>NC_139461.1:145752500-155752500 GCF_057233095.1 Heloderma suspectum
GTCTTGTGGCATAGAGTCGGTTTTCATCAGATGCATGATTTTACATATTTCTTCTCTACACCCATGTGTAGAGAACTTAGCATAACAATTCATGCATCTGACGAAATGGACTTTAGTCCATGAAAGCGTAGGTCATCCAAATAAGTTTGTTAGTCTTTCAGGTTCAACAACATTCTGTTGTTTTTGCTACATCAGACTAACAAAGCTACCCCTCTGAATTTTAAGGCTTCTGAGAGTTAAGAATAAATGGAAACTAATTTGTTTAAAGGTATGTGATGTAAGACATTGTAAGTGGACATCTACACAGCTCCACATGAAGTTCTAGATGATATTCTGAATCCAGCCATGGTCCCCAAGGCTTTTCATATTCCCAGCTATTTAGGAAAAATCTATCTATCTATCTATCTATCTATCTATCTATCTATCTATCTATCTGGTTCATGTCCTGGACTTCCTTGCCAATCACCTCCCCCTCCCCCTGCTTACCACAGGGTGTATATGTAAAACAACAGTAGGTAAAATAAATGGGGGGGGGAGGACTTTTGATGTTTAAACAGATTAAACATCTCTTTTGATAATGGGATGGATGGATTCTTTGGTAATTTTAATAAAACCATCCCTTTTGGTGTGTATTTTATTTATTTCTTACATTTATACCCCGCCTTTTTTCCTCTTGCAAGGAACCCAAGGCAGCTTACATTATCCTCCTCCTCCTCCATTTTATCCTCATAACAACAACCCTGTGAGGTGGGTTGGGCTGACAGTCTGTGACTGGCCCAAAGTCACCCAGTGAGCTTCCATGGCTGAGTGGGTACTAGAACCCGGATCTTCTGACTCCCAGTCCAACACTGCAGCCATTACACCACACTGGCTCTGTAATATACAAGTAAATTCTATAGCAGTAGATTAAAAAGCTGGAGAAGGCAACAATGATTTCATTTTACACAGACGATACTGAGAGTTTATGGCTCACATTTCTATGGGTGACTCAGAATGTTAATCCATGCACAACTCTATCTACTGGACTATGGATAAGCTGGCAAATGCGCTACTTGGAGATTAAATATATTGGGCATAATCCAGCCAAAGGTTAGCATTTTCAAGTCCCATTGATTTAAGTGAGAGAGTTAGTTAAATATGTGTTAAATCTCTCCCACTGAAATCAGTGGGACTCAAGAGTGATTCACTTTGACTGCATCAAATGAATAAAAAACGGGGGAAGAATACTTGGGCTGTGCCTGCTGTTCCCTGCCTCAGAGTATATGAAACTATTTCCAGTTTGAGAATATAGGGGCTAAGGCTCCCTACAGCTGCTGGCGATCCAGAAGTGGTTGGAGCGGTTCCTATAAGGTCAGAAACAACAAAGATGCTTGTGGCCCTTTAATGAAGAGCAAAGACTAACAGGCTGGCTGCCAGAGGTTCTGTCAAAGGGCAAAGTGAACATGAAAGGACACCCAGCACCTCCTCTTGAAGACATCCATAAGTCTGGAAAGGTGGTGCTTTTGACTACTGATATTGCCAAACTTAGTCCCGGTTCAGATGATCATGTGGGGGGCAAGGGAGAAGAGACGCCATCGTGACTTACTCCCCCTGCCCCCCCACACCCATTGTTTACATCATTACCCATGCTGCAGCGCAGGTTGGCGTGTCGTGCAATGCAAACCTGGTGTACAGTGCAGTGGGGGTAGGTTTGTACCCACCCTACAACCTACAATGTGCAGAAAGGGTTGTGGGGTGGGTTTGAAGCCACCGCTGCCACACCGTGTGTCAAGTTCACACGGCATGCCAACCTGCGCTGCAGTGCACGTAATTATGTAAACGATGGGCACACACACGGCACACGTAGGGGCCAGGGGAGAAGCCACGATGACTTCTTTTCCCCCTGCGATCATCCAAACACCTGCTAAGACCTTTGGGCTCAGAAGTATATGTTTCAGCAGACTTGTGATGTTTTCCTCAACTGTGAGGCCAGTATTATCAGCCTCGAAGACTTCCCCAGCTTAGACTGTAATGTAACTTAAGACATAGAAAAAACAGTTTGCTGTTTTGTTGGAGTGAGCAAACGATGGTTTGTTCAACCCATGCTTTGCCTGCAAGTCAGGATTCCGATTTGTAAGCAAATGATGTGTTTTTCTATTTCATAGAATCATAGAATAGCATGATTCTATGAAATAGAAAAACACATCATTTGCTTACAAACCAGAATCCTGACTTGCAGGCAAAGCATGGGTTGAACAAACCATCGTTTGCTCACTCCAACAAAAGAGCAAACTGGGTTGCTGAGAGCCAGGAAGTAAATCAAGAGATCACAGAACACAAGGATAGGAGGAAGGAGCAGATGGAGAGGAAGGACACGAGCAAGAGGGTCACCCATTTAGGCTTTGCATTGTTTGTATCTATTTGCTGTATTAATATTCTGAATGTTAATGTATTACTTGCATCAGTCTAGAGGAGGGGCGCAGAACCTCTTTCAGAACGAGGGCCAAATTCCATTTTGGAGAAGGTCTCAGGGCTGCATTCCAGTGGCGGGTGGGCAGAAGGCGGCGGGGGGGGGGGACAGAACCAAAGGCAAAAGGGGTGGGGCCAAACTTGCAAAAAAAGCCCCAAATACCAGCTTATTATAGCTTAAAGTGCTTCCGGCCAGTCACTAAGCCTTGGGAATGGCATTTCAACTTTTTAGAATGGGAGGAAAACTGTACAAAAGGCAGGAAACCACCAAACGATTTACAGTTGGGGGAGAGGGGAGGGGCCTTTTAGGAATCCCTGTAAGGCCAGATTTTGCCCCCAGGCTGGAGGTTCTGTGCTCCTGGTCTAGAGTATGTTAGCATGTCATATGCTGTAACAATGTTGTTGATTACAGTAGAAATATGATGCCGAGTGAGTGAAAGATATTTGCATTTATTTTATTCTTAACTGACATTGAGATCCCATCACTCATTCTGAATGGGCTCAAGTCTTTGGGCCAATCTACATTGCGCCCGCCATCTCAATGAATTTGGTGTCCTGTCGGGTTAAATGCTCTCGCATTAAAATGTGATTATTCACACTCACCCATTTTCCCTGTTGCAGTGCTTCATCGAATGCACGAGCTCGGTTCACACTTGAGCGCTGTGCTGTTTTCCTGCTGTTTTCCTGTGCGCGCTTGTCTGATCTTGGAAGCTAAGCAGGGTCGGCCCCAGTCAGTAGTTGGATGGGTAACCGCCAGGGAATCAGGCTTCCTGCACTGAGCAGGGGATTGTTCTATCCCTTCAAATGAGACTGTTTTACCCCTTCCTATCTCCTGCTCAGGATGTTTTTTTTTAAATTAAGGCGTTACCCTCGCAGAATCAGGGCTTCTCCGCAATGTTTTTTTTTCTAATTTAGGCATGATCTTCGAAGATTTGAAGCTGTGAAGCTTCACAACTTCGAATCTTCGAAGATCATGCCTGAATTAGAAAAAAAAAAAACATCGCAGAGAAGCCCCGATTCTGCGAGGATAATGCCTTAATTTTTTAAAAAAAACATCCTGAGCGGGGGATAGGAGGGGGTAAACCTCAGTCTCATTTGAAGGGATAGAACAACCTCCTGCTCAGTGCAGGAAGCCTGATTCCCAGGCAGTTGCCCATCCAACTACTGGCCGACCCCACTTAGCTTCCGAGATCAGACAAGCATGCGCACATCCAGCCCTTTGCTTGTTGCTGAGGAAATGGAGGCTGCTGAGGAAGCTATGTGATCAGTAGCCGGAAGAAGACATGGGGCCGTCGAGAGCTGTGATTGGACAGGAGGGAAATACAAACACCGCCGTATATGGACAGGCGGGGGAGGGGACTACAACTGGATACAGTAGCGAAGGTGGAAAATCAGAGCACATTAAGGGGAAATACTGGGATATTAGGGTACTGAAAGCGGGAGCACGGAAGTGGGACATTCCGGTTCCAATTTGAGGCGGGTACTGCGTAGCGTGAAAGGTGGGCAGTGAAACTTCATTGGAAGCGAAAAAAAGCTGTAAGTATAGATCCAGCCTTTGTGAACGTTCCAATGGAAAGCTCTGAAAAGGTTGGGGGCTTTGTGAACGTTCAATGGCAATAGTGACAAAAGCTTGCAGAGCACCTGCCTCAACTACTGTCTCCCCCTTCCCCTGCCTCAATGCCCAGAATATTATCTTGGGGCAGGGTAAGGCAGCACTGGCAGCGGCGGCGCCCCCCCGCCCCCCGGCGCCAGCAGAGTGCCTTGGGACTGGAGCCATGTCTCAGAATCCCTGACAGGAAACATGTGCTCTGTGCACCATTCCTACCCCAGGGGGCCCTTCCTTTCAACAGAAATGATGCATGCATGAAGCAACAGTTTCCCACTGAGGATTCTGGGACTTGTAGTGCCAATTCCCAGTGGGAAAAGGCTCCCTAAGAGCCCAGGAGCTTTCCCCTGGGTGCTTATGGCATATGTTTTTGAGGACTAGAGTCTGCTTCATCAAATGCATGAAGTGTTGTCTTCAGTCCGCAGTTATATATACAGGGGTATAGATAAAAATGTAAACAGTGGGGTCAGAGGTCAGGAAAAGTAAAACATTTTATATTTCATGACCATTTGAACCCATTGTCCTCTATACCTATGCATATGCCTTCTAGCTGAGGACAATACTTCATCCATCTGATAAAGTAGGCTCTAGTCTCTGAAAGCTTATGCCATAATGCATTTGTTAGTCAAGGTGCTAGAAGGGTTTTTGCTGAAAGTATTGAAGGCATGATAAAATGGCAGGATATATTATTATGTATTATTTATATAATACCATCAATGGACAAGTCACTTTACAAAGTAACTTAAAAATCTAGATTTCTGTCCCAAGGAGTTATGGAGACAACAGGGGGCGGGGAGGGAAAGAGAGAGGCAAAACAAACAGGGCAGGACATGTGGAAAGGTAGTTACTTGAGCTTAGGCTTGCGGGGGGGGGGGGCAAAATCTCCATGACAACAGGAAGAGAAGCAAATATAGGATTACCTGGATTTTTCAGGGAAGCGGCTTTGGTCCGTGCAGAGCTCCACAAACAAGTGCACTGTACCATTCTAAGTCACGTCACAGGAACATACTTCTGGGTGGGGTGGGGTGGGGTGGGGTGGGGGAGTTGAAGTGAATGTCATCAGACTGGCAGGGGCTGATCAACCAATGCAAGAGGCTCCCCCCCACACATCCTTCCTTACAGCTAAGCAAACATTAGAGAAGCAGCCTTCTCTCTGCAGAAAATCCCAAAGTTGTGAAGGAGCGAAGCTGGGAATTAATTACTTCCAAAAAGCAAGGAAGGAGACATCAAAGACATGCCGCTTCGACATAGTTTT
This sequence comes from Heloderma suspectum, assembly GCF_057233095.1. Taxonomy (NCBI): domain Eukaryota; kingdom Metazoa; phylum Chordata; class Lepidosauria; order Squamata; family Helodermatidae; genus Heloderma; species Heloderma suspectum. Next base: position 145,757,810 of record NC_139461.1, read on the forward strand.
AAGGCTCCTAAATGCATTATTTCGATTCATGGGAATCTCAGTAACTTTGGGAGCGTGCATTTCAGGAACAAGCCACATTGACCACAATGGGAGTTAGTTCTGAGTAAATGCATATATGTTTGTGCTGGGAAAGACAGGGACAGGAAAGACAGGGACAGGAAATACCCCTTGACCAGGGTCACGGTGAAAGGCACGCCCCTGGGCAGGGCTAGCATACCCAAAGTAAATGTGGGGGTTGGGGCACACAGCAACTATAGGATGAGGAACCTGACTTAAGGAAAAGAATCGGACTTAAGTAGTCTCAGGAAATCCAGCTTTTCCGTGCAAAGCTCCGGGGGTGGCTGTGGGATGGCAGCCCACATGTGCCCTGAACGGCCTCCAAACGCAACCAGCCGCAGCAAATCGGATGTGGAGACGCCCCCTTGGTTTTGGCTGGGGAACCCAGCTTTTAATAAACATGACTGTCATTTAATAAGCATCCATTAAAAAAATTCCATTTGAGATTCTGATGATTCTCTGCTTCTCTCTCTTTGCAGGTAACACAGGGTTCAAATTAAGGGGAAGGCAGAGCAACACAAGCCAAGCTAGAATCAACAGAACATGAATGGAAATATTTCATTGCCACTGTCACTGGCAGAGTATGATGAACCACTGACCTCAAGCATGCAGCTAGCCACAGTCTCCTCTACCACGAGCAAGCGACCAACAGAGCCAGCAGAATCTCCAGGCATATCCAGCATCCAGAACGATGCTGAGCCTCCCAGAGCAATGGGCAGCCGCACCCTGGAGGATGACTGGGCGGCCAATGCGAGCAGGCAACAGGGAGCAGTGACAGACCCATGGAGGGAGACAGACGTGCAGGAGGGGAGGGGGCAGCGCGAACCCATGGGAAGTGCCACGGATGGCAGCAGCGGCCGCCTGGTGCTTACAAATGGGTTACATGCAGAGCCTGAGCTTGGCAAACGGAGAGACTTTGATGACCAGGAGGGTGCAGGGGCCCAGATTCAAACCACGGGCAGTGTTGCTTTGGAAGGGAGGCTCGTGACAAACAAGCTGCTACTCAGTGAGGCACTCAGCAATGCAGAGTTGCCATCACCCCGAGATGTTGCACAGCTGCTTGATCCCGAGGATGCAGAAGAACAGATAAGGTAACAAAACTGCTGTTCAGTATTAATTGCTTATTTAGACTAGCATGCATGGCTTTCTGTAGCACCTTAAGGCGCCCTTTACCTTGGACTTAGACCTGGGGTCCACAAAAGCAATATTTTTACAGCTGACATTGGCTCAAACTGTGCCTCCCTTTTAATTTAAAGGGCTGACACTCGAACTTGAGGCCATCCCCTGCGGTGTCATTAAGTGGCCTTGGGTTGTGTCCTCTGCCTTCTCCAAGAGGAACTCCAAGGCAAGGCTTTTATATTACGTTTTATTATGTTATTGTGTTTTATGGTTTTAAGTTTTGCTTTGTGAACTGCCCAGAAAGCTTCAGCTATTGAGCAGTATAGAAATGTAATAAATACATGAGTGGGTGAACGAGGGTGCAATCCTATCCATGCTTAGACAGAAAAAGGTCCTGCAAATCCCAGTGCTCTCCAGCCAGCATGGCTGGTTGGGGCATGCTGGGAGTGGTAGCACTTGCTTTCTATCAAAGCATGCAAAGGGCTGTGGCGTGAGTGAGTGAGTGAGTGAGTGACTGAGTGAGTGAATAAACGTCCCTGGACAGTGGCAGGCTGAGTCAGATCCCACAATTAAGGGGTCTGAGCCACTCCCAGGACTTTGGGGTGCAGGATCCGTGGGGGGATTCCAGACTCATGGTAATTGTCACAGGTATCTAGGGGCTATACTGCATGCACGAAATTTAACAATGTCCAGATGTTTCCCATTTTGGAACCAGATTCTGTCTACTTCCATCATCCTTCCAGTTTTTGACATTTCCATTCCACTACTTGCACTGCTGAAGAAGCAAACTGCTTTTTAAGTTTAATTTTTAAAAGTTACACTAAAAAGCATATTGCCCTTTCAGCACATAGTGGAAGCTTATAAGGAAAAATCAGGCTCTTCGGCATTTTGTCTGTTTCCACCATGGCCTCAGGAACCACTTGAAAGTGGACCAGGATCCACCAAGAGCCCCAGGATGAATGCGTCTGTGCCTGTCCTCTGGCGTTCGAATCTAGTAGGGATGTCAGAGAATTCCGCCACGGATCTCAGTGAAGCCGAATGCCAGTGCATTCGGCCCCCCGAAATCCGTGGCGGAACAAAGCCCCCCCCCCGAAAGGCGTGCAAAATGGAGCACTTACCTGGTGCTGTTAGTGGTACTTTGTGAATGGCGGCCGCGCTGTAGCGCCACCATTTGCGTTCCTGGTTTTTTTGCCGTGATAGGCTATGTAAATATTTACGTAGCCTATCACGGTAAAAAAACAAGGGCGCAAATGGCATAGCAGCCGCCATTTGCGCCCCTGTCTTTCGCCGTGATAGGCTACGTAAATATTTACGTAGCCTATCATGGCCAAAAACATGAACGCAAATGGCGGCCACCATAGCTGCCGCCATTTGCGTCCGCAGGCTCTAGACGCCTGTGAATGCACCCGGCCAGTGGCTCTGCGGAGTTACTGCGGAGCGGAGCCGGCCAGGTTAGGATTTCAGGGGGAGGTGCGGAGCGCCTCCCCGCTACCACGAATCACCCCTGTGAAAAGGTAAGTGACTTTTGTACATCCCTAGAATCTAGATCATTGCAAAAGTGAGTAACAGATTCTAGGGTTAGTTTCACTGCAAAAGCTTGACTGTATTCTGTGCTTTCCATCTCTACTCTTCTGTCACAATGGAGCAATCATATCATAAAGGTCAGAAAAGGATGACATACAATTAGTGTAACTTCTCCGTTATACGCTTCCATTTCAGCTTTGCTGCTGCAGAAGCCAAGCTAAGTTGCAGTGATGATGACAGGGAAGATTTTGCATTTAAGGACATCAGGGATGGATTCAGTTCTACCTTTGAAAAAATTGTGGAATCTGACCTTATGAAGGGCACATACTACAGCAGTCTGGACTCCTTGGATGTGCTCTCGCTGACAGATGAGACAGACAGCTGTGTTAGCTTTGAAGCGCCGCTCACACCTCTTATTCAGCAAAGAACTAAAGAAAGTTCTGAACTCTTAGAACAGAAACTCAGCGCTCAGAAGGAGGTTCTGGAGCCCATGGCAACAGCAAAGCAGGGAGAGGCAACAGCCAAGATTGTGGAGGGTGATTTTGGGAGCCCGCTAAAGCACTCTATCACCAGCAGCCGGTCTGAAAATGTGCTGAGCAGGCCATCTCTAAAAAACATCCCAAATGGGTGCCATGTCGAGAGGTCGGAAGAAGATGCCACAAAGCTTATTAATTCAATCAGGTAAAATGTTTTGCTCGTTCCATTGCTGTCAATCAATTGCATATTCATAGTTGATTAAATAAGCTATTTTAACCCAAATCCAGTAATGAATCACTTTTTAAAATTGCATGTTGTTGTTATCCTTATTATTATTCTTTATTAGCAGTAGTAGGAACAGTGGTAGGAGCAGGAGCAGTATTTACAGAGCTGCTGGCTTTCATTGGCTCAATTGGTAGATTAACCAATTAAAAAGCCAGTAGATTAGTCAATGAAAGCCTTGGTTGATTCATTGTTGGAGGCTAAATTTGATGGGTAAGGGTGCTTTTAATCAGCGGGGCCATGAGTAAATGGCACAGTTTTTGAGGTTATTTGGCTAGTGTAATTGGCCATCTCTCCGATATTAAGGATGGTGTTTCCTTCTAACACTGCCTGGCAGCTTTTGTTGATTAAATTGTCATCTTACTCTTCCATAAGTATCTTTAAAATGCACTTGTACTGAATTGTTGGTAACATGCAAATATATTCATATTTAATTGATTAATAATCCATCTTATACTAGTTAATCAACTTTTCCTTAAATGCATTAATTGAATACATTAGCTGGTTGGCAAGCCTAATTCTTTATATACTGCCATAGGGCACAGTACTTAAGAAAGCACAATAAGCAAGCAAAAACCCACAAACCAAAAAACCCCACCAGCCCCTGACTTAAGGCATTTACAGTCCATTTTGACTATGGGAGAGACAAGGAGGGAAGAGGAGAGGCAGGCAGAGCTAATGGGAGAGGCATGGGAGCAGTGATCTCCACACAGTGATCTCCACACAGTGTCAGGAGGGGCTTCCACAAGGTCCACTTCTAGGGTTGGCGCAACTTGGCGGAGAAGTTCTCCATGAATCTTCGGGAGGCCGAGTGCCGACGCATTCGGCCCCCTGAAAGTGTTGGGGAAATTCTCCGCCCCCCGCCCCCCCCGGGATGGGACTTACCTTTGGCGAATGTCCCTCTCGGCGGCGGGTCCCGGCGGCAGTTCTGTGTGGGCGGGGCTATTTGCGTTGCCCTTATTTTTGCCGTAGTCTACGTAAATCTTTACGTAGACTACACATGCCAAAATAAGGAACGCAAATGGCGGTCCCCATGGGAGCCGCCATTTGCGTACGCACTTTTTTTTTTCTTTTCAAAGTCACCCGTGATAGGCTACGTGACGATTTACATAGCCTATCATGGCTGACTTTGGAAATCTAGCCGTGATAGGCTACGTAAATCGCTACGTAGCCTATCACGGGTGTGTGTGTTTTGTTTGTTTTTATACTTTTTTTTTCGCGGCCGGGTAGACGGGGCGCTCCTACCCGGCCTGAATTTCGGTGGCGAGGGATGGGGCGCCTCCCCCCCGGCCTGAATTTCGGCTGGGCGAGGCGGGGCGCCTCCCCCCCCTCTCCTGAACTTCGGGGGGAGAAGCGAAGTGCCTTCCCCCCACCGCGAAGCAAGCTGCAGGACGAGGTAAGTCCCTTTCGTCCATCCCTATCCGCTTCTCAAAACATTGTCACTTTCTGTTCATTTAGCACTGTAAAACTTCTTCATGGCTTCAAGGAAACTACCACTTCACTGTATGAGGACCAAACTAGACATCAAGTTAAATGCGTCTTTGCATTTAACATCCAGTTTAAAAAAGAAATGCAAATAGCATCACCTGGTTTTTAATATCATTATTGGGTTTGCATCAGAGAGGCAGGGGGCATTTATTTATTGATTTCTTCCATTTCTATACTGCCCAGCTGTTGAAGCTTTCTGCGTGGTTAATCTAATCCTTTCCTCACATACTGTAGTCCTAAAGAAAATTTTTCCTTTAAATTTGGTATTTACACTGGGAGAGAATTCCTTGCTGGCACCAAGGTCTAGCTCCTTAACGCTCCACAGAGGGCTGTGTCCCCTCAGCATAGAGGGCCGTCTTATTTCTGCCCCACTAGGTGAGAGAGAGAGAAACCCAATGGTGGGGAATCCCATCACTGCCCCCAACTAACCAAGGGACACTCTTCTTCTCTACCACAGGGATGGGGAACCCGTGGCCCTCGAGATATTGGTGGGCTACAGTTACCATTGGCCATTCTGGCTGGGGCCGAAGGTCATTGAAACTCAACCTTGCTCTGCCAAATCCCTCAATAGTAAAATGTCATTTATCAGTTAATCACAGGGATAATTCAGTTTTACATATATTTCTGCATAAAGTAATATGTAGATATAAAATAATATAAAGATTCAAGCTGTACTTTATGCAGAAATATATGTAAAACACATTTCTTGAGTTGTTTGATGATAGGGGGACAGTGCTTAAGGATAAGGGACACTTCCATGTGTAGGTACATGTTTACCCAGATGTCTCTTTAGCTAGTTATGTCTGGAAGGGAGAGTGGTTGATGAGTATATCCAGGTGTGTGCCTCTGTGGGGGAACAGTGGGCAATGCCATAGTTCAATTCAAAGCATTAAGTTGGAAAAATTACAACTGCTAACGCCAGGCTAACTTAACTTCCATTGATTTCAGTAAGTCTACTCTAAGTATGATTAAATCTGGAACCAACCCATTGGGTTTCCACACTATCGACTTCCATGATTTCGGATTTGAGGCCATCACTGGGCTTCCTTATTAATACATGGGCTTCTTATCTGATTTACAGGTTGAACGGTAGAAGTTCAGGTTTCTAAATGAACTACGACTGGTTTTAGTATCAAAGATGATGTGCCACTAGCAAAGACACCCTTGAATTTGAACAGTAATAGCAACAAAAAATTGACTGAAAATATGACTACTATTTGAGTCCATTCAGATTGTGAATAGTTAAAAGTAACCTGGAATATAACAGTTATATATATGTATTATATATAGGAGTCCTATCAAGAGAAAGCAGATCTAGCCACAGCAATGCATGCCTTGGTTACATCCAGATTATTGTAATGTGCTCTACATGGGACTGTCCTTGAAGATGATTTGGAAACTGCAACTGGTACATAATGTGGTATTTAGAAAGCTTTTAGGAGCTAGGCACTCAGATCATATTACTCCTATTCTGTATTGCTTACATTGGTGGCCTCTTTCTGGGCACAACTGAAGGTGCTGGCTTTGGCCTTTAAAGCTTTAAATGGTTTGGGACCATGTTATTTGAAGGACTGCTTACACCTTCCCAAGCATTAAGATCAACACTGGAGGCCCTACTCTCTGGCCCACCAACAAGAACTATTAGGCTGGTGGGTACAAGGGACAGGGTTTTCTCAGTGGTGGCCCCAGGCCTTTGGAACTCCCTCCCCAGCAAAATACATATGGCCTCATCACTGCTGGCATTTAAACCCCCCCCAATGATGCATTTATTTCAGTCTGCATTTGGTGTTAAAAATTATTAGCTGCTGCTGCTGCGTGTTTAATTTTAATTATATGTTAATGTCCTTGTGAGGCAGGTCAAAAGTATTTTAAATAAATAAATAAGCAAGCAAGCTTGCTCATAAATGTAAACAAAGTTAGAGAAAGAAAAAGAAACCTGGATAACTTTGAACATGAATGGTTTTCTTTTTGTCACTATTAGAATAAGAGATCTAAAGCATTTCTACGTGAGGCTTTTGCATGCTCGGGATTGGTCATTTACGGAACTTTGCAGGTCCTTTACACGATGTCGTCAACCTCCAGGGCATCTCACACGCTTTCTGACCTTTATCCCGCTTTTAAAAAGATCAGAAATAACTTGATAAGGAACGTTAATCTGATATATCGGCTGTGTGGAATTGCGCAGTTCCGCTATAAGCACAGCACCATCTAGTGGCTGTAAAATGAAACATATAGAACTTGCCAAGAAAGGAATTTCCCGATTCAAAGCCCATGTAAAGGAGCCTATCTTAATCCCTCAAAGAATCCAGAAGCAGTAGCCCTGGTAAGGATGTTGGATTTTAGCCTTGTGTGGTGAAGCTCCTATTAACAATGTAAGTTGTTATGGGGTTTTCATGTTCTTGCTCAGATTTCCTCATATTTTCTTTTAAAACTATTGATTTAAAAAATCCAAATCCACAGTTGGGCAATACCTTAATTAGAGCCAACTTAAATATCGTAAAAGAGTAAGCAAGCTTTTGAGTTCTCCAGAACTGCCCATCAGACTAGATGGCACAAAAAGCAGGGGGTAGGAGAAAAAACAAAAAAGTACAAAAATTAGGCCAGATGTTGTGGCCATGAGGTCAGTGTTTTAAACCCAGTCTCAAGATAGAGATTGCAGAATGTATTAGTCACTGCTAGGTCACTGCTGTCAGTCACCTAGGATTCTAGGACAAAGAAGCCATGACTGACCCCCCATTTTCTGAACATAAAGCCTGGCTGTTATCCAGATCTGTCTCTCATATTGGGTGAAACACACAGGTTCCTAGGTAGGCAGAGAGCAGAAGAAAAGAGAAATATGGCAGTCTTTATGTTAGGAATAAACAGGAGAGAAACGATTCTCAAAGTGCCACAGGCCTGTCTTTAGGTATTTTGGCACACTAGGCAAGACAGTATTCTGGCACCTTGGTGGACATGCCTTCACTGTTGCCCCTCTCTTCTCCTCCACCCTCAGCCACCGCCACCCCCACTTCTCACTCTGATCTGACCACCTCTTCTCCAGCCACCATCCTCCTCCTCCTCTTCCTTCCTCTCCCCACTGCCTGCCTCTCCCTCCATGCCATGCTTTGAGGGGCCCTTCCTTAAAACAAGGCATTCTGGGTGAGCTGGCTATGAAGATCTCCTGTGCTAGCCAGAAAGAGATTGGGTAGGCGAGCTCGCTCTCTGGGTGGCACAGATGGGAGGGCAGCCGGCATAGGAAAGGAGCTACCACCTTCTGGGGGGTGTTTTGGTGTCCCCAGAATTTGGCACACAAGACAGCCCCCCCGGGCCCCCCCCGGGCCTGAAGCGCTAAACTGATTTATTGATGCTCAACACATTTTGGAACAAAATTCCTTCTTCAGGGCTAATTGTTCTTACCAGCAAGCAGCAAAGGTGATATCTCCTTTAGGAGAAAGCCATAAGAGCTCACCTTTGCATATTGCTGGGAAGAAGAATGGCATCTGAAGAAGAAATTTTGTTCCAAAACACATTGGTCATATATTAATAACTTTGGTACTTGGAGAACAGTTTCTTTCCTGCTTATTCTAGTATTCATTGCCTCTCCCCTTTATGGTTTTGAGTCTTTATATTAGCAAAGCTGGATATTAATTTAGGGTGGTGCACTAAGTGAAAAAAATGGCAACTGAAGCCAAATTGTGTAGTTTTACCTAGTGGTTGGAGGGAATGGAAACCTCAAAATGCAAAGTCCCTTTTTTTAGTGGTAGAAAATCATCTTCCTCTGGTTGTAGGTTCTGCCCTGAATGTTTTAAAAATGTTAGTTTCAAGAGATGACTTTCAAGAGTGTACGTCTTGACTTGACCACATGCCTCCATTGCTTAAAGCTAGGTGCAAGCTGTCTGAGGTGGGGACCTTTTCATTTTACTTTTACTTTTGCAAACTGGCCATGTACTCTGAAGGCCAGTGGAGAATCCAGAGCAAGAAACCAGGTTAGATCCCAGGAGCTGTTAAAGAGGTTGCACAGAAAGGAGGACATGTTTAGAAATGCCTCAAGGTCAATCACGTGCAGGCACTACTACCAGCTAATCTCAAAGTAGGCATAGAACAACTTAATGGAATCCTAAAGGCACTTCTTCTCACACTACATTTTGTACTGAGGTAGGTATACATACCATGGCTAAAAACATGCTTTTCCTCTATGTGGAGGCAATAGCTTAATCAATTCTGGTCGCCACTGTCATGCATTTTAAAGGGAAAGCGACCATTTATACTTGAGTGCTCCATTTACAGCTGATACTGTGTATGTGCATTTAGTATGTGAAGATGAAGTCATGTGAAACTGGTCCTGCAGTTTGCATCTGTAGCCAGAATAGCTGTATGAATAGGTCTCAGTTGCAGGCCTCTTGGGGCATCACAGGTTATATATCATTTTAATTGATGTATAGAGATTTGGCTAAATGCACCGTGAAGCTGTGCAAGCTGCTCTCAGTGGAATTTACAGCGCTTTTACAACGTGCCCCATGTATTCCAAATATTGACTATATGTGGAATTCAGATGTATTCATCAGACATTTTAATATAGGACGGAAGCATCCTGTTTTGATTATTAAAATGAAAGGACAGGGGCTTCCAATCACACCCATGAGCCTCTCCACTCCCTGTCTCCTTCAAAAATTTACTTTTAATAAAACCTTGAAAAACATGAGGGGGCCAGGTTCTCCTTCCTGTTCCTGAACCTGCTGCTGATCAGCTGTTTGGTGGGCAGGAAGTGAAGGTGAGGAGGAAAAAGTTTTCAGACCTTCCCAAGGAACACAGCCGGCTGGGGGTCTTCTGACACTATAAGCGTTTATTAAGCAGAGCATGCTAGTACGGGTGGATTGCTTGATCAAAAGATCCTTTCTGAACACAGCATACTAGCATGGGTGAAGCGCACACCCAGGAGGTCCACCCCTTGGTACAGATAAGCTGTAAGTTACACAGTTTGCCATTTCTTGCTGCGCCGCAGCTGTCAGACAATCAGATACTGACATGCTAGTGGGGGCTACTGCAGTTGAAACATGTACGTACATACAGGGAACAAAACTTTAAAGCACAGTTTTCTTATCTGCTTACAGCATTCCAGCCTTACAACATCCCAGCACATCCTCTTTATTTGCTTATAATGCATTCTAGAACACGCAGAAGGCAGCCTGTCTTTTCGGCTGCAGCCTGAACCAAACTACAGTTTTTCTCTCACAAAGGACAGAGTTGCTTCCTGGCCCCACCCAACTTCTTCTGCCCATACAGACCTTTCCCTTCCTCTTCACTCCCAGCCTCTAAGCTCGCTATTTCTCTTCCCAGTCCCTTTCCTTTCTTGTTCTCTCTCCTCTACCCCTTTGCCTTGCTATCTGTCCCTGCCCCCCAGCCTCCACCCTCACTATTTCTCTCCCTGTCACCTCTTTACTTTGCTGGTTCTCCCCCTCCCAGCCTCCAGCCTTGCTCTTTCTCTCACTATTCCCCCCTCACAGTCCCTAGCCTCGCTCTTTCTCGCCCTCTCACCCCTTTATCTCACTGTTTCTTCCTCCTTCCAGCCTTCCTCTCTCTCTCTCCCTTCCCTGCCCCTTCTCTCTCTCACACACAGACAGAGCACTTCCCAAGTTCCCAGACGAGGGCTCTGATGGCAGAGGAAGAAGTAGAAATACCAGGTGGGGAATCGAGTGGCTGAGCCTGGGGTTGAGATAGGGAAAACGTTTTCTTTCCGTTTGAGGTCAGGGGCATTTTCCTTTCCTTTGGGGCTGGAGAAAGGTGTGTGCATGGATAGGATGAGCAGATGAATCCTATGTAGGCCTACTCAGACATAATTCCCACTGAGCTCCATGTAAGCATGCATAGGATTGGAACCTTAAATAGGTATTTTGTTGTGCTTCTGTGGGGTCAAATATGTGGATTGGCTTTGGAGCTGAAACCCTTCCTCTGCTTGTACTTGGTTTTTTGGGTGAATTGCTTGTCTTTTGACTAGCCAGGCCCCCACAGCAGCCATTATGTGACTAGCCACATTCACCATGGGGGCCCTTTTGTGGTGGTTTCCACAGCAGTTTCTCAAATTCCCAAATGTGCCCATGGGTCCCAAAAGGTTGGACAGCCCTGCCATATAACATCTGTCAAAAACAAGTGTCTGCGAATTATTTCCACTGTGGGAGCTTTTCCTATGTACCTCTTTGAACTGCCTGCAAATGAAACCTTGTGACTCTGCCCTCCCCCCCCAAAAAATGTCCAGAGCACCTGGAGCCAAGTGCTTTGAAAAAAAAAATGGCATGTTTTAATTGAGGGGTGAGGGGGTCCCAATGTATGGCTTCCCAGGTGTTTGATTGTTTCACCACCCAGTTCAGCTCCTGCTTATTTAAGTGTGTTTTATCCTTGCAGTGACGCCAACATAAATGATGCTCTTTCTGACTCGGACTCCGATATGGGCAGCACAGAACAACTTGACCAGGGAAGCACAGACACCCTCGTCAATGGATGCAAGGCAGACAGTGAGGCTGCCAAGAGATTAGCCAAAAGGCTCTATAACCTTGAGGGATTCAAGCACTGTGACGTGGCACGCCAGCTTGGGAAGAAGTAAGTGACAGACAGTGTTAGGGAACCGGGATGAAACTAGCGCTGAACCAAACAGGGGGAGGGGTGTCCGTCAACAACCTCCATGAAATGTACCCCCCTGCCTTTCAGTGATTTGCCATCACCCTTTGTGACAGAGTACGAAGCTGTTTGCAATGAGGGGAGAGGGAACATGCCCCTGTTTTGTGGCAACTAGGCCAGTGCTCCCTCATCCAGATCTGTTTGCATGTAGCTGACCATTTGGAGCAGAAGGTGGGCAGGGATGTCCATTGAAAGGGATGCAGTTTGGATGTCAAATATTCACATTTGCATGCACATCTGAATTTGCATCGTCATCCACACTCTGCCCCGACTAGCCATGCCTACTCACTACCCATTATGAGAACCAGGTCAGGGTGAAAGTCTATCATGCAGCACTGGTGGACAAAGAAACTGCCAGTTTTTCAAAGAGCTGGCTTTGCTCTAGGCAGGGCTCCACAAGCGAGTGTATCCCTCCAGTAAAAGTTGCTTCACAGACCATACTTTGGGGTGGGGGTGGGGGGTGGAGTGAACATCATCTGACTGGCAGGGGCTGCTCCACCAATAAGAACCCCCCCCCCCGGCTCTCCACCCCTTTCTCCTTTGAGAATAAGACAGCCCCCCACCCCTGCATTCAGGGGACAACTCTCATTGACCACAATGGGAGTTACTTCTGAGTAGATACTAATTGGTTTGTGTTGGAAAACGGGGGAAGGAACAATCTCCTTCTCTCTCTGTCTTTCTCTCTCTCCCCCCCTTACTTCCTTAGAAAAGCGCTTTACAGCCTTTTGAGTATTAGTGCTTTAAAATATGTTATATCAGTTGAGGGGGAGTTATGTTAAGCCTCACTGACCACAATGGGAGTTACATCTGAGTAGACACTAATTGGTTTGTGCTGGGAAACTCAGGGACAGGGAACACCCCTTGAGTGGCTCATGGTGAAGGGCACACCCCTGGGCAGGGCTAGCATACCCGAGGTCAATGCGGGGGTTGGGGCACACAGCAACTGTACCATGGAGAACCCGACTTAAGGAAACAAATCGGACTCTAAGCAGTCTCAGGAAATCTGGGTTTTCCCTGATAAGCTCCAGGGTGGCTGCTGGATGGCCACACCGTCATCTATCCATAACAACCTCCAAATGCAGCCAGCTCAGAGTAGATCGCTCAGGCAGACAGCGCCCAAATATTAGCTGATGAGATCTGAGCTAGCAGGGACTGACCAAGAAAGAGATCTTGGGGTTGTGGTGGACAGCTCGATGAAAAGGGCGACAGTTAGGAGTAGAAGAACTAGAAGCCACTCTGCACCAGTGGAAGCAGTGGAACTATGGAACCGTTTTCAGGTACTTGAGGATGAGACTAGAGGACAGCCTGCAGAGGAAGAATTACAGAGGACACTGCAGGAGACTGAGCAAGAGGCTGAAGGTCAGTCAAGCAGAGGCGATGAAACCAAGGCTACAACAAGAAGAAGAGAAGGGTAGTAGCTGTGGGAGACTCATTGCTGCATGGGATCGAAACCCAAGTATGTCACGAAGACCCATGGACTCGCCAGGTATGCTGTCTCCTAGGAGGACAGATTAGAGATGTGACTGAAGGGTTGCCTGCACTCATAAAGCCCACTGACAGGTATCCCTTTCTTCTCATCCATGTGGGAACAAATGATACCGCCAAGCGGAGCTGCGAAGCGATCACGTCAGACTTTGAAGCTTTGGGAAGGAAACTCAAGAACTTTGGGGCCCAGATAGTTTTCTCATCCATCCTTCCAGTAGTTAGAAGAGGGATAGAAAGGGAATGAAAAATACTCTGGGTGAATGACTGGCTACGAAGGTGGTGCCGACGAGAGAGATTTGGATTCTGGGACCACAGGCTATACTTCCTGGAAGATGGGCTGTTGGCAAGGGACGGGTTGCACCTCACAAAGGATGGGAAGAATGTGTTTGGCCACAGCATGAAGAACTTCATCAGGAGGGCTTTAAACTGAATCCTACGGGGGAGGGAGACGTAAAGCTGGGGGTAAAACTGGACAAAGGCTAATGCACCACAACAGAGAGAACAGCTCTAATAGCAATGTCTATATACTAATGCCCAGAGTATGGGAAACAAACAGAACGAACTTGACTCTTAATACAGGAGGGAAATTATGACTTCATAGGTGTAACTGAAACTTGGTGGGATGACTCCCATGACTGGAATACAGCAATTGAAGGATATAACTTGTTCAAAAAGAACAGAAGGAAGAGAAAGGGAGGTGGAGTTGCACTATATGTTAAAAAATACATATCTCTGCACAGAAATACAGGAGGATGAACTTGGTAGCCCCATCATGAGCATCTGGGTTAAAATAAATGGAGCAAAGAATAAAAGGAACCTGGTGGTCAGAGTCTACTACCGGCCACCCAATCAAGGGATGAAACTTGAGATGAAACGAAGATGAAAATTTTGAAAAGCAAACTGCCAATGTTTCAAGGAAGCATGATGTAGTAGTAATGGGGGACTTCAATTTCCCTGATATTTGTTGGGAGACAAAATTCTGCAAAACATGGCCCCTCCAAGAGATTTCTGACTTGTGTTGCTGATAACTTCCTCCCACAGAAAGTAGAGGAAGGAACTAGAAGATTGGCTATCCATGACTTGATCCTAACCAACAGAGATGACTTAGTGGGTAAAGTAGCAGTTACAGGAACTCTGGGGGAAAGCGACCATATTATACTTGAGTTCTTGGTTCTCACGGAAGCAAAAGCCAAGTGTAGCCAAACACATACCTTGGATTTTAGGAAAGCCAATTTTAATAAACTCAGAACAATGATAGGTAAGGTCCTATGGCAAGCGGTTCTAATAAGAAAAGGAGTCCAAGATGGGTGGGAGCTTTTAAAAAAGGAAATTCTCAAGGCACAATTACAAACAATTCCAACAAGAAAAAAAAGGTGGAAGACAACAGAAGAAGCCAGTGTGGCTTCACAAAAAGCTTAGAGATGACCTGAAAACAAAAAAGGACACATATAGGAAGTGGAAGGAAGGCCAAGCAACAAAGGAAGAGTACAGACAGGTAGCACAGAATTGCAGGGATGGTGTCAGGAAGGCTAAAGCTGAGAACGAGCTGAGGTTAGCGAGGGATGCCAAAAGCAATAAAAAGGCTTTCTTCAGATATGTGCATAGTAAAAGACAGAGGAAAGAAATGGTGGTTCAGCTATTAAATAAAGATGGCAAAATGATAACAGAAGACAAGGAAAAGGCAGAAGTGCTCAATTCCTACTTTGGCTCAGTCTTCTCCCAAAAGAGGGTCTATGACCCCCCTGGCAAAGGTGAGGTACAGGCTGAAGGGGCAGGATTGCAGCTTGAGATTGATAGGCATATGGTCAAGGAACACCTAATTGCTTTGAATGAGTTCAAATCACCAGGGCCAGATGAACTGCATCCTAGAGAAATAAAGGGACTGGCAGAAGAACTCACAGAACCACTGTCTATTATCTTTGAGCAATCATGGAGGACGGGTGAAGTGCCAGATGATTGAAGGAAGGTAATGTTGTCCCTATCTTCAAAAAGGGCAAAAAGGAGGAACCTGGGAACTACAGACCAGTCAGTCTGACCTCAATCCCTAGGAAAATTCTGGAGCAGATTATAAAGCGATCAGTATGTACCTTGAAAACAATGCAGTGATGACTCGAAGCCAACATGAATTTGTCAAGAACAAATCCTGCCAGACAATCTGATCTCATTTTTTTGATCAGGGAACCTCCCTTGTGGACTGTGGGAATGCTGTGGACATCATATACCTCGACTTCAGCAAAGCTTTCGACAAAGTGCCCCATGATATCCTGATGAGCAAACTAGCTCAAAGTGGGCTAGATGAAACAACGATCCGGTGGATCCACAGTTGGCTACAGAATCGGACTCAAAGAGTGCTTATCAATGGGACCTTCTCAAACTGGGGAGAGGTAACGATGGGGTACTGCAGGGCTCAGTCCTGGGCCCAGTGCTCTTCAACATTTGTATTAATGACTTGGAGGAGGAGGTGCAGGGAATGCTGATCAAATTTGCAGATGACACAAAATTGGGCGGGATAGCTAATACCTTGGAAGACAGAAACAAAATTCAAAGTGATCTTGATAGACTGGAACGCTGGGCAGAAAACACCAGAATGGCATTTAATAGGGACAAATGCCAAGTTCTGCACCTCGGAAAAAGAAACCAAATGCACAGTTACAAGATGGGGGATACGTGGCTCAACAACACTGCAAGCGAGAAGGATCTTGGAATTGTTGTCCATCACAAGTTGAATATGAGCCAACAATGTGATATGGCTGCAAAAAAGGCAAATGCTATTTTGGGCTGCATCAATAGAAGTATAGCTTTCAAATCTCATGAAGTGCTAGTTCCCCTCTACTCAGCACTGGTTAGGCTTCACCTTGAGTACTATGTCCAGTTCTGGGCACCACACTTTAAGAAGGATGCAGACAAACTTGACAGGATTCAGAGGAGGGCAACGAAGATGATCAGGGGACTGGAAACAAAGCCCTATGAGGAGAGACTGAAAGAACTGGCATGTTTAGCCTTGAGAAGACTGAGGGGAGATAGGATAGTGCTCTTCAAGTACTTCACGTTTGTCACAGAGAGGAAGGCCAGGATCTCTTCTTGATCGTCCCAGAGTGCAGGACACGGAATAATGGGCTCAAGTTACAGGAAGCCAGATTCCGGCTGAACATCAGGAAAAACTTCCTGAGTGTTAGAGTAATATGACAATAGAACCAATTACCTAGGGAGGTGGTGGGCTCTCCCACACTGGAGGCATTCAAGATGAAGCTGGACAGCCATCTGTCAGGGATGCTTTGACTTAGATTCTAACATTGAGCAGGGGGTAGGACATGATGGTCTTATAGCCCCCTTCCAACCCTACTGTTCTATGATTCTGTGATTCTATGAAAATGTCAACCCAGTGTGTGGCAGCTGTGAAAAAAATTATCTTGGCTGGTTCTACACTTACTGCCTTTTTTTGTTTCCAATGAGGTTTCACCGCCCGCCTTTCACACTACGCAGTACCCACCCCGAATTGGAACCGGAATGTCCCACTTCCGTGCTCCCACTTTCAATATCCTAACATCTCGGTATTTCCCCTTAATGTGCTCTGATTTTCCACCTTCGCTACCATATCCGGTTGTAGTCCCTTCCCCCACCTGTCCATATACAGCGGTGTTTGTATTTCCCTCCTGTCCAATCACAGCTCTCGACGGCCCCATGTCTTCTTCCAGCTACTGATTACATAGCTTCCTCAGCAGCCCCTGTTTCCTCAGCAACAAGCAAAGGGCTGGATGTGCGCACGCTTGTCTGATCTCAGAAGCTAAGTGGGATCAGCCCTGGTCAATAGTTGGATGGGCGACCGCCTGAGAATCAGGCTTTCTGCACTGAGCAGGGAGTTATTCTATCCCTTCAAATGAGATTAAGTGTTACCTCCTCCTGTCCCCCCCTCCTGTTTAAAAATAAAAAATAAAAATTAAGGCGTTATCGCAGAATCGGGGCTTCTCTGCAATGTTTTCTTTTTCTAATTTAGGCATGATCTTCGAAGATTTGAAGCTGTGAAGCTGTGATGTTTTGTGAAAAAAAACATCGCGGAGAAGCCCCGATTCTGCAAGGATAACGCCTTATTTTTTTTAAAAAAAACCAGGAGTGGGGGATAGGAGGGGGTAAACCTTAGTCTCATTTGAAGGGAAAGAACAACCCCCTGCTCAGTGCAGGAAGCCTGATTCCCAGGCCCATCCAACTACTGACCGGGGGCGACCCCACTTAGCATCTGAGATCAGACAAGCACGCGCAGGAAAATAGCACAGCGCTCGAGTGTGAACCGAGCTTGTGCATTCAATGAAGCACTGCAATGGGGAAAATGGGTGAGTGTGAATAATCACATTTTAATGTGAGAGCATTTAACCCGACGGGACACTGAATTCATTGTGATGGCGGGCGGAATGTAGTTCAGCCCCAAGTCTGCCTCCTGAGGAATCTGTATAATGACCAAGTAGCAACGGTAAGAACAGGCCATGGAACAATGGACTGGTTTAAGATTGGGAAAGGAGTATGGCAGGGTTGTATACTCTCGCCCTACCTATTCCACCTGTATGCAGAATACATCATGCGACGTGCTGGGCTTGATCAAGCCAAGGCTGGAGTTAAAATCGCTGGAAGAAACATTAACAATCTCAGATATGCAGATGATACCACTTTGATGGCTGAAAGCGAGGAGGAGCTGAGGAACCTCATGACGAAGGTGAAAGAAGAAAGTGCAAAAGCTGGGTTGCAGTTAAACCTAAAAAAAACCCAAGCTTATGGCAACCAGCTTGATTGATAACTGGTGAATAGAGGGAGAAAACGTGGAGGCAGTGACAGACTTTGTCTTTCTAGGCGCAAAGATTACCGCAGACGCTGACTGCAGCCAGGAAATCAGAAGACATTTACTTCTTGGGAGGACAGCAATGACAAATCTTGATAAAATAGTTAAGAGCAGAGACATCACACTGACAACATAGGTCTGCATAGTTAAAGCAATGGTATTCCCTGTAGTAACCTATGGCTGCGAGAGCTGGACCCTAAGGAAGGCTGAGCGAAGGAAGATAGATGCTTTTGAACTGTGGTGCTGGAGGAAAATTCTGAAAGTGCCTTGGACTGCAAGAAGATCAAACCAGTCCATACTCCAGGAAATAAAGCCAAACTGCTCACTTGAGGGGATGATATTAAAGGCACAACTGAAGAACTTTGGCCACATAATGAGAAGACAGGATACCCTGGAGAAGATGCTGATGTTAGGGAAAGTGGAAGGCAAAAGGAAGAGGGGCCGACCTTGGGCAAGATGGATGGATGATATTTTGGAGTGATGGACTCGACCTTGGGGGAGTTGGGGGCAGCGACAGCCGACAGGAAGCTCTGGTCTGGTGTGGGCTGGTCCATGAAGTCACAAAGAGTTGGAAGCGACTGCACGAATAAACAACAACAGTGGGCTCTCCCACACTGGAGGCATTCAAGACAAGGCTGGACAGCCGTTTGTCAGGGATGCTCTGACTTGGATTCCTGCATTGAGCAGGGGGTTGGACTCGACAGTCTTATAGGCACCTTCCAACCCTACTATTCTATGATTCTATGATTGTAAGTACTTCTTCACACATGACATAGTTAAACTATGGAATTCACTACCACAAGACATAGTGATGGCCACCAATTTGGATGGGTTTAAATGGGGGTTAGGAAAATTCTTGGAGGAAAAGGCTATCAGTGGCTACTAGTCTTGGTGGTTATGTGCTACCTCCAATATCAGAGGCAGTGAGCCTGTGTACACCAATTGCTGTGGAACATGGGTGAGAGGGTGCTCTGTTGTGCTCATGCCCTGCTTGTGGGTTCCTGGTCGACAGCTGGTTGGCCACCATGTGAACAGAATGCTGGACTAGATGGATCCTTGGTCTGATCCAGCAGGGCTCTTCTTATGTTCTTATGTGCTGGCTACTAAGTAGAGAGTCAGAGGTTCTAGTCCCTGTCCCACCATATCAACATTTGTACTTAAATGTAGTTCATCTGGGTCAAACTATGCATTGTGCTGAATATGTATTGTGCAGCTCCTTATTTGTTTTTTTCTTACTCAAAAGTAAGCCCAGGCAGCCCCCACCCTAGTTTGGTTTGGGCCACAGCATATGGTAGAGGAGGTTAAATCTTTCCTGCCCCAGCTAACCCCACCCCCCGAATCACCCCCACCCCATGTGGCAGTTAGAAATAATAAGATGTTGCTATCTGCAGTCGCTGCGTGTGGGATTCGGATGTGGGGGGAGGGCACAGCTGGGGAGGGGAGAATAACACCTCCCTCCCCACATACTATGGTCCTGATCCAAATCAGGGCCCCCACGCTTATGTTTGAGTAAAGAAAAAGCACACAGGGTTGAATGCTAGGCCCCATTGAAATCAATGTGAAAAGTTAATCGTGATTTAACCTCAGTTCCATTGATTTCAGTGGGAACTAAGCGCAATTTACTTAGTCTGGATCCAACCAATAGGGAGCTACATGCTATGTATTTAATGTAACATGTAGTTTGACATGTTTCAATGTCTTTGTTGGACAAGGAAAAAAAATCTTGAACCAGTGGTTTTCCCCCTGTAAAGAAGGTTAAGTTGTGTAAACATGCCAACATTTTTATTTGAACTATATAAATACAGATATCCACAAACTTTCTCTGACAATGGTATCTATACTGAATTTGGTACATTTAGATATTCATGTGGACCACTGAAAAAGTCACCATAGACCACCAGTTGAAAACCAATGTCTTAAACCAAATAGGCCAGTTTGACACATCCATATAATATAGAACACGTATTCCATTAAAAAGGGGACATACGGATTTAAAGTCCCAGGTCCTGAACAGCATGAAAATAGCTTTCTTTCATACTCCCTAAAGACACACTGGCCTCATTTGCAGAAAATGGCATGCAGTAATGGGGAAACGTGGCAGCTTTTTCCTGGCAATATATTCCTCTTTTGTTTTAATATAAAATTTATTGAAACATTTTTGTTAGATTAAAAGACAAACGAACCTAAAGCAGTACTACTACCTTACCTCCCTGGGTATCCCACAGACTTCCCATGGCCAAAACCAGCAATAAGAATTGAAAGTGAATAAAAGATGGCAGGGGCGGGGGGATACTTTTTCTTTTTCCTAGGTGCAGAACTTGACATTTATCCCTATTAAATTTCATTCTGTTGTTTTCTGCCCAGCGCTCCAGTGTTGTTATCCAGTCTCCTGACATTACTTTTTTTTTTTAGGGAAATGCAGTGGGGGGTTGAGGGGGGGCAATGAAGCTGACTGTAAAGACGGGGATTAATTGCTTTCTAACTCATGGGAAAATAGGAGGACTCTGGTGTGTGTGTGTGTGTGTGGGGGGGGACTTTCATCTCAAAAGCAGCCTGAATGGAAAGTGCTAATCACTACTCCCCCAGTACCACCACTGCAATGAACTTCTCACCCACTTTGCATTTCCCTAAAAAACCCCAAACCAT
This sequence comes from Heloderma suspectum, assembly GCF_057233095.1. Taxonomy (NCBI): domain Eukaryota; kingdom Metazoa; phylum Chordata; class Lepidosauria; order Squamata; family Helodermatidae; genus Heloderma; species Heloderma suspectum. The sequence continues at coordinate 145,778,367 of NC_139461.1, forward strand.
GTATAGTTTTAGCCTCAGGGATGGTAAAGAGTGCTTTAAAGTGTTGCAATTTAAACTTTCACCACCGCTGCTCCATCCCTTCTGGTCACTTTCTGTCAATGGTTAATTTGGTTTTCCAGCCAAAACTCTCTCTTACACAAAACACAGGTTGGGCCACAGCAGGGGTCAGTCTCTGCCCCCTCTCAGACTCTCTTCCAGCATAAATCCAGCATGGCTGCACACACGCTCCACTGGTGTACATGAAGCAGCCACATATATATTGGAGTCAATGGACACTTCCAAAAAAAAAAAGCCATGGGGAGGGGAGATGGAATTTTAAAGGGGAAATGAGTGGGGGAGAGTTTAACCCCCCCTCCCTGAGCACCGTTTTCCTGATCTAAATCAGGGCTGCACACACTTACACAAGTGTAAGGAAAACTATCACAGATAGCTACGATACGCATGATTAGTAGAACGTTTACTTTGGCCCTAAAAGAGATAAGACTTTGGCCCTAAAAATACCAAACTTCATTGAGAAATATATCAAGGACAAATTATGAAGAATACTGCTGCCTTTGGAAGTGAGTGGAGGGTTGCTTTATGTGACTAACAGTGCAATGCTATCCATGTGTACCCAGAAGTAAGGTCCACCGTATTCAGTGGAGCTTTCTCTCAGGAAAGTGTGCGTAGGATTGCAACTGACATCTTAAAATATATAATTGTCTTCATTTTTATTAAGCCTTTGAGGGTTCAAATACACATTATGTGCAAAAGGAAGTCTAGGGAAGCCAAACCATCTGTTTCCTTCCTATAAAGCAGCTTTGGAAGGGATGATTTAGTGTGGGAAATCAGTGAAGAGACAATTGCTTAACCCTTTCCAAACCCACCACATGATTTGCATAACCAGCAAACAATTTGCACAATACATAGCAGATTGGGCTGGTTGCATTAGGAGAAGTGGAATATTTCATCTCTACCCTCTGTAAACCAGCTCCCATCCTGTAACTCATCAGAAATTATTTTCGCTACCCCTACCTTCCACTGTTGCCATCTGGAGAAGGAAGAGGTTAAGATATCAACAGAGTTAAGAAATGGCTTACAAGAAGTCTCATGCAATGCTGGACGAACAGATAACCATGACTGAGAAGGAGGGAGGTCACCTTGCTCTGTAGCAGAGGCATCTCTCTTTCTTGTGATTATTGAGCCCAGTTAATGACTTGGTTTACACATAATGAGATGCCACCATGGGTGAATTTCCAAATGGGGCTTCTTGTTGCAGCAGCGGCCACCATATTGAATATTCAGGGTGTGGCAGGGGCGCGCCATAGCTTCTCATGACGTGCTGACTCTGCAAGGGTAGGTTGTTGAAGTGATTGACAAGCCACTGACATCCCTAAACAACCAATGGGTTCTGGGTGGCTTGTTCTCATTACATGTCTTAGTTCCAGTAGGGGGGCTTAAGCTCTACTGTTGAAACCAATGGGACTTAAAGGTGCTTAATGTTGGTCCAGTCACATCCAGTCCGGGGTGAGGTGGGGGCAAGAGGGTGTGTTAGCTCTTGCATCTACTGTGTGAGCACAAACTTATGTTCAGTTGGCTGTCAAATGTGATTCTATTGTGGAGAGTATGCACAGACAGACTGATTGTTACCTCTCTGATTACAGTAATGAATTTAGCAAATTGGTAGCAGAAGAATACCTCCGTTTCTTTGACTTCACTGGGCTGGCCTTGGATAAAGCACTCAGGTGAGCTGCAAGGGCAGGGATCTCAAACACATGAGTGATAGGTAAGGCCCCACACTTTCAATTTCTGCTAGTTATCACCAATTAATTTCAGACTTTTCTGGCATTGTGCAAAGATCAAACACTTTCACCTTGTTTATATGTCTCTCTTATGTCTGGATCCCTCTTTATTTACATGTGATTCCTTTACACCCTGCTTTATATCAGCTTATCAGCTGTGTTGGAGGTTATCAGACTTAAAAGGACTGGCAATTAGGATGGGGGAAAGTTGTTATATTTATGTGTAGTCATAATTTTGATGCTAGTACTGCTCAGCTGCAAGGAGTGTGCTTGTGTTCAGTATAAAGTTGAAGTCTGAAACGTTTGGTGGTTCAGCAGAAGTCGTAGTGGTGGTTCACACGTTGCCTCATTGAAACGACTATTCTCAGTGGCCAGATAGCCTGCTCCACACTTCCCCATTGTTTCCTGGGACCTGTGCTCACAAGCAGGTACTGAGGGTGCTTCCAGATGGACAGCTCTTAGCAGTGCCAATCAAAAGTCATTGTGCAGCTATTTGTCTTTTCCTCCTTAATGGATTTTTAGTGGAAAGGACAAAAGTGGAAGAAGTGGTGATCACAATGTCATCTGGACCCACATAAAATTCCATGAGTGAGGTAGGAGGGTTGCATGATAACAGCCTTGTCTGGAAGCATTCTCAGTCTCACAAGCAGGTAGTTAGTGCCAAAAACATTTTAAGAACTCCGAGTGACTTCAAAGGACCAATCACCAAGTCCTCAGGAAGGCATTTTTTTTAAAAAAATTAAAAATAATATCAGAGGTCTCAAACAATTAGAAGAAATAATTCATTAAAACATTGGTTGGGCTCAAAATCAGTTGATTAATACTAGAAACCTCAGAGTGAGTGAATAATACCAAAGGGAAAAAATGCAAGTATGAATCAGTGTGGTAGGTTGTAAACAAGTGAATATGGTAGATAAGGTCAGACTAAATCTTCTTACAACACTTAGAAGTATCCAGTACGAATATTATTTTCACTTCCCTTATCTCCTCATACTTTCCCTTATGTGCCTCACTTTGCACTGTACTTTGCGTGAATTGGCAGCAGCTTTTCCTTTAAAGCAGGGAAACCCAGAAGCACAGCCCTGCCACTGACCTTCCCTTTTCTCACCCTACCACTTCCCAACTGGAGCCAGGACTCCATTCCTGCGGGCAGCTCAGGTGAGAGCATAGCCAGCTGACAAGAGCAGGTTGGACCTATTCCTGCCTCATTGTGACCGCCGCCCCCTCCCACCTTTAAAAGACAGCTAAGCCACTTCCCATGGAAAAGCAATGGAGGAAGGGGTGCTTTACCCCTTACGGCCCCCATGAAGTTCGAAATGCAGGTTTACTGTTGGAAACGTATGTCTGGATCTCTGTGGGGTGAAAAGCAGTGGAGTGGGGGAGGAAGTCCCAGGGGAAAAGCTGTGGACACGGGTGGGAGGGGGAAGCACCATTTTCCCTCCCCATCTCTCTTGGAAATAGCTCCTTCCTCAAGTGGCTTTTCTGTCTGGAAAAAAAAGCTGTCTGGGTTCACTGAATGTTTATCCAGTAGCACTTAGAACCTTAGTTTCAGATTTCTAGTCCTTACATTTAAAACATCCTGCCTGTTTAGGCTGAGCACATTTCTTCTTCAGTCTTGACTGATTCTCTTCTGATTTTTCTCTGCTCTGCACACGTTCCTCTTATATGCTTCCCCTCCTGCTATGTGCTTTATTGGGTGTTTGGTCCAAATTGCTAATTTCTGTATACTTAGACATCATCTACTAGGATCATACATTGCCCTGCTGAAATAGGGGATGAGAGCATTCCTATAACTGGAGAGGTAGCTATAAAAAGGGGTCTAGAAGAGCATTTCCATGCTCGATTGGCACAGTGGGGGAAACACACAAGTTTGAAATATTTTTGAAATTGCTGTGTTGGGTTGTCATTGAAATTGCTTGGGAGCTTCAGCTGGCCACAGTGCAACCACCCTCATAGGCACAAGTTCTTGGGAACATATCATACCAGCACTCTGACAGTGCTTCCCTGTTGTCTTCCAGATATGATTCAAGATGGTGGCTTTGAAACACTTTAAAGAGCTTAGGCCCAATTTACTGTGGAGACATCTCCTCTCACATGTCCCATTGCAATTTCTACGTTCCGCCAAGGGTCCTGCCTTAATTATCTGATTAGTGCAACAGGTCAGGATGCAAGGGCATGAAGAGGAACACCTCCCACTGAAGACGCTCTGAAGTACAACTCTAGCCATAGGTAGCATCTGATGTTGCCCATGCACCAGCAGGACCCACCACCAGCACAACCAGGAGCTAGCGGTTCTTAAAGCAACCAGTAATGAGTGGAAGTGCTCGTTTCTGGAACAGGTCATATCAGTGGAGCTGGCAGATGGGAGCTCTGTTGACCTGTCCTGATCTGGAAGCAAGTGTTTCCGCTCATTTCCAGGGTTACTTTAGAAAGCACTAAGTTCGTGTGGTGCCAGCATTGGGTCCCACTGGTGCAACAGAATGAGTGGCAGCGCAGCACAGTATTGAGTACTGCCCATATTCCAGACATGTTGTAAGACCTTCCTGTTGGAGCTAGCTTTGGTCCATAGGAACACAAGAAGCCGCCTTATACCAGGTCAGGTTACTTGTCCATCTGGCCCTCTATTGTCTACTCTGCCTGGCAGGGGCTCTCCAGTACCTCAGGAAGAGGTTTTCCCCATCAGCTACTACCTGATCCTTTTAACTGGAGATGCTGCCAGGGATTGAAGCTGGGAGTTGTACTAGTTGTCACTGGCAATATTCCAGATGTAATCTCATAAGTATCCATGGCATTCATGGAACAAGCCACAGGATGTTCTGAATAGCAATAAAAACATTAGCTGGAGGGAAGGGGAAATGGTACACTATTGAAGCAAGTGACCTGCATTCTCCAAACAGCTCAATAACATGAGGATGTTTTTAAGGAAAGGTGTGTGGAAGCTGAGAAGAACAGAGTAATTGCTGTACACTTTAGAGCTAGACATTCTAGTGAGGCTTGGACCTGTAGTAGCCCTTCCATGTTTTATACAGCACCAAGCATAGTGCTGGCATTCTCTATTACATAGTTAGTTCATTACTAATTAATGGTTAATAACTAGTAAATTTTGATTTATAATTCAGAAACCCCAGAGGAATTTGGCATCTCATAATCTATGGTTAGCAACATTTTGCCTGGAATAATATCTCTTGTTTGCTTGCTTGCTTGCTTTAATGGTCACTTTCTATGTCTAGAACATTCCTAAAAGCTTTCCCGCTGATGGGGGAGACACAGGAACGGGAACGCGTCCTCATCCACTTCTCACACAGATACTGCCACTGCAATCCAGAAGAGACCACATCCGAAGGTAACACCATCTTATGTTCACCACAAAGGACTCATATCTCTCCATGCCCATAATTCTAGCTTCTTAAGAGTCTTGCCAGAGAAACATTCCACAAACATTACCTTGGAAAATGTACAGGTGTTTGTGAAAGTGAATCTGAAGAACAAAAGATTCCTGTCAACTCTGGATGAGAAAAATGAGAGAGGAGAGGGGGACATGATCTAAAAAGGGCTTGCCTTCTTCCACGGTACACAAAGACTGTTTGAACTGATGGTTCAGCTGTTTCTTCAGATCCCTCTATCATCACCAAACTTATTTGGTTCTCCTCCTACTCCTATTACCAGAGATGGACATTACAACTGGTGAACTGGTACTTAAGTGCTAAGATTTTTCTTTTTCCTCCCAATGAGTTTGATGAATCACTGTGAGTCCCAAAATAATACCTAACAGCAGCAGAGCTAGATCTTCAAGTGTGAGTCTGTTTCAGTCATACTTTAAGAAGGGGACAGCGGTCCAATGTAATGCACCAAAGGGCTGTGGGGGGCGGGGGGGGGATGACCACAGCACCTGCTGATCTCCCCTCTTCTGCTGCTCTCCCTCAGTGCTGTGATCCTAGGCAGGCTCACGGCCAATATCGACGGGGGTGGGGGGAGAGGGGGGCAGCTGTGACGGAAAGATCGCAGAAGTATGAGTGCCAGACAAGGGCAGGGGGACCATTTAGCATTTCTCATCTGCTCACCCCGTTGGCGCTTCAGATGTCATCACAGCAGGCTCGTGATTGAAGACATGAGTCTGACACCATCCCATGTAGTCCAGGCCTAAGCATCACACTGGTCACAAGTATCAGGAAGGAATTTTCAAATTGGCTGATGACTCTGGGAGAGTTTTCATACTCTGCCATAGCATGGTTTGACCTGGAGATTTTCATACATGAAGCAAAATGACACATGTCCTCTCACAAGATGGCATACAGAAATGGAAAGGGGAGAAAGGAAATCTGAAACCTCTGGATCCCTCTGGAAGCTGCCACCCAGACTATCACATCATGTTGAGGCCACATTACTCCTTGGGATAGGTGGTAAATGTGAAACAGACTGACTTACAATAACCATGCAATGTAGTCCATTTTTTCACAGGCTGCAACTCAGTTGAATCCATGGCAGAGATCTAAAAACTGATGCAGAGGAGTTCACTCAGGGAAGTGAGCAAAACTCCAGAGTAAACGTTTTATATATGGGGCATTTCAGAGAGGACTCTCTGTCTGTCTGTCTGTCTGTCTGTCTGTCTGTCTGTCTCTCTCTCTCTCACACACACACACACACACACACAGCATCCCTCCTCTTCCTCATGCACACACACACAGAAACCTTTGCACACACTCATCCAGCAGACTGTCAGGGTTGCCTCTGAGCATATAGAGTGTCAGAGTAGCTCAGATTCTGAGGAAGAGCTGCAAAATGTGGAGGAGGAACTATCCCAGGCTCCAGAGGCACAGCTGCATGGAGAGCCCCCCCCCCTTTCACACATCCCCAGGAGTGATAGTGAACAGGGGGAGGCGAGGGAAGAACAACCTGAACTTTTAGACGCAAGACGCAGATGCAAGCACAAGCGCGAAGTCACAGGGGCAGAGCTTGTGCGCTCTGCCCAATGGGCTCAGCGTCAACAACTGCTCTAGAAGTGTCACGGGAGAGGAGGAGATCTCCCCCTCCCACCCCTTATGTTAAGAGAGCTTGCTGCCTCAGAGATCAACTTTCGTAGTTTCCCTTTGAACTCCCAGAAGGCTGTTTCTTTTGTAGTCTGTGAGTCTCTAGCAGTTTGCATCTCTATGCCTCATTAGGGTAAATAGAATTAAAGCCTTGGAAATGCAGCCTCTGGTCTGAGTGTTGATTTGGCTCTTACAGTTCTCAGCCGGGCAAAAGGGGAATCCTGACACAGACATGCTGTCTCTCATACACATGCTGGCCCTTCCTCCCCATCTACTGGCTTTTGAAGGTCAATGTGCTAGCAACCATGTTACTTCTAAGAAGAAGGCTCCATCCTGGAATATTCCTTCTGCTGATCAGAAGTATTTGCCAATAACCTCCTCATCCATGGCTGTGTTTCCCTGACAATGGAAGGAGAAGTGAATGGAGGAGTACCGGATTTTTTAAAAAGGAGCTTTGCTGCACTTTGGTCCATGCAGGGCTCCACGAGCAGGTTCTCTGCACTAGTAAAAATCATAGAACATACTTCCTGGTGGGGGTGGGGGTGAACATCATCTGAAGGGCAGGGGCTGCTCAACCAGTAAGAGAGGCTCCTCCCCCTCTCTCCCCCTTTCTCCTTTCCCCTGAAAGTCCAGATGCACCTGGATTTCAGGAGCAAGCCTCATTGAGCGCAGTGGGAGTTACTTCTGAGGAGACACTAATTGGTTTGTACAGAGATGGGAAGCACAGGAAACACCCCTTAACCAGGGTCACGGAGAAAGGCACACCCCTGGGCAGGGCTAGCATAACCAATGCGGGGGTTGGGGCACACAGCAACTATACCAGGGAAAACCTAATTTAAGGAAAAGAACCGGACTTTAAGCAGTCTCAGGAAATCTGGTTTTTCCCTGATAAGCCCCAGGGTGGCTGCTGGATGGCCACGACATCATGTATTCCTAACGACCTCCAAACGCATCCAGCTTGGAGTAAATCGCTAGTGGAAACACCCCACAGGTCACACTGGATTACAGCTCACACTGATCACTTTTAGGCGAAAACAACTCTCTTAACTAGTTTATTTCTTCCAATGCACAGGAGTGCCAGTATAGTTAAGAAGCTGGAGGGTTCCCGCCCTACTCCCCAGCATTCTATTATCATAAAGCTTGAAAATTATATTAATTATAAAACAAATAAGGGAATTTGTCTGCATTAAACTTGGCATAATGGATTTACATTGTGAGGTATATAATCAGACTAAACTTCAGAAATATCAGATGAAGAATGGCTGGTAGTTGTTTACATATTTTGCTGTGCTTAGCTGCACTTTAACGACTTAAAGTATTTAGGGAATGTGCTTTAAACTGTGCCATTTCAATCGAGGGGGATCTGTGTAAATTCTGATGTGGGCACAATGGGAGCTATTTCTGAATAGACACACATATGCTTGTGCTGGGAAAGTGCGGGGACACAGGGATGGGAAACCAGCCCCCTTTCTAACCACAGGATCTCTGTAACAAAGGTGTGAAGTAGTTACTTCCTAAGGCAATAAACCAAGCCATGGAATCACAGGTTCGGTAAAATGCTTTACAGGCTTCAGGGAATCAGTGCTTTCAACTCTGTATTCAGTTCAGGGGGATCTCTGTAAGTTCTGATGTGGGCATTCAGAGGGCAAGCCTCATTCAGCACAATGGGAGTTACTTCTGAGGAGACACTTAACTGTACTTTAAAGTGCAGTTAAATGCAATCTCAAGGCTCTGATTCTCCATTTTTGGTTTATTGCCTTAGGAAGTAACTACTTCACAGCTTTGTTATAGAGATCCTGTGCAGTATCAGTTTGGTTAGAAAGGGGGCTAGTTTCCCATGCCTGTGTTCTCTCCCGACCCTTTCCCAGCATAAGCATATGTGTGTCTACTCAGAAGTAACTCCCATTGTGCTCAGTGAGGCTTGCCCTCTGAATGCCCAGATCAGGATTTACAGAGATCCCTGTGGATTGAAGTTTAAAGCCTGTAAAGCAGTTCACCAAACCTGGGATTCTCCATGGCTTGGTTTATTGTCTTAGGAAGTAACTACTTCACACCTTCCTTATAGAGTTCCTCCAGTTAGAAAGAGGGCTGGTTTCCCATCCCTGTGTGCCCCCGTCATTCCCAGCACAAGCATATGTGTGTCTACTCGGAGGTAACTCACCTTGTGCTCAGTGAGGCTTACTCCTGAAATGCAGGTGCACCTGGAGCTTCAGGGGAAAGGAGAAAAGGCGGGAGAGGGGGGAAGCCTCTCTTATTGGTTGAACAGCCCCTGCCAGTCAGATGATGTTCACTCCAACCCCCACCCCCACCCCCACCCGGAAGTACGTTCTGTGAAGCAATTTTTTTTACTGTGCAGAGTACTTGCTCGTGGAGCCCTGCATGGACCAAAGCACAGCAAAGCTGATTCCTTTTAAAAACTCCAGTACTCCTCCATTTGCTTCTCCTTCTGTTGTCGTGGAGACACGGTCTTGGTTACAATCTCACCTCTACCTGAACTCACTGGGTGACCTTGGGGAAATCACTGCTCTAGTTTGCCTTCTCCACTTCATCTGCAATGAGGCAATACTAATAATACTGGGCTGGCCCACAAAAGAGGGCTGTTGTGTAGACTGCTGAGATACAGGATGTGAGAATCATCTGGAACCCTTAAAATGTGCTTTATGATGCTGCTTTTTGTATTAATCAAATCCTAAGAAAAGACCAGAAGGTTTCTGAGAATAATGTAAAGTGGCCACTACAAAGGTGGGGTAGTGGCTAGAGTGATGGACTGGGAGCCGGGAAATCCGGGTTCTAGTCTCCACTCGGCCATGGAAGCTCACTGGGTGACTTTGGGCCAGTCACAGACTCTCAGCCCAACCTACCTCACAGGGTTGTTGTGAGGATAAAATGGAGAGGAGGAGGGTAATGTAAGCCACTTGGGGTTCCTTCCAAGAGGAAAAAAGGTGGGATATAAATGCAATAAATAATAAATAAAAATAAAAAGGAGAAATGCATCACCCCCAAAGAGGTCAGAGATTTGCATAAAATTTGCATATATATATAGATAAAAATTAAAAATAATTATTGTAATTTAAATAGAAATACAACACATCTCACTATAGTGGGGGAGACCAGGACCAGATTATCTGAGTGCCTGCTCAGTCTTCTGTCCAGGTGGTAGCTATAGATGGGCAACTTCGAGGCCCTTTCTCTCTCTTCTCATGGTTCTTTACCTTTAAATTGGACTTGGGCTGGACAGCCCTTCAAACAGAAGGTACCTGAGGACAGTCCTTCAAATAGAGGACTGTTCCCTGTAAAGTAGAACAGTCCTCTATAGGACACACGGCCACCCTATAATGCCACCTGGTCAATAAACATATTTTATTCCAATAAAAAGTTATTGCGATTAGCAATGATTGGCAGGGAGATCCTTACAGAACTAGAAAAATATCTGAACTGGGGGCCCAATTCAGCTAAGCTTATCTGCATACTTCTCAAATTCTGTTCTTGGATCTTGGAATGCTTCCCTGCCCCATGAGCTAAGCAGAGAAGAACCACAATATTTTGAATATGTCTGTTTGTATGTATCATTTTAAAGCATGTTAAATTCCTTATTTCTTCCAGATGGCATTCATACTCTTACCTGTGCCCTGATGTTGCTCAACACTGATCTTCATGGACATGTAAGTATGGCTAGCAGAAAACATGTACTTTACTCTTGCCTTTCGAAAGATTTGATGCTACCTGGGAAAGCTAGAATGGGTTGGAAAGGAGTATTATGGAAGAAGTGGGCAGTGGGAGGGGGCATTCAAGCTTTAAATTTTTCAGTTTTAAAAATTTGCATCCCTCTTCCATTTTTCTGAAAATAGTCAAACTTTCTGTGGTTTGAGAAAAGATAGAAGAAACACGGGGAAAATACGGGATAACTCTTACTAGGATGATCTCATAATGTGGATGCCCTGTAAAAAGCAACAGAGCAAAGCATTGCAATTCTGCACTGCATGCCGTAGTGTAGAAACATCCTCAGTTGTGAAAATCAGCAATTTCAGTCTGAACTGAAAAAGTACAATCACAAAACAGGTTTACTACCTAATCTGCTGTGAGAACTAGGCCTAAGTTACTATGGAGAATGATGTCTCACAAACATACCTATCTGGAAGAAGCTTGGACAAGAAACTTTTGAGTTTGCAAATTCTTCTGTGAGTGAAGTGGTGTGGAAAGTAGTAGAGTGAACTCCCTAGGAGTAAGCCTTTTGGAAGGCTTCTCTGAGCTGTAACTTTCAATGGCACATGTTACATTAATTTCTTCTTTCCTTTCTTCTCATTTCTCTTTCTCTCCTGCTCCTGGAACTTCTGTTTTTGCTGTTTGATCCCTTTCTCAGGTGGTAAGTGCAATCACTAGTACATTTCTATACATTTGTGGCCTTTGGCATTTCTTTGTGTGCATAACATATGTTTTTTGTGTTATCATTAAAGCAATGTCTCTCAAAGTGGCATACTTTTCAAAACAGAAATGTGTGGAGCTTGTGTGTTTTCCTAAACTTTGTTCGTCAAGCTCACTTGAAATTAATAGTCGTCCATCCCATAACCTTTAAAGTTGATCAAAGGGCTGCCCCCAGATATTTCATTGCCTGAGACAAAGCAGCAAATCTCCCCCAACTGCCTCAAATAAAGGTGTATAGTACCCAAGGCTCACCGAGTTATTTTGGCACCCAAGGCAGAAAATCTCCCAAGTGCCTCGCCCTGGGAGTAAAAATACAATAACAATAATTTTAAGGTCAATTCTATGTATGTTTTAGACAGAAAAAAAGTCTTTTAAAGTTTGCTGACATTGCAAACACACAGCACACAGCAATTGCCTTGGTGGCCTGACTGCCATTTTGTATCCTCCACAATGCCCCAGACCTAGTGTCATTTCAGGGCATTGTGAGCTGGAGGGGTGTGTGTGTGTGGCAGCTGCTACCAAAACTGGTGGAAATATTCAGAGAAAATTTTGTAAAGTTGCCTTCTTTTTTTCTATGTTCTTTGTTCACAGCCTACATCTCCCCCTCCAATGTGTTTCCATATATGATATTATTTAGAATATTTATCTGGATGTTTTTAATATAATTATTAATGAATAAAGACATAGAGGGAGTGTCAGTGCCAGTCAGTCTCAATAATAGTGGGCTAGATGGAACAATAATATAACCCTGTAAGGCAACTTCCTATGTTTGCTCCCAGAATGTCATAACCTTCCCTGTATCCCTCTATTTCACCATGTTCCATAACATTTAAAGGGTGGTGTCAGATGTGCTGGGACTTGTTTGCTTTATATTCTTCTCATATTTAATAAGCCATAGCTGGTTCCCCTGTTCTTGGTACATCTAACACTGTGGGACCCATGATTGCTTCTGTGCCACTCCCAGCAACATCCACATCTTCTGATCGCTTGATTCGGTTGCATTGTATGCTTACATGCCATGCTAGTGATGCTTGTCCCAGTGAGGGGTGTGTTGCTAGGGTAGTACATAAACTACCCAGTCCCCCTCCCTCAACCACAAGGGTGGGAGATGCTACCAGGAATACCGCAGAGCAGCTGTGGGTGGCGTGGCTGCTCTCTGCAACCTCTAAACAGGGCCTATCGTTAAGAATTAGCAGCCTGAAACTGCACAAGATACCCACTGAGTCAGTGTTTATTTTTAGTATTCTGGTCTTTAACAGTTAAGATCTCAGAAGCCCATAATGCAACTGTCACACAACACACGCATTTCAAATAGATCTCATGGAAAGAAGCAGTGAGAGAGGACAGTAGGGAAACAACTTCCCAGTTCCTTAAAAAGGCCTGCAGGTGGGCTTGGTTTTGTAGCCCGGGTGCCCACAGTAGAATGACTTATACATTTCATATCCACATGCTAACACGGATAGCCTGATCCAGTCAAAGCCTGGCACTTATCTAATAGATGAATTTTGCTTTTCTTTCTTTTTTGTTTTTGTTTTGTGCTGCTGTACTTTGGGCGTGATCTGCTGCAAATAAAGATTCTATTTGAGAAATGTTTGCTTCGGTTATCTGCATATTTATGTCTTACATATAGCGTTTAAAACAGTCTGATGAAAAAGTAAGGCATCCAGTGACCCACTCTTCTGCATTACAGAATATTGGGAAAAAGATGTCCTGCCAACAATTCATGGCGAATCTGGATGGACTGAATGATGGGAAGGATTTTACAAAGGATGTGTTAAAGGTAATGGAAAAAAAGAGAGAGGGTGGGTGGTTCACTATCGCTGCTGGAAACACAGTTGTACTGGGGCACTGAATATGCATGTAGAAAGAATGAGTTATGGATGCCATCCTATCTTTTGCTCATATGCCTCTGCTGTGATTATAAACACCCATCACATCCATTCTTAGAGATGATTTATGTCTTACATATAGACATATAGACATATTACATATAGACATATAGGCATCCAAGAAAGCACACATGGACATGGTACAGCCTTCCTGGAGCTGCACCACTTTTAGGTCGCAGATATAGGACTGCAGAATTGAATGTTCCTTCATATCCAAACTCCTGCCTGTAGAAAGCTAGCATGACAAGGATAAGGGTTCTCCTAGCCTAGCCTTTTGCCTGATGTGCCAGTTTTCTGTGAACAGGAAGTTACTTACATGGGAGCAATCAAATACGGAGTCCCCCACTGAATTCTGATGCAGTACAAGACCAGGAGGGGAAATGGCCACATAAGAACAGAATCTGACTATTCCTAGAGTTGGCACACAGTATCAGAATGGAATAAAACTTGTCATCTGAGCTCCCACTTATGTGACCTCTCCAATGAAATGCTATTTCCCAACACCAGTTTGTGGTGTAGTTGCTATGCAGTGATAATCTTTTAACTGCTATACATTCAAGATGGGCCTGGTATGACTCCTACTCTCTCAGCACCATGTGTGCTTTTTCTTTTCCCTCCCTGGCAGCCTCCTGCAGGCTGTTCCTCCCACTTGCACACTTTTTCCTTCAATGGATGGAGATCTGAAAGCAAGTAGGGAGGGGTTGATTATTCATATATGGCAATTTACCACAATACAAATCTCTCTGCACACAGGAGGAGATGCTCATCCCATGGCCCATATTTCTAAGACAATAGAGTCCCAAAAGTCTAATCCTATTTCAAGTCATGTGGAATTGCCTAATATGGTATACCACTATTACCATGCATGTACATCAAATTGATATCTTACAGATTTGGTTAATTACAAAGAATAATAGCTCATTTAAACTAGCTTCTGTTATTTGGAACATTGTATTTCTTTTATTTGTAGTGTTGGATTTCCTAAAACTAGAGCTGTGAAGACAAAAAGATTTCCAAGTATTCATGCATTCTTAAAATGATAACTGAAAACCAAAATATCTACAGGAATGGCCAAGCCAAAAACACCAAAAAAAGAAAGAAATACCTATTTATTTTTCATATAATTTGATTAAAGATGGAGATGGGCAAGCTCTTTAAAACTACTTCCTATGCAGAGCCAGCCCTGCCAGAGAGAGACAGCTGTTTCAGGCAGCAGGTGCTTAGGGGCAGGGAGTAGCAGCAAGGGGTTGCAGGATCGAGCTCTGTGTGCCGTGCAGTTTCCCGTACTACCTACAAAGCTAGCCTGCTGCTCTCAGGTGCAATGGAGGGGGCTGCCGTATTGCTAGTGTTGAAGTAATTTTTAACTCTCGGCCTGGTTGGCTTTTGCACATGGAGTGTGGGAAGACACCATCTTGTCCTTCACCTCAAGCAGCAAAATATTTTGGGCCAGCCCTAATAAACAAATAACAGAAGATTGTTGTGTGAGAACACTTTATCAAATAAGCAAGTTTAATAATGGTTCGTCTGGACACAATCCACAGATGGGAATCATATTCTGAGCACATGCTAAGAGCTGATACTGTGTTATTGTTTCAGGCCCTGTATAACTCAATAAAAAATGAAAAGCTAGAATGGGCTATGTAAGTATTTTAATATATGTGTATATATATATATATATAAATTATAAGCTGATGGGTAGAACTGTCTTTATAAAAGATATTAACATTTGATGGATTTTGTCCCAGACAGAAAAAGTATCTGAAATCCAGATCTTGAATGATATGAGGAAAACAATTTAAGCTGTTGTTAGAATCACTGCCTTTTATAGTAAATATTCAGTTATAAAAACCCCTGCCAGTTTAAGACCAGAGTTAAGCCCATTTATTTGTTTGTTTATTTTATTGTATTTTTATCCTACTCCTCAGCCAAAAAAGGCTCCTGGAGTGGCTTACAATGAACAAGAAGACAGTCCCTG
The DNA here is from genome assembly GCF_057233095.1 of Heloderma suspectum. Classification (NCBI taxonomy): domain Eukaryota; kingdom Metazoa; phylum Chordata; class Lepidosauria; order Squamata; family Helodermatidae; genus Heloderma; species Heloderma suspectum. Next base: position 145,793,461 of record NC_139461.1, read on the forward strand.
CCCGCAGGCTTACAATCTAAAAAAGACACGACACACAAGGAAAAGGCAATTGGGAGGGAAGAGGGAGAAAAAAGAATTAGGTAGACTGTCAGCAGGGCTGGTGGGAGGGGCAGTCCAACTGGAGCAGGCCCTGATGTTCCCTTTGCCTGCTCCCTTGCTCCTTCTTCTTCCCCATCTCATGTGGGCTCAAGCTCCACAAAGCCAAGAAATTGGAAGCTAAGGCTGATGCCCTATCAAACATGCCCCATGATCAGTGAAGATGTTATGCAATGTCACAAATTGTGCTTGCTTACAACTTACCCTTCATGCACCCACACTTTTCCTAGTTCTTTCAGGCCTGAATCCGGGGGGGGGGGGATGGAGTGCCTGGGACCAGCAATGATGCCCCACATTGTGCTGGCCCTGTATTGGTTTATGAAACATCGGAACATTACTATATTGTTAGAGGAATCCTCCTGTGATTGATTGACCCGTGCTGGTTTGTTGCTTGTTGTTGCTGTTGTTGTTCAGTCGTGTCCGACTCTTCGTGACCCCGTGGACCATAGCACACCAGGCCTTCCTGTCCTGCGCTCTCTCCCGGAGTGTGCTCAAGTCCATATTCATTGCATCAGTGATGCTATCTAGCCATCTCATCCTCTGCCGTCCCCTTCTCCTTTTGCCTTCAGTCTTTCCCAGCATCAGGGTCTTTTCCAGAGAGTTTTCTCTTCGCATTAGGTGGCCAAAATATTTGAGCTTCAGCTTCAGTATCTGTCCTTCCAAGGAGCTTGTTGCTTGTAAGCAAGCACAATAGTTATGGTATTATTCCAATTAAGCTGAGCCAAAACTAAAGAGACCTGGGACCTTGTCAGGCTGCAGCCTGGAAATGAGCTTCAGAGGCTCAGTAATGCTCTCCTCAAAGGAGAGGCAAACAATATTGAGCCCCCAAATTGCAGAAAAAACTTTCCCCTCCCTCCTCCCCACTAGCCAGCTGATTGGGGGCAACCATCAACCATTTTGCTGCTGTGGTTTTCAGGAGTGAGTTGCTATTTGGTCAACACTATCCATTTTGGGGGCTGCAGCCTCTTTAAATCTGCCCATTGAAATCAATTCATATTAGCATAGCACATGAGCTTGGAAATAAAATGACCTATTTCCCACTGTTTTGAGGAAGTTGTTTGGCTCACACATCCCTAACAAAAACATTTCATCCCCCACCCCCCCGCATTCCTTTTCTGACACTTGCCTCCCTTCTCTGGCAATTTTTTCTGCACTTCTCTTGACCTTTTCAACGGCAATGGGACTATATCCAGTGAGCATCCAAGTGGCTCCCTAGAGACTCCACAGCATACATACCACCATCTTGGATCACATGGCTCTACTCACCAAATCAAGCATCATGGGGGTATAAGATGGTGGCTTACATAATGTGAGTGCTCTAGACAGCAACTTCAATGCTCACCTGGGGTGTCTTCACTCTATGGTGACAGCCGCTGACACACTGCTGCCAATGCACGCAACTTTTTTGTCTCTAGAAAGCTGATCAGCTCAGGAGCAGGAGTGCCCATGGACTCTGGAAAACCCAGGGGAGCATTAACACCCACACTATAGGAACCATTTTGGATGCTGATTCCTGTGACCTTATTTGAGGGAGTCACTATTGAGGATACCAGCAAAAAAGGTAATGGAGAAACAATTGCACACAAGTGCTATGAAAAACTGGTTTTGAGCGACCTGGGTCCATTTCTTCTTCACGGTCTCTATGCATCACACATATGGGCTTCGCACCTACATTAGGGATGGGTGAACTCACCCTACCCTGCATCGCTCGCTGGACCCACTCTGTCCACCCAACTCTGCTCGCTGCATATGGTGAGCTGCTGGGCGGTCCACAGCCTCCTGGTCCACAGGCACCATTTGTGTAAAAATGGGGTTTGGGCTTTTTCGTAAATAGCCATTTACACAAATGGCGGCCATAAAGGGGTCATTTATGCAACATTACAGGCTGGGACAGGTGTTCAATGGGATCTGCACTGAGACATACCTACTACTGGGACCCCAGGTGCGGAGGACCGCCCAAGGACAAGTATTACCAGGATCATCTGCATTATCTTAGATGGACTTCTCCTGCTCGATCCTGAGATCCCCCCAGTCAGCAACCATCTCCTGAGCTCCTGACCAGGGACTGTTTCTGGCTCCACCACCTGTGCCTTTACAGAACACTTATGTTCTGCAGTGCCACCAATGCAGCCATCGGTCAACTTCGGTCCCTTGGGTGCTACCAGCCACTCTTCCACACTGCCTCTTCATGATTAGATGATGCAGTATAGCCACCTTCCACACTCCAGTCTTGAACTCAGCTAACCACTGTTGCTGCAGGCACCAAGAGTGACATCACAACCTCTTGACAGTGACATCGCAGACCTGTTCAATGGACAACTATCAGTCAGACCCAACGTCTTATTCATCCTCCCTGGCCCCATCCACTTTGTCACCAGATGGGGCAGTGGGTAGTCATGACCCAGCTTCTCCACCGGAAGACATGGGCCCATTTTCAGAGCAGATCCTGCTTGGCTTAGAGATGCAGCAACCACTGGTGAGACTAAAGAGAGTAAAATCTTTGATGTGGTCCATACAGGAGCTTCAACTCCAATTGCAATTCCCCTCCTACTTGCCCTTTTGCAGACAATCCAACAGTCCTGGAAGGTGCTCTCTTCCATGACCCCGACATCAAGGAGGCTGGAGAACATCTAACGGGTGCAAGAGAAAGACGCCAGTTTTCTACTTACACCCCTGCCTCCTGTCATAGTGGAAGTGGAGGCATTACAGGGAAAGTCACAACTGGTCCACTCTTCCCCACTGGACAAGGAAGGGAGATGCTTGGATCTCATGGGCCATCAAATCTCTTCTGTGGCCTTTGGACTCTGAGTCTTGAACAGGCAGCGATGCTGCACTACCAGCTCTTATGGGAGAAAGTGGGAGCTCTGCTTAATCACCTTCCTGAGGACAAGGAAGAACTGGCAGTAGTGTTTCAAAGTGGGGTTATGTGCTTGTCCCATCAGCAAATCACAGCATCAGATCAGGCCAATTGTTATGCCAAAGCCATGGTTGCCTCCATGGCAATAAGGAGGCATGGCTGGTTGTGGCTGGCTGAGCTGTTGCAGAAAGCCCAATCCCGCATTGAAGACCTTCCGTCTGATGGGGAAGGATTGTTCAGTGTGAAGATGGATGATGCTGTGGACTCCGCCCCAAAGCCAACAATCTACCCATTATAGACAAGGCAGATGGTATTTTCACCCTTCTTCCAGTGGCCTTGGTCCCCAGCTAGACAGGCGATCCAACACTTGCTAACCCTGGCTCCAAAGCAGCAATGCGCAATGTCCACATTCCATCGTCCTTGCAGGAAACAGGATGGTAACGATGAATGCCGTCTGTCTGCCTCGTTCCCTGTCTTTGGAATGCCTCTCTTATCTTTTCTACAAGCATTGACCCGCATCACACTGGACTCCTGAGTCCTGTCCATCGTCCAAAGACATAACAGGATCAAGTTTGACACCCTTCCTCCCATCGGTTCTGTCAAGACTATAACTCCATCACCAGCACTGCAGACAGAAACAGAGACTGTCTTGGTGAAGGGGGTGATGGAGCACATTGGCTCCATGATGGTTTCTACTCCTGTTACTTCACCATTCGAAAAAGGATGGAGGGCTTAGACTGTTCATGGATGTCAGGGACCTAAATTCATTTACCGTCACCAAGAGATTTCAGGTGTCAATGCTCCCACTACGGTGCAAAGGGGAGTGATTTGCGTTGGTGGATGTGAAATATGCATATTTCCATATTGTCATCAAAGAGAAGTACCAGCGCTTCCTTCGATTTACCACCAGATGCCACGTCTGCCAGTTTTGAGTGTTGTCCTTCGGATTCGCCACAGCACCAAGGGTCTTCTTCACCATGTTCATGGCAGTGCTGACTGCCCACCTTCGCATCCAAGGAGTTGCTGTCCACCGCTACATTGACAACTGGCTTCTGGCAGTCTTTATAAGGATGGGATTCGTGAGGTTGATTTCTCTGACATGCCGCTTCTCCAGGATCTCAGTCTGTACAGGAACATAGAAAAGTCATATGTGAACCTGATGCAGAGGAACCAGTTTATTGGGGCCATGTTGGATTCTGTGGAGGGCCAAGCCTTTCTTCCTCTGGATCAGACATCAATGTTGACTTACTATGGAAGGGAGTTATGTATGCAGACAGTTACTAAAGTACTGCACATTCAAAGACTACTAGGACTGATAGCTGCAACTACTGCAGTGGTGCCTTTTGCATGTCTATGGATGCAGGTGCTCCAAAATTGGTTTGTCTGTGTGTTTGACCCAGCCGGGGATGCACATTGAACCCATCTTCAACTGCTCAAGGATGTTGGCATGGTGGATGGACCCAACAGACTTGTTAGTGGGGATTCCATTTCTACAACTGTTGCCATCTCGGATACTTATGACAGATGTGTCCCTCTCAGGATGGGGGGCTCACTGTGGGTCCTTGACAATACATGGGGTGTGGGCAGAGATGAAGGCTGCACATCACATCAACTTTCTGGAGTTACTTGTAGTAAAAAAGGCTCTAAGGGCATTCGATATGGACCTCAGGAGTCGCTTTGTTCAAGTAGTCTTGGACAATACCACCACCGTTTTGTACCTGAACAAGCAAGAAAGAACGGAGTCTCTTCCCTTAGTCAATCTCACCCTTCACATCTTTGACTGGTGCTGTGGTGCATCCCCTGTTGAATCAGAGTAGTAGCAATACATATTGCTGATGTGGACGATATTATGGCCAACCAGTTGAGTTGTCCTTACCTGCCATTCCACAAGTGGGTATTGGGCAGGACAGTACTGGCAGACCTATTTCATCACTGAGGAACTCCAAAAGTGGATGTGATTGCTCAGGTGGAGAACACTGCTTGCCCAAACTTTTGCAGCAGAGTGGGAGTGGATGTGATGCCTCTCGGGATGCTTTCACATTCTGGTGGATGGGGACATTGTTTTACTTATTCCCACTCATCACGAAAGTGTTGACGAAGATGGGGCAGACAAGATGAACTGCATGTGTGTGTATGTATGTATGTATGTATGTATGTATTTACAATATTTGTATATTGCTCCATATCAAAAGATCTCAGAGTGGTGAACAGCAAAAATAAAGGAATAAGACACCATGTTAAAACAACTAAAACATTTTGAAAGAAACAAGTTCTAATAAGACCGAATTTAATAAAGTGCAGCTGGTAACTCAAGGAAGGCTTCCCGAAATAGCAATGTTTTCAGGAGGCACTGGAAGGAACCTTGGTGCCTGCCTGACCTCCAAGGGCAGGGAGTTCTACAGGAAAGGGGCCAGCCCTTTCCTGTGGAACTGAAGGCTCTTTTCCTGGTGGACTTCAACAGGGCCATGGGTCCATGTGGAACCACCAGGAACATGCCTTCTGATGACCTGTCAGGGATGCTCTGACTTGGATTCCTGCACTGAGCAGGGGGTTGGACTCGACGGTCTCGTAGGCCCCTTCCAACTCTACTATTCTATGATTCTATGACCTCAGTGACCAGGCAGGCTGGTAAGGAAGGAGGTGCTCTCTCAGATATCCTGGTCCCAAGTTGTCTGGGGCTTTTTATACTAGTACTAATACCTTAAGCCTGGCCCGGTAGCAAATAGGCAGCCAGTGCAGTTCCCTCAGCGTGCTGAAAAGAGGCAGCTCCTGACAACAGCCGAGCTACTGCATTCTGCACTGGCTCCAGATTCCGGACCAGCCTCAAGGGCAGCCCCACATTGAGCACACATGTAGTTATAACCCCATGGTGGCCAATGCAACAATGCAACAATGAACCCTCGTTCATGCCCTCTTCTTCATCTTTCTCGGGATGAGTATGTCCGACTTCCTTCGATCCCAAGCCTTCTTACTCGGGAATGAGGCAGGATTCAGTATCCGGACTTCGGCACACTTCTCATGACCATATGGCAGATCCACTAACCAGGGCGCCCAGTCCTGTTTCTGCAGCAGTGCAGTGCATAATTGATGCAGCTTGTAAACCAACCGCAAGACTCTCCTATGCCCATAAGTGGGCAGCATCTTGTTCGTTAGCCTCTGTTAGCAGCTTTGACCCTGTTCAGTGCTTATTGCACAAGGCCCTACAGTTTTTGCTATCTCTGTTTGACAAAGGCCTGAAACCTGCCTCCCTGCGAGTATACCTGGCTATCACAACTTATCACCTCCTGGTAAATGTTTTTTCTCTAGACTCACATCTGATGGTCAAGCAGTTCCTCTGGGATATATGAAATGTCACTCTATCTGTCACCCAGTACCAAGGTGGAGCTTGTCTGTTGTTTTGCAGGCTTTGACTGCCAAACCATTTGAACCACTTGTGCTGGTGGAACTCCAGCTTATTTCTTGGAAGATGGCTTTCTTGGTAGCTATTACTTCAGCTGATAGGTCTGTTGACCCACCGTATATGACTTTACAGCGTGCTAAGGTGGTATTCTGGCCCGACGTGAGGTTTCTGCCCAAGGCAGTGCCCAACTTTCATTTAAATCAGAACACAATCCTCCCTGCATTCTTCCCCCACCCCCACTACGCCGCTAGAGTCCTCACTTCATGCCTTGGATGTCCAGAGAGTGCTAGTATTTATAAATCAAGGACTGAATCCTGTCGGCTGTCTCCTTGGACTGATCTACATTGCACCCGCCATCGCAATGAATTCAGTGTCCCATTGGGTTAAACGCTCTCGCATTAAAACATGATTATTCACACTCACCTATTTTCCCCATTGCAGTGCTTCATCGAATGCGTGAGCTCGGTTCACACTTGAGCGCTGTGCTGTTTTCCTGCACGCGCTTGTCTGATCTCGGATGCTAAGCAGGGTCGGCCCCGGTCAGTAGTTGGATGGGCGACGACCGCCTGGGAATCAGGCTTCCTGCACTGAGCAGGGGATTGTTGTATACCTTCAAATGAGATTAAGTTTTACCCCCTCCTATTCCCCGCTCAGGATGTTTTTTAAAAAATCAAGGCGTTATCCTTGCAGAATCGGGGCTTCTCCGCGATGTTTTTTTTTTCTAATTCAGGCATGATCTTCAAAGCTTCGAAGTTGTGAAGCTTCACAGCTTCGAATCTTCGAAGATCATCCCTGAATTAGGAAAAAAGAAAACATTTCGGAGAAGCCCCATTCTGTGAGGATAATGCCTTAATTTAAAAACACACACATCCTGAGCGGGGGATAGGAAGGGATAAACCTTAGTCTCATTTGAAGGGATAGAACAACCCCCTGCTCAGTGCAGGAAGCCTGATTCCCAGGCGGTTGCCCATCCAACTACTGACTGGGGCCGACCCCGCTTAGCTTCCGAGATCAGACAAGTGCGCGCATATCCAGCCCTTTGCTTATTGCTGAGGAAACGGGGACTGCTGAGGAAGCTATGCGATCAATAGCTGGAAGAAGACATGGGGCCGTCGAGAGCTGTGATTGGACAGGAGGGAAATACAAACACCACCATATATGGACAGGCGGGGGAGGGGACTACGACCGGATATGGTAGCGAAGGTGGAAAATCAGAGCACATTAAGGGGAAATACTGGGATATTAGGGTATTGAAAATGGGAGCACGGAAGTGGGACATTCCGGTTCCAATTCGAGGCGGCTACTGCGTAGTGTGAAAGGCGGGCAGTGAAACCTCATTGGAAGTGAAAAAAGGTGGTAACTTTAGATCCAGCCCTTGTTTCTCCACTAGGGGGGTAAGCACCAGGGACACTTGGTGGAGTTGCAAAGACTGTCTTCTCGGGTGGTCCATTGTATAAAACTGACATATTCGTTCGCTGGTCTCAACTTCCAGAGTAGAGATGTACAAAAATCACTTACCTTTCGGGGATTATGCTGATGGTGTGGGGGGAGGCGTTCTGTCCCTCCCCCCAGAATCCTCGCCGGAGGGGGAGGCACTCCATTCCTTCCCCCCGGAATCCTGGCTGGCCGGCTGTGCTCTGCAGCGATTCTGCGGAGCTGCCGGCCGGCTCTGCCAGCAGTCGGACATCCGGTCACTGGCTAGCAGGGACGCAAATGGCGGCGGCCGTAGCCGCCGCCATTTGCGTCCCTGCAGTCAGCTGTGATAGGCTACGTAAATCTTTACGTAGCCTATCACGGCTGAGTAAAAAAAACCCCAAAATGCGCGTACGCAAATGGCGGCGCCCATGGCCGCCGCCATTTGCGTTCCTTATTTTGGCACGTCTTACTCTAGGTAAACATTTACGTAGACTAAGACGGTGAAAATAAGGAACGCAAATGGCAGTGGCCATGGGCGCCGCCATTTGCGTACTCGCGGGGTTTTTTTGGTTTTTTTTAAGTCAGCCGTGATAGGCTACGTAAAGATTTACGTAGCCTATCACGGTGTTTTAAGATCTAGCCATGATAGGCTACGTAAATCTTTATGTAGCCTATCACGTTTTTTTGTTTGTTTGTTTTCTAAACCTGGAAATGGTGGCGGCGGCGCCCTGTCAGAAGACTGGCCGCCGCCAAACCACCGCCGCAGCCACCGCCAGAGCCTCTGCCGCCAGGAAGATCCGCCCCAGGTAAGTCCTGTCCTGGGGGGGTGGCGGGGGGGTGGCGAGCCATTCCACCATCAATTTCGGGGGGCCGAATGCGCTGGCATTCGGCCTCCCCGGGATCCGTGGCGGAACTTTCGTACATCCCTATTCCAGAGCCAGTGAAGAGCCCATTCCACCCATGCCGTGGCAGCAACAGAGGCACTTCAAAGACGAATTTCCCTCACTCAACTGTGCAGGGTGGCCTCAAGGTCGACAATGTCTACTTTCAGTAGCCATTCAGGCTCTATGTGCAGGCCAGGTCAGACTGTTCCTTCAGACAAGCTATTTGGTCTGCAGGGTTGCAGTAGGACACTGATCCACCTCCGGTAAGTTGGCTTGCTACTCCCCCATATGTGTGATGCACAGAGACCACAAAGAAGAAAGGCAGGTTGTATACCTGTCACTGTAGTTCTTTGAGTGTTCATCTGTGCATTCACACAACCCACACACTGTCCGCACTTTGGTGTTGATGTCAAAGCTGATGTTCGTACTTAAGTTCCTCTTGGTTCCGAGGCTGTGATTCTTGGTCTCAAGGAACTAAGGGAATAGGCGGGGACCCACTAGGGATGGTAGGGAAGCTCCCCCACACAATTCCTCAGCTATAGAGGTTTTCCGAATGGGGTTCCACGCAGGTGCAGAGCCCATATGTGTGAATGCACAGATGACCACTCAAAGCATTGCAGTTCCAGGTGAACAACCTGTCTTTGCTGAACAATTCTCCCCCATCTAAAATTAATATTTCAAGGAAAAATTGCAAATACTGAGTTCACATTCTACTTGATGAACACATTTAAAAGAACTTTAAATGGAACATATTAATAAAATTAGGAAGGCTGTATTTACTTTCAAAATCTTACAAACACTTTAACAGCTGGGTTTTTTCCTCCTATCAAATGCTCCAGTGTAAGGGCTCTAGCCTCCTCTGCCCCAGCATCATTTCTATGCTGTGAGGTGGTTTGATTCATAATCAAGGGACAGGATTCATTTTTTGGAGTGATGGCATTCTGTTCCCTCTAGCATGACTGTCAGTCCAGTCTCAATTCTGCAGCTCTACTGTGAAAAAACAGGTAAATCTTGGGGAGAGGAGCCTTGCTGCCGAGGTTGTAGCCTTGCATGTAGGAAAGGCCACATCCAGCATTGGCTGATTCTCAAGAAAACAATGTTTAACGAATGACACGTTGGAGGCATGCGGGATAATGGAGTGGGAGGTGGGATAAGCTTGCTTGTCCTCCATGTTCCATTTTAAATGACTACTTGAGCACAGGTGCGGAAAAGTGCTTGTTGTTTCTTTAAAAAAATCATTTTTAAAATGTCAGTAATGCTGAAGACATGGTGCACATGTTGTGTGTGTTTGGAAGGGGAGAGCGAAGTCTCACCCTTAGTCAGGTGACAGGCATCCTCCAATCAGGTGATTGTGACAGTCGCTCAAACAGCAGCAGGGACATGGGCCTGAGGGGAAAATGGGGCCAACCAGTAATCTGATTAGAAAAGGGTCCTCTGTGTATAGCTGTAGTAATACACGGGAGGGATTTGTGTAAATTTCACATAGTGTGTTTTTTTAAAGCAGAATCTAGTTACAGCCATTTAATAACATTGAAAAGAGGCCTGTACACCTTATAGCTAGGCTTGCCAACTCTTAAAATGAAAGCATTCTGGCTGGTCTGAGGGCACTGCTGTTCAGGGAGCCTAGTGCAAAACCTGTCTGGTGCCCTAAGGTTGCGCTGCAGTCCTATGCATGTTTAGAAACATAGTTGGCTGGGGAATGCTGGGAGTTGTAGGACTTTTTTCTGTGTAAACTCTCTAAATTTGTGCCCTAAGGTGACTATAAAAGGAAACAGCCGCTGGGCGGTGGGATGGCATTGCCCCTTGCTTTTCTGGGAACTGCCTCCAATTTTCCAACAAACTGGCCAGGCCATTCCCACACCTCCCCCCAGTGGTTGGCAGCCCCCCAAAGGCACAATAAACCAACGGTTCCTGCCTGATTGGGACTGGAAACCTCAGGCCCCTGTCAAGCCGCATTACATGGATCATGGGCTCCTTTCAGCTTGGTGGGTCACAAAGTTGTGCAGGCTGGGTCTAATGGAATGAAGTGAAATTTGATGAAGCTACCTCAGTTTCTGAGGAAATCCATGGCTGGCTAAAAGGTAAGAGGATTTCCTAATGGCATGTTTGGGGAAGGTTTTGCACATTTCTAATTTTAAATGTTCAGAGTATTGGAGAAATGGCCACAAAACTCTTTTGGGGGTGGCAGTCAAAACGTATTCTTCTTCCACTGAAGTCTGTTTTGCTTTAGAAAGAGTATCTCACTGAAACATTAATTTAACTAATCCTCTGGAAAGAACCATACATCTGTCTCCATTTGGCTGTGTATAAAGCATTGGCCTTTTGGGGAAAGATTATATAAGAGAGTTCAGAGAAAGTGCATCTGATCATTGGGTTAATAAATAAATGCTTACAGGGATAAGAAGAAATAATACCCATCCAAAAATACCCATGACAGGTGAGCAACTCATTAACCTTCCAAGGCAGGAATATGTTTTCCGGAACTGACACCCTTTGGTGTAAAGGGATAATAAAAGAAGACACTATCTAGGACATTTCAACACCTGAGCTCTTAATAGAGAGATCTCCCAGCAGATGATGGAGGTAACTTTATGCTTTGATTATCCCCCTGCTGTTACATACCTTTTTCTGCCAAATGGTACACAATATGTGCATCAGCCACAACATGTACTCTTGCTTACATAAAAGCTATATTAGGAGCAAGCAGTGCCTCAGGAGGCCGCCATGTTTTCTGGTTTTGAATCAGTCCCTATGGGTGGCTTCACATCTTATGGAGAAGCTCTTTTTTTTAGTAAAAGGAAGTCTCTGTTCCTGTTTCCATGCTTCATGTGTCACATATGAAGGAGGACATATGCATCGTCTTTATGGGAGATGGGTGGTCACCTATTTTGGTATAGCTTCTGACATATCTCTATCTGGCACATCGCAGCAGAAGCGTGGAAGTATAATGGGCAAAAGTGCCCATTAGCACAGAACTGCCCAAAGCAAAGGGTCAGTGGAGCCTTGATCTCCTAGACTGCCAGTTTGAGCTGGAAAGATTTCTGCTCTAGGCCTGAACTACAGCTGCCCAACATAATATTTGGCCCGTTGGTTTGAGAAGAAGGTTGACAGAAAGCATGACACACACTTTGTTTCCACACATCCTAAGACAGAGTGTGCACATCTGTACTACCTAACAGAGGCACAGGGAAATAATCCAGAGGTTCTCAAGCTATTGTGCTCAGGATAATGTTCTAGAGGTCTACAGAGCCATAGCAATATTAAAGAAAAGAAGGTTTTGATGGCAACATTTATTTTGTTTTTATATTCAGAATCTCTAGGCCACCTTGTGCCAGGAAGTTTATAAATTATTAAATATAAGGCTATAGCACATTCCATAGTGAAATATTCCATTACAAAAATAACTGAGATATCAAGGTACATTTACATTAGTGTTGTGCATGTCCCCAAGTGATAAATTCTAGAGACAACACTCCATTGCTTACTTTGGGTGAAAGCACTGGAGTTTTAGGGTACCTTTGTAATTTGAGCTGTGCGAGCTCCCTCTAATTTGCCCAGAAAATTAATTGGACTGAACGTTCCAGCTGAATGCTTGAGAAAGCCGGAGATGGTTTTTGAGTTCCAGTTCTCCCATCCAAAAAAGCCTTACCTTGGGGAAGGTGGGGAGGGGAACGGACAGCTCCTGTCATCACAGGAAAGGCCCTGTTGGTTGCCAAAACAGCCCTCTGGAATTTGATTCATGACAACCAGCTGTGCTACCTGCAGCTCCTGTGAAACAGATGGAGATGATTGTCTCCATACGTTTGCATAGGGGCTGCTTTCTGAGGTTGCACCAAGAAGAATTGCTGGGGGGCAAAAGCCCACCCCCACAGGAGGCTCTCTTACTTCCAAGGTCCCCTGCAGGAGGGTTTGGCTTTTGCCCCCAGCAATAGTTTTTCTGGGAGGCTGCACGCAAAAAAAACCTCTGGTGCAAGGCATTTCCCAAGCCATATTGACCTGTTCAGAGGAACAGCTGTTAGTGCCAGTTCCAAGTGACTCTGGGCATCTGTACACCAGCCTAAAACCCTGCATTTAAAATGGGGCTGGCTGCTTCCCTTTTAAATGCAGGAGCATAACAACTCCCTTTTTCACCTGCTTCCTTTCCTCCCTCCCCCCCATCTGAGTCGTCCATTATCTTTCATTGATCTCGCTCCTGTTCTGGCTGCTTTGCCTCTTTTCACGGAGGGAACTCAAGCGGAGCACAACGGGGCAATTTGATAGCTCATTATCTACAATCTATTTAAAAATGGAACAAGGGGCATTTAGTGCAGGAGACGCCCTGGGGGGTCACAGCATCATGTCAAGAGCCCGCAAACTTCCAGGAAGGAGCAATCTCAGTGGCAGGATAAAAGCTCTGTGTGAAGAAAGCCCACTTCCACCCTCCCCCTTTAACCTTTTAATTTATTTTGCTTTATTTCCAAGTGATGAAGACGAACTGAGAAAGTCCTTGTCAGAACTGGTGGATGATAAATTTGGTGCCAGTGCAAAGAAAATGACAAGGATAATTGACGGCAGTAATCCTTTCCTGGATGTTCCCCAGGCCCAGAATGCTGTTACCTACAAGCATGGCATCCTCACGCGGAAAACACATGCAGACATGGATGGGAAGAGAAGTAGGTATTATTCATCTTAGGTGATGGAAGAAGGGCAAGGGATGCATGGTGGAGTGGCACAGATGCTGCAGAAATCATGTGGGAATCTGGTTCTTCAGTGGTGCATTAATAACTAGCACTAGAATATATCATCCTTCTTGTTTGCACAGGAATTAATGTTACCCCTGTTTATATTATTGGTCATGACATGACAGCCACTTCCCTATAGCTTCCTCCCACAGTATTCGGTTAATGTTTGGATTCTGTTACATGGTTCCTTACTGTTAAGCTCACCCCAGAGAGAGCATAAGGGCTTAACTAATTTTATCTGGAGACCAAACAGATAAAACAGGAACAAAGCAATGGTTCCCTGCTACCTGCAGACATCTTCACCCCCAACCTTTTTGGGCTGAAGGAGACATTTGGAATTTTGAGAGAGTTTTGTGGGCACTTTCACAGCATGGCTGTCATGGGGGGAGCTTGCCCATTCACAAAATGGCCACTGTGGTGGGTGTCATCAGTCACAAAACACCCATTTCCAAGAAGACAAACTGGTGAGGCTAAAAGAAAAGCAACTTGCCCAAGAATCTAAGTACAAGGCAGAGGTGGGGGGCAGAGGTCCAAGGCACAAAGCCACTCTTTCGAACACACATTTTTCTGCTCCAGCACATGCACACTGCACAGGCAAAACACTTCCCCTCTCTCCCCTCTGCCCCCTCTTCTCCCCCACCCCCGGATGTTCCCTACTACCCTCCAGCGTGCCTTTTCCTTTTTCTGGGTGGCTGGGCATGCTTCAAAGCAAAGCGCTAGGCTGCAGCCGCCCAACATTTTTATTTTCTTTTGACAAGGGGCCCAGAGGCATTCTTGGAAATACAGATGGTGCTGGAGGCCGGCACTTCATTTTGCAGCATGCCAGCCTCCCAGTTTGTTTGTCTTTAAAAATCTAAATAAAGACAGGGAGCCAGGGGGGCGGGGGGCAACAGAGGTGACTCTGGGCAAATTGGTGCCCATGGGCAGCGTGCTGGGGTGCCATGTTGGGGACCCCAGGTTGAGACCCCCAAGCCAGGAAGTGACCCTTAAAGACACAGCAAACTATTTTACATAGGTATTCATATGCCACACTTACAACATGGACGTTGCCCTGCACATCTCCTGACCAGCCAACGAGTAGGTGGTGAGGGACTTCACCATCACCCCCCGCCCCGTGGTGCATGGCTACCAACATTACTGGAGTAGTGTGGGGAAAAGCCACAGGAGGGCAGCTCCCACACCAGTGCTGGCAAAAAGCCCTGGCCCTCATATGCACAACGCTACTTACTAGATTAATGGTATGACCTCTTGGCCAGTCTGAGCATAGCAGCTATTCCTTACATTGCTTTTTCCCCACCTCATGTTCTTGAGTATCTGAGCTGGTGGCTTCTATCCTACTCAGTCTTGAATCTGATCATCATGGGGGCAAGAATGAGATTTGAGAGTGTTAGGAGATTGCTCACTATGTCTTGGTAGTGTGTGCACAGGGAGTTCTTCTCCCCTCATTACCAGTTCTCATCACTGTCTCTGCACCTTTCACTACCTTCTTCAGTCCTGAGCAGTTCCTACCATGGGCCAAGAGTGGTTTCTCATTCATTATTTTGTATGGAGGTGAAGGACCGATCCTTCTCCAGTAATTAGTTCCCAACTACTTTGAAATGACCTGTCCCCCAACTATGAAAAGTTGGTTAAGAAGCTGCCTTAATCTGTTAGGTTAGCAAACTATTAGGTGTGTTGCTTCAAGGGGATACGTGGTAGGGCAGAATAGTAAACTCCTGTCCCCTAACCTGCTGAGAGACCTTGCCTTCCTTCCTGCCTTACCTTCCTTGCCATCACAGTCAGGGAGGGAGGCAAGGGGACAGGGAGCCATTCCATGCAGAGAAGCAGTGTTGATAACTTCATCCCTTTATTACCCCTCCCCATCTCAGTTGTTTTCTTTCATGCATTAAGCCACAAAGGGTATTTCTTTGGGCTTCTCCTGTGATGTGTCATAGTAATATTTGCCTACATGTTTTTCAGCTCCCAGAGGACGAAGAGGGTGGAAGAAATTTTATGCTGTGCTTAAAGGAACCATCTTGTATTTGCAAAAGGTAAAGATGACTGGCCACTCTGTGTTACGATGCTGTGGGTTCTTTCTGGGACTGCTAAGAGGAATGCAACGTAGAGAGCGCACTCCTGGATCATGCTACGGGGGCCATCTACCCTGGAATAGGACTTGGGGGCATGATGTTGCAGTGATTCCAGTCCTATTTGAATGGTAGTGTCTGAAGGTGGTGCTGGAAGACGTCTGTTCCATCTCTTGGGCATTGGCCTATGAGGTGTCTCAAGGTTCCATCTTTCCCCCCATGCTTTTCAACATCTACATGAAACCTCTGGGTGAAGTCATTGGAGGTTTGGGCTGAGGAGTTATCAATATGTAGATGACATTCAGCTCTACCTCTCTTTTCTATCTTTTAATCCCAAGGATAGAAATCCTGAAAGGGTGTCTCCGAGCAGTTTTGGGGTGGGTGAGGGCCAAAAATGCTGGAATTTAGTCTAGACAAGACAAAAATGTTGCGGGTCAAGAAATCTGCCAATCTGGATGGTGCTATGCAACTAGCACAGGATGGGGATGCACTCCCCTTTAAGAGGCAAGCATGCAGTTTGGGAATGGTCCTGGACTCGTTGCTATCTATAAAGACACAGGTGATGTAGGTGGCAAGAAGTACTTTTTAACTAGCTTCATCTGGTTCACAAATGAGGGCTTTATCTGGAGAAGGCAGACCTTGCCTCCCTGACACGTCCTTTGGCTACATCCAGGCTAGATCGCTGTAATGCACTCCATGTGGGACTGCTCTTAAAGACAGTTCTGAAACTTGAATTGGTGCAGAACATGGGCAGCTAGAATGCTTGTTGGAGGTAGCAGTTTCGATCCTGTTACACCCATTCTGCACTGGTTCCATTGGCTGTCTATTTGTTTCTGGACCCATTTTAAGGCACGGGTGTTGACTGTTCATGCCCTACATGATTTGTTATTGTTATTTGTTACTGGAAGAGATTATTGGAAGGGCACCCTGTACCCATATGACCTTCATGAGCCTTCAGATCGGCATCTGATCCCCTGCTGTCTGGTCCACCAGTGAGACCTACCAGGTTGATGGTCCCACACCACTGGAATGGTTTCTCCTCCCCAGAGAAATACATGTTACCCCTTTCCCTTTGCTCCTGGTTTTAAAGAGATCCATAAGCATTGTTTTTATTTCTGTTCACATTTGGATAATTTCACGGGGTGTAGCAAATATTTATCTTCTACTCTTATTTTAATAGCTGAAATTTTGTGCTATTTTAATAATTTGGACTTTTTTGTCATTGTATTTGTTATTTGTTTCTATTTTATTTAAAACATTTCTTGGCCGCCTTTCAGGGCAGAAGCCCTCCCAAGGTGGCATACAGCAATAAACATGCACGCAGGTAAAAAGGTATGCATTTTGCTATTGCATATAATAGGGATTCTTGCCATGGAGAAGGCAACCAGATGTGCTTTGCTGAAGGTGAGGGACAGCTTGTACAATGTCTGTTTTGTTTCAGCACTGGAGAGGGAGAGGCCACAGGTATCAAAGAACTGAAAGTAACATGAACAGAGTTCACCAAACGCTTTCTCCTTGCTCCGGGAACAGAGGGTGCCTTCATTCAGTTGTTTTTCGTTCGGGCCACTTTTTGTTTAAAAGGTTAAATATATGCTCTCAAAGTTGAATACAACAGCAGGGGTGAGCCCACCCCTTAAAGAGTTAAAATAAATTAATAATAACAACAACAAAAATGTAAACCTTGAAAACTGTTCCCAATTGGCTCAGGCAGTTAAGAAGAGCGTTTCTGCTAGTGATATGCCAGGCACTATTCAATAGGGGTTCGTGATGCTTACGCAGTAATGTTTCTCACAGTTCAGTTGACTTGTGTGGGCAAAATGTAGCATGCCTACCGCAAAGCACTCCAAGTAATATCTGGTGTTCCCTGCACCTAACTGCTTTTTTGTTACGCGATTAAGCGGTAGTCTGAATAGACTGGATACTGGGTACAACTTCAGATGCTCCTCCAGAGCCCACTGACATGATTTGATGTATCTCTTGGAGTACATAGATGTTGTGACACAGTTCATAAAAGCTGCCAATAAGAGCAATTAAACGTAGGAACAGCGTCACCATTTCCCATGATATCCTTGCTGACAAGATGGTGAAATGTGGGCTGGATGCTACTGCTGTTAGGCGGATCAACAGCTGTTTCAGCAGCTGTATCCAGTGAGAATTCATTAATGGCTCTGCATCCTCCTGGAGGGAGGTCTCAAGTGGGGTGCTGCAGGGCTCTGTACTTGGCTGTGTGCTGCTGAATGTTCTTATGAATGATCTGAAGGTATCTGAAGGATGAAGGTATAGAGGGATGGCTTCTCAATTTTTTTATTTGTTATTTTTATTTTATTTAAAAACATGTATATATTGCTTTATATTATCAAATATCCAAGGTGGTAGATGACACAAAGCTAGGAGGAATAGCCAGCACCATGGAAGACAGAATTTATTTATTTATAAAGGTTTTTTTTATATCCCACCCTTCGTCATAAAACAATCTCAGGGCAGTCACAATATACAATATGGCATCATTATAAAATCCAATAAAACACACAATATGCAATAAACTACACAAAAAATACATAATAAAATGCAAAATAAAGATCAAGATTGAAAAGGGTCTTGACAGACTGGAGGACTGGGTAGAAACTAACAAGATAAATTAAACAGATAAATGTAAAGTCTTTCATTTAGGTACAAAAATTTAAGGCACAAGTATAGGATGTGGCGGCAGAGGATGAGATGGCTAGATAGCATCACGGATGCAATGAATATGAACTTGAGCATGCTCCGGGAGAGAGCGCAGGACAGGAAGGCCTGGCGTGCTATGGTCCATGGGGTCACGAAGAGTCGGACACGACTGAACGACTGAACAACAACAACAATAGGATGTGGGAGACCTGCCTTGGCAGCCCTGCAAATAAAAAGGATCTAGATATCTCAGTGGATCACAAGTTCAATATGAGCCAGCAGTACACTGCAGAAGCTAAAGAAGCTAATCCAATCTTAGACTACATTAACGGAAGCATAGTGTCCATGTCGCGAGAAATAATAGTTGTGCTCCCTTGTGCATTCGACAGGCCTCATTTGGAGTTCTGTGCACCACATTTTAAGAAGGGCATTGGCGAACTGGAGTATGTACAGAGGAAGATGACCAGGATGATGAGGGATCTGGAAAACAAGTCCTATGAGGTACTGCTGAGAGAGCTGGACATATTTGGCCTGGAGAAGAGAAGTTTAAGGGGAGACATGATAGCAGTCTTCTAAAAGGCTGTCACACAGAAGGTGGAGCAGGCTTGTTCTCTGTTGCTCCAGAGGGCAGGACTAGGACCAATGGGTGGCAATTGCAGGGAAGCAAATGTTGGCTACACATTAGGAGATACGTCCTAATGGTGAGAACTGTTCAGCACTGGAATAGACCGCCTTAGGAGGTATTTAAGCAGCCATCTGTCAGGGATGCTGTAGCTGTATCTGCATTAAGCAGAGGGTTGGACTACTAGATAATCTCCAAGGTCCTTTCTCACTCTATGATTCTATGACTTAAATCTATAGCATGACCACACGCATCTTAGCAGCAAAGCTCAGAGTGGCTTATGGAAATAAAGAGCATCAGGAAGCACAATTGTTTTGCTCTTTTATTCTTCTATTTTGTAATGTCTGAGGTGGAACTTTTCCATTTCCCCCATGGGTGAGGTGTGCAAGCAAAATTTTTACCAAGAAGAACTGTTTATTTAAAATAATATACTTATTGTCATAATAAAATTAACTCTCAGTAAAATTGGCTGGACCCCCCCTCATCAATTTTTTTAAAGTGCACAACATAAAAGCAATTACACAGTAACAACAGAAACTAGCTGTACCCATTGCAAAAAAGTTTGCAACCGTGTGTGTGTAACTTATAATTTATTAACTTCATTAATCAGCTGGTTTACCCAATCTCGAGATTTCAAAACTTCATATTAAATTTGCATTAAAACTGAGATTGGTACAATAAGCAAGAAAGTTGTTCAGTTTTGAATGCTTTCTCAAAATAAAAAACAACAACACAGAAATCACTATGACCCACAATTTTGGAGTTATACATAATAGAAAAACATATTTTTCCAATTATTGTGATGAAAGTAGCCCCAAAATTGATTTTCGGTATTTGTTGCCAAATCTGTGTGGCAAATGCTTTAATTATATATATCTGCTCATGAGACGGTGATGGCTGCTTCCCACAGTGTTTTATCTGCTCAAGATGGTTTTTTGGAGACCTTGTCTCAGAGAGCTAACTTACGTGTTCTTGGTGTTAGGGAACAGCCTACACATCTTGGCCTTGCAGAGTTTATGGAAAAGTTTCTACGCGAGTTACTGGCATTGCCTTCAGATCTCCAGCTACATACTGAGTGCACTTATCATCTTTCTGGTTCTACGTGACGCTCCAGAGCAGGGCCTATTATTGTTCCATTTTTACGGGCCTCCGCTAAAGAATATCTGCTTCACATAGCTAGGCAGAAAGGAGAGCTCCAGTGGGGTTAAACTAATGACAAAATTATGCTCTATCCAGATTATAGCAAAGAGAAGAAGACAATTTACTAAGGCGAGAATCCTGGCAAAGGAGATTGGTTTGCAATATCATTAGGGATAGTGTGGGAGTCCGAGGAGGGGGTGGAGTCCAATGGGCTCCCCCCCACACACATCTGGCTTTCTGAAACCCACTTGACAGGCTGCAGCGGGCTCACTTCCCCACTCACGATCGGTGGGAGCGATGCAGGGCCATCTGTCCCCTTATCGAGCCGCAATGGTGCTCACACTCACAGCTCAGTTACTTCCATGTATTTAAAGTTGAGTCTATGGCTGCCTTAAAGGGGCAATGTCTCGAGATTATAGCTAAAGGGCCCTTTATGCCATAGACTCAACTTTAAATATGCTGAAGTAAACCATGCCACAATTTCTGTGCACAGTTGTGGCTCGGTAAGGGGATAGATGGCCCTGCAGCGCTTTAGGGGCAATTGCCGAGCTGTCCTGCAGCACCCGCCACTCAGCTCGTGCAGGTGGGCAACAAGGATGGCTTGTCGACCACCCAAGGGAGCACCAGGAGGTACGTCTGTCCATCTCTAAATATATCAGATATCTGGCAATTTTCTACTTCAATTATCAAGATGGGTTAAAGAGATTTCAGAACTCCAATTTTGCTGAATCATTCAAATGAGAAATTTAAATAAGCAGAAAAGAGTGCTTTCCAAGTTAAAAGAACTTAAAGTTGATATAGCCTTTTTACAAGAAACCCATCTGATGGCTGTAGATGAATATTTGTTGAGAGAAGACTGGGCTGGTGCAGTTTATGTAACAGACACTTCGACACGGTGTAAAGAGGTTGCGATTTTGATTCCTAAACGACTTTCTTTTTCAGTTGAACAGGTGATTATGGATTCTGATGGACGTTCTTTGATTCTGGTTGGGAAATATATGGATAAAGTAATTGCCATGATTAATGTGTGTGGGCCTAACAGTGATTCCCCAGTTATGTTCCATGAACGTTTTAGCAAACTGGTTGGTATTGCTTATGACTACTTGATTGTGGGCAGGGATTTTAATGAGATTTTAGACCCTTTGCTGGATAGGAGTAGGCCTGCTCCTAAGAGGTAAATGATGGTGAGATTCTAACTTCAGACTTATCAAACTTGGGGCCGATCTACATTGCGCCCGCCATTGCAATGAATTCGGTGTCCTGTCGGGTTAAATGCTCTCGCATTAAAACGTGATTATTCACACTCACCCATTTTCCCCATTGAGGTGCTTCACCGAAATGCGCAAGCTTGGTTCACACTTGAGCGCTGTGCTGTTTTCCTGCTGTTTTACTGTGTGCGCTTGTCTGATCTCGGATGCTAAGTGGGGTCGGCCCCAGTCAGTAGTTGGATGGGCGACCACCTGGGAATCAGGCTTCCTGCACTGAGCAGGGGGTTGTTCTATCCCTTCAAATGAGATTAAGTTTTACCCCCTCCTATCCCCCACTCTGGATGTTTTTTTTTTAATTAAGGCGTTATCCTCGCAGAATCGGGGCTTCTCTGCGATGTTTTTTTTTCTAATTCAGGCATGATCTTCAAAGATTCAAAGTTGTGAAGCTGGACATATTTGGCCTGGAGAAGAGAAGTTTAAGGGGAGACATGAAGGGGAGCTTCACAACTTCGAATCTTCAAAGATCATGCCTGAATTAGAAAAAAAAACACCGCGGAGAAGCCCCGATTCTTCAACGATAACGCCTTAATTTTTTAAAAAACATCCGGAGCGGGGGATAGGAGGGGGTAAAGGTCTCATTTGAAGGGACAGAACAACCCCCTGCTCAATGCAGGAAGCCTGATTCCCAGGCATTTGCCCATCCAACTACTGACCGGGGCCGACCCCACTTAGCTTCTGAGATCAGACAAGCGCGTGCACATCCAGCCCTTTGCTTGTTGCTGAGGAAACAGGGGCTGCTGAGAAAGCTATGCGATCAGTAGCCGGAAGAAGACATGGGGCCATCGAGAGCTGTGATTGGACATGAGGGAAATACAAACACCACTGTATATGGACAGGCAGGGGAGGGGACTACGACCAGATACAGTAGCGAAGGCGGAAAATCAGAGCACATTAAGGGGAAATACTTTTCAATATTAGGGTATTGAAAGCGGGAGCATGGAAGTGGGAAATTCCAGTTCCAATTCGAGGTGGCTACTGCGTAGTGTGAAAGGCGAGTGGTGAAACCTCATTGGAAGCAAAAAAAGGCGGTAAATGTAGATCCAGCCTTGGTTTGATTGATGCGTGGAGAATTTTGCACCCTGGTGAGAGGGACTATACCTTTATTTCACCTGTTCATCATAACTGTTTTTGACTCGACTGTTTTTTGGTTTCTACATCATTGCTGGGTCAAATAAAAGTGTGTAAGAGTGATATATTGGCGATGTGAGACCACACTCCGGTATGCCTGGAATTGCAGTTTTCAGATTTGCCCAGGCCCCCTGATCTCTGGTGCCTTAATGTTTCTCTTCATAATGATGAGATGTTTAAAACGCAGATTTCTGCTGAACTAACTGAGTATTTTAAAATTAATGAGAGCATGACTGGTTCTTGTGCCATTGAGTGGGAGGCCAGTAAAGCTTTTACACAGAGCCGATTTGTAGCCTACACTTCTTATAAGAATTTTTTTTAAATGCAACAAATGTCTTTAATTAAGAAGTTAAAATCTCTTATAACCCAGTTTGCTATTTCTCCCACCACACAACTTTATCAGGAGCTGCAGTATGTCAAACATGAGTTGAATAAAATTCTTTCACAGCAGGCTGAACTTACCCTGACCTGTCTATGACAGGCATACTGGGAAAATGGTGAACATCCAAGTGAAATCCTGGCACATCACCTTAAACAGCAAAAACAGCAAAATATTATTTCAGCTATTAGAGATGAGAGGGATAGGATACACACTTCTCCTACAGACATACACCTACAATTTTTAAAGCTTTACACTGATTTGTATAGTGCCAGAGGTGAAATATCAGATCAGGATATAGATCCCCCCCCCCATGTTAATCTTCCATGTTTACACAATGACAGCTTCTCCTGGCTCCTTTGAGTCTGGAGGAAATTATGAAAATGATTGCGAATATGAATACTGAGAAATCCCCTGGTTCAGATGGGTTTCCAGTTGAGTGGTATAAAACATTTTCTAGTTCTTCACCTCCAAAGCTCTATCATCTTTATAATTATATCTTTGAATCAGGGCTCCCTTTATTCATGGTTAAATGATGCTTATATTACTGTGATTCCTAAGCCTGGCAAAGATCATACCTATTGTGCTAACTATTGACCTATTTCGTTAATTAATGTATATATTAAAATATTGACAGCAATTTTGGCCAATAGACTGCAACAAATTATTACAACATTAGTTCAATCAGACCAGGTGGGATTTATTCAAAATTGATGGGGGGCTGATAATCTTAGATTAGTTGTCAATTTGGTTGTTCTAAATTCTGAAAGGACCGACCTGGCGGCCATTGCTTCTTTGGATGCAGAAAAGACCATTGATAAAATTCGTTGGAAATTTATTTTCATGACACTGAGTAATTTTGGCTTTCCTTTAGAATTTTTGAAATGGGTTAGAATTTTATATTCAACCCCAAGAGCTACAGTTAGGACTAATGGACTGTTCTTGGCTTTCTTTTTACTTGGATGAGGTACCAGACTAGGATGTCCACTTTCCCCACTGATATTTGATTTATGTTTGGAACCCCTGGCATGTGCTATTAGAAAAATGGTAATATTTACAGCTTTGTGCGTGATGGTTTAGAATTTAAAATTATCCTTTATGCTGACAATCTTTTGCTGTTTATTTCGAAACTCCAGTCATCCATTCCAGCTTTGATGCAATTGATCAATACTCTTGGTGAATTTGTCTAACTATTCAGTTAATTGGTCGAGATCTGAAATGATGTTGATTGGAGATAGCGTATATTCTAGTGTATTAGCCTACTGGCAATTTCGATGGCGCCCAGATTTGATTACCTATTTGGGAATAAGTATTCCCAGAGACATATCTCAAAAGATCAAGTTAAATTTAAATAAGTTCATCTATGAGATTTCACAGGATATTGATAATTGGCATCCTTAAAGTTGAGTTTGTGGGGCAAGGTTAATACACTTAAGATGAATATTACACCTCGGATTGTTTATGTTATATGTGAGATTCCTCTATTTATATCTTGGCCCTACTCCAGGTTAGTGATATTACTTGCTCCAACTACAATTATTGATTCCTTCCAACTACAAAGGGGGGCTCACACATGTTGGGGAAGGAAGGAGAATGCCTGGATACAAATGTCTTTTTCCCCCCTGTTGCGTGCTGGACAAAATTAAGAGTCACTTCTATAGCTCCATCCACTTCGGCTCTGGCTCCACCCACTTTTGGCTCTGGCTCCACCCACTGCTGGAATGTGGTGGGTGGAAACCCTGGACAGATTTTGACTGAGGTAACATGGACCTCAACAGGAAAAAGGTTGGAGTTGAGACTGGGAAGTACCAGGCTATGTACTCAATGGAGCACATACCCCCAACCTTTCTCGGAAATATTCCTGTTCATACCAAGCACGACCTACAATAGCAAAGGTAGGGAGCACACATAGATCGGCATCGCAATACAGTGAGAAGTGAGAATGTGTCCAAATTAAAAATTTTAACATTTAATTATTGACGTTTCAATTAAGTTTTAAAAATGGAGTTATTTTTCTGCAATTATAGATTTCAATAGCAAATGCATGCGATAGTGTATTGCATTCCCATTTGGCTCCATGATACAAATTATTATACGCTTTAACAATTACTTGTGAAGCTGTCAATTTATTTGTGTGATTATTGTGTGATTATTTTCTGCAAATCTAGGCATCAGCAGGTTTAATTTGAGACTGCTTTGAACTCAATCAGTTAATATTTAGGGGTCGAAATGGACTGTACAGTCCATGTTAATATAGAAAAGATAAAGAACATCTTCAATTTGAAAATCTTCAAATATAATCCTATCACACCATCAACAATTTGGACCAGTTTCTGCTCAGTGGTAGCAACCTGCTGTGACAGTGGTGTCTCCCTCCTGTTCAAGACCCATGTTGAGAGCTACAAGCCTGTCAACTGTGGAGGCAAGGGAAAATATTATGGTTTATAGTGTTTGCAGCATATGTTTCCAAGAGTACTTATGAAAACAATTCCAGCATATTTGTGGGAGAAAAAGTCTTATCTGATAACAGCTTTTTCCTTGCCGGGAGTGGGCAAGGCCAAGGAAAGTAGCTGACCAGCCATATTAACTAACTTGCCAGGGGAAAAGCCAGTTCTTATCAGTGCGTAAAAAAGCCTGTGCTAAGTGTGTATGTGAAGGGGAGGGAACCATCCCACCCTCTTCTGTCATATGAACACCTAAAAGCAAAATGCAACACAAATGAGAGTGGAGGAAAAGACACTGTGAGAGACTCCATTGAACCCCATTCCCCAGGGAAGCTTGGAAGGCAGCAATGAGGGAGAGGACCTTTTCAGTGGTGGTCCCCCAGCTGTGGAACAGTCTTCCAAACGATACCTGCTTGGCAAGTCCACTCGTCGTGCCAGCCGAGAACTTGCAACCAGTATGGCCTCATGATTAAACGTCGCCTTAACACACGCCAGACAGTCATATGGGAGATCGCAAGTCCTCGGTTGGCACGACGAGTGGACTTGCACAGCCTATGCTGAAAACTCTCTTGAATTCTTCTCACGTTTTCCTCTGAAGGGCGTGGTCACCCTGTGCTCTTCCCCTTACATAAACAGCCTGTTTCCTCAAATTGTCGGTACCAACGACGAATGCTCTTTGGCGTTGGCAGATCAATGCCAAAACGCTGTTGAAACACACGCTGCCCCGCAATTGTGGATTCAGTCTTGCTGCACTGCAGAACGCAAAACGCCTTGTGTTGCGGGGTTGCCATCTTGCGAATGACTGAGGCTAGGGGCTGTTTGTGCGCTGAGAGAGGCATCTAGCGGTAATCATTTGAAACTCTATGCCCCACCCTTTCAAGTGGCAAGAGTTTCATTCATAGGCGGTTTGTGGTTGCAGAGATATAGCGATTTCAAATCGGGTCCATCTTTTTGAAACACCCTGTAGATAAATAATAAGGAAAAGTGAAAGAGAATGCAGCAGAAAGCAAAGCTAAGAGCTGAGATTGATTCTAGTTTGGAATTGAGACCGTTCCCTCAGAACAGGGGATACCACTCCCCTACCCTCAATTCTTGTTTGCACCCTGGCCTCCACAGTCTGCTAAAAGCCTGCCTCAGGCTCATGTTTGTGCTACACACACACAAAAACCTACCCCTTGCCCCCCAAGGCAGCTTTTCTTACCTGAGCATTTTGTTCTTGAGCATTACCAGTGCGTTTTGCTCTTTGCCTCCAGTTAATTGCAGCAGCTAAGTGCTTACGTGAGAAAGTGTCTCTGTTGCTGCTGCCATTACAGCACTGTGTGCCCCTTGGCTTCAGCTCCAGTAAACGTCTATAAAAGCCCTGGGGCACAGCCCTCTTCTGCATTACTGAGCCCCAGCTTGGCTGCAGTTGACTGCTGCACACACAAGGCAGCAGCCAGCCCCCTCCTTCCTTTCCCCCACTCATTTCCTCATGTGCTGCTCGTTCTGTGTGAAGGAAGGAGGCCACTGCACTGCTGCTGCTTAAAAAATGTGCTGTTCATTGTCAAAGAGGGGGAACAATACATTAAGCAGCCCCCACTGGCATCCTCTGCACATGCGTGGGAATAGCTGTGGGCTGAATAGCTGATTAGCTGTGGGCTTCCTCCTGGACACCATTTCCTCAAACGTTCTGCAGTCCCAGAATGGCGAGGGGGGCAGATATACCCATATATGACACCCAAGCAGTACAGTTACATGTTGTCTGTGCTCCCAGAGAAATGTGTATATAATTTTGTTATTAACCCATGCGCATTGCAGACAAACTGCACATTCAGACTACAGTAACGTTCCCTTTTTGCAGTACAGCACCTTCATGCTGAGTTGATGATTGGCCATGGGTACAGTCCACAAGACCTACACTGTTGTAGCATCATAAAATGTCTACAAGGCACTGAGGAGATGGCTCAGAGGCCAGTGCTTTACAGGGAGTGATGGACAGGTTTGACCTTTGGGGTCAGGTGACAGTGCTCCTGCACATGCACAAAGCACTGTAAAATGCAAAATGCTTGTGCAACCTGGACATAGAAAGGGTCAGTTCAGACTTCACAGCAAAGGGCATGGAGCATGGCACAGAGAGCAGCACATCTAATGAGAAATGTCATCCCTCAGAAGACCCAATGGTGCTGCTCCCACTGCATCTGCAGAGAGGAATGAGGACAGAGAAGAAGCCCTCCCCTCTTCTCCCCACAAGTACTCTTTGAATCCACAGTGCCATCACAAAGAACAACTTGAATGGCAGCAGCAGGCAATTTGGAGCAGAGAGAAGTTTTCTGCTCTCATTGGACATGGCTGTGATTGTTTCCAGGTACATGATGTCATGTACAGCTGGTTGCAAGCAGTGGTGGTAGCTAGGAAGCATTTGGGAGAAACTGCAGCACAACAAGTCATGGCACATGGAGAACACCAGCATACACTGGAGCAGAGCTACAGAAAATGGTGCAATATAAAAGCAGTCTGGAAATGTACAAACCACATTTCAGCATCTTGGACTAACCTTTCATGAAATGGCCCCAACACAACTTCAGCCCCAACACAGCTTCTCCATATAACTAATTTAATGACTGCAGAAGACATACTGTGTTCCAGTTTTAGAGAGAATGCCTTCATACACCAGATGTCAGCTTTATATAGCAATTTTTAACAAATATTTATTAATACGACAGTGTGTATCTCCACAAGGAATCCCTTATTTCTGTGTGTATACTGTACTTTTCAGATGCTATGCCAAGTGGGAATTCCTGTTATGGACATAATGACTATTATTCATCTTATGGTTGGCTGGCTTTGTTTTGTATGGAGTGTAATTTCCTTCATTTATGTACTGAATATTACAGATCTCTCACTGCCATTCAACACACATATAAGAGGTTTTGCTCTTCAAGCTTGGTCAGAAAGACAAATCAATCAATTTCAAACACTTCTCTGAACTTACTATGTTTTTGATGAAATTTACATTGTCAGCGCATTACACCTGAGGAATAACCGCATGAGCAGGCTATTTGTGAACATGCCTGTTGTAAGATTGTGTTTCCTGATTAAGATTTTGGGAAGTGTATGGATGCCAGCTGACTGTTCAGTAACCACATGATGTTTGATTTTTGTATTGTTATTCTTTCTGCCTTGGTTGTATCTACCAATAATAGGATGACAAGAAATACCTACGGATCATCACTACCAGATGCAACAAGAAGAGAAGACAATAATGATTTGAGATGTGGGGCATGTGTCCGGCAACCGAGAGGTGCCCAACACTCCTGTTTCCTTAGGGATTTGTGGGCCCAAGGGCAGGAAGTTCAAGAAGAATAGAGGTTGCATGATGAGGCCTTACTCTCAGAAGTCTGGCAACCACATCAAACAAACGTAACAGGCTACACAGGCTGAACTTGTGGATATTAGTGAGGCCATCTAAGATTTAATACAGCAGCTGAGAAGTGTAATGGGAACACCAGTAAACTAACGAAGGGAGGGTGCATGTGAGCTTTTGCAAGGGAGAAGCCATGGAAGAGATTTTTCCCTATTGAAAAATATGCACATTTTTCCTTCCCAACTGAAAATGTGCATTTCCCCCCATAGGCTAAAACATGAACAAGTGGATTTGGGGGTGGGTGGGGGGATTTGTGCAAGTGTGCATTTTCAGAAGTTTGGGGAATTTCAAATATTTCCTGAGAATTATGTTCCTGCTCACATATGGGGCTGCAAACAGGACAAGTTTGCATGATCTGTGAACAGGAACGAAATTTTCGTACATCTCTACCATAGGGGAAGGGCACAGACTGGCGCGAGAGTTGAGCCCGTTTGATGTTCCCTGAAACATCAAAACCACCCAGGGACAGGGACAGTGTGGAACCTCCTGGATCATGACAGGGCAAGGTGAGGGTCAGGTTAGAGCCCCCAGCACATCACAATCACCACAGAGGAGGGGACCTGCTTGAGGAAGGGTGTGTATGTGTGTGCACAGGTGTTGATGTCCATGGCACTAGGAAGGGCATCACAGAAGGTAATTCATCTCCCTCTCTCTCTCTCTCTCTCTCTGACACACACACACACACACACACACACACTGTGCAGAGAATTGAGCACATGCTACAATAATAAAGTTTTGTTGGAGGAAAAGGTCGTATTTGTCCTGTTCGGTGCACATTTTGATGCAATCATAACCCTTGGTTAATATGAGGGATTTTCATTTTACAGGCACGAGTGGAACTGCTCACTCATGGTACAAAATGTTAATCATCACTATTATTAGTGATGATTAACTTGAGCTTGAACTGGAGACATTTACATTTCAGAAATGGAATGGCATGTTTTATATGTGCATATATTTACATATTGGGGATATAATGCAATGTTGGCTTGATCTATAGTTGCAGCAGGCAGGGGGAGTGGTGGGGAGCTAGTGTGGGTGTGATATGCTGTCATTTGACCTGGGGACGCAGGGTTTTTTTTCCCCTTTCCTTGTTTTTCCTTTGAAGTTTTTTCTGTTTTTAAGGACTCTGGTCTGTTTTAATTTTGTTTTAAATTAAAATTAAAACGCCTCATTGAGGCATGTGATGTGGCCATGTCCTGTAGTGGCTCTTTTTTTGGTTGGAAGTCATCGCTCGTATAAACTGTGTTCTTGAAAAATTGGTGATAATAGTGGATGTACATGTACTTTTAAACTACTTCCCTGTGATGTGGGGATTAACGGATGGACAGCAGAAGTGGATAGTAAGAGCCTTTACAGTTGCAAAGAGACTTATACTTCAAGCTTGGATTGGAAGGAAAAATACCCACCACCTATCACTCAATAGACTGAAGATCTTACTGTTCTTGCTACATTTGAACAACCTCCAAAGTCATATGGATGTTTATTTAGACATATGGACTGCTTATATTAACACATATATTTGAAATGGAGATATTAATCCTTTTTCTCCCCCTCCTCATGTTTCCTTCCTTCCTTCCTTCCTTCCTTCCTTCCTTCCTTCCCTCCCTCCCTCCCTCCCTCCTTCTTCTTCTTCTTCTTCTTCTTCTTCTTCTTCTTCTTCTTCTTCTTCTTCTTCTTCTTCTTCTTCTTCTTCCCTTTTACTTATAGGTAATGATGACTGTATATTGATATGTTCCATCATATAATCCCCCCCACTTTTTTGGCTTTTGTTGTTGCTGCTGCTGTTGTTGTTATCGTTGTGTTGCAAATAAAAAGATTTTTTTAAAAACCCTCTGCAGTATATGACACTCTCTCTTTTCGCTCTGCAACACCCCACTGGCTTTATACAAGATAGGTCCCTCTCTATTTCCCCACCACATGTCACATGTCTAAATGCACCAGACCTATGTAGTACATCCTGCATCATGATGCTACTCAAGATACATTGTTGCACAGAGCCTTCTGCTAGAGCTCACTCCATAGTTTATAGACCACTGCTAACAAATGGACTCATTCTGTTCATGGTTCTTTGGATCCAAGTCACTGTTTCTTTAACCTTTGACCATACAACTTGTATTGCATATTTGTGAATGTCCTCTGATGATTCTCTTTTATCTTCTATCTCTTAATTCTTTTAAAAGATATTTTCTTCATTTGAGGTGTGTGTGTGTTTTAAGGAAAAGCTGGATAAACATCTGCCAGGTACAGTTTTGGAAGCCTACTGAATCTCTTCCAGCATGATTATATCTCAGTTATTATCCTTATTTTTCTTCTCCTTCACAGGATGAATACAAACCTGACAAAGATCTTTCTGAAGTAGATCTAAAGCATGCTATTCGCATTCACCATGCCTTAGCCACAAAAGCCTCTGATTATAGCAAAAAATCCAATGTGCTGAAGCTGAAGACAGCGGACTGGAGAGTGTTCCTCTTCCAAGCCCCGTAAGTACCATAGTAGAATCCATATAGGCTGTTATTATTTGTCTTTTAATGTGGCAAATTGTGGACAGTCTAAACATTCTCCATATTAAGGGGCTTCTTTAACCAAGTGTCAGTATTTTGTCATAGTGTTTAATTATGAAAGACAGGATTGGAAGACAGGACATTACTGCTTAATTAGCATTATAGTTCCTTGTTATCTGAAGACACATGATAGTTCTATCATGCAAGCTAAGCAAGTCTGGCTCTGCAAGATTCCTGGATGGTACATTGCCCAGGAACTCTGTGTAAGCCATTCAGAGCGCTTTGGAAAAAAGACTGGGTGCAATTAACAATCTAAAATAGGTATATCCCACTTTTCATGGGTCCACAAATTATGTCCAGATGCACAGTAGCCAAAAGTTATTTCTACTAGCCAGCAGGAATATATTAAAAGTGCCTCTGAACACATGCAGAGTGCCTTTCCCTTTCCACCCACCAAGTGGTAGCCTGCCCTTCCCAAAGAATTAAGGAGACAGTATTGTTCCTCAGACTCTGTCCTGAGTCCCTTGCAGGTCTCTTTAAATATTGCCTCTACTTCTATGACTGGAAGCCCTGGCAAGCATCTGTTTTCAAAACCAGGGTTAAAAATGCAAGAGCTGTGGTGGGTCAGACCTATGTCCTGTCTTGTCCAACATTTTGTTCACACAGTGGCCAATCAGATACCTGTGGGAAGCCCAGAAGCAGGACACGAGTCCAACACACCCTCCTGCTAGTATTCCCTAGCAACTGGCATACAGAGACCTATTGTCTCTGGTATTGGAGGTAATTTATAGCCATCATAACTAGCCTCATCCTCCATGATTATAAAGCCCAGTCTTTGCCTCTCTCCTGGAGAAATCCACTCCAGATTTTCTTCCTTCCCTGCAGAATCTCCCTTTCACAGGTCTTATCTTAATCAGCCTCTAGAGGACAAAAGAAAGAGAGTTGGTCTTTTTTCTTTCTGGTGTGGAAAGGGGAAATGAGAGAGAGAAAAGCAAGTGGGGTTTGGGAATGGAGAAAGGAGGATAGACTATAGAACAGGGGAGACGAACAAAAAAGATGTGTCCACTATGTGGAATAATCTTCCCCCTGACATTAGATACGCACCATCATTTTTTATTTTTAGGCCAAAGTTGAAGACCCATCAGTTTAGTGTAGTGCAGCCTACTGTCTTATGTAGATATGCTTATATTCTATGTATTTGTCCTTATTTGTATGCTTCTATAATTTCTGTACACCATTTTGAAATCTTTAGATTCAAGTGGGTTATAAATACTCGTAAATAAAAAAATAAAAAACAAGATTGATTTGCATGGGTGAAGCAGCTTTGCACACAAAGAGGGAGAGAAATGAAATGAGCAGCACCAGCAAGAAATTGAAAATTGTATGGCCATGCCTACCCCACCCCTCCCAATCTGAGTTCTCAGAACAGTAAGGGGGCAGGGAGGAAACGGCTCCTTGCAGATGCCATTTGACACTAGATAACAGACTCGCTCCCCCGAAAATCTACTCCAAGTCTTTCTGGCTGTCTAATTTAGCTGCTGCAATGCAACATCCCTCCCTGGGCATTCTTATTGGACAGGATCGATTTCGATCCGTCTTGCCCCTCCCTCCCTCCCTCCCTCCCTCGCTTGCTCATGAGTGGACTTGTTGAAGTCACCACTTTCCCACGAATAGTGAAAGAGCTGCAGCCAAGGTGGCCCCCATTTGCCCATTTGCCCCTGGTTCATTTATAACACTTTTGTATCACTTAATATATTAATGTTCCTAAGCAGTTCACATTAAAATACAATATAACAGTATAGAAACAAGATAAAATAATAAAGAATTAAAAACATGACAACAGCGTAACATGACAACAGGGTAGCAGCAGAGCCCCTCACAGCTCAGGGAAAGCCTGTGTGAACAAGTGTGTTTTCCAGAGGCAGTTAAAACGTGCAACATTTTCTGCCTCTTGTACCACACATATGAGAGTGTTCTGAAGGTAGGGCTGTCCACTCAGGGAAAATCTGGCCCTTTTCGGGCCCAATGAATTCCTGGGCACCGCTGGCTTGCCTCGCTGTAATTTGTCGAACATCGAGTTTCAAAAAAAAAAGCTCCCTTGCTTCCACGCAGCCCTCCTTCTCGCCTTGCCTCCATCAGCCCCTAGCCAGTACATCAGAAAGGGAAGGCCGGGGCTCTCTGGGCGGGGGGCTGATGGCAGCAGGACAAGAGGGCGGGTTGTGTGGGGGTGGTGGCAGGGAGGGAGGGCAGCACCATGGCGCAACCCTCCCTCCCTGCTGCCGCCATTGCTGCCACTGCACAATCCTCCCTCCCTGCTGGTATTGGCACTGGTATTGGCACTGGCAGGGAGAGTGGGAGGGTGGCGAGGAGGTAGCAGCAGGCAGGCAGGGTTGTGCTGTGGTGCTGCCCTCCCTCCCTGCCTCTGCCACCGCCATCGCCGCACAGCTTTCCCTTTTTCCCTGCCGGTGCCAACTCCAGCCCAGAGAGCCCCCGCTCTGCACGCTGGAGTTGGCACCGGCAGGGAGGTCGGGTTGTGTGGTGGCAGGAAAGGTGGTAGCGGCGGCAGAGACAGGGAGGGAGGGCATTGTCATGGTGCAGCGCTCCCGCCCCGTCACCACCACCACCACTGCCATCACCACTGCCTTTCAAAGTCGGACAATCTGCCAGCTGGCCTGGCTCGCTACAGACCAAGTTGGGCCACCTGGCGGATGTCACACTGGAGTCTGAGGGGCTGAGCTGGTGAAAGCCCGTCAAGCTCCACCCCCAACCTCTCTATCCAAAGGGTGGGTGCCACCACCGAGAAGACATTTACGATGTCAAATAACATCTAGCTGTAGGAGGCTGATTGGACTGATCAGGGAGGTAATTCCTGCCTCCTTGAAGACAATGGTAGCAAAATAAGGTTTGGAGACACATATCCTGGACAAGTCTGAATTGGGAAGTTTTAGGCTGGTCCCCTATTTGTTTGATTGTGTGGTAGTAAAACTTCTGACACTTGTGAATTAAGCTGGTTATCTAGATCCATGTGAGTCTGATCTGGTCTGAAACTGACTTCATAACCCTGGTTGATGGCCTTCACTAGGAGACAGACGTTGCAAATGTTATCCTATTAATTCTCCTGGATCTCTTGGTGGTTTTCAATACCATAACCATATCATCCATATTTTGGGTTGCCCATCTGGTTTGAAAGTTGTGGAGAATGTGCTGCAGTGTTTCCTTACCCACCTGTTGGAAAGGTACAAGAAGATAGCCTCAGAAACTGTGACTGTATCCAATAAGTACTGTCCAGTCTGACACTGCAGGAATCTATCTTATCCTTCGTGCTTAATCAACATCTGTGTGAAGTCACTGGAATTTGGGAGGGGTTGGGATGTGCTGCCATCTCTATGCAGCAGTTCTTCCCCTTTTGTTCTGATGCAGATGTGGTGGTGGATTCCTTAAACAAGGATCTGAGGACTGTGATGGGGTGGATGAGGACCAGCAAATTCAAGCACATCCCAGATAAAATGGTTACACCGATGGTGGGTGCTCCGCCATCTGAGGTGTTTTGGCTGTGTGTCATATGGTCCTATAGGGCCATGTTTGCAGTCTGAAGGTGTTGCTCCTAGGATTTTGTGTTGCTCCTAGGGGTGAACAAAAGTCACTTACCTTTTCTCGCAGCTTTTTCGCGGTGGGGGGGAGCGCTTCGCTGCTCCCCCCGCGAAGTTCAGGCCAGGGGGGGAGGCTTCCCGCCTCGCCCGGCCGAAATTCAGGCCGGGGGGGGAGGCTTCCCGCCTCGCCCGGCCGAAATTCAGGCCGGGGAGGAGGCTTCCCGCCTCGCCCGGCCGCGAACACGAAAGTAAAAAAAAACAAAAAAAAACGTCCCCTGATAGGCTACGTGACGATTCACGTAGCCTATCACGGCTAGATCTGCAAAGTCAGCCGTGATAGGCTACGTGAATCGTCACGTAGCCTATCACGGGTGACTTTAAAAAAAAAAAAAAAAGCGCGTACGCGAATGGCGGCCCCCATAGGGAGCCGCCATTCCCATTCCTTATTTGGTCGCTGTAGTCTACGTCAATCTTTACGTAGACTACGGCGAAAATAAGGGCAACGCTATTTGCGTTGCCCTTATTTTCGCCGTAGTCTACGTAAACATTGACGTAGACTACAGCAACTAAATAAGGAACGCGAATGGCGGCTCCCTATGGGGGCCGCCATTCGCGTACGCGCTTTTTTTTTTTAAAGTCACCCGTGATAGGCTACGTGACGATTCACGTAGCCTATCACGGCTGACTTTGCAAATCTAGCCGTGATAGGCTACGTGAATCGTCACATAGCCTATCAGGGGACAGTTTTTTTTTTTTCTTTGATTGCAATGGCGGGGGCGGCAGCCGGTCGAAAGACTGGCTGCCGCTCCCGCCCCGCTCGAACACCGGACGAACCGCCAGCCGGACCCGCCGCCGGGAGGGACATTCAGGGAAGGTAAGTCCCGTCCTGGGGGGGGGGGCGGGGGGGGCGGAGGATTTCTCCCCGAAACTTGTTCGGGGGGCCGAACATGTTGGCGCTCGGCCCCCCGAAGTTTCGGGGAGAAATTCTCCGCCATCCCTAGTTGCTCCTAGGATCCATGGTTAGGAGTGTGATTTATGTAGGGATGTCAGAGAATTACGCCACGGATCTCGGGGAGGCCGAATGCCAGTGCATCCGGCCCCCCGAAATTGGTGGCGGAACAGCCTGCTCCCCGCCCCCCCGGGATGAGACTTATCTGGGGCAGATCTTCCGGGCGGCGGCGGCGGCCAGTCTTCTGACTGGCTGCCGCCGCCGCCATTTCCAGTTTTAAAAAAAAAAGACGTGATAGGCTACGTAAAGATTTATGTAGCCTATCACGGCTAGGTTTAAAAAAAAAAAAGGGATAGGCTACGTAAATATTTACATAGCCTATCACGTCTGACTTTTTTTTTTAAAAAAAACAACGCGTCTATGCAAATGGCGGTGCCCACGGCCGCCGCCATTTGTGTTCCTTATTTTGGCACGATTTATGTAGACTAAGACGGCGAAAATAAGGGGAACGCAAATAGTGTAGCATCCGCTACGCTATTTGCGTTCCCCTTATTTTCGCGTGTGTGTGTTTTTTTTAAGTCAGACGTGATAGGCTACGTAAACATTTACGTAGCCTATCACGGCTGACTGCAGGGACGCAAACGATGTCTGGCTGCTGGCAGAGCCAGCCGGCGGCTCCGCAGAATCCCTGCGGAGCAGAGCCGGCCGGCCAGGATTCCGGGGGGAGGGACGGAACGCCTCCCCCCCACCATCAACATAATCCACGAACAGGTAAGTGACTTTCGTACATCCCTAGATTTATGAGTTTAGGTTGATTAAGCTGCTCCCTCTCCTGGTGGATTTGGATAGGGACATGGGCTGTCTTCACACCTGGCATTTAATCCCACTACAAACTCATCCTTTTGATCCCAGCTCCTTTCCGGGATTTAGACTATCCCTGTATACAGGCATCTCTCATAGAGCTTCCCTCTGCACTATAGCTTTTCATGGCTGCATGGAAAAATCACGACAGAAGGCTGATCATTGGCTCCTGTAACATGACTGATGGCTCCACCCATCCCTCCACTCCTCCCAGCAGGAGGGAAGTCAGAATCCCTTCTAGTGACTTTAAAGGTGGAGAGAACCCAGATATGTTTCCTTGGGTCCTCATTGTGCTTCCAGAGGAGGCTTCCCATCTCCTGGCTTTCTCCCCCACCCACCCCACTGTTGTTGCTCTTCCCCCTTATTCTAGCTTCCCAATGACCCTGCAAGGTAGGCTAGGAGAAGAGGTAGTGGCTTCCCAATCATACGGATGTTTTCGCAGGCATGAGTGCAAGTCCATTCAATGGCTATACGAAAAAAGCCCATCAAACTGGTGAGCAAAAGGGAGAAGAAGCAGTCAGTGAAATCAATGGGAGGGGGAGGTTCAAAGTAAATGCATTGAAGGGGATAGGAGACCTTAAGTAGACTTACAATGCACTCCTATGCGTGCCTACTCAGAGGCAAGCCACACAGATTTCAATGGCACTTACTCAGAAGCAAGTCACACAGATGTCAGTGGCACTTGCTCCCAGGAAGGGAAAGCCTTAAAATACAAACAATGAGTTTACTCAGAAGTAAACATTGCTGTGTTCAGGGGGATCTTGGAGAAGCATTTGGGATGGTTAACCACTTTATAGTTCAAGCACCCATAGTAGAATGGGAGAGAGGCTGACACAGTCACTGGAAGTGTGGTCAGTGACCTTCTCCCCCACACCGATTTGTTGTCATGACAATGTTATTCAACACCACCCAGCAACACCCCCTAGCACATGCCCACACAAAGCGGGACAAAGCACTAAAGGGGAAATACATAGGGGGGAAAGGTCGATTTCATTCACAAGCACAGAAAATGTCTGATTTTCCCCATTCTCAAATAACATGGGAAGAGGGAGGGGAAGTTGTGAGATAGCAGCTGGAGAGCAGCGTCGTCATTTAAAGCTCCCTCAAAAAACAGTGATTAAAGAAGAACGATCCTGCTAAAAAAAACAAGGTGTGAAGGTGGCCATGGTCAGCCCTATACATGCCATGGTATCTTCCAGACCAAATTACAGTAATGTGCTTTATGTGTAGCTTCCCTAAATTTATTTATTTATTACATTTCTAAAGCGCCCAAAGCCAAAGCTCTCTAGGTGCTTTACAAAGATTAAAACATTTAAAAATACAACATACAGATTTTAAAAGCCAATTCCATAAAAAACACACGAACAGAACAATATACACAAACATATATTTAAAACAACTTCAACACGCAATCTCAAAGCAGACAACCATAACCATATGCTATTCCAGGATCAATTAAAACTTATCATATGCTGCCAAATGTCTAGGAGAAGAGAAAGGTCTTAACCTGGTGCTGAAAAGTTAACAATGTTGGCACCAGGCAAGCCTTGTCAGGGAGATCATTCCATAATTTGGGAGCCACCACCGAGAAGGTCCTCTCCCTTGTTGCCGTCTTCCGAGCTTCCCTCGGAGTAGGCAGCTGGAGGAGGGCCTTAGACGTTGAGCGTAGTGTACGTGAGATATGTGTCAGGAGAGGTGCTCCATCAGGTATTGTGGTCCCAAGCCATGTGAGGCTTTATAGGTTAAAACCAGCACCTTGAATCGGGCTTGGAAACATACAGGCAGCCAGTGCAGGCGGGCCAGAATCGGTCTTATATGTTCAGACATTCTGGTCCCTGTTATCAATCTGGCTGCCACATTTTGCACGAGCTGCAGCTTCTGAACTGTCTTCAAAGGCAGCCCCACGTAGAGTGCATTTCAGTAAGCTGACTTGGAGATTACCAGAGCATAGACAACTGAAGCCAGGTTATCCCTGTCCAGATAGGGGCATAGCTGGGCCACCAACCGAAGGCGGTAGAAGGCACTCCATGCCACTGAGGCCACCTGAGCCTCAAGTGACAAAGATGGTTCCAGGAGGACCCCCAAGCTACAGACCTGCTCCTTCAGGGGGAGTGCCACCCCATCCAGAACAGGTTGAACAGTCTCCATCTGGTCAGCAGAACCACCCACCAACAGCATCTCAGTCTTATCTGGATTGAGCTTTAGTTTATTAGCCCTCATCCAATCCATTGTCGCAGCCAGGCACTGATTCAGCACATCCACAGCCTCACCTGAAGAGGATGAAAAGGAGAAATAGAGCTGCGTGTCATCAGCATATTGATGACAACGCATTCCAAAACTCCGGATGACCGCACTCAATGGTTTCATGTAGATGTTGAACAGCATAGGGGACAAAACTGACCCCTGTGGAACCCCATATTGGAGAATCCACCAGGCTGAGCAGTGTTCCCCCAGCACCACCTTCTGGAGCCGACCCTCCCAGTAGGAGCAAAACCACTGCAGTGCAGTGCCTCCCTCTCCCAGCTCAGATAATCATTCCAGAAGGATGCCATGTCTGATATATCGAAAGCCGCCGAGACTCAAGGAGAATCAAGAAGTTCATACTCCCCCGTCTCTTTCCCAAGATAGGTCATCATACAGGGCGACCAAGGCTGTTTCCATGCCAGAACCCGGCCTGAACCTGGCCTGAAATGGATCTAGATAATCGGTCTCATCCAAGAGTGCCTGGAGCTGGTTGGCAGCCACCCGCTCAAGAACCTTGCCCAGGAAAGGAACATTTGCCACTGGCCTAAAATTACTAAGATTTCCAGGTCCAGGGAGGGTTTCTTCAGGAGTGGTCTCACTACCGTCTCTTTGAGGTGGCCCGGGACCACTCCTTCTCGCAAGGAGGCATTAATCACCTCCCTGGCCAGGCCAGCTGTTCCTTCCCTGCCAGATTTTATAAGCCAAGAGGGTCAAGGATCCAGTACAAAGTGGTTGCATGAACCTGTCCGAGCACCTTGTCGACGTTCTCGAGCTGTACCAACTGAAACTCATCCAGGAGAACAGGACAAGGCTGCGCTCTGGATCCCTCACCAGATTCACCTGCTGTAACACTGGAGTCTAAGTCCCGGAGGTTGCAAGAGATTTTATCCTGGAAGTGCCTAGCAAGTGCATTACAGCAGGCCTCAGAGGGGTCTACAGTGTCCTTGGGGCTGGCATGTAATAGCCCCCAGACGACTCTGAACAGCTCTGCTGGGCAACAGACAGAAGATTCAATAGAGGCAGCAAGATGATTTTTTTTTGCCTCCCTCACTGCCCCTGAATATACTTTGCTATAGGCACATACCAGCATTTGATTGCATCCACTAGGAGTTCTCCATCTGTACTCAAGCCGTCTCCTATTTTGTTTCATCGCTGTCAGCTGTGGGGTATACCACAGAGCAGTATGAGCTGTACTCAGGAGAGGGCGCTCAGGAGCAATCATGTCAACCACCTGGGTCATTTCTGCATTCCACAGATCAACCAGGGTTTCCACAGGACAGCCCACCATATCAGCCGGGAACCTCCCCAGAGTCCTCTGGAAATTATCCAGATCCATTAGCCCCCGGTGGTGAACCATTTTAACAGGTCCCCCACCCTTGCAGAGGGAAAAAGCTGCTGTAAGTCTAAACCTCAGCAGGTAATGATCTGACCATGACAAGGGGACTGATGCAAAGCACCCCCACCTTCAGATCACCATCTCCATGTCCAGTTGAGAAAAACAAGTCTAGAGTATGCCCTGCTACATGCGTCGGGCAAATGACATGTTTGGACAGTCCTATGGTCATCATGGAGGCCATGAAATCCTGAGCCGCCCCAGACAAGGTGTCCTCAGCATGAACGTTGATATCCCCCAGAACCAACAGTCTGGGAGATCGCAACAGCGCACCCAAGACTACCTCTGTCAGCTCAGATAGGGAGCCTGTTGAGCGGCGGGGTGGGCAGTACACCAACAGTGTCCCCAATCTGTCTCGCTGGCCCAACACAAGGTGCAAACACTCCAGACCAGTAGTCACACGGACAGGGAGCCTGTAGAGGGAGATGGAACTCCTGTAGACCACAGCAACCCCCCCTCCCCGGCCTTCAGGTCTTCCCTGATGCTGAACCAAATACCCCAGTGGGCAGACCTGGGAGAGACTAACTCCTCCCTGCTTGCCCACCCAGGTCTCAGTGATGCATGCTAGATCAGCTGCCTCATCCACTATTAAATCATGGATGATAGAGGTCTTATTTTGAACCAATCTGGCATTTAACAGCAGCGTCCGGAGAGCCGAGGGCAGGCTGATAGGGCAACCAACATGCCTGAAGCTGGGGGGGAGGGCCGGAACACGGCACAGCCGTCAACTGTCTCAGCCATGTTCCCCTAACCTGGCTAGCCCTTCTCCTGATGCCATATCTCCCTTGACCCATAACCACCCTAATTGGGGGCCCCTCAAGTACCCTGACTTGGCCATATGTCCTCTCTCCCAGGCACATAACAGGATCCTAAGCAAACAACCAGCCCCCACACATAAAAGCTGCAAAACCAGTCAACCCAGTGTTGGGGGGGGGGCTGGCCCTTGCAGCTCTCCTCGAAGCGGCTCCCTGCAAAGGGGCGCCCCCACCTTTGGTGGCGCTGCCACCAGGGCGCTGCCGCCCCGCGTCAGAGCTGGGCTGCTATGAGTGTTCCAAGGGAACTCAGGCCCAGCCGGCTCAAATCAGCTGTGATTAGCCCCGGGGGGAGGTTTTCTTTCCCTCTTCAGCTCCAGCTCCAGCCAGGGGGGCAGCTTCTCCTCTCCCGCAGCAAACACAGTCCCAGGCAGGGCCAATAAGATGGTAAGATGGCCCACCTGCCTCTGTTCGATGTCCCGGCTGCCCTCCCCTCTGGGTCCAGGCTTTGAAAGTTTGAAGACTGGTGAGAAACTTCAGTTACGGTTTAGTTTCAGGGGCAGCAAACTTATTTCCCTGGTATAGAAACAGCTGAACAGGTTACCTGTTTCCAGGCACCTTTTTTTAAAAAAGCTCTAAATGATCTGGGTCCAGGGTACCTTAAAGACTTTAAGCTTTCAAGTGAACCTCCTTGGTTACTTACATCCACAAATGAATTCTTTTGTGATTTGTGATCAGATTGATGATGGCGCTCCCTATCCAGTAAAGTCCATCAGGCCATCTCTTTTTCTAGCTTTTGAACAGTTGGATTCAGACTGCAATCCTATAATACTTTCCTAGGAGTAAGTATCCCAAAAGAATTCATTTGTGCTGTTGAAGTCAGTGGGAGTTACTTCTGGGGAGGATTGCACTATGAAACCATTTCATTTTGCAGGACTTTTGAGCTGAATGTCTCAATCGGCCATCGCCAACCTGGTGCCCTCCAGATGTATTGGACTGCAGCTCCCAGCATGGGAGTTGCTGGGAGTTGTAGTCCAACAGATCTGGAGAATACCAGGTTGGGGAAGGATGGTCCAAATGTTTTTAGCCCTGTCCTTCATGCTGCGTTTTTAAAACAGCTCTTATGCCTATTGATTTCAATGGGATTTTAATGGCTTATTATATTATTTGTTGTAAGTGGAGCCCAGCTTTGGTCAAAATACAGATTACACATCTAAAATAAGGAGATAAATAAATATAAATGCTTTCCCATTCACAACCAAAATAACACAGTACACACTTATTCTGATTTCATTAATGCATCTTTTTTTCACATGATTTAAACTGAGTCATTCGTGATCTGCATCAGCAACATACCAACATATATCTCAGTGTCCACACAATGGCCAGAGCTTCTTGATGCTTCTAGAACTCATTGCATTGTACCTGTTGCCTGAACTTAACTCACTCATGTTGACATTTCAGAGCATAATAACCAGTTTCCCTATCAATTCTGCGTTGCTCAGTATGCCATAATAAAGGAGGGAACAACAATGAGTGAAGCCTCAAAAAGTAACACTCTGAATAATCAAAGTATTATGACCCTAATATGTTTTGAGTACAAGAGCAAACAGCCACTTCAGTAAAAAAACAAAACAAAACAAACTTTCAAGATTACATGAAACTTGCCCTCTGGATAACTTGAGCTGATACGAAGATGTGGACTAAGGTATTTGGTCCTTTTCACAGTCTATAAGCAGACAGCAGTTCAGAAGGATTGCTTAGTGAGGTGAAAGAGAAACATATTATGTCTCTCCTATGTGCTGCTGATGGATCAGATAAAAAGCCAAGGTCAGTCCCAGTCTTTTATCATTTTTTAAATCATATTGGCATAGCACTTCTTTCTTTCTTTCTTTCTTTCTTTCTTTCCTTCCTTCCTTCCTTTCTTTCTTTCTTGTCTCTAATTCTCCCTTCTCCAACTCTGCCTGCTTTTCATAGAAGCAAAGGAGAAATGTTGTCCTGGATCCTGAGAATAAATTTGGTGGCTGCCATTTTTTCTGCTCCTGCATTTCCAGCTGCTATCTGCTCCATGAAGAAATTCTGCCGCCCTCTCTTGCCATCTTCAACAACTAAGCTCTGTCAGGTGAAAATAAAGTGCGAGTGCGTGCGTGCGTGCGTGTGCATGAAAGAGGAGGAGGAGCATGAAACCAGCCAACTGCTGAATGTAATACTATAAAAGATGCCAGGCATACCTCAGGATTTGTCTTGTCCTGTGTTTTCTCCATCTCTTCCCGTGTTTAGCATATTCATTGAGAATCATACAACATCACAACCTGGGATTAAAGGTCCTCACGCTCTTTGACCTCTCTGTATTTATCCACTTTGGGACAAAGGTGAGAGGCATGTAGCTTAAATGCTGCCAGACTGGCAAGTGCCTCTGTTCCATTTCCAACATCTCTATTGTTTGTTATTTGTTTAAAATATTTATAATCCACCTTTCTGTTGCATATAGCAATGTACAAGGTGGCTTACAGTCAACATAATTAAAAT
The DNA here is from genome assembly GCF_057233095.1 of Heloderma suspectum. Taxonomy (NCBI): domain Eukaryota; kingdom Metazoa; phylum Chordata; class Lepidosauria; order Squamata; family Helodermatidae; genus Heloderma; species Heloderma suspectum. Next base: position 145,836,774 of record NC_139461.1, read on the forward strand.
CACAATATAATACGACACAGTCTAAAACCAGCAGAGGAAAAAATAGACTTTGGGAGATAAAGGCTAGAAATCAACCAAACCTATAGGCTTGTTAAAATAAAATAGTTTTTACCTCGCAGAGGGGGCCAGATGGATCTCCTGGGGCAGGAAGTTCCACAGTCTAGATAGAGGGGGTGCGGGGCTCTCCCATTCAGCAGGATATGCAAAAGCCTCTCCCCCGATAACTTGCCTGACGTAGGCAGACTCATGCAACAAGAGACTCTCCTTTGGGTACATTAGTCTTAAACCATTTAGGGCCTCAAAGGTAACAGCCATCCCTTTGAATGGGGCTAGAAATGGACTTGAAGCCTAGGAAATGGAATCACATGATCCAAATAGTTGTGACTAAGGCATGCTCAGTTCTGATCAAGTCCTCTTTCCCCAGGAGCAGGTATAGTTGATGCAAGAGATGAAGCTGCAAAAGTACTCATGAGCATAGCTACTACCAGGAACATGTTTTCCAGCAAGTCCAGCTTCGTGAAACTGCTCTCACGTTCCAGTCTGGGCAATCATTTCTCGGGGCAGTGGGATATCTCTTGGGCCTGTCACTGCAGCATGTCACGGCAAGCATGGTGACCCCAGTGAAGGCATCCCCAAAGGGGTGACACCAATGTTGCCAGTTCGGGTATTGCTACATGAGTGAAGGCACTACTCCCCTTCTCATCTGGGGGAGGGGTAGTTGGCAAAAGTTTTTGGCTCTCTTGCTGGGGAAAGGAACTACTTTGGAGCTTTGAATGTACCAGATGGGAGGTATGAAGCTAGATGGCCTGTAGCGTATAGTTCTGTCCCTAAACAGAGTTAGGGTTGAGAGAAAAGAAAGGAAAACTAGGGCCTAGTCATCATGCAGCAGAAGGAGCTGGTAGAATGAACTGCAACATTTTGGGCTATAGTTGGAGATGTTGTTTTTGAAAGCTTCTCTATTTTGAAAACTCCCTGTGAATAGAAAATCAGTGCAGCAGAGAAAGGACTGAACTAAAATCTTTCTTCCAGATTTATTGAATTTTTATTTGCAAGGAGTTTTACATGGGGCGGGGGGGATTTGAAAATGGTATTCCCCTCTTGCAATCTGAAGTGGAACAGTCCATTCAACCACTTCATTCCAACCTTCACCTCATGCTGCATATTTAGACCAGCCTATGGGCTTCGTCACATGGAGCTTTTATCCTACTATTGAGATTGCTCGCTCACGGAAGTTTGTGGGCCCTTTAGATGATGCCATGAACCTCCAGGGTGTCTCCTGCACTAAATGACCTTTATTCTGTTTTTTAAAAGATTGGAGATAGTGAGCTATCAAATTACCCTGTTGTGTTCCGCTTGAGTTCCCTCTGTGAAAAAGGAAAAGCTGCAAGAAGAGGAGCGAGATTGATGAAAGATAATGGAAGAATCAGATACGGGGAGAAGGAGGGGAAAGGGGAGAAGGAAAGGAAGCATGTGTGAGGGGAGTCTGTTGTGATACTGCATTTAAAACGGAAGCAGAAAGTCCCCTTTTAAATGCGGGATTTTAGGCTGGTGCAGAGATGCTCTATGAGAGAGATGTTTAAATTTACATTCCTAAGTAAATTCCTAGTGTGGGTTGCAATGTTACAGGTAGAACCTATTTAAATATTTAATATAAAAGCTATCATGCCTATAGGAAGCATCCAATGCACTGGGGCTCCCCCCCCCACACACACACACTCCAGTTCCATTCTCGCCACAGCCTCTCTGGAGCACCATTCCATTTGGTGTAAAAAGTCTGGGAGGGCTGCACTCACATTTGCACCTATGCATATATTAAACATCTGGGACAGGGGAGGTCCTGACATTACCAACCCCACCATTGGCATCCATGTGTTTGGTGCGACGTTTGACAAGGGGAGCCAGCGTGCACATAAAGCTGCATGTAGGCACTCCACATAACTGGGAACCCCAGCTCGTGCCAGATTTTGATTGCGTGGGGAGCCTACGGCCATATAGCTGCATCAGCATAGGCTCCCCTTTTCAGGCATTGCACCAACTATGCAGAAATCAAGGGGCACATCAGAGGCAAGCCCAATGGATCCTGCTTAGTCCATGCATGGAAGGGAATGTGTGTGAAGGATGTGTGTATTCAGTTTCTTGGATGACACCGAGTACTGGGATCCTTTTCAATCTGGGTCCAGGGCAGGCTGGGTTTTGGGGTAGAAACAGCCGTGGTCATTTTGGTGGATGATATGCATCAGGAACTAGACAGCAAGAGCACATCCCTATTGGTTCTGCTGGACCTCTCGGCAACATTCAATACCATTGGACATAGTATGCTTCTGGGGCTAGTTTGGGACTTGCAGATGCTGCTTTACAGTGGTTCTGATCTTACCTGGTTGACAACTCCCAGATGGTGGTGCTGGAAGACTATTGGTCAGCCCAGTGGCCATGGGTCGATAAGGTTTGGGGGCTCTATTTTGTCCCCTGTGCTTTCTAACATCCACAGGATGCTGCTGGGAGAGGGCATCTGGACCTCTGGAGTTGGGTCTCATTGCTATGCTGATGATACCCAGTGCAATCTCTCTTTGTCAACTAGTACCAAGGAGGATGTGGAAGTCCTGAACTGTTGTGTGGATGCAGTGATAGATTGGATGTGGGTTAATAAATTGAGGCTCAATGCAGATAAGATGGAGGTACTTTTGGTCAGTAGACAACCTAATCAGGGATTGGGGGTATAGCCTCTTCTGGATGGAGTTGCACTCCCCCTGAAAAATCAGGTTTGCCACTTGGGGATGCTCCTGATCTTGCCATTGCTCCTGGAGGGTCAAGTGGTTGTGGCAGCCAGGAATGTCTTTGTACCAGTTGCACCCCTTCCAGGAGAAGACAGATCCAGCCACAGTGATCCACACCTTAATCATCTCCTGTTTAGATACTCTAGTGCGCTCTATATGGAACTGCCCTTGAAGTGTGTTCAACTGCAGCTAGTGCAACATATAGCATCCAGATTGCTTTCTGGCATGCACTTTGTTGACCATATTCTGTTATTCCTCTGTCAGCTTCACTGGCTGACAATTTGTTTTGGGGCACAATTCAAGGTGCTGGCCCTTCTCTATAAATGGATTGTGGCCAGGATATCTAAAAGACCAGCTCCTCCCATATGAACCTACCAAGAGGGTCTTCTTTATGTCCCACCACCAAGAGAAGCTAGGTTGGTGAGGGAACATGGGACAGACCCTTCTCTGTAGTGACACCCTGGTTGTGGAACTCTCTCCCTAAGGAGGTTCCTTCTTTGTTTAGTTTTAGGAGGGCTGTAAAAACATTTTGTTTTGCACGGCTTTCAAGTTATTTTTGTTGTATCAGCTCTGCTCTCTATTTTTAAATATTGTTTTTACCCTGTTCTTAATTGTGGGGTATAATGTTTTAAGTTTATAAGTTGATTTAAAGTTTAAAATTAAGTTGCCAGCCCTTCTGGGCTGAAAGGTGACTCAAAAATATTTTTTATAGAGAAATAAAATTGTCTGCAGACTGGATGCACGATAAAATGTTATGTTGTACACCAGAATGTTGAAGCTCTGTATCTCAGCTATGGGAACAGTCAAATAGCTTAGTTTTCTAATAAGAACTGAAGAAGAAAGATGGCAGATTTTGAACACAAACCTTGTGCATTTATGAAATGGCACAGCACACTGTGGGCGATTTGTTTGCTGGAAATGGCAATTTGGTAGTGGGTATGACTTGAAAGGAACCCTCTCAGGGTATATGAAATGTGTGCCCAGTGGTGGAACTCCCAACAGGACATGTTGTTTCAAATGAAATGTTAAATCATAATTTGAAGTTCCTACATTTCCAGCGAATAGATTGCCCCATCTCAAATGCACATTTCATGATTTATTTAATAATTGTCATCATCGCTCTATGTAAACATACTCCAAAAATAGTGCTAATCAGCATTTGACACTCTTCCAGGGCTGGCTTCAGGTCTGAGGGCAAAATGCCCTCTAGTGGGTCCTCTTTGGGCATACCTGGCAGTGGTGGCAGCAGCATCAGTGCTGCAAGGGTGTCCAGGAACTGGAATTTTAATTTCTCAACATAGTGTCACTCCAGGACATTCTGGGAGATTAAATAGTGGCATCTAGATTCTGTCCAGATCTACACTTTGTGTAGTGTCATCATGATCCCATCATGGTAATGCTATATCCCTCTTGCCCATTTATACCTCGTAGGACACACAGTGACATTCGTTGTGCTATTTTGGATAATATGAAATAAAAAGCAGGAAATGACACTACAAAGTGGTATATCGAATGTGTAATGTGCCCCAACAGTTATCAGTGCACTTCAATACCACTATAAAACAGTAGTGTAGATCTAGCCGGGGTGGGGGGTCCAGGGAAGACATCAGTGCTGTTGGGCCCTAGTGGGGCCCTAGGATGCCAGGTGCTGACACTGGGACTGCCATCTTCAAGTGCCTTGGTGGCTATATGTCATGTGAATTTGTGAATAAAGAACTGTAAAATGCAGAGGTTTGGGAAACCTGGATCCAGTCCCAAATGAATGTCTCCAAAAGAAGTGCCAGGTCTGAAATCTGGTAAATGTGTTTGGGGTAGGTATGTCTAAAGAGCTCACATCTTTCTCTTTCTACCCCCTCCCCCCAAAGGAGGAACAGTTGCAGTCTCATGAGAATAAAATGAGACAAATTGCGGATGAGTTAACTGAGCATAAGCTACATCCAGTAGTGAAAGGCCTCAAGTCAAAAGAGGCTGAAGAATATCGTCTGAAAGAACATTACTTAATATTTGAGGTGAGGCTTCTTCCATCTTCCATCTTCCCAACGATCTATAGGTCAAAACTAGGAACTGATCAATCTAAAGAGTGTGGTTGGGACATGCATAAAATAATGCACACAACGACTGGGGAAACATGGTCTCATGATCTCTTTCCATTTATTTAAAACAGAATTTCCTGGTTGCAGAAATGAATGAAGTTCCACCAAGTAAACCTGTAAACCTCTAAACTTCTGTATCCCTCCCATAGCCTACAGTACCTCCCCTGCAGCAGAAAGGCTCAATTCCCATGGAAGAATTAAATACTGCAGTAAAACGACTCACGTCTGAAGTGGTGTTATCTATATCTTTATTGCGTGTCTCTCAGGTAGCTTTATGCCAGTAAAATACTATAAATAAAGCTCTATCAATGTAAGCACAGAACGCTTGGGAAGTTCCTCAAGCTGTTGAGATAAACAAGGTCATTCTCTATGTGCAGTGAAGCATTTACAGCATCGTGGCTTTCTTCACAATACAGGAACACACTGGGTTGTCCACAGTCACTGTGTCTTATCTTGAAGTTGTACTTTGGTTATGATACTGGATTTTCTGACCTTGAGCATTTTTGTCTTTCTTCTGTTCTGTTTAGTTTGGTTTGGTTCAAAAGGGGCAAGCTTGCTCTGTCTCACTGAATCCATTAGCCAGGATCCTATATAACCTGTTCTGATCCACACCTCCTGGACTCATGTGCAGAACAAAATTTAGTTATCCACTAACTTTTGCACTTCCAAATATTCTGATGCAATTCTGGGCTCGAAAAATGTAGCAAAATATGTTTAAAAATGCATATTTTGGGTTGTATCCAATGTTAGTCCTATTTAGAGTAGACCCATTGAAATTAATGGGACTTACATTAGTCATGACTAAAGTACATCAATGGGTCTACTCTAAGTAGGATTAATATTGGACACAACCCTTTGAGATTTTAAAATAGATATTAAATGAATATTTAAATGCACATTTTGTGTGTGGGGTTTTTAAAATTGCAGTTTAATGCAGAAACAGGACAGAACAGACTTATGGGTGAATACATAACACAGTAATTTATCCTGAGCCCCCTCCAGCCTCCTTCCCTGCCCCTCCAACTTGGGCACAGGAAACTCGGAAGCCTCCAAGTTGGGGGGCTTCCAAGTGGCGAGGGTGCAATCGGTAGGGCTGTACCCAAAACATCTTTTTAAAAAATCTAATTAATGGTGCAATGCTATGCATGCCTACTCAGAAGTAAGCCCCAATGAGTTCAATAGGAGTTATTCCCAGGTAACTGTGTAAATGATTGTGACCTAACACAGCAATCCTAAATGAGACAGATCCACTGTGGAGCCCCTGTGGCATCCAGAGCCTGGTCAACAAAGGGCTCCTTCACACGGGACTTTTATCTTGCGATTGAGATGCTCCTTCACGGACGTTTGCAGGCTCTTTACATGATGCTGTGGCCCTGCCATGAGCCTCCAGGGCGTCTCCTGCACTAAATGCCCCTTGTCCCGTTTTTAAATAGATCGCAGATCATGAGCTATCAAATTACCCCCTTGTGTTCCGCTTGAGTTCCCTCCATGAAAAGAGGAAAAGCGGCAAGAAGAGGAGCGAGATCAATGAAAGACATGGAAGACTCAGATACGGGGAGCGGGGGAGAGGAGGGGCAAAAGGAAGAGCGTGAAAAAGGGAGTTGTTGTGATCCTGCATTTAAAACGGAAGCAGAAAGCCCCGTTTTAAATGCAGGATTTGGGGCTGGTGTAGAGATGCCCAGAGAAGCAGGCAGAGCAGGAGGGGAGGGGTCAGATCCTGACCACTTTTTCTTCCAGTGGTCCTTGGTTTATTTTCCCTACGACTGAAATCAATGGGAATGGAAAAAAGGAATGGGCCTGATCCCAAGAACTCATCGAGAAATCTGGGGGCTTTGGATCCAAAGACACCCTAACCTCAGAATGCCCCGTTTCAGGGCCTCCCACTGGCTGGATTTACACCCATGGAGCTTTCCCTGGGCATAACTGGGGGAGTCAGATGTGCCCCCATCAGGGAGCTTGTCTCCATCAGCAGAGCCCCACTGCGCCCTCCTCACCCCCTCTAGCCTGTGGATCTGAGGGCCAAGATTGCCCTCTGAGTTAACCTTGTGTATGAGCATTTCGATCCATTTAAACTAACAATTAGCTGTTGCTTTTTTGAAAATAGCAGTTGAACCAACTGTAGTTTCTAAGTGACTTTCAAGGGCACAGAGGCCTTTACAATATTCTCGCCTGGAGGTCAGTATGGCATGCAGGACAATGCCAAGGGCATTTTTTACATTACCAGCACAGATAATTTTCATAAGGTCTTTGTGCAGTTTTTGAGGTGTTGCGGACCATACAGTAATGACCTTGGAAAGCCAATGCTGCATGTCTGTTTTCTCAGATACCAGAACTGTGAGTGGCTAAGATCTTGTGCCCAGCTTCTCATAATTCTCTCTCTCTCTTTTGCAATAGGATACTAAAAGTAATGTATACGTTTGAAAGTAATATTTTTATTTGCTATTTCTGTGATCTCAATGTTTGTCAGATGATGAACTAAGTGTTGTTCTTGTATTTGCCTTATATAATTTATCTTCACTTATTCAGACTAGTATGGTTTTGACCATTCATGACATTACCACCTCCTTCATATGTATTTAACTGTTGCTATGCGTTAAATCCATCTTGCTACGTTTATTCCATAATTCAAAATTTACTAACTGTTCTAAATGGAAATTCTTTTTATGCTGTTTTAATAGATTTGCTGTTTTTACTTTGTTTTTATGTTTTAGCTATTTTATGGTGCTTTTCATGTTCTGATAATGTGCTTGAAAGGTGGGGTAAAATTCTCCATAAAATGAATGAATGAATGAATGAATGAATAAGAGGAGGAGTGTAGGACACAGATAGAAACAACATTCCTGCAGAGTATTAAAGAATTAGAATCTGCATGAGTTGCTGTGTAATACAGCAACAGCGTGCTTACTTCCTTGCTTTCAGCAACAATACTTTTCATGGCCCATTTGCGGGAAGATCTCAGAACTCAGCACATCTTTCCCTCGTGTGTAGATGATGGATTTCTTTTCTCTCTCTAGTCACAAAGAAATCTCCAGCATTTGTTCCTCTCTGTTGATATGGTCATTCCTAGTTCTCAGGCTTTTTGTTCTGTTTCATCATCCTCCACAGAAAAGCCGCTATGAGACATACATCAACCTCCTATGTGTGAAGATAAAGACCGGGACAGACGACCTGGAAAAAATTGAAGCCAACCTCTTCACAATGGAGACTGAAGACGTTTCCTTAAGGAAAACATATTCCAGCCCTTCCATAAGCCAAGGACAGTTGCCTGTTGTGAACAGCAAAGCAGAAAAGGACCTTATAGAACAGAACACATCTGGTAACCAATAAATGCAGGCAACCAGTAAGTGACAGCTGATCCATCTCGGCTGCAAGCAACATAAGAGCACAATGATTTCTCAGATGTACATTAAGTACATGATGCAAATACTACAGCAGAAAGAATTCAAAGGAGCTTCAGTTTACACTATTTCTCTCCTGGTGCTTTAAGTGTTTCAGGATCACAGACTGTCCACATTGGTATCACTGTTGACGTTCCTTATTGTGCATGCAATAAAAGGAAAAATTTTCCATACAAGGGCTGGGGTGATCTTTTTGCCAGCTACTTTTCCTTGTGAATGCCTGGATTTTCCATTGGGCAATTCCCACAGTACCTTGGCAACATGAAGACATGGCCAAATCTGTTCCTTTATTTTTAGCAATGGTTAATGGTACTGTTGTACCACAGCCCTTACAATGTACAAGTAATGAAACACTAGGACAGCAAAGGTACAAGGTCAATGGACAGAATTTCTACAATTGCAATGATAACAGGTTCTGAAATGGACAGTGTATATGTTGAGTCAAATGACTGCTATCACATGAACTTAATAAGTGGCATATGCATCACAATACGTGCATTACTTGCCCTACTGCCAAAACGTAGATACAGTTTTAAAACACAGTGTCCGATATATAACCTTGTAAGGGTAACATAGCCCAAAACACTAGCAGGAAGAAGATAACTTTAATATACAGGGATCTTAGCAATGCTAAGTAATGTTTTGAAAATGTAGTAGCTTAATTAAAACATTTCTTTTCCTGTTTTATAATAAAATCCCATCTGGCTTTGCTGCAGTACAGGCTCTGCTGCTGATATGCACTCCACTGACATAAATGGCCAGTTCATTGCTGCTTCTCTTCTTGTGCCCATTCCTTCTGCATCTGTTTCATGGGCATCCAAGCAACTGCAAGCTAAGTTACATGCATGGGGTGGATGGGAAACTGAGCTACTGATCACAGATAGCTGTACATATTCCATTTTGCTGTAAGTATAAATATACTCGCTTAATGGGATGTTGTGCTTCTGTTCATTTCTTGCTGTGGTAAAAGTGATTCCGCTGCATTTTCAAGGCCTCCAGCACTTTATTTACTGATTGATTCATCTTCACCTTCTTTTCTAGACATGTTCACAGTTAATCAAGTTCCAGTTTTAAAGGATCTTGTAGCTGCTAATTACAGTAATTTACAGTTTATATTTTTGCAGCTTTTTAAAGTAAAGATAATAAAGATATTTGTTTGGATTCTTGCAGCTTTTGAAAATTTATAAATGATTGAGTTTCCATGTTTCTTACCACTGAGAAGCTACCACCCTGTTTTGCCACCCTCTTTTTTAATCTCTTTGTTTTTTGTACAGTTTGATAGTTTTATTTGAAAAGATGCACTAAGAATCATGTACAAATAAATGATGATGATGATGATGAACCTGTTAATAAAGAGGATTAATTCAAAGCTATGCCTGGTGCTCCTTTTGGTGACTTTCAACAGCTCAGCACAACAACCCGTATCAATATGGGAGGATGTTTTTCCTAACATTTCCAAATGCACAAACTACCTGCAGTGGGGAAAGCTGCAAATGTCTTTGTTTAAGGTGGGCAGAGGAACGTCAGGCCCAGAAAGAGTCATCTGGATCCAGCCACCCTTTCAGTTCAGCCTGCAAAGAGGCCTGGGGGGTGTCTCCACCAGTGATTTACTCCGATCTGGATGTGTGTGGAGGTCATTAGGGAAACATGACGTTGTGGCCATCCAGCAGCCAACCTGGAGCTTATCAGGGAAAAAAACGGATTTCCTGAGACTGCTTGAAGTCCAGTTCTTTTCCTCAAGTCAGGTTCTCCCCGGTATAGTTGCTGTGTGCCCCAACCCCTGCATTTAGCTCGGGTGCCCAGGGGTGTGCCTTTCTCCGTGACCCCAGTCCAGGGGTGTTTCCTGTGCCTGCACAAACCAAGTGTCTCCTCAAAATAACTCCCAATGGCGCTGAATGTAGGGATGTACGAAAGTCACTTACCTTTTCGCAGCTTTGATTCTCAGTGGGGGGGGGAGCGCTCCGTCCCTCCCCCTGGAATCCTCCCTGGGCTGGCTTTGCTCCATGGCAGTTCTGCGGAGCCGCCGGCCAGGGCCATCCACAGCCGGAGTTCCGGCCACGTCCGGCTGCTGTGGCTGCAAATGGCGGCCGCTGTAACAGCCGCAATTTGCGTCCTGCCAGGCTGCCGTGATAGGCTATGTAAATACTTATGTAGCCTATCACGGCAGCCTGGCAGGACGCAAATGACGGCTGCAGCAGCCGGCCGAGAGACCAGCCGCCACCGCCACCAGAGCTGCCGCCGCTGCAACATCCGCCCCAGGTAAGTTTCGTCCCAGGGGGGATTCTGTGGGATGGCGGGGGGTGGGAGGCCGTTCCGCCATGGGTTTCGGGGGGCCAAACGCCAGTGCATTGGGCCTCACTGAAATCTGTGGCAGAATTCTCCGCCATCCCTAGCTGAATGAGGCTTGCCCTCTGAATGCCCACATCAGAACTTACAGAGACCCCCCCCCCCAACTAACATGGCACAGTTTAAAGCCCAGTTCCCTAAGTGAGGTGCGATCTCAAGGCTCCAATTTTCCTTTGTTTGGTTTAACAGAGATCCTGTGGGTTCAAATGGAGGCTGGTTTCTGTCTTTTTATTTACTGCTCTCTTTCCCACATCAAACCAATTCGTGTCTCCTCAGAAGTAACTCCCATTGCGCTGAATGAGGCTTGCCTCTGAATGCCCACATCAGAACTTACAGAGATCCCCCTCAGTTGACATGGCACAGTTAAACTCAATTCCCTAAGCGTGATCTCGAGGCTCCGAATCTCCTTTGTTTGGTTTATTGCCTTAGGAAGTAACTACTTCCACCCTTTGTTATAGAGATCTTGCCGGTTAAAATGGGGGCTGGTTTCCCATTTTTATGTTCTCCTCCCCACCTTTCCCAGCACAAGCATATGCACGTGTACTCGGAAGTAACTCCCATTGTGGTCAATGAGGCTTGCTCCTGAAATGTGGGCGCATCTGGACTTTCAGGGGAAAGGAGGGGGGGGAGGGGAAAGCCTCTCTTACTGGTTGAGCAGCCCCTGCCAGTCAGATGACCTTCACTGCCACCCCCCACCCCCACCAGGAAGTATGTTCTGTGAAGCGATTTTTACTGGTGTGGAGAACCTGGTCGTGGAGCCCTGCATGGACCACATTGCAGCAAAGCTGGTTCCTTTTAAATTAAAATCCAGTACTCCTCCATTAGCTTCTCCTTCTGTTGTCGTGGAAACACGGCCCTAGAGATTAAAAAGTGCAACAGCCCAATATGTATGCGACAGCCTTCAGGAAGGTGGCAAACATCACCTTCAGTAAATAAGTAAATGATTCCAATAGTGAACTTGGGTGTAGTTGGAGCCACCCAAAAATAAAGCAAAGGTTTCTACATATTTGGAAGACTCCCTAGGTGTGTAGATGTATACATGTTTGTACAATAAAATAAATTAAGGCTTTTAAACACATCTACTCCCAAATGGCCTACAAAAGAGGTGAGAGTTTTTGGAGGTATAGGCTGTTGAGGTGTCAGGAAAAGAAGTAAACTTGAAGGTGGACTGGGGGAGAGGAGGGGATTAATCTGCTCAAGCCTCTGACAGCTGAAGTATTCTGCAACGGGGAGGCAGGTATGGTTGGGGGAATGCATGCCATCTGTGCAGTTTTCTTTAAAAAAAGTTAAGAAACCCTTCTATGCAGGGATCTTTCAGGAAGAAAGTGTCATTTTTCCTTTCCTGCTCTCCAGAACTGACTCCCCACCCCCCAACACACACATATGCATACAGCAGTAAAATGCTCATGTTTGGGGCTGGACACAGTCCGAAACCCAAGCCCTCTACATTATAGAGACAAAGGAAGGTGCCTTATACCAGGGGCCCATCTACACGGGGCATTTACTCCAGTTCTACTGCACCCCCTCAGACGATTGTGGCACGTGATGTATGCCCCTCTCTGTAGCAAGGGTGGTTTTTCATGCTGTAAAACCCGTTTTTTTGCAAACTGGTTTTCTGATGGATTTTCCTGTTGTGGTGGCTTCGGTGTGGTTTGGGAGTCTGTATGACCTGAGCGGTCTTTGGTGCAGGCTGGGGGAAGCAGCGTTGATTGGAGGAAGGGTAAGTTGTGTCATGAAAGGGTGGACACGAGGAGAGGAGTGGGCAAAACATGTCTACTCGGAAGTAACTCATTCTCGTCGATTGTACTTTACCAAGTACAAGCTCAGAGCGGGGGGGGGGAGAATCCCTTTGTCTGCTGTTTTTTAAATGTCCAGACAAGCGGATGTGCACATAAGTTTAATGAATTTAAAGGGTGATCGCCCCCAAGTGACCCTTACTCCCACTGAGAAAGGGTGGACACAAGAGGAGGTGTTGGCAAAACATGTCTACTCAGAAGTAATTCATTCTCTTCCACTGCACTTCATTGAGCACATGAGTGAGGAGCGGGCAGGGAGCTCCGCTCTTATGGAAGAGCGAAGGTATGAAGGACTGTAATGATTTCAAAAGCTGATTGCTCCCAAAGGAGCCTTCTTCCTGCCTAGAAAGGGTGGACACAAGGGGGGATGTTGGCTAAACATGTCTCCTCAGAAGTGACTCATTCTCCTCCATTGCACTTTATTGAGCATGCAAGTGAGGAGAGGGGTGGGGAGCAAGCCTCTGCGCATTCGCTATGCTGCACCTACGCAGTTGATGATGTTCAGTTCTACCATGGGACTTTGCCCACCCAACCTCCAACTCATGGTTTCAGGTGCCATTTGCCCCATGAAAGCGGGGTGTTTGTTTGTTTTTTTTTAATGTATACACCACTTTACTGGCTACATTTATCCCAGGAGGAGCAAACCCGATTTAATGAAAATCTGGATTTAAACAGAATCACCTCAGAAAGCATCTCCATGTAGATGGGGCCCAGGTTACATTATTTGCCCTTCTAGCCTAGAATTGTTTGCTCTGACTGGCTGTGGTGACACTGGATCTCAGGCAGACAAGGTCTTTCACTTCACTTTCTGCCATTTAGCACAGTTGGGAAATGTTTCAAAGGTGTCCAGGTAGAAAAGAGAGATCTCTTTTCTCTTTCCTGCCCCCTAAAGTTCTCCCCCCTCTTCCCATCCTTAACAGGCTACAAGGCTCCTTTTCTAGGCTGGATTGCTGCACAGGAGCACGTCTCTTAGGGGATGGGGATAAACTGCAGCATTTTGTCTCAGGTTCTGCTTGTAGTTCTCCTAACTGGGACAGGTTTTTTTTTCCCCTGTCAGACAAAACAAAGAGCAAAGAGGCATAAAGATTAAAAAGAGGAACCAGCCAACAGTGGTTAATGTCACTGCAATTGACCATAGTAAATGACCCTAAAGGTACTTGCTTGCGTGATGATCCTAAGAGCTCAGACATCCTTCTTTCTAGTGTGGTTGGCGGCTTGAAAGACTTTACAAAACAATATGCCAGTGCAAAACAATATGCCTTGTAGGCCCAAATGGCCTGGCCCTTCGTAAGTAACTGCCTCTTTCCTTATGGTCAACCATCATCTGTAGGAAGGACAAATAGCAGCTTGAAGTGGGGAGGTTATTCTGAACAGAAAAACAGTCTGAGTAGAATGGGTTAACTGTCCAATCCAAATTATGCCCCACCCCAGCTATATTTACCTTTTTTAAAAAAGCAGAGGAAATCAACGCACCCAGTCCAAGAGGTTACCAGCACCGTTAACAAGCAATGTCAAGGAAGCTGTCAGAGCAAAGAACCCTTCCTTCAGGACATGGAAGTCTTGCCCAAGCAAGGAGAAGAAAAGGGACACAAACTTGCACTAAACAAATGCAAGCCAACAATACGGGGTGCAAAAACAGACTTTGAGGAGCATAGCGCTAATAACATTAAGACCAGCAATAAACACATATTTAACTACATCAGAAGCAGGAAACAGGCTAGGAAGGAGCTTGGTCTATTGGATAACACTAAAGGAGAATAAGGAGGCTGTGTATTTATTTAACAATATGAATCACTACTATTAAAAAAAAAAGTCTAAATGATTTACAGAGGACAAGATTTCCTTTCAGGGAATGCCTGATGGAAAAGCTACATTTTTAGTAGGAGCTGAAAACCCAGGAGGGTTAGTGCCTCCCTAATTTGTAGTGACAGAGAGTTCCAGAGAGTGGATGCTGGGACCCTAAATGTCCTCTTCTGAGCCATGATGGACCAGACCTCTGAAATCTTGGATACTTCCAGGAGGGTATCTCCTGAATACAGAGAAGCAGAATGAACTTTTTGCATCTATTGTCACTGCAGAAGATGCAGGGCAGATACCCGTGCCTGATTTTATATTAGGAAGGGAGTCTAAGGAAAGAGGTGACAAGAGTCTGAGGTGGCCAGAGATTAAATTCTAGATCTCATTGACAAAAGGAATTGAAAACAATCAAACCACTGGATCCAGATGGTATCCATCTGAGAGTTCTTAAAAAATGTGAAATTGTTGATCTCCTAACAAAAATACATAGCATATCTTATAGGAGAGTGGCCAATGTAACACCATTTTTCAAAAAGGGATCCAGGAAATTAATGCCTGGTTAACTTAACATCTGTTCCCAGTAAATTGGCAGGAAGTGTTATTAAAAATCAAATTATTAAGCATATCGGAGCACAGGCTCTGTTGAAAAAGAATAATCATGGCTTCTGCAAAGGTAAGTTCTGTCTCATTAACTTTTTAGAATTCTAGAAGGTTACAGTTCTGGTCACCAAATCTCAAAAAGGATATAAAGCTGGAAAAGTGCAGAAAAGGGCAACCAAAATGATCAGTGGGCTGGAGCAACTCCCCTACAAGGAAAGGTTACAATATCTAGGACTTTTTAGCTTAGAAAAAAGGTGAGTAAGTGGTGGGGGAGGGGGGTGGGGGAACATGATAGAGATGTATAAAAGTGCAGCAAGTGGAGAAAGCAGATCGAAGTTTAATACTAGAGCTTGGGGTCATCCAACAAAGCTGAACAGTGGGAGATTTAGGACAGATAAAAGGAAGCACTTCTTCACACAGCACATACTTAAACTATGGAATTCACTACCATAAGATATAGTAACAGCGACCAACCTGGATGGCTTTAAAAGGAGATTAGTTGAATTAATGGAGGAGAAGACTGGCTATTAATGGCTACTAGTCATGATGGCTTGGGGTCACGAAGAGTCAGACACGACTTAACGTCTGAACAACAAAGTCATGATGGCTATATATTAACTCCATTATCAGAGGCAGTATATTTCTCAATACCAGCTGATGAGGAACACGAATGGGTGGTGCTCTTGCACTCATGTCCTTCTTGTGAGCATCCAATAGAGATCTGGTTGGCCACTGTGTGATCAAAATGCTGGTCTAGACAGGCCTTTGGTCTGATCTAGCACAGCACCTCTTATGTTCTTAAGTGTGAATCTCCCAGAGTCATACATACTTGGACCCACTGAATGCAGAGCACAGATGACTCAATTAACTGTTGAGTGCAGTGTCTCCATGCTGTTCTATTGAGCCATAATAACTTAGTTTACAAATATGGTTGAAATATTGTGTACATGATATAACTCGAGTCAGGTGTGGCTCATATCTCTCGCAGCCTGAAGGATCAAACTGCAGAGCTGAAAATGAACACCACAAAAAGGGGCAGTGTTCCTGAGATCAGAGTCTGTGATATCGTAGCATCTTGTACAACAGTCTCTCTTATAACACTAGAACTCAAGGTCATCCAGTGACATTGATTGCCAGTAGATTCAGGCCACACAATACATAATTAATGTATGGAATTTGCTGCCACAAGGAATGGTGGTGATGGTCACAGGCTTAGATGGCTTAAAAGTGGATTAGACAAAGGGCTTCTTCACACAGAGCTTTTATCCTGCTATTGAGATTGGTTACTCACAGAAGTTTGCGGCTCCTTTAGATGATGTCGTCAACCTCCAAGGCGTCTCCTGCACTAAATCATCTTTATTCCTTTTTAAAAAAAAGATAGGTGATAATGAGCTATCAAATTACAGTGCTTGAGCCCTCTTGAAAAGAGGAAAACTCACAATAAGAGAAGCTAGACCACAGCGCCATCTAGTGGCTGTATAATGAAACACATGGAAGACTCAGATAAGGGGGGGAGGGGGAAAAGGGGGGGGGAGGGAGTCCATTGTGATCCTGCATTTAAAATGGAAGCAGAAAACCCTCATTTTAAATGCAGGATTTTAGGCTTGTGTAGAGATGCTGAAATTCAGACGGATTGGATCTATCAATGGCTCTTAGCCCTGATAGCTAAGTGGAACCTGCAAGTATCTCTGAACACCAAATGTTGGGGTACAAACAGTAGGGAGATGTGTTGCCTTCATGCCCTGCCTGTGGGCATCCCATCTGGGGCATCTGGCTGGCCACTGTTGGAAACAGGATGTCGGGCTAGGTAAACCTGTGATGCTGAGCAAAGTGCTGATGTTATTCAAGTCTAAAACACCAGTTGAATGCAAGGCTTCATTTGGGAACTGACCTCTTGTAGTACAAAAAGCAGCTGGATATGGTTTATGAGAGAAACATTTGATTAAGAGACTTCAAAATGAGGATAAAAGTTCAGCTGAGAGCTCTGGTGAAGCAGCATTCGACACTTGCAGCAGCAGCCCCTAAGCCTCCAGGAAAGGATCTCTGCAAGGGCTAGAAGGGTGCAAAGAACGGCGAGGCACCTTAGCTTGGAGACATCTCTGCTCTTTCAATTACAACTTACACACACCTTGTGCAACCGCAAGGATTTTGTGGGCATGTTTGCAAATTCCTCTGCTACTTCTCCTTTATAAGACAAATAGCCTGTACACAACGCAGTCCTCCTCCAGGGCACCTCCCGCTCTTTGCAAGCTCTGTTGCATTGTTTTCCATGACAACGAAAGTCCGGCATTTTCCCTCCTCCCACCATGGAGTCAATATAAATGAGGGTATACTGTTTAAAGTTATTTTATTGCAAATTAAACAACAGCGCCACCAACTGGCTTTATAATGAAACACATAGACCTTATCGAGGAGTTGGGTTTTTTTAAGCCACGTGGAAAGGACTCGATCCCACAAAGATTCTGGAAGCTGAAGCCCTGGTTAATTGCAGGATTTTTAGTCTTGTGTGATGAAGCCCTTAGACTCAGGTGCAGTATGGATTGAGGAGAGAGACAGGTTGCTATTTCTTACATAAAAGTTTTTCCTGAATATGAAAAGGGCTTTTCAGTGAACCATGAAGGAGCCACGTGGTTGGAGCTTTTCACTGCAATCTTATACTCACTTACTTGGGAGTAAGCCCCAAAGAACTCAATGGGATTTACTTCTGAGAAGGATTATTAAGACTGCACTATCAGTCTCCCCACATATGGAAGAGAGTCTCTATAAGGGGAAATCCCATTTCAAATGGGTCAATGGATCAGCCTTCTCATTGGAGTTGGGAGGCCGATCCACTTGCTATAAGTCTGTACAGTTTCCTTGTTATATTGTGAAGGTCCTGGATAGGCATTATTGTGCTTGGAATTTCTGGATTGTCTTTCTACAGTGTTTCTGTGATCCTTTTTCATTTGCCTAATCACTACTGCTTCCATACAATGTTTTTAAAAGGCTGGCCTCATGTCAATCTATTTTTGTTGACATCCTGCCTGCTACTGGATGTACCTCTGTTGGGTATCAACTGCTATACAGGTCATGCACAGTAGTGTGGTGGCAAATCCAGAAGGGCAGGGTCCCTTCATGACAGGCACAGCCACTCCCCCTCACAGCCATGCCCCCTTCTAAGATTATACAACTTTGTAAGATTATACAATAAAAATGAGCGTTTAGTCATTTTGGAGTTCTGCTGAGCAATGCATGCAGGATGAGGGCATGTCTTTTTGACATTCAGCAAGAAGAAGGCAATAATAGCTTCCAGAAGTTCCAATTGATCACCCACAGTGCCAGAAACACATCTTGTTATATCCTCCCTAGAGCAGCAGTCTGGATGGTTGATCACTGTTTCGGTTTCTTTCAGCATTCTGTGGCCTCTGCGACCACTGACTTCATAGGGGTTTTTTTTTTAATGAGTCCAGAATCCATAGTTCAGTCATCTCTTATGGCGTTTTAGCTGGATCCAGACTTAGTCATGTTTAGAGTAGACTCGGTAGTCATAACTTGTGACTAACTTTTCCCATTGATTTCAGTGAGTCTACTCTAAGCAAGACTAAGTCTGGATCCGACCATTTATGTGGCCTTCTGAGCAATGTCTCAACATTGGGGAAATCACAGTACAGAAAAGCACTCCTCTGGACCCACATTTTCTTGTTCGAGAAACAACGGCTACTGCCACTGCTGATGATGATATCCTCAAAGCCACACAGCATGGGCCAGCTCAAGGCCATGCTGGGCCCCAGAGTAGCTGTCCCTAGTGAGCCTCCTACTCTGCCCCCCACTACTGAACTCACACACAAAATACACACACACACACACACACACACACAGAGTCAACAATGTACAGTAATAATGCAAAAACATTTTTCACTACATATTTTAGTGGAAATCATCTTCCATGCTTTCCTGGAAGCAAAAGACATATCTCTTCCATGGTAGAAAACTCACATACAAACACAAGCTTTTCCTTTTACAAAACACAGTGCATAGACACAGAAAACATAAACACACATTGATGCACTCTCTCACACACACTCACACTCAAGAAAGAGGCATAAACTGACTCACTGCGTCTTTCAGATGCGACAGCCAAACAGGCTGTTTTGTTATTATAAAGAAATCAAAGAGGCCTGTCAGGAATCCATGAGTGTTTATACCCCATTAACTTCTAGGGACCTGCGCCTGCTTTTTTTTTTTTTAATGCAACCTCCTCAAGACCATGTACTGTGCAGTGGCACAACATATGCTCCACCTTAGGGATGTACGAAACACTTACCTGGCTCCGCACCAGGCAATCCGCGTGTAGGAAAGGATTAAAATGTTGCTTTTGCATTAAATAAGTCGAAGATGCTTTTGAGCAGTGACTGAGCTAAGACAGGATGTGGAAACAAGTGTCTAAGGTAGTTTGTGGTAAGAAACTTAAAATGAAGTTAGAAGTGTGGTTACTAAGCAAAGTAGAAACCACATTAGAAAATTAGATAAAAAGCCCAGAGTTAGGACACATGGTTATTATAGAACTGTACGTGCTCATTAATATTATGTTACACACCCTGCATAGCTAATAAGGTCATTATAATGTACATGCGATGTATGTAAAGGGAGGGGGGACATGTCAAGGAGATAATGTGAATAGGTGGATCAGAAAGTTGTGAACCTTGGAGTACCTAGCCAATGGGGAAACAAGGGAGGGAATCAGCGGCCGGGGAAAGAGAATAAAAACTGTGTGCTTTGATTGTCAGGTGTGCCTACTCAGTTAGGACACCCACCTTTGCAAACGTGCTTAATAAACATAGAGTGCTGCTTGTACGTGTGTCACGAAGTTATTTTACAGGGCATGGTTGGACAAATGAGTTTCTAACACACGGTGGGGGAGAGGCGCTCCGTCCCTCCCCCTGGAATCCTCCCCAGCCGGCCGCAGCCAGAGTTCCAGCCGCGGCTGGGCTGCTACGGCTGCAAATGGTGGCCGTTGTAGCAGCCACCATTTGCGTCCTTGCAGTCGGCAAGGATTTACGTAGCCTTTTACGTAGTAAAAGTATTTACGTAGCCTATCACGGCAAAGAGCAGGGACACAAATGGCGGCCGCTACACCATTTGCGCCCCCGCTCTTTGCCGTGATAGGCTATGTAAGTATTTACGTAGCCTATCACGGTAAAGGCAGCTGCGTGGCTCCTCACTGGAGTCCGTGGCGGAATTCTCTGACATCCCTACTCCACCTTGCCCAGTTTCCCTCCCACTAAACACACGGGCTGTGTTTCCACCAGTGCTTTACTCCAACCTAGGGATGCACGAAAGTCACTTACCTGGTCTCGCAGCTTGCTTCGCGGTGGGGGGGAGGCGCTTCGCTGCTCCCCCTGAAGTTCAGGCCAGGGGGGGAGGCTTCCCTCCTCGCCCAGCCGAAATTCAGGCCGGGGGGGAGGCTTCCCGCCTCGCCCGGCCGAAATTGAGGCCGGGGAGAAGCGCCCCGTCTCCCCGACCGCGAACTTCAAAAGAAAAAAAAATGCCCCTGTGATAGGCTACGTAACGATTAACGTAGCCTATCACGGCTAGATCTGCAAAGTCAGCCGTGATAGGCTACGTTAATCGTCACGTAGCCTATCACGGGTGACTTTGAAAAAAAAAAAGCGTGTACCCAAATGGCGGCCCCCATAGGGAGCTGCCATTCGCTTTCCTTATTTGGTCCCTGTAGTCTACGTAAAGATTTACGTAGACTACGGCGAAAATAAGGGCAACGCTATTAACCCTGACGAAGACCTGCCGAATCGCCGCCGGGACCCGCCGCCGGGAGGGACATTCGTGAAAGGTAAGTCCCATCCCGGGGGGGGGCGGGGGGGCGGAGAATTTCTTCCCGAACAACCTTCGGAGGACCGAATGCATTGGCACTTGGCCCCCTGAAGTTTCGGGGAGAAATTCTCCCCCATCCCTACTCCAACCTGGCTGTGTAGTGAGGTCTCTGTGTTTCCAGGACGTCATGGCCATTCAGCACCAGCCCTGCATTTTATAGCTGAAAAACTGCTTCTTCTGAGACTGCTTATAGTCCAACTTTTCCAGCTTACCACAGTTCCATTACTGACTTGTTTCCACAATCGCACTGGGTCCAGTATCATAGTCCTGCCCATGGGGCGTGTAGCGCGGCCTTTGTGGGCATGTTGCCTCAGTGCCCCAACCCTTTTCTTCCTCATTTTCTGGAAGTTTCATTGCTGTTTTGGAGCAGGATGCTGAGGGACCAACTGTTAAAACACCATTGAAAATAAGCACCAGAACACAGCCCATGTTTTCTCCCATTGTGCTGAATGAGACTTGCCCTCTCAATGCCCACAGAAATGACAGAGAAGCCCCTCAATTGACAGGGCACCTGTCAAAGCCCAATTCCGTAAATGCGATTAAGCGTGATTTCAAGGCGTCCATTGCCTTAGGACCTAACTCATTCACAACTTCCAAATAGAGATCCTGTGTGTTAAAATGGGGGCTGGTTTCAGTCTCTTTCCCACAACAAACCCATTGCTGTCTCCTCAGAATTAACTCCCATTAGAATTAATCCAGACTCCCCCCAGCCATCAAGAAAATAATTCGATTAGAGCTTAGTGGAAACCGCACAGAGCCCCAGTGTCAGATAAAAAGTTCTTGCTTTCGGTTTAGAAGAAAGGATGCCAGGCAGGCAGCAGTGGATCCAACACTATTTTATTGAACGTTTTGCAAAACAGGTGCAGAGCAATCTGGACCCCGAGACACGTGTGCAAAAGCCTTTTATACCATATCACTTCTATTGTTCTTGCCAATAGCCAATAAACAGTCAGTATCAGCTTACCAAGCCGTTAGTCATGAGCGCGTCATTATGGTTCTCCTTTTTGCTCCGCCCACATTTTTCCCGCCACTCGGGCTCCTACGTAACTGAGGCGCCAACGATTATGGAGTCTCTTTTTCTAACAATTCCCTCCTTTAAGTCTTTACTCACGTCTTAAAGCGTTTAAAACGGAGCCTCTTTATTGGTACAATAAAGCAAGAGCATCTGCTTTGACAGAGCGGTTTCTATCAATCGCTGGGATAAGCCTCTGACACAGGGGATAATGCAGCAACCAAATAATACCAGAACTCTTACCACCACTACAAGCGAGATAAGGATTGAGGCTGCTAGGTGCTTCCATTTTCCAAACCACTTTTCTAGCCAGGCAGTCAGGGGGTTGTTAATCCTTGAATTCTCGGCTAACTCCTCAGATAATGTGGTGAGACCTTGTAATGCTTTTGTTACTGTGCCGTCTGGGGCAGTGTTGTTAGGGATGAAGGTGCAGCACCGCCCACCTAACATAACGCATACCCCTCCTTTTTCTGCTAACATCATATCAAGAACACGCCGATTTTCCCAGGCCATTTGGCTAGTGGCATCTAGCTGCTCAGCCAATCCTTTTACAGCATCACGGGTATAATTTATAAATCTTTGTTGATTATAATAAATGTAATTGATCCAATCTACACTTTTGTTAATGGTCGCCCACCAAAACAGGGTAGACTCAAATCCTGCAGCGATTTGATTTCTCCCTTTGAACTCATCTGGCACTCCCCTTGGCACCCCTATAGAGTCAATGTATATTCGATTATCAAAAGGGGTTACCGACCGTTTCTGTCAGGGTTGGCTAGTCTCCCTTGTTGGATGAAATGTGATTGAAAAGGGGACTGCCAACTGGACCAGTCCACAAACTCCTGACCAATTGAAGGGCAATACTTCATACAACTCTAGACCCCCGCAATACCACCAGAGATCAGCCCGTGGGATTGGGAGGGAATCATTTTTAAAGCTAGTGGAATTAACACATCTCCGTTTGTTTGTCAGGTTCCCTACAGGCTCCCCTCCCCCTATAAGTTTTCGGTATATACATCCATTATGGTTTCTTTGTTGCACAAAAGCTACAGGAGGTATAACACGATTTTCTAATTTGAGGGGAGGGTACAACTTATTTAGAGTCTGGCACTCCTCCTCTCCCCATGCGTTAGGGTGCTGGAACAAACGGATCACACAGGTGAGGAGGGAGGGAGTGTCCCATCCCAGAGGAAAAGGCAGTACCCTTGCTCCTGCAGCACAAATAAAACAGTCAGACTTATTTAAGGACTTGGCGGTGTACTTTACCCATTCTAGCCACACATTATTAGTTTCTTCTGTTATTGGGGCCCCTAATCTGGCTTTCTAGGGGCACGTCTCTATCTCTGGGATCTTTATGAAGGGGGGCAGACGTGGGGCTGCAGGGGTTAGCCTGGCTTGCTGCACAACTTGTTTAATGGTCTGATGGACCCGCGGCGGGCTCCATCGATCTAATCCCCACTGCCCTCCCTTAGTGAGGCAGACTTTGGCCCCTAGTGGTAATTGGCTTTTCTGAGTACCAGTATAATAGGTGTAGGGTTTGGTTAATTGTATCTTGAAAACCTTCTTTCCTAAGGAAGTGATAGACTTCATGGATTTGTAGTATTCTGTCCCTAGAGAAGTTCTGAAGACTGTGTTTCCCCCTTCTTGGCAACAAGATTGTTTTGATCCCATTACTCCATAGGTAAGCAATGTTAGGATCCACAGCCACTTCATTTTAGCAAGAGTAGCTATTCTATCAAGCCCGATTAAGTCGGATCTTGGCCTTTCCTAGGTGCTGGGATTTATAGACAAGAGGCGATTGTGGCTCCTGGATGGCTTCTTCGCCTGTGTCCCTGGCAACTTCCTGGGGGGTGCCAGGGAGCAGAGGACCATTGCCCGTGTCCTCCTGTTCTCTCCGGGTGACAGGAGGAGGCAGGGGTCGTCTAAATGGCTTCAACCGGCTGCAGTGTGTCCATTTCCTAGAACCTACGAGTTTTACACATGAATGGCTGGTTGGTCCCACTAGGTAGGGTCCTTCCCACCCTTCCTTTAAAGCTTCTTTATTCCACTTTTTCAGCAGTACTTCATCTCCCGATTGGAAGAGATGGATGGGAGCATCTAGTGGCAATCTCTGGAATGGGACAGAGTAGGCTCGTAGCTGCGAAAGAACAGATTGTAGAGAAATCAACTGGCCCCTTAACATCTGATCTCCCATTTCCCATTTGACCTCCTCCCTCCTTCCGCAGTGTACCCGAGGCGGGAATCCAAACATTAGTTCAAAGGGGGACAGCTTTATGTCTTTTCTTGGCATTTTTCGAAGCTTTGTCAAAGCTATTGGCAGAGTCTCAACCCAAGTGAGTCTTACCCCTTGCTGGAGCTTGGTTAGAGTCTCCTTGAGACTCCGATTGGCTCTTTCAACTTGCCCACTCGCCTGGGGTCTCCAGGGGCAGTGTAAGTGCCACTCTACCCCCAGAGCTCGTGCCAACCCTTGCGTAACAGCTGAAGTGAAATGTGAGCCCTGGTCGGATTCTATAACTTCAGGCAAGGAGAACCTGGGCACCACCTCCTGTAACAATTTAGCAACTACAGTTTTTGCTTGACAGTTCCTGCATGGGAACGCTTCTACCCACCCCGTCATTTGACACACTATTACAAGCAAATACCTGTAACCCCTACACGGTGGCATTTCAGCAAAATCGATCTGTACCCTCTGGAAGGGATAGTACGCCCATGGTCGCCCTCCTTTTGGTGGAGGGGGGGCTCTGGGGGAATTAGTTTTCTGACAGACCTTGCAGGTTGCGGCTAGTCGATGGGCACGTACAGGTAGGCCAGAGGAGACAAATAGCCTCTTGCAATAGTCAATCATGGCTGATGCCCCAGGGTGTCCAAGAGAGTGATGCACTTGTTCCAGGATAGCTCCCTGCAGGGTCTGTGGAAGAAGCAGTCTTTCATCCGTCATCTGGATCCATCCATCGTCGCGAGGACTCACTTTGTGTTCTTGTGCCATTTGCAACTCAGAGGGGGAGTATGTGGGGCGCTCCCCCCTTCTGGGTAAGACATGTTCCTTGGATTCCTTCCCTGGCTGCTCTCTTTGCAGCCTCATCAGCTCTTTGATTTCTTTGCCTCCACTTTTCCTCTTTTTCCCTTCCATGGGCTCGGACGTGGATAACTGCCACTTGTACGGGTAACTGGAGGGCATCCAAGAGGTCTACGATTAAGCCGCCATTGGCAACTGGGGATCCATTTGCTGTAAGGAATCCCCTCTCTTTCCATAACTGTCCGTGAGTGTGCACAACGGCAAAAGCATTCTTACTGTCAGTGTAAATATTTACCCGCCTTCCTTTGCCTGCCTGCAAAGCTCTTGTCAGGGCCACCAGTTCAGCGGATTGGGCGGAGATAGGGATGGGGGAGAATTTCTCCCCGAAACTTCGGGGGGCCGAGTGCCAATGCATTCGGCCCCCCGAAATCGGTGGTGAAATTCTCCTCCCCCGCCCCCCCCCGGGATGGGACTTACCTTTCACGAATGTCCCTCCCAGCGGCGGGTCCCGGCGGCGGTTCGGCGGGTCTTCGTCAGGGGCGGGGGCGGCAGCCGGTCTTTTGACCGGCTGCCGCCACCGCCATTACAAGGAAAGTAAAAAACAAAACAAAACCCCGTGATAGGCTATGGAACGATTAACGTAGCCTATCACGGCTAGATCTCCAATGTCAGCCGTGATAGGCTACGTAAATCGTCACGTAGCCTATCATGGGTGACTTTTGAAAAAAAAAAAAAGCGCGTACGCAAATGGCGGCCCCCATAGGGAGCCGCAATTTGCGTTCCTTATTTGGTCCCTGTAGTCTACGTAAAGATTTACGTAGACTACGGCGAAAATAAGGGCAACGCAAATAGCGTTCCCTTATTTTTGCCGTAGTCTACGTAAATCTTTACGTAGACTACAGGGACCAAATAAGGAACGCAAATGGCGGTGCCCTATGGGGGCCGCCTTTGCGTACGCTTTTTTTTTTTTTCAAAGTCACCCGTGATAGGCTACATGATGATTTACGTAGCCTATCACGGCTGACTTTGGAAATCTAGCCGTGATAGGCTACGTAAATCGTTACGTAGCCTATCATGGGGTTTTTGTTTTTTTTTCACGGCCGGGTAGACGGGGCGCTTCTCCTCGGCCTGAATTTCGCCAGCGAGGGATGGGGCGCCTCCCACCCGGCCTGAATTTTGGCTGGGTGAGGCGGGGCGCCTCCCCCCCCTCGCATGAACTTCGGGGGGAGAAGCGAAGCGCCTCCCCCCCACCACGAAGCAAGCTTCGAGGACAGGTAAGGGACTTTCGTCCATCCCTAGGCGGAGAAATGAGGAGGCAGTCGTTCTTCATGGACACTCTCGCTATGGGTGATGACAGCTGCCCCTGTGTAACGCTTCCCATCTAGCATATAACTGGACCCATCCACAAACAAATCTTCGGCCCCCTCCAACGGTTCATCTTCAAGATCTGGCCGACCCTTGGTGTCCAAGTCTAGTACTTCAAGACAATCATGATCTGGGAGCCCCGGCCCACGTGTGGCCTGTATTGCCGGTAACAGGGTGGCGATGTTGAAGCTAGAGCAGACTTTGAAAGTGAGGCTTTCGTTCGTTAACAAGCCTATTTCATATTGGGAGTGCCGAGCCGGGTTGAGGAATTTGCTTCCTCCCCCTGACCCTAGGATTTGCGGCACCCCATGTGGCACCCAGACCTCGATGGTCCCTCCCATTGTCATTTTTTCAGCTTCAGTGCAGATCAAGGCTGTCGCTGCTACCGCTCTCAAGCAGCTTGGCCATCCTCGTGCTACAACATCAAGGACTTTGGAGTAGTAACCCACTGGCCTCCAGGAAGGGCCCATCCATTGGCAGAGTA
This sequence comes from Heloderma suspectum, assembly GCF_057233095.1. Lineage (NCBI taxonomy): Eukaryota > Metazoa > Chordata > Lepidosauria > Squamata > Helodermatidae > Heloderma > Heloderma suspectum. Next base: position 145,863,323 of record NC_139461.1, read on the forward strand.
CCCCCGAGGCTACGCTCTTATTCTCATGCACATAGAGTCTAAACGGTCGACTGGGATTTGGCATGGCGAGGGCCGGTGGTGACACAAGGGCAGCTTTAAGGCTGAGGAAAGACTTATTCATTTCTTTAGTCCATTTCCATTTGTCTAATTTATCCTTTTGCAGTGCCTCATATAGTGGTCGTGCTATTTCCCCATAGTCGGCTATCCACAGCCGACAGAATCCAGTCAATCCTGGGTAGGCCCTTAGCTCACGGGGGGACGTAGGGACAGGAGTGTCACAAATGATTTTGACTCTTTCTGATCCCAAGCTTCGGGTCCCCTTGGCTAAGTGGTAACCTAAGAATTTTACAGTTGGTCAGGCTAGCTGCACCTTCTCCCTTGACACTTTATAGCCTCTCTCTGCTAGATGATTAAGGAGGGAAATTGTTCCATTTAGGCACATATCCTTAGCCTTGGCTGAGATCAGGAGGTCATCACAATATTGGAGGAGATGCACCTCAAGGTGCTGATGGACCCAAGGCTCGAGGTCCTTTTGAAGTTGCTGACCAAAAACGACCGGTGAAAGATTGAGCTCCTGAGGGATCACTGTCCATGTTAATTGAACCTTTGACTCACCCTCTGGGCTTTCCCACTCAAAGGCGAACAAAGGCCTCGAATCAGGGTGGAGTGGGATGCTAAAGGAAGCATCTTTTAGGTCTATGACAGTAAACCATGCATGATCTTCTGGAATTCTTACAAGAAGGGTATGTGGGTTAGGGACCACAGGGTGGGGGGCCTCGATTTGCTGGTTAATGAGGCAGAGGTCTTGCACAAGGCGAAACCCTTTGCCCCACCCTTTTGACACAGCGATAATGGGCGTGTTGTAGGGGGACATTATCTCGATGAGTCGGCCTTCCTCTCGGAGCTTCGTTATTACTGGTTGTAGACCCAGCTTCCCTTGGCGGGAAAGGGGGCATTGTTTCATATGAACTGGTTTCGCCCCTTCCTTGAGAGGAATTTTGTATGGTGCTGCCGATTTGGCACGAGAGGCCCCTCCAACCCCGGCCCAAACCAGTGGGTTGACTCTGTTTTCTATTAAGCACCAGTCTTCATTTGCCTCTGAGGTGGGTTCCTCCATGGCTTTAAAAAGGGCCATTTGATAGTTGCTGCTCTGTTGCTTGGGAAGTCGTACTTCCATTCTTCCATCAGGGGTGAAAGTGATCTCAATTTGGAGCTTAGTCAATAAGTCCCTCCCTAACAGTGCCACCGGACAGGAGGGGGTACAGACAAACGCGTGTTCTAGGTGTGTTTCTCCAATTTTAGTGAACAAAGGACGAGAGAGGGGCACTCGCGTTGCCCTTCCCTCGACCCCCATTATGGTGGTAGTTCCCCCACTTCCCGTTGGTGGCTTGTTAAGGGGGAGTATGGACAAGGCAGCCCCTGTATCCACAAGGGCATCATAGGAGCGACCCCCAACTTTAATTTTGACCATGGGGTCCCGTCTTGCCTCGGAAACGGCCAAGAGGGGTCCGGGCCCCGGTCTGTCCTAATCTCTTTCTTGTTCATACAACACGCTTTGTTCTTCCCCCCTGCTTTCTTTCTCTTTCTGTTTCAGGGCTTCACAGTCTTGTTTCCAATGCCCAGTCTTCCTACAGAAAGCGCACTGATCCTTTCCTAAGGGAGGCCCTTTTCTGTTCCCCTTTCCACCCTTCTTAGTCCCTCCTTTCTCTGGCTTGAGAATGGCAGCAAGTAGTTTTGCCTGCCTTTTATCTTTTTCTTCTTCTTCTTCTTCTTCCTCCTCTCGTCTTTCATAGACCTTCTGGGCTACCTCAACCAGGACTCCCAAATCAGCCGCCAGTCCTCCTTCGACTTTTTGTAACTTCTTTCTAATATCTTGGCAGCTATTTCCTACAAACTGCGTTGTGAGAATTCGTAGGTTATTTGGGTCATTCAGGTCGATGTCAGTATATTTAGCAAAGGCTTCTCTCAGCCTTTGGAGGAAGATGGCGGGGGGCTCGCTTTTGTCCTGTTTCAATGTCAAGACCTTTTGCAGATTGGGGGCCCTTCGAGCGGCCTGTTTCATGCCCACTAAAACAAGCCGAAAGTATTCGGCATGTAATTGCCTTTGCACTGCCATGGCCACTCCCCAGTCAGGCCTCCCAATAGGCAAAACCTCTGCCATTTGCTCCTCAGTAGCCTGGGGGTTCTCTTCTCTAAAGCTAGTTCGCACCCCCGCAAGGATAGTTGGTTTTTGACTAAGGAAGCAAGTGTTTAACAACATCTGTGTGTCATCCCAGGTAGGATTGTGTGTAAGCCTCACATTTTCCATTAAGGACAACAGTGGACCAGGGTCCTCTTCAAAGGGAGGATTGAACTGTTTCCAATTGTACAAATCAGATGTCGTAAAGGGAACGTAAACAAACATTGTCCCCTGTGGATGTTGGGCGGTAGGATCGGGGACCTCTCTAATAGGGAAGGTCAATTTTACTAGTGGTTGAGGGTCCTTTCATAAATTGTAATTAGGCCCTCCTTCGGTTTCCTCCTCTTTATCAGGCACCTTTTCCTGGGTTCGAGGCCCCCAAGCACCCTTCATCTCTTTGAAATTTTTCTCAAGGGCGTCCAAACGATCTTGGAGAGTGTCCTCGAACTCAGTCATAGAGCCAATCTCAGGAATTTTTAACGGTTGCAACTCTTGGGCAGGCTCCCTTGGGGGGGGGCTGGGGCAGGCGTAGTCTCCCCACGACAGCAGTCCCGTAGGGAGGAGGAAGCAACAGATCCTCAGGGGCCGTCGCTGCCACCCTAGGTGTTCCCTTCCTCGTCAATTTTTTTCCAGTTATCACAGGGAGGGCCAAGGACATACATTTAACTACCCACGGGGCAGGCCTGCCGCCGAGAGGTACGCAAGTTGCCCATGAATCAATATAGGGGAACTGATCCCAACTTCCCCTCTGCGTTACTATTATGCGCACAGCAGATACCAGGGTTGGGTCAAAAGACCCCTCGGGTGGCCATTTGGGTTCTAATACCGGCCATTCCCAGGCACAAAGAAGGACAAGTCGATCCTTCGTCATCTTAGTTCCATAATCCTGCTTAAAATGTGACCAGTTGCGCAAACAACACTCCAAGGGCATATGGGACTCTTCCGTGAGCCTGGATTGGGACCCGCCCATGACGGTGGGATTTCACTCAACGAATCTTGGGCTTCGTCCTCCTCTGACCCAGCCCGTCGCCGAGACAGGGAAATGCAGATCGGGGCTCCTCACTCGCTTCGCCCGTAGGCGTCTCACACAATCATAAACACACCACCGTCCCGCATGTATCCCCTAAAGTAAGCTGTTTCACTTACCCCGAGGCCTCCTCTGTCCCGCCCGCAGCCGCGTCCAGCTGCCTATTGATCCACTGCCGGTGCCAAAAAAGGAGTGATCACGTCTCTCCCTCTCCCTCTGGCGTTGGTCCCCAAGCGCCTCCACCGCTGCCGACGTGAGGAGAAGGCAGTGTAAAACAACCGCCTGTGGCCACTTCTCCTCCTCAGCCCCTCAGCTCAGCGCGAAGGGGACGCGCCCCGAAGCAGGATCCGAGTCACGGCACCAAATTGTCAGATAAAAAGTTATTGCTTTCAGTTTAGAAGAAAGGATGCCAGGCAGGCAGCAGTGGATCCAACACTATTTTATTGAACGTTTTGCAAAATGGGTGCAGAGCAGTCTGGACCCCGAGACACGTGTGCAAAAGCCTTTTATACCTTATCACTTCTATTGTTCTTGCCAATAGCCAATAAACAGTCAGTATCAGCTTACCAAGCCATTAGTCATGAGTGCGTCATTATGGTTCCCCTTTTTGCTCCGCCCACATTTTTCCCGCCACTCGGGCTCCTACGTAACTGAGGCGCCAACGGTTATGGAGTCTCTTTTTCTAACACCAGGCTATAGTGACGATAAGCTGGGACTTTAAGCACTGTGGAAACAGGAGAAGGAGAAGATGCGATTGGGGAAACACTGCAACAAAGTTTCAAGCCAGGTGAAGCCAATAGCATGGAAACACAGGTAGGGAAAAGCAGAAGGAAAAACACAGAAAGGCTGCAGGAGCTTTCTTAGACCGAGCCGCCTCCTCCTCCTCCTCCTCCTCCCTTTCTTCTGCCTCCTGGCTGGAGCTTTTGTTTTCCTTCCCAGCTCTCTATTTCCACATGGGGGGGGTGGGGGAGAGAAAGGCAGGATCAAGAGGAGGGGAAGGAAGGGAACGGAGGAAGGGGAGTGTGCAAAGTTGGGCACGCTCTCCATGCAGACAGCCAAGATGAAGGAGGGAAACATACCAGGCAAGCCCCCAACTCCCTTTCTCCTGCCCACAGTGGCGGCGGCTCCCTCGCCTCGTAGCCTTCTGTTAACCTGGCGCCCACAGCCACAGGGAGCTGCTCCGGCCGCTGTCGCCAGCAGCAGCAGCACCCACTCACAACAGCATCTCAGGCTCTTCTGGCCGCCTGCTCCACAGCAGTAGGCTGGGAGCAGGGGGGGACCCAGCTGAGACCTGGCTCCAAAAAAAGTCCAGGGTTTTCATCCTGGTGAGACCCCCCTCTCCACTACTGTACCCCTGGTCATGCAGTCTTTTAAAACCTCTCTATCCTGCATCAGTCGCCTTGGTTGCATCAAGCATCATGTGTACTCTAGTTAGCTTCCCTTCTGCTTCAACTATCGTGGGTCCTAACTGATAAAAACAACCAGATACATGATCATATCAACTGCTTGAGGCCACCTGTCCCTGCCATAGGAGCAGTGCCTCGCCTTCCCATTGTTGAAATATTGGAAACGATTTGGCTGCAGTAGAGGAACCGCTCAAAGACCCTTCAGGCATTGCCCAAATTCTCAGGCTTCCAAACTCTCAGCAAATCTGCCATCCCCAGATTTCCCACGCCCCCTAAGGTCTGAAATGCTTCCATCTTAGATTTATCACTCCCCCCCCCCTTCTGTCTCTCTTCCCTACTTTCCCTTCTATCCTGGGAAAAAACTGCCTCAGCTGCAGGGCCCTAGAATGCCAACTATGTCTTTGCAAGCCCTTTTCCCTAGACTTCCTGGCACCAAGGAAACTGGAGCTCCCTACACACCCAGATAGGCACCCATGAACCTTTGCTTTCTACAGCTGTTTAGCCAGTGGGACAAGTCAATTATTTTGCTCTCAAAGCATCTGGAGAGAAACCCCCAAACTGCAGAATTGAACATTTTATCTGGGCATCTCATATGAGCATAATGTCATGGATATGGAACAGATAAGAAGCAGGATGAAATATCTGTTAGCCACTTTAGTGGGTGCCTGGCTGATGTTAGTACCATTTGCAACTTCATCAAGGCACCCTCCCAAAATCAAATCGAAAAATAGGAAGCAGATTTACATTTGGAAAGAAGGCCTGGTCCCACCTCTTGCTTAGACTGAGGCATCAGTCTTCATGAGGGACGTGAAGATGGGTGTGGTGGAGGAAAAGCAGGGAGTGAGGTTGGGAAAGAGATGGAATTCTAGCAGATATAATCCTAGCATTACCCAAGGGTAAGTCTCTAGTAGATGGAATTTGTGGGGAAGTAGTTCAGGAGAACCTAAATTGGTGGGTGCACTTATTGTGTTACATTTTTTACTGTGTTAACCTGACAGGAACTATTCCAGCTGGCTGGAATAAAAGCATACTGACCCCCATATATATATATAAAAAAATTCACCATCCAAGTATAGGCCAATAAGCTTGATACATATTGTTGCCAAGATATATGCTAGGTACCTGTTACCTAGACTTGAGAATCGGGCAACAGAAAATAACATTTTCATGGAATAACAGGCAGGATTTAGGAGAGGATATTTTTCCACCATGAATGACTTTTTTGTGCTGAGTCATCTAGTACACCAATACACTCAGCTCAGAAAAGGACAACTATTCACAGCTTTCGAGGACCTAAAAGTTGCTTTTGACACAACTGCTCGTGAACTTTTGCGGTTCAAGCTATCTAGTACCAACACTGACCAGCGTCTCCTGTTCCTTGTATGAGAACTCTATACTGACACCTCTTTAGGGGTGAGACTATCTTCCTTAATTCTCTCACAGGGTCGATTCCAGCTGATAGAGGGGTAAAACAAGGATGCGTATTGGCACCTTTTCTTTTCAATTTCTTTATCAATGACATCATTCAATATATGAGCAATGAGAAATTTTTGCCCCTCCCTTAATTAGGGGAAGAAAAATCCCTCTTTAACTTTACACAGATGATATGGTCCATCTCTCTTACACCCAAGTAGGGCTAGAAGGCTTCTGGCCAATCTGGAAGTATATTGCCAATCAACAAATTAACAATTAACTATGAAAAGCCAAAAATGATTGTCTTTAAAGTGGCTCAGAAAAACATAAACGGCACATAGGCCAAAATGAGACAGAGCAGGTGGCCACATTCCGCTATTTGGGTATATTCTTTGCTGCCTTGTGTGTTCATGGCAATCTCACATCAAGGCTGCAAAACTCAAGGCCAAACAAACAGATTACAAGTGGGATCCTTACATTTTGGTATACTGCAGGTGGTAGGCCGGTGTTTCTCCTCCTGAATTTAATAAAATTTAAAATTCAACCCCAAATACTGTATGGATCAGAGATCTGGGGTTTTCAAATCTTGGATGAGCTAGAATGCATCCTGAACAGAATCTTAAGAACCATCTTGGGGTCCCCCAGAGGCACCCCAACACAGTACCTACGGTTAGAAATGGGATCCCAGGCCTGGACCATGATTATATGCCAGCTGATGTTTAATTCTTGATTAAAACGAGAGCATCATTTAGCAAAATTATGTTACCTGGAACAACTGGGCTTGAATTCGTCAAGGGAAAAATCTTGGTATCAGAATCTGAGGTGTTTAACACATAAATCTGGCTATTCAGCAACTTATTTCCTTCAGAGACATCCTGTCCAAGCTTAAAGTATGTTCTAATGATATGCACTTGTAGTATGATTAGGCTTTTCTTAAGACTCTAAAGATATTCCCTGGCATAATCTTAAATACATTCTTGGACCAGAAGATTATTTATCTAAAACTGAAAAGTTCAGTCTGAAGAAACAATTGACTCTTGCCGTGTTTCAGCAAAGGCCCTCTACAGTCCTTGATGGTAAACCAGCTAAGACGACACCTCATCATTTGCGCCATTGTCTTTGCAGTTCAAATGAGGTTGAGGACCTTCCTCATTGTTTGTTTAATTGTTCTCTGATGCAAGAGATTAGGGGAAAATATCTTGCTTGCTTACCAAAAATTGGAACAAACTGGTCAGTTAGTCAGAAGATAGATTTCTTGATGTACAGCAAGGATATAAAGATCTCAAGAAGAGTTGCCGCTTTCCTAATGGCATTAGCTAAAGCCCATGCCAGCAGATGAAATGGGCGGTATCAGAGAAAATTGATTCTTTAATACTTAATTTTAAGCCTTTTATGTTTTACATTGGTTTCCTGAACAGGCACTTTCATAAAAAGTGGAAATCAGTACTGGGGAAGTTTTAACCTTAATTTTAGTTTGTCATCCCTGGCTGTTTTTCCACTAGGGATGGCGGAGAATTTCTCCCCGAAACTTCGGGGGGCCGAGCGCCAACGTGTTCGGCCCCCAGAACAAGTTTCGGGGAGAAATTCTCCGCACCCCCCCGCCCCCCGCACCCCCCCCCCAGGAAGGGACTTACCTTTGCCCAATGTCCCTCCCGGTGGCGGGTCCGGCCGGCGGTTCAGCGGGTGTTCGTGCGGGGCGGGAGCGGCAGCCGGTCTTTCGACCAGCTGCCGCCGCCACCATTGCAATAAAAGAAGAAAAAAAAACGCCCCCGTGATAGGCTACGTGACGATTAACGTAGCCTATCACGGCTAGATCTGCAAAGTCAGCCGTGATAGGCTACGTAAATTGTCACGTAGCCTGTCACGGGTGACTTTGAAAAAAAAAAAAAGCGCGTACAGATAATGGCGGCCCCCATAGGGAGCCGCCATTCCCATTCCTTATTTGGTCGCTGTAGTCAATGTAAAGATTTACGTAGACTACAGCGACCAAATAAGGAACGTGAATGGCGGCTCCCTATGGGGGCCGCCATCTGCATACGCGCTTTTTTTAAAAAAAATTTAAAGTCACCCGTGATAGGCTACGTGACGATTTACGTAGCCTATCACGGCTGACTTTGCAGATCTAGCCGTGATAGGCTACGTTAATCGTCACGTAGCCTATCATGGGGGCGTTGGTTTTTTTTAAAAAAAACTTTGGAGTTCGCGGCCGGGCAAGGCGAGGCGCCTCCTCCCCGGCCTGAATTTCGGCCGGGCGAGGCGGGAAGCCTCCCCCCCCCAGCCTGAACTTCGCGGGGGGAGCAGCGAAGCGCCTCCCCCCCACCGCGAACAAGCTTCGAGGACAGGTAAGTGACTTTCGTCCACCCCTAGTTTCCACCAGCGATTTACTCCAACCTGGCTGCGCTGTGAGGTCTCTGTGTTTCCATGATGTCGTGGCCATTCAGGCCCAGCCTCGTATTTTATCACAGAAAAACCACTTCTTCCGAGACTGGTTATAGTCTGATTTTTCCTGCTTACTTGGGCTCCATTACTGACCTGCTTCCACAACTGCACTGGGTTCAGTATCATAGTCCTGCTCCTGGGGCATATAGCCCAGCCTTTGTGGGTGTGTCGCTCACCTGCCCCTGTTCTCACCGGTAGCAGCTGCATGTGAAGGAGAGGGGGAGATGATACTGGAGGGAGCAGTCAGGCAGAGATGAAGAGATGCACTCATAAGCACCCCTGGCATACCAGTGCAGTGTCCGCCCACCCTGGGCATGAAGTTCCCAGTCAAGGTGGTGCAAAGACGGCTTTATGGAGAGATGGAGAGTCGTTAAGTCTCATCCCCGCTTTAGGGGAAGAAAGAGCTTAAAAGGGGAGGAGATGTCTCATGCAGCTTTTTCAGTCCTTTGTTAAAGTGAAAGTGCACTTTAAAACTCACTTTAAAGGGGGGGGAACAAAAGGGCTGGAGCGGAGCAGAAGGGGGGGGCCAGGGAGGCAGAGATGAAGAGGTGCACAACTAGTACATCATCCACTGGCTCTGTTCACCATTTCCTCCCTGTGTATTTCCCCTTTAGCACTTTATCCTACTTGGTGTGAGCATGTGCTGGGGTGTTACTTTTGAGTAAACTCATTGGCTGTATGGCTTTCCTTTCCTGGGAGTACGTGCCATTGAAATCTGTGTGGCTTGCTTCTGAGTAGGCATGTATAGGAGTGTATCCCCTTCAGTGCATTTACTTGGGGTCTCCCGTCTCAGCCACGCAGCAGAAAGGCTTGACAGTGAGGATGTCAATGGATATTAAAAGTGCCTTTGATTGGAAAGCCAGTCAGCCAGCCACTACCTCTTCTCCTATCCCACCTTGCAGGGTCGTTGGGAAGCCAGAATAAGGGGGAAGAGCAATAACAGCGGGGGGCAGGGGGGGAGAAAGCCATTAACTGGAATGGAGCACAAGGGGATGAAGGAGGGGGAAATGGCAAGAGGAGGAGGCAGGAACACTGATGAGGTTGTCAGACCCAACTCAGACTCCCCCCAGCCATCAAGAAAATCGCCATCAAGAAAATAATTCAATTAGAGCTCAGTGGAAACCGCACAGAGCCCCAGGCTACAGCAATGATAAGCTGTGTCTTTAAGGTCTGTGGAAACAGGAAAAGGAGAAGATGCGACTGGGGGAACATCGCAACAAAGTTGCAAACAAAGTGAAGCTGATAGCATGGAAACTTAATTTTTGCACCAGTGCCCCAGACATTATGTCATTCCAAAGCATTATGCGAAATATGAATTGGCTGCTGCCACAATTCATGGTATTTCCTGCGGCCCAGCAGGTTTTTCCCTGGAATACCCTGGACCGATGCAACATCCAGGGCATCCTGGAAAACCCAACCCCTTAGGAGCAGCTGCAGAAGCAAACTCATCCCACTGAGGGTGACAGAGCAGAGTATAAAAAAGAAGCCAAAGAGAGTTCCTGCCACCAGAAAAGGTAGGTAAGTCCCCTGGTTACCTTCACAAAGGGCATGATTAGGCGTTCCAAGCAGGACTTCCATTTGTGCCCATTCGTTCCCCCTCTGTACTCATTTTGGACAAATGGAAATTGAGCAAATTGGTTTGATTTTCCATTAGTCCCAACAAATGCACACCCCTACAAAAAGTGGGGAAGGTACATTAAGAACTAAGTTGTTTTCCAACTCCTTGGCTTTTGGGTACCCCAGCATTGGCCCCAGAATTTTAAAAGGAAAAAAAAAATCTACCTATTCAACAGCCAAGTCTCTTCCCAAATCACTTTCCAAAGCATGATTTTACAATAAAATGTAGCTCTGTTTTGACTCCAGTAACACTAATGAAGGCTCTCACATCTGCACTATTGCTCCATTTGTTTTTCAACAGGAAGACTTATTGCCAGCCAGGGCTGGTGTTAGAAGTAGGCATGGTTGGGCACTTGCCAAGGGCCCAGACCTCAGCAGGGGCCCGCTGACAAGAGCTCCCTGGACTCGCTCCTCCTCTTCACCATTGCAACCTGCTTGTTCACCTGCCTCTCACTCTGGCCCAGACAATAGTGGTGGTAAGTGCTACTCTGGTACCAAAAGGAATTAAATAATATCATTGTAGATTAAATAATATTGTTGAGTCCTGAAGAAGCTGGCAACTGCTACCCTGGTCCCAAAATGATCAAATGGCTTGGCAAAGAGTTTGGAGAAGATACATGTGGAGACCTGGAAGAGGGCCCCAGACTCAGATTTAAAGAAGGCATCAGACTTATGTTATAGACCCCAGACTCATGTGCAAGAAGGCTTTGGACTTCTGACCTCTAATGCTTGGCATCATAACATCTCTAAAACAAAAGCTGTGAAAAGAGCTTTCACTGGAAAATCCCCGGCAGCATCTCTAGGTAAGGCTAGGAAAGGATCCTGCCTGAAGCCCCAGGGAGTCAGGGCTTCCGGTCAGTGTCGGCAGTACTGGGCTAGGTAGACCAACGGCTGGACTCAGGGTAAGGCAGCTCCCGATGTTCCTAGGAAGTAGCAGGGTGGCCTAAACTGAGTTTTCCTAACAGTGGAAAGTAGTGGGATTCTCCAAGAATCTGTACTGGATCCAGACCTATTGAACCCATCGTATATGATCTGTATTCAGGGATAGACCAGTGAATTATCCACATTTATTCAGGATGGTGAAATCCTAAGCAGACTGTGAAGAGCTCTGAAAGGATCTCTCTGAACTAGGTGAATGAACAATAAAATGAAAGGTGCATCCCAACCCTATACATGCTCATTCAGAAGTAAGTCCAACTCGTAAAGTCAAGCTTACTCCCGAGTAAATGTGCACAGCAGTGGCGGCTGGTGGCTCCAGTTTCGGTGGGGCAATGCATCCACTCTGGGTTTCAGCCAGAGCTCTAAAGGAGCTATCCAAAGTGCTCAACCTTATACCCCAAATGGGCTCGGCACCTTGGATGGCTCCTTTAGAATTCTGACTAGTGCTGACTGAAACCCAGAGCGGCTCCACAGCCCCACCGACATCGGAGCCACCAGCCTCTGCTGGTGCATAGTATGCAGCATTAATGTCAGCGCAGAAGTATGCTCATTCGGGATAAAGTATTCTAACATCACATATGTAATGATGGGGTCTGAACTGGCTGTGACAACTCAGGAAAGAAATCTTGCCTCCAGCTAATCTCAATTAGCAATTAACAGAAGGAAAGCAATGACAATGGGCCAGGTCTGCTATTGCATATTGGAGAACTGTCACTTGCATATATACGCCTTTGATCCAAGTGAGGCTTGCCATGCTGTGAACAGCTTGAGAGGGCTCCCATTTTTTCAGTGCTTCTCTCTGACCACTAAATGTAAAACTGATTTTAGAATCATTTCTTAGTTTTATTCATAATATTAAAAAAAAAGTTCAAGTGTTAAACAGTCAAGAGTTCTGACATTCAGACAATCCAGAGCAAATTTTTACAATCATCTATGACAAATTAGCAGCATTTCTATTGGACCCTGTTGTGGGTGAGGAACAAAGGGTTTAAAGTACTTTATTGCTAAAAGTTCAATGACATACACTGGCAATTTTATTTTATCTTCTCAGTCACAGCTTCTCCATGCATCCAATCTACAATATCTGAAATGCAAAGGACATGCAGAAGTCAAAACAGAAAAAGAAAGAGGCAGGCTGTGATGTAAACAAGAGGGCCCCACAGGAACTGAAAGGAAAGAAGCACGCTCTCTTCCAGGGGAGTTTTCTTGCCACCTGTACACTGAAGGCCCTCTCAGAGCAAGAGACATGATGGGGAGCCTTGTGGCTTTCAAAACAAAACAGGAAGTCATTGTGAAACGCTAGAACATTACAATAACAATGACTTCAACACATTGCAGCACACAAAGGCAGTTCCTTTGATGCTGCTTTCCATTGGAGGAAGGCTGAGGCAAGGGTTACAATGTTGGTGGCACTGTATCAGAGATAAAGAGGAAGATGAGGAGGAGGGTCTATCTGGTGATCCTGGTGATGTATTTCAGAGACTCTTACCTCACTTGCGGCTTTCAGAACATGTGCAGTGTCCACACCTCATCAACAGCACCTTGAAGGTCCTGACCTTTCCACTGTGGGCTCACATTTGTTTTCTGATCCAGCCCGCATCAGCATCTGGATTGCACATTGTTTTGCTCTGTGAAATGCACAGTGGTTGCTTAGAGTCGCTGATGAATAGCTAGCGTTTGTTTGCAATCGCAGTGTTGACCCAGATTTTAAAAGTAGCATTACTGAAACAAGTATTATTTATCCGCATTCATTTGAAATGTTTGATTTGTTTGATTATCTGGTTTTCCCTTGTTTACAGATCTGTTCAGGACAAGAGAGATATTGTAAGGGCTGTTGCTACTGTGTGCTTTTTTCACTTCCTGCTTATCTTGCAATAAAAAGCATATTTGCTCAGCAGTACATATTATCTTCCCTGAAAGGGAAAAGTACTTATGAAAACACTGAGACGTGTGTGTGTGTGTGTGTGTGTGTGTGAGAGAGAGAGAGAGAGAGCAAGAGAGAGAGAGCGATACATTAACAGCACTAGATTACCAACATCCAGATATCAAGCAATTTAAAAGGGACTTGTTCAAATGGAAAAGTGCCCATTAAAATATTCCACAACAAGTTGTCCTGAACATAAAGCCTATGATCTCAAGAATGCTTAAACATAATCTTCAGTGTGGACTCTGGCATTAGCATACAGCAAAAGGCACCACAATATTTTTTAATGATTTGTAAGTAGTCAAAAATTGGCCCATCTCTTTTTTTAATTTTTATTTTGTTGATTTCTTCTTTTCTCAGAAGCTGTAAATCAAGGTGTTACATATAAATAGAGATTCCTTATAAAAAGGTCTTTGCCATTAGCTATTATAAGACATCATTGCTAAAATGAAAATAAAACATTTCATTTGTTATATTTTTCCTTTTTATATATAAAATAAAATTTTGTCTGTTCTGTTGTTATTTCCCCCCCTCCTCAGTACTGGCGTGTTCATGGGAGTGGGCATGAGGAAGAGTTTGTGTGGCATCTAAGGTGGTGCTGAATCTTGGTTGGACTTGGTACGTGTCAGCTGGCCACCTCCCTGTGTGCTGCACCTGTCGAAGGAATAGTGAGTCCTACTCTCAGCCAGATGATACAAAGGGGGGGAATCTGGGTCCATCGCCTCAGTGTTCCGGAGACTTAAGAAGGGGGTGCTCTCCGCCACCAGCTCCTCGTCAGATTCACTGTATGAGGCACTGCTCACTGAAAAGGAGTCTCTGAGCATTTTGCCCCTGTGCGACAGATGCCCATTGAGTCTAGATCTCCTCCACCGCCTGCTGCCGCTGCCTGCGCTCTTCGGCTGCTCTAGTGCTGTGATGTACTCATGCGTGGTCTCGTATTCGTCGTCCTCCGCAATGCGGAAGGGGCTGGAGGGCAAGCTCCCTGTGCTCTCATTCAGGTAGCTCCTTCTTTGGTAGTAACTATCATACCTCTGTGTATCCTGGAAAGGGACCTGGTACCTTCTGAGCAATGGCTGCTGTTCCTCCACCTGGAAGCTAATGGATGCTGCGGGGGGCAGTGAGACGGCGTGAGCTGAGTTAGCAGAGGTGATCTCAAAAGTGGGCATGTGGGCTGATGCCGGGCAATGGACGTCAACAGGTGACAGGCGCGCAGGAGTGGTCAAGGCAGACACGTACCTAGAAGGAACAATGGCACTGGTATCAAGCTTCAATCATACAACCAAGAACTTTTGCCCTTCAGCACAGGCCTTTTCCTGATTCACCCAGTCCTCACCAGTGGCACACATCACACAGAACTGTGTGTCCACTTCCCTGCCTGCTTTGCTCTTGCTGCCTCTCCAGAGGGTTGCTGACACCACGAGTCCCCACAGCCTGAATCAAGCTCCTCCAGTATTTCCTCATTGGCAGCCTGGGACAGGGTGTGGAGGGCACCACCTTCCTGTTAAAGGTGGCCCATGCCCACAAATTCAAAGAGGCCCCAAGCTGCAGGCAGCCAGGCAATGTCGCTTGGGGTTGGGGGCAAGGGGATGGCTGATCTTGCCACCTCTGCTGCCTCCTCCCCCACTGCTCTTCAAATAAAGCCACACTGATGAGCTGGGAATCTCAACCCTGGGACAAAGAGAAAGAAGGACCCACATGCCCTCTGCCTAAAGCAGTAGGCTGCCGGTGCTCGGATGGCTTTACAGGTGCCCCTGTGCCACGCCATGCCCAACAACAAAGAACTTAGCAAATTATTCACAAAACCATGAGGGGGGGTCACTTTAAGAGAAGAGCCAGACTTTAAAGATTTCCCTTGCACCTATCTGCCTGAAATCTGTCAGGCTTCATCCCCTCAGAAGGGGATTGTATGCTTGAAACCTTCATCTGATTTGGACAGATTTTTCAAATCTGAAAAATTATGGACGGTTGCTATTCCTGTCCTAGTCAATGGGGGCGACAGCCAAGGCTTCAGAAAATGAGGCGAGGTGAGCCTCCACCTCAGCTGCCAAATGAAACTCAGTGTCAGCCCAAGTCCAAGCCTCCAAGCTGAGGTGGCCCCCTATCCATGCAATGAGGCAGGCTCGAGGTGAGCAGTTTTCACTTTACACAGCCCTAAGGAATATCTCTGTGTAGAGAGTGGTTCCGCCTTGTTCCTTATGCCAGGTTCCTCACTGTTTGGAGCATGATGTCTGTTTCCTAATGACATAAGCAAAGAGCAGTGGCTAACTGACCACATTCCTTATTGTGGACGAATTCTAAAAGTTGGCAGAGAGTCGAGCATCCGAAGCAGAATGATCGTGGTCCCTGCATGCAAAGCAGAGGACAGGAGAATGCCCTTTTTTGGTGTCAAGGGCAGAAGCCACGGCAGATAAGGCACTGGTAGAGCTTCAGACTATGCTTTTGCATGGGGCTCTATGCCCACTTTTTATTTCTGCATCTGATGACTGGCCTGCACCTCCGCCTCCTTCCAAGTGGTCCCAATAATTTCATTACACCAATACGTTTTCTAGCATTCTGAGGACACAATACCAGCTGGTGCCTGGCTGTTGCGATATCTCATGTCCCGCAGTCTTTAGGTCTGTGTGCGACTCCTTGGCTGGGCAGCTCCCTGGCTTCTTTAGCCACCTGCAGGGCCATGAGGATGGAGCCGGGAGTGAGGCGGAAGATCCTTCGGGGCTCCCAGTGCCCTGTTGGCTTGTGCTGGCCAGGGTGGGAGGTTTGGAGGTTAGTGTTGCTGGGCTTTACAACTCAGTGGACCTTCTTCATTGGCTAAGGTCTGCTAAGCTCTGGACTGGTGTGGCTGAGAGGCCTGCTCCCCAGGGAGCAGAGCAGCTTTGGGTCCAGCAGACCCTAACAACAGTAGGGACACTGACAGTGGTAGATTTACATCCACGCAGATTTGTACTCGCTGAGCTTTCTGTGTAGGTAAATGGGGCCGCTGGGCAGAGGGGAACCCCCACCTATCCTAATACCTTCCTGAACACCCTTCCGAAAGGGTTAGGATTGCTCGGCTGGCCACAAACCCACCCCTTGACATGCTGGGCAGTTCTTGGCAGTCCAAGTCCTACAGCAGCACTCTTTGAAATAGGACAAGAGATCAGTGGTGAGAGTGTGTTAGGAGTCACAGGAAGAGACAAATGGCTCTGGGGAGGAGGGGGCCAGATCAATGAATGATCGCAATAATACTTAGGAAGTTCTTTACGGTGTTCAGAGCACTTCACACTTCTTTTTGTGATCCTGCAACAACAACAAAACCACCACCGCCACCATGCAAAGCAAGTCAGTATCATTATCCCCATGGTGAGGCTGAGGCAGATAAGCTTGATCAGTTTCGAACCATGGGCTTCCTGATTCATAACTCAGACTCTTAGCCACTATGCTACATGAGCTTGCAGGGTCACCAAACCTATGTGTCACAAAAGCCTTCTACTCAGTTTATCCATCTCCCTTGCTGAATTGCCAATCAAACCTCTCACTGACTTTTCTCTTTCCTCCCTCCCCTCTTGTCTCCCTTTCTCTCATGCACTATTAGAGATCTGATCTTGTGTGTATATGTGTGAGAGAGAGAGGGGTGGCTTCTTCTTTTTTGCTTTCTAGGTCTGCAAAGCACTGTCCATATTGACCTGTCAGTGTAAACCGTGAGCGGTAATAATGACAGAAAACGAGACCTCTCACTATGTGGTGAGTCGCGAAGGGAATCCACGGACTCTCTGTGCTGCATCAGTGGCCTCTGCTGTTCACCCATGGAGTATGCAGCTTCCCGCCGAGCGCGTGCTTCCACGCATGCAGGGCTGTTGCATTTGCTGGTTCCCACAGAGGATAACATTATTCCTGACTGACAATCCGAAGTCAGGCTTTCTGTCCGTTCCAGGCTCCAAGTGTGGCTTTCATGTCTGTAGATCAAGCCAAGCAATAAACAGGTGTTGGTCCATAGCTGGAATAGATTCCCTCCCAGCTATTTCGTAGTGCACAGATCCATGCAACTTACTCACATGCCACGTGGAGCTCACAAAAGAAGGGCTCCAAAATCACATTTGTGGGCCTGTAAGGTGACTTGTGATGAGTAGGGAAGTACAAAAATTTTGTTTCTGCTCGCAAAACATGACAGCATGCCCTATTCACAACTGCAAACATGAGCATGAGCAGGAGAATGGATTCTCCAAAAATGTTCACAAATTCTCGAACATCCCCTTGTGTTTGAAAAATCTGCAAATTCTGACAAGAAAAAACATTGCAGTTGCGCAACTTTTAAAATGCATCATTTCGTGCTTTACTCTATGGGGAAAATTTCTGCAAATGTGAGATGTTTTTATGCAACTTTCGTGTTCAATCACTTCATGTTGTGCAATGTTCCCATTCACACAGAACAGAGATTGCAACTGTGAGTGCAAATTGAGGAGAAATGAGTAGCAAGTCGCTATTCGGAGAGTCTGGGTGAACACAGACATCACTCATTTGCCCATCCCTAGTGATGAGGACCTCAATTCATGTTAACATATTGTAATTTTATGTTACAGTGAATGGCCTGGTTCTGGAGAATCCTGACTTATCCTGGTCAGGTAAACATGCTAGTGCACACTGCCTGATCGTTCCTGCTTGGTCATAATTTGCTGTTGACTTATGGCTCCGGCTTCTTTGGGAAGAGACAAGCCAGAATCCCCACTTGGACACAGAATCATAGAATAGTAGGGTTGGAAGGGGCTTATAAGACCACTGAGTCCAACCCCCTGCTCAATGCAGGAATCAAGTCAAAGCATCCCTGACAGATGGCTGTCCAGCCTCACCTTGAATGCCTCCAGCGTGGGAGAGCCCACCACTTCCCTAAGGAATTGGTTCCATTGTCGTATTGTTCCAACAGTCGGGACGTTTTTCCTGATGTTCAGCCGGAATCTGGCTTCCTGTAACTTGAGCCCATATTCCATGTCCTGCACTCTGGGATGATCAAGAAGAGATCCTAGAATCCTAGAATAGTAGTGTTGGAAGGGGCCTACAAGGCCATCGAGTCCAACCCCCTGCTCAATGCAGGAATCCAGGTCAAAGCATCCCTGACAGATGGCTGTCCAGCCTAATCTTGAATGCCTCCCATGTGGTAGAGCCCACTACCTCCCTAGGTTACAACTTATGACATATCGAACTGACCACCCAGGGGTGGCCATTCCATGAGGCAGAGTGAGGTGGCTGCCTCAGGGAGTAGATATTGGGGGTGGGGCAACAACCACCCTCCCCCTGTTCTCCTAAGACTCCTTAATTTGCGAGTTTCCCTCAGAATCAAGGTTGTTGAGCCTATTTCACCCCAAGAGCCAAATGCCGATATCATGATAAACAGACTACGGATGGAGGAGGGTGTTTAGTTGGTTCAGCTGCTCCCACTTGCAGGGAGAGCCAAGTGGGTGCACTCGGGGAGTGAGCACCAGCATGCTTTTTGATCTCAACAAGCCAGGGTTCCAGGGCATGTGATGTGTGAACAATGTCTAAAATTGGGTGAATATTCACATGCTGACAATCCCAGATGAACTTCATGAAGGTCCAAAAGCAGACCTATGTTAACCCACTTTCAGATTTAGGCTTAGAAGTGTATCTCTGAGTTTTTAGACATTCACGTGTTTGGGAGCTCTCTGATCGAGGCTTTTGTAAAAAGTGGTGAAAACTGCAGTCCCTCCTTGCTCACTCACTCTCGAGCCCAGTTTAGGGTCAAACTATATCTGAGGTTACTCACACAATTGCTAACCATATGAATATACATTTCAAAAAAGTACACAGCGACTGCAGGAGTCCTCAGCGAGGAACAGGGCTGTGCTAAGCAGGTGCTTTAACTATCTGCCACACTGCAATTCCAATCCGGATCGGGGGGCCCATGGAAGCTATTTGCAGAGGGAGGAATGCTCCCATTGGTTTTGACAGTTCAGCAGAAACATTTGAGGAGCTTGAATGGTTTTGGGGGCGAAAACCAGTCTGCTCACCAAGCCCTAACTGCCTCTGGAAAGATAGGAGGTACCTGCAAGCATGGGGGAGGTGGGATTTGAAACTGAGGCATGACAGGCGCAAGCAGAGGTCAGTTCCTGGAACTAAGCCACTGCAATGAGGCCACAAGTCTGCAAGGGCCAAACTACATGTGGAATTGCCTAATGCCATTTACTGAAGGGCTTTTGTGCACTGGCCACAACTCTGCAGACCACCCGGAGAGACAATGGAGCTAGGACAGCACTGATGCACAGTACCTTTGGCTTGAAGCAGGAGTTCCTGTGGAACAGGGATGTGATGGTGAGCAGGAATGGCTCCCTGAAAAGGTGGTCTCTGTTTCTCTTCGTATGACATGCTCACTGGCAGGAACATTTTTAGACATGTACTGGGAAAAGAGTCACAGATTACCTGACATTAATTTTAAGATGAGAGTAGAGCTTTATTTATAGGATTATTATTTATAGGATTATTTATAGATCAGAGTACATTATGTTTCCATTTTCAGAGGATAAGAATTAGGTTAGCCAATTCAGATCGTCCTAAATATGCTTGACTTTCATTCTTCCGTTTCAGAACGTCCAGGATAATTACACTGGCAATGAATGCTGCTGATAGAAGCTTATGGCCTCATAATACCACCCGCTGGGCAGCCTCCCCCATTTGCAGCCTGGGAGTGAAGCACAGAGTACCAAATAAGCATTCCAGCACACAGTATCAGAGGAGGCAACATGCAGATAATTCTGTGCCTGCCTGGGGTGTTGGGCCATCCAGGAAGGCACAGGATCTCCTTAGAGACACTGACAGCTTGCCAAAGGAGAAGTGTGTGTGTACAGGGGACACATGGAACTCCTTTCAACTAACCAAGCAGCACCAAATGAAATGCATCTGTAACCAAGTGCCCTTCAGATATTGTTGGGCTCCAACTCCCATTCGTACCAGTCATCGTGGCCAATGGTCAGGGATGATGGCAACTGGAGTCCAACAACATCTGGAGGACACCAGGTTCCCTACCCCAAGCGAACCCTTACTAACATGTTTAATTTCTATCCAGCCTTTTGGCCAAGGATAAGGCTCTCAAAACAGCTTATAATATAAAGCAGCAAAACAAAATACCTCTAAGAGAATTTAAAATAAAGTTATCAAATCAAATTGAACACATTTAAATAAAAATTAATAATTTAACCAAAAAGCTTTTAAAAACAATACCTTCACAATGTACCAGAAAAACCAGAGAGAGGGGGGCATGGCAGGGTTCCCCAGCATGTTCTCACTGTTTGAGGAAGGAATGGGGTTGCTTAGGGAAGGGAAGGAGCAGAGAGAGGCTGCCACTTCCCCCTCCACATCTCCAAACATGTCAGCTGCTTTCCCCTTCTTGCGCCCACCTCCTCCTCCTTCAATGGCAGGAGGAAAGGAACTTCCTAAAGAGGCCACTGTAGGGTAACACTGCCCAGGAGAACGGACTTCTTGATCCAACCATTCCAGGAAACCTACCCACTGGCAAGCTCAAGGCATTCCTTCCAGCTAACACAACACCAAAGGGTGGCGAGGATGCTCAGAACGACATGCAGGAAGCCTTCGGATGGATGGGGCTGAGGCCGAGCGTGGCCATGCCTTGTCTACCCTGACGCCTCCAGCATGCGGACTGCATGGCAATATCACTGCTCCCTTGGGGAACTGAAGGCCTTCAGCTGTAGGAGAGGGGAACTGCATGGCCCAGGAAACCTTGACATTTCCAGAACAGGACTAGAACCCACCAAAAGCAGCTGGTTCTGGGATGACTCTGGACACGCTTCCAGTACAGCTGTGATTCCAGCCTGGATTCTGGTGGGGTGGAACTCTGCTCCATCACTACCAAAGAAGTTTGCAGGGAAGGGGGACGCAAGTGAAGGGAAAGACAGAAGTGAAACTTAAATGGAGCCAGTCAGCCCCAGCAGCAGCTTGTGTGACCGTTTGTCGAGGTCTACTAGCTTCTGCTGCTGAGCGCTGCTGCATGAGGGAGGGATCTGGAGAAGGTCCTTATTCAAAGGCATCAGAAGGCAGCAGCTGAGTCACAGGGCAGCTACTCCAGCACTGGGAAGGTGTGATGTTGCTGTTAAGTAAGTAGCAGGCCCAGTGTGGGCCGTAATGTGAGCAGTCTGCTCCAAGTGCCGCTTGCCCACTCTGCAGCTAGCCTCTGTGGCTCTGGCCTATGATGTCCTCCCATGTCCTCTCAAAGGAGACAAAGGAGACAAGGGCAAAGAGGTAAGTGGGCTGGAGGAAGCCCAGGGGGCTGTCCTTTTCCCTCTGCATGGCTGTGAGCTCACCAGGTGCTCCCGAGAGCTCCAACTGAATTGAGGGGGGTGGCCTGAGTACTCCCAGCAGCTGAGTAGGCGGGAAGCTTCAGTCTGTTTCCTGCCTCCCAGCTGAGCAGAGCAGAGGATGCTGCTCCAGCTGGTCTAGGGACTACAGACGAAAGCAAGCTCCCAGACAGCGAGAGATCAGAGTGCGCGAACGGGGAGTTGGCCAGGGGAGTTCGGCAGGGGAGGTCAAGGGGGAAGCCCCTAATGTTTTTTTCTCCACTACCACCCATCATTTTCCCCCTGTTTTTTTTTCATTTTCTTCATCTTTTTTCATTTTTAAAAAATTCTTTTTCTCACACACTTCCATACCAGTGGGCCGGTGTTTTTAACCTCCAGTGAATAGAGGAGCAGGCACAGGCTACTCTAGAATAATCAGAAAGCTAGACACAAAAAGGGAATAGAGGCTATGGAAGGACCAGACTCTTGAGTGCTGGTGACCTGCAAGGTGTGTGCCATGTTTGTTTTCTTACCTGAGAACAACATGGCCTACACCTGCAATAAGTGCAAGTTGATCACGCTGCTGGAAGAAAAAGTAAGTGGACTGGAGCGGCGACTGTCGACCCTCCGGGGAATAAGAGAACACGAAGAGATCTTGGACAGAATGGGGGAACTACAGCAGCAAAGGGAAGAACAGAAGCTAGAGGAGCAACAGCAAGCTGAGGCAGAAGAGGAAAATGCTGAGGTGAGGAAAAATGAAGTAGAGGAAACTCCTTGGAAAAGGATGACAGGAGAAGAAGAACTAGAAGACACTCGGCACCAGTGGAGGCAGTGGAGCTAGGGAACCGTTTCCAGGTACTTGAGGATGAGACTGGAGGACAGCCTGCAGAGGAAGAATTACAGGGGAACCTGCATGAGAGCGAGCAAGAGGCTGAAGGTCAGTCAAGCAGAGGTGATGAAACCGAGGCCTACAACAACAGGAAGAGAAGAGTAGTGGGAGTGGGAGACTCCTTGCTGCGTGGGATCGAAACCCAAGTATGTCACAAAGACCCGTGGACTCGCCAGGTATGCTGTCTCCCAGGAGGACAGATTAGAGGCGTGACCGAAGGGTTCCCTGCATTCAAAAAGCCCATTGACAGGTATCCCTTTCTTCTCATCCATGTGGGAACAAATGATACCGCCAAGCGGAGCTACGAAGAAATCACATCAGATTTTTAAGTTTTGGGAAGGAAACTCAAGAACTTTGGAGCCCAGATAGTTTTCTCATCCATCCTTCCAGTACTTAGAAGAGGGACAGAAGGGGGAAAAAAAGTACTCTGGGTGAATGACTGGCTACAAAGGTGGTGCTGGCGTGAGAGATTTGGATTCCGGGACCATGGGCCATACTTCCTGGAAGATGGAATGTTGGCAAGGGATGGGTTGCACCTCACAGAGGCTGTGAAGAATGTGTTTGGCCCTACAGCATGAAGAACTTCATCAGGAGGGCTTTAAACTTAATCCTACAGGAGAGGGAGATGTAAAGTTGGGGGTAACAATGGATGAAGGCTCATGCACCACAGCAGAGAGAACAGCTCTAATAGCAACCAGTAATAGTCTTCAGAAACATGTAGGAAGAAAGCCAGACTATAAAGCACATGGTCTTCAATGTCTATACACTAATGCCCAGAGTATGGGAAACAAACAGAACGAACTTCAACTCTTAATACAGGAGGGAAATTATGACTTGATAGATGTAACTGAAACTTGGTGGGATGACTCCCATGACTGGAATACAGCAGTTGAAGGATATAACTTGTTCAAAAAGAACAGGAAAAACAGAAAGAGAGGTGGAGTTGCACTATATGTTAAAAATACATATCTCTGCACAGAAATACAGAAGGATGTGCTTGGTAGCCCCATCACGAGCATCTGGGTTAAAATAAATGATAAAGAATAAAATAAAGAATATAAGGAACATGGTGGTTGGAGTCTACTACCAGCCACCCAATCAAGGAGAAGACGAGGATGAAAATTTTGAAAAGCAAACTGCCAGTGTTTCAAGGAAGCATGATGTAGTAGTAATAAGGGACTTCAATTTCCCCGATATTTGTTGGGAGACAGATTCTGCAAAACATGGCGCCTCCAGGAGATTCCTGACTTGTGTTGCTGATAATTTACTCCTACAGAAAGTAGGGGAAGGAACTAGAGGATTGGCTATCCTTGACTTGATTCTAATCAACAGAGGTGACTTAGTGGATAAAGTAGCAGTTACGGGAACTCTGGGGGAAAGTGACCATGTTATACTTCAGTACACATACAGGAAGTGGAAGGAAGGCCAAGCGACAAAGGAAGAGTACAGGCAGGTAGAAAAGAATTGCAGGGATGGTGTCAGGAAGGCTAAAGCTGAGAACGAGCTGAGGTTAGTGAGGGATGCTAAAAGCAACAAAAAAGCTTTCTTCAGATATGTGCATAGTAAAATATAGAGGAAAGAAATGGTGGTTCGACTATTAAATAAGGATGGCAAAATGATAACAGATGACAAGGAAAAGGCAGACGTGCTCAATTCCTACTTTGGCTCAGTCTTCTTCCAAAAGAGGGTCTATGACCCCCGCTGGCAAAGACGAAGTACAGGCTGAAGGGGCAGCATTGCAGCTTGAGATCGAACGGCATATGGTCAAGGAACACCTAATTACTTTGAATGAGTTCACATCTCCAGGGCCAGATGAACTGCACCCTTGAGTAATAAAGGAACTGGCAGAAGAGCTCTCAGAACCACTGTCTATTATCTTTGAGAAATCATGGAGGACGGGGGAAGTGCCAGATGACTGGAGGAGGGCTAATGTTGTCCCTATCTTCAAAAAGGGCAAAAAGGAGGAACCAGGGAACTACAGACCAGTCAGTCTGACATCAAACCCTGGGAAAATTCTGGAGCAGATGATAAAGCAATCCATCTGGAAGCACCTTGAAAACAATGCAGTGATGACTCGAAGCCAACATGGATTTGTCAAGAACAAATCCTGCCAGACAAATCTGATCTCATTTTTTGATCAGGGAATCTCCCTTGTGGCCTGTGGGAATGCTGTGAACATAATATACCTTAACTTCAGCAAAGCTTTCAACAAAGTGCCCCATGATATCCTGAGGAGCAAACTAGCTCAAAGTGGGCTAGATGAAACAACAATCCGGTGGATCCACAGTTGGTTACAGGATCGGACTCAATGAGTGCTTATCAATGGGATCTTCTCAAACTGGGGAGAGGTAACGAGTGGGGTACCACAGGGCTCAGTCCTGGGCCCAGTGCTCTTCAACATTTTTATTAATGACTTGGAGGAGGAGGTGCAGGGAATGCAGATCAAATTTGCAAATATTGGGCGGGATAGCTAATACTTTGGAAGACAGAAACAAAATTCAAAGTGATCTTGATAAGCTGGAGTGCTGGGCAGAAAACAACAGAATGCAATTTAATAGGGATAAATGCCAAGTTCTGCACCTAGGAAAAAGAAACCAAATGCACAGTTACCAGATGGGGGATATATGGCTCAACAACACTACAAGCAAGAAGGATCTTGGAATTGTTGTTGAACACAAGCTGAATGTGAGCCAAAAATGTGATGTGGCTGCAAAAAAGGCAAATGCTATTTTGGGCTGCATTAATAGAAGCATAGCTTCCAAATCCTGTGAAGTACTAGTTCCCCTCTACTCGGCACTGGTTAGGCCTCATCTGGAGTACTGTGTTCAGTTCTGGGCACCGCACTTTAAGAAGGATGCAGACAAGCTGGAGAGGGTTCAGCAGAGGGCAACAAAGATGATCAGAGGACTGGAAACAAACCTCTATGAAGAGACATTGAAAGAACTGGGCATGTTTAGCCTTGAGAAGAGGACTGAGGGGAGATATGATAGCGCTCTTCAAGTACTTGAAAGGTTTTCATAGAGAGGAAGGCCAGGATCTCTTCTCGATCATCCCAGAGTGCAGGACACGGAATAATGGGCTCAAGTTACAGGAAGCCAGATTGCAGCTGAACATCCAGAAAAACGTCCTGTTAGAGCACTATGACAATGGAACCAATGACCTAGGGAGGTGGTGGGCTCTCCCACACTGGAGGCGTTCAAGACGAGGCTGGACAGCCATCTGTCAGGGATGCTCTGACTTGGATTCCTGCATTGAGCAGGGGGTTGGACTCGATGACCTTGTAGGCCCCTTCCAACCCTACCATTCTATGATTCTATGATTCATAAAGGATCTGGTCTCCCTCCCCAACACAGTGGCACTGAGCACCACCAGTAAACCACTGCATGAACTGGCCAAGCTGAGGAAGGGAAGAATGGTTAAAAAGGAAGGGAAACTGAAAAGGCAGGAGATGTGGGCAGGGGAAAGAAGAGGAGGAGAGGGGATGAGGGTGTGTCCCTTTCCTCCCTCCCTTTGTCCTTGTCTCTCCACCAGCTGCAATTTCTCGGTGATCCCCATGTAACAAAGGCTACTTACATCAGCCATCTGAATTTCCTCAGGGTCTAGCCGTGGGTGGCTAGGGCCATTTGCAAGGTTCCTGCTCTGATGGCCTGGACACATATTTTGCTGCAAATGATTATGCATCTGATTTCTCTGTTTTCTAAAGAATAAGCAGATTAATACATTTTACTTACACTTGGATTCTTTCCAAAAAGACATCCAGACAGGAATAGGGAAACAGTTTTACTGTGATGGGCCCTTTTTGCTGCATCCTCATATTGAGGAAGTGGATCCTACATTGGACAACTTTGGTTGAAAAATTGCCTGGTCTTGGGAGAAAGTTTGCTTTTGAGCACCATCTCTACAGTTTGCATCTTTTTCTCATCTGGATTTGCAGCTTGGCCAAAGTGGGCATGATATTGGAGATGTGTAAACAGCACAGTGCCACAATCACCACAAGGTCAGGATCATTATTAGCACAACTCTTCTGTCTTTCTTGAAAGGCAAGGTTTTTCCAGCTGCAAAGGCACATTGGGCTGTGTAGCCTATTGCCGCAGATGTACACTTCAGCACTCTTTCACTGTTACCATCCTGGCCAGCCCCCTTTTCTCACCATGTTTTAATTTACATTAACATGTCTTTACACACACACACACACACACACACACACACTGAAATATTTGTGTAATAGCACTGAAATGAAAAAACAAAACAAAAACCTCTTAGAGCACTCTTTCTGGTTGATGCCAATTTAGAAGTTTGATTCCCCACCCGCTCTTGTTCTTTAAATTGCTGTTAAAACACTTTTTAGCCTACGTCCTTAAAACAATGCTAAAATGTTTGTGCAATAGTACCTAAATATTGGAGAGTTTTAGCACAAGTTCAAGGAACTGATTTAAAAATGGGTGTAAAAGTGGATGCTCAGGTTAATTGTCTCTTCCATGCTCCAGTGGGCATGTCACACCTATCAGTGGGGATCAAACATAGTGGGATGTACACAGAGAAACATGAGCTTCACTTGCTGATGTGTGGGAAGTCAATTGCAGTTCTGCATGTAACCAGCAACAGAAGATTGGGTGGCACTAGGAGCTACCCATCTGGAAGCAGCCTGGAACTGCATGGTTTTAGTTATATGCTGTTTGTGTATATTGTCTGTGTGCTTTTATGTAAATGGCTTTTAAACTCTGTATATTGCATTTTAATGTTTTAACTTCTGTAAACCACCCAGAGAGCTTTGGCTATGAGGCGGTATAGAAATGCAACAACAACAACAACAACACAGTGCTGTGTGCTGCTACCAAAACAGTAGAACCACCCCCTCTTCCTCTTCTTCTCTCTCACATTTAGTAAGGTAAATGTATAGTGTGATCGCACTGTCCTGCAAGTTCCCCTGCCCTAACAAGCAGCAGCCTCTGAAGTAAAGTAGAAGTGATGGAACTCTTAAATCCTCTTTGGCCTTACTAAACATTACAGAGCAGAGAATAAGACGTGACTTGGAGCTGTTGACACGGGCTACCTGGCAACCATGTAATGTCATTCCAGCTTCAGTGCTCTGGGTCAAGAGGCACATTTAGCGCAAAAAGGCTCCTTTTCCTTTCCTCTGCCCTGTTCTTACTTCTTGCCTTCCATGAATAGGAGAGTTGAGCTTTGTTGTACAGTAAGCATCTTAGGCTGGTAACTATTAGAACTGTAAGGATGACACAAACTTTCAGTGCATACATAGCTCTCTTTAGTATGAATAAAAGTCACTCACTTGGTTTTACAGTAAGCTACCACACATACTATTCCCACAACAAGCAACGCAACACAAATCCCAGTAATGGTCAGAACTCTCTTCTGATACAGCTCCTCAGCTTCTGCAAAGGACATAAAAATAATGAGCAATTAAAATATATCTGAAATAAGAACTGTGAATTTTGAACATACATCTACCAAGCCTCATACCAGGAAATGGAACCTAACCAGTTCTTTTCCTGAGACATACTGGAAAATCCATATGCCTGTCTCAAAATTAGCTCTTCTCTCCAAATCTTTCCTTTTACTACTTCCTGTATCTATGAATTCAAAACAAAACCAACCCACTCTGGGATCCTTTTCCTTCTTGAGATCTCTTGAGATGTTTTCTACTAGTCCTGTCCCACACATCTCTTCCTTTTCGGTACAACACACGTTGTACAACTCCTTATATATAACAGCAATCCAACTAACAGCTGCTTCTCATGTTAGTGACTGGCTGAGGCACCATGCACATATTTAGTGTGTCTTTTCAGGCTCACAAATGCCCTGCAAATATTACAGAGAATCCACGTTGACCCACTTGTATTGCTGAAGAAGCCAAGGATGTACACTTTTCCTGAGTCCAGTATCATAATTCAACATCTCCTAGCTTTCTGGCAGCATTCAGAAGTCACAGGAGCAACATAATCAGCCAGCATACCCAGAGCACAAGGAAGGAGGCTGACGATTCCCTCTCTTTCCAGCACAGCTCCTTATCTGTTTGCTGCCCTAGCCTCTGAGAACTACAGTGGAGTGAGTGAGTGAGAGAGAGAGAGAGAGAGAGAGAGAGAGAGAGAAGTGGGGCACGTGAAAGATCATGCGGCAGCTGAGAGAGGAGAGGAGCATGTACTGATTCTACCATCCAGCCCTTACTCCTCTATTGTTGCTGTGACAGCAAGGGAGGTGTGCAGGGAAATATACTAGTGACTCTCCTGGTGAGTGAAGCGGGGGATGGGGGGATCCAGCTAGTGTGAAATGGCTGTTCATAAGGCCTGGTTCTTTATAAGGGTCTGTCCATGTGTGCCGGTCTGCAAAGATTTCCATATTAGGTGTAGATCATCCCTCTGTTATCTTTAAGCAGTTATTATTGTTGTTGTTGTTGAACCTCTGCACCTAGCACTTTTTATATGGGTATTTGTAAGACATCTGGCTGCTCTCTCTTGTACATGGCACTTTTCAGGAATTGGCTGTTGGTTATATTATTTATTTAATATCTGCACACTATGCTCAACATTCTGTATACTATGCTCAACATCTAAGGCCCTCCTCCAGCTGCCTACTTCAAGGGAAGCTCAGAAGAAGGCAACAAAGGAGAGGGCCTTCTTGGTGGTGGCCCCCCAATTATGGAATGATCTCCCTGACAAGGCCTGCCTGGTGCCAACACTGTTATCTTTTCAGTGCCAGGTTAAGACCTTTCTCTTCTCCCAGGCATTTGGCAGCACCTGATGAGTTTTAATCGGTCCTGGAATGTCTTACGGTTATGGTTGATTGCTTTGAGTTTGCTTGTTTGAAGTTGTTTTAGATATATGTTCTCTGGTGCATATTGTCTGTTCATGTTTTTATGTAAATGGCTTTTAATCTCTGCATACTGTATTTTTAATGTTTTTAATCTTTGTAAACTTGCCCAGAGAGCTTTGGCTATTGGTTGGTATAGAAATGTAATAAATAAATGACTGACTGACTGACTGACTGACTGACTAATATGGAAGATGGTTCAGAAATGGCAGTTGTTGCGAAATACAGCTGCAAGAGTGCTAAATGGGACCAGGTGTTAGGAAATTTTACTAGTGCTGAAACATCTGTACTAGCTCCTAGTCCATTTCCAGGCCCAATTCAAAGTGTGAGTGCTTAACTTTAAGGCTTGGGACCAGTGCACCTAATGGATCACTTATCTCCGTATGGTGGTTCAGCCCCACTTCCCCCACCATCACAGATACAACGATGGTGACTTGGGAAAGGCCCCTCACGGGGGGAGGGGGTCCTTGGTTGTAGAATTCTATCCCTAGGAAGTCTTGCCTGGCGTCGACTGTGATGCCATTTTGGTGCCAGGTGAAGAAGACTTTTTTGTCCCCATGCATTTAACTAGTTTATATTGGTTTGCTTTAGTCCATTTCTATCTTGCCCTTCAATATAAACAAGAGGGATCTGAAAGAAAATACGGCAGTGGAGGATGTTTCTGCTCAGTGTTCTAATCAGCCATGCCCACTTCCATGGTGCTCCACCCTGTCCCCTGCCCCCAAATCAGTCAGCGTTCTATGCCCACTAAGCATGCTCTTCAGATGTGTCCCCCCTGCCTGCAACGTAGGATCCCCACCACCACGTTTTGGTACTTCCAAGCCTGCTGATACCTCCCTTCTTGTGCTTGGATTATGTTGTTTTGGCTACAGAAGGATCCACACTCTGAATTTACCATTAATGTATAGGATGATATGATATTCTCAGGGAGGCTCACAGCAAGAAAAATACAATAAAACCAAGCACAACAGTAAAACAATAGTGATTACTAAGTTTAAAAATGGGTAAGATTGGCAGCTGTAAAATCATCACATTATTAGCAGTTAAGAGACTGGAAGAAAGACCTTTGCCTAGCACCAAAGAGAGAGCAGAGCAGTTCCCAGGCAATTCCATAAATGGGGTGCCACTGCTGAGACGGTCCTGTCCCAGCCATCTCCCACCTCAAATCCTCTTTGGGGTGGTGGAGCCACACCAAAGAGGACCTCCCAAGATTATCCCAGTGCACAGACAGATGTATACAGAGACAGGCATTCCTTCAGGAGACCTTGTCCCAAGCCATATGTGGCTTTAAGGTTAAGCAACAAGCACTAGCACATTCAATTGTACTTGGCAAACAGATGGTTACCAGTGAAGATATTTAAGAATCAGTGGGATATTATTCCTACCAAATGGTTCCATTCGGAAGCCAGGTGAACTATTAGAACTTGACTGTTATCCCCTTCCACAATCTGGAAATCTGAGAGCACCATTCCTCTCATTTGCACCACCAGTTTATCTCCAGTGATAGTTTTTATGCTACTCTGAAAAACAGGCAAGCCATTTAAATAAGTGAAGGTGGGCATGGATCTTTAAAAAATAACTTTAAAAGGTGACTTAAAATAATCAAGACTAACTTGGATTCTTTCCTTGGCTATCTACTCTGAAGACTATCTGTGGGGGTGGGGAGAAGAAATTACAGAGTGCAGCAAAATCAAAGCAGTGATCATCTGCTAGGTTGTGTGAATGGTGTATTGTATGTGCACAAATGGTAGGTGTATGGACAGTGTATGTGAAAAGGGGTTAGACAGTAAATGGTCTGTGAACTGAGCATCTGAGCAGGCTGTGTAAATAAGCAATGGCTACAGAGAAGGTGTTATAAATTTAAAAATTAATGAAGTCACGTAGTTCTCCTGTTTCAAATAATTCTCAAGTTACACTTGTTAGGTAGATATGCCTAATATTAAGTTATAACTGCATATAAGAGAAAAGAGTTACGTCACTGAATATGCCGAAGGTGGGAAGACCCCTTCCCAAACAGAAGCTCTGTGCAAGGTATATCCGTCTTTCTATGCCCCTCGCTGATATGAGTCAATAGCACATTTCAGATTATTGGAATGTTGTATGCTCCAGGGAATTAGGGTTCTCAAAAATATTCTTAAACACAGTTATTCTTTAGACACATAAATAGTGCAACATATACAGTTTTGTCTCTCTTTTTTCTATACTCGCCTTCATTTTGCAAATGCTTACTTATTTCCTGATTTAAGAAAAATACAATGCCCAAATAGTCTTCCAGAAGACTTCAATTCTTTGACATCTTTTCTTTGAAAGAACTTGGGCAGAAAAACTGTGTGAACTAATGGGGAGGCCATAATGAAGTGAGGGATTGCTGCCCATGGACTTGTGAATCATCATTCCACAATAACAATAAGAGCCTAAGCACCTTCATTTGGCCACAGCTATACAAGTAAGACTGTAATGCCATTAAGAGTCTGAAAGGTGCTGTGCTGTGGAATTTAATGTTCTGCGAAAAATTACAACCAATAAAAGAAATAACATGCTCTAAACAAATTTCATTATGTTTACCCAAAAAATTAGGACCTACATTATATACAACTGAGAAGCGTGGAAGTACCAAAAACTGACTTGTTCCTTTTATCATGGACATGCTAAAATATTCCACTTTGCACAGGTTATGCACAGTGCTCAGAAAAAAAGGCTGGAAAAGAAGTCAACATCTCCCCTACTTGGGTCTGCCCTGCTACTGAATTTTCCTGTGTCTTACCTAGAGCTGCCATCAAGTCTAAGTATGGGCAAGTACAGCATGTGAAACGATTGTCTTTCAGTACCAAGAAAATTGATTTGACAAAAGACATACTATAGCACATTTAGGCTGCACTCCTAAATGTATTTAGGGTTTAATTCTATGCATGTTTAGACAGAAAAAAGTCCTACAACTCCCAGCATGTCCCAGGACCCAGCCAGGATGTACTGTACAGGAATGCACTGTAAATGTTGCAGTGACAGGAATGGAAAAGTTCATACCTATTCTGACCTTTGACTTACTCATGATTACCAGGAGAGACAAGACGATAGCTCTTCTTCCACCATTCATTAGGGAATGACAGTGGAAGATATCCTGAGTTTGTGTCTTCTAGATGCTTTCTATGGGGATGCATGAATGCTCAGATGCATTCATTCTTAAGGATTTTTAATTGAGGCAAAATGCAGCTGTTGCAGATGGCCAGCAAGTTTTTTCTCCACTTTTTAAATAGAGAACTAAATATCCATGTGGTGCTGTGGATTTGTTGATGAGGCTGGTGTAACGTGGCTGTAAGGGAAAAAAGCATCCCCCTGTTCTCCTGGTATAGCTGCTGATGCTTGCCATCCTGCATATTTTTATTTAAGGTGCCAGCAACAGTCCTGAGAATGGACTGTCAGTAAGCCTTGGAGGGATTGGAAAGCTTAAAATGCACCAGCACATCAACGATGCCCAGGAGTGAGAAGGTTTGTGTATAGAGCCAAGTTTGCTAGCATTTGATAGCTGACTTGGTGTTCTCTGGCTGCTGTGTTCTTTTTTGTGACTGATCCAGCATGAGGTTGATAGGATGACTCCTGCAGATCGGAGCTTTCAGTGGGAATGCCTCTTTTTCAGGGGAGGTATTGCTTTGTGGCCTTCTGCCTATCCCATTCTGTTATGCTTATTTATGTATTGGCTATACATATTTAAAGTACACAGGCATTCTGATGAAAAACAGGATGCCTGTTGTTTCCATACCTTGACAGCTCAAATTTCAATCATGTCACGTATAACCCATGTATTTAGAGTTTCATGAAAAATTCAACATTCCACAGTTCGCTCTTTCAACTGCCAGATTTGTTTTTGAGCCATCCAGCTAACTGGAGGTGATGTATGGATCTGGACCTGACATTCAGGAAGGTAAGAAGGCTCAAAACTCAGGAGGTTCGTATCAGTTGTCACTATTGGCATCTTCTGTCAGGGGAGGCTGATGGCTCCAGTTGAGGTGGGGTAGATATTCCATTCCGGGTTTTAGTTACAACTTACAACCAGCCAGAAGGCTAAAGAAGCTATCCAAGGTGCTGGACCAGTTTTAGGGATAGGTTCAGCACTCCTTTAGCTTCTGGCTGGTTGTAACAGAAACCCAGAATGGAATCTCCGCCCCACCGAAACTGGAGCCCCCCCCCCCATCTTCTGCCTGACATATGATGAAAGAAAGCTCCGTCTTCACTTTATGACCTGGGCGGTATATTGCAATAGTGATATCTATGACTGCCAAGATTTCCCAAGATGTCCTAACAATTTACAGTTCAAATTCCATTCCAAAAAAAGGATATCAACCACTTTAAGAGCATTTGCATGTATCAGGCATAACTCTCCTTTAAGCCTGTCACTTGCTATTTATGTTAATGTCAGGACACTGTGCAGAAAAGTCAAGAAGAGGCATTTATTCTGTGAATGTAGATCTTACATTCTCATTACAAACTCTATTAAAGCAAGAGTCACTCTCAACCTCAAATGCAAAAATGCCTGGGGTCTTGCAGCACAGCATAACTACTGGCCTACCTTTCCAGCAGATAACCCCTAAAAAATGTTTATATTTTTTAGGGGTTATCTGCTGCCAGAACCAGCAGTTGCATTAGGCTCACAATTTTTTTTTCATTCCCACCACATATGCATTTGAGTACTGTTAATTCCACATCCTCTCCAACATAAAGGTGATAGATTCTTGTTCATTTTTGCTAACTTCACTGGTGTCATATACCACTTCTGAACCAACTTTAATCCGCCTTCTTTTATTTTGGTGGGTATTACTTCAAAGGGAAATCCATCTAAAATTTGCTTCCAGTCTTCTTCCTCTATCTCCTCATTAATATTTTTCCCATATCTGCTATATTGTTACATCCCCCCATCTCCTGCTTTATCAAAATTTTATATATTTGGGTCATTGTACCTTTTTCTCCTGATAATTATCTACAAATTTTTCCCATTCTGTTAAATCTCTTTTACTTTGCCTTCTTATCCTTCTAATTCTTATAAATTTTCTGATTTGCATCCATACTAACCATGACATTCCTATACTTTGGGGCTCACAAATGCATACTTTGCTTCCGCAAACGGGAGTGTGTACGTTATAATAAATCTAGCCCTAAGCAACCTAAGCCGGCAAATCACAGTGACTCCCCATGAGATGGGGCAGCCCAAGCACCAGTGCTCTATAAAAAGCCACTTTTCTCATTTCAGCTGAGCTGCTGGAGTCTCCCTTTGTCCTAAGGTGTAAGCCAGCTTTCTGTGCATAAAAAACCGAAAGGGCCTTTTCACCAACTGTGCAAACCACGAAGCCCATGCCAGTCCCAGAACCCTACCCCCACGCCCCGTCTGTGCTGTTAGCAGATCCATGCTACAGAGGTGAGATGTACTTGGGAGGCCCATCTGAGTCCCCTGAATTGTATATGGGTCACACTTGCATTACAACTTAAAACCTGGGCAATGCTCCTGGCAGCCAGTCTCATATAGATGTTGGCTGATGAGCGATACATGGGCAGGCCACGCTGTGCCCATAGTCTCAATATTAGACATGCGTACATGAACCCAGGGCATGTTAGGGTTTTAAAGTGGTGGGAGCATTCCCATGAATTAAAGCACATAAACAGCTGCTTGCAAAACCAAAGGCTAGAAATCTGAATGGATAACAGCTTGCACTATAAAGGACTGCTCCCGTTTTGCATCTGGCAATTTACCGGAAACTGTCTAAAGGGCCTCCTTTCCATGTAAGGCTGAAGCAAGTCTCTGGGGTAAAGACACTCTCATTGGTTACTTCAAAAACAAATGGGTTTGTCATGGTACTGAACATTTTTCAGTTCACATTTCTTAAAAACTGTGCGGTCTTTACAGCCTTGTATTCAGACTGCCAGTGTTTACATCATAATCTGTCTCCTCCTAGGAAATGCATTTTTTTTTAGCACAGAAATTAACTAGTATATTACTTCAGTTAATTTCTAAATGTTGGACAACCTATATTTCACAGCTGGGAATGCTGCATCTCAACAAATGGCAAACAAATTATGGCGAATTATTCTCATGGAGTGCTATACACACGAAGCTGGGTTCTATGCAAAAGTAGCCAAATGTAATACAGTTCTTTAAGAATGTGTCCAAAGGTTAATTCTCAAATTGGTGAATATAGTTCTTCCTTCTGAAAAACTGTCCACACCGGATAGAGATTCTCCTGAATTTACCACTGGTAAATTGTTACTTTCTTTGGAGAAGCAGAACTATAAGATGATAAATTTCTCCATTATTTTATTTCTCCCAGATTAAATCATCTGGCATGAACCATAGTTGTAGGTATGGAGTGATAAATCCTCCATTTGAGAAATGCACAAAAATTCAGTCTTCAACCATTTTCAACAATAAAAGCCTCATGACTAAATCTCCTTTGCATCTATTACTGTGTAGTGATGATACCTTGAAACAACAAATATTGTTTAGTGGTAGAGACAGAAATGTTTAGCAAAAAATGGTTGGCTCTGGGACAATTTATAACATTAATACATGAATTTGGACAATGACAATAAGAATATAAGGCAATGCATAAAAAGAATTCTAAAATTCACTAAGGTAGGAATAAATTCAGACAACAGTCTGGTAACACTTCTATTCATGTGGTAGGTATATGTAATATTGTTATATACATATAACAAACAAATTATCATTATGTTAAGAACACGTGAAGTAATGTCATCCATGGGCACTACAGGAAACACATGGCTACGGAGAAGGGTGAAAAGAAGAGACAGGATGGCAAAAGATGTTTATTGCATAACAGTGAGCCTAGAAAGAAATACATTTTTTTTAAAGCAACACAACTGTAAGCTAAGAAGGGATGTCAAAAATCCTCAATTCCAAAGTGTGTTTGAATCAGCAGCACTTGTTTGATTCTACTGTCAATTCAAGGGCACTTTCATCCACAGAAGAGTGCCTCCTGTGAAGGGCTGATAATTTACAGTGCAATCCTATGTGTGTCTTCTCAGGAGTAAGTCCCATTGAATTAATTAGGACTTATTCCCAGGTAAGTGGGTACAGGATTGCAGCCAAAGTCTGATACACAAGTAGACACAGACACAGCTCCCCCTCAATTGCAGCACTGTTGTCAGCACAGGACATGATCACAAAAATTTAAATGTGGGAAGAAGCCCTCAGTTCCTATCACAAAGAAGGGACTAGAAGGAAGGTATGGGGAAAAATGGGGTCTCATGGGGGGTCAGTTTAGAGTTAACATCACTAAACACTGGCTGATTTTGTGGCAATTTAGAAACATGGTCGAACACTCCATAAGAATTTGGCTGGTTCTCCCAGGCCCACAAGTAATACATCCTGCTTTCCTCACTCACTTCCCTTCCCTATAAAGAGGAGCTCAGGCCATGCAGATTCCTGCATGCTCAGCTTCTAGGTAAATGAGAATCAAACACTATGGACTAAGCTCTAATCATGTTACACAGAAGTGAAAGGACAGACAGTGGTATTATTGTAAACCTGCTCTGAACACAAGTGTTTGGATTTCACTGTCATCATCGATGACTTGAGCTTTTCTTAGGGCATTTCTACACCAGGCTAAAATCCCGCAACTTTACTGGGGCTTTCTGCTTTCAGATTGTTTGCAGGGCTAAGATGGGCTCCTTTACATAGCGGGCAGGTGATTTGAACTGAAAACTTCCTTTCTCAGCAATGTTCTATATGTTCCAATTATACATTACCATCTAGTGGCTGCATTTTAGCATAATGCTGCCATTTCACACTGTTGATTTTTCACAATAACATCCCTTATCACTTTATCTCTGATCTTTTTGAAAGTGGGATAAAGCTCAAAACGCACGGGAGACATCCTGGAGGTTGATGATGTCATGTAAAGGACATGCAAACTTCCGTAAGCAACCAATCTTGATCACATGATATAAGCCCCTTGTGGAGAAGCCCTCAGAGACTGGATGTCCCAGAATTCCTTTTCTATATACTTCTGCCCCTGCATTACTTTGCTGGTTTCATTTCCAGACAAGGAGGGGGAGGAAGCATTGAGAACCCTGGCAAGGATGTAGATCAGCTGCAAGAGGAAAGGACTTTAGGATGCCCAGCCCCAACTGCTGCGCCAGTCAAGTCCAGGCTCTTTCCATCCCTGCTGCTGCATTCCCTAGAACCAGTAAGAGGCACTGGCACAGATGGCATTGGAGGGACCATCAGTCCAATGTTCTTGCAGCTATATCATGTTTGAAGAGTGATGCCAGTGGCTCAAGCAGCCCCAGAAAGCATGGCCTCTTTTTGCTAGCCTCCAGTATAAGGGCTCGTTAATCCATAATTATTGAGGGAGCTTTACTATTTATTTACTTTCTTATGCTTCACATGACTAAGGTCCTGGTGTGGAAAACAGATTCTTGGGCAGAAGCTTGGTGACAGCATCACAGAGTAAACCCTGAGGTCTGCCGATGCTGAAATAGCTTGGAGTTGTGTCCTGGACTCTCCAGGTATATGAACCTCATCCATGTAATGCCACTTTGCACAAGAATTAAATACTGTTAGTATCAAAGGTCAAATGGGTGTAGGGATGTACAAATCCCTTACCTTGTTCCGGCCCGGGGCGTCCACGGTGTGGGGGGGGAGGCATTCTGTCCCTCCCCCCAGAATCCTCCCCGGGTGGCTCCGCTCCACTGCGAGTCTGTTGAGCCACTGGCTCGGGCCGCCTGCAGCCAGACCTCCGTCCACTGCCGGGCTGCGGCCGCAAATGGCAGCTGCCATAGCAGCCGCCATTTGCGTCCAGGGATGTACGAAAGTCACTTACCTTTTCGAAGGGTGACATTCGTGGGGGGGGGAGGCGCTCTGTCCCTCCCCCAGAAATTCTCTCTGTCCGGCTCCGCTCCACAGAGATTCCGCAGAGCCACCGGCTGGGGCCGCCTGCAGCCAGACATCTGGCTGCGGGGCAGCCTGCAGGGATGCAAATGGCGACGGCCATAGCCGCCATTTGCATCCCTGTATTTTGCCGTGATAGGCTACGTAAATATTTACATAGCCTATCACGGCAAAAAAAAAAAAGGAACGCAAATGGCGGTCACTACGCCATTTGCGTTCCCTTTTTTCTTTTGCTGTAATAGCCTACGTAAATATTTATGTAGGCTAAAACAGCAAAAAAAAAAAAGGGAACGCAAATGGCGGCCACTGTAGCCGCCACCATTTGCGTTCGCTGTTTTGTTTTTGCCATGATAGGCTATGTAAATACTTACGTAGCCTATCACGGCCCCTGCAGGGACGCAAATGGCGTCCCTGCATTAGCTGTGATAGGCTACGTATATATTTACGTAGCCTATCACGAAAAGAGCAGGGACGCAAATGGCGTAGCAGCTATTTGCATCCCTGCTCTTTGCCGTGATACTCTACGTAAATACTTAGGTAGCCTATCACGGCTAAAGTAGCAAGGGAAATGGCAGCCGCAGACCGGGGCAGCCATTCGCGGCCGCAGACCAGGGGCAGCAGATGGACTGGGTGGCCAACACAAGGTAAGATCTGTCCCAGGGAAGTTTCACAGGGTGGCGGGAGGGATTGCTCTGTACTGCCACGGACTCCAAGGGTTTAGATTCTTTAGAATCCGACCTCACTGGAGTCTGTGGCGGAATTCTCTAACATCCCTAAATGGGTGTATGTGGTTCTGCATGCAGAGAAAAGGTCTTAAAATGAACTATATGTTCAGCACTTTGTCTAATATATGAAACAAATTGTAGGGGAAATTTATGGAGTTGAGACACTCTAGCTGTGATTCAGAAGCCATTTAATACATTCAAGACTGGCCCTGCCATGCAGCAGGGTGAGGCAACCTGCTTCAGGCGGCATCATGATGGGGGATAGATGAAGGTAGGAACTGATGTCTGAATGGTACAGCAAGACCTTTCAAAGTACTGGCCTGGCCCTAGTGAGTGGTGGGGGTGCCATTTGGGCTCTGCTTCAGGTAGCAAAATGTCTTGGACTGATGTTAGATGTGCTTGAATTCAATTAGTTTTAGGTCAGGTCTGCACTGTGGCACAGTTGTCTTTCTGATGCTGCTGGATTAAAAAATAAAACTCATGTGTTCAATTATTCTAGGGTGTTTGGCCAGTGATACATTGAGATGGTTTGGCTTTCATCCTCCTCAGCGATCAGTCTTTCTTGCAAGACTTAGGCACTGACACGATTTCTTTGCCTTTCTAACATTTTTTCTATTTTAAATGTTTTATAACAAACCCAGAGAGATCAGGGATGGTAGCAGCATTATCATCATGACTTTTCTAGTGAAACATGCAATTAAAAAAACATGTCCCCAAAGGGCTGAATGTTCAGTCTTAATGGCAAAGAGTTTCCAGTGTAGTGTAGTGGTGAGAGTGACGGACTGGGAGCCGGGAGATCCGGGTTCTAGTCCCCACTTGGCCATGGAAGCTCACTGGGTGACTTTGGGCCAGTCACAGACTCTCAGCCCAACCTACCTCACAGGGTTGTTGTTGTGAGGATACAACGGTGAGGAGGAGGATAATGTAAGCCGCCTTGAGTTCCTTGCGAGAGGGAGAAAGGCGGGGTATAAATGCAATAAATAAATAAATAAATAAATTTCCTATGTGTGTATACAGCTGGCCAATGAGGGTTTCCAGCCAGATGGAGCTGTGTGTGTGTTGGAACCCTTTCTCACTAACGCTGCATGCACAGCCCCTGGGAACATGACAACAGGCACAATGGCATCCAGGGAGCATTACTAGTGGATGTATCAGCTACCCTGAACTCATCTCATTAAATGCATGAGGGGACCCATTTGAACACCCCTCACACCATCCATTAAAAAATGTTTACCATCCATTAAAAAAAACTAACCCTAAGGAATACTGGTTTCAGTAGGAACCTAGCTATGCTGGATTATTATCAACTCTGTATTCTAACCACTAGTCCCTTTCCTGCCCCTTTCCCAATTCACACAATATAATACCCAAATAGAATTTTGTACTGCGGGTTTTTGTCACTGAAAAGTGTACCCACTGAACACACGATGGGGTAGTGGGGATGCACCCCTGTGGCAGACCGAGAGAGTATGATTCTGGACTGTACCACTGCAGACTAGAACTGGGGTATTTTTGAATGCACTTCCATGTAAAACTCTCCCTGCACATACTAGACTAGCACGTCAGAGAGAGAGGTTTAGCATAGCCTTTTCTCTGCAGCGTTAGCCCCAAATTACTCATTACCTGTAATTCTTCCCTAGCAAACAACACCCAGGTGGGGAGGGGGCAAAATAGATCATGAAAATGGGGGGGGGAGGTTAGGGATTTCTTCACACAGAGCTTTTATCCTGCTACTGAGATTGGTTACTCACTGAAGTTTGCGAGTCCTTTAGATGACGTCGCCAACTTCCAGGGTGTCTCCCACAGTAAATGACCTTTATTCCATTTTTTTAAAAGATTGGAGATAATGAGCTATCAAATTACTGCACTTGAGTTCCACCCGAGTTCCCTCATAAAAAAGGAAAAGCTACAATAAGAGCAGCTAGACCACAGTGCCATCTAGCAGCTGAATAATGAAACATATGGAAGACTCAAATAAGGGGGGGAAGGGGGGGAAGGAAAGGGAGTCTGTCATGATCCTGCATTCAAAATGGAATCAGAAAGCCCCATTTTAAATGTGGGATTTTAGGCTGGGATAGAGATAGTCCAGATATATCTTCCTCTAGCGCTGCTGCTCTGATCCAATCTGCACCCCGCCTCCACCAGCATCTACGTAAAAGCATATATTGGAAGATCCAATAATGGATAAAATGTAGTGTCACCTTCAATTTATGACATATAGTGAGGTTGCTGTTGATTTTAACATGAGAATATTCAAGACTACGCCCTCCCAACTTCCCCTTGGAGGTTGTATAATCCAGAAGTCTGCCACCTTGGTATGTCACCTCATTCTGCATCGCGTGTAACTCTTAGTAAACTCATCTGAACCCATCACTGGTGTGTGATGCCATATGATCTAGTTGCTGCTGTGCCATAAGCTCAATGTACCTGGACTTATATTTTGCAATTAATTACTTCCAAACAA
The DNA here is from genome assembly GCF_057233095.1 of Heloderma suspectum. Lineage (NCBI taxonomy): Eukaryota > Metazoa > Chordata > Lepidosauria > Squamata > Helodermatidae > Heloderma > Heloderma suspectum. The sequence goes on from NC_139461.1 coordinate 145,904,348, forward strand.
ACATGAAATTAAATGGGGTGGGGCAGAGGGGGAGAGAAAACTTGACTTTGGCTGCCATGTTTATTGCTTCAGAGCCAGCCTGGCTCTATAGAATTGCTGCAACATCCTAATTCTCTGAATATTCGCCTGTTCTTTACTAGAGTGTCCACTACGATTGCTGTATGAGTTGGTGACTTTCCAAACTGACCTGGCCAACTTTTCAGTTTCCAAACAGAATGCCAAACCGAAATGAAAAGTGGCACAGACCAGTTTGTATTACAACCTAGTAGTGCTTCCCATGAAAGCTAGTAGAAAAGTGCTGCAATAAATACATGCAGATCTTTTATTTAGAAGTAATATATATATTTTATAAACCATATAAATATTATAAATGATATAAATTTAGGAATATTCTTTGTCCAGATTGTGCCAAATAAAGAACAGAACCGCAGATTTTTAAGTCATCCCATTTAAGCTGTAAAAATACAATGTGAAAGACTGTGGGCAGTTCTTAATGGTGTCTGATTAACAAATGAATGGTTTATTCCATACCCTTTAATTCTAATCCAAGATGCTCTGCCAATGCAGAAAAAGAACAAAGAAGAAAAAGAGAAAGAGAAAGAGAAACAGATTTGTAAGAAAGAGATTGCCAAATATTTTTTAAAAAACATAAAACATGCTTTGTAGTTCGCGTAGCTTTGCTTTCTCTGTTTACTATACAGGAGCAGTAACAGAGAATACAGTATTGTCATCACAAGTATAAAAATGCCAAAAATATGTAAAGGAATGTCTAGATAGATTTGCAATGGTAATTAATTAGGAACTTTTGTCAAGTGGAGGCAACTCTGAGAGTACTTGGATGGTAATTTTAAGAATCTGAGTGTGGGTGTGAGCGTGCATACCTATAAATATTTTTACTAATCTTTCCTGCTCACTATTCTTGCAAAATTGAGGTAGAGGATTTGAACATACAAGCCTGTTTTACAAACCCAGGTAGCAGAGACCCAATAGCCTGGTTACGTCAAGCAGAAATATTGAAGAACCTATTAAGAACAACTTCTGTAGGATAGATGAACTTGACATAAGTTGCATCTGTTGCAAAACAAAACGTATGGGAGATACATTTTCAGCCAAATCTTAAACACATTTGTCCTCTTGAGATCAGTGGGACTTATTTCTGAGAGAATATACCCAGAAGGATCAGGTTGTTAAACATCAGGCTGTTAAAAATCAGGCTGTTAAACACCCCCTCTTTAATGAGCTTCTGCCACGCATTGATTGTTTGGGCAGGCATTTGGGGTGAGTGAGGGTATTTTTAAACGATGTTTGAATGTGTAATTTTACTGTTTTAAATTGTACTGTTGTACATCCCCCACAGTGGTCGGGTGACCAGCCAGATGGGTGATTAAGAAATTTAATAAATTAAATAAATAAATAAATAAATAAATTTTCACATATACTAAATGAAGAAATAATTTGTTGACTCCTCCTAGAGTCATTAAAAGAATGGTGTTGTCTCCTATAAATGTTAATGGTTTGTATGGAATAGCATTCTGCATTATCCACACCACAGGAGAAATAACTAAGGACAATTAATTATGCTCAAAAATATCACTGTTGACCCAAAGAAAGAATAAAAATAATACTAATCTAGTATGTCTGAAAAAGGAAAGAAACTGGAGGACAGGACATTCCAGCTTCAGCTGGCTGGACACTTGGTTTCTTTAAACTGAAATTCTCTCACTGGCCAAGATGACGGCAATGGGCTCTGCAGACTGCAGCTCACACATACAGAGGAGGCAAGAAAAATCACATGTAGTAATGCTGGTCAGCTAGCAAATCTGAAAGCCACCATAGCATAATATCTTTATTAGGACCAACTAAAATGTCACAAAGAAATGAGCAACCTTTGATTTCTTCAGACTTCTTCTGCAGCCTGGATGTTAAGCAAAGCAGTGGTGGGGAGGGAACCTGGGCGTGATGTTGAAGCCCCAAAATCTACAGTTTGTAACAGTTCTAAGATGAAGCAGAGGAGGTAGTAGGCACACTTAATTAGATTAGACTTGGCAAAACTGATTTCAGGTTGTACTGAGGAGATTGAGAGCTAATCACTTGTCCATTTGGCTTCTCTTTAGTTACAGCAAAGACAAAGGAAACACCTTGCAGAAACAGAGCTTAGCCAGTTTCCCTCCTAAAATAGCAATCAAAATGAGGCCACTACCAACAAGCCCCTGTCGTAAGCGAGCTTAAAAAGCAGCAGTGTCCTGCAGACATAGATCTCCCACCATGCTTTTTGTTTTGTTTTGTGACCAAGGTCTTAAACACACAACGTCCTTTGGAGCTTATTTTGTTCTCTCCCCCCCCCCCCCGCCAAACACACTTCCAGACAGATAGCAACTGCCCATGGCACTGCCTGAGTGAATGGTTGTTTAAAAGTGCAGGAGAGCCCAAGAATATTTTGCTTTTTCACAAGAGCAAAGTCTTTAGTGTCAAACTAGACATATCATTGAACAAATCTTTGAGTACCATGCTTGCAGTCTCCACTAATAGCAGCCAGACTGCAGTGTGGGGAAGGATGATGAACTCTACTCCCATGCTGTTTTCCTACTGACACCCCCCCCCCGCTGCTATTTGCCCCTGAAACTGCTAATTGCTACACGTAGCGGGGGGGGGGGAGGTGTCAACAGGCAATGGCAAAGGGGAAGAGCTCCCTCCCGCTACATCCCCAATCTGGATTCTCCCCCACCCCCAAAATGGCTGCTGTTAAGTTTTTTTCTTAAAGAGGAGTATCCAAGAACAGGATTCAAAGATTTGTTTAGCCCTGACTCTACACACTCATCGTTTAGAAAACATGGTCTGAGGGTACATTTGGATGACTGAAATATCACAAGTGGGTCAGCACATCTAAACTATCATGCAGAAAGTAACCAGTGCCAAAAGGCACTACGGCAAAGCCTGTGGAAAGAGGCAAAGTTTCCAGTAGTTGTCTCAGAACTTCAGGCGTCCTCACAGGAAGAACGTCACAGCAGCACCGCTGTCTGGAAATTTTCCATTATGAGGGAATAAGACTTGAGAGGGTACTTTACAGCTTATATTGTGCTTGGAAGAGGAGGGAGGAATGGATCCTGCTGCGTGTGTGTCTGAGAGAGAGAGAGAGAGAGAGAGAGAGAGAGACTTCACATTGCTTGAATAATCTCTCTCTTCCTCAGTGTTTTTGATATGCTAATTCTCTCATGATACATAATGCATATTGTGACTTCAGTTATAGCCTGTGGCTTGGTTCACTTCCTCGAGTGATCTCCTCTGCATTTGTTTTCAGATCTCTGCCATAGGTTTGATTTCAATCTGTGATAAAAGCCAGGGTAGCTGTAAGCCACCCTGTCTCAGCTTTAGATTCCCCCTGCTTGGCACTTCCAAGGCATTTTGCAGCCTGAGGCAAAATACAAAATGGCATCTCACCCCACTCCATTTACGGAAGCTACCTGGGCTGGCAGCTGAATCTTAACTTCAACACTGGAGAGGTGACACTGTCTACCACACCTGAGGGCAGCAGGCTAGCTCAGTGGGCACAGGGCAAGCTGCGCAACACCCACAGCTCTATCCTTCAACGTGTCTTTGCCACCACTCTCTGCCCCCCAGCATATGTTGCCCGAAGTGGCTGCCTCATTCTGCCTAATGGTAGGGCTGACACAGCTTCCTTGTAAGAATAACGGACTATAAATGCAAACTATTAGAAAACCTGCTCCCACCCATCAGAGAGGGCTTATGTAATTCAGAGAATTTTGTTTCTCTGGACATTCTAGAATCAACCCCTCCCCACATTTAAAAAAAGGATTCCAGTGATTTATAAATTCACTCATGCAGCAGAAGGCATGGAAATGGTAAGTTAAGAAGCCTGCCTTAACTTCTGTGCCACTAAACACATTCTACAGGCTCAAATGTTGTGCTCGCTCACAACTTGCCTTCCATGCACCTGCTCTTTCCCTTGATGTTTCACCCCATTCCTCTTCCTCTGCAGTTAGAAGAGAATCATGGGAAATACCTCAATTCTCAGGATGCAATTATCCAATCAGATCTTCTTAATCACACAGCAACTTAGCTTATAAAGAGAAAAATATTAGCTTCCATCTGCAGATTTCTATAAAATTAAACTTCAGTGATTCCAATGTGCAACCCATACTAAAGTTTAGACAACAAAATCTAACTGTCTCACCCTGCATCTGGAATAGCTGATAGTTGCCCAATCACACTTACAGAACAACCCTAAGCTGTATCTCAGAGAGTTCCAATTCCGGAGCCTCCGAGATATCCCAACCCTGCCAGCCTCATGCTGATAGGATAGAAAAGCGGGCGGAGCAGCATTTTTGCTTCCCCCTCCCTCTGCAGAACTAGTTTCTGTTTTAATTTTGCAAATTTCCTCCTCGCAGCTCCAGTGCTGGCATAACACAGTAGGGGATCGGGTGTGTGTCTTGGGGCCAGGAGAGCTGTGCATTCAGTGGATCCACAGCCAGTCCCAGGACTCCCCCTGGCCTGCCTGGCATACCTCTGTTGCTCCCATTATGATGTCAGAATGCTGATGTTGGAAGAGAATTGCCAATTTGCCATGGACATTTCCATAGCAGTTGGGGTGGGGGGGTGGGACAAAGGTCAGATCTTCCCTCCAAGGGTGGACCTCTGCCCTTGGAGGGGGGAATCCAACAAATCCTATCGCCCCTGGGAAACCCCCCGCCAACCCCCCCCATAGGATTGCAGTCTTAAGCATATAAACACACAGCAGGAGAGCAAAGGCTCCAAATCAGGAAAAAGATGCTTTAAAGATGTCACACAGTGTGCTATGATAAATCAGAAGAAGAGAGAAGTGGAAAGAGACATACTGGAAAAGCTGGCCATTGCGAAGTTCTGACACTGGTCCCCTGTGAATTCATTCGGACACCTAACGAAAGAAAGAAAACCAGAAAGAGAGAAACAAGATAGCATGATATCCAAACAGACTGAAACGAGGCCCTTTCTGATGCCAACTTAGTTCTCTTTCAAGATTTCTCCTGATGTGCTTTTGGCTGGTCCCTTACCTGTCTTCCCTAAACCTTAACCCAGATATTAACTCAAAAGAACACCCTCACTATGCCACTCTAAATCCAGCGCTGTACCCGGGAGATTTTAAGTAGTATGGTGCAATTTTTGTCTTCAAACATACTTTGCTTAGGATCTGGCATGTACAATCGCAAAGGCAGTTTCTCCAAACATCTCTGTCCGAAGAATCCATTTGGACATCTGGAGGAGGAAAAGGGGACAAATCACAGAACAAGGCTGGCATCATCCTTGAGGCTATGGTTAGAAATAAAAGTGCACAGCGATGAATTTTTTTAAAAAAGCATCTCATGTAAGCTACCTGGATTGAATCTGTGTTAAAAGGGGCTCCCTAGCTCCACTTCTGTGCAATTACTCCATCCCTTCCCCAGGCTTTCTGAGTTTGTAATCCTCTTCATCACCAATAAATTTAGGGTAATCTGCTTCAGACTCAGACATGAGAAATGGGATACTAGTCACTATCCCATGTCTAGGGATTTAAATGACCCCAGTTTCTAGATGGGGCATGTAGTGGGGTTGGTGCTGTTTGCAATTTTTCATCAAAATTATGTGTGATGCACTCATGACCCCTGGGACTGCCCGTCTGTCACTCACACTGTTTGATGCTGGATTTCAAATTAACAATGTAATCAGAGGACTAAGGAACGTATAGGAAAGTATAAACAAGTGAAAAAAAAGTTTCAAAGGCCTAAATGCCTCTCTTTAGTCACTGTCTAGCAAAAAAAAAAAAGTGTATGTGAGGGCCATAAAGTCAGCAGGAACTTCCTTTGGCCAAAAGTGAATGAACAGAGAAAAATGTGGTCTTTTTTTAAAGACATGGTCAGACAGACATGTCAATGTTTTTAGTAGACATCTAACCTGAAGGCTGCAATCCTGTGCACACTTACCAGAGTATGTCCCATTGAAATCAGGGTTTACTTCTGAGTAAACATGCATAGAATTGTGCTGCATAGCTCTAACACGTGTTAAAAGGCATTCTTTGGACAAGCAGAATCCACGTGTAGCAAGGCTACTGAGTGGGGCTAACATTATCAGCTGCCCTACAGCTGGGTATTCTTTCATAATTGTTTAAACATAGGGCTTACTTCAAGATAGTGCTGAATATAAACCTAAACCACATTCCATGCTATTTAATTTCTGTACGATTTGAATATAATCATTCTCGGCAAAAGTTATTATTCCTCCATTTCTTCTGCCTTTCTCTCTGATTGCATACCTACTGTAGTAAGCTATCCCACAATCCCTTGTAGGTTGTTTTCTCCAGGTCCATGCTACTACATCAGCTCCTCCAGCCATGACAAAGAGAAAGTCTAGCTACACATTTCTTGCCACTTGGAGAGACTCAGTTATAATCCCTATGATGGACTCATCCACATTGGCAAATTCTGAGGAAGAAGATGAGGACCAGCCCTTCTTTTTAAAGGTTTTGGAATGGCACCACATGTAAGACACAACCTACGCAAACTTCTCCTTCATCAAGTGAAGCCCTATGTGTTGTTAACTGCATCAGTTACGCTTCTGGCCCAAATTCATTTCTCCTCTCTTTCATCAGTAATATATACCAAGATTAAATATGAATCACCAGCTGCAAATCTGTGGTATTGCCTGAATGATTAATTTCCTAATATTTCCATTTGCTTTGTTTATTTGTATACATATTTACTTTGTAAAGATTTTTGTTCAGACTGTATAGGAAATACAACTCTGTCCTCCAGTTTGCATATAATAAAGAATAGGGGCAAAAGATAAACTGGAAGGAGCAAACTGTTCTTGATAATTTTTTCTTTAATTGCATACAATGTTAATGTTTATTGATTTATTAAGTTCCAGTCACAAAGCATACTGGCAGAGAAGCCCTGTGGGAAGCAACAGAATTTGGCTTTCTTGCCAAACGGATCTGTGATTGCTGTTGCATTAGGAATAGGGACGTCTGAGTGGAAAGTAAGGAAGAGGATGTTTCAAATTATTCAAACTCTGAAATCTCAAATACATTAAAAAAACCTGTTCTTCAACTTTAAAAAGAAATTTAAAAGAAACCAGCAGCTACACAGCTATAAAGATATAAAGTTAATTTTGCATATAAATTTGATCGTAAGCAACTGCAATAGCATGTGAAAAATGGGTGAGAACTCAGTATTTAAAGCTCAGTGGATGTCAAATGGCATGAGCAAAGTGGCTCTTGTTTTCCAGAATTCATACAGGATCTGATCCCTATTAAAAAACCTATGTGCAAAGAATCTTGAAGTTTGTGTGCAAACCACACCCATGTAGGATCACATTAACTTGCACAGACATGCCCATTCCAGTGCATAAATTCTGGAGCAGGGACGTCTGAGAAATCCGCAACGGAACCAAATGAGTTCGGATTTTTATGAATATGACCCATGGATTCCATAGTGGACTGGCTTTTCTCCCATTAGGCAGATTCCGCAGACTTGTGGACTGTTTTTTCAACCTTCGGGAATTTTGCACAAATTTTGTCATAGGAAACTACGCAAAGAAAAAAACAGCCGAAAATGTGTGTTTCCCCCCATAGCCTAAGCATGAAAATGTGCATTTTGGGGGGAATTGCACATTTTTGCACATGCCAAATTGCACAAATTTCCAGACTATAACAAAACCCAATTCTGTGGTGGACAGACAGGGGAACGGAAGGCACCTGACAACCCACAAAACACAGACAAAATGGATTTTACATGAACTGTACATCCCTATTCTGTAGCTGGCATTTCTGAAGATGGCTGAAATGTGGTTGCCAGCCAGAAGAACTGATGACCATGTGTGGGTGCAAAACATGCCAGACAAGAATATGCAAGTGCAAGATGTTCTCAACTATTTGCTGTACTTTATGCAAATGTGAAAAGCCGTGTCACAACATACCTTAAATAACAAGTCCAAATTCAAAACCCTACTTGCATTTATCAGTCAACAACATATGCCATTGTCTGAATGTTTCTAATAAAATGGTTATTAAATTAATATTTTAAAACTTCATTTTTATTCCAACCTTCCGCCAAGGAACTCAGGTTAGTGTACATGTACCTCCACTCTCCTCTTATGCTCGCAACAATCCTGTTGAGGTAGGGGAGGCTAAGAGATGGCGAATGGCTGAAGGGCACCCAGGGACCTTTGTAGTTGAGCAGAAATTTGAACCCAGGTCTTCCTGCTCCTAGTCTCATCTTCTATCCACTATACCATATTGGTGGTAACACTAGCTAGTAATAGTTTTGCTACCAATCTTGCCTTTAAAAAAACTATATTTTGGAACTGCAATTAACTTTGCAAATATGATGAGGAAGAGGTCAAGGAGAATCACCACAAATCATTTGGAAATATGCTTCCTTCAAATTCCCCCTCTTCTTTGCAGCACTTGTCTTACCCCCTCAATCCTCATCCCCAACTGAAAGAAAGCCTAAATATATGTTACTGTGTTTGCTCATGTTCTTCTCTTGTTACCTTTATTTTTCCCATTCCTCCTTTTTGTTTTGTTGCCCTTGAATAGGGATGTCAGAGAATTTCGCCACGAATTTCGCCCCTGAAATTGGTGGCGAAACGGTCTGCCCCCCCCCCCCCGCCTCCCCGGGACGGGACTTACCTTGGGCGAATCCTCCTGGCGGCGGTGGCTCCGGCGGCGGTTTGGCAGCGGTTTGGCGGCAGCGGCCGGTCGTCCGACCGGCTGCCGCCGCCGCCATTTCTAGCAAAAAAAAACACACACCAAAAAAACGTGATAGGCTACGTAAAGATTTTCGTAGCCTATTACGGCTAGATTTTAAAAAAATACCGTGATAGGCTACGTAAATGTTTACGTAGCCTATCACGGCCGAGTAAAAACAAAAAAACAAAAACCGCATGTATGCAAATGGCGGTGCCCATGGGCGCCGCCATTTGCGTTCCTTATTTTGGGACATGTAGTCTACGTAAACATTTACGTAGACTACGGCGAAAATAAGGGGAACGTAAATAGCGTAGCATCTACGCTATTTGCGTTCCCCTTATTTTTGCCGTAGTCTACGTAAATGTTTACGTAGACTAGATGTGCCAAAATAAGGAACGCAAATGGCGGCGCCCATGGGCGCCGCCATTTGCGTACGCGCGGTCTTTTTTTTTTTTTAACTCAGCCGTGATAGGCTACGTAAACATTTACGTAGCCTATCCCGGCTGACTGCAGGGATGGAAACGGCGGTGGCTACAGCCGCCGCCATTTGCATCCCGGCTGGCCAGGATTCGGAGGGGGAGGGACAGAGCGCCTCCCCCCCGGCCAGAATTTCGGGGGGGAGGGACGGAGCGCCTCCCCCCTGCCAGAATTTCGGGGGGAGGGACGGAGCGCCTCCCCCCCACCGCGAATAAAGTTTCGTTCAAGGTAAGTGACTTTCGTACATCCCTACCCTTTAATCTCACCTCCCACATACACACATTTTTGATGGTAAACATTTTGGGGCAGGAACCTGTCTCTCTCTCTTTTTTGTTCTGTAAAGCATCCCTTCAACCCCCCCCCCCCCCGCCCTGCTATTTCTGGTATCATATTATCTACACTTCCTCCTTCTAGGATTGTGGGCTCTGATTATGAAGTAATGGTGAGTTTGCATCACTTCAAACCAGTTCACATTTGAAGCAGTATGCCTTAAAAGGGGACAACCCTGATGGTATCAAGTAAAAAACAAATGTATTTTCCCCCTCCCAGAAATCAGCACCAAAAAAAGGCTATATTTGCACAGAAACAACTTAGGTTTTTGTTCAAAAAAAGGAGAAAGAGGGAGGCAGGATTGGCCAGAAAGGGTAAATTGTAATGATACTGAAAAATGTTGAGTCTTCTTAATGACATATAAATATGTGTAAAAGAGCAGGAAATGGAGCACTAATCAGTAAGCAAAATATGAGGTGAGGAGGCACAGACTGGAGTTGCAGAGTGCATGAAAAGCCATGAGCCTTGACAGATCCTTGAAATCTGGTGGCTCCTTATTTTTTTTATCTGAAGCAGAAAGACCCTGGGACAGATTTGGGGGCTTTTGGCCAGACTGAAAGTACTTGGAAATTCTGGATGTACTTTTTAGGAAGTACATCCTTCCAGATGTGCAGAACCCTAGAGAAACATTACTGATCTTATCAAAATGTTTTTCAGTTCCTTTAAAAATCTTCAGACGTTTTGCCTGAGGAGAACCTCCATTCCCCGCCCCGCAGTTTCAAATCCAGTGACAGGAGGGGTACATGGAACCCCACAGACCCATTTCACTAGGCTTATCAAAACTCTTTTGGCACGGATGTTTTGCCTGAAGAAGGATGAAGTTCACTTTGAATTTTGTTTTAGAATAAAATTCAGCATCAACTCTACTTGAGTCTATACTCTTGTCCTCCTGTCCAAGTCCAACATGCTGCCTGCTGACCTCCTCCAAAGAATCCAGGGCAGTGTGATATGAGACCATTAGAAAAGCCTCACAGATGTCCCCACCCGCAGTCAACAGCGTGACTGCTCCTGCTCCACAGGAAGAGACCTCCGTTCTGCATCTCAAGCTACCATAATGCGAGCCAAGCCTGTTCCACTGGCGGCGTTCAGGCAGCTGGCGAATGAATCAAAATGAATCAGAGATTTGGGATGGATGAGATGCATTTATAAAACCAGCCATGTTTTATGTTTTTCATACCTCTAGTTGGACGGAGAGAGCGGGAGGGACATTCTTCCTTATTTTTAAAGGTACACACAAGTATCACATTTGCTCTGTGTCGCACACATCCCTTCACCAACGTGGTGGAAAGTTTGAAATTCAGATGGTCCTTTGGGTAACAGAGTACTAGGGATCTGTGGTGTTTCTGTAATAGCTGTGTATGCTTACTATAAACTATAACTTCAGGATGAGATAGCAAGTGGACAGGCAGGTAGTTCTATCCCAAAGCAGTCTCAGCCCCAAAGATCCTGCCCCAAAGCTCCGTGATACCTTCTGCCAAGCAGCTCCAGAATCTTGTAACTGCCTTTTGTCCCTCTATGACACCACAATCACAAAAAGTATTGCTTATTGAAATAGTATTTTTCATGTTTTATAACAGACATTACAACAACAAAAGTAGAGATCAGAAATGGGAGAGGGAAGTGGGGAGGGGAGGGGAGGGATCAGCATTCAGTTCCCATGAGGTGGCCAAATGCCATCCATGAAAGACAAATCACTGTCACTCAGCAGGCCAAATGGCCGTATCCATGGCCACATCTTATCATAAAACTCTTTTGTCTCTCCTCATATGCCCTATCTCAACCAGGAAGCTGGCCTCAGACCTCACCCTGTCAGACAGATACATCTTGTATTTCAGGTATCTGGAACAGCTCAATGAGTCATCATTGACCACTGTAAATTATCAAGCCACACCAAATGTATTAAGACAGCTACTTTAATAAGACTGCATAAAGCTGCATCAGATAACTGTGTCATCAAACAGCTGATGTAGAGCATGGAAAGAAATCTAGACAAAACTTGCAGGAGTCAAATTCATTTACCCACCGCAGGAAGCCTGGGTGGGTAAATGGGAAGGGATTCCCTGTTAGAAATTCTCTTTTTTGGCCATCTCTGCTAGGAAAAACCAAGATTATCTGGAGCAAGTTTGTGGTAAATATTCTCCTGTTTCCATTTTCAGGCCAAAAATAGTGACCCTGGAGGGTGGGGATAGAAATATTTCCTGAAAAAAAAATATTGATAGTGAGCATATTCTCTATTTTTCAGTCCTATTCAGTACCTTGGTTTCCACCAGAAGCTGTTACTGCTTTGATACTATTTTCCCCTCCTATATCTTTCCTGGATTAGTCACATGGGAAATCCCAGCCAATCAGGAATCATTCCATTGCAGTGAATGGAATGACATCACACTACACAGCCAAGTAGACCAGGGCTTCATTATGCCACCACCACTGCAAACAAATGGTCTACTGAGAATGAGGGCCATATCCCCTGGATTAGCCACATCAGTGTGCCCAATCAATCCGGGATCATGAAGTGTATGGGATGGTCTGATAATATTTGGCAATGTAATAATGACAGTAAGAGCAAATGAAATCTAGGCAGAGAGGTAGGAAATAAAGAGAAAGGAACGTAAATGAATATGCAACCTTTTTGCAGGCTAGTGCTGAAAAATTGTTGAAAGAAGAAGGCTTTTTTGATTCTGAGGAGAATTATCCCCAAACCAGTGAGTATTTGTATCAGCCTTAGAGGGCTCTGCAGTCCGCCAACCTAACACTGAGAAAGGGATGCAAGGGCCTTCCATACCTAATCGGGCATTCATGACAAACCCTCACACACTATTAAACACTGATGTGGGGCTTTCCTTGTGGTAGAGAAGGAAGACTGGGCTTAGTGGGAGAGAATAAAAGGTTTAATTTGAAAGTGGTTTTGTATCTCAGCTACATGCATAAAATGTAGGTCACCTCCCAGCACCAGCGAGGGAAGATTCTTTCCGCCCCTAGCTACTGGCCTGACAGCCAACAGCTGATGGGAGTCTGTTTCCCCCTCCCTTCCAGAAAGCTCTGCTGCAATAGCCAGCCAACTGGCCTGTGAGCTGCGGAGGTGGGGAAGGGCAATCTGGCCCCATTCGTTAGCCGGAGGGAGAAAGACCGTGGGGTGATGGCCACACAAGACATTTCTTATATTTGGGAGGATGATCCCCCTTTTTCTTTTTTAATGTGACATCTAAAAATCTGCATAAAGTGCTCCACACCTTTGGGATGGAGAGGGATATAAACTGAGTGAATGATGACTGGCTGGCCGAATGAAAGTGAAATTCACTGAATACATGGAAGAGATCACAGCTATGTAAGACAGTTCTTACATATGTAAGAATTCTTACCATTCTCTCTCCCTCTCTCTTCATTTGTCTTTTAATGTGTAATTGTATGGGGTTTTTTTTATCATGGATTTGTTTTTTAATGTTGTAGAGACCACCCTGGACTCCCTGGTGTGCAAAAGGGCAGATCATACCTTTTAGAAGTAAATACCTACATTCTTGTCAGCTGTGGATGCATTAACCCATGATGACTACTTCCGGATTATTATCCTAAAGCAGGAGTGGGGAACCTTTTTCATCCCAAGGGGTGGCTCATGGCTAGCCTTCTGGGGGCCACATGCCAGCAGTGGGTGGGCCAGAACACACATGGGTGGGCTCCCTCCCTTCTCTCTGGCCCCCATGGCCCCACAGGGCCCTCACAGTGGTTGTGGCTCAATTCTCATTGATTTTCCCTAAATTAAACCCATGTTCGTTGGGTAACTTTCTGAATGTCAGACTGGGACTTTAAATAGCTTCAGAAGAGGGAAGTGGCTGGAGCACTGCAAATGGGGTGTCCCAATCCCCCCTGATGCCTGCTGAGCACATCCAAACCTTCTTGGGCATTTCCAGTATTCCCAAGTGCTCCCGATGTTACCTGAGACCTCCCAAACACTTCTGATGTTGCCCAAGTACTTGGGAAACACCCTAACGCTTAACAGGAAGGGAGCTAAATGAAGTGATGAGATGGCTGACACAAGAGTTCCACAAGGAATCATGGCAGAAGAACAGTGAGTGCTGGGCAGACGGATCAGCGCTGAGGAGAAGGGCATGAGCACTACAGAAGTTCATGACAGATGGAACCTGTCAGAATGCTTCCTTGGAATACAAATCATGTTCCTGACTTCAAGTGACATATTTGAAGCCCTGGTTTTCATCAAAGGCAAGGCAAATAAGGAGGGGCAGAGCAGGGGATATAGACAAGTGAGAGGGCATGGCTATAAGGGGGTGTGGCCTGACAGAAGAGCCTGGTGAGACAAGAGGTACAGGTTAAGGTCACTATGTCTCCTGGCTGCCAAATCCCAGAAGGAAGATCTTGAAAAGGCAGGTCAATCCAAAGGTCTTCATTATTTCTTACATTTATATTCATTTCTGTTGCTTGCATATAATGCTCAAAATATGTGATGCATTGGGAAAGTATTATATTTGCACCCCACCATGCTTCCTTCAATGAGTTTAAGCTGTTTTCTGCCCTCTTTTACCCTCATGACAACCCCGTAAGATCGGTTTGATTGTGAGAGAACTGGCAGGTCCAAGGCACAGGAGCTGCGTGGCTCAGTGGGAAACGGAATCCAGACCTCCCAATTTCAAGTCCAGCCCTCTATCCACCGCTGCACACTTGCTCCTGATATGAAGATGAGGAACAAGCAAAGCAGAAAGGAGGAGACACTAGAACAAAGACTATCAAGATAGTGAAACCATGATGAGTTTCCACAAGGTAATTTGTCCAGGTCGATGAAGTATATTACTAGCATCTGACCAGCTTACTTACATGGGCTCAATATGCAATTGGTCGTGGCATTGCAGAACATTACCCACATGGAGGATCCTCACATATGTGGAGCTACACATGAGTAACATGTTAATTCCTACACTTTTTCCATGTGAAAGTGTTGCCTTAAGTAGCCCTCTATTTTCCCTACATTTTAATTCAAAATCAATAAAACTAGTATGCCCCATTTGAAAGGTACTAGCTACTGGTGTGAATGGTAAATGGATGGCAATGCTACATCATTGATCTAACTTATAAAACTGTGAACTCTCCTATAATTTATACATTTTATTATCTGAACAAGGGATTTATTATTTTCTTGGATTACCATGAACACACAGCAGTGATATACTACAGCATGTGGACATGGTCCGAAGGCATGTGATGCTACAACCTTGCTGAAGATAAGCAGATCTGGGTGTGGTCAATGCCTGGATGGGACACAATGGGCTTGAATTCCAGGGAAGAAAGGTAGGATATAAATGTACTAACTAAATAAAATAATCTCAGTGGTGTTCAAATCAAATCTGATTTTGCTTGTGATAGATTTTTCTTAAATTGTAAACAACTTATTCATTAATTTTTCAGCATCACAACCAGTTTGCTTGTTGAAATGCTTTAAAGTGTTACATACAGAAATGCCTCATTGGCCAACATAAGATCATGATGAGAGGATGCTTGACTTATGGTCACCCTAACTCTATTTCCTTGTCTGTTCTTCTTTTCCAGATATGCAAATGTCCCTTAGTCCAATCTAGTTTTGTATTGCAACAACTTTGGACTCCAGCAGCATAAATGTGTACTGCATAACTATCTGTCTCGGAGGCTTCTGTCCTGATGCTCAGAAGTAAAGGAAACCTGAAATCAGATTTCATGATCTACCACCACATCCAGAAATTAAATGGCCACATGGTGTAAATATCACAAAGCACAAACCTCCTCCTGCTCTGTGGCACCGTTTGACTCATTCCAGGTTACACTGTTGGCACCAATGCTACTGAGACTGGAAACCATGAGGGCGCTGCTCCACATATTCATCTGTCTGAGAAGCAGCAGTGGACTCATTGGTGTGTTTAAAACTGGCACCATCAGCAGCATGGGCACAGCTTCATGGGGTGAGCTAACTGCAAGGCCCCCTTGACTTGGTGAGAATGTGTGTGGAGTTGTCTTGCCTGCTGTAGAGATGAAACATGATGGCAAACATGCATGGAGGCAGAGGTTGGGGACAATCCTAGTGAATGAAGGACCCACCCTTGTTCTACCATGATGGGACAACAAGCGCAGCAACAACCTGGTTAATGTCCTGCCAAAGGAATGTGATCAGTCAGCCTTTCTGGGTGGTTCAAGTGCAATCCTATGCCGGTTTATTGGAAGTAAATCCCACTGTGTTCCGTGGGATTTATTCCCAGGAAGGTGTGCATAGGGTTGCAGCCTCCTCAGTCTCTGTAGCCCTTTTTGTTGATGGCCTCTCTGTAAATACACTTTCTGCTCAGAATACCAGGGATCTTTGCTGTGTGGACCCCTCACCAACAGAAATGAACCATGTGATGCACCCATCCCTGTAATAGCTCTATGTTGTTCAGCCGTTAAGTCATGTCCGACTCTTCGTGACCCCATGGACCATAGCATGCCAGGCCTTCCTGTCCTGAGGCACCCAATTTCAAGCCACAAGAAACTGCCAGTTTGCCGTTGCTACTTGCCTTAGCTGGGTCTCAAGTGGTGATTCAGAGGCAGCTGTCTTTAATTCTTTGTCAGATAAACATCTGAATTTTGTGACTTTCACTCTTCCCATCCAACCAAGGAAGCCCCAGGTTTACATGAGAATTACCCAGTTTTCATCATAGACCACTAGAGATACAAACAGAAGCAACTCATCCTTTTTACGAGTGGCATCTTTGGTGTGACACTAGACTTCTGACTATTAATATCCAGGCTTTCCCCCCTGGAAGGGTTAGCAGTGATTCTAAATCTGAAGCTAGGCTACGGGGGAAAGAGGGATGAGCCATTACTCCTTGCAACTGGAAAAGAATAAGGAAGACAGAAGAGAAAAAGGTGTGGGGGGGGAGGCACCGCTTTCAAGTATCCAGCATACATGGATTGTCCAAAAAGCTGATGCATAAGATGCTGAGGAAGATGGAAACAAAAGCCCTGCCACCACAACCAGCCTCCAGCTGAGCCTGCTCCTCTTCTTAGCCTCTGCCACTGTCAAGGGACTACCAGGGCAACCTGGCCCTCTTGCACAGAGCACTTACCCCGTTGGATGCCAATGCATGTTTTTGTGTTGAAGAAAAGAAACCTGTTCACTTACCTACAGGACAGCTGATTTATGCCTTCAATGTAGTAGCACACTCCACCGTTGACACAGTAGGACTTGACGGTTTCATTGCACTGTCTAGTATGTCCAGGCCCAGAGGACAGAGTTGTGGTTACTGTAGGGGTGGAAAGGACACATCAAATGCTTATTTTGTAATGTCCACCTCTTAGGCTAAGTAGCTGCTCGAGTGAAAACACCAGAAAGAGCCAAAGGCGGACTATAGAGCCCGAGGTTTATTGTTTTATTTATTATTGGGATTTCTACCCTGCCCTCCAGCAACTTACCAGGGCTATTTACAAATAAAAACAACTGAAGTGTACAAATAACAACAGGTTAAAAGCAAAATGTAAAAGAGCAGCAAGATAAAAGTTAGAGAAAACAGCCTTTACCTGGTCCTGAAATGACATCAGCGTAGATCCCAGATGAGCTTCCCTGTGGAGAGTAGTCCATAGCTGGGACACCAACACCAAGAAGGCTCTTTCCCTGCGATGGCACCCTATGATATACTCTCCCCATGGAGACCCACCCTGAGATCATCTGCTTTCAAGTACTGCTATTTGGAGGACTTGGCTGAGAAAAGCAACTGGAGTGTTCATCACTTCTTCTGAATATTTTGATCAAGCATGTCTAACCCTTTTTAGTTTCCCTCATCACGTGTCTCTTGAATGTGTGCAGCTGCTATGCTTGTGAGGTACACAAGATAAAAGATAGCTATGGCACAAAGCTAGTCCCCTGCAGCTGAAATGGAAGCACTGGCATTGTGTTTTGATGACACTGCATTTTCCGTGCCTCCCTGGTTGTCCAAAGACTTTGAATTAGCAAAAAAACCATTACAGCCGGTATACTGAGTGGCATCCAACGGCGCCCTTCCATTCAAAGAAGGGCTTTTGATCCAGCTGAGGCTTCCACTAATGGAAGGGGAGAGATGATTTCTGCTGATGCTCCCTCCTTGTGCAGCCCCCTCTGGAATAGCATGGGAGTCTGGCAACATATTGAGGATCCTGAGTATCTCAGAAGAGGACATATCTTAACCTCATAACTGAGGAGGAAAATAGGTAAGCTGAAGGTTTAAAAAAAGGAGTAAGAGCTTGCCTTCAAAGGGAATTTCCACTGACATTTCTTCTATGCAGCAACTGTGCAATTATTGCCTAGTTGTCTTTTCTGGGAGTGCGAAACTGCATTTTCCCTGTATCCAGAAGCATGTCATTAGCATGATAGCGAGTGTTGTTGTGTGGAACATGGTTGCATGTGTGACATTCAGCTACTGGGTAGTGGTTGTGACATCTCTTTGACAACCAACTGAACTCTGACCCCCATTCTTGTGCCATTTTGTAAACTTTTAAACAAGATGTTTGTTTTTTTCCTTTAAATATTCTTTGGAAACTGAGCACTCTCCTTCTATA
This sequence comes from Heloderma suspectum, assembly GCF_057233095.1. Classification (NCBI taxonomy): domain Eukaryota; kingdom Metazoa; phylum Chordata; class Lepidosauria; order Squamata; family Helodermatidae; genus Heloderma; species Heloderma suspectum. Next base: position 145,922,418 of record NC_139461.1, read on the forward strand.
CTCCGAGAATGGAAGTGCTCATGTATGATGGCTTGCCCTCTCTGCCAATTTGTGAACTTCCTTTTTCTCTTAGAATGTGTTTCCCAGAATGCTGTGCACTCACCTGCAGCCAAGGTAGAATTCAGCAGTGGGCTGGGAATTCAATTTCATACATTCAGATAGTGACTTGTCACAGAGTCACTGAGGCTGCTAAAAGCAAAGAAGCCCCTCTGGCTTCTGCATGAGGGAGCTAGGCAGTCCCTGAGTGAAACCTGCCATAGAAGACTCAGAGAAGCTGAGAAACCTCACGCTTAAGCAGCTGTGCCAACCCTGAACCAAGACAAATGGCAAAGCAAAGAGGAACACCCTCACCCATGGCTGAGTCTTTTGCTGAGGTTGGCCCAATATTTATTGATTGCATTTAGAATCTGCCTTTCATCTGGGGAGCTCAAGGAGTGAGTAGGGTTCCTAGGCACAAAATGCTGCCGCAAAGCTGCTCACGAGATCCAGTGTTAGGGAGCATGTTGTTTGCTCCTCTACCACCCCCATGGGCTGTCAGTTCATTGCCAGGTGCAATTCAAGGTGCCGATTCAGGGCCAGGATACCTTAAAGACTGTCTCCCCCAATATGATCCTGACTGCCATTTGAGATCAGCTGGAAAGACCCATCAACAGAGGTGACATTGCTGAGAACAAGTGAAAGGACCTTTTCTGTAGCAGCACGCAGACTGTAGGAATCTCTCCCTTAGCCCAGGCTGCAATCTCATTAATATGAGAAAAATAATTGAGGCTAAATTGTAGATCATGTTTTTTAACTGTTTAAGTCTTTAGCTGTAGTTGGATCTGCTTAGCTTGCCTATCAAAGCAAAGCCCCACAAGTTGAGTTTCCATGCTGCAATTGATGGTTTCTTCCAATTAGGGATGTATGAAAGTCATTTACCTTTCGCGGATTATGTTGATGGTGGGGGGGAGGCACTCCGTCCCTCCCCCCGGAATCCTCGCCGGCCGGCTGTGCTCCCCAGGGATTCTGCGGAGCCGCCGGCCGGCTCCAACAGCAGCTGGACGTCCGACCGCTGGCTAGCAGGGACTCAAATGGCGGCGGCCTTAGCCGCCGCCGTTTGCGTCCCTGCAGTCAGCCGTGATAGGCTACGTAAATGTTTACGTAGCCTATCACATCTGACTTAAAACAAAAACAAAACCGCGCGTACGCAAATGGCGGCGGCCACGGCCATTTTTTAAAAAAAAAACATTTACGTAGCCTATCACTTTTTTTTTTAAATCCTAGCCGTGATAGGCTATGTAAATCTTTACATAGCATATCACGTCTTTTTTTTTTTTAACTGGAAATGGTGGCGGTGGCAGCCAGTCGGAAGACAGGCCGCCGCCGCCGCCGCACTGCCGCCGGAGCCACTGCCGCCGCCAGGAAGATCTGCCCCAGGTAAGTCTCATCCTGGGGGGGGGCGGGGGGGAAGACCGTTCCGCCACCGATTTCGGGGGGCCGAATGCACTGGCATTCGGCCTCCCCGAGATCTGTGGCAGAATTCTCTGACATCCCTACTTCCAATGTCCTGGAAGGCCGTGTTTCCAGGACAACGGAAGGAGAAGCAAATAGAGAAATACGGGATTTTTTTAAAAGGAATCAGCTTTGCTGTGAAGAGAGGCTCCCCCCCCACCCCGCTTTCTCCTTCCCCTGAAAGTCCAGATGCACCTGCATTTCAGGAGTAACCCTCATTGAGCACAATGGGAGTTACCTCCAAGTAGACACACATATGCTTGTGCTAGGAAAGGGGGGGGGGACACACAAAGAGGAAAACTAGCCCCCATTTTAACCCACTGACCACAATGGGAGTTACTTCTGACAAGACAGTAATGGGTTTTTTGTGGGAAAGAGACCGAAACCAGCCCCCATTTTAACACACAGGATCTCTATTTGGAAGCTGTGAAGGAGTTAGGTCCTAAGGCAATGGACCGAAGCCTCGAGATCCTCTTAATCGCATTTAAGGAATTGGATTTAAAAGTGTGCCATTTCAAGTAAGGGGGACTCTCTGTAAGTTCCTATGTAGGCATTCAAAGGCAAGCTTCATTCTGCACAATGGGAGTTATTTCTGAGGAGACACTAATGGGTTTGTTGTGGGAAAGAGAGTAGTAAACAGAATCCAGCCCCCATTGTAACCCGCAGGATAGCTATAATGAATCTGCAAAGTACTTTCTTAAGGCGATTCATTGGAGCCTCGCTTGGTCGCTTAAATGCATGTAAGCAGTTGGGCATTAATGTGTGCCATTTCAATTGAGGGGGAATCTCAGCCTCATCCACAACAATGGGAGTTACTTCTGAGGAGACACTAATGGGTTAGTTGGGGGAAAGAGACTAACCAGTCCCCATTTTAATGCACAGGATCTCTATTTGGAAGCTGTGAAGGAGTTAGGTCCTAAAGCAATGGACTGGAGCCTCGAGATCGCGCTTAATTGCATTTCAAGAACTGAGGGCTTTGATAGGTGCCCTGTCAGTTGAGGGGTTTCTCTGTCATTTCTGTGGTCATTGAGAGGGCAAGCCTCATTCAGCACAATGGGAGAAAACACCCCTTGACTGGGGTCATGGGCTGTGTTCTAGTGCTTTTTTAAAAGTTGGTCCCTCGGCATCCTACTCCAAAATGGCAACGAAACTTCCGGAAAACAGGGAGGGAAAGGTCACTGAGGTCAGAGCAGCACACCCACAAAGGCCGGGCTACACGCCCCATGGGCAGGCTAAGACAGCGAACCCAGTGCGATTGTGGAAACAGGTCAGTAATGGAGCTGCCATAAGCAGGAAAAGTCGGACTATAAGCAGTCTCAGAAGAAGCGGTTTTTCAGCAATAAAATGCAACACTGGGGCTGAATGGCCACGACGTCATGGAACCACAGAGACCCCACGGCGCAGGCAGGTTGGAGTATATTGCTGGTGGAAACACAGCCATAGCTTTTATTACCACTATTCTGGATCTTTTATGAATTTCTAATGCTTAAACCCTTTCAGATGGCATAGATATATATATTTCTAGCTACAGCAGCACACTGCTGAAAGTGTCTAAATAAACTCCCCCCAAATGTATCTCCCAACAACTTAATAACAAACCAACTATGTGTGATACCTCAGTTCAGGCAATCACAGTCAGAATCAGACTGGCTCTGTAGAGCAAGCTTTTTCCATGAGGTGAAATGGCTGCATCCCAGTCCACAATGCATGGCTCTCTGTCACACCCCTTGCCATGTACTGTATTATGATATAATGAAAATTATAAGCATAAGCAGTTAATAAAACTTGTGTATTATTGCATTGACATTGCTTTTGGGGAATCGTTTCTCTTTGCTTGTTTTCAGGATTGTAGGTTGCCTTGTTTGTTGCCTTGTTTGCAAAGCAATTTTTGTTTATTTATTGTTGTAGTGTCATCAAGCCTCATGATAATGAGGATATCCCTATCTGTAGCTAATGCTTGCCTCCTGCAGTTGCTCAGTGCAATATTTGAAGGCTTTATGCCTCTGTAGAATGCCCTGGCTTCTGCCCTGGAATATTATAAATTCCCCTTGTTCATTTAGAAATTTGTGTCCTTTGTGGGCACTGGATAAAATGGCCAGCTCTCTGAGTGAGAGGTGCCCCAATGATGAAGCATCTCAGCACAAGTGACAAAGCATCAGCAAACAAGTGAGTTAAGCACCTGTGCAAGTTTAGCAATAGGGCGAGGAAGCCAGGACAGTAAACTCTTCCCTCTCCAATCACAGTAAGCAACTGTAAATAAATTATGATAGCTAAATCCCCCACTTTCTCATAGTAAGTTTTCCAGGTAAAACACACCCAAATAAAAAAACTAGTTATGAAGGTAAAAAGCCAACAGGGGTGTCCACTGTATTGCATTGAGTACCACGTGTATGACTATCTGCCTGCTGGACAGAGGTTGAGGGTGTGTGCTCAATGTAATAAGCTCCTCGCTCTCAGGGAACATGTTCATTCCCTTGAAGCCAAGGTTGCTGACCCAGAGAAGCTAAGAGAGGCAGAGGTCAGACCTAATAGCGGTATCCCATTCCATGGGTGGCAGCTTCTCTGCAGTAATGGAGAATGCGGGTCTTGGGAAAGGAGGGCATCATTCTGAGGGAGAAGGAAATTATCCCATAGAAAAGAACCCTTCCTCAGAAGACGAGCAAATATCCTCTTGCACTGAGGCAGTGCCTCTGGGGGAAGGGGGGCTTGTGGTAGTGGGAGATTTGATTATTAGATACATAGACAGCTGGGTTTGTTGGTGGGCATGTAGACTGCACAGTGAATTGCTTGCCTGGTGTGATATCACGCACCATCGATATAGCCTAGTAGATGGTGCCGGGAAGGAGTCAGTGGTCGTGGTCCGTGTTGGTACCTACGATGTGGGAAATGTAGTTGTGAGATCCTGGAAGCCAAATTTAGGCTGCTAGGTAGGAGGTTGAAATCCAGGACTACCAAGGTGGCTTTCTCTGAAATGCTACCTGTTCCATGTGCAAGGCCAGCTAGACCGGCAAAGCTGAGGAGTCTCAATGCATGGATGAGATGGTGGTGTAGGGAGGAGGGGTTCAGATTTGTTAGGCACTGGGGAACATTTTGGGACAAGCTTGGCCTGTACAAGAGGGACGAACTCTACTTGAATCAAAATGGAACCAGACTGCTGGCGCTAAACATAATAAGTGTGGCAGAGCAGCTTTTAACTAAACCCTGGGGGAAAGCCGACAGGAGTGGGGAAGCATCCGGTTTGGGTTAAATCATCCCAAGGGGATAAAGATGAAAATGTTTTTGATTGCCCAAATGTAGAAGGGGAGGAAAGAGGCCATGAGTATATGGTAGAACATGATAGGCAATCAAAGAGGCCTAAGTGCCATAGCAAAAGATGCACATGCCAGAGACATCTGGGGAGGGACACCATCTGTAGGTGTCTCTATGCAAATGCTAGAAGCCTCCGAGCCAAATGGAAGAGTTTGAGTGCTTGGATTTAAAGCAGTGAGGTAGCTACGTTTGCTGATGACACCAAACTATTTAGGGTGGTTAAAGCCAAAATGGATTGTGAGGAGCTCTAAAAGGATCTCTCCAAACTGGGGGAAAAGGCAGCCCAAAGGCAAATGTAGTTCAGTGTATGCAAGTGTAAAGTGATGCACATTGGGGCAAAAAATCCCAACTTCAAGTATAACCTGATGGGTTCTGAGCTACTGGTGACTGACCAAGAAAGAGATATTGGGGTTGTGGTGGACAGCTCGATGAAAATGTCAACCCAGTGTGCAGTTGCTGTAAAAAAGGCAAACTCCATGTTAGGCATGCATAAATAGAAAAGGAATTGAGAATAATACTGCCAATGCGATACTGCCTTTATACAAATCTATGGTGCGGCCACACTTGTGTGGTTTTGGTCGCCACACCTAAAAAAGGATACTGTAGAGCTTAAAAAAAGTGCAGAAAAGGGCAACCAAAATGATCAAGGGGCTGGAGCATCTCTCCTATGAGAAAATCATACAATAGCAGGATTGGAAGGGGCCTACAAGGCCATCGAGTCCAACCCCCTGCTCAGTGCAGGAATCCAAGTCAGAGGCAGAGCATCCCCGACAGATGGCTGTCCAGCCTCATCTTGAATGCCTCCAGTGTGGGAGAGCCCACCACCTCCCTAGGGAATTGGGTCGAGGAGGAGGAGGCGGTGCCATTTGTGGTGTCCATGCGTGCATGTACGTGGGATCGTCACAGAGCTGGAAGGGACTATTGAGACCCCCCCCCCGTGCAGGAACCCCAATTCAAGCCTCCCTGGCAGGTGGCCATCCAGGCTCTGGCTGAAGGCCTCCAGCAATAGAGTGCCACCACTGCTCCAGGCAGTGGGCTCCCTTGTTTGGCTGCTGTGACCATTCGGATGCTTTTCCGGAGGTCCAGCCGAAACTGCGTGACAAGCCTTTCGGTGCTTGGGCTGTCAAACCCTCGGTCTTGTTTTCTCAATACTGAACACACCCAGTTCCGTCCATATTTCCTCATAGCACTTAGTTTCTGGTGTCGTCCCTCCCCCACCATCATCTTAGTTGCCCTTCTCCAAACGCATTCCAGTTTTTCTGAATCCTTCCTCAAGTGCGGAGTCCAGGACAGGACACAGTATTTGAGGTGAGGTCTGGCCTGCACAGAAGAAGTCCTCATTCCACTCTAGTCCGAGCACCACCCTTAAAAGCTGGCCAGTGGGGAGGATATTCCTTTGCACGCTGGGGGCGTGCGCAGGAGGCACCCTGCTTCACATTGCAGGCTGAGATCCCAGGTTCAGTCCCAGCACCTCCAGTTAAGAAAAGGATCTGGTCGCAGGGAATGAGCACTGGTTGAACTTTAAGGCGCTACAGGACTCTTCATTGTTTTTGCTGCAAGAGACTGACATGGCTGCCACCCCTCGGAGACACCCCCCCCCCCCGTATCTGCCCTCCCCGCTTCCCAGAGAGCGACCTCTTGCTAGCCAGGAAAGGATTCTCCCTTCTGCTTCTTGGCATCAAAAGGCTGAAGAAGCTTTCTCTTGAGCAGGCCTCTTGGCCTGACTTTGCATTGGCCCCAGGCATCCAGTTCAGCCTTGCCTGACCTGGGGCGCTCCAGATGGGTGGGACTGCCACTCCCATCATCCCCAGAGAGGATGGCCGTTGCACCGGGGTTGCAGTCCCACACGTCTGGAGGGCCCCAGTTGGGCCAGGCTGATCTTGCTGGTTTTCCTGGCCCTGCCAGGGGCCAGGCAGGAATTTCCCCTCCTTTGCTTTGTGGCATGTCTGCCCTGGCTGCCGGCCGCCTCTCCCTCTCTCTCACACACACACATGTTGCAGGGGGATGCCCAAACGCTACCAGTGCATGAGGGTGATGAGAGTGGGAAAGGGGGCGGTGTGGGCCAGGTCCTTTCCCTCAGTGCTACCCCCCCCACACACATTGTGCCTTTTTCCCCCCTCCAAGATTCACCTGCTGCTACTCCGAGAACGCCAGAGGGATCCTGGCCGAACCAAGCTTCTGCGTCGAACCGTCAGTGTCCCCGTGGAGGGACACCCCCACCTGAGCATGGTAGGGCCCACGGAAATGGCTGCAGAGGGGCGGGGGTGGGTGTCTGGGGGCCTGCTGTTGAATAGTGCTGGAGAAAGGGGTGGAGGTGGCCTGTGGCGGCCCGAGGGCTGTATCTGGGAGCCAAACAGCCCTGCAGCCCCCCAGAGAGTGGCAAGCGATGACGGAGGCAGACGCAAATTCCATCTTATTCCTGCAGTCCTGACTGTGGTAGGATTTAAGTGAGTCTCAAACGCAAAACAGCACACACCCCGAGTATTTTCTTTTTCTTTTAAAAAAAAATCAGGGCTCGCAAAACACTTTGTTGTTGCTCTAACATTTCGGCAATGTAGACGGAGTTGCAACCATAGGAATCTCGGGACGGGGAGAGAAAAACGAGAGTGATGCGCTTCTCAGCTGAAGTCCAGCATGTGGCCATCCGAAGGCACGAGACCGCGGCGGTGCCCAGGGCCTAAACGTGCCCTGCGGCACCACTGGAGGTGCCGCCGAGCACCCGGCCCCCGCGGAGGATGCATCTGCTGGGCACAAACCCCGAGCGGGGGCGGGGTGCTGCTGCGGCCATGCCGCGGGGGACTGCCTCCTGCCTGTCAGGTCCAACTGCCCGGGCAAGGAATGGCATGTGTGCTTTCTGGGCCTCTTTTGCAAGCTCAGTGTGCCCCCCTCAGTGGCCAGCCCAGCCAGAGCTCTGTAGCCCCCGCCACAAGCCCCGAGGAACCCTCACTTGCCCCCACTCTGAATCCTGAGACGCAGCCCGCCCCCATACGCGCCCCTCTCCCAAGGGGCTCGCTGGGAAAAGGAAGAGACGAGGCAAGGGCTTCTCGGGGCTGCTGAGAATCTTCCTGGGACCGGTCCTGGCCCTTGGTCCATTTGGCCCAGTATTGGCTGCACTGCCAGGCAGCGCTGGCTGCCCGGGACTCTCCCGGTGGGGATTGACCTTCTGCCTGCAAAGCAGAGGCTCCACCACTGTAGCTGCTATTGCCCTCCCCAGGATCTTCCCCAGACAAGCTGAACCCCAGGAATGCCTTTGGGGGCTGAAAGTGGTGCAGACCTCACGGTCAAGAATCCTGGAAAATGTGTCCAGAGCAGCCTTATCCCTTAGCAGGCTGCTGCCTTCCTCAGCCCCCCCCCCCCCCCGCAAAGGTTCGCCCACTCCCCAGCCCCGGCCCCCGGCCAAGTCACCCTCTTTGCCTTTTTGTATAGGAAGGGCCAAAGCCAGGAGATGCTGTGCTGTGAGGGGGGAGGCTCTCCTGGGGGGGCTTGAACCATGACCATGGAGAATCTGGCAGGGAAAACCCTCCTGGCACCGGGGGTGATCCAAGTGATCCGCTGGCACGGGCGGGGTGGCAGTGGTATCTTCCCAGGCCTCCCCTGGGTGGTGCAGGGGCAGCCGTGCAGCCAGGGCAGGCAGTTGGTGTGTGCATCCGTGCAAAGACCCCACCAGGGCCACCCCAGGGCTGCAGACGGTTTCAGGGCTTGTGTGGAATCACGACCGGTGTATGCTGCCCTGGGTGGCTGGCCCTTGGCAGCGCCCCCTCCGCCCCAGCCTTGTGAGGGAGACGGTGGGCTCCCTCCGCCACTTCGGCTCTGCCAAAAGGGGCCTCAGAGGAGGAGGAGATGTGGCTCGGGGGTCACATCTTGCCCCCACCCCCACCACAGCCGCCACTTTGCCCCTCCGAGCTCCCCGTCTGGCTCCGCTTTCTTTTTCATTTTAAAAAAATGCATCCCATCTGTGTGTGCGTGCCTGGCCCACGCGTCCACCCCGAGAGCTCAGAAGGTTACAGCAGCTGGGATTGTTTAGCTTGGAAAAAGGGAGGGTAAGGCAAGACATGATAGAGGTGTACAAAATTATGCCTGGTGTGGAGAATGTGGATAGGGAGACTTTTTTCTCCATACTAGAACCCGGGGTCATCCCATGAATCTGATTGTTGGGAGATTCAGGACAGATAAAGGAAGTACTTCTTCACACAGCACATAATTAAACTATGGAATTCACTACCACAGGATGTAGTGATGGCCACCAATGTGGATGGGTTTAAAAGGGAGTTGGACAAATTCCAGAAGTCTATCAATGGCTACTAGTCCTGATGACTTTATGCTACTTCCGGTACCAGAGGCAGTAAGCCTATGTATACCAGCTGCTGGGGAACATGGGTGGGAGGGTGCTCTTGTACTTGTGTCCTGCTTGTGGTTTCCTGGTTGACAGCTGGTTGGCCACTGTGTGAACAGAATGCTGGACTAGATGGACCCTTGGTCTAATCCAGCAGGGCTTTTCTTATGTTCTTATGGCATCCTTCACTTCCAAATTTTTAAAGCATGACAAAATATCTCTCAGCTGGGCCCTGTATAATGAGCATGTTCCTGCCACTCTACGGGCCCATTCTACATCTGAATGGGTCAGTTTTAATTCTGGTATTGCTTCTACAAGTCAAGTCAGGAGGAATGCTACTGTTTAATTTGCTTCTAGTGACTCTGCTCTTCCCCTGACTCATAAATAGGGCCTACGGCTATTGTTTTCAAGGGACTCCAGCCACTGTCGCATTGCCTCATTGTCTTTTTTGCAGTTTTTTTATTAACCCAGTTCCATAGCTTCATTAGCTGTATTCCCGACTTTAGCTGTATTTAGCTGTACAGTATTCATTAGCTGTATTCTAGTTCTTCTTGGCACCCTGTCTATTTTTACTTCTAGGACATTGATTGCTTTTGTCCATTCCTCCCTCAGGTCCCTGATTTGATAAGCTGTCTTGGCCAGTGGATCCATACCTTCGTTATGTTAGTCTTCGTTATGTTATGAGTTTTTTGTGCCATCATGGGTCCCGCTGCTTTGCCCTCCACATCCAGGCCTAAATCTGAAGTGATGTTCTTCACCCCAAACTATGAGGCAAAATCCCTGTTTTTGATTGTCGAGGGTCCATGAGATATCCCCTGTTTGTTTGGTGTTGTTTTCTAGTCAACTGTGCTGATGATTATGCTAGCTGCCTTTATTTTTGTATAGCATTGATACAGAGCTCTGAGTTAGGCAGCTAACTTGGTCGCCCCAAGATCAAGCTTGTGGAAACATATTTGCCTGTTTCTATGTACTTATTGTCCAGTTCTTGTGAGATTTGGTGGAGCCAGTCAGAAGCAGTGTTGGAGCAGACTCTCAACAGTGAATCGTTGACCCAGGCCCTTCTCTACAGTTAAACTAGGACTTGTAGTTTGAGAGAGAGATTTGTGCTTCCCGGTGTGACATGCTCTCTCAAGTACCTTGTGCTTGAGCAGAAAGCAGAGACTGCTGGTGGGAGGGACAAAGCACTACAATAATCGGGGGTATCGATCCTAGGGACAATGGGAGCCTCTACTGCTGGTAGGACTGGCAGACCCAAAATATATGTGAATAAATGTCTAGTTCACATACACACCATACCACCATTTATTTTGTCTGTCTGTCTGTCTGTCTGTCTGTCTGTCTGTCTGTCTGTCTGTCTGTCTATCTATCTATCTATCTATCTATCTATCTATTTTATTTGTATCTGACCTTTCTACCCAAAAATGGCACTCATGGTGGCTTACAGAAACCATTAATATTGATTAAACCAATAAAACAATACATTACAATACAATAAAAACAACAATTACAGAAAAATATTATTAAAAACAGCACCCAACCCAACAGACCCACTTACAGGCTAAAGGCCTTCTTAAATAAAGTGGTCTTCGCCTGCTGGCAGAAGGACAGCAGAGAGGGAGCAAATCTAGCCTCCCTTGGGAGGGGGTTCTACAACCTGGGAGCAGCCACTGAAAAGGCACCTCTCTTGAAGGTGGCAGCCTCAAAAGAAGGGCCTCTCCAGAAGATCCTGGAAACCAGACAGGCTCGTATGGAAGAAGGAGGTCTTTCAGGTAGCCTGGTCCCAAGCCATATAGAGCTTTATAGGTCATAACCAGCACTTTGAATTCTGCCTGGAAACAGACCAGTAGCCAGTGAAGCTGCTATAACAAAGGGAGTCGCGTGCTCCCTCCAACCAGCCTCAGTCAACAGTCTGGCTGCAGCATTCTGGACTGAAGTTGTTGAAGGCAGCCCCATGTAGAGTGTGTCGCAGTAGTCCAAGCAGGATGTAATGAAGGCATCTGTGGCCGCAGACAGATCAGACGTCTCTAGGAAGCGGCACAGTTGGAACAACTGCCTCAGCTCAGCTGTGCAAATGCACTCCTGGCCATTGCCAAGACCTGGGCATTCAGGTTCAAGGCCGAGTCCAGCGTACACCCAAACTGTGAGCCTGAGTCTTCAGGGGGAGTGAAACCCTATCCAGCACAGACTGAATCCGAATTCGATGATCTGCCTTTCAACTGGCCAAAATCACCTCTGTCTTGTCTGGATTAAGCTTCTATGTGTTTGCCCTCACCCAGTCCATTACTGACATCAGACACCAATTCAGAACCAGAACAGCTGCCTTGGATTTGGATGGAAAGGAGAGAGAGAGGTGGGTGTCATCAGCATACTGGTGGCATGGAATCCCTGAATTCTGGACAATCTCTCACCATGTTTCACTATAACTACAAATCAGGCAGTCAGAAATGTAAACAAGTTAAAAGGAACGAAAGAAGCCAAAGGACAAACCTCAAATTTTTCAAAACAGACAAGGCCTTTCTGACATGTGGCCCAGAGAATACACTAATTAGGTACGCAAATGAACAAAAGATGAAAATGATTTCAGTTTAAAGACTGAAGGACTCTTCTTCTCCTTCAGGCTAGATAATTTTTTTTCAATTTTTCAATTGTGAATTTCAACAAAATTTCAACAAAACAAAGAAACAGGCTAGATGTAATGTTAAACAAAACAGCAAAAGGAGAGGAGATGTTTCGGAGCATTGTCGGAAACCCCCAATGTGGCCATGATGTAACTTCAGAAAAACGGAAAATGTAATTTCAGAAATAAAATAGAAACATTTCTAACTCTTGAGATTCTGAGCATTTCTACATGAAGCTTTTATTGCACGCTCGTGATTGGTCACTCACGGAGGTTTGTGGGTCTTTTACATGACGTCATCCTCCTCCAGGGCATCTCCTGCACTTTCTGATCTTTATCCTGCTTTTAAAAAGATCGGAGATAACCCAGTAAGGAACATTAATCCAATATATCAGTTGTGTGTAATTGCGCAGTTCTGCTATAACCACAGCACCATCTAGTGGCTGTAAAATGAAACATATAGAACTTGCCAAGAAAGAAATTCCCCGATTAAAAGCATGTGTCCGTCTGTGTAAAGGAGCTGAACTTAATCCCACAAAGAATCCAGAAGCAGAAGCCCTGGTAAGGATGAGGGATTTTAGCCTTGTGTGATGAAACTCTCTGAGAGTTTCATCACACAGTAATGAAATAATGAAAAAATATTGCTTGGGCCCTGGGTGCAGCATATATTGCAAGAGAAGCCAAAGAGCCAACCTCTTCATTTTAAATCTCTGGGTTGTAAGGCAGCAACCCTAATGCAGATGTAGGGTTGCAAAGACTACAATGCAGTCTTTTGACCACTAAACCCCAAAACTTCACATACTTGTAGGCAATAGTAATGTCACAGATTGTTCAGTCTACCCCCTTCCACAAGGGCAAATAAGCCAACCAGTTGAATCCAGACAACAACACTACAGTGATCGTAGTGAGGGGTATAGGTATTCCCATAATCAATAGGGTTTAGCCACCTATTTTCACACTCTGATCCTGTGACCTCAGAGTTAGACAAGGCAGTGGGAAAGCAGGCCAATGCTAGTCTGTAGGCAGCCAGAACAGGTCTCGTACTAGCTTAGACCAGAGCAAGTATGACTCAGATATGTGTACAGGAGACAAGGAATATCACCAAGTTCTAGGGTGACCTTGAGTCACATACAAGATAATGTATGCGAAACACTTTGTACACGAAGAGCTATAAAAATGCAGCATGATGATGGTGGTGGTGGTGGTTAGTGTTCTAGAGCTAACACTAGCTTTCCAGCAAGATGTATGATCAAGATGCCTAAAACTGTGTACTCCAAAATCTGGCTGACAGTTACATCTTCATACATCAGTTTTACATTTTGCATGTCTGCTATTTTTAATCTTTCCCAATTAAAAATTATAAAACCAAATAATAAACACATTGACCTGGTTCACACATAATGCTACCCTTATTTATTATGTATTATTAAATAATAATTATTTAATATTATGAAATAAATATTATTAAATAATTATTATTTATTTAACCCTTAGGTTGTTGAATTCTGGATTGTGTGTCGTTTGCATGTAATGACAATCCAGAGTATGTGTGAACCTGGCCATGCTAACAAACCATGGTTTGTTAACCATGGACAACCCAGAAAGAGAACCCATGGTTTATTGCTGGGTTGTAAACTCTGGTTTGTTGTTATTATGTGCAAATAACATAACCATGGGTTGTTCATGCCAGGCTACAGAGGTGGTGGACAAGAGTGGTCAAAAAAGCAGCCACTCTTCATGCCTCTGCTATAGCACCACAAAGGCATTTTGGATATAGGGAGGAAATGGACAGAGGAGGAGGGAAACATACACCCACAGGGATTGAGAAAACAAACCATGGTTTGTTCAACTGTTTGCCAGACAAACCCTGGGTAGGCCACCAAACCCTGGGTTAACCAGAGGTTAAAATAAACCATGGATTAGCATTATATGTGAACAAGGTCTGTGTCAGCAACCAAAATCAGATGTTAGATTTCAGTAAATCCATTTGTTTGCTGGAATTTTCGAGATAAAAATGTGGTGATATAGTACAAACAAATGCTTCGGCTAATTTCACTTTCTTATATTATACATGGCAATGGGATCCTGCTTTAACAAAGCAATCCTATATGTGTCTACTCAAACATAAGCCCTCTGATTTCAGTGGGGTTTACTCTCGGATAAGTGGGTCATTTACATTTTGCTACTGTGTTGGCCCTGTTTGCTTATTCCTTGCTGAGGAGTGTGCATTTGTGTGAAGATTAAAAAAAAAAGCATGGATCTTGGATTTTATTGAGGGAAGGAAGATCTGTCTCTGAAAGAGAGCTCAGAACTGTGATCCTGAAACCATATCCATTGGAGGAGATCCATAAAGAGTATCATACAAGCTGTTTAAATAATGTAATTTTAAAGGAAACTATATAATCTAAAGACCATTCCCTGAGTGAAGGTACCTGCATTAATTAAATGCTCTTTATTTTCTGCATCTGCTTCTGCATCTTGGGTGTCAGAGACATAAATGCTCCTTTGTAGAAGCTCTACAGAAGCTGTTAAGAGATATGTCAAGAGATAATAAAATCCTGAAGTGAGATTTATGGTAAAAACAAAATAAACAACAATGCCTTAAAAAGAGAGACTCTTGGGGAAAAGCGTACTTACACTTTTCTTTTATAACAACTACTTTAGATTCTGAAGCAGGTAAGACTTAAGAAAGTGGTGGAAATTAAGGTAAGAAAGCAGTGGGAAAAAAACCTCCTTTAGTAGAGCAGAAGAAAATGGTCAGGTTAGCTATGTATGCTGGGAGAAGAGTGCCTGCAGGGCACATGATCTCTGAAGAAGTGTTGAATGTGTCTAGTCAGCTTGGCTCTAGTTAAGCCATTTGCATAATCAGGTAAGAACATTAAAGTCACGGGTGGCTAAGAAATGGAGAACCATTATGATCCTTGTGGTTCAATTCTACAAGAGGATCCCTATTCTTGGTGGCATCAGAAAAAGTAGACAATAAAATTATCAAAGACTTTAATATTTAAAAACCAAGAAGCTGCTAAAGCTGAATTGTGGGAGATGATTGAAGTAATTCTGGGTGGATTTTAAAAAAAATGAAATAACTTGAAACTCCAAGTAACATTCCTATGGAATTTTGTGGAGTCAATCAGAATTTATGGTTTAAGCTGTAAATGGAGATCCATTTGGCTGCCAAGGGTAAAGGAGATCCAACATAATCACTCACTCTCTGGCTTTCTTCTCATGAAGCTTTTATCCTGCGACTGAGATTGCTCCTTCATGGAAGTTTGCAGGCTCTTTACATGACGCTGTGACCCTCCAGGGCATCTCCTGCACTAAATGCCCTTCGTTCTGTTTTTAAATAGATCGCAGAGCTATCAAATTACCCCATTGTGTTCCGCTTGCATTTCCTCTGTGATAAAAGAAAAGCGGAAAGAAGAGGAGTGAGATCAATGAAAGATAATGGAAGACTCAGATATGGGGAGGAGCAGGGGAAAGGGGAGTGGGGAAGGGGAGTGCATGTAAAGGGAGTCAGTTGTGATCCTGCATTTAAAACGGAAACAGAAAGTCCTGTTTTAAATGCAGGATTTTAGGCTGGTGTAGAGATGCCCAGATTTAAAGTAAGCCGTACAGTGCAATCCTATACATGTCTACTCAGGACAAAGTGCTACTGACTTGAGTAGAACATACCTCCTAGGTAAGTGCATATAGGATTGCAGCCTAAAGGTTCAAAAGACTGGAGAAGGATGATGGGCTTTACATGTTGTTATAAGCTAAGGATTCATCGCGTGATGGAGCTGCCAAAGGAGCTAGATAAAAAATGCATTACAGAGATCAAATCAGCCAACGTGCTCAACAGGGAATAGAAGTCTGAGGTAAAACGCATCAGATTCAGATATGGGCTGTGGCAATTCAGGAAAGGGAATTTAAGAGGAGGGTTTTTTAAAAAAACAAAAAACCCCACCCCCACTGGAATCAATGCAGACACTTTTTATTACTTTGGGACAAAGTTAAGAGGGGGAAGTTTAACACACACACACTTCCAAATCGCCATGATCCCAATCCAAATTGGGGCCAAGCATATGGAAAATGCTTTTTTATATATTGAATAACCAAAACCAACTCTCAAGTTATCTGGTATTAGTGCACCCCGGGGATGAGGGTGCAATTTCAGCCATTTTGTCTCTTTTAAAAATTAAACACTGATAAAAGCAAAAATCTTTATGAAAAGGTTTTGAGTTGAAGGTCAAATAATTAGGAATTTGGGGAGGAGGATGTATTGCTCTTGGCTTTCTTCCTCTTCTTTATGAGCAGAGTGACAATCAAGAATGTGGAGCTTCTCATACTTGACATCCATTTTGATACGGCTGAAAAAAACATATTTTTGTGCTAATCCCAGCAGAGCTGGAGGTTGAAATAAACCTGTGAGTGATTTTCCATTGTTCTTTGAAGGGTGGCTGGATAGAACAGGATGCTGATGCTAGAAGTCTTAGGGTTTCAAAGAATGGAAGAACCAGAGAATTCAAATGAACTGTGTGTGGTGTGTGTGTGTGTGTGTATAGGTGAGAGAGAGAATGCCTGAGTGACTGTATGAATGGTGTGTCTATGTGAACGTGTGTGTGTGTGTCTGTGGGAAGGGGTGTGTGTGTATGTGCAAGTTTATTTCTCTGTCTGCATGAATGGTGTGTGTTTAATTTGAAATGGGTTATGCAAAATAATACCTTTTTAAAGAGTTTGGATAAAGTGAGGAGTGAAACACTCTTTTCCTGGTGATCTGTTTCATGGTTCAATTATATTATTATGCATGTTGAGTTTGCAATACTATCCCAGTTTAGTTTTCCTGAAAGAAATCAGTTTCTGTGGGATTAATTTTGAGTAACCTGGTGTGTGTTTCCATGCTATTGGCTTCACCTGGCTTGCAACTTTGTTGCAATGTTTCCCCAATCGCATCTGCTCCTTTTGCATTTCCACAGCCCTTAAAGTCTGGGCTTATCATTGCTGTAGCCTGGGGCTCTGTGCAGTTTCCACTGAGCTCTAATCGAATTATTTCCTTGATGTCTGGGGGGAGTCTGGGGGGAGTCTGATGACCTCATCAGTGTTCCCACCTCCTCCTCTCGCTGAGTCCCCCCTCCCTCTCCCCCTTCGCTGACAGAAACATACTTCTGGGTGGGGTAGGGGGATTGGAAGTGAACGTCATCAGACTGGCAGGGGCTGCTGAACCAATCAGAGAGGCTCCCCCCTCCAGGCTCTACTCCCCTTAATGGCAATCTCGGGAACAAACCTCATTGACCACAATGGGAGTTACTTCTGAGTAGACTTCCCGGATGTATGCCCAGTTCCGCCCATTTTTTCCCCTTTCCCTCTAAAAAGAAGCCTACAGCATTAGCAGACACATGCTAAGTGGTAATATCATTATCACACTATTGCACAAGTCTTCCAGCAATACGCATACCCTCCACATGAGTATGTTGCTAGGATTCTATCACTGAATCACTAAATAACACTAACACGCATCTGCACTATCGCGCATTACTCTAGGGGTGCCAGCTGACTCGTGTCGAGATCAAGGGGGCTTGTTCCAGAAAATGCGCTATTGTGCAATAGCTAGGGATGTACGAAAGGCACTTACCTTTCGCGGATTATGTTTATGATTGGGGGGGAGGCGTTCCGTCCCTCCCCCCGGAATCCTCACCGGGAGGGGAGGCGCTCTGTTCCTCCCCCCCGGAATCCTGCCCAGCCGGCTGTGCTCCGCAGGGATTCTGCGGAGCTGCCGGCTGGCTCCGCCAGCAGCCGGAAATCCGGCTGGCTAGCAGGGACGCAAATGGCGGCGGCTGTAGCCACTGCCGTTGGCGTCCCTGCAGTCAGCTGTGATAGGCTATGCAAATGTTTACGTAGCCTATCACAGCTGACTTTAAAAAAACAACAACGCGCGGACGCTATTTGCGTTCCCCTTATTTTCGCCGTCTTAGTCTATGTAAATTTTTACGTAGACTAAGACGTGCCAAAATAAGGAACGCAAATGGCGGCAGCCGTGGCCGCCGCCATTTGCGTACGCGCATTGTTGTTTTTTTTAAAGTCAGACATGATAGGCTACGTAAACATTTACGTAGCCTATCATGTTTTTTTTAAAACCTTCCGCCCAAGGTACCTTCCGCCCAAGGTACGTCTCATCCCGGGGGTGGCGGGGGGGGGTGGCAGGCTGTTCCGCCACTGATTTCGGGGGGCCAAATGCGCTGGCATTTGGCATCCCCGAGATCCGTGGCAGAATTTTCGTACATCCCTAGCAATAGCAAATGCATGTTAGTGCTATTTCGTGATTGAGTGATAAGAGTGATACAGTCATAGGAAGATATGGACATAGAGGGCGTGCATACTGATCGACGACCTGCGCAACAGTGTGATAATGAGATAGTGACTCGGTGTGTAATATGAAAACTAAACTATGATGCTTGCAGCATCGCTTCCCTGGTCCAAATGACACAAAGGAATATTAGCTGTGGATCCTCCCCACGTGTTGTTCTGGGGAAGCGACCTGTGATCAACCTGATTTTCAGGCTGTAATGGGAGCACTCGCTTGCCCGCGATAGCAGGCTTATACGCACTAGTGTTTTAGTGCTTATTTTCAAATTAGGGATGTCGGAGAATTTCTCCAGGAATCTCCGGGAGGCCGAATGCCAACGCATTCGGCCCCCCGAAATTGGTGGAGAAATTGTCCACCCCCCCCCCCCGGGATGGGACTTACCTCGTGCGAATGTCCCTCATGGCGGCGGCAGGTCTTCCAACCGGCTGCCACCGCCACCATTTCCAAGTAAAAACAAAAAACAAAAACGTGATAGGCTACGTAAAGATTTACGTAGCCTATCACGGCTAGATTTTAAAAAAAAAAACGTGATAGGCTACGTAAATCTTTACGTAGCCTATCACGGCTGACTTTGAGAGAAAAAAAAAAGCGCGTACGCAAATGGCGGTGCCCATGGGCACCACCATTTGCGTTCCTTATTTGGGCACGGGTAGTCTACGTAAAGATTTACATAGACTACGGCGAAAATAAGGGCAACGCAAATAGCGTTGCCCTTATTTTCACCGTAGTCTACGTAAATCTTTATGTAGACTACCCGTGCCAAAATAAGGAACGCAAATGGCGGTGCCCATGGGCACCGCCATTTGCGTACGCGCTTTTTTTTTTCTCTCAAAGTCAGCCGTGATAGGCTACGTAAAGATTTACGGTGGTTTTTTTTTTACTTTTTTCTTTCGCGGCCAGAGAGGCGGGGCGCTCCCCCCTGGCCAGAATTTCGGCGGGGAGGGATGGGGCGCCTCCCCCCATGGCCAGAATTTCAGCGGGGAGGGATGGGCCGCCTCCCCACCCGCCAAAAATTTCGGGGGGAGAAACGGAGTGCCTCCCCGCCCCCGAAAAAAGCTGCGGGACCAGGTAAGGGGCTTTTGTCCATTCCTAATTTTCATTGATTAAAACAAGTTGGTCCCTCGGCATCCTGCTCCAAAATGGCGATGAAACTTCCGGAAAACAGGAAGGGAAAGGGTTGGGTCACTGAGGTCATATGTCGCCTAATCCTATGCATGTTTATTCAAAAGTAAGTATCACTGAGTTCAATGAGACCCACCCCCAGGTACGTGTGTGTAGGAATGCCGCCTAACGGTGTTACTTGGTTTCAGATAACGGGCACAATCCAAAGGAAGCAAGGTATGCATTAATCCTACTGGAATCCTAAATACACAAGGGGTCTATTCAACATTGTTTGTAATGGTATACTTAGACATTCTTAACTTTCTGTAATGAAAAATGTATGACGTTTTAAAGCCTTATATGGCCTGACATATACAGTTTCTTTAACCCCTATTTTTTTCTACAGCTGCATTATTATTAATATCCATTAATAATCCTTCAGCCAATAAAAATCACTCCATGCCAATTTTTAATTAATATTATCAACTATTTCTTTAATAATAGGGGAGACTCCTTTTGATACCAGAGAAGTATCTTTTATTATTAACACGAATGCTCAAGTGCAGTCACTTTTCAGTTATCTGATTTGGGTTTAACTGTAATTATAGTTTAGTTTATACTTTATAAATTACAGTTTAACTATAATTATAACAAGTTCTAGATGGTGCTGCTGTTTATGAGGCACTTTTTTGGGATCTTTCAAAAGCTGAGCTACATGAACAGTACTGCTGATCAGATCAGGGGGTATGATCTTCTGTATTCCTGTGAGACCAAAAATAAGCCACAGGAGAGCCTGATAGTAGTTCAGGATTACTGATCAGTTCTACACTTTTACTTCCTAAACAAACTTGTTAAATATGTTAACATGAGGCATTGTGACTTACCCAAGATTCTATGGGAATTTGAATCCAGCACTCTAAATAGGAGCACTGAATGCTATTTCCTCCCTAGAGACAATTCTCTTTTCCCTCTTGATTCACCCCCACCCCTAAGAAAGAATGTCTACCTGGTGTGTGTGTGTGTGTGTGTGTGTGTGTGTGAGAGAGAGAGAGAGAGAGAGAGAGAGTATGATTTAACATAACATAACATACACACACACCCCCCACACACAAACACACACACACACACACACACACACACACATCCACATTTTCCCCCTGAATTTGCCTTTTCTGTGCAATTGGGGTTGCTGGTGGAGAAGAGAAATGTGGGTTCAAAGGAGTGCTTTTGTGTTGTTGTGGGGGTGTTCCTGTCCCATCTCTGTGTGTGTGTGAGTGAGGCTGCAATCCTAAACACACTTACCAGGGAGTAAGTACTGAAAACTGAAGACTTCCATTATTGCAGCTTGGGAACAAACTATCGGATACCTAAGAAACATCAGGATTGGTTTGATGAGAATAATAGGGAGATTGAACATATTATTGATAAGAAAAGGAAAGCCTTCCAAATATGGCAAAAAGACATCAACTGTGCTGCTAAGAAAAAAAATCCACACCAGCGCAAAGGCTGAGGTCCAAAGAAGAACTTGAGAACTTAAGAATACCTGGTGGATAAAGAAAGCTCAAGAAATCCAGCATTTTGCAGATGCCCATGATGCACGGGGCTTTTTTAATGCCACAAAGGCCATCTATGGACCAACAAACCATGGCACAAAACCCCTTATGCTCAATAGACGGTGCCAAACTTCTAAAGGACAAAGAGTCTATTGCACTGCGTTGGAAAGAGCATTACCACAACCTCTAACCATAGCTCTATTGTGGCTGATGAGGTTTTCTCGCAAATCCCACAAAAACAAACCAGAGATGTGCTTGCAGTATCCCCTAGTTTGGAGGAAGTCAGTAAAACCATTAACCAAATGAAAAATAATAAAGCTAGTGGAGCCGATGGGATCCCTGTTGAAGTCTTTAAAGAAGGTGGGCCTGAAGCTACACAACAGCTTCACAAGCTCATCAAAAAAATCTGGATAAGGGAGGAGATCCCTGCAGACTTCAGGGATGCCATAATTATCACTCTCTTTAAAAAGGGTGATAGAACAGATTGTGGAAACTACCGAGGCATCTCCCTTTTAGCTACAGCAGGCAAAATCCTGGCAAGGATTCTCACAAACAGCCTTCTACCTATTTCAGAAGACATCCTCCCTGAATCCCAAAATGGCTTCCGCCCTTCTAGGGGGACAGTGGATATGATTCACTGCGCAACGGCTCCAAGAAAAATGCAGGGAGCAAAACCAACCCCTGTACATGGCGTTTATCAATCTGACTAAGGCCTTTGACACGGTAAACCGTACTGCTCTCTGGACCATCCTTCTGAAAACTGGATGCCCTAATAAGTTTTTGAAAATCTTGTGGATCCTCCGTGATGACATGACGGCAACAATCTTGGATAACAATGGCTCTCGAAGTGATCCATTCAAAGTGTGACCAGGCGTTAAACAGGGATGTGTCATTGCTCCAACCTTATTCGCTATTTTTATTGCAATTATTCTAACACGTTGTTGAAGGGAGACTTCCCACTGGTGTAGAAATCATATATCGAACAGATGGAAAACTTTTTAATCTCAGTAGGCTGAAAGCAAAAAGTAAGGTAATTACAACCTCTGTCATAGAACTTCAATATGCTGATGATAACGTAACCTGCGCACACTCAGAGGAAGATCTCCAAACTATCCTAAACATCTTGGCAGAAGCATATGAAAAGCTCGGCCTCTCGCTTAACATCAAAAAAACCAAAGTGCTTTACCAGCAAGCACAAACCAATCCCTCTGTAGCACCATCAATCCAGCATAATGGTGTGATGCTGGAAAATGTCGATCACTTTTCTTATCTTGGCAGCCATCTCTCCACAAAAGCCAACATCGACGCTGAAATTCAGCATCGTCTGAGCTCTGCGAGTGTAGCATTCTCCCGAATGAAGCATAGTGTTTGAGGACTGGGACATTCGCAGGGAGACCAAAATGCTTGTTTACAAAGCCACTGTTCTACCAACCTTACTGTACGCCTGTGAAACATGGACTATCTATAAACGCCACTCTCAACTTCTCGAAAGATTCCACCAACGCTGCCTCTGAAAAATTCTGCAAATTACTTGGGAAGACAGATGGACTAATGTCAGCGTACTGGAAGAAGCAAAGACCACCAGCGTTGAAAAAATGACCAACATCAACTTCGCTGGATCGGCCATGTTGTTCGAATGCCTGATTATCATCTTCCAAGGCAGCTACTCTTTTCCCAACTTATGAATGGAAAACGGAATATTGGTGGACAGCAAAAGAGATTTAAAGATGTTCTCAAAGCTAATCTAAAAAAATGTAACATAAGCATTGAGAACTGGGAAGCTCTAACCCATGAGTGTTCCAACTGGAGGTCAGCCTATATTAAAGGCGCTATAGACTATGAAAAAGTACGAATACAGAGCGAAAGGGAGAAACGAGCTCAGCGGAAGGCACGTCAAGTAAACCCTCATTGTGACCGCCCTCCACCTGGAAACTTATGTCCTCACTGTGGGAGGCTGTGTAGATCCAGAACTGGCCTTCACAGCCACCTGCAGACCCACTGCTAAGACTCTACCTTTGGAAGACAATCTTACTTGGTCACGAGTGATCGCCATAGATAGATAGATAGATAGATAGATAGAGATAGACCACTGAGTTTAATGAGACTTATGTCAGAGTAAAAATGCTTAGGATTGTAACATCAATAAAGTTTCTATAGACCTGTGGATTAGCTCCAGCCTAGAAGTGTGGTTGTTGATGGGCTAAATAATGAGTATCTAATTTGCCATACACAAATCTGTGTTTATTTGTGTTGGTCTAGTTTGGGTCTTTATGTGTGGATGTGGAAGGACTACAAATAATTCTTTGCTGTGCATCCAAACAGGTGGAGATATCATTTGCTGAAGAGAGTGTGGGTGTGAAAATCTATATCTAATTAATCTATTTTTGTTTTTGCTGAATGAATGCCGAGCTTGTGTGTTGTGCTACCATAGTGGAACTCATGCCATGCTTTTTCTCTACTTGCTTTAGTAATCTGAGAACGTATCAAACCACTGACCTATTCATTTATGTTCCCCCCACCTCCATGACTCTGGATCCTTTCTGTCCAGCCATCACTTTGTCCCTTTTCTTGACTCCATCCATCCCCACATGGCCCCTTTCCCATTACATGCTTTTCTGCCTTATCTATTAAAAAAAATCCTCCCTCCTTCAGCTAATGCTCCATCATCTTAAATCTGCCCCTTTTTCTGCCCCTAGCTCTCATCCTTCCCTCCATCCCCATCCATCCATCTGCTAATCCTCCTTTCACATGTGCACACCTTCTCATCCCTTCATCCTTCCCCATTCATGTCTATTTATATCATCATACCTCCATATCTATGCAGCATCAGGTCTTATTGTCACAAAACAAGGCTACATGCATGCACACACACACATACATGCACTCTTCCACATTTCTCTTGCATGCAAACACTGTATTTATGACACAGATTCAAAAGTACATATAGTGCACACAACTTATAAGGGCGGGGGGGGGGGAATGACACATAACTCTTAGTCCACCAATCCATACAGGCACGTTTTCAAAATGGCATGAACTGACACATATACATATGGTCATATTTCTGCAGAATAGTATCTGTATTCATAGAATCATAGAATTAGAATCATAGGATAGTAGGGTTGGAAGGGGCCTACAAGGTCATCGAGTCCAACCCCCTGCTCAATGCAGGAATCCAAGTCAGAGCATGCCTGACAGATGGCTGTCCAGCCTTGTCTTGCATGCCTCCAGTGTGGAGAGCCCACCACCTCCCTAGGTCATTGGTTCCATTGTTGTATTGCTCTAACAGTCAGGACGTTTTTCCTGATGTTCAGCCGGAACCTGGCTTCCTGTAACTTGAGCCCATTATTCCATGTCCTGCACTCTGGGATGATGGAGAAGAGCCTTCCTCTCTGCGACAACCTTTCAAGCACTTGAAGAGTGCTATCACATCTCCCCTCAGTATTCATCAAGTATTGCTGCTATATTATAATTTCCACACACATTCCCAACTCCTACGCTCTCTCAACACAATAACATTTCAGACAGCATGCAAATACGCTGTATGTGTGACATTAGTCGTGTTGCAAATTAGTTCTTGTCTGGTTGACAGAAGGGATAGTGATGTTGTCAACGTAGAGTAAAACACGCTGGGAAGGCTTAGGGAGAAAGGTGAGCAGTTCAGTCTGGGACATAAGCCCTACCGAATAGAGCAAATGTTGGATAATAGGAACAACTTTGCATTCTTCCACATACTAGGGGGTGCTAAAGAATGTGTTGTATCAATAGCCACTTGTCTTATTTGTCCCCCTTGTTGTCCTGTAACTTGATCAGTTCTTTTCTCTTACTCCCTCCTCTTCCTCTTTCTTTTTGCCTCTGCAACAAGCAACATGTCCTCCTCTCTCCCTGAGGGAAGCAAGCATTTATTTCCTCTAATACTAAAATGCTGTGTTACTATGCTTTCTTTGTATAAGACAACTCTGCTGTAAGTCACACCAGACTTTCCAACAGTAAGCACATGAGGAGAGGGAACGTGCTAGTGCATTTCCATTGCCCTCTACTCGTGGAGGGCGACTTTCCAAACAGGAGAGCATTTACGCTATGCGTTACTGTATTCAGTTTCAAGAATGCCTAAATAAGACTATACTGAGTTTCAAATAGTGATGGGATGTCCAGGCAGCTGAAGATGTGGGACTGAGAAGAGGGTGAAATGTCTGGGACACAGAGGTATAGCACTGGGTATCAACTAGCACTGTGCTGAAACCTCACCTGCCCTTTCACAACCTCTTTGTTTCTCTGTGAAAGGGGCAGTCATTTTTCTGCCTCTTTCATTGGCTTGCTGAGAATTTCAGAGAAATTTCTAAGGGTGCAGGGCTTGAGTGCTTACCTTACTGTAAGGGGGTGGCCGAGGGGCTCCTGTGTGCTCTTTCTTTTACCATTTCCCCATTCCATCCTTGCAGTCTCCGTGGCTCCTTGAGCTTCACAGAAAGCCCCCTGGAGGACTTAGCCAGGATTTCTTTCTGTGGGGCTCTCCAATGATGCTACCTGCTAAGTTCCTGAAAGCCAAGCTGGGCATTTTTAAAATTTTGCTTTGTTGTTATTAACAGTCCTTTTAGCAAGAAGAAGAAGAAGAAGAAGAAGAAGAAGAAGAAGAAGAAGAAGAAGAAGAAGGATGACGACGACATCCTCTCTCGGCTTTCAGGCACTCAGCGGGCAGTAGCATTGGAAAGTCCCAAGTCTTGGCTAAGTCCTCCAGGGAGCTTTCTGAGAAATTCAAGCAGCCACAGAGGCTGCAAGGACAGAAAGTGGGTGGGGATGGGGGACAGTAAAAGAAAGAGCACAGAAACCCCTCTGCCACCTCCTTACAGTAAGGTAAGCACTAAAGCCCTGCACCCTGAGAAATTTCTATGAAATTCTCACCCCTTCCCACAATTTTCAGGTGCAGTTTCTTTTCGGCCCCACCCCCCAACAAATGGTTGAAAATAAATAGGTTAAAACATTCAGCACAGTGCTAGTATCATCAGCTTATAGGAGGTCCTGAAAGCCATGAGATGGTATTGTTTGTATTTCAGTTGCCTGTCACTTTGAGTGAATGGAGGCAAGATGGCTCAAGTTCTTAATTAATTAATTAATTAATATAAGAGAATAGCGGGGACTGAGAACAGAACTCTGAGGAAACCCAACAGTGGAAACATTGAATTAGAAAACCCAATGACAACAGAATTGCTGAAATGAAGACCACAACAATGACTGACAGTATCAAAGGTAGCATAGAAGTCAGTGATGGCCAGGGCAGAGTAGAGACTTTAATATCTGGCAATGAAGATACAGTGATTTTATAATCAGGCAAAAGAAGGATGGCCCTTGAAAACTCTGTGGAACTCCCTCCCTAGGGAACTCCGCCATGCCCCCTCTGTAACGAGCTTCCGCTATGCATTAAAAATGTGGTTGTTCAGGCAGGCATTTGGGGTGGGCTAGGGTAATTTTAGAAATGTGATGTTTTTAATGTTGAATTTTATTGTATAAACTGTTTTTATTGTTGTACATTGCCCAGAGTGGCTGGGTGACCGGCCAGATGGGCGATTAATAAATTTAAATAAATAAATAAATAAAATACAAATAGAAGGAAGGGGCTCCAATTGTTGGGGCAGCATAAAAGCAAGTGGTACAAAGGAGGGCCGAAGAAGTCAAAGAAATGCCAGGGGAGAGGGCAGAGCAGCAGCTGGCAGGGGCTCAGCACCCAGGAATGCTGCATGACATGCAAACGGCAAGTGCAGAGTATTCCTTTGGCCAAGCCCTACGAGTCCCAAATGACCATGCTGTTCAAGGAACAAATGAACCCACCATATGGATGACTGGTAGCCGAAACACTATGCCTGGATTCCTAAGATGCCTATCAACACAGACTCCTGGAGCGCAATCCTATCGACTGTGCCTTCAATGATCATAAGCCCCCAAACTCGGAGGCTTCCAATCATCCTATGCAGGGCAGGAAGAGCAGTGGAGGTGATCTTCACCTCCCTGTCCTCCCACCCTGCATTTTTCACTGGACAGTCTTTTTGGCGCACTTAGTGAAGGCATTTTGGATAGCTCATATCCTGGCCTCTGCAGACTCCCCTCTCCCTGCCCACTGAAACACCCCTACCCCCGCTCTTTAAGATCAAGTTCCTGACCTTGGAGGCCAGGCGGCACGGTTCTTTCCACGTTGGCTGCGAGGGGAAGGAGGACCAGAATGGATCTCTGACTCCCCTTCCGAGGTCAGAGCACCGTCTCTGACCTCAGAGGAAGGACTCCAAACAATCCTATGGCCCCTCAGACACTGTCACAGAGGATGGCTCCCTCTGTGAATTAGGGCATTTTTTTTCACATTTCTAGCAGATATTCTAACCACAGAAATTCCTATGTAAAGTGTCCCAGGAGGGATGCAAATTCCCAAGTGAGCTAAAATGATACCAGCTTTTGCTATTTACGGAACCTTACTTGGCTGCTTTGGCAACTCATATGCATCTCCTAAAAGAAACACACACATACACACAACACCTATATCTGATCTGGCACAGTAGAATACCTGACTGACAGCACAATCCTGGATACACGTACCTGGGAGCAAGTCCCACTGAACCCAATGAAGCGTACTGCTGAGTAGACATGTACAGGATTGCACTGTCAGGCTGCAATTCTATGCACACTTGCTTGGAAGCAAGCATGCAGCTCCACCTTCTGATTCTCCTTAAGTATTTACAGGGCTGATTGTGAGGGACATCACAGCATGTGGGAAGGGAAGGTTGATCAGTTCTCCCCCAGGTACAGCCCTTGGCCACCCACGGCGAGGAACATGTGTTTAAAAAATTCCCAGTGGAACCAATGGGAACCTTTTAATTCACATTTTAGCTGTGTGGGGAACCTCCCTACACGACTGAAAGAAAATTGGAAGGCAAAGCTGCAAAGGGTCATTAAAATATGTTTTAAATGTCATGAGAATTAACACAAATTAGGGGTACAATGAGCATGTGTATGTTTTGCCCTTCAAAAGAAAAAAATGCACATTCGTATTTGTCCAAAATATAGCAACATGTTTTTGAACCACTGTGGATCCGCAAAACAAAACTATTTGCTTCACAAACAGTGTGCTATCACACAGGATGGGAAAAGATGCCCAGGAGCCCTGGTGAGGGCTGAATCAGTCTACATCTGGTCCATGTCAACTTTGCATGCATTCAGTCCTAAGTGCATTCCATCCCATTTCTTCATTCGTCTGATTTTTTTTAAATGCACAAAACACATTTATTTTCATATGCAGTGATCCTTAACCATGGCCAAATCTACACAAAGACGGTTTTCGAAGCGATCCTATTTAAATACGGATTTTTGTGAAATCAGGTTAGCTCCTCCTGGAGCAAACGGTAGCCAGTAATGCAGTGTATACATTTTAAAAAATGCTTGCATGGGGCAAACGGCACCTGAAAACACCTTAGTTCAGTGTTGGGTGAGCGGATTCCCACGAGAAGAGCTGAATGTCAACTGTGTAGGTGTGGGGCAGCGAATCAGCGGAGGCTTGCTCCCTGCACCTCCCCTCCCCCATGCTCAGTGAGGTGCAATGGAAGACGAGTTACTTCCAAGTAGGGATGTCAGAGAATTCTGCCATGGATCTCAGTGAGGCCGAATGCCAGTGCATTCGGCCCCCTGAAATCTGTGGCGGAACGGCTTTTTTTTTTTTTTACAGAGACGTGATCGGCTACGTAAAGACTTATGTAGCCTATCAATTCCGGTTAAAACAACAACAACAACGGCATACGCAAATGGCGGCGGCTATGGCCGCCGCCATTTGCGTTCCTTATTTTTTGCCATCTTAGCCTACGTAAATATTTACGTAGACTATTACGGCGAATCAAAAAGGGACGCAAATAGCGCCCACTACGCTATTTGCGTTCCCTTTATTTTCGCCGTAATAGTCTACGTAAATATTTACGTAGGCTAAGACGGCAAAAAATAAGGAACGCAAATGGCAGCAGCCGTAGCTGCCGCCATTTGTGTACGCTGTTTTGTTTTTTGTTTTTTTACCCAGCAGCCACCGCAGCCAGAAATCTGGCTGCGGACGGCCCTGGCCTGGCCGGCTGCTCCGCGGAGCTGCCACGGAGCAGAGCTGGCCGTCAAGGATTCCGGGGGGGAGGACTAGATCGCCTCCCCCCCCATTGAGGATTCCGGGGGGAGGGACGGAACGCCCCCCCCCATGAACAGAATCCGCGAAAAGGTAAGTCACTTTCGTACATCCCTACTTCCAAGTAGGCATGTTTAGCAAACAGCTCTCCTCCCTGTCCAGCCCTTCTCTGTGGGATTAGAAGTCATTCGGGGGCCATCAGTTTTGAAAATCAGTAAGGCTCTGCATAACTACACACCGTCACTCATAAGGGCATACCTTCACACTTCCATAACAGCACAGTCTTGCAACAACAGGCTTGAGGCTTGCTCCCTGTCATTCCCCCCTGCCCCCCTTCACACAATTCAGTGAAGTGAAACTGGAGAGAGTTACTTCTGAGTAAGCATGTTTATCCCGCGCACACAGTTTCAAAGCAACAGGTCTGGCCCCCCGCCACCTCCCCACTCCTGTGCTCAAACAACAGGCAAAGGAATTCTCCCGGCCCCTCTGCTCCTGCACTCGGCAAAGTGCAATCGAAGGCAGCAAGTTACTTCCGGGTAGACATGTTTAGCCCTCTGCCCTCCCTATGCCTCTGCAACTTTCCCTTCTGCCAATCAGTGCCACTTCCACCAGCCTACACCGAAGCCAGCTGAAGTCACACGGACCTCCAAACCGCACTGAAGTGGTTGTGATAGGAAAATCTGTCACAAAATGAATTTGAAAGGAAAAAAACAGCTTTTGGGCAAGAAAAACTGTGCTAGGTACAGTGAGAGGTGTGCGTCATCTGCCACAATTGTTTTGGGCTCACAGTAGAACCAAAGTAAAAGCCCCACGTAGATACCCCCATCTCATTTCACATACATTTTTCCCTAATACACAGACATTTTTGTATGCAATGTTCCTCTCCCCTCAGTTTCCTCTGTTTTAAAACAGATTCAGGTTTCAGTTTAATTTAAAATAAAGATAAGTACTCTGCTGTTTAAGATAAGCATTTACACGGAAGCCGTGCTTCCCTCTATAACCAGAATTAAAGGCTACAAAATAAATCATCAGTGTACAGACCAGCCTGACTAGCTGCCAAGACAGAGAAGCCTTAAAATGAGTGCTGGGCAAAATTTTAGTGAGTTTTTATTTCTTGTGTCAAAAGGAGAGGTCAGGCACCCCCTATCATGCTAAGACTCAGCTCCAACTGAGAGCCCACCTCAATCCTGTTATCAGCTGCCATCGCTGAGCTCATCAGAGAGAGAGAGAGAGAGAAAGGAAGGAAGCAGCGGGCCCTCCATTGTGCTTGGATCCAGCTCCATGACCTGCTGAATTACTGCCTGTCACATGGATGCAGAGAGCTTTGGAGAAAAGAACGTCAAGATAGTCTAAGCCAGACCTGAAAGCGAGTGCTGTTCAAACTCCAAAATCTTTCCGCCACTAGAGGAACGTTTCATAGATGGGTGGATTGGGGTCTTGGACTGGAACTATTGCAAGAGGATGGTATTCTAAATCAACAGGAAGCACAATATGCCTGCTATACATGAAGTGAAATTAGCCTGCCACTTCTATGAAGCTAACTATCTTTTTGCAAGCCACCTTGAGAGGGCTTTGTCCTGAAAGGCAGTGTAAAAGAACTTTAATTTTTTTAAAAAAATGCATATTTGAGAGGGAAGAATGTTTCAATCGACAGCAAAGGAAATTGCACAAACATCAACAGTATTTCTTAGGTTTGACCCAGTCCTGGCCACCACTCTGTGTAAGCCCTCCCCACAGCCTATGTGACCAGAGGCAGAGCTGGCAGGGCTGTGGGCGCTCAAGAGCACTCAGCCTCAGGGTCAGCTCAGCTGACTCAGGAGCTTCCAGGAGCTTGGTCAGACATGTTTGGAGACGGTGCTTCTCTCCTGTTCCCAAGTCTCAGAAGCTCCAGGGAATGAGCAATTTACCCCTACAAATCAGCTTCTGGGTTATTTTGCACAACTACTTCTAATTTCTAATGTCCAGGACTTGGATAAAATGGGATGAAATTTCAAGGGGGCTCTCAAATGCCCCCCCAATTGTGTCACCCCACACACACACACACACACAATACAAAAGCAACATTGAAACTTACAGTGCAACCTTACACAGGTCTGCTGGGAAGTTAGCCCTATGAAGTTCAGCAGGGCTTACTCCCAAGAAGGTTTGTGTAGGATTGCTGCCTCAATAGAGCAATTTGGCTCTAAGGATGTACGAAAGTCACTTACCTTGAATGAAATTCGATTCGCGGTGGGGGGGAGGCACTCTGTCCCTTCCCCCGAAATTCTGGCGGGGGGGGGAGGCGCTCCATCCCTCCACCCCCGAATCCTGGCTGGCCAGGCCGCAAATGGTGGTGGCCGTAGCTGCCGCCGTTTGCGTCCCTGCAGTCAGCTGTGATAGGTCACGTAAATGTTTACGTAGCCTATCACGGCTGAGTAAAAAAACCAAAAAAACCCTGTGTGTACGCAAATGGTGGCGCCCATGGGCGCCGCCATTTGTGTTCCTTATTTTGGCACGTCTAGTCTACGTAAACATTTACGTAGGCTACGGCGAAAATAAGGGGAACACAAATAGCGTAGATGCTACGCTATTTGCGTTCCCCTTATTTTCGCCGTAGTCTACGTAAATGTTTACGTAGACTAGACGTGCCAAAATAAGGAATGCAAATGGCGGCGCCCATGGGCGCCGCCATTTGCGTACGCACGGTTTTTGTTTTTTTGTTTTTACTCAGCCGTGATAAGCTACGTAAATCTTTACGTAGCCTATCACGTTTTTTTTGTTTGTTTTTTTACTGGAAATGGCGGCGGCGGCAGCAGCCGGTCGGAAGACCGGCCGCCGCTGCCGCCGCACCACCACCAGAGCCGCCGCCGCCAGGAGGATCCACCCAAGGTAAGTCCCGTCCCGGGGGGGCGGGGGGGCAGACCGTTTCGCCACCCATTTCGGGGGGCCGAATGCGCTGGCATTTGGCCTTCCCGAGATTTGTGGCGAAATTCACTGACATCCCTATTTGGTTCTCATTTCTAACTCACCACTTCTCACGCTGAGACTGCCTTGGACGGTGTCCATGCCCAGCATATTCTCTGCTTCGCAGCTGTATTCCCCAGCATCTTCCATTTTCACTTTATTGAATTGCAGTCTGGAATTTTTTCTGTAATACAAAAAACAAACAAATAAAAGAGAGATAGAGGAAAAAGCACTTTAGTTGCAACCCATGCACTAGGAAAAACATTAAAAGGCATTTCAGATTCTGGGATCACGGCATTCCTTGTAACTTGGTTGTTGTGTGTTTTTGAATTGGATATGTTTTCAGAGACTGTGAACACAGTACTGAAACTGGAAAACTCCACAATACCAGCTTCTGGAGGACAGGAATTGTTCTAATTTCTGTTCGTTCCTTTGGGCCTTGATTTCTGCCTGACTATGCACCTCTCTCTGGCTCCTATGATCCTTGACTTTGGCCTGACCTGGACTATGTACTCAGCTCCAGCTTCCGGCCTTCCAGCTGACTGGCTGCAGTCCTGTCACAGCAGGGCCCTGATAGTAACATGATGTAATCTGGGTCTAAGTTATATAGCAATTGTTTCAACAGAGATCCTTGGAGGTCTCCACTGCTTATTTCCCTCTATTATGAATACTGTCAGTTTATTCCTGCCTGTTGCTTCTTGTTTTTTAACCTATCAGTGCAGGGCCTGTCCTCTTAATCCATGACTAGTAATGAACTTTTAGTGAAAAAAGTCACGTAAACATAGTGAAAGTCAAAGTATATCATCCTATGTAGAAATTTGGTTTCACTGCAAGAATTCTAAAATGCTGATGAGTCAAGAATTGCCTTTGCAGAAGCTATGCTGATTCTTGACAACAAGGCTTCTTCTTCTAAATGATTCACGCCTCTATCCTTAATAACACTTTATACCAATTTGCCTGGAACTAAAGCTTTCAGATAGCTTCTCTTTCATTTGTGCATAAAACAAATCTGGTGGGTTTTTTTTGCTGATTTGGCACCCTATCAAAACCCTTTGTTAATTTTCAAGGAATCGGCATTGTCCATGCAAGACCTAAAAGAAGAAGTCTGAAAATCTCATCTGAAAGAGCTGTGCAGGTGCAGTCTGTGCATGAACCGTAAGAGAAGCCAGAGGAAGGTGTGCATTTTTACCTAGTAATATACCCAGATCCCAGTGAATCCTAAAAGACGTTTGCTCAGCCTTTCAGGAGTAGTGCAGTCCTTGAACTAGACACAAAAGGCCCAGTTCAGCAATGTTCCCTGGCCCAGCTGAACTAGAGCTCAGCCACTCTGTGGAAGCCTTCTTTTTGTAGGATGAAGCTGGGCTTCTGACAGTGCCAGTGAAGACGGAGAGGTCTTTCCCAAGGTATATAAAAAGAGGCCAGCCAACCTCAGTCATTTGGGATGGGGAGCTTCCTGAGCTGGGTCCTTTTGGACTAGCTCAAGGATTGTGTAGCTCCCCAAAGATTGGGCAAGGAGTGTTTCTTTAGGGCTTCAGGATCAAAGCTGATGAATATTCCGCTCAGCCTTGCTAATTTCTTAATTAGCTCTAGAAGGTCATCAAATGCCACCCCTACTTAACATGACCCTTCAGATGCACTTCCCCAGAACCATGGTTCAGGTGAATTTCTTTGCACTGAGGCCAGCTTTTCTGTGAGCTTCCTGTCTTTCTTTAGCAACCTCTTTATACCTTTCTCATCGAAGCCACTGCTATCTGAATTCTTAGTTCTGATTTATCCTTCCTTGTAAAAGACAGCCAGGGGACATGCAGGAGATATGTTCCAGCGCAAAAGGAATGGTCTGCCTGACAAGGAATCTCCCTTCAACATGTGCATGGGTGCCCCTGTGGAAATAACAGGTGAACAAACATTCAGAAGAACAGGGGTGAGGGCAGGCCGAGACTTTTGTTCTGGGACAATGGCATTCAGGTGGAGCCACTCGCAGTTATTAATTACTCATACCCGCACCATGAACAGTCCCTTGCTGGTAAGCATGACTTGCAGAGACTCATCCAGGACACTCATAGAGGACATTCTGGCACCTCTCCTGGTACCAGGCAGACAGTAAAGGGAGCATTATAGCAATGAAGGGAATCCCACCCGTTCCATTCTTCTATTGATCTGGGGCTCATTGTGCCCTGCATTCTGCTCTGCCTACCTTCCAGTTTAACTTGGCGAATTATTAAAATTAATTTTGGAAGTGGTGGACGTTTGCCATAAGTTATCAGTTTATGCACTTTCCCCCTTAGATTAATGATGTGTTCTAGAAAAAATGTATACATTGGTTCGATCATACAGCAAAACACAACTTTGATGTGGTCACACAGTCATATAGTGCCAGCACCAGCACTGACCAGTGAAGCACCAGTGGCTCCCCACAACATATCACACCTTGCATCATTGAATAAGAGTTTCCATTGCTGCTGCTGTGTCTCTGCTAATAATAATTCTGAATGCAAAAGAGTGCTGCAGTAGACAAATTCCTGGAGGAGAAGGCTATCAATCGCTACTAGTCTTGATGGCTATGTGCTACCTCCAGTACCAGAGGCAGTTTGCCTACATACACCAGTTGCTGGGGAACATGGGCAGGAGGGTGCTGTTGCGCTCAGGCCCTGCTGGTGGGTCCCTGGTCAACAGCTGGTTGGCCACTGTGTGAATGGAATGCTGGACTAGATGAACCCTGGGCCTGATGCTCTTAGTATTCCCGCCACAACTCTATGCTTAGAACACAACTTTGCTGTGCTTACCATGGGGCACACCATGTAATGGAAGGTGGGGAACTGGCCCTGTGCCCCTCACCTCAATGGTCCACAAGTCATGGTGACTCAACAAGGTGGCTGCGAAAACCTCAGTTACCAGATTTCACTCCAACTCTGTGATGCTGGTGGCCTATGTCACAAGGAAGAGAACCCCTGGGGCAGTCATCATCAGGCACTGGCAAGCAACCCTAAGAATGTGTGGAGGTACAGAAATGTGGCAAGATAGGGGCACTGACCAGAGCAGATGGGATGAGGTGAGCAGGAAAAACGAGAACAGCCCGAGGCACAACCACTGCCCTGGCTGGGTCTCTCATGGAAATCAATGGGAAAACTAAAATGACCACTAAAAATAAATGAAAAATAAAACAAATGCAATTCAAACAAATGAAACTTTTTAAAAAGAAAACAAGTGGAGAAACAAATTATTATTATTTCCTTACACACCCCTACTAAGAGATGGCAGGGAGGACTCACAAAAAGGTGCCTCTCCGAGGTGAAAATGACACTTCTGAGCATGCAGTCAAGTGCAGATGAAAGTTGTCATGCTCCATGACAAATCTAAATATCGTATATTAGAAGAGTCCAAAAGAACTTCAGTAAATGTGTAAACTTTTCCTGATCACTCTGAAAATACAAGACCTGAGGCTGTATACAAATGTACCATAAGAACAGTAGTTGCAGAGCCTTACTCTGCCTTTGCAATGGTAATAATAGGCATACAGTACCTATCAGCAATATGAATGCTGATTCTGTCATCAGCCTTGACCTCCACCCATGCTTCAGGCAGGCTGTCTGCTTTAAACAATTCTATTTATTTATTTATTTATTTATTTAAAAATATGTATAAGCCACGTTTCAGAATAAGCCCTCTCAAGACACCATCCAACACTTAAAAACATAAAACATAGTAAAACAATAAAACTAACCATTAAACCCAGATTGCACCACATACAGATCAGCCCTAGTACAGTCCTCACCTCAACAATATTGAACAGATGGAAAACTTTTTAATCTCAGTAGGCTGAAAGCAAAAAGTAAGGTAATTACAACCTCTGTCATAGAACTTCAATATGCTGATGATAACGTAAACTGCACACACTCAGAGGAAGATCTCCAAACTATCCTAAACATCTTCACAGAAGCATATGAAAAGCTCAACCACTCGCTTAACATCAAAAAAACCAAAGTGCCTTACTAGCAAGGACAAACCAATCCCTCTGTAGCACCATCAATCCAGCTTAGCAGTGTGATGCTGGAAAATGTCAGTCACTTTTCTTATCTTGGCAGCCATCTCTCCACAAAAGCCAACACCGATGCCGAAATTCAGCATCGCCTGAGCTCTGCGAGTGTAGCATTCTCCCGAATGAAGCGTAGAGTGTTCGAGGATCGGGACATTTGCAGGGAGACCAAAATGCTTGTTTACAAAGCCATTGTTCTACCAACCTTACTGTACGCCTGTGAAACATGGACCATCTATAAACGCCACTCTCAACTTCTCAAAAGATTCCACCAACGCTGCCTCTGAAAAATTCTGCAAATTACTTGGGAAGACAGATGAACTAATGTCAGCATACTGGAAGAAGCAAAGACCACCAGCGTTGAAACAATGATTCTCCAACATCAACTTCGCTGGACCGGCCATGTTGTTCGAATGCCTGATTATCGTCTTCCAAAGCAGCTACTTTATTCCCAACTCATGAATGGAAAATGGAACACTGGTGGACAGCAAAAGAGATTTAAAGATGTTCTCAAAGCTAATCTAAAAAAATGTAACATAAGCATTGAGAACTGGGAAGCTCTAACCCACGAGTGTTCCAACTGGAGGTCAGCCTATATTAAAGGCGCTATGGACTTTAAAGAAGCACGAGTACAGGGCGAAAGGGAGAAACGAGCTCAGCGGAAGGCACATCAAGCAAACCCTCATCGTGACCTCCTTCCACCTGGAAACTTATGTCCTCACTGTGGGAGGCTGTGTAGATCCAGAATCAGCCTTCACAGCCACCTGCAGACCCACTGCTAAGACTCTACCTCTGGAAGGCAATCTTACTCGGTCACGAGTGATCGCCATGATGATGAGTAGAGTCCTAACTCAGTAACAGGCCAAGGTAAACAGGTGAATCTTTAGGGCCTACTTGAAGGCCTGTAATGATAGAGCCTGGCACACATCAAGTAGAACAAAGTTCTACAACTGGGGGCCCACTACCAAGAAGGCCCTGTCCCTCATGCCCATCAGCTTAATTGCTCTTACAGGCAGGCACACAAATAGGATCTTCGGTACAGATCTCAGAGTATGGGCAGGTTGGTAAGGGTGAAAGCATTCCTTCAGGTAATCTGGACCCAAACCATTTAGGGCTTTAAAGTCTAATACAAGCACTTTAAATTGGTCTGGAAATGCACTAGTGATCAATGAAACTGGTACACTAGAGGTGTCCCATCATCCAACCACTATGCACAGGGGTGGGGAACGTGCAGCCCTCCAGGTGTTGTTGGACTGCAACTCCTATCACCTCTAGCCAGCATGGCAGCTGATGAAGGCTGATGGGCTAATGTTCTTGTTCACTTCTCCTGAGTCAAAGAGGGTGTTTTATTTAATGCTGAATGAGCCCACAATAAAGCAACATAACCATATAATCACAGTTCCAGTGTTCAAATGACTTTTCCAACTGTCACCTTTCCCTCCTACTCAGCCCCCAGACCATTCCATTCCAACCACCACAGCAGGGCTGACAACAGAACACACCATTCCACAGCTCTCCCTCTGAAATGGGAGTCCAACAACCTCTGGAGGGCCATACGTTCCCCACCTCTGATCTAGCATCTCCCAGTACTTGAGCAGCTGCATTTTGCACCAGTTAAAGTTTCCAAACTAGCTTTAAAGGCAGCCCCACACAGAGTGCCTTACAGTAATCCAGTCTGGTCTGGATGTCACTACAACATCGAAAACTGAAGCAAGGTCTGTCTTCTCCAGATAGGATCACTGTTGGCATACCACCCTATGCTGATAAAATGCATTCCTGGGCACCAGTTAGCGTTGCAGGAGAACTCCCAAACTCCTTATTTGGTCCCACAGGGGGAGTGCAACCCCCTCAAGGGCCTGCTGCAAACCTCCATCCAGGGTAGTTGGTACCCCCACCCACAGAACCTCTGTCTTGTCTGGATCAAGCAGCTTGCTCCTCCTCATCCATCCCAAAACCGCCTCCAGACACCAGTTCAAGAGTTCCACTCTGGGATGAGTAGATGGGAATGAAAGGCAGAGCTGAGTGTGTCACTTGCATGCTGGTGACACCTCAGCCCAAGCACAGTTTGCATAATTATTCTATTAAACATTTATTCATAACTTTAAAAAACCAACAGTTCTAAAATGGCTTTGGGAGGGCAGGAGGGGGGAATTGATTTCTGTTGCTTAAGGATCAGCTCATCAGTAGGGCTGTGCAACGCTTTGGTTCCAGATTGGAATCTGGAACCAAAGCGGGGTGATTCGGACTGAATCGATCCTGATCCAAATCAGATCTGGATCGGTCTAAAGCGGGTCAGATCAATCCAAATAGCTTCTGATTGCTTCAGACCGATCCAGATGATTCTGAAAGCTAGACAGCCTGTCTGGGAAATGTAACATTTTGCTTAAGATTAAGGAGGGGGAGAGGAGGAGTTGGGAGGGGGGACTGGAGCCTTGGCAAGTACCACCTCTGGGTGCCAATAAGGCTGAATGTTTAACCCAGCAGTCTCCAAGCACAGTGGGGGAGGAGGACTTGTATGGAACAGGAGATTCTGCTTTCGTTTCCCAGTGTGGTAGAAGGAGGAGAGTTCTTTATTCTTGGATTGTGCTAGTGCAGCAGTTCCCAGTACTTACCCAGCCCTTCTCAATTCCATTGCTTAGTCTTTCCTTCCCCTCTAAGCCCTTCTTCTAGATTCTTTAAAACTATGTATGTGTGTGTGTGTGTGTGTGTGTATATATATATATATATGTATGTGTGTGTGTGTGTGTATATATATATATATATATATAAATGTTCTCTTCAAGTTGTTAGGCTTTAGTTTGTTTCCTTGCTTTGTTTACTGCTTGTTCTTTGCCCCCCCCCCCAATTACTATCCCTTCCCTTCCCATTTTTCAACTCTTCATCTATATTCTTATTAAAAAAACCAAAGAACAAAATACAAAACACACACACCCTTTTCTCTTCTGTTAGGCTTTAGATAGTTAGGGTTAATGTTATTTCCCTTCCCCCCTCACCCGTAGCTTGTATTTTCTTTCTATATCTGCTTTTCTTTGGGTCGTGTGTGTGTGTGTGTGTGCGTGTGTGTGCTGGAGCCGCCGCCGCCTGGAAGATCCGCCCCAGGTAAGACTTGTCCCTGGGGGATCCGCGGGGGGGGGGGGGGCTGGCAGGCCGTTCCGCCACAGATTTCAGGGGCCCAAATGCACTGGCAATCGGCCTCACCGAGATCCGTGGCAGAATTCTCTGCCATCCCTAGCTGGAACAACTCCTCTGTAAGGAAAGGCTTCAATGTTTGGGCTATTTAATTTAGAAAAAAAGGCAAATAAGGGGGAGGTTTATACAATTATATAGAGTAGAGAAGGTGGAGCACTGCAATAAAAAAGCTCCACTGAGTTCAGTGTGACTTACTCCCAAGTAATGTGTACTGCAGCCAAAAGGAGGTTTAAGTTTTTTCTTCACTTAATGAGAAGAGCCTCTGGTCATCCAGTGAAGCTGAATAGTGGCAGATTCAGGACAGACAAAAGGAAAGTACTAGGGGAGAGGGGTTATTTTGCACTTCAAAAAACCCTACACCAGAGATTAGGGATGTTGTTGTTGTTCAGTCGTTCAGTCCAGTCATGTCCAACTCTTCGTGACCCCATGGACCATAGCACGCCAGGCCTTCCTGTCCTGCGCTCTCTCCCGGAGTGTGCTCAAGTCCATATTCATTGCATCGGTGATGCTATCTAGCCATCTCATCCTCTGCCATCCCCTTCTCCTTTTGCCTTCAATCTTTCCCAGCATCAGGGTCTTTTCCAGTGACTTTTCTCTTCACATTAGGTGGCCAAAATATTTGAGCTTCAGCTTCAGTATCTGTCCTTCCAATGAGCACTCAGGGTTGATTTCCTTTAGGATGGACTGATTTGACCTCCTTGCAGTCCAGGGGACTCGTAAGAGTCTTCTCCAGCACCACAGTTCAAAAGCATCGATTCTTCGGCGCTCAGCCTTCCTTAAGAGTCCAGCTGTCACAGCCATACATTACTACTGGGAAAACCATAGCTTTGATTATACGAACCTTTGTCAGCAAGGTGATGTCTCTGCTTCTTACTATGCTGTCTAGGTGTGCCATAGCTTTCCTCCCAAGGAGCAAGCATCTTTTAATTTCATGGCCACAGTCATCATCTGCGGTGATCTTGGAGCCCAAGAAAATAAAATCTGTCACTGCCTCCATTTCTTCCCCTTCTATATGCCAGGAAGTGATGGGGCCAGATGCCATGATCTTCGTTTTTTTAATGCTGAGTTTCAAACCAGCTTTTGCACTCTCCACTTTCACCCTCAACAAGAGGCTCTTTAGATCCTCTTCGCTTTCTGCCATTAGGGTGGTATCGTCTGCGTATCTGAGGTTGTTGATAATTCTCCCAGCAATCTTAATTCCGACCTGTGATTCATCCAA
This sequence comes from Heloderma suspectum, assembly GCF_057233095.1. Taxonomy (NCBI): domain Eukaryota; kingdom Metazoa; phylum Chordata; class Lepidosauria; order Squamata; family Helodermatidae; genus Heloderma; species Heloderma suspectum. The sequence goes on from NC_139461.1 coordinate 145,962,686, forward strand.
CCCGGCATTTCTCATGATGTACTCTGCATATAAATTAAATAAGCAGGGCGACAATATGCAGCCTTGTCGTACTCCTTTCCCAATTTTGAACCAATCGGTTGTTCCATGTCCGGTTCTTACTGTTGCTTCTTAACCCTCGTACAGGCTTCTCAGGAGACAGGTAAGGTGGTCTGGTACTCCCATCTCTTTCAGAATTTGCCACAGTTTGTTGTGATCCACACAATCAAAGGCTATAGCGTAGTCAATGAAGCAGAAATAGACATTTTTCTGGAATTCTCTTTAGGAATTTGGGATAGTGACCTCCTAATTGCCACCTTCTGATTAGGATCTCTAATCCCCTGTGTGGCTTGACAGTTGTTGTTTTTTTACCTTTTGTTTTAGTTGTATGCATGGCTAGCACAAAAGCCACTGAGCCTAATTGTCTGAAATTTGGCAGGCTCAGTCATCTCTATAGGGACTTCCAGGTCCCCAAATTCCATGCACTTATGTGGAAGCACAAAATATTATAGCTCTTTGCTTTGACAGATTTTCTTGAAAAAAGCCATTTTTACACGTGACTAGCACAAAAGCCACTGGACCTAACTGCTTTAAGTTAGGCAGGTTCAATCACCTCTATAGGTGCTACCCGATCTCCAAATTTCATGTATTTATCACAAAAACTAAGAAGGCTATGGCTGTTTCTGTTTTCCAATGCAAGTCAGTGTGAAAATGTGAAATCCAAATAATTCAGATTTCTGAATCTGGCTTCAGATCCAGAGTCCAAAGTGGGTTGGATCAGGGCCGAATCATTCTGAAGTGGATCAGGGCCGAATCCAAAGCTCTGAATCAGCCTCTAAAGCGGATTGAGGGGTCCGTGAATAACCCTGCTAATCAGCACTATGCAAGCGAACTCCTGATACAAACTTGCAAAACCAATTTTCTCTGAGCTCAACCCAGATAGAAGAAAGAACTGGCACAGGCCGTGGTGAAGCTGTACATGCAGAATGGCCGCGCCACTCAAGTAATGTTTCATTCATCCACAGCCTGAGGGTAGAATGCATTTTCATGCATCCACATTTCTTTCACCGTCACAGATAAAATCATCTGAACATAAGCTAGACAGTTCTGAGGTGCTGGTTCTACGAAGTCAGCCAGTTCTGTTTTGTAATTCTTCTTTCACTCTTCAAGGGGGTCTGGGTTTGGAATATGCGTTGCTGCAAGCATATATTTACCAGGCAAGGCTGGTTAAAAACTGGGAAGACTCACTGAATGAGGTCAGAGTTCTAATACCCCGATAACAACAAGGGGTGGGAAGCTTTCTCACAGCCCATTTTGAGACACAGTGGGGCTGACAGGACCCAGGGCACCAAGGAGATATGCTGACAAAAGTGTACAAAATCTTTAGATAACAATTAGTATGGATAAAAGGGAGTTCTGTTTCAATTGCCATGAGCTTTGCAGTGCAGGGAGGGGGACTCACAGTGAATCCAGGTAACTCAAGTTTGGTGAGTTCCAGTAATGATTCCTCTCTCAGTCTCAACCCACGCTCTATGATTAAAGGTATGCTAATACTCAATGGTGGAGGAATGGTTCTCTTTGGGTATTATTGCTAAAATCTCTTGCCATCTCATTCACATTTTATTTAGGTGGAGGTAAATTGAGCAGAAAGAAATGTTTTCCTTCCAAGTTCTGTTTCCTTTCTGAGAGAAACAGACTTGCCCCTACCTGTTGCTAATTAGCGACAGAAGAACATGCAGTTTGCAAGTTAGAGGAGTTTCCCCCTCTACTCCAGCAAACATTCATTGAAAAGGACAACTCCCCTGCCCGGTGGCGCCAGCAGGCTGTGCAAGCAGTTTGGGGGAAAATAAATTGATGGGAAAGTGGATGATTTGACATACAGGTAATTGCTACTTTCTGCAGCTCAGCCTACTCAGTTTCATTATGACCCATCATCACTAGGGGTGCGGGGATCATTTGGCTTGGGAAATGGGAAATAGAGACAGCTATTTAATAAGAACAGCACTTGGGCCTTAATTGACATGTAACATTCACAGGAATCACCCAGCCTTAAAATGTGGTATCACTGTTTATAGTTTATAACGCAAGAAATTCAGATAAGCCTTTGAAACAGGCATTGGCCATGGTGGGGGTGGTTATTATTATTCCTGGTTAATCTGCTCTAGTTAGTATATAATTTTGGATAAAAACTGTGTTGTATTTCAAGAAACCAAAAAGGCTTCCGTGCCAGTCTAACGTAAGCCCCATTCATTTCAACAGGTCTACTCTAAGTAGGACTAACACTGGATACAACCCAAGGATTGTTTGCAGAACTAACAATAATATAGTACACCTACCAAGGATGACAGAAATTATACAGCAGGAGGAGATAGCTACATTGGCTATCCAGCATGATGGGATAATCCTGTTAAAACAGATCCCCTGAATGATCTCTGAATATAGTGGAACCTGACCTGGCCATTCGAGCTCTACCTTCATGGGTTCCAATATTACGTACAGGAGCTGGGAAGCACCACAGAGCACAAGAGGTGGGCAGCAAAGTCTTGTTGATATGGACATAAGAAGAGCTCGGCTGGACCAGTTCAACATCCCATTTGCAGTGGTGGCCAGGAAGAGATGACAGCAGAGAATACCGCACAGATTGCCAGAAGAAAGGCTGACACCAAAGATAGATGGCTAAATCATCAACTATAGACATATTATATGAAATGACAGCACAGAGGAACTACTGGACATAGGGCAATGTTCTATTTAAGACTACTACTACATTGTGCCAATGTAAGCAACCTCTAGCACAACTCCAGTGGCATTTGCTGATGCGATGGGTTTTCCCAGAAAACCTGTTGCACCAGTAAATGCTACTGGTGTTGCGCTAGAGGTCACTTATGCTAGCACAGCATTATTTACATTGGTGGCAGTGTCAAATAGGATACTGCTTATAGTAGCCTGCCTCATCCTCAAGTTCTTACAGCTGATGTTCTCTATATTTTGTAGGGATGTCAGAGAATTTCACCACGAATCTCGGGGAGGCCAAATGCCAGCGCATTCGCCCCCCAAAATCGGTGGTGGAATTGTCTGCCCCCCCCCCCAGGACGGGACTTAACTTGGGCGGATTCTCCTGGCGGCGGCAGCGGTTTGGCGGCGGCAGCAGCCAGTCTTCCAACCGGCTACCGCCGCCGCCATTTCCAGTAAAAAAACCCAAAAACCAAAAAAACGTGATAGGCTATGTAAAGATTTACGTAGCCTATCATGGCTAGATTTTTAAAAAACACCGTGATAGGCTACGTAAATGTTTACGTAGCCTATCATGGCTGATTTAAAAGAAAAAAAATGCACGTACGCAAATGGCAGCGCCCATGGGCGCCGCCATTTGCGTTCCTTATTTTGGCATGTCTTAGTCTACGTAAACATTTACGTAGACTGAGACGGCGAAAATAGGGGGAACGCAAATAGCGTAGACGCTATGCTATTTGCGTACCCCTTATTTTTGCTGTCTTAGTCTACATAAGTGTTTACGTAGACTAAGACGTGCCAAAATAAGGAACGCAAATGGCGGCGCCCATGGGCGCTGCCATTTGCGTATGCGCATTTTTTTTTTCTTTTAAATCAGCCGTGATAGGCTACGTAAACATTTACGTAGGCTATCACGGCTGACTTCAGGGATGCAAACGGCGGCGGCTACGGCCGCCGCCATTTGCATCTCTGCTAGCCAGTGGCCGGTTGTCCAGCCACTGGCCGTGCTGGCCGGCAGCTCTGCAGAATCCCTGCGGAGTGGAGCCGGCTGGCCAGAATTTTGGGGGGAGGGATGGAGCGCCTCCCCCCCCACCACGAATTTCACCCTTCGAAAAGGTAAGTGACTTTCGTACATCCCTAATATTTTGCCTCTTGCTCAGGTTCTCCAGCTTCTTCTGTTTAAAGTTACAACAACATAAGAACTACTTTACTGGAGCACACCAAGGATCCATCTAGCCCCCAGCCTCCCACTGGAGCCAACAACGTGCCCCTTGGAAGCTCCAAGCAGAGCAACATGGAGAGAGCAATCTCCTGTAGTTTGTCCTCAACATCATGTACATTAAGACGATGTGGCATTAAGGAGTCAGTGGGGCTTTCTGCTTCTGTTTTAAATGCAGGATCACAACGACTCCCTTTTTCATGTGCTTCATTCCCCCGCCCTTCTCCCTGTATCTGAGTCTTCCATTATCTTTCATTGATCTCGCTCCTCTTCACAATGGGGTAATTTGATAGCTAATTATCTGCGATCTCTTTAGAAATGGAACAAAGGGCATTTAGAGCAGGAGCCGCCCTGGAGGGTCACGGCAGGGTCACGGCTCATGTAAAGAGCCCGCAAACTTCCACGAAGGAGCCATCTCAATCGCAGGATGAAAGCTCAGTGTGAAGGAGCCCAACGTCACAATTAGAGGAGAGTGGATTTCCCGTGTTCTGTTTCTTTATTGTTCCATGAGTTTGTTTCATCCTTTCATCCACTCCTGAATTCTGTTTTAATTAGATTTTCAAAGATTAATTCTGGAACTGAAACACCGGTTTGCACATCTTTCAGTTCTGCTCCCTGGCAGCCTCCTAGCAGCGTTTCCAGGTTGAGAAGGCCATGGGAGCCCTAACCGTGCTCCACCAGTGCTGGATCGGTTTCACAGGGGTTGGGATATTATAATTTTTGCTGAAATAAATGTATCTTCAAATTCAGAAGGGCCTCACATCATAGAATAAGTTTATACAAAGATGGCTACTATTTGCAACTTTTTGGAACAAGTTACAAAGCAATATGCACGGTTATCACTAGTCCAAATGAACCATGTTACTGGATATAGGATGATCACTGATAGTGTCAGAATGACATCTGATTATGTATCTTGTTTCCTTCGACTGCATGCATGTGGATATTGAACTGGACCTCGATTTAAGTGCATACAATTGGGCTGGTGGAAGCAGACTTCCCCACCTCCTCCTCTTCCTTGGTAGCCTCTCCAGCACCCCCAAAATACTACACAGATGGTTGGTGGGACCTATTGAATGGGACATGTTGTGCTGCAAAGGGCTAAGAGGGAAGGAGGAATCCTGCAAACCAGGCAGAAGCATGCTCCTTTAGCAAGGTCCTCCAACCACCAGCCAAAGGGGCTGCCATGGGAAGCAAGGGGCTGTGAAGTCTGCTTCTATCAGCCCCGTTGCATGTGCCTTAATCTGAAACCAACTCATGCATTAGAGAAATAAAGAAATACATAAATATCCAGGATATATTATGTGAGTGAGAATGGCTTTTATACCTGCCAGGCCCAGGAACACGCTGAGCTTCAAAGAGCATGTTTAGTTCATTGCAGCCAGACACATGAAAAAGAGTATTGTGCAATATGTATTTGCGTGTATGGACACCCCCCTCCCCCCCCCTTTTTGGCCTGTTCTTGTGCTGCTGGCGGCCTTGTTTCTTGGTCACAACATGCTTAGCTAAGATACGTATCTTCTTCCTTTGAGCCCAAGCTGAGCCTTGGAACACTGATGTTAGTAAGAAAAAAATGTACCTGAGCATGTTATGAATACATCTCTCTCACCACCAGTACCCAGAGCCACCTAGCACTGCGTGGTGTGGGAAAAGACTTAAGCCTGGGCACCTCTTTAGTCAGAAATTAATTACTCTTAACCATTTTTTCAGGGAATGCAGGTATAAGGTGACAATTATATGAACAATGGTTGTTGTTTTAAAGAGAGAGGTTACAGACATTTCAAAGTTTTTTTAAGGTGGAAAGCCTCTGTTTTATACTTACTTCCCATTCCCATATTTTATTCTGACATCTTTGCTCTTTTTCAGTTCTTTGCCATCTTTAAACCATTTGTAGGAGGGCTGGGGATTCCCAGCGCTTGCTTCACATTTCAAAGAAACCTTGGCCCCCACGTCCGCAGTCAGGCTCCTCAGCTTCTTGAGTTTCGGAGGGACGGCTGAAAAGAGATGAAAAAGCAAAGTCAGGTCCATACAGCTGTCAGTCCCCCAACTGCGTATAGTGCTAGGAGATGACAGTGGAAGTGCGCTCAGCAAACGTGAAGGTGTCGTGCCTCCCTCCACCCCTACGGTGAGCTGCTCATTCTTTATCTGACCGCAAGTCATCATTACCATCGACTGTTTTTCCGAAACGTGAAAGCAGAGGCGATCCGGTGCCTTTCACAAGCTGCTTTTTACCCTGGGCATCTAGAGCAGAGTATGTTCCCAGCCCGCAGCTCCCCCATTGGTATTCCTGCCGCGCGTTTTCAGTCCAACACCTCCCCACCGCCCTTCGGCATGAGTGCCGGCACCCCTTCGTTCCCCAGCACCAGAGACACAAATGCGCATCGAAGTGGGAAGCTAAATGGCAGCTTAAGCTCAGGCAGGGCTCTCTCTGAGGATGCTTCTTGCCCTCATTCTGATGCGGCTGCCACAAATGCCTTTGCCCCTTGCTTCTTGCCTCGCTTACCTTTGCTGCGGTCGACAGACATGCTGTTGACTCCACAGCCCGTGCTGATCTGAATGGAAGCATTTGGCTATCAGAAGGGGAGAGGAGGAGGACTCTCTTCCTTTCAGTTCAGCCACAATCACTGCAGATTTTTTTTGATGCTCCTGTGCCTGCCTGTTTGTTCTGGGGATGTACTGTACGCTAGCTTTTCTGCTGCCAAGAGGGAAGACGCTAAAACGCATCTCCCTAGAGAAAACAACTGGGAATACAGAAGGTCATTCAGCTTCTCAAAACAACAGGCTTCCCTCCCAAACAGTAGCAGCAAGACCCCCACAAGGAAAATCTGCCTGTGAGAACGGATAAACAGGGCGGAGAAGCAAGAGCCTGGGCCACAAAAGAGTGAAAATTCGGCAAACAGATAATTAGAAGTCCTCACACAACCACCATCTGATAAACAGCCCCAGCCAGCAGGTTTCTGGGGCTGCCAAAGTGACTATGACCTTTACTGGATGCTTAAGTAGCCAAAGGAATTTAACCCATGCGGCACCAGGAAAGAATGTAGCCAAAATTTCCCCACCAATGTGCCACTGCCTCACCGTGAGATGAAGCACAGCAACCTTCTTGATATTCCTCTTCACTAATATAACTGATATTTTGTATTAAATGCAGCCTCATTTATATGAATGCCCTGGAGGGTATCAAAAATATAACCTAAATTTGAATAAATCATCATAACCATGCTAGTTACATTAGTTATCCTAGCATAGCTTTCCACTTGTTTATTCTACATTGCCTAAGAGATAGTTCTATTCCATATATCACTGTCATAAACAAAAATACATACAGACTAGAAAACTCTCTGTCAGATCCTTGGCATTCATAGTGTAGAAAGAGGTGGTGCTACTGCCACTGTTAATGGTGAGCCCTGGCCCCTGCCACTGAAAAACTGTTTGAGAATTTCTCCGTCCCCTGTTGAAATTTGCTGTAATGGTCCCCTTAATTTCTCTGCCCATAAACAGGGTAGGGGGATTTTGAAAGGCCACTTGCACACAGCTCTTTAATGCACAAATGAACCAGAATCAATTTTGTTCACACTAGAAATATCAGTCATGGGGGGAAAGAGAAAGCTTGGCCAGCAGTGAAGTCACATTGACTAGAATTACCACAGACAGTGAGGAAAAAAAAAGAAAAAAATCTGTTCTTTCACATGGGAGCTCGCCACGGAAATGAAGCTGCAGCCGTTAGATGACAAAGGTTACCCTGGAGAGCATCGTAAGGCAGGTCCAAGTCACAGGACCATTTCTGAGTGGGGCAATTTACCACAAGTTGGTTCTTCCCTGGACATTTTGCGTGGAAAGGCAGTCTTGTGAATACTCCGTATAACATAAGCTACGAGTTACCACACCTTGTAAAAAAGATTCTGAGACAGCATTAAAAAACAACAACAACCCATCACCACCACCAATAAGGTTTGCAGAACCAGAATGGAGCTCTATCTAAAATGTGGAAAGGACGTGGGTACTTCTAGCTGCTTCACAATGTGCTTTTAACAATGCACATTGCTTAGATAATCTCCCTAAGGATTAGAATAGCCAAAATTCACTACAAAATAATTTCACTATGGGGAAAAAAGACATTTTGGAATTTTTTAAAAAATCCAAAATCTAGGTGGAAAGTGCTGGAGATGTCAACAAAATAGGAAGATCTTTGTTCTTATATGGTGACAGTGCCTTAACGTACAGAAATCCTGGGAAGATACCTTGGGGATGATAAAATAAACTGATCTGCTGAATTATTCACTAGTGTTTCTCCAAGGCCACGTCCCTGTATCAGAGAAGATCCCAAAGCTGCAAATCTTCAGTGTATTAGCCTCAGCAACAATACTGATTGCTACGCTTTGGAAGAGGACATTAGTCCCAGTTATCCAAAATATGGGAGTTATAAAATTATTCAAAGAAATATAAAACAAACAGAAACAGAAAAAACAACAACATTTGGCTAGAACAAGCCATGACTCCTAGTGTTCACAATATGTGGTGCAAGCTTCACGAAACCTGTCCTCACGCACACTGTTGAATAAAGAAAAAAGTAAAAGGGGGGGAATAATTAAAGGGCATGGTAGCAAACCCTATCTGCAATTTAAGGTTGGAAAGGAGAGTTCCCCCCAGCAGAGCATTTGGGTGAAGACCTGGTCTGCGTACAAAAGATCCAGGATTGCATGACGGGTCCTCATTGCTTCTGCATCCCAGCATGCCTCTACGGAAGCCAAGGTTTATGTCCTAATCTAAATGGTCTGTCACCATTTTTAGGTTTAAACTTCAGACAGGCCTTTTAAATTAAATGTACCTTCTATAACTTAAATATTGGTGGGTTTTTCATAAAGAAGAATTCTGTGACTCTCAAAAGCTCACACAAGTACTTCAGCCCTTGGCAGGAACATGAAAGTCAGCGGGGTCTGGCTTAAAACCAGACAAGGATGTCCACCTTCTCCATTGAGAATGTGATTGATGTGTGGAACCCCTGGCATGTGCTGTTAGACAGAACAGTGGTACTCATGGTTTTGTGCCTGTGAATATAAAATTATCCTGATGATCTTTTGTTGTTAATTTCGAAACTCCAGCCATCCGTTCTGCCTTTGATGAAACTAATTAATAATTCTGGTGATTTGTCTGGTTATGCAATTAACTGGTCAAAGTCAGAACTGGTCAAAGTCAGATGCCGATTGGAGAGAGGGTATATTCTATTGCATTAACTAACTGGCAGTTTTGATAGTGTCCCCATATTTTATTACCTATCAGGAAATACTTATCCCTAGAGATATATCTCAAATAATTGGGCTAAATTTAAATGAGTTGCTTAATGATATTTCACAAGATATAGATAGATGGGCATCTTTACTGTTGAGTTTGTGGGGTAAGGTTAATGCACTTAAGATTAATACTATACCTCAAATTGTTTACGTTATACGAGGGATTCCTTTACTTATACTTGGCAAATATTTCCAAAAGCTTACTGCTTTGTTTCATTATTTTTTGGGGGAGGGGGGGTCCTTTCCACCAGGAATATCTTTGAAAAGGATGCAACTCCGAATTAAAGAAGGTGGGTTTGGCTTTCCAGATCTTGCTATGTATCTGCTGACCTGTAATAAGCTCTAGCCTTTTCCACTTAGACACCGTGATCAGTTTTGGAAACCTCCTGTCTGGAGCCTCTCTCCAAATGGGTGGCATTAGGTTCTCAGCATATTACAGTGGATAGGGCTCCTCCCACAATTTCAGTGGGTAGAGACATGTGGTGTATAATTTCACGCCAATTACAGTTTGATCCATTTTCCCATGCCAAATTGACTCTATGGGGAAATCCCAATTTAAACAATGGAAAGAAAATGTTTTTGTGGTGGACCTGGGTGGATAAGATGATTTTTACTTTAGATCAATTATTGGGTGTTATGAGTTTTTGCAGTTTTGGGCTTTGCGAGATAAATTTGATTTGTCTGCCACCGCTGCGCTGAATGGCAGCATTTGCAATTGCAACATTTCTCAGAATCTAGGTTTGGTCCTGCTGCTTTCACAGCCTCGGAGTCCCCTTTGCTATTGGAAACACTTACTGAAGCTGAGGAGGTATGCTGACCCACAATACCTACGATCAGTGAATAAATATGATACCCAAGGCCTTAAGCAGGAATGAAACGGGGAACTGGATTGTCCTACTTCGCCTTATCAATGGATCACTGCTTCGGCGTCTGTATCTGATGTGTCTGTGGATATTTGGTTACATCTCATTCAGCAAAAACTCTGTTTCTGGTCTATTAGACACCACAATGTCTCTTTAATAAAGGCTTGTCTAATTCGGCCAATTGTTGGAGGTGTAATACAGGTAATCCTTCTTTTAATCATATGTTTTGGAAATGCTCAATAGTTGCCTCGCTTGGGGAGTAAGTTATACGGATAAACTTTGTACTGGAATACTCTTTAATACTTACTGATGTACATGTTCTTCTAAATTATTTTAATATTTGCTTCGCGGAACTTAACACACGGTCAGAGTAAATGGATTTCCTGTGGCCTTTTGACCACTGAAAGACTGATACTATAACACTGGAAGGATAAATGCTGACCTCCTATAATGCAATGGATTGAAGACCTAACAACACTAGCAACATTTGAAAGGGTGGTATACTGGCGTCACTTGCAAATGGACCTATATATGGATATTTGGTCTGCTTTTATTGCAGTTTATGTATAATCAATTATTTTTTCTTTTTTAGAATGTTGTAATAATTGAAACTGAGATCTTTAAAGTATGTAGCTACATATTAGTGTTTAAAAAATATCTGTTGTTCTTTCAGCCACACAGACTCAGAATTCTACCCAGCCATCCAACAGAAATGCAGATATTTAGCAACATTCCTTAGCCCTGAGCATTTTCTCTTTGTGTTCAAGGCCCAAAGAAAGAGAACATGTATCCTGCCTGGGTGATACCAGCACTGTGGAAAGGATGCAGAGTCCTCAAAAAACATTTTACTATTACCAAAAGGGATGTGTATTCTGAGGAGGACGCATGGCCCAGCTGAAAAGTCTTCTCTTTTATAATGAGCCACAGAAGAAGACCACTTCTACTCATCAGTATACATTCATTTTAAAATGGAGGGATAGTATGAAGGGTTTGTGTGAGCCTCTCTTCAGCACCACCCCTTTAATATTGTCTCCCCCTTCTACACTCATTTAGTCATGCCTCTCCTTCATTTTAGATCATCATAAAAATACCCTTGCTGGATCAAGTCAAAGGTCTATCTGCTCCAACATTCTCCCTACAATAACAGACGTACCTGGGAAACTTACAAGGAGACCATGATGGCATCCCCCCTCTCCCCTCCCTGCCCCAAGGCGGTACCAGGCTCCATTTGGCTATCATGGCTCACACCCACTGAGAATCTTTAAAAACGCACACACACGCCAGTCTAAACTATTCGTCATCCTAGGTGTGAATTCCATAACTTAATTTGGTGCAATATGAAGGAATACTGGCCTTTATCTGTACCAAGCATACTGCCAATCAATTTCCTTGAGTGGCCTAATCAAGAAATATGAAAGAGGAATTTGAAAAAACACTCTGCACAATTAATAATTGTATAAATTGTTGCTGCCCTCCTCTTAGTCGTTATTGTCTTCCTAAACTAAAAGGCCCCCGAACTTTTCAAGCTTACATCAAAGGCAATTTGTTCTGACATCACTCCCACGTTATTTCTAGCTTGATCCTACATGTGCTTACTCACAACATGATCCTTACCCCAGATCCACCAGCTGGAGGAGGTAACAATGGGACCAAGGTGTTCCTCTGTTGGCAGAATGGAGCTCCACCAGTGGAGGGGCACGTTGACCCCGGAGGCCCTAGTTACACCCACCAAAAGCTCTGCAGGTATAGGTAGACCTACTACCGGTGGTGCTTCTGCCGCTGGTGGGCCCAAGAAAAGGCATTTGTCAAAATATTACACAAAACCATGATGCTGATAATGCTTGAAGGATTAGCCTATTGCCTACTCAGCATAACTGCCTTTAAGATTTTTTATTATTATTTTGAATAGTTGCTGTTAACTTGCTTTATTATTTTTATTTCTTTAAAAAAATGTTTTGCAACTCATGGCTGTCCCTGGTTTTCCAGGATGAAGGCCTGTTAAGTGAATAACTCACATGTATAGAGACTAGAGCTGGACTAAACATTCTCAAAGGAAAACAAAAGGCTGTGGTGAGTGGTGAAAGGAGGGTGGGTCTCTCAAACAATTTTGGGGGTGCGGGATGAAACTGGGATTAGGAAGAGCCAGTGTGGTACTCCTACAAGCAGCTCCCTTGCTTGCAGCTACCATTCCCACCCCCACCCAGAAAACTGCCCTGAGAATGACATCATGGTTAGAGGATTCTGGCAAAATAAAAACTGTGTCCCCTAGCTGAGACTTGGGCCCACCATTTTTCACAAAGGGGCTCCGATCAGAGCAACACACTATGTGATCATATATCATCGTTCCCAGGGACAGCGTCATGGAAATGACCAATGCTAGCCAGCAGCCACAGGGAGAAGTACCAGGGTGGAAGGTTTCCTACCATCCATCCCCAAAGCAACAAAGGCATCCACATGTCCTTGGCTTGTGATTAGGACCGCAAGGGGCATTCTGAGCCACCAGAAAATAGTGATGGCAGAGAATTCCGCCACGGATCACGGTGAAGCCGAATGCCAGTGCATTCGGCCCCCCGAAATCTGTAGCGGAACGGCCTGCCACCCCCCCACCCCCCCGCAGATCCCCCCCGGGACGAGACTTACCTGGGGCGGATCTTCCGGGTGGCGGCGGCTCCGGCTCCGGCGGCTGGTCTTCCGACCAGCTGCCGCCGCTGCCATTTGCAGTTTTTTTTTTTTTTTTTACAGAGACGTTATAGGCTACATAAGTTGTTACGTAGCCTAAAACGTCTGGGTAAAAAAAAAAAAAAAAAGGCGTACGCAAATGGCGGCGGCTACGGCCACCGCCATTTGCGTACACCTGTGTTTGTTTGTTTTTACCCAAACGTTTTAGGCTATGTAAAAACTTACGTAGCCTAAAACAACTGGGTAAAAAAAAAAAAAAAAAAGGCGTACGTAAATGGCGGCGGCTACGGCTGCCGCCATTTGCGTTCCTTAGTTTGGGCCGTCTTAGTCTACGTAAATATTTACGTAGACTAAGACAGCGAAAATAAGGGGAACGCAAATAGCGTCCACTACGCTATTTGCGTTCCCCTTATTTTTGCCGTCTTAGTCTACGTAAATATTTAAGTTTTGTTTTGTTTTTTCCCCAGAGCCCTCCGCGGCCAGAAATCCGGCTGCGGACGGCTCTGGCCTGGCTGGGCATGGCTGGCTGCTCCGTGGAGCTGCCGCGGAGCACAGCTGGTTGTGTAGGATTCCGGGGGGGGGAGGAACGGATCGCCTCCCCCCCCGGCAAGGATTCCGGGGGGAGGGACGGAACGCCTCCCCCCCCATCAACATAATCCGCGAAAGGTAAGTGACTTTCGTACATCCCTACCAGAAAACTTAAGTGACATTGTTCAAAATCAGTATATTTTTTGCAAGTTAATTTCATTGCTTTAGAATAACATTTAATTGTTTTCATAATTAGCAAAGTCCCAAACCTGTTGTTACTTAAAGTATATTGTTGTTCTAATATGATGGATGCTTTAAAAATACATGACTATTTTTTTATAATGTTTGACCAGTTGATCAGACAAATCTTTTTCGAATCTGGTCAGTTACCCAAACAGAGGTCCATGTAATGGCGTCATGATACTTGCTGTTTCATTCAGTTGAATCCAGCCATTGTGCAACAGGATTTCCCACTTCCCTCCTCCCCACTGCAGTCTTCCATGCATACCCAAAATCTGTTCTGGAGGGTCCCCCAACCCTCTAGAGCAGACATGGGGAGGGGGGAGAGGAAATCCATTCCACTACCCGTGTCTATTCTACTAGTGGATGTCCACCATTGGGTCCAAACCCCAGCCTTATATTTCCAGTTCCTAGCATGAAATTCGCTGTTTTTGCTTCCACAGCCCTTTCAGTAAACATCCCACAATTTCAACCTATTTCCTAGATAGTAAATTCAGCCCCCTCAGAAACCCCCCAAATGAGAACATAAATAATTATAAATAAGTTAAATATGTTAAATATGATTCAACTGAACAGCAGTGCATACTTTCCTGTTTCAGTAAATTTTACTGGGTAAGTTACTGAGTAAACTATAAAACCAGAGATACTTTTAATTCTGGCATCATGCCATTCAATAAGGTCAACCACTACAGGAACTTCTGTATGGCCATTTGTTGTGGACAATGTAACTTTGTTTTTTTCTTGTACTTATCCAGAGCCAATCTCATTGTTGTCAATAAATTCAGTTTCACTTCTAAGTCTTTTTTTTAATATACTATCTTCAGCATAATTGAAAGGGATGTGCAAGAGAGATTTTGAAATGGTGTACTAGAACCCATTATTATTATTATTATTATTATAAATAATGGATTTATATACTGCTGACTATACTTTAAAAAATCTCTAAACAGTTTACAAGAAAATTAAATACATTAAAATTCATGATATACATTAAAATACAATTAAAATACATAATAATTGCAAAAACATGTATATAAAACATTAATAAAAACCTATTAAAAGCAATTCAACACCATAATTACAAACAAACAGATTGGGCATCACACTCACTCAGGAAAGGCCTGGGTAAAGAAATGGGTCTTTAGTTGGTGCCTCCCGAATACCAAATGGGAGCTCATTCCATAAGGTGGGTGCCACTGTGGAAAAGGCCTTCCCAAGTGCTGTGAGACAGCAATCTGCAGGCCATGGTACAATGCAGCCAGGCCTTCTCCGATTATCTTAATGATCACACAGATCTGTATTGGGGAAGGTGATCTGCCAGGTAACCTGGTCCCGAGCTGATCAGGGCTTAATGTTCAATATGCCAAAGTCCCTTGTTCCAGACAATCAGCACCCATCTATATTCCTACCAAAAATTATTTAAAACTGCCTTTTCAAAATTTACCTAATGTCAATCTAGAAATATTTCTTAATCTATTGAGATAAATGCCAGCAACATCCGAAATTTCTCTTAAAGTGGTATAAATTGCAAATGTGGGACCTGTCAAAATTCATGTGATTTATCAGAACTTTATTTAACACATTTACACCCACTTCCCTATATAATTCAAGATAACTTGCAAGTATAGTACAATAACAATACATAAAAACAAAGAAATAAGCCAGCAAACCCAAATCTCTATTCCATCTAATCTGATAGGAGTGATGTAATGCCCCTTAGTTACCAAACGTTTTGTGACTTATAAATAAACTTTCATATCAGGGCTGCTACAAAAGACCTTAAGTAAAATTCAGACAGTCTTGTTTCTTTTGCTGATGTACTCAAGGGCCTTACAATGCAATCCTATGTATGTTTTCTCAAAAGGAAGTTCTGCTGTGTTTGGTGGGGCTTACTCCCGGATAAGCACAGGATTGTAGCCTAAACCTCTTAACTGAGTGTTTATATTTTTCTACTTTGTAAATATTGAAAGAAACAAGGTTTGAATCTAACACGTTCTATAACAGGTTCCTTATATGATGTAACCCTATGGAGTTAAATCCAACATTGTTTGAATGCTCGTCCATGTGCGTAACAGGACTTCCCCTACTCTCCTCCCCCTTTGCCCAAATCTGTCTTGGAGAGTTCCCCAGCCCTCTGAAGAATATTTGGGGGTGCACAGGGAGCTTCAGAGAGGGGAGGGAAACTCTATTCCACCAGTAGTTTCCATTCTGCTGGCAGAATACGACCCATTATTCTTTTTCAAAGCTCATATCTTCTTATTCCATAACGTCCCAGTTTTAAAACTTTCTGCAAACTTTGCTTTCAGACTTTACCTAGAAGTGTTGATAGAGGAATACATGAGTGAATTCCTCTTTCCACACTTCTGGGTTACACCCAAAGTCATGACATGGGGTTCCTTCACATGGAGCTTTTATCCTGCAATTGAGATTGCTCCTTCACAGAAGTTTGCAGGCTCTTTACATGATGCTGTGATCATTCAAGGCATCTCCTGCACTAAATGCCCTTTGTTCCGTTTTTAGATAGATCGCAGATCTATCAAATTACCCCATTGTGTTCCACTTCAGTTTCCTCTGTGAAAAGAGTAAAACCGGCAAGAAGAGGAGTGAGATCAATGAAAGATAATTGAAGACTCAGATACAGGGGGAAGGAAGCTGATGAAAAGGGGAGTCGTCGTGATCCTGCATTTAAAACGGAAGCAGAAAGCCCTGCTTTAAATGCAGGGTTTTAGGCTGGTGTAGAGATGCCCTTGAGCATCTCACCAAGAACTGTACAAACTAGATGCACATTGAAAAACATGCACAGAATGTGATTTTCCTTAGAACTACTTTCCCCCAATGGATGCATGTAGTTACTAAGCCCACTTCTAAAAATCAGAAGGTTGTGAAAATCCTGTAAATGTTCCTGACCAAAATAAAGTACAGCAAATCTTGTGGAGAAAATTAGCCCAAGGTAAGTAGAGCAGTGAAACAGAACCCAAGTACTGTATATGTCAGTACATGCTCTTGTTCCCCTTGCAAGGAGCATCCGCTTGTTCTCCCTGCCACTCTCTTTCCTCCCTTGAGCACCTCTCCCTACGTTGTCTCCCCCTCTGTTGAAATTTAGACTGTCCATTCCTCGAGGCAGGAATCTGACTTTCTTTGCTTATGTTACACTGTAAAGCAAAGTATACATTGATAGTGCTATATTAGTAATAACCTGATTGAGATAAAGTCATTCCCAAACAGTAGCATAAAAAATAACACAAAAATGGTTCTCACCTGATGGCCTAATGGGGTAGCAGCAGGAGTCACCACTTTAGACATTATATGGAACTGTGGAAAGAGGAAGCACAAGTCACTCATGCATCCTCTTTTCAATGTCCAAACCCACCCACGCAACCTGCTCCTGTGCCTGCTGGTTTGGCAGCAACTCCCATTGAGTTAAATGGGGCTTACTTCCAAGTGAGTGTGCATAGGACTATGGTATTAAAAATTAATGTAACTGAGACTCTATCAGAAGAATTCAAATGTAAATAACTTTTTTTAAAAGTATCACCAATAGCAAATAATTACTAGTTGTATGTTACTTGCTCCAAGGAGCCTTGTCCTTTTTTGGAGCCTTTAACATATATCGAAGAGGAGTCACAACTATTTCTTGTTTTAAAGGCACTAAAATGCCTGGTCTGAGGCAAGCTTTTAAATTATAACAAGTCTGCAGATCTGAAACTCCAAATCCACTTCCATTAACCAGAGCTATTTTCTTTTAAAGTTTCAAAGTTTGCTATATTTCACATACATTTCAACAACAAATCTGCCATGGTTCTAACTAGCATATGAATTGGAAGGTTCTTCAATTTTAAGAAGAACTAGCTGGCCTTAGGGCAGATATATATTCTATATCATTGACCTTTACATGACTGTGTTAATCTATGTCCCCAGTCTGCACACTTCCCAGTTTTTGACAGCTTGATTTCTCCGGGTGAGACGATCCAAAGAGTTCATACCTCAATTCTCCTAGATCCATGTCCGAGCATCCAGGTTCAGGACTGAATCCAGGAGTACACTATCCTGGTGCCACCGAACCCCAAAACTCCAGACAACCTCTCCCATCGGTTTCATGTATTTGTTAAATATCATGGAGGCTGAGATGGAACCCTGAGCGACACCACAGGCCAATGGCTATGGCATCAAACAGGAGTCCCCCAACACCACCTTCTGAGATCTCCCCTCGCAGATGGGCCAACACACCCTAAAACGGTACTTCCAAGTCCCATCCCAGACAGATGCATCAGAAAGATACCATGGATGAAAGTTTCAAAAGTCGCTGAGACATCCAGCAGAATCAACAGAGACACATTCCCCTTGTCTAGCTCCAAAATGGACCAAGGTGGCCAAAGTAGTCTCTGTCATATAATCAGGCCTGAAGCCAGATTAAAATATATCTAGATAATCTGCCTCATCCAGAAACCCCTGAAGCTGAGACACCATCACATGAACCAGCATCTTGCTCAAGAATGGAATACTGGAGACTGGCCAGAAATTATCCAATACAAATATGAATTGACATTGCTCATAACAATATTTTATTTTTGTTCTGTAGGGCATCCTTTCCCTGAAGGTCTTCCTTCCCTTGGTGTGCAGTTTTTACCTGTTTGCAACCATTTCTGTGCACCCATAACATACCTTTAGGGGGTTTGTCTTTTAAATTCTATCAAAAACTCAGAGGAGTTGCAGGGTTGTTGCCCTTCTTGGTTTGATGGAAATCCAATGGAAATTGTAAAAGGAGGGATTGCATTTTTCATCAATTATATGTCATGTCTTGATGCCATCAGAAAATCCATCTCTTCAAGTTACATTCCTCAGCTTTTAAAATGTTATAATAAATGGCACCAGAATCAATTGTTTTGCAATTTGTTCAGGGTCACTCTGTACATTTAATGTATTAAAAGGTATGTACAATAAACCACAGAAGTCAAAACAAATTAATTTTAGAGTTCTAGAAATCTAAATTAATCTACAAAACAGTTGGAATCACTGAAAATACCCCTGTTTGGGCTGCAGTTCTATGCACGTTTATCTGGAACAAGTCTGATCGAATTCAATGGTAATTATTTCTGGGCAGACATGTATAGGATTGTGCTGTTAGACAATGAAAACACATTCCTCAGGCTTCTGTAAGGCTCAGTACCAGAGCAATCCTATGGTCTGTGGGAGGATGCCCCAGAGGCCATAGGATATGGTGGGCCCCCACCCCTCCAAGGCTGTAGACAGAGCTACAACTTCAGGGGGGAATCTGAGCATTGTGCCCTCAGAAAGAATGGAAAGGGAGGGAGGAGACTCACCTGCACCTGGGGAGGAGAAGCTGAGGATCTAGTTCAGTGTGACAGAGCACATGCTTGGCAGGCAGAAGGTCCCAGGTTCGATCCCCAGCTTCTCCAGGTAGGGCTACGAAAGAATCCTGCCTGAAACCCGTGAGAGCCACTGCCAGTCAGTGTTGACAATACTGGGCTAGATGGACCAATGGTCTGGCTCAGTATAAGGCAGCTTCCTATGTTCCTATGACCTCTCAGGCCTCTGGCAGCACAACCCAGCTAGACAGGCTTAGAGGCCCATCTAGCTAACAGGCTTTTAGGAAGGCGGGGAGGCAAAAATTGCATCCATCATTCCTTCTGCCCAGCTAGCAACAACCTTACTGGGTATAGGATTTTCAGAAGCCTCCAGTCTTGAAGGTTTCCATCCAGCAGGTGGCAATTCTGTAGGACTGCACCCTAAATTACTGTTTTATGGCTGCCATGATGCATTTTTGGGAGCAAATTTTGCTCAAACGGTTGAGATAATTCCTCCAGCACAATTCATTCTCCACTTTTTAAGCTATCAATCCAGTTGTCAGAAGTTTTCCCTTGTAAAATGGTCACGGAATGCCTCCACTATATGGGTAGAATACCCAAAGCAGTTGCCTAAAACTAACTAAGAAGGTCGGTGCCTTCATTTCAAGGCATGCTAGTTTCTTTCTTGATTTATTCTTGGAGTTGACTTATGTGCCTGGGCACCACTGAGACACTCAAAGAAGCTACACACCCAGCCTTTGTTGCAAGGGGCAGAGGAAATGAATTGCAAAATTAAACATCTACCCCTAAAGTAAGTATATTACTTTAAGATCGATCTTAGAAGACTTCTATGGATTTAATTAGTGTAGCTTTGATTATACTTGGCACTGAATGTAACAGCTTTAATGACAAAAATATATTATAATTTAGGTGCTTTGGGGCATCATTTAGGTGTCTTAACTTAAAAACATAATTAACCCTAAATGAGCAATCTGCCTCTATATTGTCTAATGATGGGAAGAGTATCAGAGGGCACATCTCACCCAGCAGGATATATTCATAAAAGACAGATGTTTGGATAAAAAGAGCATTATTCACACTGACACAGGGCAATATGGATGAGGGGGAAGACACGAGGAACATCAGATTAGACAAATTAAGGTTCCCAAAATGATGTTTTTTTCTAAGTATCCTAAGTATATGACTATTGTAAAATTCCAGCTTCCATAAAATGGATGTTATATTGTAGTCTCTCTCTCTTTTCTGAAGTAACAGTTTTACTTTTAGTTATTTCAAACATGACTTTTTTCACAGTTCTGCAATACTACCCAAACAACTCATGAAATTCTCAATCCTGCTTATTTAGGTTTATTGATTAAAAAAACCCTCAATATGTCCATAAAATTGAAGAGTTCATTGGTAAAACACCCTGTGATAAATAGGGTTGCGTGAATCAGCTAGCTGAAGTTCTCCAAATTCCACCTTGAAGCTCATTCTGACTCGCGTCTATATCAGATTGCGAGCTTTGTCATTTTTGCATGAAAATCTGTATTTTTGTGCGTATTTTTCCAAACGTATGCATCAATTGTGCCCATCTTTGAAATGTACACATTCTTCTCCCATTGATTAAAGTGTATTTGGGCAAATTTTTCAAAAGTACGCATTTCTTCATGCTCATTTTTCAAATGTACACATGCTGTCAAGCACATTTTTGGGGTCCACAGATCACATTGCAAGCTCAGCAACGTACAGAATTTGACCACAGGTTGCATCTGAGTCCACGTTTGGTCTGGAAGCTGAGAACTGGGTAAATCCTGATCAAACAAGGAACTGAAATGAATTTCTCATACATCCCTAGTGATAAACCCCCTTACTGATAAGACCACCTCAGAGCTAATTTAGCATCCCTGCAAAACCTTGAAAGAGCTAAATATATCCAAGCCCCAACCTTGGCCTAGAGAGACTGACTCGTCACAGAGGTCAAAGCTTTTACTATACCTCTCCCCAGCTCAATAAATCTATCTCCTATCATTGTAACCTTCACCAGTCTCCAGGAAACAAAACTTCCCTTGGTCCTCATCAATCTCCACCACTTGGACTTCCAGTTCTCATTCCTCCCTGCTCCACTCCTGTCCATCTCCCCCACCCCATTTATACCGTGGTCTCAGCAGCTTGGAGTCACTGCTTCCCCTGGCATTGCGCCCTCACCTATTCCCGTAATCATCTTCAGGTGGAGCAACACTGGCAGAAACGCCAGCTAGGTCCGTAATTCCCTAAGGGCAACACTTGATGACTGTCAGGCTCTTCCAGTCTCCTCATTAGGTCTTCTAATTAACACATACTGAAGTTTTGCTAACTGTGACAGCAAGGCTGGCAATTACAACGCATAACCCAGGCATAGGCAACATGGTGCCCCCAGAAGAAACTAATCAATTTGGATAAGTAAATGGGTGAAAATGGACAATATCCCAAAAGCCTGATAATGCAATTTTATCTCTACAGACTAAGATATACAGTCACTGCAAAAAAGCGTACAATCATGTCATTCAATACCAGAAGTAACTAAGGGAACACTCCTTAGCTGGGGAATGCTGGGAGTTGTAGGACTTATTTCTGTCTAAACATGCATAGTATTGTGCTCTAAATGTACTGCAACCAAAGGTCTTCTTCGGTGGTCTAGTTTGCAAAAATATATGCAATCTTATTTTTTCCAAATGTTTCCAGTTTTTTCTGGGCCTTCGCCTCTCTAGCGCTTATCCAGGTTTGGTTTCTTTTGGAGGAAGAGATCACTGTAGATTTATGTAATATTTGAGTTTTATTAACAAATATTAAATATTTCAGGACAGAGACCCACCCCTGTAATGCATTAATCCTGATGTAATTCTGGGTATTTCTTCATTAAGCAAATAACCCGCAAAAACCCACATCCTTTCCGGAGCTTCCCACTTTTGGTTTCTTTGTGGGATTAGGAAGGGATCCTTTACACAGCAGCCATGTGGTTTGAACTGAGGGAGTGCCTCCCTCCCTCCTGGGCATGTCTGCAAAGGAGGGGGAGGAGTCTTGTTTTCGTAGCTCAACTTCTGCTGTGCTGTTTTCTTGCAGCCCCCAGGAAACTGCTCCCTTACTTCTGAGTAGAGATAATACCATGGTATAAGTCTGCAATTGTGGGCACACTTACCCGGGAGTAAGCTGCACTGAACTCAGTGGGACTTACTTCTGGGTAGACATAAGATCACCCTGTAAGTCTGCAATCCTCGGCACACTTACGTAGGAGTAAGCCCTATTGAACTTAATAGGGTGCTCTGAAACAACAAAGGACATTGCTTCTGAGCTTGGTGGGGTGGGGGATCAGATGTGTCTCCCTTCATTGCAGGGGGGCATTTTATCCTCTTCTCCCTCCAATTCAGAAATGTGGAGGCAGTAGTTGTCACAATCAGCAGGCAATTCTTGCCCTCGTGCCTGTCAAATCTGCTCCGGTCTCCTTCCCTGCAACCCCGCTCCCATCCTCAATGCCTTTGTCATCCTGATCGCGCCCTCAGCAACTGAAAACAAATGCTAACGGCAGGCAGGCAGAGCAGTTTCTTCTGATATGGGAGAATTTCACGTGGAGGTCATGGCGCTCCTGTTCTGTGGGCGGGGAAAAAAAAAATATTACATTTTTTGCATTTGGGGAAAATGCAGGATAGGCTGGGGAAAATGGCAGGAGACACCATGGAGGGTAACGGTGTCATCCAAAGAGCCCACAAACTTCCATGACAGAGCCATCTCAATAGCAGGATAAAAGCTCTGTGTGATGAACCCCTCTGTTACCCCTGTTGAAAAATATAAAAGGTCCATTGCAGCACTTTGGAGCGCTGTTTGCCACACCAACAGAGAATGGCACGGCTTTCTGTGTCCAGTCGCTGTTTTATGCCCTGTTAAAACAGTAGCAGCACAAAGACAGCGACCCTTCATGTCTTCCTTGGAGTAGCCAAGATCCCTTAGGTGTTCCTGTTCAGTCTCCAGGCTGCTAACTGAAGCAAGCCTGGACTTGAGTGGAACACCTATCCACATGGCAATAGGGTCTTCCTGGTCAGCATCATGAGTAACCCTAGACTGACCAACTCCAAAGATCTAGAAACCAAGGTCAGAACGGATTCGCCCAAACAATTTCCACCATTTATGAGGAGAGGATTTAGGGGTAGGGTTCAAAGGGCCTGAATCTTAAGAACAGGATGTTTGCTAGCTGGGCCTAGGATCCACATCCCAACTAAGAAGACAGACATTACAGAATGCCACCACATCAGAAGCCAAATTCTTGGTGCCAAGCTGTGCTGTATCAATAAAGTAGTCAGCCGGGAGAATAGCAGCTAGGGAGCTATTCCTCAAAACATCTCCCAAATCTCATTTGATATGTCAGCATCCAATGCAGCAAACTATTTGCCTAGATAGACACTGTTCTAGAGAAGAGAGACCTGGTCACACATGCTCTGATCAATGCTGAGGACGCTTTGAAGCCCTGTGCATGGATGTCACCAACTCCCTGCTGCTATAATTTCAGAGGAAGTGAAAGTGTCTGTTCATGGCACCTGGAAGCACTCCATTACCATAAACACTCTGCCAAGCAATTGTGTTGAGAGCCAGTTTGTTCTCATTCTTCTTCCTGAATCCTGATTGGATTAGACCAGGTGTGGGCAGAAGATAGATCAGATCTACTGGTAGATATCTTGGTGATTTGCAGCAGATTGGCAAGAATTTCTTAACAATAGCAACAACAAAAAGACTGCCCCCCATCACACACACACCCCAGAATTATACTGCTTGAAATAAAGAATGCTGGGGGTAACCAGGAGTGGCTTTTATGTGGAAGGACTGTGAGTTCAGTGCAGTTCTAGGACTTGAAACATTTCTGGGCTTAAAATTATTTAATTCTAGGTTGAGTCAACAGTGTTCCTTCTTGTCTGTGTATTTCTATGTCAGTTGCTGGGGAAGATGAGCAGGAGGGTGCTGTTACACTCATGTGCTAGTTGTGGGTTTCCCACAGGCAGCTGGTTGGCCACTGTATGAACAGAAGGCTGGACTAGATAGACCTTTGATCTGATCCAAGCAGGTCTCTTCTTAAAGTTCTTCCCCACCCTAGACCATTATCTGCTCCCTTGCTAGGCCTGAAGTTTGACCACCTTGGCTGGTACCAAGCCCTTTATTTCAAAGGCAATAAGCTGTTTTGCCCACCACAAGAACTTGGAATTGGCATATCACCCTGCTAAATTGCCACTAGGGGCTGACATTTTTTGGTTTGGGAATCTGGCCATTGTCCCTTGGTCAGGCTGGGCTAGTTGCCTGGGCCCTGCCAGGGGTATCCAAAACGGCATCAACGCCATTTCCCACACACAGACACATGGCAAAATCTACTGCTGAGTGCCTTCTCCTCCTTTGAATGCTGATCTGTGTCCACCTACGGTGGTAGGAGGCAGTTAGTGCTGCCATGGGGCGGCGGGTAGAAAAGCAACTTCTCAGTCTTATGCCTATTACAGGGAGGGTGGTAAATAGAACACTGGATCACTGCTTGGCTCTTTGCTGTTCCCAGGAGCCTTAGCTGACCCCCATTCCCAGCCATGGGAGTCAAAGAGAGACAGAGCTGAGTAGAGAGTTGGCTGCTTGGAGCGGCTTTCCCACTGCTCTGGCCCAGAGGGAAGGGCAGCTAGGCCCAAAGCCAGAAAACCAGCCCCCGCAGGTTCCCAGAGACTGAAAAGGATGATGCCCTTGCAGAAAAGCTGGAGGCGCCCACCACGGACCCCGGTATATGTAAGTGCCAGGAGGAACTGGCATGCTTTAGTGGGGTCACTCGGACAGCAGTTACAGAGGACACCCTGCCTTGGACCAAGTTAAAGCCCAGGTCATAGAAATATACCTTGCGCCCCATGCCTGTGAGGAACTGCTGACCACTGTCCCATTTGGGGAAGCGCAACAGGGCAGCCTTTCGGTGAAGTGCCAGGAACTGCATGCAGCTCCCCCTGTGGGAAATCATTGAACTGCAGGTGGCAGCTTCTCAGCAGAGTATCTTCCTGTCCTGGGGTGGCTCTGCATTAACAGAAAATCCCACAGCCCTACCTGCATTTTGCTTCCGTTGCTGTGGCGCAACTGGGATTGGCTCCTTTAGACGACGAATGTGATGTGGAATAGAAAACACCCATTCTCAGCCGCCTTAGGGGGGCTTTCTATATTTTTCAATGAAACAGTGCCATCTAGTGGTGGAATTATGGCAGTATGCCGGCACTACACACGGCAGAAATGGCAGGGTTTTTTTTAATATATATATATATTCCAGCTTATCTCCAATCTTTTTAAAGGCAGGAGATGTCCTGGAGGTTAATGACTTCATGCAAAGGACCCACAAACTTCTTGTAAGTGGCCAATCACCAGCGCATAATAAATGCCTCGTGTAGAAATGGCCCTGAACTGACTCTACCCACCCAGGCTGGCCACTGGATCCCTCTAGGCAGGAAGGAGTGTAAAGGACTTCCTGTTGCAGCTCACCCTTGTTTGAGCAACAAAGTCTACCTGAGCTCTGGCTTGTCTTCTGTTTCTAGTCTTGTTTTCCAGTCCAGGCTTGTGGTTTGCCCTCCATTCCTGGCTGCTTGTCAGTCCTGGCTCCTGCCTCCTGCCTACAGCCCAGCCCTGACAATGACTGGGGTCTTCCTACACCATAGGAAGCTCCACAATCCCACCTGGGGCCCCAAGAATAAAGGCAGCAATGAACCCAGACATAAGCCAACAATAAAAGGCAGAGCAGGGCAACCCCCTCCACAAGCTCTGCTCCTATAAAAAAAGAGAATCCCTGGCGTAATTGCTTCCAGGATGAGAGCCAGAGTCTTCCATTATGCATCAGGAAAGGCAAGGATGCAATGCCTGCTATTCTTCCATTGCTGTCCGGTTACTGATGATGCAGCACCTATACTACCCAGGTCCTGGCTCCTGGCTGGTCTGCTCCCCTGTTGTGCCACATCCTAAAACGTGACACTGGCCTTTGGCTCTTCTTTTTCCCCCTCCCTGCACTCCAAGCTAACTGATTCCTGGGCTGATAGGAGTGGGGCACTACACATCCCCAAGGGGAAAAAACTCTGATAGGGAGCAGAAGAAAAGGTAGGGACTGAGAAGGGGGGAAAATAGCTCTACAGAGCCCTTTGAAATCCCATTCCACAAGGCAAGGCAGTTCTGGGTGTGCTGGGGAGCCTTTCCTCCTGGGAGGAAGAGGCTGGAGCCTGTCTTCAGGCTGGAGGGGGTACATCCCCAGATGTGAACACTCTGGACTAAAGGAGGAGCGATTGACTAGACCAAACGCTGCCTGTGATTCGGGCTCATCACTTTTCACTACTCAACAGCATGCAGTGGGGCTCAGGGAAAATATTTTTAACTAGGCATGAGGAAAGGAATTATGAATTTAACGGGCTTTTCTTTCACAGCAAGGCTGCCCTGATAAATGTGTGGCCATAAAGCTCCTGAAGCTATGGCATTATGGGGGAGTTTGCTCCCACATTTCTCTTCAGAAGTCATCTGTGCCCAGTGAAAGGAACAGCTGCTGCTTCTCGGACCTTATTCTCAACACTCCTTTGATCCTGAACCTGAACCTTGACCCCAATGTGAATACAGGATGAGGGCATGCAACTGCCAAAGAAGTATATCTGCAGTGATTTCCGAACAATTATTAGAGTGGTCAAAAATTAACGTGTCAACTTTATGTGCCACTTCACACACACGCTAGCACTGAGATAATATTCAAAATCTGTTGGCTTTGGCCAACTTACTAAGATGACCGATTTAAGTACTATGCTGGTGCTGCCTGCTTGTATGGGCTCTGACCAAAGCAAAATTAACGATATTTATCTTGCCTGATGAGAGTTTTTTGGCTGGGTAATTTTTCTGGAACTGCAGCGAAGTTCAAGGACAGTAATAAAACATTCAATAGTTTCTATTGAAGAAATCACAATATTCAGCATTGAGGCACTGCTTTCCGCAATGTGTTCAGACTTTAAAATACGATCTGTGGGACACTTCGAACCCACCTGCACACTTCCATTTTATCCTAATACAGGAAGAGAAACCTCTGTAAGTCCAAAACGTATAGTTTGGCAATACCTTTATTAGGACCACCCAAAATGCAACAAAAATGTGCAAGCTTTTGAGTTATTCAGAACTCTTCATCAGGCTAGATGATTAAAAAAGAAAAAGCAGAGATGAGGGAAGAAACATAAGAGTCCAAAATGTTTTCTCAGAAATATTTTTCTTTGGGAAGAAGTGGGGAAGGCAGGCATGAGGTTACTCAACATTGCAGAGGGAAGAAATTCTCAACATTTTGGAGGAAGAGGGCCTGACCAAAAAACAAGCATCATCACTGCAGTTTTTCTATAAAACCCTTCTCTCTTCAACTTAGTTGGCTCCACAACAATCGGCAGCCAGCAGGGCTCCCCCACTCTTCCAATTTGAGAATATTTCCTTCTCCTGAAACCTTCACCCCCGCCCACTACCTCCTTGGCAGCCTAAGAATGGGCCCACAAAAGTGGGGAGGCATTTTCAGCTCAGTAAAAGTAAAGATGTTGTCTGGAAATATGACATGAAATTAAGGAAGGAAAAGTACTGTAAACAAGAATCAGCAAAGGGAGCTAGCGGGGAAAGATGACACGGGGAAAATAAGCTTGCCAATATTTCTGCTTTAAGAAGAAGCTGAAGACATTTCTTCTTGCCTGTGGCTCTCTCTGCCCTTAAATATCCTTTATTTCTGAATTCCACTACTCCACACACACAAAAACATACTGCAATTTTATACAACCTACAGTATATGAAAACTTGGACAGATAAGAATTGCTTCTTCCCATATATGGTCAAAAAAGAGGGGAGGAAGAGCAGGAAACTCTCTTCTGAATTAAATATGATAACAGAAGTCTTGTCAGCTTGCCAAAGTTGGTTTGATTTTTATTTCCAAAATCAGCCAGTGAGAGCCACTGTGGTGGTGAGGGTGTTGGAGAGTGTTGGACTGGGACCAGGGGGACCCAGGTTCTAGTCCTCACTCAGCCATGAAGTTCACTGGATGACATTGGACCAGTCACTGGCTCTCAACCTAACCTACCTCACAGGGTTGTTGTGCATATAAAATGGAGAGGAGGAGGACCTCGGGCTCCTTGGAGGAAAAGGCAGGATATAAAGGTAACGAACAAACGAACGAACAAACGAACAAACAAACAGAATCTAAAAACAGCATCACAAGAAGCACATGTTCTCCTTTCACAGTAATTAATGGGCAAACTCCTTCTAGAATTCAGTGGAATGTTTTCAGTTGCAAACAGGTTCCTAGGAATGGACATGTGGAAACATCCTACACTGAATGAAGGGAAATTGTATGAACAGGCTTAGATGAATCTCCAGGTACACAAAGTCAACTGAAGTAAATCATCTTGTGATGCACCTAGTGAAAACCCTTAGATAAAAATAATATTGTGTCCCATCCCATTTACTCCCTCCACTTCACCCTGTCTCATTTACTATACATTGGCAACAGCTCAGCCCAGAATACTGGCCATATCCAGTGACCTGGTTCACATGTAAGGCCAATTCATGGGTTGTTTAACCCATGAATTTGTGGTGTTGCAGGCAGCACAGTGAGCAAACACACTGCCTCCTGCACGCTCACTGCTTCTTCTTTGCATCCGTTTGCATAAACAACCCAGGAATGCCCCATTCCTCAGTTGTTTGATGTGACATGTTTGTTGTTTGTTTGATGCAACCTGTGAACTCAGAACTCAGGATTGCTGAGGGACAAACAAACCCAGTAAAAAAACATGGATTCAAACTTTGGGTTTGTCCCTCAACAATCCAGGATTCTGGGTTCACATGTTGCATCAAATAATCCAGGAACAGGGTGTTCCTGGGTTGCTAATAAAAGCTGATGCAAAGTGGAAGAGACAAGCAGGCAGAAGACAGTGCGCTCACTTGCTGCTGTGCAACCCTGACTAACTATGGCTTGTTTAACCCATAGGTTGTTGTCATAGGCAAACCAGGCATTGTGGAGTGCTCAGCACATGTTTTGGTGTTCAAATGAGACTCAAAAACTTTGGAAAACAAGCCTGATTCAGAATTGATTAAAAAATCTATGTGATTGTGGTTTCATTCATTCATTCATTCATTCATTCCATTTCTACATGACCCAATAGCTGAAGCTCTTGGGACAGTTCACAAAACAGAGCTAAAAACATCACGTAAAGCAGTGTGGGTCCAAATCCCAGAAGCACCCTCTCTTTTGCCCCTGACATGACTGTTCTTTCCCCCAGCACGCAAAAGACGAGTGGGGGCTTTTCCCCTTCCCCATTATGGAGCCCAAATTCCCACCTCCTGCTTCTCAACCCTGTGGCCTTATGGAACGAGTGACCAGTGGCAATGGCGGCTGTCAGCATGTGTCTCTGACTGACTTTCTGGCCTCTCCTCTTGGCCAGTCTTTCCCTCCCCGGGAACCCTTGTTCGGGAGGCTGACATGCATGCTCTGCAGGCACTCTAACTCAGGATGCTGTGCAGCGTGCAGGGGAGCTGTGTGCCTCCTCCTTCCTCCACCTCACGTGCTTTGCTCCTGAAACGACGCACATGAGGAGCATACGGGGAACCAACCCCCTGCCTGTAGGGATGGCCAGGCTTGGCAGTAGCAGGGTCACCGCTGGCTGAACCACTAGGGCTGATGGAGTGGGAGTGCTGTGAGGTCATCTTGCAGGGGGGGGCACGGGGATTCAAGCATGTGTGTTGGGGTGTGACCCCATTGCCGGGAGATCATTGTCTCCCTCTGTATATGGGCAGAATATAGGTGTCATCACCGGCACAGTTCATGACTGATGGACTACGGTGGTGCTTCTAGGCATTTTTTATACCATTTTTGTATTTTCCAGTTTTGTGTTTTTCCCCTTACCTCCCAGTCTGAGCACATATGGGAAAGAGCAGCCATTCCACTGCCATAGTAGCAGCATCTCCCCTGTCCTGGGGCATCTCTACACCAGCCTAAAATCCTGCATTTAAAATGGGGCTTTCTGCTTCCCTTTTCAACGCAGGATCACAAGTGACTCCCTTTTTCACCCATTTCCTTCCCCCCTCCCCTTTTCCCCTCCTTCTCCCTGTATCTGAGTCTTCCATTATCTTTAATTGATCTCGCTCCTCTTCTTGCCACTTTTCCGCTTTTCCTCTTTTCACGGAGGGAACTCAAGTGGAACACAATGGGGTAATTTGATAGCTCATTATCTGAGATCAATTTAAAAACGGAACAAAGGGCATTTAGTGCAGGAGACACCCTGGGGGGTCACAGTATCATGTAAAAAGCCTGCAAACTTCCGTGAAGGAGCAATCTCAATCACAGGATAAAAGCTCCATGTGAAGAAAGCCCTGACTTAATTGCAGTATAGGATTGCTCTGTTAAGAAATGATTAAGAAGCAAGCCCAATAACTGACTGATCCTATTTCCCTGTTCATCCGAACAGTGGCATCTACACTTGCAACTTGCTCAAGACCTACCCAAGGGCCTCATTGCCCAGGGCAAAGCTACCCATGGCTGAGTCACTTCTCTTCGCACACCACCCATCTGCTCTATACTTACCCATGTTTCTCCTTTTAGGCTTGTTTCACTATCAAAGAATAAGCATTTTATTTATTTATTTTTAATTTTTGCATCATGCTTTTTCTTCCAAAAGGAAGCCCAAAGCAGCTAACCATAACTTTCCAAAACAAGTACAACATCAAAAGCAAAACAATCTGGAAAATGGTCTAATAATAAACTAGTGATTAATTATCTAGCTCCTTTTCCAGGTGATCACATTAAAACATGCCCCCACTACCAGCTGCCAATATTGATTCTAGTGATGGATGGGCTATGTCTGCAACAAAGCCAAAGCAAGGGGCTGTCTTCACAAGTGATTTACTGCAAGGTTAGAGCAGTCTGAGTTCCTTTGCGACAGATGACATCATCACCAATCCGCTGCCAACCAGTCACTTCCCTCTTGAAAGTCCACATTTTCTGAAACACCTTGTACTCCGACTTTTTTTTTACTGAAGGTGGCTCCGTGGTGGTTTTTCTACAGTGTACCATGCCCCCAACCATTAAATTCTGGGCGTGCCTCTGTGACCTGGCAGGGACATGGTCAAGGGGGTGGGGCACCACATTCCCTCTTGTTTCCCCAGTGGAAGTTTTCCCATTGAGAAAATCCCCAGGAGCACAGCAGTGGCCCCTCACATTACTGCAGTAGTGGGGACGCTCATTCACCTTAGCTAGCCTGCTTACAATCTTTAACATATCCCCCCGCCCTTCTGTGCACATTTACTCTGAAGTAAGAAATAAATCTCTCTCTCCTGCAGTGAAAGGGTTAAAGGCTAACTTTGGTAACTAGCCCTAAAGCACTCTTCCGCTTCTCTGATGCTCTAGTAAATCGCTTCTTTGATGTTCTGTAGTTTCTCTGATGTAAAGTCATTTCTCTGTTGTTATGTTCCTGCATTGAGCAGGGGGTTGGACTCGATGGCCTTGTAGGCCCCTTCCAACCCTACTATTCTATGATTCTATGTAAAGTCCCTTCTCTGCTTTATCACAGTAATGATCTTTACGGGAGCTTCTCATTGAGAGTCTAAATGTATACCCCATGTTCTCCGATGCTCGAAGAGTATTTCAATTCGGGCTTGAAATGAAAGGGGTAAAATGGGGAACCAAAAAGGTGAACCAAAACTGCACCATGTCTCACCTCGTGTGTGCGCACACTATTGCCTGTTTCATGGCTGCAGTGGTGCAGCTGGTAGACCTCAGAGTTTGGTGTTTGTCTTCTGTTTTGTTTTGTTTTTTACCAAGATGTCCCCTCAGAACAACAACATGTGATGATGCAGTATCGTTCTGGGATGGGGTAGGTGGCCACCTTCTGCCAGAACTGCAAGGGGGGGGGAGAACCTTTGGAAGAAAATTTGTCTTCCTTCACAATCCCCCGTCTCAGGAAATCCAGTTTTTCCCTGATAAGCTCCGGGGTGGCTGCTGAATGGCCACAATGTCATCTATCCCTAATGACCTCAACACGCAGCCAGCTCACAGTAAATCGCTGGTGGAAACACAGCCTTGGACACAGGCTTCTTCCCACTTAGCACTACATCCCATTCACAAGCATTTACCCACTGAGAACCTGTAGAGTCTTTCCCCATTGAGAAAATTGGAGCAGCACTGTTTCAAGCCTTCAGAATAGCGTACTTCCTTTTTTTCCCATTGAGATAATCAGAGCGACACTGTTTCAAGCCTTCACAGCACTGCACTAGCTATCTAGCCTCTTTTTCCTAAGCACAATAGGGCAGTTTCATTCACAAAGGGGAAGGAGAAGGGGCAGCCAGTAGCGGAAGCCTGCAGCAGCAGTATTTTGCAGTATTGCTACTGCGAGACACTGAAAACTAAAGAATACACAGAGGGGAAGGGGAGGGGTGGCCAGTAGCTGGAGCATGGACAGGGTGGGGAACAGGCCTCCCTCATGAGCAGCATCTCTGCATTTGATGATGTTCACGTCAACTGGCGGGACTCCGCCCAACCCCAAAGTAAGGTGGCTTAAAGTGCTGTTCTGTGACTTGGGAAAGCGTTTTTTATGTGGTGTAGGCCCCACTTTTCTTGCTTCGTGTGCTGCTGACGGACCAAAACCAATTTCATGATAATCTGGATAAAAGCTGAAAGGCGGCAATACAGCTCTTAGGTAGGCTGCTTGGGCCACCGTCTGGCACGTCGGGCGTTCCCTGATCAGTGATGCTGCCAACACTCAAAAGTGGTTCGATTCACATATTCACAATTTTTGAATGCATAATGAGCTCTGACTTAGATAGAACTAACTTTTGAAAATTTCACAATTCAAATCGAGTTAATTTAGGTTTTCCTTGTGCCTGCCCTATGCTGTCTGTATTGTGCATGGGGGGTGGGGTGGCAGCGGCGGTGTACACAACGAAGTAATATGACGTGGTCCAAGGATTTTTAACCATTATCATCTTTATTTAAAGAATAATAATTAAAGGTAGAAGGTCCCAGCATCCATAATGGGACATTTTTAGTTCCTTTATTTTTCCAAAGTGGTGTTTCCAAATTGATCTGTATAGCATCATTTACCAGCTGGGGATTATAGAATCATAGAACAGTAGGGTTGGAGGGGCCTATAAGACCATCGAGTCCAACCCCCTGCTCAATGCAGGAATCCAAGTCAAAGCATCCCTGACAAATGGCTGTCCAGCCTCGTCCTGAATGCCTTCAGCATGGGATAGCCCACCACCTCCCTAGGTCATTGGTTCCATTGTCGAATTGCTCTAACGGTCAGCAGGTTTTTCCTGTTGTTCAGCCAGAATCTGGCTTCCTGTAACTTGAGCCCATTCTTCCATGTCCTGCACTCTGGGATGATAGAGAAGAGATCCTGGCCTTCCTCTCTGTGACAGCCTTTCAAGTACTTGAAGAGCGCTATCATATCTCCCCTCAGTCTTCTCTTCTCAAGGCTAAACATGCCCAGTTCTTTCAGTCTCCCTTCATAGGGCTTTGTTTCCAGTCCCCGATAATCTTTGTTGCCCTCCTCTGAACCCTCTCCAGTTTGACTGCATCCTTCTTAAAGTGTGGTGCCCAGAACTGGACACAGTACTCCAGATGAGGCCTAACCAGTGCTGAGTAGAGGGGAACTAGTACTTCCCGGGATTTGGAAGCTATGCTTCTATTAATGCAGCCCAAAAGAGCATTTGCCTTTTTTACAGCCACATCACATTGTTGGCTCATATTCAGCTTGTGATCAACAACAATTCCAAGATCCTTCTCGCTTGTAGTGTTGTTGAGCCATGTATCCCCCATCTTGTAACTGTGCATTTCTTTTTCCTAGGTGCAGAACTTGGCATTTATCCCTATTAAATGTCATTCTGTTGTTTTCTCCCCAGCGCTCCAGTCTGTCCAAATCACTTTGAATTTTGTTTCTGTCTTCCAAGGGATTAGCTATGATTCCCGCCCAATTTTGTGTCATCTGCAAATTTGATCAGCATTCCCTGCACCTCCTCATCCAAGTCATTAATACAAGTGTTGAAGGGCACTGGGCCCAGGACTGAGCCCTGTGGTACCCCACTCGTTACCTCTCCCCAGTTTGAGAAGGTCCCATTGATAAGCACTCTTTGAGTCCAATTCTGTAGCCAACTGTGGATCCACCTGAGAGTTGTTTCATCTAGCCCACTTTGAGCTAGTTTGCTCCTCAGAATATCATGGGGCACTTTGCCGAAACTTTTCTGAAGTCGAAGTATATTATGTCTATAGCATTCCCACAGTCCACAAGGGAGGTTACTTGATAAAAAAAAAATGAGATCAGATTCATGTGGCAGGATTTGTTGGCTTCGAGTCATCACTGCATTGTTTTCAAGGTGCTTCCAGATGGATTGCTTTATCATCTGCTCCAGAATTTTCCCAGGGATTGATGTCAGGCTGACTGGTCTGTAGTTCCCTGGTTCCTCCTTTTTGCCCTTTTTGAAGATAGGGACAACATTAGCCCTCCTCCAGTCATCTGGCACTTCCCCCGTCCTCCATGATTTCTCAAAGATAATAGACAGTGGTTCTGAGAGTTCTTCTGCCAGTTCCTTTATTACTCTAGGGTGTAGTTCATCTGGCCATGGAGATTTGACTCATTCAAAGTAATTAGGTGTTCTTTGACCATATGCCTATCGATCTCAAGCTGCAATCCTGCCCCTTCAGCCTGTACTTCGCCTTTGCCAGGGGATCACAGACCCTCTTTTGGGAGAAGACTGAGCCAAAGTAGGAACTGAACACTTCTGCCTTTTCCCTATCATTTGTTATAATTTTGCCATCCTTATTTAATAGCTGAACCACCATTTCTTTCCTCTGTCTTTTACTACGAATGCAGCTGAAGAAAGCTTTTTTGTTGCTTTTAGCATCCCTCGCTAACCTCAGCTCGTTCTCAGCTTTAGCCTTCCTGACGCCATCCCTGCAATTCTGTGCTACCTGCCTGTACTGTTCCTTTGTTACTTGGCCTTCCTTCCACTTCCTGTATGTGTACTTTTTTGTTTTCAGGTCATCTCTAAGCTTTTTGTAAAGCCACATTGGCTTCTTCTGTTGTCTTCAATCTTTTTTTCTTGTTGGAATTGTTTGTAATTGTGCCTTGAAAATTTCCTTTTTTAAGAAATCTCACCCATCTTGGACTCCTTTTCTCGAAAAATGTATAATCTCAACCCCCTCTTTCTATAGGAGTAAATTATCCAAATCCAACTCATGTATGAAAGAAAAAAGCAGAAGCAGAAAGCTGAAATAGGGCTGCAATCCAAAGACATTTTAGAGTGCGATCCTATGCATGTTTAGACAGAAAGGCCTACAATTCCAAGCATGCCCTAGCCACCTAGCTGGGGCATGCTGGGAGTTGTGGGCCTTTTTCTGTCTAAACATGTATAGGATTGTGCCTTTAATTGATTAATTGTCAAGTGTTTAGAATTGTTTAGTCTCACAATTCTGCATACTGGTTCAAATTTTCATATCAATATATTCTGGATTTGTAATAGAATTTATTTTTTTTAGAAAGTTTGTTTTAGATTTCTAGAGCATAAGGACATTAAATAATACAAAGAAAGAGGTAGAGAACACAGAGTTCCTTTGCTTAGCAGTCATTCCGCAGCTAGGGCTTCAGATAGGAAAAAGTCAAGAATACAATGGTTGTACAAGAGCTGAAGGGAGTTGGCATAGTATGGCCAATTTGCTTCCTTCTCCTTCCTTAAGAGCAACAGTAGTTTCTTTTTGGAAATTAAAACACATTTAGGCTGCAATCCTATGCACACTTTCCTGGGAGTAAGCCCCACTGAAGTCAGTGGGGCTTGCTTCTGAGTAGATGTACATAGGATTGCACCGTTAGTGGTAGAGTACCTCTGTACACAAAGGCTCTATCTGGATTCTCCACAATAAAAACTGACTCCCTCATTACAGCTAGACTCCTTTTCTAAGGCTGGCCAGCCAGATGCAAAACCTTCCTCCCCCTAAAGAACATAAGCCAGGATTTATGAGCAAAACCTTGAAATGAGCAACTGTAGCTCAGGATAACAATGGATTTCGTCCTGCACAGCATCCCTTATCTTTCCCCATGATGGCCCTTGAATCTGTTCAGAAACTCCCCACTCTTTCTTCAGTGAACATGCACTAAGGCTTCAGTCTTGTACATTCATGGTTAGGGGTGAAGTGCTGTTACATGCAGTGAGATTCATGCTACTGATGCTCCTCAGGTCTGAGCAGTGCTACTCGCCGAAGCAGTGAGGAGGCAGGTCAACCCCTCTGCTGTGGCTCTTTCTTGGCTTGCCTGGCCTAGGGGGAAAAGCTCCTCTCTCCCTCTCCTCGCTGGTAGGGCCAGCAGTAGCTGGCTGAGAGGGGGAAAGGCTCTGCCACAGCCAAAGGCCGAGGAGGGGAGCTGAGGCAACAACAACGACCTCCTGTCAGAGGCCTGGGTGCCTCATGCGAGGTCCCGCGCAGCATGGCAGCCAGCAGGAGCCTCCCTCCTGATACAAAGAGCAGCTTCAGGGTGGGGGTGATTTGCATTGGGAATGTGGAAAAGGGGAAGGTTAAGCCCCCCTTCTTCCCCTGTTTTGGTCTTTACTCTGATCCTTCCCGCCCCCTGTCCCGGGGCTGTTATTTACCGTTACAGATACACATGATATTAAACCACATGTTTAACATCACATGTAACGTCACATGAAAACCCTTGGTTTTCACTCATACGTTTACTCAGAAATAAGACTCATTCAGCATAAGTCCTGCTTCTCAGTGCAACTGGCCCTTTAACAGTTTTCCTTCTTCCCTCTTTCCAAGCACTCAGTTGTTGCATGAGTGCACAGGGTCTTTCCACACAGTCAGGAATCCTAGAAAACCAGCATTCCCAATTGTGCAGAAGGAGCACCCGGCATGAGTGGTTGTACATTCATAGATAGATAAATTTATTACCATCATAGATCAGCACATAAAATGTACAATACTAACACGCAGTGTGGATAAATATACAGAAACTCAAAAAGACCCCGAAGTGTTACCCAGTTGAAATAGTACTGTTTTATTAAAAGTTTGTGGCAAGCACTAGCAGCTGCAAAAACCTGGCCACCTGATCTGTAATCTTAGGATCCTGATTAGAAAGAACAGAAAAATAAAATTAATTTGATCCGCCTGGCATTTTTGGTAAAATAACTGTAATGAAAACACAGTGAATTTCTCAATAAACGGAACAATATCGTAGCACACATCCAACAGTTCCCACTTCCCCTCCATCACAGGGGCACAGATGTTCATGGTACGGAACTTTCCAATATCATCCCTTTAAAAGCATAGCTGATAAAACATTAAATCGAGCTGATGTGAAGGCTTTTCTGAATTTGGGGATTGTTAAATTAGTCAGCTAATTTGCAAGTGCAAGTACCTTACTCCCAGAGAAGGGTACATTCATAAGATCTATGCCCATGTTCAGCTGAATGAGTGAAACGGGGGAGTGGGGGCGATGGTGCACATGATCCACCCCCACCCCATGCATTCAGCTAATGGTAGGAATTCAGAAGGAAGCAGGACCCAGGAAGCGGGCGTTTTATACAGAGATAGATATTAGGGGTGAACGAAAGTCACTTACCTTTTCTCGCAGCTTTTTCGCGGTGGGGGGGAGCGCTTCGCTGCTCCCCCCGCGAAGTTCAGGCTGGGGGGGGGAGGCTTCCCGCCTTGCCCAGCCGAAATTCAGGCCGGGGAGGAGGCTTCCCACCTCGCCCGGCCGCGAACACGAAAGTAAAAAAAAAAAAAGTCCCCTGATAGGCTACGTGACGATTCACGTAGCCTATCACGGCTAGATCTGGAAAGTCAGCCGTGATAGGCTACGTGAATCGTCACGTAGCCTATCACGGGTGACTTTAAAAAAAAAAAAGCGCGTACGCGAATGGCGGCCCCCATAGGGAGCCGCCATTCGCGTTCCTTATTTAGTTGCTGTAGTCTACGTCAATGTTTACGTAGACTACGGCGAAAATAAGGGCAACGCAAATAGCGTTGCCCTTATTTTCGCCGTAGTCTACGTAAACATTGACGTAGACTACAGCGACCAAATAAGGAAGGGGAATGGCGGCTCCCTATGGGGGCCGCCATTATCCGTACACATTTTTTTTTTTTTTTTAAAGTCACCCGTGATAGGCTACGTGACGATTCACGTAGCCTATCACGGCTGACTTTGCAAATCTTGCCGTGATAGGCTACATGAATCGTCACGTAGCCTATCAGGGGACGTTTTTTTTTTTTCTTTCATTGCAATGGCGGGGGCGGCAGCCGGTCGAAAGACTGGCTGCCGCTCCCGCCCCGCTCGAACACCGGACGAACCGCCAGCCGGACCCGCCGCCGGGAGGGACATTCAGGGAAGGTAAGTCCCGTCCCGGGGGGGGGGCGGGGGGGGCGGAGGATTTCTCCCCGAAACTTGTTCGGGGGCCGAACACGTTGGCGCTCGGCCCCCCGAAGTTTCGAGGAGAAATTCTCCGCCATCCCTAATAGATATGGTCATTGTTCTTACCAACATTGTCATGTCCTCAATAGTCTCTATTCTTAGTCTACCATAAAAATGCTAAGGATTTACCAAACAAATATATCACTGGAGTCAGTTTCTAGTAAGGATTACTAGAAACCAATTTCACAGAGTCCAGATAGAAAAGGGAGCAGTACTTTATTCTTCCATCCTCTCTGGAATATGGCATAAGTTGCAAAGCATTTGGCCTTAGGGAGATAAGAATCAAAGCACCACAGAATTATAGAGCTAGTCTTTACCCAAAGACCACCAAGTGTACTCCTGCTCCCCATAATCTGACAAAGACATATAGTGTGTGGTGAATTCTAAATAGCATCCTAGGCGGTGTCTCCATCGTCGATTTGCAGTGAGCTAGCTCCATTCGGAGGTCGTTTGGGGCACATGATGTCATGGCCATCTCGCAGCCACCCTGGAGCTTTTTGCAGAAAAAACAGATTTCCTGAGACTACTTTATGTCTGATTCTTTTCCTTAAGTCAGGTTCTCCGCACTATAGTTGCTGTGTGCCCCAACCCCTGCATTTACCTCAAGTGTGCTAGCCCTGCCCAGGGGTGTGCCTTTCATCCTAACCCCGGTCAAGGGGTGTTTCTGTCAAGGGCTCCTTGGAGGCCTCTCTCAGTCTAATTCAGTAGCCAAGTCCAGACACAGACAAATGGATTATTTTCAAAGCTTTATTCCTCTTTTACAACTTAACAACTCTACTGTTAGCAACTAGATATGAGCAGCAGAGTACCTATGCCCTACGTCGGAACAGTTAGTCCCCGTTTGAAAGGGAATTACTGGCAGACCCCTGAACTTAAGGACTAGGGAGAGTCCCTCCCCTTTTTCCTTGGACCCTCTGGGCACAGCCGTTGTTTGTGCGCCAACCGGGCACTACGCCTCCTTTCTGCGCCCTCTATTTGGCGCCGCTCTCTGCGTCGGCATCGCGCGTCCATCAAGTCTGCTTCCCGCGCTCTGTCACTCCCAGGACTGCTATCTAAGCTAGGAATGCTGGTGGGAGGAATCTCCGTCAGCTGTTGGCCCTGGGAAAGAGGAGTGCGCTCCTCTCCCAGGAGCGACTCCTCTTCCTCAGAATCAGAACTACTCTTGGATTCTATGGGCTCAGTGTCCACCCTGACAGTTTCCCATCCCTGTGTTTCCTAGCACAAACCAATTTGTGACTACTCAGAAGTAAATCCCATTGTGGTCAATGAGGCTTGTCCCCTAAATGCGCACTTCTGAAGTTACTGAGATCCATTTCTTTGATGTTTGATTGACTGCTGTAGGGAAGTAATTAACGCGCAGCCTTGATCCTTTGCAGAACAGGGGCTTCAGGGCAGGGAAAAGGGGGTTAGAAGGGGCTGGCTGGGGCCACAGTAACTCAAGCACTTATAGAGGTAAAGGCAAACTGGAGTGACTCCCGTAAAGGCTGTCTTTTTTGCTTCCCTGTGAAACACAATTTCCAACTTATTTTTCCAACTTATAGTCAGGACTGCTGATTTCATCTGAGATAAATCTTGCAAAAGTTTATCTTTAGTAGGATTAGTAATATTTAACAAGCTTCAAATGCAAAATTCTGCATTTACATATCTTGCAAACTGGTCCTATGAATCCTTATTTGGAAATACATCCCACTGTTCTTTCTGTATTCCTGTGGCTTACTGCCTAGTAAAAGTCATAGGACTGCAGCCTCAATAAAGGACAAATATGGGAATCTCATATAGATTTCTATGAGACTAATATCATATTTGTATGTTTTTAATTCAAACACCGTTCGTACTTTCTGCTAACCATAGTTTACATGGCTCTAAACAGCTGTCATTATGGTTTGCCAATTCAAACATCAAAGCAAAACATAGTTAACATAAACCATGGTTTGCAAACCTACTTCAAACTATGATTTCCAATTCTGATTTGCTAATTGATGGCAAACCATGGTTTGTCAATCCAGACAATTGGATTGTCTTAACTTCTTAATACACCATACATAGGCTTCCTTAATGGTGTGATGTCTAAAATAAGCCAGACCAAGCAATCCTACAGACCAATTAAGCTGGGGAGAGGGGGACAGATATGGTGTTACTATGCCAGCGCAATGGCCAGCAAATCCTATACTCACACAGCCAAGGACGGGGGACACACACAAGCGCATCACAGAACAAAAATGACAGCCATGCCCCCAGTGGCCCAGGCAACACCAGTGTCCATCTATCATGGGCTGCTTTGGCAATGATGCCCCCATGCGACTCAGACACAGAGGAAGCCAATGTACCAGCAAGAGGGACACACACACCCAGGACAGCTTCCAGCCCAATGACGACCCCAGAGTGCCTCCTACTCCATGAGCTCTTGTGACACAGGCAACAATGACTCAACCACTGTGACCTCTCAAGGATCTCCACAGGCAAGAATCCAGACCCCCTTATACCACATGGAGCTCAAGCCACATAACACAGCACCCCAATAGCTGAGAAGACACACAGCCCTCCTTGACACAAGGTTCAAGGCCCACTGAGGTGGGAGAACAGCCTGCTGCCAGAGAAAGCCAGGGCCTGGACAGACGACAAAGGAAGCTACAACTGCACACGGTGGGCAGCAGCCTCCAGTGCCTCCCCAAATAGGTTGGAAAGCTAGAGCTGCGAGCTCAAGCTCCATTGTGGGGAATGATGGAAAGGAAAGCTATTGAAGAAGAGCCCAGCTGCATGTTTGAAGAACAACTTTCAGGAACCATTTTGAATGTTGTGGCCTGATTGCCCACCTGCCCTATTTCTGTGGAAAAGCCTGTTTTCATACCAACAGTGATCCCTTGCTCAGTGTGAATGTGCACAGCCCCAATATTAGCCATGACCAAAGTCCTGTGAGGCCTGGCCCCAGTGTGCTCCTTGTGCAGAATCACAAAGGTGATTCGCAGGGTTCATGCCTTGTCTGCCGCGCCAAGCGCTCTTTTGGACAGGCACCTTTGCTTGGGCCCACCTTCACAGCTGAGGGGTAAAGGGAGGAGACTGGCTCACCACTGAGGCACTATGGCTGTTGCTCGCTCAGCTGCTCACTACAGTGCCACTGGTCTCCTGCCTCTGGAAGCCCATCTCCAACATCCTCCATTCCCCTCCCAGAAGCTGTATTCATGGAATAAGGAATTGGATGTTGTGGGAAATTCATGTGTTTGCCTTCTGTAAAACGGCTCTTGGATTTCAGCAGCAAATGATTTTAAAGGAATTGTGGGGTGTTTGGAGGCTCAGACCCACCCCATATTAAACCTGTGGCCTTCTCACATGTGCCCTGTAGACTGGTATGCAATTTGTGGTATGCTGCCAGCTAAGTGCCTCTGCAAAGCTTGCAAGCAGGGTCTGAAGGCAGTGGGCAACCCCTGTTGTTTGTGCCAGAATCTGGCTTCCTATGAGAGAGGGCCGGGCATCATGGTCCCCAGCTCTAAAATGGGCGTTTCCAGGAAGGCATGCAACAGAGTTAATTCCTTGCTTATCAAACGCACACCATGTGTAACAAGAGCTGCAGGGTTGGCTCACTTCCTTGGGAGATCTGCCCAGTATGAAGGCTCAGGTGGCCTCAGTGGCATGGAATGCCTTCTACCAACTTTGGTTGGTGGCCCAGCTACGCCCCTATCTGGAAAGGAATAACCTGGCTTCAGTTGTCTATGCCCTGGTAACCTCCAAGTTAGATTACTGCAATGCGTTCCATGTGGGGCTGCCTTTGAAGATGGTTCAGAAACAGCAGCTCGTGCAAAATGCAGCAGCCAGATTGCTAACTGGGACTAGAAGGTCCTCACATATAAGACCGACTCTGGCCTGCTTGCACTGGCTGCCTATATGCTTCTGAGCTCAATTCAGGGTGCTGGTTTTAACCTAGAAAGCCCTACATGGCTTGGGTCCACAATACCTGATGGAATGCCTCTCCCAAATTGAACCTACCTGTACTCTATGTTCAGCATCCAGGTGCCTCCTCCAAGGGAAGCTCAGAAGGTGGCAACGAGGAAGAGGGCCTTCTCTATGGTGGCCCCCTATCTATGGAACGAGCTCCCCAATGAGGTCTGCCTGGTGCCAACATTGCTATCTTTTTGGCACCAGGTTAAGACTGACCTCTTTTCCCAGGCATTTGGCAGCATATGATGAGTTTTAATTGGTCCTGGATGTGTCCTTAGCTATGACAGTCTGTTCAACATTGTTTTTAGTTATACTTTGTGTATATTGCCTGTGTGCTTTTATGTAAATGGATTTTGAACTTTTTATACTGTATTTAATGTCTAACCCCTGTAAATTGCCCAGAGAGCTTTGACTATGGGACAGTATAGAAATGTGATAAATCAACATCATCATCACCATTTCTGGGGCTGCTTTTGGAATCCATCTCTGCCATCCTCTCCAGACTCTGAGGTTCTGCTTTATCAAATATGTTCACTGGGGCAGAACATCTATGTTGGCAGCCATGATTCTTCTAGGTTTGTCTTTCTGGGAGGCACACCTAGTTTAAATATTGGGGAAATTGCAATTCCATGGGAAGAAATCTGCTTCCAAATCCAAAATGCTTCCAAAAAATGAGCGTCCAAGTCTTTCAGAGATTATCTTTGCAGATAATGACCAGCACCTTAAATTGGGCCTGGAAACACACAGGCAGCCAGTGCAGATGAAGAATCAGTGAAGTCCGTTCTCTGCGATCTGTCCCAGGCAAGAGCCAAGCTGAGACTTCTGAATTCTCTGGACTGTCTCTGTGGACAGCCCCACATGACATGTGTGACCAGAGCATGGAGAATGAGGCACAATGAAGAGGCACTGCTAGCTTATCCACTTTAGTGGGTGGAAAGCACGCTTAGCCACAGCCTGAGCAGCCAGAAGCACAGCCAATCTCAGGAGAGCCCCAAACAGCAAAACACCATCCTTCGGGGGAGCAGAGCCCTTGTCATTCAGGTGGGCCACTCATCATCAGCACTTCCAACTTGTCTGGATTGGACACGGTCAGGATTAGGCGACAGGGAATGCCGTGTGGCGAAGCCAGGCTGACCTGAATTACTCCCTCCCACTTGCCGTTTTGGGCCTGGGCCTCCCTGCGTGGCGGCTCACGCTCCCTCTTGCAAAGAAGGATGTGCAATCTG
Organism: Heloderma suspectum; assembly: GCF_057233095.1. Classification (NCBI taxonomy): domain Eukaryota; kingdom Metazoa; phylum Chordata; class Lepidosauria; order Squamata; family Helodermatidae; genus Heloderma; species Heloderma suspectum. Next base: position 146,006,179 of record NC_139461.1, read on the forward strand.
CTTACAGAATGAGGTCACCAGTGATCCGTGATGAAAAACAAGGTACTGACAGTGCAACAAGGAGGAAACCCCAAATAGGGGCTTAGCTTGTAAGTTCATGGCCTATTCTTTGGGTTGAAGCTAGCCAAGTCAAGGTTTTCCACACACCCAAGCAAAGTGGGAAAACAACAGAAAGTCTAAGTAAGCAGGTGTTGTGATCACACCTTTGTAAATCAACTAGATAGAGATAGATAGCACCATCAACGTATAAAACCATCGAGTCCCTGCACCAAAGAGCTTACAGTCTACATTCTGACAGTGCAGAAGACAAAAAAAGGGAGAAAGGGGGGAGGCAAGAGTAACAAGAGTGAGCAGATGCAGTTATACATACTCATTCAAGAGCAGTCGTGTTCTGACTTTTCAGATGCACCTTTAACTGCAAAACCATTTACCATGACATTTATTTTTTAGTTTACCATCTCTGGCTCCCCAACCCTTCTTTTCTTTCTCTTAAGGAAACTAAACCCCAAACCCCAAGCAGACAGTGGTTGTGGTGGTAGTGCAACCTAAGTAGTATTATGACCCAACAACTGGAAACCAGCATTCTAGGAGGGCTGCAACCATCCATTAAAACTGACTTTGCCATTACATAAAATGCTAAAGCTCAATTTAAAGGAATGCAGCAATCCCATCTATACCTCTCTGATTTACAGGAGTTAATGCACTTTAAGCACAGGAAATATTTTCCTTCACAACCACCGAGAATTCTTGGGATTATTAGGAAATGCAGCTTCTAAAACACTGGATAGTTCTGTCCCTTCAAAAGCATTTCACTATCTGCTTCAGTGATGAGCAGTTCTCACCTCTCTGAAGGTGGCTTTAGCATTTGCTTATTGGATGCGCTGTCCTTGCACCCTTCAAATACCTAATTAGTGTTCTCTGTGTGCATGCATACGCAGTCCCCCCCCCACACACACACACCTTGTTTTGTTCATTCTCAAAATGCGGGATCCCAATCAGGCAGGAGGGTTTCCCTAGCAAATATTCATTGCTGCATAACTCAATTTGGAGAAGAAAAGAAATCTTCTTGGGGCTCAGTTAAAACAGAATACAGAAAATAGTTTTTAACCAAAAAATCCACATAAATGGGACATTTATCAAATAGCAGTAGGGTGGCCAAAAACAAGAGAGGACCAGGCTCCCATACTTTTAATAGATGTGCAGAAGGGATTTCAGCGGGTGTTGTTTGCAATGCATGCCTGCTGAAATTCCCTTTCCAACACAACTATTAAAGGTGCAGGAGACCAGTCCTCTTTTACATCTGGACACCTTAAATAGCGGCACACCCCAGGGAGAAAGGATTTTAAAAGAAAGAAAGCTAGTTCTTTTTGTTGAAATGTGATGCTCTTGAACTTAAAAAAAATAAAAGCCACAGAATGATGCCTTGATTCCCCATGCCCACCGGTATACCCAGTTTCCTTGGGGCTAGATCCATTATGTTTCTGTTCTGTGTCTTTTAGTCACACTCTTGGGGCTTGCACGGCACAGAGGACACAGCTACTTTGGAGGCAAATAATGTCAAGCTGCCCTTCATGTAATCCAGTCACCTCTGCAGCTGAGCAATGCCTGCCCTGCCTCCTCCTTGGGCGTTCACACAGCTGCTGCTCTGCTTTTTTCAAACACCCCCCCCCCCCGCTGCCACCCCCTTGCTAAAGGGCTTGTAAATGATTCAGAATCTTCTCACTCCCAGAATCACAGCCTACTGCTGTGGAGACTTGATATCACATATGAGCACCTACATTTTGAGCAGAACCACACAGAACTGTGTGTTGGGGGCGGGGGGAGTAACTGGGGGGAGGATTCACATGCAGGGTCCATTCACAGTGGAAATGGGGCCAGCGGCTTATTCTTCTGTAGTGAATCTTTTAGCCACCAGTCCGGACCTGACACCTCACCAGTCGCAATAAAACCGCAGCAGGAATCGGAGATGGGTGTCAGTCTAAGTGTTCCTTCACATGTGCCTCTTTTCTCTCCACACTGGGGAGAATCATGCCAAGAGGGCAAAGGGGAACATGCAGATCCTCATTTAAGACATAACCTGGCTGAAAGCTTATGAATGCACAGCTCCTAGTTTCTTACAACAGAAACGCACTGCAGTGTGGCAGATGGAGTGCTGAACTCTGACTTCATATTCCCTGCTCAGCCATGAAGCTTACCGCGTGAGCCTGGGGCAGCCCTTTATCTCTCCCCCTAGCCTACCTCACAGACACGGGAGGATAAGATAGGAAGGACGGTGTCTGCCATGCTTAGTTCTCTGGCAGAATGGCAGAATAAAATGATAACAGCAATATAAACAAGCAAGCTCCTTCACCATTCAAATGCATCTCCATACCAAAAACGACAACCACCACCTTAAGGAATGGTCACACCAGTATGCACAGAGAATCATCACAAAGGAAGACGTACTGTTAAATTATCAACCAAAAAAACAAAAGTCCCTTTAAATAAAGCTGGCATTTTTTAACCAGGTAACTTGTTGCTTTGTTCTTATTGTAAAAGAGGAAGCATTAAAGGTGCATAAATGTTCTCCCAGCATCACTAAATACATTTCAAGGTCCTCTTATCTTACCTTTTCAGCCCACTAATGGGCAATCCACTTCTAGTGGACCACACCAGTATAATAAGTTACAGATAAGAGCCACCTGTAAGGATCAGTATTATACTAACAACAGTAGAATTATATAGTACACATGTCACTCACAAAAATAACTGCTTCAACAGCAAGTGACTTGGATCACGTTCCGTGATAGTTCTTGTCTCTGAAGGAACAGAGACTTTCTGGATGTTACACAAGAAAAAAACCTATTTGCATGAAACCTTCTAATCAGCATGTCAGAGTCATGACCGTGGATATACCCAGAAAACACCCTGCTTTGATTATTGCGGATATTAATTCCTGCTGCTATTTTTAAATATTTCAGAAATAGAAGAGGATTTTACAGAGCAATGTGCTTTTGAAGGAGACAGAAACAGTATCTCGACACATTTGCATTGGCTCAGGCAGCTTGAAAATGCTCTCTGGTTAGAAGCTTTTACAATGCAGTAAAATATGCTAACAACTGAAAGTACCTTCTGTGGGGCCTGCTTCTTTTGCCTTCTCCCTCCCTTCTTTGTTCTTTTTGCCCCTTCCTCTGCCCTTCCTCTTGTTCTCAGACATCCTGCACAGACAAGAATATTTACAGTCCCAAGGAAAAGGCAACTCCTGCCAGATGTAAATACCCCAGCAGTGCTGCTTCAAGGTTTGCTTGCCAGCTGAAACTTCCGACTGTTCTTATACTGTTTATGACACAGGCAACACCCACTTCTGGGTGGATAAGTGTGGTTTTTAACTATTTCCATACATATCCCCCAGCTGCAATAAAACATGCCTGAATGGCAGCAGGATCCCATGAAGATGGGGCTCCACGAGACCTCCTAGAGTCTGACTTTGTGGTGTGGGTGGCCTGGGAAATACAAACCAACATGCACAAGGTGCCAGGGGAAATCAGGAGCCTACGCCAACACTACCAGGATTATTCCACAATCAGATCTCTTCTGCTAAAGTCTGCCTTTCATCCTTAGGATTACAAATTGTTTGGAATTCTTCACCTTACTAATGCTCACAATTCCCAGGAAGCACAGAATATTATATTCCAGAGTTTCTAAATTCCAAAATAAGGTGCAGATGCATTTGTGTGACACTTTTAGGGATCAAGCCCACATCGACTTCTGAAAGTCACTCAAGGAATATGTGGCACAGCAAAGAATGCAAACACAAATCGTATAAATTCCATGTTCTGTATTCTGCATTCTCTACCAAGGTCAGACAGTGCATAAACATGGCCTCTGAAGTTATATTTCAGCATACTGTTGCCCTGCAACATCAGTGCAAAAGGCAAGTCAAAACCTACAAGCTGTAACCTTCTAGTGCATATGTCTGTAACGGAGCAATCCTATGTCTCCTAGACAGCATCCTGGGGATACAGGATTTTTTGGTTTCCTGGCTCCAGAGCTGAAGACAGGGCTCCCCACCCCCTCCCCCTCATAGCCAGTGCGGAGAGAACCATGCCGGGTGCCTCTCTGCACAGTGTGCAGAGATGCGGGAAGGGGGCGTGCCTGGGGGTGGGAGGGGAGGTGGCTGGGGTGGCTGGCTTATGCCATTTCCTGTCGCTGTCCCAGCTTCCTTCCTTCCCCCAAAGCCTCCACTAGACCATCAAAATCGGCCGTCTCGCTAAAATGCAGAGAGGGAGGCGCACGGTTCTCGTGTGACCACAGAGTAGCACCCAAACCATAGCTACTCATTCGTCTTGAAGACCCAGGCCCTCTAGAATATTTTCCAGATATTCCTACTACACTCTTGCCCTACATGTATGTGCTGTATGTTATGTGCATATCTATGTGAATTGTACTGAACGGTTTTAAATTAGGCACATGCTTTGGATGGGATGCCTCATTTACATGGGCTATCCACAGGACATTGTTATCAAATTGCTGTCCCCGTGTTTTCCCAGAGCTTCCTCCACCTTTTCTCAGACCGTGGAGAATGATCTGACTTGCCCGAAAAGAACATGGGACAGCAGCACAATCTCTACAGGTCTGGATGGCTCTTGGCACTGCGCTCCTGGCTTTCTAAGAGGCATGGTTTCAGTTCTTGTTGAGGAGTGGAGTATAACAAAAGCATTACATGTATGGCTTGAAAACTGCGTTTTGATGCTCATATTAGTGCCCAGGGCTAGCTGGAGCAGATGGCCTTTGCAGTGTGTGTTGGAGCAGGGCGCACTTTCTTCTGAGCAAGACTTGCACTCCGCCAAGTCTGCAAGAGAAGTTTGCCACTCATCTATCCATAGATGCACACACATTTATTTTGGGGGGATTCAGGCTTCAACCATGTAACGCGCAGACCTGGTCTGTCACAAGCTCAGCCAGTGTGTACTGGTTCTTCTGAGCACATCTCCTCTTTAGAATCCTGTCCTTTAGCATCCTGTGAAATTGCAGGACAAGAGATCTGCAATCACCGTCTTTCTTTTTTTGGTTTGTAATTTATTCATATGTTGTATCATTGCAGCTTCAGAATCCTAAATTGAAGGATTTCCAACCAATAACTAAGTGGGTTTTTTTCCTCAGCTAGAAAATGGCAACCCTGCATCTGACTTGCTGATCTTGGAGGTGGGGGTGTTCAGAGGATCCAGGAGAGTGTGTATAGGAAATTTCCTGCATGGATAAACAGCATTATTATTACAATTAAGCATTTAGAAGACATTCTAGAAAACGTTTGCCATACTTATCCCACCTCTCATTTGGCCTGGCTTTTTTCAGCACATATGGAGAGGAAAATTCTCTCTGATTGATCTTCAGGGGCAAATCTGAGATGGTGTATTTACCTTTTTATGAAGTGGCTAGGGGGATTTGTCTTTATTTTATTAACTGGGGGAAAAGTCTTGCCATTGCGTTAGGCCATGGCTTGGCTAGTGATGGTCCAAGATACTTGGCTGCCCAACGCAGAACCAAATGTCAGCCTGCCCAGCCCTTGGCCACCATGACCAGCACTTTGGAAGGTCTTGCTGCAACATTTAGATCCTAATCCCTGCCCTCCTCCATTCCCACCTTATGGTGTGGCTTGAAGCGGGTTTCTTCAACCTGCTGCATGGCAACTGACAGACTATTGTTGGTATCAAAGCTTTAGAGAATGATGTACACTTTTCCCTCTGCAGAGATTGTTGTTGTTGTTGTTGTTGTTCAGTCGTTCAGTCGTGTCCGACTCTTCGTGACCCCATGGACCATAGCACGCCAGGCCTTCCTGTCCTGCGCTCTCTCCCGGAGCGTGCTCAAGTTCATATTCATTGCATCCGTGATGCTATCTAGCTATCTCATGCTCTGCCGTCCCCTTCTCCTTTTGCCTTCAGTCTTTCCCAGCATCAGGGTCTTTTCCAGGGAGTTTTCTCTTCGCATTACGTGGCCAAAATATTGGAGCTTCAGCTTCATTATCTGTCCTTCCAATGAGCACTCAGGGTTGATTTCCTTTAGGATGGACTGATTTGACCTCCTTGCAGTCCAGGGGACTCATAAGAGTCTTCTCCAGCACCACAGTTCGAAAGCATCAATTCTTCAGCGCTCAGCCTTCCTTATAGTCCAGCTCTCACAGCCATACATTACTACTGGGAAAACCATAGCTTTGATTAGACGGACCTTTGTCGGCAAGGTGATGTCTCTGCTTCTTACTATGCTGTCTAGGTTGGCCATAGCTTTCCTCCCAAGGAGCAAGCGTCTTTTAATTTCATGGCCACAGTCACCGTCTGCGGTGATCTTGGAGCCCAAGAAAGTAAAATCTGTCACTGCTTCCATTTCTTCCCCTTCTATAAGCCAGGAAGTGATGGGGCCAGATGCCATGATCTTAGTTTTTTTAATGTTGAGTTTCAAACCAGCTTTTGCACTCTCCTCTTTCACCCTCAACAAGAGGCTCTTGAGATCCTCTTCGCTTTCTGCCATTAGGGTGGTATCGTCTGCATATCGGAGGTTGTTGATAATTCTCCCAGCAATCTTAATTCCGACCTCCGATTCATCCAACCCAGCATTTCTCATGATGTACTCTGCATATAAGTTAAATAAGCAGGGTGACAATATGCAGCCTTGTCGTACTCCTTTCCCAATTTTGAACCACTCGGTTGTTCCATGTCTGGTTCTGACTGTTGCTTCTTGACCCTCGTACAGGTTTCTCAGGAGACAGGTAAGGTGGTCTGGTACTCCCATCACTTTAAGAATTTGCCACAGTTTGTTGTGATCCACACAATCAAAGGCTTTAGCGTAGTCAATGAAGCAGAAATAGACATTTTTCTGGAATTCTCTTGCTTTCTCCATGATGCAGCGAATGTTGGCGATTTGATCTCTAGTTCCTCTGCCTCTTCTAAACCCAGCTTGTACTTCCGATAGTTCTCGGTTCACATACTGCTGAAGCCTAGCTTGTAGGATTTTGAGCATCACCTTGCTGGCATGTGAAATGAGCGCAATTGTGCAGTAGTTTGAACACTCTTTGGTGTTGCCCTTCTTTGGAATTGGAATGTAAACTGACCTTTTCCAGTCTTGTGGCCACTGTTGAGTGTTCCAGATTTGTTGGCATATTGAATGCAGCATCATCTTTTAGGATTTTAAATAGCTCGGCTGGAATACTGTCATCTCCGCTAGCTTTGTTGTTACTAATGCTTCCTAAGGCCCACTTGACTTCACTCTCTAGGTTGTCCGGCTCAAGTTCAGTGACCGCACTATCATGGCTATCAGGGACATTCAGATCTTTCCTGTATAGTTCTTCTGTGTATTCTTGCCACCTCTTCTTAATCTCATCTGCTTCTGTTAGGTCCCTGCCTTCTTTGTCCTTTATCATGCCCATCTTTGCACAAAACGTTCCCTTGATATCTCCGATTTTCTTGAAGAGATCTCTAGTCTTTCCCATTCTGTTGTTTTCCTCAATTTCTTTGCATTGTTCATTTAAGAAGGCCTTCTTGTCTCTCCTTGCTATTCTCTGGAACTCTGCATTCAGTTGGGTATATCTTCCCCTTTCTCCCTTGCTTTTCGCTTCCCTTCTTTCGTGAGCTACTTGTAAAACCTCATCAGACAGCCACTTGGCTTTCTTGCATGTCTTTTTCTTTGGGATGGATTTCGTTGCTGCCCCCTGAACAATGTTACGGACCTCCGTCCATAGTTCCTCAGGCACTCTGTCTATCAGGTCTAATCCCTGAAATCTATTCCTCACCTCCACTGTATATTCATCAGGGATATGATTTAGGTCATACCTGAACGGTTTAGTGGTTTTCCCGACGTTCTTCAATTTAAGCCGAAATTTTGCAACAAGCAGCTCATGATCTGAGCCACAGTCAGCTCCAGGTCTTGTTTTTACTGACTGTATGGAGCTTCTCCATCTTTGGCTGCAAAGGACATAATCAATCTGATTTCGATATTGACCATCTGGTGATGTCCATGTGTAGAGTTGCCTCTTGTGCTGTTGGAAAAGAGTGTTTGCTATGATCAGCATGTTCTCTTGGCAAAACTCTATTAGCCTTTGTCCTGCTTCATTTTGTACACCAAGGCCATGCCTGCCTGTTATACTGGTGATTTCTTGACTTCCTACTTTAGCATTCCAATCCCCTATGATGAAGAGGACATCTTTTTTTGGTGTTAGTTCTAGAAGGTGTTGTAGGTCTTCATAGAACCGATCAACCTCAGCTTCTTCGGCCTCAGTGGTTGGGGCATAGACTTGAATTACTGTGATGCTGAATGGTTTGCCTTGGATTCATACTGAGATCATTCTATCATTTTTAAGATTGTACCCCAATACTGCTTTTCCCACCCTTTTGTTGACTATGAGTGCTACTCCATTTCTTCTAAGGGATTCTTGCCCACAATAGTAGATATGATGGTCACCTGAATTAAATTCGCCCATGCCTGTCCATTTTAGTTCGCTGATTCCCAAGATGTCGATGTTCAATCTTGCCATCTCATGTCTGACCACCTCCAGCTTACCTTGATTCATTGATCTGACATTCCAGATTCCTAAACAATATTGTTCTTTACAGCATCGGATTTTCTTTTCACCACCAGACACATCCACAGCTGAGTGTCCTTTCGGCTTTGGCCCAGCCGCTTCACTCTTTCTGGCGCTACTTGGAAATACCCTCTGCTCTTCCCCAGTAGCATATTGGACACCTTCCAACCTGAGGGGCTCATCTTCCGGCGTCATCTCTTTTAGCCTTGTGATACGTTCCATGGGGTTTTCTTGGCAAGAATACTGGAGTGGGTTGCCATTTCCTTCTCCAGTGGACCACATTTTGTCAGAACTCTCTGCCATGACCTGTCCATCTTGGGTGGCCCTGCACGGCATAGCTTATGGCTTCACTGAGTTACGCAAGCCCCTTCGCCACAACAAGGCAGTGATCCATGAAGGGGTCTGCAGAGATAGTGCAGCTCTTATTCCTCAGCTAAAGCACAGAGCAAAAAGGCTGGCAGGAGTGGGTGAGCCTCAGCATTTGCACAGCCAGCTGCTATATCCCAGGCTGGCTTACAGTGGCCAGGCAGGTGAGCTTTCAAGAGGGAGACTGACCGGTGGTGCTGCCTGTAAGATTAGCTTGCAACACCAGCATCTCTCACCTGAAGCAGCTGCCTCACTCTGCCTAATGGTAGAGCCAGCTAGGGATGTACAAAAGTCACTTACCTGGTCCCGCAGCTTGCTTCGCGGTGTGGGGGAGGCGCTTCGGTTCTCCCCCTGAAGTTCAGGCCGGGGGGGGGAGGCGCCCCGCCTTGCCCGGCCGAAATTCAGGCTGGGGAGAAGCGCCCCGTCTCCCCGGCCGTGAAATAAAAAAGTGAATGTAAAAAAAAACCACACACACACACACGTGATAGGCTACGTAATGATTTACGTAGCCCATCACGGCTAGATTTCCAAAGTCAGCCGTGATAGGCTACGTAAATCGTTACGTAGCCTATCACGGGTGACTTTGGGGGGGGGAAGCGCGTATGCAAATGGCGGCGCCCATGGGCCCTCATGGGCCAGATGTGGCCCTCAGGCCTGAGGTTCTGCACCCCTGCTTTACACAGACTTTCCTGAATATAAATTGAAATTATGATCACCCATTCCAGCCTTCCCCAGCCTGGTGCTTCCAAATATTTTGGCCTACAACTCCCATCAGCCCCAGCCAGTATGGCTAATGGTCAGGGGCAATGGAAGTTGTAGTTCAAGGCAACTGGAGGGCACCAGGTTGGGAAAGACAAACCTATGCTATACTTTTGCTTATAACCCAAACCAGAGCTTTCCCCCTGGACATCTGACTCAGCATCCATGGCAGCACTGGCTAATGGTGTTAATAAAACTCCATCTGCCCATCCCTCCCTGACCTCCCTCTGGGTTCAAGCTGCATATTAAATTAATTCATTGTCAGAACGAGCCTTTGAAAAATTTAATCCTTTCCCAAGATACAGTTGTAACACCACTCTACCTGGGAGAACTGTTTCTCTTGACAGGGGGTGGGTTTCCCTAATGTTTGTTAGTCAGGTTTGTCTCCACAGGCTCAATGTATACATGATGCACCTCTGCCAGGCCGTATTGCTAAGAGTAAACCAGATAAATCTATGAACATTTGAGAATGTACTTGGCTCATTGCCAGCCAAGAAACGGACAACTGTGTGTTTTGCTCATCTCTGAAAAGTGCCAAGAAGCTCCTGGCAATCTTCATCTTCCCATCACCATCTGAGTCTGGACTATGGACATGGATCCCAAGTAGAGACTCCAGGAACACCTGGCCTTGGGCATTTGGTGTCTGTTTGTGATCATCTGGAATCCTGTGGTGCTGCGGCGAAAAGGCATAAAGAAAGAGAAACGAGTGGGCTTGCAGCTGCTGCATCAGACCCTTGCTTCATACGCAGCTAGCCTTGACAAGGATGAACGTGTTATTTCCTAGGTAAAAAATATCTCAAAGTGGGATTTTAAGTGGTTTGTTTTTCTGATATTTAATGTATTTTGGTCACAATACGTATAGGGCATGATCCAGCTAAAATTGAGCATCTTTAAACCCATTTATTTCAACTGGAGAGATCTAATTGCATACGTAATTCTCTCATTGGAAACAATGGGACTTTAAAAGTGCTTAACTTTGGCTGCATCTTGCTCATAGATTGTAGACGGTGGATGGAATTGTGGAAATCTGCTACTCAGGACTGGAAAATGTAGTTGAACATTAACTCCTTCCTTCCATTCCCTTTTCCCTGGTGTATAATTAATTCCCAAATCACTAACAACTGCCAGGTGTCAATATGTCTGCAGGATGGTGATCACTTGATTACAATGCATACCTTCAAACATTTGAAAAGAAAAAGTAGCACATTTGTGTTGTGAGATGAAACTGAATTCCAAAAGTTGGAGGTTCCAACAGTTGGGGACTCGAACTTCCTCGTCATTGTTATTCTGAAATGTACATTTCAAACTGATACATTCTGCTATCAAAGTATATCTGCATCCACATACTTTTCATTCTGTCACATAAAATCTCCACATCAAAATGCTGTCATTGTGAAAATAGGGCATGCACACTTGCTATGAGACTTCTGGTCGCTAAACAACCATCAAGGCTTCAAGGTTTACAAAGAAATCGAAGCATAGTTCCCATCCTGCCCTGAAACTGCTGCAAGTTCATCAGCCCATAAATGATGCAGAAGGTTCTGCCATGTGATCAACGGACGTCAGTGCAGAAGAGTGAGTCTGACTGTGCCTTGAGTGTTCAGCTGCATCCAACCACAGCCCACACAACACGACAGCCACCCCCTCCTTCCAGATGTGGGTGTAGCATAGTGGCTCAGTGTCAGACCTGGGAGCCAGAAAGTCCCCAGTTCAAATAGTGCTCAGCCACAAACTCACTAGTGCTCCAGCCCCACACACACATACCTGGGAATAAGACTCATTGGACGTAAAGTGATTTCTTTACGAGCATACTGATGTAGGGTTGCACTGTGTGGCCACAGGCAGGCCGCTATTGTCTCAGGCACCCAAATATTAAACTACCTTATAGGGTTTTTGCAAGGGTTACTGCGATAATCCATGCAAAGGGCCTTGAACTCTGGGGAAAAAAAGCATGATATAAAAATCCCACCCCCCTTGTTTCAAGGGCTTCCTCTTATTTTAAGAATTCTTCCTTGTGAAAGCTCCACAAAGCTCTATACAGAAGATGGACAACCTGGTATCCAGCCCTTTGGCCAGCAGCGCCAGTGTCTCATAGCCCAGGGCTGCTGTCTCTCTTCTCCCACCAGCACATGGCCAGTTCCTGGGACAAGGGCCTCCCCAGCCAAGCAGAGGCTCCTCCGCACTCTTGTTGATTCTGCCTCCACTCCCACGCCAAACTGGAAACAAATCCATTGATTTGAAATTGTTTGTCCACCCTTCAGGTTCACTACTCCCAGGGCAGCTAACAAATGGGGTAACACAGACAAAGACAATCCAATTACATATAAACAGTAAAAACAGCAGTACAGAAATCACTCCTTAAACATGCTGCATTGCATGGGCAAGGGCTAGAGGAGGGGAAGGGCAGCAGACTGAGGAAGAGCTTGCACATTCTGGGAAGCCATCATGCAATTAGGGCAAGGGCAGAGGGGGATGCCCCTTGCCCAACCTGGGAAAGCATCCAAGAAGCAGCATAAGAACTTGAGAAGAGGACTAGACCAAGGGTCCATCTAGTCCAGCATTCTGTTTGCACCATGGCTGACCAGCTCTCAACAAGAAACCCACAAGCAGGGCATGAGTGCCACAGCACCCTCCCACCCATGTTCCCCAGCAACTGGTGTACATAGGCTCACTGCCACTGCTACTGGAAGTAGCATATAACCATGAGGACTAGTAGCTATTGGTAGCCCTCTCTTCCAGGAATTTGTCCAATCTCCTTTTAAAACCATCCAAACTGGTGGCCATCACTACATCTTGTGGTAGTGAATTCCATAGTTTGACTATGTGCTGTGTCCTTCCTTTTATCTGAAATCAGAGTTCATGTAACATATCGACAGTTGTTAAAACTATGTAAAATTGTCTGGTGTTTTCTTTTCAGGATCACAGAATCATAGAATAGTAGGGTTGGAAGGGGCCTATACGTCCATCAAGTCCAACCCCCTGCTCAGTGCAGGAATCCAAGTCAGAGCATCCCTGACAGGTGGCTGTCCAGCCTCGTCTTGAATGCCTCCAGTGTGGGAGAGCCCACTACCTCCCTAGGTCATTGGTTCCATTGTCATATTGCTCTAACAGTCAGGAAGTTTTTCCTGATGTTCAGCCGGAATCTGGCTTCCTGTAACTTGAGCCCATTCGTCCGTGTCCTGCACTTTGGGATGATCGAGAAGAAATCCTGGCCTTCCTCTCTGTGACAGCCTCTGTGAAAGCCTTTCAAGTACTTGAAGAGCGCTATCCAATCTCCCCTCAGTCTTCTCTTCTCAAGGCTAAACATGCCCAGTTCTTTCAGTCTCTCTTCACAGGGCTTTGTTTCCAGTCCCCTGATCATCTTTGTTGCCCTCCTCTGAACCCTCTCCAGTTTGTCTGCATCCTTCTTAAAATGTGGTTCCCAGAACTGGACACAGTACTCCAGATGAGGCCTAACCAGTGCTGAGTAGGGGGGAACTAGCACTTCACATGATTTGGAAACTATATTTCTGTTAACGCAGCCCAAAATAGCATTTGCCTTTTTTGTAGCCACATCACATTGTTGGCTCATATTCAGCTTCGTGATCTACAACAATTCCATGATCCTTCTCGCTTGTAGTGTTGTTGAGCCAAGTCTTCCCCATCTTGTACCTGTGCATTTGGTTTCTTTTTCCTAGGTGCAGAACTTGGCTTTTATCCCTATTAAATGTCATTCTGTTGTTTTCTGCCTGGTGCTCCAGTCTATCCAGATCACTTTGAATTTTGTTTCTATCTTCCAGGGTATTAGCTACCCCACCCAGTTTTGTGTCATCTGCAAATTTGATCAGCATTCCCTGCATGCCCTCCTCCAAGTCATTAATACAAATGTTGAAGAGCACTGGGCCCACGACTGAGCCCTGAGGTACCCCGGTCATTACCTCTCCCCAGTTTGAGAAGTCCCATTGATAAGCACTCTTTGAGTCCGATTCTGCAGCCAACTGTGGATCCACCTCATAGTTGTTTCATCTAGCCCACTTTGAATTAGTTTGCTCATCAGGATATCATGGTGCACTTTGTCGAAAGCTTTGCTGAAGCTGAGGTATATTATGTCCACAACATTCCCACCGTCCACAAGGGAAGTTACCTGATCAAAAAATGAGATCAGATTCGTCTGGCAGGATTTGTTCTTGACAAATCCATGTTGGCTTCAAGTAATCACTGCATTGTTTTCACGGTACTTACAGACTGATTGCTTTTTGCCCTTTTTGAATATAGGGAATAATTTGGCATGTTTTCAAAATGGTAGGTGAAAAGCCTAGTAAGGGGAAGTGGCCAGACAGAATGGCACCATTAGAGCTTCACACTGGCCCTGTGCCCGCAGCCAATCAGAGCAAAGCTTATTCAGTCCTAGATACTGCTGATGCTGCAGTAGGAGAACTGGGGAGAAACATGACAGTGGACAACAGCCGTTCCCAGACTTGCTTTTTTTTTTCTTTTTTCAAAACAGTTTCTAGGTAGGAGCAGAAAACATAAAAGATCAGAAACAATGTCCTTAGCTGTGTTTCCACGCTATTGGCTTCACTTTGTTTGTTTCTTTGTTGTGATATTTCCTTTTTCCTGATGATGTTTCCTTTGTTTCCCAATCGCATCTTCTGCTTTTCCATTTTCCACAGTGCTTAAAGTCCCAGTTTATCATCTCTGTAGCCTGGGGCTCTGTGCAGTTTCCACTGAGCTCTAATCGAATTATTTTCTTGATGGCTGGGGGGAGGCTGGGTGGAGCCTGGGTTGGGTCTGATTACCTCATCAGTGTTCCCGCCTCCTCAGCCATGTTTCCAGGACAACGGAAGGAGAAGCGAATGGAGGAGTATGGGATTTTTAAAAAGGAATCAGCTTTGCTGTGAAGAGAGGCTTTCCCCCTCTCCCCCCTTTCTCCTTGCCCCTGAAAGCCCAGATGCACAGGCATTTCAGGAGCAAGCCTCATTGAGCACAATGAGAGTTACTTCTGAGTAGACACACATATGCTTGTGCTGGGAAAGGGAGGGAGAACACAAAGAGGGAAACTAGCCCCCATTTTAACCCAGAGGACCTCATTAACCACAGTGGGAGTTACTTCTGACAAGACAGTAATGGGTTTGTTGTGGGAAAGAGACCGAAACCAGTCCGCATTTTAACACACAGGATCTCTATTTGGAAGCTGTGAAGGAGTTAGGTCCTAAGGCAATGGACCGAAGCCTCAAGATTAGGGATGGACGAAACACTTACCTTCCGTTCTGTTGTGTTTCTGCTGGGGGGGGAGGCGCTCTGCCCCTCCCCCCAGAATACTCGATGGGGGGGAGGCGCTCCGTCCCTCCCTCCCAGAATCCTGCCCGGCCGGCTCCGCTCCGCGGCCAAGCCGCAGAGCCGCCAGCCGGCTCCGGCTGCCTGCAGCCGGACATCCAGCCGCTGGGCAGCCTGCAGGGATGCAAATGGCGGCTGCCGTAGCTGCCACCATTTGCGTCCCTGTATTTAGCCGTGATAGGCTACGTAAGTATTTACGTAGCCTATCACATCTGGGTAGGTTAAAAAAAAATGTGTACGCAAATGGCAGCGGCTACAATGGCCGCCATTTGCATTCCTTATTTTTCGCCGTCTTAGTCTACATAAATATTTACATAGACTAAGACGGCAAAAGATAAGGAACGCAAATGGCGGACGCTGTAGCCGCCGCCATTTGCGTATGCATTTTTTTTTTACCTACCCAGATGTGATAGGCTACGTAACACTTTACGTAGCCTATCACGTCAATGTAAAAAAGACAGACCAGACTGCAAATGGCGGCGGTGGCGGCAGCTAGTCGGAAGACCAGCCGCCACCGCTGCAGCCGCTGCTGGAGCCGCCGCCGTCCGGAACATCCGCCCCAGGTAAGCTTCGTCCTGGGGGGATCCGCAGGGGCGCAGGGGGGGGTGGCAGGCTGTTCCGCCACGGTTTTCAGGGGGCCGAATGCCAGTGCATTCGGCCTCACTGAAATCCATGGCGGAATTCTCCACCATCCCTACTCAAGATCCTCTTAATCGCATTAAGGAATTGGGCTTAAAAGTGTGCCATTTCAAGTGAGGGGGAATCTCTGTAAGTTCCTATGTAGGCACTCAAAGGCAAGCCTCATTCAGCACAATGGGAGTTATTTCTGAGGAGCCCCTAATGGGTTTGTTGTGGGAAAGAGAGTAGTAAACATAATCCAGCCCCCATTGTAACCCGCAGGATAGCTATAATGAATCTGCAAAGTACTTTCTTCCTAAGGCAATTCATTGGAGCCTTGCTTGGTCGCTTAACGTATTTAAGGAATTAGGCTTTAATGTGTGCTTCAAGCCTTCAATTGAGGGGGAATCTCAGCCTCATCCACCTCAATGGGAGTTACTTCTGAGGAGACAGCAATGGGTTAGTTGGGGAAAAGAGACTGAAACCATCCCCATTTTAACGCACAGGATCTGTATTTGGAAGCTGTGAATGAGTTACATCCTAAGGCAATGGACTGAAACCTCAAGATCGCGCTTAATCGCATTTCAAGAACTGAGGGCTTTGATAGGTGCCCTGTCAGTTGAGGGGTTTCTGTCATTTCTGTGGTCATTGAGAGGGCAAGCCTCATTCAGCACAATGGGAGAAAACACCCCCCGACTGGGCTCATGGGCTGTATTCTAGTGCTTATTTTCAATGATGTTTTAAAAGTTGGTCCCTCGGCATCCTGCTCCAAAACGGCAATGAAACTTCCAGAAAACAGGGAGGGAAAGGGTTGGGTCACCAGGGTCAGAACAACACACCCACAAAGGCCAGGCTACATGCCCCATGGGCAGGACTATGATACCGTACCCAGTGCAATTGTGGAAACAGGTCAGTAATGGAGCCGTGGTAAGCTGCAAAAGTCAGACTATAACCAGTCTCGGAAGAAGTGGTTTTTCAGTGATAAAATGTGGGGCTGGTGCTGAATGGCCATGACGTCATGGAAACACAGAGACCTCATGGCGCAGCCAGGTTGGAGTAAATCGCTGGTGGAAACACAGCCCTAAAAAGTCCACAACTGTTCTTAAGTCACAGTGGTGCCAATTCAAGGGACAGTAGAATTGGGACCTTCTTCTAGGCATAGAAATGACTAGTTATGGCACCACAGAAATCGTAGATGCCTTCATTTCTTTTGCATCCACTTTTTCCTCTTCCAATATGATTTCTGAAGGGTGCATTTGTCCTTCTCATGCTTCCTGTAACTTCCAGAGCCTGAAGCCTGTAAGGGATTTCAGGGCTCACTGTGAAACTCCCTCTCCCTAGGGGTGTATGAACCCCATTCACTGTTCTGGGTGGTAGCATCCACTGGGGGGGAGGAGGCAATCCTTCCCTCCCCCTGGAATCCTGCCTAGCCATAAATATTTATGTAGCCAATCACGGCCATGGGCAGGGACGCAATTGGCAGCCGCTATTTCGTTCCGCAGCCCGTCGGTGGATGGAGACAACGACCTGGAGCAGCAGCTGCTGCCAGGTAGGGTCCGTCCTGGGGGAATTTCGGGGGGTGGCGAGGGGTGTAGTCCATTCCACCACAGACTCCAGGGGGCCAGATTCTAAAGAATCCAGCCTCGTTGGAGTCCATGGCAGATTTCTCCGCCATCCCTACCTCTCCCCCTCCATTGCTACTGCTGAAGTTCTTCCCCTTCCTGCAATAATACAGATCATCACATGAAAACATGAGCTGCTTTAGTAACATCTGGCTGACCTCACAGCCCACCATCCCAGACTAGGGTAGTAGTCTTGGTTTTTCAGACTGGATTTTCAAAGCAGCTTCACACAAGAGGTCTACCATGTATGTACTGGACACATGAAGTTATTGGCAGGTGGCAGTTGCTCTAAGCAGAGAGCTGTTTGGGGTGTGCTGGTTTACCACACAGACTGGCTATGGCATACAAATGGCCTGCCGGATGAAACAAAGGCTGTGGACAGAACAGACCTTTCCAAGAACTAAAGGCCACTTTATGAAGCTGTTAAATTACCCATGAGAAGTACCCATGAAGTATCCATTACTCCATTGTTTGTGACCTACTATAGTCTCTGGTCAAAATGGTTTTGCAGGTTTCTGTGGTGCTTCCCATTCTATCCTGGAAATGCTAAAATAACCCTGCAGAAGTTTAATCAGTGCTTCTGCAATAGATGTGTGCACTTTCTGGCTGTTGTGGCACCCATTGCATCCTTGACCCACAAACAATTTTGATTTATCAGATTTTAACCAAAATGTGGTAAATAATTTCCCCATCATTTCACATCATTGTAGCTCAAAAAGTTAGTTCAGCTACCTCCTCTCCCTTCTCCCTAATTCGATCTTCACTATAGGGACATACACAATGGACAATAGGTAGGGTGTGGAACAGAAGTGCAGGGCAGATTTCAGCAGCAGCAGCAGCAGCAGCAAGAGGAGGAGGAGGAGGAGGAGGAGGAAAAACAAAGGTGATTTTCATCCCTCATTGCCTAATTTCCTCCTGCAAATTCTTCTGCATGTTCCTACATGAGAACTGGCCTTTGCAAACTCAGTGGTTATGTGACCAAATGCTCCTTCCAGCTATTTATGTGTGGGCGGCATGAGAAATTATGAGGCAGTCCCATTAGGTGTAAATTATGCTTCCTTTGGACCTGAACATGCTTCTAGGGCTCTGTTTCCCTTTTCCCAAATTCCAAGCTATTTGGGCAGGCCAGGATGTGTCGGGCAGGTTTTAAGGCAGGGCTGGGTCACTTGAGAGGGCACTGTAGAGAATTAGTCTGGTTCTGCACGAGTTTGGGAACTGGGATTCTGTTGTCCCAAACCAGCTGTCCAGCTCTCAGCATGGCTGCTGTAGAAGAATGTCCCCCATCTGCCCCAGAGGTGGTGGTGGTGGGAATAAAACCAGCTATCAATTTTTCCATTTCGTTATATGACATTGTCATGTAACTTTAATATTTCGTACATTATTATTTGTGCTTTTTTTTATAAGTAATCATGTAACAAACATTGCAATTATAAGGGCCAAATAGTGGAGGGACCTCAGGGGTACAAGCACATATTCCCCCCTCCTTGCTGTGGTACCAATAATCAACTGTGAGTCTTGTGGGAATAAGGTAGTCTACAATAAATTACATTGCACTGCAAAGACTTGTATTGGTGATGCAGGAAGGGGCTATGACTCTATTGGCACATGCACAGTCTCTTACATAAGCTTTCATTCATGAATTTTCATGCAAATTCCAAAAGTTCCAGGATGCTTAATCTCAATGCTTCATTGCGTCGGGTAGTCATATAACATCAGCAGCCATACCCCCAGCTGAATACAGGCTGCTGGAGGCTAACAGGAGAGCCATGTGCTACCTTAACTGAAATCATTATTTTCTACAGAGATGTCAGACTCCGGATTCACTTATCATACTCTTTAAAGCTGATGTTAGGAAGGGAAAAGAACCCTGAAGCTTCCATTGATTTCAGATTCAAGCCAGGGATGTCTAGGGCACAATCTAGTTGAAACTGCATGGATGAATTTCAGTTAATTTATATTTCTCGTTAAGCACATAAATGAAAGGCACTGTAAAATAGGTTTTTAAAGACAATTATCAAGCCACAGTGTAAAAGAGTGATAACACTCAGCTCTATTTTGCTTTTTCAGCCAACCTAGGAGGAGGAGCTAAGTCCTTAAACCAGGAGTTGAATGCTGCTTACAGGCTGGATGAGGGCTAAGATTTCATTTTTCACAAGATGAAAGTGTGGTCCAAGTGATCACTTGTCCTAGACAGAGTCGTATCCCCCCCCCCAAAGGGTCAGGCTTGCAGCCTGGGGCCCAGCTTTGATCCCTTGTGTGCTACGATTGGCAGCAGATGTCACGAACCAGACTTCCAGCAGTGACTTGGAAACAGAAGGGCCAGTGAAATCAGCAGGAGAAGCCAGAAACACACCCAACAGAGGCGCTGGATCTGGACCCTGAAACCACTGCTCCTGGGTCTAGCAGCCAGGGACCTTCTGAGCCAGAGACTCCCAAACCAGGACCCCCAGTGACTGCGGCCCCAGAGCTGGACCTCGCCACGGGGCCAGTGTGCCATGCAGTCTGTGCACAACCACAGCCAGCATGCCTGGGAGTTAACAGAAGGACTAAAGGCAGAGGGCTGCCCCTTTAGGGACGCCATTCTCCAGCAGAAATGGGTGGAGCCTGGGAGGAATAGTCAGGCTGAGGGAAGACAGGAGAGTTCAGCCAGCACTTGTTGGAACAAGTCATCTCGTCTCTAGGACCTGTCCAGGGTACTGAAAGACCTCTGACCATTCTTGTTCCCTGGCTCTAGTTCTTGACCTGTTACGTTGTTACACAGTACCCAGCTATTTGCCTCTTGCTACCTGCTCAGGGCCACTGGCTGCCTCGCTTCCTCTAGAGCAGGGGTAGGCAACCTCAGAGAGTCTGGGGGCCAATTCCTGAATGCTGGAACTTACTGGGAGCTGCACATAGTCATTGAATTTGGTGGCAGCGGAAAAAAGCACTGCGATTCCACTTTAAATCAAGGCATGTGGGGAGCACGCACCTTGGTTTAACCCAAAATCACACTTCTGGAAGTCCCAGGGGAGTGCAAATTTGCATTAAAACAAGGTGTGTGCTTCCTCTGCTCCCCATGTGCCCCATTTTAGTGAAAATGCTCCTTTTTCGCCACTGCCACCACCGCACTGCCAAAGTTCGGAGGCAATTCAGCACTGGCAACTTGAGAGTGGAGGTGGCTGCAAAAAAAAGGCCAGAGTGCATGCTCCACACTGGGCTGCCCTTGAAGATGATCCAGAAACTTCGGCTTATGCCAAATTCTTCTGCTCACCCCCTTACAGAGATCGCTGAGGGAAGAACTGAACAAAGTGCTTATGCCTCCACCAATTCCTATACACCCCGCCGATTCCTTTCTGCAAGTGGTGGGTCCTGCCAATTCCATTGCACAAGTGGGACACACCACTTATGCAAGGGAGATTTACCACTTCCTAGGGGATGTCCTGAGATGAGCAGAAATGATCATTTCTGGAAGGAAGCAGGCCGGTGGAATTCCTTGATGCAAACTCCACCGACCTGCCTCCATCCAGAAATGAGTGTTTCTGCTCATTTCAGGTTGTCCCAGACACACTAAATCATCATTGCATAAGTCATAGGGTCTGCTTGTACAGCAGAATTGGTGAGACATAAGAGAATCGGTGGGGTTGCAAGCACCCTGTTGGATTATGCCCGGAGAGACCAACTCTTGCTTGCCAGACTCTGGCTGCCAATTTAATGTTTTGTTTATTTCCATTAAAGTTCTGTGGACTAGACTCAGCTTATCTGTAGCAGCATTGCCCCTCATACAAAGCTCCCCAAGCCTGGGAACATCTGAAGAAGGTGTTGCTCTGGGTGCCTTGCAACAAGTTGCCTTGTTGTTGCTGCTGTTGTTAAAAGGTAAGATCTAGTAGTCGTGCCTGGAGTAGGGTTTTCTCTGTAATGGCAATTGTTCTAGAATTGTATGTATTCATAATAGAATTTGATATTCTGCTTTTCCATACCAGATGTGCATCCTATTGAAAGCAATGATATAGCTAAATGGCATCTGGATCGGCATTCAGATGTTTATTCAGATGTGCATCTCATGTACACTCCCGACGCCTAACGGCAAGACACTCCAAAAGCCAATACATTCTGCAGAATGTGTGTGGATATCCAAGTTTATGGGGCAGAAAAGCATAAATAAATGGACACATTTCTCACACACATATTTTATAACCTGCTTTCCCTGTGCTCAGAGCATGTTCTCCATAAAACAAGCATTAAAACGTTTGTTTTTATTATATGTTTTCATCTTTGTAGTGTTGCTTTAGTTAGTGTACATTACCTTGATTGTCAACAGAAAAAGATAAGTACCTTTTCTTAATTAATTAATTAATTGCTCTGTTTTGTAATGTGCTTATGGTGAAGCCTCTAACATTCGCTGAGAGGATGTGATGGCACTGAATACTGATGAACATTACAAGTGCTCAGGGAACAAAGCTGTCAGAATGTTTCCAGTCCTATCATAAAAGGAAAACTTGTATGGCTGAGATGAGGACCACATAGGAATTCTAAGGACACAAGTTGGTTCGCGGGGGCTTCTACAAGCTCTGTCTATATATTTTTAATTGTTCTACATAAGGCTGGAGCTGCCCAGAAGTACCCTATGCAATACAGATGTACACATACTCTCTATACATACACACCCACACAACACAAACTGCCTGCCTCCTGACGCAGAGAATAAGCCTCTCTGTTTATTTACTTAGAGTGGGACTTTCTCATGAAACTACAGGAGAAACAAAAATTCCCTCTTTCAAAATGTGGGTCATGCCTTAACTTGCTGCTCTGCAACCCATTTTTACAAAAGGAGAAGGGAGTTGCTAACAGAGAGCTGTCAGCAGCTGAAAGCACAAGTCACGCTACTCTGGCAAGCTGCAGATGCAAAGCAGCTGTTCGGCAGCGGAACGCCAGCCAGCTTGCTTTTAATGAGCCCAGCCCACTGTCATCATTTTCCACTAGCACCACCTTGAACAAAGCATTCTCTGGGAGTCAAGGAAAAGGATGTTTAGAATACTTGTGACAAAAAGGCATGCAAGGCTGTGCAAGCCAAGTGGGGCCATTGACCAGGGATCCCTTCCCAGAGCATGCCTTGCGCCTGAGATTCCTCTGAGCCAGGCAGATGTCAGCATCCCACCTTGCCCCATCACATTGCCTGGTCCTGTGCTTGGTCCGGGGCTTTAGGCTGCCCCTGCCCAGGTCAGAGAAACAACTGCTCAAGCCTCCCCAAAGACAGAGAAGGCTCCTCTGGCAACACGGACTCTTTGCCCTCTTGGCTCAGAACCACGAAAGGGGAAAAGAAATAAAAGGAGGGGTATGAGCTACACGAGCCCCCCAGAGAAAAAAATAGGGTAGCAAAACTTTGCAAACAACTACCATGGGCAGCTTTGCAACTCATCAGCATTAGTGGTCAACACAGACTGTGAACTGACTGCTCTAATGGGGGTGCAGGGGCAGGGCCATTCATAACCCACTGAGTGAAACGTCAGGGAAAACGTGCCCTTCTGCCTCCCCCATTTTCAGCAAGCGCGGTCAGTGCCAGCATGCATCTGAGTGAAGTGGGAAAGAGATGCTTGCACACAGTAGCATGCAGGCTGCCTGCTCCTCTTTCTGCACACATCTCCGGAATATGGCAACCGTCCTGGAAGCTGGGGGGGGTATCTTATCTCACACAACACCCTTGTATGCGAGGGTCCCAATCCAAAAGGGTGATCCAAAGTTTGTTTCTGTGGCTGACTGGCTGGGTGAGTGAGTGCCCATTGTGGGATCAGGGCCAGTTTTCTGCACTCCCAGTTTCCTAATGCGTGCATGGCTGTTGCCATCAAATTCCCATACTTATGTACATAGTATACAGCTAACAGGCAAGAGAGCATTACTTGGTCATAAATTAACTTTCTTATCAGGTCATCATGCCTTCCTGCCCTTCTTGTGGGCTTCATGGAGCTGTTTGCCTAGCTGCTGTTGGAAACAGGATGCTGGACTAGATGGACTTTTGGCATGATCCAGTAGGTGGCTTCTTATGTTCTTATTTCCTCTCTGTGGTGGTTGTGGCGGCGGTGGCAGCAGTATCATTTCTCTCCCCTCTTTTTCTCCCCCCACCCCAAATAATGTGCAAACATGATCACAAGTGCCCCCAGTAATAACAGGAAGCATGCCTGGGCTGACAGATGTGGCTCCTCCTGCCACGTTGGATCAGTGTTCAATGTGACATATGAACTCAGAGGATGTGCTGGATATCAAAAAACATCTAAAGAGAAAAACCATGAATTAACAGGGAGGAAATCCAGCCATCCCATGCAACGTTCAGAAATGTTGTAGAGGTGCTCTTTGCTCATACCTTTGCATCAATTAAGATCAAACATCTGGTACCTGAGACACAAATAAAACAAAATAAAAACATGGAAGACGTTTGTAGCACTTTAAAGGCTAACACATTTTGTACGGCATAAACGCTCAGGTACATGTCATGCATCTGAAGAAGTGGACTCTCGTCCACAAGTGTTTATGCCAAGGTACACTGGGTAGTCTTTGATGTGCCACAGGACTCTTTGTCGTATTGCTGCAACAGGCTAATATGGCGACCCCTCCGGAGGTTGCTGCAATGAAACACTGAATACATGCATGCTTCAGTGGGCGCATTCACAAGACACGCAGCCCCATGATGGGTGACTTGCCATGCACTGTGGGTTGTTTTGCAGACAGCCCACAGTGTGTGGTTAGTGCACCTGCGAGGCAATCGGGCAAACCACCCATAGCACGTGGCTTGTTTGCCCCTTGTCCCCCTCCCTCCCCCTCAGCACCTGGCATCAAAACTGAAGTGGCAAGAGTGATCTTTAGGGTTCAATGGGGACGTGCGTCTACTTTTATATGAAGGAGCCGGGGGGTGGGGGACAATTGGGGGACCCCCTTAAGAGGCTAGTGCACCCATAAAAGCATGTGAATCCCTCACATAAGTGGGTAATTTTAAAATTTTTCCCCCACCCCGCAGGGTTTAACGGTTTAAAATTACCCACTTGGGCTTCCCATGCTTTTATGGGTGGACTACACCTACGGGGTTGTCCCCCACTTGGCACCCCATACCCCACCCACCCCACTCCTTCATATAAAAGACGTGTGTCCCCAGTTTTGGGGAAAGATCGCTGAAGCGGCTTGCATTTTGAAAGCTCTCAAAATGAAAGCTGCTTCAGTGATCCTTGGGGAGGGGGCAAAATCCAACCCCCGCCAAGGACTCTGTTGCCCCAAGGATTCTTGGCAGGGGGTTGGAAGCTGCCCCCCGATAGCTGATTTTCAGCAAGGGGGGCTTTTAAATTCCTACACAAACCTATGGAGTGACAACGCCTACTGCAGATTGTTGGTTATCAGGGTGGGTTGTTAAGAACAGTCCCAGTTTGTGCAACATGCTAACCCATCATGGGCTGTCACCCATGGTAGCCTAGTGTGTTGTTTGAACCCAGTCAGTGTATGCCCAATCCACTTACTCAATTGCTCGTAACAAACATGGGCAGCAGCACTTCCCCAGCACCAACGATGAAGCACCCTTTCCAGATTTGTGGGAGGAGATTCTTTATCTATTGGAGAATACTCAAATGTAGCTTGCAGAAAGTTGAAATATGCAAACAGCAGCTATTCAGAGAAAAGACTTCATTTTGCCCAGCCTGAAAAACATTTGTTATGTCTCCCCCTTCCTGGCTTGCATTTATTTTCTTAATATCATGCCTTTTAATCCAGAAGAATCCCCAAGGCAGCTTAAATAATAAAATACATTTGGGCTTTCTACCCCCATGGCAATGCTCTGAGACAGCCTATCTTCCCATCCAAAACCCAGTTCTCCAAAACCCACTGACTTTTCAACCAATCACACACCCACAACTGTGGCAACTGGGCAGTTAACTGCCAGGCTGTGTGCGCTTGCTCCTCCCCCCTCCCTCCCTCCCCCCAGGACTACTGTTCTTTTCCCTGTCCAAGGGCAGAGAGGGCAGCAGGAGAGTCTTGGGGGAGCTGCTGAGCAATGGCAGTTAGATGTTTAGTAATTATTCATTTTAAAGCGTTTTTACCTCTCTCTGGCTGACACAGTTCCCTGAGTGGCTTACATAAGATCATTAAAAACAATAACAAACAACTGCAGCAGTAAAAGGTGTACATGGCCTTAAACTGCCCACTTATTTTAAAGACATGACAATGATGGCAGATGTTCTCTTTTCCTCAGAGAATTGCAAAATTACGACTGTGTCATTCCATGTGGTAATATTTCAGTGCACCTTAAGTCCGCCTATGGAGACCTCTCTTTCATTTTCTAAGTTGTTTTCTTTTCTGCCACCCCAAATGGCTTCTTGTGTTTCCCTACCCTGTCGGCCTGTTCCATTTTCTCCCTTTTCCTCCCTTCCAGGCTTCATGTAGCCTAGGGAGGGGCAAAGGCCAGCCCATGGGCCACTTTCCCCTCCCCCAGTAACTTGATCTGTCATGTGCCCGCTGGAAGACTCCTCAGAGGAGGAAGTGCTGGAGGACCAGGAACCACCAGCCACCAGCAATGCCCAGGATCTGCCAGCAAACCAGGAGGAGGCCAGGCCCTCAGGGGTGACTGCCATGAGGGCATCACCTGTGGAGGACAAGAACTCTGCCTCCAAGCGCTCAGGAGATATGCCACCTGCAAAGACAAGCACTCAGAAGGAGTGCTAGACTGAGGGCTCCTTGTGAGAAAAGGTCTACTTGTACATAGGGGGCTTGTCACAAGGAGGACCTTTTCAGCTGCCTGTGACCTGAACTGTTGAGACCTTGCTTTTTGTCTGATCCCTGTTTGCGCTTATCACCTTGGAGCTCTTCGACCCTTGAACCCACAACTACTAGGCTCAGACTCAGGAAACATGACATGATCCAACAAAATTTCAATCAAGGCATAGCAAAAGAAAAACATAAAAAGAAAATTGTGTTCAAATGGTAAGAAACAGAGACGATTTGCACTTCAGTGTTTCATGTCCCTTTTGGATTATTTTTTTAAAAATTATGTAATATGAAAATGTAAAAATATACATGTATGTACGCATTCATAAGACCTGTTATCTTGCCCTTCAGCTCAGTTGGAGCTCTCAGGGTGGATTATAAAATGATGATAAAACACCAGAAACGGTGACAGACTTAAAGAAACATTTATCACTAAAAGCAGATGAAAAAATAAAAGGCTTACGAAAAATGAGAAGTTATTTGCTTGACACTGCAAAGATCCAATACTTGGTCCTAGGTTAGCGTAGCTACTCATGAATGCCAAAAAAGAGGAAATGCATCACCATAAAATAGTTAAGAGGGTGCAAATTTGCATAGGCTAATTTCTGTGCATAGGTACAAATTTAGACGTTTTTGTTTTTGCAGAAATATAGCACATTGCACAACAGCGTGGAAGACTGTGAGCGGGTGACCAGTGTGCCCTGCTCTGTCTGCCGTTCAGTTGCTGCCGATGACCACCTTTGAAGCCCAGCTCTTCCTTCTGATGGCTCTTTATCTTTAAACCAAATGTGAACTGCACAGCCCTTCAAATACAGAATGCCTTCAAAACAGAAGACAGTCCTCTAGCAGCACTTCAAAGAGAAAACTGTCCGCTGTGAAAGAGGACACGTGGCCACCCTAACCTAAGTTTTACTTCAGTGGTAGAGCACCTGTTCTGCATACAGAAGGCCTCAGGTTCAATTCCCAGCTTCTACAGGTAAGGCTAGGAAGAAATCCTCCCGGAAACCCTCAAGAGCTGCTGCCTGTCCGTGTCAACAATACTGGGCTACGTGGACCAAGGGCCTGACTCGGCATAAGGCAGTGTCCTCTGTTCCTCCTATCTCTACGGAGAGAATTACAGAAGCAAGGCACCATGTAACACTATGCCTAAGCACGTATGCTCCAGAACGGAATGTGCAGCCCTTACCGCGACATGCCATCAATGTTATTATGGACCAGGGCTGCTCATGAGGGCACCAATCTGTGTGTCAAAACATATTTCCAGGCCTTGTTCTGTGGAGAACAGATCCCAAGAACATAGAAGTGTTTTTTATTAATTTAACAATATTTGTGACTTACGTACATTAAAGCCATTTCAAACTGATGTACAACAACAACAGAGGACAGGATTACATTATTGCTGGCCACCCCACCAGTCTGTATTTGGTTACTGAGCAAACAGGGACATTGCCAGAGACTTAAAATACCTCGAACACAGGCCCATGACACAAATTTGCATATATAATATGAATTACTAAAATCTTGTGCCTCTGAGCATATGCAGAATGCCGTTCTCTCCACTGAGCAATTTTAGCCTCCCCCTCCCCATGCACTTAATGGTGATGGAATATATCCCACACAGATTACAACTTCAGCATTCCCCTTTTAGAGATTAAGCATCGACAACACCTGTGACAAAACAACTACAACCAGATCACATAATTTTTAGTCCTCCCCAAACAACAACCCCTTCTCGTTTTTCTTTCCTCCAGCAACACTTCATAAAAACAGATGTTTGTTTTTGCAACTCTCCCCTGCCTCCTTCTCTTTATGTGCAAGCTCTCACTGTCTTCTCCCCAAAACTTAATTTCTGTGAGGACTTCACCAGAGTTCAACCAAAGGATTTGTTTTCAATACTAGTGCTAAGTTATGGAGAAAGTACCTCTGAGCATGTACCAAGTACCTTTCCCTCACCACTAAAGCTAGAGTGCATGCAAAAAGAAAAAACGCAAATGACAAAACATGAACTGGATTGGGCTGAGAGGGTAGCCATGTCAGTGGAGTGGAATGGGATGGGATGGGCAGATGATTAAGCCTGAAGTACCATGCTCACAACTCAAGATTTATTTCTAAGTAAACATGCAGAGCAGCAGGCTGTAGACCTCTGCACAAAAGTAACTTGGGCAGCAATCCTATGTACGCTTTCCTGGGACTAAGCCCAGTTGAACATAATGGGACTTATTTCTGAGTAGACATACACAGGATTGCATAAGTGAGCAGTATTTATCTTTACACTCACATGCACACACACTCAAAAACAACCCACCTGTTAATGATGACTGGAAATGGAGGGGGGAGAGAATTATCCATGCCAAGTAACTTCTTTCATAGGGATAGCACTTCAAAGGAATTTGGGAGGGGTGGGAGGGTTGTACATCCCTTAATTAACTTTATGAGCTGAGGTGGCTGAGGGGTTTTCCTTGTTTTTTAAAACACTATAATACATATTTAAAAGACACGTGCTTCCTGGCAGTGCCATGAGGCACTCTACACACAGCTTCCCCAGACCCCAGCACTGCCTAGAACATGAAGTCACATAGTCCTAACCTTCCTTTAGGTATAATCTCTTGCCCGCAGCTATGTAGGAAAAGGTAAAGGGCTGAGGGGGAAAGAGAAGTTTGTGGAGGCTAATTAAATCCTCTGCTAAGTCAATGAGCTTCTGTAGAAGCTGAAAGTTCCAGTTTGGGGCAGTAAAACCAAGTGCTGTGTGAAATGAACTTCCTGCCCTTCCCCCTCCCTCTTCAAACTTTTATTGCAAGGAAGCTTCGACGAGCAGTGCGCACGTAAGAGTAGAAAGTTAGGGACGGGATAACAATGAGAAGACTGTGGAAAGAAAGGTAACAGTGTCTCCTATAGTTTAAAAGACTGCTGCCTTCATGCTACACCCCCTACTGGTCTCTTAATGGAGTGCGTCCTAAAGTGTCCTAGTTACTGTAAAGCTACTGAGCTCAGAGAGGAGAAGCAGGCTTGTACTAAGGCATGATGTCAGCTCAAAAGATGGCTGCTCAAAAGATTTTAGGCACTGCTCAAAAGATTCAGGGCTTGTGCCCTGGTGCGCCCACCAATAACAATGCTCATGTTAGCAAATGAAGACCTGGTTCACACCACAAGACAACCCACCATGGGTGATCAGCCATGGTGGGTTGTCTTGTTGTGTAAATGGTTTCTGCCAGGTGGCTTATTTTTCATGAACAAACCACCCTGAGAACCATTGGCTTGTTTTAGGGTTGTTCATACCCATGGTGGCTTGTTGTGTCATCGAAACCCAGCAGGATGATTTTTACCTTGGGTTGCTGGGAACAGCTAGAGAGCCACCTGGCCAGGCCAGTGGCAAAAACCCTGCAGCTCCTTGTGATCTCGCTTATTCTGCCACCACCCTCATCACTTCTCAGCGCCCTCCACCCCACGCCCCTAAAAGTTGCGGAGTGAGGACACTGAAGAGTGCCTTGAATGCATTCGCAACTTTTTTTCAGTCTTGCGCAAGTACACAAGAGTGCATTACAGCTGCCTTAACATTTCTGCAATTTTCCCCTCCGTATTACTGCTTTGCTATGACATTAGTGCATGTTTCCTGATCCAGCTCACTCCTCTGTAACCCATATCAAGATGTGACAGCTAGCAACGGAGGGAGAGGACAAGCAGGAAGGGGAGTGGGTAGCTGAAAGCAGTTCGAGGGAAGGCTCTTTACCAGGAGGTGTTCTTACTTTTGAGTGGGTGTGTTTACTTTGGAGTAATGAGCAGCAGCCTTTTTTTAAGGTGTTTGCTAGCTAGTAATGTAAGCACTGAAGTGGAAGAGGGGAATATGGGGGATGCTTGGCTAAATATGGAGAAGCAGACATGCACTACAGCAAAAGCCCCTGAAAAATAATAAAAAATAAAAAATAAACTGGCAAACACATTACCAAGTTGATAAAGACTCAGAAAATTAATTCCATTTGGTGAGCTGACCTGGGGGGGGGGGTCCCTCAGTAACTGGCAACCCCAGCAGAACAATTGCAGAAAGGGTGTTGACGAAGGGACCGAGGCAATGAGTTCTGCCACAAAGGCACCTGGGATACAGGCTGGAGCTGGTGGGAGGACTGAGGGGGAACGAGTGGAAGAACAAGCCATGGCAAGCCCCATTGCCTCTCATGACAATAGTCTGTCATGAGCACCATGGGTTGTTCAGCATGGGGACTTATTCGCAGGGTGGCTTAGCATAACGTCGAACCCGCCCAATCTTTCCATAAAACTAAGAATGTGTTGCTTTCCCCTTGTCACAAAATATTTTATATAAACTTTCATATAAAGGTCCACAGCCTGACTTTAAGCACAGTTAGGCCACAGAGTACCAGTTCCCCAATAAATGTATTGGTTACCAATTAATTTCCAAGACAAGTTCAAGGTGCTGGTTTTGACCTATAAACCCTAAAGTCCTGAATCCAGGATACATGAAGAAGCACCTTCTCCCAAAAGGATCTCCCTGCCCCTCCAGCAACACCCAGACAGCTCTCCACTGCCTGCCACCTTCAAAAATGTATTTTTATTTTTAAAAAAAAAACTCAGAAAATGTTAGGGCATCTGGTTCTCCTTCCTGTTCCTGAACCTGCCACTGATCAGCTCTTCAGCAGGCAGGAAGAGAAGGAAAGAGTTGCTTCCTGGCCCCGCTCAACCATCTTCACCCACACAGACCTTTCTCCTTTTCTTTCTCTCCCTCTCTCTCCACTCCCAGCTTCTAGCCTTGCTGTTTCTCTCACCCACAACCACGTTCCTGGCTTTTTCTCACCCCATTACCACTTTGCCTTGTGCTTTCCCCTCCCTCCCAGCCTCGCTCTTTCTCTTCCACACACACCCCTCTTTTCCTTGCTATTTCTCTCCTCCTCTTAGCCTCCCACCTTGCTCTTTGTCTCCCCTCTATTCCTTTGCCTTGCTATTGCCCACCCCTCCCACCCAGCCTCTAGCCTCCGCATCTCTCTCCCACACACCTCTTCACCTCAGTTTCTCCCTCCATCTTCTAGCCTCGCTCTTTCTCTCCCTCTCATCCCTTTCTCTCACTATTTCTTCCTCCTCCCAGCCCTCCTCTTCTTCTCTCCCTTCCCAGACCCTTCTCTTGTTCTACACACACACACACACACACACACACACACACAGCACTTTCCCAGGCGGTGGCTCTAACAGCCGAGGAGGAGGCAGGAGCACCAGGTGGATCACACAGTGGCTGCGCCTGGGGTCAAGGTAGGAAAAATGTTTTCTTTCCTTTTCGGGCTAGGGCATTTTCCTTTCCTTTGGGGCTGGGAGAGTGAGTGTGTGTGTGTGTGTGTGTGTGTGTGTAGGATGAGCAGAGCAATCCTATGTAGGCCAACTCAGAAGTAAACCTCACTGAGTTCCACGTAAGCATGCATAGGGCTGCAACTTTAAATGGGTATTTTGTTGTGCTTTTGTGGGGTCAAATGTGTGGATTGGTGTTGGCGTTCAGGCCCTTCCTCTGTTTGTACTGTTTCTTGGGTGAATGACTTGTCTTTTGACTGGCCAGGTCCATTATGGCCACATCCTCCTTGGGAGCCATTTTGTGGTGGTGCCCACAGCAGTTTCTCAAATTCCAAATGTGCCCACAGATCGAAAAAGCTTGGGGGCTCTGGACTAGAATATCAGTTTGGGCCCGGGAAACCTGGCTTCAGATCCTGCTCTCAGCTCCCCATTTGTATGGAAAACTTGTTATCCCCTTGCCCTGTTGACAGGGGAGGAGCTGAAGGGCAGGTCTGTGATCCTCTCGTTGTCCCCAAGAAGTAAGATACATCTCAAATTCCAATTAATCTTTTCTTAAATGAGTGGAAATGGAGGAGAGAGAAACTGAAGTAAATAAGGCACATTTCTTCTGTCATTTCAGGAAAGGTAATTAAATGCCAGAAAGGGACTCTTGCTGCACAAGAGAAATTCTGCAGAAGTGCAAAGAACACATTTTTCTTTGATACCACACATTTTCTAGGATACCTAGAAGTCAGGGGTCTTCTGGGTGAAGGGAAGTGCGACTTAACAAAGAGCGTATACTTCATGCGTACGCTGTTTTGCACTTAATGTGTGACAATCAGAGGGATGTCAAGGGAGATGGAAAGTTATTCCCACCACTAAAATACATGCAGAAAGACACTACAAGCATTTTCTCTCCCACTCCTGCCCATGTCTCGCTTTCCTTCTTTTCTCCAGCATACAACAGAGCCTCCCACAACAGGCAACCCCACCTCCCCAAACAACCCTGCTTGCAGAGTCCCTTGGGCATTTCATTACGTTCCATGTCTCCCAAGCTGGGTTCCTGGAGGAGCCAGCTAAGCCTAATGGAACAGGGACAGCCTGGCGCCAGCACAGGTACATCAATAAAAAATACACAGGAAGAGTCAGCACACGGCTTGGCTGATCTACAGGTGCAATTAGAATTTTAAGCAAAAAGTTGGAGCAGCTCCCAAAAGCAGGTGATGCCAGAAGTTAAGGTCCATGTGTAATGCTGTTGAATGCTGGGCCTGGCCGTGTTAGCTGGGCCAAATGACCTGAAGCAACACCTCACCCCAGGGCCAACCTGGGTCATTTCTCTACCCGCAGAGTCCAAAAGGAATGCCTTGAGCAATGGACGTAGCAAAATATACTCTTGCATGCAGTAAACAATGGTGAACAATTCAGGGCAAATGGTTTTATGGCTTTAAAGTTTTCAGGGAGAGAAGGAAGACTGCAAGAAAGAAATTATGGTAGCTCTTGGATTGTTTCTGGGCCAGCACTACAGCAAATGCTGAACACTCTGTACAAAATAGGTATCATAATAGGCAGTGCCACAAGGACTCTGCAGAGTGGCTTTCAAAGAAAAAAAGAAGCCACTGTGGTGTTGTGGGTAGGCGACGGCCTTGGATGGGGGAGAGCTGGGTTCAAATCCCTGCTAGGCCATGAAGCTTGGTAGGCGTGTGTTGGCCATTAGCTGGCTCTCACCTAACATACCTCATAGCTTGCTTGGGGGATGAAATGGGATAAGCCATGAATTCTGCCTTGAGCTCATTGGAGGAAGAGATGGGCAAAACTATAATAAAAGAGACAAAATATCATGTCATCATTTCCTCCCCATAGAAAAACTGGTAAGCAATGCTGACATCAGCAACTCACCACCCGCCCCATCTATGAAGCACCATTAGATATTAGTTAGAAACCCAAGGGCACAATTGAAGATGATGAGAGCAATCGCTCCCCTTAGATGTTTCGTTCCAGCTGAAGAACTCTCCCTTCCACGCCTGCTTTCCTGAGACCCCTGCTTCACCTGGCCGCTACTTCTTCCTTAATTAGCCCTCCTTCTTTCTCTGCCCATCCTTCCTGAGAAACCTATTTCATTTGCTCTTTCCCCTGCAGGGCTGTTCCTGAAGAAAGGCTCCTCCCAGTGTTTTCAGGCTGTGTCTGTCAGCCCGTGACTGACTCCACGACTTCCCTTCAGCAGCTGCAACATCAGGCTCCAGGCCCCTCTGCTGTTCAGCCTGTCTGCAACCTCACTGCTGCTCAGCCAACGACAACAGAGGGGCTCACACTCTGCATTAGAGCTGCAGGAGACTTCACACACCAACAGCGACCACAGACTTCTTTAGTTCATCATGATTTAGATAATTAAACCAAAACAGAACTACAAGGAATCCCATCAGAACTCTGTACTTAAGCCTGCCCAGCAGGCAAGGCGGTGAAAAACATGTAATTGATCTTCTGCCAATATGTGGGTAGTTTGAACAGTTGATGTAGTTTCACAGTTTAATTCCAGACTATGGCTCTCAGTTCCTAAAACTGGTTGTCCTGGAGACATCACCTAAAAACATAACAATAGCCTTAGGCAGCAATTCTATGCACAGTTATCTGGGAGTAAGTATCGCTGAAATCTGTAGAGCTTCAATCAGCTGAGCAGAACAGGGGTGCGTGGGGGGGGGATCACAGGGAGGAAAGGTCTTAACTGCATTCTCTTCCCCCTCATATTGATCAGTTGATTGGTGGGAAATAGCTGAGCAGCAGAGTAAAGAGGGCTGGAGCAGGGCTGTTTCCTGCCAATCACCTGAACAGCGGGCAGTGGGTGGGGGGAATTCACAGGGCAAGAAAGTTTAAACCTCCCCTCCTCAGTGATTCCCCCCCCCAATGCTGCTTAGCTAATTGGTGGGAAACAGCTCAGCAGCAGAGAAAAGGAGGCTGCAAAGATGGTGCTCAGCAGTAGGACTCTGCAGCTCAGTTGTTTCTCATGAGCCAAACAGTGTGGAGGGTTTTAAGCATCCCTCCTCCAGTACACATTGCTGAGCTTACTGGTGGGAAACAGCTGAGCGGGGGGGAAGGGGGCCAATGAGAGGCTGGGCAAGGGAGAAGGGGTGGGGCTTAGAAAGAGAGGCCAGCAAGCCAAATGAGGAGGCCGCACAGACCATATCTGACCTGAGGGCAAGGGGTTCCCCACCCCTGGTATAACCTGTGTCCTGGTGATCCCTGTCTTCAATTGTGTCACCTCTGACACAATTGAAAAGGGAAAAGGGAATGTTCAAGTGCAGTAAAGGAGCATTCCATCCTCTGTCATGCACTTCCAGCTTCTAGTGGTCTACAGTTTAGGGACATCTTCAGCACAGTGTTCATGCTTTACCATCCTTGCTAATAGCTGCTGGCTTAGCCATTCGGCAAGAATTCAGACTGTTAAGCAATGTCTCCATAGTTCACAGTTGCCTGGTTTGGAATACAATGCTTATCTTTAGTTGCTTAAACATACTGCGAGTCAAATTTCATTTCTCTGAGAAGTTAGTCCACAGCCCAAAATATACTGTTTTGGTTTAAATCTAGTTTGGTTTAAATTAGTGCTGTGCCAAAACCCCACCTGCCCTTTCACAGCCTCTTTGTAGGGATGTGAGAGAATTCCACCACAGATCCCAGAGAATTCAGCCCCCCGGAATCCGTGGTGGAACAGAGCAACCCGCCCCACCACCCCGCAAAAGCCCCACAAAACAGAGCCTACCTGGCTGCGGCTCCAGCAGAGGCAGCTCCGGCGGCTCCAGCCGCTGCCGGGCTGTGAACTCAAATGGGGGCCACTACGCCAGCCACCATTTGCGTCCCTGGCAAGCCGTGATAGGCTATGTAAGTATCTATGTAGCCTATCTCGGCTCAGGGCAGGGACACAAATGGCGTAGCTGCCGCCATTTGCATCCGTGTCTTTAGCCGTGATAGACTACGTATATATATACGTAGCCTATCACAGCAATAGGAAGGAACGCAATGGCGGCCGCTGTAGCCACCGCCATTTGTGTCCGTGTCTTTAGCCGTGATAGGCTACGTAGATATTTTTTAGTTCAAAAAGCAAGACAGTTCCTTTGAACTTATGGAAAAGAGTGGACAGACCTACAACCTGATGTACAAGAAGAGGACAGCACTCAGGGTGCAACGGGTGGAAATTAAGAAAGTACCTTAATCTTATATTTTCTAAAAAA
Organism: Heloderma suspectum; assembly: GCF_057233095.1. NCBI lineage: Eukaryota > Metazoa > Chordata > Lepidosauria > Squamata > Helodermatidae > Heloderma > Heloderma suspectum. The sequence continues at coordinate 146,041,611 of NC_139461.1, forward strand.
TTGATTATAAATTTTTAACTTGGAACATTAATGGGGCGAATGCTCCTCAGAAGAGAAAGAAAATATTTTACTATTCACAAAAATTGAAACAAGATATAATATGCTTACAAGAAACTCATATTAAGAAAGAAGATACCAAATATTTAATTAATAAAAAATTAGGTGAAGAGTTTATAACTGCAAGCCAAAAAAAGGAAAATGGTGTAGTTTTATATATTAAGCCACATTTGGGACCGGAATTGGTATTGTCAGATGAACAAGGTCGTTTTGTGAGAGTTAAAATTAAACTGAATGGTGTATCAACATAGATTTTAGAGGTTTATGCGCCTAATGACCACAAAGTAGGGATGTACGAAAATTCCGCCACGGATCTCGGGGAGGCCGAATGCGAGCGCATTCGGCCCCCTGAAATCAGTGGCGGAACGGCCTGCGACCCCCCCGCCCCCCCCCAGGACAAGACTTACCTTGGGTGGATCTTCCTGGTGGTGGTGGCGGCGGCCACCATTTCCAGTTTAAAAAAAAAAAACACGTGATAGGCTACGTAAAGATTTACGTAGCCTATCACAGCTAGGTTAAAAAAAAAAAAACCGTGATAGGCTACGTAAATGTTTACGTAGCCTATCACGGCTGACTTAAAAAACAAACACGCGTATGCAAATGGTGGTGGCCATGGCCACCGCCATTTGCGTTCCTTATTTTGGCACATCTTAGTCTACATAAACATTTACGTAGCCGCCGCCATTTGCATCCCTGCTAGCCAGCGGCCGGATGTCCGGCCGCTGGCGGAGCCGGCCGGCGGCTCCGCAGAATCCCTGCGGAGCACAGCCAGCCGGCCAGGATTCCGGGGGGGGAGGAACGGAGCGCCTCCCCCCCCAGCGAGGATTCCAGGGGGAGGGACGGAATGCCTCCCCCCCAACCATAAACATAATCCGCGAAAGGTAAGTGATTTTCGTACATCCCTACCACAAAGCGGAATTTTATGAGGATATAAAATGCCACACTATGCCATTTGCACTATGCCTTTCTTTTTTCTTTTTTTTGCCGTAATAGCCTAAGTAAATATTTACATAGGCTATCACTGCAAAAAAAAAGGGAACGCAAATGGCAGCTGCCATAGTCACCACCATTTGCGTTCCCTTAGTTTTGCCGTGATAGGCTACGTAAATACTTACGTAGCCTATCATGGCTTCCTCAGGGACGCAAATGGCATCCCTGCGTTAGCCATGATAGGCTATGTAAGTTTTTATGTAGCCTATCACGGCTATATGGAAGAAGCGAATGGTGGCCGCAGACGCGGCCGCCATTCGCAATGCAGGGCAGACGGCAGCAGGTAGGTGCTCTGTTCCAGGCCCATTTCGCAGGGTGGGGGTGGGCTTTGTTCCACCCCGGATTTCAGGGGGCGGAATGCACTGGCATTTGGCCTCACTGAGATCCATGGCGGAATTCTCTGACATCCCTAGTTGGAAGGACCTTTAAAGTAGGGGTGGACGAAAGTCCCTTACCTGTCGTCGAAGGACGTTCGCGGTGGGGGGGAGGCGCTTCGCTGCTCCCCCCGTGAAGTTCAGGCCGGGGGGGGGAGGCTTCCCACCTCGCCCCGGCCGAAATTCAGGCCGGGGGGGAGGCTTCCTGCCTCGCCCCGGCCGAAATTCAGGCCGGGGAGGAGGCTTCCTGCCTCGCCCGGCCGCGAACGCGAAAGTTTAAAAAAAAAAAACAACGCCCCCTGATAGGCTACGTGACGATTCACGTAGCCTATCACGGCTAGATTTGCAAAGTAAGCCATGATAGGCTACGTCAATCGTCACGTAGCCTATCACAGGTGACTTTAAAAAAAAAAAAAGCGCGTACACTAATGGCAGCACCCATAGGGAGCCACCATTCGCGTTCCTTATTTAGTCGCTGTAGTCTACGTAAATGTTTACGTAGACTACGGCGAAAATAAGGGCAACGCAAATAGCGTAAACATTTATGTAGACTACAGCAACCAAATAAGGAACGGGAATGGCGGCTCCCTATGGGGGCCGCCATTATCCGTACGCGCTTTTTTTTTTTTTTAAGTCACCCGTGATAGGCTACGTGACGATTGATGTAGCCTATCATGGCTGACTGCAAATCTAGCGTGATAGGCTACGTGAATCGTCACGTAGCCTATCAGGGGGCGTTGTTTTTTTTTCTTTGATTGCAATGGCGGCGGCGGGAGCTGGTCAAAAGACCGGCTGCCGCTCCCGCCCCGCTCGAACACCCGCCGAACCGCCGGCCGGACCCGCCACCGGGAGGGACATTCGGTGAAGGTAAGTCCCGTCCCGGGGGGGGCAGGGGGGGTTCGGAGGATTTCTCCCCGAAACTTGTTCGGGGGGCCAAACACGTTGGCGCTCGGCCCCCCGAAGTTTCGGGGAGAAATTCTCCGCCATCCCTACTTTAAAGGGAATTGAAATGTTAATGAAAATTAAAAGAATTTGGAGCAGTGGCAGGGTTCAAAGTTAATAAACAGAAACTCTAGAGTAGATGCAAGGGGGCTGATCCAGATCAGGACCCTAGCATGGAGGTAGGGTGCCTTTAACCCTTTTCCCCTGCTATGGACCTAATCCGGATCACCCCTCCCTGCCACACACACCTGCAATTCCTATTGCAAAATAGCCAGCCATAAAGGAAATGGATCTCTATTTTGCAACAGAAATTGCAGGTGCTGGGAGCCCTATCTGGATTGGGCCCATAGCAGGGTGAAGAGTATTCCAGGGTGAAGGCCTCCTACCCTCCACACTAAAGTACTGATCAGGACTGGCTTGCCCTGCACCTACCCAAGAGTAAAAATGAGAAGTTATGTCCATATTGGCCCTCAGTAGGTGTTGAACACTGACTGACTTGGAGGAAAAAACAGAACACCAGGGGGGAGGGAAATGCAATGGAGCAGCTGGAAAAGGAGGAGAGACATAGATTTTTCTAAATGGGTAGAAAGAAGCTTCTCGTTATCAGGATACCTCATTTCCTGGTTCATGCTGAGAAGCTTTTTTGCTTTTTATTTTTAAGCATGTCCCAGGGTCAAAAGTGAGAGCTAGCCATAGAAAACAATGGAGAAATCCAAGATTTAATTCAGCCAAAACTGGGCATCAGTGTGTCCACCTCCAAAGCTAGCACCAAAGAGAAAGAGTTCCTGCTCTTTCTAATTCAGTCCTTATTTCATAGAATCATAGAATAGTAGGGTTGGAAGGGGCCTACAAGACCATCGAGTCCAACCCCCTGCTCCATACAGGAATCCAGGTCAGAGCATCCCTGACAGATGGCTGTCCAGCCTCATCTTGAATGCCTCCAGTGTGGGAGAGCCGACTCTCTCCCTAGGGAATTGGTTCCATTGCCATATTGCTCTAACAGTCAGGACGTTTCTCCTCATGTTCAGCCGGAATCTGGCTTCCTGTAACTTGAGCCCATTATTCCATGTCCTGCACTCTGGGATGATAGAGAAGAGATCCTGGCCTTCCTTTCTGTGACAACCTTTCAAGTACTTGAAGAGCGCTATCGTATCTCCCCTCACTCTTCCCTTCTCAAGGCTAAACATGCCCAGTTCTTTCAGTCTGTCTTCATAGGGCTTTGTTTCCAGTCCCCTGATCATCTTTGTTGCCCTCCTCTGAACCCTCTCCAGTTTGTCTGCATCCTTCTTAAAGTGCGGTGCCCAGAACTGGACACAGTAGTCCAGATGAGGCCTAACCAGTGCTGAGTAGAGGGGAACTAGTACTTCCTGGGATTTGGAAGTTATGCTTCTATTAATGCAGCCCAAAATACCATTTGTAATTCCAAGATCCTTCTGGCTTGTAGTGTTGTTGAGCCACGTATCCCCCATCTTGTACCTGTGCATTTGGTTTCTTTTTCCTAGGTGCAGAACTTGGCATTGATCCCTATTAAATGTCATTCTGTTGTTTTCTGCCCAGTACGCCAGTCTATCAAAATCACTTTGATTTTTGTTTCTGTCTTCCAAAGTATTAGCTATCCCGCCCAATATCTGCAGATTTGATCAGCATTCCCTGCACCTCCTCCTACAAGTCATTAATAAAAATGTTGAAGAGCACTGGGCCCACGACTGAGCCCTGCAGTACCCTACTCATTACCTCTCCCCAGCTTGAGAAGGTCCCATTGCTAAGCACTCTTTGAGTCCGATTCTGTAGCCAACTGTGGATCCACCTCATAGTTGTTTCATCTAGCCCACTTTGAGCTAGTTTGCTCCTCAGGATATCATGGGGCACTTTATTGAAAGCTTTGCTGAAGTCGAGATATATGATGTCCATAGCATTCCCACAGTACACAAGGGAGGTTCCTTGATCAAAAAATGAGATCAGATTCGTGTGGCAGGATTTGTTCTTGACAAATCCATGTTGGTTTCGAGTCATCACTGCTTTGTTTTCAAGGTGCTTAAAGATGGATTGCTTGATAATCTGCTCCAGAATTTTCCCAGGGATTGTGGAAAATAACTAAGGCAAAGCCATGCTGTCTCGGCTTTTTTTTGTGCCGATGTAGTAGATTCCTCAAAAGCTTATAACTGTTGTCTTTCTTTCGTACAGAAGAAACTGTTAGCCAGTAGAGATAAGTTATCTTGTTTCCACAGCAACTCTTCCCAGACCTAAGAATCATCGTCCTTGCAAAAAGTTATAGGGCACTGAGAGAAGAAGCTGGGGGTGGTGATTCAGTAAAAGCTCACTTAATAATGACCAGACATGCGCACTAAGTTTGGCTGATGTCACTTATTTAGCCACATTATGATTATAAACGTAACTGGTGAGTGTTGATCTCGGCTGCCTCTGGGTTGACAGGGCTGCCTTCGTTGTACACGAATAAACTCAAGTTGAATCTTACCCACGTGTCCAGAGCTTAATTGGAGGGCAGCTGGGCACGGACCTCCAAGTCCAGTTTGGACTTTTACCACAGGACTGATGTCAGACTGACTGGTCTGTAGTTCCCGGGTTCCTCCTTTTTACCCTTTTTGAAGATAGGGACAACATTAGCCCTCCTCCAGTCATCTGGCACTTCACCCGTCCTCCATGATTGCTCAAAGATAGTAGACAGTGGCTCTGAGAGCTCTTCTGCCAGTTCCTTTGTTACTCTAGGGTGCAGTTCATCTGGCCCTCGAGATTTGAACTCATTCAAAGTAATTAGGTGTTCCTTGACCATATGCCTATTGATCTGAAGCTGCAATCCTGCCCCTTCAGCCTGTACTTCGCCTTTGCCAGGGGGCTCATAGAATAAGAGAATAAAAGGCACCTGGTGGTCGGAGTCTACTATCAGCCACCCAATCAAAGAGAAGATGAGAATGAAACTTTTGAAAAGCAAATAGCCAATGTTTCAAGGGGCCATGCTGTAGTAGTAATGGGGGACTTCAATTTCCCCAATATTTGTGGGGAGACAAATTCTGCAAAACATGGCCCCTCCAGGAAATTCCTGACTTGTGTGGCGGATAACTTCCTCCTACAGAAAGTAGAGGAACGAAATAGATGACTGGTGATCCTTGACTTGATCCAAACCAACAGAGATAGGGATGTCCAAAAGTCACTTACCTTTTCGCGGAATTTTTCGCGGTGGTGGGGGAGGCGATCCAGTCCTCGCCCCTGGAATCCTGCCTGGCCGGCTGCACTCCACAGCGGCTCTGCGGAGCAGCCGGCCAGGGCCATCCGCAGCCGGATTTCCAGCCGCAGCAGGGCTGCTGCGGACGCAAATGGCAGCCACTGTAGCAGCCACCATTTGCGTCCAGCCAGGCTGCCGTGATAGGCTACGTAAGTATTTACGTAGCCTATCACAGCAACCCAACCCCCCCCAAAATGGCGTACGCAAATGGCGGCGGCTACGGCGGCAGCCATTTGCATTCCCTATTTTTCGCCATTTTATCCTGCGTAAATATTTACATAGGCTATTACGGCAAAAAAAAGGGGAACGCAAATAGCATAGTGGGCGCTATTTGCATTCCTTTTTTTTCGCCGTAATAGCCTACATAAATATTTACGTAGAACGGCGGGAAAAAAAGGAACGCATATAGCGCCCACTACACTATTTGCGTGCCCCCTTTTTTCGCTGTAATAGCATACGTAAATATTTACGTAGGCTAGAACGGTGAAAAATAGGTAACGCAAATGGCGGCCACCGTAGCCGCCGCCATTTGTGTACGCTGTTTTTTTTGGGGGGGAGGGTTAGCCGTGATAGGCTATATAAATACTTACGTAGCCTATCACAGCTGCAAGGACCCAATGGCAGCCTCAGCAGCCCAGCCGCGGTAGGCCAGGAGACCAGCCGCCACCGCCAGAACTGCTGCCTCCACCGAATCCACCTCATCCACCCCAGGTAAGTTCCATCCCGGGGGGATTCTGTAGGGGGGGCGGGGGGCAGGAGGCCGTTCCGCCACGGATTCTAGGGGGGCGGATTCTTTCGAATTCTTTAGAATCTGGCCTCACTGGAATCCGTGGCAGAATTCTCTGCCATCCCTAAACAGAGATGACTTAGTGGATAAAGTAGCAGTTACAGGAACTCTGGGGGAAAGCGACCATGTTGTACTTGAGTTATTGGTTCTAAAGGAAGGAAAAGCTGAGTGTAGTCAAATGCGTACCCTGGATTTTAGCAAAGCTGATTTTAACAAACTCAGAACAATTATCAGTAAGGCTCCATGGCAAGCGACTCTAACAAGAAAAGGAGTCCAAGATGGGTGGGAGTTTTTAAAAAAGGAAATTCTTAAGGCACAATTACAAACCATTCCAACAAGAAGAAAAGATTGAAGACAACAGAAGAAGCCAATGTGGCTTCACAAAAAGCTTAGAGATGACCTGAAAACAAAAAAGGACACATATAGGAAGTGGAAAGAAGGCCAAGCAACAAAGGAAGAGTACAGGCAGGTAGCACAGAATTGCAGGGATGGCGTCAGGAAGGCTAAAGCTGAGAATGAGCTGAGGTTAGCGAGGGGTGCCAAAAGCAACAAAAAGGCTTTCTTCAGCTACGTGCATAGTAAAAGACAGAGGAAAGAAATGGTGGTTCAGCTATTAAATAAAGATGGCAAAATGATAACAGATGACCAAAAAAAAGGCATGGGTGCTCAATTCCTACTTTGGCTCAGTCTTCTCCCAAACGAGAGTCTATGAGCCCACAGACAAAGGCAAAGTACAGGCTGAAGGGAGTTCAAATCTCCAGGGCCAGATGAACTGCACCCTAGAGCAATAAAGGAACTGGCAGAAGAACTCTGAGCCACTGTCTATTATCTTTGAGAAATCATGGAGGACAGGCGAAGTGCCAGATGACTGGAGGAGGGCTAATGTTGTCCCTGTCTTCAAAAAGGGTAAAAAGGGGGCACCTCAGAACTACAGACCAGTCAGTCTGACATCAATCCCTGGGAAAATTCTGGAGCAGATTATATAGCAATCCATCTGTAAGCACCTTGAAAACAATGCTGTGATGACTCGAAACCAACATGGATTTGTCAAGAACAAATCCTGCCACACGAATCTGATCTCATTTTTTTATCAGGGAACCTCCCTTGTGGACTGTGGGAATGCTGTAGACATAATATACCTCAACTTCAGCAAAGATTTCGACAAAGTGCCCCATGATATCCTGATGAGCAAACTAATTCTAAGTGGGCTAGATGAAACAACGATCTGGTGGATCCACAGTTGGCTACAGAATCGGACTCAAAGAGTGCTTATCAATGGGATCTCCTCAAACTGGGGAGAAGTAACAAGTGGGGTACCGCAGGGCTCAGTCCTGGGCCCAGTGCTCTTCAACATTTGTATTTATGACTTGGAGGAGGTGGTGCAGGGAATGCTGATCAAATTTGCAGATGACACAAAATTGGGCGGGATAGCTAATACTTTGGAAGACAGAAACAAAAATCAAAGTGATCTTGATAGGCTGGAGCACTGGGCAGAAAACAACAGAATGACATTTAATAGGGATCAATGCCAAGTTCTGCACCTAGGAAAAAGAAACCAAATGCACAGGTACAAGATGGGGGATACGTGGCTCAACAACACGACAAGCCAGAAGGATCTTGGAATTGTCGATCACAAGCTGAATATGAGCCAACAATGTGATGTGGCTGCAAAACAGGCAAATGCTCTTTTGGGCTGCATTAATAGAAGCATAGCTTCCAAATCCCAGGAAGTACTAGTTCCCCTCTACTCAGCACTGGGTAGGCCTCATCTGGAGTACTGTGTCCAGTTCTGGGCAACACACTTTAAGAAGGATGCAGACAAACTAGAGAGGGTTCAGAGGAGGGCAACAAACATGATCGGGGACTGGAAACAAAGCCCTATGAAGACAGACTGAAAGAACTGGGCATGTTTAGCCTTGAGAAGAGAAGACAGAGAGGAGATACGATAGCTCTCTTCAAGTACTTGAAAGGTTGTCACAGAGACGAAGGCCAAGATCTCTTCTCAATCGGAGGGCAGGACACGGAAGAATGGGCTCAAGTGACAGGAAGCCAGATTCTGGCTGAACATCAGGAAAAACGTCCTGACTGTTAGAGCAATACGACAATGGAAACAATTACCTAGGGAGGTAGTGGGCTCTCCCACACTGGAGGCATTCAAGATGAAGCTGGACAGCCACTTGTCAGGGATGCTTTGACTTGGCCTCCTCCATTGAGCAGGGGGTTGGACTCAATGGTCTTGTAGGCCCCTTCCAACCCTACTATTCTATGATTCTATGAGTTGCAATGTTCCCCATTTCTAGTTCCCTATCCCAATTTCGCCACATCCCAGCAATCTGCTGTGGAGTTATTGTTTCCCACCCCATTTTTCCACAAGCGTGAACTTTTGCCTACGGCTTCCACCTCCTTCTTTCTCCCCTTCTCTTGCCCCCTGCTCGCAATGAGAAAGCAAGATCACTACTGAGATAAAGCAATAAAGCAGAGAGGTGATTTTTTTTACATAACAGAGAAACTACAGAACATCAAAGAAGCATAAAAGCACAATCGCGATCTGAGAAAGCACTGGAGAAGCGAAAGAGAGCTTTAGGGTGAGTTACTACAGTTAGCCTTTAACTCTTTCACTGCAGAGGAGAGATTCATTTCTTACTTCTGAGTAAACATGCACAGAAGGGGGGGATGTTGAAGACTGAAAGCAGGCTTTCTAAAGTGATGGAGTGATGGAGTGTCCCCACTAATGCGATAATGTGAGGGGTTGCTGCTGCACATTTAGTCCTGCCCCTATTGTGCTACTGAGGTTTTAGAGGGGAAATAAATTTTTAAAATTGGGTAGGGAGGGTCAGACATAGGTTGGGGAGGGTGGAGGTGCTAACACACACACTGGCTAGAGAAAGCAGAAGGGGAGGAACAAGGTAAGAATGGGAGGGAGGGAACAGGCTCTCTAAGTGATGGCATGATGATGTGGATGAGACTCTGCCCAGTAGCCACCCAAACAGTTTGCAGTAAACGCCGTGTGACCTGTCCAGGTTGGCTTTGGGAGAATCCAGGTTTTTAACCCCCATGTGTCCTCAGACGGAGCAGATTCGACTCCAGTAAAAAGCACAGCAAAATGGAGAGCAAACTAAACCCATCGCAATGGAGATTTCCCCCAGGTGGCCCATTCTAGTCCACCCTTTCCTGACCTGGTACCCTCCAGATGTTTTGGACTACAACTCCCAGCATTCCTGACCACTGGCCATGCTGACTGGGGCTGTTGGGAGTTGTTTTAGTCCTATGTTCTATTCAGTCCTATAACTCTGCAATTTGCAATTCTAATTATCTATTAATAGATGTGATTCCTTGTTATCCCTCAGGCAGAGATGGGTGTTTCTGCTCTGCCTTGACTGTCCCAAAGACCACAGCCTTCTTGAACTGGGACAGTCCAGCCATATAAGTTCCCAGGTGTGACACTAGACAACTTGAGATGAAGAGCAGAAATAAAGCAGTGGCCCCAGGTTAGTTGGCACCTGGCACTGGGCCACTTTCCCTGCTCCCCCCTCCCCCCAGTAATAGGCTAAACTGCAGTCCTAACTGCAGGTGTGTTTTTATTTCCCTCCTCTGGCTTGTCAGAGGACATTTCTACACAGACACACAAAACACTTAACACTATAAAATACAACTTCTGAAATCAGAAGCATGGTATATGCAAAATCCCTTCAGTGGGAGAAGGGATTTCCATTCATTGGAAGCACTTCGCTCCAGGAGGGAAAGGATTTCGACATGAAGAGCCTGCCAAAGCAGGCCGCTGCTGCTCCGGGAGGATCTCCGCAGCCAGCTTCACAGTCCAAAGGCCTGTAAAGACCTCATGCTCCATACAAGCTTGAACTTGCTGACATGCCCATGGCTCTCAGTGGGAGAATAACCAAATCCAGCCGAGGAGAGATACAAAGGGAAATTGAGTCCCGATAAACATTAACAAGACCTGTTATCAGCCTGCCTGTGTCCTTTAATGCAGCCACAAGGATCTGCCCACTAGAAGCCTCTTGAGGGGAGACTCAGTTTCCAGTCAAATGGTTTGTGTCAGCCTGACACCAGACGCCTCTCTGTCTCACTGCAAGAAAGAGATTTATGGCCCCCTGCCAAATTTAGTTTATAACCTGTGCTTGAAAAGCAACACTCCCAGCATATGACTGAGAAAGCCGATTTCAAGCCTAGGATTACTGTTATTACATATGACAGCAGGGAAAGCTAACTGTTTTACTATGCAGGTTGCTCCACATTCAGGAAGCCACTTCAACTGGACAATCTCCTTCATTTTCAGATATGTTGGCAATAACTGAACCATCAAGGGAGCAATCCTATGGCCGCTAGACAGCGGCTAGATGGCCATAGGATATGCTGTTTTCCAGGAACCGACCTTGGAGCCCGCACTCCGAGGTTGGTTCCCAGAGAACCCATCTCCCCTCACTTCTGCGCTGCCTCAGAGGCAGCGCGGAACAGCCCGTCCTCTGCGATCAAAAGAGGAGCGTGGAGAGGCCGGAAAAGGGCATGGCTGGGGGTGTTCCAGGGCGGGGAGGGCATAGCTGCCTGTACTACACATCCTATGCCAAAAAAGCAGGGCAGGAGAAGCACGGAGGGAAAGATCCCCTCTGTGCTTCTCCTGCTCTGCTTTGGATAGGTGGTCGCCTCCAAGTTCAGAGGCAGCCGCCTATCTCGATAGGATCGCACCGGTAGAGATCTAACAGGAAGCCGCAAGAAATGTTGTGCCCCAGGACTTTTCCCATGCAGAACTGTTTTAAGGAGGCGAGGCAAGGGCCAAAGAACCTACTGCCTGTCTGAAGCCTCATACGTCCAGGCCAGTGCTTTCTTTTGCACTTTTCTCCACACTGGAGGCCTTCAAGACGAGGCTGGACAGCCATTTGTCAGGGATGCTCTGACTTGGATTCCTGCATTGTGCAGGGGGTTGGACTCGATGGCCTTGTAGGCCCCTTCCAACCCTATTATTCTATGATTCTATGATTCTTTTGCTGAATGTCTAAATACATGTTTTGCACAGGAAAGGGGGGAGAATGAAAAGAGAATAAATAGGAAAGAAAGAGCCTGAATTAACAAAAGAAATCTTAACTGATTATTATAAATTGTGGGGGGAATGACCTGTGTCAAAAGCCAAGAACTAATACAAGCCATTTAGGGCATTATCCTATGCCTGTTTAGACAGAAGAAAGTCCTACAACTCCTAGCATTCCCCAGCTGGCTGGGGAATGCTGGGAGTTGTAGGACTTTCTTCTGTCTAAACATGCATAGGATTGCTCCCTTAATAAGTAACCATTATCTCAACAATTAGTCAGCCTACAGGGATATCCTAAGCAATTCTAATGATGGATTTTAGAGATCTAATACAACTCCTTTGTAAAAACCCATTGTGCAGCTAGGGCCTGGTACCAAAGTCCAGCGCCCCAAATGGCAGATGATGGGAGCAAGAAACAGCCCAGCATCTGCAGTATTCTTTGTCATTTAAAAAAATAAATAGTTGGGGCAGCTGGCTGGGCATGTACATGGTTGCAGTTGCTCATTTTACTGCATTTTACTTTTACATTATATCCTCCTTTACTGCAACAAAATGGTGCTTGTTCCCAAATCAGTATGTTTAGCATCAGGGCAGCAGAAGAAAACTCCATTTTATTCCTGCAGTCATGATGGTGCTGATTTAAGTGACCTAAAATGTGAAACTGTTCATGCTCAGAGTATGTTTTCTTTTATCAGGGTTAGCAGTTTGGTTTTGGTTTTGCTCTAACATATCAGTAATGTAGAAGTGGAGGAGGAGGTGCAGGGAATGCTGATCAAATTTGCAGATGATACAAAATTGGGCGGGATAGCTAATACTTTGGAAGACAGAAACAAAATTCAAAGTGACCTGGATAGACTGGAGCGCTGGGCAGAAAACAACAGAATGACATTTAATAGGGATCAATGCCAAGTTCTGCACCTAGGAAAAAGAAACCAAATACACAGGTACAAGATGGGGGATACGTGGCTCAACAACACTACAAGCGAGAAGGATCTTGGAATTGTTGTCGATCACAAGCTGAATATGAGCCAACAATGTGATGTGGCTGCAAAACAGGCAAATGCTCTTTTGGGCTGCATTCATAGAAGCATAGCTTCCAAATCCTGGGAAGTACTAGTTCCCCTCTATCAGCACTGGTTAGGCCTCATCTGGACTACTGTGTCCAGTTCTGGGCATCGCACTTTAAGAAGGATGCAGACAAGCTGGAGAGGGGTCAGAGGAGGGCAACAAAGATGATCCAGGGACTGGAAACAAAGCCCTATGAGGAGAGACTGAAAGAACTGGGCATGTTTAGCCTTGAGAAGAGAAGACTGAGGGGAGATATGATAGCACTCTTCAAGTACTTGAAAGGTTGTCACAGAGAGGAAGGCCAGGATCTCTTCTCCATCATCCCAGAGTGCAGGACACGGAATAATGGGCTGAAGTTACAGGAAGCCAGATTCCAGCTAAACATCCAGAAATACTTCCTGACTGTTAGTCAGAGCAATACAGCAGTGGAACCAATGACCTAGGGAGGTGGTGGGCTCTCCCACACTGGAGGCATTCAAGACAAGGCTGGACAGCCATCTGTCAGGGATGCTCTGACCTGGATTCCTGCATTGAGCAGGGGGTTGGTCTCGATGGCCTTGTAGGCCCCTTCCAACCCTACTATTCTATGATTCTATGATGTGGTCATAAAGCATGGAATGGCAATGGGGTGAGGGGCGGGAGGGAGAAGAGAAGTGTTACTTGTCCGCTTCACAACTGAAAAGCAGAAAAGGCCCCCCCAATAAAACCATTCAGTCCAGAGTCTAAAATTATCTGGTTGCACCACTGGCACAAACACACTAAAATACTGTTACAGTATTCAAGTATAATTTAAGCAAAGGACACCATCAAAATACCTCATTCATGCATATGAGCTAGTGGAGACAGAGGTTAGAAGTAAGAATTGGGCTGTGATAAACTATGACAGAGGAAGGAACAAATGTATATCTAACCATGTATGCTGCCTGCAACAGCTTTCCATACAGCCAGCAGGAATGCTGCCCAGGTTGGTTTTAAAACTCACCAGAGATCATAAAGTTGGTATTTTTGAGGGAGTACCCCTCCCTCCCTGACTCTCTCTCTCTCTCTATGTCTCTGTCTCTCACTGTCTCTCTCTCTCTCTCTCTCTCACACACACACACACACACACTTTTCTGAGGAAAAATGTAAATCGCACAAATGCACACTGAATGGGTGGGTTCACACATCATGCTAAGACACTCTGCGAATAAGCCTCCATGGATTGGTTGTTCACTTGCTAACCTGATGGACAATTGGGCTTGCCATGGCTTGTTTTCCCCTAGATTTCCCCTTGGTCCTCCCCGAGCTCCAGCATGTGTCCCAGGCACCTTTGCGGCAGAACTCCCAGTTTCCTCAGTCCCTACCTTGGTATTTGCTACTCTGGCCAGCCAGCCCTGTAGCCATTCCCGACAACCCACGACAAAGTCACCCTCCCAGGTTCAGACAACACAACAAGCTACCATGGGTATCAACAACCCTAAAACAAGCCATGGGTTCTCAGGGTGGCTTGTTCATGAAAAATAAAGTACCCTGCAGAAACTGTGCCAGGTTTGCACAACAGGACAACCTACCATGGGTGATCAGCCATTGTGAGTTGTCATGTTGGGTGAACCAGGTTGAGCAACTGTCCCACAGATATTGGTGAAAACCCTTTTAAAACAATTTTATCCAGTTTGATAAGTCCCCCTCCACCGATTTTTTAAAAGATCTTCCAGATTCATATGTTGAGCACCCACATGCAGCCCAACCCTATGCATATATACTCAGAAATAAGTTCCACTGATTTCAACAGGACTTACTCCAAAGTAAGTGTGCAGATGATTAAAGCTGTAACATACAACTTGGTACTACATATACACATATAAAAGAATCCACACAAAAAAAAATAAGCATTGAGGGTATTGTATGCCTCCATCAAAGTGAAAATGTTGATAGGCTGGAGCGCCGGGCAGAAAACAACAGAATGACATTTAATAGGGATCAATGCCAAGTTCTGCACCTAGGAAAAAGAAACCAAACGCACAGGTACAAGATGGGGGATACTTGGCTCAACAACACTACAAGCGAAAAGGATCTTGGGATTGTTGTAGATCACAAGCTGAATATGAGCCAACAATGTGATATCGCTGCAAAAAAAGCAAATGCTCTTTTGGGCTGCATTCATAGAAGCATAGCTTCCAAATCCTGGGAAGTACTAGTTCCCCTCTATCAGCACTGGTTAGGCCTCATCTGGACTACTGTGTCCAGTTCTGGACATCGCACTTTAAGAAGGATGCAGACAAACCGGAGAGGGTTCAGAGGAGGGCAACAAAGATGATCGGGGGACTGGAAACAAAGCCCTATAAGGAGAGACTGAAAGAACTGGGCATGTTTAGCCTTGAGAAGAGAAGACTGAGAGAGAATAGCGCTCTTCAAGTACTTGAAAGGTTGTCACAGAGAGGAAGGCCAGGATCTCTTCTCCATCATCCCAGAGTGCAGGACACAGAATAATGGGCTCAAGTTGCAGGAAGCCAGATTCCAGCTGAACATCAGGAAAAACTTCCTGACTGTTAGAGCAATACGACAATGGAAACAATTACCTAGGGTGGTAGTGGGCTCTCCCACACTGGAGGCATTCAAGATGAAGCTGGACAGCCACTTGTCAGGGATGCTTTGACTTGGCCTACTCCATTGAGCAGGGGGTTGGACTCGATGGTCTTGTAGGCTCCTTCCAACCATACTATTCTATGATCCTATGTTTAGATTGCAGATTTCTCCCATTAGCTATTTTTATCTGCACCATATTGTCTTTTGGAAAAAGTGCAGTAAAAGAAACCAAAATGATCAAGGGACTGGAGCAACTTCCCTGGGGAAAGGGAAACATACATTGTTGTTGTTGTTCAGTCGTTAAGTCGTGTCCGACTCTTCATGACCCCATGGACCATAGCACGCCAGGCCTTCCTGTCCTCCGCTCTCTCCCGGAGTGTGCTCAAATTCATATTCATTGCATCGGTGATGCAATCTAGCCATCTCATCCTCTGCCGTCCCCTTCTCCTTTTGCCATCAATCTTTCCCAGCATCAGGGTCTTTTCCAGGGAGTTTTCTCTTCGCATTAGGTGGCCAAAATATTTCAGCTTCAGCTTCAGTATCTGTCCTTCCAATGAGCACTCAGGGTTGATTTCCTTTAGGATTGACTGATTGGACTTCCTTGCAGTCCAGGGGACTTGTCAGAGTCTTCTCCAGCACCACAGTTCAAAAGCATCGATTCTTTGGCGCTCAGCCTTCCTGATAGTCCAGCTCTCACAGCCATACGTTGCTACTGGGAAAACCACAGCTTTGATTATACAAACCTTTGTCGGCAAGGTGATGTCTCTGCTTCTTACTATGCTGTCTAGGTTTGCCATAGCTTTCCTCCCAAGGCGCAAGCATCTTTTAATTTCATGGCTACAGTCACCGTCTGCGGTGATCTTGGAGCCCAAGAAAATAAAATGTGTCACTGCTTCCATTTCTTCCCCTTCTATATGCCAGGAAGTGATGGGGCCAGATGCCATGATCTTCGTTTTTTTAATGTTGAGTTTCAAACCAGCTTTTGCACTCTCCACTTTCACCCTCAACAAGAGGCTCTTTGGATCCTCTTCGCTTTCTGCCATTAGGGTGGTATCATCTGCGTATCTGAGGTTGTTGATAATTCTCCCAGCAATCTTAATTCCAACCTGTGATTCATCCAACCCGGCATTTCTCATGATGTACTCTGCATATTAGTTAAATAAGCAGGGCGACAATATACAGCCTTGTCGTACTCCTTTCCCAATTTTGAACCAATCGGTTGTTCCATGTCCGGTTCTTACTGTTGCTTCTTGACCCTCGTACAGGTTTCTCAGGAGACAGGTAAGGTGGTCTGGTACTCCCATCTCTTTCAGAATTTGCCACAGTTTGTTGTGATCCACACAATCAAAGGCTTTAGCGTAGTCAATGAAGCAGAAATGAATTCTCTTGCTTTCTCCGTGATCCAGCGAATGTTGGCGATTTGATCTCTAATTCCTCTGCCTCTTCGAAACCCAGCTTGTACTTCCAGTAGTTCTCGGTTCACATACTGCTGAAGCCTAGCTTGTAGGATTTTGAGCATCACCTTGCTGGCATGTGAAATGAGCGCAATTGTATGGTAGTTTGAACACTTTTTGGCATTTCCCTTCTTTGGAATTGGAATGTCAACTGTCCTTTTCCAGTCTTGTGGCCACTGTTGAGTGTTCCAAATTTGTTGGCATATTGAGTGCAGCACTTTAACAGCATCATCTTTTAGGATGTTAAATAGCTCAGCTGGAATACTGTCATCTCCACTAGCTTTGTTGTTAGTAATGCTTCCTAAGGCCCACTTGACTTCACTCTCCAGGATGTCTGGCTCAAGTTTAGTGACCGCACTATCATGGCTATCAGGGACATTAAGATCTTTCCTATATAGTTCTTCTGTGTATTCTTTCCACCTCTTATTAATCTCATCTGCTTCTGTTAGGTCCCTGCCTTCTTTGTCCTTTATCATGCCCATCTTTGCACAAAACATTCCCTTGATATCTCCGATTTTCTTGAAGAGATCTCTAGTCTTTCCCATTCTATTGTTTTCTTCGATTTGTTTGCATTGTTCATTTAAGAAGACCTTCTTGTCTCTCCTTGCTATTCTCTGGAAATCTGCATTCAGTTGGGTATATCTTCCCTTTTCTCCCTTGCTTTTCGCTTCCCTTCTTTCCTCAGCTACTTGTAAAGCCTCATCAGATAGCCACTTTGCTTTCTTGCATTTCTTTTTCTTTGGGATGGATTGAGTTGCTGCCTCCTGAACAATGTTACAGACCTCCGTCCATAGTTCTTCAGGCACTCTGTCTATCAGGCCTAATCCCTTAAATCTATTCCTCACCTCCACTGTATATTCATCAGGGATATGATTTAGGTCATACCTGAATGATTTAGTGGTTTTCCCTACGTTCTTCAGTTTAAGCCGAAATTTTGCAATAAGTTCATGATCTGAGCCACAGTCAGCTCCAGGTCTTGTTTTTACTGACTGTATAGAGCTTCTCCATCTTTGGCTGCAAAGTACATAACCAATCTGATTTCGATATTGACCATCTGGTGATGTCCATGTGTAGAGTCGCCTCTTGTGCTGTTGGAAAAGAGTGTTTGCTATGATCAGCGTGTTCTCTTGGCAAAACTCTATTAGCCTTTGTCCTGCTTCATTTTGTACACCAAGGCCATGCTTGCCTGTTATCCTGGTGATTTCTTGACTTCCTACTTTAGCATTCCAATCCCCTATGATGAAGAGGACACCTTTTTTTGGTGTTAGTTCTAGAAGGTCTTCATAGAACCGATCAACCTCAGCTTCTTTGGCATCAGTGGGTGGGGCACAGACTTGAATTACTGTGATGTTGAATGGTTTGCCTTGGATTCGTACTGAGATCATTCTATCGTTTTTGAGATTGTACCCCAGTACTGCTTTTCCCACCGTTTTGTTGACTATGAGCGCTACTCCATTTCTTCTAAGGGATTCTTGCCCACAGTAGTAGATATAATGGTCACCTGAATTAATTTCACCCATGCTTGTCCATTGTAGTTCGCTGATTCCCAAGATGTCGATGTTCAATCTTGCCATCTCATGTTTGACCACCTCCACCTTACCTTGATTCGTTGATCTGACATTCCAGGTTCCTAAACAATATTGTTCTTTACAGCACTGGACTTTCTTTTCACCACCAGACACATCCACAGCTGAGTGTCCTTTCGGCTTTGGCCCAGCCACTTCACTCTTTCTGGTGCTACTTGGAAATTCCCTCTGCTCTTCCCCAGTAGTATATTGGACACCTTCCGACCTGAGGGGCTCATCTTGCGTCATCATCTCTTTTAGCCTTGTGATAAAACCATGGGGTTTTCTTGGCAGGAATACTGGAGTGGGTTGCCATTTCCTTCTCCAGTGGACCACATTTTGTCAGAACTCTCTGCCATGACCTGTCCGTCTTGGGTGGCCCTGCACAGCATAGCTTATGGCTTCACTGAGTTACGCAAGCCCCTTCACCACAACAAGGCAGTGATCCATGAAGGGATCATGACCAATCATAAGCATGCAAAAAAGCCTCAAGTAGAAATGCTCACAATCTTGGGAAAGTGGAGAAAAAGGTTCTCTCTCAACACCAGGAAGGTGCGGCTGGATGAGGAAGAGGCAGGCAACAAATTTTCTCCCACTCAGGGCCGAATATGTCTCATCCTCAGTTAATGTGGGGACAGTCACATAGGCGCCTCTTGCATTATTATAGTGTCCTGCACAATCATAAGCTCCATTGCACTTCTCTGTAGCCACCGTTAACCCAAGGACAAGGGCCTGGCAAACTGGCAAACCGCACTCCAAATGCAGGAGTGCCTCAAGTGTGGCTTGACTTGATGATTTAATTACATTTTTAACTTTTATACAGTTGTATTTATATTTCTATTTATAGGTTTTAATTGTAGCAGTTTTAACGCTGTAAGGCCGCCTTGAGTCCCAGTATTTGGAAAAAGGCGGGATAAAATAAATGTAATAATAATAATAATTGACTAAGGAACAAAACATTCCTAAACAGCAGAAGGTGGGCTGGGGGTGGTCCCTGTTTAATCCCTATTCTTCATCGAGCCACAGAACTGTAACTGATATTGACATATTATATATAAAGAAGTAGTGATTTCTATGCTACTAAGTACCCTTTTCAGGCAAGATGCTGAGGCACAGCACCCACAGTAGCAATGGAGGTCTGTCTTGGAGGGCCTTTCTCCCCAGATTCAATTTACAGCACGTCCAAGGCTGAGAAAATGTGGCCTTCCTGCCACGGAAGCACAAGCGCAAGGGAAGCTGTCAGGACGGGCCTGATAATCTGGGAGAGTTTCAATGCAAACACTCCCCAGGGCCAGGATGGGTAAAGTGGATGTTTGCAATGGAAAAGATTGGGCACATTGCCTGTATTAGCAATTACAGAGCTGTCTGGCTTACACCATAAACAGGCACAGCCCTGGAGAGAGAAAACCACAGGACGCCCCAGCTCCATCAGAATTTAACCGCCTGGTGGCACAATGGAGCCAGGGGATATTGCCAGCACATACGGCAAGCTACCAGCAGCAGGAGCATGGGAATGGAGAAAAAACAACCTCTCAGCTCCTAACTGAGCTGGAGAGTTCAAGCCTAGATTCAGAGACAGAAAAATTAAGTCAGCTTTGTAGTGTTTATTAAATTCCTTTTAATTATGAGAGTGGGCTAACTGAACAACTGAAGGCAGCTTAATTAAAATCACGGTCGACTGATTGTATCTTCATGCCATGAGTGAACTGGAACATTTCAAAAGAGGAGAAAAAGACACTGATACCTATAATGTGGTAAAGTATTCATATGTATTTATTTTAAAGAGAACAGGTGGGAATGTGGATTTGCTCTGCCGTCATCTGGCAGAGATAACTGGCTTTGTTAACAACACTAACAACACTGCCACCTAGTGTTGTTATGTAAACAGAACGTCCTTTTTGATGTGTTCTCATTCAAGCATTATTGTGTGAAGACAAGTCATTTCACAGGCTTTCTTCACACGGAGCTTTTATCCTGCTATTGAGATGGCTCTCTCATGGAAGTTTGTGGGCTCTTTAGATAACGCCGTGACCCTCCAGGGCATCTCCTGCACTAAATGCCCTCTGTTCCATCTTTAAATAGATCGCAGATAATGTGCTATCAAATTACCCCGTTGTGTTCCACTTCAGTTCCCTCTGTGAAAAGAGTTAAAGCGGTAAGAAGAGGAGCGAGATCAATGAAAGATAATGGGAGACTCAGATAGGGGAGAAGGAGAGGGAAGGGGGGGGAAGGAAGTGGGTGAAAAAGGGAGTTGTTGTGATCCTGCATTTAAAATGGAATCAGAAAGCCCCGTTTTAAAAGCAGGATTTTAGGCTAGTGTAGAGATGCCCATACATGGTTTATTTACAGAGTTGTTTTTTTGTTTTAGGTGCTTCTAGACCACCCTTCAAAACACTGTCTCAGGGCAGCTTTACACTGTAACTAAAATATATAACCAGTGCTAAACATTTAATGCATAAAACAACAATAATAAAATCTAAAACAGTGGATGGGAAGAGCAGCACAAAAATTCAGTTATCAGAAATAAAATTTACAATTAAAATGCCTGGGAGGATAAAAAGATCTTAGAATGGCGCCAAAATTACATCTAAGTAGGCAGCAGGCAAGCCTTCCACCACTGAGAAGGCCCAGTTAGCAATGTTGCAGGTGTACTGTGCACTAACTTCCATTTCTGAACTGAAACGTTTTCAAAAGCAGCCCCTGTACAATGCATTACAGTAGTGTACTCTGAAAGTTCCCAGAGCATCATGCTCAAAGTATGCTGCGTTCTTCTGCAGTTAGCCCAGCAAAACCCTGAAGAAATGCAGCAGGAATCACACCTGTGCTGAGGTAAGGATGGAGCCAAGGGACTAACTCCGTTGTTCCCTCTATCTCTGAAATTAAAGGAACCTTGAGCAGAGTACAAAGCATGGCAAAGCAATCCAACTGCCAGGTTTTAAAAAGCAACTATGTATCCTCTTAATACTACTCCATCCATTCCATGCCAATTTCCTAGTGTGACTTATTTTTTACCTCACACTGGGACAGAAATATTAAAGGGTGGGTAAAGCCGCAGTAGTTGAAGGCCTGCAGACGTGGTTTCTACATCAATGTCAATTCAACAGGTGGCTGGACTCACCCCTCTGCCCTGTAGCGCCTACAGGAGGGTTATGCTGCTGGTAAAAGCAGC
The DNA here is from genome assembly GCF_057233095.1 of Heloderma suspectum. NCBI lineage: Eukaryota > Metazoa > Chordata > Lepidosauria > Squamata > Helodermatidae > Heloderma > Heloderma suspectum. Next base: position 146,062,864 of record NC_139461.1, read on the forward strand.
AACTAGAGATGAGATCTGAGGCCAAGTGAGTGTTTGCCGGCCCCAGCAGGTGTGCCTCAGAGCTGCCATTTCCTTCCTTCACATCAGGAGCAGGAAGGAAAGCAGGTAAAGCCTGAAAGAAGAGAGAAAGATGATGCAGAGCCATCAGCCCCACATTGGAGCTGACCCAACAGCCTGAGACAGTTGACAGGATCGGATCGTGATTTTAAGAGGATTTCCATGACAGATAGCAAAGACAGAGGCTGGGACTTGTATTGCAAATCAGGGGGCACGCCCCTCATGCAGCCAAGTCTCCAGCCACAGATGAGTCTTTTTGGCTCTTGCTCCGGATACTTTGCACAATAAAACTGAAAAATATTGCAGAAGGATATTTTCATTTTGCATGTTTTGCCTTCCCCTCAAGAGGATGCAGAAGCAACAGCAAACTGCAAAGAGATCCAGGAGGAGGAGAGCTAAGGGTGGCCAACAGAATGGGGAACAGGGAGGGGTCATTCTCCCCATTCTTTTCCCTTAGAAAGCCAAGAGATGAAGACAGAGGATGTGAGAACCATACAGCAAATGTGTACAATGCACCCCAGAAAGAAAAGAGATGCTGTGTGCTGGTCTTGGGGCAGGAAGGGCACCATTTCAGCCTACTGGAGCCATGGATCTTGAACTGTCCTAAGACCAGTTTCCACTGAAATATTAGAACAGCAAAAAACTAACATTTGTCAGACTAGCTTCCTTGCTTACAGGTGTAATCATCACATACATTGGCATCATTTAATGTGTGCAACAAATGATTTTCCACGGCATGAACTTGTACATTCCTATTTACTCCTTTTCTGTGGAGGACACTGAGCTGTGTTATCCAGAGGTATTCAGCTATTAGGTATTCAGGATAGCTTATGTTTTTGTCATCCATTTCATGGAAGGAAATGGAGAAGGCTCAGGAGCACACCATTGAAAATGGCTGCGAAAGCTACTACGGGATTTTTTTCTTCTCTCTGCTGGTAACTAATGGTTACTCTTAGTATTCTATATCACTCATTTTTCAGATTGCTTCTGCGGCCTTTATTCCATATTCCTCCTGAACAGGTAGCTCAGCCTAAACTAGGTGGCCATTTCTTTAAGAAAACTAAAAGCTACATTGCAATACTTGTACATGATCTGCAAATAGTCTTTTAATGAGTGCTCTGAGAAAGCATGCTAATCCATTCTTCTACAAACTTTTAAGACGTTAAATTCTGGTTAGAAGAAAAGGGACAGGGTGGCTGCCCGGACAAGGCTTTAGTACTGAAGACTCGACTGTCATGAGAGCAGGCACGTTCCATGGCATAGGCTGCCATGACAACATTCACCACAGCCAGCTAAACTGGGCTGTCATCTCAGTGTCCCTTCTCTTCTCTCCAGGATTCTCTTACCTGGACATCCATCCAGTGTGGGCTCAGCCTGGGTGGCATTCTGGATTTCCCACAGGCCCAACTCCTGCCACCACCCAATCTCACATGCCCACCTCCACTTTAGGGCAGTCAGTCAGTTGCATTCCACAACACTCCTTCCTTGTCCATCTGGGCCAGAGTTGTGGTCAGCTGACACTGAGTTAGATCAACACTGGGGCAACCTAGGACTAGGACACTCCAAGGGTGTAGATCCCCAATGGAGAGGGTAAACCCATACACCTTTCTAAATACTCCTCCTCCAGGATGGCTAATATTACAACAATGTTTTTCAATGTTTTAGTTGTTTCCTTACCATTAGTACTCGGTACACAACGTTCTTTGCACTGAGAAGATAACAGAGGGGTTGCTGTGCTTCTTAACCTAGAGAAATCACATTAACTGATGTGATATAGGTCATACTACAGTGACCTTTTTAGATTTGCAGTTACAGCTTCTATAATCAGGCTCATTATTAAAAATCTTACTTTGTTTTGATAATTAAAGTGATATACATAATAACGTTCACTAGAAAAAGAAGGAGCAATTTTCAGTATTCACAGAGGATGGTATTTCTGGTTCCAGTGGGAATAATCTTTCAGGAGAGCCTGAATCCAGGGAGGAGCTTCCACATGGGTATCCCCAGCCTGATAAGGAACCGAGCAAACAAATGGGTGTTGTTGGCACATATTTCCTAGCCTTTTTCAGCAGCTCGGGCTGCCCATCAGTAGCCCCATCAGATAATCAGCCATTTGGGAGAGAGAGCAGGGAGCTGGACTTGGTCCTCTCGGTTCCTCCCCCCAACCTGCAAAAAGCCATTCAGAGCTGTTTCCAATTATCTAATAGTGGCAGCTGTTACATGCACATGCAGCTGGAACAGGATGACAGTTTCCACTCAAAAATCGGATATTACAGATTATCTATATGAGAATACATTAGTGTAACACCTATTACTAGAGATCTACCAACCCTTTCCCTGCAGCAGAGGAGGGGTGGGTCTGTCTATGCTTTCATGTAATGGGATGGGGTTCTTATTGGAAGGAGGGAGGCTAAGTGCGTGGGTGAATGAGAGGGAGGGAGGCAGGTTGGAAGACCCCACTTGCTATGGCGGGGGGAGGCTCGCTTTAATGTAGTGGGAAGAGGTCGTATTATTGGAATGCTCATTGAAGGGAAGCTGATTCGGGACATAACTGGAAAGATGAGAGAGGAAGAGGGAAGAAAAGAAGGAAGGAAATATTCCCTGACACTTGCTCCAGTCACAAGAGAAGTGACCAAACATATTTTCATCCAATCATTCTCTGACTACTAGTGCCTGTGGCGACATGGGCTTCACACTAGTATCAAAAGATTGAGGATTTGGGTAATTAATACAGAAATAACATTTTAGGACTGCAACATTTAAATAGGTTAATTGGCTAGAGGAATCATTTTTGTGAAATAAAAAATGGACCAATTAAAAAAACTCTGATAAAAGAAAAGGTGCCCCAATTAATCAGACTGCAGATTTTTAAAATAAAAACTGCAGGTGGCAAGCGCCATCTCAAAGGAGGCATCCCCCGTTCTTCTCTTACAAAACGGGGAATGCCTCTACCCGCAACATCACACGAATCCATAATTTGAAATCAAATTTTGTTTCTTCCTTCAGAATAATTTTTCTCACGTGCAAATTTATGCAGATTTTAATCAACTAATTGGTCAACTGACCAAAACATACAATTTATAGACTAAAATTTCTGTAATCCAGAGACGCTCCAAAAAAGTTAAGATTTAGGAACTCACATGGGGATAGAAATGCGTAATTTTCCGTGCTGCTCAGGAGACCTAGGGTGCAGCCCTATGGGATGCACCCTGGCTCCCCTTAAGCCTCCACGTTCACAGGCTTATGAGCATCCAGTGCGGAGCAGGAGCCGCCTTGCACCTCCTGCTCCACATTCTAGCTAGACGGCGCCCACCCAGAGGAGGCTTGGGGAGAAGGAGGGAAGGAGGCTGGGGACATCTGGGGATGCCTTGTAGCCTCACGGCCAAAGTCTCCTCCCCTCCCAGCCCCGGGAAGGCCTCCTTTTCCCCATGTCCGTGCTTCATTTTGCAAGGAGGCGGGGAAGGGGGCGTGGACTGCAGTTTCCCGGCTCCGTCTACAAGCCCAGAGCCAGGAAATCTAAGAATCTTGTGTCCCCGCAGACACTGCTGGGATTGCTCTCTTAAAGCAGCATTTTCTGAGATCAGTTACACCTCAGACCCTTAATATATGCAATTAATTTTAGAATACCTCAGCTGTCTGATAAGGAGAGACTTACATTTCAAGATACATTTAGAGGTCGCGAAGAGCCAGTGTGGTATAGTGGTTAAGAGTGTTAGACTGGGACTTGGGAGATCTGGGTTCTAGTCCCCACTTGGCCATGAAACTCACTGGGTGACTTTGGGCCAGACACTGACTCTCAGCCTAACCTACCTCACAGGGTTGTTGTGAGGATAAAATGGAGAGGCAGAGGACCATGTAAATTACCTTGGCTTCCTTGCAAGAGGAAAAAGGCTGCATATAAATGTAATAATAAATAAACAAAAGTATGGTAATGGAGAAGGTCAGCTGAAATATACGAATTACATGAGGGTAAATAGACAACTATTTTACAACAAGGATTCCAAAACTCTGTATAATAGAGTTCTGTATTGAGAGATCACCTCCCTGCATACAATACATTTTCCCTTGTCCTCAGTGGTAGTAGGCTGGTCCAATAATCTTGTTTCAATAAACTATTTTAGCCAAATTGTTCTTTTCTTTACAGATTTCTTATGGTGTACCTTTTTTCAGCTAACAGTCCTTTGTATTGCCAACTTTTTTTTCCTGCCAAGCAGGATTAGTACTTTAAACAGAAACTTCTTAAGTTTCTTAAACTTATGAGATATTATATGTAAGTCTCCAATTCTTTCGTTTCTATATAGGAGGGAAATTTGCCAGTTTTCAAATTTTAGCTGTTCTGGGGTTGGGAGGAGGGACCAAGGGGCGGTATCCAACGCGGTGCAGCTGCTAACATAAATTGTGTTTCAGCAGCATAAACTACTCTAGCACCACACCAATAGCATCAACTGGCATGCCGATTTCCCCAGGAAACCAGTGCTCCGGCTAACTCTGTTGCTTTTGTACTAGAGAAGTTTATGCTGCTGAAACACAATTTATGTTAATGGTTTCACCATGTTGGATACTGCCCAAGGAACTAAATCCCCCTCCCAGTCCCTCTCCCAAATAACTGATTATCTGACGTTAAGTATTTGGCAAAAATATATTTCTTACCCTCATGGAATGTGCATATTTCATTACATACAACTTTTGTGGTATTCTGTTGCATTGTTTGCATATGCAGATCAAATGTTTTATGCTTAGTTTGTTAATGATGAAGATTCCTAAAGAAAAAAAAACAATCAATTGTATACTTTGGAGGAAATCTGGGAGTGAGGGTCCTGGATGGTAAGACTTTTAAGGGTAAGACTTTTAAGACCATTCTTATAAACAACCATCTACATGGTTGTCCATGAATCACTTCCAGGCAACAAGGCTGGACACTTCTGTAAACTGGAAGAAGAACTGGTCCTTTTTTCTCATCATGCTACTCATCGTCATCATCACCATCACCACCACCATTTCCTTGTGCACCAGTTTTACCTCCAAAAGGAAACACAAAACAGTTAACAACATCAGGCAAAAGCATCAGACACAATATCCAAAGACAAACAGTATGAAAAATTATCTGACAAAAATGCTACAGTAAACCTATAAACATTCAATTCAAGACTTTAAAAATAGCAATTTAGTTAATAAACACAAAATGCATGAACAATATATACACAAAGAAATAATAAAATACAACCCATATTTTATCCAAAAGCATCCCACTCAGATAGTCAATGTACTAATCCACTTGGCCATACCATTAAAGGAGGAGAATTATTATTATTATTATTATTATTATTATTATTATTATTATTATTTCCTGCCTTTTCCCCAATACTGGGACTCAAGGTGGCTATCTCTTGGCAGTAAGCAAGACAAAAACTAGGCACAACCAATTAATACAATAATAGTAAAGTAACAGTAAATATAAAGAGCCATCATACCCCCATAGCCCTCATGTCAAACTTGGCCTCTCATAATACAGGGGCAGAAAAAGGTGGGGCAACCCAAACTACTCTCCAGCCAAATGCACAAACCTTGCCTGTGCTGGTGGTTGTGACTTGCAGAGTGTGCTCACAAAGTGCCGATGACACACTCCCCCCATGTTGCGTGCCAGGCACAGCAGGGTTTCAGATGCTCATCAGGCTTGATGTTCCAGGCAGGTCTACCTGAGAATCATCTAGTCTGCTTGGGTGCAAAGAGAAAGTCGGGGGGGGGGAATGGTGCAGTCCCGTGCCCCACACCTTCGCTGCCACTGCTGCTGCTAGAGCTTATGGTGGGCAGCTTGAAGCACGTTCACAAGGCACCAGTCCCACACTTCCTCCAGGCTGGGGGTTCTACTAATGTGCCCTAAACCACTCATATAGGCATGTGAGGAGCAGATGAGTTACTAACATTTTTGTCAGCGTGTAACTATTGCAGACTTATTTCTAAGTCTCCTTAATGCTTTGTATTTTTCCTCATTTTGATTGTGTTTTAATGTTAATTTCTGCTGGTGCTGTTTAAATTTATCATAAGAAATCTCAGTGGTGATCTAAAAATGCAAATGAACTAAACTGGGCTACGTCTACTCAAAACTGATGGGGAAATCTATACAAAATTTGGAAAAGGTATGATATTCTACCATCTGATGGTTGAATGTATTTTGAATTGTACTGCCTAAAACTGGTAGCAATAATGGGAGAAACTGAATAGATGCATTGGCACATTGTTTGAAGCCAATAAAAAATACGGTTTCACATGTTAAATTGTCAACAGGATTAATTATTGATATGCCTGAAGATATTTCTGGGAGATTTACAGCGCAAACCTATAGGTGTCTACTCAGAGTAGGGTGGCCAGTCCCCTGTCTGACAGGCTGTCAGAGGACTGTCCTCTATTTGAGGATCAGTCCAGTCCAAGTCCAGGTTAAAGCCCTGAAGTTAACAGGAGACTGAGCAAGGTACAAAGGTCACCTAAGTCACAGTCTTCCACACTATGGCAAGATGTAGTGGATTTCTGCTTAAATTCTAATAATTCTTTTTAAATTGGCATCTATACATATAAATTAGCATAAGGAAATTTGATGCAAATTCGCATCTTCTTTTGCCCTCTTTTCTGGCAAGTCATGAGTGGCCACCCTAACTCAGAGGTAAGCCCCACTATATTCAGTGGGGCCTACTCCCAGGTAAATGTGTACAGGACTGTAATCTACACAGAATGGTGTGCAACCCTAATGAGATCTAATATGAATGTGTTACAATAATTCTTCCAAAACCTTAGTCTGTCTTAGTAAACTTTCACAGCCACAGTATGAGGCATCAGAACCGTGCAGGTTCTCAAGTAGAGTAGTATAAAACTTTTTTCTGATATATTCGTTCCTGTTCTGTTTCAAGCTCTATCGGAAGCAAAATCTATTGACTACTACTACAGCTCTTCAGGCCTAAATTAAGCTGCCAGCTTTTGAAGTCTTTCACCCTCTTTGCTTTAAGTCAACTGAGCTAAGAGCCTAGGGGCTGCTGAGGGCACAGGTCCAACCCTGTGATTTTGCTACATTGGGGGCTACAGTAAACCCCTACGCCAGTCCTCCAGTGCATGGTGATCATGGAAGCGGCCTCCCACTTCGCTTTGAGCTCAGACCACCCCTTTCCAGACCCAGCACCTCTTCCCTTGCTGTCACATTCTCTCACCCCACCTGACCACCCGCAACGTAACTAGGAGTGGGCGTCATGGATTCTCTCCCATGGTGCAGCTACGTCAATGGTGAAGGTGATAGACCAAGTGTGCCGTCACCACCACCCCCCGCAAACGGGGGGGCTGCTTGACAAACTGAAAGGGGACCACTGCAAGACAGGCAGATGACTGGAAGCTAAATATCTATTAGAAGACTGAGATACTTCACTGCAGACACAAGCTGGTGCCTGCACTGTAGAGTCTATAACGCTTCTTTTATAGCCACAGTTCTGATTCCAACTCCTACCAAAATTCTAGGCATGGACTGAACAGTTTATTTCCAGCCTGTATCAACTGAACACATTTTTTCACAAAATATGCATTTATGCATGCACTTTACCCTGAAATACCTATTTTGTATGCTTTTTATCATAAAATACATACATTTGTATGCATTTTGGTATGCTGTTCGAGCCAAGGACTGTACTGCAAAATTTGGAGAAATGTGATTTGTGCGTATGTCCAGGAAGTGCGAATCAGGTTGCTTTGCTTAAAAATGTGAACCAAATTAAATCCTCAAGCATCCCAACAAAGAACTCCTGAATGCACAGCATATTCCCTCCCTGATGGAGCGTGTCTGGGTTAGCCTCAAGGGTCACCGTGCCCAGTATCCCCACATCTGTGCTCTTTGCTGTAGTGGGGGCTGGGTTCCCTTCTTCAAACCACCTGCAGCTATGCCTTGGTCCAACCTATAGAGGCTGGTCTGCATGGGGCTGTGCAGCCTACCCCAACCTGATGCCCTCCAGAGATTTTGGAATGCAACTCCTGTCAGCCCCAACCAGCATGGCCAAAGGTTAGGAATGCTGGGAGTTGTAGTCTAAAACATTTGGAGGGCACCAGACTGGGGAAGGCTGAGCCAGTGAATAGGTGGTCCTGGCTTGTGACAGGGATTTTACTAAATTGTGTCCTGATCCTGTTGAACTTGATGATTCAGTTAGGGGAAGGGAGCATCCTAGCAGTATCCTCTTTTTTCTACTTAATGTATTAGTCTGCCTTCAGAATGAGATGGTTGCCAAAACATTCTGTATCCTTTGAAAGCCTAATCCTTACTCATTGCATAAAATATATGCAATAAGGAACGATATGCAAATATGCACAGCAACGATTACATGACGCATATCTAATACAACTGCTTCAAAACATTTAGGAAAGCAGGTGGCACAGTCCTGGGACAGCACTCTTTCAGGATTCTGGGGGGCGGGGATGTTCAATGCTTCCCCAAGTCAAAGATTCCAAGGATCTGGTAACCTATATAACAAGATGACAACTGGACTAGAAACCTTCTTCCCGAGAAGCTAGTTTTCCACATGCAGAGAATTCTGCCAGAGGAGGCCTCAAAAATATAATCACCGTATTTGCATGCTAAACTGGGACACTTCCATGGAGCCTTGTGCCTTGTCTGAGTTGCTGGCTTGAAGATGGCACAAATAGTTTCAAGTTGGAATTGGTTTAGTTTTAAGCGGGGGGGGGGGGCGGGGTCCTTTGGATATGTTATTCCTGACTGGGACATTGGGTGTCATCACATGATGCAGAAATCCTGCACCTGAACTGGGACTTTCCACCTCTGTTTCCTTCACAGGATCATACCACGCTTCATTCCCCGCTCCTCCCCCCCCCCATTTCCTCCCTTTATCCAGGAGTTCTATATGTTTCATTTATGCAGCCACAAAATGGCACTGTGGACTAGCCCTTCTTATCACATTCCCCCCCCCCATGGAAAAATTAGAAATGGATCTGTTTATTACTAGTTTATTTCCATTTCAAATTAACCTGCGAAATTGCTTGGGAAGGACAAGAGAGGTGCTGGAGGCTGACGACACCATATACAGGACTCGCAAACTTCCGTGAGTGACCAATCTCAGTCACAGGATAAAAGCCCCATGTGATGACACCCATTTTCTTGCATTTCACAGTGCCCTCATTAGGAGTCAAAGGATGTTATATTTTCTCTACTTCATTTCACACCAAGCATCGACACAGAAGCCTCTCTTTGAGGGTGGACCGTCCATGTACAGAACCACAATCCTCACTCCTGCTTAACAAGAAAAATGTGAGAAAATGAATATCTAGTACTTGCCCATGTCAACCTCTCCCTACTAATACATGAGACCTAAGATCACAGATGTGACTAGCATGCTTTAGGGCACTGCTTTCATACTCTCATTCCATGCTTCCAATTTCTGTTTCCAGTTTGACAGTCTTAATTACTAAAAATGGGCCTCTCTATATATTTTACATAATCTGGAACTTAACCATTGTCAAAGGATCTTTGCTGTCATTAGTGACTAGAAATTTTTCTTCAGCGTTTAGACTGCCAAACTCAAACTTTAGGGGCAGGGCAGCTCAAGGTATTTTGCCACCCTTGATGATGCCCCCACATTAAACTCAGTTTACTTCTAGGTAAACATACATAGAATTGGGCTTCAAAAGCCCACACATCACATTTCTGCTCCCTCCTCAAATGCATCTTCCATACACGCTATTTAGCATAAGCCTCCCTCCTTCTCCAGTTACCACAAGAAGATGCAAATCCCCTTTTCTTCCTGATATGCCTCCTAATCCAGGGGAGGTGTCAAGGTAGCAGGCAGTACCAGTGTGTTTCTGCCCTCCCTAGTTTCCATGAATTCCCAGGAAAGGTGGGCAAGATAGAAGCAACAAAGTGGAAGCTCATGCTCTCCCTCCCTAAACCTGGTGGCACTCAAAGCCCCCATCCCCAGTTCCACCTGTCCCTGCACATGAAGAGTGCCTTTCTCTCACCCACTCACAAGCCCTCCCCAAGCCTCTCTCCAGCACATAGAGATCACATGGAAAAGGATGAGAGAGGACCCGTCAGCTTTCTCCTCCAGCCCTTTTCTATCCAGCTGTACTTAACTGGAAATCTGTTTAATCCAGTGGGGTTTACCTCTCAGTAAAACATGCATATGGATCAAGACTAGTTAATGAGAAAATAAAATTAGTCTGTAAACCTGGTTATGCAGTTCAGAAGTTTGGGGGGCACTCTCTCTAACATGCACATACACAATTTTAAACAGCTGAAGGGATGCTGCTACTTGCAAAGCTCTCCTCTCACCCCTGTTCCTCAAACCTTGATGCCCAGCAAGGACAACAACAACAACAACAAAAAGTTGTACAGGCACAGGTGTGACTGCTTCTGAATGTTGCTTCTTTCAACCATTCCTCCTTCTCATTCAGTGAAAAGGCAAATAGTAAAAGATGTGGCCAGCTTCTTCCAAACTCCCCTCTCCACAAACAAACAGATTGGAAATAAGGAGTAAAAAACAGCCAAGACTCCATATTTCTCTCCATCACCCACCTGCAGTTCTACCCATACCATACCCAGTTCTAATCCATACATACATACCCTATCACCAGGTGGTTATGGGGGGAGGGGGAGTTTTTAAAAATATTTTGATAATGGCAACAGGTTATCCACTTGATTCCAAAAACAATTTAAGGCCAAAAGGTGGCTGGAGGAGCTACAGCTGGGTGTGGAGAAGGGAAAACAATGCACGTAACATACCATGAAGCAGACAAAACCACAACAGCAAAGCCAATCCAAAAGTAGAAGATACTGCAGCCAGGGATCATTACTTTTAAGGAGAATTTGGTGCAAATAGATAATACACATGTGTTTCTTCTACCCCCACTCCCATACACTCCATTTTCACCAAGGCAAATGCAGGAAGTGAAAGCAGCAGTACTGCATATATCTGACAATGCTCTTTGAAATGTGGTGTCCTAAGCAATATGGTGAAATGTGGTGTCTCCGACATCAGCCTTGTTGTGGGGAGGGACAGGGAGACAGCTTGAACTTATAGCCTGAACTTATGCTGAAAGGAACCGAGGCAGAAACCTGGGACTCTAGAAGTAATTATCTAAACTGGATGTGAGCTTAGGGAGCTGTGGGGAATTCATGATGTTACTCTTTGAGGCTCTGATGCAGGATTAATGATTATGCTGCCTACTTTAAGAGTCTGTTTGCTTCCAGAATACTCTGATCACGTATTTGTAACCAGATATTAAAGACTGAAAATCCAGTGCACACTTACCTGAAAGTTCCATTGAATTCAATGGAACTTACTTCTGAGTAAACATGCAAATGAGCTTCTTAGTGCCCAGGAAAGTGGGGTATGTCCTTTTGTAACATATGAAGTAAGATCATACGAAATGTAAGAAAGCCAATCAATCCTATCTGTAGGCATGAAGTAATTTGAGCATGATTGGATGGCAGCTCATTGCGCTTGCACGGGCACAAATTCTCAGCTACCAGCTTGCATTTGCGTCACTATACAGAAGAAGCACCAACCTTGTGACCTATGCAAGAAGCAGAGGTTGCCTAGCTGCATATGTGCAGCTAAACCTTGCAAGCTTCTGAATGGTTCTCAAGCGGAAGGAGGTGGGAGCATTGTCTGGTTGTGATGCAGGAGGATCAGAGCACCACTCTATCCGCAATGCCAAAACCAAACCTCCATCACTCCGTTCTACAGGGCTGCACCCCAAAAGCAAAACTAGTCCCAAACACGCAATCTATGGGAATGCATAGGGGGAACACCTAAAAAAAAAAAACCCAGCAAATATTTAAATCTTTCAAAACAGTATTTGGGATAGAAATCTTAAACTTAAAATATGAATACCATGAAGAAAAATCAGGGAAGACAAGCTGTTCCTTAAAAGATAGCTTGTCAAGATATCTTTTCCATATCCCTTTCCATGGGTTACTAAGATAGACAACTAATTTTCCAACTAGTAAATGTGGGGAAGTCCTATCACTTGATAAGGGCCCCAAACTTTACAACACATTCAGATGTGTGGCAAGAAAACAATTATACCACATTTTCATTAATACAGATGTCCAAGCAAAATGAAGGTAGGAACCCTTACAACTAAATAAGTTAGCCAGTGGCACTGGGCCAGAGACAAATACTTCAGTACCATGGACAGTTCTCAGGAAGAAGACAACTTCCATGGACCCCCAAAACCTCAGTTATACCTCAGGCTCTAATCCCTTGCTGGAGTGTGGTGAGTTTTACAAGGGAAGTCCTCTGGCCTGCAGCCTAGCACTATGTTCTCCCTCTACGAGCTTCAGCCTGGAGTATTGCCTGGCTTGGTGAGCCCTCAACCTTCAGTGTTGAGAGTGTTGGTCCCTTTGGGGAATCCAGCTGAGTGGTTGCTGTCTCCAGAGATCTGTGGCTCAAGAGGCTCCTGACTATGGTTTAGGAACCTCTGAGCTACACCTCACTGGGCAGAACTGCTGAACTTCTGGACTTGGCTGGCCCTTCACCCTCTGTGTCAGAGCCCTGCTCACTGCTCATGGCTGAAGTCATAACAGATACCACAGTTGATGTTATCAAAAGCTGCTGAGAGGTCCAGGAAGCCATAAGGTTCACTACCACCCATTCTCCTGGAGCAGGTTGTCCACCAGGGCAATCAAAATCATTTTCATGCCAAAACTGGGGCAGGAACAAGATTGTACTGGATCCAGATAATCAGTGTAATCCAGTAGCACCTACAGCATAACGTCTGAAAGGGGGAGATTAGAGGCCCAAAGATAGTTGGGATAACTACCCACGTCCAAGGGGGATTTCTTAAGGAGCAGCCACACTTCTGCCTCCTTCAAGGTGGCCAAGGAGGCATTTATCACCTCCTCATCCTAGATGGCCACCTTCTCCCACCCCCTCCGCCATTGGACATTATCAATCAGCCAATCTGGGTTAAGGAGACAAGTGATAGGTGCACCACTCCAAGCACTTCAGCCACAGCCTTGAGCTGCGGTACCTGAAACTCCTCCAAGCAAATGCAACCAGCTGATTCTTCGGTTACATCCTGTGGGTATATTGTGCTCCAAGTGCCATCTGAGTAGAATGCATGTAAGCAATTTGATTAGTGAAGTGTTTTGCAAACAAGACACAACAGTCTGTTGAAAGTTCCCTATGATCACCTTTGGAGCCCACACAGAGCAGGCTCCACATTATTAAAAAGTCAGAGTAGTTCCACCAGATGACAGCGCACTGATGCAAGAGTGATGAAAAAGCACGGCTTTGCTGCCAACACTGCCATGGCTCTAAAGAATTACAGAATACAAATAAAACATTTAAAACAAGAATAAGAAAATGTGTCCCTAATTACCTGTGGGCTAAGGTACATTTTATCACACAGGTCCTAGGAGAAGCATTGTCCCTTTCTTAAATAGCAAGATGGTAGCTAAGACATTAGGGGAGGCTTAGGTCATACTGCTCAATAAAAATACATATCCCAGAACATGAAAACAGATCACTTGCACTTCAAACACACTGCTGGACACACATGATGGCTTATGCCAACTTTCCCCCAACCTGGTGCCCTCCAGATCTTTTGGACCAACTCCCACCAGTCCCAGTCAGCATGGCCCATGGTCAGGAATGCTGAGGGTTGTAGTCCAAAACATCTGGAGGGCACCAGGTTGGGGAAAGCTAGCTTAAGCACATCTAGGACCACACAGAGTAAGCTGAGTGGAAACTGACTATACCAGCCATCTCCATTTCACACTTTTTCCAGAAATGAAGATCATAGAAATGGTTGCCAGGGCATTACATGGACACCGTGATCACCAGGGACAGACCGCCACCACAATTGCTACTGTTCAGGATTGTCCCACTCTCTAGAGAGGAATGGCTTGTTTCACAGGATGAAGGAATGCAGATTAAGGGGTAGTATTATAAAGGTAAGGGTTGACTCAGTCCTCAGTGGCTCCCATTAAGTTCTGCAGGACTATTTGGGGCACTGTTGAGAGATGGGGAAACCTGAACCCTGTCTCAAATAGAGGGATCACCAGAGGCATTGGAGAGATCCAGAGCATATTACAACAGTAACCTTGTGGGTAGCACTTTCATTTCTACCATGTGAATAATTGTCAACTATTTACCTATACTGGGGGAAACAGATAACTGCACTTAGCAACAATGTTGCTGTGGGCCCATGTGACAAATGGGAATGTGCATCTCCAGCCCTGCAAGGTAGGACAAGCTGTAAGACACCTTTTGTTGTCTATTTCAGAGGTAGATCTGCCACCACCCATGTGATTAATAACTCCTTACCTGGACAGGTGTAAATCCAGACTGATGGCTTGTATCTGTGGAAAAGGGATGTCCCCCTTTCCAGAGCTTCCTTTAAACTCCTTAAAACTGAGATAAAATGTACCAAGAGGTCTAGGCGGGATGGGAAAGGCCAGGCAAAATAACTTCAGGCTAGGCAAAATAACTAAATCAATTCCAGTCTCCAACTGAATATATTTATTCAAGAACCAAGAAGAAAGAAGTTCAGAAATTGTCAGTTGGTTTTAAATTAAAATGAAACATAGAATTAGGATGCAATCCTATACCCACTTACCTGGGAGTAATCCCCACTGAACTCAATGGGACTTACTTTGGGGTAGACATGCACAGAATTGCACTGTTAACTAGCTGAAACTTTACAATAAAAAACCTAAACTCTAAGAATAACTCAGCAAAGCAGCTTATAGGTATGGGGGGGGGCACCTGGGTCTTAACCTGGGTTTAGTCTTGACTCTTTGCCAGCTGCTCAAAGACAAAGCCATATTTTACAAACAGAGGTATTTTTATGGAGGATGGGAACTCCCAAAGAGAGGTTGGAAATTCAGACTGATCCATCAGTATCTTGAAATGTCATGACCATGTGTCCTCCAGGTGATTCTTGCATGTACCTATTTAACATAAGACTGAGTCACTGGGGAGGGGGAGTCAGTCTTAGATGTGTAGTATGCAGATGATGGTGCCTATATGCCTAGTTACATCTGGGAAGTCTGAGCAAGTTTCCTGTATACGGCAGTGATGCACTAAAGGGAGGGGGGAAGGACTGCATTTGTCACAGCCCGCTAGCCCAGGTCCCTACCAACAGGAACTCACAAAGAATGCAATGCATCTTTCTGTGCACAGAATGCAGAGGTGCACTGCAATACCCTAGGTCCCTGCAGCTGACATGCCCTCTCTCTACTCCCCATGCCCATCATCATGAGAGGTGTCTTGGAAAGGAAGGGAAAGGTTCCTCTTGTGCAAGCGCCAAGTCATTACTGACCCCCTAGAGGGACACAAATTTTCCTCGGCAGTTTCCTGGCAGACTGTATAGTGGGGTGGTTTGCCATTGCCTTCCCCAGTCCGAACTACCTTTCCCCCAGCAAGCTGGGTACTCATTTTACCGACCTTGGAAGGATGGAGGGGCTGAGTCGACCTGAGCCGGCTACCTGAAAACCAGCTTCCGCTGGGATCAAACTCAGGTCGTGGGGAGAGTTTCAGTTGCATTACTGCTGCCTACTCTGCACCAGAGTCATTAATAAGGAGCACAATACAAAGTAGCATTCTATCATCTGGGACCTGAAATGAAGTCTGGCCATTAGCCATCTTTTAAGAAAGTAGCTGTTTCATAGACAGCTACTTGAATTTTTGTGAACCACCCAGAGAGCTTTGGCAATGCAGAATAGTACAGAAATAAATAAATGACATTAGCACTGATTCAGAAGTATTTGGTCCATCTCTCTAGAAATATAAGCAATTCTCTTGTGTCTTGTTTTGTAACGCTTTGTGACACAAAATCCCACACAATAAATATTTCCATTAGCATAATTAATGTTGCTAGCTCATTATCAAGGCCCCGAGATTGGAACCCCTCCTATCAGAGGGCTCTGATGAAGCTGAGAATGGGGAAGCCAAGCAGTGCAGGAACTAGCCCTGGAAAGAGCCCACTAAAGACTCCCATGGAAGGAGAGCCCCAGGAGCAGGATGCCGTCACCTGTATGCCTCTCTCCTCCACTTCCAAGGGCTCCTCTTCAGAACCTTGGTAGTGCATGAGGGCATATCTCTTTACCACAACACCTCTAGGGGCAGCAGGAAGCCCCCCAGGCCCGGTACCTATGGAATGGGGCAAAAACTCCTTTAAGCACCAGTCATTTCCTTTGAGGGGGATGGAGCTGGAATCACCAACTTGACAGCAGCAGAACTACTTAGAAAAAGAATCTCAATTGGTTCCAGATGGTTGCTGGTGCAACTCCTAGTTCCTGGGTTCTTAGCATCTCGCTGACTCTGCCTAGCTCTGGAGTGAGCTGACCATGGTCCTGCTCTCCTTATAGCCTGCTGCCTCTACCTATTTGGTCCACGATGAGCTGACCGTGGTGCTGCTCTCCTACTAAGATTCCTGCTGAGCATCATCTGCACCCCCTGTGGGCCCCAAGGGCACCCAAAAAGCCTGACAGGGGCACTCAAAACCTTGGCACCACAACACACATAATATAGATTAAGACTATAACCAGGGCTGTGGGAATTATGTACACCAAAACACAAATTATTTTATAGTTGCATGATTTGCTATGCTAACAGGACATGTCTTCTCCCTGATGTGGAGAAGTCAGGGAGCTTTGCAGGGTCAGGGAGAATCCGATGTGCGTGGGGGGGGGCATGTTCAAATTAGGAAAGTGTCCCTAGCCACATGCTTTATGAAGTGAGTGACTCCTGTGCAGGGCTGGATCATAGGTAGCTCTGAACATGTGGATCACCCTGAAGTTCTGAGCCTCCTGGAATAGACCAAGAGTGGAGCAGAAGCCCAGTATGGCAAAACTGCCATTCACCTTAGGTTGATATCACCTTCTTTGTGACAATTAGTGAAGTGACAGTTATAGAGGGAGAGGATGGTACAATCTGCAGCATAGCTGTGATGAGAAAATGTTCCTGGCAACCCTACAGAATGTTGTAGCCAGGAGGCATCCCTGCAAACTGTGAAAATATAGAAATAAACATGTTTGAGGTATCATGGTCAGACTTACATCTCTTCTCTTGCTAACTGTACCACCCACATATTTGCTTTTCACACTTGAGACTTCAGTCTGAGCACCCTTCACTGCATTCACTTGTGATTTCTTAGAAAAACTGCATAGGATGAGCCTCTTTCCAAATATAGGACAAAAGAATGTGTTGGCTGATGTCATATCACCCAGTTTCTAGTGCTTTTAGAGCCACCTATCACTGCTTTTCTTAATGTTATCATTAATAACATTAATGTTATTAACTACACTAATGCATCCTAATTTACATGTATGACCTGAGGGATATCCCAAACATGGACAAACAGAAGTACGGAAAAAGATAGATTATTCTCAGGATATCTGCTGCTCATCCCTGGAGTTGAACCATTTCCAGATATATAAGTTTACTATGGATCCCTGCTGGGAATATGGAGATGACTTAAAAACCTCTTCCCAAGTTTATGAAGCGATTACATCGTGGAGGGAGCAATTCTGTGACTACCAGACACTGTCTAGAGGGCCATAGGATATGCTGTTTTCTGGGAACCGACCTCAGAGCCCATGCTCTGAGGTCAGTTCCCGGAAGACCAACCTGCCCCCTCGTCTGCACTGCCTCAGAGGCAGCGCGGGGAAGCCCTATCCTCCGCACTCAGAAGAAGAGCGCAGAACGACTGAAAAGGGGTGTTCTGGGGCAGGGAAAGCGCACCTGCATGTACGACACATCCAATGTGTCATACAGCAGCCTCTTCTCCCCGTCGCCCCCCGCCCCCCACAGCTGGACAGCCAAAAAAGGTTGTCTAGCAGAAAATAGCAGGGCAGGGGAGGCGCAGAGGGAAGAATCCCCCCCCCCCCAGGTGCCTCTCCTTCCTTGCTTTGGATAGGCGGTCACCTCCAAGTTCGGAGGCAGCCGCCTATCTTGATAGGATTGCACCCTAAATATCCCAGACTGCTAACTAGAAACCAAGCACTTCACTTATGAATGTTACTCCTGTCTTCCAGGGACAAGGCATACATAGATTTAAGAGTATTCACATGCACACTTATTACTTCTTAGCACCTGAAGCTCCAAGGGAATATTCTTTACCATTATTAAAGGATCTGTCTTAGTTTCTATGATCAACCCTCTTGAATGGCAAAATGTTAGCCCCAAAAGTATCTAGATTTTCAAAAGTGGGGAAATTTTTGATCACATATGTATGTAGCAAAGCTTGTCACCATAGAATTATTCATTTTTTCTAAAGGACTTTTGCAGTATATTCATAATAGTGCATGCTTAAAACCCTTTATTGACCTGCAAAACTATTCCTAGTAACCATTCAAGGGTGAGAAATTACTGACTCGTCTATGGAGGCTGTAGAGGACAATCACTGTGAAAAATGTTAATTATGACTGGGAAGTTATGATTAAATACCGGGAGGTAATAGTAAACACAATCCAACCAAAATTAATAATAAACACAATCCAAACAAAGTGAAATCTTTTGTGCCCCATTATTTTAATATGACAGAGTTAAGCATTTGCTTAATTTTGGCTTGGTCATCGCCCTCCATTATTAAAAAAATATTACAGCCTTCCTTTCTAAACCGTTTATTTGCATAAGGCAGCTCACAACAAACATCAATAAACAAATCTAAGATGAACTAAAAGACCAAAAATCAGTTCAGAGCAAGATGTGAATGAGGGCAGCTGAAACATTTCATAGCCCAGACAGTGGCCTGCATAAAACCATTTTTCACCTGACATTTAAATGCCTGCAAAGACAGGCTCAGGCAGGCGGCCTACCGAGGAAGGACAATCCAAAGTCAGGGGGCCACAGACAAGGCATCACTTTCATCAGCCAAAGTACAAGTGGTAACCAATCCAGCAAGACTTATTTTGAGCTCTGTGTTGGGAATGTTTGCAAAGCACTGGTCGGAGAAACCATCTGAGTTCATTTTCAATTATTTGGTGAAGTTGTTCCTCTTTCCTGCCACATGGTTTCCTCAAATTAGTAGCGATTAAACCTAAGCCAATGCAATGAATATGGACTTGAGCACACTCTGGGAGAGAGCGCAGGACAGGAAGGCCTGGCGTGCTATGGTCCATGGGGTCACAAAGAGTCAGACACGACTGAACGACTGAACAACAACAACAAAGCTAAGCCAACAGTCCAATCCCAAACACACCAAGATGCACCCCAATCCCATGTGTATTGACATGGAAGTAGGGCCCACTAGTTTCAGTGGGACGTATTCCAAATACAGCCTTAGAATACATATGTTCTCTTGAAATATACAGCACTTACTTCCAAGTAAGCAAGTATGCAGTGAGGGTGTGGGGCCCGTCTCTGTGAGCTTCTGTTGTTTCAGCTGCTTTTAACTTCTTGCGCAAAGCAGCATAGAAACATCAGCTGTCCATATTAATCTGTCCATATTCATCCTGTGGCTTTTTCAGATCATGCTGCAAATCTTACTGGAATCCTTCATTCATTGCAGAACAGAGATCACCAGCGTATGAAAATATGAACTACTGCAACTCATTGTTTGAGATGACAATAAAAAGATATTATAGAATTTTTTTTAAAAAATGTGATGAATCTAAAGTGAAGCACATGAAAAGTAAAAAAATAGGATGAAAACATTATGGAGATGATAGAGGACAATAACTTGAAAAGACTGTTCCAAAACCCATCCACAGTTTATATATTCTCTGTTTCTACATTGGAAAATGTCACTTTCTGCTACAAACATACAATGCATCAGAGTTTATCAGCTGGAGTTAGAGAAGAACTGCATGCCACCAAAAGGTAAGCCTTAATAAATAAGCCTAACTGGAATGGGGGAAGAAAACAAGAACAAGGAAAAGACAATATGTGTGGGAAAATACAACATAAACCAACTTTCCACATTATCTAAGTTATCTAGTATAACTCTGAAAGAACAAGCAATCCAATTTCAAGACCAGTTCTGAAACCAACTACCTTACTGAAGACACTACAGTCCAAAACACATGCAGAAGACCAATGATCAAATCTCCCAATGTTTCCATTGTTGCCTGAAATGATCAGAGCAATGGCACTGAGGGAAGGGGGGGTCAGCCTTTTGCCACTGTGCTGTTTCCCTGATGTAAATCCCTCACCTTGAAGATGCTGATCATGTCACTGACTTTTTGCAGGGCAAAAAGCAGCTCCAGGAATGTTTGATTTAGACTGAAAAAACAGCATGGAGAAAGGGTCAAAATCCCACTCTCCCAGTTCTAACCAAATCTGGAAGCCACCAGCTCATGCCATCACTGCTTTTAGGTATTTAAGAAAACACCAGGATCTGATCCTAGATCTTCTGCATCTTCTCTGTTTTTGGCCCAAACTCAGGTGCTTTTTTGAACTTTCTGAAAACCACATACTAGGGTCTACATCAGCACTGTAGCTCCATCCTATTAGTCACCTGCACCCAGCATAGAGGGGACGCTTTGCCACAGAGGTATGATTGGAGCATCCCTCTGCTCTTGGGAGGATCCAGCATCTGTCAGGGCAACATCACAAGTAATTCTACAGGGAAATCCAGCATAAAATATACACAAATCTGGGGAACAGCATTCTGGATGACAAGTGAGCATTTGCGCAACACAGTACACCAAGAAGTGCCTTTCCAGTCAGGAAAGAGAGCAGAAAGGGCCGGCATACAACAGATGCAGCCTCAGAGCCGGTCGAGGCACCTCCCGCCCTGTTTTCCCCCCTCAGATAATCCAGCAGCGGTGGGGAAGACACGGGACGCGCGGCGGGGGGGCCCGTAAGGCAGCTGATGGCAGACGGAGCAGGCGTAGCCAAGCGGCCCCGGGGAGGCCCCGCCGCCCCTTCCCCAGCCCGGCCCATGCCCTTGGCGCCGCCGAGGCCCGCCTCTCCTCGGAATGCGGCGACGCAGCGAGTCGCGAGGGCGCCCGAGCCACTGACGGCGCGGCGGCCCTGGATCGCGGCGCGGCGCGGCCAGCCGCCCGCGGCCCGGCTCACCGCAGTCGGCGCACAGGATCCGGCCCACGTCCCGCTTGAGGTTCCTGCCGCTGGCGTCCAGGGGCGCGAAGGCGGTGCGGAAGACCAGCGGCTGCTCGGTGGGCTCCAGGAAGAAGAGGTAGCGGCGGTGGCGGCGCAGGCGGGGGCGGGCGCAGGCCGCCGGCGCCGCGCCCACGCGGATGAGCTGCTCCCGCCGCAGGCCGCCGCCCCGCAGGGGCCACAGCTCCAGCACCTTGACCAGGGCGCCCGGCGGCGGCGGCCCCGCCTCAGCCCGGCCGCCGTCGCCGTCGCCGGGCCCGGCGGCCGCCAGCGCCTGCACCTTGCCCTCCAGCACCACGGCCGCCGAGTACGCCTGCTCCTGCAGCGAGCGCGGCCCGGGCGCGTAGCAGGCCAGCGACACGCCGAAGAGCAGCACGGAGACGCCGGGCGCCGCCGGAGCGCGCCGCATGCCGAGGCCGCCGCAGCCCCGGAGCCGCCGCGCAGCCGGCCGGGCGCCTCCGCTCTGGCTCCCGCCGCCGCGGCGCTCCCCGAGGCTGGCGGCGGCGGGGCGCGGCGCGGCGCGGCGCCGTCCCGGCCCTCCCCGCGCGCGGCAGGCAGCGGCAGCACCAGCCTCGCCGCCGCGTCCGGCCAGGCCCTTTGCGGGCGGCGCGGCGCCAGCCGCAGGACCGGAAGCGGCGTGGGCTCGGCCGGCCGCCCCCGCTGCGCGCGCCTCCCCGCGCGGCCCGCCCTGCGCGGCCCGGCCCGGCCCGGGCGGGGAGGCCCCGGCGCCAGCCTTCGGCTCGCCCGGCCTCCGCCCGAGCCGCCCCCGCCCCCGCGGGCCGCGTCGCCTCCCGCCCGTGCCCGGGCGCCCGGCCTGCCGCTGGCCGGGGCGCGAGAGCGCGCTGGAGGCGGAGGGCGGGCGGGAGCAGGTGCCGGCGGCGGGCAGGGCAGGGCAGGGCGGGGCCGCGCCAAGCCCGGCCGGCCCCCGCGCACTTCTGCGCGGAGCCGCGCAGAGCGCGGGCGGGCGGAGCAGCTTGCCCTCCCGGAGCCCCGAGCCCGCGGGGCCCGGCCGCCCCTCTCTCCGGCGCCGCCGGAGGCCCGTGCAGCTCAAGGCGAGCCCAGCCAGCTCGGAGCCGGTGGCAGCTGCTCAGGGGCGCGGGGCGGCCTTTCTGCGGAGCGGCTGGCGCGCCCCCCCCCCCGGAAGGGGCCCCTTCGTTTGCCCCTCTTGCGGACGCGTGGAGCTCCTCCTGGGCTCCCCCTCCCTCCCACAAGAGAAAGTCCGAATTGCTGGGGACACTCTGAGAACGGGCATTGTCCAGAGCACTGGAATGGGCAAAGTGAAAGGGGCCTGCTAGAAGGCTGACGCATGCGTTGCCCCCGAGACACTGAGATTAGTAGGCAAAATGGACCATTTTTGCATCTGTCAGTCTGAACCAGGGACGTAACAGGCAAGAAACCCAGTACATCATAAGCCAGGTCACAGTCATTATGGCTGTTGGACTGTGGCAGTCTGGTTGCTGCTTCATTCAAGTGAGGAAAACGGGACAGCAGTGACAGGAAACATGCATCTTTGCTTGCTGAATGAAAACGTCATGCTCAGATCTCCCTGAGAGAGGCATCAAAGCGTACTTCCAGTTGACCTCAGAAGCTCAGTTTTCGCTGAGTTTCCCCCTTTTTATTATTCCTGAAAAAATATCCGGTACTATGTAAATACTGACATACCCTGTCAACACAAGTGGTCCAATAAAAGCTATTATCTTAATATTTAAAATATGTTTTGCATCTTTTATCAAAAGATATACAGTTTAATAGTACCGCTTGGTTGTGAAACACTTTCAGTTCAAAATGCCTTCAGTTGTTTGAGCCTGGTAACCCTGCTTAATCATAGATTTAAAAAAAAAAAAAACTTTGCTGAGAAGAAAATTGGCTAGTGGTAACGGACGTATTCAGAGCAGAATATGCCATACAGCTGGGGCTCTGAATGTGAACAGGCAGGGAACTACAGTGACTGCAATATAAATAATTCTAGCACTTCACCCAAAGTAGACTTAAATCCAATATATCAAGAATAACCTGTAAAGCAATTTTACCTGGATCATGGAAGCCCAATCTGGTTTAAACCAAGTTTGTTTTTTAAATTGCCCACAGTTTTGCTTGAATGGTTAAAAAAGTCTTTCCAGTAGTTTTAATCCCTGAAGATATTTCATACTTTATTATTTGTCTTTGGGTTTGGTATAAAATGCCCCAGCCATGTTTGAACATCTGCAACCAATAGTTTTTACTACTAAGTGATATCAACTTCATTGTAGAGCCCCAATATCTGTGAGGGAGTCAGATCTGGTGATAGAATAGTTTCTGATCCCTAGACCACTTTTTTAGAGAATACAGTGGGCCTAGAGCAAGGATGGGATACATTTTGCATGCCCCCCCAGAGCCACATGGAGCAATGGGTGGTGGGTCAGGGGCTATACCCATGACACCATGTACACCCCGTACACAGAGACTCATTCCACCTACCCATCCACTCCCTCCTCAGCATGCAGGGATGGGGAAGTTTAAACCTCCCCTTCCTGCAAGCTGAGATTGTGCTGCCTCCCCTCCTGATTCTGCTGCAGAGGAGGGCGCACAGGGATGACTCTCCTCACAAGTCCCATTTCCCAGCAGAACTGGGCTCCTACCAGCTTGCCAAACACCTGTTAGGCAGGCTGCTGGGAACCCAATTCTGCTGCAAAACAGGGCATGCAGGGGTATCTCCTCTTGTGCCTTGTATGGCGGTAGTGGCGGCAGTGCAAGGGGTGTGGGGAACTGGGAGGCGAGGGCATCCTCAGGGGACTGTACAGGCAGCCTCTGAGGGCCACAGGTTGCCCACCCCTGCCCTAAAGAATGTAGAATTTGATCAGCCCTGCAATATACAATTCACATTTTCTCCCAAATACAATGTTACCATGTGACATTTGTTGGAATACACATATACACAAATTCTTCAGGTATTTGTCTGGCAGGTACACATTTTTCTACAGTGTTTTACTTCTTCATTTGTACTTCTTTTATGCTAAACTAAGCCTTTACTTTGTGTGTGTGTGTTTAAAAAACATTCTTTTATCTTTAGTGCTTACTGGTGCCAACCCCTGATCTGGGATAAACAACAGAGCTAGATAAGGACTGCATAGCCAGCAAGAGAATTAAAGTGAGCGCATGAACACATGGAAGAAGTGAAGTCAGTGCTTCTCAGATGGCAGAGGGAAGTTTTGCTGCTTCTGAACTTTTTAAATATTTAAAATAATAAATTGAACGAGATCCTGAGTGCTGTGCCTAGAAAGTGCTCTAGGTTTTTCTTAGAAGAAAAAAGAAAGTTCACTTCAAAAAGGGTACTGTAGAGATCGAAAAGGTGCAGTTTGATTTAGCCAGACATACACCTTATCTCACTCCAGATGCACCTGCTCATTACTTTGCTTCCAAACCATATGGACCCACATGCAGGAGATTTCTTGATGATATATGATATACTAGCGTTAATCTTTCTATGATGGAAAGTTTCAAACCTTTCTTTGGCATTTTGACACGTTTCCGTTTTCCAGTTCCCCAGGGGGATGCAGGCCTATGAGGTACGGCACAGTGACTTCATCCTTCACTGTATCGCTAACTGCTCTTGTTGCAGCAGCGCTTTCTCTCAAGATAGTGAATGTGCACTTGCACCTCACGGGCAGCAGAAGAATGTCGCTATTGTCATAGACAGCCTTGAAGCAGATGGTATCTTCCGTAAGATTATGGAACTTGCTGGACAGTTATTACATTTGCCTCCTCGTGCATAGTCTTGAGATCCCCCTTTTCAAGATGAGGCCCACATCAACCTCCCTCAGGACAGGATCAGATTCTATTAATATAATTTTGTGTTGCGGGCAGTCATTGTTCTTTTGAAATAGGGATTTCTTCTTTAAAAAACAATTCAGTTCTCTCCCGTAAGCCATTTTATTTCCCCAGCTATCCTTTCTTTGCTGAGATCTACTCATGCACAGCTGAAATCAAGGCTGGAAGTTCCCATTTGGCTGTGCCCCTCCAAAACATGCAGCAGCCAGGGTGGCTGTGCTGTGACATCGCTCGTGCCCATCCTTCTCGAAGACCTGGTTGGGGAGCACA
Organism: Heloderma suspectum; assembly: GCF_057233095.1. Taxonomy (NCBI): domain Eukaryota; kingdom Metazoa; phylum Chordata; class Lepidosauria; order Squamata; family Helodermatidae; genus Heloderma; species Heloderma suspectum. Next base: position 146,088,048 of record NC_139461.1, read on the forward strand.
GAGAGAGGTTTCCTGTAATAACATGGCCAAAAACAACGGCGATTTTGCACACTCCAGAAGGTATGAACGGCGTACGTACAGTGCCACTGTGCGTGAACACAACAGAAAGCACACCAGACAAAATATGTGTCTGCGCTCCTACAGAAAAGAAGTGATGGAAAGCATGGATACATGCTGTGATGAGAGAAAAGATGTTCAGTGAAAAGTGTGTGTTGTTTGTGTTTCAGGACCATGTCAGCAACAGCACAAATAATATATAAAACATTTATTATCCCCCAACAGTACTATTTGTATGCAAATTTTTATTTTGTCTTCCTACTTTTTTAAAAAAGGAGCTACAGAGAAGGGAGGGGGAGCAAGCTGTGCCTGGTCAGTGTCCCCACCCTTTTTATCTCTAGGCCTGGAAATAGCTGACAAGGGCTTCTGTCAGGGCCGGGCTAGCATCAGGCAGTGGGGGCTGGTGGCTCCAATTTTGGTGGGGTGTGATTCCATTCTGGGTTTCAGTCAGGACCAGCAAGAACTCTAAAGGAGCTATCCAAAGTGCTGAACCCTGTCCCCAAAATAGATTCAGAGCCTTGGATAGCTCATTTAGAGTTCTGGCTGGTTCTGTCTCAAACCCAGAATGGATCGCCAGAGAAATCAGAGCCACCAGCCTCCACTGCATCAAGGGTAGGCATGCCAAGGGCCCTCACCCCAGCAGAGGCCCACTGACAAGATGGCCCTGGAGGAGCTCCTCCTCTTCACCACTGCAACCTGCTTGGTCACTGGTCTCTCACTCTGGTCCAGACAATGGTGGTGGTGGATGCCTCTGCCTCCTGGCTCCCTGGTTCTCTGCCTCTCCAGCAAGCAAGGGGGAGCAACGATGAGGGAGAGGCTGAGGAGCAAGAGCAGCTGGTGACAATGGCGGTGAGAAGGGAGGCTCGCTGAGGGAGGGGGCCCACTGTGGGTCTTGCTCAGAGGCTCTCAAAAACTTGCTTTTTGATGGTCAGGGCAAATGATATCCCACCCGCCACCCACCCCAAAAGAAGAAATGTCTTGAAATAAAGGACAACCATTGAATGGTGTAACTCAGAAGTGGGCAACTTCTGCCCCTCCAGATAACTCCCATCATCCCTCATCTTTGGCTATTCTGGCTAAGGCTGATGGGAGATGTGGGCAAAAACATCTAGAGGGCCACAAGTTGCTCACTTCTGGTGTAACTCATGTGTCTGAGGTAGATTTAGCCCCACATGGGCTTCGTCTCTTGGCAGTAGTAGTAGTGTGACTGCTTCTAACTGCCCTTCAAAAGTACTCAGCAGCCCCTTCCTTTCATGAGGTACAAGGTTGGAGGTTGGTAAAAGTCAAACAGCAGCACTGAGGTCTAGCCATTTTGAGGTAAAAAGAAGCAAATTGAAGGAGGAGGCCACCACTCTCAGATAGAAGCAGCCCCACGACTAGTGCTAAGAGACAAGGCCTACACAGGAAACAGGCCTCATCTACCTCTGACACAGGACTTACACCATTTATCCTCAAGACATTTCTCCTTCCCTTGTGGGGGGCAGATTTCACTGGCCCTGATAGAAGCTCTTCTCAGCTATTTCCAGGGCTAAAGATAAAAAGAGTTGGGGCACTGACCAGCCACTGTTCACTCCCACTTCCTTTGCCATGCAGTCACTCCTTTTTTAAAAGGGGGAGGCATTTTTAAAAAAATTACAACCCTATTTTCAACCAGTACTGGTGCACCACATAAGAGGACGATTGTGGGAGGATGTCAATCTGAAAGATAAAACTAGCTTTCATACTAACCTTGCATTCTTCACTCCCCTCATCTCCACTCCTGTGTAATCTTCATTGTCGGTAAAGAAAGATGCTACCAATAGCAGATTTCCTGAATTTCCTTTAACAAATAAGCACAAAACACCTCAGAAGCGAGCTTCACATGCAGCCCAATCCTATCTACACACTGCAGGAGAGAGCAATGGCATTGAGAACTACTGATGTAATCGTCTCAACCAACGGGAGAATGTTTTGCTCTACCGGGGAAATTTGAATCTTTAAACAGTTTTTTAGAACAATATACTTCATGTAGGACTTAAAAAATCACAATACTAGCTAATGGTGAGCTACTAAGTGGAGTAAAACTACTAAAAATGCAAAATGAGATTTAGGAGAAATCTCTGTTGGTATACATCAACCAGAAGCTGCTTGCAAATGAGTGTTATGAGCTGGGCTTTCTTTTCTAGAACTCCAGTACATCCTTCTGAACTTTTAGAGTTCCCCCACTTTTAAGCTTCAGAGAGTAACAATTTAACCCCTGGTGTGGTAGCCTCAGGAGAAGTAAAACACTGAAAAATTCTAAAGGAAAAGTAGTGAAGGAAAAACAACACAAAGTCCATGGTACCTTAAAGACTTAACACATTTCTTGTGGCAGAAGCTTACATAGGCCAGAGCCCTCTTGGTCAAATGCATGCATGCTCTGGTCTGCAAAGCTCATGCCACAAGAAATGTGTTAGTCTTTAAAGGGCAACAAAAATTTTACATTTTAAAACGTTTTTATTTAATATTTGTTGTCTTGTATATTGAGTACATTTATCATGTAATGCCTGTTGCTCCTCCATGGGGAACCCTGAGACTGTGCACACCGATTTTGTCATAGAATGCTCACCAGAGCCCTGGCCTACTAAACTTCACTCCTTCTGAACTCCTTTCAAGGACAGTGTACAGGGAAGCTGGCCTCCAGACTTTGGCTGCAATCCTAGGCTCACTTTCTTGGAGTAAGCCCCATTGAACTCTGTGGAATTTGTAGGACTCATGTTCAAATCAACATGCAGAGGATTAGGATTGTAAAGCAGCATATATAAATGCTGGTCAGGAGTATACCAAAGAAGATTAAAATATTGCTGCAAGGAGGAGCATGGTCTTGGTCTGGTCAGCTTAACGTCTGTTCTGGGTAAAATGGTGGAAAGTGTTATTAAACATTATCAACTATACAGAAAGACAAGTCTTGCAGAAGGAGAATCAGCATAGCTTCTGCAGAGGTAAGTCCTGTCTCATTATGCTTTTAAAGATCTTCTAGAGTGTCAGCAAGCATGAGGATGGGGTGGGGTGATCAGGTGGACATTGTTTACTTGGACTTTCCAGAAGGCTTTTGACAAATTCCCTCATCAAAGAGACTCGTTGAGTAAACCTAGTGGTCATTGAAAAAGAGGGGAGGCCATCATATGGATAGGTTAAAGAACAGGAGACATCAATGGACTGTTCTCAAAATTGAGGGGTATAAAGAGCAAGATCCTCCAAGGAGCTGTATTGGAACCAGTGCTTTTTAACTTGCTCATAAATGATCTGGAGTTAGGAGTTGTAGCAGAAATTCCCCAGAAGACCTTTGTATATCGAGGAGATAGTGTGACATGCTACAACTGCTTCTTTAATGCCTGAAACTCCTGTGAGACCTTCAAAAATCAGGTCTTTTAGGCCTCTTTAAGAGCCTTCTAGCTTCTTGGCCTGACTCCTTGTTCTGCAAACAAGTTAGGATAGTATGGCCTTGGAAGGCAAGGAGGATCTCTTTGGCTGCAGTCCACCTGCTAATTTAGCTTATCTTTTGGGTAAGATGAAAAATGCCTAAACATCATGAGACCATCACAACAGGTGTGATTGATTAGGGAGCTGTGAAAGACAGCACATAGACACAGGAGACTTTGGGTATATAAGACCCTCCAGAGCATCACTCAGTTGGAGCTTCAGGCGCAGACTCGGACCACGTGGAGGTGCTGTGCATTGGCCAAAAGGAGTCTCTCCGCTGTTATTATCCCAACAGCAGAATGAAGGAGTGAGGTATCTTGCTCAGCTTTGATCTACAGCATCCTATGTTTAGTTGTAATATTCTCCCTGCTAGTTAAATCAGTCTTTGACTCTTACTCATTTGTGTAGTCATTAAGTCTGAATCCTAAAAGAACCTCTTTGCCTTTGGCAAAACAGGAGTGAACAGTGAGATGGGCAAAGTCTGCTGATGACAACCAAATATTTAGGATGGCTAGAGCAAAAAGGGACAATGAAGAGCCCCCAAAGGATCTCTCCAAACTGGGGGAAAGGAGATCAAAATGACAAATGCAGTTCAATGTAAGCAACTGTAATGTGACACACAGGGGGGTGGAGGGATCCTAATTTCACATGTATGCTAATGGGGTCTGAGCTGGAGCTGGAGGAAAGAAATCTTAGTGGCGAATAGCATGATGAAACTGTCAACCCAGTATGCTAATCTCATAATGCCCTTATACAAAACTATTGTGTAACCACACTTGGAATACTGTGTCAATTCTGGACACCACACCTCAAAAAGGATACTGAAGAGCTTGATAAGGTACAGAAAAGGGCAACCAAAATAATCAAAGGGCTGGAGCAACTTCCCATGAGGAAAGTTTACAGTGGCTGGAACTGTTTAGCCTAGAAAGGGGGAACATGATAGAGGTGTATATAATTATGCATGGTATGGAAAATGTGAATAGGGAGAAGTTTAATACTAGAGCCCAGGGTTATCCAATGAAGCCGATTGTGGGCGATTCAGGACAGATAAATGAAGTACTTCTTCACACAGTGCATATGAAATTCACAAAAGATGTAATGATGGCCACCAACTTGGATGCCTTTAAAGGGGGATTAGACAAATTTGTGAGGGCAAACGCTATCAGTGGCTACTAACCGTGATGGCTACATATTACCTCCAGTATCAGTAGCAGCATGCCTTTCCATGCAAGTGGCAGGGGTGCTGTTGCATTCACATCCTCCTTCTTGGCTTTCCATAGGCATCTGTTCAGCCTGTGAGAATCATAGAATCATAGGATAGTAGGGTTGGAAGGGGCCTACAAGACCATCGAGTCCAACCCCCTGCTCAATGCAGGAATCCAAGTCAGAGCATCCCTGACAGATGGCTGTCCAGCCTCATCTTGAATGCCTCCAGGTTGTGAGAACAGAATGCTGGACTAGAGAAGCTTTTGGACTGATCCAGCATGGTTCTTCTTATGTAAGCAGGGCTGGGTAAGGGGCTTGGGCAAAGCTCTTATAAATCCCAAGGGGAGGGGAGTAAAAACAAACTGAATGCCACACTGAATGCCACTTGATAGCAGGGTCCTAAAACTGGAGGATGAATAGGACTTTATTCTTTGAGGGGTCATTCCCTCAAACCACTAGATGCTGCTACACAATTTGGCTTCTGTGGGCTTTTACCTTGTATACCACCTAAAATTAATCTCGAGTTCCTAACAAGGAACCTTAGTGTTTCACTTAAGTATGGGTAAGTACTGGATTTTATATTTGGGGGGAATTAACCCTTCTGCCCCTCTTTGTCCCAGTTTCAGTATAACCTGAAACTTGCATGACGTGAAGGCGCCTGATGAAGACATTTGGAGATCTTAAAAGCCCATAATGCTGTGCACATTGGGTTGGTTCTAATAAAGTAGCCAACCTGGTGCCCACCCCCCCGATTTCAACTCACATCAGCACAACTCAGAATGGTGAGTGGCTATGAATGCTGCAGGTTGTAGACCAGAACATCTGGAAGTGTGAGGTGGGAGAGGGCTGTGATGGGCACTGCCTGACAAGACGTGTTGATTTTTTTCTTATGGCCATCATTGCTTACTTTGTTTGCATCAGATGAAGTCCGCCCTTTCTTCCTCCACTCCATCTTAACACAGGGGCCGATGCAGACTTTAAGTCTTCAGCACCAAATCAGCTCCTCCCTCCTCCTCACACTCCCAGTGCTGCTTAACATCCAGCCTGATGAAGCGTTCTGGAGAACTCAAAAGCTCACTGTTTTGTGACGTTTTGGTTGGTTCTAATAAAGATATAGCCCAACTGTGAATTTTGGATTTTTTTATAGATTAACATAATTTTCAGGATATAAATCCTACCAAAGTAGCTTACAAGTAACATACAAATAATAAAATAACAATAAACATGGACATGAACCGGATATGGAACAACCGATTGGTTCAAAATTGGGAAAGGAGTATGACAAGGCTGCATATTGTCGCCCTGCTTATATAACTTATATGCAGAGTACATCAAGAGAAACACCGGGTTGGATGAATCACAGGTCGGAATTAAGATTGTCAGGAGCATTATCAACAACCTCAGATACGCAGACGATACCACCCTAATGGCAGAAAGCGAAGAGGATCCAAAGAGCCTCTTGTTGAGGGTGAAAGTGGAGAGTGCAAAAGCTGGTTTGAAACTCAACATTAAAAAAACGAAGATCATGGCATCTGGCCCCATCACTTCCTGGCATATAGAAGGGGAAGAAATGGAAGCAGTGACAGATTTTACTTTCTTGGGCTCCAAGATCACCGCAGACAGTGACTGTAGCCATGAAATTAAAAGATGCTTGCTCCTTGGGAGGAAAGCTATGGCAAACCTAGACAGCATAGTAAGAAGCAGAGACATCACCTTGCCGACAAAGGTCCGTCTAATCAAAGCTATGGTTTTCCCAGTAGTAATGTATGGCTGTGAGAACTGGACTATAAGGAAGGCTGAGCGCCGAAGAATTGATGCTTTCGAACTGTGGTGCTGGAGAAGACTCTTACGAGTGCCCTGGACTGCAAGGAGGTCAAATCAGTCAATCCTACAGGAAATCAACCCTGAGTGCTCATTGGAAGGACAGATATTGAAGCTGAAGCTCAAATATTTTGGCCACCTAATGCGAAGAGAAAACTCCCTGGAAAAGACCCTGATGCTGGGAATGATTGAAGGCAAAAGGAGAAGGGGACAGCAGAGGATGAGATGGCTAGATAGCATCACCGATGCAATGAATATGAACTTGAGCATGCTCCGGGAGAGAGCGGAGGACAGGAAGGCCTGGCATGCTATGGTCCATGGGGTTGAGAAGAGTTGGACATGACTTAACGACTGAACAACAAAAACAAACATCATAAACAAATAAAAACTCATAACATCCCTCCCACAGGGCAGTAGACGGTCGGGGGGAGTCCAGCTGGACCAGGCTTCTTCACCAGATCTTCTTCAACTGCCTCTCTCACCTATTTTGTTTTTTTCTACTGAACAAAGAGGAACTTAGCAAAACCAAAGATTTTCAGCTCAGTTATGCCATTGATGTTTTAATAATGGAAACTGCTTCAAATCACCACTAGAGGGTAGTATAAACAATTCATTTGATTTCTAAATATATTTCCAGTTTCCAGTTCATAAGATAAGGATGCATTCTGTTCTGCGGTAAGTATATTGAATTAGTTACCCTATAATATTTTTAATTTTTCTTTTTTAAATGTTTACTTCCTCGCCAAAGCTGGTTTTAATAGCTAGGTCCTTATGCAGATGTGTATATTTGATTGAAATGGAAGCAGGGTAGGAAGTAGATTTTTAAATATGTATTGCAGGACACAATCTTATACAGAAGATTCACCAGCTGAAAGACTAGAGGATTTGTTGGGAGCCCCACTACACCTATGGAAAGCAAGATATTCTGCTACTAATGTGGTGTAATGGTTAGGGTGTTCAACTGGAACTGGGGAAACAGGGGTTCTAGTCCCCTCTCAGCCATGAAGCTCACTAGGTGACTTAGCCTAACCTACCTCACAGGGTTGTTGTGAGGAGAGGAGGAGGATAACGTATGCTGCCTTGAGCTCACTGGAGGAAAGGCAGGATATAAATGCAACAAATAAACAAACCATTACCACTGCTGGCCAAACATTCATGAGCTCTTTTGCCTTGCAGGGCCACAGCCTGGATGCAGGAAGCAGAGCAAGCTGACACCATAGGCACAGCGTTCCACTGTCACCCTCAAGGAGAAAGGGAATTATGCTCACAGTCACTGCAATCTCACACCCTCCCCCCATCCCACGGGGGGGGGGGGTGGGCAGCTGAGCACTCAGATGGCACCACTCCCTCTTCTCTCCAACTCCTTTACAAACACCTACTAGGCATCCAGGTTCAGAGATGATGTGCTCCAGCTGTTGCCTGTGGCTCATTACTCTATCCCTGTGTATTACTCACCACAGGCTGCTCTCCCACAGGTACAGAGGATCCATCCACACCCTGTTCTGTGCAGACCGAGAAGGAGGCTCACATCATGACGAGGATGCTCCCAGGTGTTCCTCCATAGGACTGCAGATCTGCTTGCTCCAGGCAGGGTTCTGTGCCCTTGCAAGCTCTATGAAGGACAGTTATCAAGAGGGAAAGTGTTCCTAGCATGGAGCTGGTGTGATAAAGGCCACTGCACCCGCCATCCATGGAGTCACTGACCAAGGCACAGAAGTCCTCTGGGGCGACCGGCTGGCAACCCCACACATACCTCTTTCCCTTTCAGGAGCTCCTCCATCCTGGACACTGATCAACTGAGGCTCTGACATTGCCACATGTGTTGTTGCTTTGTTGCCAGGGACTGACAGCTAGGGATCCCTCTTCCCCAAGCCAAAGCAAGGCCTCACTTCGGCCAGCCTCAGGGTGGAACTCTGGGTGGGCTCAGGGGCAGCGGCCCCTGTCTGCTCTACCAGGTACTCCATGCCATGAGAGAGCAGGCCTCTCTGGGTGCACAGATGGGGTGCTGCCCGGGTGTACAAGGCAGCCAGCTGGGGTGGGGAGGGGAGGGGAGGGATGGAAAAGGTGATAAGACCTGCTGGGATTCTACCCAGCAGGGCCAGCCTATCAGACTCAATAGCAGGGTAGGTGGGCTGGTCCCATGAGTTGCCAGGGAGAGAGTTGGGCCAAAAGGGCTGGCCGGCCCATGCAGACTGTTACTGATCCATGAAGCACTGCTCCTGATTGACTGAGGTGTCCCTTGGGGTGGTCCCTGTCTTTCCTTGTGTGGTGTTATACCATGGAATTGAACCTGGGATCCGGCATAAGCTCTTCTACCCTGCCGTCCCTGTGCTCCTGGTATATATGATGGCTGGGGGCCAGGGCAAAGGCCCCATGATGTGATTCCTGTGTGCTGCTAAGGCTGAGTGATTAAGAAACCCTGTGCAATGTGGGTTCAAGCCCCCAACATTGTTTTTATGGGGCATGCAAAAGGGGAATGGGGCTATATTTGTCCCTTCCCTCTGATGATGCTGGAACACACATCTGTTTCCTAACCGTCATGGGAAGTTGTTCCATGGCTCACTTGAATCAGAGAACATATTGGCTCTGGAGAGATTGGCCCTCAGAGAGGACTACCCAGTGGTGCTGTCCAGGGTGCTATCCGCCTTGCTGGACTTTGCTTCACTGCCTCTGCTTTGCTGGAACCTGAACTCTCTCACTGTGAACCCGCCTCCCCATTGAGCTACTGCTGTGGAGCAGAACAGAACCACTGTGACCAATGCTTGGAACAGAACAGTCTGTGGCTGCTGTTGTTGTGTGTTCTGGCTCCTTCCCTTGGCTACTTGGCAGAAGACACACACACACACACCCAGCGGGTCCTGAGCCTCTGTCCCAGGATGGCTGTGTGTGCTCTCTGCAATTGTCCTGCCCAGGGAGCAGCTATATGGATGCACTGTATCTTCCCCTTTGTGTGTTGTGCTCATGAAACAGTGGTTGTGAGCAGTATAGGGAGATTTTACCCCCTGCCTGTTGGGGGTGCCTGAGAACTTCTAAAAGTGGGAGTGTTATTCACTGTGCCACAGCAGAGGGGCAATGTAGGTTGTTGGTTTCTTGGGGACCTGGAGCTTGATGGAATGGGGGTGCCATGCTGTGGCAACATGTGTGTGTGTGTGTGTGTGTGAGAGAGAGAGAGAGAGAGAGAGAGAGAGAGAGATATGCTGGCAGTGTGTCCCTGCCATCATGAGTTCATTGGCTGCCTCTGTGTGTGGGTGACATACAGGCATTTTTGCTGGCACTAGAAAGGTTCAGCCCATCTTTTTTCAACCATTCATGGAGTTGGGAGGTCAGGGCAAAAATGCCCTCTGACAGTTAACAATCTTTGAGGGAGAATGAAATTCTAAAGAGCCTTTGCCTGTGTGTGGCCGTACCCTAATTTCAAATCAATATGTGATTCCAGAGGCTTTTTTACTTCATTTTTAAAGCTCTTTTCCTTAACTTGTTGCCTCCTTTTCCCCTCCCCTGGGTGCTAGTGAGATTTGCCCAGAGAAGATCATGGAGAAATCAAGGATTTTAGAATAATGTGACTGAGCAGCAGTCCATCCAAAGAAAAAGCAGAAATAAAAAAAATAGTTCCTGTCTTTGGCACTCAATATGAACCTGGAAGTTCCATCTCCTGACAATGGCTTAGTTATTCTTTTCTTGTTTATTTCTACAGGCTCAACTGCTACCAGCATTCAATAAATCCAGGAAACGCACAGGCCTTTGGGTTTTGCTGTTTTAAATGTGTTTTTCCTTTAATTTACAAACGTATGTACTCCTGCATACACAAGGAATTCCATGATTTTGTAGAAAAGTTACGTAGTAGCCAGCACCCAAGTTTGCTATTCAGGGGTTGCTTTTGGAGTTTCAAGGGATGTTTTTGCTCTTTTGAGCAGTGCCTCTTTAAAAGAAAGAAGGTAGCTGCTTTCTGAAATCTCAGATAAACTATCCTTTATCTTTAATATTGTTCAGTGCTTAGGAGCACAGACGTGTGACCAGAGGCTTATATTTTTGCTTTATTCTGTAAGAGTTTCTCACCAGCACGCCTTTACACACTTAGGCACTAACTTAAAGAGAACCGCATACAGTTCAAACCACACTGTTGCCTCAATAGAGCAGATTTTGTTTCTAGCAAGCATTTCAAACACTACTGAAGGCAAGCTTGTTTCACAATGCACCCCTTACTTTCTTTGACTTTTGTAGTGCATATATTATATTACATTGGACTAGTTTGATTTTAACTGCCCCTTTAGTACAAAGGCTCCAGTACAGCAAGGGAGAATTGACACACAGAGGCAAGTTTCCTTGTGCAGACTACATGCACTACATGCACCGAGGGGGACACACAATATATATAAATGGTTCTGCCCCAAGTCCAGGGTTCCATGAGTACAGAGCTGTGAGCTTTCTTCTGTACTCATGGTCACTGGCCTCCGCCCAGTTAAGCAGACATTGTCATGACCCCCAGCCTCAAGCAGTGACAGGACATTGACAGAGAGGGGGTGGACAGATGGGTAAGGATGGCTGATGGTAAATCAGCTGCTCTGACAGATCTGTCCAGGGTGCTGAAGTACTTCTCATGTTCCCCATCATGTAATCAGTCTTTGGTTCAGCCACTGCCTTACCGACTGCTCTCACCAGCAACTTGAAACCTCTTGCTGCAACCATTTGCACACAACCCTCTTGTGAGCATGGCCTGATCACAATTAGACAGATATTATTCACCATTTGTTCAATAAAGATATGTCCCTCACACTCTCTGGATCACACAAAATGTGCCCCATAAACCTCTTCCAAATGAGTTGCTGGGCTGCCAGCAGTGTGTATCAGTGGCTAAAAGGGTTGTTTGTCCATGTCAAGAAATGGAGACAACAGCTGCATCTGTGCTGATACCACCTTTGTCCATGCTAGGGTCCCATTCACCTTCTTTCATGGTTTCAGACCCAGCTCTTGCAAAGGCAAAAATAGAACCTTAGGATAATAGCCAGAAAGAGCAGGTCTCCCAATAGTTCCCTCCTTTTTCAGGAGCTGATGAGCTGAATCCCCACCTCAGACTCTTCAGGTTACTAGTCCAAAATGCAGAGTGAGCTTGTGATACTTAGCATGAATCAAGCCCTAACCAATCAGGGGGTAACTGGACTGTTATTAAGCCACATGGAGCCTTCCCCTCTGGAGGTCCATCATTCTCTGTAGCATTACACCTCTGGAAAACATCACACTTTGTGTAGGAGCTCTCAGAGGCATTTGGTTGGCAGAATGCCAGATTACATAGACCTTGGTTTGATTCAGCAAGGCAAGTCTTATGTACTAATGCACTGATTCCTGGGCCTGCTGCCAAAGGCCCACATCCTTTGAGGGAGGGAGGGCGAGTACTACTTATTGCTGCTCCCCACAGTGCTCAGCCAGCAAGCTGGGATATCAATCTGGTATAGAGATGCAAATTTCCAGAAATGTTGAAGCCATGGGAAAAAAACAACCCCCCTTTTGTTCCATTTTTTCACAGATCATAAGTAACTTTATTGCTTTAGAACAGCCTTCCCCAACCTGGTGCCCTCCAGATATTTTGGACTTCAGCTCCCATCAGCCTCAGGCAGCATGGCCAATGGTCAGGAATGCTGGCCATCATCGTCCAAAATATCTGGAGGGCACCAGGTTGGGGAAGGCTGTCTTAAAGCAACAAAGTGACTTTAGATCTGTAAAGAGTGCTAAAAACAAAACAAAACACGGTATTGCTAATTTTTTAATTTTTCCAAAATTTCAAATTCCCCCCCAAAAAACAGGCAGAGTGGGACACAGGTTTTTTTCCATGGCCTCAAAATTTCCAGAAATTCTACATTTCTAGATGGGGCCCAACCAGATTAGAAGGTCTAGAAGCGGTCACAGATAAGCGAGACAACAAAGACACAGATGCTGGGCCTAAACCAGAGCCTGCCAGCCAAAAGAACTCAAAACAAGGATCCCCAGAGACTGCAACTCCTGAGCCTGCACCCTCAAGAAACCAGCCACCTCTCTGCCTGGGGCACCACGTTCCCCATTGCTGATGGATCACCACTGCAAGCAACCAGCCAGGAGGGAACTCATGGAGAGGAGACAGGATACTAGGCTTCAGGCCAGCAGACTGGCCCTTTAAACTCATCATGCTCCAGCAAACTGGATACACTACATTGCCATCAGATGATCTGTGGGCATCTGTTCAAGGTTAGGATAATACACAGATATGCCAGCAACCTTCAGTGGTTAAGAATCCAGGTTTCTCCTGTCAGCCTCAACCCTGCCACACAAGAGTTTTCAAACTACATGTAACAAGATGGCATGTTTAAACATGGAACTTCTTCAATCATGTAGTAAGAGTGGAAAGGAGGTGTGACAAGGTTCCCCTTATGACCCAGACCCCCTGAGCAACTCCTTAAAGATCTCTTGCCTCCTTAAGAGTCCCACCTTCCTTCTTTTAAATTTCCCCTTCCCAGTAAGTGGGGTTTAGGCTGTAGACATGGGGTGACTGACACTCTAGACACAGGGTTTAACCACAACAGTCTACTAGGAGATTTAAAGAAAGCAAATCACAACTAAAGTTATTTACACAATATAGCTGAGTGATACAAAAGGCCTTAAAAGAAAATAAAAGTTGCAAAATCACAAGTTCCTTTACCCTAGCTGTACTTAGACTTCTCCAGGCTGCTTCTTCCTGCTCTCTTCAGGCTCTGCTCACACTGTTACTCTTTCTGCTCCTCTTACACTCTCTGTTTATACCCTCCTCCCGCAAACCAAAAAATACTGCTTCAAACCTGAAGAAATGAAACTTACCAGGGGAATTGAAACAGAAACTTAACCAGAGAAATGAAACTACTCTTCTTAGGGATATCCCTCCCAACAAGAAACTCCAGGCCTCTAAGCCTGACCTTTTTTCCCTTTGCCTATGCAGGCCTCAAACCTTCACAAGACCTAATTTTAAAAGTGAAAAGGGTGCATGGGCGAGGAGTGCAAAATCTTCATCCCATCACCAGCTTGCCTCCCTGCAGCATCACCCCTATAGTGTACTCCTCCTCAACCAAACTCCAATTATGGAAGTGTACTGAGCTGGGAGAAAACCACTTTGGCAGAGGGTCTGAAGGAAGGGAGGGGGGAGTTCTGCATTACTCATATGCCTGCCACTTTTGTTTTTAAGATAGGACACCTAGCTCTTCTTTCCATGTGGTCAGGTCAGTTCTGAATTTAAACCCGTGAAACTGTTACAGATGCATCTAGTTTGGCCCTTATTTTGGGCTCCGTCCATCAATTGGTTCCAAAGGTGATGGGATCAGGAGAGGCTAGGCTAGTATCTTACTGTAAATCCTATTGAGTAAATCTTATTGAACTCAATGGGGCTTACTTCTGATTAGAGATGTATAGGATTGCACTCCATGTGTTATACTAACTTGGAAAGGTAAGAGGAAGGTTATTAAAGAAAGCCTATAACGTTGGAATTTAACCACTGCAGCCTAAGTTTGAAGGAACTAGAATACAGATGTTTGAGGAACAGACTCCCCAGATAGATATATTCCAATTCCTAACAAACCTAGGAGACAATCAGAAGATGAATCTACCCAGGCTCACATATCCAAATAAAATCTCTCATTAGGCCTGGTTTTACTTCAAGATATTCCTTCATGTATTTACTACAGAAGGGGAATCAGACTATTGAATAGATCAGCCTTCCCCAACCTACTGCACTCCAGATGTTTTAGATAACTCCCATCAGCCCCAGCCAGTATGGGCAATGGTCAGGGATGAGAGGAGCTGTAGTCCAAAACAACTGGAGGGTGCTACGCTGGGGAACGCTGGACTAGATCAACCCATTAATAACATAAGGACAATACAAATTAATTTACTGCCAAAATGCTGCTTGACGGCTGATGAAAATGTGATTTATATATCATAACAAACCTGATCTCTGCCATTCATCCTCTAATCTCCAGATTAGATTACTGTAAATTTCTTCAAGAAACTTCAATTGGTTCAAAATGCACCTACTAGAGTCCTAACTGGAGCCAGTCAATCAGACCATATTATATCAATCTTGAACCAGCTAGCCCATCTCCCTCCTCTAATCCACTCTCTTGCTGAAGGATCCTGACATCCCACAGTCTGTCACGCAGAGCTTTTTTAGGGGGGGAAATGCTCTAGAAACAGGCTCTCTGGTTCCTGCCGTCGAAGCCTTCAAGCACTGCTTCCTTGGACTCTCCAGGGACCAGAAAGCCCATTCCTGAAATGTTTTTCCTTTTTTTTCTGGGGGACCACCAGGCAGGGCTTGGGGGCTGCTTATGAACCACAGGGAGCACTTATTGAACCCCTGTTGGGATATGGCCCAATGAGGTAGTCCTATTTTGACTAAATGTTTACAGTCATCCCTTAGGATGTAAAGATCTGAAAAACATGATAGTTGTGATTAGATAGCAGAAATCCATGTTGTGAAATCAGACCCAGATCCAAATCATATCCCCTCAGCTATTGTTCAGTGGGATCTACATTGCAGATCCAAGCAACTTTCCATATGATTGCTTTGTCTGCATGGGATCCACAGCTATGTTGGTACTGTAATTTTTGAGCCACAGTGTGTCTGGTTCAATATATCTATTATCCCCTCCTCTTGCTTCCTAGAGTAATCCAGTCGTTGTTATTATTTCAAACTTTGAGAAACAGTCAAAATAAGGAATACAGATGGCTCTCTCAAAGAAAGTAACTGTCTCCACTTGTTGTTAGAGCAA
The DNA here is from genome assembly GCF_057233095.1 of Heloderma suspectum. Classification (NCBI taxonomy): domain Eukaryota; kingdom Metazoa; phylum Chordata; class Lepidosauria; order Squamata; family Helodermatidae; genus Heloderma; species Heloderma suspectum. Next base: position 146,103,335 of record NC_139461.1, read on the forward strand.
TTATCAGTATTCATAGTTTTATGTTCCAGCAAATGTTTAGTTATATCTTATCTAGCTATCAGGATGTGTTCATTACATGTTTGTTTTTAATTTTCATCTTGTTAACCTGAGTTTCTCTATGTATTAAAACAGTTCCATCACCAACCAGTTCATGCATCTGATGATCATGCAGGTTCTTACCAAGTAAACCTCGTTGCTACAAATAAACTGATAAACCTTTGTAAACCACAGAACATTCTTTCTTCTGCTACCAGTTCACACAATCTTCTGGATACACAATGATTGCTTGAAACTGTTCTGTGCATTGTGCAAGTTGTGTGCATAGGATCACACTCTCTAGCATGCTACTGATAACTCACAGACAGTTAAAGAACTCTAGATGAGGGATACATTTGCAACTGATGTTGTCCAGCCATGGCCATAGCCATCAAGACTGTAGGGGCTGGCTTAGCTGAAACTGAGAAACGTGAGTGGGTGTCATCAGGATATGGATAGCATCAAACTCTGTTTCCATGCAATATTATCTAGTAGTTTCAGATATATACTGAACAAGCCAGGGGACAGAATGGAACAGGGAATGTCCATGTAGGATGATGAGCAATTGGCCTTCCAGATGGACCTTTGGTCTTATCCAGTGAGGCAATTATGTTCTTAAGCAAATAGGAGAATGCATCCTAAAATGTATAATACTAATCTGTGTCAGTGATGGTAAAATCAGAACCAAGAGTATTTATTCCATGTTAATTAATCCGAAATAAGAGTATGATATTGTGGATCCTACCTAGCACAAGAGATGGACTACAGCCCATAAGAGGGGATCTTCTGGCCAATTCAAACAAATACAATCTGGATTTTGGTCTGGCTCCTAATCTAGTGAATTTTCCAGTATACTTCCAGGAATGTGAACTGGCATAGCCTTGCTCAACCTACATTTTGACTGTTATCCAAGATGTGGTCTTGGCATGCATCAAGATCAATATTCAATCCCAAACCCAGACAAGGTAGCTTCACCACATGGACATGTTAACTGATCCTTTCTTTGAGAAGGTGATTTAAAAGGAAGAGAGAGGCCTCCTGTATCTGGGTTTGCTTAGGAAAACTAAAAACCAGGGCAAAGGCTCATATAATGCATTCTTAGAATGTTGATGGGCAGCTTTAGGTGACTGACATCAGTGTTCCAGGACAATTGTGGGGGAATTAGCTATATCTTAGCTATATCTTTGATAGCTAAGAGGGTGAATTAGTCTACAGACTTATATACAGTTACCTGGGAGTAGCTCCCACTGAATCCAACAGGACTTGCTTTTGAACAGACATGCATATGATTGTGCTGTTAGAGAGTTATGTTGGAAAATTCTGTGAGGACTGAACAATGAGCATTAGAGTAGGGGCTGACAAAGAAGAGAGACTTCAAAATAGGGAGATTTCTCTTTGGTTGCATATTTGGAAGTTACTGCTAGTAAATATTAATGTGCCCTAAAGATTAGTGGTGTAAAAGACAATTTGTGTTACTTGTCAATAATTATTAAAAGACTGAAGTGGTTTACAACAAATGCCTCTCTGCCCATCCATGAGTCTGAAGCAAAATGTCTACCAGAACCTCTTTCTTGCAGGGTAAGCCACAGAATAGTCAGTGCTGTTTCTGATGGCCTGCTCTGGTTAAAGAGGTGGGGGGGTGGGGGAATTAACTTAGAGCCTTGCATTTTGACACCTTGCTGTCTTGCTAAAGGAGAGTTACCCAGCCTGCGAAGGATAGCTGCTGTCCTTGGGGCCATTACAACGAAGCTGAAACGTGACAGAACTAAATGGAAAAACAGGTTCACACAAAGACATAACACGGTTTAAAAATATAGACGGCACAGCCTTAGTGTGGAATGGCAAGTCTCTCTAAATCTATTTTAACGTTCTTTTTAAAAAGGAATGAAGAACAGAAAACCGCACGAGAGAGTGATGGATTGCATCCAATGTCAGTCTAACTTAAGCCCCATTCATTTCAACGGGCCTACTCTAAGTAGGACTAACAGCGGCTACAACCCGATGTGCACTAGTGTTGCTTGCAGTCGCAAAAGCGCCTATGACACTCGAACAACCACCTTCGACACAATCGCATGCGGGGGGGGGGGGGAGTGGCGCGCATCATCCCAGAAGCTCGTCCTCGTCAGAATCGCGCGCGCATACACACGGGAAGACTCTGCCGGGTGCATTTCTTGCACGGGGAAATCCGTCCTCGTTCCTCTTCCGCGCAGGGCCCCGGGCTGCGAGGGGCGGCCCAGCCCGCGCAGGCAGGAGACGCGTCGCGGCCTGGCTTCCGAACGGCAAACACGGCGGCCCCGGGCGCGCGCGGCCAGAGCAGCTGCTCGGCGGCGGAGGCGCTCGGCCGAGGCCCCGCGCCGCAGACGCAGAGGCGGGGCCGGGCCGGGCCAGCTCGGCCCAGTCGGAACCCCTCGGTTCGGTAGCTGCGCGCCGCCCGCCGAGCTTGGGAGAGGGGCGGAGGGGGCGGGCGGACGCGTGCTGACGGCGGCGTCAGGCACGAAGCGCCGGGCTGCGTGCAGAGTGACGCCGCTCGCCTGCCTGCCACGACTCGCGAGGGGAGGGGGAGGAGGGCCGCCGAGCCAGCCGGAGGGCCGGGCTACCTAGGCCTACTCGGCGCTCGGCGCCCCCTTCCCTCTGCTCCCGCTCGATTTGGCGGGCAGGGACGCCCACGGGATCGCGCCGCCGCCGCCGCCCTGCCGGCTGGCGAGCCCGCCGGCCGCGTAGCGAGTGCGGCGCTGCCCCACTCGGATAGCCAGGCGAGTCCTGACCGGGCAGGGCGGCGGGACGCGCGCCGAGGGAACCCCCGCCCTCCGCTGAAGGCATCGCGGTCGGTGGTGCTTCGTCGTGCCGCTTTCGGCAGAGCAGCCTCGCGTAGACGTCACGCTCCGTCATCATCTGACGTCCTAGAAAAGAATATTGCGGTCCTAAGCACGCTTTCCTGGGAGTAAGTGCGATTGACAGATTGACTGAGCGAGCGCACAAGGATTGCAATGATCTCGTACGACTTCCTTGGAAGAAGCAAGTACCGCTGAATTTATTGGCACTTACTTCCGAGTAAGTTATGTATTGGATTGGATTGTAAGAATGGCAACGCTTATGCCGGCAACTGTAAAAAAAAAGAACTCATTTCCTTGGCAAGGTAGAATGTTGGTATTGGACATTGCTCTTTTTAATGCAAAACCTCAGCATTTGTGTTATAATAATTACTAACACTGCGATGTCCATCATACTGGCAGAAATGTTTGCAACCAAATTCGTGCCCATCTACAGTTTTTCACATGTTGTTAGGAGCTGGATATTTCAGAGTGACTTTTTTAAAGGGATTTAAATGTCTTGGCTACAATGTATAAAACGACAGACTTTAAGTGGTTCATAAGTAGCAGTTTCAATGTTTAGGAGAACTTAGATGTACTGGGCTTTAAAATGTTTTAATCAATTTAAGTGTTTTACGGTTAAGGAAATTTCTAATATATATATATATATATATATATAGGGAGAGAGAGAGAGAGAGAGAGAGAGAGCGCTGTGGGAAACATGGATCTACTATCATCTTTTCTAAATTGAATCTATTGGATTCTTCAGAGACAACGTATAAAAGAGATTGGATGAACTTCCCCAAGAGCCTGTTTCCCTTAGATGCTGGGGGAAACTGGAATTTCTTACATATTGGAATGTAAATTTATTTGCTTCAACATGTTAATAAGATTTAATTATTTCTCCTGATAGTTAACTTTTTAGTTTAGTTTATTTACACTTGTGAGAAATGGTACTAGCTGATGACTGTTTAGTGGTACTATATGTTGAGGCTGAAAGCATTCAAACTTTACTGTTGCTTTGTCTTAACTTGTATTTTACTTAAAATAACTATAATAAAGTGGACAGTATTTTCAGTCTTTTCTACCAGATCTGTAATTGTTTTCAATGATGCATTCATTCATATATCTATAAAACATGATTCCACTAGTAACATGGTCCTAAAGGATGCTTACTCATGTCAGCTCATTCAGCATTGGAATTTACTTCTGAGCAAACTTGTTTAGAATCACATTACATATCTCATGTTAAAATATAGCTGCAAAAGGACAAACTTTTTAAATTTTGCTCTGCTCAGTATAAAACATTTGGATTTCCCCTTACTTTGTTGCAAAAATTGTGTCAATAATTAGTCAACTGTATGATTCCATAGTAGATTATGTTTAGTAGAAATTCTACTAATGATTAGTAGAAGTTTTTTCATCCCCTGGTTTATTTGTTAGCCTTTGTATTTTTAAACTGATGTTTAAACTGATGCTCAACAGGAATTTCTCTTTTAAAAAATCTACCAGATCTGTAGGATGTCACTGTCAGACATCTAGAGTAGGTTGTGATCACGGTAAAACTGAAAGATTTAAAATGATAGAATCCCAACTCAATGGAACTAAATCATTTTATATTCTAATACTTGAGAAATTTTACCCTTCTCCAGTATCTAAGAGATTCTTAGATACTGGAGAATAAGTGAATAACTCTTCTACATGTAGACTATAAGAGTTAATTTTAATTCATTTTTACAAATAATATTGAACTTTAAAAAAAAACTTGTATGTGACATTTTTACAGTGTAGGAAATTAATTACAAGTATTTCTGAAATTAAAACTTGATTATAATACATTTACATCAACCTTTTAAAGCCAAACTTAGCATATAAATATATTTTAAGACATTAGTAACTTATTCTTTCCTGGTTTTATAAGGCTTTCTGTTTTAGCAAAGCTGCAAGTCTATATGCCATACAGTATTTGTTACTTTTGTAACAACTGGAACTTTTTATTATTAGTGGTGAAAAAAGTTCTTGTTGGTTGTACATGAAATCATGTCATTCCTCTATTTTAAAATTAGCCCTTAGTATAACTTCAGCTACCAATGTGTTAGGAGACTCTTTATTTTCCTTTTATTTCAGCAGAACTACTTTTGCTTTTCCTTGAATTGTACACCAGTTGGTTGATCTGGGACAAAGTTCCTTTAAGAAATCTAATTTTCATTGAAGCTTCAGAAGAAACCGTGAGCTCTTTAAAAGTTTATGTTGCTGAATATTGCCGTTTTAGTCCATACAGTTTTATACTGGTCATTTGCTAAGTTAATAAGCAAACCTTCAAGTAACTCAGTTATATTTTTATGAACCATATGCAGTCATGGGATTGTCATGTTTTTATTACAAGTTTTAAATAATGTTATTTTTATTTATGAAACTTGAAGTCACACTAGATGTCAGTTTGCATGCCAACAATATTGTGTATTTTAAATGTTACTAAAATGAGCTTTTTAATCTTCAGTTTTATTGTTATATGCCTTATTTGTTAAATAAATACATCCCACACCCCAGTCCCTGCTTGTATGTGCTCTATTATTCATACTCTGCTTTTTAAAGATCTAGATCTTCAGCATGAAATTTTGTAATTAGAATAATAAAGTATTAATACAATAAATAAATGAAATTACTACTTATGCTAATTTAGCACACACAAAAACAAAAATAACTGCTTCTAATTTGGTAGAACTAAGTGTGAGATTTTCTCATCACCTGTTTCTACAGTAAGTATAAGAGCTGAGAGACTTCTTAGTCTGTAAGTACATTATAATAGGATATTAATAAGTCTGTCAGCTTTAGTCATATTAAATTATCATTTTGTCATGGAAATTTCAGTAAAACTTCAGTAAAGAGCTATAGCATCAAGGTGTGTTTTTAAAGAGTTGCCCATTTTGTGTTAAATGCACAAAGTGAACAAGTCCAAGTCTGTATATCTCTCTATAACATTGTGTTAAATATTTTAATTGGTTAAGCAAGAATTATGTATTCAGCCAAATATTTTCATGTGTATTTTAAAAAAAATAAAATGCTTTAAAAATTGGGTTTAATATGCATTTTCAAAAACTTTATCATTCTCTTTCTCATCTTATTTTAGTTACCTTCTAATTATTTTTTAATAAAACACACATACTTTATCTGACAACTTTTGATTTTTATGATTTTCCCAGTAGTAAATTAGATGGAATATTTTTCTGTTCAACTTTAAAAATGAGTTGTCAGTTGTAATTCTGAGAGCCTGGAATTGATCCTGTCATGAGGAATAGTGCTTTTAAATAAAGACAAATAAAATGGAACTGTATCACTAGAAAAGGTCACAGAAATTAAAATGAAATTTAAGTTGTATGAAGTAAATTCCTGCCAGATTTAAGATGGTTTTCAAAGACTTAAATGCATGTGGGATATCTATTACAATGTCATATTTGATGGGAAGCAGAAAAATCTAATTATTTAAAATTGGTTCATCCAAGATTGTTTAAATTCAATGTGTTGGCCATAGAACCTTGTTTAACTTTTTGCTCTTGCATTGAAGGAGGACTTATGAGATTCAAAAATCGAAGTACATTTCGTTCCAGCAATTTCCTTCCCCTAACATACACACACATCTTCTGTATCTTCCACAATGAGTACATCGGTAGTATTTGTAGCCCATGTTTCTAAAATAGGAGGTGGTGGCAGCTTTGCAAAAAATGTACCAGAAACCATGTCTGATCCTAACCTATGTATTTGTGCTTTCCACCCTTTCTCAATGGGAGATTGCACTGGGCTCAGTTGCTGATTGTATATGTGGGAATAATAGACTGCTGGCTAGAAAAACCAGTGGAGAGCAAATCTGTCAGCAGGTACATTTCAGTGTTAAGTGCAGCTAGCAAAGTCCTGTTCAAGATCTTTCCCCTCCAAGCAAGTAAAAACACTGTTGAATCAACTGATGCCCCACCCTTTCCCCAGCGTTTCTCTGGAAGTCGCTCTTGAGATTTCTTGTCAAGACTATATAGGAGGAGGAGGCCTGTGAGGAGGACAGTAAAGTTACTGAACTTTAGGGGATGCTTTCCCTCTTAGCAGAAGAAAATGGGGGGGGTTGTTGGGGGTGGGACAGGATTGGAGCTTGAAGTTGCCCTCTGGGCTGGACCCCAATTCCCAGCCTCTCCATGGGTCACTTTGCTTCAGGTCCTCAAGGCAGATGGGTGCACTGGGTCTACAGCGACTTCTTTCGTAATCCTGCAAGCAGTACATTCCGGCCAAGAAGTCCCCACTCAGGCCATGTTCCAGTTGGGCTGCTGCAAAGCCCTTTCTCTCACAATTAAGGTCCTGTTCGCCAGGGGCAGGCAAAAAGGGTGACTGCACTTGTCTTCTTTCCCCCATCCATGCCCGCCAAGATGTGCCCTGCCTCCACTTGGTCCCTAGGCGAGCATCCGGAACTCTCTTGTGATCAACCTCTCCACCTCTCCCACAAACTAAGCAGTGCCTTGGGCTAGGGATGGAGAGGGCTTTCTATCCCATCAGACCGAAGCCTCCTTCGTTGCAACATATGGAGTCTTTTCAGCCAGCAGCCTAAGGAGTCACGCCACCCCATCAAGCGCTGTCCAAAAGACTTTGGTGACAAGGGAACAAACTCTTTCTACTTTCCAAAAACAAGGTATCAACAAAGGACAGGAAAGCAAAGGCAGGATTCCTTGGCTCCAACTTTTTGAAGGCCAGGTCAGTGAGACTGTTCTGTATGTCAGAATACATCTGGTGTGTAAAGCCCTAAAGAAGAGTTCATACCCTCCTTATTTTTAAAATGCGCATCTTGCAACTTCCAGGTATGCAGGGTCATCCGCAATGGGAATGGACACTTTTTTCCAGGTGCAAAAGTTTTATAACTTGCAGCTTGTTGCATTTGTAGCCCAAGACCTACAAGTGCCCAAAAGGATGTTTCTCAGACGTCAGACCTGCTCCTAGCAGTCTGAAGGACCAGTCTTAAAGGAGAATTAAGAAGGGAGGCCTGAAAAGAGGGATGTTATGATACTGATTAATAGTTAGGGTTATTATGCATGCTTCTATTTCAAATAAAGACCCCTCTTCTGCCCTTATGTTCCCTTGTATGCTTGTCTACTTTTCACTGTTTACATAGGATTACTATGTGGGGTATATACACGAATGTATCTATCCTGCTGTGAAATGGAAAAGATCACAGTGCTTCACAATCTCAGCCTGTGTTCACATGAGCAGTTATTTTATACCTAATAAGGATTTTGGAATTTTCCCTATGGCCAATATGGCTACCTTTGTTTTTAGTTAAACAGACACTCATACACAATCAATAAATCCCATCAGTGGGATTTACTTTGGGATATACATTCATGGGATGGGGCTGCAGGACTTTAATGCTCTTTCACACCTGTATTGTTCTACACAGAGGCTGTGTTCACCTTAGCTTAAGTAATGAGGACTCATCCCTGTGAGGAAAGTCTAGAACATTTGGGGAGGGGGGGTTAGTTTAGAAAATACACACACCACTAAATACCATTATAAAAGGATTAGGGGGATTCTAAGAGGAGAAGTCTAACAACCGCTACTAACCATTAAAACTTAAAAGCACTTGTGTGTTTGTATCCACAGGTAGTATACCTCTGACAGAGAACCAGATGCTAAGTAACGAGTACCTTTGCCACTTGTCCCTATAAAGAGGAACCTAAGATGTTCTCTAGAAAGTGTTCCTTTTCTCCACTGTGGTCAGAGAGCACCTGGAAATGATAGTAACAGCAGCTAATAATCAGGAGGAGGGGTATTGCTACTTCTGTTTATATCACTATTTCTATTTAAAGATGAAACTTTACTCTTCCTCTCCTGATGGGAAGTAAGGCATGTGAAAGGTTTTTTTAACTGGGGAGTTTTGTTGCGATAGGAATTGCACCAAGAGAGTATAATGCTTACTACTTGGGCACATAATTTGATGGGGATGGGGGTGGAGAAAACACTATACCAGGAAGGTTTCTGAATTGTGGTTTTAACAGAATGTAAGCCTGGGGTGGGGGCTGCCTTATTACTGATCTTTGTAAGCTGCTCTGGGAGCCTTTCTTTAGTTGAAGGGGGGGGGGGGAGCCATCAAATAGCTAAAGTTATAATCCATTACCCATTTTTCCTGGGAATAACCCCCAAAGAATTCAATAGGACTCCCAGCTGAGTAGACATGTATAGGGCTGGACTCTGACTGACTGACAGCATTAGGCTTTGAATTTTGGAGCCTTGGACTGGTGGGAAATCTTTCTTGAAGTAACAAATTCCAGAACGATCACCCTGTCATTTTGTAGCTCTACGAGACCTTAAAGAGGAATAAATTTATTGTACCACAAGAAATCTGCTAATCTTTCAAGTGCTACAGGAGCCTAGCACCCTAGAGGACTTGCTGGCCACGGACATTTGTAATCAAGAGAAGCGTGTCTTCCTGGCCAAGCAGTGGGGGGGGGGGGTGTTGCCTTCTGAGAGCTTTTTAAAATTTTTAATTGATGGCGTGAATGAATGCCACGTACGAGTCCCGCCTACGACTGAGATACTTGGGGGTGCAGAAGATGAAGGATGGGTCTGTTTTATGATTGCTGGGATAATAGGGCGGGGGGGGGGAGGAAAGGGGGGATTTGGTTCCTCCCAAATTCCATTATCTCGGTCTCCCTCTTCGTGCCTTTTTGGTGAGGTGTGTGATCTATCACACACACACGCCCGGCCCCGTGGTTGGAGAGACACGTGAAAGTCGTCGTGTGAAGCGGGGGGCGAAGGAGGAGAGTCTCGCTGAAGCCGGTTAGTTTGGCGATTTTGGCGCGTACTTATGTTTGACTGCACCCCCCCCCCGCTCGTCCCGTCCCCCGTTCCTTTAGGAAGGGGCGGAGGCACCGGCCGTGCGTGCGCGCGAGCCGGGGGGAGCCTGCGTCTCGGCTTCGTCCGGGCGCAGAGCAAGGGACGGGCAAGGGGGGCTGGTCGACTGCCGACGGGCGGCGCTGGCAGTGTGGCGCTGAGGGAAGAAGGCGCGAGAGCCAGGCAGAGGGGCAGGTGGGTGGGGCCTCCGCGCCAGGGAGCGAGCACCTCCCTGCCCTCGCCTAGCCCAGCCCGGCGGGGCGCTGCCGGCGGCTGCCGCCTCATATCCTGGGGCTCCCCTCCTTCCTCCCTCTCTCTCTCTCTCCTCCCTTCCTTGTTACTGTGCACAGTTGCGCGCCGCTCGCCCGCTCTGCCATGTTAGCCGCGCGCTCTCTTTCTGTCTTCTCCACAGATCTCGCGAGAGCAGCCGGCTGCTGCTGGTGGCTGCGGAGGGGGTTGGAGCGGCGGCGGCGGCGGCGGCGGCAGTAGGAGCAGTAGCGGCGGCGGGAGGCGGCGGCGGCCGGGGGGCGCAGGCAGGCAGGCGGGCGGGCGTCGGGCGGCCCGGCAGCATCATGGCGGACAGAGACAGCGGCAGCGAGCAGGGCGGCGGCGGCGGGGCGCCGGGGCCCGGCGGCGGCGGCGGGCCCGGCGGCGGCGGCGTGGGCCTCCAGCACGAGACGCAGGAGCTGGCCTCCAAGCGGGTGGACATCCAGAACAAGCGCTTCTACTTGGACGTCAAGCAGAACGCCAAGGGCCGCTTCCTGAAGATCGCGGAGGTGGGCGCGGGGGGCAGCAAGAGCCGGCTGACGCTCTCCATGTCGGTGGCGGTGGAGTTCCGTGACTACCTGGGCGACTTCATCGAGCACTACGCGCAGCTGGGCCCCAGCCAGCCGCCGGAGCTGGCGCAGGCCGCGGATGAGCCCCGGCGGGCCTTGAAGAGCGAGTTCCTGGTGCGCGAGAACCGCAAGTACTACATGGATCTGAAGGAGAACCAGCGCGGGCGGTTCCTGCGCATCCGGCAGACGGTCAACCGCGGGCCAGGCCTGGGCTCCACGCAGGGCCAGACCATCGCCCTGCCGGCCCAGGGGTTGATCGAGTTCCGCGACGCCCTGGCCAAGCTCATCGACGACTACGGCGTGGAGGAGGAGCCGGCCGAGCTGCCCGAGGGCACCTCCTTGACGGTGGACAACAAGCGGTTCTTCTTCGACGTGGGCTCCAACAAGTACGGCGTCTTCATGCGGGTGAGCGAGGTCAAGCCCACCTACCGCAACTCCATCACCGTCCCTTACAAGGTGTGGGCCAAGTTTGGGCACACCTTCTGCAAGTACTCGGACGAGATGAAGAAGATCCAGGAGAAGCAGAGGGACAAGCGGGCCGCCGCCGCCGCCGCCTCCTCGTCTTCTTCTGGGGGCGCAGAGCAGCAGCCGGAGACCGAGAGCAGCAGCGGCACCGCTGCCACCACCGGCCCGCCGGGAGCCTTGCTGCAGGCCGAGGAGCCAGAGGAGGATTGATCTCCATCCCTCCTTTCCTCCCTCCTCCCCACTTCCCTCCCCACTTGGCTGCCTCCTCCCTGCCCTGCTGCACAGAGACACTCGTAATAATAATGACAACAACACACAGAGAGAGACTTTATACTGTAAACGAGAGAGAGAGAGAGAGAACCGACACCCACACACTGAAAATAATACATCAAGTTAAATATACCTGTTATAACTCCAAGGGGAGCACCACCAACCCACCCACCACCAAAACTGACAGCTGATCAAGCAACTTCTTTCTCTCCACCCCATCGCTGGATTGTTCCTTCCACTCTTGCCCATCGTATAAAACAGTAAGCAGCTGCTAAAAACACAAAAATTACAAAAAAAGTAATAACATTATATATGATGAACTGTGTTTCCTACTTGATTAAAAATATAAAGAACTGAGTGTTTATTTCCCTAATTAACCAAGAACTTTTGTACACGTTTAAGCTATTATTATTATTATTAAAAAAAAGTGTTTGCAAAAATGGTCAAGATTAAAATATTGCTGAATTATATTAAAAAAGAGAAAATGTCCTTTTCATGTTGAGCTAACATTTGACTTTAGCACAAAAAAGAGATATTTTAGAACACGTAAAATAATATTTTTAGTTTTTCTTCTCATTTTGTTACCAAATTTCAAAACCTTTCATGGAGGTTATTATAGTATATTTGACACCCTATATACCTGTGATTAGAGATGTGTATATATATATGAGGGCTAGGCATGCTGTGTGTCTGAGCTTTGTCTAAATGTTATGCAGAAGTCTGTAGAGTTAAAAGGTACGTAGGTTTAATTCATGCAAGGTAAACAATAAGTGCTCTCTTTTATACAATATGCATTGCATCTGGACCTTAAACATATAAAATGGTCAGTGAAACTTCTGTGAACATGAAGAAAAATTATTAAAAAGGCATTTAAATGAAATTTGCTAACTTGTGATTTTTACGGTTTGAACCAAAGGTATTCAAATAGTAAAAAGAGAGAGAAAGAGGAATGATCTCCCATATTTTTCTGCACCTGTTTGGTTTACAACTAAGTAGGTATATTGTCATTATTGTGTATATGAGATGTACTTGTATTGTTCATAATATATTTTTTTTATGATGTGTACTTAAAGTACTTTAACGTAAAACAATTTCCAGTAAACCTGTTTTTGAATAACAGGTGGTGAGGGGTCTTTTGTGTGTGGCTACTAGCACTATCCCCTTAATTTGTTCAAGGCTGAATCAAAACTCCAATTTCTGCTAGTGCTAACTAACTTATGTAGGCCTGTCATAGAAGTCAGTGCAACATGATTATAGTGTAATCCCACTGAGCCATGGATTTTGAGTTTCCTTTAAAAGTAAAAGCCAAGTTGGTGTGTTGTAAAGAAATTTTCATGTAGCTGTGGTGCTAGTTATTACTGGCTACATACTTTATACATGTAGTAGTGACCCCCGAGTGTGCAAGCCTTCAGTTAAAAGTATGTACTTTGTGTGGTATATTAAAATTGTAGGGTATGAAAACAGTCTATAGGAACACTAATCTGTCAAGTGGTGTTCTCCAAATTGCAATTATTTGTAGTAATATACTTTACAGGTTTTTCTTTAAAAATGTTTGTGTGCTTTTAATTGACTAACTTCTTGCTGCTGTATAGTAAAAAAATATTAATATATTTTTATCATTAAACTGCTGCATGACTATCATTGCAAGTGAAAATAATATGTTATAAATGATGCCTTAAAACAGTAGAAAAAATTAGTTGGAATTCTGTAGGAAAAGTTGACAAAATAAGAATCTGTTTGATTCTTGCGTTTTGGAGTGTACTCATTTTCTTAACATCCTTGACAAATTTAACAATGTAGATTTAACTGCTGTATGTAGAAGATGCCACCTGTAGGAACAGAAACTTTCTATGCTTCTCAGTGATTGTAAGAGGTTGGGTCTAGGAAAGACAAAGATTGTTCAAAGGAAATGTGTCTGTTTTTTTTCATTGATTAAAGTATAATTCCTTTTTTGGAGATGTACTGTAAGTGTCAATATAAAATCTGTTTCCGTTGTATTATCCGTTTCCAGTTAAACAAGTTTGCTACTGGTGTCCATAGAGCACCTAATGTGCAATAATGTTGTAGTAGGTAGGAATTTTGTTTTAAAAAATCACTGGAATTTATTACATTATTTTCTAAAATGCACTTTCCTACATAGCAAAAATAAGCTTCCATAGTGCATAATGTGATAACTGAAATGGTTTTTGACCACATATAAGCCTTGAGTGGTAAGCCTGCTTTGTTTTAATTGGAAGGTTTGTTGAGCAGTTTCATATTGTATTTGAACTGTGACCTGGAAAGGACTGCATTTTTGATGCTACAGGTAGTTAGGGAAGTTTAAATCGCTTTGATTTTGCTATTTGGTTGTCTTTGTTTAACTATTCGCTATAGTTTTAAAACTTGCAGTACTGCAGTTTGGCAGAAGTTTTGTTTTTTTAGCAATAACTTGTGTGGGTCACTGTGGGCAGCAAAGTGTCTTTTTGATCTCTTTGAATTCAGGTTGTTAAAGAGCAAAGTCTTTATTCTGGTTTAGACTAGACACAGACTAAAGCTGCAATCCTATTCAATGTTTAGACAGAAAAGTCCTACAACTCCCAGCATTCCCCAGCCAGCCTTTCCGGCTGGGGAATGCTGGGAGTTGTAGGACTTTTATCCATCTAAACATGCATAGGATTGTGCCCTAAGAGTGCTAAAAGTGATTTGAGAGTGGCTTTGCTTCTCATGATGTGAACACACATTCTATGTGTCCCACTATTGCCTTTGGCCAAACAGCTGGTTTTGCAGGTTTATGAAACAAAACAAATACCTATTTATCAGAGACAGAAGTAGAATGAATATACATACTACAAGCAGAGATTTCCTCTTTCAAACTACCTTTGACTGTCTGAAAATCTATTGTCTGATTCCAGTCAATATTTAGATTGGTTTAGACATAAGTCAATAGAATCAGCATTTTGCTTATTTCCTTTTCCTGAGAATCAAAATTCATGAAAGGGAACTCTTCTTGACCCACACACCTGATAATCCTGTCTTTAACCTGAGTGGGTTACAATGATACGCGAGTTGTGAAGTTCTCCTTGTATCATGACATCTTACCACAGTTCTAGCAAAGTTCTGTGTCCTGAGTCTGAAAACGTTTTGATTTATAGACACGTTATAGATATTCTAGGACTTGATAAATGTTAATGACAATGTTATGTTGACTAAATCACATTATTTTGAGTTTCACTTTTTTCCAGTTGAGGTGCTCACTACTCTACTAAGGTTCTATGGCTCACTGTTTAAAATAAACAGTAGTGAGAGGACCTTGTTTTAAGGCCAGAAGAATAAAAGAAATGGTATATTTGACCATATTCCGTGTTCTAAAAACAGTATGCTCAAATGTGCCAAGCAATCCACCTTTTGGAAAACATGCCTTATTTTCCTTAATATGTTTTTAGTGTCTTGTAGGAAAGATCCACAGTCATAATGCTACTTTATATGAAGTGCAAGAAAACTTGAAATCCACTGCAATACAAACATAGTTGTTTTTGTTTTGTTTTTTAAGCGAAAGGGACACTGTCAAGTAACTTACATTTAAAACGTGACCTCCCTTTCAGGTGATTACAGCATGGCAAATGTCCTCATTTTAAGTCCACTTGGTTTTTTTTAATTGCTCTGTCTGAGAAATTAAATAAACAAATTAAAAATTAGACACTGTTGATTCATGCCTCTTTATTGTTTTATGCTGTAAAATACTGTTTTCAGCCAGAGGGGGAGCTAAACCAAATAAAAATAAATACAAATAAAATCTCAATAGTGCTGAAATTGTAGAATTTGACTGTGTGCCAGAGGAAATTAGCAGGGAAAGCAGAGAATCCAACATTTACTAAACAAATAATCCAGGGTGGAGGTAGGGATATGTTCAAGTTCATAGGCAAGCCTTGCATACAGATGACGGAAAACTTGTGAAAATGTACATATTTAACCCACAAATACTTGACAGTGTCGCTTTTAAAAATATCTGTTGCAGGGATTGCAGCTTGCTCTGTTAAGCTCTCTTTGAGAAGTACTACGAAACAGAACCACCCACTCAGAACTTTGGAAAATGTAGTAGATTTGTCTACTGTGCAGACAAAAGAACTAGCATATCAGGCAATGAAGAAAACGTATGAGTGCGTACAGTAGGCCAATACTTTCATTTGAGAACAGTTATATTTTTCACTTTCAAAACAGCACTGTAGCAACTTCATTGATCAGCCATGTCCCTTTTAAGCTATGCAATCTATTGTATATATTGTGGTCAGTTAACTGGATGGGATTTGTGCACTAACAAGTATATATAATTATAGTTATTAGTGTTACTTTTTATGCTGACAACAAACTATAACAAATCTACCTATTCTGAATGGTAAATATTATACACCCAGACCTCTGGTAATTTGGAAAGAATAAAATATCTTCCTGCAATGGGATTATGATATTTTATAACTGTTTCCATTAAAATACTATTTTTGTCCGTTTTTATTTAACTTGTAAAATAGTTTTTGCTTTGTACTGGCATACATAAAATAGGGTATTGGTATATTTTTGAAGCCAACTGATCAAGTACATTTGTAATAAAAAAAAATCAATGGATCTGTTTCGGTTGTACTCACTGTTTTCATTTCTTGCATGTTCTAATGCCATGCTGTTATATGTTCCCTGAGAAACTGCAGATAACACTTGGGAGGGACAACAAGAATTAGGGAGGTAATGGGTAAATATTAACTTCACAAATTAAAATGCTTTTTGTCTCCCAAGTTAGGTTTATCAGTACTCAGTGGCCTGGTTCAGACATCTTGTTCTAGCCACCCAAACCATGGTTGGAACAATCTGGAGTGTGCCACACATGTGCTTCCTCTTCTCTTTCTCCATTTCCAGGTTTCTTCTAACCACTGGTTGCCATGTCATCCAAATTCACCAACTGTGTTTAGCGCTTTGTCTCCATACTGTGGTTTGCAAGTCCATTTCGTACGATTGTGTGGAGGTTAGTATTAACCTTAGCCTGTTTTGTATGTTCTGGCAAACTGTGGCTAGAAGAAACCAGGAAAAAGCAGAAGTTACAGTATGTGACAGAGGAGGAGAAGGTGAGCTCACAGCACATTCCTGATTCTCCAAACCATGTTTTGGAGGCTTATCTGAATTGTCTCAGTAACATTGAACTGGAATTGCATTTTTATTAATTCATATCGTTGACCTTTAAATTTTTTGCATGAACTTAAAGTGATTCAGTTTTTTCTGATCATATCCCATTTACTAAGCTTTGCTACTTTGATGAGTATTGGAATCTGCAGATATTCAAATGCCCACTGGAATCTCCTCCTCCCCTTTCTGGCCATTTAAAAATAATTATTATTGTATTTATGTATTCTCTTTCTATACCATCCAGTAGGGATATGCATCTTAGGTTAGTTTTCATCTATGAAGGTTCTTTTAGCTGCAGTTCTATGCAAACTTGGGAGTAACACAGAATTAAGGCCCATTGAACACACTGGGCCTTAATTCTGAGTAAATATGCTTATGATTCCACTGCTCTATTAATGTAAAACACTTTTTTTGGATGGGATAGGATTAAAGGGTCTCTACAAAATCTGGATTAAGGGCATGAGATTACACCTGTCAAACTCAGGTTTCCCATTGTGAATTGCTTTAGAAACCTTAGCCTTTGTGTTTCAGCTTTCAGAGGCACATTTAATGTCTGGCATGTTTAAAATTATGAAAGTTGAAATTCTGGCACTGATACACAAAATGCTAAAGTAGACTTATGTGAATAATAGAATCTTTTGGATCTTGCACCCTCAGACCTCAAACTTAAATAATTTGGCCATGATCCAAAGAGCTACTTTAGGTTTGCCCAGGCTTTGGGCATGCCCAGTGGGGTCCTTGGCTTTCCCCCCTTTGAATGTAGGCCCTTATGCCACATCACTATTGCTTATGAATTTCACCTTGGTTTCAAAAGAAGTTCACCATGCACCACGGAGAGTTGCTGTTTGAGAAACACAAGTTCCTATGGCCATGCAGAACTATTTACACAGTTCTTTCGATTCAGGCTTTTAATGTTGTGGACGTCATTGAAGAGGCTGCAAGCTTTGTATACTACAAACTATTTTAAAAAATTGTTTTGTGTTTAAATATTGGTCATGTTAGGTGCTTGCCCATAAGATTGGAAATGTGTTACAAATTCTAAGGAATTTGGCATTTTTTCATCCAGATCTGTCCTGTGCATGTTTACAGAGAAGTAAATCCCACTAAATTTAATGAGGCTTACTTCCAGATGTGCACAGGACTGCAGCATTGGTCTCTAAAAAGTCTCCCCTTGCAAGCAAACAAACATATTTTAATGTTCATATATCCATCTACTTATTCCCCATAAGCAGTGAAAAGGCTATACAAAGTTGGCACTTGAACAGTTAAAAAAACCAACTATTTAATACCTCTGGGAGGAGGATTAAAAATAGCAAAAAAAGCTCTAAAAGAATCCAACTTTTAGTATCCGCAGCATACGTGTAATCTTCTACAGTAGAAAGCTTGATCCAGTTTTTTAAAGACTGAAACTCGCTACAGCTGCAAGGGTGCTGGCTCTTGTCCTTTAGTACACCATATGCTTGGGTAGGCTCTTGTTAAACCATGCTAAGATTACCTTATTCTGGATAGCGGAGTAACTCCCTCACTGCAATCTATTCAAATTTGGTCCTTGATACGAGTGTTCATAGAATTCTCTTTCAAAGGCTGAAACACATTTTTATTTGTTTCTGTGATTTGGTGAACTGGTGTTTCAATATGCATTGTTAGTTTTACCAAAGGTTGAGGCTTTCCAGTGTAAGCTATGTTTTTATATGGTTTTGTGAAAATAAGTTTAAAAGGTTTGGCTGAGTGGTGTGTCTGTAGAAATGTCTCCCTACCCAGTCCTTTTTCTGGTAAACTGCACCTCAACATTGACCCTGGGAGAAGGTCATGAACGATGCCAATACAGATTTGGTTTTCATTTCTCCAAGTATGGCTACTGTAATGGTTATCTTTACCATTAACTGTAGCACATTGAGACAGCTCTTGAAGATGGTTTGGAAGCTGCCCCTTATGAAAAATGCTGCTATTTACTTTTTGATGAATATTTAAGAGACGGACACTTATTACACCAGTCCTGCAACAATTGCAAGACTGGCGCTTATCAGGTTTCTTCCATGACCAATTAAACATGATGGTGCTTACCTCTTAAAGCCCTTCTGCAGTCCACATGCCTTAAGGACTGCCTCACCCTATATCAGCCCCCACACTGTTTTTGTTCGGATCAGGCCCTGCTCTGTGTACCCTCATTTTGTGAGATCAGAACATTGGCTGCTAGCAGTAGAGTCTTTGCTGCAGTAGCCCTTGTGATGTTCCTCTTCTTTGTTCTCTGGAAAGATTGGACCTTTCTGCTTCAGCTTTCATTCAGCAAAACTGGCTGTCAGTCTCTCCGCAGGCTTTGCTTTTTTAATCTTTCAGCTGCTGTTCTGGTTTAGTTAATTATCTGTTTAGCTTATTTTGTTCCGTTTTAGTGTGACTTTTAAACATGCTTTTATTATTTGTATGCAACTTTGAATACTGGAAAAGCAGCATATAAATCTTTTACATGGTTTTGTCATTGAAATTAAACATTGCTTCAGCTGATAACTACTCCCTAAAGATAATATATATTTCATTTTCATTAGAAGTTGCTTACTAAAGCTCATCCTAGCAACAGACATCTTTTCATTAAGTTCCTCACAACTCCATCTTTTTTTTAAGTGCCTTTTTGAGAGATAAGTTATAATGCCAGTTACTTAAAGTCAGGGGTGGACAGCCCATGGGCTGCATGCTGCTGGCTCCTATGCTCCGTGCAGCCTGGGAAGCTCCACCCATTTTTTCCCACAGCCCAACTGGAATGGCGGTGGGGAAAGAGTGATTCTAATCAGGGTCACTGCGGGTGGGAGATGCTTGAACCTCCTCTCCCAGCAGTCCTGGCACTACTGAGATCACCATTTTCCCACCCCTAATAGTGGCAAGAAAAAAACTGTCTCGGAGAGCATCGCAGGGGGATGGGGGTCAGCACACTGAGATGTGCAGGGCAGGGGAAGAGTGTGCATGTGTGCATCTGTGGCCCTTGACCCAGCACTGCATGCAGCCTTTGAGGCCAAAACAGTAGCCTGCCTCTGTCTTAAGGAGATGAAAAGTTACTAATTTTTAAAACATGTCCCCCCCTCCCCCCGCCGGTTTTTATGAAGAATGTTCAGCATTGTTTTTCTGAGTATTTCTATATTGATCATTTGTTTAACCTGGAACATTTTAAGGGGTTCTGCCTTTCCAGAATATGAATGATGACCATCTCATCAGCAAAATGTAAAGTAACTGAAGGCATGTGTTTGAATCTTTCAGTTGTAGAAATAAGCTTCAAGTGAAAGTGGTGGATGTGTTAACTTTTAGGTATATTTTTAATTGGACTAGACAGTTCTGTACTAGATAAATCAATGGCCTTGCTTGGCCTAAGATAGGGTTCTTATGTACAATGCAGCTATATCATTCTATATACATCTGGTTTAGTCTTATTGTAGCCATTTGGATCAAATACGATTTCAAGAAGCGTATTCAACCTGACTGGATCCTAAGCTGGCTGGCTTGAATTTCAGAGATTCGTATTTTTAGGTTTAGGTCATGAACATGTGTGCATTTAAACTGGTTTTTGTTTTCATTGAGTTTTAGTTTCCTTATGTATAAAAAACCAATATCTCTGGCCAACATTCTAAAATTGTTTATAATACAAATAATGTGCTGAATTCAAATCAAAGAATGTTTCTCCAAATATTTTTGTCAGTTGGTGTTGATCTTAAAATGGTTCATACCATAGTTATGCTTTTATTTACCCACGAACAACTGAAAGTGTTCAGGTTCACACATCACACAGTAACCTACGGTCAGGCTGATTGGAGGTTGCATATTTAAAGAGACCACAGCATGTGCACGGCATGGCCAATTCTGGGTTAATTAACCCAAGATTTGCCACAGTTATGTCCAAACTGGGTCTTATTCTCTGTCCCCTGCCTCAGTGTGTGTGTAAACTTAGAATAATACAATAGTAGGGTTGGAAGGGGCCTATAAGACCATCGAGTCCAACCCCCTGCTTAATGCAGGAATCTAAGGCAAAGCATCCCTCACAAATGGCTGTCCAGCTTCCTCCTGAATGCCTCCAGTGTGGGAGAGCCCACTACCTCCCTAGGTAATTGGTTCCATTGTTGTATTGCTCTAACAGTCAGGAAATTTTTCCTGATGGTCAGCCGGAATCTGGCTTCCTGTACCTTGAGCCCATTATTCCATGTCCTGTACTCTGGGATGATTGAGAAGAGATCCTGGCCTTCCTCTCTGCAACAACCTTTCAAGTACTTGATGAGCACTGTCATATCTCCCCTCAGTCTTCTCAAGGCTAAACATGCCCAGTTCTTTCCGTCTCTCCTCATAGGGCTTTGTTTCCAGTCCCCTGATCATCTTTGTTGCCCTCCTCTGAACCCTCTCCAGTTTGTCTGCATCCTTCTTAAAGTGTGGTGCCCGGAACTGGACACAGTACTCCAGATGAGGCCTAACCAGTGCTGAGTAGAGAGGAACTCGTGCTTCCCAGGATTTGGAAGCTATGCTTCTATTAATGCAGCTCAAAATAGCATTTGCCTTTTTTGCAGTCACATCACATTGTTGGCTCATATTCAGCTTGTGATCTACCACAGTTCCAAGATTCTTCTTGCTTGTAGAGTTGTTGAGCCAAGTATCCCCCATCTTGTAGCTGTGCATTTGGTTTCTTTTTCCTAGGTGCAGAACTTGGCATTTATCCCTATTAAATTCATTTTGTTTTCTGCCTGGCACTCCAGCATATCAAGATCACTTTGAATTTTGTTTCTGTCTTCCAAGGTATTAGCCATCCCGCCCAATTTTGTGTCATCTGCAGATTTGATCAGCATTCCCTGCACCACCACCTCCAAGTCATTAATAAAAATGTTGAAGAGCACTGGGCCCAGGACTGAGCCCTGCGGTACCCCACTCGTTACCTCTCCCCAGTTTGAGAAGGTCCCATTGCTAAGCACTCTTTGAGTCCGATTCTGTAGCCAACTGTGGATCCACCTGAGAGTTGTTTCATCTAGCCCACTTTGAGCTAGTTTGCTCATCGGGATATCATGGGGTACTTTGTCGAAAGCTTTACTGAAGTCGAGGTATATTATGTCCACAGCATTCCCACAGTCCACAAGGGAGGTTATCTGATCAAAAAATTAGATCAAATTAGTTTGGCAGGCTAAGACTAATAATTTGTTCTTGACAAATCTATTTTGACTTTGAGTAATCACTGCATTGTTTTCAAGGTGCTTACAGATGGATTGCTTTATAATCTGCTCCAGAATTTTCCCAGGGATTGATGTCAGACTGACTGGTCTGTAGTTCCCAGGTTTCTCCTTTTTGCCCTTTTTGAAGATGGTGGCAACGTTAGCCCTCCTTGAGTCATCTGGCACTTCACCCGCCCTCCATGATTTCTCAGAGATAATAGACAGTGGTTCTGAGAGTTCTTCTGCCAATTCTTTTATTACTTTAGGATGCAGTTCATCTGGCCCTGGAGATTTGAACTCATTCAAAGTAATTAGGTGTTCCTTGACCATATGCCTATCAATCTCAAGCTGCAGTGCTGCCCCTTCAGCCTGTACTTCGGTTTTGCCAGGGGGTCATAGACCCTCTTTTGGGAGAAGACTGAGCCAAAGTAGGAACTGAGCACTTCTGCCTTTTCCTTGTCATCTGTTATAATTTTGTCATCCTTATTTAATGGTTGAACCACCATTTCTTTCCTATGTCTTTTACTATGCACGTATCTGAAGAAAGCCTTTTTGTTGCTTTTAGCATCCCTCGCTAACCTCAGCTCGTTCTCAGCTTTAGCCTTCCTGGTACCATCCCTGCAATTCTGTGCTACCTGCCTGTACGCTTTCTTTGTAGCTTGGCCTTCCTTCCACTTCCTATATGTGTCCTTTTTTGTTTTCAGGTCATCTCTAAGCTTTTGGTGAAGCCGCATTGTCGTCTTCTGTTGTCTTCTGCCTTTTTTTCTTGTTGGAATTGTTTGTAATTGTGCCTTTAGAATTTCCTTTTTGAAAAAACTGCCACCCATCTTGGATTCCTTTTCTCCTTAAAGTCGCTTGCCATGGGACCTTACTTATTATTGTTCTGAGTTTATTAAAAATGGCTTTCCTAAATTCTAGAGTACACATTTGGCTACACTCTGCTTTTGCTTCCCTTAGAACCAAGAACTCAACTATACCATGGTCACTTTCCCCCAGAGTTGCTGTAACTGCTACTTTATCCACTACGTCATCTCTGTTGATTAGGATCAAGTCAAAGATAGCCGATCCTCTAGTTCTTTCCTCCTCTTTCTGTAGGAGGAAGTTAACAGCAACATAAGTCAGGAATTTCTTGGAGGGGTCATGTTTTGCAGAATTTGTCTCCCAACATATATCGGGGAAATTGAAGTCCCCCATTACTACTACATCATGCTTCCTTGAAACATTGGCAGTTTGCTTTTCAAAACTTTCATTCTCATCTTCTTCTTGACTGGGTGGCTGGCAGTAGACTCCGACCACCAGGTCCTTTTATTCTTAGCTCCATTTATTTTAACCCAGATGCTCTCGATGGGGCTACCAAGCTCCTCCTCCTGTATTTCTGTGCAGAGATATGTATTTTTCACATATAGTGCAACCCCACCTCCCTTTCTGTTCCTCCTGTTCTTTTTGAACAAGTTATATCCTTCAATTGCTGTATTCCAGTCATGGGAGTCATCCCACCAAGTTTCAGTTACACCTATCAAGTCATAATTTCCCTCCTGTATTAAGAGTTCAAGTTCGTTCTGTTTGTTTCCCATCCTCTGGGCATTAGCATATAGACATCGAAGACCATGTGCTTTATAGTCTGGCTTTCTTCCTACATGTTTTTGAAGACTATTATTGGGCGCTATTAGAGCTGTTCTCTCCGTTGTGGTGCATGAGTTTTTGTCCATTATTACCCTCAATTTTACGTCTCCCTTCCCCGTAGGATTCAGTTTAAAGCCCTTCTGATGAAGTTCTTCATGCTGTGGCCAAACATATTCTTCCCAGCCCTTGTGAGGTGCAACCCATCCCTTGCCAACATTCCATCTTCCAGGAAGTATGGCCCGTGGTCCCAGAATCCAAATCTCTCACGCCAGCACCACCTTTGTAGCCAGTCATTCACCCAGAGCATTTTTCTTTCCCCTTCTGTCCCTCTTCTAACTACTTGAGTTTCCTTCCCAAAGCTTCAAAGTCTGATGTGTTTTCTTCGTAGCTCCATTTGGCAGTATCATTTGTTCCCACATGGTAAGAAGAAAGGGATACCTGTCAGTGGGCTTTATGAGTGTAGGCAACCCTTCAGTCATGTCTCTTATCCATCCTCCTGGGAGACAGCATGCAAGGCGAGTCCAAAGGTCTTTGTGACATACTTGGGTTTCAACCCCATGCAGCAAGGAGTCTCCCGCAACTACTACTCTTCTCAAGTTGGACTCGATGGTCTTATTCTGTGACTATTCTATGATCCTTCTTCTTGTTGTAGGCCTTGGTTTCATCGTCTCTGCTTGACTGACCTTCAGTGTCTTGCTCGTTCTCATGCGGGATCCCCTGTAATTCTTCCTCTGCAGGCTGTCCTCCAGTCTCGTCCTCAAGTACCTGGAAATGGTTCCCTAGCTCCACTGCCTCCACTGGTGCAGAGTGGCTTCTAGTTCTTCTGCTCCTATCTGTCACCCTTTTCCAAGGAGTATTCTCTACTTCATTTTTCCTCGCCTCAGCCTTTTCCTTTTCTGCCTCAGCTTGCTGTTGCTCCTCTAGCTTCTGTTCTTCACTTTGCTGCTGTAGTTCCAGCGTTCTGTCTAAGAACTCTTCATCTTCTCTTATTGCCTGGAGGGGCAACACCCGCTGCTCCAGTCCTCTTACTTTTTCTTCCAACAGTGTAATCAACTTGCACTTGTAGCATGTGTAGCCATGTTGATCTCGGGCAAGAAAACAAACATTGCACAGACCTTGCAGGTCACCAGCACTGGAGAGTCTTTTCCTTCCATAGTCTCTATTCCCTGTATGTTTCAAGCTTTCTGATTGTACTGGTATAACCTGTGCTTTGTCCTCTATTCACTGGAGGTTAACAACCGAGTCCCATTGGTATGGAAGTGTGTGTTACAAGAAAAAGACATTTTTTTAAAATTGTCAAAAATTGGAGGCCCCTTGACCTCCCCTGCCAAACTCCTCTGCCAAACTCCTGTTCACTCGCTTTGATCACTTGCACTTTGGGGGCTTGCTTGCTTGTATACTTCAAAAGTTTACTAGTTAACTTACAAAAAATGCCATAACTTCTTACCATATGGATGTCCAGAGTTTTGCAGTTGTAATTGCATCTTGTAGAAGAGTTGGTAGTTTTTAAGTTTGACCTGGTTCTCACGAAACAACAACCCATGTTTTTTTTCAAATCCTGGGTTGTTGTAAATTAAGCAGGAGCGAGCGTGCTTGTTCTTGCTGCCTGATTACTTCTGAGGCTACTTTGCCACTTGTAGCATTGGGCATATGAAAAGGTGTGCAACAGTGCAATCTTATATTTATATACTTGGATGTTACCCCAATGAGTTCAGTGGGACTTACTCCCAGGGAAGTGTGTTTAGGATTGCAGCCTAAGCTCGTGTGCAAAGAAATATGGGCCTGATATGCTGCTCTTGTCTTGCCTAGTCAGATTACTAAAGTATATGCTTAGTATCTAACCAAGATTTTAACCTGAATAAGAATGGGGTATTTGTGAGGCTACTAAGGTGAAGTTGCAGAGCTAGGTCAGGTGGTGGTCAAATCCTTGCACTGAGCCAGAAACCAATGTGCTCCAAACAGAGATTCTATCAGAGGAAATGGTTGTGAAAAACAAACTAGTATGTCCACGATCTGCTTTCGAACTGTGGTGCTGGAGAAGACTCTTACGAGTCCCCTGGACTGCAAGGAGGTCAAATCAGTCCATCCTAAAGGAAATCAACCCTGAGTGCTCATTGGAAGGACAGATAATGAAGCTGAAGCTCCAATATTTTGGCCACCTAATGCGAAGAGAAAACTCCCTGGAAAGACCCTGATGCTGGGAAAGACTGAAGGCAAAAGGAGAAGGGGACGGCAGAGGATGAGATGGCTAGATAGTATCACGGATGCAATGAATATGAACTTGAGCACGCTCCGGGAGAGAGCGCAGGACAGGAAGGCCTGGCGTGCTATGGTCCATGGGGTCACGAAGAGTCGGACACGACTGAACGACTGAACAGCAGCATGTCCACGATCATCAGAAAACAGCAGTGGGGGGGCTAAGCTCTCTAGGGCAAGGGAATAATTTTTGTGGGCTTACACTTGGTAAACTTACTTGCACCCTGTTCCCAACTTGTTCACACTTGCTTTAGCCACTTTTAGTACACGATAGAAAGGCAACATTTTTTATATATTATAGAGGTCTGCCTGCAGTGGTGGAGGAACACCTCTGCAATGTCAGTGTAATGCCTTGAGCTGTGGTGGTTTGGAGCTAGTTTAATACTCTATATGTCCCAGGTAAGCTTAATGTTCCTAGTATGGCAGATAGCATAGCTCCGGGGATTATTTTCAGAACCAACCCGTATAATTTCAGGCAGTGACCTTTTGTAATCCTGGTTCAGTGTGCTGCTACCAGCACTTAAGAACTTTGCCTCTGGGGGCATATCTAAGAAGATGGTAACTTAGAAGACCTTGCCTTAGCTTGCCCTGCGCTCCTTCATGTGAATTTGGTTTGCTGTGGTGTTCCTCTAGTTCTCCATGTCTTTCTAGCTACTGAGCCTGTTGTAAAGTCTTGGGTCTTATCTGCATAGCATTAAGATTTTAGTCTTGTAACACTTTTGCCTGCTTGTCTTTATGTGATAATGATGTGTGATAGTTTGTGTTCTGAAGCTTACAGCTCCCTGTTGTAGTAATGAATGGACTGTTGTTTTCAGGGGCCCTTGTTCTTTCAGAGACTGCCTTCCTACTTGTGATCCAACAGTTATGTTTCCAAACACAGCCAAAATCTGGTTCATAATTTTTTTGGGGGGAAAGTGGTCAACAAAAAAGGGACTTTATAATTCTTGAAGTAGATAGAAACAAGAGTTTGTAAACCTGTGATTTGGTTCACTTTGTATAGCCCCTTTTCCAAAGATGTTGATGAGGTGGATTAGATTATGTTCTTTGTGTTTGTGGTAGGAGGATGGCTAATGGAAGAATTCTGCCTAAGAGGTAAGTTCAGTGGTAACTTTTGGCCTAATCAAGGGAATACCAAAGAGAATAAACTGGTGTTGATTCTGTATAGCTCTGGCAGCACTATCAGATACGTATTGTTACAAGATAAGGATTGATGGCCAAGCTGTTTCCCCAAATAGGGTTGAAGTACTTTGAAAGGGATGGCAATGCGAGGACTGAGGCTTGCACACAGTGCTTAATTTTGGCAAGTCTCAGAAAACAGCTTAGAATGTATGTTGTCTCCTGGAAGCGTTAGGGTACTTGAGTTTTTTTCGAGCAGGAGAGTGGGAATCTATGAACCAGTAAGGTGCCTCTTAGTTTTGCAGGGGTCCGGGGTGCTCCTTGGCCCCCATTCAATAGAAGGCTTATTGTCCACATAGAAATTGTGAGAGGACCCAATGGTTCCCATCCTCAAGCTCTGCTTTTTTAATGACTTAGTTGAAGGATTTCAGTCACCACAATCATTATTGGTACCCAACCATTATGAGCTTCCAATAATAAGCAGTTAGAGTCAAGATAAGCAATTAACCCATGAAAAGTTTAATATCAGAGGGCATGTCTTAGGGGAACATAGTTGAGGAGGGGAGCTAATGAGGACTATATACTTGACCAGTACTACATGCCTTAGAAGATAAAGGCACTTTGATAATTGGTGTGGCAGTATCACACAGGGTTTCCTCAGTGGGGTTCAGTGGATACGTGCCTTTTTTCTGCCATGGTTCTGGGAGGCAATTCTGCTTGTGGGAGAATTACCCACTAGCACTTCTGCCCCCATCTAATCCCCACAGCTGATTTTTTTTTTTTTAATGTTGGGAAATCATTTGGATCTCAATCATGTCATGTGTAGTTTAGTGAAATATATCATGGGCAACTTAGCACAAAGCATGGTACTATTTGGTGTATTTACAAAAGTAAAAATATAGATGTCTTCATTGTTTAAAAAAAAATTACATATGTATATACCCAGTGCTAGAGGTGGAGCTGCAAGTTGTTTTACCCTCAGGTACCTAAATATATCTTATTTTAGTTTGCTAGCTGGAAAAATGGGTTCTAATTTCAACTTTATTTTCTATCAACATTACTTCCTCTTGTTTACTATAAAGGAGGGTTTTATTTGGACTTAAAAACAATATGTATGTAGACATAGCACTATCATGCAGAAACAAAAGAAACTCCAGTTTTTAGATTAAAAGCTCATAAAACCTCTCTATCATTATTTTAAGGTGTGCCCTTGGTGGTTCAGTCAAACTTTATATAATATTGAACTTTTTAATAGCATAACATTCTTACATATAGATTGAAATCCTGTGCACAGCTACCTGGAAGTAAGTCTCATTGAACTCACTAGGACTTGCTTCTGAGTAGACATGTGTAGAATTTTGCTACAGGTGTCATAGTAACTGAAAAACTAGCCATCTTGAACCCACATCTGTTTATTTATATCCAGCTCCATCCCAGTAAATAATATATCCTTGAAAATACTAGCATAATTCAAATTGTCTTGGGTAATCAGAATCTAATTTTCTGAAAGAGCAGTAGAGTCAAACTAGATGGTACATTAAGAGATCGGACCACTCCATCTATCCTATCCCCTGCTGGGAAGAGCCAGGCAGGGCGGGAGGAGGATGGAGGCAATTTTGCCTCCTGTTCCTCCTCCTTGAAAAAAACCCTCAGCTAAGCGGGCCTTTGAGCCCATCTAGCTCACTTACCGGTGGTGGGTGGAGATAAGCAACAGAGGATCTTGCAGATCCTGGTCTCTCCTCTCTCCTGCCCACTGGAACACCCCCTTTTTGACCTGTACAAGGTCCTCCAAGGTCCCTGTTGCGACCTTGGAAAGCAGCTCCCACAGTGCTTTCTATGGTAGCTGCATAAGAACAGAAGAAGAGCCCTGCTGTATCAGACCAAAGGTCCATCCAGTCCAGCATTCTGTTCACACAGTAGTCAACCAGATGCCCATGGGAAACCCACACACAGGACATCAGTGAAAATGCACCCCACCCCACCACCTGTGTTTCCCAGCAACTGGTGCACATAGGCACACTGCCTCCAGTATTGGTGGTAGCATTTAGCCATCAGGGTCAGTAGCCACTGATAGCCTCATCCACCATGAATTCGTCCAGTCCCCTTTTAAAGCCATCCAAATTGGTGGCTGTCACTACCTCTTGTGGAAGTGAATTCCATAGTTCAACTATGTGCAGTGTACTTCTTTTATTTCTCCTTAATCTCCCACCGATCAGCTTCATGGGATGATCCCGAGTTCTAGTATTATGAGAGAGGGAGAAAAATATCTCCCTATCCACTTTCCCCACACTTTGCATAATTTTGTGCACCTCTATCATGTACCGCCTTATTCTCCTTTTTTCTGAGCTAAACAATCCCAACTGCTGGTAACCTTTCTTCATAGGGGAGTTGCTCCAGCCCCTGGATCATTTTAGCTGCTCTTTCTGCACTTTTTCAAACTCTACAGTATCCTTTTTTAGGTGTGGTATACAGTTCTGGTCACAGTATTCTAAGTGTGGTCGCACCTTAGATTTGTATAAAGGGAGTATGATCTTGGCAGTTTTATTTTCAATTCATTTTCTAATTATACCTAACATGGATTTTGCCTTTTTCAGCAGCCACACATTGGGTTGACACTTTCATCCAGCTCTTCTCCACAACCCCAAGGTCTTCTTTGTGGTCTTTGTGCATCACACATATAGGTTCTGTGCCTGTGCTGAGTCCTCTACGAGTGGAAAATTTGAGGCGACTATGTCTTCATCCAAGCCGAAGTCTCCTCATCTGTTTACCTCAGTTGAACAGACTGATCCTCTGACTCCCAGACACTCCTTAGCACTGTCGGACATGAGAAAAATCACAAAAAAGGCAAAGATTCCAAAGTCGGGATCTAATGGCCTAAAAAAGCATAAGAAAAAGAAGGTTGCTGACACCTCTTTGAAACTGATGATCCCAGCACCTCCCCCATTGCTGGACTCGCCAATTCATGTATTCTCACTGACACCTGCCATTCTAGTCACCGAACCGGTGCCGACCATGTCCTAGGGTGAAATCCTGGAATTCTCCCCTCCGCTACCAGTCTCTCGGGATCAAGAGCTTTCTCCATCAGGAGACCATCTTTCGCCAGTGAGGCAGGAAGCCCCACATCGCCGTCTCCCCTCCCCTCTTCAGGATCAAGACCATCGGTTCCATTCAGGATTGTATCGTTCTCCTTAACAGGATCATCATTTCAACCCTCATTAGAGAGAAAGATTGAGGTCTCCCTAAGGCGACTGGGACAGATGCTTGGAATGGTCTTACCCTCCACAAGGCTCTTACCATCTTGACGAATGGCACACTGATTGGGATCAGGAGTATTTATCAGAGCGCTCCTGGTATGCTGCCCCGCACTCCCCTCAGTATCAGCCTCTTCCGCCGAACTGTGTCCCAGCCCCGTGAGAGGGATGAGTTCCTGGTGCCTCCATCCGTGCCACCTCGTTCCTCTTCACTGCTGAGGAGCCAAGTGGAGTCATCTAAATCTGTGCACTCGGTCCTGACTTCAGTTCCACAACCGATTCCATCAACGGACCGTGCACAAACAACTTTGCACCATGACTCCGCTGATAAGTACCAGTCAGATTCCTCATCCTACTCCTCTGTCCCACCATCCATCCCATCTCCGGATGACATAGTGGGCTCCCATGATGGGGCATCCCCCTCTGAGGATATGTTTCATTTTGCTGAGCAAGTCAGCAGAATGGTGCATTCCTTGGGAATCAACGTACAACAACCGGAGGACCATATACAGGATCCCATTTTCAGTGCTGTCCACACCGAGTCATCAAAACCGGTAGCAGTGCCTTTCCTCCTGACCCTTTTACAGACTGTCCACCAGTCTTAGAAAGACCCGTCTTCCATGGCTTCAACGTCCAAGCGCCTTGAATCCCATTATAGGGTGCAGGAGAAGGATGCGGCGTTCCTGTGTTTACATCCATGCCCCAATTCCATTATCGTGGAATCGGCGCAAGGTCAGTCACAGAAATCTCATGCATCTCCTGTTGATAAAGAAGGGAGAAGATTAGATCTCCTGGGTTGGAGGATGTACTCGATAGCTGCTTTGGGACTCCGAGTGGCCAATTATTAGGCCATGATGGCCAGATATCAGTTATTTTTGTGGGAGAAGATGGATTCCCTCTGTGCCTATCTTCCAGAGGATCAAAAGGAACTTGCCAGGGTCTTCCATGCCAAAGCTGTCAAACTATCAAGACAGCAGATTAATACCTCTAGGCATGGTGCAGATTGCAGTGCCAAATTGATGGTTGGTTCCATTTCCCTCAGGAGACATGCCTAGCTGAGGTCTGCGGGGTTGACTCCTGAAGCTAGGTCTCGAATAGAAGACCTGTCTTTCAATGGAGAAGGGCTCTTGAATTCAAAGACGGACGAGCAGATGGACTCTGTCCAGAAAGCAAAGACAACCGCTCATAAGATGGCCCTGGGCCCTCAACCAGTGCAGCAAAAGTACAAGGGTCACAGGTAGGGATGTCAGAGAATTCCGCCATGGATCTCGGTGAGGCCGAATGCCAGTGCATTCGCCCCCTGAAATCCATGGCGGAACGGCCTGCTGCCCCCCGCGTATCCCCCCCCAGGACGAGATTTACCTGGGGCGGATGTTCTGGATGGCGGCGGCTCCAGCAGTGGCTGCGGTGGCGGCTGGTCTTCCGACCGGCTGCCACCACCGCCATTTGCAGTCTGGTCGCTTCTGTTTGTTTTTTGGTTTTTTTTACATAGATGTGATAGGCTACGTAAAGACTTACGTAGCCTATCATGTCTGGGTTTAAAAAAAAAAAATGCATACGCAAATGCATTCCTTATTTTTGGCCGTCTTAGTCTATGTAAATATTTACGTAGACTAAGACGGTGAAAATAAAGGGGAATGCAAATAGCGCCCACTACATTATTTGCGTTCCCCCTTATTTCACCGTCTTAGTCTACGTAAATATTTATGTAGACTAAGACAGCCAAAAATAAGAAACGCAAATGGCGACGGCCATAGCCGCTGCCATTTGCGTACACGTGGTTTTTTTTTAAAACCCAGACGAGATAGGCTATGTAAGTCTTTACGTAGCCTATCACAGCTGAATACAGGGACGCAAACGGCGGCGGCTACAGCAGCCGCCATTTGCGTCCCTGCTAGCCAGCGGCCGGATGTCCGGCTGCTGGTGGGGCCAGCCGGCAGTTCCGCGGAATCCCCGTGGAGCTGAGCCGGCCGTCAAGGATTCCTGGGGGGAATCCTCCCCCCCATCAAGGATTCCGGGGGGAGGAACGGAGCGCCTCCTCCCCTTCGCGAAAGATTCCGCGTAACGGTAAGTGACTTTCGTACATCCCTAGTCGCAGGTGGTTTTGGCCCCAACCTTATGTGACCAAACAGCAGTTTGACTGGTACCAGCACTACCAACCTACTCAACAGAAGAAACAGCCTGCTTCATCTGCAAAGTTTCGTCAGGACCACGGCAGGATCGACCCATGTTCAAAGTGTCAACTTTGACTTTCTGACGTTCATTGCTCCCCCTCTTTCCAAGCCCCCCCTTTTTGGATCCATTCTGACACACTTCCTACTGACCTGGAAGATAATAACATCAGACACTTGGGTTTTGGACATAATTGCTCGGGGTTATATGATAGAGTTTCACACTCTTCCCCCCCCCATGGGGGGGTCTGTTCATGTTACACCACCATTGCTTGCCCTCCTTCTGGAGACATCCACCTTGCTCCAAAAGGAACTATTCAGGGAGTCCTTCCATTCCAACCTGACAATGGCTTCTTCTCCCGGTACTTCACCATACCGAAGCAGGATGGAGGCTTTTGCCCCATCATGGATTTAAGGAACTTGAACAAGTTTATCAAGCCCAGAAGGTTCAGAATTATAGAATCATAAAATAGTAGGGTTTGAAGGGGCCTACAAGACCATTGAGTCCAACCCCCCGCTCAATGCAGGAATCCAGGTCAGAGCATCTCTGACAGATGGCTGTCTAGCCTCGTCTTGGATGCCTCCAGTGTGGGAGAGCCCACTGCCTCCCTAGGTAATTGGTTCCATTGTCCTATTGCTCTAATGGTCAGGAAGTTTCTGCATTCTGGGATGACCTAGAAGAGATCCTGGCCTTCCTCTCTGTGACAGCCTTTCAAGTACTTGAAGAGCACTATCATATCTCCCCTCAGACTTCTCTTCTCAAGGCTAAACATGCCCAGTTCTTTCAGTCTCTGAAAGAATGATCACTTTGGCTACGGTCCTCCCTCTTCAAAAGAATGTCTGGTTTGCTGACTTGGACCTGAAGGATGCCTACTGCCACATAGCGATTGTGGATGTCCACCACCGATACCTACACTTCGTCATTGGTACTGACATGTTCCAGTTTCGGGTCCTGCCATTTGGCCTGGCGACCACCCCGAGAGTTTTTACCAAGTGCATGGCGGTCATGTGCATGTACCTGAGACTGGAAGGCATCAAGCTTTATCCTTATCTCAACGATTGGCTCCTGGTCTTGGATTCGAGGAGGGATCTTTGTCATGCCATCAGGATTCTTCTGAACCTTCTGGGCACATTGGGCTTCTGTGTCAACAGAGAAAGTTAACTTTGGAACAGACTCAACGCCTCCAGTTTATAGGAGCACTATTGGATTCCACAGTTGTGCAGACTTACCTCCCTCAGAACTGGCAAAAGAATTAATTGCTGTCGCGGAGACTGTCCTTGCCCATCGTTTGGTCACTGCCTGCACCATCCAAGTTCTATTAGGCCACATGGCCGCTACAGTCTCAGTTGTCAGGTGGGCAAGACTTCGGATGTGACCACTACAAAACTGGCTGCTCCGAAATTTTGACTCCAGCTTGGATGCTTGGCACTGTCACCTTTCAATCCCGAACGGGGTGCTAACATCCCTCCTTTGGTGGATGCAGCCGTACAACTTGGATCGGGGCATGCCTTTCATCCAGCAGCCCCCTACACGAATCCTGACAATGGATGCCTCGCTTTCTGGATGGGGAGCCCACTGTGATCCATTGTGGACTCCGGACTTACAGTCTGCAAAAGAAAAGAAATGTCACATGAACCTTTTGGCGTTTCTTGCAACTTGGAAAGCAATGTGTACTTTCAAGCTTTACCTTCAAGGCAGACGTGCAAGTCCTGACGGACAATACCCTCCAGTTCAAACTTTGGTTCCTCAACGGCGTCTTTCGGTGGTCTTACATACTGTCCTCTTGAAGCCCTTTGAATCTTTGGCCATGACAGACGTTCGCCTACTGTCATGGAAAGTTGCCTTTTTGGTTGCCATGACATCCTCTAGACATGTCAGTGAACTCTGTGCCTTGAGGGTGGACCACCCATACATGACTTTTCATAAGGACAAGGTTGACCTTAGGCCGGATATTGACTTTCTACCAAAAGTGGTTTCTGACTTTCATGTCAACCAGACCGTATCGCTACTGACCTTCTTCCCAGACCCTTCTTCTGATCTGGAAAGGAAATTGCACACTCTTGATGTCAGGAGGGCATTGGCTTTTTACAAATCCAGGACAGCATCATTCTGTACCATGCAATGCCTTTTCATTTGCTATGGCGGTCCCAAGAGGGGTTCTCCTGTCTCCTCCCAAAGACTGGCTTCCTGGATTGTGCAAACCATTGGTTTGGCCTGTGATTTGTCGGGATTGGAATGCCCTCATCACCTTGGAGCACATTCCACTCGAGCAGTAGCCATGTCTGTGGCTTTCACCAGAGGCTTACCGCTGTCGGACTTGTGCAGAGCAACAACATCAACGTTTGTGAAGCACTACAGACTCGATGTTCAAGCACATTCAGACTGTGCTTTTGGGTGAGCCATGCTATCATCAGCCTTGGCTTAAGACACCTACCCACCTCCAGTAAGTGAGCTTGTTAATAGCCCATATATGTGATTCACAGAGACCCCGAAGAAGAAATGCAGGTTGCTTACCTGTAACTGTAGTTATTTGAGTGGTCATCTGTGCATTAACACAACCCTCCCACCATCCCTGCTTTGGTGTCAATGTTGCATTCAGTGTTGATACCAAGGCGTGATTGTTCCCCTCGAGCCTGAGGCCACATTAGTCAGTCTCAAGGAACTGAGGGAATGGGCGGGAACTCGCTGGGATATGCGCAGTGGATGGTGGGGGAAGGGTTCCTCACCAAAATGTTCCTCAGCTATGGAAGCTTCCTGAATGGGACTCAGTGCAGGCGCAGAGCCCGTATGTGTGAATGCACAGATGACCACTCGAAGAACTACAGTTACAGGTAAGCAACCTGCATATCTCTTTCTTGGTCAGTCACCGCTGACTTGAAGTTGACATTTTTTCCCCAATGTGCATCACTTTACATTTGTATACACTCAACTGGATTTGCCATTTTTATGCCCATCCTCACAGTTTGGAGAGATCCCTTTGGAGCTCCTCACAATCCTGTTTTGTTTCCACCACCTTACATAATTTGGTGTTACCAGCAAACTTAGCCACATCACTGCTCACTCCTGATTCCAGATCCTTTATGAATAAGTTGAAAAGCATTGGTCCCAAAACAGATCCCGGTGGGACCCCACTATTTATTTCCCTCCATTGGGAGAATTTACCACTTATTCCTACTCTCTGCTTCCTGTTCTTTAACCAGTTCCTAATCCATAAGAGGACCTCTCCTCTCATTCCATGACTGCTAAGTTTGCTCAGGAGTCTTTGGTGAGGGACTTTGTCAAAAGCCTTTTGGAAGTCCAAGTAAACAATTTCTACTGGATCACCCCCATCCACATGTTCATTGACACTCTCAAAGGACTCTAAAAGTTTAGTGAGACGGGACTTACTTTTGCAGAAGCCATGTTTATTCTTTTTCAGCAGAGCTTGCCCGTCTATATGCTTACTAATTTTATGTTTAATAATGCTTTCAACCAATTTACCCAGAACAGACATTAAGCTAACCAGCCTATAATTTCCTGGATCCCCATGGATCCCTTTTTAAAAATTAGTGTTACATTGGCCAGTCCTCCAGTACAGAGGCTGATCTTAGGGACATGTTACATCTTTTTTTAGAAGAGCAGCAATTTCACATTTGAGTTCTTTGAGAACTCTAGGATGGATACTAGCTGGGCCTGGTGATTTATTAACTTTCAATTTGTCAATAAGGTTGAGAACTTCATCTTTTGTCACCACTATTAGCCTCAGTTCCTCAGATGTCCTTTCTGAAAGCATCTGTTCAGGCACAGGTATCTGTCCTATATCTTCTGCAATGAAGACAGATGAAAAGAATCCATCCAGTTCTTCGCAATCTCCTTATCCTCCTTTAGTACTCCTTTAACTCCATTGTTGTCCAACGACCAACTGCCTCCCTAGCTGGTTCCCTACTTCTGATATATTTAAATAATTCTTTATTGTTGGCCTTTCTATGCACCTCAAAATGCTTTTTGCATCTCTTATTGTCTGCTTGGATCTCCTTGTGCAAGCTTGTGCTCCCTTTTGTTTTCCTCATTTGGGCAAGGCTTCAATTTTCTGAAGAAAGCTTTCTTTTCTCTAATAGCTTCTTTGACACTGCTCATTAACGATGCCAGTGATCTCTTGGACTTGGTGCTACCTTTCCTAAGCTGTGGTATACAGTCTAGCTGAGCTTCTGTTACTGTGGTTTTTGTGTATCCTCTAAGCATTTTGAAGGGTTTTAAGCCTCTTGACTCTCCCTTTCAACTTTCTTTTCACCAGTTCCCTCGTAGAGAAGTTTCGTTCTTTGAAGTCAAATGTGACTGTTGGACTTCCTTTCCTACTTAAATATATATTAAATCTGATAGCACCAAGGTCACTGTTTCCCATTGGTTCAACAGCACTCACATCTCGCACTAGGTCTTGGGTGACAACACTAAGGATTAAATCCAGGGTGTCCTCCCCTCTAGCCGGATCCATGACCAACAGTTCTGGGGCACAGTTGTTTAGGGCACTGAGAAATTTAACCTCTTTGTCATGACTGGAACGTGTATTTATCCAGTCAATGTGGGGGTAATTGAAATCATCCATTATTACAACACTTCCTCATTGGAGGCGTCCCTGATTTCAATTTCCATCTCAAGTTCACTCTGAGCGTTCTGGTCTGGGGCATGTCCCTAATACTAAATTACTTTTAGAGCATGGTATTGTCACCCACGGCGCTTCTGTGGAAAAGTCTGTCCCTTTTAGGTATTCTAGTCTGTTTGACACTGTGCCCTCATTGACGTACAGAGTGACACCTCCTGCAGTACGCCCTTCCCTGCCCTTCCTATAGAGTTTATGTGCAGAGATGACCGTATCCTACTGGTTCTCTCAGTCCCACCAGGTTTCCATTATGCCCACTATATCTAAGTTCTCCTTTAAAAGCAGGCACTTCTCCCATCTTGCCTCTGAGACTTCTAGCACCAGCATAGAAACACTTGTACATGTTGTCCCTCCCCAGATGTTTCTAGAGTGTGCATCTTTTGCTATGGCACTTAGGCATCTTTGACTGGCGATCATGTTTCACCATATGCTTATGGCCTGTTTCCTTCCCTTCTGCATTTGGGCAATCCAAAACATTTTCATCTTCATCCCCTAGGGATCATTCAACCCAAACCATATGCTTCTCAGTTCCTGTCAGCTTTGCCCCTGGGTTCAGTTTAAAAGCTGCTCTGTCACCTTTTTTAATATTTAGCGCCAGCAGTCTGGTTCCATTTTGGTTCAAGTGGAGTCCATCCCTCTTGTACAAGACCAGCTTGTCCCAAAATGGTCCCCAGTGCCTAACAAATCTGAACCCCTCCTCCTTACACCACCATCTCAACCACAC
The DNA here is from genome assembly GCF_057233095.1 of Heloderma suspectum. Lineage (NCBI taxonomy): Eukaryota > Metazoa > Chordata > Lepidosauria > Squamata > Helodermatidae > Heloderma > Heloderma suspectum. The sequence goes on from NC_139461.1 coordinate 146,140,713, forward strand.
ATTGAGACTCCTCAGCTTCACCTGTCTAGCTGACCCTACGCATGGAAAAGGTAGCATTTCGGAGAAAGCCATCTTGAAAGCCATCTTCAAGAATGGTCCTGAATTTCAGCCTTCTACCTAGCAACCTATTTATTTATTTATTTATTTGTGACAGTCATATACTGCTGAATATAATAAAACATCTTCCAGGACCCTACAGCTACATTTCCCTATGTAATTGGTACTTACATGGACCATGACCACTGACTCCACCCCAGTACTATCTACAAAGCTATCTAGACAGCATGTGATATCCACAACCTTGACACCAGGCAGGCAGTTTCCCATGGGGTCTACATGCCCATCACAAACCCAGCTGTCTCTGTGTCTAATGATCATATCTCCCACTACCAGAAACCCCCTCCCACCAGAGGCACACCCTCAGTGTGAGAGGATACTTGCTCGTCTTCCAAGGAATGGGTCACTTCTAAAGGATCAGAATGATGCCCTCCTTCCCCGAGCCCCCATTCTCCGTGACAGTACAGGAGCAGTCACCCAGGGATTGGGGCACTGGTATTAGGTCCCCGAAGGTCTCATCCACCAACCTTTGTGCCTCTCTTAGTTTCTCCAGGTCAGCGACCTTGGCTTCAAGGGAACAAATGCGTTCCCTGAGAGCCAGGAGCTCATTACTCTGAGCACACACTCACGACTTCTGATCAGCTGGCAGATAGTCATACATGTGGCACTCAGTGCAATACATTGCATAGCCCCCACACACACACTCCTGCTTTTTACCTTCATAACGTTGTTGTTGTTGTTATAGCTATTGGGTTTGTTTACCTGGAAACTAAGTTGTTTACTAGTAGAAGGTGAAGAATTTACTTACAGCTATTTCTTTATATGTACAGTTATGTATTTACACTTACTTTTAATGAGAAGGGAGAGAAGAGTTGACTGCTTTGGCTTCCTCCTCCTGTTGCTAAACTCGCACGGGTGCTTAACTTTCTTGTGTACTGATGCTTCGTCTGTGGTGCCGAGACGCTTTATCAGTGGGATTCCTCATGCAGAGAGCTGGCTCCCTCGCAAGTCTGCCTCCTTATATAGCTGTAGCTAGCTCGGCCCAACTGTACTACACCCAGTCAGATTAGAGAGGTTCATTTGAAAATCAAGGGAGGCTGTGGCTGAACTATTGGTCTCCCCTAGCTTCCAAGGGAGGGGGAGGGGGGAAGGATTGGATATCAGATCCTCCTATGGTCCCTGGACGCTCTGCTGGGGACCATAGGATTTCTCTGCCCATGTGTGATTGCATCTGTATGTTAATTTGAAGAGAGAGAGAAAAAGCAGCCACAGCGGTAGGGGGACTAATTTGGTTTAACCCTTTTCCCCTGCCCCATTTTCCCACAATCCTGCCCCCTCCAGTGACTGTTTTCCCTAGGAGGGGAAGTACTCTGGACTCAGATTGCAGCATGGAGTGGGGAGGGGCTGTTGGAAAATATGAATTGTGTGCATGTGTTTTTAAGCCTAATACTGTCTATCCCCTCCACAGCTGCAATTTAAAACAATATGGAAATGTCATGTATTTAATGTTTTGTCTAGTTTGACTCTTAGTTTCTGATTCTCAGCTTTCACTTTGAGCTCCATAACTTTCAGAAAATGGAAGATTTGCATGAATGGAACAAACCTCTCAACTCTTTCACAGGTTTTGTTTGTTCCTTGAATGGATGTGTATAATTTCAAGCCAACATCAGTTTATTTTACTTAATACAGAAGATGGAGGCACCTGAGACAAATGAGAACAAGAGTAGCCAAACCATATAGTGCAAAGGCTTTGCCAGCTTATCCCAGACTCTCAGACTGCAAGGTATTCTGTATCAGCTTTCCCCAACTTGGTGCTTTCCAGATGATCTGGACTGCACCTCCCATCATCCCTGACCATTGGTCCTGTTGGCTGCAGCTAATGGGAGTTGTAGTATAAAACATGGAGGACACCAGGTAAATAAAGGCTGTTCTATATTCTGCAACATTTAAAAGTACTTTTCTAAGATCAAGTCGTGTGTTGTTTGTTCAGACATAAGCAATGGCAATGCTATCATGAATATCATGTTACCTTGAACCTTGGATCTAAGAGATTTGTTGCAATATGAGTTGGCTGTAACAATATTGTATTTTTCCTATTCTGATGAGACTATATTGTAAAAAAAATCTATTTTTCAGTGTTTTCGTTTTGTGTCTTAGGGAAGGGACAGAAAGTGCCTTCACAGCAATAGTTACAACCCACACATTTGACAGACTTGAGCTTTTATTGGTTATAGGTCTAAGATAGATTGGAGGTGCAGAATTTGCCCGCTTTCTCCTGCTTTTTTTTTTATTTTTGTCCTTTGCCTCATTTTATGTGCTAATGTCTTTTTAACGTTGCTTGTTGCTTTTCACTATTTTGATAAATAAAAGAGGGACTATTAAAGACTATAAATGATATTTATATAGCTAAAACATCCCATTTTAAACATGGGTGAGGGGAAAGGATGATGAATTCCAGTTCTCCCCACCTTCTTCCATCATTTTCCAAACCTGGCCCTGCCTCTTGTTTCCCCCAGAATCTGAAGAGTTCAGGAACACTGCTCTTCCTCCCCCTTTATAGCCCAAACCAGAAGCTGCACCTGAAGTGGAGAACATAGTGCTCTCCACCGCTAGTGCCTCCCTTTCTCCAAATCAAGAGCATAATCCCCCCCCCCGCAATAATCATGAGCATATTTTGCCTCATAACAATGTTGTCCCCAAGGGCAGCCCTTGACATTTTTTCATAGGAATGAATGAGTAGCCCATTCAGTTATATTGAAGATAGTTAAGGGATATAGTCAGGGACACCATTGGGGCAAGGACTAAACTGAGGGTCCTAGTGCCACTGTGTCTGAAGTGAGAAATGTTTTTTCCTTGGGTTACATATTGGGAAGGAAGATGACTTTAGACCTTTCTACGAGAGGCATTTATTGTGCACTCATAATTCCTCACTCATGGTAGTTTGTGGGTGCTTTACACAGCGTTGTCATCCTCCAGGGCCTCTCACATGCTTTGCAACCATTATAGTTGGTTTTTCTCTGGTATTTTTGTGAATGGCAGCATGAAACCCTTATATATTTGTGTAATTCCACTATTCCACAGCACCACCTAGTGGTTGTGTAATGGAACATATAGAAACGCAGAGAAAGAAAAACCCTGGAAAAAAACACATGTAAAGGAGCCAATCGTAATCCCACAAAGAATCCAGAAGCAGAAGTCTTGATAAAGTGGCAAGTTAAAAGCCTCATGTAGAAAAGTCCTTTAACTATCGGTGGGCCTCTTTACAGGGGTTCCTCCCCAAAAAGAATTCCTGATAGGCTGCCACCAGTCAAGATGAACCTCCTGACACTCCCTAGCTTTGGGAGTTTTTGATCCCTACTGCCAAGGACTCTTTCTTTCAGCCCAGCCCAAGGAAATAATAAAAAGAAAGGTGCTTTGGATTTTCCTGCCAAAGCCCAGAAACACAACAAAACCTTGTAAAAATCCTGAGAATACTGTGCAGTGCTTTGTGTGGGGGAAGAGGTTGTGAAAACTACACAGCCAAACTTCCAAATATTAAAAGGATTTTATTGGGGGGGGGGGACCAAGGGAAGGAGGCAACAGTCTCTCTCTCTCTCTCTCTCTCTCTCTCTCTCTCTCATACACACACATGCATGGTCTCACGCATACACCATTCCAAAGAAAACCACAGTTTTATTTGACTAATAAGTTAGTCAAATCTCACTTAGCTAGTTATGTGTTACCTTCTTGAACAGCCTTGCATTCCAGAACATATGCAGAGTTCATTGCAGAGGATGGTCTCAGAGAGAGTGTTTTAGACTCCAATTAGATGTTACATGGGAGGCTCACCAGGAGCAAGCAAACTCTTTTATGGGAATCTGAGTTCAGTAAAAGCCAGCCCCTTAGCAAATTATAATTTGTCCAATAATGTGATAGCCTCCATTTCTGAAATCAGTGGTCTAGCCAGCAAATAGACACTTACTGCTTGGACTCCCCTTCCTAATGACACTAAATTTCCATCTCAAAAGATGGAACAAGTTTGAACCACTTACCCCATTATTTTTAAAAAGAGCATACATTTTTGGATACATATTGGGAAAGAAAGAGGATGCGAACTTACAAGATGCTCTAGAGGGCACTACATCAGAATACAGTGGTTTGGTTTCTTGTCGCACCTTTTCTCAACTGAGTCCCCAACTGAAACCTGTTTCCTTTGTCCTACAACACTTTATGGAAGCCACTGTGACTCAACCCAGCCTTATCTGCATAGTCCTGTTGGGATGCTAGGGTACGTGTAAGGGTGTATACATTGTACCCCTTGTGAGATTTATATCAGTGGTAACGGCCACCCAGGGGTAATAAGCAGGCTTCCCCCCGCAAGTGTATTGTCCCCAAGCGTAATGCTTTATTTTTCTCTATAGGAGTGAGTGGCATCCATGAACTTCAAGGGGAGAAAGTAAGGGATGCACCATTTGAGTGAGACTAAGCCTCCCCCCTCCCCCTGTTGATGCCAGCTATTAAGAATCAAACCCCCTCCTGTTTGCATAGCCCCGCTGTAAACTAGGAGATTCTGCAGGGGCTGGGAATCCTGTGCTTGTGAAAAAAAAATAGTAGTCGTTCAGAATAGCCCCCTGCCTCTCCCCAGAACATGCCTTTGACGAGGGTCACCCATGCGGGCTGACACAACTGGGCAGGAAGAATCTCTGAGGAGACCTGGATCCCCTCCCCTGCCAGTACCCTGGGTTTGCCAGGCAATAAGACTGCTGCCAGTGGGGGATGGGAGCTCAGTTCTCCACCACCAAAAGTATTACGGGAGGGGAATTGGACTCTGATGTTGTATTGCTCACACAGACTTCTGGCACTGAACGGACAGATGCGTCTTCATCACCAAAACGATAATTAACTTCAGATAAACTTCGCGTATGTGTGTGTGCGCGCGCGTGTAGAGAGGGAGAGACTAGTGACAGGCTAATTTTTATGATTGGCTGGATTCTGGAGAGGTTTGCTGCATCTCTTTGCACTCTGCATATCAAGGCACATCAGCCCTGGTGAAGGATTTGTCAGTGCGGGGGGAGGGCAGGACACTGCCACGGGAAATAACAGATTTTGCCCTCCCTGCATCAGTGTTCCCAAGTGCCTCACGTATCCTCATAAGAATTTAACGGGAAGAAAGTCAAGGGACTCCATGAGGGTGTAGGCTAAACCTGCTCCTACCTGCCAGTAAATTGAATATTACGCTTCTCCTGTCAACATAGCCCCATCCTGTCTTGTGTGTGTTGGTCACAGTGGAGTGGGATGAAATGTTGGGGAATGGTCTTTATATAAAGATTGATTATTGAACTACATGGCTTATGGGCTGTCATCTCTGAGAGAGAGCTGGATGTTGAGGGTTTGCAGAGGGGCAGGAGATGCTTCCTCTGTGAGATACACATGGACGTTTGCAAAGGATGGCCTACCAGAAGCCAGAAAAAGTAGGCAAAGCAAAAAGCAGGGCTTCTTCCCAATAGCCAGAAATTTCATTTGTTATAAATAAACTTGGCCTAAGAGGAAGTTTATGGTTGTAAGAAGCCTTTTCTTGTAGCCACTGTTCACCGTTTCAAACATTCTGAATGTGGATTTTTCCTCAGTTTACTTCTTTTAGTGAACCCTTTTATGCAAGGTTTTTGAACATAAACTATTCTTGGTCTTGAAATTTGTTGGGGCCTAAAATCACTGCAGTTAGATGTAGCTTGTGTTCTTGTTTTCTGTGCTTCGTTCCCATTAATGTTATAGGGCTCCTTCACACAGAGCTTTTATCCTGCGATTGAGATTACTCCTTCATGGAAGTTTGTGGGCTCTTTACATGACACCATGACCCTGCCGTGACCCTCCAGGGCATCTCCTGCACTAAATGCTCTTTGTTCCGTTTTTAAATAGATCGCAGATAATGAGGTATCAAACTACACCCCCCTTGTGTTCCGCTTCAGTTTCCTCCGTGAAAAGAGTTAAGAGTGGCAAGAAGAGGAGCGAGATCAATGAAAGATAATGGAAGACTCAGATATGGGGAGGAGGAGGCGGGAGGGGGGAAAGAAAGGAGGAAAAGGGAGTCATTGTGATCCTGCATTTAAAAGGAAGCAGAAATCCCCGTTTTAAATGCAGGATTTTAAGCTGGTGTAAAGATGCCCATAGTTTCCCAGGAGTTGCATAATGTATAAACAGGAATGACTGTTTTGTAGGTCAGCTGGTAGGTTACAGTCTTTCCCTGGAATTGTACAGTATTTGTATTTCAGCTTCAAGAGTTCTTGTTATAATGTCTAACGTAGATGTAAATTCTTTGGTGAAGTGCCTTAATGAAGATGCAAAGTTTATTTTTAAAGTTAAATTAGGTAACATTTAAGTTACAGATATTGAGTCCTCAGTTTTTTATTTACATTAAAAGTAAGTTAAAATTTTAACATTATATGTTTAGTTTTAACTATGTAGTCATTCTTTGTGTCATTTTTACCTCTCACACCTGATTGTACCTGACAAGTTGTTCATTTAATTAGGCATTTTATTATTATTTATTATTATTTATTACATTTCTATACCGCCCCATAGCCAAAGCCCTCTGGGCGGTTTTAACTTCATGTTTCCCAAAAACCTCATGTTTCTAAAAAAAAAACCCCACACAATAGGATTTAGTCTAGAAGAGCATTTTGTTTATCTGGCACTTGGGTATGTATTTTGACTTGAGTCAATAAGGGTTGGCATGTAGGAGTTAAAATTCTACTTGGTGCTTTTCCCCAGTGTGGACCAACTTTCTATTTCAGGAAATAAATCAACATATACATAAAATCAGTAGGATTATGCTTCTTTAAAGAAAATCATTCGTTGTAACTGCCAGACTCCAGAGTCAGGCAATACCGTTGTCAGGGCAGCCAAATAGGCACAAAATTGTGGACAAGCGTTCAGACTCTCCAGACATCTTCATGAGGTTGATGTCAAGCTCTGGGTGGGCAGTGGGGCCTTCCAGATGTTTTAGCCTACAACTCCCATCAGCCATAGCCAGCATAGCAAATGGTGAGGGGAGTTGCTAGCCAAAACATCTGGAGGGCCACAAGTCACCCACCCCTAGCAGCTAGATAAACACCCTGTGAGGTTGCTTGATCATGGGTTTTAGAAATTATATATTGCCTGACCATGGATTCTGGATTTTTTTTTTTTTTTTATGGACCAGCATGGCTTCGTTTGTTATATGTATAACTTGGAAAATACCATTCTTTATAACACTCATAGATTCTTGTACATCGTGGCAAAAAGAATGAAAAGAATGTTCAAAATTCTTACTGGACATTCTGGAATTGAGACAGAAAGAAATGGTCTCAGGGTGGTTAGGCTGTCTTGAAGATGTTTGGAAAATTAAGGTGTGTGCTTTTTTAGGTAAAGTTATTTTTCTGGTAGCAGTAGGCTTCTGGTTTGGGGCAGTTACTTGCCAGAAATAATTCAGGCATGGTTACATTTTATTCAGACCTTGTCCCTGCCCCCTCTCCCTCTGGCAGTTTTACAGAATAAGAATATTAACTAGAATAATTAAAGTGGAATGCTCTATAGAAAATGGAGAATTCACTGACAGTATTTTTCTTCTCCACATAAACCAATATTTACCAGTAATCTTGTGTTTCTATTTTTGTTTTTTGGCAGACTTTTACCAGTAAATATCGGTTTATTCCAGAAACCAGAAGCCCTAAACATATCTTTGTTTATAAGGTCAGTCTTCATTTCCTGTTTCTGTCCTTCCCCATCTATTTACAAATTCTATTGTCTTTCAGGTAATGGAAAGTATAGAGTATTCTTTCTGCTTTTCTACTTGCAGCGCTTTTCTAAAAAAAAAAAAAAGTGAACACTGCTGGTATGTGTGGATGTAAATTATGGATGAAATTTTAAACTTTTAGGAAATGGTTTTTACACCTAGAAATTTTACATCCATTCCAGATTTTTAAAAAAAGTCCAGCAAAACAGTTTACATTATTGTAACTGTTTTTACTTAGATGCTTTAGATCTTCATAACTGAAAGTCTACACAGGAAAGTGAACAAATTACCCATGTAGCAAAGGACATGGTTGGGAGTAGAATATTTCAACATTATATGTTAAATGGATCTTACTACTTGCAGAAAAATGTAAGAAAAATCTAATAGTGATATCTTGAACTCAAAACAAGATAGCTATGTACTTTAAATATAGACTCAAAAGTAGATTTTACAAAATGAACAAAAGTACGTTTTTAATAAAATTATAAGCTTGTTCTGTAGTGTTTGTAGCCAATGGTTCACACATCATGACAACCCAGGGTTTTTTAAAACCTTGAGTTGCTGTGAACGAACAAGCATGCAAGTTTACCCTGCTCGATCACTCCCACTTGGCTTCTCCGGCCAATGGGAGTGGCTAAACATCCCAGGGACACTCTGTCCCTGGGTTGTTTAGTGTGACCAGAACACTAACTTGTCTTTTTCCCAACAAGGGAAAAAGTTCTGGGTTTGCATGTAACACTAAACAACCCAAGAATGGCCTGTTCCTAGGTAGCAGTTGCTGTTGCTTAGCCACTCCCACTGGCAGGAAGGAGCCAAGCGAGAGCAATCGAGCCGCGTGAATTAGCACGTTCACTCATTCATGACAACCCTGATTTGAAACTGAGATTCAGAGATGCTGGCAAGTATAAACTTATCACAGTGATATAATATTTTCTAACTTCAGTTAACTGCAATTGTGTTAATGCCGGCACCTTTCCTTTCTCATGAAGTCTTGATTTTATCGTTTTTTTAAAAAAAACACCTTTCAGTACCATCCATCAATATCATGCTATGGCCTCTTATTTGCAAAGCAAAATAACCCCAACACACAGGAGGCTGTCATACCGTCCCTCCTGGTGCTTCATATCATTCCTAAATGGTGTGTGCCTGCCTAGAGTACTACGCATGTGGGGAGAAATCTCACGTGTTGGTGTTGGTCATTCTGCTTAGGATTCTGTGCACATCTGCACCATTTATACATTACATCCAATATATGGAGATAAAGTGGGACCATGGGAGGAATGATCCTGCTGCCTCACCATGTGTTGTTTTCCCAGTTTTCTGAATGTGTGAACATGTCTCTTGCGGAGAGTTCTCTAGTATTCAGACATTAGCAAAAATCAAAATTCCTTCCTCCTTAGAAGAAATTAGAGATGTAAAACTTCCGGAAACTTTGAGGCCACGGGGGAAAGGGGGGAGGTTCTGGGGGGTTTCAGAAAAATTGGAAATTTTGGAAAAATTGAAAAATAAGCAATACTTACTTTTAAGCGCCCTTTACAGATCTAAAGTCACTTTGTTGCTTTAAGACAGCCTTTCCCAACCTGGTGCCCGCCAGATATTTTGGACTTCAGTTCCCAACAGGCTCAGGCAGCATGGCCAATGGTCAGGCATGCTGGGCACTGTAGTCCAAAACATCTGGAGGACACCAGGTTGCGGGGGCTGCTTTAGGAACATAAAGCAGCCTTTCTGTTCCTAAGGTTATTTTATGTATGACTTAGTTTGCTCATAAAATTAACATATTTTAAAACTTTAAAAAGTAAACTTACTTGGTAAATTTGTAGTTATTGTCTGAATAGATTAGAACATTAAATAACGGATACAGCATCAGAAACACAAGACTCTATAGGACAAACCCCAAGCTGTCAAGAATGCACAATTACTGTCAAGAATGCACAATGGTGACTCTACTCACATTTTGGGAAACTGAGCAAAATATACTTTAGATCAATAATTTTAATAAGGAATGAAAGAATCTTACAGAGGATTAAAAAATATTTTTTCCCATGGCTTCATTATTTCCAGACATTTTACATCTCTAACCTTTCTATAAAAGTGTTCTTATTACATAGTTTTTAGAAATCATTTTGGGGGGAATAAAGGCTGGGTAACAATATATAATTACTTTGTCTTAAATTCTAGAAGAAAATATTTCATAATCCAAAGCTGTTCAATTTTTCCAATATTTCAGAAAAAAACATAAGCAGTCCTTAAAAGGGGGGTGGGGAAAATGTTTTTTTTTTCTGAATTTTTCTGTTTATTTTCCGGGCGTTTACATCTCTAGATGAGACCCGTAGTGTTGTTGAATGTCCACTGTGTGTTATCTCAATTGAAAACTACTTTTCCTCCCCTTTTGCAGCATCCCTTTTTCTGGTTCTGATTGTGCAATATAATTGGCAACAACTTTAATCTGAGCAATTGACACTGGTCCTTCTTCGAAACATTCAGAAGGCTTGCGGAGACCCTTGTTGCCACTCTGGAACACATGTGAAATCACTTACTTAAAGGTCAAAGACTAATTATCTTCAGCACTGATAAATTACAATGCAGTTCAGTTCAAACAGTCCAAAATACTATATTATGAGTCTTTCCTATATAAACAATTCCTTTGCAGTTTCAAATTAGAAAGAAGATTCTGTTAATGGTGTATATCAGTCTCAGATTTTTACTGTCAATATTGTAATTTTGTAATATTGTCAATATTTAATTAAATTGTTTAACATGGATATTCTATGTAAATTAAATTTTATTCCAAGGTGCTCCATATTTCCATGCTATGTTGCAGTCAGTATTATTGCAATACAAGATTTCTTTATTAGAAAGGTGAAGGTAGTTATGTATGTAATTCTTAAATCTTCTAAGGCCTGTATTGCTAAAACTCTGTAGTTGTGCAATGTCTTAAAAACTAAGTGTCTGTTAACAGGATTGTTCGAAATTGTGTGTGACACAATTTCTCACAACATACTAACCTTCAGTCCTGGTTTGATAATCCAGGATATGCACAAGCAGTACCCTCCCTCAGCCCCTATCCTGCTGCTTTGCACCTCCCTTTATGCAAGTTGGAAAACAAGCCAAGATTCAGCACTTAAACGTAGCTTCCCATTACATGCAAACCAGGAACTATGGTTAAGGGATTCCAAACAACCCAGAATTCATAAGCTAACTTCAAACCCTGGTTTAATGCTGGCTTCTGATCCTGGCTTGTTTGGAAGCCCTTAACCATAGTCCCCAGTTCACGGTGATCAGAAACCTATTTAAAAGCTGAATCCTTGCTTGCTTTCCCACTTACATGAAGAGAGGAGTGAACTGAGAGTGAATTATCTGTGTGCGCTTGCACACTGCTCATGCATATTCTGGTCTATTAAACCAAAACATTTGACTTCCTGTGCTAACAGCCAATGAAACTGAAAATCTATACATTTTTTTACTAGACAGCTTCAGAAAGATTGGACAATATGAAATAATCTTTCATATAACACCCAAAAATGTTGAACTGTTTTCCTTTTTAAACACTCTAGTAGCAGGTAGTTCGAATCAGTTTACAATATTCCCCTGGTCTGATTTCTCAGTTTTTTCTGTCAGTAGAAATCCTTCATTTAAAGTGAACTTTCCACAGATTTAGCACTTGTGGATCAGACTTTAGCACCCCTTGCACAGTCCAAACATTTCAGGTTCGTTTTCTAGTGCGTAAGAATAAGGGGGGAAGGTAAGAAAACCTTAATTCATTATTGATTAAACTGAAGGAACTTCCCTGTACATTGAAGATGAATGGGAAAGAGTTTATTAACTTCTCTGGAAAGAGCATCAGTTCCTGGAAGTTCAAGATTCCATTGTTATGCTGAACATTTATGACAGACAGATAACCTTTTGGTATTTTAATTTAGGGTGCTGTTAAATTCATAACCATTTTAAACCAGAGAGCATTACCTTTTCAACACAATGGCAAACCACTACAAGCCAATCCTCCACTCAGTCATGTATGCAGATACATGTCATTGTAGAGAGAGGCAAGTTGGAATCGTGTGGAGAACAGCAGCTATCTATTGAATCACACCTGGTGGGAAAGGTCCAGCCATAATAAAGGTTTATGCTAACTTGTTCTCTATATGGTTATTCACCCATGTACTTGATCGCATGGAAGGATTTAACGGTGCAAACCAGTCCTCAGCATTTTCTTTTTACTCTCAGAAGAGGAGGACAAAATCGGTTGTGTATTTTTCACATGTGAGTTTTCTGAAAATACAAGAAAATATCTCTCAAGAAAGGCTAGAAATATCTCTCAAGTCTCTGCATTTTTTTTTTTGCTAGTTAACCTTTATTAGATGTGCCAATATCCATTGTTTTTCTATAACTTTTGAATTATCATACAAGCATATACTGTAAGAGTACACACTTATTAAAAGATAAAATGTTGATCTAGGCAAAAATACTTGTTTTTATTTATGTAAATAGTTCTATTTTTTGTTTTTAATAAACCTGGCTACCATCTCATAACTGTTGTATTTTAACCAAATGGGCAATGTTCAGACGTTCTGTGGCTTATGTATTTGTGCAATTGTTTGTATGTAATTACTAACTCTAAATTGTAAGTAAGAAACATGCTTGTTTCATTTATTCAAAATCAGTTCTCTCCTGTCTAAAAAATATTTTCAGTTATATGAGAAAAGGAATTTATTTATTTTTTTAAGGTAGTCATGCAAGTTCTGGTTTCTCTGCTTTTTGGAAATACCAGGGTGGGGATTTTATCTAGTTTTCACTTGATAGACCAAAGTTACCATTGACACTGTCTTGCAATGCTGATCAAATTTATCTCCTTTGCACTTTAAATGAATTTTTTAAAAGGAAAATCAAGGTGTCAATTGCGTATACATTCTCACTGTACAGTAGAATGTATATCATTAGTCAGTCTGTTTATAAAGAGGGTATTTTCCTTTGTTGCGGGAAGGGGAGTACTTGAGCAATGTATTTGCTAGTCAATATAAAGTGTTTACATGTAATTACTTAATAAATTATTTGATTTTAAGATGGATCTTAGTGATGATTTTTAAGTGACAACAATTGAGAACATCTTGCTCCTATCTTTCAGTCCATTCTGTTTTGAAAATGTTTTCTAATAGTCACTTTAAATGCATTAATTTGCTTAAAATTCTGAGGAAGGAACAAAGCATACACTTGTACAACATTTCTGACTGCATTACGGTGTGTAACATTCTGTAACTTCTACAGGAGGCACATTTTGAATATCGAAAGATCGTATAATTCTAGATGCTAAATGCAATAGTGCCAACAAAGGGTACGGCGTGGCTTTACTTCTGCTTGTTCAGATTAATATCTTTAAAACTGCCTTACAATAAATGTGTTTTCTCCATATCCCAAAGTAAATGCTGTAGCTTTAAATAGATGCAATCAAGGAATTGCTTTTCTTATCACTTTGGGGAGGGGGGAAGAGTGTGACTAGCACCTGATCCTAGATATATATGTACATGGAAATGAGTCTCGGTGCTTTTGGTGGATTTTCTTCTACACGTGTGAATATACCTGCTGCAACACGTTCACTGCAGATTAGTGGCAATCTGAGACATTTGTTCAGTGCAGCCAAGCTGCTGAGGCTATACCCACATTGTAGTATATGCCTGGCTGATATCATATGAGAACTAGTTTAAGCCTCATGTGCCACAGTATCATGACGCTATACATTGTACCAAGTTCACTCCATGCAGGAACATGGCCAGAAATCCTATAACTACATCAAAGCTATTGTACTTGTCCACACTCCATTAATTAGAAGGGAGAAGTTCATGAGGTTTTCTTCTTTTTAAAAAGTGGAATGATATAGTTTCTCAAATGCAACTCGCCTTTAAATATCTAAATTCAGCAGGGTATTTTTGGGTCCTTTTCATCATTATTTAAAAGCAAAATAAACCATCTTATGGCACCTTAGACTGTGAAATTATTACAGCAAAAGCTTCTGTGGACTAGAGTCCACTTCATCAGATTTGTGAGGTATTATCCTCAGTTGACAGGTATGCATGGGAGAACAGGAAAAGATGTAAACAGTGTGGTTAGATGGAAATGGAAGTGTAAAACCAGTCTGTGACAAATAGGTTAAAGCTTTAAATATATGCAAAATTAGCTCAGTGACCATTCTTATCAGCAGTAATTGATGATCAGTCATCGTTGCTGTGAATGGTCACTGTGCTTCTTTCATACATTGAAACTTTCAAGTGAATTGTCAGGCTGTACTTCTGAATTTCATAACATTTGATCCCACTGTAACATCTTTCTTTTCTCCACACCATGTGTGTATACCTGCCAATTGAAGATAACTCTTCATCCATCTGACTATAGCCCTCAAAAACTTATGCTAAAGTATTTTTTTAATATTTAAAGTCCCACAAGACACTTTCGGTTTTGCCGCAACAGGCTAACATGGCTGGCTGCCCCTCTGGAAATTGTTTTGTGAAAGTAGCTCACTTGCTGTGCCAACATGCTCTAGTGTTCTTGTGGTGGTGGTGTAATGTTACACGTTCCTCACTTTGAGGGTAGAAGTTTTGTTTTTGTAAGGTGGATCCTTGTGAGCCAAAGCTGACCAAAGTGGTGATATAGATTATATATCATATAATGCATTTTACAGTTACCTCATTTTGGACAAGCTCAGAAGTGGTATGCAGAAAATAGCTTGTCATCCTCATTATTTTCAACTCTTTAACATTCATTAACAGTGTATTACCAGTTCCGTGACAGGAAGACACAGCTTCTGGAATCCTGGAATCTTCATTATCAGTCAGGTTATAATTCTCCACATTGCAGACATTCCACTGTATTGACTTGGTTCACTTTTCTTTTTTGACTTTTTTGAAAGTCGGCCATATTCTGTGTAGGTTTGGAAAAAAGTTCCACGTTGCCTGAGGCTTTTCTAGAATGTTTCAGCAACCAAGGAGGTACAGAGTGAATATGGACCAGCGGGAGGGTTTGGGTGTTTTTTCTGTTATTTGTGGTACTTGGTCTTTCCACTGATGTAGACCATCTTCTCTATACTAGAATTTAATGTAAGATAAACATTAGGAAAAGTTTCCTGAGAAAACAACTTTCAGTTACCACAGTTGTGTTGGTTTACCTGCCATCATAATGGCTAGAAGAGGCACCAGATGTTGAACTGTTATTGAAGGGATCCTCATTAGGGAGATGCAAGTGTTCACTAGCAGGATGCTTGTTAACTTTTGGCTCTAACCTGAATCGTAGCTTTTATCGCTTGGTAGAAAAATTCATGGAGGATAAGGCTATCAATGGCAACAGGTCATTATGGCTTTGTTTAAAACATTTCTATTCCACCCTTCATCAAATCAGATTCAGGATCAGAGGCAGCATGCCTCTGAATATCAGTTGCTGGGAAACAACCGCTGGAGAGGGCTTGTTGTCCCTTGTGTCCTACTTGCAGGCTTCCCACCGGCATCTGGTTGGCCACTGTATGAACAGAATGCTGGACTAGCTGATCCCTTGGTCTGATCCAGGAGGGCTCTTCTTATGTTTTTAATTCTTGTGGCTACCCAGAGAAGCTTAAACTACTATTTGGATTTCTTGAATCTAAATCAAATTAAAAACCAACACTGACTATAATATACATTCATTTGTTAAAATGGAACACTCCACTGTTTGTCTCATTTATATTTGCAATTGATGCATTTCAGACTAAAATGTGTTCTTAATTAACATCACTTGTGAAAATATCTTAGGAGGTCTGCCTATTGCATCACTTTTAATCAAACTGGTATATTTTGGCGGTTTGAGTTGTCTTTTCTATGAATTCTGGCATACTGTTACTTAGAGAGCAATCCTATGGCTGCTAGACAGTGGTGAGACGGCCATAGGATATCCTGTGTTCCGGGAACCGACCTCCTCCCGCTTCCACGTTGCCTTGGAAGCAGCACAGAACAGCCCCATTCTCTGCACTCGCAAGAGGAGTGTGGAACGGCCGAAAAGGGGGGTGTCTGGGGGTGTTCCAGGGCGGGGAGGGCAGAAAGGGCGGAATAAGGCAGGAGTGGGCGGGGGGGGAACCAGGGCTTTGAGTGATGACATTGATGAGAGCCTGCCTAGTAGCCACCCAAACAATTGCCAGTAAACCGCCATGCGACCTGCCCAGAGCCCCAGGCTAGCTTTGGGCTAATGTGGATTTTAAAGTCCCGTGTGTCCCCAGACGGAACACGTACGACTTCAGTAAAAAGCGCAACAAAGCAGAGAGCGAACTAAACTAATAGCTGTGAGGACCCCCCCCCCCCCCGTTTGCATGATCACTGTGGCTTGTTTAAGCAGCAGCACGTGCAGGACACTATTTGCCTAATTACCAACACAGGCGCAGCTTGTGTCATCTGAACCCAGGTGGCATAGTTTGTTTGAGGGGGAACAATCCTCAAATAACTCACAGCCTGTTGTTGATCATGCAAACCGGGCCAATATTCTAAAATGCTAAATTCAGATTCTCTTTATTTTCTGTTTTGTATTGGTTTTTCTTTTAATCCATTAATCATTTGAAGCTGGCAGCAGCTCAGCTGTTGTCAGGAGCTGCCCCTTTCCATCATGTAACTCCTTTGCTGAGGGAACTGTACTGGCTGCTTATTCACTATTAGGCCAGGTTTAAGGTTCTAGTACTACTGTACAAAGCTCTAAACAACTCGGGACCAGGATACCTGGGAGAGTGCCTCCTTCCTTACCAACCTGCCTGGTCACTGAGGTCATCGGATGGCCTTCTCCTGGTTGTTCCACATGGACCTATGGCCCAATTGGAGTCCACCAGGAGAAGAGCCTTCAGCATGGCGGACCCCTTTGGAATTCCCTGCCCCTGGAGGTCAGGCAGGTCAGGCACTGTGTTGTTTCCGGCCCCTCCTGAAAACAACACTTACAGGAGGCATTCCTGAACTGACCAGGTATGGTTTTTATTGGCATTGTGTGTGTGTTTTTAACAAGTATAATTTTAATGTGATGTTTTAATCTTTTTATTCTTGTACTGTTTTATCTTTTGTGTCCACTGCTCCAAAATCTGTTCTAGATATGGAGCGGTATATAAATACTGTAAATAAATAAATGAAATGTGTTCATTCTGTGCCTTTAAGATCTGATCTTAATGTCATACTGAAATTTGTGGTTTAAATGAAATACTCCGTGTGCTAGCTCTTCAGATACCTACTGAAGGACCATATGGATCTATTGCATAGTTCTAGATGTAACTGAAAATTACATGCACCAATTCAGTCTCAAAATAGCTTTAGTATTTTTTTAGCAATACTTGCTTCATCCTTTGAAATTGTTCAAGTCCTCTTTGAGGTTGGTCACATATAAGCACTTCAAAATAAAAAGCCATTCCTTCCTTCCTTCCTTCCTTCCTTCCTTCCTTCCTTCCTTCCTTCCTTCTTTATGGATGGATGGATGGATGGATGGATGGATGGCACAATCCTATGAGGATAGTCAGCCGCCTCCGAACCCGGACCAATGCAGGACAGGCGGAGCATGGAGGGGGTCTTCTCCACATTCCAGCCAACCTGCATTTGTGGCTAGACAACCGATTTCAACTGTCTAGCCGGGGCGCCTCGGAGCGGGGTGGAAGAGACCAGACGGCACATAGGAAACATAATGGCACTTCCACCCTCCCTGCCCCTAGGAACTCCCCCTTTCCCCCTGCTCCCTGCTGCTCTTACAAGTGTGAGGTAGCAGGGGAGGGGACAGGAGGCAGTTTTCTGGGAACCGACCTTGGAGCGCTGGCTCCAAGTTTGGTTCCCAGAAAACAAAAAATCCTATGGCCATCTAGCCGCTGTCTAGTGACCATAGGATTGTGTCCTTAAAGTATTTTTATCCTGCTCCTCAGCCAAAAAAGGCTCCTGGAGTAGCTTACAGTCAATCAGCAAAAAAGACAGTCCCTGCAGGCAGGCTTACAATCTAAAAAGACACGATGCACAGGGGGGAAAGGGTGGGGAGGGAAGAAGGGGGGAAATTAGACTGTCTGCCGGGGTGGTGGAATGGCCATTTCCTCTCTCATCTCCCAGGCGGGGGGGGGGGGGGGGGCGGAGGAGTGGGAATCCAAGTGGAGCAGGCCGTGATGTCCCCCTTGCCAGCTCCTGTCCCCCTTGCTCCATCCTCTTTGCTTCAAATGGCTTAAGAATGAAATATGGAAAGAAGCAATTGCCACAGAATGGGTGCACAGCAAGAATTATTAAGAGTATTGTTCAGTATAATATTCATTGGGTTTTAATACAGCACATGCTTAATTGCTGACCTTTTTTCTGTTAATAGTTTCTCCTGTTTCCATTCAAATTGGGCAAAAACAACAAACCATTGTGTGCATGTTCATTAATCATAGCCTGATTACAGAACATATGAAAAGTACTCAAAACAAGAAAGGTAACACGGATGCTACAATAAATGTAAATGAGAACCCTTAAACTGTCCGCTGAAAACTGGTGTAGCATAATGACTAAGAGTAGTGATCCGTGAACCAGGAAATCCCTGCTTGAAATCTCACTTCAACCATAGCCTCAGGCTAAACTACACAGTGCGTAAATACATAGTGTGCAGCTTGCCCCCTCTTTTTTACTTATAAGTAAGCATGTGGTGACCTGATCTGGATCAGGATCACCATAAATGGATAGGTGAGATTTAAACTTTCCCCTCCCAGCTGTTTGTTTTCCTAAATTCAGTCCATTTCCGGGCCTGATTCAAAGTGCTGGTGTTAACATTCAAAGCCCTTAACGGCTTGGGGCCAGGTTACCTGAAGGATCGCCTCCTCCCATATGTGCCTGCCCGGACCTTAAGATCATTGTCAGCAGCCCTTCTCCGTGAGCCCCTGCCAAAGGAAGTGAGGCAGGTGGCTACTAGGAGGAGGGCTTTTTCTGCTGTGGCACCCCGGCTCTGGAATGAGCTCCCTAGTGAGGTTCGCCTGGTGCCTACATTGTATTCCTTTCGGCGCCCGGTGAAGACCTTTTTATTTTCCCAGGCATTTTAGCCTTTTAGCTTTCTAAATTTTTAGCTTTGCTGTTTTAAATCTGTATTTTAAACTCCTGCACTGCTGCTAGGTTTTATTGTGGTTGTATTGTTATATTGTGGTTTTAATGTTCTATATATTTTAAATTGTTTTACTGTGTACTGTTTGGTTTTAATTTTTGTGAACTGCCCAGAGAGCTTCCGTTATTGGGCGGTATAGAAATAAATAAATAAATAATTCACCCCCACCCCCTGCTCAGGGACTAAAAAACAATTCAATTTGTGCCAATGGAGAGGTTTTTCTTTTAGCCCCTGTGTGTGCGGGGGGGAAGAGAATTTAGGAAAACAAGTAGCTGGGAGGAGGAGGTTTAAACCTCCCCTACACATCCCCAGTTCTAAGCCAGATCAGGGCCCTGCACACTTGCTTGTAAATAAAAAAGAAAGAGTAAGCTGCATACTACTTATTTAAAATATTGTTTAGTCTAGTCCTCACTAAGTGGTTTTAGGCAGCCATTATTCTCTCATCTTCAACACTCCCTCCTCCCAACTGCAGGATGGGGGCAATATACTGGCCTGCCTTACAGGGTTGTTGTAGGATTGCTTGGCATAGTGGATACAAAAACTTTTTGAAAACTTGAAATATGCTATACAAATGATAATTGGCATATCTGTTACAGCTACATATCTTGGATGTAGTTGTTTTTAAAAATGGTTAATTTTAAAAAATAAAAGCAAAGTAACAGGAAGATTAGTTGTACTGTTTACTAATGAGTGAGTGTGTGTCCTTCCCCTTGCTTTGCTAGATTATGGTTTATTGCATGAGGCAGAACTCCAGTCCTGGACTGGCACCATAATGCATATATGATATCACAGACATACTTATTGCTCTTAGTGTGAGAAATGAAGTTCATGGTGCTGGCCTTATGTCCCCTTATTCTGTAGAAGTTGCACATGTCACTCCTCCAACACAGTGGCACAGACCTCCCATCGAAGCCTGCCCAGCACAGTGAGCTCCCACATGTTGATCATCTGTCAAGCATGTATTTGAGGATGGCCTTCAGAGAATCTTTGCATCTAAGGATGAGTCAACCTCTTGAGTTTTAAAATCCATGTTTTAACTCGGGGATTACTGTGAGTCTTGATTTTTGTTGCTGTGTTTAATGCCGTTTTTGATTTTATTGTTTTGTGTCTCATTTCATCTTTCAATTGTCTTAAGACTTATTTATTGTAAGCGGCAGCATACAAATGTCATAAGTAAACAACAAGCTAACCAACTAGAGAGCACAATTTTGGTGTGGGAAGGCCTCCCCATTTTCCTCTATATTTAATGTAAGGAGCTGCCAGCTCCCTCTGTAGCCAGAATGGATCACAACATGTAACATCCCTACACCTTAAATCTCTACATAGAGTTAGCTGAAATAATCTGAACTTTGTCTTCTTGATGACAACAATATAGAAATCTTGCCTAGTAGAGGAAGTGAACATATTCATCTGCTAACTGAATTTCAGTCTCAAGGTGATTTGGGGCTTCTTCACACGGAGCTTTTATCTTGCTATTGAGATTGGTTACTCATGGACATTTGTGGGCCCTTTAGATGACATTGTGAACCTCCAGGGCATCTCCCACACTAAATTACCTTTATTCCATTTTTTTAAAGATCGGAGATAATGAGCAAACAAATTACCGCGCTCGAGTTCCCTCATGAAAAAGGAAACGCCACAATAAGAGGAGCTAGACCACAGCACCATCTACCAGCTGTAGAATGAAACATATGGAAGACTCAGATAAGGGGAACAAGGTCAAGGAAAATGAGGGAAGGAAGCACGTGTAAAGGGAGTCCATCGTGATCCTGCATTTAAAACGGGAGCAGAAAGTCCCATTTTAAATGCAGGATTTTAGGCTGGTGTAGAGATGCTCAAAAACAGCTCAGGTAATGCTCTTAGAAACTTTTGCAAAGCTGGGCAATTCCAAATATGTTTACCTGATTCTACATGAAGTTCACAAACATTTGTGGCAACAAATTGCTGCATCTCTCCTCCCACACAGAAGCTTGCCCTTGATTATTCTGCAGTTCCCTTCCATTTTTAAGATTCTGTTGGTTTGGGGTGCTTCCAGAGAGGCTTTATTCTGTCATTGCTCTGGCTCACAGAATTTTTGTTGTTTGTTGTTCAGTCGTTAAGTCATGTCCGACTCTTCGTGACCCCATGGACCATAGCACGCCAGGCCTTCCTGTCCTCCGCTCTCTCCCGGAGCGTGCTCAAGTTCATATTCATTGCATTGGTGATGCTATCTAGCCATCTCATCCTCTGCCATCCCCTTCTCCTTTTGCCTTCAATCTTTCCCAGCATCAGGGTCTTTCCCAGGGAGTTTTCTCTTCGCGTTAGGTGGCCAAAATATTTCAGCTTCAGTATCTGTCCTTCCAATGGGCAGGCAGGGTTGATTTCGTTTAAGATTGACTGATTTGACCTCCTTGCAGTCCAGGGCACTCGTAAGAGTCTTCTCCAGCACCACAGTTCGAAAGCATCAATTCTTCGGCACTCAGCCTTCCTTATAGTCCAGCGCTCACAGCCATACGTTACTACTGGGAAAACCATAGCTTTGATTATACAGACCTTTGTCAGCAAGGTGATGACTCTGCTTCTTACTATGCTGTCTAGGTTTGCCATAGCTTTCCTCCCAAGGAGCAAGCGTCTTTTAATTTCATGGCTACAGTCACCGTCTGCGGTGATCTTGGAGCCCAAGAAAATAAAATCTGTCACTGCTTCCATTTCTTCCCCTTCCATATGCCAGGAAGTGATGGGGCCAGATGCCACGATCTTCGTTTTTTTAATGTTGAGTTTCAAACCAGCTTTTGCACTCTCCACTTTCACCCTCAACAAGAGGCTCTTTAGATCCTCTTCGCTTTCTGCCATTAGGGTGGTATCGTCTGCGTATCTGAGGTTGTTGATAATTCTCCCGGCAATCTTAATTCCGACCTGTGATTCATCCAACCCGGCGTTTCTCATGATGTACTCTGCATATAAGTTAAATAAGCAGGGCGACAATATGCAGCCTTGTCGTACCCAATTTTGAACCAATCGGTTGTTCCATGTCCAGTTGTTACTGTTGCATCTTGACCCTTGTACAGGTTTCTCAGGAAACAGGTAAGGTGGTCTGGTACTCCCATCTCTTTTAAGAATTTGCCACAGATGTTATTGTTTTCCATTTGTGACCCATGTTTTCGCACCACTTCTTCCATCTTTTTTCATACTGGAAAACGGCTGTTTTTTGGCTGGGTGTTGGGATCCCAGTTCTGCTGGGAAACGAGGTTCACTTGGTTTCCCAGGAAAATTGCTGGGAATACAGCAGTGGCCACATCTGGGGGAGGGGGTGCAGTCCCTGCAGTGTTCCAGGAAGGCAATGTGCTCCATTCAAGCCCCAGAAATTGCCCACTCCTGTGGTAGTTGGTAGGTATGGTTAGATTGGGAGATTATTATATGTATTGGACTGCAAGTGATTATTGGGTACACTCTATACAATTTCACAGGCAAAAATAGGCAGGTAAGGAGCTTACAATCTAAAATAGATAACTGGGAAGAGGGAAGGAAGGAGTGTAGGGAGGGATGATTGTGCACGACTCAATTAAACATATTTATTGGTTACAGATGAGAATAATAGGATAAGTCAAAGATGAACTGACTACAGATTAGTGACTGCTCTTCTAGCTCACATTAGCAGTACAGAAGCACAAACAACACACCATCTCCAACATCACTTGTATCGGGAAGACACTGAAATAGCACACTATTGCCTCACAGTTCGCCAAGTCCCCTTCCAGATGGATGCACCAAAAAGGGCAGCAGCTTTTGCTAGGTCAGTGTCAGTTTCTTCAATAACCAGTGACTGTTTCATCCTTTTTTTGTCAAAAGTCTTACTTACTTTTGACCTGCTTTATTTGTGACACAGTAGACTAGTTGTCTATATAATAAAGAGTAATTATAAAAGGTTATTTATTCTACTTGCGCATGCACGGATTGGTATCTGCTAGTTGCAATAGCATCTCAGAGCTGACCTCCTGAGGGCAGCATGGAGGTCAGATGCACATGGAGAACGTATGAACATGTATTTGTTTCTGTGTAATCTGCTGTGAAACTGGTATGACTAGGCTGACCATACATACCATTTTAAATGGGACAGTACCTTTTTTTCATATTTCCCAACCTTCCCGACATTTTAATATGTCCATTTTGTCCCGGTTTCTTTTGTAAAAAACTGAACGCGTGTATCATAAGGCTCTATGCTAATCAATGCGTGCAGTAAAACTACTAGTGTGACGAAAGAGGAAGTCCCATTTCCTTTGTCCAGCCAGGGCCAGGCTTCTTGAGCTGGCTACGATCAGACGCCGCCCCCTGGCTTGCCTGCAGGGGCGGGGAATTCAAGAGGCGGTCGCTAAGCCCCATTCAGCGTGTGGGAGCCAGGAGGGTGAGTCTTACAGTTATTTCTACCACCATTCCGCCCATAGAGATTCATTCTGCCCGACATTCAGTTTGATTCGGGCTTTTCAGACTCATATTTCGGTTCAACAGGCTGTTAGCTATTTTTTTATTACAGAGGAACTCTCCGGCGGGACATTGGCATATACTGGCTTGTGATAGCAGTCAGGGTGTTCATTCCGTTTTTGTTTCTTTTTGGTGTATGTTTATGATTTTATGCAGTCTGGCCACTGCAGTCCTGCATTAGAGTGTTCAGTGTGGTATGCCATACAGATTTGTTTACTGCTCATGTGATATTTTGTAAGTATTTTATATATGTATATTTATGAGTGGGGTTTTTTGTGTATATGCAATAAAGTAGTGTTATTCGTTTGCGGCCTTTTCCATGTTCTTTTGCAGTGAGTTAGGTTGTTTTTAAGTCTCTTATAGCTGAGAGACCACAAAGGGAGCTGCAGTTGTTTTGTTATATTGTGGTTTTTCATGAATACGGAATATTACATAACCCCATCCCATTTTTGTCTCAAGGAAATATGGTCAGCCTAGGTATGACCCATGTCTTGTACAATAACAGAGCAGGACATGACAAGAAGTTTTGATCTCTGTAATTCTCAATTAATCCTTGGCTGAAATTCTTGTAGGCATCATCAAAACCATTTAATGGGATCTTAGTTGTATGTTTAGCATTTCAAGATCCAGTATCCCCAAATATGGAAATCTTAGGCAGGTGTTTGCTGATATTCATGTCACCCATGCAGCCTTTCATAATATAGCACGATGTGTAACAAATGTATGAAGAAACCTTAAATTGAAGGGGGGCGGGTTCTGTTCAATACCATACGTGTTTTCTTTTTAAAAAAAGATGAAAAAGCAGAGTTCGGAATTTAACCTCATGCTATTCAGAGCCTTTGTGTGGTGGGAGATCAGAATTGCACTCTGCCCCAAGACCATTTTATGTCTATGTGTTGGTGTCATAATTGGAAGAGAATTATGTACATGGAAGTCCAACAGCTATAGTCCAAACAGTGTGATTATTTTCTGATTTTGAGTGGTTATGATGGCATAGATTGGGCCTACATTGGACTCTGTGTACACGAGTCCCTATCCCAGCACATGGATGTCAGGAGGATCTGAGGCTTGGGCTGGCATGTAACTTCCACACATTTAAAGCCAGAACTGAGTGTCATGCCACTGAAAAATGACACCACCTGTAGGTCATGTTTGTTCCTTGAAGCATATGACAAAAAGGGACTCTTTTGTGAGACAGACACCTGAATTGGTGAAGACTACATATTTCTTACATCTCAAGTAAGCACAAATAAGCATATGAGCAAATTCAGAGCAACTGAGTCCTCGTTTTCAGTGAAGAATTGGCCTCTCCCTTCCGTTTGCAACTATGCATATGTTAGGCTCAGTAGGTGGGAACTGTTACTTCTTTTACTGTAGGAGGGATACATTTTAGTCGTCATTGCTTCCCTGCCCTTCACAGATGGACTAGACAATAAAAATATGGGATGTATAATTACTTAACAAAGGTTATTTATATATCATGAAGAGCTCCTAAAGAATCTTTCCAAATTGGGTAACAGAACAGGAGATGAGATGTGTAAGTACAAATGTCCCTAATTTTGCATTATACAGTGATTGTGTCCACGTGGGGGGGGGGGGGGGAGAATTCAGCTTTCTAAGAATTATACATAAACTTCAACAAAGGCAGACCAAGTACCCATATAAGTATCCATTCACAAGTGGCGTCCATATATCACCCATTCAAATGTTGAAAGTGTTAAGTCCTTAATCTATTGCATTATAGGAGGTGAGTGTTTATCCTTCCAATGTTGTAATATCAATCTTTTAGCTGTCAAAAGGGTGTGCAGGATCCATTTACGCCAATTGTGCGTTAACCTCCAAGAAGCAGAGAGATAATTTAAGAGAACATGATTTAATATCAGTAAATATTAAATATTAATATTAATATTTAATATCAGTAAATATTAAAGAGTGTTCCAATTCAAATACTTTTTGGTCTCCTCTACCAAAAAGAGATGCAATGTTAATGACTAGGAAAGACACTGTAAGTAAAAGATAATACCATTGCATAAACATTGGTTGCATGCGCACATTTGTTGCCCCATCTTGAAAAGGATCTCACAGAGCAAAAGGGCAAGTGATTCTGGGGCTTTTCAGTTTAGATAAAAAATAAAGTAAAAAAGCTCATGATACAACGATATTTATTAAATGTCTATACCACCCAATAGTCGAAGCTCTCTCTCATGACTTTAAAATTATGAGCAGTGTGAAGAGTGAGGATACAGATAAATTTCTCTCATAATACTAGAACTTGGGATTGCCCATTTATATTCATATGTGGTAGGTTCAGGAGAGAGAAAAGAAGAAAATACAATACACAACACATAACTTATGGAATTCACTGCCATAAGATTTAGCAATAGCCAATAGCTTAGATGGCTTTAAAAACTTTTAGGCAAATTCATGGAGAGTAAGGATGTGATACCCACCTACCTGGGAGTAATGATAGCTAAATGGAACCTGTAAGTACTAGATGTTGGGAGACGAACAAGAGAAAGCTTGTGAGCTTCCCACAATAAAACATACTGAATTGTCTATGTAGAGGCTAATACGAAATCATTCAGAGATCCCAACACAAAATACCTCCATAATTCCTTCTAGGGTTGAACTGCCAATTGACCAGAAAAATATTGTCAATTGATTGCCTAGTGTTTGACTTTGACCACAATCAAATATTCCATAAGGCAAAGAATGCCCTTGTGTAACTGATGGTCTGCCTATTTAATTAATTAAAATATG
Source organism: Heloderma suspectum (assembly GCF_057233095.1). Taxonomy (NCBI): domain Eukaryota; kingdom Metazoa; phylum Chordata; class Lepidosauria; order Squamata; family Helodermatidae; genus Heloderma; species Heloderma suspectum. The sequence goes on from NC_139461.1 coordinate 146,166,823, forward strand.
TATATGCCACCCATCATTAACAAATTCCAGGTTGGTGTACAAAATTAGTTAAAACAACAATGAAATTTAAATACAAATCCACAAAAACTGTCTTGTCTTTTATGATTAGCACATCTCTACCAAATCAGTGTTTTAAATACTTAACCATTATTTGAATATTTTTAGCCGTTTTAGTCAATTGACCAAGATTTTTAGACTAGTCAAATTAGCAACCCTAATTCCTTCCCATGCTGATCCCAGCTGTGGGTAGGTGTGGTGCTGGGAAAGAAGGTGTTCAGTGCAACCCTCTTTCAGAGCTTCATACATTACAAAAGGAAATGAGACCAACCACATAGGAAGAGGCTCAGTGACAGAGCCCTTGCTTTGCATGGAGAAGCTCTCACGTTGCACTGGCAGCTCCAGTCAAGATCCGGTTAAGGGGTACAACTGGAAAAGGGACTTCAGTGTGATACCTTTGAGAACTGCTGCCACTTGGTATAACAGGCCTGAGCTAGACAGGACCAAGGATCTGGTTCACTACAAGAGAGCTTCACATGATCACAGAGGAACCGGTTCTTGGCAGCTGCTGCATTACATTTTGATGATGAGAACTCAGCCTCCGGTGATCAGCTGCCGAGCCGGACATTCTCTCTAGTTTTCAGAGTACACCCTGGTCCTAATATCTGCTTTTCTGCATCTGCTGATCAGGCCTTCAGCAGCAGCTCTCTTGCAGCGCCTGCAGACCCACGACTTCTGGTGAGACAAAGAGGGCTCAGTGCACACAACCCAGCCTTGGCTTTCCTCAGTAACTGACTCGCCCATTTGGGACCTGAAATGCACATACAAAGTAAATGATAAATTAACCATTACTCTGTCTGTTGTGGAATGGAAAACTGGATCAATAAGAACCGAGCTAGCAAATCTTGTGATACGTTCCATGGGGTTTTCTCTGACTCGCCAACTGGCCATTCTTGCGGCAGTGGACCAGAGGGTTGCATGCACCTGCTGCCTCCCATATAGCAGTTTGGCTGCATCACGAGATAGCTCTCTGCAAGCCTTCACATATTTTCCCAGTGCCAAAAAAGGCCGCTTTGAACTCATCATGGGACTACAGAAGCGTCATTAGGGAATCCGGTGTTTAAGGAAGCCTGCGCATGGGAACTCAGGCACCCCAAATTTGGGGGTGGTGGGATAGAGTAGGAAAGAGTCCTTGGGAGCGATTCTACTGTTGCGGCGAAGTATCGGGGAGTGGAATGACACCCCACCCCACCCCCAATCCGGATGAGAACCGGCTTCCCTCGTCCCACCGAGGAATAACGGCGGCAGACAGCAGCGTCCAAGTGAGATCCAAGCCCTTCCGTTCAGCCGACACCGCGTGGGATGATTTTGGTTCCTGCCGCCGCCCCCTTCCCTTCCCAAGGGATCTTTTCAGCTATGGAGGGGGCTCCCCCCGGGACAGGGTGGGGGAGAGGACGCGCGTCCTCGGAGCACCCCGCTCCGCGCCCTCCCTGGCAGAGGTCCTCTCCGCCAGCCGGTGGAAAAGGGGCCCCGCGCTCCCCGTCGCCGCCGAACAGGGCGCTGCGGGGGCGCCCCTGCACCGCGTGCCACTCTCTTCGGGCCGAGGATCCTTTCCGTGGCGAGAGAAGAGCTCGCCGCGCGCAGTCTGGGCAGGGGGCCGGAGTCTGCTTCGAGGACGCGACCCCTCGGAGCCCAGAGCCTCGAGGAAAGACCTTCTGCCCTGACCGCCCCCCCCGCGAAAGGATGCCGAGGGGGCGGGATCAGCCCCCGGAAACAGGCGCCCTTCACGTCCGACTTATTCCGCCCTTTCCCGGGATCTTTCGCTGAGGGAGCGAGGGGACGGGCGGGCCCTGTGCTGGTCCCCCTTCCCAGGGATCTGGGCTGCTGTGCCCCCGGCAAGGGCAGGGCTGCAGGACCCGCCGCGCCCTTCTCCTTACGGCAGAAGACGAGGGGCGGAAGGACGGGGCTAAGCGGGAGGAGGGGGCGAGCTGCCCTCTCGCTGCCGAAAGCGTGGAAGGTGGCCAGTCCCGCTCTCCCACCGCCTCCGGCGTATCGGTTCAGCAGTCGCGGGGGGAGTCTTGCATCCCTCCGAATTAAGCGCAGGCCGTCCCTTGCCCGGGCATTGCATCCTCGCCCTCTGCCCCGCGAGGCTTTCTTTTCCAGCCCGGTTGTCCCGGCCTCCTCGTCCGCGACGCGACGCTCCCTGGCGCCGCGCACATTCCGCGGGGTCCCCGTTCCTGCCACGTGGCTTCGCCGCCTGCTCCTCGGGCAACGTGAGACGCCGCGGGGGAGGAGCCCGCGCGGCAGCTCCTCCCGTCCCGGGCTCCGGCCGCGCTCGGCTCTTTGGAAAGCCCGCTGAGCGCGCTCACGTGCGCTTGGAAGGCGAAGCGGCCGGGACGCGGTGGCCGCCCGCCGGCCGGTGCCTGCTCCTCTGAGTTCGGGAATCGGGCAAGCGGAAGAGCGCGGCGGCACCTCCTGCCGCCCCCCGGGGACTGAGGCGGCGAGGTTGGGCCTCGGCCTGCTTGCTCGCCCGCTCGCTCTCTGGGCGGCGCAGCGCAGGGGAGCCTGCGCCAGCCCGGCGCCCCCCAGTCGTGTCGGACTGCAACTCCCACACTCCCCAGCCAGCCTCTCACTCGCGCACCTCACTCTGGGCAGCACGGTGCCGCGGCACTGGCAGGGGCGGGGCTCTGGCCGAGGAATCCGGGCCTCCCTGCCCGCCCCCCCCGAGAGAGAGCGCGCGACAAGGAGCAGCTGCTGCCGCCGCCTCCACGCGGTCGCGGCCTTTCGTGCAGCGGCAAGGGCCCGGCGAGCGAGGGTTGCCGCAGCGCCCCGGGTTGTTTACCTGCCCCCTTCCTCGGGCAGGCCCTGCCGGCTGGCGCATCCCTTCCTTCGCGCTGTGGAGCAAGCGGGTCCGGGTCCAGCAGGGCCGTCCAGAGGGAGGGCGCAACAGCGGGCGCAGGCTGCTCCCGCACACTTCCCCTCTCTCACCGGGCGGTTGGTGGGGAGGATTGGGCCCGGTCCCATCAACTGCGCCGCCCAGAGCGGCAGCGGGGGCGAGCAAGGCGGGGGCTGGGCTGGGCTGGCTGCTTCTTCCGTGACCAACCCGTCCCTCCGTGACACACTACCGGGGGGGGAGCGAGAGGGCAGGGCCGGCTGCGTGGGGCTTCTCGCAGCGGGCCGTACTGCGAGCCCGCTCCTCTCTGCTGCAGGGCCCGGGCAGGGCAAGCAAGAGAGAGGAGTTGGGATCAGCCCTGGCCTGCTCTTGCCCGCACGCCCGCCCGCCCATCCGCCTCCAAAGCAGCAGAGCGGCGAGGAGCAGGCGCTGCCCGGGGGCGCGTGTTCCGGGAGCCCCACTGGCCGGGAGTTCCTCCCCCCCCCGCCTCTCCCGCAGGGCCGAGCGGGAGAGGACATCCTGCTGTTCGCCGCTTGCGCGTCTCGCTCCGCGCCGCAACAGCTGCTGATTGGCCGCTTTCCCTTGGAAGTGAAAGTGGCGGCGTGAAGCAGACTTCTTTTCAGGCCCACGCAACGCAATGCGTCGCCCCTTCCAGCAATGCTCGATGAGGATGAGCTGCAGCACGGGGTCCTCCCGTGTGGCCTGGGGCTTCGCTTATCCAAGGCAGCGCAGGAAGAGGAGCACCGCAGCCCCCCACACCATGAGCGTGATGCGAGCCCTGGCTCTGAACGACCGCCAAGACCATCTGTGCTCAGCAATACCTTCGGTGTGCGCATTGTATGCCCTGAGGGATGTCTCCTGAGATGACCATCCATCCATAAACAATAAGGATAAAAACCACATATAAACCACAGTATATAAATCGTGACAAATATTCCAGTTGTGATGACCCAACCACATCATAAGCATATGTGAGAAAACTAAAATTGTGAATTCTTTGCATCTGTCTCCGCTGCAGGAAAGTAGGGTAGCCACCTATGCATGAACAGACTTTTCAGGAAGGGAATCTGAACAAGCGAAGCAAATAGTGGTGCCCTGTTGGCAAAAGCTAACCAATCATCAGGTCCAGATTGTATCCACCCAAGAGTTCTTAAAAGAACTCAAATATGAAATTGCTCAAACTCTTTAAAAAACATGTAACTTGTCCGTAAGATGGGGCTCTGTACCAAAGGACTGGTAAGTGGTCAACATAACACTCGTTTTTGGAGAAGATTGGAAGGAAGCCAAGCTGGGAGCGGCTGAGGTCCATCACCAGCCACAGTCTCCCCGCCACCTGCTCCAGCTGCAGTCAGTTTGCCCCATGCTCCAAAGAGGGAGTCGGGAGGTCTGAAAGACCAGCACTGTCGGCGGGGGAGCAGGATCCAGGACGAAACAAGTAAATCAAAGACCAGTACCTCTGGAGCTGGCATCAGAGGTGGGCATTGTTCAGCACATATTGAGACCCACAAACCCTGCAAGGGGGCCCACTGAACCCCTGGAGCCTCCTGACTTGGTCAAGACTGGTGCAAGACCTTCCGCCGCCACCAGGGGGAGCACAAGCCACCACTGCCACATGGGTGGAAAAACGAGCTGCCGCAGTTGCCACAAGGACGGGGGAGAGGAGGGACGCGAACCACCACGCCGCATCAGAGAGAGGAAGAGGAGCGCAAGCTGCCACTGCCACCCTCCCCCCTTTCTATCTGCCAGCTGCTGCCCCCCAACTTGCCCTCAATATCTTGCTCAGAAAGGTCCTTCGTGAGCGTGAGGCACTGAAGGGGAGGTGGCCCTGGAGAGTGCCTGTGCCATGACAGCACAGGTGAACTCCAGGGTCGTCTCAGGCTGGCACTGAAAAAGGACCCCTCCGAGTGAGGCATTTGGCTGGGCAGAACCTGCTGTGACCTTTGCTGCAGCAAGGGAGCAGTCGGTGTAGCTCCCCAGAGTGCCTGACTCAGGGTGAGGCATAAGGTGGCGGGGGGCTGTGGCCGTGTCAGCTTCAGAGAGCCACAGTACCTGCTTTCCTGCTGCAGCATTTGCCTGAAAATGCACTGGAAACAGGTGGTACATCATGACATGCTCCCTGGGACATGGTATGGAAAGAAGGCGGCCTCCCCTTGTCAGGCCATGGGAGCGGCCATCTTTTTCCCCTTTGCAATGCCCCAGGTATGGATGGCACATCATGACATAATGCTGCATTTCCAGAGAGGTGATGCACTTTATAGCTGTCCCAAGCCAGTAGAAACTGTTAGAGAAACTAAGAGCAGTCCTTGGACCACATCATAAATAGTCACATAAAAAAAATTAAATTGAATTCACTAAAAGCATGTGGCTTAAAACCCACACAGAAACAGAACAGAACCAACTTGCCAGTCAACACATGCAAAAGGGACATAAAACAGATCAAGGCTGTTTGTTTTAAGTTGGGATGAACAGGCCAAGCTTTTGTGATTATTGTAGGCAGTTTGGTTTTTTCTAACAGTATCTCGAGCGAGTGCTCAAAGAATGTTACTGAACTAGCCCATAGTCTCCTGCGAGCCACCGTGCTGTGGTATCTCTAAATTACACAGAGTAAGAGCTGCTCTCTTGAATTCTGCCACCACTAGCAGATCCACATTCCTCCAAAAATGACTTTTGTATCACCTCAAACCCTCATAACCACTGGAATACTGCCAGCCCGAAACATAAAATATTAATACGACCTTCCCAAACTGCAGTCCATGAAAGAGGAGGAATTGTGTGTTTACACCAAGCAAAACTGTACAGTCAAAAACCAGCCCAACAACCCATCTTAAGAAGCAGTGCCTGATGGGACATTGATGCTGAACTGTTTTCTGATGTCCCTTCCTTGCTCAAAGCCCTTATGTCCTTATTTGCCAGTATGGACATTTGCATAAATGTTACATTTACAGTTACATTTGCATAAATGTCTGTTCTGTCCTTCCCCTATTCCATCCATCATACATTTCAAATGTGCTGTCTACGATGCAGAAACTATTAATGTTCTGGCCCTTATGCTGCGTGAGTTGCTTGCATTTTACATTTCTCCACAATATGGATCCTCCTCCTTCTAGTGATAGCCATGTTCTGACCTCTGCAGGCTCATGAGAGTAAGCAGGATACAGACCTGCCAGTGATACGGACCTCACAGTGGTTACATTGCAATAGGGCTCTGAGTTTGGTGGAGGAGCCTTCTTTAGAGCAGTGTCATGCTTATCCTGCCCTGCTCATGGGTACTTATTAAACAAAAAAATCATAAACATCAATTTTCACCACATACAACAGACATTGGGTATGCCCCATGTGGAGGGCACCAAAATACACTTCTGTGTGGCAGTGATACTGTATGGTGAAATATAATGTTTAGATTAAACTTACCATGAGAGTTAACTCAAGCACATGGAACATGTCTGTGGTAGAGCTACGTGTACTTGGTAGTGGAGGGTTCTGGGATGGAGGAATTCCATGCCATTCGGCTGACTTTCACTCTAACCACATGAGCTGTGGCAAAGTGTTTGGTGGCCTCCACATGGGGTGAGTAACACAGGGGCAAACCAATTAAAGGGAGACCTGTGCCAATGGAAAGGAATGAGGGTTCTCTTTACAAAGGCACCCCTTCATAACTAGCTAAGCAGATACAGGGTGCATGGAAAATGTTTTGCCATAAGTAACTAACCACAGTTTCCCAATAATTCCTGAACTTAACTTGCTTCTATGAAAATGACAGTTTTATAAAGATATCAACAGCTTTTCCAGATTAAATCTTCAAGTCAGTCTCTCAGCTTTACTTCCAAAAGAAATGTTAATTGTCTGTGTACTAAAAACCTATATTACAGTTAAGGCACTAAGGAATCAGCTCTGTTTAAAACTAGGTCACTGCTAGCTATGAGTTACAAATGAAGAGGAATTAAAGCCAGTTAAGGCCAGTTAAGACTCTAAGACTGGACATAATGGCACAACAGAAATTCCTGCCTTCAGCTCCCCTTTCTTTGGAAAAAGAAGGGTAAGTCAAGTCTGCCTCACATCCGCTGTGCTTTCCAGAATTTAACACTGCTAGCACTTATCGTGGTGGTTGCCAGGTATGCCTTTTGCTCCAACGAGAAGGCTGTGACCCTTCCTGTCACATTCAGAAACTGTGGCCATAATTTGTGCTTTTAACATTCAAGTCTACACTACTGCAAGACTGTGTAAGTGAAAACCCAGGGAGGTGATGAATAACCAACCATCATCACTCTCTAAAGACTCACCAGGAGAATTTTGACTGAGGCTGGTAGTATATACACATGTCAGTCGTGCAGATACATCAACAGAGCTGGAGACTGCAATTTTATCCTATCGTTCTTCCACATTCTTACTCCATGTTTTAGCCTCACAATAGCCTTGTGACATAGGGCTTTTCTACACGAGACATTTATCATGCACTTGTCATTCCCTGCTCATGGTTGTTTACAGGTTCTTTAGACGAAGACATGACCCTCCAGTTTCACTTCTTTGTCTAACCAGAACTTTGGCCAAGTGTTTTTAGAGCAGGGAACATGCAGCATTCAATTGTAAAAGCAAAAGAGGTCACTTTTTTCCCACTTGTGTATTTGCACGATTTTGCTATACCATGGTGCCACCTAGAGTTTACATTGTGGGAAAGCAGGAAAGGTAGCATTCTTGTGTAGTGCTCGGATCTCAATTCTGCAACGAAACCAAAAGTAGGTACAGTGGATTAACAGCCAATTAACAGCCTCATGTAGAAAAGCGCATAGGCTAGGCTGAGAACAACTGACTGAACCAAGTTCACCCAGTGAATCAGGGAGCTTAGGGATTGAACCTGGGTATTCCATATTCAAATTCCACTCTAGCCACTGTGCCATATTGGCATTAAAAAGGGGGCCATATAGTATATGTCCCTCTATTAATCTTGAGGAGAATATCATTGAGGGAATCCATGCTGTAGCCAGTCTGAGAGCCAAGCTGGCAGGATTAAACCTGTTGATCAACAATCTTGCCTGGAAAGGGAAGGTTTGAGTTGAGACAGGAACTGATTTCAGAAGAAGCATCAAGATTTGTTGCTGCTGTTGTTTCACTGTTGTCTTAAGTAGGGCTGAAGGACTCCAGGGTGGACGTGGTCTCTGCCTTCCTTGAGAGATGCGTTGATTGACCTGCAATTCATTCGATTAGTTTAGCTATTCAGGAAGAGCTTCCAATGCAGGCACTTCTGATCCCTGCAGTCCAACTGCTGGAGCCAGTTAACTGGACCAACACTATGACATTCTCATAGCATACACAGTCCTGTGCCTTCTCTGTCCACATGCCAGCATGGCCAGTCATCAGATGAGTGGTTCTGACTATGCATATCTATTCTAGGCGGGGTTGCACTCCCCCTAAAGGATCAGGTTGGCAGTCTGGGGGTACTGATCCAGCACTGTCATTAGAGGTTCAAGTGACCTCTGTGGCTCCAAGTGCCTTTTATCAACGTTGGCTGATAGGCCAATTTCAACCTTACCTGGAGGGAGATAGTTTGGCCACAGTGACTCATACTCTGATTACCTCCAGTTTGAATCATAGAATCATAGAATAGTAGGGTTGGAAGGGACCTACAAGGCCATCGAGTCCAACCCCTGCTCAATGCAGGAATCCAAGTCAGAGCATCCCTGACAGATAGCTGTCCAGCCTCGTCTTGAACGCCTCCAGTGTGGGAGAGCCCACTGCCTCCCCACGTAATTGGTTCCATTGTCGTATTGCTCTTACAGTCAGGAAGTTTTTCCTGATGGTCAGCTGGAATCTGGCTTCCTGTAACTTGAGCCCATTATTCCATGTCCTGCACTCTGGGATGATCAAGAAGAGATCCTGGCCTTCTTCTCTGCGACAACCTTTCAAGTACTTGAAGAGTGCTATCATATCTCCCCTCAGTCTTGTCTTCTCAAGGCTAAACATGCCCAGTTCTTTCAGTCTCTCTTCATAGGGCTTTGTTTCCAGTCCCCTGATCATCTTCATTGCCCTCCTCTGAACCCTCTCCAGTTTGTCTGCATCCTTCTTCAAGTGTGGTGCCCAGAACTGGACACAGTACTCCAGATGAGGCCTAACCAGTGCTGAGTAGAGGGGAACTAGTACTTCCCAGGATTTGGAAGCGATGCTTCTATGAATGCAGCCCAAAATAGCATTTGCCTTTTTTGCAGCCACATGACATTGTTGGCTCATATTCAGCTTGTGATCGACAACAATTCCAAGATCCTTCTCGCTTGTAGTGTGGCTGAGCCACGTATCCCCCATCTTGTAACTGTGCATTTGGTTTTTTTTTCCTAGGTGCAGAACTTGGCATTGATCCCTATTAAATGTCATTCTGTTGTTTTCTGCCCAGCGCTCCAGTCTATCCAGATCACTTTGAATTTTGTTTCTGTCTTCCAAAGTATTAGCTATCCCGCCCAATTTTGTGTCATCTGCAAATTTCATCAGCAAAGTTTGGAGGTAATGTGTTGTATGTGGGGCAGCCTTTAAAAATGGTTTGGAAATGACAGTGGGTCCAAAATAGGGCCAGCAGATTACTAACTGGAACTGGGTCTTTTGACCATATCACATCTGTGCTTTGTCAACTCCACTGGCTCCCAGTCCATTTCTGGGCCCAATTTAAAGTGCTTGTTTCAACTTTTAAAGTCCTAAATAGTTGTGACCAGGTTACCCGAGATATCATCTTCTCCCCTATGTGCCTACCTGCACCTTAAGATCAGTCTCAGAGGCCCCACACTCTGAGTGCCCCTGCCCAATGAAACCAAGCAGGTGACTGCCTGGGAGAGGGCCTGTTGATAGCGGCACCCCCAGTTATGGAAGAGCCTTTGCAGAGAGTTCACCTGGGGCCATCCCCCATGGTCTTTTCAGCACCAGGCAAAGACGTTTCTGTTCTCCTAGGCCTATGTAGTCTGGGCCTCCCAAATTTAAAATTTGTGTGTTTGATTTTCAGGTGCTGTGGGTTAGGTTTTGTTGCTGTATTCTGTGTTGCTTTTGATTTTATGGTTTTATGTTCTATTTTGTATGTAAATCATTGCTTTGTTTCCTTACTGTAAGTCACCCAGATAACTTTATGTTATAGGGTGGCATACAAATGCCAAAAAGTAAGGAGTAGGAAGTAAATTGTCTGCTAGAAAGTAAGTAGGCTGAAGACTGGCAATAGTGGGATGGTGAGAATTTCGTTTCAGGTCTTTTTAAAAAGAATTTATCAACGTTTGCAAAATTCCTTATATTTATACTCGGGACAGAAAGAACTTGAGATTTAACATTTTCAAATGTGGCAGAAACCAAAACTGGCAGATCTGTCCATGCATGCACGAAGGGTTTGAGTGCCTAGCTCTTAAAAGTCTGGTTTTGAATCCCTCTATATTCAACCAAGTTACCACTGAATTAAAGTGGCCACCTCTTTTTTCCAACAGGCTCATCATCTTTAACAGCTATATAGCCAGCAGGGTTGAACATGGCTGGTCCTCTTCCATGCTGGTTGTACCTATTGGATTTGGCCAGTGCAAATTGATGAGAATTCAGTCCATGTTTGATAAGAATTTATCAAAATGTGCAAATTTCTATATATTTGGGATGGAAAGAACTTGAGATGTAAACAATGTGAATGCAAGAAAAAGTGAAACTGACAGATCCATCCATCCCTAGTTGAAGGTAGGTCTTTTTCAGAGAGTTGGCTTGATAATTAATTACTGTTAATATCACTTTCACCTCTGGTAAAGTTTTACAGGTACTTGTATTGTTTCACGAACCTGCAAAAGCAGCTGTTGATGAGAGTTGACAATGGGGCAAAAAATATGTATGTGCACCATTGAAAGTGAAGCCTCTTTCAAGTTACTTTTAGCTCTCTCAAAACTCTCAAAACTAACATCTTCCCACCTTTTACAAAAGCTGGGGCAGTGCAGCAGGTGTTGGTTGAATGCACTATTTTTAAGTGTACTGCTCCATGTGACAGTTTCGCTGCCCTGGACCCTTAGAAATAAGACTGATCACACAAGGTGGTATTACAGAAACAGGAACATAGTGTGTCCCCAGACAGTGATTGTGACAGCCACCTTTGATATATTTTAATTTCTCATTCTGTGATTTAAAGATGGTGGTGGTTGTGGTGATGGCAGGGGTGGGGGGATCTTGTTTTGATTACAGTGGCAATTGTAGAAATACTGTCCAAATGTCATGATTTTTAGTAAACATAGCTCCTTCTTCATTTCAATTACTGGGGACAGCAGCCATGAGGCAGTGGTCTCAGAGGAGATGGGGGACAGCATGGATCTTTGGAAAAAAATAACCTGAGCAGATAAAGGTGGTGCAAGTTCTGGAAGAAGCAGGAAAGAACAAGGTGATGCAGGGCACAGATCTGGATCCCTAATACAGGGGAGGGGGCAGAGTGGAGAATGAAAGAAAATATTTGTGACATGTTCTTGTGGGAGGTGGAAAGAGGGTGGATGTTCATAACAAGCCTATTGTATGTATATTAATAAAAATTAAGTGAGAATTAATGTATTTCAGCATGCATCTAAGCCATTCCTCACCAAAAATATCTCCTTTTTATGTTCTTTAGAGAAGAAATTTGTTTCAAACAGTGTTTTTCTTCTGAGGACCTGCTTTGCCCTTCCAAAGCAGAGGAGGGAAAGCAAACAAAACAAAACAGCATTATCCATGTAACTGTGGTTCTTTGAGTGGTCATCTGTGCATTCACACATATGGGCTCTGCGCCTGATAGCAATGGAGGAAAACACGCTGTGCAGGGATTATTGCAGCAGAGCAGGGTGTAGGTCTAGCCTCCTTGGGGGATGCCTTCCTCTTGCAATGGACCAAAGGATTTTACAATCCTTGCAATGGAACAAAGGATCTTTTCCTGCCATTTCCACTGTTGCCTCGGGTCCCGTCAAAGATACTGGAAGACAACACAGCTTGCATACTCATCACCCCATGGTGGCCAAGGCAGGGTTGGTTTGCCCCACTGCTCAGCAGGGGTTGACATCAGTATCGCCGGCTCCCACTGAAACTGGACCTCCTGACCTAGCAAGACCAACGGATCTGACATCCCAATCTCCAAATGCTGCGCTTAACGTCGTGGAGAATCTGAAGTCGATAGGTACGCTGCCGTTCACAGACCCGCTTCATGTAATCTTTGAGGAGGCTTGGAAACCAGCCACTAGATGTTCTTATGCCCTTAAATGGGTGAAGTTCTCTGACTTTACGAATGAAAATAGGGAAGACTTAAATTCTCATCTATAAAAGTTTATCTGGTGGCAATTTCAGCTTCGCATGCTCCAATAGAGGGTTTCTCCGTTTTTTCACACCCTCGTACCTGACAGTTTCTTCAGGGAGTCAAGAATCTCCAGCCTTTGATTAAACTGCTGATACCAAGTTGGAGTTTGTCAGTCATCCTCCAGCCCTAGTAGTTAAGCCTTTCGAACCCCTCACAATGGGTGATTTTCGTTTATTGTCTTGGAAGATGGCCTTTTTAGTGGCAGTTACATCTGCCCGTCAGGCTAGTGAATTAGCAGCCTTCAGAGTGGACAATCCTTACATGGTTTTCCACAAAGATAAAGTTGTGCTTCATCCAGATCTACAGTTTTTACTGAAAGTTGTTTCTAGTTTTCATGTTAATCAAGACATTATCTTACCTGAATTTTTTCAATCCCCTACGTCGGAGTTGGAATCTTGGTTGCATGCTTTGGATGTTCGGAGAGCATTAGTTTTCTGTAAATCCAGGCCTGAGGTTTTCTGAAAGCCCCCAAGACTTTTTGTGTGTTAATGGGGGCAACAAGAAAGGTCTATCAATATCATCCCAGAGACTGGCCTCTTGGGTGGTCCAGACAATTACCCTCGCTTACTGCCTGTCAAACCTGGATATGGGAAAGGTGACAGTGGATTCTACATGAGCCATGGCAACATCTATAGCATTTGACAGGGGTATTTCTATTCCAGAGTTATGCTGTGCGGCAACATGGTCGACGCCATCAACTTTTGTGTGGCATTATTGCCTAGATGTCAGGTCTCGAGCAGACTGTTCCTTTGGCCGTGCTGTTCTTTCGTCTGTACTACATTAGAACACCTGCCCCCCCTTTCTGGTAAGTGACCTTGCTACTTGCCCATATGTGTGATGCACAGAGACCATGAAGAAGAAGGACAGGTTGCTTACTTGTAACTGTGGTTCTTCGAGTGGTCATCTGTGCATTCATACAACCCACCCACCATCCATGCTTCGGTGTTCATGATTTCATGTCTGGTACTGAGGTGGTTGTTCATTCTACTCCCTTCAGTTGCGAGGCCACAGTAGGGTCTCATTGAACTGAGGGATTATTATAGAATCATAGAATAGTAGGGTTGGAAGGGGCCTATAAGACCATCAAGTCCAACCCCCCGAGGCTTAGGCGGGAACCCCTCCAGACATGTGCAATAGGATGGTGGGGGAGGGTTCCCACCAAAACTTTCTCACAGATGAGCACTCGAAGAACCACAGTTACAGGTAAGCAACCTGTCAATTTGTTGTTTTCAGTTCGTTCTTTTCATAATATGATCAGAGAGAGTGTCTCCAAAGAAGGAAGTGAATATTCAAGTCAAGGAGCTGCTAGGATAAGGACTGTGGCCCAGACTCCATATGCTCTGATCAAGTCAAAGGTATGAAATCACAAGTGGAAGTACAGTGACTGCTGATACAAGGGGATCTCCTATAAAATGAAAACTAGGAGAAGGAGATGGAGAGTTGTGACAGCATCTACCCAATCCTAGAAGCTGGAGAAAGTAAGGCCAGGAATGCTGGCTGTCTCTACAAATCATGGATCAAGGTCAAATTCACTTTCCCAGATCATCCAACCAGACTGACACCTGAACAATCCCATAATTCAACCAAGGAAATTCCTTCATCACCTTTGAGAAGGCACATGAACTGCCTCGATCTTAAATATGAAATGACGACAATCTAATAAAGAATGAGGGATTGTCAAATGTATATGGGAATCTGAGGGGCAAAGACACAAAGGTTATGGCAAATATATAAAATTATCTTATATTGTATTGTGCTTGTGATCAAAAGCCTCGCCATAAACAGTATCAGGGAAGGATGAACAGTAGGAAGCATAAGCCCCAGTACATACATAATGGCCCCTACACTTAACTTTCTCCTCCAAACATGTGTGAACCAAGCAGTCTTCCACAGGGATGACTGCTGATACGCTGGCCCTACTCATGTGATTTTTCGTTGGAGTGGAGAGAAATGGTGCACCAAAACCAACAGGTGATCGGATGTTGTTATGGGGTTTCTGGATCACACATTCTTTGAGATATGTGGTGGAAGGGAGGGGCACCCACCTGCTCCTCTGCTTTTCAAAGCCTACCACCAACATATACTATGAGGACAGAAGTGAGCTTTTTTTTTTTCAAAGCCTACCACCAACATATACTATGAGGACAGAAGTGAGCACCTGGTCTGTTGATGTGGGCTGGGGTTTGTGAGCATTGAAATTTACCAGCCAAAACATTGGCTGCAGGCCTCTAGTATAAAATGTGCAGAACTAGCAACACAGGATATTGGTTATGTCATACAATAAAGGATGACTTGACTTCTAGCAGAAATGCCTAAGGTTAAATAAATTATGGGAAGCAATTGTTAAATCAATCAAAGGCATTGCAGGGCTTTGATGAGACCTCCTAATCTTTTCTTTTTCTAAACTTTTTATCAGCTTAGGCTGGTATACCAACTATGCCCTTATCTGGACACAGATAGCCTAGCTACAGTTATCCATGCTCTGATAACATCTCATCTGGATTACTGCAATGCGTTATACGTGGGGCTGCCTTTGAAAACGGCCCAGAAACTTCAGCTGGTCCAAAACAGGGCAGCAAGATTGTTAACAGGGACTGGTCAACGAGCTCATATTACGCCGGTACTTTTTCAGCTGCACTGGCTGCCAGTCCATTTCTGGGACCAATTCAAAGTGCTGGTATTAACATTCAAAGCCCTTAACGGCTTGGGGCCAGGTTACCTGAAGGATCGCCTCCTCCCATATGTGCCTGCCTGGACCTTAAGATCATTTTCAGTGGTCCTTCTCCATGAGCTCCTGCCAAAGGAAGTGAGGCGGGTGGCTACTAGGAAGAGGGCCTTCTCTGCTGTGGCACCCCAGCTCTGGAATGAGCTCCCTAGTGAGGTTTGCCTGGCACCTACATTGTATTCCTTCCGGCGCCAGGTGAAGACCTTTTTGTTCTCCCAAGCATTTTAGTATTTTAGCTTTCTAGTCCTTTAGCTTTGTTGTTTTAAATCTGTATTTTAAATCTCTGCATTGCTGCTAGGTTTTATTCTGGTTTTATTCTGGTTGTATTGTTATATTGTGGGTTTAATGATTTTACATTTTTGTATTGTCTTACTGTGTACTTTTTGGTTTTAATTTTTGTGAACTGCCCAGAGAGCTTCGGCTATTGGGTGGTATAGAAATGAAATAAATAAATAAATACTTCAGAGTTTGTGTACCAAAATGTAGTTGTTGCAAAGTAATGTTTTAATCTGATTACTGCAGTAAGGCTGGTTTTTACAAAACAATGGAAAGAAAATAGCTCTCCAGCTAATGATGTATTGATATTAAAGTTACAACAATGTTGAATGTTAACAATGCAGGCTTGCACAGCTTGTTACCCACCAAGTTAAAAATAGTTCACCAAGCTTATATGGCAGCCCGCAAAGATAAATCTCCTGCTTTTGCCTCTAGCCTGAGAGCATCTCTACACCAGCCTAAAACCCCGCATTTAAAATGGGGCTTGCTGCTTTCATTTTAAATGCAGGATCACAACGGACTCCCTTCACACATGCTTCCTCCTGCCACCTTTTCCCCCTTATTTGAGTCTTCCATATGTTTCATTGGTCTGGCTCCTCTTCTTGAGGGTTTTTCTCTCAAGTTGAACTCAAGAGCAGTAACTTGATAGCTCATTATCGCCGATCTTTTAAAAAATGGAATAAAGGTCATTTAGTGCAGGAGATGCCCTGGAGGTTGACAACGTCATCTAAAGGTCCCACAAACTTCTGTGAGTAACCAATCTCAATAGCAGGATAAAAGCTCTGCTTGAAGAAGCCCTGAGAGTGAAAATGGGATGTGGGGGGTGGGGGGGTCAAGTATCTGGTAGTCCACAATTAATGGCTGGTGAGCTGCATTCAACTTGCTGGGTCGCAGACTAAGATCCAATGATCTGAAACGGTAGCTAGTATGTGGCTATTTAAACCAATATAACTTATTTCATGGGGATACAGTCTATACCATGAATCAGATCCCTGTTTGATTGCCATTTGTATTATTTTTGTAATCTCTACTATATATTTTTTTAAAATGATAAATTTAAACATATAACCTGTAGGAGTTAAAGTTTATACACCAGAAACAACCAATGATCATTCAGATCTCAACAATTGTTAACAGTGAAATTTGCTGAAATGCGTTTTTGCTTGAAGACATTTCTTAAAAACGGATGGGTGGGAGGCATAAAATGAGGGCAGGCAGATACAAAGGAGTACAGCAGGGCCCCTGTACCTTTAATCATTATATATAAGAAAGAAGTTTAACAGGTACAACTTTTCTGAGCCCTGCCAAAATTCCTCCTCTACAGAAACATTAATTATTGCAATTGCTAGTAAGGGGGAAATGGGAGACATCTATAGCTGCATGAGGAGTTCTCTGATGAAACTTTAAAAGGGTCATGTATAAGAGACAGAAGGAGGAACATATAACCAAGAAGGAAAACAGTAGAGTAGCCCAGATCTGTAAGATTTGTGTCAAGAAAGCTAAAGCCCAGAATGAACTAAGGTTTGCAAAGGATGCTAATAACAACAAGAAAGGGCTTCTTGAGCTATGTTTGAAGCAAGGAGAAGAACAAGGAAGGGGTAGTTCTGCTGCTTAGGGAAAATGGTGAATTGTTGACATGTGACAGAAAGAATGAAGAACTGTTCCGTTCCGTACCCAGCAAATGCCCGTTAATGGCTTTGCATCAAGGTGGAGGGAGGACTTGAGTGGAGTGCCACAGGGCTTTGTCCTTGGCTCTCTGCTGTTTAATTTTATTTAAATGACTTGGATGAAGTCTTAGAGGGGATGCTTATCAAATTTAAAGTTGGCACAAAGCAAGGAGGGGTAACAAACACTGTAGAAGACAGAATCAAGTTTCAAAATGAACTTTACACGCTGGAATACTGGGCCAAAATCAACAAGATGAAATTCAAGAGAGATAAGCGTAAGGTCCTGCCTTTAAATACAAAAAAATAAAAGGCACCAATAGAGGATGGTGGATACCTGGCTTGGCAACAGTACATATGAAAAGCATCTAGGTGTTCTAGTTGATCACAAGCTGAATATGTGCCAGATGTTACTGAATAGAGGCCTGGAGTTTTCTGTTGGGAGGGGTAGTTTCATTTCTCCAGCTAAGTGTCAGTTTCATTTCTCCACTTAAGTTTGATTTCTTCAGGTTTGAAGCAGTACTTTGGGTTTTGAGGGAAGAGGGTATATAAAGACAGCAAGAGAGCCAATAAGAGCAGAGACAACCAGAGCCTGAAGTGAGAGCAGAGCCTGAAGTGAGAGCAGGAAGAAGCAGCCTAGAAAAGTCTAAGGACAGCTAGGGTAGAGGAACTGCTGCTAGAGAAGCTAACGGGACCTGAGGCTGCATTAACAGAAGCCTTGTGGGTGCATCCAAGCTTTTATTGTGTGATCACCCTCCATCATTTGTGGCATTTGAAATCCCCCATGTGGAACTGGCCCAGGATGTCCCCAGGTCAGGGGCAGGATCTGGAAGCCTACAATGACATGAGCAGACTCACAGCAAATGCAGAGTCAGCAACCACAAACTAAAAGTAGAAATACGGAGGCGGAAAGATCTCTGACCAAAAGAGTAATGATCATTGAAACAGTGACTAGCAGAAGATTCTTTGAGTATCCCAGAGTGTGTTTCCACCAGCGATTTACTGCGTGTGGAGGTTGCGCAGTTTAGATGACGTCTTGGCCATCCAGCAGGTGTACTGGAATTTATCATGGAAAAAACAGTTCTTCTGAGACAGGTTATAGTCTGACTTTTCCTCATTACTTTGGCTCAGTTACGGTCCTGTTGGGGTGTGTTCCATCACCCGCACTTGCATCAGTATCATAGTCCTGCCCATGGGGGTGTGTTGCTCACCTGCCTGTGACTTCAGTGACCCAACCCTTTCCCTCCCTGTTTTCCGGAAGTTTCATCGCTGTTTTGGAGCAGGATGCTGAGGGACCATCTTTTAAAAAACATTGAAAATAAGTGCTAGATACGAGTGCGTATACGTCTGCTATCGCGGGCAAGCAAGTACTCCCACTACAGCCTGAAAATCAGTTTATCTCAGGTCACTTCCCCAAAACTACATGTGGGGAGGATCCCCAGCTAACATTCCTTAGTGTGCTTTGGTCTTGTTTCTGAAGCTTCATAGTTCAGCTTTTGTATTATACACTAAGGCACTATCTCATTATAATACCATTGCACAGAACTTCCATCAATGCGCATACCCTCTATGTCAGTATCCCGCTATCACTCTATCATGAAATAGCACTATCATGCATTTTCGCATTAGTTCAGGGGCGCCTGCTGACTCCTGTTGTAGTTAATGAGGCTTGTTCCTGAAATGCGCTATCACGTATTTGCGCTATCACGTGATAGCGCATTTATTCAGGGGTGCCTGCTAATGCGGTAGCCTGGTATTTAGAGGGGAAGGGGAAAAAAACATGGGTGGAATGGGGCATTGGTCTGGGAAGTCTACTCAGAACTAACACCTGTTGTGATCAATGAGGCTGGTTCCCTAGATTGCCATTAAGAGGAGTAGAGCCTGGAAGGGGGAGCCTCTCTGACTGGTTCAGCAGCCCCTGCCAGTCTGATGACATTCACTTCCATTCCCCGCACCTCACCTGGAAGTATGTTTTCGTCAGTGACTTATAATGGTGCGGTGCAATCCTTCATGGAGCTGTGCGCAGAGCCATGCTGATTTCATGAAAACTCTGGTATTCCTTCATTTGCTTCACCCTTCTGTTTTCTTCGAAACAGGGCCCCAGTGTATGACTTAAACCAGCAAAGGCAAATCATGAGATTCTCTAGGCTTAATCAAGAAGTAAAGAAATATGTGATGAAGCAGGAATACATTAGCAGTAAGTTGGGTTTATACAGTTCCCTAGAACACAGAAGATGTACAAAGCCAGATGATGGTTAAACATTTATGTCGTCAGCAGCAGCTGGTGTATCAAGTAATCCCCCTTCCCCAAAAAAGCAGTACACACCAAAGAGCAGTTTTAAAAGTGGGTTTAAACAGCTCTTGCATACAGCTAAAGCGGAGTGGAAGTTTGAAGGTTGCCTTGTACTACTTTGCAGCAACCTTATACATATCTTCTGGATCTGTGTGTTTCCAATTGTGTTCCAGAGAACTCTGAGGAAGCATATCAGGTTTCCTCAGCAAGGTGATCAGCAACAGCAGACAAGTTTCACTGGAAGTGTGTGCGCGCACACGCGCGCGCACGTGCACACATGTAGTAACCTCATGGAACGTGCCATTTAGCTCCAGTAGCGCACGCTCTTTATGGAAAATGAAGGAGGCTTGCCATTGTTTTTCTTAAGTCTGCCTGAAGCTTCTTAAGGAAGCACAGGCCCTGGCCAGGCATCTCCCGTTAGCGTCTTCCATGCCTTCACACAAACACCATCACAGCTATGTGGGAGCTGCTGTTCTGTGACCTGATCTGGTCGGGGTCTGTGCATAAAAAGGCAACCAGGTGGGCCTTTCCTGCTTCTCTGTGCCTGTGTGCTGTAGTTGCCTGTATCAGGTACGAGTAGTACAGTGCGAATGAGCACAAGCCGGTTTTGCCCAGAGTTTCCACTTAGGGTCCAATAATTTGTTTTAATAAGCGTCCAGGCACTTGGATGGTGCTTCCATAGGGTTGTATTCCATAGTGCATTCTGCCAGCATTTTGCCCCTCTCCCCTGCAGCCCCCAGCACCTCCCCCTAAAATCTGATCTGGAGGATTGAGGAACCCACTGGAGCAGATCTGGGGGGCATACGGGGGGCTGCAAGCGGGGGAGGACAGAGAACAAGCACTGTGCAAGCAGACGTCTGCTCATGCAACGTTGAGGACACGCCACTGTCTTCTTACTAGTGAGGCCATCAGTGTTCGCAGAAGGGAGTTAGTGAGCTTCCTTTTTGCTTGTGAGCATTCAGCCAGCGTTTGGCCCCTCTGCTGACATTGTTTCTCTCTGCATCCATGTATACGTAAGCGTGCCGGCTGAGGTTAACATGTCATGCATGAAACTTGCATTAGGGTTAAATGTGTTACAGGACTCTTAGCTGTTTTTGCTGTAACAACTAATATGGGTATCCCTCTGGAATTAATATCTGCATAGGAAGTTACCTCCTGCCCTATAGAAATAATGTAATTGCATATGTCAGTGTTATAATATATCCATTTGCAGGCAGGGGATTGGAATCCTACTCTTACAGCTTCATAAAAAGATGTATAAATCCTTTAAAAAGTTCATCTGTACCTGTTTCATGACTGTGCAAGTTGATATATTATGTTTTGTTGGTGGGTTAGGAGGTACAACAAATTTAAACAAGGTACAAACAGTGCAATAACTCTTGCATAACATCTTGCAAGCCAATGTTATGTTGATTCTTCTTTCCTTCCATATGCCATTCATTGCTTTTAATTTTAATTATGCTGATATAATACTTGGAAAACCTATCAATAAAATTCACAGGTTTTTTAATGGTGGGAAATGGAGGCAACGGGCGACACAGAAGGTGGCAACTTCTTGCTAGACATTCTTAAGTCTAAGAATGGACTTAACAAAGTTGTTATTATTCACCCCATTTAAGCCTCTCTATGTACATTAATAAAATCAAATGCTTCAATAGAATTGCAACGTTACTTTGCCCAGAAGCCCTGTACCTACAGAAATCTGAAGGTCTACACCTGGAGGTATAGATACCTAAATGAAAGAAATTATACTTCCTTTTCTTACCCTCACAACACTTATTTAGGAGTGATACGTTTTTCTAACAGTGTAATAGAAAAAACCAAAGCAGTCAATATGTAACCTATAACAGATGCAGCTCACAATTTATTATAGAACCACAGGAGTCGAGCTATAGTTGAGGGTGTACGGGCTTTACAGCATTCTATCATTATAAAGTCTGGAAAAAAATATCCTTCATAAACTCAAGACAATTTGTATGGAATTTGGAATGGAAAACCTATCATATGCCCCAACATGCAGAGAAATGGATAGAAATGTAGTTCAAAGATATGGAAGAGGCAATGTCTGATTTATTTCAATAAGAATTCACAAGTTATCAAACAACTTAAAACAAATCAGACAATGTTTGATCACAAATCCTGCCTTATTCTGATTAACTTTCTTCCCTCCCATTCTCTCTTCACTCACTCCTCACCCTCACACAACTGAATCTATATGAATCTTACTCCTCCTGGTTCCCTCAACCGAACAACAGATTTGAACGGCCTAGAATGCTGCAGGCACTCTAAAGCAGTTCCTCTGCCATTAAAATGAGGGAGTGGGGAAAGACCATGGTAGGAGTAAACCACGGAAGATCATAAACACTGAGGAGCCAAATGTCCAGGGCTGATCCATGTAAAATTATCATGAGAAAAGATAGAAAATGTTGTGTATCTATAGCAACACAGGATCCCATATTCCAATCATCGTAACAAATGTGCCCAACATTGATTATAGTCATGACGTTTCCCACAGCCTTTTAAACCATTCTTGTATCAAAGGGCTTATACAAAGTTTCAAATACCCAGCAAAAACCAATCAAGCAGTGGGCTTGTGATTTAATGGGGATAATCATGTCATTTAACAAGGATACTGTTTGAAACATATTTGAGCAGGCAATAAAGTGAATTGATTGGGGAATCTGTATATTTATGAAGTGTGCTACTGTCTGGGTAAGCATCTTCTAGTATTGATGGTCAACATCCCAGTGGTAGAGTCATAGGCTCCTGTAGGCTACAGCACCTAACTCCCTTGCCCTGGAAGAGAAATGAAGACAAAATGAAGACAATACATGGATGACTCTCCCATGAACCTGGCCAGCTTGTTAAAGCCCTTTGCTATAGTATTTGGGGCATGAGTCCAAAACACAATGGATCCAGCTTGTATGGAACCAGCAGGAGCTGCCCTGATGGAGAGAAAAGATGTTCCATGTACCCTGTATAGATCAGCCTTGTTCTTTGGGTTGCTGGGATCACCTGAGGATTCTGCACCCTTCTTGACACCATGGCCTAAGAGGGGGAGGAAGCTGCAGAAGCCTTGACTGATGGGGTCTTCAGTAGGTTCATTGCAACTACGGGAAATGTATAACATTTTGTGATATTATTGATTGCACTGGGTCTGGCCAGACTAAGCCATTCCTTCTGGAAAATATAATCAATTTTTTTCAGAAAAGGCATTACTGGGTCCACCTTAGTTCTGTGAGGGAATTACCTCCAGCTTTTGTTTGTGGGTGATTTAAAATATAATACATAAAATAAAATAAAATAAAATAAGGAACCCTGAGGCTTTGATCCCAAGGGTGTACTCTGGGCACTGGTGAGGAAGAATGGAATCACCAAGCTGCAGGGCCTTAAGTCTGGCTTAAGAAACCGGCTGGGAGGGGTAGGAAGGGAAGCATCCCTTTTGGATAGCTCCTCCGTCACCCTCCCTGACTCAGAATGCTACTTTTCTGCAAGGAGGGAGCATTCCTCAAGCCTGCCTCCATATTATTCTCCCCTGAAATGGACTGGGTCAGACGACTGAATTGGGCGACCAAGCTAACTCATGTGTCCTTCCACAGGCTGAGAACCAGCACGTCCAGGGGAAATGTATGGTCTCCCTGAAGCAGGGGCTGAGAGAGTGCCCCTCCAGTCTCCAGGGCTTAGGGCTCCCTGTGCCAGAGGAGTGGGAAGTGGTGCTCTCAGAAATACCTACAGTTGTGGATCCCCCGCACCACCACTGCCTGGGACATGAGTTGGAGCTGGAGAAGGGGCTGGAATTGAGTCAAAAGGGCCCCCTCCCCTTCTCCTTTTTGCACCACTGTTCATGTATTTATGCATAGACCACTCTCCATCTAAAAAAAACCCAAGAGGTAAACAACAATAACAATATCAAAATATAAAAATAGTTAAAATGTTAAAATTTAAAATGGATGGGCTTTCAATCAGGGAAAGCTTGTTTAAATAAGAATGTCTCTAGCAGATGCTGCAAACAGAACACTGGCACATGCCAAACATCAGTTGTCAAGGAATTCCACAAAGAGGGAGTTAATAATACATGAAAGGCTCTACCCTAGGTGGATGTCTAACTGGACCTCAGGCCTAGGCAGAAGCACCTCATCCAGTGACCTCAGTAGCCAGGCAGTTTGATCAGCAGACGGCCTCCAGGTGCAGGGACTCGTCCTCGATTTGTAACAGAGAGTGGTGGGAAGGTGCAGGAGCCCCACCTACACCCTTCCTGGGAACTTGTGTGTTGCTGGGGGTTGGTTGGACCTGTTGCAAGTGCACATCCATCACTGCACTTCTGGGAGTGGGGGAGGGGGAGTCTGATACTGGTGTCATTGCAGAGGGAGCCCTCTTTGGGGGTTGCATTGCTTGAATCGGCCATCTCCTGTCCTGGGCTGAGGGCCTTCGGATACAGGAAGACGCATTCTTGGTGTGTTATGGGCCAATAAATCAAAGGTTCTGTGTCTTTCCTGCCCATGAGCGGGGAGGAATGAGGGCAAGGCAAGTGACAGCATAATTTTACTCTGCAGGGAAGGAGAGTCGCTGCTGCTGCTCCTAAACACCTCTCCTCTCCTTGCAAAACACACCCAAACTTCCACACAAGTCCTGCAGATCTCTTGCATTTGCAGCCACGTCACTGTGTGCTGCACCCAATTTTGCAGTCACCATTTTGTGGCTCTAATCAAGCCTCTGGAGCTGGGGTATGCATGCAGTATATGGAAACCAGTTTATGATCTGCCAGCCATTGGTGGTGGAAGGAGTGGTATCAGTTTCATTGAACATTTCCAAATGAGTGCCAATTGATAAGCTTGTCTGAGAGGAGGCTGCAGTGTTCTTGAAGTTGGTAGCATGCCCTTCCTTCCCAAATATCACCAACCAACCCTCCATCCAGTATGTCTCCTTCAATGACAACACAGCTGTACCACCTGTTTTATACAAGAAATATTTATTTTTCCCACAGCAAGCAAGATGGCATAGGATGTATTTTTTGACACTCTAAATAGACTGAATACATGAAGAATTGCATTAGTTGTTCCATCAAGGTCTAAAACTGACTTGCCACCTCCTACTTTGCCAAAATTCCAGTATTATCAACCCTTAAATGCACAGCAAGCAACAACAGTTTCACATTCCTTTTATCCCAGCTTCATGCAACATTGATGAATGGAAATCTTCTCTGATACTTGCATTTAGACTAGGATTATTGACCTTGGCAGAAGAGAACAGTGCTCAATTAACCAAGCAAACACATCAGTATCAAGAGTTTTGTGTCATGATCCTTATGAGTGACATCAACTGTGTCCAGCGAGAAGGTTCCCTCAGAGAAATTGCTGGTGGCCCTGGCATGGCAATACAGGCGGGAAAGGCCTTCCACACCTTACTTATTCATGCAAAGAGGCAGCACTGGAAGCAGGGGGTGCCAAAAGCAACAGCGTACAATTCCACAGCTGCTGACTGGATGGTCACTCCAACACAGACACAGGTTGGGCTGTTATAAGAACATAAGAAGAGCCCCGCTGGATCAGCCCAGGAGCCATCTAGTCCAGCATTCTGTTCCCACAGTGGCCAACCAGATGCCCTGGGAAGCCACAAGGAGGACATGAGTGCAACAGCTCCCTCCCACCCCCGTCCCCCAGCAACTGGTGTTGAGAGGAGAGCCAGTGTGGTGTAGTGGCGAGAGTGTTGGACTAGGAGCTGGGAGATCCGGGTTCTAGGCCCCGCTCAGCCATGGAAGCTCACTGGGTGACTTTGGGCCAGTCACAGACTCTCAGCCCAACCCACCTCACAGGGTTGTTGTTGTGAGGATAAAATGGAGAGGAGGAGGATAATGTAAGCCGCCTTGGGTTCCTTGCAAGAGGAAAAAAGGCGGGGTTATAAATGCAATGAATGAATAAATAAATAAAATAGAGGCAGACTGCCTCTGATGCTGGAGGTAGCATATTCCCATTGTGACTAGTAGCCATCAATAGCCTTCTCCTCCATGAACACCTTGTGGCAGGGAATTCCGTAGTTTGACTATGTGCTGTGAAGAAGTCCTCCCTTTTATTTGTCCTGAATCTCCCACTATTCAGCTTGATAGGATGACCCAGAATTCTAGTTTTATGAGAGAGGGAGAAAAATGTCCAGCTATTGATTTTGTCCATTTTGACCATGCATAATATTGTACACCTCTACCATGTCTCCCCTCACTTGCCTTTTCTCTAAGCGAAACAGTCCCAGATGTTGGAACCTTCCCCCAAAGGGGAGTTACTCCAGTCCCTTGATCATTTTGGTTCCACTTTTCGGCACTTTTTCCAACTCTACAATACCCTGTTTTAAGTGCAGTGACCAGAACTGTACTTGGTATTCCAAGTGTGGTCCCACCATAGATTTGTAAAAGAGCAGGAAGATCTTGGCAGTTTTGTTTTTGATTCCTTCCCTAATTATGCCTAACATGGAGTTTGCCTTTTTTACAGCAGCCGCACACTGGGTTGACACTTTCATCCAGCTGTCCACCTGAGCCCCAAGATCTCTTTCTCGGTCAGTCACTGCTAGCTCAGATCCCATCAGTGCATACGTGAAGTTGGGATTATTTTTGCTTTATCTGATGACCAAGTAAGAGCAGAGCAAACCACTGGCTCCTTCTGCATGTCCACCCACATTCTTTTGAAAGCAGGAATGTTCAAGGGTTACTAGAACAAATCCACTTGTCAAGGTACACCCATCCCTGCCTAAACATTCAGTCCTCAAAGGTACCAAGCTTATTTGGGGTGTTTTCTGTGGCACTCCTTTTCTGGGCTTGGACTGGAAGCACAGTTTCCCTGTGCTTTCAGGACTGGGAGAAGAGGCGGCAATAGCAGCCCAGCTCTCTTTCCGGTGCACTCTCACAGTGCACTGGAAACAGTGCCTCTCCTGGTGATCAGGGGCCTGGAAAGGCAGCTACAAGAGCTCTGCAGAGCTCTTTCCGGCAGGCAGCGGCAGCAGCTTTCTTTCCTGGCCCTGAAAGGCTGGGAGTGTGGCCTGTGGTAGCAACCCAGCTAGGCTCAAGAGTGCAGGACGCAACTGTAGTTTCAGGTCTAGAAGAGATAGCTGCAGCTGCATCTGGCGAAGGAGCGTAATCACTGACTGTATCAGTATGGTTCTAGTTCAGGTTCAACTGTAGCAGAAGATAGATTTCTTACTTGTCATTGCTGAATAAGAGAAGGGGCTGGATGAGTCAGATGCTGGATAAGAGAAGGGGCTGGATGAGTCAGATGCTGAATAAGAGAAGGGGCTGGATGGGTGAGATGCTGAATAAGAGAAGGGGCTGGATGAGTCAGATGCTGGATAAGAGAAGGGGCTGGATGGGTGAGATGCTGAATAAGAGAAGGGGCTGGATGAGTCAGATGCTGGATAAGAGAAGGGGCTGGATGAGTCAGATGCTGAATAAGAGAAGGGGCTGGATGGGTGAGATGCTGAATAAGAGAAGGGGCTGGATGAGTCAGATGCTGAATAAGAGAAGGGGCTGGATGAGTCAGATGCTGAATAAGAGAAGGGGCTGGATGGGTATCCTGAGGTCCTGGAAGCTAGGTAGGAGGTTGAAATCCAGGACCACCAAGGTGGCTTTCTCTGAAATGCTACATGTTCATGTACATATAGGCAGCTAGACAGGTGAAGCTGAGGAGTCTCAATGCATGGATGAGACAGTGGTGTAAGGAGGAGGGGTTCAGATTTGTTAGGCACTGGGGAACATTTTGGGACAAGCCGGGCCTGTACAAAAGGAACAGTCTCCACTTGAACCAAAATGGAACCAGACTGCTGGAACTAAACAGAAAAAAGGTGGCAGAGCAGCTTTTAACCTGGGGGGAAGCCAACAGGAGCTGGGAAGCATCCGGTTCAGATTGAACCACCCGTAGTTGATAAAGATGAACATGTTTCTGATTGTCCAAATGTAGAAGAGAATGGTAGCCAGTCAAAGAGATCTAAGTGCCATAGCAGAAGATGTACATGCTAGAGACATCTAATAAATTTAATAATAAATAAAATAAATAAAAAATATGGGGAGCGACAATGTGTATAGGTGTTAAGGCTAGAAGCCTCCGAGGCAAGATGGAAGAATTGGAGCACCTGTTTTTAAAGGAGAATTTAGATATAGTGGGCATAATGGCAATCTGGTGGAACAGAGAGAACCAGTGGGATATGGTCATCTCTGGATATATTCTATAGGAAGGAAAGGGCATACCGGAGGTGGTGTCATTCTATAGCTCAAAGAGGGCACAGTGTCAAGCAGACTAGAACACCTAAAAGGGGCAGACTCTTCCACAAAAGCACTGGGGGTGACAATACCAGGCTGTAAAAGTAATTTAGTAGACCAGAACACTCAGGGTGATCTTAAGATGGAACATGAAAGCGTTGTTGGGAAAAATGGGGAAAAATTGGGAAAATTTTCCCAAAAATTGGGAAAAATGAGCACAGTGCTATCAGATTTAATATGTATTTAAGTGGAAAATTGCCAACAAAGTCCAACACAGTCACATTTGACTTCAAAGGAGGAAACTTCTCTAAAATGAGGGAACTGGTAAAAAGGAAGTTGAAAAGGGGAGTCAAGAGGGTTAGATCCCTCAAAATGTTTGGGGGTTACTTAAAGACACAATAATACAGGCTCAGCTAGAATGTATACCACAGCTTAGGAAAGGTAGCACCAAGTCCAAGAAGTCACCAGCATGGTTAACAAGCAGTGCAAGGCAGCTATTAGAGAAAAGACAGCTTTCTTCAAAAAATGGAAATCTTGCCCAAAGGAGAACAAAAGGGAGCACAAACTTGCCCAAAGGAGATGCAAGCAGACAATAAGAGATGCAAACAAGCACTTTGAGGAGCCCATTGCTAACAATGTCAAGGCCAACAATGAAGAATTCTTTAAAGATATCAGATGCAGGAAACCAGCTAGGGAGGCAGTTGGACTGTTGGATGACAATGGAGTTAAAGGAGTACTGAAGGAAGACAAGGAGATTGTAAAGAAGCTGAATGAATTCTTCTCATCTGTCTTCACTGCAGAAGGTCTCGGACAGATATCTGTGCCTGTATTGATGTTTTCAGGAAGGGCATCTGAAGAACTGAGGCAAATAGTGGTGACAAAAGATGAAGTTCAAAACCTTACCGAGAAATTGAAAGTTAATACATCACCAGGCCCAGATGGTACCCATCTCAATGTATGCAACATGTCCCTAACATCAGCCTCTATACCAGAGGATTGGAAGATGGCCAATGTAATGCCAATTTTTAAAAAGGGATCCAGGGGGGATCCGGGAAATTGCAGACCAGCTAGCTTAACATCTGTTCCAGGTAAATTGGCTGAAAGCATTGTTAAAGATTTATTTTTATTTTATTTATTTAAAACATGTACATCCCATTCTATATCATTAGGATCTCCTTCTGCATGTTTTTAAAGATAAAATTAGTAAGCATATAGAAGGACAGGCTCTGCTGAAAAATAATCAGCTTAACTACCACAAAGGTCAGTCAAGTCTCACTAATCTTTTAAAGTTCTTTGAGAGTGTCAATAAATAAATATATGGACCAGGGTGACCCAGTAGACACTGTTTACTTGGACTTCTCAAGGGCTTTTGACAAAGTCCCTCACCAAAGACTCCTGAGCAAACTTAGCAGTCATGAAATAAGAGGAGATGTCCTCTTATGGATCAGTAATGGTTAAAGAACAGAAAGCAGAGAGCAGGAATACATGGTAAATTCTCCCAGTGGAGGAAAGTGAAAAGCACTGGTCCCACAGGGGTCTATATTGGGACCAGTGCTTTTCAACTTATTCATAAATGATCTGAAATTAGGAGTGAGCAGTGAATTAGCCAGGTTTGTTGATGACACCAAATTATTTAGGGTAGTTAAAACAAAAACGGATTGTGAGGAGCTCCAAAAAGATCTTTCCAAACTGAGGGGATGGGCATAAAAATGGCAAATCCAGTTCAATGTAAGCAAGTGTAAAGTGATGCACATTGTGGCAAAAAATCACAACTTTAATTATAACCTGATGTGATCTGAGCTGGTGGTGACTGACCAAGAAATAGATCTTGGGGTTGTGGTGGACAGCTCGATGAAAATGTCGACCCAGTGTGCAGCTGCTGTGAAAAAGGCAAACTCCATGTTAGGCATAATTAGGAAGGAAATCAAGAATAAAGTTGACAATATCATACTGCCTTTATACAAATCTATGGTGCAACCACACTTGGGATACTGCGTACAGTTCTGGTCACCATACCTAAAAAAAAGATATTGTAGAGTATGGAAAAAGTGCAGAAAAGAGCAACCAAAATGATCAAGGGGCTGGAAAATCTCCCCTATGAGGGAAGGTTACAACAACTGCAACTGCTTAGCTTAGAGAAAAAGTGAGTGAGGGGAGATGTGATAGAGGTATTCATATTATGTACGGTGTGGAGAATGTGGATAGGGAGACATTTTTCTCCCTCTCTCATAAAACTAGAACCCAGCGGGGTCATCCGATGAAGCTGAATGGTCCAAGATTCAAGACAGATAAAAGGGAGTCCTTCACACAGCACATAGTTCGTGTTCAGCACTGAAGGAGAGGGATTCTTGTTGATGCCTTAACCCACCTGTTTACGACTGTAAAAATGGAAGTGGCATCAGAATAAAACAGCAACATCAAAAGACTGGTTGAAACAACTCAATCTGTGGTTTAAGAGGCAAAATAAAACAATCTTTGCCAAGCACTGGAAAGACATAAGAGCAGGTGCCAGGCAGGCCTCTCTGCAGACAGCATGCAACAGTTTGGATGCCACAGCTGAGAAAGCCCTCCCTATGGTTGCCAGCCACCTAACTTCTGCAAGACATCCAGTTCATAGACTTCTTCTCCCTTTTCCAGGTGCGCACACAGGATTATTTGTGGTCACGGTCCACAGTGTTGTTGCTGCAAGGAGGCGCTTGGGGAGGCGCGGAGCGAATGGATGGTGACCCCACTGCTGTACGATTAACCTCATGCCAGTGATCAGACTAGGTGGCTTGGCTGTAAGCACCTGTAAATGACCTCACCAGAACCACAAGATGAACCAGGATTCTTGGGCACACATGGCAGGCCGAGGTGGCTGGGAGGGACCCTCATCTATGGCTATTATCCCCTTGTGACATGGAACCGAGAGAGGCGGCGCCTGAACATCGAGGACCTGGAGACGCGAGTGGCCATCTTTCCCCTTCTTATGGCTGAGGATGACCGCAGGATGCTACGCATCTTGCGTCAAAATCTCGACGAGGAGGCCAAGATCATGAAGGACATCCCCGGCTGGCAGGTCGGTGAGTTCCACACCACACGCTGGGTGCCCCCCATGCTCGACGAGCTCTTTTACCTGCACCCGCAGAGCGTGCTCGACAATGCTAAATTTGGTTGCCAGTTTTACGTGTGAGCAGCAGCAGGGTTTGTGTGAACCGCCCAGAGAGCTTCGGCTATTGGGCGGTATAGAAATGAAATGAAATGAAATGAAAAAAATTAAATGAATGAGGGCCAAGGGAGGAGGAAAGAGTCTTGGCACTGGAAATATGGCTACCGCAGAGGTAGAGAACAGGTATGAAAAGCCTCCCGTTCAGCAGCTTGGGAAGGGGGCTCTAATTGAGGGGGGCACCTGAGAGGGGGATCAAGGCAGGACACCGTTGGAAGAAATGTAACCTGACTTATTCCTACC
Organism: Heloderma suspectum; assembly: GCF_057233095.1. Taxonomy (NCBI): domain Eukaryota; kingdom Metazoa; phylum Chordata; class Lepidosauria; order Squamata; family Helodermatidae; genus Heloderma; species Heloderma suspectum. Next base: position 146,197,659 of record NC_139461.1, read on the forward strand.
TGCACAGCTTGCCTGCTGTAACCTGTGGCTTCTTTCATTTAGCCATGAGGCAGAAGTTTCATTTTGAGCTACACCCAGGTCCTGCCAAGATCACAGGAGGCTCCATGGGATGGTGGTGGAACAGCTCCATTTTACTAGGGCCCAGGGGTCCACACCCTGGTTGCAAGCTCATTACCCTGAGGAAAATTGGGGCTAAATTGTAGAACATGCTTGAGGATATTTATGCATTCTTATTTCCCTGTTTCTATATTTCCTTGTGTCTAATGGGATGTCTTGCAAGATATTGTGAGATTTTCAGGAGCCAGTCAGAAGCAGTGTTAGAACAGAAAAAAAAAGTTCATTATATATAGTGAGCTCTTGGCCCAGGACATCCTCTAGATGAGAGAGAGAGAGAGAGAATTTGTAGCTCTTGGTAGTATGACTGACAGAGAAAGAGCAGTAGTGGGAGCAAGTGCTTCTGCTAGGATTTGCAGGTCCCAGAACATATGTGAGTACGTGGGTCTCTGGCCTCAAGAGTACATTGAAGTGCTGATACTAGACGCACATGCACCCTCACCCCCACCCTGAACAGAGAGTCATTTGTCACCTGAAGCAGCCAGAAATGCAGGGAGCTTAAATATGGGGATCTAAAAGAAGGGAAGGGATAATTCAGTCTTCCAGTCTTTTAAACAGAGAAGGCCTTTCTTGTCCATTTTTCAACACAGATCTGAGATCAGAGGGCTGGGGAATGATGTATGTTTGTACTGGCCCAGAGAAATGATGCAGTACAGGAGAGTACTTACTGGTGGGTAGAACCACAGGATGGAATTCCACTGTTGTCAAAGAACGCAGCCAAGGATATAAATCCATGCTCTACATTACTGAAGGCAAATGTTTCAGAGAAAAAACACCAGTTTGTCTGTGAATGGACATATAGACTTATAAAGCAATGGTAATAAGTGTAGGTTGATTTTTTTTTGTCCTGGTTTAGGACTGTGTACACATCTGAACTAGACCCATTTTTGCTTCCATGCAAAGCTGAAAATCACAACTTTCCTGTTGCTGGTATGACACAGTTATAATGATTATTTCCAAGGCACAGAACATCAGGAGAGCAGAGGAAAGGCTGAACCTACTCCACACTGCACAATGGCCAGATTGGTGTCATCTGAGGATTCAAGCAGTCAGCATGGATGAACGGGGAAAACAAGATGGCAGCTCTTACTAGGCCAGCTGGTTTTTCAGAATTACAGCTGAAACTGAAGAACCTCTGCTTCATTCTTACAATTAGGAATTTTCAGGACCCACATCACCATGGAGTAAGAACTTAAAATATGATGGCAAGATCAGAAGAAATCAGAGGTATATCCTTTAAACATTTTAGGCTGGCAGTATCACCATTTTATGTGTACCGCATATGGATCTATGAATAAGCCTACCACACAGACTTTGTTGTCTCCATGCAAGATGGTGTTTCCCAAACTTCTGATGGCTGAGACACTTTTTTAGTCTTTCATTTAGTCTGACACCTGATTACAGAAATCTTAGCCAATGAATAAAATTCATTTAATTGATTACTCAATCAGGCAACCAATTGATTAAAACTGTATACATTAGCATATGACTAAAACAATAGCTTATAAGCAAAAAAGGTGGGCTTACTTTGCTTTTATGTGGTGGATGTCACACTAGGCCCCATCTTAGAAGATGCTGAAGTCCGAATCAGCCCCCCGCCAGTAGCCACGGATGTAGACAAAACGCACTCGAGTGGTGGGTTAAGGACAGACTTTACTTGAGATATAACAAGCTGACATCTGGAGGTAAGTTGGCCGGGGTCCGCATCATGGTCAGCATCCCCTGCAGGAGGAAGGAGAATAGCGAGTAGGGGGAGGAGGCAAGGAAAGGGCAATCCCATCTCCCAGGGGCCCCTCCCACCTGACTCAGGTGCATATTCACCCTTCAAGTCCAGGTTAAGTGAGTCGTGGCCCGAGTCCCTCCAACACCCCTTCTCGAGGGCAATGGCTCACTGCACTAATCCCATGCCCATCAGGTGGCGCTGGTGCAGTTCCCCCGGCAGAAGCTTTGTCAGCACATCCGCCACCATTTCTTCAGTCGGGCAGTACTTCAGCTCGGTCACCTCTTGCTCTAAGAAGGCGCTTATCAGGTGATGCCTCACGTCAATGTGCTTCGTCGGTGGCCTCAGTTTCTCACTCGAGCCAGCTTTAGGCACCCCTGATTGTCCTCACATAGCGCCGTGGCCTGCGTGTTCCCCAGTCCCATGTCAGGGAATAATTGTCTGAGTCAAATCACTCCCTGACATGCACTGCCTGCTGCCACGTAGTCTGCCTCTGTGGACAACAAACAAGTCCTGCCAGACAAATCTGATCTCATTTTTTGATCAAGTCACCTCCCTTGTAGACCGTGGGAATGCTGTAGACATCATATACCTCGACTTCAGCAAAGATTTCGACAAAGTGCCCCATGATATCCTGATGAGCAAACTAGCTCGAAGTGGGCTAGATGAAACAACGATCCGGTGGATCCACAGTTGGCTACAGAATCGGACTCAAAGAGTGCTTATCAATGGGACCTTCTCAAGCTGGGGAGAGGTAACGAGTGGGGTACCGCAGGGCTCAGTCCTGGGCCCAGTGCTCTTCAATATTTTTATTAATGACTTGGAGGAGGAGGTGCAGGGAATGCTGATCAAATTTGCAGATGACACAAAATTGGGAGGGATAGCTAATACTTTGGAAGACAGAAACAAAATTCAAAGTGATCTGGATAGACTGGAGTGCTGGGCAGAAAACAACAGAATGGCATTTAATAGGGACAAATGCCAAGTTCTGCACCTAGGAAAAAGAAACCAAATGCACAGTTACAAGATGGGGGATACGTGGCTCAACCACACTACGAGCGAGAAGGATCTTGGAATTGTCGTCGATCACAAGCTGAATATGAGCCAACAATGTGATGTGGCTGCAAAAAAGGCAAATGCTATTTTGGGCTGCATTCATAGAAGCATCGCTTCCAAATCCCGGGAAGTACTAGTTCCCCTCTACTCAGCACTGGTTAGGCCTCATCTGGAGTACTGTGTCCAGTTCTGGGCACCACACTTTAAGAAGGATGCAGACAAACTGGAGAGGGTTCAAAGGAGGGCAACAAAGATGATCAGGGGACTGGAAACAAAGCCCTATAAAGAGAGACTGAAAGAACTGGGCATGTTTAGCCTTGAGAAGAGAAGACTGAGGGGAGATATGATAGCACTCTTCAAGTACTTGAAAGGTTGTCACAGAGAAGAAGGCCAGGATCTCTTCTCGATCATCCCAGAGTGCAGGACACGGAATAATGGGCTCAAGTTACAGGAAGCCAGATTCCGACTGAACATCAGGAAAAACTTCCTGAGTGTCAGAGCAATACGGCAATGGAACCAATTACCTGGGGAGGTGGTGGGCTCTCCCACACTGGAGGCCTTCAAGACGAGGCTGGACAGCCATTTGTCAGGGATGCTCTGACTTGGGTTCCTGCATTGAGCGGGGGGTTGGACTCGATGGCCTTGTAGGCCCCTTCCAACCCTACTATTCTATGATTCTATGATTCTAAGACGTGGCCACAACCGCCTGCTTCTTACTAGCCCAGCTGATAGTCCCGCCACTGTATGCAAACAGGTTTCCTGAAGTGGACTTGCGGGCCCACCCCCCAGTCCGCATCCACACGCCTGATCAGCCCCGCGTGTGCGCGGCTGGGCAGTTTGAGCGCTGCATGTGTGGCGCCTTTCAAGTGGCGCATCACACGCTTCACTCCGTTCCAGTCACGTTGAGACGGCTTGGCCACTTTCCTGCTCAGGGTGCCCACGGCCGCAGCTACGTCTGGCCTGGTCACTGTCGCGATGAAGAGCAGCTTACCAAGGGCCCTCCGATGCTGCTGATTATCCGGCAGTGGGACGTCGTCATCTCGCCCCTTCAGGTGATCTGTGGTCATGGACTCTTGACCGCCTTCGCCTCTGCCATTCCCAACGCCAGCAGCACCTCCTCGATCTTCTGTCTCTGACTAAGGAGGATGCTCCCACCGCCCCCCTTCTTGACCTGTATACTCAAATAGTGCACTACTGGACCCAGGTCCTTGATTTCAAAGTTCTGCTTCAGTCTGAGCATAATTTCCGTTGCGTCGCTTTCCCACTCATAGCACAGGACCAAATCGTCCACATACACCAGTATGTATGCCCACTGGCCCCCCTTCTGCCTGGTATAGAGGCAGGAGTCTGCTTTCCCCTTGGTGAAGCCCAGATTTACTAGGACTCCATTAATTTTCTCGTTCAGGGCCCTGGCAGCCTGCTTAAGTCCGTAAATGCTTTTGTGCAGTTTGCACACTTTCCTTGCCCCTTCTGGATCTTCAAACCCTGGTGGTTGCATCATGTACCGGTCTTCCTCTATGTCACCATACAGGAATGCTGCTTTAATGTCTAGGTGCCTAACTTGCATCTCCCTGCTGGCTGCTATGCTCAGCGTTGCTCTAATGGTGGTGTGCTTTACCCCGGGACAAATGTTTCATCATCATCCTCCCCATACCTGCACACACAGCTCATCCTTGACCTGGATGCTGGGATCTGTAAGTCTGCAGTGAGTTCCTTGCTCACCAACTCCTTCACTGCCTCCGTGCTTCCGTGCATCTGTGCCAGAGGTGGATGTAACTGCTGTGGGGGGTGTGGTCTGCCCTCTGGGCCTCTTCCCTGCTGCTAGCAATCTCATACATAGAGTTCCTTATCCTGGCATTGCCCCCAACCATCCTTCTCTGGAGACTTGGCATTCATCCCTTTCAAAAAGTAGGACAAATCCATCTGCTGTAAGCTTTCTTGCTGAGAGCAAGTTCCCTTCCAGGTCTGGCACAAACAAGTTATCGTTTAGCTTGGTTTTCCCACCACGCGGTGGTGCTAAACAGTCCATGGTGCCTTCTCCTATTTCAGCCACTTTTATCTGTTTCCCACTAGCCAGGGAAACCCAACCCTGCTTCTGGTGACCCAGTTCCTCACAGAACTCCCTCCAGCCAGTCGTGTGGCTGCTAGCTCCGGAGTCCAGCACCAACCAAGGCTGTGCCTCTGCGCGCTGGTTACTCCGAGGCAAGCAGACCGGCAGGAACGGCCCCTTGTGGCTGCAGTTTACTCGGCCTTGCCCTCTGTTGCCCTTTGGCTCCCTCTCGTGGCCGTTTTCAGGACAGCCTCTCCTGGAAAGTGTTTTGGCTCCACATTTGTAGCATTCTCTTGTCTTTGCCTGAAGGGCTTGTTCTGACTCCCTCGTGGGCTTTGACTCTGGCCAAGCCTTTGTACTCTTACGTGAGGCGTCGGCCATGTTTTCCATCCTGCGATTCCACTCACTAATCAGCCCGGCCTTTACATAGTCCAGTTTTAGCTCTGCTTCAGGACGCACTTCCAAGGCTGTTACAAGGGGTTCATAGGAGTCTTCCAGGCTGCACAAAATGTTGGCCACGACATCTTCCTCTGGGGTCTCTGAGCCAACTGCCCGCAGCTCCTCAACAACTTGCAAGGCTGCATTTACATGGTCTGGCAAGCTGGCTCCTTTCCTGAGCCTCATTTTAAACAGCTTCCTCTTCAAGAAGAGCTTTGCATGTATGCTGGTAGGCTGGTGCACCATCTGCAGAGCCTCCCTCATTTGCTTAGCTGTTTTCTCATTTCTGATGTGGAGCAACTGGTCATTTTGGACTGATAGAGCAATTGTTGCCCTCGCTTTTCTGTCCTTTTTGTCCCAGTCCTGGGGTTTTCTGCGGGGTGAGACAATTCCAGAACCTCCCACAAGTCCTCTTTCACTAGCACCATTTCCATCTTGAACTTCTGTATCTGGTAGTTCCCAGTGCCTAGTTTTTCCATGGCTGCATGTACATTTCCTTCAGCCATCATTCCACCCTCCAAGATTTTTCTCCCTAGTCTATCTGATGGGCAGTACTCACAGGTTTCCGGGTGATTCCTTGTGAAAGCCTTTGTTCTTCTTTATTGGCTGCTGGGCCATATAGCCTGAAGTCCGAATCACACACACCCACACACACACACACACCATCAGTAGCCACGGACGTAGACAAAAGACACCCGAGTGGTGGGTTAAGGACAGACTTTACTTGCGATATAACAAGCTTACATCTCGAGGTAAGTTGGCTGGGGTCCACCTCATGGTCAGCATCCCTTGCAGGAGGAAGGAGAATAGAGAGTAGGGGGAGGAGGCAAGGAAAGGGCAATCCCATCTCCCAGGGGCCTCTCCCACCTGTTTCTGGTACATATTCACCCTTCAAGTCCAGGTTAAGTGACTCATGGCCCAAGTCCCTCCAACAGAGGCAACTCCCTCCTGTGTGGGAGTGGAGGGGGAAAGCTTAATCTAAGACTGTGCCTACCATACTCACATTAAAAATAATAAACATTAAATTGCCCAGTTAAATGGGGATACCTTTTTTAGTGGATTTGATTAATTAATCTAGCTAAACTATCAAAGGTTGCAGACCTACTTTATTTAAACAGTTGATTCTCATGGCCATTAGAGTACAGTGCCCCAGCACACTGTTTGGGATTTACTGATGCAGGATGACAAGGTGCAAAAGCAGGCAGGGCTCCTATCTCTTGAGCAGAAGGGGAAACTGTTGGCAGGTGCATAAGACATGATTCAGTTGCTCCTGCTGAATTTCTCGCTTTTATGCACGAGCCCTGTCTTCCTTTGCATCCAGTCACTCTACCTCCATGGTGTCATCAGGCTGAACTCCTCAAAAGCAATTTCTGCTGGTGCTTTAGAAAGTCGTCATTGTATTCATCCTGGCCAGTATGCGTCCTGTACAGCCGCTGCCTTTTATTTGCTGGTAGAAGCAGTATGCGAACCGAGAACTACCGGAAGTACAAGCTGGGTTTCGAAGGGGCAGAGGAACTAGAGATCAAATCGCCAGCATTCGCTGCATCATGGAGAAAGCAAGAGAATTCCAGAAAAACGTCTATTTCTGCTTCATTGACTAAAGCCTTTGATTGTGTGGATCACAACAAACTGTGGCAAATTCTGAAAGAGATGGGAGTACTAGACCACCTTACCTGTCTCCTGAGAAGCCTGTACGAGGGTCAAGAAGCAACAGTAAGAACCGGACATGGAACAACCGAGTGGTTCAAAATTGGGAAAGGAGTACAACAAGGCTGCATATTGTCGCCTTGCTTATTTAACTTATATGCAGAGTACATCATGAGAAATGCCAGGTTGGATGAATCACAGGTCAGAATTAAGATTGCTGGGAGAATTATCAACAACCTCCAATATGCAGATGATACCACCCGAATGGCAGAAAGCGAAGAGGCTCTAAAGAGCCTCTTGTTGAGGGTGAAAGAGGAGAGTGCAAAAGCTGGTTTGAAACTCAGCATTAAAAAAACGAAGATCATGGCATCTGGCCCCATCACTTCCTGCCATATAGAAGGGGAAGAAATGGAAGCTGTGACAGATTTTACTTTCTTGGGCTCCAAGATCACCACAGACGGTGACTGTAGCCATGAAATTAAAAGACGCTTGCTCCTTGGGAGGAAAGCTATGGCCAACCTAGACAGCATAGTAAGAAGCAGAGACATCACCTTGCCGACAAAGGTCCGTCTAATCAAAGCTATGGTTTTCCCAGTAGTAACGTATGGCTGTGAGAGCTGGACTGTAAGGAAGGCTGAGCGCCGAAGAATTGATGCTTTCGAACTGTGGTGCTGGAGAAGACTCTTACGAGTCCCCTGGACTGCAAGGAGGTCCAGTCAGTCCATCCTAAAGGAAATCAACCCTGACTGCTCATTGGAAGGACAGATACTGAAGCTGAAGCTCAAATATTTTGACCACCTAATGCGAATAGAAAACTCCCTGGGAAAGACCCTGATGCTGGGAAAGATTGAAGGCAAAAGGAGAAGGGGATGGCAGAGGATGAGATGGCTGGATAGCATCACCGATTCAATGAATATGGACTTGAGCACACTCCAGGAGAGAGTGGAGGACAGGAAGGCCTGGCGTGCTATGGGCGGTGGGGTCAGGAAGAGTCGGACACGATGACTGAACAACAACAACGAGAGAGCGCTGCCACCTTGTGGCCATTTCCTTTCTCTGCAGCCAGATTTGACCAGTGTATGTCTGTGCGTATGCTGGGAGAGTTCAGAATCCTGCCTTAAAGTATAATCATATTAATACTACCACTTTAATAGCGTTCATCACACTTCGTATACTTTGCCTTTTTGCAATGGGTTCTAAACCTCCACAGTAAATAATGCATGCCTCAGTATGAGGCAGCTTCGTATGTTCATGTAGGAGATAAAGATCACACTGTGCTTGCCTTTCTACCGGAAAAGCTCCAACAGTCTTCTATTGGACAAACCTAGAATTGCAAACAAAAGATTTGGAGGACCTTATTACTCTTACTTGCACTTCCACAAAAGGCCGGCCCAGCGAAAGATATCTTGAATTGTTCCATGCCTTTGGTTGTCACTGCTTTAGAAAAGCAAAGCCACAGAACAATTCAAGGTACCTGTTGTTAGGCCAACCTTCTGCGAAAAGGGGGAGAATTGAACTGGTAAAGCTTTCCCATCACAGCATCTCTATGCTGGGAAAAGGCCTCAAGTGTTGATTACTGGCTGTTATGCAAAAAGTAGTTTAATAGGGGCCTGGAAACTACGGTTGGCTGGATTTGGGCCAGCAAACTGAAGCTGAATTCAGACGAGATGGAAATAGCGTGACTGAGAAATCTCATTTCTCTCGGAGGTGCAAGTTTACCTGTTAGTGATGGGGGAGGGGTAGCAATTAACCTTGCCAGAGCAGGTGGCAACCTCAGAATGAGTCTTGCCCCAGCACTGCTTTTTGAGACACGAGTGGCAAGGAGTGCCTTTTGTCGATTACATCAAATATGTCAGCTACATCCACTCAAGAATAACTGCATCTGGTTTTGTGAAGGCAAGGTTGCTTCCTTTTAAGGAGGTCCGTTAAGCTGATCCATTTTTCCCCCTGCTTGGTTGGCGACCCGAACTGTACCAGTGCAGCTTTGGACTTCTTTTATCATTCAGAAAGAAGTCCAAAGCACAAGTTTAAAGGTCTTTGGGGATGTTTTTATTTTGCCCGCTGACCTATTACTGTCTAAAATAATGCACTTGTGACTCTGTTTCACATATATGTATGATTTTGTAGATTTTATGCCAGTTTGTAGTTTGTAAGCCATCTTGAGTGCAGGATAGATATTAAGATGTATTAATTTTATAATTATCAATTAAAGGCATTCTTTTTCTGTCCACGACAAAGGTATATCAATGCTAGAATGTAGATATTACAAATGTGTTTTGTACAAAGGAAACTCTCCTATTTCCCCATGAGCATACTGTCAGAAGCACAGAGCAGTGCATTTAACCCAAGTTCTGAAGTAATCATGCCTTCAGTTATTAACAGAGGAAGCAGGGAGTGAGTCAACTCTGATTTGCAGATACAACTGGTGTCCTTTCTGCCCCATGCTCTGCTTCCTGGAGTCTTTACTCCAGAATAGGCAAAAGCGTCACCAATTACACCTGAGACTTCCCACCTTCCAATTGTTACATCCTGGATTAACAAAGGTAGCTAGGTGGATACACAGACCAGCTCTCACCAGCACACGACAGTCACAGTCACGCCAATCAAGAACAAAGCAGGGACTTGGGTGTTATGAGGATTTGTCAGAATTCCAGCCAGCCCAGGATTTCATCCTTCTGCCTAGTTACCAACTGCAAAGTCAGAAAAATGTGTGGGGAGTTGTTTTTGCTGTCACACTGCACACTTGAACACTAAGGTGCATCCATGTGTAGTAAAAGTGCATGCATGTACACAATGCCACCACAGGATAGTTTCTCTCTGCAACACTGTTCTTTTCTCCCTGGGTCACTGTGTAGCCAGAGCCTATAATAAAAGGCACACACGTTCTCTTACTGTTTACACACCACTCACATACACCCCATACATATACACGCCCATACAAACACATCAGCAACCGTTCCAAAGAACCACCAGGAAAGGCGAGACACAGGAAGAGGCTTCATATGATACATGTAATGCTCTGACAACTTTATTCAGGTTACATTGCAGAGAAAGACAATACGAGTTTTCCATGTTTCTGATATGAGACTGGAATACTTGAGTCAGCTTTCAGGTTGCATGTACATGACTTTACAAGAAACAAACAAACCAGCACAGAAAATGATTAAAAAATATTCTTGATTGGTTGAGCAAGAAATGTGATGACCAAACCATCTTTAAATTAAATAAAAACTGAGAGAAGCATGTTTCCTCCAAATCCTAACCAATCCCACCAGTAGCAACTTCTAAGTAGCAAGTTCAGTAGTTTCACAGGAAATATCCCAGTTTTCTCAAGTGGTAGTTTTACCTTATATCCAAGATAGTAGCCTTTACAAGAAGAGTCTAATCTTCTCTGTACATTGCTACATCAACTGTAAGCAAACTTTGATTTTAACAGACAATAGACTTTGTGTTCTTGACGGAAACCTTCAGCATCCTTTAAGCTTTTCAGGAAGCTTAAAGACCAGAAATGTTTGGCTTTAGGCTGGTTAGTCACAGGCCTCAAGTATCAAATATAATAGGAAGGCAAGGGGATTTAAATCCAGAGCCATACTCCTACGTAGGCAGAACCAAGGCCTCACGTCTGGGTTTAACTGCCACTGTGAGCCTGCTCAGTACAAGCAGCATAACCAGTACCTGTGGGAGGCACCCAGCAGGCAAAGACGGCAGGTCCCATAGTCCATGTGTCAGGCATTCTCCCCAAAGTGAACAAGAGGTGTGCATGTGTCATGGAGTAAATGGTGTGAGGATAACAATTTCCCTAACTGGTTTGTGAGGTCATCATGTGTTTGTAGCCCTGTAGGAGGAAAAGCATCCAGGAGGACATGATTTGAAGCGGAGAAGGAGTAGGTCGGAAAAGGTTTAAGCATGTTCATTGCATGCATCAAGCGAAGTCCTCTCTGTGTGTGAAGTTCCTTTCCAACCAAAATACGGCTTCCTCCAAATCCATGCATCTGTATAGAATTTGTATTTCTCCCAGGTTTTCTACTAATTACAACTGAATTCTGTTCCTTTCTCTGGACATGGCAACATATATGAAAACAGTCATTTTCATAGTGGTCAGAAGGAACACTCTTACAGGGATGCTATGTTATTCTAGCAATCTGCCAGGGCATTTCATTAAAGAACTTACCAGTGGGCTAGTTCTCACAACTGAAACATGACTGTAACAGCACATGACAGTACATTACACCTTAGTTGGAACTGTGTATCAGTGAGGCTGTTCATCTGCTCCCCCAAAAGGAGCAGAGTAGTTTCAGGACTGAGACCCCTATTCACATACATGGGTAGTTTGTAACTGAGACCACCACCTTTCTTCTGACATTAGGTAAAAAAAATACACATGGAGACACCAGCATGTCCGAGGTAACAGACCAGGGTGTACATCACCTCCTGCATTTGAACGTCAGGGACAACACTGTGGATTCAGAGATACTTCCGGGGGGATTTGGGTGTTGCCCTTCTGTTGTGGATCGTGCCAAATGCGACTGTGGCCTGCGCTGCACATAGGGATGTCCGAGAATTCCGCCACGGATCTTGGTGAGGCCGAATGCCAGTGCATTCCCCCCCCCCCCGCGAAATGGGCCTGGAACAGAACACCTACCTGCTGCCATCTGTGCTGCATTGCGAATGGCAGCCACATCTGCGGCCACCATTCGCTTCTTCCATATAGCCGTGATAGGCTATTTAAATACTTACGTAGCCTATCACGGCTAACACAGGTGCACCATTTGCGTCTCTGTGGAAGCTGCAGTAGGCTCCGTAATTATTTACGTAGCCTATCATACGGCGAAACTAAGGGAACGCAAATGGCAGCGGTACAGTGGCCGCCATTTGCGTTCCCTTTTTGCCGTGTGATAGGCTACATATTTACGTAGCCTATTATGACAAACGAGCGGGGTGCAAATGGCATAGTGGCCACCATTTGCGTTCCTTTTTTTTTTTTTGCCATAATAGGCTACGTAAATATTTACGTAGCCTATCACGGCAAAATACAGGGACGCAAATGGTGGTGGCTACAGCAGCCGCCGTTTGCGTCCCTGTGCAGGCTGCCTAGCAGCTGGATGTCCGGCTGCAGGCGGCCCCAGCCGGTGGCTCTGCGGAATCTCCGCGGAGCAGAGCCGGTGAGAATTTCAGGGAGAGGGACGGAGCACCTCCCCCCCACCGCGAATGTCACCCTTTCATTCATCCCCAGCAGCACACAGGTTTCGCAGTTTTGACCTCTGTGATGAGGAGCAAGAAACGGAGGTGACTGCTCTCTATCTTGCCAAAGGGAGTGGCACAAAATGCCTCCGTGCGTAGCCCTTGCAACCAAGCAAGCTTCGCAAAGCATCCCAATTTTCAACACCCCAAATGGGAGCCGAGTCTCAAACAGCTTCCCATTACGTGCGCAGGGTCGTGCGTGTCCAACGCTTCGAAAGTCTGTTTCGACCATGGTGCTCCCAAAGGGCCCCATAAACCATAACGGGAGCCCCACATCCCCGCCCAAACGTCGCCTTCTGCTCCTCAGCCTCGCCTTCTCCATCGTCAGGCCGCTCCTTCGAGACACTAGTCTCGCAACCCTAACCGACTCTGCCCCTCCACACGGCGTTGCAGCTTGCTCGAAACCGCAGCGGCGCCGGAGGGAGGCCTAGGCCTGCCGCGCCCGCGATCTGGAGGCGGCGGGCGAAGAGGAAGGCCGCCCCCCGGGCACGCGGGTCCCCGGAGGAGGGCGCCGGCGCTCCCTTCTGGGGGGGCGGGTCCACCGCCCGCCCCTTGATCGCGGTGACCGGCGCAGCCCCGGGCGGGACTTCGCAACGCACTCCACGCCTCTTCCAACCCGGCGCCTCCCGCAGCCGTGGCGCGGCCAGGCGCCAGCCAGGCATCGTTCCGGGAAGCCCACCCCGCGCAGGGCCCGGGCGCGTTCAGCCGCCGACGGCTGCAGGACCAAGCGATGGCGCGCACGTGTGAACGGCCCCCCGCTGCGCTGCCCCGGGAGCGGGCGGGCGGGCCCCCCGCCGCCCTGTCGGCGCGGCGGGGGGCCTGGGCTTAGCTGGCCGGGGAGAGCCGCCGCCCCGCAGCGGAGCCCGCGCCGCCCGCCGCCACGCATGCGCGCAGCCTCCGCGTGCCGCGGCCCCTCCCACGCCCGGCGGGCCGGCCAGCCCCGGCGAGTGGCGTCACGCCGCGCGCGCTCTGCGGCTCCAGAGGCGGCACCGCAGCCCGGGCAGCGCGGCGAGGAGGCGGGCGACGAGCCGCGGCGGCAGGCAGGCAGGCAGCAGGAGCAGGTGCGGCCGCAGCGGGGGGTGCCGGCGGAAAGGGGCCCGGGGGGTGGGTCGCCAGCGCCTCCGCGGGGCCGCGCGCTGGCGGGGGGGCTCGCCGCCCTTCTGGCCGCTCGCGCGCGCCGGGCGCTGCTGCTCCGCCGGGGCGCGCCCGCCCGCAGCCCCTCGAGCCCGCGCCCCGCGCCGATGCCGCCGCCCGCCCCGGGGCGCCGTCCTCGGCAGCGACAGCCGCGCGGGGCTGCGCCCGGAAGAGCGCAGCGGGAGCCGCGGCGCTCCCGCTCCCGCTCCCCGCCGTGCGCGCCGCCTGGTGAGAGCAGCGCGCGGGCTCCTGCGGCGCGTCCCTCCGCCGAGGGGGCGGGCTGGCGCTCCTGGGGGGCCCTGCGAGGCGGGGCCGCGTCCTCCGTGCGCGGCTGGCGCTGCTGAGGGGCCGCCGCCGACCGGAGCCTTCGCCCTGGAGCAGCCTCCCCGCCCGGGGCCCTCCGGGTGAGTGGGGCTGCGGCTTCCCTCCGCGCCAACGCCGCGGCCCACGGCCACGGTGGCTGGTAACGGGGGTGGTGCTGCGGCACTCCGGAGGGCCCCAGCTTGGGGAAGGCTGGCCTGGCGCGCCCGCGGGAGCCCGGCGAGAGCTTCTGGCCGCCACCTGTTGGCTGGAGAGGCAGAGGCGGGCGGGGTGCCGCGAAGCGGGGCGGGCTGCGCGGCAGGCGCTGGCCAGCTCGCCGCTTTTTCCTCTTTTCGAGGGTGGGGCGGGGTAGTGCAGACAGAAACCCACCCGTGTTACCCATCTGCTGTGAAGCCTACGCGGTGACCTTGGCCCAGTCTGTTGCCTCAGCCTAACCAGTCCCGCGAGGTTGTCGTGAACATCAAATGGGGGGGGGGGCGGAAACATATACGCTGTTCTCAGCCCTTTGGGCAGGATAAAAATGAATAAGATTTTCCTAGAACTAACCCTTTGAGCAGTGTGTTAGCAAGTATAGAATAGATATATTTTTAATACTCACAAAATGTTAAGAACTTGGTAAATGAAGTCCATGCCAACCTTGCTTCAGTTTTACTGGCATGACTGATGGCACAAATCTTGTTACTAGTACATAAACAGACCCATCGGTATTGTGCATGGAGTCAGTATGGATTCTTGTGTTTTGACATTATTCTGTGTCTCTTGGGTTTGTTCCTCTGCCTCCATTCCTGATCTGATAGCAGATAATAGTCGTAGGGTCACCATTTCTTTTTCTCTCCACGCCCACTCTTGAAATTAGGGAGTTTCCCTTCTCCTTTGAACAGGAAGTCCTGGTCGGTTTCTGATTTAAGTACGGCTTTTCTGACACTTTCCCATACTGGGGTCTGATCTCTTGGGCAAGGTCATTTCCTGGACTCCTCATGAACTAGTTTCCTGGACAGGTTCCTCTTCTTGTTTTTCCTTAAGGTTGAGATGAATGTGTCTACCTTTCACCTGCATTGTAATGGAAAACAAAGCACATCTCTGTAGAATGTCCTGTAATTTTGGGGTCATGGGGAAGATGCTCATTTGTTAAATAATAGCTCCAGTGCTCACGAATGGCAATAATTGAGTGAGTAATTCATGCCTGGTTCTATCCTGGCTCTCTTAATCCAGTTAAAGACTTATTAATAGGAAGCTGCTCTGAAATTTTACCACTGTAGTTGAGTAGAGAGGTGGTAATTACATTGCTGGTTTCTGTTATGGTCTGTCACGGTAGAGACACTGTCCGGCTGCCCCTATTCCTTCTATGAAGAAGTGAATGAGGGAAGGAGTGGCTTCCTTGTGTCCCCTATTGTTTATCCATTAATTTATTTCCAACATTTATTACCTGCTTTTCAGTCAAGTAGCTTTCGGAGTGGCTCACGGCATGATAAAACAAATTACAGATTAAATAACAAATACAATTAAAACAGCATAAAACAAAATCCTGAATAAAACAGTCAAGCCAGGAACAGGTAGTGTAAGATAGAACAAAAATAGTTGCATAGAAAGCAGCAAGTGCAAAATAAAGCAAATCTGTGATTCATGGGAAGGAAAAAGGAAATAAAAAGGTCTTCACTTTTAATGTGTGTATGTATTGGGAGGGGCAGGTCATTTGGATTTTCTGCCATGATCACCGAAATGTCTTGGGCTAGCCTTGATGACTTGCAAGCTTGGGACAAGTGTATATAAAAGGAGAATAAATTCAGTACAACCAGGGGTTATATCCAGTGGTGGTTTTGTGCTACTGGAGAGCACTTCTGCTCATGCAAGTTGGACACCCACTTTTCACTGATCCTCCTTATCTGCTGCAGTCAACTACATCCCACACTATTCCAGAAGATTCCCCGACCCTCCTTTCAGAAGATGGGGGGGTGCAGTGGTTAGGGTGAAAATCAGGTGCCCTGCCTTATGCAAGCAAAGTGCTTTCTGCTAGCTGCTAACACAAAGCCACTATTGGATACAACTCCAGCTGTTTCACAGCCTTATTTGGTTCCTGTTTGTTTTACTGTTACTAAGAATCTCATGATGGAGACCCAACAATCATATCAGGTTGACACTATAAACAAGCGAGTTCATCTGATTCCCAGGAGAACTCTGAACACCTCAGAAGTCTCCTTTTGCCTTTGAGGATTGAGGCCCAGCATTGCAACTACACGCAGGGTGGCAGTAAGACATGCTCAGTAGAGTAGAAGCAGTGCAAAGGCAGGAGAATGCAAAGACTTGGGCCTTTTGCCCCGGAATGACTAAGGGTCATATACTGACTCTGTTTGTGATGAATGTAGACCTGTTTTCATGATTGGCTAGGGTGCAAGAGGTCTCTGCATGTACATCTGCACATATGCAGAACTCTTTCTCTTTTTTACTTAATTTTTATTCTACTTTTTATCTTTAT
Source organism: Heloderma suspectum (assembly GCF_057233095.1). NCBI lineage: Eukaryota > Metazoa > Chordata > Lepidosauria > Squamata > Helodermatidae > Heloderma > Heloderma suspectum. Next base: position 146,213,853 of record NC_139461.1, read on the forward strand.
AAATGAAATAAAAAATACCAACAACATAATCACCAACTACAGTTTCCAACATTACAGTATTCTTGGGGACAACACAACAACCAGAAAAGCAAAAAAGAAAATTATAAAAGGAAAAGAGAAGGCAAAAGATGAAAGAACAGGAAAACAAAGGGAACAAGAAAAAGTATTAAGAGAAAAGAAGAAAAGAAAAGGAGAAGATTACATATTACAGATAAACTTCAAGTATCACTCTACTTAAAAAATTATACCATTGCCAATATTACAATTCAGTACAGCCTAGGTAATCCATCTTGTTTCAGTAGCATATCCTCAGATTTATAACAAAGAAACATGCTATGAATTTTCCCCTAGCCATAAAATGCTTTTCTGCTAATATATAATGAGAAAGCTAAAATCAACCAACCAGGAATATTACTAATCATAGTCTCAAAATAATAATAATAATACTCATAATAATTTTTTTTAAAGAAAATAGTTAAGGATAAAAGAAAAAACAAAATCAACAACAATCACTAGTATATATTATCAATATTTTAGATAGTATTATTTCTATATATATATGAGTGTGTACATTTCTATACACCCACAAACCAAAATTTTGTGTACAGTATATCATGTCTATTATATATATAAAAAAAGGAATTAAGAGAAAATGGAAGGAGAAAAAAATGGATATATGTAAATAATATACTGCCCGGATCTTATAACCCAAACAAACCAACAGGCGACAATTGTTTGTTCATTCTCAGCTCACGGTACTGAAAAAGATGTCTCCCGTGCTTTACCAACAAGCCAAGCCTCTGCCATTTCATGATTTAAAAACTTTTTAATCTGTCCTTCAACGAGGATGCAAAATGTGGCAGGGTATTTTATGTGGTATTGTAGATTCATTTGTCTTGCTTGATTTCTCGCCTTAGTGAATTGCCTTCTTTTATCAGCAATTTCTTTAGTGTAATCCGGAAATAGCGTAATCTTAACTTGTTTTGCCCCCCAAAGAAGATCTCCCCTCCCTCTTGCCACACGCAGGATAAAATTTTTTGTAGAAACTCTTGCAAACTGAACTATAACAGTAACAGCAGTCCCTTTAACGCCACGCGCCGAACTTGGAACACAGAATGCATGCTCAATGTCAAGTAAATAATCAGATGGCAAAGCAAGTAATTCATGCAGGAATTTGTCCAAGATTTTAGACAGGCTTACGTCGGTGGGTAATTCTTTGATGCCAATAATGCATAGGTTTGCTCTTTGTGTAAATGTTTCCAGTTGTGAAATTCTAGTAGACAGGATTTTATACGAAGCTTTCATTGTAATCTCTTGAGCTGATATGCGATCTTGCAGGTCAGTAACTTTCACCTCTGTTTGCAGAGAAGTATTAATTAAGTCCACAGCCCCCTGAAGGGCGACAATGGAGTCTTGGATTGTATCCAACCTCTTAGCCTGTTCTGACAGTTGAAGAGACAAAGTTTTTATCAAAGCAAGCAGCTCCTCTGTATTTCCATCACTTCTAGAAGACTTTGCCAAGGGAGGTGTGGGGGGGGGGGGTCGGCGGTGGTCCCATTCCTTTTTTTTGTTCCTTTTGATGTTGCCATTCTTCTCCTTAAACAAATTTTGCAAGTCCTCACGTATTGTTGGTATTCTCTAATCCATAAACACTAAAAAAAACTACATTTGGAGCCGTCAGCCCTGTGTTCTCCTAGTTAGATAGGAATTTCAAAACACCTTTGAGTCGATGTCTTTGCTCTGGAAAACTAACCTTGGAGCCCAGCCCTTCTCCTGCTCTGCAAAACGAGCTACTCTTCCAAGATTGCATCCAGATGGTATTCTTGCTTCCCCTTTTAGATCCAGGGGAAGATAAAAAGGTTTTTCAACCTTTTAAAAGCTGCTTGAGATAGCGTCCCATGGAGCCTCCGTAGAACGCTGCCAGGGCAACATTGGCCCTGAGCGGAAGTCATGCAGAACTCTTTCTGATGCACATCAAATGCATCTTCCGTGGAAGGTGAGGGTGGTGCGTGATGGCTCCACACACCCCTCTGCTACATCTGTTCGGCAGGTTTTAAAATTAATAGTAAGCTGGGGCAGTGTTTTCATCAAGCATGTGGGAAGGGGAGTTTTACCCCTCCACAGCCATGATTCGAACAATAATCTCCCCTTGTAAAGTAATTAGCATAAGAAAACGGTTCCCATGGCTAATGAGAGCTTTTGTTCTAATGCTGAGTGCTGGAGAGAGGGCTGCGATTGTCAGAATCTTGACTTGGCAGGAAAGAGTAAACCCTAGTCCCACATGCTGTACTCCCAATGTAAATTGCCCCCCATCACCCACACAAAGAGGCTAGCTACAACATAGTTCTCTTGTTCTGTCAGTTGTGTTTCTTATTTTTCTTCCCCTTGCTTGCACACCTTCCTTCTCCTTCCCCTATTAATAGGGTATTTCTCATCTCTGTTGATTCTTCTGGACCTCTCAGTAGCTTTCTATACCATCAGCCATGGTATCCTTCTGGATCGTTTATTTGGATTGGGCTTGGGAGGCACAGTTTTGAAGAGGTTCCGGTCAGTTCTGGAGGAGCGTTCTCAGAAGGTGGTGCTGGGTGACCTCGATTCAACCCCATGGCCATTAGCCTGTGGGGTGCCGCAAGGTTCTATCTTGTCCCCCATGCTTTTTAACATCTACATGAAACTGCTGGGGGAAGTCGTCAGGAGGTTTCGGCTGAAATGTCATCAGTATGCGGATGATACTCAGCTCTACCTCTCGTTTCCATCTGCACATCCCAGGGAGGCGGTGGAACTCTTGAACCAGTGTCTGGAGGCTGTTTTGGGATGGATGAGGGTGAACAAGCTGAAACTTAATCTAGACAAGATGGAGGTACTGTTGGTTGGGAAACCAACTACTTCGGATGGAGGTTACAACTGGTCTTAGATGGGGTTGCACTCCCCCTGAAAGACCAAGTGTGCAGTCTGGGAGTCCTCCTGGACTCTGAGCTAACCGGGGAAGCCCAGGAGTGCTTTTTACCAACTTAGGCTGGTACGCCAACTGCAGCCCTATCTGGAGAGGATGGACCTTGCCTCAGTTATCCACACGCGTCACGTCCAGGTTGGACAACTGCAATGTGCTATACGTGGGGCTGTCTTTGAAGATGGTTCAGAAACTCCAGCTTGTGCAGAATGCAGCCGCCCAAGTATTGGTGAGGGCGAAGCAATTCAATCATATAATGCCTATACTGTGCCAGCTGCACTGGTTACCAGGGTGTTTCCGAGCCCAATTCATAGTGCTCTTTTAACCTTTAAAGCCTTAAATGGTTTGGGACCAAGTTACTTGAAGGACCACCTACACCCGTTTCAGCCTGCCCGCACTTTAAGATCAGAAAGAGAGGCCCTTCTCATTTGCCCACCTGTGAGAGCAGTCAGGTGGGTGACCACATGTGAGAGGGCCTTCTCTGCAGTGGCCCCACACCACCAGCTGCCATCGGAGGTCTGCCATGCTCCATCATTGCAGACTTTTAAGACAGCCTTGAAAACATATTATTTTACCTTGGCCTTCTTTTGATATGACTGCTATTGTTGCTGTTGCTGCTGCTAACATCGTTGTTGGTTTTATTGTTGGCTTTTATTCTTGTTTTTATTGTTTTTATATTTTTATCACTTTTAATATTTTAATTGTTTTTATATATTTTATTGTTGTAAGCCCCTTGGGGGGGGGGGGGGCTTCTGCCTTGAAAGGGGACCAAGAAATATTTTAAATAATTAAGAAAGAAAGAAAATCTCTGCTAAGTGCCCTCTTCCCCCCCTACAGCCTAATCTTACTTGAAAATAAGTCTCATTGAGTTATTTCCTTCTCCACAGAATAATCACAATTTGAGATTCTTTGTATTGTGGTCACCAGATGCCAAGGAAAAGGCACTTTGCATGTGCTTAGGTATAAATAATCACCTGTTCGACCCTTTTCTTCCCCACCCTGAAAAAATGGGGTTATGGTTCTTCCATTACCTGGCTGCCTCTGCAGTCCTTTTTTCCTGCAATGCTAGCAGGTGGTTAAAGGAACTTAACGGGGCAACTTACCTTGGAAACTGGAGAGGAAAACTGAGCTGAAAGACCTACTTTCTAATGAAGGGGGGTGCTGGCTTCTGGTAAGAAATGGCAGCCTGTCTTTGTTTAAAGGCATCACTATGATTTTCATTGGTGTCCCCAGTGAGACTGACCTAAGGCGGAGGAAGGAGGTCATAAAATAATAGCTGGCTACCAAGCCTAGCCATACCTTGTGGAATGCTGTGTGTGTAGGGATTAGCAACTAGCCCAGATCTGGCCTTCCGAGGTGTGCTTTCTGATCCACCTTTTGCCAGCCTAGGTGTGGAAAGGGGTGTGGTGGGAATGGCAGGAGTGGCAAAGGGACTTGGGGTATGAAGTGGGGCTTTGGGGTCTTGGTTTGTCCTTTGGAAAGAGAGAACCCGATCCCGCTGGCAAAACTAGTTTTTGACGTGAGGCGATACCTGACAGGGGCGGGCCGCTTATGGCCCTCCAGACGTTTTAGCCCATAACTCCTGTCAGCCCTAACCGGCCTGGCCAGTGCCCACCGCTGCTTTAGCCTGTGCTGGTTAGCATACTGATGTTGGATAAAGGAGGGTGACATAACTTCAGTTGAAAATAAACTTTGTAAATAGAGCAGGTAAAGCTAGAATCCAGTGACCAGTCAGTTAGGTGACAGCATATTGCCCCAGCTCTCATACCAGTAACTCAAATTCCTTTGAGGTGATTTAAGGAAGTTATGACTAGAGGAGGAGGAGCACTCTCATCCCTGAAATGTGTTTGGTTAACTGTTTATTTATTACATTTGTGTTGCGCCTTTGCTACAAGGAGTTCAAGAATGCATACAAGCCTCTCTCCACCACCACCACCATTTTATTTCATAACAACCCTGTGAAAGAGGTTAGGCTGAAAGAGAGTGACTGGCCCAAAGTCACCCCATAAGCTCCGTGGGGATTTGAACCAAACCTTGGTCTCCACAGCCCTAGTCCCAACACACTGACCACGCTGGCTCTCATACATCTCATAAATAACCGCAAATAACTGAGTAGGTAAGTAAATCATTGCCATTAAACTACTCAGTTGCCACATGTTTATGAAAAAGGGGTATTGCATTCAAGAATATTCTGTTGGCAGCCAAAAAAGTACCTTCAGGTGAGCTGCATACTTCAGTGTCTGCATACACAATAAAATATGCAAAACAGGTGAAAATTAATTTATCAGACCAATTTGTGCTGATATAAATGTACAAGCATTTCTGTTTCACAGCGTCTTATTGGGCAGCATGGAAAGGAAGTAGAATTTTAAATATGTGTAGAGAGCACTGGAGATAATGGACCATTCACAAAGCTAAACACGTTCTGTACATTTTATACAATTCTTGTAGCATTCACAACGCTTCTCCTATCTCTGCAAATGCTAAAGGCTTTTTAAAAAATGCAGCATGTCATGCTCTTCTCCAGGTGCATTTCTTTACCTTCACACGTTTTTTCTGCCGTAATCCAAGGTTGATCCAAGAAGGGATGCCTTAATATGCTCCTCCTCTTCTCTTGCCCCCCTGTGCCCTAAGATTTTGGAGGGAAACATGCTCATGGTGACACTGCCATCTAGTTCAGTCGGTGGCTAATGGATCATTCTTGTTGTTGTTCAGTCGTTCAGTCGTGTCCGACTCTTCGTGACCCCATGGACCATAGCACGCCAGGCCTTCCTGTCCTGCGCTCTCTCCCGGAGCATGCTCAAGTTCATATTCATTGCATCGGTGATGCTATCCAGCCATCTCATCCTCTGCCGTCCCCTTCTCCTTTTGCCTTCAATCTTTCCCAGCATCAGGGTCTTTTCCAGAGAGTTTTCTCTTCGCATTAGGTGGTCAAAATATTTGAGCTTCAGCTTCAGTATCTGTCCTTCCAATGAGCAGTCAGGGTTGATTTCCTTTAGGATGGACTGATTGGACCTCCTTGCAGTCCAGGGGACTCCTAAGAGTCTTCTCCAGCACCACAGTTCAAAAGCATCAATTCTTCGGCGCTCAGCCTTCCTTATAGTCCAGCTCTCACAAGCATACATTACTACTGAGAAAACCATAGCTTTGATTAGATGGACTTTTGTCGGCAAGGTGATGTCTCTGCTTCTTACTATGCTGTCTAGGTTTGCCATAGCTTTCCTCCCAAGGAGCAAGCGTCTTTTAATTTCATGGCTACAGTCACCGTCTGTGGTGATCTTGGAGCCCAAGAAAGTAAAATCTGTCACAGCTTCCATTTCTTCCCCTTCTATATGGCAGGAAGTGATGGGGCCAGATGCCATGATCTTCGTTTTTTTAATGCTGAGTTTCAAACCAGCTTTTGCACTCTCCTCTTTCACCCTCAACAAGAGGCTCTTGAGATCCTCTTCGCTTTCTGCCATTAGGGTGGTATCGTCTGCATATCTGAGGTTGTTGATAATTCTCCCAGCAGTCTTAATTCCAACCTGTGATTCATCCAACCCGGCGTTTCTCATGATGTACTCTGCATATAAGTTAAATAAGCAGGACGACAATATGCAGCCTTGTCGTACTCCTTTCCCAATTTTGAACCACTCGGTTGCTCCATGTCTGGTTCTTACTGTTGCTTCTTGACCCTCGTACAGGTTTCTCAGGAGACAGCTAAGGTGGTCTGGTACTCCCATCTCTTTCAGAATTTGCCACAGTTTGTTGTGATCCACACAATCAAAGGCTTTAGCGTAATCAGTGAAGCAGAAATAGACGTTTTTCTGGAATTCTCTTGCTTTCTCCATGATCCAGCGAACGTTGGCGATTTGATCTCTAGTTCCTCTGCCTCTTCGAAACCCCACTTGTACTTCCGGTAGTTCTCGGTTGGCATACTGCTGAAGCCTAGCTTGTAGGATTTTGACCATCACCTTGCTGGCATGTGAAATGAGCGCAATGGTGAGGTAGTTTGAATACTCTTTGGCGTTGCCCTTCTTTGGAATTGGAATGTAAACTGACCTTTTCCAGTCTTGCGGCCATTGTTGAGCGTTCCAAATTTGTTGGCATATTGAATGCAGCACTTTAACAGCATCATCTTTTAGGATTTTAAATAGCTCAGCTGGAATACTGTCATCTCCGCTAGCTTTGTTGTTAGTAATGCTTCCTAAGGCCCACTTGACTTCACTCTCTAGGATGTCCGGCTCAAGTTCAGTGACTGCACTATCATGGCTATCAGGGACATTCAGATCTTTCCTGTTTAGTTCTTCTCTGTATTCTTTCCACCTCTTCTTAATCTCATCTGCTTCTGTTAGGTCCCTGCCTTCTTTGTCCTTTATCGTGCCCGTCTTTGCACAAAATGTTCCCTTGATATCTCCGATTTTCTTGAAAAGATCTCTAGTCTTTCCCATTCTGTTGTTTTCCTCAATTTCTTTGCATTGTTCATTTAAGAAGGCCTTCTTGTCTCTCCTTGGTATTCTCTGGAACTCTGCATTCAGTTGGATATATCTTCCCCTTTCTCCCTTGCTTTTCGCTTCCCTTCTTTCCTCAGCTACTTGTAAAGCTTCATCAGACAGCCACTTGGCTTTCTTGCACTTCTTTTTCCTTGGGATGGATTTCGTTGCTGCCTCCTGAACAATGTTACGGACCTCTGCCCATAGTTCCTCAGGCACTCTGTCTATCAGGTCTAATCCCTGAAATCTATTCCTCACCTCCACTGTATATTCATAAGGGATATGATTTAGGTCATACCTGAATGGTTTAGTGGTTTTCCCTACATTCTTCAATTTAAGCTAAAATTTTGCAAGAAGCAGCTCATGATCTGAGCCACAGTCAGCTCCAGGTCTTGTTTTTACTGACTGTATAGAGCTTCTCCATCTTTGGCTGCAAAGGACATAATCAATCTGAAATGGATCATTCTAGGCCAGGTCTAATCAGTTATGGAACTCCCTGCCAAGAGAGGCCTGCCTGGCTGACTCTTAGTTGATGCTTTGGAGGATGCCTATTACAGCCTTCATCTTTAGAAAGCTCTTTGGCCTGATGAAGTGGTGGTTGACGACTGATCTTAAAAAGTGGACGGATGTATTGACCTTGTTGTTAGATACATTTTGTATTTTTTGCTTAGTTTTTTTTTTTTATATATATATATATATATATATTGTTGTTGTTCAGTCGTGTCCGACTCTTCGTGACCCCATGGACCATAGCACGCCAGGCCTTCCTGTCCTGCGCTCTCTCCCGGAGCGTGCTCAAGTTCATATTCATTGCATATATATATATATATATATATATATATATATATATATATATATAGGGAGAGAGAGAGTATCTTATCATGTGTGAGAAAGAGAGAGAGAGAGAACTTCAGTTTTAACCAAATAATAAATTTAAATGTGTTAATTGACTGAAAATGCATCCCCAATTAATTGAGAAACTTATTTAGAAAAGTAATTATGTTTAATATATGTACTTATTAAAATTGCAAGTAGCAGGACCCATCTTAAAACAGGCTTTCCCCCATATTCTCAAACAGGAGGGAATGCCTCTTACAAGATGGCACCATGCTCCATCTTAAAATAGTGTGCCTATTTCTTCAAAGCTATTGTTGTAGTAATATGCAAATATATTGAGGTTTAATTAATTAAGCAATTGAGTTTTAATTGCTTTAATTTGATAGACTAAGACTTCTTTAATTGGGTCACAACTATTGGTAGAGCTCTCTGAGTCAGACAGCAGGATAAACATATTAGAAATGAATAAAATGATGGGGTGGGCATCTCCTATGGAGGGATGTATCTGCTCTTCCAAAATGTCAGAGTCAACCAGAGCATCCAGAATGAATTCCACAATCCACTCACTAACTGCATGCTTTCATAGAGCTCACTGTATGCATGCTTTAAATTCCTATGTGAGAATTCCTACATAGCCTTAAGTGAAGCTACTGGTACAGTGAAGAGAAAATACAGAGGCTGACAGAGAGTAGAACTAGGCGTAACTCTCCATATGGATGCCATCAAAGCAGCAGCTTCTTGTCAAGTTCTCGCTCTTCCTATAACACCTGCATACAGTTGCCTGTGTTTTCCTGCCCAAGACAATGATGTGGAGTGGAAAAATTTGACACCTCAACACATTATCTGAAGAAGATGAGAACTCAATACAGGGCTGGTGATTTGAAGAATGTTACTGTTTGAAATGGGTGAAACTCCATTTTTCTTCTTCAATCATAGTACAAGTAGAAAGCTACTGCATCTGTTTCTATTTTGTTTAAAGTTGTGATCCTCTTTATTTTATTGTTATGCCGGCCACAACTCTGTTGGCCACTCTGTATTGTGGAAATAATGCTTCTAATGTGCACTTGCTTTTATGGCACTGCTGTAGGATGGATGGAAGTTCTTTCTCCTGGGAAGTACTTACTGAAATAGTTCTGTGCTCATAACGTTCATTTAGAGGAACCAAGAATTGCACCTTGGGGAATGACACAAGCTTTCCCTCTTGAGATGATGATATAAAGTGTGTGTAAACAAAGCCTGATGCTAGCCATTCAAAATGCCTCTTTGCTTATGAGCAGTGGTGAGATGCCCAGTGGTTGCTAGTGGGCAGATGGGAGCTGGGGGCAGAAAACAAAGGGCCTGTTGATGGATAGCAGTGGAGAGGAAATGGGGAGGGGAAGGGCCCTAAAGCTGATATTCTACCAGGTCTGTCCTGTGCAGTTTGTTCTGGCAGGAGGCTGCTTAAGAAGGAGGTTGGGCTAAGAGGCCTTTTGGTCCATTCCTGTAATATAGTTTCAGTGGAAGCCGCTATTTTTGGAATGCTGAAATGGACCAATGCAGTCATGAAGCTGGCTTCCTGCTATCTGCAGTTAACAAACTGGGAGCCAGCCTGGGGGACATGTGTTTCCCTCATTGGGGCAAATCCTGTTTCCCTTACCCCTTGACCGATAGTCAGACGGTCTGAAGCTATGTGGGCAAACGAGCTATTTTGGTTAAGGTACGTTAGGGCAACAAGTCTAACCGCTTTTGACTTGCTAAGCTTAAGGATTGCATAACTGCTGGTAGCTAGATGGACTGACACTTACCCATATATAAGGCTACAAGGGGGCTTAGTAAACAGATACACAGTGTAGTACCAGGACAGGTACAGTGCTGGTTTCCTGCTGTTCAGAAATTCAGAACCAAGCTTGTAATACACAATCCTGTTTGGATCCTCACCCCCACCTGCTGTGAAGCTGGTTATCAGCACAAAGGTTATTTGCAGTTAAGGCTAATAAGGATCTGAAAATGTAGTTTGAAGTGATTTTATGTAAAGATGTAGAAGGTGTGCCCTGCGCTGCAGCAGTCCCCTCAGAGCCTGGCTGAGTTTTTACGATTAACCTCACATCAATTGTACGCAGATGATAATTTGCTTGCATTATCTTATCCCCAAATCTCAATTCCAGTGTCCTTTCAATATGTTATGGTACTGTTTAAAGATGTAAGCTCAATCCTCAGAAGACAGGATATCTGAGGTGTAATATTGCTTAAGAAATAGACTTCTTTGACAACTAGTTAGGTTTCTTGGTCCATTCTTGTACCAGTTAAATATAGAGGACTTTTTCATACAATATGAATGACCTATTTAAAATTAATTTTCAACCATTAATAGAAAATGTTATGAGGGATCTGAAACAGTGGTCTACTTTGGGTATATCTTGGGTAGGAAACATAGCTACACTAAAAATGAATATCATCCAAATATTTTTCTACTTGAAAATATTGTGATACATATTCCCTTAGATATGTTGAAGAAGTGGTGAAAACTTGTGTGGGTTTCTGGGGAGAAAAGAAGAAACCAAGGGTCACAGCATCAGCACTGAAGAAATCATGAGGCGTTTCCTGCCTTTCTTCATAGCTGCAATGCGTAGAAATTTGCTTTAATTTAAAAAGAAAAGCAAAGACTGGCAGGCTGCCGAATTCTGTATACCCAGTACCAGCTTCTGTACTACTGCAGTGCTTGTGTGGAATACACAACCCTAGGTGTATATCATAGCAATGTGCTGTGTGTAACTATGATGTATTACACACATGTGCTGTGTGTAACTATGATGTTTACCTGCTAAACATCACCAACTTCCACAGAGCCTTCAGCCTGACCGTGCAGTAGGAGATCAGTTTGTGTGCTAGAACACATTTCTTCCCGCCCCCAAGCCATTGTCTGAAGTAGAGGGGGTTCTCTGAGAATACCGAAGTTGGCCATCTCCAACTTAGTTTATCATTCACTGTTGGAGTCCAGCTTAGGAGAGAGCAATGGACCCAGGTCCAAAAGGGCTAGATTCACATCCTACCTTGACCATGATTTCAACAATTTGTCCAAGGCTTTGGCTTCATCTCTCTTTCTGCACAATGGAAACACTAACCTTGTTCATAGAGCTATGAGTAGGTTAGCCATATGCCTTACCTTACAGAGGACACTCCTCTGTGTGAAGGTGATCTCTATTTCAAGGGTTGTCTGAGGACAGTCCTCTGTTTGAATGCATCCTTTAACTGAAGGGCTGTCTAGTCCATGTCAGGTTTAAAAATAAGAGAGGAGCCTTGAAGTTGCCCATCAGCAGATAGCCTATTGACAGCAGAATGAGCAGGCACACAGATCACCCATCTTCCTCACTATGGTGAGAGGTCTTATAATTCCATTTAAGTTATAGCAATTATTCCTAAATTTGCACATAAACATATAAAGTAGCATATATAGATTATATGCAGAACTGTGTCATGTTGTCCTCTCTTTTTTGGTGATACATTTCGGGCATGGGGGGGGATCCATTAGTGACCACCCTAGCTATGATGAGATCAAGATCACTCCAAATTGGGGTTACTGGAGTAATTCGAGGCAGACTAAAATGACTTAAGATTTCTAAGAATCCAACCTGCAGAATCTGCTGCCGACCAGCCCCCTCTGGCCATGCAGAGACTGTGGACTTTCAGATTTATTTATTTTTTTACTTTCCTGAAATTTACGCAAATTTATTCATAGGAAAATACGCAAGTTTCTGCTGAGAGTAGAAAATATACTCAGGGAAAAGTCGAATGGGATGGGGGACAATATGCTAAAGGTTACATATTAGCGTAAATTACATAAATTATTTTGAACCCTCTTACAGAATTATTTGCATATTTTTTCCATATAACAAAAAATTCTAATCCATCGGCGAATAGATGCTGGAAAGAATGACACCACACAATCCACGAAACACACACGGGACCAAAATTGGGGGAGTTGGCATCAAAATGGCAAATGCAGTTCAGTGTAAGCAAACATAAAGTGATGCATGTTGAGGCAAAAAATGTCACCATATATATGCTGATGGAATCTGAGCTGGCAGTGACTGACCAGGAAAGAATTCTTGGGGTTGCGGTGGATAGCTAAATGAAAACATCAACCTACTGTGCAGCTTCCATGCAAATAGGCAAATTCCATATAGGGGATCGTTAGGAAAGCAATCAAAAATAAAACTGCCGATATCATACTGCCTTTATACAAATCTATGATGTGACCACGCTTAGAATACTGTGTAGAATTCGGAAAGGTTGCACTGTTCGGGGCTCTTTAGTTTAAGGCAGGGATAGGTAACTTCAGAGGGTCCTGGGCCCGATTGCCCACTCCCAGAACCCACTTGGGCCTGCCCCCCACAGCAGCAAAAAAGGCTCATTTTCACTTTAAAGCAAAGTGTGTCGGGAGTGCGTGCCTTGTTTTAATGCATAATCACACTCCCGGAGACATTAAAACAAATGCCCACCCCCCATGCATCTTCATGTTAAAATGAACTGGCAGGGAGTGTGCTGGTGCCATGCTACTAAAATCTGGCAGCGGTTCACCGGTGGCGACTTGCGGGGTGGTGGGGACTGCACAAAGGCCAGGGGGCACATGTGGCATGCTGTCCACCGCTGGCTTAAGGGGGACATGACAGAGTTGTATGAAATTATCTGTGGTGAGAAGAAAGTAGATGAGGAGAAGGTTTTCTCCCTCTCTCATAATACCCGAACTCGGGTCATATGCTGAAGCTGATTGGTGGAACTTCGGAACAGATGAAAGGAAGTGCTTCTTCACACAGCACATAGTTAAACTATGGGATTGGCTTCCACAAGATGGCAACAAGTGATAGCAATCAACTTGGATGTCTTTAAGGGATTAGATGAATTCACAAGGGATAAGGCTATCGATGGCTACTGGTCGTGATGGTTATATATTATCTCCAGTGTCAGGCAGCATGCCTCTGTATGCCAGTTGCTGGGTAACAGGAGCAGGAGGCTGCCTTTGGAAACGATCTGAAATAGGGCAGCGAGATTATTAATGGGGACTGGCCAATGTGATCGTATTATGCCAGTCCTTTTCCCTCTGCACTGGCTGCCAGTCCATGTCCACACCCGATTCAAAGTGCTGATACTAACATTCAAAGCTCTTAAGTGGCTTGGGCCAGGTTACCTGAAGATCGTCTCCTCCCGTATGTACCTGCCCGGACCCTAACATCATCTTCAGCGCCCCTTCTCTGGGAGCCTCTGCCAAAGGAAGTGAGATGGGTTGCTACCAAGAAGAGGGCCTTTTCTGCTGTGGCATCCAGGTTGTGGAATGAGCTTCCCAGAGAGGCTCACCTGGCGCCTACATTGTACTCTTTCCGACGCCAGGGGACAGCCTTTTTATTTTCCCAAGCATTTTAGTCTTTTAGTTCTGTTGTTTTAAATCTGATGTTGTATTTTAAATCCCCATTGCTGCTATGTTTTATTCTGGTTTTTACTGTTTTATACTGTGTTTTTAAACTGTTACATAAAAAATTATCTTATGCTATATTTTGTGGTTTTAATTGTAATGAACTGCCCAGAGAGCTTCGGCTATTGGGCAGTATAGAAATGTAATAAATAAATATGTTACTTGTGAGCTTCCAGTAGACATCTGGTTGACCTCTGTGGAAACAGAATGTTGGACTAGATAGGCCTTGGTCTGGTCCAGCATGGCTCTTACGTTCTTAAGATTATGCATTCTGCATATGAAAGTTGGCATAGAAATTATTAATCTTGCGTGCTGCTTGTGTATCACTGAAGAAAAAGCCAAAGTAAAATCTATCTCTGTTTCCTTAGGGAACACTTGACATCCTACATGAACTACGAAAATCCTCCACCATATCCTGGCCCGGGCCCAACTGCCCCATACCCACCGTATACCCAGCAACCAGCTGGGCCACCGGGCCCTGGCCCATATCCTGGCTATCCACCAGGGCCTACAGGGCCATATCCGGCAGGTGAACCAGGCTACCAAGGCTATCCACCATACGGGTGGCAGAATGCTCCTCCACAAGGATGGCAAAATGCTCCCCCACCTCCGGGACCGGTGTATGCAGATGGACCTAAAAATACAGGTAATGCCTGCTGCGTGCGTGGAACTGCGCTGGCTTCATGATTTTTCATGAAGGTTTCCCCCTTTTCTTATAGATCTGCATAACGTGTACTTATTCCAAGCCCCCCACTCTGTATTCCTCTGCTTTTATCCATCCTGTTCGTTTTTTGAAAGTGGGGGGGATTTCAAATATGGAAGATCTCATCTTTGGTTTTTCACATTCAGCTTGTATTTGCTGCTGCTCCCCCCCCCCTTTTTTTTTTTATTCCAGTGAAGGGAGTATAAACTTTGCAGCTTTCTGATCATAGGAACTTGCTGGGCCATTGCAGACTAAGTTCCAGATCTTTTTACAATAGCTACTTTGGGCACCCATTTTAATGGCTTTTACTTGTTATTGTAGCAAACACTGTCTTGCGGTAGACCTGGTTCACACATCATGGCAAATTGTGGCTTAATTAACCCACAGTTTTCTGGGCACAAGCAGGAATGAACTGCCTCCAGCATGCTCCTCACTTCTGTTTTCATTTTACGACCTGTGATCACCCCAATCATAGGTAACTCTGTGTTGTCCGAACCCAGACACTCTAGGTTGTTCAGGGGTTGAACAACCCAGCATTAACCCAATGGGTGATCAGGGCTATTGTAGGTTGTAAAGTGGAAGTGGAAGTGAGCCCGCCAGAGGCAGCCAGCTGGGTTATGTGTGAACTGGGTTACAGTGTAGTATATATTGCTTTAAAAAAAAATCCTATGAATTATCATTGCAGCTTTTTTCAGTTAAAACTGTCTCTTAAAAAGTTATGGTTAATATGACATTCCTTGGTATTAAGGCCCCTGCAGTTGAACATAACACTAGGGTAGCAAAATGGTTCAGTTGTATGCTGACATCCTGACAGAGCACTTTTTAAGGCCCTGTGGCAAAAAAGTTAAAACTGGAATCAGTGTTCCTTTGGAGGAAATAATGGCTAAACATGGAAGTATCTCTAGTGGGTTACATTGCTGGCCTGTCAGTAAGTCAAGTGTCAGAGATCAGCATAGTCAGCCGTGTGAGATCAAGTCAAATCAGAAGTATCTTCCGAGTTCTGCAAACCACTTCCTGACATTGTCAGCTTTGGGGCTTCTGTTCCTTAAAAATCATAAGCAAGATATTTGTGAATTCCATGCCTCTTTAAAGTATCTAGGGTGAGTGAAGGCTGTCGGTGAGTGTGTAACGAGTGCCCTGCATGGTTGTCTGTTCTTATCCAGAATAATAAGAGATCTAATATATCAGTGGAAGAGCAGATTGTGTGTCTAAAATTAAAGAAGATCATCCAAGAATTTGTGACAGTGATTCTGTGCAGGAGACATATTAGAGTGTGGATTGGGCTGCAACTGTGTAAGCGTTAGTATTTTCCCCAGTAATGCTTTCCTTTCTGTAATGGCCACAATACATATTTTGACTGGCAGGTAAAGAAGTAATACTAGGCAGTATAGCTGGTGGTGGTAAGGTTTCCCCTTGGATATTTTTGAAGTTGGATGAGAGGGGATGGAATTCTGTGATGTAAAATAATGCCAGAGTCAGTAACTATGAAAACCTTCTATATTTGAATATATGAGTATATGAAAATTAGGCGATGTTTAAATTAGTTCATGTAGTTTGAATATCCTGCACAAGGCTCTCCTGAAACAAATGGAGGTTGCATAAGAGTAGAACTTCCTGGATTGTACCTATAGTCCTTCTAACCAGTAGTTCTGTGTTTTGCATATAAGGAAAGAGTCATCCTCCTGTCTAGAATTCCATGTGGCCACTAATGTCTCTTCACATGGGAGGTATGAAGAGAAAGGTAGCTTGCCAAAAGGAAGCAGTCGTAAGACTTTTATTAAGGAAGCCCTCCCTTGACCCAGCGTATTTCAGAAGTTATAGGCCAGTCTCAAATGTACTACTCCTTGGCCCAAGTGATTGAGAAGGTGGTATTGCAACTCCAAACACATGTGGATGATAGTGGACCCACTTTTGGCTGGGATATGAGACTTTGGTCACCTTGGTGGATGACATGTGCTGGGAACTGGATGGAAGAGTGCAACTCTGTTGGTTCTCTTGGACCTCTCTGCAGCTTTTGATACCTGGCGGGGTTGGACTTTGGGGCACTGTATTCCGGTGGTTCTGATCCTTTGTCAGTTCATGTCCAGGGGGTGGTGTTAGACGACTCTTGTTTGGCACCACAGGTATTGGCCTATGGTGTCTCACAGGGTTTTATCTTTTCCCCTATGTTGTTTAATATATACATTTTATTTTATTTATGTCAGAGAATTTCTATACCACTTTTCACTTTTTAAAAAAAATCCCAAAGTGGTTCACAAGATATAAACATGATCAAGTGCCATAAAGCCAAACAATAAAACAGTAATAAAACAATAAGATCTAATTAAAATAATAAGGGGTAGCTGGCAGTGCGTGAAACTGGAGGTCATCCAGAGCTTTGGAATGAGGTGCCATCAGTATGCTGATGACACTTGCCTGGGGTCGATAATGGGCTGGATGAGGGTGAACAAGCTAAAATTAAATCCAGACAAGATGGAGATGTTGCTGGTCAGTAGAAAGCCTGGCTCAGGGATTGGACATTCAAACTGTTCTGGAGAAGGCTGTGCTCCCCCTGAAAGGTCAGCTTCATAGAATCATAGAATAGTAGGGTTGGAAGGGGCCTACAAGGCCATCATTGGTTGGGAGTGCTCCTTGATCCTACACTGTCCTTGGATCATCAGGAGGAAGCAGTGGCAAGGAGTGCATTTGCACAACAGTGTTTGAATCAGGCTGATCTGGCAACAGATATCCATGCCTTGTTGACACTGCAGTTAGACTACTTCAAACCAGTGATGTGAAGTGGAACACTTTCCACAGAAACTTTTCCAGTTTTAATTTTTCTATGGAACATTTTCCATTTCATAAGTGCATTAATAACGATGAATGGATGCCACTGCAAATACTATATTAGGCAAACTTGGAAGTTTCAAAGTTGTAATTAATGATTTTCAGGTGATTATCCTTAATGTGTATGTGAGAGAATAAATTTATATCACTGAAATACATGTATGTCTCAGAGTGAAATGGAACAGTTAAGTTGTGGCAGCGAAACTGAAGGTGCCCCAGCAACCTCAGTGGAAGAGAGTTGAGCTCTGTTGAAATAGATGAGTGGCTCTCGGCAAATCATGCCCAGATCTTTGGGTTAGTGCAGCCTTCCCCAACCTGGTGCCTGCCAGATGTATCAGACTATAGCTCCCAGCATCCACAACCAGCCATGCGGAGTGGGAGACGCTCAGAGTTGTAGTCTTAGCACATCTGGAGGACACCAGGTTGGGAAAGGCTAAATTAGTGTGTCAACAGTTTTCAGTAGCTTTGTTTTTTTTCTTACATTTAACTGATGTAAGGAAAGTACATGCTATTGTCTTTGAATTTTTACAGGTATTCCAATTTTTCATTAAATGAGCTTTAAACTAGTTAAGACACATTTCTTAGTTTGGCCTTTCAAATTGTGAGTAGCGGTTTTAATGTTAATATGGTTTTAATTTTTTTGGAATTTTTGTTTGAACTGTTGCACACTGCCTTGGTGGCATTTGTGGAAAGCTCATAAATAGACTTATCTGACTCCCAGCTATACTTCTGTAATCCAGACACTCTTGTCCAATCAAAATCTCCAGCTGCTTATCTGACATTTCTTCTTGGGATGTCTCACTGTCTCAAACTCACCATGTTGAAGACTGAGCTACTCATTTTTCCTCTATTATTCCCTGGATCCACTGACTACATCATCATCCAACCTGACAACCAGGCATAAATCCTTGGTGTTATCTTTGATTCCTCCCTCTCATTTGCTGCCCATATTCAATCAGTTGCCAAGTCTTGTTCTCCTAGTAAAACACTGCCAATATCCAGCCTTTCCTCTTGGTCCTCTCATCTTCCCTTGTTTTGTTTAGTGCAACAATTTCTGTGGTCTTCCTATGTCACACCTCAATCTTCCCACATTTATCCCAAATTCTGCTGCCAAAATAATTCACTTCTCTCTCTCCTCTGACTATGTGAAGGCCCTCTTTCAATCCCTACACTGGCTTAGCACAAATTCCTTGTCCTCACTTTTGAACCTCTCCCTGAGTTTTCCTGTCTTTCATCTCTACTGATATGTCCCTGACCATGACTTCCATTTCTCAACTGCCTGAAGGTGATCTGCCTTCTTAAACATCTCTCAGTTTCCTTCATAAATATGTATTTTATTTTTCTCTCCTAATGATCCTCTCTCCCAACGATCCTAAATTTGCCTTTTCATGAAGACCTTTGCTGAACCCTTAATCCTCATGCCCAAGTCTAAATACATGTAATTGCATTTGTTCACGTGCATGAATGACACTCACTACCCTTGTTTCTCTCTTCTCCATCTTTCATTGATGGCATTATATTAATAACCTTCCCTCTAAATTTGTCTCTGGTTAAGAGGCAGCCGCGGTGGCTTAGTGGTTAAGACGCTGAACTGCAGACTGGAAGGTCGGCAGGACAGCAGTTCGAGACCCGAGTGCTGCATGACGGAGTGAGCTCCCGTCTTCAGTCCCAGCTTCTGCCAACCTAGCAGTTCGAAAGCAAGAAATTGCAAGTAGATAAATAGGTACCGCTTCGGCGGGAAAGGTGACAGCGTTCCGTGCACCTGGGTGTTCAGTCATGCCGGCCACATGACCACAGAAGCGTCTTCGGACAGCGCTGGCTCTTCGGCTTAGAAACGGGGATGAGCACCACACCCTAGAGTCGGACACGACTGGTTGGGGACACCTTTACCTTTTTTTAAGAGGCAGCTGCTGGCACTATTTAGACAACATCTGAAGCTGCTTTGAGCTTTCAGACAGTACAGGAACAAAGTACCAGAGAACTTGGTCCATGCATCCAAAAAACTCCACACAGCATGCTGATTGCAAAAATGTGCAGCAATGTAAGGGGGTGCCAGCCATCGCTTCCCCCGATAATGCACATTCTGTCTCCATTTGCAGCTTTAGAGTGCATAGTTCTAGACCCTGATCTTGCCTTCCTCCAAGGCTGAAAGGGGTTGCCCTCCATGGGGCGTTCCTGTATACAGAGCTGTGCTATTGAAGCTCCCTTCCCTTCCCACCTTAAAGTGCAATTGGCTCTTTAAAATTTGGAGAATGAGAACCAGGTGTGACTTGCAGCTACAGTGATTTGCCTGGAGGTAACTCATACTGCCCATGGGTGACCAGGCAAACGGCTAATTCAGAATTTCCAGAGAAGAGTATAGAGAAGCCAGAGGAGGCTGTTCTTTAAAGATCAGGTGCACTGGCAAGTTAACATGTACATGTTCACCCCTTGATGACAGCAACATCAGGTGCTGATCTACATCTGTGAAAGATAGTGATCTCAAGTCAGTCGGATAACAGAGCCCTAGTGTAATTTCATGCCACTTCCAACTTCTCAGTGGATGCAGTTCAGAGATCCCTCTGTGAGTCATCAAGCAGTGAACATCTATGTGTGAACCAGCCCTAGGGGAGACTGAAATTGTTTGGCCACAGCCACTTCACAGATAGGATACAAAACAGTTCTACTTGCTATGAGCAATTGGTCACATATTATTTTCCATAGTACTAAAGAAAAAGTGGACTTTGCTCCCTTCTCCTTTGTTTATCACTGTACAGTTTGTGGAGAATGTCAGATTTCAGGCACAACTGGCTGCCATTTGAGTTTTAATTTGTTATAGCAAATAGATATAGTAAAGGCATCCCCCAGTTGGATGAAGTTTGAATGGATGAATTGTTTGGGAAGAGAGCCCTCTTTTCCAGTTAAGGACTGGTATAACTACTAATAACGGAAATACACCACAGTAATAATGTGTATGTAAAAACAAAGATTACCAGATGTACTGTGGTCATCTGGTAACCTGATGTTGCTTTCTCTTGAAGCTGGGCTTCATTGATGCTTCCTTGCCCAGGTCAGCCTTGGTGCTGTTAGCAATTAGTACCTCAAACTTAAGGCACTTCCTCAGTGGAAAGGTTAAAATTTCCAAGATAAAATGTTCAGACTGAAAGGGAAACAAAACTTTTGTCCAAATGTGCACAATATCTAAATCTCGGCATCAGGATACAATATCAGGGAAAGAGTCTTGATTCTAGCCATGGAAAGAACAGTTTAAAGCCAGTGTTGCTCCTGTTTATATAAACCTGGGTTTATATAAACAGGATATAAACTGTTTATATAAACCTGTGGATCCCAACCAGTTTAACTGAGCCTGAAGCTCCTTAAATATTTTTCCTTTTTATTTTTTTAACTATTCTCAATCTGTCACATCAAATCATCCAAGAAATATTAGCTACTCAACCAAAAAGACCTGCATAGTACCACATCTATAAATCCATCATTAAGGGCGCAATCCTATCCAGATAGGCGGCCACCTCCGAACTGGGAGGCAGCCACCTATCCAAAGCAGGGCAGGAGAAGTATGGAGGGGCTCATTCCCTCCACGCTTCTCCTGCCCTGCATTTTCTGCTAGACAGCCAATTGCAGCTGTTTAGCTGTGGGAGGGCTGAGCGGGGGAGGAGGCTGCTGTACGACACATTGGATGTGTCGTACAGGCAGTTCCACCCGCCCCGGAACGCTCCCAGACACGCCCCTTTTCAGCTGCTCCATGCTCCTCTTGCAAGTGCGGAGGATGGAGCTATTCCACACTGCCTCCGAGGCAGCACGGAAGTGGAGGGAGGTCGGTTCTCTGGGAACCGACCCCGGAAAACAGGATATCCTGTGGCCATCTAGCCGCTGTCTAGCAGCTATAGGATTGCTCCCTAAGTTAAATACCAAAGAGGATAAATTACACATAACATCAAATATTACCTGCCTTCACACCAATGAGTACTCTTGTGAAAACTACTTTCCATTCTTCTTCGCTAATTCCTAAAGCTATCATTGTCTCCCAACTGATTTTTAAAAATTCTCCCTTGTTTAGGTCTTGATCTAGAAATAAATTATATACTTTGTCAATAAACCTTTAATACATTTTTTACCAGAATTAGTCTTTCAGATTTAGGTACCTGCATTCTTAAAGAACCTGACCTAGACTGAGTAATTATGTAGTTCTTAATTTGCCAAAATTGGAACCATTGGGGCTGATCCGGATACATTATTTTTCTTAACACAGCCCTTAACTTACTTATGTCTTAACATGTCCCAGTAAGTTACGATACTGTATTTACCCACAATGAATCCTTGCCAGCAATAGAAAAAGTTTTAATAAATAAAGGAGGTTAAGAGAGATATAACTGGACTTAAATATTTTTGCAGTGTCCCATATTCGTATTATGGCCAAACTAAAAGAATTTTTAAAATTTAAGTTCTTTATTGTTTATCTCAATTGGAACATTTCCTGGAACGAACGAACGAACATCTAGATAATACCTTCATTTTTATCTGAGCAGTCCTACCAAACCAAAAGAGCTTGACGTTATAACACCTTTAATATCCCTTTTTATATTTTCCTATAGTGTAAAATAATTTTCTTCCTTCAGTTCCCTCAGATCAGTCAATAAAAAAATACCCAAATGGGGAATAGGTTTACATGACCATTTAAAATTAAACTGTTGTACTATTTCCTCTCTGCCTTGTTCTAGAACATGTATTCCCATCAGTTTTGTCTTTAATTAATTTAATTTATATCCAGAGACTTGGCTGGATTGATCTATTATACACAATATGTGAGCCAGCAATTCTTTAGGATTTTGTAGTGATAACATCACATCAGCAGCGTATAAGGTGATCTTTACTTTTCTTTTTTTTAGCATTTTATCTTTTCCATTTTTATTTTTATAGTGCTGATAATAGTATATAAAATATACAACAAATAATAATACCAAATATCTTCCCTCTCTAACCCTTACTATAGTAGTTAACTTAAGCATATATATTATTTCCCTTACTTTAATAATCTAGTCATCAACTGTAGGGGCTTTTGTTTTTTTCCAGTTTGCTGATATCAGCATTCTGGTGGCTGTTAATAAATGCACTATCATCTCTATGTCATCAGATAGAACAACTTCCTTGACATAACCAAAAAGAATAATTGCTGGATCCAAAGGTAGTTTATATCCTGATATAATCTCAATTTCATCTATTATCTTTAGCCAATAGTCCTTAATGATTGGGCAAAACCAAAAAACATGGACCATATCTGCGTTAGGCATTTTACATCTCCAGCACCTTTGTCACCCTTATGATAAATGCGGTTAAGTAGCTATTTTATAAAACAGAACCTTATTTTTAATAATGTTTTAACAAGATTATGCAGTGAAGGAGAAATCTTGAGTCCATGTCAAGTTTAGAGGTAAACCAACCCTGGCAATTCAAGACTCTCCTCTCCTTTCTCTACTTTCTGTCTCTTCCAATAAGAAACATAGAGCAAGTAAAACATACGGACTGTGAGTTTTTAACAAATAATGGAAAACTTGCTTGCAATGAGGCTTACTTAGGTATGTCTCTGTTCAATTTGTTTTGTTTTTTTGTGGAGACATTACAAAGAACTTTTTCCGGGTCCAGATTTGGCAAGTGCCATTGTCGCTCTAGCAAGAAGCACATCCAGCAGCGCTCGACCTCTTGCTTGCTGTAGTTTTGGAGAAATGGCAGGGATTGCTCACTGTTTTTTACCCTCCCCATACCTTAGCCCCAATGAGATAAATCCCTGCTTCTCTCAAACCCACTGTATGTACCAGAAGACTTGGAGGGTGGGAGTTGTGACCAGTACAGGTCTAGGCTGGCCAGTGTTTGTCAGTGTCTACTTGTGGGCTCCTGGTCTCAAGGCAGGTAGCAAGCAGTAGAATGACTAGGCGTGGTGTGAATACCAGGAGCCTGGCTCTTGCTTGACCATTAAAACTGTGTACCTCTACTTGCGTTTTAGGCTCCAGAGTGTCTCTACTTTCCATCTCAAGTCAATCTAGCTCAGGGTCCCTCTCTTGCAATCTGGCCACAGCAATAGACTGGATGAAGATCAATAAACAAATGTTCAGTTCAGACAAGACAGTGGTGCTGCTGGTGGGTGGCTTATCTATCCATGTTAGTGATGTTCACCCTGTTCTGGACATGATTGTACTTGCCTTTATTATTTATATATTTGATTTATATCCCACCTTTCCACACAAAAAATGGCATGCAAGGCGGCTAACAATAATAAAACCAAGATTAAAACAGAAACGTAATTAAAACAATCATAAAAACAAGTATAAACACAATTAAAAACACAACAATAAATGAAAGAAATAGCACCCAATCCAGTTGAACCCCTTTCAGCAACAGACCATCTTACAGGCCAAAGGCCTGCCTTAATAAAAATATTTTTGCCTGCTGGTGGAAGGACAACAGAGAGCGGGCCCTCCCGCCCTCCCTCAGCAGGGAGTTCCAGAGACTGGGAGCAGCCACCGAGAAGACCCCTCTTGTGTCCCCACCAAATGTGCCTCCAATGGGAAGGCCGAGAGAAGGGCTTCCTTGGAAGATCTTAAAACCAATATGGGAGAATGCTGTTTTTCTGGTAGCCTGGTCTCAAGCCATATAGGGCTTTATAGGTCAAAACCAGCACTTTGAATTGTGCCCAGAAACAAACCAGTAGCCAGTGAAGCTGTCTTCACAGCAGAGTTCCATGCTCCCTGTAACTGGCCCCAGTCAGCAGTCTGGCCGCAACTTTCTGGAGCAGTTGAAGTTTCCAAACTCTTTTCAAAGGCAGCCCCATGTACAGCCCATTGCAGTGGTCCAAGCAGGACTATCCATTTTTTAAAAGTTAATCAGTAACTAATTGCCTGTACAGGCAGAAACCAAATGTGTATACCCAAGATAAAGGCCTCTGCGTAAAACAAAGGTACCGTACTTCCTTTTAAAGTAAAGCTGTGCATACTGTTTGCATTCCGTGGACTGGTTCTCTTGGTGTAAGTGTCAACGCCCACAGATTGCCCAAAGGTTCCATTTGATTAGATAAGCTTCCAAGTTGGTGTTCAGATGAGGGGTTGCTGGTTTTTTTGAAAGATTCCAAGTGCTTGACTTCCAAAGAGCAAATAATGGTGGGAATTTTTTAGCTTTATAAGTTCCTCTGAGGCTGTTAGCTAGTTTTACATGTAATTGATTTTAGAATGGTAGTGGTGCTAACCTCTGGAAACCGCTGGTGAATGTCAGTTCTCAGGATTGTCCGTGAGATGAAGAAGTTCTCATAACAAATTGGGACAAGAGTGTTTTCTTTTTAAGAGAAGAATGCCTTCCACCTTTCACAGTGTAGCTGTTCTTGCCTTGGCTGTGGTCCAAAAAGAGAAGAATGGTAAATAATAATAATAAGCAGCAAGCAAGGTTGTGAGTGGAAGTTAACAGTTCTGTAGGATTCCACAAGCAGTAAGTGAAGTGACTAAACTGCTTGTTGTACTAGTAGCTTAACACCAGCAACGCAAATGTCAGCCAAATGCAACGTTTTTGTTAGCCAGCCTTCTTTCAGTTTCCTCTCTTCTGGGTAAAGCCAGAAAAGATGGCCCAACTAAAAGATGGCCCAACTCCTTTGTGTTTGGCCTTCAGTTCCATAGTCGATGGTTCCCTAAAAGGCAGTGAGTAATTAAAAAAAAAAAATTAAACTCTCTTCCAGCTCCATCTGTTGCCTCAGTTCCCACTGCGTGCAGCAATGTTTCATTAGTGGTCCGAAGAGGTTCCTGTATATTTGTCCTTGCCCAGGTGCACACCGTTGCCTAGCTGTGTTACGGAAGGGGCCGGCTTCAGCCTTGACTTGTGTACTGGGCCAAAATTGCACGTGAAGGTGGCAGGCCTTGATCTTCAGACCTGGGACTGCTTTAATTGTGTCAAAAGTATGTGTGGGGTACTGCAATTTAAAGTGCCAATGGGGTGGGTGGGAGAAGGGTGCTGGACCCATTCTTTGCCTGCTGTTTTTCCTCCTTCAGCTTTTCTACCAGCCAGGTTTGGTCCAGTTTGAGCCCAGCTGGGGGATAAAAGAGCATGGAAGGGGGTGGGCTGCTGGGTAATGAATGGGAGGCTCAGCCTCCATCCCCCTCTTTTCTGTGCATTTGGCATTTCAAATCAAACCCCCATCTCTTGGGTTAGACATGATTGGGGCAGACTCGCGTTTTGAAGACATGGATCCACCACTCTTGAACACCGGTTTTTGGCTTCAGACACCTTCTTTTCTATGTCACTGTGCCCAGAACCATGACTTGGATACTTCAGTACAGTTTTGGAGAGAGACATACTGACCTCAGCCAGATGACTGGCAATGCAACAGGTGGGCAATATGCTAAAGGCCTTGCTATATGTAAAACAGGGAGCTTATGATAATACCAGCAGGCTTGTAGCATGATTTCTTGACACTTTAATGCAGCAGTTGTGTGTGTATGGGAATACCGTACCCCTAGTAGCCACTACTGATGCTGTGGTGTAGAAACACCCCCAATGTGTGTGTGTGTGTGTGTATACGCGCGCACGTGCACACACACACACACACACACACACACACCAAAATTCAACTAAAGCAACCCATATTGTGTGTTGGATGCATTATGTAAAATATGCTTGCTTTGCACAGTAAGAGCTGCAGCACAGGCTGCAATCCCTGTAGTAACGCCACCCAGATTTCTGCAATCCTATCATCATGCCATGCTTTTTGAGCAAAGATTTCTGTGATCTTGTTTGGGCTTGGCTTTCTTGGGTTCTGCTTTATTTTTAAGTCCATATAGTCTAGGAAAGTTTGTTGGTTCCGTTGGTGAAAGGAAATTCTCCTGCAAAGAGTCAGCACTTTTCAGAACCACAGTGATGAAGGTTTTCAGTTTGCATTGGAAAATTTTATGTTGCCCTATAAAGTGATGTAATGTAGCATGTTTATTTTACTTGTATTTACTAAATAACAAAGATAAAGAAGTGCCCCATGTTAATTTTTTGTCCTAGTATACCACAAGTATTTGACTTGAAGTATTGGGGGGCGGGGAATAAAACACACAATGTGATTTAAATCCTATATTATGTGGAATGTTTTATTCTAAAAATTTAAAGACAATAGCATGCACATCTTTACATTGTTTAAATGTAAGGGGAAAAACAAAGGTACTGAAAAATGTTGGCACACTAATTGAGCCTCTCCCAGCCTGTTGCTCTCTAGATGTATGGCACTACAACTCCCAGCATCCCCCACTCAGCATACCTGGCTGGAGGGCACCACATCTGGAGGACATCAAGTTAGGGAAGGCTGCCCTAATTAATTTTAGCAACCCAAAGCATTGCACATGATGTGCTGACAACCACTCATCTATTTCAACAGAGTTCAACTCTCTTCCACTAAGGTTGTTAGAAAAACGTTCAGTTTCTCTGTCGCTACCTTTTAGTTCCATTTCACTCAGACATACATATATTTCAATGATATATACATATTCTATCACATACTTGCTAGGGATAATTACATGAAAAATATTAATTACAACTTTGAAGCTGCCAAGCTTGCCTGATATTGTATTTGCAGTTGGCATCCATTCATTTTTTACTAATGAACTTATGAAACGGAAAATTTTCCGTTTTTCTATGGAAAAATAAAGCACTGGAAAATTTCCCACCTCACATCACTACAGAACCAGCATTCTCAGAACAAATTCCTTTTCGGGCATTTTCCTGAATACACCATGGCTAAAAGTGGGGATGGGGCGCATAGACCTACTCCCCACCTCCTGCTCCACTCCAACCTTTGTGCATTGAGTGCGAAGGTCTGTAGAGGGGCATCTCTGTGCCTTTGAGTGTGTGTGCTTAGAAGCCTCTGCAACTAGGGATCCTGCTCAGCAAGGGTTCCCAATCACATACAGGCTTCAAGGCGCATTCACAGAAGCCCCTTCGAGAACTTTGCACTAAATGCACAAAGGTTAGCGGAGTGGAGGGGGACAGCATGTAGGGGCGTGTTTGGGGTGGGGCTAGTGCGCACTTGGTGTGGCCCAAGTGACATCTAGTCTCCAAGAATCCACCCTAAAGAAATTTTCCAAATTGCCTCGCCTCATATATGCCAACTGTTCTGAGGCTGCTTGCACAAGCATTTCTTTCACCCACCTTTTGTGGTTTGGTAGAACTTACACTTCCAGTGTCTGAGGACCAAATGTTTAGCGACTAAAAATGCTCTCGTTTGCTATGTTTACTGGAAGTGCATAGTCCAGTGGGTGGGATGTAGGGTTTTAAGGTCTCTAGTTTTCATAGCCAAGCCAGTTTTTTTCTTGTAAATACCCAAGTCTGGACTTTGACGTCAGGCAAGGACTTTGCACACGAACCCTACAAGCTGTGATGGTTGAAAATATGCTTGAGGAAATATGCAGGCTGTCTGATCCCTGCAAAGAGGGAGCCTCCCTTTCAGAATGTAGCCAAGTCGTTTTGAGCCGTGGGCACAGGCTGCTATTACCCTCGCAACCAGCTTCAGGAGCTGTGCCACCACCGTGCACGCTCACATTTTTATTTTGTGGTATAGCAAGTGTAGACTTTCTGCCAGGCTTTGGGGCAGAGCAAGAAGCTGCAGGAATGTGCCTTGTGAATTTTATTAATCACTATCAACCTGAAAAGTCTTTTGTTGGGGCCTTATTTTTGTGCATTTTTAACAACTGGTTAGTGCATATCTTGGTTACTAATCTTACTGTTTTATTACTCTCATGAGATTATACGCCTGGGAAATGTTGTGTGTCATGACCGGAGGGGGGGGGGCGTCCTCTGTAACGGTGATTACTGGCAGGGAAAGCGATAGCATTGGGGGTGAAACTAGGCAGGTGAGATGAAAGGGGGGGTGTCAGACATTGATTGATTGATTTGATTTATTAGCCACCCATCCGGCCAGCTACCCAGCCATTCTAGGCGGCGTGCAGTACTAATAACAAATTTACATAATCAACTGAACAAACAAACAAAACATAACAAAACAACACTGCTCTAAAAAACCCTAACCCTCCCCAAATGCCCACCTGAACAGCCAGGTTTTTAAAGCCCGGTGGAAGCTCATCAAAGAGGGGGCATGGCAGAGGTCATGAGGGAGGGAATTCCACAGAGTGGGGGCCATCACAGAAAAGGTCCTCTCCCTAGTCCTCACCAGCCTAGTTGTCCTGGCTGATGGGACAGACAGAAGGCCTACCGAGCCCGATCTCGTTGAGCGGCGACCCTGGTGTTGTTGGAGGTGCTCCTTAAGAAAGACTGGGCTGGAGCCATATAGGGTTTTAAAGGTCAATGCCAACACCGTGAATTGGGCCCGGAAAACACCTGGTAACCAGTGCAACTCCTTCAGCACTGGAGTGATGTGGTCTCGCCGACGGCTGCCTTTAATCAGGCGGGCCACCTCATTCTGCACCAGCTGCAACTTCCAAACCGTCTTCAAGGGTAACCCCACATAGAGCACATTACAGTAGTCTAGGCGAGAGGAGACCAGAGCATGAACTACTGATGGGAGCAGATGGTTAGGGAGATAGCGGCACAGCCACTGTATCAGATGGAGTTGGTACAGCACTGCCCAGCACACGGCTGACACCTGAACCTCCATGGACAGCTGGGAGTCTAAAATGACCCCTAGACTGCGGACCTGGTCTTTCAGGGGTAGCCACGCACCATTCAACACCAGGTCAACATCCCCCAACCTCCCCTTGTCTTCCACAAAAAGTACTTCGGTTTTGTCAGTGTTCAGTTTCAACGTAGTCCTTTCCAGCCAGCCACTCACCGACTCCAAACACTTGGACAGGGTTTCTACAGCCAATCTTGGCGAGGATTTAAATGAGAGGTAGAGTTGCATGTCATCTGCATATTGGTGACACTGCACCCCAAACCTCCTGATGATAGCCCCCAGCGGCTTCACATAGATGTTGAATAACATCAGGGAGAGAATAGAACCCTGTGGCACCCCGCAAGTGAGCAGCCAAGGGTCTGAAGTCTCCACCCCCAGAGCTACCTTCTGGTACCTGCCAGAGAGGAAGGAATGGAACCACTGTAATATGGTATCCCCTATGGCCAGCCCCTCCAGGCGTTCCAGGAGGATACCGTGGTCGACGGTATCAAAAGCTGCTGAGAGATCAAGGAGAACAAGGAAGAAGCATTTGCCCCTTTCCAGAGCTCTCCCCATATCATCCAGCAAGGTGACCAAGGCCGTTTCTGTCCCATGCCCATGCCAGAAGCCCAACTGAAATGGATCCAGATAATCAGCTTCTTCCAAGTGTGCCTGCAGCTGCAAAGCCACCACCTGCTCAATCACCTTGCCTAAAAACGGCAGATTCGAGACTGGGCGAAAGTTGTTCAAGTCTTGGGGATCCAAGGAGGGCTTCTTTAACAGTGGTCTTATCACCACCTCCTTGAGGACTGATGGCATCACTCCCTCCTCAAGGGAGGCATTCACCACTGCCTTGATCCCCTCCCTAAGTCTCTCCCTGCAGCTCATAATGAGCCAAGATGGGCAAGGATCAAGTAAGCAGGTGCTTGGCCTTAAAGATGAAAGCACCTTGTCCACTTCCTCCAAAGGAAGAAGCTGAAACCGATCCCACACAACCAGTCTACCACTGGCCGCCCCTCGCTCACTAACTGTATCCACAACGCATGGAATAGCAGTCCAGATACGGTCGGTTTTACCTGCAAAGTGCTTTGCAAACTCATCACAGGAGGCCTTAGAATGCTCCATTGGTTCCGGAACAACTGGACTGACCATGTTCCGAACTACTTGGAACAGCCTCCTGGGACAGCACTCTGCAGACGCGATAGAAGCAGCATAAAAATTCTTTTTTGCTGCCTTCATCGCCATGCGATAGGCCGAAGATACAGCTCTAGCCCATGTCTGATTGTCTTCGGAGTGAGATTTCAGCCACCGGCACTCTAGCCATCTCACCTCCTGCTTCAGAGCTCACAACAGAGCTCAGGGGGAGAGGGCGTTTCAGAGCCACCCGGTCTAATGCCCCGGTGATTGCAGCATTCCAGCCATCCACCACGGTCTCAATCAAGCGGCCATTTGCGTGCTCCAAAGAATCCGCAAGCACAGTCAGGAATCCATTTGGATCCATAAGATGCCTGGGGCGGACCATCTTAATGGGTTCTCCACCCCAACGAAGGGGTTGTGGAACCAAGAAGTCCAACCTGACCAGGTCATGATCTGAGCATGACAAGAGGGTGGTGGATATACCCCCAATTTCCAGATCACTCCCCACCTCTCCAGAAACAAACACAAGGTTTAACGCATGGCCAGCTACATGGATGGTCCCAATTGGAATAGGGTGCAGCTCCCAGGAAGTCATGGTCTCCATGAAGTCCCGAGGCGCCCCCGTGAGGATAGCCTCTGAATGAATATTTAAGTCTCCCAACACCAACAAGTTAGGGGACTGCACACGCACATCAGAGACCACCTCAAGCACCTCAGCCAGGGAGTCAATCATGCAGCGGGGTGGACGGTACACGAGAAGAATCCCCAGACTGCCCTTCGGGCCCAACCTCCAATACATGCAGTCAGCAACCCCAGTCTCCTGGAGAGGGAGTCTGGTGAGGATCAAGGACTCCCAGTAGATAACAGCCCCTCCCTGACCCTCATCCAGGATCATGTCATGGATGAGAGGTGTTTTACAGGCAACGGACCTGGCATTACACAGCAGCAGATGAAGGCCGGAGGATGGAGCCACACATCCCCCAGCCATCCTTTGGCTCTGGACAGGCCCAGAACAGGGGACAGATATTACGCATCTCTCCCCTGTTCCCCTTGCCTGGCGTGACCTGCCCCATGCGCTCCGCCAGCATCTGCCGCCCAGCCTCGGTATGTTCTGGCCCCCAGAACTCCCCCCACTGCCTCGGCCAGGTGGACAAAGGCCTCCCTCGCTTCCGCCTATCAGGTGGGCACCCCACCCTTAAAATCACACACACAACCCCAAAGCCCACCACCCACCAACAATTTTTTAAAAACTTGTTACGACCCAGGCCCTCTGCTCCCTTGTGGCTCCCCCAAGTGATGAGCCTTTCGGGGTCGACCAAAAGCCGTGTGTTCTTTCTAGCAGGGAGGGGTGGAGTGAGCTCCCTGCAGCCCTTCCTGCTCTGGCCAACGTATAGGCCCAGGTTGGCCTCCCCCCTGTGATGATCTTCTTCCCAGGAGGCAGGAGGTGCAGCCTCCCAGCAGCCCCTTGGTTCTCCAGCTGATGGATGAGGCCAGTGTCCGCAGTCCCAGGGGACTGTCAGTTGGAGCACAGCTTTTCCCCCAGATACAGTGGCCCTACTTGCCCTGTCAGCCTGCCCTTGGGAGCTGGTGCTGCTACTGAATGCCAGGTCGGTCTAGAACAAAATCCCTCTCCGTTATCAAGTGACAGATGAGGGGGCTGGCCTGGCTTGCATTACTGAGGTCTGTGTAGATAGGCTGGGAGGAGTCGATCTGTTGGTTGTGTCCACCTGGGTACTTCATTCAGCACAAGCACAGACTCAAGGGTCAGGGAAGAAGCTGGGGTGGTGGTGATGTGCAGTAGCTGATAGGGACTCCGTCTCCTTCTCTGGGATCCCTGTCCGGGTTTAATCATAGAATCATAGAATAGTAGGGTTGGAAGGGGCCTACAAGGCCATCGAGTCCAACCCCCTGCTCAATGCAGGAATCCAAGTCAGAGCATCCCTGACAAATGGCTGTCCAGCCTCATCTTGAAGGCCTCCAGTGTGGGAGAGCCCACCACCTCCCCAGGTAATTGGTTCCGTTGTCGTATTGCTCTTAACAGTCAGGAAGTTTTTCCTGATGTTCAGCTGGAATCTGGCTTCCTGTAACTTGAGGCCATTATTCCGTGTCCTGCACTCTGGGATGATCAATAAGAGATCCTGGCCTTCCTCTCTGTGACAACCTTTCAAGTACTTGAAGAGTGCTATCATATCTCCCCTCAGTCTTCTCTTCTCAAGGCTAAACATGCCCAGTTCTTTCAGTCTCTCTTCATAGGGCTTTGTTTCCAGTCCCCTGATCATCTTTGTTGCCCTCCTCTGAACCCTGTCCAGTTTGTCTGCATCCTTCTTAAAGTGTGGTGCCCAGAACTGGACACAGTACTCCAGATGAGGCCTAACCAGTGCGGAGTAGAGGGGAACTAGTACTTCCCGGGATTTGGAAGCTATGCTTCTCTTAATGCAGCCCAAAATAGCAGTTGCCTTTTTTGTAGCCACATCACATTGTTGGCTCATATTCAGCTTGTGATCGACAACAATTCCAAGATCCTTCTCGCTTGTAGTGTGGTTGAGCCACGTATCCCCCATCTTGTAACTGTGCATTTGGTTTCTTTTTCCTAGGTGCAGAACTTGGCATTTGTCCCTATTAAATGTCATTCTGTTGTTTTCTGCCCAGCGCTCCAGTCTATCCAGGTCACTTTGAATTTTGTTTCTGTCTTCCAAAGTATTAGCTATCCCGCCCAATTTTGTGTCATCTGCAAATTTGATCAGCATTCCCTGCACCTCCTCCTCCAAGTCATTAATAAAAATGTTGAAGAGCACTGGGCCCAGGACTGAGCCCTGCGGTACCCCACTCGTTACCTCTCCCCAGTTTGAGAAGGTCCCATTGATAAGCACTCTTTGAGTCCGATTCTGTAGCCAACTGTGGATCCACCGGATCGTTGTTTCATCTAGCCCACTTTGAGCTAGTTTGCTCATCAGGATATCATGGGGCACTTTGTCGAAATCTTTGCTGAAGTCGAGGTATATGATGTCTACAGCATTCCCATGGTCTACAAGGGAGGTGACTTGATCAAAAAATGAGATCAGATTTGTCTGGCAGGACTTGTTTTTGACAAATCCATGTTGGCTTCGAGTAATCACGGCATTGTTGTCAAGGTGCTTCCAGATGGATTGCTTTATGATCTGCTCCAGAATTTTCCCAGGGATTGATGTCAGACTGACTGGTCTGTAGTTCCCAGGTTCCTCCTTTTTACCCTTTTTGAAGATAGGGACAACGTTAGCCCTCCTCCAGTCATCTGGCACTTCCCCCGTCCTCCATGATTTCTCAAAGAGAATAGACAGCGGTTCTGAGAGTTCTTCTGCCAGTTCCTTTATGACTCTAGGATGCAGTTCATCTGGCCCTGGAGATTTGAACTCATTCAAAGTAATGAGGTGTTCCTTGACCATATGCCTGTCGATCTCAAGCTGCAATCCTGCCCCTTCAGCCTGTACTTCGCCTTTGCCAGGGGGGTCATAGACCCTCTTTTGGGAGAAGACTGAGCCAAAGTAGGAATTGAGCACCTCTGCCTTTTCTTTGTCATCTGTTATCGTTTTGCCATCCTTATTTAATAGCTGAACCACCATTTCTTTCCTCTGCCTTTTACTATGAACGTAGCTGAAGAAAGCCTTTTTGTTGTTTTTAACATCCCTTGCTAACCTCAGCTCATTCTCAGCTTTAGCCTTCCTGACGCCATCCCTGCAATTCTGTGCTATCTGCCTGTACTCTTCCTTTGTTACTTGGCCTTCTTTCCACTTCCTATATGTGTCCTTTTTTGTTTTCAGGTCATCCCTAAGCTTTTTGTGAAGCCACATTGGCTTCTTCTGTTGTCTTCCACCTTTTCTTCTTGTTGGAATTGCTTGTGATTGTGCCTTGAGAATTTCCTTTTTTAAAAGCTCCCACCCATCTTGGACTCCTTTTCTCGCTAGCATCGTTTGCCATGGGACCTTACTGATCATTGTTCTGAGTTTATGAAAATCAGCTTTCCTAAAATCCAGGGTTTGACTACACTCGGCTTTTGCTTCCCTTAGAACCAAGAACTCAAGTACAACCTGGTCGCTTTCCCCCAGAGTTCCTGTAACTGCTACTTTATCCACTAAGTCATCTCTGTTGGTTAGGATCAAGTCAAGGATAGCCGATCCTCTAGTTCCTTCCTCTACTTTCTGTAGGAGGAAGTTATCTGCCACACAAGTCAGGAATTTCCTGGAGGGGCCATGTTTTGCAGAATTTGTCTCCCAACAAATATTGGGGAAATTGAAGTCCCCCATTACTACTACATCATGCTTCCTTAAAACATTGGTTATTTGCTTTTCAAAAGTTTCATCCTTGTCTTCTCCTTGATTGGGTGGCCGGTAGTAGACTCCGACCACCAGGTTCCTTTTATTCTTTGCTCCATTTATTTCAACCCAGATGCTCTCGATGGGGCTACCAAGCTCCTCTTCCTGTATTTCTGTGCAGAGATATGTATTTTTCACATACAGTGCAACCCCACCTCCCTTTCTGTTCCTCCTGTTCTTTTTGAACAAGTTATATCCTTCAATTGCTGTATTCCAGTCATGAGAGTCATCCCACCAAGTCTCAGTTATACCTATCAGGTCATAATTTCCCTCTTGTATTAAGAGTTCAAGTTCATTCTGTTTGTTCCCATACTCTGGGCATTAGTATATAGACATCGAAGATCATGTGCTTCATAGTCTGGCTTTCTTCCTACATGTGTCTGAAGACTATTTTTGGGCGCTGTCAGAGCTGTTCTCTCCATTGCAGTGCATGCACCTATGTCCATTGTTACCCCCATCTCCCTTCCCCGTAGGATTCAGTTTAAAGCCCTCCTGATGAAGTTCTTCATGCTGTGGCCAAACACATTCTTCCCAGCCTTTGTGAGGTGCAACCCATCCCTACACGTTTGAACGTGTGCACCTTGTAGTGGGCACTTCCAACAAATGAGGGGCTCTGATAGTGTACCATCCACCCTAGTACCCAGTGGTCTCCCTGTCTGACCCCATGCAGATGGTCTCAAAATTAGTGTTGAGGACTCCCAAAATAGTGGTTGTGGATGACCTCAACTTCCATGCCAGGCCTACCTTGACTGGAACGGCTCAGGACATTGTGATCCATGACAACTCTGGGTGTTCAACATCTACGTGAAACAGCTGAGTGAAGACATCTGAAGACTTGGGCTATGGAGTTATCAGTATGCAGATGACACCCATCTCTCTCTGTCTCTTGTTAACAACTGATCCTAGGGAGACAGCAAAAATCCTGAACCATTCTTTGTCAGCTGTGAAGGACTGGATGGGTGAAACTTAATCAGGACAAGTCAGAAGTACTGTTGGTGGGTGGCCCTTATAACTTGGGTTTAGGGGAACAACCTGGTCTAGATGGGGGTTATATTTCCCTTGAAATATCAGATTTGTAACTCAGGGGTGCTCCTCCATCTGGCATTAATTCTGGTTGTGCAAGGAGTGTTGGTGACTAGCAGTGCTGTTTGCCAACTTCAGCTGGTACAGCAGTGTCCCTTTCTGATAAAGTTGGACCTTGTCACAGTCATCCATGCTCTAATTATCTCCAAGTTGGACTACTGCAGTGAACAGTACATGGGGCTCACACCTGCGTTCACAAACTTCAACTAGCGGAAAATGGTGTCACCAGGATGTTGGCTGGGGTTAGGCAACTGGAACATATTACTCTAATCCTCTTGAACCTGCACTGGTTGATGTTGGTTAAAAGATGGAATTTTAAATAAATGACTTGGACCTGGGTATAAAAGACTGCCTTGTTCTGTACCTGCCCCCTCATATACTCCACTCCAGGTGCCATTGCCAAAATGAGGCTCTGCAGCAGGGGTGGGCAACATGCAGCCCACACTACTCCCATAGCACCCCAAAATGACAAATTTTTTTTTAATGAAATGGTGTGCTGTAGCAGTGGAAAGCTAAAATGGACAAATTTGGCTTGCAAACAAGCTAAGTTTGTCTGTTCGTTCACTATAGAGCTGTTTCCTGCCAAATTTTGGCGGCAAACCAGCAATTTTTTAAAAAAGGAATTCCTATCCCAGTGCAGTCCGCAGAGGTCCAGGGGCAAAAATGGACCCGGGACCTCCCACAATTGCCCTCCCCTGCTCTACAGGCAGCCAATAGGAACAGGACCTTTTTGGTAGTGGCATCCACATTCTGGTTTAGCCCTCCCTAAAGGGGTTCATCAGGCCTGACACTGTGTTCCATTAGGCATCTGGCTAAAACAAGGTGAGCTGACAGGTTGCTTATATCAGGTTGCTTTTAGTGCTGCTGCTCTCCTTGACCATTTTTGTGTGCTACTTGTACTTATATTTGTATCTGTAATTTCATTCTGGATGTGTTTTTGTGTATTATGTGATGCTTTACTGTTTATACGATGTAAGCTTCTTGGAGTTTATATTTATAAAGAAAAAGGGTATAAAGAGCTAAAATAAAATAATAAACAGTAATCTGGCTGACGTGGTGGGATGCACTCTTGACTTGGGTCTCTGGACTGGGCAGGAGGATGGCGCTCCCAGTTTTTGCCAACTCTTTTATTATGACTGGCGCATAATAAAGGTAAAGGTCTGAATGAGCGCCAATAAACTGAAGTTCAATCTAGACAAGACAGATATTGTTAGCAGGTGGTTTGTCTGCCTACTTGAGCAGCGTTCAACCTCTTGGGGAGGGGATTTCACTCCTTCAGAAGAGGTGAAATCAGATGTCCATCTTGTGGTTTCTCCTGGTTCCATCGTTGTCACTTGAGGTGCAGGTGGCCTCCATGGCCAGGAGCTTTTATCAGCTGAGGTTGATATACCCACTGTGACCCTATCTGGACAAAGATAGCCTGGTGACGGTCATCCACGCTCTGGTAACCACCCTGGTAACCACCTGGTTGGTTACTGTGATGTGTTGTACACTGTTATCTTTTCAGGACCAGGTAAAGACCTTTCTTTTCTCCCAGGCATTTTGGAGCCTTTGTTTTTCATTTTTATGGCTGTTTTTTGTATGTCTTTATCTTTATTCCTGTGCTGTTTGACATTTTGTATTGTATTTGTT
Organism: Heloderma suspectum; assembly: GCF_057233095.1. Taxonomy (NCBI): domain Eukaryota; kingdom Metazoa; phylum Chordata; class Lepidosauria; order Squamata; family Helodermatidae; genus Heloderma; species Heloderma suspectum. Next base: position 146,250,908 of record NC_139461.1, read on the forward strand.
TCTTTTAACTGTTTATATTGTATTAAACTGTTTGTAATCCACCCAGAGAATGCTTCTTGTTGGGTGGATTAAAAATATAAACAAACAAATAGGGAACCTATTAGGAAGATCCACCCTTGGAGGCTGACAGAGTTCAGGCTTTCTGAGGGCCCTCAGAGTTCCTGGCTTGCATGGCAGGCACACCTGTTGATGTCCTTCTCCCCCTGTGGAATGTGGAGATGATTTGGGCTGTTGACACGGTCCCTTCTAAAGATTCTCCCTGTTTGGCTCTCTGGTCTACCGGAGAGCTGAGAGGAAAAAAAGATGGGGAGATGGCTGGAACACAAGTGGTAGAAAAGTCTTTACGGTCTGACAAAGCACAAGTAAGAGGTCACTATTCAGCCTTCTCTGTGCATGGTTCAGGTGAAGCAGTAGAAGCGCTGAATCCGTGTTTTGGCTCACTAATGGCTCTGATGAGGACCAATGCTCTTTTGTATATTGGAGGGGGCTTTTGACAGCTAAAAGCTTGACTATACATTTTATAAATAAACTGTTGTCTGGATTGAGCTTCAGAGGTGGCGGGTGCATGATTCATCTCTCCAGGTTAGTGGTGCTCACAGTGTTCTAGACAGAGTTGCACTCCCTGCTAAAGAAACAAGCTTGTAGTTTGGGGGTGCTCCTTGATCCAGCTTTGTCACTGGAGGCATCGGTAGCCTCCCTGGCACAGAGCAGCAGTCACCAGCTTAAAACCGATGCATCAGCTGTGATTTTATCTGGGTAGAGAAAGCCTTGTGTTGGTTATTCATGATCTGGTAACCTCCAGATCAGGCTACTTCAATGCCCAATACAAAGGGCTGCCTTTTGAAAGTCTCTGGAAACTGGAATTCGTTCAAAATATAGCTCCTAAGTGGGATGCCATTTTTGAAGGGTGGGGTAAAATGCCTATAATTAGGAAATAAATGTGGCAGATATTGAAGACAGCCCTTGAGGCACCCGTTTCTCTTTGAATGGCCAAATGTTGTGGCCATTTTGGTCTTGAAAAACTCCATCTTTCCTCTGAAAGGACCAAAATGGGATGCCCCTACCTACACAGTCATAAGCAACCTCCTGTGTAGGTCTGTTCCCTATGCTCTGAAGGCTGCAGAGTGAAGCCTGCACCCCCAGGGCAGACTTCCCAAGAACAGCTGCCCTAGAGCAAGTGAGTGACTGTGAGTGGGTGACTGAGCAAGGGAGAGCTAGCAATAAGGAGAGAGGAAATATATTTGTGTTTCATATTCAGGATTATCTTCCTTGTCTCACTACAAAAATTGCTCCCATCAAAATCCCTAAGGTACTTCCAAAGAGGGGGGTCTCGTATATGCCCATCCCCCCATGAGGCAAGTAACCACTTCAGGAATGGTTATGTAGCCCAGGTAAGGGAGGGGTTGACCCCACTCCCTAGTTCTGCACCTGTGATCATTCTCCTCCCCACTCTCCCGGCCTCAATTTTGGACAAAACAAAATAATGGCCAGTAATCCAATCATGGATTTCCCACCCCCTTTTCTAATTTGGCCCTCAAATGCCTACTGTTTTGACCACCATTAAACCTTTGGCTATTTTGAATCCTTTCAGAACATAAACAGTTTCACTGCCTGCTCTACAGGGTTGAGAAACTGCTTGCATCTGGTTGAATGTCATTTAAAATGGTAGGTTGCATAGGCACTGAGCTCCAAGTAACGCAAAACGCCTTTGCAGCAGAGGTGTTTGGGAGGATAATTCTTGTTCACAGAGGGAGCAGGAATTGCCAGTTTTCCCCTGCCCTTTCACCCAGTACACATCAGCTGAGACATCTTGCAAAATGCACTCGGTTGAAATGGAGCTGGCTATCAGCTAGAGTTCTATAATGAGTCGTTTTTCCACCAGTGGTAGCTAAGAATCCTTCAGCCACTCTACCCCACCCCAGATCAAAGACCTACCTAAGCGGTTTTTATCATCTACCTGCATGTTTGCATCTCTTGACTGCCTTCCCTGTCCCCCACCTTCCTACTTTACAAGGTTCAAAATGTTGCAAACCCACTCAGCATTTTTTTCAATCTGGAGTGATCCCTTATTTATTTCTAAATAGAGCTGTTTCTAATTGTGGAGCTGGTTGGAGGTCACACTTGGAGGCTATCTTTAACTTTCTCCCCACCCCCCGGACCAAAAGAGACTGCTAATGTGTCCTGGATGTCTCTGCTTACCCTGGCCAAAGAATCCTTTGAAGGAACACTGCCCGAAACACTGTACGTGAATTGTAACCTTGACATTTTTTCCTTGCCCATTTTTTTCCTTGCATCCACTCACAAACACTGTTGAGGATTGTGTGTCTTCTAAAACTTGCATAGAGGAAAAAATGAAGAATGTCACCTTTCTAACACGCGAAAAGAATTTTTGGCAAGTGAGGCAAAGTAGCCACCCACAGACAACCTATCTGTTGTCATCAAGGTGCCTTTTCTTAGGAATTCATGGAAGGGGTGGCACCTCTGTTCTTGACATCACCTCAAGGTGTCTCCTGCTATATGCTTCTCCCCAGATCTTTAGCTTTCTTGAAACCACTCTCCTTAGTGCCAAACTAAACGCGACATGAGAGAAAATGATTGCCTCTCCCAGCATATTTTTCTTGGTATGCTTTTTTCAGTTGGGGAAGGAGGGTCAACCACCTCATGTCCTCCCATTTTAAATTGGCCTCTCCATGGAATTACTGGGTACCTTTTCTGCTGCCCCCCCCCCCTGCAATTCCCTTGAAGTTTCAGGCAAGGTCAGGTAGGCAGCACGCGTTCTTGGATGCCACTGCCTGAAGGCACCATGAGCACCTTTGGGCAGCAGCATCCAATGCTCTCTTCCTGCCTACCTGCTACAAAGCAGGAAGGGCCAGTGGGCATGTGTGTACCAGCTTGGCCCCAGAAGGCCAAGGCTCTTTGGGCACTGTAACATTTGCCTGTTTTGTGGTGTATGTTTTCTTATTGTTACGTTTAGTCCAGGCAAGACAGGGTTAATAGCATGCCAGGGAGTGAGTGCAAGGTGAGAGGGGGCTGAGTGTGTGTGAGGATTGTGTGTGGGGGGGATTCTGCGGTTATGTAAGGAATGAAGTGACTGTTAGACAGGGCCTTAGGGATCGTGAAAGCAACATCTAGGTAGTGGGTTTTGTGTGTGGGATTTTCAGAGGGGTAGAGTAGGGAGGGAAGTTAGAAACAAGCATTGGCTAATAATAATAACTTATAACTTTTCATGTTTTAAATAAAACTTTGTTTTTTAAAAAATCCTAATCCCCACATGTTGATTGATTTTACGCTACCTTTATTAAATCTCTTTCCTTGTTACTTCTCCTCTAGTGGGTTGAGAGAACCAGTTGAGCATATTGAGTCTCTCTGGACCCCAGAGAGAGTAAAAGAGCTGAAGCTTGTGGGATGGTGGGTACAGCTGCCCCAAAGTGAAAGCAGGCATTCCAGAGGGGTTTGTTTCCCAGGTTCAGAGGTGGAGGCTGGGGGGAAGGGGGAACCCGGGCAGTGCAGCTGCCAAGCAATCCCCACCTTCCCCCTAACTTCAAAGCCAGGGAGATGGTGGGGATCCCCCCACCACCTCTACAGCTTCAAAGTTGGGAGGAAGGCTAGGTGGTCGTTGCGCTCACTAGAAATGGTACCACACTCATGGCAAGCAGATTTTTGGAAGCCTGCCTGCAGCTGTTATCACCTAGAGCCCCAGAAGGAGCTGCCCTTGCCACTTTAAACACTGCACCAAGTCTGCTTAGTGTGGTGATTGCTCAAAGCCCAAGCATGAGGAGAAGGGACGGGTAGACTTTAGAGGCTGCAACTCCATCACCATGAAGGGGGAAATGAGGTTGCATTGTAGATCATGCTCAAGGATATTTATGGAAAGGTATTTCCCTGTATCTACGTTTCTCTTGTCCAGATCTTGTGAGATTTGGTGAAGGCAATTGGGAGCAGTGTTAGAGCACATCAAACAACATTCTGCACAGGGCAATCCTCTTTCCCTTTGGGGAAAAATGGAGGTGTTTACAGGAAGCTCCATCTCAGCAGTGTAAAACCCTCCACCAGGGTGTGTGTTTCTATTTCAAGGAGCGACAGCAAAATCCCCTTTCAAGAGCTCTAGCTGTGTCTGCCTCTCAGCTATGTGTTGCAGGGGATGAAATAACCCCCTTCATTCTCACGCACCTAAGAAGGGCTGTGGGAAGTGCCCTACAGTGACTCCCAGCAGTCAGTGGCTGTGCAGGCCAAGATGCAGAGGGGGTGTCAAGAATGAAACTGCTGTGGAGCTAACTTATGCTGGTGTATAGCAAAACAATGTGTTCTCTGTGTGCAGACAAACAGAAATGGTGTTTGTTGGAGTCTTCATTCATTCAAGCAAGTAAGCCACAAAGAGTGGTCCAGATCAATTTCAAGACAAACCTGTTCAGTGAGTTTCAGCCTGCCTTGGCTGCCTTGGTCCAGGCATTTGCCGAATTCAGTAAGATCACACAGGCCATTGGGCAGTTCTAAGGGGTACTCTAGAGGAGAGCATCCTAGGTCAACACAGAACAGAAAAAATCTAAATACAGGCAGTATAATGTTTACGTTAACATTTTTACTTAATATATTTCTTAATTCAAATGAAACTGTTTTTAACAGTACCCATTTCAGTCCTCCCAATATCTTTTTTTTTGTTTTCATTTAGCAGAGCTCTGGAAGGCAGGTGCAGGCTTACTAAGCAATTAGGCGGCATACAGCCTTATCCCCATTAGTAAGAGTGAAAAACAAACTTTTACCTGAATCCTTAATGCAAAAAGGTGAGAAGTCCAGGGGTGCTTCCAGACTGAGGGCTCCTAGAACTACCACCCGAAGGCACTGTGCAGCAATGCTGTCACTTTCTCCTTAATGGCTTTTTTGCAGTAAGAAAAAGGATGAAAGAAGTGGTGGGAAAACACAGGAGGGTTATGAGTGGAGGACAATGTCATCTGGACCCCACATAAAATTCTGTGACTGAGGCAGGGCAATGGCACCATCAAAGCCTCATCTGGGAGCAGCCCAGGCTGCTCTGTGCTTGTACCTCCCAAGTGTTTCTAATCATAGGCACTTGTGCCAAAATCATGAGGAATTCGTGTTGGCCAAAACTGAACCACATGGCTCTCCAGGCATGAAGAGGCTGCCAAAAGTGCCATCAAAAAACAGTTGTGTAAATCAGGGTTAGGCTGAGGGCCACAGGCCTGTTTGCGCATGGTGAATGTGACCGTGTGCATAATTGAATGCAGCTCCTCTGACATGCATTTTCTCTTCCCAGTGTATGTTGTGGAAGAGCGGCGAAGAGATGACACGGGCGAAAGTGCCTGCCTGACAGCGTGTTGGACTGCGCTGTGCTGCTGCTGCCTTTGGGACATGCTGACCTGAGTGCCCCGAGAAGCCAAGCCTCTCAGTACCTCTTCACCTGGAGTGCTATGCATTCTTCTCCTTCTCCTCCTCCTCCTCGACAGCTTTTTAGTACTGTTATAATTGATCTGCTTTGCACAGGAGACAGTAATACATGTCTGCCATAGAGATAGCACCATGATGTTGGTTATGCACTTTTTAGTTTTAGTGGAGGAAAACCTCACCCACCTCTTTATAGCATATGTTTCTAAGATGTTATGGTGGTTCTTAAAAGAATGTGCTGAATACTTTTTTTTTTTTGGCAGAAAGGCTTTTACTACAAATTATGTATTTATAATTTTTACCATTCTTAGAAATGGAATAATATGCAATAACTTAAGCCAATCATTTATGTTTTTTTCTTACTTGCTTCCAGTTCTGTTTTAATAAACTTCGTCCAATAAAGATATGGACCCAGTAACGAGAAGAGTATGATTCAGTTCTTATTATCCTGTGTGTTCGGAGAACACTCAAAGGTAACAATGCCAAGTAGAGTGCTTAATTGCTCTCCAGAGATACTTTTCAAAAGGCATGCTCTCTGTTTCTGCTCTGTCACCCTCTAGTACTTAACTAAAGAGCAGGTCTGCACACTATGTAGAAAACAGTGTCCTTTTCTTTCCTGAAGTTTGCTAGAGAAATCTTTGAAAAAGCTTCTGTTGTATCTTCCAAAGGCTTAGGGAAGGCTCCCTTCCTTTCCCCTGATTTTACTGACTTGCCAAATATATTTTCAGTTCTACTAAGCCTTAAAAAGTTGTAGCTGTCAAGCTATGGATCATACAGATTGACTTTCTCAGAACCAAATTCAGATTATCTGGGTCAGGGAATTTATGCACTGCTCCTAACTAAAGCACCATGAGGGTATATCTTGCCTGTATTGTTAACAGTTCTTGAAATGATCTAGCTAGGAGTTTACATAGCAATTTGAGATAAACAGGTGGTGCTTTTGAAATCTCCATAACAAACTGGTTGTCATATTTATTTATTTATTTATTTACAACATTTATATACCACTCCACATCTAAACAGATGAACAATAAACGATTTTAAAAATATATATTAAACATTTTTTAAAAACACAATACCAATAAAAACTGTGACTGGTAAGTCGAGGAAGGCTTCTGGAAACAGAGGTGCTGTTTTAGCAGGTGCTGAAAACAACACAATGTTGGTGCCTGCTTGACATCCAAAGGCAGAAAGGGAGCCACCACACTGAAGACTCTACTCCGGGTGGACTCCATTCAGGCCATAGGTCCATATAGCAGCACCAGGAGCAGCCCATCTGATGACCTCAGTGACCAGGCAGGTTGATAAGAGAGAAGGCGCTCTCTCAAGTATCCTGGTTCCAAGTTGTTTAGGGCTTCACACAGTAGCAAAACCTTAAAACCTGGCCCAGTAGCGAATAGGCAGCCAGTGCAGTTCCCTCAGGGAAGGTGTTGCATGCTGAAAAGGGGGCTTGTGAGAACAGCCAAGCTGCTGCATTCTACACTAGCTCCAGCTTCTGGATCAGCCTTAACCTGTAACCAGGTCAAAACCCAGTCTGGAATGGGTCCAGATAATCAGCATCCTCCCAGACTGCCTGCAGCTGCTCCACCACTACCCTCTCCAGAACCTTCCCTAAGAAAGGGGTATTTGTGACTGGGTAGTAGTTGTCAAATATCATTGGGTCCAGAGTGTGTGTGGTCAGGAGTGGTCACACTAGTGCCTCATTAAGGACAGCAGGAATCACCCCTTCAACACAAGGATGTGGCAGCTTGTCAATTTCAGCCCTCCCATTTGAAACAAAATTTGGTTTGTGTATTTATTTAAAATGATTTTCCTTTTAGGCTTGAACCCTTTGAAGCAGCTCTCTTTACATGTCCACTGTTGCCAGCATGGAGAACCTGCCAAGTTTGCAAACTCTACAGTAAGCCATAGAACAACCTTCCCCAAACTGGTGCCCTCCAGATGTTTTGGGCTACAACTTCCAGCATTACTGATCATTGACCATGCTGGCTGGAGCTGCTGGGAATGAAAGTCCAAAACATTTGGAGGGCACCAGGTTTTCTATAGAACCTCACTGTGTAGATGACCAACATATGGCTGGTGGGATGAAAACTGCATGGATTTGAGCAGCTTGTGCTGTGTTGGGCTTGTATCTCCAGCTGATTGGGATATAAAGCAACATGAGACTTGCAGTAATGAGAGCCAAAACGGGAGCACAGAGTAATTCTATGCAAGGATAGAAAGGGATCCCACAGAATTACCTGGGCTGCAGTCTTGTGTCTGTGATGAGCCCCCATCCACCCCCACCCCGCTACTTTCTGGAAAGGCCTCTGAACGAAGAATATGGCCAGCATACACCAAAATGTACATCTCTACATATTCCAGGCTTACTCAGCATTATGCTAAGTTGGTACAGTAAAAATCACCTGGAGGATGCATCATCCGGTCCTCCCAGACTATTGGCTGGTCAGTTTGAATGTCTCTAAGAGCTGCCCACACCCCATAGAAATACCTCTATTGTGGAATCATTTTGTTTTTGGCCCAGTTCACACATAATGAGAAGCCACCATGGGTGTATCTCCCTGCAGGGTTTCTCACTGTGGTGGCAGCCGCCATTTTGGATATTGGAGGTGGGCTGTAGCTTCTCGTTATGTGCGAACCTGGCAAGGGTGGGTGGGGTTGTTGGGGTGGTTAAAACTGTTTTGCAGCCTGCTGTAGACCAACTATTCAGGAGCAGCTGAGTCAACTGGGCCTGAGCAGCCATCATCCTTCATATACCAACCAGCTTTCCTCTCTATTTAATTAGCAACTCGTGTTACATAAGCACTAGTTTCTGCTTTCTAGGATTAAAGATCTCTTGCAAAATAGATTTTTACTATTAAATAATTCAGAAGTTATCAACACTGAATCTTTAGGAATGAATGGTTTGCTGGAGCAATTCAGTATTTCCTACCTATATTTCTGGGCAACATTTGGGTATTGAGTATCCACATGGTGATGACACGGATGTTTGACATCTTTTCCTGCAAGCTCAATAGCCAGACAAACGGTATTGCTGTCTTAGGTCTATTTCCTATTTCTTGTCTACAAACATACAATAAAGAGACTGAGTAAAAGCAGCAGCTCTTCTGGTATCGCTCTCACTCTCCCTCCCCCCACCCCATTATCTGCTCAGTAATGGTATATCCAGTGGTACCAGTAATGGTACCAGTAATGGTATATCCAATGGTATATATGGTATACCATATATAGATGGTATACCATAATGGTATATCACTGGTATATCCAGAAACTTTGCACATCAAAGCACAAAGGCTATTAGAGATGGGGGGGGGGGGAACCATATATCAGAAAAAACTGGGGAAATGTGTGTTCTGTCCCTCCACCCTGAGGACATTTTTCAATGGAAAAGTAGGAATTGTGGGGAACATTAACAAAAATCCTATTAAATATTTTTCCCTTTTGGAATTAATGAAATGCTTTTTCAAAGAAGGATTACTTACTTAAAATGTGTAGTGTAAAGATTTTTATGTAAGGCAATCTACAGCAATTGGAGAATGATATTATCTGTATATAGTGGACAAACAACACTGACATCCAAGATATATTTCTGCACCTAGAGGGTGCAACCATCTTCATGAGAGGAGCATATAGGGCCTTCATTTTCTTGTGAATTCCTGTGTTCTGGTGACCTTTGATCTAGAGGTTTCTATTTTCAACTTCTATTTTTCATACTTCTGGGATGACAAAAACTATACGTGGGTAGCACAGGGTGCAGCAGTTTGCAGGTCACTTGCTCTCTATTACTGGGTATATTTGCTGTTTTGCTTATACAAAACAGAAGCATTTATACAATCTTCTGAGGCTACAGTCCTAGGCATGCTTACCTGGGAACTGGCTGCACTAAATAGAGTGGCTCTTGTTTCTAGGTAAACAGGCATAGGATTGTTCTGCAAATTTTATAAATTTACCAAATAGTACAATTTTATATGCTAAGTTATAAATGATGTATTTTATGTTATTAAAGCTGTGAAATAAGTTGAGGTTTGATAAGGAAATACTGCATGTATTTCAATTTTTCCAAATTAAAAAAACCAAGAAAACTGGTGTTGTCTTCAAAATTTCTATAATGTTCACATCTTTATGCTGTGCCATCATACATGGTCTTAATAGCTATGAATGCTTGCATCTAGCATTTTCTAAAGCTGTCATTTCTCGAAAGACAGCCCTGAGCATCTAAATTAATTTAGCTCAGTAGGATTACAATTGAACTAGATTAGAGTGGATTTGTCATTTTCAGCTGTTGCGCAAGAACCTGTTACTGTGTACCTATTATATGTTGTAACAGGCATGCTTTCTGTTAGGCAAAGTGATTGTGGTGTGGCCTCTATATATATCACATCCCATTCACTCACACACATCAATACATTCTCTCACCACTTGTGCCAACATTCATCTCACTTTAGGTTCTAAAGTGTCTAGGTCTGGACATTTTTTTGGAAATTTTCACTCCAATAGATCTGAGCACCTTACTGGAGAATAAACCTCCTTTGTAGAAGCACAAAAGTGTTTTGGGGGGTTTTTTGCAGAAAGCAAACTGGTAATACCTAAGAGAATGTGGAAGAGCCTCGTGTGGTGCAGAGTGGTAGGCGGCAGTATTGCAACCGAAACTCTCCCCACGATCTGAGTTTGATCCCAGCGGAAGCTGGGTCTTGAGTAGCCGGCTCAGGTTGACTCAGCCATCCATCCTTCCGAGGTCAGTAAAATGAGTACCCAGCTTGCTGGGGGAAAGGTAGTCACGACTGGGGAAGGCAATAGCAAACCACCCCGCTACAGTCTGCCAGGAAAACACCAGCGCAAGTGGCGTCCCTCTAGGGGTCAGCAATGATTCGGTGCTTGCACAGGAGGAACCTTAAGAGAATGTGGAGGCTCTCAGTCAAGAGTTTTCAGAAGATGAAAGCCTAATTTTGAAAAGGGGATAGATAGCCTAGTTTTAGTTGTCCCCATCAGATATTTTCTACAGCACTCTGTTACTCAAGTGCAGGGTATTGTTATTCCAATAAAGGAATGCAGTAGACAGAAGCTTCTTTTTTACTTTTTTGCTGCTGCTGTTTGCCTCATATGGTTAACTGATTTTATCGCTTATAAAAGCCACCTTCAAAGCAGGATTTACATAAGTTAATTTGAAAGGAGAGCACCTTTTGTTCTTTCTCAGAGAAGAAATCTTAAGAGATGGTGACTCCTCCCCGCGGACTGTTCAGGCAGGGCCCAAAGGTAACTCCCCCTTCCCATGAGGGTCTTGCCCGATCTCCAGGAGAAGAGCAGAGGGGGAGGGGGTTCTGCACCTTTGGCTTTTCCTCCCTCCTCTGACTTCCCTTTCCTCCCCCTCCCACGCGACTAGATCGCTTCTACGGAGGGCAAGGATAGGGGGCACAAACAGAGCTACTGTGGGTTCAGCACCACCCAGGCCAGGCTTACAGCAGTGAGCAGGACGGCAGCGTGCTCCCGAGGCAAGGCTAGCAGTCTGCCAGCTCCTCCCCAGGGAGACTTCAGCCTCATCTCTCCAAGAGCAGCCAGAGTTGGAAATGCAGTGAAGCAGAGTCCAGGCAGGGGCAGTGGGCAGAGGAGAGTGAGGCCAGGGAGCGTTTGAGAGGCAGCCCGGGCAGGAACAGCAGAAGTGCCATGCACAGCCTCCATCGGAGGGAACTAATAGTCCTTAGGAAGGCAATATATAACATCCACTCACACCAGCAGTGAGGGAAAGCTCTAGTGGCACTGTAGCCCACAACACAGCCTGCACTGCCCTAGCCGGACCCTTGAGGTCTTCCCCTAAATCCAGACGGTAGCACTGTGGGACTTTAGCACCAGGACTCCTCTCCTGAAAGCGTGCTCTTTTGCTGGCCCCCTTGCTCAAATGTACAAAGACAAAATATGCAATAGTTCATGTAACTATTGCTTAGGAATTTGACTGACCCGTTTCTGTGTTCCAGCATCTGGGCTTGAGTGCTACCATGACAAGTCAAAGGTGGCAGCGATATCCTGCATCCTCTCTCCCCCAGTATGGATTGACCAGTGGTGGGGGGCGGGGGTAGGAGTTTTGTACTTTCCTCCATCAATGAAACCCAATTAGCCCACAGCAAGAAGAGGGCTGCGGAAAGGGTTTCTTACATCAACCGTTCCCCAGCACCTCCACTAACGTCTGAGAGGCAAGAGCCACTGATACCATCCCCCAGGTGGGAAGCCTCTGCCTTTGGACACTAACATCTTGTGTTGCCCAGGCTAGGTGCTCAGTTGTAAACAGACAGGGTTAGGGTGGCATTCCACGAGTGGCCAGTGCAGGCTTAGCAAGGCAGCAGAGGCATGAGGGGTTGAGGACTCGGGACATGCAAATCAGCAAAGTGAGCGCTTTCAGGCTCCCAGATTTCCACTTTGAAGCTGGTTCGGGCATGTAACGGAGTGTGAGCTTTTATCTCTCGCACACATGGGAATGTGTATTTCCATGCACATTTTTCTAAATGTGCGTATTTTTAAAAAAGTACAATTTTTTCTCCCATTAACTAAAGATTTTGTGCACATTTTTCAAATGTGTGCATTTTTGCATGCACTTTTTCCAAACATATGTATCTTTCAAACACTTTTTTTGATGCATGGATCACAAACTCATAAATGTGTGGATTTTCAATTGCAAATTGCGTTGCACATTCGGTTCCGGGAGGTGCAAATTGGGTCATCCTGCATAAATTTACAAAACCAACAAATTCCTTTCACATCCCTGCTAGGGAGAGTGATGTAAAAAGTCATGTTCCTCCAGTGCCTCCCACAGCCTTCCCTACCAATCGTGCCAAAGCCAGGAGCTGCTGCTACCATCTACTGGATTAAGCCAAAAGAACTCAAGGAAAAGAGCAGATAGAACTGTACTGGAAACTTCAGTATGTTTTGTTTCCTTGTTTTACTATGTAGACCATTTTGCGAACTCTTCATTGAAAAGAGTCTAAATGAATACAATTATTCTCCTGGCTGGTGACATAGACAGTGGATCTATGGGTGCATTGATTGTGCTGTCTGGTGAGAAAAGCACAGACGTTCCTGGCTTGAGATCACAGTGGGCTTTTGCTTTCTAAGTTTACTAAAATTGCTGTTTGATTACATTTTTATCCTACCCTTCCTCCAAGAAGCTCAAGGCTGCGTAACATGGTTCTCACCAGAAGATGGCAGCATCAAGTGGCCATATTTCTGTTCAGTGTTCAACAGAAGACCTTCATGGTGTGGAAGATCACACAAATCTTTCCTATTTGCATCATCTCACCCCTACTAACCCATTAGGATATTCTATAATCAGATGCCTCCAAGATAACTCTGGAATTAAAAATGAGATTCCAATGGCTAATGCAACACAGCTCAGGCTACTGACCCACGAGAACCTCATCTCTGCAGTTTGCCAGATGAAAAACAGCAATGCCAGGCCATTAAAGGTAAAGGTGTCCCCAACCAGTCGTGTCAGACTCTAGGGTGTGGTGCTCATCTCCATTTCTAAGCCGAAGAGCCAGCGCTGTCCGAAGACACTTCCATGATCATGTGGCCGGCATGACTGAACACCCAGGTGCACGGAACGCTGTTACCTTTCCCGCCGAGGCGGTACCTATTTATCTACTTGCAATTTCTTGCTTTCGTACTGCTAGGTTGGCAGAAGCTGGGACTGAAGATGGGACTTCACTCCGTCACGCAGCACTCGGGTCTCGAACTGCTGTCCTGCTAACCTTCCAGTCTGCAATTCAGCGTCTTAACCACTAAGCCATTGGAGATTGATAATTATTACCTCCCTTTACTGAAAAGAAAGGGATCCAGATAAGGAGGTTCCCATGTTAAATTTATAGTTATGTCTTCCATTTAGCATTGTTAAAGAGGGTACTATAAAACAATTAGCTACATAATGAGGCCAGACAGACCATCAGCTAACCAGAAAGCTTACCCCAGATCATAAATCCAGCAGATATAAAGTAACAAGCTCACAAGACAGGATGATATCAAGGAAATATTTTTGTATCACAAACATAGCTGTAACATGTCAAGGAAGGCTAAAATGTTTGCATACGCATGTTGTTATTCTCATTTTTCTTGATATGAAGCTTAGTAATTCAACATATGAAGATTTAACATAAACGTGCAGCTTTGGAATTCTTAGATAAGCAACATAACCAGTAGTAAAAAAATAGTTTCAACATATTTTATAGCATCTAAAAGGTATATAAAGGAGAGCTCAGAACATGCATGGCCTAGGGGCTGAATTTTATAAAGCCTTTGCTATGATTTTTGACTCCATATCTTCAGGTACCGTTTAATGGTATTCTAAAAGGGGGCGTGATTCCAGAGTCCTGGAAACAAACATGACTAGTGATACTTCTCAAGCCGGGGAAGGAGCCAACAGCTCTGGGATCGGACTGCCCGATTTCTCTCCTGAATCCGGATGCGAAACTGCCGTCAGCTATTATGGCCCATAGAATTAACTCGTTCATTCCAGAATATATCCACTCAGATCAGGCGGGGTTCATCCCAGGTAGGCATCTAGCTGATGTAGTCGGAAGAGTCCTGAATATCATTCACCATTGTACTAATAATAAGCTCTCCACTACACTCTTTTCACTTGATGCCTTTAAGGCCTTTGATAAGGTTGAATGGAGGTTCTTTAAACAGTTATTGGCAAAATTAGACTTTGGGGACAATTTTTTGCACCTTGTGGAGCAGATTTATTCTGCATCACAAGCAGTGGTATGATGCCTGGCGCATCATAAGCAGACTTCTTTGAGGACTTGGCAAAAGGGACTGTTTTACTGAAATTTGGTCTCCCTTTGCATTTAGGAATAGAGGTGTTCCTGAATACATGCCCCCGGAGACCCAAAAGTCCTTTTGGAGGGATTTTGTTTATTGAATTTGTTGGTGCCATAGAATATCTTCAAGTTCCAAAGCTGAAATTTATTTTCTGTGAGCGTGCATTGCATTTTTTTTCACGTGATAAGTTTATAATATGTTGTATAAATTTTTAAAATATTTTAATGTAAAAAAGAAAAGAAGAAAGAACATGCAACAGTGGAAGCTATCATCTTGGATCAGCTTCCCCAACGTGCTGCCTGTAGAATCAACCTGGTAAGCTTGATACTGATTATCACTGCAAGTGGCAGTTGTACTTGACTCTGCTTAGAAGCCTTGTTTAGAATGATGCTGAATGTTTCATGTGTTTAAATTTATGCATGCATACACTTTTGTATTTAGTACTGTTACGCTAATACTTTTGTAATAAAAGACAAATCTTGTCTGAGAAAGTGTTTCTTAAGAAATAGAATTCTGTACCACCCATATCAAGAGTAATGTATCAGGCTGGCTCTGTGATGATATCTGGTTTTCTGAGAAACCTGAATATATCCTCAGTAGATAGGTAATCAGTGGTTGCCAACATACTGACAATATATTTTGAGAGAACCTCTGAACCAGGGCAAAGGCCACAACTGGAGAAACTCCAGTTCCTGCAGAGAAGTAACCAAAAGGCAGCCTGACTCAAGAATCCAAGCCCCAGCAGGAAGGCTGACAGGAGTGCAGATTTCAGTAGCACTGCCCAACTGAGAATGGTGCACCCATTAACTGTTTCACTTTTTCTCACGGCTCCACCAGTGTAATTCAAAATGATACGTAGCATCAGAAACTAGAAAACTAGTATTAGAAGCACAATCTTCAGATTGCCCCAGAAATGAGATCCTAGTATCCCTGACATTAGAAGAAGAGAGAGTACTACCTTCGATTTGTCTCTTGAGTCTGACTGCACCCATTCAGATTAGGGGCAGGTGCATTTTCTACTGGGACAATACCAAACAGTGATTTAAAAACTGAAAGTATGGTATAGTATTGGACTAGGGCTGGGAAGACCCAGGTTCAAATCCTCACTCAGTTACTACCTCTCAGCCTAATTTTCAGGGTTGTTGTGAGGATAAAATGGGAGCCGGAGAGAACCATGAACACCACCCTGAGGAAGGATGGGATAAAAAGGAAATAAATGACACAACTATCATCCACAAGGTGGCAGCATCCCATTAGCCTTTAATGGCTATGAACTTAGGGATGTACGAAAGTCACTTACCTTTTCGCAGCTTGGCTTCGCGGTGGGGGGGAGGCACTTCGCTTCTCCCCCCGAAGTTCAGGCGAGGGGGGGAGGCGTCCCGCCTCATCCGGCCGAAATTCAGGCCGGGGGGGGAGGTGCCCTGCCTCGCCCGGCCGAAATTCAGGCCGGGGAGAAGCGCCCCGTCTCCCCAGCCGCGAAAGAAAAAGTGAGAGGGAAAAAAAAAAAACGTGATAGGCTACGTAACGATTAATGTAGCCTATCACGGCTAGATTTCCAAAGTCAGCCATGATAGGCTACGTTAATCGACACGTAGCCTATCACGGGTGACTTTGGGAAAGAAAAAAAAAATGCGTACGCAAATGGCGGCGGCCCATGGGCGCCGCCATTTGCGTTCCTTATTTTGGCACGTCTAGTCTACGTAAAGACTTACGTAGACTACGGCGAAAATAAGGGAACGCTATTTGCGTTGCCCTTATTTTCGCCGTAGTCTACGTAAATCTTTACGTAGACTAGACGTGCCAAAATAAGGAGCGCAAATGGTGGCACCCATGGGCCACCACCATTTGCGTACGCGCTTCCCCCCCCCCACGTCACCCGTGATAGGCTACGTGACGATTTACGTAGCCTATCATGGCTGACTTTGGAAATCTAGCCATGATAGGCTACGTAAATCGTCACGTAGCCTATCACGGGGGTGTGTTGTTTTTTTACTTACTTTTTTATTTTGTGATGGCGGTGGCAGCAGCCGGTCGGGAGACCGGCCACCGCCCCCACCCCCCACAAAACGCCGCCAAACCGCCACCGGGACCCACCGCCGAGAGGGACATTCGCTGAAGGTAAGTCCCATCCCGGGGGGGGGCCAGGGGGGCCGGCAGAGAATTTCCCCAACACTTTCGGGGGGCCAAATGCCTCGGCGCTCAGCCTCCTGAAGATTCGGGGTGAAATTCTCCGCCATCCCTATATGAACTAGGGATGTCAGAGAATTCCGCCACGGATCTCGGTGATGCCGAATGCCACTGCATTCAGCCCCCCGAACTCTGTGGCGGAACAGCCTGCCCCCCCGCCCCCCCGCGGATCCCCCCCAGGACGAGACTTACCTGGGGCGGATCTTCTGGGCGGCAGCGGCTCCGACGGCGGTAGCGGCTGGTCTTCCGACCGGCTGCTGCCGCTGCCACCATTTGCAGTCTTGTAAAAAAAAACAACAACAACGATGTGATAGGCTACGTAAAGATTTACGTAGCCTATCATGGCTGGGTTTAAAACAAAAAACCGGGTACGCAAATGGCGGCGACTACGGCCGCTGCCATTTGCGTTCCTTACTTTTGGCCATCTTAGTCTACGTAAATATTTACGTAGACTATGACGGCAAAAATAAAGGAGAACACAAATAGCGTAGCGGGCGCTATTTGCGTCCCTTTTTGATTCACCATTTTAGCCTACGTAAATATTTACGTAGGCTAAAACGGTGAATCAAAAAGGGACGCAAATAGCACCCGCTACGCTATTTGCGTTCCCCTTTATTTTCGCCGTCATAGTCTACGTAAATATTTACGTAGACTAAGACGGCCAAAAGTAAGGAACGCAAATGGCGGCGGCTTTAGCCGCCACCATTTGCGTACGCGGTTCCCCCCCCCCCGAGCCCTCCGCGGCTCGAAATCCGGCTGCGGACAGCTCTGGCCTGGCTGGGCCTGGCTGGCTGCTCCGCGGAGTTGCCACGGAGCACAGCCGACCGTGGAGGATTCCGGGGGGGAGGAACGGATCGCCTCCCCCCCCCATCGAGGATTCCGGGGGGAGGGACGGAACGCCTCCCCCCCCACCATCAACATAATCCACGGAAAGGTAAGTGACTTTCGTACATCCCTACTATGAACATAACGGAGTTCTGTTATATTTTTGGCACCAATTTATAGGCAGTTTTCACCACAACAAGCTGTTTGGAGAGAATGAAAGGGTACTCCACCTATACCATGCTAGCTACAAACCACCCCCATCATCCAAAGCTGTTTCTTCTGTGGAAGCCATCCCCACTTCAACTTTTGCCATATCAAAACCCAATATCCTTAAAAACCAAAACTCACCCAATGCACATCCAAGTTCCCCCATTCTTCCCATTCTTATGTACAGGTATTACGTCTAGTTTGGCCACTGCTTTTTACAAGGTCCCAAATCCCTGGCAAATAATTGCCCAGCCCAGCTATAAGAAGAGGCAAGCTGAAAGCAAGAATCCAAATGCTCCAAGCAGAGGTTCTGCTTACAGCTCTCCTTACCCCAAGCTGAAGCTCCACAGATCTACTGGCATATGCGTGGCATTCTGGAGCATAAACAAACCAAAGTAAACCTCCTTTGCACAAAGCTCATCTTATTGCTGGTGGTGCAGATGTGCCCCAACCCCCATTCCATTCTCAAGTTGCAGCTATGTTTCCAACAGAAAGGTCTGCGGAAGGTTGGAATCTCTGATAAGAACCACCGTGCTGCTGGAAAATGGAAGACACACCTCAAAAGCCCACCACAAATGTTAATGGAGAACCCAGGCCAGGTCTGGCAGCCACAGGATGTGATCTAGCTAGAATTTATTGGTACATCAAAATACAGGCTTGACATGACATGGTGATATAACTGAGGTTCTTCATGTCTTCAACATGCAGAGATCTATAGCACAAGGCTTCCAGTATGCTCTGCTTTCAACAATTCAGTCCTATGCAAGGAGTCCTTACTGCGCTCTTCTAGCCATCAGCATCTCCCGGATGTTATCTTCAGCTTCTTTTACACTCCGCTCCAGGTACGACTTTCTCTGCTAAAAGGCATGAAAAAAGAAGACGGGACAAAATGTAGAAGGTTAGAGGAATGTGTGTTGGGGTCCAGCATGAGAACCAGGACAGCAACTGGAACTCTCTTCTGTGGAGATTGAGGCAGCACTTCAAGTTACACTGCTGAATAGCACCCTCGTTTTTAAAAAAAATCCTTCCAGGCATTAAGTGAAATCAAACTCCACTTTGGATTTATCATATTAATAAAAGAGATAATTGCCAAAATCAATTCCAAGAAGATACTTAACAGAAATTCCAGAGTAAGTGCTGCAAGACACTCTTATTTTCGTTACAAGAAACAAATGCACATTTGTTTAGGACAAGTTGTGGGCGGGAGGGGTATGGACAACCCAGGCATGGAGAAAGCGGGGGAAGTGTTTTTAATAATATGAGTCCAAGAGCTCCAGCGATACAAGACACAAAGCACACGTTAAGACTCCAACATATCCCAAGGTGGGTGGCCCTGTTTCACTTCGAGGGACTCCTAGAGACTTGTGGGATGGGGAATGTAAGTCTGGAGCACCTCCGCTCTTTTCCACCTTTTTCTCTGGGGAACAATGAAAGGCAAAGGATGCTTAGTCCCCATCGTGCTTGAGCTCAGCCACTCCTCCCCTTCCCCTCTTCATGACAGAGGGAAGAGGGGCTTAACAATGCCTATCTTGCTCAGGACAGCAGGATGCAAGCTTTTCCACTGACACACTAGATCGTCATAGTATGTACTCAGCACTAGCAGACAAAAAATATCTCTCTGCTCTTAGCAAAGAAACAGGCAGATGTCCACACATCCCAAAATACAGAAATGTTGCTTGCAAAACATACATCATCCCTCCCTAAACACAAGCACTCCTGAAATAGTTTTCAATATAAAGTTTCCTCATGAGAGAAGAGTGACATTGTTTTTAATCCACTGTTTTAATTAAGTGAACACACAGATCTATGCTAATGACTGACTGTTTCTAAGCTGAATGATATCCAACATCCACTGTTAGGAAATCTTGACTAAAGCATCCTTAAGCAGTATTACAAATGAGTAAAAGAAGGGCTGGTTGACACATCATCAAAATAGTCCTGTTCTGGAAGCTGAAAACAAGGTAGATGATGATTTAAACAGATCTGTACACATCACTGCTGACTCCTCCTGTGTTAGTACAGCAAGCACTTATTCACAGTTGTGAATGGTCTGACACAAGACTGTATCAGATGGCAGAGACATGGTGGGGGAGGAAAAGGGTGGGATGACAAGGAACCGGAGAGAACTAGAGATTCACAGAGGGCTTTGGTTGTACATAGCAGCTGAAGGTGTGCATTTCCTATTTAAGATTTACCAATGTTTCTACCGCAGCCTTCAACTCTCAAGAGTGACAAACAATTAAAACCAACAATGTAAAATGATCATCACATTAAAACAATGAAAGAGAATATTAGAGAGCATTTGTGACAGCAGCAATGTTACAAAAACCCATACCATTAAGATAATACATACCAAGGACTGAGCAGGGCCTAAACGGGCCTAATCGGGCCCACCCAGCCCTTCCACTCCCCATTGTCTCTAATCTGTGATTAAAGATAAAACAGAGTTCCCCTGTGCACTGCTCCTCCTCCCAAATGGGAGGGCAAATGGCATGGAGGGGTATCCCCACTTTACCTCCATCACAGAACAGAGAGAGCAGGAGAAACTCCCATTACTTAGTGTGCAGCGCAACCTCCCAATAAGTGCTCCCCCAGCCAAAACCAGGCATGAAGGGCTCTGCTTCACTCTGCCCAGGCTTTCCCTGGGAAAAGGAGAAAGCCCCAGTGGAGCAAAGCCAAGCTGGCTCATTCCCCTGAGTGAAGGGGACTAAGGCAACTCAGCTTCACCTGCCCCACATCCTCCCTAATGGAAGAAGGTGGGGGCAGGCAAAGCCACCCCAGCCAATGAGCCAGGTGGATCATCCCCCTGGTGCTTCGGATGGAGCAGTTCTGCTGTGTGTGGGCCCTCCCCAATGGAGAATGCCTGTGCACAGCGAAGTCAGGTCCTTGGATGATCCACCCAGAGCCTTGGCTGGAGACCAAATTACATCAGGGGGTGTAGTTTCACTCTGATGTCAGGGGTGTGGCCATGCCCCCTGACATCATCTGGCCTGTAGGGGACTGGGGGGTGAAATCATCTGGCCCCCCACCACAGTCCTGCTCTAGCAGCTCCAGTGTCTGATCCCACAACAGATGCCATCATCATGAAGCAAAAAACACTTTCCAGCTTTATACTTATTTCCACTTGAGCACATGGCAGCAAGAGGGATAGTCTATTCAAGTGTGCCATGGAAAAGGGCACAGAAATAGTGTTTACCCAAGGAGGAACTCCCATAACATATTTGAACTATTTTTCCAATATGACAACTACCGTTCATAAAAGCAAAGACATATATTTAATTGTTGAAAGATAAGGTGCAACATTATGACCCAAAATTTCAGGCACAAGCATATCAGGTCACTGATATTATTGCTTCATGGACCCAGCCAGCTCAGAGAAAGGAAGCTCATCAGGAGCTGTGCATAGGTGGCCAACGGCTGAGGGTGGCTTCATACATGCCAACAAGACCAAAATTTAAAACAAGCTTGACAAATTCTTCCCTGTAATGAATCAACACACTGGGAATGCCTGCCTAGCCTTTCCTTTCCAAGATTGCCTAAACAGAAATTGGCCCAATCTCAGTGACAAGATCTTCAGTGTAACTACCATTTCATCTCCCAGACCAGACTTATCAATTTCAGCCAGATTCAGGCCATGCTGGCAGAAGGAAATGTAGCCTGCTTGTTTAGATGGCTTGCTCATTCTCTCACATTATCTGCTAAGAATTTCATGGTCTGTTGCTGAGTCAGCCCTGTACAAGTTGTGACGAAGCTGAAGATATCCAGACAAGAGCCCTTGGTAGGCTGCCATACATGGCCGGCGTGGGGGGGGGGGGTCATAACTTGTGGAGGCCCTTAATCAGGTAACATACTGCTGCCATCCTGTTTTCTGGGTCCTACCAGATCAAAGCAACCTTCCTAGTAAAAACCTAATAAATCGCTGCCACCTAAACAGGTATACAGAAAAGAGATCAAAGCAAATCACCCTGCAGGAATTCCACACCCACAGGAAATACCCATGAGTCACACTTCACCATGACTTGACCTCTGAAAACCAACTGCACAATTTCCTAACCTAACAGGAGTCTGCCTTGCAAACAAGATAAATCTATTATACAGCTGCTATATGTAGGACTAGGCAGGACAGTTAATTAGTTGACTCCTGATTCTTGCTTGGGTGTAGGGTGCAGCATTGTTTTTGTTGAGGGTTTTTAAAATAAACATACATACATTTGTATATAATCATAGCAGTGAATACTATGAAATGCATATATATGAAAATACAACTTCCTAGCAATGATACATAGGCTTCAACAAGGATGCAGCATTGATAGGTTTACAGGGTTCTTGCCAATGGGTACCTAGCCACTGGTCTTTGTGTTCAAAGTGTTCTGCTGGCTCACACTCAGTCCATTTGCATGGAGCTTTTGCTGCCATCTTTCTTTGAGAGCCAGAGCCTGAGCTTCTGTAAGGAGCATGTCCCATTTCTTCCCTAAAACTATCTTTCCACAGTTTATGGAGTTTGCTGTCCTTGCAGAGCGGACAGACTAGCCAGTTTCTTTCAGTCACAGGTTTCAAATACCAGCAGAATGCTGCTATGTCTGGTCCAAAGAGGGCATGTCGGCATCCCCGCATCTGTAGAGCTAAATGGCAAAGTCAGCTTCCCTTTCTGAAGATGCTCTTCTCAAGCACTGGCATCACATTTTGAAGTGTCAGCCTGTTAGATGCTCATAATCAGATGCCTTCATCCACGAAGGCTTGGAATCCTTGTGCATGATACAATTGCCTTGAATAAAAACCCCTGATGTCAAGTGTCTTGTGACACCGTCTCAAAAAAATGTCTGGCCTGGAGTTTCTGAATCTCTAAAGTTAACACTTCTCATTTTTGTCATTCCTCTGACACTGTGTGTGAACACTCTTCAGGAAAGTGATCACCCTATCTCGAGACATAGCTGGCCACACTCGTTCATGTGGAGAGCACTCCTCAAAGGTGGCGGGGGGGCACTCCTGCCCCACAGTGAGGAGTCAGACAGGAACAGTGTGAGGTTACTGTGCCTCTCTGGGTAAGCTGAGGCTGCCGTGAAGTTGTGTTTTTTTTTAGAAAATTTACAGTTTGCTTTTAAATCAAATGATTTTCAATGAAAAGGTTAATCAAACGAAAGGAACAAAACAATGACATAATTACAGTGAGCATAAGAGGCCTGAAATGCTCTGGCACCCAAGCTAATTGGACTGAACTCAAAGGAAGTGAGTTGCCCTGTAAACCTATATAAAGGCACATGGAACATGCAATTGCACACCTCAGAGTAAAAAATACCATTCACAGATCTCCTCTATTAGGAGGCTGAATAAGCATACATTCCCTCAACCTGGGCAAATTTTAATCTATGTGCTAATTCTCCTCTTTCCAAAGCTACTGATACCAGTCTGTCCCAATTATTTCATGTGCCTCTCCAAAGAAAATTGGGCTCTAAGACAGGATAAAGTCTGAACATTTATCAGCATCAGATCAAAATGTATCAGGGAAGAATCCGACTAGATTTCCTCATATTCCAGACTCTGGCCAAGTTGTCTGTGTTGCAAGGCATATAAATAAGCAACTGAAGATAGACCAATACTATCAAGTTACTCATTTGTCTAGTGATTTCACTGGAGCACCTCAAGATGATATCTGCAGTAACGACTCTGATATGCTGGCATGCAGGACTCTCTTATTGAGCCATCTTTGGTTTGTGAAACCTACATGAAGGCTTTCAAGATGCCTGAGCTTTAGGCAAAAGTTAGAGACAGAAAGTACAGCCAGGACCAAGCCAGCAACACCCCAAATCAAATCACTGGGTCATCACCAAGATTGGCCTTGCTTTTGTAAATCAAAAATATCTTAAGCAAGATACTTAATATGGGGCTCTGAAGCCATGGATTTCTGTGGGGATTTTTCCAGTGGCCAGGGGGAGTGGGGCAGGGGACATTATTACTATTGTCAGAGCACCTCTGAGAAATTTCTACATCAGGTCTACCCCTTTGTTGTTTCTCAGTGGATAGATTGGGCATCCATACCGTATCTTTCCACCTGCAACTGAAACCCTCAAATCTTTCCCTGGCTCCCTTCGTTCCTCCAGCCCTTAAATTAATTGCGCACTGCTACTACAATTAAATGTATGGCTCCCACTACATTTCCTTATTTAAAAAAAAAAAAAAAAAACATGCCAGGAGACTGAACAACACTGGACTACACTGCAGAGTTGTCATACTCTTAACTCCCCCTCCCTCAAGAAAAGTGAGCGTAACACCACTGGGCTGTTTTGCAGGATGGTGTAAGCCCCACACTCTCAGCCACAGCCCTGCTTCCTGCAGTCTGGTTATAATATAATAATGGTGGGTATTACCTGCATTCATTGGGTAATTTAAGTGTTTACAAACTCAGGGAAAAATACCATTTGGGGGCAGTAAAATGGTTAAAATTCAGTAGAACTAGTGTGTTAAATTTCAGCAGAACTACTGTCCAAAGGATTACCTCTTCCCTGTGAAATACCCAGAATCCAAGTGACAAGGTTGTTAATGCCAATGAGCCAGATGAAGCCTACATGAAGAAAATCTGTTTGATGCAGATAGTCAGAGAAGAGCTGCTCCCCTAAGGAACTATTTCCTAGGAGGGTGGTGAGACCACGCTATACCTGAGAAGGGTCCCAGAATGCTGGAGAGGGAAGTAGTCTCCTTAGGAAATTTGGAAGTGAGCCCTGCTCTAGACCTCCATTGAGAATGGCTAATACCTCTTCTAAGAAAGGCCTGGAAAGCTCTGACCCCTCATTGTCTGACATCAGAAAAGCTTTCCAAGTCTTCTTGTAAATTCAAACAGATGAAGAGTGCTGTGAAGCCAGAAGAATGTTGCCCACCTTCTCTGAACAGCCAAAACTCAGGAACTGGTACCACTCAACCTAAACAGTTAGGTGGAACCACTTTAGATATGGTGACATATTGGTCACTGGGGCATCTGGGCTAAGACTGCTGGCAATCTCCAGGATTATATGCCACCAACAGCTCCACTATATCTCAGAACTACCTGGCCAGTGTAGTGTTATATACCTCACCTCCTCTAGCTGGATCATCTGTATCACCCCAGAAAAAAAAGAGCTGTAGATAGAAAGACAGATTAGAATTCAGCGGTCTAGTGTTGTTCCTGTGCAAGCAACTAGTTTTGTGGGTTGACAGGGAGATGGAAGTAGGCACACGAGAGAATCTTAAAATGTTCTTGTGATCCTTAGGAGACCTGACCTTTGGGGTACTACTCCACATGGACTACACTCTATCTGCTGAACCAACCACCCAACCAAGCACCTAAACTTCCATGGATGTGCCCTGCAGATAAAGAAAGTGAACATTGGACCACAAGAGTGGTGCTAAGGAGTTTCAATTCCTGGCATAGGGCTCATGAGCATGTGATTCCTTGCCTGTCAACATAAGTCTTGGCCATGACATTGTCATTCCTTATTGAGATGAGATCGCTTGTGGAAAAACACACATTATAGTGAGCTTGACAGCTCAAAGACCAACCGTACAACAATAGCTCTGGCAATGGGTTCTCATTTTAAGTGGTTCAAAGCCATAGAGACTTGAAACTGAACCCAAGACTGAAAAAAGATCCCTGTGGCAAGATGGTTGTCTGCAAGCCACCAGCAGTGACTCTCACACATGGATGGTGGATGCTGTTGTTGACATATCCCTGGAGAGAAATAAGGAGCCATCTCTGTAGTTTGGAACAGAATCTGGTCCAGAGATAGTCTCTATGCAGGTGAACAGAGCTCACTGAAGATTAATTAAATCAGAAGATCCAATCCATAAGGAATCAAGCTGGGTAGAAAACTTGTGAAATGTAGTATGTGTTTGATGAGCATCCATAACTATCCCCAGGTACTGCAGGCATTATGACAGATGATGGGAAATCTGTATATCTGCTAATGAAGTTAGGATATCATAGGGTTTATTTTGCAGTCTTGGGGCTGACAAGCAGGAGATATGCAGCTGCATCTTCCACTGAAATTACTGGGACGATTATAAGGTGTGCACCTTTTTATTGCCTCTAAAATGGGACCCTCTGACCAGTCTGTCTGAAATATGGTAAGTAGAATGCCAGGACGGGGGCACGGGGTAGTAGAATGCCTGAATATGCCGTGCCATTTGATGGGAAACCCCAAAGTTACTGTCAGCAGAATACTGCCCAGATCTCCCACTGAAATTAATTAAAAATGAATGGGAACAACAAAACAAATTAATTCCAAATCAGTTATGAAAATGAAAAAAGTGAATGAATGACAAAAGCAGAGTAACTAAACAATTTTTTTCTTGCACATCTTTATTACCTATGTCAAGATGTCCTCCTCTGAAGGAGAATTAAGTCCACCCTTTCATTGCATAGCCTCATCCTGGGTTCCATTTCTTAGGCATGCTAGTGTCAGGGTGGAAACTGAGCCGATAGAACCCCAGAGCAGTTCTGATTCTGAGGAGGAACAGCAATCTGTGGAAGAGGAGCTCGCTCATCTCTCACAGGCACAGCAGCTGACAGAGATTCCTCCTGCCAGCATTCCTGAGAGAGATAGTGACCCTGACAGCGAGAGAGTGCGGGAGGGGGGCTTGCTGGACACTCGACGCCGACACCGGGAGCGACGACAGCTGGAGGGCATGGAAAGGAGGCGTAGCACTCATTTGGCGTGCAAGCAACGGTCACGTCCCAAGGACCCAAGGGAAAGAGGGAGGAACTCTCCCTAGCCCATAAGTTCAGGGTCTTCCCGTGATTCTCCTTCAAACAGGGGCCAACTGCCTAACCTGGAGCATAGGCTACTCTGCTGTTCCTTGCTTAGTCGCTGGTGATTAGCATCTGAAAGAGTCATTAAGTTGTAAAAGGATTAAAGCCTTGAAAATAATCCTTTTGTCTGTGTCTTGAGTTAGCTATTGGAGTAAACTGAAAGAGGCCACCAGGGCGCTCCTGACAGCTACCATGTCAGAAGCTTGCAAATGTTTACATAGATGGACAGAGACAGACATAAAGCTAAGCCAAAGCTGCATGCCCTTAAAAATACATTGTTTCTAAATCCAGATTTTCTACTACACCAAAGTCCTTTCACAACTGAAGGCTCTGTTTTAGGAATACAGAGCAAAGCAAAAATCTGTTCAAGTCTGATGATTTTTAGGGAGTGCTAATTTGTCCTAAGTGTTTCTCCTGATTTTGAAATCTGTGTACATGAAAGCCAAGACATCAAAGTCAAATATGGGTCAATAAAAAGCCAAGCCTTCCTGTCACATACCTGTCTGAATTTTTATGTGCCCGGCAGTTATGTATAATAGAGAGGAATCCTTGCCTATTAACATATAGCTGCAAACAGAATAACAGTTCTTTAAAACAGAGGGTGTGGACCAAGCAGGAAGTTGTGATGCCATATCTCCACATACCTGAAAGCTAAGGTGTGTTTAATATTGATGATTCAACACTTTGTCAGATGTGTACCAAGGTAATGCCATGAGGCTCTGCTCATTCTGTCTGAACATGTCCAGCCCCTTCAGGTTGAAAAGGGAGAAAAAAATCTATGAGATTACTCCGATTTCATGCAGTAAACCATAGTGGGTAAGGAATGGCAAGGAGTGGGTAGGATGGCCCATCCTATGAGGTAAATACAAATAATATTGATTCTGTGAGTAGAAATTACTCATGCAATGTCTGACAAAGTATAGCCTAGGGCAACAAGTGAATAGATCTTGTAGATAAGATGCTTGACTGAAGCAAACGAGGCTGTGTAGAAATGTTACAGGTGCAGCAGTCAGGAGTGGAGTTAGCATTTCATTGTTCTGAAGCCAGGCGACACAAAGTGTAAGACTCCATCTCTAAAGCCCTCTCTATAAAGCAGCTAAGAAGAAGGGGATTACAAATCCTCCATTTGCCTGCAATTTCCATCCAATATCCAGTTCCCCTTGCTTTAGGTGCAAGCTTATCTGTGCTCTGTTGTGATCCCCAAACCTATTTTAAGGGCAGCCCTTTTCATCAACAAGGAGTACACAGAGACACGGGGTAGTTCTGCCTTTCAAATACGCACTCTCAGGGGAAAGTCACTTTGCACAGAGACATTGTCCTTAATTTTGAAAACAAAAATGTTAGCAACCGTGTGTGTGTGTGTGTGTGTGTGTGTGTGCGTGTTTGTGGGAGAGGGAGAGATCCCATAATCCCAAAATATTAATTTACTTCGGGAGCAAAAATCCTTCATATGGCCTTGGCCTCAACAAGACATACATTTCCTGCTAAGTCAGTGAGCTGAGATACATTTTGGAGAGGGGGAAGAGCAGGCACCCCACCACTACCACTGACCTCATGGACATCCTTAGAATAGCAGGGAACACACACACCCCAAATACTAAATGTAAACAATCAGAAAACTCCCATCACCCATCAGAAATGTACAGCTGTATCAACATTAGAATGCCCAGATTAAAATATTGGTGGAATACAACTGCCAAGGGACAGGGGTGTTGTTTTGGTGTGGAGGGCAGGGGTGGTATTTTGTGAACAGGCAGTTTTACTTAGCTGTGTGGGGAAGTTGGCTTGTTTTAAAAACCTTCTCCAGTGGAAAGTTACAAAAGGATGGAAATAACACAGAGATAAAAGTTAGTTTCCAAAAACACTGTTAAGACAAATGTGATCTCGATACACCCTTTTAAATCACTGATTTTGCAAGTAAAACACTAAAATGTACAGACTTTATTTTCCATTTATCATATTCATACACCCAAGAAAACCAAGATACAAAACACTGACAGTCAAAAAAGAAAACAGTTTTAGAATTAAAACATGCTAAGAGTTGTTTTAAAATGGTTTACAGCTGAAAAAACCTGGATTGGCAAGTTATTAAAGTTTTGGGCAGAGAGAACTGCCTTATTACTAACTTTCAGGCCCATAAAACTCATTATTTTGAATGTAAATCTAAATTAATTACAATGTCTTGCCAGCTTTTAAAATCTGTTATTCAACTTTGCCAAATACAATACATTTTTAGATATATTATTGTAGCTTTGAGCCTTAGAAGGAATATGGGTTCATCATACTTTGACTGTGAACCCAATGTTTCTATCAATTATTTAAAATATAAATGGCAAAATGTGAGAAAACAAAGTTATTTCATACATATGAGGTAGCAAAGATTGCTATAGTATCTTAGAGGCAAAGGAGAATGTCCTGGCAACTCCTTCAGCCTGCAGACAGGGACTGTCAAATTTCTTAAGCCGCTCTGGGAGCCTTTTTCATTGAATAACAGAATAAAATGCTATAAATAAATACATTCACTAAAAGGTTCCCATGAACTCCTTGGAAAAATAGGAGGATGGATGATTTGGCCAGGAATGGAAACTGTAGGTGGCTCAAGACAGGGTTAGTTCTAAGGTAGCTGAGTTAATGGCAAGTTCAAGGCAGAAAGCCACTACTGGCCCAGATGGTTCCAGCTGAGTTCTCCACGCATCCACAATTTGGGACTGTTATTTGGGGAGCAGGGTGGCACTGTCTGCAAGCACACTATCTCCTTTAGTAGGTATTCATTGCACAACACTGTCCGTCTGAAATGTGTGCTCCTGCCGTCGGAGGCCGGGAACAGACTGAGGATTCTCCTGCCCACCCTACTGCCTAACCAATTCTCAGGTTGAGCTGCTGGAGGTGATCTCAGATCCAAATATGACTTTTCTGGGAGATTTCAACGATAACCCAAGGTTCCTTTGTCAGAGCAACATCTCAAAGCACATGCTGGATTTGTTGTTCTATGTTCATTGTTCTGCACTTATGTGGATACAGGTGATAGATCTGAAGACTGCGGGATGGGGTGGCATCATTGGATCACCCTTATCCTGGATAGACTAGCACATTGTAAAGGGTCAGAGAGCTGGAAGGCTGATTAGAATAACCCTTAATGATAAAAAGGTTATCTGGCACCGGTGGGTGGGGTGGGGGATCTGACAATAGATCTCAGTGTCCTGAAACAGCCTTGGAAGGAGAGGTACTCCTAAGCATCTCTCCTGCTATCCAAAGCTGAGAAGCACAACAGCTAGGAAGATGCACAGAGAACACAGCCAATACAACTATTTTATACAACTTCAACTGACTACATGACAGTGATGGCAATAGAATTGCAGTTTTCACTGCTGTTATCACATATGGGGAATGTTGTCTAGCAGAGCTGATCTGGACACTGAAGGAGTTGCTGTTTCCGCCATCTGCCCACCTGGAGATGGAATAGTCTGCAGCCCATAGTTACATGTTTGAGACACAGTTTGCAGTCAAGCTGGCATGATGCTTAGGGAGATAAGCACCACCATTTGTAATCTAGACCCTTGTAATAAATAACTATTCAACCCTGAAGAAATTGCTTCAGGTGGCACCTATAACTCATTGTCAGGAGTCACTATCACCCTCTCTTGGAGGCAAAATAGACAAGATGTGGGAGATCAGATCTCCCAATATTTTCATGTTTACCTGAAGGCTGCCGCAGCGGGCTCTGAATTTGATTATGACAATGGTGCTAGAAGAGCATGGGTTTAACCCTCCCTTTGCCATGCCATTTCCCCAATCTATATCTTCCTCCAAAACGATCAGAAGCACAGTGGAACAACCAAGGGAAAGTGTGGATGCATGGAGAAGGCCAAGCTGTAAGAAAGTATAATATGTGAAATTATAGAATAAGTTTACTGTTACATGGCACAATTGCTAAGCAAAGCACCTTAACCTGCAATTTCTTGCTTTTTCATACATGAGTAAATTTATTAGAGCCTGCCTCTTCTCTTAAACAGAAGGGGTTTTTGATCCTAGAATAATAAATATATACTTAGGAGGAAGATCTAGGTTATAATCCTCACTCGGCCATGAAGCTCACCAGGTAACTTTGGGCCACTCATTGACTCTCAGCTTAACCTACCTCATAGGGTTGTTGTGAGGAGAAAATAGAGAGGAGGAGACCCTTGTAAGCCACCTTGAGTTCCTTGCAAGAGGAAAAAGGCAGGATATAAATGTAATAAATAAATAAACAAACAAACAAAAGCTTCCACTGTTATGTAATCCTGGACAATTTCTTCAGGCAGTTTGTTACTGCTGATGGTATCCCCAGCTACCACACACTTGAACTTAGCTGGTGCAGACTCAACATCTAAGACCAGTCCAAGTTCTATGAAGAGCTGTTGGGACCAACACATGCTCCAAGAGCAGATACAAGTACTCAGGTACATGGCTAACTTCTAGGAAATGTGCAATAGCTGTATGTGAAGAAGGGTACCCCTTGATGAAACTTGTTTTTTCTTGGGAGTGAAGTCAGTTCCAAAACAGAGGCAGAATGATATCAGAAATTGGCTCTAATCTTCTCCTTTAGTATAAGGCATTCATCCAGTTAATTTCATTCCCCTGGACCTGCCTTCCCCAACCTGGTGCCCTCCAGATGTATTGAACTACAATTCCCAGCATCCCCCAAGCAGCCATACTACCGGATGCTAACAGATCCTTAAATACAGAGGAAGATTGCACAGACAGAAGATGATGCCACAAACAAAACCTTCCCACACATCTAGGCCATTTTGCTGGACCTCCTGCAGATGTGGCAGGTCTCAATGACATGGCAGAGTGTGGTGCTATCAGGGAGTACACCATCACTAAACATGTTTTAAAACATTTGCTGGAGCCATAAGACAGGGAGGCCAACAATTGGATAGAAAATTGGATCTTTCACTTGCTGAGCTGGCAAAATGTTACTCATCACAATGTTGGAGAGAAGCTAAAAAATGAACATATCAAGTAGAAATGTGGTGGGTTCCCTATTACTTGAAACATTTCACCAAAACTAGATGCCTTTCTAAAGTGAATTATTAAGTTTAAGCAGTATATCTAAATTTAACAGCAGAATAATCAGATGAAATTCTCTTTTCATTTGTTAAGCAAGAACCCACTTTAGATTATAAGCCTTCTAAAACCCATCAAGAGATGACCTTCATAGGTTGGAACAGTACCATGGCAATTTCTAACATCATCTTAGAAGCAGCAAAGAAAGAATTAGGATCTTTGTATTCCAACAGTTTCATAGGACAAGAATTCTGGTTGAAGCGAGGAGTACAGCAACTCTCAGTTATAACTTCCTATACATAAGGAAGGCCTGAGAAGCATGAAACATAAAGCAACAGACTTGAAAGGATTTTAAAAACAGTAATCCCATTGATAAAAAATGCCAATATCGCTTGTCTTTATCCCCCTCCCCACCCCTTCATATGGCAAATATAAATCCAGCAAATTGCTGCAGTGCAGAAACCCACCTTATAGCAGCCTCCCCCTTACTTGTTATTTTTAGCCACTTCATCTGACAACGCCCAACAACTAAGCAGGCTGAGAATAAATAGTAAAGGGGAGAGAGGATTATCAAGTACCAACAGTGAAAGTACACAGCCATAATCACTTCCTCCCATAAGGAGGAATGAGTGTTTTCCATGTCTTTAGAACATCCCAAAGCTGAGTTCTCCGAAAATGTCACATTTAAACACAAAATGTAATGTAAACCACAATGAAAAGATATAATGCTTCCTGAAACAATACTGTTATACCACTTGTGGATTATGTTTCCTTAAAAACAAGGGAGGAAAAATATGACATGCATTTATCTCCCAGCATTTTTGAGCAAAAAAGAAGCTGTTCTCATCATATTAGGATGCTTCCAAATTAGATCACCCCAGCCCCACCCCAATACAGACCTTAATAAAACATATCAAAAATATGCAGATTTATTTATTTATTTATTTATTTATTGCATTTATACCCCGCCTTTCTCCCTCTCGCAAGGAACTCAAGGCGGCTTACATTATCCTCCTCCTCACCGTTGTATCCTCACAACAACAACCCTGTGAGGTAGGTTGGGCTGTGAGTCTGTGACTGGCCCAAAGTCACCCAGTGAGCTTCCATGGCCAAGTGGGGACTAGAACCCGGATCTCCTGGCTCCCAGTCCGTCACTCTCACCACTACACTACACTGGCTCTTGAATTATCAAGGCTGTGTAAGGGCACACATGTTCAGCAAGTAGAAGGTTGCCCGAGTTCAGTCACAGTGTGCATGATTTGCATGTAGATGTTCCCAGGTTCAACTACCAGCACCTCCTGTGACAAAGAAGCGCAGGTAGCAGGGCTGGGAAAGGCACCTCCCCGAGCCCTTGGGGAGCTGCTGCCAGTTAGAGTAGACTGGGCAGTCAGACCAATGGCCTGATTCTGCATAAGTGGCTTTATATATCCTGTTTGTCCAAACTTCCCAAAACCTATCCTGAGCCTTGTCCTTGATGACTTTTTCCGTGGATCTTTTTGCATCTTCTGTCTCTGAATTACAAGCAGCCCGACACCTCTACCCTACCTTGCAGAAAGCTTTAATGGGGAGGATAAATACCAGAAGTATTGCAAACGTCCCTAGTCTCTTGGAACTGCGAAATGTTTTCAGATGTTCGTGAAATGTGAAGCCAGGCAACACTGTTTTGGAGTCTGCATGCAGACCCCTCCCAATACCGCTGCTGTCACCACCAAGAGCAGCTATTTGAAATGATCAAAAACAATATTGATTGCAGGCTATAGTTCTGAACTGCAGCACCAGCAGGAAGCCCCTTAGGATGACACACCCCACCCCACCCCCACCCTCAAAATATAAGCAGGAAAGCATTCCCATTTGCCTGGCTCAGTTGCCCTGCAACAGCAAAGAAGAGGTGGCTGTTTCAGGAGGCAAAAAGATGAAGGTGTACCAGGCAAAAACCTGTCAAGCAATGCTAGTATAAACCTCCAACCTGCTCCTTTCCAGAAGTAAGCTTTAGCATGCCCGGTGGGCTAGCTCCAAGAACACTGCCCAGAGAGCTTTCAGGAGAATGGTTTTGAATGGCTCACTTAACATACGTACAAATTATTATTTTAAGCAAACTTTACATGTTTCAGACAAACTACTTGTGTTAAGTGAGAAAGAAATCCCACACACATCCCCTCTCTAATTATGAATTAATTTCAAAACATGCAGTTTCTTGTGAATCTAAAAGCACTTTCTAAACTCAGGAAACATCTACTGTTTCCCTCATTTATCATATAACATTTCCCAACCAACAGGAACCAGTGTGTGAAAATGGGGCATTCACACTTACTGTAAGACTTACAGGTCCTAAACAACTGCCAACATTGAGAAGGAACAAGGCTGCAAGGTGTACAAGGAAATCTGTTCACATCCAGGCCTGAATCAGCCCATGAGTGACGCCTTTAGTACAGCTTTACTAGAAGGCTCCATCAACCCAGAGCAAATACAGGGCAACTAGAGCCGGAAGCAGGTATACAACCAGTTAACCAGTAAAAGTGGTGCCAAAGGAATCTAGCTGACAGCTGCCTGAACTACCCTAAAATCTATCCCACTTCTAGCAAAATTTGGCTTTTGTCACTGCAAGGATGCTCCACAGGCTACCACATGCTTCAAAACAAAGGACAGGCCAGATCTGCACCCAAAGATGATCAAGACTGCAACTGAAAAGAAAAGCCAACAAGGCTTCCAAAAGTTCAAAAAGACAAGTGCCATTTCCTACCACAAATAGAAGCTTAGCCGAAACCATGAAGTCGTGAAGACTCATATAATCAGAATTAGCTGCTGTTTCATAAATGACCTTTAAGATGCCAGATAGTAAGTTTTTCCCCACAGCCTTAAAGGTTTTAACTCTGAAATTATTGTTGTTTATGTATTTTATTTGATTTATTAGCCACCCATCTGGCTGGCTACCCGGCCACTCTAGGTGGCGTACAATACTAATAAAAAATTTACATAATCAACTGAACCAAAAAAACCATAACAAAACATGTATTTTTTTATCGTTGCAAGTTGTCTTAGGAACCTGATGGAGAACAAAAGGCAAGTTAGAAAGGGCTTGATATCAAGCAAATGATATTATTATTATTTTGCACAGGGACCACTAGGAGTGTCTGAAGAAGGGCCACTGCTTAAATACACTCCGCAGAAAATTGTAACAATGATGGGACACTCTGGCATGCGACACCCATGCATTGTTACACACACCATCTCACCTGCTTCCTCCAACCAAACCCCGGTTCCACTCTGTGCTGCCATATAGATAGCTACAGAAATCTCATATTTTATGGTACATGGTGATTCTTCAGATAATTGTAAAACCAAACCAACATAACAAAAGAATGGAAACTTTGTTCAGAGTACTGACTCTGAACTTCGGTGCCAACTGCCCTAGCAATGAGGTCACTATGGCTACCACAGTGGAGAAATGACAGCTGTTATTCCCAAGTGCATTTTTGAAAGAGGAGCAAATATAGCTCTAACATGTCTGCCATTTTCCCTGTAGGGCATCTGACCTGCACTGGCCGCCAAGGCTGTCCTTAGCTGCCGAGTCAAGCAGACTTTATCTTCATTTGATTGGACCCGACATTCGGCCCCAAATGTTATTAAAATGTTAGCTTAGTTCATATCATTAGCACAGTTGTCCCTGAAGATATCTATTCCCTCATTTTCATTTAAAATAAACAGCTAAAAATAGACATTCAAAGACTAGGAAATTGCCAGAAGATCTCCCTCAATGGGGCTCCTTTTTATATATATTTATACCATGAACATATTTGGCATGCCAGTATGTTTGTCAAGGAGGCACATCTCAGTGATCTGGGCAGGACCTGGATTGTCAAACCCTGAGTGGAAAGGCTCCTTCAGCAATCACTCAAAAGGGAAGCATTTTGCATGTCTGCATTTTTGCATCCTTTAGCTGCAGTGGCTCAGATGTCTGCCTACTCTCTCTGCATTTAGGAAGGGGATCAAGCTCATCTTTTAATTTGGTTTTTAAATTGAAGTCAATCAGTTTATTGATCCAGTCAACAGACCTCATAGTAAGACCTATACAACAACAGCCACGGGAAAATAAAATACAAAGCCATTGCTTAGAGGGGCTTTTGTTAATCAAAAACAGATACCAGCAATAACTTGTAATGTATATATTGTTGATTGGCTGTTACCAAAGACTGGGGTAAAATTATTGGCAATACAATAACATTTGTTGGAATCTCTCTTGGTTCAGCAGAATTTGTGTCCAGCAATGTAGTCATTAGTGCTAATGAAAAAGGCCATGAGTCAAACAAAACAAGGGAAAAAAAACAAACCCCACAACCCTAAAAACCCCAAAACATTAAGATTTTGCATTTATATAGCACTTTTTCTCTGTGTTTGAACTTCTTCACAAAAAGTGGCCATATTTTTACATAACGCTATGCACAAGCAGCTTGGGAGCCAATGCACCTCCTCGCTCTGCCTCACTCCTCCCTTCACACAAGCAGGTTAACTAACCTACTGCTCTCAAAAGAGCCAGAATTTGTAATACAACTTCAAACCATGTTTTTAAAGCTGGTTTAAGCATGAATACACAAGGTCATGCTTTTTAACTACAGACCAATTACATTACATTGTTGTCCTTATCTATTGGCTAGAGTTTGTGTTCCACTTACCTCCAATTCCTTAATTTTCTCTTCAGCTATCTTTTGTTTTTCTAAGAGCTGGTTGTGAATTACTCCTTTGGACTGAAGAATAAACCTACAAAAGTGTGAGAGAAGGAAAAAAGAGAGAGATTTAATCCATCTTATTAGGCATTCAAGAGTTAGATGCTGTAAATAACCAAGCAAAATCATAATGAAAAATACACTGAATCCTGCACAAAGAGGATAAAAATGGCAGACTTTATTTCAATCCAGAGCAGTAATTCAGGGTAAGGCCACTAACCTTGTGTTGATTACTAATCCCTGGCTAGATAAGGCTTCTGGGCATTCAGTACAGCATTAGCCAAACAGCTGAGGGTATGGTGGCAATGAGACATATTGCCCTACCGACGGTATCTCTATCCAACACTAACTTTTCCAGTTTCCAGGGCTAACTTGCCCAGTCAGATGGGCCATCCTTTTGAACCATACACCATGTGCAACATCTGGTTGCTCTCATGTAAGATGGCCTGCCTAGCAGCCATTACTTCAGCCAGAAGACGATGTAGTGAGCTTGGCACCTTACGCTCTGACCTGGGCAGATATTGATATGCATGCTGTATGCTGTATGCTTTAAGCGTAATGTTCATGTATGTTTACTAATTAATTAAAAAACAGAATCTCTGCACCATAGATGCAAAGAAAACCGCAGAAACAAATACAAATGTAAACGTGCAAAAGACTGGATCTAATCATGAAAAAACCACACAAGAATATACAAGAATTTAAATACAAACATAGGCCTAGACCACCTGAACGGAGACCAAAAGAAAAGCATTTATTGCCCATCAATCCAAAAAGCAAAGCAATAGAAAGAGAACTAAGTGGGAACATGCGGGGAGTGCCCCTTTAGGTATGTGCAATACACTCAAGGGGCAGACTCCTCACACCAAAATTTGTGGGCTTTAGTTCTACATGGTTCATAGCAAAGCTTTAGGCAAGCACAGAATCGACCGACGTGCATGCCTGCACAATGACTATGAAGAAGAAGGTGGCATAGCTTCCAAGTACAAGTAGCATCCTCCTGGTTATAATCTTGTCACACACAAGGAACAGCATAAGGGCAGCACTCTCATTGGGCCAAGCAATGCAAAACTGTGTTCACAATGCCCTGCTATGTCCTCATTAATGAAATAGTGTAAATAGTAATTACAGGATTTCAGTATAAACAGATTTGCATGTTTAAAGCAAACCCAAGCTGGGAACCATCTTCAGACAGACTGCTCTTTCTCCCTAAATCGTCGACAGTGCAGTCACTCAGAGAATAGAGGCTTCTCCTGCATAGTACCGGCCCGTCAGAATTCTAAATGATACACTTTAGAATCTTTTGCAGAGTATACTTTTTGTTATTAATATTTTATTGAAATATATATTTTGTATTTTAAACATAAACAATCCTCATTTCTCCTCCCTCTCTATAGACGTACAAATATACAATGGAGAGAGAGAAAGAGAGAAACACCTGATGTAGGCCTGCCTAACCATGGCCTCCTTCTGGGCGGAAATCTGCAACAGAGAAAACATGATCTTCAACTTCTTCTATACATTTCAGGGGGTGCAAAGTACACTTCTAGGCACAATACAATTATTATTGTTTATTTATTTCATTTCTATACTGCCAAGGCTCTCTGGACGGTTCCCAACAATTCACTGACTGACATTTACTGCCCATCAATCCAAAAAGAAGATTTGAACATCTTATACATAAGTGTTATACTTAACACTTATCTAATTTACATTAAACAACTCCTAAGATATGATCAGACGCATGGCATGGGGCTACATCTCTCTGGCAGGGAGGACTGATTTAAATCAAGGCAATTTAAAGTGCTGACTTAAATCAGCAAGAAAAAAGGGTGATTTAAATCACTGATTTAAATTAAATTTCCCATTGAAACTTTATCATATATTTCCTGAATGCTGAAAATCTGACCACTAAGCCATGCTAAGGTACAAGTAAATACAGTATTATTTATACTGTTTCATTCTCACAAGTAGGCATTGCATCTCTTCATTTCATTGAATATATTTTGCATGCTTTCCTCTCGTTTTTTAAGCTATAGACAGAAAGTCTGTAAAATATTCCCATATCGGGTCTTTCTTATGACCAGCACCCATGACAGTTTAACATTAGCAGCAAAATCCTATCTATGTCTTCTCAGAAATAAGTTCCACTGAGTTCGATGATAGGTGGGTATGGGATTGCAGCCTAAGCATGGAAATACAGGAAGATGCGCACTGGACAATTTGTCTTCTCTTTGTCTTTCCAGTGTTCCTCCTTTCTGCGTCACTCTGTCTTGGCCCAAGCAGCAAACAAAAAAAAAATGCACACGGCTGACAAGTCAAAGCAAGGTTTGATAGTTACTGGGCAGAAAAAAAAATACAGTTTAACATTTGAAAAATCTGATTTGGGACTATTGTTTTTTACAGTATCTAATTTTACCCACCCTGCTATATTGTCTTTCCGTGTTAACAAGCTCCTCTGACTTACCTGGCCCAACTCACCACCACCACGTAAGCACAGAACAACAATCCCACTTGGCCTGTGTCTTTGCACATGTGACTTTAGTCGGAGAAACTGGAAGCCCAGAACTGTCAAGGAGCCGCTGGCAGTTAGGCTGGGCAGAGCCGTTTTCAGGAGGGGAAAAACTGCAAGGAATGCCCATGTTTGACTGGTAGGTCATGTCCTTTTTATGAGACTGTAGGTTTAGCATGTTTATGATGAGATTAAATTGTAACTATAACTTTAAGTGAGAGAGAAATGTTGTATTTTATTATCTTTTTATAATATAAAACATCCAATTTAAATTTTAAAAATCCAATGTGTTTTTTTTAATTAATCACTGATTTTTCTCCACCCTGCTATCTGGCCCCATGTCATGCACACGTGGCGCTCACAAGGGAACTCAGGTGATAGGAAATAGGCAGAAAGGGCATTTTGCACAAACAACCTGTCACCAGAACACTCACAGGAACCTGAGCACAGTACCTTGAACACTATATTTACTGGAAAGGCAGGACATATATTTAATAAATAAATTGTTAACCTTCTCTTCCTAGCAGTACCTCACTTTGCGACTCCAAACACAAGCACCTAACAGCACCCCCACTCCACTCTTACAACTGGGCGGGCCAAGGCAGAGCTTCCCACACAGGTCAGCAAGGAAAGGGGGAGCACTTGCTGCCAAGCGCAGCTGCTATAACTCTCCCACGCCTTCCACCACCACCCCTTTTCCTGTATGTGAATACGATGCCTTGTCTGAACTAGAATTCTGCAACACTTATGAAGCGTTTATTATTAAGTGCTTATTAATTAATTAATTAATTGTGTTATTATTTATTATTAATGTAATAACTGTTATTTATTATTAGCTTGTTATTAAGAATAATTAAGTGCTTATTATTACGTGCTTAACACTTGTACCTCCATCCCACCCCCAATGGTGGAGAACAGTGCCCCACACACACTGAGGAAGCACTCGTCCCCATACTCAGGCAAGTTCTTTGTCGGCAAAGGCCAAGGATTCCATCCCAACCATTGCCGCTGCTGGCCAAAAATGAGCACTATTCCCTTGCAGGATCACAGTCTGGATACATGTAGCCACTGCACACACCGCACATAACTACAGTCCCCAAGGGACAAGGGATAGTTAGCCAGGCCATTGGTCAATGCAGCACTCCTGACTGGCTCAGGTGTGCCCGAGTGTGAGAGTCTCTCTCCTCTTTCCTAGTGTGCGGTTGTTCCCTGGATTCAAACCAGGGATCTCCAACATGTAAAATATATGCTGTTCCACCAGACTAGGGCTGCTCCTGGCATCTATGACTAGGCCTTGGGGCTGGAGGGGGATCAATGCCCCATGACGTGTCTATGGCTGAGTGGCCAGAGACCTGCACTGTGGTGTTTGCAGTCCCAGGAGTTCCCTCTCTTTTGCCTGTGATATGACTGCTTTCCCTGCAGGCACGCAATAGGAGAGCGCGGGCATGTGCCTTCCTGAGGCTCCAACTCCCGTCTCCTATGCAGTGAGCCACCGAAGGCTTTGCTGTCACTTGGTGTCTGTGGCTGCCCTTACTGCATGCCCTGACCACTCTCACCCTCATGGCTGCTTGGCAAAGGAGTCTGTCCCTTTCTCAGTGGGTCTTGAACTCTTGTCCCAAGAGACCTGGGTGTCCGCTCTGCAGGCATCCTTCCCAGGGATCTATGGGGGTCCTGTGATGTGTGGACTTTCCTTCCTTCCCTTTGTGTGCTGCCCTCCCAAACAGCAGGATTCAAACTGCCTGGAGGATGCTTGAAGACTGGTAATAGTAGCGTCACTGCTGGTAATATTACTGGGTGGAAAGAATGGGATGCTGTGACATTGTCTTGTGTGTTGTGTGAGTGCGGTGATGCAGGATTATGTGCTGGGGGCATGTTCCATTATTGCAAGTTCATTGGCTTCCTCTGTGTGGCAGATCTGCTGGTGGCAGATGGGCAGCACAGTCCCAGTTTGCTGAGCACCGGCAGAGTTTCCAGGGACACTCTGCACATGTCTGCCATTTTTATGCCATTTTTGTATCTTCTAGTTGTGTGTTTCTCTGCTCCACTCCCAGGTGAAGCATGCATTGGATACACCAGCCATTATGCCAGTGTTGTCCCCTCCCAACCTCCTGAAGTAATGTGAATGTTAGATTTTCTGTCCTTATGGATTAAATGTTGTAGTCCAACAAACTCAAAGCTACATAAATTATTCTTAAAGGAATACTTTTAAATATTTTAAGACATGACTATTCAAAAGCATGCACCTCTCTTACATTGTTTCAGTTTTTAAGGAAGGTACTGAAAACTCTTAACATACTAATTTTAATGCACCCAAACAGTGTGTATTTGATACGAATGTCTCATGGGGTTAATCACCTGAAAACAGAAGTTAATTACAATTTTGAAACTGCCCAAATTAACTAGTATTGTATTTATTCATTATGTTCCTAATTAATTTTATGGAACAATGCAATTTTGGGAATCTAAATTATGCTACGGAAAAATGTAGCAATGAAAGATTTTCAATCCTGCATCACTCATATACTGGAAAGTTTCTTTCATGCTCCCAAATTACTAACATTTAATTTATACACACACACACACACATACACAATGACAAACCGATCAAGGTGTATCCCATCACAGTGATTGCCAAGCAGCCAGCAACAGGTCACAACATCTCTGTGACTGGATTTCAACGTTGTTGTTGTTGTTGTTGTTGTTCAGTCGTTCAGTCGTGTCCGACTCTTCGTGACCCCATGGACCACAGCACGCCAGGCCTTCCTGTCTTCCGCTCTCTGCCGGAGCGTGCTCAAGTCCATATTCATTGCATCGGTGATGCTATCTAGCCATCTCATCCTCTGCCGTCCCCTTCTCCTTTTGCCTTCAATCTTTCCCAGCATCAGGGTCTTTTCCAGTGACTTTTCTCTTCACATTAGGTGGCCAAAATATTTGAGCTTCAGCTTCAGTATCTGTCCTTCCAATGAGCAGTCAGGGTTGATTTCCTTTAGGATGGACTGATTGGACCTCCTTGCAGTCCAGGGGACTCCTAAGAGTCTTCTCCAGCATCACAGTTCAAAAACATCAATTCTTCGGCGCTCAGCCTTCCTTATAGTCCAGCTCTCACAGCCATACGTTACTACTGGGAAAACCATAGCTTTGATTATGCAGACCTTTGTCGGCAAGGTGATGTCTCTGCTTCTTACTATGCTGTCTAGGTTTGCCATAGCTTTCCTACCAAGGAGCAAGCGTCTTTTAATTTCATGGCTGCAGTCACCATCTGCAGTGATCTTGGAGCCCAAGAAATAAAATCTGTCACTGCTTCCATTTCTTCCCCTTCTATATGCCAGGAAGTGATGGGGCCAGATGCCATGATCTTCGTTTTTTTAATGTTGAGTTTCAAACCAGCTTTTGCATTCTCCAATTTCACCCTCAACAAGAGGCTCTTTAGATCCTCTTCGCTTTCTGCCATTAGGGTGGTATCGTCTGCATATCTGAGGTTGTTGATAATTCTCCCAGCAATCTTAATTCCGATCTGTGATTCATCCAAGCCGGCATTTCTCATGATGTACTCTGCATATAAGTTAAATAAGCAGGGCGACAATATGCAGCCTTGTTGTACTCCTTTCCCAATTTTGAACCAATCGGTTGTTTCATGTCTGGTTCTTACTGTTGCTTCTTGACCCTCATACAGGTTTCCCAGGAGACAGGTAAGGTGGTCTGGTACTCCCATCTGTTTAAGAATTTGCCACAGTTTGTTGTGATTCACACAATCAAAGGCTTTAGCGTAGTCAATGAAGCAGAAAGAGACGCTTTTCTGGGATTCTCTTGTTTTCTCCATGATCCAGCGAATGTTGGCGATTTGACCTCTAGTTCCTCTGCCTCTTCGAAACCCCGCTTGTACTTCCGGTAGTTCTCGGTTCGCATACTGCTGAAGCCTAGCTTGTAGGATTTTGAGCATCACCTTGCTGGCATGTGAAATGAGCGCAATTGTACGGTAGTTTGAACATTCTTTGGCGTTGCCCTTCTTTGGAACTGGAATGTAAACTGACCTTTTCCAGTCTTGTGGCCACTGTTGAGTGTTCCAGATTTGTTGCCATTTTGAGTGCAGCACTTTAACAGCATCATCTTTTAGGATTTTAAATAGCTCAGCTGGAATATTGTCATCTCCACTAGCTTTGTTGTTAGTAATGCTTCCTAAGGCCCACTTGCCTTCACTTTCTAGGATGTCCGGCTCAAGTTCAGTGACCGGGGCTACCAGGGACATTAAGATCTTTCCTGTATAGTTCTTCTGTGTATTCTTGCCACCTCTTCTTAATCTCATCTGCTTCTGTTAGGTCCCTTTGTCCTTTATCATGCCCATCTTTGCACAAAACGTTCCCTTGAGATCTCCAATTTTCTTGAAAAGATCTCTAGTCTTTCCCATCCTATTGTTTTCCTTGATTTCTTTGCATTGTTCATTTAAGAAGGCCTTCTTGTCTCTCCGTGATATTCTCTGGAACTCTGCATTCAGTTGGACATATCTTCCCCTTTCTCCCTTGCTTTTTGCTTCCCTTCTTTCCTCAGCTACTTGTAAAGCCTCATCAGACAGCCACTTTGCTTTTATTACATTTCTTTTTCTTTGGGATGGATTTCGTTGCTGCCTCCTGAACAATGTTACGGACCTCCGTCCATAGTTCCTCTGGCACTCTTGTCTATCAGGTCTAATCCCTGAAATCTATTCATCACCTCCACTGTATATTCATAAGGGATATGATTTAGGTCATACATGTATGATTTAGTGGTTTTCCCTACATTCTTCAATTTAAGCTGAAATGTTGCAATAAGCAGCTCATGAACTGAGCCACAGTAAGCTCCAGGTCTTGTTTTTACTGACTGTATAGAGCTTCTCCATCTTTGGCTGCAAAGTACATAATCAATCTGGTTTCGATATTGACCATCTGGTGATGTTCATGTGTAGAGTCGCCTCTTGTGCTGTTGGAAAAGAGTGTTTGCTATGATC
Organism: Heloderma suspectum; assembly: GCF_057233095.1. Classification (NCBI taxonomy): domain Eukaryota; kingdom Metazoa; phylum Chordata; class Lepidosauria; order Squamata; family Helodermatidae; genus Heloderma; species Heloderma suspectum. The sequence continues at coordinate 146,294,374 of NC_139461.1, forward strand.
AGCATGTTCTCTTGGCAAAACTCTATTAGCCTTTGTCCTGCTTCATTTTGTACACCAAGGCCATGCTTGCCTGTTATCCCGGTGATTTCTTGACTTCCTTCTTTAGCATTCCAATCCCCTATGATGAAAAGGACATCTTTTTTTGGTGTTAGTTCTAGAAGGTGTTGTAGGTCTTCACAGAACCGATCAACCTCAGCTTCTTCGGCATCAGTGGTTGGGGCATAGACTTGAATTACTGTGATGTTGAATGGTTTGCCTTGGATTCGTACTGAGATCATTCTATCGATTTTGAGATTGTACCCCAGTACTGCTTTTCTTACCCTTTTATTGACTATGAGTGCTACTCCATTTCTTCTAAGGGATTCTTGCCCACAGTAGTACATATAATGGTCACCTGAATTAAATTCGCCCATGCTTGTCCATTTTAGTTCGCTGATTCCCAAGATGTTGATGTTCAATCTTGCCATCTCATGTTTGACCACCTCCAGCTTACCTTGATTCATTGACCTTACATTCCAGGTTCCTAAACAATATTGTTCTTTAAAGCATCGGACTTTCTTTTCACCACCAGACACATCCACAGCTGAGTGTCCCTTCGGCTTTGGCCCAGCCGCTTCACTCTTTCTGGCGCTAATTGGAAATACCCTCTGCTCTTCCCCAGTAGTATACTGTACACCTTCCGACCTGAGGGGCTCATCTTCCGGCATCATATCTTTTAGCCTTGTGATACATTCCATGGGGTTTTCTTGGCAAGAATACTCAAGTGGGTTGCCATTTCCTTCTCCAGTGGACCACATTTTGTCAGAACTCTCCGCCATGACCTGTCCGTCTTAGGTGGCCCTGCACGGCATAGCTTATGGCTTCACTGAGTTACGCAAGCCCCTTCGCCACAACAAGGCAGTGATCCATGAAGGGGTTTCCATATTATGGATATCCAACAGACTAAACTGATGACTGCAGCACCAGCACTGTTTGCTCCACCAGGTACCAGAGAGAATTCACTCTCAAAAGTGACTATGCTGCACAGTCATGCGAATGGATTGTTAATATTGGTTGAAGGTGGAGTTATCATTGCATCCCTCCTGAGCATATGAAACTGTTTGATATCATCAGCTGGGTAGGGCAGATATACCTGCAAAAATGTTCCTACAACATGAATACAACAAGAGCTCAGAAGCACCCTGTGAATTCAAAAATCTCCAAGTGATAGGCAGATGTATATGACAGTAAACCCCTAGAGCACATATCTGTCCCTAGGACTTTTTGACTGCCTCTGCTCTTTTGCTTCCAATAGCAGCCAAATATATGTGGAAATTTAACAGATGAAGCGTTTCCTGGCATGAAGATACGGTGATTGGGAAAACTCCACCTGCTGAATTTCTTGCATATACAGTAAAAAGGGGGGGCAGGGGAGAACTACCCTACCTGCTCCACGCATAGATAATAGCATCTGTGTTACTACACCTAATATTTGCATTAGCTTGCACAGGGAGGTGGGGGCTGGTCTACAGCTCTAACATATTATATTACTTATGTAAACAGAAATAACCACACAGCTTCCAAATGGGGATTTTTGCATTGCTAGACACTTAACTAGATGGTAGATTTATACCATTGTTCATACATCAATCTTCTTTTTTTTTTAATGGTGCAGCACCTCTAAAATAGCATTTGAGATAGCATGGCACTGGCAAATGAAGGAAAGGGTTGGCTTTTCAAGGATATAATACTGTCAATTAGCAATGTTGTCGAAGTTCATCATTACATGCTTTTTAAAAATAATTTTGCTGTCTTATAATGCTTAGTAAACACATAAAGCGAGCACCGGTCTCCCCCACCAGTTCTTTTGCAGCTCAGAATGAGAAATGAGCTTAACTGCATGTGCTTGCAGCAGACCAGGCCTCAATATTACTCCACTGCCACCAGGCATCCTGGGATTTGTAGTTCCAAATGCTACCTGGCCCAATCCACTGAACCAGGAAGCTTGGAGATCTTTATCAGATCTCCCAACTGCAACCACTGTTGACTTGACATATTGAGATGCCATCCTTCAGTTTTAAGAAATCCCAGGGCAGCTTGCATAATTAAAAACAATAAAATGCCATGCCTGGGCCTGCTCAGAAGAAGAGTCTAATTCAGAGTGTGAAGAAACTGAAGTAAGGCCCAGCCAAGATATGAATTGGGCTGGGAACTGGCCTGTACCGGGTTTCACAGTAGATTGCAAAGAGGAGTGGAACCCGCTCCTTCTCCAGTACTGCCAGATCAAGCCATTGGAAAGAGGCTTGAGGAACATTCCTTGATAAGCAAGGGGAAGGCAAATTGCGCCGAATAAGGGGCAGGGGCCCACGTTATCCCCTAAGGAGCGGCACTGAAGAGACCAGAGGAGAGGCAACCAACTCGAGAAAGTGCACATCTCCAGGCAAAGGTTCCCAGAAGAATTAGACTGACAACAGAGAATGTCTAATCGCTCTGTCCCTGCATAGAAGCTAGGGCAGAGGCCAAGCCGCTTTTGTGAGTACAGCACTGCTGTTCCGGACATCCCTTTGCCTGGACCCCTGGACTGAATCATGCCTTGAGTCCCATGTTTGGGACCCTGCTTTGGATTACAATGTTGAACTTTAAGATCTTGCCAGTATGGATTACCTGAATTGATTGAACTTGGGCACACTAAATACTTTGATCTTCGGCCTCTGGCGAGGTGCTTGTGCTAGGCTGTAATAAGAGAGTGTGCCAATTTTTTTAACACATGTCAAGTTGCTTAAGTTGCAAGGGAGCCGTCAGTCCTGACATAAATTAGCAAATATAGTAAAACAAGCATGTGCTTGCTTGAAATGCAGTATGTTGGAATATGGACAAGGCTCATCATGTTTTCAAATAATAAAGTTTAATGATGACCATGTCCCTACTCATTATTTTCATTGCTTTGATTGTGGATAATTACAGTGGTTGCATCCTTCGAAGAGAATTGAAGACAATGTACAGTTTTGATATGATCAACTCCATGATGAGGTTTTTTCCTATACCTTTATTCTTTTTCTGACTAGGCTCTAGACCAGGGGAGGGCAACCACCTTGGTCCGGAGCCCTGCATACCCCCTGGACCAAGCTTGTACGATGGATGATGTCAAGGGGCAGGGCCTCACCCCCAAAACCCTTCCCCTTCCATGATGTCATCCACCTCACCAACTTTTTTTTAAAGAAAAATCTCCATGCAGAGAGAGGCGTGGAGCTCAGAGAGAGAGAGAGCAAAAGAGACTCAGCCAGGGCTTGCAGGAGCTGACTCCTGCAAGCCCCAGCTGAGCTAGGCTGCTCCTTCCTGCACTGTGCATACCCCCAATTGGGGGCACAAGCAGCACAGGAACAGGTGAAGGGGAATCTCCAGCTTTTCTGTGAGATCAGAGATAAGCTGGAAATTTTGAGCCGCAGCTTAGGAAGGGCAGGGGGTGGGGAACGTGGGGGATGCTCAACTTACTGCAGGTCGGATTGGGTCTAGACAATGGACCTAATCAATTTACAGCGCAATCCTATGAATGTTTACTCAGAAGTAAGTTCCACTGAGTTCAATGGGACTTATTCCCAGGTAAGCAGGCATAGGCTTGTAACTGTGGTGGATTTACTTAATTTCAAAGATATATGTTACCATGTTATATGTTTTCTTCTGTATATGCTTTCTATATTTATAATAAGAATTAAAAACATCAGTGTTAAAATCCGCAAAGAGCAACAGAGAAACAGCAAAGTGACAAAATCAAGCAGGACTGATAAAGCAATTTAAACCAGCTTCGGAAACATGCTTGCTCAATGATGCACAAATTGTCAAACTGTAACTAAAGCAACCTCCCAAGCTTCAAGGGTTAAAAGAGGTATGTTTTCCTCAGAAAGAAACCATTCAGGTTTGTTTTTTATTGTTTGGTCTATTTTAAACTGGTGGAACAGGGCTTACCAGCCCACAGCAGGAGTAAGCAACCTTTTTGGGACATGGACACATTTGGCAATTTGAGGAAATGTCCTGGACACCATTTGCACCCCTGCTTTTTTTTAATTAATTATTTATTTATTTATTTCTATACCTCCCAATAGCCGAAGCTCTCTGGGCGGTTCACAAAAATTAAAACCAAACAACACACAATAAAACAATTTAAAATATACAGAACATTAAAACCACAATATAACAATACAACCACAATAAAACCTAGCAGCAGTGCAAGAGTTTAAAATACAGATTTAAAACAACAAAGATAAAAATTTAGAAAGCTAAAATGCTAAAATGCCTGGGAAAATAAAAAGGAAAATAAAAAAAACACAAATATTTACGTAGCCTATCGCATGAAAAAACAGGGCCACAAATGGCATAGTGAATGCCATTTGCGGCCATAAAGGTCTTAGTTGAAGGTAAATGCTGCCATTTACAGCTGCATTTACCTTAAACTAAGAACTTTACGGCCACAAATGGCATCCTGGACGCCATTTGTGTCCGCAGTCAATCCCCCACAGCCAGCAATACGGCATGGCAGCCGTATCATTGGTGCTCCGGAGCCGGAGGATCTGGCCGAAGAGGATTCCGCAGGAGGCGGTGGTAAGTGTTCCGTTCCGCCACAGACTCACTGGGGTCCATGGCGGAATTCTCTGCCATCCCTACTCACAGCCTCTTGGCCCTTACCAAACATAGTCTCTGGCAGCCACGCCTTAAATACTTGCCAGGGGGAGGAGCGGCAGATGGAGGTGAGGCTGAAGGTGAGCTCAGGGAGCCAGCAGGAACCCAGATGAAATCTCACAGTCTCTTGGCCCTGACCCAATCTTATGCATGTTTACTCAGAAGTACGCTAAATCAGAGAAATTAAATGCACTGAAGTCTCACTAAAATCAAATACCCTATTAGCTACTCATTAACCAATATAAACTAATAACAACAACAACACATGAAGCATGCCGGCCTCCTTAGTCTCAGGAAGCCTGACTATTTCTCCCACAATAGTTATTTTGGGCTTCATACAAGGAAAGCCAGCAATGCACAGCAGGGGGTGATGAACTGGTATATACTGTAAGCAACCAGTATCTGTTGCTCAGAAGATAGTCCAGGATCTTGGCATCTTGCCATTACATTTTAATTCTGTTAGTTCATATTCTTTTGAAAGACTTGTTATGTAGCCTGATACACTCACACACACACCAATGTCTAGTTTTGTTGCTTAAGCTATTTGTGAACTGACATCAACATTTTGCTTTAAGAACTATGATGAAAGTTTAAAATGCATAATACCCTGTCTGAATACTTGCAGATTTTTCCCTTTACACTGTTTTAGCATGCAGCTAATTAGCACATCTCATCAAAATACAGGAAACACTTATAATCCACACAGTGTAAAGCTCATGGTGCTTCTTCTCTTGCAGTGTCAAAACTGAAATGAAAAGCTTCCTCACTGCACATGTTCAGTTAAGGGGAATCAATCCTAGAATTCCAATTGTGGCCCAAGGGGACTGTTCCTGTGTCGCCCTGACACTGGGGTCCAGCCTCACTGCCTCTGCTGTCACAGGAGTAGTCACTGGGTTCCTGTATGAATGCTCCATAAATACCAACATTTTGCCACACAGAAAAGTGGGCGGGGGCACCATCAACGGTTAAATTCTACCCACAAACCAGGAAAATTAATCTTGACACATTCTTCATTTACTGACAGGTAGTAAGTGGGGCACGGAATCCAATTGTGAGACTAAACACCCCCACTCACCCCACCCCCACACACACATTGAGAAGCACAGTTAGAGAGCAATCCTATGGCCCCTAGACAGCATCTGGGAGGCCATAGGGTATTTCGAATCCCTGGATCCAAGGTTGGAGTCAGCACTCCAACCTCAGACCCAGGAGTCCACACTCCCCACCCCCTCACAGCTGGCACGGGAAGAACTGCACTGGCTACCTCTACAAGGTCATAAATGCAACCTCAGAGGGAAGGAAAAGGGGGCGTGCTGGTGGGTGGAGAGGGGAGGACACTGGGGAGGCTGCCTTACACCTTATCCAGAGGCCACCCCAGCCTCCTTCTCTCCCCCTCCCCAATGCCTCAGCTTTGTTTTTGTTTATTCAGTAAGTCACTTCTGACTCTTCCTGACTTCATGGACCAGCCCACACCAGAGCTTCCTGTCGGCCGTCACCACCCCCAGCTCCCCCAAGGTCGAGTCCGTCACCTCCAGAATATCATCCATCCATCTTGCCCTTGGTTGGCCCCTCTTCCTTTTGCCTTCCACTTTCCCTAGCATCAGCATCTTCTCCAGGGTATCCTGTCTTCTCATTAGGTGGCCAAAGTACTTCAAGTTTTGCCTTTAATATCCTTCCCTCAAGTGAGCAGTCTGGCTTTATTTCCTGGAGTATGGACTGGTTTGATCTTCTTGCAGTCCAAGGCACTCTCAGAATTTTCCTCCAGCACCACAGTTCAAAAGCATCTATCTTCCTTCACTCAGCCTTCCTTATGGTCCAGCTCTCGCAGCCATAGGTTACTACGGGGAATACCATTGCTTTCACTATGCGGACCTTTGTTGTCAGTGTGATGTCTCTGCTTTTAACTATTTTATCAAGATTTGTCATTGCTCTCCTCCCAAGAAGTAAATGTCTTCTGATTTCCTGGCCGCAGTCAGCGTCTGCAGTAATCTTTGCGCCTAGAAAGACAAAGTCTGTCACTGCCTCCACGTTTTCTCCCTCTATTTGCCAATTATCAATCAAGCTGGTTGCCATAATCTTGGGTTTTTTGAGGTTTAACTGCAACCCAGCTTTTGCACTTTCTTCTTTCACCTTCGTCATGAGGTTCCTCAGCTCCTCCTCGCTTTCAGCCATCAAAGTGGTATCATCGGCATATCTGAGATTGTTAATGTTTCTTCCAGCGATTTTAACTCCAGCCTTGGCTTCATCGAGCCCATCGAGCACGTCGCATGATCTGTTCTGCGTACAGGTTGAATAGGTAGGGTGAGAGTATACAACCCTGCCGTACTCCTTTCCCAATCTTAAACCAGTCCGTTGTTCCGTGTTCTGTTCTTACCGTTGCTACTTGGTCATTATACAGATTCCTCAGGAGGCAGACAAGATGACTTGGTATCCCCATACCACCAAGAACGTGCCACAATTTGTTATGAACCACACAGTCAAAGGCTTTAGAATAGTCAATAAAACAGAAATAGATGTTTTTCTGAAACTCCCTGGCTTTCTCCATTATCCAGCGGATATTGGCAATTTGGTCTCTAATTCTTCTGCCTTTTCGAAACCCAGCTTGTACATCTGGCAATTCTCGTTCCATGAATTGCTGGAGTCTACCTTGCAAGATCTGGAGCATTACCTTACTGGCATGTGAAACAAGTGCCACTGTTTGATAGTTTGAACATTCTTTGGTGCTGCCCTTTTTTGGTATGGGGATATAAGTTGATTTTTTCCAATCTGTTGGCCATTCTTGTGTTTTCCAAACTTGCTGGCATATGGCATGCATCACCTTGACAGCATCATCTTGCAAGATTTTAAACAGTTCAGCTGGGATACCGTCATCTCCTGCTACCTTGTTATTAGCAATGCTTCTTAAGGCCCATTCAACCTCACTCTTCAGGATGTCTGGCTCACTGACCACACCGTCAAATCTATCCCCGATATTATTATCCTTCCTATACAGATCTTCTGTATATTCTTGCCACCTTTTCTTGATCTCTTCTGCTTCTGTTAGATTCTTGCCATCTTTGTTTTTGATCATACCCATTTTTGCCTGGAATTTACCTCCGATGTTTCTAATTTTCTGGAAGAGGTCTCTTGTCCTTCCTATTCTATTATCTTCTTCCACTTCCATGCATTGCTTGTTTAAAAATAATTCCTTATCTCTTCTGGCTAACCTCTGGAATTTTGCATTTAACTGGGCATCTCTCCCCTATCACTGTTGCCTTTTGCTTTCCTTCTTTCTTGGGCTGCTTCCAGTGTCTCAGCAGACAGCCATCTTGCCTTCTTTGTTTTCTTTTTCTTTCGAACATTTTTTGTTGCTGCCTCCTGAACAATGTTGCGAACGGAGAACCATAGTTCTTCCGGGACCCTATCTACTAAATCTAGTCCCTTAAATCTATTCTTCACCTCCACTGCATATTCATGAGGAATATTCGTGAGCTCATATCTAACTGATCTGTGGGTCTTCCCTATTCTCTTTAGTCTGATTCTAAATTGTGCAATAAGAAGTTCGTGATCTGAACTACAATCAGCTCCAGGTCTTGTTTTTACCAACTGCATAGATGTCCGCCACCTTTGGCTACAAAGGATGTAGTCAATCTGATTTCGGTGTCAACCGTCTGGTGAAGTCCATGTATAAAGTCGTCTCTTAGGTTGTTGGAAGAGAGTGTTTGTTATGCACAGTGAGTTGTCTTCGCAAAATTCTATCAGCCTATGATGCCCTGCTTCATTTTGTTCTCCCAGACCATGCTTGCCTGTAATTCCAGGTGTCGTTTGACACCTTAGCATTCCAGTGTCCTGTAATGAAAATAACATCTTTTTTTGGCGTACTATCCAGTAGGTGCTGCAGATCCTCATAGAACTGATCTACTTCTGCTTCTTCAGCATCTGTGGATGGGGCGTATATTTGGATCACTGTGATGTTAAATGGCTTACCCTGAATTCAAATTGAGATCATTCTGTCATTTTTTGGATTGTATCCAAGCACTGCTTTAGCCACTTTATTATTAATTATGAAGGCTACCCCATTTCTTCTGTGGTCCTCTTGTCCACAGTAGTACATCTGGTGGTCATTTGATGTGAAGTGGCCCATTCCAGTCCATTTCAGTTCACTGACACCCAAAATGTCTATATTTAATCTTGACATCTCCCCAATAACCACATCCAATTTGCCCTGGCTCATAGATCTTACATTCCAGGTTCCTATGGTGTGTTGATCTTTAGAACATCGGATTCGTTGTTCACCGGCCACTAGCCATCCTTTTGGCTTTGAGCTAGCTGTGTCATCACATCTGGGGCTAGTTTAATTTATCCTCTGTTCCTCCCCAGTAGCATTTTGACCATCTTCCGACCTGGGAGTCCCATCTTCCGATGGTATACCGACATATCTCTCATTGTACTGATCTGTTTAGTTTTCATGGCAAGAATACTGAGGTGGGTTGCCGTTTCCTTCCCCAGGGATTGTATTTAGTCTGACCTCTCTGCCATGACCTTCCCATCTTGGGTGTCCCTTCACGGTTTAGCTCATGACGTCATTGAGGTGCTCAAGCTCCAGCACCACGACAAGGTAACGAAACGCCCATCTAGCTAAAATACAGAGCTGGGTGTGTGCAGAGGCGAAGATTGCCTCCGCACTGCTCCCACTCTGCATAGGATTCCCATCAGCCTCTGAGTTCATGATAGGATTGTGCCCTTAACCTCATTTTCACCAAACTTCAAAATGGGATTTCCACCCCACCCCTCTTTTCTGATACTTCTGGTCATCAATCTGCAATAAGACTTCCAATTTTACAAAACTGAGGATACATCCTCAAAGATACTCAAACAGCTTTCAAAAGGATGCCAGCAGTGTTTTATAAAACAAACTCTTCACTCCAAAGAAGAGAAGTACTAGTAATGATATAACCAAGCATTTAATAGCCCATCAAAATACTTTATATTGCTGATTCAGCCCCTCAGCCCCTCCACTCCCATCCATTAGTCATTTTTCTCTTGTCCCTTCTGCTACCTCTCTTCTAGGTTTAAGGAACCTCTCTACTCTCCAAAAATTGCATTACACACATACATCCTCTATAACCCGGTCTCATGATCTGTCATTATAGCAGGAGAAATCTGGCATTAACCTTCCAGTTTGCAACTACAAAGCACAGAGAACCCTGACTTATGATTCTGGCTTGTTAGGAGAGCAATAAGCCATGGAGCCCAGTTCAGACTAAGGCTAAACAAAACATGAATAGAGGCTGCCTCGTTTGCTTAGCTGGTTCTGCTGACAGGAGGAGCTAAGTGGAAGCAATACAGCAGCATGCACCGTGCTCATTTACAACCATTCTGGTTTACCATGACATGCGAACCAGCCCTGTGAGTTCAGTGCCCCTATGGCCCTGCATTACAATTCACAGGATGGTTCCTGCTCCCCAAATAATGGGCCTGTTCGCACATGAACAAACCATGGATTAACCACTGCGCTGTTTAGCCCCTAAACAACTGTTGGTCCAGGTTCATACATCACACAACCTCCAGTCAGAGGTTGTTTACCGATACCAAAAGCAGCTCACAGGTAGCACATGTCCCCTCAAATCATGGGTTAAATAACCAATGATTTGCCGCCATGACATGCAAACTGGGTTACTGAGAGATCTCCAGTAAAAGACCAGATTGCGACACAGCATCTCATACAGAGGATCTCCCAAGTGGTGCTGATGGAACTCCCTGGCTCCACGGTTGATTCTGGCTCTCAACAAGAAAGAAACCTGCCAAGATTTCCTCCCAGGGTTTCCTCCCAAGGTCCTCCTGGCCTTAGAAGCTATACTAGATAGGACACAACCTGCCCACCTGTCCCTCAGCAAGATCCTGTTGTGGTGCCTCTGAACAAGGGGAGCCACAATCATATCCCCTGCCTTGTGTACTTTTTGTTAAAAGACAGGGTATCCATTTAACAACAGCACCGGAACCATTTCTCAAGGTGTTCAAGTGCTTCCTCATGTACTTCTGTAGCACAAGTAAAAATCAGCATACCAAGCTTCAGAAGTGACAGGGAAGGGATTGGTCCATTGTACAGTGCTCACACAGGCATTTATTTGAAAATACCGCAAGATTCATTTTGACACACTAAGGGTGTAATCCTATGGGGACAGGCGGCCGCCTATCCAATGCAGGGCAGGAGAAGCACAGAGGGGGGATTGTTCCCTCTGCGCTTCTCCTGCCCTGCATTTGCGGCTAGACAGCTGATTTTGGCTATCTAGCTGCAGGAAGGCGGAGCAGGGGAGGAGGATGCCAGATGACACATAGGATGTGTCATACCGGCATTTCCACCTTCCCCGCCCTGGAACGCCACCCGGAACGCCCCATTTTTGGCCGCTCCACACTCTTCTTCCAAGCGTGGAGCATGGGGCCATTCTGCACTGCCTGCGAGGCAGCAGGGGAAGGTCGGTTCCCCGGGAACTGACCTCGGAGTGCAGGCTCCGAGGTCAGTTCCCGTAAAACCACATATCCTATGGCCATCTAGCCGCTGACTAGTGGCCATAGGATTGCTCCCTCCAGTGTGTCACCTTCCACAAAAACACATTGGGCCAAGGAATTAGGACCTCATGTCTACTAGTGAGAGCACTCCAGAAGTCTTTTTCAGATCCAGAAACATCTCAGGTAAAGGCAAGCTGCCAGGAACAGCCAGGAGTGTTGTAGAAGGAGACCAAGAGCAGGAATCCAATAAAGTAGTCTAATCATAGCAAGTGATCCAAGGGATAATCCAAATCTGAAGTCACACCACCAGGGTCACAGCTGTGTAGATTATACAAAAGACCAAGAGCAGTGCCAGTGGAGGAGAGGGAGTGGGATGCATACACATTTGTCCTAGAGAGGCAGCTATGAAGGCAGTGACATCTTTGATCCAAGATGGCTCCGCCCATATAGAGGATGTGGGGCTAAGAGTGCATGTTTCAACAGAAAAAGTCCTACAATTCCCAGTATTCCAGTCATGCTGGGAGTTGTCGGACCTTTTCTGCCTAAACAAGCATAGGATTGCACCCTAAAGCTGTTTTCTCAAACCCTGGGTTGCGGATTCCAACCCATGTGTTTAGATTATGGTTGGAAATATATACCCAGATCCATCTGGAGAACTATGTAAAATGCAAAATTCCAGCTAGAGGATATGAACATTTCTACACATACATTTTTTTAAAAATAAGTACATTTGTACATATTAATTTTATGGAGCTACTCACAAATAGTTAAGAGTAGGCAGTTTTAGTTAAGAATTTCACTAATTTGCATTTCGTTAATGGCATAGCATGCAACGCTTGGGAAACATCAAAACACTACTATCAGAGGCTGTTAGCAGAATTATTTTAAAGAAACAATATGAAACATTTTTTTATAACAAGGGCCTGAACTGTAGCTAAAACAGCTCACATCCTTCAGAAAAAAGTAAAGAATGTGATAACTAGTCTTAAAAAAAATTCATATGACAACAATACAATGTAAATAACCCCAGGAGGATCTGGTTGTAAAGGAGTTTTTCCCCTCTGTTTTTGGAAGGAAGATAGTTTATTGTATTAACAATCAGCTATCATGCAATTCCAAAGAGAAACAATAATTAATGTGTAAAATTCCACTTAGCAAAAAAAAATAAAATTAAGATAACAATTAAAATGAAGCTGTTAACAGCAAAAACAATCTGATTACACTTATACAGCAGAGTACAGTAGGGTACAGATGGCAAGGTCCCCAGTTCATAAACAATATAGCTACTATAGATCAGGTCTTTGATCCAGTTACTTTTGGATGCACTTTCAAGGCAAGTATAATAATCTCTGCTGTTCTGAATGTAGTATATCTGTCCTGGTTAGATAACATATATAGCAGTTTCTCGTGGCTGGTTTGCTTTGTTTGCCAATAGTGGCTATACATACAGGCCTCTTAACATAGTAAACATTTTACACTCCAGTAGAAAATGGGGGAGGCCCTCCACCACTACTGTGTTATATGGGCAGATTCTAAGATTCCTTGGGGTTTTCACCAGACATCCAGGATAATCTACCAACAGGAAGACATTTAGCCAGGCATGTGTGAAACCAACCCGTACTTCACTAGATGTTGAAAACAGAGTGGACCCTGAGCAGGTATAATACTAGAATATATGGGATGTGATTTACAGCAAAAATCAAGGCATCAAGGTAAAGGAAAAAACCCTTCCACATAAAGTGATACAAGCCACAGGGGAGAAAAAATCCAAAGTGCCTTACAGTTGAGGCTAGCAAGACGGGGCATGTTACAGTTGGTTGCAACATGCCCCAGCCTAGACCAGTATGACTAGAGAATCAAGCCAATAAATGTTTCCACTCAATTCTGGTTTAAGTTCAACTATGACCCAAATTGTTTGGTTCCGTTCTAATTTAAACAGTGTATTTCCCAAACTGGATCAGCTGTGAAAACAGCAGCTTATAACAACGCTAATTTGCAAAAGTGGAAGGAGCACATTTAAAGTATCTCAAGTTTTCTCTTAGTTCCTAGTAACCAAGTCCCTCTGAATGGGAATCAGCAAGACATGGCACATATTCACTCTGTGTGGGACTTCAGCCTTTATGAGCCAATTATAGAACTGAATGCAAACAAGATTACTAATTAACAGGAATAATTACTTACATTCTTCCTACACCTTCATACATTCGTGTCTCCTCAGCCAAAGACATAATCTCTGCATCTGTAAGATGTGCATGCTTTTTCGTCCTGTTCAGCTGATCTATTTGCAGATCTGCCAATTTCACCTTTTGCTGGGTATCGATTACCTTGGCTTGAAGTTCAGTAAATGCCTGATACAGAAAACAACAACACAAATGCAGCTACAATTAGTAAAATTATCAGTGACTGACTTCACCATAACCTAGAGCTATATAAATGTAGTATTAGACACAGAGTGTCAGTTCATTTCTAGTACACGCTTTAAGGGAGCAATCCTACGGCTGCTAGACAGTGGCTAGACGGCCATAGGATATGTTGTTTTCCGGGAACCGACCTCAGAGCCCTACTTCCGCACTGCCCCAGAGGCAGCACAGAACAGCCCCATCCTCCGCGCTCGCAAGAGGAGCGGCCAAAAAGGGGCGTGGCTGGGGGCGTTCCAGGGCAGGTGGAACTGCCTGTACGACACATCCTATGTATCGTACAGCAGCCTCCTTCCCCACTCCGTCCTCCCGCAGCTAGACAGCCACTGTCTAGCCGAAAAAGCAGGGCAGGAGAAGTGCGGAGAGAACAATCCCCTCCGTGCTTCTCCTGCCCTGTTTTGGATAGACGGTTGCCTCTGAGTTCAGAGGTGGCTGCCTATCTGGATAGGATTGTGCCCTTAATCCTCTTATCAAAGGAGAGATATCTACAGTACTCAGCCCCCTTTGAAAGGTGTCTGAAGGGCTGGACAAATTCAGAATGTCTAAAGGGGCTATCAACTAGTCACCCCTATTTTAGGGTGCAATCCTATGCGTGTTTAGACAGGAAAAAAAGTCCTGCTACTCCCAACATTCCTCAGCCAGTATGCTGGAAAATGCTGGCTGGGGAATGCTGGGAGTTGTAGAACTTTTTTTCTGTCTAAACACGTACAGGATTGCATCCTAAATATGGTTAACCAAACCTGACTTAGGTGATCTTCTGCCATTAGCTAAAGCTAATTCTATGCCTCCACTGTGCTCAGAGTAACCTGGCACGCTGGTGAGCCAGGTTATTTTTCCAATGGGGGAAATCGTTCTGGACAGTTTGCCCCCCCCCCCCACCAAAAGATAACATGGACTCTCACACAAGCACATACACTCTTGTGTCACATATGTCTTGTCCCTTCATACCATACAAACACACATAAACCCTCCCCCCTCCTCCCATCGCTGGAGCTGCTGTGAGAAAGCTGTGAGAGAGGAGCTGAACAGAGCTGCTGACAATGTGGAAATCAGTTTGACTCTCACTATTTTTCTGCCCTTCATATAGCTCCCATGTGTCAACACTAACAAATCAAAGATTACTCTGAATATAAAGATACTTATCTGATAACTGCCTAAGCAGCTAACATTTATGGCATCTACTATAATCCCTCTCTGGTTTTTCTACTACTCTCCAGTGAAACAACTGGCCTCACACATTCATTGATATTTCCCCAGCTAGCCGAGCATTCTCCAAGGAGATAAAGTTTGCCCTACACAGCAACTGGAGGGAGGGAGCTTAGCACCATTAATTGCTGTGGAGGGCAAACTACTACAGGCATCTTGATCCTTCATGAGCTCAGTGCAGGTTCTCAGAGTCTAACACACATTTATTTGTCACTAAATACATCTTTAATATAACAATAGTCGTAGCACTGTTATACTAAAGCACAACCACAATATTTCAATAAGCAACATGGTATCAGAGGTGCAGCTTTACGTCATCTTGAATATTTGGGGTTAATATAAAGAAAAAGAAGGAGCTGACACTTATGTACATCTTTTTCAGAAATATATATTTGGCTGGAAAAATGAATTTTGTCAGGTTAGCACTGCAACCAAATATATTCATGATTATATCCCTGGATCCAAGTAAGGGTCTTTTGTAGGAGGGAAAACCAGAGAACCAAAACAGTCTATTTCAACAGTAAAATTAAGGAATCCCTACCAACAGCTACAAAAACTATACCTAGATTTCCTTACTTACACACATGGAAAGTGGTAGGTGGGTGAAGTAAAAAAGGAAGCATGAATATGAAGTGGACAGTGTCCATGAAAGCTTATGCCATTTTGTTAATCTTTAAGGGGCCACAAGACTCTTTGTTGTTTTTGCTGAAACAGACTAACACAGCTACTGCTCTGGAAATGTTCACTACCACAGTATCCCCTGGTGCAGAGTTTTACTCTCCCTCAAAGGAGTAAGTAGGAGCCATTCACAAAGATGAGAAAATAAAGACGTACATTCGGGGACAACAGTGGGATGTGGACTGTCTTCATGCATACATAAGCCCTATATGCCCTGGACCAGTAAAATCATTTTTCATTCATGGGACCATAGGTTAGTGATGATGATGATGATGATGATATTATCATCATCATCATCATCAATAATAATAACATAACAATAATAACAATGATACTTAACACACATTACCTAATTGAAATAAACAGTTACAATTTTTGAGTAAAAGCTGGATTTTATGTTTTCAAAAACAGCAGATCAAACTGCACCTAATAGAGCCTTATTTAAATCTTTGCAAACCCCTCCTCTCCCATTCATCTTGCCTGATGAAGAGATCTTAAAAGCTTGCACAATGTTTGCAATTCGTTGGTTGGGCTAACACAAATATTACATTACTATGGCTTTGGAATTATCTAACTGTAATCCTTACAACAATCCTGGAAGGTAAATTGGTATTATCCCCCAAATTGCTGATATGCTTTGCATGTCAAAGGTTCCAAGCTGAATCTCTAGTTAAGAGGATATCGGAGAGCAAAGGCTGGGAAAGATCTCCACTTGAGCTCTTGGAGACCCATGGCAAACCACAGTAGATAGCAGCAGACTAGATGGATCAACCATCTGATTCGGTACAAGGCAGCTTCATATCTTCATAATGGTGTCAGCCACCTCCATGATCCTCTTATGAAGGGATTATGTTCCATGTTGCTGCACTTGTATTCACAACACAGGGCTTTCACTGCATATACATGCCCACTACACTATACATGCATCATGCCTTGGTACACAGCCTATGACAGGACTCACATGTGACTACCAACGGAATAAAAGCAGAAACAAATATTATTTAAAACAAGCCAAAACAATATTGAAATCCATCAAGGGCAAAGCAATATATATATTACTGCCTGTCTAAAACTCAGGTTGGAGCCAACCTGAGCTTTATAATCAAAGTACTGCTACAAAAAAAGTCTGTGTCTTGTGTACCCACCATCAGAGGCCTTGATCAGGCCTCTGATGAAGATCGCAGATTATGGGCAAGCTTATATGGAAGCAGGCAGTCTCTCAGATATCCTAGACTCAAGCCATATAGGCCTTTAACCAGCATCTAAAAATGAGCTTATAAACAAATTGGAAGCCAGTGCAGTTGGTTCAAGACCAGCGATGTATTGTCTCTAAAGCACATGCCGGATAACCAACTGCATTTTGCACTAGCTGTAGTTTCTGAACACTCTTTAAGGGCAGCCCCATGTGAACACGTTACAGTAGTCTATCACTGCGGCCAGATCCGTCTTCCCCAGGAAGGGACACAACTAATGTACCAGCTGAAGCTGAGAAAAGGCATTCCTGACCCCAGCAGCCATCAGGCCCTTCTGGAGCAAAGCCAGTCCAAGAGCATCCAAAGCAGCACACCTGATCCTTCAGAGGCAGTGCTACCCCAAACAGAGCAGCCTGTACCCACTGTTAGGGAGAATGACATACATTAATAGTGACCTGACTGGAGGATATAACAAGGTTGATAGAGGATGCCGAGAGGAATGCAAGATTCGGGACACATGTCCATTAACTGACACACATCACCAAGGAGGATGATATACATTTTATATTTAAACAAGTAAAGAAGTGCCTTTTCGGTAGGTTGGCTCTGTTTAAACTGAATTTAATTTTTAAAATCTACAAGCAGAGCATTCTTAAATAAGCTTTTGCTGGCTTTATTTTGATTCAAACATGCATAAGATTAAGCATATATATGTAGACATTGTAGCAGCAACTTAAGATAAGCTATACAAGAGTTCACCTGTAAGAATTCAGAATTTTGAAGCATGTATCTTATTAAAGTTTGACATAATGTTGCCCCTGAGCTTCAATGTTTTCTCCAATCTGCATAAGAGGGGCTGAAAAAACAAGGGAAAGTATGGGTGCCACAAGGCTAAGCTGAAAGCAAGCACAATATGCAACAACCTTCCCCTACCTGGCGCCCTCCAGATGTGTCGGACTACAACTCCCATCACCAGATGGCATGCCCATTGACTGGGGATGATGGGAGTTGTGGTCCAATACATCTAGAGGGCACCAGGTTGGGGAAGGCTGATATGCAAGATAAGATGTTGAATGTTTTTAATGCTTACATCTCATGGAAGCTAAGACAGGATTCCTGCAATGCATTATATGTGGGACTGGCTTTGAAAACAGTCTGGAAACTTCAGCTGGTCCAAAATAGGGCAGCAAGACTGTTAACGGGGATTGGCCAACATGATCATAATATGCCAGTACTTTTCCATCTGCACTGGCTGCCACTCCATGTCTGGGCCCAATTCAAAATACTGATATTAATATTCAAAGCCCTAAACGGCTTGGAGCCAGGTTACCTGAAGTATCATCTCCTCCCAAATATATCTGCCCGGACCCTAAGATCATCCTCAGCATTCCTTCCCCAGAATCCCCCGCCAAAGGAAGTGAAGTGGGTTGCTACTGGGAAGAGGGCTTTTTCTGTTGTAGCATCCTGGTTGTGGAATAAGCTTCCCAAAGAAGCTCGCCTGGCACCTACATTGTGCTTCTGCTACACTGTGAAGACCTTATTTTCCCAGGCATTTTAATCTTTCAGTTTCTGTTGTTTAAAATCTGTATTTTAAATCTTTGCATTGCTGCTAGGTTTTATTTTAGTTTTTACTTTTATTTTATACTGTAGTTTTAAACTTTCATATTGTGTCATGTTGTATTTTATACTTTTAATTGTTGTGAAGTGGCCAGAGAGTTTCAGCTATTGGACGGTATAGAAGTGTTACAACTCACATTTTCCATAATTTTTGGTACATGAACAATTTGTCTTCTCTTAAACCCAACATTTGCTTGATTCTTGAATAAAATTATGCCTGGTGTGAGCAAAAGTAGAGAGATGTTTTTCTCCTCTTACAATACTGGAATTAGGGGCATACAATGAAATTGATGGGCAGTAGATTCAGGGGAGGTGAAGAAGTTCCTCACACAACACATAATTATGAGAACTGCTGCCATAAGAAGCGGTGATGATCACGAGCTTAGATGGCTTTGAAATAGGATCAGACAAATTCGTGGGAGATAGATCTATCCGTGGCTCCTGGCCATGACGGTTACATGGTTCACAGCCAACATGCCTCGAATACCGGTTGCTGCGGGGCACCAGCAGCGGAAGTCTACTGCCGTCATGCGCTGCTTGTGAATTTCCTGAAGCATCGGGGTTGCCATCCTTCGAAACTCGATGCTGCTGCCCAGCCCAACCTGGTGACTTCGAGATTTTTGGACTACAACTCCCAGCATTCCTGAACACTAACCGTGCTGGCTGGGCTGATGGGAGTTGAAGTCCACAACCACTGGAGGGTCCCAGGCTGGGATGCTGGTTCCGATGGACCCAGCCAGCAGAAGTCTTCTGATGTTCGCGCCAAGGTGAAGCGTTGCACCGAAAGGAAGCGGTCCCTTTTTTACTATACGAGGGGCAAGAGTTCTAAAATGGTCAGAAATCCCCATACTGCATTACGACAGCCTGAGCAGCCCCGCTCCGGGAGGACTGCTCGAGACTGCCAGCATCTCAGATACCCTCAGCCAGATCCGGGCCAGATCCGGGCCAGATCCGGGCCAGATCCGGGCCGCCCCCCCCCCCCGTACCTTTTTCAGCTCTAGGTCCACGGGAGCCGCCATTTTGCCTCCTTTGAGAAAGACTGCGCATGCGTGCTGGGCAACTGCTTTAAGCTACGGGCGCTCTCGTGCTCACGGCTCGGTTCACGCATGCGTAGTAGGGAGGTAAGGCTGCCCTCGTGTGCTGCTCTGGGTCTCCGTGGTTGGCGCTCGCTTCGTGCGCTTCCGCCGCCGAGCGTAGATTGCTAACGGGCAGGTGCAGCAGCCAGCTCCCCGCCTTCCGTGCAGCAGAAGGCTCTTCGCTTAGTGCGACCCTCTTTTCATTTCCTCCCACCCAATAAAAGACAAGGTGTTCTGGAGGGTACTCGCCCCCCACAGTGGCGGGAGGCGAGGTCTCTGCGGGTCGGTGCAGGCGTACGTGGGAGTAAGTCCCACTTAAAACGATAGGGCTCGCTTCAGAGTAAACCTGCATAGGATCGCGCTCATAAGCACGGGGTGACTTGTTATCCTCTTTACCCGCTGCGCAGCAGCCGCCACATCTCTCGCCAGGGGCTAGTTTCTTGATTCTCTTGAAAAGGCCCATTTGGATCCATGCCTGGGTTGACAGGACAGCAGAGGATGAGGTGGCTAGATAGCATCACTGATGCAATGAATATGGACTTGAGCACACTCCGGGAGAGAGCGCAGGACAGGAAGGCCTGGCGTGCTATGGGCCGTGGGGTCACAAAGAGTCGGACACGACTGAACTGGGTTGACAACCCTTCTCCATAGTTACTAGCTTGATCCCATACACGTGCAGGTTGGCTGCTGTTACTCGGTGCTGAGAGAAAGGCCGTCGGCATGCATTCAGAGGCAGCCTGGACTCCTTGGGTCAGGAACGTGCATTAACGATTGCACACAGTCTTGGGAACTAGTCTCTTAGGGCCCAATCCTATGCATGTTTAGACAGAGAAAAGGCCTGGCTGGGGAATGCTGGAAGTTGTAGGCCTTTTCTCTGTCTAAACATGCATAGGATTGCGCCCTTAACTCACTTCTCAGCACTGTGGGCCGGGCTGGGCTGGTGTGCAAAGTTGCTCAGCCCTGCAAGCTTCAAAAGAGCCACACAGCTGGTTTAGGAATGAGAATTTACAGCTGTCCATGCTGCCTTGTTACTGAGTTAGTTTCCCTCAGTCTAAGGAGCAAACATTCAATATTATTTCCTGTTCTGTGAAAACGGACAGGCTTGACATGTAACTGCAAGCTACTCCAGAAGGCATTCTGATTACTTTACTAATGACTTGTTCCTTCCTCTCTTTCTGTATGCTGTTAATTTTCTGTACTGCAGTGATTAGAGCAAATTTCATGCCGAATTATTTTATTTATTATGTTCCTATACCACCCAATGGCCAAAGCTTTCTGGGCAGTTCACAACAATTAAAACTATAAAATACAACCTAAGATACAATATAAATGTTTAAAACAACAGTATAAAATAAAAACCAAAATAAAACCTAGCAGCTATGCAATGATTTAAAATTCAAGTAACAGTTTTAAAACAGAAACTAAAACATTAAAATGCCTGGGAAAACAAGGTCTTAATAACGTAGCATAAGAGCACTGTGTAGGCACCAGGCGAGCCTTTCTGGGAAGCTCATTCCACAATCGGGGTGCCCCAACAGAAAAGGCCCTCCTTAGTAGCCACCCACCTCACTTCCTTTGGCAGGGGCTCCCAAAAAAGGAATGCTGAAGATGATCTTCGGGTCCAGGAAGTTACGTATGGGAGTAGACCATCTTCACTTAACTTGGCCTAAGCCACTTAGGGCTTTGTGTGTTAAAACCAGCACTTTGAACTGAACTGGAAGTGGACTGGGAGCCAGCACAGATGGAAAAGTACTGGCATAATATGATTATGTTGGCCAATCCCTGTTAACAATCAGGCTGCCCTATTTTGGGCCAGCCAAAGTTTCCTCCAGACCATTTTCAAAGGCAGCTCCACATATAACACTTTACAGTAATCCAGACGAGAGGTTACCAGAGCATAGTTAACTGTAGGTAGGCTATCTGTCCAAATAAGGACATAGTTGGTATATTAACTTAAGCTGATAAAAGGTGCTCTATGCCACCAAATTTTATTGCATTTGTTCATCTTTATAATAATTTTGTTCAGTGTACTAAATTTGTACTCAAGTGCTTATTTAACTACAACTGTTCAATTACTTTCAAAACGTATAAAAACTGATTTTAAACTGTTGGCAAGTGTTTTAGAGCAAATGAGCAGATCAGAAAAGGAAACAAGATGCTAAAATGGTGGTGACAGAAAAGCAGCAGGGTGGAGCTTTTTAAATCATTTAGGGCACAATCCTATGGGGATAGTCAGCCGCCTCCGAACTTGGAAGCGACCGACTATCCAATGCAGAGCAGGCGAGTGTGGAGGGGATTATCTCTTTTGTGCTCCAGCTGCCCTGCATTTGCAGCTAAACGGCCAATTTCGGCTGTCTGGCCAAGGCACCTCAAAGGAACGGGGGAGGCAGGCCAGACAGCGCATAGGAAGCGTCATAATGGCCCTTCTGCCATCCCCACCACCAGGAAAGCCCCCTTTTCAGCTACGCTGTTCTGGGGAGGGGCGTCAGTTTTCTGGGAACTGACCCCTGAACACTGGCTCTGAGCTCAGTTCCCAAAAAATGAAAAATCCTATGTCTGTCTAGACGCTGTCTAGCAGCCATGGGATTGCGCCCTTAATTAGTGATATAATTATCTTTCATTTAAACTCTCATTACTGAATATTTTAATATATATTTTAATGTAGCAAAAACATTACTAATTAAAACATCAATTTAAAAATGGTGATAAAATTGCACCAACTGGAAAGGTATTTTTTACACTTTTAGACTGCTCAAGAACCAAAGTTCTCTGGACTGTGTAAAAGTAAATTAAAAACCATAAGATATAAATTAAAGTGAAGGTGTGTCAAACTGGCGATAGGCTCACCTGCAATACATCACTGCAGATGTCAAAGCCACTCCTCTTAGAAATGATGGAAAAGTAGCGGTAAAGTGATCTGTACCTGAGGAGTAAAAAAAGCAGATTTGCTACGGTCCAAAAAAGATAGAAGCAATATGGAGCAAACAAAGGAGACAAAAAAAATGATGTCGCCATCATACAGATACCCCATAAAAAGTTAGTAAACAAAGTGTAGTGATTCTACACTAAACACCTAGTGTGGAAGCACGCTAAAGCACATTAACTGATGAACATTCTCTTCCTGGCTGCAAAGAAGCCTATAATTGAAAATTGGCAACAAAACCAGGTCAGACTTCAGTTGGCATATAGGTAAAACGTAGGGCTGTGCACTGCTTTGACCCGAGGCTCAAACCCCGCGTCAAAGCGGGCCGCTTCAGGCCAGTTTGGGCCCCTTCCAAGGCGAAGCAGAGGGGGCATAAAGCGACCCAAAGCGGGTTGGGGGCTCTCTGAAGCGCTGTGTGCTTCGGCACCCCAGGCCAGCCACACCAGCACCTCCAGCTCCTTACCTGAGGTGACTCACAGGAGTTGCCATTGCTGCTATCACCACTGCCATCATCACCGCCTGCCGCTGCCAGCTCCTGAGCCCTGGACGCGTGTCGGTGTTTTTTGGTGGGAGTCGCCATTTTAAAAATGGCAACTCCCTGCAACAAGAGCTGGTGGCGACAGCTGGCGATAATGGCAGCGGTAACAGCAGCAGAGGAGGAGGCAGAAGAGGAGGTGGCTGCAGCGGCAGCAGCCCAGGTAAGGAGCTGGGGGTTTGAGGAGGGGCATCGGGGGGCCCCGAAGCAGGATTCAGATGGCCGAATCCCACTTCAGGTTCAGGGCTGAGTCGGGCCGGCGGGGGGCTGAATCAGCCTGAGCTGAATCGGGCCCACCTCCAAAGCCACGAAGCAGCTTCCAAGTCAGATTGGGGGGTCCCTGCACAGACGTAGTAAAGCACACCAGACATGTCATAATAGTTAAAGCATGCCAATTCCAACAGCTGTCAATACACAAAGGGCAGAATTGAAGGTGCTCGTTTTTGACCTATAAAGCCAGTCATTAAGGTCTTTAAGACCGGCTGGGGCACCATACTACAGTTATTCTGTATGCCAGCTAAAAAAAAATTAAAAGGCACGCTGCATATGGAGGGACATTCTCAATGATGGATCCATGATGATGCCATTTCCTCACCATGGAGACTTGCCAGATGATCCTGACCTTCCAGGGTTTCTTTTTTGCCCCTTCCTCCCCACCTGCCAGGTATAAGCTGGAGGTAGATGGGACAGAAATGTAAGAAAGGAATTGTGTCTGACCCATAGAATCAAGGCTAGGTCATTTGGGGTGGGGTTAGACTGCTGTGGTTTTTTCCCATTGAACATGCATATTCACCAGGGAGGATGTGTGAGAAGCAGGCTGCTGTCATTTCCTCAGCTGGATTTTGTCCAGCTAGCATCTAAAGAGTGGCGAGGAATGCAGCGGTCAGCATCTTGGCTTTATGGTATCTGGAAGATAGATCCCCCAGCTGCAGAGCACCCAGGACTGCTGTGCTGGGTGATTGATTTAACAGTGACTCAAAGGGAATGGCTGCCAACAAATGAATCATTCCCATCACTTCCTACCATACATATGAGAGTTTTCCTTGTAACACTCCCATCCAAGTATTAACAGCACTCTTAGAAGTGTGAGCCTACAAAGGTCTTCATGGCACAGAAGATGGAAGCTAAAATTAAAACAAACTTATCAAATTGCTTCCTTTCAAAAAGTAAAGTACTCTTGGCCCAGGGAAGAGACAAAAGCTCTCCTCAGTATGTACAGGAGAGCTTTATTGTGTTTACCACGGGATAAGTTGAGGTTACCCAAGGGCTGTTAACATGTGTTCTCATATCATGCTACACATGGAATCTTGCTTATTTCTAGTGAACTAATTAGTATTACAGCCGTTACTTTCTAGAACTGTAACAAACGTGAGATGCATACACAAGGAGGGATTCCTACCATTAGTCGGTTCCCCATTACCTCAGAGCGTTATCTTTTAAATTCAGACTGGCGTTGGTTTTAAGAACACTATAAAAACAATCAAACAACAATAGAGATGGCCCACGTAAGCCACCCACTGCCCTTCCTACTTTAGTTCTTCTGGTAGTAGACGAGCATATACAGGTAATGACAGCTTTTTTATACTTTGGGACTTATAAGGAATTCACACAAGGAAGAAGCTTGCAAGAGGGGAAGGAACATTTTGACCAGAGAATGTGTGTCCTCATCCCCCGCCTGCCCCCCCCCAAGATCCTTCTAGCAGCAAAGATGCAGCCACAAGACACGCCTAATCTGATTCCAATTCCCTGTCTCATGGTCCTTTCAGCAGCAAGAACATCAGATCCCTTCACTGCCAAAAGGATCTATTTGCAGGGAACCAACAGGCAGGGGACCCAGAGTCAACCTACCCAGTTCTCCTTTTGTTGGCTCAGACTGTGCTCGCTTCCCATTTCCACAATACAATTCCCTCATCCCCCACAGGCCCAGGGCTAATACCTGCATGCTGCCATCTGTTGCCAGGGTTATTCCTCCAGCAATGAGGGGAACAGGCTTCTGCAATAGTAGCAACAGCCACCCTGCTATCTTCCCCCTCCCCAAAGTAATTACATATGTACCCCATCTTTTCCCGAAAGAGTTAGATTAAGAACATACTGTCATACACATGCACCCCACTTCCCAGCGGTGAGAGGTTGCATGGGCTGCAACTCTTACTTAGGCTTCTGTTCCTTAGAAGGAGGTCACTGGAGACTGATAGTGTTTCTGTGCTATTTTTTATAATCACTTTTTTATTGTAAATGTTCAACAATTCAAAACTAAACTAAAAAAGAGGTGCTTCTTCTATGGTTAAAAGAACCATATGCTTCTTCTAACCATATGTTTTGGCAGGAGTGACCCCTTTATAGGAGGAGGTTATTATATGGATAAACTTTGTATTGGAACACTTATTTCAATTATCTACCTGTTTCCTGTAAGTTACCACTCAGTCAACATAATTGGATTCTCCATGCCCTTTTGACAGCCAAAAAACTGCTGTTATAAAACTCTTATAACGCAATGGATTGAGGACTTTACAACAATTTCAGTATCTGAACGGGTGGTGTATAGACGCCAACTGCGAATGGATACTTATTTGGATATTTGGTCTGCTTTTGTTGAAGTTTCTGTATAATTCTTAGAAAGCCACATTTTCGTGTGTGTGTGTATACACACACACACATGTCCACATATTGCATATGCATGTATTCAAGTGGATATATTTAAATGTATGTATATCTGTGATACAAGGGTTATTTACACACACATATTTACAGGATGAGCATGAGATAGGTGTTCACAGCATTAGCACTCAGATGCCTGTTCCCCATCAGATATCTAGGGGAATCCATGCTGCCATAGGATTTCCTGCAAAGAGCAAAGTCAGCTCTCTGCCTCCTTTTTCAAATCCAGTTCCAGTACACATTGACCTGGTTCACACATAATGACAGCCCATGGGTTAAACAACCCGTGCACTGTCGTGTGCGAGCAGGAGAGAGCGGGTGTGCCGCCTGCAGCATACCCATGACTTCCGCTTTTTATCACCAGCCCATGAGCGGCTCCTTCATAGGTTGCTGAACTTGTAGTCTGAACCCAGACCGCTGGTTTGTTTAGGAGCTAAACAACCTAGCAGTTAACCCATGGCTTGTTGTTGAGTTAACCGCTGGGTTGTTTAGGGGCTAAACAACCCGGTGGTCTGGGGACGGATGACATGCTCAGCAACCTATGAAGGAGCTGCTCATGGATCACTGATTAAAAACAACTGGCAGGCACTTTCCTGCACTGTTGTTACATGCAAACTGGCCCACTTACTTCCTCCTATACACACAGACCTCACTCATCCTCTCCCCTTGTCTAGTGAGATGAAGAAAGGTGAGTCATCTCCACCCATCACCTATGCCTTCTTGGGCCGTCCTAACAAATCACCAGAATATTACCAGCTATCAGCCATCCTTTAAAAGGTATTGCCTCAGGGCACTCTGATAGCCCTACCTGCAGAAATGTTAGCATCAAGTATAGAGTTGGAAGGGGTCCCAAATCTCTTTGCAGTCAGAGACACAGCTTGGCAAGGGGTCATTCAACCCCAAACCCCTAACAATACAAAGAGCCCTGCTGGATCAGCCCAAAAGCCTATCTAGTCGAGCATCCTGTCTCCAGCAATGGCCAACCAGATGCCTGTAGGAATCCTACAAGTAGGTCATGAGGGCAATAACCCTCTCCTACTGTTGCGTCCCAATAACTGGTAATTCAGAGCCAAATTATACATGACTTTAATCACACAGCTCTACCCATGAGTCCAGGGCTGTTCATCACAAATTGCTAGAGGCAGGTCTATTATGGGCGGAGAGCATGTGTGTCCCCACCACCACCTGTGGGCAGTGGATCTCCTGGCTCCCAAGAGAGACTCCCCCTCCCAACCAGTTATTTATTACAATGTCCGGCACGCCTGTTGCTGCTCTTGCTCCTGTCCTTTTCCATCCCTCCTCCATTCTCAGTTGACTATTGAGCATGCATGATGGGTGTGCATGCTGACAGCATCCTAAGCTATAAGGCAGAGACACTGCCTGTCTGGCTCACGCAGTGAGGCAGGGCACTCGGGAAGAGTGTGCTTCCTCAGTCCAGTTCGCCTGAACCAATCAGGACCAATGTATTTGCATGTAAAGTGGGTGTCCATGAAGACACCCACAGCCTATCACAGTCTGGGATTTTTAAAAAAATAATTTTCTGCCCCTGCATGGTCTGTCCTTTTTTTTTTTTTTTTTACTTTAACGTTAAACTTTTTTCAACGTTTTGGAGGCCAGGCGGGAACACCACTGGAGCCCTGGGCCAGCTTACTTTATTGGGAGCAGCAGCTGCAGCAGACTGAGCGACTGAACACAGAGCAGAGGAAAGAGCGAGCTGGGTTTTTCTTGAAGTAAGATCTTAGGCACTGATCTGTGTCAGGAACACCCCATGTGTAGGGGGAAAGGTTTAAACTTGCTTGTTTCCTGAAATCACCTCACCTACCATGGGGATTAAAAAGAGGGTTTCCTTTTCGGAGGGGATTTAGGGAAGCAAATGGCTAGTGGAGGGGGGCAGGAAAGCTAGCATGCGTGGGAGAGCTCTTCAAGAGAGTAAGCATGAGTGTGGGAGTGTGTGCAAGAAACTCAGGGGGACTGTGTGCCATGGGTTGCTGCTGTGAACTCAAAAGGCTGCTTTTCTGTGTTGCTCTGGGGATTGTGGTAGTAATAATAGTCATCCTCTCACCCACCAGCCACACTCTGCTTTACAGGCATGATCTTAAAGTTAATGTGCCCCAGTTTCCCTTTTATTGCAGGGGATTCAGAAGACTGCTGCATGAATTCCCCCATCCCACCCCTGTACTTTACAGGCATATACTTGCAAAATCCATGTGCCTTGATTCCCCCTTTCTGTGGTATGAGTAGCTGGCTGCTGTGCATTCAAAATACTGCTTTTCTGTGTTGCGCTGAGGATGCACACATAGACACAGACTTTGCTTTGCAGGCATGATCTTAAAGTTCATGTGCCTCAGTTTTACCTTTCTGTTAAATGGATTCTTGCTGCAGAGCAGAGAATGTGGGCTCACTGGAAAGTATGTTGTGGGTATCAAACCCAAACTCTCCCTTGCAATCATGATGATTTTCATGGGTCACCATAGTCAGAGCCAAGGGGCTATCATAGGTAGAACCAACTACATCTAGTTTGCTGGCCATCCTTCTCCTCTTGCAAAGGTTCTATGGACACTTAAGGAATGTGTTACATGTATTTAGAATCTTTGCAAGACAGGAAGATGGCCAGCAAACTAGATGTACTTGGTTCCACCTGCAGTAGCCCCCTTAGCTCTGACTATGATGACCCTGCGCCACCAGCCCCAGTGGGCAACAGCTGCCACTGCAAATTTCCAGCACAAGGGCTGGAAAGCAGTATTCTCTTTTCTCTTTCCTACTGTAGATGACCCCAGACTCTATTGTTATGAAAAAGGGAGAAAAATGTACCCATCCACTTTTCCAGTGCCTTTTCTAATTTTGTAAGTTTCCATCATGTCTCCATTAGTCACTTTTTTCCCAAACTAAACAGCTCCAGGCACTTTAACCTTTCCTCTCAGAGAAGTTGCTGTGGTCCCCTGATGGATATTCACCCCAATAAACCCTCAGCAAAATGTTCCCTCATATTTATTTATCAAAATGAACATTTAAAAAAAATCTGGGAGGCTGGCTTGCTGGAAAGTGAAGTGCTGCCATTGAGCACCATCTTTATCTGGGTTCAAAATAGTGGTTTTGTGTTTTGGAGCGCAGACCTCACCGCTGCCTTGTACTTACGTTCTTGGGCAGATTATTTTTCTCTTAGTCTCACCAGGTTGGCTTCTGGGAAATGAGTGTTAAGTGACTGACCATGCCCCCTCTGGAAGCCATTTTATAAATGGGCAAGGCTCCTCTGTGGCAGCCATTTTGTGAAAGCACCCATGACACTCTAAAATTTCCAAATGTGCCCACCATCCCAAAAAGGTTGAGAACACCTAGCTTCAGGTGGCACCATGAAGAGTGATAGATGGACGCAGCAATCTGGTATCTGAATGGTGCAGCTAAATGCTTTAGGGTGTTGGCCCTAGTGGCGGGAGGGGGGGGTTGAGGGTGGATTTGGGTTCCACATCAGGCAGCAACATTTCATGGGACAGCTGTTCAGCCATTAACTTCTATAGATCAGGGATTCCTATCAGGAATGGAGTGCCTGCAGACATCAGGGAAACCCAACCTGCATAGGAGCCACTACTACAGCAAAACTACATCGTGCTGGGCCTCTTCTTCCTCTCCTGAACCTGTCAATGTTTACTGTGTGGTTCTCTGAAAAATCCAGATCCATACAAGTGATGCTGTTTCATCATCCCAGCACAATTTGCCAATGCCACTAAATTATAATGGAACTCTCCAAGAAGTGCACACCTTCACATTAGTTTTTCTCTGCAGCTTTTATTTTTTGGGAAGGGAGCCAGCTGCTGAATGAAGAAAAATGTTCCATATCTGTAGGTGCCCACATTGCACTAAATATGTGACCTTTTTGCATGGAGTCTGATTTGCATGGCAACAGAATTCTTTGGACTCCCACAGAAGTGTGACAACCACCACAGTTACTCTAGTATGCTAGGTCATGGTAGTGCTTTTCAACTTGTTCATAAATGATCTGAAATGAGGAGTGAGCAGTGAAGTGGTCACGTTTGCTGGTGACACCCAATTAGGGTGACTAAAACAAAAAGGGACTCTGAAGAGCTCCAAAAGGATCTCTCCAAACTGGGAGAATGGGCATCAAAATGGTAAATGCAGTTCAGTGTCGGCAAGTGTAAACAGATGCACATTGGGGGGAAAAATCCCAACTCCACATATATGCTGATCGGATCTGAGCTAGCAGTGACTGACCAACAAAACAATCTTGGGGTTATGGTGGACAGCTGGATGAAAATGTCAACCCAGCATGCAGCGGCTGTGAAAAAGACAAATTCCATGTTAGCTATAATTAGAGAAGGAATCAAAAATAAAATTGCCAATACCATACTGCCCTTATACAAATCTATAGTGCGACCACACTTGGAATACCGTGTACAATTCTGGTCACCACACCTAAAAAAGGATATTGTACAATTGGAAAAAGTGCAGAAAAGGGCAACTAAAACTGATCAGTGGGCCAGAGCAACTCCCCTAGGAGGAAAAGTTACAACATCTGGGACTGCAAATAAGAGGAGGCATGATAGAGGGGTACAAAATTGTGCATGGTGTAGTGAAAGTGGACTGGGAGACATCTCTCTCTCTCTCTCTCTCTCTCTCTCTCTCATAATACTAGAGCCCAGGATCATCCCATGAAGCTGATTGGTGGGAGATTCAGGGCAGATAAAAGGAAGTACTTCTTCACACAGCACATAGTCAAACTATGGCATTCCCTACCACAAGATGTAGTGATGGCTTTAAAAGGGGATTGGCTCTAAAGTCAATTTTGTTGGGCTTAAAAGGGCATTGGACAAATTCCTAGAGGGGAAGGCTATTAATGGCTACTAGACTACATGCTACCTCTGGTATCAGAGGCAGTATGCCTATGTACACTAGTTGCTGGGGAACATGGGTGGGAGGGTGGTGCTGCACTCTTGTCCTGCGTGTGGGTTTCCCGTGCGCAGCTGGCTGGCCACTCTGTGGACAGAACGCTGGACTAGATGGACCCTTGCTCTGAACCAGCACAGCTCTTCTTATGTTCTTAGTATGGGATGGTGGCGCTATCACAGTGCTAGGGAGTTGTGAGTCTCCTGACTGCAACATCAGCACACTCACAGCAATGCAGCTCCCTGTGAACTGGAGTGGTGAGATAGCCCTGCGTGCCAGAGGCAAGAAAGAGCTTTCTGTCCTGCCTCAGGTCAGCTGTGTGCCACCATGGAAAAATGCTTTCCAGTTCTTTTTGTACGTACTGCCTGACCCCTGGCCTTACTGTCCCAGACTGATTGGAGACCCCCAGCTCCAACAACTTTTCCAGTCTGATGACGCTGATCCCCTCTTTGTCTGCCAAGACAGAGGCTGAATACAGCATTTGCCAAGCATGATATATGTTTTATGAAAATATGCAGGAACGCAAGCTTTAACCTCCTCTGTGTGAAGCACATCTTGGCACGTTCTTTCTTGGGCATGGAGTCAGGGTCAAAAATACAAGGGGGGAAATCCCCCGTTTGTCACCAGCCACAGCATTTCCTGATTGAATCAGCATATGGAAAAGCCAAGAGGCGATTATGACCAGAGCAAGAAACAAAGGGCACCAAGACTTACACAGCAAACGATGCCAGGCAGCGAAGGCAGGACTGGAACACAGGGATCTCAGGCGAAATGGATGCCAGGACAATACAGGAGGGGCTATGGCTCAGCGGCAGCGCACGCACTTTGCATGCAAGGGGCCCCAGGTTCAGTCCCTGGCATTCAGTGGTGCAGCTAGGTCCAAAGTCCAGGGCTCCACAGCCCAGCTTGTTCATGCTCATTTTATTATTTTTACTTCTGATATATCGATGATAGACAGACAGACAGACAGACAGACTCTTTTCTGCAACAAAATGGTGCTTATTCCCAAGTAAATTCAGTTACCACCAGTACAGCAGAAGCAAATTCCATTTTAATTCCTGTAGTTGTGATGGTGCTATGATTTAAGTGAGTTTGAACTGCGAAACTGCACATGCTCAGAGTATTTCTTTTTCATCGGGGTTAACAAACAGGTTTTAAGAAGTTATTTTCCCCCCTAAATATCAGGAATGTGTAAGCAGTTGTAAATCATGGAATGGTGGGGGGAACGGAAATAATACACAAGTCCAGGGTTTACAGTTACCTAGTGGCACCACTGCTGACATTTCCAGGAGGAACTGGGAAAGTCTAGACAATACAGAGCTGGATGGACAATGATCTGACATGTTATATAGGCCTGCATCTATGTGTGAGCAAGTGCCAGCAGCAATAGCACCCTCTCCTTTCTTCACTGGGCAGGCCCAAGAAAGCAGCTGAACTTGGTGGGGGCAGAGCAAGAGCTACACAGGGGAAATGCTGACTGACCAAACCTGGTCAAATGCTTCAGTTGTCCTTCCCCAGGGAGTATCTAGAATCTGGATTATCCTTCACTTTACTATTACTGTAATTACTATTAAAATATGTAGGCATGTCATACATGTCCCAAGGGGTCCCCATCCAGCCCACTGGCTTCTTTCACAGGCCCCAGCCCTTCCCTGTTGTAGATTGGAGATGAGTCTCTTTCCCTGCTCAGCACTGAAAAGGGGAGCCTGTTTCAGCATTGGGCAAGGAAAATTCCCCCTTGGCTGGTCTACATGGATCAGCTGAGGAGACAAAGCTTTGAAGGGTGTGTGTGAATTCAACCTTTGGTTCCCCTATCCATGCCCTAGGCACTCCCACTTGGCCACTGGAAGCACTACCCAGCTCCAATTCCAGTTCTAATACTTTATCCCTGGCTGTCCATCTTCCTGATTTCTGACACGCCTGGCACAAAATCCAGAACACGTTCTTAGAATTTCAGATTCAAATTTTAAAAAGCATGTTTCCAGCCCTCAGGGTCGTGAAGACAGTGTTGAAAATACAAAAAAAACAGTGTTTGAGTTTTCCAGGGTTATATGCAAGGGCGATTAGGGAAAATAACACACACTCCTCACTCTATATCCCCATTTCAAAGCGAATCAAAAAGTCAATTATCCTCAAAATGCAAATACAGATGAAAGAATAAAGGAAGCCAGCTGAGCAAATTGTGGTGCAACTTCATGATCTTTCCAGTCACTCACCCTCCCGGGGAGGATATTGGTCCCTAGCAATGTGCTACCGCTAGCCACATGATCTGTTGTTCTCGAAGGCTGTGCTGGCACTTGTGTCTGCACTGGCCTGTCTCACGGGACGACCATGAGAGGATGTAACCCTTGAAAGAGAAACAATGTGTCTCAGAGTGGTGCAGCACCGAGGCTAGTCCTTGCAGGCTTACAATAACATTGCAAGTGTGCAGCACTGTGGATTGTGTGGGTCAGCACACAGGCTACTTGGCTTCAGACAGACCCAGTCTGGGTATAGTGGGAGCCTTAACCACTGTCTTACTATTCACAGTCTCCCCTTAATAGTTTCATGCTCTTTCTTCAAAGTTCTTCTCAAATTTACCTGACTGTACCTGATGGTGATGATCTGTATACTGCCTTGTTTGTTAAACCGTCATCAGTGCTGTACACAATAAAACCTTAAAACAATGAATCCAAGATCATACTCCCCTTATACTTGGAATTCTGTACAGTTCTAGTCACCACACCTAAAAAAGGATACGGTAGAATTGGAAAAAGTGCCGAAAAGGGCAACAGAAGTAGCAATCCTATGCAGGTTTAGACAGAAAAGGTTCTACAATTCCCTTGCTGGGAATTGTAGGACTTTTCTTCTGTCTAAACCTGCGTAGGATTGCATCCTACAATGATCAAGTGGCCGGAGCAACTCCCCTATGAGGAAAGATTAGAACAGCTGGTATTGTTTAGCTTAGAAAAAAGGTAAGTAAGAAAAGACGTGATAGAGGTGTACAAAACTATGCACGGTGTGGAGAAAGTGGATAGGGAGACATTCCCCCCGCCATAATACTAGAACCTGGGGTAATCCCATAAAGCTGATTTAGGAGGTTTAGGGAAATTTAGAACAGATAAATGGAAGTACCTGTTCACACAGTCCATAGTTAAACTATGAAATTTGCTACCACGAGATGTAGTGATGGTCATGACCCTGGATGGCTTTAAATGAGGATTAGATAAATTCATGGGATTAACAACATTTTTATTAATGACTTGGAGGAGGAGGTGCAGGGAATGCTGATCAAATTTGCAGATGACACAAAAATGGGCGGGATAGCTAATACTTTGGAAGACAGAAACAAAATTCAAAGTGATCTGGATAGACTGGAGTGCTGGGCAGAAAACAACAGAATGACATTTCATAGGGATAAATGCCAAG
This sequence comes from Heloderma suspectum, assembly GCF_057233095.1. Lineage (NCBI taxonomy): Eukaryota > Metazoa > Chordata > Lepidosauria > Squamata > Helodermatidae > Heloderma > Heloderma suspectum. The sequence goes on from NC_139461.1 coordinate 146,328,126, forward strand.
TTCTGCACCTAGGAAAAAGAAACCAAATGCACAGTTACAAGTTGGGGTATACGTGGCTCAACAACACGACAAGCGAGAAGGATCTGGGAATTGTTGTCGATCACAACCTGAATATGAGCCAACAATGTCATGTGGCTGCAAAAAAGGCCAGTGCTCTTTTGTGCTGCATTAAGAGAAGCATAGCTTCCAAATCCCGGGAAGTACTAGTTCCCCTCTACTCAGCAGTGGTTAGGCCTCATCTGGAGTACTGTGTCCAGTTCTGGGCACCACACTTTAAGAAGGATGCAGACAAAGTAAAGAGGGCTCAGAGGAGGGCAACAAAGATGATCAGGGGACTGGAAACAAAGCCCTATGAAGAGAGACTGAAAGAACTGGGCATGTTTAGCCTTGAGAAGAGAAGACTGAGGGGAGATATGATAGCACTCTTCAAGTACTTGAAAGGTTGTCACAGAGAGGAAGGCCAGGATCTCTTCTCGATTATCCCAGAGTGCAGGACACGGAATAATGGCCTCAAGTTACAGGAAGCCAGATTCCAGCTAAACATCAGGAAAAACATCCTGACTGTTAGAGCAATACGACAATGGAACCAATTACCTGGGGAGGTAGTGGGCTCGCCCACACTGGAGGCGTTCAAGATGAGGCTGGACAGCCATCTGTCAGGGATGCTCTGACTTGGATTCCTGCATTGAGCAGGGGGTTGGACTCGATGGCCTTGTAGGCCCCCTCCAACCCTACTATTCTATGATTCTATGATTCTATGATAATGGGTTATCAATGCTTACTAGTCATGATTGCTATACATTACCTCCATCATTGGTGGCAGTATGCCTCTGTATAGCAGGTGCTAGGGAACATAAATGGGCAGGTGCTATTGCACTCATGTCCTACCTGTGGGCTTCCCACACGCATCTGGTTGGCCACTGTGTGAACAGAATGTTGGACTAGATAGGACTTTAGTCTGATCCAGCATGGCTCTTCCTATGTTCTTATGTGAAAACTGGCCTTTAGTGTGCATTCACATGACCAGAGGTTTAGGTATTTACACAGAGGACTGAGGAGGGAATGCCTTATTTCCATTATGCTCACACATGTTTTATCACTCCATGGCTCAAAAAAGGGAAATGTAGGATCCAACCACACCTAGTGCAGAGATGATGCAGAATTACCTGTGCCTGGCTGAAGCTGATTTGAAGGAAACAATACCAAAGAGCAGTGAATCGTACAGAGATACACCTGGCGGCCTCCTTTGTGGGTGGGTACTTGGGTCTCAAGAACTGTTAATTATTTAATGTTTTATTTGCTGCAGCACACTATCTGTTCTCTCCTGGCACAAACACGTTGATAATTATTACTCCAGTTCCTGCACTTCTTGTTCAGATGAACATTGCAGTAGTGAAGCCCAATCTTTCCTTCGCCAGATGCCTGTGTCCGCTGCAAAAACTGTGGGTACTTGCATTACAGGAAGGGATCCTCACATGACTTCACTGAATATATTATGTTTAGGGCTGCACTGAAACCACCATGGGTGCAACAAAACATTACAATCAGACTCAGTGAAGAGATGAAGAACTACCCTCCTACCCTTAAGAGAAGCCATGCTCAGAACAGCAGCTCACATAGAAAGATGGGGTGGGGGATTCCTTTAGGGATGGTATTTCTTACTCTTGCACAGTCTAGAACTATACTCTTTCTAGAAGTGAGAGTGAAGTGTGCTTCCAGTTTTAATTGAGAAAGAAGTGTGCTGTAGCTATCAGAAATTAGTGAATTGTGGAGTTAAGGTATATAGTCCTAACATCAGCAACTGGCACCCCTGGGCTGCCAGAGCCCGCCAGCAGCACTGACAACTGACCTGGACCTCCCACACTAGGTGACAGGGTTTGCAAGCCACCATTTCAACTTCCCAGAATGCCCTGGAGTGACACTGTCTTGGGCACAAGGCTGGCATCAAGGGTAGGCATGATTGGGCAGCTGCTGAGGACCCACTCCCCAGTAGGGGCGCACTGACAAGAGCCCCTGGAGTTGCTCCTCCCCTTCACCATTGCAACCTGCTTGTTCACCGGCCTCTTGTTCTGGCCCAGACAACAGCCGAGTGAGAAGGAGGAGCAGTAGATGCCATTGCCTGCTTGCTCACTCACTGGCTCTCTGCATGTCCAGCAAGCAAGCAACGATGAGAAAGAGGAGGAGGAGCAGCGTTTGACAATAGCAGTGAGAAAGTAGACTCACAGGGGGTGGGGGCATTGAGGGTGTCTTGCCGAAAGGCCCTGAAAACCTGGAGTTGGCATTGCTTGGGTGCTTCAAAGCATTGCATTTAAATGCCACCCAGCCACCCTTCTGTTGCTACCAGCATGTCATTGTATGCCCGAGGAAGCTCATCACAGGACACTTCACCAAGGACTCCCTCAAACCTGGAGCTGGCTCAGGAAGTATGATTCCTCCTCCTTACCTGTCCCTTGGCCAACTCCAAAATGGATGAGCCAGACAACTGCAGCTAGTAAACTTGGGGTTCTGAAGGAACTTGGAAAGAGCGACAGGCTCTGTCCTTGCTGCTAAATGTCCCCCTTCACAGAAGCATGCATACCCCTCCTGCCATGAATGGCTGAACCTTAGGCAGGCAGATCCCCTTTCCACATAGGGCTTCTGGGGCGATTAAATGAACAGGCATCTGAAAACAGTGAGCCATGTGATTAAATGACAATGCCAGGTTGTCCTGTAGGCATTAACTCATTTCAGGCTGCCTGGCTGAAGTCGAACTCTCAGCTCTGGGCAAATGTGTGTGTGTGTAGGGGGGGGGCAGATTGGATGGGAACACTGCAGACCTGTTCTCAAAAAAAAAACTTTTTACAATGAGTAAAGATCAAAGTGGAAAAATACTCCAGAGAAAAGCCATCATGATGGATTTGGTGGACTAGTATTTGGAGCTAGGTTGCACAGTTAGCTGTCTTTGCTCCCATTTGCTCTGCCAGATACAAGTTGGATAAACAGGAACTTGGAAAAGAAAGTACTTTAAGCCAATAATTAAAAGGTAGCTTTACCTAGTAGTTGGAGGGAACAGGTCCTTAGGCTATAGGATTGCCGAATCTCCTGTTCCTTTAAGAGCTCTGAGATAGGTGAAAGTTGGATTGGTGCAGCTTTTCTATCATTGTAGTTGGCATTAACAGCAACAGCACCGCTACCACACAGTGAGTATGGAAGATAACAGAATGCAAATACTGATGTCTGTCTGGTAATACTAGTGCACGGGCGGGCAAAAGATAGATTGGGATCTAGTGACAGGTTGGCAGGGGTTTCTGACTTCCAAGAGTTTAACAAGAGCGATAGCTAAAAGTCCCTCTCTCTGCTAAAACAAAGAAAAGTTAGGGCAGGGGAGAGAAGCATGAGTGGCTTTTTTAATGAAAAGGTTGTCAGTCAGTTCCAGTAATAAAGATGAATTTGGGGGCTGACTGAGCATGTGCTCAGAAGTGCCATTTACCCTTCTTCAATTCAAAATGTATGTTTGAACCACTGAGCCACTATGCAAACGTTTGGCTCCAGTAGGTGGATCTCAGAGGTCTAGTAAAAAAATCAAAGTAGATTCCACAAGCCTGGGCTGAATCCACACATAGTGGTTTTACCGTTATCATACTGCAATGATAACTACTGGTGCACATGACACCAATGGGCACCAATAGTTATCACTGCAGTATGATAACGGTAAAACTGCTATGTGTAGATTCAGCCCTGGTTGGCCTGGCGCAGGGGCGCGGGGGAGGGGAGAGCTCTACAGTGGGGTCTACTCAGGCCCCAAGCATGGATGAGTCAGGGTAAACTTGTCTTGAGTCCTGGAGATATAGGGACACCAGCCCAGGCTGCAAACCCATTGCCATAAGGAAAAAACAAGGTTAAATTTCAGGTCGTGGTTCAAGGTATTCATGAACCTTATTTCTCTGTATCTGTGTTCCTGTTGTTCAACTGTTGTGCAATTTGGTGGAGTCAATCAGAAACAGTATTAGAATAGAACAAGCAAGTTTCTGAACATGGAGTTGCTGGCCCAAGTCCTTTTCTAGAACAGACAGTTTGCTTGTGTAGTTAAGCCAGGGCTTGTAGTTTGAGAGACAGAGAGATCTATGCTTCTCTATGTGACATGCTCTCTCTCTCGAAGAGAGCTTTGGCTATTGGGCGGTATAGAAATGAAATGAATGAATGAATAAATAAATAAATAAATAAATAAAAATGACTAGTCCCAAGGAGGGAGCAATGGCTGGTAGGAAGGATAAAAAGATCTGGGACCGTGGGAGCCAATGCAGCTGGTAGGATTTACAGTCCCAAAGTATATGTGAGTAAGTGTCTAGTTCAACATTTATCTTACAGATCTTTCTGATAATTTTCCTTGCGAAAAGTTGCATCACAAAAAAGTAAGTCTACTTTTGATACTAGCCCCCACTTATCTTATTAAATTAGATTTACCAAAAAAACAAACTGTAACAAGTTTTCAGTGAAGCATGCATTGCCTTATGGATTTTCTGCACACTGCCACTAAACCGGCAGGAGCTGAAAAAGGCTTCTGCAAGCTAGCCCTCTGAAAAAATGGCAGGTGTTCTGCTACAGGGCAAGAATGGTTATGCTACTTTGCTACTGGTTATTTATTTTGCACATAATTGTAAACTTGCAAGACAAACCAACTGTATGGAGATAATTCACAATTTTGCAATGAAAAAGGCCAGAGAAAGAAAGCTTTAAAGTGAATTGATCTGTTTATAAAATGTTTGAAGTTGTATTGATTGGTCTGTTGGAATAACAACAACAAAAACAGGATAATACCTTTATTAGGACCAACCAAAAAGTTAGAACATAACCAGTAAACTCTGTAGTTCCAAAGTGCGTTGAACAGAAACAGCAGACGAGGGGTTTTACACAGGAGTGGAGAAAGAGGCCAAAAGGGAATGGGTCCAGGACCGGCCCTCCCATGAAGCGGGTGAAGTGCCCCCATCAGGTGATGGAGTGAGAGGGGCGGCAAATGGCGCCACGCTCCCCCCGCCCAGCCAGAAAGGCCCACCACCACTGCCCCACCACCTCCAGCAGACGCTCTGGAAAGTCCTGCCAGTTGCTGTCCTGCCATGGCATTTGCTGCAGCAAGAGAGCGGCCAGTGGGGCTCTGTGGAGCAGCCGCCCACCCTCTGTTTCCCTCACTGCCTGCCCTCCTTACTTTTGCTGCTGCCTCATTGGCTCTGTGGAGAGCCTCGCAGCTGGAAAAAGCAGCTGCCGGGCTCGAGAGCCCTAGAGCCACCTCTTCTGGCTGCGTGGCTCCCTATAGAGCTGATGTGGTGGTGGTGGCAGTGCCAAAGATAAGGGGAAGGGAGCTATGTGACGGGGGGACAATGTGGCGGCAGCAGGAAGAGACAGGATGTGGCAGGAAAGGGCATGACATGATGGTGGCACGTGTTGTCTCCCACCTCAGGTGGCAAGAGAGCTTGTGAGGAGGCTGGATGAGTTTGTATGTAACCCATGCTTCAGTTGTTGCTCCCAACATTGTTAAAAGAATGGTAAGCCTAGCATGCCCCTGTTCGCCGGCACTGGGTGGGGTCATTGCCCTCCCCCCTCTCTTTCTAGAACCAGCTATTGGAGCATGCTCAGCAAGTGCTCTCCTGGGCGGGCAGGCTTCTTTGAAAAGATTCCAGCAGTCCAGCCTGGCTCAAGAAGAGAAAGCTGCTCCAAAGGGAAGGCCCTCAGACTCTGTTATTCACAGGCCTGCTTTGCTTGTTTTTAGGATACAAGCAACTAAGAATGAAGGTTTTGATTCCTACACAAGAACACTGCAACAACTATAAAAGGACTGAGCTCATTGTTACGGGGGGGGGGGTCCTCTTCTTCTTCTGTGCACCCTGTTAATAGCTGAAGGAAACTTGTGACATCTTTGCTCCTATGGAGCAATAGCAACCAAACTGTCAATAATAGCAAGAATATTCCTGTCACTTGACTGTGTATTAATGTGTTGTGTATCAATGAGGATTATTTTTTTTAATATACATTTAAATTTGATCTTTGATGTTCTTCTTTTTATCTGTTATTGCAAATATAGATGGGAATCACACTGTCAGAAAAGACTGAACCTGACCACTTCTCCTATCTAATGCAGAGATATTGTGGGTTACATAAAAAATGGTGTCTGAACAGGGTCAGTACCATCCATACTTGTAAACTGTAATTAGTCATTTTAATCCCAACTATAAGAAATTTTCCTTGCGAGATATTTGTTTAAAATACTGCTGTATTTATTTTATTTATTGTATGGCACATTTACATCACATTACAATAAAAACATAGAACATAATATATATGAAATGTAAAATATAAAATATAGACAGGAATATTACAAACATATGTCTTCTTGTTGTTGTTGTTGTTCAGTCGTTAAGTCGTGTCCAACTCTTCATGACCACATGGACCATAGCACGCCAGGCCTTCCTGTCCTCCGCTCTCTGCCAGAGCGTGCTCAAGTTCATATTCATTGCATCGGTGATGCTATCTAGCCATCTCATCCTCTGCCGTCCCCTTCTCCTTTTGCCTTCAATCTTTCCCAGCATCAGGGTCTTTTCCAGTGAGTTTTCTCTTCGCATTAGGTGGCCAAAATATTTGAGCTTCAGCTTCACTATCTGTCCTTCCAATGAGCAGTCAGGGTTGATTTCCTTTAGGATTGACTGATTTGACCTCCTTGCAGTCCAGGGAACTTGTAAGAGTCTTCTCCAGCACCACAGTTCGAAAGCATCAATTCTTCGGCGCTCGGCCTTCCTTATAGTCCAGCTCTCACAGCCATACATTACTACTGGGAAAACCATAGCTTTGATTAGACGGACCTTTGTTGGCAAGGTGATGTCTCTGCTGTCTAGGTTTGCCATAGCTTTCCTCCCAAGGAGCAAGCATCTTTTAATTTCATGGCTACAGTCACCGTCTGCAGTGATCTTGGAGCCAAAGAAAGTAAAATCTGTCACTGCTTCCATTTCTTCCCCTTCTATATGGCAGGAAGTGATGGGGCCAGCTGCCATGATCTTCGTTTTTTTAATGTTGAGTTTCAAACCAGCTTTTGCACTCTCCTCTTTCACCTTCAACAAGAGGCTCTTTAGATCCTCTTCGCTTTCTGCCATTAGGGTCGTATCGTCTGCGTATCTGAGGTTGTTGATAATTCTCCTGGCAACCTTAATTCCGACCTGTGATTCATCCAACCCAGCGTTTTTCAAGATGTACTCTGCATATAAATTAAATAAGCAGGGCGACAATATACAGCCTTGTCGTACTCCTTTCCCAATTTTGAACCAAACAGTTGTTCCATGTCCGGTTCTTACTGTTGCTTCTTGACCCTTGTACAGGTTTCTCAGGAGACAGGTAAGGTGGTCTGGTACTCCCATCTCTTTAAGAATTTGCCACAGTTTGTTGTGATCCACACAATCAAAGGCTTTAGCGTAGTCAATGAAGCAGAAATAGACGTTTTTCTGGAATTCTCTTGCTTTCTCCATGATCCAGCGAATGTTGGCGATTTGATCTCTAGTTCCTCTGCCTCTTCAAAACCCCGCTTGTACTTCCAGTAGTTCTTGGTTCACATGCTGCTGAAGCCTAGCTTGTAGGATTTTGAGCATAACCTTGCTGGCATGTGAAATGAGTGCAATTGTGCGGTAGTTTGAACACTCTTTGGCGTTGCCCTCCTTTGGAACTGGAATGTAAACTGACCTTTCCAGTCTTGTGGCCACTATTGAGTGTTCCACATTTGTTGGCATATTGAGTACAGCACTTTAACAGCACCATCTTTTAGGATTTTAAATAGCTCAGCTGGAATACTGTCATCTCTGCTAGCTTTGTTGCTAGTAATGCTTCCTAAGGCCCACTTGACTTCACTCTCTAGGATGTCCGGCTCAAGTTCAGTGACTGCACTGTCATGGCTATCAGGGACATTAAGATCTTTCCTATATAGTTCTTCTGTGTATTCTTTCCACCTCTTCTTAATCTCATCTGCTTCTGTTAGGTCCCTGCCTTCTTTGTCCTTTATCATGCCCGTCCTTGCACAAAACGTTCCCTTGAGATCTCCGATTTTCTTGAAGAGATCTCTAGTCTTTCCCATCCTATTGTTTTCCTCGATTTCTTTGCATTGTTCATTTAAGAAGGCCTTCTTGTCTCTCCTTGCTATTCTCTGGAACTCTGCATTCAGTTGGGTATATCTTCCCCTTTCTCCCTTGCTTTTCACTCCCCTTCTTTCCTCAGCTACTTGTAAAGCCTCATCAGACAGCCACTTTGCTTTCTTGCATTTCTTTTTCTTTGGGATGGATTGAGCTGCTGCCTCCTGAACAATGTTACGGACCTCCGTCCATAGTTCCTCAGGCACTCTGTCTATCAGGTCTAATCCCTTCAATCTATTCCTCACCTCCACTGTATATTCATGAGGGATATGATTTAGGTCATACCTGAATGGTTTAGTGGTTTTCCCTACGTTCTTCAATTTAAGCCGAAAACATATGTCTAGGTTACAGATATAGTTTTTTTACTTCAGTTGTCACAGCCAGGAAATCAGCAAAGTCTCCACTGTAGGCTCAGTTTTGACACTCTGTCACTATGTGTTGGACAGTTTGTTTTTCAGCCCCACAATCACAATTTGATGATGTTGTTTTGCCCCATTTATAAAGGGCACCTGCACATCTACCATGACCCATGCGAATTCGGTTCAAGGTTGCCCATATCGCACGGGGCTGGTCAAATTCAGGTGGTTTTTCCAAGATGCAGGGCAAGCTTCGGCATTATGGAGGGCAGTTCCCTAGCCAATGTTGTTTCCACATGTTGTGGATATTGAAATCATCTTCTAGAAGAGCTTTAGCGGTAGAAATGGTTGGATGTCCCGATCTTAACCTGTTTAATACTGCTGTAAATATGAAACTATGTAAACAGTATAAGTTTGATCCAGACTGCTCTGTTAGACTGAGTGGTATTCATCCTACTGTTACAGATGAGGAGCTGGTGCATGCCTTAGGAGAGTATGGGGCTGTTACTGGATTTAAAAGAATGCAAGGTAGTTAGCAAGGCATTGCTATCTGTAAGTACAGTACAGTGTGTGCAGCTAGAATGATAAGAGACTGTAAACAAATTAAATTAAATGGTAAATGGAGTGTGTTTCCTATGGGCACAAGGAAGGCCCTTTCTGGTCATTCCTTAACAGAAGGGAACCTAGGTGATGAACAAATAGCTGGTACTCCACCTACACCCTGTTCAGCCGGGACACATTTTCTTCCCCTGATGCACCAACACATTCTACACCCAACTTCACCATCCCTGAAGGGGTACCTAAAGTAATAGTAGAACATGTAATAAAGTCTGATGAGGCCTCCGCTGCCTATAATTATGCATCCTTCAAACTGAAGTGTTTTTCTGGTCTTTCATCAAAACCGCCTAGTGATGTAGATTTTGATACATGGAAGCTTCAAGTGCAACAGCTACTAGATGATCCAGAAATATCTTCCAAAGGAAAAAAAAGAAGTTAATTGAGAGCTTAGCACCCCCAGCTTTGAATGAAGCTTTAAATGCAGATCAAAGTTTCACTGCAGAAGAATGTTTGGTGTGCCTAGAAAAGCTATATAGTTCTGTTTCCAGCAGTGATGAACTGTATGCTCAGTTTTTAGAGACTTTTCAGAAATCTTCAGAAAAACCCTCTGAGTATCCGAGACGATTAAAGGACTGCTGGAGAAAGGTCTTTGCGGTCTGCTTTATCGTCCTTTAGCATGCCTTTAACTTCCTTGTTGAGCCTCCTTGAGTACAGCAGGCTCCCTGCTGCAGAGGTTCCCTTGGCAACGCGTGCAGAACTCCACAGATGGGCCCAGTGATGCGATGGAGGGAGCAGGGTTAACAAGCACTGCAGAACCGTTAGAGCTTGCCAAGCCCTTAGAACCCAGCTCCCCTGCTCTTTCAGCTTGGGTCCTTTTCACTCTTTGCTTCAGAGCCAAGAAGCCCAGCTCAGTACTGTGACTTGACATGCCAAGGAGACTCTCCTCAGACAGAAGGGGGAGATCTTCAGTAGCCCTCAGAGCTACCTCACAAGGAACAGCGGCTCTCTCACTGAGAACAATGGAGCAGGCAGGCCCCCTCTGCGCCTGTGGTTCCCTCCCTGTGCCAGGAAATCAGGGAGGAAGTGTTGGAGGAGCTGTGGAGGGCAGAGGGAAGCATTGGGACACCGTCTCCCAGTTACTCGTGGTTCTCAAGCCGTTCTTGGAAGCCACAGAAACCTTGGGCGTTGTTGCTGTTGCACACAGAACAACCAACAAAGTCCAGATAGAAATCCCTAAAACAGCATCTGATAGGTTAATTCAACATCTCTCCCCAAAGTGCTGTGATTGGAGAGCCCTGGTGAAGTTATTCCTTGGTTGGGACCTAGAGCTGTCAGTCACAAAACTATAGCCCCCCTCCCCTCCCTGGACTCATATTCATGCCTTATCCAAGGCATTTGCACAGCCCTAAGGATTTCATCCTTCATCTCAAGGTCATTGTGAGCATTTTGGCTGGGGGGATGAAACTTTGTCCCCAGAACTACACTGCTTTGGGGGTGTGGCATTGTCACCCACAGTGATACTTTAGAGGAGTCCATCCCTTTGGAGATTTCGAGAGCTCATTATGCACATGCATCTTTGAACCGGTCCTCCGGTTCCCCATTTAGAGGAGTCAGGACAGAGAAAGTATCAGGTCCCTGCTGACACTGGCAGTACTGATGAGAGAACAGTGATGAGGATTCAGTAGTGCTAGTTGGTGGACTGAGATCATTATCCCACTTTCCCACAGGCTAATGAAACATTCTTGGCTTGTAAACACTTCGACTATTGTCATGCTTTGCTAGATTGAAACAGGGGACTGCTTCATGCTCTGTTACTAATGCTGGGAGCCAGTCATCATTGTTAACCGCCCATGGCTAATATTAACATAAAAATGCCAGATGGCTTCAAAAGGGCTCACCATTGGCTAAAAGACGGATGTCACCAAGCCATTAAACAAGGAATTTGCAGTAGCTGCTGAAGGAGCAGGAGGCCTTAATGAGGGTGGCCAGAGGGGCAGGGAAGGGGGGAGCTTGAATTAAGGACCCTTCAATCTACAATAAAGCAATACTGTTATTGGAAACAACAAAAACATCACAAAATAGTGAGCAAGCTTTTGAGTTCTTCATCAGGCTAGATGTTAAACAAAACAGTGGGAAGGGGGAGGCAGAAAAAAAGCAGGCATGATGTTAAAGACACCAAATCTACAGTTTAAGCAGTCTAAAATGAAGTCCTGGCTATAATCTACACTGGATGCCTTTTTATTTAGAGGGCGCTGCTGTACCAATATTTTCTTTTTCACATGGAGTGGCTGCTCTTGTGTGTACATGTTAAGGAATACACAGCAGAGAATATGCCTTGTTTATAATGCGAGCAATTGCCACAAAGCAGCATGTGATTTTGCAAGTGTGGGAGGTGGTTTGAAGATTACATGTATGTTGTCACCTTTGTGCATAAAGCAGTGTAGAGCCACAAGCCATGTTATTTGCAGGATACGTGGGAGAGTACATGGGCCAAATCAGTTTTTTAAAAGATGATGATGCACGTGTGGAGATGTATACAGCTACATTTTTTAATAAAAGGAAATGCCGAAAAATAAAGACTGCACAATCATGCTGCTGTCTATGGTAACCATTACAATGCTGGGTATAATTTGTTGCCCTTAGAACCACCCACTCACCAAGGAGAAAGGTGAAGATTTGAAAAATAGGTTGCAAACTCCGCAGGTAGAAGCCACTCCCCATCCACATCGCCCGGATTACAGCACAGGTAATCTTCAGCAAAAGGGCCTGTAGCATGCACACAGCAGTTTCATGCCCTGAGCTCTTACTCGTATTGGAAATAGGTGCTTCTGAGTTTGGGGAACTTAACTCAAATGCAGTCGATTTGGGGGAAACACACTTAGATTCAAAATAAAGCAATCTTCATATTTGCAAAGATTGTTCTTGAGCACATGCAAATGCTACAGCATAGAAAAATAGCTTGCTTAGTACGCCCACCCCCTAGCACATGAGGTGGGATACCTATTCCATCCTAACAGACCTGACTGATGGAAAATACATAGATTTGGGGAAACTAGCATTTGCCGAGTATGGAGGGGAGGTGGCACTAGGGAAATAGTATAGGGGAGATTGGGCACTTGTGTGCCAGGGGAAGCATGGGTGCTGGGGAAATGGGTGGCTGTGGTAGAAGAAATAAATAACTTAGATAAATAAGTCTAAATAAAGCATGGACTGTGGGAATGCTGTAACATAATATACGTACCTCAACTTCAGCAAAGCTTTCGACACAGTGCCCCATGATATCCTGTTGAGCAAACTAGCTCAAAGTGGGCTAGATGAAACAACAATCCGGTGGATCCACAGTTGGCTACAGAATCGGATTCAAAGCGTGCTTATCCATGGGATCTCCTCAAACCGGGTGTAACGAGCGGGGCACCGCAGGGCTCGGTCCTGGGCCCAGTGCTCTTGAACATTTTTATTTATGACTTGGAGGAGGAGGTGCAGGGAATGCTGATCAAATTTGCAGATGACACAAAATTGGGCGAAATAGCTAATACCTTGGAAGACAGAAACAAAATTCAAAGTGATCTTGATAGACTGGCACGCTGGGCAGAAAACAACAGAATGACATTTAATAGGGATCAATGCCAAGTTCTGCACCTAGGGAAAAAAAAAACAAATGCACAGTTACAAGATGGGGGATACTTGGCTCAACAACACAAGTGAGAAGGATCTTGGAATTGTTGTAGATTGTAAGCTGAATACGAGCCAACAATGTGATGTGGTTGCAAAAAAGGCCAATGCTCTTTTGGGCTGCACTGACAGAAGCATAGCTTCCAAATCCCGGGAAGTTCCCCTCTATTCAGTTCCCCTCTACTCGGCACTGGTTAGGCCTCATCTGGAGTACGGTGTCCAGTTCTGGGCACCGCACTTTAAGAAGGATGCAAACAAACTGGAGAGGGTTCAAAGGAGGGCAACGAAGATGATCAGGGGACTGGAAACAAAGCCCTATCAGGAGAGACTGAAAGAACTGGGCATGTTTAGCCTTGAGAAGAGAAGACTGAGGGGAGATAGGATAGCACTGTTCAAGTACTTGAAAGGTTGTCAAAGAGAGGAAGGCCAGGATCTCTTCTCGATCATCCCAGAGTGCAGCACATGGAATAATAGGGCTCAAGTACAGGAAGCCAGATTCTGGCTGAACATCAGGAAAAACATCCTGACTGTTAGAGCAATATGACAATGGAACCAATTACCTAGGGAGGTGGTGGGCTCTCCCACACTGAAGGCATTCAAGATGAAGCTGGATAGCCATCTGTCAGGATGCTTTGACAAAGAATCCTGCACTGAGCAGGGGGTTGGACTTGATGGTCTTGTAGGCCCCTTCCAACCCTACTATTCTATGATTCTATGAGATGGCTACAAGGAGAGGAAAGGGAACCTGGAGAACCTTCTTTCCAGATTAGGTTGCTAAAAGTTGTAGAAGTGCTGTGGACACAGACCATCACTGGTTGTCTCAGTTACAGTTACAGTGTACAAAATCTGGGGCATCTGCCTTGTAGAGCATGGCCACGCTTGAGAAAGATGTTATCTACGAAGATCCAGTGATGATCCCAGGAAAACAAGTTCTTGTGGTGAGGATGGAGAGACTGAATGGAGGCTAATTCGCCCCTTAGGGACCCTGGGCTAAAAAAGTTGGGCTAAAAAAGTTGTAGACAGGGAGTCTTGCCAAGGGGGCTTCTCTTGAATGTTCCCAATTAGATCAGCGACTTAGCACTTACTTGAGGCTGTTCTATAGCTGTTTCCCACACCTTAAGTTCACTTCTGCACCACCACAGCCAACCCCATTGGGCTCAAGGACAACAACTCGTATGTGGAATGCAAGCCTTCATAAAACACTGAGCTGGAGCTCAAGGAGTTGTTGGGCAGACTTGTGCCATGTATGGAGCCTGGCCCTAGGCTCCATGAGCACTTTACCAGGGGGTAAAGCTTTCTCTCTCCGGATGTGCAAGGCAAACATATCTCACCAGGTAAATGAGGCAGTTCAAAAATGAAAGCATAAAGGACTCCTGACCCAGTAACTGGGGGCTTGGTACTAGGGTAGAAATGTGTGCTAGAAGAGTAGTGAGGTGTGATACCAATAGCCTAATTGAACCCTGAATTCATGCTTAGAGCTGAGACAGACCAATGTGGTGGATGCCCAAGCCAAATGCAACAGAGTGAACAACAGCTTCCCAAACTCCACCGCAGTTACACTGTTTTACACAAAGAATACAAAGGCTTGTTTCTGAGGACTTGGACCCAGACTGGGTCCAAACAAAAGGGACAAAGGCTTGGTTCTGACTCTTGAAGAGAAGGACCAGGGAGGCTCTCTGTCTCTTGATTAATTTTTCATCTGGCTAGCTGTTCAGGGTAGCCTAGCCCAATATTTAGAACAAAAGTTGTTGTTAAGGATGCTTAGAATAGAGGACCCTGGGCTTGACCTTGCTGACCTGGTAGGTAGGTAGGTGAGGATACTTCAGGATTAGGTCATTTTCCCCACCACGGCATTTAATTGGCCAATTCAAGGGTACTCTCATTAGTACCTTTGAACTGGGTGGTGACAAGATAATTAGGCAGACATTCACAGGAGTTCCCCAAGCAAAAGGAGACCCTCCCTTTAAGCAAGGCGCAGAAGGGTTCAGGGTTGCTCTTCACGGTGCAGCCTTCCAAAGCCTAATAATAATTCTAGCCTTGCCTTCCAGAACAAAATGGATTCCAGAACCAAGGCATCAGGGCAATGTCCAAGAAATTAAGTAGCATAAAATATACATGAACAGACAGACAGCATATCTGAAGTTCCTCTGTAACAGTGGTTCAATCTGGTATCCTCCAAGATACAAAAAGCATCAATTGTGAGCTGCCCTGAGAATATTTGGTTACAGAGTGGCACGTACATAAATAGATAGATAGCTGTGTTGGTCCATGGGGTAGGGGGACACAAAGAAAAACAGCAGGGTAATATCTTTATTAGGAGCAACCAAGATGTCAGCTAGCTTTTGAGCTCTTCAGAAATCTTAGCAGCAAAGAGCCCTAAGCATATACGCACTGAAGAAGGTGAGACAAACAAAAGGAAAGTTAGTGAACAGAAGGAATGCAACATGGCTGGTGCACAGAACAAGAGGACCTGGAGAAGGAGAGGCTGCATGAAAATGGAAGAGAGTCTGAGAACTGCATGATGGGAATCCAATCAAATGTTCTTTTAAAAATTACATGTTTCTGTTATATTGGCTGAGCCTCTAGAAAAAGTAAAGTGAATACTGACTTGCTTCGTATAGAATGGAACAATCCATTTCCATCAAATTAGGCCTTTTCTTTTATCCTGCACTGATCATTTCATATTCAGCTTATTTTCAGATGTAAGCCTAGGTGCACAATAAGGTGCACAATAACTGTTTATACATCTAAGTATGTTCTAACCCTAAATAGAAAAAGCCCTATTATTCTTTGGGGTCTGATTTAAAAAAATATCCTTCATACAATTTAGGGAGCAATCGTATG
This sequence comes from Heloderma suspectum, assembly GCF_057233095.1. NCBI lineage: Eukaryota > Metazoa > Chordata > Lepidosauria > Squamata > Helodermatidae > Heloderma > Heloderma suspectum. The sequence goes on from NC_139461.1 coordinate 146,343,697, forward strand.
GCCACCAGACAGCATCTGGGGGGCCATGGGATGCTTTGGATTCCTGTATCTGAGGTCAGAGATAGCACAACAGTGACCTCAGAGAGGGGGGTAAAGGGAGCGTTCTGGAGGGTGTGGAGGGGAAGGGACTGGAGAGGCTGGGCTATAGCTTTCCCAAGCCCTCTCCAGCCTCCTTCCCTCCCCCTCTGATGCACCCCAGCTAGAAAAAAAGCCTGTCTAGCTAAAAGGCAGAGTGAGAAGAGCACCAGAGGCGACAATCACCTCCGCTGTTCCTCCCACTCTGCACTGGATGCTCATAAGCCTCCAAGTTTGGGGGCTGATGAGCATCATGTGCAGAAGCAACAGGACTGTGCCCTTAATTTAGCAGATCACTAGATCCCTGCATACTTACATTTAGGGCACAATTCTATGGGACTGCTGCCCATGAGACAGAAGCTTCTGAGCTCAGAGGTCTGAAAATCCCAGGCTCTTTCCAACAGGGTGGGAGGAGGACAGAGGTGATTTTGCCTTCTGATCCTCCTCCAGAAAAACAGCAACAGCTAGATGAGTCTCTGAGCCTGTCTAGCTCATTTACTGAAGGTGGGTGGTGATGGGTAGTGGAGACATCATAGGATTCTGTGGATCCTGGCCCCTCCTTTCCTCGCCCACCCTGCCCCCTTTTCAACCTCTATGACGTTGTCTGAAGTCACCTTGGAAAGCAGCTGATGTCATTCTTTCTGTGATGGCTGCAGGGGTGATGGTAGAGGGATCTGATGTTGGCTATCTCCTCCCTATGGTCCCTGGGATGCTCTTCCAGGGACCATAGAGTTGCCCTGATAGTGTTTTTAGAAGATTGTGAACAACCCCAATCGTCACAAATATCCAATATCCAATGATAACAGGCATTGTCTGTACGTCTGATGTTTAGAACATCAACTCTCATACAAGAGTTAAAATCTCCTGCAATAATATGTACTGCAGTGCGTTATAAAGATTCCATAAAGTCTTCATAGCAATCTAGTTTCAGCTTTTTTAGAGCAGGGTGATATGACCACCATTAAGTAGATTTCTGGGAACAGAAGCCATGAAAGAATTACATGGAATCATAGCCATATGAGAACAAAGATTGTCTTGTGACCCCTTAAAGACTTAACACATTTATTTATGGAATAAGCTTTCACGGACACAGTTCACTTCATCAAATGTATGAAGTGTTATCCTCTGTTGCCACATTCATATAAACATGGTTGGGGAGGGGGGATTGTAAACAGAGAGATCTGAGGGAACTGAAATGCAAGAAGTACAGACAATGCTTTCTCAGCTCCTGTCCCCAAAATCCTCTTCTCTACCTGAGATTAATTGATGACATCTTTATTATCTGGACTCATGGACAGGGGCCCTGGTGAAGTTCCATCAGGACTTCAATAACTTTCACCCTACCATCAACCTAAGCCTAGATCAGTCATAGAATCGTAGAATAGTAGGGTTGGAATGGGCCTACAAGACCTTCAAGTCCACACAACAGATTCAGTTTCTGGACACTACTCTGCAACTACATTGTGGACATATAAGCACCACTTTATATCAGAAGTCTACTGACATGTGCCTCCAGCTTCCACCCAGAGCACACACGAAATCTGTAGTTTACAGTCAAGCTCTCTGATACAACTGTATCTGTTCAGACTCGTTGGACAGAGACTCACAACATAAGGATTTAAATCAGGCATTAAATCAGACTACAATACTCAACTAACACACTGAAAAAATAGCTCAGCAGGGACAGATTGGTGCCCAGGAGTAATCTACTACAGGACAGACTCAAAAGAGAAAACAACATAACACCACTCATTGTCGCCTGCAGTTCTCAGATAAAGCCAGTGAAATGTATCACCAGTGATCTACAGCTTATCCTGGACAATGACACTTCCCTCTCATAGCACCTGGGTTGAAGGCCTGTCCTTGCTTACAGACAGCCGCCCAACCTAAAATAGCTACTTACGGAGTAGTATACAGTAGTATGCAGATCACATACAGCCACATGAACCAGACCCTGTGGAAGCCCAGATTCCAGTTCTGTCTCCCTATCTACTCTGGCAACACTATTCCAAGCCCTAATAATGCCATCCATAACATCAGGGTTTTATTCACGGGCTCATCTTCCAATGTGACATATGCCATCAGTTGCTAGCAATGCCCCACTGTATTCTACATAGGACAAACAGGCCAGTCTCTAGGCAAAAGAATAAGTAGACACACAGTTGACATCAGAAATATCAATATTTGAAAACCAGTGGGGGAACACTTCAGCCTTCCAGAACCCCAGGACCTTCCAGGTGACCAATGAACTTGGTCACCAGCATTCAAACAGCAGCTGCTTCCAGGCTGAGGCTGGGCCACACAGAAGCCTTATACAGGCCTCCTCAAACTCTCGCCTGGCCAAGTCTTAAGAGAGATTGTGAATTCTTTAAATTCGTAGCAAATGCTTGTGATACACAGGAATTCTGGTTATCTGAGGGAAGCTATTCAGCCTACCCTGGTTGGCTGGTTTCCCTGAGGTGTGATCCAGCCAGTATAGGTCCGGTTTTATTGCTGACCAGCAATGGTTTTACTGTATTTTTAAAATATTTTTATGGTTATAATATTAATTGTTGTTGTTGTTTTTGTTATTATGAGGTTAACTTTGGAAGTTAACTGGAAAGCAGTATATAAATCTGTATAATAAATAAATAATGTGCCCTGGGGCCATTACGATGGTGTTTGGTGGCTCTGTGAGGGGGATCTTGCTGTGCCCTAGTCAGTCTGTGCACGGCAGGAGAGTGTGATGGGCTTTCCCATACTGGATGTGTTCAAGACGAGGCTGGACAGCCATCTGTCAGGGATGCCCTGACTTGGATTCCTGCATCAAGCAGGGGGTTGGACTCGATGGCCTTATAGGCCCCTTCCAACCCTACCATTCTATTACTCTATGTGTCTTAGCGCTGCAGTGGCAACAGGTGATTCTTCGGATTGAGTCTGCATGGGGGCTGGACCAACCCTGGGGGATGCAGTCGGCCCATGTCAGGCACAAAGGCCAAGCAGAAGTCCAGGCAGGCCAGCTTGCTTCCCTGCTGCCTGCACAAAAGGCCTGTTGGGGACTGGTCCAGCGGAGGCACTTTCCTGGTCTAGCACCCTTCAGAGCTCCCCAGAAAGGCCAGGGGCCCAACAAGTACAACCAAGTTACCTCAGGCTAGCAAGCAGGAGCACTGTCCAAACTCAGCTGCAGGCCACAGCTGTGGGTGCAGGGCACTGGGAGCCTGGGATTTCAGTCCAAGGCCCTGCCAAGGGCTCAGCCAGCAGACGTCACAGATGCCTACCAGTTACAGGAGTGCCAGCAGGCCTGCTGTGTTATTGCTGCTTGTTTACATAGAACTACCAATGGGATTCCAGCTTCACAGGTAAAAGGAGCTCAGCACAAGGCACTGCTAGGGAGAGGCACTAGAAGGTTATGAGATGGGATCCAATGACCAGCTGCCTGCTGTCAACAGACAAATGGAGAGTCCTTGGGAAAAACACCTCTCACCTTTGAGGAGGTTGTGAGGTCAAGACAGCCATGCATAATCTAGACCAGATTTCCCTTTTTCCTCTGCTCCCGTACCTAGGGTTTAGGTGTTGGCTTCTTTTTCTGATTGGCGCTTACCCCGACACATTGTGGTGTGTTCGTGGTTTTAAGAGACCCAGATGTCTTTCTGTTACAAAGAACCGTACTTTCCTAGAATTCAAAAAGCAACCATTTATCTCTGGGGAACTGCAGTGTCCCAGCTCCTCTTTACATGCTCGCATGGGGAACATTTCCCTTTCCGTAACGTAACTTGTGGCAAACTGGTATGTCTGCACCTCTAACCCTGTGAGGGAGGATAGACTGCCAGACGCCCTTTTGTCTGTATGCCTCAGAGATAGGTGCCTCCGCCACCGCCACTCATGCGTTTTCAGTATCTCATAGCCTGCCTATGTGAGAATACAGCTCATAGCTTTTATATGTGGAGAAGGATATCCAGCTTCCATTAAACTCCTAAAAACCCAGGTTAGTGTGTTTGCCAATCATTGTTAAGGACAATTCCAGGCTAGGTAAAGAATTAAATCAATTCCAGTTCCCAATTCAATATAATTATTAACAAACCAAGGAGAGAGAAGTTCAGAAATAGCCAGTTACTTTTAAAATAAAATGAAACAGCAGACTAGGGCTGTCTTTATGCAAGGCATTTATAATACACTCATGATTGGTCATTCATGGAAGCTTGCGGGTCATTTACATGATGCCTTCAACTTCCAGCTGTTTTTGATTATTATCCCCCCTCCCCAAAACCTGAGATAATCCACTCTTTAAATGTAAATCTGCTTTAATGGCTGTGTGTAAATGTATGGTTTGGGTATAACCACAGCCTGGGAAGAAGCCATTGGGTGGAGCAGGAAAATCACAACTGCCCTTTCCGCTACTCCAGCGTGTCTGCTTGTTGACCTGGGCTGGGAGGAGAGTTTTCTTGGTGGGGCTAGGAGAGGCTCAAAGTGAGTGCCAAGCTGGCCAGGGAGGAAGAAGATGGTGACCCCCCCTTGTAAGCAGCTGACAGCAATGAAGCCACACACATCCCATGCTGCTTTGCAGATGGGGAGAGATACTTCCGTCCGATTCACCTCTCGCTCTCTTCCCTGAGGCTGCGGAGAACTCACCTGTGTAAAGAGCTGATCTTTATCTCGCTTAGAATGTGGAAACAGAAGCCCCACCATATCGTGAAAAGGTTGTCTCAGACAGGAAGGCCAGGATCTCTTCTTGATCATCCCAGAGCGTAGGACATGGAATAATGGGCTCAAGTTACAGGAAGCCAGATTCCAGCTGAACATCAGGGAAAATGTCCTGTTAGAGCAATACAACAACGGAACCAATTCCCTAGGGAGGTGGTGGGTTCTCCCACACTGGAGGCATTCAAGATGAGGCTGGACACCCACCTGTCAGGGATGCTTTGACTTGGATTCCTGCATTGAGCAGGGGGTTGGACTCGATGCTTAGGCCCCTTCCAACCCTACTATTCTATGATTCTATGAAAAAGCCTTGTGTGGTGAACCCCTAGCTCATGGGGCCTTCCTTATCAAGATCCTAATGGTAACTTACCAAAGCAGCCTTCAGGTGGGGGATAGGGGATGAGGCCTACCTGGGGGTAGAAGAGTTTTGCCTTGAGTCTTAAGACAAAGGGAAATGTTAAAGACTAGAAGTATTTCTATAGGGCCGGGCAGGCTCCAAAGAGGGAAATTCAAACTGGCCAGTCAATAGCCTGGGAGGCCATGATGGTACATCTTCTGGGTGTTTTCTATAGTAAATGGAGTCATGGGGGAGGGGGAGGTAAAGTGGGAGTGCCAGCTTATGTAGAAATGTACATTTTGTTGTCTACGCTGGCCTCATTCTTGGTTCAGAGGTCTTTCTAGAAACAAAGCAGGGGCAGGGGTCATTACATGGCTCAACAGGGTGAAGAAAATGAGAGCATTACTGATGGATTTGTCATTTTGAGTACAGACTGTAACTGTGAACTGTATGGCAGCATCCAAATCAACTTTTCCAACCAAGCTATTACAGGAACCTCAAACCCTGCCTTTTTTCTAGGCATGACTCCCAAGGGGGCTGGTGGTTCCTCTACGGTCATCCCACTGTTGCTCTGAGTACCCACCCAAATCTGGCTCATAGGGCTACCGATAGTTTCTCATTGCGGAATGCCATTGCTATGGAGAATGAGCAGCTTTACTTTCCTGAAGATGACTACATGGGTAATGGGGGTGGGGAGTGGGGTGGGGTTAGGAAAAAAGGACCATTGATCATGTTCATATTCATGTACAGTCAGAGCCAGAAATATTGGAACAAGGATAACTGTTTTGGCAGTTGGCCTCTGCACACCACCACATCGAAGTTGAAAGGAAACACACCCAGATGGGAGCGAAGTCAGGACTTTCAGCTGTAATTCAAGGGCTTTGACCAAAGTGGGGCACTAACCATTCAGGCCAAATGCTGAGTTTCCTCCCTTGAGATGCTTTGCCAGGCCTTTGCTGCAGCTGCCTTCAGCTGCTGCTTGTTTGTGGGTCTTTCTGCCTTCAGTCTTGTCTTCAGTAAGGGAAAAGCATGCTCTATTGGGTGGAGATCAGGTGACTGACTTGGCCATTGAAGGACATCCCGATTCTTTGCCTTGAGAAACTCTTGGGTAGCTTTGGCTGTATGTTTTGGGTCATTATCCATCTGCAGTATGAAGCAGTGTCCTATCGGTTTGGCAGCATTTGGCTGAATCTGAGCAGAAAGTATAGCCCTATACACTTCAGAATTCATCCTGCTGCTCTTCTCAGCAGTCAAATCATCAATAAACACCACTGACCCGGTTCCATTGGCAGCCATACATGCCCATGCCATAACACTGCCTCCACCATGTTTGACAGATGATATGGTATGCTTTGGATCATGAGCTGTTCCTTTCCTTCTCCATACTTTTCTCTTCCCATCATTCTGGTACAAGTTAATCTTGGTTTTATCAGTCCAAAGAATCCTATTCCAGAACTGGGCAGGCTTTTTTAGGTGTTTGCTGGCAAAGGCTAATCTGGCCTTTCTGTTCTTGAGCGTTACCAGTGGTTTGCACCTTGTTGTGAAGCCTCTGTATTTACATTCATAAAGCCGTCTCTTGACTGTAGATGTTGACAATGACATGCCTACCTCCCAAGCGTGTTCTTGACCTGGCTAGATGTTGTGAAAGGGTTCCTCTTCACCATGAGCAGAATTCTGTGGTCATCCACTTTAGTTATCTTCCGTGGTCTTCCAGGCCTTTTGCTGTTGCTGAGCTTGCCAGTTAAGTCCTTCTTTTTCAGGATGTTCCAAACTGTTGTGTTGGCCACTCCCAATGTTTTTGCTATCTCTCTGATGGGTTTGTTTCCTCAGCCTAATGATGGCCTCCTTCACTCGCATGGTCACCTCTTTGGACCTCATGTTGGGAGTTCCAGTGAATAGCTACCAAATGCAAATGTAACACTCAGAACCACCTCCAGGCCTTTTGTCTGCTCGATTGGTCACGGGGTACCCAGGAAACAGGCCGCATCTGGCCATGCAGCTGCTTGTCAGCCATTCATTCTATTACTTATGAGCCCCCAATGATGAGGTTGTGTCTATGCCACTGGCTGTACTTCCTAAATGGTTAGTGTCCCACTTTTGTCAAACCCCTTGAATTACAGCTAAAAGTCCTGACTTCGCTCCCATCTGGGTGTGTTTCCTTTCGACTTCAATGTGGTGGTGTACAGAGGCCAACTGCCAAAACAGTTATCCTTGTTCCAATATTTCTGGCCCTGACTGTACATGTACATGCATGCCAATTTAGAATTATCCTCTGGGTAACAGCAAGGATAAGTTAAGTCAAAGCATTTTAGAACTGGTCAGATGAAAACTCAGCTAAGGGTGCAATCCTATGCATGTTTAGACAGAAAAAAGTCCTACAACTGCCAACATACCCCAGCCAGCTATGCTGGGAGTTGTAGGACTTTTTTCTGTCTAAACACGCAGAGGATTGCACCAAACTGTCTATTACTTATTCAATGTATTGCTGGCATGCCTCCCCAGATCCCCCCCCCCCCAAGAAAAAAGTACCACATTCATTTATTTGGAGCCATCTCCTATTCCAGAAGTTTGAGATAAGCAACAATGCTACATGAGATAAAGGACTAGTTCTCACTCAGGTGGTAAAGTTGTGTCTGGACTGTATCACTCCAGACTGCGGGTGAGAGCTCACATGTATGAACACTCTGTACCCCCCCCCCCAAAAATCCTCAACATAGAAAACAAGCATTTCTGGATGAAGGCTAGGCTGGAATCCTCTCCCTTGACTTCAAGTTGTAGATGTTGAGGAACGTTTTTTTTAATATATATATATGAAGGGATGTTCATTCATGTGACCTGCAATCTCAAATGGTATGGACCAGACCAGACACAGATTTACCACCTCAGTGGAAACTATACTTAAAATCCAGAAAAAAGAGCTGTTGCTGTTTTCCCCTCCCAAGCCCACAGAAACATGTTTATCACCACAGGCAAAAACACGCCCTGCGATCAGGGGTGCACAAAGCGCAGTCCACGTGCAACAGCTGTACACATGTTGTGGAGCCCCTTCGCCACCCGTCACCGCTGCTACCCTCATGATGCTAACGGTGGCCTAGAAGCAGTAACGCCCATGAGGGTTGCCACTGGGTCCCAGTGACCCAGAAGCAGCTGGTGTGCGCACGCATGTGCGGGGTTGCTGGGAGGATGGAGATGGCCTCAGCCTCCCCCACCCTCCACAACCACCAAAGGAACCTCCCCCCTGACCTCGGCGATAGTGCATGTGCCCGTGTGTGTGTGTGCATCCACGCTTGCTTGGAGGTGCAGCTCCCAGGCCCATGGCCAGCACCAGTGTGCACCACTGCCTTAGATGACACTTAGACCAGGACCTCAGCATTTGCTATAGCCCCGATGGTCTTCGAGGCCCCTTCCAACCCTACTATTCTGTGATTCTATGTCCAACAGCCACAGGGGCAGGACTGGATACATACCCTACGTGGTTTAAACTATCCTGGAGGAAGCAGCGCGAGGTTTGCAATCAGAGAACCTCTAAGCAAAACTCTAAGCAAAATGAAAAGGTATCTTCAGTTGTGACAGATTTGCCCTGGGAAATAATCCAGAATTGGGCCCAAAGTGCACACATTTCTGCCATGAGAACACTGCATAAAAGATATAAGGATGTGTTCATAGAAATGGTCACTTTTCAACTATTTTAATTCATTCTTCCCTAAATTAGTATTCAAGTATTAAATAAGTATAGCAAAGAGTTATTTATTAGAGTTACACTACACAATCCTCTGGTCTCTCTGCTTTATTTCAGGACTACAGGATCAAGCCCTAAATAAATAATATGTACATTGTATCTAAAATAAATATATAATTTAAAATGAAATATTTTGTTAAATAGCTTCCCTCCATGTAATAAAGTTCCAAAGTTAGGTTTCTTCAGCAGAGTCTACATCTTTCACAGTTAAATCCTCAGCAGGTGTCTGAAAAATCCAGTTTACTGGTTCACTGCTTGCTTGCGAAGATGTTACTTTCCAGTGGTATCAAGGCAAAGTCCAACTCTTCTCCTTATGCTGTGGCTCCACATCAGGAACAAGCCCAGAGAACTTCGCTCGCGCGCGCGCGCTCTCTCTCTCTCTCTGAAAGTTCTTTCAATTTGGAGAGGCTGAATTGCTATTTCAACACAGCAGAGATCTGACACAATCCCCTTGGAAAAAGAGCACTTTCTTCCTCTGATACAAACTCCCCTTTTGATTTTGAAATGTGTTCTAGAAAAAGAGTTTTATCACTGGATTGTGGAAGTACAGCTTGCCTCACTGCTGAATCCTGAAATGTAATGAAAGGATAGTGAACAAAACATTCACTCTACGGTACGGTCCTTTTATGCATCATCATCATCATCACCTCCTCCTCCTCCTTTCTATACCACCCAATAGCCAAAGCTCTCTGGGCAGTTCACAACCATTCTTTTTTTTTTTTCTTTGAAAAACCTCAATTTCAGCACTCTTCCTACCCTGTTATGTAAGTTGTCATCTCCAAAGAGAGTAATCGCATAAATGCCAGCTGGAGCTACTCCAAGCACTAGTACAAAGTGTGTGGCTTGAGGCCTAAAATGATGCACACTTGTGGAATTCAATAGCACTTTGCAAGTGTCCTCACTTGCTAACTGCCTGCAAGTGACCTGAGCATACGTAACGATATATTCTTCTTAAGGGACCTGTCTTGCTTAAGGAAATGCTTGAAGAGGCAAGTGTTTGGAAACCTTCCATTCATAGTCCAGCATTTGCAGCCAGGCTGACTGTTAAAGCAAAGGCATTCTGAGGGTAACCCAGAGCACCTATTTTCAAGGGCCACAACTATGGTCTGCAGCCTCTGAAGGACTGTGGTTGAGGTTAGGAAGTTGCAGCCTCCAGAGAAGGGCAAGTGGGAGTGGAAAACTCTAAAGCAAGATTAAAAGCAGGAATGTGACTCAGAGGGAGGAGTCCCCACAAGGAGGAAGACAGAATAAGAGGCCAGGGAGACAGCTGGAAAGTTGTCAGCAGCAACAGAGTAGGCAGCGGTACAGGGGCTGGTGGCATGGGCACATAGGAAGAGCCTCACCGTGTGGAGGGAGTCTCCAAACTCCACAGCAAATCCATTATGCTGGGCAAGGGTAACTAGTGGATGAAGGAGACAGATGGAATGCTGAGGCAGAAAAAGGCAGCATGTGCAGCTGTCCTGAGGGCCCAAGGTCCCCTCTGCTGCCTCTACAGCTGGATTACCCCCCACCAGGCCCACTGCACGCTGGCTGATGTCGGTGGGCAGGCCCCGCCCCTGATGTCACACCAAGGGGTGTGGCTCCACCCCCTGGCATCAGCCCCCCCTTCCTTTCTTTTTTCTTTGTGCTGGATGGAGGCACGAACGTGGCGCCTAAACCCGCCCAAGAGGAACCCCGCGAGGCTGTGCAGGCTGGACGGGGTGCTCACAGGCCAGAGGTTCTGCATCCCCGCTCAAAAGAACGTTTTATGTCACAACCTATTAACACAGGCATCTCCTCACTTATGCCACAAGTGGTGGGAAGAGAGAGAGGAAAAGATAGAATGCACTGTAATCTTCCCACCACACCAGCATACACAAGGCCCAGTCCTCCCACAGGCCACATGCTTGAAGGGTTACCTTGCAATTTCAGGATGTCTCTCTCAGTGGCTGACAGTGATGCCCAGCTTAACCTTCTCTTCGTTCTCTACATCATATACTCCTTGTTTGTGGCATCTGGAAAACCCAAAGAGAAGGAGACCCAAGATAAAAAAAAACAATTCCAACCCTGCATGGAAAATGGCAACATGGCTGCCACAGTATCATTAGCCAAAGAGGTCTCCTCCTTGATCCTGGGATTCTGGTATGAGAAATGCTGTCTTGCATTTCTTGGCAGGAAACCAATCACCAGATATGGAATACCTTGGACTAAAACTGGACTTCAATCCTTCACTTGCTGGCTTCCTGCCCAGGCTGCCTCAGCTGTGTACTCAACACAGCAGAAGGGTTAGGGTTAGTACACCACTCATAGAGGCACTGAACTGGAAGAGACTTCCAAAGCCATCTAGCCCAACTGGCAGCACCAAAGCGGGATGCATTAAAAATTCTGACAACAAATGAAATGCCACAAGGACTTAATTGGTCCCTCACAAAGGTCCTACAGAGAGCAAGCCCAGCAGAAATGGACAGAGAGATGGATCTGGACCATGGGCAAATCCCGGTTGAACACTGGGCTACTCGCTGGTGGCCTTGGGCAGATATCTGTCACTCTCAGCTCCATGCCAGTAGAATTAAAATGTGAAGGATCCACACCCCAGGGGCTGATGGTAAGCTGAATTAGTCAAGAACTGCAAAACGCATTGTTTATTTATTTTATAAAGCAGCTGCTGCTAATAAGTATCACTTATTATCCTGCAAACACAGCACTTGAGATTCAATAGAAGACCTGGAGTGAATCTGCATCAGAGATACAAAGTCCAGAGAAGGATCAGAAAGAACATGATGCAGTTCTACTGTTGAAGCTATGGAAGTCTGGCCCTATGCCTTGGTCAAGAGGCTGCCTGGAACCATACAGACGCCACTCTGAGCGCCTCAGAAGAAGAGCAGAGGTTGAATGAATACATAAATGAGAGGCATGCAAAACATATGGCTTCACGGGACCTGCACCCCCAAATCAAAGCATACAGAAGACAGTCCTGCACCTCAATTTCTGCCACCCTTCTCAACTCCAAACAGCTTACCTGAGCATCAGTAATGCAGCAATGATGAGAAGACATAAGGATGAGAGCACCACTGCAGTGGCTGCCAGTACAGTTGTGTGGTCATAACTATGGGAGCGGTTTTCCACTGGAAGACTAAGAGCGTGGCATCGCTGTCCATAGTACCCCGGCTGGCATCTAGGAGTTGCAGGGGAGAAACACACAATGCATGAGGCTCACTCCAGATAGTAACAAGAAAATCACAGTCAGCCCCGTTGGTGCCGCTGTCTCCTCTCATCTTAAGGATAATTCACACAAGGCTCCCCCTGTCCCAGGCCATTAGGCCTCTTCTCCACCTGCCTCCTGCTGAGACTTTCACTAGCCGCCCTCAGTCTACACCTGGTAAAGCTCTCGCAGAGAGTTCTCCTCTGCACAAAGATACACCGACATAGATCCAAGAATTAATAATGCCTATAAAGTCACAGCCTCCCAAGTTAATTGTGCATGGCTGTCTTTCAGGAGCTTTATTTAAGTCTCCACCAGACTAAGCATGAAGAGTGCACCAACCTAGCTTCAAAAGAGATTTGCATCTTATGAGCCAAAGTAATTTTGTATTAGTATTAATCATTGTTTATTTAGCATCATTAGTGTTCATGGAGCTTTACATAAGCAAAAGCTAACGTTGCAGCCGCCAGAGTGCAAGTGTGCAAATCTCAGCAGCGACTGGAGATTTGTTCCTCCAATTATTAAAGACTTGGCAACTGTCAAAGATTTGTATCTATCAAGCTATTAATCGCTATCCATGTACTTAAGAGAAGGGAAACTGCCACAACTGGTGCACGCTTTCTCCTTTTTCTGCCCTCCACAGTAGGAATAATTGCAATCCTTCTTTGGAACAGAAACATACTTCCTAAAAAAAAAAAATAAATAACTGAGTCCCCCTGGTTCATACACCCAACGAGTTACTATGAAAAGAAAAAGAATTGTGGGACCAGCAGACCAAACTCCTCCACCGGCGTGTTAAAGAGAAGCAAAGCAAACAGGTTCATAATGCAACATGCCCAGGTTTGCATCAAGGCCCAATGAGAGAGGAAAGGTACTTTCTGAAGATCCAGAATAAATGCCTCTAGCTTGGTTGAAAGGGGCACATTCAGCACACCAGTGTCATCTTCAAGCTTCAGTATTCAGATTAGAAAGGAAGCCAAGGAAGAATAGAGGGATGCGTGATGATGCCACCTCCAGAGGCCCATTGCCCTCCAAATCCAGGAACTGGCAACCTCTGCTAACCATCCAACATGATGCATAGACCTCTTCTAGCAATGATGTGCCGGTCCAAAGGGGGATTGGTAAGAAATGGCTCAGACAATGCACAGCGGCCATCTGCCAAGGGAGGGGCACAGATTTCCACAACTGCTCTGTATGTCTGAGAGCACAACAAGAAAGGGAGAACTATGTTGGAATGAATGACGATAGCGTACCATATGGTAACTTCACCCTGCAAGTAAGTTGTTCTAGCAAGCTGTGGAAATGAGCAGCTCAGGGAAGTCTTCTGCTCCCCCAAGATGAAATGTTACCAGCCCATCTGGTTGGTTGCCACTGATGGTCCGCGCTGTCAAGTGGACCACTCATTTCTTTGGAGAATCAAGCCTTTGCATGGGCCTCTTCCCAGCACAAAGCCCGCTCCTGGTGCTCAGTCTCTTGGATTTGCTGTGACATACACTGGCAAGTGAGCTCGACTGCTGGAAACGGAGTAGAGAGGCCTAAAGCTAAAGGGCAGCATGCCTGCATTTGCACTTTGCAAAGGACAATCACAGATATTTTCTCTGCTGGAAGTCATACCTTAAAAGAGTTCCAGCAAGGACAAACTGTGCCTGATTTTACACTTTGACGTAAAAACATCCAGTTTCTCATTTGCAGAGAAATCACATTACATACATATATGGGGTTTTCCCTGTTTTATCCTCACAACAGCTCTGTGAGGTTGGTTGGGCACTCACTCTCTCTGGGCTGAATCATGACTTTCTTGGCCAAAAAGGGATTTGAATCCAGGTCTCTCAAATCACAGTCCAGTCCCCTTTTTGCTGCACTGCACCAGCTCTCTATTTTGCAACCTCTGTAATTAATTCCCCTTTTCTAATGCCAGGTTTATTGTCTACAGCAGAACCAGAAATATACCCTTCAGCAATGCAAGCCCTTTGTTAAACTCTGAAACTGCCTACGTATCTCCTAGCTCCCTATATTAGCCTTCATCTTTAGGGGGGAAATCAATGTGATCACCAGATGAACCTGAGTCACTTCAAAGAACCTCCGTCAAAGATTTCAGTGACCACTGTGTTTGTGTTCCCCAATTTCTGAAGCACCAGTGAGAACAGTTTAATGAGTCACAGGCTAGAATCCAAAGAACTCATGTCCACGCCGAAGTGTTGCCTCATGCGCACCGATCTCTGGATGTCTCAATGTGACTGCAGCTCCTTGTGATACAGTCAAAGGGCACCTGGTTTTCTGAAGCTGCTTTTCAGAAGGCACAAGGGGCCACAGTGGGAAGAAGTGTCTGTGCCGGAAAATCTGGAGCAGCTGTTATGAGGATATTAAATAAGTGAGAATGTTTATTGTGGGGCTCTGTGTAGTATATAATCTCATGTTAGGCATATAGAAATTGCTACTTGGTGCAGAATTCAGCATGCTGAGAACGTCCACTTGGGTTCTAAGTATAAGCTTACAACACAGCCATCCCTATGTTCCACTGAGCAATCCTGGTGCTAGAACAAAAACAAAACTAAAAGGACCATATGTGCATGTGTGAGATACACACTCACACACACGTTTTCATTACCTGCAAAGACAGCTCAATACAGAAATATTGTCATTAACTTACCTACAAGACGGAGCTTTTAGTTCCTTGATGTATCTGCATTCTCCATGAATACAAAAATCCTTGTATTTTCGCAAGCAGGGATCTCTCTTTCGCCCTTTCCCCTTTCTTCTTTTTTTCCCTTTCCCTTCTTTTTTTGGAGTCACAGGATCTTGTGGCTTGGACAGGAAAGCAACTAGGGAAAAAATAGGGGAAAAATTTCATGTTACCATATATTAGACTAACTACCGTTACAGCTATCTTGGCAGTAGAGGTTAGCCCAACACTTTGTTCAGGAAATGCAAATTCAGCTGTAGTGAACATGACCCCTTCATGAAAACTGGGTCTGATTTGATCATTTACTGCAGAGCTGGGCAGACCTCAGGCTTGTGGGATCTACTCTGTTTTGTGCCAGAACCCACTAAGATCCACCAACTGGAGCCAGATGCAAAATAGGGGTAGGAGAGAGGCAGACATACACTTAGAATTAAGGACCAGGATGGTTATGTTCACATAACCCAATAATTTGTTTTGAGTACTGAAATCAAGCTCACAGTAGTTACACACAAAAATCCACTCCTGGTTTCCCCCCAAACTTTCTTAGTTTTAGCTCCCTGATTTAGGGGCGGGAGGGAGGCAGGTGACTTTTTGTTCTAACTATTGTTAATTGGGAGTCAGAAACCCTTGGCACTCTACTGAAAGTCAACCAGAGATCTACTAGTAAATCCCCAGCTACCTTCCTCCTGCCCTCAATTTATTGGAAGCAGAACGCTCTGATCCTAACCCAGAATGCCGAGTCACCTCTATATCCTTTGTGTTGCTAGTGCTTTTGTCCTGTCCCTCAACTTGGAGCTCTGGTGGTTGCCTTCCTGTCCCTCAGCTCCCGTATCCAACTCTGCCCAGCCCACCACATCCTTCCTATTCTCTTTGTAGTTCAGAACAAGAAGACGGGGAGTTCTCCTGCTCACATAGCAGCTGCAAAGAAAGGCTGTGGCTGATGCAAGGTGGCAAATCAAATGTGTCCTTTATTCCCAGATTGCTTCAGGTGCAGAGAAGAGGAGCTCTCCTCCTGGCCAGGCTGTCCCAAGCATGTTGCATAGGCTTGCTGGGTTCAGCAAAGGGGGCCTGTGATGTTACCACAACAGTCACCGTGGTAATCTTCCCCCCTCCCCAAACCCTGTTTGAGTGGTTTGAGATCTAAGCTGTCATTTGTGCACTCTGAGCCCACCATTTGGGTCAGGGCTACAGTGCCTGAACAACAGCTGAAAAACTCAAAGTGGAATCCACTTGAGACCTCACTTAAGAACAGGTATTCCTGTCATGTTAAACCTCAGCACAGGAGAGGTTTCTGTGGCATCCTGTTGTGTGCAATATGTACTTCTGATTTATACACATGTTAATGGAAAACAAGGTAAGTTATGGCACATTCAGAATATGAGGTTTATGCACGCCAAAGGTAGCTTCTGTACAAGCCAGCCTTGGCAAGGCACAGAAACAAGGTATCACGCTCCTGCCCTTAATTTCGCTGGCCTTTTTCATCATGTTGTTCAGAGTCCTGCTCAAGTAATTCCACTGCAATTAACTGATGGTTGCTTTAGAGCTAGACATTACAGCCCAGCTGCATGGAAGATGAGGCTGATGGCTACTTCTCCCTTGCAATACGCCATCAGGTGGAGGTAGTTTACAGTGGAGAAGAGGCAGGACAGGAAGGACAGTTCAGCAAGATCTCTACCCCACCAGGTCTAGGACCTTGAGGGGAGGAAGAAGCAACCAACAGAGGAAAGGCTAATTGCTCAGTCCCACTTTTTTTTTTTTTTGCAGACCATCTCCTGCCCAGGCTGCAAGGGAGAAGAAGCAACTGAGCTAATATTACACTGCGACTGTATTGATCTCACCCCTGCGGGAACCCACTGTGCAGTGGCTGAGGTCCCAGTCCTGGTTCCAAAAAAACAAACTTGGAGTAACAGAAACGTTCCAGCAGGATGGCGATAACTTTCAACAAGTAACCAAAAATCATTCCCCTGCGCTGCCCCCTTTTTTTTTTTTTTTTTAAAGGAAGGGAACAACAAGCAAACGGTGTTCCTTCTGGTGAAGTACAGCAACAAAAGCTATGCTATGGAAAGAGACCACCCAAGTAAATAACCAGGAGCTTGCTAATTGTTCTTGCAGAGCAAAATTAGGGGTGATCAGCACTGCCTCTTATTTACTACCAGGGGCACCATTTGAACATGGGCTCGACCTGCTCCCTGATGACCACAACCATTAATAGCCAGGTCTGTTCCTATCAGGAGAGCACCATCCTGGGTTCTGTTAGCAGTGAGAAGAAGGGGGAGGGAAGTGTCCAGCCCACTCACTCCCCAGCCACTGCACCCCCAGCAGGGTTCCAGGCCTTTGTTTGCGTTGTAAACATGGGTCTGAAGCCCCTGCGAGGGTCTGTTAATAAGCGGTAGAGGGGGAAGAATGCTAGGGGCAAAATGATAATTTTAAACAAATAAATAAAGTGCCCTGTCGACCAAACTCCATGTTACAGCAGCCATATTACACTGTAACACTAACCCAGATGGCTACTTTTCTGCGGATCCATGGGAAAGGACAGTTAGAGCTTTGGTGCAGAGAAGCAGACACCTGGCAAGAGTTCCACATGGCGGCTGCAGTATAACATGGACCCAGGCTGACAGAGTAACCAAAGGTTTAAAGAACCAAAAGTGTTTTACTCCAGCCTTCCTCAAGCTGTGCCCACCATGTTTTGGACTACAACTCCTATCAGCCCCAGCCATAGGGACCAGTGGGGCTGCAGTCCAAAATACCTGGAGGGTATTAAGTTGGGAAAGGCTGGTTTACTCCTCTTTCCTCCTGTCCATGTCCAGAGTCCTATAATACAAGGTCCTAAAGTAAGGCTGCTGAAGAGTATTACTTTTACCTAAGGTACTAGGGCATTCCAAGCATTATAATGGACATCTTTAGTATCTTGCTCCATAAATACTGCCATCTTCCATAACATTGTCTAGTCTTAATGGTGGTCTCCACAGATCATAAAGTTTAGTCACTGTACACTTTTTGTTCTTGTCAATAGATTTCCCAATACTCTTGTATCCAAGTTGCTTTACGAATACCCTCACAATAACCTTATAAAGTAGATAATTAATATGACCATTTTCCAGACCAGGAACTTGAGGTGAGAAACAGTGACTTGAGCAATGGCTGAGCAGAGATCTGAAGCCACATCTCCCAGAGCAAAAGTACCCTCTCTACTACATGGGCTTTTGAAAATTATGGTACATTTACAAAACCCATTTTTCAATCCTAGCTTGTCCCAAGTAAGAAACCTCTGCTAAAAGATATTGATGCTGCAACAGTAGTTCATTAGTCATTGGCATGGGCTTATAAAATTCTGACACATTCTGTGTCACTCACAATAACTGGGCTATCAAGACAATCCCCAAAACGCAAAGCGAAACTCCATCAAGAGAAAAGTCTGCTGCACACATTTTGTTTCTAACATGTTCATTTAACAGTGTCATGTCTTCAAGCAAATGTGTGCCTGCCATACATGTCACCAGGCAGCCAGAGGCAGCTGCAGCTCCCTGGCACATTTATACATGGTGGTCTTTCCACACATTTACTGCTCTGTAATACATGGACCATCCCACCGAGTCAGATATATCCAGTCACAGGGAGAACGCCTTTCCTCTACGGATCTCTGCAAGGTGGAGCAGCAGGGGCTAGACAGAGCCACAAGGCTATTTACAATTCCCCTCAGCCCCATCCTGCTGCTGTGCGCCTTGCCCTATTACTGGCAGCTCCCAAGTCCCCCCATCCCACCCCTGAATAGCTGAATTATAAGATTCTGTACGCCCAAGGAGCAGGAAGTCCTTCAGGGAGCTGCCCCACCAAGGAACAAGCCAGACGTCCTTGCCCTCCCTCAGGCATTCTAGCTAACAACATGGCAGGCAAGACTGTAGTGTGTGTGTGTGTGTGTGTGTGTGTGCGTGCATGCTGGGGGGAGCACACAGTGTGTGTGTGTGTGTGTATGTGCTGGGGGGAGGATCAGCTCCTTGGTCACTGTACTGCTTTGCCTGGGTTACTCACCCCTCCACATGCCATCACCTGCCATTTATTCCAGTCCTTTATTCCTATGCCTTCACTTTGATTATCCTAATCAGAATAACTGATACAGTAACCTGCAAAACTACTGCATTTGTTTGTAAGGTGCGGGGAACAACGACGACACATCCTGTTTCTGCTTGATTAAATCACCACTCCACTCAGAGAGGTTCAGTGGCCACGTAGGCACCAGAGGACCCAGAAAGTTGGAGAGGAACCTAGAAGAACTGAACCAGACACAGATCCCAGGGAATGGTGTCATTTCCCCGCTGCAACTGGGGACTCTCCATGTCCATCAAGTGAAACTGACAGAGCACCTGAACTTGCAGCCAGCCCTGTGAAGGAACAGAATGAACTGAACAGGACAGCCTGGCTCCGCAGAAATACTGGAAGGTTCAATAACATTTTGGAGCGGGGGGAGATATAGGAATCATGACCCAAACTATTACTAGGTACCACAAAGAGATCCTCCCCAGGCCACCTCTTGGGACTGTCAGCTCTTCTGGATTTGAACAGTAATGTCATTCACCCAACTACATATCCAAAGAAGTATCTGGAATGTAGACTTGGGGAGAAGAAGCAGGGAAGGTTAATGTTGATGTGAAGGAGAAAAATGTCAACGGGACTAAAGAACAGGAGGGATACAGAGCATCAAGAAAGAATTATGACATGGTGATGTGAGAAAGGCCTTCTGTGAACAATGGAAAGCCATCTACTGCTGGCCCATCGAAGGGGTCCAACCACATCAGAAGTGTGCTTTGACGTCTCTTTTAGCCTTTGGCCTGACTCAGGCCTGCCTTGGGTAAAACTGATGCTAGGCCTTATTCAAGGTCTCATTTAAGGGAAAGCAAGATGGGACTTTAAACAGACAGAAAAAAAGAGCAAACTGACGTTAAGTATAGGCACCACTGCTGAAAGGAGGTACTGCTTTGCTCAGCTTCATAGATCAATCTGGTTAGCTACAGCCACTCAGAGTTGTTCCCACACAGTTGAACCTTCTAATGACTCTTGCACTGGGTCCCCTATTTGGCAGAAAGCATAGAAGAGACTCAGGACATAAATGGGCAGAGAGGATGAAATGGAAACTCAGCCAAACACCCCCAGATGGCACAATTTTGCCTTGGTGACTAAGCTCAGCAAGGTAAGAAGAGCCACACTGTGTGGGTGGGCGACAGTGAGTCATCTGTGGCTCCCCTCCACTAGTCAACAGCATCGATAGGCTGGAAAATTAATACTTCCATCTGGACAGACCCACACACAAAGCGATTCATACAGGGTGGCAATCAACTGATACTACATCTATGTGCTTTTGGACCGTCACCCAGGAGTTTAATCTTTCCCCAACCCACCCTGTGACTTGAATTCCAAGAAGTGCTACGAATGCCAACAAGAATGGCCTCCCTTGCTTTGTTATACCTAAGAATGCTGTTGCTATGGGATCCCAGCGCTGGCAAAGGTTTTCCCTAAGAGGAATGTATTTTGTCAATGAGAGGAAATGCGGAGGTCATCAGCTTTATAGATCCTTGGAGAAAACTAGTGAAAGAGGAAGAAACTAGGAAGTGATGGGTAAGGTTACAGGCACTTTAAGCAGGACAGTAAGGAAACATCCTGTCACCAACAAAGCATATTGTGTCTCCACACAGAAGAGCAAGAAGCAGCCGGTAGCAGCTGATGTAATTACTCCACATGGCCATTCTATTCAAATTTCACAGCAGCAGACAAACTACACAAGAGATAAGAGCTCCCAGACTGTAATGGTGTCCTCGCCAAAGCAGTCCTCTAATTGTGTAATCATATTTTTAAGTGCAGGAGCTTGTGGAAAACAAGTGGGTACACTTCACAAGAGGACTGAGAACTGAGGGCAGCACAGGATGCAGCTCTAAGGACTTGTGGGTAGATGGAATGTGTGGCTGGCTCAGTGTAGGGGCACTGAGGCCCTCCAGGGAAACAGCAAGCTCAGAAAATAGAAACAAGGAACTACTAAAACATCAGCACGCTGTGAAATCAAGCAAATAAGGCAAGAATTTCCGTGGGAACATTTCAGACTGGTTCCTCCCTTATCCTGGGGATTCATTCCTGTTGCCAGGATTGTACACACACAACTGAACACACCCAAAACAGTTCAGACTTTCATCTCAGCACAACTTGGACATTAGAATATAGAAAAACATTAACTCTCAAGCAAATGTGAAGGATTAACTGGCCAGATTTAAGTAGCACTTTGTTATTCCTACTATAGTTATCACCCCTCTACTTGTGCAAGTATTTGAGAGACCAAAAATCTTCAACTCTTGAGTAAACCTGTAATCCTAAGCACATATAGGGTGCAATCCTATGGGGATAGTTGGCTACCTATGAACTTGGAGGCGACCGACTATCTAATGCAGGGCAGGCGGAGCATGAGGGGATCTTCTCCTCCGCACTCTGGCCACCCTGCATTTGCGGCTAGACGGGCAATTTCGGCTGTCTAGCCAGGGTGCCTCAGAGTGGGGGGGGGGAGGCCGGATGGTGCATAGGACGCATCGGAACGGTGCTTCCGCCCTCCCTGCCTCCTTTTCAGTTGCTCTTATAAGTGCGGAGCCGGGGACGAACCATGCCGCCTATGAGGCAGCTGGGGAGGGGACCAGGAGTCCGTTTTCTGGGAACCAACCTCGGAGTGCTGGCTCAGAGTTCAGAGAGCTGGCTCCGAGGTCAGTTCCCAGAAAACAAATAATCCTATGGCCATCTAGATGCTATCTAGCGGCCATAGGATTGCACCCTTAAATGGAAGTAAATTTCATTGAAATCAGGAGAATTTGCTTTCAAGTAAAGAGGCTTAGGACCGAGGTATAAGACTACTAAGCCACAACCGGGAGAGAAAATTCACTTGTTGACTGTTGTAGGGCAAGGCCTCCAACTGGTCCATAAGGCAAAGAATTCTTCATGCCTCTTTTGAAATGTAGCTGCTTGGATTTTACATTGTCTTCCCAGATGGCTCAGAAGGAGCTGGAATGTATTTGATCCCAAAAGATGTGAATAATTAATAAGAATACAACATATACCACATCTCCAAGCCCAGTACTGCCTGCTCTGCAAGGCAAAGAGCCTCAGGTCTTCTCCAGCCTTTTAAATGGAGGCTCTGGATCAAAGGCTTTATACACATAAAGCTATTGCTAGTATGGTAATATGTGAGATTAAAAGATGCCCATACTTTCATCTTCACCCCTAACTATCACTCTCCATTTATTAAAAGATACGTTTATAGGAACTCAGTTCCATTTTCAGCTTTTATGACAAAGTTATATCCCTGAACTGGAGTATGCCCAGCCCCCCACGATCAACAACAGGAACATGTGTCACTCAAAGGCCGCAATATAGCAGAGGGAGCACACGGACATCATTCATCAAAATCAATGGACTCTAATGGGGCTAACTCTGCTAGATGGTGGCCAGTGAATGCCACTAATGACAGTAATGCCACAGACCGCTGCAGTTTGTTTCCCCAGCACGCAAGGTGATAGCAGATCATTGCTCTCAGAGATCTTCCATGCACTCATTCAAATTTGTACTGTCACAGCCACAACCACTGCTTATAGAGCAGAGAAACATTTATCTCATCTCTTTCCAACAGTTCCCTGGGACATACCTCGAGGAAGTTCACTAAACTTATCTCCTGAAGATGACATGCCTCCGTCTGTCTCTCCTTCATTCTCCAAAGTCTCCCTGGCTGGAAGAAGCTGGGCACTTGCCACATCTTCTCTGCCTTCTTTGCTGTGAACTTCTTTCTGGAGCACACCAGTCCCTTCACCGTTCACCAGGATGGAGCAAGCTACAAGTGGAGATAAGGACATCTGAATAGGATAAATGCATCAAATCAGTCACCAAGTCCTTATCCTAACCTTCTGGTTTAATTCCCAGACACACAGAAGCAAGGCTGAAGTTTGCTGTGTAATTCTCTCATGCAACAGCTCAAAATAAGCCTGCATTGGGGGGGGGGGGGCACTGCTATTTATAGAACCACTGGACCATTAAAACAAAGGCAGGATGAAAAACAAGGTATGAAGGACAAACAGACTTTCATGCAAGTGCATGAATATCACACAGGTTCACACATTCAAGTGCAGCATGTGTGCCCACATTTTCTCAGGCACTAACATATGCACTCCATTCACACACACATGCACATGAACATACTATGCACATGAACATACTATGCACATGAACATACTATGCACATACACTGATGCCCACACAAGGATACATCTCCAAACAATGTAGCCCACTGGGACACTCTTTTTGCACAGCAATTCCCATGCACATTTTAACATGCCTGTCAGATTTTTAACCCCAGGGAGAGGTGTGTGCGTGCTGTTAAGTAGCTGCCGGAAATTCTGACTTGAAAATGCCTCCAGGTGCCCTCTTAAAATTAGAAAGCGTCCAGCAATTGCTGATGCAGAAATTTCAGTAAACGTCTTTCGATACCATAGTTGGAGAATTTCATTTACGGGACATAAGTCCCTCTGGCCTGGCGTTTTTTTGTGCTGGGAGTCATGCAACTATGTACGCCGTCTACACCCACCCGAGCGATTTCACTCTCTCCCAGTACCATATCGGCTATCAAAACAGGCTAAATTTGGCAGCGGTGCAAGGAAGCCGCGGCGCTGCAGACAGCGTCAACTGCAGCGGATTCAGACGAGCATCGCTGTGGGAGGACGAGCAGTCGTATTCCACGTTATTGCCAATCGCGCTGAAAATCGGGAGCCGCGACCCAGCCGGGGAGCAGTGCCCCTGGCTTCAACGGGACAAAGACTGCGACGCGCGGGGCTGAACCCCGCGCAAGGGAACTCGGAGCGGGCCCCACGCGCCCGCCGTCGGAGGACGCCCGCGCCGGCGCCCCTCTCCCCTTGGGTACAGAGCCGAGAAGGCGGCGCTCTGTCCTCGCCCCGGGCGCCAAGCTCGGCGGCGCCGCCCGCCAGCGCGGAGGCGAAGTCCGCCCTGGCCGCCTTCCGCACCTGCCGCCAGAAGGACGCTCGAGGTCAGCAGCAGCCCCTTCATGGCCCTCCCTCGCCCCGACAGCAAGCGAGAGCCGGGTCCGGGGAAGCGGGGTCCGCCTGCTCCGGTGCCTCAGCGGCAGTGGCGCGGCTTCGAGCCCCGCTCCTGGCGGCGGGCTCCTGAGCTGGCGCGCCTCGCGCTCCTGCTGCCGCAGCCGCTGCGCTCCCGGCCAGAGCAGGTGCCGCCGCGCGCGCGCTGCCCCGTCCGCCGTCCGCGCCGAAGTCCCCCAGCGCCAGCCGCAGCCCCGCTACAGGCTGGAGGGGGCGGGGCGGGCGGGCGGCCTGCCTGGTTGGCGCGCCCCGCCCATTCCGGGGCGCGGGCTGTCCCGCGGCGCGGCTGCGTGGGGAGAGTTCCTGGCCCTGCCCTCGGGGGCGGCGGCGGCACGCCCCTGCTCGGGGCTTTCCCGTCCCGTCGAGGGGGAGAGGCGTCTCCCGGGCCTCGGGGGCTGCTCCTTTGGGCTGTCGCGGGGGAGGGGAGGGGAGGGGAGGGGAGGGGACGGGTCGGGACGCCTTCCCTGCCTTTCTTGGAGCGACGGGGGACTCCCCCCCCCCGTTGTAGTCACTTGCCCACTTTGTCCCCGGAGCGGCGTCTGACCGGCGTCGCAGCAGCAGCAGCAGCCGGGGCTGGAGACAGAACAGCGAGTCGCGGTTTCCAGCTGACAAGCGAGCTGCTTGGGAACCCTGCGTTGTTTTGGTATTCCTTGAATCCCGGGGGACCCTTGTGCGTGCCTGTTTTCTGTTTGTGGCACACGCTGTGCTGTGGGAGTAATGTGAGATGCATATGTAGTGGTGACCTACCTTGCAGGGCTGTGGTGAGGATTCGTGCGAGCGGGAAATCAGCTTTGAAGTAGTAAGCTCATCCACGTTACAAATGCTCTGCTGGGCCAGCATCAGCAGAAAGCAGTTTTCCAGTCCATAAAAATAACCTTTTATGTGGCCCTCCTGGCCTGTCCATGCATTATAGGAGTCGCTTAGCTGCCCCCTGCCATTCTGGTAATGTTGCAGTAGGGGAGATCACGGCAGAGGGGCTGACACCGGGGTTCCTTCTCACAGCACCATGCCGCGCAGGGGGCAGCAGCACTGTGATGGGGCGGGGCCTGGCCCACATATCTCCCAACACTAGAGTGGGGTGGGGGGGAGCCACACGGGAGTGTCAGCTATGCGCCCCATAACAGAGAACCAGCTCTTAAACTCAAGGAAATGGGGGTGCTGGGAAGCGCAACCTGGAAAACACCAGGGACAACAAAGGACTTAAATATTGGAGAGAGCAATCCTGTGCCCCTGAGACAGTGCCTGGGGGGGGGGGCACAGGATTGTTTGGTTTCTGGGATCCAAGGTCAGAGGCAGGATGCCGACCTTGGAGCCCAGAAACTGTGCTCCCCGGCATAGGCAGCACAGTTCTGGCTCTGGCTCCGCACGCAGAACTGGAGCACAGAGATGGGGAAAGGGAGTAGTCCCGGGGGTGGGGAGGGGAGGAGACCAGGGAGCTCAGTCACACAGCTTCCTCTGCGTGCCTCAGCCTCCTTCCCTCCCACTCAGACGCACCGTGGCTAGACAGGCAAAATCGCCCATTTAGTGAAAATGCAGGGTGGCCCGAGCACGGAGCCGAGGATTGCCTCCATGCTCCGGCCACCCTGCATTGGGTACTTGGCAGCCTCTGACTTCGGGGCTGCTGACTCTCTCCATAGGATTGCACTGGGAGGGAGCAGTCCAGTGTCTCCTAGACAGTGTCTGGGGGATGTAGGATGTTTCGTTTTCCTGGCTCTGTGCTCTTAGACGGGGCTCTGAGCTGGGAGCCAGGAAACTGCGCTCCCCACCCCCTCATAGCCAGCACGGGGAGAACTGCACCAGCTGCCTCTCTACGCTAAACCGAGTGTGGAGGCGGGGGAAAGAGGCGTTCCTGGAGGAGGGGAGGGGAGGAGGCTGGCTGGCTGGCTGACGCCTTTTTCTGTCACTGCCCCAGCCTCCTTCCCACCCCCTCCCTGAGGCCTCTGCTAGACAGGCGAAATCGCCCGTCTAGCTAAACCACAGCACGGGAGGAACCAGGCGCCTCCCTCTCTGCATCGGATACTCATCAGCCTCCGAGTTCAGGGGCTCACGAGTGCCCAGGGCGCAACCCATAGTATGGCGCCCTAAGTGGGGGCCACTTACTTAGTAAGTCTGTACCCACATGGGGACAGAGTAGTGGAGAAGGACCTAACAAGTACAGGACTGTAATGCGTTATTGTAGTAAAACATATTGTTATAGCAACCTTTAGTCACAGATCTGGGAGAGCTGAGGGGGCACGTCGGGACAATGAAAAGGTTGATTGCAGACATTGCTGCTCCTTTGCTGCAACTAGAGGGCGAGAGCTCAGGTCCAGGGGTTTTTCCTGGAGCCAGCCCATGTTCTTCTTCACATGGACTCCACTTTTCCAGCAGGGTCAGAGATGGAGGTTGCTGTGGCTCCATGTGGTCACTTTTTCTTGGACACCTTTCTGCTCATGCACCTTGGCTTGGGGACAAAGACTGGCTCGGTGGGGAAGCTGAACCAGCCCCCTGTTTGCTTGATCCTTGGCTGTTGGAGCTCCTCAAAGCAGTCATATTGTGCTTGGCTAAGTGGGGGTGCTTCCAGACAGAGGGCCTCTAGCGCTACCAATCAAAAGGCCTTGTGCAGCGATCCCATCTTTCCCTCCTTAACAGATTTTTTGTGGTAAGAAAAAAGATGGAGGAAGCAATGGGAAAATATGGGAGGGCTGCAAATGGAAGCTGACAATGTCTGGACCCCCCCTAAAATTCCATAAATGAGGCAGAGTGATTCCATAATGAAACTGGTGTCTGGAAACAGCTTGGGTCTCTCTCAGAAGTAGTCAGTGCCTTCCTGTTCCCACTGTTCTTAAGAAGGTAGCGGTGAGACCCCTTTTAAAGAAATCTAGTCATGAGCTGTGTGTTAATAATTATTGCCCTGTATCAAATCTTCCTTCAGTAAGGTATTCAAGCATGTGATTGCATCTCCGCTCCAGAGTTTTCTGGATGAAACGGATTATTTGGAACCTTTCCAGTCTGGCTTCCAGTGTGGTTTTGGGATGGAAATTGCATTGGTTGCCCTAGGGGGTGACCTTTGCTGGAGATGGACAGGGGGAGTACTACCCTGTTGACTCTCGGCTGGGTTTGATCCAAGCAACTGTGGTATCCTTCTAGGCCCCCTGGCAAGGGACTGTAGATCAGTGGTTGAGCCTTTTCCTGGACGGTCAGTCCCAGAAGACTGTGCTGGGGGATTGCTGTTCCGATGGATGGCCATTGGCCTGTGGCGTGCCTCAGGGGCCTATCTTGTCTCTCATGCTCTTTAACATCTCCATGAAACTGCTGGGTGAAGTCATCCAAAGGTTTGGGCTGAGGTGTCATCTGTAGGTGGATGACACACCGCTCTACCTCTCCTAAGCCCAGGGGCCAGTGGAAGTAGTTAACCCATGCCTGCAGGCAACCTAGGAATGGATGGGGGACAAGGCACTGAAGTGTAACCCTGACAGCATGCAGGCATTGTTGGTTAAGAATGCCAGCAATCCGAGAGAGCTGGTTCAGCCCGTCCTGGATGGGATTGCACCCTGGCACCCAAGGAGCAGACGGGCAGTTTGGGTGCGCTCCCAGCTGCGTTGCTTTCTCAGCCTGCTGTGGTGGTGGTGGGTGCCAAGAGTGCCTCCTCCCAGCTTCTGACTGATTTGCCAGCTGCAGTTTTTTTTGAAGAAGAAGATGGCCCTGCCAGACGTTATCTCCAGCCTAGTTACTTCTAAGCTGAACTATTGTAATGCTCTCCAAGTGGGGCTGCTTTAAAAAAAAAAGTGTGGAGGTTTCCATTAGCAAAAAAATGGATCAGCAGGGACGTTTTTCAGGTCCTTTTAGATCAAAACATACTACTATGATTCGTTGTCAACTTCGCTGCCTGTTTGTTTCTGGGCCCAATTTAAAGTAGTAGTTTTGACCTTTAAAGTCCTACATCAGGTGTATCGAACCCCTTTCAGTCCGAGGGCAGGATTCAGTTTCTGAGAAGCTGTCCAGGCCATTCCAGGGTCACAGATAAAAGAGGTGGATCCAAAATACCAAAAATTACCAGTTTGGAATGGGGGGGAAATTCTGCAGAAGACAGGAGAAGCCACCAAATGTTTGGTGGTTGGGGGAAGGGGGCGTGGCCCTTTGGGGCACCCCGGAAGGCTGGACTGGGAGAGTAGGCAGGCCAGGTTTGGTCTGCAAGCCTGACATTCAGCAATCCTGCCTTAAGTAATCTGTGGTAATCTGTCGCCTTAAGGACCACTTGTGCCCATATATACCTCTTTGGACTCTGAGGCCTTGCTCTCAGTGCTGTTTCAAGATGTTTGGTGAGTGAGTATGAGGGACAGGGCCTTTTCAGTGGTGGTGGCATGGTTCTGGAGCATCCTTCCAACCAAGATGTGTTAACCCCCCTTTCAAAGCTCCTTTTGACTAAGATGAAAACACTTGTTTCAACAAGCTTTTAATGTGTGACGGATGAGCTTTTGCCTTTACCTTAGGTTTTAATCTTAACTATGTTGTGTTTGAATCGCTATTCTTAAATTATTGTTTTTACAGTATTTTATTTACATTGTTTTGTAAGCTACTCTGAATGTGCCAATATACACCAGATGCTGGGGAGCATGGGTGGGAGGGTGCTGTTGCACTCATGTCCTACTTGTGGGTTTTCTGTGGGCAGCTGGTTGGCCACTGTGTGAACAGATTGCTGGACTACATCGACCCTTGGTCTGATCCAGCAGGGCTCTGCTTACGTTCTTATTGCACAAAAAGTGCGATATAAATAAATTACTGTTATCTTCAGGACACATTACAAGAAAGGTGAAGGAGTACTACTTCAACAGACCTGTGCTTTAGTACAAAGTCGCCATGAAAAAAAATCTGTCTTGAAAATATTGTGAGTTCTCAAGTTTCGGGTAATTGATTATGCACGCGGGACAGATGCAGTTCTGTGATATGAAGAAAGACAGGGACTGTCAATATCTGTAGGTCCCTAAGCCAAGCAGCCATCTCAGTCCTCATCTTAAGCGAAAGTGGGGAAGGGTGGGTTAGGAATTCATGGGATGTTTTTGTGTCATGTGTATGCTCCCTCACCCTGTTTGCCTGGTACCGGCTTTCTTACTGCTCCAAGCTGGGTTTCTGTGCATGATAAGACTGAGGTGACACTGCTGAAATAAGAGCTTATTACCTATTTGGCTAACAGCCAGTTTGGATGACTTGGAGCAAGGAATGAGGAAATAGTTGTAGAAGCTTAACACATCTCCCCAGGGCTGGGAAAGGCTCCACCCAACATGTATCCTGCAAGAAGGGTTTCTCAATATACGTCTGACAAGTGTTGGCACATAGATGATGAGAAGGTGGGGAAGAATCCCTGTTTGATCAGCTCTGTTTTATCCAGAGGTAAAGTACCTTTGGGGTTGGTTCTGAGAATGTGTCAACATAGGGGGTGCTTCCTAAGTTATGCTTTTTCTATATGGCAAATCCGTCCTTGTAGAACCCCCAGTCCCATGAAATCTCCTGTAGATCAAGGGTAGGGAACCTTTGCCCTCCAGATGGCATTGAACTACTTTTCCATTGGCCATGCTGGTAGGGGCTGATGGGAGTAGTATTCCAGCAACATCTGGAGGGCCACAGGTTCCCCACATGATGTAGATCAACATATATGACAACAACTGTTGTCACATAAAAACAACAACGTAGCTGTGTCGATTGTAAGAAAAATCCCAAAATCCATATTAGTGTAATACCTTTGCTAGGCCTAATAGGGATTTTGGAATAGCAGATATGTTTCTTCTACTGCACATGCATGCACTGCAAAGCCACAGGCAATCATGTCTTGCTACCATGTATACACATAGGACAATTTAATTGTCACACATGATAATCTCATGTTTTACTGTTTTACTTGTACCAAAGAGCTTTCACTGTAGGAAAATCTTACAAAGCAACCTAGCTGGCTCAAGCAATGGGTTGTCTAGTCCAGCAGCCTCTCCCTTTCATTGGCCATCCAGATACAGCGAAGAAACAGACACAAACAAGTCATGACGGTGGGGGACACCTCAGCATCTGTCACTCTATCTTGGAACACGAAGGTCCCGTTTTTGCAGCTAATAATAACTCTTAGCCATGGTTATAGACTCCTGTGGAGTAGGATTTGATGCCAAATCATGAGCAAAGATGATTTTTGTCCCTTCTCTTTTATAGTCATTTATTTATATCCCACCTTTCTGCCAAAAATGGCACTCATTTTACATTTCCGTAGAAACCAACAGAATTAAAAGCATAATAAACATCCTGAATAATGTCTGTCTTCCTTCTTAGTTAACCAGTTTCTTCTTCCCTGGGATTATCACTGATTTCATCACCTTAATTTTCTTCTATTCATCTGTACAGTCATTCAGGCACAACTCCAAATGAACAAGACATATGTTTCTTCTGGGGATTGTGCCAAGGTCCCATTCAAAGTGGTGCCTCCTGTTCAGTATCGGAAGAGCGTGGCTTCCGCTTCTGCCTTGTTGTACAGGAACAGGTGGGTGAATGTGTTGTTACAGCAATGTATCAGTTATTCCTGTCTGCAATACCTGCATCAGCTATCTGAATGACTGGGGACATTAAACCTACAAGGGGTACAAGGGGAGAAAACAGGCTCCTAACGGGCTGGCTCTGGCTCAGAGAAGTGGTTCACAGTCTTGTGAAATGGTAGTCCAATGGCTCTTCACCCATGGGGTTTCAAACACATGAATCAAGAATTAGCTGGAATAAGAATAAATTAATTTTGTTCCCAGAGAGAGTTGCAACAAATGATAAAATGCATTCAATATAGTAATAAAATACAAAATTTAAAAACCAATTGAATTACTAATAGCGGTGAGCTATGTACCTACCTACCTATGGGAGCAATCTCATGCCCCCGCCCCAAAACAACGTCTGGGGGGCCATAGGATAGTTCAGTTTCCTGGCTCTGAGGTTGGAGACAGGGCTATGACCTTGGAGCCGGGAAGCCGCATGCCCTGCCTCCTCCCCCTACCCCTCCCCTCCCAGCTGGTGTGGAGAGAACCATACTGGTTACCTCTCCAGTCTCAGAAAACAGATGGGAAAAGAGGAGGAGACCAGGACGGCTGTGATGCAACATATTCTATGGCCGCCCCAGCCTCCTTTCCTCCCCCTCTGAGGTGCTGTTGCTAGACTGGCGAAGTCGCCCGTCTAGCAGAAATGCAGGGCAGCTGGAGCGCAGAGGCAAAGATCACCTCCATTGTCCTCCTGCCCTGCATTGGATACTCAGCAGCTTCCGAGTTCAGAGGCTGCTGGCAATCCATATT
The DNA here is from genome assembly GCF_057233095.1 of Heloderma suspectum. Classification (NCBI taxonomy): domain Eukaryota; kingdom Metazoa; phylum Chordata; class Lepidosauria; order Squamata; family Helodermatidae; genus Heloderma; species Heloderma suspectum. Next base: position 146,374,806 of record NC_139461.1, read on the forward strand.
GCACCCTAAAACATATAAAATAATTGCATTATAAATCCAGCAGCAATGATCCTAATTGATATAAATTAAAAGGTCATCAAAACAGCAGTGCATCAGTTTGTAACGTCTATCATCTTACTAGGTTTAGAAGATCAAAATAAGGAGTTGAAACTTCTGGATGACCTCACCCAGAAATTTCATGCAAATGTTAGAGAGCGTGGGAGACTGTGAATATCGCATGGGGGACAAGCTAGAGCCTTGTGGAGCCCCATAGGACCGCAGTCCAGCATGACCTTTTGGGAATGGCCATCCAGATAGGAAGGCAACCTCTGCAAAAGCAGTTTCCCAAATCACCATCCCTGCCACATAACTCAGAAACATACCATGGCTGATATTACTGAATGCTGCTGAGATGACTGGGATAATCAATAGGGGCCTAATCTACATGGAAATGGTTTCAGAAGTGTTTTCTGGTTATATCCATATTTTTATGAAATTGCTTTGGTCTGACACCGGCACATGAAGCAAGAAAAGCAGGGAGTTCCAAAGAAAAGGGGCTGCCACGCTGAAGGCTCTTCTCCTGGTGGACTCCAATCGGGCCATAGGTCCATGTGGAACCACCAGGAGCAGGAAGAGATGAATTATGTCCTGTAGTTTACCCCACACCTCTCCCCTTGCATCCACCAGGACTGTGAAGCAGCAATATTGAAGCACTGCTCCCCACATTAGTTACTATAGTGCACTAATGCAACATCACACAATCGTGCGATTAGAGGACTGTGAAGTAGCAATGTTGTTGTTGTTGTTGTTGTTCAGTCGTTCAGTCGTGTCCGACTCTTCGTGACCCCATGAACCATAGCACGCCAGGCCTTCCTTCCTGCGCTGTCTCCCGGAGCGTGCTCAAGTTCATATTCATTGCATCCGTGATGCTATCTAGCCATCTCATCCTCTGCCGTCCCCTTCTCCTTTTGCCTTCAGTCTTTCCCAGCATCAGGGTCTTTTCCAGGGAGTTTTCTCTTCGCATTAGGTGGCCAAAATATTGGAGCTTCAGATTCAGTATCTGTCCTTCCAATGAACACTCAGGGTTGATTTCCTTTAGGATTGACTGATTTGACCTCCTTGCAGTCCAGGGGACTCGTAAGAGTCTTCTCCAGCACCACAGTTCGAAAGCATCAATTCTTCGGCGCTCAGCCTTCCTTATAGTCCAGCTCTCACAGCCATACATTACTACTGGGAAAACCATAGCTTTGATTAGACGGACCTTTGTCGGCAAGGTGATGTCTCTGCTTCTTACTATGCTGTCTAGGTTGGCCATAGCTTTCCTCCCAAGGAGCAAGCGTCTTTTAATTTCATGGCTACAGTCACCGTCTGCGGTGATCTTGGAGCCCAAGAAAGTAAAATCTGTCACTGCTTCCATTTCTTCCCCTTCTATATGCCAGGAAGCGATAGGGCCAGATGACATGATCTTAGTTTTTTTAACGTTGAGTTTCAAACCAGCTTTTGCACTCTCCTCTTTCACCCTCAACAAGAGGCTCTTGAGATCCTCTTCGCTTTCTGCCATTAGGGTGGTATCGTCTGCATATCGGAGGTTGTTGATAATTCTCCCGGCAATCTTAATTCCGACCTGTGATTCATCCAACCCGGCATTTCTCATGATGTACTCTGCATATAAGTTAAATAAGCAGGGTGACAATATGCAGCCTTGTCGTACTCCTTTCCCAATTTTGAACCAATCGGTTGTTCCACGTCTGGTTCTTACTGTTGCTTCTTGACCCTCGTACAGGTTTCTCAGGAGACGGGTAAGGTGGTCTGGTATTCCCATCACTTTCAGAATTTGCCACAGTTTGTTGTGATCCACACAATCAAAGGCTTTAGCGTAGTCAATGAAGCAGAAATAGATGTTTTTCTGGAATTCTCTTGCTTTCTCCATGATGCAGCGAATGTTGGCGATTTGATCTCTAGTTCCTCTGCCTCTTCGAAACCCAGCTTGTACTTCTGGTAGTTCTCGGTTCGCATACTGCTGAAGCCTAGCTTGTAGGATTTTGAGCATCACCTTGCTGGCATGTGAAATGAGCGCAATTGTGCGGTAGTTTGAACACTCTTTGGCGTTGCCCTTCTTTGGAATTGGAATGTAAACTGACCTTTTCCAGTCTTGTGGCCACTGTTGAGTGTTCCAGATTTGTTGGCATATTGAATGCAGCACTTTAACAGCATCATCTTTTAGGATTTTAAATAGCTCGGCTGGAATACTGTCATCTCCGCTAGCTTTGTTGTTACTAATGCTTCCTAAGGCCCACTTGACTTCACTCTCGAGGATGTCCGGCTCAAGTTCAGTGACCGCACTCTCATGGCTATCAGGGACATTCAGATCTTTCCTGTATAGTTCTTCTGTGTATTCTTGCCACCTCTTCTTAATCTCATCTGCTTCTGTTAGGTCCTTGCCTTCTTTGTCCTTTATCATGCCCGTCTTTGCACAAAACGTTCCCTTGAGATCTCCAATTTTCTTGAAGAGATCTCTAGTCTTCCCCATTCTGTTGTTTTCCTCGATTTCTTTGCATTGTTCATTTAAGAAGGCCTTCTTGTCTCTCCTTGCTATTCTCTGGAACTCTGCATTCAGTTGGGTATATCTTCCCCTTTCTCCCTTGCTTTTCGCTTCCCTTCTTTTGTGAGCTACTTGTAAAGCCTCATCAGACAGCCACTTGGCTTTCTTGCATTTCTTTTTCTTTGGGACGGATTTCGTTGCTGCCTCCTGAACAATGTTACGGACCTCCGTCCATAGTTCCTCAGGCACTCTGTCTATCAGGTCTAATCCCTGAAATCTATTCCTCACCTCCACTGTATATTCAGAAGGGATATGACTGAGGTCATACCTGAACGGTTTAGTGGTTTTCCCGACGTTCTTCAATTTAAGCCGAAATTTTGCAAGAAGCAGCTCATGATCTGAGCCACAGTCAGCTCCAGGTCTTGTTTTTACTGACTGTATGGAGCTTCTCCATCTTTGGCTGCAAAGGACATAATCAATCTGATTTCGATATTGACCATCTGGTGACGTCCATGTGTAGAGTCGCCTCTTGTGCTGTTGGAAAAGAGTGTTTGCTATGATCAGCATGTTCTCTTGGCAAAACTCTATTAGCTTTTGTCCTGCTTCATTTTGTACACCAAGGCCATGCCTGCCTGTTATCCCGGTGATTTCTTGACTTCCTACTTTAGCATTCCAATCCCCTATGATGAAGAGGACATCTTTTTTTGGTGTTAGTTCTAGAAGGTGTTGTAGGTCTTCATAGAACTGATCAACCTCAGCTTCTTCGGCCTCAGTGGTTGGGGCATAGACTTGAATTACTGTGATGTTGAATGGTTTGCCTTGGATTCGTACTGAGATCATTCTATCATTTTTCAGATTGTACCCCAGTACTGCTTTTCCCACCCTTTTGTTGACTATGAGTGCTACTCCATTTCTTCTAAGGGATTCTTGCCCACAATAGTAGATATGATGGTCACCTGAATTAAATTCGCCCATGCCTGTCCATTTTAGTTCACTGATTCCCAAGATGTCGATGTTCAATCTTGTCATCTCATGTTTGACCACCTCCAGCTTACCTTGATTCATTGATCTGACATTCCAGGTTCCTAAACAATATTGTTCTTTACAGCATCGGATTTTCTTTTCACCGCCAGACACATCCACAGCTGAGTGTCCTTTCGGGTTTGGCCCAGCCGCTTCACTCTTTCTGGCGCTACTTGGAAATACCCTCTGCTCTTCCCCAGTAGCATATTGGACACCTTCCGACCTGAGGGGCTCATCTTCCGGCGTCATATCTTTTAGCCTTGTGATACGTTCCATGGGGTTTTCTTGGCAAGAATACTGGAGTGGGTTGCCATTTCCTTCTCCAGTGGACCACATTTTGTCAGAACCCTCTGCCATGACCTGTCCGTCTTGGGTGGCCCTGCACGGCATAGCTTATGGCTTCACTGAGTTACGCAAGCCCCTTCGCCACAACAAGGCAGTGATCCATGAAGGGGAGCAATGTTGTAGTGCAGAGTAAAAATAAAAAGGAAAGGCCAGCAGCCAAATAGCACTACTCTGTAATGGTGCTAAGTGGGAAGAGAAGCCCATGTCCCAAGCAGCTACTGCCAATGGTGTGTGGGGGGGGGGGTGGCCCCACCCTTTGACCAGTTCACAGACACACCCCTAGGCAGGCCCAGTATGCAGATCTAACTTGGGGAAATGGGGCACACTGCAGTGGTACCATGTGGATGCTGCATTTAAGGGAAAAAATATGCACTAAGGACGCAATCCTATCAGGAAAGGTGCCTGCCTCCAAACTCAGAGGTGACCGCCTATCCAATGCAGGGCAGGAGCAGCGCAGAGGGGATCGTCCCCTCCATACTTCAGCTGCCCTGCATTCACAGCTAGACAGCCAATTTCGGCTATCTAACTGCAGGAAGTCGGAGCACGGGTGGAGGGGGAGGACGGGACGCTGGATGACGCATAGGAAGCATTGGAACAGCAGTTCTGCCCTCCCCACCCCCACTAATGCCCCATTTTCACCACTCCACACTCCTCTTACGAGCGTGGAGCCGATCTGCGCTGCCTACAAGGCAGCGTGGGAGCGGATAGAGGTCAGTTCCTGGGAACCAACCTATCCTATGGCCATCTAGCCGCTGACTAGTGGCCATAGGATTGTACCCTAAGAGGACTTTGTGAAAGTGTGGCTTTTTGAGAGAGAAGCTGAGTGGTTGCTGCATGGTGGCGACAATGTCATGTGTCATGCACAACCCTGATGTACTCTTGCTCTGCACTAAATCAGCTGTGTAGACTGGGCCAGGGTCATACTTCCCTCATCCATCTTCTGGTGCAGGTCATCTGCCTTGGGCAACCAAGGCAGTTTTTGTGCCAAAGCCAAGCCTAAAACTATGTAGCTGTTCTTCCATGATTATTATTGCTGTACTTGTAGTACACTTAGTAGGGATTAAGCATCAATGAACGTGGCAAGACTTACTTCTGAGTAAACATATAATGGATTGGGATATAAGTAGATTTTCTATTGTCTCCCTTGAAACCTTCAAATGAAAGAACTTTTGCAAAAATGCAATAGATCCTTTGTTGTGTACTTTGAAACAAACATTGTGTCCACTATGTGAAAGTTTTTCATTAGTGTATCGTTAGCAAAGAAAGGCATTATGCATTGCAACATTACAATTTACAAACTGTACATCTGTATTAATGTAATCATTTAAAATTAATCAAGCCATGAAATTTCATACCATTTGAACTGAGAATCTTAAAAGACTGTTACCTGCAATAATGGAGGTAGGAATTGTGTGAATAAGATCAGCCTCAGTGGATTACCAACCAAATAGCAGATGCAAGCCAGTTGCAGGGTCCAAACCGAGACTGAAGCTGAAAACATGAAGGTTTGGGTGCCGCTAGAAAGATACTGAAGATCTGGAGAGGCTATAAGGATCTGGAACTCAAACAGGCAGCTGGGTACAAGGCTTGAGTAGTGGGGTCCAGGGAAAACAAGATAAGAGAATTGATCTGAACAGGAGTAGGGAGGAAGTTCAGGCCATAAAGCTGACAGGCAGAACCTGAAAGGGCCATCGAAGCAAGCAGCATGTAGACGCCTGGTGTCCCACAGAAAGGGGCTGAAGGGCGGGTCAGGACAGACTTGAAATGTAGCTAGACTGTCTGAGGCACAGGGTGGATTTCAGGTTTCAATAGAACTTCTCTCTCTCTCTCTCCCCCCACTCCCCACACCCCAGAGGGGGAATGAGAGCTGCCTATGTAAACCAACAAGCACAACAAGAAGTTGTTGTGTGGAGTGCCGCCCTTCAGGGTTCTAGTCAGCCAGCCACGCATTCTTTCAGGATAATCCCTTCCCTTCCTCTTCCCCACACTGATTTCCAGCCTCCCCCAACTCCCCCTGCAACAGACACTCCACATTCTTTGGCTACCTGTTCAGTGCTCATTGAGCTGTGGTTTTGTTTAGTTTTTTTCCCCTTGCCCCCTTAGGGTTTTTTTCCCCTAAGTCCTTTTTCTACTTCTGCAAACCTTGGGGTTCCCACCCCCACCCCAAGCATGCTGATCCTTCCCTCTTGTTTCTCAAGAGTCTCTCTCTCTCTCTCTCTCTCCCCTGTTATGGCTATCGTGACTCAGCACCTGAGTTTACTGTGAATGTAGATCAGGGATGGGGATATAAGCCTCCAGACCAAACAAGTGTGAAACCAAATACTCACATACAGACCATTAACAGTCGAAATAATAGGGTAGCTCTGAATGTTGCTGGAACGGGGCCCTCCAAGCAATCCACTCAGTCTGGGGAAACGTGCAGCTCTCAGTTGTGTATCTTTGTACTTTATTGTATTTTTAAATTGGCATGTATTTATCCGGATTTATTTGTTTTTAGGACACTGCAGTTTCTTGCCAACCTTAAAAATAGCTGTTTATAGTGGAGCCTCTGGACGCCTTGCAGTTCACTTAGGGTGCAATCCTATGCAAGTTTAGCTGGCTGGGGCATGCTTGGAGTTGTAGACTTTTTTTCTGTCTAAATTTGTATAGGATTGCACCCTTACTATCATAACATGTACATGTCTTGGCCAGTACATGCACTAGAGGAGGTTTGGCAAGACTTACAGTTTGGTGAGTTTTTATTTTGTTAATAATTTAAAAAATATTTAAAAATATACGCAAGTACTAGCTTTCAACCCTAATTTTAAAAAATTAAACACAATATTGTATTTATATTTACAAGTGTAACTACTGCAGTGTCTAATGTCTGTAACTGTGAGGAATCTGTTGTAGACAATGTTTTTGCATACATATAATATGCTAGGCCACATCCTAATTGTACTAGACCTCTGAGGAAGACTATGTTGAAATGCATTTGGTCCATTTGGTATTGGTTACTTTTGGTATTACTAGGTTTTTGCAGCATGATAATAGTGTATTCCTTTATTGTTTAGATGTATGCTTTTAAACTTTAAAAAAAAACAACCTTTATCATTAGCTTTTGTTGCATATATTTATTATCCCCAGTAAGCCCTGTTATATTGCTTGGGGTTGTGGGACACTTCCTGTTTTATTGTGTTGCCTCCCAGCACCAGCTAAGTCTTTCTTCATGCATCCCACTTGGCTGAGTGTGTTTGTGCTCTGTCCCCATCAGGATAACAAATGGCATGCGAAGCTCAGGGCTTCTCCACATCGGGTTTTTTATCCCACAACTTTACCAGGGCTTCTGCTTCTAGATTCTCTGAGGGATTAAGATGGGCTTCTTCACACACACTTCCTGCGGTTTCCTCCCCAGAAAATTGGCTTTATCTGCAAGTTCTATATGCTTCATTATACAGCCACTGGATGGCGCTGTTGTTATAGTGCCACTTCTTCACATGGACAAATTCAAACCACTTAAAACCGCTTCCTTTTATTACCACATTATCTCCATTTCAAATAAAGCCGTGGAAATGATCAGAAAGCATGGGAGAGGTGCTGGAGGTGGACAACGTCATGTAAAGGACCTGCAAACTTCTGTGAGAAACCAATCTCAATTTCAGGATAAAAGCCCCATGTGGAGAAGCCCTCAGCCAGCACTGGGAGTAGCCACTTCCCCCAGTGCTGGCTGAGTCATCCACATGCTTCTTGGTGCCCCCAAGGGGGCAGTGAGAGGCACATGACAGAGGCACCTAATTCAGCTGGCGCTGGGAGGAGCGGCTTCTTCCAGTGCCTGCTGAATCTTCCTTCATATGCTTCTCACCACCTCCAGTGGGGACGGTGAGTGGGCTGCAAAGGAGGTGTCAGCGGAGCCCCCTTCTCCCTGTTGAAAGAGGCACAGAGTTTCATGACTCTCTCAGCATTCTGGTGGCCCACTAATGTCATCTGTCCTAATTTTGATCTTGGACTGATAGAAGCAAAGGATAAGACATTTATCTGAAAACTATATAACAACAACATACATGGAATTGACAAAAACAGCAAGAATAGTAAGTCCTTTCTTTCAGCATTTACAAATCAGAATCTATCAGAATTCAGCAGAAGCAAAGAATATTTATAAAACATTAACAACTTTAAAAAACATAATGCTAGGCAGGACACCATGAAAAGGATTATTATCACAAAGGTATAATCCTACATACTGGTAATGCCAGGGGAGAGATACATCACCGCTATACCAGTGCAACAGCTGCAGATTAACCCAGCCCCAAACCACAGGGAAAAACACATAACAGAGCAAAAACAGCTATATCCCCGGCATCTATGGCAACACTTCGGGTGCCTGCCCTTTGCAGACTTCACAGTGTTGATGTCCTTGTATCACTTGGAGTGAGCCAATGAACTGATTGCAGTGGGGACACCCCACCAGGACAGCTTCCCACCCTGCTCCACACGCAATCCCAGAGCACCCTCCATGCCATGAGCTTCTGTAGCACAGGTGGCAATGACCCAGCTGCTGTGAATCCCCAGACATTTCTGCTCACGCACACTGCGTTTGATCACAACACACGCACACGGAATGACAGGCCACACAACACGGCACCTAGATGGCTGCCTTGGCAGGAGGCCAGCTTAGAGGACACACAGCCCTCTTTGGTGCAAGGGCCTAAGAGCCATGGAGGGAGGGAAAGAGTCTTTTGCCACGCAGGGAAAGGGCAGGGCCAGAAGCCACAACCACAACCACACACTGTCAGCAGCAACCTCCAGTACTTCCCCAAACCAGGTACAAGGTTAGGAAACTGGAGGTGCGAGTTCAAGCCCCATCATGGGGAATGGATGGAATATGGCCCCAACTTTTCCATGCCTGGCCAGCAACAGCCATGTCAGAGGCAAAAGAAAGGGAGCTCCCTCCCAAGATCTGAACCCAACTGGCAAACGACCCACTCAGCCACAGCAACAGATGGGAAACAGAGGCATGATGGGGCATTGGTCTTCCTCCAGCCATCAGCCTGAGGACCCAGGTGTATGTGCCAGGATCACTAACCTGGTAGAAAAGCTTGGGTTTCACATGCAAGAAGATTGAGGATATACCCTCTTGCTAGAAAAGCTAGGAAAGGTTTGTTATTAATAATAAATGTATTAATAAATTTTCCCACACACAGAATAACACTTGGAGTAGAACTCTAAACTCAAGATTTGAAAATCATGAAGAAAAAGCAGGGAAGACAGAAGTTGTTCCTCTAGCTACAAGGCTCTATAGCCCAGAGTGGAACACTACAGTTATGATTTTGTCCAGTTAGAAAAGTATTTTGGGAGCAGATGTAGGAGAAGATGAGATCAAATAAAAATCCCTCTTTCTCAATATGGATGATACGCCTTTTCACACCTCATGTATTGCATTCAGATCGGATATTGCACTTTTGCCATTCAACAGGACGTTGTAGAGATATAGGGCAATGTTGTCGGGCTGTGCTTTGACTGAGTACATAGAATAGCCCTAAAGTATTCATTTTGTCAGAGTATTTTGCGTTATCAAAAAAGAGACTCTACATACCTTGGATTTGAGACCATAAGTATCAGATGGCCCCATCCTGCCACCTTGTGGTTGCTGTAAAATTCAACTCACATTTTAAAAGCCTCCTGTCTTAACACATAACATAAGAAGAGCCTTGCTGGATTAGACCAAGGGTCCATCTAGTCCAGCACTCTGTTCACACAGTGGCCAACTAACTGCCCACAGGAAACCCACAAAGAGGACATGAGCGCAACAGCACCCTCCCACCCATGTCCCCCAGCAACTGGTGTACATAGGCTTACTGCCTCTGATATCAGAGGTTGCATATAGCCACCAGGACTAGTAGCCATCAGTAGCCTTTGTCCAATCCCCTTTTAAAGCCATCCAAATTAGTGGGCATCACTACCTCTTGTGGGAGTGAATTCCATAGTTTAACAATTAACCGTTTGAAGAAGCCCTTTTATCTGTCCTGAATCTCCCACCAATCAGCTTCATGGGATGACCCCGGGTTCTAGTATTATGAGAGAAGGAGAAAAATGTCTCCCTATCCACTTTCTCCACACCATGCAGACTTCTGTACACCTCTGTCATGTCTCCCCTTACCCTCCTTTTTTCCAAGCTAAACAATCCCAGCTGCTGTACCCTCCCCTCATAGGGGGCGTTGCTCCAGTCCCTTGATCATTTTAGTTGCTCTTTTCTGCACTTATTCCAACTCTACAATACCCTTTTTAGGTGTGGTGACCAGAACTATTCATAGTATTCTAAGTATGGTTGCACCATAGATGTGTATAAGGGGGGTATGATCTTGGCAGTTTTATTTTCAATTCCTTTTCTAATTATACCTAACATGGAATTTGCCTTTTTCACAGCAGCCACACACCGAGTCGACATTTTCATCGAGCTGTCCGCCACAACCCCAAGATCCTTTTCTTCGTCAGTCACCGCCAGTTCAGATCCCATCAGGTTATACTTGAAGCTGGGATTTTTTGCCCCAACATGCATCACTTTACACTTGCTTACATTCAACTGCATTTGCCATTTTGATGCCATTCTCCCACGTTGGAGAGATCCTTTTGGAGCTCCTCATAATTCCATTTTGTTTTAACCAGTTAAATAATTTGGTGTCATCAGCAAACTTGGCCACTTCACTGCTCACTCCATGTTTATTGACACTCTTAAAGAACTCTAAAAAGTTAGTGAGACGGAAGCCATGTTGATTCTTTTTCAGCAGGGCTTGTCCTTCTACATGCTTACTAATTTTTTCTTTAATAATATTTTCAACCAATTTACCCAGAGCAGATGTTAAGCTAGAAAGGAAAGGTTCCTCCTGTGCAAGCACCGGGTCATTACTAACCCCTAGAGAGACGCTTGCTTATGCTGGCGTTTTCATGGCAGACTATAGCGGGGTGGTTTGCCACTGCCTTCCCCAGTCGTGACTACCTTTCCCCCAGCAAGCTGGGTACTCATTTTACCGACCTTGGAAGGATGGTCGGCTGAGTCGACCTGAGCCAGCTACCTGGGACCCAGCTTCAGCTGGGATCGAACTCAGGTCGTGGGGAGAGTTTCATTGCAATACTGCTGCCTACCACTCTGCGCCACGCGAGGCTCATTATATTTAATAATGCTTTCAACCAATTTACCCAGAACAGATGTTAAGCTAACTGGCCTGTAATTTCCCGGATCCCCTCCCCCTTAATCCCTTTTTAAAAATTGGTCTTACATTGGCCATTCCCCAGTCCTCTGGTACAGAGGCTGAACTTAGGGGCATGTCACCTATTTTTGTTAGAAGATAAGCAATTTCATATTTGAGTGTTTTAAGAACTCTAGGATGGATACCATCTGGGCCTGGTGATTTATAACTTTCAATTTTCAGTAAGGTTGAGAACTTCATCTTTTGTCACCATTTGCCACAGTTCCTCAGACTTCCTTCCTGAAAACATCTGTTCAGGCACAGGTATCTGTCCTATATCTTGTGCAGTGAAGACAGATTAAAAGAATTCAGCTTCTCAGCAATCTCCTTATCTCAGCAATCTCCTTTAACTAGGGACACAAATTTGTCCCTACTTAAAGAATGAGAAGGGAAATGTAGATATGGCAGGTAATGAAAACGATAACTTCAGTCCACTAAAACATTAGGGCATGTGTTCTTCACATTTGTCACATTTCCCCTTAAGGCAAGGGAAAGGGCTGACTTCCCTTGGCATAACAAAGCTGTCTCTGGCTGGGTTTCCTTTCATCCCTAGGCAGAGTCATTCAGGTCAGAAGAAACAGAGGATAACCCCACTGCTTACTCTGTTGCTGGGAGAGGACCATTCTCTGTCTGTCATCCCATTCTTGGGATGGATGTACCTAAACATCAGCTGCTGGGCAGCAATGCAAACCTACCAGGATGCACAAAAATGAGCTGGAGTGCCAATCCCATCCCTGGTCCAAGTTTGACTAGCTGTTGCCAGAAATGGAAGCTGAAAGAGCAACCCATGGCAGTTGCTGTCTGATAGTCAAGTAAAGATACAGGAGGAGGCAGGCTAGAAAGTGGAGCCTTGTCTTCTCACCGCCAAGGACTCCTGCTTCATGTTACCAAGCAAGGGAAGTGCTCTAGGTGAGGCTGGACAAGTCCGTTTAAAATTGCCCCTGCTCAGAATTAATCCACCTTCCATCAGAGCAGGCCTGGGGACAGCCCTCCAGTGCCGGCCTCAATCCCATTATTTGTGGCAGCCTTCCCCAACCTGGGGCACCCCAGACGTGTTGGACTACAACTCCCATCTTTCCCAGCCAGTAGGGCCAATAATTCAGAGACAGGAATACCCGCACGGGCTCCTTGTTGCGATGGGTCTGCCTGCAGTGGGTGCTATCACTTGGGGAACACCCGCAACACACCCAGACAGAGCGGATAAAGAGTGCCAGACCAGGCCAGGCCAGGCCACTGATGGGATGGGCAAGGGAAAAGCATCCGATCAGTAGGGATGCTGTGAGAAATTGAATAGGAGGACACTTGCAAAAGAGAGCAGCCGTGTTCCATTCCTCACAAGTAGTGCTGAGTCCAGCTGGGCTCTGCTTGCAGCCTGCTGCAAGTACAGCCTGCTTGACTCACACTGCAGAGCCCATCTCTGCCACCCCCTTTCTCTGCCCCCCAGGGCCCAACTATTTGACTGCAGCAGGGAGGGAGCAGAAGCATTTGTTGCAGGTGTTCCAGATCCCCAGCAAAGCGCTCATTTTCCTGCATCCCTGATGGGAAATGACACTATTTGTGTTGATTTTCACCAGGGGGAAGTCCCTCATACATAACTCAAGTAAGGTGAATGTCCAAGGAGACTCAAGACAAAAGCCCATTTAGTCATGCAGTTGACCTGTCAGAGTTACATCCAAGTCACTCAAGGCAAAAGAGTGGTTATGGCACAATTCGCACTGAGTAACAAACCTGGGCATAAGCAGGCCCCTGGAACATGCCCCCATGAGGCACCCCCTACCCAGCCACATGCTCATTTGCTAGCCTATTCAAAGCACACAGAAGTACAGTTCACATGACTGCAAGCTGGATTTGATTCAGTCTTTAGAGGCATGTTTCTTCCCTAGCCTGGCTAGAATGTGGGTGTTGTGAACTAGCCACATCAATCATTTTATCCACAACATGGGGCAATCCTCTATTTTTGGATCGGATGTCTGTGCCTTTAAGGGCAGCTTGACATGTAGAAGGCCATCAAGTAAAGCCCGTCACCATCAATGCACTTCCAGTAACCCCTGCTGTACTGCATGGTGCATGCTTACAAGAAGAGTGGGAAGGGGACACTTGGGCCAAGCAAAGGGCATAGTCCCCATCACAGAGAAATTGTGTTATGTGCAGACTAGAATTCTCTGGGGCATTCAGGAATTAGGCTACATCTAGATAAGGGATGAGCAACACTGGGAAATCTGTTCTGCTTAAGCCCAATGAATTTCCACAGTGTTTCCAGTCCAGTAAGCAGGGGTGGGCTGTATTGGGGTGTTGTTGTTTTTAAAATTCTGGGGGGGAAATATTTTTTGAAAAATGGCTGCAATTTGTGCATTTTTTTAAACCAGGCTCCACCATTTGTGTAAATTTGCACAATTTTTTTGGGGGGGGGATCTTGAAATGTGCAGGTATACTGCATGTATATTGACGTGGGGTTTTTTTTTTTAATGTTATTGCCACTCTTGCAGGTCTGCCTGTCCACTCTGTAGCCCCACAGAGGCACATTCCCCTCTTGTCAATATCCTTGTCAGTTTCATCCTCACTACACCTACTTCCTTTAGCCCAGCAGTCATATTCCATACTTGTCAAACAACTTGTCAATTCCCACCCCCCTTGCAAAGGTGTGGAAGAGCAGCAGTTTAAAAAACTGAAAAGAATTGTGGCAATATTTGCGCACATTTCAACATCCAAAAAACAGTTTTTAAAATTGCCCAAATTGTAATTTGTGCAAATAGTGGAACCCATTTTTTTTAAAAAAGATGCAAATTACAGCCATTTTAAAAAATGGAAATTCACATATTGGCTCAACTTGCTACAGAGCCAGCAGAGGGAAACTAAATGGAATCTACAGGGATCTGTTGTCAAGGCCTTGCTTCCACACATTAGGATCAGACTGACCCAATATGGGAGTTCCTGCCATCAGTTTCATGCCATGTGATACTTACCAGCTGGTTAAGTTCACTTTCAATTTGTGCTCTCTCTCTCTCTGTCTCTCTCTCTCTGTCTCTCTCTCTCTGTCTCTCTTTGTGTGTGTTTTAAAACTCTAGGCTACATTAACTGCTTTTCTACAAAGCAAAACAGAAATGTTCTTGGTAAGTTATTAATTCTGGTTCTTTTTCAGGTGCCCAGGCATAACAAAGGTGGTGATGTATTTATTAGGAGTGCTGTGTCCATCCCATTATTCCCCTCCCATGAAACATGAATCTCTTTGTTGCACTTGCTGGAGACTTTCCACCTTCATTCTTACCCCCACCCCATTTAATGTACACTGTTTACAGTAAAACACATCATGTTTTGGTGCATGCAGAGGTATTTGAACTATACACAGATAGGTGGTTTGCTTACACGGCTCCGTTGTAGTACTAGCCCAGGGCCACTTGTTACATCTGCTCGCGTAGGTATGTTGTAACAACACTGCAGTCAAATAAGAGCAGAACCAGCCCTGCCTAATGGCATCCTAGGGACGTTCAGGGCTGTCCTAAAGGGCATGGACTGCTTGTCAGCAAAGGGGAGTATCTGCAGCAACATAAAGGACTAATCATCACTTCCAGCAAGCAGGACCATACAAAATGCTTCTTATTGCTTGGATTTGATGCTGCTTATTTAAGAAGGATGCCCACCTCATTTTAAAGCAGAGTTGGGGAACCTCAAGTTCATGGGTTTCCCATCTGGCCCACAAGCTTCTTTTGCTGTTAATTCTCACTGAGTGGAGATAAGAGGGTATTTAAAGGCAACTAAAATGTAAAGGGTGATCATACAGCCCCCCAGAAACAGACATGACATCATGTCGGAAGAAGGGATGCTTCTTTCTTCAAACCTCTCATCAACCCCTCTTTTCCATTAGGCTTTTGGCTTTAGCCCCTTAATCCTTACCCCAAGTGAAATAAAGCCTGAAGATGTATAATTGCATTCACCAGGTATTAAATTTGCCACACCTGAGCTTGCACAATCCTTTATTCCCTCCTCCCTTCCCTCTCCTTTCTGCCGTCTCAACCCTGACAAAAGTTAGATTGTAAGCTCTCTTGTTGCTTATGAAACTCTGTGAAGTGCCACATGCAGAAGTGGTGCTGTATAAACCATGTTTCTTGTTTATGGATGCTTCCAGATAAGGCCTCTAATGTGCAATCGCCCTGCCTCATTCACATAATTTTACAGAGAGTCTAGACAACGTCCTCATCCACTTGCAACCCTCCTGTGTTTTCCCACCACTTTTTGTCTTTTTTCTTAATCTGTTTTTAATCTGTTAAGGAATAAAAGATGGAGTAGCTGCACGATGCCGTTGGACGGTTGGCACTAGGGCCCCTCCATCTGGTAGCACCCGTGGTGGTTGCTGTTGCTGTCATCCTAAAACTAAGGCTCCTTTTCTATCAGACTCCAAAGGCAAAAAGTCATAGTCCCTTCCTTTGGAAACTTTGATCCAGCAAAGGGAATGAATGCCAACATCCCTTCCTCCGCAGAGAAAGAAGCCACAACTACAGATTGTTCCTAGGTGCAGTAGCTCTGGATGCCTTTCAGGAAACGGCAGCATCTGCTGACTCATCTCCTGAAGAAAGAGGCGACTAAGCTGCTTTGCAACATGTATCATTAGTAGGCCAAGGTGTGGCTGGGGCAGCTTGTTTACCCCAACAATGAAGTCATTACTACGTTGTATCTGTGACAACTAGGAATGGTGGCAGTCAGAGGTTAAGAAACAGAGTGAACTACTATGGAAAACAAAAATATAAAACCATGTGTTTAGGAATACAAATAAAATGTCCCAATATCCATTAACCAAAAGATGATAACAAATGCAAATGATGTGGACAAGGGCTCAAAATATAAAGACTGCTGAAAGATATTCCAAGAATTACCGGAGCACCAAGGGCAGCTGGCCACTTGACCCATTTTAGGAGATAATCTTGCCAAATTTGGATATGTTGCTCCAGCAACCTATCACATCTAGGAACAATGGAAGACATGTAGCATGGGCAGAGAAACCTTTTCAACCCAAGGGCCGCATTCCTCCATGCCTCTTGGCTAAGCTTCTGCGGGCCGCCTGTCATCAGTGGGCAGGCAGGGACAAAGCAAAAGGTGGGCATTGTCAAGATTCCCTTGCCCCCCTCTTTCCTCAAGCACTCACAAACACACAAAAAGAGAGGCTTCAGTCTCACACCTTTAATTCATTATTCACAGGTTCATTACAGATGCGAATCCTTGAAGACTCTCCGGCTACAAAGGAAGGCCTCCAGGGGATTCAAATGAGATAAACGAAAGTTGTCCTCAGTTTGAAATGGTGGCTGTCTGACCAGGCTAACTTAGGGAGGGAGGTCCCGCCCCTCGCCTGCTGCTCCCCTGCGTAGCCTCTCATGCATCGCTAACCGGGCCGAACGTCTAAGCTGTGCCCGTGAGGTTCCCCTCTTAGCTCTGCGTCTCCGCCTGGCATCTCTTAGGTCACAGACCTCAAGCCCCTCTCCCTCCTGCATGCCGCTTCTCACAGAGGGCGGTGAGGATGAAGCTTCATGCCCGGCCATCTGGGAGTTGGTAACCCGAGAAGCACGCCTACCCGTATCTGAACTGGCCTGTGAAAAAACTCCCCCAGTGCTGACTGCTCCTCTTCTGAATCTGAGCTGCTAACTATCTCCTGGCACTCAGAATCAATCCTGACAGGCATGGCCACCCACCCTCTCGCATATATACACACATTTACCATGCACTCATTCATTCATGCACATGCACACATAGTCATACACACACACACACACACACATCCATCTAGACTCCCTCTCACACACATAGCCCACACACAGCAATTAGGCTTGAGAAAAGCCTTCCATTGGCTCAAGAACAACAAACTGAAGAAGAGCAGGAAGGCTACCTCACCTGTACCGTGACTTGGAGGTGGCACTGGACTGGGACCAGCGCTGAGTTTAGTACGAAGGAGACAATTTGCGATTGTCTCCCTAGGATAGCTGCTCAGGATCTCAGCAGGGAGACTCAGCTGCCAATAATACACACACACACACACACACACACACACACACACACGATGGGTCAGCCTCCTGGCCCAACTGAGAGATGCACAAAATCTGTGCTGGAGAAATCAGGGAGGAGGGGGGAATCTTCGCACAACAGAATGAGAAGCGCATTGGAACATTATCTGGATTTCATGGTATTGGCTTTGGTCCATCAGGGACACACAAAGTATGAAAAGCCGAGTGTATCGTACCTTTAAAATCCACTTTTCAAAGATATGCCCCACACCCAACATACTTCCAGGTTGGGTGTGGGGAGTAAAACAGAACGCCATCAGCCAGGCAGGTGCTGCCCCTGTCCAGGCTCCCTCCCCTCCCCCAGCTACCACATTATTATCCCCAGCAGCATCTGAAGGCTCCCCATTAGAACACCTCACCAGCATAATTTCACCCCATTCCAGCTAACAGTCAGAGTTGGAGCTCCCACCCCCTTTCTCCATTCCCAGGGTGTAATTACAGGGATCTAGCTGCTTCACCCATTGACAGTCTTCAGCCAGTGTTGCCCAGTCATAAAACCCCAGTTGCGCACTTCCAGGGAGTAAATACAGTGATGTAGCTGCTTCACCCATTCTCACCCTACAGCCTCGGTTGCCTGTTTCCCCCCACTGAGAATCTGTAGTGCTTTTTTCCCATTGAGAAAAGCAGAGCTGTGTTGTTTCAAGGACTGCTGCTACCACCTCCACTTCCCTCCTCCTCCTGCCCACACTTTTATCAATGTGAGAGAAGGGCTAGTTTCCCCGAAGCCTCAAAACAATGCTTTTATGAATGATGAAGGCAGGCTAGTTACTCTGCGTGTGGAAGGAAGCAATAGGGAAACTCCTGAAGCCCCAAAACTTTAATGAATGAGAAAAGCAGGCAGTTAAGCAATTGGAAGCAGAGCCCCGAAACAGAGCAGTAAAATGCGCAGAATCACAGCAGTGAATGATTGGACATGAGCGGTCATTGAGAATAACAGGCTTGCTTCCCTCCATGGCCCCCCTTTCTGTGCTCAGTAATATGCAAGGAGACAACCAGTTACTTCCCCAACCTGATGCCCTTGCGGAAAAAATGATGTGGAACAAATTGAATTTAAAATTAAACTGGGGCAAACAGCTGTTCCCTTACATTTGGGTAGGGATGCTGAGCTTCTGTTTACCCTTGGGCAGGAGTTCTGCTCTTTGCTCACATGCACGTGAGGGCAATGAGGTTCCCAAACCCCTAAGGCTGCCATTCCACAAAGCAGGGATGCAGCGGGGAAAAAACAAGACAAGAGGGACAGCCCACCTGCAGTGCTACAACAGCAGAACACACACCCAAAACACACATAAGAAGCTGCATTTAATTCAGGGATATGGGGCACACTGCACTGGAAGCAGGCAGAAGCTGGCTTAAAGGGAAAATGTAGCACAAAAAGCCTCTGAAAAAACTCCGGGTTTCAGGCTGGAAATGACAGCTTCGCTGCAGAGTGGCCATGACACCATGCGTCCCTAACAACTTTAAGCCACAGCAGCAAAGGAGAAAACCTCCCGCGTAGATGGGCCTGAGGCTGTGCATTCCCATGCAACTGCCTACATCTCCCCCACACTGGGAACGTTGGAGTTGGGTTTGATTAGAAGAGCCTTATTTTCCCCGTGCTCTTCAGCTCCTGCAAATCCTCCCACCTTCCACCACATTAAAGGTTCAGATGTGTCAGGTTTCTTCTCCTCCTTCCCCCCGCCTTGTCTCAGGTTTCTCCATTTCCCGGGATGGCCTGCCCTGGGCCCGGCCAAGGCTTCAAATAGTACACCGTTGTAAACAAGTCCCAGCCTCAGTCTCATCCATGTGGGCTGAGTGAGCAGTCCCTGTGATTAGGTGGGCAGGATGGAGCTGCACCAGTGGGTTCTGGCTGGTGCCTGCAGGGCAGAGCTTCTTTCCCTGATAATATTGTTTGGGGTGGTGCTCTGATCCACCTGGCTGGTCTGGCCTGAACAAGCTCTGGCGCCTTATAAAGGCAGCATGGCCTCAGATCTGCTCAGTTTCTGCTCTGCTGGAGCCCAGGCCTTGCCAAGGAGGGGAGAGGGGGCCTGCTGACCCGCAGGTGTGCCAAGGGGAGGGCTGCTTGCCTAGACTCAGGATGTCCACAGCAAGGGGAGGGGGAGCAGGTGAGGGCTGCCCCGCCGAGAGGGTGGAAGGCCTGATTCCTCCAGCCAAGGGGGTGAGCAACGGCCATGGTGCAGACCAGGAGCCCTCCAGCAGGAATTCTGTGGTCATCCGCCAGGCGGTTGGGAGGAGTATCTTCACCTCCAGCATCTCTTCAGCGGCAGAGCGGGTTAACCTTATGATGAATCAGGAGGAGGAGGAGCGTGAAGAAGCAAGTCGCCCAGTGCTATTTATACAGCTCTCTGAACTCTTCAGCACTCCTGATGGACTGGCGTGGCGGCAAACCGCCAGGTAAGTACCAGCCCAGGGGCAAAGGCGGTGGCAGAGCACATGGTTTGCAGGCCAAAAGTCTCAGGTTCAATCTGCAGCATCTACAGTCAAACCGATCTCCAGCAGGATTGGGAAAGCGTTATTCTATCTGTCCATCTGAGACCTTGCAGAGCTGCTAGAGGACAACGTAGTTAAATGCTGGGTGAGATCAGCCAGCTGTGTGGCTGAGCACAAGGCAGTTTCACAGGTGCCCAGTTAGGATTTGCCAGAGCACAGCAGAGCTGGCGGGAGCATAAGGATCATGCCTGTAGCTGCCATAATGCACAGAGGGCTGCTTCTTGGGAGTTGCAACAGGGAATTCCTTTCTCATCCTGCACTTCCATCATCAGGCATAAGAGATTATACGTATCTGTTTTCCCTGCAGCAACTGGAAGTAAAAAAGGGACCGCCACCCAGTCATCTTCCTTGATGAATAACCTGGGGTTGGTCCACTTTCAAATGTCGCAAACTCAACCTTGCCAGTTTCAGATATTAAACACTGTAAGTCTGGTTCCCAGAACAAGAAGCTTGAGGGGACATCACTCCCACCTGAAATGGGAGAATGGGGCACTGCTCAGCCACAATTCCTGGCTGCTTGGCAAATACCAGAGTGCTTTTCAAAATGGATGCAAGATTAGAACCCATAGCAGAGAATGCAGGGAGAGCAAGGCACATCACACCACACAGGCTGTGATCTCACTGACAGTGCTGCCCGCCACGTGCTCGGCCTGGAACAGGGGAACAACATGGCAACACTGTGCTGTAGCTGGAACAGCTCAGTGGCCAGGAGTGTGAGCCAGGATGCCCCCAGCTCAAATCCCACTTCAAACAGTTATTCCCTTGGTGGCCTCTGGTAAGCCGCTGTGCCTCACCATCTCCATCTGCAGTAGGGGGCAAATAATATCCTGTAAGACTGCTGTGACTATGTATGTAAAGTGCTTTGAAAAGTCAAAAAGCATTAGAAATATGCTAAGTGTTACTGTTGTTAAAACATTTGGCTGAATACACATTCAGCAACAAGCTTCATTGGTGCTGCACAGTGCTATGGCATCACGACCACATCGCACGGCAGTCTTTGTGTGGGGCCACGCATGCATGCGTATGTGGCGCTGCCAGATCACAGTGGCAATCCTGCAGTTAGCACTGCGGCTGACCCTTTCTCCACCTCAGTGGCACCTTGACCCCATTGGAGGTGGCACAGCAAGAGTGTTCAGGGGCGGCTCCTTGAAGAACAGCCCTCACTTCTGATTTAAAAGGTCTTTTAAATCTTCAAATATACTTCATTATATGTTTAAATATCCAAGGTTTCGACTTTAACCAGAACAAATTTGTCTTCTGGGAAGGTGTCCAGATGCCTCGTTTAAGAACAGTATTTTGGGATTTGTTACAGAATTTGACAGATGGTTACACAAGCTAAGGCCCGTGCAATGTGCAAAGATATTGGGGGGACGCCCCCTCCCCATCCCTGGGGGTTTACTCGGGAGAGGCTTCAGCAATGGCCCAGCCTTTACCATGTTCCCTCCTCTTCTTTCTCGCTTCTCTATGAGTTGAAAGGTGCATATGTAGTCTCTGGTCCCTCCCCTTTCTGCACAGAGCAGTCACAGGCTCTGGTGTGGGAGTGCCACAGAAGTGATGACTGTGCTTTTTCTTTTATTTGAATATATTTTTATTTATTTTATATGAATGAAATAAACAGTACCAAAATTACCAACAACCTCATCAATGCTTCAATTTACCAGCAATACAATATTCTGATGAGGACACCACAATAACAAAAAGAGAAGAAAAAAGAAAGAGAAAAAGATAAAGGGAAAAGGAGGAGGGAGGAGGAAGGGAAGCAAAGAAAAAAGAAGAAAATTCCTTCCCCCTTGCTCCTCCCTCCTTTCCCTCCCCCCTAACGAATTTAATTTAAGCTCCAACACCCCCTGGTCTCCAATGTCGTTCTATTTTAAAGACTATATCTGTAACCTTAACAACCTTACATTTCTATATCATATCGTCAATCTTATATCAAAAAAGAGGTCTAGAATTCATTCCCAAAAGCCTAGCATTATTAGTAATTATATATATATATATATATATATATATATATATTTTACACACACACACACACACAATATTATATAATAATAAAACTTAATATAAACCTTCAACACTCAGTAATATATTTTATACTAGATATATTATCTATTTTAAGATAAAAGCAAGAAAAAACAAGAAAAAATAATAAATGAAAGAAAGTAAGCAAATATATACATAATCAATTATCTTCTGAGTTAGCCTGGATCATATAGGCTAAATAGAAACAATTAACAAAGCTTGTTTAAAGATTCCAGTTCATGGGATTGTAACAAAGTTCTCATGCTTTTTTACGTTCAGCCAAGTCTCCTCCATTTCATGATTTTGAAACTTCTTCATCTGACCTTCAGACACAATACAAAGAGTAGCAGGATATTTTAAGTAGTGTTGTAAATTCATTTGTTTTGCCAAGTTCTTTGCGTTGATAAATTGCCTTCTTTTATTCACCACCTCTTTAATGTAGTCTGGAAACAACATAACTTTATCTTGTTTCCAGGAAAGGCTTCAAGCCTCCCTAGCCAGACGCAGGATAAAATTCTTTGTGGAGACTTTTGCAAATTGAGCTATGGTGGTGTAATCAGTCCCTTTAGCATTTGGCACACAAAATGCCTGCTTAATATCAAGTAAATAATCAGATGGAATAGGGAGTATTTCATGCAAAAGTTTATCCACAAAAACAAGCAATTTTAGGCAAATTTATAATCCCCAAAATATGTACATTGGAATTCTTCATGAAGGCCTCCAGCTGAGAAATTCTATCAGAGGTGTTTTTAAAGTAAATTTGTGTCGTGGTTTCGTTTCCAGCCAAACGGTCTTCAAGCTCATTAATTTTTGACTCAATTTTTTGCCATGACGCATTAATCAAATCTACAGCTCCTTGCAGGGCAGTGATGGAATTTTGGATTAAATCCAACCTCTTAACTTGCTCCGTAAATTGCGAAGATAAGGTCTTTATCAGCGTAAATAATTCACCTATATCTTCTCTTCTTGACACTTTTGACAAAGAAGGTTCAGGGGGAGTAGATGCGAGCTCCTTTCTTCTCCTCGGCGCAGACATGTTTCTCTCAAGCAGATCTTGCAGGTCCTCAGATGTTCTCAAATATTGTTAAAATCATCCCTCAAAGGTTGCTGATATTTCTTAAAGCATATATTATATGGAACATGTCAGCCCTGTTTTCTCCTATAAAATAGGAGTCTTAGTACAGCTTTTTGCGTTGGTAAAGCTCTGGGGAGATAATCCTGGAATCCAGCGCCCTCACTATCGCATGGGAGTTACCTTTCTCC
This sequence comes from Heloderma suspectum, assembly GCF_057233095.1. Lineage (NCBI taxonomy): Eukaryota > Metazoa > Chordata > Lepidosauria > Squamata > Helodermatidae > Heloderma > Heloderma suspectum. The sequence continues at coordinate 146,397,737 of NC_139461.1, forward strand.
AAGATGTTGTCCAGAGCTGTTGCCTTGCCCCCCCCCCTTCCATTCCAGGTGGGAGATGAAAAGGTTTTTCAACCTTCTAAAAAACTGTTTGAGAAAGCTCCCACGGAGCCCCGTGGGAAGCTACCAGAGCGACATCGGTCCCAACCGGAAGTCCTGACCATGCTTTTTCAAGGTGGCAGGCTGTGATAGCGGGAGGCACCTTCTGTTTTTAAGGAATAACTGAGCCTGTCTTCACAAGCTGCTGAGCAGCAAAGGGGGCTGACTTATTTTTCCACCCCTTTTATTTCATGGCTTGGTATATCCATCAACACTTAGCGTGAGACAAGTCACCTCTAAAACGGTATGTTTTTTTCTAGAAAGTCTTCTACAAGATTAATTCCTTGATCATATAGTGCATTTGTACAACTTGACTTGTATTGTGTGACTAGGCACACATTTTTTGAAGTACTGGTTCCCCTCTACTCAGCACTGGTTAGGCCTCATCTGGAGTGTTGTGTCCAGTTCTGGGCAACACAGTTTAAGAAGGATACAGACAAACTGGAAAAGGTTCAGAGGAGGTCAACAAAGATGATCAGGGGACTGAAAACAAAGCCCTATGAGGAGAGACTGAAAGAATTGGGCACGTTTAGCCTTGAGAAGAGAAGACTGAGGGGAGATATGATAGCGCTCTTCAAGTACTTGAAAGGTTGTCACAGAGAGGAAGGCCAGGATCCTTTCTCGATTATCCCAGAGTGCAGGACACGGAATAATGGGCTCAAGTTACAGGAAGCCAGATTCCGGCTGAACACCAGGAAAAACTTCCTGACCTTTAGAGCAATATGACAGTGGAACCAATTACCAAGGGAGGTGGTGGGCAATCCCATGCTGGAGGCATTCAAGATGAGGCTGGGCAGTCATCTGTCTCAGGGATGGTTTGACTTGGATTCCTGCATTGAGCAGGGCGTTGGACTCAATGGTCTTATGGGCCCCTTCCAACCCTATTTTATGATTCTGTGATTCTTGAGTTACATGTTCTGTATGCGTTATGAGTTCTCTGCCATGGATTCACTCATTGTCATTTGGACTAAGCTAAACCAGTGTTCCCCACCTGTAAAATGGGTAAATGTTTTCTAGATGCTTAATTTCTAGAAGTATGTATATATGTGGCTTTGGCTTGGCTCACTTTCCTGAGTTAACTGTTGTGCATTTAGGTTATTTTCTGCTTTCTGATTGTGTCATAGTTATAGTTTGGAGGGTGTGTTCTTCTGTGTGTGCATGTGTGTGATATCATGTGTATCACAGATGGCAGAGAACTTGTAGGCACAGGCAAGAGCTATACACCTTAGAGTCTATGTTTTGTCCTGTTGACTCAGTTGCCTTTTTTTAATTTAAAGAGTTAGGAAAAAGTAAAGTTCTAAACTTACCCCCATTTGCTGGTGAATGTCATCAGATTCCATTTGATGTACACTAAATGCATGAGAAGTGTAGTTTTAAAATGTATAACATAAGTAAATAAATAGTGCATAGACTTGTATGCACAGAGGGATGGTACGGACAGTCTAGTGAACACAGGAAGGTCAGGGGGTACATTTGTCCCTGCATTCCCACTGCCCCCTCCACCATCATGCACATTCACTGTCACCATACAGATGTCATGTGCAAAGTCTAGGGTGAGGACAGGTTTTGCTTCCTCTCAAATGTGCACATTTAATTCTCTTTCTCCCTCACATTCCCCCCTCCCCCAGGCATAGCTCTGCTTCTTCATCTGCATATCTCCACCCATGATTCTGTTTCTCAGGCCTGGTTTAAAAGGGACAATTTGCACATAGTGTAAACTGGGGTGGGGGAGGCCAAAAATACATCAAACTTAGTGCCAGGTAGGTACAGGGCCTGAAAAGGTATTAAGCATGATTTCAGCAGAAGCCTCCTCCCTCTCCTTCACCTCCATGCTCCCTCACTCATCTTCTCACCAAAGGGCCTGGCTTGAGAGGGAACATGACTGGCAGAGGCTGGCACCAGGGCTAAGGGAGGGACTGCACTACACTGCCCCCTTGCCAAGAGAGCCTGGTGAGTGGGAAGGCGAATCAACGTTTAGCCTGCACTTTGGCCCATCTGGTCTGTCTGGGTGGCTTGCAACAGAAGAAACCAAATGACAATCCGCCAGAAGATCAGACAATAACACAACTTGGTAAAACCACAATAGGTGAAACACACCTGATAAAGCACAGCTTCCCTGCTAGCTTAAAAGCTTTGGAGAATAGAAAGGCCTTTGCCTGGTACCCATATGACACCTGATCTGGTGCCAGGGGAGCTTTCTTGGGAAAAGGGCTCCCCAGGCAAGGCTTTCTCCCCAGTCACCCCCCCACCTCCCCTTACCTCAGAAGATGCAGGCATCTCAGACAGAGACCCTGATGGTAACCTCAGTGGCTGGGTGGAGCAAAGCAGGCAAAGAGGGTCCAGCAAGTACCCAGGCCCCAAGCCAGGGAAGGCTTTAAAGCTAAGCAGCTGCAGCCACCACCTGGACTGAGCTTAGAAATGGAGCCAAGGCGTTGTTTCGACACAGGCAGGCGAGGCATGACCTCAGTGCCCTTCCCCCCTGGCGGGGTGACCGCTGTACCACAAACCAGCTGCCACAGTTTCCAAACTGTCTTCAAAGGCAGTCCCATGTATATGCATTACAGTAGTCCACCTTGGAGGTTATCCAGGATTGGATAACTGTGGTCAGGGTATCCCCGCCTCAGCTGGTGTACCACCCTCAACTGGTGAAAAGTGGCCTGAGCCACTAAGGACACTTCAGCTTGCAGTGCCCAACGTGGATATCTGAGCACCCTATGACCACGAACGTGCCTTCAGGGGGAGTGCAACCCAGTGCAGAACTGCTTGACCACCACCTCCCTGAACAAAGGAACCACCCACCAACAGCACCTCCATCTTGTTAGGACTGAGCTTCAGTTTACTGGCCCGGACCCACTCTATGACTGCTCACCATTACCCCCTCCACCAGCTCACCTGAGTGAGATGTGAAACAGAAGCACAGCTGGGCGTGACCAGCATACTGCTGAAGCCTCAAACCCTTGAATAGTCTTTCTCAGTGGCTTCAAGTAGATGTTAAGTCACATGAGAGACAAGATGGACCCTTCTGGAACCATCCAGGATGGACTAGCAAAAATATGTGGCCAAACAAAAACCTCCCAGCACCAACCTTGACCCCCCTTCTCCCCTCCCAGTAAGAACTGAGTCACTGAAACACCGTGTTCCAAATTCCCAGTCCAAAGAGCCTATCCAGAAGGTCAATGGTATCCAAAATTTCTGAGAGATCCTGGAGAATTAATAGGGTTGTACTCACTGTGTCTCTCTCCAAGTACAAATCATCCATCAGGATGACCAAGGACGTTTGTGTGCCAAAACTGGGCCTGAAACCAGGGAAGAATGACTCCAGATAATCTGCCTCATCCTGGAGGGCCTGAAGCTGTCCAGCAACCACCTGCCTGAGTACCTTGCCCAAGAAGGTGACATTCATGGCCGACTGATAGTCGTTACAATCCTAGGGATCTGGGGAGGATCTCTTTAGGGTGAAGTGTATGCAAGTCATTTCACCCGTAAAGCACTTAGCACAAATGTTGCAATGTGCACCTTCACACCACAGTGAGGGCCAAGTTGGAGCAGGCCCCACACCACCCGGAAAAGCAATGCTGGACAGCACTGTGAGGACGCAGTGGGGGTGGAGAACTATGGCTGCCATCATGGCTACAGGGAAGGCTGCCACCTGTGTTCGTTCGAATTCACATAGAGCAGCCTTCCCCACCCTGGTGCCCTCCAGATGTGTGGAGCTACAACTCCTGTAAACCTCCAGCCAAGTTGTAGCCCCACACATCTGGAGGGCACCAGGTGGGGAAGGCTGACACAGACATTTGCCTTCTAGCCATCTCCCAACCTGTCATGGCAGCCATCAAGCACATTTCTGCACGAGGCTGTTCATTCATTCATTCCATTTATATCCCACTTTTTTTTCCTCCTTAAGGAACCCAAGGCGGTGTACATAATCTGCTGTATCTACTTTTGGTTTCATCACAGAATTGAGTTCTGACCACTACATGAAGAGTTTCCTTTCCTGCTTCCACACTAGGTAGTGCTGCAATATAGAGCAATAGCACAAATACACAAGAGGAAATCACGGTTTCTTTTGCTTTCACAATTAAATGCCACACTTTCCCTGCTCTAAAAAAACTCACTGAAAGTGCTTTAAAAACAATTGAAACTGAAGGGTCACGATGTCATCTAAACAATAACTGTGAATAGAGAATGATGAGTGTACAATAAATGCCTCATGTAGAAAAGCTCCAAGTCCTGAGCTGTCTAGACAAGGTAGCCTCAGCATGGATGTTAAGGTCCCGCAGAACAATAAGTTGAGGGGGCTTCAATACCAAGCCTGAGACTACCTCCGTCAGCTCAGGCAGCAGGGAGTTGGGTCCACCAGTGGAATCCCCAATCTGTTCTTAGGCCCCAACGCCAGGGACAGACACTCAAAGCTAGTGGACAACTGGACAGGGACCTTGGAGAGCGGAGCAGAATCCCTTTGGACAATGGCAGCCTCCCAGCCCTAAAGCCTATGCCAGTGCATAGGGATGGACGAAAGTCCCTTACCTGATCCCGACGCTTGCTTCACGGTGGGGGGGAGGCGCTCCGTCCCTCCCCCCGAAATTCTGGCCAGAGGGGGAGGCGCCTCGTCCCTCCCCGCCAAAATTCTGGCCGGGGGAGAGGCGCCCTGTCCCTCCCCGCCGAAATTCTGGCCGGGGGGGGAGGTGCCCCATCCCTCTGGCCGTGAAACCTCGTCTCCTGCCGGGACGCAAACGGCGGCGGCCGTAGCCGCCACCGTTTGCGTCCCTGCAGTCAGCCGTGATAGGCTACGTAAATGTTTACATAGCCTATCACGGCTGACTTAAAAAAAAAAGAAAAAAGTGCATACACAAATGGCGGCGCCCATGGGCGCTGCCATTTGCATTCCTTATTTTGGCACGTGTAGTCTACGTAAACATTTACATAGACTACGGCGAAAATAAGGGCAACGCTCTTTGCGTTCCCCTTATTTTCGCCGTAGTCTACGTAAATGTTTACGTAGACTACACGTGCCAAAATAAGGAACGCAAATGGCGGTGCCCATGGGCGCCGCCATTTGCGTACGCGCTTTCCCCCCCCCCAAAGTCAGCCATGATAGGCTATGTAAACATTTATGTAGCCTATCATGGTGTTTTTTAAAAATCTAGCCGTGATGGGCTACGTAAATCTTTAAGTAGCCTATCACGTTTGTTTGTTGTTTTTTACTTGGAAATGGCGGTGGCGGAGGCCGGTTGGAAGACCGGCCGCCACTGCCGTGCCGCCGCTGGAGCCGCCGCCGCCGCCACCGCCCGGGACATTCGAGCAACGTAAGTCCCGTCCCGGGGGGGGGGGCAGACCGTTTCTCCACCAATTTCGGGGGCATTCGGCCTCCCCGAGATTCATGGAGAAATTCTCTGACATCCCTAGTGCTTCACAAAGAACCCAGGTGGGCACAGCTGAGTGAGATCAACTCTGCCCAGCTCCTCCCGCCACCAGCTGTCTCAATAAGACAAGCCAGGTGGATGGCTACTCTCACCACAATCTAACTGTGGATGATAGATGTTTTTACTGTGTGCCAACTTGACACTGAATGACAGCACCTCAAGATGAGAGGGTAACCTGGCCAGGTTACTGAGCACATCATGGTTGGAGGATGAACTGGGCCGGGGGGGTGCTTTAAATGTGTAATCTCCCTTCCCCTCACCTGGCCTGTCCAACCCCCACTGCCATACTTCTCCTGCCCATAATCACTGGAACAGGGCTGGCAACCAGGGTAGGCATAGTTGGGCCTCTGCCAAAGACCCACACCGCAGCAGGAGCCCACTGACAAGAGCTCCCTGGAGTCACTCCTCCTCCTCACCCCTGCAACCTGCTTGTTCACCTGCCTCTTGCTCTGGCCTAGAGAACGGAGGTGGTGAGAAGGAGGCGCAGTAGATGCCACTGCCTGCTTGCCTGTCAGTACCAAGGATGAGAAAGAGGAGAAGGAGCAAAAGCTGCTGGTGAGAAGGTACACTCATAGAAGGAGGGAGGTATCTTGCTCAAGGGCCCTCAAAAGCTGGACCCAGCATTGCACTGGAACGAAGGCCCCGCTCCTCCCCCAGGGCGTTGTCCGCAAACAATCCCAGAGACATAGTTCAATTCCAAACACAATTAAGCACACTAAAAACACCAGAGAGAGAGCTATAATAACACAAGAAGTTTAAAATACAAATAATAGCAAGAAGCAACACAACTGAAGGCAAGGTGTAAAAAATGTCCACTGGTACTTAAAATAGAAATGGAACATGCCAGAAAACGCCCATGCACTGAAAACAGATCACCTCCATAAATCAAAAATCTCTTAAAGGAAGGGGCACTCAGCAAAACAAACCCAAGGAGTTTTCAGCCATAAAATGTTGTAGCTAGTGCTCAGGGTAGCCATATAATTCTCCTGGGCACTTAGGTCTCCAATTCTTACTTGGGACATTCAAAAACTCTAATAGCCTCCCAACACACACACATACACCCCTCCCCAGGGGCATCTTTAGAATGTTAACTCTCTACTCCTCCAATACATAGGGAATAGAAAGTTCACCTTCACCTTTTTGGAATCACTCCCAGCAAGGTCAACCTGCCAGGCGACATTCTCCCCCTCCAAAAATAGCCTGTCACAACAAGAAGCCCTTGCAGATGGATGCTCTGCTTGCCTGGGACAAGGCAGGTCTCCTCACCTGGGCCTTGATGGAATTGTAGCTCCTCCTACTCTTGCTCTCTCCCCACGGTAGCAGCAGCAACCAGAGGAGCTGGGGGCAGAGGGAAAAGTCAAAGTGCCTCTGGTTAAGAAGTCCCATGTAGGGACAAGAAGTCCCATGTAGGCAAGCAGGGCGGCACTGCAGGGTTCTGGGGTCAGGGAGAGGAGAGAAAGGAGGCTGCCAGTTTTGGAGTCCAAGGGATAGGAACTGTGAAGGTCTGAGGCCTTCAGAGACAAAGGGAAAAAGTCAGGCTTAGAGGCCTGGAGTTTTCTGTTTGGAGGGGGTAACCCTGAGAGGAGTAGTTGCATTTCTCCAGTTAAGCGACAGTTTCATTTCTCAACATGAGTTTAATTTCTTCAAGCCTGAAGCAGTACTTTCAGTTTTGAGAGAAGAGAGTATATAAAGAGAGCAAGAGAGCCAGTAAGAGCAGAGACACAGCCTGAGGTGAGAGCACAGTCTGAAAAGTGAGCAAGAAGCAGCAGCCTAGGAAAGTCTAAGGACAGCTAGGGTAAAGGAACTTGCATTTTGCAACTTTTATTTTCTTTTAATGCCTTTTGTATCACTCAGCTCTGTTATGTAAATGCCTTTAGTCGTAATTTGTTTGCTTTAAATTTACCAGTTAACTGTTGTAGTTAAACCCTGTGTCTAGAGTGTCAGTAACCCCACGTCTACGGCCTAAACCCCACGTTACTGGGGAGAGAGAGTTTAGAAGAAAAAACATGATACTCTTAAAGAGGCAAGAGATCCTTAAGGAGTTGCTCAAAAGGTCCAAGTCATAAGTAGAACCTTGACAGGAACCACACGACTTGTGTCATTGTTGCCCTGCGCCATGGGGGCAGAGCTTGATTAGTGCCGGGGCTGATCCTTGCCATCCTCTTTCAATGCCTGCATGGGTCTATATACTCATGGGACACAGGAGATAAAATTACAATGCATCCACCACACTGGGGCCCTTTAGTGCTTCTGAGACATTGGTTTTCCACTGTCAGCTGGAAGCAGAATTAACATCATGGTTCTGAATGGCACTTAATATAGTGCACTTTCTCCCTAAAAATCCAGCAGTGCCTGTCCCCATGGGATCCTACTCTGTTCACTCAAAAGTTCGTCTCATTCAGCAAATCCTGTTTGTTCCTGCAACTGCCCCTCGATGAGTAGCTTCTTCCTTTCCCCCCATTTCCAAGCAAATAATCCGTTGCTTCCTGTTCAGTCACCATGCCTGCAGGATTCCTGGATCAATTAGACAGTTCTTGTTCTGTCTGAGTGAGCTGGTAGGTTATAATTAGTGGCTTCCTCTTTGCAGCCTTTGCAGAATAATAATTTCTCATTATTTTTTAATTTTTTTATGGGTAAAATTTCACATCTGCGATTAAAAAAAAGAGAGCAATTGCTCTGGCTCTGAAAAGGAAACCAGCAATTATACACACACCCATCCCCAATGTGAACAAGAATGTGATTCTTAAAGTAGCCTTGTTTGCAGCTAAGATTCATTCTCAAATCCCGAGCAATAAATGAATAGACTGCAATGAATATAACTGATAGTTTGATATGTAATGTTAATGTATTGTAAAGCATCCTTGAGGATCTGTTTGGATGTTTGTGTTATATTGTAAAGCAATATTTTTGTGATACAGAAACATTGAGTTGACCTGACAGCAAAACAGCATAGCTTTGTAGCAGAGATAATGGAGCGGTGCTGGCCGGCACTCCCGCAGCACCCCTGGCAACGGTCAGCTCCCGTCAGTCGTGGTGTAGCATGCTGATGGTGCCCATGCATCAGATATGTGTGGAAGACATGGCGCCTGTGGAGTACTCCCAGGACATCACCCTACCCATCACACAGACAAGGCAGAGTTTGGAAAACATAAGGATACCACATGCCCCTCATTGATGTGAACCACTGTCGAGCGCACAGAAGGCATGTGTGGCATGGAGGCGGGGAGGGTCTCATGTAAAGCCCTCGCTTGCTCCTCAGAGCTTGCTCTTGCTCCCAAAGTTCCTGCTCCCAGTCCCCGACTTCTGTCTTGGCTCTTGAACCCTGCCTGGCCTTGACTGCACACCCACTCCTGCTCCACTGGGGCTTAACAGCGATCTCCGTAGTGCCAAAACGGAACCACCTGGAGCCTGACCCTGAGAATGGAGGCCGGTATAGCTGGTATCTTTTCTTTTGAGAATTAAATAGAAATTCTGGTGAAGTCCTTGGGTCATGAGGTCATGGCTTATGATTAAAGCATAAGAAATGGCAATTCCCCTATGTGAAGGGTCTCAGTCATAGAATTAACTCAACTTTTCTATTGCAGGTGGATAAAGTTTGAAGAGAAAGTGGAAGATGGAGGAGAACGCTGGAGCAAACCTCATGTGACAACTCTGTCTCTGCACAGTGTCTTTGAGCTGAGGACGTGTTTAAGGAAAGGAGCCGTCCTGCTAGACTTGGAAGCTCATAGTTTTAAGCAAATAGTTGGTATGTGGGAAGTGTGAATAGGTCCACCTCCTTCTGAGGAACATATCCGCCCTTGGCCAAGTGTGGGCTTGTTAGTGCAACCCCTTCTGTGAAAACGCTGATTTAAACTCAGGCAAACCAGCCAAAGCAAACCCCTTCAGCTTCACTCAGATCCCATACACAGTATGTGGAAGACCCACTGCGGGGGAACATCTCTAGGGTCAACTTCAGCACGCTCTCTCCTCAGTAATTTCTGGTGGAGATGGGGCTCCACTGCCTACAAGAGCGCCTCCTACAAGAGTTCCCTTTGAAGAGACTCAAAGGAAACTGTGTGATGATTATGCTGCTGTGCTGAATTGAAAGGTGAAGACCTGCATGCCCAACAGAGCCACCCATTTGCACATCTGAATGGGCCCATAGCTCTGGGTTGTGGAATTGTGTAGGACTCTCATGTTAGTCTATCAGCAGTTGCTGTTCTGTACTGGAATTGTGCCTGTTACTGGAATTTATGTCCTCTTGTACCCATTTGGCAAGGTACCTCTCCATCTGAATGAAGCACCAGTTTACCTCACTTTTTTTTTCTTTTCCAAAAAACAGCCTTCTTATTTTGTGACATGACAGCTTCCATTTCTAGAACAAGCACTTGTTTTCAGAATTAAGAAAAATTCTGGTTTAAAAAGCTGCCATTTAGCTACTTTGATTTTGAGCATTGCAGGGTGCTCAAAGGAGGCAAGGGAAAGGGGAAGCAGGAGTGGCCCACGTCCTCAGCCCGGGAGCTTGATTCTCCTTGGTCAAAGTCCTTGGGGAGCAGACTGACCCCAGCTAGGACGTCACCTTCCCCCACCACTCTCTGCAATTTGGCTTGAGAGGATCCTGCCCTCTGGGAGAGCTAAATGAGAGGATGCTGGCTTCTTGAGTTAATGCTCACGGAGAGCCAGCTAACCAGGTGGGAAGCCCAAAAGCAGTGCTGCCTTGTGCTTCCCTCCGATTAGGCTTCCCATTGCCACCGCCCCTTGCTTCCAGCGTCTCTTCCAGCAGCAGTTTCTGCGGTGTAGTGACAGAATGTTCCTGCGAGATGTCAGAGACCTCTTGGGCATCTCCTCATTTCATGCAAGGCGCCTGCTGGGGAGAAATGGCTCCCCAGGTGCTGCAATGCTTCTGATCCAATGAGCACCTTGAACAAATGTTCCCGTCACTTCACACGTGGTGCTCCCTGAGCCAGGAGGAGTGATGCCTCCCATGGTGCTTTGCAGGACACAGGACATGCCTCCTTACCAAGCAGTTGCCTTGCACAAAATGTAGCAGTCATGGGATAAGACGGCAGGTTAAAAACATGAAGCAGAGAGCAGAAATAAACACACAGTTCTTATAGTGGAGATAGGTAAGAAGGTTCTTCCAAGGATCTGTGTTGGGACCGGTGCTTTTTTACTTGTTATTCAATGATCTGGAGTTAGGAGTGAGCAGTGAGGTGACCACGTTTGTGGATTGTACCAAATTATTTGGCGAAATAATGGTGAAAATCTGAAGCGGACTGTGAAGAGCTCCATAAGATCTCTCCAAACTGGGTCAATGGGCAGCAATGGCAAATGAGGGTCAGTGTAAGTAAGGGCGCTTTCAGAAAGGGCTTTTATTGCACCATCACCCTGCCTCGTTCATGGAATTTTACTGGGAGGGTGTGGGTGTCCAGACATTATCATTGTCTAGGTGTAACCCTCTCTTGTTTTCCCACCACTTCTTCCATCTTTTTCCTTACAACAGAAATTCTATTAAGAAGGAAAATACAGAATAGCTGTATAATGCCTTCTGGTTGGTAGCACTAGGAGCCCTCTGTCTGGAAGCGCCCGAAGTGTAAAATAATGTACATGGAAACAAAAAATCGCAGCTTCACATGGGGTCTGAGCTGTTGGTGACTGACCAGGAAAGGGGTCCTGGGGTTGTGGTGGACTGCTCAATGAAAACGTCAATCCAGTGTGCAGCTGCTGTGAAAGAGGCAAATTCCGTGTTGAGAACCATCAGGAAGGGAAACAAAAATGAAACTGCCAATATCATATTGCTCTTATACAAATCTATGGTACAGCCCCCTTGGAATACTGTGTACAGCTCTGGTGACTGCATCTCAAAAATAATATTATAGAGTAGGAAAAGGTGCAGAAAAGGGCAACTGAAATTATCAGGGGGCTGGAGCAGCATCCCTACGAGGAAAGGTTACAACAGTTGGGGCACTCTAGTTTCTACACAACCTATTTATTTAAGAAAGATGTACACAATAAGTAGGAAAAGGCTTCTGGACTTAAAAGAACTCATCTGTTCTTGTTCAACTTCTATGTTTCTGATGCTAAGAATTCATAGAAATTAAAATTACCCATAGACCTCTATATTGCCTGTTTGCTCCAAAAGGCTCAAGGCATGTTATATTTTAGGCTTCTCCTCATGGGGCTTTTATCCTGCAATTGAGATTGGTTACTCATGGAAATTTGCGGGGCCTTTACATAATGTCATCAGCCTCCAGGGTCTCTCCCATGTCTTCTGACCCTTATCCCCCCTTTTTTAAGATTGGAGATAACGAGCCATTAAAATACAGTGCATTGAATTTCTCCATGAAAAAGAGGAAGTCGAGTCGTGCAATAATAGGAGCTATGCTACAGCGCCATCTAGTTGCTGTAAAATTAAACATATAGCGTTCACAGATAAAGGTGGGGAAGGGTAGTGAATGTAAAGGGCCAACCTTAATCCCACAAAGAATCCGGAAGCAGAAGCCCCAGTAGAATTGCAGGATAAAAAGCCTCTGTGTGGAGAAGCCCCTTGTCTTGCTTTGCCTAACATGATATGTCATTGTGGTCCCTCTGTTACAGATGAGGAAAAACAGTGATTTGCCCAAGGCCACTCAGTGAGTCCATGGCAGAACAATATGGGAAAGTCAGATTTTTTTAACAGCTCAATCCTATGCATGATTAGGCAGACGTCAGTCCCACTGTGCTCAGTGGGGCTTACTTCCTAGTAAGTGTGTTTAAGGTTGCAGTCTTAAGGAGCAATACTATGCATATTTAGACAGGAAAAAGTCCTACAACTCCCAGCATGTCCCAGCCTGCATAGCTATGCTTGCTGGGGCATGCTGGGAGTTGTAGGACTTTGTTCTGTCTAAACATGCTTAGGATTGTGCCCCTAATTTAGTAAAGTGATCAAACCTGAACTGTTGGACGCTCTGATTTTCAGTCAAGTCGATGGATGGCTTAAACAGAAATCCTTTTCAGATTTATTTCCATTTCATTAGGGATGAACCACTGCTTATTAATATGGTGGTGATTGATATTAAATGTTCTTCAGCAAATTCCAAAGGTTGAACACAGTTACAGCAAATGAAACTTTTTTTTTTAATGGACTCAACTTGTGTTCATTTTGTGTTCAAGAGACGGTGATTGAGGCCCACATGGAGAACCACGCCTTCCAGCCAGAACTCCTGAGGGAACTTGTCAGTGTCTTGCTCCTCAAAACTCGGCACCATACAACCAGATCTCAGCTGGGGTTGCTGGTTGACATGGCCATGGCCTCCTGCTCTGGTATGTGGCTGTTGCACCATGGTTAAGTCCTCCCCCTTGCTTCTGAACTCAAAGTATGGCAGATCAGAGGACTGGCCCTAAGCTAGTAAAGCACCATTTGAGTGGTATCAAAATCCCATTCAGGCATGAGGCGAATCACCCCTTTACCTCAAAGGGGCAAAAGGTTGCCTCCTCCTGTAACAGACGTTGTTTAGCACTGATATACTGAAGACCAGCGGTTGGCAATATAGCATTTGCTCCCCTTCTTGGCTGAGCTTTGCCAAGTCATGGATCTAATCGCCTGCTAGAGCAGATCACAGACCTAAGCTGCCATCCTATGCACACTTACCTGAGAGTAACTCTCATTCGACTCAGTGGACTTAGTTCTGAGCAGACAGGCATAGAAGTGCACTTGGATACTTAACCCAGCATGCCAAGCAGTAGAACACTGCTGCCTCCTATTTTTAAAAAACCTTTCATTGGAACATTACTGGAACAGCAGGAATAGATGTGTATAATGAGCAGAGTTAAAGGGCTGCCCTTGGAGCATTTGTAGAGTCAGGTGGAGAGGGTTCTCCAGTCACACCAAAGTGTGCAATAAGTTTTGCAGTGCTGACATAAGGTGAATTGGCTAAGTGGTCATGTCATGGCAGAAGAGACTGGGATTTGTGGGCTGCAAGAGCAGCTGGTACTAGCTGAAGTTGATACCTGGTGGAAGATGATGTTTTCTTCTTCATTCCTCCTTATGAGTCAGCTTATAAAATGATTTATAAAGACTCCTCTGTCTTGTAAAGACAATGCAAAACAACAGTAACCCAACTGTGGTGTTTAGGGATGGTTATGTTTAGAAGAATTATAGAGTTTCCTCTGTTGTTTTTAATTTCTGTTGCAGACAAAGCTAAAAGCCACTCTGATCCAAAGGGTGAGGTCTCAGAGGTGCCCCTAAAAGAACAGGTAAGTAATGTACGTTAAATTTTAAAACAGGGAAAACATTGCAAAGCACTTCAAGGATTTCTTATGAGGGCTCCTTGATGCTCCCTGTGGTGGAGAAATATCCTCCCCTGCCCAAGGATTCCATTTAATCCCGTCCAGTCTTCTCATAGCTCTGAAAAGCCATACCTGCTTCTAGGTGTCAGCTCTGAAAAATAGTTGGGACTTTATCAAATGAAGGATACCTTTTACAACAAGGAATTAAACAGAGGTGGGTATTCCTGGAATAGAGGAAGGTTGGCCAACTGCCCAGAAACTCACCAAGGCTTAATTCTTAAATAAAATAAAATATGCTACAGAAGAAGAGTGAACCCACTGACCCTGGCTGCCAGTACAATGCTGTTTTGCACTTGCTGAGGTCCTTCCTGACTACTGCAGAATCTACTAATATCATGCTTTTCGTTGGATGAGTTTAAAAAGTGTGTGTGTGTGTGTGTGTGTGTGTGAGAGAGAGAGAGAGAGAGAGAATTTGACCTGTGATGTGTGCGTGTGCGAATTTGACCTGTGAATTTGACTACTGTGAGTGTGTGAATTTGACCTTTATCTTTGTTGTTGTTCAGTCGTTCAGTCTTGTCCGACTCTTCGTGACCCCATGGACCATAGCACGCCAGGCCTTCCTGTCCTGTGCTCTCTCCCGGAGCGTGCTCAAGTTCATATTCATTGTATCGGTGATGCTATCTAGCCATCTCATCCTCTGCCGTCCCCTTCTCCTTTTGCCTTCAGTCTTTCCCAGCATCAGGGTCTTTTCCAGGGAGTTTTTTCTTCGCATTAGGTGGCCAAAATATTGGAGCTTCAGCTTCATTATCTGTCCTTCCAATGAGCACTCAGGGTTGATTTCCTTTAGGATGGACTGATTTGACCTCCTTGCAGTCCAGGGGACTCGTAAGAGTCTTCTCCAGCACCACAGTTCGAAAGCATCAATTCTTCGGTGCTCAGCCTTCCTTATAGTCCAGCTCTCACAGCCATACGTTGCTACTGGGAAAACCATAGCTTTGATTAGACGGACCTTTGTCGGCAAGGTGATGTCTCTGCTTCTTACTATGCTGTCTAGGTTGGCCATAGCTTTCCTCCCAAGGAGCAAGCGTCTTTTAATTTCATGGCTACAGTCACCGTCTGCGGTGATCTTGGAGCCCAAGAAAGTAAAATCTGTCACTGCTTCCATTTCTTCCCCTTCTATATGCCAGGAAGTGATGGGGCCAGATGCCATGATCTTCGTTTTTTTAATGTTGAGTTTCAAACCAGCTTTTGCACTCTCCTCTTTCACCCTCAACAAGAGGCTCTTTAGATCCTCTTCGCTTTCTGCCATTAGGGTGGTATCGTCTGCGTATCTGAGGTTGTTGATAATTCTCCCAGCAATCTTAATTCCAACCTGTGATTTATCCAACCCGGCATTTCTCATGATGTACTCTGCATATAAGTTAAATAAGCAGGGTGACAATATGCAGCCTTGTCGTACTCCTTTCCCAATTTTGAACCAATCGGTTGTTCCATGTCTGGTTCTTACTGTTGCTTCTTGACCCTCGTACAGGTTTCTCAGGAGACAGGTAAGGTGGTCTGGTACTCCCATCACTTTAAGAATTTGCCACAGTTTGTTGTGATCCACACAATCAAAGGCTTTAGCGTAGTCAATGAAGCAGAAATAGATGTTTTTCTGGAATTCTCTTGCTTTCTCCATGATGCAGCGAATGTTGGCGATTTGATCTCTAGTTCCTCTGCCTCTTTTAAACCCAGCTTGCACTTCCGGTAGTTCTCGGTTCGCATAAAATGAAATGCATGAGCAGCCCCTGTCTTGGCACAGTGTCAGTGAAAATATACCTCCTCAGAATGTCCGTTATTTCTGGACACCTTGCTGGCAGTGTTCATTACAGTTTGCTGTGAGGCAGAAGGACCTTCCAGATTATGCTTTTTTAGCACCAGTAATGGACAGTGGTCACAGCAGCATCCCTATGATGTTCCCCTTCCATCCACATCAGTTACAGGGAAATGGCATTGTTTCATCAAACTGTAATGTGCAGTTGCTGGGAAAATGAATCCTGACCCCCCTTCCCCACCCTGCCAGCACAGCCTTTGGCACCTGTGACTGTGCGCGCAGTGAGACATGTGGTTAGGAGAGTGTCTGGGGGGCACCTACTGGTCAGATCCCCTGGCTTTACTAGTGATGGGTAACACACACACACAACGTGTCTGTGCCATTGTGTGCGTGTGCGCACGCGCGCGCTCATATGTTAGAATGCCAGCAAAGCTGCTCCCTCCTGTGCACCAGGGTCATTCCATTTCTTGACCCTCCCTTGCCCCCCATTTTCCTGTAGTAATGCAGTGCTGCAGTGCTTGAGAGTGGGGATGGGATACAGCACCGGGGGTAGTTTGAACGTTCCACTAAAGAAGAGTTAAGGGAGAGAGGGCTTTCTCTCCTCTGTACAGCCCCCCACACCAGTTCAGTCACCTCGCTCTCACTTTCTGAGCTGTGGGTCACCAACCCTGGATTTGCTTTCATTACAGCTGAAAAATCACTTTAAGAAGAAGATTCCAGCAGGGGCTGAAGTGGCCAACATTCTTGTAGGAGAAGCCAGCTTTCTGGAGAAACCTTTCATTGCTTTTGTGCGTCTGCAGGACTCTGTACTTCTTGGCAGCTTGACAGAAGTTGATTTCCCCAGCAGGTAACAAGCAGGCAGGCAGGCAAGTCACATGACCCTAGAGCCTTCTAGGCTCTCTTCACATCTGACATTTTATTCCACTACAACTGGTCCTTTTGATTCCAGATCCTTTCTGGGATTTCCACTGGCCCTGTATACAGGCATCTCTTATAGCGTGTCCCTTCGCTCTGTACCTTTTTGTGGCTGGGCGGAGCTGCACGGAACATCAGGACAGAAGGGGGCTGCTGGCCCCATGCCCCTTCCCCTCCCCGGTCATTGGTTCCTGTAACATGATTGATGGCTCCGCCTGTCCCTCCAATCCTTCACAGCAGGAGGGAAGTCAGAAGCCCTTCTAGTGGCCGGGATAGGGGGCCATGGGAGCTGGTCCCCTCCTTCCTCCGAGGGAGAGAGAGTCTTCTCGGTGGCCTACCCCAAGGTTGCTGGTGCTGCTAGTCCTTCTCTGCTAAATATGTCAGTGTGTGATGGAATGAGATGCAGTGCATTGCTTGCACTACTGAGTTTGAAGGGCATACCGCTTTCCGGGTTCCCAACTACAGAAGTAAGAAATCCACAAACGGACTTGTATACAGTCAATGCACCAAGCCAGCCCTAGCAGCCCTGCCCCACGGTGACTGCTTCACAGGGGACACCTTCTTCATTAGACCCAGCTTGGTTCCCCCCTCCCACGCTGTTGTTGCTCTTCCCACTTATTCTGCCTTCCCAACAACCCTGCAAGGTAGGCTAGGAGAAGAGATAGTGGCTGGCTAGGTGGGAGGGAGTACAATGGAAAACCACTTCAGCATTACTGCCTTATCTAAAACAACTCCACACCCCAAAAGGAAACTATTAAAAAGTCCATTCCAAACTCTGCATGATGAATTTATTCAGGGGAGGAGAAAAGGCACTTTTAATACCCATTGAAATCCTAACTGTCAAGCTGTTCTCCTGTGTGGCTGAGAAGGGAGACTCCCCCATCCACCTTGGGAGGAAAAAAGCCCATCAAACTGGTGAGCAAAAGGGAGAAGAAGCAGTCAGTGAAGTCAATGGGAGGAGAAAGTTCCAAGTAAATGCAATGAAGAGGATGCACTCCTGTGCATGCCTACTCAGAAGCAAGCCACACAGATTTCAGTGGCACTTACTCCCAGGAAAGGAAAGCCTTACAGCCAATGAGTTTACTCATAAATAAGCATTGCTGTGTTCAAGGGAATCTAGGAGGCCATAGTGGAATGGGAGAGAGGCAAAAATGGTCACTGGAAGCCTGGTCAGTGACCTGCCCCCACTTCCCACCAATCTGTTGTCATGCCCACACAAAGCGGGACAAAGCGCTAAAGGGGAAATACACACAGGGGAAATGGCGATTTCAATTGCAAGCACAGAAAATGCTGGGTTTTCCCCATTCTCAGATAACTCGGGAAGAGGGAAGGAAAGCTGTGAGATAGCAGCAGGAGAGCAGCGGTGTCATCTAAAGCTCCCGTGAAAACCAGTGATTAAAGAGGAATGACCCTGCTTAAAAACTCAGCTGTGAGGAGAGCCCTAGTGGCCTCTGGCACAGTAGCTCCCCAGTGGCTGAAATTACTGGAAGGGCCATTTCAGCTGGCTCACTGGCTTCTGTGAGGCCTCTATTCAGGCTGTTCTGGAACATCCTTCTCAATCTATGCAAAGGTTAGGCTGTGGGCGCAATAGCTGGTCCTGACCAGATACCACCTTTGCTGGCTTTGGGAGGAGTGTGGCCAGCAACAAGGCATGGTTACTGCATCCTGGCTAGGCAGGATTACACCCACTTCCTTCAGGCCTTGGCCAAACCCTGAGACAGAATGCGCTGGGGGGTCCAGTCCTGGGGCAGGCTGGCCAAGATTCATAGGGCCAGAGGCAGATAATGTGGTCAATGAGAGGCTGGGGGTCTGTTTTGAGAGGAGGCGGATGAGGAGGAAAAGACCCCGAGGCAGAAGTGTGGTCAGGTTCCAGATCCAGGAGGGCAGCCCAAAGCATGAGTTGGCCAGACTGAAGAACCAAGCCTAGAACAACAGTTCTATAGAGCCAGTCAGGCCCTTCTTGGCTCCTCAGGCTGTGATGAGCAGCAGTACTCTCCCTGGCTATTATATTGGTGGCACTGCAGTAGAGCAAGGATCCGGCTGTAGCTCCTTCAGCAACCCCTGAGAGGTGCAGGGAGTAAGGCCCTGCTAGGCCCTGCTGCCTGTGTATCCCGTTCAAGTCCCCTGGTGCCTTACGACTTCCCACCTGCTTGGCTGAGGATAGGGTTGTCGCCTCAGTGTCCTGCTTGCTCCAAAAGGAAGGAAGTGAGGACTTGCTCATCTGTGGTGGGCAGCAGCAGCACTTATGACATCTGTGTGGCTCTGTCTAGGTTCCTCTTTATCCTGTTGGGTCCCAGAGCCAAAGTGAAGGCCTACCATGAAATTGGCAGAGCTGTGGCCACTCTCCTGACAGATGAGGTGAGTTTGGGTGGCAGAGGGGTGCATGGAATTGCTGTTGCCAGGCTGGGATATGTGCACTACAGTTTTGGGATAGAATGATGGTGCTACTTTTATCCACTTATTTGCCTGAAGGCAGAATTGTGTGACTGAGCAAATCTCAAACAGTCCTGTCTGTTGTTTCAAATATATGTGTCTTAGGGGGAAAGGTCCTCTAGACTTTAGAGGAGAAGCAGCAAAGAGCAGTAGCAAATCTTCTTTAAAATAATAAAGATAACTAATCAGGATAAGCTGTTTTTGTAGAAATATAATGCATAGTACTAATCTCTTTCTCTTAAAACTCCAAATTGCTATGTAGGTTAATAAGGGATGACAATTAGGCGTTAGTGACTTATTTTTTAGCTGCGTATTTAATAATTACAATGAGGTGACTTGATGGCTGTGATTATGCTTTATAGCCTCAATAAGCCCCTTAGGCTGCAATCCTATAGATGCCCACTTACCTGGGAGTAAGCCCCATTGAACTCAATGGAACAGACTTCTGAGTGGTCTTGTATAGGATTGCACTGTTGATATCCTACCAGCTTTGCCACAAATGGCTGGATTAGCCATAATTTCCCAGGTTAAAAGGTGGCAGCCCTATTTCTAGCAACAGAGCAAGCCAGGTGGACTGTTTTCTTGGCATTTTACAGTGTATGAGGTGGGTCATATGCTGTTTTTGCCACATGAATATGAAACCAAGTCCACCGCAAGCCCTTGCATTTTGCCTGGATGTGTTCCTGTGGAGAGTGTGATGTTGGCTTTTGCCTGTAAGAAGGCAGAGCAGGGACTAATGCTGTTCCCTTCCAGCTTTTCCAGAGGGTTGCCCGGAAAGCAAAAGGCACAGAAGATCTCATTGCAGGAATTGATGAGTTTTTGGATGAGCTGACTGTCCTACCCCCAGGCAAATGGGACCCAACCACCCGAATTGCGCCCCCCAAATTCTTGCCCTCACCACAGAAGAGGTATATACTGAGAGGAGCTGGAAATGGGAGATAAAAGGATTGGTCAAATTTGAGTGAATCTGAGATCATTTTAGCTAAAAATCTATGGGGAAAAGCCTGGAGCATAAAATGCTTATTTTGGAATCCCCATGGGCCTGTCTTCTCCAGCCGAGTAAGAGCTTGTTTGGACCAAGGGTGCACACATGTTGCAGGTTCTGCTGCCTATTCAACATCACTTGCGTCACTCACTGGCAAGCCACCTAATCCTTGTTCCGCCAAGCGATTATTGATGTTTGCTTTGTTTTTATTTCCTTCTATGCTGGATGAGTGCAAGAGGGCAATGTAGTTGCTCTGTTCTGCCACACAGCTGCTTCTTTTCTTTTTTTTCAGGGGGTGGGGAGCCAACCAGGCATCCTTAAGGTTCCTTCAAGGCTGTGTGTACTGCCTGTTTTTTTTAAGCACTTGGAATGGGGTGAGACGGTAGTAAGATGATATCTCTGTGCAGCAATGGTACCCTCACTACAGATAACATGTGGACTCCATAAGATATCATTCTATTCAGCTAGTCATCTGGGAGGTTCTGTTACTTGAACCTCAAGTAATACAAGCCATTGGAAGTCCTAGTGTTGGTGGTGAAGGGGATAGCTAGAATCTGACAGACAAGAATGGAAATATACTTGAGGATCAGCAGCCACCAAGAGAATGCTGCTCGTTTGTATGCAAGGATGTTCTTACCTTCAAATGTGCCCATTACTTACATTCGCAGGATCTCTATGCACTTCCGTGAATGGAGTCCTCACTCCAGTGGGAACATATCTGCCATGGATGACCGACACAGCCATGCCCATGGGCACCAGCACGTCAGTGAGGAGCTGAAGAGGACAGGAAGGTAAAAGTCCCAGGGAGGGCTGGCTCGGGGTAATTGGAGGAAAGGAGCTTTCCGCTGCAGGCCTCCAAAGTAAGGAGAAAGAGAAGGAGCAATGGTCGTTGTGTATCAGGGCTGCCCTGGCCTGGAATCGGAGGCAGGTTGAACTCCGTTCTAGCCTTTTCCTAAGGTTACAGCTTTAAAAGGGGGAAAAACCCCATCCAAAATAACCATATACAGCAAATGAAAAACCCAATATGAAGGAAATGCTTTTTTTTGCAGACTGTTTGGAGGGCTATGGAAGGATATCCAAAGGAAAGCCCCTTGGTACGGCAGTGATTTCTATGATGCCCTCAACATCCAGTGCTTTTCGACAATCCTCTACATCTACTTGGCCACAGTCACCAATGCAATCACCTTTGGAGGAATGCTGGGAGATGCTACAGAAAACATGCAGGTGTGTGCCAGGGCCCTGCTAGTAATACACACACCATGCCTCTGTGGCTGCCATCACTTCTCTACCCCACCCACCCATAGGTTGCTTCAGCAGACATTTGGGTGCAGTAGAAGGGCAGAAGCTCTGGCAGTTCCAGTGGTGTGTGTTGTGCTGTGTGTGTGGGGGGGGGCAGCCCATGCCCACCAGCCCAATTGGATCAATCACTTGGGCACTGGAATGCAGCCCTCATTCAACCAACCAGAGCCATATGCATCCTCCTATGATTTAGGGTGTGCTGGAGAGTTTCCTGGGCACTGCTTTTGCTGGAGCATTCTTCTGCCTGTTTGCTGGCCAGCCTCTCACCATCCTGAGCAGCACTGGGCCTGTCCTTGTCTTTGAGAGACTTCTTTTCTCCTTCAGCAAGTAAGTAAGACCTCATATCACATTGGGCAGAAGCCTTCAGGAGCCTCCCTTCCTCAAGCCCCACGGAAATGATGGGGGATCATTCAAGAGAGGTTTGCAGCGGGTTGTGCTCTGCTTGCTGACTGGCTAATGCCCCCTCCAGCGCACAGTATTCAGATCAACTTTTAGCCCTGATGGACTCACTCACACTTGCAATTTGGGGCATCTCTACGCTTCCAGAAAATCCTGCATTTAAAACAGGGCTTTCTGCTTCCGTTTTAAATGCAGGATCACTACGACTCCCTTTTTCATGTGCTTCCTTTCCCCCTACCCCCTTCCCCCTCCTTCTCCCCGTATCTGAGTCTTCCATTATCTTTCATTGATCTCACTCCTCTTCTTGCCGCTTTGACTTTTTTCACAAAGGAAACTGAAGCTGAACACAATGGGGTAATTTGATAGCTCATTATCTGTGATCTATTTAAAAACGGAACAAAGGGCATTTAGTGCAGGAGATGCTTTGAATGATCATGGAAAGAGCCCGCAAACTTCCGTGAAGGAGCAATTTCATTCTCAGGATAAAAGCTCAGTGTGAAGGAGCCCTTACTCTGAGCAACAGATTTGCCACTCCACCTTCTGAGCTCAGATTTGAACACAGCTGGTTGTTGGCAATTTCAAGAACCATGCGCGCAACTGTGGTATGATAAAGTCATCAAGTCTGAACTTTTCCAGAGATTTTGGCATGTTGAACAATTTCCCTTATGAGTGATTTGATATGTGCCCAGATCACAGTATCTTGAAAAGTCTTACTGGCATGCATGTCAAATCTGGATGTTGTGCACTGTTATTGGGAGGCATGTCAGAACATTTACAAGGCTGGTTCAACAGGCCAAAGCCCAGTTAGAAAGTCACCCTAGCATAGTTACCCACCATAAAAATGATGATGCAAACCAGTCATTTTAAGTGTAGCGAGGGGGACAACAGAGGCTTAATTCCATGTTTCTCTACCAGGCATCACTACTCCGATATCTTCAGCATGGTCTGGCAGCTGAACAAGCTGGACGCCCTGACTCTTGAGCTTCAGCTATGAGAAACATTCTAGCAGTTAGGGGCTTCCAGGAGTCCCTTTTTTGCTTTAGAACAAGGTGCATGCTTCCCTCATGCTTTGTTTTAAAGGAAAAACATGACTTTCTTGCCACACTGCTACATTTGGGCAGCAAATTCAGCAGTGCAGTAGGGACCACCAGAAAAGGCTCACATGCTTTCATCCCTTTGGCATGCAAACCATTGCCCACAACTTGATAAGTTCCGTTATCAAATGATTAGTGTGAATGTGTGCAATGACTGGCATCAGACTAGTATCTCTTACCACCTTTCAGTAAATAAATAAATACCCCTGTAAGTGAGCCAAGTTGCAAGATGATAAGAGGCCATTACCAATGGGGATTCAGCATCCGTGACCGTTGAATTTCTGGGCTCCTTCACACCAGGCTTTTATCCTGCGATTGAGATTGCACCTTCACAGACGTCTGCAGGCTCTTTACATGACGCAGTGACCCTGCCATGAACCTCCTGCACTAAATGCCCTTTGTTCTGTTTTTAAATAGATCGCAGATAATGAGCTATCAAATTACCCCCCCTTATGTTCCACTTAAGTTTCCTCCATCAAAAGAGTTAAAGTGGCAAGAAGAGGAGCGAGATCAATGACAGATAATGGAAGACTCAGATACGGGGCAAGGGTGGGGGGGAAGGAAGCACATGTAAAGGGAATCAGTTGTGATCCTGCATTTAAAACGGAAGCAGAAAGCCCTGCTTTAAATGCAGGATTTTAGGCTGGTGTAGAAATGCCCTCTGTCTTCTCTTGTGTTCAAGAGGGCCATATCATTCAGTGGATGAAATGGCTGCGAGTGTAACTCCTAGCATTTCCCCTCCATGCTGAGATTCTTAGGCAAGAAGTGCTAAAGATGGATGAAGGGTCTGGCTATTAACATGTCAAGCTGACAGCTGTCTTGCAAACAATCCAGCCCATTAAGGAACATTCTTTTGGCTCCTCCTTCCTACTAGAGACTACAACTTGGATTATTTAGAATTCCGCCTCTGGATTGGCCTCTGGGTGGCCTTCTTTGGCCTTATACTGGTGGCTACTGAAGCCAGTTACTTGGTGCAGTATTTCACACGCTTCACTGAGGAAGGCTTCTGTGCCCTCATCAGCTTCATTTTCATCTATGATGCGGTTAAGAAGATGCTGTCCCTGGCGGAACACTACCCAGTCAACTGGGACTACAAGATGGGTGATGTCACCTTGTATAGCTGCGCCTGCAGTATGCCAGAGGGCGGTAAGTTGAGCAGTCTGTGCTCTTGCGATGGGTGGATTGGGATGGCTGGAGTGGAGGCCAACAGATGCTCTGCCTACATTAGTTCTATTGTATGATTTATTCATTACAATACTGATATCACACACACACACACACACACACACAATCTCTTTTTGACCATCTCCAAGGCAGCTTATAACATAAAATAAAATAAAAGCTGTTCAGTATAGAAGCAGCACAATAAAATTCAAAAAACCAAATGTAGAGTAAAAACCGAAACCAAAAATGCCACCGGTGCCCAGAGAACAGAGCACAACCACTCACTGAAAATTTTAATCACTAAGTGCCAAAGGCATGGGAGAACTTACAAGTCTTTAGGTGGCCTCAAAAGCCTAATGTGGATGCCTGTCAAATATACCTGGGGAGAGAGATGCCACTGCTGCTGCAGCCGATAAGGCCCTGCCTCAGGTAGCTGCCTACCTCACTTCCGATGGTAGGAGCGTGTGGAGAAGGGCCACAGCAGGTCATCATCCCATTTTCTCTAAGGCAGCTGGTCTGGTGTTACAGGGCTCCTTGTTAGCAGTGCAGAGCAGACCAATGCAGCCTAAGCAGTCCCACATCTGACTTGCGTCGACTTCAAGTGCTAAAAGGGCTCTCCCAGCCCCCTAAAGAGATGCTCTGGTTGGCCCAGGCAGTCCACTTGAGTCTGAAATCAGCAGCACAGAAAAGCAGACCTGCAGAATTTGATCCAGTCCTGTCAAAAATCACTGATTTTGCCATTTTGTATTCAAGTAAAGTGAATTAACTGTCCGTTGTCCACTTAAGAACTGCCCAGCATCCAGACCTCCCCCACACACACACACACCCTCACTCCCTTGAAGGAGAAGAAACCGTGCTACAGACCTGTGTTTTAAAGATCTGCCAGGATCTGTATAGAACCCTGTTACATTGCCAACACTTGTGTGGAGCCTGTATGAGTAATCAAGACTCAACCAACAACGCATCTGGGACTTTCTTCAACACGATATTCTGCCCCCTTCAGTCTTTGAGCCACCTGAACGATGGTGCAGGATAAGAACTGATGCCTTGGATTGACTGTTTCTTGCAGGCAACTCCTCTCTTCTGAACCAGACGCTGTTCCCTGCCCTAAGCAGTTCTGGAGAGGTAAGGAATGAAACCATGGCCATTGGTTACAAGGTGAATGAAAGGGATTTAGGGGCGCTTCCAGACAGAGGACTCCTAGTGCTAGCAAGCAGAAGGCATTGCGCAGCAATTCCATCTTTTCTTCCTTAATGGCTTTTCTGAAATAAGAAAAAAGATGGAGGAAACAGTGGGAAAACACAGGAGAGCTAAGAGTGAAACACGATGACATTGGAACCCCCCCCACCCATAAATTTCCATGAATGAGGCAGGGCAATGGCAGGTTAAAAGCCTCATTTGGAAGCACACCAAGTTCCAGGAGTCCATAGTACACTGTGATTAATGCAGCTGACTGCATATACTGTGACTACAGCCAGATCAAGGACTGGGAGAATTCCCCCGGATCATAGCTGGGATGGGTGGATTGCCCCAGGAATAATGCTATGTATCCTATGCCATTGCCATCTTACTTTTTTCCTGCCCACTCCACCCCCATCACCAACTGACATGATCGCTCTTCTGCTGACTTAATAACACCCTTTTTCAGAATATCGCTAGGAGTGCACGAAAGCCACTTACCTGGTCTCGCAGCTTTTCGCGGTGGGGGGGAGGCGCTTCGCTGCTCTCCCCCCGAAGTTCAGGCCAGGGAGGGGAGGCTTCCCGCCTCGCCCAGCCGAAATTCAGGCTGGGGGGGAGGCTTCCCGCCTCGCCCAGCCGAAATTCAGGCTGGGGAGGAGGCGCCTCGCCTCGCCCGGCCGTGAAATAAAAAGTAAAAAAAAACAAAACACGCCCCCGTGATAGGCTACGTGACGATTAATGTAGCCTATCACAGCTAGATCTGCAAAGTCAGCCGTGATAGGCTACGTAAATCGTCACTTAGCCTATCACGGGGGCGTTTTTTGTTTTTTTTTTACTTTTATTGGAATGGTGGCGGCAGCCGGTCGAAAGATTGGCTGCCGCCCCCGCCCCTGACGAAGACCCGACGAACCGCCACCGGGACCCACCGCCAGGAGGGACATTCGGGAAAGGTAAGTCCCGTCCTGGGGTGGGTGTGGGGGGGGGTGCGGAGAATTTCTCCCCGAAACTTCTTCGGGGGGCCGAACACGTTGGCGCTCGGCCCCCCGAAGTTTCGGGGAGAAATTCTCCGCCAACCCTAAATATCGCAGCTTCACAAATGCTCACCACCGAAGAGAGTCTATACAAGTCATCCCACAGCCTCAATACATGCGCACACACCTGCCCCATTTTTAAATCTTATTTTGTGGTGACATTTCCAGAGTCCTCTATGAGCGTAGGTTGCTAGTATGGCCTGAGTCTGGCATGGGGGGCACGGGGAAGGATGAGCCTGTAGTTGTAGTCTGGAGACGCTGTTTATACATTTCCTCCCCAGATACATGTTAACATGATCTGAGATCTGCTTCCAAAAAGGATCTTTTGACTTTGGCAGTAGCATGTCCTAGCAGACTTATCACAGTGATACAGACTCACACACAGGTTCTACTTCCAAGGAGGTTGGCTTACTGGTTACGCAACACTTGAAATTTACACAGTGAACACCAAAAGGGAATTAATTCCCTTATATGTAACTGACAATCCTATTCACACTCAACTTACGAAGCACACATCCAAATGGGGCATGTATGAGGTGCACAGCCAAATGGGGCCCATATGAGGCACACAGCCGCCGTGCAACTCCATACACAGGATTCAGGGGTGAGGAAAGTAGCTTAAGGAGTGCACGCTGCGTTCAAAGCAAGGACTCTTACACTTAGAAAACTTGGCCACAGCCAAGTATGACTGACTTTGACCTGGGTGAACTGGGTAGTGGCGTCTGAGGCACTGTCAGGGTTGGAGCTAAGCAATTTGGAGTTCTAAGATTTCTGGAAGAGGGAGTGTGTGTGTGGAGGGGGATTACAAAATCAAGGGAAAGTTATGTATAGCACAGGTCTTGCCACACACAATCACGTTATAGGAAAGTGAGTAAAAGAGATGGCGGCCACAGTTTGTAGGGAAAATACTTCCAGATGACAGGACAAAATTAGAAAGGTACTTTTCCAGGGATTCCAGTGAATTCCCATCCTGAGGCTGGGATGCCAATGAGCTCCTGAGGCTGCAGTAGGAAAGGGGCCTTGAGCGTCTAGCTGCTGAGTGCCAGAGCTCTGCTTTAGCAGACGTGTGGCTCAGGATAACCAAACTGGGTATTCTGTGGCAAATGGTTCTGTGGCTTGGAAAGGGATTTCAGCAGATAGTGATTGCAGCGAGGAAGCGAGAGTTGGGAACCAGTGGAACAATAGAGAATAGAGCCCTGGGCTTATATAGTATTTTAAACAAAGAAAAACAAATGGGAAATACCCTGGCCATAATAAGTACCAGGGCGGATTCCCCTACCTAACCTAGGCTGTGTTTCCACCAACCTGCCTGTGCCGTGGGGTGTCTGTGGTTCCATGACATCATGGCCATTCAGCCCCAGTGTCTCATTTTATCGCTGAAAAACCGCTTCTTCTGAGACTGCTTATAGTCCGACTTTTCCTGCTTATGGTGGCTCCATTACTCACCTGTTTCCACAATCGCACTGGGTTCGCTGTCTTAGCCCTGCCCATGGAGCATGTAGCCCGGCCTTTGTGGGTGTGTCGCTCTGACCTCAGTGACCCAACCCTTTCCCTTCCTGTTTTCCGGAAGTTTCGTTGCCATTTTGGAGTAGGATGCTGAGGGACCAACTTTTAAAACATAATTGAAAATAAGTCCATGACCCCAGTCAAGGGGTGTTTTCTCTCATTGTGCTGAATGAGGCTTGCCTTTGAATGCCTACATCAGAACTTACAGAGATTCCCCCTCAATTGAAATAGCACACTTTTAAGCCCAATTCCTTAAATGCGATTAAGCGCAATCTCAAGGCTCCGGTCCATTGCCTTAGGACGTAACTCCTTCACAGTTTCCAAATAGAGATCCTGTGCATTAAAATGGGGTCTGGTTTCGCGCTCTTTCCCACAACAAACCCATTACTGTCTTGTCAGAAGTAACTCTCCTTGTGGTCAGTGAGGTTCTCTGCGTTAAAATGGGGGCTAGTTTCTCACTTTGTTCTCCCCCCCACTTTCCCAACACAAGCATATGTGTGTCTACTCGGAAGTAACTCCCATTGTGCTCAATGAGGTTTGCTCCTGAAATGCAGGTGCATCTGGACTTTCAGGGGAAAGGAGAAAGGAGGCGGGGAGAAGGGAAAGCCTTTTAAAAAATTCTATACTCCTCCATTCGCTTCTCCTTCTGTTGTCCTGGAAACACGGCTGAGGAGGTGGGAACACTGATGTTGTGTGAAGGAGAGGGGGAGATGATCCTGGAGGGAGCAATCAGGCAGAGATGAAAAGATGCACACATAAGCACCTGTTTTAGGGGCAAGAAAGAAAGTTTAAAGGGGTGTGGGATGCTCCAGACACAGCACTTTGATTTTTTGCTCCTTCTCTAAAGCAAAACAAAAGGGCTGGGAAGGCAAGGAGCAGACTGGAAAGAGTGGGAAACTTCAGTGGGGCAGAGGGGGCAAGGGAAGGGGGAATCAGAAACAGGAGGAGGCGGGAAAACAGATGGGGTAAGCAGACCCAACCCACTCCAAAAAGGCTCCATCCAGCCATCAAGAGAATAACGTGATAAGGGCTCCATGGAAACAGCGCAGCCTGCCAGGGTACAATGATAGACCGGGTCCTTTTGGGACATAGAAACACGCGCGCGAGAAAATGCACTTGGGCACAAGAAAATGCGCTTGGGGAAACAGCGCAACAAAGTTGGAAAAGAAGTGAAGGCGATAGTGTAGAAACACACCCCTAATCCGAATAGGATCTTCCTGTGGTGCTGCACTCATGGCTGGGGACAGGATTTCTGCAACACCTTGGGGGCGCGGTGTGTTCTTTGACTGGTTGTGTTCACACCTAACTCTTGATTGATTGAGGTGCCTTAATTTCTATTGTGGGGTACTTCTTTTAGTGGGGACAGTTAGGTTATACTGACCTGAGTAAGTGACCAGAAGTTCATGACCTATGAGGCAAACGCTTGCTGGACCTTCTCTCCCATTCCAGCAGGAGATGCAAGCCCTCCAGGCTGGCCCATCTGTATGAGGCAAGGCTGAACCTCTTCAGCCACCTCCAACAGTATCAAAGAATACAGGGATGAAGTTCCTCCCAGGCCCTTACACCCAGCCGCCTGCCAGTGACTCACAACCCCCTTTCCCCTAATCCACCATGACTGCAACGTCCTGGCAGTGCCAGGCTGTCCAGGTTCCTACAGCGGGGAGGCACGCACAGAATCTCTGCATGCTCTGTGTACGCCTCCTCCTGACGTGGCATGATGTGTGTCCTTGCACCTGGGTTGCCTCTGGGGTTCTGGGGAACAGATAGCACCAGGGAGAGAATCCTCCAGAGAGGGAGGAAAGGCACAAAGGGATGGGGCGCATGAACAGAGATGTAATGCCTCCCCCATTCCCTTCTCATGTGCACATGTCTCATCTCCGAGAAATGGTGGAGGGGGGTCACAGCATACCGAAAGCCTTGGCATGACCAAGAAGCAAAGCCATGAATTGGCTTTTTAAATATGCTATTTATGAGACTTGGGGAAATTTCACAAAATGTCAGATTTCACAAAAATCCATCCTAGCTGATGGCACATCTTTCTATCACACTGTCTGCATGAAGGAAACGGCTGTGATCCATTTCCTTAATGCAGACAGTGTGTTCTTGCTAATTTGACAGACACTGTGTCTTTCTTCTCCACAGCCATCTCATACGGAGTCTGGGAACTGGTCCCTGCTGACCAAGAAACAGTGCCTGCGGCTAGGAGGCCACCTGGCGGGCAGCAGCTGCAATTATGTGCCTGACATCACTTTCATGTCTTTCATTCTGTTTCTGGGGACATTTCTCTGCTCTGTGGCCTTGAAGAACTTCAAATCAAGCCGTTATTTCCCCACAGTTGTGAGTACCTCCTATCTCCCACCCATTCTCTAACTATGATGGTGTGTGGTTTTCATTTTTGGGTTGGTTGACTGAAATAATTTTTTATTGTTATGAGCCACCTTGAGGGAGGGGCTCTGAGGAGGGAAGCCCTTGGCACACACATCCCTGCTGCTGCTTCCTAATCTGCTGCTTGCCTCGTCCCCCTCCTCAAGTTCTTCCCCATGGCTCACCAGTCTCCATCCTTCTGCTCACTTCAGTCTCTCGCCCCTGCCCCACCTCTTTTTCTCTCATCTCCCCGCCCCCATTTCTGGCTCCTCATTCTCTCCCCTCCTCCTGGGGCAGAGGTCCCAACAACCATCAATGAAGGAGGGCAGGAAGGCCCAGGTCACTGCTGCACCCCATGGATTATTGGAGTCTCCCACAAAATCCTCTGGGCTGATTAAGCCCAGGGGAAAGGGAACCACCTGGCGGTCTCTTTCTCCTGCAAATGGAGTGGAGCCTCCTTGCTTTTCTTTCCTGGTGAATCCCAGGATATTCCCCAGCAGCATGCAGGCAATAAATGCACACAGCTGTGGTTTTGGTGGAAGGCAGGGGGTCATTCGTACACATCCCACCCCTGCTATTTTTCTGCTATGGTACCCCACAGAACTCCTCAGTTTTGTGCCTTCAGGATCCAATTGCAGACATCTCAAATTCATAATGTCCAAAAGGTTAGGATCCATTTTTCAAACTAGCAAGTCAGTACATGGTCTGCATTTTACCATACACCATTACAAATGTTACTATACACTGTGTTACAATTCCAAACACTGGGAGGTACCATCAATTTGAAGTTTTTAGGGGGTTTGTATTAAAAGACAACAGCGTCCCAGTGATTTTTTAAAAACAATTTATCTGTTGCATTTCACTCCCTCCACCCTGATGTTGTTTATTCAGGCTCCTTGAGGAAAGCAATCCTTCATTGGTTTGGTGACGTTCAGAGAAATCAAATGTTATTAAGGTTTCCCTTCCCTATTAAAGCCAATGGCAGCACTGCTGGCAAAGTTATCTCACGCATGCTCAGTTTCATTCGGAAGCTAGAATGCTGCCAGTACAATGGTTTCAGAGGGAGTCTATGTTGCAGAGGGAGTCCATTGGATTCTCTAGCCCTATTCAGGTGTTCTTAAAGTGAGTAGACATGTGAGGAGAGGGAGTGCTGTAGCCCCCAGCTGTCCTGGCTCATCGGACCATCGCCCTACATGAGTACAGGGCAATTGAAACATGTGAGGAGGGGGGCGGGATGAGAGCGGTCCCTCTCGTCACATTTTTGCTCTACTCGCTGTAATATTGCCTGAATAGGGCTCTAGTGCAACACCTAATCCTTTGGTTATGCAATGTGACCTCACAAGGTCAGACTAAACATCACTCATGAATCAGGACCCTAACATGGCAGGGGGTGTAGGTGGGCTTTAAACCTCCACCCACCCACCCCCTGCAGGATGCCTGGAGCACAACTCTTTTTGGCCCTGAGGAGCTGCCATAGGAGATTCTGAGGGGGAATTTTTTGTGAGACGATTCTGAGAGAGAGAGGAACATTTGAGAGAGGAAAGACTTTGGGGAGACCATAGGAAGACCGAATGAATAAGAATCCCTAGCTAGAGAAGACAGTGGAGGAGAGAACTGCAGCCAGATAGATACCCTAACAAAGCAGCAGTTTTGAGGCCAGAGAGTGGCCAGGGCTGTGGAGCAGCAGATCTCCTTCCAATGTTTTATTTTGTTTGGAGACGTACTTTACATTGTATAGTTATCTGAGGTGTTACTGTTCCTTCCTTCCTTCCCTCTTTTCTCCTCCCTATCATATAAATTATTTTCAGCAAATATTTTGACTTTTATTAGCTTTTTAGTTCTGTTTTCAAAATTTCAGAATGTTTTTGGTAGGTAGATTAATGCTTGCTTCTTTTTGCACAACTGGGCTATTTATATTTATAATGGTTTAGGAAAAACTAGTAAACTTTCCAGAGACCACAAACTTATACAAGCCCCACTAAACACACTTGGAATTATTTCTGTATAAATTAGCAGCAGTACTGTTATGAGCAATTGTTTGGATTTAAAAGGAAGTAGCCCATTTACTAAAGAACCAACACTCCTTATTTCTTTTGTTTGTTAATCAAGAAACTTGAATACAGCAGCAATGCAAAGGTTACAGTATTCTGAGTTTTCCTACACGAGGCTGTTAATCTGATGTATCTATTTTCAGTCTTATTGCACAATTGAGATCCAAGCACAACACAAGGGGTGTTTCCTTTCCTGCTTTCCCACTATATAATTTCTGGGTGGCACTGTGATAAAGTGGAATAGCACAAATACACAAGAGGAAATTGCCATTTTCGCTTTCACAATTCAATGCCACATTTTCCCTGCTCTAAAAAGACTCACCAAAAAGTGCTGGTTGGACACAGAAGTGAAACTGGAGGGTTGCAATGTTGTTTAAAGAACCTATAAACAACCATGAGTAGGGAATGATGAGCGCACGATAATTGCCTCGTGTAGAAAAGTCCTCTGTCACAGGTTCTTGCAGGTGAAAGAATGCCCTTTGATGGGCAAAAGCATCCAGAAACCCTTGAATGAATTCACATGTACACTCCGTTACATGTGAATAACTGTAGATGCATATAGATCCACAATCTGTGTACATAGATTGTTACATGAGAATAACTATATGTGTGTTCAGATCAACAGTCTGTGTATACATGTACACAGATTGTACATGCATTAAATGTCATGTATGAATATCCCTGCTCTCTCAGCCTCTCCTGCACCACTGGGTTGTGAAGATAAACAGGGAGAGGATGAGAATCATGTAATCTGCCTTGAGGAGTTTCCTTGAGAAAGAAAGATAGGATAAAAATATGCAATTTTTAGAAGGAGTTTAATGTATGGTTACCTGACAATTGGCCACGCCAGCTGGGGCTTAAAGGACGTGTAGTCCAAAACATCTGGAGGGCACCAGTTGGAGAAGGCTGCTCTAGCAATACCGCAAAGGCTCAGATGCTTCATAAATCAGGACAGGACAGGACAATGTGACATCATTGCTGGTCCCAGGCACTCCATCTTCCCATCTGGATTTTGGCCTGAAAGATAAAGGGAAAGAGTGGGCGTGTGGAGGGTAAGTTGTAAGCAAGCACCATTTGTGGCATTGCACAGTGTGTTAAGGCATCAGTCTTAGCTTCCAATTTCCTTGCTTTGTAGAGTTTGAGCCAAGATGAAATAGCCTTATCTCTGGTCTTAAACTGGCAGGTTTTTTGGTAGCTGAATAGCAGAACATAGAATCATAGAATAGCAGGGTTGGAAGGGGCCTACAAAGCCATGAGTCCAACCCCCTGCTCAGTGCAGGAATCCAGGTCAGAGCATCGACTTGTGCAAGTCAGAGCATCAACTAGCAAGAGGGACATATTTTAATGGTCCTGTATTTAAAATACTAAATGTGAACATACAAGTTATACAAAACTATTCTTTAACACAGATGTTCAAAAGCAAACTTGATTTGTTCTGTGGAACCAACAAGGCTACTGAGACCAGTCCTAATTATTGCCTTTAACAGAACAAACTACTTTAGCATCCTGATTCATCTGACTCATCAATTCTAACTCATAAACTTTTCTTAAAACACACACATACACACACACACACACACACACACAAGATCAGAGCCAGTTCACACATGCAAATCAATTATTCTATTCTCCATTAAATTCTTCACGTATTGAAATGACTCCTCAATATAAACCAGGCAATACAGAGATACAGTCTGAAGCCATGACTACAATCACAGTAGCAGATTTTATAGCCACCACCATTGCGGAAATGACTGCAGAATATTTCCATGACCGCCCATGCTGTACATGAAAGGAACTGTATTGAGAAAAGGCTGCTAATATGTATGTGTGAATCCCCCCTCAGGCCTTTAAATACTTACATTTGAAGAGCATAATCACAGGAGAAGAAGAATTAATGCTGTCTTTTTCCTCTCTTCAATGACCATGAGGAAAATTGTCATGCTTCCTTTTTCTGAAACCACCTGTTCCCATACATATGAAAGAAAACCAGTGAGAATTAAATGTTATCAAACTGTATTATATTTACCAAGGAACCAGAGGGACACCAATTTCGTCTGCCAAACCTCATCAGACTTGAACCAAGGGGGAAGGGTGGGGTCTTGAACTTCTGAGACTCTCTGTGTACCTCCAAAGCCCAGTGCAACAGTCTAGGACAGGGGTGAGGAACTTGTGATCCTTCAGATGTTGTTGGGCTACAACTGCTCTCATCCCTGACCACTAACCATGCTGGCTGGGGCTGATGAGACTTAGAGTCTAGCAACATCTGGAGGGCCACAGCTTCCCCACCCCTAGTTTAGGGGCAAGGCCCCACCCGCCTCCCTTGCTCCAGGTAGATTATGCCGGGACTCATTCCTGCATCTTGGAGATGGGTTAGGTCCTGGAAATTTATTTGCCCTTCTTCAGGCTTTAGAACAGGGTAGGTAACCTCACCTAACTACAAGGTGTGCTTACCAGCAGCAAACACACTTGTGAACCTCTATCAAAGGTAATAGTACTTATTATTACACTTACAGCCAAAGCTAAATACCATATCATGACCATTTTAAGAAGCTAAAAAACAGCCACCAGTTCCAATCATTTTTTGCATGGCATATAGAATTTAGCCTGCTGGCCTAAAAATGCTGGATCTCATGGAGTGGGCTGGGTGCCAAATGAGCCACTGGCTCTTCACAGAGATATAGACAGGGCCAGCCCTAACATTACGTAGAGTGAGGTGGCCGACTCAGGCAGCTGATTTCAAGTGTCATGAAAGGGCAGCAAATAGTTTGTTATTTCATTATGTTATTATTGTATTTTTACTGCCAGGGAATGAGACACCATTGCTGGTTTTTCTGTCTCAGGTGCCAAAATAATTTGACCAGCCTCCAGTATTATGCACCATGAGTTGGAGGGAGGGGGCACCATTTGCCCTCCAACTCAGGCAGCAAAATGTCTTGAAACAGCCCTGGATATAGAGCTTTGTTCTAGTTACCACTCTAGTAGCAAATACATGATTAGTACTTTTTGCTGGGATATTGATTTTATAATTTCTTACTCTTAACAGTATATCCAGTACATGTTACATAGAAGACCTGACATTTTCAATGGGATCTATTCCCAATTAAGTGGGTAAACGACTGTGGTCTATGATCACAATCCTGTGCAGTTACTTGGGATTAAAATGGAGTGTCTCTCAAAATGTGAAAAGTTTCTAGGGAAGGGAAGGAACAAGCTCCCCCCCACTCCCGCCCACCCAACTAAAAAAAGGACATATAGCTGAGTGCCAAACGACAGCCTCCAGCCAAATGTTTCAGTGAGAGGTTTGTTTGCTCTTCCCTCGCACCCCTGCCCCTGCCACCCAACTATTATTGTGGATGTGCTTGTCCCCATGGAGCTGTCAATCAAATGGATGGCCTAGAGACTTTGAGGGAGAGGGAGTGTTTTTCTTGGATGAAGCTCATTATAACAGCATTGAAGAAGTACTGCTGCTCTCGAGTAAGAGCGTCCGGTCATCCCTTGGAAGCCTGTGTGACGGAGAGTGCTCAACAGCCGCATCGCTCTTAGTTATTTATTTAGAGCCATGAGGAAGGGCAGGTGCACAATAAGTGCACATTGTTACTCATTTCTAACATCAATTTTTATTTATTTTAAATATTTGCCTCCCTCCTTTCACACACTTGCTCCTCTCATCCATTTCTATCCCTCATAATAACGCACACAAAAGAAACAAGCAAACAAAACAAAAACAAACCATTGTTAAAATCAATTTAGACATCATTCCTCAAGGCAGGATCCTGTTTTTTTTATTGCGATCCCTTCTTGTGCCCACTTACATGCCTTTCCCTTACAATGCACTCTTATAGTATAAATGTCTACCCCACTGGCTCAATAGGGATTGGAGCTTAAATCCATAAAGCCCCCTCCCCCGCCCCGTTCTTCCAAAGTCCAGCATCCCCTCTCACACAGAAAGACCTGCAGATATACAGGAAGTATAATTTCATGTCATGATTTATAGAAATGAAGAAAGATCCCTTGCACCAGAACTTTTGTTATATCAAATATGGTATCCCTGACTCTTCTGAATTTTTTTTTTACCATCCAGGGGTTAATTGAGATGGAGAGACTAATCTTAAACTTCTGTATTTGTGTGTACAGCCTTTGTTTTTCAAAGCTTATGCCATTTTTTCATGTCCTTTCTTAGCTGAGGAGGCTAGTGGGTGATTTCTCCATTATCCTGACTATCCTCATCTTCTGCGGAATTGATGCTGCCCTTGGATTAGAGACTCCCAAGCTCATTGTGCCCAGCGAGTTCAAGGTGAGACCAGTCAGAATCAAGCAAAAAAGTCATTCTGCTAGGTGCAGAATGGGCACCATTGATGGTCCAGGTTGCATACATTTCTGTGGAATTTTAAGGATGTGAGAGGTATAAGTAAAGAATCCCTCTGGATATAGCGTATTTGTTCAAGTGTCCTTAAAGGCAGGCTGGCTGGCCAGCACTTGTGTAGCACTGTTTAAGACAACTGCATGCTCATAACATTTTGGATCCCTTCTGCAACAAATACTATCCTTCTGGTTTCAGAAGACCGGGTGACAAGGCATGCTGGGGACTCTAGTTTTTAAAGGTTGGTTCAAAATGAGGGTATCCTACAATGGCCTTCTTGAAATAGACGCGGTTCACATGTCACGGCAGCAGTTGCAAGGATGAGCAAAGCGCACAGGTGCACCTTTGTTGTTTCTGCTTTTAATTGCCTTGTGATTGTGGATCCAGAAATTCTGGGTTGTTTATGGGTTAAACAACCAGAATTAGCCCAACAACAAACCAGAGTTTCTGGGTCCACACATCACGAAACAATCCAGGAACAAATCCTGGTTTGTTAATTAAGTGTGAACAATGAGCACGTGGCTGAAGTGTTCTGCTCATCTCCGCAGTTCCGCAAATCTAATGTGGGAACTGGGTCAGTCCTTGGGCACAGCAGAAGCGATTTGTATGTCAAATGAGAAATCACGTACTACAGTGCAACTTCTGGGTCTCTAGTACAACATGTGTTGTTCTTAAAAGAACAGTACCAGCTCCAGTGGATAAGTGTGGGTGTCTCAGTGCTATTCAGTGGGCAACTTTTAAATGGCGTGCAATGCATTAACATGAATTAGATTACACATTGTTGACAGGCTCTGTAAAGAAGGCAAAAACTGGAGGGGTCATTGGGAAGAGCCTGTTTTCTCCACCTGGGCAGGATTGAAGTAATAAGCACTGCATTGCTGCCAGTGGTTAGGGGTGGGTTGTGGGAAGGTTGCTCATTTGGTTCTTCAGTGAGGGAAATGACTGACGACCCATGCACTGCCTCTTTCTCAAGCACATCAAGAGGAGTAATCACACACAGTGCATTAAGTGTTCAAAGTGCTTCATGTCCGTGATCTCAGTCAATCTTTTATGCACCCTGTAAGGTGAGCCCGTATTATTAGCCACATACAGTGGAAGCCATAGCTGTGCAGCACACCTGGGGTCCTGTTCCTTTCAGCAAGCAGGGGGTGGGGCTGGAGCGGTGGCTGAGAAATGGCTGAGAGAAGCCAAGGCCTGCTGCGTCGGGGAATTCAATGTTCTCGGGGCTATGGCCTGACAGAAGTACCTACAATGCACTCCCAAAGAATGCCAGGCCCGCACTCCCTCGCCTAGTTTTACTCCCTTGCTGAGGTATACTTGCCTGTGTACCAAGACAGCGCTCTCCTTTCCTTCTTTTTCTAGACGTAGATGTCTCAAGGCATAACAAATGCCCCAGTCCATCTCCCCCCATTACCATCCGTAAGAAAATAGACTCGGCTCCCAGCAGGCACGCCTTCCCTCGGGGATCTAGTCCTTCCATACAAATAACATATTGACTGGCGGAGAGAAGTAAAGGTGCTGTCTTTTTTACTGGCTTGCTCCTGGGCTTTTAACAGCCACCTCACACATAGAAATTGAGCAAGTGAAGCTTTTTGTGGCATGGGAATGTAGTGATGGAAATAGCATCTGCTAAATTCTGCTGAGTCAGGTGCTGTCAAAGGCAAAGGGGCAGGATCAGTAAAAAGTTGGCAACTCTACCAGGAGGTGGCGCACTAACCAGGCTCATGGT
This sequence comes from Heloderma suspectum, assembly GCF_057233095.1. Classification (NCBI taxonomy): domain Eukaryota; kingdom Metazoa; phylum Chordata; class Lepidosauria; order Squamata; family Helodermatidae; genus Heloderma; species Heloderma suspectum. The sequence goes on from NC_139461.1 coordinate 146,435,828, forward strand.
TTTGACTCATGATCATGAAGTTTGCCAGGCCTTCATGGGAACTTGAGGCAGCTGCCCCAAAACAAGGAGTTGTTTTGAAGGGAAAGAGAAGCCTCTGACTGAACTTGCAGAGAGCGAGTTCTTGCAAGCAGTGCACATTGTGAGCAGTTAAGAAAGGGTGCATACAGACACACCAAAACAAAACAAAAACCAAACCCAAGAGTTGCAGAACATTATTTCCCTGTGGGATGACTCTAGTTTTCTCACACATTCAGAATGCACATTATAGGCATAATAATTAGCAAGTGCAGCAGGGATTCAAAATGATGCCTCTCCCCCTACTGCCTCCCCACTTGCTTCAGGTGGTTTGTCTGTCCACCTGTTTAATTTTTAAAGGACTGTTTTATTTAAAATAACAATAAAAGGCCCGTTTGTCCATTTTAAACACACACACACGTTCCACTTTGAAACAGTTGGGGAAAATGCTCTGGGGAGGGAGAGATGGTTTTGCCACTGCACTGGTCTCAGCCAATCAGAGATGAGTACAGCTGCTTTCTGTAGCAAGCACATAACTGGTTTCCCTGGGAGAGAAGACGGTAACTAAATGGTGGTGACTGTGCTTCCACAGCAGATGCATCACTCAGTTCATGTCTATCTGTGTGCAACCAAAGACTCCTCCGTCCCTCTGGTAGGAAGACTCATCATGCTTGGAAGCAAAAAATCCTTTCCAGAACTGTGTAATCAAACTGAAATGGTATAGTATTAGTGCCTCAAAGAGGGTCCGGGCACTTTGACGCATACATGGCGTCAAAGTGCCCCTCTTCCAAGCTGCGTGACAAGGAAACTCAGATTATTATTTTGGCATTCACTCCCAAATGACCCAGAATATTCTGGCAAGATTGGGAGCTGCTGCGGGCAAGAGACTCATGGACTGGTGGAGGAGTAAGGAAGGACAAGCAGGACAGAGAGCACGGGATGGATGCATGCATCCAGCCCCCTGCTCAGAGGGCCTCTGTGTCTGCCCCTGCCCACACTGGGCAGTCCATGAGGATGCCAAGTGCTTCTGGATGAGGCATTTATTGTGCAGTGGCACTGCTTCATTCACAGATCTTTACAGGGGGTCCAGACAACTTTACCTTCCATTTGTAGCCCTCCCATGTTTTCCCACTGCTTCTTCCATCTTTTTTTTAATGAGAAAAAAAAATTAAAGGAGAAAAGACAGAATAGCGAGACAGGCTTTTTGGCTGTTAGCGCTCAGAGCCCTCCATCTGGAAGCCTCCCCAGGCAGCAGAAACAGAAACTAAGCAAGGAGGCCTGGAGCACCTAGAAAGCTCACCTGTCCAGTGGCAACTCAGTTTGCAGAGCTCAGTAAGGAAGCTGTCTCCACAGAGCTGTTGCTCCTGCAGCTATCAGGCAGGGTAGTTTTAGGGCTGACCCGGTTGCCCCACCTCTTCTTGGAGCTCTGCAGGGCCCTGATCCAGAACATGCACTAAGCATTAATTTCCCTCCTTCTCCTCCTGAGTAGGTCTTGCCTCCATCTTCCTCCTCCCTCCCTTCTGTTTCAAGTTTTAGATTGCAAACTCCTCAAGACAGAGCTTGTCCCCTTATTTGCTCCATGCACATTGATATAAGAGTATTTATTTTTTTATTTCATCAGATATCTTCTACACCAGGGGTGGGCAACTTGTGGCCTTCCAGATGTTTTGGCCTACAATTCTCATAAGCCATAGGCCAATGATGAGGGATCATGGGAGCTGTAGGTCCAAATATCTGGAGGGCCACAAGTTGCCCACCCCTGTTCTACACCATTGCCCAATGCTACTCATGTTTACTCAGAAATAAGTCTCGCTGATTGCGATGGAGCTTACACCCATGTAAGTGAGATAGGACTGCAGCCTTGGACTACTGAAATACTCATTCCCACTTCCCAGGGGACCCTGGGAACTGTATTTCCATGAGGGAGACTAGGAATTTCTAACATACTTCTCAGCTCCTTTGTCAAGCTATTGTGCCCAGAATTTTCTGTGGAAAGCCATGACAATTAGCACAAAACCTAATACAGGTTTCTAGTGTAAATCTGCCCCATAAGTCTCCAATAATCTCTCATCCCTAGGACACTGACTACAGAAAAGGGTGCCCTGAAGTGTCCTACCTCTTGAGGAGCTATGCTGAGAGTATGAAGCACTCCATTCCCAGAGAGCTAGGATGCCAATCCCAGCTACCTTGCCCTTGACTGCCTCTGGTGGGGGGTGGGTGTTGGCTGTAGCTGTGATGCCCTAGCCAAGAAGAAGCTTGAGACCTATAGAGCCTCTTGGCCTATACTGGCTACTTCCATGGCAACTGAGCCAAAGCCAGACAGCAGCCATGTCATGATTCCACTGAGGGCACAGTTAGTAGTGAAGCAGGAGGCAGCTGGTGGCTCACATCCAGGTTTGAGCTGCCCTGCTGCAGGCCTGGGTGTGGGAGGATTAGTGGAGGCTCCAGCAAGAGCAGCATTCCCTGCCTACCTGCCTTCCAAGGGAGGGGCAAAGGAACTCATGGCCTCTCCTTGTGACAAGCAGCACAGAAGCATGTTGGCCAACGTGGATGAAATGCCAGGTCGAGAAGGGGATGTGGACAGCCAGTTAGGGAGAGGACAAGGGAACGTGTCCAGGCCATGAGTTCCTGTGGCTGGGTATCTGTATGCTCCTGCCCCTGTAGGCATTTCTCTAACTGGCTTGCAAAAAGCTTGTGTTAATTAAACACCACACGAGTGGCATCCCTTGGCAGACAGATGACGGTCTCTCATTATAATTAGCTTCATTGCTGAGATGCTGAAACAGAGCTTCAGAGAAGCCTTCTGACTCAACCTGGGCATGGAGGCGAAGGTGGACTGCCAAAGCCCTGATACCAATGCTTCAGCCAGTTGCACCCTGTGGAGCAGTGCCCAATTATTTACTTTATTCATATACAGGCTTTATACAAAATGAATATATTCATAAAACAATTCAGTTTTTACGTAGCCCTAACACAGTATCCATCAAACACTATCAAGAGGTAATGGAAACAAACTGTCTGTAATTTAGTCGGCTGGAAAGCCGCACTTTGTAGCTAGCCTGTCACCACATCCTGCTTGGTTAGCTGGGAGTGAAGGTCCTTGGAGCTTCCTTGCCGGGTACTTGGGGAGGCGGTGGTGGTGCTGGCCCAGTCCACTGGACCTATTGTAGAAAGTTCTGCTGCCTTCCCTTGATCCATCCTGTGCCCCACTAACTTTTCCCAATCCCCATTCTCTCTGCAGCCTACAAATCCTACACGTGGTTGGCTTGTGTTTCCGTTTGGAGCAAATCCCTGGTGGATATACTTGGCATCCTCAGTACCTGCCATTCTGGTCATCATCCTCATCTTCATGGACCAGCAAATAACAGCTGTCATTCTCAACCGCAAGGAATATAAGCTGCGGGTCAGTGCTGGACTGAGCTGTGCATATTGCATTAGTTCATGGACTGTCTCAGATCTATGATTGTCATAGAATCATAGATTTGAGAGGAGCCAAATGGCCATTAAGCCCAAACATGTACTTCAAAGTGTATTCGTGCCCATGATTACTCACCCCACAGGTTGTATCACCTCAATTCCAGCTGCAGCCTGCAATGACAGGGCTTTCTGTCATTCTGACCTGACTTCAGGTACCAAGGTTGGAAGAAATTGAAGAGATAGAGCATGAACATTCTGTATGCTGCCCATCTCCTAGTTCTCAGTGCTAGATGCAGCAGCAAGATGGTATTTTCTGCATCCTGCATCTATCAACCTTGCTCCTCCTTACACAAACTGTCACAACTGCTATAGCCCAAATTAAAGCATATTGAGAAAGCTGAGGGTCAGTGTGCAGCTTGGTGGCCACTGCTCACATGGTTTTTTTGTGCTTTACTCTCCCCCTGCAGAGGAAGAGGGTTATGGCTGAAGGCAAAGTGTGCGTGCATGAAGGCTAACTTGTAAAAGAGCTTACATGGCATAGAAATTAAGCCTGGATTACTTATCTTGCAATTTACATGCTATTTGGTGCACAAGTAAACTAATTTTTAGCACTTTAAACGCTTGTCTCCAAAGTAAAGGTTCAGTCCTAGTATTTCCTTGTTTGGAAAAGGAAATTTCACTAAATTTTATGAACGTGTGTGTGTGTGCACGCGCGCGCGCACGTGCATGTACAATGTTTAACTTCAGCTCTATACCCAGGTTCTTGAAACCCAATTATTTCTCCCCTCTGCTCCTTTAACACAGGGTTCCTTCTCTCCCCATCTCTCTGTCTTTTACAGGGTTCTTCCCCCCACCCTCTCAATTGTATAGGGCTCTTTTGCCTCCCCTCCCTCATTATTTTTCCTAATAAACTCCTATCCCTTTTTACTGGACACATAACATCACACATTTGCATTATGAAGTATCGCTCATTACTATCTCTGGTCATGTTGCATGCTTGATTCAATTTGCCTTTCCATGAACTTTTTCTTATTGCCTTCTAGACCACTTCAGAGCTGCTTTAGATGTGGCACAAGAGACAGGGCTTTAACATGTTCATCCTTCCAATGCACTTCATTTAATTTATTAACATTTAGAATTTTCAGGATTTATAATAATGAAATGCAGTTTGATTATCTGGCTTAATGATACCGATAAACAAACTACCTTCTTTTATTACCCACACTATTATTTCTTATTATTTAGTATGCATTATATGAACTAGCTTTTATTTATATTTGCATGTTTTATTCTGAAGCTAATATTTGATACTTGTGGATTTGCAAACTTAATGAGAGGGGCACCATCCTCAGAGAGACCTAAAACTATAAAAAGGTAAAGGTGTCCCCAACCAGTCGTGTCCGACTCTGGGATGCGGTGCTCATCCCCGTTTCTAAGCCGAAGAGCCAGCGCTGTCCGAAGACGCTTCCGTGGTCATGCGGCCGGCATGACTGAACACCGAGGTGCACGGAATGCTGTCACCTTTCCCGCTGAGGCGGTACCTATTTATCTACTTGCAATTTCTTGCTTTCAAACTGCTAGGTTGGCAGAAGCTGGGACTGAAGACGGGAGCTCACTCCGTCACGCAGCACTCGGGTCTTGAACTGCTGACCTGCCGACCTTCCAGTCTGCAGTTCAGCGTCTTAACCACTAAGCCACCGCGGCCCCAGAGCCCCTAAGCCAGGGCTGGGCAGACTTCAGGCTTGTCTGATCTACTTTAGATTTTTTTTTTTACTAGAGCCCCAAGATCCACCTATCAGAGCCAGGCAGAAAAGAAATACACTTAGAATTAAAAGAACAGGATGCCTCTGAGTACATTCTGGGCCTAGGAATTTTTTTTTCCATATCAAAACTACACTGAGTTCACAGCCCTTCCACAAAAAAGTCCACTCTTGGCTACTCCAAGCTTTCTTCATTGCAGCAGAAGCGGGGGGCGGGGGGGTCATTTTTGTTGTTACAATATTAAAAACTAGGAGTCAGAAACCCTTGCCAATCTACTGCAACTCACCCAGAGATCTATCAGTAGATCCTGATCTACCTTCTGCCCATCCCTGACCTAAACAATTAGTCCCTTTGAAGACAGTGCCTGTATGCTGGGGGGGAGGGGTACCTTTACAGCCATCATGCTTGAAAACATTATTTGAAAGAGAAATAAAGCTGAAATTCTCAGAAATCTGGATTCTGTGCTAGACTCCAGGTTATGCAGAGATACTTCTGCTTTTGTGGAATTACAGGCAAACCTGTAGACAACCCTTGGGAAGACAATGCCCCTTGCCTTTTATAATCCAAGACTTGGTCAACTGCAAACCAAGGCACACGCTGGAGGGCCAGTAGCGTACCGCTTTTGGAACTGCTGCCCACTCTTGAAGCAGCCTTTCCCATCCACTCTTTCCCCACCAGTATATGCCATTAAAGAGGCGTCGTCTCAGCCTTCTGTGGAGTAGGGAGTCTGGCAGTTACTCTCCCCCAGCATTCCATGGCTTCATGTGCTAGAAGAACTATCCAGGCTCCGCTGTGCTAGCAGGAACTGGTTCCTCTGGTTGGGCTGTGCGAGGGAGTGCCTGGCATTTCTCTGCTGTGTGGCTGCTCTCTCTTTCTGGTGCTTACCTGCCTGGGCCTTCTGCTTCGTTTTTGTCCCAGTCTTCTGACATACTACAAGCACTTCCAGATGGAGACAAGTGTTAGTTAGGTTCAGTGAATCTACAGTACTCCAGGCCTCCTGGAGGCTGAGCCAATCCCTCCATGGATCATGGCTAGGCAAAATGGACTAACAGCATCAACATGGACAGCCAACAAAACACCAAAGCCAGTAGAAAATATGTCTTATTTAGGCTGCTTCTTGTTCAGCTTGTTCTTGCTGCACAAGGTATGGTTCTTGGAGAAACAGCCTCCTGCAAATATATATGGAGAAGCAGAAAATGCTTTGCTAAATATCACTTCCTTTGCTCAATGAGACAGCAGGGCTGAATGCTAGAAGAAGCAGCCAGCAGAGTTTTCAAGGAAAGGTTGGACTGGTAGCTATGAGGAGTGCTTAGACCGAGGTTATCCTATGCCCAACAGCTGGGATAAGACAAAGCATGTACCCCAATGGGATGAGTGATGGCAGAGCCTGTTGGTGACTGGCCCTCGAGAGCATGCTTCATTGGTATAGCCAAGGTTCCCAAGCCCTGGGTGAGCCCAGTGCACCTCCTTGCTATGGGAAACAGAAACCAGCCCTTACATCCTACCACTCCCTCTGCCCTCATAGTCGGGAGGTTTCTTCTTCTTCTTCTTCTTCTTCTTCTTCTTCTTCTTCTTCTTCTTCTTCTTCTTCTTCCATCCATCATTCTAACAACTTATTGTTCAAGATGACCAAGGGAGGGGCTCAGTGGCAGAGCCCCTGCTTTGCATGAGGAAGGTCCCAGCTTCCATCCCCAGCACCTCCAGGTAGAGCTGACAAAGAGCCCTCTCTGGAACGCTGAAGAGAGCTATATGGGCCAAGACATCTTCCTGTGTGACCTTCCTATGGCCCATGATAATGATTCCTAACTAAAGTCAATAATCCCTGTGACTTCTCTGTTTATATTGTCACTTCCCGTTCCACACTGATAGTTCAGGCAGTGGAGAAGGCTGGTGGCTCCGATTTGGGTGGGGCTGTGAATCCATTCTGGGTTTCAGACAGAACCAGCCAGAATTCTAAAGGAGACATTCAAGGTGCTGATCTCAATCCCAAAAATGGGTTCAGCACCTTGGATAGCTCCTGGCTGAAATCCAGAGTGCATTCACAGCCCCACTGAAATCAGAGCCACCATCCTCCACTGGTTTTAGGTTAACATGGAGTTGCTGTGGGACAGCTGCAGTTTCCTTCCATGTTCACCTTCAATTCCACCACCACCCCGCCCATGAGATCAAGTGTTCCCAGATTCTCAAAACCCAGGGTAAGGAAAGAAGAGAGAGAATAAATGTTCTATGCATCTTTTTCCTCTGCCAAGTCAAAAAAACTACCTTGTCATGCGGGGGGGGGGGGCAGGGTGCTGCTGGGGCCATGGTCTGTCAGCCTCTCTTGCTTCTGGAACCCTCTCAATCTCCAGGCTGCTCAGTGTGTCCACTTTGTCCTCGCTATGGTTTCCTTGTTGAATGGGGCTATCAGATAGGGATGCCTCCCCCCTCTGCACCCTTGGCCAGCCTCAGGATGGGACTCAGAAGGAGAGGGAGCCCCAGGGACTTTCCAGCTACCAGAGTTCAGTGTCTCCCATCTCTGAGTGTCAATGAAGATAAGGGGGCAGGAGGCTCCTAACAGCTTATGAGCCTCCTGGCTACTGCTGGTGCAACTAGCCTTGCCGTCAGTTGGTATGAGGTAGAGGGAGATATGGATAACAAACAAATCCACCTTTACACTATAAAAAGTTCTCAAGGTGGCTACTAATAAACTCAGTCTGGAAACACTTGATGCTCTGACTTGGATTCCTACATTGAGCAGGGGGTTGGACTCGATGGCCTTGTAGGCCCCTTCCAACCCTAATATTCTATGATTCAAAGATGTCTTATTTTGCCCTCTTCATGTTGTCCTTAAACAGCTTTTGGTATGCAGGAAGCATGTCTCGATGATGATAAGGTGCTCCTGTCTGTGGAAAAACTGAGGCAGGAGATAGAGAATAGCTGCCACAAATTGGAGACATTCAGACAGGAACAGATAACTTCCAGAATTCCAAAGGCAATTTATGGAGCTTGTGTTAGCCCCTTACCTCTAATTTGGAACTATCAGCTTCTCTAAGGATGCTTCCAAATGAGGCTTTTATGCCACCATCACACCACCTTATTTTATGGGGGGCGCAGATAGCATTGTCTCCAACTCATAACCCTCCTGTGTTTTCCCACTGCTTCTGCTGTTTTTTTCCTCTTACCACAGATAATCCATTAAGAAAGAAAAGACAGAATAGCTGCACAATGTCTTTTCAGTCGTAGCACTAGGAGCCATCAGTCTGGAAGCACCCTAACTGACTCCAAAGGAGATGGTTTTGGCTGCTGTAAAGAATCTTAGTAAAAAAAACAAAATTCTGTATCTCTGAAAGCCACATTATGCGAGCAGAATAGTTTATGCATATGTTATTTGCTCCAATAAATCAAAAGATATCTGAACCGGACAATAAGAAATACTGTGTAGTTTCCAGTCCATGTCTCCGAATGCTAACATCGCTGTCCTGTTGCAGAAAGGAGCAGGATTTCACCTGGATTTCTTCTGCGTTTCCCTTCTGATGATCCTTACCTCTGTCGTGGGCTTGCCCTGGTATGTGTCAGCCACAGTAATCTCTTTGGCTCATATGGACAGCCTTAAGAAGGAGAGCGCCACTTGTGCTCCGGGGGAGCAGCCAAAGTTCCTCGGAATCAGGTATTGTCTTTGGGCCCTTCTTTTTCGCTCCCCAAATATGGGTTTTCTGGATGTCATCGGTCATCCTCTCTTTGTGCTAGACAATTCCTGGACCTTTAAGAAGAGATGTGTTGGTGTCCACCTTCTGCTGTGTACCTGTTTTCCACTGAATCCACTGGGTGGGACTGGCAGGCATGGTTGCCTACTGAAATAAAAGAAGTCTAACCCCAAAGTGCTCTTGGTTGCAGGGAGCAGAGGGCGACAGGACTGATGGTCTTCATCCTCACAGGACTGTCTGTGTTCTTGGCACCAGTGCTCAAGGTAACAAAGGCTTTTAGCATTTGTACACAGGCAAACACTTCTCCCCATCTGAAATGACTATCTGCACTAGCTGGCATCCACAGAGATCATCAAGTATTTGACAGAAGGCAGGTTTAATCTTTTGTAACTGGATCATGCTTATAGCTATCATAAGCAAATATTAGCAGGTATTTAGCAAATAAGGATGCTGCTTCATTTCTCATTAAGTGTGCCTTCATCTGAACTCCCAGATGATTTTGCGGCCTTGAATGCTCCAGTAGCATGGTTGAACTTGAAGTACCACAAATTCAGCACAATATGCTTCTGGAAAGAACTGGAATGGGGAAAGAAACCGCCCTTGGGGCTGCTCTCCTGCTCATGCACTCCCTCTCCTAGATCTCTGATTTCAGCTGTATACCTCCAGTCATTTAAGAAATGGCTGGGGAAAAGGGAATAGGCTCCAATCAGCAAGACTGCCAAAATTCCCTGTAATACACAATTATTGTACAAGTATAGGAGTCCTGTCCTCCTTTGAACCTAATCAGCATAGAGCTGACTTGGATAGTAAAGCATTATAGAATGTAGACTTTAAAGAAAGCCCAGTGTGAATCATGCTTATACTCTGGATTTGATTTTCCCTAGTTTATCCCAATGCCTGTGCTGTATGGCATTTTTCTCTACATGGGCGTCGCTGCCCTCAGCAGTATCCAGGTGAGTGCAAAACAGCAGGAGAAGCACCTTTTGAATTGTGGGGAAGGAGTTTTTCTGGGTTCTAGCTCCGTCAGTAAGGTGGCTGTTGAACAGTAGGAAAACAATGGGCATGTTCACACGTCACACTAAGCCACTCTGGGAAGAAGCCACGGTAGGTGGGTGGCTTGCTCGTTACTCCCAACAGACAAGCACCTGCTCAGTGGCTTCCTGTGGCTTGTTTCTCCCTTGGTCCCTCCCAGTCCTCCAGCCTGCTGCCGGCATGTATCCCAAGGGGCTTTATGGCAGAAATCTTTGTTTCCTCATTCCCTACATCAGCACCCTTTCTGCAATTAGTCTGCTGGGGTTGCTAGCTGATGAGGTAAACTCCTGCATCAGATCACAAAAAGGAAATAACTTTCTGAATAGGTTCAGCACCCTGGATAGGTGAATGCAGGAAAGTGTTCACAAGCTTTCCCCCCCCCCCCGGACTCTTGCAGAAGAGTGAAAGACCTCCTGTCTGCTTTTTAGCCAACATCCCCTTATCCCCCTCTTGTCAATGTCCTCCACTTCAGCGCTTCCCTTACATCTGCGGGAAGGCATTTGCAAACTTTAAAAAAAACTTTTCCCTGCCATTAAATTTGCACCATTTCCCCTCCATTCTACTGCTCTACCATTAATTTGCATAGTTTTTCTGATCTGGCTCACTACTCATGTACATCTGACAGCTAGCAATAGAGAGAGCTGGTTGGCAAGAGCAGGAAAAGCCCCCTAACACTCCTCATAATCTTGCTAGTGCCACCACCATTCTCCCTCATCCCTTCTGAGCCTCAGGATGGATTTCTTTCTTTTTTTCTAGGAATCGTGAAGAAAGGACACCAGAGAGTGTTCTGAACACATTTGCAAGTTTGTTTTTTATTTTCATTCCTGCACAAGTGCGCAGTCAATGCCTACATTGGAGGTATCTGCCCAGATCTTGAAATCTCTCCACTGACCTGGTTTGCACATCACGCTAAGCCACAGTGAGTCATTATCACGAGTGCTTGCAGGGTGGCTTAGCGTGACATCTGAACCCAGAGCATTTTTTCTGTCGTGGGTTGTTTTTTGCAAACAAGCCACTTTGAGAACCTATGGCTTGTAGTAGGGTTGTTTAGGGTGGCTTGTTCTCAGGGTAGCTTGTTGTGATGCCTGAACCTGGCACAGCGATTTTGTCACGGGTTGTTGGGAATGGCTAGAGAGCTGCCTGGCAAGAGTAGCGAAGGCCCCTGCTGCTCTTCGTGACCTTGCTAGTGCCACCTCCATCCTCCCTCATCACATCTCAGTGCCCCCTGTCTCTCGATGGATTTTCATTTTTATTTTCATAGAAATTGTGAAGAAAGGAAACCGGAGAGTGTACCAAACACATTCACAATTTTTAAAATTTTATTTGCAGTTCTGCGCAAGTGCACAGGAATGAATGTCTTCTGCTAGGAATTTTCTTTCCCCCTCCATTTTACTGCAGTGTCTTGAAATTTGCTTAATTTTCCCTTCCATTTTATTGCTCTGCCATGAAATTTGTGTATTTTTTTAGCTAACTGCCTCACTTGTCTGCCTTTAAATTTGCATATGTTTGCCCACTCAGTCAGTCCCTGATCTGCCTTGAAATTTGTGTATCTTTAGTGATCCTGCTCACTGCTTTATCACCCTCATGTAAATCTGACAGCTAGCCATGGAGATCAGTGGATGGAAGTGGCAAGGACGAAGCAGGGGGAAGCAGGGAGCTGAAAGCAGCTGGCAGCTGTGGGACAGAAGGAGCTTTCGGGGTGGGAGTTATTATTTCAGTAGAACGTGAAGCAGCCATTAAAAAAAAAGGGTGTTTGCTAGCAAGGGAAGTACAGAAGTGGAGGATTAAATTGACAGGAACATTGATAAGAGGGGGTATGGTTATGTTTGGCTAATAGTGGACAGGCAGTCTTGTGGTCTTGCGCAAGAGCCCCCCCCCCCCCCCGCAGGTTGTGAACATGTTCCTGCATTCATAAGGGCTCAGAAACTTCAATCCTTTTGGTGATCTGTGTGGGAGGGGGGAAGTTTCCCTCGTGAGCCAGCAACCCCAGCGGACTAATTGCAGAACGGATGCTGACGCAGGGAACTAGGATATGAGGATTTCTGCTGCAAAGGCCCCTGGGATACATGCCAACAGCAGCTGGGAGGACTGAGAGGGACTGAGGGAGAAACAGGCCACAGCAAGTTGCCGAATAGGCGATTGCCTGTTGGGAGTCATGGTCAAGCCACCCACCACCGTGGCTTATTCTCAGGGTAGCTTAGTGTGACGTGCGAACTCACCCTTTGTCTTTATATGTTCCTTTTTTAAAAGTGTAATTTGTTAATGGAGAAATGTGCAGTTGCTTTAAAAAGAAAAGGGGGCAATAGCTCACCTGAAGCATGAGAGGAGAAGCAAGATCAATGGCTCAGCCAGCATATGATTAACGTGTATGCAGATTTGTAATTTCAGCAGTGAAGCTGGGAGGAAGCCATGCTCCCCTTGTAGCTGAGGGATCTGTGAGCTCTCTTCTTAGTTATCTTTGTCCTCCATCAAACACATTAGAATTGGCATAATAGTGTCTTTAAAATAGAGGCTGCTGGTAGAATAAAATAATATAACTTACAGTGCTTCACATACATCATCTCAGTAATTCTTACAACTGCCCTGTTAGGTAGACCATTTTTAAAGTTATTATCGTCCCCATAATGCAGATAGAAGGGTTGAATCTGCGTTAACAGTGGCTTACCTAATAAGGTTATCTAGTGAGTTTATGGCTGAGTCAAGATCTGAGCTAGTAACTTCCCAGCTTACTCTTAGCCACTACACTACACCTACTTTAGAGGCCACAACTATTTAAGATGGATAAATTTACATGTTTAGCAAACCTCATGCTCCCTGAGTTTTCTCACATTAAAAAAAATCAGTGTGCATGATAACTTCTGAGAGTTGATATAGTTTGCCCCATTCTCGGGCAGGAGTTGCCTCATGGAGTATTTGCTGCATATGGAAAGGTTCTCCATATGTCTCTTGCTTTCGCATATCCCAGTTGACGGATAGAATCCAGCTCCTGCTGATGCCTGCTAAACACCAGCCTGACTTCATCTACCTCCGCCATGTTCCACTATGCCAAGTGCATCTGTTCACCTTCATTCAAATACTCTGCCTAGCTGTTCTGTGGATCATTAAGTCAACTGCAGCTGCTATCATCTTCCCATTAATGGTAAGATTCTTTAGAACAGAATGAGCTCCATGTGATTCATCCACACATTTGCACAAAATTAAAGAATTTGCCTGGCTTCTTCTCCTATCCTCTTCTGCTATGTATTGAAAGCACAAGTCTGAGATTATCCACTGTACTGCAATGTGAATTTTCCTTTCCCACTGGAGCAAACAGTCTCTCAAAAATTATCCCCAGCAAATTTTCATGTCAACTATTTTAGGAATATTTGCCAAACATAATGTTTTGTTATTGAACAGACTACAAATATAATGAATATTTTCTGAATGTTTTGTGATCAGATGGGTGTTAGTATTTTATATCAGTTGATATTTTACATCAATAGTTTTGATATAAAATGTCATAACTGAATATTTGACAACTTCTGATAGCTGCCATTGAATGGTTTTGTTTATTTGTAGCATTTATACCTTGCCCTTTAACCAAAAAGGCTTCTGGAACAACTTACAAAAATTAGTGGCATGACACAGTCCCTGCCTTCAGGCTTACAATTTAAATGTAAGACACAACACAAGAAATAATGAATGTGGAGAGGGCATATATAATTAAAAGTTGTAAAAAATAGTAAGCATTTTAATGTATTTGCTGGATAACCTACAGTAACATTGAAGAATTATGGACAATGTTGTGGACAAATTTTGATTTTGAATTGTGATATCAGAATTTGCATTCCAAATCTGGATGTTACATCTTTATAATTTTGAATATTTTTGAAATTTTGCTTTAGTTGTAATTTGAACATCACTGTGCAACCCCTAATTGTTCCTCTCCATTGCGGCTCCTGATTGGTTGTGTGTTCTACATACTATCCTTGGGTAACCTTATCAAATCCTATGGGATCCAGCACCACCTATATGTCAATGATACCCAGCTCTACCCCAGATTTCTCCCCTTCTATCCAGCTCTGCATCTCCACCTGCTTCTCTGACATAGCCACTTAAATGGCTCATCACCATCTCCAATTCAGTCCAAGACTAAGCTGTTCAACTTTCCTCTCAAGTTTTTCTCTACTTAGTTACTCCTTGGTTATCCCAGGCATAACAACTTAGCTTTATCTTTGGTTCCTCCCTGTCTTTTTCTCCATGTATAAAACATAGCAAAAATCCATCCCTTCCTCTCTGTTTCTTTGGCTAAAACTGGTTTGTGTTCTGATCATCTCCTGCTTTGACTAATGCAACCTTATCTCTGGCCTCCCATGGTCACAATCCTGCCCTCTCATTGATATCCAAAGCTCTGCTGCCAGAATCATTCACCTCTCTCATTGCTCTGACCATGTGTTCTTCCTCCTCCTCCTCTTCCTCCTCCTCCTCCTCAAATGCCCAGTGTAGCTTCCTGTTCCTTCCACATCCACTGTAAACTTCCCATGGTTACTTTTGAATGTCTCCAACTCTATTTCTTGCCCTATCTTCCTGTCATCTCCCTGCCGTGGCCTTCTCTCCTCCACCTCTACCCCCCTCTACCACCCACAGGTCTCCTGCTCTCTGAAGGGATTCAGCCCATTCTCCCTTGCTGTCCTGGAATTCCCTCCTCAAACATCCATGTGGTGCCACCTCTCTGGTCTCAAATATCTCCTCAAAACTGATCTTTTCCCTGAAGCCTTTGGCTCAGGCACTTAGTCCTCATCCCCAGCTGAAACAAAGCCTAAATACATGCACTTGCTCACATTAATCCCTTCTTACGTTTGTTTCTTCCTTCCCTCATCCCAGTGTTTCCTTTTGTTGTCTTCCTGATGGTCAAGAATTAGGTTGTGAACTCCTTGGGGCCAGGGACCTATCTTTTTTATTTTGTTCCTCTGTAATGCTCATGTGGGTTGTTAGTGCTATGTAAATTATTATTAATAGTTATAATAATAATCACAACGATACTAATTTTGTGCGATTATGTTCTGGCTATTTAGCTGCTGGCTTTAGTGGGTATACGGAAGGCAATGGAGCACATCTTCCCTCTACACCACCTGGGTTGGTTGGATGACATAATGCCAGAAAAGGACAGAAAAGAGGAAGAAGACAAGCTGAAGAGGGTGCACGATCAGGATGAGAGTGATGATGAAGATGTGAGCGTGATTAAATTCCGGGGAACAGAACAGGTTGGGCGGGGGCTGAACTGCGTAGAAATCACACACTCCCTTCCTCCCAATCTCAGCATGTCAATGTGAGACAGCAAAGAGGGAGACACTGCACACTGCACGGCTTGTGTACAGTGAAGGGCTGCTCGAGCCGCCTTGTGACTGGTTCAGAGCACTTCATGAATGCCATTCTCCTTTTGAGAGATCCTTCATTATCCAGAGTCCGTTTATAACCAGGAGGATTAAGGGCACGGCCACCCTTCGACCCTCCCCCCGAGAGTGTCAGTCTTCAGAGGCCTTGGGCCTGAAATGGTGCTTTGACCAATGTGGGTGGGCATCAAACTGCAGGTGCTCATCACCTGCCAGAAAAAAGGCACCTTGCCTGGCAAATCTGTGCCATGTGTGGGACTTCAGGAGCAAGTCCCCCACCCATATTCCACCCTCTGCTGCTAGCTCATTTCCCCATCTGCAGAAAGGAACTTCCAAGGATCACAGTGTCTAAGGGCACAATCCTATGCATGCTTAGACAGAAAAAAGTCCTACAACTCCCAGCATGCTCCTGCCAGCATGGTTGGCTCAGTCCTCCTGGGAGTTGTAGGACTTTTATCTGTCTAAGCATGCATAGGATTGCACCTTAAAGCATCTTATAAGTTTCTGGGTAGAGTGAATGAAAAGCTATCCTGTCACAGGACATAGGCACAAACTGTTTGGAAGGATGAGGTGGCAAGACTAAGCCCAGTGTGTGCGCAGAGTGCGCAAACCCTGGCGCACAAATTGATCTGTAAGTGCAGGTTAGGAAGGCCTAGTGACGATAGTGTGGCAAGCCTCTCTTTCTGCCTCCAGTCAGTTTTGGCCTTTAGGAGGCCTGGCTTGTTAATGGGGTCGGTCAGTCTGGCCTCAGGAAAGAACGTATTTCCATGTCTACCTCCCTGGCTTCATTAAGCAGTCCACTTAGGCCCAAAATCACTTTAAGCATGCAAAGTGGCAGCCTGGCCCCTTTCTCTAGCCAGTGCTAGCCATTCATAGTTCTGACCCCAGCTCCTGGGTAGTTCTTACTAGGGGTGCCAGAAAAATCCTCAAGGGAGTCTCAAGGGAGTCTCCAGCATGGTGCCTGTGAGCTTCAGTGTGCCCACAGACACTTCTTTTGGTGCCCTTTGCTTTCTTAATATTTTAATTATTTCTTAACTGGGAGGCTGACATGCTGCAAAGCAAAGTCCTGCCCTCCAGCGCCATCTTTATTTGGGTTCAAAAGAGTGGTATTGTGTTAGGGAGCTCAGACCCCACCTCTGCCTCATATATAGGTTCTTGGGCAAGCTTTTCTTTTAGTCTCACCATTTGCCTTCTGGGAAATGAGCATTTTGTGACCAGCCACGGCAGCCATTGTATTAATAGGCAAGCCCTCATGGCAACCATTTTGCGAGAGTTCCCACAACTGAGCTGTGCGTTGTATGCCTGAAAGATGTTTCACTGAGTAGACGTGCAGAGAACTATGCTGCGGTTGGTATGTTTGATGGGAGAATTGGCACAAATTGGTACAAATCACACCTGACGGTGCCCACTTTGCTTCAGCCCTGCAGACTCTGTTCTTGGCCCTATCCCCTATGCTAGACTGCCTCCGTGGCTAGAATGCCTCCCCAAGACCCTTCCCAAATTGGAATTCAGCCCCCAGGTTGAAAAATGTTCCCCACCCTTCCTCTAGCCTGT
This sequence comes from Heloderma suspectum, assembly GCF_057233095.1. Taxonomy (NCBI): domain Eukaryota; kingdom Metazoa; phylum Chordata; class Lepidosauria; order Squamata; family Helodermatidae; genus Heloderma; species Heloderma suspectum. Next base: position 146,452,662 of record NC_139461.1, read on the forward strand.
GCCCTTTCTGAGAATTTGACCGTTGGTCTCCTTCCCCCCTTGCATCTTCTCTCATGGATATTTCAGGGGCAGGAAAGGCAAATCAAAGGCATGAAGAAGTGTGCTACCTTGTCTGTCATTTTATTAACTCCTTTTATCTGTGCTTCTTTTCAGTCTGAACTTATGTACCAAGAAAAAGGACCAGAAATCAACATCTCTGTAAACTAGAGGGACTGACACTCTCCAGCAGCCAAGGCAAAAGATGAGCACGTGTCATACGTAAGGATGGTCTTTTTAAGAATTAGGGCCCATGGGGAAGACTAGTCACAGAATAACATGTTAAAGGGAAACTTCAAGGGTCACTTAGCCCAAGTTTGTATACTCAAGAAGACTCACCGTATCTCAGTTATGCCTGGGAGAGAATAATTCATCCTCTTCCAAAAGCCCCCAAGTGAAGGCTGTTTTGCAGCCAGGCCTGAGGGGGAATCTTCACTACAACAGAAAGAGAAGCACATTGGAGTATTACCCGGATTTTCACGGAATTGGCTTTGGTCCGTCAGGGACACATGAAGCAAGAAAAGGCGAGTGTACCTTACCTTTAAAATCCGGTTTTCACTGGTCACACAGCGCTTGAAAAGAACATACTTCTGGGTTGGGTGCAGGGAGTAGAGTCATCAACTGGGCAGGGGCTGCTCAACCAATGAGAGAGGCTTGTTTCCCAGCCCATCTCCAGGCTTCCCCCTGCTACCACATTATTATGAATGGAGAGTAACTAATTCACAGTTCTGATAGCTAGAAAAACCCAGTTATTCAGTACAGCATCTAAAGTCTCCCTCTGAAAGCAGCCCACTACTCCCATTTTGCCCCATTCCAGCAAACTGTCAGGGAGTTACTGCTCCCCCCCACTTTCCCCAATGTGCGCAGATTTCCCTGAAGAGGCCAAAATCCCCAGTTCTCCCAGTGCAGTATCTGAAGGCTCCACCTGAGAGCACCTCCCTCCATTTTGCTCCACTCCAGCAAACTCACTGAGTTATAGGTTCCAGCCCCCCTTTCTCCTTCCCTGGGCACTTCTCCTTGCTCACAATCACAGGCTTCTCAGCAACTGTGTTCCTGAGACCTTGCTAAATCACTGTAGCAATCAAGTCCTTATTTGTATAAGGGGTTATGCCCTTAAGCCCTTCCTGCAAGCATCACAGAGAAGTGAAGTTAGGAGACATCAGAGACATGGCTTCACACGACATCACAGAAGCTAAGTAACGTAAAGATTAGAGAAGTGCATAATCATGGAGGCTCATTACTCCCACTGGCAAAATGGGGTGCAGGGTGATTCTGAAGCCTCGAAAGAGCGCTCTAGAGCTTTGATATGCTGGAAAGGCAGGCGAGTTACTTTAGTTACCTAGGTTACCAAGGGCATGGCCACATGAAAGACACACCCCTAGGAATGTCCAGATCATACCGAATTTAAAGCGGAGGGATAGGCAGACAGCAGCTGAACCACAGGGGAGCTGAATTAAAGAAAAAGGATGGACTAAAAGTACCCTGAAAAATGTGGCTTCCCCACAGGTAAACTCCGGGGTAGCTGCAGAGTGGCCACAATGGTGACTTTACACCACAACAGCATCAGAGAAAACCTCCCATGTAGACAGCTCCCAGGTAGCTCATTTGATTGGCCAACAGCTCTTAACAGTTATCCTAGTGTATAATTTTAAAAGCCCACAAAAAGCACCAGTGCACATCCCATGTCGTTGATTATGACTCAAACATTTACACTTCAGAAAAAGATGCACTTGCTGTTGCCCACAAGATAAATAAAGAGCCAGGTCTTATGACTCATCTTTGTTACCCTCTAGCATGACCATGATATGAAAGGGCTATACAGATTGGGGTGAGCTTGATTCTCAATAGCTGCCATTTCATTCCATGGGACAAAGCACAAAGCATCTTAGCACAAAGGTCTGTACACTTAATTGGAAGTAAGCTGTTGGTATGAAGTTACCACACGAATGCAATATCATTTGATACACCACCTCCATGATCCCGCTACAGCAGCACCAATGCTACAGCATTTTATTAATAAAAGGTCCAAAGCAAAGTCTTCCCTAGCAAACCTCAGATCAGGCTGCAACTGAAAAACCTCCTTGGGGAGGGCAAAACCTGTGTCCCCCCCCCCCAAAAAGCAGGCTATAGGGCAGAGAGCAGATTGAGCCGCCACCCTAGTCATAGCCCTGGGTCTGTTCTTTACTTTCTCTCATATCAAAAAAGAAGTCCTGCCATCCACTCCTATGGGGAAAAGTCATTGAAGGCTAAATCTCTCATCTCACCATGCCTAGCACTGCATAGCCCAGCCTCCAGCGAGAGGGACTCCAAGGAAGACACTGTGCCTCTGTGTGCCTGGAGACTCATTTCTAAGCACATGTCCCTGAACTCCCGCTCTGCCCCCAATGGACAGGAGCATCACTGCTTCTCCCCCCACCCCACCCTGTGTGGAGAGGCAGCTATAGCTCTGGTAGCGGTCACCCTGTTGTTGAAGCTTGGATGCATTTAAGGTCCAAGCATGAGGCACAGGCTCAGCCGGGCTGGCCTTGGGCAGACAAGGCTTTCTCTTTCACCCCCCGCTGGCAGCTGTTGCTGCTGTCCTGAAAGCGGACTGGGAAGCAAGGAGGTCCAGCCACAGTGCACACTGCAGCCACAGCAAAGGAGGGCCAAGAGCAGCAAAGGAGCGGGGAGAGCCGCTCACTGCCATCCTGCCATGGAGCTCTTCATCTCAGCCTTCACTGCCACCGCCATGAATGGACAAGGTGCCACCCCTTGCTTGAACTATGGAAGAAACACCCACAGTGCCAGGCTTCCCCCATGGGCTGCTTGGCGTTCACCACCAGCACCACTCCCTCCTTGATGCTGGTGCTGGTTGATGCTCACCCCCTGCCACCAGCCCTCCCTGGCGTTGCAGTAAACCCATTTGTCTTTAAAGTGCTACAGTGTTTCTTGTCCAATTCTGCCACAGTTGACCATGGAGACTTTTCTGGAATTTGCTGAAATTTAGTGTGAAGCTTGCACTAAATAATTTAAACTCTACCTTAAAACATTCCCTTGGGAGCAAGCTCCATTTATTGCAGTGGTACTTCCTTCCACATAAGCGTGCTCAGGAACACATCCTTGGGTTTCTGCTCCGTTATCTGTGATAACCCAGAACAGTTGCTTCTTGGTGGTCCTGTCCCTGTACACAATTTTGAGTCATCAGGACCTCATGCTAAGGGCCCATTAGAACTCACAGTCCCCATCAGTGGGGTGCCTTTAACCTTTACCATCAGGACTAGAGTGCTTATCGAAACAGGAGAGTTCTTCCTTTGGTAAAAGTGCTTCGCCTGTGCCAGATACTATTCAGCTCACTCTCCCTCATAAGCACATGTAGCAGGAATTCAAGCATGACACGTAGTGGATTTCTGCTAGCGATACTTAATTCTTGCAAATATTGTCTGGTCACTTTTTGCCTGGTTTATGGCAAGCACTTCCAGGAAAATAAAGATAATCAAATTGCATATGTCTTACCTATGGTTCACTGAATGTTATTCTGGCTCGTGTTCTTCTCTGTTAGACTTCTTTACTGAAAGACTGGTTTCCAAAACGCATTACAAGCACAAAATGTGAGGTCCCTGACACAGAATTTGGAGTGGGGAGGCGCAGAATACAAACATCCATCATTGTGTGTGAGACAAGGGTCATCGAAGTGCTCTTCTTGTTTTCAGACAAAAGCCCAAGCGGATTCCTGTGAGTTTTCTCACAGGAAGAAGACGGCCTGCATTTAGAAGAAGGCCATCCCTGGTGCACTGCAGAATATGGCTGGCACGTGGTGGGTCTTCCGGGGGATTTCAGCATATGGGGGGAAATGCATGCGCTTGCTCGCTCGCTCGCTCTCTCTCTCTCTCTCTCTCTCTCTCTCTCACACACACACACACACACACCCCTATCTTGCTCTGCTGCAGAAGCCCATATTGAACATGCTCTCTTAATTCCAGTATGCCACTATGCAGTCTGGAAAGTCACAATGGGTGCAATTGTTGGTGTATTTATTTATGAAACGATTGACATTCCTCTGTTGCCTTGCTTGCTTCATAAGGCTCTCTGGAGTTATGCTAAATAAAATATACCAGAAAGATTATTGTTGCCACGATCATTCCTTTATTTGTGTATTTCAAATTTCAGTTCCCCTTACCCAGTGCCACCGAATACTGTCCCTTTTTGTTGGAGAGATTCAGAAGGTGATTATCAGGGGTGTCTGCTCTGCCCTCTCAGAAATGTGGTCCGATCAGGGGTGAAACCTACTTTGCTTTCTTTGGTGGGCCCTCAGCCTTTGGATGGCACATACCAGGATGGTAGGTTTCTTGGGCTAGGGAGGGGCTGGCGGTCTCCCAGCTGTGGGAAAGCTGGTATAATTTGATCCAATTTTGCAACTTGCAGCATAGGCAGAACTATTGAAACTGAAATTTAAAGGCTAGCTTTTTCTTATTAAACGCATAGGTTTGGGTATACCTATCTTTCTATAGAGAGGGGGAAATTGTTCAGTTCAAGAACTGGGAATATAAGGGACTATGCCAATAGACTTCTGTGATAATTAAAAATAAACAAACCTGACTGAAGCACAGTTGAGAGAGAGTGCAGGACCTCTGGATCAAGAAACGCAACGTTTGCTACTTCATCGCTAACAAAGTCACTCAGGAGCAAGGCACTAGGGCACTTACACCAGGGGTGAGAAAACATTTTCAGCCTGAGAGCCGCATTTCTTCTGGGCTGATCTTCTGAGGGCCACATGCCATTAGTAGGTGGGGTCAAAGCAAAAGCAAGAGAGAGCCCCGCTCTCATATCCCTCCTCTCTCTCTCACACACACACACACACACACACACAATATTCATTCACACACATCCAGACACCCATTCATACACATTCATTCACACACACACACACACACACACACATCAACACACATTCATTCTTTCACACACGTGCACATCTCCAATGGGATGGGTTTTTTCCAATCCAAATTGCAGGCACTGGGGGCCTGATGCAGATCAAGAGTCGAGTGTGTGGGACAGAGGGGCTTTAACCGTTTGTCCCCTAGTGTAGTCCCAATCCAGATCAGGGACTCCATGCCTGCAATTTGCATGGTAAAAAATGTCCCATCGGAGTGGTTTCTTTTTGCTAATAGATATTGCAGGCCCTGGGCCCCCTGATCTGGATTGAGACCCTGGTGTGTGGCAGACAGGCTTTAAACCAGAGGGTCACCAACGCAGCGCTCATGGATGCAACCGTGCTCACAAGGCCAGACTGAGGCACCCGCCAACCTAGTGCAATTTATTGAACATGAACAATAAATTTATAGGATGAACAAAATGAAAATGCACCATCCAGGGAACTGATCAGTTTTATGCTAACTGTAGTCAGATTAGTTATAACAAAACCTTTCAAAGACTGAAATTACTTCACTATGGTTCAATGGTATCAACATGTATGGTTTGTGGTTATCATGGAAAAGCTCACACATCAACTCTGAATGGCGAAGGGGCAGACAAAAGCCTGAATTCTTCACTGAATGGTGCACATTCTTTGTAAGAAGAGAGATTCAAGGTGACAGCCACAATAAGCCTATACTAGAATATGGAACAATGGTGCATCCAAAACAGCACAAGATGTGTCCACGTGACTAACAGGAAAGTACTTTCTTTAATTTGAAGGAAATAGTTGGCTACATCCTTCTGAACATATCCTCTGACACAACAATACTTTGTAAAAAAGAAGAACGTTAGTTCTAGGTTACAAAATGGGGAGGGCATTACTTTGAACTGTGAGAACTTTTTCTTTTATTCTAAGAAGAGCTGCAAGCCAGTCCCATATTTGGGTATTATTCTAAAGAATAACAATAAATAACACCTTAACATTTCACAAAATGACGTGGGGGTTGAATGGTGAGCGTTTGTGTTGCGCATTCATCAGTGATGTCACCAGTACTATCCAATTGGTTCCTATGACGTGCACTATCGCAATTGGTGCACAAGCTGAGGTGGTGGGAAGAAACCATTTTCACAGTCATAAACTATTGTGCATTATAAGCTAGGAAAATGTGAAAGCTTTGCAGCAGAAGCCCTCGCTTCAGGAATGGTGTCCAGATCCTGCCCAGCTGAGTAAAACAACAGGGCAACTGCTTCACAAAGAAAGCATTTCTCAGACAGGGTTTAAATATGGATATGCGAAGGAAAGCATCCTTGGTTCCACCCCCCCCCTCACCCCCAGTACTTTCTTAAAGGGCTAAAGCCTGAGCAGCCAGCCGAGCCCCTTGGCATCCCTGCATGGTTTTAGCCTTCACTTATTAACCATGTGGTCAAGAGTTGCCTCGAGTGTCCTTTTTTTGGTAGAAATGCCGGATACAAATCAAATCATATCAATCACTAAAAAGTAGGAGGAGTGAGTGCTCTTCTGTATCTTAGACTGAGTAGAGCATAACCCATGGGTTGCTAAATTGCAGGGTTGAAAGGGTGTTCCTTTTTATGGGAGATAAGTTATTTTCTCTCTTCCTTCTCAGATAAGCATCTGGGAAATAAGAACTGTTAGGTAATTTTGTAGTTTGGAGTTTCTGGTCTTGGGGGGGTTCTGCTCATCTGTGGGATTTTCAAAATCTGCACCATCTGACAATTCCTAAGATCTTTTATCCCAGTACTGGATTTGCAGACCCTATAAGCACTCCTCACACTACAATTGCACATGCACTGAACACATGGGGGTGAGGGAGCAGGGTTGTAGCAGCAAACATTCCCCCCCACCCCCGCTGAAGATGTGCATTCACTACACATCTGTAGGGTCACTTAGGCTATTGAATACAACACACACGAGTTGGGGGCAAAGCCTGTTACCAGATTTTTGCAGGGTCCCCAACTATACATGCCTATGTGCTAGCTCTAGCTGTCTGTTTCTTTTCCAGAGAAGTAGCGGTGTTAGTCTGTTGCAGCAAAAACAATGAAGAGTCTTGGGACATCTTAAAGACTAACAAATTGATTTTGGAAGTGGACAGTGTCCACAAAATGGACATAATAAATATGCTAGTGTTTAAGGTGCCACAAGGTTCTTTGCTGATTTTGTTTATTTGTCACAGTAGTCCTAGCTGCAGTCTCAGTTGCAACCTAAAGTCATCATATTGCCTCATAGAGCCTTGAATGTCTCCAGCCTACTCCCACATTTCATCTTATGATTCTGACCATGCAGACTTCATCACTTCAACATATAGTCAGCCTTTTTCTTCAACCCCCGCCCCCCCCCCACATTTTTTGTATTATCTTGCCTGATAAAGAGACATGGGGAGCTTGAAAGCTTACACATTTTTGTCACCTTGAGTTGGCCTGATAAAGATATTATCCTAAAATGGATCTTGGCCAACATGGCTACCTTTGCTTTTTATGTGCAAATAGTTTGTATGTGCATAGTGTATAGTCCGTATTGACTATATAGACAGTTTAGTAAACATATATAGGTTGTTTCTTGGTGCAATCCTGCTATGTGCATTTACTCTACATGTGTGGTGTGGAGAGTGCTGTGGTCTCTGTGGGGGTGGCTCATGTGGGGGTGGCTTACTGCATTAGTAAGGAAGGAGCACCAAACATCAGGTAACCTGATTATGTTTTTTAATCAAGTGGATATTAGCATGCATGAATTGTATGCTGTATAACCCTCCTGCATAGTGGTTCAGTGGTTTTTTTCTTCATCGGTCTGGTGTTTCTGGGAATATTGCTATTTTAAAAAGGTAAAGGTGTCCCCAACCAGTCGTGTCTGACTCTAGGGTGTGGTGGTCATCTCCATTTCTAAGCCGAAGAGCCGGCGCTGTCCGAAGACGCTTCCGTGGTCATGTGGCAGGCATGACTGAACACCGAGGTGCACGGAACGCTGTTACCTTTCCCACCGAAGCAGTACCTATTTATCTACTTGCAATTTCTTGCTTTCGAACTGCTAGTTTGGCAGGAACTGGGACTGAAGACAGGAGCTCACTCCGTCACGTGGCACTTGGGTCTTGAACTGCTGTCCTGCCAACCTTCCGGTCTGCAGTTCAGCATCTTAACCACTAAGCCACCACGGCCCTTTTATTGCTATTTTAGGAGCAGAGTATTACTATTGTAAGCATTGCTCAGGCCAAATGCTAAGCAACAATACCCAGAACTGTTCCTTGCAGTGGCTGCTATGTTTGAATTTCACTTATTTCCCTCTCCCCTCCCTCTCTTTTTCCTTATGCACTGTTGTGAGATGCCTGTCTGATTATTGTGGATGGTACTATCACTGTAGGTTTGCCTTAAGGCAGTGTAGGTTAGTCTGGGATTTGACAAAAGAATGTTAATATTTCCTAATAGTCCAGGATGACTGTCCCCTTTATGAGAACTAATGGCTAGGAAATAGTTGTATTTCCAGAGGGGTGGCCCTGTTAGTCTGTTGCGACTCTTTGTTGTTTTTAAGAGTCTTGTGGCACCTTAAAGACTAGCCTATTTCTCTCTTTAATGTTTTGGAAAGCAAAAGCCATCAAAAGGTGACACACCTTTTCCCCTCCCAAGCTATTGATCCCTCTATCTGTTGACACATGTACAAATATGGAGACTGCATGTTGTAACCATGTTAAGGCGGCACTGGAGTGCCCCTCTGTAATTAAGGCCAGTCGCCAAAAAAAAAAAAGTTCCACCATTATAAGCCTCCAAATTATATTGCTCATAAAAATGACACCTGTTTAGCTAATTACATGAAATTTGGCATCTATGATCTTTGCGACGAGGTCTATAGTTGTACAAAATGTCAAAGCAACCTGATAAAAATTGCTGAAGGTACAGCGAGTTTAAAAGTGCTGAAAATTGACGCATTGTACTTTATACTTGGACATGCTCAGCATAGAATATATTTATTTCATATTTTGGTGAAAAACTGCAAATGTACCTTATTAATGTTTGTCAAGGAGTTGTGCCTTTCATTGGTTTGGCAAATTTCTGAGTAGTGGTTCAAAAGCTATTAAGGGTTTTCTGCTCCATGAAAGCCTATGGCAGCAACTACTGGCAAAGTTATGTCCAGCATGCTCAGTTTCACTTTGAAGCTATAATGCTGCCAGTACTCCAGTGTTTTGAGAGAACGTCCAGTGTTCCATTCAGTGACCTGACAGTGGGGAGGGGTAGCAGGGAACTGTCAACTGAGTTAAGAGTGAAGTAATTTTGAAGGCCTTGTGATAACGTTCCATGGGGTTTTCTTGGCAAGAATACTGGAGTGGGTTGCCATTTCCTTCTCCAGATTTAAGGGATTAGACCTGATAGAACTAGTGCCTGAGGAACTATGGACGGAGGTCCGTAACATTGTTCAGGAGGCAGCAACTCAATCCAGCCCAAAGAAAAAGAAATGCAAGAAAGCACAGTGGCTGTCTGATGAGGCTTTACAAGTAGCTGAGGAAAGAAGGGAAGCGAAAAGCAAAGGAGAAAGTAGAATATATATCCAACTGAATGCAGAGTTCCAGAGAATACCAAGAGAGACAAGAAGGCCTTCTTAAATGAACAATGCAAAGAAATCGAGGAAAACAATAGAATGGGAAAGACTAGAGATCTTTTCAAGAAAATTGGAGATATCAAGGGAACATTTTGTGCAAAGTCGGGCATGATAAAGGACAAAGAAGGCAGGGACCTAACAGAAGCAGATGAGATTAAGAAGAGGTGGCAAGAATACACAGAAGAACTATACAGGAAAGATCTGAATGTCCCTGATAGCTATGATAGTGCAGTCACTGAACTTGAGCCGGACATCCTCGAGAGTAAAGTCAAGTGGGCCTTAGGAAGCATTACTAACAACAAAGCTAGCGGAGATGACAGTATTCCAGCTGAGCTATTTAAAATCCTAAAAGATGATGCTGTTAAAGTGCTGCACTCAATATGCCAACAAATTTGGAACACTCAGCAGTGGCCACTAGACTGGAAAAGGTCAGTTTACATTCCAATTCCAAAGAAGGGCAATGCCAAAGAGTGTTCAAACTACTGTATAATTGTGCTCATTTCACATGCCAGCAAGGTGATGCTCAAAATCCTACAAGCTAGGCTTTAGCACTATGTGAACCGAGAACTACTGGAAGTACAAGCTGGGTTTTGAAGAGGCAGAGGAACTAGAGATCAAATCGCCAACATTCGCTGGATCATGGAGAAAGCAAGAGAATTCCAGAAAAACGTCTCTTTCTGCTTCATTGACTACGCTAAAGCCTTTGATTGTGTGGATCACAACAAACTGTGACAAATTCTTAAAGAGATGGGAGTACCAGACCACCTTACCTGTCTCCTGAGAAACCTGTACGAGGGTCAAGAAGCAACAGTAAGAACCAGACATGGAACAACCGATTGGTTCAAAATTGGGAAAGGAGTACGACAAGGCTGTATGTTGCTGCCCTGCTTATTTAACTTATATGCAGAGTACATCATGAGAAACGCCAGGTTGGATGAATCACAGGTCGGAATTAAGATTGCTGGGAGAATTATCAACAACCTCAGATACGCAGACGATACCACCCTAATGGCACAAAGTGAAGAGGATCTAAAGAGCCTCTAGTTGAGGGTGAAAGTGGAGAGTGCAAAAGCTGGTTTGAAGCTCAACATTAAAAAAACTAAGATCATGGCATCTGGCCCCATCACTTCCTGGCATATGGAAGGGGAAGAAATGGAAGCAGTGACAGATTTTATTTTCTTGGGCTCCAAGATCACCGCAGACGGTGACTGTAGCCATGAAATTAAAAGATGCTTGCTCCTTGGGAGGAAAGCTATGGCAAACCTAGACAGCATAGTAAGAAACAGAGACATCACCTTGCCGACAAAGGTCTGCATAATCAAAGCTATGGTTTTCCCAGTAGTAACGTATGGCTGTGAGAGCTGGACTATAGGGAAGGCTGAGCGCCAAAGAATTTATGCTTTTGAACTGTGGTGCTGGAGAAGTCTCTTACGAGTCCCCTGGACTGCAAGGAGGTCAAATCAGTCAATCCTAAAGGAAATCAACCCTGAGTGCTCATTGGAAGGACAGAAACTGAAGCTGAAGCTCAAATATTTTGGCCACCAAATGCGAAGAGAAAAGTTACTGGAAAAGGCCCTGATGCTGGGAAAGATTGAAGGCAAAAGGAGAAAGGGACGGCAGAGGATGAGATGGCTAGATAGTATCACCGATGCAGTGAATATGAACTTGAGCACACTCTGGGAGAGAGTGGAGGACAGGAAGGCCCATAGGTCCATGGTCCATGGGGTCACGAAGAGTCGGACATGACTTAACGACTGAACAACAATTTTGAAGTCTGAGGGAATCACTCTCCCTGACTGATAGATCACTAATGAAGAGGGGATAGCGAGGGAAATGAAAGGGTATGCTGGAATCCTGTGCAGCCTTACCGAGAAGTAAGCCTTTCTGAACAAAGGGGGGCATATCTATTCATTGACACACATGTACCCAGCTAATGAAGTGTGTATATGTGTGTGTGGGCGCACTTGTGTGTTTCAGAATCATTCCATAAATTGGAAATACTGCAGGGCTATTATATCAGTATTGTGCCAGCGCTAATACTTGTAAGGAACTGTGGCAAAGTGCATGACTGTTGAATGACGAGTTAGTAATGACAGGAGGGGCCATCTGCCTCTTAAAGGCAGTGCTGGAAGAAGCACCCCTTGTTGTGGGCTGTTTTTGTGAAGCAGACTGATTGTCCTCTAAAGGCTCCAGGCTTCCAAATAAACAGTTTAAGTTAATTCCTATGACACTGTGTCTATTCTGAGTGGAAGCTAGGAACACTTCTGCATCCCTATTTCAGCAGGATCCTGAGCACCAGTAGTGACATGGGAGAGATGTGTAAACTAGGAAGAAGCTTAATTTTGTTTTTAGCCTGGGTCCCATTTCACCTTATCAATGCTTCTCAGGGAAGGGGTGGGACGGAGGGAACTTTGCCTGCTGAGCTTCTACCTGATTATGCATTGGTACATGCCACACCACTTTGCAACATGTTTTATATTACACAGGCACAATAGAATCATAGGGTTGGAAGGGGCCTATAAGACCATTGAGTCCAATCCCCTGCTCAGTGCAGGAATAGACAGACAGACAGATATCAGAAGATCTTTACATAGCCAGAGAAGTGGCAAATGGCACCTGCTGACTTTGTGCCTGACAGACAGAACACTGGAGGGAGAAGAGGGGAAAGGAAACTAAAGCCTTGATGTAAGCCATACTCAGAAATAAGTCCTATGCCTATGAAAATAGGGATGGGAGACTGGAACTACAGCTGCTATAAACTATAATCCTACGCAGGTTCCTCTGAAGTAAGCCTTACTGACAGGGCTGGGCAAGTTCCTGGAGTCACCTCCCATCCCATATTTTCTTACTCAATTGTAAATTGGATTTTGTTTAATGGGACTTACTGTCTAGTAAGTCAGAATAGAATTGCACCCTCCATTTGGAATTCACACCCTTCATTATAAATTGCAGGAGGGGGTTCAAATGAACAGCTCTAGAGTCTCCATTTTTATTATAATTCAGTACAAATAAGGCTTCTGGTATCTCAAAAACTGGCTCCCTATATTGTGACTTTTGGTTATTCCTAATAAAAGTATTACCCTACTATTATGCTTTTGAATTGTTCTAATTAACAAATATGGTTATTGATTGAGGTGTACAGCTAAAAAAATAAGTGTGTACTTTGAAATGAAATAATGATTACCATTAGTTTAGGGTTTATGTTTCATACAGAACCAGGACAACATGGGGCATCTTTGCTGGTCCCAGGCACTCTATCCTCCCCATCTGGATTTGGGCATGAAAGTCCAAGTAAAAGTGTGGGTGCATGGAGGGTAAGTTGTAAGCAAGCACAATTTCTGCCATTGCACAGCACCATCACTGATCACTTGGCACCAGCCTAAGCTTCTAGTTTCCTGACTTTGTGGAGCTTGAGCCAACATGAGATAGCCTTAACTCTGGTCTTAATCCAGCAGGTTTTTAAAATAATTGAATACACACACACACACACACACACACACGGGGAGGGGGGGGGGAGAGAGAGAGAGAGAGAGAGAGAGATGCTTCCTGCAGCAATTGGAAGTGCCCCTTCTCCAAATCCAAGGTGCTTCCAAACAGGAAGTTTTTAGCAGTGCCAGATCATTGCTTTTCTGCTTTTAAGCTACAAGCAGAATTGCAAGGAACTGTCCACATTTTGGGTGCTTCCAGGCAGAGGGCTGCTAGCACTAGCAAGCAGAAGACATTGTGCAGTTTTCTTCTTTCATAGATTTTCTGTGTTAAGGAAAAAGACAGAAGAAGTGTTGGGAAAACACAGGAGGGTACCAGTAGAAGACACCGTTGTCTGGCCCCCTGCAAACTTCTGTGAATGAGGCAGAATGATGGCATCATACAACCTAATCTGGAAGCACTCTTTGGGTATAGCACTTTTGGGGTGTATATCCAGCTACGTTCTGTCCACATTAGTGGATGTGACATAGACACATGAGTGAGGAAAGTGCAATTAACTTCCTTCTTCCATTGAGTTCTCTTAACCAATTATTTAATTTGCACCAGAGCACTTATTTATTTAAGCACAATTTTGCAATTACGTTCAGAATGTGTAAAAACATTTTAAACTGTTAATGTCTTAGGGAATTTCTGCAGATCAAGAAAAAACCAATGTTGCTAAGATAGCAACAGCTGGGAAGGCGATGGGATTTTATCTTTAAATCATTTTTTAAATTAGTGCGGTAATGGGAAAGGTAATTGCAAAGTTGCGCTGAAGTGGCAATAGGTTCATTTGCTCAATTTGTCATTGCACATGGTAAAAACAAGCCTCTTTAAGAAATGGAAGAATAGCAATAAAGTCATCCACACCTGTAGAGATATTGCTACTCTTCAATTCTGTTTTTTAAAGGCTTTTCAATTTGAAGATGTCACAGATTCCCCATAAAAAAATTTAGCATACAAAGTATTGCTATTCCGCAGTCAACACCTAGTAGCATATGGAGAGTGCTTCCAGATGGATGGCTCCTAGAACTACCAATAAAAGGAGATCGCACAACTATTTCATCTTTTCTTCCCTAACAGATTTTCTTCTGATAAGAAAAACGATGGAAGAAGTGGTGGGAAAATACAGGAGGGTTATAAATGGAAGACAGTGATGGCTGGACCACCTGAACAATTATGTGAATGAAGCAATGCAATTGCACAATAAAAACCTCTGTCTGGAAGCACCCCATGTCTGAAGAAGCAATGGAACTTCCACAACCTAAGGTTCTGCCTCATGTGAGGCTTGGTTTGCTCTGTGCTGGAATATTAATACATTTTATGAGGTAAACGTGATAACAGTTTTGACAATTAGGTGTAAAAATGTCCAATTTCCAGATGTATCTAGCAATTGGTAGGTCTTGAATTACATATGTGCCAAATCTCCACTTTTTAGGTGCTCTGAAAATAATTTAACATACACTTCTTGTCCCTTATATCTAAGGAGAGCCTTAAAATGTCCCCCATCACACTTTTCTAATCATCAGGGTTTCTTGGGCTATACATGTGCCAGATCTCACCTTTTACATATTTCCTGGAAATATCTTAGCTATTTTGGTGTATACTTGCAGTCCTCAGTTTGGGGTGAGAAAGTACAAATGTCCTCCCATCAAATTTGTCTATTAATCATGGTGTGTTGGGTAATTTTGAGGAGCGAGTGAATGAAGCCCAATAATTCTATCTATACATGTCACAAACTATGTGATGGTGGCAGACCCATTTGTTTAAACCTGTGCCTGTCCCAATAAAGCAGGGTGTGAAGGACCAATAATAAGAACAAAATAAGTAGACTGGTGAGGGGAGCTAGCTGGTGGAGAGTTGAGCTTGCCTCACCCATGTGCTTCTTTTGCTCTTAAAATTAGTTCCCCCACATATACTCGCTTTACATGTGCCTGGGGCAGACCTGGGTTTGAACAGACAGTTCTGCTGCTGTTGGGTTGCATCTAGGTTGTCCATCTGTGAGTGGAAGGGCTCTTTCCATTCATGGAAGGCAATGGGATCCGAAGGAGGAAGAGGGTGAGGAAGCAATCTCTGCCACCTTCCCTGCAGAGGGAAGGAGGAATCACAAACAGGGCCTACTGCTTACTTGTCCAGCAAGAGTGGAACTCTTCTAAGTGCTACTCTGGATACAACCCATACTGTGTAGGCTGGACCGAAGAGAAAGAGATATGCTTAAACAGTTTATATCAAGAGCTGAAAATGACATTACTCACTGGGAAGAATTAGTACTGATTTTAACATTAGGGTGTTATGTGTCAACAACAAACTCTTACACAGTCAGTGACCACAACCAGAGTTCACATGGGTACTCCAGCCTTCTTCCAAGGAGCTCCAGAAAACATGGGTTTATCTCATTTTATCCTCACAACAACCCTTTGTGGCTTGTTCCCTGAGGCTCCACAGTAAACTTCATGGTGCAGTGGAGACTTCAACAAGCCTGAGAAACCAAATCTGGCTACTTGGAAGTGTGATATAAAGCTCTTAGTTAACAGGATAAGAGGGTAGCCAGTGTGATATCAAATACTTTCAAGACACATTTTTACTGCAGAATGGGAAATGTTGTCCCTTTTACCTGAATTCAGAACCCCAGCCTTAGGATCCAGCCACTACCTAGATGGAGTAAAATAATCCCTATTACTGCTGTTTTCATGAAAATCTGTTTATTCTTTAGCAATAAAGTGTCTTGAGCTCAACTGAAATTGCCTGTATGTTTGGATTGCCTGCAGCGATGTAGTGGTACATTTTGAAATGCAGGCTTTCATCATGACAGTCCTCATAGCCACATCAAGGAGAGTCCAAAAATGTTGATCGATCTATCTATCTATCTATCTATCTATCTATCTATCTATCTATCTATCTATCTATCTATCTAATCACCAAAGATCAGCAGTACATAGCATAATATCCATTTTATTCAGATCAGCTGACAGTCATGCACTATTGAGCTGGCAAAGGACAGTGTAGTGGATAACATGTTGGACTTTGGATGGAGAGAACTTCGACTGCACAATAAAGGGAAAGAGGGGGATACAACATGTCCCCTAACATCATAAGACCACCAGCTCAAGAGTTTCCAGGAATTTATTTTTCCCAGCACCACAGAGATGCACCGGGATGGTTTGCAAGATCACAGTGAGGGAAATAAGCCATGGTGGCTTCATTCCCCCAGCGTGTGTGCCGGTTGCATGCTAACTGGATTTCCCTAATTACTCTCGCTGCCATGGCTTGCCATATCAACTGAATCTGGGCAGCATGGCTTGTTGGGGGGGTGGGCAGCCAGCCCCAAATAACCCAACAGCCTATGGGTTATTTGAGGGTTCCTGCCCCCTCAAGCCATATCATCTGAGTTTGGATGACATGGCAAGCTGTGCCAGCGAGGGTAATTAGGGAAATCTTGCCGGCATGGACAACGGAGTCAACAAGCCACTGTAGCTTGTTAACCATGCTGCAAACATGCAATTTAGGTCACTATGGGCCAGCTCATGTAATCAAATAAGCCACCATAGCTTCCTTAAGTCACAGTGGGGTGCAGTGCGTGTTGGTGGCCATTTTGAATATTCAAGCTGGGGCTTGTCATGTCTGAACCCAGGTGGTGTGGGTTGCATGAGGGTTAAAACAACCCTTGCATAACTGGCTTTGGATGACATGACAAGCCACGGCTTGAATATTCAAAGGCCACCTGTCACGCACTGGGACAGCCCTCCATGGTAGGCTACAGTGATCATGTGAACCGGGTCTTTATCTCAAAGTCAACAAGCCAGTTCTAGCAGTTTACATCTCCATCAGGAGCAGGTCTTTTCTAAAACGACTGGATCTTAATTGCCTATTCGAGACAAAGCTACCCCACGTACTTTGGATAGCTCACAAAAATATATTGTTGCTGGACTGTGAGGATTGCAGCTATGGTCAGAGAGAACAGGGAAGCCTGATGACATAATTCTTCCTGCTGCTCAAAATGTCCAGATACTTCTACCCTGCAAGCCTTGTCTCCACTATACCACTGAGTGTATGGGAAGTTGGTGAGTATAACTTGCCATTTATGTATATGTAGCATAAGCATAATCCATGTGAATCTAGTTGACAGTAAAAAGGAGCACACGTGTTGTGAGATTTTGTTTATGCATTTGTTTTGGGGAAAACATGAAAGCAAGGCTGTATTTAAATGTAATGGAGCATGCAAATGTACTGTGTATGTGATTATCTAATGCCATTTTTGTGTGTGAATGACTGTGTAGAGCAGGAATGTTATTATTTATTTTATTAAAATATGTCTAAACTACCTTGTTGTCAGGTTTCTCAATCCCCCCAGTGCACACGCTCAGGCAATCTGACTCCAAATCAGTGAGATTTCTTTATTGCAGGAAATCCCATGGCAAAAGCTTAATGGTTACACTCTTCAGGAATCATATAGCGGATGGTCCGTAGCTACAGGCTCTATGTAATTCCAGAACAGTGGAATTGTTAAACACTACTACCATGACTGAGATCCACATCAACGTGGCTTCCCCATTGCCATCTCCATGGCTCTGAACACAAGGGAAGGGACTCGGGATTCCTGGCATATCTAACCCAGGCAATCCATACATGAGGTTCCAACCCTGGTCAAGGAATGGGAATGATTCTTGGAATTACCCCTCAGGCAATCAAGGGATAAATTCTTGAAAGGCCTAAACAAAACCACACCCATAGAGAGTCCAACTATGAATCTTTTGTTGGTAACTCCAGGCTACATGGTCGAGGCCTATCAAGATCAAGGGAAGGGTAAACCCAGACACACAGGGAGTTCCGTGCCGCTGCTTTCGCATTGGTAACTCCACACTGCATGTGTCCAGGCAGAGGAAACTCCTAAAGTCGTAGATCAAACCCAGCCTGCCGGTACGCTGAGCTCATGACAAAGACACACAATCCACAGCAAACAAGAGTTGAAGTCTATGAAAAGTCTCACAGTACTTTTCATGGCAAGTCCTTAACAATCCAAAGTTCCAGTCCATGGGCAAAGTGCCTCCAAAAGCCCAGATGATGATGGATCCAAACAGAGAAGGCTTTAGGCAATGAAGACGAGATGTTCCTAGCAAAGGCTCTTCGCCTTTGCATCAGCTTAAAAGGGAAGGTGTGACTGTAAGACACCCGCTCTGGATCCCTTGACAGACAAGGGCCTTTAGCCTTTTAGCAAGGCCCCTGTCTAAACAGGGCATCACTGCTCAGCCTTCCAGCAGTGACGCTTCAACCTGGGCAACCCTTCTGCAACCCCCCCTCTGTCAGGTTCTCATGGACAGCTCCCAGCCTCCCTGCCAGCCAAGGGCAGACCAGCAGGTGGACAGGGAGTTGGGTGACTGTCCCTGGTTCTGCTCTGTGAACACTGACAGAAAGAAGCTCACACAGATGCTGACATTCCAGAGGCGGAATAGGCCCAAGCCCTTCCAGTCTACTTCCAATCAAATCCTGGCTAAAACCTACAAGGCCCACTGCAGTGCTGAAGCTCAGCCCTGATAGCTTCATCCTAAAGAATCCCAGGGCAGTATTCAAAAAGCATGACCAATAAGCCATACAAATCCTCATCTTCATCCTCACCACCACACAAAATAGGATATAAAATAAAACAATAAACATAATTATAACACAACTGAAAAGCAGCTAAAACTAGAACAGACCAACAGGCATACCTAAATTGAAATGCCTGCACGAATAAAGAATTTTTGACCTTGTGCCCAAAGAATACATGTTGGCCCCAGTTGTACCTGTCTGGGAGGGGAGGGCAGCTTGTGCCCCTCCAGAGGTTGTTGGGCTGCAGCTCCCTTCAGCCCTAGCCAGCACAGCCAAGGATGAGGGATGATGAGACATCCAACAACATCCGGAGAGGCACAAGTTGCCCACCCCTGCTCTGTCAGGAGGATATTCCACAATAGGGGCACCACTGCCAGGAAGGCTCTCTCCCTCATCACATGACGCATCTCCCCTACTGGAGGTATACAGAAAAGAACCTCTCTTGAAGATCTTAAGACAGGTCTTAAGTAGTGGGAGAGGCGCTCCTTCAAGTAATGAGGTCCCAAGCCATTTAGGGCTCTAAGGTAAGCACCAGTGACTTAAACAGGTTACGGAAGTGAATCAGCAATCAGTGCAACTTCTTTAGAACTGATGTAGTATTAAACAAAAATCGATGTGATATGACTCCATTTGGTTGTACCACTTAAAATTCTGGCAGCTGCATTTTGCTCCAGTTGATGCTTCAGGTTGTCTTTAAGGGCAGTTCCATGTATAATGCATTACAGTAATCCAAGAGGAGGGTTACCAGAGTTTGGATCACTGTGGATGAGCTATCCCCGCCTACGAAGAGATGTAGCTAATGAACCAGCTGAAGCTGGTAAAAGGTACTCTGAGCCACAGAGGCGACCTGGGCTTTGTGACAAAGCTGGATCAAGGAGTACTCAAAAGCTATGTACCTGCTTTTGGGAGGCGGGGGTGCAGCCCAATCTAGTACTACCTACCCATAATAACCTGGTTGGCACGATCAAAACAGCCCACCATGGGTTGTTTAAACCATGGTGAACTGTGATGCGTGCCAGCCAGCATTTTGCATATTCAACCCCCAAGTGGGGGTTGTAATTGAATCCAGGTTATGCAAGGGTTAAACAGCCTTTGCATAACCCTACAACAGACCATGAGTTATGCAAGGGTTATTTAACCCTTGCATAACCCATAGTAGCTGGGTTTGGACACCATGACAACCCCCAGTTGGGGGGTGAATATGCCAGCATGCTCTGCAGTTCATTGTGGCTTAAACAACCCATGGTGGGCTCTTTTGTGAACCAGCCCAGTGCCTCTGTCTTGTCAGAATTCAACTTCAGTTTATTGGCCCTGATTTAGTCCACTACCAGATCAGTACCTCACAGCTTCACCTGACTCAGATGACAGAGAGAACTAGAGCTGAAAGTCATCAGCATTCTGTCATCAGAATGTCAGCAATGACATTTCACTCCAAACTCCTTGATGACCTCACTCAGTGGCATCATATAGATGTTAAAAAGCATGGAGGATAAGATAGAACCTTGTGGGATCCCACAACACAAGTGCCATGGAGTTGAGCAGAAACCCTGCAATGTGATTTTCTGGAACTGACCCTGCAGGTAGCAGAAGAACCACTGTATTATCGTCTCCTGACACCCAACCTACAAAGCTGGTCCAGCAAGGCTAAGTGGATATAAGCATTTATGTGGTTAGGGAGATTTGAGATTTCATTTGTATGTGTGAGAGCACATGTTTCAGCACTGTCATTTCATTTATTGGATCTAATTTCCACAAGTGCTTACATATATTCCCAAATTCCAGCAACAAGTGCAATAATTCATTTTTTCCACACATCCACAATTATTTTGTAATTATTAAATCAAGCAGTTTGGAAAGACATAAAAAAATTAGTTTAAATAAGCAAGGATAGCATCTGATGGAATCCAGTTTTGCCACACTGACCTATATAATAATTTTTATTTTGCCTCATGGTGACACACAGGGCCTCTAAAGTAGCTCACAATCATTTAAAAAATAGAATAAGAATAATGATTTAAAAACAAAGCCACCTAAAACATAACTCATGGCAGCAGTGGGGCAAAGGCTTGGTAAAAAATCTTTCCCTTTCGCTGTAGAATGCTAAAAACCAACAAAGAGGGAGCAATGGGGCTTCCCAAGGTAGGACGTTCCCATCTAGAGGTTGTGATCACTTTGTCAATCACATCAGCTTATCTTAAGAACTCCCTATTTTCACATAAGCATAATTATCAAAGGAATTGTTCATTGTGTAAAAGGTGGCCCTTACTCTCCATCCTAAGGAGAGGTGAACAGGGCGCAAACTCCTTATTGATCTTTCTCTCCCCTAGGTCTGATTTTGTGGGTAGATCTAGCTAGGGGCAGACAGCTGACTAGGCCTCTGACCTTTGAACCATAATACCATAGGCTGGCCATTCTTGACCATCGGCCATGCTGGCTGGGAGTTGAAATCCAAAACATCAGGACAGCACTAGGTTGGAGAAGGCTGCCATGGGCACTGTTCTGTGAAAAGCTACATCAAAGCACTGTCCCTATTTTGCCTTCTGGGAAAAGTCCACCAAGTTTAATGGCACTTCTTCCAAAGTAAATGTGAAGATGGGGAAGAGCTGTGGCTCATTGGTAGCACACATTCTTTGAGAACCAAATGGCTCTGGCTCAATGCCTGTCATCTCCACGTACAGCTGAGAGAAACCTTTGCTGAAGATGCTGGAGAGCCACTGCCATTAGCTAGGGATAAGGTGCACCACTGATCTGACTCAGAAGACAGCTACTTTCGTTCGAAACTGTAATGATGATTACTTGTTCTGAGGAGAGAGGTAAGGCAACTTTTTTTTTTTTAAAAGGGTGCAATCCTATGCACACTTCTGAGTAAACAAGCATATGATCAGACTGCAAATATTTATCTTATTCTTATGTTTTGTAAAGAAAAATGTTGTTTCCAATTTACTAACACACCCTACTTCTGAAGCTAGTGCAAGATGGCTGTCAGTGCAGAGTAATATAATGTGCAGCTGGTGGAAATCAGCCTTCAGCAGAGAGGGCTTACGTTTAGTGGTAAAGCAGGGGCATGAGATCCCAGGTTCATTTCCTGGCACCTTTGCTTGAACGTATCTCAGGTGGCAGGGATTGGGAAGACCTTTGCCTAAGATCTTGGAGAGTCACCACTGTTGGAGCCAGTACTACACTAGATAGACCAATGGTTGGATCTGGTATAAGGTAGTTTCTTCTGAGCAGAGGCTGTAGCTTGGTGGTAGAGCACATACATGCATGCAGATCTCAGGGTCAATCCCTTGTTTCTCTATTTAAAAGGATCTCAGGAAGCAAGATCTCTGCCTGAGGCCCTGGAGACCTGCTGCTACTCAGAGTAGACCATATTGGTCTAGAAAGATCGGTGGCAGCTTCATCGTTAAAATTTGAGGTATGTAGAATGGGCTCAGGCAGGGACCTTTAGTGTGAGAACAGACGTGTTGCTTTCAAGTACACGGCACTCTTCTGGTTTCCATCTGTGAAACACTGGGTCTTGTGGTCTTGTGTTACTTCCATCACTTGGGGTCAAGCCTGTCATGGCCCCTCTCCTTAGTAAGGCAAGTTAAGAACAACAGGTGCCAGTCACCTTTACTTTGGCTGAATGACCCTTGGGGAGGCCCAACAATGGCGAGCCTAAAACCTTCCCGCCCTGGAACACCTGCAGATTGGAGTGGAAAATCCTACAAAATGGCAACTCGGAAGCTTTTCTATGGGATGGAGGTTGACTGAGAGACAGACCTCTAGTGTCAGAAACAGACATGAGCTTTGTCCAATCGCTTCCTAGCTATGAAGTGGTTCGGGGCGGGGTAGAAAGACAGGTGGGCTGTTAAAGGTGGGCTTTAGAGTTAATGGACACACCTTCTTTCCAATCAATACACTCTGTTTTAAGGCAGGGGAGTCTGTTCTTTCCGACCGAGACCTTCACTCGAGGGGGGAAAGGTGGAAACGAAAGGGAGCTTAAGCCAATCGCATGCCGCCAAGAGGAACATGATATGATTGATGCTTATTCTGCGCAATCAGACTTAAGAATATCTCGAACGACTGTTGTCCTGTCCATTCAGACAGCAAAGTTCGGAGAAGAATACTTGATTGACGTGCTAGTTATCGAATAAACTCGAAGCAGTTTCAGGAAGCGAGCGTGAAAGACCTAAGTGGTGGGCGGTCAGTCTAAACCGCCTCAACGTGTACTCTCAAAGTATCTTGCTGGTGGGAGGGTGAAGGAGCGCGTGACGAGCACATAGAGTGACGGATGTCTCGTCCAATAGAACAGGACCATCGGGCAAATGTGGCCAATGGAAACGGCGAAATGGGTTGGTGAGGGCACCGCGGTGGCTGTGGGTTAGGTAGGGTGTGAGAAGTTAGTGGCGCTGCTACTGTGAGGGGACGGAGACGGCGTTTCCCCCTCCCCTCCTCCCACGGCTTCAGCTTGGATCAGCGCGCGATGCTCACGGACGGCACTGCCGCCCCGACCCCCGCCGGCGATGAGGAAATAGACTCGGTGGCGCCCCGTGCTGCCCCGGCCGCCGCCGTCGAGGCCTCCACGGCCGGGCCTAACCCGCTG
This sequence comes from Heloderma suspectum, assembly GCF_057233095.1. Taxonomy (NCBI): domain Eukaryota; kingdom Metazoa; phylum Chordata; class Lepidosauria; order Squamata; family Helodermatidae; genus Heloderma; species Heloderma suspectum. Next base: position 146,475,827 of record NC_139461.1, read on the forward strand.
GGGTTGCGGGCCGTGCGCCTCTTTGGAGAGGCTGGGCCCTGTGGGCCGGCAGGCCCGGCAACAACTTCGGGAGAGGCCGGGGCTGCCGCCGCCGCCCTCGACTTTAAACTGGCGGCCGCCGTCCTGAGAAGCGGGGGCGGCGGCGGATCCGGTAGCGACGAGGACGAGGTGTCTGAGGTGAGAGAGGCCTTCGCTCCCGCCAGGCTGTCCGTGGAGTAGGAGGAGGGGCCGGAGGGCCTCCGTCTCGAACGGAGCTCCCTCCCGCGCTTGGGTACCAGCCTCGCCCGTCAGGTTTCAGAATTCTCCCTGGAGGCCGATCCTGGTCACATAAAGGAGGGTGGAGACCCACCCAGATGAGCCCCCCCGCCTCTCCGGTGTTAATGTGAGGAAGGCTGAGTCGTTCTGCTCTTCTTTCTTGCTTCATTGTGTGGGTGAAAACACCTAAAGAGATGACGGACAGTGAGCCCTGCATGTCCCGTTTCATGAGTAACACCCCCCCCCCCCGGCTCGGATCCGGATGATGGCGGAAGCGATCTTGGCTTTCTGCAGTACCTTCTTTCCTTCCTCCCCGCGCTCCAAGGAATTATTTAATTGTGGAAAGTCTTGTTGAGTTAATGTCTCCTCAGGGCCGGCGTGAGCGAGCTGTAGGAATAATAAATCTAGCTTTTAATGTTAGCTTTCACCAGTGCACCATCTAGATCCTTTTGACGGTATTTGTATTTAATACTTAACAGGTTTGCTTTGGTCGTGATGGTTATTACCGGTATACATAAGGCTTGCGTTAGTGTGTAACTCCAAATCGGGCAAAACTGAGTGAATTAGAAATCTGCTTACAAAATGCCTGAAACTTTACGTAAAATGCAGTCTGGTTTACCCCTACTAGATATTCATGTAACTTCACAGTCAAACATAACTATGCCTTAGAAGCTATGGAGAGTTATATGCAATTTCCCCCCCTTTTATGTGATACTACTTTTCTGCTTCTTGACACAATAATTCATAAGAAAGTATATTTGACAACATCATTTACAGTAAGGTTTGCAAATATTCACTTGCTCCATTGCCTGAGGTGAATAAAAATTGCTTTTACTTGTCTGGGGGGAAAAAGTGTTAAATTTGGCTTGTGTGGTGTGTGTGCAGAGCAGTGTGTGGACAGGTGGGCTAGCAAAACTGCTGACTAAGGGGGCAATCTTGTGCATGTTTAGACATGGCTGGCTGGGGAATGCTGGGAAGTGTAGGACTTTTTCTGTCTAAACATGCATAGGATTGCACTTTGAGTCCTTATTGATATAATTGTTAAAAGGAAATGTACCTTAAAATATTTGGGTATCTCTGTGTTGTAATTTGTTGCATGATTTGTATTTTTCCTTTTTATAGGCAACTTTATTTTGTAGGAATTCTTTTACTATATTGCAAATGCTTTTAAAATACCCCTTCCCCCCATCCAACCCACCACCACATACTAACTGTAGTGGGAATTCTGATGGGACTTCTGTGTAGTCTAAAGGATGTTATTAAAATCTTAAGAGGGCAGTTTTCAATTTGAAATACATTTCTAGTCTCCTAATTGGGCATGTTTGGAAAAAGTCTTCAGATCCATTTTCTCCCAGGGGCTTAAGGGCAGGTGGCATTAAATACACTTTGGAAAGATGAATCACAGCTCAGCCTAACTACAGGGTGAAGCAAGGGGAAGATGTATTACAGCACAGGTTCTCAAACTCTAGTCTGTGAGCTCCAGTCAGCTGGTCCTTGGAAAAGTTGTGGAACAGTTGAAAATATTTGTACTTGGCCCTACACTTCATTGTGTGTGTTTTTTTGCCAATGGAGATCAGGGCCATTTTGACTAAAGCCATATTATCAAACTGGTTAACAAGGCCCTGGCACAGTAAGGTGCTGGTGCAGTCTAGTAATGTTCCTTAAACATTTACCAGTTGAGGAGACATATCACAATGGCCTGGCCTAGGGTCTGCAGTTTCCATAATATGGTGCTGGTTTTGATGATATTGGTGCTGAAGAAAAAATGTAATAAAAATATGGATTATATATATATGTGATTTGTAAAACAAAACAAAAAATTGGTCTACAGTCATCCCCAGCAAGTTTCAAGCAAAAAAAGCTTTGAGAAGTGCTGTAGTAAACAAATTCATATTTCAAAGTAAAAGAAACTGACTTTTATTCTCATTCCCTAACCTTTGCTGCTTTGCATGTCTGTCACTCAGCACTCTTCTGTTCTTTGAAAATTCAAAGCTATCTCACAGCCCGGTATGTTTCAATATTTTTGCCTTCAGAGAATTATTCCCACATCAGCTTCCCTGCTGAAGAACCCCTGCGTGTCCAGTCTATTCTACCAGGGTAGTAGTGGATCTACAGAACATACTCATACATAGATTAGGGTCTTGGGGGCGTCTGTTGGGCCTCACCATTGCCCTGATTAAATTGAGGGAAAAACTAGACATAACGGTGGCAGTCTTGTGGGTTTAAACCTGGATCTGCCCCATCACATGCAAAGTGGGGTGGCTTTAGAGCAAAAAGGGAAAGTGGACGGAATTGAACTTTGTGCCTGCACCTCGCCAAAGCCTCTGGTGCTTTTCTCCCAGCCAATTTCTCTTACGGTGTCAGAGTTTGGCTGAAGAGAAGCGCTTCAAGGGCAACAAATTCTGGGTAGATAGGACATGGGTGGGGGAGGGTTTAGAACCTCCCTCCTACCTGTGTGCTCCTTTTGCTCTGTAAACTGGACCGCCCGCTAAATACATGATTACACATGCTTGTTTAAATCTGGCTACCCTAAGCAAGGTTGTTGCAGTCGCATCTATTTTGGCCATGAGAATGTACCCTGGAACACGTTTAAACAGTCCACTGTAGTTGTACATTGCAGGGGAAGATTGCTAATGGTGGGCAAGCTGTCTTTTAAGAAAATCTTGTCTTCTGTTACTTATGATCTTACTGAAGAAGCCCTGTTCAGCTCTCAAAGAATCCAAAGGTTTCCCTCAATGCAGCTAGAAAACAATTGCCTTAATATAATGAGCAGTATCCAACTATGTCAGTCTATTAATGCGAATTTCATTGTGCTGGCGTAAGGGACCTTTAGTGCAATGGCAATAGTTTAGACTTGTGTGACTGGTTTTCCGGAAAAACTGTTGCACAAGCCAACGCTGTTGGCAGTGCACTAGAAGTCCTTTACCCTAATGCAATGTAATTTGCGTTAGCAGAATGACATAGCTGGATACTGCCCAATGTGTTTTTGTCTCCCCTAATCTTGCTTGCCACCCGATCCATCTCTTGCCAAGACTGCAAACAGTCCCTTATGCACCTTAATAAATATTGAATAATCATTTCAACATGTCCATCAACTGACTGATTTTTAATCAAAGTACAAGAGAACTTATGTGAACCACTTGCATGTAAATTATACAATTTAACTGCACCACACATTTGATGCCTTAATGCTGAACAAGCTGCTAACCAGTTAATATAAAATATTTCTGTAGAGTTACAATATACTGTCAAGTCTAGAAAAAAAAACACGTTTGGTCTTTTGGTCTTGGAGATGGAAAATGTTTTTCAGAATATTGTAGAAGGCCTACTTTCCATAGAGCTTAAACACCTTCAACTTGGAATATTTTGTGTTCTCCACAACATGAAAACTGAAGTATTGCCTGAATTGGCCATATAGCATTTTAAGTTTTTGTACAAAGCAGGGCATCTAATGTAATTGGTACTAAATCGATGTAATTGGTACTAAATCGAAAGGAGAAGAAATGGCTCCTGAAATAGGGAAAAATCATATTTTTTTTCTTCCATCTTGAAGACAGTTGGTTTGGAAAGTGAAGACAAGCTACAGAAATAATTATTTGAAATATTTTTTTTAAAGAAAATGATACTTAAATGGAAGAGGTAAGAAATGTGGGGGAAGTATGTTTGCATTTGGGAGGGGAAAAGAGTAGTTAAGTGACTGTTTAGGGGGAGGGGCAGGAGGCCGTCATGTGTATTGTAGAGATGGGATGAGAGTACCTGTCAGTGGAGGCCAAGTTGCATAGTGTCAGGGGTGGGAGTTCAACACAATTTCTCATAGGGCTTAATGGCAGCCATTCACATATATGGGAAATTATAAAATGTGTACTTGGGAAACCTCTTGGGGTCTGTGCTTGTCAGGGCAGGTTTTGGCTCCACCTGAACTTAAATCAAGTTGCTGTCTGCTTGCTTTTTAGTGGCTGGGATAAAATGGATCTTTGTATATGTAGCCAGTAAAGAGCAGAATAAGTTTTTGGCATTCTTAACCTGGAAATTAAGCATAAAATAGATATGTTGATAACACCAAGAGCAATGTACCATACTCCCTTTCTTTACCTTAAACCTTGTTCAGTTGGAATTCTAGTGTAATACTCTTGGTCTTTGTGTTTTCATTATTCCCAGCCATCAGGGAGTAAGTTACACACTCTGAGACAACCCATCCATACCTCCCCCTTACTATGATAACATAGAATTGTACTGCTATCAGTTGTGTAGTCTGAGTAAAGCATCCTGGCCCTCAAGGGTTTTTTGGGGTTGTGATGACAATCATTGAAACGTTCATTTTGCTCAGCAGTTAATCTGCATGTTGAGAAGTTAGCGCTGTAAGGAAGATATACATGGAACATTAATCTTGCTGGAAGATAAATAATATAGAGGTGAGGGCAAGCTGAAACGGCATTCAGTGTTTTGAGGCTTCCTCTGTTTGTTACTCATTTTGCTCCAGTTTGTCTTCTCTCCATAAATATGGATTCATTCATTTTAAAATGGATGAGAGTTTTCCATTCTCTGGCCTGGGAAATGCCAGCAAGACTTCAATGTCTTTTTAAAAAAATTCAGATGTGAGTCACATTGCTACAGATCTATCTGAATTCAGCTAGTAATGCAGTGATTGTTGATAGTTTCTGTAGCTGGGGATACTTATCACATGGGATTCAGCTATCCTCAGATACTTGGATTCACAGCTTTGGGGTGTTCCTTATCTGAATTCATTTGATGAGAAAGTTGCAATCCTTTTGATTTGTGGATCTAACAACTATCATTCATGCATCTCTGTGTTCAAGGATAAATTATTGGAGTGCACTCAATATGAGGGTTGTCCTTGAAGACATTTTGGCAACTTCAGCTAATGCAGAATGTAGTAACATTGGTCCTTATAGCCATAGGTGACTGGGGGCATGATAAAATTGAATTTTGGATACCATGAATTTAAGAATTCAAGATACCATATTTGACTTATAAAGCAAGGGTAAGCAGAAGACAGATGAGGATTTACTGGTAGATCTCTGGGTAATTTGAAATACATTGCCAAGGATTTCTGACTTCCAACTGTTGAACAATACTGCCTAAGCGAAGAAAGCTGTGAGGCCGGGGAACCTGGACACTATTTTTGTGTGGAAGAACTGTAAACTCGGTTAAGTTCTGCTATTCAAAACAGATTGCTAGGCTCAGAATTCTTCAATTCTAAGTGTATGTCTTTTGCACCAGGCTTCTGTGTGGTGTAGTGGTTACAGTGCTAGACTGGGACTCGGGAGATCTAGGCCTCACTCAGCCATGAAGCCCACTTGGTGACTTTGGGCCAGTCACAGACTCAGCCCAACATAGGTTTGTTGTGAGGATGCAGTGGAGAGGAGGATGAGAATGTACATCTCCTTGGAGGAAAGCTGGGATATAAATGTAATACTTAAATAAAATATTGGGTTTCTGTTTAAAAAAAAGTAGATCCGCAAAACCTGAATTCTGCTTACCCCTGTTATAAAGTACAATGCCTTGAGCCCCCACACAATTGAAAATACATACAAAATCCCCAGGCAACAATTTAATCAGGCTGGAAATAGGTTTGAGGATTTCCTGATCATTTTTAGAATTTGCTCTTCTATTAAGCAAGGCTTTAACAGATAGAGTTGCTATTTTTCCAGTCACTAGTTAGAGTAGCTTTAGTTCCTACTATGCAGTGTATTGGGGTATAGATAAATGTCTTGAAATATCCTCATTAAAAGAAATATACATCTTCATAACCTCAGACTACATCTTCAAGCAGTAAAGGCTAACTTTGTAAGTGTTTGGAGGTTTTGTAACAGTCAGCCTTGCACGCACTGCATCAGCAACATTTATTTTTCTTAATCTACGTAGCACTAACTGCCACTGAAATAAGATCTTGGACTTTTTTTTAAAAGGCTGATGCTGATTGAGTATTTTGGCCTATTTAATACATTTCCACTGCTTTAGGCTTGTTGTTGTCCAAGTCCCTTCTTCACTATATTTTTTGCCTGAACAGTGAACAAATATTTTATTTTGGTGAATAAAGTGTTACACTGAATTGGACTGTACACAATTTCAGTGATGTAGGTTTTCTGGAAAATTTTGAAAAGGATTTTTTTCCAATATCCTAGATGTCTGAGATCTGATTTGTATTAAAAATAACAACTCCATATTTTTATTAGCTGTATACATCTAACATTTTCCAGTAATCAGACATATTAGAACTGAAATAGTGGTGGGGGGGGGGCACAAATAAAATGCATTTGTGGATTTAAGGGCTCAATTCTTTGTATGTTTAGGCAGAAAAAGTGAATTCCCAGCTTGTTCCATCCAGGATGGCTGCCCAGAGGGATGCTGGTAGTTGTAGGACTTTTTTTCTGTCTAAACGTGCATAGGATTGCACCTGTGCACATTTCTGTTGGAGTACTTGTAAATATTATGAGCTTAATAGCACACATGTTTTTATATTGTTTATATGTTAAGAAAAAAAGGTCCTGACAATTGTTAAGATACCAATTTTAGCACACCCGAAGAGCTGTGTATATATAATATATGCACTTATACACTTCCTTGGGATAGATGCCTGAAAACCTTAATTACAGCTTTGAAACTGCTGTTACTAAAGGTGCAATCCTATGTGGATTGCCAACAGCCCCCAAATTTGGAGGCTGTCCAGTATCCAGTGCAGGGCGGGAGGACAGCAGAGGCAAAATTAATCTGTGCACTGCAGGCATCCTGCATTTCTGCTAGATGGTTTCGCCCGTCTAGTGGCAGTGCCTTGAAGGGGGAGGGAAGGAGGCTGGGGCGGCCATAGGATACATGATATTGTTGCCGCCCTGGTCTCCTCCCCTCACTGCCCCCAGGAACACCTCTTTTTCCCCATCTTCATGCTCCGTTTTTGGAGTGTGGAGATGTAGCTGGTGCAGTTGGCTACAAGGGAGGGGGGAGTGTGGTTTCCTGGCTCTGACCTCAAAGCCAGGAGACCAGACTACCCTATGCCCCCCAGATGCTGTCTGGGGGGCACAGGATTGCTTGCTAGCTACTTTAATGAAACGTCATTTTTAAAAATGGTAAATTTTTCACAGAAAAGTTGCTTGAATTCTCCCCTATCACTGTAATTTTTTTGAAACGATTACAGCTATTTATTAAAATGATTAGATTCAGTCACTTTCAAAATAGAATTGTTGTTATTTCCCTTCTCTCATTGATAAAATTTCATCATCGTCAAACTTGTGCAATATTTTTAATCCCCTCGGATCAGATTTGGAACTGTTGAACAGATAAGTAAAGAAGGAAGGTATTTGCAGACATAATGCTCTGGGTTGCAAAACTGTGGTTTAGCAAATAAGCTCCACTCCCCCACCCCCGGCCCTAACTTAAGTGTTCTACCCAGCTAGATTCAAATCTTGATGAAGAGGGCATCTTGGTTACCCGGGGAGAGCAAACCTATGGCCACTAAACACTGTCTAGAGGGCCATAAGTTTTTTGGTTCCCAGAAACCATGCTCCCCGCCCCTTCCCCCGCCCCCTCATAGACAGTGTGGTTCTTTCTGCGCCAGCTGCTTCTCCATACTTGCAAACAGAGCACGGAGAGGATGAAAAGGGGGAGGGGAGGAGACAGCGGAAGCCTCTTTACGAGGCTTCGTATGTGCCTTGCATCCTCCCCCCCGGCTCCAAGTTCATGGTTAGATGCACGAAATTGTGCATCTAGCAGAAAATGCTGGGCAGCTGGAGACAGAGGAGAGGATCCCCTGAGTGCTCCAGCCACCCTGCATAAGATAGTCACCAGCCTCCGAGTTTGGAGGCTGGCAAGTATCTTCATAGGATTGCGCCCTTAACTGCAAAAGTAATGCTTAACCGTCATTAGGGATCTCAGGGCACTGATTTGGGGAACACGTTGTCCCAACAAGTATGGCTGTGCTGAGGAAGTGCACAATCCTGTGACATTATATCTACACTTGAAACATCCCTTTTCTTACCTCACTGTCATAATTTATTGTAACTCTTCATTAATATGTTTGTCTGTCCTCAATTCTCATATAAGATGTTAGAAAGAGAGGTAGGCTCTTGTTCTAATGCATAGCAAGATGGATTTTCTGGTTGATTGTACCAAAAACAGAACAGTGGTAACTAATGTTACATGGTAGTATAAAATATATGCCACTGTTATACTGGCTTTTATTTGATTCTGTTCCATAATATTGCACAGGGCAGCTTCCAAAAATCAAACCACCATACATAGCAAATTAAACCAATATAAATACAGCCAAAACTATATTGTATGTAACTTAAGTGTTAGAAATATTTCTATTTTGAAATGGTCAGTTTATACCCTAAGTATATGGTATAGAGCAGTATGGGCCACAATAAAAGTGCCTATTACATATGCATTTTGCATACTGAAGCAACTAGAAATCATATATGACTTGTCTCTATAAACAGATATAGTAAAATCATATTCATTGATCTAATGAAGGTTTTTTAAAAAACTGTTGAAGACATCAGGCCTGCGTAGTAGATGTGGCTGTAACCTCCTCCAAGATTAGCATCAAAACCTGTCTAAGTCAGCCTCTTTCTCCTTCTGCTTCATTTTGCACAAAACTTTACTCAGATTATTTCTTGTGAGCTTTTATTAATTTTTTATTAAGAATATATATTGCATTTCTACAAATGTCACTAAGGTGGTGTACAGCGGTGAGAAACCCCCCAATAAAAACATTAAAACCATATGAAAATAACACTAAAACTACTACTCACAATTTGAAAAGCCAAATTAAAGAGGTGTGTCTTAACTTCTTTCTGAAAAACTGAAAGAGTGGGGGCCAATCTTAGTTTTGAAGGGAAAGCATTTCATGGTTCATGAACGACGCAGGAGAAAGCCCTTTCAAGTATGCCCACCTCTGCCAATGGGACTGTCTTCAAAAGGGCACCTTTTGCAGAGCATAACAAGACAGGCCGTAGTTCAGTTGTTAAGTCATGTCCAACTCTTCATGACCCCATGGACCATAGCATGCCAGGCCTTCCTGTCCTCTGCTCTCTCCCGGAGTGTGCTTAAGTTCATATTCATTGCATCAGTGATGCTATCTAGCCATCTCATCCTCTGCCGTCCCCTTCTCCTTTTGCCTTCAATCTTTCCCAGCATCAGGGTCTTTTCCAGTGACTTTTCACATTAGGTGGCCAAAATATTTGAGCTTCAGCTTCAGTCTCTGTCCTTCCAATGAGCACTCAGGGTTGATTTCCTTTAGGATTGACTGATTGGACCTCCTTGCAGTCCAGGGGACTCATAAGAGTCTTCTCCAGCACCACAGTTTGAAAGCATCGATTCTTGAGCGCTCAGCCTTCCTTAGAGTCCAGCTCTCACAGCCATACATTACTACTGGGAAAACCATAGCTTTGATTATTCAGACCTTTGTCAGCAAGGTGATGTCTCTGCTTCTTACTACGCTATCTAGGTTTGCCATAGCTTTCCTGCCAAGGAGCAAGCATCTTTTAATTTCATGGCTACAGTCACCGTCTGCGGTGATCTTGGAGCCCAAGAAAATAAAATCTGTCACTGCTTCCATTTCTTCCCCTTCTATATGGCAGGAAGTGATGGGGCCAGATGCCATGATCTTAGTTTTTTTAATGTTGAGCTTCAAACCAGCTGTTGCACTCTCCACTTTCAGCCTCAACAAGAGGCTCTTTAGATCCTCTTCGCTTTCTGCCATTAGGGTCGTATCGTTTGTGTATCCATTTTAGTTTGCTGATTCCCAAGATGTCGATGTTCACTCTTGCCATTTCATGTTTGACCACCTCCAGCTTACCTTGATTCATTGATCTTACATTCCAGGTTCCTAAACAATATTGTTCTTTACGGCATCGGATTTTCTTTTCACCACCAGACACATCCACAGCTGAGTGTCCTTTTGGCTTTGGCCCAGCTGCTTCACTCTTTCTGGCGCTACTTGGAAATACCCTCTGCTCTTCCCCAGTAGTATATTGGACACCTTCCAACCTGAGGGGCTCATCTTCCGGCATCATATCTTTTGGCCTTGTGATACGTTTCATGGGGTTTTCTTGGCAGGAAGACTGGAGTGGGTTGCCATTTCCTTCTCCAGTGGACCACATTTTGTCAGAAGTCTCCACCATGACCTGTCTGTCTTGGATGGCCCTGCATGGCATAGCTTATGGCTTCACTGAGTTACGCAAGCCCCTTTGCCACAAAAGGCAGTGATCCATGAAGGGGAAGACAGGCTGTATCCAGGCCTAAAGCCATTTAAAGCTTAAGACCAACACAATGAGTTGAATCCAGAAAACAATTGGCAACCAATGCAAATAATTCAATATATGAGTGATACGATCACATCATGCACTGATTAGCCGTCTAGCTGACGCATCTTGCACCAATTGAAGCTTCCAGACACTCTTCAAGGGTAGCCCTACATAGAGGATATTTTAATAGTCTAACTGCAGTGTAACCAAGGAATGGATAACAATTGCCAAGTCAGACTGCCTCAGGAAGGGTTGCAACTGGCGCACTAAACGTAGTTACACAAATGCACTCCCAAGCTACAAAACTGACCTTTCAGGGGAAGCACAACCCCTTCCAGAACAGGTTGAAACCCAACCCCTGAGCATCTCTGCCTTGTCTGGATTTAATTTCAGCTTGTTCACCCTCATCCAGTATTTTATCGAGCCCAGGCAATTAATCCAGCTTTGGCTGAAATGGAGTATTTCTAAACATTGCATGCATTTTGCAAAAATAAAGAGTTCATGGCTGACACTAGAAATGTCCCACAACTAATTTGAGAATTGTTAAAGCATGTGACATAATTCTGTTTTCAGACATGCATCCCTGACAGCCAGTGGAACACCCCCCCCCCCCGCATTCTGAGGCAGATTCAGGTTTGTGAAGTGTGAGCCCCTAGAGCAAAGCACTCCTTTCCTGCTCTGTGTGAGAGTACTGGCCCCAATGTGTTTGTGCTTGTCTCCTGAATTCCATGGGAAAGTGGTAAAAGTTTCAGAATTTTCTAGTAATTGTGGTGTGTTGGGCCACTAGATGTGACGCAGGAGATCTGTGATCAAATTCTCCCTCATACCTATTGTGCCAACTTTCACTTCTCCATCCAAACTTACCAAATGGCAGCAGTGAGGAGGACTGATAGGGTCTCAGGACCCAGAACCTACTGTGGCATCATACTAGGCAGATCAGGAAGCATGGGAACTACATTTCCCACAGTTCTTGATTCCTGGGATGCTGTTATGAGCACATGTTGAAGGCAGTAGGCCTCCTAATGGAAGGCCCTCATGCCCTGTTGGGCTCTCAATGATATCAAGAACACAGTGAGGTTGCTCTCTTCAGGAAGGATAGGGAAGGGCATACTGGGGGAGGTGTTGCTCTGTATATCAAAGAGGGCATAGGGTTGAGCAGACTAAAATATATAAAAGGGGTACACTTTTCCACAGAAGCACTGTTGGTGACAATACCGGGCTCCAAAACTAATATGGTTCTAAGAATGTACTATCGTTCTTCAAACCAGAATGCTCAGGATGATCTTGAGATGGAATACGAAATCAGGGAGGCCTCTGAATGAGGAAGTATTGCAGTAATGGGTGACACTTACCCCCAGATTGACTGGATCAGTGCATGTTCCAGTCATAACAAGGAAGGTACATTTTTGATGCCCTAAATGACTGTGGTCATGGAACTGACCAGAGGGGAGACGACTCTGGATTTAATACTAAGTGATGTTGCCCAGGACCTAGTATGAGATGTAAATGTTGTTGAACCAATTGGAAACAGTGACTGCAGTGCTATCAGATTTAATATATAAGTGAAAAATTGCCCAGGAGGTCCAACACAGTCACATTTGACTTCAAAAGAAGAAACTTCTCTAAAATGAGGGAACTGGTGAAAAGGAAGTTGAAAGGGGGAGTCAAGAGAGTTAAATCCCCTCAAAATTCTTGGAGGTTGCTGAAAGCCACAATAATAGACGCTCAGCTAAAATATATACCACAGGTCAGGAAAGGTAGCACAAAGTCCAAGAGGTCACTGGCATGGTCAACTTTCTTTCTTTCTTTCTTTCTTTCTTTCTTTCTTTCTTTCTTTCTTTCTTTCTTTCTTCTCCCGCCTTTTTTTCCTCCTTAAGGAACCCATGGTGGTATACATAATCCTCCTCCATTTTATCCTCACAACAACATCCCTGTGAAGTGGGTTGGGCTGAGAGTCTGTGACTGGCCCAAAGTCGCCCAGTGAGCTTCCATGGCTGAGTGGGGACTAGAACCCGGAGCTCCCGACTCCCAGTCCAGCACTCTAGCCACTATACTACACTGGCTCTCAAGTGATGACCTGAGCTAGCAATGACCGACACTTAAGCAGTATCAAGGAAACTATTAGAGAAAAGAGGGCTTTCATCAGAAAATGGAAGGCTTGCCCAAATGAGGAAAACAAAAGAGAACAAGCTTGCATAAAGGAGATACAAGGAGACAATAAGAGATGCTAAACATTTTGAAGAGCTTATCGCTAACAACATCGAGGCCAACAATAAATCTTTAATTTAATCTTTAATATATCAGAAGCAGGAAACCAGCTAGGGAGGCAGTTGTACCGTTGGATGACAGTGGAGTTAAAGGCGTACTGAAGGAGGATAAGGATATTGCAGAGAAGCTGAATTAATTTTCTCATCAGTCTTCAGTGCAGAAGACATAGGACAGATACCTATCCCGGAACTGATATTTTCAGGAAGGGAGTCTCAGAACTGAGGCAGATAGTGGTGTCAAAAGATGTAGTTCTCAACCTTATTGACAAATTGAAAGTAAGTAAATCACCAGGCACAGATGGTATCTATCCTAGAGTTCTTAAAGAATTCAAATATGAAATTGCTGGTGTTCTAACCAAAATAGGCAACGTGTCCCTAAGATTAGCTTCTGTACCAGAGGACTGGAATATGGCCGATGTAACAGCAGTTTTTAAAAAAAAGAATCCAGAGGGGATTCGGGAAATTACAGGCCAGTTAGCTTAATGTCTGTTCCAGGTAAATTGGTTGAAAGCATTATTAAAGATAAAATTAGTAAGCATATAGAAAGACAAGCCCTGCTGAAAAAGAATCAACGTGGCTTCCAGAAAGGTAAGTCCTGTCTTACTAACCTTTTAGAGTTCTTTGAGAGTGTCAATAATCATGTGGACAGGGGTGATCTGGTAGACATTGTTTACTTGGTCTTCCAAAAGGCTTTTGGCAAAGTCCCTCACCAAAGACTCCTGAGCAAACTTACGGAATAAGAGGAGAGGTCTTATGGATCAATAACTGGTTAAACAGAAAGTAGAGAGTAGGAATAAATGATAAATTCTCCCAGTGATATTGTAATATCCCAAAAGATATTGTAGAGCTGGAGAAAGTGGAGAAAAGGGCAACTAAAATGATCAAGAGGCTGGAGCAACTCCCCTATGAGGAAAGGTTACAACAGCTGGGATTGTTTATCTTGGAAAAAAGGAGGGTAAGGGGAGACATGATAGAGGTCTACAAAACTATGCATGGTGTGGAGAATGTGGATAGGGAGACATTTTCCCCTCTCTTTCATAATACTAGAACCCCGGGGTCATCCCATGAAGCTGACAGATAAAAGGAAGTACTTCTTCATTAAACTTCAGTTAAACTATAGAATTTGCTACCACAGGATGTAGTGATGGCCACCAATTTGGATGGCCCCCTTTAAAAGGGGGTTGGATAAATTCCTGGAGGAAAAGGCTATTAATGGCTACTAGACCTGATGGCTATATGCTACCTCCAGTATCAGAGGCAGTATACTTATGTACAGCAGTTGCTGGGGAACATGGACAGGTGCTATTGCATTCATGTCCTGCTTGTAGGTTTCTGGTTGACAGCTAGTTGGCCACTGTGTGAACAGAATGCTGGACTAGATGGACCCTTGGTCTGATCCAGTATGGCTGTTATGTTCTCTTTGGAATAGGCTTGGGTAAAACCCAGTTCTTTTTATCATTTTCTCTCCCTATCCCAGAAACCACTTTTACCTGTTGTTGTTCAATCATTAAGTCGTGTCCGACTCTTTGTGACCCCATGGACCATAGCACGCCAGGCCTTCCTGTCCTCTGCTCTCTCCCAGAGTGTGCTCAGGTTCATATTCATTGCATCGGTGATGCTGTATAACCATCTTATCCTCTGCCATCCCCTTCTCCTTTTGCCTTCAATCTTTCCCAGCATCAGGGTCTTTTCCAGTGACTTTTCTCTTCACATTAGGTGGCCAAAATATTTGAGCTTCAGCTTCAGTCTCTGTCGTTCCAATGAGCACTCAGGGTTGATTTCCTTTAGGATTGACTGACTGGACCTCCTTGCAGTCCAGGAGACTCGTAAGAGTCTTCTCCAGCACCACAGTTCAAAAGCATCGATTCTTCGGCGCTCAGCCTTCCTTATAGTCCAGCTCTCACAGCCATACGTTACTACTGGGAAAACCATAGCTTTGTTTATACGGACCTTTGTCGGCAAGGTGATGTCTCTGCTTCTTACTATGCTGTCTAGGTTTGCCATAGCTTTCCTCCCAAGGAGCAAGCGTCTTTTAATTTCATGGCTACAGTCACCGTCCGCAGCGATCTTGGAGCCCAAGAAAATAAAATCTGTCACTGCTTCCATTTCTTCCCCTTCTATATGCCAGGAAGTGATGGGGCCAGATGCCATGATCTTAGTTTTTTTTAATGTTGAGTTTCAAACCAGCTTTTGCACTCTCCACTTTCACCCTCAACAAGAGGCTCTTTGAATCCTCTTCACTTTGTGCCATTAGGGTGGTATCGTCTGCGTATCTGAGGTTGTTGATAATTCTCCCGGCAATCTTAATTCCGACCTGTGATTCATTCCAAATCAAGCTGGTGGTGCTGGTGATCCATACTACTTTCCATTGTTACAATATTAATATTTTCCCTGCCAGTACTACGTAGGGATCTAGTCTCAGTGTTTTGGGAGGCCATGCTTCAGTGATGTGGGGTGGAAAATATTTCCAGTGCTTTATTTTTCTGTGGAAAGTTATCCTGAAAGTTAAGTTCATTAGTAGCGATGAATGGATTCCAATCGAAAATACAATATTAGGCAAGCTTGGTAGTTTCAAAGTGTAATTAATGTTTTGTGGTGACTATTGCTAGGACGTATGTGAGAGAACACACATATGTCATTGAAATACATATATGTCTCAGTGTAAAATGAAACTAATTAATAGTGACAGCAAAACTGAAAGTGCCCAACACTCAGTGGAACTCTGTTGAAATCGGTGAGTGGTTGTCAACATATCATGCACAGTTCTTTGGGTTACTAAAATGTTACTAAAATGTACTGGCGTGTCAATAGTTTTCAGTGGCTTTGTTTTTTCTTCCCTTAAAAGTTTAAACAATATAGCAGTTGCTTTTGTCTTTAACTCTTTACAAGTATTCCGATAAGAATATCAACTTAATATAAAGTTTAAAGCACCTTAAGGGTGGTTTAATCCCCCCCCCCCAGTATTTCAGGTCAAATACTTGTGGTGTATTGGACAAAACAGTAACATGGGATCTATCTATCTAAAGTATTTTTATCCTACTCCTCAGGCAAAAGGGCTCCCAGAACAACTTACATATAATTAGTGAAACAAGACAGCCCCTGTGTGCAGGTTTACAATCTAAAAGGACATATCACACAAGTAAATAGGAATGGGGAAGGAAGAGGGAAATAAACTAAATCTTTTAACAGGGCTGGTGGAATGGGCCCCACTTCCCCCTCTCATTTCCTTCAATATGGCTTTGTGGATTGGCTGCTGATGTCAGTAGAGGGAGGAGGAGCCTTCATGGGGGTGGACTTCAGCAGGGCTGGTGGTATGGCCCCATTTCCCCATCTCCTGCTTTGTTTTCAAAATACAAGTAAAATAAGTGCTAAATTAGATTACTCTCTAGGGTATTAGAAAATTTTCTGATGCAGATTACCCTATGCAAATTAATTTGCATTGGAAAAATTTCCAATTCAAAATTTTCTGGAAACCCCAGTGACTAAGTGATGGTACATCGGATTGAAGTGGTTGCTGGAGAAGCTTACTCAAGTTGATATGACCAGATTTATTTCGTATTCCATCTTATGCCAGAATATCGTTATATGAGGACATTGCCAAATTACATTGCAGCCCATTTTCATCTTCAGCATTTTGTCAGACAAAAAAGACTGGATACCAATGTGTTCAGGACATGGGTTTTGTTGCATTAATCTTCGGTCCGTTGATACTATGCAATGAGAGAAATATCTGCGTTGTGGAGGGATGAATCTGTAGTCGTAAATTATGGAGAATGTACCGTATGAATTGTTCTTAAGGCTGTGTCATGAAATACGCACTTGATTGTAAACTAGTAAAATGTGTATAAAGTATGTGTGTGTGGTGTGCAGCTAGGGTGTCCATATGTTGAAAGACAATGATGTGTGTTCTGTATTCTTGTGCACAGAGTACAGGGACACATTACAGCGCCTCTGTGGATTCCATCTTGGCAGAGGCCTGGCTATGCAGTGTTGGGGGTGGGGAACAGGCTTCGACCTTATGACAGTGGTGTCCTCACTTACAAATTCAAGTAAGCCCACGTCTGTTCTTCAGTATACTTGTATTCCCCTGTTGTGGAACATGTAAAATGATTACTACTGCTAGCATGTCTGAGAGTACAGTTGAAATGCCCCCAATGTTATACAGTTAATTAGAATGAAAATGAGGCTGGTATTGAGGTCTTTGATATGTTGCCCTTGATATGTTGCCTACTGACTGAAGTCTAACGCTCTTTGTAGTGCTTCATACACTCGTTTCCCTACTGTGATTGTTGTGACATTTCCCACTTGAGTGGAATCTCCCAAGGTGGTTTCCTTCTCATTGTTCTTGCAACAACTCACCTGCTTATATAATCCTTGTAACAAGATAGGTGTAACTTTTGCCTGAGTGCTGAGGGCTATTCCAGTCTGGTGTCAATGGAAGTGATGAGAAGCACAAAATGTTTGTTCTAGATCAGCTTTGTTTAGAGATGTGAAGGCCTGGAGAAAAACCACAAAAATTTGGAAGACACTTCTTTTCCTGAGGACTTTTCAGCTTCTTCTAACAGAAATATTGGAAACTTTGGGGGAGCATTGAAAAAACTACCTGTGAAATATTTTAACAACATAACAAGAGCCCTGCTGTCCAGCATTCTGTTCTCGGTGTCCAACCACATGTGTATTGGAAGCCCGCAAGCAGGACATGAATGCAATAGCACCCTCGTGTTTTTCAAAGGCATGCTGCCTCTGATGCTGGAGGTAATATATAGCCATCAAGACTAGTAGTCATTGATAGCCTTATCCCCCATGAATTTGTGTGATGCCCTCTTAAAGCCATCCATGTTGGCTGCCAGCACTACATCTTGTGGTAGTGAATTCCATAGTTAAACCATGAGTTGTGTGAAGTACTTGCTTTTATCTGCCTTAAATTTCCATCAGCATCATTTCTGCTTTGCAATGAGTGAAATGCTTCTTGAGGTGCGATTTAACTCACTCAAAATTTGTTGTATGATTTTTATATAGGACCATTTACAGCATTAGTGAATAATACGGTATTCATTGTTTTCACTGGTATACAGTTTTATCCAATTGTAGTCCTACTTAGGATAGACCCATTGAAATGAATGGTATAATTCGGACTACCATTGGATACAGCCCATAAAGCTTTAACTTGATATCCAGATATGCTGCTAGTACTTAATATTGTGGTTGTATGAGACTTTGGCTTGGTTCACACGTCGCAACAACCCACGGTCCCACTATGCTGTGACTATGCTTGTCATCTAAGGCCTTCCTCCAGGTGCCTCCTCTGAGGGAGGCTCGGAAGGTGGCAACAAGGGCGAGGGCCTTCTCACTGGTGGCCTGTGATTATGAAATGATCTGCCTGGCGAGGCCCACCTGGTTAATATTGTTATCTTTTTGATGCCAGGTTAAGACTTATTCTCAGACGTTTAGCAGCATATGATAAAGGTTTTAATTCAGTCCTGGGATTTCTTGTTGTTGACTATTAAAATTGTTTACATGTCTGTGTGCACGCACTGTCTTTTTATATGTTTGTATGTAAATGGTTTCAGATTATGTACAATATTGTATCTTTATGGTTTTTAAATATAGTAAATGCAATTAAAATGAAATCCGAGCCCAGAATGGTGGGTTGTTGAGGAGGAACAACCAACACTTGTAACCCAAGAAAAAACCACATTTGCAACCCGAAAACAAACCAGGGTTACAAATGTGGGTTTCTCTCAGAACAGACCATGGAGGGTTACTGAGTTGTAATGGGAGCAGGCAGGAGACTGGGAGCAAGCATGCTCGCTCGCTCCTGTTTGTTCATGGCTAGCTAGATGAGTTTGTTTTTCACGTCTCAGCTACTCTGGGTTTGTTTAAATCCTGGGTAGCCAAGTCGTGCGAAACAGATCTTCTTGTCTAAATAATACTCTTTCTTTTGCTTACCACAAAATTTGTAGTTTCTATTTTCATCTCTTACTTCCCTACTATTCAGATGGCAGTGGTCTGCAGTCCTCCTTCTAGTACTGGGTATATTCCCAGATTTGCTTGTACAAAACTGAAACTTTTATAATTCTTAGGGTGTAATCCTTTACACACTTAACCTAGGAGAAAGCATTTTATGTTGTTGAAGTGGTAAAACAAGCTTTGGTTTGATAAGAAAGTAAATATTGCATATATTTCAATCTTTCCCCAGAATTGTTTTTCGGGGTTGGGGGGGGGGGAGTGGAATAAAAGAAAACCTGGGATTTTTCCACAGATTCAAAATTACCAGAAACTTGACATCTTTACTTGTGTTTCTATGTAACTGAAATCGGAATGCCACTAGTCCTTAGAAACAGAAAAATTGATGTGTTTAAGGAGTACATAGAATCATAGAGCTGAAGGGAGTCTGAGTATCATTATTCTTTCTGTCCTTTCCCCCTCTGCCAGGGTAAGATCTTACGCCAAAATACTTCTTGTATTTTAATCCATATTGTGTATTATAGTGGGGAGGAGGAGGTATGTGTTAGTATGGGAAGTGAGACAAGTAAGGACCACACATGCATGTTAAAATATTCCCAGGTCATTTGAATACATCATGCAGCATATAGCATGGACAAATGAAAAGCCTTCAGGATTGTTAACCACATAAAGGAAAATTCTTTCCTAAACTGAGAAATGGCAGTTCAACTGCATATGAGATCCATATCCATTCAGTGTACCTAGTAGAAGATGAGTGGATATTCTGAAACCATGGGTATGTGTGCAAGGAATAGACAAAGCTGTTCTTTGAGGGTTGAGTTTAGGAAAATGAATTCAGTCTAGAGATACTTTTTCTTGACATCACAAAATACACAAGGGCGCTGTTCAGATGTAATGCTTCCGATCACTTGGAAGATCCACTTGGAGGATCTGGAACAAACTCTATGCTTGCCCGCACTCTCCCCCTGTATACCATGCTTAATTAGTGACCTAATGGTAAGCATAGTTTGCAGTTAATCTGAACTGGCAAAATGTGGTTTGGGTGAGCCCAATATGACTCAGATCATATTGGAGGAACAGTACCTGGTACATAGGAGAAGAAGGGAAATCTTGTCTAAAAACGAGGTGTGCTGTTGAATTTTCTGGTGTGTGAATTTTCTGGTATTTAACCCTTTGGGTAAAATAAACTGTTCCTAGATTAAGACATTGATATATTTATATTCATAGCTCTTACATAGAAAAATATAGCGGATTACCCAAAGGTGTTTTTTTAAAAAAATTGAAATTATGATAGCAGACATTTAGAATTACATCTGTGTTCATCAAATTAATATCTCTAAATTTCAACAGCCAGGAGTTAGCTGATTTTCAAAGTTGAAAATGGGAGCTTCCCTGCTGTCTGGGGTCATTCCTACCCTCCAGATGTGTGTATTTGCAAGCCTGACATAAAGATATTTTCCGTTTAAAAGCCTGGCATTTCTTGGCCAGAAATAGTGAAATCTGTACATTGCAGACTCATAAGTGTAAATGTACTAGTCCACGTACCTGTATCAAGCTGTCCTAGGGTCAGTCTTTCTCTGACTGGGTTCATACAACACAACAACCCATACTCAAGGTTGAGTGTTGTTGTTGAACTGTGGGTTGTTGTGTTGTGTCAACCCAGCCACGCTAACAAACCATGGTTTGTTAACCATGAACAACCCATGAAAAGAACCCATGCTTTCTTGGTTGTTCATGGTTAACAGCATGGCTGGGTTCACACAACACAACAAACCATGGTTCAACGACAACCCACACTCAACCCAGCCTATATACCTTCATACTGAGAGGCAAAGTTCATTCGTAAATATTATGAGATGTGCAGTTCTTTCCAGCTGAAATAGGCTAATTCTGTATGTTAACCACACTACTTGGAAGCACAGAAATCAGTGGGAATTAGCCCTTAAATAAATTTGTGTAGGGTTGATACGTGTGAGTCCATACGCAACTGAACACTTGATGCAAAGATACCTTATAGTTCTTATTTACACAGCTGATCCTAGGTGCTTATTCCACAGACAACTTACTAAAAACAGACGCCTTTCAAGTGCTCCTAGTTAAACATCCTTGCCAATCTTTTGGACAGAAATGTTACCTGTGTAAGGCTACACACACAAGAATCTCCATTGTCATCCTCACTGTTTAGATTTTTCCACAAGGGGGAGAATTCTTAAATGTCATCTTGAAAGAAACAGTTACCCCAAAAGACTCTCTCGCCACCTCTGAAAATATACATTGTTCTCCTCCTCCTCCCAAATCAACATCAAAAGCAGAAGTGGAAGCAAACTCTTGGTCCCAAGCTTCTGTGCTAATATGACTACATCCTTGTCTCAAAGCAGTAGCCCTGAAGTGGATCAACTAGTTTTTGACCTTGCATTTTGAAATATTTACTTAAGTCACTTAAACTCATTGATCTGGTTCAAATGACACGACAGCCCACTGTGGCTTACTTTATCTGCGGGGGCTGTTGCGTCATGGGTGCCATTTTTGCATGGTGCCCAGCCTGCTATGGGTTGTAGTGTTTTATGAACCCAGGCGACAGGGATTGTCTGAGCATAGAGGAGTAATGTAAGGGTAAATTTGAGGATAAATTAAGCTGTGGTGGGCTGTTGTGACTTGTAAACAGGCAGATTATGACAGGGTTCACACAACATAACGACCCACACTCAAAGTTCAGTATGGGTTGAACCGTGGGTGGTTGTTGAACCGTGGGTGGTTGTGTTGTGTGAACCCATCCACGCTAACAAACCATGGTTAACTAACCATGAACAACCCACAGTTCACAACCCAACAAAAAACCATGTGTTGTCTTTGTGGGTTGTTCATGGTTAACAAACCATGGTTTGTTAGCGCAGCTCGGTTCACACAGCAGAACAACCCATGCTTCAACAGCCACCCATGCACAACCCATATTCAGCCTTGATTGTAGTGTGAACCCAGTCTGTGTCTAGTTGTTATAGGCATTGTGAACTACCAAAACTTAGTATCTATAGGAGAATCTTGTTGAAATTTCAAAAGTAAAATTAATCTTAAAAATTGGCAGTTCTTACTGAGCAAACACTTATAGTTTAAAAAAATCCTATTTCTTGATATGGAATGGATGCACAGATTTGAAAATATTCATTGTTGGCTTACTAAATTAGATACAGATGCATTATGTTTTCACCACTAGTTGTATGACAGTTCGTTTTACCTTTTTTCTCAGGAAAACAAAATGCAGTACAATCCTATGCACATTTACTCTGAAGTAAATTCCACTCAGTTCTTCCTCCCAGAATTGTGCATAGGATTGCTGCCTAAAACACTGCTTTGCCCCAAACTAGTTTTCCTGTGAAATTGTCAACCTGAAAGAGGTGACAAATTGTATTCAAGGTTCTTTATGTTTATGGTCAGAGCCTCTGTGAAATCAGTGGAGAGGATTCATGGGTCCTGCACCAACTGGAAGGAAGGACCAATTGTTGGCAAGTTCAGCAATTAGCGGCAGTCTACATTTTGTCTACAGTATGGTCTAAAATGACAAGTTATGCCATGTTAAAACTGATTGTAAAGCTGTTCAGCTGATAGTGTTGGATCTGAAATTTCATGCTCCAGTAACATTTGTCCTAGAAAGTGCATCCATGTATCAGCTGTCATATGTTAGCCTTGGCATAATAGCTCCCAGCTTTCCTCTGGTTTTGAATAAATTTATTGAATTCTGTTTCTTCAAACAGGTTGAGTCATTTATTTTGGACCAAGAAGATCTGGATAACCCGGTGCTTAAAACAACATCTGAGATATTTTTGTCAAGTGCTGCTGAAGGAGCAGACCTACGAACGGTGGACCCAGAAACGCAAGCAAGACTAGAAGCCTTGCTGGAAGCAGCAGGTAGCTTCTTTTTCCTGTTTGGTAATGGTTTCCTTTTGGGGGAACTGTTGACCTGAAAGAATTACTGTCACATTGCATTGGCACATTAACAACTTGAAGTTGAAACTTGCACCACAAATTAAATTTCTAGAATTGAGCTTTTTTTTTTGAAGGAGACACCTAGGAGAGTTTAGAAGTGGTTATGTCAAATGTAAGACATAGCAACAAGCTAATCTGCAAGGCTTTGCACAGATTCTACTGTAGAGATTGACTTGATTATCTGAGCTAAAGATGCAAGAATAATGCTTCAAATCATACTAGTGGTAAGTTAGGGATTTCAAGATAACGCTATTTAATAAACTACTTGAAACTGGAATGTTTGCCATGCAACATACTTCTTAAAGGAGAATTTGACTTTCCCCTTTAGAATTAAGTGCAATAAAGGTACGTAAAATGGTGGAGTATAAACAGGTTCCCATTCAAATTCATATTTGGATAAAAGTGCCTTGTGGTTGGTAGTAATAAGTCAGTTGGATATTAGTAGCTGGGGAAGTATGCAATATGCAAGCAAAATGTGGAAGTGGAAGAAGTAGAAGAAAAAATCAGAAGACCACACAATGGCTGTGGAGTGATAATCCACACTCAGGGTTGAGTATGGGTGGTTGTTGAACCATGTCCAAATTACCCTATATGCAGCCTTGTTTGTCAATTTCCTTTTAGGTTTCCTACTACTTCAGAGATCCCTTTGACAGCTGAAATGTACAAGGAAATTGACTACATATATCAGGCAGCCATAAGTGCACTCCTGCGCACTTGCGAAAGACACCCCCCCCACCCTATCTGCACAATTTTGAGGGACTGATTTTTTAAAAAAGATGGCAAACAAGTGATGGTCCTTCCAAAATGCCATTTTGGCATTGGTGGAGGGGCAGACATTGGCGAGGGAGGATGGAGGCGGCATTGGCAAGATCGTGAAGAATGGCATGGGGTTTTTTTTGGCCAATCTTGCCGAATGGTTCTGTAACTAATCCGGGCAATCCATAATAAAATTGCTGTCCTGGATTTGGTCGACATGACAACCAAGAATGCGTATGAACAACCCTACAACAGCCATGGTTCTCCAGGCGGCTTGTTCATGAAAATTAAGCCACCCTGCGGAGTTCGGGCTACGAACCCAGTCTCAATATATGGAAACAGTCCCTTAATATTAGGCTATAGTTTCTCATGGAAAATGGGGTGGGGTTGTAATGGGTTGGTTCAGATGTTTTGGAGGACTGGGAATGCAGGCTTGCTTCCCTTGGTTTCCAGCTTTGATCAAACCATATGCGTGGTTCAGGCATAGCACTAAACAGTGGTTTGGTATTATGGGAATGAGGTTGCACAAGCTTCACTCTCATTCTCTCCTTTGCTTGGGTGAGGAGGAGATTGAAAGATTGAGCATTTGCTTTAGATCCTGAGTGGGGAACTGGCAGCCCCTGGGGGCTTTCCTCACCAGACTATAGCCCCCTTTCTCATCCCCCTGCAGCAGGTAGAGTTGAGAAGCCTCCTAATTGCAGCCTGGGGTGCTATGGTAGATGGGGGCGAAGCTGGTGAGGGAAGAGTTTGTGGTTTATTTCAAATAACAGGAGTTAGAACAAGCCACAGATATCAAACAAGAACTGTGATATCGGGAAACCTTTAAACGTGGAAACTTTAATCTCCTTGTGTGCTTATAGGAGGAGAAGTAGCATGGATGGCTGAAGCTTGTGGAGTCTCCATCCCATAACACTAAACCAGTGGTGGGGAACCTCTGGACCTTCAGATGAGGATGGACTACAACTCTCACCATCCATGACCACAGGCCCTGTTGGCTGGGGATGATTGAAGTTGCAATTCAACATCTGGAGGGCTGCATGTTCCCCGTCTCTGCACAAAACCATGGTTTAGTGCTATGTCTGAGCTAGGCCAGTGTTTGACATTATATCTGAATTACAGTTTGTCTGCAATCTAGAACTGGAAATTATATTTAAACCATGGTTGCTAATTCACATTTTTACAAATCATGGTCTGTCCAGTTTGGATATAACAGCAAACTGATTTGAGCGAGCTTGGAAGTCAAGGAGGAAGTTGGAGCAGTCAAATAAAGGAGTGGGGATGAGGAGAGAAATATGCAAGCCTGATTCTTGGGCATAAATAGCCAAACCATAGCTTTGCTGTTGTGGGAACTGAGCCATTCTATTGCTTTTCAAATCTGTAGCGAGTTGACAAATTTTGTCCCCAATCCTGGCAAGAATAAATAAGTATAACAGTAAATAGTTTTGCAGTGTTACTTGCCTGTAGGTCCCATTAGTTTTGAGTATTAGAGAGTTCGTTTGTCTTTCTATTATGCTCACAGAACTTAAGTGTTGAAATTGAGTACCTCTTTAAAAAAATAAAATGAAACTCTTGTATTAAGATGGCTTTAGTACACTGAGCCATATTTGGCTTGGGGACAGTATAAAGAGCAGCCCTCTAATGTAGCGTGTCATGAGTGTTACAAGTTAACATGTCTTAACCAATTCCATAAAACGCTGTCCCTTCTCATTCTTGGTTCATTCTGGACATGGTGACATGCTTTAGTTATGTTGTGATTGGATTACTACAATGCTGTTTACATGGTGCTGCCTTTGAAAAACATCTGGAAAATTCAGCTCATTCAGAATGCTGTAGCAAGACTGACTGGAGCCAATTATTGGGAGCATGTGACTTCTCTACAGCTACAACTTCACTGACTTCCAATCAGTTTGCAGGCCCAATCTGAAAGCATTGTTTATGACCTTTAAAGCCCTAAATGGCTTGGGACTGGATAGTTAAAAGGACCATCTTCCATACAAGCATGCCTGTTTATTTAGACATTTTTCAGACAGTCTCTATCATGTACCACCAGTATTTGAGCTGTGCTTAGCAGTGATGTGATCCTCCTGAAAATATTCAACTGCTTGAAATTGACTGAAGTCTGATTTAGCATGACTTGTACTTAAGCAAAACAACAACAACATACCTTTAATTTTACTTCCCATATCAATATCTCTAATAGTAATTGAACTGGAATATTCAGGGAGAAATCAATAAAGTGCATGTAGTTTTAAAGTTGCATTCAAAGCTTTACTTAGAAATTATTTGTATTGGGATACTCATAAGTATTAAGACATAACAACTCAATTGCATAGTTTCCTTACATTATTTAGTGTGTGTGTGTGTGTGTGGGGGGGGGGAAATGAAGGAACTGAACTGTTAACATGCCAATTCTAGCATGTCTGAAGAGCTGTGCACGAATATATGCTTCCTAGGTATACTCACCTGTAAAGTCACCCGCAGCTTTGGTTTCTGGTAATTTGCTAAGTTACTAATTAATTCTACAGCACAGTGCATTTCTAGGAAAAATGTTCATCCTGTATCATTTGGAACATGAGAGAAAGACTTTTCTGTGACTATGTGTAGGCTTGGAACTCTTACCTTGGACAAGTGGTAAGAGCTGTGGGAAGGCCAGACCAACAGACTGTTTCATGATTTGAGACTAGTACTTTGTGGTCCAGTGACTTTGTGGTCACTTAAGAACCAAAGGAATGAAGTTGGTCCTGGCTTGGTTAAGGATTAGGCACAGAGTCCCTACCCATCAGTATGTATTATGAGGGGAAGCCTCATACATGTGCGTGCCTTATAGCAGGGTGGGCAACTTGCAGGCCATATGCAGCCACCACCACTACAGCATGCAGGAAGAAAATGGTTGGTTTGCTGCCAGAATTACTGGAGTGGCCACAATTCTCAGGTGTGCAGCCTTTCTGTATGTGCAGATCGCTGCTCTGGACATGGCCTCAATTCTAGGTGATGCTGTTGACCTTCACCTACAAGCTTATTTAGGTTCCTGAGCACTCTATTGGCTAGCTGGTTCTTTTTAAGACTGCTTGAATTATTAAGAACTGGGCATTGATGAAAGCATTCTCATACATTTGCAACAGATGTGTGGGGCAATATGGCCTAGCTACAGCTGTGTCATAAACTTCAATATATCCACCTAAAGAGGCTATCTCACCCCATCTTTGATGACCCTCCATTGCTACAAAAAGACCTTTCTCTTTTGGCTGGCATGTAACCTGCTGAGTTGAGTTTTCAAAAATCTTCCTGGTGTTAGTTTTGATTTGTTGTATTTACTGCCTTTTTAATGTTAGCTTGTATTTTTATTGGTATATTAATGTTGGGTTATTTTATTTACTTATAAATTTCTTACATCTAAGCATTTCTAAATGGTATACACAATTAATAGAAAAATAAAAATAAAGACCAATAGGTAGAACACACTGTAGCTGCATAAGATGCATAAATAAATGGATCTTCAACATCTGCCTAAAAATAGAAAGTGTTGGCACATGTCTAAAGTCAAAAGAAGATTATTCCACATAGTGGGTGCCACTAAACTAAAAGCCATACTCTGAACAACTGTAGAGCAGACCTCAGAGGTGTGTGGCACCAGCAGGAGGGCCTGATTGTAAGCTGCCTTGAGCATTTTAGTGCAAAGGTGGGATAGAAATATTTTTAATAAATTGCAATAGTGTGTAAATATTTTTGTAGATAACACTGTAGTATCCCACCCTTTGGAAAGAAAGCATGTTAAGGCATCACGGCTGCTAATGGTATTAAACTGAATAAACAAGTTAATAAATCAACTAAGGGAAAATGTGAGCTAGATAGAGTCCTGGGATTTTTATTGTTGATTCTTTAAATTGCTTTTTTGTGTGAATGGTTTTTATATTATGTTTCATAGAGAGCTTTGGCTATTGGGCAGTATAGAAATGTTAATATTAATTTTAATAATAATAATAATAATAATATGTTGAAAGTCTGTGTAAAAATGTCTTACAGCTTCTGACTATAATATTTGCATCTTCATGATTATATGTTGTTTGGTTGAAGGCTCATAAACACCTGCAAATGGAGCCAAAATTTTAATGGGTGTATGATTGCTGTATAAATAACTGAAGATGTAAAGCTCAAAGACCAACTAAAGAATAGCAGTAGGATTCTTCTACAACCCAATAATAAATAGAAACTTACATGAATACCTAGACCAAAAATCACGTCCTAATATTTCCTCCAAATCATACTTAGGGAGCAATCCTGTGCCCCCTCCGCCGCCCTGACAGTGTTGGCAGGAGCATAGGATAGTTTGGTTTTCCGGCTCCAAGCTCGAAGACAGGACTCCGACCTTGGAGCCAGGAAACCACACTCCCCGCCCCTCCCCCTCGTGTCCAGCATGCAGAAAACCGTGCTAGCTACCTCTCCGCACTTGGAAAACGGAACGTGGAGATGGAGAAAAGGCATTTCTGAGGGAGGGGAGGAGACGGGGTGGTTGTGATACGATGTATTGTACGGCCGCCCCAGCCTGCTTCTCTCCCCCTTTGAGGCACTATTGCTAGATAGGCGAAATTGCCTGTGTAGAAGAAATGCAGGGAAACTGGAGCACAGAGGCAAAGATTGCCTCCGCTGTCCTCCCGCCCTGCATTGGATGGTCGGCAGCCTCCGAGTTTGGAGACTGCCGGCAATCCACATAGGATTGCGCCCTTAATAGATTTCCTGCATAAAGCCATGTATGGTGATTTAGTATTTCTGCACTATTTAATTAAGTTTAGCCCTTCCAAGGAATGTAAACCATCTTCTCTAATGCAATTTGTAGCTGCTATGATAAAGCTCATTTCCCAAGCTTTTACTCAACCAGAGTGAATTAGGTTGTCCTAATATTTTTCTAGTACTTCTTGCTCCAGCTGTCCAGCTGTAACTAAGCTTTTTGCTGGAGCAATTCTTCCTACTTCATAGATAAGGTGCTTTTTAAACTGAGTGCAATTTGTCAGCATGGGTGGGGTGGAGCTGCTGCTACAGCAAAATGTGAAAGTTGTGTGAATGGTTCTCTTACACATGCATAGCCCATTGTGACCAGTTTGCACGGCACTTTGCAGATAAAATTGATCGCATCTCCCATTACTAGGGTGAACAAACTGAAGCTTAATCCAGAGAAGGTGCTCCTGGTTAGTTAAAGGAAGATCAGGGAATAGGGACTCAATGGGAATAGGGACTCATCCTTGTGCTGGATGGGGTTGCATTCGCCCTTGAAGACTCATGATCACAGTTTGCGTGTACTCCTAGACTCAACCCTGAACCTGATTGTTTCTTTCACTGGCAGTTTTCCTTCCCCTTTATTGATGGCTTTCTAAAGGCTCCTTTTCTTAAGCCAAGAAATTATTGAACTTTTAATTTTTGTTAATAGTTGGAGAAGCCTTTGGCTGGGATAGTTCTGATCTTGGCATTCAGACACCATTTTGGCAGAACTCTTTTACAGCCTTTCTCACTGAGGTGGGGCAGAAAATTATCCACTGCTATATTTTTCTGTGGAAAATTTTCTGTTTCTAAAATGCATTGTTTCATAAAATTCATAATATAAATAGATAAAATACAGTACATTTGGCAATTTCAAAGTTGTAATTAACTATTTTCAGATAACTATACCTCTTGTTCCATATGTTCCATCAACTAAGATAGAGAATTGGAATTGCCGTTGTTGGCTCTCAACCCTGCAACCTCTGTGGTTTGGATCCAAAATTACACTGGATCACCTGTGCTGGTGGAAGTGGGCTTTCCCACTGTCTCCTTCCCACAGCAGCCCCCTGAAAATGCTGCACAGAATCAGGAGATCCTGCTGAATGGGATGAGCTATGGTGTAAGTGGGAAGGAGATCCCCCAAAATCAGGCAGAGGGACCTTCCGCAAGCAGAGTCATTCCTCTTGCAGAAGGCAGATCCTGGATCCAACCCCATGTATCATAGAATCATAGAATAGTAGGGTTGGAAGGGGCCTACAAGGCCATCAAGTCCAACCCCCTGCTCAATGCAGGAATCCAAGTCAGAGCATCCCTGACAGATGGCTGTCCAGCTTCCTCTTGAATGCCTCCAGTGTGGGAGAGCCCACTACCTCCCTAGGTAATTGGTTCCATTGTCGTATTGCTCTAAGAGTCAGGATGTTTTTCCTGCTGTTCAGCCAGAACCTGGCTTCCTGTCACTTGAGCCCATTATTCCGTGTCCTGCACTCTGGGATGATGGAGAAGAGATCCTGGCCTTCCTCTCTGTGACAACCTTTCAAGTACTTGAAGAGCGCTATCATATCTCCTCTTCTCCAGGCTAAACATGCCCAGTTCTTTCAGTCTCTCCTCATAGGGCTTTGTTTCCAGTCCCCTGATCATCTTTGTTGCCCTTCTCTGAACCCTCTCCAGTTTGTCTTCATCCTTCTTAAAGTGTGTTGCCCAGAACTGGACACAGTACTCCAGATGAGGCCTAACCAGTGCTGAGTAGAGGGGAACTAGTACTTCCCAGGATTTGGAAGCTATGCTTCTATTAATGCAGCCCAAATTAGAATTTGCCTTTTTTGCAGCCACATCACATTGTTGGCTCATATTCATTTTGTGATTGACAACAATCCCAAGATCCTTCTTGCTTGTAGTGTTGTTGAGCCATGTATCCCCCATCTTGTAACTGTGCATTTAGTTTCTTTTTCCTATGTGCAGAACTTGACATTGATCCCTATTAAATGTCATTCTGTTGTTTTCTGCCCAGCGCTCCAGTCTATCCAGGTCACTTTGAATTTTGTTTCTGTCTTCCAAAGTATTAGCTATCCCGCCCAATTTTGTGTCATCTGCAGATTTGATCAGCATTCCCTGCACCTCCTCCTCCAAGTCATTCATAAAAATGTTGAAGAGCACTGGGCCCAGGACTGAGCCCCACGGTAGCCCACTTGTTACCTCTCCCCAGTTTGAGAAGGTCCCATTGGTAAGCACTCTTTGAGTCTGATTCTGTAGCCAGTTGTGGATGCATCGGATTGTTGTTTCATCTAGCCCACTTTGAGCTAGTTTGCTCATCAGGATATCATGGGGCAGTTTGTCGAAAGCTTTGCTGAAGTCGAGGTATATGATGTCTACAGCATTCCCACGGTCCACAAGGGAATACAAGGGTATCTGTTCAGCTGAAATGGAGAACAGGCTCTACACACGTAGGGTCTGTGCACTGTGGCAGTTTGCACCTTCTTCACAAGACATGGAATATGGCATGTGGCTGCAATGCACAGAACATAAGAACAGAGTTTGTACCCAGGAAATATCTATATCTCTAAAGTACAGCTCTTGTGGTGTGTTAAAGTTAATATGTTAAGTATTCAGTGCCTTCATTTCTCTCAGTATTTAAACAATATAAGGGGATGTGCGCTATTGGATTGTCATGTCTTAAAGCAAGGTGGGGGTCTTTTCCGGCCTGAGGGCCACATGGCCCCCATTGGAAACCTGTGGGCTGGAGCCAAAAATGGCCAGGGCTGGAGCCACCACCCATACTCTTCCTTGCATACCCATCTAATTCTCTACATTCCCCCTGCGTAGCAATTAGGCTTTTGAAGATCCTTGATTGGCATCAATGCAGGTTTTTAAAAAGCCTAATGGCTGGGTGAGGAGGGGAGAGTGCAGGCCAGATGGGGAGGCCTCTTGGTCTGTATCCAGCCCATGGTCTGTTCTTACAATTATTTTCTTTTACTAGTTTTTACAAGTAGTCCAATATTTAAGCCAGCCTTCCTCAACCTGGTATCTTCAAGACGTTTTGGAGTACAACAAAGAGAGCCAGTGTGGTGCAGTGGTGAGAGTGTTGGACTGGAGCCAGGAGATCCAGGTTCTATTTATTTTTATTTTATTATTAAATTTATTACTCGCCCATCTGGCTGGTCACCCAGCCACTCTGGGCGATGTACAGCATACAGTAAAACAGTTTAAAACAATAAAATTCTACAATAACAACATTTTCTAAAATACCCTAACCCACCCCAAATGCTTGCCTGTACAACCACGTTTTTAATGCACGATGGAAGCTAATTAAAGAGGGGGCATGACGGAGTTCCCTAGGCAGGGAGTTCCACAGAGTGGAGGCCACCACAAAAAAGGCCTTCTCCCTCGTCCCCACCAGTCTAGCTGTCCTGGCTGATGGGACAGAGAGAAGGCCATCCGAGGCTGATCTTGTTAAGCGGCCTGTCTGGTGCTGCTGGAGGCGCTCCTTAAGATAGGCTGGGCCGGAACCATATAGGGTTTTAAAGGTCAAAACCAACACCTTGAATTTGGCCCGGAAAACAACTGGTAACCAGTGCAACTCCTTCAGCACTGGAGTGATGTGATCTCGCCGGCGGCTGCCTTTAATCAGGCGAGCCGCCGCGTTCTGTACCAGCTGCAGCTTCCGAACTGTCTTCAAGGGTAACCCCACGTAGAGCGCATTACAGTAGTCTAAATGAGAGGAGACCAGGGCATGTACTACCGATGGCAGCAGATGGTCGGGAAGGAAGGGGCGCAGCCGCCGTATCAGATGGAATTGATGCAGCGCTGTCCGGCTCACAGCTGACACCTGAGCCTCCATGGACAGCTGGGAGTCCAAAATGACCCCCAGGCTGCAGACCTGGTCTTTCAAGGGTAGCCGTATCCCATTCAACACCAGGTCAACATCCCCCAGCCTCCTCTTGTCTCCCACCAAAAGTATCTCGGTCTTGTCAGGGTTCAGCTTAAGCTTATTCCTCCCCATCCAGCCACTCACCATCTCCAGACATTTGGACAGGGATTCTACGGCCAACCTTGGTGAAGATTTGAATGAGAGGTAGAGCTGCATGTCATCCACATATTGATGACACTGCACCCCAAACCTCCTGATGATAGCCCCCAGCTGCTTCACATAGATGTTAAATAGCATCGGGGAGATGATGGAACCCTGTGGCACCCCACAAGTGAGTGGCCATGGGTCCGAAACCTCCTCTCCCAGTGCTACCCTCTGGTACCTGCTGGAGAGGAAGGACCGGAACCACCGCAATAAGGTGTCTCCAATGCCCAACCCCTCCAGGCGGTCCAGGAGGATACCGTGGTCAACAGTATCAAAAGCCGCTGAGAGGTCGAGGAGAACAAGGAAGGAGCATTCACCCCTATCCAGAGCCCTCATATCATCTACCAAGGTGACCAAGGCCGTTTCTGTCCCATGCCCAAGCCTGAAGCCCGACTGAAATGGGTCTAGATAATCAGTTTCTTCCAAGTGTGCCTTCAACTGCATCGCCACCACCCGCTCAATCACCTTGCCTTAAAATGGCAGATTTGAGACTGGGCGAAAGTTGTTCAGAACTTGGGGATCCAAGGAGGGCTTCTTTAAGAGCGGTCTTATCACTGCCTCCTTGAGGGCTGATGGCATCACTCCCTCCTCAAGGGAGGCATTCACCACTGCCCTGATCCCCTCACCCAGTCTCTCTCTACAGCCCATAATGAGCCAAGATGGGCAAGGATCAGGTAAGCAGGGGGTCGGCCTTACAGATGAAAGCACCTTGTCCACTTCATCAGGAGGAAGAAGCTGGAACCGATCCCACAAAACCAGTTTGCTACAGGCCGCCTCTTGCTCACTAACTGTATCCACAGCGTGCAGAGTAACACACCTAATCTGATCAATTTTATCTGCAAAGTGCCTTGCCAAGGCCTCACAGGAGGCCTTAAAATGCTCCAGTGGTTCTGGAGCCACAGGACCGACCAGGCTCCGGACCACTTGGAACTGCCTCCTGGGACAGCACTCTGCAGACGCAATAGAGGCAGCGTAATAGTCCTTTTTTGCTGCCCTCACCGCCATGTGATAGGCTGAAGATACAGCTCTAGCCCGTGTCTGATCGTCTTTGGAGCGAGACTTCCACCACCGGCGCTCTAGCTGTCTCACCTCCTGTTTCAGAGCTCGTAACCGTGGATTGAACCATGGTGCAGTCCAAGCCCTGTTCAGGGGGAGAGGGCGTTTCGGAGCCACCTGATCTAATGCCCCAGTGATTGCGGCATTCCAGCCACCCACCAGGGTCTCGACTGAGTGGCCATTGGTGTGCCCCAAAGAATCCCCAAACGCGTTCAGGAATCCATTTGGATCCATAAGATGCCTGGGGCGGACCATTTTAATGGGTCCTTCACCCCTGCGGAGGGGTTGTGGAACCGAAAAGTCCAACGTCACCAGATAGTGATCTGACCATGACAAGGGGGTGGTGGATATACCCCCGACTTCCAGATCACTCCCCGCTTCTCCAGAAAGAAACACAAGGTCTAGTGCATGACCGGCTACATGGGTGGGCCCAGTTAGAATATGGTGCAGCTCCCAGGAGGCCATGGTCTCCATGAAGTCCCAAGGTGCTCCTGTGAGGATGACCTCCGAATGTACGTTGAAGTCCCCCAACACCAATAAGTTAGGGGACTTTACACGCACATCAGAGACCACCTCAAGCACCTCGGCCAGGGAGTCAGTCATGCAGCGAGGTGGATGGTACACGAGCAGAATCCCCAGACTGCCCTTCAGGCCCAACCTCCAGTACATGCACTCAGCAACCTTGGTCTCCCGGAGAGGGGGTCTGGTGAAGACCAAGGACTCTCGGTAGATAACAGCCACTCCCCCTCCCCGATCCCCAGCCCTTGGCTGCTGTGCATACGAAAATCCGTCTGGACACATGGCTGCAAGGGTTGGAGCAGCAGCCTCGGCCAGCCAGGTCTCCGTAATACATGCCAGGTCTGCACCCTCATCCAGGATCATGTCATGGATGAGGGAAGTTTTCTGGGTAACAGACCCGGCATTGCAGAGCAGCAAACGAAGGCCAGAAGATGGGGTCACGCCTCCCCCAGCCATCCTTTGGCTCTGGACAGGCCCGGAGCAGGGGACAGATACTACACATCTCTCCCTTGTTCCCCTTATCTGGCATGGCCTGCCCCTAGCGCTCCGTCACTTGTCCATGGAAGCTCAATGGGTGACTTTGGGCCCATCACAGACTCAGCCCAGACTACCTCACAGGGTTGTTGTTCTCCATTTTATCCTCACAACAGGAGGATAATTTAAGCCACCTTGGGTTCTTTGCAAGAGGAAAAAAAGCAGGGTGTAAATGCAATAAATAAAAAAAACTCCCAGCTTTCCTGACCATTGGTCATGCTGGTCATGCTGATTCCCTAATCAAATATTTCAGTTTTAACATTTGAAAATGAAACTGCCTTATACAGAGTCCAGTCATTGGTGCATATAGTTCAGTATATTCTTCTCTTGCAGTAGCAGGACATTCAGGGCAGACAAAAGTAAAGTAGTTAACACAAGGTATAGTTTATTTATGGAATTTAGTGCCATAATATGTGATGATGGCCACTAGCTTGGATGATTTTAAAAGGGGGTTAAACAGATTCATGGAGGATGCTCATCAGTAGCTACAGGTCAGTATGGCTATGTGCTACCATGAGGTTCAGAGGCAGTATGCCACCGAATTACCAGTTGCCAGCGGGGAGGGCTGTTGTGCTCATATTCTGCTTGTGGGCTTCCCAGAGGCATCTTGTTGGTCACTGAGTGAAACAGGTTGCTGGACTAGATAGACCTTTGGGCTGATATAGCAGGGTTCCTATATAGCAGGGTTCTGATGTAGCAGGGCATTGACAAGGTGCTTGGACAGGTTCGTGCAACCATTTCTGTACTAGATCCTTGCCCTCTTGACTTATAAAAACTGGCAAGGAGGGAACAGCTTACTGGGCTAGGGAGGTGATCAGTGCTGCCTTGTGAGAGGGAGTTGTCCTGGGCAACCTGGAATTGGCGGTGATGAGACCACACCTGGATCCTCCCTGTATCCGGAACATCTCAATAACTTTAGGCTGATGGCAAATTTTCTTTCCTGGGCAAGGCCCTTGAGCCAACCAGCTTCAGGAACTCTTCAAGGAGACCGATTGTCTGGATCCATTTCAGTCAGAGTTCAGGCCGGGTTTTGGCACAGAAACGGCCTTGGTTGCTTTGTATGATGACTTATGTCACAAGAGAGACTGAGAGTGTGATCTTGTTGATTCTTCTTGATCTCTCAGCAGCTTTCGATACCATCGACCATGGCATCCTTCTGCGGTAACTGTGTCTGAGCTGGGAGCTGGGGGTACTGCATTGCAGTGGTTTTGCTTCTACTTGGATGGTCAGTTCCAGAATGTGGTCCTTGTGAGATATTGCTCAGCCCTATGGATTCTCCAGTATGGGGTTCCACAGGGGTTGGTTTTGTCCTCCATGTTACCTACATGAAACAGTTGAGTGGGATCATCAGGAGTCTTGAAGTGCATTGCCATCAATATACTGATGACACGCAGCTCTATTTCTTCTTTTCAAGTTTCATCAGGTGAGGCTGTGAATGAGCTAAATAGTGCCTGGCTGTGACAGTGGATTGGATGAAGGCTAATAAACTGAAGCTCAGGCCGGGCAAGACTGAGCTGCTGTTGGTGGGTCATTCTTTTGGTTGCTCAACCTGTTCTGGATGGTGTTGCACTCCTCCTGAAAGAGCATGTTCGTAGTTTGGGGGTTCTCCAGAAGCCATCATTGTCACCTGAGGCTTAGGTGGCCTCAGTGGCATGGAATGCCTTCTACTAGCTTCTGCTGGTTGCCCAGCTATCTGGACAGAGACAGCTTTGGCTATTGGGCGGTATAGAAATAAAATAAATAAAAATAATAAATGAAATAGATAAAAATAGCAAATAATATTAAGAACAGCAGAACAACCAAGTAGTTAAAATGTTAAATTAAGATAAAACAAGAGATGAACAAGGATAAAAGTTTCTGTTATAGCAGACATTTAAAAGTTCTTCGTGGTCTTTATGCATCACACATGTGGGCTCTGTGCCTGCTTGGAGGCTGAATTCAGGAAGTTTCTGTAACTAAGAAAGTTTTGGCGGGAACCCCTACCATCCCAGGGCACATGTCCCTAGTGGGTTCCTGCTTATTCCCTCAGTTCTCTTTCAGCCACCATTGCGTGCACCTTGCAGGGAAAGCTCTCTTGTTGTTTCACTGTTTCAAATTGTTTTTGGCAAAACTGTAAGTTTCTTCCTTCTTCTATTAAGTATTTATATCTGTCTCCTTGTTTCTTTTCTTTTGGTTTTGCATCTTTCGCAATTGCTCTCACGGGCATATGACCCTCGGGGCCCACTTTGAAAGTGCACCTGCTGCAAAGCAAAACTGCCACTCTTAGATGGGCACTCTCTCTACCTGTTCTGCCTTGTTGAAGGACATGTTGTTGAGGCTTGCCCTCATTGTAAAGCCTTCTCAAAGCAAGTGAGAAGAAACAGGTCAGATCTGCTAAAAGCAGCACTTTGGAAAAGAGCATTGGAATCGGTAGGGGAGCCAAAAGATATGGCAAACCCACCAGTCTTGCCCTGATACAATCTGCTTGCCACGCAGAAGCCTGCTCCAGTGTTGAGGTCATTACCCCCTCAGTGTCGTACTTCCCTGAGTACACAAGATCCCCCCACTCAGGGCTGATTTTTGATGCTTACACTGGCGAAAAAACTAACAAAAAAGGTGGAAGTCTCTAAGTAGGCCAATCTGTCTTTTTCACATTCAAAAAATAAGAAGAGAGAGACTTCTAAGCATGATCCTGCTCAGGATCGAGCATCAGGCCCCTTGGCTGCCTCTTACTCTGTGCAAGTGCCTCGTGACTGAGATTGATACAGGCTACGTCAGCCAGCACTCCAACTCGAGATGAAGCGCCAACCATACAGCTTGCTTTGGTACAGGCCTCTTGGGATTGACAGCGACTGTCCATACCAGCTGCATCTCCCACTGCTCTACCAATGCCTTCTGCTTGGATGCAGTCACCTGCACTGACAATCTTACCCGCTGCTCCACCAATGCTATTTTCACCTATTCCAACAGTGCAGCCAATGCTGGGAAGAGAACCCATTTCAATAACACCCAAGTCAGAGGGTGAGATCCAGGCCCCATCTCCGATGGAACCTTTCCCTTGACCACTTTGTCATTATGTTCTAGGGATGTATGGATTTTGATAAATCTGTTCCATCTGTGTTTTGCGGATTGTCAAGCATCTTCCATTGTCCGCTCATTGACAGAATTGGATTTTTTAAGGGATGTACGAGAATTTAGTTCCACTAGTGTGCACTTGTGCAAATCCCTTTAAAAAGAAAAAAACTGATCCAAAGAAACTATGTGAATTAGAAAAAACAGGCCAGAATCCCTGGTGTTACTTGGTGTTATTGGCATCCTTGCTGCATTGTGCAAAGAGCTCATCAAAAATTTATAAAACAACCTGAAATACATTTTGCAGCTAAGATATCAAATAGAATGAGCTAGAATAGGTGTAGGCAACCTTGTGCCCTTCAGATGTTTTGGATGACAGTACCCATAATCCCTGACCATTGGCCATGCTGGCTCAGGCTTATGGGAATCGTAGTCAAAAACACCATGAATGTACCAAGTTGCCTACTCCTGGGCTAGAGAGAAGCTTAAAGGCAAATATGCTGAAGCAACAGGTATCTCCCTTTGCAAGTATCCTTTCCTGCTTTTTATGCCAATTGTCAGTAGGTTCCATTCCTGAATTTAGAGCCTGATATAAAACCTTAACAAAACAGCAATTTGAGTTACTTCAAAAGGCAGCATTTTTGTAACAGTAATAGCTACCAGTTGTTTTGCACATCAGGTGGTAGAAGGGCTCTATACAAACCTTTATCCTCAGGACAAGGGAGAGAAGCAAACAACGAAGCCAGCTGTCATCATTACTGTCTCTACATGCTGCAGCTCTACCAATGACGACTGGTTTCTTCCCTCTTACAGGCTATTTGCGGACAAGATAAGCTTTTTCTTTAAAGGGGTAGGAGCGAGATTTAGGGTCTGCAGTTTTATTATGGTCTTTCTTGTTTTTCAGAGCTATCTGTACTCCATTACTACAGATTGTGAGTTCTCTCAGGACAGTGATATGACTGTGAACTTGCTGTAAGCTATCCTTGACCCAAAGGATCAAGGTGGGCTATACATTTTATGCTTTATATCACTGAGCTTTGAGGCATGTAGCCTGCGGGCTAGTAAGAGATAGGGAGTACTTTTTCTCTGTAGGTGTTAGCTCAGTTAACTAGGGTGGTCAGTGTAGCCTGGGTTTTGCATCCTAGAACATATTAGGAAGAGAGGTTCAGGGCAGCCATATTGGCATCTGTGTATATGTTTGTCAAATGTAAATACTTTGACTTCAGCAAAGGCTTCATTCATGCATAGAGTCTACTGCGGATGAGAATGGAATCACTGAAATGGCTTGTTTGAAGACTGGTTGTGTAGCTGTAGTGTAAAGAAAACTAGTGTGGTGTAGTCGTCAAAAGTGTTTGATTGGGACTAGGAAGACTTTGAGCCGAGGTTCAGTGGATTACCTTGGTCCATAACTTATCTCGCAACACTTTTGTGAGGATAACGTGCGGGGGGTGGAGGGTGGCACATATACCCTGAGTTCCTTAGAGGAAGGTTGGGATAAACATGTAATATATTACCAGCAATGAGAGTGGAGAACTGGATACTTAATTGGTAGTTGCTCAGCGTGTCTAGCAAGACACACTGAGCCTGCTGCTTTGGTTCTGTTTAGACAGTGCATGTTTACTTCTGCATATATGTATCATATGTAGTTAATGGATGGGTACTCTCATACCCTGGAAGGAGGAACCAAACTTGCCCTGAGTACCAGTAGTTTTCCTTACTATCTAATCGTGTTGTCAGATTAGGATCAAGAGGTGACATTGCCTGCTTGTGGAAAATTGACCTTTGGTCCTCAGAGAGATGGGCAGTCCTTTACCGAGGCTTCTGGAAATCTGGGATAGTTTGTCAGTTGGCTGAGTGAGGGAGCTTCTCTTTTGGAGGTGATGCACAGCAATAAGTGGAGGCAGGAGATCCATTCTTCAGATTTGAAACTGCAATGGGAGACAAGCTATATTGAGGTACTGTCAGGTAAACTATTTGCTAGGGGCTACACGTAGGGGAACACTGCCTTCCTGCAGTTGTTTTCTCTTGTAACTATGCTCATGGATTACATACTCTGGAGTGTGAATTCAATGCAGATGCCAAGTTTTGACCCTGGTGATGTGTTTGCATGTATATGAACCTTTTGGGCAAGGTTACCAAGTGTGTTGACACTTGGCCAAAGTCTAAAAATGTTGTGGTGTAGGTTGAAATTCAGTATGGTTATATATTGACAAACGTGTATTTAGGTTTTGTGCAAACTTAGTCTGGATCCCTAGTAAGAGGCAAGTTCAGACATAGTGGCCTACAGAGTACATACTGTGAATTATGTTTCTTCAGATGGGATCTTGTGACAGTATACTTTTATTTATGTATTCTAACTTTGGGATAATCCACTATGATCAAGAAAAGGTTATGAATGAGAGGACTTGAACAGTTTTGGTGGGAAACTGATTAGATGTTGTAGAGCTGGTTTTAAATTTGTTTTTCTGCTAGTCTTATTTAACCAAATGTTTAAAAAGAGTATCAGAACTAACTCAGCCATAGCGTAAGAGAATTTGATACATTCTGGCTGGCTTTTGGTTAAAATTTTAATGGCTCTAAATGATTATTTTACAGGCTTATTTGCTTATGTTGGGTCTTCAATGCAAATACAGTGATTCTAGATTTTTGTATTTCTAGACTAGATAGTCTAAACCCTTACTACAGTGAAGGATATATAAAGTAAAATGTGTGCTAAGCATATTTGCTTGAACACTGGGTATTGTTCTCCTTAACAGGGAAGTTATGATGCTGGTACATGTGGCAATAAAATATACATTTTTTATATTTGACAAAATTGTAGCTTTAGGTTCTGTACAAGATTTCAGAAGCAAATTATCTAAATGTAAAAAAAAGTTTTTTGAAACTGGTCAATATAAAAAAAACCCACTAACATTTTAAAACATTTTAGCATGGTGTTTCAGCAAAAGGCACAGGATTGGAGCCAGACTTATATTTCGAGTCGACCCATTGAAATCAATGGAACTTGAGTTAGTCATGACTAACTTTAAGTCCAGCTGATTCCAGTAGGCCTAATTAAGTATGACTAAATCTGGAACCAACCCATAGTAAAGTATCTATAACACTTCTGAGTACATTGAACCTGAAGGAAATAAATTAATTTATATAGCCAAGAACATCAAGTGTTTTGTCCTTTGTATTTAATTTACCTGAAATTTTGAGAAATCTCTGCAATAAGCTTTAATGATTAAAGTAACTAAAATAATTGAAGTCTCAAATGCACATGCCATCAAGCTTTTCCACTTTCCTATACTTTTCCTAGTTCAGAATGATTTTTTTTATACAAATATAAGAAGTGGAATTAAGTGTGTAATGAGAATTGTCCAGTCTTAAAGCTAGCTTTGCTTTTTCAAACTTCTGATCTTTTAGGAGTGAAGTAGCTTCTAATTTTCTGGCATGTATGCAACTGACGACTTTAACTAATAGTGCATGTGGCTGAAGTTTAAAATAGTGTCTCTGCATTTTTTGTGTGGTTTTCATACTAACCTGATTGATGAACGCACATACGCTGAAGGGATTGGTAAATTGTCCACTGCCGATGGTAAAGCCTTCGCAGATCCTGAGGTGCTCCGAAGATTGACTTCTTCTGTTAGCTGTGCATTGGATGAAGCTGCTGCTGCATTGACACGGATGAGAGCAGAGAACAATCACAATGCAGGACAAGTGGACAAGTATGTATTGAGTTTGTGTAAATTTTGTTTTGGTTCTGTCTGTATTTGACTTGAAAAGCTGAAACATTTGTGATGAAACTGTTCAGGGTGTAGAATATTTTGTTACTTGCTCTTGATTTAAGCAGCTTATAAAGCAACACATATTTGAATTTCAGAAGTGCAAGCAGAAGTATAAACTGAATTACTGACTACTTGCTCAACTTCTGACCCCACTCAGAGCACTGTGCCAGCCATATTAACCCCTGAATAAGGCTCCAAGGAGAGATTCTTTAGTTGGGATGGAGAGCTGATGTAGTGAGGGCAGATAATGTCATGAGGCAGAGCATCAGACTTCCACATGTTGACTTCTGAAGTATCTTAATATATATGGTAAATTTACACAGTGTACAGTTTCATGGTATTCTTCTCAAGTGAAACAATTTAGGACAT
The DNA here is from genome assembly GCF_057233095.1 of Heloderma suspectum. Taxonomy (NCBI): domain Eukaryota; kingdom Metazoa; phylum Chordata; class Lepidosauria; order Squamata; family Helodermatidae; genus Heloderma; species Heloderma suspectum. Next base: position 146,517,438 of record NC_139461.1, read on the forward strand.
GCGAAGTGCTCAAAATAGGTATTGTGCAATCTGTAGTTTTATATAGTTGAAGTAGTGAAGCTTCTTGCAGTTATATCAGAGGACATTCTTGAATATTCTAGCAGCCCAGGGAAGTTTTTGGAAGCAGAAGTGTACCCAGTGAGGGAAGAGAGTTGTCAGCTTAGCTGGGATTTAAACCTCACACAGCCCCTATGAACAGAGGAGCTTTGTGAGCCAGGTTGAGATTGGGAAGTAGTCTTGGAAAGTAAGGAAGGTGAGGGCTCAAGAGACCAGAGGCAGGATGCTGAAGAAAGCAGATGGAGTAAGAATGCTGGGGAACAGGAACATGAAGGAAAAAGGTAGGTAGAAGGTGCAATTAAGTATGTGAAGCATTCTCTACCACTTACTGCTATGCCACAAAAACTAACAGCAGCTAGGCATGCATGAAAAGAATCCAACTTTAGGGTCCAAGGGGCAGTGGAATGAGGTGATGAGGCTGGGTTTTACATATTGATTTGAACTAACCAACTAGTTCTTTGGCTGCAGACTTCTGGTAGAGAGGATTGTTTCAGGAACAGAAGACTGCATTTAGTGCTGGTTTTGCTGTACTGATTTTAGTAACTTCAGAGAAAAATTGTGTAGGAGCAAATTTGGCTTGCCTAACTTGTGAAATTCCAGTGTGTGAAATGGGGATACGATTTATTCATAAAGCACCTCAGCAGTGAAGCACTGTACTATAATTAAAAGGAACAGTCCTTGTCTACAAGCTTACAGGGCTTGCCTTCTAACTTATGGTCTAAAATGTGCTGTTTATTGCCCAGTGCATATAGGATTTGGGGCCCTGAATTCCTTTCTTCCTGACACTAGTTCCTCCACAATGCCACAATTCTGCCTCCACAATGTGTCTCTTGTTTGGAGATCTCATTGTCAGCCTCTGCCTTGGTTCTCACTGATAGCCCTTATTATTTGTGTATTGATGAGGTAAAAGGGAGTAAGACCAGGCATTATTTCATAGAATATGTAAGTTTCAGAAAGTTCTTACCCTCTGCAAAATGTATTGGGAGAAGTCTTTTTGAATACATCCTGCTATTTAAAAGCTGGGGTTGTGTTGTTGAAAACGTAGCTTTATTAACAATGAACTTGCTTTCCCCGTTGTATTCATTGCAGGAAATAAGGTTTGAATATCTGGAGGACTAGACTTTAGGACCTTAGATTTTTTGGAAAGTGATATCTAGATCTCAAACATCTTTCACTTTTCACAATACAGGTCATAATTTGAGCTAAAGTGGGGAAAATAGTGTGTCTTCATGTTTTTAATTCATACCATGTTCACCTAAGATTTGAGGACTCGATACATCATACCTTCTGTCAAGTCCATCCCTTAGCCATTTTGCTTATCTAGGTATCTGGAAGGCATATGTTCCCCTTGTAGCATTTTGCCAAAATGTTAATAGGAAAACCATGTTGCACACCTCTCCAGGAGGTCCCTTAATATAGATCTGAGATTTAAACTTCATTTTTTTTTTTTGTAATCCTACCCTTTTAAACTGCTAGGGCAATCCTGGCTTCATCATCCCGCTTTAAAACTGTGTCCTACTAGTTCTGTCCCAAGAGCTACCATATAGTAATATAAAGATCAAGTGGTTTATGAAATACTTTGATATATTTGTATTTCTATTTACAAATAGGCTTTGTGTATTTTGAATTTATAATAAAATATTCTTTAAAAAAGACCAAGTGGTGGGTCTTAAACCATATCTTCCCATTAGAAACTTTCAAGGTTTTTACAGAGCTTTGGTTGTCCCAAATGGTGTGTGTGTGTGAGTGTGTGTATACATATATATACACACACACTTGTATATATATAAAATCTTCCCCAGATACAGTCTCAGCGGGAAAACATTGAGCAGGACCAGAGTTGCTAGCTGGTAGAGTTTTTTCTTAATATTGTTGCATTAATCCAGCTTTAAAGGACATCAGCTCTCTTTAACTTAAGAATTATATGCAATACATTTTTTTAATGGCAATATTACATGGGTAACTTATTTCAGATAATTTTCATATGGTCATTTTATTTAAAATATTATCTTCCAGTCGCAGTTTGGCAGAAGCATGCTCAGATGGGGATGTAAATGCTGTCCGGAAGCTGCTGGATGAAGGAAGAAGTGTAAATGAACATACAGAAGAAGGAGAGAGTCTACTTTGCTTGGCATGTTCAGCTGGGTATTATGAGTTGGCACAAGTGAGTGTGGGTTAGTTATCTAAACCTTTCCTTGTATGCAGCCTTCTATAGACACACATTTTAGTTCTTAAATTCCCTTTTCAGATTAAATGGAAGACTTTTACACTATGAGTGCAATACAAACATGAAACATCCATATCAATCCCTTCATGCTAAAACTTGTCATGAGCTCTGGAATAATGTAAATGCTCACAGAATGGAGTACTCATTTAAAGAGACAAAACAAAAGGTGGTAGTTTTATTTGCTTGCATGTTCAGTAGCTTTTGATGGCTTTCACCCTGCAAGCTTTAACTCTAATACTAGGAATACCAGGACACACACCAAACTGAAACCTGCAATAACATCACTGCCCTAATTCATTACTTCTCGTTTCTTCGCCTATTAATGGGTAAAGATGAACTTCAAGAGGATAGCTGCCATTGCTAATGCTTTATGATTTTTGAGCACAATGCTACTTGTCAGGAAGTGCGCTTGGGAAGATTGTTGGGGTGGGTCTGCCTCCTGCCGTTCTCATCCAGTGAACATCCTCCCTACTCCAGAAGATTCTCATCCCTTATTCCCCAAGTACAACACTATGGTGCCATCTAGTTCCACCACCACCATAGGCAGGAGGAGGGCAAAGATGACAGATGGGTGAAAGTGCAATTCCCATAGTGCTGCACTGTTAACCTTAGTCTAGGAACACAGTACAACACTATGACCCTGTTTGCATGTAATTTATTTATTTATTTAGTGTATTACTCGCCCATCTGGCTGGTCACCCAGCTGCTCTGGGTGATGTACAATAATGGCAACAGTTTAAAACAATAAAATTCTACATTAAAAACATCATATTTCTAAAAAATGCCCTAACCCACCCCAAATGCCTGCCTGAACAACCACGTTTTTAATGCGTGGTGGAAGCTCATTAAAGAGGGAGCATGGCGGAGTTCCCTAGGGAGGGAGTTCCACAGAGTGGGGGCCACCACAGAGAAGGCCCTCTCCCTCGTCCTCACCAGTCTAGCTGTCCTGGCTAATGGGACAGAGAGAAGGCCATAATGACAACCCATGGCTTAATTAACCCATGGGATGGCCGCGGTGGCTTAGTGGTTAAGACGCTGAACTGCAGACTGGAAGGATGGCAGGTCAGCAGTTCGAGACCCGAGTGCTGCGTGACGGAGTGAGCTCGTGTCTTCAGTCCCAGCTTCTGCCAACCTAGCAGTTCGAAAGCAAGAAATTGCAAGTAGATAAATAGGTACCGCCTCGGCGGGAAAGGTGACAGCATTCCGTGCACCTCGGTGTTCAGTCATGCTGGCCACATGACCACGGAAGCATCTTCGGACAGCGCTGGCTCTTCGGCTTAGAAACGGGGATGAGCACCGCACTCTAGAGTTGGGGACACCTTTACCTTTATGTTAGCTTAATTCATGAATTGGCCACCAGACAATCGAACACATCGTGGGTTGTTTTTCCAATGATGGGTTTTCCTTCACCGCCCTCACTGGCTCTTAGCCTGTATTCCAGGAGCCTTTGCAACTCCAAAGAGCAAGCAACTGCTGGCAAGTCTTCATCACATCAGCAGCCTCTTTGCTATTGGTCTGCTCAGTCATATGGGTGCGTAATAATCTTCACCTGGGAATAGCTGTACTGTTCTCTGGAAATTCCCCCCACTGCCCCAGTCTGCCTCCAGATTTTTCTATGGGCGGTTGTAACCGTGCAGTGACCAAACATGAAAACATTTCCTGCTGCTACAGTCTCCTTATCTATTGGGGCTGGAAAGAGCAGCCAGACTTGACTTTCCTTACAGGCACTGGATAAACCACTTAAAACCCCACATCCTCCCCTTGTCGTGCAATGTCACCCATGGAGGAAAACCTCCGACACCTACCCCAAACTGGCTTACCATGTAAGCCCACAACAGAGTACAAACTCCTCCCTTTAAACCCACAGCTGCAAGTTTGTTCATCTCCCCCTCCCCCTGCCCAGTTTTCTATGCCATTCCTTCCACCACCTCCACTCTAGGCTTTCCGTACCAAGCACGGAAGTACTTTAGGCTTGGTCTTCAACGGATCACACACTCCCCCTTCCATCCTGTGTGCTTCTTTCCCCTGCAAAGCACTTTTGTCGACAGGCTCATGCTAGACCACTAGGAATGCATAACACTATCCATAGCGGTGATGTGGGGGGAGATGGACTAACCCGAAGTTGCCTGGCAGTAACTCTCCTAGACACCCTGCCTGACGCATCACTCCCTCCACTCAAGTCTGCTAATTCTCTGGACTCACCTTTACATTAGGTATCAGTTGGTCTTTCACCCAACACCCCTATGGCCACAACTCCTTCCTTGCAGCCACTTTTATCTGGCTGATTTTTTTCTTACACAGATTTCAGACATGTATGTACAAGAAATGACATAGTGGTCAAGCTTTAACATATTTTAAAACATATTTTACTGATTTGTAATTCAGATTACATGATAGACAGGCTTTTGGTTAGTATGGAGCTAGTAATATATTTGTTAGGGTGGCAGTGCAAGAGAGGGGAACCGGAAAAGTAAGGGAAGGCAGGGATGCTTGGGTATAAAGCACATAATGTCCAGGTACCGTTAGTGAACATGACAACTGTGAAGGCTGCCATTTTACACAGAAACAAGAATTACTTAGTCACATGTAACACGTGGATAACGTTCCCAAAGAAAATCAGTTATAGCAGCATGCATTGCTCTGGCTTCATGCTGTGATGCTGTTTCTGAGTGGGGATTCAGCAGCCATGGAGTGGGCTGCTGGCACTGCCCACTGATGGGGATGGCATCCCGCTCATCACCTTGTCGTGGAAGCTTTCTTCCAGGAGTATGTCTCCCCTTGACTCAGATGTTGTGAAGGATGCACCACATCACTTTAACATCATCAGCAGTATCTTTGCCAACATCCAGAAGTGTGTAAAACGACCGCCACTGAGAGTCGAGCCGGCCAAACACGCTCTGTACTGGTAGTTTCGCCCTGCTGTGGTAGTAGTTGAAGTATTTCTCTTTGGCCATTTGTGGTGCTCGATAAGGTGTAATAAGCCATGGCTGAAGGGCAAAAGTCTGATCTCTGAGGATCAGGGGACATACTGGTACACTGTTCACCAGAATGGCAGTTGTTGAAGAAAGTGCCTGCAGCCAGCTAATCTACTGCAGGTGAACTCCAAAAGATAGCTGTGTCATGATTTCTGCATAAACGTCCATGAACCTGTTCTTTGCATCTACCAGTGCTTGCAAAACCATGCTGTAGAAAGACTTGCAGTTATAGTACTCTGCACTGCTACCTTCTGGAGTGAGGATACTTATGTGGGAAGAATCCAGCCTGCCCGCCCTGCCCCACCTCCACCCGAGAAAATCCCAGCTCCCTGGAGCCCTGCAGCACTTTTTCCTCGTTTCCAAACTTTATCACGGCAAGCAGATACAGTTCGTTGAGTACGTAGAGAGTTTCTTGGAAAACTTCACAGGCTGTGGATTTGCTGACATCAAAGGTGGTGCTGAATAGGAGGTAGCCAAGGTTGAAGGCAAGTTTGTAAAGTGTTAGAACAAGCCCTTTTAATTTTTTTATTTTACTGAAACAGCCAAATGCATTTCTTTATCTTGCCTTTGGATTATGGGTCTGATTTTGTCAGCAGTGGTCTCAGTGGTTGCTCGTGACATCCAGAAACTACCACAGAGGTGAACATTGTTCCATTCATCTAGCTCCAGCATCGACAGCCACACTCTTTCTGTCTATAGCAGACTCCAGCGGCACGTGATGGAGGGATCGGAGATCAGTTGCTCCACCATGGTGAATCTTGCCATGGCTGCTGTGGCCCTTTCCACAGCAGAGAGCATTCTCCAGCATATTCTTCTAAGGCGGTGCCTGTGGACACTTAACTGCTCCCTTACAAAGAGCAGTATTGAAGCCTCTGCAGCACTGATGGCACTTAGGTCAGTGCTTTACTTCTTCCACAGCAGCTTTCTGGAAATGTACACAGTATCGGTAATGCTCTTCCACAGAGTCACTATTCTCGATGAGGCACTGTAGGATTGCATATATTGTGGCCATGAGTGCAGCGTTGTCAGCCATATTTGTTTTTCAGACTTTGAAATCTGAGCAGTGAAATGCAGTCACTAGAGGACTGGTGTATTTATAGCGAAGTGGAATGGCTTGAGGAGGAGCAAGCTAGCACTAGAGGAAGGCTGGAGGAGGAGCAATAGAGAGCTAACTGTTGGAGGGGAAAGTTGTGGAGGAAAGGGGGGATGCCCTTTCCTCCATGGCTGGGGGCTGGCAAATCAGTGGCTGAAGGTACAGCAGAGGAGCAAGCAGAGCCAGAGTCCACAAACAGTTGGAGTCAGATCCAGTGTAACAAATAGCAAGCTAGACAGTACAGATAAAAGGGGTCATTCAAAGAGAGTAGTCAAATCTAGGCCAAGGTCACTTACAAAGAGGGGTCCAAGCAGAAGGCAGGGTCCAAAGGCAGGCAGTAGGCTGGAACTAGAGTCAAATGCCGACATTGTTTCCAGCATCCCCTGTAAGCTTCTACTGGGCTTTTTGTCCTGGAGCTGCCAGTGTCCCACCCAAGCCCCAGCTACAGTCGTTCAGGGAGTCCTCCTCATGAGGAGGGCCCCTGTGCTCCTGAGTAGACCTCTGCTGCAGCCTGGCACTTTGTCAAGGTTCTCTGTGTTGGGCCTGCCTCCTCTGGCGCCAGAGAGAGGCTGGAAAGATGGTACATACCCTCAGTTGCCCTAAATTTCTAAATTTGCATCGACTCTGAGGGCATTTTTTACACCATTAGCTGCAAGGGCTTATCCTCCCCTTTCCCATTAGCTAAATCTGTTTGCTGCTGTTCACTGTTACCTGAAGCACACAGCAGAGTTTCCACCTTAAGAGGAAAAGCTACTTGCACTCATGGCCTCATCTGCAAGTCTGTTTAAACACAGCCTGAACACTGCACTCTCAAGTTTATGGACTTGATGTTCTATGGCAATCACATCTTCTTTCATCCCAGCTTCTCTATGCTCGTTTTTATATAGGTGTTTGCAAAGGAGCCTGTATTGATTCTCAGACATTCTGACTGAAGTTGGAAAGGCAGGAGGGTTAGAAGCCCAGAGGGTTTGGGGAGGTAGTGAGGGAAAAGAAGGAAAATGCATAGTTACTAACACTGAAATGGCATAAATCACACGACCCACCACCCTTTCCCTGTCCAGCAACCACGCATGAATGCACCTTTTCTCCTCAGGCATCAGATTTTTCTGTAGAGAGAGGCAATCCCATGCCTCATCCATGCCTATACTAGCCCCATTGCCCTTTTCTCTTTTAAAACCTAATGTGAAATGCCCTTTCTTCGTTCTCATTTTCTAAGCCTTCTATTGCAACTTTGTTGCAGAATCTTAGAGAAAAGTCTCCTTCAGACAGAAACACTCCTCACCTCATTCTAGGAACAATGGGGCACCAGTTTCAGGACTGTATTACTGGAACATGAGTAGTAAAGGGGGACAGGGGAATGAGAGAAGGATACAGCAAGAATTGCAGAGTTGGTGTGTAATACGGTGGGGCGGGGGGGAGAGGAAATTAAGAAATGCTACATCAGGGGTTTAAACACCAGAGCTGCCATCTCTTCCCTGATCGGGCTTGAGATGCTCAGATAGAAGAACGCATTCCCCCCCCCCCCATCTGCTGTTCTATAGGAATGTGGGCACACTGTATTTGTGGTGCTACTTGTGGATGCCCAGCTGATACTGCCTTTCAAAAGGCGGCTGTGGTTCCAGTTGGCCAGGAACAAGAAGCTGTAGGGGCACATGATGAGGCCAAAGACCTCAAACTGGAGGCCTGACAAAGGGTCCTTGAGCATGCTTTACATGTTGAAAGGGAAGTGGAGTTGGTGCAGGCAGAAACTGTTGTTGGTCATATGGAAAAGGATGGTAGGCGACTGGTGCTGGATGACCTGGCAACATGTCTGTCAGGGCTGCTGATAATATTTGTAACACGTAGGTCTGCCTTTCAATCGTGGTGGTCCTTTCTGAGGCCTCCATACCTTTTCTCAGAGCATTTACCACAGACTCTACTGAGCCCTAATGCTTTGAGCAATGTGCCTTGTCACTCACACAGACTGGAGATGTTTGCTTGTCCTGTATCAACACTCATGTTTATCCAGCTCCAGAAGAACTTCATAGGTCCACTCCTCTGTCGTTTCTGTTGTGTACACCAAGTCTCTAGCTAGTTGGACATGAAAGGTTTTGCACCTATTCCTCAAGTGTGCTACTCTCTGAGCGTTCATCAGTGGCACCTCTCCTTCAGCTCCCTCCTCTGGTGCTTCTTGAATTGGAGTGTCTACTGCCTCCCACCGTGCTACTTGAATTGGAGCGTCTTTGGCCTCCTGTGGAGGAAGTTCCCCCTCCTCTGCTTTGAGCTGTGGCTACTCTTCCTGCATCTCCACTGTTTAGTTATAAAAGGGATGTCATGTGGGAAGGGAAAAAGAAATTCAATCAAAGAACGAAATTCAACTGTGGCTCAATAGCACATTCCTTATATACCCATCAGACACAAGCAGCTCCTTGCTGGCTGGTTCATATGTAGAATACACAGTTCAAAAGACCCTTATGAAGCACACTGACATGTACTTTGCGCTCTGAATTCACAATCACAAATGCTTCCTCCCTAAAGAGGCAGCATCCGTAGGAGGGAAACCAGTGAAAGAGGGGTCACTCGAATCAGAAAAAATACAACTCAATTTAGGATCAAGTGGCAGAGTCTGCCACCCATCCCTTCATTAAGTCTGCCACCCATCCCTTCCTCTAAATTCAAGAGAGGTGCAGTTTCAAGTGTGAGTTCCTCTGCAGAAGGGCAGAAATGGAATTGGACTGTTGGTTGGAGGACGGTGTGTGGCTGCTACTACCAGAAATAGGATGGCTGGCTTGTAGCGCCAACAGGAATGGGCTTGCCGAGCAAGTGCTGCAATGCTCACCTCTGCTGGCCCAAGCAATTTCCACCAAACTAGCAGGTGGGTGCTCTGTTCCATGTTCTGCATGAAGCAGTTTGTGAGGTGCAGCACTGGGATGTCTTCAGACTGTTGTGGATGGTACGGGACACTGTTGAGGGGTACTTGTGGTTAATTTCTGTGGCACATGCACAGGAACTCCTGAAATGTGTAGAGGCATTAGGGGTGGAGATTGCCATGCACCTGCTCTCCGTGTGGCCCCCACTTTCCTTGATGGTCCAGGAGTAAGCGATGTTGAATTTCTGGTTGGGGAAAGGCTGTCCATCGGTGGGTGATGGCTAACTCTGGGGTGCTGTGACGCAGGGATGCTGCTGCCAGCTGTATACCCTTCTATGTGATGTCCCTCCTATCAAGCAGAATTGTTGCCAACATGTCATAGAACAAGCGCTTATTTTGAGTAGTAATCTTTGAACTTCTGCAGTCCGTGCAACTTTTCCCTACACTACTCAGGGCTGCACACAAAGTCGCATGCTGTCATTTGCTCAGAAAACCATGTGAGCACCTCATCATGTATATAGGAGTTCTGTAGGGCCTGCTGTGTGTAGGGACTGGTTGAGAGATCTGTGAATATGCCCAATTCAGCAGATGTCCAGAAATGACCATGTAATCTCTGGGTTTTTTGGGTCCTGCTTGCCTGAGAAAGTGCCTGCAAGACATGTGATGCTTGTGAGACAGTACCACCGGTGGAAAAAAGTGAGGCAGTGTTGTCCTCCATTCTGGACTCCATGGAGCATGGAGATCTCCCAGCTATGGCAGATCAGTACAAGATGTGGTAGCAGCCAGATCCCTAGAAGTCACTACAGAGAAGACTGGGCAGCAGAAGGTGTGGAGAAAGCACTTCTCCCACCTTTTCCAACAGCCTGAGGAGAGTGAGGGAGTTTGGAATGACTACGTAGACTACTCTGAATGTTTTCTTTTTTAACCAGGGAAGGCAACTTAAGGTGTGGGAGTTTGGGATTGAGGGGGCAATTATTCATTGAAAACTGTAATTTGTTGTTGTAGGGCATTTTAAATTGCAGACATAACTAAGTTGGAATAGCGTAGCCACAGTGTATCAAGGATATTCAGTGTGATAAGAGCAATGTTCTTGTTGAAAGGCAAAGCACCCTGCCAGTTTAATGGGAAGCTTTTGTGCAGGAGAGAGGAGGTGGGATGAATGCCCTCAGTGCTGTTGCTAGGTAGACGTCAGTGTCCTTGCTTGGAAGAGAAAAGGGCTACTGATATCATGTGGCAGCACTTAGAACAGTTGGATTTTTACTGCTCAGGCCTGCTGCCTGATGAAACAAACCATGCACAACCCACAATTCTGGTTTCGGACATAATGACAGCCCGTGGTTTGAACAACCCAGAGTTCACAACCAGCAACAAGCCATGGGTTAACAACCCACAGTTAACTCATCGTCCTGGATTCAACAATCCATGGGTTAATTAAGCCATGGGCTGTTACATGCGGTCTATATGAGGAGAGGAAAGCTGGCAGGCGAAGATCACCTCAGGCCCCTGCTACAGCTGGACTTGCTGCCTGCCTCCCACAGGGCCATTACCACCAACTGCCTTGTGGGAACAACCCCAGAAGAGAGATAGAGGCAGGTAGGCAAAGATCACCTCAGGCCCCTTCTCTAGCTGACTGTTCCTACCTTCCTCAGCAGGGCTTTCTACCATCAGCTGCTCCGTGGGATGAATCCTTAATTGTTGTTTTTAATATTGTTTTAAAATGGCTTTTATTAATGTATTGTTGTTTCACTTGTAAGATGCCTTGGTAGGATTTTATCCTGAAAGGTGGGATATAAATAATGATAGATGGATGGATGGATGGATGGATACTAGCAGTGGCATGATTGCAATGAAATGGAATTTACTACCTGATTATTAGTTCAGGGCAATTTCTGCATGTCCCTTGGAAGTATAAAATTGCATAGCTGCCCTCATCTGTCTTTAGGTCATCTTAGTAATGATCTCCTGTGTTTCACTTCCACACTCTTCTCATCCTTGTCTGGTATCAGCAGCTTGTTCTGCCCTCATGCTTTCATCCAGCTTCTTTGTCTGCTTCCCTTCTTGTTTGTCTACTTCTTACATTGTAAGCCGTCTGAGGAGGGACTCTTTTCTACAGGGCCAGCATAGTGCTGGTGTTAAATAATCCCTCTTGTGACTGAGCATCTGATTCTTGTCTGTCACAGAGAGAATGACTCGGTTCGCATGTCATGATAAGCCACCATAGGTTAATTAACCCACGGGGCTCCAAGATGTGCACTGGCCGCCATTTTGCATATGAAAGTGGGGGCGCTACAGCTTGTTGTGTCGTGCAAATCTGGGTGTCGTGGCTTATTTGAGGGTTAAACAAGCCTTGGATAACCCTAGAACAACCCATTGTTTAACTCTCAAATGACCCATGACGCCCAGGTTCGCACGACCCAACAAGCCTCCACTTCAATTCGCATTTTCAAAATAGTGGCTAGCGCATGTCTCGGAACTCCATGGGTTAAGTAATGCACGGTGGCTTATTGTGACATGCAAGTCAGCCCAATGACTAAGAAGAAATCTTTAAAAGTGGAATAATAATGGTAAGCCTAATGTTAACTTCTGTTTAATTTATGCAGGTATTGCTTGCTATGCATGCAAACGTTGAAGACAGAGGGAATAAAGGAGATATAACCCCACTCATGGCAGCAGCCAGTGGAGGTTATGTGGACATTGTGAAACTGCTACTTGTTCATTGTGCTGATGTCAATGCCCAATCTTCAACAGGTAAGGGGATGAAGAGCAACTAATAAGTGGATGCAAGTCCTAGTTTCCTTCTTGCAGGTTCTGTATGACAAGATTCTTGCTGGAAATAAATACACATTATTTAGAGAAAAGTAGGGTTAAGTATGACAAGTAACACTTTCTAAACAATGTCTTTTAAATAAACACTCAGATAAACCTTGGTGAAGAAACGGAACTAGTATTAGTATTACCTATCATATTTTAAAAGTAGCATTGTACATTTTGGGAGAAATGAAACATCTTGACACAGTAACTTTTAAGTTGGTGTAAGGCATTTCTGCAAGAAATACTAGATATTAATTGAAATGGCAGTATACGAATTGAAAATACCTTCTTAGAATGTTTCCTTATTATCGGAGTTATTGTGGACCATTATATATATATTTTAAAGATTCCATATAATTCTTGGGTATACTGCAGATTTAAAACCCTATAGAGTCTTTTTCCACACTCTGAGGTTGACACAGTTCTGGCAGTAGAATCTTTAATCCATCTGGCAGGTAGAGGTGATCTAGTAACTGCTACCCCAGATGACAGTCTTGTAAGCCATGTTCTATAAACGGGCAAATCCAAGTTCCAGAGAGTACCCAAAACTGTTTTCATTGAAGTGAAGCTGGCAATAGAACAGGGGTGGGCAACTGCAGAGTGTTGGGGAGCTGCATTGGAGCCCCCCGGAACTCTCCACATGTCTCTCTCACTACAGCTGCTGCCACAACCGGAAGTGACAGTGTGGCTGCATTCTCAGTGATTCTGCTGGGAAACAAGATGTGTGAGGAGAATTGTGCCCCCCTGAATCCAAGAACAGCAAACAGTTGCTGGGAATTTGGGTGCGTGGCTGTGGTGGAGGCAGCATTGCAGATGCAGGGGAGCCAGTAGGTGCTGCAAAACTTCCCTGGGGGGCATGTTACCCACCCCTGCAGTAAAGAATGGGGTACAGGTGCCTGCCAGGATCGGGCAGCAGAATATGACATTAGTTCTGTGGTTGTATTTCAGAAGTATTAGTTTGCCAGCATCATGAAGGACAAATTTGGGCAACCCTTCATATCCTGGAAAGGCACCTTCTAGATATGCCCCCATGACAGAAAATATGTATCATGGTCCAAAGAAGCTGGGAGGCATCAAATTCCTTTGTTTCAGCTACAAAAAAGAATTTAAGTTCCCAGTTTGGTGTGAGAAGGCATCCAACGATAGGTCTATTCTCCAGACTGCAAGGAAAATCAGGGGTCACATGACCAACATTTTTGCCTCAATATTAGTGATCTTGGGGTGCTCCCTCAGTTCATCCCTGCATTTCGCACAGGAGAGAGCAAATTTATCTGGAGTCTCTTGATTTCAATCACTCCCCATAGCCTTCCTGTGCTTTCTGTTTGTTTGCTCCTTCCTATCCATCCCCCCCCTTCCCCAGGTCCTTTCCTATTTCAGTCCTCTTGAGTTCTGCTGCCCTTTTCCATGCCACCATTAAGGTACAGAATCGCCCTGAGTCTGCAAAGCAGAAGACAAAGGCAATCAAACATATTTGAGTAACATGGAGTAATGTGTAGACCTAGAGTGCTTCTAATGCTGCCTCCACGTGCCTAATGCCTTTAGTGGTGAAGAAACCTCTGGCAAGCCTGCGCATACCAGCTTGAGCTGTCATTGGAGCTCTGCCACACCCATAGATGCTGGTTTTAGCCGGCTTGAGGATCAACTGGAAACCAAAGGCAGAGGTAGCTCCACCTCCTCTACAGAAAACATAACCAAGCACCACTGGCTGCAACTCTGCCTCAGAGACACGGGCTACCTTGATGACACTCTCTCTACCAGGTCTTTTAAGGATAACTTCTTTATTTATTACATTTCTATACCGCCCAATAGCTGAAGCTGTCTGGGCAGTTTACAAAAATTAAAACCACAAAGTATAGAATAAAAACAGCATAAAATATAAAAGCTTAAAATTACAATATAAAAATACAACCAGAATAAAACATAGCAGCAATGCAGAAATTTAAAATACATTAACAGATTTAAAACAGCAAAGTTAAAAGACTATAATGCTAAAATGCTTGGAAAATAAAAATGGTCTTCGCCTGGCACCTGGAAGAGAACAACTGGAAAGGAGGAGGACTGGGAATGTAGTGTGGGGAATACTGACCTACTTCCATTTTTAAGCCAAAAAGAGGTGCCCTTCTCTGCCCAGTACACCACTTGTATTGTTCACCAGGGGAGGGGACAGTACCCATTGCAGAGGTTTTACAATTTGATACAGCGCTATCTAGCTCCTCCAACCAGGCATTGCAGTCCCCAGCATCCTCCTCCATTGACCTAAAGGTCAGGCACATTAGTAGAATCAAACAGGCAGTTTCAACAGCAGGACAGAGACAGACAATCTTGCAATAGAGCTGGAAGGGAGCATTCCTCAGAATCCTCCACATCTGTACCTAAATAAAAAGCAAAGCCCAAAGCAGCACATAAGCACTCTCAGGCCTCAATTTGCCACATGGCCCTCCCTCATCTGAGGTATCTCCTGAGTCTCTAACTGGCAAATATTACACCCTGAAGCCAAAAGCACTCGCTTAAATCTCTACAAGAGACAAAGACATCTCAGACAGAGAAGAGGGAGAATTGTTGGGTTAGAGCCCCTTAGAAGACTATTCTAGGGTGAGGCTTTTCAATAATGAAGATTTTCTATCCCTTCTCCCTGAGGCCCTCGCATCCCTTGGATCTCAACCAAGTACCCCAGAGCCAACGCAGTCAACATCCAGGGGAGCCTCTGTATTTCCAGAATCGAACCTACCATCAGGGAAGAACCCTTTCCTTGTTTTCACTAGCATGTTAAGGCAGAGATGGCATCCCCACTCCCAAGGGAGAACAGCCATCAACATTGCTTAGATGTTCTACTCCAACAGACCATGGACAATCTAAAGGTGCCTCTGGTGGATTCCCCAGTAAATGCCCTCCCTCTTGGAAGTCTTTGCCCAGTGGAGGATGGGCACCTTGATATGGCACTTGTGCACAATTTGGTCTGGAAGGGGAGAAACAGCGACTGAAGTTGGCAGGAGTGGAACTCTGCCCAAGCAGGAAATCATGAGATCTAAGATGTGCACTAGGAACATCAGATCTGCTGATTTCTTGTGTCAGAGTGATTTGATGTCCTGCATGCATTTTTTTACTCCCCCCACCCCTCTCTGGGGAGAGGGAGACAAACCCATTATGAGTGTCTATAAATGCCCCCAGCTGGATAATTTCTGAGAAAATTGGAAATGACTTTTCTTGATGTTACCCAGAAAACTGTAGTTTGACAGGTCACAGAAATTAATTCTACCCTCTGTTTGTCCCAAATACTCTCACCCCTTTGAGAGAATGTGTCACATGCTGGATGTCTACAGAGGCCTTAACAAATGCACAACAGATCTCCAACTCTGTTTTCTTCCGTCCTATTTCCCTGAGGGGAAAATCATCCAGTTCCACCACTGCCAGGTAGCTCAAGATATTCATCTATAAGGCCTTCAAGGTCCAACATCACACCTAACTGCATATTCTACTCAAGGCCCTCTCTTATAGAGCAATCATGTAATCCAACCCTAACACATTCCCCAGATACTACAAAATAGAGATGCATGCCTCTGTAGAGGCAGCATTTGGGAGAAGGGTGTTGCAACCAGCTCTTCCCTCTTTCTGAGACTCTCATCCTACTACTAGATCATCTGGTACTCATCCTGTTGTTTGATGCCTTCTCATACCAAACAGGAAATGGAACATTGACCACTTAACTGTGAAGGTTATTTTTGGTTTGATGTGGTAGAGCCATCCCAACCATACTCTCAGCCTAACCTTACTCTCAGCCTAACTGAGTCTTTAAGAATCCAGGGCTCTTTACATATCCATGACACTATGGGTTCTTCCATGCCCTGTCAGGGATCAAGAGTACCATCCTTCCTCTTGTCTTAACCCATTAATCCTTTAAGACTTGGTTCTGCAGTACTCACTCTGTCTCAAGGTCAACCACAGAACAGAACTAGATGAGCCCAAGATCACTAGTGTGAAGTATATCTCTTCAGTATATATAGTGTATCTTGGTCACATGAATCCTGCCTTTCCTGAGTGGTGGTGGGACTTAATCTATTGTTGGATGCCTCCATCACACCAAACTGGAAGGAATCTTGTTGGTAAGTGACCAGTGTTCTGTTCTGAGCCATGCCTTTTGAACTTGAACTGTGTTTATAGTAATATTAATCATTCTGGTGGCTAATCTCTGGGAGTAGGAGTGTTTTATGCACTTTCTTCTTGATACTAGCCCTGTGAAGATGTTCAATTCCAGATATTCAGATTATTTTGGCCTATGGCGTCCCGGCTTTTCATTTGCACCTTGGACTACAAATGTGCAACATGCAAATGCTTTATATTTATTATCTCTGTGTTGCTATTTTTGTGGTTTACAGATTGCTCAGATAAGGTCTAAGCTTGTTCAGTTGTACTAAGGAAATTTGGTCCTAATGTCAACATTGGCTAGGTAGGCCAGTCATCATGGGGTAAGGTGGCATAATTCTGATTCCCACAGCCAGGAATCTACAAACTTTGGCTTAGTTTAATAGCCAGGCATGTACTTGTGGTCACCACAGTGCTGATTATATGGGGAGGACTCATTCAATCTGTCTTGCCCATGTGGCTGCAGGCTTTTACATGTGGGAGTACCTTGGGAAATAATTTCCCATGGATGGATCCCACATTGCTGCTGTAGCATTTAAGGGTCACGACAGCGTTGCTAGTACCTGTGGGGAAAAATGATTTTTATAGAAAGACTTTTATAGAAAAAACCTGTACTTGTCAACTCAGAAGCAAGTTCTGTTGATTTGAGTGGAGATTACTCTCAGGTAAGTGAGTATAGGATTGCAGCCCTAATAATAATGGAGAGGTAAATATATGAAGTAACCATGCAGAAAATGGATTAACGTTACAATTATGTGTTTATTAAACTTCAATGAATAACACAAGGCTAGGAGTGACACTGGCATATTTCTTCTTTTAGGGAACACGGCACTCACTTATGCCTGTGCTGGGGGATTTGTTGACATTGTCAAAGTACTGTTGAAAGCAGGTGCGAATATTGAAGATCATAATGAAAATGGGCATACCCCTTTAATGGAAGCTGCCAGCGCGGGTCACGTTGAGGTTGCAAGAGTACTTCTGGAATATGGTGCAGGAATCAACACTCACTCCAATGAATTCAAAGAAAGTGCTCTTACACTTGCTTGTTATAAAGGTATGACATTTTGAAGGAATGTAACTGGGGAATTCACTATATTTTTAAAGGCAAGGTATAATTTAGTAAATTAATCATAATTAAAGAAATCTTATGTTGACAAAAAGTTCCCTGTTGCTTGTAGCATTCTATGGAGTATGTGTAAATTATATGTGGAGGTACAGTATACACTGCATAACATATTAAGGTTTGAAGGATGTGAAAACTGGGAAACAGATGTAGGTTCCACAGTTTTAAGATGCTGATAATGACATTGTAATGTTAAGACTGATGTGTTCCCATACTCATATTCATACAAAATGGATGCCTTGAACAGCTGCAGTAAAATGCAGAATATATCATGCAAATGTATACATTTGTTTGATCTGTAGAACTTACTGAGGTTGCACGATTCATCTTGCTTTGGCACTGAACTTAAATCTTAAAGTACAGAACATACATAGTCCTGAACACACTCCATGTCACATGAAATTACTGAACCATTATTTTGGGGTAAAGAATGCAAATTATCAAATCTCTGAACTATGATCTTGAACTCTGTACAAATTATTAAATTGCCTCAGTACTTGAATATACGTAGTACTAATATAAGAAGAGCTGTGCTGGATCAGACCAAAGGACTATTTAGTCCAGTGTTTTGTTTGTACAGTGGCCGACCAGATGCCTATGGGAAGCCCACAGGAGTACACCTGTAGCACCCTCCTGCTCATGTTTCCCAGCAACTGGCATTGAGAGGCATAATGTCACTGTTACTGGAGTGGGAGACTACTGTATAAGGCCATCAGTGTCTACTAGTCACATAATGACTAGTAGACACTGATAGCCTTATTCTCCATGTATTTGTCCAATCCTCCTTTAAAGCTATCCAAGATGGTGGTCATCACTAAATTTTGCGCTAGTGAATTCCATAGTTTAACTATGCACTGAGTGACAAAGTTATTCCTATGTGCTGTGTAAAGAATATCTGTCCTGAATCTCTCACTATTCAGCATCATTGGATGAGCTAAGTCAAGTATTATGGGAGAGGGTTTCCTCTTTATTTGCTTTCTCCACACCGTGCATAATTTTATACGTCTCTATCATGTCCCCCTCTTACTTGTCTTTTTTCTAAGGTAAAAAGCCCCAAATGGGGAGTAGTACATAGGGGAGTAGCTCCAGCCTCTTGATCATTTTGGTTAACCTTTTCTGGAAGTGAATATTTGAAGACATGAGGGAGGGGAGAATTTGTTTTGCCCCTATTTTTTTCTCTCTGTTGACATTTTTTCCAGTGGCAAAATTAGAAATTTGAGAGAAACTGGAAAAACTTCTCATTTTTTTCCCTTCAGAATGGGAGAGATGATCTTGAAAGTAGTGTTAAAATAATTTTTCAACCACTTATACTGCTGTGAAGCTCCTAGAGCCAAGATGTAAAAGTAGTAATATTATTGTAATAATACTGCCACTGCAAGCCACACTCACAAGTTTCAAAAGGTGCAAAACACAGGGACTCTTCAGGGAATTGGTCCAAACTAGGAATTTGCCAAACCCATGCAGTATGGTGGTAAGACCTTGCGCACTACAGCTTATGACTCCTTTTGTCTCTCACTTGCCTCAGGTTCTTGCATCTTCTGCATGAAGTGAAATAAACTGATGTATGTTTGAAGATACATGCATGCAGTCAAGGAATAAATGTGAAAGAGTTGAGAAGCTGCCTTTAATCCATACAAACCATTCTCTGAAGTGACATGAAACTAAAAAGTGAAAGTTCAGAACTAGAAGTTATAGATATTTCAGACACCTGAGAAATAATGCTAGGCAGCTTGGTAGATAGTGCTATGGTGAAGTCATTGGCTGTGGTGAATGTTGGTACCAGTGATGTGAGAAAATGTAATCATGAAGTCCTAAAAGCCAAATTTAAATTGCTAGGGAAGAGATTGAAAGCAAGGAGCTGCAAGGTAGCTTTTTCTGAAATGCTCTCTGTTCTGTGTGCACAGCCAGCTAAACAAGCAAACTGAGGAGTCTCAATGTGTGGATGAAACAGTAGTGTAGGGAGGAAGGTTTAGATTTGTTAGGCTCTAGAGCAGGGGTCCCCAAACCTTTTGGACCCAGGGGCACATTTGGGAATTTGAGAAACTGCTGTGGGCATCATCACAAAATGGCTCCCATGGAGGATGTGGCTAGTCACATAATGGCTGCTGTGGCATCCTGGCTAGTCAAGAGGTGGGGGTGGGAGAGAAAAAGTGAGGTTAGAGGCTGGGAGGGAGAAATGGAAGGAGTTGCTTCCTGGCCCACACAATCTTCTGTCCACTTATACCTTTCCTGTGCCCTCTCTCCCCAGTCATAGCCTTTAGCCTCACTGTTTTGTTCCCCCGACTCCTTTCCTCTCTATTTCTCTCCCTTCTCTGTCCCTATCATTCTTTCTCCCCCTTCCTAGCTCCTAGTCTTGTTCTTTCTCTCCCACTTGTCCCTTTATCTTGCTGTTTCTCTCTCTCCATTCCCAGCCTTTAGCCTTGCTATTTCTCTCCCCCAGCCTCTTTATTTCGCTGTTTCTCCCCCCTCTATCCCGTTGCCTTGCTTTCTCTTCCTGCTTGCTGAACAGCTAATCAGTGGCAGGTTCAGGAGCAAGAAAGAGATCCTGGCACCTTAATGTTTTTCAGTTTTTTACTACTTTTTTTTAAAGAGGGGGCACCGTACATAGATTTTTCTAGGCTAATGCTAGAAGCCTCCAAGCCAGGAAGGTAGAGTTAGAATGTTTAGTTTTAAAAGTGAACATGAATATAGCAAGCCTGGTAGAATGAACAGAACCAGTGAGATATGGTCATCTCTGAATACAAACCCTATAGGAAGGACAAGGGCAAGCACACTGAGGTGGTGTTGCTCTGTACATGAAAGAGGGCATAGCGGCTATACTTATTGTCCATCTAGCCTGTTATTGTTGACACTGACCAGCAGTGGCACTGTAGGTTAAGGCAAGATCCTTCCCTAGTCCTACCTGGAAATGTCACGGATTGAACCAGGGACCTTCTGCATGCAAAGCGTGTGTTTTGCATGCAGAAACGTGCATGCTACCACTGGGCTTACACCCCTTACTACTAAGTGGTGCCCAGGACCTAGTGCAAGATGTGACTGTGATTGAACTGATTGGAAACAGTGATCACAGTGCTATCAAATTTAATTTATATGTAAGTGGATGTCCAACATAGTCACATTTGACTTTGAAAGAGGAAATTCATCTAAAATGGGGGGTTTGGTTAAAAGGAAGTTGAAAGGGAAAGTCAAGAGGGTCAGATCTCTCCAGAATGGGAGTGGAAGATTACTCAAAGCCACAGTAATAGAAGCTCAACTAAAAAAGGTATCCTTCAGAAAATGGAGGTATTGCCCAAATGAGAATGAAAAGGAACACAAACTTGCACATAAAAAATGGAACCAGACAATAAGGGATGCAAAAAAGATTTTGAGGAGTACATCTCTAATAATGTTGACCAACACTAAATCATTCTTTAAATACATCAGAATCAGGAAGCCATCCACGGAGGTAATTGGACTGTTGGATTAAAAGGGAATTAAAGGAATACCAGAGGAGGATAAGGAGACTGCAGATGCTGAATGGATCATTTCTGCATCTGTCTTTGTTGCAGAAGATATGAGGCAGATACCCATGCCTGAACTGATATTTTCAGGAAGTGAGTCTGAAGAATGGAAGCAAATAGTGTTGATGAGATAAATGCCGTTCTAGACCTTACAAACAAATAAAAAATCACCAGATCCAGGTGGTATTCATCTGAGAGTCTTTAAAGAAATCAAACATGAAATTGCTGATCTTCGAAAAAAAATATGTAACATGTCCCTAAGATCAACCCCTATACCAGAGCACTGGAAAGTGGCAAATTTAATCCCAATTGTTAAAAGTGTATCAGGAGATGCACTAAATTATAGAAAGGTAGCTTAATTTCTGTTCCGGGTAAGGGTGAAAAGTGTTAACATCATCAAGCATGTAGAACAGGGGTGGTCAACTTGTGGCCTACAACTCCCATCATCACTCACTATTGGTTATGCTGGCTAGGGCTGATGGCAGTTATAGGCCAAAACATCTGGAGGATCACAAGTTGCTTACCCCTGATACAGAAAGACACATCTTGCTTAAGAAGAATCAACATGGCTTCTGCAAAGATAGGTCTTGTCTCATTAACCTTTTAAAAAATTCTTTGAGAGTGTCCACAAGCATGTGGATAGGGTTGATCTGGTAAACTTCGTTTATTTGAACTTCTAAAGGGCTTTTGATGAAATCCCTCACCAAAGATTCCTGAGTAAATGTAGCAGTCATGGGATACAAGTAAAAGTCCTCTTATTGATAGGTAACTGGCTAAAGAATCAAAAGCAGAGAGTAGGAATAAATTTGCAGTTATCCCAATGGAGGGAAGTAAATAGTGGGGTCCCTCAAGAATCTGTATTGGGACCATTTCTTTCAAGCTTGTTCATAAATGATTTGGAATTAGGGATGAGCAGTGAGGTGACCAAGTTGATGACACCGCATTATTTAGGGTAGTTAAAACAAATATGGCAGCAAAGAGCTCCAAAAGGATCTCTCCAAATTGGATGAATGGGCATTAAAATGGAAGATCCAGTTCAATGTAAACAAGTATAAAATGATGCACATTGGGACAAAAAGTCCTAACTTCACATGTATGACAGTGGGGTCTGGCGGTGACTGACCAGGAAAGGGATCTTAAGGTTGTGGTGAATAGTGAATAGCTTGATTAAAATATTGATCCAGTATGCAACTATCGAAGATGGCAAATTCCACGTTGGGTATCATCCTTAGGAAAGGCATCAGAAATAAAACTGCCAATATTATAATGCCTTTATACAAATCTGTGGAGTGATCACTTGGAATACTGTGTATAGTTCTGGTTACCACATCTCAAAAAGTATATTGTAGAGCTGAAACAGGTGCAGAAAATGGCAACCAAAATGGTCAAGGAGCTGAAGCAATTCCCCTACAAAAAAAGTGTATGGGCCTCTCATAATACTGGAAATGGATCATCCAATGAAGCCGAGTGTTCAGGAAAGACAAAAGGAAATACACCTTCACTCAGTGCATAGTTAAACTATGGAAGCTGCTACCACAAGATATAGTAATGACCACCAACTTAAAAGGGGCCTTAAAAGGAGATTAGACAAATTCATGGAGGTTAAATATATCAATGGCTACTAGTCAGGATCTCTGCACAAGCCCTGTAGTGTTGGAGGCAGTATGCCTCTCAATACCACTTGCTGGGGAACACGAGTGGGAAGTTGCTGTTGCACTAGTGTCCTGCTTGTGGGCTTTCCGTAGCCATGTGGCTGGCAGCTGTGGGAACAGAATACTGGGCTAAATAGAAACTGCTTATCCCTAATTCCAAATCATTTATGAACAAGCTTGAAAGAAATGGTCCCAATACAGATTCTTTGCTCTGATCCAGCATGGCTGCTCTTGTGTCCTTAGTAATTTCAAGGATAATATATTTACTGAGATGGAAAAGGATATAAATAAAATGTAAATATGGATCAGGATAGTAACGGTAGAGAAAATTAAGATAGGAAGCTCCTGTTATGCCAGGTTGGTCCATCTAGGTCAGTATTGTCTGCACTGACTGACATCAGCAGGGATTTACACAAGAGTCTTTCCCAACTCTTTGTAGAGATGAGGGATTGAATCTGGTCCTTTTGCATACAAAGCATGTGCTCTACCACTGAGCCCTTTCCTCAAGTATGACACTTGGTCTGCTTCTATGCAGTTCCACTGGGTTCAGTGGGGCTCTCCCAATTAGTTGTGCATAAGATTGCAGCCTTACTGTGTACAACGATGTGCTAATATTCACATTTATTACCACTCAAGTTAATAATAAAAATGTTTCTTTTCTGAGTTTTGCATTTAAAAATAAGATATATTTAGTTTTCTAGATGATTATATTGAGCTTTGCATACTGGGCTGTACCCAGTCGGTCTGTGAGTGGAAAGATGTTCATGCAACTAAAATTCCCTTTCTTACTTGTACCCCCCACCCCCCACAATGTCCCAAACCTAAAAGCTTCTCTGATATATTTGGGTAGCTTGGGGGGATCGTTCCATCTTTCGCTTTGGGCATACTTGTAACTTTTCATTGAATAAAGCTGAGGCATTTATTCTTCTAAATTTCCTAAATAGATCAACGAGTAGAGTTATAAGTATTTAGTTATACATGCTGCATTTAATGTTCTTAAAATACAAGTAAATTTTTAGATTTGACCAAGTAATTCATTAATTAAGCAATTAATACCCTGCTTTTCCCCTCCATAAAAGTAATTGCTCAAAGGGGCTTACAAAATATAAAAAACATATAAACAATAATCATGAAACATATTTACAGCAAATTAAAAGCAGTAGTAAAAACAAGCACAATAACCATCAATAAATAAAATTAAGCAAGATACTTGTTTTAAAAATGCTTGTTTTTAAAAATGTCTTCACTTGCTGTTGGAACACAAAGAGGAAGATGACTTAACCTCTTGGGGCAGGAAGTATTAAATACACTTTTTTCTCCAAATGTCTGTCTCTCTGAGAAATTTTTCTCTGTAGCTTCAAAGTGTTTTGAAATTTTATGTTATTACTTACAGCTGATTAAATGAAGGTAATATTTGGATACTGTGAAAAGAGTGATTGAGAATTAAACTCACTGCCTTTGCCTCCTCTTTTCCTCTGTTGCCCCCTCCAAAAACCTCTTGAGTTTTGGGAAACCCTCTGGAATAGTCCAGCATATGGCTGCTGCAGGAAGAGAGCAGTCTCCAAAACCAGGGACACCTCCTACCTCTTGTGCAAGCAATAATGCTTTCTATTCGCACAACACCACCTTTTGGATCCAGGCCATTAGCTGTATATTTGAAAAGTGTTGTTGTTGTTGTTGTTCAGTCATTCAGTCGTGTCCGACCCTTTTAAAAAAGTTTAGGTAGCTGCTATTTCTGCAGTGTCAAAATAAAAAGTAGCATTTGATAAAACAAAACAAAGGTGTTCAACTGATGATGGACAGAAGGCAACCTCTGTTGTCGTTCAGTTGTGTCCAACTGTTCGTGACCCCATGGACCATAGCACGCCAGGCCTTCCTGTCCTGCACTCTCTCCCGGAGTGTGCTCAAGTCCATATTCATTGCATCAGTGATGCTATCTAGCCATCTCATCCTCTGCCGTCCCCTTCTCCTTTTGCCTTCAATCTTTCCCAGCATCAGGGTCTTTTCCAGTGACTTTTCTCTTCACATTAGGTGGCCAAAATATTTGAGCTTCAGCTTCAGTATCTGTCCTTCCAATGAGCACTCAGGGTTGATTTCCTTTAGGATGGACTGATTTGACTCCTTGCAGTCCAGGGGACTCCTAAGAGTCTTCTCCAGCACCACAGTTTGAAAGCATCGATTCTTCGGTGCTCAGCCTTCCTTAGAGTCCAGCTCTCACAGCCATACGTTGCTACTGGGAAAACCATAGCTTTGATTATACGAACCTTTGTCGGCAAGGTGATGTCTCTGGTTCTTACTATGCTGTCTAGGTTTGCCATAGCTTTCCTCCCAAGGAGCAAGCATCTTTTAATTTCATGGCTACAGTCACCGTCTGCAGTGATCTTGGAGCCCAAGAAAATAAAATCTGTCACTGCTTCCATTTCTTCCCCTTCTATATGTCAGGAAGTGATGGGGCCAGATGCCATGATTTTAGTTTTTTTAATGTTGAGTTTCAAACCAGCTTTTGCACTCTCCACTTTTGCACTCTCCACTTTTTGCACTCTCAACAAGAGGCTCTTTAGATCCTCTTCACTTTCTGCCATTAGGGTGGTATCATCTGCGTATCTGAGGTTGTTGATAATTCTCCCGGCAATCTTAATTCCGACCTGTGATCCATCCAACCTGGCGTTTCTCATGATGTACTCTGCATATAAGTTAAATAAGCAGGGCGACAATATACAGCCTTGTCATACTCCTTTCCCAATTTTGAACCAATCGGTTGTTCCATGTCTGGTTCTTATTGTTGCTTCTTGACCCTCGTACAGGTTTCTCAGGAGACAGGTAAGGTGGTCTGGTACTCCCATCTCTTTAAGAATTTGCCAGAGTTTGTTGTGATCCACACAATCAAAGGCTTTAGCATAGCCAATGAAGCAGAAATAGATGCTTTTCTGGCATTCTCTTGCTTTCTCCATGATGCAGCGAATGTTGGCGATTTGATCTCTAGTTCCTCTGCCTCTTCGAAACCCAGCTTGTACTTCCGGTAGTTCTCGGTTCACATACTGCTGAAGCCTAGCTTGTAGGATTAAGGCAACCTCAGCTCTTCACTAAAATGTTACAACTTTGTGTACGTACATTTAAAAAATAGACTTAAAAATGTTAACTGCTAATCTTCTGAGGAGGATGTGTTGCATTTTAGGTTTTGTGCAGTCCATATTGGAATCTTAATTTTGCAGATGCTTTGTACTCAGATTCATAGACCTATAGAATCACAAATGAATGTATTGAGTAGTTTTGATGTTGAGCAATCTCATTTTTCTCTTTGTATTTTGAAGGTCACTTGGATATGGTTCGATTCTTGCTTGAAGCTGGAGCTGATCAAGAGCACAAAACAGATGAGATGCACACAGCTTTAATGGAGGCTTGCATGGTAAATAATTATTGGAATAAATTGTGTTTGGGTGAAGGGAACTAAAGAATTTACCCTGTACCTCTCTAGTCGTTTAAAGAAAATATTTAGAAAAATGTTTATACAAGATTACAGCTACTAGCTGTTCATTTTGTTTGTTTGTCTGTTTAAAAAAACATTTTAGTGTTCTCTGTGATACATGGAGTGTGAAGTCTAGTGCTATTTTTCCTAAAGTGGTCAAATTTGGAAATGATAGTAGGCGTAAAAGGGTTGTCAACAGCTGTGTTCTCAGCTTGACAGTAGTAATGTTAACTAACTGGTAAGAGTCAGAAAAGAGAGAAGAGGGTGCTTTTCTTATCCTCTCTGAAGATGGCTGGTCTGATGCTGCAGTAATCTTAATGCCTGATGTTATATCACCTCCCACCTCAGTGGTAGATCACGGAGGTAGGAAACCATTTGCCTATGAAGGGCCATTGATCCACGGGAGAAGTAAATCAGGGGGATGACGATACCCAATCAATGGTGGATTGAGTTAGCAGGATTGCATAGTGCACCCTCCCTCCCTCTCTCTCAAACATGTAAGGATAGTTATTGCAAAGAAACTGTGTAGAGTTAAGGTATTTTTTAATGTAGGATATACTTTGCCCTATCTTTCTGTTTATAATACACTCAAGGCAGCATAGAAAAACTTAATAAAAACAATTGCACAGTATAAAATTATATCAGTCAGCAGCAGCAAAAATTAAAAACTTCAGAGAGACAGTAATTCTTAAAGGCCCATTAGAACAATAGTATATTTACTCACTGCCTAAAAGCAGACAGTGATGGGGTCAGGCATACCTCTCTAGGGAAGCTGTTACACAATCTGGGTGCCACAGTTGAGAGAGACTATCTCTCATGCACACCCACCATGTTTCTGACAGTGGGAGGACACAGAAAGGCTCCTGTAGTGCAATGGAGGTTTTAAGTAGGCTCATGTGAGAGGAGGTACTTTTTGAGATACTCTAGTCCTCAGTCTCTTAAGATCATGATCTGGATCTTGAATTAAGCTTGGAAACATGGATAACCAGTGAAGTTGGCAAAGAACCAGTGTAATATGATGTGATTTTTTGGTCACCCCAGCAAACCCTTGTGGCTGCATTCTGGACCAGTTGAAGTTTCTGAATTGGGCAACCCCATGTAAAGCACATTACAATACCAGGAAATGACAAGAACATGAATAACTGAGGCCAGTTCTTATTTCTTCAGGAAAGGGTACTACTAACATACCTGATGAAGTTCATATAAGTCACTCCTGACCCCACTACCCATAAACTCTCAAGTAGTGCTGAGTCTAGGAGTATTGCCAGTCTGCAGACCTGCTTGTTCAGGAGGAGTGTAACCCTGCCCAAAGCAGATGGTGACTCTGTCACACCACCTCCTGTATTGTGAAGATGCTGCTTCATCTTGATGGTATCATGTCCCCCAAATACAGGAATTCATCGAAAAATATATTAGTGGGGTCCATAGGATACTGGTCTATAGTGTTCTTTCAGGTGATCCTTGAGACAATAGAGGAAATGCCAAAAGCTTTTTGCAGAACAAACAGTGGTGAACACTGAATTAAATCTCTGCTCTGAATTAATCCTGAAAAGTAACCTCTCAGTACAAACATCTTGGTGACCTGGGACATGCACATATCTAGCAGCTTGCTAGCAAAACTACCTTACTTCCCTTCACCCCACACAACCAGTGCAGGTGCACCTGAGGTCAGAAGGGGATGAGTTTCCATTTGTAAGGTGTTCAGGTAGTCTCCTGTATGGCAGCCATAACACAAGGTTTTGGTCTACAAAGAAGAAACAAACCACAATAGTGGTTCACAGTATGGCAAAATTATCAGTTCAACACCTTTTTGATGCAGGAACTACTTACTTTCCCTCTCCAAGTAAGTCTCAGGAATCTGTTCCATCTTGCTTGCTTTTCCACATGTTCAGCTGACGCTACAAGCTGAATGACTGGGCTGACTCTAAGCTGGACCTTGGCAGGGAGGGTATTGCAGGATTGCCTAGGATGCAAAATATTAGGGAATATTGCAGTCCATCCTTCCCCCTAGATGGGATCCATATTGGTAGGATTCCTTCTATCTAACATTAGAAATATGTGAGATAGAATGTATGGGTTCTAAATTCCCCGAATAAGGAAGTAGGTAAAATATATTATAAGAATTGTTTTCCTTGAATGACTAGATCTTCTCTGTGAGACTTACATTAATATTAAATGTGTGTGTGTGATGGTATGAAGTTATATATTTATTGAGATGGAGGAACAGGTTGAAAATGTTGTTTGCAATTTAATCTGAAGACTGAGTATAGTGGTCTGTCATCACTCAAGTGATATTGAACAGTTCCTTGGTGGGGTATTTGTGCCATGTTATTTAATAGCTATTCTTTTTTTATATAGGATGGGCATGTTGAAGTAGCTCGTCTCCTGCTGGACAGTGGTGCTCAAGTGAACATGCCTGCTGATTCATTTGAATCTCCATTGACGCTTGCTGCTTGTGGTGGGCATGTGGAACTAGCAGCTCTGTTGATAGAAAGGGGAGCAAATCTTGAGGAAGTTAATGATGAAGGCTATACTCCATTGATGGAAGCTGCTCGTGAAGGCCATGAGGAGATGGTGGCTCTGTTACTAGCACAAGGTAAGAGAACAGGGTACAGCTTTAAAGCGCGTGTCTTTGGTAGTTTTAGTGCTAATATTGCAAACAAAATAATTGTGTTGCTGATTGTGGCGTCTCTTACATTGGAGATATTTGCTGTGTTCAGACATGACCATGTTTTAGCATTATGACAACAAGTGTTAACACCCCCCCACCCCCTAAAGCTCTCATGCTCCCTGTCCCTTCTTCTCTGGCATAGTCGTGAGGAGGAGACCAGAAGCTTCTACTTCAAATGAGTTGTCCAATCCCTAAAACTGTGTTCACTCTTAATGACGGTTAGTGAAAACAAGCCAGCTTCATAAGCTAATCGTGGTTAAGATTAATCCTTGTTTGTCCAGGTTCAGGCAACACAGCAAGCTGTGATTATCAAAAACAGAAGCAAAAGCTACTAAATTCCTAACTGCTTCGCTGGGGGTGGGGGAAACATGCAAGCCAAGCAGGAAACTAGACTTCCTCGCATTATGCTAAACTATGATTTTGTGTTATTGCCAAAACAGCCCAATTATTAGGACTGCAAAACTATTTAAAATGCTCTAGATGGATCAAAATAGTCCTGATTGATTGGAAACACCCCGTCCCGTACAGCCAACGGTATTGATTTTAAGCACTCTTTCTTTTTACTGCAGGATGTAGTATTGCTTTGCTTGGAGGAGCTTCATTCTGTGAGAAAGGAAGAGGCAGGAGGTAGAAGGGGGTGGAAAAGGACTGTGCCTCAACCAGTCTGTGCTGAAGAAGACATGGCTAAGGACCCTGCCCCCTCTGAGCTCTCTTGGCTGCTGTTCTGGGGAGAATGGGAACTCGCATCCAGTGCTTAACATCCGGCAGTGCTTCTCAGTTTGGTGTGATGGAGGCATCCAGCAATGAGTTAGCTCCTACCACCTAGGAAGGCAGGATCATGTGACCTAGATTTTTGTCACTAGGCTTGAGGCTGATACACTTCTCCCCAGTCCTATTCCCTGCCTTACCCATGACCAAGGTCACATGATCTGACTTCCCAGGCAGTTAACCCATTGCTGGATGCCTCTATCACACCAAACCAGAAGGAATCTTCACAGAAGTGTCCAGTGTTCTGTTTTTCTCTTAGCTCTTCCCACCCCTCCTGTTGGTATGTTGCAAGATTTTGCTTGCCTTGCTGTCCCGCTCATTCCTGCCCCTTGTGCCAGTACTTTACATACTGGATGGAAACTGGCACATGAGCCACCAGAACAGCACTGCTTTGCTGGCTAGCTCACAGAGAATCAAGTGTAACTGAAGAATAGAGTATTGCAAGAGGCACCTTGGTTTGGTTAACTGAGTTCAGAATGCATGAGAGTGTCTTCCTTTAGCATGGTAACAAGGCAACTGGCAGATGGATTCAGGATAATACTTCAAGATTAGAAACTTGCTCTGTTGCACCTTCCTTAAAACTCATTTTTAAAGAAGCAAAATGTTTCAGCCCTGTACTGGATTTTATGCTTTTGTGGTCAACTGAATAAACAGTCTAGTAGCCAAATAGGGATGCTAGTAATTTTAATTTTCTAATCATACTTTGTTTCATAGGTGCTAATATAAATGCACAAACAGAGGAGACACAGGAGACAGCGCTAACTTTAGCCTGCTGTGGAGGGTTTTCAGAAGTAGCTGACTTCCTTATTAAGGCAGGAGCTGACATAGAACTTGGCTGTTCTACACCTTTGATGGAAGCAGCACAGGAGGGACACTTAGAGCTGGTGAAATACTTACTAGCAGCAGGTATGGTTGTTTGCAGCTACTATTGAAAGTATTACAGAAGATTTACAGCTTGCTTTTTTGTGTTCCTCAAACTTTTAGCTTCATGGTTCACAGTGGTAAGCTTAAACCAGAAACAAAATCTTGCTGTATTTATAAAGTTAATCGTTAATGGCTAGGATTGGATCAGCAACACACAGGCCACATGTGGCAACCACCACCCCTGAAATTTAAAAGTGAAATTAAGGAAAAAATGGTGCCTGTAGTGGCTAAAAAGGTAAAGGTAAAGGTGTCCCCAACCAGTTGTGTCCGACTCTATGGTGCGGTGCTCATCCCCGTTTCTAAGCCGAAGAGCCAGCTCTGTCCGAAGATGCTTCCGTGGTCATGTGGCCGGCATGACTGAACACCCAGGTGCACGGAACGCTGTTACCTTTCCCGCCGAGGCGGTACCTATTTATCTACTTGCAATTTCTTGCTTTCGAACTGCTAGGTTGGCAGGAGCTGGGACTGAAGATGGGAGCTCACTCCGTCACGCAGCACTCGGGTCTCGAACTGCTGACCTGCCGACCTTCCAGTCTGCAGTTCAGTGTCTTAACCACTAAGAAACAAGCTAACCCTTGTAGTGCTGTGTAGCATGGCCGAGCAGTTTGCTGTTGAATTTCAGCAGCAAACAGGCAGTATTTTTGCTTTTAAAAAAACTAGTGGGGGGGGGGGGGGCTGATGAACTGTGGCACCCCGCAGATTGTGATCCATGGGGGTGGGCAAAAATGGCCCCCAGACCACCCACAGTTGCCCGTCCCTGATCTAGGAGGTGATAGTAAACACCTGACACATTTAAAGCCAGATCTATAGAGTTGGATCTGGACTTAGTCATACATCAAGAGGATCCATTGAAATCAATGTGATTTAAGTTGGTCACAACTAACTTAAGTCCCGCTGATTTCAGTTGGTCTACTGTAAGTATGACTAAGCCTGGATCCAGCCTATAGTCTTATGCTATCCCCATTATTTTTAATGGCAATAAAATGAGACAACTAGGCAAGCAGACAATAGGCAAGCAGACAATAGTCTTTATTGCGAAATTTCAACAAAACAAGAAAGAAGAAAAGAAAATTAATTGTAGCTACATAAATTTGAATATATCAATTTCAGTGCATGCATACGAAGTGCATGGCTGGGTTTGCATGACATGATAAGCCACGACGGTTTATTTTCTTAATTATCCATGATGGTTTATCACGTTGTCTGTGAGCGGTTTTCCCAATCACAGTGGTTTATTTAGCCAAAATAAGTCACCCTGATAAGCCACGGTCTGCAATGAGGTTTATTTTAACAATCATGGCTTATCATGTTGTCTGGCACTCCAGAGTGGTTTAAACAGATCGCCTACAGAGTCCCCTGGTAAGAGCAGTCAAAACCACTGCAACCACTCTGCTCCTCTCAGGCAGCCTCTTTTTCCGAAATCTGCCTAGCAACAGATTGCATTCTCTGCTCATCTCCGCCCTCACCCCTCCCTTGGTGGTGCACTCTGCAAACTTCCAAAGTGTCAAGCCCCCATGTTTCCCACGGAGAGGCATAGCCACATAGGGTTTTAGTTCTTCCTCGGGTGCCTTTCCACGATGGGAACCTGTGTGTGAAATTTTGTCCCATTCCTGCAAACTTCCAAGGGTTTAGAGCCGCCACCCTCTTTTTGGTGTGGGCAGGCAGGGGGAAAAGGCAGTTTGAGGAGAGTTGGGGAGCACCACAGGTTGCGTGGGGCAATGGTGGTGGGTGTGCAGGTGGGCAGGGGAGAAGGGGAAAGCGTGGACACCC
Organism: Heloderma suspectum; assembly: GCF_057233095.1. Lineage (NCBI taxonomy): Eukaryota > Metazoa > Chordata > Lepidosauria > Squamata > Helodermatidae > Heloderma > Heloderma suspectum. The sequence continues at coordinate 146,549,463 of NC_139461.1, forward strand.
AGTTGGGGAGTGGGGTGGTAAGGAGCGGTGCAGCTTGGTTTGGGTGAGGTGATGGCAGTGGGGGTGCTGGGAAGTGGGTAAGGATCGACGCCGGGGTGAGATTGGTGGTGACAAGGCAGAGACAGAAGAAGATGCCCCCTGGCATGCAGCCAGCCAATTGGAGAGAGGAACTGTGCCACAAGGGTTGGCGGGGAATGGTATCCAGTGCAAAGGAAGCTAGGATACCATCCTGGTTGGGCGGGAGGACTACAGAGGGAGATAGGATGAGGGGGGAAATAAACTACTCTGTGTAGCTTATTTGTCTGATTGTGTGAGGGATTACAGTAGCTTATTTTCCAAATAAGCTACTGTGAGTAGCTTGTAAACCACCATGGCTTATAGTGTTGTGTGAACCTGCCCTGTGCGTGTGAATGAAACTATGGCTTTCTAAGAATTATGCATATGCTTTTTCAAAAGCAGAGCCTTTATTTTGATACCTTTTTCCACCTTTCAGTCAAAATATTATTGAACAGCTACAAACATACAAACTCATAAAAGTTGAAATGACAAAAGTTTATCAAAGATGATGGAATGGGACACACTGTTTTTATTGTCCCAGCTACTATGATAATTCATTAAGTGTTGATAATTACAAGTCATAATCAAGGGTGTAATATTGAAGTCTTTGTAATATGAAAATAAGTATTTGGACTTGACCAAATCAGCTATCGGCAGCATTGTAGTAGCTTAGCTCTATCAGGGTTAGGTACTACAATAGAACAGCCTATCCCAACCTGGTGTCCTCCAGATGTGCTAGCTGGGGCGATGGGAGTTGTAATTCAACACATCTGGAGGGCACCAGGTTGGGAAAGGCTGTAATAGAATAATATACCAAATCATGTGCTGGGTGATATAACCACTTAAAACAGTTTTTCTTATCAACTGAAATTACAGAAGAAAAATACTTTCCCAAGAAAAGTAACACATAGTGCTTGAATTTGAACAAATTGTGGGGGGGGATATATTTAAGTCTAGCTATGAGTAGTTTTCAGGCTTGACTGGTGTTAAATTAGACTAGCTTGGAGCCTTGTTTACCCAATCCGTTCGGTGTGACAGTTTTTCCAGAGCAAAGAAGAGCAAAGAACTACCCTTGGAGCCATAATTCTGGAACCCCTGAAAATGAGTATTTCTTCAGAAGTATTTAGTATTCAACATGCTTGTTTGGTTAATCTTCACAACATTTCTGTGAGAGAGTGTTAGTATTGCCATCATACAGAATGGGAAATGGGATGATCTGCCCAAGGTTCTGTTGCCCAGATATCAAAGATCCTGTGACACACTCTGTTCTTCCAAAGGTATTCTGGGTCTGTGTTTCTTGAACAGCAGTCCCTGTGCTAAATGACAAGACTCTGAATCTGAGGGAAGTTGCAATAGCAGTTTGCTATGCAGTAGGATGATCTGCTCAGTGTGCTAGCCTAAAAACAGTTTTTTAATCTGACCAGTGATTTTTAATGTTTATTGGGGCTTCCAATTCAGGTATCCTGGATTAATCTGTCATCTGGACTATGCTGCCACTTGACAAATGAAATGTTTTGCAAGCAATACCAGGGTGCATGTTAATTGCGTACGTTTCTAGATACATTATTTGCACAATCTAATTCAACCCTCTGCAACAGGAGCTAATGTCCACGCTACCACTGCAACAGGGGACACTGCCTTGACCTATGCCTGTGAAAATGGACACACTGATGTTGCAGATGTTCTGCTTCAAGCTGGTGCAGATTTAGTAAGACTTTAATATATCTTTACTATACCTTTTACAATATTGCTATGTAATTGAGAGCATTTTATTTGTCCTGTAAATGTATAAGAAATGGTTCGGGGAACCTAAGAAAACTAGATGGAGAGCAGACTATATAGTAATCTAGCAGAATAACTGCTAAATATATCAGTGGTGCAAATCTAGGTTTAACAACTTAGATCCTTATTTACAGGCTTCATTTGCACCACAATTTTTCAGCAGTTAGTGATTTCACCACCTTGAAAGCATACCAACATTTTAAAAACTTGGATTTCCTTCCTCTCTGCAGTGCATGTTGGTTGTGCATTTCTGTAACTTTGTTGTCTAATTGTGTTGGTTACTGTTGTTGATTTGGCAGGAAGTACCAGCAGATAATGTTATAGCATTTGTTTTGCGAACAGCATGCACAATAATATCAAAAACACTTTATCCTTATGTGTTTGCTAAAGCATTGCACTATTCCACCTCTGGTCCACTTGCTGGACAAACCCCACTTCCTTATTCTTCCTTGAGGCTGTTGCAAGATTACGTTGATCTTTCTGGCTCTTTTGGGTCCAGATGGCCAAAACGGGTTCTATGTGCACAGCTGGGTAAGACTCCCAATTTTTCTCTGCATTGAAATAGTGCTATGCATACCCTTGCACAGGACTGATTCATCTGTTTAGAAAGCCTCATCTTTAGAAGGAGGCTTTCTGAAACAGCATCAACAGTGGCAGCTGCTACTGCTGCACTTGGAATAGGTTTGGTCTCAGTGGGAAAACAGCAGCTGTGTCTTAAGTCATACTAGGACCCATGGGTAGTATCCAATAGGGACGGTGCACATGTGGCCAGCCCCGCCGGCCCAGGTCTGCACATGGCCGTGATACAGCACTTCCTGGGACAAGCCCTGACGCACACGAAAGCACTGGTTTCTGGAAGGGGTGTGACCTGCCACTTCCAGAAACCAGTGTTTTTGCATGCATTGGGGCTTTCCCCCAGAAGTGCTGTATTGTGGATGTGCATGATAGGGGCTACGCACGGCCCTGAGCTGGTGGGACTGGGTGTGTACAGACCAGGGCCTGGCAGGGCTGGCCATGTGCCCACCACCCCTATTGGATACAACCCCGTGAGTCCTACCTTCTTTGCTCTAATAATGGAACACCAGATCAGTCTGTTTACTTTTCCTCCAATACAAATTCATAATGTTTCTAAAACAGGAACATGAATCCGAAGGTGGAAGGACACCACTAATGAAGGCTGCAAGAGCAGGTCATCTATGCACTGTACAATTTCTTATTAGCAAAGGTTAGTAGTTGTAACATCAGCTGAAGGATTGCTAAGCAAATGACTGTTAGCGATATTTTGCATAAAGAATGCATTGTGTGTGTTTGAGATGAGTTTACTTTGCCATTTTATAACAATAATACTTGGTTATGTATTGCCATTTTCCAGCAAGCTCAAAGTGCTTTCATACACATTTTCTCAGTAATCCTCTAATAACAGGGGTGGGAAACATGTAGTCCTCCAGAAGTTGTTGGACTGCAACTTCCATTAGCCTTAGTGGTCAGAGATGATGAGAGTTGCAGTCCAGCAACATCTGGAGGTGTAGAAGTTGCCCACCCATGCTCTAATAGCTCTGTAAGGTATTATAATTCCCGTATTCTTCAGGAGAGTAGTTTCCCTGAGGTGATATATTTGTGGTTGAGCATATATTATTACAGGGGACTTCACCTTCATGTTCTTAACCACAGATCTATAACAGCTTCTGTTTAATGCAAATTGCTAATGTAAACTCTTTTTACCAACCTGTGCTGATAAGTGAATGTGAGACTTTAAATATTTTAAAATTAAGATTCTTAATTTCAGTTCCAAAATACTAACTAGGTTGGATCCAGGGAAAAGCATGCAAAATGGGGCTGGTGGAAGCTGACTTCTATGCCCCATCCTCCCACTGCAGCCCTGCAAAAAGGCTCCCCTGAGGGTTGGGGAGCCTTGCTGAATGGGTTGGGCTGTGGTGCTGGAGGCCAGAAGGGGAATCCCTGAAAATCAGGCAGAGGCACCTTCTGTGAACGGGCAGCCTGTTACACACACCTTTGCCCAGGATTCAGTCCAATGACTGTAAAACTAATAATAATAATAAGCTTGTTTTCACTATGGAATATTATTGAAAAATTGTAAGTATGAGTGATACTCCCTCAAAGTGCTTAGATCCCAAATTATTATGCACCTTTAAATGAAAGGATTTGGAATCTGGATGATAACTAATGATTTCTCTGCACTAATTTTGTTCCATGGAATTTCCCTTAATGATGTATTTTTGCAATAGGTGCCAATGTTAACCGGGCTACAGCTAATAATGACCACACAGTGGTGTCACTGGCATGTGCTGGGGGCCATCTTGCTGTTGTTGAGCTGCTACTAGCTCATGGTGCAGACCCCACTCATCGTCTTAAGGTACGCCTAAGGAATTCAGTTTATTATTGCACATAACTTTTGTTAATTGTCTAGACTAATGGTCTCAAAAACTTCCTAACTATAGAGCTGACTTTGTAGTATACTTTTAGGAAATTGGTTTGTACAATCCACAGACTACAAGTCATCTTATGTATATATCTATATATATATATATTTCAGGATGGCTCAACTATGCTCATTGAAGCTGCAAAGGGTGGTCACACAAATGTTGTTTCCTATTTATTGGATTACCCGAACAATGTTTTGTCAGTTCCAACTACAGACATGTCCCAACTCACACCGCCATCTCAGGATCAGTCTCAGGTAAGCTGTAAAGCTTTTAACTATAGCATTGGAAAACAAACTTTCACTATTGCATGTTTGAGAATAAATATAAAAAGCATGATATGAGAAAAAGTGAAACAGCTAAATTGAGTAAATTCAGTTAACTGCTGGTTACTTTACAATCCATCTGCAGCTCCTTCTGCCTCCTCCTTCTGGAGGGAAGAGCCTGGAACTTCGACTATTAACAAATGCCAGGGACCAGGGCTGCCATACATACCTCTACATATTGCCTATTATAATTTTATCTTTGTGTGCATTTTAATTATAAATTTCGGAGCCAATAAAGGCTGAAAAGAGGGATATACAGTGAGAACAGAACATGTTGGATGGAAACTTTTTAGCCTCTGGACAACTGAAGACTTTGATGCTATAGCTCAAGGTTTCTTCAAAACCGTGTCCTGCTGTATTAGCTTCTACTGTTTAATAAATCAGTCCAGCTATTTTGGAAAACTTCAAAGGTCCATAGTTCTCAGTGAAAGTTGAATACATCATCTCCTTTGAAATCAATGGACTTTAAAATCCTTTGGCTAGGTCTTGCCCCCTTGTGATGCCCAATATTCATTTGACCAGAAGTATTCCTTTTCTTAAAAATAGTGGCTTGCATCCAAATAACCATTTGGACAAGTGTATTAGTACTGTTTTGTGAACTCTTTCACAAGAGCTAAATACTTTTCACAGTGTAGTCCTACAACACATTAGTGGTTAATTTATGGTATAAGAATCAATAAGAATATAGGCAGTATATGAACTCTAGTTCAGTGGTCTATTGTCCAGCATAGTGTAGTGGCTTGAGTGTTGGACTGGGAGCTGGGAGACCCGGGTTCTAGCCCCCACTCGGCCTTGGAAGCTCACTGGGTGACTTTGGGCCAGTCGCAGCCTCTCAGCCCAACCTACCTCACAGGGTTGTTGTTGTGAGGATAAAATGGAGAGGAGGGTTACGTACACTGCTTTAGGTTACTTGGAGGAAAAAAGGTGGGATATAAATGCAATAAATAAATAAAAAGTTGTCCATAAAATGTGTTGTACAACAGCTTGCAGAAACAGAGGAAGTCCTAGATTTTTCCTGTACAATACTCTTCTGCTAGTTGGAAACAGCCCTAGTGGTCAGCTGCTTTTGGATCCAACCACTGAGTAATGTTATGTTGTTAGTATGGGCTTTCTTAAAATGCTTAACTCAGTTTTTTTTTGTTTGGGGTGGAAGGAAATTCCATCTTGTCCTAAAAGCTAGGAAAGATTTATTTCAGGGGTGGGAACTTGTGGATTTGCAGATGTTGTTGGATTCCTGTCAGCCTGAGCCAGCATGGCTAATGTTCAGGAATAATGGGAGTTGGAGTCCAAGAACATCTGGACCCCCCACAGGTTCTCCACCCCTGAAGTAAACCTTTGCTAAATTTTTGCTAGGATTAATTTATGGATTACCCTTTAAAACCACTGACATTAGTTTTTTCTCTGAGTTGATTTTGCAGGTTCCACGTGTACCAATGCATGCGCTTGCCATGGTTGTACCTCCCCAGGAACCTGACAGAGCTCCTCAAGAGAACTCCCCTGCACTTTTGAGTCTACCAAAAGGTTAGTATACAGCCATTTTTAAATGATACAGCACGTTAGCATTGTGAATTAATTGTGTGTTTAGGGCACAGGAAGTACTTGGGATTTGATAGTGCATGATGAGGGTCTGTCTATCTTAAGCTGTTATAGTAAAAGGTTTTGAAAACACATTGGCAGAGATTGAAAGAGCTGTTTTAGGCTCCATGCCTGGAGCTGTACTAGCCAGTGATTTTTTAAAACTTTTGAATAGCCAGCTCCAACCCCCACCCCATATTTATTGTATTGTATCACCAATTGCTTTTGAAACTCCCTTCAGTTTCAAAACTCTCTGCCGTGTTGCGTGGCAGCTGCTGCTGACAAAAGCAGCAATACCTTTGGTCCACTACCTTTAGAATATATTTGATAATGAGTATTTCTGAACAATAGTAAAAATTGATGTGAATCCATAGATTCAAAGAGCAGTGACCGTCTAAGCATACTTGTAGTATCCATGCACAAATTTCTGTTGTAGATTTTATTATTCATATAAATGAGGACAAGTTTATAAATGTTGGGCATTTTGCCAAGTGTAAATATAAAGACACTCCCATTGTACTTGTTACAATCAATGGCTTGTGCCTCTCTCAGGCCTGCAAAACCTGTGACCCACCAAGCCAAACATATTTTCTGTCAAGCAGGTCCTTGACAGTCCCCTGCTTTTTTTTTTTTTTGCAGTCCCAGACAGACAGTTAGACCAGAAGGTTAAAGTAGCCCATGTTGGGCCACTGTACATGGTTGGTGGACTGCATTCAGCATGGTGGGTCATATGTTGTGCAGGCTTGTTCTAGTCTAGTCTTCCCCAACCTGGTCTGCAACTCCCATCATTCCCAGTAAGATTTCATGATGTTGTATAAAGAACTTGTTCCAAGACCTATGAATATAATTAAAAGTATGCAGTTACCATTAAATAAAATGTAATAGCTGTAGGGAAGTGAAATGAATATGGCTGTACTCGGAACTGACAAGACACGCAAAATCACTTTTCACAAGGCTAAATTAAGACTGCTGCTCCTGCTTAATATGTGTTTCATGAAAATGGTATGCTAGGTTCTGTACAGGACATAGATGTGACTCTGTCCCTCTCAGATGGCTTGAGAGTAGAGGGGCCATAGCTTAGTGGTAGAGCCCCTGCTTTGCCTGCAGAAGGTTCCAGGTTCAATCCGCGGCATCTCCAGGTAGGATTGGAAAAATCCCTGCCTGAAACCCTGGAGAGCCACTGCCATGTCAACAATACTGGGCTAGGTGAGCCAATTGTCTGACTCAGAATAAGGCAGCTTCCTATGTTCCTATGAGTTAAGTATGAAAGGTTAGAAAGATGTGAAGGTATTGAATAGCCTGAGAATATTTTTAGTAAGCCTTTTTTTAATGGAAAACTGCGTTCTTCAAAATAGGTCATCAAACATGGAAGTTTTCTATAGATGTTGTTAGTCTAGTTTTATATAGTAATTTTCCTAGCTGTCCAAAATGCTTTACACACTTCCTCAGTAAACTTAAGGTAGGCCAGTATTATTAAAGCTTTGTCCTCTGCACTAAATTTTGCCATTAGGCAATTCAGATTCTTTGAATAGCAAAGCTGGATTCTACTATCTATAGAACCTATGCAAAGTGAGCGTATTTCAATAATTTACCTTATTTAACCCTATTTTACGTGATTTATTGTGGTTATGCTAGTATGGAGAGGGACAAGGAAATGAAGTCCTTCCTCTGGCTTCAGAGATTTCGAAGCAATGAATTTTTGGCCATGAGGACTTGAAACCTACTTCTTTTTCCTTTTTTCTTTTTATAATGAAAACAGACACTCAAAGCTAAAAAGTGCACCTACCATGTTCTGCATTTTTCCTATGCTCCTGCAAAATTGCGGCATACACACTTTATTCCCAAATTGCAGATGTGAGAGGGTAGAGATGGAAGGTTGATATTGAGAGATCAGTGGTATGAAGTGTGAGCTGAGGTGGGATTTGAAGCAGGGATTTCCTGGTTCAGTTCATTCTCAACTGCTGTGCTGATAAATTAAAAACATTCATTTCCTTCAGTGCAGTAGAAGTGGGCAGTGTATTCACTCACAGCTTAGTTGTCTACAGTATTGATAGAGCTCTAATTTAAGAAGATAAGAACTCCAGTTCTGCTTTTTAATGATCCCAATTATAGAATCATAGAATAGAATCATAGAATAGTAGGGTTGGAAGGGGCCTACAAGGCCATCGAGTCCAACCCCCTGCTCAATGCAGGAATCCAAGTCAGAGCATCCCTGACAAATGGCTGTCCAGCCTCGTCTTGAAGGCCTCCAGTGTGGGAGAGCCCACCACCTCCCCAGGTAATTGGTTCCATTGCCGTATTGCTCTGACACTCAGGAAGTTTTTCCTGATGTTCAGTCGGAATCTGGCTTCCTGTAACTTGAGCCCATTATTCCGTGTCCTGCACTCTGGGATGATCAAGAAGAGATCCTGGCCTTCTTCTCTGTGACAACCTTTCAAGTACTTGAAGAACGCTATCATATCTCCCCTCAGTCTTCTCTTCTCAAGGCTAAACATGCCCAGTTCTTTCAGTCTCTCTTCATAGGGCTTTGTTTCCAGTCCCCTGATCATCTTTGTTGCCCTCCTTTGAACCCTCTCCAGCTTGTCTGCATCCTTCTTAAAGTGTGGTGCCCAGAACTGGACACAGTACTCCAGATGAGGCCTAACCAGTGCTGAGTAGAGGGGAACTAGTACTTCCCGGGATTTGGAAGCGATGCTTCTATGAATGCAGCCCAAAATAGCATTTGCCTTTTTTGCAGCCACATCACATTGTTGGCTCATATTCAGCTTGTGATCGACGACAATTCCAAGATCCTTCTCGCTCGTAGTGTGGTTGAGCCACGTATCCCCCATCTTGTAACTGTGCATTTGGTTTCTTTTTCCTAGGTGCAGAACTTGGCATTTGTCCCTATTAAATGCCATTCTGTTGTTTTCTGCCCAGCACTCCAGTCTATCCAGATCACTTTGAATTTTGTTTCTGTCTTCCAAGGTATTAGCTATCCCGCCCAATTTTGTGTCATCTGCAAATTTGATCAGCATTCCCTGCACCTCCTCCTCCAAGTCATTAATAAAAATATTGAAGAGCACTGGGCCCAGGACTGAGCCCTGCGGTACCCCACTCGTTACCTCTCCCCAGCTTGAGAAGGTCCCATTGATAAGCACTCTTTGAGTCCGATTCTGTAGCCAACTGTGGATCCACTGGATCGTTGTTTCATCTAGCCCACTTCGAGCTAGTTTGCTCATCAGGATATCATGGGGCACTTTGTCGAAAGCTTTGCTGAAGTCGAGGTATATGATGTCTACAGCATTCCCACGGTCTACAAGGGAGGTGACTTGATCAAAAAATGAGATCAGATTTGTCTGGCAGGACTTGTTTTTGACAAATCCATGTTGGCTTCGAGTAATCACTGCATTGTTGTCAAGGTGCTTCCAGATGGATTGCTTTATGATCTGCTCCAGAATTTTCCCAGGGATTGATGTCAGACTGACTGGTCTGTAGTTCCCAGGTTCCTCCTTTTTACCCTTTTTGAAGATAGGGACAACGTTAGCCCTCCTCCAGTCATCTGGCACTTCCCCGGTCCTCCATGATTTCTCAAAGAGAATAGACAGCGGTTCTGAGAGCTCTTCTGCCAGTTCCTTTATGACTCTAGGATGCAGTTCATCTGGCCCTGGAGATTTGAACTCATTCAAAGTAATGAGGTGTTCCTTGACCATATGCCTGTCGATCTCAAGCTGCAATCCTGCCCCTTCAGCCTGTACTTCGCCTTTGCCAGGGGGGTCATAGACCCTCTTTTGGGAGAAGACTGAGCCAAAGTAGGAATTGAGCACCTCTGCCTTTTCTTTGTCATCTGTTATCATTTTGCCATCCTTATTTAATAGCTGAACAACCATTTCTTTCCTCTGCCTTTTACTATGCACGTAGCTGAAGAAAGCCTTTTTGTTGTTTTTAGCATCCCTCGCTAACCTCACCTCGTTCTCCGCTTTAGCCTTCCTGACGCCATCCCTGCAATTCTGTGCTACCTGCCTGTACTCTTCCTTTGTTACTTGGCCTTCTTTCCACTTCCTATATGTGTCCTTTTTTGTTTTCAGGTCATCCCTAAGCTTTTTGTGAAGCCACATTGGCTTCTTCTGTTGTCTTCCACCTTTTCTTCTTGTTGGAATTGTTTGTGATTGTGCCTTGAGAATTTCCTTTTTTAAAAGTTCCCACCCATCTTGGACTCCTTTTCTCGCTAGCATTGTTTGCCATGGGACCTTACTGATCATTGTTCTGAGTTTATTAAAATCAGCTTTCCTAAAATTCAGGGTACGCGTTTGAGTACACTCGGCTTTTGCTTCCCTTAGAACCAAGAACTCAAGTACAACATGGTCGCTTTCCCCCAGAGTTCCTGTAACTGCTACTTTATCCACTAAGTCATCTCTGTTGGTTAGGATCAAGTCAAGGATAGCCGATCCTCTAGTTCCTTCCTCTACTTTCTGTAGGAGGAAGTTATCCGCCACACAAGTCAGGAATTTCCTGGAGGGGCCATGTTTTGCAGAATTTGTCTCCCAACAAATATCGGGGAAATTGAAGTCCCCCATTACTACTACATCATGCTTCCTTAAAACATTGGCTATTTGCTTTTCAAAAGTTTCATCCTTGGCTTCTCCTTGATTGGGTGGCCAGTAGTAGACTCCGACCACCAGGTTCCTTTTATTCTTTGCTCCATTTATTTCAACCCAGATGCTTTCGATGGGGCTACCAAGCTCCTCCTCCTGTATTTCTGTGCAGAGATATGTATTTTTCACATACAGTGCAACCCCGCCTCCCTTTCTGTTCCTCCTGTTCTTTTTGAACAAGTTATATCCTTCAACTGCTGTATTCCAGTCATGAGAGTCATCCCACCAAGTCTCAGTTATACCTATCAAGTCATAATTTCCCTCCTGTATTAAGAGTTCAAGTTCGTTCTGTTTGTTTCCCATACTCTGGGCATTAGTATATAGACATCGAAGACCATGTGCTTCATAGTCTGGCTTTCTTCCTACATGTGTCTGAAGACTATTATTGGGCGCTATCAGCGCTGTTCTCTCCATTGCAGTGCATGCGCCTACGTCCATTGTTACCCCCAACATTACATCTCCCTTCCCCGTAGGATTCAGTTTAAAGCCCTCCTGATGAAGTTCTTCATGCTGTGGCCAAACACATTCTTCCCAGCCTTTGTGAGGTGCAACCCATCCCTAGCCAACAGCCCATCTTCCAGGAAGTATAGCCCGTGGTCCCAGAATCCAAATCTCTCTCGTCGGCACCACCTTCGTAGCCAGTCATTCACCCGGAGTATTTTTCGTTCCCTTTCTATCCCTCTTCTAACTACTGGAAGGATGGATGAGAAAACTATCTGGGCCCCAAAGTTCTTGAGTTTCCTTCCCAAAGCTTCAAAGTCTGACGTGATCTCTTCGTAGCTCCGCTTGGCGGTATCATTTGTTCCCACATGGATGAGAAGAAAGGGATACCTGTCAGTGGGCTTTATGAGTGCAGGCAACCTTTCAGTCACGTCTCTAATCTGTCCTCCCGGGAGACAACATACCTGGCGAGTCCACGGGTCTTCGCGACATACTTGGGTCTCGATCCCACGCAGCAAGGAGTCTCCCACTACTACCACTCTTCTCTTCTTCTTCTTGTAGGCCTGGGTTTCATCGCCTCTGTTTGACTGACCTTTAGCCTCTTGCTCACTCTCATGCAGGTTCCCCTGTGATTCTTCCTCTGCAGGCTGTCCTCCAGTCTCATCTGCAAGTACCTGGAATCGGTTCCACAGCTCCACCGCTTCCACTGGTGCAGAGTGGCGTCTAGTTCTTCTTCTCCTAACTGTCACCGTTTTCCAAGGAGTATCCTCTACTCCATTTTTCTTCACCTCAGCATTTCCCACTGCCTCATCTTGCTGTTGCTCTTCAAGCTTCTGGTCTGCCCTTTGCTGCTGTAGTTCCCCCATTCTGTCCAAGAACTCTTCGTGTTCTCTTATTCCCCGGAGGGTTGACAGTCGCCGCTCCAGTCCACTTACTTTTTCCTCCAGCAGCGTGATCAACTTGCACTTGTTGCAGGTGTAGGCCATGTTGTTCTCAGGCAAGAAAACAAACATGGCACACACCTTGCAGGTCACCACCACTGGAGAGTCTTGTCCTTCCATAGCCCCTTTTCCCTTTTTGTGTCTAGCTTTGTGATTGTTCTAGACTAGCCTGTGCCTGCTCCTCTACTCAGTAGAGGTTAAAAGCAGAGTCCCACTGGTGTGGAAGTGTGTGTTACAAGACAAATAAATGAAAAAAAGTTAGTAAAAAAAAAATAAAAAAAAATGTTAGGGGCCTCCCCCTTGACCTCCCCTGCCGAACTCCCCTGGCCAACTCCTGTTTGCTCCCCCTGTTCACTCGCTCTGGTCGCTCGCTCTCTGGGAGCTTGCCTGCTTCTGTAGTCCCTGGACCAGCTGGAGCAGCTTGCTCTGCTCTGCTCTGCTCAGCTGGGAGGCGGGAAACAGACTGAAGCTTCCCGCCCAGTCAGCTGCTGGGAGTACTCAGGCCACTCCCCTCCAATTCAGTTGGAGCTCTCAGAAGCTCCTGGTGAGCTCACAGCCAGTCAGAAGGATAAAGGGCAGCGCCCTGGGCTTCCTGCAACCCACTTACCTCTTAGCCTCTGTCTCCTTTGTCTCCTTTGTCTCTTCAACCACTGCAACTCCCCTGGCCAACTCCTGTTTGCTCCCCCTGTTCGCTCGCTCTGTTCGCTCGCTCTCTGGGAGCTTGCCTGCTTCTGTAGTCCCTGGACCAGCTGGAGCAGCTTGCTCTGCTCTGCTCTGCTCAGCTGGGAGGCGGGAAACAGACTGAAATTAAAACCTTTAGTTGGCAAAAATCCATTGCAGAATAGGTAAAATTCACGAAGCTGTTCTTATGTACCAAGGTAGTTCAGTTACATACAAACTCATGGGCCATGACAGAGAAGTTGACAGTTCTAGTTGAAGCAAGGTATTTCCCCCCTAACACTTGCATTTATCTTTTTAGCCTTCTGTTTGATAGGTAACTTGTGCGGCACTTGAGTTTGAGAAAGCAAACAGAAAACTAGGCAAGGCTTCTCATATTTGAAGGGAGTCAATTTTATTCTTTTATTTAAAACAGTTTTATTTTGCATTTAAAATGCTCCCAGGGTGGCTAACAATCCATAAAAACCATAATCCCAAAAACATAAAACATGATAAAATAAATCCAATTCAACATTAAAAAGTAACATAAAAGCCAAACTTTTATAAAACCATCCCCAGAACAATATGCCATACTCATTCTTTATGCTCCTCAAAAGCACTTTAGAACAATACTGCATTGATGTCTATCCTGAAAGAGAGAAGAGAGTGCACCCTAGGAGGAAGTTCCATACTTCCATACCACCATGAAAAAGCACTTCATTCCTTGTTTCCATTGGCCTAGTCTGAGAGACAGAGCACAACATGCTGTCATGGGGCAGCTAATGCAGGGAGCAGTCCTATGTCCCCTAGACAGCGTCCTGATTTTTCAGTTTCCTGGCTCCACACTCAAAGACGGGGCTCAGAGCAAGGAAACTGTGCTCCCCTCCCGCTCATAGCCGGCACAGAGAGAACTGCGCCAGTTGCCTCTCCGCACTCAGTAAACGGAGCTCAAAGACAAGGGAAAGGAGGCATTCTTGGAGGTGGGGAGGGGAGGAGACTGGGGCAGCTGGTTTATGCCTTTTCTTATTGCTGCCCCAGCCTTCCTCCCTCCCCAAAGCCTCCGCTAGACAGGCAAAATCGCCTGTCTAGTTAAAATGCAGCACGGGAGGTGCAAGGTGCCTCCCCCTCTGCATAAGATACTCATAAGCCTCCAGGTTCGGGGCTTAGCGCAATCCGATTGTGCCCTCAGTGTTTTAGACTGATAAAATATCCATGTGTGTGCAGATATATTTGTATCTGTCAGGATCTTGTCCCAGACTATGTCCCATAGAACATAATGGAAAATACTTAGAACCAAGTGAAGGACAGATCATGCACTGTCAGGTCTGGAAAGCAGGTATTTTCCCACACCATGACTTTACAGACTATGTACATTTGTGGAAAATGTTACTGGTACAGGCATTTGGGGGTAAAAATTGGGGACTAGAGTTTTTAGTACAATTTGAGTACGGGGAAACCAAAAATGTTGGATCCCAAGCTGAATTTTGAGTTTTTGACCTTCTACTTCAAGTGAAAAACTGATAAAACCTATGATTTTTAATTCATACTTCCTTACATAATGATATCCAAAAGGATTTGCTTCAAACTTGTTAAATTAGTGGTTACTTGATTACCTAAATTTGTGTGAAAATAATCTTTGGTTATAGTTCAACGTTCAATGAGAATTGTAATCATTTGTGATTTATTGTCCATTGTATAGTCCCTTGGATAGTCCCCAAGATAGTTTTAGATTATTGGGCCATACTTAACATTCCAAATGCTAGAGTGGCACAAAACTAGTGCAATATATGAACAAAACTAAAATCAAATGTTTACTGGAGTCTGAGAACAAATCCAGAGATGAGGCTAGAAGTAGAAATGGTACTGTTCTAGATGGAGTCTCTCATAGATTGCAAAAGGTATGGGCCCAGTTAATATATGTTTTCTGTCAAAGTGTACATCCTTAGACACACGTAAGCTCAGTTATGACTACAAACATGAGTGATAAGATACTGCAGGCTGCACATGTTGACTACAAAGTCAGTGTTTTTTTTTTTTGCTGGAGTGATTAACCAGCTGTAGCTAAATATCACTGAATATGTCTAAGGAGGTTTGTCAGATCTACCACTGAGGCCAATCAGGAATTGGAAGACTTTCCTGTAGTGTGAGTTTGTAATGTATTATCTTTGAGAGAAATCAAGAATTCCGGATGAATGAAGATTGGGAGTGCTATGTGATGTTGGCTAAGTCTTCCACTGTCTTTCTGAACTCCTACTGCCATAGAAGGGGAATATTCAAGGAAAAGCTTCAGTTTCAGCCTGGCAACATTTTCCATTTCTTTCAGCCTCTTACAAAGTGCTCCTCAGAGTGAGGCAAAACTGATTTTAGGAAAAGATGAGCATAAGGATTTGATACACCTGGCATTTTAGATGGAACTGTTCCCTGATATTACAGGAGGACATACTTGTCTTTAAAATGCATAGCTCTAAAAACCTGTAGTGACATAATGATAACACTAGGTCATACAGGGTTAATTGTAAGTGAAGAAGATGCAATAAAGTGCACCAGATAGCCTCTACTTGAGACTTCCATATGGTGACCAGGCTGTTCTGGAGAAGACAATGTCAGTTCTAAGACTATTGCATAGCCGAAGGAGACAGTGTTCGGTTCCAAGTGTATTGCACAGGATCTTGTCTATGGAATCACCAGAGGGAAGAAATTATTACCAGAGTACATTGGACTGATTTGCACTTTACACCAAATCGCACAAGGATATGTCCTGCTTATTCTACAGGACAGGCTACTATCTCAGGTCTGAAGATGTGTTCCAAACGGCTTAATTTAATGGCTTTGAATGAATTATAAGGCTGATCTTGCAAGATTTTTGTCTGAGGAACTGCTTTCCACTACACCAAGCCATAAGGAAATTGTTGCTGGTAGACTTTCAGATACAGAAGAAGGTCATCAAGTAGAACAAAGTAATATAACTCTTTTCAAGCCAATACAGGAAGCACACAGGTTTGGTGATGCTATATGCAAACAGTTACATCTGTGAGAGACACTCTGATATTCTTCTGTTGTTGTCTCATTTTCATCATGAAAGCCTCTGAATGATGATGGTGATGTCACAGAAAAGGTGTTGCATATTCATCAATAAAGTATTCAACAAGTTACCATAAGATTCAGCACCTGCATTGCTATCCTCTGCGTCCCGTTCCCACCTGCTGCTGGCCCAGTACTCCACCCTTTCCTGATGTGTTGACAGCACCCTGATCTGGAGCATCTGGAGTCCAGAATATCTGTTGAGTCTGGCTTGCTCCTTAAGATTAGAGCTTGAGGATGGGAGATCTTGTGTTGCCAGAGGTTCTGGGCTTCTGCTCAGACACAGCACCATTGCAAGTCCTGACTTGGAGAATTTGGAACGGGGGGTGAGATTAGAGTGCATCAGCTTCCCTGAAACTATGGCTGCCTCAAGCGGAGTATCTTCCAGGGTGGCAGTCTTGGAGGTAGGATGGGGTTTGCTGGTGTCTGCTGACTCCCCTTGAACCCCATAGGTATTAGGGCCAGCAGTGGTTGTCCTCTTCCTCTGACATTCTCATCCTATTTTGGGCTAGTCTTTACAGGTGGAACATAATAGCCTTTCATGCATTCACTGCGTATGACATCATATCCTAAATATCAGATTATACTAAACAATCATATTGGAAAGTCTGCAGAGAGAACCATCACTTACCTGATACTTTGGAGGAAGGCAAGCTTACAGATCAAACATCAGCTGAGAAATTTATGTGCAGAATACAATGTGAAAGAAATGGACAGTATAGCATCTCTTGTATGCCAAAAACAGAAAAACTGGATGCCCTTCATTTTCACTTCAGGTGCACTATCAATCCATGATTTGGAGAATTGCTTACTATGCCTTTCCAGAGCTCCAAATGCCAGCGAACATGGGTTGGAAGTGCTGTGAATACGGTCTGCCACCTGTTCTGATGTCTGAGTCCCATTCCAGTTTGGAACTAATCTCTGGGTCATGTGAAATACAGTGTATAACCAAGGTGCGAATTCAGCAAATCTGACTTATGGTGTACGTTAATGTGCCAGTGCAGTTCTAGTCACAGACTAGAACACATGCACAAATATCATCTAACTAAAAATGCATGTTAGCTTAATAATAGTTAATGAGTATCAAAGGAATTAATATGTAATTCTTTGGTTTAGTTTCCAGAGGGACATGGTTGGTACTATAGTATTTGCAAGATTTACAGTTATATCCTAATTGTATATTACATATTTTTAATTTCAGATTTTCCTTGTTGTATTCATCTCACAATATTTTATCAGTTATGTTTAGATCAAGTAATTATACAACTAAATGTTTGAAACAGAACTGTATGGACAGTATGTGTATGGCATGTACAAAAATAAAAGATTTTAGTGCCTGTCTTTTGAACTAGAAAGTTAACTCAAATTTCAGCTTGGAAACCAACCTTTTTTGGTTGGCTTGGAAACCAACCTTTTCATAATGGGCGTACTCAAAATGTGTTACATAGCTTAATTCCCAACTTTTACCCCCAGATGTCCCTTGATGCACTTGCCAAACCTCTTTTTTAGAAATCCATCTAGGGGTGGGGAACTGGCAGTCTGTGGGGCTTCGCTGACTGACTCCCAGCCTCCCCTGTTTGACTCCCTCATCTCCATGCAGCAGTTAGGCTTTTTCAAACCTATTACGTGGGTTTGGGTGCATTTTTGTGTGAGACCCTGCCTACTGCTGGTATTTGGGTCCTGAAGGCTTAGATTAGAGAATACAGCTCTCAGGTTGAAAAGGGTTCCCGACCTCTGATCTAAATGAGTGGAAGGCAGATTTCAGGCTTGTGGGATCTGTTTTGCATTTGGATAGAATCCTGAGGTCCACCAACTTGGAGCCAGATGGAGCTGATGCAAAATAGTGGCTCAGGGGGTAGAACCAATTCCCTACTGAACTCCGTGAGCCATACACAAATCTACATCTGAGTTACTAAAAAATTAGGGATTCCAACAGCCTAATTTAGATCTTGATCTGAAGACTGCTCTGTTAAACAGTTGGAGACCTTAGTTGATCTACCAGTAGCTTTTGATCTACTTTCTGCCCACCCTCAATCTTGGTATTTTATAGGAGAAATAAAGGGATGTAACATGAGTGGGGGAAGCAAAATCTGCATCTAGTTATACCATTCATTTAAAATCAGTCCTGCTCCAATCTTGGTTTGGTTTCTTGGTCATATGGGAGGGAGATGGAATGTTGGGAATGGGTTTTTATATCAGATGTTGCCACCGTAATTCCATCTAGTACTGAACATAGGTCAGTACCTATCAGTTTGACAGTGAAACAGGGGCCACCCAAGAGCTTTTAGTGGTTCTACTTCATGGTCTTTGTGACTCAAACATATGGGTTCTGCACCTGTGCAGAACAGTCATTCAGAACATTCTAGAGCTAACCAGATTTTTAGGTGGGAGTCCTGCCCACTTCCTCTGCACATGCTCCAGACGTGGCTCTCACCTGCCTCTCTCAGTTCCTTTTCATCCGCTGCAGCAGCTAGCAGCCTTGGAACATTCTCTCACCTTATGGCAAAATCTACAAAATTCTACTGTCCCTTATTGGGATGCTGAGCAGAGTTATTCTTTCTTTTCTTCCTTTCCTATCTTCTCTGAGTTCGTTTTTTTCTTTGTTGCCCCTTTGGGGCACATGGCCTCCAAAGCCTTCTTGAAAAATTGTACCTGCTGCTGTGGGAAGACACCACTGACTGACAGACGCTCCAACTGCCTTCTCTGCCTTGGAGAGGCATGCAGGTAGGCCAGGGGAAACAGAACTGCACACCTCTGTGCTCTGTTGTGGGAACAAGCCCTCAAGGCACCAGACATAGCTGCACTGAACTGGCCTCTGCATACTGCCTTGGCTTCCATTTGCAAGAAGCCAACTCTGTCTGTCTCTCAGCTTCTTCCAGTGCATACTATAGAAAGCACTTCAGGGCAACCATCCAAATGTATCGGGACAACCGGCCCCTGCCATACCGACAGCTTTGACCATCCCCTTGGACCAGCAAATCAAAACCAGCCTTTCAGTACTAATGGTTGAGACTGAGGAGATCAGACAGACAAAATCCCGAAATAAACAGCCCATTAACCCCCTAGTGCCAGGACTGAAAAACAGAAAAAGACAGCTCATAGGACAGAGTCAGACATCAAACCTGAACATATGCTGGTTTCAACACAGCCACCCTCAGTGCAAACAGTCTTGGCTTCTTCGGGAGGTTTTCTTTGTCACCACTATGATATGCTGTGGGAAAGCCATAGATGCTCCTGCTTCTACAGATCTCCTTCCCGTTACTATGAAGACACTTCACCATCAAGATGGCACATTATGAGTATAGGGATAGAGACTACCTGTATCATCATTCCCATCACCAACAATCCCCTCATTTTCTAGAATGATGTAAGGCAAGGTCTAACTATGCAACACCTCACACGGAATCTTAAACTACCTGATGCTCAGTTAGCGGAAACTACCATGGTAGCAAGCTTTACAAGTTTGGCACTTATTCTCCACCCTCCTCTTCCAGCTAACGTCTTTCAGGACATAATCCTGAAGAAACTCCAGGAGCCACTGGCTATTATGCAGTCACTGCCAGCAGTACAAAATACCCAGATGTCACTGGCTCCCAACACGGAGACACCACCTAACAACCTTTCTTCTCTCAGGTTCTCTCCGACAGATGACATAAGGCCATATGCTAGGCAAATCCTCAGAATGGCAAAGTTCCTTGGATTAGAGATTAAGATCCCTCTGGTCCCAGATCCGGTCTTTAAAAGAGTACAACCTGACTTAGCTCCACCAGTTACTATCCTGATGCTTCCAACATTAGTGCACGTAATCAAACAGTCTTGCATGAAACATTCTGTTCTCACATCCACATATAGAAAGATAGAAAACCTATATAGGGTTGAGTGGGAGGATTGTTCCTTCTTCTTCAAACACCCCACACTAAACTCCATAATCATGGAAGCATCCCAATCAAAGATGAGACAAAAGCCTCAGTCTGCCCCCGTGGATTCAGAGGGAGGGAAATTAGACTCAATGGGACATAGAATTTACTGCACTGCAACCGTGGCACTCCATGAGGTGTGCATGGCAGCCTACTGATGGTTCTTAAGGGAAAAAACAGCAACCTTCTTCAATGATCTCCTAGAAGACATCAAAAACTTAGCGATGATATTCTAGGCTGAAGCCCACAGAGTAGCAGGCTAACAAATCAATACAGCCCACCACATGGCCAACTGCAGCTCCAGGCCATGGCAGCCACTATCTCTTTGGGACATCATGCAGGACTCCACCAAGAGGCTAGATTGAGAGAGGAGGACCTGTTAAACAGTAAAGGTCTTTTCAGCACATCCACAGATGGTACCTTGACCATGTCTACAGAATGAAGACATCTGCCCAGAAGATGGGAATGGGACCCCAGTCCTCTATGGCCTCCACCAATGGACCATGCATACATACTGGCAACGCCAATGGCCACCTCGGCACCAACCCAACTTGGGCCTGAACCGGGCCTCCAAACAAGGCTCATCCTCCTTCCGCTCCAGGAGACCCTTTCAAAACAAATACTGCCAACCTGCTCATGGTAACCCCCTCCCTGACCAATCTAAACATCATCTTTGACTCCTACGCTGGAGCCTGATCACTGGTTCCCCTTCATCAGAACAGGGTCATACCTTTTCCTTCCACCTGGAGGTCCATCACCACTGACAAATGGGGACTCTCTGTCTTTGCTCGAGGCTATTCCATTGAATTCAAAGATCCCCCTGCCCGGATCTTTCACTCTATTCGCCCTACAGAGAGTCTAAGAAAAGAAATTGCTACCCTCTTGAGCAAGGGTGCAATAGAAAAACTCTTCCCCTGCTTAAAGGATTTTTTCTCCATGTACTTTACAGTCCCCCAAAAGGATGGTGGGCTTCTACCTATATTCAGCCTTGAGGATGTCAGTCGCTACATGTATCCAAAGAAATTCAGGATGACCACGCTGTCCTCATTCTTCCTCTCCTGCATCAGGGAGACTGGTTCATTACAGTAGATCTTTGTGACACTTTCACATTGCTATACCCTCTGCTTCTCGCCCTTTTCTCAGATTCACCTTGGGCAACAAAGTTTTCCAGTTCAAGGTTCTCCCTTTCAGCCTAGTCACAGCTCCAAAAGTCTTTATGAAGTGTATGGCAGTAGTGGCAGCACATCTGAGACTTCAAAGGGTTGTCGTCTATCCATACCTAGGCGACTGGCTCTCCGTAGCCCCCTCTCACCACCGCCTCAGCATCAACATCAGCATAGCCCTGTCGCTTCTGCAATCTCTGGGGCTGCAGGTCAACAGAGAAAAATCTTGTCTTATTCCATCTCAAACCCGGCAGTTTATGGGGTACTTCTCAACTCCACTCAAGCCCATGCCTACGTACCAACAGACAGAGTGGATACCCTACGACGCCTTGCATTGGAACTAATAGATACTTGCCAGTGCTGAGCAACCAGCATCCAACGCCTTCTCAGGCCGATGGCCTCCACCACCACAGCTAGCATGCCTCTGTATGAGACCGCTCCAGGCATGGTTCCTGAGAAACTTCAATCCAGAAACAGACTCCCAGATTGGTATCTTGTCACTTCCCAACTCGGTCTGGTGTTCCCTACACTGGTTGACAGTCCCAACACAGCTCTTATGGGCTCAACTTCCAGACTCTCTGTCTGTCCCTGACAGTCACCATGGACACATCTCTCCGTGGCTGGGGAGCCCACTGTCGTTGGGCAGTGGTCAGGGGATTGTCAGGGGCTCACAGTCAGGGGATTGTGGTCCCAATGGGAGAGAACCCTACACACAAATCAGCTTGAGCTTCTTGCTGTTGCCAAAGCCCTGAGGACACTCAAATCACACATCAAGGGACAATCCATCCAAGTCATAACAGATAATACCACTGTTGTCTTCTATATAAACAAGCAGAGAAGGACGAGATCCCTTCCCCGCCTACGGCTCACTCTCAATTTCTGGGACTGGTGTTTACGTCGTTACATTGCCCCCAATTGCCCCATCACTATAGACCTCAAAGGAATGTCCAACACTCTTGCAGACTCGTTCAGCAGGTTGGGAACTACCCCAACAGTCACACTTTAACTCTTTGACATATGGGGCACCCCAATTGTCAACCTCTTTGCTATAGCACTAAACACAAAATGCGAATCTTCCTGCAGCAGAACTAGTCACACACTACCCAGACTCTCCGGGAGACACTTTCTTCACTGGGGTGGCTCTCTAACTTACACGTTCCAGCCTTTCCCCGTTCTGGCCAAGACAAACGTGGTTTGTGACACTTCTTCTATCCAGCCACATTTTTTTCCATCTCCCAGATTTTCTTACAATGAACAGTGGGGAGATCAGGCAACCCCACCTGGAGACTCTACATCTCACTGCATGGAAGCTGGGCAACCTCACCAATTTTCCGACAAGGTCCTGGAAGTAGTGAGTGCCTCGTGCAAACCTTCTACCTGGGACCCATACGTTGCTAAATGGAAGGCTTTTCTAAAATTTCTCGCTCCGACAGAACAGGACCCAAAATGCTACAGTCTACTGAGTATATTGGACTTCCTTTCGCTGAAATGTAGAGGTCTAGTGTTCCCTTCCATCAAAGTTTACCTAGCAGCCATATAGGCTAAACATGACCACATTGAGGGTTTCTCTCGTTTCTCACACCCTTCTGTTAAATGGTTCCTCAAAGGTCTTGCCAACCTCTATCCACCAGCCTTCCTGCTGGTCCTGGCCAGGAGTCTGTACTGGCTCAACTGATGGCCAAGCCCCATGGCCACAGCCGACTTTAAGCTCCTCATGGTGAAAGTGGCTTTCCTTGTTGCTATTACTTTGGCACAAGGAGTGAGCAAACTGTGTGCTCTAAGACATGACCAACTGTTCCTAATTTTTTGTAAGGAAAAGGTTGTACTATGCCCAAACTGCTCTTTTCTTCCAAAGGCTTTCTCACAGTTCCACTTAACTCAGGATAGCGTACTACCAACTTTCCTTCCTCAGTCTACCTCCCAGATGAAGTTCAAGCTTCATATCCTAGATGTTAGAAGGGCACTTCTATTTTATGTGCACAGAACAACATTCTTTAGGAACTCTACCAGTCTATTCATCTGCCACTTGGGACCCAAAACGGGTCACCCTGTGTCATCACAACACTTGGTCAAGTGGGTGATTTCAGCAGTACTTCTCACCTATCAGTTGGCATGCTTACCAGCCTCACTGCAAGTATGGGGGCACTCGACTAGAGTTATAGCATCCTGTGCCGCTTTTCTCAAAGGAATTTTGCTTCCCAACTATATAGTGCAATGACCTGGGCTCAGCCTTCTATCTTCATCAAATATACATCAGAGCTTGCACTGATGTGGCTTTTGGCAGAGCAGTTCTTTCTTCAGTTCTGGCATGAAATCTCCCTCAGTAAGTTTCTTGCTTTTCAGTCATTCATATGTGTGAGTCACAGAGACTATGATGAAGGAGGTTGCTTACCTGCAACTGTGGTTCTTTGAGTGGTCATCTGTGAACTCACGCAACCCACCCTCCTCCCTGCCTTTTGTTTCAGACTCAGAACTGAGAGGCAGGCAGGAGCCATGCCCAAAGCATGGCCAGAGGAGGTGGGCAGGACTCCTGCCTAAAACTTTGTTTAGCTCTAGAATGTTCCGAATGACTGTTCTGCTGAGGCGCATAACCCATATGTGTGAATTCACAGATGACCACTCAAAGAACCACAGTTACAGGTAAGCAACCTGTCCTTTCTCCATACTCTGTGGACACCTTGAGTATGCAGAAATAATTCTAGGCAAATTTAAAAGGACCTTTAAAGGATAAAAAACCAAAAATGGCCTGACAGGGACTTATGCTGAGAGATCTCTAAGTTCTAGGGACTGTCAAGGTTGTCAGTTGGGAAAAGGAAAGGAAAGAAGGGGGCACAAACAAGCCAGTTTCCCTAACAGGTTACAGTACCCTGGAAGGGCGATCAGGGTCAGGTAAATGTTGGGAGGTGAAATGGGGGGTGGGATGGAGCACCTTTTTTCCTTTCCCATTCTCCATCTCTTCCCGACCCCAACACACACACACACACACACACACACACTGTATAGCAATAGACCTTTCTGATTTGGTCTCACAGCCAGACCTGAGTCTGAGCCCTTAGCATAGCAAGTGAAGGTTTCAGGAGGGTGGGAAAGGGAAGAAAAACCCTCCCAATTTCAAACAGTGCAAAGACATTATGATAAACAATTTTGAATGAATTTCTGTTATCTAGTTTTTGAAGATATTTAGAGTGGTGAAATTTTAAAGAACTTTTAAAAATTACATGTAACCGCTAATCTTAAATGCCATGCTCAGATCAGGTGTCTCTAGTTAGCATTTTCCAGACTCCATTATAAAGAAAAGATCTGTTGAAATAATGGATGAGACAGGTAACCATTTGTAAAGACAGAATTCATCTAGTTGCAAACCTGTTGCTACAGCTTACCATGAGAGCTATAGCATCATCTTGAAGGTTTGTCTCCCTCTTTTTTGGTGGCTTGTCCTTTTGCTGCTACCACTGTATTCTGTTTTTGCTCCCCAAGGCCCCAACTAATCAAGTGATGAATATAATGGGCTTGAGAAAGAAAAGGACAAATTTGCCTCATAAAACCAGAGTGGCCAGGAAACCCTATTTTTCTCTTTCCAGGGATACTTCTTTGTCTTTTGTACTCTTCTCTCTATATGTATATCAGGGGTCCGCAACATGGCACCTGCAAGTGCTACTGCACCCACAAGGCCAGGCTGAGGTGCCTGCCAAGCTATTTTCCCTCTCTGCAAGATAGAGGAGCCAGAGAAAGAGGGAGAGAGAGGAGGACCCAAAGAGAGAGAAAGAGAAAGCCACAGAGAGAGAAGCCAGAGTGGGTAGCACACACACAGGGTATGCGTTCATGTGCGCATGCACACAGAGAGAAACAAATAAGGGGGCACGGCTAACATTTTGTGATTGGCCCCCACTCCCTAAAGCAGTCAATTTGTGCTGGTGCCCTGGGCATTTTTTCAAAAAGCCAGATGTGCCTATGAGCCCAAAAAGGTTGGAGACTCCTGGTGTTATATGGTTTTCTGTTCCCGTCTGTGCATGCTTATGAACTTTCAGTCAAACTCACAGCTGTGTCCTGGTCATGCATCATTTATTTCAGGGTGGACACTTAAAAATAATTCTTGGAGGGGCTAAGTAGCTTATTTCAAAATGAGGGCACTGTGTGTGATGGGGAAAGAACCTTGTCACATTGCATATGAAATACCAGGCATTAGCAAGTACATAATTTCCAGTGCTGGAATTTCAGTTACTAAGGGAGCACATTAAAATAGAAACAATACAGGAACATAGTAGTTCCAGAAATCAAATGTTTTCGGAAGCCCATAAACATATGAGCCTATATGGACACTATATGGAGACTTCTAGGAAGAAGCTAAGTAGCTTAATCAAATGGAGAAATCTTTGAGCTATTCAAAACAAATTTTAAAAGCAAAGAAGCCTAATCAAATGTTGGGCCATAGAACCCGCCAAAGTTAATACAGTAAGGTAAAATGAAGAATGAGTTAAAATAAAAGATATACAGTGCCTTGCATAAGTATTTGCAAGTACCCCCTTTAACTTTTCCACATTTTGTTGTGTTACAACCTGGAATTAAAATGGATTTAATTGGCATTTTTACCATTTGATTTACACAACATACTTAACACTTTGAAGGCGCAAAATATTTTTTATTGTGGTACAAATTTAATGAAACAAAAACAAACTGGCATTTGTTGGTTGCATAAGCATTCACTCCCCTGAGTCACCACGCCTAAAAAAACATACTGTAGAGCTGGAAAAAGGGAAGAAAAGGGCAACTAAAATGATCAAGGGGCTGGAGCATCTCCTGTATGAGGAAAAGTTACAACACCTGGGATTGTTTATCTTGGAAAAAAGGAGGGTAAGGGGAGACATGATAGAGGTCTACAAAATTATGCATGGTGTGGAGAATGTGGATAGGGAGACATTTTTATTTTATTTCTGTCTTCCAGGGTATTAGCTATCCCGCCCAATTTTGTGTCATCTGCAGATTTGATCAGCATTCCCTGCACCACCACCTCCAATAAAAATGTTGAAGAGCACTGGACCCAGGACTGAGCCCTGTGGTACCCCGCTCGTTACCTCTCCCCAGTATGAGAGGGTCCCACTGATAAGCACTCTTCGAGTCCAATTCTGTAGCCAACTGTGGATCCACCTCATAGTTGTTTCATCTAGCCCACTTTGACCTAGTTTGCTCAACAGGATATCATGGGGCACTTTGTCGAAAGCTTTGCTGAAGTTAAGGTATATTATGTCTACAGCATTCCCACAGTCCACAAGGGAGGTTCCCTGATCAAAAAATGAGATCAGATTCGTCTGGCAGGATTTGTTCTTGACAAATCCATGTTGGCTTTGAGCCATCACTGCATTGTTTTCAAGGTGCTTACAGATGGATTGCTTTATCATCTGCTCCAGAATTTCTCCAGGGACTGATGTCAGCCTGACTGGTCTGTAGTTCCCAGGTTCCTCCTTTTTCAAGATAGGGACAACATTAGCCCTCTTCCAGCCATCTGGCACTTCACCCGTCCTCCATGATTTCTCAAAGAGAAGAGACAGTGGTTCTGAGAGTTTTTCTGCCAGTTCCTGTAGGATGCAGTTCATCTGGCCCTGGAAATTTGAACTCATTCAAAGTAATTAGGTGTTCCTTGACCATATGCCTATCGATCTCAATCTGCAATCCCACCCCTTCAGCCTGTACTTTGCCTTTGCCAGGCGGGTCATAGACCCCCTTTTGGGAGAAGACTGAACCAAAGTAGGAATTGAGCACTTCTGCCTTTTCCTTGTCACCTGTTATCATTTTGCCATCCTTATTTAATAGCTGAACCACCATTTCTTTCCTCTGACGTTTACTATGCACGTATCTAAAGAAAGCCTTTTTGTTGCTTTTAGCATCCCTCGCGAACCTCAGCTCGTTCTCAGATTTTAGCCTTCCTGATGCCATCACTGCAATTCTGTGCTATCTGCCTGTACTCTTCCTTTGTTGCTTGGCCTTCCTTCCACTTCCTATTGGTGCCCTTTTTTGTTTTCAAGTCATCTCTAAGCTTTTTGTGAAGCCACATTGGCTTCTTCTGTTGT
The DNA here is from genome assembly GCF_057233095.1 of Heloderma suspectum. Lineage (NCBI taxonomy): Eukaryota > Metazoa > Chordata > Lepidosauria > Squamata > Helodermatidae > Heloderma > Heloderma suspectum. The sequence continues at coordinate 146,576,543 of NC_139461.1, forward strand.
CTTCCACCTTTTTTTTTCTTGTTGGAATGGTTTGTAATTGTGCCTTGAGAATTTCCTTTTTAAAAAACTCCCACCCATCTTGGACTCTTTTTCTCGTTAGAATTGATTGCCATGGGACCTTATAATTGTTCTGAGTTTATTAAAATCAGCTTTCCTAAAATCCAGGGTACACGTTTGGCTACACTCGGCTTTTGCTTCCCTTAGAACCAAGAACTCAAGTATAACATGGTCACTTTCCCCCAGAGTTCCTGTAACTGCTACTTTATCCACTATGTCATCTCCGTTGGTTAGGATGAAGTCAAGGATAGCCAATCCTCTAGTTCCTTCCTCTACTTTCTGTAGGAGGAAGTTATCCGCCACACAAGTCAGGAATTTCCCGGAGGGGCCATGTTTTTCAGAATTTGTCTCCCAACAAATATCAGGGAAATTGAAGTCCCCCATTACTACTACATTATGCTTCCTTGAAACATTGGCTATTTGCTTTTCAAAAGTTTCATCCTCGTCTTCGCCTTGATTGGGTGGCCAGTAGTAGACTCTGACCACCAGGTTCCTTTTATTCTTTGCTCCATTTATTTTAACCCAGATGCTCTCGATGGGACCACCAAGCTTCTTCTTGGCAAAATTGCTGAAGCTTTTTCAGGTTGGATGGGGACCATTGGTGAACAGCAGTTTCCAAGTCTTGTCACAGATTCTCAATCAGATTGAGGTCTGGGCTTTGACTGGGCCATTCTAAGACATTCAGGTTCTTGTTTGTAAACCACTCCCTTGTAACTTTGGCTGGGTGTTTAGGGTCATTGTCCTGCTGGAAGGTGAACCTCCACCCCAGTCCCCTTACAGACTGAAACAGGTTTTCCTCTAGAATTGCCCTGTATTTGGCTCCGTCCATCTTGCCCTCAATCCTGACCAGTTTCCCAGTCCCTGCCAATGAAAAGCATCCCCACAATGTGATGCTGCCACCACCATGCTTCACCGTAGGGATAGTGTTCTCAGGGCAATGAGCACTGCTGGCTTTGTGCCATACATAGGGTTTTGCATTAAAAGCCAAAAAGTTCAATTTTGGTCTCATCAGACCAGAGAACCTTTTTCCACATGTTTGCTGTTTCTACCACATGTCTACTGGTAAGATCCAAATGGGATTTGATATGGGTTTTTTTTCAGCAATAGCTTTCTTCTTGCCACTGTTCCATAAAGCCCAACTTTGTGGTGCATCCAGGTGATAGTTGTCCCATGGACAGCTTCTCCCATCTCAGCTGTGGATCTCCCCAGCTCCTTCAGAGTTACCATTGGTTTCTTGATTGCTTCTCTGACTAATGCCCTCCTTACCCGGTCACTGAGTTTTGGTGGATGGCCTTCTCTAGGCAGAGTCGGGGTTGTGCCATATTCTTTCCATTTTGTAATAATGGATTTATTTATTATTTTATTTATTATTTATTATTTAATTTATTAATTGCCCATCTGGCTGGTCACCCAGCCACTCTGGGCGATGTACAACATACAATAAAACAATAAAATTCTACAATAAAAACATTTTCTAAAATACCCTAACCCACCCCAAATGCCTGCCTGAACAGCCACGTTTTTAATGCACGACGGAAGCTCATTAAAGAGGGGGCATGACGGAGTTCCCTAGGCAGGGAGTTCCACAGAGTGGGGGCCACCACAGAGAAGGCCCTCTCCCTCGTCCCCACCAGTCTAGCTGTCCTGGCTGATGGGACAGAGAGAAGGCCATCCGAGGCTGATCTTGTTAAGCGGCCTGTCTGGTGCTGCTGGAGGCGCTCCTTAAGATAGGCTGGGCCGGAACCATATGGGGTTTTAAAGGTCAAAACCAACACCTTGATTTTGGCCTGGAAAACAACTGGTAACCAGTGCAACTCCTTCAGCACTGGAGTGATGTGATCTCGCTGGCGGCTGCCTTTAATCAGGCAAGCCGCCGCGTTCTGTACTAGCTGCAGCTTCCGAACCATCTTCAAGGGTAACCCCACGTAGAGCGCATTACAGTAGTCTAAATGAGAGGAGACCAGGGCATGTACTACCGATGGCAGCAGATGGTCGGGAAGGAAGGGGCGCAGCCGCCGTATCAGATGGAATTGATGCAGCGCTGTCCGGCTCACAGCTGACACCTGAGCCTCCATGGACAGCTGGGAGTCCAAAATGACCCCCAGGCTGCGGACCTGGTCTTTCAAGGGTAGCCGTACCCCATTCAACACCAGGTCAACATCCCCTAGTCTCCTCTTGTCTCCCACCAAAAGTACCTCGGTCTTGTCAGGCTTCAGCTTTAGCCTACTCCTCCCCATCCAGCCACTCACCGTCTCCAGACATTTGGACAGGGATTCTACGGCCAACCTTGGTGAAGATTTGAATGAGAGGTAGAGCTGCGTGTCATCCGCATATTGATGTCACTGCACCCCAAACCTCCTGATGATAGCCCCCAGCGGCTTCACATAGATGTTAAATAGCATCGGGGAGAGGATGGAACCCTGTGGCACCCCACAAGTGAGTGGCCACGGGTCCAAAACCTCCTCTCCCAGTGCTACCCTCTGGTACCTGCCAGAGAGGAAGGACTGGAACCACCGCAATACGGTGTCTCCAATGCCCAACCCCTCCAGGCGGTCCAGGAGGATATTGTGGTCAACGGTATCAAAAGCCACTGAGAGGTCGAGGAGAACAAGGAAGGAGCATTCACCCCTATCCAGAGCCCTCCTCATATCATCTACCAAGGCCGTTTCTGTCCCATGCCCAAGCCTGAAGCCCGACTGAAATGGGTCTAGATAATCGGGTTCTTCCAAGTGTGCCTTCAACTGCACCGCCACCACCCGCTCAATCACCTTGCCCCAAAATGGCAGATTTGAGACTGGGCGAAAGTTGTTCAGAACTTGAGGATCCAAGGAGGGCTTCTTTAAGAGCGGTCTTATCACTGCCTCCTTGAGGGCTGATGGCATCACTCCCTCCTCAAGGGAAGCATTCACCACCGGAGCTCCAGGGATGTTCAGAATTTGGAATGTGTTTTTTTTAATAACCCAACCCTGATTGGTGCTTCTCTAGAACTTTACCCTGGACTTGATTTGATAGCTCCTTGGCGTTCATGATGCTGTTAGTTTAGATATTCTCTCCAACAAACTCTGAGGCCTTCCAGAAATAGGTGTATTTAATCTGAGATCATGTGACACTTGAATTGCACACAGGTGGACTCCATTCAACTACTTTTGTGACTTTTGAAAGCAGTTGGTTGCACCAGCGCTTATTTAGGGGTGTCACATCAAAGGAGGTGAGTGGTTTATGGGGGTGTCACAGCAAAGGGAGTGGTTTACAAACAAGAACAAGAACTTACGCAAACTAGACTTTCCAGTTTTTTAATTTGTAAATCATTTTGTAAAATATGTAGATTTTTCCCCACTTCAGCATTATGGACTATTTTGTGTAGATCAGTGACAAGAAATCCTAATTAAATCCATTTTAATTCCAGGTTATAACACAACAAAATGTGGAAATGTCAAAGGGGGTGAATATTTGCACAAGGCACTGTAGCTGAAGAACTTGTTCAATACTTCCATTTTTACACCTGCATTCCACAAAATGGATTTTTGTATAAGTTAAATATGCCAATGCAAATGGAAGTAGTCAAGTAGAAATAAGTTTGAACTTTAAAATAATTGCAAAAGATACTACTTTTTGAGAGAACAATCAGACTAGTATAAGAAGTAACATACTAAAAGTTGCAGTGTTTTGCTTGATACAAAATGGTTCTTAGAAATGGCTGAAAAGTAATAGTCACTTGACATTGTAATATCTCTGCTTCTATGTAGTCAATTGGGTCCCTTTTTTAAGAAATAGTTTTTCAAACATTTAAACATCCAAACATTTAACAGGGTAATTTATTGTCAGCCCAACAGTCATGAAGGTAACCCTCCTCTAATAATCATAAAGCCAATCTTGTACATTTCCTTTGCTATATCAGCATTAACAAGTGTTGATAACAGTCACTGTCATGATCTTCTGGCACAGAGGTGCATTGGGTCCAATGATTTGTTTGGGCATAAGACATTATCAAGTATGCTTCTATGCCAATAATAGCTTATATGAGTAGAACAAGGCTAGCATGAAAAAATTACTTTTGCATTGAGCTGGACATTGCAACTTTTAGTATGTTGTTTCTTATGCTACTTTCTTGTCAAAATTTCCCCCCGATTATTTTGAAATGTGTATGTATTTTCCTGTAACTTTATTGGATAAAGCTCCAGTAAGAGCGTAAGTACCGTTTACAGGAGTTAATAAGGCTTCTGGCACAGATGGCCTAGTGGATGGATTTTATTGAAAGGTAATTTAGTTAGGCCATTTACAAATAGTCAATATGTAATTGCAACATACTGCTTTCTGAACTAAAATGCAATCTAGAAGAATCTTTAATTTCTGAACACTAGGAAGAATCACAAAGGATCTATACCGGATAAAGGTTTGACCTTCGATATAGATTGTCTGACTTAGCTTTTGAACCAAGCTTTTAAAGTGTAGGCCTCCATTTTGGCAACATAAATTAATAAAAAATACTTTGATAGAGACAAAACAATTTTTTTTATTCAAAGCAGAAAGCAGTCATTTACTAGGACTCCTACATTTAATTGACCTTACTGAACAAGCAGCTAAAGCATTCAATGGTTGAATAATGAGCAGATAAAGCTCTTAGCAAAAATGTTAACTGCTTTTACCTGGAAGAGATACTTGGATAATAGAATATTTATAAAATTGGCTATAGTAAGAAAAATTAACATGAATGTGAGAAGAGAACAGTCCAAAGGCTTATGATTGTGATTCATTTAATGCAGAGACTTTTGTAGTGGTTTTATCAACACCATTTATTTTTTATTTTTTTAAATGAAACATTTTAAAATCAAAAGAAGATGAAGAGAGGAAATGGGATAGAGCCACAGAGGTTCCCCATCCGGCCTGCCAACTTTTTATGTAAGCCCTGCCTGCTCTCCCACCAGGTAAAACTCTTTTCTCTGATCAGCAGCTGATTGGAGATGAGAGCTTTCTGCGCAGCACTGTGACAAAAGGAGCCTCTAATCAACTGCTGATCGGAAATTAAAAATTTTACTTGTCAGGATAGGGAGTGGAACTTGGTGAGGAAGTGGTGAGTGATTCATTCCTGCTTACTTCTAAGAAGGCTTAAAATCAGTAATAATTACATTTTGGCCATGCCCACTTTGCTTTTGGTCCCACCCACAGATGGAATGTGGCCCTTGAGACTTTTCCCAGATTGGAATTTGGTTTAAAAAGAAAAAAAAAAAAGGTTTCTCACCCCTGGAATAGGAAATTGGAGGAGGGGGGAAGTGGAGATGATAGGGAGTAAGGTATTTGAGAGGGGCCAACTGTAGTAGGACCAAATTTTCATTTAGGAAAGTGGCTCAAGATCAAAGTCCATATTTTGTTCTGTGTTCTCTCTTCATCAATATAAAATTAAATTACCTTTCCTTAGACTCTTCCCATCAACAAGTGAGGAACAGTTCTGAAGTTTGCATAGCTTAAGGGTTTGGTAGTAAGTGGTGCTTTACCAGCAAAAGAATAGTGGTAGCAAATGGATTGTAAATTGCTGACTTGTATATTGAAATAATACATAGAATAGTCTAGATAAATGATGTGAAATCCATCCCTGGAAGCTTTCTGATTAAGACTAATATATGAAAATGCACACACTCATGTGTTTGACTCCTGGAGTAGGCTTTGCCTAATTGGGCTGTCCCAAATAACTGATTCAGCAGTGTGGAAACACCACTCTCCAACCAATTGCTGGCTTGTCTCCAATGTTTTTTGGGGTAGTGTGTATACCAATTTTAATTTTATTTTAGACTTGTGCCATTCTGATTTTTCATAGCACTGAGTCTACTTTTGGTACTCTGGTATCTGATAAAAGAGTTTTGTGTTGTGTTGATCTAATAAAATATTTCAGGGTCTTTTGTAACTATGACTAATCATAGTGTTGGTGACATGGCTTCAGGTGTTTGTGGGATCACTCTAGAAGTTCTCTGCATTACTGTGGAACCCCCAGAAGGTGGTGGTGCACAAGTGCTTCTAATTGGCTACAGGGTGGCCTTCTTTAGAGGGTTTGGTCACTCCCAGATCAGTCTCCTGCCATAGTCAACATGTATATTGGCCACTTGTTTGGTGCCAGCAGTGTGGTGTTGGCACCCAACATGTGTGTCGCCTTTCTGTTTGTCCTCACTTCTTTGTTTATTCACTACTGGACTGTAGTTGAGAATTAGGTGCCGATGAGGTAGTAGGCTGAATCCTGTCAAGATTAGAATAATGATAGTCAGCAGGCTCTGTTATTTCTTGGGAGAAGCAGTTACTTGGTCAACTGTTGGTACTGTCTAGTTGCTCAGATGTGCAAGTCTGGAGTACTCCTGGATTTATTCATGTATAACTTCAGGTGGTGATATGAAGTGCTTTTGTCAGCTCCACATCTAAGAAAGCTGTGGCCCTTCTTTTTTGTTCTGATTTGGACCTTGGCATAGTTACTTACACCTTTCAATACATGTAACACATTCCTTGAAGACAATGTAAAAAGTGGCCTCGTGGGAAGGATTGTTGAATGGGAGCACATTATGCCCGGGGTCCACTCTCTGTGTTAAGCTCTGCAGGGTTTTGTGGCTGTAACTGAAGCTGGTTTTAAGACTTAAATTGCTTTAGCCACAAATGGCTTCCTCTCAGATGTATCATTAATCTCTTAGCTCTGTCAAGAACATCCTCCTGATTATTTTGTTTAGGCAGTGTGTGGTTGGTTCCTTAAATTTAGAACATAACTTTGACAAATGCCTTTAGCTTATGAGTCATAGATATAATCAGCTCCTAGACCTTATGGGCATATTGGCAACTTACAGTTTTGGATATTTGAGTCTTCAGCTTTCATAAACAAGAGATTAAAATTAAGGGGTTTGTGAACTGAGCTGTTTCCACAGGTAGTACGGTCAGATTTTAGTATTGCAAAATGGGCTTCTTCAAGGGGAAGGTGATAGATGACAGTAGGCCTTTTTCATAGGAAGGCCAGAGAACCTTGCTATGTTACATGGTCAGACTCCCAAAGAAAAGTATTATTTTAGAGGTAGACTCTTACTTCATTCTGCATATTTACCATACTTTCTTCTTGCTACCTCAGTACATTCCAAGGACTGAATTGGGAGTGAAATAAATTTGTATTTTATCCTGATAACTTTGAGTTGAAGTGTACTAAATTGACATACTCTCTAGAGTAGATTAGGATTTAATATTAAAAGTACCGTGTTATTTATCTATTTAAAGGCCTTTCCCAATTATAGTGCAATTTATCATACTACCAGTGTCACTGCATTTCTAACTGAGAAAATTCAGGTATGAAAGCTTTTATCTGTAACCCCTAAAACATGTTTCTCTGTCAACGTAGTACTTGGCTGTTGGGGAAATCTGGCTTCAAGGTTGTATCATGCTTTTGGTTAAACACATTTGAAGCTAAAATATGCAAAATCAGTTTGGTCCAGTCTGAGGGCTAATTCCAACATTGCTCAAGTGGAAGGGGAACTCATGCAAGGGGAGTTCCCCTTGCCCTCTTTCCCACTGCAGCCCCTTTGTGCCCACCATATCTGCTCTGGGGGGTCCCCCAACCCTCTGGAGCAGATTGGGCAGGGGGGGGGCTGCACTTTGGAGAGGAAATCCATTCCTCTGGTGGACAGCTACCATTGGATCCAACCCTGTAGGTTTCATGTTTGCTGTTAGTTTCTGCTGTTTGAAGTATGCAAGGGAGCTGTGTGACCACCACTAGTACATTAAAAAGGAAGTCTAATTGCAGCTTAGTCAGCATGAAAAGACCAAGTATGGGAAGAAGCAAGGCTTGATCCAGCCATCGGTGTACTGGCACAGTTTCAGAAATAACCTTTGCTCCCTCATGAGAAAAGTGTTGAAGATGGAAAAGTTGTACAGTCATGTGAAAAAGAAAGTGCAACCTCTTTGAATTCTATGGTTTTACGTATCAGGACATAATAAAAATCATCTGGTCCTTAGCAGGTCTTAAAATTAGGTAAATACAACCTCAGATGAACAACAACACATGACACCGTGTCATTATTTATTTTACAGAAATAAAGCCAAAATGGAGAAGCCATGTGTGAAAAACTAAGTACACCTTTAATGCTTCCATAGGTATGAAGAGGCTAAGTAGCAGCCAGGTGCTGCTAATCAAGTGCCCTTGATTAATTGATCATCAGCAAGTGTGACCACCTCTATAAAAGCCAAAGTCTCAGGAGTTTGCTGGTCTGAAGCATTCAAGTGTGTGTTAACACAATGCCAAAGAGTAAAGACATCAGCAATGATCTTAGAGAAGCAATTGTTGCTGCCCATCAGTCTGGGAAGGGTTATAAGGCCGTTTCCAAACAATTTAAAGTCCATCATTCTACAGTGAGGAAGATTATTCACAAGTGGAAAACATTCAAGACAGTTGCCAATCTTCCCAGGAGTGGACATCTCAGCAAATTCACCCCAAGGGCAGACCGTGCAATGCTCAGAGAAATTTCAAAACATCCAAGAGTTCCATCTCAGACTCTACAGGCCTCAGTTAGCATGTTAAATGTTAGTTCGTGACAGTACAATTAGAAAAAGACTGAACAAGAATGGTTTGTTTGGAAGGGTTGCCAGGAGAAAGCCTCTTCTCTCGAAAAAGAACATGGCAGCATGGCTTAGGTTTGCAAAGTTGCATCTGAACAAATCATAAGACTTCTGGAACAATGTCCTTTTGGACAGATGAGACCAAAGTGGAGATGTTTGACCATAATGCAAAAACCAAACACAGCATATCAGCACAAACATCTCATACCAGCTGTCAAGCACAGTGGTGGAGGGGTGATGATTTGGGCTTGTTTTGCAGCCGCAGGACCTGGGCACCTTGCAGTCATTGAGTCGACCATGACCACCTCTGTATACCAAAGTATTCTAGAGTCAAATGTGAGGCCATCTGTCCGACAGCTAAACCTTGGCCGAAATTGGGTCATGCAACAGGACAATGATCCCAAGCACACCAGCAAATCTACAACAGAATGGCTGAAAAAGAAAAGAATCAAGGTGTTGCAATGGCCCAGTCAAAGTCCAGACCTCAACCCGATTGAAATGCTGTAGCAGGACCTTAAGAGAGCTGTGCATAAACAAATGCCTGCAAACCTCAATGAACTGAAGCAATGTTGTAAAGAAGAGTGGGCCAAAATTCCTCCACAACAATGTGAGAGACTGATAAAGTCATACAGAAAATGATTGCTTCAAGTTATTGCTGCTAAAGGTGGTTCTACAAGCTATTGAATCATAAGGTGTACTTAGTTTTTCACACATGGCTTCTCCATTTTGGCTTTATTTCTGTAAAATAAATAATGACACGGTGTAATATGTCATGTGTTGTTGTTCATCTGAGGTTGTATTTAGCTAATTTTAAGACCTGCTAAGGACTAGATGATTTTTATTATGTCCTGATACATAAAACCATAGAACTCAAAGAGGGTGTACTTTTTCACATGACTGTATGTATTAACAAGGGATAGTGTGAATATTTTCATTTGGGCACACATAGGTCTTGCTGAAAAGACCCTTTGCCCCAGCCATTCCAACGTTACAAAGGCACATGCTTTTTCTGACATGGGTTTTAACACTCCTATAGGAAAAATCATACATGAAGCATTCTCCAGCATTGCCCTTCTGCCTGGGTTTGTAGGAAACTGGTGACTGTGCCATTTAAGAGACATACACATGAAGGAGAAGATACAAAAGTTAAGGCAAGGGATACAATGTAGGAGAGTCTCAGAATTTTGCTATGATACTGAGCAATTCTGTGGGGCCTTCTAAAGTTTTCTAGCTTTCCACCTTTATAAATGGGCACTGCCGGGTTTTTTTAAATGACTTGGGAATTAAGAGGATATAAGTGAAATCAGAACTCTTAAATAGGATGTAGACTTATTGACTATCATGGTGGATTAAGTAATAGAAGGTTCAACAGTAGTTGAGGCTGTAAATTCACTTCCATTCTTGAGTCTGTCTGTCTGCTTTCTTCAAGATCCTAATGGCAGGGGAAAAAATAAGGCAAAGAATTAGGAAACCTTGAAGTGAATTTTGACCTGTTTAATTCATATCCTGCAGACAAATGAGCACAGAACCAGAACTATGCTTTGAGATGTGACCAAATTTAGTTAAACGTTTTTAGGATAATTCAGATGTTACACTAGAAGTGTTCTCGCTACATCAAAAAGAGTGGTGTGTGTTAAGCTCTAAAGATCCATAGCAAAAGTGAATAGGGGCTGAATATTCTTCTCCTAAACAAGATTGATAAAGAATTAACAAGCCCAGTTTGTAGAAAAATGCAAAAGCATACGGTGGTCCAGTTAATTACTGGACATGATAGATGCTTTAAGGTTGGCTGAATTTGTTGTGGCTTTCATACTGTAGAAGATATTTTCAATCAGTTTAATCTGTATCTCAGTGGTCCCTATGAGAGGCAGCCTAATTGAATTCAGCCTATAGTTTTTCAAGGTTTTATGACTGTCCATAACCTCAAAGATAGAGAAAATCAGAATGTGACTGCTAATAGCAAAGCTTCAATTAGTCTTGCATCACGATAGTTTTTATCTTTAATGTCAAGAATTTAATCATTTCCTTAGATACTTGGAGCTCTGGATCCAAATATCCACACATGGGTACAATTTTATCTATGCTTGTATTGATGAGGTGACAAGGAGTTGTGTTAGAGGCTAGGCCCAACAAGTTGCTGTGCACGTGATAAAGTCTGAGTCAAGGCATCTTGATTTTTAAAGCCAGTAGTATTCATGCTCATTCTTACAAAATAAACTTGCAAGATATTCAAATAATCACAGACATGTTGATGTCTAGTTTTGAATATTTAGGGCGCATGATGGCTGTCTTATTGCTTATTTGCCTTGTGAAATATTGTCTTTTTTTCCCACTATCATCTTCTGGCTTTTAAAAATTAGTGTATTTGTTCATGAAGAACCAGTATTCATTTGGCCTTCAGCTCTTAGCCTAGAGTGACTTGGATTTTGGAGGTATTGTTGATATAAGGCTGTTTCTTGCTAGGTTAGTTTGGGAAGCATTTAAAATTTGGACTGAATTGTTTAAACCATGTTTTACTATGGGAAATACATGTTTGGTTTTAAGAAATGTTTATTTTTGCATTGGTAGGGTCCTCATACTGGGGAGTATAGTTGGTAGTTTTGCAGTATATTTCTAGAGCACAGCTCCCAGAGAGAGAGGGAAAGTGGGGGTGTGGATGTTGGATGTTGTCTGTGTTCTGCATATTAAGACTTCAGTGTTCAACTGCAGTTACAGGATTTCTCTCCTTTTGCCTACGAGAACCATTTGTAGTCAAGACATCAGTAAATATTCCAAAATTGCTTTCTGTTTGCAATCTAATTTTATTTCCTTGGTAGCCAGTATCTAAGAGAGCATCTTTGTTCTTGAACGTTAATATAGTTGTTTTACAACTGAAGCTAAGATCCATATTTAAAATTCCAATTCTGTCTTATGCTGTCTATCCTGTTATGAAGTGTAGGCTTTAATCTATTTTATCTTAATGTGGTTAGTTTTGGGTGGAGAAAGAGTGGGAGGTATGGGTTAACTTCAGCATGGCATTTTTTCAAACATTTTTCATGTGCTTAGGTACATCCAAGCAGAAGTCAACTTCCCTTCAGGTAGCAGATCAGGACCTACTGTCACCTTTTCACCCATACCAGCCTTTGGAATGTATAGTAGAAGAAACTGAAGGCAAGCTGAATGAACTTGGACAGAGAATTAGTGCTATTGAAAAAGCACAGCTTAAATCATTGGAGTTAATTCAAGGTGAACCTTTGAACAAGGATAAGATTGAAGAGCTGAAAAAGAACAGAGAAGAACAAGTACAGAAGAAGAAGAAAATACTGAAAGAGCTGCAAAAGGTGGAAAGGCAATTGCAGATGAAAACACAACAGCAATTTACCAAAGAATATTTGGAGACCAAAGGTCAGACAGAGGCACCCCTTACCCAGCAGCAGCAGTGCCCACACACAGGTATCATCCCAGAAGTAGAAGGAAATGAGGGTCTTCCTGGGGATAACTTTTCAGGGTTATCGCAGGTTGACAGTGTCCTGTGTAAAGATGAGCAGCAACAGTCTCCACCATCTCCTGAGCAAACTGAGTTTGCCCCTCTCCAGCCTTTGTCAACACCACAGTGTGACTTTTCAAGTAATGTAGGTTGTAATGGGACAGATTCTTTTGAACTTCAGAAAGTATTAGGTAATCAGCAAACTGTAGGACAGCAGCCAATTGCTGGACATGGTCAGGGGCTGTTAGTTCAAGAACCAGACGGATTAATGGTTGCCACTCCAGCACAGACGCTTACCGACACTCTTGATGACCTGATAGCAGGTGGGTTGAGAAATATACATTTTCTTGCATTAATGTGTGTGCTTAGTTTCCTTTGCTCTCATTCCCTCTGACAAGGCTATCTTTCAGTTTTCCTCTCTGGGAATATTTGTTTAAGGATATTTCTTTCTTAGTATGCTTAATGTTAGCACAGTTAAATTCCCAAATATTGGGTTGCTGTATCAAAAGGCAAAATATTAACCTTTTACTTTATTTATTGAAATCTTACTATACAATCCTTTTGGCTTCCACTTCTGTTAGTGGTAATTTTAAAGGAAATCTAGTCATGAGAAACCAAGTCATTGAATTCACAGAATTGTGCAAATATACGTCTAATTTATGCCAGCCTGCAAGAATGTGTGGGCCAATCACTGGGCTCATGACCAGGCAGCACTCACATGGAAGTGCCATTTGTATGAATCGGTGCTTCTGTATAGGGGCTTTGTACATGACTGCTATGTCTAGTGCTCTCAAGGTGGCAATTTTCAAGTTTGAGGAAACCTTGGTGGCATAATATGCCAGTGGCTTTATTTTGAAGTTAATCTATGGACTACTCATTCATATATTTTGTATAGTATTTCCAGAATATCATATACATATTATCAGTTAAGAGGAAGAACAGGTTTGAGAGATGTTTCGCCTGTAGTTAAATGTAAGAGCCAGAAATACTTGCAACAGAAAGTGGAGGATAGTTTCTGCTTGGTAAAGATTTGGGCTACACTAGCTACCACCCTAGCTGTACCATCACTTTAACATCCAAAATTAGAAGAGTTGATCAAGAGTAATGGAATAAGATGGTAGGTGGAATTTTGTACTGGATTAGATGGACTCACATTGTTTATATATAATCTGCAAGCTTTAACAGAAACTTTCATTGCAGAGTAATTGGGCCGAAAATAAGGGAGGTCTTAGTATTCTTGAAGGCCCTGCCCCTGCGAAGACTGCACAGATGTTCTGTGTCCCTTTTTTTTTGCCAGGTGTGGTAGAGAATGTTTTCCTTTCCATTTGTATCCACAGTTAGCAAATCGATGGAACTGTCATGACATTCTATCTAGCTATTAAGACCATCCAGTTCACACATCACAACCACCCATGGTTTAACAAACCATTAAGAATGAAGCAGGATGAAGCGAGCATGCTAGTTCCCACCACCCAATCGCTCCTGCTGCAGCTGGGCAGAGCTGAACAAGCCAGGGACACACCTTCCCTGGATTGTTTGTCATGAAGTCTGAACCCAAAATTGTAGGTTGTTAGGGGAGGAACAACCCATGGCTTGTTCTTGTGTCACAAGTCTGATTTGTTCCTCCCCCAATAACCTGTGATTCCAGGTTCATATGTCACAGAAAATAACTCCGTGACAGAGCGTCCCTGGATTGTTTAGCTCAGTGGGAGCATGCAAGTAGCCAGGAGATGGCTCGTTGGTTCCTGCTTGTTCACGATTATCCAGGATTTAAACAGACCCTGGGTAGCTGTGACGTGTGAAATGAGCCCATAACTACACTGACTGTATTCTACTGAAATCAGTATCAATGTCTGCATGCCTCATGGATGGGCCTTGTGCTTTATTTTTGAAGCTGTGTTGGCATTGATGTGTATGTAGTATGGATATTCTTTATTTCTGAACTTGAAAAAGGAAATATGAAAGATGGCCTCTCTTGAGTAGTAGTTCTTATTAGTTAAATTGTACATTTTACAATTTAACTGAGGTCTTGACATTTTTACTGTATAAGCTCACACTCGCGTGTTTTAATGACAAAAAATATTCTGTTGACAACCCTGTTAATAGTCTGTGATATCAGTTGTGGGTCAACAAGAGAAACCAATTACTTTCTAAAATTGTTGAGTTCAGAAATAAAATGAGGTTTAAAAAAACCTTGGGTATGAGGAAGGAAAAATGTTATATGGATCTAAGCCTAGTGTCTTTATTATTAGCTATGCCAATATTTTGTGGGATGTATTTACTTAGTTGATAATCTCATAAAATCAGTACTGTCTAATCTCTGCAAGTTGTTAAAGCTTGCTTGAAATGGAAGCATATATGTAGCTGTTGTAATAATACAGTTCACTTGTAGATATAAGTGTAATTGAAGTGTGTGCCTAGCTAGCCACCAGCAACAACTGCATCTACCACTATTGCTGCTTGGCACCATTTTTTTCCATCAGCTGTGCCAAAATGAAGGCAGGAAGGATTGCACTTACTCTGTTTTGGCTTTATGATGTCAGTGTGTAGCTGTTGCATCTGATTGGCAACATCAGGGGTGGGGATAAATTAAAATAATGTGTGATCCTCCAGAGGTTGGACTGTAACTCCCATCAGCCCTAGCCAGAATAGTCAAAGTTGAGGGATGATGGGACTTGCAGTCCAACAACATTTGGAGGGTCACATGTTCCCCATTTCTGGGCTACATGGTATAATGAAGTTAAATCAGATTTGGCAAGATATTGACATAATGAAGTTAATCAAAATGAGGGCAGCGCTGAAAGAGAAAAATTGGTGCTGAGCAGTGGCAGAGGCTACTGCCGCACTACCATCAAGACTGCAAAGAGGCAGTGAAGGAAAGAACAAAGGGTGTTTTGGAAGTGTATATATAAAACCTTCCTGCTCTTCCAGCCTCCCTTTTGAGCTGAAAATGCTCATTTTGGAACATTTTCAGCCCTAATATGTAATTATGTAAATATGAATCATGTAAATATTTGTACTTCTGGTTCTATTAATGATATTCTTATATAGAGGAAGTTCACTTAATGTTCCTGAAAATCAGTAACGATTTAAGTGTTTATTGTTGGTGGTCTAAGTCTGCATCGCTTGTACAGAGCAGTGTGGATGGAAGCTTGTTGCCAAAAGATGACGGGACTGAGCCAAGCGAATTTTTAGTAGTCTGTTGCTTTCATCACAGAATTCATTGAAAAGAATAGTCTGGGGAATAATGTGGGCTGTGCACAGAGTTCTGGCCAGTGTGAGGTGATATGTGGCGACCAAATGTGCAGATTTGTGTGTGTGTATACCTATATTTTCATTGGGAATATCAGCCAGAGTCTTAGGGTTACATTTTCAAGGGTTGCATGTATTGCAAATGGTGGAAGCTGGCTTCTATTTAAAACAATGATGGAGGAAGAGAAAGAAGAGATCGAGGTGATTATTGGAGCTGAGCCAGTGAGTATCTTAATCTACAGGCAATAATATTTCTTGGGCATTGTTATTGTACTACTCCAGGCCTCAATTTGCTTCCATATGTAGAACTAATGCCACTAAAATTGCTGGGGCAATGCATATGAAGAAACATGTTATCCTTTCTAGTGTCCCATTGGTAGTCAAAGATGTAGTTCCTCTCTGGATTACAGTTTCCACTGATGTAGCTATTAATATTGCAGTTCCCAAAAGTAGTACAGAAACAAGCTTGAGTATGTGTTGCAGCATTTGAGTAAATACTCAAAGGAATATAGGTTCATCTAAATCGGGCCCCAAAAGTTTTGGGCTGTTGGGCACATTTGGAATTTTGAGGGAGTGTTGAAGGTGCTCTCACAAAATGGCTGCCATGGGACTGCTACCGAGGGTGTGGCCAGCTACAAACCACCAGTTTCCCAAAAGGCAAACTGGTGAGGCTAAAAGAAAAGTAATTTGCTCAAGAACCAAAGTGCAAGGTGGAGTTGAGGTCTGAGCTCCAAAACACAAAACCACTCCTTTGAACCCAAAGTTTTCTGCACCTTTGTACCAGCTTACACTATTAGCATTAATGCAGAAGTTGCTTATGCTAGTACTAAGTCAATTGCATAAGCAGAGTAGCAGCGTCTTCTGTATCTTCTTGCAAGCTTTAGTTTTCTCTGTGTACGTTAAGTACCTGTTGACAAGAAATTGCCTTTATTATTCCTTATACATGCCAACACAACATGTTTTTGTGTTTGCTTACATTGTAAGTTGGCTAGCAGTTCTTTTGTCCATATGCTCAATTGAGAGATACACCTGTTTCTCTTTTCTCTCAAAGACATTTTCATTTGTGGAAGGTTCTGTTGCTGGCTTCCAAATATATTATGCAGCTACATGTGGTGATACCACCCCTCCTTTTAGCAAACACCACCTTGTCTAGGAATGGGGAATGCTGTCATCCTTCTGGATCATGAAGCATACAATTATGAAAGTTATGGACTAGGACTGCAACATTTTAAGCTCAACTTAACCCCCTTCCCCGTTTGTTATATAAGCCTTATGGCACTGAAACATACATCTCTCTTTTCCTGGCTCTGCACCTCTGTTGACCTAGTCAGAAATGACAAGGCACTGCGGCATCTGTCCTGTTCGTTTTTCAAATGGCTCATGGCTCTCTCCCTCTCTTCCCAGCTCCACACCTTAGCTGGCCCAGGATAGCCTGTTGGTGCCTCTTGCCTGCTTCTGGGCTTGCTCCATTTCTAGTGACTGACATGGCATTGTGGGGAACAGGCAGTTGCTTGAAGGCTTTGGGTAGTTGGGTGACATATGTGGTGATCAAGCAAGGCTTCTTGTGCATTTGGGGGGAAAAGGTGTGTGCCATGCCACTCCCCTCTCACACCTGGTGAATTTGCTTCATTCCCCAAAATGGAGGGAGAGTAAAATATGTGTATTAATGTGTCCTGTACCCCTATGTGTCTGTCTTGCCTGTTACATGCTAGGTTGCCAAACTGTTCTTATAAGTGAGGGGAGGGGAGAAAAACATTACTAAAAGCTATAGAATCTCCGCATGTGGAGGCAATATATCCCCAAATACCAGATGCTGGAAAGAAACAGGGAATGCTGGCTGTTACACCTTAATCCTTTCTTGGCAATGTGGAGAGGGCTTTGTGCTCACTTAATAGTATGTGTATAATCTTTTGTAAATGCATTTAACTTTTCCACTTGGTTTTATGCATATGTAAGTCTGAGAGAATATAATTGACTAAACCGAAGAAAAGACATTTTAACTGAATAAAATTGCATGAAACCTATCTTTTATAGAGAAAATAAATTTGGTCCCAAAATCTAGTTGGGATGGTTTGATTTTTATGCTTACACACACACACACACACACACACCGCCCCCCCAAGACAGGTCCCTACAAGCCTGCTCAATGAGAATAGAGATGGACTCAGGATTTGAGATCTAGTCTTTTAACTGAAAGGACACAGTTCGACAGCAAGCTTAATGAAAAGGAGATATGCTTCATTGAAAGTAAAGAAGAAAATTCAGTCATGCAAGTACAGAAAGAAAAATAAGGGTGCAATCCTATGGTCGCTAGTCAGCCGGTAGACGGCCATAGGATTGGTCGGTTTCCACTTTCCCAGAGAACTGCCTTCCCACCCCTCCCCCATCACCTTGTAGGTGGCGCAGATCGTCCCTGGGCTCCATGCTCGGAAGAGCAGTGCACAGTGTGGCAAAAGGGGGTGTTCCTGGGGCCGGGGAGTGCTGGTACGTTTCCTATGCGTCATCTGGCCTCTCCACCCTGTGCTCCAACATCCCATGGCTAGACAGCTGAAATTGGCTGTCTAGCTGCAAATGCAGGGTGGCTGGAGCATGGAGGAGAAGATCCCCTCCATGCTACTCCCGCTTTGCATTGGATAGGCGGTCGCCTCTGTGTTCAGAGACGGCCGCCTCTCCACATAGGTTGCAGTATCTGAGATCTGCTGCACTGATCCAGGACTCAAAGCAGGCATGATGCACCCTTCAGGTACCAGGATGAAAGACAGGACTTCAAACATCGGGCACACTACTTTTTTTGTTACAGGCTTTTGCTAGCCAAAATGCAGCAAAAATGTTAACAGTATGATTGAAGCTTCCTCATTGGTTGTTAGGGTTCCTTAAGACCATTCCCCCCATGTTCAAAGCCCTGCCCGATTACATCAAATGTTTTGTACCTAATTCTGCTTATCCTTGTGCTGTTGATACCCCCTGAAGTTTGTCATGTCTTTGTGGTTTTTTGTTTTCCAGATCCCAGTCTTCCCCCATTTCCTCTGTGATCATTCCAGGTTATTGTAGGCCATCTTATGACATGCCACTGTCTAATTTTCTTATTGACGTTCGGGTTTTTGCACCTGGGACAAAGTACTTCTGCTTTGCTAAATGTTCTTTGCTGATGCTTAGCTAAAGTCCTTTAGCTCAAAGTTAGCCAAAGTCCCCTTTGCTTCAAAGCAGACCCGTACGTTGGGTTACCTAATATTTCAACTCCAATATATTGATCTCCTTGGCAACCATGTGGTTGCCCAATCATGAGACGTTAGCAGCCAGCACAAAGAGGCACCTTGCTATATTCATAGGGTTCGATCCAGACCCTCCATTCTGTGAATTAATTATTTTATTAAACACAGCAAACAGTTAAATCCACTTCCAAATGTGATGGCTTGGATTCCAGACTTAGAACTGAGATGTGAGAGGTGATTTCTGCCAGTCTCTTCTTCCACCTGCAGCCCCCTGTGCCCATTGAAGATCTGCTCTGGAGGGTCTGGGGACCATCCAGAATAGTAGGAGAGGCAATGTGGGGGAGGGGGAAATGCAGGGCAAAGTGGCAAAAAATGTTGTGTGTGTGTCCCCACCCTTCCGCCAGCAGGAGTTTGGATGTCAGTCTGTTCTGTGAACAGAAGGAGCCCTTCCATTTCATGTCAATTCTTTATCACTTTCAGCTGAAAGTTCATGGAATGGTCTGTGGTGTGTGATGCAGCCAGTTCTATGCTCTCTTAAATGGCTCTGTCAGTTATCCTTTGTTCCCTTTTATGGCTTCATCCCCAAATACCTGTATGATGCCACCTCTTTGCCTTCAAATCCCTTCTCAAACCCCAGCTTTTCTATGAAGCCTTGGCTTCACTCCCTTAGTTCTCTTCCCAAATTGAGACACTAACATGTGTGTAATTGCACTTGCTCATATTCATTCCTTTCTACCCTGTTTGCATTTCCCTGTTCTTCCCCTCCCTGTTTTCCCTTTTTTAATGTAAATTGTAAACTCTTTGGTACAGTAACCTTATCAGTTGCTTATGCTGTCTGTAAAGTGCCATGTGTAGTTGCTTACATGTAAATATAAAGATTTTACAGTCCTCTGTCCCTTGGCTGGTACCCTCTTGTGTTGTCAGCTACTGTACTGTACTGTAGATGTACTGCTTCAGTTGATTCCCTCAAGATTTAGACATTATCTCTTACATTGAATATGGGTGTACTGCATATTGAGAGTAAAGAAGCATGCATTTCAAGTGGTCCACTAGAAAGCAAGATATCCTTTGAGGCTCAGCATTTTTCTGGAGGAAGGGGAAATTTGATCTTAATTCTGTAAATACTGGCAGGCTTGATGATGTGTGGAAAGCAAAGCTCACAGTAGTCTGTGTCTTTAGTTTAAAAAGTGTTCTGTTACATTTTCTTCACTATCCATGTGGTGCGTTCTTTGACTGTACTTTCCCACTAAATATGAAAACAACTAATTTGGGAACATCAATTTCACAGGTGTCTTTCAGATCTCAGAAATCAGTTCTAAGATCCACTAATGTGTTTGAACTCACAGGTACCAGAAGTAATTGCATTCTGATTTGGAACTGAGATGTCACTCAAATGCCTCTATAGTGGTACTTTTACTACTGACAGCCAATATTGGCAATTTTATCGATTCAGATACTTTCACATGTTGCTAGTAAACAGGGAGAACTTGCAGATGCTCCTGTTCCATTCTGCATTTTGCTTTTTTGATACTGTTTTGTCCTAACTTGGTGTAGACAGTTGTTGCAAGTCAAGTGGACAAACTTTCATACAATTATTTGCTGCAGACGTAGGCAGAAGGTAAATCTGCAGATGTTTTGGACTGCATAGAATCATGGAGTTGCAAGGTGCCTCAGAGATTATCTAGTCCAACCCCCTGCTCAATGCAGGCTCTGTACTGCACAGTGCAGCTGCAGCATCCCTGACAGTTGTCCATCCAGCCTTTACTTAGATACCTCCACCTTCAACTCTCAGAAGCTCCTGCCAGCATAGCCAGTGGTCAGGAATGCTGGGGGTTGAAGTGCAAATGATTTGGAGATCTACTTTCTGCCCACTGTTTTTGTTACTCCCTCTAACCAGCCTAAGCCAAAGTTTCTGTTGGCCTTGGGTTCATGTGAAAACAAGACAAGTGTCCTGGTCTTAGTGCTAAAAAAAAACCTTTGGTATTGTTTCCTTGTGAACAACCAGGTTACTTTTAACCCTTTATTTTAATACCCTTCTGTTGCTAACTTGAATTGAATAAGACAGATTCTTTGTAAAAAATGTCTTCAACTGGTAAGGAAATTTAAGTGATATTGGCTTGCTTTTGTTCTTCGGCCAGGTTCTCAAGTGCGCAACATGTCCTGAATGTGTCTTATGACAGTTCAGGAAAAAGAACTTGTATCTTAAATGTAAATCATGTTTTCACAATGTTAGTCTTCCAATACGTGATTCACATAATAATTTCAGTACTATTTGATAGATCTTTTTTACATGTTGCCTCCTGTAAAAATTTAATTTTAAAAATCCATGTTCAGTTAGATTCACGAACAGAAATGGTGACTGCAAAAGTGTCACTTGCTTATATGTAAAAGGTTTAACATCAACAAAATATGGCTCATGGTGGAATTCTGCAGCTGTTTCATGAAAACTTGAATGCAGACTCAGAAGCACTAATAATTCTAGGCAGGTGAAATAATTCAGTAACTTTCATAGATGGCAGTGTTACTTGCCTGTCTTTACTTAATGCCTTCAGAACCCATTGAACTATGCTTTTCCCAATTACCTTTGCCCTGTGAGTGTAAGTAGCTGTTGCACAGCTAAATTACTGGAAAGATGTTTCCTGATTTCTGAGGTGCCTTTTCCTAAATCCGAGAAAAACAATGGTCATGTCCAATTTCAGGGAGGAAAAGCCATATTCAGGGCTGCAGTGAAGCTCATTTGAAAGGAAGGTTCACTGAAACTGGTATCTGTGAGTCAGTCCTTTACATTTGGTACTTGGTTATGGTACTGCTTCAGTAGCTTAGTTGAAAAGCAGCAAATAACATTAATAGATAGATAACTAAGTACAGAATAACAGTTGAACCTATCATATACAAAGGACATATGCATCATGTAAAATGTTACAGATATCTCTTTAAAATTCAGGGATGGGTTGGAGGAGAGACACTTCCTCAATTACTGCTTCCAAATATTTTGGAATGTGTGTCCTTTATACTTTTTGGGATGTGCATGCATTTTCTATGTGGACATCTGTACTGAGTACAAAATATAAAGTGAGAATCCATCATAAGTGTTCCTGGAATTGGGGTACAATGTTACATTAACCTGGTAATTCATCATTTGTTAAGAAGCTTAGTAGTTAACAGACAGGACATGGTCTGTTCTCTTGGGAAAGGAGGTTGTGAAGAAGGAGATGTTGAACTTATTTTTTTCTTCTTTCCTAGCTGTTAATAGCAGAGTGCCCACTGGCTCCAATTCCTCACATACTACGGAATCGCCTACACCTGAGCCTTGTTCACAAACACTCAATGTGACTTCTCAGTCTGTACTCCCCACATATCCTTCTGTTGACATTGATGCCCATGTGAGTAATATAGATTGGTTATAAATCTGTTTTTGTTTTAATAGTTATTTCTGTTACATAACAGAGCAATAATAAAGTGTTCCATACTAAATGTAATATATGTATTTTCTACTGTTTAGACGGAGAGTAACCATGATACTGCACTGACTCTTGCATGTGCTGGTGGGCATGAAGAGCTCGTCTCTGTGTTAATAGCACGAGGTGCCAGCATAGAACACAGAGATAAGAAGGGTAAGGTACTGAAGTGCTGCTACTTGTCTGTGCTTTTATCAGCAGTTGATGCATATCCAGTTGGGCATTCTACTACTTCTCATAACTTTCTGGCTGATGGGTGGTTGTTGTTGTTTTTGCTTTTTTCCTAGCTTTGATCAATGCTGGCAAGTGTTTGGAAACTTAAACTGTGTTGCTATATGGGGTTTTTGAAAATAACTGAGTATGAAGCTTGTGTTTCTTTTGGCACAGACTTCTTGTCACCTCTGCTTCCCCTACCCCATCCCACACTCGAAGTGGTTTATGACAAACTCAAAGTAAATGCCAACCTTTATTTCAGTTTCCTATACATTGATTTCCACTGCCACTATTTATTGTGAATTACTGGCTTGAATATGCTAGTATTACATTCTGTGGAGCAGTTAATTTTGACAATTTTAAAAAATGGCTTTTAATATGATCATTTCTATTAGGTTTTACACCGCTAATTTTAGCTGCAACTGCTGGTCATGTTGGTGTCGTAGAGATTCTTCTAGACAAAGGTGGAGATATTGAAGCACAATCTGAACGTACTAAAGACACTCCACTTTCATTAGCATGCTCTGGTGGGCGCCAAGAGGTAAGTATTATAATCTTTAGTAGGCTTTACATGGAGTTCTGTTTTTACATTCCAGTCTTATATTGGGAGAAGAGGACATAAACTTCCAGCAGTATGATATGTCCCCTGGCTCCTTGCAGCATTTTATTGCATATTGTAGTTATTGAATTTTATATGTAAACATTTATAGTGAAATAGTGTTTGTCTGTGTATTACCGGTTCTATAAATTCCTTTCCCAAAATATTATTTATAGTAGTAGTTCTTAATAGACATTTGACATTCTCTATCAGAAGAATAAGATTCTTCAAAAGCTAACTCCTGTGCAGCTTTTATATGTAGCATCTGATAGAATAATTCTAAAATATATAAACCCCATCTAAAAATACAAAACTAGTCAGCTTTAAGGAAAGCGCTGATGACTTGGCAGGTATAAACTGGAGGTGAAATGGGGTCAAGACACTTACACATTATTAAATGTACCTGAATTTGTGTAGCATCCATTATGGGGCTTCACAATCCTGTCCCCTCAAAATGTCCAGTCCCCTAG
Source organism: Heloderma suspectum (assembly GCF_057233095.1). Classification (NCBI taxonomy): domain Eukaryota; kingdom Metazoa; phylum Chordata; class Lepidosauria; order Squamata; family Helodermatidae; genus Heloderma; species Heloderma suspectum. Next base: position 146,599,840 of record NC_139461.1, read on the forward strand.
ATTAGACATACGTACATAGGATGCTACAAGTGAGACCACATTCCAAAGTTGCGTCCAGTGTGTGGACACAAGACAGGGTGCCTGATCATGTTTGACTACCCTTCAGAGAAGCTGCACAGTTTTGGCTGCCTGTGAAAAGGGCTTTGGACTGCCTCCTATAATTGTATCTGTTCAATGTTGTGTTACTTTCGGCACCTCCTGAAGATACTGTTATTTCGAGAGGCCTTCCTTGAGTGACCAGCTGCCGTTTATTAAATTCAGAATTTGTTTCTTTTAGAATTTTGTTTCTTTTAGAATTTTGTTTCTTTTAAAATGTTTTAATTGTTTTAGCATGGTGTTTTATTCTTTTATCTTTGCTGTTCACTGCTCCGAAATCTTTGATGTGGAGCAGTATATAAATATTGTAAATAAATAAACATGTTTTATCATTGGTTTCTTCCACTTTCACTAGCAGCTATTTTTTGAATTGTCTACAGCCCTGCCTTCCATGTTAAAACTAATAAAATAAGGCATACGCAATATTAACCTTGATTTATGTGATGAAAATCCAGTCAGACTTGTATGTTAACTGTCTGAGAAGAGCTGTGTTGCCATAATCTTTCTGTTGTTGTTCAATCGTTAAGTTGTGTCCAACTCTTCGTGACCCCATGGACCATAGCACGCCAGGCCTTCCTGTCCTGCACTCTCTCCCGGAGTGTGCTCAAGTTCATATTCATTGCATCAGTGATGCTATCTAGCCATCTCATCCTCTGCCGTCCCCTTCTCCTTTTGCCTTCAATCTTTCCCAGCATCAGGGTCTTTTCCAGTGACTTTTCTCTTCTCATTAGGTGGCCAAAATATTGGAGCTTCACCTTCAGTATCTGTCCTTCCAATGAGCAGTCAGGGTTGATTTCCTTTAGGATTGACTGATTGGACCTCCTTGCAGTCCAGGGGACTCGTAAGAGTCTTCTCCAGCACCACAGTTTGAAAGCATCAATTCTTCGGCTCTCAGCCTTCCTTATAGTCCAGCTCTCACAGCCATACGTTACTACTGGGAAAACCATAGCTTTGATTAGACGGACCTTTGTCGGCAAGGTGATGTCTCTGCTTCTTACTTTGCTGTCTAGGTTTGCCATAGCTTTCCTCCCAAGGAGCAAGCATCTTTTAATTTCATGGCTATAGGCACCATCTGCGGTGATCTTGGAGCCCAAGAAAATAAAATCTGTCACTGCTTCCATTTCTTCCCCTTCCATATGCCAGGAAGTGATGGGGCCAGATGCCATGATCTTCATTTTTTTGATGTTGAGCTTCAAACCAGCTTTTGCACTCTCCACTTTCACCCTCAACAAGAGGCTCTTTAGATCCTCTTTGCTTTCTGCCATTAGGGTGGTATCATCTGCGTATCTGAGGTTGTTGATAATTCTCCCGGCAATCTTAATTCTGACCTGTGATACATCCAACCCGGCGTTTCTCATGATGTATTCTGCATATAAGTTAAATAAGCAGGGCGACAATATGCAGCCTTGTCGTACTCCTTTCCCAATTTTGAACCAATCAGTTGTTCCATGTCCGGTTCTTACTGTTGCTTCTTGACCCTCGTACAGGTTTCTCAGGAGACAGGTAAGGTGGTCTGGTACTCCCATCTCTTTAAGAATTTGCCACAGTTTGTTGAGATCCACACAATCAAAGGCTTTAGCGTAGTCAATGAAGCAGAAATAGATGTTTTTCTGGCATTCTCTTGCTTTCTCCATGATCCAGCGAATGTTGGCGATTTGATCTCTAGTTCCTCTGCCTCTTCGAAACCCCGCTTGTACTTCTGGTAGTTCTCGGTTCACATACTGCTGAAGCCTAGCTTGTAGGATTTTGAGCATAACCTTGCTGGCATGTGAAATGAGCGCAATTGTGCGGTAGTTTGAACATTCTTTGGCATTGCCCTTCTTTGGAATTGGAATGTAAACTGACCTTTTCCAGTCTTGTGGCCACTGTTGAGTGTTCCAAATTTGTTGGCATATTGAGTGCAGCACTTTAACAGCATCATCTTTTAGGATATTAAGTAGCTTAGCTACAATACTGTCATCTCCGCAAGCTCTGTTGTTAGTAATGCTTCCTAAGGCCCACTTGACTTCACTCTCAAGGATGTCCAGCTCAAGTTCAGTGACCGCACTATCATGGCTATCAGGGACATTCAGATCTTTCCTGTATAGTTCTTCTGTGTATTCTTTCCAGCTCTTCTTAATCTCATCTGTTTCTGTTAGGTCCCTGCCTTCTTTGTTCTTTATCATGCCCATCTTTGCACAAAACATTCCCTTGATATCTCCGATTTTCTTGAAAAGATCTCTAGTTTTTCCCATTCTGTTGTTTTCCTCGATTTCTTTGCATTGTTCATTTAAGAAGGCCTTCTTGTCTCTCCGTGCTATTCTCTGGAACACTGCATTCATTTGGATACATCTTCCCCTTTCTCCCTTGCTTTTTGCTTCCCTTCTTTCCTCAGCTACTTGTAAAGCCTCATCAGACAGCCACTTTGCTTTTATTACATTTCTTTTTCTTTGGGATGGATTTTGTTGCTGCCTCCTGAACAGTGTTACGGACCTCCGTCCATAGTTCCTCAGGCACTCTGTCTACCAGGTCTAATCCCTTAAATCTATTCCTCACCTCCACTGTATATTCATAAGGATATGATTGAGGTCATACCTGAATGGTTTAGTGGTTTTCCTTACGTTCTTCAATTTAAGCCAAAATTTTGCAATAAGAAGCTCATGTGATCTGATCCACAGTCAGCACCAGGTCTTGTTTTTACTGACTGTATAGAGCTTCTCCATCTTTGGCTGCAAAGTACATAATCAATCTGATTTCGATATTGACCATCTGGTGATGTCCATGTGTAGAATCACCTCTTGTGCTGTTGGAAAAGAGTGTTTGCTATGATCAGCATGTTCTCTTGGCAAAACTCTATTAGCCTTTGTCCTGCTTCATTTTGTACACCAAGACCGTGCTTGCCTGTTATCCCGGTGATTTCTTGACTTCCTACTTTAGCATTCCAATCCCCTATGATGAAGAGGACATCTTTTTTTGGTGTTAGTTCTAGAAGGTGTTGTAGGCCTTCATAGAACCGATCAACCTCAGCTTCTTCGGCCTCCGTGGTTGGGGCATAGACTTGAATTACTGTGATGTTGAATGGTTTGCCTTGGATTCGTACTGAGATCCTTCTATCGTTTTTGAGATTATACCCCAGTACTGCTTTTCCCACCCTTTTATTGACTATGAGTGTTACTCCATTTCTTCTAAGTGATTCTTGCCCACAGTAGTAGGCATAATGGTCACCTGAATTAAATTTGCCCATGCTTGTCCATTTTAGTTTGCTGATTCCCAAGATGTCGATGTTCACTCTTGCCATCTCATGTTTGACCACCTCCAGCTTACCTTGATTCATTGATCTTACATTCCAGGTTCCTAAACAATATTGTTCTTTACAGCGTCGGACTTTCTTTTCACCACCAGACACATCCACAGCTGAGTGTCCTTTCGGCTTTGGCCCAGCCGCTTCACTCTTTCTGGCGCTACTTGGAAATTCCCTCTGCTCTTCCCCAGTAGTATATTGGACACCTTCCGACCTGAGGGGCTCAACTTCCGGCATCATATCTTTTGGCCTTGTGATACGTTCCATGGGGTTTTCTTGGCAAGAATACTGGAGTGGGTTGCCATTTCCTTCTCCAGTGGACCACATTTTGTCAGAACTCTCCGCCATGACCTGTCCGTCTTGGGTGGCCCGGCATGGCATAGCTTATGGCTTCACTGAGTTACGCAAGCGCCACAACAAGGCAATGATCCATGAAGGAGGTTCCTCCTGTGCAAGCACCAGGTCATTAGTGACCCCTAGAGGGACGCCGTTTATGCTGGCGTTTTCATGGCAGACTGTAGTGGGGTGGTTTGCCATTGCCTTCCCCAGTCGTGACTACCTTTCCCCCAACAAGCTGGGTACTCATTTTACCGACCTCAGAAGGATGGAAGGCTGAGTTGACCTGAGCCAGCTACCCGAGACCCGGCTTCCGCTGGGATCAAACTCAGGTTGTGGGGAGAGTTTCAGTTGCAGTACTGCTGCCTACCACTCTGCGCCACACAAGGCTCTTTCTGTACTATTTGACAATTAGCAGCTAGCTTTTTGTGTAGCAAGTGAGTAAAATAAATGGTGCTGCAGGAGAGCCTTGGTTCCCTGACTTGACCAACAGTGGGGCAACTAGTTATAGACTTAAGCAGTTTGGCTGTTCATGAATGTCACCCAGTGACAGAGGCTATTTGTCATTCTCTGATCCTGCTAATACTGTTATATATTTCAGGTGGTTGACCTGCTGCTGGCACGAGGAGCAAACAAAGAACACAGGAATGTGTCTGATTATACACCTCTAAGTCTTGCTGCATCTGGGGGATATGTTAACATTATTAAGATCCTGCTTAATGCAGGAGCAGAAATTAATTCAAGGTAATGGGCTATGTTTGGGCTCTGTGGTATACTGCATGTGCCATTTCTAGTTCTGTGGGGGGCTGCGGTAGTAGAAGGGTGTCCAGTTCAACTGATTTGCTACTTTGATACTGTTTGGATGTATTAAACTAGGGGTAATGAACCTCTTTCAGCCTGAGGGCCAAATTGCATTTCAGAGGAGCTCTCGGGCGTATTCCAGTGATGGGTGGGGCCAAAAATACCGTAAAGCTTTTACTGCCAGTAACTAAGCCTTACAAGATGCATTTCAACATTTTAGAATGGGGGCAGGGGAAGTGCACAAAAGCTGGGAAACCATGAAACGATTGCTGGTTGGGGGAAAGGAGATGGGGCCAGAGAGCATGGCCATCTAGGGAATCCTGGAGGGCTGGACTTCACCCTTGGGACTGAGCTTCTGTACCCCTGTACTAAACTGTAATGATCAACTGATGACAAACTTTTAACATTCTGTTCTCAATGTCTGTTAACTCTGTGTATTTGAAAAGTTCACATGATTTGGTAATCATGCAGTATTTCTTAAAATTCCTGCTAGTATTTAACTTATGAAGTGGTGGTGACTGTCAATTGACACCAGTCAGGTCTAGATTACTTTTAGTTTTGTAATGTTTCTCTTTCAGTTTTTCATAAAACAGTGTCTGTCTTCCCAGGAAAAATAATTGTTTCCTATACACTTGTCCAGGTTCTGTCATTCTGGTAGTTGTATTCATTGTTTCTTCCCTTTAGGACTGGCAGTAAGCTAGGCATTTCTCCTCTGATGTTGGCGGCTATGAATGGCCATGTTCCTGCAGTGAAGCTGTTACTTGATATGGGCTCTGATATTAATGCCCAGATTGAAACCAATCGGAACACAGCACTCACTTTGGCCTGTTTCCAGGGCAGAGCAGAGGTGGTCAGTCTGCTTTTGGACAGAAAAGCTAACGTTGAACATAGGGCAAAGGTGAGCAAACGGTAACTTTTTTCTCAGATGGTCTTGTGGTAAAAATGGTCTTGGTAAGGAAAAGTGTCAATATGACAGTTAAAACTGGAGACTCACTTGAAATAGTTTGGTGATTTGTCTGCACGCCAACCTCTCGTGTAATCCTACTGGGTCATCAGTAGTTGTATTGCTTTCGCAATTATTATTCACACCACCACATCATGAGTGACATTCCCTTCAAAACTTCAGTTGATGGGAAGAGATCCCACTGCTTATCTTGTCTTTAATTAGTGGGTTGCAAGTTTCCCAGTCTAAGCTTGGTTATACCAGTGGCAGCACCACTTGTTTTGTTTGTTTTTAAAAATGGAGGAAGACAGGATTCCTGTTCTTTTAACAGTTTTGTGGAATAGGGAATTCTGGCAAGAAGTTTCTCTTGCTTTTGCATAACAGGCTGCAACTGTCAAAATTAGGGAGGCATCTTCACCATAATCTCCTTTTGAGAGATTCCACAGAGAGAGAAGAAACAGGCTGGATGTCAGCTAGAGCTCAAATGGTGCAAGACTTGAAATGAAGATGACCGAGCACACACTAGGGCAGATGATCATGCCTATTGCATGGTGGTGTGGGCAGCAAAGGCGGCTTACTCTGCTGCCTCCATTGCGCCCTGAAATGGCGCAAAATGGCGCACTGCGCACAGTGGAACTGTTTCAGTTGGTATGGGGGCTGTTAACACTCTCCCAAGCGAATGGGGCCCTGGTCCCCTCAAGGACCTGCTGTGACCTTTTTGCATCGCACTTTGAGGGCAAAATCATTTGTCTCCATAGGGACAAGTGTGTTGTTAGCACACTTCCAGTTGAGGTGTTTGATGCCACCATCTGCCCAATTTTGTGGGATCAGTTTCAGTTGCTGTGGCTTATGATGTGGAAAAGGTACTTGCAGCAATGCAACCAACCACAAGCCCTCTTGATCCTTACCCCTCCTGGGTAGCCGAGGGGGTATGACTGGGTGGGTCCAGGGTGTGGTGAATGCTTCTCTGTGGGAAGAGGTGGTTCCTGCTGTCCTTAAGGAAGCAATAGTGCACCTATTCCTGAAGAAACCCACTCTGGACCCAACAGTATTAGACAACTACTGCCCAGTTGCAAATACCGCTTTCTTAGGGAATGTACTGGAGTGGGTCAAGGCAGAACAACTGCAGCACTGTTGAAGAATACTGATTATCTAGACCCATTCCAGTCTGGGTTTCAACATGGTTGCGGGACTGAATCAGCCTTGGTCACCCTGATGGATGACCTTTATCAAGAGAGGGATAGGGGGAGGACAACCTCGCTTTCATCTAGAGCTTTCTAGATGAATTTTTCATCTAGAGCTTTCATCTAGCTCGAAGTGGGCTAGATGAAACAACGATCATGTGGATCCACAGTTGGCTACAGAATCGGACTCAAAGAGTGCTTATCAATGGGACCTTCTCAAGCTGGGGAGAGGTAACGAGTGGGGTACCGCAGGGCTCAGTCCTGGGCCCAGTGCTCTTCAATATTTTTATTAATGACTTGGAGGAGGAGGTGCAGGGAATGCTGATCAAATTTGCAGATGACACAAAATTGGGAGGGATAGCTAATACTTTGGAAGACAGAAACAAAATTCAAAGTGATCTGGATAGACTGGAGTGCTGGGCAGAAAACAACAGAATGGCATTTAATAGGGACAAATGCCAAGTTCTGCACCTAGGAAAAAGAAACCAAATGCACAGTTACAAGATGGGGGATACGTGGCTCAACCACACTACGAGCGAGAAGGATCTTGGAATTGTCGTCGATCACAAGCTGAATATGAGCCAACAATGTGATGTGGCTGCAAAAAAGGCAAATGCTATTTTGGGCTGCATTCATAGAAGCATCGCTTTCAAATCCCGGGAAGTACTAGTTCCCCTCTACTCAGCACTGGTTAGGCCTCATCTGGAGTACTGTGTCCAGTTCTGGGCACCACACTTTAAGAAGGATGCAGACAAGCTGGAGAGGGTTCAAAGGAGGGCAACAAAGATGATCAGGGGACTGGAAACAAAGCCCTATGAAGAGAGACTGAAAGAACTGGGCATGTTTAGCCTTGAGAAGAGAAGACTGAGGGGAGATATGATAGCGCTCTTCAAGTACTTGAAAGGTTGTCACAGAGAAGAAGGCCAGGATCTCTTCTTGATCATCCCAGAGTGCAGGACACGGAATAATGGGCTCAAGTTACAGGAAGCCAGATTCCGACTGAACATCAGGAAAAACTTCCTGAGTGTCAGAGCAATACGGCAATGGAACCAATTACCTGGGGAGGTGGTGGGCTCTCCCACACTGGAGGCCTTCAAGACGAGGCTGGACAGCCATTTGTCAGGGATGCTCTGACTTGGATTCCTGCATTGAGCAGGGGGTTGGACTCGATGGCCTTGTAGGCCCCTTCCAACCCTACTATTCTATGATTCTATGAACCCTTCTAATTCTGCTTGATCTCTCATCTACTTCTGATAACACTGACCATGGTATCCTCCTGGCTCGACTGTGGGATGGGCATCTAGTCCTACCTGTGGGGCCAATTTCAGAGAGTAACATTGGGTGACCATTCCTCGGCCCCTTGGCAATTGAACTATTGGGTTCTGCACGGTACCATCCTGTCCTCAGTGTTGTTTAACATCTATATGAAGCTGCTGGGAGCAGTCATTAGGGGATTTGGAGCCAAGTGTCATCAGTATGCTGAAGACACACAGCTCTATCTCCCTGTGACATCTGAATCAGGAGAGGCTGTGCAAGTCCTGGATCAGCGCCTAAATGCAGTAGTGGGCTGGATGAGGGCCAGTAAACTGAAACTGAATCCTAGCAATATAGACGCCCTGTCGGTGAGTGGTTCCCGGGTCCAGGAGATAGGCTCATTGACTGTTCTGAATGGGGTTTTATTCCCTTTGAAAGATCAAGTTCATAGTCTGGGTGTATTCCTAGATCTACCACTGTCACTGGACATCCAAGTGGCCATGGCGGCTCGGAGTGCATTTTACCAGTTCCAGCTGGTTTGCCAGCTACAGCCCCTCCAGGACAGGGATAACTTGGCCATAGTGGTACAGATGATAGTAACCTCGAGTCTGGATTACTGCAATGCGCTCTATGTGGGGCTGCCCTTAAGGCTGCTCCGGAAGCTGGAGCCAGTGCAGAACGCAGCAGCTCAGCTGTTGTCAGGAGCTGCCCCTTTTCGGCATGCAACTCCTCTGCTGAGGGAACTGCAAAGGGGTTCACTACCAGGCTAGGTTTAAGGATTGATTGATTGATTGATTGATTGATTGAATTTATATCCTGCCTTTTTTCCTCTTGCAAGGAACCCAAGGTGGGTTGGGCTGAGAGTCTGTGACTGGCCCAAAGTCACCCTGTGAGCTTCTATGGCCAAGAGGAGACTAGAACTTGGGTCTCTGGGCTCCCATTCCAGCAGTCTCACCACTATACCACATTGACTTATTACTAGTGTACAAAGCCCTAAACAACTTGGGACCAGGATACCTAAGAGAGTGACTTCTCCCTTACCAGTCCCCTGGTCACTGAGGTCATGCTCATGGTGGTTCCACATGGACCTATTGCCCAGTTGGAGTCCGCTTAAAGAAGAGCCTTCAGTGTGGTGTTCCCCTTCCTGTGGAACTCACTGCCCCTGAAGGTCAGGCAGGCGGCAACACTGTTGTTTTTGGTACTGCCTGAAAACAACTCGTAGTTGACCAGCCATGGTTTTGTTGGCACTCTTGTTCTTAAAAAAATAATTTTAATATCAAGTTTTTATTCTTTTGTTATCATTTTATCTCTCGTCGTTCACCGCTCCAGAATCTGTGTAGATGTGGAGTGGTATGCAAATGTTATAAAGAAAGAAAGAAAGAAAGAAAGACACATGTAATAAAAGAAATGGTCCGGTGTTGCAGATGGGAAATAACAATGGGCTCTGGATCCAAAAAGGATGGAGACTACTGGTTTAGAGGGCATTGAGGGCAGCTGTTGCTGCTCTTCCTTTGTTGATTAGAAGTGGGGAAATGCTTGGGCAGACTAGCAAAGGAACTTTAAGAGCTCTTACTTAATTTGCCAGGTTAAAGAGTTAGTTTGGAAGGTGAGCTATGTGTGGGCCTGCTCAGAATAAGTCATGTAGATATACCAGTGTTGTGGTGAACTAAAAGCAGGAGAGATAGTGTTTTGTGGGGGAAAGCCCAAAGTAAAGAAAATCCAAAATTCTCTAATCAGAATTGTGAATATCATGCTGAGCAAGATGGTGAGATACAAAATAAAACTCTAGTTTAATCTGTTTCTTAGCTGTCTTTCAAGAACATAGTTTTCTCGAGGTGGCTTACAGCATAAATACAGTACAACAATCATATTAATAAAATCAAATTAAATAAAAACCATTTTAAATAAAACCAGCTTCAATAAAATATAATTTCAAAATATCCATCAGTAGCAAATACCATAAAAATTATATTAAAAGCTAGGGAGTACAGATGGGGATTTAAAAGCCTATTAAAAGCAGCCACAGATGGGGAGAGCTGTATATCCATCAGGAGGGGAATAACACAGGGTAGGGGCCACCATTGAAAAGGCCCTATCTCTAGTTCCCACCAACTTAACTTATTTTGATGGTGGTCATTAGAGCAGGCCACCAAAAATGATCATATAGGTGTAGGTGGTCTATATATTTTATTAATTTACTTTATTTAACAACTCGTAAAGTAAATTCCTCTAGACATTTTACTATTTAAAAACAACAATATAAAGCTAATAAACATGCCAACATAGCATAAGATATAGTATTTGGTATAAGAAGTAAAACCACATTGCAGTGACTAAAATAATAAATTGTTAAAAATACTAATATTTTAAGGGAGCGAGCCTATGTCCCCTAGATAGCGCTTCCCACTCTGCGTAGGATACTCATAAGCCTCTGAGTTTGGAGGCTTATGAGTACTCAGGGCAGACCCCATAGGACTGCACCCTAAAATACTTGAAAATACTTGAAAAGCCTAGGAGAGCAGTAAAGTCTTTTTCTGGCACTGAAAAGAAAGCAGTGTGGGCGCCAGATGAGCTTTCCTTGGGCGAGTATTCCAGAGCTTGGTGGGGGAACACCACTGAAAAAGGCCCCCCCCCCAATCATCCTCTGAGCCTCAGGAGCACTTGAAGAGGGCTTCTGTGGATGACCTTAAGGCATGGGCAGGTTCACATGGGAGGAGGATATCCATCGGGTACTGAGGTCCCAAACCATGTAGAGCTTTATAGGTCAAAACCAGCATTTTGAGTTGGGCTTAGAAACTATTTGGGAGTCAGTACAGGTGAGATTGGACCGGCGTAATATATTTATAATTCCTCATCCCAGATGGAATCCTCACAGTCATATTTTGCAGTAGCGGAAGTTTCTGGACCTTCTTCAAAGGCAGCCCCATGTACAGTGCATTACAGTAATCCAAACAGAAGGTTGCCAGGGCATAAATCACTGCAACTAGGCCATCTATTTCCAGATAGGATCGTAGCTGGGATACCAGCCAAAGCTGGTAAAAGATGCTGCTGTGGTAAAAACCCACAGAGGTCACTTGATCCTCTTAATGACAGTGATGGATCCGGGAGTACCCCTAAGCTTTGTATCTGTTCTTTCAGGGGGGTTCAATCCCCTCTAGAACAGGTTGAATCCCATTCATTCAGTCTGAGGCACCACCCACTAGCTGGTCCTCTGTCTTGTCTGTATTGAACTTCTGCTTTTTAGCCCTCATCCAGTACATTACTGAGATTAGACATCAGCCTGTCACCTCCACAGCCTCAATTGGCTCCAATGAGAGGAAATAGAGCTGTGTGTCATTGGCATACTGCAGCTACCACGTCTTCACTGGGGGTCATAATCCCCCCAATGCCATACTCTGCCAAGTACACAAGATCCCCTGACATTGGGCAGATCTTTGGCATTTGTGCTGGCTAAGAAGCTTTTGAAAAAAGCCAAAACTTCAAAGAAGGCAGTTCCTCCTTCCTCTGAACCAAAGAGGAAGAAGAAAAAGACTGGTGAAAAGTCTACTGATATATCAGCTCTCCTGAAATCAACCCATGCTTCTCGGGATCGATGGTAGTCCTCAACTTTGGCAGCATCTCCAGCAACTCCGACTTGAGATGAGCCATGCCACTCAACTCGGACAACTCTAACTCGCATCAGTGTCTTGAGATCGACAGCATCCATCGATACTGACTCCACCCACTGCTCCACCAGTGTCTCCTGGTCGCATGCTATCATTGGTACCAATGACCATTCCACCTGTTCCACCAGTGATTTTTTCACCAACTTGTACAGTGAATCTGCCTCAAGTGGTAGAGACATGCCAAATGCCTCTGCACTGGAAGGAGAAATTAGGGGTCTGTAACCACCCCCTCAGTCACTGCGCCTTTATCAGAGGGATGATTATGGTATAAGATATGACTGATGTCAACGATCACTGGAATTGGTCTATTCTGTTGCCTCATCTTACAGGGTTCATGCCCCTAGTTTTTACATGCACCCCCAATGTCATGACAGGTCCAGATTCCCACATTATAAATGGGATGATAATCCATCCAGAGACTTGCGATAGAGGAGATCACGAGACTGGATGGAGGAGCATGAGGAACGCTGTGAACATTACTACTTGCTTCAACTTACAGTGGAGTCAGCTGATACAAATCACAGCCGTCGGCTACAGTGTTGAGACCCCCCGATCTGACACTGCAATAACAACCAGTACCACCACAACCTCAACTTGTACTGGCACAATTGACACAGATTTTTCCTTTCCTGCCTGCCACACAACCACAGCCTATACACCAACTCTTCTCACAATCAGGCCCTGATGATACATTGACTCACTGTAGACATAGGGAAAAGTAGAATCCATTCCAGCGTCTACCTCAAGAATCTCCTCTCTGCTGCAGAGGACCATCAGTCTGACACGACATCGCAATCCTTTCAGTTTCATCCCTGGTCAGGTCGAATGAGTCCATCTCCCCATACAAGGACTGTAGCCAGTTTTCCAGCCAGGTACTCAGAATGGTTCAGGCATTAGGGTTGGAGACCCAGCAGGTGGCCTCAACTGTACAAGACCCAGTCTTTAATTCGGTAAATACTGACTCTTTCCACCTGTGACAGTTCCTTTCCTCCCTTCACTGGAAGAGACAATAAACAATTTTGGAAGTGTCTATCTACAGTGCCTCCAATATCTAAACACTTGGAAGGGATGTATCGCTTACAAGAATTGTTGCCTAATATCTCTTTAAACACCCGGCACCGAATTCAGTGGTCATAGAGGCAGTGCAAGGCAAGGCCCACAGGGCCCAGTCATCATCTACTGATGAAGAGGGTAGACAAGTAGATCTGCTAGGAAGATAGATTATTCATCTGCAGCATTGGGCCTCAAAATATCTCATTACTAGGCGGCAGTGTCTGGTTATCAGTTACTGCTCTGGGACAAGGTTGGCCGTTTCCTAGAACATCTACCTAAAGAGAAGAAAGAATTGGAACAGCTGTTCCAATTGGAGGCTTTGAAACTGTTGAGGCAACAAATTGGTGCGTCATGTCACCAGGTTGACTGTGACGCAAAGGCGCTAGTTGGATCCCTTGCTCTATGTTGCCATGTCTGGCTCTAATCCACCAAACTTCCACAAGAAACAAGGGGACTTACCTTTTGTTGGACTGGGCTTATTTAATTCTAAAACAGATGACATGTTGGATTTGGTACAGGAGGCCCGGACCATGGCATGATGTATGAGTTTCTTGATTCAACAGCCTCCAAAACAGAGGTGTTGGTACTAGAGACCTTACACCAGGTACCAGCAGCAACAGCCAGCCTCATCACAACAGCACTGATCGCAACAATCAGGTTCCGTAAGACGATCCCAACCATCAAAGCTGTGCAACTATCATCACAAACCAGACTCCAGAGGCAAGGGACTTTTTTTTTTTACTTGAATGCCCTTCTTGTTCAGCCCTTCAGTTGTCTCCCCATTTTTGGAACTCGCCTGACTTCGTTCTTCCCAACTTGGCATCAGATCAAAAAGACTCCTGGGTACTCTCCATTGTTCAGGAGGGCTACAGGATCGAGTTTGATGCCCTCCCTCGGTACTGTGAAATTTACAGCCCCATCTCCCGTTCTCCACCAAGAGGTCGAAACGTTGCTTGGGAAGGGAGCTGTTGGACCCGTACCGAGGTCACATCTTTGGGTCGGTTTCTATTTCAGGTACTTCATGGTACCGAAAAAGGATGGAGGGCTCCAACCGATTCTCGACTTTCAAGAACTCAATCTGTATGTCTTCCCCAGGAATTTCACCATCAGACCAGATGTTTATCAATTTCAGGTACTCTTCTTCAGCCGCACAACAGCACCAAGAGTATTCACCAAATGCATGGCAAGGGTCTGCTCTCATCTCAGACTGCAAAGGGTTGAGATATACCTGTACATCAACTATTGGTTGCTAGCGGCATCAACACAAAACATTGCAGGTCCCACTTCTGTGGTCGATAGAGGTGATCTTCTCCAAAATTTGGGACTTTGTATCAATATTGAAAAGTCTCATCTACAGCCAACCCAGAGTTTGCAGTTTATTGGGGCACCCCTTGGCTTGTGGTCAGGCAGAGCATACCTCCCTCCGGACTGACTAGAGGTACTGATTTAAATGGCAGCAGAGCTAAGTTGTCACACTCCTGTCTTGACATTAAAAGTGCAGTGACTGCTAGGTCTAAGGCTGCTATGACATCGGTGGACCAATATGACCAGTTGCATATGAGACCTCTCCAAAACTGGTTCATATGCAACTTCAGTACCGAGCAAGACACTTGCTGGACCAAGCTCCGTCTCCCAACCTTCTGTGGTGGTAGACACATCCAGGCAACCTGTCAGATGGGATGCCATTCCTACAGCCTTCATCATCCCGAGTAGTGACTACGGACACCTCGCTCTCAGGATAGGGAGCTCACTGCTTGGAATTTATGGCCCATGGATAATGGTCAGCCATAGGGGCAAAACACCACATCAGAGCTCAGAGCAGTATGGAAAGCCCTTCAGGCATTCAAGCTGGATCTAGTGAGCAGATAGTCCAGGTCACATCAGACAAGACAACTGTCGTTGCATACCTGAACAAGGAAGGGGGCACAAGATAGCTTCCTCTCTATCTCCAGTGTTGAAGATTTCCATTGGTGCCTACCTCGTTGGATTGGACTAGTGGTAATGCACTTAGCACGTGTGGACAATGTCTGAGTCCACAAGTGGGATTTGAACAGGTCAGTCCTGAGAACGCTGTTCCACGACTGGGGCAAGCTCAAGTGGACCTGTTTGCAATTCTGGACAATGCAATCTGCGACAAGTTTTTCAGCAGAGCGGGCAGGGGTTGAGACTCTCTGAGAGACACCTTCCTCCTTGACTTCTACATTTTTCTACTGGTCCCTCTTATCACCAGGATCTTGGCAAAGATCAGAAGGGACGGCACCAAAAGTATCTTAACATCTTGCTGGCTTTGCCAGCTGTGGTTTGCTCCACCGCTATGGATGGCATGCCGCCGATACTGTCGTCTTCCTTCTCACCCATCCCTTCTCACAAGGGAGAAGGGTTGGATCCATCACCCCGATCTGTCAACCCTCCGATTGACAGCATGGAGGATTCAGCAACAGGAGTCAAGACTGTTCTGACATTGATACAGAGGATCCTTGGTGCTGCTCGTGAGCTGTCAACGTAGCGCTTGTATATGAGGAAATGGACAGTTTTTGCTGCCTTTGCTGATGCACAGGACTTTCATCCTCACTGATGCTCTTTGCCACAAATCCTGCAGTTTCTTTTGTCATTATTCGACAAAAGGTTGAAGTTGGCATTCAAGTGTACAAGTTTATTTGTCTGCTATTTCTGCCAACCACCTTCCTGTTCAGGGTTTTTCTGTTTTTCTTGCACCCTGTGTCACAGAGGTTCCTTAAAGGGATTAGGAACCTGGCACCACCAATTCGCCCTATGCTACCAAGCTGGAGTCTATTGGTCGTGTTTAAAGCGCTTTCATCTAAGCCCATTGAGCCACTGGCAACTACAGATTTAGGCATTCTCTCATGGAAGGTGGCATTTCTGGTGGCCGTTACATCTACACACAGGGCCAGTGAGCTCTGTGCACTCAGGGTAGACCAGCCTTATTTAATTTTCAACAAAGAGAAAGTAGTGCTTAGACCTGATCCTGCCTTTTTACCAAAAGCTGTGTCAGATTTCCATTTTAATCAAGAAATTATATTGCCTGCTTTCTTTGCAGATACCGACCCACGTCCATGTAAGTTAGCTTGCTACTCACCCATATGTGTGATGCATAGAGACCACGAAGAATAAAGACAGGTTACTACCCATAACTATAGTTCTTCGAGTGGTTATTTGTGTATTTACACAACCCACCAACCGCCCCCTCTTCAGTGTCATACTGGAGTTCCATGTTGGGTATTGAAGGTTTTACTTGCTTTCTCAGTTCCGAGGCCACAACGTCAGTCTCAAGGAACTGAGGGAATAGGCAGGAACCCAGTGAGGACATGCACACTGAGACGGTGGGGGAGGGTTCCTGCCCAAACTCCTCAGCTATAGAAGTTTCCCAAATTGAGGCTCTACACAGGCACAGAGCCTATATGTGTGAATGCATAGATAACTACTCGAAGAACTACAGTTACGGGTAGCAGCCTGTCTTTTCACAGCTTCCCTGAGATTAGTAGGTAGTACTGTGGGTAGTAAAAGGGGCCAGCAACAGTTTCTAGACTCTTTATTTGATATAATTTCATATTTACTTCATAAAGTCTTGCTCAAATAAGTCTTGATTTCAAACATATTATTTTAAACAGACTGGGCTCACTCCTCTGATGGAAGCTGCTTCTGGAGGCTATGCAGAAGTTGGAAGAGTTCTTCTTGATAAAGGAGCTGATGTCAATGCTCCTCCTGTGCCTTCCTCGAGAGATACTGCATTAACAATTGCTGCAGATAAAGGCCACTACAAGTTCTGTGAGCTCCTGATTAATCGGTATGTTATTTCATGTCATGTTACTAACGATTACTTGGTACTGTCAGTATACAGAGCATTCTACAGAGTAACATGCAAAAAAGATGGGTCCCTGCCCCGAGGAACTTGGTCTCCTCAGTAGTCAGTCTCTTACAAATCATACATAGCCAAATTGGTACCATTCACTTACAAGAGCGAAGTATCAGCAGGCTTGGGAGAACTCTTGAGGTTTGCTGAAATACAAAACAAACTTCAGAAAAATGCTAAGGTGGGGGCTGGGAACCAAAATAGCCCAATGAGGACTGGGTATGTTCAGGAGGCATGGAATTTTGATTGGGGGAAGTGGATGGGAAACTGGGGTGGTGGTGCTGGAAAGGAGTGGCTAGAAACCTGAACAGCAGCACTCCACACTGCAGCATTTTATTGCAGGACCCTCTTGTAGGATTCTAACTTAGTTTTGTCTTATAGCACATATCTCATGATTATGAAGGAAATGTTGAAGCTCTTAATAACTTCCATTGATCAGTGTTTGTAAACAGAAATTTAGTTTCAACTTCTGCCTAAATTATATGTCAGCTCTATTTGAATTCTAATTCCTTTCAGGGGGGCACATATTGATGTCCGCAACAAGAAAGGAAACACACCGCTCTGGTTGGCAGCAAATGGTGGCCACCTTGATGTAGTACAGCTGCTTGTGCAGGCAGGAGCTGACGTGGATGCTGCAGACAATCGGAAAATCACACCCCTTATGTCTGCGTTTCGTAAAGTAAGTTAAGTGATTTTTCGCCACAAAATACAGGTCTGCAAAAATTCAGTGTGTGTGTGAGAGAGAGAGAGAGAGAGAGAGAGAGAGAGATGCATGCTGACTCTTTAGAAGGAGTCTCTCTCTCTCTTTCTCTCTCTCTCTCTCTCTCTCTGTTTACTTGCTCCTGCTTTCCTTGAGTCTGAGACATTAGAAATCACAATTTCTTTACATTTGAAGAAGCAACATCACCTGCATGGAACAGTGTTTGTGCTCAGGTCTTTGCAGAAATTTTACTGCGAACTATTTGCAGTAATTCATTGAGTAGGAAAGACTCTTAGTATATACTCAGAGGTCCTATTAATATTCTGGGACTCATCTCTGGCTGTTAACAATGGATTGTGGGGCTGAGCATTGGTTTAAATTAAGTTTGGGTGGTTAGGGTGGACAGTGATATCCACCTTCAGCATAACTGTATTTCTTTATTATAAACTAGCAAATGGAACTGGCTTCGCACAAGTTGGAATAGCCCTTGGTTTGATATAGCGAACCCTTCAAGCAGACGTACATAGCTACCAGAGTTGTACACATTGTGCCAACCCTGTCTGAGTGAAGCCATGCCCACTGGCACCCCTAGGCACAGCCCTGCTGTGATACACTCCTATATCCCCCTGAGGGAGGGGTTTGACCATTCTGTTCCCCCTGGGGGTGGGGCTCCCCCACAGCAGGGGGCAGATGTGTAACTCTGTCCCTTAGCCTACTACTCTCCCCAGGCCTCAAACTGTACGGACTGCAAAGTTATCTCCTGGTTAGGGAGGTCTAACCCTAGTGCCTGAGGGTGTTAATGCAGACTTCAACCACATGGATACATTAAAATTAATTAAAATTAATGTGTTTTAAAAATTAAATAACCCTGAGGTGCACACTCCTAAGGTTGTTTTAGTATGCATGCCAAGTTTCAGTTTCCTAGGTTTCATGATCCTTGGTGTTACAGTGCTGCCAGACAGACAGACACATGTCCTCTTTTATTATTATGGATAGGTTCAGTTCTTCTTCGTGGTCTCTTGCAGTCACCTATACTGGCTCTATGCTTGTGTGGGGATCCATTCAATAATCTTCTAAAGCTAAGGAGTTTTGGCAGGAACCTACCCCCACATCCCATTGCTTGTGCTCAGTAGCGAGCCTCCTCTGGTTCCTGCTTAGTTCTTCTTTGACTTCACTGCTGTTTGCCTTGGGAACATTTTCCCTCTGGAGATTTTCAATAAGTGCGGAATTCTTGTTTCTCCCCCGCCCCTCTTTTTTCTTCCTTTCTAATTATTTCCATCTCATTTGCAATTTTAACGTCTTTCACGTTAGCACTTTTCCAGTGGCCTTTAGGGCTTACAGCTGCCTTTTGTAAATCCTCATACTGCAGGCGTCAATTTCTGCACTCAGACTGCCACTAGCCCTGCCTTCTGTGCCTGGTCAAGGCGTATAGTGTGGATATCTGTACTTCTTGTCAAGCATTCTCCAAGCAGGCCTGAAGTAAATTATTCAGCAAGACTCCGGGTACTTCTTTAGGAGAAGGCAGTTTTAGCTGTGGGCTCCGATCTGTAGTCTGCTATGGAACAGCTGTCCTCCATCTGCTCAATGTCAGCTCTGGACTTAGTATTGCTCTCTGGCAACCTGCCCATTTTGGGTTCAGGCACGCAGATACCACTGCATTCAAGTTCAGGCCAACCCCCAATACCTAAAACTCTGCTGGACTGACCAGTGTCACTGGTGCTGACAGCTTCAGTGCCAGCAGCAGACCTACCCCCTAAACCAGGCCTTGCCACACCATTGGTCTAGCTCTGTCTAAAAGGTCAAAGCATACTGGAGCCATTCTGGAGTCTCAAGCTTTGGCACACAATGAAGCCAAGAAAAAAAGAAAGAATTGTTCAAAACAAGTTTCTGATAGACCTGTGTTGGAGCCAGGTCCTACCAATTTATTGCCATCCCCAGAAGAATCTCAAAGTACCAGCTTCAAAACTCCAATAAATGACCCAGTGTTTCAGGCAGTACAAATGGAAGCCTCAACCCTGGTGGCCATTCCAGTGCTTCCTGCCCTGCTGCAATCTGTTAAGGCATTCTGGCCCAAACCCTCATCCATGACAGCCACATCATGGAGACTGGAGAATCTCTATAGGGTACAAGGAGCAGACAGAGATTTTCTCTTCAAACACCCCATCCGAAGCTCGATCATTGTTTAAGCTGCCCAAGGGAAATCTCAAAAAGTGTATTCATCCTCTGTCAACAAGGAGGGACAGAAATTTGACACCATAGATCACAGGATTTATTCTTTGGTGACACAAGGGCTTTGGGTAGCCAGTTCCAATGCATGCCTCTCGAGATACCATATTTTTCTCTGGGGAAGGTGGGCACTTTTTTGAACATCTGCCTGAGGATGACAGGGAATTCACTCAGGTATTCCAAAATGAAGCATCAGGAGTAGCAAGTCAGCAAATTACTACCTCTCGCCATATGGCAGACTGACTCAAAAGCCGTGGTGGGAGCCAAGCCTGGTGCAAGGTCTCTCGCCTGAGGCAACAGAGGCCACCTCCGTCCCGCAGCCCCCTTACCTTTGCCATCACTGTGTCGGCTCTGTGGAGAGCCGCATGGCTGGAAGATGTGGCTGCAGGACTGTTGTGAGAGTTCATGTCTACATTGTGGGGAGCTTGCAAGAGCTCTGCAGCTGCTGCTTCCAGCCACATGGGATGATGGAAGGAGAGGGCAGGCGCCCGCTGTAGAAAGTCCTGACTGCTGCTCTATTGCTGCAGCGCGGCTGGTGGGACTTGCCAGAGCACCTGCTGGAGGCTGCGGCAGTGGGCCCTCCTGGTGGGGTGGAGGAGCGGAGAGAAGTGGAGTGGAGCAGCACAGTTCACAGCTCCTCTGCCTGATGTGGCATCTCACCCTGCTTCATGGGTGGGCCGGCCCAAGTGAGAGCAGTAGTTTTCCATCACCATACATGGCTTCGCACTGTAGGCTTACACAAGTGGCTTGCATACAGGATCGCCTGTTTGACAGGGAGGCCCTCCTCTACACCACTACTAATGATGCCCGCGACAGGGTGCAGAAGATGAAAACTAAAGACTTGGATTAAGGTCAAAGACCACACGATTTCACCCTCACCCTTGGTACCAAGGATCCTTGAGTCATTAGTCTTCTGGTATGCAGCCCAACAGACAACATCTTCAGCAGGGCTACAGGAGGCCCTTCCTGGCTGTAAAATATTGGTCCTCTGCATGCAAAACAATCTCCAAGAGACATCTTTGGCTCACCTCCTACCCTTTAGTTGATCCTGCTTCCTTCACCCATTTTCTCTATCAAGCATCCTTCTCTGCCCAGCACTCTTGTTCCTTCCCCCTTCTTCTTGTTAAGAATACAGCTTTTCCTATTTTTAGGCCATCTGCACATTTTCTCTACACTAGTACATTTGGGTGCAATTCCCTGTCAAGTTTACACATACCTTCCTAATATCTTGGTCTCCTCCACTTTTCCCTCAGGTTTGTATATTTCATTCCACTATCAACTCTGCCCCCATCCTCTGGGCTCTCCCATTTAGCTTCTATACTTTCTAGGACTTTGCTCATCTTTCCTACCTTGCCCACACACATCCTTCTGTCTTTTACTAGTAAGCGTGTGTGATTTTTGTGTCTCAGTCCTAGTAACCCATCAGCTTCCCTCACAAAAGACTGCAAATGTTCCAGGACAGCACATTCACTCAGCCAAGCAATGCCAAGGGCTTCATCCCTTTGTAATTTTCTGACTTTCTGCTTTCAGGGAACCTTTTCTGCATATGCATTTGCAACATATTGAAGGTGATTCTTGGCCATATTTTATGCAGCATGCACTCAGTGTAGTTTATTTTAAAAGCATATGCAGCCTTTTTGCAAATGGCATTCAAGGTAGCTTATCAAAGGATAAAACCTACTATGTCATAAAATCCCAATACGAAATATATAGCAGCAACCAGAATAAAACACGCCAAATCTCAGGCCCTGCTAGGACTCACCTTTGCCTCATATGAACTGAGTGTGTGATCTAAACACACACAGGAAAATCATAGCAGTGGATAAGCTGCCTTTCAGAAAGTCTTGCTCATTGCTTCTATATTCTCACTGAGAAAACCCCAATGCCTTCCTCAGTACTGCAGTGGGCCTGAGAAAGCAGTTTGAAAACCGCTATTGTTACGCATTATAATATAACCAGGACTGTGTCTACCTTTTGCTAAAAAGATAAATGTCTCTGTCCTGGCAGTCCAAATCCTGTACTGTATAACATATGCAAGTGTCCTAATTTTGCATAATTCTGCAGTCTATCAATATTGGCCTCTGTTCGTGTGCAGATACTGAGTGCTAAAGGGGAAGGGATTCTGTGGGGTTGGAGAGAGTCTCTACCCATGGTAGAAATCCCCTGGTCTTACAGAAAAGCATCAGGTGATTGGAACATTCCACCACCACTGGCTGCTGGACTGCTTTTAGTAAGTAATCATTGTGGACAGTCCCCTCACCACAGTCGGAACAGGGGCAGGGCGGGGAATTTGACTGTGGATGCATGCCACAAGTCCAATTCTCCTCTCCCTAAAAAATCCTTTCAGTGGTGACTGGAGCTGGAGCTAAACTTCTGTCCAAAGTATTTTGAAGGGAGGACAGAATAGAGCACAGAGAATACAGTCTCCAAGCCCACTTTCTCTCCTACCTCTGTTATCCCTCATGAGTTTTTACAGATCCCTATTGGTTTTTATTGTGGTACAGTATTTCTGGTTACAATATTTCTGATTTTGCTAGTCATGAAAAAGCATAAATAAAGGTACAATCCTAAGGCTGCTAGTCAGCAGCTAGATGGCCATAGGATTGGTCGGTTCTCGGGAACTGGCCTTGGAACCCGTGCTCCGAGGTCAGTTCCTGGAGAACTGACTTCCACCCCCTCCTGCGCTGCGTTGTGGACAGCGTGGATTGGCTCCGCGCTCGGAAGAGTAGCATGGTTCCGCGCTTGGAAGAGTAGCATGGAGCAGAGAAAACGGGGCATTCCCGGGCAGGGCGGGGAGGTCAGAAGTGCCAGTACAACACTTCCTATGTTTTGGGCCACCCCTTCCCATGCTCCGAGATCCCACGGTTAGACAGCTGAAATCGACTGTCTAGCCACAAAAGCAGGGCGGCGGGAGCGCGGAGGACATTGTCTCCTCACTGCTCCTCCCGCCCTGCACTGGATAGGAGTGGTGTATCGATCCAGATAGGATTGCTCCCTAAATATGTGTGGGGCTCTTAACAGCCTATCTCCATAGCCAGCTCTTTGCTTACTGAAGTCTCATTGATGTGTAGCCCACGCAACTTCAGGCATGTCTTGCATTTAAAAAAAACAGTTAAGATTCTCCAGAAGCAAAGTTTGGTGTTTTTTCTGCAGCCTTACAAGATCAAGGCATATGGGTAACCTTGAATATAGATTAGCACAGCTGGAGACAAACTGGAAATTTGTTATGCCTGGTTGCCAGCTTTCCTGGATCTGGCTATTGGGCATAAAGAGTGGTAGGTTAGATGGACCTTTGTCTGGCATGGCATTACATGTCTGCTGCATAATTACTGGGATAGTTTACTGCAGCTTAAAGCAGGATTCCTTAGTTTTTAAGGTAATGTGTAATGGTTAAAAACATTAGTTGCTTTTCTATAAAGGCCACATTTGAACCTTACTGCTTTTTCTTTTCAGGGCCACGTGAGAGTAGTTCAGTTTTTGGTGAAAGAAGTTAACCAGTTTCCTTCAGACATTGAATGCATGAGGTACATAGCAACAATAGCTGACAAGGTGAGTGCCAAGAAGTCTCCAGTGTGTTCTCAAATGACTTGGTGCGCTACATGCAACTTAAGAATGTTAACTCCTTTTTTAGTAGTACCACCCAGATTTATTTTAATACAGTATAGATGGTAACAAACATAAAGGCAAATCTAGCAAATTGTTCATGTATAATCAGTATTGGTGCTCTTGTACCTAGGAATCAACATTTACACAAAATAACCTTTACTCACCTTTCAAGTTCTCCAGAATGCTGAATCAGGCTGTATCTGAAACATAGCAAGGGGTAGGGGGAAAGACAAAAACAGCTGGTTTTATGATGTAGCCACAAAGTGTGTATTCAGTCACAGGGGCCTAATCCAATTAAGTCTGTACCCTCCTCCTACAATCTTACTTAAGACTGCTTAAGCTACACCTAGTGGCTACAGCATCACTGTTGAAGCTCTAAAGGGTTAATGTTTTTCTTACGAATGTGAAACATAAGAGGAAAAGGGAGAGGGTCTCCAGAGTCCTCATCTTCAAGGAGGCTGGTCTGCAACAATCACGCCAGCTTTTTCTCTTCTCACCACCCCCAGCTTAACTTCCAGCTTTGATAAATAATTCTGGAGAACTTAAAAACATTCTAACTATTTTGTGCCATTTGTTTGGTCCTAATAAAGGTATAGCCCAACTGTGGATTTTGGCGTGTTTTTTTATGGACCAACACATTTCCTTGCTTTCTTTGAAACAAAATAAGGCAGGAATGAAGGGAGGACTCTTCCACACTAATTACATCACTCTCACAAGATGCAGTAGGTGTCCTGTGGATCATGCAACCAGATTACACTCTCCACTTACAATAGCAATAAATGTGCTATATGTGGGTAGAATTGCATTGTTCATTTATCAGATATTGCAAGTGCTTAATTTACTAAACATTTAAAATAGTGATTGTATACTGATAAAGCACAACCTTGGTAGAAGATGTGTAAACTGTGCTCAATGAAATGGAACAAAATAGAAAGAAATCTTTTATTGACTGAACAAAAATGAGAGGCTTTGAGAGACCAATACCCTAGGCTGTCCAAAGATAGTTGAATAAAATATTGCAGGTAGGCTGCTAACTAATACACGGTATCGGGACCATATTGCACCTGTCCCGAAAGACCTGCACTGGTTGCCAGTTGCTTTCTGGGCACAATTCAGGGTGTGGTTTTTATCCTTTGAAGCCCTAAATGGCTTAGGACCTGGCTGTCTAAGGGACTGCCTGTCTTGCCATAACCCTGCCCAAATATTAAGATCTGCAGGAGAGGCCCTCTTGAGGCACCATTACTCACAGAGGACCATTTGTCAGGCACATGTGAAACGCCTTTTTCCTGTATTGCCGCCAAACTTTGGAATGTGCTCCCTCAAGAACGATTGGCCCCCACTCTCTTGACCTTTAGAAAGGGTGTAAAGTCACATCTTTTCAATTTGGCCTTTCAAAATGTGTAGTTTTTATGTTTTTACTTTTTTAATACTCTTGTTTTTGTTTTAAGGTTTTATTGTTTTAAATTGTTGTATACCACCTTGATGGCTTTTCAGCATATAAGGCAGTATATAAATGTCAATAATAAATAAATTTTATAGTACATTCCAAAAGGTGGCAAGTGAACGTTTGGCTGCCGGAAGACCCGTCAGTTGCAAAAGACAATGCTGATAGCATTAAGCCTTCTGATTCAGTGTGAATTTATTCTGTTCTTTGGAATTGAGATCAGCTAGCATAAGCATGAGGAACAAACAAACATTGTTTTAAAAGCTGTATTTTTAGGAAATTGTAGAGCAACCTGAATACTATTCAAAAAAGCATTTCTTTTAATTAAATACCTACAGAAATATTCTCAGAATGCTTCATTTGCACATGTAGATGAAGTTCTGAATGTACAGCAAGTTGCCAAATATATCTTTGGTTTCCTCACAATATTATGTCCTTATTGTAATAGGAACTGTTGAAAAAGTGTCACCAGTGTGTTGAAACAATTGTGAAGGCTAAGGACCAGCAAGCTGCTGAAGCAAACAAGAATGCAAGCATCCTGCTGAAAGAGCTAGATCTGGAAAAGGTGAGATATACAATCTTGTCACCTTGCTTAAATATTATTATAATTATAGATAGAGTGCCACACTACTCTCACTCGGATTCAAGGCTGCACATGAATGGGCTAAGCACAACAGAGGATTAATCTGAGTCTGAATCAGATTTTAGTTTTCTGGAATAATTTGTTACCTCTCTTCACTGTACAGGCTAATAAGGCCTATAAATCACATCGGTATGGATCTCGGAGTTGAAAATCCTTGCCGTCCACACACTCTGGACTAGCAAAGGGTCTTATTCCTACATCTCTCTGTGTACTTTGTGTCATCATAGCATAGTAAGCCAGTGATTAGCAAAGATCTAAAAGAGGGGGAATTGCTGAATTTCCAAAATAAAACAAATAATTATTAGAAAAATGGTTCACTACACATAGTTTATGAAGCCAGGAGCAAGTATTGGGGCCAAATACTACCTCTTCCCTTGGCTTGCTGCTTCAGTGCTTTGTTTCTGGTGTGTATTCAACAAAGTTCCCTGTTATGTCCAAATAGGGGAGCTCTGGCTTAATGTCATGGAGCCTGGAATGATCATCCAAATCAAGGCAAATTTTTTGTGAGAATATAAACCAAAGTCATAACGTGCTTATTAAAACATGCCTTAAGCTGAATCACTAAGATTAGGTATAGAATTTTGGCCTATAGTTTTATTAGAAAGAGCAGCATGAGGTTAAACAGTTTTAGAGATAAAACATTTTATTCTTTCAACTGGATGGATACATTGGAATGGACTATGATAGTGATGGATATCAGGTGGTTGGTTTACATTTGGCTTAATGTGCCCCCTCCCTTCAGAACATAGCCATCCCTGGAAGAAGGCACTGAAATGTGCACCTTCTTCCAGCAGGGTCTGTCAGCTAAGATTTCACAAATGCAGAAAAGCTTGAACCGTTTAGTGGAAAAATACAAGATTATTCATCAAGTAATTGGGATTTTTCATTTCAGCAAAGAAGAAATATATTTGTAGTGCAGTTGTCTTAACGCTTGTGTGGTTTTGCTCACAAGATGAGATTTGTGTGAGCCAGAATGGAACAAATATTTCTGTGTCTAGCTTACTATTTGGGGGCTCATTCAATATGGAGATGTCTTCAGTCAATATAGTAGAAAATACTGAATAATCCTTTATATAATACACTGACATAAAGCCTACCTCACTGCCACGCCACTACAGTTGTAAGCATTGAAGTAAAATTCCTTATTTGGTACTGATATATAGCCTATATTGTGAATGATTTTTCCACAGTCCAGAGAAGAGAGTAGAAAACAGGCTCTTGCAGCAAAAAGAGAGAAGAGAAAGGAGAAAAGGAAGAAGAAGAAAGAAGAACAGAAACGAAAACAGGAGGAAGATGAAGAGCACAAACCTAAGGAAGCGCTAGAGTTGCAAGAAGATGAAGATGAAGAGGAGAATGATGATGATGGTAAGAGACTCATTCTTCCTCCCATTCAACTAATAGACGAATACTTTGTTTCTATGATCACGTGTCATAAACGTAGTAGTTTAATGTTTTCAGATTTTGTACTTTGTTTAAACTGCAAAGTGAAAAGGAATTTTTACAAGTATTCTGCTAAGGACTGCAGTCATTTCAGTTACATATGAGAATCTAGTTCTTAAATATGACAGGCTATCTCAGTCATTTACACTGTACAGGATACATTGCTCATGTTCATCCCTTGTTATCACTTTTTATTTTCCCTCTCCCCACCCCAGTCAAAATGTAGATTGTAAGTTTCTTGGGGTAGGGTAATAACTGTTTTGTAAACTAATATGGATACACATGGCTCTGTGTATTTCTCAGTGTGTTCCAACCTGTAACCTCTTACCCAAGCCTACCGCCCTTTGTGAGCCAGAAGTCTCTTGCTCTCTTAAGTAACTCTGCCCATTTCCCCCTTCATATCTTACTAGAGCCTCCTCGGAACACACATGGCCTGGCCTAATTTTTATATAATCTTCTATTTAAAGTCTTTTGCCCAAATCCACCTCCTTTCTTGAAGCTTTTGATTTAACTACTTAGTCCTCATCCCCACCGAAAAGAATTCTCTGTTTTATTGTCAATATTCAGATTATAATCTCCCATTTACTTAATACTTGTTACTCTGTAAAATACCATATAAATTGATTTATCTATTTGCAATATTCGTATACTGTCCCCCATCAAAAGATTTCGGAGCAGTAAACAGCAAAGATAAAAGAATAAAACACCATGTTAAAACTGTTAAAACATTTTTTAAAAGACAGGTTCCAATAAGGCCGAATTGAATAAAACATGGCTGGTCACTCAAGGAAGGCCTCTTGAAATAACAGTGTTTTCAGGAAGTGCTGGAAGGAACACAATGTTGGTGCCTGCCTGACCTCCAAAGGCAGGAAATTCCACAGTGTGAAGCCACCACAGTGAAGGTTCTTTTACTGGTGGACTCCAACTGGGCCATGGGTCCATGTGGAACCACCAGGTACATGCCCTCTGATGACCTCAGTGACTGGGCATGTTTGTAAGGAAGGAGGCGCTCTCTCAGGTATCCTGGTACCAGTTGTTTAGGGTTTTGTACACTAGTACTAATACCATAAGCCTGGCCAGGTAGCGAATAGGCAGCCAGTGCAGTACCCTCAGCAAAGGAATTACATGCTGAAAAGGGGCAGCTCCTGACAACAGCCGAGCTGCTGCATTCTGCACTAGCTCCAGCTTCCAGACCAGCCTTAAGGGCAGCCCCACATAGAGCGCATTGCAGTAATCTAGTCTTGAGGTTACTAATGCCTGTGCCACCATGGTCAGGCGATCCCTGTCCAGGAGAGGCTGTAGCTGGTGAACCAGCCAAAGCTGCTAAAAGGCACTCTGAGCCACCACAGCCAATATAAACTGATGCTATATAATTGGTGATCAAAAGAGTACTAACAGGTACTTCATCTGTTCCCACTGAAACAGCTAATAAGATACTTGTTTTAAAAATAGGTAAGACCAGAATGCTAAAAACCTGCTCAGACTTGGAGGAAAAGATTCCAACTTGGACAGCATGATACAAAAGTGTTATGAAACATTTCTGAAAAATTTTCTGGCTTACAGTTAACTTACATTTAAGTATATTTTCTATTTACTTTTGTTTCAGTTGATCAAGAAGTTCCTTTAGAGCCTCCAAGTGCAACCACTACAACTACTATTGGAATATCTGCAACATCAGCTACTTTCACAAATGTTTTTGGGAAGAAGAGAGCCAATGTGGTAACAACTCCCAGCACAAATAGAAAAAATAAGAAGAATAAAACAAAAGACACTCCTCAAAATGTGCAGATAATTTTGCCAGACCAGCATATAACTCTAGCACAGCAAAAAGCAGATAAAAATAAAATCAATGGAGAGCCAAGAGGTGGTAGTGCTGGTGGGAATAGTGATTCTGACAACTTAGATAGCACAGATTGCAATAGTGAGAGTAGCAGTGGTGGTAAAAGCCAGGAACTGAACTTCACTATGGATACACACTCTTCAGGAGATAGACGATATGCCTCAGTACTGCTCCCTTCTCAGGAAGATAAGACTAACACCTCAGTTTCCAAAGTGCAAACCAGGTGAGTAATTAATTCTCTCTCCTATCCTCGGCTAGTTAAAGCTGTTCATGGGTCTTTCTCATACTAGCTTGATACATAAATGTTTCCATATGCAAACATTTTGGACTCTAAAATCTGACTAATTAAAGGCTTGGAAGATTAGAAGCTTAAGTGGATTAAAAATTGTTTTATAGGTCCCAAAATTAAAATTTATTAAGGAGCCAGTTGGGCCCTATCCCTCCCTCCCTCTGATCAAAAATAAAGCCAAGCTGGATAAGTATGTTACCTAGCCAAGGCTCATCCCGCACGCTAGAAGGAAGAGATGGGAGAGGGACTATGCAAGGAAGCACAATGTGACCATCCTCCTCTCACTTGCACCGCCTTTCTTCTTTCCACTCTTTCAGCAGTGGGTGGGGTAGTCAGGCAAGTTGTACTCCCTTTGTGTGTTGCTAATTGCCTCTTCCCTAGCATGCTTATGTGTTCTGTTATAGTCCCATCTTCTCTTGAGCAGCAGACTAGGAAAGAGGAGCCTTTGAACCAGAGGATAGCACTCTTTGTCTAGATTTAGCCTAGGAATCACTAAGTTTATGTGTCAAATGCTGGTGGCTTTTGGCTAGTATGTAAACGTTCTCTCATGTGCTTTTGTGCATCCTTTGGAGTTGTCGGAATGAAGAATCACATCTATAGTTAAATACTTCTAGTCTTCATAGGTGCAGTAAAATCCTTAATGAAAAATAGATGCAATCAAATTATATCCTCCAACCGCATGACTTAATTGTCTGATGGGAAGGTCCTTGGTCACTTGACAGTAACCTACGGATTATGTTGCTCTGTTCTGCCCTATGTTTTTCTATGTCTTCAGGGTGAGGAACACCTTTCAGCCTGAGGGCCTAATTCAGTTTTGGAGATACTCTATGGGGGCACGTTCCAATGGTGGGTTTTTGCCAAAAAAGCGGTTTTGCCAAAAGCAAAAGGGATGGGGCAAAATACCAGAAAGTACCAGCATACTTTAGCTGAAAGCTCTTACTGCCAGTAACTAAAGCTTAGGAGAGGCATTTCAGCCTGTTTGAATGGGAAAACATGCAAAAAAAAAGTGGAAAACCACAAAATGATCTGTAGTAAGAATAAAGTGTTAAGGTCAGGAAAGGGGGCATGGCCATTGGGGGGGGGCCCAGAGGGTTGGATTGGGACTCGAGAGGATCGAGCCTAAGGGTCCCCACCCCTGCTTTAAAGAAGCTAAATAAAGTGTATGAATTTGATCACACATGCTTATAAAGTAGTTTATATTCAGTGATCAAAAAACCTGGTTTAAGACCAGAGTTAAGGCTATTTCATCTTGGCTCAAGCTCCTCAAAGCCAGGAACTTGGAAATTAAGGCTGACGTGCCCCATGATCAGTGATGTTGTGCAGTGTCAGAAATTGTGCTTGCTTACAAGTTACCCTCCATGCACCCACACTTTTCCTTGGTCTTTCAGGCCCAAATCTAGATGGGGAGGATGGAGTGCCTGGGACCAGCAAAGATGATTCATGTTGTCCTGGTCCTGTATTGCCTTATGAAGCAGTTGCCTTACTGTTCTGCTAGAGGAATCCTCCTGTGAGTTGACTTATACCTGTTTGCTGCTTATATCAGTAACTGGCAGGATGGGTTAAACAGTGAGAAGGAGCCCTCTTCTACCAGTAAGGTTAGAAGGTTTCATAAGGCAATACAGGGTGAAGACAACATGGGGCATCTTTGCTGACCAAGGAAATGTCTGGGTATATGGAGGGTAAGTTGTAAACAAGCACAGTTTCTGACATTGCACAACATCACTGATCGTGGTGCATATCAGTTAAGGCATCAGTCTTCGCTTCCAGTTTCCTGGCTTTGTGGCTCTTGAACCAGCATGAGATAGCCTTAACTCTGGTATTAAACCAGTAGGTTTTTTGCATTGAATGGTTTTGAAAAGGAAATTCATCATTATAGTGTTGGCAATCCTACCCTCTCCCCAATGTATTTGAATCTGCTTTCTTGCAAGTTTACCTATGTGATAAATGGGATTATAAATACTTAACTGATCATCATTTCATTTCAAGAATCATGATTCTAAAATCTCTAGAAGAACTTCTATGGATAGAGAAGGCTGTCCTCCACAGACAGTCACCTACAACATGTACAAAGGAATGAAGACTGTGAGGGAGGGGGGTTGAGATAGCAAGCTTATCCCCATTTCCCTTCCTCACGTGTAGACCTTACACATTATGAGAATGATTGAATAGGGCTAGGTGCTCACAACCATCTCAACAAGCATACCTAGTGTGAACACACATTCAGTGTAACATGTGAATATACCCCTAGTGCTAAGACATGACCCTTGCCTGTCCTTTTCCCACCATACAGACAGGGTCCCAATTCATGTAGTAATATGTAGTGTCACCTTGTGAGGTCACATTTCATAACCAAAGGAATAGGCATTGCACGTAGAAGCCCTCTGTAATACAATTTCTTTGAAAACACTGGAGTACTAGCAGCATTCTAGCTTCAGAGTGAAGCTGAGAATGGCCAACATTACTCTGCCAGCAGTTGCTGCCATAGGCTTTCAGGGGGAGGAAAACCCTTAACTGTGAACCACTTCTTAGACCGTCATCAAACCAATGAAAGGCACATCTCTTCAACAAACCTGAAGTACACCAGTAGTTTTCACCAAAATTTGAAAGAAATGTCCGATACGCTGAGCCTCAGCTTGGAGTAAAAAGTAAAGTGTCAGCTTTCAGTGCTTTTTAACTTGCTGTTCCTGTGGCAGTTTTTATCAGGTCACTTTGAATATTTGCACAACTATAGAACTCATCAGGTAGATAACAGATGCCAAGTTTCACATTATTAGCTAAACAGGTTTCATTTTTATAAGCAGTAGAATTTTGAGGCTTATAACGGCAGGGCCTTTTTTCTGAGGCACTTTAACTATATAGGGGCCCTTGTGTGCCCCTTTAATACGTAGCTCTATGTTATGTTCCAGAGACTTTTATTGATAAATCCTGATTGTAAAGGTATGTTTACACTATGAATTTGTGTTGGTTTTATGGCACTGTCATGGCTTCCCCCAAAGAATTCTGGAAACTGTAGTTTGACTTGGATGAGAAATGTCTACTTGAGATTATAAATTCCCTGTGCAGAGCTACACACCTCAGAGTTTGCAGGGAAGAGGGAGTGATTTAAGCCTGTAGTGTGGGCACACCTTAAGTTGAGATCTTAAGATGTTTTGGAGATGATGGTTCTCTAACTAAAAGGTGCCACTTCTAATTTCATTGGAAACTATTGCAAATGGAACTGTTGAGAGTTGTACCATGTTCTTATTTTAGAGAAGTCTTCATGTGTGTTGTTAATTTGGTGGTCCAATCTGAGTTAGAATTTGGACCTATGGCCTGTTCTAGGGTTATGCAAGGATTGTTTAACCCTCGCACAACCGCCGCCGCCTGGACTTGCATGACATGACAAGCCATGGCCAGGCAATGAATATTCAAAACCTGCCTGGAGCAAGCCTCAGCCCACCATGGCTTGAATGTTCTGTGCAAGCACAGAATCCATCCGCATGGCTGAACAGATACCATTTTAAAACACCCGTTACACGTAAGCGAGCTGTTCATCTTGTCTCTGATGAAAAGTTACTCCACCTGCTTTGCACGTAACTAATGTAAGCGTTATTTCAAAGTTAACTTTATACACTCTGCCATGAAGTATTTTCAAGTGGTCATAAACTTTTATCAAAATGAAATATTTGCTGGGTCAGTACCCACTGAGCTCCTCTGGGAAGCAGCCTTATACTTTCTGAGTCCTTTAAGGATCCCACTGAGAGTCTTCAGTTTTGAAACCATTTCCTGGTGTTGATCGCAGTTTGTATCACTGGATTACATGGAATTCATTAATTGGAATAGTTTTTGATAGTAAAGTAATTAATTATTAAACCATATTTGTTCCTAGACTTGAAGGTGAAGCTAACCCAAACTCCTTAACAGCAAGTTATAAATCTGTGTCTCTGCCTCTGACATCTCCAAACATAAAGTTGAATCTCACTAGTCCAAAAAGAGGCCAAAAAAGAGAAGAAGGCTGGAAAGAAGTAGTGAGAAGGTACATTATTTCCATTAAGTTTCATGAAATAGAGTCTAAGCCTTTTATATGAATGTATTTGGTCAGTGTCAAATTAGGGATGAGGATTTGGATGAATATTAATGGTAGACGGGTGGAGTGTGGGTGTTTATGGAACAGGGCCATGGGAGAACACTTGTCAGATTTAATAAATATTTAGCATTTGCTAACCTTGTTCCTATACAGTGCCAGTTCATAGGTTTACATGTGGTG
Organism: Heloderma suspectum; assembly: GCF_057233095.1. Classification (NCBI taxonomy): domain Eukaryota; kingdom Metazoa; phylum Chordata; class Lepidosauria; order Squamata; family Helodermatidae; genus Heloderma; species Heloderma suspectum. The sequence goes on from NC_139461.1 coordinate 146,632,757, forward strand.
GGATACAAGAGCATCATGTACTCTCCCCTACTACACATAGAAACTTCAGTGTAAAGTGGGGTCTACGCATGATCAGTCTGACTTCTTTCACAGCACGTGGATCACATAAGCAGAGCCTAAATGTATGGGTCCCAGTTCACACTGAAAGTTCTACACATAGTCTGGGAGGGTGTGAGCTCTGCTTGAGGCTTGCTCCTGCACCCCACCAAGTAAAAAGCGAAGATGCTGGGACTGTGAAACAGATTATAGATTCTACTTTAGGTATATTGAGTTTGGTATAAACAATACAAAGCTTGCAGGAGCTATATAAACTGGTTCTCAGTACAGGAAATTGACATTTAAAATATGAGGGCAACAAAGATGATCAGGGGCCTGGAAACAAGGCCCTATGAGGAAAGACTGAAAGAACTGGGCATGTTTAGCCTTGAGAAGAGAAGACTGAGGGGAGATAGGATAGCGCTCTTCATGTACTTGAAAGGCTGTCACAGAGAGGAAGGCCAGGATCTCTTCTGAGTGCAGGACATGGAATAATGAGCTCAAGTTGCAGGAAGCCAGATTCCAGCTGAATATCAGGAAAAATTTCCTGACTGTTACAGCAATACAACAATGGAACCACTTACCTAGGGAGGTGGTGGGCTCTCCCACACTGGAGGCATTCATGATGAAGCTGGGCAGTCATCTGTCTCAGGGATGCTTTGACTTGGATTCCTGCATTGAGCAGGGGGTTGGACTCAGTGGTCTTATAGGCCCCTTCCAACCCTACTGTTCTATGATTCTATGAATGGTAAAGCATTAAACCAAGGATGGGCAACTTCCAAGGGGCTGCATTGCCCCCCACCACCCAGAGCAGCACCCCTGCCACATCACTGAAAATGGGGGGAGGGGTTTAAAAGCACAAAATTGTGGCACTGTGGTCTGAAAAAAGGGTGTTTTGCTTTAAAATGGCCTTTTTTGCTACTGTGGCGCTGAATTTCAGTGGCAAACCACAACATTTTGCTTTTAAAAGCAGGCTTTCTTTCCCCGCACCCCCCACCTGTGCCACCAAATTTCAGTGGTAGCGTGGGACTACAGAAAAGGCCGGGGGGAGGGCACATGTGGTCATCGGGGGGCGCACCCCTGCTTTACATTATCAATTCCTAGTAATTAATCTGTGGCCTTTAGGGCAGACGGGTAGTTTGCGTTTTATAAAGTCTTCCATTTTCCATGAGGAAACGTTTAAAACAAATATGGATACTTCCAGAGTTGTCTCCTGCTTTGTCATGAAACTATTTTTAAAAAGAGATATTTGCTGTCTTAACAGACTGTACTATAGATTCTGACCTGTGTGGTCTTCTGGAGAAAGATAAGGAATATAAATTTAACAAACAAAATGGGGTGATGTGAGAGCATTGTCTTGTCTGGGCTTGGGGATGAAAATGTGTGGTTGGGAGTTATTTCCACCTATTGCCTATGAAAGTTTGTACTCCTCTTCCTTCCCCATTACTGAAAATGTATTTTCACCCTTGGCAGGCAAGTAGGCAGGGTTTTAAAAGACCCTTCACCTAGCAGCTCTCTGCAATCAACACCAATTGAACAATTTCAGCTTCAGAGAGGAGGGCGGTGCTGTTCAGGAGCAAAAAGGTATTTGGCGGCACACTCAAGCTGCTATCGTTTTGTATTGGGGTGGAGTTATGTATAGTCTGTAGATGAGGTTATGAGACCCAGTGTGGTGTCGTGGTTAGAGTGTTGGCCTGGGACTCAGGAGATCTGGGTTCTAGTCCCCACTTGGCCATGAAGTTCACTGGGCCAGTCACTGACTTGCAGCCTAGCCTACCTCACAGGATTGTTGTGAGGATACAGTGAAGAGGAGAAGGAGAAGTAAGCTTCCTTGAGTTCCTTGCAAGAGGAAAAATGGTGGGGTATAAATGTAATAATAAATAATCAAGATGTGAGAGTTGTTTCGAACTTCAGGGGCAAAATTATTGAATAGTGGATCATGGAATGTGTATTGAAGTGGCTTGTGGATCACAGTGTGGGAACTGAGGAGAAGTAATATAAGGATAGGGATATTTTGAGGGAAACTTTACTTCTAAATTTACTTTAATTGTGGTTTTCAATTTGCTGTTCATTGCAAGTAAATCATGAAGCCACCCAAGGGTTTAGAAAACTAAAACGACCTTGGTCTGGAATGCAAAGCTATAATTAGTGTCCAAAGTTCCTTTGGTGTCTCATAAAGACCCATCAATGGCATACATGTTGTAATGTGTGAATTAAGATAGTAACTGAAGAATATTTTTCCTAAGTTAAAATGAACATTCATGTACCCAGAACAATGCATGTCTAACAAGGCCTGAGATACTAGCTGTTAAAAAAAAAAAAAAATCATCAATGCTCTCAGTTTCTTTATGGAAGACTGGTAGGCTTGAAAAGTTTAACAGAACGTCAGCAGAAGTCGCTTACTGTTCTGAGATGTCTGCCCAAGTATCAAATTACATATTGTAATACTGTTTAAATCTCTTATAAGCAAAAAACAGAAAACCCTCAGACATTTGCAACCTTTGACATTTAGGTCAAAAAAGCTGTCTGTCCCAGCATCAGTTGTGTCTCGAATAATGGGAAGAGGTGGGTGCAACATCACAGCTATCCAAGATGTCACTGGTGCTCATATTGATGTGGACAAGCAAAAAGATAAAAATGGAGAGAGAATGATCACAATAAGGTAGAGTGCATAGAATCTCATGTTTAAACGTCATGTTTTTCAAATGAATTTAAGTTGCACTGAGCTGAGACTTGATTCCAAAGATTGACACTGCCTTCTCTGTTTCAGGGGTGGAACAGAATCAACAAGATATGCAGTACAACTTATTAATGCCCTTATTCAAGATCCTGCCAAGGAACTGGAAGATTTAATTCCTAAAACTCATATAAGAACGCCTGCTTCCAGCACCAAATCCATCCATACAAATTTTTCGTCTGGCATCAATACTGCTTCAGCTTCAAACAAAAACTCATTTCCCCTTGGAGCTCCTTCCCTTGTCACCTCACAGTCATCAACACTGTCTACTTTCCAGTCTGCTAACAAATTAAGCAAGAATGTCCCAGCAAACGTGCGCTCTTCTTTTCCAGTCTCTCTTCCCTTAGCTTATTCACATCCTCACTTTGCTTTATTGGCTGCCCAAACTATGCAACAAATTCGTCACCCTCGCTTACCTATGGCCCAGTTTGGAGGAACATTTTCAACCTCTCCAAACACTTGGGGACCCTTTCCAGTGAGGCCAGTTAACCCAGGCAGCACAAACAGCTCCCCAAAGCATAACAGTTCAAGTCGCGTAGGTAACCAGAATGGCAATATTTTGCCGTCTGAGTCTACAGGTTTAGCTTCCAGCTGTCCTGGTACTGTCTCTTCAGTAGTTGCATCTTCCCAGCCACTTTGTGTGACGAGTAACCGGACTCCATCATCGGTCAGAAAGCAGTTGTTTGCTTGTGTTCCTAAAACAAGTACCATGACAACAGCAATCTCAACTGTGACAACTACATGTAGCACACTGCCTTCAGCTTCTGCACCTGAAAACACTGGTCATGTTCCCACTACATTTCTGCCCTCTAGTGTTCCACAGGCACAGCAGTCTGCACTTAAAACAGATGCTGTTCCTTCTGTTGCAGTACCCAAAGAAAAGGCATCAACACCAGAACAATCTATTGGAAATCCATGTGTGCCATCGTCAGTTGCTGCTAGCAGCAATATTTCAGCAGGCAGCAATTCAGGACCCCTAGAAACGTGCACATCCAGCAGTCCTGCACCTCCAAACAATGTCCAAGATGAAACACTGCCAACCAATATGTCTGATTTGAGTCCTCCCATACCTATGCCTTTTTCTTCCAGTTCAGAACCCACTCCATTAAGCTTAGCTTCACCTAGATCGGTTGCTACAGATAATCAGGACAACAGTAACTTACCTCAGTTAGCTGTACCAGCACCCCGAGTTTCACACAGAATGCAGCCTAGAGGTTCATTTTATTCAATGGTACCAAATGCAAACCTACATCAGGAACCTCAGTCTATTTTTGTTACAAACGCAGTACCTTTAACACCTTCTCAAGGTCCACCTCCTACAGTTCAGCTATCATCGCCCATGAACATTATGAACGGTTCTCAGATGCATATTAACCCAGCAAACAAATCCTTGCCTCCTACCTTTGGGCCAGCAACACTCTTCAGTCACTTTAGTAGTCTTTTTGATAATAACCAGGTGCCGGCAAACCAAGGATGGGGAGACTGTCCACTGTCCACACGAGCAGCAGCAGACCAATCTTTCACTGTCCCATCTACATTTTTGGGTAACTCTGTGCTGGGGCACATGGAAAATGTGCATCCTGATAACTCCAAGGCTCCAGGATTTCGGCCGCCTCCTCAGCGAGTTTCAACTAGTCCTGTAGGTGAGTTGCTAAGGTTCTGCATGGAGAAGGGGAGATTATTTATTAACGTTTATTCACTGTCTTATTTGCTAAAAAGCCATCAAGGTGGTAGACTGTAATTTGAAACAATTTAATTGTGTTGATGTCCTCTTGATCGCCTTTGAAACAAACCTTCAGAAAACAGGTTCCTGTGATACTGAGCCAGAGGAAACCTGAGAACCAAATTGTGGTGGGTCCTTGGCTGTTTTTACCCAGTTGATGTTTCGTTTACAGTGTAATATGACAGAATGTAATCAGGAGATCTGGGAATCTGCATGACCCATGAAGCATGGAAGTTGATACACAGTACTGAATCAAGTAGCTCCCATGAAAAAAATCTGGATATTGTGTGGCCCTTATAAGTTGCAGGGAACTTTTTGCTTAAAACTTTTGAAGTGTCTCTCCCTACCCCCTTCTAGTCCCTCTCCATACCCTAATTTGTTGTCTTCTACCCAACATTGTGATATTCTGATAATATAAGGCAACCTCTTTTCCTACATAACAAAATGGAACAAAAGGTTGTAGTTCTGTAAGAGGGGGCAAGAAAAATTGCACCACTGGAATGATGCTGGCAAAGCACATTATGTACAAGTGAGACCTGCAATAAAACGTACCAGTGTGGAACACTGTTCTAGTCAGTCAGCCATGCCCTCCTCCAGGATACTCCATTTCATTCTTCCTACCCAGTTTTCCATTCTCTCCCCAACCCCAACATTCAGTTATCATTCTGTGACCACAGAACAAGCTCAGTCCTAATTGGGTTGCTTTGGGGGTTCTTCCCTTAGGGATTTTGGAAAGCTTTTTTGTACTTCTGCAAACTTTGGTTTTCCTCCGAGACTGCTAATGCCTCCCTCTTGTGCGTAGATGGTACCATTTTGCCTACATAAACAACAACATTCATGCCTGAATGTCAGAAATAAAGAGAATGGTTGCCTTTCTGTGTGGTTTAAAATTGCCTGTAAAGCAATTACAACTTGGACCTGTTCATCAGTATTTTGATGAATTTAATAGATGCCTAGCAAAGTCAGCTTACATTCACAGGTCCTGTACCAGTATGTTTTGACTGGACCACTTTGAAAATGGCAACCACTTTGTATTGAAGTAACTATTTCTGAAAGTAATACCTATATTATTGTGTAATTTTTTGATTTTTTTTTATGAATCCAAGCTTGTTTTATGATCCTTATACCCTTACTATAGCTAGTAAGATCAATGAACATTACAGTTGTTAATATATTCTGGCTGTAGTATTTCCCACCCAATTTGTACAAACTGATCACTGAACCTCAAGCACCTCTTGTGGACTAGGCTGGAAATTTTCCATGTGAGATGCTTACAGGTATTTTGATTCTTATACTGTAATCTGAAATACGTTGCCAAAACCTGGTTGCACAAGGCTCAAGGGACAGTTCTGGACTTAGTGGTTCTGGCCAGCCACTTGAAGACAGGAGGAGCGTAATGATCTTTAGTGAAAGATGTGTGTGAGGTTGTAATGTAGCTCCAGAGACTAAGGGAAGATGTAAACTTTTAAAGGCATAGCACTCCAGCTTTTTTCTGGTGGCCCAAGCAGATGATCTTGGAGTTGACAGGAATAATGGAACTCTGTGACATTAAACATAGTCGAATCTATTTTTGGACCACCAACAAAATTTTGCAGGGTTGAGCAGAATTTTTTAAAATAGATTCTGTCCTCACCCTACTGGCAACTCCAGGGTGGTCTCATCCGGTGAGGTTTTCTGTGGAATAATCTTCTGTCTCATCTGCCCCAGAAGCAGGGTTAAATTGATTCCAGACAATACGTAAGCATAGTAGCAAGTGGTCCTTGGAACTGGAGGAGGGAGGCTTGTCATGGATAGTGCTGCACTTCATGTGGTTGATCGCCTAGAGCTCAGACATTTTATTAGATTCAGCTTTTAATATGAGTACGAAGTATGGGATGATGGCCTGGAATGCCTTCTGTCAGGGGCTCCCAATTTGCCATTTGTGGTCTTTCTGGGAGGGCAGAGATTTTAGCCAGCATTATGCGTGGTTTTGTGACTTTGGGGATTGATTGTTTACATGAGTCTTCTCTTGAAGAATGTTTGGAAGCTGCATATTATGCTCTCTTGATTGGAGTTGTCAGGAACCCTAAACCATATATGACCTATGTTAAAATACTGGGTTGCCATTAGTGTCAAAGCACAATTCAAGGTATTGTATTTTAGGAAGCATCTCTCACCATATATTCTCACCTGTTAAGATTGTCTGAAAGGGCTTTGCTCTGTTTTTTTATCTTAGAGCTTTGTCAGAGCCATAATGCCACAGCACCTCTATAAGTTCCATTATTCAGTAAAAAAAAAAAAAAAAAAGCAAGGCAGCCCTCCTTCTAACTCATGGTGTTGGCCAGCATCTTCAATAGGAATGGAAAATGGAGGGCTACCCTTGGCAGTGGTGCAGTTTTCCAGAGGCAGCTGAAAGCGTCTTTATTCAGAAGAACTTTTGCCTAGATTGATATGGTTTAACCCAGATTCTGAAAGCAAGTTTGGATTCATTTAAATGACTACCAGTAGCATGTAATGCTGAACTAGGGTAGAGACAATGGAATGGGGCAATTTTTGTGTATAGGATACCACACACTCCCGATCTCTGAAACTGATCATGTTATGTTTGCATCAGGCTTTTGCAATTTGTGAGCTATGGACCTTAATTTATACTTATTTGATGAAATTTCCTCTTCAGTATTGGCTCTGGGTTTTTACAGATGTGGACGTACCTTGATCAAGTTAATCTAAGAACTAATTCCTAAGGATAAGCAGGATTTCCAATCCCCAGTCCTGTTTGTAGTGTCAGCACTGCACCTCTGCAGAGGCAAGAGTTGGAACAAAATCAGGGTTTTGTTCAACTTATTAGCATTTATAACTCTTACATTATTGAAGTTCTGTATCTCATTGACACTATATCCTTTTTTACCTGTTTCTGTGCATTCCACTGAGAGAAAATTACGTAACCACCATCAAAATGTGCCCCTTTTTTAAAGAAGCCTCCCCTCGAGGCTGTTAATGCTCAGAAACTAGCTGTTGCATAAACAATGTGCCTGAAAGCATAAGACTAGCTCACTTTCACATTAATAAATGGCATAGTTCTGAAAGTAATTTGATTATCTCCAAACGCTGGCAGGATTTTCCTTCCACAAACATTTCACTCATTATACAACTTCCATCATCCCTGTCCATTGGCTGTGCTGGCTGAAACTGACGGGGGTTGGAATCCCAACAACATCTGTAGGAAGACAGTTTCCCCACCTCTGCAGAAGAGGCTGCAACAATCCAAATTAATATGCTGCCATCAGGTATTCTAATATAATACCCTTGTCCATCTCAAACTTTCTTCTGGGGACCCCAGTAGTAGTCCCTTTACACTTTCATGGGATCCCAGAGACTCTAATGATATCAGGGGAGGATGTTGAGGAGCAAAAGACTTTCTTTTAAAGTTCCCTTCTTCACGTACTGAAAGCAATCCATTTTTCAATTTATACGTTATTATTTAATCTGAAAAGCAGTTTGCCTCTTAAGCAGTACAAGCAGTGTTAACGTCAAAGGGCTAGTTCACATGCCTATCATTATTTGACTGCAAATCAGATGGTGACTTGCATGTGTGGGCCATCACAGATATAAACTTTGATTTTGCCTCAGTGTTTTTAGTGGAGTTGATTCATACAATCAGTAGTGAACCAGGACAAAAAAACCTGTGTACATGGTTCTCCCTCAGGCATGCCTATAGCTTTGAATCATGACCATAAAGGAGAATTGCAGCAGTTGGGTTTTAATTTGGAAGTCTTTCAACCATCCACCATGTGGTGATTTGCAAAGAACAAGCAAACCAAAATAGTGATCCTCAATGCAATAAAAGTGAAAGAGCCACTAGAGTGCACAAGACAGGTGCAATAAAGTACATTAAGAGGTAACATTGAAAAGCACTAATATTCATTAGCCATCTGGAAATAATTTCTCTATAGTTTAGAACCTGAACATGAAAATAAATTACTTTGGTCAACCATGAGAGAATAGTCTTCAGCACCAGATTACTATCCCGTCATTGGTTATTACTGCAACAGAGGAGCAAGGACAACATCTAAAAATTTAGTTCTGAGCTATAGTCCTCTTAAGGTTGTGTTTCTTCACTGTGAAGTTTTCTAACAGCTATTAAATACATGCAGTGAGACTGAAAATTTAATGTGAAATTACCACTCTGACTGCATGCAGTAATGTAACTAATATTGGACTAGGCTGGTGTTATTTGGCCTCAGCCTGACGATAATTTTAAATTGCAAAGCTACAGAGGTAACTTTGACTTCTTAAGATTACTGTATTGGGGTTGTGACCACAAGCTATGATAACGCTCTTCAAGTACTTGAAAGGTTGTCACAGAGAGGAAGGCTAGGATCTTCTCAATCATCCCAGGGTGCAAGACACGGAATAATGGGCTCCAGTTACAGGATTCCAGCTGAACATCAGGAAAAACTTCCTGACTGTTAGAGCAATATGACAATGGAACCAATTACTTAGGGAGGTGGTGGGCTCTCCCACACTGTAGGCATTCAAGATGAAGCTGGACAGCCATCTGTGAGGGATGCTTTGACTTACATTCCTGCATTGAACAGGGGATTGGACTTGATGGTCTTATAGGCCCCTTCCAACTCTACTATTCTATGATTCTGTGATTCTAAGCTTAGTAAGAACTAATGATTGTTCATACCTTTGCTAACTATGTACTTCCAATATCCTTTCTTAAATGTAGGTAGGAGAAGTATAGCACTGTGGTGAGGAATATTTCCAGGTTGGAAGAAAAAAAATATAAAAGCACAGGATTAATAGAAACGTCCCAAATATAAGTCTGTATATTTTATGCTAGAAATTACAATAATTGAGCAGTTGCTTATCCAACATACTTCAGCTGTCTTCCTCTGAATATGGGGTGGGGGGGTTCCTGTAGTTCTTAGCATAGTTGGATAACAAATAGGGTTTTTCTGATGCTCTGGAGTTATTTTCTGAGACATAATTGTATTAATTTTAGGTTTACCTTTTCTAGATCCATCCAGCAGCTCCTCAAACTCACCTTCAGCGCCTATGGCAGGTTTTTCAGCAAATATTCAAGGAGCACGGGTTTATCTTCAAGGGCCAGCTCCCGTTGGGACTCCCAGCTTTAACAGACAGCATTTTTCACCACATCCTTGGACAAGTGCTACAAATTCATGTAGGAGCTTTGGGGGTCTGTCTAATTCAACTCTTCGGTCTGTTGGTATTGACCTTTTTGCTGGCTGTATGATTTTAACAAGGGCAATTGTTTAGAGCATTGATTAGAGAAATTGAGGCACTTTGAAGAGAGGAAATTGCTGAATTGATTAAAATGGCATTTTAAAGGCCAAATTAGACATGACATGCAGTCACATTCATATCCCCCTCCCTTTGAGAGAGTTTGAGCAGAAGAATAAAAGGGGTGGTGGGGTTGCTTGATGTTTCTTTCCCCTCTGGCTCCCCCCGCCCCCACACACACACATACACACACAATCTTTTGCAACTGCTTTTCCCTTCAATGGAGAAGAAAGGGGTACTTTTCCCACCCCAATTTAAAAATTTTAATTGAGTGAAAGATTCATACAGCTGCATGTCATATTTACTTTGGACTTAAGGCTTTTAACTACCTTTTAACGTAGATATGCATTGTCCTAGACAAGAATATCTGAAGATAGATAGTTGATATTTAAGTCACATGTTGAATCTTAGAGCTGAGCTATATATTATGTTTATTATATGAAATCAGCCTAGCCTTGACTGCTCTTTAACTTACTAGAAGAGTTGCCTGGAGGAAGTTGCAGTTATGCACACATAGGGAAGGAGGAACTGCTGCCTGCCTGCCTTTCAGTTCCTTATCTCTCTCCTTAGTGGCCAATTCACTTTAGGAGCTGGAGAATGGAGAAGAGAGGAAAATTAGCCAAGTGGCTCTTAGAAGCAGTGGTCAGTAATTTCACTATATAGGTAAAAATACACCATTCCTGGTCAATGTTCAATCATGCAGAAATGTTTTTATATTTTTTAATGGAGCATGAGCTTAAGGAATGGTTTAACCTGTAGAGCCTTTTTGTTGAGGCTGTTGATCAGATACATCAAGGGTAGGGAATCAGCACCCTGTAGGCCAGACTTGGCCCATGGGTCCCCATCTGGCCCACTGGCCTCTGCTGTCAGACCCCACCTCCTCAGCCCCCTCTTTCTGCTGCTCAGCTGTTTTGCACCAAGCAGAGGGGAGGGGAGGTTTAAACATCACTTTCCCCTTGTGATCCCAATGAGTGAGTGGATATGAAGCAGTGGGAGGATGTGAAAGAGCAGTGGAGAGAGAAAACAGTGATGGAGGTAAAGAAGAGTGCCCCTACCCACACGTCCTTAGCCACACCCTTCACTGATACATAGCACCGATCATTTTCCCCTGCGAGAATGTCCCCATCGACTTGAAGGTTCCCCACCCCTGAGAAGCATCAGACAGCTCGTTGTCTAACATGTAATTCTGAGGCCACAAGCTGGGCTGCGTTCAGTCCTAAAAGCCAACTGCTGTGTCAGTGAACTGCATCATGGAGGCTTCTCCCATCCCTGAAGCAGTATATTATATCCTCATTTTAGATGAACTATAATTCAAAACACTTACTTTCATTTCTTTCAAAAACAATACTAAAAACATTTGATAGAGTAAGTCCCACTGAATTCAGTAGAAGTCTACTTTTGTTCAAATATTAAGAATCTCATCTCTAATGAAAGAAGTCTCTAGAGCAGCAGTTAAGGTAACTAAGCATTTCATATGTAATAAAGCAAGAGAACTGTTTTTTCATCAGGTGAATCTCCTATTCCATCAGTTTCCTCGGGATCATCTTCGCCCCTTTCAGCTGCTTCTGCACCTTCAACCCTGGGCCAACCAAAATCAGGGAGCACAACTCAAGATCGAAAGGTGCCACCACCTATTGGAACAGAAAGACTTGCTAGAATTAGGCAAGGAGGTTCTGTCACTCCTACCCCCTTGGGAACCAACTTCACAGCTCCTGTTGGACACAGTGGTATCTGGTCATTTGGAGTTAACAATGTTTCAGGTGAGAGTGTGTTTAAGGAAATGATAAGAGTGAAACGAAACAATATTTTGAAGATAAAGAGGAGGAAGGGGGAGCCTCCTATTGGACTTTTGAGTTTTTGCTGAGCATTGCATAAGGATCTCATTGTTAAGACAGAAATTAAACGTGTTCACTACTTTAAAAGCACATATTCGTATGAATTGTCTCCTTCCTGGTGTATGTGAGAGGGTGGAAACCTTCCAAGCAGGAATGTGGTAATATCAAAAGCAGTCTTGAATAGAGGACTGTTGAGAGAAGAGCCAGTAAGGTGGCTGAAGAAGTGGTACTACAGAAAAGGAAGCCTGTACAGGGATAAGGAGCTCTTACATGGCTGCAGGGGTGAGCGTGGGGCCAGGGGGGACTGACGGTGAGTCTTGTGCAACTTGAAAGGAGACGGGGGAGAGCTGCAGCGTGAATCTTTGGGTTGGTGTAATTCTTTCCCAAGGGTCAGTGCAGGAAACGGGGAAGAGGGGTGATGAATCTGGAAGAGAGACAACAGTTTAGAAGAGGCATTCCTTGATAATTGGAGAAGGCAAATAACAGGAAAGAAGACCATTCTAGAAGGCGTTTACAATAGATAGGATGACAAGGGACCATTAGCAGTAGATATAGAAAGGCAAGAGTGAATCTTGGAGATGTCGGGAAGGAAGTGGTGGCAAGGGTGGACAACTGTGGGAGGTCCAGGGGCCATTTTCCCCCTGTGGGCTGCACTAGGTAAAAAAATAAATTATTTTTTTCATGTACTAGTAGTAATAATAATAATCACAAGTTTGCCACCAAAACTTGGCAGTGTAGTGATAAAAGGATTAAATTTAGCTAAAATGGACAAATTCAGATTTGCTCCATAGCTATGGAGCGCCATTTTGGTCGCTAAAAGTAAATAAATTTAAATTCAGGCGGGGGCCACATGTTGTCCACCCCTGCACTAGGGTATGGGAAGAAAGGAAAAGCAAATCACTGCATTTTAAATAGCACCTTGTCTCTTGGGCAGTGGGCATTGCTGCAGTGAAATCAGGAAGTTTCAGTTGCTAGCATGGAGTTCTTTTACAGGTGTGTCCCATGAACATCATGCTTGGCTTGAGATGTTGGTCAAACATGGAGAGGAGAAGGGGCTGGAAAGATGAGAGGGTGTCAAAGCGGGGAGATGATAGCTCAGTGGGAGAGCATGTGCTTTGCAGGTTTGATCCCTGGCATCTGCAGTTAAAGAATATCAGAGGTAGCAGAACTTGAGAAGACCAACTTCTGGAGACCTTGGAGAGCTTCTGCCAGTTAAAGTAGATAATATTGGGCTAGGTGGGTGAATAGTCTGACGTGGTATAAGGCAGCTTCCCATGTTTCTAAACCCTCAGAAGAGAGGGATTCAAGGAGGGATAGTTTGATCAACAGTGTCAAAGGACATTCACTAGTCATGGAGAATGAGGTCTGAGAATAGCCCCTTGGATTTTGCTATTAAAAACCCCCTAGAACCTTTAGAGAGCATTTTGCATAGAGTTGGAGGGACTGAACAAAACTGTCAAGGACACAAAGCAGGGGCTTTTCTAGCTCTCTGATAAATATGAGAGATGAAACTCCCAACCATATGTGACAGAAATTTCAGGTTCTTCTCATGTGATCTTTAAATGAGCCCTTTGTTGTCTTTCTAGAAGGTTTGTCAGGTTGGTCCCAGCCTGTAATGGGAAATCATCCAGTACATCAGCAGCTGTCAGATCCGGGCACCTTTTCCCAGCATCAGCCAATGGAGAGAGATGATTCTGGGATAGTGGCTCCCTCAAACATTTTCCAGCAACCTATGCCGAACAGCTTTGTGGATTTCTCAAAAGTATGCTTTCAGAGTTTTTTCCTTTCATGCACTCTCTTAGACCTCATGCACAGGCCCCACCAAACCAAATTTATGATACAGCAAGAGGTTTCATTTCAGTGACATTTTTTCTATGTCTCTGGGCATTTTCAGTGGAAAATTGAAAATGCCAATCTTCTGTTTTAGGAACATTGGGGACTTCTCAGCTTCTTCGGCAATCCTTCCAGAACTGCCTAACCTATGTCTTGGCTAATTGGATAATATCCAGTGCCGCTGTTGCATGGGTGGCCCAGGCATGCCAGCGCATCTCCTACCACTGGCAGCTTCCAGGAGGAAGCACCACAACAAATGGAAATGCTTGTTTCTGGAAGCGGCAGGTCACCGTGCCTGGACCGCCTGCACAAGGGCTGCATTGGACATTACTCCTTGACTTTTTTTTCTCCAGCCAATCGTAACTGCTCATTTAAATATTCCAGATTGCCTACAGTATGTATTAGAGCGTTTGCCGCTAAATCCACTTTTAAAGAAGAGCGATTTATGTGTGTAGTTTGGAGGAGGATCTCTTACAGACTACTGCAGTTGTCTAGAATCTTACTGGAAAGATCACATTTATTATGATGGAAGAGGAGGAGAACTTAACTGTAGAACAAAGCAATAGAAACAGTAGTTTGGATGGGGGAAATTCGGGACTGCCCTGTAGGGCAGGATATTCACTAGCTTTATAAAATATACCATTATCTTATAAATGAAGCCAAGTTGGCCAGTTTCTAAAAGAGACTTCTCCATCGCAGATAAGCATAAAATGTACTTTTAAATTATATTATGAATATGGGGATGATAGAGATGCATATTTCTAAATTGATCTTTAGATCTGGTTCTTTGCTGTTCTTCTCTATAAACTCTTATTTCTTTTCTGTTTTAGGGCCTACCAATTTCCATGTATGGAGGCACTATAATACCTTCTCATCCACAGCTAGCTGATGGACCAGGCGGCCCTCTTTTCAATGGACTGCATACTCCAGATCCAGCATGGAATCCTATGATAAAGGTTGTCCAAAATTCAACAGAATGTACCGATGCTCAGCAGGTGCAGTAATAACCCCATTCTTGTACTCTTCAAGCTTCGTGCTTCTGCTTTAATTAATAAAATTGAAGACTTATAAGAATGCAAGAGGCTTCTAGTGTTTCCAATCTCATCTTTTTTCTTCAAAAATTTATTTTAATTTTGCCCTTTTTTTTACATATAGTATATGGCAAAGATGAAGCCAGAACTTTCTAATTTGGTTACTGAGGTTAGGCTTCTAAATAAGTGAGCAGAACTACATGCTCATGAAAATCAAGCCAAAGCAAACGATAACAGTGTTGGTGTAATCTGCCTTGACAGCAAGATATTTGTGTATGAGGACAAGATCTTTAAAATTTGGTCATTTTATGTTGGAGCCAAGCTTCACTTAGCTAGACTTTGGGGGTTTGGCCCCACTGAAGTTATTTGACTCTTAAGGGCGTGAACCTGTGGTGATGCCCATAAGCCTCCAAACTCAGAGGCTTATAGGTATCCTATGCAAAGCAGGAGGAGCCATGGAGGTGATCTTCATCTCCATGCTCCTCCCACTCTGCATTTTGGCTAGATGGGTTTTTTCACCCATCTAGCTGGGGCATATTGGAGAGGGGATGGAAAGAGACTGGGGAGGATATATATCCCAGCTTCCCCAATCCCCTCCTCTTCCCACCCACCGGCACGCCCCCATAACCCCTCTTCGAGGTTGCCAGTGCGGTTCTCTCCACACTGGCTGGTAGGGAGAGCGCAGATTCGTGGACCTGCGGTTGGAGCACTATCTGCAACCTCAGATCCAGGAATCCAAATTGTCCTATGGTCCCCCAGTCTCTTTCTAGGGGCCACAGGATTGCTCCCTATCACTTTGTAGTGGCATTGCAGCTGTACCCTGAGATTAACTTCCTATTTTGTGATGTTTCTTCCACTGTAGATTTGGCCTGGTACCTGGGCACCTCACATTGGAAACATGCACCTCAAATACGTCAACTGATTTAGGAGGGCCTATTCTTTTCTTTTCTTTTTTTAAAGCCTTGTTTGGAGAAACCTTGGAAGAACTTGGGAATTTTTTTAATGTGCCTAACTAAGCAACTTTTTTCTGTGGGCTGTAACAAGAGAAACTTGTTTGCCCGTTGTGTAAGAACAAAATGAGTTATCTATTCAACTGATTCTGTTCTCCAGTTAGTTTAGCCATTTTGAACTCAAAATCGGATGAACCTAGTGCTTTTGGCTAAACACTACTGAATGCTACTTGTATGCAGCAGAGAACTAGATGATTACATGATTTCAACCTTTTAGGGTGGTAAATACATGTATAATTGTTTACATACTTAAAAGGAAAAACGTTGAGTAAATTTCATGTCGTATAGTGGCTCTACTTTATGTAGCCTGTATTAATGTGAAATATTTACCTGAATATTCAATAAAAAGATGAACATTATAGGCTTTGTGTACTACTCTTGATGATGTACTGCAGGTCGCTATTGGTGTTCCATATGTAAGTTCTGAGAAATCGGAGACTTTATCGTATAGGTACTGTCAGTGTTTTATTTTAGTATTTAATACATTCTTAGAAGTTCCAAGAAATGTCCCTTGATTCAACACTGTTTCTAGTACTATTCACTAGAAAGTCAGGGTCATCTCAGACTGGAATATGCTTGAATCCACTGGAGGGCCATGATAGCTTATCAGCAACGTTATAGCTAAAGGGTAGGTTTATTCACTGGGCACCATGTGTCAGAGAAGAGGGACAGGGTTGTGTTAAAATAGGTACTCAAAACCTGAGGCTTCTTCTATACCGACAGTGTACTTCAGAACTAAAATGGCATTCTTTTTAAACACAGCGATTGCTTCCAATGTTTTAACTAAACACAGTTAGATGTATTGCTCTTAGCCAAAGGCCTTGGGCAGAAGTGGGTGTTGACACTGCAGGGGATGACTTTAGTTCAGCTTTCCCAACCTGGTACCTTCCAAATGTGTTGGACTACAACTCCCACCATCTCCAGCCAGAGAATATGTCATTGGTCAGGCCTGCACTGGTGATAGCCAATGGTAGTGACATAAGTTTAACACCAGTACTTTATATTATTTCATATCTGTATCAGTAGTACTGGGCTGAACAATAAAATATAAATGAAAGTCATCTCCTGCACAGCTAACAGCTATCACTATTACATTCGTTTTTCTTAATTGCTGTTAGTGGCAATAGCAAAGAGGGTACATGCCAGGTCACATAAATTTATATCATATATCAAATACAAAAATCACATCCAATGGACTTTGATAAGAGACTCTTAAATATAGATACAAAAAACTGTCCCCCAGCATTATTATATCAGGGACATTATAAAACATACTAAAATCTTCAGGTCCAAGCCAGCCCACATCACAAAAACGCTTAACTACTGGAATACCCTATCCCAGTAAGCAGTATGAACTGTATTCAAACGTAGCTCTGTGAATTCTTTCCAAGGGTGTACAAACATTTAGTACTGTGAAATAACGTTTTCACAGGTTTGTTAAGTCCAAGGTATAAGGGTATATATGTACACATTAAGCTAAGTTTAAATACTTTTTCAGTTTTTTTCCTGTACATCCAACTGAAGAACAGTTGAGTTTACACTATGAAAGGCCATATTCAGTCGGAAGAACACCACTGAGTGTACCCAGTTCTTCATGGGCAGTCCCATATTCATTGAAACATTGGGTTTTTAGGTAACCTAGTATTATCTACCCATTGTACAGGCCCCCCCGCAGCAGTTTTGTGCACATGTGTGGATGTGAGTGAGTGTGCATGTCCCCAGCCACACATGGCCCCTTGAGGCCCAGCAAGGTTGTACACCCTTGCAATAAAATAAGCGTTCATGAATTTGATTTTCAACGCTCTGTCTAACCTGACAATAGCATACAACACATCCTTAGGTAAGCCTTGCAGAACTCTCACATTTTGGAACAGTTCTAAATCTCCCACCTTTAGAACACCCCAAAACTCTGTCGCAATCCAGATCTTGCAAGAAGTCATGTCGCGTCTACAGACATCAATAATAACTTTTGCTCAAGAAAAAAATAATAGTTTTTTTCAAGCTGTAAGATGCTATGCCAGAGTCATGTTTCTTACATACAAAGTAGTTGGCTTTACTGTGTTGGTGTCCTGTATGTCATACTTCAGCAGCCATACACTGAATCTTTTATTGGACAGGAAAAGCACACTAAACACAATATAATTTTCCCGTGTTTACAGTTATGTGGATCAGGATAGATGGCAACCTCTTCTAAACCCTAAGATGTAATAAGCTGAGAGAAAACTTTATTAGCTGACATTGAGGCTTGCTTCACCACAAAAAACTTAACCCTGCTATAGTTTTAGTACATGCATGGAAGAACTGTTGATTCATTTCCAGCATATTAATCCTAGAAGTCAGCAAGTGGTGGCTGCTGGGCCTAAACTGGTTCTCTTTTCTCTCCTCCCCACCCGCACAGTTAACCCAGAAAGAAATGGGGCTTGCCTGCAGGGCATTTTGAAGGATGAAGCCTTAGCCCATCACTACCCCCACCTGTTTACAAAATGCCCATCAGAAAAACTAGCTGCTGGCCAGGTTCTCAACTAAATGCCACAAAGCTGCTGTAGTGACAGTGGTAACTGTGCAGTCATACTGGAGCCTTCATTATTGTCTGTATAACTCCGAATAAGACTATCACTGGTATTTTTTGTGGGTGAATAAATTCAGTATGTTCTCCAGTGCTGTAGATATGGAGAAGAATTGGGAATCTGGAATTATATGTTTTAGTTCTTTGGTGCAACATGAAATTTAATTTGTTTAAACCTGTATCCTACCCTTCTTCCAAGGACCTCAGGATTTATCCCATTTTATTCTCACAACTGAGGTAGGTTAGGCCGAGAGATAGTGACTTGTCCATGGTCATCTAGTGAGCTTCATAGCTGAGCAGAGATTTGAATTCATGGGACATATAATTGGATACAACCAATTGGGCTGTATCCAATTATATGTCCCATTGATTTCAGTGGGTCTACCTACTGTGTGTAGGACTAACATTGGATACAACTCCATATCTGCATGAGCAAGTCCCAATTGTATAGATCCCATCATACATAATCCTTGTAATTGTGATGAAATGCATGAAAAAAACATTTTTTCCTTAGCAAATAAAGTGTTAATCCAAACATTTCAGAGTGTAAAACTAAGGTAGAAGAAAGAGACTATTGCTTTTCTGACTGAAATGAAATCTTCCGAGCTGCCAAATCTGGTCGCATTGTTCCATCAGTTTCCTAGGCACACCCTGGCAGCTTTGCACACATAGTGCCAGTCTGCCTGAACACGCAAAGTCCAAAGCAGAGTTTAAGCAAGGGAGAACTATTTACCTGTACTTTAGAAGTGAAAAGGGCTTCAAAACCCCAAGTTCTGTCTCTTCTTTCTCCCCCACCTCTGCAAACCACCAATATGATTGCCCCTATTGAAATCAATGGTGACACAGTTGTCTCATGCTGATTTCAACAGGAGTGATGACTGGCCAATTTTTAAGCATGCTGTCTGCCTAAAAATCTGCTTATTGATCAGTGCATATCAGAATTCCTTTAACTTCAATTCAGGGACTTGGAACCTGCGGCTTCAAAAATGGCTGGTGCAGACCATAAAGCAACCTGCTGCTGAAGACCATTGGGGCAAGAGTCTTCAGCAGGTTCCTTTAAACCTTGCAGCAGATATTTTTGAGGCTGCAGGCTTTGCACTCTGAGATCATAAGAGCTCACACCAGCAACATGTCAGGCTTCCACAGCACTGGGGGACAGGGACTGGTCAGTGATGGGTGGCCTGATCAAAGTGGGTTGTGCCTGCCTTGGTTCTGCTTATAGTCATTTGAGCAGGAGTGCTCACACTCTTCCAGTGTGAGGAGTCATCCATCAAGGGTTAACTCCTCCCACTACCCAGGACAGGAAAGGAAAGGAATATGTGACCAGGCTTTTTGCCTTGTTCTAGTTTCTCTTTCAACATACCCTCTACATAGGCCTCATTATTCCCTTCCAAGAAAAAACTCTTAACATTTGTTAAGGTAAAAGATAGGAAGAGACATTCTCTTTCCAAGATAAATCATTCACAAGTGCCACATCAGGGTCACCATACCTCATACAGTCAGAATATCCTTGCTCTGGTGGAAAGCGGCACAAAACATCTTAAAGGGCACACCTATCCAAGAGCCCCATCACATAATTGTGACGATGGATGCCAGTCTGGAGAGGTGGGGGGCTCATTGCCAGGACTGTCCCATCCAGGATCTCTGCCCCCCCCCCCCCCCCCGGTCAAGTACCACAGTATAAACTGGTTGAAGCTCTGAGCAATTCACCTCTCCATCAAACCCTTTGCTCAACACATAGGCCCTGCCCACTTCTTAGCCAGAACACACAACGCAATGGCCTTAGCCCACATAGTTATCAGGTAAGGACGAAATCAAATCCCTACAGAAGGAGGCCTCCTCCTCCCTCCTCTGGGCAGAGCACAATCTCCCATCCATTATTGCACAGCACATTCAGGGCACCCTCAATACAGAGGCCAACTTTCTAATGCCGACAGTGCCTTGATGGACTCGATGCAGCAGTTTTTCAGAAGCTTTGCTGTCTCTGGCCCACTCCAGGTGGACATCTTCACCTCCCCTCTCAGCAAGCAGCTACCATGCATCTTCAGTTACATGGTTCCATCAGCAGAGGCCATGGATGCTCTCCACTCCCCCTGCCCCAGGGACAGACTGTGTGTTCCTCCCCTTCAGCTTCTGGCCAGGGTGCTCAGGAAAATCAAGGAGGAACAGGCAACAGTAGTACTCATAGCTAGAGATGTGAAGGCTCAGAAAAATTTAGAAAAAAGTCCCCCCCCCCCCACTGGTTCTAGTTCTTAGTTCTAATCTATTCAGACAATAATTACAAATTTACTGAGTTTACTTCTAAAAGTTTTAAAATATAATTTTATGAGGAAACTAAGTCATACATAAAATAACTTAGGAACAAAAAGTTTTATGTTCCTAAAGCAGCCCTTCCCAACCTGGTGCCCTCCAGGTGTTATGAACTAAAGTGCCCAGCATTCTTGACCATTGGCCATGCTGTCTGAGGCTGATGGGAGTTGAAGTCCAAAATATCTGAAGGGCACCAGGTTGGGGAAGGCGGTCTTTTAAAACAACAAAGTGATTTTAGATCTGTAAAGAGCACTAAAATGCTTTTTCAATGTTCCTGAAATTTCCAGTTTTTTCCACCCCCTCCCCCCGGGGTTTTTTCCATGGCATCAAAATTACTGGAAATGTTACATCTTTATTCTGGCTGCAGAAGCCACCGTTCTCCCAAATTTGGTTCTCCCAAATTCTTCGGCTGGTGAACTCAGACGTTCTGTCTCTCAAGGCCCAACCTTCACACACAAGGTCCAGTATGGCATCCAGGTCCAGACTGGCTACATCTAGCTCCTTGGCTAGTGAGTGCAGCACCTTCCTCTCACTAGGCTTCTGTGCGGAGGCAACTAACACTCTGTTGTTCTCTAGGAGACCATCAATCAACCAAATACATGAGACAACTTGGAAAGCTTTTCTGCATTGGGGTAGTAGGAAGCGTCTGGATTGGGACTGCAAGACAAAGGAATCAAGGAAATGCTTTTATTCCTCTAAACAGGGCTAGACATGGGGCAAAAAGCAAACACGCTTTGCAGTCAAGCTACAGTGCTGTCTTCTGTTCACTCTACGCCAGCCACTGGGTTTTCACCTGCACCTTCAAAGATTCCTCAGAGGGGTGACACTGCTATGTCCTTCCACTTATTCATTGTTTCCCACCTGGGAATCTGCACAGAGTGTTATCAGCTCTTACCAATCCCCACTTTGAGAAACGTTTCACTACGTTTTCTCTCAAGGGTTTGTACCTCATAGCTATATCATCTGGCAGAAGAGTTTCAGAACTCTCCATGAGCAATCGCCTTTGTCCATTCAGCAAGGAAGGACTCTGTCACTATTCAGAAGGACCTGTCCTTTGTTCCCCGAATTAACATTCTTTTCACAGAATGCAAGAGCTGATTCTTCCTTCTGCCCTAATTCCTGTCACCTCTCTGAGCAGGTCTGACACAGCCTGAATGTAAGGAGAATCGTCCAGATCTACCGTAAAAGAACTGAGGAACTTTGACATTCTGATTCCTTGTTTCTTTCCATCCTATGCACTGGGGAAGAAGGCCTCCCAAACCACCTTCGCTAGATGCGCAAGGCATGTATATTTGCGGCCTATGAGGTTAAAACACTCCCTAAACCTGCACACGTCACAGCACACTCCACCAGGGCCATGACTGCCTCAGTGGCTTTCTCTACAAACGCCCATTTGGCAGAGATCTGCAAAGCAGCTACTTCGTCCTCATGTTGTTAGGCATTATAAACCAGACAAATACCCTTTAGCTGAAGCAGCCTTCATATATAGAGGGTTACAACAGGTTTTTCCTTAAACTTCGTTTCAGCCTGCTTTGGGCGCCCCCTACAGAAATAGTTTTTGTATCCACGATGGACATCTCGCACCAGATAGGAATGGAAACAGGCACCTACTGTGGGTTTTTTAGACTAAATGCACATGGCCATGCGTTACAACATACACAACATCTTGGTAATCAATGTTATGTATCTTCAGCTTCCACCTGTCAATGACATCACCCTCCAGCACTCTTGCTGCTAGGGGCGTCCATGGGTCCCTGTCTGGTGGCTGCTGCTGATTATGCAGGCTTCTTTCTACAGTAAGCCCCCAAAACAGAAGTACCAGTACATTTCTGGAGCTGTGCTATCAATTCCTTACTTAATTCAGCACAGTGGAAATTGTTATGACAGATGATGTTAAATGATCTGATTTGAGGTTGGCCCCAGTTAAAGCAGTCAGCCTGGATATTTTAAGGCGCAGGAAGGTGATCCCTACCAAATGGTACCAGTTTAAGCCATGTACCTTATGACATAATCTACAGCCCCCCTCATTTGGAGGGATCAGAGAGAGGTCACGTCCCAACAAAATCAGACTGGGCAGTCTGGAATTATACACACCATTCCCCAACAGATGCTGCTTGTTTCATCCATGTATCTTGTAATTATTGGCCCCCAAAAGGGGTTTTTGAGGGGGGCTGCCACTCTCCAAATGTCTGAACAGTTGTACGTAAGACTCGCCGTTTTGGAGATGCCACAACTTTTGTAAGATGTCCAGATTTTGTACCTAATGTGTTTTTTGACACAGGCTCCTGGCCTGTTACCTCTCTGCCCAGCTCTTACACATGCTGCAACATTTTGCATCTCCTCCAGCAGTTTTTATTATGTAGTCTAACCACCACCACCCCGCCCCAGTCTTAGAATCCCTAAATATCAGGGACTCCCCTTCTCCCTGCAGCCATGTAATTCACACTTTTGGTGTCCCCCACCCTAATTCTATGATGAACAGCCTGTCTATCCTAGGAGCTTATTCAGAGACCAGGGAGGTGGGAAGGAGAGACATTTTCCAGTTAATCAACTGACTTGTGCAGGTAGTGTGGTAAAGTTTCAGAAATCTAGGATAGTTTGTTTTAGAGACAGAGTATGGCCTTAAGTTTTGAGAGAACAAATACAATTTAAATGCTGTAAAGCAACTGTCTGAAAATCTCAGCTCCATTTAGAGAAGTTTTAAGCTCGACTCCTGAGCCCCTCTGTCATTTGCCATTCCCATAGTGCGCTTGCCCATGGTATCCATGGTTCTCTAGCTTCTGTTAGAGAAATGGTTTGGCTTCCCTCCTGTTCTGCAGTTCCCCAGCGTGTTGCCCAAGGCAAGCTTCACTTTCCATGGTAGCACAGAATGTCTGTATAATGTGGATAAGTATCCTTACCAGAGAAGTATAAGCTTAGACAAAGCAGGGCTTCTTCCCTTTTTGGTTACACAAGGTACCTGAGTTTAGCTATCTGAAGGACAAAGTGAACACAAAACCCCCACCCACAATGCTGGCCAGCTCACAGCACAAAGTTCCCACCAGCCTGTAACAGTCTGGGCTCATGACTGGATGGGCAAGCATATTTGATTAGGCTTTATGTTCTGAACTTTTCCCTTGTCCTTGTTTCCAAGCAGAGTAATCTGACACACTATTGCTGGAGAATTAAGTATTTGCCCATACCCATATCACTTCTGCCACTGTCTGGGTGGTTAGAGCTAGCATATATGGATATTTGGAGTCATGGAGTAAACATGGGCTGCTATCTCTAGGACTAGCAGAATACCTTCAGGGGGCTTGCTATTGTGGCTAAAAGCTGCAGCTGCTGCAAAATACTGAACTGCTGGCCAAAGAGCTACCTCGACCCACCCTTTCTGCCACCTATCCAATAGCAACACACCTCCTGCCCACTTAATCCAGATCTCACATCATAGCAAGAGCACCAGCTCCTCCATTCCATACCAGTCCCCAAAAATGGGCAGGTCTGAGCATGAGCCAAACCTATTTATTAAAGCTTCTTTAGGGAAGCCTTTCCTTAATCCAGTCCAGAGTTTTTTCTCAGATAGATTATAGAAGTTCTACTACATACCCAACGCTCTCCTAACATCAGCTTCACTACTTACTATATTTATCCTTCCCCTCTCAGGCTGGCATAAATGGGAGGAATTCAGATGGGGAAGATGGTTATGCTGCACACATCAGGCTGATGGTTGCACATGAACTGCCAGTTTGTTGGTATGCCTGTATGTGATCAATTGTCCATCTATTGAATGAGATTCTTTGGACCTTCTTGTTCTTGATTCAGGCAACTTCTACTGTGCATTATAGTATCTAATACAGGGTATTCCTACCACATCTTAACAGTAGAAACCTCCCTCCTTAAGGTCCTCTCCCAAGAAAGGTCTGACAAGGGCTCAGTTCACATGTACTTCACAAACCAGTTTGTTATGAGAGCATTGTGTTCGCTTGTGCTTCTTCCTATTCCCACACTTTAACTCCCTGTCTTTTAAGATTAAACTCCAGTATGCATTTGCCTTCCAAACCAGAATCACAAAGCACAGTTCGGGGATGATTTGTAATTCTGGTTTAGAGAGCAAATGCAAACTAGCAGTTTGGCTGTTCAGATGTATGCATATTGGAATATGCATAATCCAATCCTTGCTCATAATGGCAAACCAATTTCAGGGCAGCAAAGCATAGTAGTTAACCAACAGGTCTTGGACTGCAGGAGAATAAGCCACTGACATCCTCATAACTATAAGGGAAGCACACTCTGGCTACTGCCATCAGCCTGAGAGCCAGAGGCTGCACCCACTCCTTCCCAGGAATAACATCAAGCCAAGGGGGTGACCAACCTGGCCCATCCATCCTCAAAAGAAGGAGCAGTTGAAGCAGAAAGAGAACTCCTGGCCTGCCAGAGACTGCAGAAGTACAGAGAATGAATACTCTGGTGCCATCCATTGGCCAAATAGCCATCAACTGCTATTCAAGGAAGAACACCAGCAAGGGAAGATTGGTCCGAAGTGCATTTGAAATGCCTGCTTATAGCTCACCACCTTGTTCCTGTCTTGAAAAACTGATCTCCCTCCTTTTCCTTCCACTCCCCTTCCCTTGTGTGTCTTGTCTTTTTAGTTTGTAAGCCTGATGGTGGGGCCCGTCTCTCTTTTGGACTGTAGTGAGCTGCTTTAGGAGACAATGATTGTCTGAAAAGTGGGATAAAAATACAGTAAATAAATTTTAAAATGTCTAGGTATGTTAAACACCTGTTGAAAATGGCATTGTCACACCACAGCCAGGCATAAAGAAAGATGAAGATGTCTTTGGCTTCTCTTGGCTGCTATCAAAGAGGCAAATTTTTGATTGAAAGGGTGTGAAGTAAAAAATGACAGTACAATGAAGTTAAATATCAGTTTTAATATAGCCACACAAAACAATATGGAAACAAAGAGTTCTCTATAATGAAACCACTACAATTCATTAAAATATTTTTAACCTCCATCCCACTCCTCATTGTAGTAGACTCCAGTACTGAGCACACAGGTGCAACTGCTTGGGAACAAGAAACTACTGTTTGTATAGAAAACATTTCCTAGAACATACTCAGGAAAGGCTGAGTGAAGAATGTAAGGCTGATAAGGACCAGGAGCCTCATCTACACTTACCAGGGCCAGGAATCAAGAATAGGCCTTAGCAGTAGCTATGGGTACAAGCTCTTTAGCTTCTCCACCATATATGCCAGTGGAGCATTTAAGGGTTCAATTATCACTTAAGCAACTATATTGCAGCTGTGTTCCCAACCCAAATTCCATTTTGCATGCATGCATCCAGAAGAGGTTGGCATTTCTAACCTCAAGTCACTGTGGATTTCAGAAAGCTGCTCAGAGTTCTCTAGCTTACCTGAGAAATTCTTCTTGATCAAGCTTTAGTCAGGACAGCAAAAGCTAACCTGAGTAGATAGCCGATCCTTAGCACGTGAAGCAGCTTTTGTGCTGGTTACAAAATCAAACCTCAGAGGGCCAAGTTGCCTCCAGGATGAGGCCGAGTTGAGTCATGGGCTGTTACTAGCATTCTGGCTCCAAACAGGTTTCAACTTTCTGTTCATAATCTTCTGCAGCTAGATCACTTGTAGGTAAATTCCTTGTTTCTGCAATGAGCCTTTTGATCCCCACCATCCACTGGCTTACTTCAGTGACATGATCCACCATTAAAGAGCGATGGATCTCATCAGCAGCATCCCAGTGCCGAGACTTCAGCTCTGAAATGAACAAGAGAACACCTCAGAACTCCAGAAGGTAGTGAGGTGTTCCCAATCACCTCCTCTCCCACAAGGCAACTCACTCCTCTAAGGAAAGTGCTCAGCTAAGAAGTTCAGATAGGTGTAATTCCCCCACCTCACTCCCCACATAGATAGTTTTGTGCTAATTCTGCTGCAGCAGTGATTTTGCTGTAGGAATTATGTAAAGTGGCCAGAGGTTGTGGGTTAGATTCACAATGAGGAATTCTGCCAATAAAGCATCAGAACCTTACTGCTTACCTTGTGTTAGAATCTCCATTCCCCTTCTCACAGGAGTAGAGAGTTTGCCTTGTGCCCACATCTGCTGTAGTATTACAAAGCGCTTGCTGATATCATCACAAACCTGTTTCTGAAAAGAAAAGCACAATTACTAGCAGCTAACTCTTCTCCTATGGGCTGTTTCTGACTTCTCACTACCTCTAAAGGTATATCCTTTCCCCCCAGAAGTCCCACCCCTGACATCACCCATCCCCACTCTCTGTGCAGAGAGGTGCACAAAGTGGTTGCTCTGTGTGTGTGTGGGGGGGGGGGGGGTTGCATGAAGCAAGGGGATAGCAGCCAGCTTTGCCCTCCTCTTGCTGTCTCTGGATAGCAAGAAAGAGGTACGCAAAGCCAACCGTGCATTCAGCTAGCTTTGCTGCTCCCTCACCTTCCCTGATCAGAAAAGGTGGGGGAGGAGCAAAACTGACTTAGCTAGCATCTCAAGGAGATGGCTGAGTCCTGTACAGGCTTGGTCCCTATTCCCTTGTCCAAAAAATGGCTGCCATGGGGAGAGGTACCCATTCACAAAATGGCTGCTGTGGTGGGCGTAGCAAGTCATAAAACACCCATTCACATGCCAATTAATCCATTTCTCCTCACATATAATACACATTAACAGAGCCCTGTTTACAGAGAATACCCAGCTACGGCAGTCAAATCCACTTCATGTCAGATGCGGCACTTTGAATAAATGTGCATACTTACAAGGTGCCAGAATTTGGAATATGGATGGGGGTGGGGGAGAACAGGAGAGAAAGTGAAGTGGCCTCACTCCTTCCCACCACCAGCTTGTGTCCCCCAACAGAATAACCCCGAATGGATGCAGCCCTTGACAGAAAAAAAAGATTCCCCACTCATACCCTACAATGCCTCTTCTGTTCACAGTGGGGTTCCTCTAGGTAATCATGCAATCAATACAGTGCAAAGAACCAGCCAGAAGTAGATACAATAATGTTCGTTACTCCAAAAGAAAATGAGGAACCCCTGGAAAGGCCTCCAGCTCATCTCACCTGCACAGATCTCCTGCAGTTATTCAGAGCCTCATTCAAGGTGGAAAGAACATCATCCACACCACAGTCTTCTTCTGCCTCAGAGATAAGTGGTTTTGCGGCATCTGCCCTTAGAGAAGGGCCTGGGAGACTAGGAAGCAGGCCCACAATTGGTGGAGGGAAGGCTGGTAATCCAGCTGAAAAGGTATACATACACAGGTCGGGCAAGGACAGAAAGGCAAATTTCAGCACTCCAGTTCATTGTATGAGAAACAGAAAAAATCCAAATTTGGGCCTCAACATTAAAAACAAGAACAGGAAAGAAAAGCATATTTGCAGTTGGAAGACCCATTCCTTAGATTAGAATCACATCCAATTACTCAGTTCCAAGCTGCTCAGTTTCCACCCTTGGGAACTATGTATCTACAGATACTAGAATACCACATTTTAAAAAAATATCTCCAAACCAAGACATGACAAATCTCTGAGTATCTTAGGTGTTTACAAAAAGCAGCATTGCTGCTGTTCATCACTTTAAAAATAGAGCTGGGTAAGTACTTGCATGCTGCAGTTGTATAGAAAGGGGCTTTTATTTTTAAGGAAGCCACCATCAATCAGAGTGCAATTCTGTTCAAAGGTTGCCAAGGATGTGGAGAGGAACTGAGTCACTTGCCCTAAAAGGACTAAAAGGGTGGCAGGGCCAAGGGGACACACAGGAGCCCTGCCCTGAAGTTGCCATCTCCACCCACTCAGTACTCAACTGTCCCATCTTGACCCCTGAGGTCTTCTACTCATGTACTCTTGAATGTGAGTAGAAGTCTCCAGAAGATGGGGAACTCAGGGTGCCTGATCAAGTGGAGACTTCTACTCATGTCCAAAAGAGCTCCTGTAGAAACCCCTTCGGCCCTTCCTTTCAAGACAGGAAGTCAGGGACTAAGGCCATATTCAGGGTGGGGCTTGCATATGTGTCCCTCCCCCACCACCCTTTCAGCCCCCACATGAGTAGGCTGCACTCCTGCACAGGGCTACTGTCCCTTGCATATTAGAAGCACGTCCTTTCCTTACTGTATGTGAGGGGGAGAACCTGATTAATGAAGTTCCTCCAACTCTTTCCCTTTTCTGTTCCACCCAAAGGCCTCTATCTTCTTTATCTGCTTACACCCCAGTTTCGTTTACAGGTGCTGGACCAGAATGCACACTTCGGAAACATAACAGAGTCGGGGCCCTTATGCCGCGGGGGAGAGAAGGGCAGGCTGATTCCTCAGGGAAGTGCGAGCGAGCCCCGGCGGCCTCCAAAGGAGGGCCCGGGGGCTGGGGGCCCGGGGAGCGGCTTCCGACCTGGGCCGGGGGGAGGACGCGAAGGCGGCGGCGCTGTCGTCGTTGCTGCTGCCTCCCCTGCTGCTGCCAGCGCCACGCGTCGCGTGAGGCGCCCCCGCTCGGCCCCACCGCCCCGCGGAGCCTGAAGCTGCTGCAGCCCGTACGAGAACTGCGGGGGGTCATTCCAGCCGCGCTGCCGGTTCCCTGAAAGACAGACAAGCGGCCCTCAGCAGCCGAGCGACGGACGCCCCGCCGCCCCGGCCGCCGCCCCTCAGAACGCTGCTCCCTACCCGGCTTGACATAGAGCTCCGCCATCGCCGCGTCACTTCCGCCTCGACACCGCTGGCCCAGCCGGCAGCGAACCCCGCGCGGAGTGACGCGGCGCCGCACCGCGCCCTGGGCGAGCCCCGCGCCGCCTCAGCCAGCGGCCCGCCCACCCCGCACCCCCGGCAGGCTGGCTCGGAGCTGGGCCGCCCGCCGTCGGAGCCGCCGTGGTGCCGCGCCCTGGCGAGCCGCGGGGCGGGGTGAAGAAGTTCGTTTCGCGGCTGTGGGGGAGCGCGTCGCAGCGTGAGAGCCCCAGGCGGGCCGAACTTCGGGCACCTGCAGGGTGCTCGCGGGTGCTGCGACGCCGCGCGCGCGCGTCAGGCGGACTTGAAAGGGGAGAGGGGAGAGAGCGCCATCCATGCGCCTGCATTTTTGCCCCGCCGTTGTGCCTCAGAGTGCGTGGCAGTACTTACGCCAGGCTGGGCGTAACCAGGCAAGGAGGGACTGATGCCAGAGCCGATTTCTCTAGCTGGGGCTGCGCCTGGCAAGGTTGAGAAACGCCTTTCTAGCTACGGGCGTCTCCACGAGGGATTTACTCCAGGCTGGCTGCGTTTGGAGGTTGGTAGGGATGCGTGCCGTCATGGCCATCTGGCAGCCACCCTGGAGCTTGTCGTGGAAAAACCGGACTTCCCGAGACTGCTCGGATTCTTTTTCTTAAGTCGGGATCTCTGTTGCTGTGTGCTCCAACCCCCGCATTGACTTTGGGAATGCTAGCCCTGCCCGGGGGTGTGCCTTTCACCCGGACCCCGGTCAAGGGGTGTTTTTTGTCCCTGTGTTTCCCAGCACAAACTAATTAGTGTCTACTCAGAAGTAACTCCCATTGTGCTCAATGAGGCTTGTACCCTGAATGCACACACCAGAGATCCCCCTCAATTGAAATAACACATTTTAAAGCACTGATTCCCTAATGGCTATAAAGTGCTTTCTCGAAGCTGTGATTCTCCATTGTTTGGTTTATTACCATGCGGAAGTAACTACTTCCACCTTCAGTCATGTGATCCTGCACAGCTTTGGGTTAGAAAGGGGCTGGGTTCCCATCCCTTTGTTTCCCCTCCTTTCCCAGCACAAACGTGTGTGTCTATTTGGAAGTAACTCTCATTGTGCTCCAGACAGCATCTAACTTCTTTTAAAAAATTAAAGTGTTAAACTGAAAAAGCGCTTTTGTCAACAGCACCTACACCTCCCCCCATCTTGCTATCACAGTATGTCACTATCTCACATTTGTCCAGCAATACCTATCTCACTACTTCACTATGCCACTATTTGGGGGCATAGCTATTGCTGGACAAATGTGTGAGAGTGTCCGAGTGACATTGAAAACCCCTTTGTAGATGTGATTTTTGAACTTCTTCCTTTCTGGATGGGAAACTTAACAGAATCCCAGTTCTATTTCAATAGCGCAATACCAGGTGCGGACACTCAACCTTGATGGATTGCTGGACAGGGTATCCGAAAGAGGACATGGCATCCTGATGAAACACAGGAGGAACTCCACTGAGCTCATCATGCTGATGCTGCACCAGGAAACCTGGGAAAGGTTCACTCTTCTCCACACATCCAGTGCTGGGTTGGCATGCTCAAGTCCTGGATCACAGTCACCTTAGCATTAACCAACTTGGCATTTAAAAGCAGCACATGCACGTAGCTAAACATGATGGTGGCGTTCAGACAAGCAGATATGATAATGGGGAAAGTCATTCTGGAAGAAGGCCAGAAAATAGAATAGCCTGTCATTATCTTAATTATTAGTCATTGGCTTAATTACATCTGGCCCATCTGACCTCCACCATTGCTTCCTCTGCTTCTTCCTGGGACCCTCAACCCAACGTGCTGGGCTCCCCAAAGACATTCTACAGGCAATGAACAAAGCTATAAAGCAGCATTAAAGGCAAATAAATATAAAGCTTTCTAAAAAGTTATTTCAGGAGTAGCATGTAACTAGGATAGTTGAAATTATAATCCATGTGGCTCCAAACTAGGGAAACCTTCAGACTTGTCCACCCCTGCAAGTCACATCCCCCCTTCATGCTGGAAAATACAGCTATCTGGTTAAGTCTGCCAGCTCTACTTTCACCAGGGTCAGTTCCACCCTTCCATCTCTCCTGAGGGAGCAATTTCAAAGATTTGAGCTACTGAGTCAGAATAGAAAAAGAGTTCCCCTTGCTAGGATCAACCTGCCAGTGGCTATCCACCATTTGTAGTGGTCCTGTGAAAAGTAGCTACCCCCTCTGGAAGCCGAAAAGGGGGTTCCCCAGGGGGTAGGATCTTTTCCACTGGTTGATGTTGGTTGCTGGCTCTTCAGTCCTCTGAATGGTGATGGCCTCACAAATCCAGACACATCTTGTTGATGGTGATCATCACACAATCAGTCTGACCCATATCCCAGCAAATGACCTATGGACAAATAGGTCCAGATAATGATCAGGACAGACTGCTTTGGTTACCTTGGTGGGTGACCGCCAGAAAATTGGATGAGAGGAGTGGAGCCCTCTTAGTCCTGGATATCTCAGTGGCTTTGGATACCATCAACCATGGTATCCTTCTGGACCACCTAGCGGGCCTGGGCCTTAGGGTGGCTCTAGTCATTTCTGTCCTGCCATGCTGTGTCCAGAGGTTGGTGCTGGGAGACTACTATCTTGTTCTATCTTGTCCCCTATGTTTCTTAATATCTACATGACGCCTCTGGGAGAGATCATCCAGAGCTTTGAAGTGAGGTTTCAACAATATGCTGATGACATTCAGCTCTATTACACTGACTTCCTTGATGTCATCTAACATCAAGGAAGGGGTCAATGCCTTTGGACTTTGCCTGAGTTCAATAATGGGTGCACAAGCTGAAATTAAATCTATACAAGACAGAGACATGCTTGGTCAGTAGAAAATCTGGCTTAGGGATCGGGATTCAGCCTGTTCTGGAAGGGGTTATGCCCCCCGTGAAAGGATAGCTTGGTTGTTTGTGAGTTCTCCTTGTTCCTGCAGTATCCATGGATTTTCATGTCCATGGTGGCAATGATGCCGAGGAATGTATGTGTACAACTATGTTTAACGCGCCAGCTGCAAGCTTTCCCACGTCAGTTTGACTTGACAACAGTTACCCATGCCTTGCTTTCATCATGTTTAGACAGTTGCAATGTACTCTACGTTGGGTTGCCCTTGAAGACCACCCAGAAGCTTCAGTTGGTGCAAAATGCAGCAGCTGAGCTGCTAACCAATGCACGATACGAAGATCATATAAATTCAGTGTGTTGGTTTTAACTTTTGAAGCCCTAAATGGCTTGTCTGTCTAAGGGACCACCTGCCTCATTATGAATCTGTTGGGTTAGTAAAATCTGCAGCAGAAACCCTTTTGAGGACACCCTCGCTTTGTCAGGCAAGTGTGAAAGGACTTCAGCATTGCTTCCAAACTGTGGCATGCTGTCCCTTCAGCTTTACAATTGGCCCCCACTTTTTCAACTTTTTGAAAAGGCGTCGAGGCATATCTTTTTGTCTTGTCTAAACGCTTCCCTTTTCTAGTATATGACCAAGTTATCTCATTTGATCCACCCAATTAGCATTCAGCTTTGGGTTGCTCCCCCTGCACTATTTCTGTAGGGATCTTAGGTTTTATTGTGCTGCTCTCTGGAATGTGCACGTACTAGAACAACATATGTGATTTGTTTGATGTTCTGAAGGCCCCTTAAAGTTGCAAGAATTTGCTTTGGAAGATCTTTTGTGCAGATGATATGCCAAAGGGCAATCTCTCAAAGTGCCATTTTCTGAAAGTTTTTATCAGCTGAAAAGAGTTGGGTCACAGTTGGGAGATTAACAATTGCTGTCTCTTTAAGAAGTGTCATCAGAAGACTTCTCCTGGCCAGTCGATTGACTGCTCAGAAGAGACCCTCAGATGGGTGTACCCAGCCATGCGTGGAAGAAGGGGGTCTGCAGGGGCTTCCTGTACCTGGAGGAGGGGAACAGGTTCCAAAGGTAGCAAGGTGGTAGGATTGCCACAGCAGTTGCTACTCCACTGATCTCACCTCCTCCTGCCTCCCATCCCACTTGCCTACTTTCCACTTGCCAATGGCCCCTTACTCCTGGCTGCAGTGGCTTCTGTAGCATCAGGCCACTGCCGCCATCACATAAGCAGTGCTGTGTCACCTCTAGCCTGGCTACCGCCCTTTCCAGCTAGCCGTTTCAGACTGGATCTGCTGAGAGCTGCCCCAACAGTGCAATACTCCCAGTTTCAAATTCCATAGGAAGCACGATTCTTGCATTGATCTGGCCCATCCTGTTTCTAACACCCCATCCCAAATTTATAATAAAAGAATTCATTCATTTTCGCATTTGTGTCAGCACAGCCCAGTGGTTGAAGCCCAGAGAGCTTCAGCTCTTGGGCGGTATAGAAATGTAGTAAATAAATACAGTAAAATAAATATGGCACCGGTAAAAATATCTGGAAATGGAGACCAAAGATAAAGCAAGTCTAGCTTTCCTCCATATTAGTAGTTTATTTGCACAAATGATCAGATATAAAGTATCGCTGAGGTAGACTTGAGTCTATCTTAATCCAGGGCTAATTATAAATAAGATAAAGGTTACATTAGGCCCAAAATCGAAAAGAAAGGAATGTATAAGGAGATTTGCTCCTTCCTCTCACCAGCCTCAGCCACCCATTTTTAGACATAGATGAAGTGGGACCCAGCAGTCACTTTCACCAATATTGGTGTAACAGGCGTGCAGTACTTATATGCTTTAAAAGAAAGAAATCCACAAGAAGATCTACATTCTCCTTACCATATTTCTCACAAGTGTGAATCACTTGTGTTTGTTGGAGTTGCTCACCAGCATTGGGCCATACAGTGATAGCCTGGATGGATGGTCATTCCCAATGCAAGCGCCAGGCTAGGCATGCTGGTGTTGTTAAAATGGACAGCCATGAGTGCTGGTGCTACACACACACACACACACACACACACAACTTGTTACAGACATTTTGCTAGTGAGTACCGTAGCGATGTTCACCATTTGATCATTCTGTGCGTAATTATGGTCACTGGCTCATTTCGGAAGGGTTGCTTCCCAATATCTGGATGTTTGGCAACACTTGTTGCTGAAACATGTTCTGAAGTTAAACAAAAATGGGCACAGCTTTTGCCAAAGAAAGAAGAGTCATGTTGCAGGCATCTGCCATTCTCAGCTGTACTATGAAGGGTGGCAATGTAGTGAAATAGATGGAACAGTGCCTGTGT
This sequence comes from Heloderma suspectum, assembly GCF_057233095.1. NCBI lineage: Eukaryota > Metazoa > Chordata > Lepidosauria > Squamata > Helodermatidae > Heloderma > Heloderma suspectum. Next base: position 146,667,036 of record NC_139461.1, read on the forward strand.
CTGAATGCATGAGTGTAGATTTGTCACTTTTCAAAGGAGATGTTTATCCGTGTCTATGTCTGACTAATCCAGAGGATGACAAGCATATATTTGCTGCCTCAAACTAACACAAGTGCCTGCCTAGAGTTGTAAAGGCTGCTTCCTTCAACTGGCCTGCAGTCATCTTCCGTATACCAAGCATTCATGCTTCAGCTGGAAAGAGATTCATGGAGATGTCCACAGCGTTTACTACATAAAATAAAGTGAAGTTACTGTCTCAAGAAGCTGGCATGCCTGCTCTGCCCTAGTCCACAAACCCCAGTGGGCAGTGAGAGCAAGGTTTTAAGCCTGGGTGGTGCATTTGACCCTGCCTGCTCCACGTGCCAAGGAACATTCCAAACATTCATGTGCGGCATTGTTTCCTCTCCCCCAGAGCAACCTTGCCTCCTCCTCATAGCATCTACATAGCAAAAGACTAGAAGAAATATGCATCGCATGTCCAGAATCAGCCAGGACCTCGCTTGGGAGCCAGTGTGGCTTGGATCTGTTGGCTCTTTTCGTTTCAGTGAAAGAAGCAACAGACAGAAGTATGCTATTTACATTCTGAGCCGGGACATCCAAGGACGGCTGCTGTTAAGTCTCATCTGGGACAGACAAACTCCTCCACATGGTGTCTTTCCTCCTAAGGGGTGTGTAGCATGGAATGCTTTTGGCGGAATGCGTCAAAGAAAGAGAAGATCCCCCGCTTGCGCGCAGGGGCTCCACCGCCATTTTTCTGCAGGGAGCGCCCTGTGACAGGAAATGGGCACACTGGCAAGTCTACTGACACGGTCCTTTTCATCTTCAGGATCGAGCGGGAACCACTTCTGGATCTCATTTGTGATGCGGACGCCACTAAGCACTTCTGATACTGGACCTACCAGAAAACAAATACATCATGGTGAATTTACAGTGCAGAGCCAGTCAAGGCTCACAAAAACCCAATAGTTGTTATTGCTACTTCTTTCCTGGCATAAACCCTTTATATCTGTGGTGTAGGGGCAGTGCATTTACCCATATAAGAAAAGAGGCACCAGCACCATTGGTGCATATAGTGCATGGATGTTCATCCGTTTATCTGTAATCATAGGTTTCGGCACTCTTGACACTGCTGAGCAAACTCAGGTTTCAAATCGATGGGTAGTTGGACTGGTAAAACTCTGAACCTTGAAATGTGCAAGGCTAAGAGGCCTTCCAAAGGGTGGTTCTGTATCAGGTGAACAGCAGGGCTGGGCCAGGTGGGAAAGACAAAGAGCGTCATAAAATCCTGCTCAGGCAGGCCTACTTCAGCGTCTTGACATTTACCATGCATGCAGCCTGCACTGCTTCCGAGATGGTGCCAGCATCTGGCTCACACCAAAAAGCTGTGCACTGGAAACATTGTTGCCCCATGTCAGTGATGAGTGCAAACGTGTGGGCATCTTTCCCAATCCCAAGAAACGTCACGTAGCGGACCTGGCATTCCCAAATGCAGGGGTCTTCCTCCTCTTCAGCCTTAGAGAGCACAAAAGAATCCAGTCAGACTATTAGACTAAGGGCACCTCTACACCAGCCTAAAATCCTGCATCTGAAACAGGGCTTTCTGCTTCTGTCTTAAAGGCAAGATCACGACTCCCTTTTTCACGTGCTTCCATTTCTCCCACCCCCTTCCCCCTGAGTCTTCCATTATCTTTCATTGATCTCGCTCATCTTTTTGCCGCTTTTACTCTTTTCACGGAGGAAACTGCAGCGGAACACAACGGGGTAATTTGATAGCTCATTATCTGCGATCTATTTAAAAATGGAACAAAGGGCATTTAGTGCAGGAGACGCCCTGGAGGGTCACGGCATCATGTAAAGAGCCCGCAAACTTCTGTGAAGGAGCAATTTCAATCGCAGAATAAAAGCTCAGTGTGAAGGAGCCTTAAGGGTACATCTAGACCTGCACTCTTGTTGCACTGCAGTCCAGTTCTACCCTAGGTGCTAATCTTTGTGTGTTCCCCATACATGGATGCTTCCACATCCCAGAACTGTGGGCTCATTTTTAAAAAAAAATTCTTCCCCAAACCAAATACTCAGTTTGAGCTACTGAGCCTGTGCACACCCTAAGAAGTGGCCAAAGGGACTGAGAGCACCTTGGGACCGGATCACAACATAATCAGCTTCTAGGAGTCACATGTCATGGAAGAAAAGGAAAATTAATTTAGAGTGGTCAAAGCATTTCATATACGTTATTTTATGATAATCCTTACAACAGTGGGTTCCACACATTTTGGATGGCTTTGGCAGCCAAGCCATGATTTGTAATTGCTAAGACTTAGTGGAGCTTACTTCTGAGTAAACATGAACAGGATGGTGTTGTCAGGTTGCAATCCTATGCACACTTTCCATTAGGGCATACTTCTTAGTAAACATGCATAAAATAGCATTGTGAGGATATAATCTAGCCAAATTACACACTGCATTCACTCCCATTTAATTTAATGGGGTTCAAAAGCGTTTAGGTGTGACTGGATGTTGCCCTATCATCTGGCATACTGTATTTCCAATAAAACAATGTTCAACTACTACTTTTGCCTCACTAACACAGTGACCAGCTGGACTATCCCTAAGTTACCAGATTTAGGGCACAATCCTATGACATGCTGAGAGTTGTAGGACTTCTTTCTGATTAAACATAGGATTGCACCCTAACAGGAGGCAACTTTAGTCAACAGTAATTATGCAGCAAGCTATGATTATCCAATAGTTTCAAACTGTGGAAAGCAGCATTTGGACATCTTCCCGAGCCTTTAGTATCCAACAAATTGCAGAGCCAGATCTGAGCCTTACACATCCACAGAGAGCTCAGAGATAAACTAAGGAGTGGGAAATTGGTTCTTGAATCACTTGAGTTTATAGAAGGGCTGTGCTCAGATACTGGGTGAGAGGAGGAAGCTGCTGGCATGACCAGTGTCACAAGAAGCTTTACCTCAGTCTGGTCTGCTTGCATCACAGAGTCTGAAACAGTCAGGACAGATGGAGTCCACTGCTCATGGCCACGGTTACTCATCAGGTCTTCAATCGCATGATTTAGCACATCCATCCCTGATGTGGTGAGGCAAGAAAGAAATAGATGAGCCCAGTCACAATTGGACTGCTCCCTAGCCAGAGAATGGGTTCGCTCAAGACCCAGGTTTTGGGTTCCAGAAACAACTAAGTTGCTTTGACTGGAGTTAAGGATGTGCCGTTCAGAGAAAAAAAGGGACAAGGAGATACTGGGGACAGGGAGAGGTGTTCCGCAGAAGGGTGGCAAAAGAAGCCTTCGGTGTGATGGACAGGGTTGGAGTGCGCCCTCACCCACTCACAGCCCCTGGAATGTCGGGAAGGAGTAGGAAAAAAAGAAACCTGTCTGAGGATGAGTCGTTGGGGGAAGGCTGGCAAGAGAGCGACGAAAAGGAGGGAGGTTTAGAGCAAGAGGTTCAGGAATTCAGGGAAAGGACTGATACAAGTGTAGCCAAGTTAGCTGGGAATGTGTGGCAGTCGGCTCTTGTTGTGATCAAGAAAAGCCTGTAAATAAAGCAGGTTTTTGTTTCCTTGTTCATGTTAACCCTTTGCCTGAGCCTAGTCTGTCAGAGAACCTATTGGCTCCCAGCCACGCACCATCATAGGCATAAAGACACACCCGCTTGTCTATCTGACTAAGCACCTTATTCCCTTTAAGCAAAGCCCTGGGACAGGGTTAAGTAGAAGGGTTAAGATGAGGTAAACCAGGAGAAGGCTCAGTCACATTCAGGTCTGAGATAATTTTAGGAGAACAACAAGCGGTTTGAGACCAACAGCCCCCACCCCAAAAGAATGTTGAGCACACACATACACACCCCTCTAAGGTTTCCACTCCTTATCCGAAATGGCCTCCTGTACCTTTAATGGCTGCACAGTGTGGAAACCTCTGGTGGGTGGGACTTCCCCCTTCATACTGCCATAGCAATGGGAGTGTGTCGCACCTCCTGAATTTATTGGCAAGCAGCTATTAAAGGGCCAAACTACATGTTACATGGGAGATCTGCAAACTGACACCTTAATTTTTATTTTCTTAACTGAAATACAGCAGGCATGAAAAAGGAAATGGGTCTGCAGTCTCAGAGTCCCTTGCCAAGGCTGAGGCATTAGCAAGAGTACATCCAGTAAACACAGGAAGGCCTTGCAGGACCCCAACAGAGGATACCTTCAGAAAAGCTTTCTACACCTACTTAGCACAGGCTCTTAGAAACATCAAAACCAGCCTTCTGAACCTCACCCACTGAACACAGTGCAGCCCATCACACACAGACATGGCTTGCAGAATTCAAGGAAAGCTACATACCCATGGCTTTGGAAACTGGTAAGCTGCCGATATACACAGCATCATATTTCTGGACAGATTCTCTCAAGGCATCCAGAACGTCAACTGCTGGGAGCAAAAGACAGTGAGCACAGCCTTTCCGCTCAGCAAATCAATCCCAGGTCACTAGAGAAAAGGAGGTGCTGAAACATGGCAGCCAGGAGGAGCTTTAAGCCTTCCAGTCTGATCCAAAAGTAAGTCTCACTGAATTCAGTCATCTTTCAAGATTGCCATGTTATCAGACACTTCGTCAGACTGAGATGAGTGAGTTTCTGCAGGGGCTACCAAATTCTGCACTGGAAGGCATGTTGATCAGGGGCATGATCCAGACCATACCAGTTCCTCCCATATTTGAAAGTGATCTCAGAGTGCCAGAGGAGCTGTGTTCCCCCGCTGCCCAAGGCACAGAGGCTTCTCCCTGGCAGCAGCACTTCCTGTGCCTTCTGGTGGAGCAGTTGCGTCCTGCCATTCAGTGCCCCTCTAGGTTCCCACCTGCTTTCTGAATAGTCCTGAAAGTGAGTGTTGGTGTCTTGACATCCATTATGGTTTTTTTAAGAGGAGATAATGGCATCCCACAAATTCATTGTAATCACAGATCGGTTCATGGTGTACCCAAGATAGGGACCCTCAGACCCTCTCTGAGTGAGAGGCTCTGTCACATATGCCGCCCCATGAGGGCTGTCTTAGGTTCCACCCAAGCCCCATATGCATCAGTGGAACAGGTGTGCATATTTCCTATCCAACTCAGTGGGAGGCCAGTAAAATCAGCTTTAAGATGTATCAAACGTGGCCTTATGCTATTTGATTGTTCATCCTTATACAGGGTATTTCTTTCAGGGTAGGAGAAGCAGGCGATGATACTTTAGTCAAGAGCAGAGGAATCATTTCTTCAATTCTGGCATAGCAGGGAAGGGATGATGTGCAGATACATAGCCTGCTGTGCTCTGAAAAGGGACTTGATGAATTTCAAACCTTATTACCTTGCAGAGATGGGTCATCTGGCGTGATCGGTTCAAGGGTGACAGATCGAGTGAGGCAGTTACTTGCCACAGCTCGCTCAGCCATGATCTACAACACAGGGAGAAGCCATCACAGGTTGGGACCTGCTATCTAAACTCAGTGTGGTGACAAAAATCAGGAAGGAAGCTCCTCCTAGATGGTAAACCAGGAGAGGGCCAGCTGATGACAGAATATAGATGCAACAGTTCTCATCTCCAAGAGTATGGCCAGAAATCAAAATTCACATGGGAAGCCCCCTTGCTTTAATAAATGCAGTCTGATCTTATGCCTGTTTATGCAAAAGAAAGTCCAACTCATTCATAGAATCATAGAACAGTAGGGTTCGAAGGGGCCTATAAGACCATTGAGTCCAACCCCCTGCTCAATGCAGGAATCCAAGTCAAATCATCCCTGCCAGATTCAATAATTTTCAATAACTTACTCCCAAGTAAGCATGCATAGGACTGTCGCTTCTTTGTAGCTTTGCCCCTCCACCAGCAATGACTAGGGGACTAGTTCTGTTGAGTTCCATAAAATACAGAGGCCTGATGAGGGCATGGCTGAAAGAATTCTTTCAGGCCACCAGCCAACCAGGACAAAACCCCACTGGCTGACTCCTTGCAAAATGAGAGCAGGTTGCCCCAGATGCTGCCTGGTGTGGCACTGCAGGGGCTGCAGTGCTCTTCTTTCCTCCCGTGTGTGTGCGTGTACGTGTATGTAAAGACCTGTGCCACAAGTCAGGAGGGATACCTTGGAGCACATTTCATGCAGGGCCTTGGCAATGGCCTTGGCAGGCACATTGCAGTGGAAGACGTGGCACTTCAGCATACACGTGTCCTTGTCACTGGCCACGAAAGCAAAATCCCTGCAAGGAGAGGAGAGCCCAATAAGCAAGGGCAGGGCTCCAAGCACTGATCCTTGCTGCAGAAGGAAGAGGGGGCCTTACCTGTCCCTTAGTCAAGCACAGCATGTAGGGAAAGAGAAAAGGCTGGTTAAAGAAGAACAGCAGAAGGAGCAACCCCACTGATGAGCTGGGAAGGAGTTGTAATAGCATCTGAGAAGGGGAGCAAAAGGCTCTTTGCAGGGAACAGAAGAACTCCATGGGAAGAGGAGGACAGCGGTAAGGATGCCCCCCACTCCAAGACCATCCCACAGTGCCTTTGTGGTGCAATGCTAAGACGGGGAAGTTGCCCTCGCACTTAAACTCCAGCAGCAGGGCATCCCCTCCCCTCCCCCGGGGAAAGGCCATGGCTCACCTGCCGTTGTTGCAGCCTACGCCCCAGACACGGATATCGATGAGGGGCTGGCAGTGGATGAGGCTGTGGTCCAAAGGGTCCACTAAGCTCATTGTGTCCTTCTTCAGGATCATCACCATGTTTTGGCCCTGCGAGGGGAGACTAAAGGACTGTGACTGGGCCACAGCGTGGGAATAGAAGAACCCTTCCACAGGCATCTCCCAACAAGAGCTACAATGACCTCCCCTTCATGAGGAAGGACTGGGGCTGGGATGTGAATGAAATATTTATCCTGGACCCAAGACCATCCACAAAGATACAAAAGCCTCCTTAAGACTCATGATGTGGCATCGTCCTGTTGTTTCTCGATTCTGGACAGAGGTCATTGTCCATATCAATTTGGTCCCAGAAACAAGTTGAGATTAATGGACAAAATAGCATTGACAGGAAACCTCCCTATTGTATGCAACCTTATCCCAGAGCAGCAGAAATTAATTTCCTGTGCCCCGTTGGTTGCCAAACGCATTGTTTTATAAGTAAACAGAATCCAACAATCCACCCATGGACAGAAGACCTACCCTTGTTTGACACACATGCATATGTCACAGATCACAGAAATTAGATGCTTACCAAGTTTGCTATACCAAACTTTATGCTTGACATTTTGCTTATGAAACCCCCATAAACTGAAAATGAAGAAAACTTATAAACACCGACCTGTGCCATGCCACCCTCCTCTCCCTGTCAGCCTTTTTGTTTGACTTTTTGTTGTTATGTCTGTATTTGTTGTATTGATATACGCCAAGAACAAAACTGAATCAAATATTAATATACCGAAGCCATTCAACAGTGCCTAATGGCTTCTGCCTGTGATGAAATGAAAGGAAGGGAATACTTTATATGTATCTTCAGTGACTGTACAGGAGGAGCAAGAATGGCGGCACCTAGCAGTGGATGCCTGTGTCCATGATGAGGGAAGAAAGGGAGCAAGACAGTACCTAGGCCCAGTGTAGCAATGGCTGCATTCAGCAAGATGGCCACTGGAAGTCCATGAGGGAGGAGAGGTGCCAGGTGATGAGCAAATCTTTCCTCCCTTGGGTTCTGTCCCTATGGCACTCACCTCGCCCCATCTGTCAGCAGGGTCCCAATTGTCACACTTGGCTTGAGAGAGTTGCTGGATGCAATTATTCACTGCAATGCTGCTTTTACCAGGAGCCAAGTCGTCTTCGGGGATCTCCACCCAGCCTAAGGAACGCACAATGAAGCACTGGCAAGAGAGACAGACAGGATCACCATAAGGCACGTCTCTGGCCTCCTTAGCCCGTGCCCAACTACATTGCCCTGCCCATGTTCTGCCTTTCTGTGGAAGTCTGGGCTAACGTGGAGAACAGCAGCTGCCCCTTCCTGTTTTGACTACCAGCAATGCTGTTCCACAGATCTGGTCAGGTACCACAAATCTAGCCATCCTAACACTCTGGGTATCTCCATCCAATCTCCCCACTGCCGCCGCCACAGAGACCCATCAGTTTACTATCCTTGCTTTTCATTAAAACTTCTATATTCCTTTGGCCAAATAAGGACTGCCAAAGTGGCTTACAGTTATAATTACTATGTACACGACTAATACAATGGATCCCCAAATACTTGCTGCTGGTCCTGGAGAAAGGGATGCTAATATTTTAAAATAATGTTAAAAGGGTTATCATTAAATGTAAAAAAAAACACCCCACCTTGGGCAGTATCCAATACTTCTCCCATGCTAGTGCAGCCTACCACTAGCACAATGGGAACCTAGCAGTTCCCGAAGCAATCCGAAACAAGTGGAAGCGTTAACGTCCAGAACAGCACAGGTCAGTGGAGCTCACAGAAGGCAGCACTGCTGACCATCCCATTCTGGAAACAAGCATTTCTACTCGTTTCCAGGCTTCCTTTACGTGGGTCACGTGAGCACAACTGAACCAGCAGAGGCGCAGCAGCAGTACTGAGCACTGCCCGTATCACTTATAATTTATAGTTAATTAATGTATTAAATCTACATAAATCTGCACACAAATAAAGCAAATGGGATTTACATTAGTCATGACTAATTTAAGATTCATTCATTTCAGTGGGTCTACCCTACATAGGACTAACACTGGATATTACCCAATAGTTTTGATTTTAAAAAGCATACTTTCTTCATTTGTGGATGATACATATATGTTTTTAGATGATGCAGCAGGCACCATCTTAGAAAAGGCATTCCCTATTGTGCGTGAGTTGTTAATGCCTCTTGTAAGATGGCACGTGTTGACCGCAGTTTGTTTGTGTATATACACAATTTAAAAAAAGAAATCTAATTGTCTTTCATGATCAAGTGGGACATCGTTTTAGCAAATGAAGAGGTTTCTAATCACAGTTAGTAAACTGTATTGCAGCCCTAATTATAACATGTAAAATCATATTTAATTTAAAAATATTTTGACCACTTTAATTTTTTCTTGATCTGCTTTAATTGGGGCGGGTACATTGTTCTTATATTTTGCATTATACACCAGTATATAATTAAAACAATGAGAGCCAGGAGGAGCTGACACAACTTGAGAATCAGTGTGGTGTAGTGGTTATTCCTGAACTGAGACTCAGGAGATCCGGCTTCTAGTCCTCCCTTGGCCATCAGGCTCACTGGGTGACGTTGGGCCAGCCGCTCTCTCTCAGTCTGACCTGACTTACAGGGTTGTTGTGAGGATAAAATGGAGAGGAGGAGAATGAACTCCACCTTGGGCTCCTTGGAGGAAAAGCAGGATATAAATGTGACAAATAAAACAACTAAACAAACAAACGTAGAGCTGGGCAGCGTAGCTGATGGCACCTGTGTTTTCTCATATTGTTTTGGGGAGAAAAGGGGCCAGGGGATTCGGGATAGTGGAGAGGGCCACAAAGTGACTGGAAGGACATTAGCAAGACCACTTCATCTGTACTGGTTACTCATTTACACCCTCCAACCATATGAACAAAAGAGTGGTTCAAACCTACTAAGGCTGTGATCCTGTAGTCCCTTCCCTGGGAATACCTATTGCTTCTGAGTAGTCATGCACAGGATGCACTGCAAGGGATATTGGAAATGCACCATACGATGCTGAGTGGGGATTCTAAGCAGCTGCAGTGACTGGCAGAGCAGTCCCAGAAGGTGGCACATTCCTGCTTCTCCAAAATAAGAGTCTCCTGGGTTCCAAAGAACAGCCTGGCGACATGTGCCAAACTCACAGAGGGGGCAGCTTCCTATAGCTGCCCCCAAGGAAGGGCCTTACCTATGCTGGGCTCATCCCCCTTGTCCCAAAGAAAGTCAGGTGGCTGAGCTAAGTGCCCCCTGTGTCCTCCACCTCACCTGACTGTACCTTGGAGCCAGGCTCTGTGTGGCCGTGATGATGAGGCTCCTCCCCATGCCAGGCCAGTGACGTCCTGTGACAGGGAAACAAGCATAGCAGTGACATGGAGTTTCTCAGCCACATGGCACAAGCTTAGTGGGCTTCTGTTCAGCCCCAGAACACACCCCAGGCAAGGGCAGGGTGGCAACCTTGGATCTCATCACTATTCCAACTCCTTAGAAAATCATGGGGTTTCATGTACTCAGTTTCCCCTGGATCCAGTCAAAGACTGGTCAGCTCCTACCCCATGCAAGTGACTTGCAGGTGCTAAATACACTTGGCCTGCACCCTTCCATCCCAAATTGCCTTTCACTTTGCTAAGGAGTCTCTCCCTGGTGTAAAGACAGCAGGAAACAGCTGGCAGACTAGGATGGAGACAGGAGTGAGATTCCTTTATAACTAAAAGGAGACAGACCAAAGGCTTGTGAGACAGGAACAAACCTGCTACCCTCTGCATATGCACAGATCTGGGTTACTTGTGAGATCAGCAGAGGAGGACATGACTAGACCCCAGATACTTCTTCCACTTTCCCTCAGGCGAGACGTGCCCAAGTGCCTTGGCGAAATGGTCTGTGCAGACAAGCCTACCTTCTGGGTAGTGATGCCATCGGACTTGGGATAAGTCCCTCCCTCAGCATAGGCCTTCCTGCAGCAGCCTGGAGGTCCTGAATAAAGATACAGAAGCAGCTCAGTTCCTGCAGGCAGAAGGCCAACATGGGGAGGTGGGGGCGGATGGGAGGTGATACCATCTCTGTTAGCGCTGAGGGTTCTGAGCAGGACATTGCAGAGACCAGAGTGCTGCTCCCCTCCCAACCAATCTGCATTGCATACGCATTCATCATGCATCTCAGGTAGCAAAAGGATCGCAAGTGGAAAGGGCTTGGAAAGACCCTTCCTGGGACCCGGGAGAGGGACTGTCTGACTAAGTGGACAAGGCCGGGCTGCAAAGACCTGTTGTCTGGCTCAGTCCAAGGCAGCTTCATAGGTTCATACGGACCTAATGCAGGTGGCTCCTTCTTCCCACACTTCTTGGCAATATATGTAAAGAACCTTACTGGGCTGCTCTGTTGGTTCCAACTGGACCAACAATTTAGCAAGGGGTTCTTACTCAGCCAGAATCTATATCATCATTCCCCCTAACAGAAAAAGTGTGGGTGGTCAAGTATCTTATCAGTTTGGAAGCGAAGCCCAGCTACCCAAGAATAAGGTATCTACATCCTCTCGGCCTCTCTATGTATGCAGAATTATACTTTGTAGATTAAAAGAAAAAGTTTTTACAATCCCAAATTAATCCTGCGAGTTCCCAGGGCTTATGGAATGTTGAAGGCACAGAGTTAAGAAAATAGTGGAATGACTCACTGACAAGAGAAGGAATTTCCAGTTCTCACTGAATGCCAAAGACAGGAACTCCTGTCTTTGCTGCTACCTTTGGGGGTTTGGGGGGCAGGCGGGGGTGAAACATGTTCCTGTCCAAACACAGCTATGCCAAAATCTTGGATTTTTCCATTGTTTTCTATGGGCAAATCTTACTTCCATCCTGGGGCAAGAAAAAAGGATTAAAGAAACCAGGTATCAGGAAGGCTGTAGCCCTGTTCAGGCATTCTAAATCTTATACTAACATGTGAGGAGGGGCAGCAAGCATGAGCATACTGCCTCCGCCTCCTCCATCATGGTTCTCGTCACCCTCGTAGGGAGAACAGACTTCTTCAGCAGGGAGTCTTTTGTATTCTTGGAGGCTCCCTGTACAATGCAGAACCCTCCTTTTTAAAGGTTCTACACTGTGCAGAGAGCTTCCATGGATACACAAAGCTCCACACTGCAGAATTTTACCCTGAACGCAGGGAGGGTTACAAGAACAGTGACCGTGTGTGTGTATGTGTGTGTGTCTAGCATGCTCATTCTGTCTCCCACTTTCCGTGTTAGTGTAAATAAGATTTAGAATGCCTGAGAGCTTGTGAGAATGTAGAAATTCAGAGGCCCAACCCTATACATGTCACTTCAGCAGTAAGTCCAAGTGAGTTCAGTGAGACTTAGGGCCAGGGAGAGAAAGGGACACAGACCATGAAGTTAAAAAAGCGCTCCTCCCTACATTATACACCCCCCACCCCCGCTCTATAGCAATGAAATATTTGGGATTCAGGGCTGGCAGCCAGCCAGCTCTGTCACTGGATCTTTCAGCATGATAGAGCACAGCAGGGAAAGGACTTTGGGCAGGAGGGCACCAATGCTCACCATATTTTGAAGCAAGTGCGGTAATACACGTTACCATCTAGAAGACCTTTAGGTCCACAGCCTAAAATTACCTAACTGCACTGTTGTCCTCAGCAAGCCCAAAATGACACACCAGTTCCTAGCTGTCCAGAGGACATTTTGTTTGTTTTCTTCTAAAAAGTAAAGGCTATCAAGGTTTCAGAAATAGATGGACTGAGCTAAGCCTTAATGAAAAGCAGTTTGGTACCCCAATAGACAAGCCGACTTTAGTGCATGGATAAAAAGAGCATTATGACAAATCAATAGGTTTTAGCATTGATTACACTGAATTTATTTTATCCTGGGCATTCACAGTACCTTAGTAGATCGCCTCTGCTTATGCTGATTAATACTGCATTTCTAACCAAACATGCTTGGAAGTCCCACTGAAATCAGTCCAGGTACACATCTTTAGGATCCTGTGTAACACTTCCTTCTGATGGGTTATTTTTCAGCTTAAACACCATGGAAAATGTAGCTATAATGTTCTCACTCTCCACAGTTGTTTGCCCAGCCAAGTGACCGAGCTGACTCCACTCCACAATCAGGCCTTCCAAATGTTACCAGTCTTTGGTATCCACTTTGAAAACCTGGCGATCTGTCTTGCCCAGTAAAGCCAAGAAGATCACACAGAAACATTTGCACATACAAATAGTGCTGAGTGGGGCTGAACTGACAGCTATTTGTTAAAATTTGCCACAGTGCTCTACATGTCTGCCACTGTAAGAGATGTGTGAGTTGGTATTTCTTGTTACATGTAAAGAAAAGCCCCAGTGATTGATACATTGGAATCAGCCTTAATTCAGGCGAGAGCAACAATGGATTCTTGGCATTACTGTTCATGTGGATAGGACTGATCCTATGCAAAAGGCTTTAGAATCTCAATACCGTTTCTGGGAAAGCAGCTTGTGTGCTGTATGCCAGGCCAGAGGTGCAGGATGGGTGTTGCCACTGGGTGGTACCCGTGGGCACATGCCAGTAGTAGGTCCCCGAGGAGTCATGGATTTTCCTCCATCCTGGGGGAAGATCAAGATCAGCCTCCAGATTCTGGTCATTCCACAGGTTATCTAAGGAGAGAGGGTACAATCAATGAGGGAAGAGTAAGTTTTATTTCAAAGAACTTACAAATTCTACAGAAATATGATAGTATAACCATGTTAGCCTTCTGTTTACAAATTCAAGGGTTACATATAGTACAATTATAGACTAAGGGCCTGTTCACATGCACATGGGAGGAGGGTGGTTAGAGTAACTATGGAGGGGAGGGAGCGAAACAATGACACAAGGGCCCGTCACACGACCAGGAACTACATGGCATCGTGTGGTTCCACTAATCCCACCTTCTGTCGTTACCTGGCGATATTGCTGGGGTGGTTAGCGTGCATCCCGACGTCCTCCGCACCACGAACAGGTGCCTGGTGGCTGCTCCGGTGGCTGAAATGACCGCATGACCATAGAGAAAGTCTCCAGCAGCTAGAGTGTGACCTGCAGTGGTGGACGCTCTAGCCAGCAGACGCTATGGTCATGGCCTGGAAGCTAGTCAGATGACACGGTAAGCCACCCCAGGGCCCCTTAACCCTTTTGCAGGGGGGTGGTTAGCAGGGGTGGCTTACTAACCATGAGGAACGTAGTTTTCTCCACCCTGACACACAAAGCCACCATGGTTAGCAGAAATTCCCTAACCCCATGGCTTCATGTTACATGTGAACAGGGCCTAACTGTTTTAGAGACATTTGACCACCCACACTTTTTTTATTAGAGGGAATGATGATACAGATTCTCAATGCCTGCAGCTCCAGTTATAGCATCTGATGAAGTCAGTTGTAACTCACGAAACCTCATGCTAATTTATTAAACTATCTGAACAACTAAAACAGAGAGCAATTCTATCTCCCCTAGACACCGTCTTCCCAGCTCCAAGCTCAGAGATAGCGCTACGAGCCGGTAGCCGGGAATCCATACTCCCCACCCCCTCCCCTCATAGTTGGGCGGAGAGAACCGCGGCAGCTGCCCCTCCGTGCCTATCCATGCTTGCAACACGGACAGGGCGAGAAGGGGGCGGAGACCGCAGAAGCTGTTTTGGACAGCTTCCTATGCGGTCTCCAGCTCCATTCCCGACCCCTCCCCAAAGCCGTGCTTAGACACCCCCAGTCAGGTGCCTAAGGCAAACTGCAGGGCAGCTGGAGCATGGGAGGAATCCTCTCCTCCGTGCTTCAGCCTCCCTGGACTGGATAGGCAGTTGCCTCCAGCTTCAGAGGAAGTCGGAGGTTACTGTCTATCTCAATAGGATTGTACCCTTAGTCTATATTTGTGCTACACTTAACCATTGAATGTGTTTACAGAAATAAGAGAAGGAAGGAAGGTCGAAATGCCACATTCTCTGTTTCCCTGATTGTAAGGGTACTTCCAAATGCAAGACTCCTTGCGCCACAGATCAGAAGCCATTGTGTGGCTATTCCATCTTCCTGAATGGATTTTCTGCAATAAGAAAAAAGACAGAAGTAGTGGGAAAACAAGGGAGGGTTATGAGTAGAAGATGTCATCATCTGGGCCTCTGGTAGAATTCCATGCGTAAGGCAGAGTGACGGTGTGATAAAACCTTGTCTGGAGGTATGCTCTGTTGTCATTATACCTATTCCTGATTATGTGGTATCTGCTCTGTTTCTAGTTCTGGAGATAGCCTCTTTGTTGTTAATATGTTGTATAACCAACTGTTTTAATGGCGAAGGGGGAAATCCAGATATATGATCTAAACAATTCCATCTTCAGTTTAAGTTGATTCTCCCTTGACCTACCACCATAGGCTACTGAGAATAGCCAGTTTCACTTTATTTTGAACTACCTTTTATATATCCCATTCTGCACTCAACCAGTTCATATTTTCTGCAGTTAAGATTTTGCTGAATCTTTGTGGAATTTTACCTTATTCTTAGGTTGGGGAAGGCTGGTCCACATGCTTCCATCGATTCATGCACATGCAAGAGAGTATTTCTGAGTCATCTGTCCAGTCCAGTCCTCAATGTGTAGTCTAAACTAAATGCAATTTTCAGCCAGGATTGACCCCATGTTCCATCCTATATTTCCAAGGGGAAAACAACTTGAAGCCCTCCTCTCCCGAGTCAGCTAATGGAGTCAGCAAAAGCAAAGTATGTAGCAATATTACACAGTGGGATGTTCAATCTCGAGTAGAATACTCAGCATTGTAAGGAGATGAAATCGATACCCACAAGCCAATACTCAGGCTGTCAGCAGAAGCCTGCAATTCCAACATTAGATCTCATGAGCTAAATGCACACTAAACTCTTATGGGGAGCTCTGAACGTGGAGGTCTAGTGAGGTTATGCACTCAAATACAGCTGAGAGCTGCAACACTATCTTCAGGTTTTTTTTCATCCCTTAAGGCAAGCACTAAAGTTCACCTTTCATTAATAGCTTTTTAAAAAATGCTATCAGCAGATTTTCTGTGCTTGCATTGGCACTCCAGACATCTGAGACTAAGGAGGACAGATCCTGTACCTTTGGGATGGTGTAAAAGCTGTAACAGAATGGGCTGGAACGGCCCCTTTATATTAAAAAAAAGCACACCAAAAATAGTGTCATGTATTAGAAACACTTGAGAACAATATTTTAGGACTAAAACCTTTGCAATATTATATTATTATTAACCCCACAATGCCTGGAACACATCTGGAACAGAAAGGAATGGCCCAGAATGGACACTTCCAAATGAGTGAAAGCAACCAAACTCACCCGTCACACATAACTCTGCGGCAGGGATGCAGCAAGCCACAAAATATTCACAGAAACCATGTTCCGATAACCATTCCAGGCAAAAATCTGAATTGAAGAAAAGCACCCCGGAAGAGCAACTTCCAAGTGAGCCAAATCAAGCAAACCCACCAGTGACACGTTACTAGATGGAGCAGATGTAATAAGCTCCAAAACCTCCACAGAAATCACATTTCAATAGCTGTTCCGTGCCATAGTCTGTGTTGTTGTTCAGACGTTCAGTCATGTCCGACTCTTCGTGACCCCATGGACCATAGCACGCCAGGCCTTCCTGTCCTGCGCTCTCTCCCGGAGCGTGCTCAAATCCATATTCATTGCATCGGTGATGCTATCTAGCCATCTCATCCTCTGCCATCCCCTTCTCCTTTTGCCTTCCCAAACAATTTAACTTTCCACTATCTGACTGACATGCAGAGGGAAAGATTAAGGTGACATGCTGCAATTGTTTTCAGTGGTAAATTAGACAAATATAACATTGGTTGGCTTAATTGTAGACACATTTAATTTGATTATGACTGCAGTTTACTCTTCCATCAACTAGGATGTTAAAAGGTCTCCAGACTATTGCCCAGAATGGCTATTGAAACGTGGTTTCCAAAACAGGATTACACCAGGTTCCTGTAAAATCTTTCAGTGAATGACTTTTGGATAAAGATTTTCAGAAATACTTTTTTGAATATACTTTTTGATATAGATGTTTAAATTTTCCATTACATGTAAAATACTACATTAATATTGTTTTTTCACATTTATATTATTTCTGTTTAAGCACTAATTATTTTCACTAAAATAATAAATCAGTAAAAATTATAAATGATTTAATGACTTTGCCATTTTAACTCGTAAATTAAAATTTTATATTGAAGAGTGATACAAAATGAAAATAAAAATTAATTTAAAAAATAAGTTCCTATAATTTACACCATCGTTAACACAAATTCTGATCAGGATCTCATGACATCGAGAGACCACACTGCAATAGCTGCAGCCCACCAAACTTACTTTGCAGTGAAAGCATGCTAGGAGCTGTATAGACTGCAGAGACGCAACTTCCCTTTGCATGTAATGTACAGTGTATCCTAGATGGGCAAAGCCAGGGAGTGGTTTAGGAATGTGAAACTGGAAAACACCCTAAAGAACACAGCTTTCATGACCAGCAACAATAGAGGAGCCTACTTACCCTTGCTCCCTGCTTTCCTGGGAAATGGATGTGTGGGCACCAGAGCCAAAAGCAAAGCTACATGTCTAAACATGCAACCTGGTGTTTTTCTGTAGGACTTCCAGAAGCAAGTCTATAACTGTAACTGCATCTACCCCAGTGCACACAGCTAAAAATACTCAAAGGTCAGTCTGACCCTTCTGCTGTATTATCCTGTTGATTTTCCCAGAATGGAGGGGACAGAATAATCCATCACTTGCAATTCAGTTACATACTGCAGGCCCTGCTGTCTCTGGCTGCCAAGCTGCTGGCAGCATTCTATTTAATCAGGTCTTGCCATCCTTTGGAGCCGCTCAACCAGCTCCAGAGGAAGCAGCACAGCAGGCGACACTTTCTGCACAGAGGGATCAGAGCAAAGAAGCCCTGACTGAGCCACGTCCTTTCCACACGTATGCACACGCACACATGCCTCTTTGCTGACCGTGCTAGCAGTTTAGCAAAAGACAAAAGACTGTGTGTATGGGTGATGGCCACCACATGCAGGCCAGGTGACATTACTCTCCACATGAACATTCTCCAGGTGGCAAGCTGGACACTTTTCTCTACTGCACAAAGCAATTCCTGTGCTCATCTTTGTGGGAAGCTGCTGGATGTCAACACTTGACATGTTGAGGCAGTTGCTATGGGGAACGAGGTAAAACAACCTCCAAGTAGCAGCCATTTTGTCTGCCTCAGACCGGACTAAATGTAACTGACTGTGTACACCATGCATTATTCTGCAAAGGTTAAAGCCAGAGCAAAATGCAGACAATCTTAATGACTCATCAGTATGCACAAGCAGAGCAAATACTTAATTGGTGGAGTCAATAGAAAAGTTCTTCTGTGCCAACAGGCTTCAATGGATTCATCAAATTGGCACCCGAGTAACTAATTCAGAATTAGAATGAGGGCTTGTTGACTTCACACCAAAATCTTCTACACCCACCTGCCAACTTACTCAGAATAACATTCCGTGCATCTGATGAAGTGGACTCTAGTCTACGATGACTTATGCCATAATAAATGTATTAGTCTTTCTATGTTGTTTTTGCTTCAACAGGCTAACTAGCTACCTCTCTAGAAGTTGTTACCAAAATCCTAGAACTTGGAAAAAGGAGCAGGCAAGTTTTCCTGGAAGAGAATGTTCTGATTTCCATTTGCTCAACATGAAGTCCTGTCCTCAAACTCATACTCACTGAGGATATAGCTCAGTCAATGAGCTGACATCCTAATTCAGCCAAAGCTGAGTTCAGGTTTTACTCTGTGACCCCATTTGCATGTCACGGTAAGCCACTGTGAGTTAATTCACCTGCAGGGCTCTGAGATGCATGCTGGCCACCATTTTGAATATGCAAGTGGGGGGGGGGGTATTTGTGCTCCCTCTCATGGCTTGCATATTCAAAATGGTGGCCGGCATGCATGTCAGAGCCCCATGGCTGAATTTAACCCACGGTGGCTTATCATGTGACATGTGAACTGGCCCAATAGCTCCAAGTGTATCTTATTCACCTCCATTTGGTGAAATTCAGAACCTGGTGAAATTCACATTTTTCATAGAGAAAGAATTATCTTGCACTCTTAAAGTACATGGCCTCTCTTTTGCTTCAAAATCCCTCCTTACATGCCAGTCTGTAAGACCGGTAAGTGATTTTACTGAAGGTCCAAAAGGAATGGCAGAGGGGTGAGAAGGCCAACCTGGCCACTTTCCAACCTGGCCTGTTAGTATCCTAATGCCATAAATGCCACTCCATCCCTGCCTCTTCCATCTTTTGGCATCGCAGTGTCCTTTTGAGGGTCAGATTTTGCAAAGGAACCTCCAGCTTCTGACTTCCTAGTAAAAAGACATAAGAAGGGGCTGACATTGGTCTTGGACACTGTTAGAAAAAGACTGTCCTCTTATTCTTTGGCTGTCAGCTCTTTGCTAGACCTTTGAGCTATTAGTCATAATTATTGAGCCCACCGGACACATGTCCAGTGGGAATGTATATTTGTTAAAAAGGGAAGTCGTAAAACATGGTTAAGACAGGCACATAAGCATAATCACAAAAATAAACATGCCGACATTATCTCATTGTACATCTGCAGGTCATGCTTCTGCTGTGTCAGCTAGTAGCTTAGTCGGTTAAAATATCTTATCACAAGCAAAAATGTATAGGGGGGAGGAGGTATAAAAAGACTTATGCTTGCTTAGCTCAGGGTCCAGACTGCTCTGTACCTGTTTTGCAAAACGTTCAATAAAATAGTGTTGGATCCACTGCTGCCTGCCTGGCATCCTTTCTTTCAACCAGAAGCAAGAACTTTTTATCTAACAACACCTACCTACTTCTGGTTATGCCATCAGCCCAGCACAAATGTCCTCTGCAGAAAAGCAGAAGGTCAGCACTGGAGTAGTCAAAATCAAAAGGGAAGAGCTTTGGATAATACAATCCCTTCGAAGGCAGCATTGTATATCTTTGAGAAGCAAAAAGTCATAGGTGAGGTAGCTGTGGGTTTAATTTTATCTACTGTGGTGTTTTGGGACTGAAAGGGAGGCCCCAAATACCAAGGCAGCATGTCCCCTGTCTTAATTCCATAGTATTATTCAACATAAGAAGAGTCACACATTTCAAAAGAACATCCCAACAAATCCTGGCATCCTGGTACTCTGAGCTATAACAAGATTAATTTTGTGCCTGGAAATCCAGGTGCGCCTTGAAAACTCACCTTAAATTATGCTCAAAACTCAAATTTTGTACCCAGAAAAGTCAAATTATGTAAGTGGATTACATTCATGAAAATGTTCTTCTTTTGAATGTATTTACTCTAATTTCATGCCTCATTTGAATCAAATATTTGATTATTTTCAGTAAAATTTGCCTATTTGTTGTAATTTTTTTTGGCAAAGCAATGCAATGATATATGGGAAAGTATAAACCAGAAGCAACTTTAAAAGTGGAGAAGCATTACATGGTAACATGGGGCAGTACAGAGGCATGTATCTCTGGAGAGTTCAGATGTGAAAGTACCACAAGCCTTTCAAACAAATCCCCACAGCCACAAAGGCTAGCAATGTTGATTTTGTATGGATTCACAGGAATCCATGTTCTGGGCTGTGTACCAGATCCCATGTGGAATTCTTTGCACATTCACACATGGACCCAGCACATTGGATGTAGAGGTCATGGGACACAAAGCCAGGCCTTGGGCTGTCCCATCCTCCCATACTGTGTGTCAAGCCTTCAGTGTGGAGCGGAGTTGACATGTGTAAATGGTTATACAAGCAGGCCCTGCTCAGAGTCAAGGGATCCTTCTGATACAAAACTACTTGGCTGTCTTCACACCTGGCATTTCATCCCACTACAGACCGGTCATTTTGATTCCAGTCCCTTTCTGGGATTTCCACTGGCCCTGTATACGGGCATCTCTCATAGCGCACCCCTCCGCTATGTACCTTTTCATGGCTGGGCAGAGCTGCACGGAACATCAGGACAGAAGGGGGCTGCTGGCTCCATGTCCCCTCCCCTCCCCGGTCATTGGTTCCTGTGACATGAGTGATGGCTTCACCCGTCCCTCTACTCCTCCGCAGCAGGTGGGAAGTCGGAAGCCCTTCTAGTGACGGGGATAGTGGGCTATGGGAGCTGGTCCCCTGCCCCCCTCCTTCCTCCGACTTTGTGGCGAGGGAGAGAGAGTCTTCTCGGTGGCCTACCCCAAGGTTGCTGGCGCTGCTAATCCTTCTCTGCTAAATATGTCGGTGTGTGATGGAATTAGATGTGGTACATTGCTTGCACTACTGAGTTTGAAGGGCATACCACTTTCTGGGTTCCCAACTACAGAAGTAAGAAATCCACAAACGGACTTGTATACAGTCAATGCACCAAGCCAGCCCTAGGAGCCCCCACCCCCCAGTGACCACTTCACAGGGGATACCTTCATTAGACTCGGCTTGGTTCCCCCCCACGCTGTTGTTGCTCTTCCCCCTTATTCTGGCTTCCCAACAACCCTGCAAGGTGGGCTAGGAGAAGAGATAGTGGCTGGCTAGGTGGGAGGGAGTACTATGAAAAACCACTTCAGCATTACTGCCTTATCTAAGACAACTCCACACCCAAAAAGGAAATTATTTTAAAAAGTCAAGTCCAAGCTCTGCATAATGAATTTATTCAGGGGAGGAGAAAAGGCACTTTTAATACCCATTGAAATCCTAACTGTAAAGCCATTCTCCTGCATGGCTGAGAAGGGAGACTCCCCCATCCATCCTGGGAGGAAAAAAGCCTATCAAATTGGTGAGCAAAAGGGAGAAGACACAGTCAGTGAAGTCAATGGGAGGAGGAAGTTCCAAGTAAATGCACTGAACAGGATGCACTCCTGTGCATGCCTACTCAGAAGCAAGCCACACACATTTCAATGGCAGGAAAGGAAAGCCTTACAGCCAATGAATTTACTCATAAGTAAGCATTGCTGTGTTCAAGGGAATCTAGGAGCCTGTGGTGGAATGGGAGAGAGGCTGAAACGGTCATTGGAAGCCTGGTCAGTGACCACTTTCCCACCAATTTGTTGTCATGACAGTGTTACTCAACACCACCCAGCAACACCCCTGGCACATGCCCACACAAAGCGGGACAAAGCGTTAAAGGGGAAATACACAGGGGGGAAATGGTGATTTCAATCGCAAGCACAGAAAATACTGGGTTTCCCCCGTTCTCAGATAAATGGGAAGAGGGAAGGAAAGTTTGTTGAGAATTACTAATTTGATGAGAATTACTCATCAAATGGCCAATGGGGAAGGGTTAAGCATCTCCCCGCTACTGCTTTGAGCAAATTCAGGCTGCAGTAAAGTAAGGAAAAAAGGTCGGCAGATATTTCACATGTCTCTCATGCCATATCTTTTTTGATACACAGGAAAATGATAGTTGCTTGTAAGATCTGTGCTATATGAGGAAATGTCATACAGCACAATTATCCATTTTACTTTCCCACTAAAAACTCCATTGGTAAAATCCCATCATTGAATTGCACAGTGGAGAAATAACAGCCTCCTCCTCACCTCTGCAAGCCAATAAACTATTAAACTTGTGCCAACTTTGAGAATTTAATCAAGGAAATGCAGCTTTCACAGATGGGATTAATCTGGTTAGAACCAGCTCCAGCAGAGTACACATGCCATATCCTCAGTTCAGCCCATTCCCCCCAAACACTCACACTGAATCACCAAATAATAGAGGCACCCCACACCTTCAAGTGAAGTGAAATTAGACAGGTGGTAGCAAGAAGAGAGCCTTCTCACTCGTGGGCCCCTGCATATGGGGTGCCTTCTCCTGAGAAGGTCAGCTGGCACCAAGCAAAGACATTTCTGTTTGCCCAAGCTTTTCGGCATATGTTATAGCTCATTTTAATTAGGTGCTCTGCTGCATTTTATCATTTGGTCATGCTTCTGTGAATTTAAATTAAGGCTTTTGTTAGTGCTACGCCGAAAATTTATCTCACGTATTTTTCAACCATTCTCATTCAATTTGATAGAAAATAAAATGCTTTTGAACAGAAGTTCAAGGAGAAGAAATTTCAGAGAAATTCTCATGAGTTTGGTTCAGGGTTCTTGTGCTTAGCTTACTGATGAGGTGGCTGAGGCATGTGTGCAAATGTCCTGTCTTTTATTGTGCAATCAGCCCTTTGGCAGCCTGTAGCTTCCTTGGCTTCCCACACTTCCCACACTGGAGAAGACATCATGAGGTAATTCCTCTCA
Source organism: Heloderma suspectum (assembly GCF_057233095.1). Classification (NCBI taxonomy): domain Eukaryota; kingdom Metazoa; phylum Chordata; class Lepidosauria; order Squamata; family Helodermatidae; genus Heloderma; species Heloderma suspectum. The sequence goes on from NC_139461.1 coordinate 146,689,990, forward strand.
TAGGGTTTTTTCAGAACAGGAAGTACAGGCAACCTGGGAGAGTGCAGAGCAATGGAGAGATGAGTAACAGAAAGAAAAACACCCACACAGTACCCCTGACCACCTCACGGTGATTAGGTAAGGTCAAAAACACCACCAAAAGAAATTCAAAATAAATTATAAAATGCCCTGAGAATGAGGCAGAAAAATGTAAGCCTCTTTCATGGGAAATAAAACATTCAGGAAATTGGAAGTAAGATTTTGAGCACAGCAATACTCCACCTTTGCCCTGGAACTAGGGCTTGCAGGGAAGGAATGGTATTATCGGCACCTACATTAGAGACAAGATGCATCCACAATCACCCCTCAGAAATTTAACATTTGGAAGTCCCTGGGGAAGGTGCTGGGCTCTGAAGAATGGCAGCTAGAGCTGAGCCAAAATTTCTCAGCATACATTTTTCTCAGAAAAATCCTGAGATTTTTTTTTCTTATCCTGCTAGAAATAAAAGGCAATTTTCCAAATTTCCTTCACCATTATTTTTTGTGGTGGCTGCATTCCCTCCCCTTGTCCTGGAATAGGGTATGCAAAATGGGGGCCAGAATGCCAACACAGTTGATGCTGTTGCCACTTGCAGTGGCAGCACCCCCCCCCAAAAAAAAACCTTAGGAAAACAAGAGAGAGAGAAAGAAGCTGTGCTATAACCCTTGCCAATGGTGCCAATGCCTACCTGTGAGAAATTGTTGGAGAATATCTCCTCCCCTTGGAGAAATTCGGTGAAATTGTCTCCCAATTTCTCTGCTCACAAATAGGGTGGAGAATTTTGAGATGACATTTATGCACAGCTCTAGTTTTTGTTTTTGTATTTCTATTGCATTTTACTTATTTTATGTGTAAGCTACCCTGACAGTATTTAACTAGGGGCAGCATACACATTTCCTAGATAGATAGAAAGACCGAGAAACAAACAATGTGTGATCGGATGTGAGGCTTGCATGATCCACCCAGATTACTGAGACTGGAGAGTACAGCAATCAGTGCTCCTGCCTCTTAATAAGGCATTTAATACATAGCTCAAACAGTACTTTTGTAGAAGTAAACAACATCAGACCAACAGTTTCACAGGTGGAGAAACTGAGGAAGAGATGAGGCAGAATTTGTCCATGGCTTTACAGCAAGCATATGGATGAGCCACAGACTTCAGGTCTCACAAGCGATCATCACATTTCCATCTACCAGATCATACTGCTTCACTTTGAGCCATACAAGATATAACTCAAGAGATACCAAGGGCTCTGAATGTAAGCACAGCAGCAGCAGTGGGGTGGGGGGATGCGTAACCCTTTCCGCACAGGCCATATTCCAATAAGAATTACATATATGGAGCTATATGAGACACTGAGGCTTACGATCATCCAATGCAAAGTTTTTTGGCTCATCTAGCTGGGGCATTTCAGAAGGGGAGGGAAGGAGACTGGGGAGGCCTCAGGACAGCTGATATCCTGGCCTCTCCTGTCTCCTCCCCTCCCTGCCCACCAAAATGCACCCTTTCCTCACCCTGAGGTCACATTGCCAATCTCCGAGAGCAGCCGGTGCAGTTCTTTCCACACCAGCTATGAGGGGAAGGGGGGTCGGAGCGTGAATTCCCTCCTCCAAAGTTGGAGTTCTGTCTCAGATCTGTGAATCAGCTGACCTCAGATCTGGGAATCCAAAATATCCTATGGTCCCTCAGACACTGTCTAAGGGCGCTAGGATTGCTTCCTAATTTATTCCGGCATTGCAGTGGTGAGCTGATTAACACATGTAGTATAGATTTTATTTTATTTTTTTAAATTATCCTTATTCAAATCACAGGAAATAGTTGGATCTCTTGATCTACGAAGAAATCATGTCAGACTTTGAAGCTTTGGGAAGGAAACTCAAGAACTTTGGGGCCCAGATAGTTTTCTCATCCATCCTTCCAGTAGTTAGAAGAGGGCTAGAAAGGGAAAGAAAAATACTCTGGGTGAGTGACTGGCTACGAAGGTGGTACATGAGAGATTTGGATTCTGGGACCACGGGCCATACTTCCTGGAAGATGGACTGTTGGCAAGGGATGGGTTGCACCTCACAAAGCCTGGGAAGAATGTGTTTGGCCACAGCATGAACATCAGGAGGGCTTTAAACTGAATTCTACAGGGGAGGGAGACGTAAAATTGGGGGTAACAATGGACGAAAACTCATGTGCTCCACAACGGAGAGAACAGCTCTAGTAGCGCCCAATTATAGTATTCAAAAACATGTAGGAAGAAAGCCAGACTATAAAGCACATGGTTTTCAATGTCTATATACTAATGCCCAGAGTATGGGAAACAAACAGAACAAACTTGAACTCTTAATACAGGAGGGAAATTATGACCTGATAGGTGTAACTGACACTTGGTGGGATGACTCCCATGACTGGAATACAGCAATTGAAGAATATAACTTGTTCAGAAAAAAACAGAAGGAACAGAAAGGGAGGTGGGGTTGCACTGTATGTTAAAAATACATATCTCTGCACAGAAATACAAGAGGAGGAGCTTGGTAGCTCCTCACTAGCATCTGGGTTAAAATAAATGGAGCAAAGAATAAAAGGAATCTCATGGTCAGAGTCTACTACAGGCCACCCAGTCAAGGAGAAGACGAGGATGAAACTTTTGAAAAGCAAATAGCCAATGTTTTAAGGAAGCATGATGTAGTAGTAATGGGGGAGTTCAATTTCCCCGATATTTGTTGGGAGACAAATTCTGCAAAACATGGCCCCTCCAGGAAATTCTTGACTTGTGTGGCGGATAACTTCCTCCTACAGAAAGTAGAGGAAGGAACTAGAGGATCGGCTATCCTTGACTTGATCCTAACCAACAGAGATGACTTAGTGCATAAAGTAGCAGTTACAGGAACTCTGGGGGAAAGCGACCATGTTGTACTAGAGTTCTAGGTTAGAAGGGAAGCAAAAGCTGAGAGAAGAGGAGATATGATAGCACTCTTCAAGTACTTGAAAGGATGTAACAGAGAGGAAGGCCAGGATCTCTTCTCGATCATGCCAGAGTGCAGGGCATGGAATAATGGGCTCAAGTTACAGGAACCCAGATTCTGGCTGAACATCAGGAAAAACTTCCTGACTGTTAGAGCAATACAACAATGGAACCAATTCCTTAGGGAGGTGGTGGGCTCTCCCACACTGGAGGCATTCAAGACAAGGCTGGACAGCCATCTGTCAGGGATGCTCTGACTTGGATTCCTGCATTCAGCAGGGGGTTGGACTCAGCCTTGTAGGCCCCTTCCAACCCTACTACTCTATGATCCTATGATTTTATGATCTCTTGTACTTCAGCACTTTCACGTTAGTATCTGTCTGTGAAATTCCATTGTTCAAGAATGGCCAGGTCATTCAGGTGACCTCCCAGGATACTCTGTGAATGACCTTAAGGTGGCCATACTTGAACAAAGACATTTCAAAGACAGATACCAATGTGAACTTGCTAAAGTACAAGTGATCAAGAGATCCAACTCTATTTCCTGTGGTTTTAAAGGGTTTTTTTCCCCCTTTCAGTCACACTACATCTGCTCATTGGCTCACCACTGCAGTGATGTATCACCCAGCAATGGTTTATGAACGGCAACCGTTAAGGTAATAATCACTGTCTGTACTTTTTTGCATTTCAGTTCCCTCTGACAGCACAATTTACATCTCTCCCCACCTGCAGCATGTATATATATAGATCTGCCAATTTGAGGTAAACACTTCTTGCATCTGATGCAGTGGGCAGTATCCATGAAAGCTTATGCCAGAATAAATTTTTTAGTCTTTAAGATGCCACAATGCTTTGTTATGTGTCTTTATGTCTGATGGTATCATAATGTGTAACTCTGTTTAATAATAGCTAATGTTCTGAAGAAACACCTGTTACTGATTGCTGAATTATTAAAAATATATACTTAGATTTGAGTCTTTTGAATAGGTTAGTAAAATGTTGTTTCCCAATTATCTATAAAAATCTGATCAATACAGTTTCTTAAATATAGAATCTGTATAACATTGGGTCTTACAATTCCTCTGTTTAAGAGATCTGTTGATCAAATTTTTTATATCAAATAATTGCAACTATTTTATTTTCACTAACACATCCATAATACCTAATTACATGTGTGGGGTCTTACACCAGTATTGCGAAGGCCGACAAGCTTTCAAACCCAGAGCCAATTAGAGCAGGAGTGGCCATGTAGCACACTGCTATGCGTATACACTAAGCATGGGGTGATATTCTTGAAGTAATCAGAGAGAACTTACAGACCTGGCCTAACATAGACATGGGGGAATTTACAAAGCTGGATCATTGTCTGTTGGACAGGTCCAAGCAGAAACATTCTGATTATCAGGGAGAGCAAACCCATTAGTCCTTATCCTCTAAGGCTGGCCTCTTCAAGTAATCCCTCCCACCAATGCCTGATTACTCACCATCCCCTTCTCCCACAGCTGCAGGGGAAATGTTTCTTCTTGTATCATCAAGTTTAAGTCCTGACCATAGAGACTTGCCCACTCCCTCCCCATCCTCCTGAGTGCTCCCATCAATAGTCACTTTGGGAGCCTTGTTGGCTGAAAAACAGGGTAAAAACATCTTTAAATAAATAAATGTGTATACACCAGACTGTTTTACCAGTACATGAAGGGAGCCTTTGGCATGTCCTCCTGTACCAAAGGAATTCAAGAATTCTCCCTGCCTCCCCTAAGTTTTCACAATGGTGGGAAGCTAAGCCTTCAACAGGATTGATACCTCGGGATACCTAAGCCCTCTGCTTAATCACAGGAATGGGGAAACAAGGACAGTTTCTCATTGCCCTTATGGGACTCTCTTTGTAACCATCTAATACAGTAGGAGAGAAAAAAAATTATCTGGCCTATGAATCTTATCTGCTTAGATTCCCAGTTGTAATGTGAAGATTTGAACTGAGAAACTCAGTCTACTGAGAAGGTAACACTACTGGGATTCTAGGGATGGATTAATACGAAACTGTGAGGCTGTGCATCCCTCTCCCAATTCTCTGAGCCAGCCATACTCCATGAGCCAAAGCTGCAACAGCATCCACAAAGTACAGCACAAGCTAATGCATATCTACTTGGGAGTATGTCCCATTGATTTCAGTGGGACATCTTTCCATGAACATATGCATGGGCTGCAATTCTATATATATTTACTAGGAAAGCACTGAATTCATTGGTAGACATGTTTAGGATTGGTCTATTATAGGGATGGCAACTGGCAGTCTTTGGGCTAGATCCAGCCCCTGGAGCAATTTTACCATTTTACATGCAAGAAAAAGAAAAAATAAGTTTTCAAGTTGAAAGTAACAGAGATATTTAGCATATGCCTCTTTTAGATTTGGTATGTAATACCTAAATGTGCATATATGTTTGTAATGCTATGCCTGAACACATATGCTCCATTACTGTGGAGTCCTCATTGCTAGATGTCATTGACTTTGTTATGGAGCCTGGACACTCATCAAGGAGTCAATGAAATACACCAATGAGCATTCATTCAACAACTTCCAGATGAAAATAGGTAAATGTCATGGTCATCCTGTGTGGCCATCCTGTATGGTTCAAAGTGCAAATGTCACATAGGAAATGGTGCTGTCTTTACTGAATGCAAGTGCACCTCCTTCCCCAATCTGGTGCTTGTTAATTCGGTCCAGTTTAACTTCAGCACCTACACCAAATGGGTTCTAAACACCCTGGTGGGTAACTTAAATCTGAAATAGTACAGTCCAACACAGCTACAACACAGCTACCAGGGAAAAGGCCTTTTTTGCTGTGGCACCCCGGTTGTGGAACGAACTCCCTAGAGATGTTTACCTGGCACCTACGTTGAATTCTTTCTGGTGTCGAGTGAAGACCTTTTTATTTTCCCAGGCATTTTTAGCATTGTTTTAGCTCTGCTGTCTTAAATCTGCTATTGCATTTTAAATATCTGTACTGCTGCTAGGTTTTATTCTGGTTGTATTTTTATTCTGTATTTTTATTCTATTATATTTTATATTGTACTTTCTGTTGTATTTTTGTGGTTTTAATTTTGTGAACTGGCCAGAGAGCTTCGGCTATTGGGCAGTATAAAAATAAATAAATAAATAAATAAATAAATGTGTGCGACAAAACACACTTCCAGTCCCCAGACTCCTGTCTGGAGAATCAAGTGGCCCTGAGAATACAGAAGGTGGCTATCTCTGGGCTAATAGACTGAGATACTAAGCATCTCCACGTGAGAATAAATTCTATTGAAATTGGTTGGACTTAATTCTATTCAGCAGTGGGGCTTGTACAGTGCTTGGAAGCTGCCAGCCTTTCTACTCGGCATAAGTGAAAACATCAGAAGAGTTGGATGACTTCTAGGAGAGAAGTTCTACCGTTTCTGCATTGGACAGGCGTTGCGCTCCTGATCCTGTAATGCTGAGGAACCCAAACGGAGCGCTAAGACCTCAACCCAACTTCCCCGAGGAACAAGGATGGAGAGGATCTCTCCTTTCAGCACCACGGACAGCTACGTGGAAGCCGGCGGAGGGAGGACGGGGACAGAACAACGCGCGGACTCTTGTCCCGGCCCTGGCTTTCTGCAGCCGGAAGAGCGGCTGCGGGTGGCTTCCGCACGGGTGTGGGGTCGGCAGGGGACGCATGTTCAGAGGGCAGGGCCGGCAACCCCGTCCTTGCCACCCGTTTGCCCACTCGAAATCTCCCGCCTTCTAAAGTTGTTTTTCTCCCCAAGGGGGAAACGGTATGGGGGATACACGGGGACGCCGCGGGGACGCCCCCCCCCACACACACTGCCCAAACGGAGCCTCGGGAAACCGCAGAACCGCCACTCCGCCCGCTCTCCCGCACCTCAGCCCCCCGCTGGAACAGAACATACGCGAAGAGCCGCGCGCCCAAGCGCAGTGCGCGCGCGGGGCAGATTGTGAAGGGGGGGCGCAGGCGGAGATGCCCCCCCTCCACCCACCAATGGGGGACGGCAGCCCTGACGCCTCTTGCAGGGCGGCCGGTGGGAACAGAAAGGCGCAGCCGTCGCCCACGGCCTGGGGACGCACAGGCGCAGTCCCGCCCTCCCCCGCCCCCACTGCCCACGCCCCGGCCGGGCACGAGCCTTGCGGATCGCCCCCTCGTCCCATCGGGCGCTGCCGCTCCGGGCATCCCTGCATGGGCGCCGCGCACCCCCCCCCCCGCCCGCCGCGGCCCCGCCAGCCCGGGTCCCCGCCCGCTGCTCTCACCGTCGCAGTTGACCAGGATGATGGCCAGCATGTAGTCCTTGCCTAGCATGGCTCCGTTCGGTCGCGGGGCGAGGAGCCGCGCAGCCCCGGGCAGCGCGGGAAGACGGCAGGGATGATGCACTGCTGCCAGAAGCCGGCGCCAGAAGCGGGCGGGGGGGGGGGGCCTTTGGCGTGCGCAGGCGGAGCGAAGAGGGGAGGCTGGGCTGAGCCAGGAGGGAGGGCGAAGGAGACTCCGAGGGGGGCGGGGGACCCGAGGCCGGGGCTCCGGGCTCCGAATGCAGCCCACGCCTCACTGGGTTCAACGGGATTTATAGGAAGAACGTAAAAGCTGGATCCATGGAATCCAAAACGGATCCGATGGTTTCATATGCTTTTTAAAGGGAAACCCCCCCAAACCACCACCCAATCACAGAGCGCAACTACCGCCATGGACTGAACCATAACAATCACGGATCCGGCACTCGTTGGCCCCGGCACGGCACATGAACAAGGATCCGAGGCGCGGATCTTCTTGATTTCATATGATTTTTAAAGGGGGCACCCTCAGGCCACCATCCAAGCACAGAGCACATCTCCCTCCACGGACTGATTTTTTATGGTTCAGCTCGTGGAGGCAGATGTGCTCTGTGCTTGGATGGTGGTTGGGTGTGTGTGTCCCCTTTAAAAATCATATGAAATCAAGAGGATCCCATGCTTCTGATCCTTGTTTTTGTGCCATATTGGTGATTTTTCTGGTTCAGTCCAAGGAGGCAGATGTGCTTTGTGACTGGATGGTGGTTTTGTGGTTGTCCCCTTTAAAAATCATACGAAATCATCAGGATCCATTTTTTATTTCATGTACCTGACTTTTACCTAGTCCCCCATTTCAAAGTGGAGATGGCCTCAGCCATCTATAGTTTGGTAAGTGGCTACCAGAGAAAGGGCCTTTTTGATGGTGGCTCCCAAATTGTGGAATACCCTTCCAAATCATGTTTGCCACCTGCTTTCATTAATAACCGTTAAGCATCTGGCAACAAATATCCTGTTTTCTTGAAATTTTAGTGGCATTTAGTTGCTTTTATGGTTTTGGTTCTTCCCCCTGAAATTAGTGTTGATCTTCTCGGATGCTTTTATTTCTGTTTTATCTGCAGCTTTTAGTGTGTTTTTAAAAGAACTTGGATCATTTGTTTTTATTTTTGTGTTGTTTCCTATCTTCGGGTTTATGAATAAGGCGAGATACAAATTTAGAAAATAATGCTCAGGACCAGCCGTTATAAGAGTTGTGTGTACAGAATTAAAAGTAAATCTAAGCCCAATTTTTTCCTGCACTGATCGATGTGGGTAGCTAATGGTTAAGTATAAGCTTCACTCCAAATACATAAAGTCTCAGCTAACTGAAGCAAGTGGCAATATTGCAGAACTGCATACTCCAAGACATTTTTGTTCTTCAGAATATGAATTTCTTAAGGTTGTAATTGCAATAAGAGACATATCATTACCAATTTCATTTTTGCATGCCATTTTGATGGAACTGGGAATTTTTAACTCATTTATCTGCTTGGAAGATAATGGAAGAATGGATTCTCAGATGATTTTAATCTATTGTGAGAAAATCTTTTCCAGCTTGTCCAGTCAGGATGCTAACTAACAAATGTCTAAGATTGTCATTAGTTCTGCCTTCCCTATACAAACTTTCGGTTGCACAAACCATAAATATCAAAAAGGAGAAACCAATTTTAATTCTTGAGTACAGAATATGTGTTTACTCTTTTCTTTCAGTTCTTTGACTGCCTGCCCATGAATTTATTTATTTATTTATTTATTTATTATTAAATTTATTAATCACCCATCTGGCTGGTCACCCAGCCACTCTGGGCAATGTACATACAATAAAACAGTTTAAAACAATAATAACAGTTTAAACATACAATAAAACAGTTTAAAACAATAAAATTCACAAAAAACATTTTCTAAAATAACCTAACCCACCCCAAATGCCTGCCTGAACAACCACGTTTTTAATGCACGACGGAAGCTCATTAAAGAGGGAGCATGACGGAGTTCCCTAGGGAGGGAGTTCCACAGAGTGGGGGCCACCACAGAAAAGGCCCTCTCCCTCGTCCCCACCAGTCTAGCTGTCCTGGCTGATGGGACAGAGAGAAGGCCATCCAAGGCTGATCTTGTTAAGCGGCCTGTCTGGTGCTGCTGGAGGCGCTCCTTAAGATAGGCTGGGCCAGAACCATATAGGGTTTTAAAGGTCAAAACCAACACCTTGAATTTGGCCCAGAAAACAACTGGTAACCACTGCAACTCCTTCAGCACTGGAGTGATATGATCTCGCCGGCAGCTGCCTTTAATCAGGCGAGCCACCGCGTTCTGTACCAGCTGCAGCTTCCGAACCATCTTCAAGGGTAACCCCACATAGAGCGCATTACAGTAGTCTAAACGAGAGGAGACCAGGGCATGTACTGCCGATGGCAGCAGATGGACGGGAAGGAAGGGGCGCAGCCGCCGTATCAGATGGAGTTGATACAGCGCTGTCCGGCTCACAGCTGACACCTGAGCCTCCATGGACAGCTGGGAGTCCAAAATGACCCCCAGGCTGCAGACCTGGTCTTTCAAGGGTAGCCATACCCCATTCAGCACCAGGTCAACATCCCCCAGCCTCCTCTTGTCTCCCACCAAAAGTACCTCAGTCTTGTCAGGGTTCAGCTTCAGCTTATTCCTCCCCATCCAGCCACTCACCGTCTCCAGACATTTGGACAGGGATTCTACGGCCAACCTTGGTGAAGATTTGAATGAGAGGTAAAGCTGCGTGTCATCTGCATATTGATGACACTGCACCCCAAACCTCCTGATGATAGCCCCCAGCGGCTTCACATAGATGTTAAATAGCATCGGGGAGATGATGGAACCCTGTGGCACCCCACAAGTGAGTGGCCACGGGTCCAAAACCTCCTCTCTCAGTGCTACCCTCTGGTACCTGCCAGAGAGGAAGGAATGGAACCACCGCAATAAGGTGTCTCCAATGCCCAACCCCTCCAGGCGGTCCAGGAGGATATAGTGGTCAACGGTATCAAAAGCCGCTGAGAGGTCGAGGAGAACAAGGAAGGAGCATTCACCCCTATCCAGAGCCCTCATATCATCTACCAAGGTGACCAAGGCCGTTTCTGTCCCATGCCCAAGCCTGAAGCCCGACTGAAATGGGTCTAGATAATCAGTTTCTTCCAAGTGTGCCTTCTACTGCATCGCCACCACACGCTCAATCACCTTGCCCAATAATGGCAGATTTGAGACTGGGCGAAAGTTGTTCAGAACTTGAGGATCCAAGGAGGGCTTCTTTAAGAGCGGTCTTATCACTGCCTCCTTGAGGGCTGATGGCATCCCTCCCTCCTCAAGGGAGGCGTTCACCACCGCCCTGATCCCCTCACCCAGTCTCTCTCTGCAGCCCATAATGAGCCACGATGGGCAAGGATCAAGTAAGCAGGTGGTCGGCCATACAGATGAAAGCACCTTGTCCACTTCATCAGGAGGAAGAAGCTGGAACCGATCCCACAAAACCGGTTTGCCACAGGCCGCCTCTTGCTCACTAACTGTATCCACAGCGTGCAGAGTAACACACCTAATCTGATCAATTTTATCTGCAAAGTGCCTTGCCAAGGCCGCACAGGAGGCCTTAAAATGCTCCAGTGGTTCTGGAGCCACAGGACTGACCAGGCTCCTGCATAACCCCAGGTCAGTGTGGGGTAGGCAAAAAAAAGCTGTGGGCCCTCAATGACAAATTAATGGAGAAGAAGGCTATCAATGGCTACTAGTCCTGATGGCTATGTGCTGTCTCCAGTACCAGAGGCAGTGAGCCTATGTATATCAGTTACTGAGGAACATGGGTGGGAGGGTGCTGTTGTGCTCATGCCCTGCCTGTGGGTTCCCGGTCAACAGCTGGTTGGCCACCATGTGAACAGAATGCTGGACTATATGGACCTTTGGTCTGATCCAGCAGGGCTCTTCTTATGTTCTTATGTACTAAGCCAGGGACAACTGACACTTAGGAATCCCAGTTAACCTAATTGCTGTCTAAACATCTCGCCTCTTTGTTCTTAAGAGCGTGAACGTGTCTGCTGTTGGCATCGGTTTCTGCTCTGACATTCCTGCACCCAGAGCAAACTTTGCCTCATCTCCCTGCCCAAATGTGGGAGATCTATACTGCAGCGCTGTACAGGATTTGCCTCCTTCCTAGGAGCTGTAACTGTGGGGGCACAGGGCGGGGGGCACCTCTCCACACAGATCAAATAAGCCTTCCCTGAGAAATGTCCAGGAAAAGACACAAAGGCCAAGTGAGCTGGGCTGGGCGGGCTGGGAATCCAAGTCTTCCGAACGCTTTTATTTGTCACCTTTACAAAAAAGCTACAGTAACACATAATTACATTTGGTCTCCTGGCTGGTAAATGGCTTTGCCAGAGCAGCAAAGGATCCCTCCTGCCCGCACAAAAGGCAAGGCACACAGAGCCAGACGAGTTATTTTCGCACCTGAGGCAGAAAATCCTACAGGCGCCTCCTCCCCTCCCTGGGAGTAAAAATACAGCAGCAACAGGACCTGAAACACCCCAAACAGCTGCCTGAGGTGGCCGCCGCACTCTGTCTCAGCCTTCCCCAACCTGGCGCCCTCCAGACGTTTTAGACTGCAACTCCCAACAGCCCCGGCCAGCATGGCCAATGGCCAGAAATGCTGGGAGTTGTAGTCCAAGACTTCTGGAGGGCCCCAGGTTGGGGAAGGCTGCTCTATACAGCTGCCAGCCCAATTCCAGAGGAGGAGAACTTAAGGATTTGGTATTTGGAGGGAGGCTTGCCCTCATCAGTGAGGCAAGAACTGAGGGGCAGTAGAAATTGTTGTCTTTTTACATTCTGATATTTTATACAGTTTTAATATTATTTAATTATATTTATAACTTTTGTATATTTCTATGTTTTAACTGTACAAGTTTTTAATGTTGTAAAGCGGCCTTGAGTCCCAGTATTGGGGGAAAGGCGGGATATAAATAATAATAATAATAATAATAATAATAATAATAATAATAATATAGAGTTGGTGGGTGGGTGGAGTTTGGGCCTCACAGGGGCAACTCTACAATGGGACCCCCAATGTTAAGATCAATGGGCACAAGATCAGCATGTTACAACCAAACTGAGGGGAACAGAATCGTTGTCCTCCCAGTTAACCTAGTAGCTGTGAAAACATCCTGTGTCTGTCTTCTAAAGAGCAATAACATCAGACCGATTATTTTACAGGGGGCTTTTCCCCGAAAAAAGCATGAGGATCCATGAGGATCTGTGCCTCAGATCCATGTTTTTGTGCTGTGGCAGCACCCACGAGTACCAGATCTGTGATTTTTATGATTCAGTCCATTGAGGCAGATGTGCTCTGTGATGTGATGGTGTTTTGGGGTATTTTTCTTGTAAAAATCATGAGGATCCATGAAGATTCATGCCTTGGATCCATGTTTTTATGCTGTGGCGAGTGGCAGATCCCATGAGTGGCAGATCCATGATTTTTATGGTTCACCTTGTGAAGACAGAAGGGCTCTGCCATTTGATCGTGGTTTGGTGAGTGACCCCTTTAAAATCATATGAAATCAAGAGGATCCTGTGCCTCGGATCCATGTTTTTGCACCATGGCAATGCCAACAAGTGCTGGATCCATGATTTTTATGGTTCAGTCCATGGAGGCAAATGTGCTCTGTGACTGCATGGTTCTTTTGTGGGTGTCACATGAAATCATCAGAGGGCGTTCTCTATGAAAACGGAGGGAGATGCAAATGGTGAATTACCTGGATTTTTTCACGGGATCAGCTTTGGTGCGCTCGTGTCTGTGCAGGGCTCCACAAACAAGTGCATCACACCAGTATAAGTCGTTTCACAGAAGATACTTCCGGGTGGGGTGGGGGGTTGGAGTGAATGTCATCTGACTGGAAGGGGCTGCTCAATCAATAAGAGAGGCTCCCCTCCAGGCTCTCTCTCCTTTCTCCTTCAATAAAATCCTGGGAGGGTTCCTCCAGTGTCTTGCAAAAATCACTCTCCTTCTCCCCCCCCACCTGCATTAACTACTTCCTTAAACCAACAATCATCACAGGAACATAGCGTTCCCCCTGCCTTGAAGCTGCAGAAGCTGTGAACAATCTCCTTCTCTCTCTCTCCCCCCTCGCCTCTCCTTAAATAAACAATCACTATAGGAACACAGTGTTCTTGCTGCCCTGATACAATCAATCAAAGCTTCAAAGCTTTGACAGCAGGGGTCTCTAAATGCGTTATTTCGATTCATGGGAAACTCAGTAACGTCAGGAGTGCACATTTCGGGAACGTTTGCGCTGGGAAAGACAGTGGGTGGGGGGACAAAGGGATGGGAAACTAGCCCCCTTTGTAACCGTATGCTGCACTGGAATGAAGGTGTGAATTAGTTACTTCTGAAGGGAATAAACCAAACAATGGAGAATTTCAGCTTTAGGAAAGCTCCTTACAGCCCTTAGGGAAGTAGTGCTTTAAAATTTGCTATTTCAATTGAGTGGGATCTTTGTAAATGTTGATGTGCGCATTCAGGGGACAAGACTCATTAACCACAATGGGAGTTGCTTCTGACTAGACACTAATTGGTTTGTGCTGGGAGGTCACAGTGAAAAGCATACCCCTGGGCAGGACTAACATACCCAAGGTAAATGTGGGGGTTGGGGCACACAACAACTATACCACGGAGAACCCAACTTGAGGAAAAGAATCAGAGCCGTCTTAGGAAATCTGGTTTTTCTGTGATAAGCTCCAGGGTGGCTGCTGGATGGCTACGACATCATATATCCCTAATGACCTCTAAACGCAGCCAGCTCGGAGTAAATTGCTGGTGGAGACACCCCCAAGGATCCATTTTTGGTTTAACTGATCCAACTTTTACCCAATCCCAGATTTATACTACCAAGAAGGATTGCAGCCCAAGAGACAAGTGGGGCCCCTGGGACTTTCTTCCAAGTAAACATACATAGGATCAGGCTGTGTCCAAGCTCGCAACAATTGGGGCTGGGCAAAGACTTCTCATTTTGTTTTTGTACGCTCCCCAAGGTTTACTCCCTTGTGGATCGGTCGAGCAGGTCATAGCTTCAGAGAACATAGAACAAACTGGTTCTATGGAATGAGAGGGACTGAAATCCTTCCTTGCAACTCTGTGCTGTGTCACAGAATCACCCGCCAGGCCAGTGGAATGGGTAGGCATGTTGATTTGGAAGCAAGTCCCTCTGAACCCAAAGGGATTGTCTGACAAATGTCCATACAAGAATTACTTCATAGCTTTATTCTATGCAGTTAGGTGCACCTAGCAAAGCCCACTGATTCAGTAGGCCTAGGCCCACCAACCTACTTCCGCATAGGATCAAGCTGTTAGCACATAAGTGCTGTCAGTTGCCCTAAAATGGGCACAGGACATGGTGGGATGCAGGGGATTTTCACCTCTTGCATTTGCAGACAGGCAAAGCCGCAGGTGCATTATGAGAACATAAAGAGAAGCATAGAGCCTCACTGAGAAGCACAGGGCCTCTGAATATGGAACTTCCATTTTTAGCTCTCTTGGGTAGAACCAAGCTGCTTATTGTTGGATTTGCAGCCTTCCCCAACATGGTACCCTCCAGATGTTTTGGACTACAACTCCCCAAATCCCTGACCATTGGCTATGCTGGCTGGGGATGATGAGAGTTTTAATCCAAAACATAAGGCGCGCACTACATTGGGGAAGACTGGATTAGGTTATTTATTTATTTATTTATTTATTTCATTTCATTTCTATACCGCCCAATAGCCAAAGCTCTCTGGGCGGTTCACAAAAACTAAAACCAAACAACACACAGATTTTAGATTTTATTTAGATTTATTTATTTAGATTTTCATTCTTATTTAGATTGGTAATTCAGACAGTATCAGGTTATGCAGTTTTAATTCAGGGGCAATGGTTCCATCTCTCATACTAGATGGTGACCAAAAATAATATTGAGGATTTGGGAAAGCAGATCCATGGGGCGGGGGACAGGGGGAAGTATGCACAAAGCAGTGTACTCACAGCCCTGGGGAAAATATCCAAGGCCAGATACAAGATTACTAAATAATGCTGATTGAAATTGATAATTCACACAAATGTACCACGGCATATTAAAGAAAAAACTTTAAGGAAGACTTGCGATGTGTGAGGGAGCTTTTGTAACAAAGCATATAAACCTAATTGCCCCTTTCTGTCATGCATTCTGCAAGTTTGAGTTCCTGCTGCTAGGCACATCTGGGAGAGAAAGAAGCCTCTTCGCCACTGTCATTTCACAGGCATTGAATAGTGTTTACAGAATTTTAAAATTAAAATTTCCTCTATGTGTACAATAATGAAGGTTGTCACTCAATTAAATAAACATTGATTGCTTAATTATGAGATTTAATCGATTAACCAAGCAATTGATTAAACTTCATACATTTACATATTATTAAAAACAATAGGTCTCAAGCAAAAACATATTTTCTTAGTTTTAGCTGATACATACTGTATTGCAATAAGCATCATCTTAAAAGAGGCATTCCCCCAGCTCTCTTGCACAACAGGATGTGTCTTTTTTCTTTTCTTTAAGATGGCACTTGCCATATGCAGTGTGTATATATATATATATATATATATATATATTTATATTACAAATATTTTTTTAAAAAATCTGCTGGATCAATCAGAGTACCTTTTTAATTGAGCTTTCTAACTGTCAAGTGTAACCTACAACAACATGTTGCAATGTGAGCTACTCCTGTTCCCTGTTCCAGTCAGTCAGCTATGCCCTCCTCCATTATACTCCACTGCGTTCCTCCTCCCGGGCCCCCCTCTCCCCGTCTGTCAGCATTACATGGTCACTGAGCATACTTCGTCCTCATTGGGATGTTTTGGGGGGTTCCCCCTTAGGGTTTTTTTCTGAAAGATTTTTTGTACTCTGCAAACGTTGAAGTTCCCCCCAGCCTGTTTATACCTCTCTCTTTTGCATGGATGCAATGGCACTCATACCTGAACATTGAAAACATTTCTAAACATTGAAAGCTCTAATAAGAATACCTCTTTGTGGAATAAATGTTCCCTGATGTGACAGTCACAAAAACGGCCAGCCTGCAACCCTCACTGCAGTTCAACAGCCGAGCACACCTGCTCACACTTCTAGGTGGAATGGTCCTCAGAAGTGAGCAGTGTTCACAGATGGCCTGTTTGGGGTATGTGTGCGTGTGTTAGTGAGAGAAGGGAAGGAAAACAGGGTGCATTATGACTGAGTAGCCTTCACTCTGGGTGCTTCCAGATGACGCTTTTATCACAGCATTGCCTTACATCAGTCATGGAATTTTCATAGAATCATAGAATAGTAGGGTTGGAAGGGGCCTATAAGACCATCGAGTCCAAACCCCTGCTCAATGCAGGGATCCAAGTCAGAGCATCCCCAACAGATGGCTTTCCAGCTTCCTCTTGAATGCCTCCAGTGTGGGAGAGCCCACCACCTCCCTAGGTAACTGGTTCCATTATTGTATTGCTCTAACAGTCAGGAAGTTTTTCCTGATGTTCAGCCGGAATCTGGCTTCCTGTAACTGGAATTCTGTTGTCTTCTGCCCAGCGCTCCAGCCTATCCAGATCACTTTGAATTCTGTTTCTGTCTTCCAGGGTATTCACTATCCCCCCCAATTTTGTGTCACCTGCAAATTTGATCAGCATTCCCTGCATGCCCTCCTCCAAGTCATTAATAAAAATGTTGAAGAGCACTGGGCCCAGGACTGAGCCCTGCGGTACCCCACTCGTTACCTCTCCCCAGTTTGAGAAGGTCCCATTGATAAGCACTCTTTGAGTCCGATTCTGCAGCCAACTGTGGATCCACCGGATCGTTGTTTCATCTAGCCCACTTTGAGCTAGTTTGCTCATCAGGATATTTTACAGCCCAGTCGGGTTGGGTGCAAGTTCCAGATGACAGCGTCCTCTCATACCTCTCCCGTGTTTTCCCACTTCTTCCACTTTTCTCCTACCATGGAAAACCCGTTAAAGAAAGCTCCCTCTTCCCCGCTTCTTAGTAACAGAACCTCCCTCCGTCTAGGCGGACAACACCGCGGGCAGGGCCAACTGGGGGGCGGGAGAGAAGTGGGGAGGGGGAGCGAGCAGGCCGTGCAACCCAGGGAGCCACAGCAAAAACGGCGACGGCAGCAGCCCCCCGCGCTCGGCAGCTCTGCCTTGGCGAAGACGCCGCCGCCCACCGCGACGCAAGCGTGACGCCAATACGCACGTGCCCTTCCTACAACCGAGGCAGGGAAATTCCGCAGGCAGGACTCTGTTGAATCCAAAGAGATACGAATGTAGGTAACTCAACTCACTGTGTGCATACGCAACTTCCGGACTGACAGCCTCCACCGGGCAGAAGTGAGATCTGCCGATATACTTTCAGAATGGCGATGCAGCGGTGCGCCCCCCTCTAAAGGAAAGACAGAGGCAAAGACAGGCGCTGTTATTCTTTCGTACCGAGACCTTTTTCATGCGGAAATGTTAAATGCGTTGTTTTAAAACGTTCAAAAGCAGCTTTATCAATACAGTCAGTTATTATCCTTATATTGCAGGTTGGAGGAGCCAAGGCTGGGAGCGTGGCTCGCGACAGCCTGGCCACGTAGATCACCATCAGTATTTAAGGAAAAAGGTGGAGCTGAGGCTGGCTTGGATTTCCAGCCCCCAAAGGCCCATACAACACACGCTGCAGATCAAATCCCCCGCCCCTACACACACACACACACACACACACACCCTCCTCTCCATCTAAACCCAGCGCTCAGTCGCTGCACAATTCTGCTCCATTGACTAGCGTGTGGACGCGTTGCGCCCTTAAGGGTGCAGTCCTATGCGTGTTTAGACAGAAAAAAGTCCCACAATTCCCAGCATTCCCCAGCCAGCATGGGAATGCTGGGAATTGTAGGGCTTTTTTCCTGCCTAAACAGGCATAGGACTGCACCCTAAATGCTTAAAAACTCCGCAGCAGCACATGCGTCACACCGAAGCAGGCCCGGGCTCGGGCGCGAGCGCCTGCCTCCGCTGCCCTCGTTTGTTTAGCGGTGGGCACGCCGCTGCTCAATCACAGCTAGGTTAACACCCTGGATTTTCCCACTGGTTTCTCTGCGGGGCCTCGCTTCAGGCTCGAGGGAGGAAAACGGAGGGCAGCGCGCGGTCGCCAGGCGCGGGCGGAGCGCTCGCGTCAGCGCGCCCAGGACGGCGTCCCTCGCGGGCGCCCAAACGCGGGGGCGCCTCGTGCTGCGCATGTGCGAGTGGAAGCGGAGGAAGTTTGGGCGAGTAAGATGGCGGACGACAAGGTAGGCGCCGGCCGGCGCCTTCGCCCCGGCTGCCCGGCGCGAAATCGCGCTGTTGGGCTTCTTCTCTGGGGCTTGGTCCGGCCGGGGAGAGGAAGGAAATCCTGGAGCGCCTCTGGGAGCAAGGGGGCTAGGAGGAGGGAGCACGCCGTTGCGGGCTGTTGTGCCGCCTTGCTTAGGAGCAGCTCGACTTGCTTGGCCACCTAATGTTAGTTGGGCGCTGCAAATATAGAAAGACTATACGCCCCTGCCCTCGTAGCCCTTAGTACAGGCCGCCCCTGGTGGCAAAATAGGGCAAAGAAGCCAGTTTCGAGAAGGATCAAAGCCGCTCTTCGGATACAGTCTGGTAGGGCTAGAGTGCAGGGCTTTGGCTGTGGGAGGCCTGCGCTCAAATCCCTACTCCTCCATAACGCTCTTGGGCCAAGAGGAACAGGGCCATTTCTGCATTGCAAGCTTCTTTGGGGAAGCTGCTAGCAAGCTCCTCTTTGGCTTTTAGTCAGAAAGTGAACACACTTGTTTCACCAAGGCCTTGGGTGATGCTTCTGCTTCTGCATGTATTTTTTTTTTACTTTGGCTTTAACTGACACTACTGTTACAGTTCTGTAGTTTTTATGGTAGTTTTGTCACGCATTTTATTTTTGTAAGCCCATGTTTTATTTAGGCCCATATTGGATTATAAAATGGGTTAGAAATGGATTAAGTGAAAATAAAAAGTAAAAATCTGCTTGTATGATCGAATGTTCCTGCTTCTTTAACTCAGTTATATTGAAAATTACCAAACTTTAGGAGGAGATAAAACAAGAAAGGTTCTTTTTCTCCAGAAAACTGTATTTCCCAAAAATGAAATCCAAATTAGTGTGACAGTATCCTATCCAGACTAGAATAACTATCCCTATGTAACCTTTTGTTTTTCTAGCAAAAACCCATGGCATCAAGTTCTAAAACCATTAGTTGTCAGATGCAACTGTGACAGCTTTTCATAGTTATGTCATCAATGGTGTCATAAATCAACACTTGAAAAAACACTAGTGAGTTCCATCTCCCACATCTGAACAGCAGAAGACTAATCTGTGATATGCGAATGTACAGAACTCATTTGGACAGAAACCAAAGAGTAAAAAATGCCTGAAGTATCCCCACTGATGCAGCAGCATTTCATTTATTACATTTCTATATCGCCCAATAGCCAAAGCTCTCTGGGCAGTTTACAAAGATTAAAAACCTTAGAAGTACAGTATTATACGTAATAATATACATATTAGTATGCATTGCTCCCACTGGCAGTGATAGACAGCGAGGGAACACTAGCCCTAGATACTAGACATAACATTAGAATTGCTGGACTGCTTCCATCCTTCTTAAGTCTTTGCTTTCTGTAATAAAGATACTAAAATGCATGTGTGCATGCAATTTGGAATACGCCTTTTTTTGTTTCCAATGCATAGGACTCTCTGCCAAAGCTGAAAGATCTTGCTTTTTTGAAGGATCAGTTGGAAAGCTTGAAACGAAGAGTTGAAAATGAGGTGCAGGCTGGAGTGGGACAGGTAAAAGAGGAGCTGCTTAGTTCATATCTCTAGAATTCCATCTTAACAGTGTCTGCCTTTCAAAAGACAATAATAATGGGCTAGTTCACACATCACAGTAAGTCAGAACTGCTGAGAAATCTTGTTTGTTGTTGTTGTTGTTGTTCAGTCGTTCAGTCGTGTCCGACTCTTCGTGACCCCATGGACCATAGCACGCCAGGCCTTCCTGTCCTGCGCTCTCTCCCGGAGCGTGCTCAAGTTCATATTCATTGCATCCGTGATGCTATCTAGCCATCTCATCCTCTGCCGTCCCCTTCTCCTTTTGCCTTCAGTCTTTCCCAGCATCAGGGTCTTTTCCAGGGAGTTTTCGCATTAGGTGGCCAAAATATTGGAGCTTCAGCTTCATTATCTGTCCTTCCAATGAGCGGTCAGGGTTGATTTCCTTTAGGATGGACTGATTTGACCTCCTTGCAGTCCAGGGGACTCGTAAGAGTCTTCTCCAGCACCACAGTTCGAAAGCATCAATTCTTCGGCGCTCAGCCTTCCTTATAGTCCAGCTCTCACAGCCATACATTACTACTGGGAAAACCATAGCTTTGATTAGACGGACCTTTGTCGGCAAGGTGATGTCTCTGCTTCTTACTATGCTGTCTAGGTTTGCCATAGCTTTCCTCCCAAGGAGCAAGCGTCTTTTAATTTCATGGCTACAGTCACCGTCTGCGGTGATCTTGGAGCCCAAGAAAGTAAAATCTGTCACTGCTTCCATTTCTTCCCCTTCTATATGCCAGGAAGTGATGGGGCCAGATGACATGATCTTAGTTTTTTTAATGTTGAGTTTCAAACCAGCTTTTGCACTCTCCTCTTTCACCCTCAACAAGAGGCTCTTGAGATCCTCTTCGTTTTCTGCCATTAGGGTGGTATCGTCTGCATATCGGAGGTTGTTGATAATTCTCCCGGCAATCTTAATTCCGACCTCTGATTCATCCAACCCGGCATTTCTCATGATGTACTCTGCATATAAGTTAAATAAGCAGGGTGACAATATGCAGCCTTGTCGTACTCCTTTCCCAATTTTGAACCAATCGGTTGTTCCATTTCTGGTTCTTACTGTTGCTTCTTGACCCTCGTACAGGTTTCTCAGGAGACAGGTAAGGTGGTCTGGTACTCCCATCACTTTCAGAATTTGCCACAGTTTGTTGTGATCCACACAATCAAAGGCTTTAGCGTAGTCAATGAAGCAGAAATAGACGTTTTTCTGGAATTCTCTTGCTTTATGAATGACCAATTGGTCTGGTGCATGCTGCTCAGTCTCTCCGACTTGGCTCTTCCAGTAGGAGCAGCTCAATAAACCATGCAACCCCCTTCTGTGGCTTGTTTCATGTTATGTCCAAACCAGGATCCCTGGCTTGTTGCTTTCCTAGCAATTCAGAATCACAAGCCAAGAACAAACCCTGTCTTATGATTCTAGGTTGTTTAAGTAACTAGCCAGGAATCCCACTTTGGATGTAATACTAAACAAATCATGGACAGAGGTTCCCTGATTTCTTTAGCTACTCCTGCTGGGAGGAGGAACCAAACAAGCAACCAAGCAGCACACTTACTCCTTCACAAGCCAGAATTCTCAGCAATTCTAGTTTACCGTGACGTGTGAACCAGCCCAGTTTAATAAGTCCTTCCCAATAACTTATTAGAGTGCAACATAACGATATCTCCAGGGAAGTATTGTATTTATTTAATGTGCCACATCTGGAAATACTAGGACTGTATGTGTTCCCTCCTTTGGAGATAAGATTATACCAGCCTCGAATTGTAATCCAGCATATTAGGTAAATTAGATCAACTATGAGAACTTGTCCCAGTTTGAATTTCTGTTGTGTTGTGTTTCATCTGCCTGTTTGTGCTTTTTCTACAGGAAGGTTCTTTGCTGGCATCTCCATTTCTCAAAGGATTCCTTGCTGGGTATATTGTAGCCAAACTCAGATCTTCAGCAGTACTGGGATTTTTGGTGGGAACTTGTACTGGGGTGTATGCTGCTCAAACCTATTCAGTTCCAAATGTGGAAAAGACAGTCAAAGACTACTTCAGCTCATTCAGGAAAGGACCAGACTAGAAGATAATCCCTCATGCAACAGCGCACTCCAGGAAACCCCTCATCTCATCTTAGAATTTCTAAGCAATTTCAACCCTACATAGGTCATAAATGAGCTTCTCTGGCTCTCCTTTCAGCATTCATATTCAGTTGAAACATGTTTTATATGGGATGAGTATGCCATTTCAGCAGGTCTGATTACAATTATTCTCAGTCATTCTGTCATTAAAGTTGTAGTTGCTGCTTCAACCATGCTGGGGGCTTGGATACTTTTAGGGTATCAGCTTGGACAGCTATTTTTTTTTCTGTGTATGCATTTGCATTCTCATTCTGATGGAGTGAAGAGCAGCAGTTAAATCATCACGTTTGCCATCTTTAGACTTTAAAACCTACCTACCACATATCCCTGCCCAGGAAATATGACTTAAATCGTTCCCATCTGAGATGTCATTTTCCCCCCTAATCATGCATAAATATTATACTGACGTGTGCATCTTACAGTGACTGTTCCTGTCTTCTTGATCTGATTCATTAAATGTGTAACGTGTGTGTCTCCATGAAGATGATGTAGATTTTTTTTTAAAATTGAGGCCTTTGCTTTCTCCTCCCCTATAAAAAGTTACAGACTGGTACTTCCTTTGTCTTCGTACATCACAGAAATGTTATTTGATAACACTAATAATACTGGTAGCCTGGTCAGCCCTGCTACTGCTGTGGTACTTGGGAAAATCCTGTGGGGGCTGATGCTGATCCTCTCTGTTGTTATTTATGGCTCCCATGCTCCACTCTTGACTCTTGGTAAAGAAAATGGCCAGATCCCATTCAGTGCCTCCTCTGTGGTGGTTTTGATTGAGTTAACAAAGTTAGTGTTCTCCTTACTCTGCCTGCTAATCTGGGACTGGAAACAACTAAGAATCTCTGTATCCTGGTATCATGCTGCTCCCTTTGCACTCTCAGCATTGCTCTATGCAGCTAACAACAACTTGGTGGTACATTTGCAGCTGTTCATGGATCCTAGTACCTACCAGGTACTGAGCAACTTAAAAATTGGCAGCACCGCTGTCCTTTTCAGCATCTTCTTGCACCAAAGACTGACTCTACGCAAGTGGCTAGCCCTTTTCCTGCTGACAGCTGCTGGAGCATTCTATACATATGGAGGCCTACAGGACCCACAGGACATGCCTGTCTCTCACATGCAGCTGCACATCACTTCTGTTGGCCTGTTGCTGATCTTTCTGTATTGCCTGATCTCAGGACTTTCAGCTGTCTATACTGAAGTTGTCTTGAAAACCCAGGATCTGCCTCTTAACCTCCAAAATTTGTTTCTTTACTTTTTTGGTGTTTTGCTAAATGTGATTATCCATCTGTTAAGCAGCTCAACAGCTATATTCCTGGAGGGTTTCTCATTTTGGGTGCTGTTAGTTATTGTAAGCCAAGCCCTGAATGGCCTGATAATGTCTGTCATCATGAAACATAGTACAAACATCACTAGACTTTTTGTGATCTCCTGTTCCATGATGGTTAATGCGCTACTCTCTGTCTACCTATTTAGTGTGCAACTCACTTCCTTTTTTTTCCTTTCTGTACTCCTGATTGGCTTGGCTGTTTACTTGTATTATGGAGTCAAATAGCTTCCATATCTCTGTTTCATAAGAGAACTCACTGATATGGAAGCAACTCTCTGCCTAATATGTGCTGTCACAAAAAGAGGTGTGTATGTGTGTATTTTATAAGATCGTCCTTAAACTTCACTTTATTTGCTTTTGAATGGCCTCAGCCCTAACACAGCCTTCCCCAACATGGCACCCTCCACATCTTTTTGACCTGTACGCCCACCAGCCCCACCCATCGTGGCCAATGGTCAGGAATGCTTGGCATTGTCATCCAAAACACCTGGAGGGCACAAGGTTGGAGAAGGCTGCCCTCAGGGATCATTTCATCTCAGCTCATATTGCTGTATTCGAGCCCACTTTCCTGTCGCCAATTGAGAATGGTGAGCTTGCGTGTTTATGGGGAGAAGTGAGGAAGAGGTGCCTAGTGCATTGCCTGTGTTCTGTATATAGCTGGTTCTACCCTACAAGAGGTTAAATATAGCACTTTCTCATTTGCTCACAGTGTTTTGTAGAATTTGTTACAATAGTAACAAGAAAGTGGGCTCCTATATAGTAATTTTGTCTCCTCGCACCATGCTCGCTACCTAATGACAAGCTTATTTGAGTCTTCTGAGGGGAGAAATTAGTGGTGCTTTCTTTATGAGGAGCAGTGCAATCTTTGCCTCCCAGGCTCTCGTTTCTAAGCTTGGAAGGGGAGCTTTGTGTATCTGTAACTTTTTAAACTTCTCAGTGTTGATTCGAAAGTGGGCCATTTGAACAATGTTCACTACTATCCATTTTCTGCAGGGGAATTTGTTGCTTTTGCCATTTGCTTTGTCAAGAGCTTCTGATCTAACCCAGTGGTCCGATAAATGCCACAGATGACAAAGTGCCTTTTGCAAATTTATGCTTTTGCTCTTATGCGTTGTCTGCTCCTGAACGATTCCATCGCTCCAAGACAATTCATGGGAATCTTTCAAAACCCTCCAAGAGAATCAGAATCAGTTGTTCCCTGTTGCTTCACTTTTTTCTGGAAGGGGTTGACCTTTAGTCTTGGATTTGTATTTGTAGCCTTGCCTTAATATGCAACAGCAGGTCCCTATAGCAGATATATACATGCCTGTTTTTCCATGCAAAGCTTTGAATTGTTTTCATCTGAATTGGGCTCCTAGACAGTGTGAATACTCTACAGTCCATCATTTCGTCATTGGCCAAACAACCCCATTCCATCTCAAGCAATGTTGTTCCTTCGCTGTTAAAGTATTCAGGAGGATTCTGAGATCATTAGCATTTATGTTGCTACCCAGTCAAGACTTCCTATTCCACATCTTTCTACAGCATATGCTGTGATGCTTCTTTCTTTATGCCTCTTGCTGTTAGATGTCTTGGGCTGCTTCCAGAAGGAGGGCTCCTAGTGCTACCAATGAGAAGGCATTGCGCAGCTATTCTGTCTTTTCTTTCTTAATGAATTTTCTACAGTAGGAGAAAAGACAGAAGAAGTGGTGGCAAAATGTGGGAGGGTTATGAGTTGAAGACAGCGTTGGATTCCCCATAAAATTCTGTGAATGAAGCAGTACCACAGTGCAATAAATCCTCATCTGGAAGTACCTTGCAGTGTTCAATCTGCAGCACTGTGTCATCTCTTACAAACTTAACAGAATGGGATAATCACCCAATCTTTTATGCACCTGTGCCAATGGTGAGCAGCAGGTCTGGCTGCACAATTTTCTTGGTTACAATTTGTCTTTGAAGTTCTTGGGGGGGGGGGGCTCCTATCCCATCTCTTCTAGGTCATTATAAAGTTTTGATGAATCAATGATGGGATTGTATCTAGATTTGTATATACTCAGGTACGAGTATTCAACGCACCAAACAATGTCCAAGCTGGAATAAGAAATTAAAGTTTTGTTTAAAACTTGCTTTTACTACCTTTCTTTTTGTTCATTTGTTGCAAAGGAAATAATTTAAAATGTTGGAATATGCAACACTACTTTGAACATAACATTAGATAGAAAGCAGTCACAGGAACACCTTCATGTACAGACTTTATGGAGAGATTAGTCACACAGTTCTTTGTGACCTGGTTCTGTGAACATGACCCAAAGATTGTACCATCCTCTTCACAGATCAACTTAGGAAATGTTTAATCATCATACTCATAATATATTTATATACTGCCCAACTGGCAAATGCCCTTGGGGCAGTTCACAATAACGAGAAAACTGGCAGCAGCAAGATGCTTTCAGAGTAAGTGTTTATAAAAACCATGCCTGGTATTGTAGCTATGGCTGGAGATAGGGCTCTATGTATCTTCTAGAAACCTGTTTTCTGTTGAAACTTTATGGTCTCAGCTACTTGGTGAATGGGGTCATGCTAGATAGTGTCTTATGTCTCTAGTCATTCTACCTTTCCCCCTGGGTTGCAGGAACTGCATTTCCTAGTGTCAGTGCAACCACACATTCCCATGTTCTTCACCATTTTGGTACCCCTTGGGGAAGGTTGGGCAGTATGACTGCTTTTGGTTGATAGCATTTGCACTACTGTTTCAGCCCTACCAAAGTAGAGTGAAGGACAAAGGTAGCCCTGCAGCTAACTACCCAGTTCTCCCACTTCTTAACTTGTGTTCTTTACATTCTGTTAATCTCCATTGCTTGGTAAAGCCCACACAAATCAACATAGAGGCAGACCCCATCTCTGTCACAGGTGTAGAGTTGTATGCAATGTTAATCCTGCTTACAGTAGACCCATTGAAAGGAATGGGACTTTAGTCATATAGCGTTGGATGCAACTCCTAGTTCTCAAAACAGATGTCTGGAGTCTGTAGGAATATTTTTTTAACTTATAAAATTTCTACAACAAAAGGGTGGGGGGAAACAAATGTGTCTATATGGATTTGAATATATTAATTTCGATGCATACTTATGAAGTGTGTGGGTATACATATCATATATGTATATATAAAGGAAAATACATGTATAGTTACTACAAACTATACATAAACTTGCAACAAAAGCAGACCAAATATGTATCCTCATATACGCCACCTGTTCAAATATTGAAAATGTTGTAAGGTCTTCATTGCATTATAGAGGTGAGTGTTCATCCTTCCAATGTTGTAATATCAGTCTTTTTTATATCAATTTTTATTTTAAATTTCAACAAAACAAAATTAAAAAAAAACAAGTGTAACTACATGCTTTAAAGGCCTCAGTTTCAATTATTAAAGCCTGGGGGGGGGGGGGAATAGATTACATATAAACTTCACTAAAAGCAGACCATCTATCCAAATATAACTCCATTCGCGAGTGGCACCTACTGTATATACCACTCTTTCAAATGTTGCTAGTGTTGTTAAGTCTTCATTGCATTATAGACAGTGAGCTTTTATCCTTCCAGTATTGTAGTATCAACCTTTTAGCCGTCAAGAGGGCACAAAAAAATCAATTTATGCTGACCATGTGTTACATTCCAAGAAGCAGGTAAATAATTTAGGAGAACATGTACATCAATAAATATTAAAAGAGATTTCCAATACAAAGTTTATCTGTATGACAACTTCCACCCAGAAGGAGGCAACTATTGGGCATTTCCAAAACGTGAATAAAAGAAGCATTAACCGTATTACACCTCCAACAGTTAGCCAAGTTAGACAAACCTTTATTAAAGTGATGTTGTAGCATCCAATAGTTTTTGCTGAGCAAGACATAACCAGAAGTCCATAGACTGATACAGATGCCAGAAATTGATTAGGCAAATGGAACATTGCAGTGCCCTGTTCCATTTCTGCTGAAGACCCTGTTTATCATATTTACAGTCAGGGCCAGAAATATTGGAACAAGAATAACTGTTTTGGCAGTTGGCCTCTGTACACCACCACATTGAAGTTGAAAGGAAACACGCCCAGATGGGAGCGAAGCCAGCACTTCCAGCTGTAATTCAAGGGGTTTGACAAAAGTGGGGCACTAGCCATTCAGGAAGGACAGCCAGTGGCATGCACACAACCCCATCGTTGGGGGCTCATAAGTAATGGAACAAACCAACATCATTTCAAACTTAAGGATCGCCTTTAATACCTGGATGAAAATCCTTTGTAGTCAATGACTGCCTGAACTCTGGAACCCATGGACATGACCAAATGCTGAGTTTCCTCCCTCAAGGTGCTTTGCCAGGCCTTTGCTGCAGCTGCCTTCAGCTGCTGCTTGTTTGTGGGTCTTTCTGCCTTCAGTCTTGTCTTCAGTAAGGGAAAAGCATGCTCTATTGGGTTGAGATCAGGTGACTGACTTGGCCATTGAAGGACATCCCACTTCTTTGCCTTGAGAAACTCTTGGGTAGCTTTTGCTGTATGTCTTGGGTCATTATCCATCTGCAATATGAAGCGGCGTCCTATCAGTTTGGCAGCATTCGGCTGAATCTGAGCAGAATGTATAGCCCTATACACTTCAGAAAGGAAACACACCCAGAATCTGTAAAGATTCTGCTTCCAGATTATAGGTTGGATCCAGACTTACAGTCAGGGCCAGAAATATTGGAACAAGGATAACTGTTTTGGCAGTTGGCCTCTGTACACCACCACATTGAAGTTGAAAGGAAACACACCCAGATGGACCCACAAACAAGCTGCAGCTGCAGTAAAGGCCTGGCAAAGCATCTCGAGGGAGGAAACTGCATTTGGTCATGTCCATGGGTTCCAGACTTCAGGCAGTCATTGACTGCAAAGGATTTTCATCCAGGTATTAAAGGCGACCCTTAAGTTTGAAATGCTGTTCGTTTGTTCCATTACTTATGAGGCACCAACAATGGGGGTGTGTTTATGCCACTGGCTGTCCTTCCTGAATGGTTAGTGCCCCACTTTTGTCAACCCCTTTGCATTACAGCTGAAAGTCCTGACTTCGCTCCCATCTGGGTGTGTTTCCTTTCAACTTCAATGTGGTGGTGTCAAAACAGTTATCCTTGTTCCAATATTTCTGGCCCTGACTGTAGGAATGCTTAGAGTAGACCCATTGAAATCAATGGGACTTAAGTTAGTCATGACTCATTTGAGCCCCATTGATTTCAATGGGTATATTCTAAACATTATTCAGTCTGGATCCAACCCTGTACTGGTACCAGTCAAGCTCCAGCATTGGCTACTGAAACTTATTGCCTTTACTGATAATAAAATAAATCAGTCTTTCCCCTCAGCCAGGGATGGGGAACGTGTCATTCTCCAGACATTGCTGGACTGCTAGGACTGATGAGAGTTGTGGTCCACCAACATCTGGAGGGCCATGGATTCCCCACCCCAGCTCTAAACAATATGCTTGCACATGCTTATAATACAACTTATAATGGTTTTATATAACTCTTAGTGTATGGTTTCCTTATTCATGGGAATTGTCATTTGGTGATGATGTGGTGAGATCCTCAGCTCCCAGTCACAGAACCATAGTTCTTGTGATCCCAAGACAGTTATTAAGCCACTGGAGACATGCCCCAAGAGCACAAACTTCTGTTCCCATCCAATGGATGGGACCATAGCCTGCTCCAGAGAAAAGATGGTTCACTGCCTTAAAAACCAAAAAGCAAAAAACCTAATAATGGAAGGAATCTTCCAGCACTCGAAAAGGGCAGTACACAGGGTTTGATGAGCTGAAACAAAAGCCACCCCCTCCAAATAACAACAAAAGAGATTACAGGTGTGAAGGCCCGGGAAAAAAATAGAAAAATTCAGGGAAACCCCAGTTTTTTTTCCCAAGGACCATTTTTGTGTTTTTTCTCCAAAAAATTGGAAAAATTGAACAGCTTTGAATTATGAAATATTTTCTTTTAGAATTTAAGACAAGGTGTTTATATATTGTTACCAAGCCGTTACTTCCCCTCCAAATGATTTCTAAAAACTATGTAATAAGAAGACTTTTATAGAAAAACTAGAGATGTAAAATGTCTGGAAATAATGAAGCCATGGGGGGAAATGATTTTTTAATCCTTTCTGTAAGATTCTCAGCATAGTTATTTCTTCCATTTCCTATTAAAATTATTGATCCAATGTATCTTTACTGATGAACATTTTGGGATGCTCCAAGTCATGCTGAGTTTCCCATCTTGTGAATAGAGTCACTATATCATATATCCTGGATTTTAGGAAAGCTGATTTTAATAAACTCAGAACAATGATCAGGAAGGTCCCATGGCAAGCGATGCTAACAAGAAAAGGAGTCCAAGATGGGTGGGAGCTTTTAAAAAAGGAAATTCTCAAGGCACAATCACAAACAATTCCAACAAGAAGAAAAGGTGGAAGACAACAGAAGAAGCCAATGTGGCATCACAAAAAGCTTAGGGATGACCTGAAAACAAAAAAGGACACATATAGGAAGTGGAAAGAAGGCCAAGTAACAAAGGAAGAGTACAGGCAGGTAGCACAGAATTGCAGGGATGGCATCAGGAAGGCTAAAGCTGAGAAGCTGAGGTTAGCGAGGGATGCAAAAAACAACAAAAAGGCTTTCTTCAGCTACGTGCATAGTAAAAGGCAGAGGAAATAAATGGTTCAGCTAAGGATGGCAAAACGATAACAGATGACAAAGAAAAGGCAGAGGTGCTCAATTCCTACTTTGGCTCAGTCTTCTCCCAAAAGAGGGTCTATGACCCCGCTGGCAAAGGCGAAGTACAGGCTGAAGGGGCAGAATTGCAGCTTGAGATCGATAGGCATATGGTCAAGGAACACCTAATTACTTTGAATGAGTTCAAATCTGCAAGGCCAGATGAACTGCATCCTAGAGTAATAAAGGAACTGGCAGAAGAACTCTCAGAACCGCTGTCTATTATCTTTGAGAAATCATGGAGGACAGGGGAAGTGCCAGATGACTGGAGGAGGGCTAACGTTGTCCCTCTCTTCAAAAAGGGTCAAAAGGAGGAACCTGGGAACTACAGACCAGTCAGTCTGACATCAATCCCTGGGAAAATTCTGGAGCAGATCATAAAGCAATCCATCTGGAAGCACCTTGACAACAATGCCATGATTACTCGAAGCCAACATGGATTTGTCAAAAACAAGTCCTGCTAGACAAATCTGATCTCATTTTTTGATCAAGTAACCTCCCTTGTAGACCATGGGAATGCTGTAAACATCATATACCTCGACTTCAGCAAAGCTTTCGACAAAGTGCCCCATGATATCCTGATGAGCAAACTAGCTCGAAGTGGGCTAGATGAAACAACGATCCGGTGGATCCACAGTTGGCTACAGAATCGGACTCAAAGAGTGCTTATCAATGGGACCTTCTCAAACTGGGGAGAGGTAACAAGTGGGGTACCGCAGGGCTCAGTCCTGCGCCCAGTGCCCTTCAACATTTGTATTAATGACTTGGAGGAGGAGGTGCAGGGAATGCTGATCAAATTTGCAGATGACACAAAATTGGGTAGGATAGCTAATACTTTGGAAGACAGAAACAAAATTCAAAGTGACCTGGATAGACTGGAGTGCTGGGCAGAAAACAACAAAATGACATTTCATAGGGATAAATGCCAAGTTCTGCACCTAGGAAAAAGAAACCAAATGCACAGTTACAAGATGTGGGATACGTGGCTCAAAAACACTACAAGCGAGAAAGATCTTGGAATTGTTGTCAATCACAAGCTGAATATGAGCCAACCATGTGATGTGGCTACAAAAAAGGCCAATGCTCTTTTGGGCTGCATTAATAGAAGCATAGCTTCCGAATCCCGGGAAGTACTAGTTCCCCTCTACTCAGCACTGGTTAGGCCTCATCTGGAGTACTGTGTCCAGTTCTGGGCACCACACTTGAAGAAGGATGCAGACAAACTGGAGAGGGTTCAGAGGAGGGCAACAAAGATGATCAGAGGACTGGAAACAAAGCCCTATGAAGAGAGACTGAAAGAACTGGGCATGTTTAGCTTGAGAAGAGAAGACTGAGGGGAGATATGATAGCACTCTTCAAGTACTTGAAAGGTTGTCACAGAGAAGAAGGCCAGGATCTCTTCTTGATCATCCCAGAGTGCAGGACACGGAATAATGGGCTCAAGTTACAGGAAGCCAGATTCCGGCTGAACATCAGGAAAAACGTCCTGACTGTTAGAGCAATACGACAATGGAACCAGTTACCTAGGGAGGTGGTGGGCTCTCCCTCACTGGAGGCGTTCAAGACGAGGCTGGACAGCCATTTGTCAGGGATGCTTTGACTTGGATTCCTGCATTGAGCAGGGGGTTGGACTCAATGGCCTTGTAGGCCCCTTCCAACCCTACTATTCTATGATTCTATGATAATATGGAAGCAAATACACATTCTTGATAGTCTGGGTTTTATTCTATGGAGTCCTGTGTTTCTGGACTTGTCTTCCTCTGCCTCCAGTTCTTCCTGCTTCTTCACGCTTCTAGGATGATTCAGATATTTCAGGGACTACTTGCTGAAATCCCCTCTGGTCAGACATAAACTAGGAACCTTAAATATGTTATGGATACCTTGGTTTGCTCATAAAATTAATCATGTTTAGTATATAAATTTTTTAAAATATATTTTATTCAGACAATAATTACAGATTTACTAATTGAGTCCACTTTTTAAAAGCTTTCAAATACAGCAATAATTTTATGAGCAAACCAAGTTATACATAGTGTAACATTAGGAACAACAAGGCTGCTTTACGTTCCTAAAGTGGCCCTCATCAGTCTGGTGCCCTACAGATGTTTTGGACTACAATGCCCAGCATTCCTGACCAGTGGCTATTCTGCCTGAGGCTGATAGGAGGACACCAGGTTGGGGAAGGCTGTCCTAAAGGAACAAAGTGACTTTAGATCTGTAAAGCGTGCTAAAAAAAAAAAGTATTTCCTATTTTTAAATTTCCCCCAAAATTTCCATTTTCCCCTGAAACCTGCCCCCTCCCCCACCCATGCCTTCAAAATTTCCGGAAGTTTTAGATCTCTAGAAAGGATACATGCAATAGTGGCCTATTGCTGCAGAGTGTCAGGGTGGAAACTGAGCCCAGAGAGCCCCAGAGCAGTTCTGATTCTGAGGAGGAACAACAATCCGTGGGAGAGGGACCAGCTCATCCCTCACAGGCTCAGCACCTGGCAGAGATTCCTCCTGCCGGCATTATCATGACCCTGGTAGTGAGGGAGTGTGGGAGGGGGGCTTCTTAGATGCTTGACGCAAAGAGTGACGAGCGATGGAGGACACAGAAAGGAGGCGTAGCGCCCATTTGGCGCGCAAGCTATGGCCGCCTCCCATGGACCCAAGGGAAAGAGGGAGGATCTCTCCCTAGCCCATAAGTTCAGGGTCTTCAAGTGATTCTCCTTCAAACGGGGATCAACTGCCTACTTGGAGCATAGGCCACTCTGCTGTTCCTTGCTTAGTCGCTGGTGATTAGCATCTGAAAGAGTCATTAAGTTGTAAAAGGATTAAAGCTTTGAAAAGAAAGCAGAGGTGTGAAAAACAGCTCAGAGCCCAGGGTTTCTTTCCTGCCCGCACCTTCTCCAGAATCTCTGCAGACCTTGAAAGTGTGAGAGGCTGGGCTGCTTTGCAGAGGGGGAGATGTCCCCCTCTCAGCAACGCAATGGCCGGTTCAGACGATCAGTGGGGAAAAGAAGCCTTGCTGTAGGGGTTATGAGGTGGTTTGGAAGCCACCCCCGCTGCTGCATGCGTCGCAGGGTTTAGACATGGCAAACTGCGGTGAGCGTAATGAGAGAAATGGCAGGTGCATGAGCGGCATGCAGGGGGCGGCGGGGGGTGGGTGGGAAGAAGCTCCCGTGGAACCCAGTCAATTCCTCACTCGTGTCTAATCTCAATCGCCAGTCAGGGAGCACTTGCACTCTTGCTGTGAGAAAGCCTTGGTTCTCCATCGCCGCCCCTTTCCCCAGCAGTAAGCATTAGCAGCCCCAAACTTATTTTTAAATATTTGTAATACTTCTGCAATTCTTTTTCACTGGAAATGCAGTGAGGTTTTGTTTTTAAAACTGAAATGCCATAGTTGAATCCTATAGTTGAACAGCTACTTTTCATGTTGGGGACATTATGCCTTGATGCTCCATCCTCCACACCCACCCTCCAGCAGTCACCACTAGCAACCCCAAACATGTTCTTAAATGTTTATAGTACTTCTGCAAATCTATTTCACTGGAATTCCAATCAGGTAACAACTATTTAAAAAAAAAATCTCTGAAAGGGTATAGTTGAATCCTATAGCTAAACAGCCACTTTTTGTCTCGGACATGGGGAGAGTTAACAAGCTTAGGAAGCAATTAATTAATGGGCTATTTTAGATCAATCAAATGTATTTATATGCATTTTTTTTTAACAAGGATTAAGGAAGGTAAAAGACAAAACACTTTAGGGGAAACCACTTGTTTTGCAGGACACAAAATGGCTCTGCAACCAGAAATTCATGGCCAGCAGTAGAGAAGGTGGACATGTCATCCACCTTTCCAGCAACAAACACAAGAGGGTTACAGGAGGGTGACTCTGTAATGTGGACTTCTGCTAAATGACCATGAATTGGGCATAGCCATTCTGTGGTAAAAGCCTCATCTAAGATCATCCCTGGTGCGCGGGTTATCCATGGATAGCCCATTTTCCTGCCTTCATCATTCTAAGGATGTGCTTACAACAGCCTTCCCCAACCTGGTATCCTCCAGACGTTTTGGTCTACAAATCCCAGCACTCCTGACCATTGGCCATGCCAGCTGGGGCTGATGGGATGTGACATTCAAAACATCTGGAGGGTACCAGATGTTGAGGAAGGTTGGCCTGCAACGACATCCAGTGAGACAGCTCTGACATGCCAGGAAGCGAGAGGGGGAACTGCAATGGTGGCATGGAGATGACTCAATGCTAGCTCTCCACCTATGAATAGTGATTGCACCAGTGACTGTGCCCCACTGCAGTGCAGCTCCTGGTGCAAGCTGCAAGCTGCACATATGAGCTGCTAATATGTGAGCATCCTAATTTGCCCTACTAAAGACAGAGCCTAAGCCTAGCTAGCACATACTAGAGTATAGATCAGAGGTACAGCTTAGCAGAATGAGAATATTCAGCTGCTAGAGAGGAGGTCTCCAAGATGTGTTCAGAAATATACACCAGACAGAGAGCATGACCAGGTTATTTCAGAAACCAGTGCAGAACTGACCATATGTGTTACTCCTAAATCCACCCCACTGAGCCACAGCCCCTCCCCCCTGCTTTCGGAGACCCTTACGTGGTTTTGTGCTGCTTCTGGAAAGACTGCTGCAAACAACTTTGGTACAAGCTGCTTTCCCTGTAGGTAAAAATGGGTGACAGCTCATGAATCAGCCACAACTATTTCAGTTGCCTCTTCCACCACACTAAAGAAAGAAAAAGAGAGAGAGAGAGAGAGAGAGAGAGAGAGATTTGATAAGAGGCATCTTAGGGTGCCAGAGAAAGCATAAGGAGGGTAGTTACAGGCATCTTTAAAAGTTGGCACAATGAAAAGGCTATCTTTTTAACACCTAGGCTAGGCACCATCTTCTATTTATTTTTTATTTTATTTATTTAAAATTATTTTTACGCCACCTTTAAGGGTGCTACTATCTCAAGGCAGCATACAAGATAAAAACCATACAAAGTGGATACAAAGCCATACAAAAATCAGTAAGTACATATTAACTAGGTCCATAAAAACAGGGAATGTTTCCATAGCCACATCTCTCTTTCTAGGTCTATAGAACAGCCTCTTCAGTCTTAATTCAAAGATGGCTACTCAGACCTTGCAGGACTGAGTGTTCTGATATCCCGGTTCTACGGGGAGCACAGTTTTCCACAGCACACTGGTCGGGAAGTTCTTTTAGTTCCTTTTACATGCCTACCCAATAAAACATAGGGCCAAATATCCCAGACTCTCCTCTGTCTATCATGCTACTATTTCCTGTCCCCCTCACCAAAGATCGGTCCAACACATAGGCCTGGAATCACATGCTTACAGACCAAGTGGCAGGAGCTCCATCACCCGCAGGGCTAGGCTTCTGGGACTGAGCAGGTCTTGGGCCTTTCCGTCTCTGTCCATCTGAAATGGGACAGGTGTGAGAATACAGCTGGGAACGGGATGAAAACTGGGAAATGGCCATGGCCAGGGTGAATGCACAAAGGTGAATGCGGTCATATGGGAGAGAATGGAAATACCATTGCCATGGGCCACAGATCAAATGGGTACTTGGGATGCTGACCCCATGGATCATAACCATGAGTTTCCCACAAGGAAGTGTTTTATGGAAGAGCACTGAGCTCATGGTGTCTATGCCCTTGGCTACCTATACAGGGCATACTCACCTGGACAAAGCTGATGGTTTGGAGACACTGAGCACTATTTTGAGGAGAGCTGGGGTCTTGCAAGCCAAACTCTATTGCCTGAGGACAGATGAGAGAAACTTTTAAAATGTGATGACCGGGGTTTATACACTAGTGGCTGCTTGCAGTGGCTGCTCTCACATTACCCATTTTCACTGGAATTCTTATCCTTCATTCACTCACTCATTACAAAGCATCTTGACGATGCCACTGTCAACCCAGTGTTTTCTGAGACAGTTGATCTGATTTGTGGCAATGTTTCAACCTGCAATAGAATTTAAGCCTCTTATCCTTCATTCACTCACTCATTACAAAGCATCTTGACGATGCCACTGTCAACCCATTGCAACCCAGTGTTTTCTGAGACAGTTGATCTGATTTGTGGCAATGTTTCAACCTGCAATGGAATTTAAGCCTTTCACGTGTGGACTTGCAACACAGCATTGATGCACCTGGCACTGCGTGTGGTCTGAGAGGTTAGAGTGATGTGCTCTGTGATGCCTTTCCTGGTCACCCGTGGCTTGGGGAAAATAGTGAGGAACCTATCATTTGGGCACTGCAGGAATTCTCCCCCCCCTGGCTCTGCCACCTCATCCAGCAAGTGCTTCTGCACATCTTGTGCCATTGAACTAGGCCACCCCAGAAGACAAACTGATGACTCCATTCAAACCATGAAGTGTAGGGTGCTGCTGCTGAATCAAGAACCCATATGGGACAGCTGGGAGAGGCTAACTCCACCAGGCACACCAGCCCAGGCCCTGGTGATACAAGCTACATCTACTTGCTCATCTAGGATTAGATCATAGATGACAGCTGTCTTCCACTCACCAACTTGGCTTTCAGCAACAACCCAAGAAGCTGACACACAGGGTTCCCTCAGCTGAGAGTGGGACTGGAAGGGGGAATCGTTCAAAGATGTCTGAGCCCCCTTCTCCTATGGATTTTTAAACACACCTGCCAAACCAACAGTTAAATGACCTCTAGCATACCTCAGATTTAATCAGCAACTAAGCTTTTATTGCCTAACCATAGAGGGAATGGATGGAATCTAAGGTCCCTGGTTGAAAAGAGCAGACCCCCTCAGAAGGCAGCTGCAGTGATTCTGTAGTGACCACACCTTCCTCATTTCTCCCTCACCTTCTGGACGAAGCTTTGAATTTCTGCCTGAGGTCCACAGGGATGGGTGTCATACACCAGCAAGGATACATTGTAGCCAAGAGGCAGGATGGCTAGCAGAGGCTGCAGCTGTTACAGGGATAGCTTGTCCTGGGGGAGGACAAAAAATGATACCTGTGTTTGAGTCAGGTCTAGTGTCAGCATCCGGCATGATCAGGCAAACGCCTGTGCCCCGGAGGGCCCCCTGTAGCTGATGCAGCCTCATCTTCAAAGAAACAACCACAGCCACACAGAACACTTTTTTAAAAAATCACCGAGTGCTGTAAAGCCTACAGTGTGAACTGAATCAGAACTTTTATTTTTACACATTTAAAATGTTGGGAATTTGAGTGAAGATGTCCTTCCTCAAATTAATCTTGGAACTAGTCTGAATATTGCAATACATAGCAAATTACACTGGAAACGCTGACATATTTGTCTTTCTCAGGAGGAAGAAAAGCTTAAAATAGGGCACAGTGTTCCTCCCCAGGACCACCTGATGGTTGAGCTTTTGAAAATATTCTCCCACCCACTCTGATGATATGCACCCAACATGATCGCTTGTGGCCTTTTGGTTGTAGTTCTTTAAAGACTTGCGGGGCACATGATGGGGGCCTATAAAATTATGCATGAAGTGGAGAAAGTGGACAGAGGCGTTTTTCTTGCCCTCTCATAAGACTAGAACTTGTGGTCATCCAATGAAACTGATTGGCAGGAGATTCAGGACAGACTAAAGGGAGCACTTCTTCACACAGTGCATAATTATTTTGTAGGGTTTCCTGCCAAAAGATGTGGTGATGGTTATTAGTTCATGGCTTTAAACTAATTGGTTTAAGAGGATTACTTACACAAGTTCATGGGGGAAAAGTTCTATAACGGCCACCAGTCACCATGGCTGTAGAGTGTTTTCATGTTCAAATGCAGCATGCCACCGCATACCAGTTGCTGGGGAGCGGGCTATTGCTTGTAAGCTTCCAGGAGGCATGTGGTGGGCCGCTGCGGGAAGTGGGATTCTGGACTGGGTGGACTGTTGGTCCAATC
The DNA here is from genome assembly GCF_057233095.1 of Heloderma suspectum. Classification (NCBI taxonomy): domain Eukaryota; kingdom Metazoa; phylum Chordata; class Lepidosauria; order Squamata; family Helodermatidae; genus Heloderma; species Heloderma suspectum. The sequence continues at coordinate 146,728,290 of NC_139461.1, forward strand.
CAGCAGGTCTCTTCCTCACCTGAATTTCCTTATGGCAATTCAAAAGATTCTGGGCTGAACACTTGGGGGAGTTTCCAGAAGCGGTTTACTCCAAGCCGGCTGCGTGTAGAGGTTGTTAGGGATACATGACATCGTGGCCACCCAGCAGCCACCCCAGAGCTTATTGGGGGAAAATCGGATTTCCAGAGACTGCTGAAAGTCTGATTCTTTTCCTTAAGTTGGGTTCTCCCTGGCATAGTTCCTGTGTGCCCCAACCCCCACATTTAGCTCAGGTATGCTAGCCCTGCCCAGGGGCGTGCCTTTCACCCTAAGACCAGTGAAGGGGTGTTTCTTCCCATTGTGCTGAATGAGGCTTGCCCTCTAAATGCCCACAGAAATAACAGAGAAGCCCCTCAACTGACAGGGCACATTTTAAAGCCCAATTCCTTAAGTGTGATTAAGCGCAATCTTGAGGCTCCGATTCATTGCCTTAGGAAGTAAGTACTTCAGAGCTTCCTTATAGAGATCCTGTGCATTAAAATGGGGGCTGGTTTCTGTCTTTGTGTTTACTGCTCTCTTTCCCACAACAAACCTATTATTGTCTCCTCAGAAGTAACTCCAATTGTGGTCAGTGAGGTCCTGCTGGTTAAAATGGGGGCTGGTTTCTGTCTCTGTGTTCTCCTCCCCGCTTTCCCAGCACAAGCATATGTGTGTCTACTCAGAAGTAACTCCCACTGTGCTCAATGAGTCTTGCTCCTGAAATACAGGTGCATCTGGACTTTCAGGGGAAAGGAGAAAGGGGATAGGGGGGCCTCTCTTATTGGTTCAGCAGCCCCTGCCAGTCAGATGACATTCACTCCAACCCCCACCAGGAAATATGTTCTGTGAAGTGATTTTTACTGGTCCAGGGAATCTGCTCGTGGAACCCTGTTCACAGCAAAGCCGATTCCTTTAAAAAAAATCTAGTACTCCGCAATTAGCTTCTCCTTCTGTTGTGATGGAAATACGGCCTTGGTTTCTCCTGGCTGCCACCCAGGCCAGATTCCTGCTCAGTTCACTTTCTCCTGGTCAGCACTTTGTCCATACTTATACTATATCTGATCCACATTTACTAGAGCTGACTGGTTGGTGTATTCAATAGAAATGCTTAAACAGATGCACAGTAGCATTGTTGCTGTTGTTTTAAAAAGGAGTATTTCCCATAGTTCACTCTCCTTACTGGGCTGGCTGGCTGAGCTGAATTTGTATTGTGCAACAGAGGTCTCCAAGGCCCCTGCGAATGTTGAGGCCCAAGGCAGATGCCTAATCCACCTATTCATAAATCTTTTCCTAGTACCAGGGCTGTACAAGCAGATTAGGTGCTGTTTGGAGAGGCCCAGTTCGAGAAGCACCACCATGCCAGAAGCAGCATGCATGTCCAGGCTCTTGCACTGCTTCTGCCAACGCTTGGCTCCCCCCATGCCCCCCCACCACACACCCTCAGCCCATCCTACACACGTACACACACAAATTGAGGAAGTGCCTAGAACCCTCTGTGACATTACAGGGCTTCCAGAACACACTCTCCTTTTGCATGGAGATGCCTTGACTTGCCTGACTTGTCCAGGGCAGCAAAAATCCTGGAGCGGCAAAGAGCAAATGCATTGCCTAGAATAGCAGCATCACTCTTGAACCTTTACAGACCTGGGACCCGCCTTTAGCCCAGACATGCATTTGGGGATCCACTCCTTAATGGTTTACCTTTTATACTGTGGCACCCAGGTTGTGGAATTGGCTTCCCAGAGAAGCTGACGTGGTGCCTTCATTGTGCTCTTTTCAGCGCCTCCTTATTTTCCCAGGCATTTCAGTCTTTCAGCTTCTGTTGTTTTAAATTTGTTACTGCATTTTCAATCTTTGTACCGCTGCTAGGTTTAATTTATTTATTTTTATTTTATACTGCAGTTTTAAGCTTTTATATTGTATTTTATCATGTTGTATTTTATTGTTTCAATATTTGTGAACTGCCCAGAGAGCTTGAGCTGTTGGGCGTACAGAAATGTAATAAATAAAATAAAGTAAAATTTATATTTGTATGGTGGTAGCGCTACTGTTGTGACCCACCTTAAGTCAGGCTATGACCCAGTAGCAGTTCCTGACTCACTAGTTGAAGCCCAGTGGTCTAGGCCAGAATGTTCTAGCCTAGGAGGTCTTGCCTTCTGCTGCAGAGGAATCCCTCCACCTTGCCAACCCCCCTTACGCCTTCTCTAGGCTACTGGCACAAAGACCTTATTGAAGGCGCTGAGTTGGCACCCAGACATGCAAGTTTCAGCAGAGAAACCAAGAGGCTTGAGTACTTCCAATTTTGCTATTTTGAAGGGAACGTTTTCAAGCAAATGGGGCAGTTCCTGTATGGAAAGAGTTACTGAGTCTGCCACAAACCACTTCTGAAAGAAAGGCCCTGAGAGGCCCAACCAGGTGTGCCAGCTGGGAAAGGGCCATCTGGCTGATGGAGCTGGGGTTGGGGGCAGACAGGGGCTGGCTTGGAAACAGGGGGCCTGCTAAGTGGGCCAGACTCAAGTTTAGTTGCTTCCATCCTCTGCAGTTTCTGATCTTGTTCCAGCCACGTGTAACTAGTCACAGGTAACAACAACTATTAGGCATGGAGGGGATGCTCCCCGATATCGAACAATCCAAGCCAGTCAGTTCAATGAGGCTGTATGAGAACTGCACATGAAAACAAGGACCTGCTCCAGGGGAATGGCATCACTGGGCAGCTGCTGAGGCCCTGGGAGGGCCCATCGCCCACCCCCAGCCCACCCCCACAGCATTAGTGCTTGCTGCTTGCCCCCTCTAGTTAGCAGTGGTATTGACCCGCTCCAGACCCTCCCCACTTGTGCTGTGCCATCCCACATGCGGTGGTCCACCCTAGCTATGGCTGTTAGCACTTCGCATATTGCCCAGTAATATATTGTAAGGACTGCATAGGACAACGTGCTGAGTTTTCTCTACCTGACCAGTATCCAAACTGAAGACTCCATCAATGGTGAAGCAGACTTCCTGGGAAGAGATAGCAATGCACACATCAGTGCTCAAACCTTCCAGGTCTCACATCCTCCTAGTAGCCTTCATGTTGCCCCTCATCTTTCTTCACTGGGGCTGTTCGCAAAACACGAACCTATGTCTGTGGTGCATGCAAGGCACATGTAGCCACCATTCTGAATATGCAACCTCTGCACAGGGTAGTCGTGTCGTGCAAACCCAGCGAGGGTGGGTTATGTGAGGGTTAATTGACCCTTTCATAAGTCACGCTTGCTTGGTTTGTAGCAGCCATATCGGGGGTCAGACTAAGTAGCCTCATGCAGTCTCATGCTTCATGTTCTTGCTGAGCTCTTTCTCCCTTGAATATATTGTTGTAAGCTGACGAGACACAGGAATTCCTTATCTTGTCAAAGGTCATACAATTGTATATCTTGTTCTCTGCTGTTCTCTTCTGTTCTCTCCTTATCATGGCTACCCTATAACCCAGTTCTTGTATTATAAACAATGGTGCTAAGAGAAGAAACGTTGAGGACTGCAACCCCACGCGGGAGGGGGAGGAGGAGCCGTTTCATATGTGTCACAATGTCTGTAAAACCAATGTGCTGATGTATTTCGGGGCTTCTGGCTCTTTGGAAATGATTCCAGCCTTAAGCCCGCGCGTTAAATAAAGAATCTCTTTTTCCTTCACTCTGTGGTCTCCCTGACTCTGGGTTCTGCAACATAAATGGTGCCGTGACTCGGATGTGGCAGGCTCTGAGACAGAGAGGTGGCAGTTGCCTGCTCTTGATCACCGCACCGGGAAGACGAGCTCGGCGCATGCCTCCCTTTCTTGGCGCCACCGACCTTTTTGTCGAGTGAATGGGAGAAAGCCTGCCCCGGGATCACCCAAACGGCAGCGAGCAGCAAGAGAACGTTGGGAAGCAGAGGAAGGAACTTGAGCCCTGCCTGTATCGCAGCTGCAACTGAGTTGAAACCCACATTGGAAGCCTTCAGGAGAAAGGCAAGTATATGGGAAAAAGAGGGCCCCACCTTTAGGGACAAAGGCCACTGGGCAGAAAAAAAGAGGGCCCTGCCTTATGAAGAAGGTCAGTGTTGGTGGTATACGTATACAAAAAGAACCTACTCCTTGCGGGTAGAAGGGGGGCCTGATCACACCCCCGAGTGGGCGCCAGTACCCAGCACGCCAGTACTCAGTAGGAAGCTAAGGAAGCTGGGGAAGCCGCTTTCCGCTCTGGTAAAAAGTGGGAAAAGTGGGTGGCAGGGACATATGGATGCAGTAGAGAGATTGATGATTGTGTGAGTGGCTACTGCGGTTTCCGATGCATACCGTTGACCGTCCGGGTGCCCAGGCCAGTAGCAAAGTGCGTGGTGTGTAAAATCCTCTTGTGTTGGCCAGTGAGACCCCTTACTCACTGACCAATTCCCATTCCCTAATTGTGTCTGTCTTCAATTTAGGAAGGAGGCTATGGGTGGTGGGGGAAGCGAACCTTGCACCCCCGTGGGATGTATGCTAGCAAATTTTAAGAAAGGTTTTAGTAGAGATTATGGGGACCCCCCCATGAATCCTCAACAGTTGCAGACTTTGTGTGAAATAGAGTGGCCGTCTTTTGATGTAGGATGGCCTACTAAAGGCTCTTTAGAGCCCAGCAAAATCAGCCGTGTATATGCCATTGTGGTTGGGAGACCTGGGCACCCCAACCAATTTCCCTACATAAACTTGTGAGATTCCATAGTCCGTGCTTCTCCTCCATGGCTAAAAAAATGCCTAGAATCCCAGGCAAAAGTTTTGGTGCTCAGAAAAGAAAAATTGGCCAAAAAGAAATTACAACCAGTGTTAGAAGCCTCGTGTAAAGATCTGGCAGAGCTAACGGCATTTCCACCTGCTTATGCCCTGCTTCCACCATGGGCCCATGTTACCGTAAGACCGCCCCATCGAGATCCAGATCCTGTGGCTCCTGAGCCCCTGCCATCCCCCCTACAGAGGCATTGCCCCTCACTTTGACTTAGAACTGTCGCCATCAGTTTCAAGCCCCACCGGCAGTAATTCGCCGATTTCAGCTACGGTCCTCAACTCCCAGATATTGTCTGCCGAGACTTTCATCTCTACGGGATCGGGAGGTTCCCCTCTTACACCTCAATCAGCATTAATAAAAGAAACTGAAAAATTGAAGTGTTGGGCAGAAGATTTAATAAAATCGGCAGTGACCCTTAAAAAGATGTGTTCTCACAAAAAAAGGGAGGCGAGCTCGTCTACTGCTCAAGACTTGCACCCCCTTGAGATGTATGTCAAACAAAGAAGGAAAAGGGTTTTTTTTTTTAAAAAAAAGATTCAGAATAGAGAGAGAAAACAGCAAAAAGCTCAAGGTCGAGCTGAGAAGAAAAAAAGAACAAGATCTGAGGCTGTTAATTAGAAAAATGTTGCAGGACAGTCTGGCTTTTAACAAAGCGTGGGAGCGTGAGAGTGTAAGGCCGAAGAAGTAGCTGTCAGCCTAGCGCGCCGAGGGGGGGGGGCAGGAAAATTGCCCACAACGTTCTGAGTTGTGCAACATCATCACCTTGCCTAATTGAGATGAAATCCCTAAGAAATGGAAACTGAAAATGAAGACCCAGAAGATGAAGGCAAAATAAAAAATAAAGGTGAAAAATCAGCCCCCAGAGCACAGGCTAGACCCCTCTTCGAGTGAAAAGTGTGCCATAAGACTGTCCCAAAGCAGAATGAAGTGGAGAGACCACGTTGAAGATCTCTGTCAAGGTAACCGTGTTTAGCTTTGAACTGTGTTAGAATTGCATAGAGCCTGTAGCTACTGACCATCGGCTATATGATTTCTGAAGAGCGTAACCTTTAAGCTTTTGCCGTGGGATTCCCTGAAATAAAGAAATCTCACTGATTTAAGTGTCCAGTGTTACACTGCCTAAGTGTGTGTGCTAAAGAGACTGAGAAACCAGACAGCATGTTCCTGGCCAAGCCAAAATCACGCTACTACCATGCTCCTGAAAGCTGCAATAAACTGTGTAAGCTGGGAGACCCAACCTGATTGAAAAAAAAAAAAAGATATTGGAGCAACTGTCTTAAAAAACAATGAGATCTGTGTAGCTGGCTGGCTGACGCTGTCAGTGATGTTACAACTTTAAATTAAGACTGTTTTCCTGTTTGAGACCCCAGCGAAGAAAGCTGACCCGAGTTATTTGTTGCCCGTGCCAAAGCAAAGATTTAGCTGCCCTGTACCTCATCATGTCCTGTTTTGAGCTTGGGATTTACAAATACAAACAAACTGAGAAGCTTGCTTTTGAAGTCCTGCAAATCACCCCACCGTCTTCCCGAAGATTAATGGCTGCCTGAAAAATGCAAGTATAAGGCGAAGCCCATCACCCCCCAGCGTCCTGAGTTTCGGCACTCAGTGTTTCAGTGCTTTCGTGTACCAGGTTAAAAGAGAAAAAAAAAGAGTAAGTTTTTAAAATGTCTGTGAGAACCTGACAAAAGTAGAATAAAATTTACAGAGGAGTTGCCCAAGTTAAAGCGTCACGGCTAGAGAGCTGTGCTGTGCCGCTCTGTTTAGACAGAGGCCTTGCTAAAAAGTTAAAGGCCCTTGTCTGTCAGAAGGGGTGTAGGGCCACACTTCCCCTTTTTAAACTGATGCAAAAGTGGAGAGCCTTTGCTAGAAACATCTCATCTTCATTGCCCAGAGCCTTCTCTGTTTGCCTCCATCATTGTCTGAGCTTTTTAGAGACACTCTGCACATGAACTAAAATTTTAAATTGTCAAAGACTTGCCATGGACAGTGCTATGAAGCTTTGGATAAACTTGAACTCTCATCGCTGTGGACCGTGTGTCTGTGTTTGTAGTCAGCTCAGTGTACAGCAGGCTGAGTTTGATCTATGACTTTTAGATTTCCTTCTGCCAGAACTCATGCAGCATACAGCTGCCGATGCAAAAATGGTGACCTAGAACTCTTTGCGTGTGTGGGTATGCCCGTCCCTTGATTTTAATGGGCCCTGAGCTTTCAGCCAGAAGAGCAGTATGATTGCTGGATCTGCTCCATCATGCCTTGCCATGCAAAAAGTGTTTTCTATTCATTGTGTTAAATTGCAGAAAAAGTTTGTTGTGTATATTTTATGATTTCTTAAATATCATAAAATACATGTGATATTTGCAGATTAGTGTTAGTTGCAACTCCAAATAATACTAAGTGTGGTTCCCAATAGATGACAAGGAGAGAAAGACAAAAGCAAGTAGAAAAGAGGGAATAGAGAAAGTAGCAGACAGATAGAGAAGGGAGAAAAGAAAAGAAAAAAGAAAAGGCAAGAGGCAAAGAAAAAAAAATTTGTAGAAAAGAAGCGTGGCCATAGTTGCCCCCAGGGTAAATTAAAAGCAGCTGATTGTGCCTGGAGCTTATTACCTGGGGTAAAGTAGCCACAATAATATAATAGTTCTTTAAAATGAAAACAATGTAACTAGAAAGAGAAGAAGAGCCTATCCCAAATGTGTGTCATTGGGACTAGTGTAAGGCAGAAAGGTTTAAGTAAGTTTAACTTGAAAAAGACAAATAAAGAGACAAGGCTGGTGCATGGAGCAGAAAGTTTTATATAAAAAGTTTGAAACATGATCTGCAATACAGGCAGATCAGCAAAGAAAAAGAAAGCAAAAGAAAGAGAAAAAAATTGTCTTCCCATACTAATGAATAAAAGTGTTATCAAGCACTTTGAGAAGCGAAGTTGTTTACAGGAAGCTGTGCCTGAGAACCAAACACTTCTAGCCTATGCTGAAAATGCTTGCTAGTGTTGTGCTGCCTCATGGGTAACATGTATGGTATAAAACCCATTTAGCCCAATAGCTCGTGGTTCAGAGAAGCTGTCTGATCCAACCATTAAGTACACCTGTGTGCTGTAAGTTACCCAATAAAGTCTCCTTGTAAGTAAACCCCCCCGCTAGAATCCCAAAACACAAGTGGGGCTAGAGCGCCTCACCCAGTATCAAACCCTGCTGTTAGAAGCCATGAAAGCAGGTATGAAAAAGTCAATTAATATGACCAAAGTGTCTAAAGTGCTGCAAGGTGCCACCAAAGCCCCAGAGCGTACTTAGAGCGTCTTTCAAATGCCTATCGCCAGTACACCCCCCTTGACCCAGAGGCCCAAGAAGACGTGGACAAAAAAAGAAAAGAAGAAGACCCGGCAGAGGCAAAAGATTCTTAAAAAAAGAACCAGTGTGCCCAGTGTGGACAAGATGGACATTAGTGGCATGAATGCCCAAATAAAATAAATCAAATACAAAAGAGAAAACCAAAGGGGCCAGAATGGGCGAAGAGGGAGACAGCTTGAGAGGGGCCGTGACATTGACTTCATAATTGACACTAGAGCGGCATCAAGAGCAAGCAAACGTTAGCCTTAAACAAGAAGTCCAAACACTGAGCAAAGTTCTTCAAGCTCAGCGTCGCTTTGTCTTAAAAAATAAGCCATTCCTATCACAGAAGTTCATCCTTTCCAACCAAGAGTTAAAGTATGAGTTAAAGTAGAGATGGCGGAGAATTTCTTCCCGAAACTTCGGGGGGCCGAGCGCCAACGTGTTCGGCCCCCCGAACAAGTTTTGGGGAGAAATTCTCCGCCCCCCCGCCCCCCCCGGTTTTCTCTACCTGACCAGTATCCAAACTGAAGACTCCATCAATGGTGAAGCAGACTTCCTGGGAAGAGATAGCAATGCACACATCAGTGCTCAAACCTTCCAGGTCTCACATCCTCCTAGTAGCCTTCATGTTGCCCCTCATCTTTCTTCACTGGGGCTGTTCGCAAAACACGAACCCATGTCTGTGGTGCATGCAAGGCACATGTAGCCACCATTCTGAATATGCAACCTCTGCACAGGGTAGTCGTGTCGTGCAAACCCAGCGAGGGTGGGTTATGTGAGGGTTAATTGACCCTTTCATAAGTCACGCTTGCTTGGTTTGTAGCAGCCATATCGGGGGTCAGACTAAGTAGCCTCATGCAGTCTCATGCTTCATGTTCTTGCTGAGCTCTTTCTCCCTTGAATATATTGTTGTAAGCTGACGAGACACAGGAATTCCTTATCTTGTCAAAGGACATACAATTGTATATCTTGTTCTCTGCTGTTCTCTTCTGTTCTCTCCTTATCATGGCTACCCTATAACCCAGTTCTTGTATTATAAACAATGGTGCTAAGAGAAGAAACGTTGAGGACTGCAACCCCACGTGGGAGGGGGAGGAGGAGCCGTTTCATATGTGTCACAATGCCTATAAAACCAATGTGCTGATGTATTTCGGGGCTTCTGGCTCTTTGGAAATGATTCCAGCCTTAAGCCCGCGCGTTAAATAAAGAATCTCTTTTTCCTTCACTCCGTGGTCTCTCTGACCCTGGGTTCTGCAACAGGTTTGCACAACACAAGCTGCAGATGCAGCCTGGCGCCTGCAGGTGCCAGTGCTCCTTGTTGGTGAAATAATCCCTGACCCTGACAAGCCGCAGTGTGTTGTCCAAACCTAGGTGGTGCCTGTCTTGTTCAGGGAACAACTTGTGAAGCTTCTTCCCCATTTTTGGGGGGTCACATTGAGGGCCAAACCAGACATTACTTTAATTTATATCTAGCATCTACATCTTTTGTCATTTTTACTCTAGAGTATGTGCAAGGGGCCCAATCCAGATCAAGACCCTAGCGAGGGAGGAGTGCTTTTAAGTACCAGACTGGGGGTCCTGCACGTACTCTAGAGTAAAATATTTTTAAAATGTTGCTGCTTGATATAGATTTAAAGTAGCTCTTTGCCAATTTTTTTTTATCTATGAGTCTGGATCAGGATGGCAAAATACTTGCATTCTAACACTACACGTACAAAACATAATAGTCCAGCCTTTTAAGCAGAAAGCAAAGAACGTAGCATGGAAACCATAGCTTTGATAGTCCGGATGGAGAGACATTCTAATCCTAATCTAGGACCCAAACAGCCCTGATCCTGCAAAATGGTGACAAAGAAAACTGCCCACCTCTCTTTTCTACCCCGCCCCCCTCCAACCCCACAGGGCCCAACATTAACACGCTGGTCCTCAAGGAAACTTTGTTCTCCACCAACAAGCAGTCCTCTCCACCCTGTAGATCAGGTGTTTGCTCTGACATCCCAAAAGCTCCAGATTTGCCCTGAACTATTCTCATTGCCTACATGAAAGAGGAGTCATGGTGTTGTGCAAAAAAAAAAAAAAATCACCCAAGAAAGAGTATTCATTTTTCTGGACTCCTGCTACTGGGTACTGTACCTGGCATCTGTTGAACTCCCACAGCTGCTTGAGCACATGCTTCCTGTTCTTCCTGTAAGGAAGCACAGTGGGGAGCATAGTGAAGTCTCCATTCCTGGCATCAATAAACATCAGCCCCTAGGAAAATGTTGAGGACAGGGCAACCAGGCAGCCTGGTCCCACGCCCAGGCAGAGGTGGATATCTGCACAGACCCAAAGCAGAAGTGGGAACATAGAGCAAGGCACAGAAGAGACAGAACAGCTCATGGCCAGGAGCAGCTTTCTCTTCAGTGCCCAGCCGGCCTTAGTATGTTTGACTCTCCTCTCTAGAACCCACCTGCCCAGCCTCCATGGCTGACAGTAGCAGGCTGTCATTTGCCTAGCTCTTTTCAAATGAGAGCTGTGCAAAGCAGATAACATTACTGGAGTGATAGAGTTACTGTTAAGGTTTAATCCTTGTGCCTGGCCAGGACATTTCCTGGCAGCTGTCTCTGGAGCATCCCAAGTGTGGGCCAAGTGGCAGCTCCACGGGCAGACAGAGAAAGAGCTGGCACTTCATAGAATCATAGAATAGTAGGGTTGGGAGGGGCCTACAAGGCCATCGAGTCCAACCCCCTGCTCACTGCAGGAATCCAAGTCAGAGCATCCCTGACAGATGGCTGTCCAGCCTCGTCTTGAACGCCTCCAGTGAGGGAGAGCCCACCACCTCCCTAAGTAATTGGTTCCATTGTCGTATTGCTCTAACAGTCAGGACGTTTTTCCTGATGTTCAGCCGGAATCTGGCTTCCTGTAACTTGAGCCCATTATTCTGTGTCCTGCACTCTGCGATGATCAAGAAGACATCCTGGCCTTCTTCTCTGTGACAACCTTTCAAGTACTTGAAAAGTGCTATCTTATCTCCCCTCAGTCTTCTCTTCTCAAGGCTAAACATGCCCAGTTCTTTCAGTCTCTCTTCATAGGGCTTTGTTTCCAGTCCTCTGATCATCTTTGTTGCCCTCCTCTGAACCCTCTCCAGTTTGTCTGCATCCTTCTTCAAGTGTGGTGCCCAGAACTGGATACAGTACTCCAGATGAGGCCTAACCAGTGCTGAGTAGAGGGGAACTAGTACTTCCCGGGATTCGGAAGCTATGCTTCTATTAATGCAGCCCAAAAGGGCATTGGCCTTTTTTGTAGCCACATCACATTGTTGGCTCATATTCAGCTTGTGATCGACAACAATTCCAAGATCCTTCTCGCTTGTAGTGTGGTTGAGCCACGTATCCCCCATCTTGTAACTGTGCATTTGGTTTCTTTTTCCTAGGTGCAGAACTTGGCATTTGTCCCTATTAAATGTCATTCTGTTGTTTTCTGCCCAGCGCTCCAGTCTATCCAGGTCACTTTGAATTTTGTTTCTGTCTTCCAAAGTATTAGCTATCCCGCCCAATTTTGTGTCATCTGCAAATTTGATCAGCATTCCCTGCACCTCCTCCTCCAAGTCATTCATAAAAATGTTGAAGAGCACTGGGCCCAGGACTGAGCCCTGTGGTACCCCACTCGTTACCTCTCCCCAGTTTGAGAAGGTCCCATTGATAAGCACTCTTTGAGTCCGATTCTGTAGCCAATCAAACTTGCAGCAATGTTGCAGTCTTCAGCTCCATGCATGGCACCTTTAAAGTAGTTCTCTGCCAATTTTAAAAAATCTATTAGTTTCTGTCATTTGTGTGGGGGGAGGCAAAAAGAAACTGCACCCAAAAATTGTAGGAAGGGGTGAGACTTTTGAAGATATTTCTCAGGATGCAGGGCTTCAGTGCTTGCCTTACTGAAAGAAGCTGGCTGCTTTCTTTACCACCACCACCCCTTCTGTCCTTGCAGCCTTTCCAGCTCCTTCAGCTTCTTGGAAAGCCCTCCAGAGGACTTAGCCAGGCCTTCCTCCCTTGGGGCTTCTAGTGCTGCTGCCTGCTGAGTGCCTGAAAGCTGAGAGAGGCATTTTTGGTTTTGCTTTGTTGTTATTAAAAGTCCTTTTAATAACAACAACAGCAACTCCTCCTCTCTCAGCTTTCAGGCACTTGGCAGGCAGCAGCAAAGGGAAACCCCAAGGGCTTCATATAATTATATGAAAGAAGTTCACATTTTATGTCAAAAGGGAAACTGGTTTATGTCGGGGACAGAAGGAACCTCTTGGAAAAGCCAGTCTAGGCCACTTGCAGTCCATACTACAAAGCTGACAGGAGCTGGGAAGCATCTGGTTTGGGTTAAATCATCCCTAGTGGATGAAAATGAAAATGTTTTTGATTGCCCAAATATATAAGGGGAGGAAATATGGCATGAGTATATGCTGGAACATGATAGCCAATCAAAGAGGCCTAAGTGCCATAGCAAAAAATGCACATGCCAGAGACATCTGGGGAGGGACACCATGTTTCTATGCAAATGCCAGAAGCCTCCAAGCCAAAATGGGAGAGCTGGAGTGCCCAGTTGTAAAGGAGAACTTAGATATAGTGGGCATTATGGAAATCAGGTGGAATGGAGAGAAACAGTGGGATACAGTCATGTCTGGATATCAACTCTACAGGAAGGACTGGGACGGGCATACTGGAGGAGGTGTTGCACTGTACGTCAAAGAGGGCACAGTGTCAAGCACACTAGAACATCTCAAAGGGGCAGATTCTTCCACAGAAGTGCTGTGGGTGACAATACCAGGCTCTAAAACTAATCTAGTACAAGGAACATGCTATTGTCCCCTAGACCAGAATACTCCCGAGTGACCTTGAGATGGAAAACAAAATCAGGGAGGCCTCCAAATGAGGAAGTGTTGAAATAATGGGCTTCAACTTCAGTTACCCCCACATTCACTGGATGTTCCAGTCATGACAAAGAGGTTAAATTTCTCAGTGCCCTAAACAGCTGTGCACTAGAACAGCTGGTCATGGAACCCACCAGGGGGAAGGCAACTCTGGATTTAATCCTAAGTGGTGTCACCCAGGACCATATACAAGTCGTAAAAGTTGTTGAACCAACTGGAAACAGTGATGACAGTGCTATCAGATGTAAGATATATTTACTGTAAGTGGGAAATTGCCAAGGAAATCCAACACAGTCACATTTGACTTCAGATGAGAAAACTTCTCTAAAATGAGGGAACTGGTAAAAAGGAAGTTGAAAGGGGGAGTAAAGATGACTAAATCCGTTCAAAATGCTTGGAGGTTACTCAAAACCACAATAATAGAAGTTCAGCTAGAATGTATACTGCAGGTTAGGAAAGGTAGCACCAAGTCCAGGAGGTCACCAGCATGGTTAACAAGCACTGTCAAGTAAGCTATTAGTGAAAAGAAGGCTTCCTTCAGGAAATGGAAGCCTTGTCCAGATGAGGAAGCCAAAAGGGAGAGAACAAGCTTGCACAAAGGAGATACAAGGCAACAATAAGAGATGCAAATTTTTTTTTGCAAAAAAAGAGATGTGAGTACCAGACCACCTTACCTGTCTCCTGAGAAACCTGCATGAGGGTCAAGAAGCAACAGTAAGAACCGGACATGGAACAACCGATTGGTTCAAAATTGGGAAAGGAGTACGACAAGGCTGCATATTGTCGCCCTGCTTATTTAACTTATATGCAGAGTACATCATGAGAAATGCCGGGTTGGATGAATCACAGGTCGGAATTAAGATTGCTGGGAGAATTATCAACAACCTCAGATACGCAGACGATACCACCCTAATGGCAGAAAGAGAAGAGGATCTAAGGAGCCTCTTGTTGAGGGTGAAAGAGGAGAGTGCAAAAGCTGGTTTGAAACTCAACATTAAAAAAACTAAGATCATGGCATCTGGCCCCATCACTTCCTGGCATATAGAAGGGGAAGAAATGGAAGCAGTGACAGATTTTATTTTCTTGGGCTCCAAGATCATCGCAGACGGTGACCGTAGCCATTAAATTAAAAGACGTTTGCTCCTTGGGAGGAAAGCTATGGCAAACCTAGACAGCATAGTAAGAAGCAGAGACATCACCTTGCCGACAAAGGTTTGAAAAATCAAAGCTATGGTTTTCCCAGTAGCAACGTATGGCTGTGAGAGCTGGACTATAAGGAAGGCTGAGTGCCGAAGAACTGATGCCTTCGAACTGTGGTGCTGGAGAAGACTCTTACGAGTCCCCTGGACTGCAAGGAGGTCAAATCAGTCACTCCTAAAGGAAATCAACCCTGACTGCTCATTGGAAGAACAGATACTGAAGCTGCAGCTCAAATATTTTGGCCACCTAATGAGAAGAGAAAAGTCACTGGAAAAGACCCTGATGCTGGGAAAGACTGAAGGCAAAAGGAGAAGGGGACGGCAGAGGATGAGGTGGCTAGATAGCATCACTGATGCAATGAATATGGACTTGAGCACACTCCGGGAGAGAGCACAGGACAGGAAGGCCTGGCGTGCTATGGTCCATGGGGTCACGAAGAGTCGGACATGACTGAACAACTGAACAATTGCTAACAATGTCAAGGCCAACAACAAAGAATTCTTTAAATATACCAGAAGCAGGACACCAGCTACGGAGGCAGTTGGACTGTTGGATATCAATGGAGATAAAGGAGTATTAAAGGAGGATAAGGAGATTGCAGAGAAGCTGAATGAATTCTTCTCATCAGTCTTCACTGCAGAAGATATAGGACAGATACCTGTGCCTGAACAGATGTTTTTAGGAAGGGAGTCTGAGGAACTGAGGCAAACAGCCGTGAGAAAAGATAAAATTCTCAGCCTTACTGATAAACTGAATGTTAATAAATCTCCAGGCCCACATGGTATCCATCCTAGAGTTCTCAAAGACCTCAAATATGAAATTGCTGATCTTCTGACCAAAATATGCAACTGTCCCTAAGATCAGCCTCTGTGAAGGATTGTTGGTCTCACCCCAACAACCCTGCAAGGTAGGCCAGGCCCAACTTGGCCACAGGTTCCCCCAAAGTTGACCCAGTAGCTCCCTTCCCAGGCCAATTTGCACTGTATTTAGCACTGAAGTTATACAGGACACACCACACCAACTGGAAGTTGGGTAAAAGTTTATTAGGGGAAAGGAACAAACAGGAAGGAAAGGGGAGAAGTGTTAGGTTGTACAGGAAATTACAAGCAAGTTACAATCCTCGAAGCAAAACCAGAAACACCAAGCACCAAGGTACACACTCCCAAGAGCAAAATAATAAAGCTAGCTAGTCTATCCTATACATCCCAAAGTATGGGCCTCTCAGGATAGCCATCAACCAGCAGCACACTCTAGTACCATCAGGGCCAAGAAGAAGCACCTGCCCCTTCTTTAGCCCTCTTTTTATTGCCCAGCCCTAGCAACTCAGGGCAGATTTGAAGCACCCAATCAAAGCCCAGTCCCTGGACACCCCACTCCACCCCCCAAGGAGGCTGAATCTTCCCACCAGGCATGGCTGTTATCATTTTCCCAATTAGCCAGAGCAGAGGGTGGTCTTGAGTTGCTGGGCTGAGAAACGGCCAAAAGACAATCAACCTCCAGGTGGCTATTTCGTATGTGACTACCCAAGTGGCCTTCATGGCTACCGCTTCTGCTATCCCATTCTTGACAGCCTCTATACCAGAGGACTGGAATGTGGCCAATGTAACACCAATTTTCAAAAAGGGATCCAGGGGGGATCCAGGAAATTACAGGGCAGTTAGCTTAATGTCTGTTCCCAGTAAATAGGTTGAAAGCATTATTAAAGATAAAATTAGAAAACATATAGAAAGACAAGCCCTGCTGAAAAAGAATCAACACACCTTCCACAAAGGTAAGTCCTGTCTCACTAACCTTTTAGAGTTCTTTGAGAGTGTCAATAAACATGTGCACAGGGGTGATCTCATAGCCATTATTTACTTGGACTTCCAAAAGGCTTTTGACAATGTCCCTCACCAAAGACTCCTGAGCAAATTTAGCAATCGTGGAATAAGAAGAGAGGCTCTCTTATGGATCAGTAACTGGTTAAAGAACAGAAAGCAGAGAGTAGGAATAAATGGTAAATTCTCCCAATGGAGGGATGGGATCCCACAAGGATCTCTCCAAACTGGGAGAATGGGCATCTAATAGCAAATGTGGTTCAATGTAAGCATGTGTAAAGTGGAGCACTTTGGGGCAAAAAATCCCAACTTCAAGTATAACCTGATGGCATCTGAACTAGCAGTGACTGACCAAGAAAGAGATCTTGGGGTTGTGGTGGACAGCTCGATGAAAATGTCAACACAGTGTGTGGCCGCTTAAAAAAGGCAAACTCCATGTTAGGAATAATCAAGAAAGGAATTGAGACTAAAAGTGCCAATATCATACTGCCCTTATACAGATCTATGGTGCAACTACACTTGGAATACTGTGTACACTTTTGGTCACCACACCGACAATATCTTTATATTGTAGAGCTGGAAAAAGTGCAGAAAAGGGCAACTAAAATGATCAAGGGGCTGGAGCAACTCCGTTATGAGGGAAGGTTACAACTGCTGGGATTGTTTAGCTTGGAAAAAGGGTAAGACGTGGCGGAGGTGTATAAAATTATGTATGGTGTGGAGAATGTGGATAGCGAGACATTTTTCTCCCTCTCTCACAATACTAGAACCCAGGGTCATCCCATGAAGTTGATGGGTGGGAGATACAGAACAGATAAAAAGAAGTACTTCTTTACACAGCACATAGTTAAACTATGGAATTTGCTACTACAACATGTAGCGAAGGCGACAGTGATGTTCCTGCCTGGGGTCCACCTTTCCCCCAGCCTCCACCTCTGAAACTGGGAAACAAACCCTCAGGAACGTCTGCATTCACTTTGGGACAGCTGTACCCACCGTCCCACAAGCTTCAGCCCTTTTACTCTCTCTGGAGTCCAGATAGACTCAGGGCATCTCTACACCAGCCTAAAATATCAGCCTGCCCACACTTTAAGACCAGAAAGAGAGGCCCTTCCTATTTGCCCACTCGTGAGAGCGGTCAGGTGGGTGAACACATGTGAGACAGCCTTCTCTGCAGTGGCCCCACATCTTTGGAACAAGCTGCTATCGGAGGTCTGCCATGCTCTGTCATCACAGACTTTTAAGAAGGCCTTGAAAATGTATTATTTTACCTTGGCCTTCTATTGATATAACTGCTACTGTTGCTGTTGCGGCTGTTAACATCACTGTTGGTATTATTGTTGGTTTTAATTGATGTTTTTATTGTTGGCTTTTACTGTTGTTTTTATTGTTTTTATGTTTTTAACACTTTTAATATTTTAACAGTTTTTATGTATTTTAAATATTTGGAATGAATGAATGAATAAAATCCTGCATTTAAAACAGGGCTTTCTGCTTCCATTTTAAATGCAGGATCACAACTAACTCCCTTTACATGCGCTTCCTTTCCCGCCTCCCCTTCTCCCTCCCTTTCCCCCCCCTTCTCCCCGTATCTGAGTCTTCCATTATCTTTCATTGATCTTGCTCCTCTTCTTGCCTCTTTCACTCTTTTCACTGAGGAAACTGAAGCGGAACACAAGGGGGGGTAGTTTGATAGCTCATTATCTGAGATCTATTTAAAAACCGGACAAAGGGCATTTAGAGCAGGAGACACCCTAGGGGGTCATGGCGTCATATAAAGACACCACAAACTTCCGTGAAGGAGCTTTAACATCCTTTAAAACAGACAACATCCTTTCCAAATCACAGACTTAGGGAGCAATCCTTCTGGGATAGGCGGCCGCCTCTGAACTCGGAGGCGACTGCCCAGCCAATGTAGGGCAGGAGAAGCGCAGAGGGGATTGTCCCCTCCATGCTTCAGCCGCCCTGCATTTGCAAGTAGACAGTCGATTTCGGCTGTCTAGCCACAGGAAGGCAGAGTGGGGGAAGCAGCTGCTGGACAACACGTTGGATGTGTCATACCAGCATTTCTGCCTCCCCCACCCCAGAACACCCCCAGGAATGCCCAGCTTTCACTGCTCCGCACTCCTCTTCCAAGCACGGAGCACGGGACCATTCCACACTGCCTACGAGGCAGCGCAGGAGGAGGGGAAGTTTGGTTCTCAGGGAACCGACCTCGGAGCGCAGTCTCTGAGGTCAGTTCGCAGAAGCCGACATATCCTAAGGCCGTCTAGCTGCTGACTAGTGGCCATAGGATTGCACCCTTACTGTGTTTTCTGCATTCCCCTTCTGTGTGTGTGTGTGTGTGTGTGTGTTTTTCAAACCAGGTTTGTATAATATTTAATAATACAACAGAATTGCAGCTCCAGCCTATCCAGTGCAGACAGAAAGAGCTCTATTAAGGCATTTCAGGACTCCTATATCTTTAAATACTTCTTTTTTGCAGGTTCAGCCCATTTTATTGCTTCCTATTGACCGCTGCTGTGGGATTAGTAAGTAATTTTCCCTTGAGTAGCCTCCCCCAACCTGGTGCCCTGCAGATGTTTTGGACTTCAATTCCCATCAGCCCCAGCTAGTATGGTAATGGTCAGGGATACTAGAAGTTGTAGTCCAAAACATCTGGAGGGCACCAACTTGGGGAAGGCTGCCCTTGAATATCTTCTCTGTGAATTGTCCTATCTCAGTTTCTTGTTCCCATGTGTAGTGGGGGAGAGTCTTTAATTATTGAGTTCCTCTCATTATTTTTTATTTTATTTTTTCCTTGTTATTACATTAAAAAAATAATGAGAGGGACTCATTAATTAAAGACCTCCTACCACCATAGGAAAAGAATGGCATGGGACAATTCACAAAGAGGGAATTCAAAGGGAAATTGCTCACTAATCCCCCCAGCCATAAAGCAGTACAATTAGTTACTATAGATCAGGGATTCTAACGCAAAGAATAAAAGTGGCCAGTAGAGCTGCACAAAGACCTTGTCAAAGGTAACCAGTTATACTACTGTACATGGGAGGAATACTGAGGCTAAGAGATAAGCAATTAGCACAAGGCCAGCCATAGCAGAGATTTTTTAAAAATCAATTGTACTTGCTGTTCTTTAAACTATTGGAGCCAGAAATCTTTAAGCCAATCCACTGTAAACCACGCAGAGATCTACCAGTAGACTTTGCCCTACCTTTTGCCCACCTCTACCTTAAACGGTTTGGGCCCAAGTTACTTGAAGGGCCACCTTCACTCATACCAGTCTGCTCATACTCTGAGGTCATCAACAGAGGCCCTTCTGACTTGTCTGCCACCAAGAGCAGTTAGGATGGTGAGTATGAGGGAGATGGCCTTTTTGGTAGTGGACCCAATGCTCTGGAATGAGCTTCCATTGAGGAGTTCATCAGGCCCATTCTTTACTGGCCTTGAGGAAAACTCTGAAGGCCTACTTGTTTTCAGTTACTTTTCCCTGAATTGTATTTTGGGGCTGCTGGTTTGAATTGTAATTGCTGGTGTTTATTGTTTTTATTTTATATAAAGTATTTATTTTACTGTTTCATTGTATTGTTTCCTTTATTATGTATACCATCTTGGGCGGGTTCAACCCTTAAAATTTAAATAATTTTAAATGAATGAATGAATGTAGACTCCTACCAACTGCAGTGCTGAGTAGCACACTGTCCAACCCCCTGCACTGAGCCTAAATGGCCCCTTCCAACTCTATGATTCTATCCATGTGCAAATGTCTCAGGACAGTGGGCAGCAGAATCATGATTTGATTTACCTTACATCCATGTTGTCAAAGAAGGGGCAGGAGATTCATGCTTTAATGTGGCCACCAGGATTTGCAAGTTAATTTCTGTGTGTTTTTAGTAGCAAGAAGAAACAAGTCCAGTTCTACTCTGCAGCTGTTTCAGTGGAATTCTATGTTTTTTTCCAGTATCACAGCATGGGTTGTAAGCATGGGCTGACTTTGCTGTGCTGCTTGATAAAGGAGGAATTTGTGGCTGAGCCATAACCGAAAACGGAACTAGGAATGTGTCAACTGTACAGCTGTTGAGGAGTTGCTAAATCTGGAGTCAAGAAGCTCCGTAACTGAAAGCAGCCTTCTCCAACCAGTGCCCTCCAGATGTGTTGGACTACAATTCCCAGCATCCTGAGGCCATTGCTTTCATTTCTCTTTAGACAATTGGATTGTCTGCGCACAATTGCCTTGCTCACGTGTTTCCTCCACACACAAGGCTCACATGTGGAGGGAACAGCAGGGCTGCACTACCCAGCCGCACTGCAACATGTCTGTCTTCCCACCCCTCTGATCTCTGCGAGGTCATTGAAGGTTTGAAAGGGGAGTTAGCTGTACTCACGTAGGCTCCTCTGCATAATCGGATGCCTCAATTACCCAGGGCACCTGATTGCATGGAGGACTGCCTTCACACCTTTGCCAAACACAAGGAGGTCGAGGGTGAAGCCAGCCTGGGGTAGGGACACTGGTGGCCACTGAGGGCTGTGGGTTTCTGAGGGCCCCTGGGCCCCTCCCTCAGTGAGCCTACTTTCTCACCGCCATTGTCACCAGCTGCTATTGCTCCTCATCCTCCATCTCATCACTGCTATCACTTGCTTACTTGTCAGGCAGAGAGCCAGGGAGCAAGGAGACAGTGACGTCTCCTCGTCCTCCTCCTCACTGCCACTGTTGTCTAGGTAAGAGAGAGAAGCAGGGGAACAAAGTAGGTTGCAGTGGTGAAGAGGAGGAGCAGCTCCAGGGGGCCTCTGCTGGGGTGTGGGTCTTTGGCAGGTGCCCAACCATGCCCACCCTTGATGCAGCCTTGCTGGTGGTGCAACCAGCTAGGCGCAAAGATGCCAAGCGCGGGGGGGGGGTGATCTGCTCTCCACGTGTTAGCCCTATATAGGGAGGGAATGCCTGCGTGAGGCTAATATCAGATCCTGCAGTGACAAGTTCATATACCAAGGACAGGAATAAGGAACAATTAGTTTCAGTGGGGTCTGCTTGAATTAGGATCTGGAGGATGGCTTCTCCAGCCCATGGTTCTCGAGTTCAATTGCTAAAGCTAGAGGCTCAGGCAGGGGCCTGAATGCAGTAGGCAGAAGGTAGTGCTCTGTTGATCAGTTAAGGAAGAAGGCCGGATGCCCAGAATGTATTCCAGGCTTGGCTTATCCAGAAGCTTCATGCTGCCTGCCTGTCCAATTATACCACCTGGTTTGGCAAATGAGGGTTTACATTACATCACATAATTTGTCTAAACTGCACTTAGGAAATTTTTTTTAGCCCTGTCTTACCATGTTTTAGGAATAAATATGAGAGTTTCCCGCTTGAAAAGGATCATATGACAAAACACTTTGAGAATAAATGAGCAATCCATGCAGCTGATTTCCTCCTGTGTTGTATATCTTACGGGGGGTGCTGATGCTGTGGAGCTGATTTGGCATTCCCTTCTGCACCTCAAGAGCGCTCAGGAGCCTGTGCACATGTAGTCCATATAGTGTGGTGTGGTGGAGAGCCAGTGTGCTGTAGCGGTTAGAGTGTTGGATGGGGACCTGGGTTCTAGTCCCCTCTTGGCCATGAAGCTCACTGGGTGACTCTGGGACAGTTCACTGACTCTCAGAGCCTCATCACACAGGCTTTTTATTTTGTAGTTTAACAGGGCTTCTTTTTCCGCATTCTGAGATAAAGATCAGCTCTTTACACAAGCAAGTTCTCTGCAGCCTTGGGTTAGAGAACGAGCTGTGGATCAGCGGGTCTCCGGAGGGATTCAAGTCTCTCTCTCTCTCTGCAAAGCAGTGCAGGGTGTGTGTGTGGCTTCGTTGCTGTCAGCTGTTTACAAGAGGGGTCACTTGTCTTCCTCCTCCTCCACGGCTAGTTCCACACTTGCATTGAGCCTCTCCTAACCCAGCCAAGAATACTCTCCTCCCAGCCCAGGTCAACAGATAAGACATGCTGGAGGGTGCGGGGGAAGGCAATTGTGATTTTCCTGCTAATGCAATGGCTTCTTCTTCCCAGTCTGTGATTATAGCGCAACTGCACATTTACACACAGCCATTAAAGTGGATTTACTTTTAAATAGGGGATTATCTCTGGGGGCTCTGTGTGTGTGTGTGTGTGTGTGTGTGTGTGATAAAGATCAAAAGCAGCTGGATGTCTCCTAGAGATTGACGGCATCATGTAAATGACCCACAAACTTCTGTGAGTGACCAATCAGGAGTGCACAATAAATGCCTCGTGTAAAGACAGCCTCAGCCTAACCTACCTCACAGGCTTGTTGTGAGGATAAAATGGAGAGGAGGGGGATGATCATGTTTGTCACCTTGAGCTCCTTGGGGGAAAGGTGGGATATAAATGTAACAAACAACCAAACGGTGTTCATGATTCTGGCTCCCAGCTTGAGAGGTTCCCTGTTCAAGCTCTAGATTCCTGGCTGACAAGCATAGCCTTTCATGCAAAAGTCTCTGTGTACAATTTTTAAATGTACTGCTGGGCCTTGTATGGTCATGAACCCATGTGGTTTACAGCCAGTCAAGGACTGTTTCAGTTAGATTTTCAAATTACGATAAAATGAGATAGAGCTGAGCAAGGATGAGGGGAATTCTGGTGACACAGTGAAAGCAGCAGGGGTTACACCAGAGGCCAGGGCCATCATAGGCTGTGTGTTACCGCCGCCTGACTGAGTAGATACTTGCTCAGACATGTCTGGATCAGGATGGCAAAATACTTTCATTCTAACACTCCACATACAAAACAAACAGAGAACGTAATAGTCCAGCCTTTTAAGCAGAAAGCATTGGACTTGAAGGAATCACAGAATCATACAATAGTAGGGTTGGAAGGGGCCTACAAGGCCATCAAGTCCAGCCCCCTGCTCAATGCAGGAATCCAAGTCAGGAACGTAGCATGGAAACCATAGCTTTGATAGTCTGGATGGAGAGACATTCTAATCCTAATCTAGGACCCCAACAACCCTGATCCTGCAAAATGGTGACAAAGAAAACTGCCCACCTCTCTTTTCTACCCCGCCCCCCCTCCAACCCCACAGGGCCCCACATTAACACGCTGGTCCTCAAGGAAACTTTGTTCTCCACCAACAAGCAGTCCTCTCCACCCTGTAGATCAGGTGTTTGCTCTGACATCCCAAAAGCTCCCTGAACTATTCTCATTGCCTACATGAAAGAGGAGTCATGGTGTTGTGCAAAAAAAAAAAAAAATCACCCAAGAAAGAGTATTCATTTTTCTGGACTCCTGCTACTGGGTACTGTACCTGGCATCTGTTGAACTCCCACAGCTGCTTGAGCACATGCTTCCTGTTCTTCCTGTAAGGAAGCACAGTGGGGAGCATAGTGAAGTCTCCATTCCTGGCATCAATAAACATCAGCCCCTAGGAAAATGTTGAGGACAGGGCAACCAGGCAGCCTGGTCCCACGCCCAGGCAGAGGTGGATATCTGCACAGACCCAAAGCAGAAGTGGGAACATAGAGCAAGGCACAGAAGAGACAGAACAGCTCATGGCCAGGAGCAGCTTTCTCTTCAGTGCCCAGCCGGCCTTAGTATGTTTGACTCTCCTCTCTAGAACCCACCTGCCCAGCCTCCATGGCTGACAGTAGCAGGCTGTCATTTGCCTAGCTCTTTTCAAATGAGAGCTGTGCAAAGCAGATAACATTACTGGAGTGATAGAGTTACTGTTAAGGTTTAATCCTTGTGCCTGGCCAGGACATTTCCTGGCAGCTGTCTCTGGAGCATCCCAAGTGTGGGCCAAGTGGCAGCTCCACGGGCAGACAGAGAAAGAGCTGGCACTTGCGGCAATGTTGCAGCCTTCAGCTCCATGCATGGCACCTTCACTCAAGCAGGGTTCAGTGGTAATTTCTATAGTTAAAACTTTTATGTTCTTCCACCATGCCTGGAACTCTGTGCCTAACAGCTGAGTGACGTGCAGTAACTCAGTGGCGTTTTCCCTAGCGTTTGAGTTGGGAACTGAAGTTCTGGCTGTCATGCAGGCCTTGTTGCTGCCCAGTTATTGCTCTTCCACTGTAAGCTACATGTGGAATGGCAACTGACTTTCCACTCTTCCACAGGTAATGTGCTTTTTTGTGTGTATATCCTGCTATGTTCCATGCACACCAGCAGGCATGCTATAGCCGTGTGAGCCGGGAAGAAACAATTCACCTGGGCAGACAATTTTAGTATAAATACTTTTTAAACATGGAAGGAGCAATCCTATGGCTGCTAGACAGCAGCTAGACGGCCATAGGATATCATGTTATTCAGGAACTGACCTCGGAGCCCACGCTCCAAGGTCGGTCCCTGGAGAACCGACCTCCCCCCACTTTCATGCCGCCTCAGAGGCAGTGCAGAACAGCCCCATCCTCTGCACTCTCAAGAGAAGTGCAGAGCAGTCAAAAAGGCGTGGCTGCGGGCATTCTGGGGCGGGGAAGGCGGAAATGCCTGTACGACACATCCTATGTATGACACATCCTATGTGTCATACAGCGGCCTCCTTCCCCGCTCTGTCTTCCCGTGGCTAGATAGCTGCAATCGGCTGTCTAGCCGAAAATGCAGGGCAGGAGAAGCGCGGAGGGAATGATCCCCTCTGTGCTTCTCCTGCCCCACCTTGGATAGGCAGTTGCCTCTGAGTTTGGAGGCAGCTGCCTATCTGGATAGGATTGCGCCCTAAATCAATTTTTAAATGTACACTAAAGTGCTTTTTACAAATTTAGATGCTATTGTGGAAATATTTAAATAATTGTGGAATATTGAAAAAGTAGGTGAAAGTATGTTTTAGCATCAATTTAAAGATGGGGAAAACATATTTAAAAATGATACTGACAGGAAAAGTGGTGTATTTCTTTATTTTTAATTAATTTTATAACAGATACCTAAATGCATTTGCATTTAAGCAGTTTTGCACAAACAGTTCATTTTACATTTAAAAAAATGGTTGAAAAGGTGTTTTAGCGCATATGTAAAGATCAATATAAAAATAAATACACATGAAAGTAAACACATTGTAAAATGGTTGAAAAGGTGTTTTAGCGCATATGTAAAGATCAATATAAAAATAAATACACATGAAAGTAAACACATTGTAAAATGGTAAAATGGTAGAATGGCAGTAATAAAGGTATGTTGAAAGGTAGGGGTGTGGCTCACCCACTCAGTACATCACTGCATATATCAAAACCACATCTCTCAAAAAAGATGGAAGAGTAGTACTAAGAATGGTTCATACCTGCTATGATTTCGCTGCTGTTCCATCCTTTACAAAAACAGTTTATTTTCTTTGTTCTAAAGAAAGATCCCCTTCATGGATCACTGCCTTGTTGTGGCGAAGGGGCTTGCATAACTCAGTGAAGCCATAAGCTATGCCGTGCAGGGCCACCCAAGACGGACAGGTCATGGCAGAGAGTTCTGACAAAATGTGGTCCGCTGGAGAAGGAAATGGCAACTCACTCCAGTATTCCTGCCAAGAAAACCCATGGAACGTATCACAAGGCTAAAAGATATGATGCCGCAAGATGAGCCCCTCAGGTCGGAAGGTGTTCAATATACTACTGGGGAAGAGCAGAGGGAATTTCCAAGTAGCACCAGAAAGAGTGAAGCGGCTGGGCCAAAGCCGAAAGGACACTCAGCTGTGGATGTGTCTGGTGGTGAAAAGAAAGTCCAGTGCTGTAAAGAACAATATTGTTTAGGAACCTGGAATGTAAGATCAATGAATCAAGGAAAGCTGGAGGTGGTCAAACATGAGATGGCAAGATTGAACATCAACATCTTGGGAATCAGCGAACTAAAATGGACAGGCATGGGCGAATTTAATTCAGGTGACCATTATATCTTCTGCTGTGGGCAAGAATCCCTTAGAATAAATGGAGTAGCACTCATAGTCAACAAAAGGATGGGAAAAGCAGTACTGGGGTACAATCTCAAAAACGACAGAATGATCATAGTACGAATCCAAGGCAAACCATTCAACATCACAGTAATTCAAGTCTATGCCCCAACCACTGAGGCCGAAAAAGCTGAGGTTGATCGGTTCTATGAAGGCCTACAACACCTTCTAGAACTAACACCAAAAAAAGACGTCCTCTTCATCATAGGGGATTGGAATGCTAAAGTAGGAAGTCAAGAAATCACTGGGATAACAGGCAAGCATGGCCTTGGTGTACAAAATGAAGCAGGACAAAGGCTAATCGAGTTTTGCCAAGAGAACACGCTGATCATAGCAAACACTCTTTTCCAACAGCACAAGAGGCGACTCTACACATGGACATCACCAGATGGTCAATATCGAAATCAGATTGATTATGTCCTTTGCAGCCAAAGGTGGAGAAGCTCTATACAGTCAGTAAAAACAAGGCCTGGAGCTGACTGTGGCTCAGATCATGAGCTGCTTCTTGCAAAATTTTGGCTTAAACTGAAGAACGTAGGGAAAACCACTAAACCATTCAGGTATGACCTAAATCATATCCCTGATGAATATACAGTGGAGGTGAGGAATAGATTTCAGGGATTAGACCTGATAGACAGAGTGCCTGAGGAACTATGGACGGAGATCCGTAACATTGTTCAGGAGGCAGCAACTCAATCCAGCCCAAAGAAAAAGAAATGCAAGAAAGCAAAGTGGCTGTCTAATGAGGCTTTACAAGTAGCTGAGGAAAGAAGGGAAGCAAAAAGCAAGGGAGAAAGGGGAAGATATATCCAACTGAATGCAGAGTCCCAGAGAATAGCACGGAGAGACAAGAAGGCCTTCTTAAATGAACAATGCAAAGAAATCAAGGAAAACAACAGAATGGGAAAGACTAGAGATCTCTTCAAGAAAATCGGAGATCTCAAGGGAACGTTTTGTGCAAAGACAGGCATGATAAAGGACAAAGAAGGGAGGGACTTAACAAAAGCAGATGAGATTAAGAAGAGGTGGAAAGAATACACAGAAGAACTATACAGGAAAGATCTAAATGTCCCTGATAGCCATGATAGTGCGGTCACTGAACTTGAGCCGGACATCCTAGAGAGTGAAGGCAAGTGGGCCTTAGGAAGCATTACTAACAACAAAGCTAGCGGAGATGACAGTATTCCAGCCGAGCTATTGAAAATCCTAAAAGATGATGCTGTTAAAGTGCTGCACTCAAAATGCCAACAAATTTGGAACACTCAACAGTGGCCACAAGACTGGAAAAGGTCAGTTTACATTCCAATTCCAAAGAAGGGCAACGCCAAAGAGTGTTCAAACTACCGTACAATTGCGCTCATTTCACATGCCAACAAGGTTATGCTCAAAATCCTACAAGATAGGCTTCAGCAGTATGTGAACCGAGAACTACCGGACGTACAAGCTGGGTTTCGAAGAGGCAGAGGAACTAGAGATCAAATCACCAACTTTCGCTGGATCATGGAGAAAGCAAGAGAATTCCAGAAAAACATCTATTTCTGCTTCATTGACAACGCTAAAGCCTTTGATTTTGTGGATCACAACAAACTGTGGCAAATTCTTAAAGAGATGGGGGTACCAGACCACCTTACCTGTCTCCTAAGAAACCTGTACGAGGGTCAAGAAGCAACAGTAAGAACCAGACATGGAACAACCGATTGGTTCAAAACTGGGAAAGAAGTACGACAAGGCTGCTTATTGTCACCCTGCTTATTTAACTTATATGCAGAGTACATCATGAGAAATGCCGGGTTGGATGAATCACAGGTCGGAATTAAGATTGCCGGGAGAATTATCACAACCTCAGATACGCAGATGATACCACCCTAATGGCAGAAAGTGAAGAGGATCTCAAGAGCCTCTTGTTGAGGGTGAAAGAGGAGAGTGCAAAAGCTGGTTTGAAACTCAACATTAAAAAAACTAAGATCATGGCACCTGGCCCCATCACTTCCTGGCATATGGAAGGAGAAGAAATGGAAGCAGTGACAGATTTTATTTTCTTGGGCTCCAAGATCATCGCAGACGGTGACTGTAGCCATGAAATTAAAAGACGCTTGCTCCTTAGGAGGAAAGCTATGGCAAACCTAGACAGCATAGTAAGAAGCAGAGACATCACCTTGCCGACAAAGGTCCATCTAATCAAAGCTATGGTTTTCCCAGTAGTAACATATGGATGTGAGAGCTGGACTATAAGGAAGGCTGAGCACCGAAGAATTGATGCTTTCGAACTGTGGTGCTGGAGAAGACTCTTACGAGTCCCCTGGACTGCAAGGAGGTCAAATCAGTCCATCCTAAAGGAAATCAACCCTGAGTGCTCCTTGGAAGGACAGATACTGAAGCTGAAGCTCAAATATTTTGGCCACCTAATGCGAAAACTCCCTGGAAAAGACCCTGATGCTGGGAAAGATTGAAGGCAAAAGGAGAAGGGGACGGCAGAGGATGAGATGGCTAGATAGCATCACTGATGCAATGAATATGGACTTGAGCACGCTCTGGGAGAGAGCGCAGGACAGGAATGCCTGGCGTGCTATGGTCCATGGGGTCACGAAGAGTCAGACACGACTGAACGACTGAACAACAACAAAGAAAGATGGAAGAAAGATGGGGAAAAAAACATAGGAGTGGAACAATTTCTGACAGTATGTAGGTGCCATGTAAAAAGTGAGTGAATGAAGTGTGGCGATTCCACAGCTAGTGTGGAAGCACCCATCGCTTCAGAACAAATATTGGAAGGGTGCTTCCAAACTACATTTCAGCAGAGTTCTGGAATGCATTACTTCCCCCAACAGATGACTCTCCAGATGGAGCCAACAGTGGGACTACCAGATCCATGCTGGATCCCCTGCTTCCCAGGAATAGTATCTATCCAGGAGGGAGACCAACCTGACCCATCGATTGGCCAGAGAAGGAACAATTGCCGGGATCTCACTTCCCCTCCCTGCCAGAAAGAACACTCAGCATCAACTGCAGAAGGAAGAGGAAAGAACGCTCTGGACCCATCCATCAGCCTACAGAACAGAACCTCATTCAAGCAGGAACACCAGCAATGGAAGACCAGCCTGGCCTGATGTGCTGTTAAATGCCCACTTATAGCTCATCACCTTGTTCTGGCCTTGAAAAACTGATCTCCTCATCCTTTTCCCTCCACTCCCCTTCCCTCGTGTGTCTTGTCGTTCTGTTTGTAAGTCTGATGGTGGGGGCCCTCTCTCTCTATTTTATTTTGGGGAGACAATCATTGTTTGAAAAGCAGGATAAAAATATAGTAAATAAATAAGGCAGAATGGGAAAGAAGCCAAGCAGAGGGAACATTTCTGACTCAGGTTGCTCCAAATAGAGGGTGCCTAGCATTACCAGTTAGAAGGCACTGTGCAGCTATTCCATCTTTTCCTCCTTAATGGATTATTTTTGGAAAGAAAAAATATGGAAGGAGGACACACACAGGAGGGTTACAAGTGGAAGATGATGACATCTCCCCACACCCCCCTGTGAAATCCCATGAATGAGGCAGGGCAATTCCACAATAAAAGCCTTATCTGGAAACATCCTTACTAATTCTGAGTACGCTGTTACACATGATGCCTGTTGCGGCAGCTGCAATCCATTGTACCCCACTCTTCCCAAGTCTTTCTTTTGTTTCTCCACAGGCAACTAGACAGCCACCACTCACTCACAGGCAAGGATCTCCTGCCCTTCCCCCAAAAACCTGCTGCAGTAGCCATGACTGGTGAGAAACCTGCTGTTCCTATGTAGGGTTGTTGCAGAACCCTGAGTCAGAGAGACCACGGAGTGAAGGAAAAAGAGATTCTTTATTTAACGCGCGGGCTTAAGGCTGGAATCGTTTCCAAAGAGCCAGAAGCCCCGATTTACATTAGCACATTGGTTTTATAGACATTGTGACATATATGAAACGGCTCCTCCTCTTCCTCCCGCATGGGGTTGCAATCCTCAACATTTCTTCTCTTAGCACTATTGTTTATAATACAAGAACTGGGTTATAGGGTAGCCATGATAAGGAGAGAACAGAAGAGAACAGCAGAGAACAAGATATACAGTTGTATGACCTTTGACAAGATAAGGAATTCCTGTGTCTCGTCAGCTTACAACAATATATTCAAGGGAGAAAGAGCTCAGCAAGAACATGAAGCATGAGACTGCATGAGGCTACTTAGTCTGACCCCCGATATGGCTGCTACATTCCCCCCTTAAATGCATAATTTCATTACAATTATAGCATTACTGATAACTATACAAAGCTTTTTGTGACATACATATTACTTAGCCTTTTGTTGGGCTATTAGAGCGTAGAGGGCAGCAGTTTTACTAGCTGAGACATAAAACAGATTGGTTAAACAGCGCATAAGACAAGGAACGCAGAGACATAACAGAACTTTTATGAACAATACTGGTAGAATTAGGATGAACAATGCTTTTAAGCCAGCTAAGATCTGGAAGCCAAGGGGTTAACTAATTGAGCTAATTGTTTTGTCTTATTGTTTTGTTAGCTACTATATTGTGCAGCTTGTTGATCTGTTCATCTACAGCATTGCCATTATCAGTTAAGTTAAAACAACAGAGCTTTTGGTGTGTCTCACAACTTAAATGATGAAGAAGGAAGAGGTAATCTATACCAGCTCTGTTTTCTAGAACTGCACCTCTTAGATCACGCAACTCTTTATTTAACAATGACAATGCTTGTGAGGTGGCATTTATGCTTTTGGCTAAGCTGCAAGCTAACCGGTTGATTTCCAGACCATCAGCCAAGGCTAAACCTGGAACCTCAACTAGTGACATTGCTAAGGCCAATTTTTTTGAGTCAGAATATAACTGCACATGACTATTACAATTTTTAGTTAGTTGGAGTGCTCGAGGCTGCCGTTGACGGATTTTTTCAGGCTACAGGGGAAGAACTGGCACCAGTTCAATTGGCGGCTGAGGCAACATGGGTGGTTATCAGACAAGTTGGCAGGAATGAATGACCAAGTGCGGGAATTACATGTCTAAAACCATCCATGAGGCAAAAGTATGTGGGCATCATTAAAAGATATGTTTTGAATTTTATTACAGTGGAAGGGGGCCAGGGATAGCTTTGTATTTTCTGGAAAATTTTTTGACAATTAAGCATTCGTGCACACGTAGCATTTGTTTCAGCAATGATGGGGGTGCGTAGAGTGAACTCTGTAGGGGGTAGGATCTTTGCAACCACGCCCCAATTAGCATTTTGGGAATAAGTTAAACTTACACCATAAACTTTTAACATGGTATCTTTTTGAATTTTCCCAGGATGTCTACAGACAGGTATTAGGCAAGAGCTAATAAGCCTGTTTGCAGGTATACCTCTTGGCAAACAAAAATGTTTTACTCTCGTGATGTTAGCCAGGTGAAGCCAGTAATTATCAGCAAATCACTGGGACAAACTTCTTTTTCCAGGGGCAGACCCCCCTTTTTGCACCTTATTAAGGAAACACAATGCAACACTACTAACACTACAACACGCATGTTTGATCTTCTTTGGGATCTGACCGTACGCTGGGCAGCTATTCACCTGGCAAGCTGCAGTAGGGTCTAGTCCCCTTCTTCAATTCTCCAGTTGCAGGTCTGACCGTACGCAGGGGGACAGTTTCCCGGTGTGTCCACAGTAAGGTCTAGCCTGAGTCTTCTTACTGCTTTTTCAGAATGATTTTTAAAGGATTTTCAGGATTTCTGTTTATGGTCTACTTTCCCCCTCTCGCTCTCTTGACTCGTGTCCAGTGTATCCAGAGTTTAACTCCAGCTGCTTTCATAGCTGTGGGGGTGGAAAGTATGACAGTTTTCAGTCCTCTCCATCTGGGAGTCAAAGGGTTATTTTTCCCTCTTTAATTCATACTTTAACTCTTGGTTGGAAAGGATGAACTTCTGTGATGGGAATGGCTTATTTTCTAAGACAAAGCGACGCTGGGCTTGAAGAACTTTGTTTAGTGTTTGGACTTCTTGTTGCTTGCTTTTGATGCTGCTCCAGTGTCAATTATGAAGTCAATGTCACTGCCCCTCACAGTCAATGTCACGGCCCCTCTCAAGCTGTCTCCCTCTTCGCCCATTCTGGCCTCTTTGGTTTTTTCCTTTGTGTATTTGATTTATTTTATTTGGGCATTCATGCCACTAATGTCCATCTTGTCCACACTGGGCACACTGGTTCTTTTTTAAGAATCTTCTGCCTCTGCTGGGTCTTCTTCTTTTTTCTTTCGTCCACGTCTTTTTGGGCCTCTGGGCTGAGGGAGGGGGGTATACTGGCGATAGGCATTTGAAAGACGCTCCAAGTACGCTCTGGGGCCTCGGTGGCACCTTGCAGCACTTTAGACACTTTGGTCATATTAACTGACTTCTTCATACCTGCTTTCATGGCTTTTAACAGCAGGGTTTGATACTGGGTGAGGCGCTCTAGCCGCACTTGTGTTTTGGGATTCCAGCAGGGGGGGGTTACTTACAAGGAGACTTTATTGGGTAACTTACAGCACACAGGCGTACTTAATTTTTGGATCAGACAGCTTCTCTGAACCACGAGCTATTGCACTAAATGGGTTTTTATACCATACATGTTACCCATGAGGCAGCACAACACTAGCAAGCATTTTCAGCATAGGCTAGAAGTGCTTGGTTCTCAGGCACAGCTTCCTGTAAACAACTTCGCTTCTCAGAGTGCTTGATAACACTTTTATTTATTAGTATGGGAAGACAAATTTTTTCTCTTTTTTTTGCTTTCTTTTTCTTTGCTGATCTGCCTGTATTGCAGATCATGTTTCAAACTTTTTACACAAAACTTTCTGCTCCATGCACCAGCTTTGTCTCTTTATTTGTCTTTTTCAAGTTAAACTTACTTAAACCTTTCTGCCTTACACTAGTCCCACTGACACACATTTGGGATAGGCTCTTCTTCTCCTTCTAGTTAGATTTTCTTTATCTTAAAGAACTATTACATTATTGTGGCTACTTTACCCCAGGTAATAAGCTCCAGGCACAATCAGCTGCTTTTAATTTACCCTGGGGGCAACTATGGCCACGCTTCTTTTTTACAAATGTTTTTTCTTTGCCTCTTGTCTTTTCTTTCTTTTTTTTTTTCTTCTCTTCTCTATCTGTCTGCTACTTTCTCTATTTTTTCTTTTCTACTTGCTTTTGTCTTTTCTCTTCGTCATCCATTGGGAACTACACTTAGTATCATTTGGAGTTGCAACTAACACTAATTTGCAAATATCACATATATTTCATGATATTTAAGAAATCATAAAATATACACAACAAACTTTTTCTGCAATTTAACACAATGAATGGAAAACACTTTTTGCATGGTAAGGCATGATGGAGCAGATCCAGCAATTATACTGCTCTTCTGGCTGAAAGCTCAGGGCTCATTAAAATCAAGGGACGGGCATACCCACACACGCAAAGAGTTCTAGGTCACCATTTTTGCATCGGCAACTCTATGCTGCATGAGTTCTGGCAAAAGGAAATCTAAAAGTCACAGATTAAACTCAGCCTGCTGTACACTGAGCTGACTACAAACATAGACACATGGTCCACAGCGATGAGAGTTCAAGTTTATCAAAAGCTTCATAGCACTGTCCATGGCAAGTTTGTGACAATTTAAAATTTTAGTTCATGTGCAGAGTGTCTCTAAAAAGCCCAGACATTGATGGAAGCAAACAGAGACGGCTCTGGGCAATGAAGATGTGATGTTTCCAGCAAAGGCTCTCCACTTTTGCATCAGTTTAAAAAGGGAAAGTGTGGCCCTACACCCCTTCTGACAGACAAGGGCCTTTAACTTTTTAGCAAGGCCTCTGTCTAAACAGAGCGGCACAGCTCAGCTCTCTAGCCGTGACACTTTAACCTGGGCAACTCCTCTGTAAATTTTATTTTACTTCTGTCAGGTTCTCTCACAGACATTTTAAAAACTTACTCTTTTTTTTTTTCTCTTCTAACCTGGTACACGAAAGCACTGAAACACTGAGTGCCGAAACTCAGGACGCTGGGGGGTGATGGGCATCGCCTTATACTTGCATTTTTCAGGCAGCCATTAATCTTCGGGAAGGCGGTGGGGTGATTTGCAGGACTTCAAAGGCAAGCTTCTCAGTTTGTTTGTATTTGTAAATCCCAAGCTCAAAACAGGACACGATGAGGTACAGGGCCACCAAATTCTTGCTTTGGCACGGGCAACAAATAACTCGGGTTAGCTTTCTTCGCTGGGGTCTCAAACAGGAAAACAGTCTTAATTTAAAGTTGTAACATCACTGACAGCGTCAGCCAGCCAGCTACACAGATCTCATTGTTTTTCAAGACAGTTGCTCCAATATCTTCTTTTCTTCTCAATCAGGTTGGGTCTCCCAGCTTACACAGTTTATTGCAGCTTCCAGGAGCATGGCAGTAGCGTGATTTTGGCTTGGCCAGGAACATGCTGTCTGGTTTCTCAGTCTCTTTAGCACACACACTTAGGCAGTGTAACACTGGACACTCGAATCAGTGAGATTTCTTCATTGCAGGGAATCCCACGGCAAAAGCTTAATGGTTACGCTCTTCAGAAATCATATAGCTGATGGTCAGTAGCTACAGGCTCTATGCAATTCTAACACAGTTCAAAGCTAAACACGGTTACCTTGACAGAGATCTTCAACATGGTCTTTCCGCTTCATTCTGCTTTGGGACAGTCTTATGGCACACTTTTCACTCGAAGAGGGGTCTAGCCTGTGCTCTGGGGGCTGATTCTTCACCTTTATTTTCTATTTTGCCTTCATCTTCTGGGTCTTCATTTTCAGTTTCCATTTCTTAGGGATTTTATCTCAATTAGGCGAGGTGATGATGTTGCACAACTCAGAACGTTGTGGGCAATTTTCCTGCCCCCCCTCTCTCGGCGCGCTAGGCTAACAGCTACTTCTTTGGCCTTACACTCTCACGCTCCCACGCTTTGTTAAAAGCCAGACTGTCCTGCAACATTTTTCTAATTAACAGCCTCAGATCTTGTTTTTTTTCCTCTCAGCTCGACCTTGAGCTTTTTGCTGTTTTCTCTCTCTATTCTGAATCTTTTAAAAAAACCTTTTTCCTTCTTTGTTTGACATACATCTCAAGGGGGTGCAAGGTTTGCTTCCCCCACCACCCATAGCCTCCCTCCTAAATTGAAGACAGACACAATTAGGGAATGGGAATTGGTCAGTGAGTAAGGGGTCTCACTGGCCGACACAAGAGGATTTTTCACATCACGCACTTTGCTACTGGCCTGGGCACCCGGACGGTCAACGGTATGCTTCAGAAACCGCAGTAGCCACTCACACAATCATCAATCTCTCCACTACATCCATATGTCCCTGCCACCCACTTTTCCCACTTTTTACCAGAGCGGAAAACGGCTTCCCCAGCTTCCTCAGCTTCCTACTGAGTACTGGCGTGCTAGGTACTGGCGCCCACTCGGGGGTGTGATCAGGCCCCCCTTCTACCCGCAAGGAGTAGGTTCTTTTGTATACGTATACCACCAACACTGACCTTCTTCATAAGGCGGGGCCCTCTTTTTTTCTGCCCAGTGGCCTTTCTCCCTAAAGGCGGGGCCCTCTTTTTCCCATATACTTGCCTTTCTCCTGAAGGCTTCTAATGTGGGTTTCAACTCAATTGCAGCTGCGATACAGGCAGGGCTCAAGTTCCTTCCTCCGCTTCCCAAGGTTCTCTTGCTGCTCGCTGCCGTTTGGGCGATCCCGGTGCAGGCTTTCTCCCATTCACTTGACAAAAAGGTCGGTGGCGCCAAGAAAGGGAGGCATGCGCCGAGCTCGTCTTCCCGGTGCGGCGATCAAGAGCAGGCAACTGCCACCTGTCTGGCTCAAAGCCTGCCACATCCGAGTCACGGCACCATTTATGTTGCAGAACCCTGAGTCAGAGAGACCACGGAGTGAAGGAAAAAGAGATTCTTTATTTAACGCGCGGGCTTAAGGCTGGAATCGTTTCCAAAGAGCCAGAAGCCCCGATTTACATTAGCACATTGGTTTTATAGACATTGTGACATATATGAAACGGCTCCTCCTCTTCCTCCCGCATGGGGTTGCAATCCTCAACATTTCTTCTCTTAGCACTATTGTTTATAATACAAGAACTGGGTTATAGGGTAGCCATGATAAGGAGAGAACAGAAGAGAACAGCAGAGAACAAGATATACAGTTGTATGACCTTTGACAAGATAAGGAATTCCTGTGTCTCGTCAGCTTACAACAATATATTCAAGGGAGAAAGAGCTCAGCAAGAACATGAAGCATGAGACTGCATGAGGCTACTTAGTCTGACCCCCGATATGGCTGCTACAGGGTTGAGATCTTTTTTGTCTTCATAGGATTCTTGTCACTCTGAAACATGCATGACAAATCTTCAGGCTGCAGTTCAGAGTGCAAATGTTCCAAAGGGTTGGTAGAATTAGCTAAATGTCCTGTTTCAATGCTGGCAAGGGCCTTGGGCAAGGCGCAGATAGTCCCAGAAGTGAGAGAGCAACAAGTTCAGTCCAAGGATCATGCACAGGAATTCCAAGGAGGTTTTGCAGGCACAGGCAGAGGCTACCAAATGATTTGTAGAAAGGGGGTGGCAGTGGCACCAGGGGAAGGGATGGCCCTCTGGGGGACCCTGGAGGGCTGAACTGGGATCCCAGGAGGGCTAGATTTGGCCCCTAGGCCTGAGGTTCTGCACCCCTGCGGTATGCAATGTATAGTTTCTACAGGCTTTGACCCAGGACAATTAGCAACTCAGGGTGGGTGGGTGCAGGGGAAAAGGTTATAACCCTGCACTGCTTTCCCAATCCAAATCCCCCTATTTATTTTGCCCTCCAATTCAAATTCCTCCCTTCCTGGTTTATTTACCTGTTTTTACAATATGCAAAAGATCCCATCATGGATCTCCTGACATCACATCTGGATTGGCCCTAAGACTGGAACAACACAACAGAAAAATTGATAATTTAGATTTTAGCATGGGGACAGAAGGCCAAAGGCTGGATATGGATCCTGTGGAGAACAGTGAATCTGCGTCTGCCCTTGGTGACGACGTTGTCTGTCGCGAAGGAATTCAGACTGCTCTTATTTCGCACTTCATTGCTCGTGAAGACAGCCTCAAGAGAGCCCTTGGAAATGACACAGAATTGAAGCTGAGGGAAGGGCAAGGCAGGAGGAAAAGGCAGTGATCATTTACTGCCATGAGAACTGCTGGGTGCAACTTGGATTCCAAGGGCCCCGGCCTATGCCTGTTTAGACAGAGAAAGGTCCTACAACTCCCAGCATTCCCCAGCCAGCCATGATGGGAGTTATAGGACTTTGTTCTGTTTAAACAAGCATAGGACGGGGCCCCAAGTCAAACTTTCTGTCCAATCCCAGGGAGAGGTTGCAGTCATTTACTGGTGACAGAAAGTCCCTCTGCTTATGTGGGTAGGTAGTTAATTTTTGTGAACTGCCCAGACAGCTTCAGCTATTGGGTGGTATAGAAATAAAATACATACATACATACAACTTCACCACAGTACTTCAGACATTTCAAAGCTGAGACCTGTTCTTGGAAGCATGTTATGCCATGAAGCTCTGGTGAGCAAAATTAAATCCTGGAGGAGGCAATGGGCAGGAGAGAGGTGAGGTGTGTGGGTGGCTTTTGTGGTGGCCAGACATGCAGAATCTGGGGGATGTATGAGCAGATTGCTGCTGGAATGACCTGTCCAACCTTATGAAAACAGACGTAGCATTATTAGGGCTGTCCAGTCCTGACACTCTGTGCTTTATTTACTTACTGTATTTGCATAGGTTTCCCAATAACATGCATTCTTGGGCAGCTCACAGAAATAAAAGAATAAAATAGAATATTAAAATACAGTAGCATTAAAATACATTGCAGCATTTTTTTACCAGTTCCTGTGCTTTTGGCATTGGCGTGGCAGAGAGGGCAGATTGAGTACATTCTAAACAGCAGAACTTGGAGCCCAGCTTGGAAAATCTTTGCATTTTCTCTGCTCAGGAGATAACCCGTCTATGAGCCATGAAAATGGCTCCCTGTCAATTAGTAGGTAAAATGGGAAAGCACAAATCAGTCTTCCTAATTACAACAAACAAAAAACTTGAAATGAGAATGGAACATGGAGTGTAGGAAACTCATCACCAATGATATCATGGACACTATCCAATAAGTGTATCTGTTCCAACAGTAGCAGCAGGCCTGATACTACTGCGGGGGGAAATTGAGTTTAGCCATCACCCACCATTTGTATCTTGAGCGCTGGTAGAACTGTTTTCCAACTGCAACTGTTTTCTTGAATAAAGTACTTGTATCCCAAGTGGCTGAAGAGTTATAGCAATACCACAATTTTAAAAATGCCATCTGTAAACAGCAAAAGATCAAAGGTACGCTCTAGCTTGCTCTCGTCACCGTCACTCTATAAATGTGTATGAGCTTCTACCACTGACATTTTTAGAAAAAGGTTCTGGAAGGCCTTGTGGCGGATCCTGCCTACTTAGCACTTTTATTGAAGGGAATGTTTTTCAGCAGAAAGTACATATGCAGCCATAGTTATTTCCATATCAGCATGGAATATTCTAAGATAAGCATTCCTTACAAATACCATTTTACATTCATACCATTTTCCCAATAAGGTTAAACCACCCCCAAATTCTAGTGTTCTCATTTACAACATCATAAATTCGGTTCTGCATGCTGGCAACGTGACTAGCCTCAGCACTTAGAATTGGTCAGAGGAAATGTTTGGAAATGACTACACTGGAAGGAAACCAAGAACCAGGTAAACGCATGTCAGTAAAGTGACTACTGAGCCATGACTGATGGGAGCCTTGTTGCACTGCAATGATGTAAGAGGCACATCTTTTACCAGATGGTCCTGGTAATGAGGAGGGGACTGGCATCTATAGTCCTGAGGCCAATCAGGCAGCAGTGACGTTTTGGCTGCCAGCTCCTGGATTTCGCTGATACAAGAACAATTATAGGGATTGTGGCCAGCTTTCAACCTCTGCAGATGTTTCAGATGCAGCAGGTCCTTGCTTGGAAGCTGTGAGATCTGGTTTTGATCTAAACTGAGGACCTCCAACCTAGGAAGTCTTTTGACGGAGGGGACGGTCTGCAGCCTGTTGTTGTTCAGGTAGAGTTCTTTCAAGCCAGGAAATGAGAGGTCAAGTGTAAACATGCTATTGGCACTCAGATCTAATATCTCAACATTGGGCGGCAGAAATCTGTTCATGTGTTCTAAACCTGTGTTGGACAAATTAAAAATATGAAGTGACGGTGGCCACATGCAGCGGGAGGAGCCTCCAGGCAGGAAGCCATTTTGACTTAGATCTAAGTGAGCGAGCTTGCTGAGATGACTAAGAGTCTGGCACACCATCTCATAAGAGGTCAGGTTGTTGTGGTGCAGTTTTAATATCTGGAGCTGTGGGAAAGCCCCTTCACAGAACGATGACTTAATGCTGTGGTCCTGGAAATGGTTTCCTGAAATATCCAGAAAACGCAATGCTGCGAACACTGTGCCAATTTTGCATGGGATAGATGTGACTTGTGAGTCTGTAACTGTTAGGTTCTTCAGGGCCTCCAGCCACCTTCTCAGGCCAGTTGTGTCCACCCTGTCATCCAGGGGGGCAGCAGTCACTTTGTGGAAACGCAAAGAGGAAACCTTCAAGTCCAAGCGACCTGTGTCATGCCAGGAGGCATTTCTAAGGAAAGTGCAGTTTACAAATTCAAGTTCTGAAACCAGAGGAGTGTAGGAAACAAATTCCATGGCTCCTGGCAAGAAAACCTCTGGGATAAGGAGGTCTGTAAAGATGAGCTTGTTTACTTGTAGGGCCTGCAGAATTTCAATCATCTGTGGGGTTGCCTTGATTTTAGAAAAAGGTTGAAATTGTAACAGGTTTCCTCCTCGAAGCTCATACGAGTTGGCTGGGAGGCAGTGAATGAAGCTTCTTAACTCTGTCTGGTCTAGCAGTGAACAAACACAGTGCATTTCAGACTCGAGAAATTTACAGTTGCCTTTTGCTTTCGGGAGGTTCAGTCCCAGGAGAAGGACGAATACAAAGGCCTGAGCTCTGCACATGGTGCAAAGTCTGAAAAGAGAAAAACCACAGTAAAGCGTTATTTCCTAAAGTATTAGTGGCCATCCATATGCTAGAGGATATGAATGGTTCTTATGAGAAGTCTGTGGGAGCTGTTGGGAGGGACTCGGGCCACGACTCACTTAACCTGGACTTGAAGGGTGAATATGTACCAGAAACAGGTGGGAGAGGCCCCTGGGAGATGGGATTGCCCTTTCCTTGTCTCCTCCCCCTACTCTCTATTCTCCTTCCTCCTGCAAGGGATGCTGACCATGAAGTGGACCCCAGCCAACTTACCTCAAGATGTAAGCTTGTTATATCTCAAGTAAAGTCTGTCCTTAACCCACCACTCAAGTGTGTTTGGTCTACATCCGTGGCTACTGACAGGGGGCTGATTCAGACTTCAGGAGCAACATATACTAAGCAATGGCGCAGGGGAGCCAGTGTTTGCAGGGACATAGCGCTGACACTTTTATTAGCAAGGATGCTGAGGTCATCTGCCACCTCCCTCAACTTCCCTGTTCTGAGCTTAGCTGCATTTATCACAGTAGCTGGAGGGAAATGAATGTTTCTAGCAACAATCTATCCTTCCCTGTTATAATGCAAAGTATTTTAAGGTGGTTTGCTCTTAAATGGGCTACTAAGACCCACAGGCTTTACAAAAGACCTCCTCCTGGTGAAAATGAAAACTGCTTGAATTGGTTTGTTGATATGGATCAGCACAGCCACCTGCATTTTTGGTCACTCCTTGAGGGTGCGGTTATGGGGACTGTCATGATGAGCGCCTGCACTTCAAAATTTACCATGACACCACTGCACTGTTCCCTCATGTCCTGAGGCATATCGTTCTCTTGGGATGTGCTGGTCAGGGGGCTTGCAGGGTGTTGTTGTTGTTCAGTCGTTCAGTCGTGTCCGACTCTTCGTGACCCCATGGACCATAGCACGCCAGGCCTTCCTGTCCTCCGCTCTCTCCTGGAGCGTGCTCAAGTTCATGTTCATTGCATCGGTGATGCTATCTAGCCATCTCATCCTCTGCCGTCCCCTTCTCCTTTTGCCTTCAGTCTTTCCCAGCATCAGGGTCTTTTCCAGGGAGTTTTCTCTTTGCGTTAGGTGGCCAAAATATTGGAGCTTCAGCTTCAGTATCTGTCCTTCCAATGAGCAGTCAGGGTATACTGACACAATTTCTAGAACATTCGTGATTAGGCTCTGAGGCTTTCTTCACACGGAGCTTTTATCCTGCAACTGAGACTGCTCCTGCATGGAAGTCTGTGGGCTCTTTACATGACGCTGTGACCCTCCAGGGCATCTCCTGCACTAAATGCCCTTTGTTCCATTTTTAAATAGATCGCAGATAACGAGCTATCAAATCACCCCGTTGTGTTTGGCTTCAGTTTCCTCCGTGAAAAGAGTTAAAGCAGCAAGAAGAGGAGCGAGATGAATGAAAGATAATGGAAGACTCAGATACGGGGAGAAGGAGGGGAAGGGGGTGGGGGAAAAGGAAGCACGTGAAAAAGGGAGTCATTGTTATCCTGCATTGAAAAGGGAAGCAGAAAGCCCCATTTTAAATGCAGGATTTCAGGCTGGTGTAGAGATGCCCTGAGTCACCTTTCAGCATTATCTTCTTTCCCCTCTCAGCAGTTTCAGCAGTCACACATCTCATGCACCCTTCAGCCATTTGCCTTCAGCTGTTTCAACAGTTACAAATCTCATGCATCCATTTCAGTTCTAATGCTTACACAATAGCCTAACTCTAGCTCGCTTGTGGTATTGGAAGGGGTGGGGGAATGAAAGCAGTGGAGAATCAGGAGGTAAGATGGTGAAGGTGTGGGCATCACTCCCATCACCCTGCACTCCATTTAGTAATGAAAGTAGACCACACCTCCATTTTCTAGCCAAACTGGAGTGTGCATGTTTAGCAAACACATGCATGTCTCCTGTGACATCACTAGTCACTACTCCAGTTCCCAGTCTTAGTTCAGACCTATTTGCACGTCCAGCAAACAACATATGTCACACTAAAGCTGGGTTCACACAACATGCCAACCCACCTAGTGTGGGTTGTTGTTGAACTGTGGGTTATTGTGTTATTGTGCAGCATGAATGTGCTGCATTCATTCAAATGTCTGAATGCAGCACGTTTTCCGGAGGGTGGCTTGTTAACCACCTTGAACAATCCAACAATAAGCCATCGGTTCTCAAGGTGGCCTGTTTGAGAAAAATAAACCACACTGCATAGTTAACAAGCTACCCTGCAGAAAACATGCTGCGTTCAGACAACACAGTGACCCATGGTGGGTTAGCATGTTGTGTGAACCCTGCCTAAGGGAAATGGCAAAGTCTTGTGAGCAAACAGGGATAAGCAAGAGCTGCAACTGGGTGCAGGACCTGGGGACTCAGACTCCTCCTCTGACGTTTGGGGGCAAACAACTCTGCTTGTTTATGAAAGGACACACACACCTTTAGGGCACATTTCCATGCATCTCCCCACCATTTGGTAGGCATTTTAATAATTTGGCCAGAGAAATAGGCTACAGTTAGACAGTATTGGAGGGAAGAGGGGAAGAAGGCAGCTGATGCAAAAGGTGCAGGTGAAGCCAGAGACAAAGATCATAAATGACAGCAAAAGGGAAGGAACAAGGTGAATGGAGTGAAAAGTGTGGGTGTTTGTGGGAGCATGACAAGAGCCATCTGACTAGAATGTGTGCAAAAGACGTGTGTGTGTGTGTGTGTGTATGAGAGAGAGAGAGAGAGAGAGAAATAGAAAAGACTGAAAGAACAGGAGCCAGACCCATACCCCACTGTGACTCCTTGCAGACTGATACTTGTAGGCTTCTCATCTCCATTCTGAGCTGTGTAGGAGATGCAATCCTCCTGTAGCACAAGGCACCACTGCATTCTATGTAGATCTAGTTTCTATTGGGAAAATAAACCTGTGTCTAAGATGTACTGTTTCAGACTGCAGGTGGGGTTTGGACTGTATACTCTTCCAAAGAACAAGAAAATCCCTTCGCAGAGAAAACTAGCATATCAGGGAGAAGGAGTACTTCCTGATATGCCAGTTTTCCATGGACAATACAATTCTGGGGATGGAAGGGAGAGCATTACATCTTGTTTGAAGTGGTATATCTGCCTCGGTGAGAACTAGGCCTTAGAGTAGACATGCACATTGCTGTTCACCACTTAACTAAACAAACAGAAAGCAGATTGTAGTATTCATAAGGCCATGGGTGGAGTGACAGCGGGAGGCGAGGGGGGTGCTTCTGGATGGACAGTTTTTAGCGCTACTGATCAAAGGCATTGTTCAGCTATTCTGTCTTTCTCTCCTTAATGGGCTCTGTGGTAAGAAAACAGGCAGAAGCAGCGGTGGGAAAATACGGGAGTCTTAAAAATGGAAGATGACATCTGGTGGCATTTTATTCATAAAATTCTATGAATGAAGCAGGGCAATGGCACGATAACAGCTTTGTCCGAAAACACCTCAGTTATAGGATCTCAACATTTCCTTGAGCTTTTCATCAAAGAGTGAAGTGAGTGGACACAGCCTTGTCCGTCCTACTTCAACGACTGCTATAACATACAGTCAGGGCCAGAAATACTGGAACAAGAATAACTGTTTTGGCAGTGCCTCTGTACACCACCACATCAAAGTTGGGTGTACAGAGGGAGGAAACTCTGCATTTGGTCGTGTCCATGGGTTCCAGACTTCAGGCAGTCACTGACTGCAAAGGATTTT
Organism: Heloderma suspectum; assembly: GCF_057233095.1. Classification (NCBI taxonomy): domain Eukaryota; kingdom Metazoa; phylum Chordata; class Lepidosauria; order Squamata; family Helodermatidae; genus Heloderma; species Heloderma suspectum. The sequence goes on from NC_139461.1 coordinate 146,772,063, forward strand.
CATCCAGGTATTAAAGGTGACTGTATTGTCAAGGAAATATCCCTGACAAGTCTGTTGTTAACATAAATGTTACACACATTTATGTTAGTGACATTTATGATACTGCTGTTGATTCTGTGTATTAGAAAGTAAGGTGTTCTTACCTGCCATTGTGAAGAACTTCCAAGTTTACCAAGGTCATGACAACTGAACACAGTCTTTTCACCTCCCCCCCACGCATGGCCCATTCCGTTCACACAGACTGCCGATATGCACACCCTGTCCCTACTCCCTCGCAAGTTATGAAACTAGTAAGGCAAACTTCCAGTCGGAGCCATGTCGCCCTGGTGATCCTCCTGCGGAGGCTCCACAGGTCGCCTCCTCAAACAGCTTTTAAAAGGCTGAAAAACCTTTTCATCTTCCCCTGGAATTAAAAGGAAAGCTAGAGTACCATCTGGATAAGATCTTGGAAGAACAACTCCTTTTGCGGAGCAGCAGAAGAGCTGGACTCTAAGGTCAGTTTTCCGGAGCGTCATCTACTCAAAGCTGTCTACTCAGAGCTGTTTTGAAACTCCTATGTAATTAGGAGACTTCAGGGCTGACGAGTTCCAAAAGTATTTATGAATTAAATTCCAACAATATCTGAGGACCTGCAAAATCTGTTGAAGTGTCTGTTTGTTTGTAATTATACTTACTTGCTTTCTTTACGGAAGAGGAGGATGGCAGCATCAAGGGGAAGGAAAAAAGCCGCAGGATCACTGCCAACTCCCCCAACCCCTCCCTTGGCAAAGGTTTCTAGAGATGCCGGAGTTGTAGAGGAGTTGCCAGCTCTGATAAAAACTTTGTCTTCTCAATTAGCAGAACAGGCTAAGAGGCTGGATACAATCCAAGATTCTATTACTAACCTTCAAGGGGCTGTGGATCTAATTAATAGCTGTTTGCAAGAGATGGAATTGAAGGTTATGCTCTCCAAGACCAGGTGTCTGCACAAGAGACGATGCCTCTCATAATATCCTGTCTGCGAGAATTTCCCAACTGGAGTCATATACTCATAGAGCGAATGGGCGTATCCTTGGTATCAAAGATCTGCCTGCTGATTTAAGTCTGTCTAAATTCTTGGCTACATTTCTGCATGAGCAACTCACTCTGCCATCTGATTATTTACTCAATATTGAGCATTCATACCATGTTCCAGGTCCAGTTCATGGCATCAAAGGGACTGCCTATACTGTTATAGTTCAATTTGCAAGAGTTTCTACAAAAAATCATATTTTGTGCTTGGCAAGAGAGGGGGGAGAACTTTTCGGGGGGTCAACATGAGACAAAGTTATGTTATTTCTGGATTACACTAAAGAAATCGCTGACAAAAGAAGGCAATTTACCAAGGCGAGAAATCAGGCAAGACAAATGAATCTGCAATATCATATCAAATACCTTGCTATATTTTCATTCTTTTTGAAGGCCAGATGAAAAAGTTTTTAAATAATGAAATGGCAGAGGCTTGGCTAGCTGGCATTCAAAGTAAAGCATGGGAGACATCTTCCCCAGCCACATGAGCTGGGAACTTTTCAATTATTATTGTTTTTCGGATTTGTTTGGGTTATAAGATCCAGGCAGTATGCCAGTCCAGAGGACTTGCATATATCTCCCCCCCCCTTTTCCCCTCTCTTTTTCTTACTTCCTCTTTTTTATATTAGACATGATATACTGTATAATAAAATTCCAGTGTGTGTGTGTATAGATATGTATACATTCATATATAGATTTAGAAAAGACACTATCTAAAATATAGATAGTATAAAATACATTAGTGATTGTTATTATTTCTTATCCTTTTTAATTTCCTCCCTTTTTATTATTATTACTATAATTATTATGAGACTTTGATTAGTAATATTTTTCGCTGGTTAAATTGTTAAGCTTTACTATTATATGTTAACTGAAGGGCAATATATGGTTATTGGAAATGAATTGTAGGCTTGCTCCCTTGCTATAAGACTGATGATATGATACTGAAATGTAAGGTTGATTATCTGTGCTGTACTGAATTGTAATATTGGCAATGTTATAGGTATAACTTTGAAGTAGAATGATATTTGAAGTTTGTGTGTAATGGAGTTTAAATTTAATCCTCTTAAGTAACTTTTTAATATATTTTCTTTTTCTTTCTTGCTTTCCTCTTTCTTTTCCTTCTTGTTTTTTTTTCTTTTTCGTTATTGCTGTGTCCTAAGAATACTGTATAGTTGGAAACTGTAGATAATGACTAGGTTGTTGGTACTGTTTATTTCATTTATAAAGATAAAAAATAGAATTAAAAGTGTTTTTTTTTTAAAGAAACTAGTAAGGCACGTACCAGATAAGGCATACCCAGAGTTTTTCCAGCAGTTCTATATACTCACCCATGCTCAATGGGAAAACCAGCCAATGCCTTGCTGTAAAAACGCATAAGCCTGAGTTGTTTACTCAGTACTATAAAAGCCTGTTGCACACCCTCTGAGGGGTGCCAGTTTCCCTTTGCTAACTGATTGCCATATGTGCACATATTAAACTTAGTCCATTGAAACCTTACCCGTGTCTAGCGTGTACTTTGGCCTACAGCTAGGTGACGAACCAGGAGGGGATTTATGCCCCTCTGCTCAACACCATTTGTAGTATTCATCCAGTCATAATCCTCTCCTGAGCCCCTCCCAGGCCCGTAACAAACTGCAACGTAAACACAAATTTCCATTTGTAGAAACAGGGAATGTGCACTTTTACGAGTTCGCAAAGAACTGCAAAATAATACCACAGATACATTTCTTTACCAGCAAGGTTTTTAAGAGTATCATTGATGAAAAGACTATTACAAATTTTAAAATGTCTAACATTTGCTATGCTGGATTTAGGCCTCAGTCCTTTGCATGCTTATCTGGAAGTAAGCTGTCATTGAACACCCAGTGAGGGACTTACTCCTGAGGAAATGTGCATAGGAAGGTGCTGCCCGTATGCCAGAATGGCCATCCGGTGGGCAGCAGGAGAAAAACTGAATTCAGAAGCAAAGCAAAGCAAAACTCACCCACCAAGCGGTCTGGCCTTTACTATCCGTTTCCACCACAAGTATGGCTCTGTTCCTTCTGCTTCCAGGATATTCTGGTTAATTCTTTTCACACACACAACACTTTATTTTCCTAACTTGCCCCTCCTTTCTGGGAGCAGAGATGACTTGTTTTGTCTTTACTTCCCCATCAGGTGTTTCTCTTCCCAGTCTATTTAGGGTTCTTTCTTCAGGGTCACACTTCATACATCGTTACAAGCAGGTTTGTGGTCAGCCCCTCAGCCTCTCATTTCACAAGTCTTTTGAGGAACCAGTGCTGCAGAAAGACATGGTTGCAACACTATTACATAACGGAGCTCAGAATTTGGAAATAAACAGGGGAAGGGATTTTTTAAAAAATCCTTGCTTCTGAGATTATTTTCTCCTGTATTTCTTTTCTCATGTCTCTGAAACAGGCTCAGCAGAAATGGTACTGCCGTTCCCAGGCACAAGGCAGCGATTGATTCCATATTATTATTCCATGTGATTCCATATGATTCCAGGCAAAAGGCAGTGAATTCATATTATTCATGTCACAATTAGCCTGGCTGCAGCAGTTGTTTTCTAATTCTGTATATCTGTCCTGCAAATGCTGCCTGAAAGTCAGGCTAAACAGAACAAGGTCTGTGTTGGCATTCCAGCCACTGCTGTGCAGGAAATCCAGGAAGCCCATCCCTGCCACATAAGCCCAGGCTGGCTGTCAGCTAGAGCATCAACTGCAAGACTAAATGCTGCTTCACAAAGGCAAGGTGGGGGTGAGATGCAGGATATCAGATCCTAGGGAATTCCCAGTCCTCAGACAGATGGGGGAGCATTCCCTTCACAAAGGAGAGGCACTCTGCATATGATCAGGGGCATTATGTCTATCAGGGCGCAATCCTATGGGGATAGGTGGCTGCCTATCCAATGCAGGGCAGAAGAAGCAGAGAGGGGATCGTTCCCTCCGTGCTTCCCCTGCCCTGCATATGAGGCTAGACAGCCAATTTCGGCTGTATAGCTGTGGGAAGGCGGAGCAGGGAGGAAGCTGCCAGACAACACATAGGATGTGTCATATCGGCATTTCTGCCTTCCCCGCCCCGGAATTGTGGAAAGAATCCTTTAACCTCACCCCTAATGTGTTGTGTGTACCCTAGAGTAGCAACGCAGTTATAAGATTGCCGTTGGCATCTGCATAAGGTGTCCAACAAATGCATGTGCTTGTGTTAGGTCTGAACCAGAGTTCCTCCATGTTGTACAGAATCTCACCCTCGTTTTGGTCTCAGTCTGTGAGAAGCAGATTACAGGCTATCAGCAGTTCTCTGAGAATCAAAGGGAAGATGGATTCCTCGCCAGACTGCAGACTGATAGCATTGTACTTTGTGTAGTAACTGAGTGTCAGTAGCTGGCAAGCGTCCATCCTGTCCAAGGAAAAGAACATTCCGCCCTTTTTCAGATAACAGACTGTATGAATGCCTCCAAGTAATGCGGCTACTACAGCATGGCTAGAGTTCTTCCCTATATGTGATGTATTTCGCTGTATAAAAGCCTGCCCCACTGAACAGTCAGGGCTCTCTGCCCCTTTGCTGACAGAGTGTCTGCAAGCCTCATAATAAACACGTGTCTGATCCAGAAGCTTATCCGTGTCTAGTTGATTTATTGGACCATCAGCTACCCAACGAACTGAAACGAGGGGCCTTTTGCCCCTCTTACCACAGAATGCCCCCCAGAATGCCCCATTTTGGCTGCTCCACACTCCTCTTCTGAGTGTGGAGCGCAGAGCTGTTCCACGCTGCCTCGCAGGCAGTGCAGAAGGGGTGGGAAGGTCGGTTCTCTGGGGACTGACCTTGGAGTATGGGCCCCAAGCTCGGTTCCTGGAAGACCACATATCCTATGTCTGTCTAGCCACTGACTAGCGGCCATAGGATTGCTCCCTCCGTCCTTTAAAAAAACTTTGGTTTTTTTGGGGAAAGGAACTCTGCATATGTTCAGAGGCACTCCACCTAATATGCCAAAACTTTTAAAATGAAAGGTGCAACCCTTGAAGTTGCTGGAACATCCAAAACCCATCTTTTGAGTCCTGCTGTTTTAAATCCAAGGTTAATAGGTGTTTATAGAATCATAGAATAGTAGGATTAGAAGGGGCCTACAAGGCCATCGAGTCCAACTCCCTGCTCAGTGCAGGAATCCAAGTGTGGGAGAGCCCACTATCCTGCCTTTCAAATAAAATTTACCAGGGCAGCTGAATTATGACCTCTGGATGAATGTTCAGTTGTCCTAGTTGTGCACAACGGGGCTTAAAAGGCTAAAGTAAGTTAGGTCTTCCCAGAATCCTCTAGTAAGTGCCCCCCACCCCGCTTTGTACATCTCATGATGTTATTAGACATGCAACTTGACCTGGAGGCCGTTATATCCACTGTGCCCAACCCAGGGATGGATCAGGTCTTTACAGCCTCTGCGTTGCCTCCAGTCATCAAGGTGATGTGTTAAAAACCTTTATACAGAGTGAAAATTAACAGTTGGCGAGGAGTCCCAAAGGCATTTGGGGCAATTACCAAAGGTTATTTTATGTTTGGATGAAGAACATGCGCAGACCACACATTCTGGTTCGTATCTGGGGTGGTTGCACATTAGGAGATCAGACTACACTTGACTGGGTTTTCTTCCTTGGCTGCTGGTAAACAAAGTATTGTTAGGGCAGCTGGGCAGCCATTCCTTTGAGAAGGGAGATCACTTGGTAATGGTCTAGGGCTGGTGTGTGTGTGTGTGTGTGTGTATGTTTTTTCGAAACACACATAAACAAAAAAAGAAGTGCAGTCAAAATCCCTAGAGATATAGAGAAGTTGCGCCAAGGACCTTCAGGCAGAACAAAACCTGCTGATAAATACAAACCTGATGCTGAAAACTGCCTGCCCCGTGTTGAATTCTTTCCCTTTGTAAAGCTGAGTAACAGTAATCAGTGTATTTATTTTGACATTTTTATATAAATGTATTTCTATACATTTCCCAACAAATTCAGACTATATACTCAAAGCTTATTCATAGCAGCACAGTCCCAACCCCATCAGATGGCCACCCAAGTTGAGGAGTTCCACTGGCTTGGGTAGACCAGCTGCTCGCAGTGCCCCCAACACTTCTTTCCTCCAGAGATGCCGCAGCGACAATACTGTGGTTATATCTGGATTTGATTATTGCAATGTGCTGTTTGTGGGGCAATCTTTGAAAAGTCTTTAGAAATTTCAGTTTGTCCAGAACGCGCCAGTGAGGATGTTGGGGGTATTCACTCATGAAACCGTATTACACCTGTTCTGCAATGGCTGCACTGGTTACCAGTTTGTTCCAGGCACAACTCAAAGTGTTGGTGATTACCTTTAAAGCTATAAGTAGCTTGCATCCAGGATATTTTAAGGATCACCCCTCTCATACTAGCCTGACCTCACCTCACCCTAAGATCTCAGGAGAAGGCCCTGCAGAAGGCTTGGTTGACAAAGGCAAGAAAAAGGGCCATTCCAGTGACCTCACCCAAGTAATAGAACCCTTTGCTTCATGGAGCTTCACTGGCCTGCTGAGTCTCAGTGGGAGGTGAAAGCCTTTTTTATTTGGCAGCAGGCTTTTGTTTTATTGGGTATATAATTTTTATCTGATATTTTCGTATCTGCTGAACCTGTTTTATCATATCATTTTTATGGAATCTTGTAAGCTGCCCTGAGAGGTGTGAGAGCACTAAAACGGCAAAGTATAAATCCTCATATAAATAAAGAAATAGCCTTATTCTCTTTATAAAACTCTATCATGTCCCTCTTTTTTTTTTCCTAAACTAAAAAGCCCCAAACATTATAACCTCTCCTCATAGGGGAATTGCTCCATAACGCATGCTAGATCAGACCAAATAGCTCTCTAGTCCAGCATTCTGTTGGCCTATGGGAAGCCCACAAGCAGGACACAAGTGCAACAGCATCCTCTGTCTCAAACTGGGGCCTGGTGCACTGAGGACCCACACTAACCAGGTTCGAGGATACCAGTATGACTCAAGTCCACTTGTGTGAAAGAATGACAGAGTTTATTGATGGAAAATGGTTGCAGACAGAATTAAGCAAAGAAAACACACATACAAACCATTCCCCTCACCCAAAAGGAGGAAGGGGGCTGTTCTCTTGGCAGCAAAACATGTTTCTCATGGTACAGAATGAGGCGTCTCTTATCAGCTAGAAGGTACAAACTGTACAGCTACAGTGCAAAGTAACTACTGTGCATTGTTTTAGCTTCTGTTCAAGGTGTGGCTTTCACTGTTTCTGAATACAGCTATGAGAACCCACCCTAAAATCATGAAAATTGCCAATGGCTCTAGCGAATTAGCATACTTACGCTATTAAACACTACATTAGATACTGCATATCTCTGGATAAATTCACACCTGCCTGCCATTCTTCTGAAACCAAATCCAATACACCCTTCGCACTCATGTTCCCCACCGACTGGTATTGAGAGACATACAGCCATCATATCTAGCAGCCACTGATGGCCTTAGGGCGCAATCCTATCAAGATAGGCGGCCACCTCTGAACTTGGAGGTGACTGCCTATCCAAACCAAGGCAGGAGAGGCACCGGGGGGAGGGGAGAATCTTTCCCTCTGTGCCTCTCCTGCCCTGCTATTTTTCGCTAGACAGCCATTTTGGCTGTCTAGCCGCGGGGAGGCCGACCAGGAGAGGAAGCTGCCATATGACACATTGGATGTGTCGTACGCGCAGCTCTGCTCTCCCCACCCTGGAACGCCCCTTTTCAGTCGCTCCGGGCTCCTCTTTCGAGCGTGGAGGATGGGGCTTCTCTGCGCTGCCTCTGAGGCAGCACGGGCATGGAGGGCGGTCAGTTTTCTGGGAACCAACCTTGGAGTGCGGGCTCCGAGGTTGGTTCCTGGAAATGAGCATATCCTATGGCCCTCTAGACAGCGTCTAGTGGCCATAGGAGTGCTCCCTTAGGCTCCATTAATTTGTCTAAATTTCTTTTAAAGCTATCCAAGTTGGTGACCATCACTACTACATTTTGTGGTAGTGAATTCCATAGTTTAACTAAGCACTGTGTGAAGAAGTGAGAAGAAAGGGGGCCAAACTCCCTCCATGTTTGATCTGTGTCTCCCCTCCCCATGTTCTGCTGGGAAAGCTACGTGCCAAAGAACAGCCCTGTCAGCAGTTTATTCCAGAAGCAGGTCATTTCGGCCTGTGAGTCATCACAATAGAATGTTGATAGGCGCCTGGCCAGAGGGGTCTTCCTGACTACGTGACCTACTTGACCAAGTAGTTTGCTGCCCAGCAGCAGTATTTTTCCGTTGTAAAACTAATTTGGCAGCATAGTATAAAAGCGTGTACCGCTCTTTTTTCGCTGCTGATTTCTCTTTGAGACTTCTGCCTTGCTTAAGCAATAAACACGTGTTTGATCCAGAGCTTACCCATGTCTAGTTGATTCTTTCGACCATCAGCTAGCCAACGAACCAAACCGAGGGGCCCTTTTGCCCCTCTTACCACAATCTAGGGATGTACGAAAATCACTTACCTTTCGCGGATTATGCTGATGGTGGGGGGCGGGGAGGCGTTCCGTCCCTCCCCCCGGAATCCTGGATGGGGGGAGGCGCTCCGTTCCTCCCCCCCAGAATCCTCCGCGGCCGGCTGTGCGCCGTGGCAGCTCTGCGGAGCAGCCAGCCAGGACCAGCCAGGTCAGAGCCGTCCGCAGCCAGATTTCCGGCCGCGGAGGGCTCTGGGTAAAAAACAAACAAACAAAAAACCCACATATAGCCGCCGCCATTTGTGTTCCTTCTTTTTGGCCGTCTTAATCTACGTAAATATTTACGTAGACTATGACGGCGAAAATAAGGGGAACGCAAATAGCGTAGTGGACGTAGCGGCCCAAAATAAGGAACGCAAATGGCGGCGGCCATTGCCGCTGCCATTTGCGTACGCTTTTTTTGCTTTTTTTTTTACCCAGTTGTTTTAGGCTACGTAAGTTTTTATGTAGCCTAAAACATCTGGGTAAAAAAAAAAGGCGTATGCAAATGGCGGCGGCCAGCCGTAGCCATTTGCGTACGCCTTTTTTTTTTTTTTTTTACCCAGACATTTTAGGCTACATAAAAACTTACGTAGCCTATCACGTCTGTATAAAAAACAAAACAAAACTGCAAATGGCAGCAGCAGTAGCCGGTTGGAAGACCAGCCGCTGCAGCTGCTGCCGCCCGGAAGATCCGCCCCAGGTAAGTCTCGTCCCGGGGGGATCCGCAGGGGGGGGGCATTCGGCCTCCCCGAGATCCGTGGCGGAATTCTCTGCCATCCCTACCACAATCTGGCAACCGTGGCAGGACTGGTTCTAGCTCGTTGCTCGTTCGGTCCCCCAGCCTCATCAAACACCCAGCTAGCACTTGGTGAGTTCACCTTCGGGTTATTTGGAGGAGTTTGGGGACAGAGGGACTTCAATATGGCCAGGTCCTTTAAAAGGGTAAGCAGATCCTGGTCTGGTTCTGGTTGTGCACAGTGAGTATTCCGTTAATAACTCTAATTGTTATTCGTATTGGGGAAATACATGTATTAGAAGTTGTTAACCTATTGAATCCTGTTGATAACTCTGATTATTATTCGTATTATGATACTGTAATTTTAAATACATGTTGTTGTTGTTCAGTCGTTCAGTCGTGTCCGACTCTTCGTGACCCCATGGACCATAGCACGCCAGGCCTTCCTGTCCTGCGCTCTCTCCCGGAGCGTGCTCAAGTTCATATTCATTGCATCCGTGATGCTATCTAGCCATCTCATCCTCTGCCGTCCCCTTCTCCTTTTGCCTTCAATCTTTCCCAGCATCAGGGTCTTTTCCAGGGAGTTTTCTCTTCGCATTAGGTGGCCAAAATATTGGAGCTTCACCTTCATTATCTGTCCTTCCAATGAGCACTCAGGGTTGATTTCCTTTAGGATGGACTGATTTGACCTCCTTGCAGTCCAGGGGACTCGTAAGAGTCTTCTCCAGCACCACAGTTCGAAAGCATCAATTCTTCGGCGCTCAGCCTTCCTTATAGTCCAGCTCTCACAGCCATACATTACTACTGGGAAAACCATAGCTTTGATTAGACGGACCTTTGTCGGCAAGGTGATGTCTCTGCTTCTTACTATGCTGTCTAGGTTGGCCATAGCTTTCCTCCCAAGGAGCAAGCGTCTTTTAATTTCATGGCTACAGTCACCGTCTGTGGTGATCTTGGAGCCCAAGAAAGTAAAATCTGTCACTGCTTCCATTTCTTCCCCTTCCATATGCCAGGAAGTGATGGGGCCAGATGCCATGATCTTCGTTTTTTTAATGTTGAGTTTCAAACCAGCTTTTGCACTCTCCTCTTTCACCCTCAACAAGAGGCTCTTTAGATCCTCTTCGCTTTCTGCCATTAGGGTGGTATCGTCTGCATATCGGAGGTTATTGATAATTCTCCCAGCAATCTTAATTCCGACCTCTGATTCATCCAACCCGGCATTTCTCATGATGTACTCTGCATATAAGTTAAATAAGCAGGGTGACAATATGCAGCCTTGTCGTACTCCTTTCCCAATTTTGAACCACTCGGTTGTTCCATGTCTGGTTCTTACTGTTGCTTCTTGACCCTCGTACAGGTTTCTCAGGAGACAGGTAAGGTGGTCTGGTACTCCCATCACTTTAAGAATTTGCCACAGTTTGTTGTGATCCACACAATCAAAGGCTTTAGCGTAGTCAATGAAGCAGAAATAGATTAAATACATGTACTAGACGTTATTGTCCGTCTAATCAAAGCTATGGTTTTCCCAGTAGTAATGTATGGCTGTGAGAGCTGGACTATAAGGAAGGCTGAGCGCCGAAGAATTGATGCTTTCGAACTGTGGTGCTGGAGAAGACTCTTACGAGTCCCCTGGACTGCAAGGAGGTCAAATCAGTCCATCCTAAAGGAAATCAACCCTGACTGCTCATTGGAAGGACAGATAATGAAGCTGAAGCTCCAATATTTTGGCCACCTAATGTGAAGAGAAAACTCCCTGGAAAAGACCCTGATGCTGGGAAAGACTGAAGGCAAAAGGAGAAGGGGACGGCAGAGGATGAGATGGCTAGATAGCATCACGGATGCAATGAATATGAACTTGAGCACGCTCCGGGAGAGAGCGCAGGACAGGAAGGCCTGGCGTGCTATGGTCCATGGGGTCACGAAGAGTCGGACACGACTGAACGACTGAACAACAACACAACTAGACGTTATTAACCTGTTGATATGGGAAATCAATGCAGTTCCCCTTTGGAGTCACCTCTGGATGCAAGAAAATATGGAATACTCTATCTGGTATAGCCGGCTTGTCTAAAAAGTGCATGTGTTATCTCTGTGTGGAAGAATGGCCAGTAACATCTCCCACTTGGCCAAATATAGGATCCTTTAATCAACAAGTTTTAAAAGATTTGAGACTAGTCTTAGAAGATAAATTTCCTAGCCAGATGGATTATTGGTACCTTAGGGCACATGAGGCATATAAACAGAACCAAAGAGGAAAGGTTTTTGCCCCAGAAAGCCTTAGCTCCCCACTAACGGCTCCACCTGGTTGTTGAGCCACCTCTGCCCCGTCTGGTTGTTATGAAAATTTCATCTGTAATACATTTGGATTAATCAAACTATTCTATGTCTGTTCTACCTCTACCGCGAAACTGCCACGCTGGCAAAATATAGTGCCTTATAAGGAAGTCAGGAATGCCAAGAATGTATCATGCAAGAGTACGTGACTAGCTTTCTGTGCATGCTTGAGTGTCGAAAGGCGATGTCTGTTTCCTGCTTCCTTTCCAGGTAGACAAAGTAATCAGTAAAGTGCAGGCGCGAGCCACAACAAACTTTGTATGTAAGCCTCTGAATCACACTGCCTAACTGCTGTCCTTCCTTTGGTGCCCCAGTCCCAAAGACTGCCATATTCTGCAGAATAAAATCGTGTTGGACCAGATCTCCGCCTCCTCTTGTTCTTGGTGAACAATTGGATAGTCTACCAGGAATACGAACACAGTTTTTGTAACAGCTCTGGCGAGCTAGGCAGGAGATGTTCCTGTGTGACTCGGCAGCCGGGTGGACCCAAGCGGAGGGCGCCCCAAACCGTGTTTTGGTTCACCATGGGGACTTGAGGTGGCTGCCGCCTGGTAGCCTGGCCAACAAAGGACTCCTGAAGAGATGAGGTGAGTGACGGTCTTTGGAGGACGGGATGCCGTCTGAGGTCGCTTGAAGGCCGAGCCATGAGGTAGGTCAGATCTGTTTTGTTCAGGCCATTTGGGGAGTGAAAACCTCCCTTTTGCAGTTCAACTGAGCCTCGCTTTAAAGCAGCAGTGGGCAACCCAGGACCGGCAGGATGGGATCAGGACAGTCTGTGGAAGAGAAGGGCCAAGACCCATTAGGATGCATGCTTAGGAATTTTAAGTGGTTCAAGCTAGATTATGGTGTTAAAATGACAAAAGAAGAGCTCATAATATTTTGTAACAGAGAATTGGTGACATTTGGTGTCGGCTGGCCAACTGGGGGAAGCTGGGGAAAGGATGTTGTTTCTAGGGTTCATGTTAAAGTGACTGCTGATGGTCATTGGGATCAGTTCCCTTATATTGATGCTTGGCAAACATGTATATTGAAAAATCCAGATTGGATAAGAAAATGTAAAGGTCAGTATTGTAAAGTCAGCTGGTACGCTCTGAGGCGAAATCCAAAGTCCCCGTTCTCCCCGACTCAGGCACCGGGGGCTGGGAGACCCTGCCCAAGGTGCCCTGAGTCTCCCCGGTCCTATTTGGCCTGTTAGGTTGGGAATGGAGGTTGCTGGGGAAGAGAGGGGTTTCTCGGGGGAGAGCTCAGTTCCATGGTTACATCCCCGCATCTCACTTCCTCCACACCGAAAAACCTTCCACCGTATCCAAGTTTGTTAGAGGAAGCAAGAGCAGCTGAGAAAGTTGTAAATTCTAAGGAAAGAGATTTATTTGAAGCCTTAAAGACTGTGGCAGAATCAGGAAACAGAAAGGAGATTTTAGATGCAGTAGAAACAGTCGCAGATGTATATTCGCCCCGCCCCCCCTTGAGATCAATGGCCAAAAAGGGCTCATAAGAGTGCAAAATGACAAAAGTTGGAAGACAGCTCCCCCTGCAGGTTGGCCCTGACCGACGGACTTTTGTTTATGTGCCATTCACTACATCTGATTTGTTTAATTGGAGAAACCAGAATCCCTCCTTAAGACAGAATCCTCAGAAAATGCACAGGCTGTTTGAGTCTATTTTCCGAAGCCATAATCCTACTTGAGGAGATGTACAAACCATGTTGAATGAGCTTTTGACTCCAGATGGTAGAAACGCAAGCGTGAAGGCAGGCCCACATAGAGAATGGAGCAGGCAGGACGCTCTCAACTCAGGCATTACCAGACTGGGAGCCAGATTGGCAGGCTGGGTCAGATATGCTGATCCACTTCAGGTGCCTCATTTTACATGGAGTTCAGACTGCCATCGCCAAGACTACAAATTTAAGCAAATTATATGAGGTCTGGCAGGGACCGACTGAAGACCCTAGTGCCTACCTTCAAAGGTTGTTCGATGCGTTCCGTCAGTATAGCGATATTAACCCTGAAGCTCAAGAGAATATGCGGATGGTTAACATGATGTTCATTGCCCAAGCGGCAACAGACATTAAGAGAAAGTTGCAGAAGACTGATGGAGCAGTGGCAATGCCCCTGTCTCAGTTGGTGGAAATTGCTTATAAGGTGTTTGAATTGTGAGAAAATAGAAAAAAAGGAAGCCGATACGAAAGCTAGGCAGCAGAATGCAGCTCTGATTGCAGCAGCAGTTACAGGGCGAGTGCCTGATTGGGCAAATAAAGGCTTGAAGAAGGATTTTGGAAGTCAGAGGAAGCATTTGGGGAGGGATGAGTGTGCTTATTGCAAAGAGAAAGGACATTGGCGAAAGGATTGCCTGAAGCTGAAGGGGCAGAAGAGGGGGGCCATGGTGGCCATAGAAGGAGAAGGATCAGACTGACACAGACCAGGATCTGGAACTTCCACCTTGAAGAGCTGTCTGGATCTGAAGGATCCTCTGGTTACAATAAGGGTGGAGGGAAAAGAAATAATGGGACGTATTGAACCAGGAGCGACTTATTCCATGCTGCTGAAAGCACCAGCGCCACAAATTAATAAGGAGAGAACTGTAATGATTGAAGGGATTGAAGGTCAACCCTCTAAGGTCCCTTATACCTTTCCCCTTCTCACAAAGATTGGAAATTGCCATTTGGAGCATGAATTTGTTGTGTCTGAAAGATGCCCAGCTGCACTACTCGGTCAGGACTTGTTGACAAAATTACAAGCAGAAATTTTCTTTTGGGATGACAAGATGGTTGTCAGGTTGCCAAAACAGCAGGGATCCAACTATCAGATGTGTTCACAATCTTATATGGATGAGGACATGTAACGTACAGTAGATCTCCATTGGGGAGCTGATGTGGCAAAGAAAGCCCCTAAAGACATGTGGGCAGGAAAGGTGCCTGCCAGGGCAAAGTTTGTTAAGCCTGTACAGATTAACCTTAAGCCAAGCTCCACCGGTAAAGATTAAACAATACCCTTTGTCATTGGAAGTCAAAAAGGGATTGAAACCTTTGATTGAAAAGTTTAAGCGTTATGGCTGGTTAAAAGATGGAACTTTGCCCTTTAACACCCCTATAACTGGAGTAAAGAAACCTCCTAAATTTGGAAAAGAAATTGAGTTCCACTTAGTCCAAGATCTAAGTGCCATAAACAGCATTATTAGTGTGGACCACCCAATGCGAAGAGAAAACTCTCTGGAAAAGACCCTGATGCTGGGAAAGACTGAAGGCAAAAGGAGAAGGGGACGGCAGAGGATGAGATGGCTAGATAGCATCACGGATGCAATGAATATGTACTTGAGCACGCTCCGGGAGAGAGTGCAGGACAGGAAGGCCTGGCGTGCTATGGTCCATGGGGTCACAAAGAGTCGGACATGACTGAACGACTGAACAACAACAAAAACCCTGTGGTTCCGAACCCACACACCATCATAACCCAAATTCCCAGAGAGGCCAGATGGTTTTCAGTACTTGACCTAAAGGATGCGTTCTTTTCAATCCCTTTGCATGAGGACAGTCAGAAATATTTTGCATTTGAGTGGGAAGACCCTGACACCCACACTAAGATTCAGCTTTTGTGGACCGTCCTCCCTCAGGGACTGACCATAAGTCCCACTATCTTCACGGGTGTGTTGCAAAATGACCTGAGGCAATGGAAAGAGGACCAGCCATGGGTGTCCTTACTCCAGTACACAGATGACCTTCTACTGGCCACCCGGACAGAGGACTCATGCACTGAAGCTACTATCTCCCTCCTGCAAGAATTGAACTTGAAAGGCTATAAGGTGTCAAGAGAAAAAGCTCAGATCTGCCAGACCTATGTTACTTTCTTGGGCTATTTGACCTGAAAAGGGACCCGAGATTTGAGTTCTGTTCAGTTGAATGCCATACACAAAGCACCGAGACCTAGAAACCCTCAAGAGTTGCGAGCCTTCCTTGGACTCACTGGATTTTGCAGAATGTGGATACCTGATTATGGAGGGAAGGCAAAGCCCCTGTATGAAGCTTTGACAAAAGAAAATATTACCCACTGGAAGTGGGCAAATGAAATGGAAAAGGCTTTTCTTGAATTGAAGCAAGCCTTGGTGTCACCACCTGCTTTGGCCCTACCAGACCCCAATGAACCATATCGGTTTTACGTACATGAAAATAAAGGAGTGGCGTCAGGGGTTCTAACCCAAAGGACAGGTACTTTCTGGAGACCTGTAGGATACTACTCCAAGGCTCTGGATCCAACTGCAAAGGGATGGCCCACTTGCTTGAGTGCTGTGGCAGCAACTGCACTCCTAGTGGAAGAGGGCCAGAAAATTGTGATGGGAGCGGACATGGAAATGCACACTCCTCATGGTGTACCCCAGATCCTGGGAAGCAATGGAGACAAGTTTCTGAATCCGTCGCGCCAATCACGCTATGATCTTCCTGCTTTTGTATGTTTCTCACATACAAAAAGAGTAACCTTTTGAATCCTGCCACTTTGCTCCCTGAGCCAGACCCAAATTGCCATGATTGTCTAGAGACTTTAAATCATGTGACTTTGATCAGGCCAGACCTCACTGATTCCTGGTTACCCAAAGCCAGACCTTGAAGTGTTTGTAGATGGCTCCAACTACGTGAGAGATGGAAGAAGATATACTGGATGTGCGGTAGTCACTCTTGATAAGACTTTATGGAAAGAGCGTCTTCCCAGCCATTGGTTGGCACAAGCAGCAGAACTAACAGCCTTAACTGGAGCCCTAGAAATAGGAGAAGGAAAAAGAGTGAACATCTTCACAGATTCACAATATGCTTTCAGCATGGTACATGCGAACAGAGTGCTGTGGAAAGAAAGAGGTTTCATTACTGCTTCAGGACAAAAGATTGCAAATGGACCCCAGATCATGAAACTTTTAGATGCCTTGATGAAGCCAAAAGAAATAGCCGTGAGTGCACATGGAAAGAGTGCCATTCCAGAAGAAAAAAAAGGCAATGCTTTGGCAGATAAAGCTGACAAGGAAGCAGCATGAATGGGAGGTGAAGACGTACATTATGAAGGAGCCCTAATCCCATACTTGAGACTTGGGTCCAATCTACTCACCAGCTGAAAATGAAAAAGCTCTTGAATACAAGGCAAAGCAAACTGAAGATGGGTGGTGGGTGATCCCAGGTGGTAAAGTATTTGTACCCAAACCTCTTTTGAGCTCCGTCATGAGAGACTTGCATCAGGCTACACATCTGGGAGGAACTGCGATGGGGGATCTACTCATGAGACACATTGTGGCCCCAGGATTGTATGTTGAAACCCAGAGAGCAGTGGCTAATTGTCCTTTGTGCCTCAAAAACAATCCCAAGTTGTCTAAGCCTCCAATTCCAATGGGAAGTCGCACATGGGCTTATTATCCTTTCCAGAGACTTCACAATGACTTTTCAGAGTTACCCTGGACTCATGGCTATCGGAATCTACTAGTAATAGTAGATCAATTGACCGTATGGGTTGAGGCCTACCCAACTCGTACAGTTACTGCACAAACAGTAGCCAAAATCCTGTTAAAAGAAGTAGTTCCTAGATTCTTGTTACCTGAGGAGACTAAATCGGATCAAGGGCCCCATTTCATTGGACAGGTGACACAAGCAGTGGCCCAGGTGCTACAAATTAACTGGAAACTACACTCCCCTTGGAGACCTCAATCCTCAGGCCAAGTTGAGAGGATGAACCACACTCTAAAGTTAATGCTTACTAAGATTTGTTCAGAGACTAAGCTGAAATGGCCACAGGCCTTACCAATTGCCTTGATCCAAGTACGGTGCACCCCCAGGGGAAGTATTAAATTGACACCTTTTGAGATGTTATATGGGCACCCACGTTGGATATTACCTATGGCTGATAGCTTAAATGTAAATTTAGAAATAGGAGCTTTAGAGATTCAAGAATATGTTACTGCCTTGCAGTCTGTTTTATCTTGTCTTCACAGGTTCGTGGCACCACATCAGTCCTTACCTTTGGATGCTCCAGTGCATAATTTCAATCCCAGTGATTGGGTGCTGATCTGGTCTTGGAGAGACGAACCACTTACCGAGAAGTGGAAGGTCCATTCCAGATCCTACTCACCACTCACACCACCGTGAAAGTCGCTGGAGGAAAGAAGTGGATCCATCATACCCGAGTAAAGGCATCACCTTCACCAGAGAGGGTCACACTGGAAGCTGACCCACCTGCAGACCACCACTGGAGTAGCGAACCACTAGAGGGACTCAAGTATTTGTTCAAGAGAGAACTTTCTCCTAATGCTTAATCATGCATATTATTCCTTCCTAAGTTTAGTTGTCTTAACATTCCCCACTCAGGTAAAAGGAAATTGGTTTAAGAGGCATGTTGAGTATATGTTTAAGCAGAATGGAGATGATTCTATCCTTTATTATGAACACCCATCAACTGTCAGAGACTTCACTTTGTTGCCTGCTTTGATTAGAGAACCACAAGTAATAGCTGGAACTCTACAGAAAGGGGGCACTCTCTTTTCAAGGGTTCCTGATGAATTGAACAACACTGAGTTCCAAAAGTTCAAATTCCAGACTTACACCAGGGGAATGTGTTTCTGTTGTCGACATTCTGGTGGCTGGAATAACGAAGCCCTTAATTATAACAAGGCTAGACCTGTCTTAGATTGGTTGGGAAATTATTCGCAATGCACAGATGGATTTTGGCTTTGGGGAAGTTTCAGTTCCTCCTATCCTCCTTCCATTAATCTCGGTGACACTGATTTTGGTAGTCTTTACTGAGTACCCTATGTTTTCCCCCAATTATACTGGGATGGGTAGCATATGCTTAGGCTGGCAAATGAGGGATCCCAACCTGTGTTTTTTCTTTGATGGATGGGCTACCAACTATTACCCCCAGGAATTACCAATGTGTAGGGGTTGGATATCTCACCATCCCAATACAGGTGGTAAAACCTCAGTCTGGGAGAAGAAAGAGAAATGTTGGAGGTATGGGGCAACTTGTGGGACGGATGTGTAAGAACTGTGATAATACCGTAATTATTGGGAAACAATTGTCAGATTCGGAACCAAACAGAGTAGGAGGAGGGTTGGTTACAGGATTGCTTACCTTGGGTTCATACCCAGGAGTCATTGCACAAGAAAACAGAAAAAGCATCCTAGGCCTCACTTGCCGCTTAGAGAAAACCATCAATGCCACAGCCATAGTAGTAAGAGCCATGCAATCTGAAATTGAAGATCTCAACCAGCAAGTGGCCCAACATTGGTTTGTTTTGGACTATCTCTTAGCATGACAAGGTGGCTTCTGTACCTCAGTAAAACAAGGGTGTAAAGTTCCATGATTTAAACAAAACAATAGAAGATGAAATCACCAAATTACAAGATATGATTGGACAGAACTATTTGGGGGTGAGTGATCCTTGGTCATGGTTGACTTCCTGGCTCCCTGACTTTGCATGGCTAAAGCAACTTGTGATTGGCGTAGTTCTGTTTGTTATGATACTATTAATGATGGTTTGCGCTTTTAAGTGTGTAGTCCACTGCTGGGCCAAAGAGAGGTATGGGATTTGAGAAAAGCCTTTTGAGAGGGGAGTGTTATGAAAATTTCATTTGTAATATATTTGGATTAATCAAGCTATTCGATGTCTATTCTACCTCTACTGTGAAACTGCCACACTGGCAAAATATAGTGCCTTATAAGGAAGTCAGGAATGCCAAGAATGTATCATGCAAGAGTACGTGACTAGCTTTCTGTGCATGCTTGAGTGTTGAAAGGCGATGTCTGTTTCCTGCTTCCTTTCCAGGTAGACAAAGTAATCAGTAAAGTGCAGGCGCGAGCCACAACAAACTTTGTATATAAGCCTCTGAATCACACTGCCTAACTGCTGTCCTTGCTTTGGTGCCCTAGCTCCAAAGACTGCCATATTCTGCAGAATAAAATCATGTTGGACCAGATCTCTGCTTCCTCTCGTTCTTGGTGAACAACTGGATAGTCTACCAGGAATATGAACACAGTTTTTGTGACATGGTTTGTATCCCCGTTTGAGTTCCACTGTACCAGTTTTAACCCTCACTGTCCCAGGTGGAGAATGATGCAGGCAGGCATGGCTCAGAGATTGAGGCATTAAACCTGGGTAGCTCTGGAAAATCAAAACCCCAAGTTTTTCCTCTGTTTTTTGCATGTTACATGTTTGTTCTATGTTGCTCTTTGTATCACGTCTGGTGTCTAGGTGTTTTGTATACTGGAAATAAATTCTTGTTGGAAAGTGCTGAAATGTTGAGAAACTGTTTAAAGGTTTGCTGAAAATTGTTGCTCATGCTTGGTCAGCTTTAGTTATGCTGACAGGGAACTTTGAGACTGTTTGAATTGAATTTTGAGACTGTTTGAGATGACAGAGAATGCCCAATAACTTGTTATTTGCTTGAAGAAAAGCTTGTAGGCCAAGAGTGTTGGACTAGGAGCTGGGAGATCTGGGTTCTAGTCCCCACTTGGCCATGGAAGTGGGGACTAAAGTCACTGGGTGACTTTGGGCCAGTCACAGACTCTCAGCCCAACCCACCTCACAGGGTTGTTGTTGTGAGGATAAAATGGAGAGGAGGAGGATAATGTAAGCCGCCTTGGGTTCCTTGCAAGAGGAAAAAAGGCGGGGTATAAATGCAATAAATAAATAAATAAATAAATAAATAAATAAATAAATCCCCCCCCCCCCCCCGTTATTTTGAGAACTAAACAAAACTGCACCGGATAGCATTAGAAGTTATTCTGAGGCAAGGTTTGGCATAGCAGTTAGTTTTTGCACCCCAGTGGAATATGTAGTGTGGGGTCTCCTTTAACTCTTTCCTGTCTCTGTTTGTAGTTTCCAAAGTTCTGGCTTCAATGCCAACCATACTGGGCAGCTTTGAAAGAAAGGGGTCTGTTTTGGGATGAGAATTTGTGGCGGCATTTAGGTTTTAGTGCCCAGGTTTGGCACAGTGGGCCTCCTGAGTCCTGCACCCCATTTTCCTCATTGTTTTGGAATCTATGTTTGGTTGGTTTCTGCTGAAGGCAGAACAGGGCAACAGGGCATCTTTGGTTACTGTGTGTTATGGGCATTCTAGTCTTAGAATTTGTGCTTGGCTAGTAAGTTTAAAGTAAGCTAGCAGGGCACTCTCGTTGAATGGTATTTGGGTGTTGCATAGCAGAGCAGCACCAAGAGACTAAAATAATTTGAAGTTTACTTGCCATGTCCCAGGGTAGCAAGGGAAGTCTGTGTCAGAAGTTTTGAGGTTGGCAATGCATGTTTTTTTTTTTAATAATAGAGAGGAGAGAGAGAGGAAAGAAAGAAAGAAAGAAAGAAAGAAAGAAAGAAAGAAAGTCAGAGGATAGTGTGAAAACGTTAGCTGCTGCAATCTCTGGGGGAGATTTTTATAGGTCTAGGGGCGAAGAAGTGGCTGAGGCAGAGGCCGTGGAGGCAAACTTCATGGACTGCCCAGGCCATCCCAGAATGCCTGCGAAACAGTTGGGCCACTGGAATAATGAGTGTCCCCTCAGACTTAGGGGCAAGGAAGATTTTGTAGGTTTTGCAGGTGGAGAGAGAGAGGAAGAAGACAGGCAATGACGGTTACAGAGAGATGCCCACATAACAGCCAAAAACCCTGCTCTGATAGTTGGAAACTGAAACTGACTGCCCCATTCTTGAAAATCAAGGTTAGAGAAAAAATGAGTATTCTTGTTTAGTTGATACTGGTGCCAGTTATTCTATGTTAAATACCAAAGAACTCCCCCTCTCGGGATGCCGAGAGAGGGTAACAGGTATTGATAGGATCCCAAATTTTCAACCCCTTAGTAAAGAAGTCATGGTGTCTGTAGGGCCCTTTTAAAATAGACCATGCTTTTATACTAATGGATCATAATCCTGAAAATGTACTAGGGAGAGATTTGTTAAGAAAATTTCGAGCTGAATCAAATGTGATCCTGACAACTTGTGGGTTTCGCTGCCATCAACTCATTCGATGGCTCTTACTGAAGGAGTGGTGCCAAAATGTTCCTTACTCCCTAAAGCCCTTCGGGACATTCCTTTAACCTACTGGGCTGAAGATTCAGGAGAAGTGGGACTTTTAAAATCAGCCACACCCGTCACCATCACAGTATGGAGTGATATGAGTCCTCCCAAAGTAAAGCAGTTTCCTCTGAAGCTCTGGTCTGAATAACGCCTTTAATAGGGATGGCGGAGAAATCTGCCACAGACTCCAATGGGTCCCAGAGTCCGTGGCAGAACGGGCTACCCCCCCGCCACCCCGCAAAATCCCCCGGGGATGGACCCTACCTGGTGGCGGTGGCTGTTCCGGGTCATTGTCTTCATTCCGCAGCCATCTGCTGCCAGGCTGCGGAACAAAATGGCGGCCAGTGTAGTGGCCGCCATTTGTGTCCCTGCCCGTGGCCATGATTGGCTATGTAAATATTTATGTAGCCTATCACGGCAAAGAGCAGGGACGCAAATGGTGGCTGCTATGTCATTTGCGTCCCTGCTTTATCTGTCAGTCTGTCTGTCTGTTTGTTTGTTTATTTATTTATTTTATTAATTGCCCATCTGGCCGGTCACCCAGCCACTCTGGGCGATGTACAACAATAAAAACAGTTTATACACTAAAATTCAACATTAAAAACATCACATTTCTAAAATTACCCTAGCCCACCCCAAATGCTTGCCTGAACAACCATGTTTTTAATGCATGGCGGAAGCTCATTACAGAGGGGGCATGGCGGAGTTCCCTAGGGAGGGAGTTCCGTGATAGGCTACGTAAATAGGCTTTCCATGATAGGCTATGTAAATATATGTGTAGCCTATCATGGCTAATGCAGGGATGCACATGGCGGCCGCTATGCCATTTGTGTCCCTGCTCTTTGCCGTGATAGGCTACGTAAATATATACATAGCCTATCACAGCCTAATGTAGGGACGCAAATAGTGGCCACTACACTGGCCGCTATTTGTGGCCGCAGCAGCCTGGCAGCGGACAGCAGTCCGGCTGCGGATGGGCCCGGATGGCAGCTCCGCAGACTTGTTGTGGAGCGCAGCTGGCCAGGCAGGATTCTGGGGGGAGGAACGGATCGCCTCCCCCCCGCAGCGGACGCTGCCACCCAGAACGGTGAGTGGGGTTCGTACACCCCTAGCCTTTAATCGAGAAACTAAAGGTCAAGTGCGTGCCCTACTGGGCATGCTTGATTATTGCAGAGCATAGATTCCTAGTTTTTTCAGAGATTGTAAAGCCATGGTTAGAAAGGACTAAGGCTGCGGCACCAGAGACTATTGAATGGACAGCCACAGACCAACAAGCCTGGGAGCAGGGTAAATCCCTGCTGATGTCTGCACCTGCTTTGGGTCTGCCAGATTATACCAAGCCTTTCGTGCTTTTTGTTCATGAAAAGAAAGAAACTGCCTCTGGGGTCCTATGTCAAAGTTTTCGGTCACAACAGTGCCCAGTGGGCTATTACTCTGGGCAACTAGACCCACCGGCTCGAGGAATGGCCACATGTTTGAGAAGTGTCGCAGCGGCTACACTTCTCCTTGAGAAAGTACAGGACATTGTGTTAGGACATCCTCTCCAATTGTGGGCCCCTCATGCCGTCTCGGCCTTTTGACACAGAAGAATACTCAACATTTTTCTAACGCTAGATATACAAAGTATGTGTCCACACTTCTGACCAACCCCAGTGTAACTACCTTGCGGTGCAATGTCCTCAGTCTTGCTACCTTGTTGCCAGAGCTGGACACAGAGTGAGAAGAGGGGCACTCCCATGGCTGTTTGCAGGTCGTTCAAGATAAATCATACAGCACTTGGTAAGGTTGTTACAGATAACCTAGAAAACTACACACCCTTTATCACCCACAGTCATCTGGGCCCAGTTTTTCTGCATCTGTGAGCATGCATCTATAAACCAGGGCTTGCCACTAGACGTGCCAGCTCACCAATTCCAGCCAAGAGAAGAGGATTACGTTCGAGCCTGGACCGCAGGTGGCCTGAAGCAATGGTGGACTAGACCACATGTTGTGCTGTTAACCAGTCATACAGCTCTGGAGGTTGCTGGCAAGGTCCCATAGATCCATTACACCCACTGCACCCGGGTACCCAGAGTCGAGGCTCCAGATGACAGCGCACCCCAGCCAGGTGACAACTTGCTAGCCAACCTGCTAGCCAACCAAAGGGACTCTCCTGACCTGGAAAGGGGAGAGTCTGAAATAGCCGACATCACAAGACCAGGCCGCACTCTCCCTGACCAGGGAACAGGGAGACTTGAAGCAGACGACATCGCACTTCGAGGGAACAGCACTAGCACACCTGACCGCAGCAAGGGTGTGCCAGAAGCAGCAGCAAGTGAGTCAGAAGATTGGTTAAAAAACATTGACATAGCATCCACAGGTTCAAGTGGCCCGTGGTTGACTGACACTTGGTAGCTGAACACATTGGCCCCACTATTATTAGCTTCAAAAGGCAGCATAAGCATAAGAAGTGAGGTAAGGTGATTGTGCTGGTAACCTCTCCCTTATCTGAAGAGAAGATCACCATGAAGGTCAGCCTTATCCTTGTGTTCATCACATTGTGGACGGAGTACTCTGAAGGAAACACGTTCCTGAAATTAATAGAACAAGTGCGCGGTGACTTAAATGTGTCTAATTGTTAGCTATGTAGTCATGTACCCATACATTCAGCAGGGGGCGTGCCACTGATACCGTACCCGCTGGTTTGATGTCTCCGTGTTATTCGAATTTGAAGGGTAGTGAGACATGGTAAGACGTGCATTGCAATAGCTCTGACTATGTATGATTGGCCATTGAAGCAAAAGGGAAATATTGTGGGCAGTGTAATGGTACAAAGCTAACTCTGGGACATAGTACATGTGAAGTAAATTACAGAATAAATGGGGCATATGTGAATGGGACTTAGCAAAAAGACAAGCCCCCATCCCTTATAGGTTGTTATGTGCAGTGGATGATGTCACAATGGTGTAACAAGCCTTTCACAGCATTGGCGGGCCATTACTTTGTGAGAAGAAGGCATACAAATACTTACCCCCACATTAGGCTGGAAACTGCTATGTATCTCACGAGATAAGTTGCCAGCTAGACGTGTGCGCAACTACAGAGGTATTTCAGAAGCTGAACGATATTGGGGAATAGTCATACTAAGATATGGAGTGGCTCGAGCAGTAAAAGAAATTAAAAGAGTGGTAGCCGCTCTAGAAAAGGTAGCAAGCTCAACTGTGGAGGCGTTCAGAAAATTGAACATTGAAGTAAAGGCAAAGAGGCAAATAGTGTTACAAAACCGAATGGCATGGCATTAGATTTTGTACTGGCCAGCAAAGGTAGCGTTTGTGCCCTGATAAGCCAAGAGTGTTGTACTTATGTCCCTGATTATTCACAAGAGATAAACCACCAGGCCTCAATTATAGAAAAAGAAATGTAAAAACTACATCTGCAAGAGTCTGGCAACTCTTAGTTTGATAACCTATTCTCATGGTGGCCGGATCCATCTGGAATATTAGGAATTCTGGTAAAGCTCCTCACTCCCATAATAATTCTAGTTATCATAGTGTTCTGTTGTATCAAGAGTGTTCCATTGTGTCTACACTGTTGTACTAAGGTTATGAAGGGGCAGGTGTACGCTGCCTCCCTTGGAGAAAATCTTGAAGGACAGACTCCCAGATTCCATCATGAAGAATTAAGGAAGTGGTCAAACGTGAATGTGCCTAAGTTGGGGTGAACCCCATCTACGTACAAAGGGGGGAACTGAGAAGAAAGGGGGTGTTGCACAAAATGCTAGTTTCGCCCCCTGGAGGCTAGTCCAATTTGCCCCAAAGAGGAGAGTCAACTTCAGGCTGGGTCCAACTCGATTTTATTGTTTGCAAACAGTTCGACAAAGGAGCTCATGCTCAAAAGCAGAGTCGACCCTGGGCAACCCCCGCGCTACAGTTTTATCACCTCAGCTTGCATTCCTCAGCCAGCGTGTCACTTTGATTGGTTGCTAGCAGTTTGCCTAGCTACCTTATCTTAGGGTTACTGCTCACTCATTCCAGGCATGCGCCGCTGTTACAATACTGCATGCTGCTTAAGGCACATACAATGCTAGTTTCGCCCCCTGGAGGCTAGTCCAATTTGCCCCAAAGAGGAGAGTCAACTTCAGGCTGGGTCCAACTCGATTTTATTGTTTGCAAACAGTTCGACAAAGGAGCTCACGCTCAAAAGCAGAGTCGACCCTGGGCAACTCCTGCGCTACAGTTTTATCACTTCAGCTTGCATTCCTTAGCTAACGTGTCACTTTGATTGGTTGCTAGCAGTTTGCCTAGCTACCTTATCTTAGGGTTACTGCTCACTCATTCCAGGCATGCGCAGCTCTTACAATACTGCATGCTGCTTAAGGCACATACAATGGCTTTTAGGTTGCATTTTTACTACAGGGGCCAAACTCCCTCCATGTTTGACCTGTGTCTCCCCTCCCCATGTTCTGCTGGGAAAGCTGTGTGCCAAAGAACAGCCATGTCAGCAGGTGGTTCCAGAGGCAGGCTGTTCTGGCTTGTGAGTCATCACAATAGAACTTTGATAGGCACCTGGTCAGAGGGGTCTTCCTCTGCCCAGCAGCAGTATTTTTCCGTTGTAAAACTCGTTTGGCAGCATAGTATAAAAGTGTGTACCGCCCTTTGTTCGCTGCTGATTTCTCTTTGAGACTACTGCCTTGCTTAAGCAATAAAGATGTGTTTGATCCAGAGCTTACCCGTGTCTATTTGATTCATTGGACCATCAGCTAGCCAACAAACCGAACTGAGGGGCCCTTTTGCCCCTCTTACCACAGAAGTCCTTCCTTTTATCTGTCCTGAATTTACCCTAGCCTCTAGTATTAAACTTATTGCTATCCACTTTTTCCACAACATGCCTACACCTCTTCCATGTCCCCCTACTTGATTTTTTTCTAAGCTAAAAAGCCCCATACATTGAAACCTTTCCTTATACGGGAGTTGCTCTGCTTCTTTTCCAGCACTACAATATTCTTTTTCAGATGTGGTGAACAGAACTGTATAGAGTATTCTAAATGAGCTTGTGCCATAGATTTGGAATACTGGGCAGTTTTATCTTCAGTCCCTTTCCTACTGATCCCTAGCATAGAAGTTGCCTTTTTCATAGCTGCTGCACACTGGTTTGATGTTTTCATTGAGCTAGCCACCATGACTCCAACAAGATCTCATTCCTGATTAGTCTCTGCCAGCTCAGACCTCAGGTTAGGATTTTTTGCACTAATGTGCATCACTTTGCAATTACTTTCATTGAACCACATTTGCACATTCACCCAGTTTGGGGAGATCCTTTTAGAGCTCTTCACAATCTTGTTGTTGTTGTTTACCAACTTGAATAAGTTGGTATCATCAGCAAACTTGACCTCTTCACTGTTCACCCCAACTACAGATCTTTTATGAACAAGTTAGAAAGCAGATATTTGGGATTAAATCGTCAAATGTAAGTTATCAAATTAAAAGTAAGCAAAACCAGCATAAAAATGGATTTTAACAGCAACAATCAGAACCCAGATTTAAATGACAATGCCTATAATTGCTCACTGAAGAAGACAGAACTTGGCGGCCTATCAGAAGCCAAGCAGCAGTGTGGCCAGGTAAACACACTTGCTTTGGCAGGGTGTTTTAACATCTTAGTACCACCACCACTAACTTTCATTAATACTTCAGATGGCAGGGAGACCCGGAGCAAGACCACAGAAGTTCTTAGAGGGTGAGCTACAAAGCCCTGGATTATAAATGGTATGATATAGTCCGCGGACGTGGATGCGGTCTCTGATTGTGGCCTTGGTGTGTCTCCATGTAAAAATCCTAAGAATCTATGCCTCATATCCATGATTTTGTGCTACAGTTGTGCTATGAAGTGCCAATGGTGCAGTCTGTAGACATGTGATTTGATAGTAGATTTTAATGGCCTGCATGTAAAAATCCTGCACATTCAGAAGGATCTATGCAGATTCTACTAGATCTAACTTTTACCCAGAACCAGAAAAGTTAGTAAATATATTTTAAGAATATTGGAAACCAAAAGGCAATTGGGTACCCATGACATTCAAACTGCGACCCATGGTCATCAACTAGTCTAAATCGGATAGGAAAGAGCCATAAGATCATGGGCTCGAGGGACGGAATAGGCTGCTAAGGGGGAGTGACTACGCAAACAATGGTTATGAATTTTCTGTCTCTAGTCAACTATTGTCCTCTTGTCCCATGAAGTCCCCTTTACAGATAAGAAAAAATCAGAGACACATATTTTGAATTTCCAGTTTCAATAGAAATGTTTTTTTTTTTTTTTTTTAATTATCCCCCACCCTTGGGGTAGAAATGAAAACTTCCCATATAAATCAATGGAGAACACCTGGACATCAGCATGTCCACAGAAACAAAAGGAAGCAACAGAAGGATGAGTTCATATTCTTTCTAACTTAGGTCTTAGTTCATGTGATTTAAAAAAAACTGTGCAACCCATCTGCATGCTTGTCAATGAACCACAAGACTGCCATCTGTGACGTATTTTGTATAGAGGACTTTGGGCTGGAAATTCAAACAATCCACAGTCCCATGTATGACCTGCAACGGTGGACCAAGTTGCAGGGCAGTCATAAGCTACTCCCAATACAGCCCTACCTGCAACAGGGATATAACAGTGGACTACCTTGCGGGACTGTTGTAAGCCACTCTCAGCCAAAGACCCACTCCCCGCAATATGGGGACAATGGACTGCATTTGCTTTGGAAGTAGCATTGGTAGGGCTATTTAGTTAAATATTGGTTTTTAAAAACCCGCTCTAAATAAGACCTGAGTTAAAAAGAACTCTTCTATTTGCTGCTATCCTTTGTGTCTGTCGCACAGTCACAGCTACATTCCATTGATTTCTATGGGCACTTCTCACTTCTGCCACGGGGGATATGACACGGGCTTCTTAACGTGAACTGAGAAATAGCCGACTCTCTACTTTCTTGACTCTGCGGAACCCACCATAGAGAAGTTACAGCTTCCTTTTCCCAGCCAAGACACAGTCCGGCTGGAAGGGAGAAAAAAAGCCCTCCCCTCTTCCGCTGCGCAGGCGCCCTGGGTCAAAGGTCAAGCATGTATATCCGCGAAGATGGCTGTCCCGTGCAGCGGAGTACGAGAGCGTTCTCGCGTGGGCTCCCACTGGTAGGGCGGCTCGGAAGTCTTTGCTATCCTAGCCGCCGCGTGGCGTCCCCGCGCCTGGACAAGGCCTCCCTCCATTCCCCTGCCGGTTGAGGCTGTTGATGGGGTCCGCTTGTCTTTCTCCCTCCCTTCGTAGCTGCCCGTGTGCTTCTCCTCTCGAGCTGCCGGGGCTGGCCGCTGTTGGTGGCCCCCCTGCTGGGGAGGGTGAGGTACTCAGTCGGTGGCCCGAGAGACTCGCGTGAATGCGGCAGCTAGGAGCTATAATACATGCAAATAAAATTTTAGTACTAGTTCCAGCTGATAGTTGTGTCTGGCTAGTTCTCTAAGCACACTTAGCCTCACTTAGAAGGGTCCTTGCTACAGCTGCCCAAACCAGGTAGGGGCAGCACAGGCTTGAAACAACAGTCATGCTTTCTGTTGGATCAGTCTCAGGTTTTGGAGCAATACCAGCTGCTGCCTCACCTGAAATTTCTGGTGCAAGGAGCTGGAGAAGAAGCCACAACCAACCATACGGCTGCAATGTCGAAGAACTGCGAGCCTTGCGGAGAGAGCGTGAATCAGGTTTGTATGTGGCTTCTTCCAGAGGAGCTGGATTGGTTCTTTGGCCAATTGTCTAATTGCTTTTTGGCAGGAGAAATGTGTTTTGAAAAGGCACAGGGAGGTGGAGAGGTACAGGGAGCAGCCACTGGGACATTAGAGGGATATATGGTGATGGGAGGCAGCTGGGTATTGGGGGAGCACAATAGGGTGAGGGTTGCTCCCAAGCTGTCTCCCATATCAGAGAGCCTGAGTAGCCCTGGTGACAGGCCCCCTGGGTTGAATGTTCTCCTGCTGAATGCCAGGTTGGTGAATGAGTAAACAATAGCCATCCAGGACGTGATCCTGGATGAGTGTGCCAAACCAGAGACTTGGTCTCTCCCAACTTTGTCCACTTGGGTTGCATCAGGCAAGACATGAGGAAGGAGGATAGAATCATAGAATAGTAGGGTTGGAAGGGGCTTACAAGGCCATCAAGTCCAACACCCTGCTCAATGCAGGAATCCAAGTCAGACCATCCCTGACAGATGGCTGTCCAGCCTCGTCTTGAATGCCTTCAGTGTGGGAGAGCCCACCACCTCCCTAGGGAATTGGTTCCATTGTCGTATTGCTCTAACAGGAAGTTTTTCCTGATGTTCAGCCGGAATCTGGCTTCCTGTAACTTGAGCCCATTATTCTGTGTCCTGCGTGCTGGGATGATGGAGAAGAGATCCTGGCCTTCCTCTCTGTGACAACCTTTCAAGTACTTGAAGAGTGCTATCATATCTCCCCTCAGTCTTCTCAAGGCTAAACATGACCAGTTCTTTCAGTCTCTCCTCATAGGGTTTTGTTTCCAGTCCTCTGATCATCTGTTGCCCTACTCTGAACCCTCTCCAGTTTGTCTGCATCCTTCTTAAAGTGTGGTGCCCAGAACTGGACACAGTACTCCAGATGAGGCCTAACCAGTGCTGAGTAGAGGGGAACTAGTACTTCCCGGGATTCGGAAGCTATGCTTCTATTAATGCAGTCCAAAAGAGCATTGGCCTTTTTTGCAGCCACATCACATGGTTGGCTCATATTCAGCTTGTGATCGACAACAATTCCAAGATCCTTCTTGCTTGTAGTGTTGTTGAGCCAGGTATCCCCCATCTTGTAACTGTGCATTTGGTTTCTTTTTCCTAGGTGCAGAACTTAGCATTTATCCCCATTAAATGTGATTCTGTTGTTTTCTGCCCAGCGCTCCAGTCTATCCTGATCACTTTGAATTTTGTTTCTGTCTTCCAAAGTATTAGCTATCCTGCCCAATTTTGTGTCATCTGCAAATTTGATCAGCATTCCCTGCACCACCTCCTCCAAGTCATTAATACAAATGTTGAAGAGCACTGGGCCCAGGACTGAGCCCTGCGGTACCCCACTCGTTACCTCTCCCCAGTTTGAGAAGGTCCCATTGATAAGCACGCTTTGAGTCCGATTCTGTAGCCAACTGTGGATCCACTGGATCGTTGTTTCATCTAGCCCACTTTCAGCTAGTTTGCTCATCAGGATATCATGGGGCACTTTGTCGAAAGCTTTGCTGAAGTCGAGGCATATGATGTCTACAGCATTCCCACGGTCCACAGGGGAGGTTACTTGATCAAAAAATGAGATCAGATTCGTCTGGCAGGACTTGTTTTTGACAAATCCATGTTGGCTTCGAGTAATCACTGCATTGTTTTCAAGGTGTTTCCAGATGGATTGCTTTATCATCTGCTCCAGAATTTTCCCAGGGAAGGAGTTGCAGTAGTCTCTCGGGATTCTGTTCAGATGTCCCATCCTGCAGTTTTCCAGTTTCGAGTGAATTTCTCTGAAGGTGGATGTTTGGGACAGAACAGGGATTCTGTTGGTGTACTGCCTGCTCTGCTGCTCAGCAGCCTCCCTTCCTGAGCTAGTGGAGGCGATCTCGAGTTTGGTGCTGGAGTCTCGGCAGTTTGTTGTGCTGGGGGACTTCGACGTACATGCTGAGGCCACCTTGTTGAGAATGGCTCAGGACTTCATGGCCTCCATGGGTCTGTCCCAATTAGTATCTGGCCCTACTCATTCAGCAGGGCACACTGTGGGTCTGGTTTTCTCTGTAGGGCGGGATGATGATCTGGGAGTGGAGGAACTTTCTATAGTTCTGTTGTCATGGACACATCAGTACTTGGTGGGGTTTATACTTGCTGGGACTCAGAGTCTCTTTAAAATGGTCCACCCCAGGAGACTGATAGATTTGGATGGCTTTCTGACAGCTCTTGGGGATTTCCTGTCATCTCAGCAGGTGATTTTGTTGACGCGTTTGTAGATCTCTGGAATGGAGAAATGGCCTGGGTGGTTGACGCTATTGCTCCTGAGAGTCCTCTGCCCTGGAGTGGAGCCCCCTGGTTTTCCAGGGTGCTGCAGGTGATGAAACAAGTGGGATGTTGACTAGAGCAATGTTGCCAGAAAACTCAAAATGAATCTGACTGAATGTGGGCTAGAGTTCATTTGAAAGCTAACTTGGTAGCAACGAGGGCAGCGAAGACATTGGACTCCTCTGCCACTGTTGCATCCTCTCAGAATCACCCCGTGGAGCTTTTTTGGGTGGTCAGAGGCCTGTTACACTCTGGTCTCCAAGAAGAAGAGGTGGACCACTTGATAGCCTGCTGTGACCCATTTATGCGATACTTTGCAGATAAGATTGAGTGTATCCTTTCTGACTTGGGTGCCATAGTTGATTCAGGTCCGGTGGATGTAATTTTGGCTCCTGCTTGTCCAGTTATAATGGATACTTTTCAATTTGTACAGCCCAAGGATCTGGACAGGATCCTTGGAGACTTGAGGCCTGCCACTTGTGCTGGACTCTTGCCCTTCCTGGCTTATAAAAGCAGCCAGGGAGGGACTGACCTTGTGGGTAAGGGCAGTGGTGAATCCTTCTTTATGGCAAGGTGTGCTTCTGTCTTGCCTCAAGGAGTTGGTGGTAAAACAACTTCCCTGAACCCCACTGTGTTGGATAATTTCTGGCCTTTCTCCTATATTCCGTTCCTGGGCAAGCTGCTGGAGTGTGTGGTGGCTTCTCAGCTCCAAGGATTTCTGGATGGGGTGGATTATCTAGACCCATTTCAGTTTGATGTCAGGCCTGGTTATGGGACAGAGACTGCTTTGGTCGCCTTGGTGGATGATCTATGCAGGGAACTGGACATGGGGAGTGTGTCCAAATGTTACACTGGCTCACCAAGGAACTGGACATTTCGGTTACTTCTCTGCAGACAACTTTAGCCCCAAAGCAACAGCACAACAGTAAATGGCAAATTTATACATTGCAGTCCAAAGGTCATGGTCCTTATACAAGATGATAAAGGCCCATAATTGTTCCTCAGCTTGATGTCTTCGGGTCCCCAGTAGAACAAGCTGACTCTTTTTCCTCCTAGCTCTCTCCTCAGTGATGACCCTGCCCCTATAGAACTAAATCAAACAGTTTGTTGGGGTTACACCAACACTAATTGAAGCTGGGAGGAGAGGAGACAAGCAGTATTGTGCAGTAAGTGACTTGCTGTCTATGGGGAAAGATGTCACCCCTGTTCAAAACTCAAAACCTCACACTAATGATTCTGAAGGAGTCCAGTTAACCCATTTGGGTTCATTTTGAAGATATGATTTTACAAACAGCTCTTCCTAGTCTGCTTGAGCGACTGGGTTTTTCTAAGACACTCATGGCATATGTGCTATGGCAGAACAACTGAGATAATGACTATCCATTCCTGATATGTCAACAGATGCTTCATATTTTGCTCTCCAAGGACCAACTTTTTTGACATCTGACCAGAGAAGAGCAGGAAGAGGGTCAACAGCACTAGAACTCAAATCAATGAAAACATTTTTTTATTAGAATATGTATTAACATTGTGAATTAAAGGTTAGTAAGGGAATGCACCAAACACACCTCCTTTTCCAAAATGTGTTACTTGTCACTATTGATGTCTGGAATTATTCAGTTTTGTGTTTTTTAGCATTAATTCTTTCCTAGTCTTTAATGCACAATGGAGGATTTCAACAAATCACCTTTGGTTTCAAGAGTGTCAGGTACTAAATACACTCCATAGTCAAGTTTTTCCAGGTGAGACATATGACTAAATATGATCACCCTGATTATCCTGCACTGGATGATGCTGTCGGCTGAGATACTCCTGGCATTTAAACTCTGTGAAAGATTCCTCCATCTTCTTCCTACTATATATCTTGCCACTCTTACTCTCTACCAGGAAATTCTTCTCAGGACAGTGTTCTGCTGCTCAGCGAGATAATTTTCAGCCCTTCCCTAAACTAAATAGAATATTGGCTCCAATTTAGAAAAAGGAAAAGAAGGTGTGTTCTTTAAACAGCATTTTTCATAATGAAATTAAGCAGCTGCAGCTTAAGTTGGTATCAAATACTACAAAAGAACCAAATGAAACTTCATGTTTTTAGCTATAGTCTATACCATTACTGTTTAGGTTGTAAAGTATTAAGAACATGCAAAATTTTCAGCCTTAAGTGTTGGTTAAGTCAGCAAAGTCTTGCAGTTGAGTCTGCAAAGAAGTAACTGGTCCTTTTGATATAGAGAATAGTACTTGGTATTTATGCAGTTTGTGACTCCCTTATACTTTGTAACCAATATTATTTTTAGGGTGGAAGAACATCGTATACTTTATTTGCAGCGAATTAGTTGTAGGTTGGCATTTCTGTGTGATGCCGCAGAAGATGCTATTTGAGACTTTGGCATTGAGATAGTCTCCTTCTCTCACTTGTCACTTCAGTGACGGAACTGTCTTCATTTCTCAGCTTTCTTCATTTCCCGTAGCACCTATAGATCATACTACTACTTTGCTTATTTGCTCTGTGTTTACCAAGTGACAAATGAATAGAAGTCTTGCTCATTGCTGCCCTCCTTGCACGTTACCTCAGGGATGTCCTGTCCACTGAGGCTTAGAGTGTGTGTGTGCTCTAGCTCACAGCAGTGTAGGCAGGGACAAATAATTGCCAAGGTAGGCTGACACGACCCCTTACATCCACCTCAGCCTGAGCCAGGGGACTCTCAAACCTTACAGGACACTCTTGAGGCTTAGGGACTAGGGGTTCAGCTTCACCCTACCCTGTTCACAAGCCTCAAGCCTGAAATGTTAAACAGTAGCAGGTAACCAAGCAGAAGACTCTGGATTTAGTACTAAGGCTAACTTGGAAGAAAGCACACACAGCTCTTGAGGAAGGTGTTAAGTTTATTTACAGTGGGGGAAGGGGAAAAAGGAATAAAAGGCATAGAAAAACCAGAGCAACCTTTGTAAACAGCACTTCAGGCAAAAATAGCAAAAAATACCTAAATCTGCTTGTACATTACCTAACTACAGGTCTTCTAATAGGACAGGGCCCAATCTGGGGTCCAGAGAATCACAAGCCTGAAAGCAAGTTGAAGCATGAAGACAAAGACAAAAGGGCAGCATGCCTATGTGCACCAGTTCCTAGGGAACTTGGGTGGCAGGGTGCTGTTGCACTCGTGTCCTGGTTGTGGGTTTCCTGGTCAGTGGCTGGCCACTGTATGAACAGAATGCTGGACTAGATGGTCTGATCCAGCATGGCTCTTCTTATGTTCTTTTTATGCTCA
This sequence comes from Heloderma suspectum, assembly GCF_057233095.1. NCBI lineage: Eukaryota > Metazoa > Chordata > Lepidosauria > Squamata > Helodermatidae > Heloderma > Heloderma suspectum. The sequence continues at coordinate 146,807,034 of NC_139461.1, forward strand.
GACCCTAATGACTCAAGGGAGATAGAATCATGGAATAGTAGGGTTGGAAGGGGCCTATAAGACCATCGAGTCCAATCCCCTGTTCAATGCAGGAATCCAAGTCAAAGCATCCCTGAAAGCTGTCCAGCCTCATCTTGAATGCCTCCAGTGTGGGAGAGCCCACCACCTCCCTTGGTAATTGGTTCCATTGTCATATTGCTCTTACAGTCAGGAAGTTTTTCCTGATTTTCAGCCGGAATCTGGCTTCCTGTAACTTGAGCCCATTCTTCCGTGTTTTGCATTCTGGGATGATCGAGAAGAGATCCTGGCCCTCCTATCTGTGACAACCTTTCAAGTACTTGAAGAGTGCTATCATATCTCCCCTCAGTTTTCTCTCCTCAAGGCTAAACATGCTCAGTTCTTTCAGTCTCTCCTCATAGGGTTTTGTTTCCAGTCCCCTGATAATTTTCATTGCCCTCCTCTGAACCCTCTCCAGTTTGTCTGCATCCTTCTTCAAGTGTGGTGCCCAGAACTGGACACAGTACTCCAGATGAGGCCTAACCAGTGCTGAGTAGAGGGGAACTAGTACTTCCCGGGATTTGGAAGTTATAATTCTATTAATGCCACATCACATTATTGGCTCATATTCAGCTTGTGATCTACAACAATTCCAAGATCCTTCTTGCTTGTAGGATTGTTGAGCCAAGTATCGCCCATGTATTCTCACTCACTGGATCGTCATCTTGTTGTGGTAAGTGGGCTTGTGTGTTCCAGTGAACCCTGTGAGCGAAGCCGTCGGGAGTTATGTACTCCCAGCAGGGACACCCATGGTGGTAAGGTCAAGGGGGAGGAACCAGACAAAGAATGATCCAAGAAAGTCCTCAATGGCAGAACAGGCGGAAGATAACAAGATGTATGTTACAATGGCTGTGAAGGCGGATGAAGGCTGCAACGGATAAAGGACTACCAATCGTCATGTTATCCATGCCGTTGGATTAGAGCCTTTTTCTGTGAAGACTGTGTGTTGATCATTGTGCACTGATCTCCACACATAAAACAAATTCACGCACAGGCATCTTCCAATCCACCTAAGCAATCAAAAATCCCATGGCGATCAGCAAACAGCAATGGGGGCAGGACTGTGAAATCCGGAAGCCCCTAGTCATGGACCAGCACATGAGCGGTGGATACAGATGCAGTCGTCCTGACTCAAGGCCCGAGGCAGTTGAGTAGTTCGGCAGCTGTATCCATGACTGAGCAGTCCTATTTAGGATCCGCTCTGCTCACCCCATATGGGGAGGGGGGTAGAAAAGGTGCCCTAAACATAGTCTGCCTCACTCCTCCCTGACTGGATTACCGTGTCCAGTGGGGTCACCACTTAGCGGTTGCAAAAGACAAATGAACTTTGGAACATGGAATATATGGACACTGCTGGACAATACAGATAGTGAATGCCCTGAACGCAGGACTGCCATCATTGCAAGGGAGCTGAGATGTGTTAACATTGATATAGCAGCAGTCCAAGAAACCCGAAGAGCAGGAGAGGGACAACTGAAGGAAGAAAAAGGAGGTTATACCTTATTCTGGAAAGGACTGCCTGAACAAGAACGACAAATACATGGAGTAGGCTTTGCTATTGAAAATGATCTTATGAAGCTCTTGTCAGAAGTTCCTACTGGCATTAACGAACGACTCTCAACCATTAGAATAAAACTCGCCAAAAACCAGCAGGCAACTGTTTTACGTGCCTATGCCCCAACATTAGATGCTGATGAAGACATCAAAGAAATTTTTTACTCCCAGCTGGACACCATCTTATCAGAGATACCTAAGCAGGATAAAATTATTCTCCTGGGTGATTTCAATGCAAGAGTTGGGCGTGATTTTGATTTGTGGCCGGGGATCACTGGGAAAGAAGGAGTCGGCAACAGTAACCAGAACGGAATTTTACTTCTGACTAAATGTGCAGAGCATAATCTTGTTATTACCAACACACTCTTTCACCAGAAAAATAAATTTAAAACATCATGGAAGCATCCTCTGTCGAAGCACTGGCATCTCTTAGACTATGTAGTTGTCCGTGCCAGAGATCGTTGTGATGTACTCCTCACTAGAGCCATGATGAGAGCTGACAACTGCTGGACAGACCACCGATTAATTCGTTCTGTGATGGCCTTTAAGATTGTCCCTCAACGTAGGCTCCAAGGAAGAAAACTAAGACGTAAAATTAACACCCAAGCCCTTCAAGATCCTATTAAGCGAGCCTGCTTTCAAACAACTCTCAAGGAACATCTGTCTATGAAAACCCCTGAAAATGTGGAGGAACACTGGAATAAACTGAAGACCTCCATTATCGCAGCCTGTGAACAAACTATCGGATACCAAACTAAGAAACATCAGGATTGGTTTGATGAGAATGATAGGGAGATTGAACATATTATTGATAAGAAAAGGAAAGTCTTCCAAATATGGCAAAAAGACATCAACTGTGCCGTTAAGAAAAAAATCCACGCCAGTGCAAAGGCTGAGGTCCAAAGAAGAACTAGAGAACTTAAGAACACCTGGTGGATAAAGAAAGGTCAAGAAATCCAGCATCTTGCAGATGTCCATGATGCACGGGGCTTTTTTAATGCCACAAAGGCCATCTACAGACCAACAAATCATGGTACAAACCCCTTACGCTCAATAGACGATGCCAAACTTCTAAAGGACAAAGGGTCTATTGCACTGCGTTGGAAAGAGCATTATCACAACCTCCTTAACCATAACTCTATTGTGGCTGATGAGGTCTTCTTGGAAATTCCACAAAAACAAACCAGAGATGAGCTTGCAGTATCCCCTAGTTTGGAGGAAGTCAGTAAAACCCTTAACCAAATGAAAAATAACAAAGCTAGTGGACCCAGTGGAATCCCTGCTGAAGTTTTTAAAGAAGGTGGGCCTGAAGCTACACAACAGCTTCACAAGCTCATCGAAAAAATCTGGATGAGGGAGGAGATCCCAGCAGACTTCAGGGATGCCATAATTATCACTCTCTTCAAAAAGGGCGATAGAACAGATTGTGGAAACTATCGAGGCATCTCTCTTCTAGCTACGGCAGGCAAAATCCTGGCAGGGATCCTCACAGACCACCTTCTATCTATCTCAGAAGATATTCTCCCTGAATCCCAAAATGGCACCCGCCCCTCTAGGGGGACAGTGGATATGATCTTCACTGCACGATAGCTCCAAGAAAAATGCAGGGAGCAAAATCAACCTTTGTACATGGCGTTTATTGATCTGACTAAGGCTTTCGACACTGTAAACTGAACTGCTCTCTGGACCATCCTTCTGAAAACTGGATGTCCTAATAAATTTGTGAACATCTTGCGGCTCCTCCATGATGACATGACGGCAACAATTTTGGATAACAATGGCTCTCAAAGTGATCCATTTAAAGTGGGATCAGGCGTTAAACAGGGATGCGTCATTGCTCCAACCTTATTCGTTATCTTTACTGCTATGATTCTATACCTTGTTGAAGGGAAACTTCCCACTGGTGTAGAAATCATATATCGAACAGATGGAAAACTTTTTAATCTCAGTAGGCTGAAAGCAAAAAGTAAGGTAATTACCACCTCTGTCATAGAACTTCAATATTTTATTTATTAATTAATTAAATTTATTAATCGCCCATCTGGCCGGTCACCCAGCCACTCTGGGTGATGTACAACAATAAAAAGTTTACACAATAAAATTCAACATTAAAAACATCACATTTCTAAAATTACCCTAGTCCACCCCAAATGCCTGCCTGAATAACCATGTTTTTAATGCATGACGGAAGCTCATTAAAGAGGGGGCATGGCAGAGTTCCCTAGGGAGGGAGTTCCACAGAGTGGGGGCCACCACAGAGAAGGCCCTCTCCCTCGTCCCCACCAGCCTAGCTGTCCTGGCTGATGGGACAGAGAGAAGGCCATCCGAGGCTGATCTTGTTGAGCGGCCTATCTGGTGTTGCTGGAGGCGCTCCTTAAGATAGGCTGGGCCAGAACCATATAGGGTTTTAAAGGTCAAAACCAACACCTTGAATTTGGCCTGGAAAACAACTGGTAGCCAGTGCAGCTCCTTCAGCACTGGAGTGATGTGATCTCGCCAGCAGCTGCCTTTAATCAGGAGAGCCGCTGCGTTCTGTACCAGCTGCAGCTTCCAAACCGTCTTCAAGGGTAACCCCACGTAGAGCGCATTACAGTAGTCTAAACGAGAGGAGACCAGGGCATGTACTACCAATGGGAGCAGATGGTCGGGAAGGTAGGGGCGCAGCCGCCGTATCAGATGGAGTTGGTACAGCGCTGTCCGGCTCACAGCTGACACCTGAGCCTCCATGGACAGCTGGGAGTCTAAGATGACCCCCAAGCTGCAGACCTGGTCTTTCAAGGGTAACCGTACCCCATTCAACACCAGGTCAACATCCCCCAACCTCCTCTTGTTTCCCACCAAAAGTACCTCGGTCTTGTCAGGGTTCAGCTTCAGCTTATTCCTCCCCATCCCGCCACTCACCGTCTCCAGACATTTGGACAGGGATTCTACAGCCAACCTTGGTGAAGATTTGAATGAGACGTAGAGCTGTGTGTCAACCGCATACTGATGACACCACACCCCAAACCTCCTGATGATCGCCCCCAGCGGCTTCACATAGATGTTAAATAGCATCGGGGAGAGGATGGAACCCTGTGGCACCCCACAAGTGAGCGGCCACAGGTTCAAAACCTCTCCCAGTGCTACCCTCTGGTACCTGCCGGAGAGGAAGGACCGGAACCACCGTAATACGGTGTCTCCAATGCCCAACCCCTCCAGGCGGTCCAGCACGATACCGTGGTCAATGGTATCAAAAGCCGCTGAGAGGTCGAGGAGAACAAGGAAGGAGCATTCGCCCCTATCCAATATGCTGATGATAATGTAATCTGCACACATTCAGAGGAAGATCTCCAAACTATCCTAAACATCTTCGCAGAAGCATATGAAAAGCTTGGCCTCTCGCTTAACATAAAAAAAACCAAAGTGCTTTACCAGCAAGCACAAACCAATCCCTCTGTAGTGCCATCAATCCAGCTTAACGGTGTGATGCTGGAAAATGTTGATCACTTTTTTTATCTTGGCAGCCATCTCTCCACAAAAGCCGACATCAACGCTGAAATTCAGCATCGCCTGAGCTCTGCGAGTGTAGCATTCTCCAGAATGAAGTATAGAGTGTTTGAGGATCGGGACATTCACAGGGAGACTAAAATGCTTGTTTACAAAGCCATTGTACTACCAACCTTGCTGTATGCCTGTGAAACATGGACCATCTATAAACGCCACTTCCAACTTCTCGAAAGATTCCATCAACGCTGCCTCCAAAAAATTCTGCAAATTACTTGGGAAGACAGATGGACTAATGTCAGCGTACTGGAAGAAGCAAAGATCACCAGCGTTGAAACAATGATTCTCCAACATCAACTTCGCTGGACCGGCCATGTTGTTCGAATGCCTGATCATCGTCTCCCAAAGCAGCTACTTTATTCCCAACTCATGAATGGAAAATGGAATATTGGTGGACAGCAAAAGAGATTTAAAGATGTTCTCAAAGCTAATCTAAAAAAATGTAACATCAGCATTGAGAACTGGGAAGTTCTAACCCATGAGCGTTCCAACTGGAGGTCAGCCTATATTAAAGGCGCTATGGACTTTGAAGAAGCACGAGTACAGGGTGAAAGGGAGAAATGAGCTCAGCGGAAGGCATGTCAAGCAAACCCTCATCGTGACCTCCTTCCACCTGGAAACCTATGTCCTCACTGTGGGAGGCTGTGTGGATCCAAAATCGGCCTTCACAGCCACCTGCAGACCCACTGCTAAGACGCTACTCTTGGAAGACAATCTTACTCGGTCATGAGTGATCGCCACGATCGCCCATGTGCGTTTGGCTTCTTTCTCCTAGGTGCAGAACTTGGCATTTGTCCCTGTTAAATTTCATTCTGTTTTCTGCCCAGTGCTCCAGCCTATCAAGATCGCTTTTAATTTTGTTTCTGTCTTCCAGGGTATTAGCTATCCTGTTCAATTTTGTGTCATCTGCAAAATTGATAAACATTCCTTGCACCCCCTCTTCCAAGTCATTAATAAAAATGTTGAAGACCAGTCGGCCCAGGACTGAGCCCTGTGGTACCCAGCTTATTACCTCTCCCCAGTTTGAGGAGATCCCATTGATAAGCACTCTTTGAGTCTGATTCCGTAGCCAACTGTGGATCCACCTGAGAGCTGTTTCATCTTCCCACTTTTAGCTAGTTTGCTAATCAGGATATCATTGGGCACTTCGTCGAAAGCTTTGCTGATGTCGAGGTATATTATGTCCATAGCATTCCCACAGTCCACAAGGGAGGTTACTTGATCAAAAAATGAGATCAGATTAGTGTAGCAGGATTTGTTCTTGACAAATCCATGTTGGCTTCAAGTCATCACTGCATTGTTTTCAAGGTGCTTACAGACTGATCTCTGTATAATCTGCTGCAGAATTTTCCTAGGGATTGATGTCAGACTGACTGGTCTGTAGTTCCCAGGTTCCTTCTTTTTGCCCTTTTTGAAGATAAGGACAACATTAGCCCTCCTCCAGCCATCTGGCACTTCACCTGTCCTTCATGATTTCTCAAAGAGAATAGACAGTGGTTCCGAGACTTCTTCTGCCAGTTCCTTTATTATTTTAGGATGCATTTCATCTGGCCCTGAAGATTTGAACAGATTCAAAGTAATTAAGTGTTCCTTGACCATATGCCTGTCAATCTCAAGCTGCAATCCTGCCCCTTCAGCCTGTACTTCACTTTTGCCAGGGGGTCATAGACCCTCTTTCGGGAGAAGGCTGAGCCAAAGTAGGAATTAAGCACTTCTGCTTTTTCTTTGTCATCTTTTATCATTTTGCCATCCTCATTTAATAGTTGAACCACCATTTCTTTCCTGTGTCTTTTACTATGCATGTATCTGAAGAAAGCCTTTTTGTTGCTTTTAGCATCCCTCGCTAACCTCGGCTTTTGCTGTATGTTTTGGGTCATTTGGAGGCTGTTCCAAGTGGTCTGGAGCCTGGTTGGTCCTGTGGCTCCTGAACCAATGGAGCATTCTAAGGCCTCCTGTGAGGCCTTGGTAAGGCACTTTGCAGATAAAATTGATCAGATTAGGTATGTTACTCTGCATGCTGTGGATACAGTTAGTGAGCAAGAGGCGGCCTGTGGCAAACCGGTTTTGTGGGATCGGTTCCAGCTTCTTCCTCCTGATGAAGTGGACAAGGTGCTTTCATATGTAAGGCCGACCACCTGCTTACTTGATCCTTGCCCATCTTGGCTCATTATGGGCTGCAGAGAGAGACTGGGTGAGGGGATCAGGGCGGTGGTGAATGCCTCCCTTGAGGAGGGAGGGATGCCATCAGCCCTCAAGGAGGCAGTGATCAGACCACTCCTAAAGAGGCCCTCCTTGGATCCTCAAGTTCTGAACAACTTTCGCCCAGTCTCAAATCTGCCATTTTTGGACAAGGTGATTGAGCGTGTGGTGGCGATGCAGTTGAAGGCACACTTGGAAGAAACTGATTATCTAGACCCATTTCAGTCGGGCTTCAGGCTTGGGCATGGGACAGAAACGGCATTGGTCGCCTTGGTGGATGATAGGAGGAGGGCTCTGGATAGGGGTGAATGCTCCTTCCTTGTTCTCCTCGACCTCTCAGCAGCTTTTGATACCATTGACCATGGTATCCTCCTGGACCGCCTGGAGGGGTTGGGCATTGGAGACACCTTATTGCGGTGGCTCCGGTCCTTCCTCTCCGGCAGGTACCAGAGGGTAGCACTGGGAGAGGAGGTTTCGGACCCTTGGCTGCTCACTTGTGGGGTGCCACAGGGTTCCATCCTCTCCCCGATGCTATTTAACATCTATGTGAAGCCGCTGGGGGCTATCATCAGGAGGTTTGGGGTGTGGTGTCATCAATATGTGGATGGCACGCAGCTCTACCTCTCGTTCAAATCTTCACCAAGGTTGGCCGTAGAATCCCTGTCCAAATGTCTGGAGACGGCTCAGGTGTCAGCTGTAAGCCGGACAGCGCTGTATCAACTCCATCTGATACGGCGGCTGCACCCCTTCCTTCCCGACCATCTGCTGCCATCGGTAGTACATGCCCTGGTCTCCTCTCGTTTAGACTACTGTAATGCACTCTACGTGGGGTTACCCTTGAAGACGGTTCAGAAGCTGCAGCTGGTACAGAACGCGGTGGCTCGCCTGATTAAAGGCAGCTGCCGGCGAGATCACATCACTCCAGTGCTGAAGGAGTTGCAGTGGTTACCAGTTGTTTTCTGGGCCAAATTCAAGGTGTTGGTTTTGACCTTTAAAACCCTATATGGTTCTGGCCCAGCCTATCTTAAGGAGCGCCTCCAGCAGCACCAGACAGGCCGCTTAACAAGATCAGCCTTGGATGGCCTTTTCTCTGTCCCATCAGCCAGGACAGCTAGACTGGTGGGGATGAGGGAGAGGGCCTTCTCTGTGGTGGCCCCCACTCTGTGGAACTCCCTCCCTAGGGAACTCCACCATGCCCCCTCTTTAATGGTTGTTCAGGCAGACATTTGGGGTGGGTTAGGGTATTTTAGGAAATGTTTTTACTGTAGAATTTTATTGTTTTAAACTGTTTTATTGTACGCTGTACATCGCCCAGAGTGGCTGGGTGACCAGCCAGATGGGCGATTAATAAATTTAATAATAAATAAATAAATAAATAAATAATTGGGCGCTATTAGAGCTGTTCTCTCCGTTGTAGTGCACATGAGTTTTCGTCCATTGTTACCTCCAACTTTACGTCTCTGTTCCCTGTAGAATTCAGTTTGAAGCCCTCCTGATGAAGCTCTTCATGCTGTGGCCAAACACATTCTTCCCAGGCCTTGTGAGGTGCAACCCATCCCTTGCCAACAGTCCATCTTCCAAGAAGTATGGGCCGTGGTCCCAGAATCCAAATCTCTCGTGATGGCACCACCTTTGTAGCCAGTCATTCACCTGGAGTATTTTTCTTTCCCTTTCTATCCCTCTTCTAACTACTGGGAGGATGGATGAGAAAACTATCTGGGCCCCAAAGTTCTTGAGTTCCCTTCCCAAAGCTTCGAAGTCTGATGTGATTTCTTCATAGCTCCGCTTGGTGGTATCATTTGTTCCCACATGGATGAGCAGAAAGGGATACCTGTCAGTGGGCTTTATGAGTATAGGCAACCCTTCAGTCACGTCTCTAGTCCGTCCTCCTGGGAGACAGCATACCTGGCGAGTCCATGGGTCTTCGCGACATATGTGGGTTTTGATCCCACGCAGCAAGGAGTCTCCCACAACTACTACTCTTCTCTTCTTGTTGTTGTAGGCCTTGGTTTCATTGCCTCTGCTTGACTGACCTTCAGCCTCTTGCTCGCTCTCATGCAAGTTCCCCTGTAATTCTTCTCTGCAGGCTTTCCTCCAGTCTCGTCCTCAAGTACCTGGAAACAGTTCCATAGTTCTGATGCTTCCTCTGGTGCAGAGTGGCTTCTAGTTTTTCTGCTCCTGTCACCCTTTTCCAAGGAGTATCCTCTACTTCATTGGCTGGTGCACCATTCCCAGACCCTGTAGGGGAGGGTAAAAATTCTCAGAGGAACAAACCTGAGATCATTCAGTTCAATTAACTGTGTCTTACTCTGCCCTTGAAGGCTAAAGACACCTCGAGGTAACAGACACACAGCTGTTTGTATCGCTATGTGTCACTTCAGCCTGGCCAAATGGAGTCTTATACAGTCAGGGCCAGAAATATTGGCACAAGGATAACTGTTTTGGCAGTTGGCCTCTGTACACCACCACATTGAAGTTGAAAGGAAACACACAGAGATGGGAGTTAAGTCAGGATTTTCAGCTGTAATTCAAGGGGTTTGACAAAAGTGGGGCACTAACCATTCAGGAAGGACAGCCAGTGGCACCCCCCCCCAATCGTTGGTGGCTCATAAGTAATGGAATGAATGGCTGAGAAGCAGCTGCATGGCCAGGTGTGGCCTGTTTCCTGGGTATCCCATGACCAATCAAGCAGATAAAAGACCCGGAGGTGGTTCTGAGTGTTACATTTGCATTTGGTAGCTGTTCACTGGAACTCCCAACATGAGGTCCAAAGAGGTGTCCATGCGAGTGAAGGAGGCTGTCATTAGGCTGAAGAAACAAAATAAACCCATCAGAGAGGTAGCAAAAAGAGTGCGAGTAGCCAACACAACAGTTTGGAACATCCTGAAAAAGAAGGAATTAACGAGCAAGCTCAGCAACAGCAAAAGGCCTGGAAGGCCACGGAAGACAACTAAAGTGGATGACCACAGAATTCTGCTCATGGTGAAAAGGAACCCTTTCACAACATCTAGCCAGGTCAAGAACGCTCTTGAGGAGGTAGGCATGTCATTGTCAACATCTGCAGTCAAGAGACGGCTTTATGAATGTGAATACAGAGGCTTTACAACAAGGTGCAAACCACTGGTGATGCTCAAGAACCTAAAGGCCAGATTAGCCTTTGCCAACAAGTACCTAAAAAAGCCTGCCCAGTTCTGGAATAAGATTCTTCGGACTGATGAAACCAAGATTAACTTGTGCCAGAATGATGGGAAAAGAAAAGTATGGAGAAGGAAAGGAACAGCTCATGATCCAAAGCATACCACATCATCTGTCAAACATGGTGGAGGCAGTGTTATGGCATGGGCATGTATGGCTGCCAATGGAACCGGGTCACTGGTGTTTATTGATGACCTGACTGCTGATAAGAGCAGCAGGATGAATTCTGAAGTGTGTAGGGCTATACTTTCTGCTCAGATTCAGCCGAATGCTGCCAAACTGATAGGATGCCACTTCATATTGCAGATGGATAATGACCCAAAACATACAGCCAAAGCTACCCAAGAGTTTCTCAAGGCAAAGAAGTGGGATGTCCTTCAATGGCCAAGTCAGTCACCTGATCTCCACCCAATAGAGCATGCTTTTCCCTTACTGAAGACAAGACTGAAGGCAGAAAGACCCACAAACAAGCAGCAGCTGAAGGCAGCTGCAGCAAAGGCCTGGCAAAGCACCTTGAGGGAGGAAACTCTGCATTTGGTCATGTCCATGGGTTCCATACTTCAGGCAGTCATTGACTGCAAAGGATTTTCATCCAGGTATTAAAGGCGACCCTTAAGTTTGAAATGTTGGTTTGTTCCATTACTTATGAGCCACCAACGATGGGTGTGTGTGTATGCCACGGGCTGTCCTTCCTGAATGGTTAGTGCCCCACTTTTGTCAAACCCCTTGAATTTCAGCTGAAAGTCCTGACTTCGCTCCCATCTGGGTGTGTTTTCTTTCAACTTCAGTGTAGTGGTGTACAGAGGCACTGCCAAAACAGTTATCCTTGTTCCAATATTTCTGGCCCTGACTGTACACAGTTAGGGCACAAAAACAAAATTGAGTTCTTGACAGTTTTCAGGATACTTTCCCATAGCAGTTGCAGCTTTATTAAATCAGAAAGATTTGTGTATCCTCTGTATTGCAGTCCCATATTCACATTAAAAGAGCTCTTTTCAGCTCTCTACGCCTTAGAATGGGCCATCTTGTTAACTGGATGCTGCTTTGTTACAGCTCTGAGGAGTGCACGAAGGCTGCAGCAGTTGATCAGTAAACGGCTTTTATGTGAAGACACCTTGATAGATGAAGGACAAGTTGGAATTGACAGGGAAGCAGCAGCTCATTTCTCTGAGGAAGAGGTAAGGAGGCTCGCTCACTTCCTGAAATAGATTGGAATTTACTGTAGTGCATTTAATCCCACAATCCTTCTGTTTGTTTAGAAATACTTTTGGCTTCAGGGAGGACTGATTTAAATCAGCAAGGAAAAAAGCTTATTTGAAGCAAGGTTCTCATTGATACTACTTCATGTTTCCTAAATAACGGTGCAATTTTGACCACTAAACTTGATTTGTATTATTTATGCTACATTATAGCACATAGAGGGGACATTTTGTAAACTATTTTAGATAACTTGATTTTTCTAATCTTAGAACATGTTTAGTGGTAACATTTTATGTATGGAAGGAATTTATTTAAAATATTTCATGGTTTGCCTTACAACCAGCAGCATTGCCAGTTTGTGGAATATAGGGTCCTGCACAGTGGACAATCTTGTCTTCTCTTCTACTTCCTTGCATTGTTGCTTATTTCTGCTTTACTATTCCTTGGCCTAGCCACAGCCTCACAAAAAGAAAAAAAGCAAATGAAAATTAAATGCCCATGATTTATAGATTGAAGTAAGGTCTGATATTTACTGGGCAGACTAGAGCAGTTTATTTTCACTTGATGAAAATAAAATGCCTTACGTTTGGTAGGTAGAATGTTAATATTCATATCTGAGAAATTATCAAATTGGTCTTCACTTACACTAAGTTAGAGGAGGCTTTTCTATAAATCTGGTAGAGGGCATTGATTCAGTTTAGAGATGAGTCTGGTTCAGATGTATTGCTAAATCATAACTTAGAGTAACCGTCCCTAACCTGGGGCCCTCCAGATGTGTTGCTTCTGTGTATAACTATTCATCATTATATCTGAACCAGAAGTACAGCTAGCGTTAATTATGGTTTGTCTAAAGTAGCCAGGATCATTAATCATGGTTTGAAGTTGGTTGGTTTGGGCAAACCATAGTTAAAACTAACCACAATTTCTGAGTTTAGATATAATAACCCACAGTTAGTTGAAAATGGCAGCAGTCGCTTCCAGTATCTCCTTATGGCCATGCCAGATGCGGAGAGTTGGAGGGGCAATGCACATGCATTAAATGCTAAACTGTGAATTAGCATCACATGCAAATTGGCTCATTTAACTGTGCGGCTAATGTGGTTATATTCATATTACTATTAACCTAGTTATTCTTTAAGAAAACCCTAGTATCTACAATTTTTAAACCCTAAGTTGATTTTTAAAGTATCAGATATTTTAAATATTTTAAAAGAACATTGACTTTTATGCACCTGAAGTGCCTTTCAAGCTCGACTTCCTGCCAGTCCATTGCCAAGGTCGCTTCAAACTGCTGGTGCTTAGCTGTGAAGCCCTATATGGCTTGGGACCTGGTTACCTGAAGGAAAGCCTTCATACAAATACACTTGCTTGTATGTTCAGATCATCACCTTCTCTAGGTACCCCTGCTTTTGGAGCTTAGGTGAGTGCCACCAAGTAGGGGGCCTTCTCAGTTGTGGTGCCTCTAGAACACCTTCTCCAGTGAGGCCTACCTGTGGTGAGGCCAACTCTTACTTCTTTTCGGCACCAGGCAAAGAACTTGTAATTCCCCCAGGCATTTTAAAACTTTGGCCGAGGATAGAAATCTCCCAAATAAATAAAATATGGTGGGTTCACAGGCAGTCTCTGAATCAGGTAATCTCTAGGCCTTGGTCTGCTTAGCTTTAAAGATGTAACTACATCATATCCAGAGACTGCAGGATTTTTCCAGCCCTCTATTCTAGAGAGGAGGATAATGTGATGTAACCCTCCCTCAGGTCTGTCTGCCTCCGCTTTGGGACAGCTGTCCTCATTGTCCCACAAGCTTCAGCCCCTAAATTCACCGGGTTAAAAGAGACACCCAATATGCCTAATTGGTTCCCTTTACTCAAACAGAGAAGTACCAGGAAATATGAGCACTATTGGGAGTGCAGAAAGATGAACAAGACGTGGGATTTTATAATTTAAAAACAAATAAATTAAAGTTTATTTAATACAAGAGATGTTATATCTTATAATCACTCTGTTCTCATTCTTACCCTGCCTACTCTACCCCTTCTAAGTCCTATTCCCACAACCGCACTATCTAGATGTAACTTCATCAAACCGTAAGGCCCTATCTCCAAACCCTATCTCTTCTCTAACCAACTGTCTGCTCCTGCCTTTTATAAACTAAGGGCTCCTTCACACTTAGCTTTTATCCTGTGATTGAGATTGCTCCTTCACGGAAGTTTGCAGTCTCTTTATATGACACCATGATCATTCAGGGTGTCTCCTGCACTAAATGCCCTTTGCTCCGTTTTTAAATAGGTCGCAGATAATGAGCTATCAAATTACCCCATTGTGTTCCGCTTGCGCTCCCTCTGTGAAAAGAGGAAAAGCGGCAAAAAGAGGAGCGAGATCAATGAAAGATAATGGAAGACTCAGATACGGGGAGAAGGAGGGGAAGGGGTTGGGGGGAAAAGAAGCACGTTAAAAAGGTGGCTGTTGTGATCCTGTATTTAAAACAGAAGCAGAAAGCCCCATTTTAAATGCAGGATTTTAGGCTGGTGTAGAGATGCCCTCAGTCTACACACACACACACACACACACACACACACACACATTCCTCCTACCTTTTACTCCCTCACTATCAAACAGTTAACCCTAACTTACCTGGGTTCTATTTAACACAGCAAATACATATAAATGTTAATATAGACTCCATGAGGCAAGCATTGCGATTTTGTCACAGACAGCAATGGGATGTTTCCATCTCAGATTTGCTTTCTCTTCAAGGCTTATCATTGCTCATTGGCAGGTTTCACAGCTGCTGAGAAACATCCAAAGAGGAACACAAGAGAGGGCAACATCTCTGTGCCACCTTCGACAAGGACTACGGCACAGAGAGACCCAGCAGAAATTCATCAGGTTAGCTAATGTTACTCCCCTAGTGATGCCTATTCTGTGGGATGCTGCTAGTCTTGGTTGAAGTAAATGGAACAACAGTGTTCCATTTACCGCACTAGGCAAAATGAACCCTTTTGCCTAATCTAGGAACAACCCAGTTTAGATGGGGACAGCCCAACCTCTCCTTGGTAGCTGGATTAGATATCTGTGAACTTGAGGGTGTGGCTTGCTGACTGCCATTAGGGAACGTTCCTATTCATTTATATGAGCAGTTCACAAGGATTTCTAGCAAGAACCTCTGTTGTGACCAAAATAATTTGTGTCTGCTTGTCCCTTCTGGCCCACAGTTCCCTTGAGCTTCACTCTACTTGTTTACATGCGATGACCATGTTAATTCAGCACAACTTTTGTGGCAAATTGCCCTTGGTCTCTCTGTGCTTAATAGTAATTTATAGTATTGCAGGATGCAGCAAAACAAGTTGCCTTAACAGAGAGGAGGACAGATAAACAAAAAAGGGGGGAAATACAAGGAATTGTTAGAATAAAATACTATGCTAAATTCTGTTCTCTGTAATTGGATGGAACCTTTGAGTTAAAACCAGTACATTTTTGGTTCAGTTTTGGTTAAATGGTGACTTAAGTTGTTTCAGTTTGGTTCCAGATGATGCCAGTAAACTTTTCATAACTGGTTTGGTACAAAACATTGTTTTAATTGAAACCACTAAATGTCTGTCATAAGTTGTCTGAAGCTTGGACGCTGGGAGGTTGGTGCTGCATACTACTGCATTACAGATGCTCACTATAAGCCTTGCAGTGTAAGGGAGACTCACTGTTTAATAAACAACCGTGTAGATGTTGGCTTTCTGGTCAGTGGTTACAAAGAAAAGGTTTAATCAGCAACTTCAGTGGTTTCAGAGATTAGCCAAGCACTACAGTATAGGGGAGGCACTCTGCAGCGCACAAAAATGAGGTCCTCTTCCCCCTTCTTCCAACAGGCTGTTGAACCTTGGTCTGTTACAGCCCCTGCTGTTTTCCAGCTTGAGGAGGTGGCAGTGTACAGAAGCATGGGCAATATCCCCTTAGATATTGGATTTATGTTCTCATTCTCTGTGGTTGAGGCCACTGTGTGTACTGCCTCCTCAGTTTTTAAGTCAAACCCTAATTCTGAATTGATAACTGAAATTTGTGAAGTGTGGGGGCTGTGTGTGTGTGGGATGGGGAGAGAATGTGTGCCCTGTTTCAGTCTGGGTTAGAGAAACTTCTAAATGATTTGTGTTCTGTTCCAGTTCTTGGCGGGAAAGAGGGGAAATAGGTTCAGCCAGGCTCTGTTTTTTGTTCAGGTTCAGCGAGTGCCATTCAGCTGGAATTAGCCTAATGGTCCTAGGCTAAGCAGACTCACAGAAATCAGGATATTGGGATAGTTTTAATGGCTAGTTTTTCCTTCTGTTGGACAGCTAAGTGGGAAGAGTATGTGATGCAGCAGCAGGAGATGGCATCAAGTCTGTGTTTTAATTTTGTAGGCTGGAGGGCAGTATGCGTGTGCTGATTGGCCTCTTTACCAGCAATTGGGCAGATCTGCAGATGGATGCAGCTCGCTGTTTACATGAACTGTCACACTCCAGTGACCCTGATGTGGTGGAGGCATGCTTGCCAGCAACCTCCTACCTCCTGACCTACCTGTCTGGACACAGTACCGCCCTCATGGTAAGATTCAGGCCTGCACTTGTTAATTATTCTTGTTTCTGCTAAGACAGAAGTAGCTGAAATATGGCCTGTTGCCATTTCCTTTCACTTCTTATGTTTCTATACTACCCAGCATCCAAAGCTCTCTGGGCAGTTTACAAAGTTTAAAACCTTAAAAATACAATACAGTAACGTACCTTTTTTTTAAAAGTCATTTACATACAAAAAAATCTAATCAATTTTAACAATCAACAATAAGAAATCCCAGGACCTGTTCAAAATCCATTGCATATATCTGATTCTACTTACAGAGTATGGTAGTTTGAAAATGGTCCTTTCCATCATGCTCTACTTTTGAGTTTAAAAAGGTGACTCAAAATGGAACGTGGCACATTGTTGTCAACTCCACTGTAAATGGGTGTCTATAGTTTGAGTTCAGAGGCCTGGATCTGGTAAAACAGGCCCTTTTACATGTTTGAAGTAAATGTGTCCCAGAGTAGCCCACTTGATCACAGAAAAGTGGGGAGGAAAGGTCTGAGGAACATGGGAGGGAGAAAATGTGAGGACTGGAAGAAGCTGAAAAGCTAGGCGTCTTGCCGTGGTATGAACTTGGCTGCAAGCACATCCCGGAATGAGGAAGTGACTGTACGGTGATGAAAGGCAATCTGTAATGGGTAGAATACACTCCAGGTTGATTGGATAGGAGGTCTTCCACTGTGGGGTGGGAGCTGAGGATCCCAGGGATCCTGGCCTCTAAGAGTTTCTTGACAGAAACATTTAACAATGCTTAGTGTAAAAATGTTGCTCATGTTAATATTTTTTGTGCTGTTACAGAAATAAATTACATACTTCTTCTGCCCATATATTATATACTTCCTCTTGCTCCTTGAGAGCCTTGTGTGGCTCAGAGTGGTAGGTGGCAGTATTGCAACCGAAACTCTCCCCACGACCTGAGTTCGATCCCAGCGGAAGCCGGGTCTCGGGTAGCTGGCTCAGGTTGACTCAGCTGTCCATCCTTCTGAGGTCGGTAAAATGAGTACCCACCTTGCTGGGGGAAAGGTAGTCATGACTGGGGAAGGCAGTGGCAAACCCCCCACTACAGTCTGCCAGCGCAAGCGGCGTCCCTCTAGGGGTCAGCAATGACCCGGTGCTTGCACAGGAGGAACCTTTCCTTTCCCTGCTCCTTGAGCAGGTATATCTTCATATCCCTAAATCTTCTTGGCTACTCTTTGCACTAGTAGGAATGTTAAATTAAATTTACTTATTTATTAGATTTTTAAACCATCCAATAACTGAAGTTCTTCTTTGTGGTCTCTGTGCATCACACATATGGGCTCTGCGCCTCTGCAGAGCATCCATTTGGGAAACTTCTAAAGCTGAGGAAGTTTTGGCGGGAACCCTCCCCCCACCATCCCATAGCACATGTCCTGAGGGGTTCCCGCCTATTCCCTCAGTTCTTTGACCGCCAACTTGTTGGGATTGTCTGTTTTTGGACAGCGTTTTTTGGCAAATTTGCCCTCTGAGATTTTATCTATATCTTTTTCTATTACATTGTTCATTCTTTACATTATTATTTTTATTTGGTGTTAATTTTTTCTTGTCGGAGAGAGTGATCTGTGGATCGCGCGCTATCTGCCTCTGGGCATATGGCCTTGAAAGCACCCTTTCGGAAGTGCTCGCAGTGTGGGAGTAAGTTGCCACCTTCAGATAGGCACTCTCTCTGTCTTCTTTGCCCAGGAGAGGGGCACATTGTGGAGACCTGCTCATTCTGCCAAGGTTTTTCTAAACAAGCCCGTAGAAATTGGGCCGACAGGCTGTGAGCAGAACTTTGGAAATGGGTGTTGGCAAATGGGTGTTGGCAAAACCCCTAAAACGACAATGCCACAACCCTCCACCTCGGGGAAAGCATCTCACGGGGGAAAAGGGACAGAAAAAACACAGCATCCCATTTCTCCCTCCATGCCAGCTCTAACCACGGGCAGGATGGAGAAGCCCCTTACTCCGGGGAGATCTCTAATGCTATCTACAGCAAAAAAGTTGTCGATAAAGGCTCGAAGGCCTAAGACCATGGCGCCAGAGAAAGAGAAGAAAAAGAAGGGGAGAGATGAGAGAAAGTCGCATACAAAGCTTTCCGGAGATCTTCCTCTGCTGCCGCCACCGAACTTGCCAGTACCGACAAGATCCAAGTTGGTGCCGAGACACGGTATGGAGGGGAGGTGTCAGTGCCGAGGGTCAACGTTGTACAAGTAGCGTCGACATCTGAGGGTGAAATCGGGGATTCCACTCCACTGTGTGAGAGATGGCAAGACACCACCCTACCTCCTTACCTCGACACTGGGACTCACCTGATTTTAGAGCTTCACACTATCCTTGGGACTGTAGGCTGGATTCGGTTTGTGTACCTCATCATCGATCTCGTTCACTGATGTCACATTGGGAAAGGATTGCTCCCTCCCAGACCTACCTATTACTGGGATGATTGGAGACACAGACAAGATGGCCACTTCTATCCCTACATGGACATGGACCCATGTCGCCCTAGATCCATCCCAACAGTGAGTTTATCACGTCCCCTTGCAGAAGTAATGCCTCAGGCTTGACACTTAGAAGACTCTGCTTCACTTCAGCAAATGCTGCCTCCATTACCATCAAGGCAGGTGCAGCTTTCAACCATCCCACAGGATGCCCTTTCAGCACTGACAGGCAGAACGAGGAGGTCCCCTCTTGACCGGGAACATCACCACATTCCGCTACTCATGACTGTCAGTCGGATTCTGCCTCATACTCCCCTATTGCGCCATCCATTTCTTCTCCAGATCGAACAGTAGGATCACAGGACCCAATTTCGTCTTTGGAAGATTTGGGCTATTTCTCTGAACAAATTTCGACAATGGCGAAATCCTTAGGGATAGAAACACGACAACCCATGGAACGTCTGATGGATCCGGTATTTCATGTGATTAACGTTGAGACTTCGATGCCAGTCGCCATCCCCTTCCTTCTGATGTTATTGCAGACTGTGAAACAATTGTGGAAGACCCCAGCATCTATGACACCCACTTCAAAAAGGTTGGAGAGCATGTATAAAGTGCTGAAAAAGGATGCTGAATTTCTCTTTACTCATCCATGACCTAACTCAGTCATCGTAGAGTCGGCTCAAAGCCATTCACATAAGCAACACTCTGCTCCAGTGGATAAGGAGGGATGCAGATTGGACCTCATGGGCCGCAGGATTAACTCCTCGGCAGCACTAGGCCTCAGAGTCGCTAATTACCAGGCGACAATGGCAAGGTACCAACTGTTCACGTGGGACAAAATGGGATTGCTCTGTGACCATTAACCCGATGACCAGAGAGAATTAGCGAGAGTATTCCAAGTGGAAGTGACTCATGTGGCAAGACAGCAGATCAACACTGCACACCACCAGTCAGATTGCAGAGCTAATGCCATGTCTGGTGCGGTTGCCTTTCGGAGACATGCTCGGCTCAGGTCAGCAGCCTTGTCTCAAGAAGCTAGATCACGTATTGAAGATCTTCCATTTGATGGTGCCAGTCTTTTTAATATGACCACGGATGATGCTATGGACTTGGTCCAAAAGTCAAAGGCCACGGCCAAGAAGTGGGACTTGCTCAAGCCCAAACTTCATTTAAGCCTCGATGCTGGTTTCGTCAGCCCACTTTTCAACAACAGAGGCAACAGGGAGATCGGTACCACAGACAACAAGGCCAACATCTCTCTGTCCCAAGGAGGCATTATCCACCATCAAAATTCCACTCCACATGTTGCGAGTCTGATCTAGGTGGAAAGAATTGTCTTTTTTTATAATACTTTTAATTCTACTTTCATCTTTATAAATGAAATAAAGAACACCAACAACATAATCATCTTCTACAGTTTCCAACATTACATTATTCTTAAGAGGACCTATCAATAATAAAATAGAAAAAAAAAGAGAGAAGGAAAAGAGAAAATATAAAAAGGAGAGAGAAGGACAAAGGGGAAAGAAACAGAAAGAAAAAACAAAACAAAAACAAAGGAAAACAAAGCAGAATATAAACAAAGGATTACATAACAAACTTAAATTTGAACTACATTACCCATAAATTTCAAATATCACTCTACTTAGAAATTATACCCATAATATTACCAATCTTACAAATCAATACAGCATAAGTAATCAATTTCAATATTGTATCTTCAGTGTTATAACAAGGAAGCAAGCTTACAATTCATTTCCATTGGCCATATAATGCCCTTTAGCTACTATATAATAATAAAGCTTCAAGTCAACAAGCCAGAAATATCACTAATCCTAGTATCATAATATTGGTAATATTAATAATAATTAAGAAGAAAAAATATTATAAAGGATAAAAGAAAAAATAGAACAATCACTGATGTATTTTGTGCTATCTATATTTTAGATAGCATTATTTCTAAATATATAAATGAGTGTGCACACGTCTATACACCCTCACACAGGAGATTTAATTACCGTATATCATATCCATTTTAAGAAAAAAAATGAAAGAAAAAGACGGATATATATAAACAGTTATCTCTGGCCTAGCCTGGATCTTTCAGACTAAACATAGCCAATTGACAAAATATGTTTATAAATTCCAGTTCATGGGGCTGGAACAGAAGTCTCCCGTATTTTTCCAATTAGCCACACCTCCGCCATTTCATGATTTAAAAACTTAGAGTTTCAAAACAACTTTGAGCGGTATCTAAGCTCTGGCAGTCTAACCTTGGAGCCCAGCCCTTCTGCTGCTTCGCAAAATGAGCTACTCTTCCAAGATTTCATTCAGATGCTGCTCTTGCTTCCCCTTTTAATTCCAGGGGAAGATGAAAAGGTTTTTCAACCTTTTAAAAGCTGTTTGAGATAGCGTCCCGCAAAGCCTCCGCAGAACGCTGCCAGGGCGACATTAGCTCTGACCGGAAGTCGCAGCAAGAATTGTCTTTGACGTGGGCACAAATTGCCTCCATTCACCGACCACTCCTCAAAAATTTGGGACTCACCTCTCTCAGTTTCTCCCACAGTGGGTGCAAATCACATCAGATTCTTGTGTTCTGTCAATAATCGGCAAAGGATACAGGATAGAGTTCGACACCCCCCCTCCCATTGGTATGGTCAGGTTGACACTACCATCGGATGTCTTGGAAGCAGCGGTAGCATCGCTACTGGAGAAGAGTGCGATCCATCGTGTATCACCTCATCAGTGTCTCCAAGGTTTTTATTCCCGATAGTCTGCAGTACCGAAAAGGGACAAAGGGCTATGCCTGATTCTGGATCTACGGGACATAAGTTCCTTCATTACACCAAGGAAATTCCATATGACTGTGTTGACTACGATACTACTGCTGTTGCAGAGAGGCAACTAGCTTGCATCCGTCGACCTCAAAGACGCATATTTTCATATTGTGATCACAAAATCGAGTCAACATTACCTTTGTTTTACCGTCATGCTGTGTTCGTGCTATGATTTTTGTCTGATACCGAGATGATTGTTCATTCAGTTTCCTTTGGTTTCGAGGCCACATGGGGTCTCATCTAACTGAAGGAATAGGCAGGAACCCCTCAGGACATGCATGATGGGATGGTGGGGGAGGGTTCCCGCCAAAAACTTTCTCAGCTTTAGAAGTTTCCCGAATCGAGGCTCCGTGCAGGCGGAGAGCCCATATGTGTGAATGCACAGATGACCACTCGAAGAACCACAGGTACAGGTAAACAACCTGTGTACAAACATAAAATTTTAAAAGAAAATACAAAGCAACAACCAAACAATGATAAAATGGCAGATAAAAACAGCAGCAGAACATGATAAAATCAAAAATAAAATAAACAACAGGAGTATAACACTGCAAAGACCTAAAAGCAGTAAAAAAAATAGTTGCTAAAATGCCTAAAAAAGTAAAAAAAAGGTATTTACTTGGTGCTGGAAAGACCATAATACAGGCACTGTGAGCCTCTTTGAGGAGGGCACTTCACAGACAGGGTGCCACCACTGAAAAGGCCCTCTCTCTTGTAGTCATCTGCCTTGCCTCACTTGGCAGGGGCACCTGGAGAAGGGCCTAAAATGAGGACCTTAGGGTGGGTAACTATGGGAGGGGACACGCTTTCAAGTAACCTGGCTCCAAGGGAATGCTTCTTGTTTCTAGAATGATGGGCATGTATTGTAGCACTGTGCAAGAAGTTGTGGTTACAGGATGATGGATGTGGAGTGTGCTCTTTTCCAACGTATTTCAGGAGCTGTGTTTATACACACTGGGGAACTTGGTGGTCGAGATGAAGGCTGTGAAGAAGCAACTGCTACCTCAGGGCATTATTCCAGTATTGGCATCCTGTATCCAGGTGTGTGGTAAGCATGTCCATCCCTGGCCTAGGCAAAGGCTAACATGCGGCCCACAGGCCATATGTGGCCCCCCAATCTTAGGTGCAGGCGCTGCTGCTGCTGCTGAATTTGCTGCGGTGGCAGCAGCAAAACAACCAGCCATTTGCTACTGCAGTGGTGGCCTAAAAAGGCCAAATTTAGCTTTAAAACTTTATTGTAAAGCGAAATGTTGCCTTTTTAGACCACTGTTGTGGTTTGCCACTGAAATTTGGTGGCAAACCACCAATTCTTTTGGGGCTGCCACCAACCAAATTTGGTGTTTTGCAGCCCTTGGGGGTGGGACAGTCCAGGGAATTGAAATTGGCCCCTGTAGCCCCTGAAGTTGCCCACTCCTAGCCTAGGCATCCTGAAAACCAGCTCTGTACAGGCACTGTTTAATCAAAGCGGGCATTTGACTGATGAATTGATTATCCACCCTCTGCTCTTAGAGTATATAGAATCCTTCAGCCATGTAGCATGTCCTACACAGATCTATGTTTTGCTGCTGCTGCAGCTTTCTGTTCTTAGTGTCACTGAGTTTGTTGCATACAGTCTTAACTTCCTGAGAAATTTCTGAAGGAATATAACAGAGTTTCTGAGCTTTCTTACCTAGACATATTTATCCACAAGGTACATCACCCACTTCTGCTGTACAACATTGATAGAGATGTTGGTGGCCATAGGCAGCTCCTCAACCAGCACTCCAAAGAGTTCTCTTTGCATTCACTTTGCTAGCTCAATTTCTGTTGATTTCTTTGTATATACATTGCTTTCCTCTGCTTCCTGTTTGGGCTGTATGGAGCCTTTGGCCCTGAACCACTGGCTGATGAGTGTTGTACTCTTTGATTTCAGTCACCTCATGTGGTGGTGCAGGAAGGTGTTGGCTATGTTCTGTCACAGCTCTTGCAGTCCAAGGAAGCTTCAGCTGAAATAATACCGTAAGTGGAATAATCTTTCCATTTAGTAATCAGATATGCACCTATGTGTGCGCGCACTACTCTAACATCATAGAAGAAGGTATCTGTAGACACCAGGGCGCTAGTTTAAGCCATTCATTCACTAACTTCTAGTGATGGATTCCAGGGCATCGTAAAATAATAAAATTACAATATAGAAACAACACAGCACATCAACTTTGTATAAGAAAGAAAGGCAACAAGACCATAAATAAAAGTAGAATAGAAGCAATAAAACCATTTTAAAATGCTGGCACAAATAAAAATGTTTTAGCCTGGTGCCAGTTAAAGTTCCTTGTGGTGGTGGGGGCAGAGGTGTTCCACAGAAAAGGCCCTCTCCTTTGCTATGTACATAATGTACCTCACCAAATGAAGAAGAGACTCACTGGGAGAAGAAACTCACTAGCAGATCTTAACACACGGGCAGGATGGTATGGGAAGAGGTGCCCTTTGTGGTTTTTGAGTTCCAAGACATTTAGGGGTTTAAAGGCAAGTAAAGGCATCTTGAATTGGGCTTGGAATAGGTAGCTGTGGCGTTCCTGCCTTCTCCTAGTGAGAATTCCCCTTCTCTAAGGTCTTTCCCACCCCCAGCAGAAACCTCCTTCTGTCACACACCGGGTTTTGCTGCCACCAGGACCTTTAAGGCTTAGGTCCAGCCCTTTATTCAGTCCTCTATCTGCGAGGAAACACAGACTTTACTCATAACCTTGTACAGTTCCCTTTATACCTTCCCCTTACATAGCCCAGAGCAGAAGGTGTAGGACTTGGTTAAGCAAATAAATTTTATTAACTACAGTCATAAGTTGTTGAACCATAAATGGTAAATCTTAATGGCTCTGTTAATATATGTTCTCTCATATACTACGGTCCCAAACAATCTCTTCACAAAGCACCAGAGACTTTTCTCTCTCTCAGTTCTCAATCCTAAAATCCTGCCTCTCACAAATCCTTACTCTGATCCCTCAAACCTGGCTCATCAATATCTCTCGTCTTATCCCTCACTATCTCTGTCTCTTCACTATCTGACTCTCTCAGCACAGAACACAGCCTTATATAGCACACACGCTTCACCCCCCTTCACTCTCTCAGCCAGTCATCACACACATGCAAATCCACCATTCTCCCAGTCACTCATCTCTCTCACCATAGACATACCATTCATTCATTCATTCATTCATTCATTCATTGCATTTATAACCCCGCCTTTTTTCCTCTTGCAAGGAACCCAAGGCGGCTTACATTATCCTCCTCCTCTCCATTTTATCCTCATAACAACAACCCTGTGAGGTGGGTTGGGCTGAGTGGGGACTAGAACCCGGATCTCCCAGCTCCTAGTCCAACACTCTTGCCACTAGAGATATAACTGGAATACATAATGACCATAGACTTATTATATACGGACATGTAATGTCACAGTAGCAATTCTTTAAGAATACAGCTTCAGCTGCAGAGCCAGTCCAAAAAGATACTAGAATCATAGAATAACAGGGTTGGAAGGGGCCTACAAGACCATCGAGTCCAACCCCCTGCTCAATGCAGGAATCCAAGTTAGAGCATCCCTGACAGATGGCTCTCCAGCCTCGTCTTGAACGCCCCCAGTGTGGGCGAGCCCACAACCTCCCTAAGGAATTGGTTCCATTGTCGTATTGCTCTAACAGTCAGGAAGCTTCTCCTGATGTTCAGCTGGAATCTGGCTTCCTGTAACTTGAGCCCATTGTTCTGTGTCCTGCACTCTGGGATGATCGAGAAGAGATCCTGGCCTTCCTCTCTGTGACAACCTTTCAAGTACTTGAAGAGTGCTATCATATCTCCCCTCGCATTCCCTTGTCGCTGTCCTGACAGACGTTGTCAGTTAGGATGACCAAGGTTGTATCAGTGCCAAATTCAGGCCTGAACCTGAATTGAAATGGATCCAGATAATCTGTTTTGTCAAAGAGCACCTGGAGTTGAGCATCCACCACCATCTCAAGGACCTTGCTCAAAAGGGGATATTTATGATGGAGCAATAGTTATTACAATCTAGTGAGTGATCCAGTGAGGGTTTCTTAAGATGTGGTCTTACCACTGCCTCTTTCAAGGTAGCTGGGGCCCACTCCTTCTCTCAAAGATTGCCTCCTGGACCCACCCAGTCAGTCCTGTTCAACTCATTGAAAGATGGGCAAAGGTCAAGCATTCAGCTAGTTGGCCAAACTTCTTGAAGCACCTTGTCCATATCCTTAGGCTGCAATAACTGGAATTGATCCCATATAACCAGACTAGATGGTGCTCTGAACACCTCTTGGGAACTGTATTAATGAGGCATCAAGGCCAGAGCAAATATGAACTATTTTATCCCTAAAGTTCCTTGCAAACTTGTCACAGCAGGCCTCTGAGGGCTCTAATATATCCTTTCCGGGGTCTAGATGTAATAGTCCCTTCACCATCTGGAAAAGTTTTGCTGAACAGCTACTTAAGAATGCAATGGCAGTGGAGGAGTAAAATTGTGTTGTTGCCATCACTGCCACAAAGTAGGCACAATAACGTGCTCTTACTTGTGTCTGGTCATAGTCAACACAGACCTGCGCCATCTAGTTGTCATCCTGCCTGGAGTTGGTTGGACCCTGCAGCGCAGGAGAGGGCTCTTGGGGGCAATTGCATCAACAGCCCTTTTCATCTTGGTATTCTCAAGTGAGACCAGGGCTTCGACAGGAGCACCAGCCACATCCAATTCTGTGTCAACAGGAAACTTTCCCAGAGCATCCCAGAATCCATTGGCTTCCATAAGTCTCCAGGGCTGGACTGACTGAATGGGCTTGACATCACTGCAGCGGGGAAAAGCAGCTGCCAATCTAAACTTCATTAGGGAATGGTCTAACCATGATAGTGGGGTTACAGAAAAAAAACCCTCCTCAGTTGAGAATACCAGGTATGTCCTGAAGAATTTGTTGGATCCAGATAGTCCACCAAGTTCTGCAATAACATGCTGAGACCGCCCTGTAGTTGTCATGGTAGCTTTGAATTCCCAAGCTAATACCCTCACAAAGCAGTTCCAGTTTTGATATTGAAATCCTCCAGGACAAAGCATCCTGAGTTTTTCCAAAGCCACACCCAAGACCACTTTATCCAACTTGGGCAGAGGGAGTGATGGGCAGTGGGGTGGCTGGTTCCTAACCTAGTTCTGTGATCTGGTTTCATATGTCCTGGAAGCAAGGAGCAGAACTGAATCAGCTCCAGAAATAAATTGATTACAAGGACACATTCTAGCCATAATCTGACTTTAGCATTAGTGGGATGATTTATTTTCAAAATCACCACCTCACTCATTGGACTTCTTTGTGTGAAACTAAAAATTTTAGTCTGTGAACCCTGCCTACACACTGTAAGAATCTCTCGTTTTGGGAAGCTTTTCCTATCTCTTTCTTACAATAAGTCACACAAAATGCTTCTGTTTATATGTATGGTATAACAAGGTAAACCCCACAAACTGTACATTGTATTTTACTATGAGGTGTCAAATATTAAGGTATCAATCTTGGTGCCCTGCCCTGTTCAAATAACAATTTGATAATATCTGTCCTACATAATTCATTCTGCAGGCACACATGAAAGGCTTTTCATAATCAAAAGCTTACAAGCACAATGCACATTTGCCATTCTGTCCCAGGCAGTTCCAAGTAACCCTTGCATCTCCAAGTACAAAGGACAAGTGTTTTCTTGTTCCTGGACCTAGAGACATCATGGTTTGCCAATTCCACTCTTCCCAACATTTCAGGCCTGAGAATGGAGCCATTGAAATATGTATGGCTGAGAGTTCAGGTACATTTCAGGTCCTGTCTACTTTCCTCAAAAGCCTAATTAAAAGCAAGAAATATAATCTGATATTCTCTCCCCAGGTTATGGTGGTAAAACTGGATCCTGTCCATCAAATAAACACATTTGCATATTGATTTGCACAATTAATGTTTCATTTCATTTCAGTGTTTGTACTGTGTCCAAAGCACTTGTTAATAACTTACCAAAAGAAATACAATAATAACAAACATGACAACCAGCAATATGAAAAACTATCTAACAATAAAAATAGTACAGTAATCTATGAATAAGATTTCATTTCAATTGCTACAGGAAAAAATAACAATGTTAAGTACAGTGGGTTGTATCCAATAGGAGCATTCCACTGACAGAAGCAGTTTTATTGGTAAAACTGGGAGGGGGTGATCCCCCCCCCACAGCCCCCTGCATACCTTCAGTCTGCCCCAGAGGACTGGGAAACCTTCTGGAATAGATTTTTGGGCAGCACAGAGGCTGCAAGCGGGGGCGGGGGGGAATGAGAATGTCCTGTTGCGCTAGTAGATTTTTGCTAGTGTGATGTTGAATTTAACATGCTATTCAGAATTTTCTAGTGTAGCTCTAAGTGGCAAGCCTGTCTTATGTAAAAAATGAAAAAATCTGGCTGTAATCCTAAACATATTTACTACGGAGTAATCCCCATTTAACACAGTGGGACCTGCTAATGCATAGAATTGTGTTACGTGTGTAGCACCGCTCTGAATTTTGGAAGCTTTTAACTGTGCTGTGACCCATAAGGTGCATAGTATGTTCTCTGTGTGCAGGGCAGCTTCCTCAGGAATAGCAGCTCCTTCTCCTTGTCAGGAGAATTTCTATAACACTTCTCAATAAATCAGGGTAAGCATGCATATGAGATGAGATGAAACTTAATAACAGTAAGAATAAAAAATAATAAAAATGAATAAAATATAATAATAAATGATAAATGATGGGAGTTGGAAATCCAGAACATGTGCCCTAGAGAGCTAAGAGTGGGAAATACTGGACTAGACAGACAAATAGTTTGACCTGGTATAAGGCAGCTTCCCATTTAAAGTTTTAAAAATTCCATGTTCTGTACTTTAATTGTGCATATAGTTAATAAGTTGCACACTTTTTCTAATTTTGA
This sequence comes from Heloderma suspectum, assembly GCF_057233095.1. NCBI lineage: Eukaryota > Metazoa > Chordata > Lepidosauria > Squamata > Helodermatidae > Heloderma > Heloderma suspectum. Next base: position 146,835,596 of record NC_139461.1, read on the forward strand.
AGTTTGGGGGAACAAGAAATGGTGTGGCAGGTGGAGATGTGCTGAGGTGTAGATGACAAGTATCTTGCCCCTTAAGTGTACAAAAAAGCCTATGCAGAATGGTATTACTTTATCTCATACAACCCAAGCCTGCTGTTTGCTCTGTAGGATGATCTTAGAATCATATAATATTAGAGATGGGACATTTAGGCCATCAAGTCCAACCCCCTTCTCAATGCAGGAATCCAGTTTACAGCATCCCTGACAGATGGCTGTCTAGTCTCTCCTTGAATACTTCCAGCAACAGAGAGCCCACCACCTCCCTAGGCAGTTGCTTCCCTTGTCTAACTGCTGGGACAGCTAGGATGTTTTTCCTGACGTCCAGCCAAAATCTGCTTTCCTGTAATTTAAGTCCATTATTTCATGTCCTTCAGTCTTGGTTGACAGAGAATAGGTTGTGGCCCTCTTCTGTGTGATAGTCAAGGTAGGGCAAGGTTTTGTTAACAGTCTTTTTTTTCCCCTGCCCTCAGCTTGGTCCTAGATTCCACCCTTCCTCAAGACATGCTCCGTTTGGTGTGTTCCAACCCGGAAAAGGGCATAGGAGCTGCAGTGGAATGTGCATGGGGCCTTCACTACATCGTTTGCAGGTAAATGGGTTTTTGTACTGCATAGCAGGTCCCAAATAGTGGGTCAGGGTTCATGAAGAAGAGGTGGCTGGGTGGATTGCCTTAGCTAATAACAGTGCATGTTGGGAGCAAAGATGCAAAGGGTTAAAGAGTGGGCATGACTTCCAGTTAAGAGACTCACAGGGCCATAAAGGAGAATCTGATGGTGGCCGTCTTTTTTAAAACTTTGAGAAATAATGGCGTAGTGCACAAATACTTTTTTTAGAAACACATTGCACTCCTACCCACCGCATTGCTGAGGAAACATGAATCATGGGAAGTAACAGTTTAATAGCAGTCCATTTTTATCCATACCAGTTCTTTAGATATATGGTGAACATATGCAGAACCTTTTGGTTCTAAATGCTGTTGGTCTTTCGTTGAAGGATTGCTGAAGTTGTTGTTACTCATTACTGGGTAGAAACTTGATAAGTCAAAGTCTCTTGGCCTCTTGTCAGATCACTTTACCATGTACCACATCTTTTGAGATGGGATGATGTAAATGCTGTATGTTCGGGTGAATGTAGTATCTACCGTAAGCTCAAAAACTGATACTTGCATGTAGCCAGCTTTTCTGTTTATAGACTTATAGCCAACCCTATCCCTGACACAATTTCCAGTATGGAAGATGTAGTTTAACTCCTTCCCATAAGAAAGTATAAAGCCAGAGTGAAGAGCTACTAGATAATAAACCAAGCTAGTAACTCAGATTTTTTGTGGCTACTGCTCTCTATACAATACTACATTTCTGACATCCCATCTCTCCCACCCCAACTTTGAATATTCAAAGCTGGTTTCTTCTAAAAAGTGAGTAACCTGGATTGAAGGGTTTTTTTAATGGGATGGAGAGAGGTCGGACTCCACAATTTAGAGCAAGATACTCATCCTCTGCTTTTTTTCTTTCCATAGCCGGGTGAACAACTCACTGCTGATCTCACAAAGGACTGTGCCTTCCCTAGTGCAGCTCTTACTGGAACTGGCCTCTATGATACCCACAGCTTCTTTTGAGTGTCTGGAACTGGTAAAGTAAATGGGAAATACATTTGAGTTGCCAGACTATGTCCCTGACTCTGCTTCTGAATATAGCTTATTCCATTCTGTTTTCAGTTGGTCTGTCCTGTGGTGCGGTGTGTTGGCAATCTTCTTGCAGAAGATGAGGCAGATAATGGCGAACTGCTAGTAAAGGAAGGGTGCCTTCTGGGGGCCTTGTTTGTCTTCATGCAGCATTTCCTCCCCAAACACCTCTTTGTTGTACAAGAATGTCTGTGGCTCATCAACAACCTCACAGGTAGGTTTGTTGGACACATGCCTTGGGGCTTGCTCTGGATAAGAGAGGAAGCACTGCACCTGCTACTGCCGCTTTTTGCTTGTTTCTGTCAGGCTCTTCCAAAAAGCAGCAGCCTTGATGGTGGTAAGAGTATGTAGACCTCCTCAGTTACAATAAATTGACTAGAATTTTATTTGCTTTCAGAGCCTAGCAAATGCAGGAAGAAAATAGGTCTTGGGGAAAGATCTAGTATTTTTGTTCCTTGAAGCAAAGAACTAGGCATAGCAGGCTTGTCTCTCCTGGGGAGGCAAGGCCAGATTCAGTAGTGCAAGCCTAGTTCAGGTTCCTGCTGCGTGCGTGCTGCAACTCTCCTCTGTACATGACTCCTCCTGGTAGCTCCTTTAGTTCTTTGTGAAACAGAATGCCAGGAGGGATTGTTGAAATTGTTTAATCTGTTTTTCTCAGCTGACAGTGCCATATCATGCTGTGCTCTGCTCAACCTGGACCTCTTTCCGTCTCTTCTGAAGCTCTTATGTTCTCATCAGATGGTGAACTTGCTGGTAGGTGGCAGTATTTCAGGGTTGGGGACAGATGTTTCCCTCTATAAATACCTGAGAATCTGAAACTTAGTATTCACTTTGTACGACATTGGATGGGAACAGCTGGCTTTTCGCAGAATGTTAACTTTTGGTTGAGATTAAGTTGGAGGCAGGCATGACGCAAAGGAACCATACAGGATTGGCAAGTAGGAGGAGCTTTGCAAATGTCTTATGCATGCACAATAGAAGCCCTTCTCTGACCTCAGATACTTTGCAGATTTTAGGAAATGTTCCTTTTACAACTTTAAAGCTTCTGTTGTAATCATGAGGGTTAGGGTTTTTTTTTAATTAAGGTGACAACACACGACTTAAACTCCGAAAAAAGCTTTGGACTGTATAACCAGGAATTCAGAGAAAATCAATTAAGTGTTTGAGTTTTGTTGTATCAGTCTGAGCAAACGCAGACTGTGCATATTCCGGCCTAGCAGCATTAAAAATAAATAAATCTCCAGACCCAGATGGCCTGCTGGCTAAATTTTATAATAATGCCAGTACAGGCATATTTTGACACCTCATTTATTAGCACTTTTCAGTTATATAACCTTACATTAAAATATTAATGTCATGGAATGAGGCAAGGATAATTGTTTAAAGAAGGAAAAGTCCCAATAAATGTTGAATCATACAGATGATCTATTCAGCACAGTCCTCTATAAGTCTACTCAAAAGTAAGTCCCATTGAATTCAGTGGGACATACTCCCAGGGAAGCAGGCATAAGATTGCAGTTTCAGTCTTATTATAAGAAAATTATATTGCTTCAGATCAGATAGGATTTATCAAAAGGAGGAAATTAATGTCTAATATTAGGGAAGCAATTAACATTATAAATAATGCCAGTATTATGAAAATATCTACCATCCACATTTTCCTTGATGCAGCCATGACCTTTGATAGGGTAGAATGGCCTTATTTATTTCACATTATGCATGTTTTTCATATACAGGGTGATTTTAGCAAAAATATCAAATTTAGATCTGACAGTCTTTTTAGCTCACCAGAAGAACCAGGCAGCATTGCCCATTATCTCAGTTTTTTTGCTTTAGCACTTTAGTTTTTTTATAATAGCCATAGCTGATGCCCAAATTAAAGGTGTTAAGGTAGGGCAAGATTTTGCCAAGTTATCCCTTTATGCAGATGTCATAATGCTTTCATCGGAACAGTCACTTCCATCTGTGTTTGGAATTTTCCAAATCAACTTATTATAGCCCAGTTTCAGGATAGAAGTTCAATAAAGAGAAATTGGAAATAATAGCTCGAATATAGACCCAGATATGGAATTATTTAGGGCTACAAAGATAGCTAATAAATTAAATATCCTGGTATAAAGCTGAGAGTTTGCAAGAACTGCTACAATTAATTATGGGAACCTTATAAATCGTGGCCTGGTTTGCACATCATAATAACCCAGATTCTTAAAAAAAATTCTGGGGGTTGGATCCAGATTTATGCTGGATCAACTGTGCTGGCTGAAGTGGACTTCTTCGCGCTCTTCTTCCAACCGCAGCCCCTCTAGCCCCCTGAAAATGCTGCACAAAGTCAGGAGAACCTGCTGAATGGAATGAGCTGCAGTGTGGGGAGGGGGATCCCCCAAAATCGGACCCATTGAAATGAATAAATCTTAAATTACGACTAATTTAAGAGAGGGAAATCCTTTCATGGAAGGTCACTTTCCCTTGCAGCAGGCAGACCCTAGATCCACCCCACTGTGACTGTGAGCGGTTATTCCTGCTGTGAGTGGGAGCAGCTATGCAGCCTGGGGATGCTCTGTCTCTAGGTTGTTTGCCATGATGTGCAAATCAGGAAGTCTTGTGTGCCTCTGCACTGACAAGCCAGAGTTCTTAGTTCACCCATCAGTGGGAGCAAGCAAGTAGTATGAACTAGCATGCTCACTCATTCACAACAACCCAAGGTTTCAAAAACCTGGGTTGTCATTATGTGTGATCCTCAAGAAGTGGTCCTTCTTAAAATTATCGTAGCTTGCAACGGTGGCCACAGTTAAACTGACTATACTCACTGTAGGTTTTTATTCATGCCCTTACCTTTATTGGTTGATTTCCAGGAAGTGAAAGGTGGGAGAAACTATCATGGAATATTGTCTCAAGTAAACCTACCAACGTTACTTTCCCTCCCAGAGGGTGAGCTAACTTTTCCCTATTTTGCGTTGAATCCCATGCTAGTTCTACTTAAGGTAGACCCATTAAAATGAAAGACTTAAGTTGTCATAATGAACTTAAGTCCTTTTCATTTCAGTGGGTCTACTCTAAGTAGGACTAGCATTGGATTCAACCCTTTATCTCCTATCAAGCAACTCAAATCTACTGGCTGAACTTATGGCTTATAGCAGCCTTCCCCAACCTGCCGTCCTCCAGATGCGTTGGACTACAACTCCCAGCATGCCCCAGCAAATATGCTGGGAGTTGTAGTCCAACACATCTGGAGGGTGCCAGGTTGGGGAAGGCTGGTTTATAGAAAACAAAATTAACATAGAATATCAGAGCAGGACTTGATACCAACTCCTTCAGAGTTACTGCCTTAGCTTTTAAAAGGTACACTTAAAAGGATGTTAGGAGAAAAACTCATTCTGATGTAGCTTTTGAAAACTTGGGACAAATTAAAGAACCCTAGTCTTCCTGCTATTTCAGAATGGTTTGTGGAAATATTTGAAATTGAACATATGGATTAAATTAACAGAAATGGTTAGAAATAGTTCTAACTTCAGTGGTTCACCCTCCATTGACAAAAAAGTGGCAATCTTTTTTAGTTATTGGAATACTAATTTAGAGGGATTAGATTTGCCAATGGCGGTGTGATTCATTCTGTTTTATACATATGTTAGTGCTTTTGACTTCCTTCTGCTGTTGTTTGGCCAGTTCTTGTATTTGGGGGAGGGGGGAGTGTCCCACATAGTAGCCTATATTCCCCAGAGGGGTTAGAGTAAAATGGTTTACCAACTCATTCCTTTGATACACTCTCCAGAGGGCAACTCTCCTTTCTGTATCTCCCATACCCACTCCATATATGCACACACATTTTCTTGGGTTCATAGAATCATAGAATAGTAGGGTTGGAAGGGGCCTATAAGACCATCGAGTCCAACCCCCTGCTCAGTGCAGGAATCTAAGTCAAAGCATCCCTCACAGATGGCTGTCCAGCTTCATCTTGAATGCCTCCAGTGTGGGAGAGACCTCTACCTCCCTAGGTAATTGGTTCCATTGTTGTATTGCTCTAACAGTCAGGACGTTTTTCCTGATGTTCAGCCAGAATGTGGCTTCCTGTAACTTGAGCCCATTATTCTGTGTCCTGCATTCTGGGATGATGGAGAAGAGATCCTGGCCTTCCTCTCTGTGACAACCTTTCAAGTACTTGAAGAGTGCTATCCTATCTCCCCTCAGTCTTCTCTTTTCAAGGCTAAACATGCCCAGTTCCTTCAGTCCCTCTTCATAGGGATTTGTTTCCAGTCCCCTGATCATCTTTGTTGCCCTCCTCTGAACCCTCTCCAGCTTGACTGCATCCTCTTAAAGTGCGGTGCCCAGAACTAGACACAGTACTCCAGATGAGGCCTAACCAGTGCTGAGTAGAAGGGAACTAGTACTTCAAGTGATTTGGAAGTTATACTTCTATTAATGCAACCCAAAACAGTATTTGCCTTTTTTGCAGCCACCTCACATGGTTGGCTCATATTCAGCTTGTGATCTACAACAGTTCCAAGATCCTTCTTGCTTGTAGGATTGTTGAGCCCATCTTGTAACTGTGCATTTGGTTTCTTTTTCCTAGGTGCAGAACTTGGCATTTATCTCTGTTAAATTTTATTCTGTTGTTTTCTGCCCAGCGTTCCAGCCTATCAAGACCACTTTAAATTTGTTTCTGTCTTCCAGGGTATTAGCTATCCCATTCAATTTTGTGTCACCTGCAAAATTGATAAACATTCCCTGCACCTACTCATCCAAGTCATTAATAAAAATGTTGAAGACCACGGGGCCCAGGACTGAGCCCTGCGGTACCCCGCTCATTACCTCTCCCCAGTTTGAGGAGATCCCATTGATAAGCACTCTTTGAGTCTGATTCCGTAGCCAACTGTGGATCCACCTGAGAGCTGTTTCATCTTCCCACTTTTAGCTAGTTTGCTAATCATGGTATCATTGGGCACTTTGTCGAAAGCTTTGCTGATGTCGAGGTATATTATGTCCTTAGCATTCCCACAGTCCACAAGGGAGGTTACTTGATCAAAAAATGAGATCAGATTAGTGTAGCAGGATTTGTTCTTGACAAATCCATGTTGGCTTCAAGTCATCACTGCATTTTTTTCAAGGTGATTACAGACTGATCACTGTATAATCTGCTGCAGAATTTTCCCAGGGATTGATGTCGGACTGACTGGTCTGTAGTTCCCAGGTTCCTCCTTTTTGCCCTTTTTGAAGATAAGGACAACATTAGCCCTCCTCCAGCCATCTGGCACTTCACCTGTCCTCCATGACTTCTCAAAGATAATAGACAGTGCTTCCGAGACTTCTTCTGCCAGTTCCTTTATTACTTTAGGATGCATTTCATCGGGCCCTGGAGATTTGAACTCAAAGTAATTAGGTGTTCCTTGAACATATGCCTATCAATCTCAAGCTGCAATCCTGCCCCTTCAGCCTGTACTTCGCCTTTGCCAGGGGGCTCATAGACCCTCTTTCGGGAGAAGACTGAGCCAAAGTAGGAATTGAGCACCTCTGCCTTTTCTTTGTCATCTGTTATCATTTTGCCATCCTTATTTAATAGCTGAACCACCATTTCTTTCCTGTGTCTTTTACTATGCATGTATCTGAAGAAAGCCTTTTTGTTGCTTTTAGCATCCCTCGCTAACCTCAGCTCGTTCTCAGCTTTAGCCTTCCTGGCGCCATCCCTGCAGTTCTGTTCTCCCTGCTTGTACTCTTTTGTATGCCCTGGCCATGGGCTGCTAAGGTTTGGAGGTGCCGAGATAGCGATAAGCCAGATCCAGGTTTGCTTACAAGGAGACTTTATTGAGTACTTACAGCGCACAAGTGGACCCAATGGTTGGATCAGACAGCCTCTCTGAACCCAGAGCCATGGGGTAAAATGGGTTTTATACCATAGCAGTGAGGCAGCATGACAGCAGCAAGCATTAATTAGCGTTCATCTGCAACTTTCCCAGCATAGACTAACAGTACTTGTTCAGAAAGAAAACAATCAGAACTTTCCCAGCGCAGACACCTATAGCTTGGCATAAACATAGCCTCACTTCTCAAGCGCATCCTAGGCCCTGATAAGACCAGTGCTCCTTAGCATGGAATGTGCTGAGGCGGCGATATCGACCTTTGACTCATTTTGCTAATCAAGAGGCCTACTAGCAGGAAAACTGCATCTGATGGACTAAAGTCAGAGAGCATTATGGATCTCTAAGCCCCGCTAAAACTACAGGCCTGAGGCCAATACATCTTCCTTTGTAGCTTGGCCTTCCTTCCACTTCCTGTATGTGTCCTTTTTTGTTTTCAGGTCATCTCTGAGCTTTTTGTGAAGCCACATTGGCTTCTTCTGTTGTCTTCCACCTGTTTTTCTTGTTGGAATTGTTTGTAATTGTGCCTTTAGAATTTCCTTTTTTAAAAACTCCCACCCATCTTGACACCTTTTCTCGTTATCGCTTGCCCTGGGACTTTACTTATCATTGTTCTGAGTTTATTAAAATCAGCTTTCCTAAAATCCAGGGTACGCGTTCAGCTACATGCAGCTTTTGCTTCCTTTAGAACCAAGAACTGAAGTATAACCTGGTCACTTTCCCCCAGACTTCCCATAACTGCTATTTTATCCACTAAGTCATCTTTGTTGGTTAGGATCAAGTCAAAGATAGCCGATCCTCTAGGTCCTTCCTCCACTTTCTGTAGGAGGAAGTTATCAGAAACACAAGTCAGGAATTTCTTGGAGACCAGTTTCTTGGTCTACGACCCCCATGTTTTGTAGAATTGGTCTCCCAACAAGTATCAGGGAAATTGAACATTGGCAATTTGCTTTTCAAAAGTTTCATCCTTGTCTTCTCCTTACTTGGGTGGCCGGTAGTAGACTCCGACCACCAGGTTCGTTTTATTCTTTGCTCCATTTATTTTAACGCATGTGCTCTTGATGGGGCTACCAAGCTCCTCCTCCTGTATTTCTGTGCAGAGATATGTATTTTTAACATATACTGCAATTCCACCTCCCTTTCTGTTCCTTCTGTTTTTTTTTTCTGAACAAGTTATATTCTTCAGTTGCTGTATTTCATTCATGGGAGTCATGGAAGTCATCCCACCAAGTTTCAGTTACTCCTACCAAGTCATAATTTCTCTCCAGTATTTAGAGTTCAAGTTCGTTCTGTTTGTTTCCCATACTCTAGATATTAGCATATAGACATCGAAGACCATGTGCTTTATAGTCTGGCTTTCTCCCTACATGTTTTTGAAGACTATAATTGGGTGCTATTAGCTGTTCTAATGGAGAGCTGTTCTCTCCGTTGTGGTGCACATGAGTTTTCATCCATTGTAACCCTCCCCTGTAGGATTCAGTTTAAAGCCCTCCTGATGAAGCTGTTCATGCTATGGCCAAACACATTCTTCCCAGGCCTTGTGAGGTGCAACCCATCCCTTGCCAACAGTCCATCTTCCAGGAAGTATGGTCCGTGATCCCAGAATCCCAATCTCTCATGCTGGCACCACCTTCGTAGCCAGTCATTCACCCAGAGTATTTTTCATTCCCTTTCTAGCCCTCTTGTAACTACTGGAAGGATGGATGAGAAAACTATCCAGGCCCCAAAGTTCTCGAGTTTCCTTCCCAAAGCTTCGAAGTCTGACATGATTTCATCATAGCTCCGCTTGGTGGTATCATTTGTTCCCACATGGATGAGCAGAGAGGGATACCTGTCAGTGGGCTTTATGAGTGTAGGCAACCCTTCAGTCACATCTCTAGTCCATCTTCCTGGGAGACAGCATACCTGGCGAGTCCATGGGTCTTCGCGACATATGTGGGTTTTGATCCCACGCAGCAAGGAGTCTCCCACAACTATTACTCTTCTCTTCTTGTTGTTGTAGGCCTTGGTTTCATCGCCTCTGCTTGACTGACCTTCAGCCTCTTGCTCGCTCTCGTGCAGGTTCCCCTAATTCTTCCTCTGCAGGCTGTCCTCCAGTCTCATCCTCAAGTATCTGGAAACGGTTCCATAGTTCCACTGCTTCCTTTGGTGTAGAGTGGCTTCTAGTTCTTCTGCTCCTGTCACCCTTTTCCAAGGAGTATCCTCTACTTCATTTTTCCTCACCTCAGCATTTTCATCTTCTGCCTCAGCTTGGTGTTGCTCTTCTAGCTTGTTCTTCACTTTGCTTCTGTAGTTCCACTGTTCTGTCCAAGAACTCTTCGTGGTCTCTTATTCCCTGGAAGGTCAACACTCGCTGCTCCAGTCCTCTTACTTTTTCTTTCAAAAGTGTGATCAACTTGCACTTGTTGCACATGTAGGCCATATTGATCTCAGGCAAGAAAACAAACATTGCACAGACCTTGCAGGTCATCACCACTGGAGAGTCTTTCCCTTCCATAGTCTCTATTCCCTTTTTTCTAGCTTTCTGATTGTACTGGGATAGCCTGTGCTTTGTCCTGTATTCACTGGAGGTTAAAAACACAGCCTCACTAGTATGGAAGTATGTGTTACAAGAAAAATATTTTTTTTAAAAATGAAAAAAGTTAGGCTTCTCCCCCTTGACCTCCCATGGCAAACTCCTGTTTGGTTGCTCTGATTGCTCTCTCTCTGGGAGCTTGCTTGTATAGCCCCTAGACCAGCTGGAGCAGCTTCCTCTGCTCTGCTCAGCTAGGGGACAGGAGACAGGTTCTTTTTCTTTCCCTCCCTTCCTTGTGTATACCACCCCCCTCTGCCATTCTCTCTTCTTCTAGCTGCGCACGCACGCACATACATGCGTGTTTTCTTTGGGTTGCTTTTTAATCCACTCAACTGCATTTTCTTTCCCTCATTCTGTATTCCCACCCTTCTCTCTCTCACACATGCACAGACACACACACACAGCCTCAGAAAGTCATGGTCTCTTACCCTGTAGTTCACTGGCCCCCAGAGCTGTGGCCTATTTGTATGTGTTCCTGTACTGTCTTTACCCTATGAGGCTCCAGAACAGCATCCACCCACTCTTTCAGAGTGGCCATTGTCACCCCTGCAAAAGGGCCTCTGCTGCCATCAGGGTTGAGGGTCAGGTATGGACCTCAGTGGGCTACATGCATGCACTTCTTTTCCAGCCCTCATATGAGCCATGTATGCACAGTCCTTAACTCTGTGTTAGGATTCTTGCCACCTTTGGGAAGGTACTTCTTGGAAATCATACTTCCCTATACCACAGAGTTCCACCAGGGTTTCAAAAACCTTCAGTTTGCTTGTTTGCTTCTAAACCAATTGGTACAAGGCCATCCACTTCGCTGTTAGAGGAATCAGCTAAGCTTCAAGAGGGACTGTCAGCTGACCTCTCTCAGTTGTCAAAGTAACAGGTGAAATCTACCATTGAGCACCAGTTCAACCATATGAGGTTCTTTCTGAGCACACCACTGGCTGACACTACATCCTGAATCTTGGGAGGGGAGCCTCTGAAGGACAAATCTCTGTAATCAGCATATAGAAGAGCAGTGTAAAATATTTAAGGCCAGAAATGTTCCTTGTTATTACTGTACAAGCTAGAGTGGCAAGTTACTAGTCTCTGGCTCTGTCTTCTTTTTCAGGTTCTAACAGTGCTGTGCAATGTAGCTGCCAAGGGCACGGCCTACTGCCAGATGTTGCATCAGAAGGCTGTACTTCCTTCCCTCATTAGCACTCTTGCCCTTCCTGATGCCAAAGTGGTGGGCCAAGTTCTGGAACTACTGCACCTCCTCTTCCTTCACTGGCCAGAGGTAGAAATTTGTGCTTGGTGTATCCTAGTATTACTGCATTCCCTGAAGACTCAAGCTCAGCACTAACTTTCATCTTCTCTCTCTTGGCCTAGGCTGCCACTGACTTTGTAGATCAGTCAGGACTACAGGCCTTAGAGCAACATCAGGATAACCTACAACTGCAAGAACGAGTCAAGGCACTTATTCAGACTGCCAGCCAGCTGGTTGCTCTCCCCCAGGATTGTCCCCTTGGTACTTCAGCTGAAGATCTACAGTTTGCAAGGAAGTAAAATGGGGGTACCATCATATCCAAATCAACCATACTGCCTTGTTGCCAACAGGACTTTGAACAGAGAACTGCTTTTCTCCTCCTCGGTAGAGCAGTATCAGCAAATAAGTATATCCCTGGCACACTGGGGGACTCCTCTTCTATAAAGTTTACAGCTTTTTGAGCTGGTTAGCTTAGCACTAGCTCAACAAAGACAAGCAGTAGAGACTGGGAAAAAAATCAGCCTTCAAGGATTTTATTTCTTAGGCCACATTCCTTTATATGCAGTTTGCACACAGAAGTGCTCCTCAGCTGGATTTAGACTCAAGTGCAGGAGCCAGTCATTATATTTATGCTTTGCTATTAACAACATTCTCCAGGGTTTTGGCCACTTGGTCCATGTTTAGGTTATTTAGTGGCACGCTCTTCTCTCTGCCAAACGCTGGGGAAAAACAAGAGAGTTGAATGAGGCATATATATCCCATGGACTGTTTTAATTTAAATACAGATTATTTCTAACACTTTAGACAGCTGTATTTGTAAGCTATACTGGTATAGGCTTCCTTAGAAGTGGGCTGTTTGCTCCCCCCCCCCCCCGCAGAGTTCGAGCAGTAAAATTGATAGAGGGTGCATATAAAGCAGCCTTGCTTTCCTACAACATCATTGCACAGGCTATGAAAAAAAGCAGATCTTGCCCAGACAAAGCATGATATACGGATTCTGCTGAGTTTATGCCTTCAGGTACCCACTCTATTGAAAATTAGGTCACAGTGCCAAAAGGGGAGGTATAATTCTGCATATAAACTGCTTGCTTTTGGATGTGGTAGTACAGACGTTTCTCAGTAACCTATGCTGCAAACAGTTTGGCTTTCATAAGAGCTGAAATTCACATATGCTCCAGTAGTTTTCTTCTGCCCGTCATTTCAGCTTTTCTAAACCGGGAATAGGGGAGTGACTAAAGTGGTAGCAGATAATGCCTGGGAGCCAATGTATGAATTGTATCAATGTAAACCATTTTCAGACTTGCAGCAATCCACACAGTCAGTAAGTCCCCCCCCCGCCCCCCCCCCGGGGTTCTGAAATTCAGGTGGCTTCATAATTCAATTCAAGCAGCCAGTCTTAAATGTTCTTTCACTCCAACAGGTACCCAGGCAGTCAGGTATCCTAGCCTTGAAGGTACTAGTCTGACCATGACCACACTGTTGTAAATTTCCATTGTCAAACCACCTTATTTCTAAGTACTAGGCTGGTCATTTGGCAAGACAGGCTTACTGTTGTCTAATTTCCTTGGCTATTTGGCATGAAGCCACCACACCTGATAAAGCTAGAGGAAAGTTTTTCATGACCACTTCAGTAGTCAAAGTACGAATCCTTTATTCTACCATAGGATTACACCATAGAAAATACTGTACCCATATTTGTTTATGGAAAGTCTTAAATGTTCACCACATGATTCACTGCCACTGGTCCCAGTTTAGAAATATCTGGCTATTAGTTGAGATCCCTCAGCTAGCCATATACTGGTAATACAAAGTTAGAGGCCTCGATGTGAATTAAGTCATGGTTCACTGATGTTTTCCTAACTATAAAACATAAGATGAACAGGCAAAGTTTAGGAGCTTTGCTGTTCTGGATTCCTAAGAGTTGTTGTAATAATCCTTTTGAGTTCCTGTTTTGAAAGAAAAGGGTGGCATAAATTTTGAGAACCAAGAGCCCCAAGGAAGGGAGAAAAAGAATTACCATTCCTTTGTGACAGTCACTTCTGACTGGCTCTCCAGCATATATACCCTGTTCCTATCTGCTATTGTTTCAAGTTTGCCAACTTCTCTCTCCCCTGTAGTGCAGTGATGTAGCAATTTTCTAGTCTATTAAGAATATTAAGGCTATGAACAAGAAATACTTGAACTATACTGAACTCTTATCTTCTGTTCATATTTATTGTTTAAAGGCTTCTAAAACAGAAGGCTGAAAAACTGGGTACAGATGAATTTTAAATACTTCCCCCAATTCCATCAGAATGTCAGTTCTGTTCCAACCGACTCTTCATGTAAATTGCCATGTCAATATTTGGAAATCCCAGCTACAAAGGTTTCTCCTTTATTTTGAGGGCACTAAGTTTTTCAACTGGGACACATTGTTTTGGAGAGAAAGTGAGACAGAGTGGATTTGTATGGTGTGTGTGTGTGTGTGTGTGTGAGTTCAAGCGACTTTTGGGGCTTGAAGCTGCTTTGAGAAATGTCTGATAATGGTCTCTAATGACAAGAGCCCTGGCAGGGGTGAAAAACCACAGAGCAATTCAGAATAATTGTTCATATAATTAAATAGAAGATGGAGCCACCACTCTAGAAACAATCTTGTGTACGTTGTCTAACAAGTGGCTTCCTCCTTACTTGCAACACCAGACTTCACAGAAAAGTCCTTCCAGACTCACCATATCGAGCCCAGAGCTTGGGCTGCACATTCGAGCACTCTCTGATAAGGATAGGGAAGTCTGGATTTGCCTTCTTTAAAGAGACGTAGTGCTGTTCAATGAAATCTCTGCAAAGAAGAAGCCAATACACACCAGCATGTATCAGAGTGAAGGATCTACAGCCCTTTCATGTCACCAACACTACAGAAACATGCTGTGCAGGAAGTTAGTAAGATACAGGTCACTCTAGAATAATGGTTGTCAAGTGTTGAAAAAACTGCCCTCTACAGCAGACAAATTGATGTTAAACCTTCAAACAATTTTTTCAACACTTGACATATTCAATGCTTGAATATTCAAAATGGCTGCCTGTCCGCACCAGCACATGCCACAGTCCATGATGGCTTAAATAAGCTATGGTGGCTTATTTGATTGTGCAAATCAGCCCATAGTAACTTGGTTTGCATATAATGGTTGTTGAATGCTGCGTTCTTGTGAGGAGCAAACCCAGTCATGCTAACCATGGTTTGTTAACTGCAATCAACCCAGAACGAGAACCCTTAATTTGTTTTTGGTTTGTGAACTCAGAACTGTGGCTTCATGGGTTGTTCCACCAGGCTACAGAGATGGTAGTGGAAAAGAGTAGCTAACCCCCCCCCCCCCCGCCAGTACTACAGCACCACAAAGGCATTTGGGACATAGGGAGGGAGTGGGCAAGGGCGAAGGGAAACAAGCCACTGTTTGTTCTATAGTCTGCCAGACAAACCCTGGGCAGGGCAACAATCCATGGGTTAATGTTATGTGTGAACCAAGTCAGTTAAGCAATATAGTAACACATGAGTGGAAACTGAGGCTATTATTCTCTACTGGAACAGATGCAGCAAAATTAGCTGTATCAATTTTGGCTGCATGGGAGCTTCCTTGTTCTCCACCTTAACTGTAAATGCATATTTAGGGCAGTCAGTAATGCTGCTATTGTACATGTGCACTCCTAGAAAGAGGGGGAATCAAGGCTGAAAGCTGCTATAGCAGTGTTGCATCCCTCAAGCCTTTGTTTCTAGACAGAAAAACAGCATAGTGTTGGCTGCCAGCCCTAGCTGTCCTCCTTCCTCCATTTGAAGACAGTGTATGCTCCAAGACTAAAGAAATAGCTTAAATTGGCTTCCAGCAACTTCCCTTGTAACATGGTACCTTATTGTAAGACACACACTACCACACACAGGTCCTGGATAGTGGGGGGAGGCCAAACTAATGTCATGGCAGCTGCTACACTTAATTATGTGTCTGCCCCATACACCAGGGGTGCATGAGCAAGGGGAGCTGAAGCCCACTCCACTTCCCTGTGATCCATCACTCCATATCCATCAGATACCAGGACTGAGCACAACTGGGAGAAGAGTGCCTGGGGTGATAAAACACAAGGAGACAAGGCCAGGAGGAGAAAGGATTCCTTTTCACTGGGTTACCTTGAATCTATCACATGCAGACTAACTCCTCAAAGAGCTGTTAGGATAAAATTGGGGTGGGGAGATAATGTACACTAGTTTGAGCTCCTTGGAAAAAAGGCAGGATATAAACAAATATAACTTCTGATGTTAAAATCTGACCCCCACAATATGTGAATAGGGCAGGTGTGATTGAACAAACACAAGTATCACTGTTATACATACCTAGTTTGGCCCTTAAAGAGCCCTTTGCTTTGTGTTTGGGCTCTGAGTCAATGGGAGAGTCAATGGGCAAAGCTCATGTGGCTGGGTTATCTGCTCTCGCTCAATTCATAATACAGCATAGGTGGCCAAGCTGCAGTACACAAGGCACATGGCACCAGCTGCAGGGGGTTGCAGTGCACAAAGCATATGGGCCTGCGAACCTACCTAGAGTAATGAATCAGGCCTGTGCCTCTGCACATGCATATTTCTCTTGCACTGCACTGGCTCAGCAGATTAGTCAAAACCACCCCACAGAACGGAGAAGCTTATGCAAGTTCACGTGCATTCGAGTGGTGCTGCCACATCTGTGCTTTGGGCTTGATTACGCGGCACAAGAGTAGCTGCTGCCACCACAATAAAGCCTTTGGGGTGGGTGGACCTATCATATGGCTGTACTTGGGCAAGGGGCTGCGGATAGGGTTTCCAGACCTGAAATCTTTCGGTTTCTGTTTCTCAGGGTCTCCAGGGAAAGGATTAAAGCTCAGGGTGAGGAGCCCGAATCAAGGGGCAGCCGGCTCCTTCCCGCTGGGCTCGAGGAGAGCTTTCGCTGTTCAGTCCTCCCGTCTTCCTGAAGTCCCTACGGAAGCAGGCGGCGCGCGGCTCTTCCGCTGACCTGCCGGGGACCACGAAGCGCCTCCTCCCTGGCCTGCCAGGCGCCGCCGCCTCTCTCCCAAGCCCCGGCTCCCGTGGGCCCAGGCCTGAGCCGCACGGCGCCTGGCAGCCCGAGGAGAGGACGGAGGCTGCACGGACCCAGGCCGGCCCTTCTCGGCAACGGAGACTGCGGCGCCGGAGCAAGCGGCGCAAGCCCCAGCGCTGCCCAAGCAGAGGGAGGGAGGGAGGGAGGGAGGGAAATGCGCCTCCCTCCTCGGGCTGCCTCCTGCGTACCTGACGCCCTGGCTGGCCGGCGAGCGCTGGCACAGGTGGATGCGGAGCTCCTTGAGGTTCCGGCCGAGGCTGCTCGCAACGACCCGCGCGGCTGAGGCGGACGCCATGTTACGGCCAGCCCAAAAGACTCCTCAGTCACTCATGCTTATGGGCGGCTCTTCACCGCCCTTTCTGGCCAATCCGCATGCTAGCATAGACGTAGAGAATGTTGCTGTGTAAAGCAACGTGTGGAAATTACGCGCGATATTGTGGGTAAAAAACAAGTAGCCATGCTCCTAACCAAAGACTGACACATAGGACTTAACTTCCGGATCTTAGATTCTGCCCGGCGAGATTTGCCCATAGAAATCAATGGAGAATTATAGATGGTGAGATTTTAGAACAGCTGGGGTTGGGTGGCAGCAGGTCCACCAAGACGCTGTGGGAAGTAGCAAAGAGAGACATTCATGCTCTTTCTAAGTCACGGCTTATTTCATGTGAAAATACTTTTAAAAAAGATTTTAAACATTTAGAACGCTGCATGCAAGTCAATGGATTACAAGGCTGCTTTGGATTTGGGTGGAAGAAGGCAATTTAAGTAGATGGGCTTTGCTCCGACCTGTGCATTGGATTTCTGGCTGTAAACCAAAGTTGCCTCAGTCCAACGTTTAATCTGCAGTAAGGCTGGACTACATTGCAGGGTTGTCGTATATCACTTTCTCTCATCCACGGCTCCCCCAACTTGCAATATGGGGGATTTCTGTTGTTTATTCGGCTTCGTGAGTTCATGGACCAGCCCACGCCAGAGTTTCCTGTAGGCTGTCACCACCCCCACCTCCCCCAAGGTCGAGACCGTCACCTCCAGAATATCATCCATCCATCTTGCCCTTGGTCGGCCCCTCTTCCTTTTGCCTTCCACTTTCCCTAGCATCAGCATCTTCTCCAGGCTATCCTGTCTTCTCATGATGTGGCCAAAGTACTTCAGTTGTGCCTTTAAGATCATTCCCTCAAGTGAGCAGTCTGGCTTTATTTCCTGGAGTATGGACTGGTTTGATCTTCTTGCAGTCCAAGGCACTCTCAGAATTTTCCTCCAGCTTGTTGTTGTTGTTCAGTCATTCAGTCGTGTCCGACTCTTTGTGACCCCACGGCCCATAGCACGCCAGGCCTTCCTGTCCTGCGCTCTCTCCCGGAGCGTGCTCAAGTCCATATTCATTGCATCGGTGATGCTATCTAGCCATCTCATCCTCTGCCGTCCCCTTCTGCTTTTGCCTTCAGTCTTTCCCAGCATCAGGGTCTTTTCCAGAGAGTTTTCACATTTCCTCCAGCACCACAGTTCAAAAGCATCTATCTTCCTTCGCTCAGCCTTCCTTATGGTCCAGCTCTCGCAGCCATAGGTTACTACGGGGAATACCATTGCTTTCACTATGCGGACCTTTGTTGTCAGTGTGATGTCTCTGCTTTTAACTATTTTATTAAGATTTGTCATCGCTCTCCTCCCAAGAAGTAAACGTCTTCTGATTTCCTGGCTGCAGTCAGCGTCTGCAGTAATCTTTACACCTAGAAAGACAAAGTCTGTCACTGCCTCCACGTTTTCTCCCTCTATTTGCCAGTTATCAATCGAGCTGGTTGCCATAATCTTGGTTTTTTTGAGGTTGAACTGCAACCCAGCTTTTGCACTTTCTTCTTTCACCTTCGTCATGAGGTTCCTCAGCTCCTCCTCGCTTTCAGCCATCAACGTGGTATCATCTGCATATCGGAGATTGTTAATGTTTCTTCCAGCAATTTTAACTCCAGCCTTGGCTTCATCAAGCCCAGCACGTCGCATGATGTGTTCTGTGTACAGGTTGAATAGGTAGGGTGAGAGTATACAACCCTGCCGTACTCCTTTCCCAATCTTAAACCAGCCCAATCTTAAATATGGGGGATAGGAGACTGTATTTGTCTTAGAATTAGCATTGGTGGTAAACAAACGAACAAAAAGTTAAAGAAATAACATGAAGTAAGGCATGTTAGAAAGAGTAGGAATCTATTTTCTGCTATCTTTTGTGTATGGGTGGGCATGCTAGATTTGCCCAGTGTGGTGTAGTGGTTGGAGTGTTGGGCTGGGACTCGGGAGATCCAGGTTCTAGCCCCCACCGGGCCATGGAAACTCACTGGGTGACTTTGAGCCAGTCACAGGCTCTCAACCCACCTCACAGGGTTGTTGTGAGGATGGAAATGGAGAGGAGGACCGTGTCCGTTGCCTTGGGCTCCTTCCACGAAAGGCGGGATATGAATGTAACGAACAATAAATAATGGGGCTTCAGCCCCTCGGAGGAGACAGAAATATGGCTTCCGCAGTCTACCCGGAAACCCTCTATCCAAACGAGGAGACAGGCGAGATTTTTCTGACTCTCCGGGCTCCCGAACTACCCCGGCGCAGTGCATTGTGGGTCAAAACGCCTTCTCTCGAACGGGGCGCTCAGAGGTCGCGCTTCTTCCCCGCCCTCTACTGCGCGGTGTCTTGTGGGGAAAGGGACGGCGCCGTCGCGTCGCTGTTGTTCTCTCCAGCGGGAGCCGTTGAGCGCGGCCGCGGGAGCCAAGATGCCGGAGCGGGACAGTGAGTATTGCCGGGGGCCCGACGCGAGGGCGCGCGTAGCCCTTTGTTGCGGCGCGGGGGACGCTGCAGACACCGGCCCGGCCCGCCCGTCTGGGAAGGAGCGAGCGCCCCAAAGCAGCGCGCGGCTCTCGAGCTTGCGGTCTCTGGGGGGTGCTTTCCGTCCGACTTCGCCGGAGAGCCCCACGGCCTTGCAGAGGGCCCAGGCCCGCGGGCGGGTGTAGAGCCGGAGGCGGCAGGAGGTAGACTGGAGTCCATCAGTGGACTATCGGCCAATTTATGGTGCGCCACCTAGTGCCTCCCCTTCATGGATCACTGCCTTGTTGTGGCGAAGGGGCTTGCGTAACTCAGTGAAGCCATAAGCTATGCCGTGCAGGGCCACCCAAGACGGACAGGTCATGGCGGAGAGTTCTGACAAAATGTGGTCCACTGGAGAAGGAAATGGCAACCCACTCCAGTATTCTTGCCAAGAAAACCCCATGGAACGTATCACAAGGCTAAAAGAGATGACGCCGGAAGATGAGCCCCTCAGGTCGGAAGGTGTCCAATATGCTACTGGGGAAGAGCAGAGGGAATTTCCAAGTAGTGCCAGAAAGAGTGAAGTGACTGGGCCAAAGCCGAAAGGACACTCAGCTGTAGATGTGTCTGGTGGTGAAAAGAAAATCCGATGCTGTAAAGATGAATATGAACTTGAGCACACTCCGGGAGAGAACGCAGGACAGGAAGGCCTGGCGTGCTATGGTCCATGGGGTCACGAAGAGTCGGACACGACTGAACGACTGAACAACAACCTAGTGCCTGCTGGGATTCTTGCAAAGGACGTGGCCCAACTTTAACTTGCCTTAAACTTGTCTGCAAATTTTAAGTTGACTTACTAGCTAGCCTCTATTTGCCTTCTCCAGCAGTTCCTTCCTCTTCCCCAAGTCTACTGGCATGTGCAAATGAGAGCAAATGCTACCTCTCTCCTGAGTACTCTGACCAGTGTGGGAGGCTTGGAAGAGCAGCAGAGGCTTATTTTGCTTCTGCTGAAGTTTGGATGTGAGACTCCTGCTGTTTCTGACTTTTTCCAAACTGCAGTGGAAGTCAAAGCTTGTTGGATGGCTTGCTGGGCATCTTTCTTGGTGTCCCCTAGATGTGATGGACTGCAACTCCCATTAACCCAAGTCAGCATGAGGCTGCCTTAAGAGATCCTGAACATGCACCCTTGCTTGTCAGTGTAAAATATTTTGGAGAACGAAAGGAACTTTAGTAAAGGTGGAAAAAGTAGACCATGTAAAACTTAAGTTAGCACAGCCCTATTACTGGAGGGTGCACTTTATTTATTTCATTTCTATACCGCCCAATAGCTGAAGCGCTCTGGGCGGTTCACAAAAATTAAAACCAAACAGCACACAATAAAACAATATAAAATATATAGAACATTAAAACCACAATATAACAATACAACCACAATAAAACCTAGCAGCAGTGCAGGAATTCAAAATACAGATTTAAAACAGCAAAGCTAAAAGTCTAGAAAGCTAAAATGCTAACTGGCCATGCCTTTTGGGCCTTACTGGTGTCTTATGTGAATAGAGGGTTTGCCACAAAGCACATGCAGTACTTTCCTGAGGTTTGCATACACTGCAGGGGAAGACTGGCAGTTGCAGGCCAGGAGGCTTGCCCGTCATCACTGATACTCTGGTTGAGGTACCCCTGAAAAGCTTCCAAAGAACAGCAGGAATCACAAATAGCTCATAGTTTTCTTATAGTATTACTTTCTCTATATATTTGCAGAGTAATATTGTGGGTACAAAGTAATCTTGGAATACCCACTGTATACAAACTGTTTCTTGGAAAATAGTTTATATGCTGGTGGATATTCTGAAAGACTCCCTGTGAGCTGGATTTTGACAGCTTGTTGACAGTTATCAATACCCCGTGAGGCTAATGGAACAAGTGCAAAAAGGGGGGATGCACTTTTCAATGAAAACAGGGCCCTGCTGACTTGGGGTGGGATGGAGTCGAAGTGGGGCACCCCCATTGGTGGGGGCAAGACTTTAAATTGGGGGGTTACTCAGCTAACTAGGACGTCTTGGCACTTTCCCCACCTGCCAAAAGTGCTAAGATCACCCAGTTATTTAAGGACCCATGCAATTTAAAGTGCCATGCCACCCCCTGCGGATCACCTCCTTCTAGTACACCCCTCCCCGAGTCCTGAGCACCCTGTTTCCATATGAAAATGGTTGCCGCCCCATTTCCCTACCCCAGAGGGAGTAATTTCTTCTACTTTGAAAGTGATCAAAATAGATGTAGCTACAGCAATCTGAGAAGAAAAGGGGGCCTTGGGCACCGTTAACAGCAGGTGTAGGGGACTTGGACAAGTGGGGATTTCTAGCAGGGAACCCCCAAGGTTCAGGGCAATGTATTGAACCCTGGGGGCAACCTCGCTAGCGGGGTGATCTACACCTCATTTCCCCACCTGCCAACTGTGCAAGACTGTCAAAGCAGCCTTGCTACAGTGTTGCCTTGAGTGCTCTCTTGTACATTCGACATACAAGGGAGCAGCCAAGGCAAGTGTGGCCGTTTGGGCACTCTGGAGTGGCTATTGCTGGCCAGAGGAAGAAGACACTGGGGAAAAAAGGGCTCCGACTGTCATCGAAGCAGGGACACGGGGTTTGGTGGCAGACAAGACGGGTTGTGCTGCCAGGTTCCTTGGGATGCCAGGTGGACCCAGCTGGAGGACTGAGCGGGAGGTGGTGGGGGAACAAGCTATGCACTATGGGTGGTGTGCCCGATCATCTGTCGGGCACGCCATCTATACACTGTGTGTTGTTCGCAAAACAGCTCACAGTGCATAGGTTAGTGTGTTGTGCGAACTCACCCACTGGGGCTGGATTACATAGGTTGAACTTTGAGTGGCGAGGAAATGGATGGTCCTGTTTTGGGGTTACCTGAGAGCCTCTTGCAGCTTTCTAACTGTGATTCCAATACTTCCTTGTGACTGGGTGGGATGAGAAGTGGTTGCAACACTTTGCAGAGCAGTAAACATCAGGTTTCCTGATGATATTCCAAAATCCCAGCCTTGCAGTTAACTCTCTTTCTGCATGTTCTGTTTTTTGTATGAGAAGCGCTGTAATACTCTGTGTGCGTGGTGTGAAGGCATGCTTGGTAATGCAATGAATTAAGGGTCCTGTCTTTGCTGGTATTCAGTTCCTTCTCTCTCCTTTCTAGGTGAGCCGTTCTCCAACCCTCTGGCCCCAGATGGCCATGAGATAGATGATTCTCATTCTTTCCACCAGTGAGTAGAGCTTTTCATTGTATTTTGAAGTAGAGCTTTCAGTATTTATGGTAAAAAACAAAAACAGATGTTGCCACTGACAGGGGTCTGCAATGCCACTCACCCTGGCGAACGTTCAGGCAAGTGTGATGGGAGGGGTGCAGTCCCCTAACCTTTCCCGCTAGCTTAGAGCTTGGGAGGGGTGCAGGTTGTCTTCCAGTTGCGCTTGGCTGTGGAATCCCAGCACAGCCACATGGATGATCCCTGTTTGGCGATGTGGTTGTCCTAGGATTCCATAGCCTCACAACTGTGGGGACAATCTGTACCCCACCCCAGCTGGATTGGGGAAGAAGGGATTGTCCCTGGCCTCCCACAGAAGCACAGTGCAAGGTCAGGGACAAGGGCTCTTTGCAACCACAAATTTTGACTCTGCCACTAGGGCCAGTGAACTCCTGCCACTGCCATCATAAAGTGCCCAAACTGCACTAACTAGGGATTGATGGATGGAGTTCTAGCCAGTGCAGTTGAGGGAAGGAAATGTAGCAGCCCCAGAGCTAGCAGGCAAGTCATGCTGGAGCAAAATGCAGTAATAGCTGGGTGTCCTGCACTACCATTACTGCATTTTGTTTCTATTCTATGCCCTTCTCCCCTTGCTGGCTCACCTGCATGCTTATAACCAATCTAGGAGTGCAGGAAAGGCACTGAATCCTAGTTTCTTACTTGTAGGGGTTCTAAAGCTTTTTCAATCCTATACAAGTGGGTCCTGTGTATGAAATATTGTAAAGGATCATGTGCGGTTTCTGTCATCAGCAAATCTTGTAGTATGACTTGTTGAATGAAGGATATTGG
Source organism: Heloderma suspectum (assembly GCF_057233095.1). Classification (NCBI taxonomy): domain Eukaryota; kingdom Metazoa; phylum Chordata; class Lepidosauria; order Squamata; family Helodermatidae; genus Heloderma; species Heloderma suspectum. Next base: position 146,858,942 of record NC_139461.1, read on the forward strand.
ACTGTTTTTTGCAGTTAAACACAGTGGGTTTTTTTTATCATAGGTCTAAACTGACCAATGAAGACTTCCGCAAGCTTCTTATGACCCCACGGGCAGCACCAACATCTGCACCACCTTCCAAATCTCGCCATCATGAGTAAGTATGCATGTTTTGTACTTAATAGACCATCACTGAACTCTCCCCCCACCCCCACACTGCCTAGCTGATGCATATTTATCTGATATTTGTTCTAGCATAGTCTCGTTATATCTGTATATGAGCGCACATAATCTGTGTTCACATAATGTCTACACATGTATATAACCTGTATGCATATGAGGGAGAAACTAAATTCAGAATTAGGTAGCTATTGAAGCTAATCAAGTGAACTTTGACTAATAGTAGTAATGCTTAGTAATTATATACAGCTTTAGAATGTTCAAAGTATTTCATGTACATCTCAATTATCCTCACAGCAATCCTGAAAGGTAAGGTAGTATCCCAATATTGCTGATGAGGAGCTGAAGTCTGGAGAACAGTAGGTTGCCTAATGCCACCTAGAAAGCTTCTGACTGAGGCAAGATTTGAATTGTGGTTTCATAGATAGCACTTTTAGTCAGTACGCTGCCCAGCTCTCAGAATATATATGTGACTCTTGAAAGCGTTTTTCTGACGTTTTCAAGCTGCTTTTGGCTTTCTTTGACTGAGATAGGTGTCTTAAAGTTGTCAGACAGGTTAAGAAAGAGTGAAATAACTTACTGCAAGCATATTGCTAGCTTTCTCTTGAAATTGGGCTTCCTGCTTTATTCAACTGTAATACTGGCTATTGTCATGAGCATGAATGTTCTTGTCCTTTTTAGGATGCCAAGAGAATACAATGAAGATGAAGATCCAGCTGCTCGCAGGAGAAAGAAGAAAAGGTAAATAGAATGAGAGGTTTGGATCCAGAAGCTTCCTGACGTTCTTTCAAAGTGGAGGAAGAATCCTAACTGCCAGAAGAAGATGGGCCCTTGAACATCTCCTCTTTAAGGGAGTTTGATCCACTTTGGTTATTTGGCCTTGAAATGAAAAATTAGGCCGTGATGATGTTCCTCATTCAGTTACCTCCTGTGTTCTTTCTTAGGAGGAGGGGGAGTTGTTCATAGTGATAGTGATGGGCTCCTTCAGACCCACCTGGATATTCTGATTTCTGGGCTTCTGCCAATCTGGCTTTTACCCTGGTTATGGCACTGAGACTGCACTTGTTACTTCAGTGAATTATTCACCTAGAAATTGATAAGATTAACAATACCTTGTTGATCTGAGTAGTATGGCTATTAACTGGAGATGCCAAGGATTGATTCCATGACTGTCTGCATGTAGAGAATGTGCTCTACCTGTTAGCTATGGACCATTCCTGGTATTGACCCTGGTTCTTGTGTTTGCTTGGCCAAAATTCAAAGTGCTGACTACTACCTATGAAGGCATCAATGGCTTGTGCCTAGTGCCTGCCTCTCCCCAAGTACATCCTTTTGATTCTAGCTGCTAAGCTCAAACAGTAAAGGCATGTAGAGAGATGGCACTCAGGCTTTCCCCCAGTGGAGGGCTTGTCAGGAGTTAGGCTTGAGGATTTCCAAAAGCACTGTAAGAGCTCCATATTGTTGGATAGATGGTGCTACTAGTTTTTTTTAATGTTGTGTTTTGCTTCAAGCACTCAGGATGAGGACAAATCAAATAAATGGGCCAGTTTGCATGATCAAACTGTCCACCATGGCTTATTGAGTCTGTTATTTAATTTATAAATAATTATAAATAATTGTTTATAAATAATTTATTACTTAAGCTATGGTGGGTTGTGGTGCGTGCTGGGAGCCATTCTGAATATTCAAGTTGTTTGTTGTGTTGTCCAAACCCAGGGATTGTGGATTATGAGAGGGTTAAACAGCCCTCACATAACCCTAAAACAGGCCATGGCTTCTGCAAGGGTTATTTAACTCCCACATAACCTATGGTTTTGGGGTTCAGATGATACAACAAGCTATGGCTCCAAGTTTCAGAATGATACCTGCGGGTGCTGCAGCTCGTTGTAGTGATCATGTGAACCCACCCAATAAATATAATGGCCCCTCCGTATGGAAACGGTGAGCTAAGAACTAATGATCAAAGGAACTGATGTAACAGCTCTGTAAAAGGGCAGTGGCCATCAAGATACATGTTAAGGGAGATGGGTATTTTCTTACATTGCCATGGTCTGCATGTTTTAATTGTAATTGGCTTGTTTTTCTCATGCCAGCTATTATGCAAAGCTACGGCAACAAGAGATTGAGCGAGAGAGGGAACTGGCTGAGAAGTACAGGGACCGTGCCAAGGAGAGAAGAGATGGGGTCAACAAGGACTATGAGGAAACAGAGCTGATCAGCACAACTGCCAACTACAGGGCAGTGGGACCCACTGCAGAGGCGTGAGTGCAGTCACAGTTTCTGCCTTTCTACTTTGCAATACAATGTGGCTCTGATGTCATGCAGTTTCTTTTTATTGCTTTAGGGATAAGTCAGCTGCAGAAAAGAGGCGGCAGTTGATTCAGGAGTCCAAGTTCTTGGGTGGTGACATGGAGCACACTCACTTGGTGAAGGGTCTGGATTTTGCTTTGCTGCAAAAGGTGAGCCAGATAGTATAACAACACATCAGCAATTCACATGTTGGTGAATCTGTTCACCGTGTATATTGTGGCCTTTCCACTAACAAATGTTGCTCATGTCTAAATTGATATTTCCTCTGCTATCTCTCCATTCTTGGCGTGTAATGTCTGCCCCTTTCAGATTTGTATGGACTTGCAAAACCTGCTTAAAATAGACATACTGCTGAACATCAAGAACACTGAGGATCTGTTCAGTGCTTAACTAAACTTCTCTGGAATCTTGAATTAACTCTGCATGATGCTCTTGACTTTTAAGAGCTAGTTTTCTGCTGTAGTTGTTCCTAGGGATGCCTTGTATCAGTAGTATTTTGCATTAACTGCCATTTATTAAGGTTTTATTATTGGCCTATAACTATGGATAAGTTGACCATTTTGTATGTAAGAGGTTACCTGATGCTTCTCCTGCAACTTTGGTCACTGATCGTGCTTTTCAGACAGGAGTTGAGCAGGAGGAGGGGAAACCCTGTTTTTGTCTGAGCTGCCACCTTGTTCTTGTAACTTAACTCCTCCAAATAAGACTATTTTATAGTAGTGTTGTGCTCACCTGTATCTGTTTGTAGATTCTTGTTATAAACTATTTTTAGACTTCTACTTGCTTGGGGTATAATATTTATATATGAAATATATATGTAATACCTTTATAAACATCTAAGAATGTAAGAACATAAGAAGATCCAAGTTGGATCAGACCAAGGGTCTATCTAGTCCAGCATTCTGATGATACAGTGGCCAACCAGCTGCTCATGGGAAACCCACAAGCAGGACTTGAGTGCAACAGCACCCTCCCACCCATGTTCCCCAGCAGTTGGGGTTTCTTTTACTGATGGGAATAGGAAGTCATGAAAATAGAATTGCACAATTAATTTTTTTACTTACCGCCCCGCTGTCTTGCCCAGCCTATACCTTGTGGGTGGGATCAACCAAAGGATGGTAAGTTAATGTGCAGGAGTTATTTGTTCACATTACTGAAGTTATCTGCTTGCCTCTCTGATCTGTTGGGAGACTGCACCATAAATTCTTACAGTAGCATTTTGAAGAAACTTTCTCTCTGGTCAGGTGCGTGCTGAGATTGCCAGCAAAGAAAAGGAAGAAGAGGAACTTATGGAGAAGCCCCAGAAAGAAACTAAGTAAGTGGTGACAAGCAGAGTTCTGGCTTGTGAGTTTTTAGACTGAAGGAGAAGGTAGTCATTTTTCATAACATTTCTTTCTTTCTTTCTTTCTTTCTTTCTTTCTTTCTTTCTTTCTTTCTTTCATTTTTCATAACATTTCTTTCTTTCTTTCTTTCTTTCTTTCTTTCTTTCTTTCTTTCTTTCTTTCTTTCTTTCTTTCTTTCTTTAGAAAAGATGAAGATCCAGAAAACAAAATTGAATTCAAGACACGCTTGGGTAGGGATATTTAAAGGTTTGCTACTATGTGCTGCTAATCTTGGACTAGGAGGTTGTGACTGTATAGTATTGTGAGCAAATTAGAGTTCTAGCAGTCCTCAAATAACCAGAGGATGGAAATATGAATTGCCTGGCTATTGTAGTCTTGGGTTTATGTGGCTTGAAGAAATGCTGATCGGAGCAATGGCTGAAATGCTCTAGTGTTAGTGAGTTGCCTGGATTCCCTAAGTTGATAATTACTGTAAGTATCCTTCCTTGCTAGGTCGTAACATCTACCGGATGCTGTTCAAGAACAAGGCATATGAGCGGAATGAGCTCTTCCTTCCAGGGAGGATGGCCTATGTGGTGGATCTTGATGATGAATATGCGGACACAGACATCCCCACAACCTTGATCCGAAGTAAAGCTGATTGTCCCACCATGGAGGTAACTGTCCTGAATGCTTTCTCTGAAATAGCAGAAGTATGGCTGCTTTTGTTAATGTTGGCAATCGCACATGGTCTATCAGAGTGTGATTCCTTTGACTTTTCCTTCTAGGCCCAGACCACACTGACTACAAATGATATTGTCATCAGTAAACTGACCCAGATTCTTTCATACTTGAGGCAAGGCACCCGTAACAAAAAGCTTAAGAAGAAGGACAAAGGTGGGCCTGTGTGTTTCAGTTTTGAGAGGGGCATGCATGTCTCTTTTCCCATAAACCCCTCCTGAGATGAATTGCATTGAAAGGGAAGGTTCCATTAAAATGGGAGCAAACTAAAAGAATGGTGGAGAAACATCAGAATTTGGGTTCTCGCAGTGTCCTTTTGCTTTTCATGGTGATAGTTCCTGATAGAACAGGCTGCTTAAAATGGGGAAGTTAGTGCAAACCCTACTTAATCTTCATCTTTCCAAAGTTACCCACCCCTTAGGCTGAAGAAGAGGTGGAGTCTGCATGTGCAAAGTGAGGAGAGGTCAGCCTGCCCTGTCAATCATGTGGAGTTTTGCATGCCACGATGTGCAAGTTGCCATAGACATCTGCAGAAACTTCTCCCTGCTTTATACTGTTGCCATTATTTCTTAAGATAATAAAGTTGGAACATAATTTAGGTTCAAAGGTAGTCTTGTTCTGATTACTCTCTATTTGTAGGAAAACTGGATGAGAAGAAACCTCCAGAGGCAGATATGAAGTAAGTAATCTAACTTCTTTGAGTGAATAATTTAGCTGGACTCCTTTCATTTTATTTGGGACCTTTTCCAAGAAGCTACTACCTTGTTGAAAGGTCCTCCAAAAGATTTTGGGAGGGAACAAGCCTAGTTTTGGTTTACTCTCCTTCAGAGCTCAGGAGACAGTAGCAAGAAGAAGCCGCTTGAATCCTCAGGAGACTGGTGGTGAGACTGCCTGAGAAGAGGAGTGATTTATGTTAGAGATGCATGGAAGGAAAGTTGTACTTTTTCTGAGACTTGTGCATTTGCTGCCTTTGTAATCTGTATCTGTTTGACAAAAAAGTATTTTTGAGGACATTGGAGATTATGTGCCATCTGCCGCAAAGGTGCCTCGAGAGAAGGAGCGCGAGAGATACAGGGAACGGGACCGAGAGCGTGAGAGAGAGCGAGACAGGGAACATGAGCGAGAACGTGAACGGGATCGAGAGAGGGAACGTGAACGTGAGGAGGAGAAGAAGAGGCATAGCTACTTTGAGAAACCCAAGCCTGATGATGAGGTAAGCATACAGAATTTCAGCCGTGAAACTGAGGTTTTGTGGTGCATGAGCCTCTGAGAATCAAGTTGCGAATAATTCCCAAACGCTACTGGGATTGGCCATGATATAATGGATATAAAATCCTCCTAGAGACAAGGATAATTGGTTGATATACTGATCTATCTGAAATAGGTAACCTGAGGCTGTGAGCATGTTCTAAATTGGGTATCACTGGTGCATAATTTTCCAGGGGTCAATGTTCGGGTTAAAGCTGGTGAGGGAGAGATTGTTGTGGATTGTATTGAGTATGAAGAACCTGATGCTCATCTTACTTGTTTCTAATGTGTTTTTTCCTTTCTCCTTTCAGCCCATTGATATTGACAAAGGTACGTCCTTCTGTTTGTTAACTTTGGTATAAAACCAGTTGTGGCAGGCAGGACTAATTGCTAATCCTATTGGCTGTGTGATGGTGGGTTTTCTTCTGAGCCCTCAAGTATTGTTGGGATTGTTAGGAATATATCATTGGAGATGGCCACCTATGATTTAGACAGTCTAGTTTGGGCCTGGAATTCATCTTTGACATGATACTTGGCCCTAGCTGGAAGATGAGGGGTCTGTATATCTCAGCTGACCTGTTTAAGTTTCCTTCCTTGGCACCTGTGCATTTATTGATAACTTTTCTGCTATGGGTTTCTGAGTTACCACCTTTTGTAATGAATGATTCAACCTCTAGAGGGCAATGACACCCATGCCAAAATGATTTGCTATGGTTCCTTACAGTTATGGCTTATATAATTGGGCTATAGAATAAGCATAATATTTTTTAGTATCACAGTTGGGAGTAGAATTGCTGCTGTCACAGTCTGAAATCTGCTTCTATACCTTCCTCGTTTCCAGGACCTGGCTCAGCCAAAGAGTTGATTAAATCAATCAATGAGAAATTTGCCGGTGCTGGTGGCTGGGAAGGAGCAGAATCATATCCTTTATGTGCATGCACTAAATAGGTGTGCTGGTGCTGGGTGCAAACACCTGCAATAGTCTGTTCAGAGAAGGTGCCCCAGTCTCCTCTAGAGAAGGAAAGGCGTCTCCCACCCTAGGCCCAGGCCTTCACTTGAAGGGGATACTGCTCTCTTGTACATTGGGGAAGCTCCAGAAGATCACTATATAGACTTTGCGCCGAAACACGTTGTTTGTGCTTGAGCGATTGGAATGGTAGGGTGGGAGGGGTCCATTTCTGTCTTTCCCTCTAGTCAAATTGATGAGGCATTGACTAATTAAATAATGGAGAGATTTGGTTGACTTGAAATGGCCCAAGAACCTTCCTTTTAATATTCTCCTCTGCCACCCCATGCAGATTCAAGCTGCTCATTTATTTTCTGGGAGGGGTGGAGATAGCTTTTTCCTATGTTGTTTTCTGACCCTGGTGATGGCCAGACTATATTTTTCCTTAACATTTGACACGTTGAAAAAGCCGGAAGACAAAAAGCAACTTGGTGACTTCTTTGGGATGTCAAACAGCTATGCTGAATGCTACCCGGCAACGTAAGCATGCTCTATTCCCCAGGTGGGCTTGGAGGTGGAACGGAATGGTTGGTTGAGGATCACAGAGAGCTGAGCAAGACAAAGACTTGACTTACCTCAAACTCTATGGCCCACTTTAAGGACAGATTCCCTTTTGCTGCGTGAATGGAAATTATTGGTAGGCACTGTTGTGTCTAGTATTTGTTCTATGTGCAGAATAATATAGGCTCTATACAATTTAGTTTTACAAGTCTGTTTCTTTGCCAGCGCCGTCTTGCTCCCAGTGTCACATTTACCCTCCAAGTTAAACCAAACAATTTGTGCCCACATTCCTTGTTATGGGTAGTAAACCAGAGCTTAATTATTTCAGCATTACTGCTAGCTCCCAAACCATACTATTACACGCTTATGTAACTACTGCCATAATCCACTGCATTGTTTACTTAAAATGGGGGTAGTGAACCTGTGGTCTTCCAGATGTTGTTGGACTACAACTCCCATCATTCCTAACCATTGGCCATGCTGGCTGGTGGAGTCCAACAACATTTGGAGGGCCATAGGTTCCCCACCCATGATGTAGAGCAAGAGGAATCATATTATCAGATGGGAGTAGTTACTGTAGCTATCTTTAAATTTTGGATTAGAGATCTATGCCTGAATTACTGGGTTCCATGTCTTTCCAAGCTGTGTCTGCACTAAACTATTCAGTACACCTTTCTAGTAGCTTAACCAAACAATCTGAAAATGTACGATTGACTTGTTCTGCTGCTGGGGCAGAAACTGGAAATTAATCAAGAAATGTTTACTTAGACATTTGCACCTTAGTTTATAACAGAAAATATGTTAAAATTGAATCTAAAACACTTGCCCTCCAGATAAGGCAAACATTTATCTTTATGTGGTTACTGCAGATTTAGGATTTCTTACTAGAAAGCCTCCTGGAAGGATGAGCGCATCAAATTGTACCATCTGGGTAATAGAAGTAAAACTGTATGTGGACATTCATCTAGCTCTAGTCAGCACAGAACAAGTATATATAGGACAGAATCCAATGGGGCTCTTATGCCCCCGGTGATTCTTTCCTGCCTTGCTGATTCTCTTCCACAGGTGGTGGGTTCCTGATTGCATTGCACAAATGGGACTCACTGCTTACACGGAGATTTAGCTTTTCCTAGGGGAAGTCCTGAAACGAGTGGAAATGCTAGTTTCTGAAAGGAGGCGGGTGAGCTCCTGTGAGCTCCACTGACCTGACTCCTTCCAGCAACTAGTGTTTCCACTCATTTTGGGTTCCCCCAGAAGCGCTAAATCGTCATTGCGCAAGCAGTGGACGCCACTTATGCAATACAGTTGGCGGGGGCGGAAGCACCCCATTGGATTCTGCCCATAGAACTAAACTCTTCCACCCTAAAGGAGTGCAGCTAGACTGAGCAGTGGACTTGGGGAGCTAAGAAGGCTAATCTGAAGGAGGTTGCTTCCATGCTTTTAGTGCAGAAAACAGTCCAGTTTACTAAGGATGTTATTTTGACACCACGAATTGGCAAGTAATGTCCAGACCTGTTCCAGCAAATCTTGATTTTGCAGGTGATTTTTTAGCAGGAAGGGAAGTTACATGTCTGTCCTTTTGAGTTTCCAATGTCAGCCCATGGTAATTAGAGCCTGAGTTTGGTATCTTTGCTGTTGGACAATGGAGTCATTAAGGGTCCTACAATTCCAACAGTCTGGTAAAGGGCACCCTCATAATAATCAAATGACCTTTATTTGACACATTAGCCCTGAAGTACTATCATGAGAGTCTAAAAATAATTTAAGACTGGGACGTGTTGATTCCAGAAGTTCAGTTGTAAGTCATGAATTTGTTGTTTGCTGCATCTCTGAGAACAGATCTTGAATGGGCTTGCTTAAATATGCACTGGATTGTCTGATATTTATCATCCTTGGTGCTAAATGAGCTTGCAGAATGTGTGATACTGCAGGTGTCAATGGTAGATTGACTATATTGATCTGGAGTCTTTGAAATTGGAAAAACCAAGGTGCCTCCAGAGTTGGGGGTACAAGGATAAATGAGAGCTGTCTAATTGCTTCTTTACTTTCCAGAATGGATGATATGGCTGTGGATAGTGATGAAGAAGTAGACTATAGCAAAATGGATCAGGTATATTGTCTATGATTTCAAAATAAATGTTTTTTTACCCAGGGGCAATGTTTCTGAGCTGTCTTAAGATTTCACATGACTCCCATTTCCCGCTGGAGCCTGGGGTGGCAGCCTGTAACATTCTGGCCTGGTTTGCAGCAGAGTGAGGTGGTAGAATAGATTCTACTACTTCAGGCTGCATGTGTGGCAGTGACCTTTTTCATCCCTCCCAGTGAAATATAGAAAACAAACAATAAAAACTCTTTGCAAAAAATAGAAAACTACCAGAGCAGAGAGCCTAGAATCTTTCTCCCTAGCTTGCTAGGGGTTTTTGTTTTGCTTGTAGAGAGGTGATTATTTCCCTTTCATTTCCCTTGTTAAATAGAGAGGCATTCAAAAATAGTATTCGCTGCCTGCAATCTGACGTGGTACAATTCATTCTTTCACATCATACTATCATAAGTGTAGACCAACCTTCTCCCTTTTCCCTCCCTCCTTAAGGGAAACAAAAAGGGACCCCTTGGTCGCTGGGATTTTGACACACAAGAAGAATATAGCGAGTACATGAACAACAAAGAAGCTCTGCCCAAGTGAGTTTGCCGTTTGCCTTGAGGGTAGGGGTTGGGAGAGCAGAGGGGATTATGGTGCCTCCAGCATTATAACTCCTTGCGGTGGGGGGTGGTTTACAAGTGAGCTACCTCCTGTAACAGAGCTGAGAGCATAGATCTTTGTTCTAGACTGTGGGAAAGCTGTCTGTACCAGCCACTGTGGAACAGTTGAAGGCACAATTTGCCCATCCAAATTTGAGTTTCTCCTGTTTTATTCCAGAGCGGCATTCCAGTATGGAATCAAGATGTCTGAAGGCCGTAAGACACGTCGTTTCAAGGAGACCAATGACAAGGCTGAGCTGGATCGGCAGTGGAAGAAGATCAGTGCAGTGAGCATCTTGAGCAAAACTGCTCTCCCATATTATACATACATACATACATACATATATATCCCCCTTTAAATGTCTGAGGATGAGGTTTTCTTTAGAGCTTTTCAGACTTCCACAGACATCTTCTAGAATTGTTTTTTTTTAGGATTGGGAGGGGAATGGATCTGTAGGTGGCTGACTTATTCAGCCACAGGCATGCGCATAACTTTATTGTCACCTCTTCTGCACAGTCTTCCAAGGCGCTGAATTAACTTTGGGCATTCCCAAGTTGTTCCATCTTCCAGATCATTGTCAGGATTCTAATGTTGAAGAAGCTAGGCAAGGAAGACTTGGCTTAGAATCATAGAATAGTGGGGTTGGAAGGGGCCTACAAGGCTTCTTCTCACAGTACACACAGGCTGCTTCTTCCCCTTTCCCATGTGTAAATGGATTGAATGCTGATCCAACCTGCCAGAAATCAATTTGGTCTGCTTTATTTCTGTGCTGTTTGCATGCTCCTTTGTTGAACTTCAGTGTCATCAACACAGGAAGTTTTTAATGTTGACATGTACACTACAGTGATTGTACTTTATCTGCAGATCATTGAAAAAAGGAAGAAGTTGGAGGCTGATGGGTTAGTAGAATTTGCTATTTGAAAGCTCTTCCTAGAACCTGTTCTCTGCAGCACACACATCCTTGTGTGCTGTCAGTGGAGTCAGCTACTCAGTTGTGGCAGTCTCATGATTGGGGTGGGGGGGTGCATGTGTGGACTGAAGAATACAATCATCCTATCTTCAAAACTTTTTTGCTCTTAAGTTATGCAGTGTTTTACATTCCTATTGCCAGCTTACCCCCTGAATGTATAACTCCTTCAACATGTATAATTGCCCCAAACTCCAACGATCCATTAATAATGGATGCAGATATGGCTAAATTAGTGCCTTTTCTTTATCCTATCAGCTCTGGATTTGATATTTAAAATATTTGTATGTGCATATAGACTCTGTCTCAGAGAATTTGTTCCTACTCCCTCCCCTGTTTACAGGCATTGTGCTGGCAATATGTGGGGTACTGATGGGAGTTCTGACTCCCACTGAAATTACCTATCTATTCACGCTCCAGTATGTTCACCTTGTGTAAAGGCTCACCTCAGGTCCTTTAGTTTGTATGTGGATTCTAGCAGAAGCAGTCTTGGCCAAAAGAAAACATTTCTGACCTAGCACTTGCCAGAAGGACTCTTACAGCCTTAAATGTCTTAGGCTGCCATCTTAGGCACACTTGCCTACAAGTAAATTGCATTTAACTTGGTGGAGCTTACTTCTGAGTAGACATGCCAAGGAGTGCATTGTTAGTAACATTGCAATTGCATTGATAGTAGCACTGCATCCCTGAGGTTATTCTATGATTCTGTACTGGGCCATATTTTGTTTTAATGGCTTCTTCAGGTGACGCTACGAAGGTGATACCAACTATTGCACACAGTGTGGGTTTTTTGCATTAAGAGGTGTGTGAGTGCAACTCTCCCTGAAGATTTGTGGTTCAGGCCATGGAGAATTAAATAAGTGCTTGTGTCCCACTGACCCTAAAGAGATTTTTAGTGTGCTTTACTTCCTCTGGTTTTAATTCTCTAAAATGCTCTTCCATATATTGCGCCTCATAAATGTCTGTAATTTCAGGGTTGAGGTGAAGAGACCGAAATACTGAAGCCTCCGTTAACTTCTGATCCCTTCAACTGCATTCCTGAAGTTCCGCTATACTGAAAATGAGACTTTGGAAGTATTTTTAGTCCTTTCTGCTGCTCTGAAGCAAAGCCACTTTGCTCCTTGTTCTCAGTGTCATGCAGGGCCATGAGCATGAAGGGCAGCTCTTGATTCTGCTGAAGAGCTTTAGTGGCTCTCTTCCTTGTCTTGTATTGCCTGCATCAGTGGGTGTTTCCCAGGAGCCTGAACTTTAGGTTTTGTGGCTTGTAATCTTTGTACATGCAATAAAATCTGCACTAATGCTTGTGTCATTGTTTTTCTATTTTTTGATAACTAGAAATGCACATAACCTATCTTTGAATTGTTTATTCTATTGAAAGCATCAGGGAAGACGTCACTTTAGCTGAAGGTTAGAATTTGATGTTAAGGAAGTATATCTTGCAATTTGTTTAGTGCAGGGGTGCAAAAACTGCAGCCTCCCAAACCCTCTCTGGTGACCCCCAATAGCTGCAGTGGCTGAAAAAAGGAAAAACATTCTAGAAATGGGCTCTGTAGCTCCTGCCATAGAAGTCTCTTCCTAGAGCATCCTAGGACACAGTGCTGGGTTCCTGCCTGCTTCCTAGGATGCTCTAGGAACAAGGCTTCTATGGCAAGAACCACGGATCCCGTTCCTACCACATTTTTTCTTCTTTTTGTCGCAGAAGGAAGGGTTAAAGCTGTGACTGAGTAGGTTTGTGTATGTGTGAGTGAGTGGGAGGAAGTGACTACATGATATTAGAATGTATATAGGATAAGCACAGTGTGAGTTGTATGTAAATCTGTGTGCGCTGGCGTGTAGGTGCACGTGCAGCCCTTGAGGCCTAAAGGATTGTGCACCCCTATTTAGTGAATGTGTAATCTGCTTTTTAGGGTAAAACCCTCCTGTTCCAAGGCAGCTAACAATTCAGTAAAATACATGTATTGGACAACAGAACCTTAACACAAGAATAGTAATTAACTAAAACAGCAGCCATGAAAACATGGAAACGAGCATAAAACTATTTGTCAAAGGAAGAAGAACAAAAAAGTCATGGGGGCGGTATATGCACTTCTCAGTGGAGGGAGTTCCAAAGGTGTGGGGCCATCACTGATCCCTGCAAATCTGATAGTGCTTATTACTGGGCAGACAGCAAAGCCTCTGTCTGATATCTGAGTAAATGTAGGTTTATAGGGGTGTAGGTGTGTCCTCCCAAGTAGCATGAGATATTAAGATCCCTTTTCCAGCAGAGTTGCTCTGTACACCAGAACCTGGGGTCCTAATCTGACCTCCTGGGGTTCATCATATTCCAGGAGCCCATGTCAAAATACTTATAAGGAACAAATGTTCTGAGTATCAACACCTTACAAAAGTTGTGGCTTCTCAAAAACCCCATCTCATGCATAGCTGCTGGGGCATTTAGGGGATGGCAGCCCCCCCAAAACCTCTTTTTGGGGCCAATAATTACATCATAAGATACATGGTTGAAACCAGCATCTGTTGGGGAATGGTGTATATAATTCCAAACTGTCCAAACTTTGTTGGGGCATACCTTCTCTCTGACCCCTCCAAAAGGGACCATTAATTTCGTCACAAGGTAGATGGCTGAAACTGGTGCTATTTGATAGAGATCACCTTCCTGTATCTTAAAATATCCAGTCTGACTCCAAAGGAGACATCGGAGGCCATGAGTGTTGTGCCTTCCTAGTTTCCCTGCTGCATTTATCTGCAAATTACGGGGCTCCACTTCCACTGTCTTGTCCCTTTCTTTGTCCTTTGTGTGCTTCCCTGTAATACCCAGCTCAGTTGTTAGTTCTGGGGCTCCCCCCCCCCACTTCCCAGAGCAAGTTTAAAGCCCTTTGAAGGTCAGGTGTATGAGGCTGTCAAAAACATTCTTCCCAGTCCCTGTGAGATGCACCCCATCATCCTTCATGTAGGCCATGGTGCAAAAAACCAACCCTTTCCCGGTGACACCATGTGTGTAGCTGGCTGTTCGCTTTCAGGAGCCTTTCCCTACCAAAGCCCTGACCTTCAGCAGGAAGGACTGATGAAAACACCACTTGTGCCCCCAATTCCTTCACTTCCCTACTTGGAGCTGCATAGTCAATATTTCTTCTGGCTGTATGATTTGTTCCCACATGGATCAGAAAGAGAAGATAGCTGCTGGATCATTATTGGTAGCCTCCACATCAACATCTTGAATATATGCTGCAGGAAGGCAACACACCTCCCAAGAGATGTCCAGTGTGCACCCAGCTGCCGCCTTCCTCATAGTAAGGGGTCTTCGACCACTGTCACATGTCTGCTCCCCCTTGGTTACATTTCTCAGTTCCATGTGGCCCTGGGTGCCTTTCTCAGCGTTGTGTGGCACGCAGGGTGGTTTCTCGTCAGGTGGCCCAGGGTCGTCATCCATGGGAAGAGCCTGGTGTATGTTGCGTAGTTGCAACAGCACAGAATGCGTCACGTTCTTCCGCTCCTCAACCGCCTGCCCTTTTCCTCTTCCCTGGAAGCCCCCCCCCCTTCCGTTGCTCTTAGGAGGGGCCTCCTCTCATCGACAAAGCTCTCAGGCTCTCTGACAAGGGGAAGGGGACAGAGGCTCGCCTCTGTACAGAGCTACCTTAAGCTACGTTGCAGGAGTGTTGTAACAAACCACCATTCAGTCCCAGCGACGCCTCTGACCTGTAATATTATTTTATATATTTGTTTACTCCATTTGCACCCCGCCTTTCCATAAAATGCGCTCAGGGAGCTTGTGAGGCTGCACTGAGCCGCTTTCTTCCAGCCAGAGCGCCCGCCGCCCCACCGCGGGGGGATGAGGACGAGGGAGTTTAGTTTCTTTGGCAGGGCAATGCAAACATTTTTTTTGAGAAATGAAACTCAAAAACCACGGCAGAGCCATCCCAAGTGGGGCCGGGGAGGCCTGGAGCGCCGCATCTCCCGGCGGAGAGGGCGGTCCCTTCTGTGCCGATTTCTTTCCTCACTGAAAGCCCGGGGCGGGCCAGTCTTGGAAGAGCGTCCCGGGCCTTGCGCCGTCGGCAGAAACACCCCCGGAGGCTTTTTCCCGACGAGCTCCCGGTGGACGCCTCCGCCATAGAGGGCCGAAGGTTATTCATGTAAGCGTTTCTACGCGGCACTCCGCCGCCGCCGCCGCCGCCGCCGCCGCCGCCTTTCACACCCCCGACTCCCCGAGTGAGCGCGCGAACTCCGGCGGTTGTCGGCGCTCTTGGACTGCGGGCGCGGCCGGCTGCCCAGTTACAGCAACGCTAAAGCTCGGGGTTGGCTGTTGTATCCCTTGTCGCTTCCCAGGAAAAAATGGTGTCAAAGGAAACGGGAACGCCCCGTATTTTGGCAAAGGGAATTTTATCCTACTGCCATCCTATCTATGGGCCCGGCGGGCTAACCCTTCTCTCCCCCCCCCCCCCCCCGCCGCAGGCGCCAGGAGTTTTTAGCACGTTTTCCGGAAGTGCGTGTTCCTGAAGATGGCGGCGTCAGAGCAGGCGAGTACTTCTGGATGCCCCCTAGCAACCGAATTGAGGCCCCTTGGCAAGGGAGGCCTCGCTGCCCATCGCGGCGGGAGGCTGGCTTTCAGGGGCTCCTCTCCCGCCCTCTGCTCGCCCTAGAGGAGGAGGGTCGGAGGAACGGAATTTGGGTGAGGCGTGTATTGTAGGAATGCAGGGAAAGAGGTTTCCTGCTGCCTGTGTGGCTGGCCTATGCACGTTTCGGGAGTATAACACACAAAGCAACTTTTTAAATTAAGGTATTGTCGTGCTTTCTAATACAGCAATACAGGAAAAGGTGTACCCTTGCCTTGCACCACCTGGCGCCCTCGTATGTGCTGGACTCCCACCGTCTCCCGGCCAGCATACCCTATCAAGCCCCCCCCCCCCACGCCCTCGCTTACACACAGTACGTAGACTACTGTTTTCCCCCTGCTATAACAACATCTCTCTCGAGCTGAAGAATAAAAAAGTAAAAAAGGTGTTAAGATTTTTGATGGGCCTCATATGGATCAACCAGCCCAGAATGTTTGGGTGCTTCCAGACAAGGCATTTAGGGCGCAATCCTATGACAGCTAGACAGTGACTAGATGGCCGTAGGATCATTTGGTTTTTAGTGCTCCTCCCTCCCTGCATTGGATAGGTGGTCGCTTCTGAGTTCAGAGGTGGCTGTCTATCGCAATAAGATTATTCCTTTATTGTACCATTGCCCGGCCTTATTCATTAAATTGTATGGGAGATCCAGATGTTGTTGTCTTCCTCTTGTAATCCTTCCATTTTTTTCCTACCTCTTTTCCTGTCTTTTCTGTTACTGCACAAAATCCATTAAGAAAAAAAAAAGATAGAATAGCTGCACATTGCTTTCTAATTAGTAGAAACCAGGTTCAATTCTATTGCCAGAAGCTTGAATCAGGATAAAGGAATTTTATCACACTACATGTGTTAATTGGCTTACCTAGTGCCAGGATGTTTGTGTTATCAACAGCAACTGTACTGTGAATGATTGCTTTGAATGATGTGATTGTCACTATCAGTACTTTCTGCATTTAATTTCTTTCTGACCTTACTGTTTGCAATTCCTCGCTGACCTCCTACCATATGTACGCTATTTGTCTGATGAAGTGGACTATAGTCCATGAAAACTTATGCCAGAATAAAAGAGCAATCCTATAACTGCTAGACAGGGAACCAAGCTCGGAGCCAGGGCTCAGTTCCCAGAAATCGCTCTCTCCTCCCCCGGCAGTGTGGTTATTCCCCAAGTGGGTGAAAAGGGGGCGTTCACAGGGAGGGAAGGAGACCACGGAAGCGTCGTGCGGCTTCCCTGCATCCCGCTCCAAGGTTCCCAGCTAGACAGCCAACGATCCGGTGGATCCACAGTTGGCTACAGAATCGGACTCAAAAAGTGCTTATCAATGGGATCTTCTCAAACTGGGGAGAGGTAACGAGCAGGGTACCACAGGGCTCAGTCCTGGGCCCAATGCTCTTCAACATTTGTATTAATGACTTGGATGAGGAGGTGCAAGGAATGCTGATCAGATTTGCAGATGACACAAAATTGGGTGGGATAGCTAATACTTTGGAAGACAGAAACAAAATTCAAAGTGGTCTGGATAGACTGGAGTGCTGGGCAGAAAACCACAGAATGACATTTAATAGGGATAAATGCCAAGTTCTGCACCTAGGAAAAAGAAACCAAATGCACAGTTACAAGATGGGGATATGTGGCTCAACAACACTACAAGCGAGAAGGATCTTGGAATTGTTGTCTATCACAAGCTGAATATGAGCCAACAATGCGATGTGGCTGCAAAAAAGGCCAATGCTCTTTTGGGCTGCATTAATAGAAGCATAGCTTCCAAATCCCGGGAAGTACTAGTTCCCCTCCCCTCAGCACTGGTTAGGCCTCATCTGGAGTACTGTGTCCAGTTCTGGGCACTGCACTTGAAGAAGGATGCAGGCAAGCTGGAGAGGGTTCAGAGGAGGGCAACAAAGATGATGAGGGGACTGGAAACAAAGCCCGATGAAGAGAGACTGAAAGAACTGGGCATGTTTAGCCTTGAGAAGAGAAGACTGAGGGGAGATATGATAGTGCTTTTCAAGTAATGAACAGTTGTGACAGAGAGGAAGGCCAGGATCTCTTTTCCATCATCCCAGAATGCAGGACACGGAATAATGAGCTCAAGTTACAGGAAGCCAGGTTCTGGCTGAACATCAAGAAAATATTCCTGACTGTTAGAGCAATATGACAATGGAACCAATTACCTAGGGAGGTGGTGGGCTCTCCCACACTGGAGGCATTCAAGACGAGGCTGGACAGCCATTTGTCGGGGATGCTCTGACTTGGATTCCTGCATTGAGCAGGGGGTTGGACTTGATGGCCTTGTAGGCCCCTTCCAACCCTACTATTCTATGATTCTATGAAATGCAGGGCAGCTGGAGCATGGAGGAGAGGATCCCCTCCTTGTTCCGCCTGCCCTGCATTAGATAGTTGGCCGCCTCCGAGTTTGGAGGCGGCCAACTATCCCGATAGGATTGTGCCCTAAATTTGTTAGTCTTTAAGACTAACAACAAGACTTTTTATTATTTTAACTGACACATAATACAGTACATGGGGTGGTGACCTTTTGGGGAGTCAGGGATTGTAGGGCCTCTATGGAGGTTTGAGTTGTTTGTTTTCTCCCCTCCCCCAGGCATATTCAGGTGAGGAGGAAGCCAGATATGAGCCTAGGCTTCGTGACACCCCTGAAGACATTTCCCTAGAAGCAGCAGCAAACACCATTGCCTTTCACCCCTGCCGGGATATCATAGCTGCTGGAGATGTGGATGGTGATGTCTACGTGTGAGTACAGCTTCTCTGAGAAATGTTCTTACTCTATAACTGTCCTCACACTGGGTGATGCAGGTGGAAGCTATTGGTAACTCCCCCTTCCTGCATGAATAGTTCAGCAAGACAGAAGCCTTTTATTGTCAGTCTGCTCTGTAGACTGAGCCTTTCATGACTGGCTTTTTAAGGCTGAAGGATCAGGACAGAGGACCTTACTGCTCTTTCTGTATACAGATATGTATATACAGCTTATTACAGACAGCAGTCTCCACGCACATATTTGGATATTTGGTCTTCACACACTGATATGTATGTTGGAGTAGCAATAAGAGCTTATATATGTAAGCTTATATATGTATTTGAATGTGTTCCAACTTTTTTTCAACATCCTCCCCCTATTTTCTTTGTATTGTGTAAAAGAGAAAAAAGAAAAAAATCTTTTTTTTTTTAAGGCAGAAAGATCGGAAATTCAAAAGTTCCATCTTGGTGATGGAGGTGTTGCGAGGGACATTCTGTTTCCCATTGTCCCAACTGCTGAATAAAAATAGCAAAATATACATTCTGCAGCCAGATATGCAAAGAAAGCACTGCAAATATTAATAGGACTCCATTTGCAAAATGTTGGTTCCTCTGATTAAGAGCAGCTCTGATGGATCAGAACAAGGGTTCATAGTCCAGTGTCCTTTTCCTAAAAGCGGCCAGTTAAATCCCTCTTGGAGCCCGTAAGCAGGCAACAGTTTTCATGGCTGTAGAACTGGGGACTTCTTCAATCCGCAGTTATACAAATATCAAGCTTGCTTTTCCTTTTCCAAAAAGGTTATCAGAAATCTTTGTGTGTTACATCTCAGACTGAAATTTCCTTCCAACTCCTTGCTTCACCAATCCTGCTTTTTTGCCCAGTCTTCCTATAGTACAACTTTAAGCTTTAAGTATGATTCTTCCAGTTGCTGTGTGACAGGTTCTTGGATATCCCACTCCCTATTTTTTAAAAAAACATTTAGGTATTCATACTCTTGTCTGGAAGGTGGGAACAAGGAGCTCTGGTCCTCAGGACATCATTTAAAATCCTGCCGGGAAGTGTGCTTTTCCCATGATGGACACAGTGAGTATTTTTCTGTTTAGGGCTTGTTTTTGTCTTTGTAGCTAATTAGGCGGTATATTGGCTGTCGATTCACTGGAACCCCCATTGAACACAGTGAACCTGGGCGGCATGGCTTGTTTGTGGGGGGAAACAATCCTCAAATAACTCATGGCCTGTTGTTAGATTCTTTGAGGGTTGTTTCCCCCTCAAACAAGAGGTGCCGCCCAGGTCTGGATGACATGACAAGCTGTGCCCAGGTGGGTAATTAGGCAAACGATGCCTGGCACGCACTCGGGATTAAAACAAACTACTATGATTTAGGGAGCAATCCTATGTGGTTCGACGGTCACCTCTGACCCCTGGGGCGACCACCTATCCAGTGCAGGGTGGGAGGAGTGGTGAGGAGTGGATCTCCTCCTTGCTCCCCCCACCCTGCTTTTGTGGCTAGACAGCTGATTTTGGCGGTCTAGCAGCTATCTAGCCGCTGTGGAAAGCGACGGCTGGACGACACATAGGATGTGTCCTACCGGCATTTCTGACCTCCTCACCCTGACCTGCCTCTGGGAATGCCCCCTTTTCACTGCTCCACGCTGGTCTTACTATCTGCGCTGCCTGCGAGGCGGTGTGGGAGGGGGTGAGGGTTGGTTCCTGGGAACCGACCTATCCCAGGGCTGTCTAGCCGCTGACTAGCGGCCATAGGATTGTGCTCTTAGATCCTGTTACTTCATCGGTTTATACGGAACTTAGCTCTTTTCTCCATGCTGGGAGAGAGGAGAAACTTCATGCCTCCTCCCAGCATGGAGAGAAAAAGAGGGACGATGACAGTCTGGGGTGGGGCCATGCCCTGACATCATCTGGCCCACAGTGGGCCTGGTGGGGGGCAAACCTGGTGGGGGGAAACCTAAAACCAGTTCTGGACCCTTGGTTTAAAGACTTTGTGCAAACTGCAGTTGGTGCAGACACTGGCAGACTGTTTGTTTCTGTTTGTTTCTGGGCCCAGTTTAGAGCACTCACTTTAGCCTTTAAAGCTTTAAATGGATTGGCTATCTGAAGGACTGCTTGCATCCGTGTGAGGCTTCTCATGTGTTAAATTTGATGTCCAAGGCCGTGTTCTCTGTCCTGTTGTTAAAAGATGCTAGATTGATGGATAACTAGACGGGGCCTTTTTTTGGTGGGTGGGCCCAATTTATGGAATACGCTTCCCCTGCAAATATGTGTGGCTCCATCATTCTTTTTGTTTTTTAATAGTTAGACTTATTTATTTTAACCTGTGTTTTATTGACTGTCATTAGTTTATTGCTGTTCATTGTAAGGGGTTGTATATGGTTTTAAAAATGATTATTTTATGTTTATCTTAGAACTATAAACCACATTGTGAGAGCTATTATGCCCTGAAAATTGGTTTAGAAATCTTTTAATAAATAGCAGGTGGGGTTGCTTGGCCAGAGAGGTCACCTATATCCTTGCGTGCTTCAAGGATCCACAGTAGGACACAGCCGCTCACAATGGGTCTGATGGAGGAAAGGCTGTGTGTGAGATGGTGGCTGTATCGTGCCTTGGGACCTTGTGTTTTAAGGTATAGACCTGGCAATCCTAATGACCAGTAGAGGCTCAGCAGATGTGGTTTCCATTTCTGTTCTCACTGCAGACTTTTAACAGAAGCAGCAGCACCTGGCAATACAGCTGGTAAAGGCATAGGAATCTTTTTGAACCAATAGTTGGCAAACTTAGTTAGGGTGCTGTAGGCAGGTCATGGTGTCCTTGCTCTCTGTGTGCCAAACATTATGGATTGGTAAGAGCTAACCACTCTAGAACAGCTAATTTGAAGTAGGGAGACAACCCTTGATTTTCTGTAGACTGTTCTGCATGTTGCAAGCAAATACTCCTTACAGAGTTCTAGTCATATTCAGTGGTATATGTGTTTTCCCCCCTCCCTAGAGCTCTTCACGGTGTCCAAAGATAAATCCATTCATATCTTGAACATGGAAGAGGGACGTCTTATGACTCGCTTCTCCAAGGCTCATAAGTAAGTATTTAGGACTAGTTCCCAGCTGTTCTATGGCCTTGAATCCTCATCTAAGACTTACATGTGAATATCCTTTCTTGAACTCAGTAGGACTTATACTTACTTTTGAGTAAGCATGCATAGGATCAGGCTGCAAAATACATTGAGCATTTTCTTTAACACTCTTCTTCCAGCTATAATGCAGTCATGGCCTTTCTAATAACAAGGAACATGATCCTACAAAGAATTATTTCTATTTCAGAATATTTTCTTCAAGTTTTAAAACCGGGTGGGCATCACACGGCCCACAGGCTGCATGGCTGTGTTCCCCTGCCATTGCGGCTGCTGAATTTGCTGTTACTGCAGCAAAAATCACAGCAATTTTTTAGGGAAACAAGGCTCCCCAGATGCCTTGTTTCCTTGCACAATTGTTGTGATTTTTGCTGCTGATGCCAATTCATCAGCAAGGGTGGAATGTGTCCCCCAACCCCCAGAAGTTGCCTACCCCTATTTTAAAAGGCTAGTCTGTGCTAGGAGTCCTCTCAAAGGATGGGAGAGAGAGATCCAGCCCTACCCTGCATGATTATTTTCCTGCTTTTTAATGGGTGGGTTAGGAATTCAATTCCTCACAGGAATTGCAACATTAGAATTGAAAATCTTTTTTTATCTGAACTGTGACTGCAAATGGCATTTGATAAGTTGGTTAGTAGGTCAGCCTCAACCCAGCATGCCCTCCTTGTCCCTTTGTTTTAGTCTAGAAGTTGGCCCCACCCTCCAAATACTCCTTCAGAGTAACATGCCCAGCTTCCTATATCTCCATACGTTTAAAGTTTGGACAAATCACCCAAATAACCTTAAAGCTGCCTGAGCCTCCCTCATTATCGTCTCACTTAGAAGTCAGAGGGATGAAGGAATGTGCGTTGGAAGGGACAGTTGCCATGCCAAGTGTATTTAGATTTTGGGTGAAGGCCCAAGTGTGCAGAAAGCAGGTTTTAGCATGTTTTCCAGAGGGAACACTGATTAACTCCTGCTCTTACTTACCTGATATGACATCCCTAATTGTGTATAGAGAAAGAGGTCTCTTTAAGTCCCAGGATCAGATTAATTAGTGCACTGGCTCTTAAGCCCCTCATTCTACCCTTTGGAGGAGTGGCCACACTTCCTTCTTTCATAGTGCCCCTGTGCTCTGACTAGAGGTGCTGTGTGGATGATGGGACTTCACAGAGGCAAAGAAGGAATAAGGCATTCTACAGTATCTTGCCTAGCTATAGCACTGACTGCTACTAGATCTCTGGAATTTCCACAGCTCTGCTTTGAACTGTCTGCTGGTGATAGATGAACACTTGCTTGCCACAGGAGATGACAGTGGGGAATTGAAAGTGTGGGACCTGCGCAAGGGCACCTCCATCATGGAGATGAAGCAGCATGAGGAGTACATCAGTGACATGGTCCTGGATGGAAACAAGAAGCTGCTGCTCACCACCAGGTAACTACTGCACTCTCCTGATGGGTCATCAGGGCTAGTCTTGTTCTCCTTGGATAGCAGAGATAAAGCTTTGACTGTTCCTGCAATGAAGGCCAAGAGATTTTAGATCCAGAAAACCCCCCACCCCAACCCAACAACTCCCAAATCTGGTGTCACTTTTCTCTTTGTTCCAATGGCTTTTGATACTCCCCCTTAGGCTTAAACGCCAAGCTGTCTAGAAATGGTTTTGAACTGCGATTGTACTGCCTTCATGCTTCTATAAGTGGAAAGGTGATAGAATTTCTCTTATAAATAAATACATACATACGTACATACATGAATATTGTATACCATTCCCTATCTTGCAGTGGAGATGGAACTATGGGAGTCTTCAACATCAGGAGGAGGCGCTTTGAGCTACTGTCAGAGCCTCAGAATGGGGACCTGACAGCCATCGCTCTGATGAAGGTCAGTGCTGTTACTCAGTGGGCCCTGAGAAAGGACTGTGTGCCAGTGGGACAAATGGGCTGTATTATTTTTGGCAGGTAGTAGCAGGGACTTAAAAGTATTCCCCCGCTAAGTATTGCAATTCCTTGCTGTGTTAATCTGCTATGTATCGTTCCTACTCGTTGGTGTTTGTATTGTAATCTAAAGTTTAGACTCAAAGGGGAAAGGCCTTTGGCAGGTAGCTTATGCACCTATTAGCTCCTCTTGGTTTGATGGGAGGGAGAAGGGGAATCATGCTTTTGCTTTTTTCTGGCTAAGCTGTATATTTTTCCTTGCTCAGAGGGGGAAAAAAGTAGCCTGTGGCTCCAGTGAGGGGACTATTTACCTCTTTAACTGGGACGGTTTTGGTGCCACCAGTGATCGTTTTGCACTAAAGGCGGAGTCCATCGACTGCATGGTTCCCGTAACAGAGAGCATTGTGTGCACAGGCTCCACCGACGGAGTTATCAGGTGAGAGTGCATTAGGTTGCTTGCCAAGAGAAGGTTCTGGCTAACTCTGGGCAGGCATGTGGGAACCCTACTGAAATGTGGGGTTGGGAATGAAGGCTGATGGGAAGGGAGCTTTTGGTAGGGGATGATCAGAGACAAAATATAACCTTGAATGGGAACAGCATATCCCAATATTGAATGGGGTTACGGAGATCAACCTGTCCAGTAGGGCTGTACCCAATTGCTTGCACTGGTCCCTTAGTCAGAGCTTTGAGAACTGGTGACTGGCTGGATTCCTGGCTAATGCCTCTGGAGTAGAGTAAATGTAGAACAATTGGATGGACTTCCCTGAAGGTAATGCAGGTGTACAAACAGTAACTCTTCAGGCATCTTCCTTGTCTGGGAACCAAGGCTAAAGAACCCTGTGTTTAGAGGGTTGTTCGTTATTTGCATTGTTCCTTTCTTTTCTTTTTTTTGCTCCATTCTTATCCTGATTATGGTTTTGTTTACACAGCATTTGTATAGTTCATGTTAACTATACAATGTTAATGTTACTCTCTTATTGTTTGGCATGGGATAATCTCCATGTAAGTAGTCAAACTCTCTAAAATTAATTTGGAGGCCTAGCGGGATTCCTCCCCACCCTGAACCGGAACTCCCTTGAGTAGAATGAATTCCTGGGCAGTATTACAAAGACCCTGGCCTTTTTGTTGATCTGTCATCTTCTGTTGTTTCAGGGCAGTGAACATCTTGCCCAATCGGGTGATAGGCAGCGTTGGACAACATGCAGGAGAACCTATTGAGCAGCTAGTGAAGTGTCATACTGGCCCATTTCTGGCCAGCTGTGGGCATGACCAGAAGGTGAAGTTCTGGGATATCTCTTCACTAAGCTCAGTGATCGTGGATGATTACAGAAAGAAGAAGAAGAAAAGTGGACAGCTTAAATCTTTGAGTCACAAAGCATTTGGTAGTGGGGAGGATTTCTTTGCAGACTTAAGAGAGGAGACAGCAGGCGTGGAAAAAGAGGACAGCGCAGCTACTGAGAGTGACAGTGACTGAAAAATGTGCACTGCTCATATAAAGGGTTTACTCCCCATCAGAAACTTTTGAAGCCATGCATTCCTGTACGGCAGAACAAACAGCAGGATATTTGAGTCTGCCTTCTTGTGGATAAAGCCCTGGTAGCCCAATGAAATCAGTGCTGCGGAGTTGAGCCAAGGGGGCAGAACTTTCCTAGCACTCTTGCAGGTCAGTGAAAGAGATATTAATATTCTGAAATATATTTGTGAGAGAAGCTTGTTCTTGACACTGCAGAAGGGGGAAGATGGAGATCTCTAGTCATATGTGACAACTAGTGTGCTTGGATGGAAGGTGCCTTCAGGAATTTGTCCAGCTCTGTCAGTACGGTTTACTTCTGAGTAAGGGGGGGAATAGCACCTACTACGCAAGAAGAAAAGGGGCATGTTCCAGGTGCTGGTAAAAAGATTCTCTTTATTGTTATTTATAGCTCAATGTGTGTTAGAGAATTGATCTCACCTTCCTCAGGAGCAATAATCTAAATTTAAAATAAAACACAACAAGAGATAACATATGACATTCAGAATTAACAATTTAAAATACAGCATTCTAAAAACAAATACCGCATTATCCAAATGTATCTTTGTTGTTGTTGTTGTTCAGTCGTTCAGTCGTGTCCGACTCTTCGTGACCCCATGGACCATAGCACGCCAGGCCTTCCTGTCCTGCACTCTCTCCCGGAGCGTGCTCAAGTTCATATTCATTGCATCCGTGATGCTATCTAGCCATCTCATCCTCTGCCGTCCCCTTCTCCTTTTGCCTTCAGTCTTTCCCAGCATCAGGGTCTTTTCCAGGGAGTTTTCTCTTCGCAAATGTATCTTGCCGGCAGTCAAATATGCCACTCATTAATGAAGAGAAATTTGAACACTTATTTACAGGTGTATTCTCATGATAAACTAACTGCTCTTGATTGGTTTTACAAAAAGCAACAGACCCATCATGTGAACAGTGTCTAGGCTTCTGTACTGCGTGACTGATGTTTTAAGCGGTGTATCACGATCCTAGGAGTGCATGCTCGCTCGCGCTCTCTCTCTCGCGTGCTCGCGCGCTCGCTCTCTCTCTCACTCATACACACACACACACACACACACACGTACGTCAATTTGATTCTTGTTTTGCCACCATGCAGTGGCGTAACACAATAAAGTAATGGTAAAACTGTTTACCTTCAGCAGTGAGACATCTTTCATTTTACTAGCACTATTTATACAAACTACTTCATTAGACCTGCTGTGTTACATACCTTCCTAAGTGAGCTGTGGCTGGAACGTGCAATCCTAGTTCTGCGGGCACTTCTATTTAGGTAGGGATCACTGGGGCTTGTGTTAACACAATAAAACAATGCTTCGGACCCTCTGTCTTGTGGTTCTTCATATGTATAATGTTAGCTATATTGTGGTCCACCATTTTCAGGCATGTCTTCTGAAAAAAATAGTTACATCTTTACCAGAAAATCTAATTATTAAGATTGAGGCGGGACAGTGTCCTTATTGACAGAATCCCATATAATTCTCTTGTTAAAAGCTTGTTGCAGCTGCACACATCTTCTATGCCCCCAAACATAATGTCAGTGACATTGTTTCTTTTCAAGGTAGTGCTTTGCTGGGGGGGGGGGGGGGGTTGGCTGGGCTGGGCTGGGCTGGGCTGGCAGTGCTACTTCTGAATGATTTAATCAAGACCTCCTCCTCCTCCCTCCAGTGTTCTGGCACAAAGTCAACAAGTGCCATTTGCCACCTCTCTTGCAATGTAAACATCCTCTGTCTCAAGATTTTGTTTTATTAAGCCAGTGTTATACAAACCTAATTGCACAAAGTGGTGTGGCATGTACCAGTGCGTAACCTGACAAGTTCAGAGGCAGATTCCATCTCTTTTGTCACTTTCTTGAGAAGCACAGCTAAGGTGGAATGGGACCCAGGCTTTAAAAAAAGTCAAGATGCTTCTTATGTGTTTACATATCTCTTATGCCACTTCTTGATGCTCAGGAGCCTGTTGTAATAGAGATCCAGGAATGTTCTCTGGCTTGGATTCAGGATAGACATAATGTCATAAGAAACTATTTATTTAAATATAAAAAACAGTGGAGGCCTAAGGCCTCTTAATTACAATCAGCCATCGTAACAGCCAACAGTAAGAAGGGGTTCTGCTTCCCACACTGCTGCTAGGAGGCAGATGGCCTTGTCCACAAATATTAACTCTTCATGTGATGGAGTCCCGCCTTGTTTCCCGCCTCCCAGCTGAGCAGAGCAGAGCAGAGCAAGCTGCTCCAGCTGGTCCAGGGACTACAGAAGCAGGCAAGCTCCCAGAGAGTGAGCGAGCAGGGGGAGCAAACAGCAGTTGGCCAGGGGAGTTGGCCAGGGGAGGTCAAGGGGGAGGCCCCTAACATTTTTTTATTTTTTATTTTTTTAACTAACTTTTTTCCATTTATTTGTCTTGTAACACACACTTTCACACCAGTGGGACTCTGCTTTTAACCTCTACTGAGTAGAGGAGCAGGCACAGGCTAGTCTAGAACAATCACAAAGCTAGACACAAAAAGGGAAAAGAGGCTATGGAAGGACAGGACTCTCCAGTGGTGGTGACCTGCAAGGTGTGTGCAATGTTTGTTTTCTTGCCTGAGAACAACATGGCCTACACCTGCAACAAGTGCAAGTTGATCACGCTGCTGGAAGAAAAAGTAAGTGGACTGGAGCAGCGACTGTCGACCCTCTGGGGAATAAGAGACCACGAAGAGTTCTTGGACAGAATGGGGGAACTACAGCAGCAAAGGGAAGACCAGAAGCTTGAAGAGCAACAGCAAGATGAGGCAGTGGGAAATGCTGAGGTGAAGAAAAATGGAGTAGAGGATACTCCTTGGAAAAGGGTGACAGTTAGGAGAAGAAGAACTAGATGCCACTCTGCACCAGTGGAAGCAGTGGAGCTGTGGAACCGATTCCAGGTACTTGGGGATGAGACTGGAGGAAAGCCTGCAGAGGAAGAATCACAGGGGAACCTGCATGAGAGTGAGCAAGAGGCTGAAGGTCAGTCAAACAGAGGCGATGAAACCCAGGCCTACAAGAAGAAGAAGAGAAGAGTGGTAGTAGTGGGAGACTCCTTGCTGCGTGGGATCGAGACCCAAGTATGTCGCAAAGACCTGTGGACTCGCCAGGTATGTTGTCTCCCGGGAGGACAGATTAGGGACGTGACTGAAAGGTTGCCTGCACTCATAAAGCCCACTGACAGGTATCCCTTTCTGCTCATCCATGTGGGAACAAATGATACCGCCAAGCGGAGCTACAAAGAGATCATGTCAGACTTTGAAGCTTTGGGTAGGAAACTCAAGAACTTTGGGGCCCAGATAGTTTTCTCATCCATCCTTCCAGTAGTTAGAAGAGGGCTAGAAAGGGAACGAAAAATACTCCGGGTGAATGACTGGCTATGAAGGTGGTACCGACGACAGAGATTTGGATTCTGGGACCACGGGCTATACTTCCTGGAAGATGGGCTGTTGGCTAGGGATGGGTTGCACCTCACAAAGGATGGGAAGAATGTGTTTGGCCACAGCATGAAGAACTTCATCAGGAGGGCTTTAAACTGAATCCCACGGGGAAGGGAGATGTAATGTTGGGGGTAACAATGGACGTAGGCGAATGCACTGCAATGGAGAGAACAGCTCTGATAGCGCCCAATAATAGTCTTCAGACACATGAAGGAAGAAAGCCAGACTATGAAGCACATGGTCTTCGATGTCTATATACTAATGCCCAGAGTATGGGAAACAAACAGAACGAACTTGAACTCTTAATACAAGAGGGAAATTATGACCTGATAGGTATAACTGAGACTTGGTGGGATGACTCTCATGACTGGAATACAGCAATTGAAGGATATAACTTGTTCAAAAAGAACAGGAGGAACAGAAAGGGAGGTGGGGTTGCACTGTATGTGAAAAATACATATCTCTGCACAGAAATACAGGAGGAGGAGCTTGGTAGCCCCATTGAGAGCATCTGGGTTGAAATAAATGGAGCAAAGAATAAAAGGAACCTGGTGGTCGGAGTCTACTACCGGCCACCCAATCAAGGAGAAGACAAGGATGAAACTTTTGAAAAGCAAATAGCCAATGTTTTAGGAAGCATGCTGTAGTAGTAATGGGGGACTTCAATTTCCCCAATATTTGTTGTGAGACAGATTCTGCAAAACATAGCCCCTCCAGGAAATTCTTGACTTGTGTGGTGGATAACTTCCTCCTACAGAAAGTAGAGGAAGGAACTAGAGGATCGGCTATCCTTGACTTGATCCTAACCAACAGAGATGACTTAGTGGATAAAGTAGCACTTACAGGAACTCTGGGGGAAAGCGACCTTGTTGTACTTGAGTTTTTGGTTCCAAGGGAAGCAAAAGCTGAGTGTAGTCAAACGCGTACCCTGGATTTTAGGAAAGCTGATTTTCATAAACTCAGAACAATGATCAGTAAGGTCCCATGGCAAGCGACGCTAACGAGAAAAGGAGTCTAAGATGGGTGGGAGCTTTTAAAAAAGGAAATTCTCAAGGCACAATCACAAACAATTCAACAAGAAAAAAAGGTGGAAGACAACAGAAGAAGCCAATGTGGCATCACAAAAAGCTTAGGGATGACCTGAAAACAAAAAAGGACACATATAGGAAGTGGAAAGAAGGCCAAGTAACAAAGGAAGAGTACAGGCAGATAGCACAGAATTGCAGGGATGGCGTCAGGAAGGCTAAAGCTGAGAATGAGCTGAGGTTAGCAAGGGATGTTAAAAACAACAAAAAGGCTTTCTTCAGCTACGTGCATAGTAAAAGGCAGAGGAAAGAAATGGTGGTTCAGCTATTAAATAAGGATGGCAAAACGATAACAGATGCCAAAGAAAAGGCAGAGGTGCTCAATTCCTACTTTGGCTCAGTCTTCTCCCAAAGGAGGGTCTATGACCCCCCTGGCAAAGGCAAAGTACAGGCTGAAGGGGCAGGATTGCAGCTTGAGATCGACAGGCATATGGTCAAGGAACACCTAATTACTTTGAATGAGTTCAAATCTCGAGGGCCAGATGAACTGCATCCTAGAGTAATAAAGGAACTGGCAGAACTCTCAGAACCGCTGTCTATTCTCTTTGAGAAATCATGGAGGACGGGGGAAGTGCCAGATGACTGGAGGAGGGCTAACGTTGTCCCTATCTTCAAAAAGGGCAAAAAGGAGGAACCTGGGAACTACAGGCCAGTCAGTCTGACATCAATCCGTAGGAAAATTCTGCAGCAGGTCCTTATCAATGGGACCTTCTCAAATGGATTCCGATGGATTCCAGAGGGCTCTGGGGGATTTTCCTGCTGGTATGGCTGGTGCTCCTGTCGAAGCCCAGGTCGCTCTGTGGAATGCAGAGATGACTCGGGCGGTTGACACGATCGTGCCCAAGCGCCCTCTCCCTCTGAGCAGAGCCCGGCCAGCTCCTTGGTATACACCTGAGCTGAGGGCAATGAAGCAAGAGGGGAGACGGCTAGAACGCAGGTGGAGGAAAACTCGTGCGGAGTCTGACCGAACACAGGTAAGAGCCCACTATCGAGCCTACTCTGTGGCGATGAGGGTGGCAAAGAGACAGTTCTTTTCCACCAGCATTGCATCTTCTCGTCCAGCGGAGCTTTTCCGAGTGGTTCGCGGCCTGTTACATTCTGGGCCAGGGAGAGAGACGGTGGAACCCTCGGTAGCACGCTGTGACAAGTTTGCACAGCACTTTGAGGATAAAGTCGCTCAGATTCGTCATGAATTGGACACCACCATTAATGCAGTTCCATTGGTAGAGGCGTTCAGAGCACCGTCTGGTCCAGTTTTATTGGATGAGTTTCAGTTACTGAGGCCTGAGGATGCGGACAAGGTGCTTGGCCAAGTCCGATCGACCACTTGTGTGCTTGACCCTTGCCCTTCATGGCTTATTAAATCAAACAAGGAGGGGTTGGCCGGCTGGGTCCAGGAGGCTGTAAATTCCTCATTGAGAGAGGGAGTGGTGCCTGCCGCTTTAAAAGAGGCAGTAATTAGACCACTCCTGAAAAAGCCTAACCTGGCCCCAGAGGATGTTAACCATTATAGGCCAGTGGCCAACATCCCCTTCCTGGGCAAGGTGCTTGAGCGGGTGGTTGTAGGACAGCTCCAGGCACTGTTGAATGAAACAGATTATCTAGATCCATTTTAATCGGGCTTCAGGCCTGGTTTTGGAACGGAAACTGCCTTGGTCGCCCTGTGGGATGACCTCTGCCGGGAGAGGGACAGGGGGAGCGCGACCCTGTTGATTCTCCTGGACCTCTCAGCGGCTTTTGATACCATCGACCGTGGTATCCTTCTGGATAGGTTGTCTGGGTTAGGAGTTGGAGGCACTGCACTACAGTGGTTCCGCTCCTACTTGGATGGCCGATTCCAGAAGGTGGTGCTGGGGGATTATTGCTCTGTGCCATGGCAATTGTGCCATGGGGTTCCACAGGGCTCTATTTTATCCCCCATGCTGTTTAACATCTACATGAAACTGCTGGGGGAGGTTAACCGGAGGTGTGGGCTGAGGTGCCATCAATATGCCGATGACACCCAGCTCTACCTCTCTCATCAAAACCAGGTGAGGCAGTGGCTGTTCTGAATCAGTGCCTGGGCACGGTAATGGACTGGATGAGGGCTAATAAACTGAAACTCAATCCAGACAAGACGGAGGTACTGTTAGTGGGTGGTTCATCTGCCCGGCTAGGTGATATTCAACCTGTTCTGGAAGGGGTTGCACTCCCCCTAAAGGATCAGGTTTGTAGTTTGGGGGTGCTCTTGGATCCAGAATTGTCACTTGAGGCACAGGTGAACTCAGTGGCACAGAGCACTTTTTATCAGCTTAGGCTGGTATACCAACTACGCCCTTATCTGGACAGAGATAGCCTAGCTACAGTTATCCATGCTCTGATAACTTCTCGTCTGGATTACTGCAATGCGTTATACGTGGGGCTGCCTTTGAAAACGGTCCGGAAACTTCAGCTGGTCCAAAATAGGGCAGCAAGATTGTTAACAGGGACTGGCCTGCAAGCTCATATTACGCCCGTACTTTTCCAGCTGCACTGGCTGCCAGTCCATTTCCGGGCCCGATTCAAAGTGCTGGTGTTAACATTCAAAGCCCTTAATGGCTTGGGGCCAGGCTACCTGAAGGATCGCCTCCTCCCATATGTGCCTGCCCGGACCTTAAGATCATCATCAGCGGCCCCTCTCCGTGAGCCCCTGCCAAAGGAAGTAAGGCAGGTGGCTACTAGGAGGAAGGCTTTTTCTGCTGTGGCACCCTGGCTCTGGAATGAGCTCCCTAGTGAGGTTCGCCTGGCGCCTACATTGTATTCCTTTCGGCACCAGGTGAAGACCTTTTTATTTTCCCAGGCATTTTAGCATTCTAAATTTTTATCTTTGCTGTTTTAAATCTGTATTTTAAACTCCTGCACTGCTGCTAGGTTTTATTGTGGTTGTATTGTTATATTGTGGGTTTAATGTTCTATATATTTTAAATTGTTTTATTGTGTGTTGTTTGGTTTTAATTTTTGTGAACCGCCCAGAGAGCTTCGGCTATTGGGCGGTATAGAAATGAAATGACTAAATAAATAAATAATAAACTGGGGAGAGGTAACGAGTGGGGTACCGCATGGCTCAGTCCTGGGCCCAGTGCTCTTCAACATCTTTATTAATGACTTGGAGGAGGAGGTGCAGGGAATGCTGATCAAATTTGCAGATGACACAAAATTGGGCGGGATAGCTAATACTTTGGAAGACAGAAACAAAATTCAAAGTGACCTGGATAGACTGGAGCGCTGGGCAGAAAACAACAGAATGACATTTAATAGGGACAAATGCCAAGTTCTGCACCTAGGAAAAAGAAACCAAATGCATAGTTACAAGATGGGGGATAAGTGGCTCAACCACACTACAAGCGAGAAGGATCTTGGAATTGTTGTCGATCACAAGCTGAATATGAGCCAACAATGTGATGTGGCTGCAAAAAAGGCCAGTGCTCTTTTGGGCTGCATTAATAGAAGCATAGCTTCCAAATCCCGGGAAGTACTAGTTCCCCTCTCCTCAGCACTGGTTAGGCCTCATCTGGAGTACTGTGTCCAGTTCTGGGCACTGCACTTGAAGAAGGATGCAAACAAACTGGAGAGGATTCAGAGGAGGGCAACAAAGATGATGAGGGGACTGGAAACAAAGCCCGATGAAGAGAGACTGAAAGAACTGGGCATGTTTAGCCTTGAGAAGACTGAGGGGAGATATGATAGCACTCTTCAAGTACTTGAAAGGTTGTCACAGAGAAGACGGCCAGGATCTCTTCTTGATCATCCCAGAGTGCAGGACATGGAATAATGGGCTCAAGTTACAGGAAGCCAGATTCCGGCTGAACATCAGGAAAAACATCCTGACTGTAAGAGCAATACGACAATGGAACCAATTACCTGGGGAGGTGGTGGGCTCTCCCACACTGGAGGCGTTCAAGACGAGGCTGGACAGCCATTTGTCAGGGATGCTCTGACTTGGATTCCTGCATTGAGCAGGGGGTTGGACTTGATAGCCTTGTAGGCCCCTTCCAACCCTACTATTCTATGATTCTATGATTCTTTGGGTCTGTTTCATGCACTTTAGCACAGATCCTTACAAGTGTTAGCCCTGGCACAGTACTGATACAGCAGGCCTACTGTAGTTCCAGCTTATGGAATGGTTCTGAAACGCACAGAGTCATTAACTGGGTTGTTGTTGTTGTTCAGTCGTTCAGTCGTGTCCGACTCTTCGTGACCCCATGGACCATAGCACGCCAGGCCTTCCTGTCCTGTGCTCTCTCCCGGAGCGTGCTGAAGTTCATATTCATTGCATCCGTGATGCTATCTAGCCATCTCATCCTCTGCCGTCCCCTTCTCCTTTGGCCTTCAGTCTTTCCCAGCATCAGGGTCTTTTCCAGAGAGTTTTCTCTTCACATTAGGTGGCCAAAATATTGGAGCTTCAGCTTCATTATCTGTCCTTCCAAGGAGCACTCAGGGTTGATTTCCTTTAGGATGGACTGATTTGACCTCCTTGCAGTCCAGGGGACTCGTAAGAGTCTTCTCCAGCACCACAGTTCGAAAGCATCAATTATTCGGCGCTCAGCCTTCCTTATAGTCCAGCTCTCACAGCCATACATTACTACTGGGAAAACCATAGCTTTGATTAGACGGACCTTTGTCGGCAAGGTGATGTCTCTGCTTCTTACTATGCTGTCTAGGTTGGCCATAGCTTTCCTCCCAAGGAGCAAGCGTCTTTTAATTTCATGGCTACAGTCACCGTCTGCGGTGATCTTGGAGCCCAAGAAAGTAAAATCTGTCACTGCTTCCATTTCTTCCCCTTCTATATGCCAGGAAGTGATGGGGCCAGATGCCATGATCTTCGTTTTTTTAATGTTGAGTTTCAAACCAGCTTTTGCACTCTCCTCTTTCACCCTCAACAAGAGGCTCTTGAGATCCTCTTCGTTTTCTGCCATTAGGGTGGTATCGTCTGCATATCGGAGGTTGTTGATAATTCTCCCAGCAATCTTAATTCCGACCTCTGATTCATCCAACCCGGCATTTCTCATGATGTACTCTGCATATAAGTTAAATAAGCAGGGTGACAATATGCAGCCTTGTCGTACTCCTTTCCCAATTTTGAACCACTCGGTTGTTCCATGTCTGGTTCTTACTGTTGCTTCTTGACCCTCGTACAGGTTTCTCAGGAGACAGGTAAGGTGGTCTGGTACTCCCATCACTTTCAGAATTTGCCACAGTTTGTTGTGATCCACACAATCAAAGGCTTTAACGTAGTCAATGAAGCAGAAATAGACGTTTTTCTGGAATTCTCTTGCTTTCTCCATGATGCAGCGAATGTTGGCGATTTGATCTCTAGTTCCTCTGCCTCTTCTAAACCCAGCTTGTACTTCCGGTAGTTCTCGGTTCGCATACTGCTGAAGCCTAGCTTGTAGGATTTAGAGCATCACCTTGCTGGCATGTGAAATGAGCGCAATTGTGCGGTAGTTTGAACACTCTTTGGCGTTGCCCTTCTTTGGAATTGGAATGTAAACTGACCTTTTCCAGTCTTGTGGCCACTGTTGAGTGTTCCAGATTTGTTGGCATATTGAATGCAGCACTTTAACAGCATCATCTTTTAGGATTTTAAATAGCTCGGCTGGAATACTGTCATCTCCACTAGCTTTGTTGTTACTAATGCTTCCTAAGGCCCACTTGACTTCACTCTCTAGGATGTCCGGCTCAAGTTCAGTGACCGCACTATCATGGCTATCAGGGACATTCAGATCTTTCCTGTATAGTTCTTCTGTGTATTCTTGCCACCTCTTCTTAATCTTATCTGCTTCTGTTAGGTCCCTGCCTTCTTTGTCCTTTATCATGCCCGTCTTTGCACAAAACGTTCCCTTGAGATCTCCAATTTTCTTGAAGAGATCTCTAGTCTTTCCCATTCTGTTGTTTTCCTCGATTTCTTTGCATTGTTCATTTAAGAAGGCCTTCTTGTCTCTCCTTGCTATTCTCTGGAACTCTGCATTCAGTTGGGTATATCTTCCCCTTTCTCCCTTGCTTTTCGCTTCCCTTCTTTCCTCAGCTACTTGTAAAGCCTCATCAGACAGCCACTTTGCTTTCTTGCATTTCTTTTTCTTTGGGATGGATTTCGTTGCTGCCTCCTGAACAGTGTTACGGACCTCCGTCCATAGTTCCTCAGGCACTCTATCAGGTCTAATCCCTGAAATCTATTCCTCACCTCCACTGTATATTCATCAGGGATATGATTTAGGTCATACCTGAACGGTTTAGTGGTTTTCCCGACGTTCTTCAATTTAAGCCGAAATTTTGCAAGAAGCAGCTCATGATCTGAGCCACAGTCAGCTCCAGGTCTTGTTTTTACTGAATGTATGGAGCTTCTCCATCTTTGGCTGCAAAGGATATAATCAATCTGATTTCGATATTAACCATCTGGTGACGTCCATGTGTAGAGTTGCCTCTTGTGCTGTTGGAAAAGAGTGTTTGCTATGATCAGCATGTTCTCTTGGCAAAACTCTATTAGCTTTTGTCCTGCTTCATTTTGTACACCAAGGCCATGCCTGCCTGTTATCCCGGTGATTTCTTGACTTCCTACTTTAGCATTCCAATCCCCTATGATGAAGAGGACACCTTTTTTTGGTGTTAGTTCTAGAAGGTCTTCATAGAACCGATCAACCTCAGCTTCTTTGGCCTCAGTGGTTGGGGCATAGACTTGAATTACTGTGATGTTGAATGGTTTGCCTTGGATTCGTACTGAGATCATTCTATCATTTTTAAGATTGTACCCCAGTACTGCTTTTCCCACCCTTTTGTTGACTATGTGTGCTACTCCATTTCTTCTAAGGGATTCTTGCCCACAATAGTAGATATGATGGTCACCTGAATTAAATTCGCCCATGCCTGTCCATTTTAGTTCGCTGATTCCCAAGATGTCGATGTTCAATCTTGCCATCTCCTGTTTGACCACCTCCAGCTTACCTTGATTCATTGATCTGACATTCCAGGTTCCTAAACAATATTGTTCTTTACAGCATCGGATTTTCTTTTCACCACCAGACACATCCACAGCTGAGTGTCCTTTCGGGTTTGGCCCAGCCGCTTCACTCTTTCTGGCGCTACTTGGAAATTCCCTCTGCTCTTCCCCAGTAGCATATTGGACACCTTCCGACCTGAGGGGCTCATCTTCCGGCGTCATCTCTTTTAGCCTTGTGATACGTTCCATGGGGTTTTCTTGGCAAGAATACTGGAGTGGGTTGCCATTTCCTTCTCCAGTGGACCACATTTTGTCAGAACTCTCTGCCATGACCTGTCCGTCTTGGGTGGCCCTGCACGGCATAGCTTATGGCTTCACTGAGTTACGCAAGCCCCTTCGCCACAACAAGGCAGTGATCCATGAAGGGGATTAACTGGGTACATGTGCGTAAATGAAATATTTGGCCCTTTTTGCACAGGATTCCAGCAGCATACAGTTTTCGCTTCCCTCTGCCTCTTCATCAGTGACCTACCTGTCATAGTGACACACTCAGCATCAAATTACCTAACAGTTTCCTGTTATTCCACCTCCACAGAGCCATTGATTTCAATGGATTGGGTCATTTAACGGCTAATTTAAAAAACACTGAGCTAATTTCAATTTAGTTTATTCAGAGCACAATCCTATGCATGTTGAGACAGAAAACGTCCTACAACTCCCAGCGTTCTCCAGCCAGTATGGCTGATTGGGGAATGCTAGACATTGTAGGACTTTTTCTGTCTCAACATGCTTAGGATTGCACCCTCACCAGCTATTCACAAGGTTCCATTTAGCCAACCATTCCTATCTCTACTCTCTGTGCTTGGCTGTCTACAATCTTCATTTTGTTTTCTGCCTTACATGCTTAATGTGCATAGGATTGTTTGCCATATATGAACTGATTTATTCTATCTTGGAGTTTGTCAGGGTGGACACTGAGCCCATAGAATCCCAGAGTAGTTCTGATTCTGAGGAAGAGCAGTCGCTCCTGGGAGAGGAGCGCGCTCCTCTTTCCCAGGACCAACAGCTGACGGAGATTCCTCCCACCCGCATTCCTAGTTTAGTTAGCAGTCCTGGGAGTGACCGAGCACAGATAGCAGACTTGGTGGATGCGCGACGCAGACGCAGAGAGCAGCGCCAAATAGAGGGCGTGGAAAGGATGCGTAGTGCCCGGTTGGTGCGCAAACAACGGTTGTGCCCAGAGAATCCAAGGGAAAAGAGGAGGGACTCTCCCTAGTCCTTAAGTTCAGGGGTCTGCCAGTAATTCCCTTTCAAACGGGGACCAACTGTTCCAACTTAGGGCATAGGTACTGTGCTGCTCAGATCTAGTTGCAAACGGTATAGTTGTAAGTTATAAAAGAATAAAGCTTTGAAAGGAATCCCTTTGTCTGTGTCTGGACTTAGCTACTGGATTAGACTGAGAGAGCCCTCCAAGGAGCCCTTGACAGAGTTCATATAGGTGCCCATTACTGATGAGCTAATTCCCAAAGTAATTATCATGTACATTTTCAGTGTGTGTTAAATAAAATAACCCCCTTTTGGAATAAACCTGTGTGTGGGGCTCATCAGGATAAATCTGCTTAGACCCCTTATGGCCAAAGTTAAAAGGTCCCCGAGATGCATGTCTCTTGGAATATGCATACTTTTACACATGTGACTGGAGATGACATGTGCTAACGGTAGGTAGATATGGGAGGAGACTCTCCTTCAGCTATGTCCAACTTTAATTTTCTGGGGGGCTATGTGACCCCCACCCACCCAACCTTCCATAGGCTGCATTATTTCAGGGAGGCATGACCCTGTCCACCAAGGTCCTGGTGCTCCAGGAGCTGGTGTGTTGGCTGGGGACCCAACTTTGCTGCACACAGGCTATCTCTGGCCAAGGAAGCCATCCCGGTCGCTGTGAAACCAAGTTCACTAAGCTCCCTTTGCCCCTTCACAGTGGTGCAGCAGTTCCCCCGTGTCCACCTTCAGCGCACACATGCTTTTCTCTGGCCAGAGGAGGCCCGTGCATACCAGTGCCACCCTGGCAGAGGCACTCAAGGTAGGACTGTTCCAGTGCCTCGGCTAGAGCAGATTCCTCCGCCCCATGTCTTCCACCACTGGGGAGGACAGGCATGGGAAGCTAAGGGACTTGGCTGGCACCCTTTAGCACACAAAGGGGAACCCTCAGTTCCTCTCCCATGTAAGGGGGCAGGGCCTGGGGAGGGGATCTCCATGGCCTGGATGGGAACCCCCGGTTTAGGACTTTAAAGGTTTAAGCCAGCACTTTGAACAGGGCCTCAAAACTACCTGGCAGCCTGTGTAGATGGCAACGTGCCAGCATTCTGTTATCTCAGCCAGGGCCAGCTAATGGTCCAGTCACCCTGTTTTGAACTAACTGAAATTCCTGGACCACCTTCAAGGGCATTCCCACATACAATCCATTGCAATGATCCAAACAGGAAGTTACCATAGCATGAGTAACTGTTGTAAGGCTATCTATCCAGGGAGGGCCATGGCCTACCAGCCTGAGCAGATAAGACGGTGCTGAGCCACGAGGGCCTCTGTGCCTCTAGTGGCAATGACGGATCCAGGAGCACTTCCAAGCCCCGGACCTGATACTTTGGGGGGGGGGGGGGGAGTGCACCGCCCTCCAGCACAGGGTGAACATCACTAAGCCCAGCAAACAAACAGTATCTTTGTCTTGTCTGGATTGGGTTTATTGGCTCTCATCCAGCCCCCTACCCCGCCTAAGAACAACTGCCCTGCCTCTATTAAATAGAGAGGTTGAGCTAGACATCATCTGCACACTGGTTAAACTCAGCCCCATTCCCAGATAACCTCTCCCAGCAGTTCCATGTAGATGTTGAAAAGCATGGGGGATAAAATAAAACCCCAAGGAACCCTGGAGCCCTACTGCCATGGGGCAGGGCAATACCCCCCCCCACAATCTTTGAAATTGGCCATCCATACCAGTCAGTGGTATTAAAAGCTGCTGAGAGGTCCAAGAGGGCCTGCACTTTCTCTCTTTTCCAGTACAAATCATCCCACAGGGCGACCAGGAGTTTCTCTTCCAAAGCCAGATTGAAATGCATCTATAAAATCAGTTTCCTCCAAGAATGCCTGGAGTTCTTCAGTGACCACTTGCTGGAGCATCTTACACAGGAAGGGGAAGTTAACAACTGGCCTGTCGCTATTTTCATCTTTTGGGTCCAGGTTAGGTTTCTTCAGCAGCAGCCTGATCGTTACCTTTTAAAGAGGCTGCTATTCCCCCCCCCACCCACCCACCCACCCAAAAAAGAAATTTACAACTATCTGAACCCAGCCAGACATTCCC
Source organism: Heloderma suspectum (assembly GCF_057233095.1). NCBI lineage: Eukaryota > Metazoa > Chordata > Lepidosauria > Squamata > Helodermatidae > Heloderma > Heloderma suspectum. Next base: position 146,898,705 of record NC_139461.1, read on the forward strand.
TCCCTATTAGTTGTAATAATGGTGTATACAGTGGAGCCAGTGTGGTGTAGTGGTGAGAGTGTTGGACTGGGAGCTGGGAGATCCGGGTTCTAGTCCCCACTCAGCCATGGAAGCTCACTGGGTGACTTTGGGCCAGTCACGGACTCTCAGCCCAACCTACCTCACAGGGTGGTTGTTGTGAGGATAAAATGGAGAGGAGGAGGATAACGTAAGCCGACTTGGGTTCCTTGCAAGAGGAAAAAAGGCGGGATATAAATGCAATAAATAAATAAATAAGCCATTATGGGGGGGGGGGGACAAGTGGTCAGCCAAATACCTTGTGCACATCCTCAGGCCTCAACAGCTGAAACTAATCCAACACAATTTGATCAGGCAGTGTTCTGGAATCTGTAGTCTACCACTACAGGAATCACACTCACTGAAGTCTACTACACACCCATCATTCCCTCAAATAGCAAACTCCGGAAGTTGAATCACTATCCGTTTGAAAGAAAAACAAGGTCATCCCCAGTACACAAGACTGTAAATTAGTAGAAAATTTACCCCCCCCCCCCGACAGGAACCCATGAGTGTGCAAATGTCGATGGCGGTTGAGACAGACACAAAACCAGACATCAGGCAGACTATGCAAGTCTATCAAATCTGTGATTGAGAGATGGAATGTTAGGCTGTTGATGTCCCCACTCCCAAAGAACAGAGGGAAGAACCTGCTCATGTCTGTGACAGCTTAAAACATCCTGAAGAGGGGGAATGAAGTGCTGGGATAGGCCTTTTCCATATCTAGAATACCATGGCCCATGTAACACCCCCCACCCTGATAAAATACTGAGGTTTGGGGTTGGTAGTCCTCTAATGCCATCTAGTGTAGCAGAGGAAAGCTGTGGGAGAGAGACAAGATGTCTTTATCCCTTCCTCAGCCCTGCAAGCAGCCTCAACAGCACTACAAGGCTCCTGTTCCAGCCTGTCTGGAGCCCTGAACAGGGCACTCTTCTCAGAGGATGGGAAGGCCCTGCAACATATTGTTACAGGTACCAGTTCTTCCATCTTAGTATAGGAACATGCAGCTATTTTATTCCAACCCTGATATCCATTAACCATCCTGCACTCACTCCAGAATAAAAAACCACTCAGTGGGAAATCTTGAGTAAGAATGCTATCTGCTCAACTACTGAAGAATGTACGTCTGCTCAGAGAAACTGTTTTGTAGCAGTTACTTTCAGGTGGTTTTTAAAATACATTTCAGATACCTAAATGAGTCTGCTTTCCACCTTCATAGCAAATTAGTCTCTCTTCCTAAGCTCTGCATTTCCCAGGCTTTTGATACCTCAGGGTTTGTTTTTTCTGGGTTAGAATTGGAGCATACTTTAATGTTCCACTCAAAAAAAAAAAAATCCACTCTTGATCAGGTTTCAGAGTAATGGGACAGGCATCCTCCTTGCATGCACAGGGTATCTCAGTTAATATTGCTTCCTACCATCCAATTCTTCACTTTGCTCATTCAGTGAGAGATGTAAAGTAGACTATTTTCCACAGAAAAATAGTAGTCATCTAATGAATTTTACCAGTCATATTAGGCCATTGGAAAGGAGAAAGTTCCAGACAAAATCTAACGCTGAAGTTGTAATTTTCTTTTTCTAGGTTACTTTCCTTGGGAATCACAAATAATTATGCTCACAAGGTCTCTAAGCATACATTTAAGCCTTACAGCATACAGTGACTCTTCCTCCTAGAGTCTAGAGCTAGACAGGTTAGTGTTAGTAACTCTTGATTATAGATTGCGTAGTGCTGAATGTTGCTGCCTTACCTGAAGCAGCAAAAAAAGAGAACATTTCTTTGCAGAACTGTTCTATAATCTGTTAACAATTATAGCAACAGGACAATAGGTTGACATCTCCAGCGTGTAACTTCAGTTTCACCACTTTCCTTGCTGTCAGATGGCACAGGATATAAACTAAGCAATACTAGTGACAGGGTTGGGAACATTCAAGTTACCACCTCTGATCTTACTTCAAGGTAGCATCTTGAGCTACAGATACAGTAGATATGTTAACGTGACATATGATCAAACGTAGGCAACATTAAAAACAAAGCGTCTTGTAGCACCTTAAAGACTAACAAATCCATCTGAGGAAGTGGGCTATAGTCCATGAAAGCTTATTCCAGAATAAATGTTAGTCTTTAAGGTGCTACAAGACTCTTTTGTTGTTTTTGCTGCAGCAGACTAACATGATTACCTTCTGGAAACTGAGACAATATTCAGTTAAACTTCTAAAGCCTCATCTTGCTGTAGCTTCAGATTAGTACCCTGATGCATTACCATTCATACAAAAAGCCACATGTTCCATGATTCATTCTAATGACCAATGGTGGCCAGCCCAATGTAGGATGCATACAGGACAGCAACTGCACAGAGGCAAGCAGCATCTGCAATACCATCTCCAAGCACAGAAAGTTCCACAATGAGGCCTGTACTACAGGTGACTAATGATGAGGCAGTCTAAAGATGGCAAATCAGATTCTGTAGAAATGGACACGGCACACTTAGTTCTTTCAAAACTACTTTAATATTAAAGTGCCTATGTTTCCAGTGTTGCATATTCATTCACTATTTTTGATGCACTTTAAAATGTGAAAGGTTTCGAGGAATCCAGCATGTCCTTTCCCTATCATCATTCATTGGGAATAGGTTTCCTGTGTTAAAAAGCCACCTGGTTGACAAAGGAGCTGTGTTATGCTTAAGAGGCATCGGAAAGTATTCAGGAGCAATTGACCCTGTACAGTTCAAACCAACCTGAAGAAACTTCTAACACAGGAAGGCATCATCAGTACAGATGCTCTTCCTCCTGTGGAGAAGCAGGCTTGCTTGTAGAGGGACCCATCAAGAACGTCTTACATTCCTCTCTAGGAATTTTGTCTGATGCCCCCTCCTATCCCAAAGGTTCTGGCTACAAGGCAAATTCAAACTATCACAAACAAATTGAAACACACTCAGACACTGTTAATAAATACAAAGGAGAATATTTTAACATAAAGGCAAGGAAAGGAAACAAAGCAGCTGTTACTCTTGAAATTGAAAGATGCTTTAGAAATGGAATCCAGTATTGAAACTTAGACAGACCCCACTTATATTTTCTGACAAATCAGCATGCATTTTTCCTTTCCCAAAACTGCAGAGGCTGCTCAAAGAATGAACTCAACAAATAATTTGGTACTGAAATTCTAATCGACATACCCAATATTAAAATATAACCAAAACAGAAGAGAACCTCAAAAAAAATAAAGCAAAGCTTCCCAACAAGACAGAAGAGGCCAGGCACCCACCCCCCACATGGATTTGCCCAGTGAAGCCAGCTTAGAAGAGCAAGAGCAGGACACACAGGCCTCTCCCAGACCTGGGGGTGGTTCTTCTGCAACATGCCTCTTACACCACTGGGCATCCTGTTGGAAAAAGGAAATGGTGAGTTCAGGCTTCAGATTTCTTCACCATGCCCAAGCATTCTGCCTCTGCTTTCAGGGTGGGTTTTTTAAAAAACAAACGAACACTTTTCTCAGAGGAAGGATGGTCTTTTGTTTTGAGGTACAAGTGGTACATTGTATCTTACATTGTTATACGTGCAAACATGAACAAGAGAACTTAGCAGCAATTCAAGTATTTGCACTTGGGAGTCATCAGCAGCTCCGCTCCGTTCCAACGTGGCAGCAAGCAAACTTTTAGACAAGGTTACAAAAGCCACCATGGCAATTGCTGCCTCTCTCCGAGTTTGCAAAATGGGGGAAGGACAGGGTGTGTTTATTGACTTGGGGTGCAACAGCAGCATCTGGAGCTGTCGGAGCTGCCCAGATTAAGGCAGAGACCATTAGCCAAGCGTATTCGGTATCCAAAGGTCACTAGTCCCAACTTGGCAGAATATACCATAGTTCTTGTGTCCATGAAACCCAAAGACATCACATGAATAATTTACCCTTTATCTTTAGATAAAGCAACAGAAGGTGCTAGCGATCCACTTTTGATAGCTTACGCTCCCACTATGCTATCCTTCAAAATGATTTTCTGTTATCACTGGACTTTTAGGTTTCAGTAGCAGAGAGTGGGGAGAGCCCTGGAAACCCACCATATCAGGCTTGGGGCAAATCTGAACTATTCCTGCATGGCTCTTCTACATTTATACAATAGCAAACTGTGTGAAGGATGTGTCTTATACCTCTGTCTGTTGCATCACAACATCAGTATAAAAGGTTAGAAATATGTACTACCTGATAGAACGTGCACGGACATTTTTCTTTCCACCCCCCCAGACCTTGTAAGGAGGAGAAATCTTCAGCACAGTGTTTATGTGCCCCATTCCTTAAAATTCAGCCATAATTATGGCAACGTGCTTATCTGGAAGCACACAATCACTTGAAATTCTCAGTGTCATCTGCCTCATAAGCTTGAGAGAACTAACACGGAGGGGGGAGGGTGCAGTGCAGCAGGAGGGATGCAATAAAAATAATAGCAAACAGCTACCCACTGTGGAGAACCAACAGGCACCATCAGCTACATTATTACTGACACTTTGGGCTGGTTTGCACGATCGAACAGCCCACATTTGGGGCACAGCTTATCGTGTTGTCTGAACCCAGGCGGCATGGCTTGGAGGGTTAAACAACTCTCAAAGAACCCTACAACAAGCCATGCTGCCCAGGGTTTGGATGACATGATGCACAGTGGCTGGGCAGAGATTATGCAAACTGCACCCAACAAGAGCTGTGGCTTGCAACAAGCCTTGTTTTGTTCGTGCAAACGGCCCATGGTGTTTCATCTCCACCCTTAACTTACCCATTCCATGTTCTACAAGTCTACATGATACAGCTATTATTTCAGAAAATGTTTAACTTTGAAGATCCAACAAACCGTTAACAGAAGCAAGGTATCTTCTAAAGAGCTGCCAGTTTGGAGATTTTCCAGCTTCCTGGGCTATTTTGTCATGAGAATTGCAATGCTTTGGTCAGCATCCGATTGAAGTAAAGTCATTCTTAGTGGTTCTTTGCTCCACCTCTGCAATCTGAAACACTGGGCTGCCTTTGGACTACACAGAATAATTGCTTTCAGTATGAAGTTGTGCAAGGACACTTACCCAGAACTGTGAGTAGCTGCAATGCCACTGCGTTCTTGGCCTTTTCATGATCCTCCAAGCCAGAGTGATCTGGCTTGATCCAGATGAACCCACTGAAGGGAGAGGGATATTTGGGTATCACCACCTGATACCAGAACCGCAACCAGCCTTCAGGGTTCCTTTGAACACACTTTGTGAGGAATACAGGGGGGCCCAGGTGCCTCTCCTCACACTGAAAGTTCAGGTAGTCCAACATGCTGCTTGCTGGTGGTAGCACGTGGCAGTCCAGCGGCCCAAAAGGCACTCGGCCAGGGGTACTGCTGTTAGTGCAACTGGACGGCAGGATTTCCGGGACTGTTTGTGCTGAGGCACTGTGGAGTTCCTGTTTTATATTGGGTTTCAACCAATCCACTTCAATTTGGTCTCCACAAACACACAAGCTACCTGAAAGAGAGAGGAAACAACTTCCATTTGACTTCAGGTATTTACCTGCCAACATCTCAATTGCAGAATACAGTTACATGTGCCAAAGCAAAGGAAAATAAAATACCAATTTAAAAAGTAAAATTGTTATGGCTACAGATTGGCATCATTTAAGTTTACATGTACAACAGTGATGGTTCCAAGCTCCTCACCTAGCGTAACCAGTGATGTGGGTTTTCCAGAAAATTTTCCAATGCAAACTAGGTTGATTTGCATAGGGTCATTTGCAGAGGAAAATTAACTTTGTACTGGACAATTTTCCAAAGCAAATTAGGGCAAACTTGCAGCCCTCCAAAAGTTGTGGCCTACAACTTGCATCAGCCCAAGCCACCAGAGCAGATGGTGAGGGTCACAGTCCAGCAGTGTCAGGAGGGCCACAAATTGCCCGCCCCTGCCCTAGAGAGAGATCTAAATTAATATATTCATTTTACTTGTATTTACAAAGCTAAAACAGTAACCCATGTAAATTTTTTGTCCTGATCCACAAGTATTTGACCTGAAATATTTGAGGGGTGAAATTAAAGCACACTTTGTTGTTGTTGTTTATTCGGTCAGCCGCTTCCGACTCTTCCTGACTTCATGGACCAGCCCACGCCAGAGCTTCCTGGCGGCTGTCGCCACCCCCAGCTCCCCCAAGGTTCAGTCCGTCACCTCCAGAATATCATCCATCCATCTTGCCCTTGGTCGGCCCCTCTTCCTTTTGCCTTCCACTTTCCCTAGCATCAGCATCTTCTCCAGGCTATCCTGTCTTCTCATGATGTGGCCAAAGTACTTCAGTTGTGCCTTTAAGATCATTCCCTCAAGTGAGAAGTCTGGCTTTATTTCCTGGAGTATGGACTGGTTTGATCTTCTTGCAGTCCAAGGCACTCTCAGAATGTTCCTCCAGCACCACAGTTCAAAAGCATCTATCTTCCTTCGCTCAGCCTTCCTTATGGTCCAGCTCTCGCAGCCATAGGTTACTATGGGGAATACCATTGCTTTAACTATGCGAAAGCACACTTAATGTGATTGAAATGTTATATAAAGTGTTAAGAAGAAAAACCAAAGGTACCAAAAACTGTTGAAATACTAATTAATTTTAGCAACCCAAAGAAATGAGCATGATATGCTGACAACCACTCACCTATTTCAAGAGAGTTCAACTCTCTTCCACTAAGGTTGTTAGAAATCTTTCAGTTTCTCTGTCACTACTTATTAGTTCCATTTCACTATGAGACATACATGTACTTCAATGACATATACATATTCTCTCACATACTTGCTAGGGATAATTACCTGAAAAATATTAATTACAATTTTGAAACTGCCAACCCTGCCTAGTATTTGCAGTTATTATTTATTGCATTTATATCCCGCCTTTTTTCCTCCTTAGGGAACTCAGGGCAACATACATAATCCTCCTTCTCCATTTTATCCTCACAACAACCCTGTGAGGTGGGTTGGGCTTAGAGTCTGTGACTGGCCCAAAGTCACCTAGTGAGCTTCCATGGCTGAGAGAGGACTAGAACCTGGATCTCCCAGCTCCCAGTCCAATGCTCTAGCCACTACCCCACATTGGCTACACCACTACAGTTGGCATCCATTCATTTTTACCAATGAACTTACAAAATGGAAAATTTTCTGCCCCAGATCACTGAGTGCAACTGATGCAGAGTGCAAGAGTAAGCTTCCATAGTGGTTAATAATGCCACTGAATTTTAGATCAACTGATAACTAAATGGCACACTCTTAGGACGTAAGTGCAGAGGCGAGCCCCCTAGCACAATGAACAGTGAAAACAATAAAAGGTCAGCTGCACATAATCCTCCAACCTCTTCTATCATCTGTGGCCTAAGAGGAGACGAACCTTCTACGAGTGCTTTCTTGGCTATTGCAGCAGCCTGATGAGAGACATATTTCACCTCTGCAAGCTGCCTCTGCTTCCTGAAAGGGCTGGGATGCAAGGAGATGCTCAGGACCCCTGCGGTAAGTTCCTGCAGCATTGGCAGAAGCTGGCACTCTTTCACCGAGGGAGCCAGACCATCAATGCAGAGCTCACACTTGTCAGTGCTTCTACAGACCAAAATGCGGTAGCCAGCCTGGACTTCGAAGTTGTTCAGTGCAGCAATGGCCTCCTGGGCACTGCGCCGGTTCATGTATTTAGCATAGGCAAAGCCCCGGTTAAGCCCACTAAACGTCATCATGAGTCGAAATTCATAGAGCCTTCCCACACTCTGGAAGAGAGGAATTAGTTTATCCTCATAGATATCCTGTGGGATTTTCCCTATGAAAACCTCCGAACCAGATTGTGGGGCACTGCCAGCCCAGCCTGTGGGAAGAACAAGGAAGACATCATGTCACCGACAGGCTGTTGCCAGCACATTAAAACACAGGGTACCCGCCCGAAATGGTCTCCTTACGCCAGCCTCAACCCCCCTGCCCCCCACAAAATCTATAGCATAGGACAAGAACTGGACTTGAAGACAAGTCCCTATAGCACTTCCACGAATTTGGATATTACTAGGGAAATCTAGACACCCCTCCCCTACCTTGAGGACAACTGCAAGGAAAGAATTCACAGCAAGCAGATGCCACTAGCGAATACGACAAGGGAAAGTCGCCTCACAGGAAAGGATGCAACCTATTAGCCTGTTGCCGGCAAATGACAAATCAATGTTTGTAATACCAAACTAGAGCACAGGTTGTTTCCTACATACCTGCTGGAGGACCACCATATTTTCTCTGGCCGTTGATCTGCACTAACTGGATTCCCGTCTCTTTTACCCAAGCCAGAAGAGCAGCTTTATTCACCTGGTTTACTTCCTCGCTCCATATCTGAGAAGACACCTGCACACGAGCACAACATGGGTCAAGCTGGGCCCACCCCTTACCAGCGCCTGGAACAAGACTGGCGGCTCAGCTCCATGCAGCTGCCTCACCAAGGGGCAATGGCCTCTAGTGAGTAGCTCCAATAGATCATTTCAATCTGTTGTTGTATTTTTAGATCTTTACACTGCTACTGGCTTTTACTTTACATTTTATACTGTGGTTTTACACTTTTAAGAGTTTTACATTACGTTTCTCACGTTCTATTTTATGGTTTTAACTGTTGTGAACCGTCCAGAGAGCTTTGGCTATTTATTACAGCCTAGAGATGTAACAAATACATAAATGAATTTCAACTGTGATTAGCGGCCTGGATTTCAGAAGCATCGGCAAGCGTGCGGCCCTTTTTTGCAGTCCTATGCGAGGGCGGAAGCTGAGGAAATGGTCTGCCCAGAGCCACCTCGGACTCTCCCGCTTCGCTCGCAGCTCAGCAGCGTCTCGGCACCGCAGGCGAGTAAGGGGCTAGGCCAGGCTACTTCCATCACCGGGTGGCTCTCGGAAGCAGCGGGCCCTGCCTTAAGCACGCGCTCATCCCCCAGGGGCGGGATATTCTAGAGGACAAGCGCCGAGGGCCAGGACCGGCTCGCCAGCAGCTGCTCCTGGTGGAGCACCGCCGAGCGACTCCAGCGCAGTTTAAAGCGCTCCGCGCGACGCGCGCTTCGGCAGCAGCGCCGGGCGCACATTGCACGGCCGGCGGGGAGCGCCGAGGGGCGGCAGCGCCCTTCCTGCGCCACTCGGCGCATTAGCAACCGAGACGGCGTTTTCAGCCAGACCGCGCCGAGACGCGCCCCGCCCCCAGCTGCAAAGAAACGCCCGCCCCCGCGCGGGAAAAGCCGGGCCCCGCTCCGCCCGCACCTGGCCTCGTAGCGCGCCGGCCATGCCGCCGCCCGGCTCCGCCTTCACGGCCGCGCCCTCTCCGGCGGGGCGCGGCTGCGGCTCCTTTTATAGCCCGCCGGCACCCAGGCGTTTCCCTTGGCCGCTTCCGATTGGCTGCAAAACTGGCCCGGCCCCGCGCCTCCCGGGACCCCGGCGAGCGCCTTTCCCGCCCAGCGCGGATGCAGCGCGTGCCGAGGGCGTGGCAGCCGCGCCCACGCGGAGGCCCCCCTTCTGCCGAGCGGGCGAGGGCAGGCTCGGCTTGTCCGCGCCGCCGCGACCCAGCCGGCTGTACCGCGAGGCCTTCCCGCCCGCCGCCGCGCGCGCCTCTGCCCTGTTCAGGTTAAGCCGAGGCGCCCGCAGCTGGACTCGGCGTCCCAGCGTCTGCTCTCTTTAGTCCACCCCGCGCCGCGCGTCTCCTTCCTTCTTTTTCTCCCTTCCTCGCTCTTGCCTTGTCCCTGCATTCCTATGCAGGACTGGGTAAAAGTCGGATCCATGAAACCAAAAATGGATCCTGATGTTTTCATATGATTTTTAAACGGGACAGCCACAAAACCTGCGCACGTCTCCCTCCATGAGCTGAATCACAAAAATTATGGATCTGCCACTCATGGGATCTGCCACTCTCTACAGCATAAAAACATGGATCCGAGGCACAGGACCCTCTTGATTTCAGATGATTTTAAAGGGGACACCCACCAAACCACACTCAAATCACAGAGCACATCTGCCTCCATGAGCTGAACCACAAAAATCATGGATCTGCCACTCTCCACAGCAAAGAAACATGGATCCAAGGCACGAATCCTCATGGATCCTCATGATTTTTACGAGAAAAAAACCCCAAACCACCATCACATCACAGAGCACATCAGCCTCCATGGGCTGGATCATAAAAATCACGGATCTGGTACTCGTGGGTGCTGCCACAGCACAAAAAACATAGATCTGAGGCACAGATCCTCATACATTTTTCAGGGAAAAGCCCCCTGTAAAATTGATCGGTCTGATATTATTAGAAGACAGACACAGGAAGTTTTCACAGCTACAAGGTTCTGTACAAGGTTCACGACGATTCTGTTCCCCTCAGTTTGGTTGTGATATGCTGATCTTATGCCCATTGATCTTAACACTGGGGGTCCCCTTGTAGAGTTGTCCCTGTGAAGCCCAAACTCCACCCACCCACTGACTATTTTTTTAATTATTATTATTATTATTATATTTATATTTATATCCCGCCTTTCCCCCAATACTGGGACTCAAGGCCGCTTTACAACATTAAAAACTTGTACAGTTAAAACATAGAAATATACAAAAGTTATAAATATAATTAAATAATATTAAAACTGTATAAAATATCAGAATGTAAAAAGACAACAATTTCTACTGCCCCTCAGTTCTTGCCTCACTGATGAGGGCAAGCCTCCCTCCAAATACCAAATCCTTAAGTTCTCCTCCTCTGGAATTGGGCTGGCAGCTGTATAGAGCAGCCTTCCCCAACCTGGGGCCCTCCAGAAGTCTTGGACTACAACTCCCAGCATTTCTGGCCATTGGCCATGCTGGCCGGGGCTGTTGGGAGTTGCAGTCTAAAACGTCTGGAGGGCGCCAGGTTGGGGAAGGCTGAGACAGAGTGCGGCGGCCACCTCAGGCAGCTGTTTGGGGTGTTTCAGGTCCTGTTGCTGCTGTATTTTTACTCCCAGGGAGGGGAGGAGGCGCCTGTAGGATTTTCTGCCTCAGGTGCGAAAATAACTCGTCTGGCTCTGTGTGCCTTGCCTTTTGTGCGGGCAGGAGGGATCCTTTGCTGCTCTGGCAAAGCCATTTACCAGCCAGGAGACCAAATGTAATTATGTGTTACTGTAGCTTTTTTGTAAAGGTGACAAATAAAAGCGTTCGGAAGACTTGGATTCCCAGCCCGCCCAGCCCAGCTCACTTGGCCTTTGTGTCTTTTCCTGGACATTTCTCAGGGAAGGCTTATTTGATCTGTGTGGAGAGGTGCCCCCCGCCCTGTGCCCCCACAGTTACAGCTCCTAGGAAGGAGGCAAATCCTGTACAGCGCTGCAGTATAGATCTCCCACATTTGGGCAGGGAGATGAGGCAAAGTTTGCTCTGGGTGCAGGAATGTCAGAGCAGAAACCGATGCCAACAGCAGACACGTTCACGCTCTTAAGAACAAAGAGGCGGGCAGCTATTAGGTTAACTGGGATTCCTGTCGGTTGTCCCTGGCTTTGGTTGTGATAGTCCAGCTTTGATCAAGATGTGGTCCCCATGTGAGGATGCCCGTGTGTGAAGGTTGCCTCTTCCTAACAACTGTCTCTGTTTGTCCTCTGGGTAAGGACATGCCCACCCACACACAGACAGTGCCATCCTCTTAACGTCTGGAGCTTTGGCTTGTGAGGCAACTTCTATCAGCAAGCCAGGCAAAATTCCTAATTATTTACTGCTGGGGGCTCTATTGAATTGGACAATGACCAACTGCCTGGTGGGCTGTTGTAGTGGGAAAGCGGGATATACTTTTACAGTAAGTGCACATCATCTGAATCAAGTCACAATGAAGCTTGCTCAGCAATGCTCCGAGTTGTGGCTGAGGTCACCAAACCGTTGCTGCTCAGATGGCCCCCGTTATTCTTTATGTACCCCGCTCTTCAGCTAAAAAAGGCTCCCAGAGCAGCTTACAAAGATTAATGAGACAGTCCCTGTCCTCAGGCATACACTGTAAAAGACATGACACGAATGGAAAAGGGATTGGGAGGGAGGAGGAAAACAGAACAAAAGCAAATCTCAGGCACCACTTCTTTGTTTCAAAGTTCTTATAGGTGTTCTTTCTAGCAGGGAAGGGCAAAAGGATCTCCCTGCAGCTGTTTCCTCCCTGACCGATGTGTGGGACCAGATTGGTCTCCCCCTTGCCATGATGTTCTTTCTGAGGGGTGGGGATGCAGGCTCCCAGTAGCCCCTGGTCTTCTGGGGAATGGATGAGGCCAGAGTCTGCAGTCCCAGGGAACATTTGTAATATGTGCCAGAGGCCTTGTCTCTTTCAATGGTAATAGTCCAGAGTGATCCATCATCTGTTTCTCCCTCCTTTCCTCAGTCTCTCCTCCTTGGGCCTCGGGAGGGTGGTCCAATCCAAATTGCAAGCTGTTTTATGGAGGAGAACCTTAATACCAAGCTCATTTCTATCCTCTGTGAAAGTGCCTGCAGAGATCAGGTGAGTTACTTGGCAGAATCATTTAGAAAGCACATCTTGCCAAAAGCTCAAGGCCCCTTCATGGCAGATCATGCAAGGATACAAGAAGGAATCAAAATGCAGAGGAGTTTGCAGAGCACTTCCTGGACATGATCTCCTGTTAATTAAATAGCAGTTAAAAACAGGTAAGATTTGATAATTGCTCCAATATAATATCAATATGAAATGTGCAGTAGGCTACTGCAGCCACACTGCCCATTTTGAATATGCAAACCCATGGGTTGTTCTAGGGTATGCGAGGATTGTTTAACTCTCGCATAACCCATGCCACCCGGGTTCACATGACACGGCAAGCCAAAATGGTGGCCAGTGTATGCTGAGAAGCCCTGAGGGATCATTAACCCACAGTGGCTTAGTGTTGCATGCAAACTGGCCCATCATATGCTGTAAGGTCTCTTTGATATGTCCTCTGACTTCATGCTTTTTGCCCTCAACTCAAAACTTCCTAGAAGTCTGAAACAAAAGCAATGGTTAACACCTCCTTCAGTTGCTGCATCAACATAAAGTCACAATAGTGTTAAGTTACCAAGTTGGGGTCATTTAGCTTTCATTGACCTGGTTGAATGAATGAATGAATGAATTAACTTTATTGAATAAGTCTTGTGACCATTTCAAACATGACAATGAAAATAGGAAAAAAGACCTCACAATGGATTTAAAAATTTAAATTAATTTTTTAAACATTAAAATCTTAAATTTAAAAACATTACATTAGAATTAAACATTACATTAAAAATTAAGACATTACATTAACATTATTACATTATTCCAAAAAGCACTAAAAGACAAAACTAACACAGGGTAAAACCAACAATACATAAGGCTCACACATTCATTTGAATCTATCGACCAGACCATTTTTCCAATTCCTTCTCCCTTATACTGGCTGCCTTGATTGCAAAAAGGGCAACCCTCTGGGACACAAAGAAATTAGAGCCTTGTAAGAGATATAACAATGTATCCTTCACTGACCAATCTCTCATGTGGGTCAGGAATAGGGCTAAATAGTGTTCCCTACAACTTGAGTATAGGTGACATTCAAGTAAATAGTGTGCCAGATCTTCAGTTACAGAACTACCACATATACAGTCTGTCGTTCAGTGGGATGCCTCTGTATCTTCCCTGTATCATCATTGTATCCATCATCTCAAATTGTAGATGAGTAAAAGTTCCATGCTAGTCCCTTTTCAGACCAAAAACAGATATTTCTCTTCTTTGAATTGAGATTTGACTTTAGCGAACCATGTGAATGCCCTTGAGTTCGACAGGGCTGCTATATCCAGCTGGGCTCCAATATCTGAAATCCTTAATTTGACTATATTTCTTAGATTGGTGCTAGGGGATACTAAAGCGTTCAAACCAAATCCATAGCTTGGTAACATCTTTGTGAAGTTATAAAGCCATGATGTTTCCAAGCTTTTAGACATCTGCTCTTGAAGACATTTCCTTGGAAGCCTGGCATGATTCATCAGGACCAGTTTGAACCAGTAATTAAATAACTTGAGATGTATTTGATCTAAAACTGCCATGATTCTGAGTTCACTTCTGAGGTATCCTGGGCGGGCTGATGGCACCCCTAGAATCAGGTGAAGAAAGCGATTTTGGACCCTTTTTTCTTGCCATTGGACAATCCCCAAATGTATGCACCATATGTTAGCACTGGCAAAACTTTTGCCTTATACACGTTAAGGACTGGCAAGAGAGAACCGGGTTGTCTATAGTTCAGAAACCTATTTAAAGATTGGGCACAAGCAGTTGCTTTCAGCTCGTTTCTCTTTAGATGCGGGGCCCAGGCTCCTGTAGAGGTAAACACTAAGGCTAAATAAATATAAGATTCCACCTGTTCAATTCCATTATGGTCCAAAAACCACTTATACCATTTCATTTTCTTGCCAAATATTAGAACTTTTGATTTCTTGCTATTGATTACTAAGTCATTATCCCTAAAATAGGTGCTAAATTTCCTCAATAACTTACGCAGACCAACCTGTGTAGTGGATAACAAGATTATATCATCCGCATATAAAATAATGTTCACAAATTTGTCCAGAACCTTTGGCATATGAAACTCTTGACAATGAACAGCTGGGGCTACGTCATTGATGTAAAAATTAAAAAGGAAAGGAGTGAGAATACAGCCCTGTCAAACTCCTTTGCTTGTTGGGATTTCATTTGTTAGGGCTTGAGTCACCTCAGTTTTAACATTTAAGCTAGTGCTCATATAGAGAGCATTTATAAGAAAAAGTCTCTGATCGATACTTGTTTTGGCAAGTTTTTCCCAGAGGTGGTTTCCATTTATTGAATCAAAAGCAGAACTTAGGTCAATAACTGCAGCGAAGAGCTGTCCCCCGTTTGTTGTATATTTTGATATCAAATGGGATAAGATGAAGCAATTATCCATGGCAGACCTTACTTGCCTAAAACCAGCTTGCTCTTCTATTAAAATGGAATTTTGTTCTGCCCAATCCTCTAGTTTCTGATAAAGGAATTTAGCATAAAATTTTGCAGGTATATCAATTAGGCTAATAGGCCTATGGTTTCTGGGATCCCCACGATCCCCCTTTTTTAAATAGGGGAACTATCATGCTAAGTTTCCATCTGATGGGTATGGGGTGGTATTACTTATGTGGGTAAACAAGCCCGCTAAGACATTTGCTCACCAGTCAACATTGTCTTTAAAGGGTTCTGATGACAAAAGGCCTTCTCCAGATGCTTTATTGTTCTTTAATGACTAGATAAGAGGCTTTATTTCCTGCATTGTAATTGAAGGCCATTTAGGAAAGGCATCAACATTCCAGGTGTTTTCCACATAATTTATTCTATCCTCTTTTACTTTGTCCTTAAATAATTCACAGTAAAAGTCTTCCCACCCTTTAGCAGAAATGGGAATCTCAGCATGGCAGTTGGATACACTAAGTCTAGCCAAAACCAATTGCCAGAAATTTGCTGAGTTTTTATTTCTGGCCTCCTGCTCTAATTCTGCCCAGCTTTTTGCATAATAGTTAGCTTTCTTGATTGACCTGGTTACAATTAGTTGTTAGGTTAACTTTGGGTTGTGTAACCCAAGAATAACACGATGTGTCTTGGTTCACATGGAAGTGGCTTTCTCGGCACACAACCCAACAATTTGTTGCTGTGACGTGCAAATGGGTCCCCTGCCTTTACACATGTAGTTTTTCCTATCATTCACTTTAATTAGGGTCTCACTGGCTCCTATGCCCTTTTGAGTAAAATTCTTAAATTATAACAAAACAAAAACCACAGTGGAAGGGGTTATTTTTTAAAAATTTAATGACTAGAAAATGTATATAAACACCACATAAACACCAATATAAATAGTATATATTAACATTAGAAGGTTAAACAAAGTTTCTTTTATAGGAGTGGCACAAAGATAAAAGAAAAAAGAACTTGATATCTCTGAAATATATACAAATTTGTTTAACTTGTGAAGAGCAGACCTCATAATATGACTCGTTTCCACTGCATTTTTTAAGATTCCAAACTAGGCTGGCTAACATGTTGCATGTAATAGAGTACTGATAAGAAGTTCTCTGGCCAGGGCTGCTCTTTTAAAGAGGAAAACATACTGAGTGTGAGGAATGCAGTGATGGCTGCTGAACATGTTTGTTCTATAGACGAAAGGAAAAATATGATCACAGCAGAAAGCATGGGGTTAGAATAAGTTTATTAGAATTGGCAAATAATATTTTCAAAATGATAATTCAGTCAGAATAGGGAGAGTGCAAGGACCGGAATGCATCTGCCCAGCCTTTGCCATTGTGAACCATCACCAAAATGCTCACACACCAGATGGTGTCCTCCAGAAATCCCCCAGAAGGGGGCTTTAGAATTCTTTTGCAGGAGTGACCTTTTTTCGTTAAGATTATATTCCAGCACTGCTCAAACCTGGTGAAAAGGAGCTTCACAGTAAAATAAATACAGCTTTGAGGGCGACCTCCTCCCACTGGAGGATGTTTAATGAGCAAAATTGGTAGGACATTTTTATGAAGGACTTTGCAAATCTTCCAAAGGAAATCCAGTAAATATCTCTAGGGAAAACATGTTCGTCTCTTGATTTCCTCAACAAGTTTTCCTCTGCAAATATCCATCTGCAAAATAGAAAACACAATTAAGCTACAAAACATAACATCTCTCAGCACATTACTGCAGTATATTGCACAGCTTTACAGCCTGTGAATATCCCACGATACAGTATTTCCTGTGCTGTAATAAGCTATCGTCTCTTCACTGAAACAAACTTGCCAGGTTTTTATCACTTTAAAGCAATTTGCTTGCATCTTGACAGCAGAAGGCAAGGCAACTTCCCAGTACCTTTCACATTCGTTTGCCACAGATTCTTGAGAGACTGTTTCAAGCTTTCCTGTGCAGCAGTTGATGGGTTGCACAACTGTTCTTATATTACTTTTTTGGACACAGGAAAAGAGCAAAGGTTTTTAGAAGGAACAGAGCAAGGAGAAGCTGCCATCTTGCCCCGTGTGTGTCAGCCAAATTAGTAGCTATGGATTAAGTTTCCTTACTCCACAGCTAAACCAGATCTCCTGCTACACACGTGGAAGAGAAAGATTCAGCACAGCACTTTTCACTATTGCAATATTTAACAGCATGATGCTTCTTGTCCTGCTGTATGAAATGGTCACCTTGCACGGCAGATGTGGGATGCATGTGAAGGGAAGTCAGGGTGGGACATTCAGTAAGACAGTAGTAGGCTGTGAATGTGGCTTGGGAAGCAAACATTGTTTGGAACTATAGCTCAAAGCATGCTTGGGCATGTGGAACTAGCTGTGCAGTTATCTGGAACTTGGCTATATGTTCTAGAATAGGTAAGAAAAACCTGTCCTACGCTTTAAAGTCAGTTTTTCCTTATTTCAGAATATGCAGGTTTTGATTTCCCGTGTTTCAGTTCTGCTGCTGGCCAAGTGCGGGTGTAATCTGAAGCTGCTATGGGAACCACCAGACTGAAATGGAGGGTGATTGTTATCTCTAAAATATCTGTGGAACAGGCATGAAATACAAGTTGTAATTATGTAAATGGTTATTCTAATGATTGATTCACCTGGTAAGCGGCTCCTTCACTTATTGAATTAGGTACTTCACACTTCTTTTCTTGATTCCCCTAATCCCAGACACATTGGAGGTTTGCGGGATCACAGAGGGAAAACCACCCCAACCACCCACTGTTACCAGGTTTGGCCAGGTAATGATGCTAATTTGGCAGCTTGCAACTGGCAGGCACAGGGAGGGAAAATCAGCCACTATGGTTTGTTTTCCCTCCGTGACTATGCAAACCCAGTCAATGCCTCCTGCATTTGACATTATAAACTAAATATTCAGGGATCCTGATTAGTAGCAATCAACAAGAAGAGTCATCAGCTGAAAGAGGGTAGGACTGATAGAATTTGAAAACCAGTGTAGTGTTCTGGTTAGAGCGTTGGATTCGATTTAAATCCCCATGAAGCTCCCTGGGCCACTATCTCTCAGCCTAACAGGATTGTTGTGATGACAGAATGAAGTGGGGAGAGCCAAGAATGCCTCTTTGAGCTTCTTGAAGAAAGTTTGAATGCAAATGTAATAGAGGTAAGTATGATTTTGCAGATGTATTTCTAAGCTGTATGAAGAATTCCCTCCACGTATGACACACAAAGGAATTCCATTTTTATGCTATACTCATAGAATCATAGAATAGTAGGGTTGGAAGGGGCCTACAAGGCCATCGAGTCCAACACCCTGCTCAATGCAGGAATCCAAGTCAGAGCATCCCTGACAGATGGCTGTCCAGCCTCATTTTGAACGCCTCCAGTGTGGGAGAGCCCACCACCTCCCCAGGTAATTGGTTCCATTGTTGTATTGCTCTAACAGTCAGGATGTTTTTCCTGATGTTCAGCCGGAATCTGGCTTCCTGTAACTTGAGCCCATTATTCTGTGTCCTGCAATCTGGGATGAGTAAGAGATCCTGGCCTTCTTCTCTGTGACAACCTTTCAAGTACTTGAAGAGCGCTATCATATCTCCCCTCAGTCTTCTCTTCTCAAGGCTAAACATGCCCAGTTCTTTCAGTCTCTCTTCATAGGGCTTTGTTTCCAGTCCCCTGATCATCTTTGTTGCCCTCCTCTGAACCCTCTCCAGTTTGTCTGCATCCTTCTTAAAGTGTGGTGCCCAGAACTGGACACAGTACTCCAGATGAGGCCTAACCAGTGCTGAGTAGAGGGGAACCAGTACTTCCTGGGATTTGGAAGCTATGCTTCTATTAATGCAGCCCAAAAGAGCATTGGCCTTTTTTGCAGCCACATCACATTGTTGGCTCATATTCAAGTTGTGATTGACAAGAATTCCAAGATCCTTCTCGCTTGTAGATACTCAGTGATAATGACTCCTGCTTTTAGCTGAACAGTTATATTTCTGTTTATATAAAAGCATTATATTTCTACCCTACCCCCCTGCACAGCCCTAAAATAAAGGGAAATGCACACCTCTTCTCTAGTAGCTACATCTCGCAGCTTAACCACTCCATCCTTTAACTCTTGCTCTCCCAGGATGGCAACAAGAGGGATTCCTGTTTCCTCACAGTACTGCAACTGGTTCAGTAGCTTGGGGTTCTTCTTATAAAGCATCTCTGCCTAGAGAGAATGCAGAGAAGAGAAAAAGTTAGTAGGCAAAGACTGAGACCAACGTCCATTGTTCTATGCTAATGGTTTTCAAACTGTGCTCCAGAACTCGTCAAAAGTTTTTCATTGCTTCTTCAATGAGGAGAACAGTCATGGTACATAAGATTCCCTACAAATCAGCTTATGTAACATTCCCAATTCTCTCCAGTAAACTGGAGTTGCGCGTGTCCTTGGGCACATTCTCCATTCACATGAGATCAGCCAGCCTGAGCAATGGCCTGCATAAACTATATATGCCCCAGCATCCTTTGCAACATCCTGGGTTTCCAGGGCAGATGTGTGGGTTTCTTGGCAGATTAATTCATGCAAGAAATACTTGTTAGTGGCAGATGCCTTTAAGAGCCAGGAATATGGTGTGACCAGCACCTGCCCACACAAGCTGGATTTCCTAGACTCTCTAATTCTAGAACATGGTGCTCCCTTAGAACACACACTTAATTCAGATTATGCCAGCTCCAAGCCACTATCACCTGTGCATTTCAAGATCCAGTTCACTGCTGGATTTTATCTTTTTCAGCTGTTGTGGGTTGTATCCAATGTGAGTCCTACTTAGAGTAAACCCACTGAAATGAATGGGGTTTAAACTATATTAACATTGGAAACAACCTGTGTGTTTCTTTGTTCCAGCAGCCTTAGATGTAACCTAGAATCTAACCCAATTAAATAGTAATCTCTTTCTATACTTTCTATATCTCGCCTTTCTTCCATCGTGGAACTCAAGGCGGCTCCATGCGGTTCCCAGATAGTCTCTTCTCCAAGTACTGACCAGACCCAGTCCTGCTTAGTTTCAGCAAGGTGGCTGCCTCATGTGCCTTCAGACCATGCCCTGCGACCAGTTTGCTCTACCTCCGCCCCCTGCTTTGTTTAATATCTAACCTGATTAGGAGTTTTGGAAAATCTGAAAGCTTGCTCACTATTGTGTAACGTTTTGTTTTGTCCTAATAAAGGTATTGCCTGACTGTGGATTTTTCTTTCTTTTTTCTTATGGACCAACATGGCTTCCTCTGCTTTGTGTACATCACGGGACTGGCACCAGAACTCTGGAGGCATCTTATTTTTGAACTGTTGATCTGACTATCTTAGAATGAAGTATTGGGCTTCAGTTAATGTACAGGGCACAAGATGCAGCTATGATGGTCTGGTTAGTGCCTGGATGGAAGAAAGGTGGATATAAATGTACTAAATGAAAAGTGATCATCAGGCACAGAAATCTGTACCTACTTGAAGACAAATGAAGGTGAGTGCAGCATATGCTCTGCTTTAGAACCCGACAGTTCTAAAGCAGTAGCCAAAGGCAGCAATTTGGAGCCATTCCCCATAGATACAACGTATCAACCAAGAGGGAGGGAGGGAGGGAGGAAGGCTGGCAGCATCATATGACTGATAGTTTTGGTGCCCAACAGTTCTGGTCCAGTTACTAGAATTAGGCAAAACAAGTAGCAATGCAAGCAATCTGGGCTATCTTACTCAGGCACTGCATCACATCAGGTACCTCTCTTTCTATTATTCCTTCCTACCAAACTGCAAAGACAGAGAGAGACTCAGTCTACAGCCACCATTCTTGGCTTGAGCCTGATATACTGCAGTTGTACCTTGATCCCCGAATCCCACAGCTCAGACACAAGCTTTAGCCTCTCTTCAAGGAGTTTCTTCTGGGCAGATGCCACAAGGACCTGGGTCTCTGTTGTCCGGATCTTCTCCTCGGAAGCCTGAAGGTAGAAACAGTATTTTGAAAGGGGGTGGTGGTAGTATGGAAACACTCACAGGAGATTCTGTACAATTCATGCAACACAAGCTCAGGAAATGGTAATGAGCCAATTGTGCCAGGCAATTGAAAGGGCTGTCCCAACAGTACTGAAGAGCCAAGCCAGACTCTTAGAGATACTACAGAAAACAGGCATTACAGCGCTTTAGAGAGTGACTGTTTATTGCAACACAAGTATTTGTAGGCATCACATATCCCAGTGTAAGAAGCAGTGAGAATACAGAGGAAGAACTCCTGTTAACACCACACATACCAAGCAAATCCCACAGCAGTAAGCCCTTTCTACTACTTAGGAATCCGCTGAGTACCATAAGGAAAGGAAAGTGTGCCTTTTTGCCCTTTTCATAGCTTAAACACGCCAAGGCTACTAAGATTATAAGGAACTGATCCCTGCACATTGGGTAAGGATTATAGTTTTTAACCTGATTTCTTTTTAAGTGGGGCTTTTGGTTTGATGCTTCAGGAACACATGGATCCTTCTCTCTTGAGTAGGCTTCCCAAATGCTGCAGTGGTTTCTTCTAAAATCATTTTTGCTTAGCACTAAGTTATATTTGGGGCTTGGCATTTCCATGCATTAATTCTGAGGAGTTTTTTCTTTCTTTGAGGTTTCTAGTTTATTGGACTGTATTCCCTCTGACCCACAGAGCAACCTCCCACAACCACTGTGTTCAGATGCAACAATAAGCCAGGGTTTTGGAAGTCCTGGCTTATTGTTTATGAGCAGCGTGCTCATGAACACTGCCTGATCACTCCAGCTGCAGATGGGAGCAGCTCAACCATGGACCCTCCAGCGGCAGTTTGTCTATTGTGATATCTGAACCAGGATCTCTAGCTTGCCTCTCCTCAAAGAAGCCAGTCATAAGCCAACAACATACCATGGTTTATGACTCAGGATTGTTTGGGGAGAGACAAGCCAGGGTTCCTGGGTCAGATAACATGATAAACAAATCACAGATAGATGGTCTGTGGTCTGTTTAGCCACTTCTGCTTGCAGGGGGATTCTCTTAGTTCCACTGGGGCAAATACAAACTTAATCTGGCCTCCACCCCGAGTACTACCTGTGTAAAGGAACAGTGTGATTCGGCTATTTAGTATATCAACTATGATGATTGGGTAAACTCAGATATTACAAACATACCCTTCAACACCTTTCATGCTACTTGACTTGTGCTGGCCTAAGAGGCCCCCCCAGGTGCACAGAACAGAGCAGACTAACATGTCACCACGAACAACTCTTGGAAAAGGGGACAGCAAGCAGCCCTTACCTCCACCTTTTGTTCCATGATGGAAAAGATCCGTTCAATGCCAATGCTGACTCCCACACAAGGGACCTTCCGCCCTTTGGGGTCAAACATCCCTACTAGTCCATCGTAGCGGCCACCTCCAGCCACACTACCCACGCCAACAGATTCCTCTGTAGGGTCATTTTGCTGCTGGAGAAGGACAGCCTCATATATCACCCCAGTGTAATAATCCAGGCCACGAGCCAGGCTCAAGTCAAAGGAAATCTGTGGAACAGGTTGAGAATATCACGAGTGGGCAGTGCTGTCTAGTCAATGTAACTCAACGGACAAGATATGGCATTTCCCTCACTCACCTGATCAGGGATGCCAAAAAGGGCCAAGTACTCAAAAAGCTGCTTCATTTCCCCAAGCCCTTCCCTAGCCAGCTTGTTCTGGGAAAGCTTTGGCTCCTGGAGCAACTCTTCGATTAGACTCAGCCCACCTGCGGAAGTGACACATGCAGGACAGATACCCTGTGTGAAAGGTGCATCAGCAGTAGTCAAATTCCCTTAAGATCTCTTTCATCCACCCAACCCAGTTCTATACTTCCTTGCCCATTTCCTCTTTTCATGCAGCTCCCTCTCCCATTCATAAAAAGATTTAACAGCTATTGTGAGGTCACTGAGGGGGCAAGCTGCCTACTCCTCCCATTCTCCTTTCCCCAGCAGCCCCCAAGGATGTATGTACCTTAGCCTTAAGTGCCAGGATTGACCTGAAGACGGGGAGATCAACCACCTCTCTAGTATTTGGGACTAATGGTGGTGTCAGCCCTGCAGAAACACACAACAGCCAGGAAACCTGTGCGTTTGTGTTTCTCCACTTTGGATCCTGCTTGACGTGCAAAACTTCTCTTGAACAATAAGGAGATGTGGGAGGACAGGAAGCGCATCTATACCACCTCTCCCTGGGGAAATGGAGATGTCCCCAAAGGGAGAACAATTTTTGTAAGTCCTTGGCATGGACTTTGCAAGTGCACGGAAATTCTAAGTTGGGCATCTGGAGATGTGAGGGAATACGCAGCATGTAGCACTTGCATTTCCTGTTCTCTGCCACCGCCACCCCTCAGTCATCTTTGAAGTGGCTAACATTGCAAGAATTCTGTAGAACCTCATTCCATATTCCTCAGATGATACAACACCTTGACCAACAGCTTGATGTCCTGTATATGCATGAGATCTCAGCCTGCTTGCCTCAGAACTGGAGTGACACACATCTGCTTTCATACTCACCATGGAGCCTGACATATGAACCAATGTGATCAGCAGTCTCTGGCGAGAGCCCCTTCTCTCCAACCATCTCGCTTTTCACATCCTCCCAAGCCATCTGGAGACAAGATGAGAGCTAGGTGGACTCTGCTTTGACGAGGCATTTACACAGCGTTTTTACCATTAACAGTGGCCTGGGATAGTCCAGCAGCCTTTTCCTCCCACTCATTTCTACTCCAACTTCATGAATTTCCCTGTATTTTGATACCCCTTGGCTCTGAATGAGGAACAGTCATCCCTATTCTAGGCCATCTCTAAAGGGTGAAATGTGATGAGGAAAGCAACTCTTTTGCAGTCAAGTTTGCTTTAAGAACATGACACTATAGAACAGGTGGTGGTGGTGGTGGTGAAGTTGGCTTCTTTGACCAGAATCTTTAAAGGGGATGGATGTGCACAGGCAAATGTTGTCTATGTATTCATTTAAAAAGGGGAGTAGAGGAAGAGAGAGGCCATCGTGGGACTACAGAACTAGCTGCTTGGGTTTTGTGGTGCATGAACAAGACCTGTCCTTCCCGCTGCTTACCACATGACAGCCTGGAGTCCTCTCTTCCCACTCTTGCTCTAGGAGACAGAGGGGGTGGAGTCAATGTGCCTCCACGCCTCTTGCTAACACATCAAGAACGCTTATCTGCCTATTCAGTTCAATTTCCCAAAGAGCCAGATTAGGGTATTTCTCTTCCTGCCCTGCTTTCAGGAGTTCCAAATGATTCTCTCTCATATATACGCAAATGTCTTATAAGCAGCCAGGGTTGTTATCCTGAAAGTATCCAACTACCCAACTGAGCCAGAGTTGGGATGGGTAGCTGCTGTTAGTAGAGAAAGGAATAGCTTGATGAGCCTGCCAAGCTTCTTACCAGAGTAGTACTAGGTGGCAGGTAGCATTTTCCTTTTCCCACCTGTCCCCAAGAAAAATGGGAATGTCTGGTCTATGGAGGCTTGGCTGTGGAGTTGCAGGGTTTTCATGATGTGAATGTGCAGAGTAAATGGAGTTGGATGCATTTCTTCCTTCCACCCCTTGCCGTGAGGTCCTTGTTAGTTTTCATACTGGGTTCTACTTGGAGACTCAGCCATTGTCGCTTTAGACCAGTTTATGGCATGGTGTGTGTGTGTGTGGGGAGGAGGGGGGCTTACCTTCCCCTATAGCGTGTGGCCTGGCTCACTTGCTAGAGTAAGCTGAAGCCATTTTCTCTCCTGGCACCTCTTGTGTGGGGACATACATGCTCCCAAACTGTAGCATGCCATTGTGTGGACTGAACATTTCCTTGCCGCTCCCAGAGAAGAGTCTGGCTACTTGTAGGTAAAGGCCACAATCCAGAATTCTGCCCTTGCTACATCCAGAGATGTGCTAGCTACTATCTGGAGCATGATGCTATTCTACTTGGATCACAACTTATTTAGTGTGTGTAATCTATGTGGAACTCTGTGGGTGAAATCCAATTCAGTTTTTCTGCTGACAGAACTGTTTCTGTTAGCAGAACTGGGAAAGGAGTGACCACTCTGCAGTGTCCTGTGCACCTTCAAAATCTGTTCTGAAAGGCTGGGAGACCCCTTGGAGCACATTTTCAGGGGGCATGGGGGGGGGGAGGAGAAAGAGAGAGACAAAGCTCTGTTTCCCCAATTTAAAAGTGCCTCTGAATTGTAAAGGGAGGGCAAATAGAGTTCCAAATTGTTCAGCTGTTCAGGCAACTGCAATCAAGAGAGTAGTCTTTACTACCCATCAAGGAAACCAAGCTGATTGCTAGTACTTGCCCTCCTAGAAGTCCAGAGGAGCTCTTCTGCCCAGAGGCCATTCTCTTTGCAGTTCTTATCATGGCAATTACCTCTCATTTGAATTGAGCTCTGACCATTGTTCCCTCAGGTTTGCCCACAGGCTGATCTATCACCTCCATGAACTCAGTAATTTCCAGGCTATGTGTCACAAACAATGCATATTTATAGCAGTATTGTTCAGACTCATTCTCACTACAAAGAGTAATTTGTCTCCCAGTGAGGCCTTCCCAGGATTTTGGGCCTCCTCTATAGAAAAACAAACCTTTTTCTACACAAATCATGTACAGTGTGAGGTAAAAGCAGCTCACTGGAAGGACAGAGACTGAAGCTGAAGCTGAAATATTTTGGCCACCTAATGTGAAGAGAAAAGTCACTGGAAAAGACCCTGATGCTGGGAAATATTGAAGGTAAAAGGAGAAGGGGACGGCAGAGGATGAGATGGCTAGATAGCATCACCGATGCAATGAATATGAACTTGAGCACGCTCCGGGAGAGAGCGCAGGACA
The DNA here is from genome assembly GCF_057233095.1 of Heloderma suspectum. Taxonomy (NCBI): domain Eukaryota; kingdom Metazoa; phylum Chordata; class Lepidosauria; order Squamata; family Helodermatidae; genus Heloderma; species Heloderma suspectum. The sequence continues at coordinate 146,924,537 of NC_139461.1, forward strand.
GGAAGGCCTGGCGTGCTATGGTCCGTGGGGTCACGAAGAGTCGGACATGACTGAACGACTGAACAACAACAAAAGCAGCTACCAGAATATTCAACAGGATCTTCTGAAAAGCTTCCATCACACCCTTGGGCAGGGAAAGTATCTGATGGCTCTTGGGAAAAACAGGAGAAACTGCTATGGCAGGGTTGGGGAACCTGTAGCCCTCCAGATGTTGTTGCACTATCCTGCCCACTCCCATTATCCTGACAAAGGCAGGCTGGGGCTGTTGGGAAACATCTGGAGGGCCACACATTCCCCACCCCTGTCCTAAGGCAACCTTCTTTTCTCTGCTTATCATGAGAAAAAAAGAAATCTCAGCTTTGGCTTGTCAGGCACAGCCAGCAGTCCCTAACACTCTGTGGTTCGACAAAAGAACACAAATTCACCAGAATAGCTTCTGCTCACCTTGTGTGCTCATCCTTTGCTCTTCTTCCTTGTGCAGGAGCAGCAGCCACAAGAATGTCATTGCATTTCACAGAAACCCAGTGACATGGACCCCCAAAACATCTTTTTCTCCGGGGAGAAACCAGCCACAATCCCATGTTTTCCAGTCACTTGATGCATTGTAACAAACAGCCTTTATTTAACTTAATGTCCTGGGAAGCTCTGAGTCATTACCTTGTCTAGCTTGTCCACAGTGGAGCAAATAGTCCGGAATTTGCTATCTGGAACACCACAAACTGCAAACATCCCATCAAGGATACGCCGGTCATTAACCTACAAGGAAGTTGAGTTGTTTCAGTAGCAATCCATGCTTCCTGCTTCTGGATATGTTACCTCTGAGGGGTGGTGGGAAGGAGATGGTAGATGGATGTGCAGCTGCCTGTCTCACTTTCCTCCTCATTTTACTTTCTGGCCCCCAAAGCCTTTGTGTATGAAACAGGGCACCTGACTCAAGGTAAATGAAACCAATGGATTTGGTGATGGCCAGCTTCTTCCTCCACCAGCATTCTGAATGAGTGCGGACGTTAGGGAGAGGGCAAATTTAGGGAGGGGCAAGAGGAGGCAAGCCTTTCCTGTTGCTTCTGAGATCATCCTTCTTGCAAGAGAAAATGAAGCTGAATGCTAGCTAAGCAAATGTACTGGGATTCCTTTAAGTACATAAGAAGGTCCATGCTGGATCAGACCAAAGGTCCATCTAGTCCAATGCTAGGACTAGATTGGACTAGGTCCATCTAATCCAACTATTCCAATCTAGTCAGTGGCCAACCAGCCGCCCACTGGAAACCCACAAGCAGGACATGAGTGCAAGAGCAACTGGAGCACATAGGCATACTGCCTCTGGTACTAGAGGTAGCATATAGCCATCAGGACTAGTAGCCATTGATAGTCTTGTCCTCCAAGAATCTGTCTAAACCCCTTTTAAAGCCATCAAATTTGTGGCCATCACTACATCTTGTGGTAGCGAATTCCATAGCTGTGTGAAGAAGTCCTTCCTTTTATCTGTCCTGAATCTCCCATCAATCAGCTTCATAGGACGGATTCTAGTATTATGAGGGGGAGAAAAGTGTCTCCCTATCCACTTTCTCCACACCATGCATAATTTTGTATACCTCTATCATGTGTCCCCTTATGCACCTTTTCTCTAAGCTAAACAATCCCAGATGTTATAACCTTTTCTCATAGCGGAGTTGCTCCATCCCCTTGATTATTTTAGTTGCCCTTCTATCGTCACATGCTCTGAAACCAGTCTTTTATGTTGTGTGACATACATAGGTCCAGGGTGCTGACTGCTCTGAGGTGTCTGACAAATATTATCAGAAGAGCAACTGGGAAGCAACAGCAAGGAAAATGCCTGTGAGGCCTGCCTTTTGCTTCAAAAATTATGATCAGTGGTGATGGTAGCAGAAGGGGACGTGTTTCTGTCTCCGCAATCCCTCTGCTTAAGCTCACAAGATCCATTAGGTATTCTTCTTGCCCCACGACAAAGAAACATATTGAGTGAGGTGGATTTCTGTTAGAGTGCAAAAACATTGAGGGGCTTTTTAGTGGGGGAGATGTCTTCATGCTCAGGGTTCCAAAAGTTGATCAGAGTTTATGTTTTGGAAGCATTTTCCCCCAGATCAAACTAGCTAGTAACATTAAAAAAAAATGTAACAGTCCAAGGCACTGTCAGGGCCCAGCTTCAGTACTGCAGTGGGCTTTGTAGGTTATAGCCAGTATTTAATTAGAAGTGGCCTGGAAAGGCTTGCGCCTATTCCGCCTCTGGAATGTCAGAGTCTGTGTGAGCTCATCTCTGCCAGCGTTCTCAGCGCAGAGCCAGGGGGAGTCACCCGACTCCCTGTCCACCTGCTGGTCTGGCCTTGGCAGGCAGGGAGGCTGGGAGCTGTCCGTGAGAACCTGACAGAGGTGGGGTGGGGTTTGCAGAAGGGTTGCCCAGGTTGACGTGTCACTGCTGGAGGGCTGAGCAGTGATGCCCTGTTCAGACAGGGGCCTTGCTGAAAGGCTAAAGGCCCTTGTCTGTCAAGGGATCCGGCCGGGGTGTCCTACAGTCACACCTTCCCTTTTAAGCTGATGCAAAGGCAAAGAGCCTTTGCTAGGGACATCTCGTCTTCATTGCCCAAAGCCTCTGTTTGGATTCATCATTGTCTGGAATTTTGGAGGCACTCTGCACATGGACCGGAACTTTGGATTGTTAAGGACTTGCCATGAAAAGTAATGTGAGGCTTTTCATAGACTTCAACTCTCGTGGCTGTGGATTGTGTGCCTGTGTTTGCAGTCCGCTCAGTGTTCGGCACGCTGGGTTTGCTTTATGACTTCTGGACTTCCCTCTGCCAGAACTCATGCAGCGTGGAGTTGCCAATGCGAAAGCGGTGGCCTGGAACTCTTTGTGTGTGTGGGTATGCCTTTGCCTTGATCTTGATGGGCCTTGACCATGTAGCCTAGAGTTATCAACAAAAGATTCAAAGTTGGACTCCCTATGGGTGTGGGTTGTTTAGGCCTTTCAAGAAGTTATCTGTTGATTGCCTGATGGGTTCATTCCAAGAATCATTCCCTTTCCATGTCCGGGGTTGGAACCCCATGAAAGGATTGTCTGGGTTAGGTACCCAGGAATCCAAAGTCCCATCCCTTGTGTTCAGAACTACGGAGATGGCAATGGAGAAACCATGTTGAGGATCTCAGTCACGGTAGTAGTGTTTAGCTTTGGACTGTTCTGGAAGGAATTACATAGAGCCTACAGCTACTGACCATCAGCTATATGATTCCTGAAGAGTGTAACCATTAAGCATTTGCTGTGGGATTCCCTGCAATAAAGAAATCTCACTGATTTGGGTGTCCAGTGTCAGATCGCCTGAGTGTGTGCACTGGGGGGGGATCGGGAAACCTGGCAGGCACTTAAGAAACTCTCAGTCATAAAAGTACACAGAAAATGCGAAAATATAATCCTGAAATAAAAATGTAAAAATAATAAGATAGACATACAAAATATCCTCATTAAAACATCCCACTTAAAATTAGTAGTAGGAAACAATGTTGGTATATGGCATTCCCCTGCAGTACTTGAATTATTGTTTACGTGAACTATCTAGATTCTATTATTCAAGTTGCCTGAATTGTGCAAGGTATGCCTGGTATGGGGCAGTTTGTTCAAGGCTATTCTCTTTACTCTCTAATCATGATGAACACGGAGGATCCTACCTTTGGAAGAGACTTAGACTGGATGAACTTGGGGTTCCTTTCAGCCCAACAATTCAGGAGAACTGAGTGTGTAACCTACCCCTTCATGTATCTGGGGAAAAATCTGAGCCCACTCCTGGAAGAACTGATCCTATCCCATATGACATAAGTCTGGTTGGGAGATGCCCAACCAGGACACCAACATTGGAAGATGAGCAGCAATAACCTAATGCCAAAATCTAGGCACCCCAGCTGTAAAATGTTAAAAAGAGAAACAGGTGCCAGCCTTTAAAGTGTTCTGGTGGTCTATGTCAAGAAGTCTGTAGAGGAGTGAATAATTTGACTTTATCCTTGTAGTGTATTCTCAAATTCAAAAAAGGAACAGGATAGCAAAACTGGGGAAAGAAAACATTTAGGCTATCAAATCTGAAAAAGCAAATTAAGACAAAATAAATTCCATTTCTCATGGAAAACACAAGATTTCTGGATCAAACAACCCTTGGTTCCTAGCCTTATTCTCACCTTGATGAGAAAGTCCCCTATTTGTAGGGCACTCAGGATCTCGTGCACAATTTTCAGGCACTCTGCATCAGGAATCATGGCATCGTACTGTCCAGCAATGTCAAAGTCCTGAGGTACAAATGGGAGAAACAGAAATCTCTCAAGCAGAAACTGACCAGCTGGGGCTCAGCCCCCAGGCTGCTCAACACACAGCTCCCATCTTCCCCACCTCTTGAGAACAGGGCAGAGAGTCTGTCCCCTGGGAGTGGGAACATGGCACACATTCAGGTGACTGGAACAGACTACCAAGCAGCTTCAGCCTAGCAGGGAACCCCTGAATACAAAGAAGGAAAAGGATGCCGAAGTTGGTAAAAGAAAATATTTAGGTTAACTGAGATGGCAACAACATGGTGAAGGTACGCCAACAATTAAAGACAACATTTCAACTAAATGCAGCTTAATGGCACTTATGGTTGCTGACAACTGCGTAAGTACGCAGATAGTGTATTATTTATACAGCACCATCAATGCACGCAACAGTGTACAAAGTAACATAAGTGGGGGTGGGGGGGACAGACCTCAGATACAACAGCTTTCAGAAATTCAAGTTTTCTGTCCTGCAGGACTAGAAGTCCTCTCACTCATTGTCTCCAGATCCTGGGGGGGGGGGGGGGAGGGAGGGAGGGAGGGGAAGAGACATTTCAGTATAGGATGGTCAGCACAGAACGACCTTTAAAAGGTCTGCTCTTGGGTGGCGGGGAGAGGACTAAATCGCAAAAGGAAGTCTGTTTTAGGCCCCTTTGTTGTGGCTGCTTTAAGTATTTCATTTATATCATTACATCAGTGTAAGATGATGTAATCATCTTACCTCCTTCCATTTTAGATAAAGGGATTTGTACACTGCTGGCATGCATGCCTACTCCACAGGCCTATATGATGGCTCATGAGAATGGTCCTGCAGTGTGTAGAACCAGACACACAAGTGCTCCTGAGGAATAAGCACCCGGAGAGGGTGTGCCTCACTGCTGCCCACCCAAAATGGAGCCTCTACGAGCACAGTATGGCTCTCTTTGGTGCAGAAAAGTCTGCTTCAGTGTAAATATGTGCATCATACTCTACAGTTTTTTAAAAAGAGGCGAAATTAGGCAGGCATTGATATGGTAGGAGGAGACCAAACCCACCTATTAGTATCTCAGGGCCAGTTGTAGAGCTGTCTAGTGTGACCAAGCTATATGATCACATGACTGAAGTAGACAGAAGCTGGTTGACAAAAACCTGGCAATGTAATCCTGCTCACTCTTGCTTGCATGAGCTTGCAGGCTCATGCGGGGTGGGGTGGGGGTCCTGGCATGCAAGTGGGCTATACTGCCTCAAATGCTTAGGATTCTAGTGGAGAAGCCATTGCAGGAAACTCCAGCCCAGGTCAATGTGATAGGGTCCCTGTGGTTTATCTGTCTTCCCCAGCATATCCTATTCTAAACTAAATTCTTAATCTGGATTTTCTTGGCAAATTCCCATCAGCCCTTCATGAAAGGTAACCACCAAGAGGACGTCTGCCACCTTCTGCCTCCAGTGTCCTTGTTTCTGTATGGCCGTAGAGCCCTTCCTCCCCTCTATTCCAGACACAGCTAATCTTCGGTCTACAGCAGGGGTGAGAAAACTCAGGCCTGAGGGCCACATCTGGCCCTCCAGGGTTCCCCAGGTGGCCCCAACCTCTTTCTCCCAACCACCCATCATGTATTGGTTTCCTGGCTTCCTGTAGGGTCTTCCTCACTCTGAAAGGCTGAAATGCCTCCCCTCCTAAGGCTTTGTTCCTGGCAGAAAGAGCTTCAAGTGACAGTGTACTGCCATTTCTTGTGTTTTTGGCCCAATCCCTTTTGCCCTTGGTCCCACCCACCACTGGAATGTGGCCCCCAAGAGTTTCTCCTGAACTCTTGTTGGCCCTTGGGCTGAAAGAGGTTCTCCACCCCTACAGCCTGGCCAGGAGAGCGTCTACGTTTTCTTTGGAACCTGCCCAAAGTCCTACTAGAGTTACCACTCAAGGCAGCAAGAGCTGCTGGTGTGTACTACTCCTTTTTGTTATTTGCACTTGGCTTTTGCTGGGACAAAGAGATTATTCCTTTGGTGGGTGGAAATTCAAAGGATAGGAAGGTGGAAAGAGGTGGAAAGTATTCTGGCTGCTGTACCACTCTCAGCTCTGGAAGCAATTCCGGCAGGGGAAAGACATGACAGCTAAGTGGACAGGAAGATGGGGACAGCATCAGCTGGTGTGAAGGGGCTTAAGGACTGGCAGAAGAAAGTGAAGCAAAGGTTCCTTGGAGCCTGAGAAGGAAGGAACAACCAGAAAGCCACTTAGAGCCACAGATGCCCAGATGGTACCCTGCATGTACTCACACATTGATAGAACTCTCTGTAGCGGCCCCTTGTCATAGCTGGGTTGTCCCGCCTATAGACTTTGGCAATATGGTAACGCTTAATATTGGTGATTTTGTTCATAGCCAAATAACGGGCAAATGGCACCTGAAAAGAGAGGGCTAAGGAGAACACTTCAGATCTTGAGCCAGCCACAGCTTTATTCTTCAGCAGGATCCTGCTGAAGTTCCCAGTATCCTCACTGCACTCATAACCACCTGTATCTAGCATGAACTATCACACTATCCCTGGCATAGGCATTAGAATGAAAGGGAAAAGGACCCACCCCTCAGGTTCCTGAGTAGTTCACAAAAGGTGCAGCCCATGTTTTACGTGAATTTGGCAGGAACACCCACCCACCAACAAGCAGCAGAGTGAAGGTCTGGACCGTGATAAGATACTGCTGCTTGGCTGTGACCTGCCCCCGGTCTGAGGATGAGACACTCCCATATTATCTTTCCAAGACAGAGAGAGACTGATGTACATGGTGTGGTCCTGATACTCTGGGGGAGCCTGAAATATGGTTCCCAGCAACTGCCATAGTATTCTGGGGGGCTCTTTGAAAATTTCTAAGCTCCATATTTGTGGAGGGGTGAACCATTTCTGTTAGAAGTACAACAATCTAGAAAAGCCTTCAGTTCAGGGAGCTGCGGCACCACTCACAACTGCGGTACCAGTTCACAGACCTCCCCGTGGTCTTCTTCCCCTCTTGCTTGTCACTTCAGTTTTATCTCTCTGTCCTGGAACAAATCTTTGCATTTCCCCCTTGCGTATACTCTGCCCGGAATTACAGTTTTCCCTCTTCTAATAAGTGTTGAATATGTATAATTCAACCAGTACAACTTTGTACAGTTGATTAGTTTGCTGAAAAATGAAGAAATACCTTGATTTAGCTTCTACCAAATGACATGGAGGGGGCAATCCTACAGCCCCCAGACATTGTCTGAGGGGCCACAGGATAGTGGGGATTCCCCCTCTGAGGCTGAAGACAGTGCTCTGACTTCAGAAGGGGGAGTCAGTAATCTGTGGAAAGAATTGAGCTGGCTGGCCTCTGAGGTTGGAAAACTGACCTCGGAGAGGGGGAAAAGGGGGCATTCAAGTGGGTGGGGAGGAAACTGGAGAGACCAGGATATGAGCTATCCTGAGCCTCTTCCAGCCCCCTCCCCTCCCCTCCCCTTCCCTTCCCTTCCCTTCTCTTCCCTTCCCTTCCCAAGCACCATTGCTAGACAGGCAAGAAAGCCTGTCCAGTAAAAAAAACACTGCAATCGGAGGACAAGGGAGGCAAAGATTGCCTCTGCCACTCCTCCCACCCTGCTGGCTTCAGCCTGGCAGAGCCCTGGATACACGAGTTCAGAGGCTTCCGTCTCACAAGGGCTCAACCCATAGGATTGCATCCTAAGAGGCGAAATGAATGAAGTGGGTAAGTGAACTGAAGCAATGATGTAAGTTTATAATTTTTGTAAAAGCAGGTTCCAGTGATGGAGACAGGACAGGCCAATGGTGAAGAAGGACATTCCAAAAGCTTGTACGTCCTTGTGAGACACACCACTTTATGATGAGTGTATTCTTTAAGTGGAAACACTCCTCAGAAGTGGAGCATAACAGCAGTGGATCATAGGATGCAGCATATACTGTATCACCCCCCCCACCCCCCACCCCACACACCAATCTTAAGCAAAAGATTGTGCAAAATCCATCCTGGTTTGGATGCCCTCAGATATACCTATTGTCTCAATCTCCTGCACAATGTCCTACACATACCTTGTCACATTTGTTTGTAGCAAAGTAACTGACACGAGAAATGCCTCGGGGTGGGGGGGAGCAAACTGTATCCTTAAAATAACGCTCCAAACATTTGTGCATTTGCTTTGCTTGAGTAATTTATTCCAATCACAGAATCTGGGGCTTAGCTTTGGGAGGCCCACTGAAAAGGCGTTTTCTGCCCAAGCTAGGAGCTCAGGGTCAAAGGATACAGTCAGGTCGTAGCGAAGAGACAGGAGCTCTCCCCCCTGATCCTTCAGGTCATAGATGAGTTTGGAGTCTTCTCCATACTTCCCTGTCAGAGTTTCCTAAAAAGCAGGGAGAGGGGAGGAGAAACAAACCCCCCCCCCAGAGAGAAATAAATAGAAGAGATAACAGTAATGACAGATAATAGGTTTTCATTGAAGACAAATGGATCTTTGGGTATCTGTTCTTATAAAGCCTGCATATAAGGGGACCTGTGTACAAGCAGATCTTATTACCAACAACAACATCATCATCATCTCTATCGCAGTCTTTACTTCATACCCAGTGAAACGTGTGTGTTACAAACACATAAAAACTAATACAATAATAATAAAATAACAGTAAAAATAATCAGAATAACCAATAGCAGTGTTATAAAACATCAAATACAGTTAACGCTAAAATAGGCAGAGGTTTAAAAACTACATATTAAAAGCCTATCAAAACAGGTGTGCCTTCAATTCCTGGTTGAAGACAGACAGATCTCAATGTGTTCTATGCACGTCCACACAGAAGCAAGTCCCACTGAGTTCAATGGGGTTTACTCCCAGGTAAGTAGGTACAGAACTGCAGCTTATGTGTATAATTCCAAACGGAGCACATTCAGTGTGCGGCTAGCTCCTTGGGACATTTCCACCCTCTGCTTTCAGTTGCTAGGAAGTTATAAACCTGACAGCCGGGCCTGCCCTTTGGCACTTCCACCAGCACCTTCTCTCACCTGCCCCACCTCACCTTTAGTTCAAACACTGGAGTATCTATGGTCTCAGCTCCGTGGCGTTTGAAGCAATCAATGATGGTGCGGAAGACTTTCTCTCGGATGGCCATCTGCTTGGGACTGTAGTCCCTGGTACCCTGAAAGGCCAAAAGAGAAGGGGTAGGGTTAGAAGACGGCCTGAGGGACCTCCGTCCCACAAAAAACACACACCATGGGGCTTTTCCTGGACATGTCTCTAGCATTTAGCAATGGGAAGCAATGCACAACAGTCTTTCTCAAAATAACGGGGTTGGAGCACCTTACCTATGCAGAAAGTCTAGGACTTGGAGCTTCTAGGTTTTTTTAGAAATGATAATTGGGGGTGGGGTGGGGAACACACATGTTCTAGCTTTTGAAAGTTATGTCTGCTCTGGAGAAAATGGATATGGACATTTTTCACTCTCGTAACACCAAAGATCACCTGATGAAATCATTTGGCAGTAGGTAAAGGACAGACGAAAGGAAGTTCTTCACACAATGCGTGAGAGAGAGCGAGTAGGGATGGAAACATCAGCTGCCTGCTCCAGCTGGGTTGTGTCGTGTGTCCCCCCTCCACTCCAGGGCTACCTGCCAGCAACTGCCGCGTGGGAGAGATCTTGACAAGTTTCTTGTAATGACAAAATAAAATAATAAAACTAGAATAAGACAATTGTGATTTTATTGTTGTATGTTGACTTTACTTGTTAGCCATCTTGTGATCTGTATCCTTAGAGGCGGAATATAAGGGATTATAATAAATAAAGCAAGCAAGTTAGCTAGCTAGCGGAATTCACTGCTTCAATATGTGGTGATGGCCACTGCGAAAACGGAGATGTCAGTTGCTGAGCCCTGCTGCTCCCATGACTGTACACTACTTTGCATGCACTTGAGCGTTAACTGGATTTTCACAACCTATACTTTTGGTTTTACATTGTCATTTTAACCCCACTGTTTCTCCCTAAAACCATGTATAGATGTTGCTTCCAACTAAGGATACTACTACATGTCTCTCATGAAGCAGTCTCCAGTCCACAAAATCTTACGCCACCAGGTGACCCAAACACAAGACACTTGGCCAAGAAACTGAATACAAAACAGAGGTGGAGTCTGAGCCACAAATGCCAAATTACATATTTGTTCCCACAAAGCTCAACAAAATACCCATTCCACAGAAGGCAGGTTGGTGATACTCAGAGAAACATACACTCCTACAAAAAACATACTGCACACAAAAGGCTCCAGGTAACACACACGCTCAACCACAAAATCCAAGAAAAACACCCCACCCCGCAACACACACACAGACCCCACTCAGACAAAATATACCACAACGAAAGAAGCAGACAAACCAGCTCTAACACACATCCCACATTTAAAAAAAAAAAGACAGAACAGCCACCCCCACCCAACAGGGAGAATCCCCTGTCAACCTCACTACCGCCTGTAGTTCTCCAGGATACTTCCTACCACCCTCCAACATACCTTTTTCTTTTTTTCTAGGCAGCTGGGCACACTTCAGAACAAAGCATGGGGCTGCAGCCAGCCACCATTGTTACGTTCTAAGAATGCCACTGGTGCCCAGATGTGGCCCTGAGCCATTCTTGGAAATAGAGGGTGCTGGAAGCTGATGTTCCACTTTCCACCATGTCAGCCTCCCCGTTAAAAGTACAATCCATAATTTTAAAGAAAAACCTAAAACAAACCAAAACAAACCAGGAGGGCCAGGGAGCCTGGCAGGTGCCAAGAGGTATCTGCAGGCCCAGCAGTGTCCACGGGCTTCATGTGGGAGACCCCAGAATGGGGAGCGTCTGGCTTGCAGGCTTAAACCAGCCCACAGAGACTCCTTCTGTCAGACCCTCCCCTCCCCCCCCCCGCTCCCTCTCCATGCCCCACCCCCTGGCCTGGAGGCTACCAGGAGCTTGGGGAGGTTGTGGGAAGAGGAATCTCCTTGTCAGCTCCTAGCTGTGACTCTTGGGATAATGCCTACAATGACCCCTAAAACAAGCTATGGGTTGCCAGGGTGGCTTGTTGCCCCAAAATAAGCCACCTTGCAGGAAGTGGTCTGGGTTCGGACAACATGACAACCCACCACGGCTAGTTAACCACAGCGGGCTGTTGTGTCATGCAAACCCAGTCACTGAAAGTTTCGAAGTGCCTACCTGCTGACTAGGTATCTAGGATATGTCTTTAATATGTGGTTATGACTGAGGGAGTTCAGCAGAAGTCTTTTAAAAGTCCAGGAAGAAGAGATAACAGGAGCAATTGACAGAGGACACTAGAGTGAGTGATGTGTTGTACCTTAAGGACCAAGGACATCCAAAGGGAGATGGCTGGGATTCAAACAGAAGACCACTGGGTTTGAAGCAATGGGGAGGGGGGGAGGAATGGGGAGGTCAAAGGGAAGAGGGGGTATATTAGAGGCTTCTTGTGGATATGATGTCCTTTATATTGAACTGCTCTGCAAGCATGAGTGCAAGAAAGTTAGGATATGTGCAGAAATCCTCATAGGTGCACAGCAGCATTTCCTGTTTCCTATACAAGATCTGCTAGAATAGTTAGCAACACCATTTTCCTGAGGTCCTTATGTAGTTCAAGTGCAACATTGGCCAAAACAAGAATGGCATTTCCTGTTCTGGCAAATCCTTGAAAACAGGATGTTAATTAGTTAGTTATTACATTTCTATATTGCCTGATAGCTGAAGCTCTCTGGGCAGTTCACAAAGGGTAATTGTTGGGTAATTCCATGGCAAGTTTCATTATTTAAATCTAGAAACACACAACTTGTTTTAAAAACTTTAGTGGCCATGCTCTCCAGAGTTGGGGTACCCCAACTGCAGATGGTAGCATAGATGAGATTGTACCCTGGGGATGGTGCAATGTTGTTCTTTAATACTACCTCAAGTAAAAATGAAATGTCTATACATTAATATACACTCGAGAGAAGACCAGTACAAAAGCAGAGGATTTTTTACTTCCACTGTACCTATTCTGACAATGAATGATCTTTAAAAAGAATTAAGTGAGCAGTCTGTTTTACACAAAAATTAGGATGCTACCCTCTGCTAAGGGCCTCACAAACAGGAAAGGATGACAACATAAGTTTCCTTGCATTGGTGCACTGCAGCTAATGACTAAACGTAACTGAATCTTAACTTCGAAACTTAACTGCATCTTGGGTGCAGCAGTGCAAGATATTCGTGCTATGCTGCTACAGCAGCCTAGCTGCCCTGGTACAAGGCCAGAACTAGATGGAAAAATTGACATGGTGAGAGAGGAATGGGACAGCCAGGCTAGTCAGCATCCTATTCACCATCCTGGGATCAGGCCTGTATGTTGCACAAGTGGCACTAGTGACGTCAGTAGCCAAGCGCAGCACCACACCAGACCTGGTTCACAGGACATGACAACCCACCATGGCTGATCAGGGTGGCTGTTTTCAAAAACAAGTCACCCTGAGAACCTATGCTTGTAGTAGGGCTGTGTCATGCCCTTGGTGGCTTGTTGTGTCATCCAAACCCAGCAGGGCGACTTCATCATGGGTTGTCAGGAAGAGCTACAGAGCTGCCTGGCAACAGTGATGAAAACCCTTGCTGCTCCTTGGAATCTCACTAGTGCCACCGCCATCCTCCCTTATCCCTTCTCAGTGCCTTCTGCTCTCTGCTCCTAAAAATAGTGAATAAAGGACACCAGTGTGTCCTGAACGCTTTCACTTTTATTTTTAGTCCTGTGCAAGTGCGCAGAACCAAATGTCCACTGCTAGGAAATTTGTGCAATTTTCACCTGTTTTACTGCTCCACCATACTTTTACTGCTTTGCCATGACATTTGCATATGTTTAGCAATCCCACTCACTGCTCTATACCCCATATGTATAGTTGACAGATAGCAACGGAGCAAAGTGACAAGCAGGAGGTTGGCGGGGAGCTGAAAGTGGTTGGCAGCTACAGGGGACCTTATGGGTGGCTGTTCTTATTTTGGCGTAATGTGAAGCAGCCTTGTTCACTAGCAAGGGAAGTGCCAAAACGGAGAATGAAATAGACCAGGACATTGACAAGAGGTGATATCAATATGCTGGGCTAAAGATCATACAGGCAGTCTCGCGCAAGACTGCAATTCCCCAGAAAAAAGGAAAAGGTGTGCAAACACATTACCACATTCATAAATTAATTCCTTTGGCAATCTGATGCGGATGGGGGTGGGGCGGGGAAGTTTCCCTCATCAGCCAGCCACTCCAGTGGACTGATTGCAGAAAGGGTGCTGACATAGGGACCAAGGAAGAAAGGAGTACTGCCACAAAGTTGCCTGGGAAACATGCCTGGGACCAAGGGGGGGAAACAAGCCACAGCAAGCCAGAGCACCCAATCATCTGTTGGGTTCATGAGTGAACAACCAACCCATGGTGGTTTATTCACAGGGTGGCTTAGCATGATGTGCAACCCTGGCCATTACGTTGTAGCTGGGGATGTGGCTGACTGGCCACACTGCTCCTATTTTCATGGAATTACATGGCTGAAAGTTGCTACTGATAGGTTCATCAAACACACCGTACAAGTTGGGCTGTAAGTTATTTATTTTTATTTGAAATGTAGCTTATTTTTGAGGCTATTTAATTGTGATGCATTACTATAATATTTATCTCATTCACTATTAAAGATAGTCTTTTGTGCTAACAACAACTAAGATTTTGTTTATTGGATTTTAAGTTCTCAAAGGCACTTGTATTTATTTAAATATAATAAATCAATTATCCACTTGAGTGACTACCAGTTTTCTTGCTTTATCCTCTCATGTTCTTGCTGACGTGACCAAGAATTTTTCTCCCAGAAAACTTTCCGTTCCAAACTTCAGAAGAGGGGAGGGAGCAGTGGGTGGGAAAGCTTGGGAGCGGGCCTGGATTGGAGCAAAGCGAATGTCAGGGGTGTTTCTGAGCACAGGGAGTGGGACAGCAGTTTAGATTCTGAAGGAGAGCCACTAGACATGGGGGAGGTGTTTTCCCAGGCTAGTCCAGACATGACTGGGCCGGCTTCTTGGGTTACAAACATCCAGCTGGCTGACGATGAGGGTTCCCCCCTCCCCGTGCGAGACAGCGAACAGAAGGAGGCGGGGTTTGGGCAGTCTGATCTAACAGACGCCAGACACAGAGCAAAGAGAGAGAAGGCAGGGGCGGAACTTAGATCTACCTGATTGGCCTTGCGTGAAACGCTGCGCTCAGAGGCCTTACGAGAGAGAGGGACCTCCCCCCTTAAGTTAGGCTAGTGAGACTGCCTTCCTCTTCAAATGGCAGGCAACTCTCGTAACTTCCTTTTGATTCCTTGAAGGCATTCCTTTGTAGACTGAGAGTCACTGAGAATTTGCATCTGTATGACCCTGTGAAGTAATGGATTAAAAGCTGCAGACAGAAGCCTCTCCTCTGTGTTTGTTTTCGGTGTTGAAATAAAGTGGGGGCTAAAGGAATCCTGACAGTAAGCGAATGGATGAGGAAAAGAGAAGGAAAGATAAGGGGTTGGGGTTACAACACTGGGCCTTTCTGACAGATTGTATTGCATGCTGCATTCCCACAATGCTACAACATCGAGGAAGTCACGGGGGAAGGTGAGCTGGTGGCAGTCATGGGCATGGCATTGCTGCATGGCAGTCTCCCTTTGCAGCTGCTATGGAGAGGCAGGCCCCACAGCTGCTGCACTCACTTTCAGTGATTCTGGAGTTTCGTAAAATGGCTGTTGAGTGAAATAACATGCTAAATTATTGTAGATCAGAACAAGAATTGATGCAGGAACAGCTATTTAAGAAGGATCAGAAGGTTTCACAATGCGATTGTGTATTATCAGATCCAAAAGTTGTGGATTTCACAATGTGATTTTGAATGTAGAAAAATCCCAAGGTTAATATTAGAGTTCTGTGCTGGGTTAATTCCGATGCATACAATAGCTATGCTGTATTTTGAAGAGATAAATTACAAATTCAATAAAGGTGATTACAACCCAAATTCTACTGCTTAGTCTCCACGATCTGATCTTTAGTTTTGCTCCTGCCCAGAATGCCTATTTGCACCACAGCTTGCATCTCATGAGCATGGACGAACACACCAGAGGCTACATTATGTTAAAGTTCAGCCAACCGGGCTTCTCCTCATGGTTCTTGATGCAACACAGCAGCAAAAACACCAGAGAGCTGGGGAGAAGCTTGAACATCACATCCTCCTAGTTTCATTCTTAACAACTCCACTACTGAGACACAAACTGGGAGGTGCATTTAAACTGATCAGGGTGAAGACAAGTGTTCGTTACCTCCAGGCAACCCACTGGCAGTGGAAGAGCTATTTCTTTGGGTTCACTGTGGGTCCCAAAAGGACAGTCGCATCAGTGGCAGACACATCAGAAAGATGAAATGAGGTTTCTGTACAACAACGTAGCTCGTTGTCTTAACTGGTTTGCATTTATCCTTGTTTTGTTTGCAGATATTGCAAGATGTGTTACAACACAGTACTATATCTACTCAGAAGTAATTCCCATTGAGTTCAATAGAATTTATTCCCAGCTGTATAAGATTATAAGTAATTAGGATTGTAAGAAAGACTGTGTCTTTGGTTAAGCATAGCCATACATACATACATATATAATAACAGGATTCTTGATAAAGCTATGGCTGCACCACCCTCCACAGGTGATACACATTTTAAATTATTGTTCTGAAATCATTAAAACTCACTGATTTTTTTAAAAACAAAAAATGTACAACATAAAACAAATTGTAATTCCCTCTTTTTTAAGAGAACTTTCTGGATGAAAGTGAGATTTGCAGGCTAGCAAACAAGTCCGTACTCAGAATTTCTTGTCATATCACTGCCTGAAATGCCTAGAAATAGAAAAGCCATGATTTTAATAATACCAGGCCTTCCCTGCCAGCACTGATGTGCACCTGTTGATTAAAGCAGGAATGCAATATTCAGCCAAGGAAACTGTCAGGGGTGTCCAGCAAGCATGTGGTGGGGTGCTTCCTAGTTACTGGCGGGATGCATGCCATTTAAAGCCTTTTTAAGTCTGGACCTGGAAGGACAGCTTGGCTCTGCAACTGAAAATGTGGATATGCTCCTAAATCATGGAAAATACATAGAATATGAGTTAAAATGGATGAAAAGAATATCTAAGCCAAAATCCCATTACAAGGCATAACCAATGATCCTATCCCCAAACAAACAAAGAGCACGTATAAGGTGTCTATACAACCAACATCTCCAACCAACTCAAGCAAGTGAACCAAGCCACATAGTGCAGGGAAAGGCAACAGCATCCAGTCTCTAATCCATTTCTTTCTTGACACCAAATATGGCATGGATAATCAGTTTTAAAAAAATATCCAGGCTACCTAGCTGGATGCCCCTTATGGCGAGACCTGATGTCTTAGATGCAGCAAGGAAACCCCCTACTGGGGGAGGGGGGACTTGCTTGAGCTCAATAGGATATGACGGAGTTCTCAGAATGGGAATTGACAGATAGGTTTTGTAAAGTCATCAAATTTTCCATAAGGCTCTTTGCTACCACAAAACTGAGTGTGCATGAGAACAAAACTGGTTGCAGGAATGTAGCTGGGCCATGTGCCATGCTTGTCACTGCAGGCAAGACAAAGCCAGAAGAGTTCACCTTTGGTGTCTTGAGAACAAACTTCTGCTTCCCTTCCTCAGGGCATATTGTTGCCTTCATTTCTAGCAGCTTTGCCACCTGCTCTGTGATCTGAAAGAGAACATTTTTAACCAATGTAAGTTAAACAACTGTTGGCTACTTCGTATTTCTACAATGCTTTTAATTACTGCAAATGGGCATTAACTCCCTAAACGAGATACCACCTCTCACTATTGCCCTACCATGAATTATGACATTTTTCTTATAGGCCAACATGTTTACTTGTGCTTCCCCTCCCCTGGTAAATATAAGCTATTAATTTTCAACTGTATAGACAAAGGAATACTAAACAAAAATCTGAACATCCCCAGAAAGCACAAGATGAAAGTGTAACAAGTTCTACAGCTACAGACATAGATAACAAGCACCTACAGTCAGGGCCAGAAATATTGGAACAAGGATAACTGTTTTGGCAGTTGGTCTCTGTCGAAGACCATCAACTCAACCATCGAAGTTGAAAGGAAACACACCCAGATGGGAGCGAAGTCAGGACTTTCAGCTGTAATTCAAGGGGCTTGACAAAAGTGGGGCACTAACCATTCAGAAAGGACAGCCAGTGGCATGCACCCCCCCCCCCCCATCGTCGGTGGCTCATAAGTAATGGAACAAACCAACATCATTTCAAACTTAAGGATCGCCTTTAATATCTGGATGAAAATCCTTTGCAGTCAATGACTGCCTGAAGTCTGGAACCCATGGACATGACCAAATGCAGAGTTTCCTCCCTTGAGATGCTTTGCCAGGCCTTTGCTGCAGCTGCCTTCAGCTGCTGCTTGTTTGTGGGTCTTTCTGCCTTCAGTCTTCAGTAAGTGAAAAGCATGCTCTATTGGGTGGAGATCAGGTGACTGACTTGGCCATTGAAGGACATCCCACTTCTTTGCCTGGAGAAACTCTTGGGTAGCTTTTGCTGTACGTTTTGGGTCTTATTTATTTATTTATTTATTATTAAATTTATTAATCGTCCATCTGGCTGGTCACCCAGCCACTCTGGGCGATGTACAACATACAATAAAAACAGTTTAAAACAATAAAATTCTACAATAAAAACATTTTCTAAAATACCCTAACCCACCCCAAATGCCTGCCTGAACAACAACGTTTTTAATGCACGACGGAAGCTCATTAAAGAGGGGGCATAACGGAGTTCCCTAGGGAGGGAGTTCCACAGAGTGGGGGCCACCACAGAAAAGGCCCTCTCCCTCGTCCCCACCAGTCTAGCTGTCCTGGCTGTGACTGTCCAGGACAGTCTAGCTGTCCTGGCATTATCCATCTGCAATATGAAGCAGTGTCCTATCAGTTTGGCAGTATTTGGCTGAATCTGAGCAGAAAGTATAGCCCTATACACTTCAGAATTCATCCTGCTGCTCTGATCAGCAGTCAGGTCATCAATAAACACCAGTGACCCGGCTCCATTGGCAGCCATACATGCCCATGCCATAACACTGCCTCCACCATGTTTGACAGATGATGTGGTATGCTTTGGATCATGAGCTGTTCCTTTCCTTCTCCATACTTTTCTCTTCCCATCATTTTGGTACAAGTTAATCTGGGTTTCATCAGTCCAAATAATCTTATTCCAGAACTGGGCAGGCCTTTTTAGGTGTTTGCTGGCAAAGGCTAATCTGGCCTTTCGGTTCTTGAGCAGTATTAGTGGTTTGCACCTTGTTGTGAAGCCTCTGTATTCACATTCATAAAGCCGTCTCTTGACTGTAGATGTTGACAATGACATGCCTACCTCCTCAAGAGCGTTCTTGACCTGGCTAGATGTTGTGAAAGGGTTCCTCTTCACCATGAGCAGAATTCTGCGGTCATCCACTTTAGTTGTCTTCTGTGGTCTTCCAGGCCTTTTGCTGTTGCTGAGCTTGCCAGTTAAGTCCTTCTTTTTCAGGATGTTCCAAACTGTTGTGTTGGCCACTCCCACTCTTTTTGCTATCTCTCTGATGGGTTTATTTTGTTTCCTCAGCCTAATGATGGCCTCCTTCACTCACATGGACACCTCTTTGGACCTCATGTTGGGAGTTCCAGTGAACAGCTACCAAATGCAAATGTAACACTCAGAACCACCTCCAGGCCTTTGATCTGCTTGATTGGTCACGGGGTTCCCAGGAAACAGGCCACACCTGGCCATGCAGCTGCTTCTCAGCCATTCATTCCATTAGTTATGAGCCACCAACGATTGGGGGGGGGGGGTGCATGCCACTGGCTGTACTTTCTCAATGGTTAGTGCCCCATTTTTGCCAAACCCCTTGAATTACAGTTGAAAGTCCTGACTTCACTCCCATCTGGGTGTGTTTCCTTTCAACTTCAATGTGGTGGTGTACAGAGGCCAACTGCCCAAACAGTTATCCTTGTTCCAATATTTCTGGCCCTGACTGTACTTATGTCAGTTCTTTCATTCATTTCATCAATTCCTTCCAGAACAACTTCTGAGCCCCCAGAGGTCTGAGAATTGGAGTCCCATTAATGAATGTTATAAAGAGGAACCAAATATTTATGAAGTTGTCACATTTGGTAACTCTCCTCAAGAACCTAATAGGGTAGATTAGTTTAGCTGAGAGAGCTATCTGCCACACTCTAGCAATCAACCCCTGGACTGTGAATCCCATTGAGGTTTCCAATGATGTGCAATCTCCATGCGAGGAGCCGCAAGAAAGCAGTTGCCTGCCTCCCTCTGAGGCAGTGGATTCTGATCATCAGTGGGAACAGATAATTTCAACGGGGGTGGTGGTGGTGTGATTATTCAGGAGGCAGTATCCAATACCACACCAAACACTTCCCACTAGAAGGTTTGTAGATCACTTTCTCACCCAATGCGGCACAGGGCGCTGCCTGAACAACACCCTCCAGCAGAGAGAAGACATGGTTTTAGTGTATGCTGTGGGTATAGTCAGTCTCTCTCCTACCCCATCTTTTGGATTCTCTCATTCCTTACAACATACAGCAGCTTATAGCATAATATGCACTGAAAACAGTTATGTCCTACCCTCTGATTGCTCTTTTTAATCTGCATACATTAGAAATAGGGCCCCCTCATTAAAAAATATTTTGCCTTCTGCTATTCAGACTTATCCAGCCAGTTTTTTCCTGGATAACTGTATCACATCCAATATGACTACCAGGTAAAGATAATCGGGCAGCTTGGAGATTCCCACATACATTTGTTACTAAGGAGCCTGTAGGCAGTTTCTTGTGGGACAAAGAAGAGCATTTCTTGCACTCTCCATTCAACAAAACTAAGTGTAAAAATAATAATTTTGCACGAGGGAGGAGACAGCTCCTCAGTGATGTTGCAGGGGAAACTGCTTTAATTCATTTAATTCCTCAGGCTGCCCAGTGCCAGTGCTGGGCGTGATAGAGACAGCAATACACGGCCTTCATTTTCTGCTTTCCCTGAGATCTCCCTTGTTAAGCGTGGTGGAAGCACCACATGCCTGCATGCCAGTGAACGGAGCACAAGCCCCCCACCCCTGCCCCTGCCCTCCGCTCAGTACTGGCTTTGGGCTGGGGTGGGGGCGAGGACGAAGGTCGCAGTTCAGCTACATTTGCCTTTCCAGCAAGCGGAGAAATCTGTTCTGCACAGATCAGCTGTCATTGAACTCTGTGTTTGCAACACGATGACGCGAGAAATTCGGGTCGTTCATATTATTTACTATTTGGTTTACTTAAGACACAATGCTATGCGTGTTTAGCCAGAAGAAGGGCCCACCCCTCCCGGCGTGACCCAGCATGGCTCCTGGAGGGATGCTGGGGTTGTCGGCCGTTTTTCTGCCTCCACATGCACAGGATTGCGCCCCTGAAGTGTTTCTGTCCCGCCTCCTCGGGCCGAGTCCTCCCCAGGCAGCGACCAGGCCGCGTCGAGACGCTCGGGCGCGACGAGTTCTCGAGGAAAAACCAGGTCTCTTCCCGGGCGACGGACCGCGGGCAGCCTGCGCCGCGATGACAAGGCGGGAGGCACTGCAGGGGCCGCGGCGCTCGGTGCTGCCCGCGAAGAGCCCGTCGGCGGCAGCTCTTCGCGCCGCTGGTCAGGGAGCCGCTGCAAGTCACCAGCCCTCGCCCGAGCAGGCCGCCCACACCCCCGCCCGCACCGCACCGCACCGCACCGCACCGCACCGCACCTCCTCCGGGCTGGCCCCCGCCTGCTTCAGGCGCCGCACCGTGTCCGCCTGCTTTCTCAGCGCCTCTTCCTCGGCCATGACGACCGCCCTCCTCGCCCCGCAGCGAAAGCGGAAAGGGGCAGCGCGCCGCGCCTTCCCCTTCCTAAGCGCGCATGTGCGCCAACCCTCTTCGGCCGCGCGTCTGCGCTCTGCCTTGGATGGAGGCCGTCAGATCTGCCCACAATTCAACTCGGTATTCAGCCCCGTCAAGCGCAGCGCCAGGCGGCCTGGGGGCGGATGATGCAAGAGAGGCTTAGGCTGGCGAAGGCAGTGGCAGGAGGCGAGGCGGGAGGCGACTCCAGTAGTCTCTTGTTTACATTTCCTCTATATACCGACGTGTATGTTTACTTTCTTGGGCTCCAAGATCACCGCAGACGGTGACTGTGGCCATGAAATTAAAAGACGCTTGCTCCTTGGGAGGAAAGCTATGGCCAACCTAGACAGCATAGTAAGAAGCAGAGACATCACCTTGCCGACAAAGGTCCGTCTAATCAAAGCTATGGTTTTCCCAGTAGTAACGTATGGCTGTGAGAGCTGGACTATAAGGAAGGCTGAGCGCCGAAGAACTGATGCTTTCGAATGTGGTGCTGGAGAAGACTCTTACGAGTCCCCTGGACTGCAAGGAGGTCAAATCAGTCAGTCCTAAAGGAAATGAACCCTGACTGCTCATTGGAGGGACGGATAGTGAAGCTGAAGCTCCAATATTTTGGCCAGCTAATGCGAAGAGAAAACTCCCTGGAAAAGACCCTGATGCTGGGAAAGACTGAAGGCAAAAGGAGAAGGGGACGGCAGAGGATGAGATGGCTGGATAGCATCACCGATGCAATGAATATGAACTTGAGCACGCTCCGGGAGAGAGCGCAGGACAGGAAGGCCTGGCGTGCTATGGGCCATGGGGTCACGAAGAGTCGGGCACAACTGAACAACAAATGTTTATCTCCCAGTTGACCCTTTATGCCTCTTCTATTCCAAGGAAGCTGATCCGCAATAAATCCGAAAACAGTTCGGATAAAATGTAGCCAACGATGGACTCTTCCTCTTCTCTCCAGCCAGAAATTTCATTAATCAGACAAATGAAAAAAGTCACTGGAGACTTATTGTCAAATTTCAGAATCACCACATTTACTTGAGAGTAAGTCCTACTGGACTCAATGAGATTTACTTGCAAGTAAGGAAAATGCGTTCATTTAAAAAAAAATGTGAATGGGGAAGAGACAGTGCTCAAAGTGTTACCATTCCACCCCCTAGCTGACCATACACACATGCTTTGTTGCTGGGGAACATTTTAATTAATATATTTAAATCTAGAAAACATTTACAATTGCACTGAGCATCTGCAAAGTGTTTTTCATCTCTTCATCTACTTGTGAGTAAACACTTAGGGAGAAGCTTTGTGGCTGTGACTTACAGAACTCCTACATGGCGAGAGATATTACATCCCATTATATGTCAGAAATATTGTTGATAGCCGTTCTTTTAACAATGGGGAAAAGATAGAAGGTGCAGATCAGTGGAATCTAGCTATGCCTCTTACGTTATTAACCAACAGATCTGTTTTTATCCCATCCCCCTTCACACCCCCCTTCAAGACTTCCACAGGCGGCCCTTCCAGCACGCCAGGTGAGGCGCCCGCATGAGGCGGCGTGCCGAAAGGAGCAGCGGATCAGGCCACCTCTGCCACCCTCCGCACTGTGCTTGTAAGAGGGCTTGGGGCCGTGGCGCAGCTCAGCCTCCTCCAGGAGGGAAGCCGGACTCAGAGGCGGAGCGAAAAGCCCCCCCCCCCTCTGGACTCCCCCCCCTCCCGTTCCCTTCCCCTATCTTCTCTGAAGAGCTGCAAGCGCTAGGAAGGAAGTCCCCGGGGTCCTAAGGCCCTGTCAGTGTTGGGTTCTTCCCCTTTCTCCTAGTGCCGCTCCAGAACCGGGTTCTCGTCCCCTGCTCTTTTTGCAAAGAGGGTGACAAAGGCCTTTCTTGCGCTTTTTATCTCCCTTTCTAGTCCCTTGCCCCATCCCTGCAAGCTGTTTGGAGAGCAAAGGGTAGGAAGGAAAAGCCAGGGGTCCTAAAGAGGCGTTTGGGTTCCCCTCTCATTTCTCCTAGCCATTAGCGCGCATCTTTCCTGCGCTGTGTCTGTTCCTCTAAGATGAAACGCTCCTGGGGTTTGTGTTCTGCATACACCACATAGGCGCAATTCGGGGCTTATGATAAAGAATCTCCCGCTCCCCGCTGGTAACCCTGAAACTCGCAAACTTTGCAAAGAGGCTGAGGCAAGTCTGCTGTGCAGAAGCTGAAGTCCAAGTATCTATTGAGAATTCATGCTAACTCAGTCTTATGCATATCTACTCAGAAGTAAGTCTCATTGAGTTTAATGGGGCTTACTCTCAGGTAAGTGGAGGTAGGATTGCAGTTTTGGAATCACAAAACTTTTTTGTGAGAACAGAGCCCAGGTTTTCATTGGGAGGTGGGGCAGTACCAATGCAAAGGGTCTTAAAAACAGATGGCTCAATAGATTTAAAATTATTGTTTAAAAAATGGAGATATAAATCAAATATCAGTATATTTAAGATAAATATTAATACAAAAATACAAAACATAATTATATAGCGTTTAAAAACTAAGTTTCGGTCAGTTATCCAGTTGCTTTGCTCTTGCTGGGCATGGAAGGTAGGAGCAAGTTTTATTCATTACTGAGCAGCTGGGTAGAATACTGGTTGGATACATTTCTTTATATAGGACATGTAGACACCAATTTTTAATGAAAGCAGAAAATTCTGCTGCCCCCATCCCAGATGACTAGAGTCTTGAGATAGCTCCTCTTAAACCAGTCCTGTGTATACTTATCTTGGAGGAAGCCCTATTGAATGCAAAGGAACTGTTACTTCGAGGTAAAAACACATTGGATAATGTGTTAATTCTTGGACATTAATTTCTACAGTAAGTGGAACTGCCAAATGCAACCTGCTTTGTCAGCCATAATTTTTGGTGCATGGATGGTGTCAAGAATGAAGGCCTGCTCTCTGCCATGAGAATAGGCTGGGCTGTCACGTCCCAAGTGACCACCTGGAGCTAGTTGTTGTCTAGCCACTTCTGGCCACTGCAGCTCAAGGCCAAGCTCAGTTGGGAATAATTGGGAAAGAGAACAGCTGGGTTTGGTGAGGCGATCCTGCCCCTTCTGGGGTGAGGGTGGTGCGTCCCAGGGCTGAGCTTTGATTGGCTATCCGAATTCTGAGTAGCTAGGGCTGGGCCTTAAATAGGGGGCTGAAGAAGAGGTGGGCTGTCTTCTGTTGCCCTGATGGTGATTGGGTGTGTTGAAAACTGGAAACTATCCTGGAAGGCCTATACTTTGGTATGTATAGGATAGACTAGCTTTATTGTTTTGCTTCTGGGGAGTGGGTATAAAGGCTCTCAGCATTCCTAAGTATTTTGGTATCTGTAATCTGGCTTGTAATTTCCTGTGCAACCTACCACCTCTCCCCTTGTTCCTTCCCTTTAACAAACTTTCCCCCAACTTTTACTTGGTGTGGTGTGTTCTGCATAACTTCAGTGCTAATTTCAGGGCCTATAGGGCAGAATGGAAGGCTACTGGGTTATTGTGGGGATCTGTGGCCAGGTTTGGTGTGTCCTACCTTGCAGGGTTGTTGAATTATAGCAGTAGGAACAGTCAGTCTGTGCTACAACTTTTGTTTGCACCTGTTTATATGCTACATGAAATAGTTAAGGGTACCATTTCAGACTTCTGAATGCAATGCAAATCTTATCAATATGCAGAGTAAGGTGGCTCTTTAAGGGTGAAATCCTATGGCCACTAGACAAGTGTCTAGAGAGCCACAGGCTTTTTCAGTTCTGAGCAGAAACCCGACTCCCCTCCATCCTAGGCAGCGTGGCTCGTCCCCAGCTCCATGCTCATAAGAGCAGTGGAGAGCAGGCAAAAAGGGGAAGTTTCTGAGGGTGGGGAGAGGACTACAGAAGTGCTGTTAAGATGTGCCATTTGCTGTCCAGTTCCCCCCCCCCCCTGCTCTGAAGTGCCCTGGCTAGACAAGTGAAATCGGCTGTCTAGCTGCTAATGCAGGGTGGCCGAAGTGCAGAGAAGATCTCCTCTGTGCTCTGCCCACCTTGCATTGGATAGTTGGCTGCCTCTGAGTTCAGAGGTGGCCAACTATCCCCATGGGATTGCGGCCTAAGTACCTGATTTAGGGTGTCACAAAACGACAGCAAATTTTTACTTATTTATTGTATTTACTCCCAGGGAGAATTGCTTGTGGGATATTCTATCTCAGAAACCAATGCACTTTAGCCACCCATGGGCCAAAGGGAGGGGGGGCCACCCATGGGCCAAAGGGAGGGGGGGCCACCCATGGGCCAAAGGGAGGGGGGCCATTTGCTCTTCTGCCTTGGGCAGCAAAATATCTTGGGCTGGGCCTGATGACTTGTTAATAGTCCAGAATGGCTGGCTTGTAGGAAAACTCTTTGTTTTTAAATGTTGCTGATTGGACTCCCCCCCCCCCCGATTTTTCCTTGCATTTCAAAATACGATAGACTTAAACAGCCTATTTCAGCCATGTCAGAAACTAAAGAGAACGAGTTCGAGTTCGCAGGATCATTGCAGCCCACTGTGGCTTATTTGAGCCAGGGTAGGTTGTGAAGCATTCTGGTGGCTGTTCAGAATATTTAATCCCTGCCTGAAGGCTGCCACGGCTTGCATGTCTTCTGAACCCAGGCAGGCAGGGGTTGTTGGAGGGAGAAACAACCCTCAAATAACCCATGCATGTTGTAGAATTATTTGAGGGTTGTTTCCCTCTCCAACTCCTGCCGCCTGGGTTTGGACGTCACAACATGGCAACCCCTCATGGGGGAGGGGTGAATATTCAAAATGGCCTCCAGTATGTGCTGTAAGTCACCTCCAGGGCTCTTGTGAACTGGACTTTTGTCAATTCCAGTCAGCTCTAAATAATCAAAAAGATCTGGTGGGTGCTAGGGTGGGGCAGTCTGCCCTTGCAGCTGTGACACTTGTCCTTACAGAAGGGTTTTTGTGGTGGTAGTCTGAATTCCGGAGGCCCAGGTGCCCCAATTTTCTGGAATTTTAGAAGTATGTTTTCTTGCAGGATCTTTCACTGCTTTGTTTTGTGGGGTTTGTATAACTGCATTGGCTTTGCTGGCAAGTGGTATTATCATCCAACAACAGAACTCTGCGGAAACCTGATTTTGTTTTTATCTCTGAATAGCAACATCTGAAGACATTGTTGTAACTAGGGTTGTCACTGGCCATGTTCCTGCACCTAACAGCAGCTGGATATGGAGAAATTAAGTGGATGAACCTTTTCCCCATCATTTTTCTTCATGCTAGGAAAAACTTGACCCACTTAATTTCAGTTCATTAGGCTCAGGGAGTTTCCCCGAAGTTTTCAGACTGTCTGAAGGGAATTGGTTTGCATGAGTCTGGTTTTATGTTTTTGATCTACTGAATCCAAATCTCTGTTCTTAAGTAATACATTTCAGCTTTGATCCTAAAACCAAGGGTGACAAACAATGTGGGTGGCATCAGTTTGCTGTATTTTGGCCATTTCTTATTCAGTGGTATCATGGCAGTTAATATTGATAAAACTGATAATATTGGAAATAGAAACTATAAGAGGTAAGTCCATAAGAGAGCAATCTTATGGCCCCTAGACAGCGTCTGGGGGGGCCACAGGATTGTTCGGTTACCTGGCTCCGAGGTTGGGCATCGGCAAACTGCACTCCCTGCCCCCTCGTAGCTGGCGCAGAGAGAACTGTGCTAGCTACCTCTCTGCTCTTGGGAAAACAGAGCGCGCAGGTGGGGAGAAATGGATGTTCCCTTGGGCGGGGAGGGAAGACCAGGGCAGCTGCACGCTGTTTCCTATGACTGCCCCAGCCTTCTTCCCTCCCCCTCCAAAGCAGCACTGCTAGACATGTGAAATCACCCAACTAGCAGAAATGGAGAGTGGCTGGAGTGTGGAGGTGAAGATCGCCTCTTCTGTTCTCCAGCCCTGCATTGGATACTCAGCAGCCTCCAAGTTCGGAGGCTGCCTACTATCCACATAGGATTGTGCCCTAAGAGGGTTTCTGGTGTTGTTGGTTATGAAAATGGTCCAAATTCAAGGCCATTATGCACATGAAACAACACTGAATAACAGAACGTGCAGTTTATAGACATGCCATTGAAAACAGAGAAAAATGCCAGGCTTGTAAGAGTAACACTACATGATTTTTGAATGTACTGGCTAAACACCTTCATTTTCCCTTGAGGTGCAATTTTCAGCAGTTTGCATCCACTTTTTGCCCACCAGTAGCAGACCTGCAGTTTTTTCTTTTGGCAGTTTAGATTTTATCAAAACTTCAGGGAAATAATTGGATTTTTTTGTCCATGTAAAATGGTCATGGAATCCTCCTATATCTTTGATAGAAATACATAACATGCTAATATAAAAGTTGATATAAAACACCTAGAAGTCATAAAGAGTTGTTCCAAGACAGGGATGGGGAATCCTTTTCCCATTGTGGCCCGCATTACCTCAGTCCAAATCTGTCAGCATCTACATTCCAACAGTGGGCACGGCCAGAGCCAGAAGATGTAACTCTTACCTTTGCTCAGTGTGCAAGAACAACAAAAAAGACACGTGCATCCAGGTATTCTCCTTCCTCAACTTGTGTGAGGTTCCCCCCATCAACTTTGTGGTTCGGGGACTGACAGGATGGACTAAATATCCATAACCCTGAGTGGGACAGGTAAGGGGTGACGGGGGGTGGTCTGAGGAGAGTTTGGATCAGGAGGTCTCCATTTGGCCAACACGCTGGGACTACCCCACCCTTGTTCTAAGGTAATATTAGGTGCTATTGCTGTAGTTCTAAACTTTTCATTTCTGATTACTAAATGAGGCTGTGAAGGTTTGAAGCCTACAGAGGCAAAGGAAAAAAGGGTCAGGGTTAGAGGCCTGGGGTTTTTGTTAGGAGGGGTGTCTCTCCTCCTGAGAGGAGGAGTTTCATTTCCCCAGTTCTTCAGATCTGAAGCAGTACTTTTGGTTTTGAGGGAGGAGGGTGTAAAAAGAAAGAAAGACCAGAGCAGAAAGGAGAAAGTCTCCTAGGGGAGTCTTAAGTGCAGCTAGGGTAAAGGAACTTGCATTTTGCAACTTTTATTTTATCTTACTGCCTTCTGTCTCACTCAGCTCTATTCTGTAAATACCTTAAGTTGTGATTTGCTAGTTTTAATTTACCAGTAAACTGTTGTGGTTAAACATGTGTCTAGAGTGTCAGTCACCTCACACCTACAGCCTAAACCCCATATTGGAAAGGGGAAGGTAAAAGAAGGTGGGATTCTTAAGGAGTTGCTCAAGGGGTCCAGGTCATAAGAGCAGCCCTGACGGAAGCATACATTTGAGTTATAATTGAGATATAGTAATTTTGGCAGCAGTTCTGAATTTTTAAATTACCACTTTTTTCAGCATCAGAATGTCATAGAAGGCTGGATTATACACCAAACTATGCATCATGGAATATTCAATAACTAACATGTTTGGTTTCATAACAGATTCTGTACAGATTTTGAAATGCTGCCCAAAGTAAATTTCAATTGGTTGTCATTTTTTTAAAAATTGTGATTCTTGGTTTTAGGGTCAACATTGCTTAGGTATAAACAGATTTGGATTCAGCAGGTCACAAAACACATGCGACACTTACACAAGCAAATTTCTCGTAATCTCAAAACTATTTGGATATCTCCCTATTGTTAAAGGCACAAGAGCGGTGTCAGAAAAAATGTGACAACTATGTGCAACATGAAAACTTGTTTTAACCATTTAAAAAATTAGCTGTTCCAATAACAGCATTGTCTCATCTGTTCCATTTCTTGTCCTCTGGGAGCCATTCTGTTCCTTACAGCAGGATCCTATGTATGTCTGTCAGGGGCATTGCTAGGCCTGGGTCTGTTCCTCAGAACCCTAAGGGTCAATTGGTACCAATGGAAGGTTTTTCCCCAGTTTAATTGACATGCAGGAGGAAATTTTCAAAGACTACTGGAGCTGGGATGGGTTGACCCTCTCCTCATGCTGCAGCACTCTCCAAAAATCCCCCCTAGACAGCAATTAAATTGAGGGGAAAAAGCCTGTCCATTGCTGCTGTTGGGAGGGTTTTTAAAGTCTTTGCCATTCAAGGAAATTAAAACCTTGAATTTAATTGCAGTGGGGGAGGGGAGTTAACCTTACCCTCCCTGCATGCTGTGACCCCCCCCATGTGGCAATCAAGCTTAGAAGAGACAACAGCAGAAGGGAGAGAGGGATGGAGAGCCATCCTTCTACCTCAAGCTGTTGCCTCTTCCTCTTCCCAGGCTCTCTCCTCCTCCTTCATGCTGCCTAGTCCTTTTTCCATAATTCCCCTCCTTCTGATCATCAACCCCAAATGTGCCTGATTTCCTTCCTAACCTTCTTCCTTGCCCCCTATTTTAGAGTGCAAACAGCTACATATTTCCCATTAGATAAAGATTCTGGAACGGATCGTTCATATTAATGCGCAATCCTATGCCTGTATAGACAGAAAAGTTCTAAAACTCCCAGCATGCCCCAGGCAGCATAGCTGGCTGGGGCATGCTGGGAGTTGTAGGAGGTTTTTTCGGTCTAAACATGCACAGGATTGTGTCTTAGGTTAGCTGTATAAGCATGGAGGACACTGTCTATCATGACAAGCAGCAAAACTAACATGCTTTTGAAAGGCCAGTACTTCCTAAGGTTTCACGCTCAGCCACAGTGGAAAAGATGGGAAGCACATTGCCCACAAGTCCAGTTTCCTCAGAGCTGCTGTTTGTACTAATAGAAAATGAAGTAATTAAAAAAAAACACCCAGTACTGAATAACCCCAAGTGACTTAGGCTG
Source organism: Heloderma suspectum (assembly GCF_057233095.1). Lineage (NCBI taxonomy): Eukaryota > Metazoa > Chordata > Lepidosauria > Squamata > Helodermatidae > Heloderma > Heloderma suspectum. The sequence goes on from NC_139461.1 coordinate 146,954,552, forward strand.
GTAACATTCCAACAGAAAAGGAAACAAACTTTATTTTTTAAAAAGAAAAAAGCTGAATAACCCTGTGGCTTCACAGGCTGGTAACATTCCGTAAAGGCTGTACAAATCTGCCACATTTAAAAAAAAAATGAAACCAAAGAGACTATTCCTCCAGCCTACTCTTGATCTCCTCTATGAGATTCTCCTTAGGAACATCGATCTGAAAAGCAGATGTGGAACACTGGATCAGTACAATTAGCCAAAATAAGGAGTCTTCTACTGAAGGAAATTCAACCTATAAACATTTATCTGATGTCAATTATGTCCAAAGAGCTCCAGGGAAATATTATTTCAGATCAATGGCTTCCAGTGGACTCTTAAAACACCAACCTCTTTCCTGGTAGCAACATCCCGAAGTTTCACAACTCCATCATTCAGCTCCTGTTGTCCTATGATGACAACAAGTGGAATTCCTGTTACTTCACAGTATTGCAATTGGTTCAGCAGCTTGGGGTTTTTCTTATAAAACATCTCTGCCTGTAAGACATTCACAGCAAACAAAAAGTCAACATTCACGCTGTGTGTAGGTTGTAGTAGTGAGTGAACTGCCCTGGGAATTATTTGGAAGTATCAACACTATCATACAGACTGACCTCAAGACAGACTTTCCACCAAGTTAGAGCCCAATTCTGTCCCTCAGTTTCACGAAACAAGATGAAGGGTCTAGTGAGCTGCTTCTTTCTCTGAAGACTCTCCCACTTCCTTGTGCTTTGGGCTCAAAAAATACTAGCTTCTAGGAATACAACAGTGTAACTTTGACTTCTCAGAGGTACCTTGATTCCTGCATCCCACAGTTCAGAGATGAGCTTCATTCTCCAAGGAAGAAAGTTCTTCTGAGCAGCTGCCACCAGTACTTGTGTCTCTGTTGTGCAGATCTTCCCCTTGGACATTTCAGAGCAGAGGGAAAAAAAATACACTAAAGCAACTGGAAGTTACTACAATATTTACCAACCAAGCCCCAACTTAACTGGGCTCAATCACGCTCGGAAAAAAGATATTCCGTATGCACTTAATTTGTTGACTCCTCCTTGAGACAATTCCACACACTTTCTTGAGTCTGGGTATTCTTAAACACAAGTCTGCAAACACACGGTGACTTGGACTGCAAGCCTATGCACATTTACCTGGGAGTAAGTCCCATCAAACATAGTGAGACTTACTGCTGAGTAAACATGGATTGTGTTCATATGTCCATTTCTCCCATTGTTTCTAAGCCAGTTTGTCCTGATGGTCTCTAGCTTGCCTCCTACTTAAGTCTAGAGAGAAAAAGCAAGCTCAGCCACCTGCTGGTGGGTAAGTAAAATGCTTGCTTCTCCTACCTTCTAGCAGCAAATGTGGTGCTCCCTTTCACAGCAACAAGAAAAGCCTTTCATTGCTGGCTGGAAGGAACTTACAGCATCAGATCTTTCCCCTAGACAGGCTCAATTTCTTCCTGCTTGTACTGAACAACACTCACTCACCTGGTGTCAGGCCCACCCATCCTTGGTACTGAACCTCACTGAACAAGTTCCCAGGGTGGTTAAGTGGGAGACTTCATCCCTGAAGTGCTTCTTCAATTATATAACGTGTAATTTATTTATTATGGTTTTAGAATTATGCATTACGGTGCCTTTAATAAAAGCATTCACCTGTTAATTCTGAAAGTTGTTAAGACCAATGAAGAGGTCATTTTAAAAGTGAGGAAGGGTTTTTGAGTTTATTAAAGAAATCTTAATCAGGCTGGATGTTAAGCAAAAAGAAAAACTGAGGGCAGGGGAGAGAAAATGGTGCTGGGCAAAACAGAAAGCCCTATTCTGCAGACTGTAAAGTGTAATGGGGAAGATGTTAAGTGACTTTGATTAGGTTAACTGTTAGTCTGTGCATGGTGCAAAAAGATTTCAGGTTGCACTGAAGGCTCAAGAGACAAACACGTTTTTTTCCCCTTTGAAAATATAAGCACTAACAGTTACTAGATTCTAGCATTACTTGGAACACACAGGTCCCTTGTATGGCAAAGAGGAAAAGTAAAGAGAAGCAATGTAGTCTTTATATTAGTGAGCTGGAGACTGATTTTAGGTGATGCTCTAGTTATAAAACCAAAAGAAGCCAAATTTAATAGTGTTACCTAGTGGCCAGAGGGCATGTTGATGCCCCCATAGGCAAAATCCCATCAACAGGTGAAAGAAAGTCATCTTCCTTGAATTCTGTGAACTACTACTTGGACAACTACATCTTGTGAAGTAGACAAGCATTGCAGGTAGTTTGGTCAATCGTCAGACTAGGCCTTTTCCATCATGCTCAGCAGCAGCCATTTCTCTCCCTCCACACTTTTTGGTTTGTTGGTTTGGTTTTTTGCTTATCATCCAGTGTGATGAAGAGTTTTGACAAAAGCTTGTTTACTTCTCTGAAATCACTCAGTTGGTCCTAATAAAGGTATTCCATTACTGTTACTTTGGGATTTTTTTCTGCATTTTTTCAGCAAAGTTTAATTTTATCGCTAATTTTCGCCATCTATTTCCATCTACATTCCAAAATGTTATTAGGTATACCACTGCTAGGTAACAGCATTGATAATTAAAAAACAAAACAAAATGGTACGCCTAAAAACAAACACAATTATAGCAACATCAGTACATGGAAAGCTAAAGGCTTTCTATCAGTACATAGAAAACTAGTGCACCATAGTAATTAAAAGCATGAGCCAAATCACCAGGGCCAAACCTTATACTAACTATGAACTCAATTGGGTGGCCTGAGGCAAGCCACCAGCTCCCATCTCTCAACCTCAGTACTACAACTGTAATATTGGGCAGGGCAGAGTGAGGCAGGGAAAAAAATACTGGACTACATTACAGAGGTGAGAGATACAGGTAGGCAATTGTTCAGTATTGCTTTGTCTTCATTTAAAAGATGCAGCCATTCTCTCACATGTTACCTAAATAAATTTTTTATACAGGAATAAGAATTTGGCAAAGCTTTTGGTATTGGTTTAAGTAGGTAAATGGCTGTGCAATGCTGGGGTGTTTACATGCTTGCATTTTTGAAAGAATACATAAATTCTTTCAAAAAGAATTTTTTGGCAAGAGTGTTGGACTGGGAGCTGGGAGATCCGGGTTCTAGTCCCCACTCGGCCATGGAAGCTCACTGGGTGACTTTGGGCCAATCACACACACTCAGCCCAACCCACCTCACAGGGTTGTTGTTGTGAGGATAAAATGGAGGAGGAGGAGGACAATGTAAGCCGCCTTGGGTTCCTTGCAAGAGGAAAAAAGGCAGGGTATAAATAAATAAATAAATAAATAAGGTCTCTTCAGAGCGTTGCCCAGCCATTACCTACTTAAACCAACACCAGAAGTCACTACCCTCCCCCCCAGTAGATCAGCCTTCCATAACATGGTGCCCTCCAGATATTTTGGACTACAATTCCCAGCATTCCTGACCACTGGCCATGTTGGCTGGGTGCCAGGTTGGGGAAGGCTGGTGTAGATCATTAGGAAAGGAACTGAAAATAAAACCACCAATATCGCAACGCACTCATACAAATCTATGATGTGACCACACTTGGAATACTGTGTACTGGTCACTTCACCTCAAAAAGGACATTGTAGACAGTGATACGGATTTTCATACTTTTTTAGTATAAGTAAATGTATGCCAATTGCAAATACAGTATTAGGCAAGCTTGGAGTTGTAAGTAATGTTTTTCAGGTGATTATCCCTAGCAAGCATGTGAGAGAAGTAAAGCAGTTTGCAAAACAGGGATAAATATATTTTCTTTAATTTCTCCCAAATGTTTCGGCTTCCACCTTGGTCAGTGGCAATTAGTATAAGAATTGAAACACAGCCCCTCAGGGTGAGTTATAGAACATTAGTGCTGTGGATGGAATTCCCAGATTGCTTCTTCTCTTGCAGAGGCAACTTGTCTCTCAACACCAGTTCACAGTGAACACGAGAGGAGGGCGTTGTTGCCTGCATGTCCTGCTTGTGGGCTTCCTAGAAGCATCTGACTGGCCACTGTGGGAAACATAATGCTGATCCAGTAAGGCTCTGCTTATGTTCTTAACCTCTGCTGACAGAAGGCAGCTAAACGAGCAAAGCACAGGCAATTTGCATACACACACACCAGCAACTCATGAAGTTCATGTAATAATACAATAAAAACAGAATTAAAAAGTTGATCACAAGAGCATAATTAAAAAAAAAGAAATCTGGGGTTGGACATTATGCTCAGCAGCAGCCAATCATGGGTTGCTGAGTAAAAGCAGAAGTGCAGGACAACTGATAGGTTTTTAAACTGATGTCGTTATGTGTGAACCAGGTCATTACGTCAAATTCACTTATCTCTTAAGATGGTTCAAAGTCAGACTTTGGTAGGCCTCTCTAGAATAAAATTCCACAATTATGGTGCCATTCCATGCCTGACAGATTGTGCTGGCTTGCAGCTGGAGGCTCATTTTCATAGACCATCCCTTCCGCCACCCCACCTTACTGGTGATAAACAGCTCCCATGTGTGTTCAATGAAGCTTCCATAAAGAAGAGTGCTGAGAGACATAACTGATCAAATGATTGGTTTAAACAATTCATTCAATTAATCTTCATGGCTTATAGGCAAAGCAGAGGGACTATTAGCTCCTCACTATTTTGGATGGCATATGACTACAAGCAAATTGTTGACTTACCTAGAAGTCCTACATTATATAGATCACCCCTCCCATTTCCAGTGCTGCTGCTGCTGCCTTGCTGGAGCTCTACCTCCACCTGGGGGACTTCTACTCTGCCTCCCTGCAGACCCAGGTCCAGCCAAGCCCCACCCCAGTCCCAGCTGCAACACCTGTGGGAGCTGGGGCATAAAGCCCAGGCCCTGGTGGGGATGGGACCGCTGCTGGCGGGTGTCGCTGCCGAAGGGGGCAACACCAAAGGGGGGGCCGCTTCGGGGGAACACAAGGGCGAGGGGGACTCTTTGCCTCAGTGTAGCCTGCAGGACTGCCTGCACTAGACATGTGTTTCTTAAAGAAGTGGGGAGGTGTTGGGAGCCAGGGAATGGCCATTATGGTTCTACAGGGCAGAGGGAGATACGGAGGGGGAGACAGTCACACTCTAAAGGCAGGGTGTGTGACAACAGGGTGTTGACTGTCCCTAAATTGTCCCCCAACTCAAATAACCTGGATGGCCCTGGCAACAGACCCCCTGGGTTGAAGCTGCTGCTGCTGCTGCATGCCAGGTCAGTGAATGGTTAAACAACTGCTATCCAGGACTTGATCCTGGATGAGCACACTGACCTAGCCTGCATTACAGAGACCTAGTTGGAGGAAGCTGAGGGGTTAACCTCTCTCAGCAATGCCCTCCAGGGTTCTCTGTCCAGCAGCAGGCAAGATCTGGGGGGCAGGGAGGTGGAGTGGCAGTGGTCTACCAGGATTTGATCCCCCTGACCAGGTGCCCTATCCCACAGTCTGCTGGGTTCGAGTGTGTGTATTTGAAGGTGGGTGCCTGGGACAGAATAGGGATTCTGTTGGTGTACCGTCCACCCTGCTGCTCAACAGTCTCCCTTCCTGAGCTAGCCAGGGTAGTCTCGGGATTGGTGCTGGAGACCCCTCAGCTTGTTGTGCTGGGGGATTTCAGCATCCATACTGAGGCTGCCCTGGCGCAGGATTTCATGTCCGCCATGAGAACAATGAGTCTGTCCCAAAAGGTATCTGACCCCACCCATGCTGCTGGGCACACTCTGGACCTCTTTTTCTGTGCTGGATGGGGTGATAGTGATCTGAGACTGGAGGAACACTCTATAGTTCCATTGTCATGGTGGGGTTTAGACTCGCTGGCACTTGGAACCTCTACAGGGGTGGAGGGCCGATTAAGATGGTCTGCCCCAGGAGGTTTATGGACCCAAATAGTTTACTGACGGCTCTTGGGGATTTTCCTGTTGCCTTGGCAGGTGATTCTGTCAAAGCCCTGGCCAATCTCTGAAATGGAGAAATGACCAGGGCCATGGACACAATTGCTCCTGAGTGTCCTCTCTCACGAAATGGAGCCGCACCAGCACCCTGATTTTCGAGGGAGCTGGTGGTGATGAAATGAGGGAGAAGATGACTAGAGCGACTTTGGAGTGAATCCAATCGAACACAGGCTAGAGCCTATTTGAAGGCCTACTCTGTGGCAATACAGGCAGCAAAGAAAATATTTTTCTTTGCCACTATTGCGTCTGCAAAGAGCCATCCAGTGGAGATGTTTTGAGTGGTAAGGGGTCTTTTATACACTAGCCCACAAGAGGATAATTTAAACCTCTCGACAGCCTGCTGTGAACAATTTGCTCAGCACTTTGCAGACAAAATCGCTTGGATCTGCTCTGACTTGGATGCTATAGTTGATACAGACTCAGTGACGTAACTGTGGCCCCTGCTTGTCCAGTGTTGTTGGATACTTTTGAATTTGTACAGCCTGAGGATGTGGACAGGATCCTGGGAGAGGTGAGAGCCACCACGTGTGTTCTAGATCTCATAAAAGCAGCCAGAGGTGGACTAGCCAAGTGGGTAAGTGGAGTGGTTAATGCCTCCCTTAGGCAAGGTGGAATTCTAGCCTGCCTGAAGGAGGCGGTGGTGAGACCTTTGTTAAAAAAGCCCTCCCTGAACACCACCATATTGGATAATTATCGGCCAGTCTCCAATATTCCATTTCTGGGCAAGGTATTGGAGCACATGGTGGCCTCCCAACTCCAGAGATTCCTGGATGAGACAGATTACCTTGATCCATTTCAATCTGGCTTTAGACCTTATTATGGGACAGAAACAGCTTTGGTTGCCTTGGTGGATGACCTATGCCAGGAACTAGACAGGGGGCGTGTGTTGCTGCTGGTTCTGCTGGACATCTCAGCGACTTTTGATACCATTGACCATAGTATCCTTCTGGGCCGCCTCACTGGGATGGGACTTGGAGGCACTGTTTTACAGTGGCTCCATTCCTTTTTGAAGGGGTGGACCCAGAAGGTGATGCTGGGGAACTTCTGTTCGACTCCCTGGCTGTTGGCTTGTGGAGTCCCTCAGGGTTCTGTTTTGTCCCCCATGCTATTTAACATATACATGAAACCACTGGGAGAGGTTGTCCGGAGTTTGGGGGTTCGGTGTCACCAGTATGCTGATGACACCCAACTCTACTTTTCCTTTCCATCTAATTCCAAGGAAGCTGTTGGGGTGCTGAACCGGTGTCTGTCGGCAGTAATGGACTGGATGGGGGCAAACAAATTGAAGCTTAATCCAGACAAGACAGAGGTGCACTTGGTCAGTCAAAAGGTAGATCAGGGAATAGGGATTCAGCTTGTGCTGGATGGGGTCACGCTCCCCCTGTAGACACAGGTTCGCAGCTTGGGTGTACTTCTGGATTCAGCCCTGAGCCTGGATGCCCAGGTTTCAGCGGTGGCCAGGAGTGCATTTGCACAGTGAAAGCTAGTGAGCCAGCTGTGCCCGTTCCTTGAGATTTCTGACTTGGCCACAGTAACACATGCCCCGTTTGGATTACTGTAACGCGCTCTACGTGGTGCTGCCTCTGAAGAGGGTTTGGAAACTTCAGCTGGCTCAAAGAGCTGCTGCCAGACTCCTGACTGGGGCTGGCTACAGGGAGCATATAACTCCCCTGTTAAAACAGCTTCACTGGCTCCCAGTCTGTTTCTGGACTCAATTCAAAGTGCTGGTCATGTCCTATAAAGCCCTATACAGCTCAGGTCCAGGCTGTCTGAAAGACCATACTCTCCCCTATGAGCCTACTCGTGCCCTGAGATCTTCAGGGGAGGCCCTTCTTGCCGTCTTGCCACCATCATGGGCACATCTGGTGGGAACGTGGGAGAGGGCCTTCTCGGTGGCTGCCCCAAGGCTCTGGAACTCTCTTCCCAAGGAGATGAGAGTGGCACCCTCCTTGATAGGCGTTCGCAGGCATGTAAAAACTTTTTTGTTCCAGCAGGCCTTTGGGGATAGCTAGTCTGGACCTGTAAGAATATGATGAATGGATACTATACTTCTTGTTGTCTTTTAACGTTTTGATATTTTATACCATTTTAATAATATTGATGATTTAATTATATTTCTAACTTTTGTATACTTCTGTTTATACTTTTTATAGGTTTTAATTGTACTAGTTTTAATGTTAAGCTGCCTTGTGTCCCATTATTGGGAAAAAGGCGGGATATAAATAAATATTATACCACCACCACCACCTTACCTCAGTATTCTGCTCTATGATGGAGAAGATCCTTTCAACACCAATGCTGATTCCTACACAGGGTACCTTTCTCCCTTTTGGATCAAATTGTGCTACAAGTCCATCATAGCGTCCACCACCAGCCACACTGCCCACACTGAGAGATTCCTTTAGGTGACCATCTTGTTGGTGCAGCAAGACAGCTTCAAAGATCACTCCAGTATAGTAATCTAGACCACGAGCCAGACTCAGGTCCAAGGAGATCTGTGAAACAGGCCAGGAATCCTATTAGCAGGCAAAAAATAGATCAGCCCGGGCCACACAGACAGGCTTAAGGTAGTATCCAAACTCACCTGATCCATGATGCCAAACAGAGTAAGGTATTCAAATAGCAGTTTCATGTCCTCCAGCCCTTCCATGGCCAGCTTACTCTGGGACAGCTTTGGATCCTGGAGCAGCTTATCAATCAGACACAGACCCCCTGTAGAAAAGACGTATTCAGGATGGAAGATACATTTGCACTGGCCCAGTTTCCAAAGTACTTGTTCCATCCACCTCAATCCAGCTCACAGTGACTATTCCTTGTCCTGTCAGAAAGGTTTCCAATTCTCTCAGCACTGCTTGAGTTTTGAACAAATTTGGGCTGGAATAGAATGCTGGGAGCATATGAAAAATGAGTAGGGCACTTGGTTTACATGGAAACAAACAGCCAGTCTGGCTGTCTTGGTCTAGGGCTTAAGTACTGACCCTCTATATGGTGCCTGCATTGAAACTCACCATGGAGCTGAACATATTCGCCAACATGATCTACAGCCTCAGGACAAACCCCCTTCTCTTTGATCATCTCATTTTTCACTCCTTCCCATGTCATCTATAGAGGAGATGGGAGTGTTAGCTCAGCATATTCTTGGCCAAAACAATTTATTTTCTGGCTCATGGCCAGATCCCTTTGCTAAAATATACTCTAGCAGAAGACCATTTAAACTGGTAGTTTTGTCAATATGGATGTGGTAAAGGCATGCGGAATGTCAATCTGATAGGGCCCAAGTATAATTATTATTCTACTTTAGTGATAATGGTGGAGAACTCTTCTGGCTCTGGGGGCTCGACTGCCTTCTGGGACAACCCCTGAGGTCAGATAATATCAAGAGCCCCCTCCCCTCCCCTCCCCCAAAGACCCACCCCAGATGTCACTGGACTCCTTTCTCCATGCAGAGAGAATCACTCCGTGCCTCTCTTTGCATGGAAAAAGGGAACGAGCAGAGAAACCCCGCTCTTCTCTCTGATCTTTCTCTAGTGTTGAGCACTGGGCATGGCTTGTAAGAAGCTGTTGGGCTTGAAGGTTCCCCATGCCTGCTCTATGAGATCATAGCTGGCTTATGCTAAGATGTAGTCCAAGAGAGACAGATTGGACTGAAGATTCTTTAACTGCTTACCTTGTCCAGTTTGTCAAGGGTGGAGCAAGCGGTTTCAAACTTTGTTTTGGGAACACCACATACTGTAAAGATCCCATTCAAAATACGTCTGTCATTGATCTGGGGAAAAAGAAGAAACACTCAGTAAAAATCAAGTAAAGGATCCAAACTAAATGCACTCACTTCAGCACCCATTTTTCCATCTTGTTTTCATTCCATTTCTATTTTTCACAGGCAGGGTCCATTCTGGCCCTCCTAGGAATAGCAGAAAGCTATCTTACTTTGATAAGGAAATCTCCAAACTTCAGGGCACTTAGAACCTCATGCATGACCTTCAGACACTCTGCATCAGGAATCATGGGATCATATTGGCCGGCAATATCGAAATCCTGAAGCACAGAAGGCAGCCATCAAAATCCCAAAAGCACAACCTAGATGGAGTAATTGTAACAGTGGAAATACTAAACAAACAATTCCTATTGTCTTGAAGTGTGAAGGAAGGTAAAACTTATACCGTCCCACAGAACACCCCACTTCCTTGCATTTCAGACAGACCTCTCTGCTCCCCACCTGCTCCAGTCTGAGATTCTAAGGGCACAGCTCTCTCACTCTCTCTCCTCTCACAGGAAATTAGCAGTTTGCAAATACTCACACACTGGCAGAACTCTCTGAAGCGTCCCCTTGCCATCACTGGGCTGTCACGCCTGTAGACTTTGGCAATGTGGTAACGCTTAAAATTGGTAATTTTATTCATAGCCAAATAACGTGCAAAGGGCACCTGGAAACTCTTTGTTAAGAAAAATTGTCTGTAGCTCAGAAACGGATGACAATCCTCTTTTGTCAATGTTCTGAAGGCTGCTATTATGATAATTCTACTTCATGAATAGCTGAGTTCAATGCACCGCTGATGCCAAGTAAATGTTTAGAAGCAATTGCAACCATGTTGTCTGAAAGGCTATGCAAGAATCTTTCTGACAAATACACAACAGTGTATAATTTATGTTATATTACAGATAAGATCCCCCACATCCTCACTTCTAGTGCCTTAAGAATTCTAAACTTCATCACATCTGCTGTTCCATATGAATTTCAGTGAGATCAAAGTAGAAGCAGTCTAGAGAAAAAGACCTGGTTTGCATGTCACACTAAGCCATGGTGGGTTGTTATCATGGGGAATTGCAGGGTGGCTTAGCATGACTTCCAAACCCGGAGCATTTTTTCCATTGTGGCTTCCTTTTCGCAAACAAGCCACCCTGAGAACCCATGGCTTGTAGTAGGGTTGTTTAGGGTGGCTTGTTGTGACATCTGAACCCAACAGGGTGATTTTATCATGGGATACAATCAATGGGTCATTGGGAACAGCAGAGAGCCGCCCAGCAAGAGTGGCAAAAGCCCCTGCTGCTCCTCATGATCTTGCTAGTGCTGCCACCATTCTCCCTCGTCCCTTTGCAGCAGCCTCCACCTCAGGCTGGATTTTTTAAATTTTTCAAAGGAATCTTGAAATAAGGACCCTGGAGAGTGTCTCAAATGTGATTGCAATTAAAAAAAAAAAAAGCCAATCCTGTGCAAGTGCACAGAACTGAACCTCCACTGCTAGGAATTTTGTGTAATTTCCCCATTTTACTGCTCTGCTTTGAAATTTGCACAGTTTTCCCCTCTGTGCATGTTTACCCACACAGTCCTTGCCCTGCCTTGAAATTTGTGTAGGTTTAGTGATCCCACACACTGCTCTGTAAGCCTCATGTACATCTGACAGCTAGCAATGGAGACCAATGGAGGGAAGTGACAAGCATGGAGGGTGGGGGGAGAGCTGAAAGCATCTGGTTGCTGCAGGAGAGAAGGAGCTTTAGGGGCAGGTGTTATTACTTCAGTAGAATGTCAAGTAGATTTTTTAAAAAAGGTATTCACCAACAAGGGAAGGCTTGAATTGGAGGATGAAATTAACAGAGATATTGACAAGAGAGGGATATGGCTATACTGGGCTCAATAGCAGACAGGTGGCCATGCGGTCCTGCACACTTGTACAAGACGCCTAAAATATATTTTTTTTTAAGATTGCAAATGCGTCCCCAGGTTAATAAGCGCTCAGAAACTTAAATCCCTTTGGCGATTTGATGCTGGAGGGGGGTGGGGGAGTTTCCCTCAAGCCAGCAACCCCAGTGGACTAACTGCAGAAAGGATGCTGACACAGGGGTCAAGGAAACAATGATTTCTGCCACAAAGGCGCCTGGGATATATGTCGGCAGCAGCCTGGAGGATTGAGGGAGAAACAAGCCATGGCAAGCCACCAAGCGGGCGATTGTCTCTTGGGAGTAATAGACAAGCCAACCACCATGGCTTATTCTCAGGGTGGCTTAGCATGACATGTGAACTCACCCAGAGACAGAGACCAGGTTCAGACAATCATGGGGGGAAAGGAAGCCGTCTTGGCTTCTGCCCCCTGCCCACACACGTCATCCACCTGTCGTTTACGTAATTACCCACACTGCAGCGCGGGTTGGTGTGTCATCCAAACCTGGCACATGGTGCAACAGGAGAGACTTTGTACCACCCTACAACCCACGCCTTGCAGTAGGGGTTGTAAGGTTGGTACGAAGCCACCTCCACCACTCTGCACGCTGGGTTTGAACGACACGCCAATCCATGCTGCAGTGCAGGTAATTATGTAAACAATGGGTGCACATGCAGGGGGAGTGGGGAGAAACTACAATAGCTTCTTTCCCCCCGCATGATTGTCCGAACACCCCCAGAGTATCTTCCTTTTGTCTGAAAAACAGAAGCTCCAGACTTTGCATTCTTATTTATTGATTACAAAATTTATGAATTGTCCTTCCATGCTTCTATATGCCTACGATGAGGTTTAGAGGATAACACGAACACACCAACACCCCCCCCCCCTAAAAATCACTCCTTTTAAAATTAACAGCAGCAGACTAAAATACTAAATATTTCTAAAGGACCAGCGGGTCAGAAAGAAAAATGGTAAAAACATAAAACACAGTAAGGTCAGAGCAAGGTGAGTCTCTCTAGGGAGGACATTTCAGAGCTGCAGCATCACAACAGTGGAGGTAGTATGCTGTGACCCTGGTGTATGAATTTCCCTAACAAATGAAATGTGGAGCAACATGTCCCCACGAGATCTCAGCTATTGCTGCAAGGGCAAAGCACACCATAGTTGTCAATCATAAGAACTTAAGAACAGCCCTGCTGGATCAGACCAAGGGTCGATCTAGTCCAGCATTCTGTTCACACAGTGGCCAACCAGCTGTTGACCAGGGACCCACAAGCAGGGCATGAGCGGAACAGCACCCTCCCACCCATGATCCCCAGCAACTGGTGTACCTAGGCTCAATGCCTCTGGTATTGGAGGTAGCACATAGCCATCAAGACTAGTAGCCATTGATAGCCTTCTCCTCCAGGAATTTGTCCAACCCCCTTTTAAAGCCATCCAAAATTGGTGGCCATCACTGCATCCTGTGGTAGAGAATTCCATAGTTTGACTATGCACTATGTGAAGAAGTCCTTCCTTTTATCTGTCCTGAATCTCCCACCAATCAGCTTCATGGGATGACCCCATTGGGTTCTAGTATTGTGAGAGAGGGAGAAAAATGCCTTCTTATCCACATTCTCCAAAGCATTATGGTATGAAGGATACAGCAAGAACTTAGTTCTCCAGGAGGAGTGCAGTCAGCATATCCTAATTCTACAGTTCTGCCTAAGGCAGAGTTGTAATACCCTCTGCAACAGAGGGTTTCCTATGAGACAGAACTCTGGGTAGGATACAGTTAAGTCATAGCGAAGAGACAGCAGCTCTCCTCCCTGATCTTTCAGGTCATAGACCAGTTTTGACTCCTCCCCATAGTTCTCCAACAAGAGTTCCTTGAAGAAAAAGAAAACAAGAAAAACATGCAGTATATTTTGTCATATATGGTTGTTTACTATTGTGGGTTATATATTTAAAGATGTCTAATATTTCCTTCTGAGCAAGTTACTCTGACTTAGATTAACATAAAATGACCTAGCTACAGTAATCCATGCTTTAGTCACATCCAGACTAGATTACTGTAATGCACATTGTATGGAGCAGCCTCTGAAGAGTTCTCAAAATGCAGAATATAGCCACCAGACCATGGGCCGGGCCGGGCCGGGCCAAAGAGAACACATGCCAATTCTGAAGTAACCGCACTGGTGTCGGGGGGAAACTGAGCCGACAGAACCCCAGAGCAGTTCTGATTCTGAGGAGGATCAACAATCTGTGGGAGAGGAGCCAGCTCATCCCTCACAGGCACAGCAGCTGGCAGAGATTCCTCCTGCCGGCATTCCTGAGATAGTGATCCTGGCAGTGAGAGGGTGCGGGAACGGGGCTTGCTGGACGCTCGCTGCAGACGCAAAGAGCGACGAGCGATGGAGGGCGCGGAAAGGAGGAGTAGTGCCTGTTTGGTGCGCAAGCAACGGCCGCCTCCTGTGGACCCAAGGGAAAGAGGGAGGATCTCTCCCTAGCCCATAAGTTCAGGGCCTTCAAGTGACTCTCCTTCAAACGGGGATCAACTGCCTACTCGGAGCATAGGCTACTCTGCTGTTCCTTGCTTAGTCGCTGGTAATTAGCATCTGAAAGAGTCATTAAGTTGTTAAAGGATTAAAGCCTTGAAAAGAATCCTTTCGTCTGTGTCTTGAGTTGGCTATTGGAGTCTACTGAAAGAGGCCGCTAGGGTGCATCCTGACAGCTTGATCCTGGTAGGTTTCCAGGCCCAATTTGAAGTGCTGACCTTTAAAGCCCTAAATGACCTGGGGTCCCTAAAGGTCCACCTCCTCCCTTACGCACCTACCTACTTGTTAAGCTCTCCCTTAATAGCCTTGCTCAGTCTCCGAAGCACAGCTGGGAAGGGCATTTCCTACAATGGCACTCAAATTCTGGAACTTCCTCCTAGGGAAGGATCATCCCACCCCTTCACTGTTGGCCTCCTGGTAACAGACAAAACTCATGTTGTTTTGGGAGGCACATGGCGCCCCCTAAGTGCATTGACGATTTCTGCAAGTGTGTTGAAGGGGCTTAGCTTCTCTTCCCTCTGCTGATTTGAACTGTACTGCTTTTTAGCTAGAGGGGCTCAAACATTTTATGACCAACAAAGCAGAAGGCCGTGTAACTTGGAAAGCTGACTTCTGTAATACTGTGGGATGTGTGCGTCTTTAAGAAGTAGATAACATTTGCTTCCTCTTCCTCTTTGCTCTCCAAAATGAAGTTCTCTCAATAAAGCTGACCAAGCTCTAGCTTGAACTTGAGGTCTGTACTGCATTCTTGTCTGCATGTTGTTTCTTCCATAAGAAGGGAACCATGTGGCTGTTTCAGAAGACCCTTTCCAACATACCTTAGGACGGATAAAAAAGAGAACCAGTAACTAAGTATAGCTGCTAAAGAAAGCAGGAAGAATCCTACAAGTAGCTGAAATAAACAGGTTAGCATCCCCTATTCAGTCAGGATGCACATGCCCTTTGATTTCACAGAATGCAAGGTCATATCCCATTTCCCCCACAATTAACTAAACCATAAAATGATAGTGTATGGAGATGGAGGAGGGAAAAAGAGGTTACAATCATACAGTACATCCATTTCCTATAAATGATGCATGTCCCATACTAGTGAGTACTGTACGTATCTGTATTAGTTCTGAAAAGCTCCTGCTTAATGGGAAACAACCCTTCAGCAGGAAATGCCCAGTTCCTTATTTAGGACCAATCTATTTAGTCAGCCAGGATAGAGAATCATGGGTAAAGCCTCCTTCATGTTTTCACCATCTCCGCACCTCAAAGGGGTATGGGAGAGATCTGCAATGCATTTAGAAAAGAAAGAAAAGATGCTGGCAATAATGACAGTGGAGTCCAGGATACATTGGTTTTTACCATACACAGGAACACACATGCAGAACTAGTAACTGACTAGCTTCTGCACTATTTAGCCCAGCATTAAAGATGTTTGTGTCAATGTAATCCAGGTCACCCAGAGAACCTGCAAGCAGATAGTTTAGACAACCAACCATGTCCTATAATGCCATGTCCTACAATGCAAAGTCAAGTGAACCACTCCCAAGATGGTGAGTGAAAGCAGCTACGTCTCATATTCCAATCCTAAACATACTTATTTGCAACTAAGTGGCACGAAGATCAGTGGTGTCAACACTACAAGAGTTTATTTCCTTCCTTAGCCCAAATCTCAATCCTGCACACAACTTCATTGAAGTCAATGAAATTAAGCAGCCTCTGTGCAGACCTGCAGCCTTCAGCCGAAATAGATTATATGCGAGAGGATCTTGTCGGCCAAAGAGGCCAGTAGTACTTCAACAGCACTGACTTGTCCTCACCTTCCGTTCAAACACAGGAGTATCTATTGTCACAGCTCCATGTCGCCTGAAGCAGCTGATTATGGTGGTGAAGATTTTTTCACGGATGCCCATCTGCTTTGGGCTAAAATCCCTGGTGCCCTAAGAGTCCATGCAGAGGAAAAGGTGAGGGTTTAGAAAACACATTTTTTAAAAAAGTACTTGCTAACAACTACACAGTTAAAAAAGTAACAGCAGCCAAGAGCTGAAGGGCTTCCAGATGCTTCAGTTGTTTAATACTAAGTATTTTTATCTATGCCAAAAAAGCTCCTGACCGGAATCAAGTACAGCTGAAAATAATAGGAAGTGATTGGAAGAGAGGGCAAAACTGAAAAAGCAGCATATTAAGCTTGGGGGGTGGGGAGGCTGAACACTGTGTGGTAACTGCAGGATCATCTGGAGGTATGACAGTGCAGCTTGTGCAACTGAAGGGCATACCAGAGCCAGGCACTGCTGGAAGGGGACTCTACAAGAGGAAGCGGAACACAGAAGACCCAGATGGGTGACTGAAGTGGAGAATTACCTTGGGAGTTTTGAGAAGTATGTTTCCTGCAGCAGCTCCCAGCTGTGGTGAGGGGTGATTTGCCACATCTTCAGTCACCTGGGAAATGGTAAATCAGATTTGATAAAGGACAGCACTGAGCTCTGAGTCTCTGTTACTGCCACAGAATACAAAGGTCTGAAAGACATCGATTCAACTGGCTAGATCTCCCATGTGGCCAGTAGCTCCTTTGCAAACCACCCTTTGCATTTGATGCTTTAAAAGCTTGGTTAGAGGGCAAAGGATGTCTGTGTAACATCTGCACATTATTGTACTATAGAAATATAATTAGAACCATCCTAGATTTTAATGGGAAGTAGGAAGCATTCAATTCTAAGTCACCATCGTGTCGATAGATTGTGGGGAGCATCAAATGCTGCCACTGCACTCCTACTTCATCTGTTGTGCGAGCAGAACCTACCGCTCACACACCAGAAAGCTGGCGGTTCCAAAAACAACCCCAGAAACAAGCGGAAATGTTTGTTTCTGGGTCGGGATAAGCCAGCAGAGCTTCCTTCTGCAAGGTCTGCTGATCTGCCCTGTTCTGGAAACAAGCATTTATGTTTTTATGACTACTAGCTCCCTTTTGCACTAGTAGTGGGTCATGCTGGCGCATGGGCACGCTTGGACAGTGTTCGATATCCTGGAACAGATTTATCCCATTTGTTCAAATATTTGAAAACTTTGATAGGACCACATTCTTACACTACAAGGCTGGTATCTGCTGCCTCTGTACCTTTAACTCGCATATGATCAAGCTTTCACAGTATGTTTTCTCTTTGCTGACAACCAGCTCCACACATATGAAGCTGCTATACCAAGTCAGGCCTTTGGTCCATCTAGCCAAGTTTATGTGACAGCGGATCTCCATGGCTATTGGGCACAGAGGCCTTTTCCAGACTAGCTATCTGAAATCCTTTTAACCAAAAATTCCAGGGATTGAACCTGGGACCAAATGTATGCATCTGAAGCATATGCTCTATCATCAATTGATGGCTTTCCCCTAAGTAAAACACTAGGGACTGCAGGACTGCTTTGTGGATAATAATTGATACTGTTACAGTTTTACTTTGAGCTATAGTTCAACACTTTTGGAGCCTTTGGCTGCCTATTAAATCCCTATAACAGACAGAAACTTCTATACAAAACTTCTAGGATTGTTTGGTAGCTTGCAATCCAGGTCTCATACTAACAATAATTATAGTACAAGAAACCATTTCTTTCTTTTATGGATACAAATATAAATTTCCAGTCAAAATACAAGTAGTAAAGTATTCAAAAGCAACTAAGAGAACAATCCTATGGACACTAGACACTGTCTAGAGGGCCATAGGATTTTTCGGTTTCTGGGAACCGAGCTCTCCTTTCCCTACCTGCCAGCACGGTTCTCTCTGCGCTGCCTGCTTCTCCACACTTGCAAATGGAGTAGAGAGGGCGAAAAGAGGGAGGTCCTGGCAGTGGGGAGGAGACTGCGGAAGCCTCTTTATGAGGCTTCCTATGCACCACGCAGCCTCCACACCTCTCGCTCCAACATCCCTGGCTAGATGCATGAAATCGCACATCTAGCCAAAAATGCAAGGCAGCCAGAACACAGAGGAGACGATCCCCTCTGTGTCCCAGGCACCCTGCACAGGATAGTCGCCACCCTCTGAGTTCAGAGGCTGGAGACTATCTTCCTAGGATTGCACCCTAAAGTTGTATTTCCTAAGCATTTCTTGTTGTTACAAAATTGAGCATTGCTGAGCCCATTTTGCTGACCAACACTTCTCTGTAGAGTTGTCTGGCAGTATCACAGGCAAGGAGCTTCAATATTAAAGAAGCTGTCTGACTACTGAATCAGACAATATTTAAACTGTTTCTAAAATATTACTTCACTGCCAATATGTCAGTACTAATTGCTACATCATAAATCTAGGTTCACAATCTGGACTTCTAAAAGAATCCTTTATGATAAAAAACACACATACAAAAGCTTAAACATACACTTTTCAAGTTAGATACAATTAATTTTGATATATGCCTTTGGCAAAGTGATTTCTTGTTCAACGTTTACCAATTAAACCTAAGTGGATAATTTTTTTAGATAAACCCTAAAACAATGTTATTAGAGCTTTCTCAATCTGAGGTCCCAAAAATTAATCAGCCAATGAGATCTATTTTGTTAACAGCAACAAAAATGACTATTGCCAAGAACTGGAAAAATACAAAACCAATCACATGTAAAGAATGACTTATTAAAGTTTGGGAAATTGAACAATTACTGAAAATTAGTGAGGTAGTTAGATTGAGAGATGGTAGACAAAAGATTCCCAAATTTATGGAGAAATGGAAACTTTTTATTGAATTTTGGAAAAATAATCATAGCATAGAAATATTCTTGTTTTGCTACTTTTTAAATCATTGGTGTTGAAAAATATGTAAAACTTCATCTTATGTATTATTTAATCTATTAATGTATTTGATATTTAATTCATTCTTAGACATTTATACATGGTGTTATGAGCTATTTAGAGTGCCATCCAACAGGGATAGTCTGCTGCCTCCAAACTCGGAGGTGACCGACTACCCAATGCATGCTGGGTGGAGTATGGAGGGGATCTGCTCCTCTCTGCTCCAGCCACCCGGCATTAGTGGCTAGATGGCTGATTTCGGCTGTGTACCCAGAGTGGATTGGAGCGGGGGAGGAGGATGCTGAACAGCACATAGAAAGTGTCATAACAATGCTTCCACTGTCCCCTCCCCACCCCACCCCACCCCACCCCAAGGAACGCCCCCTTTACACCTCCTTGCTCTGCACTGCTCCTACGAGCACAGAGCTGGGAACGAACCGCATCTCTTATGAGGGGCCGGGGGCAGGGAGGCAGTTCCCCCCCAAAAAATAATCTTATGGCCACATAGGTGCTGTCTAGCAGCCATAGGATTGCACTTTTAATCTATTTGATATTCAAATCATCCTTAGATGTCTATATGTGGTGTTATGCTGGGTGTTTTTGTTGAGTAACTAATATAATTGTATATGTATATTGATTGTGTTCTATAATGACATGTTGTATATTGTTTTATGTATTAATAATTTAATTTTTTTTAGCTATCTAGAAAATCCAGCGTTTTTTGCTCATTCATTGATAAGTGAAAATTTTAAATTTACTTTGACCCTGAATAATAGAATTCGATATATTTCCATCTCTCCTATAATCCTTTTCTTCTTTACTGATGAGGTATAATTCAGCATTTTCTCTTTGGATATTATCCAAACTGCCTTGCCAATTACATTTTGATAACAATTACCTAAAGTTCATTGTGAACTCGCTTTGTATTTTCCCTAGTAGTTAGAAAAAAGAAAGGTTCCTCTTGTGCAAGCACTCAGTCACTACTGACCCCTAGGGGGACACCATTTTTCCTCGGTGTTTTCCCGGTGGACTGTATAGCGGAGTGGTTTGCCATTGCCTTCCCCAGTCCTAACTACCTTTCCCCCAGCAAGCTGGGTACTCATTTTACCAACCTCAGAAGGATGGAGGGCTGAGTCAACCTGAGCCAGCTACCTGAAAACCAGCATCCACTGGCATTGAACTCAGGTCGTGGGGAGAGTTTCGGTTGCATTACTGCTGCCTACCATTTGCACCACACGAGGCTCTACTGGTACTAGGTACCTTATTATTTATTTAATTATCTGGATTCCCAGTTACCTTTTATGCAACTTGCTTAATTTCGTGGGGCTTGCAGCTCCAAGACAAGACAGCTTTTGCTTTTTTGTGGGGGGAAATAGTCATTTTCTTCAGTAATCATTTTGAGCTTATTAAGGACTGTGTCACCAACCTTTTATGGCAGATCCGTGACAATACAACAGAGAAAATGTCTGAAATAAATGTTATATGAATACTTTTCACTTTGGTAAGATTTCCAGTTGGCTTGAGATAGATCTCTGTCAATAAACAGGGGCCTAGAGGTCTGAGGCAATCTTTGCAGAATTCTAAGGACATATAATCAGACCTCAAGAATCCCGAAAGTTTAAACATGTTCAAACAGTGGCAATGCTTCTTTCTGCTGCCACACCTGAGCATGACAAGGTTTCGTTTTTTTCCAAAAAACACATTTTCCTGTACTGCTGTAAGGCAAGATGCTTCAAAACAATAGGCTTGTACTTCAAACCTTGGCACTACAAAAATCTCAGAGCTGTGAACAGAAGAATTAAGTTGTAGTAAATGGGACACACCTGGTTTGGGAGATGACTGGAAAAGGCCTGTAGGATGCAAAACTGTACTTGCAGATGCTGATTCCTGTAGGAAGCCTTTGTGAAGAAGTGGGCAGGCCAGTGCATGGTGTGGAGTTTAGACAATAACATCATTAGCACTAGTTCCCTACTGTGGATTTATCAGGTCTTCACAACACCAAATATGAGGAATTCCTTGCATTCTAGCCAGCAGAAGACGCAGCTGTGATGTGTACAGAATGGGGAGAGAGACAGAGAGAGAGAGAGAGAGATGACTGACCAAGAAATCCCTTTAGTGGGGAAGTCACACAGGCCCATCCTTTAGCAAGGCAAACACAGCAGGCCACAGCTGGCAAACACTGAGTGCATCTCCCATGTTACTGATGACCATGAAGCAATGCCCAGGGGACTGCATCCACACTCTTGGATGATGTGCACACAGTCGACAAATCTGTAAAGCTAACCAACCAGAAAATACATAGTGATAATACATACCATTTATGTAGTGCTTTACAGCATGCAGACACTATTTGGTTTATTTCACCTTTATCCCACTCTTCCTCCACAGAGCTCAGGATACATGGCATACATGCCCCCTCCCTTTTTACCTTCCCTATGATAGGTCACGCCGAGAAATAATGAGCAGCCCTGGTAAGCTCTGTTGCCGAGTGGGGATCTGAACCCAGGTCCCGGACCACCACTGCAGCCACCAAACCAGCTCCCACATTAGTTGAATAATCCTCACGATCACTCTCAGGTTGGCCGGAGCGTGGCAGCTGGGGGATCTGGTAGGCCAAAAGGCAGGCTGTGCACGTTGGAGTTAAAATGAAGTTAAATCCCCGTATTGCTGCTGCCGGGCACGGAAGGCGGAAAGCAAAGGAGCGCCGCCTTGCCTCGCCCAGGCCACCTGACGGGCCCGCAGCTGCGGAGGAGGCACTCACAGGACACGCGCGGCGAGGCCGCAGTTCTCGGGGCGGCTCCTCCCGCCTCCGTACGGCGGATAAACCTCGCAAGAAGCGGCACCTCGAGACCGGAGAGCGCTGCCGCCTAGCCGACAGATCTGCGGCTAGAGAGGACGCGACTTCGTGAGGCGAGGGCCCCGCCCCCACCGGAAGGGCGCTGTCGCATCTCCGGCTCAAAGACACAAAATCTGCTCGACCGACATGTCCTTCGACGGCATTCGCGCCCCCCCCCCCCCGGTTGCAGTGGCGGCTTCTCACACGGAATGGGGAGGCCCGGACATTGATCGTCGTCGTGATTCGGGGGCAGAGTGCGGCCATGTCTGCCCCTTCCCAAGAATAAAGGGGAAGCGAAGACTGGCGCGCACGGGGTCCATCCCCTTATTCTGCTTGGAAGATGCAGATTTGCAAGGGCCGTTTTGTAATTAAACGATTGCGCTCTGCTAGGCAGGCGGCCAAGGCTGAAAGACAGCGGCTTACAGCAGCCCTGTGGTGCAGAGTCCGCTGTTAAGAGCTCCACCTTGCAGACTGGGTTTACAAGCACCCTATACTATGACCGCTACATCCCAGGTTAGGGACCAGGAGCTTGATACGACAGTAACTTGCAGCGGCTCCCTGATCAGCGGCGTGAAGGGCTGCCGCCGACGTGCTCTTCGCGGGCGGCGCCGAGCGTCGGGGTCCGCTGCAGCGCCTCCCGCCTGGTCCTCCCGGCGCAGGGAGCTGGCCGGTCCGTCGCCCGGGAAGAGATCTGGTGGTTTCTCGAGGGCTCGTTTCGCTCGTCGCGCCCGAGCGTCTCGGCACATGCTGCCTTGGGACGTGGCCTGGCGAGCGGGATGGGAACACTTCAGGGGCGCGACCCCGCGCATGTTGAGGCAGAAAAAAGCCCGACGGCTCCCCGCATCCCTCCCGACAGCCATACTGGGCCATGCTCGGGTTCTGGGCCTTTTTTCTGCCTCAACGTGCGCGGGGTCGCGCCCTAAATAAACCAGATAATAACATAATGGACCCGAATTTTCGCGTCATCATGTTGGGTTCAGAGAGAGCTAATCCGCGCAGAACAGCTCTCTCCGCTTGCTGGAAAGGAAAAGGCGGCGGAACTGCGACCCCCGTCCCGCCCCGCCCCGCCCCGCCCCGCCTCGCCTCGAGGCCAGCGCTCCCGCCACCCTCAACAAGGGCGATCTCGGTCAAAGCAGGAAACGAGGGCCGTGTGCTCCTCTCACCTTTTGCGGCCTCTATAGCGGCGCTGTGGCCGCTGCTCCGGCGGCGGGAGCGCCGCCCGTGACCTTCCGGCTCGCCTCGCGATCGCTCGTCTTCCGGCTTCCGGAGCGCTTCCCAGGCAAGATGGCGTCGGGCAGCGGGGTAGGTGCTGGGCTTGCTCGGGAGAGGCGGCGGGAGCGGCTCCTTCTGTTCTGCCTTCTGTGCCGAGGAATTGTGACGTCTCGGGAAATGGGCGGCAGCCGCTCCGGGGGAATCGCCCCGCGGCGTCCCTTGCAGAGATCAGGGACGCGCCACATACTCGGTGGGGCGGATAAGGGTCTCGCCTTCTTGGCCGCAGTGGTCGGCAGATTACGCCGCGGCCGGACCCGCCGGGCTCCTTAACATCTTCGTGTGCCGCTCGAGCTTATCCGCGCTTACTCAGAAATGCAGCAAAGAGTCTTGTGGCCCCTCAAAGACTACCGACTTCATTCTGGCATGCGCTTTCGCGCTTTCCACTTCATCAGATGCATGGAGTTACTGTGTGTGTGTGTGTGTGTGGGCGGGGGGGGTTATACAGTACATATGGTGAGGGAAGGCGGGAAAGAGAATTGGAAACAGTGAGGTCAGAAGGAGGGTTCGATGCAGGAAGTCCTGATGGTGACAGTCACATTAACAGAGGCCGTTCACGAAACAGTTGCTGCTGAGAACGCAAACATCCTGGCACTAGGCTAATTAACACATGTAGTGTGATAAAAATCCAGTATCCCGATTCATTACCCCTTAGAGGCAGCTCCCAAATAATTTTAAGTAAATAAAAATAAATAAGTTTCTGGCGATAGAATTAAAACTGGCAATGAATTGTGATCTCCCTTTGAAGTTCCTTTGCTCCACAATGGCCACTTTAAGATCTGTGATAGAGTGTTCTGGGAGGCTGAATTGTCTCCCACTACTTTTGGAATATTACCATTTCCAGTGTCAGATTTGTGTCCATTCTTTTCCAATCAGACTGGCCTGTTTGTCCTGTGTAGAATGCAGAAAGGTTTTGCTGGCAGAAGATGGTATATATATTACATTGGAAGATGAGCAAGTGACTGTTCCTAATATTGTGGATGACATTGGGCCATTTGTACAATCAAGCAGTCCTCCATGGCTTATTTATTTAAGCCACAATGGGTGGGCGCCCACTTTGAATATTCAAGCTGTGTTCGTGGCTTGTCATGTCATATGATGATGAGGGTGGATTGCTGGCATGGTTAACAAACCACCCACCACAACCCTAAAACAGCCCATGGTTTCTGGGTAAGCATAAATATTCAAAGGCCACCCAGCATGTGCTGCAACCCACCTCATGTGAACCCAGTCCTTATTATGTCCTGTAATAGTGTTTCCAGAGTAGATATGGGGACTGACTTGGTAGCTTGGTTTATTACAGAGTCCATAATACTCCATGCAGTGGACTACAGCCCATGAAAGCTTATGTTAGAATAAATTTGTTAGTCTTTAAGATGCCACAAGACTCTTTGTTGTTGCAATAGACCAACACAGCTACTCTCTAGGACTCAAAAATAAAGGTTTTAGGATTATATTTTAAAGTCATGACAAATTTTGGAGGGGTAGACTTATTGGTCTGTTACAGCAAAAACAACTGAGAGTCCTGTGGAACCTTAAAGGAAGTTCCAAGTTTTGTGCTCACTTGGGCTGCAAACATAATACTAAATCACCATATCTTAAACTTGTAAAGTTTAAAGTTCAGTATCGTCCAGAAGGCAAGTGAAGCTCGGGAGTAGCCTCATTCTGTCTTAGGCTGGTATCCCTCTGAGCTCCTAGAAAGCCTTTGTAATGGTATTTGAGACTGTGTTGTACAGTGTTGTGCACCCTACAGTTTTTGGAGCTCTTTGGCCATGGCACTTCATGGCAGTCACTCTCGTTCCTGCTTACACATGGTTTTCCTTTTTCTAATTTCTAGCCGAAACCTGGGGCTGCTGTGGAGAATAAGAATGTGTGCTCACTTGTGTCTTGGTTCTTGAATACAAAGGGATGCACCACTTTAATCATTAGATGGACCACTGACCAGTGGACTCACAGGGCAGTATCCAATGCTGCTGCTCACTTGCCGTTGACATAGTGCTTGTCTAAGCAACCTCTAGTGCAATAGCAACAGTGTATGCTGATGTGACAGGTCCCCTAGCATAATTGGCGTTGTGCTAGGGGTTGCTTCCGCTAGTGCTACATCAATGGCATAAGTGGAGCACCAATGTTGGATGCTGCTCACAGCCTGAAATCTGAGTTTAGGTAGCCTAACTCTGCATAAGATTGGACTGCCAAGTGTGTATGAAATGGATGCATATGCCTAACATTGCTGGTGTTCTTGGAAATGTTGGGCACATCAAGAACTGATAAACATGTGTTCTGCAGAGTTC
This sequence comes from Heloderma suspectum, assembly GCF_057233095.1. Taxonomy (NCBI): domain Eukaryota; kingdom Metazoa; phylum Chordata; class Lepidosauria; order Squamata; family Helodermatidae; genus Heloderma; species Heloderma suspectum. The sequence goes on from NC_139461.1 coordinate 146,979,871, forward strand.
CCTACACCTATGATTTTCATTTAAGTTTGTAAATGTTCTTTTGTCAAAGATGTTTTCAGGGCTCTGAAATGGGCATTCATGTAAATTACTGGCTTCCATTTAAGTGGAATTGCTGCTGTATTAAGTGAGATGATATTCAGTAAACGTATTTCCACCACAGTTCAAGATTCCCCAGGATTCTGATACGCTTACAGTTTCACATGGCCAAAGACACAGTCACCCACTTTAGTACCAGCAAGTGCTTTACTTTGTGTAGGAATCCTGATGGGCACACTGGACCCACAAGAGCAGGGCACAGGAGTGCTGTGTTTTCGTAAAAAATGTTTTTGCATGTGTAAGTACTGCTTATTCGACATCTTAGGAACTGTATGAACAACTGAAACTGCATTAGTTTGAGGAAATCTCCTGCTACAGGTATGCAAAGTTTGCACTGATCTGTACTGTATCATATTAGTATATTAAAAAAAATGGAGTGCACGGGTATCTTAGAGAATGAGGGCATGGCGTTAAACTGGGTAGAGAGTGCACGCATCTGTAACTTGTTCGAAAATAATTTAAGTTAGGAGTGAGCTATGAACTACCTAAGTCTGTGGATGACACCAAATTATTCAGGATGGTGAAATGCCAAGTAGACTGCAATGAGCTCCAAAACAATTTCTGCAGAAACGAGGAACACTGGAAAGGGAGAAGACAAAATTGTCCAGTGTGCATTGTCTTGTATTCCCATACTAAGGCTACAATCCCATGCCCAATTACCTGGGAGTAAACCCCATTGAACTCAGTGGAACTTATTTCTGAGGAGTCATGGATTGTGCTGTGAACCTCAAACTGTCATGGGTGCTGGTCATAAGACAGAGCCTCTATGGTTTCATATGTAATGAGAAGCCACCGCAGGTGAATTTCCCCACAGGCCCTGTTGTTGCAAGGCCATTTTGAATATTCAGGGTGCTGCGGGGTGTGTGTGTGCAGGTTCTTGTTACATGCAAACCCAGCGAGGGTGGGGTTTTGGGGTGGTTGACAAGCCACCCACAACCTTAAAACAGCCTATGGGTTCTGAGTGGCTTGTTATCCACCTCAACAACCTACACTCTCTGGGATGCATGTAACAAGAAGCTGCTGTGCCCCCTGCCACACCCCAGATATTCAAAATGGTGGTCACCGCCACAACAAGCCCTGTGGGAAAATTCACCCATGGTGCCTTCTCTTTATGTGCGAACCATGTCACTCTTGTCTATAGTTTAAACAAAATTCCTTGCCCCTTATGAGTCCTAAATAACAATACAACTTTTAGGAGTGCTACTGTTGAGGGCTCCAAATTCTGTGAGAGGCTGGGGATACACTGCAACAATTTTTGCAATAATGGTCACATATTATTAAAGCATTCTCAGTATTAGAACAGCAAATATATACTTAGGGTAATTACAAGAACAATTAGTTAACATTGTGAAACAGTGCGATTCAACTTTTATAAAAACTGTAATTATACATTTTAACAGGCTTCTATAACTGAACATTTCATTGAACAATTTTTGTCTTTGGTTTTTTATTCTGGAATGAAGGGGTTAACCAGCAGCTAAATTTTTAAAATTAAAAAGAAATTAAAATAGAAATAAAGCAAAGTAATAGAAACAGTTGAGGACAAGAGTAGTAGTCAAGGACAAGAGGGCAAGCAGTGCTCACTCCTTCCCTTTCTAAGAAGTGACACCATCTATAATAATAATAGGGGCATGCATCTATCCATCAGCACCACAGTGCCAAGACCATGGAACCTAGAGACCTGAAACTTGGCATGCATACTAAGGGGACCCTAGGAGTGTGCACTTCTGGATTATTTTGTTTTTTAAATGCCTTAATTTTAATATGTCATAGAATAGTAGGGTTGGAAGGGGCCTACAAGACCATCGAGTCCAACCCCCTGCTCAATGCAGGAATCTAAGTCAATGCATCCTGACAGATGGCTGTCCAGCTTCGTCTTGAATGCCTCCAGTGTGGGAGAGCCCACCAGCTCCCTAGGTAATTGGTTGCATTGCCGTATTGCTCTAACAGTCAGGAAGTTATTCCTGATGTTCAGCCGGAATCTGGCTTCCTGTAACTTGAGCCCATTATTCCGTGTCCTGCATTCTGGGATGATCGAGAAGAGATCCTGACCTTCCTCTCTGTGACAACCTTTCAAGTACTTGAAGAGCGCTATCATATCTCCCCTCACTCTTCTCTTCTCAATGCTAAACATGCCCAGTTCTTTCCATCTCTCTTCATAGGGCTTTGTTTCCAGTCCCCTGAACATCTTTGTTGCCCTCCTCTGAACCCTCTCCAGCTTGTCTGCATCCTTCTTAAAGTGTGGTGCCTGGAACGGGACACAGTACTCCAGATGAGGCCTAACCAGTGCTGAGGAGAGGGGAACTAGTACTTCCCGGGATTTGGAAGCTATGCTTCTATTAATGCAGCCCAAGATAGCATTGGCCTTTTTTGCAGCCACATCACATTGTTGGCTCATATTCAGCTTGTGATCGACAACAATTCCAAGATCCTTTTTGCTTGTAGTATTGCTGAGGCAAGTATTGCCCATCTTCTAACTGCATTCGGTTTCTTTTTCCTAGGTGAAATGTCCATATGGTTGAATCCTGCAGTAACATTGTGAGTCACTGTGGGCAGATATCCCTAACCAGTACATAGCTTTGCTGTCAATATAGTTTGAGGTCAGGAGAGATTAGTAGGCTAGGAGACAGTTATATGGCTTCTTCCCCAACCCCTACTGTGGGGGCAGCCACCACTCGGGGGAATGGAGTAGACAGACCCCTCCCTCAGCGCCTCTAGAGACGATGTATGGCAGGGGCCATGCCTAGGGGTGCCAGCAGGCATGGCGTCACTCAGGGCAGGCACAATGTGTCCAACGCTGACAGATGTGTACATTTGCTTGAAGGCTTCGCTGTATCAAACTAAGGGCTATTCCAACCCATGCAGAGCTGGGGCCATTTGCTAGTAATGAAATAAAAAACATCAGCTGCCACCTACATAGTGACATTCTTGGTGTCATGAAATATTTGGCAATGATTGACTGGAGTCAAAGAGGAGGTAGTCAGTTGAGTGGTGTTTGAATCCTATGTTACGCTGCTGCTAAATGAATAGCAGGAGGGCCAGCAAAAAGTTGGCAGGCGTAGTTGACAGACCCAGGAAGAGTACAGTCTTAACAATACAAAAGGTGTATTCTACAAGTTGTGGCTTCTCCTGTCAGAGCAGTATGATCTGTATTATATGATAAAGAATCGGCAACGGGGTCAGAGTCAGACAGGCAGGCACAGCGCTGAATTGCACATTTGAATTAACCAGCCTCTTATTTGGCTGTAGCTTGAGCTGGTGGCAGCAAGGGAGTGGACTGGTAAGGGAGCTTTGAAAGAGGATTGTAGGCCAGGAAGCTAAGGGAGGTCGGTCTACCCGGCCCATATACTGGGGTGGCTTCTCTACTTTTAAGATAGAAGGGGAGATTCCACTAGGTGTAGCTTCGCCCAGCATTATAACACTATGTTGTGGGGGAGGCTGCCCCTGGTACAATTTCCCATTCTGCACACAAAGATACACAGACATAGTCTGGGTCTGGAAGTAAGGCCCAGATGGGAGGGAGTGGAGGATGGATGTGTGTCTGAATGATCATAGAATCATAGAATAGTAGGGTTGGAAGGGGCTTACAAGGCCATCGAGTCCAACCCCCTGCTCAATGCAGGAATCCAAGTCAGAGCATCCCTGCCAGATGGCTGTCCAGCCTCGTCTTGAAGGCCTCCAGTGTGGGCGAGCCCACCACCTCCCCAGGTAATTGGTCCCATTGTCGTATTGCTCTAATGTCATGAACCCTGACAAAAGGAAGGCAGGGAAAACACTGGGCTGATGCTCTTAGCAACGTGCAAGAGACCAGCATGGTAGGCAGCAGTGATGGCTCTAGATTTTACTTTGCTGTGGAGGGAGAAAAGTAAAGCATTGTCAACATGGCAACTGCGATGGACACCACACCCTGTTCCATGAGTGGAAGGCAAAATAGAGAACCCCCACCAGGTAGAAATCTTTATTCCTCTGGCTGCCTCCACCAAACTAGCCTTAAAACTCTCTGCGTCTCAGGTATTTACTTTAGGTAGTATGGAGGATGGCTGTTGACACGGGATATATACAAAAAGAAAAAAGACCACAACACTTTAAACTACTAAGTTTAAAGTATTACTGAAGAAAAATGTTAACAGAAAAAAGTTTTAAAATCTGAATGGATACACTCACACACACAACACAAAAATCCATATGGGCAACAGGGTAACAAAATAACCAGAGATAAATTCATCCAGCTAACCTGACTATATCTTGTCCCTGTGTTATCTAAGTCCCTTCCAAGGCAGCCAAGGCATGGGTTAGCCCGGACCTCACCTCTCTCCTCTCAACCTCTAGTCAAGTTATCAATTATAAAATTGCATCACTTGCCCCCTCCCCCTTTTTTTTTTTAAACTCTCGGGTTAGTACGAAAGCAGAGTTCGGGACTGGTAGACCTGCCTTTGTACCAGTAGCCAAAAGCTTTGGATTGCTGTGCATGCCCAGCTCAGACGTCAAATTAATCCACTTTAATTTGCTGCTGGAGACTGAAATGCTGTCCTCTACTTTAGGATTGGAAGAGACGCGTTGCTGCCTCCCCAGCCCTGAACATTCAAACTTGCTTTTTCTTCCTCTTAGTTTGACTTTAATATCAATAGTGCTCTTGTTTATGCAAACACTTGTGCTTTTTGTTTGGATAAATGCTCTTGTGCAACTGATAAGAACAAAGGTCTTGGATTAGAAATTCTTTTCTGTTGGCAGCTTTGACTGCAACTTGTTCTATGAAGCTGAATATTTCTTGCCTTTTTGTGCCTGTGAAGAACGTTGGGGCCTGAGGTGCTTTCCCCTCCTTAGCTTATGTCATCTCTTGGGGAAAGATTCACTGTAGATACTAAGCACTTGTTAAAAGATGTTGGGGCTTCCAGCAACCCCCTCATTTGATCACACTGGAAAAGTTTATTTGGAATTACAAGCTAGGCCTTATTACAGCAAGATCAGAAGTTGAGTTCGATTCATTTCTCTCTGCCTGGCCTAGGGACATGGCTAAAAGATCTTCAGAAGGCTAGAGTTTCTTTTTATTATCTAGGAGAAAAGTGAAGCAGCTAGTAAATTGCCTCGTCTCCAGGCACAGGCTAACTTTGATTTGTGATAATGCTGCTTCAGTGTGGTTGAATCTGGAAAATACTCTCCCCCGAAATGATAATTTCTGCCTTGGAAATCTCCTTTTACCTGGAGAAGTGGCTAATGAGCTTAGTCATGACATGTTTAAACTGCTTAACAGACTCTGGCAATAAATGAACCAAGGTTTCAACCTATCTCCGGGGCTCTTTTAGATTCCTAACTGTAGTTATTTGCAGTGATTCCATTTTGAGAATTGCAGGGGGTGAGAGTGGGAGGAAACTTTGCCTCTAGGGCTGCACTTCCTTTAAATGAGGCTTTTGTTGCTTGTTTGTTTTTTTGGGATTGTGGTGAGATCATGCATGGGCTAAATAAGAGAAAAGATGACATGAGAGGGTGTTGAGGTACTTAAATCCACCTTGTGATGCCTCCCCACCCATATGCAGGCCCTGTAGTTCCCCTCATTATTAGACAAGTGTTATTGGAGTGCCTACAGCTCTGAAGCGCACAGCAGGCCTTTCTGCACACTCAGTTCCCTGTTCCAAACTTAGCCTCAATTCTGGGTGACGATGTTGACCTAGAAGACTTATTCAGGTTCCTGAGATCTGTTGAATGGCTGCCCTCTTTTTAAGACCATTCGTTCATCTTATTGGGAATAAGTCACTGATGTAAGAATTCTTCATTTGCAACTGGATTAATGTATGGTGCGACATGGTCTAGCTGTTGCTGTGTCATAAATGTCAATATACCTGCTTACCTACCTTTGGTGCATCATGTAATTTCAAGGTAAAATTAGCCATAACAACTTGCTCATTTGTCTATAACATGAAGTGTCTGACATGGAAGTGCTGTTGTCCTGGCAAGTCAGTGGCCAGCTTACCCCTGTGTAACTGAGTGTAATTTGGTTGCGATCCTATGCACTGCTCATAGAAGTTGAGGGGAAAACAAAAGGAGAATGGAGTAGGGGGTTCATTCTCTCCTTACTGTATTGGATCCTCCCCTCCACAGCTCTATTCTGCATGTATGGGTGTGTGGATTCAGAACAGAAATCCATGAATGGAAACCTCATTCTGTGTCTGGATAGACCTTGCAGGGTTGGGGTGCAATATTGGAGCAAGCAGAGAAGATGTCTTGCTGGAATCTCCAGGCGCACACTGAAATCCAGGGCTTGTATCTGGGAAAGGGAAAAAAAAAAAGTAAGAAGAAACACTAAAATTAAAATTCTTGTGTAGAAATGCTTGACTGATTTTATTTTAGGTTTCTCATTGTAACTATCCCTTAGGCTCAGGCTTAGTAACAATTTAAAAATGTAAAACTGAACATAATTTAAATATGAAGCTCTTCTCTTTCCTGAATGCTCTGGGCAGCGACAGTAATTTAAAACAGGCATAAAATGGGTATTTTTGAAAGCAGATTAAAAACATGAGAAATGTGAAAACTGTTCCTCCTCTCCACTTAAAAATAAAATAAAAGCTACAACTAAACTACCCATATTATCTTCAGCCATCCAATGCTCACTTAATTAGAAGTCCAGAATTATTTTGATGGACCTCCAGAGAGATGCGTTTTCAGAGCCAGGGAATTGCTGCCTAAGAACATCCCACTCCATGCTCCTTTGCTCTTTGTTGTTTGGTGCATGAAGGGCAGAGTGAAGAGGCTAGCTTAAGCCAGATAGAGGGCTGACCCATGAAGACATCCTGGGAGGCATTCCTGTATGAAAGACCTGAAATTATGCTTGAGGACCACATAGCTGGTTCTATGTATTGGACGGCTATTGTGAATTAACTGGCCCCATGTAATAGGTAAGCATGCCAAAGGCCCCAATTCCTTACTTCCCAAACTGGTGCCTATTCGTCATGTGCTGATGACATTGCTATAGTTATGAGCGTTAAAAAGGCAGAAAGTAATTGTAACTCATGCTCTTAAAATACATTTAACCTTGAATGCGACCAAGAGTAGATCTTTGGATATTACTAAATCTTGCCCATCACTGAAGTGGTGCCTCTGCTCTTTTGCAGTTTATCTGGGTATTTGAAAGCACCTGGGACCATAAAATACAATTGGAAATGTTTACATTGCTTTTTCTGTGATACAAACCCTGGCTTTATGCACTCACTGACAAGGCACACGTGCTGATTTTTACCCCCGCCCTAACCCCGTTTTTGTATCAAGAGGCAAATCTGCCCTAGAGTTTCCTCACATGCCATGTGTTGCTGTGACATGCCATGTGTTGTTGTGTGGAATGCATGTCTTACTGGACTAGTGAACTCTGTTACTTGGGGAGGGCGTTGTTTCCTTGGCTGTGTCCTTTGCAGAACTCAAGGCACAGTCTGCAGATCTCGCTTTTCATAAATCTGCCATGTTCCAGTCCTTATATGATCATAAGAAGAGAACTGCTGAACCAGACCAAAGGTCCAACTAATCTCACATCCTTTCTAACAGTGGGCAGACAGATGCTTCTGGGAAGTCCAGAAGCAGGACATAAAGGCAACACTTTCCCCCAGCAACTGATATTCATAGGCACGCTGCCTCAGAATCTGGAGGTTCCATTGAGCTGCCCTGGCTAATAGCCATTGACAGATTTATTCTCCATGAATTTGGCTAATCCTTTTTTAATGCCATCTAAGCCAGCGGCTATCACAATATCTTGAGGCCGTGGATTCTGTAAGTTAGTTACGTATTTGTATATTTATTGAATTTATATCCTGCCGTCCTATCCAGAAATGGTACCCAAGGAGGCTAACAATAAAATCCAGATTAAAAACAAAAAATTAAAACATGACATCAAAATAAATAAATTAAAAACACAACAGTAAAAGAAATAAATAACATCAGTCAATTAAACTCCCTTTCAGCAACAAGCTTATATGCCAGATACCTGGCTGAAAAGAAGCGTCTTTGCCTGCTGGTGGAAGGACAACAGAGAGGGGGCCCACCTGCCCTCCCTCGGCAGGGAGTTCCAGAGCCTGGGAGTGACCACTGAGAGAGAAGTCCCCCTCTTGCGGCCCACCAGATGTGCCTCTGACTGGGAGGAGGGCCTGCCCTGAAGTTCTTAAAGTCTGGGCTGGCTCGCATGGGAAAAGGTGGTCTTTCCGATAGCCTGGTTCCAAGCCGTGTTGCGTGAAGCTGTTCTTTCTTTTGTCCGCCCTGAATCTGTTACCCAGCCATTTCACTAAGAGTGCTTTACTTGGTGATAACACTCTAATTTCATGGGATTTATACCCTGGTTGCATGTGCCTGCCTGTTTCCTGGATCCACTCAAGTTTCTGTGTGCTTATCAGAAGCCCAATGCCCTTATTTGCTGTAGTTAGCATTGAATAAGCAAGAGCTCTAGAGTTCATAGAAAGTATCATAGAATCATAGGGTTGGAAGGGGCCTATAAGACCATTGAGTCCAACCCCCTGCTCAGTGCAGGAAGCCTGATTCCCAGGCGGTCTCCCATCCAAGGACTAACCAGGGCTGACCTTGCTTAGCTTCTGCTTTCGCCACACCATGCAAAATGTTATAAATCTCTATCATGTGCCACTGTTTTTTGCTTTGTTTTCTAAACTAAAAAGTTTCACTTCCAACCAAGTGGTCTTTACTTTCTCATAGTTTAAACCTCCTCAGGCATAGTGCTGGTTTGTTTGTTTTAAAACTTGGGAATTACTCCCTCTTCACAGATTTGCATCATGGTTGTGCTTTCCTGCCTCCTGTATCTACACGAATTCTTGTGTGCTCGTCAGATGCCTGCTGCCTTTAATTGGCTGCAATGAGCATTGAATAAGCAATGCCAGCTTTCTTGGAGTGCTTCCAGGCAAGGCTTTTACTGGGCAATGGCACTGCCCCATTCATCGAATTTTACAGGAGGTCCAGATGATTACACCTTCCATTTGTAGCCAGCCCCTCCATGTTTTCCCACCCCTTCTTCCATCTTTTTCTTTATCAGAAAAAATCTGTTCAGAAGAAAAAAGACTGAATAGCTGCATAGTTCCTTTTGAGTGTGAGTGCTAGGAGCCCTCTGTGTGGAAGCACCCTTTTTAGCAGTCTCCATGTGATGGCATTTATTTTAGTCACTTGGGAGTAAAGTCATGGCCTTTATTTGTAAAACAATCATATAGGAAACATAAGAACATTTTAAAATTAAGCTGTTCATGAGACTTACAGTGCAATTCTATACATGATTAATTGCAAGTAAGTCCCACTGTGTTCAGTGGGGTTTACTCCCTAGGGAGGGTGTTTTGGATTGCAGCCTTCATCAGTGCTGTGACTTTAAAAAGCTTCCATCTGGTGGTTTAATATAGCTGAAGTTTAATCTTCCTGCATAAGTATTGCTTGATCATGGCCTTTCTCATGTAGGAGCATTTGTGAGTGAAACTGAGTACCCTGTTTATTGCAAGCAACCTACACAACCAGTGGCTGATTTGCACATAACAGCAACCTTGGGTTACCGTGAGTGAGCCAGCAGGCTAGTGCACATGGTTCAATCATTCCCGCTTGGCTCCTTCTGCCAGTGGGAGCAGCTAAACAAGCTGGGGATGCTCTGTCTTTGGCTTCGTTAGCGTTGTGTCTGAACCAGGAACTCTGGCTTGTCTCTTCCCTGACTGCCTGAGCCAAGTTAGCGTGATGGAGCCATGTGCACTAGCCTGCTGGCTCACTCATGGTAACCTAGAGTTTAAAGAAACCCTGGATTGCCAGTGTGTGCAAACTGAGCCAGTAGGCCCTGATCTTTCCAGGACTAGAGCTTCCCTGTTTTGCTGAACTGAATGTTGGTCCTCCATTTTTCTTTGGCTTGTAGGCTAAAAACCTGGACTTCCGCCGGAAGTGGGACAAGGATGAATATGAGAAGCTTGCCGAGAAACGACTCACGGAGGAGAGAGAAAAGAAAGATGGTTAGTAGCATGCTGACTAAGGGATGGTACTGCTTTATTCCATCAAGAACCACCAGGTCGATTTGTAGAATGAGGAGATGCAGTGGGCAAAATTGCAGAGGAAAAGTACAGGCCACTTTACCTTCTGTTCCTCATCCTTCCAAAACAACTCTGTAACGACTTCATTTCTTCCCTAATTCTCTTACTCCTATTCAGAAAAAAAGTTAAAGGAAATTGTTCATCTACTTTTACAAACTGGGGAATTAAAAATAAGTTGGGAAACACGGAGTTCTTGAGAAGCCTCCTTTGGCCATTCAAGGAAAAATAAAATTGTTGCAGTTGAAATGATACTATTAAATTCCCAGTTTAAACCAAAGCGTTTTAAAAGAACTCTTCTTGGTTATATTTTAGGCAAACCAGTACAACCTGTCAAGCGTGAGCTTCTTCGACACCGAGACTACAAGGTGGACCTGGAATCCAAACTGGGGAAAACCATTGTTATTACCAAAACAACTCCTCAGTCTGAGATGGGAGGGTAAGTTGTCTCGCACTTTTGCAGTACTAATTCATATGCCTGTTTAGTAGAGAGGGTACAGCAGATAAACATGCAGGTGCTGCTATCTCATTCCTAATGAGAGCCAGTGTGGTGTAGTGGCAAGAGTGTTGGACTAGGAGCTGGGAGATCCGGGTTCTAGTCCCCACTCGGCCATGGAAGCTCACTGGGTGATTTTGGGCCAGTCACAGACTCTCAGCCCAACTCACCTCCCAGGGTTGTTGTTGTGAGGATAAAATGGAGAGGAGGAGGATAACGTAAGCCGCCTTGGGTTCCTTGCAAGGGGGAAAAAGGTGGGGTATAAATGCAATCAATCAATCAATCAATTCTGTGTCTGGAGGCTGTGGCCAGGTGGATGAGTACTAAGAGTTTGAAAGTGAGCCCAGACAAGTCAGCGGTGTTGCTAGTCAGATGGCAAATGCAATATAGCATGAGCAGACTTCCCCTTGTCCAGTGGGAGTTTCCCTCCCTGCTCCTCCTCCCTACATACTCCCCATCCTTCCCCAGATCTGCTCTGGGGGGTCCTGTTTCTAGTTCTTGTAGCTCATCAGTGACAATAGCTGCACCTCAGCCATCAAAAGGGCAGCATTTTTCAAGGTCTTAGCAAATGCTGTAGGTTTTTATTAAACTTGGGTAACCTGCTTCTCCACATCTGTTGGCAGCGGGCCTTCATGTCCAGTGAATTGATAAGGTGGAGGAAGGGAACAAACATTGCCAACTGACCAGAAAAAATGTGCTGGTTGGGTTTTTTTTTGCTTTTGGGAGCATTGCCAGAAAAACAAGGGACAAGGCTAACATTTTTTTCCACTCAGCTGTTGGTTGGTTTGTTTTTTAGCTGAACACCTCAGTGAATAGACCACTTTTGTACTGGGCTCCAGTTTGCAGCCCTCAAGGAAACATACCTGATCGTAGGTGTCTGTAGGGGCTTTATAGTGTGCGCAGGTCTGTAGAGTAAGAGCGGGGGAGTGACCTGCGGCTCTTAAAGTTGTGCAGTTCAGAGCTCCACTCTCCAGCTCATTCATCTTTATGTTCCAATCACCCGAGGTTATCTGACCTGCTCCCAAGTTGTTACTGGCACTGCTTCACAAAGCACCCCCCCATCCCCCAGTGGAAAATGGAACATTGAAAATGATGTGCATTGGAAACTTATCCTTGTTCCTGCTTCTGTGGGGAAGGTCTTCATCAGAGTTTAAAAGTTGATGGCTGCTCCTGGAGATGGATGGCCCACTGTGCTCCCTAGTCTAGCTACTGGTTAATCCCCGACCTTTGGCCTTGGTGGCTGGGAATTATGGGAGTTGTACTCAGCCTCTGGAGGGCACCAGGTTGCCTACCCCTGCTAATCCTAATCTGATCCATTTTCCAGCTCTAATAGCTTATGAATCCAAGGGAAAGAAATTTCAGTGGCACCCGGCAGGTGAAGCCTGTCTGATACAATATTGACTAGACTGCCCTTGTGTTTGATTCCAATCTTAAATGGATATGAAAGAGAAACTGGAAACTTCAGGTAGAATGACTCTCATTTCTCACTGGAAACCAATGTCCTTTTTTCTCCTCCAGGTATTATTGTAACGTCTGTGATTGTGTAGTGAAAGATTCCATCAATTTCTTGGATCATATCAATGGCAAAAAACGTAAGGATAACTGACCTCTTTTTTTTGTCAATCAGATTCAACCTGGGTATAGAAATGAGATGTCACTTGCAGTTTTAGTCAACAGAGAAACGAATCTGTTGGTCTTTCAGCAGCCTTTGGTTCTGTGGGACCGGCCAAGTGCTCATTCCATGCTGCTCATTTTTCACTGAGATATGCCAGAGGATGAACAGATGTTCCTTATCTCTTTAAGAACTTTCCCATGAGTTTTCAATACCTCCTGTTCGATGTGGATATGACATTCCAAGAGAACCGATAAGATGTGAATAGCCAGGTTCAGATGATCAGTAGGAAAAAGAAGCCATGGTGGCTTCTTTTCCCCACCCTGCACATGATGCTCGCATGCCCACCATTTCTCTAATGACCCTCGCTGCAGTATGGGTTGCTGTGTCTTCCAAACCCAGCGAGGTGCACGGCAGGGATGGCTTCCAAACCTCCCCACAACCCATGGCTTGGGTTGTGGGGAGGGTGGTTATGGGGTGGTTTGGATGTCACCTCCGCCATGCACCTTGCCGGGTTCAGAGAATATGGCAACCCGTGCCATGGTGAGGATAATTTAGGGCGGAGGAGCCGCATGCACGGAGCAGGGAAAAGAAGTCATGGTGGCTTCTCCTCCTCCGCTGATCATCTGAACCCAGTCAGTATGTCATTAGTACTCCTCAGAATACTCCAGGTATTTCCCTGGCCCTGTGCTCTCAAATCTTCCTCAGTTTTGATTTTGTAGTAGATGCAGATAAACCAACTGCAGATGAATCAAAATGAGACTTGAGGCAGGCCATGTGAGGGGATGGGGTGATGTATCACTGATGGGGTAGTGTCAAGTCTCAAACCCTCCCAGCGTGTTCGTAGGGATGCACAACAGTAGAAGAGAAAGTTGTTGCAAATCTGATACCAGTCTGCAGCACAGAACCTGGAAGGCTTTCTCAGTCCTGCCTTCAGGACTTCTTCCCCTAGAGACCTCCTGTGATGGGCCAACTTTGTAGAACGCCTTACTTCCCTACACTGCTCCTTTTTCTTGACCCTGTGTCTGATCCTTGTGACTGTCATGCCCACCTTCCCCCCGCCCCCATGAGTTGCTGTGCTCCCACAGAAGGAGAGATTATGGTTGGGCTTTGATCCAACTGATTTGACTGCACCTGGGAAGATTCTTCTCTGTCTTTGTCTCCTTGAGGCTCAGGTTCCACCCCCACCCCTTCACACTGTTCTTCATCTGACTCTGAGTCCACTCTGACTTCCACAGCCACTGCAGAGAGCCTGGGCCCAGTCCTGACAGGTTCAATCTTTCTTCATCATAGAAGCTTGAATCCTTGGTGGACTCCTGAGCACATTGTTGTGTGTTCATCTTTACAGGTAGCGAGAGGAGCTAGGAGCAGTGTTCACAAAGTCTCATAGAAGGGCTGCAGTGTTTCTCTGTGTTTTCCCCCTACACCAGTACTCTGATGGAGATACAATATTTGCTTCTATTAATATAGACAGAAGCTTCTACTCTTTTTGCCAGACTGTAACTTGGGTACAGGCAAGCATCAAAGCTCAGAGGTTAGGAATGCCACATGGTGCAGGTCTAAAATATGGAAACAGTATCTGAACTTCTGTCGTATCAAGTCTTTTTGATCACCCTGTCTGATAGTCAAGCAACTAGAAGACCTTAGCCTGCTCCAGTTGGACTGGCCTCTCCCCACCAGAGGGCAAACTACCAACTGCACTGTGGGAAGAATCCTGGTGACTTGTTACAATTTGAAATTGTTTCATTGTAATGTTATTTGTATCTCTAAATTGGGATATAAATAAATATGATAAACGTATCATGGATAATATGACGGATTGTATTTCCTGAGTATAAGGGTATGGTATTGTTCAAATTTCAAAGTAGCTTCTTTTGATTCTAAATCACATAATTTGTGGTAACTTCATTGAGAGAGTGACCCCCTGCCCGCCAGGTCATAAATTGTGCTTAGGCATCCTTCGTATTTATGGATATAGTCGGTATGGCTGAATAAATTCAGCCTGAGGGCAGAGGCATACTTGGCTTTTGGGCACCATGTATTGACATGTGAACTCTTGCAGCTCTCAAGCGTTTTGGCCCTGACTGCTAGTTTTTTAATGTATACTCATTCAGATTAAATGTTGTGTTGTCTCCCTTCCCCCTCCCCCCAAACCCCAAATAAATCTTTACGGGCGCAATCCTGTGGGGATAGACAGCCGCCTCCGAACTCGCCTATCCAGTGCAGGGCAGGAGAAGCACAGAGGGGATCATTCCCTCTGCACTTCTCCTGCCCTGCATTTGTGGCTAGACAGCCGATTTCAGCTGTGTACCATGGGAAGGTGGAGCGGGGGAGGAGGCTGCTGGACGACACATAGGATGTGTCGTACCGGCATTTCCACCTTCCCCGCCCTGGAACGCCCTGTTTTGGCTGCTCCGTGCTCCTCTTCCGAGTGCAGAGCACGAGGCCATTCTACGCTGCCTGCAGGGCAGCGCGGAACGGGGGGAGGTCGGTTCTCTGGGAACCGACCTCGGAGCGCTTCAAGGTCGGTTCCTGGAGACTCACGTATCCTATGGCCGCCTAGGCTTTGACTAGTGGTCGTAGGATTGCTCCCTAAGTGTGATGATGCTGTACTTCTTAGTTATTCAAGGCTCTGCCACTTAGTACCCACACAGATCTTTCAGTACTTCCAAAATATGCAGAAGAAGCCCCCATGTTCAGTAAGAAAGAGGCAAACACAGATCTTATGTCCATAGCAGCTGTTTATGTTAGTCAGATGTCATTACAGTTGCAGACTCAAGGTTGATCTATTTTTGTAGAAATGTTTCCCTTCAGTATGGAAACCAAAACAGTTAACAAAAGAAAGATAACCAAGAAGGCCCTGCTCCAGGCCTTCACTGATTGCACCTCATGTCTAGATGTGATATGGTGCATGCTAGGTTAATTAAACTCTGCCAGGTATTGATGGAAGAATCAGGTAGAGTGTGAGTCATTTATTACCAATTTCTAAGTCCAGCAGGCAGATTTGGTCTCGTCCCACTTCAGGCATGCAGCATACAGATTTCACCAACGTGATCACCCAGAGTGTTCTGAGATGCATCTTTTTATGGAAATCCCTTTTGCACACTTAGAAAGGATGTTGTCACAAATGCTGGAGGCTAAGAGCCAGTTTACACAATCGCCACAGCCCACTGTGACTTATTTAAGTCATGGTGGGTTTCAGCATGTGCTGTTGGCTATTGTGAAAATTCAAGTTGCAGTGGGAAGGCACTGCAGCTTATTGTGACAGTCAAACTCAATGCAGGGTGGGTTGTTGGCATGGTTAACAAACCACTCACAACCCTAAAACAGCCAATGGGTTGTGGGTGATTTGTTAGCCATGCCAAGAACCCACTCTCGCCAGGTTCGGACATCATGATAAACCATGGCGAGCGCCTGCTGCAGCTTGAATAGTCACAGTGGCCGTTGCTGTGCACCACACCCCATCGTGACTTAAATAAGCAACAGAGGACTGCAGTGATTGTGTGATCCAGGTCTTAGAGTCAGTCTTGAAGTTTATGAGCACCAGCCATATGGACACAAACCTAATTTGCTATGCATAGTTGGATATTGGTTGGGTGACAGTGCAGGTAATCAGAAAGGGAGGGAGAACTGAAGATAGTTAGACCACTTCTTTCTTGCTGAGCCAATCAAGACCTCCAGCACTGAATAGACTATTAATTAAGAGCTTGGAGATCATGATAGCCTCTCGCTTTAAAATTAACTGTCTCTCAAATTAACCTTTGGAGTAAGCATTACCTGCCTGTACAAAAACATGGCTGGGCATGTTTTTTTTTTGTTTTGTTCTTTGCCATTCAAGAGAATGGCAAAAACAGCATTTTCCCAGTTCTTTGCTACAGTAATGCAAGGATAGAAATAATTTCTAACATGCAGTCTGGAGTTAGGTCTGTTGTGAAGAGAGATGCTAGGATGAGATGAATCTAAGTATCCAGAGAAATGTGATACTGGGCTCCCAGACAGAACAAGGGTTTGTTTGGCTGCTGATATACTGGCGGGGTTTCTGAGGGTACACTGAACAATCTTGTTGGTTCCCACCTTTTCTAGATCAAAGGAACCTAGGTATGTCCATGAGGGTGGAGCGCTCCACACTGGATCAAGTGAAGAAACGCTTTGAAGTGAACAAGAAAAAAATGGAGGAGAAGCAGAAGGATTATGACTTTGAGGAGAGGATGAAGGAGCTCAGAGAAGAGGTGAAGTGTTGCCCAGAACTGAAACAATTAGGCATGACTGGAGAAGAATAACACCTAAATTTGCTGGACTTTCTGTCATGATTAGATTGCTAAAAAGAGAAAATTTGCATGTTAAAAAATATACGTCTGACAATTTCCTTTCCCACTATTCCAGCATCTCTGAAATGCTGTCTGTCTGTGATCCCAGATGGAATTGGATCTTGGAGAAAATATTAGCTTATCTGCTCTCCTGAAATTGCCCCTAGCCTTGCTGCTCTTGAGTGCTTAGGAAAATGTTTCCTTGTGTTGGTCTCTTCAGCGGAGTTCTGGCCTGCAGGTGGCATTAAAGATATTTCCTATTGTAGTTCATTTTATGTGCAGCAACCTCATGAGGTTATTTATGAGGAATTTCCAGTGTGTTTTATCCTGTGCACGTGGAAGTGTAGCTTTCTGGCCACTTCTTTCTGTACTGAAAACAAAATGCGGTAACATTTAGAATGATTTCTCAGTCCTTCAGTAGCTGGATGGATGAGGTCAGGGGAGGTAAACTGTTTTCCCTCTCCACCAGAGGCAAGATCCATTTCTTTAATATCTCTTTGCACTTAAAGGGGCGGGGGGTCTGAGGAGAATTTCCAGTAGTTATAGGAGAGGCTTCAGTGCCATCCATAGATTTTTGTCCCTCCAGGAAGTCAGATAAATCATTTAACTCATTAATTAATACATGCATATTTGCTCAATTTTTTTGCACAGAATTTTAACCTTTAGCAGTGTGTGCAGCCCTCCCTGTAGGTCCCAACAAAGAACAGAGGCAGATCCTTCCCAACCCTCCACAAATGTGTGACTTGAGTCGACATGACAGACCCGCTTCTGTAGGGGATGCAGTCTGCGCATCTCGTACAGTTCCTCCCCCCTCCCAGCAATCCCAGAATTCCTTTGATACATCTGGTTTTGGTGAAATCTTTGATGAAGCTTCCCCAACTCTTGCTCTCTTTCTCCCCTGCCCCAAATATACTGGCAGTTTGCCTTTAGGTGAGAACAACTGTTTACTTGCCATTTTGGAAAAAAATGAAACTGCGATGTCATATGTGGCGTGCAGATGCTGATTTTCTGAAATTCCATCTAATGGGAATTTTTCCATTTCACAAATCAAGCCATGATTTTGATCTCTCAATATTTGCAGATGGCTGCCATAAAAGAGCTCTGTGATGCCTGTGACGCCTCTGTGTGTTGGGAGGGTTGTGCAAACAAGAGAGTCCTTTAAGCCAGCAGCTGCCAAGGAGTTAGTAGCTGGAGTCACACTTCTGCATCCCCCCAACACAAGTCTGGCACCATTCCAGGGTTTGTGATCTCACAGAACGAAACATTTTGATTAGAGCTGTAGAAACCCTTTGATGCCACCCCCCCCCCCCCAAGCCACTCGGAACACAGCTTATGTTCTGAGCAGCTGTCACTCGGCTGCTCCAGCAGCCATCAGATACTGACGTTGTCTGTCACTATCGTTCAGCACCACAGTTGTTGGAACCGGGCTTCCGTACAGAATCCATGTCCGCTGCTTTAAAAGCAAAGGTACATTTCCATTGCCGTTAATTTCTGATGAAGTCTTTGGCATTTGTTTAATAGCAGGTGCTGCCAGTTGCTGGACGTGCTTGTACAATCATATCCTTCACATGTCACTTTGTGTGTGTGTCTTTGGGCTGCTGCCTTTCCGCTGCTCCTCTGGGACCAACCAAAGGAGCCAACCATTTCTCTTTCACCCATTGTTTGTTCTTCAGACCAGAAAGAATGTTGTCTCTGTCGCCTGATTTCTGAGGTTCTGTCTTCCCTTTCTAGGACTTTGGTTGTGCAAGCCAGCTTGATTCATTTGGCAGTTATTTCCCTTTGTTGCAGGAGGAAAAGGCCAAAGCCTACAAAAAGGAAAAACAGAGGGAGAAGAAGAGGAGGGCTGAGGAAGACTTGGCATTTGAGGAGGATGATGAAATGGCAGCTGTGATGGGTTTCTCTGGTTTTGGATCAACCAAGAAGAGCCACTGATTAGCCATGAACTTTCCTCTGGATGGCTATTGTTTCTGCCCTGGTGATGCTTGAACACCCCTTGGAAGACTTTACAGAGAATTTATATCTAAATGTCTTGGTCGAAGTTGACTGTAGGAGTTGGGAAGCAATTCCACATTCTTCCTGCGTGGGGCTGGCTATGCCCTGCCATCACTAGTATCCTCCTGCCTGCAAAGATAGCATCATATTTGCCAGTATGGTGGTAAACCTGAATATCAAATAAAGGACTTTAAATTAGCAGCACCCCTTCTCCCAATCTCCTTAGAATACTTTGGAGTAAACCCATTTTCAAGATTTCTTCTTTTTAAAAAACCTCTTCATTTATTATGAAGAGCATGAAGTTGAATGTTTCTTTTAGAATCCTGCATCTCTTGGCCTTGCCTGCGGCTGCCTCTTTCCCTATATGAGTTCTGCTTGCTTCTCACTTCGTGCTGTGTGTGGCCTTCTGTGCATGAGAGACATTCTGCTGGGTATATTTTTTTCTGTTAATAAACTGATAAAAATCCTGCATGGGTTTCTTTGGGCATTGTTCTTCCGTCTATAAAATGGTTAGTGTGTGTGTGAGTGAGAGAGAGAGAGAGAGATTCTTGTAGGTTGAGCTAGTGTATATTATCTTTCAGGGACCATAGGCGTTTATTATAACTTGTATATCTGAGCATGGAGCTGTTTGCACTCTGAGCTTGCTGAAATTTCCTCCTTATTTGTTATATCTCCCATAGATTACTTAGAAAGATGAAGGTTCAGTTCTCCCCTCCAGCCCCCCTCAGTCATATAGATAGATGAGATTGGATAGATGAGGATTCAGTAGGGTCATACTAATGTGGAAAAATAGAAAATAGGGAGATCATAATTTATTTATGTATTTATTTATTTACAATATTTATATACCACTCCACGTCAAAAGATTTCGAGCAGTGAACAAGATAAAATAATAAAACACCATATTAAAACAAAGCATTTTAAAAGAAACAGATTCTGTACTTAATAAACCATGGCTGGTTGCTCAAGGAAGGCCTCTCAAAATAACAGTGTCTTCCGGAGGCGCCAAAAGCAACACAACGTTGGCACCTGCCTGACCTTCAAAGGCAGGGAGTTCCACAGGAAGGGGGCCACCACACTGAAGGCTCTTCTCCAGGTGACTCCAGCCAGGCCATGTGTCCATGTAGAACCACCAGGAACATGCCCTCCGATGACCTCAGTGACCAGGCAGGTTGGTAAAGGAGAAAACACTTTCTCAGGTATCCTGGTCCCAAGTTGTTTAGGGCTTTGTTCACTAGTACTGAAACAAACCTGGCCTGGTAGTAAATAGGCAGCCAGTGCAGTTCCCTCAGCAAAGGAGTTGCTTGCTGAAAAGGGGCAGCTCCTGACAACAGCCAAGCTGCTGCATTCTGCACTAGCTCCAGCTTCCGGACCAGCCTCAAGGGTAACCCCACATGGAGTGCATTGCAGTAATTCAGTCTTGAGGTTAGTAATGCCTGTACCACCGTGGCCAAGCTATCCCTGTCCAGGAGAGGCCGTAGCTGGCGAACCAGTCGAAGCTGGTAAAAGGCACTCCGAGCCGCTGCAGCCACTTGGGCCAACAGCGATGGATCTAGGAGTACCCCCAGACTACAAACCTGATCTTTTAGAGGGAGTGCAGCCCCGTCCAGAACAGGCAATGTGCCTCTCTCCTAGATCCGGGAACCACTCACCCACATGGCTTCCATCTTGCCAGGGTTCAGCTTCAGTTTAGTGGCCCTCACCCAGCCCATTACTGAGTCTAGAAACTGATCCAGGACTTGCACAGCCTCTTCTAATTCAGATGTTACAGGGAGACAGAGCTGTGTCTCATCAGCATACTGATGGCATTTAGCTCCAAATCCCCTAATGACCGCTCCCAGCGGCTTCATATAGATATTAAACAACATTGGGGACAAGATGGTACCCTGTGGCTCCCCATAGCTCAATTGCCAAGGGACCAAGGAATGTTACTCAGTATAACCCAATGTTACTCTCTGAAATTGGCCCCATAGGTAGGACCAGAACCACTGTAACACAGTGCTTCCGATACCCATCCCATGGAGTCGATCCAGGAGAATACCATGGTTGATGGTATCAAAAGCTGATGAGATACCAAGCAGAATTAACAGAGTCGCCTCCCCCTGACCCTGTTGCGCTCCCCCTGACCCTTTCTCCATAAAGGTCTCCATTAGGGTGACCAAGGTTGATTCAGTCCCGTAACCAGATCGGAACCCAGACTGGGCTGGGTCTAGATAACCAGTATCCTCCAAGAGCACCTGCAGTTGCTCTGCCACGACCCTCTCCAGTACCTTCCCTAAGAAAGGGGTATTTGCGCCTGGGCGGTAGTTGCCTAATACTGTTGGGTCCAGAGCAGGCTTCTTCCAGAGTGGCCACACTCCTGCCTCCTTAAGGACAGCAGGGATCGCCCCTTCCCGCAGGGGAGCATTTATCACTCCCTAACCCGCCCAGTCATACCCCCTCGGCTAGCTTTTATAAGCCAGGAGGGGCAGGGATCGAGAGGGCACGTGGTTGGCTGCATTACTGCAAGCACTTTGTCCACATCATCAGGCTGCAGGAACTGGAACCGATTCCACAAAATCAAGCAGATGGTGGCATCAGACACTTCGACTGGAACTGCGATAACAGCATCAAGTTCACTGCAGAGACAAGCGATTTTGTCCTCAAAGTGTGATGCAAAAAGGTCACAGTGGGGCCTCAAAAGGGCCAGGGCCCCATTTGCTGGGGAGGGCGTTAAAAGCCTGGAAGAGTTCTGCTGGACAGTTACTTGAGGATGCAATGGAGGCAGCCAAATAAGCCTTCTTTGCTGCCAGCACCGCCAAGCAATAGGCACGATGATGTGCTCTCGAGTGTGCTCGGTCATCTTTGCTTCGAGTCTTGCGCCATTTATGCTCTAGCCGACACCCAGCCTGTTTCCCTGACCGCAGCTCCCCAGTATACCAAGGAGTGGAGTGGGCTCTACAGTGCTGGAGGGGGCACTGGGGTGCAATCAAGTTGATGGAACTAGCAGTAGATGGTGTTGCTGTATTCTGAGCTGAGACCTTGGACCCTCTCAACAGGAGCAATTGACCTTGCTGCTTATGCATGTGCCCTCTTTTTCTTAAACGCTGAGAAACCGCAGTTTAAAGACAGTCTCCAAGGTTATAACGCTGTCCTCCTTTGGATTTAATGCAGGTACTGAGAAGGAATCCCAGTTGAGTCTCTCTCCTACTAAGCTAGAAATGGTCTCTTAGTATCTTGCCACTGACCGCATTGAATGCACATTCCTAAATGTTATTGAAGCAGGTGGGGTTGGTAGGAGGGATGGGGCTCCTTTCCCATCTTGATTCAGGTGGGAGAAGTGTTATCTGTGCTGCTCCAGCTGCTCTTTATGCCCCATGTCATTTTCATTGCTTTCTTGATTTAGTTCAGCCAAACCTGCCGTGACTCATTCATTGCCTTTTTCAGTTTAGGGCGATTTACATCTGGTGTGGCTGATTTTCATAGTGCCGTCCTTTTAATATTGAAGGGATCATTGTTCTTGCCTTTCTCCGCACCTTTATGGAATCTCACAGTGTACTGAGCCTTTTTTCAAATACATGTAGAATAAATCCTATCCTGCTTTGCTGCTGTTTTAATTCCTTAATCTTAGACTGCTGACAGCTTCATTGCCTCAGATATTTCCACTTCAATTCAGATTATAATCCCCATTGAAGATGCCGCTGAAATGATACATAGCCTGTAGCACTGCCAGCTGAGATACAAATGTCCTTGGAGACTCGACCCTTTAAACGCAAAGTATCTTTTTAATGTGCCTCAAATTCCTTCTGTGCACCAAATAGAAATGAGTGTTTAATTCCAGCCACGTACCCGTCCCTGTTCAAACCAAGAGAGTAAACTCTATTTGAATGTGTGAGAGAAATGAAGCCTGTGACTAAATATCCTACAAGATTTGAAGAGAGGAGGAGATGCAGAAAAAGAAGTGATATTACAGTACTGTGTAGCTCCCTTCATGCACATTAAAACTTTGGTACATTTTGGATTATTTTACCCTGGGTAGCAGCTTTGTAGCGTCTCATAGCCCCCTGGTCCTGCTTAGACACATTTGCAAACTGCTTGTTATGGCACATTGAACTAATTGAGTTTGGTTGGTGTTGATGAGAAATAGCATGGTCCAGTGGATCCCTGATGGAGGTGGGCACTGGGACCTGCTGTGTCCTCATCCTCGTGCTAGAGCAGCTTCCATGTGATTTCGACAATGCCATCTTCAGAGTTAGATGCCTCCATTCCACTTTCTGTTCAGCGGTTCTAAGCAGGTGCTTAGTGGGGGTTGTTGCAGGGGTTGTGGGGTGGGTTAGAAGCCACCCCCACCACGCCACATTTGGACGACACGGGAACCTGCGATGTGGGTAATTAGGTGTCACGCAAGCAGCATGTGCAGGGGTGGAGGAAATGGCCCGTGCGGCATTGTCCCATCCCCCCCCCCCCCCAGGCTGACCCTGCGAATCTGGGAGCAGAATGCTGGACTAGACAGGTTTTTGGTTTGATCCAGCAGGGCTCTTCTTCTATTCGGGGTGGGGGGTGGGGTGTTACAAAAAGAAATAGAGAAAGGTGTTTGTTTTTAAGTCAGAATGTGTAGAATTTTAGCTTTGCCATGCACATGCCATGCACATCTTATGCTTTCCTACACTAACTCTTGATAATCTATTATTTGTCAAATTCCTATAAAGCATTATCATTTTGACTGTTAGTGGGAAAACGAATTTAATGAGACATAATGTTGTATATAACGAAGTATAGATTCACAGCAGTTGCCAAACTGCCTTGCTTATGGTGACGGGTGAAGGAGCCCCTCTGCATAATATGGAGTGTCGCTGTGCTTCAGCAGGGGGAGGCGGGTGGGGTTTAATTTCCATGGTATTTCTTTCCCCTAGCCCAGTCATTAAAAGACTTTTACCTAAACTCCAGCCTCAGGGCATCTCCCTCCACAGGGCCGGAGCATCCGGCTGTACATGCCAATATGCCAATATTTCTGCCTCTCTCTCCTGCCCAGCACAGGGGCTTGGCTCTCAGGTGGGGAGTGGGGAGAGGGGGAGGCTGTTTGTCTTGGTTACTTGCTGGGAGCAGTGGAGTGTGTAGTGGCAGAGATACAGGCTCCTGCTGGATTCCCAGCAGCAGGAGCTGCCTCCAGCCAAGGATGAAAAGCCAGTTTTGTGGGAGGAAATAATACTTGGGGAAGAGAGCAAGAGAGAGAGAGAGAGAGTGCCTCCCGCAAAGCATGTTCACCCTTGGCTCCCCCTGCTTCTCTACAGAGGTGTTAACTCTCTGTTTTCCTTTGATGAAACCAAGTCTTCAGTTCACAGCTGCTGACTTCATTGCACCAGACACTACAAACACACTGGTCTTTGCTCCCCTTTGTGTGCCAGTGGTCCCTGGTTCTCCTTTCCTTATATATGCCTAGGGTTCTTCGCTGTGGGGCCCAGGGCTGCAAAGACTGCCCTGGGTGCCTGCAATTCTGGCTGAGTTGAAACTGTGCCTTGCACTCTGAAAGAAGCTGTTTGGGCTACCCTGCTTTTGTTGGGCAGACAGTGGGGAAGCACAGGGCAAGGTAGGATATGGCTAGGGATGTCAGAGAATTCCGCAACGGACCTCGGTGAAGCCGAATGCCAGTGCATTTGGCCCCCCGAAATCCATCGTGGAACAAAGCCCCTGCCCCCCCACCCCACAAAAGGCGCGTGGGACGAAGTCCCTGCCACCCCCACCCCACGAAAGGTGTGCGAAATGGAGCACTTACTTGCTCCCGTCTGCGCTGCTTTGCGAATGGCGGCCGTCCTGCGGCCGCCATTCACTTCCTCCTCTTCATAGCCGTGATAGGCTACGTAAATTCTTATGTAGCCTATCATGGCTAATGCAGGGATGCCATTTGCATCCCTGCGGAGGCCGTGATAGGCTACGTAAGTGTTTATGTAGCCTATCACAGCGGAGGGGGGGAACCCAGTGTACGCAAATGGCGGTGGCTACCGCCATTTGCGTACGCTGGGTTTTTTTCCCCCTGCCGTGATAGGCTACATAAGTATTTACGTAGCCTATCATGGCAGGGGGAAAAAAACCCCAGCGTACGCAAATGGCAGTGGCTACCGCCATTTGCATATGCTGGTTTTTTTCCCCCTGCCGTGATAGGCTATGTAAATATTTACATAGCCTATCACGGTTCAATACAGGGACGCAAATGGCGGCGGCTACGACAGCCGCCATTTGCGTCCCTGCAGGGCTGCCTAGCGGCCGGATGTCCGGCTGTGGGCGGCCGGAGCCGGCTGGCGGCTCCACAGCTTGGCCATGGAGCGGACCTGGCCGGGTAGGATTCCAGGGCGGGGGGAGGACCGGATCGCCTCCCCCCCATCGAGGATTCCGGAGGGAGGGACGGAGCGCCTCCCCCCCACCGCGGATTGCCCGGCGCGGAACCAGGTAGGTGTTTCGTACATCCCTAGATATGGCTGGGCAAGGCGTATTGTCTCCGTACTATAATTTATTGCTGCAAAAGCTACAGCTGGAGGTCATGTAAAGTCAGAGGGTGCAGGTTTTGTTAACCCAGCAGGCTGTTGAGGATGGTTTGCATCTGAACATGGGGTAGTTATGATCCAGCATTCGACATAGAAAACTGCCTTGTGCTGAGTGTTGGTCTCTGTAAGCCAGTACTGTGGCTGGCAAGAACTCTGCACAGGGTCAGGCAGAGGTCCTGCTACCTGAGATCCTTTGTCGCTGGAGAGTGAACTTGGAACCTTCTGTGTGTGAAGCAGCAGCTCTGGCACTGAGCTGTGCTCCCTTCCCACAAAGCATATGGACCTGTTTTATCCTGAGTCGGATCATTAGCCTATCTCTCCCTGGCAGCAGTTCTGCCACCCCTTGGGCAGAGGTCCCTTTCCCATGCCTACTGTCTGAGATTCTTCAGCTTTAGAAGTGTGTGTCCGTGGCGGTGGGGAGCAATTAGCATTATGTCCTCTTTTGAGAGCCTCGTGAGGCGCAGAGTGGTAGGTGGCAGTACTGCAACCGAAACCCTCCCCACAACCCGAGTTCGATCCCAGCGGAAGCCGGGTCTCAGGTAGCCGGCTCAGGTCAACTCAGCCTTCCATCCTTCCGAGGTTGGTAAAATGAGTACCCAGCTTGCTGGGGGAAAGGTAGTCCCGACTGGGGAAGGCAATGGCAAACCACCCTGCTATAGTCCGTCAGGAAAACGACAGCGCAAGCGGCATCCCTCTAGGGGTCAACAATGACCCGGTGCTTGCACAGGAGGAACCTTTCCTTTTCCTTCCTCTTTTGAGGCCGACAGATGTTGCAGATTCACTCAGTCTGCTTGGGCAGCGGGTTAGGGAGAGCTGTTGGCAGTTTACCTTAGAGTGAGTAATGGCAGTGTTGGATTGGGTAGTCTGGCTCCATTTAAGGAAAAGTAGAAGAGTGAAGCTATAATTATGTGGCTGTTTCAGTGTCACGTAATTTCAGTGATAAGCTGGATGAGGGATCCATCCATTTGTGGGGAGGGCTATGTTTGACCAGGTGGGAGGGACATGATCTTCCACTTTGTGGCCATGCTGGCTAGTGCAACACATCTGGAGGGCACCAGGCTGAGGAAAGCTGGACTAGGCAGTGGAGCCTCTCCATCGGTCAGCCCAAACTTCGACCACAGTTCAAGGAGTTACTGGAAACTCTGCTCTCTCATTCCGTACTATTGCAGTTAACCCATCATTCACCATCAGGTCTGAGTCGAAGCTGGAGTGCAGCTGTCCTGCATGTATCACGTTCCCTGCTCTGTGGTGCAGGCTGCAGCACACCAAATCCCCAAAATCAGGGTGTTCAGAGGAGAGTAATTTGCTGGGTAGCAAGTGTGATTATGCAGCCATGTTTTCATATACTATGCTGGTGTAACTACTAGGTTCTCCTTGATGTAGGCATAACATGATTGGGCTTTGGGTGACGTATTTTGTATAGTGACTAAAGCTGCAATCCTGCACCCACTTACATGGGAGTAAGCCCCATGGAACTCCAAGGCACGTACTTCTGAGTAGATGTGTGTGGGATTGCTCTGGGAGGGACTGAGCTGTGAACTGGGAAGTCCTGTTCAAATCTCACCTCTGTTAGGTGGTCTTAGCCACCATCTCTCAGACTCCCTCCCCCTGCAATATGAGGATGATAGCACAGACCTATGTTAGAGGGTTATTAAGATCACTGAGCTAATGTATGTGATTTACTTTGAATATTAACACAATTCTAGCTAATGCGTTTTTCCTGCTGATTTGCACCGTGCGTTTGAGTTCAATATTATTAAGTGGGCGGGCCATATAGATCATCTGGTTATGTGTCTGCAGGGAAAGGGTGGTGCACACAGGCGGCCGAGTCAGGGCCCTCACTCACACCCACCTCTGTACTGCTTCAAGGTCTGGATCCTACAGTTGTCGCACACTTTTGCCCTAGAAGAGATCAGGCGAAGAGTTGTTTTGAGGAGACCATGACGCAGGTAATAATTTTGAAAGGGCTGGCCATTTCAAAGTGCATTGGACTATGAGACAGAATGTTGAATTAGGGTGCTAATTTAAAAATTACCCTATTTCTGTTAGGTTGAGGTCTACGTCAGGTTTTAAATGACAGGGGCAACTGGTCAGTGATCACTTAGGCTAGGGAGTAAGGTTGTAGAAATCAGGGGCTAGGTAACAAGGAAGAACTCAAAGACAAAATGGGTGAATGGATTACGGAGGCTAGAGGCTGGGGCAGGCTATGGTGCAGGTGGCGGGAGACCTCAGATTGCTCAGCATGACTGAGGGATTTCTTTGGGATGTCAGAGTCAATTGCATAAGCCAGTTGCCTGCAGCCAGATGGAGGCTTGTTGCCAAAGTCATTATTGAGCCTTCCCAGTCTGTCACGCCTCTGACTGGTCAGCCTGGGGTAGAAGGGGCTGCGGCATTGCAGTGGTTCTCTCTGTGTCCAGTGAATGCAGAAATTTATATTTGACCTTTTCTTGAAGCTGCATGGAAGTGTAGCTGTAGTTTATGGTGAGGTTTTGACATACAGATGGTGAGGTGTGCAGTCATTTGGGCCTCTTTATGTAGCCAAGCTCCAGAATTCAGACATGTGCAATTTGATACTTTCAAAACACTGTTCTTGGTCAAGGACAAGATGACTGAAACACCAGTACCCCTTGGCAAGACGCCTCCTGAGCTTCCAGGGTAATAAAGATCTTAATCTTCATTTGCGATTTTATGTACAAAAGGCTATATTTTAGTTCTAGCCCAGTT
This sequence comes from Heloderma suspectum, assembly GCF_057233095.1. Classification (NCBI taxonomy): domain Eukaryota; kingdom Metazoa; phylum Chordata; class Lepidosauria; order Squamata; family Helodermatidae; genus Heloderma; species Heloderma suspectum. The sequence goes on from NC_139461.1 coordinate 147,007,650, forward strand.
TTAAAATCTGCTGAGTTGGGGGTGATCTCCTTGGTAGTAGGAACATTCTTCTCCATTAGACAGTATATATGCTAATAGAATGATGTCCCAGTTAAGCAGCAGCTACTGCCATTCATTGCCATTAGGGACAAATCACTTTCACAGAGACATCCCAGTCAGAGACAGCCTGATTTACCTTCCTGTGCCTCAGGAGCATAAAGAGCACACCTTCCTCTCTGAGCCATTTAAGACTTGCTTGTGTGCAGCAGCTGGAAATTGGAGAAGCATTGTAAAATGGATCCTTATTCCGGTGGCAGGTGTGCCCTGCAGAGCTAAAGTATCTAATGTGGAAGAAGGGATTCCTAGCTGTAGAGGGGGGAAATGCATGCAGCTGGGTTGTCCAGCAGAAAAAACCCAGGCAGCAACAGTAGCTGACTTAATTCCTCCATTATTACGACCATCTGAAAAGTCACAAAGTTTGGATTTCACCAGAACTCTTCTTCAGGCTAGATGTTAAGCAAAGCAGCTAGGACTGGCCCTCAATTAAAGAAAGCTGAAGGTTATGTGATTTCTGGATTGATTATATTCACATATTTAATCTGCATATTTACATATGCAATAAACAATAGTTTAAAAGGAAAAATAGTTTGTTTTTAGATAATGGAGGTATCATCCTAGAGGAACTATTCCCCCTGCTCTCCTTCCCCACACAGGAGAAAATGATTCTTCTAAACTGGCAGTTATTCAAATGTGCCAGGAATGGATCTGACTAATTGCTGGCTGATATAAAGGCCTTCTTAAATGAACAATGCAAAGAAATCGAGGAAAACAATAGGATGGGAAAGACTAGAGATCTCTTCAAGGAAATCGGAGATCTCAAGGGAACGTTTTGTGCAAAGACGGGCGTGATAAAGGACAAAGAAGGCAGGGACCTAACAGAAGCAGATGAGATTAAGAAGAGGTGGAAAGAATACACAGAAGAACTATACAGGAAAGATCTGAATGTCCCTGACAGCCATGACAGTGCGGTCACTGAACTTGAGCCGGACATCCTCGAGAGTGAAGTCAAGTGGGCCTTAGGAAGCATTAGTAACAACAAAGCTAGCGGAGATGACAGTATTCCAGCCGAGCTATTTAAAATCCTAAAAGATGATGCTGTTAAAGTGCTGCACTCAATATGCCAACAAATTTGGAACACTCAGCAGTGGCCACAAGACTTGAAAAGGTCAGTTTACATTCCAGTTCCAAAGAAGGGCAACGCCAAAGAGTGTTCAAACTACCGTACAATTGCACTCATTTCACATGCCAGCAAGGTGATGCTCAAAATCCTACAAGCTAGGCTTCAGCAGTATGTGAACCGAGGACTACCGGAGGTACAAGCAGGGTTTCGAAGAGGCAGAGGAACTAGAGATCAAATCGCCAACATTCGCTGGATCATGGAGAAAGCAAGATAATTCCAGAAAAACGTCTATTTCTGCTTCATTGACTACACTAAAGCCTTTGATTGTGTGGATCACAACAAACTTTGGCAAATTCTTCAAGAGATGGGAGTACCAGACCACCTTATCTGTCTCCTGAGAAACCTGTACGAGGGTCAGGAAGCAACAGTAAGAACCGGAGATGGAACAACCGATTTGTTCAATATTGGGAAAGGAGTACGACAAGGCTGCATATTGTTGCCCTGCTTATATAACTTATATGCAGAGTACATCATGAGAAACACCGGGTTGGATGAATCACAGGTCGGAATTAAGATTGTCGGGAGAATTATCAACAACCTCAGATACGCAGACGATACCACCCTAATGGCAGAAAGCGAAGAGGATCTCAAGAGCCTCTTGTTGAGGGTGAAAGTGGAGAGTGCAAAAGCTGTTTTGAAACTCAACATTAAAAAAATGAAGATCATGGCATCTGGCCCCATCACTTCCTGGCATATAGAAGGGGAAGAAATGGAAGCAGTGACAGATTTTACTTTTTTGGGCTCCAAGATCACTGCAGATGGGGACTGTAGCCATGAAATTAAAAGACGCTTGCTCCTTGGGAGGAAAGCTATGGCAAACCTAGACAGCATAGTCAGAAGCAGAGACATCACCTCGCTGACAAAGGTCTGTATAATCAAAGCTATGGTTTTCCCAGTAGTAATGTATGGCTGTGAGAGCTGGATGGAAGGCTGAGTGCCGAAGAATCGATGCTTTTGAACTGTGGTGCTGGAGAAGACTCTTACGAGACCCCTGGACTGCAAGGAGGTCAAATCAGTCCATCCTAAAGGAAATCAACCCTGAGTGCTCATTGGAAGGACAGATACTGAAGCTGAAGCTCAAATATTTTGGCCACCTAATGCGAAGAGAAAACTCCCTGGAAAAGACCCTGATGCTGGGAAAGACTGAAGGCAAAAGGAGAAGGGGACGGCAGAGGATGAGATGGCTAGATAGCATCACCGATGCAATGAATATGAACTTGAGCATGCTCCGGGAGACAGCGGAGGACAGGAAGGCCTGGCGTGCTATGGTCCATGGGGTCACAAAGAGTCGGACATGACTTAACGACTGAACAACAACAATATTTTTGAGGGGAGAGCAATTCTTGCTCCTCCTTCCCAGTATGACTTGCTGCAACCTGAGTTTATTTTGCGCCAAGCATGGTCTCTACCTTAATTTAGGCTGCATTACAACTCCTCCTATCCGGAGTGTAAACTGAAGCTTTTCAACATGCCTGGCAACATATTTTTCTTCCCTCCACCTTTATTTTTTTTAAGATGCAATTTTTAGCAGATTAATCAGTTAGAACAATCAAGTTAAAAACACTGTAATTGCTTAAAAAGCTGTCTTGATTAATAGGGTAGCATATATTCCTTATAAATCAATCAATGTATGGTTAATCATCAGTTCTGGTGTGTCCTAGCTGTTTTGCTTAGTACCCAGTCCGAAGAAGAGTTCTGGTAAATTCGAAAGCTGACTCACAGCTTTGATGTTCTAGCTGGATCCAGTTGGGCTGTTCTGCTCCTGCTACAGACTGGGCTGTTTCTAGAGCTAGGGTACAGGAACTCTTTCAGCCTGAGGTCTGAATTCCACTGGGGTATGCTTTGGGGGCCACACCCGAGTGGCCAGCCGAGCCGGAGGCAAAATACAGTGTGCCAGAGGTGAAAGGGGTGGGCGCCAAATGCCGGGCTATTTTTGCTTCAAGCTTTCCCTGCCACTCACTCACCCTTGGGAGAAGGGGCTTTTCCGCCTTTTGGGGGGGGGAATTGCATGGCAGCCAGGAGGCCAGCAAGCATTCGATGGGTGGGGGGAAGGGGGCATGGCCAGGGGAAGGGGTGGGGCCACCTGGGGAACCCAGGAGGGCTGGCTCCGGCCTCTGGGCCTGTGGCGCTGTGTCCTTGCTCCAGAGGAATCCCTTCCCTTACAGTGAAGCGCAGCCATATTTCTGCCCACAGAGGGCCGATGTCCTTGTAGTCTGCTGTGCACGTGGGGAGTGCTGCTGGCAATTGAGCGTCCCGTGAGGTTGTGTCTTGGCAGCACTCAGAGTTCAGTTCAGGGGAAGCGCCGTAAGGCAGAGCAATCATCACACGGTCAAAGTCTCACAGTGTGATTTGTCCTTGGCGGATTTTCAGGCATTGATTTTGAAGAGGGGGTGGAGGAGGGAAGGCATGCAAAGGGACATCAGACACCAGTTGCAGTAGCCCTGGATCTGGTCTACACATGGAGGAGAACGAGGCAGTAGAATGGATTGTACCACTTCAAACTGCAGGTGTAAGGATTTGGAATGCTCCCCATGTTAGAAAACCACCACCACCACCTTTGCAAGTAAAAACCTAGCGCATCCGAGAGAGAGGTTCCAGCCCAGCCTTCCTGGTATGCTAGCGTTCTACTTCCAGGGAGTGTTTATGTGTAGAGCAGGGGCAGGCAACTTGTGGCCCACCAGATGTTTTGGCCTACAGCTCTCACCGGATCTCAGATTGGAGCTCTGCTGAATTCCGCAGTTCAGCCGAGTGGCTCTGCACAGTGTGTGCTGCATGAAGCTAGGGAGCAGCTGCTCCGCCCAGCATCGGCCAAGTCCTTTTCTCCATGCCTCTGTTGGAGGGACTCGGACCACAACTCACTTAACCTGGACTTGAAGGGTGAATATGCACCTGAGTCAGGTGGGAGGGGGCTCTGGGAGATGGGATTGCCCTTTCCTTGCCTCCTCCCCCTACTCTCTATTCTCCTTCCTCCTGCAAGGGATGCTGACCATGAGGTGGACCCCAGCCAACTTACCTCGAGATGTAAGCTTGTTATATCGCAAGTAAAGTCTGTCCTTAACCCACCACTCGGGTGTCTTTTGTCTACGTCCGTGGCTACTGACGGTGTGTGTGTGTGTGTGATTCGGACTTAAGGTTATATGGCCCAGCAGCCAATAAAGAACAAAGGCTTTCACAAGGAATCACCCGGAAACCTGTGAGTACTGCCCTTCAGATAGACAAGGGGAAAAATCTTGGAGGGTGGAATGATGGCTGAAGGAAACATACATGCAGCCATGGAAAAACTAGGCACTGGGAACTACCAGATATGGAAGTTTAAGATGGAAATGGTTAGGGATGGCAGAGAATTCCACCACAGATTCCAGTGAGGCTGGATTCTTTAGAATCCGGCCCCCTGTAATCCGTGGTGGAATGGCCTCCTGCCCCCCTGCCCCCCCTGAGGAATCCCCCTGGGACAGCACTTACCTGGGGCGGATGCGGCGGTTCCGGCAGTGGCTCTGGCGGCGGCTCTGGCTCTGGTGGCTCTGGCGGCGGCGGCTGGTCTCCTGGTCGGCCGCGGCCGGGCTGCTGCCGCTGCCATTGCCTTCCTTGCAGCCGTGATAGGCTACATAAGAATTTACATAGCCTATCATGGCTAACCCCCCCCCAAACCCAGCATATGCAAATGGCGGCGGCCACGGAGGCCACCATTTGCGTTCCCTATTTTTCGCCGATTTATCTTACGTAAATATTTATGTAGGCTAGAACGGCAAAAAATAAAGGAATGCAAATAGCACCCACTACGCTATTTGCGTTCCCCTATTTTTCGCCGTTTTATCTTACGTAAATATTTACGTAAGATAAATCAGCGAAAAATAGGGAACGCAAATGGTGGCCGCCGTAGCCACCGCCATTTGCATATGCTGGGTTTTTTTTTTTTGGAGGGGTTAGCCGTGATAGGCTACGTAAATTCTTACATAACCTATCATGGCTGCCTGGCTGGATACAAATGGCGGCTGCCATTTGCGTCGGCAGCAGCCTGTCCGCAGCGGGAAATCCGGCTGCGGATGGCCTGGAGCCGGCTGTCGAGGATTCCAGGGGGGAGGACCGGATTGCCTCCCCCCGGTCGAGGATTCCGGGGGGAGGGATGGAGCGCCTCCCCCCCACCGCGAAAGATTCCGCGAAAAGGTAAGTGAGTTTTGTACATCCCTAGAAATGGTGCTAGTGAAAGAGGACTTGTGGGAGGTTCTGGAATTGTCTCACCCCACAGAAAACCCCCAGGACAGAGAAGCAAGGGCAACAATTGCTCTATCAGTCCAAAATGACCAGTTGCTCCACATCAGAAATGAGAAAAGAGCTAAGCAAATGAGGGAGGCTCTGCAGATGGTGCACCAGCCTACCAGCATACATGTGTAGTAAAAATGTAACCTAAAAGCCATTGTATGTGTCTTAAGCAGCACGTAGTACTGTAAGAGCTGCGCATGCCTGGAATGAGCAGACAGTAACCCTAAGATAAGGTTGCTAAGCAAACCGCTGGCAACCAATCAAAAGTAACACACTGGCTGAGGAATGCAAGCTAAGTGATAAAACTGTAGCGTGGGGGTTGCCCAGGGTCGACTCTGCTTTTGAGCGTGAGCTCCTCTGTCGAACTGTTTGCAAACAATAAAATCGAGTTGGACCCAGCCTGAAGTTGACTCTCCTCTTTGGGGCAAATTGGACTAGCCTCCAGGGGGCGAAACTAGCATTTTGTGCAACAAACTGGTGATCAGTCAGGAGTCCCTTGGACCACCCTGGGGTCAAACGACAGAACCGGCAAAGGTGCCTGTGGGGCGTGCCGGACCGCCTTTGAGGTCTGCCACGGCACCAGAGAATGGGGGTCGGGACACCCAGGAGGTTAAAGGCGTGGACTCCATTGATTGAGTCAACCAGGCTGAACGGGTCTGAAGAGACGGCACTAGGGTGTTGGGCAGAGTAAGTACTTGATTTCCCTTCTGTCTTTCTGTTTGAGTTGCCTTCGGAGCATCTGAGGTTTGTCAGACTCTGTGTAAACGTCTGAGGTTTGTCAGACTCCGTGTCAGTGTCGGAGGTTTGTCAGGCTCCGTGTATGGTTTCAAATAGAGGTAGGCACAATGGGGGCGGGTAGCTCCCGTTTAGAAAGCTCTGCCACTCCCTTGGGATGCATGCTAAAGAACTTTAGCAAAGTCAAGCGTCTGAGGTTTGTCAGACTCCGTGTACTAAGATGTCGAAAGGCAAGCTGGTTACACTCTGTCAATTGGAATGGCCAGCATTTGGAATTAGTTGGCCAGACATAGGATCCTTTGGTGTAAATCTTGTAAATGCTGTATATAAAAATGTGGTGACTAATGGGCAATGGGATCAATTCGCCTATATTGATGGTTGGTTGAATTGGTGCGGAAAGAATCCCCCTTAGTTACAGAAGTGTAAATGTGTAAATGTGTTACTGGCAAAGGACCACAGGGGCAAGAGACCCTGGGTGGTGTCTGAATCAAGTAGTAAGAGATAAATTTGCCTCAGGGAAAGTGAGGTTATCAGCATTTGGATGAGTGCCAACCAAAATCCACTGAAGGCGAGAAAAGGTTGAATATAAAGTTCAATATTGTAAAGTCATGATGGTATGCTCCGAGGTGAAGCCCAAAGCCCCTGTTCTCCCTGATTCAAGCCCCACGGAAGGAGCTTGAAGGCTGGGAGACCCTGCCCAAGGTGCCCTGAGCTCCCCCCCGGTCTTATTCGGTCTGTTAGGTTGGGAGGAGAGGTTGTTGGGGGAGAGAGGAAGGCCAGGATCTCTTCTCGATCATCCCAGAGTGCAGGACACAGAATAATAGGCTCAAGTGACAGAAAGCTGGATTCCGGCTGAACATCAGGAGAAACGTCCTAACTGTTAGATCAATATGACAATGGAACCCATTACCTAGGGAGATGGTGGGCTCTCCCACACTGGAGGCATTCAAGACGAGGCTGGACAGCCATCTGTCAGGGATGCTCTGATTTGGATTCCTGCACTGAGCAGGGGGTTGGACTCGATGGCCTTGTAAGCCCCTTCCAACCCTACTATTCTATGATTCTATAATTTCCAAGGCTTTGATTTCATTTACCCTAATGAAGCATACAGATACAAATTTCTAGAGATTCATAGACTACAAAGGAAACAGCCTTCAAAAAGTTCAAAGAGAAACTACGAAAGTTAGTTTCCCTTTAAAAAGGGGGGCAGCAAATTCTCTTAAATTAAGAGGTGAGAGAGAAAGAGTCCCCCACTCTCCCGTGATACTTCTAAGCCCAGCTGTGTTTCTGAAGCCTAAGAAAGTTCCTGCCCCATGTGTTCCAGCTCTTTCTCAAAATCTGAACTGTTCTGACGTTCCATTTGCTCAGAGGCAAACCTGACACTCTGCCAAAACTCATGCAGTGTGGAGTTGCCGATGCAAAAATGGTGGCTTGGAACTCTTTGCATGTATGAGAACGCTCTTCCCTTAATTTTGATGGGCCCTGACCATGCAGTCAGAGGAGCAGTATAATGGTTAGATCTGCTCCACCATGCCCTACTATACAAAACAAATGTTTTCCAGTCATGGTGTTAGATTTTAATGATATGAAAAAGGTATAAAAGAAGGCAGAAGAAAGTAGCAGACAAAAAGGCTTAAAAAAGAAAGAAAGCTTATCCCAAATGTGTGTCGTTGAGATTAGTAAGAAGATCTAAGCAAGTGAGTCGCTGTCGAAGCAATGGCAAACAGCCTAACTTGCAGAGAAGACAAAGAGTTAAAACTGGTGCATGGCACAGAAAATTTGAAACTTGATCTGCAGAACAGGCAAGCCAAAAGATAAGTGTGCCTATTACAAGAGGGAGGCTATAGTAGCCATAAAAAGGGGTGAAGCCCCCGTATGAAGCTTTAACAAAAATATTACCCACTAGAAGTGGACAATTAAAATAAAAAAGGCTTTTCTTAAATTGAAGCAAGCCTTAATATCACCGCCTGCTTTAGCCTTATCAGACCCCAGATCATGAAGTTTTTAGAGCTATGGTGCACATGAGAGCACATGAAAAAAGTGCCATTCCTGGAAAAAGGAAAAGGCAATGCTGGCAGCCACCATGGGCGGAGATATAAACAGCAGCTTGAGAGCACAGAAGCGACCAGGGGGGGGGGGGGGCAGAAAAGGAAAGGGCCGACCGGGGCTCAATAAATGTGCGTATTGCCGAGAGAAGAGACATTGGAAGAAAGATTGTCCAGAGCTGAAAGAAAAGAGAAAAGAGACTCACCCTGAAGGCTGCCAAATGCTGGCAGGGTCCTCCAGTGGAGGGGAGTCTAGCTGAAGGGCCACCACCCTACGAACAAACGCTCGGGAGAATCCCAAGGTAAAAGTAAGGGTTGGTGGCAAGGACTGTAAAGCCCTAGTAGATACTGGAGCCACATTTTCTATGATCCCTGTGAAGCCCCCCGGCAAGAGAAAGTGGAAAGCATGTAACTATAAAAGGAATTAAAGGAAAAAAAAACCAAACTAAATTGCCCATGTGTAAGCCCCTCCTCACGAAGACTGGAAATAACATACTGGAACATGCCTTTGTAGTTTCATCTGCATACCTGGTTGCCCTCTTGGGGCGGGACTTGTTAACAAAACTGCAAGCTAAAATCTTCTTCCGTGATAATCAGATTGTAGTACAGCTGCCAGCAATGCAGGGCTCAAATTATCGAATGGCCCTTCAAGCAATCAAGATTGTGTCAGAGGCCAAAGGGACTGAGATTTTAGAGAATGTTGATCCATGTGTGCGGGCAGACAGAACCCCTGCCCGAGCGAATTCATAACACAAATTAAAATCTTCTTTAAAAAGGGAGAGCCCTGTGTGCGTAAGGCAGTATCCTCTGAAAAAAGCCACCTGTGCAGGCTTGAAGCCGCTCATTGAGAAGTTCAAAAATTATGGTTAGCTAATAAAGGGATCATCCCCCTTTAACACCCTGATTTTGGGTGCGCCTGAGGCAGATAGCACCTCCTTCAGGTTAGACCAAGACCTGAGAACAGTGGCTGACTGCCCTTTGTGCCTCAAAAATGATTCAAAGATGTTTGAGCCCCCAGCTCAAATGAGAAGTCGCCCATGTGCTTACTATCCTTTTCAGAGATTTCAAATTGACTTTTCAGAGTTGCCCCAGACTCATGGCTATCGGTACCTGCTAGTAATGATAAAACCAATTGACCGCACCTTAAAGACAATGCTCACTAGAATTTGTTTAAAGATTAAGTTGAAAGGCCACAGGCCTTGCCAATCACCTTGACTCGAGTACGGTGCACCCCCAAGGAAAGGATTAAATTGACACCCTTTAAACGTTCTATAAGCGCCCACCTCGGATATTACCTATGGCTGATAGCTTAAATGTGAATTTAAAAGTAAAAGTTTTAAGATTCAAGGTTATGTTACTGCTTTGCAGTCTGTTTTGTTTTCACAGGTTTGTGACACCGCACCAATCCTGGCCTTTAGATGCTCCAGTGCATAATCTCAGTCCCAGTGATTGGGTGCTAATCCAGTCCTAGAAAGATGAACCACCTACCAAGGAGCAGAAGGGTCTGTTTCAGATCCTACTTACCACTCCCACTGCTATGAAAGTCGCCAAAGAAAAGAAGTGGATTCATCACACTGAATAAAGGCATCACCTGCACCAGAGAGGGTCACACCGGAAGCTGACCCACCTGAAGGTCACCGTTGGAATAATGAACCCCTGAAAGGACTCAAGTAGCTCTACAGAAAGAGGGCGCTCTCGTTTCAAGGGTTCCTGATGAACGGAACAAAACTGAGTTCCAAAAGTTCAAAAAAACTGTGTTTTTGTTGTCAACATTCTAGTAGCTAGAACAAAGGCGTCCTAGGCCTCACTTGCTGTTTAGAGAAAACCGTCAATGCCACAGCGATAATAGTTTGAGCCTTTAAGTGCGTAGTCCACCGCGGGACCAAAGAGAGTATAAATTTGAGAAAAGCCTTTTGAGGGGGGAATTGTAGTAAAAATGTAACCTAAAAGCCATTGTATGTGTCTTAAGCAGCACGTAGTACTGTAAGAGCTGCGCATGCCTGGAATGAGCAGACAGTAACCCTAAGATAAGGTTGCTAAGCAAACCGCTGGCAACCAATCAAAAGTAACACACTGGCTGAGGAATGCAAGCTAAGTGATAAAACTGTAGCGCGGGGGTTGCCCAGGGTCGACTCTGCTTTTGAGCGTGAGCTCCTTTGTCGAACTGTTTGCAAACAATAAAATCGAGTTGGACCCAGCCTGAAGTTGACTCTCCTCTTTGGGGCAAATTGGACTAGCTTCCAGGGGGCGAAACTAGCATTTTGTGCAACACATGCAAAGCTCTTCTTGAAGAGGAAGCTGTTTAAAATGAGGCTCAGGAAAGGAGCCAGCTTGCCAGACCATGTAAATGCAGCCTTGCAAGTTGTTGAGGAGCTGCGGGCAGTTGGCTCAGAGACCCCAGAGGAAGATGTTGCGGCCATCATTTTGTGCAGCCTGGAAGACTCCTATGAACCCCTCGTAACAGCCTTGGAAGTGTGTCCTGAAGCAGAGCTAAAACTGGACTGGAAAACATGGCCGACGCCTCACGTAAGAGTACAAAAGCTTGGCCAGAGTCAAAGCCCACGAGGGAGTCAGAACAAGCCCTTCAGGCAAAGACAAGAGAATGCTACAAATGTGGAGCCAAAACACTTTCCAGGAGAGGCTGTCCTGAAAACGGCCACGAGAGGGAGCCAAAGGGCAACAGAGGGCAAGGCCGAGTAAACTGCAGCCACAAGGGGCCGTTCCTGCCGGTCTGCTTGCCTCGGAGTAACCGGCGCGCAGAGGCACAGCCTTGGTTGGTGCTGGACTCCGGAGCTAGCAGCCACACGACTGGCCGGAGGGAGTTCTGTGAGGAACTGGGTCACCAGAAGCAGGGTTGGGTTTCCCTGGCTAGTGGGAAACAGATAAAAGTGGCTGAAATAGGAGAAGGCACCATGGACTGTTTAGCACCACCGCGTGGTGGGAAAACCAAGCTAAACGATAACTTGTTTGTGCCAGACCTGGAAGGGAACTTGCTCTCAGCAAGAAAGCTTACAGCAGATGGATTTGTCCTACTTTTTGAAAGGGATGAATGCCAAGTCTCCAGAGAAGGATGGTTGGGGGCAATGCCAGGATAAGGAACTCTATGTATGAGATTGCTAGCAGCAGGGAAGAGGCCCAGAGGGCAGACCACACCCCCCACAGCAGTTACATCCACCTCTGGCACAGATGCACGGAAGCACGGAGGCAGTGAAGGAGTTGGTGAGCAAGGAACTCACTGCAGACTTACAGATCCCAGCATCCAGGTCAAGGATGAGCTGTGTGTGCTGCATCAAGACCAAGTCCATGTGAGCCCCACTGCCCAAGGCAAGCGAGAGCAGAGCTAAAAAACCACTGGAGCTCATCCACTCTGACCTCTGTGGACCAAAGGAGGTGATAACCCCTGGAGAGGGTCAGTACTTCCTCGCTTTCCAGGTTCACAACAGTGTACATCATCAAGCATAAGGATCAAGTACTGAGCAAGCTGAAGGAGTTTGTTGCAGCAACCAAGAACAAATTCTGCAAGACATTGGGCGCCATTCGTACTGACAGTAGAGGAGAGTACATCAGAAGAGAGATGGAAGTGTACCTCCAGGCCCAAGGCATCGCGCACCAAAAGACGGTCAGCTACTCGGCAGAACAGAATGGCGTGGCTGAGGGGGGCAACAGATCACTCCTGGACATGGTAAGAAGCATGCTGTCAGATGCAAATCTACCATTTAAATTCCGGGGAGAGGCAGTGTCTACGGCGGCCTACATACAGAACAGGCTGCCAACCAGGGCCACTAGCAAAACACCTTTTGAACTGTGGCATGGAGTCAAGCCGAAGGTGGGCCATCTGAGAGTGTTTGGGTGTAAGGCCTATTCTCACATCCCAGAACAGAAAAGGACCAAGCTGGCTGACAGAGCCATCGAAGGGGTCCTGGCGGGGTACAGTTCCTACCATAAAGGCTACAGAATTCTTATTCCCGAAGCATAATTGTCAGCCAAAGTCTGCAGTTTGATGAGACTGCAAGTCCCGGGACTATGGAGCTGGTAGAGGTGAACCTGAGCACACCTGAGAGTGGAGAAGGGGAGCCCACAGTGCCTGAGGAAGATGAGAGGGCAGCCAGCACACCTCATCCCAGCAGTGAGGCCAGTGACACCGGGGAGCCCAAGCTGTGCAGAGCAGCAGGAACGCAGGAGTCAGCATGCCGCCAGCCAGGTATGGGGACTATTATTTTGCAGGCAGAGCACAGCAGATCCAAGAGCCAGTGAGTTGGGAGGACATTGCCTCCTTGCCCAAGGATGAGGCAGACAGGTGGAAGAAGGCAGCAGAGGAAGAGATGGACTCATTACACCAAAATGGGACCTGGACCCTGACTGAACTTCCCCCCAGTCGCAAGGCAATTGGCTGCAAGTGCACCTTCAAAGTGAAGCGCAACGCAGTCGGTGAAGTAGAATGCTACAAAGCCAGGTTAGTAGCGAAGGAATACTCTCAAATGTATGGGGAGAACGATGATGAAACGTTTGCCCTGGTGGTAAAGCACACCGCCATTAGAGCAACGCTGAGCATAGCAGCCAGCAGGGAGATGCAAGTTAGGCACCTAGACATTAAAGCAGCATTCCTGTATGGTGACATAGAGGAAGACCTGTACATGATGCAACCACCAGGGTTTGAAGATCCAGAAGGGGCAAGGAAAGTGTGCAAACTGCACAAAAGCATTTATGGACTTAAGCAGGCTGCCAGGGCCCTGAACGAGAAAATTAATGGAGTCCTAGTAAATCTGGGCTTCACCAAGGGGAAAGCAGACTCCTGCCTCTATACCAGGCAGAAGGGGGGCCAGTGGGCATACATACTGGTATGTCCACCAGTATGCCCACACTGGTATGTGGACAATTTGGTCCTGTGCTATGAGTGGGAAAGCGACGGCACAGAAATTATGCTCAGACTGAAGCAGAACTTTGAAATCAAGGACCTGGGTCCAGTAGTGCACTATTTGAGTATACAGGTCAAGAAGGGGGGCGGTGGGAGCATCCTCCTTAGTCAGAGACAGAAGATCGAGGAGGTGCTGCTGGCGTTGGGAATGGCAGAGGCGAAGGCGGTCAAGAGTCCATGACCACAGATCACCTGAAGGGGCGAGATGACGACGTCCCACTGCCGGATAATCAGCAGCATCGGAGGGCCCTTGGTAAGCTGCTCTTCATCGCGACAGTGACCAGGCCAGACGTAGCTGCGGCCGTGGGCACCCTGAGCAGGAAAGTGGCCAAGCCGTCTCAACGCGACTGGAACGGAGTGAAGCGTGTGATGCGCCACTTGAAAGGCGCCACACATGCAGCGCTCAAACTGCCCAGCCGCGCACACGCGGGGCTGATCAGGTGTGTGGATGCGGACTGGGGGGTGGGCCCGCAAGTCCACTTCAGGAAACCTGTTTGCATACAGTGGCGGGACTATCAGCTGGGCTAGTAAGAAGCAGGCGGTTGTGGCCACGTCTTCCACAGAGGCAGACTACGTGGCAGCAGGCAGTGCATGTCAGGGAGTGATTTGACTCAGACAATTATTCCCTGACATGGGCCTGGGGAACACTCAGGCCACGGCGCTATGTGAGGACAATCAGGGGTGCCTAAAGCTGGCTCGAGTGAGAAACTGAGGCCACCGACGAAGCACGTTGACGTGAGGCATCACCTGATAAGCGCCTTCTTAGAGCAAGAGGTGATCAAACTGAAGTACTGCCCGACTGAAGAAATGGTGGCGGATGTGCTGACAAAGCCTCTGCCGGGGGAACTGCACCAGCGCCACCTGATGGGCATGGGATTAGTGCAGTGAGCCATTGCCCTCGAGAAGGGGTGTTGGAGGGACTCGGGCCACGACTCACTTAACCTGGACTTGAAGGGTGAATATGCACCTGAGTCAGGTGGGAGGGGCCCCTGGGAGATGGGATTGCCCTTTCCTTGCCTCCTCCCCCTACTCGCTATTCTCCTTCCTCCTGCAGGGGATGCTGACCATGATGCGGACCCCGGCCAACTTACCTCCAGATGTCAGCTTGTTATATCTCAAGTAAAGTCTGTCCTTAACCCACCACTCGAGTGCGTTTTGTCTACATCCGTGGCTACTGGCGGGGGGCTGATTCGGACTTCAGCCTCTCCCAGTACAGAGGAGGGCAAAATCACCCCCCAGGTCAGTGGGCATGGCCACAGCACTGATGATTTGGCTCCCCACCCTTAAACTATTCTGCACCCCTGCCCTACAAGACCTGTCCCTTTCTGCAATACATGTTTTACCCATCTTCTAACATTACAAGAATGATCCCGTATAGATGCAATTGCAATTTTGAAAAGGAAGAAAGTTAAAGCAGGGGGTCCTCTCATTACCTCAGTGGCATGGGACAGTTCTATGAGGAGATGCATACATAAAAAGGCGTCTTACCGGGAAGGTTCTAGTGAGGTCCTTCTGTGGACAGGAGCTCCATGTGTGTATTAGAGTTCCCACTTAGGCAAGGGACTCCTCTGTTGCATTGATGGTCTGTCTTCACACACTTTCCCCCCTCCTATCCTTCCTCCTACCTCCAGTTCTCAGAAAGTGAGATTTCTCATCATTTGCCTGCTTTATCCAAGTGTGTCTCTCACCATCCTTTCTGCCCTCCCCATGTCCTTGTAGAGATTCCTAGAAGTCTGTCTCAAGCCTTTGGGCCAGCAAAACCATTCCCTGGTTGTCAGGTTCGTTGGCCACTGGTTCCTCCCCAGTCTGTGTCAGCTCTTTGTCCAGGGCCCAAGTCTGAAAGACTCAGAAAGTCTAATTGGTTTTTAATACAATTCTGCATGCAGTTTAAACATTTTAAATGTTTTGGGGGATTCCCTTATTAGACTACAGGCCATTTGGAGGAGACGCTTTGTAATGCTGTGCCATCTTCTGATGTGCTAAAAATCCTGTTTGATCACTTCTAGAGCTCAATTCTGAAGGTTTTTCAAGGAAAAGTTCGACATTCCCCTGTTGGGATGCCTGGTTGCAAGAAAGTGGGGCTTCGTGGGGGAGAGGGTGGGGGAGGGGCGGCATGTGGGCTCAGGGGGCGAGCCTGGCTGCGCTCAGATGGGCCCAGATGAGCACAGTGTGTGTGCACGAGAGAGAAACAGCAAAAGTTCTTATCAAGCCAAACAGAAAATGGCTTTCCCTTGACTTGATATTGCCCCCTAACCCTAATTTTTAAAATCTTCCCATAGAGACTCCGGGGAGAAGAAGGAAGCTGAAACTTCCAGTCCAGTCATGAGATGTGGCAGCCCTAGTCGCTGCTTCACACCCCACACTCATGTGGGGGCTTTCAATGAGAGTTACCATGCAAAGCGTCTCCTTCCTAACCTCTCAGGGAGAGGCCCTGCCAGGACTTTGTCTCTCTCCAGTGGCAGCCTTGAGTTCCACATTGCCAAGGTGCGCTGCTGCTGAAAGGCAGAGCAGAGCCAGAATCAGTTCTATGACCACAACCTCTTGGCCTACCTACTGATCCAGGGTCTGTATCAGGGGCAGGGAAGTATCTTTCTGTTAAGAGCCGCATTCCCCCAAAGGGGTGGGGATGCTGGCATGGGGCAGGTCCAGAGCCAGATGTGGGTGAGGAGACCACCTCTTTCTTTCTTTCTTTCTTTCTTTCTTTCTTTCTTTCTTTCTTTCTTTCTTTCTCTCACAATCCCTCTTCCTCCCTGGCCAGCAGGCTGTCTGTCAGACAAGGGACAGGCTGCTCTTGCCAGGGCTCTGGACTGATCACTTTTGAAACTGGGCCAAGGGCTACAGGTCGCTCACCCCCATCTCTATGCTAACACACAGTCCTCAAGAAATTCCCAGGTAATCCACTAGCCCCGCCCCGCCCCAGTAACTGGCCCACTTCTACCTATCTTTCACAGCATGTCCTCTGGTGGGAAATCCACGATGCCAAATGAAGCCTTATAATAAATCCTCCCTCTTTGTTCTATACGTAGATCAATCCCATACATTGTGTGGCCTGCTGACTGGTCTTTGGAGCATTTGCCCCCCATAGGCAAGGCACAGTGCCCTGCCAGGCTACTTAATTTACTCACCCAATAAGGCCAAGGACCCCAGAAACCAAACACCTGGCCAAAATTTATACATTTTCTTCCCATATATCCACACTCGTGACAACCTTCCCTATGCCTGCTTTCTTTATTTCTAACTACCAGATAGACCCAGGTTTGCACTAGCTGGAATAACCCTTAGTTTGATACAGTGAAGCCTTCGAGGGAAGTTATGTGGGTGTCCAAGTTGGACACATTGTGACCACCCTGTCTGGGTTAAGCGACACCTGCTGGCATTCCTATCTATTTATTTATTTATTTATTTATTTATTTATTTATGTCCCTCCTTTCTTCCAAAAAATGGTATTCAAGGCAGTGAACAATAAAATCCACATTAAAAACAAAATCTTAATTAAAATATAACATAAAAGCACAACAATAAAAGAAATAAACAGCACCAACCCATTAAAAACCCCTTCATCAACAGACCAACTTATATGCAAAAAGCCTGAATAAAAACATCTTTGCCTGCTGGCAGAAGGACAACATAGAGGGGACCAACCTGACTCCCTTGGCAAGGAGTTCTGGAACCTGGGTGTGGCCCCCAGGAAGACCCTCTCTTGCATCCCCACCAGACATGCCTCTGATGGTGACAGGACCAAGAGAAGAGCCTCCTCTGAAGATCTTAAAGCCCAGGCAGGCTCCTGTGGGAGAAGGCGGTCTTTCAGGTATCCTGGTCCCAAGCTGAATAGAGCGTTATAGGCCATAACCAGCACTTTTAATTTTGCCCGGAAACAAACCGGTAGCCAGTGAAGCTGCTGCAGTAAGTCTGTCACGTGCTCCCTGTAACTAGGCCCAGTCAACAGTCTGATTGCAGCTTTCTGGACCAGCTGATATTTCTGAACAGTTTTCAAAGGCAACCTCAAATAGAGCACATTGCAGTAGTCCAGACAGGCTGTACCTAATGGCTGGATCAGACATCTCTAGGAATGGGTGTGGTTGGTTGGAGCACTTGTTCAGTCGTTCAGTCGTGTCCGACTCTTCGTGACCCCATGGACCATAGCACGCCAGGCCTTCCTGTCCTGTGCTCTCTCCCGGAGCGTGCTCAAGTTCATATTCATTGCATCCGTGATGCTATCTAGCCATCTTATCCTCTGCCGTCCCCTTCTCCTTTTGCCTTCAGTCTTTCCCAGCATCAGGGTCTTTTCCAGGGAGTTTTCTCTTCGCATTAGGTGGCCAAAATATTTGAGCTTCAGCTTCAGTATCTGTCCTTCCAATGAGCACTCAGGGTTGATTTCCTTTAGGATGGACTGATTTGACCTCCTTGCAGTCCAGGGGACTCGTAAGAGTCTTCTCCAGCACCACAGTTCGAAAGCATCAATTCTTCGGCGCTCAGCCTTCCTTATAGTCCAGCTCTCACAGCCATACATTACTACTGGGAAAACCATAGCTTTGATTAGACGGACCTTTGTTGGCAAGGTGATGTCTCTGCTTCTTACTATGCTGTCTAGGTTGGCCATAGCTTTCCTCCCAAGGAGCAAGCGTCTTTTAATTTCATGGCTACAGTCACCGTCTGCGGTGATCTTGGAGCCCAAGAAAGTAAAATCTGTCACTGCTTCCATTTCTTCCCCTTCTATATGCCAGGAAGTGATGGGGCCAGATGCCATGATCTTCGTTTTTTTAATGTTGAGTTTCAAACCAGCTTTTGCACTCTCCTCTTTCACCCTCAACAAGAGGCTCTTGAGATCCTCTTCGCTTTCTGCTATTAGGGTGGTATCGTCTGCATATCAGAGGTTGTTGATAATTCTCCCAGCAATCTTAATTCCGACCTCTGATTCATCCAACCCGGCATTTCTCATGATGTACTCTGCATATAAGTTAAATAAGCAGGGTGACAATATGCAGCCTTGTCGTACTCCTTTCCCAATTTTGAACCAATCGGTTGTTCCATGTCTGGTTCTTACTGTTGCTTCTTGACCCTCGTACAGTTTTCTCAGGAGACAGGTAAGGTGGTCTGGTACTCCCATCACTTTCAGAATTTGCCACAGTTTGTTGTGATCCACACAATCAAAGGCTTTAGCATAGTCAATGAAGCAGAAATAGACATTTTTCTGGAATTCTCTTGCTTTCTCCATGATGCAGCGAATGTTGGCGATTTGATCTCTAGTTCCTCTGCCTCTTCTAAACCCAGCTTGTACTTCCGGTAGTTCTCGGTTCGCATACTGCTGAAGCCTAGCTTGTAGGATTTTGAGCATCACCTTGCTGGCATGTGAAATGAGCGCAATTGTGCGGTAATTTGAACACTCTTTGGCGTTGCCCTTCTTTGGAATTGGAATGTAAACTGACCTTTTCCAGTCTTGTGGCCACTGTTGAGTGTTCCAGATTTGTTGGCATATTGAATGCAGCACTTTAACAGCATCATCTTTTAGGATTTTAAATAGCTCGGCTGGAATACTGTCATCTCCGCTAGCTTTGTTGTTACTAATGCTTCCTAAGGCCCACTTGACTTCACTCTCGAGGATGTCCGGCTCAAGTTCAGTGACCGCACTATCATGGCTATCAGGGACATTCAGATCTTTCCTGTATAGTTCTTCTGTGTATTCTTGCCACCTCTTCTTAATCTCATCTGCTTCTGTTAGGTCCCTGCCTTCTTTGTCCTTTATCATGCCCGTCTTTGCACAAAACGTTCCCTTGAGATCTCCAATTTTCTTGAAGAGATCTCTAGTCTTTCCCATTCTGTTGTTTTCCTCGATTTCTTTGCATTGTTCATTTAAGAAGGCCTTCTTGTCTCTCCTTGCTATTCTCTGGAACTCTGCATTCAGTTGGGTATATCTTCCCCTTTCTCCCTTGCTTTTCGCTTCCCTTCTTTCCTGAGCTACTTGTAAAGCCTCATCAGACAGCCACTTGGCTTTCTTGCATTTCTTTTTCTTTGGGATGGATTTCGTTGCTGCCTCCTGAACCATGTTACGGACCTCCGTCCATAGTTCCTCAGGCACTCTGTCTATCAGGTCTAATCCCTGAAATCTATTCCTCACCTCCACTGTATATTCATCAGGGATATGATTTAGGTCATACCTGAACGGTTTAGTGGTTTTCCCGACGTTCTTCAATTTAAGCCGAAATTTTGCAAGAAGCAGCTCATGATCTGAGCCACAGTCAGCTCCAGGTCTTGTTTTTACTGACTGTATGGAGCTTCTCCATCTTTGGCTGCAAAGGACATAATCAATCTGATTTCGATATTGACCATCTGGTGACGTCCATGTGTAGAGTCGCCTCTTGTGCTGTTGGAAAAGAGTGTTTGCTATGATCAGCATGTTCTCTTGGCAAAACTCTATTAGCTTTTGTCCTGCTTCATTTTGTACACCAAGGCCATGCCTGCCTGTTATCCCGGTGATTTCTTGACTTCCTACTTTAGCATTCCAATCCCCTATGATGAAGAGGACATCTTTTTTTGGTGTTAGTTCTAGAAGGTGTTGTAGGTCTTCATAGAACCGATCAACCTCAGCTTCTTCAGCCTCAGTGGTTGGGGCATAGACTTGAATTACTGTGATGTTGAATGGTTTGCCTTGGATTCGTACTGAGATCATTCTATCATTTTTAAGATTGTACCCCAGTACTGCTTTTCCCACCCTTTTGTTGACTATGAGTGCTACTCCATTTCTTCTAAGGGATTCTTGCCCACAATAGTAGATATGATGGTCACCTGAATTAAATTCGCCCATGCCTGTCCATTTTAGTTCGCTGATTCCCAAGATGTCGATGTTCAATCTTGCCATCTCATGTCTGACCACCTCCAGCTTACCTTGATTCATTGATCTGACATTCCAGGTTCCTAAACAATATTGTTCTTTACAGCATCGGATTTTCTTTTCACCACCAGACACATCCACAGCTGAGTGTCCTTTCGGGTTTGGCCCAGCCGCTTCACTCTTTCTGGCGCTACTTGGAAATACCCTCTGCTCTTCCCCAGTAGCATATTGGACACCTTCCGACCTGAGGGGCTCATCTTCCGGCGTCATCTCTTTTAGCCTTGTGATACGTTCCATGGGGTTTTCTTGGCAAGAATACTGGAGTGGGTTGCCATTTCCTTCTCCAGTGGACCACATTTTGTCAGAACTCTCCACCATGACCTGTCCGTCTTGGGTGGCCCTGCACGGCATAGCTTATGGCTTCACTGAGTTACGCAAGCCCCTTCGCCACAACAAGGCAGTGATCCATGAAGGGGAGGTTGGAGCACTAGCCACCGCTAAAACCTGGGCATCCAGGTTCAAGGCTGAATCCAAGAGTACACTCAAATTGTGATCCTGAGTCTTCAGGGGGAGCATAACCCCATCCAGAACAGATTGAGTCCCTATTCCCTTATCATCAATGTACTGGTGGCACCAAACACCCCAAACTCCAGACAATATCTCCCAATGGTTTATATGTATGTACGTATGTATGTATGTATGTACGTATGTACGTATGTATGTATAATAGCCTGGGAGACAAGATGGAACCCTGAGGGATGCCACAGACCAACACTGGACCACAGGCCAACGGTCATGGTGTTGAACAGGAATCCCCCAGCACCACCTTCTGAAATCCCCCCTCCAAGAAGGGTCAGAGCCACTGTAGAACACTGCCTCCCAATTCCATCTTGGGTAGATGCCTCAGAAGGATACCATGGTTAATGGCATTGAAAGCCGGAAAGTGGTGCAGCAGTACCAACAGGGACACACTCCCTGTCCAGTTCACTGCATAGATCATCCACCAAGGCGACCAGAGCAGTCTCTGACCCATAACCAGGCCTGAAGCCAGAGTGAAATGGATGTAGAGAGTCCGCCTCATCTAGAAATCCCTGGAGCTGAGAAGCCACCCCTGCTCCAGCACTTTGCCCAAGAATGGAATATTAGAGACAGGCCAGAAATTATCCAACACAGTAGGCATGGCTTCCTGCCATAGTGTACCCCTTTAGTCCCCTGAAGTCTGTCCACTCCATCCCCCAGAGTGGGGGCTACCCTACTGCAAGGGCAAGGGGGCAGCTGCATAACTGTCCCTCAGACTACTCTCCCCTAGCTTCAAACTGTGGACTGCAAAGCAATGTGCTGGTTAGAGAAGCTTGCCACCTAGTGAAAATGATACTGCAGGCTTCATACACTTAGAATCATAGAATAATAGGGTTGGACGGGGCCTACAAGGCCATCAAGTCCAATCCCCTGCTCAATGCAGGAATCCAAGTCAGAGCATCCCTGACAGGTGGCTGTCCAGCTTCATCTTGAATGCCTCCAGTGTGGGAGAGCCCACCACCTCCCTAGGGAATTGGTTCCATTGTCGTATTGCTCTAACAGTCAGGAAGTTTTTCCTGATGTTCAGCCGGAACCTGGCTTCCTGTAACTTGAGCCCATTAGTCCGTGTCCTGCACTCTGGGATGATCAAGAAGAGATCCTGGCCTTCCTCTCTGTGACAGCCTTTCAAGTACTTGAAGAGCGCTATCCTATCTCCCCTCAGTCTTCTCTTCTCAAGCTAAACATGCCCAGTTCTTTCAGTCTCTCTTCATAGGGCTTTGTTTCCAGTCCCCTGATCATCTTTGTTGCCCTCCCCTGAACCCTCTCCAGTTTGTCTGCATCCTTCTTAAAGTGTGGTGCCCAGAACTGGACACAGTACTCCAGATGAGGCCTAACCAGTGCTGAGTAGAGGGGAACTAGTACTTCGTGGGATTTGGAAGCTATGCTTCTCTTAATGCAGCCCAAAACAGCATTTGCCTTTTTTGCAGCCACATCACATGGTTGGCTCATATTCAGCTTGTGATCGACAACAATTCCAAGATCCTTCTCGCTTGTAGTGTGGTTGAGCCACGTATCCCCCATCTTGTAACTGTGCATTTGGTTTCTTTTTCCTAGGTGCAGAACTTGGCATTTATCCCTATGAAATGTCATTCTGTTGTTTTCTGCCCAGCGCTCCAGTCTATCCAGATCACTTTGAATTTTGTTTCTGTCTTCCAAAGTATTAGCTATCACGCCCAATTTTGTGTCATCTGCACATTTGATCAGCATTCCCTGCACCTCCTCCTCCAAGTCATTAATACAAATGTTGAAGAGCACTGGGCCCAGGACTGAGCCCTGTGGTACCCCAATCGTTACCTCTCCCCAGTTTGAGAAGGTCCCATTGGTAAGCAGTCTTTGTGTCCGATTCTGTAGCCACCTGTGGATCCACCGGATCGTTGTTTCATCTAGCCCACTTTGAGCTAGTTTGCTCATCAGGATATCATGGGGCACTTTGTCGAAAGCTTTGCTGAAGTCGAGGTATATGATGTCTACAGCATTCCCACGGTCCACAAGGGAGGTTACTTGATCAAAAAATGAGATGAGATTCGTCTGGCAGGACTTGTTTTTGACAAATCCATGTTGGCTTTGAGTAATCACTTCATTGTTTTCAAGGTGCTTACAGATGGATTGCTTTATCATCTGCTCCAGAATTTTCCCAGGGAT
Organism: Heloderma suspectum; assembly: GCF_057233095.1. Lineage (NCBI taxonomy): Eukaryota > Metazoa > Chordata > Lepidosauria > Squamata > Helodermatidae > Heloderma > Heloderma suspectum. The sequence goes on from NC_139461.1 coordinate 147,030,374, forward strand.
TGATGTCAGACTGACTGGTCTGTAGTTCCCAGGTTCCTCCTTTTTACCCTTTTTGAAGATAGGGACAAGATTAGCCCTCCTCCAGTCATCTGGCACTTCACCCATCCTCCATGATTTCTCAAAGATAATAGACAGTGGTTTTGAGAGTTCTTCTGCCAGTTCCTTTATTACTCTAGGATGCAGTTCATCTGGCCTTGGAGATTTGAACTCATTCAAAGTAATTAGGTGTTCCTTGACCATATGCCTATAGATCTCAAGCTGCAATCCTGTCCCTTCAGCCTGTACTTCGCCTTTGCCAGGGGGTCATAGACCCTCTTTTGGGAGAAGACTGAGCCAAAGTAGGAATTGAGCACCTCTGCCTTTTCCTTGTCATCTGTTATCATCTTGCCATCCTTATTTAACAGCTGAACAACCAGTTCTTTCCTCTGCCTTTTACTATGCACATAGCTGAAGAAAGCCTTTTTGTTGTTTTTAGCATCCCTCACTAACCTCAGCTCGTTCTCAGCTTTAGCCTTCCTGACACCATCCCTGCAATTCTGTGCTACCTGCCTGTACTCTTCCTTTGTTGATTGGCCTTCTTTCCACTTCCTATATGTGTCTTTTTTTGTTTTCAGGTCATCTCTAAGCTTTTTGTGAAGCCACATTGGCTTCTTCTGTTGTCTTCTGCCTTTCTTCTTGTTGGAATGGTTTGTAATTGTGCCTTGAGAATTTCCTTTTTTAAAGCCTCCCACCCATCTTGGACTCCTTTTCTCGTTAGCGTCGCTTGCCATGGGACCTTAGTGATGATTGTTCTGAGTTTATTAAAATCAGCTTTCCTAAAATCCAGGGTATGCGTTTGACTACGCTCAGCTTTTGCTTCCCTTTGAACCAAGAACTCAAGTACAACATGGTTGCTTTCCCCCAGAGTTTCTGTAACTGCTACTTTATCTACTTGGGTACATTAATTAAAATTAAAAAACCAAATAACCCCAAGGTGCACATCCCTAAGGACTCCTTGGTATACATGCCAAGTTTCAGGTGTCTAGGTTTCATGGTCTTGGTGCCATGGTGCTGATGGAGAGACAGAAGTCCTCTTTTTTATTATAGGTGTGTTGCTACTGCTTAAATCGGGGATCACCACTTCATGGGGGCCAATAGTTGAAGGGATGGATAGAAACTAAGTCACCTTTAAGAGCTACTTCCAGTGCGTGCTGGAAAATAAAGGGCTGGAGGAGAAAAGTGCTGATGTTAAACTTCTGTGGAGGGTAGAGAAATGGGACACAAAACAATGGCTCTTTTAAACTTCTGCCTTCTAGTTGGAGGGAAAAACTGCTGAGAAATGGGATGGATTAAGCCTGGCAGAACTGGAAACCACACCATCTGCCCCCCCCCCCCCGCCTGCAACCTCTTGGCCTTAATACCATGAGTATTGGTTACAGAGCTGTAGTTATTTCATGGTGCAGTGAGGCTCCCAAAGAGCAGTGCTAATGTTCAAATCTTCCTGGAAATAGCATATCTGCCCTGTTCTCCCCTCTCCCTGGACTAAGTGCATGGTACATCTGTTGTCATGGTTATTTTGTGGTGAGGGGAAGACTCTGCACATGCCTAGGTGGTCTTTTGTTCAGTATAACAATTGGTTTTCTCTGTTTATAAAGTATGGATGTGGCCACCAGCTCTCTGCTTTCTGAGGAACATTTGAGTTTGACACCCGTGCCTTAGAGGCTAGGTAGGGAGGTGAGTAACAGCAGCCTGGTTGCCTGTCTTGATCAGGGGCTGAAGGCAAGAGACCTGCCGTTTCAGAGCAGGCTGGAGGACAAGGGCATTTTGTCAAAATTCTCACAGGCTTCAAATGAAAATCTAAGTGCTCATATACATTTAGGAGTTTTGAATGTCAGTTGTGAACTTGAAAAGCTCTGTTCATTTCAGCCCTAGACATAAAGATTAATGAGCCGATTGCAGTGTGCTTTGTTTGCTGATGAAGCACAATATAACTTAATAACTTCTTATCTAGCTCTCATTGCTGGGAAAAAATGAATGCAGAATCAAATCCTTTGCTCCATTTTCTTTGTCATCTCTTTCCATGAGCCAATTTTCAGCTCTTTCCCAGCTGATTCTGGGTCTCTTTTCTCCATCTTTCTGCTTCTGTGTCACTTGCCACGTGCTTTTCCTTCTCTCTTCCTTTACTCCTCTTCTGCTTTCTCACAACTCTTCCTTCCCCATAGGCCATTCTCTCTTTCTGCTCCCTTCTGAATTTCATCTCCTGTCCCCCTTTCCTCCAGTTACTTAGCCCTTACTTCTACTAAATTCTATCCATGCACAATTGTGCACAATGATGCAATAACATGTTCATATAGGTCAGGAGAGCACTTTTTCTGTGGGAGCTTGATGATGTGTTCTTTGGAGAGCACAGCTGTGAGGATTAGAGTTCCCTTTTCTCTGAAGTTAGCATTTGGTCTGTATCCTAAGTTCCTGTGCACCCCCACCCCCTGCTTTGGGACCTACTCTTGTACTTTCAGAGCCTCGTGTGGCGCAGAGTGGTAGGCGGCAGTACTGCATCCGAAACTCTCCCACGACCTGAGTTCGATCCCAGTGGAAGCTGGGTCTCAGGTAGCCGGCTCGGGTCGACTCAGCTGTCCATCCTTCCGAGGTCGGTAAAATGAGTACGCAGCTTGCTGGGGGGAAAGGTAGTCACGACTGGGAAGGCAATGGCAAACCACCCCGCTATAGTCTGCCATGAAAATGCCAGCGTAAGCGGTGTCCCTCTAGGGGTCAGTAATGACCCGGTGCTTCCACAGGAGGAACCTCTCCTCTCCTCTCCTCTCCTCTCCTCTCCTCTCCTCTCCTCTCCCCTCCCCTCCCCTCCCCTTCCCTTGTACTTTCATCTTCCCCTGTAGTTTCGCATGCCTTCCTCCTCCTTGAGGAACCTTCACATCCTTTCTTCTTAGGGTTGCTACTTCACCTAAACACTTTCTCCTCACCTAGAGAGGTCTGCCAGTTCCTGCTTGCTGTTCCAGGGAGTAGACATCACATTGTGGTTGAAGATTCAGCAGCTCATGTCACTGAATCATGACCATGAAGCACATCCTAGGGTGCTAGGCAAAGGAGGTGGGCAGACAGTTGTTTGAGGATGGCGCATTGTACACCACTGTGCAGCACGGTGCGCAGCACTGCCACTGTGATGGTGCCATCCTTAGATGATGTCTAGTGGAATGTGGGCATAAGAAAATAATACAACTCCTAGCTGAAAGAACACATGGAGAGAACCCCAGATTATCGAATCAAAATGATTCTGACTAAAACACACGCATGCGCACGGGCTCAAAGTGAGTCTGGAATTTATCACCTTTCCGACACTGAGGGAAACAAAGAAAGCTTCTTATCAGCTACAATAGGCAAACTCTCTTCTTATCTGAAGCCAGAGGATTTATGGCACCCTAAGTGTTTGGGTTTGCGTTTTGTATATTGGAACCAGACACCAAAACTTATCAGGCAGGAACTTCTTTATCTTCTCTAATTTTGTTTTCTCCTCTCTTTTCAAGACCTATGTCCTTTCCCCATAAAACATTAATGCCTTTGTTCTCCACTCACACATCTCTCTCCCCTGCTTTATCCTTCAAACACCCATTTCCTCAGCTTACTGTTCAACCCCCTTCCCTTTCTGTGGCTTACACCGCTCTCATTCTCTACCTTTTAAAAAAAGAGCATGATAAGAACATTTCATAGAATAGTAGGGTTGGAAGGGTCCTATAAGACCATTGAGTCCAACCCCTGCTCAATGCAGGAATCCAAGTCAAGACATCTCTGACAGATGGCTGTCCAGTCTTGTCTTGAAGGCCTCCAGTGTGGGAGAGCCCACCAGCTCCCTAGGGAATTGGTTCCATTGCCGTATTGCTCTAACAGTCAGGAAGTTTTTCCTGATGTTCAGCCGGAACCTGGCGTCCTGTAACTTGAGCCCATTATTCCGTGTCCTGCACTCTGGAATGGTCGAGAAGAGATCCTGGCCTTCCCCTCTGTGACAGCCTTTCAAGTACTTGAAGAGCGCTGTCCTATCTCCCCTCAGTCTTCTCTTCTCAAGGCTAAACGTGCCCAGTTCTTTCAGTCTCTCCTCATAAGGCTTTGTTTCCAGTCCCTTGAACATCTTTGTTGCCCTCCTCTGAACCTTTTCCAGTTTGTCTGTGTCCTCCTTAAAGTGTGGTGCCCAGAACTGGACACAGTACTCCGGATGAGGCCTAACTAGGGATGGGCGGATTCCCTACCTTTCGGTCCTCTGGGAATCCGCCCACGGGTGGAGGTGATCTGTTTCTCCCCCCGGAATCCTTGTGAGCTGGCTCTGCTCCTTGGTGATTCCACAGAGCCACCCACTGGCTCCGTATCGCTGGTGATACAGCTGCCATTGCCATGCCGTATCACTGAGGAATAACTCCAGATGTAAATGGCGCAGTGGACGCCACTTGCGGCCATAAAGCTCTTAGATTAACCTAAATGCAGCCGTAATTGGCTAGCCTATCCCTGGAAAAAACACAGATGCAAATGGTGTAGTGGACACCACTTGCAGCTGTAAAGCCCTTAGTTTAACCTAATTGCACCATTTACAGCTGCATTTAGGTTAATCTAAGAGCTTGACAGCTGCAAGTGGTGTCCACTGCACCATTTGCATTGGGAGTCATTCCTCAGTGATACGGCAATGGCGGCTGCCATTGCTGCATTGCCAGCAATACGGAGCCAGCGCACGTCCGTGGAATCGCTGCGGGGAGGATCCGGCTCACAAGGATTCCGGAGGGAGGTGGAGGTAAGCGATCCTTTCCACTGCGGACTCCGGAGGCTGGATTCTTTTGAATCCGGCCTCATTGGGATCCGTGGTGGAATTCTCCGCCATCCCTAGGCCTAACCAGTGCTGAGTAGAGGGGAACTAGTATTTCCTGGGATTTGGAAGCTATGCTGCTATTAATGCAGCCCAAGATAGCATTTGCCTTTTTTGCAGCCACATCACATTGTTGGCTCATATTCAGCTTGTGATCTACAACAATTCCAAGATTTGCTTGTAGTGTTGTTGAGCCCCCATCCTGTAACTGTGCATTTGGTTTCTTTTTCCGAGGTGCAGAACTTGGCATTTATTCCTACTAAATTCAATTCTGTTTTTTCCAGCCCATCAAGATCCCTTTGAATCCTGTTTCTGTCTTCCAGGGTATTAGCTGTCCCACCCAATTTTGTGTCATCTGCAAATTTGATAAGGTTCCTTAGGTCTTGCTGCTTTCCTTGGGTTCCCATGTACCATCACTGGACACATAAGAAAATATTATGCTGACAGTATATCTACATGTTTACGCTGTTTTCAACACAGCAACTGACATGATGTGGTTTTAATTATGCACTCAAATGGTCCAACACTTCACGTTATCAAAGAAAGTGAGCATCTCACATTATGTCCCAGCAACTGCCTTTCCTTACTGGTGGCACCTCCCGCTGGCCAGAGTCAGGCTCCACCCCATGCAGTTCTGCCGGTGCGGTGCAGAAGGCTGGCCGGGGCTGTGTGGGCCATCAGAGGCAGGCGGAGGAGAAAGGGTACTTTTCAGTACATGGTACTATTGTCTGTGCTCCTGTGGCCATTCACCTCCATCTCGGCCAAAGAGAAAGTGACATTTGGAGCTCAGGGACGTCTAGACTTGATCGAAGTGCGGGACTTAGATGGATGTCTGGCCTCCTCCACCAAAACAGAGGAATCGTGTTTGGGGCTTGTATGAACATATGGGTTATTTGGGGGCTGGATAGGAATCCTGGATGGGCACTGAGGGGGTATTGTATACAATGTTCTTGTCACTTAACCCCCCCTGCAATTAATTAAGAAAAAACAAAAACAAAGACCACTGCTTCAAACATCGGTATAGGTTGCAAACATCAGATACATATAAAAATACAATGTAGGTTGCAATGCATGCTTCACTCTGTGAGTATGTCTCAGCTTTAGTCTTCTGCTGTAGCATAATGGCTACAGGAAGCCCCTGGTTCAAATCAAATCTCATCTCTAGCATGGACTTGCTAGGCCAGCCCTTTCTCTCTGCCCCTGCCCCTCATCAGCAATGTAGGCATAATGAACCTGACCTAACTTACAGCTTTCTTGTAAGGATTACAACATAAGGTATGTGAAGCTCTTGAACACTGTTGATGAGTATTTATCCTTCACCCTCTTGTTCCGTCATTTAAATTAAGACTTTGTTATTGCTGAAAAAGCTTCTGTAGGTTTGACGTATTCCTGAGGGAACAGAAGACCCCTTCATTTCAGAGGGTCACGGAGAGTTGTTGCAACCAGAAGTAACGGGGGCTGCACCATGTTTGTGTCTGGTGGATGGGAATCTCTGTGTATCCAAAGATTCCCACCCATCATCAGGCCATTAATCATATTATTGCTTCTTTTCACCCTTTGTTTGGGTACTGTGCATAATGCCTCACTCAGGACAGCATTAGGAGCATCCTTCTGGAACTCAGACCTCAATTTCTGCTGTGGCTCTTGCTCCTCTTGGCTTTCTTTTGTCTGTGAGGAGGGAGGGGAACCAGTTACTTGCTTGGGTCATGGCTCCACTATGGGGACAGCAGGTGTCTTACTGCTGGGCTTTATATCGTGAAAGGGGTAGCTAGCTAGCTAGCTGCATGTGGGCACCGCTATTCAGTTGGATGTGAACAGTGTGCAGGATACCGGGGAGCACATGTCTGTATTCCAGTTACGTTCCATGTCCTCAACCCTGGTCCCCTCTCAAGCTCGGGGTGTGTGGGGTGTTCACCTGTTCTGCCCCTTGGATTGTTCGTGTGAAGGTACACGTCGGGGAAGAAAGTGGTGTGGGAGCTATCTCCACCTTTTGCGTAAGGTGCATTTTCTTGGAATTTGCTTCCAGTTATTGTCTGATCTTCTGCTTATTCTCCTCTCCAGCTCCTGAAGGATGGACTAGAAGTTAATGTTTGCTCAGAAGTGCCACTGGGTGGAGCGTTTGGTGTCCAGCCACTGTTTCTGCACCGTTCCACCCACTTGTGCTTGTTATAGGACTTTGCACTCCAGCATCATGCAGCTTCTGGGTCTGCTGCCCTAATCCAGTTAATATTTTGGGACTGCAGCATCTTGGACATGATTCCATCCCCTTGGCAGTGACTTGCTTTAGGGATGGAATTGTGGCCTTAGGCCTGTTTCACATATTACACACCACCAAGCCCCAGGTTGCCACAAAGTGTACACTGGACAGGGAGCCACAGCTGGTATCAGCTTCCAGAAGAATATACCTGCATGATATTTACATTTGCAAACATCTGTTTATCATATTCACACTTTACCTTTTTAGGTCTATGCACACATAGGACTATACCTAAAGAGCATTTTCTGCTAGCTGGGTCCAGGAGTCTCTTTTGCTTTTAGTAAATGCAAAGCCATTCTCCAGGAATTCTTTCGATGCACCCAACTTGCCAGTGGTTGTACCTGGGACCCTTCCAGGCACAATGGAAGACATACTTATTCCCTTCTGCATTTCGTCTCTCTTCATCCCTGACTAGAACGGCTTATTAGAGACTGTGGCTTGGTTCTGCTAGCCTTGTGTGATGTGCAGGATTTTAATATTTTCTATCCTGTCGTAAGGAGGCCTGCAGTCCATCTTGTGAGTTAATAAATGCAAATACCTCATTGACACAGCCCCCTCACTTCCCTCAAGGCACCTCTGTTGATCTCACCCAATTTAATGCAAAGAGCTGAAGCTCCTCAAGGGAAGGGATGGATGATGAACTCACAGAGGGACACACATTGCAGAACACCTCCCCCCAGACAAAAGCATTTGAGAAATGTAGAAATGTAACTTGCTGCAATTGATTCTCCATATTAATAGCAACATTGTGTGTTTCATTCCCATTCCATGCCCTTTCTAATCTTCATATAGATGTTCCCTTGGGCAGCACCAGCCTTTCACGCATGTCTCAGCTTTAAACAGTTGATGCATCCACAGGAAAATTGTTCTAGCTGAAATATATATCTATATATAAAAATACAAAAGCAACAACAAAAACAGAAACGGCAGAGGTTATTCCCCAAACAGATCTTGCAATAAAGGCATTTCCCTTGCCCCCTAATCATCCAGCAGTTGTTTAAATTCATCTGTGAACATTTATAGCACATTATTATTTTAACAATCTTAAGAATTTGGTGCGCATGGAAGTGGAATAATAATATCGGCCAGGCCAGGCTGGGAGCCAGGAGGCAGCTGTGCCAAGGCATCTCAGCTGTAACCTGCAGCTCCTCCTGCTATTTCCAACTCTGGCCAACATGCATCAGTGCTGACCAGCAACATCCCTGCTATTCTGGCCCTGGCCACCCACACAACTCTGCCAGAGTGCATCAATTCTGACCCACAGTGACCCCTCCCTGGCACAAGCATGCAGTATCTCCAGCACGCTGCATGGACGGTGCTGTGCTCCAGTGGGCAGAGCCTCTTGCTGCTTCGGGCCTGGAGCCTCTTGTGTGCAAGCTGCCAGCTGTGCAGCCTTTGTCTTGTAGGGAAACTCCCCCGTAGGGCAGGATCATCAGAAAAGGCCACCTTCTTTTCTGATCATTATTTTACTTGGCAGCTCAGTTCAGCATTGCCTTCATTCTGGATTATGCCACGCTCCAGTTTTCTGCTGTTTATACGGCACACCTATTGTTCTGGCTCTAAGAAGAAGCATTTTCTTTTTCTCTGTGTGTAATCATGCAGCAGCCCTGTAGGGATTATTCTTTCATTTTATTTTGAGGGGGGGCGGGGACTGTGAATGTTAGATCACAGTCCTGTTCGGTGTTCAAGCATGTGTATGTGGATGCTGTTGGAGGATACGGAGTATCTGAACCCATTCCAGTCTGGTTCAAGATGGGATCGGCCTTGGTTGCCCTGGTGGATGATTTTTCTCAAGAGAGGGACAGAGGGAGTGCAACCCTGATGCTTCTCCTTGATCTCAGCAGCTTTGGTACCATCAGTCATAGTATTCTTCTGGATCATCTCCATGAGACTGAAGCAGGGGAAACTGTATTGCAGTGTTTCTGCTTCTACCTGTGTGGTCTGTTCCAGAGAGTGGCATTGGGGGATTGTGTCTTACCCCCTTGGCAATTGTGTTGTGCAACAGGGCACTCTCCTGTCACAAAAGTTTTAAAATATCTCTATCAGGAATACAAAAAGTGTACCCACAAGCCTTCTCTGGCATTCCCAGACCCCCATTATCTGCCACCTCTGAAAAGGGTGAGGGGAGGAAAAAGCCTCTCTAGAAACAGGCTTTATGGTCCCTACCATAGAAGCCTCATTCTTAGAGTGTCCCTGGAATGTCCCTGGAATGTCAACCTGCACTTGAAGGTTTCCCCGTTTCCTAGGATGGCCTGGGGATGCTCTAGGAAAGAGGTTTCTATGGCAGGAACCATAGAGCCTATCCAGACCATTTTTCCTTTTTTTGAGGTTGGGATGGGGTGGTTGGGGCTGGGAGGGGAAGGGGCTTCAGCACCTTAGAATCATATCATAGAATCATAGAGTTGGAAGGGGCCTACAAGACCATGGAGTCCAACCCCCTGCTCAATGCAGGAAGCCTGATTCCCAGGCGGTCTCCCATCCAAGTACTAACCAGGGCTGAACCTGCTTTGCTTACGATATCAGACGAGATCAGGCACATCCAGCCCTTTGCTCATCTTGATGCTGTGACATGAAGCAATTGCTTTTGCTGCATAACCAAGTTCTGTTCCTTCTGGGGCGAATGTGAGTGGAGTGTGTGAGTGTGTGTATGGTATGTGAATGGTATGTGAGTGTGTGTGTGTGTGTGTGTGAGAGAGAGAGAGAGAGAGAGAGGTGCAGAGTATGTGCATCCCATTCCTCCCCGCCTCCAGTAGACACCCAGTGCAGCCCTTGAGGCAGAAAAGGTTGTGAACCCCTGATCTACCTGAGCCCATTGGGTGTGGTCTTCAGGGGATTTGGAGCAAGGTGTCATCAGTCATCGCTTGAACTGTGCCCAGATGCAGTGGTAGCTTGGATGATGGTCAACCAACTGAAATTTAATTTTGGTAAGACGGAGGCTTTGTGGGTGGGTGGTTCCCAGATCAGGGAGTCGGGTAATTTACTTGTAACAGGTAAATTACCCAACTCCCACTACTGGGGCAGGGTGAGGGTGCTTTTGGGCTCATCTCTGCCACTGGAAGCCCAAGTGGCCTTGGTGGCAAAGAGTGCCGATGGCCAGCTTCAGTTGGTGTGCGGGGAGGCCTTCTCTGTTGGGGCGCCCTACTGGGGCCTCTGTTGGTGGGATGATCTCCCATTGAGATCAGGCAGGCTCCTTGTGTGCAGTGTTTCTGCCGACAACTAAAAGCATCTGTTTCCAGGCATTTTCCGGACAGTTAGCATTATCAGCTGCCCTTGGTTATTTTAATGCAGTATGTTATTGGGCTTTTTTTTTTTTTTACTGTTTTATTAATTGATTTTATTGTATTCATTATATTTATTTTTCTTTATGGACCACTTTGGTGTTGTTGTTGTTTTAAATGAAAAGCGGTATAGAAATGTTCTGAAATAAAAATAAATGTGCCAAGGAACAAAAGATACAGTGTGCGTGTGTGTGTGTGTGTGTGTGTGAGAGAGAGAGAGAGAGAGAGAGAGAGTGCCACAGACATACCTCCCCCTTTCATTTTGGGGTGCCTGAGAGGAGTTTCCTCCTCCTGATGAAGGATCTTTGGATAGTTAAAAGAATGGCTGGCCTTTACTTCACACAGAGCTCAAACAGTCTTCTCTCTCTACATTCCAATTAAAGTGCCCTTGTCCACTTAAAAAAGGGTGGGAGTTCTCACTGGTAGGTCGGAAGACTAGATTTTGGTATGCAGAGACAAGAGGCCCTTTTTCTTCCAAAGGGGAAACCTACTTATCTTGGGTGAGTTTATCCCCAGAACTATAGGAAGGAGGCTTCCTCTTCCTCTTCCTCCTCCTTCTCCATCTTTGTCTGAAATATATGCCTGGAATCCCTCTTTTTTAGGATGGTGAACACATTTGAAACAGTTTCCTGTAACCAAGAAATAAAGACTTACTGCTCAGACCACTATTGAGCCAGGTAGTAAGAAGAGTGCATTGTCCTTTTTTGGTTTTTTTCTTCTTTGAGCATTTTACTTAAAACATCTGTAAACTCTGATTTTCTTAAATAAATATAATTTACTTATTATTTCTATTACTAGTTCATGCCTGAGGATTAATTTCCAACTAGCCCAATGCAAGCACCTACTAAGGGGTCTGAGCTTCCCCCAGTTACTTTGTGTGAGTCCTTCTGCAGTTATCAGGAAATGTCTGGTCTCTCTGAATTAGACAGTTGTGGACAGGACCGTGCTTACAGGCAGCACTTCTCTGGCCCCATTTTGGAGGACACCCTTTCCTCCTGCAGCAACAGTTGCTTCCTTCTGTTTAGGTGGCTAGACCCCCTCCCTCTGAATGCTAGGCTCTTGTAGGGGAAGGGGAAATTCCCTCCCCCCAACAGGTGGGTGCTAAAATATATTGCTCCCTCTACAAGGCTTAAGAGGTCAGCTTTCCTTGACCTACAAGAATGTAATGGACAAAATGGGATTTGAACAGTCAAGGTGGAGGCTATATTCATCAACTATGTTTTCATATATAACACATGCACAATGTTCTGCCTTTTTTATTTGCGGTAATGTACTTTTAAAGCTGTTGAACAAATTTAATTTCAAGCTAAGAACACAGAGGTCACAGAAGAAATGGTCAAGTTGAGAGAAAAAGGTTAATGTTGCTCTTGTCTAGAATTTTTCAGTGGGATGTCTCAGATTTCAAGGGCAGTTTGGTTTGGCCAGAGTAGTTATTTCATTTTGATATATTGTATCACATATAGTTATTGGCAGGCATAGATCATGCGCCACAAATATCCTTAACATGGAGAGCTTCAGGAAAAGAACATCTTCAGTTCTCAGAGGTCATATACACTTTGAAACTATGCTTCATACTGGGACATTTATAAATTGCTTTTGTGCTTTTTTGCACAAAACCGCCTCAGGACACCTGCCTCCACTTTGGTCAGTTGTCCTTATTGACACTCAAAGCTTCAGCTCCTTTATTCTGGGTTAAAGAGACCCTCCCCCATATGCCTAACTGGTTTTCCTCTGCCCAATGCAGGAGGAGTCACAAGGCAATAGATTTTCTAATGGTAGTGTAACAAGCCAAACACATGGGATTTTGCATTAAAAACAAACAAATAAAATTTACTGAACCCAAAAAGAGGTGTGAATACTATTGTTAATAAATCTGTGCTTGGTCCTCACCTATGCTGCCCCTTCTTAACCCTGGTTCCCAAACCCCACTTGCTAGGTGCAGCTTCTCCTCACTGTCAGCTCTCTCCTTTTATAACCCCAGAATCCTCATGCCCACAAGCCCCGCCCACTCACTTCCAAATGTCCCTTTAACCCTGTCTTACCTGGGTTACACTGAACAATGCAAGCACATACAGTAATACAACAAGCGTATGTCACAGTGACCCTGGGCCAGCTGTAGGTGGGAGACCACCCTGACTCCACAGAACACTGAAACAGGCACTCAGGCCCACATGGGGCACAGGGGTCATTTCACCACCAACCTGAAGAGAAGCAGACATGAGCTACATGGCAGTCCTTCAGGCTCTGAGCTAGTTCTAGTTCTGCATGAGTTGGGCCATCCAGCAGTGGGGCCCAGATGATGTGAATTTGCCCTCTTGCTAGATCGAGACATCAGATTCCATGACCACCTGCTTAGTCACTGCTTCTGCCTCCCTCCCCTTCACACAACAACATACCCCCACCCCTTCCTGTGGCCTACTCAAGCAGCTACAGTCCAGCATGACTGGAGCGACACTCTGGGTTCCAATAGGAGGTTGTGGGAAGCTCCATTTGTGGGGCAACAGTAGAAGCAGCACACTGGAGCCAAGAGGTGGGGGACAGTGGTGCAAACCAAACAGTGCAGGGCTAGAAGCTTATTTCACTGCAGGTATTTGAGAGCATCACGAGCTTCTCCAGCAAAAAAATAGAAAACAAAACAGAACTACAGGTAATTTCAGACTAATCCTTTGTGTATAGTAAATTGTACATATGATCAAACAAAGCTAACCTCCATCCTTGGCAACCAATTTAGCTGTGCATGGATGGTTCTCCATGGGATGTCTGTTGGGATGAGTTGGTATACTGCTTCACTGTTTATGGAAAGATTTTTTTTAAAAAATGCCTTGCAAATGTTTCCTGGGCTAGAAAAAAGGAAATAAATTGTATTTATTTTTAATTTTGTCTCTAGGATGCATTTCATCAGTGGATGGCATGTATGAATGTTTGTGTTTATGCGTGTGTGAAACTCTAAATCTTTATTGATGAAATACACATTACATCTCTTGCCATGGATTGCCGCTAAGGTGAATGTAGTGAGATTTTTCTCCATCACTAGCCCAATGTCCCAATACATTATACTGCTGTTCTGCTGCTTCACAGCATAATATTTCCCCTCCTTTCCCCAGCATTAACTCTTGGCAGTTCTTTGCCTCTACCCCTCAGTGCAAGTCCCTTACAATGGAATCTCACCTCTTGCACCGTCCGGGGGCCTCGCCTTTTCCTGTTGTGAAGGCAGCTCATGGAGTGCGCTTTCCCTTCTTGAAGGGTGTCACTGCTCCCCTCCCTCCTCTCACCCGTTCATCTCTTCCTCCCCCCGCACCCCCCGAAGTGATTTTCTACTCTGGTAGGTGAAGAAAGAGTCCTGGATCAGGACCCACCTTCCAATAGGCATAGTGAGGCTTGGCCTCAGGCGCTGATTTCGGTATCATGAAAGCAAATTGTTATTTATAATTGTTGCATTTTAACTGCCAGGCAGGTGGAGAGGCGTGCGTCTGGGTTTTCTGTTTCAGGTGCCAAAGTAACTTGACTGGCCTAGGGACCCTGCACTTTGCCCTGGGGCATGGGGGAGGGGGAGGCATTTGCTGCCCTGCCTCAGGCAGGCAAAGTCTGGAGCTACCCCTGCCCTGGAGCCCTGAAGGTTCAACAAGAGGGGGGTGGCCGAGAGGGCACCGACCAAAGGAGAGCAGCTCTCTCTGTCCCACGTCGGATTTGCTGTTCTGTGCAATATCAGTGTGCAGCTCACTGTCCTCTGAAACCTGCGCCTCTTCAAAATACCTTAAGTAGCTGTTCTTTAATCAAGTCGAACACCGGAAGGTTTCACTCGGAGGGCTCTGCCGGCTTCCTCCACAATGTCCCCTGATTACCGTCAGGAGCAGCCCCTGGCTGCTGTTGTGCGCCTCACATCAGCGGCCTTCTGCGAACGAGGCCCGAGGTGGTGGACTGGCGAAGGGCACCAGAGCGTATGATCGCATGGGGCGGCCTTCGCAGAGGCCAGGCCGCAAATGAGTCATTCAAAGGGCGGGTCCTCAGTGCATTTGCTTGGAAATACCTCCCGTTCAGAGCTCATTTCCAAGCTGGTGCACTTACTTGACAGATACGCATTTTCTTGAAATTCAGCGCTTTAGGGCGCAATCCCATGCCAGTTTTCTCTGAAAAAAGGCCTAAAACTCCAGGATGGCTGGCTGGGGCATGCTGGCAGTTGCAGGTCTTTTTAAAAACTAAACTTGCACGGGACTGCGCCTTTAGTGAAGTTGTGAGTTGTGAGTGGGCCTGAGACACCCTTGCTTTTATACGGGGAGAAAGAAGGGAAAGGCAAGGAAGAGGCGCCATCACATTTTGTTGTCATGCTGAGACTCTAATTCGGATGGAGTTCTGTAATATCATGCAAACCAGATGAATCCCACTGATTTCCTCAGGACACAAATCAGCTTAAATGATACTTTGTGAATCTAGCAGGGTTAGGTACGGACAGAACCAAGGCTTTCTCTGAAATGCTACCTGTTCTATGCACAGGGCCAGCTAGACAGGCGAAGCTGAGGAGTCTCAATGCATGGATGAGACAGTGGTGCCGAGAGGAGCGGTTCAGATTTGTTAAGCGCTGGGGAACATTTTGGGACAAGCCAGGCCTGCACAAGATGGATGGGCTCCACTTGAACCAAAATGGAACCAGACTGCTGGCGCTAAACATAAAAAGGGTGGCAGAGCAGCTTTTAAACTACACCTTGGGGCAGGGGCGTTGCTGGGTTCTTAAATGATCTGGGGCACAGGTCCATAACACAAATTTGCACGTGCATATATATATCTATGTATATCTCCAAGTCTAAGAGGACCTCTAATATGTGTGTGTGTGTGTGTGTGGGGTGTGCTTACGTGTGTGCATAGATTACATACATACATACATACAACCCCCCACTGACCCCCCACCCCACCCCACTTCAACTCAGATCCCAGTTCAGTGTTTTGGAAAACATCCCACTTCTGTTTGGGCCAGTTTGTAGTGAGTCCACTTCAGCTCAGCACCAAACCTGAGTTAAGGTTTGGAAAAATGAGTCTTTAGGCTTCCTGTTGACTACCATGGGAAATTAGAAAAAAAACTGTAACTTTTTTCTCTTGGTCAGAACTGGATGATAATTTCAGGCATAGTAGCCCCCTAGAATGGGATTACACCTGCCCAATGTCAGAAAAAAATAGGTGCAGGGTATGTATTTTGATTTTCTTTTAAAGGGCACTGCCAATGACATTGTTATTCCTTGGAAGAATTGGATACAAATTGCAGGATTCATTGCCCCATCAGAGGAGATGATGCCTGTCAAATTTCAGAATGCTAGCCACAAGGGTTTTTGTGCAAGGGTGGCCTTGACATTTTGAAGTTTCAAAAAGAGGTCATATTTCTCTCTCCCTGTACCGTATGGACCATTGTTCTGAAAATTACAGATAGCCTAGAGGTGTCCCTAAGTAAGAAACCAGCAACGTTTCAGAAGGATAGGTGCAGCAGTTCATGTGGAAGGGGAGTTCTCCAATTTGGAGGAGGGAGTTATTTACTTTCCCTTTCATTCACCCCCTCCCCAATAGTTTTTGGGTAAATTTGTATGAAAATGCACAGGTCATTAGAGGTGTCCCCCAGGCAAGAAACCTGCAAAGTTTCAGAAGGCTATACATGCCTGCAAATTTAGAATGACTAGAATTTATTTACATTTCACCAGTGGTAGCAGCAGGGGAACATGGGTGGGAAGATGCTATTGCACTCATGTCCTGCTTGTGGGTTTCCCGTGGGCATCTGGTTGGCCACTGTGTGAACAGAATGCTGGACTAGATGGATCATGGTCTGATGCAGCACGGCTCTTATTTTCTTAAACAGTGAGTGCCTCTGAGCATATGCAGAATGCTTTTCTTTCACCACTGAGCACTTACATTCTTTATCAGTTCTATTCCCCTCCATGCAACCATCCCTCCCCATCCTACCATCCTCCAGCAACTCTTCATAAAAACAGATGTTTTGTTTTGTGTAACTCTCCTCTACCTCCTCCTTTTTATGCACAAGCTCTCATTGTATCTTCCTCCCCATAACTTCATTTGTGCCAAGACTTCACCAGGATTCAGCCAATGAGTCTGTTTTCGAAACTCAATGAGTCTGTTTTCGAAACTAGGGCTAAGTTATGGAGAAACTGAGCATATACTAAGTGCCTTTCCCTCACCACTGAAGCTAGCGTTCATGCAAAACCACCACCACCACCACACAAATGACAAAACATGCATAGGACAGAGCTGAAAGGGCAGTCAATTCATTAGACAGAATTGGGTAACCACTGTATCAAGCCCGCAGTACCATGGTCACAACTCAGGACTTATTTCTGAGTAAACATGCAGGACATCAAGATGCAAACCTCCCTGCAAAAGTACCTTGTGCTGGAATCCTATGCACACTTTCCTGAGGGTAAGCCTCATTAAGCATAATGGGGTTTCTGAGTAGGTATACATAGGATTGCATAAATGAGCAGTATTTATCACCCTCCACTGTAAAACAAACCCAAAACTCCTATTTTTATTAAAGCTTTCTGTTCATAGGAACAAAGAAAGCTGCCTTATGCTGAGTCAGACCCTGGGTCCTTCTAGCCCAGTATTGTTGACACTGACTGGCAGCAGCGGCTCTCCATGGTTTCAGGCAGGACTCTTTCCCAGCCCTACCTGGAGATGCTGGGGATTGAACCTGGGACTTCTGCATACCAAGCCTGTGCTCTGCCACTGAACTACAGCCCTTCCTATTGCTGGATCATGGCAACTGACAAACAAAACAGCCCCAGATTTGTTTCTCTGCAATCATGTGAACCCACTTTTCTCAAAGGCTTGAGTGAGAAGGAGAAAAAACAACCCTCTTGTCTGTTTGTATAAAGTCAAATACAGTTCAGAACTTCTCTTTCCCACCGAAGAGTATTCTCTTTAGGAATTCCCCAAGATATGCCCTGGGTGGAATAAAGAAGAGAAAGAAAGAACAGGATAGGGGAGGGAAGAAGAAAAGAATGGTGATTGGAAATGCTGGGGGTGGGGGGTGTAGAGAGAATTCCCTAACCCAAGTGGCTCCTTTCAGAGAGGTAGTACTTCAGAGGAACGTAGGAGGCTGTGGAGGGTTTGTAAAGATTGCATGTACTTACATTAATTTATGAGGTGAGGTGGCAGAGAGCTTTTTCTAGCATTTTTTAAAACTCTAGAACCTATTTAAAAGCCTCAGCAGTTCCTCAGTCATGATGCCACTAGTCCTAACCCTCCTTTTGGAGGGGAGAAAGAAGTTTGTGGAGGCTGATTGGATCCTTTGCTGTACTGAAGCTACTAAACTTCTGCAGAAGCCAAAGATTCCAGTTTGGGCCAGTGAAATCAGACGCTGTGTGAAATACCAGTATTTCACATGGAACTCTTTCTTCCCTTCTGTCTCCCTCTTCAAAGTTTAATTGCAAGCAAGCTCCCAACAGTGGGCATGTAAGAGCAGAAAAGTAGAGAGAGGTTTTTTGCACCTCAAACCTCCCCCTACACCAGAGATTAGGGATAGGAACCTCCTAATGGTCACCTTAAACACCTTCTGATTAAGATCTCTAATCCCCTGTGTGGCTTGACAGTTTTTACTTGTTGTTTTAGTCTTTGAGAAAAGGAAACTTGATGCATGGCTAGCACAAAAGCCACTGGACCTAACTGTCTGAAATTTGACAGGTTCAGTCAGCTCCAGAGAGGCTGCCAGGTCCCCAAATTCCATACACTTATGTGGAAGCTCAAAAAAAAAAAAAAAAAAAAAAAGCTCTTTGACAGATTTTCTTGAAAAAAACAAATTTTACCTGTGGCTAGCACAAAAGCCACTGGACCTAACAGTCTGAACTTTGGCAGGCTCAGTCAGCTCCATAGGGGCAGCCAGGTCCCCAAATTTGATGCACTTATGTGGAAGCACAAAAAAATTATAGCTCTTTGCTTTGACAGATTTTCTTGAAAATAGCGAATTTTACCTGTGACTAGCTACCAGGTCACCAAATTTCATGTATTTATCATACCAACTGTGAAGGTTTGTTGATTTCACCCCAACAACCCTGCAAGGTAGGACAGGCCTAACTCGGCCACCAATTTCCCCAAGGTAACCCAGTAGCTCTCACCCAGGCCAATAGGCACTGTATTTAGCATTGAAGTTATTTAGATAGACCACACCAACTGAAGGTTGGATGAAAGTTTATTAAAAAGGGAAAGGGCAAAGGGAAAGGAATAGGGGTGAGGTGATAGGTTGTACAGGAAATTACAAGCAAAGTCAAACAAGTACAAACCTCTAAATGAAACCAAAAACGGCAAACCTCAAGGCGCACACTCCCAAGAGTAAAACAATAAAGCTAGCTAGTCTATCCTATACATACCAAAGCATGGGCCTCTCAGGATAGGCGTCGACCAGCAGCACACCCTAGTACCGTCAGGGCCAGAAGAGACACCCGCCCCTTATTTTGCTCTCCTTTTATTGTCTAGCTCTAGCAACTCCAGGCAGATTTGGAGCACCCAATCCAAATTCAGTCTCAGGACACCCCATCCAAGGAGGGTGCATCTTCCCACCAGGCACAGCTGTTATCACTTTCCCAATTAGGCAGAGCAACTCATGGCCTTGAGCTGCCAGGCTGAAAAATGGCCAAAACTCCTCAACCTCCAGTTGCTGTGGTTAGGGATGGCAGAGAATTCCACCATGGATTCCAGTGGAATCCGTGGCGGAATGGCCTCCTGCCCCCCGCCCCCCCACGGAATCCCCTGGGATGGAACTTACCTGGGGTGGATGTGGCGGATTCGGCTCTGGTGGCAGCGGCGGCGGCAGCTCTGGCAGCAGCGGCGGCTGGTCTCCTGGCCGGCCGCGGCTGGGCTGCTACAGCTGCCATTGCCGTCCTTGCAGCTGTGATACGCCATTTGTGTACGCAGATTTGGGGGGGGGTTAGCCGTGATTGCGTACGCAGGTTTTTGGGGGGGTTAGCCGTAAAGTCTTACGTAGCCTATCACGGCTAACCCCCCCAAACCTGCATACGCAAATGACGGCGGCTATGGCCGTAATTGCCTATGTAAATATTTACATAGGCTAGAATGGTGAAAAATAGGGAACCGCAAATAGCGTAGTAGGCGCTATTTGTGTTCTTTTTTTTCCGCCGTTTTATCGTACGTAAATATTTATGTAGGCCTTTACAGCAAAAAAAGAGAAAGAAATGCAAATAGCACCCACTACACTATTTGCGGTTCCCTTTTTTTTTGCTGTAATTGCCTACGTAAATATTTATGTAGGCTAGAACAGCGAAAAATAGGGAACGCAAATGGCGGCCACCGTAGCCGCTGCCATTTGCGTACGCCTTTTTTTGGGGGGGCATGCTGTGATAGGCTACGTAAATACTTATGTAGCCTATCACGGCAGCCTGGAAGGACGCAAGTGGCGGCCGCTACAGCGGCCGCTATTTGCGTCCACAGCAGCCCATCCGTGGCTGGAAGTCCGGCCGCAGACGGCCCTGGCTGGCTGCTCTGTGGAGCCACTGCAGAGCAGAGGTGGCTGGGCAGGATTCCGGGGGGGAGGACTGGATTGCCTCCCCCCCCAGCAGATGCCCCGACCGGAACCAGGTAAGTGTTTCGTACATCCCTAGCTGTGGTATACGTGACTATCCCAATGGCCCTCAAAAACCTTTACTCCATTAACCCATTCTTGAAACCAACTAAAAAAGTTATGGCCGTTTCTATTTTCCAATACAAGTCAATGGGGAAATGTAAAAAAAAAAAAAAAGACAATTGGGACAGCTTAAAAGATCCAGGGCACAGCTCAAAAAAGATCCAAGGCCCGTGCCCAGGTAGGCTTTCTTTAACGACTACGCTGCCTTGGGGGAGAGCAAGCATGAACTGGGAAGCATCAGGTTTTGGTTAAATCATCCCAAAGGGATGAAGATGAAAATGTTTCAATTGTTCAAATGCAGAAGGGGAGGAAATAGGCCAGGAGTACATGGTAGAACATAATAGCCAATCAAAGGGGCCAAAGTCCCATGGCAAAAGATGTGCATGCCAGAGGCATCTGGGGAGGGACACTGTGTATAGGTGTTTCTATGCAAATGCTAGAAGTCTCTGAGTCAAAATGTGAGAGTTGGAGTGCCTGGTTGTAAAGGATAACCTAGATGAAGTGGGCATTCTAGAAACCTGGAAGAATGGAGAGAACCAGTGGGATATGGTTATGTCTTGATATAAACTCCACAGTTTGCATCTCTGGATATACACAATGGTGTTGTTTCTAGTTATATGTTGTTTGCATATATTGTGTGTTTTATGTGCTTTTTTGTAAACGGCTTTTAAACTTTTAATATTTTATTTAATGTTTTAACTTATGTAAACAGCCCAGACAACTTCCGCTATGGGGAAGTATAGAAATGTAATAAATAATAATATACATAACCCCCCCCCCCACACATACACAGCTCTGCACACTGGCTAAGTCGACCTACAGCATGGAACACGGGTTGCAAAAAGCAAAAGGGCCCCTCCTCCTCCTGCCCCCTCCCCGCCCCACAGCAGAAGCCAGTCCTGAGCAATGGACTGCAGTTCATTTATTCCAGCCTCCTGCCTACCCGTGCGGCTAGAGTGCCAGGCTGCCTGAGCCAGTCTGCAGAAAGGTTAATGTAAAACCTGTAGAGCAGCCGCACGGCAGAAGGCAGGAGCCGCCTCCTCCGGGCGCTTTCTGCTGTTGCTGCTGCTCTCCGCTCTCCGCGGCCGTGGGATTAGAAGCACTTGGGAACTCTTGCCGACCAGGGTGAGGAAGAGGGGCGGGGGCGCTTCCTCCATGAGGGCACGGGTGGAATCAGCCTTGATCCAGCTGTCCGGGATGTGATCCCCTTCTCTGGTAATTAAAAAATATCAGCATTACAAGGAAAACGGTGTGCAGTGAAATGTAATCCATTCTGCAGGAGCTTAACCATCTGTTAAAGGTCAAACCCGTGTGCGGAGTCTGATGTCAGGATGCGGAGGATTTGGCTTCCGATGTGTTTGGGGGCGCTTTAATCCACCCCGGTGACGGGTCTGAAGCCATCTGGGGAGGGGGGAATTCCCGCAGTCCCCAAGCGAAATGAACTTTATTTCTCCGGGCAGAGCCCTCGGCCGAGACACCCGGAGAGGGGATTCTCCGTCACAGGCCATGTGTTCCACCGCGGAGTCCTGAGCCAGGCTTGCTTGGCTGAAAAAAATACTCCGCGCCACGCCGGGAAGGTGCCTGACCTTTCCTGCCTGGAAATGATTGCAGCCTCCCGGTCCAGACATTAAAACGGCCTCCCTCCCGGCCTCTCCTCCTCTCCCCGCTGCCAGCTCTCCGCGCTCGCCTCCGCCGCCACCAAGGGGTTAACCGCTCGTTCCGCCGCCCGCGTCGCAGCCGGGCGGGCGCGGGCTCGACGGCGCTGTCCGCCAATGCGGTGCTGAACTGGCAGGCGGGGCCTCCCTCGCCCGCTCGCCCCGCCAGCCGAAGTAGTTGCAAGCCCAAGGCAGTTGGCGATGGAGACGCGCCCGGTCGGGAGCCGAGGCTGCGGCCGCGGCCAGTGCCGGCGCTCTGCCGGGGCCCCGCGGAGCCCGCCGATGTCTTCTCCCGACCGAGGCAGCGGGGCGCCCCGCTGGGCGGCGAGCGCGGGAACCCCCGGGCTCGGCCGGAGCCCGCCGGGCAGCGCTGGGCGCCGCGGGCAGCCCGCGCTGTTGCTCCTGCTCACCTCGTGCTTGGCGCTGGCTCCGGCAGCCGGCCAGCTGCGTCACTCGGTGCCCGAGGAGCTGGAGCACGGGGCCTTCGTGGCCAACCTCGCCGAGGACCTGGGGCCGGATGCATCGCCGCTGTCGGCCCGGCGCTTCCGCATCGTGTCCCGGGCGGGCAGCAAGCAGCGCCTGGAGGTGAACCTGGAGAACGGGGTCCTCTTCGTCGACGAGAAGAGCGACCGCGAGGCGGGGTGCGAGGCCGGCGGCGCCTGCTTGCTGCACCTGCAGCTGGTGCTCGAGAGCCCGCTGGAGCTGCGCCGCGTCGAGGTGGAGGTGCTGGACGTCAACGACCACGCGCCGCGCTTCCCCTGCCGGAGTGCGTGCTGGAGGTGGCCGAGTCGGCGCTGCCCGGCGCCCGCTTCCCGCTGGAGAGCGCACGGGACCCCGACGTGGGCAGCAACTCGCTGCGCACCTACCGGCTCAGCCCCAGCGGCTTCTTCTCGCTGGAGGTGCAGAGCCGCAGCGACGGCAGCAAGTTCGCGGAGCTGGTGCTGCAGAGCAGCCTGGACCGCGAGCAGCAGCGCAGCCACCGGCTTCCCTGGACGGCGGCGCGCCCGCGCGGTCGGGCACTGCTCGGGTGGTGGTGACGGTGCTGGACGCCAGCGACAACGTGCCCGCCTTCGACCGGCCCTCCTACAGCGTGAGCCTGCCCGAGGACGCGCCCCGGGGCTCGCTGGTCATCCGGCTCAACGCCACCGACCCGGACAAGGGCGCCAACGGCGAGGTCGAGTACTCGCTCAGCGGGCACGCCCCGCCGCGCGTGCGGGAGCTCTTCAGCGTGGAGCCGCGCAGCGGGCAGGTGCGCCTGGCGGGCCAGCTGGACTACGAGCGGGCCCGCCTCCACGAGCTACACGTGCAGGCCAAGGACCGCGGCCCGTCGGCCGTGGCCGTCCACTGCCGCGTGCTGGTGCGCCTCCTGGACGTCAACGACAACGCGCCCGAGGTGAGCCTCACCTCGGTCTCCGCGCCGGTGCTGGAGGACGCGCCCCCGGGCACGGTCGCCGTCATCAGCGTGCTGGACCGGGACTCCGGCGACAACGGCCGGGTGAGCTGCGATGTGGCGGCCGGCGCGCCCTTCCGGCTCCAGGCCGCCGTACACAACTACTACACGCTGGTGACCACCGGGCCGCTGGACCGAGAGGCGGTGGCCGAGCACAACCTCAGCATCACGGCGCGGGACCGGGGCTCGCCGGCGCTGGCCACCACCAAGGCGCTGGCCGTGCAGGTGTCCGACGTCAACGACAACGAGCCCCGCTTCCTGCAGCCCCCCTACAGCGTCTATGTGCCGGAGAATAACGCGCCGGGGGCGTCCATCGGCGCGGTTAGCGCCCTGGACCCAGACTGCGGGCAGAACGCCTACCTGTCCTACTCGCTGGCCGAGGGCCAGGTGCAGGGCGTGCCCGTGGCCACCTACGTCGCGGTCAACGCGGACAGCGGGCACCTGTACTCGCTGCGCTCGCTGGAATACGAGCAGGCGCGCAGCTTCCGGGTGCGGGCCCAGGACGCGGGCCTCCCGCCGCTCCGCGGGAGCGCCACGGTGCACGTCTTCGTGCTGGACCAGAACGACAACGCGCCCCTCATCGTGGCCCCCGTGCCCCGCAACGGCTCTGTGGCCGTGGAGGAGGTGCCCCGCTCGGCGGGCCCAGGCTACGTGGTGGGGAAGGTCTCGGCCGTGGACGCCGACGCCGGGAAGAACGCGCGGCTCTCGTACCAGATCGCCCAGGCCACCGACGCCAGCCTCTTCAGCGTGGCCCTCCACACGGGCGAGATCCGCACCGCCCGCGCCTTCGGGGAGAAGGACGCCCCGCGGCAGCGCCTGCTCGTCCAGGTGCGCGACAGCGGGCAGCCGCCGCTCTCGGCCTCCGTCTCGCTGCGGCTCTCGGTGGTGGACCGCGCGCCCGAAGTGCTGTCGGAGGTCGGCGAGTCCCCGCCGGGGCCCGAGGCCGCCGCCTCGCCGCTCACGCGCTACCTGATCGTCTCGCTGGGCTCCGTCTCCTTCACCTTCCTGCTGGCCATCGTGATCCCCGCGGCCATCAAGTGCCGCAAGGACCGGCTCACCCTGCAGGACTACGGCTGCTCGGGGCCCCCGTGCGGCGGCCGCCGCTGCTCCTGCGACCGGCCGGCCTCGCCCGACGCCCCGAAGAACGCCAGCAGCAGCAACCCCCAGGTCTCCTCGGGCAGCGAGGTGGTCCCCGGCGGCACAGAGGGCGGGGCCATGGCGGGCCCGCCCGGCTACTGCTGCCAGGTCTGCCTCACCGCGGAGTCGGCAAAGAGCGACTTCATGTTCCTGAAGCACTACAGCCCGGCCCCGCCCAGGAACAACGAGAAGGCCCCCGAGAGCTTGCCCCCGGCTCCCGCGGAGGCGCCCCGCGGAGCCAGGAACTCGCTGCAACCCTCCAGCCAGGTGAGCTCTCGGGCGGGGGCGGGTCGCTCTGGCGGAGGGGGCCCCTGCGAGGGGCGCTGCGGGGAAAGGGCCGGGGAAGCCTTTTGGAAACGAACGATTAGAAAACTCCCCCCCCCGCCTGCCCCCTTCTCCCCCCCCCCCAATCAATCCGAGCTGGGCGAACTCTTTTCATTCCCGACAAAGTTTCTGAAGATAATTACCAGGCCCTTTGATCAAGTGACAGCGTCGCCCTGAGTACCCATCAGAAACCAAAGAATCCTCCACCAGCCTTCTTGCCCTTTTAGTTCATTATTCTGAAAACATCAGGCTCGTTTTGAATTAGTGGGACGAGCTCCAAAGTGATACCTGAGCACCTGTTAACGCGGACACCAGGAGCGGGCCGAGGAAGGTGACCTGCGGTGCTGTTGGAAGAGATGACAGCCGCGGTTCCTGTCTTTCCTGACAGCAGCACTGCTCGCTCGCCTCGCTCTCCACCCGCCTCATAGAATAGGAGGGTTGGGAGGGGCCTACAAGGCCATCGAGTCCAATCCCCTGCTCATGCAGGAATCCACGTCAGAGCATCCCTGACTGGTGGCTCGTCTTAAAGGCCTCCAGTGTGGGAGAGCCCACCACCTCCCTGGGGAATTGGTTCCATTGTCGTATTGCTCTAACAGTCAGGAAGTTTTTCCTGATGTTCAGCCGGAACCTGGCTTCCTGTAACTTGAGCCCATTATTCCGTGTCCTGCATTCTGGGATGATCGAGAAGAGATCCTGGCCTTCCTCTCTGTGACAGCCTTTCAAGTACTTGAAGAGCGCTATCCTATCTCCCCTCAGTCTTCTCTTCTCAAGGCTAAACGTGCCCAGTTCTTGCAGTCTCTCCTCATAGGGCTTTGTTTCCAGTCCCCTGATCATCTTTGTTGCCCTCCTCTGAACCCTCTCCAGCTTGTCTGCATCCTTCTTCAAGTGTGGTGCCCAGAACTGGACACAGTACTCCAGATGAGGCCTAACCAGTGTTGAGTAGAGGGGAACTAGTACTTCTCGGGATTCAGAAGCTATGCTTCTATTAATTCAACCCAAGATAACATTTGCCTTTTTTGCAGCCACATCATGTTGTTGGCTTATATTCAGCTTGTGATCGACAACAATTCCAAGATCCTTCTTGCTTGTAGTGTTGTTGAGCCAAGTATCCCCCATCTGGTAACTGCGCATTTGGTTTCTTTTCCTAGGTGCAGAACTTGGCATTTATCCCTATTAAATGTCATTCTGTTGTTTTCTGCCCAGCACTCCAGTCTATCAAGATCACTTTGAATTTTGTTTCTGTCTTCCAGGGTATTAGCTGTCCCGCCCAATTTTGTGTCATCTGCAGATTTGATCAGCATTCCCTGCACATCCTCCTCCAATTCATTAATAAAAATGTTGAAGAGCACTGGGCCCAGGACTGAGCCCTGTGGTACCCCGC
Source organism: Heloderma suspectum (assembly GCF_057233095.1). Taxonomy (NCBI): domain Eukaryota; kingdom Metazoa; phylum Chordata; class Lepidosauria; order Squamata; family Helodermatidae; genus Heloderma; species Heloderma suspectum. The sequence goes on from NC_139461.1 coordinate 147,056,327, forward strand.
TCATTACTGCTCCCGTTTGAGAAGATCCCATTGATAAGCACTCTTTGAGTCCGATTCTGTAGCCAATTGTGGATCCACTGGATCGTTGTTTCATCTAGCCCTCTTTGAGCTAGTTTGCTCATCAGGATATTGGCCCCTCCCTGCCAGGCCCAGCTCCAGCAGGTCTTCCACCAGCCCACACATGAAGTCGGCTCCACAGCGCACGGGCGAGGCCACAGGGCTTATGGAGCAACCCGGCCCTGGCGGGTGGGGGCATTTCATCCCCTCTGGTGGAGGGAGGAGAAGCTGGCCAACAGGGGAGCTGGACTCAGGCCACCACCTTGGCATCCTTCCTTGGGAGGGAGCCCCACTGAACCTCCTCCTGAGTAAACACGCACAAGATCGTACACAGCATTCTCAGTAGCAGGGTTGAGCAGGCTGCGCAGACAGCCCTGGACTGAGCAGTGTGCACATCACCCCTGGCACCCTGTCAGGAACTCTCCATTTTTCTTCCTGCCTGGGCACCGAGCCATCGGACGTTCTCCTGAACAAGCCCCATTCATTTCTATGAGGACGCGCTGCAGAATGTCCCGTTGCCTTGTGCCCAGGGTCACGCAAAGCGCCCCACCCTCCATCACTATCGGCCCTATCTGGAAAGAGGCTAAGGCGGCGCACTCCCAGCGCTGCAGCGTTGGCGTTCGGCTTGCTGGATCGGACCTTTCCGCATAGGAAGGCTTACCCAGCCCTGCCTGGTGCCTTGTTTGGGTCCTTTGGAGGCACCTTTGCCTTTCTCCCATTCGCTGAGGCCCCCTCTGCCCAGCTGGCACCTCTTGACATAAGTGCTGAGCTGCTGTCAGTGAAGAAGAAAGGGGAAGGGGACGGAGGCGCTTCGAGGGGGAGACAAACGTGCTGCCATTTCAAAGAGCTGCAATGGTGTAAGAAGACTAGAATAGACTGGTAGCTCCGGGTGAGGGTGGCGGGGAGAAAATATGACAGATCGAAAGAGACTTTTATGTTAATATTTCTTACGTTTATAAATGAATAACGCTAATTTTTTCGATGAGATACTGTTTCAATAACGCGATTACCCGGGATGGATGGGGATGGAAAGTATAATCCACTTACAAACATTAAAACCCCCACATCGCCCTGTTAAAAAAGCAGAAGCCATTCTGTAGACGTGTCTTCTTTTCGCATTTTCCCTTGGATGGCTGGACACAGTTGTCTAATATGTTAATACGATTTCCGTCTAGTCAGTTACAAACTCCCCCTAGTAACTTGATGTAAGGAGCTGATTTCCGCACCTCGAGGAGAGAGAAGCAACAAAAGCTGCCTCGCTACAGGGGTGGCGCTGGGGGAAAAGGGGTAATAAAACCCATATCGGAGAGATCTGACGTAATTCCAAATGAGAGAGAGAGAGGGAGACAGGCTGTGATCTCTCACGGAAAGAGATTTAACTCTATTGCTGCTACCTCTGGGGATCTGGGGCACGAAGCATCGTGTTAATCCACTCCTCTTGAGTCAAAGACTAACGTTTTAGAGGAGGAGGGGGAGCACGTGCACAATGGGCCTTTCTGAAATAGGCCTCGAGTCTCTCTCTCCTCAGTTTCGTCCCCCGTTTTCCCTCCAGCAGAAAGGGCAGCCTCTCGCGCCGGCGCCCAGGCCCAGTCGACCCCGACGCGCAGGGCTCCGAGATTCCCGCAGGAGGAGCGGCGCTCTAGACAGGCCCTCAGCAGAAAGGGCCTTCGTGTTCTGGAGAGACCAGCTGTCCGGCGGGAGCAACGGCCGAGCCAGAGCCCTCCGCTCGACGGCTGTTCTCGCCTTTCCCCGGCGTGAGTTCGTGTCAGAGATTCCGAAGCCGGCGGCGGCCTGGACCCGGTCTAGAACTCGGCAGGCCGTCGCGGCGGCCCACCCGCCGACCCCGCGCCAAAGAGAGGCGAAGGAGACGCGTTCGGGCGGAGGAGTGAGCCCACCCCAGCCCGCTCGGCAGGCGCGTCCTTCCCCGGAGTGAGGCCCTGCCGCCTCCGTTAGAGGGGCCGGGCGAGCGGGGCGCCCCTCCCCATCGGCCCCGCCCCGCCCCGGAGGTTCGTCGTCCCGCCGCCGCCCGCGCCTCCTGCCGGGGAGAGGCTTGAGCGGCTCGGGCCCGCTCGGCAAAGGCCTCGCCATCCGGTCGGGGCGGCACGCTGGCAGGCGAGCGAGCGTGTCCCAGCACGTGACCCCCGTGCTAACGAGGCCGTCCTACGACGTCGAAGCGCAGAACGATGGGGCAGTAAGTGGGGGGGGGGGGTTCAAAGGGAGCCGGAGCGAGCGGCGCCTCCGTTTCACAATCCACCGCGTCCGACGCCCAGTTAAAACAACACCTCGGCGAAAGCCAAGTCGGAGCGCGCCCGAGAAAAAGCAACGCCGTGGAGGCTCCGCCGCGCCCTGCGCCGTTTCGGGATGGTTGGCGCCCGCCCCGCGCGCGCCGCGGAGTAGGCCCACGGGCCCCGCGCGCGCTCGCGCGGACTGAAGTGGGCGACACCCCGGGCGGCCAGGCGAGCTGGTCTCCGTGGGGTGAAGTTTTGGCACGGGGCGCAGGAACTCAAGGGAGAGGTGTCGGGCCAGCCCGGGGCGGGCGGCCTTCCGTACTGTCCTGCCTCCAGTAGAGAAAAGCCTCGATCAGGCTGGCGCAATCGCAGGCCCAGGGCTTTGGGGGTCCTGGTCTTTCTGAGGAGCCATGGGGGACTGACAGACCGGAGCCGCGTATCCAGAGCCAGAGAACGACCCCGGATATACACAGGCCAGCTAAGTGGCCTGATGGGGGAGGCAACTGGTCAGTCTAGCGGAGTAGTGGCTGGGGCTCCCCAAGGCAGAGGCCTCTTTTCAGTCCTGCTGCTGAGACTTTTTAGCTGTAGACATCTGGCCAGGGACCGGATGTGAGATCCTCAGCATGCCAAGCACGTGCTCTGCCCCTAAGCTATGCAGCCTTCCGTAATCCTACCCAGCAAGAGGGTAAATGGGGCATAGGGCCCAGGCAGAAACAAGGCTGGGCTGCCTTCTGTTCCCCCAAAGATTATTGTTTTCAGGACTCATTCACCAGGCAGCATCCAGTTTATTAATGGTGCATGAGCCTGAGTTTCCCAGTTAGGGAGTTCCACATACTTGCCCACGGCCATGGCCTGATACACACATGGAAGATGGCAACATCAAGTGATAGTTTGCTGCATGTGAGAATTGGAGACATGACAGAAGCACAGACGGAGCACTCATATTACCTGGTATTACCTCAAACACCATGAAGCCAGTTCAACACATTCACTTGCAGTCATCAAGTGTACAGTAATCAAATGTCAAGAAATCAAGCTGCAGTATTGAATCAGGTCTATGGGTGAAAACTACCTGGTTTCTTCTCCTTTTCTACCTGCATCCAAAAGCACAGGAGGCACTTACAGAACTAGGGCCTTAGAGCTTGGCCTTCTTTGGGTTGGCTCCCTCAGGCATGTTCATTAACTGTGGTGAGTTGTTTTTGTTGTTCAGTCGTTAAGTTGTGTCTGACTCTTTGTGACCCCATGGACCACAGCACGCCAGGCCTTCCTGTCCTCCGCTCTCTCCCGGAGCGTGCTCAAGTTCATATTCATTGCATCGGTGATGCTATCCAGCCATCTCATCCTCTGCCGTCCCCTTCTCCTTTTGCCTTCAGTCTTTCCCAGCATCAGGGTCTTTTCCAGTGAGTTTTCGCATTAGGTGGCCAAAATATTTGAGCTTCAGCTTCAATATCTGTCCTTCCAATGAGCACTCAGGGTTGATTTCCTTTAGGATGGACTGATTTGATCTCCTTGCAGTCCAGGGGACTCGTAAGAGTCTTCTCCACCACCACAGTTCAAAAGCATCAATTCTTCGGCGCTCAGCCGTCCTTATAGTCCAGCTCTCACAGCCATACGTTACTACTGGGAAAACCATAGCTTTGATTATACGAACCTTTGTTGGCAAGGTGATGTCTCTGCTTCTTACTATGCTGTCTAGGTTTGCCATAGCTTTCCTCCCAAGGAGCAAGCGTCTTTTAATTTCATGGCTACAGTCACCCTCTGCGGTGATCTTGGAGCCCAAAAAAGTAAAATCTGTCACTGCTTCCATTTCTTCCCCTTCTATATGCCAGGAAGTGATGGGGCCAGATGCCATGATCTTCGTTTTCTTAATGTTGAGTTTCATAGCAGCCTTTGCACTCTCCACTTTCACCCTCAACAAGAGGCTCTTGAGATCCTCTTTGCTTTCTGCCATTAGGGTCGTATTGTCTGCATATCTGAGGTTGCTGATAATTCTCCTGGCAATCTTAATTCCGACCTGTGATTCATCCAACCTGGCATTTCTCATGATGTACTCTGCATATAAATTAAATAAGCAGGGCGACAATATACAGCCTTGTCGTACTCCTTTACCAATTTTGAACCAATCGGTTGTTCCGTGTCTGGTTCATACTGTTGCTTCTTGACCCTCGTACAGGTTTCTCAGGAGACAGGTAAGGTGGTCTGGTACTCCCATCTCTTTAAGAATTTGCCACAGTTTTGCACACAATCAAAGGCTTTAGTGTAGTCAATGAAGCAGAAATAGACATTTTTCTGGAATTCTCTTGCTTTCTCCATGATCCAGCGAATGTTGGCGATTGAATCTCTAGTTCCTCTGCCTCTTCGAAATCCCGCTTGTACTTCCTGTAGTTCTCGGTTCACATACTGCTGAAGCCTAGCTTGTAGGATTTTGAGCATCCCCTTCTGGCATGTGAAATGAGCGCAATTGTGCGGTAGTTTGAACACTCTTTGGTGTTGCCCTTCTTTGGAAATGGAATGTAAACTGACCTTTTCCAGTCTTGTGGCCACTGTTGACTGTTCCAACTTTTTTGGCATATTGAGTGCAGCACTTTAACAGCATCATCTTTTAGGATTTTAAATAGCTCAGCTGGAATACTGTCATCTCCGCTAGCTTTGTTGTTAGTAATGCTTCCTAAGGCCCACTTGACTTCACTCTCGAGGATGTCCGGCTCAAGTTCAGTGACCGCACTATCATGGCTATCAGGGACATTTAAGATCTTCCCTGTATAGTTCTTCTGTGTATTCTTTCCACCTCTTCTTAATCTCATCTGCTTCTGTTAGGTCCCTGCCTTCTTTGTCCTTTATCATGCCCGTCTTGCACAAAACGTTCCCTTGAGATCTCCAATTTTCTTGAAAAGATCTCTAGCCTTTCCCATTCTATTTTCCTCGATTTCTTTGCATAGTTCATTTAAGAAGGCCTTCTTGTCTCTCCTTGCTATTCTCTGGAACTCTGCATTCAGTTGAATATATCTTCCCCTTTCTCCCTTGCTTTTCGCTTCCCTTCTTCCCTCAGCTACTTGTAAAGCCTCATCAGACAGCCACTTTGCTTTCTTGCATTTCTTTTTCTTTGGGATGGATTGAGTTGCTGCCTCCTGAAGAATGTTACGGACCTCTGTCCATGGTTCCTCAAGCACTCTGTCTATCAGGTCTAATCCCTGAAATTTTATTTTATTTTATTTTATTTATTTATTTATTTCTATACCGCCCAATAGCCGAAGCTCTCTGGGCGGTTCACAAAAAGAAATCTATTCCTCACCTCCACTGTATATTCATAAGGGATATGATTTAGGTCATACCTGAGTGGTTTAGTGGTTTTCCCTATGTTCTTCAATTTAAGCCGACATTTTGCAAGAAGTAGCTCATGATCTGAGCCACAGTCAGCTCCAGGTCTTGTTTTTACTGACTGTATAGAGCTTCTCCAACTTTGGCTGCAAAGGACATAATCAATCTGATTTCAATATTGACCATCTGGTGATGTCCATGTGTAGAGTCGCCTCTTGTGCTGTTGGAAAAGAGTGTTTGCTATGATCAGCGTGTTCTCTTGGCAAAACTCTATTAGCCTTTGTCCTGCTTCATTTTGTACACCAAGGCCACGCTTGCCTGTTATCCCGGTGATTTCTTGACTTCCTACTTTGGCATTCCAATCCCCTATGATGAAGAGGACATCTTTTTTTGGTGTTAGTTCTAGAAGGTGTTGTAGGTCTTCATAGAACCGATCAACCTCAGCTTCTTCGGCCTCAGTGGTTGGGGCATAGACTTGAATTACTGTGATGTTGAATGGTTTGCCTTGGATTTGTACTGAGATCATTCTATCGTTTTTGAGATTGTACCCCAATACTGCTTTTCCCACCCTTCTGTTGACTATGAGTGCTACTCCATTTCTTCTAAGGGATTCTTGCCCACAGTAGTAGATACAATGGTCACCTGAATTAAATTCACCCATGCCTGTCCATTTTAGTTCGCTGATTCCCAAGATGTTGATGTTCAGTCTTGCCATCTCATGTTTGACCACCTCTAGCTTACCTTGATTCACTGATCTTACATTCCAGGTTCCTAAACAATATTGTTCTTTACAGCATCGAACTTTCTTTTCACCACCAGACACATCCACAGCTGAGTGTCCTTTCGGCTTTGGCCCAGCTGCTTCACTCTTTCTGGCGCTACTTGGAAATACCCTCTGCTCTTCCCCAGTAGTATATTGGGCACCTTCCGACCTGAGGGGCTCATCTTCTGGTATCATATCTTTTAGCCTTGTGATACGTAACATGGGGTTTTCTTGGCAAGAATACTGGAATGGGTTGCCATTTCCTTCTCCAGTGGACCACATTTTGTCAGAACTCTCCGCCATGACCTGCCCGTCTTAGGTGGTCCTGCACGGCATAGCTTATGGCTTCGCTGAGTTATGCAAGCCCCTTCGCCACAACAAGACAGTGATCCATAAAGGGGGTGGTGAGTTGTACATGTAATTGAATCATAACAGGTGAACCACCACAAGCAGAATCACCACAAGCAGAATGGAGATAGTTCACACATTTAGGCAAGAGACTGAGTCATCATGTGGAATCATGAAATGACAAGAGATCAAGCACATGAGATCCACCTGTTGGAACTTCTACCCCTTTGACTTGTTAGTGGAGCATTTTCTCAGCTCAGTCTGTTCAGCCCTAACAAGACAAGACTGCCTTTGCTTCAGAACAGGTGCATCAAAATTAAATGGGTTAGGGGACCAAAGAACTCCAATATGAAATTGCTGCTCTTCTAACCATATGCAACATGTTCCTAAGATCAGTTTCTGTACCAGAGGACTGAAGAGTAGCCAATGTAACACCAGTTTTTAAAAAGGGAACCAGGGGGGATCTGGGAAATTACAGGCCAGTTAGCTTAACATCCGTTCTGGGTAAATTGGTTGAAAGCATTATTAAAGATAAAATTAGTAAGCATATAGAAGGACAAACCCTGCTGAAAAAGAATCAAGATGGTTCCCGCAAAGGAGAATCAACATGGCTCCCACAAAGGCCTGTCTCATTAACCTTTTAAAGCTCTTTGAGAGTGTCAATACACATGTGGACAGGGGTGATCCAGTAGACATTGTTTACTTGGTCTTCCAAAAGGCTTTTGACAAAGTCCCTTACTAAAGACTTCTGAGCAAATTTAGCAGTCATGAAATAAGAGGAGAGGTCTCTTATGGACCAGTAAATGGTTAAAGAACTTAAAGCAGGGAGTAGGAAGAAATGGTAAATTCTCCCAGTGGAGGGATGTAAATAGTGGTGTCCCACAGGTATCTTGCATTGGGACCAATGCTTTTCACCTTGTTAATAAATGATCTGGAATTAAGAGTGAACGGTGAAGTGGCCAGGTTTGCCAATCACACCAAATTATTTAGTATGGTTAAAACAAAAAGGGATTGTGAAGAACTCCAAAAGGATCTCTCCAAATTGGGAGAATAGGCATCTAAATGGCAAATGCGGTTCAGTGTAAGGAAGTGTAAAGTGATGCACATTGGGGGAAAAAATCCCTACTTCAAGTGTAACCTGATGGGATCTGAGCTAGTAGTGACTGACCAAGAAAGAGATCTTGGGGTGTGATGGACAGCTCAATGAAAATATCAACCCAGTGTGCAGCTGCTGTAAAAAAGGCAAACTCCATGTTAGGCATAATTAGGAAATGAATTGAGAATAAAACTGCCAATATCATACTGCCCTTATACAAATCTATGGTGTGACCACACTTAGAATGCTGTGTACAGTTCTGGTCACCGCATCTAAAAAAAGATACTGTAGAGCTGCAAAAAGTGCAGAAAAGGGCAACTAAAATGATCAAGGGGCTGGAGCAACTCCCCTATGAGAGAAGGTTACAGTAGCTGGGCTTGTTTAGTTTGGAAAGAAGGTGAGTACCATATGTTATTTTAATTAAAAAACCGCCAAGTTCACCTGCATGCCAAATTATTAATTCCATTTGAATCAGCACTAACATTTGAACAATTAGAATGATTTTTTTCCAGTTCCAGTCAGTTATCTGTTCTTCAACATTTCAGTGATGGTCACTGAACTTGAGCCATTCAGTGTGGTCACTGAACTTGAGCCAGACATCCTAGAGAGTGAAGTCAAGTGGGCCTTAGGAAGCATTATTAACAACAAAGCTAGCGGAGATGACAGTATTCCAGCTGAGCTATTTAAGATCCTAAAAGATGATGCTGTTAAAGTGCTGCACTCAATATGCCAACAAATTTGGAACACTCAACAGTGGCCACAGGACTGGAAAAGGTCAGTTTACATTCCATTTCCAAAGAAGGGCAATGCCAAAGAGTGTTCAAAGTACCGTACAATTGTGCTCATTTCACATGCCAGCAAGGTGATGCTCAAAATCCTACAAGCTAAGCTTCAGCAGTATGTGAACCGAGAACTACCGGAAGTACAAGCTGGGTTCCAAAGAGGCAGAGGAACTAGAGATCAAATCGCCAACATTTGCTGGATCATGGAGAAAGCAAGAGAATGCCAGAAAAATGTCTATTTCTGCTTCATTGACTACGCTAAAGCCCTTGATTGTGTGGATCACAACAAACTGTGGCAAATTCTTAAAGAGATGGGAGTACCAGACCACCTTACCTGTCTCCTGAGAAACCTGTACGAGGGTCAAGAAGCAACAGTAAGAAGCAGACACGGAACAACCGATTGGTTCAAAATTGGTAAAGGAGTACGACAAGGCTGTATATTGTCGCCCTGCTTATTTAATTTATATGCAGAGTACATCATGAGAAACACCGGGTTGGATGAATCACAGGTCGGAATTAAGATTGCCGGGAGAATTATCAACAACCTCAAATATGCAGACGATACCACCCTAATGGCAGAAAGCGAAGAGGATCTCAAGAGCCTCTTGTTGAGGGTGAAAGTGGAGAGTGCAAAAGCTGTTTTGAAACTCAACATTAAAAAAACGAAGATCATGGCATCTGGCCCCATCACTTCCTGGCATATAGAAGGGGAAGAAATGGAAGCAGTCAGTTATCTGTTCTTCAACATTTATAGCATGAACACAATAACAAAAAAGAATTGTGCATACCTATGTTTGTCTTGCTGCATTTCGGGGAACCCAGGAGGAAACACTGTTATCCCGATCCCAAAGCAGCAATGCAAACAGGATGTGAATATTCATACATCATCAATGACAGCACACTACATTGGCAATGAATAACAACAGCATAACAGGTCAAAGATTCTGTTACGTACTGCTAATATTTCTCCTCAATGATACACCTTCTCGTATAATCATCTTCCCCTACGTTATTTAGCCAGGGCTTAATTTGAATTTCGATTCAGCCCTAAAACTATTGAGCTGTCAGGGTGGACACTGGGCCCAAAGAACCTCAGAGCAGTTCTGATTCTGAGGAGGAACAGCTGTTCATGGGAGAGGAGCGCGCTTATCCCTCCCAGGCCCTGCAGCTGGCAGAGATTCCTCCTGCCAGCATTCCAGACATAGATAGCAGTCCTGGGAGTGAAAGAGCGCAGGAGGAGGACTGGCTGGATGCTCGACGCAGACGCAGAGAGCGACGAGCTATGGAGGGCGCGGAAAGGTGGCGTAGCACACGTTTGGTGCGCAAGCAACGGTCGCGTCCAGAGGACCCAAGGGAAAAGGGGAGGGACTCTCCTTAGCCCATAAGTTCAGGGTCTGCAAGTGATTCTCGTTCAAACGGGGACCAACTGTTTCCAACCCAGGGCATAGATTATTCTGCTGTTCATAGCTTAGTCGCTGGTGATAGAATTATTAAGTTGTAAAAGGAATAAAGCCTTGAAAAGAATCCTTTGTCTGTGTCTGGAGTTGGCTACTGGAGTAGACTGAAAGAGGCCGGCTAGGGCCTCCTGACAGCTTGGTCCCCGTTCCTCTTTTTTTTCCTCTCTCTCTCGTGCTCCTCCTACTGCCAAATGGAGGGTGCTGGAGACCAGATGGTGCAGGCTCTGGTGCAAGAGAACCAGATTCTCCGTGATCAAATGGCTCAACTGACGGCTGCCGTGCAGAATCTACAAGCTGTGGTTCAACTCCCGCCACCTTCGATTCCCCCCCGCCGCAAGTGCCTGGTGGCCTTGCCAGAGAAGTTGTCTGGGGAGAAGGGACTTTTTCAGATTTTCAGGGCCCAATCAGAGTTGTACATGTGCCTTTGACCTGAGGATTTCCTGACAGAACAGGTTCGTGTGGGCTTCATCATTAACCTACTTTCCGGTATGGTGGCTAAATGGACTTCAGGACTCCTTGTCGCTAACGACCCCCTGCTTGGGGACTATCAATGTTTCATGACAGCGATGGCCCATTTTTTCGGTGACCCCCTGCGTACGCAGACGGCTTCTCAGGAGATTCGTCGCCTCAGGCAGGGCAAGGACTCAGTTTCCACCTATGTGACAACTTTTCGCTTCCTGATGCAGGATTTACAGTGGAATGAGGCCCTCTGGTGGCTCAGTTTTTGGACAGTTTAAACGACGAGATCTTGGACGAGTTGGCGTACACACCCAGCCCGCCGACTTTGGAGGACCTCATCCAGACCTGCCTCCAGATAGATAGTTGGCTGGAGGGGTGCCGGCAGATGCGCCGCGGCGCCGGGGGCTGAGATTTCCCTCCTCCCATTCCCCCACATTTCCTGCCCCCTCCCCCACCCCCGCCCCTGCGGTGGGGGCAGAGGAGTTCCCGATGCAGCTGGGAGCTACCCGAGCCCCGCTGCCGCCAGAGGAGCTTGAGCGCCGGCGAGCTGAGCACCGCTGCTTTCGGTGTGGAAAACTGGGCCATTTCACCAAGACCTGCCGCGTTAGATCCACAGCTCCTCTGTTTCCCCCTCCTCTCCTTCCCCCTCCTCCTCCTCCTCGTTCCCAGGCCTGACTAGACCGCACCCTAAGCCTGTTGGGGGCCTCCAGTGTGGGGGTCGGTTCCCCACCGGGTGGGTGCCTTCCGCAACCCCCCCACCTTCCATCTGCTATTGCCGGTTCACCTACGCTCCTCCCAGTGGGGTGGGGTGGAAGCCCTGGCTTTAGTGGACTCTGGAGCTACGACCAGTTTCATGGACGAAACGTTTGCTCTCTTCCACAAGATTCCTACCCTGCCTCTTCCTGCCCCCTTGGCAGTGGAGACCATCAATGGGCGTCCTCTCTTCGGGCGCGGTGACCCGTATTACAATCCCACTCACTCTGCGCGCCCAGTCCCACGTTGAGCAGATTCAGTTTCACTTGGCCAAGGTTCCCCTATACCCAATCGTGCTGGGTGTTTCCTGGCTCTCTAAGCATAATCCTCAGATTTCTTGGGGGCTTCAGCAGGTGGAGTTTGCATCTCCCTACTGCTGGGAGCATTGCCTCCCGGAGGAGGCGCCTGTCCCAGTCCAGGCCTTAACTCTTTCCCTCCTCATCTGTTTCTGGCAGTTCTTCAGCTACCGTCATCCTCCCAGAGAAGTATGCAGCTTTGTGGGAAGTTTTTGACAAGAAGGAGGCTGACCAGCTCCCCCCCGCCCACCGCCCTTTTGACTGTGCTATTAACCTCATTCTGGGGGCGACCATCCCCGCTGGCCGGCTGTATTCGATGTCGGATCCGGAACTTCGAGTTCTGCACGAGTTTTTGGACACAAATCTCAAACGTGGCTTCATTCACACTTCCTCCTCCCCCGTCTGTGCCCCTACCTTTTTTGTTGCCAAACGATCTGGAGAACTCCGCCTGGTGCATGACTATAGAGCCCTCAGTTCGGTCTCCATCCCTGACAAGTACCCCGTCCCCCTCATACCTGAGATGCTGGAGCACCTGGGGCAAGCCAAGATTTTCACAAAGTTGGACCTGCGTGGCGCCTACAATCTGATTCGCATCCGTGAGGGGGATGAGCGGAAGACCTCTTTCGGAACCCGGTATGGAGCGTATGAATACCTAGTGATGCCGTTTGGGCTCACCTGCGCCCCCCCCCCCACGGTTTTGCGTTTTATGAATGCCATCTTCCGGGACTATTTGGACACTTTCCTCATTGTATATCTCGATGGTTTACTTATATTTTCTGAAGACCCCCCATGCCCATCAGCATCATGTCTCCGCTGTTCTCCAGCGCCTCCACGAGAACCATCTGTCTGCCAGGCTGGAGAAATGTGCGTTTGACCTAACCTCTTTGGACTTTCTTGGCTACATTATCTCAGCTGACGGAATCACGATGGATCCTGCAAAGGTCCAGGCTGACCTCTCCTGGCAGGCTCCATCCACCAAGAAGGACTTGCAACGTTTTCTGGGTTTTGCAGATTTTTACAGAAAGTTCCTGCCCAGCTTTGCTCGGCTGACATCTCCTCTCACAGACCTCCTTAAGTGCAGGAAATCTCCTTTTCATTGGACAGCATCTGCCCAACAGGCTTTCGAGGAACTTAAGAGACTTTTCAGTTCTGAGCCGATCCTGTTACATCCCGACCCGAGGAGACCTTTTGTAGTCCAAACTGATGCCTCTGACTTTGCGGTGGGGGCAGTGGTTTTTCAACCAGATCGGGCGGGCGGCGGGTTGCAACCCTGCACCTACCACTCCAGGAAGCTGAACATGTCTGAGAGGAATTATACCATCTGGGAGAAGGAACTGTTGGCCATCAAGTCCGCTTTGGAGACCTGGCGTTAGGGATGTACGAAAGTCACTTACCTGTTCGCGGATTATGTTGATGGTGGGGGGGAGGCGCACCGTCCCTTCCCCCAGAATCCTCGCCGGGGGGGAGGTGCTCCGCGCCTCCCCCCCAGAACCTGGCCAGCCGGCTCCGCTCTGTAGGGATTCTGCGGAGCCGCCGGCTGGCTCCGCCAGCAGCCGGACATCTGGCCACTGGCTAGCAGGGACCCAAATGGCGGCGGCCATAGCCGCCGCCGTTTGCGTCCCTGCAGTCAGCCGTGATAGGCTACGTAAATGTTTACGTAGCCTATCATGTCTGACTTAAACCAAAAACCAAAAACCTCGCATACGCAAATGGTGGCGGCCATGGCCGCCGCCATTTGCGTTCCTTATTTTGGCACGTCTTAGTCTACATCAAGATTTACGTAGACTAAAGACGGCGAAAATAAGGGGAACGCAAATAGCGTAGCATCCGCTACGCTATTTGCATTCCCCTTATTTTCGCCGTCTTAGTCTACGTAAATCTTGATGTAGACTAAGACGTGCCAAAATAAGGAACGCAAATGGCGGCGGCCGTAGCCGCCGCCATTTGCATACGCGGGGTTTTGGTTTTTTTAAAAGTCAGACGTGATAGGCTACGTAAACATTTACATAGCCTATCACGGTTTCTTTTTTTTTAAAGCTAGCCCTGATAGGCTACGTAAATCTTTACGTAGCCTATCACATCTTTTTTCTTTTTTTTAACTGGAAATGGCGGCGGTAGCAGCCGGTCGGAAGACCGGCCGCCACAGCTGCCGCTGCACCGCTGCCGGAGCCGCCGCCGGAGCTGCCACCGCCCGGAAGATCCGCCCCAGGTAAGTCTCGTCCCAGGGGTGGTGGGGGGGTTGCAGGCCATTTCACCACCGATTTCGGCCTCCCCGAGATCCGTGGTTCTGGCATTCGGCCTCCCCGAGATCCGTGGCGGAATTCTCTGACATCCCTACCTGGCGTCATCTTCTAGAGGGAGCACAGTGCCCAGTTGAAGTTAGAACTGACCATCGCAACCTCGAACATCTTCAGACAGCCCGTGCCTTCAACCAGGGGCAGATTAGGTGGTTGCTTTTCCCCCCCTGGTTCCACCTTAAGATTTGCCATGCGAAGGCATCTGACAACCTACAAGCAGATGCTCTTTCTCGTAAGCCAGACCTCCAGCCAGGAGGTGAGGGAAATCCCCTCCTCTCGGATTCTTCCCCCCAGAGCCTGGCGGCAGCTGCAGTGCCTCGCTCTTGGGAGGAGCTCCTTCACTCTGCACAGGCTCAGGATGCTTTTGTTTGCACGAAGGTGGAGGAATTGGGGCTAGCCTCTGTCCCCCCCACCCTACCCCTTTCTCTTTGCGAGGTGGCCTGCTTTACCATTCTGGCCGGGTCTATGTGCCTTCTAGACTCCTCCGTGAGAAGGTCCTCCATCAGTGCCACGACTCCCTCACAGCTGGGCATTTTGGCGTCGCCAAGACCCTGCACGGAGTGACGCAGGATTTTTGGTGGCCTCGTGTGTGTTGGGACGTCAAGTCCTATGTCGCCTCCTGCCCAACCTGCCAGCGGGCGAAGGCCCCCTCAGGCAGGCCCACAGGCTTGCTTCACCCCCTGCCTACCCCCTCAGGACCTTGGAAACTGCTCTCTCTTGACTTCATCACTGACTTGCCTCCCTCACATGGTAAGACCACCATTCTGGTGGTGGAGGATTTGTTTTCTAAGATGGCCCATTTCATCCCTTGCTCTGGGTTGCCCACAGCCAGGGAGACGGCAGAGCTGTTTTTGGCGCATGTTTTCCGGCTCCACGGATGGCCCGAGGGTCTCATTTCGGATAGGGGCCCCCAGTTCACTGCCTATTTGTGGAGGGAGCTACTTGGGCTTCTACATGTGACGCTCCGTCTTTCCTCCACCCACCATCCACAGACGGACAGTCAGACTGAGCGCGCCAATGCGACTCTGGAGCAATATTTGCGCTGTTATGTCATTTACCAGCAAGATGACTGGTTTTCCTTGCTGCCTCTCACGGAATTTGCTTATAACCATGCCTGCCATGCTTCCACCCACCAAACTCCATTTTATGCCTATTTTGGTTACCACCCCAAGGCTTTCCTGTCCACCCTAGCTCCCTCTTTGGTGCCGGCGGCCCATGACTTTTTGGAGGAGTTGAGAGCAGTGCACCACCTCTTACGGGACTCCCTCGAGCACACCAAGACAGCCTACAAGGCCTCTGCGGACTGACGGTGCCAGCTGGGTCCGTCTCTGCAACCGGGAGACTGGGTTTGATTGTCCACCCACTACCTCCCCTCTCACTCACCTGCAAGGAAGCTCGCACCTTGTTGCACGGGGCCTTTCCAGATTAAGGCCCAGATTAACCCTGTTGCTTTTCGCCTGGCTCTCCCCCCCTCCATGAAGATCCATCCTGTTTTTCATCGGTCCTTGCTGTCCCCCCTGGTTTCTGGCGACCCTCATTGCTCGACTGGCTCCCCCCCCCACCGCCAGTGCTGGTGGAGGGGGAGGAGGAGTTTGAGGTCGCGGAAATTCTGGATTCCCGCCTTTCTCGCAGACGCCTGTAATATCTGGTGGACTGGAAGGGGTACAGGCCAGATGAACGATCCTGGGAACCCATGGAATATGTACATGCTCCATTGCTGCTGAGGCGTTTCCACCAGCTGTACCCCCACAAGCCCGGGGGGGGGGCGGTTCATGGGAGCGGGGATGATGTCTGGGTGGACACTGAGCCCATAGAACCTCAGAGCAGTTCTGATTCTGAGGAGGAACAGCTGTCTGTGGGAGAGGAGCGCGCTCATCCCTCCCAGGCCCTGCAGCTGGCAGAGATTCCCCCTGCCAGCATTCCAGACATAGATAGCGGTCCTGGGAGTGAAAGCGCAGGAGGAGGACTGGCTGGATGCTCGACGCAGATGCAGAGAGCGACGAGCTATGGAGGGTGCAGAAAGGAGGCGTAGCGCACAATTGGCGCGCAAGCAACAGTTGCGTCCAGAGGACCCAAGGGAAAAGGGGAGGGACTCTCCTTAGCCCATAAGTTCAGGGTCTGCAAGTGATTCTCATTCAAACGGGGACCAACTGTTTCCAACCCAGGGCATAGATTACTCTGCTGTTCATAGCTTAGTCGCTGGTGATAGAGTTATTAAGTTGCAAAAGGAATAAAGCCTTGAAAAGAATCCTTTGTCTGTTTCTGGAGTTGGCTACTGGAGTAGACTGAAAGAGGCCGGCTAGGGCCTCCTGACATGAGCTTAGCCCCCAAACTACAACAGTGAGAAAAAGTTTGTGAAGCCCTTAGGAAGGTCACATATTTCCAACCTAAAATGTGTTTAGATCTTAATTTAACAGCATAATCTAACCCATCCTGATGCCTCAGTCTGTTTCACCAAGCTAGGCTTCACCAAGACCCAGGTTCCATCCTGGGAAGCCCAGTCTCCCCAACCCTGACCCTAACATGGGTCTTAACCCTAATTTCCTTGTGCTACTGTATCATCCCCCCATCCACACGGTGTAAAAGACAGGAGGCAACCCATCCTGATGGCCCACTCAATCTGTTTCACCATGTTACACAAATTTTAGTTTTGCCCCCTGGAGGTTAGTCCAATTTGCCCCAAAGTGGAGAGTCAACTTCAGGCTGGGTCCAACTCGATTTTATTGTTTGCAAACAGTTTGACAAAGGAACTCACACTCAAAAGCAGAGTCAACCCTGGGCAACCCCTCCGCTACAGTTTTATCACTTAGCTTGCATTCCTCAGCCAGCGTGTTACTTTTGATTGGTTGCCAGCGGTTTGCCTAGCAACCTTATCTTAGGGTTACTGTCTGCTCATCCCAGGCATGTGCAGCTCTTACGATACTACGTGCTTCTTAAGACACATACAATGGCTTTAGGTTGCATTTTTACTACAATTCCCCCCTCAAAAGGCTTTTCTCAAATTTTTACTCTCTTTGGTCCAGCGGTGGACTATGCACTTAAAGGCGCAAACTATTATCGCTGTGGGATTGATGGTTTTCTCTAAACAGCAAGTGGGGCCTAGGACACCTTTGTTCTAGCTACTAGAATGTTGACAACGAAAACACATTTTTGGTGTAAATCTGGAATTTGAACTTTTGGAACTCAGTTTTGTTCAGTTCATCAGGAACCCTTGAAACGAGAGTGCCCTCTTTCTGTAGAGCTACCTGTGGTTTTCTAATTAAGGCAGGCAACAAAGTAAAGTTTCTGACAGTTGATAGATGTTCGTAATACAAAGCAAAATTATCTCTATTCTGCTTAAACATAAGCTCACCATGCCTCTTAAACTAATGCTTTTTTTCTTTTTCTTTTTTACTTGAGTGGGGAGCATTGAGACAACTAAACTT
Source organism: Heloderma suspectum (assembly GCF_057233095.1). NCBI lineage: Eukaryota > Metazoa > Chordata > Lepidosauria > Squamata > Helodermatidae > Heloderma > Heloderma suspectum. The sequence goes on from NC_139461.1 coordinate 147,073,606, forward strand.
AAGGAGAGAATAATGTGCATGAGTAAGCCTTAGGAGAAAGCTCTCTCATAAACAAATACTTGAGTCCCTCCAGGGGTTCATTATTCCAACTGCTGCCTTCAGGTGGGTCAGCTTCCGGTGTGACCCTCTCTGGTGCAGGTGATGCCTTTATTCAGTGTGATGAATCCACTTTTTCCCTTTAGCGACTTTTATAGCAATGGGAGTGGTAAGTAGGATCTGAAATGGACTCTTCTGCTTCTTGGTAGGTGGTTCATCTTTCTAGGACTGGATTAGCACCCAATCACTGGGATTGAGATTATGCACTGGAGCGTCTAAAGGCCAGGATTGGTGAGGTGTCGCAAACCTGTGAAACAAAACAGACTGCAAGGCAGTAGCATAATCTTGAATCTTAAAACTCTACTAAATTTACATTTAAGCTATCAGCCATAGGTAATATCTGAGGTGGGAGCTTAAATAACGCTTAAAGAGTGTCAATTTAATATGTCCCTTGGGGGTGCACCGTACTCGAGTCAAGGTGATTGGCAAGACCTGTGGCCTTTCAACTTAATCTTTAAACAAATTCTAGTGAGCATTGTCTCAGAGTGGTAGGTGGCAGTATTGCAACCGAAACTCTCCCCATGACCTGAGTTCGATCCCAGCGGAAGCCGGGTCTCGGGTAGCTGGCTTGGGTTGACTCAGCCGTCCATCCCTACGAGGTTGGTAAAACAAGTACCCAGCTTGCTGGGGGAAAGGTAGTCACGACTGGGGAAGGCAATGGCAAACCACCCCTCTACAGTCTGCCAGGAAAACGCCAGCGCAAGTGGCGTCCCTCTAGGGGTCAGTAATGACTCGGTCTTTGCACAGGAGGAACCTTTCCTTCCTTCATCTTCTCGACTTGTGGATTGAGGTTTCCAAGGGGGGTGTAGGTTCTAGTTAGTTTGTTATGCCTGGGCCACTGCTTGCGTCACTTGTCCAACAAAATGGGGCCCCTGATTTGATTCACACTCTCTAGGTAACAAGAGCCTAGGGATTACTTTTTAACAGGATCTTGGCTACTGTCTGTGTGGGGCAGTCAATTGGTTTTATTATTACTAGCATGTATCGATAGCCATGAGGGTTAAATTGAGTCTTAACCCTAATTTTCTTGTACAACTGTAACAAACCCCCGTCCACTTTCTACAAAAAGAGAGGATGCACCCTGTTCTGATGGCCCACTCAGTCATTTTTTACCAAGCTTGCCTTCACCATGACCCTGGTTCCATCCTGGGAAGCCCAGTATCCCCAACCCTAACCCTAACTTGGGTCTTAACCCTGATTTTGTTATGGAACTTTAACATCCCCGAGTCCATACTGTGTACTAAAAGACAGGAGGCAACCCATCGTGATCGGCCACTGAATCTGTTTCACCATGCTTGGCTTTACTGAGGCCCTGGTTCCCTCCTGGGAAGCCAAGTCTCCCCAACCCTGAACCTAATTTGAGATTTAACCCTAATTTTCTTGTGCAAGTGTAAAAACCCCCAAACCACAGTTAGTTAGTTGTACTAAAAGACAGTAGGCACACCATTCCTTTGGCCCACTCAGTCTGTTTCACCATGCTTGGCTTCAGCAACACCCTGTTTCCAATCAGGGAAGCCAAGTCTCCTGACCCCTAACCCTAACTTCGGACTTAACCCTAATATCCTCTTAACCCTAAGACCCTGGTTCCATCCTGGGAAGCCCAGTCTCCCCAACCCTAACCCTAACTTGGGTTTTAACCCTAATTTTGTTGAGGAACTTTAACATCCCACAGTCCACACTGTGTACTAAAAGACAGGAGGCAACCCATCCTGATGGGCCACTCAATCTGTTTCACCATGCTTGGCTTTACCGATGCCCTGGTTCACTCCTGGGAAGCCAAGTCTCCCCAACCCTAACCCTAATTTGATTCTCAACCCTAATTCCCTTTTTGGACTGAAACATACCGCCGTCCACAGAGTGTACCAAATGTCAGTATGTAAGCCATCTTGATGTCCCACTCAGTCTGAATCACCAAGCTAGGCTTCAACAATCACCCGTTTCCAACCTGGGAAGCCAAGTCTCCCCAACCCTAACCATAACTTTAGACTTAATCCTAATTTTCATCTGCAACTGTAACAAACCACCGTCCACTCTTTGTACTAAAAGACAGTAGGCACCCAGTTCTGATGGCCCACTCTGTCTGTTTTACTAAGCTTGGCTTCACCAACACCCTGTTTCCATTCTGGGAAGCCCAGTCTCCCGAACCCTAACCTTAATTTGGGTTTTAACCCTAATTTCCTTTTGGGAATGAAACATCCCCCCGCCCACACGGTGTACTAAAAGACAGGAGGCAACCCAACCTGAAGTCCTACTCAATCTGTTTCAACTTGCTTGGCTTTACTGACGCCCTGGTTCACTCCTGGGAATACAAGTCTCCCCAACCCTAACCCTAACCCGGATCTTAACCCTAATTTCATCTTGGGACTCAAACATGTCCCTGTCCACACGGTATGCTAACCAGCAGTATGTTATCGTCCTGATGGGCTACTCAATCTGTTTTACCAATGGAGACAACCCATCCTGATGGGCGACTCAATCTGTTTCACCATGCTTGGCTTTACCGAGGTCCTGGGTCCCTCTTGAGAAGGCAAGTCTCCCCAGCCCTAACACTAATTTGAGTCTCAACCTTAATTTCCTTTTTGGACTGAAACATACCGCTGTCCACAGAGTGTACCAAATGATAGTATGGAAGACATCTTGATGTCCCACTCAGTCTGATTCACCAATCTGATTCACTCCCCAACCCTAACCCTAACTTGAGTCTTAACCTTAAATTTATTGTGCAACTGTAACGAACCCCCATCCACACTTTTTATTAAAGACAGTAGGCACCTCATTCTGATGGCCCACTCTGTCTGTTTCACCATGCTTGCCCACACCAACATCCTGATTCCATTCTGTGATGCAAAGTCTCCCGTCCCCTAGCCCTAACTTGGGACTTAGCCCCAATTTCCTCTTGGGACTGAAACATCTCCCTGTCCACACGGTGTACTAACGGGCAGTATGTTATCCTCCTGATGGCCTACTCAGTCTGTTTTACTAATCAAGGCTTCAGCAAGACCCTGGTTCCATCCTGGGAAGCCAAGTCTCCCCATCCCCAACCCTAAACCTAACTTGGGTTTTAACCCAAATATTGTAGAGGAACGTTAACATCCCACAGTCCACACGCTGTACTAAAAGACAGGAGGCAACCCATCCTGTTGGGTCACTCAATCTGATTCACCATGCTTGGCTTTACCGATGCCCTGGTTCACTCCTTGGAATCCAAGTCTCCCAAACCCTAACCCTAACTTGGATCTTCACCCAAATTTCCTCTTGGGACTGAAACATGTCCCTGTTCACATGGTGTACTAACGGGCAGTATACTATTCTCCTGTTGGCCCACTCAGTCTGTTTTACCAATCGAGGGTTCACCAAGACCCTGGTTCCATCCTGGGAAGCCAAGTCTCCCCAACCCCAACCCTAACCCTAAGTAGGGTTTTAACCCAAATATTGTAGAGGAACCTTACCATCGCAGAGTCCACATGGTGTACTAAAAGACAGGAGGCAACCCATCCTGAAGTCCTACTCATTCTATTTCACCATGCTTGGCTTTATCGACGCCCTGGTTCACTCCTGGGAAGCCAGGTCTCCCCAACCCTAACCCTAATTTGAGTCTCAACCCTAATTTCCTTTTTGGACTGAAAGATATCGCCCAACCCTAACCGTAATTTGAGACTTAACTCTAATTTTCTGTGTGCAACTGTAACAAACCCTCGTCCACACGTTCTACTAAAAGACAGTAGGCACCCCATTCTGATGGCCCACTCAGTCTGGTTTACCAAGCTTGCCTTCACCAACACCCTGTTTCCATTCTGTGAATCCCATTCTCCCCAAACCTAACCTGGTATGCTAACCAGCAGTATGCTATCATCCTGATGGGCTACTCAATCTGTTTTACCAATGGAGGCAACCCATCCTGATGGGCGACTCAATCTGTTTCACCATGCTTGGCTTTACCGAGGTCCTGGGTCCCTCTTGAGAAGGCAAGTCTCCCCAGCCCTAACACTAATTTGAGTCTGAACCCTAATTTCCATTTTGTACTGAAACATACCGCCATCCAAAGAGCGTAAAAACCCGATTCCAACCTGGAAAGACAAGTCTCCCCAACCCTAAGAATAACTTGAGACTTAATCCTAATTTTCTTGTGCAGTTGTTACAAACCACCGTCCACACTTTGTACTAAAATATATTAGGCACCCCGTTCTGATGGCCCACTCTGTCCATTCTACTAAGCTTGGCTTCACCAATACCCTGGTTTCATCCTGGGAAGCCCAGTCTCCCTAACCCTTACCCTAACTTGGGTTTGAACCCAAATTTTGTAGAGGAACTTTAACATCCCCCAGTCCACATGGTTTACGAAAAGACAGGGGGCAACCCATCCTCATGGACGACTCAATCTGTTTCACCATGCTTGGCTTCACCGACACCCTGGTTACATCCTGGGAAGCCAAGTCTCCCTAACCCTAACCCTAATTTGAGTCTCAACCCTGATTTCCTTTTTGGACTGAAACATACCGCCGTCCACAGGGTGTACCAAATGTCAGTATGGAAGACATCTTGTTGTCCCACTCAGTCTGATTCACCAAGCTAGGCTTCACCAAGTGCCCGTTTCCAACCTGGAAAGCCAAGTCTCCCCAACCCTAACTCTAACTTGAGACTTAACCCTAATTTTCTTCTGCAACTGTAACAAACCGCCGTCCACACTTGCAGTAAAAGATAGTAGGTACCCCGTTCTGAAGGCCCACTCAGTCTGTTTTACCAAGCTCGCCTTCAACAACACACTGTTTCCATTCTGGGAAGCCCAGTCTCCCGAACCCTAACCTTAACTTGGGTTTTAACCCTAATTTCCTTTGGGAATGAAACATCCCCCCATCCACACGGTGTACTAAAAGACAGGAGGCAACCCATCCTGAAGTCCTACTCACTCTATTTCACCATGCTTGGATTTACCGATGCCCTGTTTAACTCCCGGGAAGGCAAGTCTCCCCAACCCTAACCCTAACTTGGATCTTAAACCTAATTTCCTCTTGGGACTGAAACATGTCCCTGTCCACACGGTGTACTAATGGGTAGTATATTATCCTCCTGATGTCCCACTCAGTCTGTTTTACCAGTCGAGCTTTCACCAAGACTCTAGTTCCATCATGGGAAGCCCAGTCTCCAGAACCCTAACCCTCACTTGGGTTTTGACGCTAATTTTGTTGAGGAACTTTAACATCCCCCCGTCCACACAGTGTACTAAAAGACAGGAGGCAACCTTTCGTGAAGGCCCACTCACTCTGTTTCAACATGCTTGGCCTTTCCGAGGCCCTGGTTCACTCCTGGGAAGCCAAGTCTCCCCACCCCTAACTCTAACTTGAGACTTAACCTAATTTCCTTGTGCAACTGTAACAAACCGTCGTCCACACTTTGCACTAAAAGATAGTATGCATCCCGTTCTGATGGCCCACTCAGTCTGTTTTACCATGCTCGCCTTCACCAACCCCGTTTCCCTTCTGGGAAGCCAAGTCTCCCGAACCCTAACCCTAACTTGCGTTTTAACCCTAATTTCCTTTTGGGAATGAAACATCCCCCCGTCCACACAGTGTACTAAAAGACAGGAGGCAACTTTCGTGAAGGCCCACTCATTCTCTTTCAACATGCTTGGCTTTTCCCGAGGCCCTGGTTCACTCCTGGGAAGGCAGGTCTCCCCAACCCGAACCCCATCTTGGATCTTAACCCTAATTTCCTCTTGGGACTGAAACATGTCCCTGTCGACACGGTGTACTAACGGACCATATGTTATCCTCCTGATGGCCCATTCAGTCTGTTTTACTAATCGAGGCTTCACCAAGACCCTGGTTCCATCCTGGGAAGCCCAGTCTGCCCAACCCTAACCCTAACTTGGGTTTTAAACCAAATTTTGTCGAGGAACTTCAACATCCCCCAGTTCACATGGTGTGCTAAAGGCAGGAGGCAACCCATCCTGAAGGCCCACTCATTCTATTTCAATATGCTTGGCTTTCCCGACGTCCTGGTAAACTCCTGGGAATCGAAGTCTCCCCAACCCTAACCCTCACTTGGGTTTTAACTCAAATATTGTAGAGGAACGTTAACATCCCACAGTTCACAAGGTGTAGTACAAGACAAGAGGCAACCCATCCTTTTGGGCCACTCAATCGGTTTCACCATGCTTGGCTTTACCGAGGTCCTGGTTCCCTCCTGAGAAGCCCAGTCTCCCCAACCCTAATCCTAATTGTAGTCTCAACACTAATATCCTTTTTGGACTGAAACATACCGCCGTCCACAGAGTGTACCAAATATCAGTATGGAAGCCATCTTGTTGTCCCACTCAGTCTGATTCATCAAGCTTGGCTTCACCAAGAACCCGTTTCCAACCTGGGAAGTCCAGTCTCCCAAACCCTAACCCCAACGTTGGTTTTAACCCTAATTTCCTTTTGGGAATGAAACATCCCCCCATCCACACGGTGTTCTAGAAGACAGGAGGCAACCCTTCGTGAAGGCCCACTCATTCTGTTTCAACGTGCTTCGCTTTTCCGAGGCCCTGGTTCACTCCTGGGAAGCCAAGTCTCCCCAACCCTAACTCTAACTTGAGACTTAACCTAATTTTCTTGTGCAACTGTAACAAACCGCCATCCACACTTTGCACTGAAAGATAGTAGGCACCCCGTTCTGATGGCCCACTCAGTCTGTTTTACCAAACTCACCGTCACCAACACCTTCTTTCCATTCTGGGAAGACCAGTCTCCCGAAACCTAACCCTCACTTGGGTTTTGACGCTAATTTTGTTGAGGAACTTTAACATCCCCCCGTCCACACAGTGTACTAAAAGACAGGAGGCAACCTTTCGTGAAGGCCCACTCACTCTGTTTCAACATGCTTGGCCTTTCCGAGGCCCTGGTTCAATCCTGGGAAGCCAAGTCTCCCCAACCCTAACTCTAACTTGAGACTTAACCTAATTTCCTTGTGCAACTGTAACAAACCGTCGTCCACACTTTGCACTAAAAGATAGTATGCATCCCGTTCTGATGGCCCACTCAGTCTGTTTTACCATGCTCGCCTTCACCAACCCCCTGTTTCCCTTCTGGGAAGCCAAGTCTCCCGAACCCTAACCCTAACTTGGGTTTTAACCCTAATTTCCTTTTGGGAATGAAACATCCCCCCGTCCACACAGTGTACTAAAAGACAGGAGGCAACTTTCGTGAAGGCCCACTCATTCTCTTTCAACATGCTTGGCTTTTCCCGAGGCCCTGGTTCACTCCTGGGAAGGCAGGTCTCCCCAACCCGAACCCCATCTTGGATCTTAACCCTAATTTCCTCTTGGGACTGAAACATGTCCCTGTCGACACGGTGTACTAACGGACCATATGTTATCCTCCTGATGGCCCATTCAGTCTGTTTTACTAATCGAGGCTTCACCAAGACCCTGGTTCCATCCTGGGAAGCCCAGTCTGCCCAACCCTAACCCTAACTTGGGTTTTAACCCAAATTTTGTCGAGGAACTTCAACATCCCCCAGTTCACATGGTGTGCTAAAGGCAGGAGGCAACCCATCCTGAAGGCCCACTCATTCTATTTCAACATGCTTGGCTTTCCTGACGTCCTGGTAAACTCCTGGGAATCGAAGTCTCCCCAACCCTAACCCTCACTTGGGTTTTAACTCAAATATTGTAGAGGAACGTTAACATCCCACAGTTCACAAGGTGTAGTACAAGACAAGAGGCAACCCATCCTTTTGGGCCACTCAATCGGTTTCACCATGCTTGGCTTTACCGAGGTCCTGGTTCCCTCCTGAGAAGCCCAGTCTCCCCAACCCTAATCCTAATTGTAGTCTCAACACTAATATCCTTTTTGGACTGAAACATACCGCCGTCCACAGAGTGTACCAAATATCAGTATGGAAGCCATCTTGTTGTCCCACTCAGTCTGATTCATCAAGCTTGGCTTCACCAAGAACCCGTTTCCAACCTGGGAAGTCCAGTCTCCCAAACCCTAACCCCAACGTTGGTTTTAACCCTAATTTCCTTTTGGGAATGAAACATCCCCCCATCCACACGGTGTTCTAGAAGAAAGGAGGCAACCCTTCGTGAAGGCCCACTCATTCTGTTCCAACGTGCTTCGCTTTTCCGAGGCCCTGGTTCACTCCTGGGAAGCCAAGTCTCCCCAACCCTAACTCTAACTTGAGACTTAACCTAATTTTCTTGTGCAACTGTAACAAACCGCCATCCACACTTTGCACTGAAAGATAGTAGGCACCCCGTTCTGATGGCCCACTCAGTCTGTTTTACCAAACTCACCGACACCAACACCTTCTTTCCATTCTGGGAAGACCAGTCTCCCGAAACCTAACCCTCACTTGGGTTTCAACCCTAATTTCCTTTTGGGGATGAAACATCCCCCCGTCCACACAGTGTACTAAAAGACAGGAGGCAACTTTCGTGAAGGCCCACTCATTCTCTTTCAACATGCTTGGCTTTTCCGAGGCCATGGTTCACTCCTGGGAAGGCCAGTCTCCCCAACCCTAACCGTAACTTGGATCTTAACCCTAATTTCCTCTTGGGACTGAAACATGTCCCTCTCCTCACGGTGTACTAACGGGCAGTATATTATCGTCCTGATGGCCCACTCAGTCGGTTTTACCAATCAAGGCTTCACCAATTCCCTGGTTCCATCCTGGGAAGCCCAGTCTGCCCAACCCTAACCCTAACTTGGTTTTTAACCCAAATATTGTAGAGGAACTTTAACATCCCACATTCCACACGGTGTACTAAAAGACAGGAGGAAACCCATCCTGATGGGCCACTCAATCTGTTTCAGCATGCTTGGCTTTAGCGAGTTCCTGTTTCCCTCCTGAGAAGGCCAGTCTCCCCAACCCTAACCCTAATTAGAGTATCAACCCTGATTTCCTTTTTGGACTGAAACATACTGCCGTCCACAGAGTGTACCAAATATCAGTATGGAAGCCATCTTGTTGTCCCACTCAGTCTGATTCATCAAGCTTGGCTTCACCAAGAACCCGTTTCCAACCTGGGAAGCCACATCTCCCCAACCCTTACCCTAACTTGCGTCTTAACCCTCATTTTCTTGTGCAACTGTAATAAACCCCCATCCACATGTTGTACTAAAAGACAGAAGGTACACCATTCTTTTGGCCCTCTCAGTCTGTTTCACCATGCTTGCCTTCAGCAAACCCTGTTTCCATTCTGGGATGCCAAGCCTCCCGACCCCTAAGCCTAACTTGGCACTTAACCCTAATTTCCTCTTTGGACTGAAACATGTCCCTGTTCATAGGGTGTATTAACAGGCAGTATGTTATCCTCCTGATGGCCTACTCAGTCTGTTTTACCAATCTAGGCTTCACCAAGTCCCTGGTTCCACCCAGGGAAGCCCAGTCTCCCCAACGCTAACCCTAACTTGGGCTTTAACCCAAATTTTGGCTAGGAACTTCAACATCCCCCAGTTCACACCAAGAACTCGTTTTCTACCTGGCAAGCCACATCTCCCCATCCCTAGCCCTAACATGAGATTCTACCCTAATTTTCTTGTGCAACTGTAAGAAACCGCCGTCCACGCTTTGTAGTAAAAGAAAGAAGGCACCCCATTCTGATGGCCCACTCAGTCTGTTTTACCAAGCTTGCCTTCACCAAAGCCCTGTTTCCGTTCGGGGAAGCCCAGTCTCCCCAATCCTAACCCTAACCTGGGTTTTAACCCTAATTTCCGTTTGGGAATCAAACATCCCCCGTCCAAACAGTGTTCTAAAAGACAGGAGGCAACCCTTGGTGAAGCCCCACTCACTCTATTTCAACATGCTTGGCTTTTCAGAGGCCCTGGTTCACTCCTGGGAAGCCAAGTCTCCACAACCTTAACCCTAACTTGAGTCTTAACCCTAATGTTCTTGTGCGACTGTAACAAACGCCCATCCACAGGTTGACAGTAGGCACACCATTCCTTTGGCCCTGTCAGTCTGTTTCACCATGCTTGGCTTCAGCAACACCCTGTTTCCCTTCTGGGAAGCCAAGTCTCCCGACCCCTAACCCTCACTTGGGTCTTAACCCAAATTTCCTCTATGGAATGAAACATGTCCCTGTCCATAGGGTGTATTAACAGGCAGTATGTTATCCTCCTGATGGCCTACTCAGTCTGTTTTACCAATCTATGCTTCACCAAGACCCTGGTTCCATCCGGGGAAACAAGTCTCCCCAACCCTAACCCTAATTTGAGTCTCAGGCCTAATTTCCTTTTTGGACTGAAACATACTGCCGTCCACAGAGTGTACCAAATGTCAGTATGGAAGACATCTTGATGTCCCACTCCGTCTGATTCAGCAAGCTAGGCTTCACCATGGACCCGTTTCCAACCTGGGAAGCCACATCTCCCCAACCCTAACCCTAACTTGTGACTCAACCTGATTTTCTTGTGCAAATGTAACAAACCCCCATCCTCATGTTGTACTAAAAGACAGTAGGCATACAGTTCCTTTGGCCCTCTCAGTCTGTTTCACCATGCTTGGCTTCAGCAACACCCTGTTTCCCTTCTGGGAAGCCATGTCTCCTGACTGCTAACCCTAACTTGGGTCTTAACCCTAATTTTTTCTTTGGACTGAAACATTTCCCTGTCCACATGGTGTACTAATTGGCAGTATGTTATACTCCTGATGGTCTACTCAGTCTGTTTTAGCAATCTAGGCTTCACCAAAACCCTGGTTACATCCTGGGAAGCCAAGTCTCCCCAACCCTAACCCTAATTTGAGTCTCAGGCCAAATTTCCTTTTTGGACTGAAACATACCGCCATCCACAGAGTGTACCAAATGTCAGTATGGAAGCCATCTTGATGGCGACTCAGTCTGATTCACCAAGCTAGGCTTCACCAAGAACTCGTTTTCTACCTGGCAAGCCACATCTGCCCATCCCTAGCCCTAACATGAGATTTTACCCCAATTTTCTTGTGCAACTGTAACAAACCGCCGTCCACGCTTTGTAGTAAAAGAAAGAAGGCACCCCGTTCTGATGGCCCACTCAGTCTGTTTTAGCAAGCTTGCCTTCACCAAAGCCCTGTTTCAATTCAGGGAAGCCCAGTCTCCCCAATCCTAACCCTAACCTGGGTTTTAACCCTAATTTCCGTTTGGGAATCAAACATCCCCCGTCCAATCAGTGTTCTAAAAGACAGGAGGCAACCCTTGGTGAAGCCCCACTCACTCTATTTCAACATGCTTGGCTTTTCAGAGGCCCTGGTTCACTCCTGGGAAGCCAAGTCTCCACAACCCTAACCCTACCTGGAGTCTTAACCCTAATGTTCTTGTGCGACTGTAACAAACGCCCATCCACAGGTTGACAGTAGGCACACCACTCCTTTGGCCCTGTCAGTCTGTTTCACCATGCTTGGCTTCAGCAACACCCTGTTTCCCTTCTGGGAAGCCAAGTCTCCCGACCCCTAACCCTCACTTGGGTCTTAACCCAAATTTCCTCTATGGAATGAAACATGTCCCTGTCCATAGGGTGTATTAAAAGGCAGTATGTTATCCTCCTGATGGCCTACTCAGTCTGTTTTACCAATCTATGCTTCACCAAGACCCTGGTTCCATCCTGGGAAACCAATTCTCCCCAACCCTAACCCTAATTTGAGTCTTAGCCCTAATTTCCTTTTTGGACTGAAACATACCGCCGTCCACAGAGTGTACCAAATGTCAGTATGGAAGACATCTTGATGTCCCACTCAGTCTGATTCAGCAAGCTAGGCTTCACCAAGGACCCGTTTCCAACCTGGGAAGCCACATCTCCCCAACCCTAACCCTAACTTGAGACTTAAAGCTGATTTTCTTGTGCAAATGTAACAAACCCCCATCCTCATGTTGTACTAAAAGACAGTAGGCACACAATTCCTTTGGCCCTCTCAGTCTGTTTCACCATGCTTGGCTTCAGCAACACCCTGTTTCCCTTCTGGGAAGCCATGTCTCCTGACCTCTAACCCTAACTTGGGTCTTAACCCTAATTTTCTCTTTGGACTGAAACATTTCCCTGTCCACATGGTGTACTAACTGGCAGTATGTTATACTCCTGATGGCCTACTCAGTCTGTTTTACCAATCTAGGCTTCACCAAAACCCTGGTTACATCCTGGGAAGCCAAGTCTCCCTAACCCTAACCCTAATTTGAGTCTCACGCCTCGTTTCCTTTTGGGACTGAAACATACCGCCGTCCACAGTGTGTACCAAATGTCAGTATGGAAGACATCTTGATGTCCCACTCAGTCTGATTCAGCAAGCTAGGCTTCACCAAGGACCCGTTTCCAACCTGGGAAGCCACATCTCCCCAACCCTAACCCTAACTTGAGACTTAACCCTGATTTTCTTGTGCAAATGTAACAAACCCCCATCCTCATGTTGTACTAAACGACAGTAGGCACCCCGTTCTGATTACCCACTTTGTGTGTTCTACTAAGCTTGGCTTCAGCAACACCCTGTTTCCATTCTGGGAAGCCCAGTCTCCCCAACCCTAATCCTAACTTGGGTTTTAACCCAAATATTGTAGAGGAATGTGAACATCCCACAGTCCACACGGTGTAGTAAAAGACAGGAGGCAACCCATCCTAATGGGCCACTCACTGTGTTTCACTGTGCTTGGCTTTACCGAGGTCCTGGTTCCCTCCTGAGAATCCCAGTTTCCCCAACCCTAACCCTATTTTGAGTTTCAGCCCTAATTTCCTTTTTGGACCGAAACATACCGCCATCCACAGAGTGTACCAAACGTCAGTATGGAAGCCATCTTGATGGCGACTCAGTCTTATTCACCAAGCTAGGCTTCACCAAGAACTCGTTTTCTACCTGGCAAGCCACATCTCCCCATCGCTAGCCCTAACATGAGATTTTACCCTAATTTTCTTGTGCAATTGTAAGAAACCGCCGTCCACGCTTTGTAGTAAAAGAAAGAAGGCACCCCGTTCTGATGGCCCACTCAGTCTGTTTTACCAAACTCACCGTCACCAACACCTTCTTTCCATTCTGGGAAGACCAGTCTCCCGAACCCTAACCCTAACCTGGGTTTTAACCCTAATTTCCTTTTGGGGATGAAACATCCCCCCGTCCACACAGTGTACTAAAAGACAGGAGGCAACCTTTCATGAAGGCCCACTCATTCTCTTTCAACATGCTTTTCTTTTCCGAGGCCATGGTTCACTCCTGGGAAGGCAAGTCTCCCCAACCCTAACCCTAACTTGGGTCTTAACCCTAATTTTTTCTTTGGACTGAAACATTTCCCTGTCCACATGGTATACTAACTGGCAGTATGTTATACTCCTGATGGTCTACTCAGTCTGTTTTACCAATCGAGGTTTCACCAAGACCCTGGTTCCATCCTGGGAAGCCCAGTCTCCCCAACGCTAACTCTAACTTGGGTTTCAACCCAAATATTGTAGAGGAACGTTAACATCCCACAGTTCACAAGGTGTAGTAAAAGACAAGAGGCAACCCATCCTGTTGGGCCACTCAATCGGTGTCACCATGCTTGGCTTTACCGAGTTCCTGTTTCCCTCCTGAGTAGCCCAGTCTCCCCAACCCTAATCCTAATTGGAGTCTCAACACTAATCTCCTTTTTGGACTGAACCATACCGCCGTCCACAGAGTGTACCAAATGTCAGTATGGAAGCCATCTTGTTGTCCCACTCAGTCTGATTCACCAAGCTAGGCTTCACCAAGAACCCATTTCCAACCTGGGAAGTCCAGTCTCCCAAACCCTAACCCCAACGTCGGTTTTAACCCTAATTTCCTTTTAGGAATGAAACATCCCCCCATCCACACGGTGTTCTAGAAGAAAGGAGGCAACCCTTCGTGAAGGCCCACTCATTCTGTTTCAACATGCTTGGCTTTTCCGAGGCCCTGGTTCACTCCTGGGAAGCCACGTCTCCCCAACCCTAACTCTAACTTGAGACTTAACCTAATTTTCTTGTGCAACTGTAACAAACCGCCGTCCACACTTTGCACTAAAAGATAGTACGCACCCCGTTCTGATGTCCCACTCAGTCTGTTTTACCATGCTCGCCTTCACCAACACCCTGTTTCCATTCTGGGAAGCCCATTCTCCCGAACCCTACCCTAACTTGGGTTTTAACCCTAATTTCCTCTTGGGAATGAAACATCCCCCCGTCCACACAGTGTACTAAAAGACAGGAGGCAACTTTCGTGAAGGCCCACTCATTCTCTTTCAACATGCTTTTCTTTTCCGAGGCCATGGTTCACTCCTGGGAAGTCAAGTCTCCCCAACCCTAACCCTAACTTGGATCTTAACCCTAATTTCCTCTTGGGACTGAAACATGTCCCTGTCCACACTGTGTACTAACGGGCAATATATTATCCTCCTGATGGCCCATTCAGTCTGTTTTAGCAATCTAGGCTTCACCAAAACCCTGGTTACATCCTGGGAAGCCAAGTCTCCCCAACCCTAACCCTAATTTGAGTCTCAGGCCAAATTTCCTTTTTGGACTGAAACATACCGCCATCCACAGAGTGTACCAAATGTCAGTATGGAAGCCATCTTGATGGCGACTCAGTCTGATTCACCAAGCTAGGCTTCACCAAGAACTCGTTTTCTACCTGGCAAGCCACATCTGCCCATCCCTAGCCCTAACATGAGATTTTACCCCAATTTTCTTGTGCAACTGTAACAAACCGCCGTCCACGCTTTGTAGTAAAAGAAAGAAGGCACCCCGTTCTGATGGCCCACTCAGTCTGTTTTAGCAAGCTTGCCTTCACCAAAGCCCTGTTTCAATTCAGGGAAGCCCAGTCTCCCCAATCCTAACCCTAACCTGGGTTTTAACCCTAATTTCCGTTTGGGAATCAAACATCCCCCGTCCAATCAGTGTCCTAAAAGACAGGAGGCAACCCTTGGTGAAGCCCCACTCACTCTATTTCAACATGCTTGGCTTTTCAGAGGCCCTGGTTCACTCCTGGGAAGCCAAGTCTCCACAACCCTAACCCTACCTGGAGTCTTAACCCTAATGTTCTTGTGCGACTGTAACAAACGCCCATCCACAGGTTGACAGTAGGCACACCACTCCTTTGGCCCTGTCAGTCTGTTTCACCATGCTTGGCTTCAGCAACACCCTGTTTCCCTTCTGGGAAGCCAAGTCTCCCGACCCCTAACCCTCACTTGGGTCTTAACCCAAATTTCCTCTATGGAATGAAACATGTCCCTGTCCATAGGGTGTATTAAAAGGCAGTACGTTATCCTCCTGATGGCCTACTCAGTCTGTTTTACCAATCTATGCTTCACCAAGACCCTGGTTCCATCCTGGGAAACCAATTCTCCCCAACCCTAACCCTAATTTGAGTCTTAGCCCTAATTTCCTTTTTGGACTGAAACATACCGCCGTCCACAGAGTGTACCAAATGTCAGTATGGAAGACATCTTGATGTCCCACTTAGTCTGATTCAGCAAGCTAGGCTTCACCAAGGACCCGTTTCCAACCTGGGAAGCCACATCTCCCCAACCCTAACCCTAACTTGAGACTTAAAGCTGATTTTCTTGTGCAAATGTAACAAACCCCCATCCTCATGTTGTACTAAAAGACAGTAGGCACACAATTCCTTTGGCCCTCTCAGTCTGTTTCACCATGCTTGGCTTCAGCAACACCCTGTTTCCCTTCTGGGAAGCCATGTCTCCTGACCTCTAACCCTAACTTGGGTCTTAACCCTAATTTTCTCTTTGGACTGAAACATTTCCCTGTCCACATGGTGTACTAACTGGCAGTATGTTATACTCCTGATGGCCTACTCAGTCTGTTTTACCAATCTAGGCTTCACCAAAACCCTGGTTACATCCTGGGAAGCCAAGTCTCCCCAACCCTAACCCTAATTTGAGTCTCACGCCTCGTTTCCTTTTGGGACTGAAACATACTGCTGTCCACAGAGTGTACCAAATGTCAGTATGGAAGACATCTTGATGTCCCACTCAGTCTGATTCAGCAAGCTAGGCTTCACCAAGGACCCGTTTCCAACCTGGGAAGCCACATCTCCCCAACCCTAACCCTCACATGAGACTTAACCCTGATTTTCTTGTGCAAATGTAACAAACCCCCATCCTCATGTCCTACTAAAAGACAGTAGGCACACGATTCCTTTGGCCCTCTCAGTCTGTTTCACCATGCTTGGCTTCAGCAACACCCTGTTTCCCTTCTGGGAAGCCAAGTCTCCCGACCCCTAACCCTCACTTGGGTCTTAACCCAAATATCCTCTATGGAATGAAACATCTCCCTCTCCATAGGGTGTATTAACAGGCAGTATGTTATCCTCCTGATGGCCTACTCAGTCTGTTTTACCAATCTATGCTTCACCAAGACCCTGGTTCCATCCTGGGAAACCAATTCTCCCCAACCCTAACCCTAATTTGAGTCTTAGCCCTTTTTTCCTTTTTGGACTGAAACATACCGCCGTCCACAGAGTGTACCAAATGTCAGTATGGAAGCCATCTTGATGGCGACTCAGTCTGATTCACCAAGCTAGGCTTCACCAAGAACTCGTTTTCTACCTGGCAAGCCACATCTCCCCATCCCTAGCCCTAACATGAGATTTTACCCCAATTTTCTTGTGCAACTGTAACAAACCGCCGTCCATGCTTTGTAGTAAAAGAAAGAAGGCACCCCGTTCTGATGGCCCACTCTGTCTGTTTTAGCAAGCTTGCCTTCACCAAAGCCCTGTTTCCATTCGGGGAAGCCCAGTCTCCCCAATCCTAACCCTAACCTGGTTTTTAACCCTAATTTCCGTTTGGGAATCAAACATCCCCCGTCCAAACAGTGTTCTAAAAGACAGGAGGCAACCCTTGGTGAAGCCCCACTCACTCTATTTCAACATGCTTGGCTTTTCAGAGGCCCTGGTTCACTCCTGGGAAGCCAAGTCTCCACAACCCTAACCCTACCTGGAGTCTTAACCCTAATGTTCTTGTGCGACTTTAACAAACGCCCATCCACAGGTTGACAGTAGGCACACCACTCCTTTGGCCCTGTCAGTCTGTTTCACCATGCTTGGCTTCAGCAACACCCTGTTTCCCTTCTGGGAAGCCAAGTCTCCAAACCCCTAACCCTCACTTGGGTCTTAACCCAAATTTCCTCTATGGATTGAAAGATGTCCCTGTCCATAGGGTGTATTAACAGGCAGTATGTTATCCTCCTGATGGCCTACTCAGTCTGTTTTACCAAATTAGGCTTCACCAAGACCCTGGTTCCCTCCTGGGAAAACAAGTCTCCCCAACCCTAAAACTAATTTGAGTCTCAGGCCTAATTTCCTTTTTGGACTGAAACATACTGCCGTCCACAGAGTGTACCAAATGTCAGTATGGAAGACATCTTGATGTCCCACTCAGTCTGATTCAGCAAGTTAGGCTTCACCAAGGACCCGTTTCCAACCTGGGAAGCCACATCTCCCCAACCCTAACCCTAACTTGAGACTTAACCTGATTTTCTTGTGCAAATTGAACAAACCCCCATCCTCATGTCCTACTAAAAGACAGTAGGCACATGATTCGTTTGGCCCTCTCAGTCTGTTTCACCATGCTTGGCTTCAGCAACACCCTGTTTCCATTCTGGGAAGCCAAGTCTCCCGACCCCTAACCCTCACTTGGGTCTTAACCCAAATATCCTCTATGGAATGAAACATCTCCCTCTCCATAGGGTGTATTAACAGGCAGTATGTTATCCTCCTGATGGCCTACTCAGTCTGTTTTACCAATCTATGCTTCACCAAGACCCTGGTTCCATCCTGGGAAACCAATTCTCCCCAACCCTAACCCTAATTTGAGTCTCAGCCCGTTTTTCCTTTTTGGACTGAAACATACCGCCGTCCACAGAGTGTACCAAATGTCAGTATGGAAGCCATCTTGATGGCGACTCAGTCTGATTCACCTAGCTAGGCTTCACCAAGAACTCGTTTTCTACCTGGCAAGCCACATCTCCCCTTCCCTAGCCCTAACATGAGATTTTACCCCAATTTTCTTGTGCAACTGTAACAAACCGCCGTCCACGCTTTGAAGTAAAAGAAAGAAGGCACCCCGTTCTGATGGCCCACTCAGTCTGTTTTAGCAAGCTTGCCTTCACCAAAGCCCTGATTCCAGTCGGGGAAGCCCAGTCTCCCCAATCCTAACCCTAACCTGGGTTTTAACCCTAATTTCCGTTTGGGAATCAAACATCCCCCGTCCAAACAGTGTTCTAAAAGACAGGAGGCAACCCTTGGTGAAGCCCCACTCACTCTATTTCAACATGCTTGGCTTTTCAGAGGCCCTGGTTCACTCCTGGGAAGCCAAGTCTCCACAACCCTAACCCTACCTGGAGTCTTAACCCTAATGTTCTTGTGCGACTGTAACAAACGCCCATCCACAGGTTGACAGTAGGCACACCACTCCTTTGGCCCTGTCAGTCTGTTTCACCATGCTTGGCTTCAGCAACACCCTGTTTCCCTTCTGGGAAGCCAAGTCTCCCGACCCCTAACCCTCACTTGGGTCTTAACCCAAATTTCCTCTATGGAATGAAACATGTCCCTGTCCATAGGGTGTATTAACAGGCAGTATGTTATCCTCCTGATGGCCTACTCAGTCTGTTTTACCAATCTATGCTTCACCAAGACCCCGGTTCCATCCTGGGAAACCAATTCTCCCCAACCCTAACCCTAATTTGAGTCTTAGCCCTAATTTCCTTTTTGGACTGAAACATACCGCCGTCCACAGAGTGTACCAAATGTCAGTATGGAAGACATCTTGATGTCCCACTCAGTCTGATTCAGCATGCTAGGCTTCACCAAGGACCTATTTCCAGCATGGGAAGCCACATCTCCCCAACCCTAACCCTAACTTGAGACTCAACCTGATTTCGTTGTGCAAATGTAACAAACCCCCATCCTCATGTTGTACTAAAAGACAGTAGGCACACAATTCCTTTGGCCCTCTCAGTCTGTTTCACCATGCTTGGCTTCAGCAACACCGTGTTTCCATTCTGGGAAGCCATATCTCCTGACAGCTAACCCTAACTTGGGTCTTAACCCTAATTTTTTTCTTCCGACTGAAACATTTCCCTGTCCACATGGTGTACTAACTGGCAGTATGTTATACTCCTGATGGCCTACTCAGTCTGTTTTACCAATCTAGGCTTCACCAAAACCCTGGTTACATCCTGGGAAGCCAAGTCTCCCCAACCCTAACCCTAATTTGAGTCTCAGGCCTCGTTTCCTTTTGGGACTGAAACATACCGCCATCCACAGAGTGTACCAAATGTCAGTATGGAAGACATCTTGATGTCCCACTCAGTCTGATTCAGCAAGCTAGGCTTCACCAAGGACCCATTTCCAACCTGGGAAGCCACATCTCCCCAACCCTAATCCTAACTTGAGACTTAACCTGATTTTCTTGTGCAAATGTAACAAACCCCCATCCTCATGTGGTACTAAAAGACAGTAGGCACACAATTCCTTTGGTCCTCTCAGTCTGTTTCACCATGCTTGGCTTCAGCAACACCCTGTTTCCCTTCTGGGAAGCCAAGTCTCCCGACCCCTAACCCTCACTTGGGTCTTAACCCAAATTTCCTCTATGGAATGAAACATGTCCCTGTCCATAGGGTGTATTAACAGGCAGTATGTTATCCTCCGGATGGCCTACTCAGTCTGTTTTACCAATCTATGCTTCACCAAGACCCTGGTTCCATCCTGGGAAACCAATTCTCCCCAACCCTAACCCTAATTTGAGTCTCAGCCCGTTTTTCCTTTTTGGAATGAAACATACCGCCGTCCACAGAGTGTACCAAATGTCAGTATGGAAGCCATCTTGATGGCGACTCAGTCTGATTCACCAAGCTAGGCTTCACCAAGAACTCGTTTTCTACCTGGCAAGCCACATCTCCCCTTCCCTAGCCCTAACATGAGATTTTACCCCAATTTTCTTGTGCAACTGTAACAAACCGCCGTCCACGCTTTGAAGTAAAAGAAAGAAGGCACCCCGTTCTGATGGCCCACTCAGTCTGTTTTAGCAAGCTTGCCTTCACCGAAGCCCTGATTCCATTCGGGGAAGCCCAGTCTCCCCAATCCTAACCCTAACCTGGGTTTTAACCCTAATTTCCGTTTGGGAATCAAACATCCCCCGTCCAAACAGTGTTCTAAAAGACAGGAGGCAACCTTTGGTGAAGCCCCACTCACTCTATTTCAACATGCTTGGCTTTTCAGAGGCCCTGGTTCACTCCTGGGAAGCCAAGTCTCCACAACCCTAACCCCACCTGGAGTCTTAACCCTAATGTTCTTGTGCGACTGTAACAAACGCCCATCCACAGGTTGACAGTAGGCACACCACTCCTTTGGCCCTGTCAGTCTGTTTCACCATGCTTGGCTTCAGCAACACCCTGTTTCCCTTCTGGGAAGCCAAGTCTCCCGACCCCTAACCCTCACTTGGGTCTTAACCCAAATTTCCTCTATGGAATGAAACATGTCCCTGTCCATAGGGTGTATTAACAGGCAGTATGTTATCCTCCTGATGGCCTACTCAGTCTGTTTTACCAATCTATGCTTCACCAAGACCCTGGTTCCATCCTGGGAAACCAATTCTCCGCAACCCTAACCCTAATTTGAGTCTTAGCCCTAATTTCCTTTTTGGACTGAAACATACCGCCGTCCACAGAGTGTACCAAATGTCAGTATGGAAGACATCTTGATGTCCCACTCAGTCTGATTCAGCAAGCTAGGCTTCACCAAGGACCTATTTCCAGCCTGGGAAGCCACATCTCCCCAACCCTAACCCTAACTTGAGACTCAACCTGATTTCGTTGTGCAAATGTAACAAACCCCCATCCTCATGTTGTACTAAAAGACAGTAGGCACACAATTCCTTTGGCCCTCTCAGTCTGTTTCACCATGCTTGGCTTCAGCAACACCCTGTTTCCCTTCTGGGAAGCCATGTCTCCTGACCTCTAACCCTAACTTGGGTCTTAACCCTAATTTTCTCTTTGGACTGAAACATTTCCCTGTCCACATGGTGTACTAACTGGCAGTATGTTATACTCCTGATGGCCTACTCAGTCTGTTTTACCAATCTAGGCTTCACCAAAACCCTGGTTACATCCTGGGAAGCCAAGTCTCCCCAACCCTAACCCTAATTTGAGTCTCACGCCTCGTTTCCTTTTGGGACTGAAACATACCGCCGTCCACAGTGTGTACCAAATGTCAGTATGGAAGACATCTTGATGTCCCACTCAGTCTGATTCAGCAAGCTAGGCTTCACCAAGGACCCGTTTCCAACCTGGGAAGCCACATCTCCCCAACCCTAACCCTAACTTGAGACTTAACCCTGATTTTCTTGTGCAAATGTAACAAACCCCCATCCTCATGTTGTACTAAACGACAGTAGGCACCCCGTTCTGATTACCCACTTTGTGTGTTCTACTAAGCTTGGCTTCAGCAACACCCTGTTTCCATTCTGGGAAGCCCAGTCTCCCCAACCCTAATCCTAACTTGGGTTTTAACCCAAATATTGTAGAGGAATGTGAACATCCCACAGTCCACACGGTGTAGTAAAAGACAGGAGGCAACCCATCCTAATGGGCCACTCACTGTGTTTCACTGTGCTTGGCTTTACCGAGGTCCTGGTTCCCTCCTGAGAATCCCAGTTTCCCCAACCCTAACCCTATTTTGAGTTTCAGCCCTAATTTCCTTTTTGGACCGAAACATACCGCCATCCACAGAGTGTACCAAACGTCAGTATGGAAGCCATCTTGATGGCGACTCAGTCTTATTCACCAAGCTAGGCTTCACCAAGAACTCGTTTTCTACCTGGCAAGCCACATCTCCCCATCGCTAGCCCTAACATGAGATTTTACCCTAATTTTCTTGTGCAATTGTAAGAAACCGCCGTCCACGCTTTGTAGTAAAAGAAAGAAGGCACCCCGTTCTGATGGCCCACTCAGTCTGTTTTACCAAACTCACCGTCACCAACACCTTCTTTCCATTCTGGGAAGACCAGTCTCCCGAACCCTAACCCTAACCTGGGTTTTAACCCTAATTTCCTTTTGGGGATGAAACATCCCCCCGTCCACACAGTGTACTAAAAGACAGGAGGCAACCTTTCATGAAGGCCCACTCATTCTCTTTCAACATGCTTTTCTTTTCCGAGGCCATGGTTCACTCCTGGGAAGGCAAGTCTCCCCAACCCTAACCCTAACTTGGGTCTTAACCCTAATTTTTTCTTTGGACTGAAACATTTCCCTGTCCACATGGTATACTAACTGGCAGTATGTTATACTCCTGATGGTCTACTCAGTCTGTTTTACCAATCGAGGTTTCACCAAGACCCTGGTTCCATCCTGGGAAGCCCAGTCTCCCCAACGCTAACTCTAACTTGGGTTTCAACCCAAATATTGTAGAGGAACGTTAACATCCCACAGTTCACAAGGTGTAGTAAAAGACAAGAGGCAACCCATCCTGTTGGGCCACTCAATCGGTGTCACCATGCTTGGCTTTACCGAGTTCCTGTTTCCCTCCTGAGTAGCCCAGTCTCCCCAACCCTAATCCTAATTGGAGTCTCAACACTAATCTCCTTTTTGGACTGAACCATACCGCCGTCCACAGAGTGTACCAAATGTCAGTATGGAAGCCATCTTGTTGTCCCACTCAGTCTGATTCACCAAGCTAGGCTTCACCAAGAACCCATTTCCAACCTGGGAAGTCCAGTCTCCCAAACCCTAACCCCAACGTCGGTTTTAACCCTAATTTCCTTTTAGGAATGAAACATCCCCCCATCCACACGGTGTTCTAGAAGAAAGGAGGCAACCCTTCGTGAAGGCCCACTCATTCTGTTTCAACATGCTTGGCTTTTCCGAGGCCCTGGTTCACTCCTGGGAAGCCACGTCTCCCCAACCCTAACTCTAACTTGAGACTTAACCTAATTTTCTTGTGCAACTGTAACAAACCGCCGTCCACACTTTGCACTAAAAGATAGTACGCACCCCGTTCTGATGTCCCACTCAGTCTGTTTTACCATGCTCGCCTTCACCAACACCCTGTTTCCATTCTGGGAAGCCCATTCTCCCGAACCCTACCCTAACTTGGGTTTTAACCCTAATTTCCTCTTGGGAATGAAACATCCCCCCGTCCACACAGTGTACTAAAAGACAGGAGGCAACTTTCGTGAAGGCCCACTCATTCTCTTTCAACATGCTTTTCTTTTCCGAGGCCATGGTTCACTCCTGGGAAGTCAAGTCTCCCCAACCCTAACCCTAACTTGGATCTTAACCCTAATTTCCTCTTGGGACTGAAACATGTCCCTGTCCACACTGTGTACTAACGGGCAATATATTATCCTCCTGATGGCCCATTCAGTCTGTTTTACCAATCGAGGCTTCACCAAGACCCTGGTTCCATCCTGGGAAGCCCAGTCTGCCCAACCCTAACCCTAACTTGGTTTTTAACCCAAATATTGTAGAGGAACTTTAACATCCCACATTCCACACGGTGTACTAAAAGACAGGAGGAAACCCATCCTGATGGGCCACTCAATCTGTTTCAGCATGCTTGGCTTTAGCGAGTTCCTGTTTCCCTCCTGAGAAGGCCAGTCTCCCCAACCCTAACCCTAATTAGAGTATCCACCCTAATTTCCTTTTTGGACTGAAACATACCGCCGTCCACAGAGTGTACCAAATATCAGTATGGAAGCCATCTTGTTGTCCCACTCAGTCTGATTCATCAAGCTTGGCTTCACCAAGAACCCGTTTCCAACCTGGGAAGCCACATCTCCCCAACCCTTACCCTAACTTGAGTCTTAACCCTCATTTTCTTGTGCAACTGTAATAAACCCCCATCCACATGTTGTACTAAAAGACAGAAGGTACACCATTCTTTTGGCCCTCTCAGTCTGTTTCACCATGCTTGCCTTCAGCAAACCCTGTTTCCATTTTGGGATGCCAAGCCTCCCGACCCCTAAGCCTAACTTGGCACTTAACCCTAATTTCCTCTTTGGACTGAAACATGTCCCTGTCCACATGGTATACTAACGGGCAGTACGTTATCCTCCTGATGGCCTACTCAGTCTGTTTTACCAATCTAGGCTTCACCAAGACTCTGGTTCCATCCAGGGAAGCCCAGTCTGCCCAACCCTAACCCTAACTTGGGTTTTAACCCAAATTTTGTTTAGGAACTTCAACATCCCCCAGTTCACACGGTGTGCTAAAGGCAGGAGGCAACCCATCCTGAAGGCCCACTCATTTTATTTCAACATGCTTGGCTTTCCCGACGCCCTGGTAAACTCCTGGGAATCGAAGTCTCCCCAACCCTAACCCTCACTTGGGTTTTAACTCAAATATTGTAGAATGACGTTAACATCCCACAGTTCACAAGGTGTAGTACAAGACAAGAGGCAACCCATCCTTTTGGGCCACTCAATTGGTTTCACCATGCTTGGCTTTACCGAGGTCCTGGTTCCCTCCTGAGAAGCCCAGTTTTCCCAACCCTAATCCTAATTGGAGTCTCAACACTCCAATCAGTCCACTCCTTTTTGGACTGAAACATACCGCCGTCCACAGAGTGTACCAAATGTCAGTATGGAAGGCATCTTGTTGTCCCACTCAGTCTGATTCACCAAGCTAGGCTTCACCAAGAACCCATTTCCAACCTGGGAAGTCCAGTCTCCCAAACCCTAACCCCAATGTCGGTTTTAACCCTCATTTCCTTTTGGGAATGAAACATCCCCCCATCCACACGGTGTTCTAGAAGACAGGAGGCAACCCTTCGTGAAGGCCCACTCATTCTGTTTCAACATCCTTGGCTTTTCCGAGGCCAAGGTTCACTCCTGGGAAGCCACGTCTCCCCAACCCTAACTCTAACTTGAGACTTAACCTAATTTTCTTGTGCAACTGTAACAAACCGCCGTACACACTTTGCACTGAAAGATAGTAGGCACACCGTTCTGATGGCCCACTCAGTCTGTTTTACCAAACTCACCGTCACCAACACCTTTTTTCCATTCTGGGAAGACCAGTCTCCCGAACCTTAACCCTAACTTGGGTTTTAACCCTAATTTCCTTTTGGGAATGAAACATCCCCCATCCACACAGTGTACTAAAAGACAGGAGTCAACTTTCGTGAAGGCCCACTCATTCTCTTTCAACATGCTTGGCTTTTCCGAGGCCATGGTTCACTCCTGGGAAGGCAAGTCTCCCCAACCCTAACCCTAACTTGGATCTTAACCCTAATTTCCTCTTGGGACTGAAACATGTCCCTGTCCACACTGTGTACTAACAGGCAGTATGTTATCCTCCTGATGGCCTACTCAGTCTGTTTTACCAATCTATGCTTCACCAAGACCCTGGTTCCATCCTGGGAAACCAATTCTCCCCAACCCTAACCCTAATTTGAGTCTTAGCCCTTTTTTCCTTTTTGGACTGAAACATACCGCCGTCCACAGAGTGTACCAAATGTCAGTATGGAAGCCATCTTGATGGCGACTCAGTCTGATTCACCAAGCTAGGCTTCACCAAGAACTCGTTTTCTACCTGGCAAGCCACATCTGCCCATCCCTAGCCCTAACATGAGATTTTACCCCAATTTTCTTGTGCAACTGTAACAAACCGCCGTCCACACTTTGAAGTAAAAGAAAGAAGGCACCCCGTTCTGATGGCCCACTCAGTCTGTTTTAGCAAGCTTGCCTTCACCAAAGCCCTGTTTCCATTCGGGGAAGCCCAGTCTCCCCAATCCTAACCCTAACCTGGGTTTTAACCCTAATTTCCGTTTGGGAATCAAACATCCCCCGTCCAAACAGTGTTCTAAAAGACAGGAGGCAACCCTTGGTGAAGCCCCACTCACTCTATTTCAACATGCTTGGCTTTTCAGAGGCCCTGGTTCACTCCTGGGAAGCCAAGTCTCCACAACCCTAACGCTACCTGGAGTCTTAACCCTAATGTTCTTGTGTGACTGTAACAAACGCCCATCCACAGGTTGACAGTAGGCACACCATTTCTTTGGCCCTGTCAGTCTGTTTCACCATGCTTGGCATCAGCAACACCCTGTTTCCCTTCTGGGAAGCCAAGTCTCCCGACCCCTAACCCTCACTTGGGTCTTAACCCAAATTTCCTCTATGGAATGAAACATGTCCCTGTCCATAGGGTGTATTAACAGGCAGTATGTTATCCTCCTGATGGCCTACTCAGTCTGTTTTACCAATCCATGCTTCACCAAGACCCTGGTTCCATCCGGGGAAACAAGTCTCCCCAACCCTAACCCTAATTTGAGTCTCAGGCCTAATTTCCTTTTTGGACTGAAACATACTGCCGTCCACAGAGTGTACCAAATGTCAGTATGGAAGTCATCTTGATGTCCCACTCAGTCTGATTCAGCAAGTTAGGCTTCACCAAGGACCCGTTTCCAACCTGGGAAGCCACATCTCCCCAACCCTAACCCTAACTTGAGACTTAACCTGATTTTCTTGTGCAAATTTAACAAACCCCCATCCTCATGTTGTACTGAAAGACAGTAGGCACACAATTCCTTTGGCCCTCTCAGTCTGTTTCACCATGCTTGGCTTCAGCAACACCGTGTTTCCATTCTGGGAAGCCATGTCTCCTGACCGTTAACCCTAACTTGGGTCTTAACCCTAATTTTTTCTTCCGACTGAAACATTTCCCTGTCCACATGGTGTACTAACTGGCAGTATTTTATCCTCCTGATGGCCTACTCAGTCTGTTTTACCAATCTAGGCTTCACCAAAACCCTGGTTACATCCTGGGAAGCCAAGTCTCCCCAACCCTAACCCTAATTTGAGTCTCAACCCTCATTTTCTTTTTGGACTGAAACATACCGCCGTCCACAGAGTGTATCAAATGTCAGTATGGAAGACATCTTGATGTCCCACTCAGTCTGATTCAGCAAGTTAGGCTTCACCAAGGACCCGTTTCCAACCTGGGAAGCCACATCTCCCCAACCCTAACCCTAACTTCTGACTTAACCCTGATTTTCTTGTGCAAATGTAACAAACCCCCATCCTCATGTTGTACTAAAAGACAGTAGGCATACAATTCTTTTGGCCCTCTCAGTCTGTTTCACCATGCTTGGCTTCAGCAACACCCTGTTTCCATTCTGGGAAGCCATGTCTCCTGACCGCTAACCCTAACTTGGGTTTTAACCCTAATTTTTTCCTTGGACTGAAACATTTCCCTGTCCACATGGTGTACTAACTGGCAGTATGTTATCCTCCTGATGGCCTACTCAGTCTGTTTTACCAATCTAGGCTTCACCAAAACCCTGGTTACATCCTGGGAAGCCAAGTCTCCCCAACCCTAACCCTAATTTGAGTCTCAGGCCTAATTTCCTTTTTGGACTGAAACATAACGCCGTCCACAGAGTGTACCAAATGTCAGTATGGAAGACATCTTGATGTCCCACTCAGTCTGATTCAGCAAGCTAGGCTTCACCAAGGACCCGTTTCCAACCTGGGAAGCCACATCTCCCCAACCCTAACCCTAACTTGAGACTTAACCTGATTTTCTTGTGCAAATGTAACAAACCCCCATCCTCATGTTGTACTAAAAGACAGTAGGCATACAATTCCTTTGGCCCTCTCAGTCTGTTTCACCATGCTTGGCTTCAGCAACACCCTGTTTCCATTCTGGGAAGCCATGTCTCCTGACCGCTAACCCTAACTTGGGTCTTAACCCTAATTTTTTCTTCCGACTGAAACATTTCCCTGTCCACATGGTGTACTAACTGGCAGTATGTTATCCTCCTGATGGCCTACTCAGTCTGTTTTACCAATCTAGGCTTCACCAAAACCCTGGTTACATCCTGGGAAGCCAAGTCTCCCCAACCCTAACCCTAATTTGAGTCTCAGGCCTAATTTCCTTTTTGGACTGAAACATAACGCCGTCCACAGAGTGTACCAAATGTCAGTATGGAAGACATCTTGATGTCCCACTCAGTCTGATTCAGCAAGCTAGGCTTCACCAAGGACGCGTTTCCAACCTGGGAAGCCACATCTCCCCAACCCTAACCCTAACTTGAGACTTAACCTGATTTTCTTGTGCAAATGTAACAAACCCCCATCCTCATGTTGTACTAAAAGACAGTAGGCATACAATTCCTTTGGCCCTCTCAGTCTGTTTCACCATGCTTGGCTTCAGCAACACCGTGTTTCCATTCTGGGAAGCCATATCTCCTGACCGCTAACCCTAACTTGGGTCTTAACCCTAATTTTTTCTTCCGACTGAAACATTTCCCTGTCCACATGGTGTACTATCTGGCAGTATGTTATACTCCTGATGGCCTACTCAGTCTGTTTTACCAATCTAGGCTTCACCAAAACCCTGGTTACATCCTGGGAAGCCAAGTCTCCCCAACCCTAACCCTAATTTGAGTCTCAGGCCTCGTTTCCTTTTGGGACTGAAACATACCGCCGTCCACAGAGTGTACCAAATGTCAGTATGGAAGACATCTTGATGTCCCACTCAGTCTGATTCAGCAAGCTAGGCTTCACCAAGGACCCGTTTCCAACCTGGGAAGCCACATCTCCCCAACCCTAACCCTAACTTGAGACTTAACCTGATTTTCTTGTGCAAATGTAACAAACCCCCATCCTCATGTCCTACTAAAAGACAGTAGGCACACGATTCCTTTGGCCCTCTCAGTCTGTTTCACCATGCTTGGCTTCAGCAACACCCTGTTTCCCTTCTGGGAAGCCAAGTCTCCCGACCCCTAACCCTCACTTGGGTCTTAACCCAAATATCCTCTATGGAATGAAACATCTCCCTCTCCATAGGGTGTATTAACAGGCAGTATGTTATCCTCCTGATGGCCTACTCAGTCTGTTTTACCAATCTATGCTTCACCAAGACCCTGGTTCCATCCTGGGAAACCAATTCTCCCCAACCCTAACCCTAATTTGAGTCTTAGCCCTTTTTTCCTTTTTGGACTGAAACATACCGCCGTCCACAGAGTGTACCAAATGTCAGTATGGAAGCCATCTTGATGGCGACTCAGTCTGATTCACCAAGCTAGGCTTCACCAAGAACTCGTTTTCTACCTGGCAAGCCACATCTCCCCATCCCTAGCCCTAACATGAGATTTTACCCCAATTTTCTTGTGCAACTGTAACAAACCGCCGTCCATGCTTTGTAGTAAAAGAAAGAAGGCACCCCGTTCTGATGGCCCACTCTGTCTGTTTTAGCAAGCTTGCCTTCACCAAAGCCCTGTTTCCATTCGGGGAAGCCCAGTCTCCCCAATCCTAACCCTAACCTGGTTTTTAACCCTAATTTCCGTTTGGGAATCAAACATCCCCCGTCCAAACAGTGTTCTAAAAGACAGGAGGCAACCCTTGGTGAAGCCCCACTCACTCTATTTCAACATGCTTGGCTTTTCAGAGGCCCTGGTTCACTCCTGGGAAGCCAAGTCTCCACAACCCTAACCCTACCTGGAGTCTTAACCCTAATGTTCTTGTGTGACTGTAACAAACGCCCATCCACAGGTTGACAGTAGGCACACCACTCCTTTGGCCCTGTCAGTCTGTTTCACCATGCTTGGCTTCAGCAACACCCTGTTTCCCTTCTGGGAAGCCAAGTCTCCAAACCCCTAACCCTCACTTGGGTCTTAACCCAAATTTCCTCTATGGATTGAAAGATGTCCCTGTCCATAGGGTGTATTAACAGGCAGTATGTTATCCTCCTGATGGCCTACTCAGTCTGTTTTACCAAATTAGGCTTCACCAAGACCCTGGTTCCCTCCTGGGAAAACAAGTCTCCCCAACCCTAAAACTAATTTGAGTCTCAGGCCTAATTTCCTTTTTGGACTGAAACATACTGCCGTCCACAGAGTGTACCAAATGTCAGTATGGAAGACATCTTGATGTCCCACTCAGTCTGATTCAGCAAGTTAGGCTTCACCAAGGACCCGTTTCCAACCTGGGAAGCCACATCTCCCCAACCCTAACCCTAACTTGAGACTTAACCTGATTTTCTTGTGCAAATGTAACAAACCCCCATCCTCATGTCCTACTAAAAGACAGTAGGCACACGATTCGTTTGGCCCTCTCAGTCTGTTTCACCATGCTTGGCTTCAGCAACACCCTGTTTCCATTCTGGGAAGCCAAGTCTCCCGACCCCTAACCCTCACTTGGGTCTTAACCCAAATATCCTCTATGGAATGAAACATCTCCCTCTCCATAGGGTGTATTAACAGGCAGTATGTTATCCTCCTGATGGCCTACTCAGTCTGTTTTACCAATCTATGCTTCACCAAGACCCTGGTTCCATCCTGGGAAACCAATTCTCCCCAACCCTAACCCTAATTTGAGTCTCAGCCCGTTTTTCCTTTTTGGACTGAAACATACCGCCGTCCACAGAGTGTACCAAATGTCAGTATGGAAGCCATCTTGATGGCGACTCAGTCTGATTCACCTAGCTAGGCTTCACCAAGAACTCGTTTTCTACCTGGCAAGCCACATCTCCCCTTCCCTAGCCCTAACATGAGATTTTACCCCAATTTTCTTGTGCAACTGTAACAAACCGCCGTCCACGCTTTGAAGTAAAAGAAAGAAGGCACCCCGTTCTGATGGCCCACTCAGTCTGTTTTAGCAAGCTTGCCTTCACCAAAGCCCTGATTCCATTCGGGGAAGCCCAGTCTCCCCAATCCTAACCCTAACCTGGGTTTTAACCCTAATTTCCGTTTGGGAATCAAACATCCCCCGTCCAAACAGTGTTCTAAAAGACAGGAGGCAACCCTTGGTGAAGCCCCACTCACTCTATTTCAACATGCTTGGCTTTTCAGAGGCCCTGGTTCACTCCTGGGAAGCCATGTCTCCACAACCCTAACGCTACCTGGAGTCTTAACCCTAATGTTCTTGTGCGACTGTAACAAACGCCCATCCACAGGTTGACAGTAGGCACACCACTCCTTTGGCCCTGTCAGTCTGTTTCACCATGCTTGGCTTCAGCAACACCCTGTTTCCCTTCTGGGAAGCCAAGTCTCCCGACCCCTAACCCTCACTTGGGTCTTAACCCAAATTTCCTCTATGGAATGAAACATGTCCCTGTCCATAGGGTGTATTAACAGGCAGTATGTTATCCTCCTGATGGCCTACTCAGTCTGTTTTACCAATCTATGCTTCACCAAGACCCTGGTTCCATCCTGGGAAACCAATTCTCCCCAACCCTAACCCTAATTTGAGTCTTAGCCCTAATTTCCTTTTTGGACTGAAACATACCGCCGTCCACAGAGTGTACCAAATGTCAGTATGGAAGACATCTTGATGTCCCACTCAGTCTGATTCAGCAAGCTAGGCTTCACCAAGGACCTATTTCCAGCCTGGGAAGCCACATCTCCCCAACCCTAACCCTAACTTGAGACTCAACCTGATTTCGTTGTGCAAATGTAACAAACCCCCATCCTCATGCTGTACTAAAAGACAGTAGGCACACAATTCCTTTGGCCCTCTCAGTCTGTTTCACCATGCTTGGCTTCAGCAACACCCTGTTTCCATTCTGGGAAGCCATATCTCCTGACAGCTAACCCTAACTTGGGTCTTAACCCTAATTTTTTCTTCCGACTGAAACATTTCCCTGTCCACATGGTGTACTAACTGGCAGTATGTTATACTCCTGATGGCCTACTCAGTCTGTTTTACCAATCTAGGCTTCACCAAAACCCTGGTTACATCCTGGGAAGCCAAGTCTCCCCAACCCTAACCCTAATTTGAGTCTCAGGCCTCGTTTCCTTTTGGGACTGAAACATACCGCCGTCCACAGAGTGTACCAAATGTCAGTATGGAAGACATCTTGATGTCCCACTCAGTCTGATTCAGCAAGTTAGGCTTCACCAAGGACCCGTTTCCAACCTGGGAAGCCACATCTCCCCAACCCTAACCCTAACTTCTGACTTAACCCTGATTTTCTTGTGCAAATGTAACAAACCCCCATCCTCATGTTGTACTAAAAGACAGTAGGCATACAATTCTTTTGTCCCTCTCAGTCTGTTTCACCATGCTTGGCTTCAGCAACACCCTGTTTCCATTCTGGGAAGCCATGTCTCCTGACCGCTAACCCTAACTTGGGTTTTAACCCTAATTTTTTCCTTGGACTGAAACATTTCCCTGTCCACATGGTGTACTAACTGGCAGTATGTTATCCTCCTGATGGCCTACTCAGTCTGTTTTACCAATCTAGGCTTCACCAAAACCCTGGTTACATCCTGGGAAGCCAAGTCTCCCCAACCCTAACCCTAATTTGAGTCTCAGGCCTAATTTCCTTTTTGGACTGAAACATAACGCCGTCCACAGAGTGTACCAAATGTCAGTATGGAAGACATCTTGATGTCCCACTCAGTCTGATTCAGCAAGCTAGGCTTCACCAAGGACGCGTTTCCAACCTGGGAAGCCACATCTCCCCAACCCTAACCCTAACTTGAGACTTAACCTGATTTTCTTGTGCAAATGTAACAAACCCCCATCCTCATGTTGTACTAAAAGACAGTAGGCATACAATTCCTTTGGCCCTCTCAGTCTGTTTCACCATGCTTGGCTTCAGCAACACCCTGTTTCCATTCTGGGAAGCCATGTCTCCTGACCGCTAACCCTAACTTGGGTCTTAACCCTAATTTTTTCTTCCGACTGAAACATTTCCCTGTCCACATGGTGTACTAACTGGCAGTATGTTATCCTCCTGATGGCCTACTCAGTCTGTTTTACCAATCTAGGCTTCACCAAAACCCTGGTTACATCCTGGGAAGCCAAGTCTCCCCAACCCTAACCCTAATTTGAGTCTCAGGCCTAATTTCCTTTTTGGACTGAAACATAACGCCGTCCACAGAGTGTACCAAATGTCAGTATGGAAGACATCTTGATGTCCCACTCAGTCTGATTCAGCAAGCTAGGCTTCACCAAGGACGCGTTTCCAACCTGGGAAGCCACATCTCCCCAACCCTAACCCTAACTTGAGACTTAACCTGATTTTCTTGTGCAAATGTAACAAACCCCCATCCTCATGTTGTACTAAAAGACAGTAGGCATACAATTCCTTTGGCCCTCTCAGTCTGTTTCACCATGCTTGGCTTCAGCAACACCGTGTTTCCATTCTGGGAAGCCATATCTCCTGACCGCTAACCCTAACTTGGGTCTTAACCCTAATTTTTTCTTCCGACTGAAACATTTCCCTGTCCACATGGTGTACAATCTGGCAGTATGTTATCCTCCTGATGGCCTACTCAGTCTGTTTTACCAATCTAGGCTTCACCAAAACCCTGGTTACATCCTGGGAAGCCAAGTCTCCCCAACCCTAACCCTAATTTGAGTCTCAGGCCTCGTTTCCTTTTGGGACTGAAACATACCGCCGTCCACAGAGTGTACCAAATGTCAGTATGGAAGACATCTTGATGTCCCACTCAGTCTGATTCAGCAAGCTAGGCTTCACCAAGGACCCGTTTCCAACCTGGGAAGCCACATCTCCCCAACCCTAACCCTAACTTGAGACTTAACCTGATTTTCTTGTGCAAATGTAACAAACCCCCATCCTCATGTCCTACTAAAAGACAGTAGGCACACGATTCCTTTGGCCCTCTCAGTCTGTTTCACCATGCTTGGCTTCAGCAACACCCTGTTTCCCTTCTGGGAAGCCAAGTCTCCCGACCCCTAACCCTCACTTGGGTCTTAACCCAAATATCCTCTATGGAATGAAACATCTCCCTCTCCATAGGGTGTATTAACAGGCAGTATGTTATCCTCCTGATGGCCTACTCAGTCTGTTTTACCAATCTATGCTTCACCAAGACCCTGGTTCCATCCTGGGAAACCAATTCTCCCCAACCCTAACCCTAATTTGAGTCTTAGCCCTTTTTTCCTTTTTGGACTGAAACATACCGCCGTCCACAGAGTGTACCAAATGTCAGTATGGAAGCCATCTTGATGGCGACTCAGTCTGATTCACCAAGCTAGGCTTCACCAAGAACTCATTTTCTACCTGGCAAGCCACATCTCCCCATCCCTAGCCCTAACATGAGATTTTACCCCAATTTTCTTGTGCAACTGTAACAAACCGCCGTCCATGCTTTGTAGTAAAAGAAAGAAGGCACCCCGTTCTGATGGCCCACTCTGTCTGTTTTAGCAAGCTTGCCTTCACCAAAGCCCTGTTTCCATTCGGGGAAGCCCAGTCTCCCCAATCCTAACCCTAACCTGGTTTTTAACCCTAATTTCCGTTTGGGAATCAAACATCCCCCGTCCAAACAGTGTTCTAAAAGACAGGAGGCAACCCTTGGTGAAGCCCCACTCACTCTATTTCAACATGCTTGGCTTTTCAGAGGCCCTGGTTCACTCCTGGGAAGCCAAGTCTCCACAACCCTAACCCTACCTGGAGTCTTAACCCTAATGTTCTTGTGTGACTGTAACAAACGCCCATCCACAGGTTGACAGTAGGCACACCACTCCTTTGGCCCTGTCAGTCTGTTTCACCATGCTTGGCTTCAGCAACACCCTGTTTCCCTTCTGGGAAGCCAAGTCTCCAAACCCCTAACCCTCACTTGGGTCTTAACCCAAATTTCCTCTATGGATTGAAAGATGTCCCTGTCCATAGGGTGTATTAACAGGCAGTATGTTATCCTCCTGATGGCCTACTCAGTCTGTTTTACCAAATTAGGCTTCACCAAGACCCTGGTTCCCTCCTGGGAAAACAAGTCTCCCCAACCCTAAAACTAATTTGAGTCTCAGGCCTAATTTCCTTTTTGGACTGAAACATACTGCCGTCCACAGAGTGTACCAAATGTCAGTATGGGAGACATCTTGATGTCCCACTCAGTCTGATTCAGCAAGTTAGGCTTCACCAAGGACCCGTTTCCAACCTGGGAAGCCACATCTCCCCAACCCTAACCCTAACTTGAGACTTAACCTGATTTTCTTGTGCAAATGTAACAAACCCCCATCCTCATGTCCTACTAAAAGACAGTAGGCACACGATTCCTTTGGCCCTCTCAGTCTGTTTCACCATGCTTGGCTTCAGCAACACCCTGTTTCCATTCTGGGAAGCCAAGTCTCCCGACCCCTAACCCTCACTTGGGTCTTAACCCAAATATCCTCTATGGAATGAAACATCTCCCTCTCCATAGGGTGTATTAACAGGCAGTATGTTATCCTCCTGATGGCCTACTCAGTCTGTTTTACCAATCTAGGCTTCACCAAGACCCTGGTTCCATCCTGGGAAACCAATTCTCCCCAACCCTAACCCTAATTTGAGTCTCAGCCCGTTTTTCCTTTTTGGACTGAAACATACCGCCGTCCACAGAGTGTACCAAATGTCAGTATGGAAGCCATCTTGATGGCGACTCAGTCTGATTCACCTAGCTAGGCTTCACCAAGAACTCGTTTTCTACCTGGCAAGCCACATCTCCCCTTCCCTAGCCCTAACATGAGATTTTACCCCAATTTTCTTGTGCAACTGTAACAAACCGCCGTCCACGCTTTGAAGTAAAAGAAAGAAGGCACCCCGTTCTGATGGCCCACTCAGTCTGTTTTAGCAAGCTTGCCTTCACCAAAGCCCTGATTCCATTCGGGGAAGCCCAGTCTCCCCAATCCTAACCCTAACCTGGGTTTTAACCCTAATTTCCGTTTGGGAATCAAACATCCCCCGTCCAAACAGTGTTCTAAAAGACAGGAGGCAACCCTTGGTGAAGCCCCACTCACTCTATTTCAACATGCTTGGCTTTTCAGAGGCCCTGGTTCACTCCTGGGAAGCCATGTCTCCACAACCCTAACGCTACCTGGAGTCTTAACCCTAATGTTCTTGTGCGACTGTAACAAACGCCCATCCACAGGTTGACAGTAGGCACACCACTCCTTTGGCCCTGTCAGTCTGTTTCACCATGCTTGGCTTCAGCAACACCCTGTTTCCCTTCTGGGAAGCCAAGTCTCCCGACCCCTAACCCTCACTTGGGTCTTAACCCAAATTTCCTCTATGGAATGAAACATGTCCCTGTCCATAGGGTGTATTAACAGGCAGTATGTTATCCTCCTGATGGCCTACTCAGTCTGTTTTACCAATCTATGCTTCACCAAGACCCTGGTTCCATCCTGGGAAACCAATTCTCCCCAACCCTAACCCTAATTTGAGTCTTAGCCCTAATTTCCTTTTTGGACTGAAACATACCGCCGTCCACAGAGTGTACCAAATGTCAGTATGGAAGACATCTTGATGTCCCACTCAGTCTGATTCAGCAATCTAGGCTTCACCAAGGACCTATTTCCAGCCTGGGAAGCCACATCTCCCCAACCCTAACCCTAACTTGAGACTCAACCTGATTTCGTTGTGCAAATGTAACAAACCCCCATCCTCATGCTGTACTAAAAGACAGTAGGCACACAATTCCTTTGGCCCTCTCAGTCTGTTTCACCATGCTTGGCTTCAGCAACACCCTGTTTCCATTCTGGGAAGCCATATCTCCTGACAGCTAACCCTAACTTGGGTCTTAACCCTAATTTTTTCTTCCGACTGAAACATTTCCCTGTCCACATGGTGTACTAACTGGCAGTATGTTATACTCCTGATGGCCTACTCAGTCTGTTTTACCAATCTAGGCTTCACCAAAACCCTGGTTACATCCTGGGAAGCCAAGTCTCCCCAACCCTAACCCTAATTTGAGTCTCAGGCCTCGTTTCCTTTTGGGACTGAAACATACCGCCGTCCACAGAGTGTACCAAATGTCAGTATGGAAGACATCTTGATGTCCCACTCAGTCTGATTCAGCAAGCTAGGCTTCACCAAGGACCCGTTTCCAACCTGGGAAGCCACATCTCCCCAACCCTAACCCTAACTTGAGACTTAACCTGATTTTCTTGTGCAAATGTAACAAACCCCCATCCTCATGTTGTACTAAAAGACAGTAGGCACACGATTCCTTTGGCCCTCTCAGTCTGTTTCACCATGCTTGGCTTCAGCAACACCCTGTTTCCCTTCTGGGAAGCCATGTCTCCTGACCGCTAACCCTAACTTGGGTCTTAACCCTAATTTTTTCTTTGGACTGAAACATTTCCCTGTCCACATGGTGTACTAACTGGCAGTATGTTATACTCCTGATGGCCTACTCAGTCTGTTTTACCAATCTAGGCTTCACCAAAACCCTGGTTACAACCTGGGAAGCCAAGTCTCCCCAACCCTAACCCTAATTTGAGTCTCAGGCCTAATTTCCTTTTTGGACTGAAACATACTGCCGTCCACAGAGTGTACCAAATGTCAGTATGGAAGACATCTTGATGTCCCACTCAGTCTGATTCAGCAAGCTAGGCTTCACCAAGGACCCGTTTCCAACCTGGGAAGCCACATCTCCCCAACCCTAACCCTCACATGAGACTTAACCTGATTTTCTTGTGCAAATGTAACAAACCCCCATCCTCATGTCCTACTAAAAGACAGTAGGCACACGATTCCTTTGGCCCTCTCAGTCTGTTTCACCATGCTTGGCTTCAGCAACACCCTGTTTCCCTTCTGGGAAGCCAAGTCTCCCGACCCCTAACCCTCACTTGGGTCTTAACCCAAATATCCTCTATGGAATGAAACATCTCCCTCTCCATAGGGTGTATTAACAGGCAGTATGTTATCCTCCGGATGGCCTACTCAGTCTGTTTTACCAATCTATGCTTCACCAAGACCCTGGTTCCATCCTGGGAAACCAATTCTCCCCAACCCTAACCCTAATTTGAGTCTCAGCCCGTTTTTCCTTTTTGGAATGAAACATACCGCCGTCCACAGAGTGTACCAAATGTCAGTATGGAAGCCATCTTGATGGCGACTCAGTCTGATTCACCAAGCTAGGCTTCACCAAGAACTCGTTTTCTACCTGGCAAGCCACATCTGCCCATCCCTAGCCCTAACATGAGATTTTACCCCAATTTTCTTGTGCAACTGTAACAAACCGCCGTCCACGCTTTGAAGTAAAAGAAAGAAGGCACCCCGTTCTGATGGCCCACTCAGTCTGTTTTAGCAAGCTTGCCTTCACCGAAGCCCTGATTCCATTCGGGGAAGCCCAGTCTCCCCAATCCTAACCCTAACCTGGGTTTTAACCCTAATTTCCGTTTGGGAATCAAACATCCCCCGTCCAAACAGTGTTCTAAAAGACAGGAGGCAACCTTTGGTGAAGCCCCACTCACTCTATTTCAACATGCTTGGCTTTTCAGAGGCCCTGGTTCACTCCTGGGAAGCCAAGTCTCCACAACCCTAACCCCACCTGGAGTCTTAACCCTAATGTTCTTGTGCGACTGTAACAAACGCCCATCCACAGGTTGACAGTAGGCACACCACTCCTTTGGCCCTGTCAGTCTGTTTCACCATGCTTGGCTTCAGCAACACCCTGTTTCCCTTCTGGGAAGCCAAGTCTCCCGACCCCTAACCCTCACTTGGGTCTTAACCCAAATTTCCTCTATGGAATGAAACATGTCCCTGTCCATAGGGTGTATTAACAGGCAGTATGTTATCCTCCTGATGGCCTACTCAGTCTGTTTTACCAATCTATGCTTCACCAAGACCCTGGTTCCATCCTGGGAAACCAATTCTCCCCAACCCTAACCCTAATTTGAGTCTTAGCCCTAATTTCCTTTTTGGACTGAAACATACCGCCGTCCACAGAGTGTACCAAATGTCAGTATGGAAGACATCTTGATGTCCCACTCAGTCTGATTCAGCAAGCTAGGCTTCACCAAGGACCTATTTCCAGCCTGGGAAGCCACATCTCCCCAACCCTAACCCTAACTTGAGACTCAACCTGATTTCGTTGTGCAAATGTAACAAACCCCCATCCTCATGTTGTACTAAAAGACAGTAGGCACACAATTCCTTTGGCCCTCTCAGTCTGTTTCACCATGCTTGGCTTCAGCAACACCCTGTTTCCCTTCTGGGAAGCCATGTCTCCTGACCTCTAACCCTAACTTGGGTCTTAACCCTAATTTTCTCTTTGGACTGAAACATTTCCCTGTCCACATGGTGTACTAACTGGCAGTATGTTATACTCCTGATGGCCTACTCAGTCTGTTTTACCAATCTAGGCTTCACCAAAACCCTGGTTACATCCTGGGAAGCCAAGTCTCCCCAACCCTAACCCTAATTTGAGTCTCACGCCTCGTTTCCTTTTGGGACTGAAACATACCGCCGTCCACAGTGTGTACCAAATGTCAGTATGGAAGACATCTTGATGTCCCACTCAGTCTGATTCAGCAAGCTAGGCTTCACCAAGGACCCGTTTCCAACCTGGGAAGCCACATCTCCCCAACCCTAACCCTAACTTGAGACTTAACCCTGATTTTCTTGTGCAAATGTAACAAACCCCCATCCTCATGTTGTACTAAACGACAGTAGGCACCCCGTTCTGATTACCCACTTTGTGTGTTCTACTAAGCTTGGCTTCAGCAACACCCTGTTTCCATTCTGGGAAGCCCAGTCTCCCCAACCCTAATCCTAACTTGGGTTTTAACCCAAATATTGTAGAGGAATGTGAACATCCCACAGTCCACACGGTGTAGTAAAAGACAGGAGGCAACCCATCCTAATGGGCCACTCACTGTGTTTCACTGTGCTTGGCTTTACCGAGGTCCTGGTTCCCTCCTGAGAATCCCAGTTTCCCCAACCCTAACCCTATTTTGAGTTTCAGCCCTAATTTCCTTTTTGGACCGAAACATACCGCCATCCACAGAGTGTACCAAACGTCAGTATGGAAGCCATCTTGATGGCGACTCAGTCTTATTCACCAAGCTAGGCTTCACCAAGAACTCGTTTTCTACCTGGCAAGCCACATCTCCCCATCGCTAGCCCTAACATGAGATTTTACCCTAATTTTCTTGTGCAATTGTAAGAAACCGCCGTCCACGCTTTGTAGTAAAAGAAAGAAGGCACCCCGTTCTGATGGCCCACTCAGTCTGTTTTACCAAACTCACCGTCACCAACACCTTCTTTCCATTCTGGGAAGACCAGTCTCCCGAACCCTAACCCTAACCTGGGTTTTAACCCTAATTTCCTTTTGGGGATGAAACATCCCCCCGTCCACACAGTGTACTAAAAGACAGGAGGCAACCTTTCATGAAGGCCCACTCATTCTCTTTCAACATGCTTTTCTTTTCCGAGGCCATGGTTCACTCCTGGGAAGGCAAGTCTCCCCAACCCTAACCCTAACTTGGGTCTTAACCCTAATTTTTTCTTTGGACTGAAACATTTCCCTGTCCACATGGTATACTAACTGGCAGTATGTTATACTCCTGACGGTCTACTCAGTCTGTTTTACCAATCGAGGTTTCACCAAGACCCTGGTTCCATCCTGGGAAGCCCAGTCTCCCCAACGCTAACTCTAACTTGGGTTTCAACCCAAATATTGTAGAGGAACGTTAACATCCCACAGTTCACAAGGTGTAGTAAAAGACAAGAGGCAACCCATCCTGTTGGGCCACTCAATCGGTGTCACCATGCTTGGCTTTACCGAGTTCCTGTTTCCCTCCTGAGTAGCCCAGTCTCCCCAACCCTAATCCTAATTGGAGTCTCAACACTAATCTCCTTTTTGGACTGAAACATACCGCCGTCCACAGAGTGTACCAAATGTCAGTATGGAAGCCATCTTGTTGTCCCACTCAGTCTGATTCACCAAGCTAGGCTTCACCAAGAACCCATTTCCAACCTGGGAAGTCCAGTCTCCCAAACCCTAACCCCAACGTCGGTTTTAACCCTAATTTCCTTTTAGGAATGAAACATCCCCCCATCCACACGGTGTTCTAGAAGAAAGGAGGCAACCCTTCGTGAAGGCCCACTCATTCTGTTTCAACATGCTTGGCTTTTCCGAGGCCCTGGTTCACTCCTGGGAAGCCACGTCTCCCCAACCCTAACTCTAACTTGAGACTTAACCTAATTTTCTTGTGCAACTGTAACAAACCGCCGTCCACACTTTGCACTGAAAGATAGTACGCACCCCGTTCTGATGTCCCACTCAGTCTGTTTTACCATGCTCGCCTTCACCAACACCCTGTTTCCATTCTGGGAAGCCCATTCTCCCGAACCCTACCCTAACTTGGGTTTTAACCCTAATTTCCTCTTGGGAATGAAACATCCCCCCGTCCACACAGTGTACTAAAAGACAGGAGGCAACTTTCGTGAAGGCCCACTCATTCTCTTTCAACATGCTTTTCTTTTCCGAGGCCATGGTTCACTCCTGGGAAGTCAAGTCTCCCCAACCCTAACCCTAACTTGGATCTTAACCCTAATTTCCTCTTGGGACTGAAACATGTCCCTGTCCACACTGTGTACTAACGGGCAATATATTATCCTCCTGATGGCCCATTCAGTCTGTTTTACCAATCGAGGCTTCACCAAGACCCTGGTTCCATCCTGGGAAGCCCAGTCTGCCCAACCCTAACCCTAACTTGGTTTTTAACCCAAATATTGTAGAGGAACTTTAACATCCCACATTCCACACGGTGTACTAAAAGACAGGAGGAAACCCATCCTGATGGGCCACTCAATCTGTTTCAGCATGCTTGGCTTTAGCGAGTTCCTGTTTCCCTCCTGAGAAGGCCAGTCTCCCCAACCCTAACCCTAATTAGAGTATCCACCCTAATTTCCTTTTTGGACTGAAACATACCGCCGTCCACAGAGTGTACCAAATATCAGTATGGAAGCCATCTTGTTGTCCCACTCAGTCTGATTCATCAAGCTTGGCTTCACCAAGAACCCGTTTCCAACCTGGGAAGCCACATCTCCCCAACCCTTACCCTAACTTGAGTCTTAACCCTCATTTTCTTGTGCAACTGTAATAAACCCCCATCCACATGTTGTACTAAAAGACAGAAGGTACACCATTCTTTTGGCCCTCTCAGTCTGTTTCACCATGCTTGCCTTCAGCAAACCCTGTTTCCATTTTGGGATGCCAAGCCTCCCGACCCCTAAGCCTAACTTGGCACTTAACCCTAATTTCCTCTTTGGACTGAAACATGTCCCTGTCCACATGGTATACTAACGGGCAGTACGTTATCCTCCTGATGGCCTACTCAGTCTGTTTTACCAATCTAGGCTTCACCAAGACTCTGGTTCCATCCAGGGAAGCCCAGTCTGCCCAACCCTAACCCTAACTTGGGTTTTAACCCAAATTTTGTTTAGGAACTTCAACATCCCCCAGTTCACACGGTGTGCTAAAGGCAGGAGGCAACCCATCCTGAAGGCCCACTCATTTTATTTCAACATGCTTGGCTTTCCCGACGCCCTGGTAAACTCCTGGGAATCGAAGTCTCCCCAACCCTAACCCTCACTTGGGTTTTAACTCAAATATTGTAGAATGACGTTAACATCCCACAGTTCACAAGGTGTAGTACAAGACAAGAGGCAACCCATCCTTTTGGGCCACTCAATTGGTTTCACCATGCTTGGCTTTACCGAGGTCCTGGTTCCCTCCTGAGAAGCCCAGTTTTCCCAACCCTAATCCTAATTGGAGTCTCAACACTCCAATCAGTCCACTCCTTTTTGGACTGAAACATACCGCCGTCCACAGAGTGTACCAAATGTCAGTATGGAAGGCATCTTGTTGTCCCACTCAGTCTGATTCACCAAGCTAGGCTTCACCAAGAACCCATTTCCAACCTGGGAAGTCCAGTCTCCCAAACCCTAACCCCAATGTCGGTTTTAACCCTCATTTCCTTTTGGGAATGAAACATCCCCCCATCCACACGGTGTTCTAGAAGACAGGAGGCAACCCTTCGTGAAGGCCCACTCATTCTGTTTCAACATCCTTGGCTTTTCCGAGGCCAAGGTTCACTCCTGGGAAGCCACGTCTCCCCAACCCTAACTCTAACTTGAGACTTAACCTAATTTTCTTGTGCAACTGTAACAAACCGCCGTACACACTTTGCACTGAAAGATAGTAGGCACACCGTTCTGATGGCCCACTCAGTCTGTTTTACCAAACTCGCCGTCACCAACACCTTTTTTCCATTCTGGGAAGACCAGTCTCCCGAACCTTAACCCTAACTTGGGTTTTAACCCTAATTTCCTTTTGGGAATGAAACATCCCCCATCCACACAGTGTACTAAAAGACAGGAGTCAACTTTCGTGAAGGCCCACTCATTCTCTTTCAACATGCTTGGCTTTTCCGAGGCCATGGTTCACTCCTGGGAAGGCAAGTCTCCCCAACCCTAACCCTAACTTGGATCTTAACCCTAATTTCCTCTTGGGACTGAAACATGTCCCTGTCCACACTGTGTACTAACAGGCAGTATGTTATCCTCCTGATGGCCTACTCAGTCTGTTTTACCAATCTATGCTTCACCAAGACCCTGGTTCCATCCTGGGAAACCAATTCTCCCCAACCCTAACCCTAATTTGAGTCTTAGCCCTTTTTTCCTTTTTGGACTGAAACATACCGCCGTCCACAGAGTGTACCAAATGTCAGTATGGAAGCCATCTTGATGGCGACTCAGTCTGATTCACCAAGCTAGGCTTCACCAAGAACTCGTTTTCTACCTGGCAAGCCACATCTGCCCATCCCTAGCCCTAACATGAGATTTTACCCCAATTTTCTTGTGCAACTGTAACAAACCGCCGTCCACACTTTGAAGTAAAAGAAAGAAGGCACCCCGTTCTGATGGCCCACTCAGTCTGTTTTAGCAAGCTTGCCTTCACCAAAGCCCTGTTTCCATTCGGGGAAGCCCAGTCTCCCCAATCCTAACCCTAACCTGGGTTTTAACCCTAATTTCCGTTTGGGAATCAAACATCCCCCGTCCAAACAGTGTTCTAAAAGACAGGAGGCAACCCTTGGTGAAGCCCCACTCACTCTATTTCAACATGCTTGGCTTTTCAGAGGCCCTGGTTCACTCCTGGGAAGCCAAGTCTCCACAACCCTAACGCTACCTGGAGTCTTAACCCTAATGTTCTTGTGTGACTGTAACAAACGCCCATCCACAGGTTGACAGTAGGCACACCATTTCTTTGGCCCTGTCAGTCTGTTTCACCATGCTTGGCATCAGCAACACCCTGTTTCCCTTCTGGGAAGCCAAGTCTCCCGACCCCTAACCCTCACTTGGGTCTTAACCCAAATTTCCTCTATGGAATGAAACATGTCCCTGTCCATAGGGTGTATTAACAGGCAGTATGTTATCCTCCTGATGGCCTACTCAGTCTGTTTTACCAATCCATGCTTCACCAAGACCCTGGTTCC
The DNA here is from genome assembly GCF_057233095.1 of Heloderma suspectum. NCBI lineage: Eukaryota > Metazoa > Chordata > Lepidosauria > Squamata > Helodermatidae > Heloderma > Heloderma suspectum. Next base: position 147,117,821 of record NC_139461.1, read on the forward strand.
ATCCGGGGAAACAAGTCTCCCCAACCCTAACCCTAATTTGAGTCTCAGGCCTAATTTCCTTTTTGGACTGAAACATACTGCCGTCCACAGAGTGTACCAAATGTCAGTATGGAAGTCATCTTGATGTCCCACTCAGTCTGATTCAGCAAGTTAGGCTTCACCAAGGACCCGTTTCCAACCTGGGAAGCCACATCTCCCCAACCCTAACCCTAACTTGAGACTTAACCTGATTTTCTTGTGCAAATTTAACAAACCCCCATCCTCATGTTGTACTGAAAGACAGTAGGCACACAATTCCTTTGGCCCTCTCAGTCTGTTTCACCATGCTTGGCTTCAGCAACACCGTGTTTCCATTCTGGGAAGCCATGTCTCCTGACCGTTAACCCTAACTTGGGTCTTAACCCTAATTTTTTCTTCCGACTGAAACATTTCCCTGTCCACATGGTGTACTAACTGGCAGTATTTTATCCTCCTGATGGCCTACTCAGTCTGTTTTACCAATCTAGGCTTCACCAAAACCCTGGTTACATCCTGGGAAGCCAAGTCTCCCCAACCCTAACCCTAATTTGAGTCTCAACCCTCATTTTCTTTTTGGACTGAAACATACCGCCGTCCACAGAGTGTATCAAATGTCAGTATGGAAGACATCTTGATGTCCCACTCAGTCTGATTCAGCAAGTTAGGCTTCACCAAGGACCCGTTTCCAACCTGGGAAGCCACATCTCCCCAACCCTAACCCTAACTTCTGACTTAACCCTGATTTTCTTGTGCAAATGTAACAAACCCCCATCCTCATGTTGTACTAAAAGACAGTAGGCATACAATTCTTTTGGCCCTCTCAGTCTGTTTCACCATGCTTGGCTTCAGCAACACCCTGTTTCCATTCTGGGAAGCCATGTCTCCTGACCGCTAACCCTAACTTGGGTTTTAACCCTAATTTTTTCCTTGGACTGAAACATTTCCCTGTCCACATGGTGTACTAACTGGCAGTATGTTATCCTCCTGATGGCCTACTCAGTCTGTTTTACCAATCTAGGCTTCACCAAAACCCTGGTTACATCCTGGGAAGCCAAGTCTCCCCAACCCTAACCCTAATTTGAGTCTCAGGCCTAATTTCCTTTTTGGACTGAAACATAACGCCGTCCACAGAGTGTACCAAATGTCGGTATGGAAGACATCTTGATGTCCCACTCAGTCTGATTCAGCAAGCTAGGCTTCACCAAGGACGCGTTTCCAACCTGGGAAGCCACATCTCCCCAACCCTAACCCTAACTTGAGACTTAACCTGATTTTCTTGTGCAAATGTAACAAACCCCCATCCTCATGTTGTACTAAAAGACAGTAGGCATACAATTCCTTTGGCCCTCTCAGTCTGTTTCACCATGCTTGGCTTCAGCAACACCCTGTTTCCATTCTGGGAAGCCATGTCTCCTGACCGCTAACCCTAACTTGGGTCTTAACCCTAATTTTTTCTTCCGACTGAAACATTTCCCTGTCCACATGGTGTACTAACTGGCAGTATGTTATCCTCCTGATGGCCTACTCAGTCTGTTTTACCAATCGAGGCTTCACCAAGACCCTGGTTCCATCCTGGGAAGCCCAGTCTGCCCAACCCTAACCCTAACTTGGTTTTTAACCCAAATATTGTAGAGGAACTTTAACATCCCACATTCCACACGGTGTACTAAAAGACAGGAGGAAACCCATCCTGATGGGCCACTCAATCTGTTTCAGCATGCTTGGCTTTAGCGAGTTCCTGTTTCCCTCCTGAGAAGGCCAGTCTCCCCAACCCTAACCCTAATTAGAGTATCCACCCTAATTTCCTTTTTGGACTGAAACATACCGCCGTCCACAGAGTGTACCAAATATCAGTATGGAAGCCATCTTGTTGTCCCACTCAGTCTGATTCATCAAGCTTGGCTTCACCAAGAACCCGTTTCCAACCTGGGAAGCCACATCTCCCCAACCCTTACCCTAACTTGAGTCTTAACCCTCATTTTCTTGTGCAACTGTAATAAACCCCCATCCACATGTTGTACTAAAAGACAGAAGGTACACCATTCTTTTGGCCCTCTCAGTCTGTTTCACCATGCTTGCCTTCAGCAAACCCTGTTTCCATTTTGGGATGCCAAGCCTCCCGACCCCTAAGCCTAACTTGGCACTTAACCCTAATTTCCTCTTTGGACTGAAACATGTCCCTGTCCACATGGTATACTAACGGGCAGTACGTTATCCTCCTGATGGCCTACTCAGTCTGTTTTACCAATCTAGGCTTCACCAAGACTCTGGTTCCATCCAGGGAAGCCCAGTCTGCCCAACCCTAACCCTAACTTGGGTTTTAACCCAAATTTTGTTTAGGAACTTCAACATCCCCCAGTTCACACGGTGTGCTAAAGGCAGGAGGCAACCCATCCTGAAGGCCCACTCATTTTATTTCAACATGCTTGGCTTTCCCGACGCCCTGGTAAACTCCTGGGAATCGAAGTCTCCCCAACCCTAACCCTCACTTGGGTTTTAACTCAAATATTGTAGAATGACGTTAACATCCCACAGTTCACAAGGTGTAGTACAAGACAAGAGGCAACCCATCCTTTTGGGCCACTCAATTGGTTTCACCATGCTTGGCTTTACCGAGGTCCTGGTTCCCTCCTGAGAAGCCCAGTTTTCCCAACCCTAATCCTAATTGGAGTCTCAACACTCCAATCAGTCCACTCCTTTTTGGACTGAAACATACCGCCGTCCACAGAGTGTACCAAATGTCAGTATGGAAGGCATCTTGTTGTCCCACTCAGTCTGATTCACCAAGCTAGGCTTCACCAAGAACCCATTTCCAACCTGGGAAGTCCAGTCTCCCAAACCCTAACCCCAATGTCGGTTTTAACCCTCATTTCCTTTTGGGAATGAAACATCCCCCCATCCACACGGTGTTCTAGAAGACAGGAGGCAACCCTTCGTGAAGGCCCACTCATTCTGTTTCAACATCCTTGGCTTTTCCGAGGCCAAGGTTCACTCCTGGGAAGCCACGTCTCCCCAACCCTAACTCTAACTTGAGACTTAACCTAATTTTCTTGTGCAACTGTAACAAACCGCCGTACACACTTTGCACTGAAAGATAGTAGGCACACCGTTCTGATGGCCCACTCAGTCTGTTTTACCAAACTCGCCGTCACCAACACCTTTTTTCCATTCTGGGAAGACCAGTCTCCCGAACCTTAACCCTAACTTGGGTTTTAACCCTAATTTCCTTTTGGGAATGAAACATCCCCCATCCACACAGTGTACTAAAAGACAGGAGTCAACTTTCGTGAAGGCCCACTCATTCTCTTTCAACATGCTTGGCTTTTCCGAGGCCATGGTTCACTCCTGGGAAGGCAAGTCTCCCCAACCCTAACCCTAACTTGGATCTTAACCCTAATTTCCTCTTGGGACTGAAACATGTCCCTGTCCACACTGTGTACTAACAGGCAGTATGTTATCCTCCTGATGGCCTACTCAGTCTGTTTTACCAATCTATGCTTCACCAAGACCCTGGTTCCATCCTGGGAAACCAATTCTCCCCAACCCTAACCCTAATTTGAGTCTTAGCCCTTTTTTCCTTTTTGGACTGAAACATACCGCCGTCCACAGAGTGTACCAAATGTCAGTATGGAAGCCATCTTGATGGCGACTCAGTCTGATTCACCAAGCTAGGCTTCACCAAGAACTCGTTTTCTACCTGGCAAGCCACATCTGCCCATCCCTAGCCCTAACATGAGATTTTACCCCAATTTTCTTGTGCAACTGTAACAAACCGCCGTCCACACTTTGAAGTAAAAGAAAGAAGGCACCCCGTTCTGATGGCCCACTCAGTCTGTTTTAGCAAGCTTGCCTTCACCAAAGCCCTGTTTCCATTCGGGGAAGCCCAGTCTCCCCAATCCTAACCCTAACCTGGGTTTTAACCCTAATTTCCGTTTGGGAATCAAACATCCCCCGTCCAAACAGTGTTCTAAAAGACAGGAGGCAACCCTTGGTGAAGCCCCACTCACTCTATTTCAACATGCTTGGCTTTTCAGAGGCCCTGGTTCACTCCTGGGAAGCCAAGTCTCCACAACCCTAACGCTACCTGGAGTCTTAACCCTAATGTTCTTGTGTGACTGTAACAAACGCCCATCCACAGGTTGACAGTAGGCACACCATTTCTTTGGCCCTGTCAGTCTGTTTCACCATGCTTGGCATCAGCAACACCCTGTTTCCCTTCTGGGAAGCCAAGTCTCCCGACCCCTAACCCTCACTTGGGTCTTAACCCAAATTTCCTCTATGGAATGAAACATGTCCCTGTCCATAGGGTGTATTAACAGGCAGTATGTTATCCTCCTGATGGCCTACTCAGTCTGTTTTACCAATCCATGCTTCACCAAGACCCTGGTTCCATCCGGGGAAACAAGTCTCCCCAACCCTAACCCTAATTTGAGTCTCAGGCCTAATTTCCTTTTTGGACTGAAACATACTGCCGTCCACAGAGTGTACCAAATGTCAGTATGGAAGTCATCTTGATGTCCCACTCAGTCTGATTCAGCAAGTTAGGCTTCACCAAGGACCCGTTTCCAACCTGGGAAGCCACATCTCCCCAACCCTAACCCTAACTTGAGACTTAACCTGATTTTCTTGTGCAAATTTAACAAACCCCCATCCTCATGTTGTACTGAAAGACAGTAGGCACACAATTCCTTTGGCCCTCTCAGTCTGTTTCACCATGCTTGGCTTCAGCAACACCGTGTTTCCATTCTGGGAAGCCATGTCTCCTGACCGTTAACCCTAACTTGGGTCTTAACCCTAATTTTTTCTTCCGACTGAAACATTTCCCTGTCCACATGGTGTACTAACTGGCAGTATTTTATCCTCCTGATGGCCTACTCAGTCTGTTTTACCAATCTAGGCTTCACCAAAACCCTGGTTACATCCTGGGAAGCCAAGTCTCCCCAACCCTAACCCTAATTTGAGTCTCAACCCTCATTTTCTTTTTGGACTGAAACATACCGCCGTCCACAGAGTGTATCAAATGTCAGTATGGAAGACATCTTGATGTCCCACTCAGTCTGATTCAGCAAGTTAGGCTTCACCAAGGACCCGTTTCCAACCTGGGAAGCCACATCTCCCCAACCCTAACCCTAACTTCTGACTTAACCCTGATTTTCTTGTGCAAATGTAACAAACCCCCATCCTCATGTTGTACTAAAAGACAGTAGGCATACAATTCTTTTGGCCCTCTCAGTCTGTTTCACCATGCTTGGCTTCAGCAACACCCTGTTTCCATTCTGGGAAGCCATGTCTCCTGACCGCTAACCCTAACTTGGGTTTTAACCCTAATTTTTTCCTTGGACTGAAACATTTCCCTGTCCACATGGTGTACTAACTGGCAGTATGTTATCCTCCTGATGGCCTACTCAGTCTGTTTTACCAATCTAGGCTTCACCAAAACCCTGGTTACATCCTGGGAAGCCAAGTCTCCCCAACCCTAACCCTAATTTGAGTCTCAGGCCTAATTTCCTTTTTGGACTGAAACATAACGCCGTCCACAGAGTGTACCAAATGTCGGTATGGAAGACATCTTGATGTCCCACTCAGTCTGATTCAGCAAGCTAGGCTTCACCAAGGACGCGTTTCCAACCTGGGAAGCCACATCTCCCCAACCCTAACCCTAACTTGAGACTTAACCTGATTTTCTTGTGCAAATGTAACAAACCCCCATCCTCATGTTGTACTAAAAGACAGTAGGCATACAATTCCTTTGGCCCTCTCAGTCTGTTTCACCATGCTTGGCTTCAGCAACACCCTGTTTCCATTCTGGGAAGCCATGTCTCCTGACCGCTAACCCTAACTTGGGTCTTAACCCTAATTTTTTCTTCCGACTGAAACATTTCCCTGTCCACATGGTGTACTAACTGGCAGTATGTTATCCTCCTGATGGCCTACTCAGTCTGTTTTACCAATCTAGGCTTCACCAAAACCCTGGTTACATCCTGGGAAGCCAAGTCTCCCCAACCCTAACCCTAATTTGAGTCTCAGGCCTAATTTCCTTTTTGGACTGAAACATAACGCCGTCCACAGAGTGTACCAAATGTCAGTATGGAAGACATCTTGATGTCCCACTCAGTCTGATTCAGCAAGCTAGGCTTCACCAAGGACGCGTTTCCAACCTGGGAAGCCACATCTCCCCAACCCTAACCCTAACTTGAGACTTAACCTGATTTTCTTGTGCAAATGTAACAAACCCCCATCCTCATGTTGTACTAAAAGACAGTAGGCATACAATTCCTTTGGCCCTCTCAGTCTGTTTCACCATGCTTGGCTTCAGCAACACCGTGTTTCCATTCTGGGAAGCCATATCTCCTGACCGCTAACCCTAACTTGGGTCTTAACCCTAATTTTTTCTTCCGACTGAAACATTTCCCTGTCCACATGGTGTACTATCTGGCAGTATGTTATACTCCTGATGGCCTACTCAGTCTGTTTTACCAATCTAGGCTTCACCAAAACCCTGGTTACATCCTGGGAAGCCAAGTCTCCCCAACCCTAACCCTAATTTGAGTCTCAGGCCTCGTTTCCTTTTGGGACTGAAACATACCGCCGTCCACAGAGTGTACCAAATGTCAGTATGGAAGACATCTTGATGTCCCACTCAGTCTGATTCAGCAAGCTAGGCTTCACCAAGGACCCGTTTCCAACCTGGGAAGCCACATCTCCCCAACCCTAACCCTAACTTGAGACTTAACCTGATTTTCTTGTGCAAATGTAACAAACCCCCATCCTCATGTCCTACTAAAAGACAGTAGGCACACGATTCCTTTGGCCCTCTCAGTCTGTTTCACCATGCTTGGCTTCAGCAACACCCTGTTTCCCTTCTGGGAAGCCAAGTCTCCCGACCCCTAACCCTCACTTGGGTCTTAACCCAAATATCCTCTATGGAATGAAACATCTCCCTCTCCATAGGGTGTATTAACAGGCAGTATGTTATCCTCCTGATGGCCTACTCAGTCTGTTTTACCAATCTATGCTTCACCAAGACCCTGGTTCCATCCTGGGAAACCAATTCTCCCCAACCCTAACCCTAATTTGAGTCTTAGCCCTTTTTTCCTTTTTGGACTGAAACATACCGCCGTCCACAGAGTGTACCAAATGTCAGTATGGAAGCCATCTTGATGGCGACTCAGTCTGATTCACCAAGCTAGGCTTCACCAAGAACTCGTTTTCTACCTGGCAAGCCACATCTCCCCATCCCTAGCCCTAACATGAGATTTTACCCCAATTTTCTTGTGCAACTGTAACAAACCGCCGTCCATGCTTTGTAGTAAAAGAAAGAAGGCACCCCGTTCTGATGGCCCACTCTGTCTGTTTTAGCAAGCTTGCCTTCACCAAAGCCCTGTTTCCATTCGGGGAAGCCCAGTCTCCCCAATCCTAACCCTAACCTGGTTTTTAACCCTAATTTCCGTTTGGGAATCAAACATCCCCCGTCCAAACAGTGTTCTAAAAGACAGGAGGCAACCCTTGGTGAAGCCCCACTCACTCTATTTCAACATGCTTGGCTTTTCAGAGGCCCTGGTTCACTCCTGGGAAGCCAAGTCTCCACAACCCTAACCCTACCTGGAGTCTTAACCCTAATGTTCTTGTGCGACTGTAACAAACGCCCATCCACAGGTTGACAGTAGGCACACCACTCCTTTGGCCCTGTCAGTCTGTTTCACCATGCTTGGCTTCAGCAACACCCTGTTTCCCTTCTGGGAAGCCAAGTCTCCCGACCCCTAACCCTCACTTGGGTCTTAACCCAAATTTCCTCTATGGATTGAAAGATGTCCCTGTCCATAGGGTGTATTAACAGGCAGTATGTTATCCTCCTGATGGCCTACTCAGTCTGTTTTACCAAATTAGGCTTCACCAAGACCCTGGTTCCCTCCTGGGAAAACAAGTCTCCCCAACCCTAAAACTAATTTGAGTCTCAGGCCTAATTTCCTTTTTGGACTGAAACATACTGCCGTCCACAGAGTGTACCAAATGTCAGTATGGAAGACATCTTGATGTCCCACTCAGTCTGATTCAGCAAGTTAGGCTTCACCAAGGACCCGTTTCCAACCTGGGAAGCCACATCTCCCCAACCCTAACCCTAACTTGAGACTTAGCCTGATTTTCTTGTGCAAATGTAACAAACCCCCATCCTCATGTCCTACTAAAAGACAGTAGGCACACGATTCGTTTGGCCCTCTCAGTCTGTTTCACCATGCTTGGCTTCAGCAACACCCTGTTTCCCTTCTGGGAAGCCAAGTCTCCCGACCCCTAACCCTCACTTGGGTCTTAACCCAAATATCCTCTATGGAATGAAACATCTCCCTCTCCATAGGGTGTATTAACAGGCAGTATGTTATCCTCCTGATGGCCTACTCAGTCTGTTTTACCAATCTAGGCTTCACCAAGACCCTGGTTCCATCCTGGGAAACCAATTCTCCCCAACCCTAACCCTAATTTGAGTCTCAGCCCGTTTTTCCTTTTTGGACTGAAACATACCGCCGTCCACAGAGTGTACCAAATGTCAGTATGGAAGCCATCTTGATGGCGACTCAGTCTGATTCACCTAGCTAGGCTTCACCAAGAACTCGTTTTCTACCTGGCAAGCCACATCTCCCCTTCCCTAGCCCTAACATGAGATTTTACCCCAATTTTCTTGTGCAACTGTAACAAACCGCCGTCCACGCTTTGAAGTAAAAGAAAGAAGGCACCCCGTTCTGATGGCCCACTCAGTCTGTTTTAGCAAGCTTGCCTTCACCAAAGCCCTGATTCCATTCGGGGAAGCCCAGTCTCCCCAATCCTAACCCTAACCTGGGTTTTAACCCTAATTTCCGTTTGGGAATCAAACATCCCCCGTCCAAACAGTGTTCTAAAAGACAGGAGGCAACCCTTGGTGAAGCCCCACTCACTCTATTTCAACATGCTTGGCTTTTCAGAGGCCCTGGTTCACTCCTGGGAAGCCATGTCTCCACAACCCTAACGCTACCTGGAGTCTTAACCCTAATGTTCTTGTGCGACTGTAACAAACGCCCATCCACAGGTTGACAGTAGGCACACCACTCCTTTGGCCCTGTCAGTCTGTTTCACCATGCTTGGCTTCAGCAACACCCTGTTTCCCTTCTGGGAAGCCAAGTCTCCCGACCCCTAACCCTCACTTGGGTCTTAACCCAAATTTCCTCTATGGAATGAAACATGTCCCTGTCCATAGGGTGTATTAACAGGCAGTATGTTATCCTCCTGATGGCCTACTCAGTCTGTTTTACCAATCTATGCTTCACCAAGACCCTGGTTCCATCCTGGGAAACCAATTCTCCCCAACCCTAACCCTAATTTGAGTCTTAGCCCTAATTTCCTTTTTGGACTGAAACATACCGCCGTCCACAGAGTGTACCAAATGTCAGTATGGAAGACATCTTGATGTCCCACTCAGTCTGATTCAGCAAGCTAGGCTTCACCAAGGACCTATTTCCAGCCTGGGAAGCCACATCTCCCCAACCCTAACCCTAACTTGAGACTCAACCTGATTTCGTTTGTGCAAATGTAACAAACCCCCATCCTCATGCTGTACTAAAAGACAGTAGGCACACAATTCCTTTGGCCCTCTCAGTCTGTTTCACCATGCTTGGCTTCAGCAACACCCTGTTTCCATTCTGGGAAGCCATATCTCCTGACAGCTAACCCTAACTTGGGTCTTAACCCTAATTTTTTCTTCCGACTGAAACATTTCCCTGTCCACATGGTGTACTAACTGGCAGTATGTTATACTCCTGATGGCCTACTCAGTCTGTTTTACCAATCTAGGCTTCACCAAAACCCTGGTTACATCCTGGGAAGCCAAGTCTCCCCAACCCTAACCCTAATTTGAGTCTCAGGCCTCGTTTCCTTTTGGGACTGAAACATACCGCCGTCCACAGAGTGTACCAAATGTCAGTATGGAAGACATCTTGATGTCCCACTCACTCTGATTCAGCAAGCTAGGCTTCACCAAGGACCCGTTTCCAACCTGGGAAGCCACATCTCCCCAACCCTAACCCTAACTTGAGACTTAACCTGATTTTCTTGTGCAAATGTAACAAACCCCCATCCTCATGTTGTACTAAAAGACAGTAGGCACACGATTCCCTTGGCCCTCTCAGTCTGTTTCACCATGCTTGGCTTCAGCAACACCCTGTTTCCCTTCTGGGAAGCCATGTCTCCTGACCGCTAACCCTAACTTGGGTCTTAACCCTAATTTTTTTCTTCCGACTGAAACATTTCCCTGTCCACATGGTGTACTAACTGGCAGTATGTTATCCTCCTGATGGCCTACTCAGTCTGTTTTACCAATCTAGGCTTCACCAAAACCCTGGTTACATCCTGGGAAGCCAAGTCTCCCCAACCCTAACCCTAATTTGAGTCTCAGGCCTCGTTTCCTTTTGGGACTGAAACATACCGCCGTCCACAGAGTGTACCAAATGTCAGTATGGAAGACATCTTGATGTCCCACTCAGTCTGATTCAGCAAGCTAGGCTTCACCAAGGACCCGTTTCCAACCTGGGAAGCCACATCTCCCCAACCCTAATCCTAACTTCTGACTTAACCCTGATTTTCTTGTGCAAATGTAACAAACCCCCATCCTCATGTGGTACTAAAAGACAGTAGGCATACAATTCTTTTGGCCCTCTCAGTCTGTTTCACCATGCTTGGCTTCAGCAACACCCTGTTTCCATTCTGGGAAGCCATGTCTCCTGACCGCTAACCCTAACTTGGGTTTTAACCCTAATTTTTTCCTTGGACTGAAACATTTCCCTGTCCACATGGTGTACTAACTGGCAGTATGTTATCCTCCTGATGGCCTACTCAGTCTGTTTTACCAATCTAGGCTTCACCAAAACCCTGGTTACATCCTGGGAAGCCAAGTCTCCCCAACCCTAACCCTAATTTGAGTCTCAGGCCTAATTTCCTTTTTGGACTGAAACATAACGCCGTCCACAGAGTGTACCAAATGTCAGTATGGAAGACATCTTGATGTCCCACTCAGTCTGATTCAGCAAGCTAGGCTTCACCAAGGACGCGTTTCCAACCTGGGAAGCCACATCTCCCCAACCCTAACCCTAACTTGAGACTTAACCTGATTTTCTTGTGCAAATGTAACAAACCCCCATCCTCATGTTGTACTAAAAGACAGTAGGCATACAATTCCTTTGGCCCTCTCAGTCTGTTTCACCATGCTTGGCTTCAGCAACACCCTGTTTCCATTCTGGGAAGCCATGTCTCCTGACCGCTAACCCTAACTTGGGTCTTAACCCTAATTTTTTCTTCCGACTGAAACATTTCCCTGTCCACATGGTGTACTAACTGGCAGTATGTTATCCTCCTGATGGCCTACTCAGTCTGTTTTACCAATCTAGGCTTCACCAAAACCCTGGTTACATCCTGGGAAGCCAAGTCTCCCCAACCCTAACCCTAATTTGAGTCTCAGGCCTAATTTCCTTTTTGGACTGAAACATAACGCCGTCCACAGAGTGTACCAAATGTCAGTATGGAAGACATCTTGATGTCCCACTCAGTCTGATTCAGCAAGCTAGGCTTCACCAAGGACGCGTTTCCAACCTGGGAAGCCACATCTCCCCAACCCTAACCCTAACTTGAGACTTAACCTGATTTTCTTGTGCAAATGTAACAAACCCCCATCCTCATGTTGTACTAAAAGACAGTAGGCATACAATTCCTTTGGCCCTCTCAGTCTGTTTCACCATGCTTGGCTTCAGCAACACCGTGTTTCCATTCTGGGAAGCCATATCTCCTGACCGCTAACCCTAACTTGGGTCTTAACCCTAATTTTTTCTTCCGACTGAAACATTTCCCTGTCCACATGGTGTATTAAAAGGCAGTATGTTATACTCCTGATGGCCTACTCAGTCTGTTTTACCAATCTAGGCTTCACCAAAACCCTGGTTACATCCTGGGAAGCCAAGTCTCCCCAACCCTAACCCTAATTTGAGTCTCAGGCCTCGTTTCCTTTTGGGACTGAAACATACCGCCGTCCACAGAGTGTACCAAATGTCAGTATGGAAGACATCTTGATGTCCCACTCAGTCTGATTCAGCAAGCTAGGCTTCACCAAGGACCCGTTTCCAACCTGGGAAGCCACATCTCCCCAACCCTAACCCTAACTTGAGACTTAACCTGATTTTCTTGTGCAAATGTAACAAACCCCCATCCTCATGTCCTACTAAAAGACAGTAGGCACACGATTCCTTTGGCCCTCTCAGTCTGTTTCACCATGCTTGGCTTCAGCAACACCCTGTTTCCCTTCTGGGAAGCCAAGTCTCCCGACCCCTAACCCTCACTTGGGTCTTAACCCAAATATCCTCTATGGAATGAAACATCTCCCTCTCCATAGGGTGTATTAACAGGCAGTATGTTATCCTCCTGATGGCCTACTCAGTCTGTTTTACCAATCTATGCTTCACCAAGACCCTGGTTCCATCCTGGGAAACCAATTCTCCCCAACCCTAACCCTAATTTGAGTCTCAGCCCGTTTTTCCTTTTTGGACTGAAACATACCGCCGTCCACAGAGTGTACCAAATGTCAGTATGGAAGCCATCTTGATGGCGACTCAGTCTGATTCACCTAGCTAGGCTTCACCAAGAACTCGTTTTCTACCTGGCAAGCCACATCTCCCCTTCCCTAGCCCTAACATGAGATTTTACCCCAATTTTCTTGTGCAACTGTAACAAACCGCCGTCCACGCTTTGAAGTAAAAGAAAGAAGGCACCCCGTTCTGATGGCCCACTCAGTCTGTTTTAGCAAGCTTGCCTTCACCAAAGCCCTGATTCCATTCGGGGAAGCCCAGTCTCCCCAATCCTAACCCTAACCTGGGTTTTAACCCTAATTTCCGTTTGGGAATCAAACATCCCCCGTCCAAACAGTGTTCTAAAAGACAGGAGGCAACCCTTGGTGAAGCCCCACTCACTCTATTTCAACATGCTTGGCTTTTCAGAGGCCCTGGTTCACTCCTGGGAAGCCATGTCTCCACAACCCTAACGCTACCTGGAGTCTTAACCCTAATGTTCTTGTGCGACTGTAACAAACGCCCATCCACAGGTTGACAGTAGGCACACCACTCCTTTGGCCCTGTCAGTCTGTTTCACCATGCTTGGCTTCAGCAACACCCTGTTTCCCTTCTGGGAAGCCAAGTCTCCCGACCCCTAACCCTCACTTGGGTCTTAACCCAAATTTCCTCTATGGAATGAAACATGTCCCTGTCCATAGGGTGTATTAACAGGCAGTATGTTATCCTCCTGATGGCCTACTCAGTCTGTTTTACCAATCTATGCTTCACCAAGACCCTGGTTCCATCCTGGGAAACCAATTCTCCCCAACCCTAACCCTAATTTGAGTCTTAGCCCTAATTTCCTTTTTGGACTGAAACATACCGCCGTCCACAGAGTGTACCAAATGTCAGTATGGAAGACATCTTGATGTCCCACTCAGTCTGATTCAGCAAGCTAGGCTTCACCAAGGACCTATTTCCAGCCTGGGAAGCCACATCTCCCCAACCCTAACCCTAACTTGAGACTCAACCTGATTTCGTTGTGCAAATGTAACAAACCCCCATCCTCATGCTGTACTAAAAGACAGTAGGCACACAATTCCTTTGGCCCTCTCAGTCTGTTTCACCATGCTTGGCTTCAGCAACACCCTGTTTCCATTCTGGGAAGCCATATCTCCTGACAGCTAACCCTAACTTGGGTCTTAACCCTAATTTTTTCTTCCGACTGAAACATTTCCCTGTCCACATGGTGTACTAACTGGCAGTATGTTATACTCCTGATGGCCTACTCAGTCTGTTTTACCAATCTAGGCTTCACCAAAACCCTGGTTACATCCTGGGAAGCCAAGTCTCCCCAACCCTAACCCTAATTTGAGTCTCAGGCCTCGTTTCCTTTTGGGACTGAAACATACCGCCGTCCACAGAGTGTACCAAATGTCAGTATGGAAGACATCTTGATGTCCCACTCAGTCTGATTCAGCAAGCTAGGCTTCACCAAGGACCCGTTTCCAACCTGGGAAGCCACATCTCCCCAACCCTAACCCTAACTTGAGACTTAACCTGATTTTCTTGTGCAAATGTAACAAACCCCCATCCTCATGTTGTACTAAAAGACAGTAGGCACACGATTCCCTTGGCCCTCTCAGTCTGTTTCACCATGCTTGGCTTCAGCAACACCGTGTTTCCATTCTGGGAAGCCATATCTCCTGACAGCTAACCCTAACTTGGGTCTTAACCCTAATTTTTTTCTTCCGACTGAAACATTTCCCTGTCCACATGGTGTACTAACTGGCAGTATGTTATACTCCTGATGGCCTACTCAGTCTGTTTTACCAATCTAGGCTTCACCAAAACCCTGGTTACATCCTGGGAAGCCAAGTCTCCCCAACCCTAACCCTAATTTGAGTCTCAGGCCTCGTTTCCTTTTGGGACTGAAACATACCGCCATCCACAGAGTGTACCAAATGTCAGTATGGAAGACATCTTGATGTCCCACTCAGTCTGATTCAGCAAGCTAGGCTTCACCAAGGACCCATTTCCAACCTGGGAAGCCACATCTCCCCAACCCTAATCCTAACTTCTGACTTAACCCTGATTTTCTTGTGCAAATGTAACAAACCCCCATCCTCATGTGGTACTAAAAGACAGTAGGCATACAATTCTTTTGGCCCTCTCAGTCTGTTTCACCATGCTTGGCTTCAGCAACACCCTGTTTCCATTCTGGGAAGCCATGTCTCCTGACCGCTAACCCTAACTTGGGTTTTAACCCTAATTTTTTCCTTGGACTGAAACATTTCCCTGTCCACATGGTGTACTAACTGGCAGTATGTTATCCTCCTGATGGCCTACTCAGTCTGTTTTACCAATCTAGGCTTCACCAAAACCCTGGTTACATCCTGGGAAGCCAAGTCTCCCCAACCCTAACCCTAATTTGAGTCTCAGGCCTAATTTCCTTTTTGGACTGAAACATAACGCCGTCCACAGAGTGTACCAAATGTCAGTATGGAAGACATCTTGATGTCCCACTCAGTCTGATTCAGCAAGCTAGGCTTCACCAAGGACGCGTTTCCAACCTGGGAAGCCACATCTCCCCAACCCTAACCCTAACTTGAGACTTAACCTGATTTTCTTGTGCAAATGTAACAAACCCCCATCCTCATGTTGTACTAAAAGACAGTAGGCATACAATTCCTTTGGCCCTCTCAGTCTGTTTCACCATGCTTGGCTTCAGCAACACCCTGTTTCCATTCTGGGAAGCCATGTCTCCTGACCGCTAACCCTAACTTGGGTCTTAACCCTAATTTTTTCTTCCGACTGAAACATTTCCCTGTCCACATGGTGTACTAACTGGCAGTATGTTATCCTCCTGATGGCCTACTCAGTCTGTTTTACCAATCTAGGCTTCACCAAAACCCTGGTTACATCCTGGGAAGCCAAGTCTCCCCAACCCTAACCCTAATTTGAGTCTCAGGCCTAATTTCCTTTTTGGACTGAAACATAACGCCGTCCACAGAGTGTACCAAATGTCAGTATGGAAGACATCTTGATGTCCCACTCAGTCTGATTCAGCAAGCTAGGCTTCACCAAGGACGCGTTTCCAACCTGGGAAGCCACATCTCCCCAACCCTAACCCTAACTTGAGACTTAACCTGATTTTCTTGTGCAAATGTAACAAACCCCCATCCTCATGTTGTACTAAAAGACAGTAGGCATACAATTCCTTTGGCCCTCTCAGTCTGTTTCACCATGCTTGGCTTCAGCAACACCGTGTTTCCATTCTGGGAAGCCATATCTCCTGACCGCTAACCCTAACTTGGGTCTTAACCCTAATTTTTTCTTCCGACTGAAACATTTCCCTGTCCACATGGTGTACTATCTGGCAGTATGTTATACTCCTGATGGCCTACTCAGTCTGTTTTACCAATCTAGGCTTCACCAAAACCCTGGTTACATCCTGGGAAGCCAAGTCTCCCCAACCCTAACCCTAATTTGAGTCTCAGGCCTCGTTTCCTTTTGGGACTGAAACATACCGCCGTCCACAGAGTGTACCAAATGTCAGTATGGAAGACATCTTGATGTCCCACTCAGTCTGATTCAGCAAGCTAGGCTTCACCAAGGACCCGTTTCCAACCTGGGAAGCCACATCTCCCCAACCCTAACCCTAACTTGAGACTTAACCTGATTTTCTTGTGCAAATGTAACAAACCCCCATCCTCATGTCCTACTAAAAGACAGTAGGCACACGATTCCTTTGGCCCTCTCAGTCTGTTTCACCATGCTTGGCTTCAGCAACACCCTGTTTCCCTTCTGGGAAGCCAAGTCTCCCGACCCCTAACCCTCACTTGGGTCTTAACCCAAATATCCTCTATGGAATGAAACATCTCCCTCTCCATAGGGTGTATTAACAGGCAGTATGTTATCCTCCTGATGGCCTACTCAGTCTGTTTTACCAATCTATGCTTCACCAAGACCCTGGTTCCATCCTGGGAAACCAATTCTCCCCAACCCTAACCCTAATTTGAGTCTCAGCCCGTTTTTCCTTTTTGGACTGAAACATACCGCCGTCCACAGAGTGTACCAAATGTCAGTATGGAAGCCATCTTGATGGCGACTCAGTCTGATTCACCTAGCTAGGCTTCACCAAGAACTCGTTTTCTACCTGGCAAGCCACATCTCCCCTTCCCTAGCCCTAACATGAGATTTTACCCCAATTTTCTTGTGCAACTGTAACAAACCGCCGTCCACGCTTTGAAGTAAAAGAAAGAAGGCACCCCGTTCTGATGGCCCACTCAGTCTGTTTTAGCAAGCTTGCCTTCACCAAAGCCCTGATTCCATTCGGGGAAGCCCAGTCTCCCCAATCCTAACCCTAACCTGGGTTTTAACCCTAATTTCCGTTTGGGAATCAAACATCCCCCGTCCAAACAGTGTTCTAAAAGACAGGAGGCAACCCTTGGTGAAGCCCCACTCACTCTATTTCAACATGCTTGGCTTTTCAGAGGCCCTGGTTCACTCCTGGGAAGCCATGTCTCCACAACCCTAACGCTACCTGGAGTCTTAACCCTAATGTTCTTGTGCGACTGTAACAAACGCCCATCCACAGGTTGACAGTAGGCACACCACTCCTTTGGCCCTGTCAGTCTGTTTCACCATGCTTGGCTTCAGCAACACCCTGTTTCCCTTCTGGGAAGCCAAGTCTCCCGACCCCTAACCCTCACTTGGGTCTTAACCCAAATTTCCTCTATGGAATGAAACATGTCCCTGTCCATAGGGTGTATTAACAGGCAGTATGTTATCCTCCTGATGGCCTACTCAGTCTGTTTTACCAATCTATGCTTCACCAAGACCCTGGTTCCATCCTGGGAAACCAATTCTCCCCAACCCTAACCCTAATTTGAGTCTTAGCCCTAATTTCCTTTTTGGACTGAAACATACCGCCGTCCACAGAGTG
Source organism: Heloderma suspectum (assembly GCF_057233095.1). Taxonomy (NCBI): domain Eukaryota; kingdom Metazoa; phylum Chordata; class Lepidosauria; order Squamata; family Helodermatidae; genus Heloderma; species Heloderma suspectum. The sequence continues at coordinate 147,135,344 of NC_139461.1, forward strand.
TACCAAATGTCAGTATGGAAGACATCTTGATGTCCCACTCAGTCTGATTCAGCAAGCTAGGCTTCACCAAGGACCTATTTCCAGCCTGGGAAGCCACATCTCCCCAACCCTAACCCTAACTTGAGACTCAACCTGATTTCGTTGTGCAAATGTAACAAACCCCCATCCTCATGCTGTACTAAAAGACAGTAGGCACACAATTCCTTTGGCCCTCTCAGTCTGTTTCACCATGCTTGGCTTCAGCAACACCCTGTTTCCATTCTGGGAAGCCATATCTCCTGACAGCTAACCCTAACTTGGGTCTTAACCCTAATTTTTTCTTCCGACTGAAACATTTCCCTGTCCACATGGTGTACTAACTGGCAGTATGTTATACTCCTGATGGCCTACTCAGTCTGTTTTACCAATCTAGGCTTCACCAAAACCCTGGTTACATCCTGGGAAGCCAAGTCTCCCCAACCCTAACCCTAATTTGAGTCTCAGGCCTCGTTTCCTTTTGGGACTGAAACATACCGCCGTCCACAGAGTGTACCAAATGTCAGTATGGAAGACATCTTGATGTCCCACTCAGTCTGATTCAGCAAGCTAGGCTTCACCAAGGACCCGTTTCCAACCTGGGAAGCCACATCTCCCCAACCCTAACCCTAACTTGAGACTTAACCTGATTTTCTTGTGCAAATGTAACAAACCCCCATCCTCATGTTGTACTAAAAGACAGTAGGCACACGATTCCCTTGGCCCTCTCAGTCTGTTTCACCATGCTTGGCTTCAGCAACACCGTGTTTCCATTCTGGGAAGCCATATCTCCTGACAGCTAACCCTAACTTGGGTCTTAACCCTAATTTTTTTCTTCCGACTGAAACATTTCCCTGTCCACATGGTGTACTAACTGGCAGTATGTTATACTCCTGATGGCCTACTCAGTCTGTTTTACCAATCTAGGCTTCACCAAAACCCTGGTTACATCCTGGGAAGCCAAGTCTCCCCAACCCTAACCCTAATTTGAGTCTCAGGCCTCGTTTCCTTTTGGGACTGAAACATACCGCCATCCACAGAGTGTACCAAATGTCAGTATGGAAGACATCTTGATGTCCCACTCAGTCTGATTCAGCAAGCTAGGCTTCACCAAGGACCCATTTCCAACCTGGGAAGCCACATCTCCCCAACCCTAATCCTAACTTCTGACTTAACCCTGATTTTCTTGTGCAAATGTAACAAACCCCCATCCTCATGTGGTACTAAAAGACAGTAGGCATACAATTCTTTTGGCCCTCTCAGTCTGTTTCACCATGCTTGGCTTCAGCAACACCCTGTTTCCATTCTGGGAAGCCATGTCTCCTGACCGCTAACCCTAACTTGGGTTTTAACCCTAATTTTTTCCTTGGACTGAAACATTTCCCTGTCCACATGGTGTACTAACTGGCAGTATGTTATCCTCCTGATGGCCTACTCAGTCTGTTTTACCAATCTAGGCTTCACCAAAACCCTGGTTACATCCTGGGAAGCCAAGTCTCCCCAACCCTAACCCTAATTTGAGTCTCAGGCCTAATTTCCTTTTTGGACTGAAACATAACGCCGTCCACAGAGTGTACCAAATGTCAGTATGGAAGACATCTTGATGTCCCACTCAGTCTGATTCAGCAAGCTAGGCTTCACCAAGGACGCGTTTCCAACCTGGGAAGCCACATCTCCCCAACCCTAACCCTAACTTGAGACTTAACCTGATTTTCTTGTGCAAATGTAACAAACCCCCATCCTCATGTTGTACTAAAAGACAGTAGGCATACAATTCCTTTGGCCCTCTCAGTCTGTTTCACCATGCTTGGCTTCAGCAACACCCTGTTTCCATTCTGGGAAGCCATGTCTCCTGACCGCTAACCCTAACTTGGGTCTTAACCCTAATTTTTTCTTCCGACTGAAACATTTCCCTGTCCACATGGTGTACTAACTGGCAGTATGTTATCCTCCTGATGGCCTACTCAGTCTGTTTTACCAATCTAGGCTTCACCAAAACCCTGGTTACATCCTGGGAAGCCAAGTCTCCCCAACCCTAACCCTAATTTGAGTCTCAGGCCTAATTTCCTTTTTGGACTGAAACATAACGCCGTCCACAGAGTGTACCAAATGTCAGTATGGAAGACATCTTGATGTCCCACTCAGTCTGATTCAGCAAGCTAGGCTTCACCAAGGACGCGTTTCCAACCTGGGAAGCCACATCTCCCCAACCCTAACCCTAACTTGAGACTTAACCTGATTTTCTTGTGCAAATGTAACAAACCCCCATCCTCATGTTGTACTAAAAGACAGTAGGCATACAATTCCTTTGGCCCTCTCAGTCTGTTTCACCATGCTTGGCTTCAGCAACACCGTGTTTCCATTCTGGGAAGCCATATCTCCTGACCGCTAACCCTAACTTGGGTCTTAACCCTAATTTTTTCTTCCGACTGAAACATTTCCCTGTCCACATGGTGTACTATCTGGCAGTATGTTATACTCCTGATGGCCTACTCAGTCTGTTTTACCAATCTAGGCTTCACCAAAACCCTGGTTACATCCTGGGAAGCCAAGTCTCCCCAACCCTAACCCTAATTTGAGTCTCAGGCCTCGTTTCCTTTTGGGACTGAAACATACCGCCGTCCACAGAGTGTACCAAATGTCAGTATGGAAGACATCTTGATGTCCCACTCAGTCTGATTCAGCAAGCTAGGCTTCACCAAGGACCCGTTTCCAACCTGGGAAGCCACATCTCCCCAACCCTAACCCTAACTTGAGACTTAACCTGATTTTCTTGTGCAAATGTAACAAACCCCCATCCTCATGTCCTACTAAAAGACAGTAGGCACACGATTCCTTTGGCCCTCTCAGTCTGTTTCACCATGCTTGGCTTCAGCAACACCCTGTTTCCCTTCTGGGAAGCCAAGTCTCCCGACCCCTAACCCTCACTTGGGTCTTAACCCAAATATCCTCTATGGAATGAAACATCTCCCTCTCCATAGGGTGTATTAACAGGCAGTATGTTATCCTCCTGATGGCCTACTCAGTCTGTTTTACCAATCTATGCTTCACCAAGACCCTGGTTCCATCCTGGGAAACCAATTCTCCCCAACCCTAACCCTAATTTGAGTCTTAGCCCTTTTTTCCTTTTTGGACTGAAACATACCGCCGTCCACAGAGTGTACCAAATGTCAGTATGGAAGCCATCTTGATGGCGACTCAGTCTGATTCACCAAGCTAGGCTTCACCAAGAACTCGTTTTCTACCTGGCAAGCCACATCTCCCCATCCCTAGCCCTAACATGAGATTTTACCCCAATTTTCTTGTGCAACTGTAACAAACCGCCGTCCATGCTTTGTAGTAAAAGAAAGAAGGCACCCCGTTCTGATGGCCCACTCTGTCTGTTTTAGCAAGCTTGCCTTCACCAAAGCCCTGTTTCCATTCGGGGAAGCCCAGTCTCCCCAATCCTAACCCTAACCTGGTTTTTAACCCTAATTTCCGTTTGGGAATCAAACATCCCCCGTCCAAACAGTGTTCTAAAAGACAGGAGGCAACCCTTGGTGAAGCCCCACTCACTCTATTTCAACATGCTTGGCTTTTCAGAGGCCCTGGTTCACTCCTGGGAAGCCAAGTCTCCACAACCCTAACCCTACCTGGAGTCTTAACCCTAATGTTCTTGTGTGACTGTAACAAACGCCCATCCACAGGTTGACAGTAGGCACACCACTCCTTTGGCCCTGTCAGTCTGTTTCACCATGCTTGGCTTCAGCAACACCCTGTTTCCCTTCTGGGAAGCCAAGTCTCCAAACCCCTAACCCTCACTTGGGTCTTAACCCAAATTTCCTCTATGGATTGAAAGATGTCCCTGTCCATAGGGTGTATTAACAGGCAGTATGTTATCCTCCTGATGGCCTACTCAGTCTGTTTTACCAAATTAGGCTTCACCAAGACCCTGGTTCCCTCCTGGGAAAACAAGTCTCCCCAACCCTAAAACTAATTTGAGTCTCAGGCCTAATTTCCTTTTTGGACTGAAACATACTGCCGTCCACAGAGTGTACCAAATGTCAGTATGGAAGACATCTTGATGTCCCACTCAGTCTGATTCAGCAAGTTAGGCTTCACCAAGGACCCGTTTCCAACCTGGGAAGCCACATCTCCCCAACCCTAACCCTAACTTGAGACTTAGCCTGATTTTCTTGTGCAAATGTAACAAACCCCCATCCTCATGTCCTACTAAAAGACAGTAGGCACACGATTCGTTTGGCCCTCTCAGTCTGTTTCACCATGCTTGGCTTCAGCAACACCCTGTTTCCATTCTGGGAAGCCAAGTCTCCCGACCCCTAACCCTCACTTGGGTCTTAACCCAAATATCCTCTATGGAATGAAACATCTCCCTCTCCATAGGGTGTATTAACAGGCAGTATGTTATCCTCCTGATGGCCTACTCAGTCTGTTTTACCAATCTATGCTTCACCAAGACCCTGGTTCCATCCTGGGAAACCAATTCTCCCCAACCCTAACCCTAATTTGAGTCTCAGCCCGTTTTTCCTTTTTGGACTGAAACATACCGCCGTCCACAGAGTGTACCAAATGTCAGTATGGAAGCCATCTTGATGGCGACTCAGTCTGATTCACCTAGCTAGGCTTCACCAAGAACTCGTTTTCTACCTGGCAAGCCACATCTCCCCTTCCCTAGCCCTAACATGAGATTTTACCCCAATTTTCTTGTGCAACTGTAACAAACCGCCGTCCACGCTTTGAAGTAAAAGAAAGAAGGCACCCCGTTCTGATGGCCCACTCAGTCTGTTTTAGCAAGCTTGCCTTCACCAAAGCCCTGATTCCATTCGGGGAAGCCCAGTCTCCCCAATCCTAACCCTAACCTGGGTTTTAACCCTAATTTCCGTTTGGGAATCAAACATCCCCCGTCCAAACAGTGTTCTAAAAGACAGGAGGCAACCCTTGGTGAAGCCCCACTCACTCTATTTCAACATGCTTGGCTTTTCAGAGGCCCTGGTTCACTCCTGGGAAGCCATGTCTCCACAACCCTAACGCTACCTGGAGTCTTAACCCTAATGTTCTTGTGCGACTGTAACAAACGCCCATCCACAGGTTGACAGTAGGCACACCACTCCTTTGGCCCTGTCAGTCTGTTTCACCATGCTTGGCTTCAGCAACACCCTGTTTCCCTTCTGGGAAGCCAAGTCTCCCGACCCCTAACCCTCACTTGGGTCTTAACCCAAATTTCCTCTATGGAATGAAACATGTCCCTGTCCATAGGGTGTATTAACAGGCAGTATGTTATCCTCCTGATGGCCTACTCAGTCTGTTTTACCAATCTATGCTTCACCAAGACCCTGGTTCCATCCTGGGAAACCAATTCTCCCCAACCCTAACCCTAATTTGAGTCTTAGCCCTAATTTCCTTTTTGGACTGAAACATACCGCCGTCCACAGAGTGTACCAAATGTCAGTATGGAAGACATCTTGATGTCCCACTCAGTCTGATTCAGCAAGCTAGGCTTCACCAAGGACCTATTTCCAGCCTGGGAAGCCACATCTCCCCAACCCTAACCCTAACTTGAGACTCAACCTGATTTCGTTGTGCAAATGTAACAAACCCCCATCCTCATGCTGTACTAAAAGACAGTAGGCACACAATTCCTTTGGCCCTCTCAGTCTGTTTCACCATGCTTGGCTTCAGCAACACCCTGTTTCCATTCTGGGAAGCCATATCTCCTGACAGCTAACCCTAACTTGGGTCTTAACCCTAATTTTTTCTTCCGACTGAAACATTTCCCTGTCCACATGGTGTACTAACTGGCAGTATGTTATACTCCTGATGGCCTACTCAGTCTGTTTTACCAATCTAGGCTTCACCAAAACCCTGGTTACATCCTGGGAAGCCAAGTCTCCCCAACCCTAACCCTAATTTGAGTCTCAGGCCTCGTTTCCTTTTGGGACTGAAACATACCGCCGTCCACAGAGTGTACCAAATGTCAGTATGGAAGACATCTTGATGTCCCACTCAGTCTGATTCAGCAAGCTAGGCTTCACCAAGGACCCGTTTCCAACCTGGGAAGCCACATCTCCCCAACCCTAACCCTAACTTGAGACTTAACCTGATTTTCTTGTGCAAATGTAACAAACCCCCATCCTCATGTTGTACTAAAAGACAGTAGGCACACGATTCCCTTGGCCCTCTCAGTCTGTTTCACCATGCTTGGCTTCAGCAACACCCTGTTTCCCTTCTGGGAAGCCATGTCTCCTGACCGCTAACCCTAACTTGGGTCTTAACCCTAATTTTTTCTTTGGACTGAAACATTTCCCTGTCCACATGGTGTACTAACTGGCAGTATGTTATACTCCTGATGGCCTACTCAGTCTGTTTTACCAATCTAGGCTTCACCAAAACCCTGGTTACAACCTGGGAAGCCAAGTCTCCCCAACCCTAACCCTAATTTGAGTCTCAGGCCTAATTTCCTTTTTGGACTGAAACATACTGCCGTCCACAGAGTGTACCAAATGTCAGTATGGAAGACATCTTGATGTCCCACTCAGTCTGATTCAGCAAGCTAGGCTTCACCAAGGACCCGTTTCCAACCTGGGAAGCCACATCTCCCCAACCCTAACCCTCACATGAGACTTAACCTGATTTTCTTGTGCAAATGTAACAAACCCCCATCCTCATGTCCTACTAAAAGACAGTAGGCACACGATTCCTTTGGCCCTCTCAGTCTGTTTCACCATGCTTGGCTTCAGCAACACCCTGTTTCCCTTCTGGGAAGCCAAGTCTCCCGACCCCTAACCCTCACTTGGGTCTTAACCCAAATATCCTCTATGGAATGAAACATCTCCCTCTCCATAGGGTGTATTAACAGGCAGTATGTTATCCTCCTGATGGCCTACTCAGTCTGTTTTACCAATCTATGCTTCACCAAGACCCTGGTTCCATCCTGGGAAACCAATTCTCCCCAACCCTAACCCTAATTTGAGTCTTAGCCCTTTTTTCCTTTTTGGACTGAAACATACCGCCGTCCACAGAGTGTACCAAATGTCAGTATGGAAGCCATCTTGATGGCGACTCAGTCTGATTCACCAAGCTAGGCTTCACCAAGAACTCGTTTTCTACCTGGCAAGCCACATCTCCCCATCCGTAGCCCTAACATGAGATTTTACCCCAATTTTCTTGTGCAACTGTAACAAACCGCCGTCCATGCTTTGTAGTAAAAGAAAGAAGGCACCCCGTTCTGATGGCCCACTCTGTCTGTTTTAGCAAGCTTGCCTTCACCAAAGCCCTGTTTCCATTCGGGGAAGCCCAGTCTCCCCAATCCTAACCCTAACCTGGTTTTTAACCCTAATTTCCGTTTGGGAATCAAACATCCCCCGTCCAAACAGTGTTCTAAAAGACAGGAGGCAACCCTTGGTGAAGCCCCACTCACTCTATTTCAACATGCTTGGCTTTTCAGAGGCCCTGGTTCACTCCTGGGAAGCCAAGTCTCCACAACCCTAACCCTACCTGGAGTCTTAACCCTAATGTTCTTGTGTGACTGTAACAAACGCCCATCCACAGGTTGACAGTAGGCACACCACTCCTTTGGCCCTGTCAGTCTGTTTCACCATGCTTGGCTTCAGCAACACCCTGTTTCCCTTCTGGGAAGCCAAGTCTCCAAACCCCTAACCCTCACTTGGGTCTTAACCCAAATTTCCTCTATGGATTGAAAGATGTCCCTGTCCATAGGGTGTATTAACAGGCAGTATGTTATCCTCCTGATGGCCTACTCAGTCTGTTTTACCAAATTAGGCTTCACCAAGACCCCGGTTCCCTCCTGGGAAAACAAGTCTCCCCAACCCTAAAACTAATTTGAGTCTCAGGCCTAATTTCCTTTTTGGACTGAAACATACTGCCGTCCACAGAGTGTACCAAATGTCAGTATGGAAGACATCTTGATGTCCCACTCAGTCTGATTCAGCAAGTTAGGCTTCACCAAGGACCCGTTTCCAACCTGGGAAGCCACATCTCCCCAACCCTAACCCTAACTTGAGACTTAACCTGATTTTCTTGTGCAAATTTAACAAACCCCCATCCTCATGTCCTACTAAAAGACAGTAGGCACATGATTCGTTTGGCCCTCTCAGTCTGTTTCACCATGCTTGGCTTCAGCAACACCCTGTTTCCCTTCTGGGAAGCCAAGTCTCCCGACCCCTAACCCTCACTTGGGTCTTAACCCAAATATCCTCTATGGAATGAAACATCTCCCTCTCCATAGGGTGTATTAACAGGCAGTATGTTATCCTCCTGATGGCCTACTCAGTCTGTTTTACCAATCTATGCTTCACCAAGACCCTGGTTCCATCCTGGGAAACCAATTCTCCCCAACCCTAACCCTAATTTGAGTCTCAGCCCGTTTTTCCTTTTTGGACTGAAACATACCGCCGTCCACAGAGTGTACCAAATGTCAGTATGGAAGCCATCTTGATGGCGACTCAGTCTGATTCACCTAGCTAGGCTTCACCAAGAACTCGTTTTCTACCTGGCAAGCCACATCTCCCCTTCCCTAGCCCTAACATGAGATTTTACCCCAATTTTCTTGTGCAACTGTAACAAACCGCCGTCCACGCTTTGAAGTAAAAGAAAGAAGGCACCCCGTTCTGATGGCCCACTCAGTCTGTTTTAGCAAGCTTGCCTTCACCAAAGCCCTGATTCCATTCGGGGAAGCCCAGTCTCCCCAATCCTAACCCTAACCTGGGTTTTAACCCTAATTTCCGTTTGGGAATCAAACATCCCCCGTCCAAACAGTGTTCTAAAAGACAGGAGGCAACCCTTGGTGAAGCCCCACTCACTCTATTTCAACATGCTTGGCTTTTCAGAGGCCCTGGTTCACTCCTGGGAAGCAAAGTCTCCACAACCCTAACGCTACCTGGAGTCTTAACCCTAATGTTCTTGTGCGACTGTAACAAACGCCCATCCACAGGTTGACAGTAGGCACACCACTCCTTTGGCCCTGTCAGTCTGTTTCACCATGCTTGGCTTCAGCAACACCCTGTTTCCCTTCTGGGAAGCCAAGTCTCCCGACCCCTAACCCTCACTTGGGTCTTAACCCAAATTTCCTCTATGGAATGAAACATGTCCCTGTCCATAGGGTGTATTAACAGGCAGTATGTTATCCTCCTGATGGCCTACTCAGTCTGTTTTACCAATCTATGCTTCACCAAGACCCTGGTTCCATCCTGGGAAACCAATTCTCCCCAACCCTAACCCTAATTTGAGTCTTAGCCCTAATTTCCTTTTTGGACTGAAACATACCGCCGTCCACAGAGTGTACCAAATGTCAGTATGGAAGACATCTTGATGTCCCACTGAGTCTGATTCAGCAAGCTAGGCTTCACCAAGGACCTATTTCTAGCCTGGGAAGCCACATCTCCCCAACCCTAACCCTAACTTGAGACTCAACCTGATTTCGTTGTGCAAATGTAACAAACCCCCATCCTCATGTTGTACTAAAAGACAGTAGGCACACAATTCCTTTGGCCCTCTCAGTCTGTTTCACCATGCTTGGCTTCAGCAACACCGTGTTTCCATTCTGGGAAGCCATATCTCCTGACAGCTAACCCTAACTTGGGTCTTAACCCTAATTTTTTTCTTCCGACTGAAACATTTCCCTGTCCACATGGTGTACTAACTGGCAGTATGTTATACTCCTGATGGCCTACTCAGTCTGTTTTACCAATCTAGGCTTCACCAAAACCCTGGTTACATCCTGGGAAGCCAAGTCTCCCCAACCCTAACCCTAATTTGAGTCTCAGGCCTAATTTCCTTTTGGGACTGAAACATACCGCCGTCCACAGAGTGTACCAAATGTCAGTATGGAAGACATCTTGATGTCCCACTCAGTCTGATTCAGCAAGCTAGGCTTCACCAAGGACCCGTTTCCAACCTGGGAAGCCACATCTCCCCAACCCTAACCCTAACTTGAGACTTAACCTGATTTTCTTGTGCAAATGTAACAAACCCCCATCCTCATGTTGTACTAAAAGACAGTAGGCATACAATTCCTTTGGCCCTCTCAGTCTGTTTCACCATGCTTGGCTTCAGCAACACCCTGTTTCCCTTCTGGGAAGCCATGTCTCCTGACCGCTAACCCTAACTTGGGTCTTAACCCTAATTTTTTCTTTGGACTGAAACATTTCCCTGTCCACATGGTGTACTAACTGGCAGTATGTTATACTCCTGATGGCCTACTCAGTCTGTTTTACCAATCTAGGCTTCACCAAAACCCTGGTTACAACCTGGGAAGCCAAGTCTCCCCAACCCTAACCCTAATTTGAGTCTCAGGCCTCGTTTCCTTTTGGGACTGAAACATACCGCCGTCCACAGAGTGTACCAAATGTCAGTATGGAAGACATCTTGATGTCCCACTCAGTCTGATTCAGCAAGCTAGGCTTCACCAAGGACCCGTTTCCAACCTGGGAAGCCACATCTCCCCAACCCTAACCCTAACTTGAGACTTAACCTGATTTTCTTGTGCAAATGTAACAAACCCCCATCCTCATGTCCTACTAAAAGACAGTAGGCACACGATTCCTTTGGCCCTCTCAGTCTGTTTCACCATGCTTGGCTTCAGCAACACCCTGTTTCCCTTCTGGGAAGCCAAGTCTCCCGACCCCTAACCCTCACTTGGGTCTTAACCCAAATATCCTCTATGGAATGAAACATCTCCCTCTCCATAGGGTGTATTAACAGGCAGTATGTTATCCTCCTGATGGCCTACTCAGTCTGTTTTACCAATCTATGCTTCACCAAGACCCTGGTTCCATCCTGGGAAACCAATTCTCCCCAACCCTAACCCTAATTTGAGTCTTAGCCCTTTTTTCCTTTTTGGACTGAAACATACCGCCGTCCACAGAGTGTACCAAATGTCAGTATGGAAGCCATCTTGATGGCGACTCAGTCTGATTCACCAAGCTAGGCTTCACCAAGAACTCGTTTTCTACCTGGCAAGCCACATCTCCCCATCCCTAGCCCTAACATGAGATTTTACCCCAATTTTCTTGTGCAACTGTAACAAACCGCCGTCCATGCTTTGTAGTAAAAGAAAGAAGGCACCCCGTTCTGATGGCCCACTCTGTCTGTTTTAGCAAGCTTGCCTTCACCAAAGCCCTGTTTCCATTCGGGGAAGCCCAGTCTCCCCAATCCTAACCCTAACCTGGTTTTTAACCCTAATTTCCGTTTGGGAATCAAACATCCCCCGTCCAAACAGTGTTCTAAAAGACAGGAGGCAACCCTTGGTGAAGCCCCACTCACTCTATTTCAACATGCTTGGCTTTTCAGAGGCCCTGGTTCACTCCTGGGAAGCCAAGTCTCCACAACCCTAACCCTACCTGGAGTCTTAACCCTAATGTTCTTGTGTGACTGTAACAAACGCCCATCCACAGGTTGACAGTAGGCACACCACTCCTTTGGCCCTGTCAGTCTGTTTCACCATGCTTGGCTTCAGCAACACCCTGTTTCCCTTCTGGGAAGCCAAGTCTCCCGACCCCTAACCCTCACTTGGGTCTTAACCCAAATTTCCTCTATGGAATGAAACATGTCCCTGTCCATAGGGTGTATTAACAGGCAGTATGTTATCCTCCTGATGGCCTACTCAGTCTGTTTTACCAATCTATGCTTCACCAAGACCCTGGTTCCATCCTGGGAAACCAATTCTCCCCAACCCTAACCCTAATTTGAGTCTTAGCCCTAATTTCCTTTTTGGACTGAAACATACCGCCGTCCACAGAGTGTACCAAATGTCAGTATGGAAGACATCTTGATGTCCCACTCAGTCTGATTCAGCAAGCTAGGCTTCACCAAGGACCTATTTCCAGCCTGGGAAGCCACATCTCCCCAACCCTAACCCTAACTTGAGACTCAACCTGATTTCGTTGTGCAAATGTAACAAACCCCCATCCTCATGTTGTACTAAAAGACAGTAGGCACACAATTCCTTTGGCCCTCTCAGTCTGTTTCACCATGCTTGGCTTCAGCAACACCCTGTTTCCCTTCTGGGAAGCCATGTCTCCTGACCTCTAACCCTAACTTGGGTCTTAACCCTAATTTTCTCTTTGGACTGAAACATTTCCCTGTCCACATGGTGTACTAACTGGCAGTATGTTATACTCCTGATGGCCTACTCAGTCTGTTTTACCAATCTAGGCTTCACCAAAACCCTGGTTACATCCTGGGAAGCCAAGTCTCCCCAACCCTAACCCTAATTTGAGTCTCACGCCTCGTTTCCTTTTGGGACTGAAACATACCGCCGTCCACAGTGTGTACCAAATGTCAGTATGGAAGACATCTTGATGTCCCACTCAGTCTGATTCAGCAAGCTAGGCTTCACCAAGGACCCGTTTCCAACCTGGGAAGCCACATCTCCCCAACCCTAACCCTAACTTGAGACTTAACCCTGATTTTCTTGTGCAAATGTAACAAACCCCCATCCTCATGTTGTACTAAACGACAGTAGGCACCCCGTTCTGATTACCCACTTTGTGTGTTCTACTAAGCTTGGCTTCAGCAACACCCTGTTTCCATTCTGGGAAGCCCAGTCTCCCCAACCCTAATCCTAACTTGGGTTTTAACCCAAATATTGTAGAGGAATGTGAACATCCCACAGTCCACACGGTGTAGTAAAAGACAGGAGGCAACCCATCCTAATGGGCCACTCACTGTGTTTCACTGTGCTTGGCTTTACCGAGGTCCTGGTTCCCTCCTGAGAATCCCAGTTTCCCCAACCCTAACCCTATTTTGAGTTTCAGCCCTAATTTCCTTTTTGGACCGAAACATACCGCCATCCACAGAGTGTACCAAACGTCAGTATGGAAGCCATCTTGATGGCGACTCAGTCTTATTCACCAAGCTAGGCTTCACCAAGAACTCGTTTTCTACCTGGCAAGCCACATCTCCCCATCGCTAGCCCTAACATGAGATTTTACCCTAATTTTCTTGTGCAATTGTAAGAAACCGCCGTCCACGCTTTGTAGTAAAAGAAAGAAGGCACCCCGTTCTGATGGCCCACTCAGTCTGTTTTACCAAACTCACCGTCACCAACACCTTCTTTCCATTCTGGGAAGACCAGTCTCCCGAACCCTAACCCTAACCTGGGTTTTAACCCTAATTTCCTTTTGGGGATGAAACATCCCCCCGTCCACACAGTGTACTAAAAGACAGGAGGCAACCTTTCATGAAGGCCCACTCATTCTCTTTCAACATGCTTTTCTTTTCCGAGGCCATGGTTCACTCCTGGGAAGGCAAGTCTCCCCAACCCTAACCCTAACTTGGGTCTTAACCCTAATTTTTTCTTTGGACTGAAACATTTCCCTGTCCACATGGTATACTAACTGGCAGTATGTTATACTCCTGACGGTCTACTCAGTCTGTTTTACCAATCGAGGTTTCACCAAGACCCTGGTTCCATCCTGGGAAGCCCAGTCTCCCCAACGCTAACTCTAACTTGGGTTTCAACCCAAATATTGTAGAGGAACGTTAACATCCCACAGTTCACAAGGTGTAGTAAAAGACAAGAGGCAACCCATCCTGTTGGGCCACTCAATCGGTGTCACCATGCTTGGCTTTACCGAGTTCCTGTTTCCCTCCTGAGTAGCCCAGTCTCCCCAACCCTAATCCTAATTGGAGTCTCAACACTAATCTCCTTTTTGGACTGAACCATACCGCCGTCCACAGAGTGTACCAAATGTCAGTATGGAAGCCATCTTGTTGTCCCACTCAGTCTGATTCACCAAGCTAGGCTTCACCAAGAACCCATTTCCAACCTGGGAAGTCCAGTCTCCCAAACCCTAACCCCAACGTCGGTTTTAACCCTAATTTCCTTTTAGGAATGAAACATCCCCCCATCCACACGGTGTTCTAGAAGAAAGGAGGCAACCCTTCGTGAAGGCCCACTCATTCTGTTTCAACATGCTTGGCTTTTCCGAGGCCCTGGTTCACTCCTGGGAAGCCACGTCTCCCCAACCCTAACTCTAACTTGAGACTTAACCTAATTTTCTTGTGCAACTGTAACAAACCGCCGTCCACACTTTGCACTGAAAGATAGTACGCACCCCGTTCTGATGTCCCACTCAGTCTGTTTTACCATGCTCGCCTTCACCAACACCCTGTTTCCATTCTGGGAAGCCCATTCTCCCGAACCCTACCCTAACTTGGGTTTTAACCCTAATTTCCTCTTGGGAATGAAACATCCCCCCGTCCACACAGTGTACTAAAAGACAGGAGGCAACTTTCGTGAAGGCCCACTCATTCTCTTTCAACATGCTTTTCTTTTCCGAGGCCATGGTTCACTCCTGGGAAGTCAAGTCTCCCCAACCCTAACCCTAACTTGGATCTTAACCCTAATTTCCTCTTGGGACTGAAACATGTCCCTGTCCACACTGTGTACTAACGGGCAATATATTATCCTCCTGATGGCCCATTCAGTCTGTTTTACCAATCGAGGCTTCACCAAGACCCTGGTTCCATCCTGGGAAGCCCAGTCTGCCCAACCCTAACCCTAACTTGGTTTTTAACCCAAATATTGTAGAGGAACTTTAACATCCCACATTCCACACGGTGTACTAAAAGACAGGAGGAAACCCATCCTGATGGGCCACTCAATCTGTTTCAGCATGCTTGGCTTTAGCGAGTTCCTGTTTCCCTCCTGAGAAGGCCAGTCTCCCCAACCCTAACCCTAATTAGAGTATCCACCCTAATTTCCTTTTTGGACTGAAACATACCGCCGTCCACAGAGTGTACCAAATATCAGTATGGAAGCCATCTTGTTGTCCCACTCAGTCTGATTCATCAAGCTTGGCTTCACCAAGAACCCGTTTCCAACCTGGGAAGCCACATCTCCCCAACCCTTACCCTAACTTGAGTCTTAACCCTCATTTTCTTGTGCAACTGTAATAAACCCCCATCCACATGTTGTACTAAAAGACAGAAGGTACACCATTCTTTTGGCCCTCTCAGTCTGTTTCACCATGCTTGCCTTCAGCAAACCCTGTTTCCATTTTGGGATGCCAAGCCTCCCGACCCCTAAGCCTAACTTGGCACTTAACCCTAATTTCCTCTTTGGACTGAAACATGTCCCTGTCCACATGGTATACTAACGGGCAGTACGTTATCCTCCTGATGGCCTACTCAGTCTGTTTTACCAATCTAGGCTTCACCAAGACTCTGGTTCCATCCAGGGAAGCCCAGTCTGCCCAACCCTAACCCTAACTTGGGTTTTAACCCAAATTTTGTTTAGGAACTTCAACATCCCCCAGTTCACACGGTGTGCTAAAGGCAGGAGGCAACCCATCCTGAAGGCCCACTCATTTTATTTCAACATGCTTGGCTTTCCCGACGCCCTGGTAAACTCCTGGGAATCGAAGTCTCCCCAACCCTAACCCTCACTTGGGTTTTAACTCAAATATTGTAGAATGACGTTAACATCCCACAGTTCACAAGGTGTAGTACAAGACAAGAGGCAACCCATCCTTTTGGGCCACTCAATTGGTTTCACCATGCTTGGCTTTACCGAGGTCCTGGTTCCCTCCTGAGAAGCCCAGTTTTCCCAACCCTAATCCTAATTGGAGTCTCAACACTCCAATCAGTCCACTCCTTTTTGGACTGAAACATACCGCCGTCCACAGAGTGTACCAAATGTCAGTATGGAAGGCATCTTGTTGTCCCACTCAGTCTGATTCACCAAGCTAGGCTTCACCAAGAACCCATTTCCAACCTGGGAAGTCCAGTCTCCCAAACCCTAACCCCAATGTCGGTTTTAACCCTCATTTCCTTTTGGGAATGAAACATCCCCCCATCCACACGGTGTTCTAGAAGACAGGAGGCAACCCTTCGTGAAGGCCCACTCATTCTGTTTCAACATCCTTGGCTTTTCCGAGGCCAAGGTTCACTCCTGGGAAGCCACGTCTCCCCAACCCTAACTCTAACTTGAGACTTAACCTAATTTTCTTGTGCAACTGTAACAAACCGCCGTACACACTTTGCACTGAAAGATAGTAGGCACACCGTTCTGATGGCCCACTCAGTCTGTTTTACCAAACTCACCGTCACCAACACCTTTTTTCCATTCTGGGAAGACCAGTCTCCCGAACCTTAACCCTAACTTGGGTTTTAACCCTAATTTCCTTTTGGGAATGAAACATCCCCCATCCACACAGTGTACTAAAAGACAGGAGTCAACTTTCGTGAAGGCCCACTCATTCTCTTTCAACATGCTTGGCTTTTCCGAGGCCATGGTTCACTCCTGGGAAGGCAAGTCTCCCCAACCCTAACCCTAACTTGGATCTTAACCCTAATTTCCTCTTGGGACTGAAACATGTCCCTGTCCACACTGTGTACTAACAGGCAGTATGTTATCCTCCTGATGGCCTACTCAGTCTGTTTTACCAATCTATGCTTCACCAAGACCCTGGTTCCATCCTGGGAAACCAATTCTCCCCAACCCTAACCCTAATTTGAGTCTTAGCCCTTTTTTCCTTTTTGGACTGAAACATACCGCCGTCCACAGAGTGTACCAAATGTCAGTATGGAAGCCATCTTGATGGCGACTCAGTCTGATTCACCAAGCTAGGCTTCACCAAGAACTCGTTTTCTACCTGGCAAGCCACATCTGCCCATCCCTAGCCCTAACATGAGATTTTACCCCAATTTTCTTGTGCAACTGTAACAAACCGCCGTCCACACTTTGAAGTAAAAGAAAGAAGGCACCCCGTTCTGATGGCCCACTCAGTCTGTTTTAGCAAGCTTGCCTTCACCAAAGCCCTGTTTCCATTCGGGGAAGCCCAGTCTCCCCAATCCTAACCCTAACCTGGGTTTTAACCCTAATTTCCGTTTGGGAATCAAACATCCCCCGTCCAAACAGTGTTCTAAAAGACAGGAGGCAACCCTTGGTGAAGCCCCACTCACTCTATTTCAACATGCTTGGCTTTTCAGAGGCCCTGGTTCACTCCTGGGAAGCCAAGTCTCCACAACCCTAACGCTACCTGGAGTCTTAACCCTAATGTTCTTGTGTGACTGTAACAAACGCCCATCCACAGGTTGACAGTAGGCACACCACTCCTTTGGCCCTGTCAGTCTGTTTCACCATGCTTGGCTTCAGCAACACCCTGTTTCCCTTCTGGGAAGCCAAGTCTCCCGACCCCTAACCCTCACTTGGGTCTTAACCCAAATTTCCTCTATGGAATGAAACATGTCCCTGTCCATAGGGTGTATTAACAGGCAGTATGTTATCCTCCTGATGGCCTACTCAGTCTGTTTTACCAATCTATGCTTCACCAAGACCCTGGTTCCATCCTGGGAAACCAATTCTCCCCAACCCTAACCCTAATTTGAGTCTTAGCCCTAATTTCCTTTTTGGACTGAAACATACCGCCGTCCACAGAGTGTACCAAATGTCAGTATGGAAGACATCTTGATGTCCCACTCAGTCTGATTCAGCAAGCTAGGCTTCACCAAGGACCTATTTCCAGCCTGGGAAGCCACATCTCCCCAACCCTAACCCTAACTTGAGACTCAACCTGATTTCGTTGTGCAAATGTAACAAACCCCCATCCTCATGTTGTACTAAAAGACAGTAGGCACACAATTCCTTTGGCCCTCTCAGTCTGTTTCACCATGCTTGGCTTCAGCAACACCCTGTTTCCCTTCTGGGAAGCCATGTCTCCTGACCTCTAACCCTAACTTGGGTCTTAACCCTAATTTTCTCTTTGGACTGAAACATTTCCCTGTCCACATGGTGTACTAACTGGCAGTATGTTATACTCCTGATGGCCTACTCAGTCTGTTTTACCAATCTAGGCTTCACCAAAACCCTGGTTACATCCTGGGAAGCCAAGTCTCCCCAACCCTAACCCTAATTTGAGTCTCACGCCTCGTTTCCTTTTGGGACTGAAACATACCGCCGTCCACAGTGTGTACCAAATGTCAGTATGGAAGACATCTTGATGTCCCACTCAGTCTGATTCAGCAAGCTAGGCTTCACCAAGGACCCGTTTCCAACCTGGGAAGCCACATCTCCCCAACCCTAACCCTAACTTGAGACTTAACCCTGATTTTCTTGTGCAAATGTAACAAACCCCCATCCTCATGTTGTACTAAACGACAGTAGGCACCCCGTTCTGATTACCCACTTTGTGTGTTCTACTAAGCTTGGCTTCAGCAACACCCTGTTTCCATTCTGGGAAGCCCAGTCTCCCCAACCCTAATCCTAACTTGGGTTTTAACCCAAATATTGTAGAGGAATGTGAACATCCCACAGTCCACACGGTGTAGTAAAAGACAGGAGGCAACCCATCCTAATGGGCCACTCACTGTGTTTCACTGTGCTTGGCTTTACCGAGGTCCTGGTTCCCTCCTGAGAATCCCAGTTTCCCCAACCCTAACCCTATTTTGAGTTTCAGCCCTAATTTCCTTTTTGGACCGAAACATACCGCCATCCACAGAGTGTACCAAACGTCAGTATGGAAGCCATCTTGATGGCGACTCAGTCTTATTCACCAAGCTAGGCTTCACCAAGAACTCGTTTTCTACCTGGCAAGCCACATCTCCCCATCGCTAGCCCTAACATGAGATTTTACCCTAATTTTCTTGTGCAATTGTAAGAAACCGCCGTCCACGCTTTGTAGTAAAAGAAAGAAGGCACCCCGTTCTGATGGCCCACTCAGTCTGTTTTACCAAACTCACCGTCACCAACACCTTCTTTCCATTCTGGGAAGACCAGTCTCCCGAACCCTAACCCTAACCTGGGTTTTAACCCTAATTTCCTTTTGGGGATGAAACATCCCCCCGTCCACACAGTGTACTAAAAGACAGGAGGCAACCTTTCATGAAGGCCCACTCATTCTCTTTCAACATGCTTTTCTTTTCCGAGGCCATGGTTCACTCCTGGGAAGGCAAGTCTCCCCAACCCTAACCCTAACTTGGGTCTTAACCCTAATTTTTTCTTTGGACTGAAACATTTCCCTGTCCACATGGTATACTAACTGGCAGTATGTTATACTCCTGACGGTCTACTCAGTCTGTTTTACCAATCGAGGTTTCACCAAGACCCTGGTTCCATCCTGGGAAGCCCAGTCTCCCCAACGCTAACTCTAACTTGGGTTTCAACCCAAATATTGTAGAGGAACGTTAACATCCCACAGTTCACAAGGTGTAGTAAAAGACAAGAGGCAACCCATCCTGTTGGGCCACTCAATCGGTGTCACCATGCTTGGCTTTACCGAGTTCCTGTTTCCCTCCTGAGTAGCCCAGTCTCCCCAACCCTAATCCTAATTGGAGTCTCAACACTAATCTCCTTTTTGGACTGAACCATACCGCCGTCCACAGAGTGTACCAAATGTCAGTATGGAAGCCATCTTGTTGTCCCACTCAGTCTGATTCACCAAGCTAGGCTTCACCAAGAACCCATTTCCAACCTGGGAAGTCCAGTCTCCCAAACCCTAACCCCAACGTCGGTTTTAACCCTAATTTCCTTTTAGGAATGAAACATCCCCCCATCCACACGGTGTTCTAGAAGAAAGGAGGCAACCCTTCGTGAAGGCCCACTCATTCTGTTTCAACATGCTTGGCTTTTCCGAGGCCCTGGTTCACTCCTGGGAAGCCACGTCTCCCCAACCCTAACTCTAACTTGAGACTTAACCTAATTTTCTTGTGCAACTGTAACAAACCGCCGTCCACACTTTGCACTAAAAGATAGTACGCACCCCGTTCTGATGTCCCACTCAGTCTGTTTTACCATGCTCGCCTTCACCAACACCCTGTTTCCATTCTGGGAAGCCCATTCTCCCGAACCCTACCCTAACTTGGGTTTTAACCCTAATTTCCTCTTGGGAATGAAACATCCCCCCGTCCACACAGTGTACTAAAAGACAGGAGGCAACTTTCGTGAAGGCCCACTCATTCTCTTTCAACATGCTTTTCTTTTCCGAGGCCATGGTTCACTCCTGGGAAGTCAAGTCTCCCCAACCCTAACCCTAACTTGGATCTTAACCCTAATTTCCTCTTGGGACTGAAACATGTCCCTGTCCACACTGTGTACTAACGGGCAATATATTATCCTCCTGATGGCCCATTCAGTCTGTTTTACCAATCGAGGCTTCACCAAGACCCTGGTTCCATCCTGGGAAGCCCAGTCTGCCCAACCCTAACCCTAACTTGGTTTTTAACCCAAATATTGTAGAGGAACTTTAACATCCCACATTCCACACGGTGTACTAAAAGACAGGAGGAAACCCATCCTGATGGGCCACTCAATCTGTTTCAGCATGCTTGGCTTTAGCGAGTTCCTGTTTCCCTCCTGAGAAGGCCAGTCTCCCCAACCCTAACCCTAATTAGAGTATCCACCCTAATTTCCTTTTTGGACTGAAACATACCGCCGTCCACAGAGTGTACCAAATATCAGTATGGAAGCCATCTTGTTGTCCCACTCAGTCTGATTCATCAAGCTTGGCTTCACCAAGAACCCGTTTCCAACCTGGGAAGCCACATCTCCCCAACCCTTACCCTAACTTGAGTCTTAACCCTCATTTTCTTGTGCAACTGTAATAAACCCCCATCCACATGTTGTACTAAAAGACAGAAGGTACACCATTCTTTTGGCCCTCTCAGTCTGTTTCACCATGCTTGCCTTCAGCAAACCCTGTTTCCATTTTGGGATGCCAAGCCTCCCGACCCCTAAGCCTAACTTGGCACTTAACCCTAATTTCCTCTTTGGACTGAAACATGTCCCTGTCCACATGGTATACTAACGGGCAGTACGTTATCCTCCTGATGGCCTACTCAGTCTGTTTTACCAATCTAGGCTTCACCAAGACTCTGGTTCCATCCAGGGAAGCCCAGTCTGCCCAACCCTAACCCTAACTTGGGTTTTAACCCAAATTTTGTTTAGGAACTTCAACATCCCCCAGTTCACACGGTGTGCTAAAGGCAGGAGGCAACCCATCCTGAAGGCCCACTCATTTTATTTCAACATGCTTGGCTTTCCCGACGCCCTGGTAAACTCCTGGGAATCGAAGTCTCCCCAACCCTAACCCTCACTTGGGTTTTAACTCAAATATTGTAGAATGACGTTAACATCCCACAGTTCACAAGGTGTAGTACAAGACAAGAGGCAACCCATCCTTTTGGGCCACTCAATTGGTTTCACCATGCTTGGCTTTACCGAGGTCCTGGTTCCCTCCTGAGAAGCCCAGTTTTCCCAACCCTAATCCTAATTGGAGTCTCAACACTCCAATCAGTCCACTCCTTTTTGGACTGAAACATACCGCCGTCCACAGAGTGTACCAAATGTCAGTATGGAAGGCATCTTGTTGTCCCACTCAGTCTGATTCACCAAGCTAGGCTTCACCAAGAACCCATTTCCAACCTGGGAAGTCCAGTCTCCCAAACCCTAACCCCAATGTCGGTTTTAACCCTCATTTCCTTTTGGGAATGAAACATCCCCCCATCCACACGGTGTTCTAGAAGACAGGAGGCAACCCTTCGTGAAGGCCCACTCATTCTGTTTCAACATCCTTGGCTTTTCCGAGGCCAAGGTTCACTCCTGGGAAGCCACGTCTCCCCAACCCTAACTCTAACTTGAGACTTAACCTAATTTTCTTGTGCAACTGTAACAAACCGCCGTACACACTTTGCACTGAAAGATAGTAGGCACACCGTTCTGATGGCCCACTCAGTCTGTTTTACCAAACTCACCGTCACCAACACCTTTTTTCCATTCTGGGAAGACCAGTCTCCCGAACCTTAACCCTAACTTGGGTTTTAACCCTAATTTCCTTTTGGGAATGAAACATCCCCCATCCACACAGTGTACTAAAAGACAGGAGTCAACTTTCGTGAAGGCCCACTCATTCTCTTTCAACATGCTTGGCTTTTCCGAGGCCATGGTTCACTCCTGGGAAGGCAAGTCTCCCCAACCCTAACCCTAACTTGGATCTTAACCCTAATTTCCTCTTGGGACTGAAACATGTCCCTGTCCACACTGTGTACTAACAGGCAGTATGTTATCCTCCTGATGGCCTACTCAGTCTGTTTTACCAATCTATGCTTCACCAAGACCCTGGTTCCATCCTGGGAAACCAATTCTCCCCAACCCTAACCCTAATTTGAGTCTTAGCCCTTTTTTCCTTTTTGGACTGAAACATACCGCCGTCCACAGAGTGTACCAAATGTCAGTATGGAAGCCATCTTGATGGCGACTCAGTCTGATTCACCAAGCTAGGCTTCACCAAGAACTCGTTTTCTACCTGGCAAGCCACATCTGCCCATCCCTAGCCCTAACATGAGATTTTACCCCAATTTTCTTGTGCAACTGTAACAAACCGCCGTCCACACTTTGAAGTAAAAGAAAGAAGGCACCCCGTTCTGATGGCCCACTCAGTCTGTTTTAGCAAGCTTGCCTTCACCAAAGCCCTGTTTCCATTCGGGGAAGCCCAGTCTCCCCAATCCTAACCCTAACCTGGGTTTTAACCCTAATTTCCGTTTGGGAATCAAACATCCCCCGTCCAAACAGTGTTCTAAAAGACAGGAGGCAACCCTTGGTGAAGCCCCACTCACTCTATTTCAACATGCTTGGCTTTTCAGAGGCCCTGGTTCACTCCTGGGAAGCCAAGTCTCCACAACCCTAACGCTACCTGGAGTCTTAACCCTAATGTTCTTGTGTGACTGTAACAAACGCCCATCCACAGGTTGACAGTAGGCACACCATTTCTTTGGCCCTGTCAGTCTGTTTCACCATGCTTGGCATCAGCAACACCCTGTTTCCCTTCTGGGAAGCCAAGTCTCCCGACCCCTAACCCTCACTTGGGTCTTAACCCAAATTTCCTCTATGGAATGAAACATGTCCCTGTCCATAGGGTGTATTAACAGGCAGTATGTTATCCTCCTGATGGCCTACTCAGTCTGTTTTACCAATCCATGCTTCACCAAGACCCTGGTTCCATCCGGGGAAACAAGTCTCCCCAACCCTAACCCTAATTTGAGTCTCAGGCCTAATTTCCTTTTTGGACTGAAACATACTGCCGTCCACAGAGTGTACCAAATGTCAGTATGGAAGTCATCTTGATGTCCCACTCAGTCTGATTCAGCAAGTTAGGCTTCACCAAGGACCCGTTTCCAACCTGGGAAGCCACATCTCCCCAACCCTAACCCTAACTTGAGACTTAACCTGATTTTCTTGTGCAAATTTAACAAACCCCCATCCTCATGTTGTACTGAAAGACAGTAGGCACACAATTCCTTTGGCCCTCTCAGTCTGTTTCACCATGCTTGGCTTCAGCAACACCGTGTTTCCATTCTGGGAAGCCATGTCTCCTGACCGTTAACCCTAACTTGGGTCTTAACCCTAATTTTTTCTTCCGACTGAAACATTTCCCTGTCCACATGGTGTACTAACTGGCAGTATTTTATCCTCCTGATGGCCTACTCAGTCTGTTTTACCAATCTAGGCTTCACCAAAACCCTGGTTACATCCTGGGAAGCCAAGTCTCCCCAACCCTAACCCTAATTTGAGTCTCAACCCTCATTTTCTTTTTGGACTGAAACATACCGCCGTCCACAGAGTGTATCAAATGTCAGTATGGAAGACATCTTGATGTCCCACTCAGTCTGATTCAGCAAGTTAGGCTTCACCAAGGACCCGTTTCCAACCTGGGAAGCCACATCTCCCCAACCCTAACCCTAACTTCTGACTTAACCCTGATTTTCTTGTGCAAATGTAACAAACCCCCATCCTCATGTTGTACTAAAAGACAGTAGGCATACAATTCTTTTGGCCCTCTCAGTCTGTTTCACCATGCTTGGCTTCAGCAACACCCTGTTTCCATTCTGGGAAGCCATGTCTCCTGACCGCTAACCCTAACTTGGGTTTTAACCCTAATTTTTTCCTTGGACTGAAACATTTCCCTGTCCACATGGTGTACTAACTGGCAGTATGTTATCCTCCTGATGGCCTACTCAGTCTGTTTTACCAATCTAGGCTTCACCAAAACCCTGGTTACATCCTGGGAAGCCAAGTCTCCCCAACCCTAACCCTAATTTGAGTCTCAGGCCTAATTTCCTTTTTGGACTGAAACATAACGCCGTCCACAGAGTGTACCAAATGTCAGTATGGAAGACATCTTGATGTCCCACTCAGTCTGATTCAGCAAGCTAGGCTTCACCAAGGACCCGTTTCCAACCTGGGAAGCCACATCTCCCCAACCCTAACCCTAACTTGAGACTTAACCTGATTTTCTTGTGCAAATGTAACAAACCCCCATCCTCATGTTGTACTAAAAGACAGTAGGCATACAATTCCTTTGGCCCTCTCAGTCTGTTTCACCATGCTTGGCTTCAGCAACACCCTGTTTCCATTCTGGGAAGCCATGTCTCCTGACCGCTAACCCTAACTTGGGTCTTAACCCTAATTTTTTCTTCCGACTGAAACATTTCCCTGTCCACATGGTGTACTAACTGGCAGTATGTTATCCTCCTGATGGCCTACTCAGTCTGTTTTACCAATCTAGGCTTCACCAAAACCCTGGTTACATCCTGGGAAGCCAAGTCTCCCCAACCCTAACCCTAATTTGAGTCTCAGGCCTAATTTCCTTTTTGGACTGAAACATAACGCCGTCCACAGAGTGTACCAAATGTCAGTATGGAAGACATCTTGATGTCCCACTCAGTCTGATTCAGCAAGCTAGGCTTCACCAAGGACGCGTTTCCAACCTGGGAAGCCACATCTCCCCAACCCTAACCCTAACTTGAGACTTAACCTGATTTTCTTGTGCAAATGTAACAAACCCCCATCCTCATGTTGTACTAAAAGACAGTAGGCATACAATTCCTTTGGCCCTCTCAGTCTGTTTCACCATGCTTGGCTTCAGCAACACCGTGTTTCCATTCTGGGAAGCCATATCTTCTGACCGCTAACCCTAACTTGGGTCTTAACCCTAATTTTTTCTTCCGACTGAAACATTTCCCTGTCCACATGGTGTACTATCTGGCAGTATGTTATACTCCTGATGGCCTACTCAGTCTGTTTTACCAATCTAGGCTTCACCAAAACCCTGGTTACATCCTGGGAAGCCAAGTCTCCCCAACCCTAACCCTAATTTGAGTCTCAGGCCTCGTTTCCTTTTGGGACTGAAACATACCGCCGTCCACAGAGTGTACCAAATGTCAGTATGGAAGACATCTTGATGTCCCACTCAGTCTGATTCAGCAAGCTAGGCTTCACCAAGGACCCGTTTCCAACCTGGGAAGCCACATCTCCCCAACCCTAACCCTAACTTGAGACTTAACCTGATTTTCTTGTTCAAATGTAACAAACCCCCATCCTCATGTCCTACTAAAAGACAGTAGGCACACGATTCCTTTGGCCCTCTCAGTCTGTTTCACCATGCTTGGCTTCAGCAACACCCTGTTTCCCTTCTGGGAAGCCAAGTCTCCCGACCCCTAACCCTCACTTGGGTCTTAACCCAAATATCCTCTATGGAATGAAACATCTCCCTCTCCATAGGGTGTATTAACAGGCAGTATGTTATCCTCCTGATGGCCTACTCAGTCTGTTTTACCAATCTATGCTTCACCAAGACCCTGGTTCCATCCTGGGAAACCAATTCTCCCCAACCCTAACCCTAATTTGAGTCTTAGCCCTTTTTTCCTTTTTGGACTGAAACATACCGCCGTCCACAGAGTGTACCAAATGTCAGTATGGAAGCCATCTTGATGGCGACTCAGTCTGATTCACCAAGCTAGGCTTCACCAAGAACTCGTTTTCTACCTGGCAAGCCACATCTCCCCATCCCTAGCCCTAACATGAGATTTTACCCCAATTTTCTTGTGCAACTGTAACAAACCGCCGTCCATGCTTTGTAGTAAAAGAAAGAAGGCACCCCGTTCTGATGGCCCACTCTGTCTGTTTTAGCAAGCTTGCCTTCACCAAAGCCCTGTTTCCATTCGGGGAAGCCCAGTCTCCCCAATCCTAACCCTAACCTGGTTTTTAACCCTAATTTCCGTTTGGGAATCAAACATCCCCCGTCCAAACAGTGTTCTAAAAGACAGGAGGCAACCCTTGGTGAAGCCCCACTCACTCTATTTCAACATGCTTGGCTTTTCAGAGGCCCTGGTTCACTCCTGGGAAGCCAAGTCTCCACAACCCTAACCCTACCTGGAGTCTTAACCCTAATGTTCTTGTGTGACTGTAACAAACGCCCATCCACAGGTTGACAGTAGGCACACCACTCCTTTGGCCCTGTCAGTCTGTTTCACCATGCTTGGCTTCAGCAACACCCTGTTTCCCTTCTGGGAAGCCAAGTCTCCAAACCCCTAACCCTCACTTGGGTCTTAACCCA
The DNA here is from genome assembly GCF_057233095.1 of Heloderma suspectum. NCBI lineage: Eukaryota > Metazoa > Chordata > Lepidosauria > Squamata > Helodermatidae > Heloderma > Heloderma suspectum. The sequence continues at coordinate 147,161,710 of NC_139461.1, forward strand.
AATTTCCTCTATGGATTGAAAGATGTCCCTGTCCATAGGGTGTATTAACAGGCAGTATGTTATCCTCCTGATGGCCTACTCAGTCTGTTTTACCAAATTAGGCTTCACCAAGACCCTGGTTCCCTCCTGGGAAAACAAGTCTCCCCAACCCTAAAACTAATTTGAGTCTCAGGCCTAATTTCCTTTTTGGACTGAAACATACTGCCGTCCACAGAGTGTACCAAATGTCAGTATGGAAGACATCTTGATGTCCCACTCAGTCTGATTCAGCAAGTTAGGCTTCACCAAGGACCCGTTTCCAACCTGGGAAGCCACATCTCCCCAACCCTAACCCTAACTTGAGACTTAACCTGATTTTCTTGTGCAAATGTAACAAACCCCCATCCTCATGTCCTACTAAAAGACAGTAGGCACACGATTCGTTTGGCCCTCTCAGTCTGTTTCACCATGCTTGGCTTCAGCAACACCCTGTTTCCATTCTGGGAAGCCAAGTCTCCCGACCCCTAACCCTCACTTGGGTCTTAACCCAAATATCCTCTATGGAATGAAACATCTCCCTCTCCATAGGGTGTATTAACAGGCAGTATGTTATCCTCCTGATGGCCTACTCAGTCTGTTTTACCAATCTATGCTTCACCAAGACCCTGGTTCCATCCTGGGAAACCAATTCTCCCCAACCCTAACCCTAATTTGAGTCTCAGCCCGTTTTTCCTTTTTGGACTGAAACATACCGCCGTCCACAGAGTGTACCAAATGTCAGTATGGAAGCCATCTTGATGGCGACTCAGTCTGATTCACCTAGCTAGGCTTCACCAAGAACTCGTTTTCTACCTGGCAAGCCACATCTCCCCTTCCCTAGCCCTAACATGAGATTTTACCCCAATTTTCTTGTGCAACTGTAACAAACCGCCGTCCACGCTTTGAAGTAAAAGAAAGAAGGCACCCCGTTCTGATGGCCCACTCAGTCTGTTTTAGCAAGCTTGCCTTCACCAAAGCCCTGATTCCATTCGGGGAAGCCCAGTCTCCCCAATCCTAACCCTAACCTGGGTTTTAACCCTAATTTCCGTTTGGGAATCAAACATCCCCCGTCCAAACAGTGTTCTAAAAGACAGGAGGCAACCCTTGGTGAAGCCCCACTCACTCTATTTCAACATGCTTGGCTTTTCAGAGGCCCTGGTTCACTCCTGGGAAGCCATGTCTCCACAACCCTAACGCTACCTGGAGTCTTAACCCTAATGTTCTTGTGCGACTGTAACAAACGCCCATCCACAGGTTGACAGTAGGCACACCACTCCTTTGGCCCTGTCAGTCTGTTTCACCATGCTTGGCTTCAGCAACACCCTGTTTCCCTTCTGGGAAGCCAAGTCTCCCGACCCCTAACCCTCACTTGGGTCTTAACCCAAATTTCCTCTATGGAATGAAACATGTCCCTGTCCATAGGGTGTATTAACAGGCAGTATGTTATCCTCCTGATGGCCTACTCAGTCTGTTTTACCAATCTATGCTTCACCAAGACCCTGGTTCCATCCTGGGAAACCAATTCTCCCCAACCCTAACCCTAATTTGAGTCTTAGCCCTAATTTCCTTTTTGGACTGAAACATACCGCCGTCCACAGAGTGTACCAAATGTCAGTATGGAAGACATCTTGATGTCCCACTCAGTCTGATTCAGCAAGCTAGGCTTCACCAAGGACCTATTTCCAGCCTGGGAAGCCACATCTCCCCAACCCTAACCCTAACTTGAGACTCAACCTGATTTCGTTGTGCAAATGTAACAAACCCCCATCCTCATGCTGTACTAAAAGACAGTAGGCACACAATTCCTTTGGCCCTCTCAGTCTGTTTCACCATGCTTGGCTTCAGCAACACCCTGTTTCCATTCTGGGAAGCCATATCTCCTGACAGCTAACCCTAACTTGGGTCTTAACCCTAATTTTTTCTTCCGACTGAAACATTTCCCTGTCCACATGGTGTACTAACTGGCAGTATGTTATACTCCTGATGGCCTACTCAGTCTGTTTTACCAATCTAGGCTTCACCAAAACCCTGGTTACATCCTGGGAAGCCAAGTCTCCCCAACCCTAACCCTAATTTGAGTCTCACGCCTCGTTTCCTTTTGGGACTGAAACATACCGCCGTCCACAGTGTGTACCAAATGTCAGTATGGAAGACATCTTGATGTCCCACTCAGTCTGATTCAGCAAGCTAGGCTTCACCAAGGACCCGTTTCCAACCTGGGAAGCCACATCTCCCCAACCCTAACCCTAACTTGAGACTTAACCCTGATTTTCTTGTGCAAATGTAACAAACCCCCATCCTCATGTTGTACTAAACGACAGTAGGCACCCCGTTCTGATTACCCACTTTGTGTGTTCTACTAAGCTTGGCTTCAGCAACACCCTGTTTCCATTCTGGGAAGCCCAGTCTCCCCAACCCTAATCCTAACTTGGGTTTTAACCCAAATATTGTAGAGGAATGTGAACATCCCACAGTCCACACGGTGTAGTAAAAGACAGGAGGCAACCCATCCTAATGGGCCACTCACTGTGTTTCACTGTGCTTGGCTTTACCGAGGTCCTGGTTCCCTCCTGAGAATCCCAGTTTCCCCAACCCTAACCCTATTTTGAGTTTCAGCCCTAATTTCCTTTTTGGACCGAAACATACCGCCATCCACAGAGTGTACCAAACGTCAGTATGGAAGCCATCTTGATGGCGACTCAGTCTTATTCACCAAGCTAGGCTTCACCAAGAACTCGTTTTCTACCTGGCAAGCCACATCTCCCCATCGCTAGCCCTAACATGAGATTTTACCCTAATTTTCTTGTGCAATTGTAAGAAACCGCCGTCCACGCTTTGTAGTAAAAGAAAGAAGGCACCCCGTTCTGATGGCCCACTCAGTCTGTTTTACCAAACTCACCGTCACCAACACCTTCTTTCCATTCTGGGAAGACCAGTCTCCCGAACCCTAACCCTAACCTGGGTTTTAACCCTAATTTCCTTTTGGGGATGAAACATCCCCCCGTCCACACAGTGTACTAAAAGACAGGAGGCAACCTTTCATGAAGGCCCACTCATTCTCTTTCAACATGCTTTTCTTTTCCGAGGCCATGGTTCACTCCTGGGAAGGCAAGTCTCCCCAACCCTAACCCTAACTTGGGTCTTAACCCTAATTTTTTCTTTGGACTGAAACATTTCCCTGTCCACATGGTATACTAACTGGCAGTATGTTATACTCCTGACGGTCTACTCAGTCTGTTTTACCAATCGAGGTTTCACCAAGACCCTGGTTCCATCCTGGGAAGCCCAGTCTCCCCAACGCTAACTCTAACTTGGGTTTCAACCCAAATATTGTAGAGGAACGTTAACATCCCACAGTTCACAAGGTGTAGTAAAAGACAAGAGGCAACCCATCCTGTTGGGCCACTCAATCGGTGTCACCATGCTTGGCTTTACCGAGTTCCTGTTTCCCTCCTGAGTAGCCCAGTCTCCCCAACCCTAATCCTAATTGGAGTCTCAACACTAATCTCCTTTTTGGACTGAACCATACCGCCGTCCACAGAGTGTACCAAATGTCAGTATGGAAGCCATCTTGTTGTCCCACTCAGTCTGATTCACCAAGCTAGGCTTCACCAAGAACCCATTTCCAACCTGGGAAGTCCAGTCTCCCAAACCCTAACCCCAACGTCGGTTTTAACCCTAATTTCCTTTTAGGAATGAAACATCCCCCCATCCACACGGTGTTCTAGAAGAAAGGAGGCAACCCTTCGTGAAGGCCCACTCATTCTGTTTCAACATGCTTGGCTTTTCCGAGGCCCTGGTTCACTCCTGGGAAGCCACGTCTCCCCAACCCTAACTCTAACTTGAGACTTAACCTAATTTTCTTGTGCAACTGTAACAAACCGCCGTCCACACTTTGCACTAAAAGATAGTACGCACCCCGTTCTGATGTCCCACTCAGTCTGTTTTACCATGCTCGCCTTCACCAACACCCTGTTTCCATTCTGGGAAGCCCATTCTCCCGAACCCTACCCTAACTTGGGTTTTAACCCTAATTTCCTCTTGGGAATGAAACATCCCCCCGTCCACACAGTGTACTAAAAGACAGGAGGCAACTTTCGTGAAGGCCCACTCATTCTCTTTCAACATGCTTTTCTTTTCCGAGGCCATGGTTCACTCCTGGGAAGTCAAGTCTCCCCAACCCTAACCCTAACTTGGATCTTAACCCTAATTTCCTCTTGGGACTGAAACATGTCCCTGTCCACACTGTGTACTAACGGGCAATATATTATCCTCCTGATGGCCCATTCAGTCTGTTTTACCAATCGAGGTTTCACCAAGACCCTGGTTCCATCCTGGGAAGCCCAGTCTGCCCAACCCTAACCCTAACTTGGTTTTTAACCCAAATATTGTAGAGGAACTTTAACATCCCACATTCCACACGGTGTACTAAAAGACAGGAGGAAACCCATCCTGATGGGCCACTCAATCTGTTTCAGCATGCTTGGCTTTAGCGAGTTCCTGTTTCCCTCCTGAGAAGGCCAGTCTCCCCAACCCTAACCCTAATTAGAGTATCCACCCTAATTTCCTTTTTGGACTGAAACATACCGCCGTCCACAGAGTGTACCAAATATCAGTATGGAAGCCATCTTGTTGTCCCACTCAGTCTGATTCATCAAGCTTGGCTTCACCAAGAACCCGTTTCCAACCTGGGAAGCCACATCTCCCCAACCCTTACCCTAACTTGAGTCTTAACCCTCATTTTCTTGTGCAACTGTAATAAACCCCCATCCACATGTTGTACTAAAAGACAGAAGGTACACCATTCTTTTGGCCCTCTCAGTCTGTTTCACCATGCTTGCCTTCAGCAAACCCTGTTTCCATTTTGGGATGCCAAGCCTCCCGACCCCTAAGCCTAACTTGGCACTTAACCCTAATTTCCTCTTTGGACTGAAACATGTCCCTGTCCACATGGTATACTAACGGGCAGTACGTTATCCTCCTGATGGCCTACTCAGTCTGTTTTACCAATCTAGGCTTCACCAAGACTCTGGTTCCATCCAGGGAAGCCCAGTCTGCCCAACCCTAACCCTAACTTGGGTTTTAACCCAAATTTTGTTTAGGAACTTCAACATCCCCCAGTTCACACGGTGTGCTAAAGGCAGGAGGCAACCCATCCTGAAGGCCCACTCATTTTATTTCAACATGCTTGGCTTTCCCGACGCCCTGGTAAACTCCTGGGAATCGAAGTCTCCCCAACCCTAACCCTCACTTGGGTTTTAACTCAAATATTGTAGAATGACGTTAACATCCCACAGTTCACAAGGTGTAGTACAAGACAAGAGGCAACCCATCCTTTTGGGCCACTCAATTGGTTTCACCATGCTTGGCTTTACCGAGGTCCTGGTTCCCTCCTGAGAAGCCCAGTTTTCCCAACCCTAATCCTAATTGGAGTCTCAACACTCCAATCAGTCCACTCCTTTTTGGACTGAAACATACCGCCGTCCACAGAGTGTACCAAATGTCAGTATGGAAGGCATCTTGTTGTCCCACTCAGTCTGATTCACCAAGCTAGGCTTCACCAAGAACCCATTTCCAACCTGGGAAGTCCAGTCTCCCAAACCCTAACCCCAATGTCGGTTTTAACCCTCATTTCCTTTTGGGAATGAAACATCCCCCCATCCACACGGTGTTCTAGAAGACAGGAGGCAACCCTTCGTGAAGGCCCACTCATTCTGTTTCAACATCCTTGGCTTTTCCGAGGCCAAGGTTCACTCCTGGGAAGCCACGTCTCCCCAACCCTAACTCTAACTTGAGACTTAACCTAATTTTCTTGTGCAACTGTAACAAACCGCCGTACACACTTTGCACTGAAAGATAGTAGGCACACCGTTCTGATGGCCCACTCAGTCTGTTTTACCAAACTCACCGTCACCAACACCTTTTTTCCATTCTGGGAAGACCAGTCTCCCGAACCTTAACCCTAACTTGGGTTTTAACCCTAATTTCCTTTTGGGAATGAAACATCCCCCATCCACACAGTGTACTAAAAGACAGGAGTCAACTTTCGTGAAGGCCCACTCATTCTCTTTCAACATGCTTGGCTTTTCCGAGGCCATGGTTCACTCCTGGGAAGGCAAGTCTCCCCAACCCTAACCCTAACTTGGATCTTAACCCTAATTTCCTCTTGGGACTGAAACATGTCCCTGTCCACACTGTGTACTAACAGGCAGTATGTTATCCTCCTGATGGCCTACTCAGTCTGTTTTACCAATCTATGCTTCACCAAGACCCTGGTTCCATCCTGGGAAACCAATTCTCCCCAACCCTAACCCTAATTTGAGTCTTAGCCCTTTTTTCCTTTTTGGACTGAAACATACCGCCGTCCACAGAGTGTACCAAATGTCAGTATGGAAGCCATCTTGATGGCGACTCAGTCTGATTCACCAAGCTAGGCTTCACCAAGAACTCGTTTTCTACCTGGCAAGCCACATCTGCCCATCCCTAGCCCTAACATGAGATTTTACCCCAATTTTCTTGTGCAACTGTAACAAACCGCCGTCCACACTTTGAAGTAAAAGAAAGAAGGCACCCCGTTCTGATGGCCCACTCAGTCTGTTTTAGCAAGCTTGCCTTCACCAAAGCCCTGTTTCCATTCGGGGAAGCCCAGTCTCCCCAATCCTAACCCTAACCTGGGTTTTAACCCTAATTTCCGTTTGGGAATCAAACATCCCCCGTCCAAACAGTGTTCTAAAAGACAGGAGGCAACCCTTGGTGAAGCCCCACTCACTCTATTTCAACATGCTTGGCTTTTCAGAGGCCCTGGTTCACTCCTGGGAAGCCAAGTCTCCACAACCCTAACGCTACCTGGAGTCTTAACCCTAATGTTCTTGTGTGACTGTAACAAACGCCCATCCACAGGTTGACAGTAGGCACACCATTTCTTTGGCCCTGTCAGTCTGTTTCACCATGCTTGGCATCAGCAACACCCTGTTTCCCTTCTGGGAAGCCAAGTCTCCCGACCCCTAACCCTCACTTGGGTCTTAACCCAAATTTCCTCTATGGAATGAAACATGTCCCTGTCCATAGGGTGTATTAACAGGCAGTATGTTATCCTCCTGATGGCCTACTCAGTCTGTTTTACCAATCCATGCTTCACCAAGACCCTGGTTCCATCCGGGGAAACAAGTCTCCCCAACCCTAACCCTAATTTGAGTCTCAGGCCTAATTTCCTTTTTGGACTGAAACATACTGCCGTCCACAGAGTGTACCAAATGTCAGTATGGAAGTCATCTTGATGTCCCACTCAGTCTGATTCAGCAAGTTAGGCTTCACCAAGGACCCGTTTCCAACCTGGGAAGCCACATCTCCCCAACCCTAACCCTAACTTGAGACTTAACCTGATTTTCTTGTGCAAATTTAACAAACCCCCATCCTCATGTTGTACTGAAAGACAGTAGGCACACAATTCCTTTGGCCCTCTCAGTCTGTTTCACCATGCTTGGCTTCAGCAACACCGTGTTTCCATTCTGGGAAGCCATGTCTCCTGACCGTTAACCCTAACTTGGGTCTTAACCCTAATTTTTTCTTCCGACTGAAACATTTCCCTGTCCACATGGTGTACTAACTGGCAGTATTTTATCCTCCTGATGGCCTACTCAGTCTGTTTTACCAATCTAGGCTTCACCAAAACCCTGGTTACATCCTGGGAAGCCAAGTCTCCCCAACCCTAACCCTAATTTGAGTCTCAACCCTCATTTTCTTTTTGGACTGAAACATACCGCCGTCCACAGAGTGTATCAAATGTCAGTATGGAAGACATCTTGATGTCCCACTCAGTCTGATTCAGCAAGTTAGGCTTCACCAAGGACCCGTTTCCAACCTGGGAAGCCACATCTCCCCAACCCTAACCCTAACTTCTGACTTAACCCTGATTTTCTTGTGCAAATGTAACAAACCCCCATCCTCATGTTGTACTAAAAGACAGTAGGCATACAATTCTTTTGGCCCTCTCAGTCTGTTTCACCATGCTTGGCTTCAGCAACACCCTGTTTCCATTCTGGGAAGCCATGTCTCCTGACCGCTAACCCTAACTTGGGTTTTAACCCTAATTTTTTCCTTGGACTGAAACATTTCCCTGTCCACATGGTGTACTAACTGGCAGTATGTTATCCTCCTGATGGCCTACTCAGTCTGTTTTACCAATCTAGGCTTCACCAAAACCCTGGTTACATCCTGGGAAGCCAAGTCTCCCCAACCCTAACCCTAATTTGAGTCTCAGGCCTAATTTCCTTTTTGGACTGAAACATAACGCCGTCCACAGAGTGTACCAAATGTCAGTATGGAAGACATCTTGATGTCCCACTCAGTCTGATTCAGCAAGCTAGGCTTCACCAAGGACCCGTTTCCAACCTGGGAAGCCACATCTCCCCAACCCTAACCCTAACTTGAGACTTAACCTGATTTTCTTGTGCAAATGTAACAAACCCCCATCCTCATGTTGTACTAAAAGACAGTAGGCATACAATTCCTTTGGCCCTCTCAGTCTGTTTCACCATGCTTGGCTTCAGCAACACCCTGTTTCCATTCTGGGAAGCCATGTCTCCTGACCGCTAACCCTAACTTGGGTCTTAACCCTAATTTTTTCTTCCGACTGAAACATTTCCCTGTCCACATGGTGTACTAACTGGCAGTATGTTATCCTCCTGATGGCCTACTCAGTCTGTTTTACCAATCTAGGCTTCACCAAAACCCTGGTTACATCCTGGGAAGCCAAGTCTCCCCAACCCTAACCCTAATTTGAGTCTCAGGCCTAATTTCCTTTTTGGACTGAAACATAACGCCGTCCACAGAGTGTACCAAATGTCAGTATGGAAGACATCTTGATGTCCCACTCAGTCTGATTCAGCAAGCTAGGCTTCACCAAGGACGCGTTTCCAACCTGGGAAGCCACATCTCCCCAACCCTAACCCTAACTTGAGACTTAACCTGATTTTCTTGTGCAAATGTAACAAACCCCCATCCTCATGTTGTACTAAAAGACAGTAGGCATACAATTCCTTTGGCCCTCTCAGTCTGTTTCACCATGCTTGGCTTCAGCAACACCGTGTTTCCATTCTGGGAAGCCATATCTCCTGACCGCTAACCCTAACTTGGGTCTTAACCCTAATTTTTTCTTCCGACTGAAACATTTCCCTGTCCACATGGTGTACTATCTGGCAGTATGTTATACTCCTGATGGCCTACTCAGTCTGTTTTACCAATCTAGGCTTCACCAAAACCCTGGTTACATCCTGGGAAGCCAAGTCTCCCCAACCCTAACCCTAATTTGAGTCTCAGGCCTCGTTTCCTTTTGGGACTGAAACATACCGCCGTCCACAGAGTGTACCAAATGTCAGTATGGAAGACATCTTGATGTCCCACTCAGTCTGATTCAGCAAGCTAGGCTTCACCAAGGACCCGTTTCCAACCTGGGAAGCCACATCTCCCCAACCCTAACCCTAACTTGAGACTTAACCTGATTTTCTTGTGCATATGTAACAAACCCCCATCCTCATGTCCTACTAAAAGACAGTAGGCACACGATTCCTTTGGCCCTCTCAGTCTGTTTCACCATGCTTGGCTTCAGCAACACCCTGTTTCCCTTCTGGGAAGCCAAGTCTCCCGACCCCTAACCCTCACTTGGGTCTTAACCCAAATATCCTCTATGGAATGAAACATCTCCCTCTCCATAGGGTGTATTAACAGGCAGTATGTTATCCTCCTGATGGCCTACTCAGTCTGTTTTACCAATCTATGCTTCACCAAGACCCTGGTTCCATCCTGGGAAACCAATTCTCCCCAACCCTAACCCTAATTTGAGTCTTAGCCCTTTTTTCCTTTTTGGACTGAAACATACCGCCGTCCACAGAGTGTACCAAATGTCAGTATGGAAGCCATCTTGATGGCGACTCAGTCTGATTCACCAAGCTAGGCTTCACCAAGAACTCGTTTTCTACCTGGCAAGCCACATCTCCCCATCCCTAGCCCTAACATGAGATTTTACCCCAATTTTCTTGTGCAACTGTAACAAACCGCCGTCCATGCTTTGTAGTAAAAGAAAGAAGGCACCCCGTTCTGATGGCCCACTCTGTCTGTTTTAGCAAGCTTGCCTTCACCAAAGCCCTGTTTCCATTCGGGGAAGCCCAGTCTCCCCAATCCTAACCCTAACCTGGTTTTTAACCCTAATTTCCGTTTGGGAATCAAACATCCCCCGTCCAAACAGTGTTCTAAAAGACAGGAGGCAACCCTTGGTGAAGCCCCACTCACTCTATTTCAACATGCTTGGCTTTTCAGAGGCCCTGGTTCACTCCTGGGAAGCCAAGTCTCCACAACCCTAACCCTACCTGGAGTCTTAACCCTAATGTTCTTGTGTGACTGTAACAAACGCCCATCCACAGGTTGACAGTAGGCACACCACTCCTTTGGCCCTGTCAGTCTGTTTCACCATGCTTGGCTTCAGCAACACCCTGTTTCCCTTCTGGGAAGCCAAGTCTCCAAACCCCTAACCCTCACTTGGGTCTTAACCCAAATTTCCTCTATGGATTGAAAGATGTCCCTGTCCATAGGGTGTATTAACAGGCAGTATGTTATCCTCCTGATGGCCTACTCAGTCTGTTTTACCAAATTAGGCTTCACCAAGACCCTGGTTCCCTCCTGGGAAAACAAGTCTCCCCAACCCTAAAACTAATTTGAGTCTCAGGCCTAATTTCCTTTTTGGACTGAAACATACTGCCGTCCACAGAGTGTACCAAATGTCAGTATGGAAGACATCTTGATGTCCCACTCAGTCTGATTCAGCAAGTTAGGCTTCACCAAGGACCCGTTTCCAACCTGGGAAGCCACATCTCCCCAACCCTAACCCTAACTTGAGACTTAACCTGATTTTCTTGTGCAAATGTAACAAACCCCCATCCTCATGTCCTACTAAAAGACAGTAGGCACACGATTCGTTTGGCCCTCTCAGTCTGTTTCACCATGCTTGGCTTCAGCAACACCCTGTTTCCATTCTGGGAAGCCAAGTCTCCCGACCCCTAACCCTCACTTGGGTCTTAACCCAAATATCCTCTATGGAATGAAACATCTCCCTCTCCATAGGGTGTATTAACAGGCAGTATGTTATCCTCCTGATGGCCTACTCAGTCTGTTTTACCAATCTATGCTTCACCAAGACCCTGGTTCCATCCTGGGAAACCAATTCTCCCCAACCCTAACCCTAATTTGAGTCTCAGCCCGTTTTTCCTTTTTGGACTGAAACATACCGCCGTCCACAGAGTGTACCAAATGTCAGTATGGAAGCCATCTTGATGGCGACTCAGTCTGATTCACCTAGCTAGGCTTCACCAAGAACTCGTTTTCTACCTGGCAAGCCACATCTCCCCTTCCCTAGCCCTAACATGAGATTTTACCCCAATTTTCTTGTGCAACTGTAACAAACCGCCGTCCACGCTTTGAAGTAAAAGAAAGAAGGCACCCCGTTCTGATGGCCCACTCAGTCTGTTTTAGCAAGCTTGCCTTCACCAAAGCCCTGATTCCATTCGGGGAAGCCCAGTCTCCCCAATCCTAACCCTAACCTGGGTTTTAACCCTAATTTCCGTTTGGGAATCAAACATCCCCCGTCCAAACAGTGTTCTAAAAGACAGGAGGCAACCCTTGGTGAAGCCCCACTCACTCTATTTCAACATGCTTGGCTTTTCAGAGGCCCTGGTTCACTCCTGGGAAGCCATGTCTCCACAACCCTAACGCTACCTGGAGTCTTAACCCTAATGTTCTTGTGCGACTGTAACAAACGCCCATCCACAGGTTGACAGTAGGCACACCACTCCTTTGGCCCTGTCAGTCTGTTTCACCATGCTTGGCTTCAGCAACACCCTGTTTCCCTTCTGGGAAGCCAAGTCTCCCGACCCCTAACCCTCACTTGGGTCTTAACCCAAATTTCCTCTATGGAATGAAACATGTCCCTGTCCATAGGGTGTATTAACAGGCAGTATGTTATCCTCCTGATGGCCTACTCAGTCTGTTTTACCAATCTATGCTTCACCAAGACCCTGGTTCCATCCTGGGAAACCAATTCTCCCCAACCCTAACCCTAATTTGAGTCTTAGCCCTAATTTCCTTTTTGGACTGAAACATACCGCCGTCCACAGAGTGTACCAAATGTCAGTATGGAAGCCATCTTGATGGCGACTCAGTCTGATTCACCAAGCTAGGCTTCACCAAGAACTCGTTTTCTACCTGGCAAGCCACATCTCCCCATCCCTAGCCCTAACATGAGATTTTACCCCAATTTTCTTGTGCAACTGTAACAAACCGCCGTCCATGCTTTGTAGTAAAAGAAAGAAGGCACCCCGTTCTGATGGCCCACTCTGTCTGTTTTAGCAAGCTTGCCTTCACCAAAGCCCTGTTTCCATTCGGGGAAGCCCAGTCTCCCCAATCCTAACCCTAACCTGGTTTTTAACCCTAATTTCCGTTTGGGAATCAAACATCCCCCGTCCAAACAGTGTTCTAAAAGACAGGAGGCAACCCTTGGTGAAGCCCCACTCACTCTATTTCAACATGCTTGGCTTTTCAGAGGCCCTGGTTCACTCCTGGGAAGCCAAGTCTCCACAACCCTAACCCTACCTGGAGTCTTAACCCTAATGTTCTTGTGTGACTGTAACAAACGCCCATCCACAGGTTGACAGTAGGCACACCACTCCTTTGGCCCTGTCAGTCTGTTTCACCATGCTTGGCTTCAGCAACACCCTGTTTCCCTTCTGGGAAGCCAAGTCTCCAAACCCCTAACCCTCACTTGGGTCTTAACCCAAATTTCCTCTATGGATTGAAAGATGTCCCTGTCCATAGGGTGTATTAACAGGCAGTATGTTATCCTCCTGATGGCCTACTCAGTCTGTTTTACCAAATTAGGCTTCACCAAGACCCTGGTTCCCTCCTGGGAAAACAAGTCTCCCCAACCCTAAAACTAATTTGAGTCTCAGGCCTAATTTCCTTTTTGGACTGAAACATACTGCCGTCCACAGAGTGTACCAAATGTCAGTATGGAAGACATCTTGATGTCCCACTCAGTCTGATTCAGCAAGTTAGGCTTCACCAAGGACCCGTTTCCAACCTGGGAAGCCACATCTCCCCAACCCTAACCCTAACTTGAGACTTAACCTGATTTTCTTGTGCAAATGTAACAAACCCCCATCCTCATGTCCTACTAAAAGACAGTAGGCACACGATTCGTTTGGCCCTCTCAGTCTGTTTCACCATGCTTGGCTTCAGCAACACCCTGTTTCCATTCTGGGAAGCCAAGTCTCCCGACCCCTAACCCTCACTTGGGTCTTAACCCAAATATCCTCTATGGAATGAAACATCTCCCTCTCCATAGGGTGTATTAACAGGCAGTATGTTATCCTCCTGATGGCCTACTCAGTCTGTTTTACCAATCTATGCTTCACCAAGACCCTGGTTCCATCCTGGGAAACCAATTCTCCCCAACCCTAACCCTAATTTGAGTCTCAGCCCGTTTTTCCTTTTTGGACTGAAACATACCGCCGTCCACAGAGTGTACCAAATGTCAGTATGGAAGCCATCTTGATGGCGACTCAGTCTGATTCACCTAGCTAGGCTTCACCAAGAACTCGTTTTCTACCTGGCAAGCCACATCTCCCCTTCCCTAGCCCTAACATGAGATTTTACCCCAATTTTCTTGTGCAACTGTAACAAACCGCCGTCCACGCTTTGAAGTAAAAGAAAGAAGGCACCCCGTTCTGATGGCCCACTCAGTCTGTTTTAGCAAGCTTGCCTTCACCAAAGCCCTGATTCCATTCGGGGAAGCCCAGTCTCCCCAATCCTAACCCTAACCTGGGTTTTAACCCTAATTTCCGTTTGGGAATCAAACATCCCCCGTCCAAACAGTGTTCTAAAAGACAGGAGGCAACCCTTGGTGAAGCCCCACTCACTCTATTTCAACATGCTTGGCTTTTCAGAGGCCCTGGTTCACTCCTGGGAAGCCATGTCTCCACAACCCTAACGCTACCTGGAGTCTTAACCCTAATGTTCTTGTGCGACTGTAACAAACGCCCATCCACAGGTTGACAGTAGGCACACCACTCCTTTGGCCCTGTCAGTCTGTTTCACCATGCTTGGCTTCAGCAACACCCTGTTTCCCTTCTGGGAAGCCAAGTCTCCCGACCCCTAACCCTCACTTGGGTCTTAACCCAAATTTCCTCTATGGAATGAAACATGTCCCTGTCCATAGGGTGTATTAACAGGCAGTATGTTATCCTCCTGATGGCCTACTCAGTCTGTTTTACCAATCTATGCTTCACCAAGACCCTGGTTCCATCCTGGGAAACCAATTCTCCCCAACCCTAACCCTAATTTGAGTCTTAGCCCTAATTTCCTTTTTGGACTGAAACATACCGCCGTCCACAGAGTGTACCAAATGTCAGTATGGAAGACATCTTGATGTCCCACTCAGTCTGATTCAGCAAGCTAGGCTTCACCAAGGACCTATTTCCAGCCTGGGAAGCCACATCTCCCCAACCCTAACCCTAACTTGAGACTCAACCTGATTTCGTTGTGCAAATGTAACAAACCCCCATCCTCATGCTGTACTAAAAGACAGTAGGCACACAATTCCTTTGGCCCTCTCAGTCTGTTTCACCATGCTTGGCTTCAGCAACACCCTGTTTCCATTCTGGGAAGCCATATCTCCTGACAGCTAACCCTAACTTGGGTCTTAACCCTAATTTTTTCTTCCGACTGAAACATTTCCCTGTCCACATGGTGTACTAACTGGCAGTATGTTATACTCCTGATGGCCTACTCAGTCTGTTTTACCAATCTAGGCTTCACCAAAACCCTGGTTACATCCTGGGAAGCCAAGTCTCCCCAACCCTAACCCTAATTTGAGTCTCAGGCCTCGTTTCCTTTTGGGACTGAAACATACCGCCGTCCACAGAGTGTACCAAATGTCAGTATGGAAGACATCTTGATGTCCCACTCAGTCTGATTCAGCAAGTTAGGCTTCACCAAGGACCCGTTTCCAACCTGGGAAGCCACATCTCCCCAACCCTAACCCTAACTTCTGACTTAACCCTGATTTTCTTGTGCAAATGTAACAAACCCCCATCCTCATGTTGTACTAAAAGACAGTAGGCATACAATTCTTTTGTCCCTCTCAGTCTGTTTCACCATGCTTGGCTTCAGCAACACCCTGTTTCCATTCTGGGAAGCCATGTCTCCTGACCGCTAACCCTAACTTGGGTTTTAACCCTAATTTTTTCCTTGGACTGAAACATTTCCCTGTCCACATGGTGTACTAACTGGCAGTATGTTATCCTCCTGATGGCCTACTCAGTCTGTTTTACCAATCTAGGCTTCACCAAAACCCTGGTTACATCCTGGGAAGCCAAGTCTCCCCAACCCTAACCCTAATTTGAGTCTCAGGCCTAATTTCCTTTTTGGACTGAAACATAACGCCGTCCACAGAGTGTACCAAATGTCAGTATGGAAGACATCTTGATGTCCCACTCAGTCTGATTCAGCAAGCTAGGCTTCACCAAGGACGCGTTTCCAACCTGGGAAGCCACATCTCCCCAACCCTAACCCTAACTTGAGACTTAACCTGATTTTCTTGTGCAAATGTAACAAACCCCCATCCTCATGTTGTACTAAAAGACAGTAGGCATACAATTCCTTTGGCCCTCTCAGTCTGTTTCACCATGCTTGGCTTCAGCAACACCCTGTTTCCATTCTGGGAAGCCATGTCTCCTGACCGCTAACCCTAACTTGGGTCTTAACCCTAATTTTTTCTTCCGACTGAAACATTTCCCTGTCCACATGGTGTACTAACTGGCAGTATGTTATCCTCCTGATGGCCTACTCAGTCTGTTTTACCAATCTAGGCTTCACCAAAACCCTGGTTACATCCTGGGAAGCCAAGTCTCCCCAACCCTAACCCTAATTTGAGTCTCAGGCCTAATTTCCTTTTTGGACTGAAACATAACGCCGTCCACAGAGTGTACCAAATGTCAGTATGGAAGACATCTTGATGTCCCACTCAGTCTGATTCAGCAAGCTAGGCTTCACCAAGGACGCGTTTCCAACCTGGGAAGCCACATCTCCCCAACCCTAACCCTAACTTGAGACTTAACCTGATTTTCTTGTGCAAATGTAACAAACCCCCATCCTCATGTTGTACTAAAAGACAGTAGGCATACAATTCCTTTGGCCCTCTCAGTCTGTTTCACCATGCTTGGCTTCAGCAACACCGTGTTTCCATTCTGGGAAGCCATATCTCCTGACCGCTAACCCTAACTTGGGTCTTAACCCTAATTTTTTCTTCCGACTGAAACATTTCCCTGTCCACATGGTGTACTATCTGGCAGTATGTTATACTCCTGATGGCCTACTCAGTCTGTTTTACCAATCTAGGCTTCACCAAAACCCTGGTTACATCCTGGGAAGCCAAGTCTCCCCAACCCTAACCCTAATTTGAGTCTCAGGCCTCGTTTCCTTTTGGGACTGAAACATACCGCCGTCCACAGAGTGTACCAAATGTCAGTATGGAAGACATCTTGATGTCCCACTCAGTCTGATTCAGCAAGCTAGGCTTCACCAAGGACCCGTTTCCAACCTGGGAAGCCACATCTCCCCAACCCTAACCCTAACTTGAGACTTAACCTGATTTTCTTGTGCAAATGTAACAAACCCCCATCCTCATGTCCTACTAAAAGACAGTAGGCACACGATTCCTTTGGCCCTCTCAGTCTGTTTCACCATGCTTGGCTTCAGCAACACCCTGTTTCCCTTCTGGGAAGCCAAGTCTCCCGACCCCTAACCCTCACTTGGGTCTTAACCCAAATATCCTCTATGGAATGAAACATCTCCCTCTCCATAGGGTGTATTAACAGGCAGTATGTTATCCTCCTGATGGCCTACTCAGTCTGTTTTACCAATCTATGCTTCACCAAGACCCTGGTTCCATCCTGGGAAACCAATTCTCCCCAACCCTAACCCTAATTTGAGTCTTAGCCCTTTTTTCCTTTTTGGACTGAAACATACCGCCGTCCACAGAGTGTACCAAATGTCAGTATGGAAGCCATCTTGATGGCGACTCAGTCTGATTCACCAAGCTAGGCTTCACCAAGAACTCGTTTTCTACCTGGCAAGCCACATCTCCCCATCCCTAGCCCTAACATGAGATTTTACCCCAATTTTCTTGTGCAACTGTAACAAACCGCCGTCCATGCTTTGTAGTAAAAGAAAGAAGGCACCCCGTTCTGATGGCCCACTCTGTCTGTTTTAGCAAGCTTGCCTTCACCAAAGCCCTGTTTCCATTCGGGGAAGCCCAGTCTCCCCAATCCTAACCCTAACCTGGTTTTTAACCCTAATTTCCGTTTGGGAATCAAACATCCCCCGTCCAAACAGTGTTCTAAAAGACAGGAGGCAACCCTTGGTGAAGCCCCACTCACTCTATTTCAACATGCTTGGCTTTTCAGAGGCCCTGGTTCACTCCTGGGAAGCCAAGTCTCCACAACCCTAACCCTACCTGGAGTCTTAACCCTAATGTTCTTGTGTGACTGTAACAAACGCCCATCCACAGGTTGACAGTAGGCACACCACTCCTTTGGCCCTGTCAGTCTGTTTCACCATGCTTGGCTTCAGCAACACCCTGTTTCCCTTCTGGGAAGCCAAGTCTCCAAACCCCTAACCCTCACTTGGGTCTTAACCCAAATTTCCTCTATGGATTGAAAGATGTCCCTGTCCATAGGGTGTATTAACAGGCAGTATGTTATCCTCCTGATGGCCTACTCAGTCTGTTTTACCAAATTAGGCTTCACCAAGACCCTGGTTCCCTCCTGGGAAAACAAGTCTCCCCAACCCTAAAACTAATTTGAGTCTCAGGCCTAATTTCCTTTTTGGACTGAAACATACTGCCGTCCACAGAGTGTACCAAATGTCAGTATGGAAGACATCTTGATGTCCCACTCAGTCTGATTCAGCAAGTTAGGCTTCACCAAGGACCCGTTTCCAACCTGGGAAGCCACATCTCCCCAACCCTAACCCTAACTTGAGACTTAACCTGATTTTCTTGTGCAAATGTAACAAACCCCCATCCTCATGTCCTACTAAAAGACAGTAGGCACACGATTCGTTTGGCCCTCTCAGTCTGTTTCACCATGCTTGGCTTCAGCAACACCCTGTTTCCATTCTGGGAAGCCAAGTCTCCCGACCCCTAACCCTCACTTGGGTCTTAACCCAAATATCCTCTATGGAATGAAACATCTCCCTCTCCATAGGGTGTATTAACAGGCAGTATGTTATCCTCCTGATGGCCTACTCAGTCTGTTTTACCAATCTATGCTTCACCAAGACCCTGGTTCCATCCTGGGAAACCAATTCTCCCCAACCCTAACCCTAATTTGAGTCTCAGCCCGTTTTTCCTTTTTGGACTGAAACATACCGCCGTCCACAGAGTGTACCAAATGTCAGTATGGAAGCCATCTTGATGGCGACTCAGTCTGATTCACCTAGCTAGGCTTCACCAAGAACTCGTTTTCTACCTGGCAAGCCACATCTCCCCTTCCCTAGCCCTAACATGAGATTTTACCCCAATTTTCTTGTGCAACTGTAACAAACCGCCGTCCACGCTTTGAAGTAAAAGAAAGAAGGCACCCCGTTCTGATGGCCCACTCAGTCTGTTTTAGCAAGCTTGCCTTCACCAAAGCCCTGATTCCATTCGGGGAAGCCCAGTCTCCCCAATCCTAACCCTAACCTGGGTTTTAACCCTAATTTCCGTTTGGGAATCAAACATCCCCCGTCCAAACAGTGTTCTAAAAGACAGGAGGCAACCCTTGGTGAAGCCCCACTCACTCTATTTCAACATGCTTGGCTTTTCAGAGGCCCTGGTTCACTCCTGGGAAGCCATGTCTCCACAACCCTAACGCTACCTGGAGTCTTAACCCTAATGTTCTTGTGCGACTGTAACAAACGCCCATCCACAGGTTGACAGTAGGCACACCACTCCTTTGGCCCTGTCAGTCTGTTTCACCATGCTTGGCTTCAGCAACACCCTGTTTCCCTTCTGGGAAGCCAAGTCTCCCGACCCCTAACCCTCACTTGGGTCTTAACCCAAATTTCCTCTATGGAATGAAACATGTCCCTGTCCATAGGGTGTATTAACAGGCAGTATGTTATCCTCCTGATGGCCTACTCAGTCTGTTTTACCAATCTATGCTTCACCAAGACCCTGGTTCCATCCTGGGAAACCAATTCTCCCCAACCCTAACCCTAATTTGAGTCTTAGCCCTAATTTCCTTTTTGGACTGAAACATACCGCCGTCCACAGAGTGTACCAAATGTCAGTATGGAAGCCATCTTGATGGCGACTCAGTCTGATTCACCAAGCTAGGCTTCACCAAGAACTCGTTTTCTACCTGGCAAGCCACATCTCCCCATCCCTAGCCCTAACATGAGATTTTACCCCAATTTTCTTGTGCAACTGTAACAAACCGCCGTCCATGCTTTGTAGTAAAAGAAAGAAGGCACCCCGTTCTGATGGCCCACTCTGTCTGTTTTAGCAAGCTTGCCTTCACCAAAGCCCTGTTTCCATTCGGGGAAGCCCAGTCTCCCCAATCCTAACCCTAACCTGGTTTTTAACCCTAATTTCCGTTTGGGAATCAAACATCCCCCGTCCAAACAGTGTTCTAAAAGACAGGAGGCAACCCTTGGTGAAGCCCCACTCACTCTATTTCAACATGCTTGGCTTTTCAGAGGCCCTGGTTCACTCCTGGGAAGCCAAGTCTCCACAACCCTAACCCTACCTGGAGTCTTAACCCTAATGTTCTTGTGTGACTGTAACAAACGCCCATCCACAGGTTGACAGTAGGCACACCACTCCTTTGGCCCTGTCAGTCTGTTTCACCATGCTTGGCTTCAGCAACACCCTGTTTCCCTTCTGGGAAGCCAAGTCTCCAAACCCCTAACCCTCACTTGGGTCTTAACCCAAATTTCCTCTATGGATTGAAAGATGTCCCTGTCCATAGGGTGTATTAACAGGCAGTATGTTATCCTCCTGATGGCCTACTCAGTCTGTTTTACCAAATTAGGCTTCACCAAGACCCTGGTTCCCTCCTGGGAAAACAAGTCTCCCCAACCCTAAAACTAATTTGAGTCTCAGGCCTAATTTCCTTTTTGGACTGAAACATACTGCCGTCCACAGAGTGTACCAAATGTCAGTATGGAAGACATCTTGATGTCCCACTCAGTCTGATTCAGCAAGTTAGGCTTCACCAAGGACCCGTTTCCAACCTGGGAAGCCACATCTCCCCAACCCTAACCCTAACTTGAGACTTAACCTGATTTTCTTGTGCAAATGTAACAAACCCCCATCCTCATGTCCTACTAAAAGACAGTAGGCACACGATTCGTTTGGCCCTCTCAGTCTGTTTCACCATGCTTGGCTTCAGCAACACCCTGTTTCCATTCTGGGAAGCCAAGTCTCCCGACCCCTAACCCTCACTTGGGTCTTAACCCAAATATCCTCTATGGAATGAAACATCTCCCTCTCCATAGGGTGTATTAACAGGCAGTATGTTATCCTCCTGATGGCCTACTCAGTCTGTTTTACCAATCTATGCTTCACCAAGACCCTGGTTCCATCCTGGGAAACCAATTCTCCCCAACCCTAACCCTAATTTGAGTCTCAGCCCGTTTTTCCTTTTTGGACTGAAACATACCGCCGTCCACAGAGTGTACCAAATGTCAGTATGGAAGCCATCTTGATGGCGACTCAGTCTGATTCACCTAGCTAGGCTTCACCAAGAACTCGTTTTCTACCTGGCAAGCCACATCTCCCCTTCCCTAGCCCTAACATGAGATTTTACCCCAATTTTCTTGTGCAACTGTAACAAACCGCCGTCCACGCTTTGAAGTAAAAGAAAGAAGGCACCCCGTTCTGATGGCCCACTCAGTCTGTTTTAGCAAGCTTGCCTTCACCAAAGCCCTGATTCCATTCGGGGAAGCCCAGTCTCCCCAATCCTAACCCTAACCTGGGTTTTAACCCTAATTTCCGTTTGGGAATCAAACATCCCCCGTCCAAACAGTGTTCTAAAAGACAGGAGGCAACCCTTGGTGAAGCCCCACTCACTCTATTTCAACATGCTTGGCTTTTCAGAGGCCCTGGTTCACTCCTGGGAAGCCATGTCTCCACAACCCTAACGCTACCTGGAGTCTTAACCCTAATGTTCTTGTGCGACTGTAACAAACGCCCATCCACAGGTTGACAGTAGGCACACCACTCCTTTGGCCCTGTCAGTCTGTTTCACCATGCTTGGCTTCAGCAACACCCTGTTTCCCTTCTGGGAAGCCAAGTCTCCCGACCCCTAACCCTCACTTGGGTCTTAACCCAAATTTCCTCTATGGAATGAAACATGTCCCTGTCCATAGGGTGTATTAACAGGCAGTATGTTATCCTCCTGATGGCCTACTCAGTCTGTTTTACCAATCTATGCTTCACCAAGACCCTGGTTCCATCCTGGGAAACCAATTCTCCCCAACCCTAACCCTAATTTGAGTCTCAGCCCGTTTTTCCTTTTTGGACTGAAACATACCGCCGTCCACAGAGTGTACCAAATGTCAGTATGGAAGCCATCTTGATGGCGACTCAGTCTGATTCACCTAGCTAGGCTTCACCAAGAACTCGTTTTCTACCTGGCAAGCCACATCTCCCCTTCCCTAGCCCTAACATGAGATTTTACCCCAATTTTCTTGTGCAACTGTAACAAACCGCCGTCCACGCTTTGAAGTAAAAGAAAGAAGGCACCCCGTTCTGATGGCCCACTCAGTCTGTTTTAGCAAGCTTGCCTTCACCAAAGCCCTGATTCCATTCGGGGAAGCCCAGTCTCCCCAATCCTAACCCTAACCTGGGTTTTAACCCTAATTTCCGTTTGGGAATCAAACATCCCCCGTCCAAACAGTGTTCTAAAAGACAGGAGGCAACCCTTGGTGAAGCCCCACTCACTCTATTTCAACATGCTTGGCTTTTCAGAGGCCCTGGTTCACTCCTGGGAAGCCATGTCTCCACAACCCTAACGCTACCTGGAGTCTTAACCCTAATGTTCTTGTGCGACTGTAACAAACGCCCATCCACAGGTTGACAGTAGGCACACCACTCCTTTGGCCCTGTCAGTCTGTTTCACCATGCTTGGCTTCAGCAACACCCTGTTTCCCTTCTGGGAAGCCAAGTCTCCCGACCCCTAACCCTCACTTGGGTCTTAACCCAAATTTCCTCTATGGAATGAAACATGTCCCTGTCCATAGGGTGTATTAACAGGCAGTATGTTATCCTCCTGATGGCCTACTCAGTCTGTTTTACCAATCTATGCTTCACCAAGACCCTGGTTCCATCCTGGGAAACCAATTCTCCCCAACCCTAACCCTAATTTGAGTCTTAGCCCTAATTTCCTTTTTGGACTGAAACATACCGCCGTCCACAGAGTGTACCAAATGTCAGTATGGAAGCCATCTTGATGGCGACTCAGTCTGATTCACCAAGCTAGGCTTCACCAAGAACTCGTTTTCTACCTGGCAAGCCACATCTCCCCATCCCTAGCCCTAACATGAGATTTTACCCCAATTTTCTTGTGCAACTGTAACAAACCGCCGTCCATGCTTTGTAGTAAAAGAAAGAAGGCACCCCGTTCTGATGGCCCACTCTGTCTGTTTTAGCAAGCTTGCCTTCACCAAAGCCCTGTTTCCATTCGGGGAAGCCCAGTCTCCCCAATCCTAACCCTAACCTGGTTTTTAACCCTAATTTCCGTTTGGGAATCAAACATCCCCCGTCCAAACAGTGTTCTAAAAGACAGGAGGCAACCCTTGGTGAAGCCCCACTCACTCTATTTCAACATGCTTGGCTTTTCAGAGGCCCTGGTTCACTCCTGGGAAGCCAAGTCTCCACAACCCTAACCCTACCTGGAGTCTTAACCCTAATGTTCTTGTGTGACTGTAACAAACGCCCATCCACAGGTTGACAGTAGGCACACCACTCCTTTGGCCCTGTCAGTCTGTTTCACCATGCTTGGCTTCAGCAACACCCTGTTTCCCTTCTGGGAAGCCAAGTCTCCAAACCCCTAACCCTCACTTGGGTCTTAACCCAAATTTCCTCTATGGATTGAAAGATGTCCCTGTCCATAGGGTGTATTAACAGGCAGTATGTTATCCTCCTGATGGCCTACTCAGTCTGTTTTACCAAATTAGGCTTCACCAAGACCCTGGTTCCCTCCTGGGAAAACAAGTCTCCCCAACCCTAAAACTAATTTGAGTCTCAGGCCTAATTTCCTTTTTGGACTGAAACATACTGCCGTCCACAGAGTGTACCAAATGTCAGTATGGAAGACATCTTGATGTCCCACTCAGTCTGATTCAGCAAGTTAGGCTTCACCAAGGACCCGTTTCCAACCTGGGAAGCCACATCTCCCCAACCCTAACCCTAACTTGAGACTTAACCTGATTTTCTTGTGCAAATGTAACAAACCCCCATCCTCATGTCCTACTAAAAGACAGTAGGCACACGATTCGTTTGGCCCTCTCAGTCTGTTTCACCATGCTTGGCTTCAGCAACACCCTGTTTCCATTCTGGGAAGCCAAGTCTCCCGACCCCTAACCCTCACTTGGGTCTTAACCCAAATATCCTCTATGGAATGAAACATCTCCCTCTCCATAGGGTGTATTAACAGGCAGTATGTTATCCTCCTGATGGCCTACTCAGTCTGTTTTACCAATCTATGCTTCACCAAGACCCTGGTTCCATCCTGGGAAACCAATTCTCCCCAACCCTAACCCTAATTTGAGTCTCAGCCCGTTTTTCCTTTTTGGACTGAAACATACCGCCGTCCACAGAGTGTACCAAATGTCAGTATGGAAGCCATCTTGATGGCGACTCAGTCTGATTCACCTAGCTAGGCTTCACCAAGAACTCGTTTTCTACCTGGCAAGCCACATCTCCCCTTCCCTAGCCCTAACATGAGATTTTACCCCAATTTTCTTGTGCAACTGTAACAAACCGCCGTCCACGCTTTGAAGTAAAAGAAAGAAGGCACCCCGTTCTGATGGCCCACTCAGTCTGTTTTAGCAAGCTTGCCTTCACCAAAGCCCTGATTCCATTCGGGGAAGCCCAGTCTCCCCAATCCTAACCCTAACCTGGGTTTTAACCCTAATTTCCGTTTGGGAATCAAACATCCCCCGTCCAAACAGTGTTCTAAAAGACAGGAGGCAACCCTTGGTGAAGCCCCACTCACTCTATTTCAACATGCTTGGCTTTTCAGAGGCCCTGGTTCACTCCTGGGAAGCCATGTCTCCACAACCCTAACGCTACCTGGAGTCTTAACCCTAATGTTCTTGTGCGACTGTAACAAACGCCCATCCACAGGTTGACAGTAGGCACACCACTCCTTTGGCCCTGTCAGTCTGTTTCACCATGCTTGGCTTCAGCAACACCCTGTTTCCCTTCTGGGAAGCCAAGTCTCCCGACCCCTAACCCTCACTTGGGTCTTAACCCAAATTTCCTCTATGGAATGAAACATGTCCCTGTCCATAGGGTGTATTAACAGGCAGTATGTTATCCTCCTGATGGCCTACTCAGTCTGTTTTACCAATCTATGCTTCACCAAGACCCTGGTTCCATCCTGGGAAACCAATTCTCCCCAACCCTAACCCTAATTTGAGTCTTAGCCCTAATTTCCTTTTTGGACTGAAACATACCGCCGTCCACAGAGTGTACCAAATGTCAGTATGGAAGACATCTTGATGTCCCACTCAGTCTGATTCAGCAAGCTAGGCTTCACCAAGGACCTATTTCCAGCCTGGGAAGCCACATCTCCCCAACCCTAACCCTAACTTGAGACTCAACCTGATTTCGTTGTGCAAATGTAACAAACCCCCATCCTCATGCTGTACTAAAAGACAGTAGGCACACAATTCCTTTGGCCCTCTCAGTCTGTTTCACCATGCTTGGCTTCAGCAACACCCTGTTTCCATTCTGGGAAGCCATATCTCCTGACAGCTAACCCTAACTTGGGTCTTAACCCTAATTTTTTCTTCCGACTGAAACATTTCCCTGTCCACATGGTGTACTAACTGGCAGTATGTTATACTCCTGATGGCCTACTCAGTCTGTTTTACCAATCTAGGCTTCACCAAAACCCTGGTTACATCCTGGGAAGCCAAGTCTCCCCAACCCTAACCCTAATTTGAGTCTCACGCCTCGTTTCCTTTTGGGACTGAAACATACCGCCGTCCACAGTGTGTACCAAATGTCAGTATGGAAGACATCTTGATGTCCCACTCAGTCTGATTCAGCAAGCTAGGCTTCACCAAGGACCCGTTTCCAACCTGGGAAGCCACATCTCCCCAACCCTAACCCTAACTTGAGACTTAACCCTGATTTTCTTGTGCAAATGTAACAAACCCCCATCCTCATGTTGTACTAAACGACAGTAGGCACCCCGTTCTGATTACCCACTTTGTGTGTTCTACTAAGCTTGGCTTCAGCAACACCCTGTTTCCATTCTGGGAAGCCCAGTCTCCCCAACCCTAATCCTAACTTGGGTTTTAACCCAAATATTGTAGAGGAATGTGAACATCCCACAGTCCACACGGTGTAGTAAAAGACAGGAGGCAACCCATCCTAATGGGCCACTCACTGTGTTTCACTGTGCTTGGCTTTACCGAGGTCCTGGTTCCCTCCTGAGAATCCCAGTTTCCCCAACCCTAACCCTATTTTGAGTTTCAGCCCTAATTTCCTTTTTGGACCGAAACATACCGCCATCCACAGAGTGTACCAAACGTCAGTATGGAAGCCATCTTGATGGCGACTCAGTCTTATTCACCAAGCTAGGCTTCACCAAGAACTCGTTTTCTACCTGGCAAGCCACATCTCCCCATCGCTAGCCCTAACATGAGATTTTACCCTAATTTTCTTGTGCAATTGTAAGAAACCGCCGTCCACGCTTTGTAGTAAAAGAAAGAAGGCACCCCGTTCTGATGGCCCACTCAGTCTGTTTTACCAAACTCACCGTCACCAACACCTTCTTTCCATTCTGGGAAGACCAGTCTCCCGAACCCTAACCCTAACCTGGGTTTTAACCCTAATTTCCTTTTGGGGATGAAACATCCCCCCGTCCACACAGTGTACTAAAAGACAGGAGGCAACCTTTCATGAAGGCCCACTCATTCTCTTTCAACATGCTTTTCTTTTCCGAGGCCATGGTTCACTCCTGGGAAGGCAAGTCTCCCCAACCCTAACCCTAACTTGGGTCTTAACCCTAATTTTTTCTTTGGACTGAAACATTTCCCTGTCCACATGGTATACTAACTGGCAGTATGTTATACTCCTGACGGTCTACTCAGTCTGTTTTACCAATCGAGGTTTCACCAAGACCCTGGTTCCATCCTGGGAAGCCCAGTCTCCCCAACGCTAACTCTAACTTGGGTTTCAACCCAAATATTGTAGAGGAACGTTAACATCCCACAGTTCACAAGGTGTAGTAAAAGACAAGAGGCAACCCATCCTGTTGGGCCACTCAATCGGTGTCACCATGCTTGGCTTTACCGAGTTCCTGTTTCCCTCCTGAGTAGCCCAGTCTCCCCAACCCTAATCCTAATTGGAGTCTCAACACTAATCTCCTTTTTGGACTGAACCATACCGCCGTCCACAGAGTGTACCAAATGTCAGTATGGAAGCCATCTTGTTGTCCCACTCAGTCTGATTCACCAAGCTAGGCTTCACCAAGAACCCATTTCCAACCTGGGAAGTCCAGTCTCCCAAACCCTAACCCCAACGTCGGTTTTAACCCTAATTTCCTTTTAGGAATGAAACATCCCCCCATCCACACGGTGTTCTAGAAGAAAGGAGGCAACCCTTCGTGAAGGCCCACTCATTCTGTTTCAACATGCTTGGCTTTTCCGAGGCCCTGGTTCACTCCTGGGAAGCCACGTCTCCCCAACCCTAACTCTAACTTGAGACTTAACCTAATTTTCTTGTGCAACTGTAACAAACCGCCGTCCACACTTTGCACTAAAAGATAGTACGCACCCCGTTCTGATGTCCCACTCAGTCTGTTTTACCATGCTCGCCTTCACCAACACCCTGTTTCCATTCTGGGAAGCCCATTCTCCCGAACCCTACCCTAACTTGGGTTTTAACCCTAATTTCCTCTTGGGAATGAAACATCCCCCCGTCCACACAGTGTACTAAAAGACAGGAGGCAACTTTCGTGAAGGCCCACTCATTCTCTTTCAACATGCTTTTCTTTTCCGAGGCCATGGTTCACTCCTGGGAAGTCAAGTCTCCCCAACCCTAACCCTAACTTGGATCTTAACCCTAATTTCCTCTTGGGACTGAAACATGTCCCTGTCCACACTGTGTACTAACGGGCAATATATTATCCTCCTGATGGCCCATTCAGTCTGTTTTACCAATCGAGGCTTCACCAAGACCCTGGTTCCATCCTGGGAAGCCCAGTCTGCCCAACCCTAACCCTAACTTGGTTTTTAACCCAAATATTGTAGAGGAACTTTAACATCCCACATTCCACACGGTGTACTAAAAGACAGGAGGAAACCCATCCTGATGGGCCACTCAATCTGTTTCAGCATGCTTGGCTTTAGCGAGTTCCTGTTTCCCTCCTGAGAAGGCCAGTCTCCCCAACCCTAACCCTAATTAGAGTATCCACCCTAATTTCCTTTTTGGACTGAAACATACCGCCGTCCACAGAGTGTACCAAATATCAGTATGGAAGCCATCTTGTTGTCCCACTCAGTCTGATTCATCAAGCTTGGCTTCACCAAGAACCCGTTTCCAACCTGGGAAGCCACATCTCCCCAACCCTTACCCTAACTTGAGTCTTAACCCTCATTTTCTTGTGCAACTGTAATAAACCCCCATCCACATGTTGTACTAAAAGACAGAAGGTACACCATTCTTTTGGCCCTCTCAGTCTGTTTCACCATGCTTGCCTTCAGCAAACCCTGTTTCCATTTTGGGATGCCAAGCCTCCCGACCCCTAAGCCTAACTTGGCACTTAACCCTAATTTCCTCTTTGGACTGAAACATGTCCCTGTCCACATGGTATACTAACGGGCAGTACGTTATCCTCCTGATGGCCTACTCAGTCTGTTTTACCAATCTAGGCTTCACCAAGACTCTGGTTCCATCCAGGGAAGCCCAGTCTGCCCAACCCTAACCCTAACTTGGGTTTTAACCCAAATTTTGTTTAGGAACTTCAACATCCCCCAGTTCACACGGTGTGCTAAAGGCAGGAGGCAACCCATCCTGAAGGCCCACTCATTTTATTTCAACATGCTTGGCTTTCCCGACGCCCTGGTAAACTCCTGGGAATCGAAGTCTCCCCAACCCTAACCCTCACTTGGGTTTTAACTCAAATATTGTAGAATGACGTTAACATCCCACAGTTCACAAGGTGTAGTACAAGACAAGAGGCAACCCATCCTTTTGGGCCACTCAATTGGTTTCACCATGCTTGGCTTTACCGAGGTCCTGGTTCCCTCCTGAGAAGCCCAGTTTTCCCAACCCTAATCCTAATTGGAGTCTCAACACTCCAATCAGTCCACTCCTTTTTGGACTGAAACATACCGCCGTCCACAGAGTGTACCAAATGTCAGTATGGAAGGCATCTTGTTGTCCCACTCAGTCTGATTCACCAAGCTAGGCTTCACCAAGAACCCATTTCCAACCTGGGAAGTCCAGTCTCCCAAACCCTAACCCCAATGTCGGTTTTAACCCTCATTTCCTTTTGGGAATGAAACATCCCCCCATCCACACGGTGTTCTAGAAGACAGGAGGCAACCCTTCGTGAAGGCCCACTCATTCTGTTTCAACATCCTTGGCTTTTCCGAGGCCAAGGTTCACTCCTGGGAAGCCACGTCTCCCCAACCCTAACTCTAACTTGAGACTTAACCTAATTTTCTTGTGCAACTGTAACAAACCGCCGTACACACTTTGCACTGAAAGATAGTAGGCACACCGTTCTGATGGCCCACTCAGTCTGTTTTACCAAACTCACCGTCACCAACACCTTTTTTCCATTCTGGGAAGACCAGTCTCCCGAACCTTAACCCTAACTTGGGTTTTAACCCTAATTTCCTTTTGGGAATGAAACATCCCCCATCCACACAGTGTACTAAAAGACAGGAGTCAACTTTCGTGAAGGCCCACTCATTCTCTTTCAACATGCTTGGCTTTTCCGAGGCCATGGTTCACTCCTGGGAAGGCAAGTCTCCCCAACCCTAACCCTAACTTGGATCTTAACCCTAATTTCCTCTTGGGACTGAAACATGTCCCTGTCCACACTGTGTACTAACAGGCAGTATGTTATCCTCCTGATGGCCTACTCAGTCTGTTTTACCAATCTATGCTTCACCAAGACCCTGGTTCCATCCTGGGAAACCAATTCTCCCCAACCCTAACCCTAATTTGAGTCTTAGCCCTTTTTTCCTTTTTGGACTGAAACATACCGCCGTCCACAGAGTGTACCAAATGTCAGTATGGAAGCCATCTTGATGGCGACTCAGTCTGATTCACCAAGCTAGGCTTCACCAAGAACTCGTTTTCTACCTGGCAAGCCACATCTGCCCATCCCTAGCCCTAACATGAGATTTTACCCCAATTTTCTTGTGCAACTGTAACAAACCGCCGTCCACACTTTGAAGTAAAAGAAAGAAGGCACCCCGTTCTGATGGCCCACTCAGTCTGTTTTAGCAAGCTTGCCTTCACCAAAGCCCTGTTTCCATTCGGGGAAGCCCAGTCTCCCCAATCCTAACCCTAACCTGGGTTTTAACCCTAATTTCCGTTTGGGAATCAAACATCCCCCGTCCAAACAGTGTTCTAAAAGACAGGAGGCAACCCTTGGTGAAGCCCCACTCACTCTATTTCAACATGCTTGGCTTTTCAGAGGCCCTGGTTCACTCCTGGGAAGCCAAGTCTCCACAACCCTAACGCTACCTGGAGTCTTAACCCTAATGTTCTTGTGTGACTGTAACAAACGCCCATCCACAGGTTGACAGTAGGCACACCATTTCTTTGGCCCTGTCAGTCTGTTTCACCATGCTTGGCATCAGCAACACCCTGTTTCCCTTCTGGGAAGCCAAGTCTCCCGACCCCTAACCCTCACTTGGGTCTTAACCCAAATTTCCTCTATGGAATGAAACATGTCCCTGTCCATAGGGTGTATTAACAGGCAGTATGTTATCCTCCTGATGGCCTACTCAGTCTGTTTTACCAATCCATGCTTCACCAAGACCCTGGTTCCATCCGGGGAAACAAGTCTCCCCAACCCTAACCCTAATTTGAGTCTCAGGCCTAATTTCCTTTTTGGACTGAAACATACTGCCGTCCACAGAGTGTACCAAATGTCAGTATGGAAGTCATCTTGATGTCCCACTCAGTCTGATTCAGCAAGTTAGGCTTCACCAAGGACCCGTTTCCAACCTGGGAAGCCACATCTCCCCAACCCTAACCCTAACTTGAGACTTAACCTGATTTTCTTGTGCAAATTTAACAAACCCCCATCCTCATGTTGTACTGAAAGACAGTAGGCACACAATTCCTTTGGCCCTCTCAGTCTGTTTCACCATGCTTGGCTTCAGCAACACCGTGTTTCCATTCTGGGAAGCCATGTCTCCTGACCGTTAACCCTAACTTGGGTCTTAACCCTAATTTTTTCTTCCGACTGAAACATTTCCCTGTCCACATGGTGTACTAACTGGCAGTATTTTATCCTCCTGATGGCCTACTCAGTCTGTTTTACCAATCTAGGCTTCACCAAAACCCTGGTTACATCCTGGGAAGCCAAGTCTCCCCAACCCTAACCCTAATTTGAGTCTCAACCCTCATTTTCTTTTTGGACTGAAACATACCGCCGTCCACAGAGTGTATCAAATGTCAGTATGGAAGACATCTTGATGTCCCACTCAGTCTGATTCAGCAAGTTAGGCTTCACCAAGGACCCGTTTCCAACCTGGGAAGCCACATCTCCCCAACCCTAACCCTAACTTCTGACTTAACCCTGATTTTCTTGTGCAAATGTAACAAACCCCCATCCTCATGTTGTACTAAAAGACAGTAGGCATACAATTCTTTTGGCCCTCTCAGTCTGTTTCACCATGCTTGGCTTCAGCAACACCCTGTTTCCATTCTGGGAAGCCATGTCTCCTGACCGCTAACCCTAACTTGGGTTTTAACCCTAATTTTTTCCTTGGACTGAAACATTTCCCTGTCCACATGGTGTACTAACTGGCAGTATGTTATCCTCCTGATGGCCTACTCAGTCTGTTTTACCAATCTAGGCTTCACCAAAACCCTGGTTACATCCTGGGAAGCCAAGTCTCCCCAACCCTAACCCTAATTTGAGTCTCAGGCCTAATTTCCTTTTTGGACTGAAACATACCGCCGTCCACAGAGTGTACCAAATGTCAGTATGGAAGACATCTTGATGTCCCACTCAGTCTGATTCAGCAAGCTAGGCTTCACCAAGGACCCGTTTCCAACCTGGGAAGCCACATCTCCCCAACCCTAACCCTAACTTGAGACTTAACCTGATTTTCTTGTGCAAATGTAACAAACCCCCATCCTCATGTTGTACTAAAAGACAGTAGGCATACAATTCCTTTGGCCCTCTCAGTCTGTTTCACCATGCTTGGCTTCAGCAACACCCTGTTTCCATTCTGGGAAGCCATGTCTCCTGACCGCTAACCCTAACTTGGGTCTTAACCCTAATTTTTTCTTCCGACTGAAACATTTCCCTGTCCACATGGTGTACTAACTGGCAGTATGTTATCCTCCTGATGGCCTACTCAGTCTGTTTTACCAATCTAGGCTTCACCAAAACCCTGGTTACATCCTGGGAAGCCAAGTCTCCCCAACCCTAACCCTAATTTGAGTCTCAGGCCTAATTTCCTTTTTGGACTGAAACATAACGCCGTCCACAGAGTGTACCAAATGTCAGTATGGAAGACATCTTGATGTCCCACTCAGTCTGATTCAGCAAGCTAGGCTTCACCAAGGACGCGTTTCCAACCTGGGAAGCCACATCTCCCCAACCCTAACCCTAACTTGAGACTTAACCTGATTTTCTTGTGCAAATGTAACAAACCCCCATCCTCATGTTGTACTAAAAGACAGTAGGCATACAATTCCTTTGGCCCTCTCAGTCTGTTTCACCATGCTTGGCTTCAGCAACACCGTGTTTCCATTCTGGGAAGCCATATCTCCTGACCGCTAACCCTAACTTGGGTCTTAACCCTAATTTTTTCTTCCGACTGAAACATTTCCCTGTCCACATGGTGTACTATCTGGCAGTATGTTATACTCCTGATGGCCTACTCAGTCTGTTTTACCAATCTAGGCTTCACCAAAACCCTGGTTACATCCTGGGAAGCCAAGTCTCCCCAACCCTAACCCTAATTTGAGTCTCAGGCCTCGTTTCCTTTTGGGACTGAAACATACCGCCGTCCACAGAGTGTACCAAATGTCAGTATGGAAGACATCTTGATGTCCCACTCAGTCTGATTCAGCAAGCTAGGCTTCACCAAGGACCCGTTTCCAACCTGGGAAGCCACATCTCCCCAACCCTAACCCTAACTTGAGACTTAACCTGATTTTCTTGTGCAAATGTAACAAACCCCCATCCTCATGTCCTACTAAAAGACAGTAGGCACACGATTCCTTTGGCCCTCTCAGTCTGTTTCACCATGCTTGGCTTCAGCAACACCCTGTTTCCCTTCTGGGAAGCCAAGTCTCCCGACCCCTAACCCTCACTTGGGTCTTAACCCAAATATCCTCTATGGAATGAAACATCTCCCTCTCCATAGGGTGTATTAACAGGCAGTATGTTATCCTCCTGATGGCCTACTCAGTCTGTTTTACCAATCTATGCTTCACCAAGACCCTGGTTCCATCCTGGGAAACCAATTCTCCCCAACCCTAACCCTAATTTGAGTCTTAGCCCTTTTTTCCTTTTTGGACTGAAACATACCGCCGTCCACAGAGTGTACCAAATGTCAGTATGGAAGCCATCTTGATGGCGACTCAGTCTGATTCACCAAGCTAGGCTTCACCAAGAACTCGTTTTCTACCTGGCAAGCCACATCTCCCCATCCCTAGCCCTAACATGAGATTTTACCCCAATTTTCTTGTGCAACTGTAACAAACCGCCGTCCATGCTTTGTAGTAAAAGAAAGAAGGCACCCCGTTCTGATGGCCCACTCTGTCTGTTTTAGCAAGCTTGCCTTCACCAAAGCCCTGTTTCCATTCGGGGAAGCCCAGTCTCCCCAATCCTAACCCTAACCTGGTTTTTAACCCTAATTTCCGTTTGGGAATCAAACATCCCCCGTCCAAACAGTGTTCTAAAAGACAGGAGGCAACCCTTGGTGAAGCCCCACTCACTCTATTTCAACATGCTTGGCTTTTCAGAGGCCCTGGTTCACTCCTGGGAAGCCAAGTCTCCACAACCCTAACCCTACCTGGAGTCTTAACCCTAATGTTCTTGTGTGACTGTAACAAACGCCCATCCACAGGTTGACAGTAGGCACACCACTCCTTTGGCCCTGTCAGTCTGTTTCACCATGCTTGGCTTCAGCAACACCCTGTTTCCCTTCTGGGAAGCCAAGTCTCCAAACCCCTAACCCTCACTTGGGTCTTAACCCAAATTTCCTCTATGGATTGAAAGATGTCCCTGTCCATAGGGTGTATTAACAGGCAGTATGTTATCCTCCTGATGGCCTACTCAGTCTGTTTTACCAAATTAGGCTTCACCAAGACCCTGGTTCCCTCCTGGGAAAACAAGTCTCCCCAACCCTAAAACTAATTTGAGTCTCAGGCCTAATTTCCTTTTTGGACTGAAACATACTGCCGTCCACAGAGTGTACCAAATGTCAGTATGGAAGACATCTTGATGTCCCACTCAGTCTGATTCAGCAAGTTAGGCTTCACCAAGGACCCGTTTCCAACCTGGGAAGCCACATCTCCCCAACCCTAACCCTAACTTGAGACTTAACCTGATTTTCTTGTGCAAATGTAACAAACCCCCATCCTCATGTCCTACTAAAAGACAGTAGGCACACGATTCGTTTGGCCCTCTCAGTCTGTTTCACCATGCTTGGCTTCAGCAACACCCTGTTTCCATTCTGGGAAGCCAAGTCTCCCGACCCCTAACCCTCACTTGGGTCTTAACCCAAATATCCTCTATGGAATGAAACATCTCCCTCTCCATAGGGTGTATTAACAGGCAGTATGTTATCCTCCTGATGGCCTACTCAGTCTGTTTTACCAATCTATGCTTCACCAAGACCCTGGTTCCATCCTGGGAAACCAATTCTCCCCAACCCTAACCCTAATTTGAGTCTCAGCCCGTTTTTCCTTTTTGGACTGAAACATACCGCCGTCCACAGAGTGTACCAAATGTCAGTATGGAAGCCATCTTGATGGCGACTCAGTCTGATTCACCTAGCTAGGCTTCACCAAGAACTCGTTTTCTACCTGGCAAGCCACATCTCCCCTTCCCTAGCCCTAACATGAGATTTTACCCCAATTTTCTTGTGCAACTGTAACAAACCGCCGTCCACGCTTTGAAGTAAAAGAAAGAAGGCACCCCGTTCTGATGGCCCACTCAGTCTGTTTTAGCAAGCTTGCCTTCACCAAAGCCCTGATTCCATTCGGGGAAGCCCAGTCTCCCCAATCCTAACCCTAACCTGGGTTTTAACCCTAATTTCCGTTTGGGAATCAAACATCCCCCGTCCAAACAGTGTTCTAAAAGACAGGAGGCAACCCTTGGTGAAGCCCCACTCACTCTATTTCAACATGCTTGGCTTTTCAGAGGCCCTGGTTCACTCCTGGGAAGCCATGTCTCCACAACCCTAACGCTACCTGGAGTCTTAACCCTAATGTTCTTGTGCGACTGTAACAAACGCCCATCCACAGGTTGACAGTAGGCACACCACTCCTTTGGCCCTGTCAGTCTGTTTCACCATGCTTGGCTTCAGCAACACCCTGTTTCCCTTCTGGGAAGCCAAGTCTCCCGACCCCTAACCCTCACTTGGGTCTTAACCCAAATTTCCTCTATGGAATGAAACATGTCCCTGTCCATAGGGTGTATTAACAGGCAGTATGTTATCCTCCTGATGGCCTACTCAGTCTGTTTTACCAATCTATGCTTCACCAAGACCCTGGTTCCATCCTGGGAAACCAATTCTCCCCAACCCTAACCCTAATTTGAGTCTTAGCCCTAATTTCCTTTTTGGACTGAAACATACCGCCGTCCACAGAGTGTACCAAATGTCAGTATGGAAGACATCTTGATGTCCCACTCAGTCTGATTCAGCAAGCTAGGCTTCACCAAGGACCTATTTCCAGCCTGGGAAGCCACATCTCCCCAACCCTAACCCTAACTTGAGACTCAACCTGATTTCGTTGTGCAAATGTAACAAACCCCCATCCTCATGCTGTACTAAAAGACAGTAGGCACACAATTCCTTTGGCCCTCTCAGTCTGTTTCACCATGCTTGGCTTCAGCAACACCCTGTTTCCATTCTGGGAAGCCATATCTCCTGACAGCTAACCCTAACTTGGGTCTTAACCCTAATTTTTTCTTCCGACTGAAACATTTCCCTGTCCACATGGTGTACTAACTGGCAGTATGTTATACTCCTGATGGCCTACTCAGTCTGTTTTACCAATCTAGGCTTCACCAAAACCCTGGTTACATCCTGGGAAGCCAAGTCTCCCCAACCCTAACCCTAATTTGAGTCTCAGGCCTCGTTTCCTTTTGGGACTGAAACATACCGCCGTCCACAGAGTGTACCAAATGTCAGTATGGAAGACATCTTGATGTCCCACTCAGTCTGATTCAGCAAGTTAGGCTTCACCAAGGACCCGTTTCCAACCTGGGAAGCCACATCTCCCCAACCCTAACCCTAACTTCTGACTTAACCCTGATTTTCTTGTGCAAATGTAACAAACCCCCATCCTCATGTTGTACTAAAAGACAGTAGGCATACAATTCTTTTGTCCCTCTCAGTCTGTTTCACCATGCTTGGCTTCAGCAACACCCTGTTTCCATTCTGGGAAGCCATGTCTCCTGACCGCTAACCCTAACTTGGGTTTTAACCCTAATTTTTTCCTTGGACTGAAACATTTCCCTGTCCACATGGTGTACTAACTGGCAGTATGTTATCCTCCTGATGGCCTACTCAGTCTGTTTTACCAATCTAGGCTTCACCAAAACCCTGGTTACATCCTGGGAAGCCAAGTCTCCCCAACCCTAACCCTAATTTGAGTCTCAGGCCTAATTTCCTTTTTGGACTGAAACATAACGCCGTCCACAGAGTGTACCAAATGTCAGTATGGAAGACATCTTGATGTCCCACTCAGTCTGATTCAGCAAGCTAGGCTTCACCAAGGACGCGTTTCCAACCTGGGAAGCCACATCTCCCCAACCCTAACCCTAACTTGAGACTTAACCTGATTTTCTTGTGCAAATGTAACAAACCCCCATCCTCATGTTGTACTAAAAGACAGTAGGCATACAATTCCTTTGGCCCTCTCAGTCTGTTTCACCATGCTTGGCTTCAGCAACACCCTGTTTCCATTCTGGGAAGCCATGTCTCCTGACCGCTAACCCTAACTTGGGTCTTAACCCTAATTTTTTCTTCCGACTGAAACATTTCCCTGTCCACATGGTGTACTAACTGGCAGTATGTTATCCTCCTGATGGCCTACTCAGTCTGTTTTACCAATCTAGGCTTCACCAAAACCCTGGTTACATCCTGGGAAGCCAAGTCTCCCCAACCCTAACCCTAATTTGAGTCTCAGGCCTAATTTCCTTTTTGGACTGAAACATAACGCCGTCCACAGAGTGTACCAAATGTCAGTATGGAAGACATCTTGATGTCCCACTCAGTCTGATTCAGCAAGCTAGGCTTCACCAAGGACGCGTTTCCAACCTGGGAAGCCACATCTCCCCAACCCTAACCCTAACTTGAGACTTAACCTGATTTTCTTGTGCAAATGTAACAAACCCCCATCCTCATGTTGTACTAAAAGACAGTAGGCATACAATTCCTTTGGCCCTCTCAGTCTGTTTCACCATGCTTGGCTTCAGCAACACCGTGTTTCCATTCTGGGAAGCCATATCTCCTGACCGCTAACCCTAACTTGGGTCTTAACCCTAATTTTTTCTTCCGACTGAAACATTTCCCTGTCCACATGGTGTACAATCTGGCAGTATGTTATCCTCCTGATGGCCTACTCAGTCTGTTTTACCAATCTAGGCTTCACCAAAACCCTGGTTACATCCTGGGAAGCCAAGTCTCCCCAACCCTAACCCTAATTTGAGTCTCAGGCCTCGTTTCCTTTTGGGACTGAAACATACCGCCGTCCACAGAGTGTACCAAATGTCAGTATGGAAGACATCTTGATGTCCCACTCAGTCTGATTCAGCAAGCTAGGCTTCACCAAGGACCCGTTTCCAACCTGGGAAGCCACATCTCCCCAACCCTAACCCTAACTTGAGACTTAACCTGATTTTCTTGTGCAAATGTAACAAACCCCCATCCTCATGTCCTACTAAAAGACAGTAGGCACACGATTCCTTTGGCCCTCTCAGTCTGTTTCACCATGCTTGGCTTCAGCAACACCCTGTTTCCCTTCTGGGAAGCCAAGTCTCCCGACCCCTAACCCTCACTTGGGTCTTAACCCAAATATCCTCTATGGAATGAAACATCTCCCTCTCCATAGGGTGTATTAACAGGCAGTATGTTATCCTCCTGATGGCCTACTCAGTCTGTTTTACCAATCTATGCTTCACCAAGACCCTGGTTCCATCCTGGGAAACCAATTCTCCCCAACCCTAACCCTAATTTGAGTCTTAGCCCTTTTTTCCTTTTTGGACTGAAACATACCGCCGTCCACAGAGTGTACCAAATGTCAGTATGGAAGCCATCTTGATGGCGACTCAGTCTGATTCACCAAGCTAGGCTTCACCAAGAACTCATTTTCTACCTGGCAAGCCACATCTCCCCATCCCTAGCCCTAACATGAGATTTTACCCCAATTTTCTTGTGCAACTGTAACAAACCGCCGTCCATGCTTTGTAGTAAAAGAAAGAAGGCACCCCGTTCTGATGGCCCACTCTGTCTGTTTTAGCAAGCTTGCCTTCACCAAAGCCCTGTTTCCATTCGGGGAAGCCCAGTCTCCCCAATCCTAACCCTAACCTGGTTTTTAACCCTAATTTCCGTTTGGGAATCAAACATCCCCCGTCCAAACAGTGTTCTAAAAGACAGGAGGCAACCCTTGGTGAAGCCCCACTCACTCTATTTCAACATGCTTGGCTTTTCAGAGGCCCTGGTTCACTCCTGGGAAGCCAAGTCTCCACAACCCTAACCCTACCTGGAGTCTTAACCCTAATGTTCTTGTGTGACTGTAACAAACGCCCATCCACAGGTTGACAGTAGGCACACCACTCCTTTGGCCCTGTCAGTCTGTTTCACCATGCTTGGCTTCAGCAACACCCTGTTTCCCTTCTGGGAAGCCAAGTCTCCAAACCCCTAACCCTCACTTGGGTCTTAACCCAAATTTCCTCTATGGATTGAAAGATGTCCCTGTCCATAGGGTGTATTAACAGGCAGTATGTTATCCTCCTGATGGCCTACTCAGTCTGTTTTACCAAATTAGGCTTCACCAAGACCCTGGTTCCCTCCTGGGAAAACAAGTCTCCCCAACCCTAAAACTAATTTGAGTCTCAGGCCTAATTTCCTTTTTGGACTGAAACATACTGCCGTCCACAGAGTGTACCAAATGTCAGTATGGGAGACATCTTGATGTCCCACTCAGTCTGATTCAGCAAGTTAGGCTTCACCAAGGACCCGTTTCCAACCTGGGAAGCCACATCTCCCCAACCCTAACCCTAACTTGAGACTTAACCTGATTTTCTTGTGCAAATGTAACAAACCCCCATCCTCATGTCCTACTAAAAGACAGTAGGCACACGATTCCTTTGGCCCTCTCAGTCTGTTTCACCATGCTTGGCTTCAGCAACACCCTGTTTCCATTCTGGGAAGCCAAGTCTCCCGACCCCTAACCCTCACTTGGGTCTTAACCCAAATATCCTCTATGGAATGAAACATCTCCCTCTCCATAGGGTGTATTAACAGGCAGTATGTTATCCTCCTGATGGCCTACTCAGTCTGTTTTACCAATCTAGGCTTCACCAAGACCCTGGTTCCATCCTGGGAAACCAATTCTCCCCAACCCTAACCCTAATTTGAGTCTCAGCCCGTTTTTCCTTTTTGGACTGAAACATACCGCCGTCCACAGAGTGTACCAAATGTCAGTATGGAAGCCATCTTGATGGCGACTCAGTCTGATTCACCTAGCTAGGCTTCACCAAGAACTCGTTTTCTACCTGGCAAGCCACATCTCCCCTTCCCTAGCCCTAACATGAGATTTTACCCCAATTTTCTTGTGCAACTGTAACAAACCGCCGTCCACGCTTTGAAGTAAAAGAAAGAAGGCACCCCGTTCTGATGGCCCACTCAGTCTGTTTTAGCAAGCTTGCCTTCACCAAAGCCCTGATTCCATTCGGGGAAGCCCAGTCTCCCCAATCCTAACCCTAACCTGGGTTTTAACCCTAATTTCCGTTTGGGAATCAAACATCCCCTGTCCAAACAGTGTTCTAAAAGACAGGAGGCAACCCTTGGTGAAGCCCCACTCACTCTATTTCAACATGCTTGGCTTTTCAGAGGCCCTGGTTCACTCCTGGGAAGCCATGTCTCCACAACCCTAACGCTACCTGGAGTCTTAACCCTAATGTTCTTGTGCGACTGTAACAAACGCCCATCCACAGGTTGACAGTAGGCACACCACTCCTTTGGCCCTGTCAGTCTGTTTCACCATGCTTGGCTTCAGCAACACCCTGTTTCCCTTCTGGGAAGCCAAGTCTCCCGACCCCTAACCCTCACTTGGGTCTTAACCCAAATTTCCTCTATGGAATGAAACATGTCCCTGTCCATAGGGTGTATTAACAGGCAGTATGTTATCCTCCTGATGGCCTACTCAGTCTGTTTTACCAATCTATGCTTCACCAAGACCCTGGTTCCATCCTGGGAAACCAATTCTCCCCAACCCTAACCCTAATTTGAGTCTTAGCCCTAATTTCCTTTTTGGACTGAAACATACCGCCGTCCACAGAGTGTACCAAATGTCAGTATGGAAGACATCTTGATGTCCCACTCAGTCTGATTCAGCAATCTAGGCTTCACCAAGGACCTATTTCCAGCCTGGGAAGCCACATCTCCCCAACCCTAACCCTAACTTGAGACTCAACCTGATTTCGTTGTGCAAATGTAACAAACCCCCATCCTCATGCTGTACTAAAAGACAGTAGGCACACAATTCCTTTGGCCCTCTCAGTCTGTTTCACCATGCTTGGCTTCAGCAACACCCTGTTTCCATTCTGGGAAGCCATATCTCCTGACAGCTAACCCTAACTTGGGTCTTAACCCTAATTTTTTCTTCCGACTGAAACATTTCCCTGTCCACATGGTGTACTAACTGGCAGTATGTTATACTCCTGATGGCCTACTCAGTCTGTTTTACCAATCTAGGCTTCACCAAAACCCTGGTTACATCCTGGGAAGCCAAGTCTCCCCAACCCTAACCCTAATTTGAGTCTCAGGCCTCGTTTCCTTTTGGGACTGAAACATACCGCCGTCCACAGAGTGTACCAAATGTCAGTATGGAAGACATCTTGATGTCCCACTCAGTCTGATTCAGCAAGCTAGGCTTCACCAAGGACCCGTTTCCAACCTGGGAAGCCACATCTCCCCAACCCTAACCCTAACTTGAGACTTAACCTGATTTTCTTGTGCAAATGTAACAAACCCCCATCCTCATGTTGTACTAAAAGACAGTAGGCACACGATTCCTTTGGCCCTCTCAGTCTGTTTCACCATGCTTGGCTTCAGCAACACCCTGTTTCCCTTCTGGGAAGCCATGTCTCCTGACCGCTAACCCTAACTTGGGTCTTAACCCTAATTTTTTCTTTGGACTGAAACATTTCCCTGTCCACATGGTGTACTAACTGGCAGTATGTTATACTCCTGATGGCCTACTCAGTCTGTTTTACCAATCTAGGCTTCACCAAAACCCTGGTTACAACCTGGGAAGCCAAGTCTCCCCAACCCTAACCCTAATTTGAGTCTCAGGCCTAATTTCCTTTTTGGACTGAAACATACTGCCGTCCACAGAGTGTACCAAATGTCAGTATGGAAGACATCTTGATGTCCCACTCAGTCTGATTCAGCAAGCTAGGCTTCACCAAGGACGCGTTTCCAACCTGGGAAGCCACATCTCCCCAACCCTAACCCTCACATGAGACTTAACCTGATTTTCTTGTGCAAATGTAACAAACCCCCATCCTCATGTCCTACTAAAAGACAGTAGGCACACGATTCCTTTGGCCCTCTCAGTCTGTTTCACCATGCTTGGCTTCAGCAACACCCTGTTTCCCTTCTGGGAAGCCAAGTCTCCCGACCCCTAACCCTCACTTGGGTCTTAACCCAAATATCCTCTATGGAATGAAACATCTCCCTCTCCATAGGGTGTATTAACAGGCAGTATGTTATCCTCCTGATGGCCTACTCAGTCTGTTTTACCAATCTATGCTTCACCAAGACCCTGGTTCCATCCTGGGAAACCAATTCTCCCCAACCCTAACCCTAATTTGAGTCTCAGCCCGTTTTTCCTTTTTGGACTGAAACATACCGCCATCCACAGAGTGTACCAAATGTCAGTATGGAAGCCATCTTGATGGCGACTCAGTCTGATTCACCTAGCTAGGCTTCACCAAGAACTCGTTTTCTACCTGGCAAGCCACATCTCCCCTTCCCTAGCCCTAACATGAGATTTTACCCCAATTTTCTTGTGCAACTGTAACAAACCGCCGTCCACGCTTTGAAGTAAAAGAAAGAAGGCACCCCGTTCTGATGGCCCACTCTGTCTGTTTTAGCAAGCTTGCCTTCACCAAAGCCCTGATTCCAGTCGGGGAAGCCCAGTCTCCCCAATCCTAACCCTAACCTGGGTTTTAACCCTAATTTCCGTTTGGGAATCAAACATCCCCCGTCCAAACAGTGTTCTAAAAGACAGGAGGCAACCCTTGGTGAAGCCCCACTCACTCTATTTCAACATGCTTGGCTTTTCAGAGGCCCTGGTTCACTCCTGGGAAGCCAAGTCTCCACAACCCTAACCCTACCTGGAGTCTTAACCCTAATGTTCTTGTGCGACTGTAACAAACGCCCATCCACAGGTTGACAGTAGGCACACCACTCCTTTGGCCCTGTCAGTCTGTTTCACCATGCTTGGCTTCAGCAACACCCTGTTTCCCTTCTGGGAAGCCAAGTCTCCCGACCCCTAACCCTCACTTGGGTCTTAACCCAAATTTCCTCTATGGAATGAAACATGTCCCTGTCCATAGGGTGTATTAACAGGCAGTATGTTATCCTCCTGATGGCCTACTCAGTCTGTTTTACCAATCTATGCTTCACCAAGACCCCGGTTCCATCCTGGGAAACCAATTCTCCCCAACCCTAACCCTAATTTGAGTCTTAGCCCTAATTTCCTTTTTGGACTGAAACATACCGCCGTCCACAGAGTGTACCAAATGTCAGTATGGAAGACATCTTGATGTCCCACTCAGTCTGATTCAGCATGCTAGGCTTCACCAAGGACCTATTTCCAGCCTGGGAAGCCACATCTCCCCAACCCTAACCCTAACTTGAGACTCAACCTGATTTCGTTGTGCAAATGTAACAAACCCCCATCCTCATGTTGTACTAAAAGACAGTAGGCACACAATTCCTTTGGCCCTCTCAGTCTGTTTCACCATGCTTGGCTTCAGCAACACCGTGTTTCCATTCTGGGAAGCCATATCTCCTGACAGCTAACCCTAACT
Source organism: Heloderma suspectum (assembly GCF_057233095.1). Taxonomy (NCBI): domain Eukaryota; kingdom Metazoa; phylum Chordata; class Lepidosauria; order Squamata; family Helodermatidae; genus Heloderma; species Heloderma suspectum. Next base: position 147,204,759 of record NC_139461.1, read on the forward strand.
TGGGTCTTAACCCTAATTTTTTTCTTCCGACTGAAACATTTCCCTGTCCACATGGTGTACTAACTGGCAGTATGTTATACTCCTGATGGCCTACTCAGTCTGTTTTACCAATCTAGGCTTCACCAAAACCCTGGTTACATCCTGGGAAGCCAAGTCTCCCCAACCCTAACCCTAATTTGAGTCTCAGGCCTCGTTTCCTTTTGGGACTGAAACATACCGCCATCCACAGAGTGTACCAAATGTCAGTATGGAAGACATCTTGATGTCCCACTCAGTCTGATTCAGCAAGCTAGGCTTCACCAAGGACCCATTTCCAACCTGGGAAGCCACATCTCCCCAACCCTAATCCTAACTTGAGACTTAACCTGATTTTCTTGTGCAAATGTAACAAACCCCCATCCTCATGTGGTACTAAAAGACAGTAGGCACACAATTCCTTTGGTCCTCTCAGTCTGTTTCACCATGCTTGGCTTCAGCAACACCCTGTTTCCCTTCTGGAAAGCCAAGTCTCCCGACCCCTAACCCTCACTTGGGTCTTAACCCAAATTTCCTCTATGGAATGAAACATCTCCCTCTCCATAGGGTGTATTAACAGGCAGTATGTTATCCTCCGGATGGCCTACTCAGTCTGTTTTACCAATCTATGCTTCACCAAGACCCTGGTTCCATCCTGGGAAACCAATTCTCCCCAACCCTAACCCTAATTTGAGTCTCAGCCCGTTTTTCCTTTTTGGAATGAAACATACCGCCGTCCACAGAGTGTACCAAATGTCAGTATGGAAGCCATCTTGATGGCGACTCAGTCTGATTCACCAAGCTAGGCTTCACCAAGAACTCGTTTTCTACCTGGCAAGCCACATCTGCCCATCCCTAGCCCTAACATGAGATTTTACCCCAATTTTCTTGTGCAACTGTAACAAACCGCCGTCCACGCTTTGAAGTAAAAGAAAGAAGGCACCCCGTTCTGATGGCCCACTCAGTCTGTTTTAGCAAGCTTGCCTTCACCGAAGCCCTGATTCCATTCGGGGAAGCCCAGTCTCCCCAATCCTAACCCTAACCTGGGTTTTAACCCTAATTTCCGTTTGGGAATCAAACATCCCCCGTCCAAACAGTGTTCTAAAAGACAGGAGGCAACCTTTGGTGAAGCCCCACTCACTCTATTTCAACATGCTTGGCTTTTCAGAGGCCCTGGTTCACTCCTGGGAAGCCAAGTCTCCACAACCCTAACCCCACCTGGAGTCTTAACCCTAATGTTCTTGTGCGACTGTAACAAACGCCCATCCACAGGTTGACAGTAGGCACACCACTCCTTTGGCCCTGTCAGTCTGTTTCACCATGCTTGGCTTCAGCAACACCCTGTTTCCCTTCTGGGAAGCCAAGTCTCCCGACCCCTAACCCTCACTTGGGTCTTAACCCAAATTTCCTCTATGGAATGAAACATGTCCCTGTCCATAGGGTGTATTAACAGGCAGTATGTTATCCTCCTGATGGCCTACTCAGTCTGTTTTACCAATCTATGCTTCACCAAGACCCTGGTTCCATCCTGGGAAACCAATTCTCCCCAACCCTAACCCTAATTTGAGTCTTAGCCCTAATTTCCTTTTTGGACTGAAACATACCGCCGTCCACAGAGTGTACCAAATGTCAGTATGGAAGACATCTTGATGTCCCACTCAGTCTGATTCAGCAAGCTAGGCTTCACCAAGGACCTATTTCCAGCCTGGGAAGCCACATCTCCCCAACCCTAACCCTAACTTGAGACTCAACCTGATTTCGTTGTGCAAATGTAACAAACCCCCATCCTCATGTTGTACTAAAAGACAGTAGGCACACAATTCCTTTGGCCCTCTCAGTCTGTTTCACCATGCTTGGCTTCAGCAACACCCTGTTTCCCTTCTGGGAAGCCATGTCTCCTGACCTCTAACCCTAACTTGGGTCTTAACCCTAATTTTCTCTTTGGACTGAAACATTTCCCTGTCCACATGGTGTACTAACTGGCAGTATGTTATCCTCCTGATGGCCTACTCAGTCTGTTTTACCAATCTAGGCTTCACCAAAACCCTGGTTACATCCTGGGAAGCCAAGTCTCCCCAACCCTAACCCTAATTTGAGTCTCACGCCTCGTTTCCTTTTGGGACTGAAACATACCGCCGTCCACAGTGTGTACCAAATGTCAGTATGGAAGACATCTTGATGTCCCACTCAGTCTGATTCAGCAAGCTAGGCTTCACCAAGGACCCGTTTCCAACCTGGGAAGCCACATCTCCCCAACCCTAACCCTAACTTGAGACTTAACCCTGATTTTCTTGTGCAAATGTAACAAACCCCCATCCTCATGTTGTACTAAACGACAGTAGGCACCCCGTTCTGATTACCCACTTTGTGTGTTCTACTAAGCTTGGCTTCAGCAACACCCTGTTTCCATTCTGGGAAGCCCAGTCTCCCCAACCCTAATCCTAACTTGGGTTTTAACCCAAATATTGTAGAGGAATGTGAACATCCCACAGTCCACACGGTGTAGTAAAAGACAGGAGGCAACCCATCCTAATGGGCCACTCACTGTGTTTCACTGTGCTTGGCTTTACCGAGGTCCTGGTTCCCTCCTGAGAATCCCAGTTTCCCCAACCCTAACCCTATTTTGAGTTTCAGCCCTAATTTCCTTTTTGGACCGAAACATACCGCCATCCACAGAGTGTACCAAACGTCAGTATGGAAGCCATCTTGATGGCGACTCAGTCTTATTCACCAAGCTAGGCTTCACCAAGAACTCGTTTTCTACCTGGCAAGCCACATCTCCCCATCGCTAGCCCTAACATGAGATTTTACCCTAATTTTCTTGTGCAATTGTAAGAAACCGCCGTCCACGCTTTGTAGTAAAAGAAAGAAGGCACCCCGTTCTGATGGCCCACTCAGTCTGTTTTACCAAACTCACCGTCACCAACACCTTCTTTCCATTCTGGGAAGACCAGTCTCCCGAACCCTAACCCTAACCTGGGTTTTAACCCTAATTTCCTTTTGGGGATGAAACATCCCCCCGTCCACACAGTGTACTAAAAGACAGGAGGCAACCTTTCATGAAGGCCCACTCATTCTCTTTCAACATGCTTTTCTTTTCCGAGGCCATGGTTCACTCCTGGGAAGGCAAGTCTCCCCAACCCTAACCCTAACTTGGGTCTTAACCCTAATTTTTTCTTTGGACTGAAACATTTCCCTGTCCACATGGTATACTAACTGGCAGTATGTTATACTCCTGACGGTCTACTCAGTCTGTTTTACCAATCGAGGTTTCACCAAGACCCTGGTTCCATCCTGGGAAGCCCAGTCTCCCCAACGCTAACTCTAACTTGGGTTTCAACCCAAATATTGTAGAGGAACGTTAACATCCCACAGTTCACAAGGTGTAGTAAAAGACAAGAGGCAACCCATCCTGTTGGGCCACTCAATCGGTGTCACCATGCTTGGCTTTACCGAGTTCCTGTTTCCCTCCTGAGTAGCCCAGTCTCCCCAACCCTAATCCTAATTGGAGTCTCAACACTAATCTCCTTTTTGGACTGAAACATACCGCCGTCCACAGAGTGTACCAAATGTCAGTATGGAAGCCATCTTGTTGTCCCACTCAGTCTGATTCACCAAGCTAGGCTTCACCAAGAACCCATTTCCAACCTGGGAAGTCCAGTCTCCCAAACCCTAACCCCAACGTCGGTTTTAACCCTAATTTCCTTTTAGGAATGAAACATCCCCCCATCCACACGGTGTTCTAGAAGAAAGGAGGCAACCCTTCGTGAAGGCCCACTCATTCTGTTTCAACATGCTTGGCTTTTCCGAGGCCCTGGTTCACTCCTGGGAAGCCACGTCTCCCCAACCCTAACTCTAACTTGAGACTTAACCTAATTTTCTTGTGCAACTGTAACAAACCGCCGTCCACACTTTGCACTGAAAGATAGTACGCACCCCGTTCTGATGTCCCACTCAGTCTGTTTTACCATGCTCGCCTTCACCAACACCCTGTTTCCATTCTGGGAAGCCCATTCTCCCGAACCCTACCCTAACTTGGGTTTTAACCCTAATTTCCTCTTGGGAATGAAACATCCCCCCGTCCACACAGTGTACTAAAAGACAGGAGGCAACTTTCGTGAAGGCCCACTCATTCTCTTTCAACATGCTTTTCTTTTCCGAGGCCATGGTTCACTCCTGGGAAGTCAAGTCTCCCCAACCCTAACCCTAACTTGGATCTTAACCCTAATTTCCTCTTGGGACTGAAACATGTCCCTGTCCACACTGTGTACTAACGGGCAATATATTATCCTCCTGATGGCCCATTCAGTCTGTTTTACCAATCGAGGCTTCACCAAGACCCTGGTTCCATCCTGGGAAGCCCAGTCTGCCCAACCCTAACCCTAACTTGGTTTTTAACCCAAATATTGTAGAGGAACTTTAACATCCCACATTCCACACGGTGTACTAAAAGACAGGAGGAAACCCATCCTGATGGGCCACTCAATCTGTTTCAGCATGCTTGGCTTTAGCGAGTTCCTGTTTCCCTCCTGAGAAGGCCAGTCTCCCCAACCCTAACCCTAATTAGAGTATCCACCCTAATTTCCTTTTTGGACTGAAACATACCGCCGTCCACAGAGTGTACCAAATATCAGTATGGAAGCCATCTTGTTGTCCCACTCAGTCTGATTCATCAAGCTTGGCTTCACCAAGAACCCGTTTCCAACCTGGGAAGCCACATCTCCCCAACCCTTACCCTAACTTGAGTCTTAACCCTCATTTTCTTGTGCAACTGTAATAAACCCCCATCCACATGTTGTACTAAAAGACAGAAGGTACACCATTCTTTTGGCCCTCTCAGTCTGTTTCACCATGCTTGCCTTCAGCAAACCCTGTTTCCATTTTGGGATGCCAAGCCTCCCGACCCCTAAGCCTAACTTGGCACTTAACCCTAATTTCCTCTTTGGACTGAAACATGTCCCTGTCCACATGGTATACTAACGGGCAGTACGTTATCCTCCTGATGGCCTACTCAGTCTGTTTTACCAATCTAGGCTTCACCAAGACTCTGGTTCCATCCAGGGAAGCCCAGTCTGCCCAACCCTAACCCTAACTTGGGTTTTAACCCAAATTTTGTTTAGGAACTTCAACATCCCCCAGTTCACACGGTGTGCTAAAGGCAGGAGGCAACCCATCCTGAAGGCCCACTCATTTTATTTCAACATGCTTGGCTTTCCCGACGCCCTGGTAAACTCCTGGGAATCGAAGTCTCCCCAACCCTAACCCTCACTTGGGTTTTAACTCAAATATTGTAGAATGACGTTAACATCCCACAGTTCACAAGGTGTAGTACAAGACAAGAGGCAACCCATCCTTTTGGGCCACTCAATTGGTTTCACCATGCTTGGCTTTACCGAGGTCCTGGTTCCCTCCTGAGAAGCCCAGTTTTCCCAACCCTAATCCTAATTGGAGTCTCAACACTCCAATCAGTCCACTCCTTTTTGGACTGAAACATACCGCCGTCCACAGAGTGTACCAAATGTCAGTATGGAAGGCATCTTGTTGTCCCACTCAGTCTGATTCACCAAGCTAGGCTTCACCAAGAACCCATTTCCAACCTGGGAAGTCCAGTCTCCCAAACCCTAACCCCAATGTCGGTTTTAACCCTCATTTCCTTTTGGGAATGAAACATCCCCCCATCCACACGGTGTTCTAGAAGACAGGAGGCAACCCTTCGTGAAGGCCCACTCATTCTGTTTCAACATCCTTGGCTTTTCCGAGGCCAAGGTTCACTCCTGGGAAGCCACGTCTCCCCAACCCTAACTCTAACTTGAGACTTAACCTAATTTTCTTGTGCAACTGTAACAAACCGCCGTACACACTTTGCACTGAAAGATAGTAGGCACACCGTTCTGATGGCCCACTCAGTCTGTTTTACCAAACTCGCCGTCACCAACACCTTTTTTCCATTCTGGGAAGACCAGTCTCCCGAACCTTAACCCTAACTTGGGTTTTAACCCTAATTTCCTTTTGGGAATGAAACATCCCCCATCCACACAGTGTACTAAAAGACAGGAGTCAACTTTCGTGAAGGCCCACTCATTCTCTTTCAACATGCTTGGCTTTTCCGAGGCCATGGTTCACTCCTGGGAAGGCAAGTCTCCCCAACCCTAACCCTAACTTGGATCTTAACCCTAATTTCCTCTTGGGACTGAAACATGTCCCTGTCCACACTGTGTACTAACAGGCAGTATGTTATCCTCCTGATGGCCTACTCAGTCTGTTTTACCAATCTATGCTTCACCAAGACCCTGGTTCCATCCTGGGAAACCAATTCTCCCCAACCCTAACCCTAATTTGAGTCTTAGCCCTTTTTTCCTTTTTGGACTGAAACATACCGCCGTCCACAGAGTGTACCAAATGTCAGTATGGAAGCCATCTTGATGGCGACTCAGTCTGATTCACCAAGCTAGGCTTCACCAAGAACTCGTTTTCTACCTGGCAAGCCACATCTGCCCATCCCTAGCCCTAACATGAGATTTTACCCCAATTTTCTTGTGCAACTGTAACAAACCGCCGTCCACACTTTGAAGTAAAAGAAAGAAGGCACCCCGTTCTGATGGCCCACTCAGTCTGTTTTAGCAAGCTTGCCTTCACCAAAGCCCTGTTTCCATTCGGGGAAGCCCAGTCTCCCCAATCCTAACCCTAACCTGGGTTTTAACCCTAATTTCCGTTTGGGAATCAAACATCCCCCGTCCAAACAGTGTTCTAAAAGACAGGAGGCAACCCTTGGTGAAGCCCCACTCACTCTATTTCAACATGCTTGGCTTTTCAGAGGCCCTGGTTCACTCCTGGGAAGCCAAGTCTCCACAACCCTAACGCTACCTGGAGTCTTAACCCTAATGTTCTTGTGTGACTGTAACAAACGCCCATCCACAGGTTGACAGTAGGCACACCATTTCTTTGGCCCTGTCAGTCTGTTTCACCATGCTTGGCATCAGCAACACCCTGTTTCCCTTCTGGGAAGCCAAGTCTCCCGACCCCTAACCCTCACTTGGGTCTTAACCCAAATTTCCTCTATGGAATGAAACATGTCCCTGTCCATAGGGTGTATTAACAGGCAGTATGTTATCCTCCTGATGGCCTACTCAGTCTGTTTTACCAATCCATGCTTCACCAAGACCCTGGTTCCATCCGGGGAAACAAGTCTCCCCAACCCTAACCCTAATTTGAGTCTCAGGCCTAATTTCCTTTTTGGACTGAAACATACTGCCGTCCACAGAGTGTACCAAATGTCAGTATGGAAGTCATCTTGATGTCCCACTCAGTCTGATTCAGCAAGTTAGGCTTCACCAAGGACCCGTTTCCAACCTGGGAAGCCACATCTCCCCAACCCTAACCCTAACTTGAGACTTAACCTGATTTTCTTGTGCAAATTTAACAAACCCCCATCCTCATGTTGTACTGAAAGACAGTAGGCACACAATTCCTTTGGCCCTCTCAGTCTGTTTCACCATGCTTGGCTTCAGCAACACCGTGTTTCCATTCTGGGAAGCCATGTCTCCTGACCGTTAACCCTAACTTGGGTCTTAACCCTAATTTTTTCTTCCGACTGAAACATTTCCCTGTCCACATGGTGTACTAACTGGCAGTATTTTATCCTCCTGATGGCCTACTCAGTCTGTTTTACCAATCTAGGCTTCACCAAAACCCTGGTTACATCCTGGGAAGCCAAGTCTCCCCAACCCTAACCCTAATTTGAGTCTCAACCCTCATTTTCTTTTTGGACTGAAACATACCGCCGTCCACAGAGTGTATCAAATGTCAGTATGGAAGACATCTTGATGTCCCACTCAGTCTGATTCAGCAAGTTAGGCTTCACCAAGGACCCGTTTCCAACCTGGGAAGCCACATCTCCCCAACCCTAACCCTAACTTCTGACTTAACCCTGATTTTCTTGTGCAAATGTAACAAACCCCCATCCTCATGTTGTACTAAAAGACAGTAGGCATACAATTCTTTTGTCCCTCTCAGTCTGTTTCACCATGCTTGGCTTCAGCAACACCCTGTTTCCATTCTGGGAAGCCATGTCTCCTGACCGCTAACCCTAACTTGGGTTTTAACCCTAATTTTTTCCTTGGACTGAAACATTTCCCTGTCCACATGGTGTACTAACTGGCAGTATGTTATCCTCCTGATGGCCTACTCAGTCTGTTTTACCAATCTAGGCTTCACCAAAACCCTGGTTACATCCTGGGAAGCCAAGTCTCCCCAACCCTAACCCTAATTTGAGTCTCAGGCCTAATTTCCTTTTTGGACTGAAACATAACGCCGTCCACAGAGTGTACCAAATGTCAGTATGGAAGACATCTTGATGTCCCACTCAGTCTGATTCAGCAAGCTAGGCTTCACCAAGGACGCGTTTCCAACCTGGGAAGCCACATCTCCCCAACCCTAACCCTAACTTGAGACTTAACCTGATTTTCTTGTGCAAATGTAACAAACCCCCATCCTCATGTTGTACTAAAAGACAGTAGGCATACAATTCCTTTGGCCCTCTCAGTCTGTTTCACCATGCTTGGCTTCAGCAACACCCTGTTTCCATTCTGGGAAGCCATGTCTCCTGACCGCTAACCCTAACTTGGGTCTTAACCCTAATTTTTTCTTCCGACTGAAACATTTCCCTGTCCACATGGTGTACTAACTGGCAGTATGTTATCCTCCTGATGGCCTACTCAGTCTGTTTTACCAATCTAGGCTTCACCAAAACCCTGGTTACATCCTGGGAAGCCAAGTCTCCCCAACCCTAACCCTAATTTGAGTCTCAGGCCTAATTTCCTTTTTGGACTGAAACATAACGCCGTCCACAGAGTGTACCAAATGTCAGTATGGAAGACATCTTGATGTCCCACTCAGTCTGATTCAGCAAGCTAGGCTTCACCAAGGACGCGTTTCCAACCTGGGAAGCCACATCTCCCCAACCCTAACCCTAACTTGAGACTTAACCTGATTTTCTTGTGCAAATGTAACAAACCCCCATCCTCATGTTGTACTAAAAGACAGTAGGCATACAATTCCTTTGGCCCTCTCAGTCTGTTTCACCATGCTTGGCTTCAGCAACACCGTGTTTCCATTCTGGGAAGCCATATCTCCTGACCGCTAACCCTAACTTGGGTCTTAACCCTAATTTTTTCTTCCGACTGAAACATTTCCCTGTCCACATGGTGTACTATCTGGCAGTATGTTATACTCCTGATGGCCTACTCAGTCTGTTTTACCAATCTAGGCTTCACCAAAACCCTGGTTACATCCTGGGAAGCCAAGTCTCCCCAACCCTAACCCTAATTTGAGTCTCAGGCCTCGTTTCCTTTTGGGACTGAAACATACCGCCGTCCACAGAGTGTACCAAATGTCAGTATGGAAGACATCTTGATGTCCCACTCAGTCTGATTCAGCAAGCTAGGCTTCACCAAGGACCCGTTTCCAACCTGGGAAGCCACATCTCCCCAACCCTAACCCTAACTTGAGACTTAACCTGATTTTCTTGTGCAAATGTAACAAACCCCCATCCTCATGTCCTACTAAAAGACAGTAGGCACACGATTCCTTTGGCCCTCTCAGTCTGTTTCACCATGCTTGGCTTCAGCAACACCCTGTTTCCCTTCTGGGAAGCCAAGTCTCCCGACCCCTAACCCTCACTTGGGTCTTAACCCAAATATCCTCTATGGAATGAAACATCTCCCTCTCCATAGGGTGTATTAACAGGCAGTATGTTATCCTCCTGATGGCCTACTCAGTCTGTTTTACCAATCTATGCTTCACCAAGACCCTGGTTCCATCCTGGGAAACCAATTCTCCCCAACCCTAACCCTAATTTGAGTCTTAGCCCTTTTTTCCTTTTTGGACTGAAACATACCGCCGTCCACAGAGTGTACCAAATGTCAGTATGGAAGCCATCTTGATGGCGACTCAGTCTGATTCACCAAGCTAGGCTTCACCAAGAACTCGTTTTCTACCTGGCAAGCCACATCTCCCCATCCCTAGCCCTAACATGAGATTTTACCCCAATTTTCTTGTGCAACTGTAACAAACCGCCGTCCATGCTTTGTAGTAAAAGAAAGAAGGCACCCCGTTCTGATGGCCCACTCTGTCTGTTTTAGCAAGCTTGCCTTCACCAAAGCCCTGTTTCCATTCGGGGAAGCCCAGTCTCCCCAATCCTAACCCTAACCTGGTTTTTAACCCTAATTTCCGTTTGGGAATCAAACATCCCCCGTCCAAACAGTGTTCTAAAAGACAGGAGGCAACCCTTGGTGAAGCCCCACTCACTCTATTTCAACATGCTTGGCTTTTCAGAGGCCCTGGTTCACTCCTGGGAAGCCAAGTCTCCACAACCCTAACCCTACCTGGAGTCTTAACCCTAATGTTCTTGTGCGACTGTAACAAACGCCCATCCACAGGTTGACAGTAGGCACACCACTCCTTTGGCCCTGTCAGTCTGTTTCACCATGCTTGGCTTCAGCAACACCCTGTTTCCCTTCTGGGAAGCCAAGTCTCCCGACCCCTAACCCTCACTTGGGTCTTAACCCAAATTTCCTCTATGGATTGAAAGATGTCCCTGTCCATAGGGTGTATTAACAGGCAGTATGTTATCCTCCTGATGGCCTACTCAGTCTGTTTTACCAAATTAGGCTTCACCAAGACCCTGGTTCCCTCCTGGGAAAACAAGTCTCCCCAACCCTAAAACTAATTTGAGTCTCAGGCCTAATTTCCTTTTTGGACTGAAACATACTGCCGTCCACAGAGTGTACCAAATGTCAGTATGGAAGACATCTTGATGTCCCACTCAGTCTGATTCAGCAAGTTAGGCTTCACCAAGGACCCGTTTCCAACCTGGGAAGCCACATCTCCCCAACCCTAACCCTAACTTGAGACTTAGCCTGATTTTCTTGTGCAAATGTAACAAACCCCCATCCTCATGTCCTACTAAAAGACAGTAGGCACACGATTCGTTTGGCCCTCTCAGTCTGTTTCACCATGCTTGGCTTCAGCAACACCCTGTTTCCCTTCTGGGAAGCCAAGTCTCCCGACCCCTAACCCTCACTTGGGTCTTAACCCAAATATCCTCTATGGAATGAAACATCTCCCTCTCCATAGGGTGTATTAACAGGCAGTATGTTATCCTCCTGATGGCCTACTCAGTCTGTTTTACCAATCTAGGCTTCACCAAGACCCTGGTTCCATCCTGGGAAACCAATTCTCCCCAACCCTAACCCTAATTTGAGTCTCAGCCCGTTTTTCCTTTTTGGACTGAAACATACCGCCGTCCACAGAGTGTACCAAATGTCAGTATGGAAGCCATCTTGATGGCGACTCAGTCTGATTCACCTAGCTAGGCTTCACCAAGAACTCGTTTTCTACCTGGCAAGCCACATCTCCCCTTCCCTAGCCCTAACATGAGATTTTACCCCAATTTTCTTGTGCAACTGTAACAAACCGCCGTCCACGCTTTGAAGTAAAAGAAAGAAGGCACCCCGTTCTGATGGCCCACTCAGTCTGTTTTAGCAAGCTTGCCTTCACCAAAGCCCTGATTCCATTCGGGGAAGCCCAGTCTCCCCAATCCTAACCCTAACCTGGGTTTTAACCCTAATTTCCGTTTGGGAATCAAACATCCCCCGTCCAAACAGTGTTCTAAAAGACAGGAGGCAACCCTTGGTGAAGCCCCACTCACTCTATTTCAACATGCTTGGCTTTTCAGAGGCCCTGGTTCACTCCTGGGAAGCCATGTCTCCACAACCCTAACGCTACCTGGAGTCTTAACCCTAATGTTCTTGTGCGACTGTAACAAACGCCCATCCACAGGTTGACAGTAGGCACACCACTCCTTTGGCCCTGTCAGTCTGTTTCACCATGCTTGGCTTCAGCAACACCCTGTTTCCCTTCTGGGAAGCCAAGTCTCCCGACCCCTAACCCTCACTTGGGTCTTAACCCAAATTTCCTCTATGGAATGAAACATGTCCCTGTCCATAGGGTGTATTAACAGGCAGTATGTTATCCTCCTGATGGCCTACTCAGTCTGTTTTACCAATCTATGCTTCACCAAGACCCTGGTTCCATCCTGGGAAACCAATTCTCCCCAACCCTAACCCTAATTTGAGTCTTAGCCCTAATTTCCTTTTTGGACTGAAACATACCGCCGTCCACAGAGTGTACCAAATGTCAGTATGGAAGACATCTTGATGTCCCACTCAGTCTGATTCAGCAAGCTAGGCTTCACCAAGGACCTATTTCCAGCCTGGGAAGCCACATCTCCCCAACCCTAACCCTAACTTGAGACTCAACCTGATTTCGTTGTGCAAATGTAACAAACCCCCATCCTCATGCTGTACTAAAAGACAGTAGGCACACAATTCCTTTGGCCCTCTCAGTCTGTTTCACCATGCTTGGCTTCAGCAACACCCTGTTTCCATTCTGGGAAGCCATATCTCCTGACAGCTAACCCTAACTTGGGTCTTAACCCTAATTTTTTCTTTGGACTGAAACATTTCCCTGTCCACATGGTGTACTAACTGGCAGTATGTTATACTCCTGATGGCCTACTCAGTCTGTTTTACCAATCTAGGCTTCACCAAAACCCTGGTTACAACCTGGGAAGCCAAGTCTCCCCAACCCTAACCCTAATTTGAGTCTCAGGCCTCGTTTCCTTTTGGGACTGAAACATACCGCCGTCCACAGAGTGTACCAAATGTCAGTATGGAAGACATCTTGATGTCCCACTCAGTCTGATTCAGCAAGCTAGGCTTCACCAAGGACCCGTTTCCAACCTGGGAAGCCACATCTCCCCAACCCTAACCCTAACTTGAGACTTAACCTGATTTTCTTGTGCAAATGTAACAAACCCCCATCCTCATGTTGTACTAAAAGACAGTAGGCACACCATTCCTTTGGCCCTGTCAGTCTGTTTCACCATGCTTGGCTTCAGCAACACCCTGTTTCCCTTCTGGGAAGCCAAGTCTCCCGACCCCTAACCCTCACTTGGGTCTTAACCCAAATTTCCTCTATGGATTGAAAGATGTCCCTGTCCATAGGGTGTATTAACAGGCAGTATGTTATCCTCCTGATGGCCTACTCAGTCTGTTTTACCAAATTAGGCTTCACCAAGACCCTGGTTCCCTCCTGGGAAAACAAGTCTCCCCAACCCTAAAACTAATTTGAGTCTCAGGCCTAATTTCCTTTTTGGACTGAAACATACTGCCGTCCACAGAGTGTACCAAATGTCAGTATGGAAGACATCTTGATGTCCCACTCAGTCTGATTCAGCAAGTTAGGCTTCACCAAGGACCCGTTTCCAACCTGGGAAGCCACATCTCCCCAACCCTAACCCTAACTTGAGACTTAGCCTGATTTTCTTGTGCAAATGTAACAAACCCCCATCCTCATGTCCTACTAAAAGACAGTAGGCACACGATTCGTTTGGCCCTCTCAGTCTGTTTCACCATGCTTGGCTTCAGCAACACCCTGTTTCCCTTCTGGGAAGCCAAGTCTCCCGACCCCTAACCCTCACTTGGGTCTTAACCCAAATATCCTCTATGGAATGAAACATCTCCCTCTCCATAGGGTGTATTAACAGGCAGTATGTTATCCTCCTGATGGCCTACTCAGTCTGTTTTACCAATCTAGGCTTCACCAAGACCCTGGTTCCATCCTGGGAAACCAATTCTCCCCAACCCTAACCCTAATTTGAGTCTCAGCCCGTTTTTCCTTTTTGGACTGAAACATACCGCCGTCCACAGAGTGTACCAAATGTCAGTATGGAAGCCATCTTGATGGCGACTCAGTCTGATTCACCTAGCTAGGCTTCACCAAGAACTCGTTTTCTACCTGGCAAGCCACATCTCCCCTTCCCTAGCCCTAACATGAGATTTTACCCCAATTTTCTTGTGCAACTGTAACAAACCGCCGTCCACGCTTTGAAGTAAAAGAAAGAAGGCACCCCGTTCTGATGGCCCACTCAGTCTGTTTTAGCAAGCTTGCCTTCACCAAAGCCCTGATTCCATTCGGGGAAGCCCAGTCTCCCCAATCCTAACCCTAACCTGGGTTTTAACCCTAATTTCCGTTTGGGAATCAAACATCCCCCGTCCAAACAGTGTTCTAAAAGACAGGAGGCAACCCTTGGTGAAGCCCCACTCACTCTATTTCAACATGCTTGGCTTTTCAGAGGCCCTGGTTCACTCCTGGGAAGCCATGTCTCCACAACCCTAACGCTACCTGGAGTCTTAACCCTAATGTTCTTGTGCGACTGTAACAAACGCCCATCCACAGGTTGACAGTAGGCACACCACTCCTTTGGCCCTGTCAGTCTGTTTCACCATGCTTGGCTTCAGCAACACCCTGTTTCCCTTCTGGGAAGCCAAGTCTCCCGACCCCTAACCCTCACTTGGGTCTTAACCCAAATTTCCTCTATGGAATGAAACATGTCCCTGTCCATAGGGTGTATTAACAGGCAGTATGTTATCCTCCTGATGGCCTACTCAGTCTGTTTTACCAATCTATGCTTCACCAAGACCCTGGTTCCATCCTGGGAAACCAATTCTCCCCAACCCTAACCCTAATTTGAGTCTTAGCCCTAATTTCCTTTTTGGACTGAAACATACCGCCGTCCACAGAGTGTACCAAATGTCAGTATGGAAGACATCTTGATGTCCCACTCAGTCTGATTCAGCAAGCTAGGCTTCACCAAGGACCTATTTCCAGCCTGGGAAGCCACATCTCCCCAACCCTAACCCTAACTTGAGACTCAACCTGATTTCGTTGTGCAAATGTAACAAACCCCCATCCTCATGCTGTACTAAAAGACAGTAGGCACACAATTCCTTTGGCCCTCTCAGTCTGTTTCACCATGCTTGGCTTCAGCAACACCCTGTTTCCATTCTGGGAAGCCATATCTCCTGACAGCTAACCCTAACTTGGGTCTTAACCCTAATTTTTTCTTCCGACTGAAACATTTCCCTGTCCACATGGTGTACTAACTGGCAGTATGTTATACTCCTGATGGCCTACTCAGTCTGTTTTACCAATCTAGGCTTCACCAAAACCCTGGTTACATCCTGGGAAGCCAAGTCTCCCCAACCCTAACCCTAATTTGAGTCTCAGGCCTCGTTTCCTTTTGGGACTGAAACATACCGCCGTCCACAGAGTGTACCAAATGTCAGTATGGAAGACATCTTGATGTCCCACTCAGTCTGATTCAGCAAGCTAGGCTTCACCAAGGACCCGTTTCCAACCTGGGAAGCCACATCTCCCCAACCCTAACCCTAACTTGAGACTTAACCTGATTTTCTTGTGCAAATGTAACAAACCCCCATCCTCATGTTGTACTAAAAGACAGTAGGCACACGATTCCCTTGGCCCTCTCAGTCTGTTTCACCATGCTTGGCTTCAGCAACACCCTGTTTCCCTTCTGGGAAGCCATGTCTCCTGACCGCTAACCCTAACTTGGGTCTTAACCCTAATTTTTTCTTTGGACTGAAACATTTCCCTGTCCACATGGTGTACTAACTGGCAGTATGTTATACTCCTGATGGCCTACTCAGTCTGTTTTACCAATCTAGGCTTCACCAAAACCCTGGTTACAACCTGGGAAGCCAAGTCTCCCCAACCCTAACCCTAATTTGAGTCTCAGGCCTCGTTTCCTTTTGGGACTGAAACATACCGCCGTCCACAGAGTGTACCAAATGTCAGTATGGAAGACATCTTGATGTCCCACTCAGTCTGATTCAGCAAGCTAGGCTTCACCAAGGACCCGTTTCCAACCTGGGAAGCCACATCTCCCCAACCCTAACCCTAACTTGAGACTTAACCTGATTTTCTTGTGCAAATGTAACAAACCCCCATCCTCATGTTGTACTAAAAGACAGTAGGCACACGATTCCCTTGGCCCTCTCAGTCTGTTTCACCATGCTTGGCTTCAGCAACACCGTGTTTCCATTCTGGGAAGCCATATCTCCTGACAGCTAACCCTAACTTGGGTCTTAACCCTAATTTTTTTCTTCCGACTGAAACATTTCCCTGTCCACATGGTGTACTAACTGGCAGTATGTTATACTCCTGATGGCCTACTCAGTCTGTTTTACCAATCTAGGCTTCACCAAAACCCTGGTTACATCCTGGGAAGCCAAGTCTCCCCAACCCTAACCCTAATTTGAGTCTCAGGCCTCGTTTCCTTTTGGGACTGAAACATACCGCCATCCACAGAGTGTACCAAATGTCAGTATGGAAGACATCTTGATGTCCCACTCAGTCTGATTCAGCAAGCTAGGCTTCACCAAGGACCCATTTCCAACCTGGGAAGCCACATCTCCCCAACCCTAATCCTAACTTCTGACTTAACCCTGATTTTCTTGTGCAAATGTAACAAACCCCCATCCTCATGTGGTACTAAAAGACAGTAGGCATACAATTCTTTTGGCCCTCTCAGTCTGTTTCACCATGCTTGGCTTCAGCAACACCCTGTTTCCATTCTGGGAAGCCATGTCTCCTGACCGCTAACCCTAACTTGGGTTTTAACCCTAATTTTTTCCTTGGACTGAAACATTTCCCTGTCCACATGGTGTACTAACTGGCAGTATGTTATCCTCCTGATGGCCTACTCAGTCTGTTTTACCAATCTAGGCTTCACCAAAACCCTGGTTACATCCTGGGAAGCCAAGTCTCCCCAACCCTAACCCTAATTTGAGTCTCAGGCCTAATTTCCTTTTTGGACTGAAACATAACGCCGTCCACAGAGTGTACCAAATGTCAGTATGGAAGACATCTTGATGTCCCACTCAGTCTGATTCAGCAAGCTAGGCTTCACCAAGGACGCGTTTCCAACCTGGGAAGCCACATCTCCCCAACCCTAACCCTAACTTGAGACTTAACCTGATTTTCTTGTGCAAATGTAACAAACCCCCATCCTCATGTTGTACTAAAAGACAGTAGGCATACAATTCCTTTGGCCCTCTCAGTCTGTTTCACCATGCTTGGCTTCAGCAACACCCTGTTTCCATTCTGGGAAGCCATGTCTCCTGACCGCTAACCCTAACTTGGGTCTTAACCCTAATTTTTTCTTCCGACTGAAACATTTCCCTGTCCACATGGTGTACTAACTGGCAGTATGTTATCCTCCTGATGGCCTACTCAGTCTGTTTTACCAATCTAGGCTTCACCAAAACCCTGGTTACATCCTGGGAAGCCAAGTCTCCCCAACCCTAACCCTAATTTGAGTCTCAGGCCTAATTTCCTTTTTGGACTGAAACATAACGCCGTCCACAGAGTGTACCAAATGTCAGTATGGAAGACATCTTGATGTCCCACTCAGTCTGATTCAGCAAGCTAGGCTTCACCAAGGACGCGTTTCCAACCTGGGAAGCCACATCTCCCCAACCCTAACCCTAACTTGAGACTTAACCTGATTTTCTTGTGCAAATGTAACAAACCCCCATCCTCATGTTGTACTAAAAGACAGTAGGCATACAATTCCTTTGGCCCTCTCAGTCTGTTTCACCATGCTTGGCTTCAGCAACACCGTGTTTCCATTCTGGGAAGCCATATCTCCTGACCGCTAACCCTAACTTGGGTCTTAACCCTAATTTTTTCTTCCGACTGAAACATTTCCCTGTCCACATGGTGTACTATCTGGCAGTATGTTATACTCCTGATGGCCTACTCAGTCTGTTTTACCAATCTAGGCTTCACCAAAACCCTGGTTACATCCTGGGAAGCCAAGTCTCCCCAACCCTAACCCTAATTTGAGTCTCAGGCCTCGTTTCCTTTTGGGACTGAAACATACCGCCGTCCACAGAGTGTACCAAATGTCAGTATGGAAGACATCTTGATGTCCCACTCAGTCTGATTCAGCAAGCTAGGCTTCACCAAGGACCCGTTTCCAACCTGGGAAGCCACATCTCCCCAACCCTAACCCTAACTTGAGACTTAACCTGATTTTCTTGTGCAAATGTAACAAACCCCCATCCTCATGTCCTACTAAAAGACAGTAGGCACACGATTCCTTTGGCCCTCTCAGTCTGTTTCACCATGCTTGGCTTCAGCAACACCCTGTTTCCCTTCTGGGAAGCCAAGTCTCCCGACCCCTAACCCTCACTTGGGTCTTAACCCAAATATCCTCTATGGAATGAAACATCTCCCTCTCCATAGGGTGTATTAACAGGCAGTATGTTATCCTCCGGATGGCCTACTCAGTCTGTTTTACCAATCTATGCTTCACCAAGACCCTGGTTCCATCCTGGGAAACCAATTCTCCCCAACCCTAACCCTAATTTGAGTCTCAGCCCGTTTTTCCTTTTTGGACTGAAACATACCGCCGTCCACAGAGTGTACCAAATGTCAGTATGGAAGCCATCTTGATGGCGACTCAGTCTGATTCACCTAGCTAGGCTTCACCAAGAACTCGTTTTCTACCTGGCAAGCCACATCTCCCCTTCCCTAGCCCTAACATGAGATTTTACCCCAATTTTCTTGTGCAACTGTAACAAACCGCCGTCCACGCTTTGAAGTAAAAGAAAGAAGGCACCCCGTTCTGATGGCCCACTCAGTCTGTTTTAGCAAGCTTGCCTTCACCAAAGCCCTGATTCCATTCGGGGAAGCCCAGTCTCCCCAATCCTAACCCTAACCTGGGTTTTAACCCTAATTTCCGTTTGGGAATCAAACATCCCCCGTCCAAACAGTGTTCTAAAAGACAGGAGGCAACCCTTGGTGAAGCCCCACTCACTCTATTTCAACATGCTTGGCTTTTCAGAGGCCCTGGTTCACTCCTGGGAAGCCATGTCTCCACAACCCTAACGCTACCTGGAGTCTTAACCCTAATGTTCTTGTGCGACTGTAACAAACGCCCATCCACAGGTTGACAGTAGGCACACCACTCCTTTGGCCCTGTCAGTCTGTTTCACCATGCTTGGCTTCAGCAACACCCTGTTTCCCTTCTGGGAAGCCAAGTCTCCCGACCCCTAACCCTCACTTGGGTCTTAACCCAAATTTCCTCTATGGAATGAAACATGTCCCTGTCCATAGGGTGTATTAACAGGCAGTATGTTATCCTCCTGATGGCCTACTCAGTCTGTTTTACCAATCTATGCTTCACCAAGACCCTGGTTCCATCCTGGGAAACCAATTCTCCCCAACCCTAACCCTAATTTGAGTCTTAGCCCTAATTTCCTTTTTGGACTGAAACATACCGCCGTCCACAGAGTGTACCAAATGTCAGTATGGAAGACATCTTGATGTCCCACTCAGTCTGATTCAGCAAGCTAGGCTTCACCAAGGACCTATTTCCAGCCTGGGAAGCCACATCTCCCCAACCCTAACCCTAACTTGAGACTCAACCTGATTTCGTTGTGCAAATGTAACAAACCCCCATCCTCATGCTGTACTAAAAGACAGTAGGCACACAATTCCTTTGGCCCTCTCAGTCTGTTTCACCATGCTTGGCTTCAGCAACACCCTGTTTCCATTCTGGGAAGCCATATCTCCTGACAGCTAACCCTAACTTGGGTCTTAACCCTAATTTTTTCTTCCGACTGAAACATTTCCCTGTCCACATGGTGTACTAACTGGCAGTATGTTATACTCCTGATGGCCTACTCAGTCTGTTTTACCAATCTAGGCTTCACCAAAACCCTGGTTACATCCTGGGAAGCCAAGTCTCCCCAACCCTAACCCTAATTTGAGTCTCAGGCCTCGTTTCCTTTTGGGACTGAAACATACCGCCGTCCACAGAGTGTACCAAATGTCAGTATGGAAGACATCTTGATGTCCCACTCAGTCTGATTCAGCAAGCTAGGCTTCACCAAGGACCCGTTTCCAACCTGGGAAGCCACATCTCCCCAACCCTAACCCTAACTTGAGACTTAACCTGATTTTCTTGTGCAAATGTAACAAACCCCCATCCTCATGTTGTACTAAAAGACAGTAGGCACACGATTCCCTTGGCCCTCTCAGTCTGTTTCACCATGCTTGGCTTCAGCAACACCATGTTTCCATTCTGGGAAGCCATATCTCCTGACAGCTAACCCTAACTTGGGTCTTAACCCTAATTTTTTTCTTCCGACTGAAACATTTCCCTGTCCACATGGTGTACTAACTGGCAGTATGTTATACTCCTGATGGCCTACTCAGTCTGTTTTACCAATCTAGGCTTCACCAAAACCCTGGTTACATCCTGGGAAGCCAAGTCTCCCCAACCCTAACCCTAATTTGAGTCTCAGGCCTCGTTTCCTTTTGGGACTGAAACATACCGCCATCCACAGAGTGTACCAAATGTCAGTATGGAAGACATCTTGATGTCCCACTCAGTCTGATTCAGCAAGCTAGGCTTCACCAAGGACCCATTTCCAACCTGGGAAGCCACATCTCCCCAACCCTAATCCTAACTTCTGACTTAACCCTGATTTTCTTGTGCAAATGTAACAAACCCCCATCCTCATGTGGTAGTAAAAGACAGTAGGCATACAATTCTTTTGGCCCTCTCAGTCTGTTTCACCATGCTTGGCTTCAGCAACACCCTGTTTCCATTCTGGGAAGCCATGTCTCCTGACCGCTAACCCTAACTTGGGTTTTAACCCTAATTTTTTCCTTGGACTGAAACATTTCCCTGTCCACATGGTGTACTAACTGGCAGTATGTTATCCTCCTGATGGCCTACTCAGTCTGTTTTACCAATCTAGGCTTCACCAAAACCCTGGTTACATCCTGGGAAGCCAAGTCTCCCCAACCCTAACCCTAATTTGAGTCTCAGGCCTAATTTCCTTTTTGGACTGAAACATAACGCCGTCCACAGAATGTACCAAATGTCAGTATGGAAGACATCTTGATGTCCCACTCAGTCTGATTCAGCAAGCTAGGCTTCACCAAGGACGCGTTTCCAACCTGGGAAGCCACATCTCCCCAACCCTAACCCTAACTTGAGACTTAACCTGATTTTCTTGTGCAAATGTAACAAACCCCCATCCTCATGTTGTACTAAAAGACAGTAGGCATACAATTCCTTTGGCCCTCTCAGTCTGTTTCACCATGCTTGGCTTCAGCAACACCCTGTTTCCATTCTGGGAAGCCATGTCTCCTGACCGCTAACCCTAACTTGGGTCTTAACCCTAATTTTTTCTTCCGACTGAAACATTTCCCTGTCCACATGGTGTACTAACTGGCAGTATGTTATCCTCCTGATGGCCTACTCAGTCTGTTTTACCAATCTAGGCTTCACCAAAACCCTGGTTACATCCTGGGAAGCCAAGTCTCCCCAACCCTAACCCTAATTTGAGTCTCAGGCCTAATTTCCTTTTTGGACTGAAACATAACGCCGTCCACAGAGTGTACCAAATGTCAGTATGGAAGACATCTTGATGTCCCACTCAGTCTGATTCAGCAAGCTAGGCTTCACCAAGGACGCGTTTCCAACCTGGGAAGCCACATCTCCCCAACCCTAACCCTAACTTGAGACTTAACCTGATTTTCTTGTGCAAATGTAACAAACCCCCATCCTCATGTTGTACTAAAAGACAGTAGGCATACAATTCCTTTGGCCCTCTCAGTCTGTTTCACCATGCTTGGCTTCAGCAACACCGTGTTTCCATTCTGGGAAGCCATATCTCCTGACCGCTAACCCTAACTTGGGTCTTAACCCTAATTTTTTCTTCCGACTGAAACATTTCCCTGTCCACATGGTGTACTATCTGGCAGTATGTTATACTCCTGATGGCCTACTCAGTCTGTTTTACCAATCTAGGCTTCACCAAAACCCTGGTTACATCCTGGGAAGCCAAGTCTCCCCAACCCTAACCCTAATTTGAGTCTCAGGCCTCGTTTCCTTTTGGGACTGAAACATACCGCCGTCCACAGAGTGTACCAAATGTCAGTATGGAAGACATCTTGATGTCCCACTCAGTCTGATTCAGCAAGCTAGGCTTCACCAAGGACCCGTTTCCAACCTGGGAAGCCACATCTCCCCAACCCTAACCCTAACTTGAGACTTAACCTGATTTTCTTGTGCAAATGTAACAAACCCCCATCCTCATGTCCTACTAAAAGACAGTAGGCACACGATTCCTTTGGCCCTCTCAGTCTGTTTCACCATGCTTGGCTTCAGCAACACCCTGTTTCCCTTCTGGGAAGCCAAGTCTCCCGACCCCTAACCCTCACTTGGGTCTTAACCCAAATATCCTCTATGGAATGAAACATCTCCCTCTCCATAGGGTGTATTAACAGGCAGTATGTTATCCTCCTGATGGCCTACTCAGTCTGTTTTACCAATCTATGCTTCACCAAGACCCTGGTTCCATCCTGGGAAACCAATTCTCCCCAACCCTAACCCTAATTTGAGTCTTAGCCCTTTTTTCCTTTTTGGACTGAAACATACCGCCGTCCACAGAGTGTACCAAATGTCAGTATGGAAGCCATCTTGATGGCGACTCAGTCTGATTCACCAAGCTAGGCTTCACCAAGAACTCGTTTTCTACCTGGCAAGCCACATCTCCCCATCCCTAGCCCTAACATGAGATTTTACCCCAATTTTCTTGTGCAACTGTAACAAACCGCCGTCCATGCTTTGTAGTAAAAGAAAGAAGGCACCCCGTTCTGATGGCCCACTCTGTCTGTTTTAGCAAGCTTGCCTTCACCAAAGCCCTGTTTCCATTCGGGGAAGCCCAGTCTCCCCAATCCTAACCCTAACCTGGTTTTTAACCCTAATTTCCGTTTGGGAATCAAACATCCCCCGTCCAAACAGTGTTCTAAAAGACAGGAGGCAACCCTTGGTGAAGCCCCACTCACTCTATTTCAACATGCTTGGCTTTTCAGAGGCCCTGGTTCACTCCTGGGAAGCCAAGTCTCCACAACCCTAACCCTACCTGGAGTCTTAACCCTAATGTTCTTGTGTGACTGTAACAAACGCCCATCCACAGGTTGACAGTAGGCACACCACTCCTTTGGCCCTGTCAGTCTGTTTCACCATGCTTGGCTTCAGCAACACCCTGTTTCCCTTCTGGGAAGCCAAGTCTCCAAACCCCTAACCCTCACTTGGGTCTTAACCCAAATTTCCTCTATGGATTGAAAGATGTCCCTGTCCATAGGGTGTATTAACAGGCAGTATGTTATCCTCCTGATGGCCTACTCAGTCTGTTTTACCAAATTAGGCTTCACCAAGACCCTGGTTCCCTCCTGGGAAAACAAGTCTCCCCAACCCTAAAACTAATTTGAGTCTCAGGCCTAATTTCCTTTTTGGACTGAAACATACTGCCGTCCACAGAGTGTACCAAATGTCAGTATGGAAGACATCTTGATGTCCCACTCAGTCTGATTCAGCAAGTTAGGCTTCACCAAGGACCCGTTTCCAACCTGGGAAGCCACATCTCCCCAACCCTAACCCTAACTTGAGACTTAGCCTGATTTTCTTGTGCAAATGTAACAAACCCCCATCCTCATGTCCTACTAAAAGACAGTAGGCACACGATTCGTTTGGCCCTCTCAGTCTGTTTCACCATGCTTGGCTTCAGCAACACCCTGTTTCCATTCTGGGAAGCCAAGTCTCCCGACCCCTAACCCTCACTTGGGTCTTAACCCAAATATCCTCTATGGAATGAAACATCTCCCTCTCCATAGGGTGTATTAACAGGCAGTATGTTATCCTCCTGATGGCCTACTCAGTCTGTTTTACCAATCTATGCTTCACCAAGACCCTGGTTCCATCCTGGGAAACCAATTCTCCCCAACCCTAACCCTAATTTGAGTCTCAGCCCGTTTTTCCTTTTTGGACTGAAACATACCGCCGTCCACAGAGTGTACCAAATGTCAGTATGGAAGCCATCTTGATGGCGACTCAGTCTGATTCACCTAGCTAGGCTTCACCAAGAACTCGTTTTCTACCTGGCAAGCCACATCTCCCCTTCCCTAGCCCTAACATGAGATTTTACCCCAATTTTCTTGTGCAACTGTAACAAACCGCCGTCCACGCTTTGAAGTAAAAGAAAGAAGGCACCCCGTTCTGATGGCCCACTCAGTCTGTTTTAGCAAGCTTGCCTTCACCAAAGCCCTGATTCCATTCGGGGAAGCCCAGTCTCCCCAATCCTAACCCTAACCTGGGTTTTAACCCTAATTTCCGTTTGGGAATCAAACATCCCCCGTCCAAACAGTGTTCTAAAAGACAGGAGGCAACCCTTGGTGAAGCCCCACTCACTCTATTTCAACATGCTTGGCTTTTCAGAGGCCCTGGTTCACTCCTGGGAAGCCATGTCTCCACAACCCTAACGCTACCTGGAGTCTTAACCCTAATGTTCTTGTGCGACTGTAACAAACGCCCATCCACAGGTTGACAGTAGGCACACCACTCCTTTGGCCCTGTCAGTCTGTTTCACCATGCTTGGCTTCAGCAACACCCTGTTTCCCTTCTGGGAAGCCAAGTCTCCCGACCCCTAACCCTCACTTGGGTCTTAACCCAAATTTCCTCTATGGAATGAAACATGTCCCTGTCCATAGGGTGTATTAACAGGCAGTATGTTATCCTCCTGATGGCCTACTCAGTCTGTTTTACCAATCTATGCTTCACCAAGACCCTGGTTCCATCCTGGGAAACCAATTCTCCCCAACCCTAACCCTAATTTGAGTCTTAGCCCTAATTTCCTTTTTGGACTGAAACATACCGCCGTCCACAGAGTGTACCAAATGTCAGTATGGAAGACATCTTGATGTCCCACTCAGTCTGATTCAGCAAGCTAGGCTTCACCAAGGACCTATTTCCAGCCTGGGAAGCCACATCTCCCCAACCCTAACCCTAACTTGAGACTCAACCTGATTTCGTTGTGCAAATGTAACAAACCCCCATCCTCATGCTGTACTAAAAGACAGTAGGCACACAATTCCTTTGGCCCTCTCAGTCTGTTTCACCATGCTTGGCTTCAGCAACACCCTGTTTCCATTCTGGGAAGCCATATCTCCTGACAGCTAACCCTAACTTGGGTCTTAACCCTAATTTTTTCTTCCGACTGAAACATTTCCCTGTCCACATGGTGTACTAACTGGCAGTATGTTATACTCCTGATGGCCTACTCAGTCTGTTTTACCAATCTAGGCTTCACCAAAACCCTGGTTACATCCTGGGAAGCCAAGTCTCCCCAACCCTAACCCTAATTTGAGTCTCAGGCCTCGTTTCCTTTTGGGACTGAAACATACCGCCGTCCACAGAGTGTACCAAATGTCAGTATGGAAGACATCTTGATGTCCCACTCAGTCTGATTCAGCAAGCTAGGCTTCACCAAGGACCCGTTTCCAACCTGGGAAGCCACATCTCCCCAACCCTAACCCTAACTTGAGACTTAACCTGATTTTCTTGTGCAAATGTAACAAACCCCCATCCTCATGTTGTACTAAAAGACAGTAGGCACACGATTCCCTTGGCCCTCTCAGTCTGTTTCACCATGCTTGGCTTCAGCAACACCCTGTTTCCCTTCTGGGAAGCCATGTCTCCTGACCGCTAACCCTAACTTGGGTCTTAACCCTAATTTTTTCTTTGGACTGAAACATTTCCCTGTCCACATGGTGTACTAACTGGCAGTATGTTATACTCCTGATGGCCTACTCAGTCTGTTTTACCAATCTAGGCTTCACCAAAACCCTGGTTACAACCTGGGAAGCCAAGTCTCCCCAACCCTAACCCTAATTTGAGTCTCAGGCCTAATTTCCTTTTTGGACTGAAACATACTGCCGTCCACAGAGTGTACCAAATGTCAGTATGGAAGACATCTTGATGTCCCACTCAGTCTGATTCAGCAAGCTAGGCTTCACCAAGGACCCGTTTCCAACCTGGGAAGCCACATCTCCCCAACCCTAACCCTCACATGAGACTTAACCTGATTTTCTTGTGCAAATGTAACAAACCCCCATCCTCATGTCCTACTAAAAGACAGTAGGCACACGATTCCTTTGGCCCTCTCAGTCTGTTTCACCATGCTTGGCTTCAGCAACACCCTGTTTCCCTTCTGGGAAGCCAAGTCTCCCGACCCCTAACCCTCACTTGGGTCTTAACCCAAATATCCTCTATGGAATGAAACATCTCCCTCTCCATAGGGTGTATTAACAGGCAGTATGTTATCCTCCTGATGGCCTACTCAGTCTGTTTTACCAATCTATGCTTCACCAAGACCCTGGTTCCATCCTGGGAAACCAATTCTCCCCAACCCTAACCCTAATTTGAGTCTTAGCCCTTTTTTCCTTTTTGGACTGAAACATACCGCCGTCCACAGAGTGTACCAAATGTCAGTATGGAAGCCATCTTGATGGCGACTCAGTCTGATTCACCAAGCTAGGCTTCACCAAGAACTCGTTTTCTACCTGGCAAGCCACATCTCCCCATCCCTAGCCCTAACATGAGATTTTACCCCAATTTTCTTGTGCAACTGTAACAAACCGCCGTCCATGCTTTGTAGTAAAAGAAAGAAGGCACCCCGTTCTGATGGCCCACTCTGTCTGTTTTAGCAAGCTTGCCTTCACCAAAGCCCTGTTTCCATTCGGGGAAGCCCAGTCTCCCCAATCCTAACCCTAACCTGGTTTTTAACCCTAATTTCCGTTTGGGAATCAAACATCCCCCGTCCAAACAGTGTTCTAAAAGACAGGAGGCAACCCTTGGTGAAGCCCCACTCACTCTATTTCAACATGCTTGGCTTTTCAGAGGCCCTGGTTCACTCCTGGGAAGCCAAGTCTCCACAACCCTAACCCTACCTGGAGTCTTAACCCTAATGTTCTTGTGTGACTGTAACAAACGCCCATCCACAGGTTGACAGTAGGCACACCACTCCTTTGGCCCTGTCAGTCTGTTTCACCATGCTTGGCTTCAGCAACACCCTGTTTCCCTTCTGGGAAGCCAAGTCTCCAAACCCCTAACCCTCACTTGGGTCTTAACCCAAATTTCCTCTATGGATTGAAAGATGTCCCTGTCCATAGGGTGTATTAACAGGCAGTATGTTATCCTCCTGATGGCCTACTCAGTCTGTTTTACCAAATTAGGCTTCACCAAGACCCTGGTTCCCTCCTGGGAAAACAAGTCTCCCCAACCCTAAAACTAATTTGAGTCTCAGGCCTAATTTCCTTTTTGGACTGAAACATACTGCCGTCCACAGAGTGTACCAAATGTCAGTATGGAAGACATCTTGATGTCCCACTCAGTCTGATTCAGCAAGTTAGGCTTCACCAAGGACCCGTTTCCAACCTGGGAAGCCACATCTCCCCAACCCTAACCCTAACTTGAGACTTAACCTGATTTTCTTGTGCAAATTTAACAAACCCCCATCCTCATGTCCTACTAAAAGACAGTAGGCACATGATTCGTTTGGCCCTCTCAGTCTGTTTCACCATGCTTGGCTTCAGCAACATCCTGTTTCCCTTCTGGGAAGCCAAGTCTCCCGACCCCTAACCCTCACTTGGGTCTTAACCCAAATATCCTCTATGGAATGAAACATCTCCCTCTCCATAGGGTGTATTAACAGGCAGTATGTTATCCTCCTGATGGCCTACTCAGTCTGTTTTACCAATCTATGCTTCACCAAGACCCTGGTTCCATCCTGGGAAACCAATTCTCCCCAACCCTAACCCTAATTTGAGTCTCAGCCCGTTTTTCCTTTTTGGACTGAAACATACCGCCGTCCACAGAGTGTACCAAATGTCAGTATGGAAGCCATCTTGATGGCGACTCAGTCTGATTCACCTAGCTAGGCTTCACCAAGAACTCGTTTTCTACCTGGCAAGCCACATCTCCCCTTCCCTAGCCCTAACATGAGATTTTACCCCAATTTTCTTGTGCAACTGTAACAAACCGCCGTCCACGCTTTGAAGTAAAAGAAAGAAGGCACCCCGTTCTGATGGCCCACTCAGTCTGTTTTAGCAAGCTTGCCTTCACCAAAGCCCTGATTCCATTCGGGGAAGCCCAGTCTCCCCAATCCTAACCCTAACCTGGGTTTTAACCCTAATTTCCGTTTGGGAATCAAACATCCCCCGTCCAAACAGTGTTCTAAAAGACAGGAGGCAACCCTTGGTGAAGCCCCACTCACTCTATTTCAACATGCTTGGCTTTTCAGAGGCCCTGGTTCACTCCTGGGAAGCCAAGTCTCCACAACCCTAACGCTACCTGGAGTCTTAACCCTAATGTTCTTGTGCGACTGTAACAAACGCCCATCCACAGGTTGACAGTAGGCACACCACTCCTTTGGCCCTGTCAGTCTGTTTCACCATGCTTGGCTTCAGCAACACCCTGTTTCCCTTCTGGGAAGCCAAGTCTCCCGACCCCTAACCCTCACTTGGGTCTTAACCCAAATTTCCTCTATGGAATGAAACATGTCCCTGTCCATAGGGTGTATTAACAGGCAGTATGTTATCCTCCTGATGGCCTACTCAGTCTGTTTTACCAATCTATGCTTCACCAAGACCCTGGTTCCATCCTGGGAAACCAATTCTCCCCAACCCTAACCCTAATTTGAGTCTTAGCCCTAATTTCCTTTTTGGACTGAAACATACCGCCGTCCACAGAGTGTACCAAATGTCAGTATGGAAGACATCTTGATGTCCCACTGAGTCTGATTCAGCAAGCTAGGCTTCACCAAGGACCTATTTCTAGCCTGGGAAGCCACATCTCCCCAACCCTAACCCTAACTTGAGACTCAACCTGATTTCGTTGTGCAAATGTAACAAACCCCCATCCTCATGTTGTACTAAAAGACAGTAGGCACACAATTCCTTTGGCCCTCTCAGTCTGTTTCACCATGCTTGGCTTCAGCAACACCGTGTTTCCATTCTGGGAAGCCATATCTCCTGACAGCTAACCCTAACTTGGGTCTTAACCCTAATTTTTTTCTTCCGACTGAAACATTTCCCTGTCCACATGGTGTACTAACTGGCAGTATGTTATACTCCTGATGGCCTACTCAGTCTGTTTTACCAATCTAGGCTTCACCAAAACCCTGGTTACATCCTGGGAAGCCAAGTCTCCCCAACCCTAACCCTAATTTGAGTCTCAGGCCTAATTTCCTTTTGGGACTGAAACATACCGCCGTCCACAGAGTGTACCAAATGTCAGTATGGAAGACATCTTGATGTCCCACTCAGTCTGATTCAGCAAGCTAGGCTTCACCAAGGACCCGTTTCCAACCTGGGAAGCCACATCTCCCCAACCCTAACCCTAACTTGAGACTTAACCTGATTTTCTTGTGCAAATGTAACAAACCCCCATCCTCATGTTGTACTAAAAGACAGTAGGCATACAATTCCTTTGGCCCTCTCAGTCTGTTTCACCATGCTTGGCTTCAGCAACACCCTGTTTCCCTTCTGGGAAGCCATGTCTCCTGACCGCTAACCCTAACTTGGGTCTTAACCCTAATTTTTTCTTTGGACTGAAACATTTCCCTGTCCACATGGTGTACTAACTGGCAGTATGTTATACTCCTGATGGCCTACTCAGTCTGTTTTACCAATCTAGGCTTCACCAAAACCCTGGTTACAACCTGGGAAGCCAAGTCTCCCCAACCCTAACCCTAATTTGAGTCTCAGGCCTCGTTTCCTTTTGGGACTGAAACATACCGCCGTCCACAGAGTGTACCAAATGTCAGTATGGAAGACATCTTGATGTCCCACTCAGTCTGATTCAGCAAGCTAGGCTTCACCAAGGACCCGTTTCCAACCTGGGAAGCCACATCTCCCCAACCCTAACCCTAACTTGAGACTTAACCTGATTTTCTTGTGCAAATGTAACAAACCCCCATCCTCATGTCCTACTAAAAGACAGTAGGCACACGATTCCTTTGGCCCTCTCAGTCTGTTTCACCATGCTTGGCTTCAGCAACACCCTGTTTCCCTTCTGGGAAGCCAAGTCTCCCGACCCCTAACCCTCACTTGGGTCTTAACCCAAATATCCTCTATGGAATGAAACATCTCCCTCTCCATAGGGTGTATTAACAGGCAGTATGTTATCCTCCTGATGGCCTACTCAGTCTGTTTTACCAATCTATGCTTCACCAAGACCCTGGTTCCATCCTGGGAAACCAATTCTCCCCAACCCTAACCCTAATTTGAGTCTTAGCCCTTTTTTCCTTTTTGGACTGAAACATACCGCCGTCCACAGAGTGTACCAAATGTCAGTATGGAAGCCATCTTGATGGCGACTCAGTCTGATTCACCAAGCTAGGCTTCACCAAGAACTCGTTTTCTACCTGGCAAGCCACATCTCCCCATCCCTAGCCCTAACATGAGATTTTACCCCAATTTTCTTGTGCAACTGTAACAAACCGCCGTCCATGCTTTGTAGTAAAAGAAAGAAGGCACCCCGTTCTGATGGCCCACTCTGTCTGTTTTAGCAAGCTTGCCTTCACCAAAGCCCTGTTTCCATTCGGGGAAGCCCAGTCTCCCCAATCCTAACCCTAACCTGGTTTTTAACCCTAATTTCCGTTTGGGAATCAAACATCCCCCGTCCAAACAGTGTTCTAAAAGACAGGAGGCAACCCTTGGTGAAGCCCCACTCACTCTATTTCAACATGCTTGGCTTTTCAGAGGCCCTGGTTCACTCCTGGGAAGCCAAGTCTCCACAACCCTAACCCTACCTGGAGTCTTAACCCTAATGTTCTTGTGCGACTGTAACAAACGCCCATCCACAGGTTGACAGTAGGCACACCACTCCTTTGGCCCTGTCAGTCTGTTTCACCATGCTTGGCTTCAGCAACACCCTGTTTCCCTTCTGGGAAGCCAAGTCTCCCGACCCCTAACCCTCACTTGGGTCTTAACCCAAATTTCCTCTATGGATTGAAAGATGTCCCTGTCCATAGGGTGTATTAACAGGCAGTATGTTATCCTCCTGATGGCCTACTCAGTCTGTTTTACCAAATTAGGCTTCACCAAGACCCTGGTTCCCTCCTGGGAAAACAAGTCTCCCCAACCCTAAAACTAATTTGAGTCTCAGGCCTAATTTCCTTTTTGGACTGAAACATACTGCCGTCCACAGAGTGTACCAAATGTCAGTATGGAAGACATCTTGATGTCCCACTCAGTCTGATTCAGCAAGTTAGGCTTCACCAAGGACCCGTTTCCAACCTGGGAAGCCACATCTCCCCAACCCTAACCCTAACTTGAGACTTAGCCTGATTTTCTTGTGCAAATGTAACAAACCCCCATCCTCATGTCCTACTAAAAGACAGTAGGCACACGATTCGTTTGGCCCTCTCAGTCTGTTTCACCATGCTTGGCTTCAGCAACACCCTGTTTCCATTCTGGGAAGCCAAGTCTCCCGACCCCTAACCCTCACTTGGGTCTTAACCCAAATATCCTCTATGGAATGAAACATCTCCCTCTCCATAGGGTGTATTAACAGGCAGTATGTTATCCTCCTGATGGCCTACTCAGTCTGTTTTACCAATCTAGGCTTCACCAAGACCCTGGTTCCATCCTGGGAAACCAATTCTCCCCAACCCTAACCCTAATTTGAGTCTCAGCCCGTTTTTCCTTTTTGGACTGAAACATACCGCCGTCCACAGAGTGTACCAAATGTCAGTATGGAAGCCATCTTGATGGCGACTCAGTCTGATTCACCTAGCTAGGCTTCACCAAGAACTCGTTTTCTACCTGGCAAGCCACATCTCCCCTTCCCTAGCCCTAACATGAGATTTTACCCCAATTTTCTTGTGCAACTGTAACAAACCGCCGTCCACGCTTTGAAGTAAAAGAAAGAAGGCACCCCGTTCTGATGGCCCACTCAGTCTGTTTTAGCAAGCTTGCCTTCACCAAAGCCCTGATTCCATTCGGGGAAGCCCAGTCTCCCCAATCCTAACCCTAACCTGGGTTTTAACCCTAATTTCCGTTTGGGAATCAAACATCCCCCGTCCAAACAGTGTTCTAAAAGACAGGAGGCAACCCTTGGTGAAGCCCCACTCACTCTATTTCAACATGCTTGGCTTTTCAGAGGCCCTGGTTCACTCCTGGGAAGCCATGTCTCCACAACCCTAACGCTACCTGGAGTCTTAACCCTAATGTTCTTGTGCGACTGTAACAAACGCCCATCCACAGGTTGACAGTAGGCACACCACTCCTTTGGCCCTGTCAGTCTGTTTCACCATGCTTGGCTTCAGCAACACCCTGTTTCCCTTCTGGGAAGCCAAGTCTCCCGACCCCTAACCCTCACTTGGGTCTTAACCCAAATTTCCTCTATGGAATGAAACATGTCCCTGTCCATAGGGTGTATTAACAGGCAGTATGTTATCCTCCTGATGGCCTACTCAGTCTGTTTTACCAATCTATGCTTCACCAAGACCCTGGTTCCATCCTGGGAAACCAATTCTCCCCAACCCTAACCCTAATTTGAGTCTTAGCCCTAATTTCCTTTTTGGACTGAAACATACCGCCGTCCACAGAGTGTACCAAATGTCAGTATGGAAGACATCTTGATGTCCCACTCAGTCTGATTCAGCAAGCTAGGCTTCACCAAGGACCTATTTCCAGCCTGGGAAGCCACATCTCCCCAACCCTAACCCTAACTTGAGACTCAACCTGATTTCGTTGTGCAAATGTAACAAACCCCCATCCTCATGCTGTACTAAAAGACAGTAGGCACACAATTCCTTTGGCCCTCTCAGTCTGTTTCACCATGCTTGGCTTCAGCAACACCCTGTTTCCATTCTGGGAAGCCATATCTCCTGACAGCTAACCCTAACTTGGGTCTTAACCCTAATTTTTTCTTCCGACTGAAACATTTCCCTGTCCACATGGTGTACTAACTGGCAGTATGTTATACTCCTGATGGCCTACTCAGTCTGTTTTACCAATCTAGGCTTCACCAAAACCCTGGTTACATCCTGGGAAGCCAAGTCTCCCCAACCCTAACCCTAATTTGAGTCTCAGGCCTCGTTTCCTTTTGGGACTGAAACATACCGCCGTCCACAGAGTGTACCAAATGTCAGTATGGAAGACATCTTGATGTCCCACTCAGTCTGATTCAGCAAGCTAGGCTTCACCAAGGACCCGTTTCCAACCTGGGAAGCCACATCTCCCCAACCCTAACCCTAACTTGAGACTTAACCTGATTTTCTTGTGCAAATGTAACAAACCCCCATCCTCATGTTGTACTAAAAGACAGTAGGCACACGATTCCCTTGGCCCTCTCAGTCTGTTTCACCATGCTTGGCTTCAGCAACACCCTGTTTCCCTTCTGGGAAGCCATGTCTCCTGACCGCTAACCCTAACTTGGGTCTTAACCCTAATTTTTTCTTTGGACTGAAACATTTCCCTGTCCACATGGTGTACTAACTGGCAGTATGTTATACTCCTGATGGCCTACTCAGTCTGTTTTACCAATCTAGGCTTCACCAAAACCCTGGTTACAACCTGGGAAGCCAAGTCTCCCCAACCCTAACCCTAATTTGAGTCTCAGGCCTAATTTCCTTTTTGGACTGAAACATACTGCCGTCCACAGAGTGTACCAAATGTCAGTATGGAAGACATCTTGATGTCCCACTCAGTCTGATTCAGCAAGCTAGGCTTCACCAAGGACCCGTTTCCAACCTGGGAAGCCACATCTCCCCAACCCTAACCCTCACATGAGACTTAACCTGATTTTCTTGTGCAAATGTAACAAACCCCCATCCTCATGTCCTACTAAAAGACAGTAGGCACACGATTCCTTTGGCCCTCTCAGTCTGTTTCACCATGCTTGGCTTCAGCAACACCCTGTTTCCCTTCTGGGAAGCCAAGTCTCCCGACCCCTAACCCTCACTTGGGTCTTAACCCAAATATCCTCTATGGAATGAAACATCTCCCTCTCCATAGGGTGTATTAACAGGCAGTATGTTATCCTCCTGATGGCCTACTCAGTCTGTTTTACCAATCTATGCTTCACCAAGACCCTGGTTCCATCCTGG
Organism: Heloderma suspectum; assembly: GCF_057233095.1. Lineage (NCBI taxonomy): Eukaryota > Metazoa > Chordata > Lepidosauria > Squamata > Helodermatidae > Heloderma > Heloderma suspectum. The sequence goes on from NC_139461.1 coordinate 147,238,673, forward strand.
GAAACCAATTCTCCCCAACCCTAACCCTAATTTGAGTCTTAGCCCTTTTTTCCTTTTTGGACTGAAACATACCGCCGTCCACAGAGTGTACCAAATGTCAGTATGGAAGCCATCTTGATGGCGACTCAGTCTGATTCACCAAGCTAGGCTTCACCAAGAACTCGTTTTCTACCTGGCAAGCCACATCTCCCCATCCCTAGCCCTAACATGAGATTTTACCCCAATTTTCTTGTGCAACTGTAACAAACCGCCGTCCATGCTTTGTAGTAAAAGAAAGAAGGCACCCCGTTCTGATGGCCCACTCTGTCTGTTTTAGCAAGCTTGCCTTCACCAAAGCCCTGTTTCCATTCGGGGAAGCCCAGTCTCCCCAATCCTAACCCTAACCTGGTTTTTAACCCTAATTTCCGTTTGGGAATCAAACATCCCCCATCCAAACAGTGTTCTAAAAGACAGGAGGCAACCCTTGGTGAAGCCCCACTCACTCTATTTCAACATGCTTGGCTTTTCAGAGGCCCTGGTTCACTCCTGGGAAGCCAAGTCTCCACAACCCTAACCCTACCTGGAGTCTTAACCCTAATGTTCTTGTGTGACTGTAACAAACGCCCATCCACAGGTTGACAGTAGGCACACCACTCCTTTGGCCCTGTCAGTCTGTTTCACCATGCTTGGCTTCAGCAACACCCTGTTTCCCTTCTGGGAAGCCAAGTCTCCAAACCGCTAACCCTCACTTGGGTCTTAACCCAAATTTCCTCTATGGATTGAAAGATGTCCCTGTCCATAGGGTGTATTAACAGGCAGTATGTTATCCTCCTGATGGCCTACTCAGTCTGTTTTACCAAATTAGGCTTCACCAAGACCCTGGTTCCCTCCTGGGAAAACAAGTCTCCCCAACCCTAAAACTAATTTGAGTCTCAGGCCTAATTTCCTTTTTGGACTGAAACATACTGCCGTCCACAGAGTGTACCAAATGTCAGTATGGAAGACATCTTGATGTCCCACTCAGTCTGATTCAGCAAGTTAGGCTTCACCAAGGACCCGTTTCCAACCTGGGAAGCCACATCTCCCCAACCCTAACCCTAACTTGAGACTTAACCTGATTTTCTTGTGCAAATTTAACAAACCCCCATCCTCATGTCCTACTAAAAGACAGTAGGCACATGATTCGTTTGGCCCTCTCAGTCTGTTTCACCATGCTTGGCTTCAGCAACACCCTGTTTCCCTTCTGGGAAGCCAAGTCTCCCGACCCCTAACCCTCACTTGGGTCTTAACCCAAATATCCTCTATGGAATGAAACATCTCCCTCTCCATAGGGTGTATTAACAGGCAGTATGTTATCCTCCTGATGGCCTACTCAGTCTGTTTTACCAATCTATGCTTCACCAAGACCCTGGTTCCATCCTGGGAAACCAATTCTCCCCAACCCTAACCCTAATTTGAGTCTCAGCCCGTTTTTCCTTTTTGGACTGAAACATACCGCCGTCCACAGAGTGTACCAAATGTCAGTATGGAAGCCATCTTGATGGCGACTCAGTCTGATTCACCTAGCTAGGCTTCACCAAGAACTCGTTTTCTACCTGGCAAGCCACATCTCCCCTTCCCTAGCCCTAACATGAGATTTTACCCCAATTTTCTTGTGCAACTGTAACAAACCGCCGTCCACGCTTTGAAGTAAAAGAAAGAAGGCACCCCGTTCTGATGGCCCACTCAGTCTGTTTTAGCAAGCTTGCCTTCACCAAAGCCCTGATTCCATTCGGGGAAGCCCAGTCTCCCCAATCCTAACCCTAACCTGGGTTTTAACCCTAATTTCCGTTTGGGAATCAAACATCCCCCGTCCAAACAGTGTTCTAAAAGACAGGAGGCAACCCTTGGTGAAGCCCCACTCACTCTATTTCAACATGCTTGGCTTTTCAGAGGCCCTGGTTCACTCCTGGGAAGCCAAGTCTCCACAACCCTAACGCTACCTGGAGTCTTAACCCTAATGTTCTTGTGCGACTGTAACAAACGCCCATCCACAGGTTGACAGTAGGCACACCACTCCTTTGGCCCTGTCAGTCTGTTTCACCATGCTTGGCTTCAGCAACACCCTGTTTCCCTTCTGGGAAGCCAAGTCTCCCGACCCCTAACCCTCACTTGGGTCTTAACCCAAATTTCCTCTATGGAATGAAACATGTCCCTGTCCATAGGGTGTATTAACAGGCAGTATGTTATCCTCCTGATGGCCTACTCAGTCTGTTTTACCAATCTATGCTTCACCAAGACCCTGGTTCCATCCTGGGAAACCAATTCTCCCCAACCCTAACCCTAATTTGAGTCTTAGCCCTAATTTCCTTTTTGGACTGAAACATACCGCCGTCCACAGAGTGTACCAAATGTCAGTATGGAAGACATCTTGATGTCCCACTGAGTCTGATTCAGCAAGCTAGGCTTCACCAAGGACCTATTTCTAGCCTGGGAAGCCACATCTCCCCAACCCTAACCCTAACTTGAGACTCAACCTGATTTCGTTGTGCAAATGTAACAAACCCCCATCCTCATGTTGTACTAAAAGACAGTAGGCACACAATTCCTTTGGCCCTCTCAGTCTGTTTCACCATGCTTGGCTTCAGCAACACCGTGTTTCCATTCTGGGAAGCCATATCTCCTGACAGCTAACCCTAACTTGGGTCTTAACCCTAATTTTTTTCTTCCGACTGAAACATTTCCCTGTCCACATGGTGTACTAACTGGCAGTATGTTATACTCCTGATGGCCTACTCAGTCTGTTTTACCAATCTAGGCTTCACCAAAACCCTGGTTACATCCTGGGAAGCCAAGTCTCCCCAACCCTAACCCTAATTTGAGTCTCAGGCCTAATTTCCTTTTGGGACTGAAACATACCGCCGTCCACAGAGTGTACCAAATGTCAGTATGGAAGACATCTTGATGTCCCACTCAGTCTGATTCAGCAAGCTAGGCTTCACCAAGGACCCGTTTCCAACCTGGGAAGCCACATCTCCCCAACCCTAACCCTAACTTGAGACTTAACCTGATTTTCTTGTGCAAATGTAACAAACCCCCATCCTCATGTTGTACTAAAAGACAGTAGGCATACAATTCCTTTGGCCCTCTCAGTCTGTTTCACCATGCTTGGCTTCAGCAACACCCTGTTTCCCTTCTGGGAAGCCATGTCTCCTGACCGCTAACCCTAACTTGGGTCTTAACCCTAATTTTTTCTTTGGACTGAAACATTTCCCTGTCCACATGGTGTACTAACTGGCAGTATGTTATACTCCTGATGGCCTACTCAGTCTGTTTTACCAATCTAGGCTTCACCAAAACCCTGGTTACATCCTGGGAAGCCAAGTCTCCCCAACCCTAACCCTAATTTGAGTCTCAGGCCTCGTTTCCTTTTGGGACTGAAACATACCGCCGTCCACAGAGTGTACCAAATGTCAGTATGGAAGACATCTTGATGTCCCACTCAGTCTGATTCAGCAAGCTAGGCTTCACCAAGGACCCGTTTCCAACCTGGGAAGCCACATCTCCCCAACCCTAACCCTAACTTGAGACTTAACCTGATTTTCTTGTGCAAATGTAACAAACCCCCATCCTCATGTCCTACTAAAAGACAGTAGGCACACGATTCCTTTGGCCCTCTCAGTCTGTTTCACCATGCTTGGCTTCAGCAACACCCTGTTTCCCTTCTGGGAAGCCAAGTCTCCCGACCCCTAACCCTCACTTGGGTCTTAACCCAAATATCCTCTATGGAATGAAACATCTCCCTCTCCATAGGGTGTATTAACAGGCAGTATGTTATCCTCCTGATGGCCTACTCAGTCTGTTTTACCAATCTATGCTTCACCAAGACCCTGGTTCCATCCTGGGAAACCAATTCTCCCCAACCCTAACCCTAATTTGAGTCTTAGCCCTTTTTTCCTTTTTGGACTGAAACATACCGCCGTCCACAGAGTGTACCAAATGTCAGTATGGAAGCCATCTTGATGGCGACTCAGTCTGATTCACCAAGCTAGGCTTCACCAAGAACTCGTTTTCTACCTGGCAAGCCACATCTCCCCATCCCTAGCCCTAACATGAGATTTTACCCCAATTTTCTTGTGCAACTGTAACAAACCGCCGTCCATGCTTTGTAGTAAAAGAAAGAAGGCACCCCGTTCTGATGGCCCACTCTGTCTGTTTTAGCAAGCTTGCCTTCACCAAAGCCCTGTTTCCATTCGGGGAAGCCCAGTCTCCCCAATCCTAACCCTAACCTGGTTTTTAACCCTAATTTCCGTTTGGGAATCAAACATCCCCCGTCCAAACAGTGTTCTAAAAGACAGGAGGCAACCCTTGGTGAAGCCCCACTCACTCTATTTCAACATGCTTGGCTTTTCAGAGGCCCTGGTTCACTCCTGGGAAGCCAAGTCTCCACAACCCTAACCCTACCTGGAGTCTTAACCCTAATGTTCTTGTGCGACTGTAACAAACGCCCATCCACAGGTTGACAGTAGGCACACCACTCCTTTGGCCCTGTCAGTCTGTTTCACCATGCTTGGCTTCAGCAACACCCTGTTTCCCTTCTGGGAAGCCAAGTCTCCCGACCCCTAACCCTCACTTGGGTCTTAACCCAAATTTCCTCTATGGATTGAAAGATGTCCCTGTCCATAGGGTGTATTAACAGGCAGTATGTTATCCTCCTGATGGCCTACTCAGTCTGTTTTACCAAATTAGGCTTCACCAAGACCCTGGTTCCCTCCTGGGAAAACAAGTCTCCCCAACCCTAAAACTAATTTGAGTCTCAGGCCTAATTTCCTTTTTGGACTGAAACATACTGCCGTCCACAGAGTGTACCAAATGTCAGTATGGAAGACATCTTGATGTCCCACTCAGTCTGATTCAGCAAGTTAGGCTTCACCAAGGACCCGTTTCCAACCTGGGAAGCCACATCTCCCCAACCCTAACCCTAACTTGAGACTTAACCTGATTTTCTTGTGCAAATGTAACAAACCCCCATCCTCATGTCCTACTAAAAGACAGTAGGCACACGATTCGTTTGGCCCTCTCAGTCTGTTTCACCATGCTTGGCTTCAGCAACACCCTGTTTCCATTCTGGGAAGCCAAGTCTCCCGACCCCTAACCCTCACTTGGGTCTTAACCCAAATTTCCTCTATGGAATGAAACATCTCCCTCTCCATAGGGTGTATTAACAGGCAGTATGTTATCCTCCGGATGGCCTACTCAGTCTGTTTTACCAATCTATGCTTCACCAAGACCCTGGTTCCATCCTGGGAAACCAATTCTCCCCAACCCTAACCCTAATTTGAGTCTCAGCCCGTTTTTCCTTTTTGGACTGAAACATACCGCCGTCCACAGAGTGTACCAAATGTCAGTATGGAAGCCATCTTGATGGCGACTCAGTCTGATTCACCTAGCTAGGCTTCACCAAGAACTCGTTTTCTACCTGGCAAGCCACATCTCCCCTTCCCTAGCCCTAACATGAGATTTTACCCCAATTTTCTTGTGCAACTGTAACAAACCGCCGTCCACGCTTTGAAGTAAAAGAAAGAAGGCACCCCGTTCTGATGGCCCACTCAGTCTGTTTTAGCAAGCTTGCCTTCACCAAAGCCCTGATTCCAGTCGGGGAAGCCCAGTCTCCCCAATCCTAACCCTAACCTGGGTTTTAACCCTAATTTCCGTTTGGGAATCAAACATCCCCCGTCCAAACAGTGTTCTAAAAGACAGGAGGCAACCCTTGGTGAAGCCCCACTCACTCTATTTCAACATGCTTGGCTTTTCAGAGGCCCTGGTTCACTCCTGGGAAGCCAAGTCTCCACAACCCTAACCCTACCTGGAGTCTTAACCCTAATGTTCTTGTGCGACTGTAACAAACGCCCATCCACAGGTTGACAGTAGGCACACCACTCCTTTGGCCCTGTCAGTCTGTTTCACCATGCTTGGCTTCAGCAACACCCTGTTTCCCTTCTGGGAAGCCAAGTCTCCCGACCCCTAACCCTCACTTGGGTCTTAACCCAAATTTCCTCTATGGAATGAAACATGTCCCTGTCCATAGGGTGTATTAACAGGCAGTATGTTATCCTCCTGATGGCCTACTCAGTCTGTTTTACCAATCTATGCTTCACCAAGACCCCGGTTCCATCCTGGGAAACCAATTCTCCCCAACCCTAACCCTAATTTGAGTCTTAGCCCTAATTTCCTTTTTGGACTGAAACATACCGCCGTCCGCAGAGTGTACCAAATGTCAGTATGGAAGACATCTTGATGTCCCACTCAGTCTGATTCAGCAAGCTAGGCTTCACCAAGGACCTATTTCCAGCATGGGAAGCCACATCTCCCCAACCCTAACCCTAACTTGAGACTCAACCTGATTTCGTTGTGCAAATGTAACAAACCCCCATCCTCATGTTGTACTAAAAGACAGTAGGCACACAATTCCTTTGGCCCTCTCAGTCTGTTTCACCATGCTTGGCTTCAGCAACACCGTGTTTCCATTCTGGGAAGCCATATCTCCTGACAGCTAACCCTAACTTGGGTCTTAACCCTAATTTTTTTCTTCCGACTGAAACATTTCCCTGTCCACATGGTGTACTAACTGGCAGTATGTTATACTCCTGATGGCCTACTCAGTCTGTTTTACCAATCTAGGCTTCACCAAAACCCTGGTTACATCCTGGGAAGCCAAGTCTCCCCAACCCTAACCCTAATTTGAGTCTCAGGCCTAATTTCCTTTTGGGACTGAAACATACCGCCGTCCACAGAGTGTACCAAATGTCAGTATGGAAGACATCTTGATGTCCCACTCAGTCTGATTCAGCAAGCTAGGCTTCACCAAGGACCCGTTTCCAACCTGGGAAGCCACATCTCCCCAACCCTAACCCTAACTTGAGACTTAACCTGATTTTCTTGTGCAAATGTAACAAACCCCCATCCTCATGTTGTACTAAAAGACAGTAGGCATACAATTCCTTTGGCCCTCTCAGTCTGTTTCACCATGCTTGGCTTCAGCAACACCCTGTTTCCCTTCTGGGAAGCCATGTCTCCTGACCGCTAACCCTAACTTGGGTCTTAACCCTAATTTTTTCTTTGGACTGAAACATTTCCCTGTCCACATGGTGTACTAACTGGCAGTATGTTATACTCCTGATGGCCTACTCAGTCTGTTTTACCAATCTAGGCTTCACCAAAACCCTGGTTACAACCTGGGAAGCCAAGTCTCCCCAACCCTAACCCTAATTTGAGTCTCAGGCCTCGTTTCCTTTTGGGACTGAAACATACCGCCGTCCACAGAGTGTACCAAATGTCAGTATGGAAGACATCTTGATGTCCCACTCAGTCTGATTCAGCAAGCTAGGCTTCACCAAGGACCCGTTTCCAACCTGGGAAGCCACATCTCCCCAACCCTAACCCTAACTTGAGACTTAACCTGATTTTCTTGTGCAAATGTAACAAACCCCCATCCTCATGTCCTACTAAAAGACAGTAGGCACACGATTCCTTTGGCCCTCTCAGTCTGTTTCACCATGCTTGGCTTCAGCAACACCCTGTTTCCCTTCTGGGAAGCCAAGTCTCCCGACCCCTAACCCTCACTTGGGTCTTAACCCAAATATCCTCTATGGAATGAAACATCTCCCTCTCCATAGGGTGTATTAACAGGCAGTATGTTATCCTCCTGATGGCCTACTCAGTCTGTTTTACCAATCTATGCTTCACCAAGACCCTGGTTCCATCCTGGGAAACCAATTCTCCCCAACCCTAACCCTAATTTGAGTCTTAGCCCTTTTTTCCTTTTTGGACTGAAACATACCGCCGTCCACAGAGTGTACCAAATGTCAGTATGGAAGCCATCTTGATGGCGACTCAGTCTGATTCACCAAGCTAGGCTTCACCAAGAACTCGTTTTCTACCTGGCAAGCCACATCTCCCCATCCCTAGCCCTAACATGAGATTTTACCCCAATTTTCTTGTGCAACTGTAACAAACCGCCGTCCATGCTTTGTAGTAAAAGAAAGAAGGCACCCCGTTCTGATGGCCCACTCTGTCTGTTTTAGCAAGCTTGCCTTCACCAAAGCCCTGTTTCCATTCGGGGAAGCCCAGTCTCCCCAATCCTAACCCTAACCTGGTTTTTAACCCTAATTTCCGTTTGGGAATCAAACATCCCCCGTCCAAACAGTGTTCTAAAAGACAGGAGGCAACCCTTGGTGAAGCCCCACTCACTCTATTTCAACATGCTTGGCTTTTCAGAGGCCCTGGTTCACTCCTGGGAAGCCAAGTCTCCACAACCCTAACCCTACCTGGAGTCTTAACCCTAATGTTCTTGTGCGACTGTAACAAACGCCCATCCACAGGTTGACAGTAGGCACACCACTCCTTTGGCCCTGTCAGTCTGTTTCACCATGCTTGGCTTCAGCAACACCCTGTTTCCCTTCTGGGAAGCCAAGTCTCCCGACCCCTAACCCTCACTTGGGTCTTAACCCAAATTTCCTCTATGGATTGAAAGATGTCCCTGTCCATAGGGTGTATTAACAGGCAGTATGTTATCCTCCTGATGGCCTACTCAGTCTGTTTTACCAAATTAGGCTTCACCAAGACCCTGGTTCCCTCCTGGGAAAACAAGTCTCCCCAACCCTAAAACTAATTTGAGTCTCAGGCCTAATTTCCTTTTTGGACTGAAATATACTGCCGTCCACAGAGTGTACCAAATGTCAGTATGGAAGACATCTTGATGTCCCACTCAGTCTGATTCAGCAAGTTAGGCTTCACCAAGGACCCGTTTCCAACCTGGGAAGCCACATCTCCCCAACCCTAACCCTAACTTGAGACTTAACCTGATTTTCTTGTGCAAATGTAACAAACCCCCATCCTCATGTCCTACTAAAAGACAGTAGGCACACGATTCGTTTGGCCCTCTCAGTCTGTTTCACCATGCTTGGCTTCAGCAACACCCTGTTTCCATTCTGGGAAGCCAAGTCTCCCGACCCCTAACCCTCACTTGGGTCTTAACCCAAATATCCTCTATGGAATGAAACATCTCCCTCTCCATAGGGTGTATTAACAGGCAGTATGTTATCCTCCGGATGGCCTACTCAGTCTGTTTTACCAATCTATGCTTCACCAAGACCCTGGTTCCATCCTGGGAAACCAATTCTCCCCAACCCTAACCCTAATTTGAGTCTCAGCCCGTTTTTCCTTTTTGGACTGAAACATACCGCCGTCCACAGAGTGTACCAAATGTCAGTATGGAAGCCATCTTGATGGCGACTCAGTCTGATTCACCTAGCTAGGCTTCACCAAGAACTCGTTTTCTACCTGGCAAGCCACATCTCCCCTTCCCTAGCCCTAACATGAGATTTTACCCCAATTTTCTTGTGCAACTGTAACAAACCGCCGTCCACGCTTTGAAGTAAAAGAAAGAAGGCACCCCGTTCTGATGGCCCACTCAGTCTGTTTTAGCAAGCTTGCCTTCACCAAAGCCCTGATTCCAGTCGGGGAAGCCCAGTCTCCCCAATCCTAACCCTAACCTGGGTTTTAACCCTAATTTCCGTTTGGGAATCAAACATCCCCCGTCCAAACAGTGTTCTAAAAGACAGGAGGCAACCCTTGGTGAAGCCCCACTCACTCTATTTCAACATGCTTGGCTTTTCAGAGGCCCTGGTTCACTCCTGGGAAGCCAAGTCTCCACAACCCTAACCCTACCTGGAGTCTTAACCCTAATGTTCTTGTGCGACTGTAACAAACGCCCATCCACAGGTTGACAGTAGGCACACCACTCCTTTGGCCCTGTCAGTCTGTTTCACCATGCTTGGCTTCAGCAACACCCTGTTTCCCTTCTGGGAAGCCAAGTCTCCCGACCCCTAACCCTCACTTGGGTCTTAACCCAAATTTCCTCTATGGAATGAAACATGTCCCTGTCCATAGGGTGTATTAACAGGCAGTATGTTATCCTCCTGATGGCCTACTCAGTCTGTTTTACCAATCTATGCTTCACCAAGACCCCGGTTCCATCCTGGGAAACCAATTCTCCCCAACCCTAACCCTAATTTGAGTCTTAGCCCTAATTTCCTTTTTGGACTGAAACATACCGCCGTCCACAGAGTGTACCAAATGTCAGTATGGAAGACATCTTGATGTCCCACTCAGTCTGATTCAGCAAGCTAGGCTTCACCAAGGACCTATTTCCAGCATGGGAAGCCACATCTCCCCAACCCTAACCCTAACTTGAGACTCAACCTGATTTCGTTGTGCAAATGTAACAAACCCCCATCCTCATGTTGTACTAAAAGACAGTAGGCACACAATTCCTTTGGCCCTCTCAGTCTGTTTCACCATGCTTGGCTTCAGCAACACCGTGTTTCCATTCTGGGAAGCCATATCTCCTGACAGCTAACCCTAACTTGGGTCTTAACCCTAATTTTTTTCTTCCGACTGAAACATTTCCCTGTCCACATGGTGTACTAACTGGCAGTATGTTATACTCCTGATGGCCTACTCAGTCTGTTTTACCAATCTAGGCTTCACCAAAACCCTGGTTACATCCTGGGAAGCCAAGTCTCCCCAACCCTAACCCTAATTTGAGTCTCAGGCCTCGTTTCCTTTTGGGACTGAAACATACCGCCATCCACAGAGTGTACCAAATGTCAGTATGGAAGACATCTTGATGTCCCACTCAGTCTGATTCAGCAAGCTAGGCTTCACCAAGGACCCATTTCCAACCTGGGAAGCCACATCTCCCCAACCCTAATCCTAACTTCTGACTTAACCCTGATTTTCTTGTGCAAATGTAACAAACCCCCATCCTCATGTGGTACTAAAAGACAGTAGGCACACAATTCCTTTGGTCCTCTCAGTCTGTTTCACCATGCTTGGCTTCATCAACACCCTGTTTCCCTTCTGGGAAGCCAAGTCTCCCGACCCCTAACCCTCACTTGGGTCTTAACCCAAATTTCCTCTATGGAATGAAACATCTCCCTCTCCATAGGGTGTATTAACAGGCAGTATGTTATCCTCCGGATGGCCTACTCAGTCTGTTTTACCAATCTATGCTTCACCAAGACCCTGGTTCCATCCTGGGAAACCAATTCTCCCCAACCCTAACCCTAATTTGAGTCTCAGCCCGTTTTTCCTTTTTGGAATGAAACATACCGCCGTCCACAGAGTGTACCAAATGTCAGTATGGAAGCCATCTTGATGGCGACTCAGTCTGATTCACCAAGCTAGGCTTCACCAAGAACTCGTTTTCTACCTGGCAAGCCACATCTCCCCTTCCCTAGCCCTAACATGAGATTTTACCCCAATTTTCTTGTGCAACTGTAACAAACCGCCGTCCACGCTTTGAAGTAAAAGAAAGAAGGCACCCCGTTCTGATGGCCCACTCAGTCTGTTTTAGCAAGCTTGCCTTCACCGAAGCCCTGATTCCATTCGGGGAAGCCCAGTCTCCCCAATCCTAACCCTAACCTGGGTTTTAACCCTAATTTCCGTTTGGGAATCAAACATCCCCCGTCCAAACAGTGTTCTAAAAGACAGGAGGCAACCTTTGGTGAAGCCCCACTCACTCTATTTCAACATGCTTGGCTTTTCAGAGGCCCTGGTTCACTCCTGGGAAGCCAAGTCTCCACAACCCTAACCCCACCTGGAGTCTTAACCCTAATGTTCTTGTGCGACTGTAACAAACGCCCATCCACAGGTTGACAGTAGGCACACCACTCCTTTGGCCCTGTCAGTCTGTTTCACCATGCTTGGCTTCAGCAACACCCTGTTTCCCTTCTGGGAAGCCAAGTCTCCCGACCCCTAACCCTCACTTGGGTCTTAACCCAAATTTCCTCTATGGAATGAAACATGTCCCTGTCCATAGGGTGTATTAACAGGCAGTATGTTATCCTCCTGATGGCCTACTCAGTCTGTTTTACCAATCTATGCTTCACCAAGACCCTGGTTCCATCCTGGGAAACCAATTCTCCCCAACCCTAACCCTAATTTGAGTCTTAGCCCTAATTTCCTTTTTGGACTGAAACATACCGCCGTCCACAGAGTGTACCAAATGTCAGTATGGAAGACATCTTGATGTCCCACTCAGTCTGATTCAGCAAGCTAGGCTTCACCAAGGACCTATTTCCAGCCTGGGAAGCCACATCTCCCCAACCCTAACCCTAACTTGAGACTCAACCTGATTTCGTTGTGCAAATGTAACAAACCCCCATCCTCATGTTGTACTAAAAGACAGTAGGCACACAATTCCTTTGGCCCTCTCAGTCTGTTTCACCATGCTTGGCTTCAGCAACACCCTGTTTCCCTTCTGGGAAGCCATGTCTCCTGACCTCTAACCCTAACTTGGGTCTTAACCCTAATTTTCTCTTTGGACTGAAACATTTCCCTGTCCACATGGTGTACTAACTGGCAGTATGTTATACTCCTGATGGCCTACTCAGTCTGTTTTACCAATCTAGGCTTCACCAAAACCCTGGTTACATCCTGGGAAGCCAAGTCTCCCCAACCCTAACCCTAATTTGAGTCTCAGGCCTCGTTTCCTTTTGGGACTGAAACATACCGCCGTCCACAGTGTGTACCAAATGTCAGTATGGAAGACATCTTGATGTCCCACTCAGTCTGATTCAGCAAGCTAGGCTTCACCAAGGACCCGTTTCCAACCTGGGAAGCCACATCTCCCCAACCCTAACCCTAACTTGAGACTTAACCCTGATTTTCTTGTGCAAATGTAACAAACCCCCATCCTCATGTTGTACTAAACGACAGTAGGCACCCCGTTCTGATTACCCACTTTGTGTGTTCTACTAAGCTTGGCTTCAGCAACACCCTGTTTCCATTCTGGGAAGCCCAGTCTCCCCAACCCTAATCCTAACTTGGGTTTTAACCCAAATATTGTAGAGGAATGTGAACATCCCACAGTCCACACGGTGTAGTAAAAGACAGGAGGCAACCCATCCTAATGGGCCACTCACTGTGTTTCACTGTGCTTGGCTTTACCGAGGTCCTGGTTCCCTCCTGAGAATCCCAGTTTCCCCAACCCTAACCCTATTTTGAGTTTCAGCCCTAATTTCCTTTTTGGACCGAAACATACCGCCATCCACAGAGTGTACCAAACGTCAGTATGGAAGCCATCTTGATGGCGACTCAGTCTTATTCACCAAGCTAGGCTTCACCAAGAACTCGTTTTCTACCTGGCAAGCCACATCTCCCCATCGCTAGCCCTAACATGAGATTTTACCCTAATTTTCTTGTGCAATTGTAAGAAACCGCCGTCCACGCTTTGTAGTAAAAGAAAGAAGGCACCCCGTTCTGATGGCCCACTCAGTCTGTTTTACCAAACTCACCGTCACCAACACCTTCTTTCCATTCTGGGAAGACCAGTCTCCCGAACCCTAACCCTAACCTGGGTTTTAACCCTAATTTCCTTTTGGGGATGAAACATCCCCCCGTCCACACAGTGTACTAAAAGACAGGAGGCAACCTTTCATGAAGGCCCACTCATTCTCTTTCAACATGCTTTTCTTTTCCGAGGCCATGGTTCACTCCTGGGAAGGCAAGTCTCCCCAACCCTAACCCTAACTTGGGTCTTAACCCTAATTTTTTCTTTGGACTGAAACATTTCCCTGTCCACATGGTATACTAACTGGCAGTATGTTATACTCCTGACGGTCTACTCAGTCTGTTTTACCAATCGAGGTTTCACCAAGACCCTGGTTCCATCCTGGGAAGCCCAGTCTCCCCAACGCTAACTCTAACTTGGGTTTCAACCCAAATATTGTAGAGGAACGTTAACATCCCACAGTTCACAAGGTGTAGTAAAAGACAAGAGGCAACCCATCCTGTTGGGCCACTCAATCGGTGTCACCATGCTTGGCTTTACCGAGTTCCTGTTTCCCTCCTGAGTAGCCCAGTCTCCCCAACCCTAATCCTAATTGGAGTCTCAACACTAATCTCCTTTTTGGACTGAAACATACCGCCGTCCACAGAGTGTACCAAATGTCAGTATGGAAGCCATCTTGTTGTCCCACTCAGTCTGATTCACCAAGCTAGGCTTCACCAAGAACCCATTTCCAACCTGGGAAGTCCAGTCTCCCAAACCCTAACCCCAACGTCGGTTTTAACCCTAATTTCCTTTTAGGAATGAAACATCCCCCCATCCACACGGTGTTCTAGAAGAAAGGAGGCAACCCTTCGTGAAGGCCCACTCATTCTGTTTCAACATGCTTGGCTTTTCCGAGGCCCTGGTTCACTCCTGGGAAGCCACGTCTCCCCAACCCTAACTCTAACTTGAGACTTAACCTAATTTTCTTGTGCAACTGTAACAAGCCGCCGTCCACACTTTGCACTAAAAGATAGTACGCACCCCGTTCTGATGTCCCACTCAGTCTGTTTTACCATGCTCGCCTTCACCAACACCCTGTTTCCATTCTGGGAAGCCCATTCTCCCGAACCCTACCCTAACTTGGGTTTTAACCCTAATTTCCTCTTGGGAATGAAACATCCCCCCGTCCACACAGTGTACTAAAAGACAGGAGGCAACTTTCGTGAAGGCCCACTCATTCTCTTTCAACATGCTTTTCTTTTCCGAGGCCATGGTTCACTCCTGGGAAGTCAAGTCTCCCCAACCCTAACCCTAACTTGGATCTTAACCCTAATTTCCTCTTGGGACTGAAACATGTCCCTGTCCACACTGTGTACTAACGGGCAATATATTATCCTCCTGATGGCCCATTCAGTCTGTTTTACCAATCGAGGCTTCACCAAGACCCTGGTTCCATCCTGGGAAGCCCAGTCTGCCCAACCCTAACCCTAACTTGGTTTTTAACCCAAATATTGTAGAGGAACTTTAACATCCCACATTCCACACGGTGTACTAAAAGACAGGAGGAAACCCATCCTGATGGGCCACTCAATCTGTTTCAGCATGCTTGGCTTTAGCGAGTTCCTGTTTCCCTCCTGAGAAGGCCAGTCTCCCCAACCCTAACCCTAATTAGAGTATCCACCCTAATTTCCTTTTTGGACTGAAACATACCGCCGTCCACAGAGTGTACCAAATATCAGTATGGAAGCCATCTTGTTGTCCCACTCAGTCTGATTCATCAAGCTTGGCTTCACCAAGAACCCGTTTCCAACCTGGGAAGCCACATCTCCCCAACCCTTACCCTAACTTGAGTCTTAACCCTCATTTTCTTGTGCAACTGTAATAAACCCCCATCCACATGTTGTACTAAAAGACAGAAGGTACACCATTCTTTTGGCCCTCTCAGTCTGTTTCACCATGCTTGCCTTCAGCAAACCCTGTTTCCATTTTGGGATGCCAAGCCTCCCGACCCCTAAGCCTAACTTGGCACTTAACCCTAATTTCCTCTTTGGACTGAAACATGTCCCTGTCCACATGGTATACTAACGGGCAGTACGTTATCCTCCTGATGGCCTACTCAGTCTGTTTTACCAATCTAGGCTTCACCAAGACTCTGGTTCCATCCAGGGAAGCCCAGTCTGCCCAACCCTAACCCTAACTTGGGTTTTAACCCAAATTTTGTTTAGGAACTTCAACATCCCCCAGTTCACACGGTGTGCTAAAGGCAGGAGGCAACCCATCCTGAAGGCCCACTCATTTTATTTCAACATGCTTGGCTTTCCCGACGCCCTGGTAAACTCCTGGGAATCGAAGTCTCCCCAACCCTAACCCTCACTTGGGTTTTAACTCAAATATTGTAGAATGACGTTAACATCCCACAGTTCACAAGGTGTAGTACAAGACAAGAGGCAACCCATCCTTTTGGGCCACTCAATTGGTTTCACCATGCTTGGCTTTACCGAGGTCCTGGTTCCCTCCTGAGAAGCCCAGTTTTCCCAACCCTAATCCTAATTGGAGTCTCAACACTCCAATCAGTCCACTCCTTTTTGGACTGAAACATACCGCCGTCCACAGAGTGTACCAAATGTCAGTATGGAAGGCATCTTGTTGTCCCACTCAGTCTGATTCACCAAGCTAGGCTTCACCAAGAACCCATTTCCAACCTGGGAAGTCCAGTCTCCCAAACCCTAACCCCAATGTCGGTTTTAACCCTCATTTCCTTTTGGGAATGAAACATCCCCCCATCCACACGGTGTTCTAGAAGACAGGAGGCAACCCTTCGTGAAGGCCCACTCATTCTGTTTCAACATCCTTGGCTTTTCCGAGGCCAAGGTTCACTCCTGGGAAGCCACGTCTCCCCAACCCTAACTCTAACTTGAGACTTAACCTAATTTTCTTGTGCAACTGTAACAAACCGCCGTACACACTTTGCACTGAAAGATAGTAGGCACACCGTTCTGATGGCCCACTCAGTCTGTTTTACCAAACTCGCCGTCACCAACACCTTTTTTCCATTCTGGGAAGACCAGTCTCCCGAACCTTAACCCTAACTTGGGTTTTAACCCTAATTTCCTTTTGGGAATGAAACATCCCCCATCCACACAGTGTACTAAAAGACAGGAGTCAACTTTCGTGAAGGCCCACTCATTCTCTTTCAACATGCTTGGCTTTTCCGAGGCCATGGTTCACTCCTGGGAAGGCAAGTCTCCCCAACCCTAACCCTAACTTGGATCTTAACCCTAATTTCCTCTTGGGACTGAAACATGTCCCTGTCCACACTGTGTACTAACAGGCAGTATGTTATCCTCCTGATGGCCTACTCAGTCTGTTTTACCAATCTATGCTTCACCAAGACCCTGGTTCCATCCTGGGAAACCAATTCTCCCCAACCCTAACCCTAATTTGAGTCTTAGCCCTTTTTTCCTTTTTGGACTGAAACATACCGCCGTCCACAGAGTGTACCAAATGTCAGTATGGAAGCCATCTTGATGGCGACTCAGTCTGATTCACCAAGCTAGGCTTCACCAAGAACTCGTTTTCTACCTGGCAAGCCACATCTGCCCATCCCTAGCCCTAACATGAGATTTTACCCCAATTTTCTTGTGCAACTGTAACAAACCGCCGTCCACACTTTGAAGTAAAAGAAAGAAGGCACCCCGTTCTGATGGCCCACTCAGTCTGTTTTAGCAAGCTTGCCTTCACCAAAGCCCTGTTTCCATTCGGGGAAGCCCAGTCTCCCCAATCCTAACCCTAACCTGGGTTTTAACCCTAATTTCCGTTTGGGAATCAAACATCCCCCGTCCAAACAGTGTTCTAAAAGACAGGAGGCAACCCTTGGTGAAGCCCCACTCACTCTATTTCAACATGCTTGGCTTTTCAGAGGCCCTGGTTCACTCCTGGGAAGCCAAGTCTCCACAACCCTAACCCTACCTGGAGTCTTAACCCTAATGTTCTTGTGTGACTGTAACAAATGCCCATCCACAGGTTGACAGTAGGCACACAATTTCTTTGGCCCTGTCAGTCTGTTTCACCATGCTTGGCATCAGCAACACCCTGTTTCCCTTCTGGGAAGCCAAGTCTCCCGACCCCTAACCCTCACTTGGGTCTTAACCCAAATTTCCTCTATGGAATGAAACATGTCCCTGTCCATAGGGTGTATTAACAGGCAGTATGTTATCCTCCTGATGGCCTACTCAGTCTGTTTTACCAATCCATGCTTCACCAAGACCCTGGTTCCATCCGGGGAAACAAGTCTCCCCAACCCTAACCCTAATTTGAGTCTCAGGCCTAATTTCCTTTTTGGACTGAAACATACTGCCGTCCACAGAGTGTACCAAATGTCAGTATGGAAGTCATCTTGATGTCCCACTCAGTCTGATTCAGCAAGTTAGGCTTCACCAAGGACCCGTTTCCAACCTGGGAAGCCACATCTCCCCAACCATAACCCTAACTTGAGACTTAACCTGATTTTCTTGTGCAAATTTAACAAACCCCCATCCTCATGTTGTACTGAAAGACAGTAGGCACACAATTCCTTTGGCCCTCTCAGTCTGTTTCACCATGCTTGGCTTCAGCAACACCGTGTTTCCATTCTGGGAAGCCATGTCTCCTGACCGTTAACCCTAACTTGGGTCTTAACCCTAATTTTTTCTTCCGACTGAAACATTTCCCTGTCCACATGGTGTACTAACTGGCAGTATTTTATCCTCCTGATGGCCTACTCAGTCTGTTTTACCAATCTAGGCTTCACCAAAACCCTGGTTACATCCTGGGAAGCCAAGTCTCCCCAACCCTAACCCTAATTTGAGTCTCAACCCTCATTTTCTTTTTGGACTGAAACATACCGCCGTCCACAGAGTGTATCAAATGTCAGTATGGAAGACATCTTGATGTCCCACTCAGTCTGATTCAGCAAGTTAGGCTTCACCAAGGACCCGTTTCCAACCTGGGAAGCCACATCTCCCCAACCCTAACCCTAACTTCTGACTTAACCCTGATTTTCTTGTGCAAATGTAACAAACCCCCATCCTCATGTTGTACTAAAAGACAGTAGGCATACAATTCTTTTGGCCCTCTCAGTCTGTTTCACCATGCTTGGCTTCAGCAACACCCTGTTTCCATTCTGGGAAGCCATGTCTCCTGACCGCTAACCCTAACTTGGGTTTTAACCCTAATTTTTTCCTTGGACTGAAACATTTCCCTGTCCACATGGTGTACTAACTGGCAGTATGTTATCCTCCTGATGGCCTACTCAGTCTGTTTTACCAATCTAGGCTTCACCAAAACCCTGGTTACATCCTGGGAAGCCAAGTCTCCCCAACCCTAACCCTAATTTGAGTCTCAGGCCTAATTTCCTTTTTGGACTGAAACATAACGCCGTCCACAGAGTGTACCAAATGTCAGTATGGAAGACATCTTGATGTCCCACTCAGTCTGATTCAGCAAGCTAGGCTTCACCAAGGACGCGTTTCCAACCTGGGAAGCCACATCTCCCCAACCCTAACCCTAACTTGAGACTTAACCTGATTTTCTTGTGCAAATGTAACAAACCCCCATCCTCATGTTGTACTAAAAGACAGTAGGCATACAATTCCTTTGGCCCTCTCAGTCTGTTTCACCATGCTTGGCTTCAGCAACACCCTGTTTCCATTCTGGGAAGCCATGTCTCCTGACCGCTAACCCTAACTTGGGTCTTAACCCTAATTTTTTCTTCCGACTGAAACATTTCCCTGTCCACATGGTGTACTAACTGGCAGTATGTTATCCTCCTGATGGCCTACTCAGTCTGTTTTACCAATCTAGGCTTCACCAAAACCCTGGTTACATCCTGGGAAGCCAAGTCTCCCCAACCCTAACCCTAATTTGAGTCTCAGGCCTAATTTCCTTTTTGGACTGAAACATAACGCCGTCCACAGAGTGTACCAAATGTCAGTATGGAAGACATCTTGATGTCCCACTCAGTCTGATTCAGCAAGCTAGGCTTCACCAAGGACGCGTTTCCAACCTGGGAAGCCACATCTCCCCAACCCTAACCCTAACTTGAGACTTAACCTGATTTTCTTGTGCAAATGTAACAAACCCCCATCCTCATGTTGTACTAAAAGACAGTAGGCATACAATTCCTTTGGCCCTCTCAGTCTGTTTCACCATGCTTGGCTTCAGCAACACCGTGTTTCCATTCTGGGAAGCCATATCTCCTGACCGCTAACCCTAACTTGGGTCTTAACCCTAATTTTTTCTTCCGACTGAAACATTTCCCTGTCCACATGGTGTACTATCTGGCAGTATGTTATACTCCTGATGGCCTACTCAGTCTGTTTTACCAATCTAGGCTTCACCAAAACCCTGGTTACATCCTGGGAAGCCAAGTCTCCCCAACCCTAACCCTAATTTGAGTCTCAGGCCTCGTTTCCTTTTGGGACTGAAACATACCGCCGTCCACAGAGTGTACCAAATGTCAGTATGGAAGACATCTTGATGTCCCACTCAGTCTGATTCAGCAAGCTAGGCTTCACCAAGGACCCGTTTCCAACCTGGGAAGCCACATCTCCCCAACCCTAACCCTAACTTGAGACTTAACCTGATTTTCTTGTGCAAATGTAACAAACCCCCATCCTCATGTCCTACTAAAAGACAGTAGGCACACGATTCCTTTGGCCCTCTCAGTCTGTTTCACCATGCTTGGCTTCAGCAACACCCTGTTTCCCTTCTGGGAAGCCGAGTCTCCCGACCCCTAACCCTCACTTGGGTCTTAACCCAAATTTCCTCTATGGAATGAAACATGTCCCTGTCCATAGGGTGTATTAACAGGCAGTATGTTATCCTCCTGATGGCCTACTCAGTCTGTTTTACCAATCCATGCTTCACCAAGACCCTGGTTCCATCCGGGGAAACAAGTCTCCCCAACCCTAACCCTAATTTGAGTCTCAGGCCTAATTTCCTTTTTGGACTGAAACATACTGCCGTCCACAGAGTGTACCAAATGTCAGTATGGAAGTCATCTTGATGTCCCACTCAGTCTGATTCAGCAAGTTAGGCTTCACCAAGGACCCGTTTCCAACCTGGGAAGCCACATCTCCCCAACCCTAACCCTAACTTGAGACTTAACCTGATTTTCTTGTGCAAATTTAACAAACCCCCATCCTCATGTTGTACTGAAAGACAGTAGGCACACAATTCCTTTGGCCCTCTCAGTCTGTTTCACCATGCTTGGCTTCAGCAACACCGTGTTTCCATTCTGGGAAGCCATGTCTCCTGACCGTTAACCCTAACTTGGGTCTTAACCCTAATTTTTTCTTCCGACTGAAACATTTCCCTGTCCACATGGTGTACTAACTGGCAGTATTTTATCCTCCTGATGGCCTACTCAGTCTGTTTTACCAATCTAGGCTTCACCAAAACCCTGGTTACATCCTGGGAAGCCAAGTCTCCCCAACCCTAACCCTAATTTGAGTCTCAACCCTCATTTTCTTTTTGGACTGAAACATACCGCCGTCCACAGAGTGTATCAAATGTCAGTATGGAAGACATCTTGATGTCCCACTCAGTCTGATTCAGCAAGTTAGGCTTCACCAAGGACCCGTTTCCAACCTGGGAAGCCACATCTCCCCAACCCTAACCCTAACTTCTGACTTAACCCTGATTTTCTTGTGCAAATGTAACAAACCCCCATCCTCATGTTGTACTAAAAGACAGTAGGCATACAATTCTTTTGGCCCTCTCAGTCTGTTTCACCATGCTTGGCTTCAGCAACACCCTGTTTCCATTCTGGGAAGCCATGTCTCCTGACCGCTAACCCTAACTTGGGTTTTAACCCTAATTTTTTCCTTGGACTGAAACATTTCCCTGTCCACATGGTGTACTAACTGGCAGTATGTTATCCTCCTGATGGCCTACTCAGTCTGTTTTACCAATCTAGGCTTCACCAAAACCCTGGTTACATCCTGGGAAGCCAAGTCTCCCCAACCCTAACCCTAATTTGAGTCTCAGGCCTAATTTCCTTTTTGGACTGAAACATAACGCCGTCCACAGAGTGTACCAAATGTCAGTATGGAAGACATCTTGATGTCCCACTCAGTCTGATTCAGCAAGCTAGGCTTCACCAAGGACGCGTTTCCAACCTGGGAAGCCACATCTCCCCAACCCTAACCCTAACTTGAGACTTAACCTGATTTTCTTGTGCAAATGTAACAAACCCCCATCCTCATGTTGTACTAAAAGACAGTAGGCATACAATTCCTTTGGCCCTCTCAGTCTGTTTCACCATGCTTGGCTTCAGCAACACCCTGTTTCCATTCTGGGAAGCCATGTCTCCTGACCGCTAACCCTAACTTGGGTCTTAACCCTAATTTTTTCTTCCGACTGAAACATTTCCCTGTCCACATGGTGTACTAACTGGCAGTATGTTATCCTCCTGATGGCCTACTCAGTCTGTTTTACCAATCTAGGCTTCACCAAAACCCTGGTTACATCCTGGGAAGCCAAGTCTCCCCAACCCTAACCCTAATTTGAGTCTCAGGCCTAATTTCCTTTTTGGACTGAAACATAACGCCGTCCACAGAGTGTACCAAATGTCAGTATGGAAGACATCTTGATGTCCCACTCAGTCTGATTCAGCAAGCTAGGCTTCACCAAGGACGCGTTTCCAACCTGGGAAGCCACATCTCCCCAACCCTAACCCTAACTTGAGACTTAACCTGATTTTCTTGTGCAAATGTAACAAACCCCCATCCTCATGTTGTACTAAAAGACAGTAGGCATACAATTCCTTTGGCCCTCTCAGTCTGTTTCACCATGCTTGGCTTCAGCAACACCGTGTTTCCATTCTGGGAAGCCATATCTCCTGACCGCTAACCCTAACTTGGGTCTTAACCCTAATTTTTTCTTCCGACTGAAACATTTCCCTGTCCACATGGTGTACTATCTGGCAGTATGTTATACTCCTGATGGCCTACTCAGTCTGTTTTACCAATCTAGGCTTCACCAAAACCCTGGTTACATCCTGGGAAGCCAAGTCTCCCCAACCCTAACCCTAATTTGAGTCTCAGGCCTCGTTTCCTTTTGGGACTGAAACATACCGCCGTCCACAGAGTGTACCAAATGTCAGTATGGAAGACATCTTGATGTCCCACTCAGTCTGATTCAGCAAGCTAGGCTTCACCAAGGACCCATTTCCAACCTGGGAAGCCACATCTCCCCAACCCTAACCCTAACTTGAGACTTAACCTGATTTTCTTGTGCAAATGTAACAAACCCCCATCCTCATGTCCTACTAAAAGACAGTAGGCACACGATTCCTTTGGCCCTCTCAGTCTGTTTCACCATGCTTGGCTTCAGCAACACCCTGTTTCCCTTCTGGGAAGCCAAGTCTCCCGACCCCTAACCCTCACTTGGGTCTTAACCCAAATATCCTCTATGGAATGAAACATCTCCCTCTCCATAGGGTGTATTAACAGGCAGTATGTTATCCTCCTGATGGCCTACTCAGTCTGTTTTACCAATCTATGCTTCACCAAGACCCTGGTTCCATCCTGGGAAACCAATTCTCCCCAACCCTAACCCTAATTTGAGTCTTAGCCCTTTTTTCCTTTTTGGACTGAAACATACCGCCGTCCACAGAGTGTACCAAATGTCAGTATGGAAGCCATCTTGATGGCGACTCAGTCTGATTCACCAAGCTAGGCTTCACCAAGAACTCGTTTTCTACCTGGCAAGCCACATCTCCCCATCCCTAGCCCTAACATGAGATTTTACCCCAATTTTCTTGTGCAACTGTAACAAACCGCCGTCCATGCTTTGTAGTAAAAGAAAGAAGGCACCCCGTTCTGATGGCCCACTCTGTCTGTTTTAGCAAGCTTGCCTTCACCAAAGCCCTGTTTCCATTCGGGGAAGCCCAGTCTCCCCAATCCTAACCCTAACCTGGTTTTTAACCCTAATTTCCTTTTGGGAATCAAACATCCCCCGTCCAAAC
The DNA here is from genome assembly GCF_057233095.1 of Heloderma suspectum. Lineage (NCBI taxonomy): Eukaryota > Metazoa > Chordata > Lepidosauria > Squamata > Helodermatidae > Heloderma > Heloderma suspectum. Next base: position 147,261,979 of record NC_139461.1, read on the forward strand.
AGTGTTCTAAAAGACAGGAGGCAACCCTTGGTGAAGCCCCACTCACTCTATTTCAACATGCTTGGCTTTTCAGAGGCCCTGGTTCACTCCTGGGAAGCCAAGTCTCCACAACCCTAACCCTACCTGGAGTCTTAACCCTAATGTTCTTGTGCGACTGTAACAAACGCCCATCCACAGGTTGACAGTAGGCACACCACTCCTTTGGCCCTGTCAGTCTGTTTCACCATGCTTGGCTTCAGCAACACCCTGTTTCCCTTCTGGGAAGCCAAGTCTCCAAACCCCTAACCCTCACTTGGGTCTTAACCCAAATTTCCTCTATGGATTGAAAGATGTCCCTGTCCATAGGGTGTATTAACAGGCAGTATGTTATCCTCCTGATGGCCTACTCAGTCTGTTTTACCAAATTAGGCTTCACCAAGACCCTGGTTCCCTCCTGGGAAAACAAGTCTCCCCAACCCTAAAACTAATTTGAGTCTCAGGCCTAATTTCCTTTTTGGACTGAAACATACTGCCGTCCACAGAGTGTACCAAATGTCAGTATGGAAGACATCTTGATGTCCCACTCAGTCTGATTCAGCAAGTTAGGCTTCACCAAGGACCCGTTTCCAACCTGGGAAGCCACATCTCCCCAACCCTAACCCTAACTTGAGACTTAACCTGATTTTCTTGTGCAAATGTAACAAACCCCCATCCTCATGTCCTACTAAAAGACAGTAGGCACACGATTCGTTTGGCCCTCTCAGTCTGTTTCACCATGCTTGGCTTCAGCAACACCCTGTTTCCATTCTGGGAAGCCAAGTCTCCCGACCCCTAACCCTCACTTGGGTCTTAACCCAAATATCCTCTATGGAATGAAACATCTCCCTCTCCATAGGGTGTATTAACAGGCAGTATGTTATCCTCCTGATGGCCTACTCAGTCTGTTTTACCAATCTATGCTTCACCAAGACCCTGGTTCCATCCTGGGAAACCAATTCTCCCCAACCCTAACCCTAATTTGAGTCTCAGCCCGTTTTTCCTTTTTGGACTGAAACATACCGCCGTCCACAGAGTGTACCAAATGTCAGTATGGAAGCCATCTTGATGGCGACTCAGTCTGATTCACCTAGCTAGGCTTCACCAAGAACTCGTTTTCTACCTGGCAAGCCACATCTCCCCTTCCCTAGCCCTAACATGAGATTTTACCCCAATTTTCTTGTGCAACTGTAACAAACCGCCGTCCACGCTTTGAAGTAAAAGAAAGAAGGCACCCCGTTCTGATGGCCCACTCAGTCTGTTTTAGCAAGCTTGCCTTCACCAAAGCCCTGATTCCATTCGGGGAAGCCCAGTCTCCCCAATCCTAACCCTAACCTGGGTTTTAACCCTAATTTCCGTTTGGGAATCAAACATCCCCCGTCCAAACAGTGTTCTAAAAGACAGGAGGCAACCCTTGGTGAAGCCCCACTCACTCTATTTCAACATGCTTGGCTTTTCAGAGGCCCTGGTTCACTCCTGGGAAGCCAAGTCTCCACAACCCTAACGCTACCTGGAGTCTTAACCCTAATGTTCTTGTGCGACTGTAACAAACGCCCATCCACAGGTTGACAGTAGGCACACCACTCCTTTGGCCCTGTCAGTCTGTTTCACCATGCTTGGCTTCAGCAACACCCTGTTTCCCTTCTGGGAAGCCAAGTCTCCCGACCCCTAACCCTCACTTGGGTCTTAACCCAAATTTCCTCTATGGAATGAAACATGTCCCTGTCCATAGGGTGTATTAACAGGCAGTATGTTATCCTCCTGATGGCCTACTCAGTCTGTTTTACCAATCTATGCTTCACCAAGACCCTGGTTCCATCCTGGGAAACCAATTCTCCCCAACCCTAACCCTAATTTGAGTCTTAGCCCTAATTTCCTTTTTGGACTGAAACATACCGCCGTCCACAGAGTGTACCAAATGTCAGTATGGAAGACATCTTGATGTCCCACTCAGTCTGATTCAGCAAGCTAGGCTTCACCAAGGACCTATTTCCAGCCTGGGAAGCCACATCTCCCCAACCCTAACCCTAACTTGAGACTCAACCTGATTTCGTTGTGCAAATGTAACAAACCCCCATCCTCATGCTGTACTAAAAGACAGTAGGCACACAATTCCTTTGGCCCTCTCAGTCTGTTTCACCATGCTTGGCTTCAGCAACACCGTGTTTCCATTCTGGGAAGCCATATCTCCTGACAGCTAACCCTAACTTGGGTCTTAACCCTAATTTTTTCTTCCGACTGAAACATTTCCCTGTCCACATGGTGTACTAACTGGCAGTATGTTATACTCCTGATGGCCTACTCAGTCTGTTTTACCAATCTAGGCTTCACCAAAACCCTGGTTACATCCTGGGAAGCCAAGTCTCCCCAACCCTAACCCTAATTTGAGTCTCAGGCCTCGTTTCCTTTTGGGACTGAAACATACCGCCGTCCACAGAGTGTACCAAATGTCAGTATGGAAGACATCTTGATGTCCCACTCAGTCTGATTCAGCAAGCTAGGCTTCACCAAGGACCCGTTTCCAACCTGGGAAGCCACATCTCCCCAACCCTAACCCTAACTTGAGACTTAACCTGATTTTCTTGTGCAAATGTAACAAACCCCCATCCTCATGTTGTACTAAAAGACAGTAGGCACACGATTCCTTTGGCCCTCTCAGTCTGTTTCACCATGCTTGGCTTCAGCAACACCCTGTTTCCCTTCTGGGAAGCCATGTCTCCTGACCGCTAACCCTAACTTGGGTCTTAACCCTAATTTTTTCTTTGGACTGAAACATTTCCCTGTCCACATGGTGTACTAACTGGCAGTATGTTATACTCCTGATGGCCTACTCAGTCTGTTTTACCAATCTAGGCTTCACCAAAACCCTGGTTACAACCTGGGAAGCCAAGTCTCCCCAACCCTAACCCTAATTTGAGTCTCAGGCCTAATTTCCTTTTTGGACTGAAACATACTGCCGTCCACAGAGTGTACCAAATGTCAGTATGGAAGACATCTTGATGTCCCACTCAGTCTGATTCAGCAAGTTAGGCTTCACCAAGGACCCGTTTCCAACCTGGGAAGCCACATCTCCCCAACCCTAACCCTCACATGAGACTTAACCTGATTTTCTTGTGCAAATGTAACAAACCCCCATCCTCATGTCCTACTAAAAGACAGTAGGCACACGATTCCTTTGGCCCTCTCAGTCTGTTTCACCATGCTTGGCTTCAGCAACACCCTGTTTCCCTTCTGGGAAGCCAAGTCTCCCGACCCCTAACCCTCACTTGGGTCTTAACCCAAATATCCTCTATGGAATGAAACATCTCCCTCTCCATAGGGTGTATTAACAGGCAGTATGTTATCCTCCTGATGGCCTACTCAGTCTGTTTTACCAATCTATGCTTCACCAAGACCCTGGTTCCATCCTGGGAAACCAATTCTCCCCAACCCTAACCCTAATTTGAGTCTTAGCCCTTTTTTCCTTTTTGGACTGAAACATACCGCCGTCCACAGAGTGTACCAAATGTCAGTATGGAAGCCATCTTGATGGCGACTCAGTCTGATTCACCAAGCTAGGCTTCACCAAGAACTCATTTTCTACCTGGCAAGCCACATCTCCCCATCCCTAGCCCTAACATGAGATTTTACCCCAATTTTCTTGTGCAACTGTAACAAACCGCCGTCCATGCTTTGTAGTAAAAGAAAGAAGGCACCCCGTTCTGATGGCCCACTCTGTCTGTTTTAGCAAGCTTGCCTTCACCAAAGCCCTGTTTCCATTCGGGGAAGCCCAGTCTCCCCAATCCTAACCCTAACCTGGTTTTTAACCCTAATTTCCGTTTGGGAATCAAACATCCCCCGTCCAAACAGTGTTCTAAAAGACAGGAGGCAACCCTTGGTGAAGCCCCACTCACTCTATTTCAACATGCTTGGCTTTTCAGAGGCCCTGGTTCACTCCTGGGAAGCCAAGTCTCCACAACCCTAACCCTACCTGGAGTCTTAACCCTAATGTTCTTGTGCGACTGTAACAAACGCCCATCCACAGGTTGACAGTAGGCACACCACTCCTTTGGCCCTGTCAGTCTGTTTCACCATGCTTGGCTTCAGCAACACCCTGTTTCCCTTCTGGGAAGCCAAGTCTCCCGACCCCTAACCCTCACTTGGGTCTTAACCCAAATTTCCTCTATGGATTGAAACATGTCCCTGTCCATAGGGTGTATTAACAGGCAGTATGTTATCCTCCTGATGGCCTACTCAGTCTGTTTTACCAAATTAGGCTTCACCAAGACCCTGGTTCCCTCCTGGGAAAACAAGTCTCCCCAACCCTAAAACTAATTTGAGTCTCAGGCCTAATTTCCTTTTTGGACTGAAACATACTGCCGTCCACAGAATGTACCAAATGTCAGTATGGAAGACATCTTGATGTCCCACTCAGTCTGATTCAGCAAGTTAGGCTTCACCAAGGACCCGTTTCCAACCTGGGAAGCCACATCTCCCCAACCCTAACCCTAACTTGAGACTTAACCTGATTTTCTTGTGCAAATTTAACAAACCCCCATCCTCATGTCCTACTAAAAGACAGTAGGCACACGATTCGTTTGGCCCTCTCAGTCTGTTTCACCATGCTTGGCTTCAGCAACACCCTGTTTCCATTCTGGGAAGCCAAGTCTCCCGACCCCTAACCCTCACTTGGGTCTTAACCCAAATATCCTCTATGGAATGAAACATCTCCCTCTCCATAGGGTGTATTAACAGGCAGTATGTTATCCTCCTGATGGCCTACTCAGTCTGTTTTACCAATCTATGCTTCACCAAGACCCTGGTTCCATCCTGGGAAACCAATTCTCCCCAACCCTAACCCTAATTTGAGTCTCAGCCCGTTTTTCCTTTTTGGACTGAAACATACCGCCGTCCACAGAGTGTACCAAAGGTCAGTATGGAAGCCATCTTGATGGCGACTCAGTCTGATTCACCTAGCTAGGCTTCACCAAGAACTCGTTTTCTACCTGGCAAGCCACATCTCCCCTTCCCTAGCCCTAACATGAGATTTTACCCCAATTTTCTTGTGCAACTGTAACAAACCGCCGTCCACGCTTTGAAGTAAAAGAAAGAAGGCACCCCGTTCTGATGGCCCACTCAGTCTGTTTTAGCAAGCTTGCCTTCACCAAAGCCCTGATTCCAGTCGGGGAAGCCCAGTCTCCCCAATCCTAACCCTAACCTGGGTTTTAACCCTAATTTCCGTTTGGGAATCAAACATCCCCCGTCCAAACAGTGTTCTAAAAGACAGGAGGCAACCCTTGGTGAAGCCCCACTCACTCTATTTCAACATGCTTGGCTTTTCAGAGGCCCTGGTTCACTCCTGGGAAGCCAAGTCTCCACAACCCTAACCCTACCTGGAGTCTTAACCCTAATGTTCTTGTGCGACTGTAACAAACGCCCATCCACAGGTTGACAGTAGGCACACCACTCCTTTGGCCCTGTCAGTCTGTTTCACCATGCTTGGCTTCAGCAACACCCTGTTTCCCTTCTGGGAAGCCAAGTCTCCCGACCCCTAACCCTCACTTGGGTCTTAACCCAAATTTCCTCTATGGAATGAAACATGTCCCTGTCCATAGGGTGTATTAACAGGCAGTATGTTATCCTCCTGATGGCCTACTCAGTCTGTTTTACCAATCTATGCTTCACCAAGACCCCGGTTCCATCCTGGGAAACCAATTCTCCCCAACCCTAACCCTAATTTGAGTCTTAGCCCTAATTTCCTTTTTGGACTGAAACATACCGCCGTCCACAGAGTGTACCAAATGTCAGTATGGAAGACATCTTGATGTCCCACTCAGTCTGATTCAGCATGCTAGGCTTCACCAAGGACCTATTTCCAGCATGGGAAGCCACATCTCCCCAACCCTAACCCTAACTTGAGACTCAACCTGATTTCGTTGTGCAAATGTAACAAACCCCCATCCTCATGTTGTACTAAAAGACAGTAGGCACACAATTCCTTTGGCCCTCTCAGTCTGTTTCACCATGCTTGGCTTCAGCAACACCGTGTTTCCATTCTGGGAAGCCATATCTCCTGACAGCTAACCCTAACTTGGGTCTTGACCCTAATTTTTTTCTTCCGACTGAAACATTTCCCTGTCCACATGGTGTACTAACTGGCAGTATGTTATACTCCTGATGGCCTACTCAGTCTGTTTTACCAATCTAGGCTTCACCAAAACCCTGGTTACATCCTGGGAAGCCAAGTCTCCCCAACCCTAACCCTAATTTGAGTCTCAGGCCTCGTTTCCTTTTGGGACTGAAACATACCGCCATCCACAGAGTGTACCAAATGTCAGTATGGAAGACATCTTGATGTCCCACTCAGTCTGATTCAGCAAGCTAGGCTTCACCAAGGACCCATTTCCAACCTGGGAAGCCACATCTCCCCAACCCTAATCCTAACTTGAGACTTAACCTGATTTTCTTGTGCAAATGTAACAAACCCCCATCCTCATGTGGTACTAAAAGACAGTAGGCACACAATTCCTTTGGTCCTCTCAGTCTGTTTCACCATGCTTGGCTTCAGCAACACCCTGTTTCCCTTCTGGGAAGCCAAGTCTCCCGACCCCTAACCCTCACTTGGGTCTTAACCCAAATTTCCTCTATGGAATGAAACATCTCCCTCTCCATAGGGTGTATTAACAGGCAGTATGTTATCCTCCGGATGGCCTACTCAGTCTGTTTTACCAATCTATGCTTCACCAAGACCCTGGTTCCATCCTGGGAAACCAATTCTCCCCAACCCTAACCCTAATTTGAGTCTCAGCCCGTTTTTCCTTTTTGGAATGAAACATACCGCCGTCCACAGAGTGTACCAAATGTCAGTATGGAAGCCATCTTGATGGCGATTCAGTCTGATTCACCAAGCTAGGCTTCACCAAGAACTCGTTTTCTACCTGGCAAGCCACATCTCCCCTTCCCTAGCCCTAACATGAGATTTTACCCCAATTTTCTTGTGCAACTGTAACAAACCGCCGTCCACGCTTTGAAGTAAAAGAAAGAAGGCACCCCGTTCTGATGGCCCACTCAGTCTGTTTTAGCAAGCTTGCCTTCACCGAAGCCCTGATTCCATTCGGGGAAGCCCAGTCTCCCCAATCCTAACCCTAACCTGGGTTTTAACCCTAATTTCCGTTTGGGAATCAAACATCCCCCGTCCAAACAGTGTTCTAAAAGACAGGAGGCAACCTTTGGTGAAGCCCCACTCACTCTATTTCAACATGCTTGGCTTTTCAGAGGCCCTGGTTCACTCCTGGGAAGCCAAGTCTCCACAACCCTAACCCCACCTGGAGTCTTAACCCTAATGTTCTTGTGCGACTGTAACAAACGCCCATCCACAGGTTGACAGTAGGCACACCACTCCTTTGGCCCTGTCAGTCTGTTTCACCATGCTTGGCTTCAGCAACACCCTGTTTCCCTTCTGGGAAGCCAAGTCTCCCGACCCCTAACCCTCACTTGGGTCTTAACCCAAATTTCCTCTATGGAATGAAACATGTCCCTGTCCATAGGGTGTATTAACAGGCAGTATGTTATCCTCCTGATGGCCTACTCAGTCTGTTTTACCAATCTATGCTTCACCAAGACCCTGGTTCCATCCTGGGAAACCAATTCTCCCCAACCCTAACCCTAATTTGAGTCTTAGCCCTAATTTCCTTTTTGGACTGAAACATACCGCCGTCCACAGAGTGTACCAAATGTCAGTATGGAAGACATCTTGATGTCCCACTCAGTCTGATTCAGCAAGCTAGGCTTCACCAAGGACCTATTTCCAGCCTGGGAAGCCACATCTCCCCAACCCTAACCCTAACTTGAGACTCAACCTGATTTCGTTGTGCAAATGTAACAAACCCCCATCCTCATGTTGTACTAAAAGACAGTAGGCACACAATTCCTTTGGCCCTCTCAGTCTGTTTCACCATGCTTGGCTTCAGCAACACCCTGTTTCCCTTCTGGGAAGCCATGTCTCCTGACCTCTAACCCTAACTTGGGTCTTAACCCTAATTTTCTCTTTGGACTGAAACATTTCCCTGTCCACATGGTGTACTAACTGGCAGTATGTTATACTCCTGATGGCCTACTCAGTCTGTTTTACCAATCTAGGCTTCACCAAAACCCTGGTTACATCCTGGGAAGCCAAGTCTCCCCAACCCTAACCCTAATTTGAGTCTCACGCCTCGTTTCCTTTTGGGACTGAAACATACCGCCGTCCACAGTGTGTACCAAATGTCAGTATGGAAGACATCTTGATGTCCCACTCAGTCTGATTCAGCAAGCTAGGCTTCACCAAGGACCCGTTTCCAACCTGGGAAGCCACATCTCCCCAACCCTAACCCTAACTTGAGACTTAACCCTGATTTTCTTGTGCAAATGTAACAAACCCCCATCCTCATGTTGTACTAAACGACAGTAGGCACCCCGTTCTGATTACCCACTTTGTGTGTTCTACTAAGCTTGGCTTCAGCAACACCCTGTTTCCATTCTGGGAAGCCCAGTCTCCCCAACCCTAATCCTAACTTGGGTTTTAACCCAAATATTGTAGAGGAATGTGAACATCCCACAGTCCACACGGTGTAGTAAAAGACAGGAGGCAACCCATCCTAATGGGCCACTCACTGTGTTTCACTGTGCTTGGCTTTACCGAGGTCCTGGTTCCCTCCTGAGAATCCCAGTTTCCCCAACCCTAACCCTATTTTGAGTTTCAGCCCTAATTTCCTTTTTGGACCGAAACATACCGCCATCCACAGAGTGTACCAAACGTCAGTATGGAAGCCATCTTGATGGCGACTCAGTCTTATACACCAAGCTAGGCTTCACCAAGAACTCGTTTTCTACCTGGCAAGCCACATCTCCCCATCGCTAGCCCTAACATGAGATTTTACCCTAATTTTCTTGTGCAATTGTAAGAAACCGCCGTCCACGCTTTGTAGTAAAAGAAAGAAGGCACCCCGTTCTGATGGCCCACTCAGTCTGTTTTACCAAACTCACCGTCACCAACACCTTCTTTCCATTCTGGGAAGACCAGTCTCCCGAACCCTAACCCTAACCTGGGTTTTAACCCTAATTTCCTTTTGGGGATGAAACATCCCCCCGTCCACACAGTGTACTAAAAGACAGGAGGCAACCTTTCATGAAGGCCCACTCATTCTCTTTCAACATGCTTTTCTTTTCCGAGGCCATGGTTCACTCCTGGGAAGGCAAGTCTCCCCAACCCTAACCCTAACTTGGGTCTTAACCCTAATTTTTTCTTTGGACTGAAACATTTCCCTGTCCACATGGTATACTAACTGGCAGTATGTTATACTCCTGACGGTCTACTCAGTCTGTTTTACCAATCGAGGTTTCACCAAGACCCTGGTTCCATCCTGGGAAGCCCAGTCTCCCCAACGCTAACTCTAACTTGGGTTTCAACCCAAATATTGTAGAGGAACGTTAACATCCCACAGTTCACAAGGTGTAGTAAAAGACAAGAGGCAACCCATCCTGTTGGGCCACTCAATCGGTGTCACCATGCTTGGCTTTACCGAGTTCCTGTTTCCCTCCTGAGTAGCCCAGTCTCCCCAACCCTAATCCTAATTGGAGTCTCAACACTAATCTCCTTTTTGGACTGAAACATACCGCCGTCCACAGAGTGTACCAAATGTCAGTATGGAAGCCATCTTGTTGTCCCACTCAGTCTGATTCACCAAGCTAGGCTTCACCAAGAACCCATTTCCAACCTGGGAAGTCCAGTCTCCCAAACCCTAACCCCAACGTCGGTTTTAACCCTAATTTCCTTTTAGGAATGAAACATCCCCCCATCCACACGGTGTTCTAGAAGAAAGGAGGCAACCCTTCGTGAAGGCCCACTCATTCTGTTTCAACATGCTTGGCTTTTCCGAGGCCCTGGTTCACTCCTGGGAAGCCACGTCTCCCCAACCCTAACTCTAACTTGAGACTTAACCTAATTTTCTTGTGCAACTGTAACAAGCCGCCGTCCACACTTTGCACTAAAAGATAGTACGCACCCCGTTCTGATGTCCCACTCAGTCTGTTTTACCATGCTCGCCTTCACCAACACCCTGTTTCCATTCTGGGAAGCCCATTCTCCCGAACCCTACCCTAACTTGGGTTTTAACCCTAATTTCCTCTTGGGAATGAAACATCCCCCCGTCCACACAGTGTACTAAAAGACAGGAGGCAACTTTCGTGAAGGCCCACTCATTCTCTTTCAACATGCTTTTCTTTTCCGAGGCCATGGTTCACTCCTGGGAAGTCAAGTCTCCCCAACCCTAACCCTAACTTGGATCTTAACCCTAATTTCCTCTTGGGACTGAAACATGTCCCTGTCCACACTGTGTACTAACGGGCAATATATTATCCTCCTGATGGCCCATTCAGTCTGTTTTACCAATCGAGGCTTCACCAAGACCCTGGTTCCATCCTGGGAAGCCCAGTCTGCCCAACCCTAACCCTAACTTGGTTTTTAACCCAAATATTGTAGAGGAACTTTAACATCCCACATTCCACACGGTGTACTAAAAGACAGGAGGAAACCCATCCTGATGGGCCACTCAATCTGTTTCAGCATGCTTGGCTTTAGCGAGTTCCTGTTTCCCTCCTGAGAAGGCCAGTCTCCCCAACCCTAACCCTAATTAGAGTATCCACCCTAATTTCCTTTTTGGACTGAAACATACCGCCGTCCACAGAGTGTACCAAATATCAGTATGGAAGCCATCTTGTTGTCCCACTCAGTCTGATTCATCAAGCTTGGCTTCACCAAGAACCCGTTTCCAACCTGGGAAGCCACATCTCCCCAACCCTTACCCTAACTTGAGTCTTAACCCTCATTTTCTTGTGCAACTGTAATAAACCCCCATCCACATGTTGTACTAAAAGACAGAAGGTACACCATTCTTTTGGCCCTCTCAGTCTGTTTCACCATGCTTGCCTTCAGCAAACCCTGTTTCCATTTTGGGATGCCAAGCCTCCCGACCCCTAAGCCTAACTTGGCACTTAACCCTAATTTCCTCTTTGGACTGAAACATGTCCCTGTCCACATGGTATACTAACGGGCAGTACGTTATCCTCCTGATGGCCTACTCAGTCTGTTTTACCAATCTAGGCTTCACCAAGACTCTGGTTCCATCCAGGGAAGCCCAGTCTGCCCAACCCTAACCCTAACTTGGGTTTTAACCCAAATTTTGTTTAGGAACTTCAACATCCCCCAGTTCACACGGTGTGCTAAAGGCAGGAGGCAACCCATCCTGAAGGCCCACTCATTTTATTTCAACATGCTTGGCTTTCCCGACGCCCTGGTAAACTCCTGGGAATCGAAGTCTCCCCAACCCTAACCCTCACTTGGGTTTTAACTCAAATATTGTAGAATGACGTTAACATCCCACAGTTCACAAGGTGTAGTACAAGACAAGAGGCAACCCATCCTTTTGGGCCACTCAATTGGTTTCACCATGCTTGGCTTTACCGAGGTCCTGGTTCCCTCCTGAGAAGCCCAGTTTTCCCAACCCTAATCCTAATTGGAGTCTCAACACTCCAATCAGTCCACTCCTTTTTGGACTGAAACATACCGCCGTCCACAGAGTGTACCAAATGTCAGTATGGAAGGCATCTTGTTGTCCCACTCAGTCTGATTCACCAAGCTAGGCTTCAACAAGAACCCATTTCCAACCTGGGAAGTCCAGTCTCCCAAACCCTAACCCCAATGTCGGTTTTAACCCTCATTTCCTTTTGGGAATGAAACATCCCCCCATCCACACGGTGTTCTAGAAGACAGGAGGCAACCCTTCGTGAAGGCCCACTCATTCTGTTTCAACATCCTTGGCTTTTCCGAGGCCAAGGTTCACTCCTGGGAAGCCACGTCTCCCCAACCCTAACTCTAACTTGAGACTTAACCTAATTTTCTTGTGCAACTGTAACAAACCGCCGTACACACTTTGCACTAAAAGATAGTAGGCACACCGTTCTGATGGCCCACTCAGTCTGTTTTACCAAACTCGCCGTCACCAACACCTTTTTTCCATTCTGGGAAGACCAGTCTCCCGAACCTTAACCCTAACTTGGGTTTTAACCCTAATTTCCTTTTGGGAATGAAACATCCCCCATCCACACAGTGTACTAAAAGACAGGAGTCAACTTTCGTGAAGGCCCACTCATTCTCTTTCAACATGCTTGGCTTTTCCGAGGCCATGGTTCACTCCTGGGAAGGCAAGTCTCCCCAACCCTAACCCTAACTTGGATCTTAACCCTAATTTCCTCTTGGGACTGAAACATGTCCCTGTCCACACTGTGTACTAACAGGCAGTATGTTATCCTCCTGATGGCCTACTCAGTCTGTTTTACCAATCTATGCTTCACCAAGACCCTGGTTCCATCCTGGGAAACCAATTCTCCCCAACCCTAACCCTAATTTGAGTCTTAGCCCTTTTTTCCTTTTTGGACTGAAACATACCGCCGTCCACAGAGTGTACCAAATGTCAGTATGGAAGCCATCTTGATGGCGACTCAGTCTGATTCACCAAGCTAGGCTTCACCAAGAACTCGTTTTCTACCTGGCAAGCCACATCTGCCCATCCCTAGCCCTAACATGAGATTTTACCCCAATTTTCTTGTGCAACTGTAACAAACCGCCGTCCACACTTTGAAGTAAAAGAAAGAAGGCACCCCGTTCTGATGGCCCACTCAGTCTGTTTTAGCAAGCTTGCCTTCACCAAAGCCCTGTTTCCATTCGGGGAAGCCCAGTCTCCCCAATCCTAACCCTAACCTGGGTTTTAACCCTAATTTCCGTTTGGGAATCAAACATCCCCCGTCCAAACAGTGTTCTAAAAGACAGGAGGCAACCCTTGGTGAAGCCCCACTCACTCTATTTCAACATGCTTGGCTTTTCAGAGGCCCTGGTTCACTCCTGGGAAGCCAAGTCTCCACAACCCTAACCCTACCTGGAGTCTTAACCCTAATGTTCTTGTGTGACTGTAACAAATGCCCATCCACAGGTTGACAGTAGGCACACCATTTCTTTGGCCCTGTCAGTCTGTTTCACCATGCTTGGCATCAGCAACACCCTGTTTCCCTTCTGGGAAGCCAAGTCTCCCGACCCCTAACCCTCACTTGGGTCTTAACCCAAATTTCCTCTATGGAATGAAACATGTCCCTGTCCATAGGGTGTATTAACAGGCAGTATGTTATCCTCCTGATGGCCTACTCAGTCTGTTTTACCAATCCATGCTTCACCAAGACCCTGGTTCCATCCGGGGAAACAAGTCTCCCCAACCCTAACCCTAATTTGAGTCTCAGGCCTAATTTCCTTTTTGGACTGAAACATACTGCCGTCCACAGAGTGTACCAAATGTCAGTATGGAAGACATCTTGATGTCCCACTCAGTCTGATTCAGCATGCTAGGCTTCACCAAGGACCTATTTCCAGCATGGGAAGCCACATCTCCCCAACCCTAACCCTAACTTGAGACTCAACCTGATTTCGTTGTGCAAATGTAACAAACCCCCATCCTCATGTTGTACTAAAAGACAGTAGGCACACAATTCCTTTGGCCCTCTCAGTCTGTTTCACCATGCTTGGCTTCAGCAACACCGTGTTTCCATTCTGGGAAGCCATATCTCCTGACAGCTAACCCTAACTTGGGTCTTGACCCTAATTTTTTTCTTCCGACTGAAACATTTCCCTGTCCACATGGTGTACTAACTGGCAGTATGTTATACTCCTGATGGCCTACTCAGTCTGTTTTACCAATCTAGGCTTCACCAAAACCCTGGTTACATCCTGGGAAGCCAAGTCTCCCCAACCCTAACCCTAATTTGAGTCTCAGGCCTCGTTTCCTTTTGGGACTGAAACATACCGCCATCCACAGAGTGTACCAAATGTCAGTATGGAAGACATCTTGATGTCCCACTCAGTCTGATTCAGCAAGCTAGGCTTCACCAAGGACCCATTTCCAACCTGGGAAGCCACATCTCCCCAACCCTAATCCTAACTTGAGACTTAACCTGATTTTCTTGTGCAAATGCAACAAACCCCCATCCTCATGTGGTACTAAAAGACAGTAGGCACACAATTCCTTTGGTCCTCTCAGTCTGTTTCACCATGCTTGGCTTCAGCAACACCCTGTTTCCCTTCTGGGAAGCCAAGTCTCCCGACCCCTAACCCTCACTTGGGTCTTAACCCAAATTTCCTCTATGGAATGAAACATCTCCCTCTCCATAGGGTGTATTAACAGGCAGTATGTTATCCTCCGGATGGCCTACTCAGTCTGTTTTACCAATCTATGCTTCACCAAGACCCTGGTTCCATCCTGGGAAACCAATTCTCCCCAACCCTAACCCTAATTTGAGTCTCAGCCCGTTTTTCCTTTTTGGAATGAAACATACCGCCGTCCACAGAGTGTACCAAATGTCAGTATGGAAGCCATCTTGATGGCGATTCAGTCTGATTCACCAAGCTAGGCTTCACCAAGAACTCGTTTTCTACCTGGCAAGCCACATCTCCCCTTCCCTAGCCCTAACATGAGATTTTACCCCAATTTTCTTGTGCAACTGTAACAAACCGCCGTCCACGCTTTGAAGTAAAAGAAAGAAGGCACCCCGTTCTGATGGCCCACTCAGTCTGTTTTAGCAAGCTTGCCTTCACCGAAGCCCTGATTCCATTCGGGGAAGCCCAGTCTCCCCAATCCTAACCCTAACCTGGGTTTTAACCCTAATTTCCGTTTGGGAATCAAACATCTCCCGTCCAAACAGTGTTCTAAAAGACAGGAGGCAACCTTTGGTGAAGCCCCACTCACTCTATTTCAACATGCTTGGCTTTTCAGAGGCCCTGGTTCACTCCTGGGAAGCCAAGTCTCCACAACCCTAACCCCACCTGGAGTCTTAACCCTAATGTTCTTGTGCGACTGTAACAAACGCCCATCCACAGGTTGACAGTAGGCACACCACTCCTTTGGCCCTGTCAGTCTGTTTCACCATGCTTGGCTTCAGCAACACCCTGTTTCCCTTCTGGGAAGCCAAGTCTCCCGACCCCTAACCCTCACTTGGGTCTTAACCCAAATTTCCTCTATGGAATGAAACATGTCCCTGTCCATAGGGTGTATTAACAGGCAGTATGTTATCCTCCTGATGGCCTACTCAGTCTGTTTTACCAATCTATGCTTCACCAAGACCCTGGTTCCATCCTGGGAAACCAATTCTCCCCAACCCTAACCCTAATTTGAGTCTTAGCCCTAATTTCCTTTTTGGACTGAAACATACCGCCGTCCACAGAGTGTACCAAATGTCAGTATGGAAGACATCTTGATGTCCCACTCAGTCTGATTCAGCAAGCTAGGCTTCACCAAGGACCTATTTCCAGCCTGGGAAGCCACATCTCCCCAACCCTAACCCTAACTTGAGACTCAACCTGATTTCGTTGTGCAAATGTAACAAACCCCCATCCTCATGTTGTACTAAAAGACAGTAGGCACACAATTCCTTTGGCCCTCTCAGTCTGTTTCACCATGCTTGGCTTCAGCAACACCCTGTTTCCCTTCTGGGAAGCCATGTCTCCTGACCTCTAACCCTAACTTGGGTCTTAACCCTAATTTTCTCTTTGGACTGAAACATTTCCCTGTCCACATGGTGTACTAACTGGCAGTATGTTATACTCCTGATGGCCTACTCAGTCTGTTTTACCAATCTAGGCTTCACCAAAACCCTGGTTACATCCTGGGAAGCCAAGTCTCCCCAACCCTAACCCTAATTTGAGTCTCACGCCTCGTTTCCTTTTGGGACTGAAACATACCGCCGTCCACAGTGTGTACCAAATGTCAGTATGGAAGACATCTTGATGTCCCACTCAGTCTGATTCAGCAAGCTAGGCTTCACCAAGGACCCGTTTCCAACCTGGGAAGCCACATCTCCCCAACCCTAACCCTAACTTGAGACTTAACCCTGATTTTCTTGTGCAAATGTAACAAACCCCCATCCTCATGTTGTACTAAACGACAGTAGGCACCCCGTTCTGATTACCCACTTTGTGTGTTCTACTAAGCTTGGCTTCAGCAACACCCTGTTTCCATTCTGGGAAGCCCAGTCTCCCCAACCCTAATCCTAACTTGGGTTTTAACCCAAATATTGTAGAGGAATGTGAACATCCCACAGTCCACACGGTGTAGTAAAAGACAGGAGGCAACCCATCCTAATGGGCCACTCACTGTGTTTCACTGTGCTTGGCTTTACCGAGGTCCTGGTTCCCTCCTGAGAATCCCAGTTTCCCCAACCCTAACCCTATTTTGAGTTTCAGCCCTAATTTCCTTTTTGGACCGAAACATACCGCCATCCACAGAGTGTACCAAACGTCAGTATGGAAGCCATCTTGATGGCGACTCAGTCTTATACACCAAGCTAGGCTTCACCAAGAACTCGTTTTCTACCTGGCAAGCCACATCTCCCCATCGCTAGCCCTAACATGAGATTTTACCCTAATTTTCTTGTGCAATTGTAAGAAACCGCCGTCCACGCTTTGTAGTAAAAGAAAGAAGGCACCCCGTTCTGATGGCCCACTCAGTCTGTTTTACCAAACTCACCGTCACCAACACCTTCTTTCCATTCTGGGAAGACCAGTCTCCCGAACCCTAACCCTAACCTGGGTTTTAACCCTAATTTCCTTTTGGGGATGAAACATCCCCCCGTCCACACAGTGTACTAAAAGACAGGAGGCAACCTTTCATGAAGGCCCACTCATTCTCTTTCAACATGCTTTTCTTTTCCGAGGCCATGGTTCACTCCTGGGAAGGCAAGTCTCCCCAACCCTAACCCTAACTTGGGTCTTAACCCTAATTTTTTCTTTGGACTGAAACATTTCCCTGTCCACATGGTATACTAACTGGCAGTATGTTATACTCCTGACGGTCTACTCAGTCTGTTTTACCAATCGAGGTTTCACCAAGACCCTGGTTCCATCCTGGGAAGCCCAGTCTCCCCAACGCTAACTCTAACTTGGGTTTCAACCCAAATATTGTAGAGGAACGTTAACATCCCACAGTTCACAAGGTGTAGTAAAAGACAAGAGGCAACCCATCCTGTTGGGCCACTCAATCGGTGTCACCATGCTTGGCTTTACCGAGTTCCTGTTTCCCTCCTGAGTAGCCCAGTCTCCCCAACCCTAATCCTAATTGGAGTCTCAACACTAATCTCCTTTTTGGACTGAAACATACCGCCGTCCACAGAGTGTACCAAATGTCAGTATGGAAGCCATCTTGTTGTCCCACTCAGTCTGATTCACCAAGCTAGGCTTCACCAAGAACCCATTTCCAACCTGGGAAGTCCAGTCTCCCAAACCCTAACCCCAACGTCGGTTTTAACCCTAATTTCCTTTTAGGAATGAAACATCCCCCCATCCACACGGTGTTCTAGAAGAAAGGAGGCAACCCTTCGTGAAGGCCCACTCATTCTGTTTCAACATGCTTGGCTTTTCCGAGGCCCTGGTTCACTCCTGGGAAGCCACGTCTCCCCAACCCTAACTCTAACTTGAGACTTAACCTAATTTTCTTGTGCAACTGTAACAAACCGCCGTCCACACTTTGCACTAAAAGATAGTACGCACCCCGTTCTGATGTCCCACTCAGTCTGTTTTACCATGCTCGCCTTCACCAACACCCTGTTTCCATTCTGGGAAGCCCATTCTCCCGAACCCTACCCTAACTTGGGTTTTAACCCTAATTTCCTCTTGGGAATGAAACATCCCCCCGTCCACACAGTGTACTAAAAGACAGGAGGCAACTTTCGTGAAGGCCCACTCATTCTCTTTCAACATGCTTTTCTTTTCCGAGGCCATGGTTCACTCCTGGGAAGTCAAGTCTCCCCAACCCTAACCCTAACTTGGATCTTAACCCTAATTTCCTCTTGGGACTGAAACATGTCCCTGTCCACACTGTGTACTAACGGGCAATATATTATCCTCCTGATGGCCCATTCAGTCTGTTTTACCAATCGAGGCTTCACCAAGACCCTGGTTCCATCCTGGGAAGCCCAGTCTGCCCAACCCTAACCCTAACTTGGTTTTTAACCCAAATATTGTAGAGGAACTTTAACATCCCACATTCCACACGGTGTACTAAAAGACAGGAGGAAACCCATCCTGATGGGCCACTCAATCTGTTTCAGCATGCTTGGCTTTAGCGAGTTCCTGTTTCCCTCCTGAGAAGGCCAGTCTCCCCAACCCTAACCCTAATTAGAGTATCCACCCTAATTTCCTTTTTGGACTGAAACATACCGCCGTCCACAGAGTGTACCAAATATCAGTATGGAAGCCATCTTGTTGTCCCACTCAGTCTGATTCATCAAGCTTGGCTTCACCAAGAACCCGTTTCCAACCTGGGAAGCCACATCTCCCCAACCCTTACCCTAACTTGAGTCTTAACCCTCATTTTCTTGTGCAACTGTAATAAACCCCCATCCACATGTTGTACTAAAAGACAGAAGGTACACCATTCTTTTGGCCCTCTCAGTCTGTTTCACCATGCTTGCCTTCAGCAAACCCTGTTTCCATTTTGGGATGCCAAGCCTCCCGACCCCTAAGCCTAACTTGGCACTTAACCCTAATTTCCTCTTTGGACTGAAACATGTCCCTGTCCACATGGTATACTAACGGGCAGTACGTTATCCTCCTGATGGCCTACTCAGTCTGTTTTACCAATCTAGGCTTCACCAAGACTCTGGTTCCATCCAGGGAAGCCCAGTCTGCCCAACCCTAACCCTAACTTGGGTTTTAACCCAAATTTTGTTTAGGAACTTCAACATCCCCCAGTTCACACGGTGTGCTAAAGGCAGGAGGCAACCCATCCTGAAGGCCCACTCATTTTATTTCAACATGCTTGGCTTTCCCGACGCCCTGGTAAACTCCTGGGAATCGAAGTCTCCCCAACCCTAACCCTCACTTGGGTTTTAACTCAAATATTGTAGAATGACGTTAACATCCCACAGTTCACAAGGTGTAGTACAAGACAAGAGGCAACCCATCCTTTTGGGCCACTCAATTGGTTTCACCATGCTTGGCTTTACCGAGGTCCTGGTTCCCTCCTGAGAAGCCCAGTTTTCCCAACCCTAATCCTAATTGGAGTCTCAACACTCCAATCAGTCCACTCCTTTTTGGACTGAAACATACCGCCGTCCACAGAGTGTACCAAATGTCAGTATGGAAGGCATCTTGTTGTCCCACTCAGTCTGATTCACCAAGCTAGGCTTCAACAAGAACCCATTTCCAACCTGGGAAGTCCAGTCTCCCAAACCCTAACCCCAATGTCGGTTTTAACCCTCATTTCCTTTTGGGAATGAAACATCCCCCCATCCACACGGTGTTCTAGAAGACAGGAGGCAACCCTTCGTGAAGGCCCACTCATTCTGTTTCAACATCCTTGGCTTTTCCGAGGCCAAGGTTCACTCCTGGGAAGCCACGTCTCCCCAACCCTAACTCTAACTTGAGACTTAACCTAATTTTCTTGTGCAACTGTAACAAACCGCCGTACACACTTTGCACTAAAAGATAGTAGGCACACCGTTCTGATGGCCCACTCAGTCTGTTTTACCAAACTCGCCGTCACCAACACCTTTTTTCCATTCTGGGAAGACCAGTCTCCCGAACCTTAACCCTAACTTGGGTTTTAACCCTAATTTCCTTTTGGGAATGAAACATCCCCCATCCACACAGTGTACTAAAAGACAGGAGTCAACTTTCGTGAAGGCCCACTCATTCTCTTTCAACATGCTTGGCTTTTCCGAGGCCATGGTTCACTCCTGGGAAGGCAAGTCTCCCCAACCCTAACCCTAACTTGGATCTTAACCCTAATTTCCTCTTGGGACTGAAACATGTCCCTGTCCACACTGTGTACTAACAGGCAGTATGTTATCCTCCTGATGGCCTACTCAGTCTGTTTTACCAATCTATGCTTCACCAAGACCCTGGTTCCATCCTGGGAAACCAATTCTCCCCAACCCTAACCCTAATTTGAGTCTTAGCCCTTTTTTCCTTTTTGGACTGAAACATACCGCCGTCCACAGAGTGTACCAAATGTCAGTATGGAAGCCATCTTGATGGCGACTCAGTCTGATTCACCAAGCTAGGCTTCACCAAGAACTCGTTTTCTACCTGGCAAGCCACATCTGCCCATCCCTAGCCCTAACATGAGATTTTACCCCAATTTTCTTGTGCAACTGTAACAAACCGCCGTCCACACTTTGAAGTAAAAGAAAGAAGGCACCCCGTTCTGATGGCCCACTCAGTCTGTTTTAGCAAGCTTGCCTTCACCAAAGCCCTGTTTCCATTCGGGGAAGCCCAGTCTCCCCAATCCTAACCCTAACCTGGGTTTTAACCCTAATTTCCGTTTGGGAATCAAACATCCCCCGTCCAAACAGTGTTCTAAAAGACAGGAGGCAACCCTTGGTGAAGCCCCACTCACTCTATTTCAACATGCTTGGCTTTTCAGAGGCCCTGGTTCACTCCTGGGAAGCCAAGTCTCCACAACCCTAACCCTACCTGGAGTCTTAACCCTAATGTTCTTGTGTGACTGTAACAAACGCCCATCCACAGGTTGACAGTAGGCACACCATTTCTTTGGCCCTGTCAGTCTGTTTCACCATGCTTGGCATCAGCAACACCCTGTTTCCCTTCTGGGAAGCCAAGTCTCCCGACCCCTAACCCTCACTTGGGTCTTAACCCAAATTTCCTCTATGGAATGAAACATGTCCCTGTCCATAGGGTGTATTAACAGGCAGTATGTTATCCTCCTGATGGCCTACTCAGTCTGTTTTACCAATCCATGCTTCACCAAGACCCTGGTTCCATCCGGGGAAACAAGTCTCCCCAACCCTAACCCTAATTTGAGTCTCAGGCCTAATTTCCTTTTTGGACTGAAACATACTGCCGTCCACAGAGTGTACCAAATGTCAGTATGGAAGTCATCTTGATGTCCCACTCAGTCTGATTCAGCAAGTTAGGCTTCACCAAGGACCCGTTTCCAACCTGGGAAGCCACATCTCCCCAACCCTAACCCTAACTTGAGACTTAACCTGATTTTCTTGTGCAAATTTAACAAACCCCCATCCTCATGTTGTACTGAAAGACAGTAGGCACACAATTCCTTTGGCCCTCTCAGTCTGTTTCACCATGCTTGGCTTCAGCAACACCGTGTTTCCATTCTGGGAAGCCATGTCTCCTGACCGTTAACCCTAACTTGGGTCTTAACCCTAATTTTTTCTTCCGACTGAAACATTTCCCTGTCCACATGGTGTACTAACTGGCAGTATTTTATCCTCCTGATGGCCTACTCAGTCTGTTTTACCAATCTAGGCTTCACCAAAACCCTGGTTACATCCTGGGAAGCCAAGTCTCCCCAACCCTAACCCTAATTTGAGTCTCAACCCTCATTTTCTTTTTGGACTGAAACATACCGCCGTCCACAGAGTGTATCAAATGTCAGTATGGAAGACATCTTGATGTCCCACTCAGTCTGATTCAGCAAGTTAGGCTTCACCAAGGACCCGTTTCCAACCTGGGAAGCCACATCTCCCCAACCCTAACCCTAACTTCTGACTTAACCCTGATTTTCTTGTGCAAATGTAACAAACCCCCATCCTCATGTTGTACTAAAAGACAGTAGGCATACAATTCTTTTGGCCCTCTCAGTCTGTTTCACCATGCTTGGCTTCAGCAACACCCTGTTTCCATTCTGGGAAGCCATGTCTCCTGACCGCTAACCCTAACTTGGGTTTTAACCCTAATTTTTTCCTTGGACTGAAACATTTCCCTGTCCACATGGTGTACTAACTGGCAGTATGTTATCCTCCTGATGGCCTACTCAGTCTGTTTTACCAATCTAGGCTTCACCAAAACCCTGGTTACATCCTGGGAAGCCAAGTCTCCCCAACCCTAACCCTAATTTGAGTCTCAGGCCTAATTTCCTTTTTGGACTGAAACATAACGCCGTCCACAGAGTGTACCAAATGTCAGTATGGAAGACATCTTGATGTCCCACTCAGTCTGATTCAGCAAGCTAGGCTTCACCAAGGACGCGTTTCCAACCTGGGAAGCCACATCTCCCCAACCCTAACCCTAACTTGAGACTTAACCTGATTTTCTTGTGCAAATGTAACAAACCCCCATCCTCATGTTGTACTAAAAGACAGTAGGCATACAATTCCTTTGGCCCTCTCAGTCTGTTTCACCATGCTTGGCTTCAGCAACACCCTGTTTCCATTCTGGGAAGCCATGTCTCCTGACCGCTAACCCTAACTTGGGTCTTAACCCTAATTTTTTCTTCCGACTGAAACATTTCCCTGTCCACATGGTGTACTAACTGGCAGTATGTTATCCTCCTGATGGCCTACTCAGTCTGTTTTACCAATCTAGGCTTCACCAAAACCCTGGTTACATCCTGGGAAGCCAAGTCTCCCCAACCCTAACCCTAATTTGAGTCTCAGGCCTAATTTCCTTTTTGGACTGAAACATAACGCCGTCCACAGAGTGTACCAAATGTCAGTATGGAAGACATCTTGATGTCCCACTCAGTCTGATTCAGCAAGCTAGGCTTCACCAAGGACGCGTTTCCAACCTGGGAAGCCACATCTCCCCAACCCTAACCCTAACTTGAGACTTAACCTGATTTTCTTGTGCAAATGTAACAAACCCCCATCCTCATGTTGTACTAAAAGACAGTAGGCATACAATTCCTTTGGCCCTCTCAGTCTGTTTCACCATGCTTGGCTTCAGCAACACCGTGTTTCCATTCTGGGAAGCCATATCTCCTGACCGCTAACCCTAACTTGGGTCTTAACCCTAATTTTTTCTTCCGACTGAAACATTTCCCTGTCCACATGGTGTACTATCTGGCAGTATGTTATACTCCTGATGGCCTACTCAGTCTGTTTTACCAATCTAGGCTTCACCAAAACCCTGGTTACATCCTGGGAAGCCAAGTCTCCCCAACCCTAACCCTAATTTGAGTCTCAGGCCTCGTTTCCTTTTTGGACTGAAACATACCGCCGTCCACAGAGTGTACCAAATGTCAGTATGGAAGACATCTTGATGTCCCACTCAGTCTGATTCAGCAAGCTAGGCTTCACCAAGGACCCGTTTCCAACCTGGGAAGCCACATCTCCCCAACCCTAACCCTAACTTGAGACTTAACCTGATTTTCTTGTGCAAATGTAACAAACCCCCATCCTCATGTCCTACTAAAAGACAGTAGGCACACGATTCCTTTGGCCCTCTCAGTCTGTTTCACCATGCTTGGCTTCAGCAACACCCTGTTTCCCTTCTGGGAAGCCGAGTCTCCCGACCCCTAACCCTCACTTGGGTCTTAACCCAAATTTCCTCTATGGAATGAAACATGTCCCTGTCCATAGGGTGTATTAACAGGCAGTATGTTATCCTCCTGATGGCCTACTCAGTCTGTTTTACCAATCCATGCTTCACCAAGACCCTGGTTCCATCCGGGGAAACAAGTCTCCCCAACCCTAACCCTAATTTGAGTCTCAGGCCTAATTTCCTTTTTGGACTGAAACATACTGCCGTCCACAGAGTGTACCAAATGTCAGTATGGAAGTCATCTTGATGTCCCACTCAGTCTGATTCAGCAAGTTAGGCTTCACCAAGGACCCGTTTCCAACCTGGGAAGCCACATCTCCCCAACCCTAACCCTAACTTGAGACTTAACCTGATTTTCTTGTGCAAATTTAACAAACCCCCATCCTCATGTTGTACTGAAAGACAGTAGGCACACAATTCCTTTGGCCCTCTCAGTCTGTTTCACCATGCTTGGCTTCAGCAACACCGTGTTTCCATTCTGGGAAGCCATGTCTCCTGACCGTTAACCCTAACTTGGGTCTTAACCCTAATTTTTTCTTCCGACTGAAACATTTCCCTGTCCACATGGTGTACTAACTGGCAGTATTTTATCCTCCTGATGGCCTACTCAGTCTGTTTTACCAATCTAGGCTTCACCAAAACCCTGGTTACATCCTGGGAAGCCAAGTCTCCCCAACCCTAACCCTAATTTGAGTCTCAACCCTCATTTTCTTTTTGGACTGAAACATACCGCCGTCCACAGAGTGTATCAAATGTCAGTATGGAAGACATCTTGATGTCCCACTCAGTCTGATTCAGCAAGTTAGGCTTCACCAAGGACCCGTTTCCAACCTGGGAAGCCACATCTCCCCAACCCTAACCCTAACTTCTGACTTAACCCTGATTTTCTTGTGCAAATGTAACAAACCCCCATCCTCATGTTGTACTAAAAGACAGTAGGCATACAATTCTTTTGGCCCTCTCAGTCTGTTTCACCATGCTTGGCTTCAGCAACACCCTGTTTCCATTCTGGGAAGCCATGTCTCCTGACCGCTAACCCTAACTTGGGTTTTAACCCTAATTTTTTCCTTGGACTGAAACATTTCCCTGTCCACATGGTGTACTAACTGGCAGTATGTTATCCTCCTGATGGCCTACTCAGTCTGTTTTACCAATCTAGGCTTCACCAAAACCCTGGTTCCATCCTGGGAAACCAATTCTCCCCAACCCTAACCCTAATTTGAGTCTTAGCCCTAATTTCCTTTTTGGACTGAAACATACCGCCGTCCACAGAGTGTACCAAATGTCAGTATGGAAGACATCTTGATGTCCCACTGAGTCTGATTCAGCAAGCTAGGCTTCACCAAGGACCTATTTCTAGCCTGGGAAGCCACATCTCCCCAACCCTAACCCTAACTTGAGACTCAACCTGATTTCGTTGTGCAAATGTAACAAACCCCCATCCTCATGTTGTACTAAAAGACAGTAGGCACACAATTCCTTTGGCCCTCTCAGTCTGTTTCACCATGCTTGGCTTCAGCAACACCGTGTTTCCATTCTGGGAAGCCATATCTCCTGACAGCTAACCCTAACTTGGGTCTTAACCCTAATTTTTTTCTTCCGACTGAAACATTTCCCTGTCCACATGGTGTACTAACTGGCAGTATGTTATACTCCTGATGGCCTACTCAGTCTGTTTTACCAATCTAGGCTTCACCAAAACCCTGGTTACATCCTGGGAAGCCAAGTCTCCCCAACCCTAACCCTAATTTGAGTCTCAGGCCTAATTTCCTTTTGGGACTGAAACATACCGCCGTCCACAGAGTGTACCAAATGTCAGTATGGAAGACATCTTGATGTCCCACTCAGTCTGATTCAGCAAGCTAGGCTTCACCAAGGACCCGTTTCCAACCTGGGAAGCCACATCTCCCCAACCCTAACCCTAACTTGAGACTTAACCTGATTTTCTTGTGCAAATGTAACAAACCCCCATCCTCATGTTGTACTAAAAGACAGTAGGCATACAATTCCTTTGGCCCTCTCAGTCTGTTTCACCATGCTTGGCTTCAGCAACACCCTGTTTCCCTTCTGGGAAGCCATGTCTCCTGACCGCTAACCCTAACTTGGGTCTTAACCCTAATTTTTTCTTTGGACTGAAACATTTCCCTGTCCACATGGTGTACTAACTGGCAGTATGTTATACTCCTGATGGCCTACTCAGTCTGTTTTACCAATCTAGGCTTCACCAAAACCCTGGTTACAACCTGGGAAGCCAAGTCTCCCCAACCCTAACCCTAATTTGAGTCTCAGGCCTCGTTTCCTTTTGGGACTGAAACATACCGCCGTCCACAGAGTGTACCAAATGTCAGTATGGAAGACATCTTGATGTCCCACTCAGTCTGATTCAGCAAGCTAGGCTTCACCAAGGACCCGTTTCCAACCTGGGAAGCCACATCTCCCCAACCCTAACCCTAACTTGAGACTTAACCTGATTTTCTTGTGCAAATGTAACAAACCCCCATCCTCATGTCCTACTAAAAGACAGTAGGCACACGATTCCTTTGGCCCTCTCAGTCTGTTTCACCATGCTTGGCTTCAGCAACACCCTGTTTCCCTTCTGGGAAGCCAAGTCTCCCGACCCCTAACCCTCACTTGGGTCTTAACCCAAATATCCTCTATGGAATGAAACATCTCCCTCTCCATAGGGTGTATTAACAGGCAGTATGTTATCCTCCTGATGGCCTACTCAGTCTGTTTTACCAATCTATGCTTCACCAAGACCCTGGTTCCATCCTGGGAAACCAATTCTCCCCAACCCTAACCCTAATTTGAGTCTTAGCCCTTTTTTCCTTTTTGGACTGAAACATACCGCCGTCCACAGAGTGTACCAAATGTCAGTATGGAAGCCATCTTGATGGCGACTCAGTCTGATTCACCAAGCTAGGCTTCACCAAGAACTCGTTTTCTACCTGGCAAGCCACATCTCCCCATCCCTAGCCCTAACATGAGATTTTACCCCAATTTTCTTGTGCAACTGTAACAAACCGCCGTCCATGCTTTGTAGTAAAAGAAAGAAGGCACCCCGTTCTGATGGCCCACTCTGTCTGTTTTAGCAAGCTTGCCTTCACCAAAGCCCTGTTTCCATTCGGGGAAGCCCAGTCTCCCCAATCCTAACCCTAACCTGGTTTTTAACCCTAATTTCCGTTTGGGAATCAAACATCCCCCGTCCAAACAGTGTTCTAAAAGACAGGAGGCAACCCTTGGTGAAGCCCCACTCACTCTATTTCAACATGCTTGGCTTTTCAGAGGCCCTGGTTCACTCCTGGGAAGCCAAGTCTCCACAACCCTAACCCTACCTGGAGTCTTAACCCTAATGTTCTTGTGCGACTGTAACAAACGCCCATCCACAGGTTGACAGTAGGCACACCACTCCTTTGGCCCTGTCAGTCTGTTTCACCATGCTTGGCTTCAGCAACACCCTGTTTCCCTTCTGGGAAGCCAAGTCTCCCGACCCCTAACCCTCACTTGGGTCTTAACCCAAATTTCCTCTATGGATTGAAAGATGTCCCTGTCCATAGGGTGTATTAACAGGCAGTATGTTATCCTCCTGATGGCCTACTCAGTCTGTTTTACCAAATTAGGCTTCACCAAGACCCTGGTTCCCTCCTGGGAAAACAAGTCTCCCCAACCCTAAAACTAATTTGAGTCTCAGGCCTAATTTCCTTTTTGGACTGAAACATACTGCCGTCCACAGAGTGTACCAAATGTCAGTATGGAAGACATCTTGATGTCCCACTCAGTCTGATTCAGCAAGTTAGGCTTCACCAAGGACCCGTTTCCAACCTGGGAAGCCACATCTCCCCAACCCTAACCCTAACTTGAGACTTAACCTGATTTTCTTGTGCAAATGTAACAAACCCCCATCCTCATGTCCTACTAAAAGACAGTAGGCACACGATTCGTTTGGCCCTCTCAGTCTGTTTCACCATGCTTGGCTTCAGCAACACCCTGTTTCCATTCTGGGAAGCCAAGTCTCCCGACCCCTAACCCTCACTTGGGTCTTAACCCAAATTTCCTCTATGGAATGAAACATCTCCCTCTCCATAGGGTGTATTAACAGGCAGTATGTTATCCTCCGGATGGCCTACTCAGTCTGTTTTACCAATCTATGCTTCACCAAGACCCTGGTTCCATCCTGGGAAACCAATTCTCCCCAACCCTAACCCTAATTTGAGTCTCAGCCCGTTTTTCCTTTTTGGACTGAAACATACCGCCGTCCACAGAGTGTACCAAATGTCAGTATGGAAGCCATCTTGATGGCGACTCAGTCTGATTCACCTAGCTAGGCTTCACCAAGAACTCGTTTTCTACCTGGCAAGCCACATCTCCCCTTCCCTAGCCCTAACATGAGATTTTACCCCAATTTTCTTGTGCAACTGTAACAAACCGCCGTCCACGCTTTGAAGTAAAAGAAAGAAGGCACCCCGTTCTGATGGCCCACTCAGTCTGTTTTAGCAAGCTTGCCTTCACCAAAGCCCTGATTCCAGTCGGGGAAGCCCAGTCTCCCCAATCCTAACCCTAACCTGGGTTTTAACCCTAATTTCCGTTTGGGAATCAAACATCCCCCGTCCAAACAGTGTTCTAAAAGACAGGAGGCAACCCTTGGTGAAGCCCCACTCACTCTATTTCAACATGCTTGGCTTTTCAGAGGCCCTGGTTCACTCCTGGGAAGCCAAGTCTCCACAACCCTAACCCTACCTGGAGTCTTAACCCTAATGTTCTTGTGCGACTGTAACAAACGCCCATCCACAGGTTGACAGTAGGCACACCACTCCTTTGGCCCTGTCAGTCTGTTTCACCATGCTTGGCTTCAGCAACACCCTGTTTCCCTTCTGGGAAGCCAAGTCTCCCGACCCCTAACCCTCACTTGGGTCTTAACCCAAATTTCCTCTATGGAATGAAACATGTCCCTGTCCATAGGGTGTATTAACAGGCAGTATGTTATCCTCCTGATGGCCTACTCAGTCTGTTTTACCAATCTATGCTTCACCAAGACCCCGGTTCCATCCTGGGAAACCAATTCTCCCCAACCCTAACCCTAATTTGAGTCTTAGCCCTAATTTCCTTTTTGGACTGAAACATACCGCCGTCCGCAGAGTGTACCAAATGTCAGTATGGAAGACATCTTGATGTCCCACTCAGTCTGATTCAGCAAGCTAGGCTTCACCAAGGACCTATTTCCAGCATGGGAAGCCACATCTCCCCAACCCTAACCCTAACTTGAGACTCAACCTGATTTCGTTGTGCAAATGTAACAAACCCCCATCCTCATGTTGTACTAAAAGACAGTAGGCACACAATTCCTTTGGCCCTCTCAGTCTGTTTCACCATGCTTGGCTTCAGCAACACCGTGTTTCCATTCTGGGAAGCCATATCTCCTGACAGCTAACCCTAACTTGGGTCTTAACCCTAATTTTTTTCTTCCGACTGAAACATTTCCCTGTCCACATGGTGTACTAACTGGCAGTATGTTATACTCCTGATGGCCTACTCAGTCTGTTTTACCAATCTAGGCTTCACCAAAACCCTGGTTACATCCTGGGAAGCCAAGTCTCCCCAACCCTAACCCTAATTTGAGTCTCAGGCCTAATTTCCTTTTGGGACTGAAACATACCGCCGTCCACAGAGTGTACCAAATGTCAGTATGGAAGACATCTTGATGTCCCACTCAGTCTGATTCAGCAAGCTAGGCTTCACCAAGGACCCGTTTCCAACCTGGGAAGCCACATCTCCCCAACCCTAACCCTAACTTGAGACTTAACCTGATTTTCTTGTGCAAATGTAACAAACCCCCATCCTCATGTTGTACTAAAAGACAGTAGGCATACAATTCCTTTGGCCCTCTCAGTCTGTTTCACCATGCTTGGCTTCAGCAACACCCTGTTTCCCTTCTGGGAAGCCATGTCTCCTGACCGCTAACCCTAACTTGGGTCTTAACCCTAATTTTTTCTTTGGACTGAAACATTTCCCTGTCCACATGGTGTACTAACTGGCAGTATGTTATACTCCTGATGGCCTACTCAGTCTGTTTTACCAATCTAGGCTTCACCAAAACCCTGGTTACAACCTGGGAAGCCAAGTCTCCCCAACCCTAACCCTAATTTGAGTCTCAGGCCTCGTTTCCTTTTGGGACTGAAACATACCGCCGTCCACAGAGTGTACCAAATGTCAGTATGGAAGACATCTTGATGTCCCACTCAGTCTGATTCAGCAAGCTAGGCTTCACCAAGGACCCGTTTCCAACCTGGGAAGCCACATCTCCCCAACCCTAACCCTAACTTGAGACTTAACCTGATTTTCTTGTGCAAATGTAACAAACCCCCATCCTCATGTCCTACTAAAAGACAGTAGGCACACGATTCCTTTGGCCCTCTCAGTCTGTTTCACCATGCTTGGCTTCAGCAACACCCTGTTTCCCTTCTGGGAAGCCAAGTCTCCCGACCCCTAACCCTCACTTGGGTCTTAACCCAAATATCCTCTATGGAATGAAACATCTCCCTCTCCATAGGGTGTATTAACAGGCAGTATGTTATCCTCCTGATGGCCTACTCAGTCTGTTTTACCAATCTATGCTTCACCAAGACCCTGGTTCCATCCTGGGAAACCAATTCTCCCCAACCCTAACCCTAATTTGAGTCTTAGCCCTTTTTTCCTTTTTGGACTGAAACATACCGCCGTCCACAGAGTGTACCAAATGTCAGTATGGAAGCCATCTTGATGGCGACTCAGTCTGATTCACCAAGCTAGGCTTCACCAAGAACTCGTTTTCTACCTGGCAAGCCACATCTCCCCATCCCTAGCCCTAACATGAGATTTTACCCCAATTTTCTTGTGCAACTGTAACAAACCGCCGTCCATGCTTTGTAGTAAAAGAAAGAAGGCACCCCGTTCTGATGGCCCACTCTGTCTGTTTTAGCAAGCTTGCCTTCACCAAAGCCCTGTTTCCATTCGGGGAAGCCCAGTCTCCCCAATCCTAACCCTAACCTGGTTTTTAACCCTAATTTCCGTTTGGGAATCAAACATCCCCCGTCCAAACAGTGTTCTAAAAGACAGGAGGCAACCCTTGGTGAAGCCCCACTCACTCTATTTCAACATGCTTGGCTTTTCAGAGGCCCTGGTTCACTCCTGGGAAGCCAAGTCTCCACAACCCTAACCCTACCTGGAGTCTTAACCCTAATGTTCTTGTGCGACTGTAACAAACGCCCATCCACAGGTTGACAGTAGGCACACCACTCCTTTGGCCCTGTCAGTCTGTTTCACCATGCTTGGCTTCAGCAACACCCTGTTTCCCTTCTGGGAAGCCAAGTCTCCCGACCCCTAACCCTCACTTGGGTCTTAACCCAAATTTCCTCTATGGATTGAAAGATGTCCCTGTCCATAGGGTGTATTAACAGGCAGTATGTTATCCTCCTGATGGCCTACTCAGTCTGTTTTACCAAATTAGGCTTCACCAAGACCCTGGTTCCCTCCTGGGAAAACAAGTCTCCCCAACCCTAAAACTAATTTGAGTCTCAGGCCTAATTTCCTTTTTGGACTGAAACATACTGCCGTCCACAGAGTGTACCAAATGTCAGTATGGAAGACATCTTGATGTCCCACTCAGTCTGATTCAGCAAGTTAGGCTTCACCAAGGACCCGTTTCCAACCTGGGAAGCCACATCTCCCCAACCCTAACCCTAACTTGAGACTTAACCTGATTTTCTTGTGCAAATGTAACAAACCCCCATCCTCATGTCCTACTAAAAGACAGTAGGCACACGATTCGTTTGGCCCTCTCAGTCTGTTTCACCATGCTTGGCTTCAGCAACACCCTGTTTCCATTCTGGGAAGCCAAGTCTCCCGACCCCTAACCCTCACTTGGGTCTTAACCCAAATATCCTCTATGGAATGAAACATCTCCCTCTCCATAGGGTGTATTAACAGGCAGTATGTTATCCTCCTGATGGCCTACTCAGTCTGTTTTACCAATCTATGCTTCACCAAGACCCTGGTTCCATCCTGGGAAACCAATTCTCCCCAACCCTAACCCTAATTTGAGTCTCAGCCCGTTTTTCCTTTTTGGACTGAAACATACCGCCGTCCACAGAGTGTACCAAATGTCAGTATGGAAGCCATCTTGATGGCGACTCAGTCTGATTCACCTAGCTAGGCTTCACCAAGAACTCGTTTTCTACCTGGCAAGCCACATCTCCCCTTCCCTAGCCCTAACATGAGATTTTACCCCAATTTTCTTGTGCAACTGTAACAAACCGCCGTCCACGCTTTGAAGTAAAAGAAAGAAGGCACCCCGTTCTGATGGCCCACTCAGTCTGTTTTAGCAAGCTTGCCTTCACCAAAGCCCTGATTCCAGTCGGGGAAGCCCAGTCTCCCCAATCCTAACCCTAACCTGGGTTTTAACCCTAATTTCCGTTTGGGAATCAAACATCCCCCGTCCAAACAGTGTTCTAAAAGACAGGAGGCAACCCTTGGTGAAGCCCCACTCACTCTATTTCAACATGCTTGGCTTTTCAGAGGCCCTGGTTCACTCCTGGGAAGCCAAGTCTCCACAACCCTAACCCTACCTGGAGTCTTAACCCTAATGTTCTTGTGCGACTGTAACAAACGCCCATCCACAGGTTGACAGTAGGCACACCACTCCTTTGGCCCTGTCAGTCTGTTTCACCATGCTTGGCTTCAGCAACACCCTGTTTCCCTTCTGGGAAGCCAAGTCTCCCGACCCCTAACCCTCACTTGGGTCTTAACCCAAATTTCCTCTATGGAATGAAACATGTCCCTGTCCATAGGGTGTATTAACAGGCAGTATGTTATCCTCCTGATGGCCTACTCAGTCTGTTTTACCAATCTATGCTTCACCAAGACCCCGGTTCCATCCTGGGAAACCAATTCTCCCCAACCCTAACCCTAATTTGAGTCTTAGCCCTAATTTCCTTTTTGGACTGAAACATACCGCCGTCCACAGAGTGTACCAAATGTCAGTATGGAAGACATCTTGATGTCCCACTCAGTCTGATTCAGCAAGCTAGGCTTCACCAAGGACCTATTTCCAGCATGGGAAGCCACATCTCCCCAACCCTAACCCTAACTTGAGACTCAACCTGATTTCGTTGTGCAAATGTAACAAACCCCCATCCTCATGTTGTACTAAAAGACAGTAGGCACACAATTCCTTTGGCCCTCTCAGTCTGTTTCACCATGCTTGGCTTCAGCAACACCGTGTTTCCATTCTGGGAAGCCATATCTCCTGACAGCTAACCCTAACTTGGGTCTTAACCCTAATTTTTTTCTTCCGACTGAAACATTTCCCTGTCCACATGGTGTACTAACTGGCAGTATGTTATACTCCTGATGGCCTACTCAGTCTGTTTTACCAATCTAGGCTTCACCAAAACCCTGGTTACATCCTGGGAAGCCAAGTCTCCCCAACCCTAACCCTAATTTGAGTCTCAGGCCTCGTTTCCTTTTGGGACTGAAACATACCGCCATCCACAGAGTGTACCAAATGTCAGTATGGAAGACATCTTGATGTCCCACTCAGTCTGATTCAGCAAGCTAGGCTTCACCAAGGACCCATTTCCAACCTGGGAAGCCACATCTCCCCAACCCTAATCCTAACTTCTGACTTAACCCTGATTTTCTTGTGCAAATGTAACAAACCCCCATCCTCATGTGGTACTAAAAGACAGTAGGCACACAATTCCTTTGGTCCTCTCAGTCTGTTTCACCATGCTTGGCTTCAGCAACACCCTGTTTCCCTTCTGGGAAGCCAAGTCTCCCGACCCCTAACCCTCACTTGGGTCTTAACCCAAATTTCCTCTATGGAATGAAACATCTCCCTCTCCATAGGGTGTATTAACAGGCAGTATGTTATCCTCCGGATGGCCTACTCAGTCTGTTTTACCAATCTATGCTTCACCAAGACCCTGGTTCCATCCTGGGAAACCAATTCTCCCCAACCCTAACCCTAATTTGAGTCTCAGCCCGTTTTTCCTTTTTGGAATGAAACATACCGCCGTCCACAGAGTGTACCAAATGTCAGTATGGAAGCCATCTTGATGGCGACTCAGTCTGATTCACCAAGCTAGGCTTCACCAAGAACTCGTTTTCTACCTGGCAAGCCACATCTCCCCTTCCCTAGCCCTAACATGAGATTTTACCCCAATTTTCTTGTGCAACTGTAACAAACCGCCGTCCACGCTTTGAAGTAAAAGAAAGAAGGCACCCCGTTCTGATGGCCCACTCAGTCTGTTTTAGCAAGCTTGCCTTCACCGAAGCCCTGATTCCATTCGGGGAAGCCCAGTCTCCCCAATCCTAACCCTAACCTGGGTTTTAACCCTAATTTCCGTTTGGGAATCAAACATCCCCCGTCCAAACAGTGTTCTAAAAGACAGGAGGCAACCTTTGGTGAAGCCCCACTCACTCTATTTCAACATGCTTGGCTTTTCAGAGGCCCTGGTTCACTCCTGGGAAGCCAAGTCTCCACAACCCTAACCCCACCTGGAGTCTTAACCCTAATGTTCTTGTGCGACTGTAACAAACGCCCATCCACAGGTTGACAGTAGGCACACCACTCCTTTGGCCCTGTCAGTCTGTTTCACCATGCTTGGCTTCAGCAACACCCTGTTTCCCTTCTGGGAAGCCAAGTCTCCCGACCCCTAACCCTCACTTGGGTCTTAACCCAAATTTCCTCTATGGAATGAAACATGTCCCTGTCCATAGGGTGTATTAACAGGCAGTATGTTATCCTCCTGATGGCCTACTCAGTCTGTTTTACCAATCTATGCTTCACCAAGACCCTGGTTCCATCCTGGGAAACCAATTCTCCCCAACCCTAACCCTAATTTGAGTCTTAGCCCTAATTTCCTTTTTGGACTGAAACATACCGCCGTCCACAGAGTGTACCAAATGTCAGTATGGAAGACATCTTGATGTCCCACTCAGTCTGATTCAGCAAGCTAGGCTTCACCAAGGACCTATTTCCAGCCTGGGAAGCCACATCTCCCCAACCCTAACCCTAACTTGAGACTCAACCTGATTTCGTTGTGCAAATGTAACAAACCCCCATCCTCATGTTGTACTAAAAGACAGTAGGCACACAATTCCTTTGGCCCTCTCAGTCTGTTTCACCATGCTTGGCTTCAGCAACACCCTGTTTCCCTTCTGGGAAGCCATGTCTCCTGACCTCTAACCCTAACTTGGGTCTTAACCCTAATTTTCTCTTTGGACTGAAACATTTCCCTGTCCACATGGTGTACTAACTGGCAGTATGTTATACTCCTGATGGCCTACTCAGTCTGTTTTACCAATCTAGGCTTCACCAAAACCCTGGTTACATCCTGGGAAGCCAAGTCTCCCCAACCCTAACCCTAATTTGAGTCTCAGGCCTCGTTTCCTTTTGGGACTGAAACATACCGCCGTCCACAGTGTGTACCAAATGTCAGTATGGAAGACATCTTGATGTCCCACTCAGTCTGATTCAGCAAGCTAGGCTTCACCAAGGACCCGTTTCCAACCTGGGAAGCCACATCTCCCCAACCCTAACCCTAACTTGAGACTTAACCCTGATTTTCTTGTGCAAATGTAACAAACCCCCATCCTCATGTTGTACTAAACGACAGTAGGCACCCCGTTCTGATTACCCACTTTGTGTGTTCTACTAAGCTTGGCTTCAGCAACACCCTGTTTCCATTCTGGGAAGCCCAGTCTCCCCAACCCTAATCCTAACTTGGGTTTTAACCCAAATATTGTAGAGGAATGTGAACATCCCACAGTCCACACGGTGTAGTAAAAGACAGGAGGCAACCCATCCTAATGGGCCACTCACTGTGTTTCACTGTGCTTGGCTTTACCGAGGTCCTGGTTCCCTCCTGAGAATCCCAGTTTCCCCAACCCTAACCCTATTTTGAGTTTCAGCCCTAATTTCCTTTTTGGACCGAAACATACCGCCATCCACAGAGTGTACCAAACGTCAGTATGGAAGCCATCTTGATGGCGACTCAGTCTTATTCACCAAGCTAGGCTTCACCAAGAACTCGTTTTCTACCTGGCAAGCCACATCTCCCCATCGCTAGCCCTAACATGAGATTTTACCCTAATTTTCTTGTGCAATTGTAAGAAACCGCCGTCCACGCTTTGTAGTAAAAGAAAGAAGGCACCCCGTTCTGATGGCCCACTCAGTCTGTTTTACCAAACTCACCGTCACCAACACCTTCTTTCCATTCTGGGAAGACCAGTCTCCCGAACCCTAACCCTAACCTGGGTTTTAACCCTAATTTCCTTTTGGGGATGAAACATCCCCCCGTCCACACAGTGTACTAAAAGACAGGAGGCAACCTTTCATGAAGGCCCACTCATTCTCTTTCAACATGCTTTTCTTTTCCGAGGCCATGGTTCACTCCTGGGAAGGCAAGTCTCCCCAACCCTAACCCTAACTTGGGTCTTAACCCTAATTTTTTCTTTGGACTGAAACATTTCCCTGTCCACATGGTATACTAACTGGCAGTATGTTATACTCCTGACGGTCTACTCAGTCTGTTTTACCAATCGAGGTTTCACCAAGACCCTGGTTCCATCCTGGGAAGCCCAGTCTCCCCAACGCTAACTCTAACTTGGGTTTCAACCCAAATATTGTAGAGGAACGTTAACATCCCACAGTTCACAAGGTGTAGTAAAAGACAAGAGGCAACCCATCCTGTTGGGCCACTCAATCGGTGTCACCATGCTTGGCTTTACCGAGTTCCTGTTTCCCTCCTGAGTAGCCCAGTCTCCCCAACCCTAATCCTAATTGGAGTCTCAACACTAATCTCCTTTTTGGACTGAAACATACCGCCGTCCACAGAGTGTACCAAATGTCAGTATGGAAGCCATCTTGTTGTCCCACTCAGTCTGATTCACCAAGCTAGGCTTCACCAAGAACCCATTTCCAACCTGGGAAGTCCAGTCTCCCAAACCCTAACCCCAACGTCGGTTTTAACCCTAATTTCCTTTTAGGAATGAAACATCCCCCCATCCACACGGTGTTCTAGAAGAAAGGAGGCAACCCTTCGTGAAGGCCCACTCATTCTGTTTCAACATGCTTGGCTTTTCCGAGGCCCTGGTTCACTCCTGGGAAGCCACGTCTCCCCAACCCTAACTCTAACTTGAGACTTAACCTAATTTTCTTGTGCAACTGTAACAAACCGCCGTCCACACTTTGCACTAAAAGATAGTACGCACCCCGTTCTGATGTCCCACTCAGTCTGTTTTACCATGCTCGCCTTCACCAACACCCTGTTTCCATTCTGGGAAGCCCATTCTCCCGAACCCTACCCTAACTTGGGTTTTAACCCTAATTTCCTCTTGGGAATGAAACATCCCCCCGTCCACACAGTGTACTAAAAGACAGGAGGCAACTTTCGTGAAGGCCCACTCATTCTCTTTCAACATGCTTTTCTTTTCCGAGGCCATGGTTCACTCCTGGGAAGTCAAGTCTCCCCAACCCTAACCCTAACTTGGATCTTAACCCTAATTTCCTCTTGGGACTGAAACATGTCCCTGTCCACACTGTGTACTAACGGGCAATATATTATCCTCCTGATGGCCCATTCAGTCTGTTTTACCAATCGAGGCTTCACCAAGACCCTGGTTCCATCCTGGGAAG
The DNA here is from genome assembly GCF_057233095.1 of Heloderma suspectum. Lineage (NCBI taxonomy): Eukaryota > Metazoa > Chordata > Lepidosauria > Squamata > Helodermatidae > Heloderma > Heloderma suspectum. The sequence continues at coordinate 147,299,025 of NC_139461.1, forward strand.
CCCAGTCTGCCCAACCCTAACCCTAACTTGGTTTTTAACCCAAATATTGTAGAGGAACTTTAACATCCCACATTCCACACGGTGTACTAAAAGACAGGAGGAAACCCATCCTGATGGGCCACTCAATCTGTTTCAGCATGCTTGGCTTTAGCGAGTTCCTGTTTCCCTCCTGAGAAGGCCAGTCTCCCCAACCCTAACCCTAATTAGAGTATCCACCCTAATTTCCTTTTTGGACTGAAACATACCGCCGTCCACAGAGTGTACCAAATATCAGTATGGAAGCCATCTTGTTGTCCCACTCAGTCTGATTCATCAAGCTTGGCTTCACCAAGAACCCGTTTCCAACCTGGGAAGCCACATCTCCCCAACCCTTACCCTAACTTGAGTCTTAACCCTCATTTTCTTGTGCAACTGTAATAAACCCCCATCCACATGTTGTACTAAAAGACAGAAGGTACACCATTCTTTTGGCCCTCTCAGTCTGTTTCACCATGCTTGCCTTCAGCAAACCCTGTTTCCATTTTGGGATGCCAAGCCTCCCGACCCCTAAGCCTAACTTGGCACTTAACCCTAATTTCCTCTTTGGACTGAAACATGTCCCTGTCCACATGGTATACTAACGGGCAGTACGTTATCCTCCTGATGGCCTACTCAGTCTGTTTTACCAATCTAGGCTTCACCAAGACTCTGGTTCCATCCAGGGAAGCCCAGTCTGCCCAACCCTAACCCTAACTTGGGTTTTAACCCAAATTTTGTTTAGGAACTTCAACATCCCCCAGTTCACACGGTGTGCTAAAGGCAGGAGGCAACCCATCCTGAAGGCCCACTCATTTTATTTCAACATGCTTGGCTTTCCCGACGCCCTGGTAAACTCCTGGGAATCGAAGTCTCCCCAACCCTAACCCTCACTTGGGTTTTAACTCAAATATTGTAGAATGACGTTAACATCCCACAGTTCACAAGGTGTAGTACAAGACAAGAGGCAACCCATCCTTTTGGGCCACTCAATTGGTTTCACCATGCTTGGCTTTACCGAGGTCCTGGTTCCCTCCTGAGAAGCCCAGTTTTCCCAACCCTAATCCTAATTGGAGTCTCAACACTCCAATCAGTCCACTCCTTTTTGGACTGAAACATACCGCCGTCCACAGAGTGTACCAAATGTCAGTATGGAAGGCATCTTGTTGTCCCACTCAGTCTGATTCACCAAGCTAGGCTTCAACAAGAACCCATTTCCAACCTGGGAAGTCCAGTCTCCCAAACCCTAACCCCAATGTCGGTTTTAACCCTCATTTCCTTTTGGGAATGAAACATCCCCCCATCCACACGGTGTTCTAGAAGACAGGAGGCAACCCTTCGTGAAGGCCCACTCATTCTGTTTCAACATCCTTGGCTTTTCCGAGGCCAAGGTTCACTCCTGGGAAGCCACGTCTCCCCAACCCTAACTCTAACTTGAGACTTAACCTAATTTTCTTGTGCAACTGTAACAAACCGCCGTACACACTTTGCACTAAAAGATAGTAGGCACACCGTTCTGATGGCCCACTCAGTCTGTTTTACCAAACTCGCCGTCACCAACACCTTTTTTCCATTCTGGGAAGACCAGTCTCCCGAACCTTAACCCTAACTTGGGTTTTAACCCTAATTTCCTTTTGGGAATGAAACATCCCCCATCCACACAGTGTACTAAAAGACAGGAGTCAACTTTCGTGAAGGCCCACTCATTCTCTTTCAACATGCTTGGCTTTTCCGAGGCCATGGTTCACTCCTGGGAAGGCAAGTCTCCCCAACCCTAACCCTAACTTGGATCTTAACCCTAATTTCCTCTTGGGACTGAAACATGTCCCTGTCCACACTGTGTACTAACAGGCAGTATGTTATCCTCCTGATGGCCTACTCAGTCTGTTTTACCAATCTATGCTTCACCAAGACCCTGGTTCCATCCTGGGAAACCAATTCTCCCCAACCCTAACCCTAATTTGAGTCTTAGCCCTTTTTTCCTTTTTGGACTGAAACATACCGCCGTCCACAGAGTGTACCAAATGTCAGTATGGAAGCCATCTTGATGGCGACTCAGTCTGATTCACCAAGCTAGGCTTCACCAAGAACTCGTTTTCTACCTGGCAAGCCACATCTGCCCATCCCTAGCCCTAACATGAGATTTTACCCCAATTTTCTTGTGCAACTGTAACAAACCGCCGTCCACACTTTGAAGTAAAAGAAAGAAGGCACCCCGTTCTGATGGCCCACTCAGTCTGTTTTAGCAAGCTTGCCTTCACCAAAGCCCTGTTTCCATTCGGGGAAGCCCAGTCTCCCCAATCCTAACCCTAACCTGGGTTTTAACCCTAATTTCCGTTTGGGAATCAAACATCCCCCGTCCAAACAGTGTTCTAAAAGACAGGAGGCAACCCTTGGTGAAGCCCCACTCACTCTATTTCAACATGCTTGGCTTTTCAGAGGCCCTGGTTCACTCCTGGGAAGCCAAGTCTCCACAACCCTAACCCTACCTGGAGTCTTAACCCTAATGTTCTTGTGTGACTGTAACAAACGCCCATCCACAGGTTGACAGTAGGCACACCATTTCTTTGGCCCTGTCAGTCTGTTTCACCATGCTTGGCATCAGCAACACCCTGTTTCCCTTCTGGGAAGCCAAGTCTCCCGACCCCTAACCCTCACTTGGGTCTTAACCCAAATTTCCTCTATGGAATGAAACATGTCCCTGTCCATAGGGTGTATTAACAGGCAGTATGTTATCCTCCTGATGGCCTACTCAGTCTGTTTTACCAATCCATGCTTCACCAAGACCCTGGTTCCATCCGGGGAAACAAGTCTCCCCAACCCTAACCCTAATTTGAGTCTCAGGCCTAATTTCCTTTTTGGACTGAAACATACTGCCGTCCACAGAGTGTACCAAATGTCAGTATGGAAGTCATCTTGATGTCCCACTCAGTCTGATTCAGCAAGTTAGGCTTCACCAAGGACCCGTTTCCAACCTGGGAAGCCACATCTCCCCAACCCTAACCCTAACTTGAGACTTAACCTGATTTTCTTGTGCAAATTTAACAAACCCCCATCCTCATGTTGTACTGAAAGACAGTAGGCACACAATTCCTTTGGCCCTCTCAGTCTGTTTCACCATGCTTGGCTTCAGCAACACCGTGTTTCCATTCTGGGAAGCCATGTCTCCTGACCGTTAACCCTAACTTGGGTCTTAACCCTAATTTTTTCTTCCGACTGAAACATTTCCCTGTCCACATGGTGTACTAACTGGCAGTATTTTATCCTCCTGATGGCCTACTCAGTCTGTTTTACCAATCTAGGCTTCACCAAAACCCTGGTTACATCCTGGGAAGCCAAGTCTCCCCAACCCTAACCCTAATTTGAGTCTCAACCCTCATTTTCTTTTTGGACTGAAACATACCGCCGTCCACAGAGTGTATCAAATGTCAGTATGGAAGACATCTTGATGTCCCACTCAGTCTGATTCAGCAAGTTAGGCTTCACCAAGGACCCGTTTCCAACCTGGGAAGCCACATCTCCCCAACCCTAACCCTAACTTCTGACTTAACCCTGATTTTCTTGTGCAAATGTAACAAACCCCCATCCTCATGTTGTACTAAAAGACAGTAGGCATACAATTCTTTTGGCCCTCTCAGTCTGTTTCACCATGCTTGGCTTCAGCAACACCCTGTTTCCATTCTGGGAAGCCATGTCTCCTGACCGCTAACCCTAACTTGGGTTTTAACCCTAATTTTTTCCTTGGACTGAAACATTTCCCTGTCCACATGGTGTACTAACTGGCAGTATGTTATCCTCCTGATGGCCTACTCAGTCTGTTTTACCAATCTAGGCTTCACCAAAACCCTGGTTACATCCTGGGAAGCCAAGTCTCCCCAACCCTAACCCTAATTTGAGTCTCAGGCCTAATTTCCTTTTTGGACTGAAACATAACGCCGTCCACAGAGTGTACCAAATGTCAGTATGGAAGACATCTTGATGTCCCACTCAGTCTGATTCAGCAAGCTAGGCTTCACCAAGGACGCGTTTCCAACCTGGGAAGCCACATCTCCCCAACCCTAACCCTAACTTGAGACTTAACCTGATTTTCTTGTGCAAATGTAACAAACCCCCATCCTCATGTTGTACTAAAAGACAGTAGGCATACAATTCCTTTGGCCCTCTCAGTCTGTTTCACCATGCTTGGCTTCAGCAACACCCTGTTTCCATTCTGGGAAGCCATGTCTCCTGACCGCTAACCCTAACTTGGGTCTTAACCCTAATTTTTTCTTCCGACTGAAACATTTCCCTGTCCACATGGTGTACTAACTGGCAGTATGTTATCCTCCTGATGGCCTACTCAGTCTGTTTTACCAATCTAGGCTTCACCAAAACCCTGGTTACATCCTGGGAAGCCAAGTCTCCCCAACCCTAACCCTAATTTGAGTCTCAGGCCTAATTTCCTTTTTGGACTGAAACATAACGCCGTCCACAGAGTGTACCAAATGTCAGTATGGAAGACATCTTGATGTCCCACTCAGTCTGATTCAGCAAGCTAGGCTTCACCAAGGACGCGTTTCCAACCTGGGAAGCCACATCTCCCCAACCCTAACCCTAACTTGAGACTTAACCTGATTTTCTTGTGCAAATGTAACAAACCCCCATCCTCATGTTGTACTAAAAGACAGTAGGCATACAATTCCTTTGGCCCTCTCAGTCTGTTTCACCATGCTTGGCTTCAGCAACACCGTGTTTCCATTCTGGGAAGCCATATCTCCTGACCGCTAACCCTAACTTGGGTCTTAACCCTAATTTTTTCTTCCGACTGAAACATTTCCCTGTCCACATGGTGTACTATCTGGCAGTATGTTATACTCCTGATGGCCTACTCAGTCTGTTTTACCAATCTAGGCTTCACCAAAACCCTGGTTACATCCTGGGAAGCCAAGTCTCCCCAACCCTAACCCTAATTTGAGTCTCAGGCCTCGTTTCCTTTTGGGACTGAAACATACCGCCGTCCACAGAGTGTACCAAATGTCAGTATGGAAGACATCTTGATGTCCCACTCAGTCTGATTCAGCAAGCTAGGCTTCACCAAGGACCCGTTTCCAACCTGGGAAGCCACATCTCCCCAACCCTAACCCTAACTTGAGACTTAACCTGATTTTCTTGTGCAAATGTAACAAACCCCCATCCTCATGTCCTACTAAAAGACAGTAGGCACACGATTCCTTTGGCCCTCTCAGTCTGTTTCACCATGCTTGGCTTCAGCAACACCCTGTTTCCCTTCTGGGAAGCCGAGTCTCCCGACCCCTAACCCTCACTTGGGTCTTAACCCAAATTTCCTCTATGGAATGAAACATGTCCCTGTCCATAGGGTGTATTAACAGGCAGTATGTTATCCTCCTGATGGCCTACTCAGTCTGTTTTACCAATCCATGCTTCACCAAGACCCTGGTTCCATCCGGGGAAACAAGTCTCCCCAACCCTAACCCTAATTTGAGTCTCAGGCCTAATTTCCTTTTTGGACTGAAACATACTGCCGTCCACAGAGTGTACCAAATGTCAGTATGGAAGTCATCTTGATGTCCCACTCAGTCTGATTCAGCAAGTTAGGCTTCACCAAGGACCCGTTTCCAACCTGGGAAGCCACATCTCCCCAACCCTAACCCTAACTTGAGACTTAACCTGATTTTCTTGTGCAAATTTAACAAACCCCCATCCTCATGTTGTACTGAAAGACAGTAGGCACACAATTCCTTTGGCCCTCTCAGTCTGTTTCACCATGCTTGGCTTCAGCAACACCGTGTTTCCATTCTGGGAAGCCATGTCTCCTGACCGTTAACCCTAACTTGGGTCTTAACCCTAATTTTTTCTTCCGACTGAAACATTTCCCTGTCCACATGGTGTACTAACTGGCAGTATTTTATCCTCCTGATGGCCTACTCAGTCTGTTTTACCAATCTAGGCTTCACCAAAACCCTGGTTACATCCTGGGAAGCCAAGTCTCCCCAACCCTAACCCTAATTTGAGTCTCAACCCTCATTTTCTTTTTGGACTGAAACATACCGCCGTCCACAGAGTGTATCAAATGTCAGTATGGAAGACATCTTGATGTCCCACTCAGTCTGATTCAGCAAGTTAGGCTTCACCAAGGACCCGTTTCCAACCTGGGAAGCCACATCTCCCCAACCCTAACCCTAACTTCTGACTTAACCCTGATTTTCTTGTGCAAATGTAACAAACCCCCATCCTCATGTTGTACTAAAAGACAGTAGGCATACAATTCTTTTGGCCCTCTCAGTCTGTTTCACCATGCTTGGCTTCAGCAACACCCTGTTTCCATTCTGGGAAGCCATGTCTCCTGACCGCTAACCCTAACTTGGGTTTTAACCCTAATTTTTTCCTTGGACTGAAACATTTCCCTGTCCACATGGTGTACTAACTGGCAGTATGTTATCCTCCTGATGGCCTACTCAGTCTGTTTTACCAATCTAGGCTTCACCAAAACCCTGGTTACATCCTGGGAAGCCAAGTCTCCCCAACCCTAACCCTAATTTGAGTCTCAGGCCTAATTTCCTTTTTGGACTGAAACATAACGCCGTCCACAGAGTGTACCAAATGTCAGTATGGAAGACATCTTGATGTCCCACTCAGTCTGATTCAGCAAGCTAGGCTTCACCAAGGACGCGTTTCCAACCTGGGAAGCCACATCTCCCCAACCCTAACCCTAACTTGAGACTTAACCTGATTTTCTTGTGCAAATGTAACAAACCCCCATCCTCATGTTGTACTAAAAGACAGTAGGCATACAATTCCTTTGGCCCTCTCAGTCTGTTTCACCATGCTTGGCTTCAGCAACACCCTGTTTCCATTCTGGGAAGCCATGTCTCCTGACCGCTAACCCTAACTTGGGTCTTAACCCTAATTTTTTCTTCCGACTGAAACATTTCCCTGTCCACATGGTGTACTAACTGGCAGTATGTTATCCTCCTGATGGCCTACTCAGTCTGTTTTACCAATCTAGGCTTCACCAAAACCCTGGTTACATCCTGGGAAGCCAAGTCTCCCCAACCCTAACCCTAATTTGAGTCTCAGGCCTAATTTCCTTTTTGGACTGAAACATAACGCCGTCCACAGAGTGTACCAAATGTCAGTATGGAAGACATCTTGATGTCCCACTCAGTCTGATTCAGCAAGCTAGGCTTCACCAAGGACGCGTTTCCAACCTGGGAAGCCACATCTCCCCAACCCTAACCCTAACTTGAGACTTAACCTGATTTTCTTGTGCAAATGTAACAAACCCCCATCCTCATGTTGTACTAAAAGACAGTAGGCATACAATTCCTTTGGCCCTCTCAGTCTGTTTCACCATGCTTGGCTTCAGCAACACCGTGTTTCCATTCTGGGAAGCCATATCTCCTGACCGCTAACCCTAACTTGGGTCTTAACCCTAATTTTTTCTTCCGACTGAAACATTTCCCTGTCCACATGGTGTACTATCTGGCAGTATGTTATACTCCTGATGGCCTACTCAGTCTGTTTTACCAATCTAGGCTTCACCAAAACCCTGGTTACATCCTGGGAAGCCAAGTCTCCCCAACCCTAACCCTAATTTGAGTCTCAGGCCTCGTTTCCTTTTGGGACTGAAACATACCGCCGTCCACAGAGTGTACCAAATGTCAGTATGGAAGACATCTTGATGTCCCACTCAGTCTGATTCAGCAAGCTAGGCTTCACCAAGGACCCGTTTCCAACCTGGGAAGCCACATCTCCCCAACCCTAACCCTAACTTGAGACTTAACCTGATTTTCTTGTGCAAATGTAACAAACCCCCATCCTCATGTCCTACTAAAAGACAGTAGGCACACGATTCCTTTGGCCCTCTCAGTCTGTTTCACCATGCTTGGCTTCAGCAACACCCTGTTTCCCTTCTGGGAAGCCGAGTCTCCCGACCCCTAACCCTCACTTGGGTCTTAACCCAAATTTCCTCTATGGAATGAAACATGTCCCTGTCCATAGGGTGTATTAACAGGCAGTATGTTATCCTCCTGATGGCCTACTCAGTCTGTTTTACCAATCTATGCTTCACCAAGACCCTGGTTCCATCCGGGGAAACAAGTCTCCCCAACCCTAACCCTAATTTGAGTCTCAGGCCTAATTTCCTTTTTGGACTGAAACATACTGCCGTCCACAGAGTGTACCAAATGTCAGTATGGAAGTCATCTTGATGTCCCACTCAGTCTGATTCAGCAAGTTAGGCTTCACCAAGGACCCGTTTCCAACCTGGGAAGCCACATCTCCCCAACCCTAACCCTAACTTGAGACTTAACCTGATTTTCTTGTGCAAATTTAACAAACCCCCATCCTCATGTTGTACTGAAAGACAGTAGGCACACAATTCCTTTGGCCCTCTCAGTCTGTTTCACCATGCTTGGCTTCAGCAACACCGTGTTTCCATTCTGGGAAGCCATGTCTCCTGACCGTTAACCCTAACTTGGGTCTTAACCCTAATTTTTTCTTCCGACTGAAACATTTCCCTGTCCACATGGTGTACTAACTGGCAGTATTTTATCCTCCTGATGGCCTACTCAGTCTGTTTTACCAATCTAGGCTTCACCAAAACCCTGGTTACATCCTGGGAAGCCAAGTCTCCCCAACCCTAACCCTAATTTGAGTCTCAACCCTCATTTTCTTTTTGGACTGAAACATACCGCCGTCCACAGAGTGTATCAAATGTCAGTATGGAAGACATCTTGATGTCCCACTCAGTCTGATTCAGCAAGTTAGGCTTCACCAAGGACCCGTTTCCAACCTGGGAAGCCACATCTCCCCAACCCTAACCCTAACTTCTGACTTAACCCTGATTTTCTTGTGCAAATGTAACAAACCCCCATCCTCATGTTGTACTAAAAGACAGTAGGCATACAATTCTTTTGGCCCTCTCAGTCTGTTTCACCATGCTTGGCTTCAGCAACACCCTGTTTCCATTCTGGGAAGCCATGTCTCCTGACCGCTAACCCTAACTTGGGTTTTAACCCTAATTTTTTCCTTGGACTGAAACATTTCCCTGTCCACATGGTGTACTAACTGGCAGTATGTTATCCTCCTGATGGCCTACTCAGTCTGTTTTACCAATCTAGGCTTCACCAAAACCCTGGTTACATCCTGGGAAGCCAAGTCTCCCCAACCCTAACCCTAATTTGAGTCTCAGGCCTAATTTCCTTTTTGGACTGAAACATAACGCCGTCCACAGAGTGTACCAAATGTCAGTATGGAAGACATCTTGATGTCCCACTCAGTCTGATTCAGCAAGCTAGGCTTCACCAAGGACGCGTTTCCAACCTGGGAAGCCACATCTCCCCAACCCTAACCCTAACTTGAGACTTAACCTGATTTTCTTGTGCAAATGTAACAAACCCCCATCCTCATGTTGTACTAAAAGACAGTAGGCATACAATTCCTTTGGCCCTCTCAGTCTGTTTCACCATGCTTGGCTTCAGCAACACCCTGTTTCCATTCTGGGAAGCCATGTCTCCTGACCGCTAACCCTAACTTGGGTCTTAACCCTAATTTTTTCTTCCGACTGAAACATTTCCCTGTCCACATGGTGTACTAACTGGCAGTATGTTATCCTCCTGATGGCCTACTCAGTCTGTTTTACCAATCTAGGCTTCACCAAAACCCTGGTTACATCCTGGGAAGCCAAGTCTCCCCAACCCTAACCCTAATTTGAGTCTCAGGCCTAATTTCCTTTTTGGACTGAAACATAACGCCGTCCACAGAGTGTACCAAATGTCAGTATGGAAGACATCTTGATGTCCCACTCAGTCTGATTCAGCAAGCTAGGCTTCACCAAGGACGCGTTTCCAACCTGGGAAGCCACATCTCCCCAACCCTAACCCTAACTTGAGACTTAACCTGATTTTCTTGTGCAAATGTAACAAACCCCCATCCTCATGTTGTACTAAAAGACAGTAGGCATACAATTCCTTTGGCCCTCTCAGTCTGTTTCACCATGCTTGGCTTCAGCAACACCGTGTTTCCATTCTGGGAAGCCATATCTCCTGACCGCTAACCCTAACTTGGGTCTTAACCCTAATTTTTTCTTCCGACTGAAACATTTCCCTGTCCACATGGTGTACTATCTGGCAGTATGTTATACTCCTGATGGCCTACTCAGTCTGTTTTACCAATCTAGGCTTCACCAAAACCCTGGTTACATCCTGGGAAGCCAAGTCTCCCCAACCCTAACCCTAATTTGAGTCTCAGGCCTCGTTTCCTTTTGGGACTGAAACATACCGCCGTCCACAGAGTGTACCAAATGTCAGTATGGAAGACATCTTGATGTCCCACTCAGTCTGATTCAGCAAGCTAGGCTTCACCAAGGACCCGTTTCCAACCTGGGAAGCCACATCTCCCCAACCCTAACCCTAACTTGAGACTTAACCTGATTTTCTTGTGCAAATGTAACAAACCCCCATCCTCATGTCCTACTAAAAGACAGTAGGCACACGATTCCTTTGGCCCTCTCAGTCTGTTTCACCATGCTTGGCTTCAGCAACACCCTGTTTCCCTTCTGGGAAGCCGAGTCTCCCGACCCCTAACCCTCACTTGGGTCTTAACCCAAATTTCCTCTATGGAATGAAACATGTCCCTGTCCATAGGGTGTATTAACAGGCAGTATGTTATCCTCCTGATGGCCTACTCAGTCTGTTTTACCAATCCATGCTTCACCAAGACCCTGGTTCCATCCGGGGAAACAAGTCTCCCCAACCCTAACCCTAATTTGAGTCTCAGGCCTAATTTCCTTTTTGGACTGAAACATACTGCCGTCCACAGAGTGTACCAAATGTCAGTATGGAAGTCATCTTGATGTCCCACTCAGTCTGATTCAGCAAGTTAGGCTTCACCAAGGACCCGTTTCCAACCTGGGAAGCCACATCTCCCCAACCCTAACCCTAACTTGAGACTTAACCTGATTTTCTTGTGCAAATTTAACAAACCCCCATCCTCATGTTGTACTGAAAGACAGTAGGCACACAATTCCTTTGGCCCTCTCAGTCTGTTTCACCATGCTTGGCTTCAGCAACACCGTGTTTCCATTCTGGGAAGCCATGTCTCCTGACCGTTAACCCTAACTTGGGTCTTAACCCTAATTTTTTCTTCCGACTGAAACATTTCCCTGTCCACATGGTGTACTAACTGGCAGTATTTTATCCTCCTGATGGCCTACTCAGTCTGTTTTACCAATCTAGGCTTCACCAAAACCCTGGTTACATCCTGGGAAGCCAAGTCTCCCCAACCCTAACCCTAATTTGAGTCTCAACCCTCATTTTCTTTTTGGACTGAAACATACCGCCGTCCACAGAGTGTATCAAATGTCAGTATGGAAGACATCTTGATGTCCCACTCAGTCTGATTCAGCAAGTTAGGCTTCACCAAGGACCCGTTTCCAACCTGGGAAGCCACATCTCCCCAACCCTAACCCTAACTTCTGACTTAACCCTGATTTTCTTGTGCAAATGTAACAAACCCCCATCCTCATGTTGTACTAAAAGACAGTAGGCATACAATTCTTTTGGCCCTCTCAGTCTGTTTCACCATGCTTGGCTTCAGCAACACCCTGTTTCCATTCTGGGAAGCCATGTCTCCTGACCGCTAACCCTAACTTGGGTTTTAACCCTAATTTTTTCCTTGGACTGAAACATTTCCCTGTCCACATGGTGTACTAACTGGCAGTATGTTATCCTCCTGATGGCCTACTCAGTCTGTTTTACCAATCTAGGCTTCACCAAAACCCTGGTTACATCCTGGGAAGCCAAGTCTCCCCAACCCTAACCCTAATTTGAGTCTCAGGCCTAATTTCCTTTTTGGACTGAAACATAACGCCGTCCACAGAGTGTACCAAATGTCAGTATGGAAGACATCTTGATGTCCCACTCAGTCTGATTCAGCAAGCTAGGCTTCACCAAGGACGCGTTTCCAACCTGGGAAGCCACATCTCCCCAACCCTAACCCTAACTTGAGACTTAACCTGATTTTCTTGTGCAAATGTAACAAACCCCCATCCTCATGTTGTACTAAAAGACAGTAGGCATACAATTCCTTTGGCCCTCTCAGTCTGTTTCACCATGCTTGGCTTCAGCAACACCCTGTTTCCATTCTGGGAAGCCATGTCTCCTGACCGCTAACCCTAACTTGGGTCTTAACCCTAATTTTTTCTTCCGACTGAAACATTTCCCTGTCCACATGGTGTACTAACTGGCAGTATGTTATCCTCCTGATGGCCTACTCAGTCTGTTTTACCAATCTAGGCTTCACCAAAACCCTGGTTACATCCTGGGAAGCCAAGTCTCCCCAACCCTAACCCTAATTTGAGTCTCAGGCCTAATTTCCTTTTTGGACTGAAACATAACGCCGTCCACAGAGTGTACCAAATGTCAGTATGGAAGACATCTTGATGTCCCACTCAGTCTGATTCAGCAAGCTAGGCTTCACCAAGGACGCGTTTCCAACCTGGGAAGCCACATCTCCCCAACCCTAACCCTAACTTGAGACTTAACCTGATTTTCTTGTGCAAATGTAACAAACCCCCATCCTCATGTTGTACTAAAAGACAGTAGGCATACAATTCCTTTGGCCCTCTCAGTCTGTTTCACCATGCTTGGCTTCAGCAACACCGTGTTTCCATTCTGGGAAGCCATATCTCCTGACCGCTAACCCTAACTTGGGTCTTAACCCTAATTTTTTCTTCCGACTGAAACATTTCCCTGTCCACATGGTGTACTATCTGGCAGTATGTTATACTCCTGATGGCCTACTCAGTCTGTTTTACCAATCTAGGCTTCACCAAAACCCTGGTTACATCCTGGGAAGCCAAGTCTCCCCAACCCTAACCCTAATTTGAGTCTCAGGCCTCGTTTCCTTTTGGGACTGAAACATACCGCCGTCCACAGAGTGTACCAAATGTCAGTATGGAAGACATCTTGATGTCCCACTCAGTCTGATTCAGCAAGCTAGGCTTCACCAAGGACCCATTTCCAACCTGGGAAGCCACATCTCCCCAACCCTAACCCTAACTTGAGACTTAACCTGATTTTCTTGTGCAAATGTAACAAACCCCCATCCTCATGTCCTACTAAAAGACAGTAGGCACACGATTCCTTTGGCCCTCTCAGTCTGTTTCACCATGCTTGGCTTCAGCAACACCCTGTTTCCCTTCTGGGAAGCCAAGTCTCCCGACCCCTAACCCTCACTTGGGTCTTAACCCAAATATCCTCTATGGAATGAAACATCTCCCTCTCCATAGGGTGTATTAACAGGCAGTATGTTATCCTCCTGATGGCCTACTCAGTCTGTTTTACCAATCTATGCTTCACCAAGACCCTGGTTCCATCCTGGGAAACCAATTCTCCCCAACCCTAACCCTAATTTGAGTCTTAGCCCTTTTTTCCTTTTTGGACTGAAACATACCGCCGTCCACAGAGTGTACCAAATGTCAGTATGGAAGCCATCTTGATGGCGACTCAGTCTGATTCACCAAGCTAGGCTTCACCAAGAACTCGTTTTCTACCTGGCAAGCCACATCTCCCCATCCCTAGCCCTAACATGAGATTTTACCCCAATTTTCTTGTGCAACTGTAACAAACCGCCGTCCATGCTTTGTAGTAAAAGAAAGAAGGCACCCCGTTCTGATGGCCCACTCTGTCTGTTTTAGCAAGCTTGCCTTCACCAAAGCCCTGTTTCCATTCGGGGAAGCCCAGTCTCCCCAATCCTAACCCTAACCTGGTTTTTAACCCTAATTTCCTTTTGGGAATCAAACATCCCCCGTCCAAACAGTGTTCTAAAAGACAGGAGGCAACCCTTGGTGAAGCCCCACTCACTCTATTTCAACATGCTTGGCTTTTCAGAGGCCCTGGTTCACTCCTGGGAAGCCAAGTCTCCACAACCCTAACCCTACCTGGAGTCTTAACCCTAATGTTCTTGTGCGACTGTAACAAACGCCCATCCACAGGTTGACAGTAGGCACACCACTCCTTTGGCCCTGTCAGTCTGTTTCACCATGCTTGGCTTCAGCAACACCCTGTTTCCCTTCTGGGAAGCCAAGTCTCCAAACCCCTAACCCTCACTTGGGTCTTAACCCAAATTTCCTCTATGGATTGAAAGATGTCCCTGTCCATAGGGTGTATTAACAGGCAGTATGTTATCCTCCTGATGGCCTACTCAGTCTGTTTTACCAATCTATGCTTCACCAAGACCCTGGTTCCATCCTGGGAAACCAATTCTCCCCAACCCTAACCCTAATTTGAGTCTTAGCCCTAATTTCCTTTTTGGACTGAAACATACCGCCGTCCACAGAGTGTACCAAATGTCAGTATGGAAGACATCTTGATGTCCCACTCAGTCTGATTCAGCAAGCTAGGCTTCACCAAGGACCTATTTCCAGCCTGGGAAGCCACATCTCCCCAACCCTAACCCTAACTTGAGACTCAACCTGATTTCGTTGTGCAAATGTAACAAACCCCCATCCTCATGCTGTACTAAAAGACAGTAGGCACACAATTCCTTTGGCCCTCTCAGTCTGTTTCACCATGCTTGGCTTCAGCAACACCGTGTTTCCATTCTGGGAAGCCATATCTCCTGACAGCTAACCCTAACTTGGGTCTTAACCCTAATTTTTTCTTCCGACTGAAACATTTCCCTGTCCACATGGTGTACTAACTGGCAGTATGTTATACTCCTGATGGCCTACTCAGTCTGTTTTACCAATCTAGGCTTCACCAAAACCCTGGTTACATCCTGGGAAGCCAAGTCTCCCCAACCCTAACCCTAATTTGAGTCTCAGGCCTCGTTTCCTTTTGGGACTGAAACATACCGCCGTCCACAGAGTGTACCAAATGTCAGTATGGAAGACATCTTGATGTCCCACTCAGTCTGATTCAGCAAGCTAGGCTTCACCAAGGACCCGTTTCCAACCTGGGAAGCCACATCTCCCCAACCCTAACCCTAACTTGAGACTTAACCTGATTTTCTTGTGCAAATGTAACAAACCCCCATCCTCATGTTGTACTAAAAGACAGTAGGCACACGATTCCTTTGGCCCTCTCAGTCTGTTTCACCATGCTTGGCTTCAGCAACACCGTGTTTCCATTCTGGGAAGCCATGTCTCCTGACCGCTAACCCTAACTTGGGTCTTAACCCTAATTTTTTCTTTGGACTGAAACATTTCCCTGTCCACATGGTGTACTAACTGGCAGTATGTTATACTCCTGATGGCCTACTCAGTCTGTTTTACCAATCTAGGCTTCACCAAAACCCTGGTTACAACCTGGGAAGCCAAGTCTCCCCAACCCTAACCCTAATTTGAGTCTCAGGCCTAATTTCCTTTTTGGACTGAAACATACTGCCGTCCACAGAGTGTACCAAATGTCAGTATGGAAGACATCTTGATGTCCCACTCAGTCTGATTCAGCAAGTTAGGCTTCACCAAGGACCCGTTTCCAACCTGGGAAGCCACATCTCCCCAACCCTAACCCTCACATGAGACTTAACCTGATTTTCTTGTGCAAATGTAACAAACCCCCATCCTCATGTCCTACTAAAAGACAGTAGGCACACGATTCCTTTGGCCCTCTCAGTCTGTTTCACCATGCTTGGCTTCAGCAACACCCTGTTTCCCTTCTGGGAAGCCAAGTCTCCCGACCCCTAACCCTCACTTGGGTCTTAACCCAAATATCCTCTATGGAATGAAACATCTCCCTCTCCATAGGGTGTATTAACAGGCAGTATGTTATCCTCCTGATGGCCTACTCAGTCTGTTTTACCAATCTATGCTTCACCAAGACCCTGGTTCCATCCTGGGAAACCAATTCTCCCCAACCCTAACCCTAATTTGAGTCTTAGCCCTTTTTTCCTTTTTGGACTGAAACATACCGCCGTCCACAGAGTGTACCAAATGTCAGTATGGAAGCCATCTTGATGGCGACTCAGTCTGATTCACCAAGCTAGGCTTCACCAAGAACTCATTTTCTACCTGGCAAGCCACATCTCCCCATCCCTAGCCCTAACATGAGATTTTACCCCAATTTTCTTGTGCAACTGTAACAAACCGCCGTCCATGCTTTGTAGTAAAAGAAAGAAGGCACCCCGTTCTGATGGCCCACTCTGTCTGTTTTAGCAAGCTTGCCTTCACCAAAGCCCTGTTTCCATTCGGGGAAGCCCAGTCTCCCCAATCCTAACCCTAACCTGGTTTTTAACCCTAATTTCCGTTTGGGAATCAAACATCCCCCGTCCAAACAGTGTTCTAAAAGACAGGAGGCAACCCTTGGTGAAGCCCCACTCACTCTATTTCAACATGCTTGGCTTTTCAGAGGCCCTGGTTCACTCCTGGGAAGCCAAGTCTCCACAACCCTAACCCTACCTGGAGTCTTAACCCTAATGTTCTTGTGCGACTGTAACAAACGCCCATCCACAGGTTGACAGTAGGCACACCACTCCTTTGGCCCTGTCAGTCTGTTTCACCATGCTTGGCTTCAGCAACACCCTGTTTCCCTTCTGGGAAGCCAAGTCTCCCGACCCCTAACCCTCACTTGGGTCTTAACCCAAATTTCCTCTATGGATTGAAACATGTCCCTGTCCATAGGGTGTATTAACAGGCAGTATGTTATCCTCCTGATGGCCTACTCAGTCTGTTTTACCAAATTAGGCTTCACCAAGACCCTGGTTCCCTCCTGGGAAAACAAGTCTCCCCAACCCTAAAACTAATTTGAGTCTCAGGCCTAATTTCCTTTTTGGACTGAAACATACTGCCGTCCACAGAATGTACCAAATGTCAGTATGGAAGACATCTTGATGTCCCACTCAGTCTGATTCAGCAAGTTAGGCTTCACCAAGGACCCGTTTCCAACCTGGGAAGCCACATCTCCCCAACCCTAACCCTAACTTGAGACTTAACCTGATTTTCTTGTGCAAATTTAACAAACCCCCATCCTCATGTCCTACTAAAAGACAGTAGGCACACGATTCGTTTGGCCCTCTCAGTCTGTTTCACCATGCTTGGCTTCAGCAACACCCTGTTTCCATTCTGGGAAGCCAAGTCTCCCGACCCCTAACCCTCACTTGGGTCTTAACCCAAATATCCTCTATGGAATGAAACATCTCCCTCTCCATAGGGTGTATTAACAGGCAGTATGTTATCCTCCTGATGGCCTACTCAGTCTGTTTTACCAATCTATGCTTCACCAAGACCCTGGTTCCATCCTGGGAAACCAATTCTCCCCAACCCTAACCCTAATTTGAGTCTCAGCCCGTTTTTCCTTTTTGGACTGAAACATACCGCCGTCCACAGAGTGTACCAAAGGTCAGTATGGAAGCCATCTTGATGGCGACTCAGTCTGATTCACCTAGCTAGGCTTCACCAAGAACTCGTTTTCTACCTGGCAAGCCACATCTCCCCTTCCCTAGCCCTAACATGAGATTTTACCCCAATTTTCTTGTGCAACTGTAACAAACCGCCGTCCACGCTTTGAAGTAAAAGAAAGAAGGCACCCCGTTCTGATGGCCCACTCAGTCTGTTTTAGCAAGCTTGCCTTCACCAAAGCCCTGATTCCAGTCGGGGAAGCCCAGTCTCCCCAATCCTAACCCTAACCTGGGTTTTAACCCTAATTTCCGTTTGGGAATCAAACATCCCCCGTCCAAACAGTGTTCTAAAAGACAGGAGGCAACCCTTGGTGAAGCCCCACTCACTCTATTTCAACATGCTTGGCTTTTCAGAGGCCCTGGTTCACTCCTGGGAAGCCAAGTCTCCACAACCCTAACCCTACCTGGAGTCTTAACCCTAATGTTCTTGTGCGACTGTAACAAACGCCCATCCACAGGTTGACAGTAGGCACACCACTCCTTTGGCCCTGTCAGTCTGTTTCACCATGCTTGGCTTCAGCAACACCCTGTTTCCCTTCTGGGAAGCCAAGTCTCCCGACCCCTAACCCTCACTTGGGTCTTAACCCAAATTTCCTCTATGGAATGAAACATGTCCCTGTCCATAGGGTGTATTAACAGGCAGTATGTTATCCTCCTGATGGCCTACTCAGTCTGTTTTACCAATCTATGCTTCACCAAGACCCCGGTTCCATCCTGGGAAACCAATTCTCCCCAACCCTAACCCTAATTTGAGTCTTAGCCCTAATTTCCTTTTTGGACTGAAACATACCGCCGTCCACAGAGTGTACCAAATGTCAGTATGGAAGACATCTTGATGTCCCACTCAGTCTGATTCAGCATGCTAGGCTTCACCAAGGACCTATTTCCAGCATGGGAAGCCACATCTCCCCAACCCTAACCCTAACTTGAGACTCAACCTGATTTCGTTGTGCAAATGTAACAAACCCCCATCCTCATGTTGTACTAAAAGACAGTAGGCACACAATTCCTTTGGCCCTCTCAGTCTGTTTCACCATGCTTGGCTTCAGCAACACCGTGTTTCCATTCTGGGAAGCCATATCTCCTGACAGCTAACCCTAACTTGGGTCTTGACCCTAATTTTTTTCTTCCGACTGAAACATTTCCCTGTCCACATGGTGTACTAACTGGCAGTATGTTATACTCCTGATGGCCTACTCAGTCTGTTTTACCAATCTAGGCTTCACCAAAACCCTGGTTACATCCTGGGAAGCCAAGTCTCCCCAACCCTAACCCTAATTTGAGTCTCAGGCCTCGTTTCCTTTTGGGACTGAAACATACCGCCATCCACAGAGTGTACCAAATGTCAGTATGGAAGACATCTTGATGTCCCACTCAGTCTGATTCAGCAAGCTAGGCTTCACCAAGGACCCATTTCCAACCTGGGAAGCCACATCTCCCCAACCCTAATCCTAACTTGAGACTTAACCTGATTTTCTTGTGCAAATGTAACAAACCCCCATCCTCATGTCCTACTAAAAGACAGTAGGCACACAATTCCTTTGGTCCTCTCAGTCTGTTTCACCATGCTTGGCTTCAGCAACACCCTGTTTCCCTTCTGGGAAGCCAAGTCTCCCGACCCCTAACCCTCACTTGGGTCTTAACCCAAATTTCCTCTATGGAATGAAACATCTCCCTCTCCATAGGGTGTATTAACAGGCAGTATGTTATCCTCCGGATGGCCTACTCAGTCTGTTTTACCAATCTATGCTTCACCAAGACCCTGGTTCCATCCTGGGAAACCAATTCTCCCCAACCCTAACCCTAATTTGAGTCTCAGCCCGTTTTTCCTTTTTGGAATGAAACATACCGCCGTCCACAGAGTGTACCAAATGTCAGTATGGAAGCCATCTTGATGGCGATTCAGTCTGATTCACCAAGCTAGGCTTCACCAAGAACTCGTTTTCTACCTGGCAAGCCACATCTCCCCTTCCCTAGCCCTAACATGAGATTTTACCCCAATTTTCTTGTGCAACTGTAACAAACCGCCGTCCACGCTTTGAAGTAAAAGAAAGAAGGCACCCCGTTCTGATGGCCCACTCAGTCTGTTTTAGCAAGCTTGCCTTCACCGAAGCCCTGATTCCATTCGGGGAAGCCCAGTCTCCCCAATCCTAACCCTAACCTGGGTTTTAACCCTAATTTCCGTTTGGGAATCAAACATCCCCCGTCCAAACAGTGTTCTAAAAGACAGGAGGCAACCTTTGGTGAAGCCCCACTCACTCTATTTCAACATGCTTGGCTTTTCAGAGGCCCTGGTTCACTCCTGGGAAGCCAAGTCTCCACAACCCTAACCCCACCTGGAGTCTTAACCCTAATGTTCTTGTGCGACTGTAACAAACGCCCATCCACAGGTTGACAGTAGGCACACCACTCCTTTGGCCCTGTCAGTCTGTTTCACCATGCTTGGCTTCAGCAACACCCTGTTTCCCTTCTGGGAAGCCAAGTCTCCCGACCCCTAACCCTCACTTGGGTCTTAACCCAAATTTCCTCTATGGAATGAAACATGTCCCTGTCCATAGGGTGTATTAACAGGCAGTATGTTATCCTCCTGATGGCCTACTCAGTCTGTTTTACCAATCTATGCTTCACCAAGACCCTGGTTCCATCCTGGGAAACCAATTCTCCCCAACCCTAACCCTAATTTGAGTCTTAGCCCTAATTTCCTTTTTGGACTGAAACATACCGCCGTCCACAGAGTGTACCAAATGTCAGTATGGAAGACATCTTGATGTCCCACTCAGTCTGATTCAGCAAGCTAGGCTTCACCAAGGACCTATTTCCAGCCTGGGAAGCCACATCTCCCCAACCCTAACCCTAACTTGAGACTCAACCTGATTTCGTTGTGCAAATGTAACAAACCCCCATCCTCATGTTGTACTAAAAGACAGTAGGCACACAATTCCTTTGGCCCTCTCAGTCTGTTTCACCATGCTTGGCTTCAGCAACACCCTGTTTCCCTTCTGGGAAGCCATGTCTCCTGACCTCTAACCCTAACTTGGGTCTTAACCCTAATTTTCTCTTTGGACTGAAACATTTCCCTGTCCACATGGTGTACTAACTGGCAGTATGTTATACTCCTGATGGCCTACTCAGTCTGTTTTACCAATCTAGGCTTCACCAAAACCCTGGTTACATCCTGGGAAGCCAAGTCTCCCCAACCCTAACCCTAATTTGAGTCTCACGCCTCGTTTCCTTTTGGGACTGAAACATACCGCCGTCCACAGTGTGTACCAAATGTCAGTATGGAAGACATCTTGATGTCCCACTCAGTCTGATTCAGCAAGCTAGGCTTCACCAAGGACCCGTTTCCAACCTGGGAAGCCACATCTCCCCAACCCTAACCCTAACTTGAGACTTAATCCTGATTTTCTTGTGCAAATGTAACAAACCCCCATCCTCATGTTGTACTAAACGACAGTAGGCACCCCGTTCTGATTACCCACTTTGTGTGTTCTACTAAGCTTGGCTTCAGCAACACCCTTTTTCCATTCTGGGAAGCCCAGTCTCCCCAACCCTAATCCTAACTTGGGTTTTAACCCAAATATTGTAGAGGAATGTGAACATCCCACAGTCCACACGGTGTAGTAAAAGACAGGAGGCAACCCATCCTAATGGGCCACTCACTGTGTTTCACTGTGCTTGGCTTTACCGAGGTCCTGGTTCCCTCCTGAGAATCCCAGTTTCCCCAACCCTAACCCTATTTTGAGTTTCAGCCCTAATTTCCTTTTTGGACCGAAACATACCGCCATCCACAGAGTGTACCAAACGTCAGTATGGAAGCCATCTTGATGGCGACTCAGTCTTATACACCAAGCTAGGCTTCACCAAGAACTCGTTTTCTACCTGGCAAGCCACATCTCCCCATCGCTAGCCCTAACATGAGATTTTACCCTAATTTTCTTGTGCAATTGTAAGAAACCGCCGTCCACGCTTTGTAGTAAAAGAAAGAAGGCACCCCGTTCTGATGGCCCACTCAGTCTGTTTTACCAAACTCACCGTCACCAACACCTTCTTTCCATTCTGGGAAGACCAGTCTCCCGAACCCTAACCCTAACCTGGGTTTTAACCCTAATTTCCTTTTGGGGATGAAACATCCCCCCGTCCACACAGTGTACTAAAAGACAGGAGGCAACCTTTCATGAAGGCCCACTCATTCTCTTTCAACATGCTTTTCTTTTCCGAGGCCATGGTTCACTCCTGGGAAGGCAAGTCTCCCCAACCCTAACCCTAACTTGGGTCTTAACCCTAATTTTTTCTTTGGACTGAAACATTTCCCTGTCCACATGGTATACTAACTGGCAGTATGTTATACTCCTGACGGTCTACTCAGTCTGTTTTACCAATCGAGGTTTCACCAAGACCCTGGTTCCATCCTGGGAAGCCCAGTCTCCCCAACGCTAACTCTAACTTGGGTTTCAACCCAAATATTGTAGAGGAACGTTAACATCCCACAGTTCACAAGGTGTAGTAAAAGACAAGAGGCAACCCATCCTGTTGGGCCACTCAATCGGTGTCACCATGCTTGGCTTTACCGAGTTCCTGTTTCCCTCCTGAGTAGCCCAGTCTCCCCAACCCTAATCCTAATTGGAGTCTCAACACTAATCTCCTTTTTGGACTGAAACATACCGCCGTCCACAGAGTGTACCAAATGTCAGTATGGAAGCCATCTTGTTGTCCCACTCAGTCTGATTCACCAAGCTAGGCTTCACCAAGAACCCATTTCCAACCTGGGAAGTCCAGTCTCCCAAACCCTAACCCCAACGTCGGTTTTAACCCTAATTTCCTTTTAGGAATGAAACATCCCCCCATCCACACGGTGTTCTAGAAGAAAGGAGGCAACCCTTCGTGAAGGCCCACTCATTCTGTTTCAACATGCTTGGCTTTTCCGAGGCCCTGGTTCACTCCTGGGAAGCCACGTCTCCCCAACCCTAACTCTAACTTGAGACTTAACCTAATTTTCTTGTGCAACTGTAACAAACCGCCGTCCACACTTTGCACTAAAAGATAGTACGCACCCCGTTCTGATGTCCCACTCAGTCTGTTTTACCATGCTCGCCTTCACCAACACCCTGTTTCCATTCTGGGAAGCCCATTCTCCCGAACCCTACCCTAACTTGGGTTTTAACCCTAATTTCCTCTTGGGAATGAAACATCCCCCCGTCCACACAGTGTACTAAAAGACAGGAGGCAACTTTCGTGAAGGCCCACTCATTCTCTTTCAACATGCTTTTCTTTTCCGAGGCCATGGTTCACTCCTGGGAAGTCAAGTCTCCCCAACCCTAACCCTAACTTGGATCTTAACCCTAATTTCCTCTTGGGACTGAAACATGTCCCTGTCCACACTGTGTACTAACGGGCAATATATTATCCTCCTGATGGCCCATTCAGTCTGTTTTACCAATCGAGGCTTCACCAAGACCCTGGTTCCATCCTGGGAAGCCCAGTCTGCCCAACCCTAACCCTAACTTGGTTTTTAACCCAAATATTGTAGAGGAACTTTAACATCCCACATTCCACACGGTGTACTAAAAGACAGGAGGAAACCCATCCTGATGGGCCACTCAATCTGTTTCAGCATGCTTGGCTTTAGCGAGTTCCTGTTTCCCTCCTGAGAAGGCCAGTCTCCCCAACCCTAACCCTAATTAGAGTATCCACCCTAATTTCCTTTTTGGACTGAAACATACCGCCGTCCACAGAGTGTACCAAATATCAGTATGGAAGCCATCTTGTTGTCCCACTCAGTCTGATTCATCAAGCTTGGCTTCACCAAGAACCCGTTTCCAACCTGGGAAGCCACATCTCCCCAACCCTTACCCTAACTTGAGTCTTAACCCTCATTTTCTTGTGCAACTGTAATAAACCCCCATCCACATGTTGTACTAAAAGACAGAAGGTACACCATTCTTTTGGCCCTCTCAGTCTGTTTCACCATGCTTGCCTTCAGCAAACCCTGTTTCCATTTTGGGATGCCAAGCCTCCCGACCCCTAAGCCTAACTTGGCACTTAACCCTAATTTCCTCTTTGGACTGAAACATGTCCCTGTCCACATGGTATACTAACGGGCAGTACGTTATCCTCCTGATGGCCTACTCAGTCTGTTTTACCAATCTAGGCTTCACCAAGACTCTGGTTCCATCCAGGGAAGCCCAGTCTGCCCAACCCTAACCCTAACTTGGGTTTTAACCCAAATTTTGTTTAGGAACTTCAACATCCCCCAGTTCACACGGTGTGCTAAAGGCAGGAGGCAACCCATCCTGAAGGCCCACTCATTTTATTTCAACATGCTTGGCTTTCCCGACGCCCTGGTAAACTCCTGGGAATCGAAGTCTCCCCAACCCTAACCCTCACTTGGGTTTTAACTCAAATATTGTAGAATGACGTTAACATCCCACAGTTCACAAGGTGTAGTACAAGACAAGAGGCAACCCATCCTTTTGGGCCACTCAATTGGTTTCACCATGCTTGGCTTTACCGAGGTCCTGGTTCCCTCCTGAGAAGCCCAGTTTTCCCAACCCTAATCCTAATTGGAGTCTCAACACTCCAATCAGTCCACTCCTTTTTGGACTGAAACATACCGCCGTCCACAGAGTGTACCAAATGTCAGTATGGAAGGCATCTTGTTGTCCCACTCAGTCTGATTCACCAAGCTAGGCTTCACCAAGAACCCATTTCCAACCTGGGAAGTCCAGTCTCCCAAACCCTAACCCCAATGTCGGTTTTAACCCTCATTTCCTTTTGGGAATGAAACATCCCCCCATCCACACGGTGTTCTAGAAGACAGGAGGCAACCCTTCGTGAAGGCCCACTCATTCTGTTTCAACATCCTTGGCTTTTCCGAGGCCAAGGTTCACTCCTGGGAAGCCACGTCTCCCCAACCCTAACTCTAACTTGAGACTTAACCTAATTTTCTTGTGCAACTGTAACAAACCGCCGTATACACTTTGCACTAAAAGATAGTAGGCACACCGTTCTGATGGCCCACTCAGTCTGTTTTACCAAACTCGCCGTCACCAACACCTTTTTTCCATTCTGGGAAGACCAGTCTCCCGAACCTTAACCCTAACTTGGGTTTTAACCCTAATTTCCTTTTGGGAATGAAACATCCCCCATCCACACAGTGTACTAAAAGACAGGAGTCAACTTTCGTGAAGGCCCACTCATTCTCTTTCAACATGCTTGGCTTTTCCGAGGCCATGGTTCACTCCTGGGAAGGCAAGTCTCCCCAACCCTAACCCTAACTTGGATCTTAACCCTAATTTCCTCTTGGGACTGAAACATGTCCCTGTCCACACTGTGTACTAACAGGCAGTATGTTATCCTCCTGATGGCCTACTCAGTCTGTTTTACCAATCTATGCTTCACCAAGACCCTGGTTCCATCCTGGGAAACCAATTCTCCCCAACCCTAACCCTAATTTGAGTCTTAGCCCTTTTTTCCTTTTTGGACTGAAACATACCGCCGTCCACAGAGTGTACCAAATGTCAGTATGGAAGCCATCTTGATGGCGACTCAGTCTGATTCACCAAGCTAGGCTTCACCAAGAACTCGTTTTCTACCTGGCAAGCCACATCTGCCCATCCCTAGCCCTAACATGAGATTTTACCCCAATTTTCTTGTGCAACTGTAACAAACCGCCGTCCACACTTTGAAGTAAAAGAAAGAAGGCACCCCGTTCTGATGGCCCACTCAGTCTGTTTTAGCAAGCTTGCCTTCACCAAAGCCCTGTTTCCATTCGGGGAAGCCCAGTCTCCCCAATCCTAACCCTAACCTGGGTTTTAACCCTAATTTCCGTTTGGGAATCAAACATCCCCCGTCCAAACAGTGTTCTAAAAGACAGGAGGCAACCCTTGGTGAAGCCCCACTCACTCTATTTCAACATGCTTGGCTTTTCAGAGGCCCTGGTTCACTCCTGGGAAGCCAAGTCTCCACAACCCTAACCCTACCTGGAGTCTTAACCCTAATGTTCTTGTGTGACTGTAACAAATGCCCATCCACAGGTTGACAGTAGGCACACCATTTCTTTGGCCCTGTCAGTCTGTTTCACCATGCTTGGCATCAGCAACACCCTGTTTCCCTTCTGGGAAGCCAAGTCTCCCGACCCCTAACCCTCACTTGGGTCTTAACCCAAATTTCCTCTATGGAATGAAACATGTCCCTGTCCATAGGGTGTATTAACAGGCAGTATGTTATCCTCCTGATGGCCTACTCAGTCTGTTTTACCAATCCATGCTTCACCAAGACCCTGGTTCCATCCGGGGAAACAAGTCTCCCCAACCCTAACCCTAATTTGAGTCTCAGGCCTAATTTCCTTTTTGGACTGAAACATACTGCCGTCCACAGAGTGTACCAAATGTCAGTATGGAAGACATCTTGATGTCCCACTCAGTCTGATTCAGCATGCTAGGCTTCACCAAGGACCTATTTCCAGCATGGGAAGCCACATCTCCCCAACCCTAACCCTAACTTGAGACTCAACCTGATTTCGTTGTGCAAATGTAACAAACCCCCATCCTCATGTTGTACTAAAAGACAGTAGGCACACAATTCCTTTGGCCCTCTCAGTCTGTTTCACCATGCTTGGCTTCAGCAACACCGTGTTTCCATTCTGGGAAGCCATATCTCCTGACAGCTAACCCTAACTTGGGTCTTGACCCTAATTTTTTTCTTCCGACTGAAACATTTCCCTGTCCACATGGTGTACTAACTGGCAGTATGTTATACTCCTGATGGCCTACTCAGTCTGTTTTACCAATCTAGGCTTCACCAAAACCCTGGTTACATCCTGGGAAGCCAAGTCTCCCCAACCCTAACCCTAATTTGAGTCTCAGGCCTCGTTTCCTTTTGGGACTGAAACATACCGCCATCCACAGAGTGTACCAAATGTCAGTATGGAAGACATCTTGATGTCCCACTCAGTCTGATTCAGCAAGCTAGGCTTCACCAAGGACCCATTTCCAACCTGGGAAGCCACATCTCCCCAACCCTAATCCTAACTTGAGACTTAACCTGATTTTCTTGTGCAAATGTAACAAACCCCCATCCTCATGTGGTACTAAAAGACAGTAGGCACACAATTCCTTTGGTCCTCTCAGTCTGTTTCACCATGCTTGGCTTCAGCAACACCCTGTTTCCCTTCTGGGAAGCCAAGTCTCCCGACCCCTAACCCTCACTTGGGTCTTAACCCAAATTTCCTCTATGGAATGAAACATCTCCCTCTCCATAGGGTGTATTAACAGGCAGTATGTTATCCTCCGGATGGCCTACTCAGTCTGTTTTACCAATCTATGCTTCACCAAGACCCTGGTTCCATCCTGGGAAACCAATTCTCCCCAACCCTAACCCTAATTTGAGTCTCAGCCCGTTTTTCCTTTTTGGAATGAAACATACCGCCGTCCACAGAGTGTACCAAATGTCAGTATGGAAGCCATCTTGATGGCGATTCAGTCTGATTCACCAAGCTAGGCTTCACCAAGAACTCGTTTTCTACCTGGCAAGCCACATCTCCCCTTCCCTAGCCCTAACATGAGATTTTACCCCAATTTTCTTGTGCAACTGTAACAAACCGCCGTCCACGCTTTGAAGTAAAAGAAAGAAGGCACCCCGTTCTGATGGCCCACTCAGTCTGTTTTAGCAAGCTTGCCTTCACCGAAGCCCTGATTCCATTCGGGGAAGCCCAGTCTCCCCAATCCTAACCCTAACCTGGGTTTTAACCCTAATTTCCGTTTGGGAATCAAACATCCCCCGTCCAAACAGTGTTCTAAAAGACAGGAGGCAACCTTTGGTGAAGCCCCACTCACTCTATTTCAACATGCTTGGCTTTTCAGAGGCCCTGGTTCACTCCTGGGAAGCCAAGTCTCCACAACCCTAACCCCACCTGGAGTCTTAACCCTAATGTTCTTGTGCGACTGTAACAAATGCCCATCCACAGGTTGACAGTAGGCACACCACTCCTTTGGCCCTGTCAGTCTGTTTCACCATGCTTGGCTTCAGCAACACCCTGTTTCCCTTCTGGGAAGCCAAGTCTCCCGACCCCTAACCCTCACTTGGGTCTTAACCCAAATTTCCTCTATGGAATGAAACATGTCCCTGTCCATAGGGTGTATTAACAGGCAGTATGTTATCCTCCTGATGGCCTACTCAGTCTGTTTTACCAATCTATGCTTCACCAAGACCCTGGTTCCATCCTGGGAAACCAATTCTCCCCAACCCTAACCCTAATTTGAGTCTTAGCCCTAATTTCCTTTTTGGACTGAAACATACCGCCGTCCACAGAGTGTACCAAATGTCAGTATGGAAGACATCTTGATGTCCCACTCAGTCTGATTCAGCAAGCTAGGCTTCACCAAGGACCTATTTCCAGCCTGGGAAGCCACATCTCCCCAACCCTAACCCTAACTTGAGACTCAACCTGATTTCGTTGTGCAAATGTAACAAACCCCCATCCTCATGTTGTACTAAAAGACAGTAGGCACACAATTCCTTTGGCCCTCTCAGTCTGTTTCACCATGCTTGGCTTCAGCAACACCCTGTTTCCCTTCTGGGAAGCCATGTCTCCTGACCTCTAACCCTAACTTGGGTCTTAACCCTAATTTTCTCTTTGGACTGAAACATTTCCCTGTCCACATGGTGTACTAACTGGCAGTATGTTATACTCCTGATGGCCTACTCAGTCTGTTTTACCAATCTAGGCTTCACCAAAACCCTGGTTACATCCTGGGAAGCCAAGTCTCCCCAACCCTAACCCTAATTTGAGTCTCACGCCTCGTTTCCTTTTGGGACTGAAACATACCGCCGTCCACAGTGTGTACCAAATGTCAGTATGGAAGACATCTTGATGTCCCACTCAGTCTGATTCAGCAAGCTAGGCTTCACCAAGGACCCGTTTCCAACCTGGGAAGCCACATCTCCCCAACCCTAACCCTAACTTGAGACTTAACCCTGATTTTCTTGTGCAAATGTAACAAACCCCCATCCTCATGTTGTACTAAACGACAGTAGGCACCCCGTTCTGATTACCCACTTTGTGTGTTCTACTAAGCTTGGCTTCAGCAACACCCTGTTTCCATTCTGGGAAGCCCAGTCTCCCCAACCCTAATCCTAACTTGGGTTTTAACCCAAATATTGTAGAGGAATGTGAACATCCCACAGTCCACACGGTGTAGTAAAAGACAGGAGGCAACCCATCCTAATGGGCCACTCACTGTGTTTCACTGTGCTTGGCTTTACCGAGGTCCTGGTTCCCTCCTGAGAATCCCAGTTTCCCCAACCCTAACCCTATTTTGAGTTTCAGCCCTAATTTCCTTTTTGGACCGAAACATACCGCCATCCACAGAGTGTACCAAACGTCAGTATGGAAGCCATCTTGATGGCGACTCAGTCTTATACACCAAGCTAGGCTTCACCAAGAACTCGTTTTCTACCTGGCAAGCCACATCTCCCCATCGCTAGCCCTAACATGAGATTTTACCCTAATTTTCTTGTGCAATTGTAAGAAACCGCCGTCCACGCTTTGTAGTAAAAGAAAGAAGGCACCCCGTTCTGATGGCCCACTCAGTCTGTTTTACCAAACTCACCGTCACCAACACCTTCTTTCCATTCTGGGAAGACCAGTCTCCCGAACCCTAACCCTAACCTGGGTTTTAACCCTAATTTCCTTTTGGGGATGAAACATCCCCCCGTCCACACAGTGTACTAAAAGACAGGAGGCAACCTTTCATGAAGGCCCACTCATTCTCTTTCAACATGCTTTTCTTTTCCGAGGCCATGGTTCACTCCTGGGAAGGCAAGTCTCCCCAACCCTAACCCTAACTTGGGTCTTAACCCTAATTTTTTCTTTGGACTGAAACATTTCCCTGTCCACATGGTATACTAACTGGCAGTATGTTATACTCCTGACGGTCTACTCAGTCTGTTTTACCAATCGAGGTTTCACCAAGACCCTGGTTCCATCCTGGGAAGCCCAGTCTCCCCAACGCTAACTCTAACTTGGGTTTCAACCCAAATATTGTAGAGGAACGTTAACATCCCACAGTTCACAAGGTGTAGTAAAAGACAAGAGGCAACCCATCCTGTTGGGCCACTCAATCGGTGTCACCATGCTTGGCTTTACCGAGTTCCTGTTTCCCTCCTGAGTAGCCCAGTCTCCCCAACCCTAATCCTAATTGGAGTCTCAACACTAATCTCCTTTTTGGACTGAAACATACCGCCGTCCACAGAGTGTACCAAATGTCAGTATGGAAGCCATCTTGTTGTCCCACTCAGTCTGATTCACCAAGCTAGGCTTCACCAAGAACCCATTTCCAACCTGGGAAGTCCAGTCTCCCAAACCCTAACCCCAACGTCGGTTTTAACCCTAATTTCCTTTTAGGAATGAAACATCCCCCCATCCACACGGTGTTCTAGAAGAAAGGAGGCAACCCTTCGTGAAGGCCCACTCATTCTGTTTCAACATGCTTGGCTTTTCCGAGGCCCTGGTTCACTCCTGGGAAGCCACGTCTCCCCAACCCTAACTCTAACTTGAGACTTAACCTAATTTTCTTGTGCAACTGTAACAAACCGCCGTCCACACTTTGCACTAAAAGATAGTACGCACCCCGTTCTGATGTCCCACTCAGTCTGTTTTACCATGCTCGCCTTCACCAACACCCTGTTTCCATTCTGGGAAGCCCATTCTCCCGAACCCTACCCTAACTTGGGTTTTAACCCTAATTTCCTCTTGGGAATGAAACATCCCCCCGTCCACACAGTGTACTAAAAGACAGGAGGCAACTTTCGTGAAGGCCCACTCATTCTCTTTCAACATGCTTTTCTTTTCCGAGGCCATGGTTCACTCCTGGGAAGTCAAGTCTCCCCAACCCTAACCCTAACTTGGATCTTAACCCTAATTTCCTCTTGGGACTGAAACATGTCCCTGTCCACACTGTGTACTAACGGGCAATATATTATCCTCCTGATGGCCCATTCAGTCTGTTTTACCAATCGAGGCTTCACCAAGACCCTGGTTCCATCCTGGGAAGCCCAGTCTGCCCAACCCTAACCCTAACTTGGTTTTTAACCCAAATATTGTAGAGGAACTTTAACATCCCACATTCCACACGGTGTACTAAAAGACAGGAGGAAACCCATCCTGATGGGCCACTCAATCTGTTTCAGCATGCTTGGCTTTAGCGAGTTCCTGTTTCCCTCCTGAGAAGGCCAGTCTCCCCAACCCTAACCCTAATTAGAGTATCCACCCTAATTTCCTTTTTGGACTGAAACATACCGCCGTCCACAGAGTGTACCAAATATCAGTATGGAAGCCATCTTGTTGTCCCACTCAGTCTGATTCATCAAGCTTGGCTTCACCAAGAACCCGTTTCCAACCTGGGAAGCCACATCTCCCCAACCCTTACCCTAACTTGAGTCTTAACCCTCATTTTCTTGTGCAACTGTAATAAACCCCCATCCACATGTTGTACTAAAAGACAGAAGGTACACCATTCTTTTGGCCCTCTCAGTCTGTTTCACCATGCTTGCCTTCAGCAAACCCTGTTTCCATTTTGGGATGCCAAGCCTCCCGACCCCTAAGCCTAACTTGGCACTTAACCCTAATTTCCTCTTTGGACTGAAACATGTCCCTGTCCACATGGTATACTAACGGGCAGTACGTTATCCTCCTGATGGCCTACTCAGTCTGTTTTACCAATCTAGGCTTCACCAAGACTCTGGTTCCATCCAGGGAAGCCCAGTCTGCCCAACCCTAACCCTAACTTGGGTTTTAACCCAAATTTTGTTTAGGAACTTCAACATCCCCCAGTTCACACGGTGTGCTAAAGGCAGGAGGCAACCCATCCTGAAGGCCCACTCATTTTATTTCAACATGCTTGGCTTTCCCGACGCCCTGGTAAACTCCTGGGAATCGAAGTCTCCCCAACCCTAACCCTCACTTGGGTTTTAACTCAAATATTGTAGAATGACGTTAACATCCCACAGTTCACAAGGTGTAGTACAAGACAAGAGGCAACCCATCCTTTTGGGCCACTCAATTGGTTTCACCATGCTTGGCTTTACCGAGGTCCTGGTTCCCTCCTGAGAAGCCCAGTTTTCCCAACCCTAATCCTAATTGGAGTCTCAACACTCCAATCAGTCCACTCCTTTTTGGACTGAAACATACCGCCGTCCACAGAGTGTACCAAATGTCAGTATGGAAGGCATCTTGTTGTCCCACTCAGTCTGATTCACCAAGCTAGGCTTCAACAAGAACCCATTTCCAACCTGGGAAGTCCAGTCTCCCAAACCCTAACCCCAATGTCGGTTTTAACCCTCATTTCCTTTTGGGAATGAAACATCCCCCCATCCACACGGTGTTCTAGAAGACAGGAGGCAACCCTTCGTGAAGGCCCACTCATTCTGTTTCAACATCCTTGGCTTTTCCGAGGCCAAGGTTCACTCCTGGGAAGCCACGTCTCCCCAACCCTAACTCTAACTTGAGACTTAACCTAATTTTCTTGTGCAACTGTAACAAACCGCCGTACACACTTTGCACTAAAAGATAGTAGGCACACCGTTCTGATGGCCCACTCAGTCTGTTTTACCAAACTCGCCGTCACCAACACCTTTTTTCCATTCTGGGAAGACCAGTCTCCCGAACCTTAACCCTAACTTGGGTTTTAACCCTAATTTCCTTTTGGGAATGAAACATCCCCCATCCACACAGTGTACTAAAAGACAGGAGTCAACTTTCGTGAAGGCCCACTCATTCTCTTTCAACATGCTTGGCTTTTCCGAGGCCATGGTTCACTCCTGGGAAGGCAAGTCTCCCCAACCCTAACCCTAACTTGGATCTTAACCCTAATTTCCTCTTGGGACTGAAACATGTCCCTGTCCACACTGTGTACTAACAGGCAGTATGTTATCCTCCTGATGGCCTACTCAGTCTGTTTTACCAATCTATGCTTCACCAAGACCCTGGTTCCATCCTGGGAAACCAATTCTCCCCAACCCTAACCCTAATTTGAGTCTTAGCCCTTTTTTCCTTTTTGGACTGAAACATACCGCCGTCCACAGAGTGTACCAAATGTCAGTATGGAAGCCATCTTGATGGCGACTCAGTCTGATTCACCAAGCTAGGCTTCACCAAGAACTCGTTTTCTACCTGGCAAGCCACATCTGCCCATCCCTAGCCCTAACATGAGATTTTACCCCAATTTTCTTGTGCAACTGTAACAAACCGCCGTCCACACTTTGAAGTAAAAGAAAGAAGGCACCCCGTTCTGATGGCCCACTCAGTCTGTTTTAGCAAGCTTGCCTTCACCAAAGCCCTGTTTCCATTCGGGGAAGCCCAGTCTCCCCAATCCTAACCCTAACCTGGGTTTTAACCCTAATTTCCGTTTGGGAATCAAACATCCCCCGTCCAAACAGTGTTCTAAAAGACAGGAGGCAACCCTTGGTGAAGCCCCACTCACTCTATTTCAACATGCTTGGCTTTTCAGAGGCCCTGGTTCACTCCTGGGAAGCCAAGTCTCCACAACCCTAACCCTACCTGGAGTCTTAACCCTAATGTTCTTGTGTGACTGTAACAAACGCCCATCCACAGGTTGACAGTAGGCACACCATTTCTTTGGCCCTGTCAGTCTGTTTCACCATGCTTGGCATCAGCAACACCCTGTTTCCCTTCTGGGAAGCCAAGTCTCCCGACCCCTAACCCTCACTTGGGTCTTAACCCAAATTTCCTCTATGGAATGAAACATGTCCCTGTCCATAGGGTGTATTAACAGGCAGTATGTTATCCTCCTGATGGCCTACTCAGTCTGTTTTACCAATCCATGCTTCACCAAGACCCTGGTTCCATCCGGGGAAACAAGTCTCCCCAACCCTAACCCTAATTTGAGTCTCAGGCCTAATTTCCTTTTTGGACTGAAACATACTGCCGTCCACAGAGTGTACCAAATGTCAGTATGGAAGTCATCTTGATGTCCCACTCAGTCTGATTCAGCAAGTTAGGCTTCACCAAGGACCCGTTTCCAACCTGGGAAGCCACATCTCCCCAACCCTAACCCTAACTTGAGACTTAACCTGATTTTCTTGTGCAAATTTAACAAACCCCCATCCTCATGTTGTACTGAAAGACAGTAGGCACACAATTCCTTTGGCCCTCTCAGTCTGTTTCACCATGCTTGGCTTCAGCAACACCGTGTTTCCATTCTGGGAAGCCATGTCTCCTGACCGTTAACCCTAACTTGGGTCTTAACCCTAATTTTTTCTTCCGACTGAAACATTTCCCTGTCCACATGGTGTACTAACTGGCAGTATTTTATCCTCCTGATGGCCTACTCAGTCTGTTTTACCAATCTAGGCTTCACCAAAACCCTGGTTACATCCTGGGAAGCCAAGTCTCCCCAACCCTAACCCTAATTTGAGTCTCAACCCTCATTTTCTTTTTGGACTGAAACATACCGCCGTCCACAGAGTGTATCAAATGTCAGTATGGAAGACATCTTGATGTCCCACTCAGTCTGATTCAGCAAGTTAGGCTTCACCAAGGACCCGTTTCCAACCTGGGAAGCCACATCTCCCCAACCCTAACCCTAACTTCTGACTTAACCCTGATTTTCTTGTGCAAATGTAACAAACCCCCATCCTCATGTTGTACTAAAAGACAGTAGGCATACAATTCTTTTGGCCCTCTCAGTCTGTTTCACCATGCTTGGCTTCAGCAACACCCTGTTTCCATTCTGGGAAGCCATGTCTCCTGACCGCTAACCCTAACTTGGGTTTTAACCCTAATTTTTTCCTTGGACTGAAACATTTCCCTGTCCACATGGTGTACTAACTGGCAGTATGTTATCCTCCTGATGGCCTACTCAGTCTGTTTTACCAATCTAGGCTTCACCAAAACCCTGGTTACATCCTGGGAAGCCAAGTCTCCCCAACCCTAACCCTAATTTGAGTCTCAGGCCTAATTTCCTTTTTGGACTGAAACATAACGCCGTCCACAGAGTGTACCAAATGTCAGTATGGAAGACATCTTGATGTCCCACTCAGTCTGATTCAGCAAGCTAGGCTTCACCAAGGACGCGTTTCCAACCTGGGAAGCCACATCTCCCCAACCCTAACCCTAACTTGAGACTTAACCTGATTTTCTTGTGCAAATGTAACAAACCCCCATCCTCATGTTGTACTAAAAGACAGTAGGCATACAATTCCTTTGGCCCTCTCAGTCTGTTTCACCATGCTTGGCTTCAGCAACACCCTGTTTCCATTCTGGGAAGCCATGTCTCCTGACCGCTAACCCTAACTTGGGTCTTAACCCTAATTTTTTCTTCCGACTGAAACATTTCCCTGTCCACATGGTGTACTAACTGGCAGTATGTTATCCTCCTGATGGCCTACTCAGTCTGTTTTACCAATCTAGGCTTCACCAAAACCCTGGTTACATCCTGGGAAGCCAAGTCTCCCCAACCCTAACCCTAATTTGAGTCTCAGGCCTAATTTCCTTTTTGGACTGAAACATAACGCCGTCCACAGAGTGTACCAAATGTCAGTATGGAAGACATCTTGATGTCCCACTCAGTCTGATTCAGCAAGCTAGGCTTCACCAAGGACGCGTTTCCAACCTGGGAAGCCACATCTCCCCAACCCTAACCCTAACTTGAGACTTAACCTGATTTTCTTGTGCAAATGTAACAAACCCCCATCCTCATGTTGTACTAAAAGACAGTAGGCATACAATTCCTTTGGCCCTCTCAGTCTGTTTCACCATGCTTGGCTTCAGCAACACCGTGTTTCCATTCTGGGAAGCCATATCTCCTGACCGCTAACCCTAACTTGGGTCTTAACCCTAATTTTTTCTTCCGACTGAAACATTTCCCTGTCCACATGGTGTACTATCTGGCAGTATGTTATACTCCTGATGGCCTACTCAGTCTGTTTTACCAATCTAGGCTTCACCAAAACCCTGGTTACATCCTGGGAAGCCAAGTCTCCCCAACCCTAACCCTAATTTGAGTCTCAGGCCTCGTTTCCTTTTGGGACTGAAACATACCGCCGTCCACAGAGTGTACCAAATGTCAGTATGGAAGACATCTTGATGTCCCACTCAGTCTGATTCAGCAAGCTAGGCTTCACCAAGGACCCGTTTCCAACCTGGGAAGCCACATCTCCCCAACCCTAACCCTAACTTGAGACTTAACCTGATTTTCTTGTGCAAATGTAACAAACCCCCATCCTCATGTCCTACTAAAAGACAGTAGGCACACGATTCCTTTGGCCCTCTCAGTCTGTTTCACCATGCTTGGCTTCAGCAACACCCTGTTTCCCTTCTGGGAAGCCGAGTCTCCCGACCCCTAACCCTCACTTGGGTCTTAACCCAAATTTCCTCTATGGAATGAAACATGTCCCTGTCCATAGGGTGTATTAACAGGCAGTATGTTATCCTCCTGATGGCCTACTCAGTCTGTTTTACCAATCCATGCTTCACCAAGACCCTGGTTCCATCCGGGGAAACAAGTCTCCCCAACCCTAACCCTAATTTGAGTCTCAGGCCTAATTTCCTTTTTGGACTGAAACATACTGCCGTCCACAGAGTGTACCAAATGTCAGTATGGAAGTCATCTTGATGTCCCACTCAGTCTGATTCAGCAAGTTAGGCTTCACCAAGGACCCGTTTCCAACCTGGGAAGCCACATCTCCCCAACCCTAACCCTAACTTGAGACTTAACCTGATTTTCTTGTGCAAATTTAACAAACCCCCATCCTCATGTTGTACTGAAAGACAGTAGGCACACAATTCCTTTGGCCCTCTCAGTCTGTTTCACCATGCTTGGCTTCAGCAACACCGTGTTTCCATTCTGGGAAGCCATGTCTCCTGACCGTTAACCCTAACTTGGGTCTTAACCCTAATTTTTTCTTCCGACTGAAACATTTCCCTGTCCACATGGTGTACTAACTGGCAGTATTTTATCCTCCTGATGGCCTACTCAGTCTGTTTTACCAATCTAGGCTTCACCAAAACCCTGGTTACATCCTGGGAAGCCAAGTCTCCCCAACCCTAACCCTAATTTGAGTCTCAACCCTCATTTTCTTTTTGGACTGAAACATACCGCCGTCCACAGAGTGTATCAAATGTCAGTATGGAAGACATCTTGATGTCCCACTCAGTCTGATTCAGCAAGTTAGGCTTCACCAAGGACCCGTTTCCAACCTGGGAAGCCACATCTCCCCAACCCTAACCCTAACTTCTGACTTAACCCTGATTTTCTTGTGCAAATGTAACAAACCCCCATCCTCATGTTGTACTAAAAGACAGTAGGCATACAATTCTTTTGGCCCTCTCAGTCTGTTTCACCATGCTTGGCTTCAGCAACACCCTGTTTCCATTCTGGGAAGCCATGTCTCCTGACCGCTAACCCTAACTTGGGTTTTAACCCTAATTTTTTCCTTGGACTGAAACATTTCCCTGTCCACATGGTGTACTAACTGGCAGTATGTTATCCTCCTGATGGCCTACTCAGTCTGTTTTACCAATCTAGGCTTCACCAAAACCCTGGTTACATCCTGGGAAGCCAAGTCTCCCCAACCCTAACCCTAATTTGAGTCTCAGGCCTAATTTCCTTTTTGGACTGAAACATAACGCCGTCCACAGAGTGTACCAAATGTCAGTATGGAAGACATCTTGATGTCCCACTCAGTCTGATTCAGCAAGCTAGGCTTCACCAAGGACGCGTTTCCAACCTGGGAAGCCACATCTCCCCAACCCTAACCCTAACTTGAGACTTAACCTGATTTTCTTGTGCAAATGTAACAAACCCCCATCCTCATGTTGTACTAAAAGACAGTAGGCATACAATTCCTTTGGCCCTCTCAGTCTGTTTCACCATGCTTGGCTTCAGCAACACCCTGTTTCCATTCTGGGAAGCCATGTCTCCTGACCGCTAACCCTAACTTGGGTCTTAACCCTAATTTTTTCTTCCGACTGAAACATTTCCCTGTCCACATGGTGTACTAACTGGCAGTATGTTATCCTCCTGATGGCCTACTCAGTCTGTTTTACCAATCTAGGCTTCACCAAAACCCTGGTTACATCCTGGGAAGCCAAGTCTCCCCAACCCTAACCCTAATTTGAGTCTCAGGCCTAATTTCCTTTTTGGACTGAAACATAACGCCGTCCACAGAGTGTACCAAATGTCAGTATGGAAGACATCTTGATGTCCCACTCAGTCTGATTCAGCAAGCTAGGCTTCACCAAGGACGCGTTTCCAACCTGGGAAGCCACATCTCCCCAACCCTAACCCTAACTTGAGACTTAACCTGATTTTCTTGTGCAAATGTAACAAACCCCCATCCTCATGTTGTACTAAAAGACAGTAGGCATACAATTCCTTTGGCCCTCTCAGTCTGTTTCACCATGCTTGGCTTCAGCAACACCGTGTTTCCATTCTGGGAAGCCATATCTCCTGACCGCTAACCCTAACTTGGGTCTTAACCCTAATTT
This sequence comes from Heloderma suspectum, assembly GCF_057233095.1. Taxonomy (NCBI): domain Eukaryota; kingdom Metazoa; phylum Chordata; class Lepidosauria; order Squamata; family Helodermatidae; genus Heloderma; species Heloderma suspectum. The sequence goes on from NC_139461.1 coordinate 147,336,949, forward strand.
TTTCTTCCGACTGAAACATTTCCCTGTCCACATGGTGTACTATCTGGCAGTATGTTATACTCCTGATGGCCTACTCAGTCTGTTTTACCAATCTAGGCTTCACCAAAACCCTGGTTACATCCTGGGAAGCCAAGTCTCCCCAACCCTAACCCTAATTTGAGTCTCAGGCCTCGTTTCCTTTTTGGACTGAAACATACCGCCGTCCACAGAGTGTACCAAATGTCAGTATGGAAGACATCTTGATGTCCCACTCAGTCTGATTCAGCAAGCTAGGCTTCACCAAGGACCCGTTTCCAACCTGGGAAGCCACATCTCCCCAACCCTAACCCTAACTTGAGACTTAACCTGATTTTCTTGTGCAAATGTAACAAACCCCCATCCTCATGTCCTACTAAAAGACAGTAGGCACACGATTCCTTTGGCCCTCTCAGTCTGTTTCACCATGCTTGGCTTCAGCAACACCCTGTTTCCCTTCTGGGAAGCCGAGTCTCCCGACCCCTAACCCTCACTTGGGTCTTAACCCAAATTTCCTCTATGGAATGAAACATGTCCCTGTCCATAGGGTGTATTAACAGGCAGTATGTTATCCTCCTGATGGCCTACTCAGTCTGTTTTACCAATCCATGCTTCACCAAGACCCTGGTTCCATCCGGGGAAACAAGTCTCCCCAACCCTAACCCTAATTTGAGTCTCAGGCCTAATTTCCTTTTTGGACTGAAACATACTGCCGTCCACAGAGTGTACCAAATGTAAGTATGGAAGTCATCTTGATGTCCCACTCAGTCTGATTCAGCAAGTTAGGCTTCACCAAGGACCCGTTTCCAACCTGGGAAGCCACATCTCCCCAACCCTAACCCTAACTTGAGACTTAACCTGATTTTCTTGTGCAAATTTAACAAACCCCCATCCTCATGTTGTACTGAAAGACAGTAGGCACACAATTCCTTTGGCCCTCTCAGTCTGTTTCACCATGCTTGGCTTCAGCAACACCGTGTTTCCATTCTGGGAAGCCATGTCTCCTGACCGTTAACCCTAACTTGGGTCTTAACCCTAATTTTTTCTTCCGACTGAAACATTTCCCTGTCCACATGGTGTACTAACTGGCAGTATTTTATCCTCCTGATGGCCTACTCAGTCTGTTTTACCAATCTAGGCTTCACCAAAACCCTGGTTACATCCTGGGAAGCCAAGTCTCCCCAACCCTAACCCTAATTTGAGTCTCAACCCTCATTTTCTTTTTGGACTGAAACATACCGCCGTCCACAGAGTGTATCAAATGTCAGTATGGAAGACATCTTGATGTCCCACTCAGTCTGATTCAGCAAGTTAGGCTTCACCAAGGACCCGTTTCCAACCTGGGAAGCCACATCTCCCCAACCCTAACCCTAACTTCTGACTTAACCCTGATTTTCTTGTGCAAATGTAACAAACCCCCATCCTCATGTTGTACTAAAAGACAGTAGGCATACAATTCTTTTGGCCCTCTCAGTCTGTTTCACCATGCTTGGCTTCAGCAACACCCTGTTTCCATTCTGGGAAGCCATGTCTCCTGACCGCTAACCCTAACTTGGGTTTTAACCCTAATTTTTTCCTTGGACTGAAACATTTCCCTGTCCACATGGTGTACTAACTGGCAGTATGTTATCCTCCTGATGGCCTACTCAGTCTGTTTTACCAATCTAGGCTTCACCAAAACCCTGGTTACATCCTGGGAAGCCAAGTCTCCCCAACCCTAACCCTAATTTGAGTCTCAGGCCTAATTTCCTTTTTGGACTGAAACATAACGCCGTCCACAGAGTGTACCAAATGTCAGTATGGAAGACATCTTGATGTCCCACTCAGTCTGATTCAGCAAGCTAGGCTTCACCAAGGACGCGTTTCCAACCTGGGAAGCCACATCTCCCCAACCCTAACCCTAACTTGAGACTTAACCTGATTTTCTTGTGCAAATGTAACAAACCCCCATCCTCATGTTGTACTAAAAGACAGTAGGCATACAATTCCTTTGGCCCTCTCAGTCTGTTTCACCATGCTTGGCTTCAGCAACACCCTGTTTCCATTCTGGGAAGCCATGTCTCCTGACCGCTAACCCTAACTTGGGTCTTAACCCTAATTTTTTCTTCCGACTGAAACATTTCCCTGTCCACATGGTGTACTAACTGGCAGTATGTTATCCTCCTGATGGCCTACTCAGTCTGTTTTACCAATCTAGGCTTCACCAAAACCCTGGTTACATCCTGGGAAGCCAAGTCTCCCCAACCCTAACCCTAATTTGAGTCTCAGGCCTAATTTCCTTTTTGGACTGAAACATAACGCCGTCCACAGAGTGTACCAAATGTCAGTATGGAAGACATCTTGATGTCCCACTCAGTCTGATTCAGCAAGCTAGGCTTCACCAAGGACGCGTTTCCAACCTGGGAAGCCACATCTCCCCAACCCTAACCCTAACTTGAGACTTAACCTGATTTTCTTGTGCAAATGTAACAAACCCCCATCCTCATGTTGTACTAAAAGACAGTAGGCATACAATTCCTTTGGCCCTCTCAGTCTGTTTCACCATGCTTGGCTTCAGCAACACCGTGTTTCCATTCTGGGAAGCCATGTCTCCTGACCGTTAACCATAACTTGGGTCTTAACCCTAATTTTTTCTTTGGACTGAAACATTTCCCTGTCCACATGGTGTACTAACTGGCAGTATGTTATACTCCTGATGGCCTACTCAGTCTGTTTTACCAATCTAGGCTTCACCAAAACCCTGGTTACAACCTGGGAAGCCAAGTCTCCCCAACCCTAACCCTAATTTGAGTCTCAGGCCTAATTTCCTTTTTGGACTGAAACATACTGCCGTCCACAGAGTGTACCAAATGTCAGTATGGAAGACATCTTGATGTCCCACTCAGTCTGATTCAGCAAGTTAGGCTTCACCAAGGACCCGTTTCCAACCTGGGAAGCCACATCTCCCCAACCCTAACCCTCACATGAGACTTAACCTGATTTTCTTGTGCAAATGTAACAAACCCCCATCCTCATGTCCTACTAAAAGACAGTAGGCACACGATTCCTTTGGCCCTCTCAGTCTGTTTCACCATGCTTGGCTTCAGCAACACCCTGTTTCCCTTCTGGGAAGCCAAGTCTCCCGACCCCTAACCCTCACTTGGGTCTTAACCCAAATATCCTCTATGGAATGAAACATCTCCCTCTCCATAGGGTGTATTAACAGGCAGTATGTTATCCTCCTGATGGCCTACTCAGTCTGTTTTACCAATCTATGCTTCACCAAGACCCTGGTTCCATCCTGGGAAACCAATTCTCCCCAACCCTAACCCTAATTTGAGTCTTAGCCCTTTTTTCCTTTTTGGACTGAAACATACCGCCGTCCACAGAGTGTACCAAATGTCAGTATGGAAGCCATCTTGATGGCGACTCAGTCTGATTCACCAAGCTAGGCTTCACCAAGAACTCATTTTCTACCTGGCAAGCCACATCTCCCCATCCCTAGCCCTAACATGAGATTTTACCCCAATTTTCTTGTGCAACTGTAACAAACCGCCGTCCATGCTTTGTAGTAAAAGAAAGAAGGCACCCCGTTCTGATGGCCCACTCTGTCTGTTTTAGCAAGCTTGCCTTCACCAAAGCCCTGTTTCCATTCGGGGAAGCCCAGTCTCCCCAATCCTAACCCTAACCTGGTTTTTAACCCTAATTTCCGTTTGGGAATCAAACATCCCCCGTCCAAACAGTGTTCTAAAAGACAGGAGGCAACCCTTGGTGAAGCCCCACTCACTCTATTTCAACATGCTTGGCTTTTCAGAGGCCCTGGTTCACTCCTGGGAAGCCAAGTCTCCACAACCCTAACCCTACCTGGAGTCTTAACCCTAATGTTCTTGTGCGACTGTAACAAACGCCCATCCACAGGTTGACAGTAGGCACACCACTCCTTTGGCCCTGTCAGTCTGTTTCACCATGCTTGGCTTCAGCAACACCCTGTTTCCCTTCTGGGAAGCCAAGTCTCCCGACCCCTAACCCTCACTTGGGTCTTAACCCAAATTTCCTCTATGGATTGAAACATGTCCCTGTCCATAGGGTGTATTAACAGGCAGTATGTTATCCTCCTGATGGCCTACTCAGTCTGTTTTACCAAATTAGGCTTCACCAAGACCCTGGTTCCCTCCTGGGAAAACAAGTCTCCCCAACCCTAAAACTAATTTGAGTCTCAGGCCTAATTTCCTTTTTGGACTGAAACATACTGCCGTCCACAGAATGTACCAAATGTCAGTATGGAAGACATCTTGATGTCCCACTCAGTCTGATTCAGCAAGTTAGGCTTCACCAAGGACCCGTTTCCAACCTGGGAAGCCACATCTCCCCAACCCTAACCCTAACTTGAGACTTAACCTGATTTTCTTGTGCAAATTTAACAAACCCCCATCCTCATGTCCTACTAAAAGACAGTAGGCACACGATTCGTTTGGCCCTCTCAGTCTGTTTCACCATGCTTGGCTTCAGCAACACCCTGTTTCCATTCTGGGAAGCCAAGTCTCCCGACCCCTAACCCTCACTTGGGTCTTAACCCAAATATCCTCTATGGAATGAAACATCTCCCTCTCCATAGGGTGTATTAACAGGCAGTATGTTATCCTCCTGATGGCCTACTCAGTCTGTTTTACCAATCTATGCTTCACCAAGACCCTGGTTCCATCCTGGGAAACCAATTCTCCCCAACCCTAACCCTAATTTGAGTCTCAGCCCGTTTTTCCTTTTTGGACTGAAACATACCGCCGTCCACAGAGTGTACCAAAGGTCAGTATGGAAGCCATCTTGATGGCGACTCAGTCTGATTCACCTAGCTAGGCTTCACCAAGAACTCGTTTTCTACCTGGCAAGCCACATCTCCCCTTCCCTAGCCCTAACATGAGATTTTACCCCAATTTTCTTGTGCAACTGTAACAAACCGCCGTCCACGCTTTGAAGTAAAAGAAAGAAGGCACCCCGTTCTGATGGCCCACTCAGTCTGTTTTAGCAAGCTTGCCTTCACCAAAGCCCTGATTCCAGTCGGGGAAGCCCAGTCTCCCCAATCCTAACCCTAACCTGGGTTTTAACCCTAATTTCCGTTTGGGAATCAAACATCCCCCGTCCAAACAGTGTTCTAAAAGACAGGAGGCAACCCTTGGTGAAGCCCCACTCACTCTATTTCAACATGCTTGGCTTTTCAGAGGCCCTGGTTCACTCCTGGGAAGCCAAGTCTCCACAACCCTAACCCTACCTGGAGTCTTAACCCTAATGTTCTTGTGCGACTGTAACAAACGCCCATCCACAGGTTGACAGTAGGCACACCACTCCTTTGGCCCTGTCAGTCTGTTTCACCATGCTTGGCTTCAGCAACACCCTGTTTCCCTTCTGGGAAGCCAAGTCTCCCGACCCCTAACCCTCACTTGGGTCTTAACCCAAATTTCCTCTATGGAATGAAACATGTCCCTGTCCATAGGGTGTATTAACAGGCAGTATGTTATCCTCCTGATGGCCTACTCAGTCTGTTTTACCAATCTATGCTTCACCAAGACCCCGGTTCCATCCTGGGAAACCAATTCTCCCCAACCCTAACCCTAATTTGAGTCTTAGCCCTAATTTCCTTTTTGGACTGAAACATACCGCCGTCCACAGAGTGTACCAAATGTCAGTATGGAAGACATCTTGATGTCCCACTCAGTCTGATTCAGCATGCTAGGCTTCACCAAGGACCTATTTCCAGCATGGGAAGCCACATCTCCCCAACCCTAACCCTAACTTGAGACTCAACCTGATTTCGTTGTGCAAATGTAACAAACCCCCATCCTCATGTTGTACTAAAAGACAGTAGGCACACAATTCCTTTGGCCCTCTCAGTCTGTTTCACCATGCTTGGCTTCAGCAACACTGTGTTTCCATTCTGGGAAGCCATATCTCCTGACAGCTAACCCTAACTTGGGTCTTAACCCTAATTTTTTTCTTCCGACTGAAACATTTCCCTGTCCACATGGTGTACTAACTGGCAGTATGTTATACTCCTGATGGCCTACTCAGTCTGTTTTACCAATCTAGGCTTCACCAAAACCCTGGTTACATCCTGGGAAGCCAAGTCTCCCCAACCCTAACCCTAATTTGAGTCTCAGGCCTCGTTTCCTTTTGGGACTGAAACATACCGCCATCCACAGAGTGTACCAAATGTCAGTATGGAAGACATCTTGATGTCCCACTCAGTCTGATTCAGCAAGCTAGGCTTCACCAAGGACCCATTTCCAACCTGGGAAGCCACATCTCCCCAACCCTAATCCTAACTTGAGACTTAACCTGATTTTCTTGTGCAAATGTAACAAACCCCCATCCTCATGTGGTACTAAAAGACAGTAGGCACACAATTCCTTTGGTCCTCTCAGTCTGTTTCACCATGCTTGGCTTCAGCAACACCCTGTTTCCCTTCTGGGAAGCCAAGTCTCCCGACCCCTAACCCTCACTTGGGTCTTAACCCAAATTTCCTCTATGGAATGAAACATCTCCCTCTCCATAGGGTGTATTAACAGGCAGTATGTTATCCTCCGGATGGCCTACTCAGTCTGTTTTACCAATCTATGCTTCACCAAGACCCTGGTTCCATCCTGGGAAACCAATTCTCCCCAACCCTAACCCTAATTTGAGTCTCAGCCCGTTTTTCCTTTTTGGAATGAAACATACCGCCGTCCACAGAGTGTACCAAATGTCAGTATGGAAGCCATCTTGATGGCGATTCAGTCTGATTCACCAAGCTAGGCTTCACCAAGAACTCGTTTTCTACCTGGCAAGCCACATCTCCCCTTCCCTAGCCCTAACATGAGATTTTACCCCAATTTTCTTGTGCAACTGTAACAAACCGCCGTCCACGCTTTGAAGTAAAAGAAAGAAGGCACCCCGTTCTGATGGCCCACTCAGTCTGTTTTAGCAAGCTTGCCTTCACCGAAGCCCTGATTCCATTCGGGGAAGCCCAGTCTCCCCAATCCTAACCCTAACCTGGGTTTTAACCCTAATTTCCGTTTGGGAATCAAACATCCCCCGTCCAAACAGTGTTCTAAAAGACAGGAGGCAACCTTTGGTGAAGCCCCACTCACTCTATTTCAACATGCTTGGCTTTTCAGAGGCCCTGGTTCACTCCTGGGAAGCCAAGTCTCCACAACCCTAACCCCACCTGGAGTCTTAACCCTAATGTTCTTGTGCGACTGTAACAAACGCCCATCCACAGGTTGACAGTAGGCACACCACTCCTTTGGCCCTGTCAGTCTGTTTCACCATGCTTGGCTTCAGCAACACCCTGTTTCCCTTCTGGGAAGCCAAGTCTCCCGACCCCTAACCCTCACTTGGGTCTTAACCCAAATTTCCTCTATGGAATGAAACATGTCCCTGTCCATAGGGTGTATTAAAAGGCAGTATGTTATCCTCCTGATGGCCTACTCAGTCTGTTTTACCAATCTATGCTTCACCAAGACCCTGGTTCCATCCTGGGAAACCAATTCTCCCCAACCCTAACCCTAATTTGAGTCTTAGCCCTAATTTCCTTTTTGGACTGAAACATACCGCCGTCCACAGAGTGTACCAAATGTCAGTATGGAAGACATCTTGATGTCCCACTCAGTCTGATTCAGCAAGCTAGGCTTCACCAAGGACCTATTTCCAGCCTGGGAAGCCACATCTCCCCAACCCTAACCCTAACTTGAGACTCAACCTGATTTCGTTGTGCAAATGTAACAAACCCCCATCCTCATGTTGTACTAAAAGACAGTAGGCACACAATTCCTTTGGCCCTCTCAGTCTGTTTCACCATGCTTGGCTTCAGCAACACCCTGTTTCCCTTCTGGGAAGCCATGTCTCCTGACCTCTAACCCTAACTTGGGTCTTAACCCTAATTTTCTCTTTGGACTGAAACATTTCCCTGTCCACATGGTGTACTAACTGGCAGTATGTTATACTCCTGATGGCCTACTCAGTCTGTTTTACCAATCTAGGCTTCACCAAAACCCTGGTTACATCCTGGGAAGCCAAGTCTCCCCAACCCTAACCCTAATTTGAGTCTCACGCCTCGTTTCCTTTTGGGACTGAAACATACCGCCGTCCACAGTGTGTACCAAATGTCAGTATGGAAGACATCTTGATGTCCCACTCAGTCTGATTCAGCAAGCTAGGCTTCACCAAGGACCCGTTTCCAACCTGGGAAGCCACATCTCCCCAACCCTAACCCTAACTTGAGACTTAACCCTGATTTTCTTGTGCAAATGTAACAAACCCCCATCCTCATGTTGTACTAAACGACAGTAGGCACCCCGTTCTGATTACCCACTTTGTGTGTTCTACTAAGCTTGGCTTCAGCAACACCCTGTTTCCATTCTGGGAAGCCCAGTCTCCCCAACCCTAATCCTAACTTGGGTTTTAACCCAAATATTGTAGAGGAATGTGAACATCCCACAGTCCACACGGTGTAGTAAAAGACAGGAGGCAACCCATCCTAATGGGCCACTCACTGTGTTTCACTGTGCTTGGCTTTACCGAGGTCCTGGTTCCCTCCTGAGAATCCCAGTTTCCCCAACCCTAACCCTATTTTGAGTTTCAGCCCTAATTTCCTTTTTGGACCGAAACATACCGCCATCCACAGAGTGTACCAAACGTCAGTATGGAAGCCATCTTGATGGCGACTCAGTCTTATACACCAAGCTAGGCTTCACCAAGAACTCGTTTTCTACCTGGCAAGCCACATCTCCCCATCGCTAGCCCTAACATGAGATTTTACCCTAATTTTCTTGTGCAATTGTAAGAAACCGCCGTCCACGCTTTGTAGTAAAAGAAAGAAGGCACCCCGTTCTGATGGCCCACTCAGTCTGTTTTACCAAACTCACCGTCACCAACACCTTCTTTCCATTCTGGGAAGACCAGTCTCCCGAACCCTAACCCTAACCTGGGTTTTAACCCTAATTTCCTTTTGGGGATGAAACATCCCCCCGTCCACACAGTGTACTAAAAGACAGGAGGCAACCTTTCATGAAGGCCCACTCATTCTCTTTCAACATGCTTTTCTTTTCCGAGGCCATGGTTCACTCCTGGGAAGGCAAGTCTCCCCAACCCTAACCCTAACTTGGGTCTTAACCCTAATTTTTTCTTTGGACTGAAACATTTCCCTGTCCACATGGTATACTAACTGGCAGTATGTTATACTCCTGACGGTCTACTCAGTCTGTTTTACCAATCGAGGTTTCACCAAGACCCTGGTTCCATCCTGGGAAGCCCAGTCTCCCCAACGCTAACTCTAACTTGGGTTTCAACCCAAATATTGTAGAGGAACGTTAACATCCCACAGTTCACAAGGTGTAGTAAAAGACAAGAGGCAACCCATCCTGTTGGGCCACTCAATCGGTGTCACCATGCTTGGCTTTACCGAGTTCCTGTTTCCCTCCTGAGTAGCCCAGTCTCCCCAACCCTAATCCTAATTGGAGTCTCAACACTAATCTCCTTTTTGGACTGAAACATACCGCCGTCCACAGAGTGTACCAAATGTCAGTATGGAAGCCATCTTGTTGTCCCACTCAGTCTGATTCACCAAGCTAGGCTTCACCAAGAACCCATTTCCAACCTGGGAAGTCCAGTCTCCCAAACCCTAACCCCAACGTCGGTTTTAACCCTAATTTCCTTTTAGGAATGAAACATCCCCCCATCCACACGGTGTTCTAGAAGAAAGGAGGCAACCCTTCGTGAAGGCCCACTCATTCTGTTTCAACATGCTTGGCTTTTCCGAGGCCCTGGTTCACTCCTGGGAAGCCACGTCTCCCCAACCCTAACTCTAACTTGAGACTTAACCTAATTTTCTTGTGCAACTGTAACAAACCGCCGTCCACACTTTGCACTAAAAGATAGTACGCACCCCGTTCTGATGTCCCACTCAGTCTGTTTTACCATGCTCGCCTTCACCAACACCCTGTTTCCATTCTGGGAAGCCCATTCTCCCGAACCCTACCCTAACTTGGGTTTTAACCCTAATTTCCTCTTGGGAATGAAACATCCCCCCGTCCACACAGTGTACTAAAAGACAGGAGGCAACTTTCGTGAAGGCCCACTCATTCTCTTTCAACATGCTTTTCTTTTCCGAGGCCATGGTTCACTCCTGGGAAGTCAAGTCTCCCCAACCCTAACCCTAACTTGGATCTTAACCCTAATTTCCTCTTGGGACTGAAACATGTCCCTGTCCACACTGTGTACTAACGGGCAATATATTATCCTCCTGATGGCCCATTCAGTCTGTTTTACCAATCGAGGCTTCACCAAGACCCTGGTTCCATCCTGGGAAGCCCAGTCTGCCCAACCCTAACCCTAACTTGGTTTTTAACCCAAATATTGTAGAGGAACTTTAACATCCCACATTCCACACGGTGTACTAAAAGACAGGAGGAAACCCATCCTGATGGGCCACTCAATCTGTTTCAGCATGCTTGGCTTTAGCGAGTTCCTGTTTCCCTCCTGAGAAGGCCAGTCTCCCCAACCCTAACCCTAATTAGAGTATCCACCCTAATTTCCTTTTTGGACTGAAACATACCGCCGTCCACAGAGTGTACCAAATATCAGTATGGAAGCCATCTTGTTGTCCCACTCAGTCTGATTCATCAAGCTTGGCTTCACCAAGAACCCGTTTCCAACCTGGGAAGCCACATCTCCCCAACCCTTACCCTAACTTGAGTCTTAACCCTCATTTTCTTGTGCAACTGTAATAAACCCCCATCCACATGTTGTACTAAAAGACAGAAGGTACACCATTCTTTTGGCCCTCTCAGTCTGTTTCACCATGCTTGCCTTCAGCAAACCCTGTTTCCATTTTGGGATGCCAAGCCTCCCGACCCCTAAGCCTAACTTGGCACTTAACCCTAATTTCCTCTTTGGACTGAAACATGTCCCTGTCCACATGGTATACTAACGGGCAGTACGTTATCCTCCTGATGGCCTACTCAGTCTGTTTTACCAATCTAGGCTTCACCAAGACTCTGGTTCCATCCAGGGAAGCCCAGTCTGCCCAACCCTAACCCTAACTTGGGTTTTAACCCAAATTTTGTTTAGGAACTTCAACATCCCCCAGTTCACACGGTGTGCTAAAGGCAGGAGGCAACCCATCCTGAAGGCCCACTCATTTTATTTCAACATGCTTGGCTTTCCCGACGCCCTGGTAAACTCCTGGGAATCGAAGTCTCCCCAACCCTAACCCTCACTTGGGTTTTAACTCAAATATTGTAGAATGACGTTAACATCCCACAGTTCACAAGGTGTAGTACAAGACAAGAGGCAACCCATCCTTTTGGGCCACTCAATTGGTTTCACCATGCTTGGCTTTACCGAGGTCCTGGTTCCCTCCTGAGAAGCCCAGTTTTCCCAACCCTAATCCTAATTGGAGTCTCAACACTCCAATCAGTCCACTCCTTTTTGGACTGAAACATACCGCCGTCCACAGAGTGTACCAAATGTCAGTATGGAAGGCATCTTGTTGTCCCACTCAGTCTGATTCACCAAGCTAGGCTTCAACAAGAACCCATTTCCAACCTGGGAAGTCCAGTCTCCCAAACCCTAACCCCAATGTCGGTTTTAACCCTCATTTCCTTTTGGGAATGAAACATCCCCCCATCCACACGGTGTTCTAGAAGACAGGAGGCAACCCTTCGTGAAGGCCCACTCATTCTGTTTCAACATCCTTGGCTTTTCCGAGGCCAAGGTTCACTCCTGGGAAGCCACGTCTCCCCAACCCTAACTCTAACTTGAGACTTAACCTAATTTTCTTGTGCAACTGTAACAAACCGCCGTACACACTTTGCACTAAAAGATAGTAGGCACACCGTTCTGATGGCCCACTCAGTCTGTTTTACCAAACTCGCCGTCACCAACACCTTTTTTCCATTCTGGGAAGACCAGTCTCCCGAACCTTAACCCTAACTTGGGTTTTAACCCTAATTTCCTTTTGGGAATGAAACATCCCCCATCCACACAGTGTACTAAAAGACAGGAGTCAACTTTCGTGAAGGCCCACTCATTCTCTTTCAACATGCTTGGCTTTTCCGAGGCCATGGTTCACTCCTGGGAAGGCAAGTCTCCCCAACCCTAACCCTAACTTGGATCTTAACCCTAATTTCCTCTTGGGACTGAAACATGTCCCTGTCCACACTGTGTACTAACAGGCAGTATGTTATCCTCCTGATGGCCTACTCAGTCTGTTTTACCAATCTATGCTTCACCAAGACCCTGGTTCCATCCTGGGAAACCAATTCTCCCCAACCCTAACCCTAATTTGAGTCTTAGCCCTTTTTTCCTTTTTGGACTGAAACATACCGCCGTCCACAGAGTGTACCAAATGTCAGTATGGAAGCCATCTTGATGGCGACTCAGTCTGATTCACCAAGCTAGGCTTCACCAAGAACTCGTTTTCTACCTGGCAAGCCACATCTGCCCATCCCTAGCCCTAACATGAGATTTTACCCCAATTTTCTTGTGCAACTGTAACAAACCGCCGTCCACACTTTGAAGTAAAAGAAAGAAGGCACCCCGTTCTGATGGCCCACTCAGTCTGTTTTAGCAAGCTTGCCTTCACCAAAGCCCTGTTTCCATTCGGGGAAGCCCAGTCTCCCCAATCCTAACCCTAACCTGGGTTTTAACCCTAATTTCCGTTTGGGAATCAAACATCCCCCGTCCAAACAGTGTTCTAAAAGACAGGAGGCAACCCTTGGTGAAGCCCCACTCACTCTATTTCAACATGCTTGGCTTTTCAGAGGCCCTGGTTCACTCCTGGGAAGCCAAGTCTCCACAACCCTAACCCTACCTGGAGTCTTAACCCTAATGTTCTTGTGTGACTGTAACAAACGCCCATCCACAGGTTGACAGTAGGCACACCATTTCTTTGGCCCTGTCAGTCTGTTTCACCATGCTTGGCATCAGCAACACCCTGTTTCCCTTCTGGGAAGCCAAGTCTCCCGACCCCTAACCCTCACTTGGGTCTTAACCCAAATTTCCTCTATGGAATGAAACATGTCCCTGTCCATAGGGTGTATTAACAGGCAGTATGTTATCCTCCTGATGGCCTACTCAGTCTGTTTTACCAATCCATGCTTCACCAAGACCCTGGTTCCATCCGGGGAAACAAGTCTCCCCAACCCTAACCCTAATTTGAGTCTCAGGCCTAATTTCCTTTTTGGACTGAAACATACTGCCGTCCACAGAGTGTACCAAATGTCAGTATGGAAGTCATCTTGATGTCCCACTCAGTCTGATTCAGCAAGTTAGGCTTCACCAAGGACCCGTTTCCAACCTGGGAAGCCACATCTCCCCAACCCTAACCCTAACTTGAGACTTAACCTGATTTTCTTGTGCAAATTTAACAAACCCCCATCCTCATGTTGTACTGAAAGACAGTAGGCACACAATTCCTTTGGCCCTCTCAGTCTGTTTCACCATGCTTGGCTTCAGCAACACCGTGTTTCCATTCTGGGAAGCCATGTCTCCTGACCGTTAACCCTAACTTGGGTCTTAACCCTAATTTTTTCTTCCGACTGAAACATTTCCCTGTCCACATGGTGTACTAACTGGCAGTATTTTATCCTCCTGATGGCCTACTCAGTCTGTTTTACCAATCTAGGCTTCACCAAAACCCTGGTTACATCCTGGGAAGCCAAGTCTCCCCAACCCTAACCCTAATTTGAGTCTCAACCCTCATTTTCTTTTTGGACTGAAACATACCGCCGTCCACAGAGTGTATCAAATGTCAGTATGGAAGACATCTTGATGTCCCACTCAGTCTGATTCAGCAAGTTAGGCTTCACCAAGGACCCGTTTCCAACCTGGGAAGCCACATCTCCCCAACCCTAACCCTAACTTCTGACTTAACCCTGATTTTCTTGTGCAAATGTAACAAACCCCCATCCTCATGTTGTACTAAAAGACAGTAGGCATACAATTCTTTTGGCCCTCTCAGTCTGTTTCACCATGCTTGGCTTCAGCAACACCCTGTTTCCATTCTGGGAAGCCATGTCTCCTGACCGCTAACCCTAACTTGGGTTTTAACCCTAATTTTTTCCTTGGACTGAAACATTTCCCTGTCCACATGGTGTACTAACTGGCAGTATGTTATCCTCCTGATGGCCTACTCAGTCTGTTTTACCAATCTAGGCTTCACCAAAACCCTGGTTACATCCTGGGAAGCCAAGTCTCCCCAACCCTAACCCTAATTTGAGTCTCAGGCCTAATTTCCTTTTTGGACTGAAACATAACGCCGTCCACAGAGTGTACCAAATGTCAGTATGGAAGACATCTTGATGTCCCACTCAGTCTGATTCAGCAAGCTAGGCTTCACCAAGGACGCGTTTCCAACCTGGGAAGCCACATCTCCCCAACCCTAACCCTAACTTGAGACTTAACCTGATTTTCTTGTGCAAATGTAACAAACCCCCATCCTCATGTTGTACTAAAAGACAGTAGGCATACAATTCCTTTGGCCCTCTCAGTCTGTTTCACCATGCTTGGCTTCAGCAACACCCTGTTTCCATTCTGGGAAGCCATGTCTCCTGACCGCTAACCCTAACTTGGGTCTTAACCCTAATTTTTTCTTCCGACTGAAACATTTCCCTGTCCACATGGTGTACTAACTGGCAGTATGTTATCCTCCTGATGGCCTACTCAGTCTGTTTTACCAATCTAGGCTTCACCAAAACCCTGGTTACATCCTGGGAAGCCAAGTCTCCCCAACCCTAACCCTAATTTGAGTCTCAGGCCTAATTTCCTTTTTGGACTGAAACATAACGCCGTCCACAGAGTGTACCAAATGTCAGTATGGAAGACATCTTGATGTCCCACTCAGTCTGATTCAGCAAGCTAGGCTTCACCAAGGACGCGTTTCCAACCTGGGAAGCCACATCTCCCCAACCCTAACCCTAACTTGAGACTTAACCTGATTTTCTTGTGCAAATGTAACAAACCCCCATCCTCATGTTGTACTAAAAGACAGTAGGCATACAATTCCTTTGGCCCTCTCAGTCTGTTTCACCATGCTTGGCTTCAGCAACACCGTGTTTCCATTCTGGGAAGCCATATCTCCTGACCGCTAACCCTAACTTGGGTCTTAACCCTAATTTTTTCTTCCGACTGAAACATTTCCCTGTCCACATGGTGTACTATCTGGCAGTATGTTATACTCCTGATGGCCTACTCAGTCTGTTTTACCAATCTAGGCTTCACCAAAACCCTGGTTACATCCTGGGAAGCCAAGTCTCCCCAACCCTAACCCTAATTTGAGTCTCAGGCCTCGTTTCCTTTTGGGACTGAAACATACCGCCGTCCACAGAGTGTACCAAATGTCAGTATGGAAGACATCTTGATGTCCCACTCAGTCTGATTCAGCAAGCTAGGCTTCACCAAGGACCCGTTTCCAACCTGGGAAGCCACATCTCCCCAACCCTAACCCTAACTTGAGACTTAACCTGATTTTCTTGTGCAAATGTAACAAACCCCCATCCTCATGTCCTACTAAAAGACAGTAGGCACACGATTCCTTTGGCCCTCTCAGTCTGTTTCACCATGCTTGGCTTCAGCAACACCCTGTTTCCCTTCTGGGAAGCCGAGTCTCCCGACCCCTAACCCTCACTTGGGTCTTAACCCAAATTTCCTCTATGGAATGAAACATGTCCCTGTCCATAGGGTGTATTAACAGGCAGTATGTTATCCTCCTGATGGCCTACTCAGTCTGTTTTACCAATCCATGCTTCACCAAGACCCTGGTTCCATCCGGGGAAACAAGTCTCCCCAACCCTAACCCTAATTTGAGTCTCAGGCCTAATTTCCTTTTTGGACTGAAACATACTGCCGTCCACAGAGTGTACCAAATGTCAGTATGGAAGTCATCTTGATGTCCCACTCAGTCTGATTCAGCAAGTTAGGCTTCACCAAGGACCCGTTTCCAACCTGGGAAGCCACATCTCCCCAACCCTAACCCTAACTTGAGACTTAACCTGATTTTCTTGTGCAAATTTAACAAACCCCCATCCTCATGTTGTACTGAAAGACAGTAGGCACACAATTCCTTTGGCCCTCTCAGTCTGTTTCACCATGCTTGGCTTCAGCAACACCGTGTTTCCATTCTGGGAAGCCATGTCTCCTGACCGTTAACCCTAACTTGGGTCTTAACCCTAATTTTTTCTTCCGACTGAAACATTTCCCTGTCCACATGGTGTACTAACTGGCAGTATTTTATCCTCCTGATGGCCTACTCAGTCTGTTTTACCAATCTAGGCTTCACCAAAACCCTGGTTACATCCTGGGAAGCCAAGTCTCCCCAACCCTAACCCTAATTTGAGTCTCAACCCTCATTTTCTTTTTGGACTGAAACATACCGCCGTCCACAGAGTGTATCAAATGTCAGTATGGAAGACATCTTGATGTCCCACTCAGTCTGATTCAGCAAGTTAGGCTTCACCAAGGACCCGTTTCCAACCTGGGAAGCCACATCTCCCCAACCCTAACCCTAACTTCTGACTTAACCCTGATTTTCTTGTGCAAATGTAACAAACCCCCATCCTCATGTTGTACTAAAAGACAGTAGGCATACAATTCTTTTGGCCCTCTCAGTCTGTTTCACCATGCTTGGCTTCAGCAACACCCTGTTTCCATTCTGGGAAGCCATGTCTCCTGACCGCTAACCCTAACTTGGGTTTTAACCCTAATTTTTTCCTTGGACTGAAACATTTCCCTGTCCACATGGTGTACTAACTGGCAGTATGTTATCCTCCTGATGGCCTACTCAGTCTGTTTTACCAATCTAGGCTTCACCAAAACCCTGGTTACATCCTGGGAAGCCAAGTCTCCCCAACCCTAACCCTAATTTGAGTCTCAGGCCTAATTTCCTTTTTGGACTGAAACATAACGCCGTCCACAGAGTGTACAAAATGTCAGTATGGAAGACATCTTGATGTCCCACTCAGTCTGATTCAGCAAGCTAGGCTTCACCAAGGACGCGTTTCCAACCTGGGAAGCCACATCTCCCCAACCCTAACCCTAACTTGAGACTTAACCTGATTTTCTTGTGCAAATGTAACAAACCCCCATCCTCATGTTGTACTAAAAGACAGTAGGCATACAATTCCTTTGGCCCTCTCAGTCTGTTTCACCATGCTTGGCTTCAGCAACACCCTGTTTCCATTCTGGGAAGCCATGTCTCCTGACCGCTAACCCTAACTTGGGTCTTAACCCTAATTTTTTCTTCCGACTGAAACATTTCCCTGTCCACATGGTGTACTAACTGGCAGTATGTTATCCTCCTGATGGCCTACTCAGTCTGTTTTACCAATCTAGGCTTCACCAAAACCCTGGTTACATCCTGGGAAGCCAAGTCTCCCCAACCCTAACCCTAATTTGAGTCTCAGGCCTAATTTCCTTTTTGGACTGAAACATAACGCCGTCCACAGAGTGTACCAAATGTCAGTATGGAAGACATCTTGATGTCCCACTCAGTCTGATTCAGCAAGCTAGGCTTCACCAAGGACGCGTTTCCAACCTGGGAAGCCACATCTCCCCAACCCTAACCCTAACTTGAGACTTAACCTGATTTTCTTGTGCAAATGTAACAAACCCCCATCCTCATGTTGTACTAAAAGACAGTAGGCATACAATTCCTTTGGCCCTCTCAGTCTGTTTCACCATGCTTGGCTTCAGCAACACCGTGTTTCCATTCTGGGAAGCCATATCTCCTGACCGCTAACCATAACTTGGGTCTTAACCCTAATTTTTTCTTCCGACTGAAACATTTCCCTGTCCACATGGTGTACTATCTGGCAGTATGTTATACTCCTGATGGCCTACTCAGTCTGTTTTACCAATCTAGGCTTCACCAAAACCCTGGTTACATCCTGGGAAGCCAAGTCTCCCCAACCCTAACCCTAATTTGAGTCTCAGGCCTCGTTTCCTTTTGGGACTGAAACATACCGCCGTCCACAGAGTGTACCAAATGTCAGTATGGAAGACATCTT
Organism: Heloderma suspectum; assembly: GCF_057233095.1. NCBI lineage: Eukaryota > Metazoa > Chordata > Lepidosauria > Squamata > Helodermatidae > Heloderma > Heloderma suspectum. Next base: position 147,354,978 of record NC_139461.1, read on the forward strand.
GATGTCCCACTCAGTCTGATTCAGCAAGCTAGGCTTCACCAAGGACCCGTTTCCAACCTGGGAAGCCACATCTCCCCAACCCTAACCCTAACTTGAGACTTAACCTGATTTTCTTGTGCAAATGTAACAAACCCCCATCCTCATGTCCTACTAAAAGACAGTAGGCACACGATTCCTTTGGCCCTCTCAGTCTGTTTTACCATGCTTGGCTTCAGCAACACCCTGTTTCCCTTCTGGGAAGCCAAGTCTCCCGACCCCTAACCCTCACTTGGGTCTTAACCCAAATATCCTCTATGGAATGAAACATCTCCCTCTCCATAGGGTGTATTAACAGGCAGTATGTTATCCTCCTGATGGCCTACTCAGTCTGTTTTACCAATCTATGCTTCACCAAGACCCTGGTTCCATCCTGGGAAACCAATTCTCCCCAACCCTAACCCTAATTTGAGTCTTAGCCCTTTTTTCCTTTTTGGACTGAAACATACCGCCGTCCACAGAGTGTACCAAATGTCAGTATGGAAGCCATCTTGATGGCGACTCAGTCTGATTCACCAAGCTAGGCTTCACCAAGAACTCGTTTTCTACCTGGCAAGCCACATCTCCCCATCCCTAGCCCTAACATGAGATTTTACCCCAATTTTCTTGTGCAACTGTAACAAACCGCCGTCCATGCTTTGTAGTAAAAGAAAGAAGGCACCCCGTTCTGATGGCCCACTCTGTCTGTTTTAGCAAGCTTGCCTTCACCAAAGCCCTGTTTCCATTCGGGGAAGCCCAGTCTCCCCAATCCTAACCCTAACCTGGTTTTTAACCCTAATTTCCGTTTGGGAATCAAACATCCCCCGTCCAAACAGTGTTCTAAAAGACAGGAGGCAACCCTTGGTGAAGCCCCACTCACTCTATTTCAACATGCTTGGCTTTTCAGAGGCCTTGGTTCACTCCTGGGAAGCCAAGTCTCCACAACCCTAACCCTACCTGGAGTCTTAACCCTAATGTTCTTGTGCGACTGTAACAAACGCCCATCCACAGGTTGACAGTAGGCACACCACTCCTTTGGCCCTGTCAGTCTGTTTCACCATGCTTGGCTTCAGCAACACCCTGTTTCCCTTCTGGGAAGCCAAGTCTCCAAACCCCTAACCCTCACTTGGGTCTTAACCCAAATTTCCTCTATGGATTGAAAGATGTCCCTGTCCATAGGGTGTATTAACAGGCAGTATGTTATCCTCCTGATGGCCTACTCAGTCTGTTTTACCAAATTAGGCTTCACCAAGACCCTGGTTCCCTCCTGGGAAAACAAGTCTCCCCAACCCTAAAACTAATTTGAGTCTCAGGCCTAATTTCCTTTTTGGACTGAAACATACTGCCGTCCACAGAGTGTACCAAATGTCAGTATGGAAGACATCTTGATGTCCCACTCAGTCTGATTCAGCAAGTTAGGCTTCACCAAGGACCCGTTTCCAACCTGGGAAGCCACATCTCCCCAACCCTAACCCTAACTTGAGACTTAACCTGATTTTCTTGTGCAAATGTAACAAACCCCCATCCTCATGTCCTACTAAAAGACAGTAGGCACACGATTCGTTTGGCCCTCTCAGTCTGTTTCACCATGCTTGGCTTCAGCAACACCCTGTTTCCATTCTGGGAAGCCAAGTCTCCCGACCCCTAACCCTCACTTGGGTCTTAACCCAAATATCCTCTATGGAATGAAACATGTCCCTGTCCATAGGGTGTATTAACAGGCAGTATGTTATCCTCCTGATGGCCTACTCAGTCTGTTTTACCAATCTATGCTTCACCAAGACCCTGGTTCCATCCTGGGAAACCAATTCTCCCCAACCCTAACCCTAATTTGAGTCTTAGCCCTTTTTTCCTTTTTGGACTGAAACATACCGCCGTCCACAGAGTGTACCAAATGTCAGTATGGAAGCCATCTTGATGGCGACTCAGTCTGATTCACCAAGCTAGGCTTCACCAAGAACTCGTTTTCTACCTGGCAAGCCACATCTCCCCATCCCTAGCCCTAACATGAGATTTTACCCCAATTTTCTTGTGCAACTGTAACAAACCGCCGTCCATGCTTTGTAGTAAAAGAAAGAAGGCACCCCGTTCTGATGGCCCACTCTGTCTGTTTTAGCAAGCTTGCCTTCACCAAAGCCCTGTTTCCATTCGGGGAAGCCCAGTCTCCCCAATCCTAACCCTAACCTGGTTTTTAACCCTAATTTCCGTTTGGGAATCAAACATCCCCCGTCCAAACAGTGTTCTAAAAGACAGGAGGCAACCCTTGGTGAAGCCCCACTCACTCTATTTCAACATGCTTGGCTTTTCAGAGGCCCTGGTTCACTCCTGGGAAGCCAAGTCTCCACAACCCTAACCCTACCTGGAGTCTTAACCCTAATGTTCTTGTGCGACTGTAACAAACGCCCATCCACAGGTTGACAGTAGGCACACCACTCCTTTGGCCCTGTCAGTCTGTTTCACCATGCTTGGCTTCAGCAACACCCTGTTTCCCTTCTGGGAAGCCAAGTCTCCAAACCCCTAACCCTCACTTGGGTCTTAACCCAAATTTCCTCTATGGATTGAAAGATGTCCCTGTCCATAGGGTGTATTAACAGGCAGTATGTTATCCTCCTGATGGCCTACTCAGTCTGTTTTACCAAATTAGGCTTCACCAAGACCCTGGTTCCCTCCTGGGAAAACAAGTCTCCCCAACCCTAAAACTAATTTGAGTCTCAGGCCTAATTTCCTTTTTGGACTGAAACATACTGCCGTCCACAGAGTGTACCAAATGTCAGTATGGAAGCCATCTTGATGGCGACTCAGTCTGATTCACCAAGCTAGGCTTCACCAAGAACTCGTTTTCTACCTGGCAAGCCACATCTGCCCATCCCTAGCCCTAACATGAGATTTTACCCCAATTTTCTTGTGCAACTGTAACAAACCGCCGTCCACACTTTGAAGTAAAAGAAAGAAGGCACCCCGTTCTGATGGCCCACTCAGTCTGTTTTAGCAAGCTTGCCTTCACCAAAGCCCTGTTTCCATTCGGGGAAGCCCAGTCTCCCCAATCCTAACCCTAACCTGGGTTTTAACCCTAATTTCCGTTTGGGAATCAAACATCCCCCGTCCAAACAGTGTTCTAAAAGACAGGAGGCAACCCTTGGTGAAGCCCCACTCACTCTATTTCAACATGCTTGGCTTTTCAGAGGCCCTGGTTCACTCCTGGGAAGCCAAGTCTCCACAACCCTAACCCTACCTGGAGTCTTAACCCTAATGTTCTTGTGTGACTGTAACAAACGCCCATCCACAGGTTGACAGTAGGCACACCATTTCTTTGGCCCTGTCAGTCTGTTTCACCATGCTTGGCATCAGCAACACCCTGTTTCCCTTCTGGGAAGCCAAGTCTCCCGACCCCTAACCCTCACTTGGGTCTTAACCCAAATTTCCTCTATGGAATGAAACATGTCCCTGTCCATAGGGTGTATTAACAGGCAGTATGTTATCCTCCTGATGGCCTACTCAGTCTGTTTTACCAATCCATGCTTCACCAAGACCCTGGTTCCATCCGGGGAAACAAGTCTCCCCAACCCTAACCCTAATTTGAGTCTCAGGCCTAATTTCCTTTTTGGACTGAAACATACTGCCGTCCACAGAGTGTACCAAATGTCAGTATGGAAGTCATCTTGATGTCCCACTCAGTCTGATTCAGCAAGTTAGGCTTCACCAAGGACCCGTTTCCAACCTGGGAAGCCACATCTCCCCAACCCTAACCCTAACTTGAGACTTAACCTGATTTTCTTGTGCAAATTTAACAAACCCCCATCCTCATGTTGTACTGAAAGACAGTAGGCACACAATTCCTTTGGCCCTCTCAGTCTGTTTCACCATGCTTGGCTTCAGCAACACCGTGTTTCCATTCTGGGAAGCCATGTCTCCTGACCGTTAACCCTAACTTGGGTCTTAACCCTAATTTTTTCTTCCGACTGAAACATTTCCCTGTCCACATGGTGTACTAACTGGCAGTATTTTATCCTCCTGATGGCCTACTCAGTCTGTTTTACCAATCTAGGCTTCACCAAAACCCTGGTTACATCCTGGGAAGCCAAGTCTCCCCAACCCTAACCCTAATTTGAGTCTCAACCCTCATTTTCTTTTTGGACTGAAACATACCGCCGTCCACAGAGTGTATCAAATGTCAGTATGGAAGACATCTTGATGTCCCACTCAGTCTGATTCAGCAAGTTAGGCTTCACCAAGGACCCGTTTCCAACCTGGGAAGCCACATCTCCCCAACCCTAACCCTAACTTCTGACTTAACCCTGATTTTCTTGTGCAAATGTAACAAACCCCCATCCTCATGTTGTACTAAAAGACAGTAGGCATACAATTCTTTTGGCCCTCTCAGTCTGTTTCACCATGCTTGGCTTCAGCAACACCCTGTTTCCATTCTGGGAAGCCATGTCTCCTGACCGCTAACCCTAACTTGGGTTTTAACCCTAATTTTTTCCTTGGACTGAAACATTTCCCTGTCCACATGGTGTACTAACTGGCAGTATGTTATCCTCCTGATGGCCTACTCAGTCTGTTTTACCAATCTAGGCTTCACCAAAACCCTGGTTACATCCTGGGAAGCCAAGTCTCCCCAACCCTAACCCTAATTTGAGTCTCAGGCCTAATTTCCTTTTTGGACTGAAACATAACGCCGTCCACAGAGTGTACCAAATGTCAGTATGGAAGACATCTTGATGTCCCACTCAGTCTGATTCAGCAAGCTAGGCTTCACCAAGGACGCGTTTCCAACCTGGGAAGCCACATCTCCCCAACCCTAACCCTAACTTGAGACTTAACCTGATTTTCTTGTGCAAATGTAACAAACCCCCATCCTCATGTTGTACTAAAAGACAGTAGGCATACAATTCCTTTGGCCCTCTCAGTCTGTTTCACCATGCTTGGCTTCAGCAACACCCTGTTTCCATTCTGGGAAGCCATGTCTCCTGACCGCTAACCCTAACTTGGGTCTTAACCCTAATTTTTTCTTCCGACTGAAACATTTCCCTGTCCACATGGTGTACTAACTGGCAGTATGTTATCCTCCTGATGGCCTACTCAGTCTGTTTTACCAATCTAGGCTTCACCAAAACCCTGGTTACATCCTGGGAAGCCAAGTCTCCCCAACCCTAACCCTAATTTGAGTCTCAGGCCTAATTTCCTTTTTGGACTGAAACATAACGCCGTCCACAGAGTGTACCAAATGTCAGTATGGAAGACATCTTGATGTCCCACTCAGTCTGATTCAGCAAGCTAGGCTTCACCAAGGACGCGTTTCCAACCTGGGAAGCCACATCTCCCCAACCCTAACCCTAACTTGAGACTTAACCTGATTTTCTTGTGCAAATGTAACAAACCCCCATCCTCATGTTGTACTAAAAGACAGTAGGCATACAATTCCTTTGGCCCTCTCAGTCTGTTTCACCATGCTTGGCTTCAGCAACACCGTGTTTCCATTCTGGGAAGCCATATCTCCTGACCGCTAACCCTAACTTGGGTCTTAACCCTAATTTTTTCTTCCGACTGAAACATTTCCCTGTCCACATGGTGTACTATCTGGCAGTATGTTATACTCCTGATGGCCTACTCAGTCTGTTTTACCAATCTAGGCTTCACCAAAACCCTGGTTACATCCTGGGAAGCCAAGTCTCCCCAACCCTAACCCTAATTTGAGTCTCAGGCCTCGTTTCCTTTTGGGACTGAAACATACCGCCGTCCACAGAGTGTACCAAATGTCAGTATGGAAGACATCTTGATGTCCCACTCAGTCTGATTCAGCAAGTTAGGCTTCACCAAGGACCCGTTTCCAACCTGGGAAGCCACATCTCCCCAACCCTAACCCTAACTTGAGACTTAACCTGATTTTCTTGTGCAAATGTAACAAACCCCCATCCTCATGTTGTACTAAAAGACAGTAGGCATACAATTCCTTTGGCCCTCTCAGTCTGTTTCACCATGCTTGGCTTCAGCAACACCCTGTTTCCATTCTGGGAAGCCATGTCTCCTGACCGCTAACCCTAACTTGGGTCTTAACCCTAATTTTTTCTTCCGACTGAAACATTTCCCTGTCCACATGGTGTACTAACTGGCAGTATGTTATCCTCCTGATGGCCTACTCAGTCTGTTTTACCAATCTAGGCTTCACCAAAACCCTGGTTACATCCTGGGAAGCCAAGTCTCCCCAACCCTAACCCTAATTTGAGTCTCAGGCCTAATTTCCTTTTTGGACTGAAACATAACGCCGTCCACAGAGTGTACCAAATGTCAGTATGGAAGACATCTTGATGTCCCACTCAGTCTGATTCAGCAAGCTAGGCTTCACCAAGGACGCGTTTCCAACCTGGGAAGCCACATCTCCCCAACCCTAACCCTAACTTGAGACTTAACCTGATTTTCTTGTGCAAATGTAACAAACCCCCATCCTCATGTTGTACTAAAAGACAGTAGGCATACAATTCCTTTGGCCCTCTCAGTCTGTTTCACCATGCTTGGCTTCAGCAACACCGTGTTTCCATTCTGGGAAGCCATATCTCCTGACCGCTAACCCTAACTTGGGTCTTAACCCTAATTTTTTCTTCCGACTGAAACATTTCCCTGTCCACATGGTGTACTATCTGGCAGTATGTTATACTCCTGATGGCCTACTCAGTCTGTTTTACCAATCTAGGCTTCACCAAAACCCTGGTTACATCCTGGGAAGCCAAGTCTCCCCAACCCTAACCCTAATTTGAGTCTCAGGCCTCGTTTCCTTTTGGGACTGAAACATACCGCCGTCCACAGAGTGTACCAAATGTCAGTATGGAAGACATCTTGATGTCCCACTCAGTCTGATTCAGCAAGCTAGGCTTCACCAAGGACCCGTTTCCAACCTGGGAAGCCACATCTCCCCAACCCTAACCCTAACTTGAGACTTAACCTAATTTTCTTGTGCAACTGTAACAAACCGCCGTACACACTTTGCACTAAAAGATAGTAGGCACACCGTTCTGATGGCCCACTCAGTCTGTTTTACCAAACTCGCCGTCACCAACACCTTTTTTCCATTCTGGGAAGACCAGTCTCCCGAACCTTAACCCTAACTTGGGTTTTAACCCTAATTTCCTTTTGGGAATGAAACATCCCCCATCCACACAGTGTACTAAAAGACAGGAGTCAACTTTCGTGAAGGCCCACTCATTCTCTTTCAACATGCTTGGCTTTTCCGAGGCCATGGTTCACTCCTGGGAAGGCAAGTCTCCCCAACCCTAACCCTAACTTGGATCTTAACCCTAATTTCCTCTTGGGACTGAAACATGTCCCTGTCCACACTGTGTACTAACAGGCAGTATGTTATCCTCCTGATGGCCTACTCAGTCTGTTTTACCAATCTATGCTTCACCAAGACCCTGGTTCCATCCTGGGAAACCAATTCTCCCCAACCCTAACCCTAATTTGAGTCTTAGCCCTTTTTTCCTTTTTGGACTGAAACATACCGCCGTCCACAGAGTGTACCAAATGTCAGTATGGAAGCCATCTTGATGGCGACTCAGTCTGATTCACCAAGCTAGGCTTCACCAAGAACTCGTTTTCTACCTGGCAAGCCACATCTGCCCATCCCTAGCCCTAACATGAGATTTTACCCCAATTTTCTTGTGCAACTGTAACAAACCGCCGTCCACACTTTGAAGTAAAAGAAAGAAGGCACCCCGTTCTGATGGCCCACTCAGTCTGTTTTAGCAAGCTTGCCTTCACCAAAGCCCTGTTTCCATTCGGGGAAGCCCAGTCTCCCCAATCCTAACCCTAACCTGGGTTTTAACCCTAATTTCCGTTTGGGAATCAAACATCCCCCGTCCAAACAGTGTTCTAAAAGACAGGAGGCAACCCTTGGTGAAGCCCCACTCACTCTATTTCAACATGCTTGGCTTTTCAGAGGCCCTGGTTCACTCCTGGGAAGCCAAGTCTCCACAACCCTAACCCTACCTGGAGTCTTAACCCTAATGTTCTTGTGTGACTGTAACAAACGCCCATCCACAGGTTGACAGTAGGCACACCATTTCTTTGGCCCTGTCAGTCTGTTTCACCATGCTTGGCATCAGCAACACCCTGTTTCCCTTCTGGGAAGCCAAGTCTCCCGACCCCTAACCCTCACTTGGGTCTTAACCCAAATTTCCTCTATGGAATGAAACATGTCCCTGTCCATAGGGTGTATTAACAGGCAGTATGTTATCCTCCTGATGGCCTACTCAGTCTGTTTTACCAATCCATGCTTCACCAAGACCCTGGTTCCATCCGGGGAAACAAGTCTCCCCAACCCTAACCCTAATTTGAGTCTCAGGCCTAATTTCCTTTTTGGACTGAAACATACTGCCGTCCACAGAGTGTACCAAATGTCAGTATGGAAGTCATCTTGATGTCCCACTCAGTCTGATTCAGCAAGTTAGGCTTCACCAAGGACCCGTTTCCAACCTGGGAAGCCACATCTCCCCAACCCTAACCCTAACTTGAGACTTAACCTGATTTTCTTGTGCAAATTTAACAAACCCCCATCCTCATGTTGTACTGAAAGACAGTAGGCACACAATTCCTTTGGCCCTCTCAGTCTGTTTCACCATGCTTGGCTTCAGCAACACCGTGTTTCCATTCTGGGAAGCCATGTCTCCTGACCGTTAACCCTAACTTGGGTCTTAACCCTAATTTTTTCTTCCGACTGAAACATTTCCCTGTCCACATGGTGTACTAACTGGCAGTATTTTATCCTCCTGATGGCCTACTCAGTCTGTTTTACCAATCTAGGCTTCACCAAAACCCTGGTTACATCCTGGGAAGCCAAGTCTCCCCAACCCTAACCCTAATTTGAGTCTCAACCCTCATTTTCTTTTTGGACTGAAACATACCGCCGTCCACAGAGTGTATCAAATGTCAGTATGGAAGACATCTTGATGTCCCACTCAGTCTGATTCAGCAAGTTAGGCTTCACCAAGGACCCGTTTCCAACCTGGGAAGCCACATCTCCCCAACCCTAACCCTAACTTCTGACTTAACCCTGATTTTCTTGTGCAAATGTAACAAACCCCCATCCTCATGTTGTACTAAAAGACAGTAGGCATACAATTCTTTTGGCCCTCTCAGTCTGTTTCACCATGCTTGGCTTCAGCAACACCCTGTTTCCATTCTGGGAAGCCATGTCTCCTGACCGCTAACCCTAACTTGGGTTTTAACCCTAATTTTTTCCTTGGACTGAAACATTTCCCTGTCCACATGGTGTACTAACTGGCAGTATGTTATCCTCCTGATGGCCTACTCAGTCTGTTTTACCAATCTAGGCTTCACCAAAACCCTGGTTACATCCTGGGAAGCCAAGTCTCCCCAACCCTAACCCTAATTTGAGTCTCAGGCCTAATTTCCTTTTTGGACTGAAACATAACGCCGTCCACAGAGTGTACCAAATGTCAGTATGGAAGACATCTTGATGTCCCACTCAGTCTGATTCAGCAAGCTAGGCTTCACCAAGGACGCGTTTCCAACCTGGGAAGCCACATCTCCCCAACCCTAACCCTAACTTGAGACTTAACCTGATTTTCTTGTGCAAATGTAACAAACCCCCATCCTCATGTTGTACTAAAAGACAGTAGGCATACAATTCCTTTGGCCCTCTCAGTCTGTTTCACCATGCTTGGCTTCAGCAACACCCTGTTTCCATTCTGGGAAGCCATGTCTCCTGACCGCTAACCCTAACTTGGGTCTTAACCCTAATTTTTTCTTCCGACTGAAACATTTCCCTGTCCACATGGTGTACTAACTGGCAGTATGTTATCCTCCTGATGGCCTACTCAGTCTGTTTTACCAATCTAGGCTTCACCAAAACCCTGGTTACATCCTGGGAAGCCAAGTCTCCCCAACCCTAACCCTAATTTGAGTCTCAGGCCTAATTTCCTTTTTGGACTGAAACATAACGCCGTCCACAGAGTGTACCAAATGTCAGTATGGAAGACATCTTGATGTCCCACTCAGTCTGATTCAGCAAGCTAGGCTTCACCAAGGACGCGTTTCCAACCTGGGAAGCCACATCTCCCCAACCCTAACCCTAACTTGAGACTTAACCTGATTTTCTTGTGCAAATGTAACAAACCCCCATCCTCATGTTGTACTAAAAGACAGTAGGCATACAATTCCTTTGGCCCTCTCAGTCTGTTTCACCATGCTTGGCTTCAGCAACACCGTGTTTCCATTCTGGGAAGCCATATCTCCTGACCGCTAACCCTAACTTGGGTCTTAACCCTAATTTTTTCTTCCGACTGAAACATTTCCCTGTCCACATGGTGTACTATCTGGCAGTATGTTATACTCCTGATGGCCTACTCAGTCTGTTTTACCAATCTAGGCTTCACCAAAACCCTGGTTACATCCTGGGAAGCCAAGTCTCCCCAACCCTAACCCTAATTTGAGTCTCAGGCCTCGTTTCCTTTTGGGACTGAAACATACCGCCGTCCACAGAGTGTACCAAATGTCAGTATGGAAGACATCTTGATGTCCCACTCAGTCTGATTCAGCAAGCTAGGCTTCACCAAGGACCCGTTTCCAACCTGGGAAGCCACATCTCCCCAACCCTAACCCTAACTTGAGACTTAACCTGATTTTCTTGTGCAAATGTAACAAACCCCCATCCTCATGTCCTACTAAAAGACAGTAGGCACACGATTCCTTTGGCCCTCTCAGTCTGTTTCACCATGCTTGGCTTCAGCAACACCCTGTTTCCCTTCTGGGAAGCCGAGTCTCCCGACCCCTAACCCTCACTTGGGTCTTAACCCAAATTTCCTCTATGGAATGAAACATGTCCCTGTCCATAGGGTGTATTAACAGGCAGTATGTTATCCTCCTGATGGCCTACTCAGTCTGTTTTACCAATCCATGCTTCACCAAGACCCTGGTTCCATCCGGGGAAACAAGTCTCCCCAACCCTAACCCTAATTTGAGTCTCAGGCCTAATTTCCTTTTTGGACTGAAACATACTGCCGTCCACAGAGTGTACCAAATGTCAGTATGGAAGTCATCTTGATGTCCCACTCAGTCTGATTCAGCAAGTTAGGCTTCACCAAGGACCCGTTTCCAACCTGGGAAGCCACATCTCCCCAACCCTAACCCTAACTTGAGACTTAACCTGATTTTCTTGTGCAAATTTAACAAACCCCCATCCTCATGTTGTACTGAAAGACAGTAGGCACACAATTCCTTTGGCCCTCTCAGTCTGTTTCACCATGCTTGGCTTCAGCAACACCGTGTTTCCATTCTGGGAAGCCATGTCTCCTGACCGTTAACCCTAACTTGGGTCTTAACCCTAATTTTTTCTTCCGACTGAAACATTTCCCTGTCCACATGGTGTACTAACTGGCAGTATTTTATCCTCCTGATGGCCTACTCAGTCTGTTTTACCAATCTAGGCTTCACCAAAACCCTGGTTACATCCTGGGAAGCCAAGTCTCCCCAACCCTAACCCTAATTTGAGTCTCAACCCTCATTTTCTTTTTGGACTGAAACATACCGCCGTCCACAGAGTGTATCAAATGTCAGTATGGAAGACATCTTGATGTCCCACTCAGTCTGATTCAGCAAGTTAGGCTTCACCAAGGACCCGTTTCCAACCTGGGAAGCCACATCTCCCCAACCCTAACCCTAACTTCTGACTTAACCCTGATTTTCTTGTGCAAATGTAACAAACCCCCATCCTCATGTTGTACTAAAAGACAGTAGGCATACAATTCTTTTGGCCCTCTCAGTCTGTTTCACCATGCTTGGCTTCAGCAACACCCTGTTTCCATTCTGGGAAGCCATGTCTCCTGACCGCTAACCCTAACTTGGGTTTTAACCCTAATTTTTTCCTTGGACTGAAACATTTCCCTGTCCACATGGTGTACTAACTGGCAGTATGTTATCCTCCTGATGGCCTACTCAGTCTGTTTTACCAATCTAGGCTTCACCAAAACCCTGGTTACATCCTGGGAAGCCAAGTCTCCCCAACCCTAACCCTAATTTGAGTCTCAGGCCTAATTTCCTTTTTGGACTGAAACATAACGCCGTCCACAGAGTGTACCAAATGTCAGTATGGAAGACATCTTGATGTCCCACTCAGTCTGATTCAGCAAGCTAGGCTTCACCAAGGACGCGTTTCCAACCTGGGAAGCCACATCTCCCCAACCCTAACCCTAACTTGAGACTTAACCTGATTTTCTTGTGCAAATGTAACAAACCCCCATCCTCATGTTGTACTAAAAGACAGTAGGCATACAATTCCTTTGGCCCTCTCAGTCTGTTTCACCATGCTTGGCTTCAGCAACACCCTGTTTCCATTCTGGGAAGCCATGTCTCCTGACCGCTAACCCTAACTTGGGTCTTAACCCTAATTTTTTCTTCCGACTGAAACATTTCCCTGTCCACATGGTGTACTAACTGGCAGTATGTTATCCTCCTGATGGCCTACTCAGTCTGTTTTACCAATCTAGGCTTCACCAAAACCCTGGTTACATCCTGGGAAGCCAAGTCTCCCCAACCCTAACCCTAATTTGAGTCTCAGGCCTAATTTCCTTTTTGGACTGAAACATAACGCCGTCCACAGAGTGTACCAAATGTCAGTATGGAAGACATCTTGATGTCCCACTCAGTCTGATTCAGCAAGCTAGGCTTCACCAAGGACGCGTTTCCAACCTGGGAAGCCACATCTCCCCAACCCTAACCCTAACTTGAGACTTAACCTGATTTTCTTGTGCAAATGTAACAAACCCCCATCCTCATGTTGTACTAAAAGACAGTAGGCATACAATTCCTTTGGCCCTCTCAGTCTGTTTCACCATGCTTGGCTTCAGCAACACCGTGTTTCCATTCTGGGAAGCCATATCTCCTGACCGCTAACCATAACTTGGGTCTTAACCCTAATTTTTTCTTCCGACTGAAACATTTCCCTGTCCACATGGTGTACTATCTGGCAGTATGTTATACTCCTGATGGCCTACTCAGTCTGTTTTACCAATCTAGGCTTCACCAAAACCCTGGTTACATCCTGGGAAGCCAAGTCTCCCCAACCCTAACCCTAATTTGAGTCTCAGGCCTCGTTTCCTTTTGGGACTGAAACATACCGCCGTCCACAGAGTGTACCAAATGTCAGTATGGAAGACATCTTGATGTCCCACTCAGTCTGATTCAGCAAGCTAGGCTTCACCAAGGACCCGTTTCCAACCTGGGAAGCCACATCTCCCCAACCCTAACCCTAACTTGAGACTTAACCTGATTTTCTTGTGCAAATGTAACAAACCCCCATCCTCATGTCCTACTAAAAGACAGTAGGCACACGATTCCTTTGGCCCTCTCAGTCTGTTTTACCATGCTTGGCTTCAGCAACACCCTGTTTCCCTTCTGGGAAGCCAAGTCTCCCGACCCCTAACCCTCACTTGGGTCTTAACCCAAATATCCTCTATGGAATGAAACATCTCCCTCTCCATAGGGTGTATTAACAGGCAGTATGTTATCCTCCTGATGGCCTACTCAGTCTGTTTTACCAATCTATGCTTCACCAAGACCCTGGTTCCATCCTGGGAAACCAATTCTCCCCAACCCTAACCCTAATTTGAGTCTTAGCCCTTTTTTCCTTTTTGGACTGAAACATACCGCCGTCCACAGAGTGTACCAAATGTCAGTATGGAAGCCATCTTGATGGCGACTCAGTCTGATTCACCAAGCTAGGCTTCACCAAGAACTCGTTTTCTACCTGGCAAGCCACATCTCCCCATCCCTAGCCCTAACATGAGATTTTACCCCAATTTTCTTGTGCAACTGTAACAAACCGCCGTCCATGCTTTGTAGTAAAAGAAAGAAGGCACCCCGTTCTGATGGCCCACTCTGTCTGTTTTAGCAAGCTTGCCTTCACCAAAGCCCTGTTTCCATTCGGGGAAGCCCAGTCTCCCCAATCCTAACCCTAACCTGGTTTTTAACCCTAATTTCCGTTTGGGAATCAAACATCCCCCGTCCAAACAGTGTTCTAAAAGACAGGAGGCAACCCTTGGTGAAGCCCCACTCACTCTATTTCAACATGCTTGGCTTTTCAGAGGCCTTGGTTCACTCCTGGGAAGCCAAGTCTCCACAACCCTAACCCTACCTGGAGTCTTAACCCTAATGTTCTTGTGCGACTGTAACAAACGCCCATCCACAGGTTGACAGTAGGCACACCACTCCTTTGGCCCTGTCAGTCTGTTTCACCATGCTTGGCTTCAGCAACACCCTGTTTCCCTTCTGGGAAGCCAAGTCTCCAAACCCCTAACCCTCACTTGGGTCTTAACCCAAATTTCCTCTATGGATTGAAAGATGTCCCTGTCCATAGGGTGTATTAACAGGCAGTATGTTATCCTCCTGATGGCCTACTCAGTCTGTTTTACCAAATTAGGCTTCACCAAGACCCTGGTTCCCTCCTGGGAAAACAAGTCTCCCCAACCCTAAAACTAATTTGAGTCTCAGGCCTAATTTCCTTTTTGGACTGAAACATACTGCCGTCCACAGAGTGTACCAAATGTCAGTATGGAAGACATCTTGATGTCCCACTCAGTCTGATTCAGCAAGTTAGGCTTCACCAAGGACCCGTTTCCAACCTGGGAAGCCACATCTCCCCAACCCTAACCCTAACTTGAGACTTAACCTGATTTTCTTGTGCAAATGTAACAAACCCCCATCCTCATGTCCTACTAAAAGACAGTAGGCACACGATTCGTTTGGCCCTCTCAGTCTGTTTCACCATGCTTGGCTTCAGCAACACCCTGTTTCCATTCTGGGAAGCCAAGTCTCCCGACCCCTAACCCTCACTTGGGTCTTAACCCAAATATCCTCTATGGAATGAAACATGTCCCTGTCCATAGGGTGTATTAACAGGCAGTATGTTATCCTCCTGATGGCCTACTCAGTCTGTTTTACCAATCTATGCTTCACCAAGACCCTGGTTCCATCCTGGGAAACCAATTCTCCCCAACCCTAACCCTAATTTGAGTCTTAGCCCTTTTTTCCTTTTTGGACTGAAACATACCGCCGTCCACAGAGTGTACCAAATGTCAGTATGGAAGCCATCTTGATGGCGACTCAGTCTGATTCACCAAGCTAGGCTTCACCAAGAACTCGTTTTCTACCTGGCAAGCCACATCTCCCCATCCCTAGCCCTAACATGAGATTTTACCCCAATTTTCTTGTGCAACTGTAACAAACCGCCGTCCATGCTTTGTAGTAAAAGAAAGAAGGCACCCCGTTCTGATGGCCCACTCTGTCTGTTTTAGCAAGCTTGCCTTCACCAAAGCCCTGTTTCCATTCGGGGAAGCCCAGTCTCCCCAATCCTAACCCTAACCTGGTTTTTAACCCTAATTTCCGTTTGGGAATCAAACATCCCCCGTCCAAACAGTGTTCTAAAAGACAGGAGGCAACCCTTGGTGAAGCCCCACTCACTCTATTTCAACATGCTTGGCTTTTCAGAGGCCCTGGTTCACTCCTGGGAAGCCAAGTCTCCACAACCCTAACCCTACCTGGAGTCTTAACCCTAATGTTCTTGTGCGACTGTAACAAACGCCCATCCACAGGTTGACAGTAGGCACACCACTCCTTTGGCCCTGTCAGTCTGTTTCACCATGCTTGGCTTCAGCAACACCCTGTTTCCCTTCTGGGAAGCCAAGTCTCCAAACCCCTAACCCTCACTTGGGTCTTAACCCAAATTTCCTCTATGGATTGAAAGATGTCCCTGTCCATAGGGTGTATTAACAGGCAGTATGTTATCCTCCTGATGGCCTACTCAGTCTGTTTTACCAAATTAGGCTTCACCAAGACCCTGGTTCCCTCCTGGGAAAACAAGTCTCCCCAACCCTAAAACTAATTTGAGTCTCAGGCCTAATTTCCTTTTTGGACTGAAACATACTGCCGTCCACAGAGTGTACCAAATGTCAGTATGGAAGCCATCTTGATGGCGACTCAGTCTGATTCACCAAGCTAGGCTTCACCAAGAACTCGTTTTCTACCTGGCAAGCCACATCTGCCCATCCCTAGCCCTAACATGAGATTTTACCCCAATTTTCTTGTGCAACTGTAACAAACCGCCGTCCACACTTTGAAGTAAAAGAAAGAAGGCACCCCGTTCTGATGGCCCACTCAGTCTGTTTTAGCAAGCTTGCCTTCACCAAAGCCCTGTTTCCATTCGGGGAAGCCCAGTCTCCCCAATCCTAACCCTAACCTGGGTTTTAACCCTAATTTCCGTTTGGGAATCAAACATCCCCCGTCCAAACAGTGTTCTAAAAGACAGGAGGCAACCCTTGGTGAAGCCCCACTCACTCTATTTCAACATGCTTGGCTTTTCAGAGGCCCTGGTTCACTCCTGGGAAGCCAAGTCTCCACAACCCTAACCCTACCTGGAGTCTTAACCCTAATGTTCTTGTGTGACTGTAACAAACGCCCATCCACAGGTTGACAGTAGGCACACCATTTCTTTGGCCCTGTCAGTCTGTTTCACCATGCTTGGCATCAGCAACACCCTGTTTCCCTTCTGGGAAGCCAAGTCTCCCGACCCCTAACCCTCACTTGGGTCTTAACCCAAATTTCCTCTATGGAATGAAACATGTCCCTGTCCATAGGGTGTATTAACAGGCAGTATGTTATCCTCCTGATGGCCTACTCAGTCTGTTTTACCAATCCATGCTTCACCAAGACCCTGGTTCCATCCGGGGAAACAAGTCTCCCCAACCCTAACCCTAATTTGAGTCTCAGGCCTAATTTCCTTTTTGGACTGAAACATACTGCCGTCCACAGAGTGTACCAAATGTCAGTATGGAAGTCATCTTGATGTCCCACTCAGTCTGATTCAGCAAGTTAGGCTTCACCAAGGACCCGTTTCCAACCTGGGAAGCCACATCTCCCCAACCCTAACCCTAACTTGAGACTTAACCTGATTTTCTTGTGCAAATTTAACAAACCCCCATCCTCATGTTGTACTGAAAGACAGTAGGCACACAATTCCTTTGGCCCTCTCAGTCTGTTTCACCATGCTTGGCTTCAGCAACACCGTGTTTCCATTCTGGGAAGCCATGTCTCCTGACCGTTAACCCTAACTTGGGTCTTAACCCTAATTTTTTCTTCCGACTGAAACATTTCCCTGTCCACATGGTGTACTAACTGGCAGTATTTTATCCTCCTGATGGCCTACTCAGTCTGTTTTACCAATCTAGGCTTCACCAAAACCCTGGTTACATCCTGGGAAGCCAAGTCTCCCCAACCCTAACCCTAATTTGAGTCTCAACCCTCATTTTCTTTTTGGACTGAAACATACCGCCGTCCACAGAGTGTATCAAATGTCAGTATGGAAGACATCTTGATGTCCCACTCAGTCTGATTCAGCAAGTTAGGCTTCACCAAGGACCCGTTTCCAACCTGGGAAGCCACATCTCCCCAACCCTAACCCTAACTTCTGACTTAACCCTGATTTTCTTGTGCAAATGTAACAAACCCCCATCCTCATGTTGTACTAAAAGACAGTAGGCATACAATTCTTTTGGCCCTCTCAGTCTGTTTCACCATGCTTGGCTTCAGCAACACCCTGTTTCCATTCTGGGAAGCCATGTCTCCTGACCGCTAACCCTAACTTGGGTTTTAACCCTAATTTTTTCCTTGGACTGAAACATTTCCCTGTCCACATGGTGTACTAACTGGCAGTATGTTATCCTCCTGATGGCCTACTCAGTCTGTTTTACCAATCTAGGCTTCAACAAAACCCTGGTTACATCCTGGGAAGCCAAGTCTCCCCAACCCTAACCCTAATTTGAGTCTCAGGCCTAATTTCCTTTTTGGACTGAAACATAACGCCGTCCACAGAGTGTACCAAATGTCAGTATGGAAGACATCTTGATGTCCCACTCAGTCTGATTCAGCAAGCTAGGCTTCACCAAGGACGCGTTTCCAACCTGGGAAGCCACATCTCCCCAACCCTAACCCTAACTTGAGACTTAACCTGATTTTCTTGTGCAAATGTAACAAACCCCCATCCTCATGTTGTACTAAAAGACAGTAGGCATACAATTCCTTTGGCCCTCTCAGTCTGTTTCACCATGCTTGGCTTCAGCAACACCCTGTTTCCATTCTGGGAAGCCATGTCTCCTGACCGCTAACCCTAACTTGGGTCTTAACCCTAATTTTTTCTTCCGACTGAAACATTTCCCTGTCCACATGGTGTACTAACTGGCAGTATGTTATCCTCCTGATGGCCTACTCAGTCTGTTTTACCAATCTAGGCTTCACCAAAACCCTGGTTACATCCTGGGAAGCCAAGTCTCCCCAACCCTAACCCTAATTTGAGTCTCAGGCCTAATTTCCTTTTTGGACTGAAACATAACGCCGTCCACAGAGTGTACCAAATGTCAGTATGGAAGACATCTTGATGTCCCACTCAGTCTGATTCAGCAAGCTAGGCTTCACCAAGGACGCGTTTCCAACCTGGGAAGCCACATCTCCCCAACCCTAACCCTAACTTGAGACTTAACCTGATTTTCTTGTGCAAATGTAACAAACCCCCATCCTCATGTTGTACTAAAAGACAGTAGGCATACAATTCCTTTGGCCCTCTCAGTCTGTTTCACCATGCTTGGCTTCAGCAACACCGTGTTTCCATTCTGGGAAGCCATATCTCCTGACCGCTAACCCTAACTTGGGTCTTAACCCTAATTTTTTCTTCCGACTGAAACATTTCCCTGTCCACATGGTGTACTATCTGGCAGTATGTTATACTCCTGATGGCCTACTCAGTCTGTTTTACCAATCTAGGCTTCACCAAAACCCTGGTTACATCCTGGGAAGCCAAGTCTCCCCAACCCTAACCCTAATTTGAGTCTCAGGCCTCGTTTCCTTTTGGGACTGAAACATACCGCCGTCCACAGAGTGTACCAAATGTCAGTATGGAAGACATCTTGATGTCCCACTCAGTCTGATTCAGCAAGTTAGGCTTCACCAAGGACCCGTTTCCAACCTGGGAAGCCACATCTCCCCAACCCTAACCCTAACTTGAGACTTAACCTGATTTTCTTGTGCAAATGTAACAAACCCCCATCCTCATGTTGTACTAAAAGACAGTAGGCATACAATTCCTTTGGCCCTCTCAGTCTGTTTCACCATGCTTGGCTTCAGCAACACCCTGTTTCCATTCTGGGAAGCCATGTCTCCTGACCGCTAACCCTAACTTGGGTCTTAACCCTAATTTTTTCTTCCGACTGAAACATTTCCCTGTCCACATGGTGTACTAACTGGCAGTATGTTATCCTCCTGATGGCCTACTCAGTCTGTTTTACCAATCTAGGCTTCACCAAAACCCTGGTTACATCCTGGGAAGCCAAGTCTCCCCAACCCTAACCCTAATTTGAGTCTCAGGCCTAATTTCCTTTTTGGACTGAAACATAACGCCGTCCACAGAGTGTACCAAATGTCAGTATGGAAGACATCTTGATGTCCCACTCAGTCTGATTCAGCAAGCTAGGCTTCACCAAGGACGCGTTTCCAACCTGGGAAGCCACATCTCCCCAACCCTAACCCTAACTTGAGACTTAACCTGATTTTCTTGTGCAAATGTAACAAACCCCCATCCTCATGTTGTACTAAAAGACAGTAGGCATACAATTCCTTTGGCCCTCTCAGTCTGTTTCACCATGCTTGGCTTCAGCAACACCGTGTTTCCATTCTGGGAAGCCATATCTCCTGACCGCTAACCCTAACTTGGGTCTTAACCCTAATTTTTTCTTCCGACTGAAACATTTCCCTGTCCACATGGTGTACTATCTGGCAGTATGTTATCCTCCTGATGGCCTACTCAGTCTGTTTTACCAATCTAGGCTTCACCAAAACCCTGGTTACATCCTGGGAAGCCAAGTCTCCCCAACCCTAACCCTAATTTGAGTCTCAGGCCTCGTTTCCTTTTGGGACTGAAACATACCGCCGTCCACAGAGTGTACCAAATGTCAGTATGGAAGACATCTTGATGTCCCACTCAGTCTGATTCAGCAAGCTAGGCTTCACCAAGGACCCGTTTCCAACCTGGGAAGCCACATCTCCCCAACCCTAACCCTAACTTGAGACTTAACCTGATTTTCTTGTGCAAATGTAACAAACCCCCATCCTCATGTCCTACTAAAAGACAGTAGGCACACGATTCCTTTGGCCCTCTCAGTCTGTTTCACCATGCTTGGCTTCAGCAACACCCTGTTTCCCTTCTGGGAAGCCGAGTCTCCCGACCCCTAACCCTCACTTGGGTCTTAACCCAAATTTCCTCTATGGAATGAAACATGTCCCTGTCCATAGGGTGTATTAACAGGCAGTATGTTATCCTCCTGATGGCCTACTCAGTCTGTTTTACCAATCTATGCTTCACCAAGACCCTGGTTCCATCCTGGGAAACCAATTCTCCCCAACCCTAACCCTAATTTGAGTCTTAGCCCTTTTTTCCTTTTTGGACTGAAACATACCGCCGTCCACAGAGTGTACCAAATGTCAGTATGGAAGCCATCTTGATGGCGACTCAGTCTGATTCACCAAGCTAGGCTTCACCAAGAACTCGTTTTCTACCTGGCAAGCCACATCTCCCCATCCCTAGCCCTAACATGAGATTTTACCCCAATTTTCTTGTGCAACTGTAACAAACCGCCGTCCATGCTTTGTAGTAAAAGAAAGAAGGCACCCCGTTCTGATGGCCCACTCTGTCTGTTTTAGCAAGCTTGCCTTCACCAAAGCCCTGTTTCCATTCGGGGAAGCCCAGTCTCCCCAATCCTAACCCTAACCTGGTTTTTAACCCTAATTTCCGTTTGGGAATCAAACATCCCCCGTCCAAACAGTGTTCTAAAAGACAGGAGGCAACCCTTGGTGAAGCCCCACTCACTCTATTTCAACATGCTTGGCTTTTCAGAGGCCCTGGTTCACTCCTGGGAAGCCAAGTCTCCACAACCCTAACCCTACCTGGAGTCTTAACCCTAATGTTCTTGTGCGACTGTAACAAACGCCCATCCACAGGTTGACAGTAGGCACACCACTCCTTTGGCCCTGTCAGTCTGTTTCACCATGCTTGGCTTCAGCAACACCCTGTTTCCCTTCTGGGAAGCCAAGTCTCCAAACCCCTAACCCTCACTTGGGTCTTAACCCAAATTTCCTCTATGGATTGAAAGATGTCCCTGTCCATAGGGTGTATTAACAGGCAGTATGTTATCCTCCTGATGGCCTACTCAGTCTGTTTTACCAAATTAGGCTTCACCAAGACCCTGGTTCCCTCCTGGGAAAACAAGTCTCCCCAACCCTAAAACTAATTTGAGTCTCAGGCCTAATTTCCTTTTTGGACTGAAACATACTGCCGTCCACAGAGTGTACCAAATGTCAGTATGGAAGACATCTTGATGTCCCACTCAGTCTGATTCAGCAAGCTAGGCTTCACCAAGGACCCGTTTCCAACCTGGGAAGCCACATCTCCCCAACCCTAACCCTAACTTGAGACTTAACCTGATTTTCTTGTGCAAATGTAACAAACCCCCATCCTCATGTCCTACTAAAAGACAGTAGGCACACGATTCCTTTGGCCCTCTCAGTCTGTTTCACCATGCTTGGCTTCAGCAACACCCTGTTTCCCTTCTGGGAAGCCGAGTCTCCCGACCCCTAACCCTCACTTGGGTCTTAACCCAAATTTCCTCTATGGAATGAAACATGTCCCTGTCCATAGGGTGTATTAACAGGCAGTATGTTATCCTCCTGATGGCCTACTCAGTCTGTTTTACCAATCTATGCTTCACCAAGACCCTGGTTCCATCCTGGGAAACCAATTCTCCCCAACCCTAACCCTAATTTGAGTCTTAGCCCTTTTTTCCTTTTTGGACTGAAACATACCGCCGTCCACAGAGTGTACCAAATGTCAGTATGGAAGCCATCTTGATGGCGACTCAGTCTGATTCACCAAGCTAGGCTTCACCAAGAACTCGTTTTCTACCTGGCAAGCCACATCTCCCCATCCCTAGCCCTAACATGAGATTTTACCCCAATTTTCTTGTGCAACTGTAACAAACCGCCGTCCATGCTTTGTAGTAAAAGAAAGAAGGCACCCCGTTCTGATGGCCCACTCTGTCTGTTTTAGCAAGCTTGCCTTCACCAAAGCCCTGTTTCCATTCGGGGAAGCCCAGTCTCCCCAATCCTAACCCTAACCTGGTTTTTAACCCTAATTTCCGTTTGGGAATCAAACATCCCCCGTCCAAACAGTGTTCTAAAAGACAGGAGGCAACCCTTGGTGAAGCCCCACTCACTCTATTTCAACATGCTTGGCTTTTCAGAGGCCCTGGTTCACTCCTGGGAAGCCAAGTCTCCACAACCCTAACCCTACCTGGAGTCTTAACCCTAATGTTCTTGTGCGACTGTAACAAACGCCCATCCACAGGTTGACAGTAGGCACACCACTCCTTTGGCCCTGTCAGTCTGTTTCACCATGCTTGGCTTCAGCAACACCCTGTTTCCCTTCTGGGAAGCCAAGTCTCCAAACCCCTAACCCTCACTTGGGTCTTAACCCAAATTTCCTCTATGGATTGAAAGATGTCCCTGTCCATAGGGTGTATTAACAGGCAGTATGTTATCCTCCTGATGGCCTACTCAGTCTGTTTTACCAAATTAGGCTTCACCAAGACCCTGGTTCCCTCCTGGGAAAACAAGTCTCCCCAACCCTAAAACTAATTTGAGTCTCAGGCCTAATTTCCTTTTTGGACTGAAACATACTGCCGTCCACAGAGTGTACCAAATGTCAGTATGGAAGACATCTTGATGTCCCACTCAGTCTGATTCAGCAAGTTAGGCTTCACCAAGGACCCGTTTCCAACCTGGGAAGCCACATCTCCCCAACCCTAACCCTAACTTGAGACTTAACCTGATTTTCTTGTGCAAATGTAACAAACCCCCATCCTCATGTCCTACTAAAAGACAGTAGGCACACGATTCGTTTGGCCCTCTCAGTCTGTTTCACCATGCTTGGCTTCAGCAACACCCTGTTTCCATTCTGGGAAGCCAAGTCTCCCGACCCCTAACCCTCACTTGGGTCTTAACCCAAATATCCTCTATGGAATGAAACATCTCCCTCTCCATAGGGTGTATTAACAGGCAGTATGTTATCCTCCTGATGGCCTACTCAGTCTGTTTTACCAATCTATGCTTCACCAAGACCCTGGTTCCATCCTGGGAAACCAATTCTCCCCAACCCTAACCCTAATTTGAGTC
Organism: Heloderma suspectum; assembly: GCF_057233095.1. NCBI lineage: Eukaryota > Metazoa > Chordata > Lepidosauria > Squamata > Helodermatidae > Heloderma > Heloderma suspectum. Next base: position 147,378,273 of record NC_139461.1, read on the forward strand.
TTAGCCCTTTTTTCCTTTTTGGACTGAAACATACCGCCGTCCACAGAGTGTACCAAATGTCAGTATGGAAGCCATCTTGATGGCGACTCAGTCTGATTCACCAAGCTAGGCTTCACCAAGAACTCGTTTTCTACCTGGCAAGCCACATCTGCCCATCCCTAGCCCTAACATGAGATTTTACCCCAATTTTCTTGTGCAACTGTAACAAACCGCCGTCCACACTTTGAAGTAAAAGAAAGAAGGCACCCCGTTCTGATGGCCCACTCAGTCTGTTTTAGCAAGCTTGCCTTCACCAAAGCCCTGTTTCCATTCGGGGAAGCCCAGTCTCCCCAATCCTAACCCTAACCTGGGTTTTAACCCTAATTTCCGTTTGGGAATCAAACATCCCCCGTCCAAACAGTGTTCTAAAAGACAGGAGGCAACCCTTGGTGAAGCCCCACTCACTCTATTTCAACATGCTTGGCTTTTCAGAGGCCCTGGTTCACTCCTGGGAAGCCAAGTCTCCACAACCCTAACCCTACCTGGAGTCTTAACCCTAATGTTCTTGTGTGACTGTAACAAACGCCCATCCACAGGTTGACAGTAGGCACACCATTTCTTTGGCCCTGTCAGTCTGTTTCACCATGCTTGGCATCAGCAACACCCTGTTTCCCTTCTGGGAAGCCAAGTCTCCCGACCCCTAACCCTCACTTGGGTCTTAACCCAAATTTCCTCTATGGAATGAAACATGTCCCTGTCCATAGGGTGTATTAACAGGCAGTATGTTATCCTCCTGATGGCCTACTCAGTCTGTTTTACCAATCCATGCTTCACCAAGACCCTGGTTCCATCCGGGGAAACAAGTCTCCCCAACCCTAACCCTAATTTGAGTCTCAGGCCTAATTTCCTTTTTGGACTGAAACATACTGCCGTCCACAGAGTGTACCAAATGTCAGTATGGAAGTCATCTTGATGTCCCACTCAGTCTGATTCAGCAAGTTAGGCTTCACCAAGGACCCGTTTCCAACCTGGGAAGCCACATCTCCCCAACCCTAACCCTAACTTGAGACTTAACCTGATTTTCTTGTGCAAATTTAACAAACCCCCATCCTCATGTTGTACTGAAAGACAGTAGGCACACAATTCCTTTGGCCCTCTCAGTCTGTTTCACCATGCTTGGCTTCAGCAACACCGTGTTTCCATTCTGGGAAGCCATGTCTCCTGACCGTTAACCCTAACTTGGGTCTTAACCCTAATTTTTTCTTCCGACTGAAACATTTCCCTGTCCACATGGTGTACTAACTGGCAGTATTTTATCCTCCTGATGGCCTACTCAGTCTGTTTTACCAATCTAGGCTTCACCAAAACCCTGGTTACATCCTGGGAAGCCAAGTCTCCCCAACCCTAACCCTAATTTGAGTCTCAACCCTCATTTTCTTTTTGGACTGAAACATACCGCCGTCCACAGAGTGTATCAAATGTCAGTATGGAAGACATCTTGATGTCCCACTCAGTCTGATTCAGCAAGTTAGGCTTCACCAAGGACCCGTTTCCAACCTGGGAAGCCACATCTCCCCAACCCTAACCCTAACTTCTGACTTAACCCTGATTTTCTTGTGCAAATGTAACAAACCCCCATCCTCATGTTGTACTAAAAGACAGTAGGCATACAATTCTTTTGGCCCTCTCAGTCTGTTTCACCATGCTTGGCTTCAGCAACACCCTGTTTCCATTCTGGGAAGCCATGTCTCCTGACCGCTAACCCTAACTTGGGTTTTAACCCTAATTTTTTCCTTGGACTGAAACATTTCCCTGTCCACATGGTGTACTAACTGGCAGTATGTTATCCTCCTGATGGCCTACTCAGTCTGTTTTACCAATCTAGGCTTCACCAAAACCCTGGTTACATCCTGGGAAGCCAAGTCTCCCCAACCCTAACCCTAATTTGAGTCTCAGGCCTAATTTCCTTTTTGGACTGAAACATAACGCCGTCCACAGAGTGTACCAAATGTCAGTATGGAAGACATCTTGATGTCCCACTCAGTCTGATTCAGCAAGCTAGGCTTCACCAAGGACGCGTTTCCAACCTGGGAAGCCACATCTCCCCAACCCTAACCCTAACTTGAGACTTAACCTGATTTTCTTGTGCAAATGTAACAAACCCCCATCCTCATGTTGTACTAAAAGACAGTAGGCATACAATTCCTTTGGCCCTCTCAGTCTGTTTCACCATGCTTGGCTTCAGCAACACCCTGTTTCCATTCTGGGAAGCCATGTCTCCTGACCGCTAACCCTAACTTGGGTCTTAACCCTAATTTTTTCTTCCGACTGAAACATTTCCCTGTCCACATGGTGTACTAACTGGCAGTATGTTATCCTCCTGATGGCCTACTCAGTCTGTTTTACCAATCTAGGCTTCACCAAAACCCTGGTTACATCCTGGGAAGCCAAGTCTCCCCAACCCTAACCCTAATTTGAGTCTCAGGCCTAATTTCCTTTTTGGACTGAAACATAACGCTGTCCACAGAGTGTACCAAATGTCAGTATGGAAGACATCTTGATGTCCCACTCAGTCTGATTCAGCAAGCTAGGCTTCACCAAGGACGCGTTTCCAACCTGGGAAGCCACATCTCCCCAACCCTAACCCTAACTTGAGACTTAACCTGATTTTCTTGTGCAAATGTAACAAACCCCCATCCTCATGTTGTACTAAAAGACAGTAGGCATACAATTCCTTTGGCCCTCTCAGTCTGTTTCACCATGCTTGGCTTCAGCAACACCGTGTTTCCATTCTGGGAAGCCATATCTCCTGACCGCTAACCCTAACTTGGGTCTTAACCCTAATTTTTTCTTCCGACTGAAACATTTCCCTGTCCACATGGTGTACTATCTGGCAGTATGTTATACTCCTGATGGCCTACTCAGTCTGTTTTACCAATCTAGGCTTCACCAAAACCCTGGTTACATCCTGGGAAGCCAAGTCTCCCCAACCCTAACCCTAATTTGAGTCTCAGGCCTCGTTTCCTTTTGGGACTGAAACATACCGCCGTCCACAGAGTGTACCAAATGTCAGTATGGAAGACATCTTGATGTCCCACTCAGTCTGATTCAGCAAGCTAGGCTTCACCAAGGACCCGTTTCCAACCTGGGAAGCCACATCTCCCCAACCCTAACCCTAACTTGAGACTTAACCTGATTTTCTTGTGCAAATGTAACAAACCCCCATCCTCATGTCCTACTAAAAGACAGTAGGCACACGATTCCTTTGGCCCTCTCAGTCTGTTTCACCATGCTTGGCTTCAGCAACACCCTGTTTCCATTCTGGGAAGCCATGTCTCCTGACCGCTAACCCTAACTTGGGTCTTAACCCTAATTTTTTCTTCCGACTGAAACATTTCCCTGTCCACATGGTGTACTAACTGGCAGTATGTTATCCTCCTGATGGCCTACTCAGTCTGTTTTACCAATCTAGGCTTCACCAAAACCCTGGTTACATCCTGGGAAGCCAAGTCTCCCCAACCCTAACCCTAATTTGAGTCTCAGGCCTAATTTCCTTTTTGGACTGAAACATAACGCCGTCCACAGAGTGTACCAAATGTCAGTATGGAAGACATCTTGATGTCCCACTCAGTCTGATTCAGCAAGCTAGGCTTCACCAAGGACGCGTTTCCAACCTGGGAAGCCACATCTCCCCAACCCTAACCCTAACTTGAGACTTAACCTGATTTTCTTGTGCAAATGTAACAAACCCCCATCCTCATGTTGTACTAAAAGACAGTAGGCATACAATTCCTTTGGCCCTCTCAGTCTGTTTCACCATGCTTGGCTTCAGCAACACCGTGTTTCCATTCTGGGAAGCCATATCTCCTGACCGCTAACCCTAACTTGGGTCTTAACCCTAATTTTTTCTTCCGACTGAAACATTTCCCTGTCCACATGGTGTACTATCTGGCAGTATGTTATACTCCTGATGGCCTACTCAGTCTGTTTTACCAATCTAGGCTTCACCAAAACCCTGGTTACATCCTGGGAAGCCAAGTCTCCCCAACCCTAACCCTAATTTGAGTCTCAGGCCTCGTTTCCTTTTGGGACTGAAACATACCGCCGTCCACAGAGTGTACCAAATGTCAGTATGGAAGACATCTTGATGTCCCACTCAGTCTGATTCAGCAAGCTAGGCTTCACCAAGGACCCGTTTCCAACCTGGGAAGCCACATCTCCCCAACCCTAACCCTAACTTGAGACTTAACCTGATTTTCTTGTGCAAATGTAACAAACCCCCATCCTCATGTCCTACTAAAAGACAGTAGGCACACGATTCCTTTGGCCCTCTCAGTCTGTTTCACCATGCTTGGCTTCAGCAACACCCTGTTTCCCTTCTGGGAAGCCGAGTCTCCCGACCCCTAACCCTCACTTGGGTCTTAACCCAAATTTCCTCTATGGAATGAAACATGTCCCTGTCCATAGGGTGTATTAACAGGCAGTATGTTATCCTCCTGATGGCCTACTCAGTCTGTTTTACCAATCTATGCTTCACCAAGACCCTGGTTCCATCCTGGGAAACCAATTCTCCCCAACCCTAACCCTAATTTGAGTCTTAGCCCTTTTTTCCTTTTTGGACTGAAACATACCGCCGTCCACAGAGTGTACCAAATGTCAGTATGGAAGCCATCTTGATGGCGACTCAGTCTGATTCACCAAGCTAGGCTTCACCAAGAACTCGTTTTCTACCTGGCAAGCCACATCTCCCCATCCCTAGCCCTAACATGAGATTTTACCCCAATTTTCTTGTGCAACTGTAACAAACCGCCGTCCATGCTTTGTAGTAAAAGAAAGAAGGCACCCCGTTCTGATGGCCCACTCTGTCTGTTTTAGCAAGCTTGCCTTCACCAAAGCCCTGTTTCCATTCGGGGAAGCCCAGTCTCCCCAATCCTAACCCTAACCTGGTTTTTAACCCTAATTTCCGTTTGGGAATCAAACATCCCCCGTCCAAACAGTGTTCTAAAAGACAGGAGGCAACCCTTGGTGAAGCCCCACTCACTCTATTTCAACATGCTTGGCTTTTCAGAGGCCCTGGTTCACTCCTGGGAAGCCAAGTCTCCACAACCCTAACCCTACCTGGAGTCTTAACCCTAATGTTCTTGTGCGACTGTAACAAACGCCCATCCACAGGTTGACAGTAGGCACACCACTCCTTTGGCCCTGTCAGTCTGTTTCACCATGCTTGGCTTCAGCAACACCCTGTTTCCCTTCTGGGAAGCCAAGTCTCCAAACCCCTAACCCTCACTTGGGTCTTAACCCAAATTTCCTCTATGGATTGAAAGATGTCCCTGTCCATAGGGTGTATTAACAGGCAGTATGTTATCCTCCTGATGGCCTACTCAGTCTGTTTTACCAAATTAGGCTTCACCAAGACCCTGGTTCCCTCCTGGGAAAACAAGTCTCCCCAACCCTAAAACTAATTTGAGTCTCAGGCCTAATTTCCTTTTTGGACTGAAACATACTGCCGTCCACAGAGTGTACCAAATGTCAGTATGGAAGACATCTTGATGTCCCACTCAGTCTGATTCAGCAAGTTAGGCTTCACCAAGGACCCGTTTCCAACCTGGGAAGCCACATCTCCCCAACCCTAACCCTAACTTGAGACTTAACCTGATTTTCTTGTGCAAATGTAACAAACCCCCATCCTCATGTCCTACTAAAAGACAGTAGGCACACGATTCGTTTGGCCCTCTCAGTCTGTTTCACCATGCTTGGCTTCAGCAACACCCTGTTTCCATTCTGGGAAGCCAAGTCTCCCGACCCCTAACCCTCACTTGGGTCTTAACCCAAATATCCTCTATGGAATGAAACATCTCCCTCTCCATAGGGTGTATTAACAGGCAGTATGTTATCCTCCTGATGGCCTACTCAGTCTGTTTTACCAATCTATGCTTCACCAAGACCCTGGTTCCATCCTGGGAAACCAATTCTCCCCAACCCTAACCCTAATTTGAGTCTTAGCCCTTTTTTCCTTTTTGGACTGAAACATACCGCCGTCCACAGAGTGTACCAAATGTCAGTATGGAAGCCATCTTGATGGCGACTCAGTCTGATTCACCAAGCTAGGCTTCACCAAGAACTCGTTTTCTACCTGGCAAGCCACATCTGCCCATCCCTAGCCCTAACATGAGATTTTACCCCAATTTTCTTGTGCAACTGTAACAAACCGCCGTCCACACTTTGAAGTAAAAGAAAGAAGGCACCCCGTTCTGATGGCCCACTCAGTCTGTTTTAGCAAGCTTGCCTTCACCAAAGCCCTGTTTCCATTCGGGGAAGCCCAGTCTCCCCAACCCTAACCCTAACCTGGGTTTTAACCCTAATTTCCGTTTGGGAATCAAACATCCCCCGTCCAAACAGTGTTCTAAAAGACAGGAGGCAACCCTTGGTGAAGCCCCACTCACTCTATTTCAACATGCTTGGCTTTTCAGAGGCCCTGGTTCACTCCTGGGAAGCCAAGTCTCCACAACCCTAACCCTACCTGGAGTCTTAACCCTAATGTTCTTGTGTGACTGTAACAAACGCCCATCCACAGGTTGACAGTAGGCACACCATTTCTTTGGCCCTGTCAGTCTGTTTCACCATGCTTGGCATCAGCAACACCCTGTTTCCCTTCTGGGAAGCCAAGTCTCCCGACCCCTAACCCTCACTTGGGTCTTAACCCAAATTTCCTCTATGGAATGAAACATGTCCCTGTCCATAGGGTGTATTAACAGGCAGTATGTTATCCTCCTGATGGCCTACTCAGTCTGTTTTACCAATCCATGCTTCACCAAGACCCTGGTTCCATCCGGGGAAACAAGTCTCCCCAACCCTAACCCTAATTTGAGTCTCAGGCCTAATTTCCTTTTTGGACTGAAACATACTGCCGTCCACAGAGTGTACCAAATGTCAGTATGGAAGTCATCTTGATGTCCCACTCAGTCTGATTCAGCAAGTTAGGCTTCACCAAGGACCCGTTTCCAACCTGGGAAGCCACATCTCCCCAACCCTAACCCTAACTTGAGACTTAACCTGATTTTCTTGTGCAAATTTAACAAACCCCCATCCTCATGTTGTACTGAAAGACAGTAGGCACACAATTCCTTTGGCCCTCTCAGTCTGTTTCACCATGCTTGGCTTCAGCAACACCGTGTTTCCATTCTGGGAAGCCATGTCTCCTGACCGTTAACCCTAACTTGGGTCTTAACCCTAATTTTTTCTTCCGACTGAAACATTTCCCTGTCCACATGGTGTACTAACTGGCAGTATTTTATCCTCCTGATGGCCTACTCAGTCTGTTTTACCAATCTAGGCTTCACCAAAACCCTGGTTACATCCTGGGAAGCCAAGTCTCCCCAACCCTAACCCTAATTTGAGTCTCAACCCTCATTTTCTTTTTGGACTGAAACATACCGCCGTCCACAGAGTGTATCAAATGTCAGTATGGAAGACATCTTGATGTCCCACTCAGTCTGATTCAGCAAGTTAGGCTTCACCAAGGACCCGTTTCCAACCTGGGAAGCCACATCTCCCCAACCCTAACCCTAACTTCTGACTTAACCCTGATTTTCTTGTGCAAATGTAACAAACCCCCATCCTCATGTTGTACTAAAAGACAGTAGGCATACAATTCTTTTGGCCCTCTCAGTCTGTTTCACCATGCTTGGCTTCAGCAACACCCTGTTTCCATTCTGGGAAGCCATGTCTCCTGACCGCTAACCCTAACTTGGGTTTTAACCCTAATTTTTTCCTTGGACTGAAACATTTCCCTGTCCACATGGTGTACTAACTGGCAGTATGTTATCCTCCTGATGGCCTACTCAGTCTGTTTTACCAATCTAGGCTTCACCAAAACCCTGGTTACATCCTGGGAAGCCAAGTCTCCCCAACCCTAACCCTAATTTGAGTCTCAGGCCTAATTTCCTTTTTGGACTGAAACATAACGCCGTCCACAGAGTGTACCAAATGTCAGTATGGAAGACATCTTGATGTCCCACTCAGTCTGATTCAGCAAGCTAGGCTTCACCAAGGACGCGTTTCCAACCTGGGAAGCCACATCTCCCCAACCCTAACCCTAACTTGAGACTTAACCTGATTTTCTTGTGCAAATGTAACAAACCCCCATCCTCATGTTGTACTAAAAGACAGTAGGCATACAATTCCTTTGGCCCTCTCAGTCTGTTTCACCATGCTTGGCTTCAGCAACACCCTGTTTCCATTCTGGGAAGCCATGTCTCCTGACCGCTAACCCTAACTTGGGTCTTAACCCTAATTTTTTCTTCCGACTGAAACATTTCCCTGTCCACATGGTGTACTAACTGGCAGTATGTTATCCTCCTGATGGCCTACTCAGTCTGTTTTACCAATCTAGGCTTCACCAAAACCCTGGTTACATCCTGGGAAGCCAAGTCTCCCCAACCCTAACCCTAATTTGAGTCTCAGGCCTAATTTCCTTTTTGGACTGAAACATAACGCCGTCCACAGAGTGTACCAAATGTCAGTATGGAAGACATCTTGATGTCCCACTCAGTCTGATTCAGCAAGCTAGGCTTCACCAAGGACCCGTTTCCAACCTGGGAAGCCACATCTCCCCAACCCTAACCCTAACTTGAGACTTAACCTGATTTTCTTGTGCAAATGTAACAAACCCCCATCCTCATGTTGTACTAAAAGACAGTAGGCATACAATTCCTTTGGCCCTCTCAGTCTGTTTCACCATGCTTGGCTTCAGCAACACCGTGTTTCCATTCTGGGAAGCCATATCTCCTGACCGCTAACCCTAACTTGGGTCTTAACCCTAATTTTTTCTTCCGACTGAAACATTTCCCTGTCCACATGGTGTACTATCTGGCAGTATGTTATACTCCTGATGGCCTACTCAGTCTGTTTTACCAATCTAGGCTTCACCAAAACCCTGGTTACATCCTGGGAAGCCAAGTCTCCCCAACCCTAACCCTAATTTGAGTCTCAGGCCTCGTTTCCTTTTGGGACTGAAACATACCGCCGTCCACAGAGTGTACCAAATGTCAGTATGGAAGACATCTTGATGTCCCACTCAGTCTGATTCAGCAAGCTAGGCTTCACCAAGGACCCGTTTCCAACCTGGGAAGCCACATCTCCCCAACCCTAACCCTAACTTGAGACTTAACCTGATTTTCTTGTGCAAATGTAACAAACCCCCATCCTCATGTCCTACTAAAAGACAGTAGGCACACGATTCCTTTGGCCCTCTCAGTCTGTTTCACCATGCTTGGCTTCAGCAACACCCTGTTTCCCTTCTGGGAAGCCGAGTCTCCCGACCCCTAACCCTCACTTGGGTCTTAACCCAAATTTCCTCTACGGAATGAAACATGTCCCTGTCCATAGGGTGTATTAACAGGCAGTATGTTATCCTCCTGATGGCCTACTCAGTCTGTTTTACCAATCCATGCTTCACCAAGACCCTGGTTCCATCCGGGGAAACAAGTCTCCCCAACCCTAACCCTAATTTGAGTCTCAGGCCTAATTTCCTTTTTGGACTGAAACATACTGCCGTCCACAGAGTGTACCAAATGTCAGTATGGAAGTCATCTTGATGTCCCACTCAGCCTGATTCAGCAAGTTAGGCTTCACCAAGGACCCGTTTCCAACCTGGGAAGCCACATCTCCCCAACCCTAACCCTAACTTGAGACTTAACCTGATTTTCTTGTGCAAATTTAACAAACCCCCATCCTCATGTTGTACTGAAAGACAGTAGGCACACAATTCCTTTGGCCCTCTCAGTCTGTTTCACCATGCTTGGCTTCAGCAACACCGTGTTTCCATTCTGGGAAGCCATGTCTCCTGACCGTTAACCCTAACTTGGGTCTTAACCCTAATTTTTTCTTCCGACTGAAACATTTCCCTGTCCACATGGTGTACTAACTGGCAGTATTTTATCCTCCTGATGGCCTACTCAGTCTGTTTTACCAATCTAGGCTTCACCAAAACCCTGGTTACATCCTGGGAAGCCAAGTCTCCCCAACCCTAACCCTAATTTGAGTCTCAACCCTCATTTTCTTTTTGGACTGAAACATACCGCCGTCCACAGAGTGTATCAAATGTCAGTATGGAAGACATCTTGATGTCCCACTCAGTCTGATTCAGCAAGTTAGGCTTCACCAAGGACCCGTTTCCAACCTGGGAAGCCACATCTCCCCAACCCTAACCCTAACTTCTGACTTAACCCTGATTTTCTTGTGCAAATGTAACAAACCCCCATCCTCATGTTGTACTAAAAGACAGTAGGCATACAATTCTTTTGGCCCTCTCAGTCTGTTTCACCATGCTTGGCTTCAGCAACACCCTGTTTCCATTCTGGGAAGCCATGTCTCCTGACCGCTAACCCTAACTTGGGTTTTAACCCTAATTTTTTCCTTGGACTGAAACATTTCCCTGTCCACATGGTGTACTAACTGGCAGTATGTTATCCTCCTGATGGCCTACTCAGTCTGTTTTACCAATCTAGGCTTCACCAAAACCCTGGTTACATCCTGGGAAGCCAAGTCTCCCCAACCCTAACCCTAATTTGAGTCTCAGGCCTAATTTCCTTTTTGGACTGAAACATAACGCCGTCCACAGAGTGTACCAAATGTCAGTATGGAAGACATCTTGATGTCCCACTCAGTCTGATTCAGCAAGCTAGGCTTCACCAAGGACGCGTTTCCAACCTGGGAAGCCACATCTCCCCAACCCTAACCCTAACTTGAGACTTAACCTGATTTTCTTGTGCAAATGTAACAAACCCCCATCCTCATGTTGTACTAAAAGACAGTAGGCATACAATTCCTTTGGCCCTCTCAGTCTGTTTCACCATGCTTGGCTTCAGCAACACCCTGTTTCCATTCTGGGAAGCCATGTCTCCTGACCGCTAACCCTAACTTGGGTCTTAACCCTAATTTTTTCTTCCGACTGAAACATTTCCCTGTCCACATGGTGTACTAACTGGCAGTATGTTATCCTCCTGATGGCCTACTCAGTCTGTTTTACCAATCTAGGCTTCACCAAAACCCTGGTTACATCCTGGGAAGCCAAGTCTCCCCAACCCTAACCCTAATTTGAGTCTCAGGCCTAATTTCCTTTTTGGACTGAAACATAACGCCGTCCACAGAGTGTACCAAATGTCAGTATGGAAGACATCTTGATGTCCCACTCAGTCTGATTCAGCAAGCTAGGCTTCACCAAGGACGCGTTTCCAACCTGGGAAGCCACATCTCCCCAACCCTAACCCTAACTTGAGACTTAACCTGATTTTCTTGTGCAAATGTAACAAACCCCCATCCTCATGTTGTACTAAAAGACAGTAGGCATACAATTCCTTTGGCCCTCTCAGTCTGTTTCACCATGCTTGGCTTCAGCAACACCGTGTTTCCATTCTGGGAAGCCATATCTCCTGACCGCTAACCCTAACTTGGGTCTTAACCCTAATTTTTTCTTCCGACTGAAACATTTCCCTGTCCACATGGTGTACTATCTGGCAGTATGTTATACTCCTGATGGCCTACTCAGTCTGTTTTACCAATCTAGGCTTCACCAAAACCCTGGTTACATCCTGGGAAGCCAAGTCTCCCCAACCCTAACCCTAATTTGAGTCTCAGGCCTCGTTTCCTTTTGGGACTGAAACATACCGCCGTCCACAGAGTGTACCAAATGTCAGTATGGAAGACATCTTGATGTCCCACTCAGTCTGATTCAGCAAGCTAGGCTTCACCAAGGACCCGTTTCCAACCTGGGAAGCCACATCTCCCCAACCCTAACCCTAACTTGAGACTTAACCTGATTTTCTTGTGCAAATGTAACAAACCCCCATCCTCATGTCCTACTAAAAGACAGTAGGCACACGATTCCTTTGGCCCTCTCAGTCTGTTTCACCATGCTTGGCTTCAGCAACACCCTGTTTCCCTTCTGGGAAGCCAAGTCTCCCGACCCCTAACCCTCACTTGGGTCTTAACCCAAATATCCTCTATGGAATGAAACATCTCCCTCTCCATAGGGTGTATTAACAGGCAGTATGTTATCCTCCTGATGGCCTACTCAGTCTGTTTTACCAATCTATGCTTCACCAAGACCCTGGTTCCATCCTGGGAAACCAATTCTCCCCAACCCTAACCCTAATTTGAGTCTTAGCCCTTTTTTCCTTTTTGGACTGAAACATACCGCCGTCCACAGAGTGTACCAAATGTCAGTATGGAAGCCATCTTGATGGCGACTCAGTCTGATTCACCAAGCTAGGCTTCACCAAGAACTCGTTTTCTACCTGGCAAGCCACATCTCCCCATCCCTAGCCCTAACATGAGATTTTACCCCAATTTTCTTGTGCAACTGTAACAAACCGCCGTCCATGCTTTGTAGTAAAAGAAAGAAGGCACCCCGTTCTGATGGCCCACTCTGTCTGTTTTAGCAAGCTTGCCTTCACCAAAGCCCTGTTTCCATTCGGGGAAGCCCAGTCTCCCCAATCCTAACCCTAACCTGGTTTTTAACCCTAATTTCCGTTTGGGAATCAAACATCCCCCGTCCAAACAGTGTTCTAAAAGACAGGAGGCAACCCTTGGTGAAGCCCCACTCACTCTATTTCAACATGCTTGGCTTTTCAGAGGCCCTGGTTCACTCCTGGGAAGCCAAGTCTCCACAACCCTAACCCTACCTGGAGTCTTAACCCTAATGTTCTTGTGCGACTGTAACAAACGCCCATCCACAGGTTGACAGTAGGCACACCACTCCTTTGGCCCTGTCAGTCTGTTTCACCATGCTTGGCTTCAGCAACACCCTGTTTCCCTTCTGGGAAGCCAAGTCTCCAAACCCCTAACCCTCACTTGGGTCTTAACCCAAATTTCCTCTATGGATTGAAAGATGTCCCTGTCCATAGGGTGTATTAACAGGCAGTATGTTATCCTCCTGATGGCCTACTCAGTCTGTTTTACCAAATTAGGCTTCACCAAGACCCTGGTTCCCTCCTGGGAAAACAAGTCTCCCCAACCCTAAAACTAATTTGAGTCTCAGGCCTAATTTCCTTTTTGGACTGAAACATACTGCCGTCCACAGAGTGTACCAAATGTCAGTATGGAAGACATCTTGATGTCCCACTCAGTCTGATTCAGCAAGTTAGGCTTCACCAAGGACCCGTTTCCAACCTGGGAAGCCACATCTCCCCAACCCTAACCCTAACTTGAGACTTAACCTGATTTTCTTGTGCAAATGTAACAAACCCCCATCCTCATGTCCTACTAAAAGACAGTAGGCACACGATTCGTTTGGCCCTCTCAGTCTGTTTCACCATGCTTGGCTTCAGCAACACCCTGTTTCCATTCTGGGAAGCCAAGTCTCCCGACCCCTAACCCTCACTTGGGTCTTAACCCAAATATCCTCTATGGAATGAAACATCTCCCTCTCCATAGGGTGTATTAACAGGCAGTATGTTATCCTCCTGATGGCCTACTCAGTCTGTTTTACCAATCTATGCTTCACCAAGACCCTGGTTCCATCCTGGGAAACCAATTCTCCCCAACCCTAACCCTAATTTGAGTCTCAGCCCGTTTTTCCTTTTTGGACTGAAACATACCGCCGTCCACAGAGTGTACCAAATGTCAGTATGGAAGCCATCTTGATGGCGACTCAGTCTGATTCACCTAGCTAGGCTTCACCAAGAACTCGTTTTCTACCTGGCAAGCCACATCTCCCCTTCCCTAGCCCTAACATGAGATTTTACCCCAATTTTCTTGTGCAACTGTAACAAACCGCCGTCCACGCTTTGAAGTAAAAGAAAGAAGGCACCCCGTTCTGATGGCCCACTCTGTCTGTTTTAGCAAGCTTGCCTTCACCAAAGCCCTGTTTCCATTCGGGGAAGCCCAGTCTCCCCAATCCTAACCCTAACCTGGTTTTTAACCCTAATTTCCGTTTGGGAATCAAACATCCCCCGTCCAAACAGTGTTCTAAAAGACAGGAGGCAACCCTTGGTGAAGCCCCACTCACTCTATTTCAACATGCTTGGCTTTTCAGAGGCCCTGGTTCACTCCTGGGAAGCCAAGTCTCCACAACCCTAACCCTACCTGGAGTCTTAACCCTAATGTTCTTGTGCGACTGTAACAAACGCCCATCCACAGGTTGACAGTAGGCACACCACTCCTTTGGCCCTGTCAGTCTGTTTCACCATGCTTGGCTTCAGCAACACCCTGTTTCCCTTCTGGGAAGCCAAGTCTCCAAACCCCTAACCCTCACTTGGGTCTTAACCCAAATTTCCTCTATGGATTGAAAGATGTCCCTGTCCATAGGGTGTATTAACAGGCAGTATGTTATCCTCCTGATGGCCTACTCAGTCTGTTTTACCAAATTAGGCTTCACCAAGACCCTGGTTCCCTCCTGGGAAAACAAGTCTCCCCAACCCTAAAACTAATTTGAGTCTCAGGCCTAATTTCCTTTTTGGACTGAAACATACTGCCGTCCACAGAGTGTACCAAATGTCAGTATGGAAGACATCTTGATGTCCCACTCAGTCTGATTCAGCAAGCTAGGCTTCACCAAGGACCCGTTTCCAACCTGGGAAGCCACATCTCCCCAACCCTAACCCTAACTTGAGACTTAACCTGATTTTCTTGTGCAAATGTAACAAACCCCCATCCTCATGTCCTACTAAAAGACAGTAGGCACACGATTCCTTTGGCCCTCTCAGTCTGTTTCACCATGCTTGGCTTCAGCAACACCCTGTTTCCCTTCTGGGAAGCCGAGTCTCCCGACCCCTAACCCTCACTTGGGTCTTAACCCAAATTTCCTCTATGGAATGAAACATGTCCCTGTCCATAGGGTGTATTAACAGGCAGTATGTTATCCTCCTGATGGCCTACTCAGTCTGTTTTACCAATCTATGCTTCACCAAGACCCTGGTTCCATCCTGGGAAACCAATTCTCCCCAACCCTAACCCTAATTTGAGTCTTAGCCCTTTTTTCCTTTTTGGACTGAAACATACCGCCGTCCACAGAGTGTACCAAATGTCAGTATGGAAGCCATCTTGATGGCGACTCAGTCTGATTCACCAAGCTAGGCTTCACCAAGAACTCGTTTTCTACCTGGCAAGCCACATCTCCCCATCCCTAGCCCTAACATGAGATTTTACCCCAATTTTCTTGTGCAACTGTAACAAACCGCCGTCCATGCTTTGTAGTAAAAGAAAGAAGGCACCCCGTTCTGATGGCCCACTCTGTCTGTTTTAGCAAGCTTGCCTTCACCAAAGCCCTGTTTCCATTCGGGGAAGCCCAGTCTCCCCAATCCTAACCCTAACCTGGTTTTTAACCCTAATTTCCGTTTGGGAATCAAACATCCCCCGTCCAAACAGTGTTCTAAAAGACAGGAGGCAACCCTTGGTGAAGCCCCACTCACTCTATTTCAACATGCTTGGCTTTTCAGAGGCCCTGGTTCACTCCTGGGAAGCCAAGTCTCCACAACCCTAACCCTACCTGGAGTCTTAACCCTAATGTTCTTGTGCGACTGTAACAAACGCCCATCCACAGGTTGACAGTAGGCACACCACTCCTTTGGCCCTGTCAGTCTGTTTCACCATGCTTGGCTTCAGCAACACCCTGTTTCCCTTCTGGGAAGCCAAGTCTCCAAACCCCTAACCCTCACTTGGGTCTTAACCCAAATTTCCTCTATGGATTGAAAGATGTCCCTGTCCATAGGGTGTATTAACAGGCAGTATGTTATCCTCCTGATGGCCTACTCAGTCTGTTTTACCAAATTAGGCTTCACCAAGACCCTGGTTCCCTCCTGGGAAAACAAGTCTCCCCAACCCTAAAACTAATTTGAGTCTCAGGCCTAATTTCCTTTTTGGACTGAAACATACTGCCGTCCACAGAGTGTACCAAATGTCAGTATGGAAGACATCTTGATGTCCCACTCAGTCTGATTCAGCAAGTTAGGCTTCACCAAGGACCCGTTTCCAACCTGGGAAGCCACATCTCCCCAACCCTAACCCTAACTTGAGACTTAACCTGATTTTCTTGTGCAAATGTAACAAACCCCCATCCTCATGTCCTACTAAAAGACAGTAGGCACACGATTCGTTTGGCCCTCTCAGTCTGTTTCACCATGCTTGGCTTCAGCAACACCCTGTTTCCATTCTGGGAAGCCAAGTCTCCCGACCCCTAACCCTCACTTGGGTCTTAACCCAAATATCCTCTATGGAATGAAACATCTCCCTCTCCATAGGGTGTATTAACAGGCAGTATGTTATCCTCCTGATGGCCTACTCAGTCTGTTTTACCAATCTATGCTTCACCAAGACCCTGGTTCCATCCTGGGAAACCAATTCTCCCCAACCCTAACCCTAATTTGAGTCTTAGCCCTTTTTTCCTTTTTGGACTGAAACATACCGCCGTCCACAGAGTGTACCAAATGTCAGTATGGAAGCCATCTTGATGGCGACTCAGTCTGATTCACCAAGCTAGGCTTCACCAAGAACTCGTTTTCTACCTGGCAAGCCACATCTGCCCATCCCTAGCCCTAACATGAGATTTTACCCCAATTTTCTTGTGCAACTGTAACAAACCGCCGTCCACACTTTGAAGTAAAAGAAAGAAGGCACCCCGTTCTGATGGCCCACTCAGTCTGTTTTAGCAAGCTTGCCTTCACCAAAGCCCTGTTTCCATTCGGGGAAGCCCAGTCTCCCCAATCCTAACCCTAACCTGGGTTTTAACCCTAATTTCCGTTTGGGAATCAAACATCCCCCGTCCAAACAGTGTTCTAAAAGACAGGAGGCAACCCTTGGTGAAGCCCCACTCACTCTATTTCAACATGCTTGGCTTTTCAGAGGCCCTGGTTCACTCCTGGGAAGCCAAGTCTCCACAACCCTAACCCTACCTGGAGTCTTAACCCTAATGTTCTTGTGTGACTGTAACAAACGCCCATCCACAGGTTGACAGTAGGCACACCATTTCTTTGGCCCTGTCAGTCTGTTTCACCATGCTTGGCATCAGCAACACCCTGTTTCCCTTCTGGGAAGCCAAGTCTCCCGACCCCTAACCCTCACTTGGGTCTTAACCCAAATTTCCTCTATGGAATGAAACATGTCCCTGTCCATAGGGTGTATTAACAGGCAGTATGTTATCCTCCTGATGGCCTACTCAGTCTGTTTTACCAATCCATGCTTCACCAAGACCCTGGTTCCATCCGGGGAAACAAGTCTCCCCAACCCTAACCCTAATTTGAGTCTCAGGCCTAATTTCCTTTTTGGACTGAAACATACTGCCGTCCACAGAGTGTACCAAATGTCAGTATGGAAGTCATCTTGATGTCCCACTCAGTCTGATTCAGCAAGTTAGGCTTCACCAAGGACCCGTTTCCAACCTGGGAAGCCACATCTCCCCAACCCTAACCCTAACTTGAGACTTAACCTGATTTTCTTGTGCAAATTTAACAAACCCCCATCCTCATGTTGTACTGAAAGACAGTAGGCACACAATTCCTTTGGCCCTCTCAGTCTGTTTCACCATGCTTGGCTTCAGCAACACCGTGTTTCCATTCTGGGAAGCCATGTCTCCTGACCGTTAACCCTAACTTGGGTCTTAACCCTAATTTTTTCTTCCGACTGAAACATTTCCCTGTCCACATGGTGTACTAACTGGCAGTATTTTATCCTCCTGATGGCCTACTCAGTCTGTTTTACCAATCTAGGCTTCACCAAAACCCTGGTTACATCCTGGGAAGCCAAGTCTCCCCAACCCTAACCCTAATTTGAGTCTCAACCCTCATTTTCTTTTTGGACTGAAACATACCGCCGTCCACAGAGTGTATCAAATGTCAGTATGGAAGACATCTTGATGTCCCACTCAGTCTGATTCAGCAAGTTAGGCTTCACCAAGGACCCGTTTCCAACCTGGGAAGCCACATCTCCCCAACCCTAACCCTAACTTCTGACTTAACCCTGATTTTCTTGTGCAAATGTAACAAACCCCCATCCTCATGTTGTACTAAAAGACAGTAGGCATACAATTCTTTTGGCCCTCTCAGTCTGTTTCACCATGCTTGGCTTCAGCAACACCCTGTTTCCATTCTGGGAAGCCATGTCTCCTGACCGCTAACCCTAACTTGGGTTTTAACCCTAATTTTTTCCTTGGACTGAAACATTTCCCTGTCCACATGGTGTACTAACTGGCAGTATGTTATCCTCCTGATGGCCTACTCAGTCTGTTTTACCAATCTAGGCTTCACCAAAACCCTGGTTACATCCTGGGAAGCCAAGTCTCCCCAACCCTAACCCTAATTTGAGTCTCAGGCCTAATTTCCTTTTTGGACTGAAACATAACGCCGTCCACAGAGTGTACCAAATGTCAGTATGGAAGACATCTTGATGTCCCACTCAGTCTGATTCAGCAAGCTAGGCTTCACCAAGGACGCGTTTCCAACCTGGGAAGCCACATCTCCCCAACCCTAACCCTAACTTGAGACTTAACCTGATTTTCTTGTGCAAATGTAACAAACCCCCATCCTCATGTTGTACTAAAAGACAGTAGGCATACAATTCCTTTGGCCCTCTCAGTCTGTTTCACCATGCTTGGCTTCAGCAACACCCTGTTTCCATTCTGGGAAGCCATGTCTCCTGACCGCTAACCCTAACTTGGGTCTTAACCCTAATTTTTTCTTCCGACTGAAACATTTCCCTGTCCACATGGTGTACTAACTGGCAGTATGTTATCCTCCTGATGGCCTACTCAGTCTGTTTTACCAATCTAGGCTTCACCAAAACCCTGGTTACATCCTGGGAAGCCAAGTCTCCCCAACCCTAACCCTAATTTGAGTCTCAGGCCTAATTTCCTTTTTGGACTGAAACATAACGCTGTCCACAGAGTGTACCAAATGTCAGTATGGAAGACATCTTGATGTCCCACTCAGTCTGATTCAGCAAGCTAGGCTTCACCAAGGACGCGTTTCCAACCTGGGAAGCCACATCTCCCCAACCCTAACCCTAACTTGAGACTTAACCTGATTTTCTTGTGCAAATGTAACAAACCCCCATCCTCATGTTGTACTAAAAGACAGTAGGCATACAATTCCTTTGGCCCTCTCAGTCTGTTTCACCATGCTTGGCTTCAGCAACACCGTGTTTCCATTCTGGGAAGCCATATCTCCTGACCGCTAACCCTAACTTGGGTCTTAACCCTAATTTTTTCTTCCGACTGAAACATTTCCCTGTCCACATGGTGTACTATCTGGCAGTATGTTATACTCCTGATGGCCTACTCAGTCTGTTTTACCAATCTAGGCTTCACCAAAACCCTGGTTACATCCTGGGAAGCCAAGTCTCCCCAACCCTAACCCTAATTTGAGTCTCAGGCCTCGTTTCCTTTTGGGACTGAAACATACCGCCGTCCACAGAGTGTACCAAATGTCAGTATGGAAGACATCTTGATGTCCCACTCAGTCTGATTCAGCAAGCTAGGCTTCACCAAGGACCCGTTTCCAACCTGGGAAGCCACATCTCCCCAACCCTAACCCTAACTTGAGACTTAACCTGATTTTCTTGTGCAAATGTAACAAACCCCCATCCTCATGTCCTACTAAAAGACAGTAGGCACACGATTCCTTTGGCCCTCTCAGTCTGTTTCACCATGCTTGGCTTCAGCAACACCCTGTTTCCATTCTGGGAAGCCATGTCTCCTGACCGCTAACCCTAACTTGGGTCTTAACCCTAATTTTTTCTTCCGACTGAAACATTTCCCTGTCCACATGGTGTACTAACTGGCAGTATGTTATCCTCCTGATGGCCTACTCAGTCTGTTTTACCAATCTAGGCTTCACCAAAACCCTGGTTACATCCTGGGAAGCCAAGTCTCCCCAACCCTAACCCTAATTTGAGTCTCAGGCCTAATTTCCTTTTTGGACTGAAACATAACGCCGTCCACAGAGTGTACCAAATGTCAGTATGGAAGACATCTTGATGTCCCACTCAGTCTGATTCAGCAAGCTAGGCTTCACCAAGGACGCGTTTCCAACCTGGGAAGCCACATCTCCCCAACCCTAACCCTAACTTGAGACTTAACCTGATTTTCTTGTGCAAATGTAACAAACCCCCATCCTCATGTTGTACTAAAAGACAGTAGGCATACAATTCCTTTGGCCCTCTCAGTCTGTTTCACCATGCTTGGCTTCAGCAACACCGTGTTTCCATTCTGGGAAGCCATATCTCCTGACCGCTAACCCTAACTTGGGTCTTAACCCTAATTTTTTCTTCCGACTGAAACATTTCCCTGTCCACATGGTGTACTATCTGGCAGTATGTTATACTCCTGATGGCCTACTCAGTCTGTTTTACCAATCTAGGCTTCACCAAAACCCTGGTTACATCCTGGGAAGCCAAGTCTCCCCAACCCTAACCCTAATTTGAGTCTCAGGCCTCGTTTCCTTTTGGGACTGAAACATACCGCCGTCCACAGAGTGTACCAAATGTCAGTATGGAAGACATCTTGATGTCCCACTCAGTCTGATTCAGCAAGCTAGGCTTCACCAAGGACCCGTTTCCAACCTGGGAAGCCACATCTCCCCAACCCTAACCCTAACTTGAGACTTAACCTGATTTTCTTGTGCAAATGTAACAAACCCCCATCCTCATGTCCTACTAAAAGACAGTAGGCACACGATTCCTTTGGCCCTCTCAGTCTGTTTCACCATGCTTGGCTTCAGCAACACCCTGTTTCCCTTCTGGGAAGCCGAGTCTCCCGACCCCTAACCCTCACTTGGGTCTTAACCCAAATTTCCTCTATGGAATGAAACATGTCCCTGTCCATAGGGTGTATTAACAGGCAGTATGTTATCCTCCTGATGGCCTACTCAGTCTGTTTTACCAATCTATGCTTCACCAAGACCCTGGTTCCATCCTGGGAAACCAATTCTCCCCAACCCTAACCCTAATTTGAGTCTTAGCCCTTTTTTCCTTTTTGGACTGAAACATACCGCCGTCCACAGAGTGTACCAAATGTCAGTATGGAAGCCATCTTGATGGCGACTCAGTCTGATTCACCAAGCTAGGCTTCACCAAGAACTCGTTTTCTACCTGGCAAGCCACATCTCCCCATCCCTAGCCCTAACATGAGATTTTACCCCAATTTTCTTGTGCAACTGTAACAAACCGCCGTCCATGCTTTGTAGTAAAAGAAAGAAGGCACCCCGTTCTGATGGCCCACTCTGTCTGTTTTAGCAAGCTTGCCTTCACCAAAGCCCTGTTTCCATTCGGGGAAGCCCAGTCTCCCCAATCCTAACCCTAACCTGGTTTTTAACCCTAATTTCCGTTTGGGAATCAAACATCCCCCGTCCAAACAGTGTTCTAAAAGACAGGAGGCAACCCTTGGTGAAGCCCCACTCACTCTATTTCAACATGCTTGGCTTTTCAGAGGCCCTGGTTCACTCCTGGGAAGCCAAGTCTCCACAACCCTAACCCTACCTGGAGTCTTAACCCTAATGTTCTTGTGCGACTGTAACAAACGCCCATCCACAGGTTGACAGTAGGCACACCACTCCTTTGGCCCTGTCAGTCTGTTTCACCATGCTTGGCTTCAGCAACACCCTGTTTCCCTTCTGGGAAGCCAAGTCTCCAAACCCCTAACCCTCACTTGGGTCTTAACCCAAATTTCCTCTATGGATTGAAAGATGTCCCTGTCCATAGGGTGTATTAACAGGCAGTATGTTATCCTCCTGATGGCCTACTCAGTCTGTTTTACCAAATTAGGCTTCACCAAGACCCTGGTTCCCTCCTGGGAAAACAAGTCTCCCCAACCCTAAAACTAATTTGAGTCTCAGGCCTAATTTCCTTTTTGGACTGAAACATACTGCCGTCCACAGAGTGTACCAAATGTCAGTATGGAAGACATCTTGATGTCCCACTCAGTCTGATTCAGCAAGTTAGGCTTCACCAAGGACCCGTTTCCAACCTGGGAAGCCACATCTCCCCAACCCTAACCCTAACTTGAGACTTAACCTGATTTTCTTGTGCAAATGTAACAAACCCCCATCCTCATGTCCTACTAAAAGACAGTAGGCACACGATTCGTTTGGCCCTCTCAGTCTGTTTCACCATGCTTGGCTTCAGCAACACCCTGTTTCCATTCTGGGAAGCCAAGTCTCCCGACCCCTAACCCTCACTTGGGTCTTAACCCAAATATCCTCTATGGAATGAAACATCTCCCTCTCCATAGGGTGTATTAACAGGCAGTATGTTATCCTCCTGATGGCCTACTCAGTCTGTTTTACCAATCTATGCTTCACCAAGACCCTGGTTCCATCCTGGGAAACCAATTCTCCCCAACCCTAACCCTAATTTGAGTCTTAGCCCTTTTTTCCTTTTTGGACTGAAACATACCGCCGTCCACAGAGTGTACCAAATGTCAGTATGGAAGCCATCTTGATGGCGACTCAGTCTGATTCACCAAGCTAGGCTTCACCAAGAACTCGTTTTCTACCTGGCAAGCCACATCTGCCCATCCCTAGCCCTAACATGAGATTTTACCCCAATTTTCTTGTGCAACTGTAACAAACCGCCGTCCACACTTTGAAGTAAAAGAAAGAAGGCACCCCGTTCTGATGGCCCACTCAGTCTGTTTTAGCAAGCTTGCCTTCACCAAAGCCCTGTTTCCATTCGGGGAAGCCCAGTCTCCCCAACCCTAACCCTAACCTGGGTTTTAACCCTAATTTCCGTTTGGGAATCAAACATCCCCCGTCCAAACAGTGTTCTAAAAGACAGGAGGCAACCCTTGGTGAAGCCCCACTCACTCTATTTCAACATGCTTGGCTTTTCAGAGGCCCTGGTTCACTCCTGGGAAGCCAAGTCTCCACAACCCTAACCCTACCTGGAGTCTTAACCCTAATGTTCTTGTGTGACTGTAACAAACGCCCATCCACAGGTTGACAGTAGGCACACCATTTCTTTGGCCCTGTCAGTCTGTTTCACCATGCTTGGCATCAGCAACACCCTGTTTCCCTTCTGGGAAGCCAAGTCTCCCGACCCCTAACCCTCACTTGGGTCTTAACCCAAATTTCCTCTATGGAATGAAACATGTCCCTGTCCATAGGGTGTATTAACAGGCAGTATGTTATCCTCCTGATGGCCTACTCAGTCTGTTTTACCAATCCATGCTTCACCAAGACCCTGGTTCCATCCGGGGAAACAAGTCTCCCCAACCCTAACCCTAATTTGAGTCTCAGGCCTAATTTCCTTTTTGGACTGAAACATACTGCCGTCCACAGAGTGTACCAAATGTCAGTATGGAAGTCATCTTGATGTCCCACTCAGTCTGATTCAGCAAGTTAGGCTTCACCAAGGACCCGTTTCCAACCTGGGAAGCCACATCTCCCCAACCCTAACCCTAACTTGAGACTTAACCTGATTTTCTTGTGCAAATTTAACAAACCCCCATCCTCATGTTGTACTGAAAGACAGTAGGCACACAATTCCTTTGGCCCTCTCAGTCTGTTTCACCATGCTTGGCTTCAGCAACACCGTGTTTCCATTCTGGGAAGCCATGTCTCCTGACCGTTAACCCTAACTTGGGTCTTAACCCTAATTTTTTCTTCCGACTGAAACATTTCCCTGTCCACATGGTGTACTAACTGGCAGTATTTTATCCTCCTGATGGCCTACTCAGTCTGTTTTACCAATCTAGGCTTCACCAAAACCCTGGTTACATCCTGGGAAGCCAAGTCTCCCCAACCCTAACCCTAATTTGAGTCTCAACCCTCATTTTCTTTTTGGACTGAAACATACCGCCGTCCACAGAGTGTATCAAATGTCAGTATGGAAGACATCTTGATGTCCCACTCAGTCTGATTCAGCAAGTTAGGCTTCACCAAGGACCCGTTTCCAACCTGGGAAGCCACATCTCCCCAACCCTAACCCTAACTTCTGACTTAACCCTGATTTTCTTGTGCAAATGTAACAAACCCCCATCCTCATGTTGTACTAAAAGACAGTAGGCATACAATTCTTTTGGCCCTCTCAGTCTGTTTCACCATGCTTGGCTTCAGCAACACCCTGTTTCCATTCTGGGAAGCCATGTCTCCTGACCGCTAACCCTAACTTGGGTTTTAACCCTAATTTTTTCCTTGGACTGAAACATTTCCCTGTCCACATGGTGTACTAACTGGCAGTATGTTATCCTCCTGATGGCCTACTCAGTCTGTTTTACCAATCTAGGCTTCACCAAAACCCTGGTTACATCCTGGGAAGCCAAGTCTCCCCAACCCTAACCCTAATTTGAGTCTCAGGCCTAATTTCCTTTTTGGACTGAAACATAACGCCGTCCACAGAGTGTACCAAATGTCAGTATGGAAGACATCTTGATGTCCCACTCAGTCTGATTCAGCAAGCTAGGCTTCACCAAGGACGCGTTTCCAACCTGGGAAGCCACATCTCCCCAACCCTAACCCTAACTTGAGACTTAACCTGATTTTCTTGTGCAAATGTAACAAACCCCCATCCTCATGTTGTACTAAAAGACAGTAGGCATACAATTCCTTTGGCCCTCTCAGTCTGTTTCACCATGCTTGGCTTCAGCAACACCCTGTTTCCATTCTGGGAAGCCATGTCTCCTGACCGCTAACCCTAACTTGGGTCTTAACCCTAATTTTTTCTTCCGACTGAAACATTTCCCTGTCCACATGGTGTACTAACTGGCAGTATGTTATCCTCCTGATGGCCTACTCAGTCTGTTTTACCAATCTAGGCTTCACCAAAACCCTGGTTACATCCTGGGAAGCCAAGTCTCCCCAACCCTAACCCTAATTTGAGTCTCAGGCCTAATTTCCTTTTTGGACTGAAACATAACGCCGTCCACAGAGTGTACCAAATGTCAGTATGGAAGACATCTTGATGTCCCACTCAGTCTGATTCAGCAAGCTAGGCTTCACCAAGGACCCGTTTCCAACCTGGGAAGCCACATCTCCCCAACCCTAACCCTAACTTGAGACTTAACCTGATTTTCTTGTGCAAATGTAACAAACCCCCATCCTCATGTTGTACTAAAAGACAGTAGGCATACAATTCCTTTGGCCCTCTCAGTCTGTTTCACCATGCTTGGCTTCAGCAACACCGTGTTTCCATTCTGGGAAGCCATATCTCCTGACCGCTAACCCTAACTTGGGTCTTAACCCTAATTTTTTCTTCCGACTGAAACATTTCCCTGTCCACATGGTGTACTATCTGGCAGTATGTTATACTCCTGATGGCCTACTCAGTCTGTTTTACCAATCTAGGCTTCACCAAAACCCTGGTTACATCCTGGGAAGCCAAGTCTCCCCAACCCTAACCCTAATTTGAGTCTCAGGCCTCGTTTCCTTTTGGGACTGAAACATACCGCCGTCCACAGAGTGTACCAAATGTCAGTATGGAAGACATCTTGATGTCCCACTCAGTCTGATTCAGCAAGCTAGGCTTCACCAAGGACCCGTTTCCAACCTGGGAAGCCACATCTCCCCAACCCTAACCCTAACTTGAGACTTAACCTGATTTTCTTGTGCAAATGTAACAAACCCCCATCCTCATGTCCTACTAAAAGACAGTAGGCACACGATTCCTTTGGCCCTCTCAGTCTGTTTCACCATGCTTGGCTTCAGCAACACCCTGTTTCCCTTCTGGGAAGCCGAGTCTCCCGACCCCTAACCCTCACTTGGGTCTTAACCCAAATTTCCTCTACGGAATGAAACATGTCCCTGTCCATAGGGTGTATTAACAGGCAGTATGTTATCCTCCTGATGGCCTACTCAGTCTGTTTTACCAATCCATGCTTCACCAAGACCCTGGTTCCATCCGGGGAAACAAGTCTCCCCAACCCTAACCCTAATTTGAGTCTCAGGCCTAATTTCCTTTTTGGACTGAAACATACTGCCGTCCACAGAGTGTACCAAATGTCAGTATGGAAGTCATCTTGATGTCCCACTCAGTCTGATTCAGCAAGTTAGGCTTCACCAAGGACCCGTTTCCAACCTGGGAAGCCACATCTCCCCAACCCTAACCCTAACTTGAGACTTAACCTGATTTTCTTGTGCAAATTTAACAAACCCCCATCCTCATGTTGTACTGAAAGACAGTAGGCACACAATTCCTTTGGCCCTCTCAGTCTGTTTCACCATGCTTGGCTTCAGCAACACCGTGTTTCCATTCTGGGAAGCCATGTCTCCTGACCGTTAACCCTAACTTGGGTCTTAACCCTAATTTTTTCTTCCGACTGAAACATTTCCCTGTCCACATGGTGTACTAACTGGCAGTATTTTATCCTCCTGATGGCCTACTCAGTCTGTTTTACCAATCTAGGCTTCACCAAAACCCTGGTTACATCCTGGGAAGCCAAGTCTCCCCAACCCTAACCCTAATTTGAGTCTCAACCCTCATTTTCTTTTTGGACTGAAACATACCGCCGTCCACAGAGTGTATCAAATGTCAGTATGGAAGACATCTTGATGTCCCACTCAGTCTGATTCAGCAAGTTAGGCTTCACCAAGGACCCGTTTCCAACCTGGGAAGCCACATCTCCCCAACCCTAACCCTAACTTCTGACTTAACCCTGATTTTCTTGTGCAAATGTAACAAACCCCCATCCTCATGTTGTACTAAAAGACAGTAGGCATACAATTCTTTTGGCCCTCTCAGTCTGTTTCACCATGCTTGGCTTCAGCAACACCCTGTTTCCATTCTGGGAAGCCATGTCTCCTGACCGCTAACCCTAACTTGGGTTTTAACCCTAATTTTTTCCTTGGACTGAAACATTTCCCTGTCCACATGGTGTACTAACTGGCAGTATGTTATCCTCCTGATGGCCTACTCAGTCTGTTTTACCAATCTAGGCTTCACCAAAACCCTGGTTACATCCTGGGAAGCCAAGTCTCCCCAACCCTAACCCTAATTTGAGTCTCAGGCCTAATTTCCTTTTTGGACTGAAACATAACGCCGTCCACAGAGTGTACCAAATGTCAGTATGGAAGACATCTTGATGTCCCACTCAGTCTGATTCAGCAAGCTAGGCTTCACCAAGGACGCGTTTCCAACCTGGGAAGCCACATCTCCCCAACCCTAACCCTAACTTGAGACTTAACCTGATTTTCTTGTGCAAATGTAACAAACCCCCATCCTCATGTTGTACTAAAAGACAGTAGGCATACAATTCCTTTGGCCCTCTCAGTCTGTTTCACCATGCTTGGCTTCAGCAACACCCTGTTTCCATTCTGGGAAGCCATGTCTCCTGACCGCTAACCCTAACTTGGGTCTTAACCCTAATTTTTTCTTCCGACTGAAACATTTCCCTGTCCACATGGTGTACTAACTGGCAGTATGTTATCCTCCTGATGGCCTACTCAGTCTGTTTTACCAATCTAGGCTTCACCAAAACCCTGGTTACATCCTGGGAAGCCAAGTCTCCCCAACCCTAACCCTAATTTGAGTCTCAGGCCTAATTTCCTTTTTGGACTGAAACATAACGCCGTCCACAGAGTGTACCAAATGTCAGTATGGAAGACATCTTGATGTCCCACTCAGTCTGATTCAGCAAGCTAGGCTTCACCAAGGACGCGTTTCCAACCTGGGAAGCCACATCTCCCCAACCCTAACCCTAACTTGAGACTTAACCTGATTTTCTTGTGCAAATGTAACAAACCCCCATCCTCATGTTGTACTAAAAGACAGTAGGCATACAATTCCTTTGGCCCTCTCAGTCTGTTTCACCATGCTTGGCTTCAGCAACACCGTGTTTCCATTCTGGGAAGCCATATCTCCTGACCGCTAACCCTAACTTGGGTCTTAACCCTAATTTTTTCTTCCGACTGAAACATTTCCCTGTCCACATGGTGTACTATCTGGCAGTATGTTATACTCCTGATGGCCTACTCAGTCTGTTTTACCAATCTAGGCTTCACCAAAACCCTGGTTACATCCTGGGAAGCCAAGTCTCCCCAACCCTAACCCTAATTTGAGTCTCAGGCCTCGTTTCCTTTTGGGACTGAAACATACCGCCGTCCACAGAGTGTACCAAATGTCAGTATGGAAGACATCTTGATGTCCCACTCAGTCTGATTCAGCAAGCTAGGCTTCACCAAGGACCCGTTTCCAACCTGGGAAGCCACATCTCCCCAACCCTAACCCTAACTTGAGACTTAACCTGATTTTCTTGTGCAAATGTAACAAACCCCCATCCTCATGTCCTACTAAAAGACAGTAGGCACACGATTCCTTTGGCCCTCTCAGTCTGTTTCACCATGCTTGGCTTCAGCAACACCCTGTTTCCCTTCTGGGAAGCCAAGTCTCCCGACCCCTAACCCTCACTTGGGTCTTAACCCAAATATCCTCTATGGAATGAAACATCTCCCTCTCCATAGGGTGTATTAACAGGCAGTATGTTATCCTCCTGATGGCCTACTCAGTCTGTTTTACCAATCTATGCTTCACCAAGACCCTGGTTCCATCCTGGGAAACCAATTCTCCCCAACCCTAACCCTAATTTGAGTCTTAGCCCTTTTTTCCTTTTTGGACTGAAACATACCGCCGTCCACAGAGTGTACCAAATGTCAGTATGGAAGCCATCTTGATGGCGACTCAGTCTGATTCACCAAGCTAGGCTTCACCAAGAACTCGTTTTCTACCTGGCAAGCCACATCTCCCCATCCCTAGCCCTAACATGAGATTTTACCCCAATTTTCTTGTGCAACTGTAACAAACCGCCGTCCATGCTTTGTAGTAAAAGAAAGAAGGCACCCCGTTCTGATGGCCCACTCTGTCTGTTTTAGCAAGCTTGCCTTCACCAAAGCCCTGTTTCCATTCGGGGAAGCCCAGTCTCCCCAATCCTAACCCTAACCTGGTTTTTAACCCTAATTTCCGTTTGGGAATCAAACATCCCCCGTCCAAACAGTGTTCTAAAAGACAGGAGGCAACCCTTGGTGAAGCCCCACTCACTCTATTTCAACATGCTTGGCTTTTCAGAGGCCCTGGTTCACTCCTGGGAAGCCAAGTCTCCACAACCCTAACCCTACCTGGAGTCTTAACCCTAATGTTCTTGTGCGACTGTAACAAACGCCCATCCACAGGTTGACAGTAGGCACACCACTCCTTTGGCCCTGTCAGTCTGTTTCACCATGCTTGGCTTCAGCAACACCCTGTTTCCCTTCTGGGAAGCCAAGTCTCCAAACCCCTAACCCTCACTTGGGTCTTAACCCAAATTTCCTCTATGGATTGAAAGATGTCCCTGTCCATAGGGTGTATTAACAGGCAGTATGTTATCCTCCTGATGGCCTACTCAGTCTGTTTTACCAAATTAGGCTTCACCAAGACCCTGGTTCCCTCCTGGGAAAACAAGTCTCCCCAACCCTAAAACTAATTTGAGTCTCAGGCCTAATTTCCTTTTTGGACTGAAACATACTGCCGTCCACAGAGTGTACCAAATGTCAGTATGGAAGACATCTTGATGTCCCACTCAGTCTGATTCAGCAAGTTAGGCTTCACCAAGGACCCGTTTCCAACCTGGGAAGCCACATCTCCCCAACCCTAACCCTAACTTGAGACTTAACCTGATTTTCTTGTGCAAATGTAACAAACCCCCATCCTCATGTCCTACTAAAAGACAGTAGGCACACGATTCGTTTGGCCCTCTCAGTCTGTTTCACCATGCTTGGCTTCAGCAACACCCTGTTTCCATTCTGGGAAGCCAAGTCTCCCGACCCCTAACCCTCACTTGGGTCTTAACCCAAATATCCTCTATGGAATGAAACATCTCCCTCTCCATAGGGTGTATTAACAGGCAGTATGTTATCCTCCTGATGGCCTACTCAGTCTGTTTTACCAATCTATGCTTCACCAAGACCCTGGTTCCATCCTGGGAAACCAATTCTCCCCAACCCTAACCCTAATTTGAGTCTCAGCCCGTTTTTCCTTTTTGGACTGAAACATACCGCCGTCCACAGAGTGTACCAAATGTCAGTATGGAAGCCATCTTGATGGCGACTCAGTCTGATTCACCTAGCTAGGCTTCACCAAGAACTCGTTTTCTACCTGGCAAGCCACATCTCCCCTTCCCTAGCCCTAACATGAGATTTTACCCCAATTTTCTTGTGCAACTGTAACAAACCGCCGTCCACGCTTTGAAGTAAAAGAAAGAAGGCACCCTGTTCTGATGGCCCACTCAGTCTGTTTTAGCAAGCTTGCCTTCACCAAAGCCCTGATTCCAGTCGGGGAAGCCCAGTCTCCCCAATCCTAACCCTAACCTGGGTTTTAACCCTAATTTCCGTTTGGGAATCAAACATCCCCCGTCCAAACAGTGTTCTAAAAGACAGGAGGCAACCCTTGGTGAAGCCCCACTCACTCTATTTCAACATGCTTGGCTTTTCAGAGGCCCTGGTTCACTCCTGGGAAGCCAAGTCTCCACAACCCTAACGCTACCTGGAGTCTTAACCCTAATGTTCTTGTGCGACTGTAACAAACGCCCATCCACAGGTTGACAGTAGGCACACCACTCCTTTGGCCCTGTCAGTCTGTTTCACCATGCTTGGCTTCAGCAACACCCTGTTTCCCTTCTGGGAAGCCAAGTCTCCCGACCCCTAACCCTCACTTGGGTCTTAACCCAAATTTCCTCTATGGAATGAAACATGTCCCTGTCCATAGGGTGTATTAACAGGCAGTATGTTATCCTCCTGATGGCCTACTCAGTCTGTTTTACCAATCTATGCTTCACCAAGACCCTGGTTCCATCCTGGGAAACCAATTCTCCCCAACCCTAACCCTAATTTGAGTCTTAGCCCTAATTTCCTTTTTGGACTGAAACAAACCGCCGTCCACAGAGTGTACCAAATGTCAGTATGGAAGACATCTTGATGTCCCACTCAGTCTGATTCAGCAAGCTAGGCTTCACCAAGGACCTATTTCCAGCCTGGGAAGCCACATCTCCCCAACCCTAACCCTAACTTGAGACTCAACCTGATTTCGTTGTGCAAATGTAACAAACCCCCATCCTCAT
The DNA here is from genome assembly GCF_057233095.1 of Heloderma suspectum. Classification (NCBI taxonomy): domain Eukaryota; kingdom Metazoa; phylum Chordata; class Lepidosauria; order Squamata; family Helodermatidae; genus Heloderma; species Heloderma suspectum. The sequence goes on from NC_139461.1 coordinate 147,409,258, forward strand.
GTTGTACTAAAAGACAGTAGGCATACAATTCTTTTGGCCCTCTCAGTCTGTTTCACCATGCTTGGCTTCAGCAACACCCTGTTTCCATTCTGGGAAGCCATGTCTCCTGACCGCTAACCCTAACTTGGGTTTTAACCCTAATTTTTTCCTTGGACTGAAACATTTCCCTGTCCACATGGTGTACTAACTGGCAGTATGTTATCCTCCTGATGGCCTACTCAGTCTGTTTTACCAATCTAGGCTTCACCAAAACCCTGGTTACATCCTGGGAAGCCAAGTCTCCCCAACCCTAACCCTAATTTGAGTCTCAGGCCTAATTTCCTTTTTGGACTGAAACATAACGCCGTCCACAGAGTGTACCAAATGTCAGTATGGAAGACATCTTGATGTCCCACTCAGTCTGATTCAGCAAGCTAGGCTTCACCAAGGACGCGTTTCCAACCTGGGAAGCCACATCTCCCCAACCCTAACCCTAACTTGAGACTTAACCTGATTTTCTTGTGCAAATGTAACAAACCCCCATCCTCATGTTGTACTAAAAGACAGTAGGCATACAATTCCTTTGGCCCTCTCAGTCTGTTTCACCATGCTTGGCTTCAGCAACACCCTGTTTCCATTCTGGGAAGCCATGTCTCCTGACCGCTAACCCTAACTTGGGTCTTAACCCTAATTTTTTCTTCCGACTGAAACATTTCCCTGTCCACATGGTGTACTAACTGGCAGTATGTTATCCTCCTGATGGCCTACTCAGTCTGTTTTACCAATCTAGGCTTCACCAAAACCCTGGTTACATCCTGGGAAGCCAAGTCTCCCCAACCCTAACCCTAATTTGAGTCTCAGGCCTAATTTCCTTTTTGGACTGAAACATAACGCTGTCCACAGAGTGTACCAAATGTCAGTATGGAAGACATCTTGATGTCCCACTCAGTCTGATTCAGCAAGCTAGGCTTCACCAAGGACGCGTTTCCAACCTGGGAAGCCACATCTCCCCAACCCTAACCCTAACTTGAGACTTAACCTGATTTTCTTGTGCAAATGTAACAAACCCCCATCCTCATGTTGTACTAAAAGACAGTAGGCATACAATTCCTTTGGCCCTCTCAGTCTGTTTCACCATGCTTGGCTTCAGCAACACCGTGTTTCCATTCTGGGAAGCCATATCTCCTGACCGCTAACCCTAACTTGGGTCTTAACCCTAATTTTTTCTTCCGACTGAAACATTTCCCTGTCCACATGGTGTACTATCTGGCAGTATGTTATACTCCTGATGGCCTACTCAGTCTGTTTTACCAATCTAGGCTTCACCAAAACCCTGGTTACATCCTGGGAAGCCAAGTCTCCCCAACCCTAACCCTAATTTGAGTCTCAGGCCTCGTTTCCTTTTGGGACTGAAACATACCGCCGTCCACAGAGTGTACCAAATGTCAGTATGGAAGACATCTTGATGTCCCACTCAGTCTGATTCAGCAAGCTAGGCTTCACCAAGGACCCGTTTCCAACCTGGGAAGCCACATCTCCCCAACCCTAACCCTAACTTGAGACTTAACCTGATTTTCTTGTGCAAATGTAACAAACCCCCATCCTCATGTCCTACTAAAAGACAGTAGGCACACGATTCCTTTGGCCCTCTCAGTCTGTTTCACCATGCTTGGCTTCAGCAACACCCTGTTTCCATTCTGGGAAGCCATGTCTCCTGACCGCTAACCCTAACTTGGGTCTTAACCCTAATTTTTTCTTCCGACTGAAACATTTCCCTGTCCACATGGTGTACTAACTGGCAGTATGTTATCCTCCTGATGGCCTACTCAGTCTGTTTTACCAATCTAGGCTTCACCAAAACCCTGGTTACATCCTGGGAAGCCAAGTCTCCCCAACCCTAACCCTAATTTGAGTCTCAGGCCTAATTTCCTTTTTGGACTGAAACATAACGCCGTCCACAGAGTGTACCAAATGTCAGTATGGAAGACATCTTGATGTCCCACTCAGTCTGATTCAGCAAGCTAGGCTTCACCAAGGACGCGTTTCCAACCTGGGAAGCCACATCTCCCCAACCCTAACCCTAACTTGAGACTTAACCTGATTTTCTTGTGCAAATGTAACAAACCCCCATCCTCATGTTGTACTAAAAGACAGTAGGCATACAATTCCTTTGGCCCTCTCAGTCTGTTTCACCATGCTTGGCTTCAGCAACACCGTGTTTCCATTCTGGGAAGCCATATCTCCTGACCGCTAACCCTAACTTGGGTCTTAACCCTAATTTTTTCTTCCGACTGAAACATTTCCCTGTCCACATGGTGTACTATCTGGCAGTATGTTATACTCCTGATGGCCTACTCAGTCTGTTTTACCAATCTAGGCTTCACCAAAACCCTGGTTACATCCTGGGAAGCCAAGTCTCCCCAACCCTAACCCTAATTTGAGTCTCAGGCCTCGTTTCCTTTTGGGACTGAAACATACCGCCGTCCACAGAGTGTACCAAATGTCAGTATGGAAGACATCTTGATGTCCCACTCAGTCTGATTCAGCAAGCTAGGCTTCACCAAGGACCCGTTTCCAACCTGGGAAGCCACATCTCCCCAACCCTAACCCTAACTTGAGACTTAACCTGATTTTCTTGTGCAAATGTAACAAACCCCCATCCTCATGTCCTACTAAAAGACAGTAGGCACACGATTCCTTTGGCCCTCTCAGTCTGTTTCACCATGCTTGGCTTCAGCAACACCCTGTTTCCCTTCTGGGAAGCCGAGTCTCCCGACCCCTAACCCTCACTTGGGTCTTAACCCAAATTTCCTCTATGGAATGAAACATGTCCCTGTCCATAGGGTGTATTAACAGGCAGTATGTTATCCTCCTGATGGCCTACTCAGTCTGTTTTACCAATCTATGCTTCACCAAGACCCTGGTTCCATCCTGGGAAACCAATTCTCCCCAACCCTAACCCTAATTTGAGTCTTAGCCCTTTTTTCCTTTTTGGACTGAAACATACCGCCGTCCACAGAGTGTACCAAATGTCAGTATGGAAGCCATCTTGATGGCGACTCAGTCTGATTCACCAAGCTAGGCTTCACCAAGAACTCGTTTTCTACCTGGCAAGCCACATCTCCCCATCCCTAGCCCTAACATGAGATTTTACCCCAATTTTCTTGTGCAACTGTAACAAACCGCCGTCCATGCTTTGTAGTAAAAGAAAGAAGGCACCCCGTTCTGATGGCCCACTCTGTCTGTTTTAGCAAGCTTGCCTTCACCAAAGCCCTGTTTCCATTCGGGGAAGCCCAGTCTCCCCAATCCTAACCCTAACCTGGTTTTTAACCCTAATTTCCGTTTGGGAATCAAACATCCCCCGTCCAAACAGTGTTCTAAAAGACAGGAGGCAACCCTTGGTGAAGCCCCACTCACTCTATTTCAACATGCTTGGCTTTTCAGAGGCCCTGGTTCACTCCTGGGAAGCCAAGTCTCCACAACCCTAACCCTACCTGGAGTCTTAACCCTAATGTTCTTGTGCGACTGTAACAAACGCCCATCCACAGGTTGACAGTAGGCACACCACTCCTTTGGCCCTGTCAGTCTGTTTCACCATGCTTGGCTTCAGCAACACCCTGTTTCCCTTCTGGGAAGCCAAGTCTCCAAACCCCTAACCCTCACTTGGGTCTTAACCCAAATTTCCTCTATGGATTGAAAGATGTCCCTGTCCATAGGGTGTATTAACAGGCAGTATGTTATCCTCCTGATGGCCTACTCAGTCTGTTTTACCAAATTAGGCTTCACCAAGACCCTGGTTCCCTCCTGGGAAAACAAGTCTCCCCAACCCTAAAACTAATTTGAGTCTCAGGCCTAATTTCCTTTTTGGACTGAAACATACTGCCGTCCACAGAGTGTACCAAATGTCAGTATGGAAGACATCTTGATGTCCCACTCAGTCTGATTCAGCAAGTTAGGCTTCACCAAGGACCCGTTTCCAACCTGGGAAGCCACATCTCCCCAACCCTAACCCTAACTTGAGACTTAACCTGATTTTCTTGTGCAAATGTAACAAACCCCCATCCTCATGTCCTACTAAAAGACAGTAGGCACACGATTCGTTTGGCCCTCTCAGTCTGTTTCACCATGCTTGGCTTCAGCAACACCCTGTTTCCATTCTGGGAAGCCAAGTCTCCCGACCCCTAACCCTCACTTGGGTCTTAACCCAAATATCCTCTATGGAATGAAACATCTCCCTCTCCATAGGGTGTATTAACAGGCAGTATGTTATCCTCCTGATGGCCTACTCAGTCTGTTTTACCAATCTATGCTTCACCAAGACCCTGGTTCCATCCTGGGAAACCAATTCTCCCCAACCCTAACCCTAATTTGAGTCTTAGCCCTTTTTTCCTTTTTGGACTGAAACATACCGCCGTCCACAGAGTGTACCAAATGTCAGTATGGAAGCCATCTTGATGGCGACTCAGTCTGATTCACCAAGCTAGGCTTCACCAAGAACTCGTTTTCTACCTGGCAAGCCACATCTGCCCATCCCTAGCCCTAACATGAGATTTTACCCCAATTTTCTTGTGCAACTGTAACAAACCGCCGTCCACACTTTGAAGTAAAAGAAAGAAGGCACCCCGTTCTGATGGCCCACTCAGTCTGTTTTAGCAAGCTTGCCTTCACCAAAGCCCTGTTTCCATTCGGGGAAGCCCAGTCTCCCCAACCCTAACCCTAACCTGGGTTTTAACCCTAATTTCCGTTTGGGAATCAAACATCCCCCGTCCAAACAGTGTTCTAAAAGACAGGAGGCAACCCTTGGTGAAGCCCCACTCACTCTATTTCAACATGCTTGGCTTTTCAGAGGCCCTGGTTCACTCCTGGGAAGCCAAGTCTCCACAACCCTAACCCTACCTGGAGTCTTAACCCTAATGTTCTTGTGTGACTGTAACAAACGCCCATCCACAGGTTGACAGTAGGCACACCATTTCTTTGGCCCTGTCAGTCTGTTTCACCATGCTTGGCATCAGCAACACCCTGTTTCCCTTCTGGGAAGCCAAGTCTCCCGACCCCTAACCCTCACTTGGGTCTTAACCCAAATTTCCTCTATGGAATGAAACATGTCCCTGTCCATAGGGTGTATTAACAGGCAGTATGTTATCCTCCTGATGGCCTACTCAGTCTGTTTTACCAATCCATGCTTCACCAAGACCCTGGTTCCATCCGGGGAAACAAGTCTCCCCAACCCTAACCCTAATTTGAGTCTCAGGCCTAATTTCCTTTTTGGACTGAAACATACTGCCGTCCACAGAGTGTACCAAATGTCAGTATGGAAGTCATCTTGATGTCCCACTCAGTCTGATTCAGCAAGTTAGGCTTCACCAAGGACCCGTTTCCAACCTGGGAAGCCACATCTCCCCAACCCTAACCCTAACTTGAGACTTAACCTGATTTTCTTGTGCAAATTTAACAAACCCCCATCCTCATGTTGTACTGAAAGACAGTAGGCACACAATTCCTTTGGCCCTCTCAGTCTGTTTCACCATGCTTGGCTTCAGCAACACCGTGTTTCCATTCTGGGAAGCCATGTCTCCTGACCGTTAACCCTAACTTGGGTCTTAACCCTAATTTTTTCTTCCGACTGAAACATTTCCCTGTCCACATGGTGTACTAACTGGCAGTATTTTATCCTCCTGATGGCCTACTCAGTCTGTTTTACCAATCTAGGCTTCACCAAAACCCTGGTTACATCCTGGGAAGCCAAGTCTCCCCAACCCTAACCCTAATTTGAGTCTCAACCCTCATTTTCTTTTTGGACTGAAACATACCGCCGTCCACAGAGTGTATCAAATGTCAGTATGGAAGACATCTTGATGTCCCACTCAGTCTGATTCAGCAAGTTAGGCTTCACCAAGGACCCGTTTCCAACCTGGGAAGCCACATCTCCCCAACCCTAACCCTAACTTCTGACTTAACCCTGATTTTCTTGTGCAAATGTAACAAACCCCCATCCTCATGTTGTACTAAAAGACAGTAGGCATACAATTCTTTTGGCCCTCTCAGTCTGTTTCACCATGCTTGGCTTCAGCAACACCCTGTTTCCATTCTGGGAAGCCATGTCTCCTGACCGCTAACCCTAACTTGGGTTTTAACCCTAATTTTTTCCTTGGACTGAAACATTTCCCTGTCCACATGGTGTACTAACTGGCAGTATGTTATCCTCCTGATGGCCTACTCAGTCTGTTTTACCAATCTAGGCTTCACCAAAACCCTGGTTACATCCTGGGAAGCCAAGTCTCCCCAACCCTAACCCTAATTTGAGTCTCAGGCCTAATTTCCTTTTTGGACTGAAACATAACGCCGTCCACAGAGTGTACCAAATGTCAGTATGGAAGACATCTTGATGTCCCACTCAGTCTGATTCAGCAAGCTAGGCTTCACCAAGGACGCGTTTCCAACCTGGGAAGCCACATCTCCCCAACCCTAACCCTAACTTGAGACTTAACCTGATTTTCTTGTGCAAATGTAACAAACCCCCATCCTCATGTTGTACTAAAAGACAGTAGGCATACAATTCCTTTGGCCCTCTCAGTCTGTTTCACCATGCTTGGCTTCAGCAACACCCTGTTTCCATTCTGGGAAGCCATGTCTCCTGACCGCTAACCCTAACTTGGGTCTTAACCCTAATTTTTTCTTCCGACTGAAACATTTCCCTGTCCACATGGTGTACTAACTGGCAGTATGTTATCCTCCTGATGGCCTACTCAGTCTGTTTTACCAATCTAGGCTTCACCAAAACCCTGGTTACATCCTGGGAAGCCAAGTCTCCCCAACCCTAACCCTAATTTGAGTCTCAGGCCTAATTTCCTTTTTGGACTGAAACATAACGCCGTCCACAGAGTGTACCAAATGTCAGTATGGAAGACATCTTGATGTCCCACTCAGTCTGATTCAGCAAGCTAGGCTTCACCAAGGACGCGTTTCCAACCTGGGAAGCCACATCTCCCCAACCCTAACCCTAACTTGAGACTTAACCTGATTTTCTTGTGCAAATGTAACAAACCCCCATCCTCATGTTGTACTAAAAGACAGTAGGCATACAATTCCTTTGGCCCTCTCAGTCTGTTTCACCATGCTTGGCTTCAGCAACACCGTGTTTCCATTCTGGGAAGCCATATCTCCTGACCGCTAACCCTAACTTGGGTCTTAACCCTAATTTTTTCTTCCGACTGAAACATTTCCCTGTCCACATGGTGTACTATCTGGCAGTATGTTATACTCCTGATGGCCTACTCAGTCTGTTTTACCAATCTAGGCTTCACCAAAACCCTGGTTACATCCTGGGAAGCCAAGTCTCCCCAACCCTAACCCTAATTTGAGTCTCAGGCCTCGTTTCCTTTTGGGACTGAAACATACCGCCGTCCACAGAGTGTACCAAATGTCAGTATGGAAGACATCTTGATGTCCCACTCAGTCTGATTCAGCAAGCTAGGCTTCACCAAGGACCCGTTTCCAACCTGGGAAGCCACATCTCCCCAACCCTAACCCTAACTTGAGACTTAACCTGATTTTCTTGTGCAAATGTAACAAACCCCCATCCTCATGTCCTACTAAAAGACAGTAGGCACACGATTCCTTTGGCCCTCTCAGTCTGTTTCACCATGCTTGGCTTCAGCAACACCCTGTTTCCCTTCTGGGAAGCCGAGTCTCCCGACCCCTAACCCTCACTTGGGTCTTAACCCAAATTTCCTCTATGGAATGAAACATGTCCCTGTCCATAGGGTGTATTAACAGGCAGTATGTTATCCTCCTGATGGCCTACTCAGTCTGTTTTACCAATCCATGCTTCACCAAGACCCTGGTTCCATCCGGGGAAACAAGTCTCCCCAACCCTAACCCTAATTTGAGTCTCAGGCCTAATTTCCTTTTTGGACTGAAACATACTGCCGTCCACAGAGTGTACCAAATGTCAGTATGGAAGTCATCTTGATGTCCCACTCAGTCTGATTCAGCAAGTTAGGCTTCACCAAGGACCCATTTCCAACCTGGGAAGCCACATCTCCCCAACCCTAACCCTAACTTGAGACTTAACCTGATTTTCTTGTGCAAATTTAACAAACCCCCATCCTCATGTTGTACTGAAAGACAGTAGGCACACAATTCCTTTGGCCCTCTCAGTCTGTTTCACCATGCTTGGCTTCAGCAACACCGTGTTTCCATTCTGGGAAGCCATGTCTCCTGACCGTTAACCCTAACTTGGGTCTTAACCCTAATTTTTTCTTCCGACTGAAACATTTCCCTGTCCACATGGTGTACTAACTGGCAGTATTTTATCCTCCTGATGGCCTACTCAGTCTGTTTTACCAATCTAGGCTTCACCAAAACCCTGGTTACATCCTGGGAAGCCAAGTCTCCCCAACCCTAACCCTAATTTGAGTCTCAACCCTCATTTTCTTTTTGGACTGAAACATACCGCCGTCCACAGAGTGTATCAAATGTCAGTATGGAAGACATCTTGATGTCCCACTCAGTCTGATTCAGCAAGTTAGGCTTCACCAAGGACCCGTTTCCAACCTGGGAAGCCACATCTCCCCAACCCTAACCCTAACTTCTGACTTAACCCTGATTTTCTTGTGCAAATGTAACAAACCCCCATCCTCATGTTGTACTAAAAGACAGTAGGCATACAATTCTTTTGGCCCTCTCAGTCTGTTTCACCATGCTTGGCTTCAGCAACACCCTGTTTCCATTCTGGGAAGCCATGTCTCCTGACCGCTAACCCTAACTTGGGTTTTAACCCTAATTTTTTCCTTGGACTGAAACATTTCCCTGTCCACATGGTGTACTAACTGGCAGTATGTTATCCTCCTGATGGCCTACTCAGTCTGTTTTACCAATCTAGGCTTCACCAAAACCCTGGTTACATCCTGGGAAGCCAAGTCTCCCCAACCCTAACCCTAATTTGAGTCTCAGGCCTAATTTCCTTTTTGGACTGAAACATAACGCCGTCCACAGAGTGTACCAAATGTCAGTATGGAAGACATCTTGATGTCCCACTCAGTCTGATTCAGCAAGCTAGGCTTCACCAAGGACGCGTTTCCAACCTGGGAAGCCACATCTCCCCAACCCTAACCCTAACTTGAGACTTAACCTGATTTTCTTGTGCAAATGTAACAAACCCCCATCCTCATGTTGTACTAAAAGACAGTAGGCATACAATTCCTTTGGCCCTCTCAGTCTGTTTCACCATGCTTGGCTTCAGCAACACCCTGTTTCCATTCTGGGAAGCCATGTCTCCTGACCGCTAACCCTAACTTGGGTCTTAACCCTAATTTTTTCTTCCGACTGAAACATTTCCCTGTCCACATGGTGTACTAACTGGCAGTATGTTATCCTCCTGATGGCCTACTCAGTCTGTTTTACCAATCTAGGCTTCACCAAAACCCTGGTTACATCCTGGGAAGCCAAGTCTCCCCAACCCTAACCCTAATTTGAGTCTCAGGCCTAATTTCCTTTTTGGACTGAAACATAACGCCGTCCACAGAGTGTACCAAATGTCAGTATGGAAGACATCTTGATGTCCCACTCAGTCTGATTCAGCAAGCTAGGCTTCACCAAGGACGCGTTTCCAACCTGGGAAGCCACATCTCCCCAACCCTAACCCTAACTTGAGACTTAACCTGATTTTCTTGTGCAAATGTAACAAACCCCCATCCTCATGTTGTACTAAAAGACAGTAGGCATACAATTCCTTTGGCCCTCTCAGTCTGTTTCACCATGCTTGGCTTCAGCAACACCGTGTTTCCATTCTGGGAAGCCATATCTCCTGACCGCTAACCCTAACTTGGGTCTTAACCCTAATTTTTTCTTCCGACTGAAACATTTCCCTGTCCACATGGTGTACTATCTGGCAGTATGTTATACTCCTGATGGCCTACTCAGTCTGTTTTACCAATCTAGGCTTCACCAAAACCCTGGTTACATCCTGGGAAGCCAAGTCTCCCCAACCCTAACCCTAATTTGAGTCTCAGGCCTCGTTTCCTTTTGGGACTGAAACATACCGCCGTCCACAGAGTGTACCAAATGTCAGTATGGAAGACATCTTGATGTCCCACTCAGTCTGATTCAGCAAGCTAGGCTTCACCAAGGACCCGTTTCCAACCTGGGAAGCCACATCTCCCCAACCCTAACCCTAACTTGAGACTTAACCTGATTTTCTTGTGCAAATGTAACAAACCCCCATCCTCATGTCCTACTAAAAGACAGTAGGCACACGATTCCTTTGGCCCTCTCAGTCTGTTTCACCATGCTTGGCTTCAGCAACACCCTGTTTCCCTTCTGGGAAGCCAAGTCTCCCGACCCCTAACCCTCACTTGGGTCTTAACCCAAATATCCTCTATGGAATGAAACATCTCCCTCTCCATAGGGTGTATTAACAGGCAGTATGTTATCCTCCTGATGGCCTACTCAGTCTGTTTTACCAATCTATGCTTCACCAAGACCCTGGTTCCATCCTGGGAAACCAATTCTCCCCAACCCTAACCCTAATTTGAGTCTTAGCCCTTTTTTCCTTTTTGGACTGAAACATACCGCCGTCCACAGAGTGTACCAAATGTCAGTATGGAAGCCATCTTGATGGCGACTCAGTCTGATTCACCAAGCTAGGCTTCACCAAGAACTCGTTTTCTACCTGGCAAGCCACATCTCCCCATCCCTAGCCCTAACATGAGATTTTACCCCAATTTTCTTGTGCAACTGTAACAAACCGCCGTCCATGCTTTGTAGTAAAAGAAAGAAGGCACCCCGTTCTGATGGCCCACTCTGTCTGTTTTAGCAAGCTTGCCTTCACCAAAGCCCTGTTTCCATTCGGGGAAGCCCAGTCTCCCCAATCCTAACCCTAACCTGGTTTTTAACCCTAATTTCCGTTTGGGAATCAAACATCCCCCGTCCAAACAGTGTTCTAAAAGACAGGAGGCAACCCTTGGTGAAGCCCCACTCACTCTATTTCAACATGCTTGGCTTTTCAGAGGCCCTGGTTCACTCCTGGGAAGCCAAGTCTCCACAACCCTAACCCTACCTGGAGTCTTAACCCTAATGTTCTTGTGCGACTGTAACAAACGCCCATCCACAGGTTGACAGTAGGCACACCACTCCTTTGGCCCTGTCAGTCTGTTTCACCATGCTTGGCTTCAGCAACACCCTGTTTCCCTTCTGGGAAGCCAAGTCTCCAAACCCCTAACCCTCACTTGGGTCTTAACCCAAATTTCCTCTATGGATTGAAAGATGTCCCTGTCCATAGGGTGTATTAACAGGCAGTATGTTATCCTCCTGATGGCCTACTCAGTCTGTTTTACCAAATTAGGCTTCACCAAGACCCTGGTTCCCTCCTGGGAAAACAAGTCTCCCCAACCCTAAAACTAATTTGAGTCTCAGGCCTAATTTCCTTTTTGGACTGAAACATACTGCCGTCCACAGAGTGTACCAAATGTCAGTATGGAAGACATCTTGATGTCCCACTCAGTCTGATTCAGCAAGTTAGGCTTCACCAAGGACCCGTTTCCAACCTGGGAAGCCACATCTCCCCAACCCTAACCCTAACTTGAGACTTAACCTGATTTTCTTGTGCAAATGTAACAAACCCCCATCCTCATGTCCTACTAAAAGACAGTAGGCACACGATTCGTTTGGCCCTCTCAGTCTGTTTCACCATGCTTGGCTTCAGCAACACCCTGTTTCCATTCTGGGAAGCCAAGTCTCCCGACCCCTAACCCTCACTTGGGTCTTAACCCAAATATCCTCTATGGAATGAAACATCTCCCTCTCCATAGGGTGTATTAACAGGCAGTATGTTATCCTCCTGATGGCCTACTCAGTCTGTTTTACCAATCTATGCTTCACCAAGACCCTGGTTCCATCCTGGGAAACCAATTCTCCCCAACCCTAACCCTAATTTGAGTCTCAGCCCGTTTTTCCTTTTTGGACTGAAACATACCGCCGTCCACAGAGTGTACCAAATGTCAGTATGGAAGCCATCTTGATGGCGACTCAGTCTGATTCACCTAGCTAGGCTTCACCAAGAACTCGTTTTCTACCTGGCAAGCCACATCTCCCCTTCCCTAGCCCTAACATGAGATTTTACCCCAATTTTCTTGTGCAACTGTAACAAACCGCCGTCCACGCTTTGAAGTAAAAGAAAGAAGGCACCCCGTTCTGATGGCCCACTCAGTCTGTTTTAGCAAGCTTGCCTTCACCAAAGCCCTGATTCCAGTCGGGGAAGCCCAGTCTCCCCAATCCTAACCCTAACCTGGGTTTTAACCCTAATTTCCGTTTGGGAATCAAACATCCCCCGTCCAAACAGTGTTCTAAAAGACAGGAGGCAACCCTTGGTGAAGCCCCACTCACTCTATTTCAACATGCTTGGCTTTTCAGAGGCCCTGGTTCACTCCTGGGAAGCCAAGTCTCCACAACCCTAACGCTACCTGGAGTCTTAACCCTAATGTTCTTGTGCGACTGTAACAAACGCCCATCCACAGGTTGACAGTAGGCACACCACTCCTTTGGCCCTGTCAGTCTGTTTCACCATGCTTGGCTTCAGCAACACCCTGTTTCCCTTCTGGGAAGCCAAGTCTCCCGACCCCTAACCCTCACTTGGGTCTTAACCCAAATTTCCTCTATGGAATGAAACATGTCCCTGTCCATAGGGTGTATTAACAGGCAGTATGTTATCCTCCTGATGGCCTACTCAGTCTGTTTTACCAATCTATGCTTCACCAAGACCCTGGTTCCATCCTGGGAAACCAATTCTCCCCAACCCTAACCCTAATTTGAGTCTTAGCCCTAATTTCCTTTTTGGACTGAAACAAACCGCCGTCCACAGAGTGTACCAAATGTCAGTATGGAAGACATCTTGATGTCCCACTCAGTCTGATTCAGCAAGCTAGGCTTCACCAAGGACCTATTTCCAGCCTGGGAAGCCACATCTCCCCAACCCTAACCCTAACTTGAGACTCAACCTGATTTCGTTGTGCAAATGTAACAAACCCCCATCCTCATGCTGTACTAAAAGACAGTAGGCACACAATTCCTTTGGCCCTCTCAGTCTGTTTCACCATGCTTGGCTTCAGCAACACCGTGTTTCCATTCTGGGAAGCCATATCTCCTGACAGCTTACCCTAACTTGGGTCTTAACCCTAATTTTTTCTTCCGACTGAAACATTTCCCTGTCCACATGGTGTACTAACTGGCAGTATGTTATACTCCTGATGGCCTACTCAGTCTGTTTTACCAATCTAGGCTTCACCAAAACCCTGGTTACATCCTGGGAAGCCAAGTCTCCCCAACCCTAACCCTAATTTGAGTCTCAGGCCTCGTTTCCTTTTGGGACTGAAACATACCGCCGTCCACAGAGTGTACCAAATGTCAGTATGGAAGACATCTTGATGTCCCACTCAGTCTGATTCAGCAAGCTAGGCTTCACCAAGGACCCGTTTCCAACCTGGGAAGCCACATCTCCCCAACCCTAACCCTAACTTGAGACTTAACCTGATTTTCTTGTGCAAATGTAACAAACCCCCATCCTCATGTTGTACTAAAAGACAGTAGGCACACGATTCCTTTGGCCCTCTCAGTCTGTTTCACCATGCTTGGCTTCAGCAACACCCTGTTTCCCTTCTGGGAAGCCATGTCTCCTGACCGCTAACCCTAACTTGGGTCTTAACCCTAATTTTTTCTTTGGACTGAAACATTTCCCTGTCCACATGGTGTACTAACTGGCAGTATGTTATACTCCTGATGGCCTACTCAGTCTGTTTTACCAATCTAGGCTTCACCAAAACCCTGGTTACAACCTGGGAAGCCAAGTCTCCCCAACCCTAACCCTAATTTGAGTCTCAGGCCTAATTTCCTTTTTGGACTGAAACATACTGCCGTCCACAGAGTGTACCAAATGTCAGTATGGAAGACATCTTGATGTCCCACTCAGTCTGATTCAGCAAGCTAGGCTTCACCAAGGACCCGTTTCCAACCTGGGAAGCCACATCTCCCCAACCCTAACCCTCACATGAGACTTAACCTGATTTTCTTGTGCAAATGTAACAAACCCCCATCCTCATGTCCTACTAAAAGACAGTAGGCACACGATTCCTTTGGCCCTCTCAGTCTGTTTCACCATGCTTGGCTTCAGCAACACCCTGTTTCCCTTCTGGGAAGCCAAGTCTCCCAACCCCTAACCCTCACTTGGGTCTTAACCCAAATATCCTCTATGGAATGAAACATCTCCCTCTCCATAGGGTGTATTAACAGGCAGTATGTTATCCTCCTGATGGCCTACTCAGTCTGTTTTACCAATCTATGCTTCACCAAGACCCTGGTTCCATCCTGGGAAACCAATTCTCCCCAACCCTAACCCTAATTTGAGTCTTAGCCCTTTTTTCCTTTTTGGACTGAAACATACCGCCGTCCACAGAGTGTACCAAATGTCAGTATGGAAGCCATCTTGATGGCGACTCAGTCTGATTCACCAAGCTAGGCTTCACCAAGAACTCGTTTTCTACCTGGCAAGCCACATCTCCCCATCCCTAGCCCTAACATGAGATTTTACCCCAATTTTCTTGTGCAACTGTAACAAACCGCCGTCCATGCTTTGTAGTAAAAGAAAGAAGGCACCCCGTTCTGATGGCCCACTCTGTCTGTTTTAGCAAGCTTGCCTTCACCAAAGCCCTGTTTCCATTCGGGGAAGCCCAGTCTCCCCAATCCTAACCCTAACCTGGGTTTTAACCCTAATTTCCGTTTGGGAATCAAACATCCCCCGTCCAAACAGTGTTCTAAAAGACAGGAGGCAACCCTTGGTGAAGCCCCACTCACTCTATTTCAACATGCTTGGCTTTTCAGAGGCCCTGGTTCACTCCTGGGAAGCCAAGTCTCCACAACCCTAACCCTACCTGGAGTCTTAACCCTAATGTTCTTGTGCGACTGTAACAAACGCCCATCCACAGGTTGACAGTAGGCACACCACTCCTTTGGCCCTGTCAGTCTGTTTCACCATGCTTGGCTTCAGCAACACCCTGTTTCCCTTCTGGGAAGCCAAGTCTCCAAACCCCTAACCCTCACTTGGGTCTTAACCCAAATTTCCTCTATGGATTGAAAGATGTCCCTGTCCATAGGGTGTATTAACAGGCAGTATGTTATCCTCCTGATGGCCTACTCAGTCTGTTTTACCAAATTAGGCTTCACCAAGACCCTGGTTCCCTCCTGGGAAAACAAGTCTCCCCAACCCTAAAACTAATTTGAGTCTCAGGCCTAATTTCCTTTTTGGACTGAAACATACTGCCGTCCACAGAGTGTACCAAATGTCAGTATGGAAGACATCTTGATGTCCCACTCAGTCTGATTCAGCAAGTTAGGCTTCACCAAGGACCCGTTTCCAACCTGGGAAGCCACATCTCCCCAACCCTAACCCTAACTTGAGACTTAACCTGATTTTCTTGTGCAAATTTAACAAACCCCCATCCTCATGTCGTACTAAAAGACAGTAGGCACATGATTCGTTTGGCCCTCTCAGTCTGTTTCACCATGCTTGGCTTCAGCAACACCCTGTTTCCATTCTGGGAAGCCAAGTCTCCCGACCCCTAACCCTCACTTGGGTCTTAACCCAAATATCCTCTATGGAATGAAACATCTCCCTCTCCATAGGGTGTATTAACAGGCAGTATGTTATCCTCCTGATGGCCTACTCAGTCTGTTTTACCAATCTATGCTTCACCAAGACCCTGGTTCCATCCTGGGAAACCAATTCTCCCCAACCCTAACCCTAATTTGAGTCTCAGCCCGTTTTTCCTTTTTGGACTGAAACATACCGCCGTCCACAGAGTGTACCAAATGTCAGTATGGAAGCCATCTTGATGGCGACTCAGTCTGATTCACCTAGCTAGGCTTCACCAAGAACTCGTTTTCTACCTGGCAAGCCACATCTCCCCTTCCCTAGCCCTAACATGAGATTTTACCCCAATTTTCTTGTGCAACTGTAACAAACCGCCGTCCACGCTTTGAAGTAAAAGAAAGAAGGCACCCCGTTCTGATGGCCCACTCAGTCTGTTTTAGCAAGCTTGCCTTCACCAAAGCCCTGATTCCATTCGGGGAAGCCCAGTCTCCCCAGTCCTAACCCTAACCTGGGTTTTAACCCTAATTTCCGTTTGGGAATCAAACATCCCCCGTCCAAACAGTGTTCTAAAAGACAGGAGGCAACCCTTGGTGAAGCCCCACTCACTCTATTTCAACATGCTTGGCTTTTCAGAGGCCCTGGTTCACTCCTGGGAAGCCAAGTCTCCACAACCCTAACGCTACCTGGAGTCTTAACCCTAATGTTCTTGTGCGACTGTAACAAACGCCCATCCACAGGTTGACAGTAGGCACACCACTCCTTTGGCCCTGTCAGTCTGTTTCACCATGCTTGGCTTCAGCAACACCCTGTTTCCCTTCTGGGAAGCCAAGTCTCCCGACCCCTAACCCTCACTTGGGTCTTAACCCAAATTTCCTCTATGGAATGAAACATGTCCCTGTCCATAGGGTGTATTAACAGGCAGTATGTTATCCTCCTGATGGCCTACTCAGTCTGTTTTACCAATCTATGCTTCACCAAGACCCTGGTTCCATCCTGGGAAACCAATTCTCCCCAACCCTAACCCTAATTTGAGTCTTAGCCCTAATTTCCTTTTTGGACTGAAACATACCGCCGTCCACAGAGTGTACCAAATGTCAGTATGGAAGACATCTTGATGTCCCACTCAGTCTGATTCAGCAAGCTAGGCTTCACCAAGGACCTATTTCTAGCCTGGGAAGCCACATCTCCCCAACCCTAACCCTAACTTGAGACTCAACCTGATTTCGTTGTGCAAATGTAACAAACCCCCATCCTCATGTTGTACTAAAAGACAGTAGGCACACAATTCCTTTGGCCCTCTCAGTCTGTTTCACCATGCTTGGCTTCAGCAACACCGTGTTTCCATTCTGGGAAGCCATATCTCCTGACAGCTAACCCTAACTTGGGTCTTAACCCTAATTTTTTTCTTCCGAATGAAACATTTCCCTGTCCACATGGTGTACTAACTGGCAGTATGTTATACTCCTGATGGCCTACTCAGTCTGTTTTACCAATCTAGGCTTCACCAAAACCCTGGTTACATCCTGGGAAGCCAAGTCTCCCCAACCCTAACCCTAATTTGAGTCTCAGGCCTCGTTTCCTTTTGGGACTGAAACATACCGCCGTCCACAGAGTGTACCAAATGTCAGTATGGAAGACATCTTGATGTCCCACTCAGTCTGATTCAGCAAGCTAGGCTTCACCAAGGACCCGTTTCCAACCTGGGAAGCCACATCTCCCCAACCCTAACCCTAACTTGAGACTTAACCTGATTTTCTTGTGCAAATGTAACAAACCCCCATCCTCATGTTGTACTAAAAGACAGTAGGCACACGATTCCTTTGGCCCTCTCAGTCTGTTTCACCATGCTTGGCTTCAGCAACACCCTGTTTCCCTTCTGGGAAGCCATGTCTCCTGACCGCTAACCCTAACTTGGGTCTTAACCCTAATTTTTTCTTTGGACTGAAACATTTCCCTGTCCACATGGTGTACTAACTGGCAGTATGTTATACTCCTGATGGCCTACTCAGTCTGTTTTACCAATCTAGGCTTCACCAAAACCCTGGTTACAACCTGGGAAGCCAAGTCTCCCCAACCCTAACCCTAATTTGAGTCTCAGGCCTAATTTCCTTTTTGGACTGAAACATACTGCCGTCCACAGAGTGTACCAAATGTCAGTATGGAAGACATCTTGATGTCCCACTCAGTCTGATTCAGCAAGTTAGGCTTCACCAAGGACCCGTTTCCAACCTGGGAAGCCACATCTCCCCAACCCTAACCCTCACATGAGACTTAACCTGATTTTCTTGTGCAAATGTAACAAACCCCCATCCTCATGTCCTACTAAAAGACAGTAGGCACACGACTCCTTTGGCCCTCTCAGTCTGTTTCACCATGCTTGGCTTCAGCAACACCCTGTTTCCCTTCTGGGAAGCCAAGTCTCCCGACCCCTAACCCTCACTTGGGTCTTAACCCAAATATCCTCTATGGAATGAAACATCTCCCTCTCCATAGGGTGTATTAACAGGCAGTATGTTATCCTCCTGATGGCCTACTCAGTCTGTTTTACCAATCTATGCTTCACCAAGACCCTGGTTCCATCCTGGGAAACCAATTCTCCCCAACCCTAACCCTAATTTGAGTCTTAGCCCTTTTTTCCTTTTTGGACTGAAACATACCGCCGTCCACAGAGTGTACCAAATGTCAGTATGGAAGCCATCTTGATGGCGACTCAGTCTGATTCACCAAGCTAGGCTTCACCAAGAACTCGTTTTCTACCTGGCAAGCCACATCTCCCCATCCCTAGCCCTAACATGAGATTTTACCCCAATTTTCTTGTGCAACTGTAACAAACCGCCGTCCATGCTTTGTAGTAAAAGAAAGAAGGCACCCCGTTCTGATGGCCCACTCTGTCTGTTTTAGCAAGCTTGCCTTCACCAAAGCCCTGTTTCCATTCGGGGAAGCCCAGTCTCCCCAATCCTAACCCTAACCTGGTTTTTAACCCTAATTTCCGTTTGGGAATCAAACATCCCCCGTCCAAACAGTGTTCTAAAAGACAGGAGGCAACCCTTGGTGAAGCCCCACTCACTCTATTTCAACATGCTTGGCTTTTCAGAGGCCCTGGTTCACTCCTGGGAAGCCAAGTCTCCACAACCCTAACCCTACCTGGAGTCTTAACCCTAATGTTCTTGTGCGACTGTAACAAACGCCCATCCACAGGTTGACAGTAGGCACACCACTCCTTTGGCCCTGTCAGTCTGTTTCACCATGCTTGGCTTCAGCAACACCCTGTTTCCCTTCTGGGAAGCCAAGTCTCCCGACCCCTAACCCTCACTTGGGTCTTAACCCAAATTTCCTCTATGGATTGAAACATGTCCCTGTCCATAGGGTGTATTAACAGGCAGTATGTTATCCTCCTGATGGCCTACTCAGTCTGTTTTACCAAATTAGGCTTCACCAAGACCCTGGTTCCCTCCTGGGAAAACAAGTCTCCCCAACCCTAAAACTAATTTGAGTCTCAGGGCTAATTTCCTTTTTGGACTGAAACATACTGCCGTCCACAGAGTGTACCAAATGTCAGTATGGAAGACATCTTGATGTCCCACTCAGTCTGATTCAGCAAGTTAGGCTTCACCAAGGACCCGTTTCCAACCTGGGAAGCCACATCTCCCCAACCCTAACCCTAACTTGAGACTTAACCTGATTTTCTTGTGCAAATGTAACAAACCCCCATCCTCATGTCCTACTAAAAGACAGTAGGCACACGATTCGTTTGGCCCTCTCAGTCTGTTTCACCATGCTTGGCTTCAGCAACACCCTGTTTCCATTCTGGGAAGCCAAGTCTCCCGACCCCTAACCCTCACTTGGGTCTTAACCCAAATATCCTCTATGGAATGAAACATCTCCCTCTCCATAGGGTGTATTAACAGGCAGTATGTTATCCTCCTGATGGCCTACTCAGTCTGTTTTACCAATCTATGCTTCACCAAGACCCTGGTTCCATCCTGGGAAACCAATTCTCCCCAACCCTAACCCTAATTTGAGTCTCAGCCCGTTTTTCCTTTTTGGACTGAAACATACCGCCGTCCACAGAGTGTACCAAATGTCAGTATGGAAGCCATCTTGATGGCGACTCAGTCTGATTCACCTAGCTAGGCTTCACCAAGAACTCGTTTTCTACCTGGCAAGCCACATCTCCCCTTCCCTAGCCCTAACATGAGATTTTACCCCAATTTTCTTGTGCAACTGTAACAAACCGCCGTCCACGCTTTGAAGTAAAAGAAAGAAGGCACCCCGTTCTGATGGCCCACTCAGTCTGTTTTAGCAAGCTTGCCTTCACCAAAGCCCTGATTCCATTCGGGGAAGCCCAGTCTCCCCAATCCTAACCCTAACCTGGGTTTTAACCCTAATTTCCGTTTGGGAATCAAACATCCCCCGTCCAAACAGTGTTCTAAAAGACAGGAGGCAACCCTTGGTGAAGCCCCACTCACTCTATTTCAACATGCTTGGCTTTTCAGAGGCCCTGGTTCACTCCTGGGAAGCCAAGTCTCCACAACCCTAACCCTACCTGGAGTCTTAACCCTAATGTTCTTGTGCGACTGTAACAAACGCCCATCCACAGGTTGACAGTAGGCACACCACTCCTTTGGCCCTGTCAGTCTGTTTCACCATGCTTGGCTTCAGCAACACCCTGTTTCCCTTCTGGGAAGCCAAGTCTCCCGACCCCTAACCCTCACTTGGGTCTTAACCCAAATTTCCTCTATGGAATGAAACATGTCCCTGTCCATAGGGTGTATTAACAGGCAGTATGTTATCCTCCTGATGGCCTACTCAGTCTGTTTTAACAATCTATGCTTCACCAAGACCCCGGTTCCATCCTGGGAAACCAATTCTCCCCAACCCTAACCCTAATTTGAGTCTTAGCCCTAATTTCCTTTTTGGACTGAAACATACCGCCGTCCACAGAGTGTACCAAATGTCAGTATGGAAGACATCTTGATGTCCCACTCAGTCTGATTCAGCATGCTAGGCTTCACCAAGGACCTATTTCCAGCATGGGAAGCCACATCTCCCCAACCCTAACCCTAACTTGAGACTCAACCTGATTTCGTTGTGCAAATGTAACAAACCCCCATCCTCATGTTGTACTAAAAGACAGTAGGCACACAATTCCTTTGGCCCTCTCAGTCTGTTTCACCATGCTTGGCTTCAGCAACACCGTGTTTCCATTCTGGGAAGCCATATCTCCTGACAGCTAACCCTAACTTGGGTCTTAACCCTAATTTTTTTCTTCCGACTGAAACATTTCCCTGTCCACATGGTGTACTAACTGGCAGTATGTTATACTCCTGATGGCCTACTCAGTCTGTTTTACCAATCTAGGCTTCACCAAAACCCTGGTTACATCCTGGGAAGCCAAGTCTCCCCAACCCTAACCCTAATTTGAGTCTCAGGCCTCGTTTCCTTTTGGGACTGAAACATACCGCCATCCACAGAGTGTACCAAATGTCAGTATGGAAGACATCTTGATGTCCCACTCAGTCTGATTCAGCAAGCTAGGCTTCACCAAGGACCCATTTCCAACCTGGGAAGCCACATCTCCCCAACCCTAATCCTAACTTGAGACTTAACCTGATTTTCTTGTGCAAATGTAACAAACCCCCATCCTCATGTGGTACTAAAAGACAGTAGGCACACAATTCCTTTGGTCCTCTCAGTCTGTTTCACCATGCTTGGCTTCAGCAACACCCTGTTTCCCTTCTGGGAAGCCAAGTCTCCCGACCCCTAACCCTCACTTGGGTCTTAACCCAAATTTCCTCTATGGAATGAAACATCTCCCTCTCCATAGGGTGTATTAACAAGCAGTATGTTATCCTCCGGATGGCCTACTCAGTCTGTTTTACCAATCTATGCTTCACCAAGACCCTGGTTCCATCCTGGGAAACCAATTCTCCCCAACCCTAACCCTAATTTGAGTCTCAGCCCGTTTTTCCTTTTTGGAATGAAACATACCGCCGTCCACAGAGTGTACCAAATGTCAGTATGGAAGCCATCTTGATGGCGACTCAGTCTGATTCACCAAGCTAGGCTTCACCAAGAACTCGTTTTCTACCTGGCAAGCCACATCTCCCCTTCCCTAGCCCTAACATGAGATTTTACCCCAATTTTCTTGTGCAACTGTAACAAACCGCCGTCCACGCTTTGAAGTAAAAGAAAGAAGGCACCCCGTTCTGATGGCCCACTCAGTCTGTTTTAGCAAGCTTGCCTTCACCGAAGCCCTGATTCCATTCGGGGAAGCCCAGTCTCCCCAATCCTAACCCTAACCTGGGTTTTAACCCTAATTTCCGTTTGGGAATCAAACATCCCCCGTCCAAACAGTGTTCTAAAAGACAGGAGGCAACCTTTGGTGAAGCCCCACTCACTCTATTTCAACATGCTTGGCTTTTCAGAGGCCCTGGTTCACTCCTGGGAAGCCAAGTCTCCACAACCCTAACCCCACCTGGAGTCTTAACCCTAATGTTCTTGTGCGACTGTAACAAACGCCCATCCACAGGTTGACAGTAGGCACACCACTCCTTTGGCCCTGTCAGTCTGTTTCACCATGCTTGGCTTCAGCAACACCCTGTTTCCCTTCTGGGAAGCCAAGTCTCCCGACCCCTAACCCTCACTTGGGTCTTAACCCAAATTTCCTCTATGGAATGAAACATGTCCCTGTCCATAGGGTGTATTAACAGGCAGTATGTTATCCTCCTGATGGCCTACTCAGTCTGTTTTACCAATCTATGCTTCACCAAGACCCTGGTTCCATCCTGGGAAACCAATTCTCCCCAACCCTAACCCTAATTTGAGTCTTAGCCCAAATTTCCTTTTTGGACTGAAACATACCGCCGTCCACAGAGTGTACCAAATGTCAGTATGGAAGACATCTTGATGTCCCACTCAGTCTGATTCAGCAAGCTAGGCTTCACCAAGGACCTATTTCCAGCCTGGGAAGCCACATCTCCCCAACCCTAACCCTAACTTGAGACTCAACCTGATTTCGTTGTGCAAATGTAACAAACCCCCATCCTCATGTTGTACTAAAAGACAGTAGGCACACAATTCCTTTGGCCCTCTCAGTCTGTTTCACCATGCTTGGCTTCAGCAACACCCTGTTTCCCTTCTGGGAAGCCATGTCTCCTGACCTCTAACCCTAACTTGGGTCTTAACCCTAATTTTCTCTTTGGACTGAAACATTTCCCTGTCCACATGGTGTACTAACTGGCAGTATGTTATACTCCTGATGGCCTACTCAGTCTGTTTTACCAATCTAGGCTTCACCAAAACCCTGGTTACATCCTGGGAAGCCAAGTCTCCCCAACCCTAACCCTAATTTGAGTCTCACGCCTCGTTTCCTTTTGGGACTGAAACATACCGCCGTCCACAGTGTGTACCAAATGTCAGTATGGAAGACATCTTGATGTCCCACTCAGTCTGATTCAGCAAGCTAGGCTTCACCAAGGACCCGTTTCCAACCTGGGAAGCCACATCTCCCCAACCCTAACCCTAACTTGAGACTTAACCCTGATTTTCTTGTGCAAATGTAACAAACCCCCATCCTCATGTTGTACTAAACGACAGTAGGCACCCCGTTCTGATTACCCACTTTGTGTGTTCTACTAAGCTTGGCTTCAGCAACACCCTGTTTCCATTCTGGGAAGCCCAGTCTCCCCAACCCTAATCCTAACTTGGGTTTTAACCCAAATATTGTAGAGGAATGTGAACATCCCACAGTCCACACGGTGTAGTAAAAGACAGGAGGCAACCCATCCTAATGGGCCACTCACTGTGTTTCACTGTGCTTGGCTTTACCGAGGTCCTGGTTCCCTCCTGAGAATCCCAGTTTCCCCAACCCTAACCCTATTTTGAGTTTCAGCCCTAATTTCCTTTTTGGACCGAAACATACCGCCATCCACAGAGTGTACCAAACGTCAGTATGGAAGCCATCTTGATGGCGACTCAGTCTTATTCACCAAGCTAGGCTTCACCAAGAACTCGTTTTCTACCTGGCAAGCCACATCTCCCCATCGCTAGCCCTAACATGAGATTTTACCCTAATTTTCTTGTGCAATTGTAAGAAACCGCCGTCCACGCTTTGTAGTAAAAGAAAGAAGGCACCCCGTTCTGATGGCCCACTCAGTCTGTTTTACCAAACTCACCGTCACCAACACAGTCTCCCGAACCCTAACCCTAACCTGGGTTTTAACCCTAATTTCCTTTTGGGGATGAAACATCCCCCCGTCCACACAGTGTACTAAAAGACAGGAGGCAACCTTTCATGAAGGCCCACTCATTCTCTTTCAACATGCTTTTCTTTTCCGAGGCCATGGTTCACTCCTGGGAAGGCAAGTCTCCCCAACCCTAACCCTAACTTGGGTCTTAACCCTAATTTTTTCTTTGGACTGAAACATTTCCCTGTCCACATGGTATACTAACTGGCAGTATGTTATACTCCTGACGGTCTACTCAGTCTGTTTTACCAATCGAGGTTTCACCAAGACCCTGGTTCCATCCTGGGAAGCCCAGTCTCCCCAACGCTAACTCTAACTTGGGTTTCAACCCAAATATTGTAGAGGAACGTTAACATCCCACAGTTCACAAGGTGTAGTAAAAGACAAGAGGCAACCCATCCTGTTGGGCCACTCAATCGGTGTCACCATGCTTGGCTTTACCGAGTTCCTGTTTCCCTCCTGAGTAGCCCAGTCTCCCCAACCCTAATCCTAATTGGAGTCTCAACACTAATCTCCTTTTTGGACTGAAACATACCGCCGTCCACAGAGTGTACCAAATGTCAGTATGGAAGCCATCTTGTTGTCCCACTCAGTCTGATTCAGCAAGCTAGGCTTCACCAAGGACCCGTTTCCAACCTGGGAAGCCACATCTCCCCAACCCTAACCCTAACTTGAGACTTAACCTGATTTTCTTGTGCAAATGTAACAAACCCCCATCCTCATGTTGTACTAAAAGACAGTAGGCACACGATTCCTTTGGCCCTCTCAGTCTGTTTCACCATGCTTGGCTTCAGCAACACCCTGTTTCCCTTCTGGGAAGCCATGTCTCCTGACCGCTAACCCTAACTTGGGTCTTAACCCTAATTTTTTCTTTGGACTGAAACATTTCCCTGTCCACATGGTGTACTAACTGGCAGTATGTTATACTCCTGATGGCCTACTCAGTCTGTTTTACCAATCTAGGCTTCACCAAAACCCTGGTTACAACCTGGGAAGCCAAGTCTCCCCAACCCTAACCCTAATTTGAGTCTCAGGCCTAATTTCCTTTTTGGACTGAAACATACTGCCGTCCACAGAGTGTACCAAATGTCAGTATGGAAGACATCTTGATGTCCCACTCAGTCTGATTCAGCAAGTTAGGCTTCACCAAGGACCCGTTTCCAACCTGGGAAGCCACATCTCCCCAACCCTAATCCTAACTTGAGACTTAACCTGATTTTCTTGTGCAAATGTAACAAACCCCCATCCTCATGTGGTACTAAAAGACAGTAGGCACACAATTCCTTTGGTCCTCTCAGTCTGTTTCACCATGCTTGGCTTCAGCAACACCCTGTTTCCCTTCTGGGAAGCCAAGTCTCCCGACCCCTAACCCTCACTTGGGTCTTAACCCAAATTTCCTCTATGGAATGAAACATCTCCCTCTCCATAGGGTGTATTAACAAGCAGTATGTTATCCTCCGGATGGCCTACTCAGTCTGTTTTACCAATCTATGCTTCACCAAGACCCTGGTTCCATCCTGGGAAACCAATTCTCCCCAACCCTAACCCTAATTTGAGTCTCAGCCCGTTTTTCCTTTTTGGAATGAAACATACCGCCGTCCACAGAGTGTACCAAATGTCAGTATGGAAGCCATCTTGATGGCGACTCAGTCTGATTCACCAAGCTAGGCTTCACCAAGAACTCGTTTTCTACCTGGCAAGCCACATCTCCCCTTCCCTAGCCCTAACATGAGATTTTACCCCAATTTTCTTGTGCAACTGTAACAAACCGCCGTCCACGCTTTGAAGTAAAAGAAAGAAGGCACCCCGTTCTGATGGCCCACTCAGTCTGTTTTACCAAACTCACCGTCACCAACACAGTCTCCCGAACCCTAACCCTAACCTGGGTTTTAACCCTAATTTCCTTTTGGGGATGAAACATCCCCCCGTCCACACAGTGTACTAAAAGACAGGAGGCAACCTTTCATGAAGGCCCACTCATTCTCTTTCAACATGCTTTTCTTTTCCGAGGCCATGGTTCACTCCTGGGAAGGCAAGTCTCCCCAACCCTAACCCTAACTTGGGTCTTAACCCTAATTTTTTCTTTGGACTGAAACATTTCCCTGTCCACATGGTATACTAACTGGCAGTATGTTATACTCCTGACGGTCTACTCAGTCTGTTTTACCAATCGAGGTTTCACCAAGACCCTGGTTCCATCCTGGGAAGCCCAGTCTCCCCAACGCTAACTCTAACTTGGGTTTCAACCCAAATATTGTAGAGGAACGTTAACATCCCACAGTTCACAAGGTGTAGTAAAAGACAAGAGGCAACCCATCCTGTTGGGCCACTCAATCGGTGTCACCATGCTTGGCTTTACCGAGTTCCTGTTTCCCTCCTGAGTAGCCCAGTCTCCCCAACCCTAATCCTAATTGGAGTCTCAACACTAATCTCCTTTTTGGACTGAAACATACCGCCGTCCACAGAGTGTACCAAATGTCAGTATGGAAGCCATCTTGTTGTCCCACTCAGTCTGATTCAGCAAGCTAGGCTTCACCAAGGACCCGT
The DNA here is from genome assembly GCF_057233095.1 of Heloderma suspectum. Lineage (NCBI taxonomy): Eukaryota > Metazoa > Chordata > Lepidosauria > Squamata > Helodermatidae > Heloderma > Heloderma suspectum. Next base: position 147,435,673 of record NC_139461.1, read on the forward strand.
TTCCAACCTGGGAAGTCCAGTCTCCCAAACCCTAACCCCAACGTCGGTTTTAACCCTAATTTCCTTTTAGGAATGAAACATCCCCCCATCCACACGGTGTTCTAGAAGAAAGGAGGCAACCCTTCGTGAAGGCCCACTCATTCTGTTTCAACATGCTTGGCTTTTCCGAGGCCCTGGTTCACTCCTGGGAAGCCACGTCTCCCCAACCCTAACTCTAACTTGAGACTTAACCTAATTTTCTTGTGCAACTGTAACAAACCGCCGTCCACACTTTGCACTAAAAGATAGTACGCACCCCGTTCTGATGTCCCACTCAGTCTGTTTTACCATGCTCGCCTTCACCAACACCCTGTTTCCATTCTGGGAAGCCCATTCTCCCGAACCCTACCCTAACTTGGGTTTTAACCCTAATTTCCTCTTGGGAATGAAACATCCCCCCGTCCACACAGTGTACTAAAAGACAGGAGGCAACTTTCGTGAAGGCCCACTCATTCTCTTTCAACATGCTTTTCTTTTCCGAGGCCATGGTTCACTCCTGGGAAGTCAAGTCTCCCCAACCCTAACCCTAACTTGGATCTTAACCCTAATTTCCTCTTGGGACTGAAACATGTCCCTGTCCACACTGTGTACTAACGGGCAATATATTATCCTCCTGATGGCCCATTCAGTCTGTTTTACCAATCGAGGCTTCACCAAGACCCTGGTTCCATCCTGGGAAGCCCAGTCTGCCCAACCCTAACCCTAACTTGGTTTTTAACCCAAATATTGTAGAGGAACTTTAACATCCCACATTCCACACGGTGTACTAAAAGACAGGAGGAAACCCATCCTGATGGGCCACTCAATCTGTTTCAGCATGCTTGGCTTTAGCGAGTTCCTGTTTCCCTCCTGAGAAGGCCAGTCTCCCCAACCCTAACCCTAATTAGAGTATCCACCCTAATTTCCTTTTTGGACTGAAACATACCGCCGTCCACAGAGTGTACCAAATATCAGTATGGAAGCCATCTTGTTGTCCCACTCAGTCTGATTCATCAAGCTTGGCTTCACCAAGAACCCGTTTCCAACCTGGGAAGCCACATCTCCCCAACCCTTACCCTAACTTGAGTCTTAACCCTCATTTTCTTGTGCAACTGTAATAAACCCCCATCCACATGTTGTACTAAAAGACAGAAGGTACACCATTCTTTTGGCCCTCTCAGTCTGTTTCACCATGCTTGCCTTCAGCAAACCCTGTTTCCATTTTGGGATGCCAAGCCTCCCGACCCCTAAGCCTAACTTGGCACTTAACCCTAATTTCCTCTTTGGACTGAAACATGTCCCTGTCCACATGGTATACTAACGGGCAGTACGTTATCCTCCTGATGGCCTACTCAGTCTGTTTTACCAATCTAGGCTTCACCAAGACTCTGGTTCCATCCAGGGAAGCCCAGTCTCCCCAACCCTAACCCTAACTTGGGTTTTAACCCAAATTTTGTTTAGGAACTTCAACATCCCCCAGTTCACACGGTGTGCTAAAGGCAGGAGGCAACCCATCCTGAAGGCCCACTCATTTTATTTCAACATGCTTGGCTTTCCCGACGCCCTGGTAAACTCCTGGGAATCGAAGTCTCCCCAACCCTAACCCTCACTTGGGTTTTAACTCAAATATTGTAGAAGGACGTTAACATCCCACAGTTCACAAGGTGTAGTACAAGACAAGAGGCAACCCATCCTTTTGGGCCACTCAATTGGTTTCACCATGCTTGGCTTTACCGAGGTCCTGGTTCCCTCCTGAGAAGCCCAGTTTTCCCAACCCTAATCCTAATTGGAGTCTCAACACTCCAATCAGTCCACTCCTTTTTGGACTGAAACATACCGCCGTCCACAGAGTGTACCAAATGTCAGTATGGAAGGCATCTTGTTGTCCCACTCAGTCTGATTCACCAAGCTAGGCTTCACCAAGAACCCATTTCCAACCTGGGAAGTCCAGTCTCCCAAACCCTAACCCCAATGTCGGTTTTAACCCTCATTTCCTTTTGGGAATGAAACATCCCGCCATCCACACGGTGTTCTAGAAGACAGGAGGCAACCCTTCGTGAAGGCCCACTCATTCTGTTTCAACATCCTTGGCTTTTCCGAGGCCAAGGTTCACTCCTGGGAAGCCACGTCTCCCCAACCCTAACTCTAACTTGAGACTTAACCTAATTTTCTTGTGCAACTGTAACAAACCGCCGTACACAATTTGCACTGAAAGATAGTAGGCACACCGTTCTGATGGCCCACTCAGTCTGTTTTACCAAACTCGCCGTCACCAACACCTTTTTTCCATTCTGGGAAGACCAGTCTCCCGAACCTTAACCCTAACTTGGGTTTTAACCCTAATTTCCTTTTGGGAATGAAACATCCCCCATCCACACAGTGTACTAAAAGACAGGAGTCAACTTTCGTGAAGGCCCACTCATTCTCTTTCAACATGCTTGGCTTTTCCGAGGCCATGGTTCACTCCTGGGAAGGCAAGTCTCCCCAACCCTAACCCTAACTTGGATCTTAACCCTAATTTCCTCTTGGGACTGAAACATGTCCCTGTCCACACTGTGTACTAACAGGCAGTATGTTATCCTCCTGATGGCCTACTCAGTCTGTTTTACCAATCTATGCTTCACCAAGACCCTGGTTCCATCCTGGGAAACCAATTCTCCCCAACCCTAACCCTAATTTGAGTCTTAGCCCTTTTTTCCTTTTTGGACTGAAACATACCGCCGTCCACAGAGTGTACCAAATGTCAGTATGGAAGCCATCTTGATGGCGACTCAGTCTGATTCACCAAGCTAGGCTTCACCAAGAACTCGTTTTCTACCTGGCAAGCCACATCTGCCCATCCCTAGCCCTAACATGAGATTTTACCCCAATTTTCTTGTGCAACTGTAACAAACCGCCGTCCACACTTTGAAGTAAAAGAAAGAAGGCACCCCGTTCTGATGGCCCACTCAGTCTGTTTTAGCAAGCTTGCCTTCACCAAAGCCCTGTTTCCATTCGGGGAAGCCCAGTCTCCCCAATCCTAACCCTAACCTGGGTTTTAACCCTAATTTCCGTTTGGGAATCAAACATCCCCCGTCCAAACAGTGTTCTAAAAGACAGGAGGCAACCCTTGGTGAAGCCCCACTCACTCTATTTCAACATGCTTGGCTTTTCAGAGGCCCTGGTTCACTCCTGGGAAGCCAAGTCTCCACAACCCTAACGCTACCTGGAGTCTTAAACCTAATGTTCTTGTGTGACTGTAACAAACGCCCATCCACAGGTTGACAGTAGGCACACCATTTCTTTGGCCCTGTCAGTCTGTTTCACCATGCTTGGCATCAGCAACACCCTGTTTCCCTTCTGGGAAGCCAAGTCTCCCGACCCCTAACCCTCACTTGGGTCTTAACCCAAATTTCCTCTATGGAATGAAACATGTCCCTGTCCATAGGGTGTATTAACAGGCAGTATGTTATCCTCCTGATGGCCTACTCAGTCTGTTTTACCAATCCATGCTTCACCAAGACCCTGGTTCCATCCGGGGAAACAAGTCTCCCCAACCCTAACCCTAATTTGAGTCTCAGGCCTAATTTCCTTTTTGGACTGAAACATACTGCCGTCCACAGAGTGTACCAAATGTCAGTATGGAAGTCATCTTGATGTCCCACTCAGTCTGATTCAGCAAGTTAGGCTTCACCAAGGACCCGTTTCCAACCTGGGAAGCCACATCTCCCCAACCCTAACCCTAACTTGAGACTTAACCTGATTTTCTTGTGCAAATTTAACAAACCCCCATCCTCATGTTGTACTGAAAGACAGTAGGCACACAATTCCTTTGGCCCTCTCAGTCTGTTTCACCATGCTTGGCTTCAGCAACACCGTGTTTCCATTCTGGGAAGCCATGTCTCCTGACCGTTAACCCTAACTTGGGTCTTAACCCTAATTTTTTCTTCCGACTGAAACATTTCCCTGTCCACATGGTGTACTAACTGGCAGTATTTTATCCTCCTGATGGCCTACTCAGTCTGTTTTACCAATCTAGGCTTCACCAAAACCCTGGTTACATCCTGGGAAGCCAAGTCTCCCCAACCCTAACCCTAATTTGAGTCTCAACCCTCATTTTCTTTTTGGACTGAAACATACCGCCGTCCACAGAGTGTATCAAATGTCAGTATGGAAGACATCTTGATGTCCCACTCAGTCTGATTCAGCAAGTTAGGCTTCACCAAGGACCCGTTTCCAACCTGGGAAGCCACATCTCCCCAACCCTAACCCTAACTTCTGACTTAACCCTGATTTTCTTGTGCAAATGTAACAAACCCCCATCCTCATGTTGTACTAAAAGACAGTAGGCATACAATTCTTTTGGCCCTCTCAGTCTGTTTCACCATGCTTGGCTTCAGCAACACCCTGTTTCCATTCTGGGAAGCCATGTCTCCTGACCGCTAACCCTAACTTGGGTTTTAACCCTAATTTTTTCCTTGGACTGAAACATTTCCCTGTCCACATGGTGTACTAACTGGCAGTATGTTATCCTCCTGATGGCCTACTCAGTCTGTTTTACCAATCTAGGCTTCACCAAAACCCTGGTTACATCCTGGGAAGCCAAGTCTCCCCAACCCTAACCCTAATTTGAGTCTCAGGCCTAATTTCCTTTTTGGACTGAAACATAACGCCGTCCACAGAGTGTACCAAATGTCAGTATGGAAGACATCTTGATGTCCCACTCAGTCTGATTCAGCAAGCTAGGCTTCACCAAGGACGCGTTTCCAACCTGGGAAGCCACATCTCCCCAACCCTAACCCTAACTTGAGACTTAACCTGATTTTCTTGTGCAAATGTAACAAACCCCCATCCTCATGTTGTACTAAAAGACAGTAGGCATACAATTCCTTTGGCCCTCTCAGTCTGTTTCACCATGCTTGGCTTCAGCAACACCCTGTTTCCATTCTGGGAAGCCATGTCTCCTGACCGCTAACCCTAACTTGGGTCTTAACCCTAATTTTTTCTTCCGACTGAAACATTTCCCTGTCCACATGGTGTACTAACTGGCAGTATGTTATCCTCCTGATGGCCTACTCAGTCTGTTTTACCAATCTAGGCTTCACCAAAACCCTGGTTACATCCTGGGAAGCCAAGTCTCCCCAACCCTAACCCTAATTTGAGTCTCAGGCCTAATTTCCTTTTTGGACTGAAACATAACGCCGTCCACAGAGTGTACCAAATGTCAGTATGGAAGACATCTTGATGTCCCACTCAGTCTGATTCAGCAAGCTAGGCTTCACCAAGGACGCGTTTCCAACCTGGGAAGCCACATCTCCCCAACCCTAACCCTAACTTGAGACTTAACCTGATTTTCTTGTGCAAATGTAACAAACCCCCATCCTCATGTTGTACTAAAAGACAGTAGGCATACAATTCCTTTGGCCCTCTCAGTCTGTTTCACCATGCTTGGCTTCAGCAACACCGTGTTTCCATTCTGGGAAGCCATATCTCCTGACCGCTAACCCTAACTTGGGTCTTAACCCTAATTTTTTCTTCCGACTGAAACATTTCCCTGTCCACATGGTGTACTATCTGGCAGTATGTTATACTCCTGATGGCCTACTCAGTCTGTTTTACCAATCTAGGCTTCACCAAAACCCTGGTTACATCCTGGGAAGCCAAGTCTCCCCAACCCTAACCCTAATTTGAGTCTCAGGCCTCGTTTCCTTTTGGGACTGAAACATACCGCCGTCCACAGAGTGTACCAAATGTCAGTATGGAAGACATCTTGATGTCCCACTCAGTCTGATTCAGCAAGCTAGGCTTCACCAAGGACCCGTTTCCAACCTGGGAAGCCACATCTCCCCAACCCTAACCCTAACTTGAGACTTAACCTGATTTTCTTGTGCAAATGTAACAAACCCCCATCCTCATGTTGTACTAAAAGACAGTAGGCACACGATTCCTTTGGCCCTCTCAGTCTGTTTCACCATGCTTGGCTTCAGCAACACCCTGTTTCCCTTCTGGGAAGCCATGTCTCCTGACCGCTAACCCTAACTTGGGTCTTAACCCTAATTTTTTCTTTGGACTGAAACATTTCCCTGTCCACATGGTGTACTAACTGGCAGTATGTTATCCTCCTGATGGCCTACTCAGTCTGTTTTACCAATCTAGGCTTCACCAAAACCCTGGTTACATCCTGGGAAGCCAAGTCTCCCCAACCCTAACCCTAATTTGAGTCTCAGGCCTAATTTCCTTTTTGGACTGAAACATACTGCCGTCCACAGAGTGTACCAAATGTCAGTATGGAAGACATCTTGATGTCCCACTCAGTCTGATTCAGCAAGCTAGGCTTCACCAAGGACCCGTTTCCAACCTGGGAAGCCACATCTCCCCAACCCTAACCCTCACATGAGACTTAACCTGATTTTCTTGTGCAAATGTAACAAACCCCCATCCTCATGTCCTACTAAAAGACAGTAGGCACATGATTCCTTTGGCCCTCTCAGTCTGTTTCACCATGCTTGGCTTCAGCAACACCCTGTTTCCCTTCTGGGAAGCCAAGTCTCCCGACCCCTAACCCTCACTTGGGTCTTAACCCAAATATCCTCTATGGAATGAAACATCTCCCTCTCCATAGGGTGTATTAACAGGCAGTATGTTATCCTCCTGATGGCCTACTCAGTCTGTTTTACCAATCTATGCTTCACCAAGACCCTGGTTCCATCCTGGGAAACCAATTCTCCCCAACCCTAACCCTAATTTGAGTCTTAGCCCTTTTTTCCTTTTTGGACTGAAACATACCGCCGTCCACAGAGTGTACCAAATGTCAGTATGGAAGCCATCTTGATGGCGACTCAGTCTGATTCACCAAGCTAGGCTTCACCAAGAACTCGTTTTCTACCTGGCAAGCCACATCTCCCCATCCCTAGCCCTAACATGAGATTTTACCCCAATTTTCTTGTGCAACTGTAACAAACCGCCGTCCATGCTTTGTAGTAAAAGAAAGAAGGCACCCCGTTCTGATGGCCCACTCTGTCTGTTTTAGCAAGCTTGCCTTCACCAAAGCCCTGTTTCCATTCGGGGAAGCCCAGTCTCCCCAATCCTAACCCTAACCTGGGTTTTAACCCTAATTTCCGTTTGGGAATCAAACATCCCCTGTCCAAACAGTGTTCTAAAAGACAGGAGGCAACCCTTGGTGAAGCCCCACTCACTCTATTTCAACATGCTTGGCTTTTCAGAGGCCCTGGTTCACTCCTGGGAAGCCAAGTCTCCACAACCCTAACCCTACCTGGAGTCTTAACCCTAATGTTCTTGTGCGACTGTAACAAACGCCCATCCACAGGTTGACAGTAGGCACACCACTCCTTTGGCCCTGTCAGTCTGTTTCACCATGCTTGGCTTCAGCAACACCCTGTTTCCCTTCTGGGAAGCCAAGTCTCCAAACCCCTAACCCTCACTTGGGTCTTAACCCAAATTTCCTCTATGGATTGAAAGATGTCCCTGTCCATAGGGTGTATTAACAGGCAGTATGTTATCCTCCTGATGGCCTACTCAGTCTGTTTTACCAAATTAGGCTTCACCAAGACCCTGGTTCCCTCCTGGGAAAACAAGTCTCCCCAACCCTAAAACTAATTTGAGTCTCAGGCCTAATTTCCTTTTTGGACTGAAACATACTGCCGTCCACAGAGTGTACCAAATGTCAGTATGGAAGACATCTTGATGTCCCACTCAGTCTGATTCAGCAAGTTAGGCTTCACCAAGGACCCGTTTCCAACCTGGGAAGCCACATCTCCCCAACCCTAACCCTAACTTGAGACTTAACCTGATTTTCTTGTGCAAATGTAACAAACCCCCATCCTCATGTCCTACTAAAAGACAGTAGGCACACGATTCGTTTGGCCCTCTCAGTCTGTTTCACCATGCTTGGCTTCAGCAACACCCTGTTTCCATTCTGGGAAGCCAAGTCTCCCGACCCCTAACCCTCACTTGGGTCTTAACCCAAATATCCTCTATGGAATGAAACATCTCCCTCTCCATAGGGTGTATTAACAGGCAGTATGTTATCCTCCTGATGGCCTACTCAGTCTGTTTTACCAATCTATGCTTCACCAAGACCCTGGTTCCATCCTGGGAAACCAATTCTCCCCAACCCTAACCCTAATTTGAGTCTCAGCCCGTTTTTCCTTTTTGGACTGAAACATACCGCCGTCCACAGAGTGTACCAAATGTCAGTATGGAAGCCATCTTGATGGCGACTCAGTCTGATTCACCTAGCTAGGCTTCACCAAGAACTCGTTTTCTACCTGGCAAGCCACATCTCCCCTTCCCTAGCCCTAACATGAGATTTTACCCCAATTTTCTTGTGCAACTGTAACAAACCGCCGTCCACGCTTTGAAGTAAAAGAAAGAAGGCACCCCGTTCTGATGGCCCACTCAGTCTGTTTTAGCAAGCTTGCCTTCACCAAAGCCCTGATTCCATTCGGGGAAGCCCAGTCTCCCCAATCCTAACCCTAACCTGGGTTTTAACCCTAATTTCCGTTTGGGAATCAAACATCCCCCGTCCAAACAGTGTTCTAAAAGACAGGAGGCAACCCTTGGTGAAGCCCCACTCACTCTATTTCAACATGCTTGGCTTTTCAGAGGCCCTGGTTCACTCCTGGGAAGCCAAGTCTCCACAACCCTAACCCTACCTGGAGTCTTAACCCTAATGTTCTTGTGCGACTGTAACAAACGCCCATCCACAGGTTGACAGTAGGCACACCACTCCTTTGGCCCTGTCAGTCTGTTTCACCATGCTTGGCTTCAGCAACACCCTGTTTCCCTTCTGGGAAGCCAAGTCTCCCGACCCCTAACCCTCACTTGGGTCTTAACCCAAATTTCCTCTATGGAATGAAACATGTCCCTGTCCATAGGGTGTATTAACAGGCAGTATGTTATCCTCCTGATGGCCTACTCAGTCTGTTTTACCAATCTATGCTTCACCAAGACCCTGGTTCCATCCTGGGAAACCAATTCTCCCCAACCCTAACCCTAATTTGAGTCTTAGCCCTAATTTCCTTTTTGGACTGAAACATACCGCCGTCCACAGAGTGTACCAAATGTCAGTATGGAAGACATCTTGATGTCCCACTCAGTCTGATTCAGCAAGTTAGGCTTCACCAAGGACCCGTTTCCAACCTGGGAAGCCACATCTCCCCAACCCTAACCCTAACTTCTGACTTAACCCTGATTTTCTTGTGCAAATGTAACAAACCCCCATCCTCATGTTGTACTAAAAGACAGTAGGCATACAATTCTTTTGGCCCTCTCAGTCTGTTTCACCATGCTTGGCTTCAGCAACACCCTGTTTCCATTCTGGGAAGCCATGTCTCCTGACCGCTAACCCTAACTTGGGTTTTAACCCTAATTTTTTCCTTGGACTGAAACATTTCCCTGTCCACATGGTGTACTAACTGGCAGTATGTTATCCTCCTGATGGCCTACTCAGTCTGTTTTACCAATCTAGGCTTCACCAAAACCCTGGTTACATCCTGGGAAGCCAAGTCTCCCCAACCCTAACCCTAATTTGAGTCTCAGGCCTAATTTCCTTTTTGGACTGAAACATAACGCCGTCCACAGAGTGTACCAAATGTCAGTATGGAAGACATCTTGATGTCCCACTCAGTCTGATTCAGCAAGCTAGGCTTCACCAAGGACGCGTTTCCAACCTGGGAAGCCACATCTCCCCAACCCTAACCCTAACTTGAGACTTAACCTGATTTTCTTGTGCAAATGTAACAAACCCCCATCCTCATGTTGTACTAAAAGACAGTAGGCATACAATTCCTTTGGCCCTCTCAGTCTGTTTCACCATGCTTGGCTTCAGCAACACCCTGTTTCCATTCTGGGAAGCCATGTCTCCTGACCGCTAACCCTAACTTGGGTCTTAACCCTAATTTTTTCTTCCGACTGAAACATTTCCCTGTCCACATGGTGTACTAACTGGCAGTATGTTATCCTCCTGATGGCCTACTCAGTCTGTTTTACCAATCTAGGCTTCACCAAAACCCTGGTTACATCCTGGGAAGCCAAGTCTCCCCAACCCTAACCCTAATTTGAGTCTCAGGCCTAATTTCCTTTTTGGACTGAAACATAACGCCGTCCACAGAGTGTACCAAATGTCAGTATGGAAGACATCTTGATGTCCCACTCAGTCTGATTCAGCAAGCTAGGCTTCACCAAGGACGCGTTTCCAACCTGGGAAGCCACATCTCCCCAAACCTAACCCTAACTTGAGACTTAACCTGATTTTCTTGTGCAAATGTAACAAACCCCCATCCTCATGTTGTACTAAAAGACAGTAGGCATACAATTCCTTTGGCCCTCTCAGTCTGTTTCACCATGCTTGGCTTCAGCAACACCGTGTTTCCATTCTGGGAAGCCATATCTCCTGACCGCTAACCCTAACTTGGGTCTTAACCCTAATTTTTTCTTCCGACTGAAACATTTCCCTGTCCACATGGTGTACTATCTGGCAGTATGTTATACTCCTGATGGCCTACTCAGTCTGTTTTACCAATCTAGGCTTCACCAAAACCCTGGTTACATCCTGGGAAGCCAAGTCTCCCCAACCCTAACCCTAATTTGAGTCTCAGGCCTCGTTTCCTTTTGGGACTGAAACATACCGCCGTCCACAGAGTGTACCAAATGTCAGTATGGAAGACATCTTGATGTCCCACTCAGTCTGATTCAGCAAGCTAGGCTTCACCAAGGACCCGTTTCCAACCTGGGAAGCCACATCTCCCCAACCCTAACCCTAACTTGAGACTTAACCTGATTTTCTTGTGCAAATGTAACAAACCCCCATCCTCATGTCCTACTAAAAGACAGTAGGCACACGATTCCTTTGGCCCTCTCAGTCTGTTTCACCATGCTTGGCTTCAGCAACACCCTGTTTCCCTTCTGGGAAGCCGAGTCTCCCGACCCCTAACCCTCACTTGGGTCTTAACCCAAATATCCTCTATGGAATGAAACATCTCCCTCTCCATAGGGTGTATTAACAGGCAGTATGTTATCCTCCTGATGGCCTACTCAGTCTGTTTTACCAATCTATGCTTCACCAAGACCCTGGTTCCATCCTGGGAAACCAATTCTCCCCAACCCTAACCCTAATTTGAGTCTTAGCCCTTTTTTCCTTTTTGGACTGAAACATACCGCCGTCCACAGAGTGTACCAAACGTCAGTATGGAAGCCATCTTGATGGCGACTCAGTCTGATTCACCAAGCTAGGCTTCACCAAGAACTCGTTTTCTACCTGGCAAGCCACATCTCCCCATCCCTAGCCCTAACATGAGATTTTACCCCAATTTTCTTGTGCAACTGTAACAAACCGCCGTCCATGCTTTGTAGTAAAAGAAAGAAGGCACCCCGTTCTGATGGCCCACTCTGTCTGTTTTAGCAAGCTTGCCTTCACCAAAGCCCTGTTTCCATTCGGGGAAGCCCAGTCTCCCCAATCCTAACCCTAACCTGGTTTTTAACCCTAATTTCCGTTTGGGAATCAAACATCCCCCGTCCAAACAGTGTTCTAAAAGACAGGAGGCAACCCTTGGTGAAGCCCCACTCACTCTATTTCAACATGCTTGGCTTTTCAGAGGCCCTGGTTCACTCCTGGGAAGCCAAGTCTCCACAACCCTAACCCTACCTGGAGTCTTAACCCTAATGTTCTTGTGCGACTGTAACAAACGCCCATCCACAGGTTGACAGTAGGCACACCACTCCTTTGGCCCTGTCAGTCTGTTTCACCATGCTTGGCTTCAGCAACACCCTGTTTCCCTTCTGGGAAGCCAAGTCTCCAAACCCCTAACCCTCACTTGGGTCTTAACCCAAATTTCCTCTATGGATTGAAAGATGTCCCTGTCCATAGGGTGTATTAACAGGCAGTATGTTATCCTCCTGATGGCCTACTCAGTCTGTTTTACCAAATTAGGCTTCACCAAGACCCTGGTTCCCTCCTGGGAAAACAAGTCTCCCCAACCCTAAAACTAATTTGAGTCTCAGGCCTAATTTCCTTTTTGGACTGAAACATACTGCCGTCCACAGAGTGTACCAAATGTCAGTATGGAAGACATCTTGATGTCCCACTCAGTCTGATTCAGCAAGTTAGGCTTCACCAAGGACCCGTTTCCAACCTGGGAAGCCACATCTCCCCAACCCTAACCCTAACTTGAGACTTAACCTGATTTTCTTGTGCAAATGTAACAAACCCCCATCCTCATGTCCTACTAAAAGACAGTAGGCACACGATTCGTTTGGCCCTCTCAGTCTGTTTCACCATGCTTGGCTTCAGCAACACCCTGTTTCCCTTCTGGGAAGCCAAGTCTCCCGACCCCTAACCCTCACTTGGGTCTTAACCCAAATATCCTCTATGGAATGAAACATCTCCCTCTCCATAGGGTGTATTAACAGGCAGTATGTTATCCTCCTGATGGCCTACTCAGTCTGTTTTACCAATCTATGCTTCACCAAGACCCTGGTTCCATCCTGGGAAACCAATTCTCCCCAACCCTAACCCTAATTTGAGTCTCAGCCCGTTTTTCCTTTTTGGACTGAAACATACCGCCGTCCACAGAGTGTACCAAATGTCAGTATGGAAGCCATCTTGATGGCGACTCAGTCTGATTCACCTAGCTAGGCTTCACCAAGAACTCGTTTTCTACCTGGCAAGCCACATCTCCCCTTCCCTAGCCCTAACATGAGATTTTACCCCAATTTTCTTGTGCAACTGTAACAAACCGCCGTCCACGCTTTGAAGTAAAAGAAAGAAGGCACCCCGTTCTGATGGCCCACTCAGTCTGTTTTAGCAAGCTTGCCTTCACCAAAGCCCTGATTCCATTCGGGGAAGCCCAGTCTCCCCAATCCTAACCCTAACCTGGGTTTTAACCCTAATTTCCGTTTGGGAATCAAACATCCCCCGTCCAAACAGTGTTCTAAAAGACAGGAGGCAACCCTTGGTGAAGCCCCACTCACTCTATTTCAACATGCTTGGCTTTTCAGAGGCCCTGGTTCACTCCTGGGAAGCCAAGTCTCCACAACCCTAACGCTACCTGGAGTCTTAACCCTAATGTTCTTGTGCGACTGTAACAAACGCCCATCCACAGGTTGACAGTAGGCACACCACTCCTTTGGCCCTGTCAGTCTGTTTCACCATGCTTGGCTTCAGCAACACCCTGTTTCCCTTCTGGGAAGCCAAGTCTCCCGACCCCTAACCCTCACTTGGGTCTTAACCCAAATTTCCTCTATGGAATGAAACATGTCCCTGTCCATAGGGTGTATTAACAGGCAGTATGTTATCCTCCTGATGGCCTACTCAGTCTGTTTTACCAATCTATGCTTCACCAAGACCCTGGTTCCATCCTGGGAAACCAATTCTCCCCAACCCTAACCCTAATTTGAGTCTTAGCCCTAATTTCCTTTTTGGACTGAAACATACCGCCGTCCACAGAGTGTACCAAATGTCAGTATGGAAGACATCTTGATGTCCCACTCAGTCTGATTCAGCAAGTTAGGCTTCACCAAGGACCTATTTCCAGCCTGGGAAGCCACATCTCCCCAACCCTAACCCTAACTTGAGACTCAACCTGATTTCGTTGTGCAAATGTAACAAACCCCCATCCTCATGCTGTACTAAAAGACAGTAGGCACACAATTCCTTTGGCCCTCTCAGTCTGTTTCACCATGCTTGGCTTCAGCAACACCGTGTTTCCATTCTGGGAAGCCATGTCTCCTGACCGCTAACCCTAACTTGGGTCTTAACCCTAATTTTTTTCTTCCGACTGAAACATTTCCCTGTCCACATGGTGTACTAACTGGCAGTATGTTATACTCCTGATGGCCTACTCAGTCTGTTTAACCAATCTAGGCTTCACCAAAACCCTGGTTACATCCTGGGAAGCCAAGTCTCCCCAACCCTAACCCTAATTTGAGTCTCAGGCCTCGTTTCCTTTTGGGACTGAAACATACCGCCGTCCACAGAGTGTACCAAATGTCAGTATGGAAGACATCTTGATGTCCCACTCAGTCTGATTCAGCAAGCTAGGCTTCACCAAGGACCCGTTTCCAACCTGGGAAGCCACATCTCCCCAACCCTAACCCTAACTTGAGACTTAACCTGATTTTCTTGTGCAAATGTAACAAACCCCCATCCTCATGTTGTACTAAAAGACAGTAGGCACACGATTCCTTTGGCCCTCTCAGTCTGTTTCACCATGCTTGGCTTCAGCAACACCCTGTTTCCCTTCTGGGAAGCCATGTCTCCTGACCGCTAACCCTAACTTGGGTCTTAACCCTAATTTTTTCTTTGGACTGAAACATTTCCCTGTCCACATGGTGTACTAACTGGCAGTATGTTATCCTCCTGATGGCCTACTCAGTCTGTTTTACCAATCTAGGCTTCACCAAAACCCTGGTTACATCCTGGGAAGCCAAGTCTCCCCAACCCTAACCCTAATTTGAGTCTCAGGCCTAATTTCCTTTTTGGACTGAAACATACTGCCGTCCACAGAGTGTACCAAATGTCAGTATGGAAGACATCTTGATGTCCCACTCAGTCTGATTCAGCAAGCTAGGCTTCACCAAGGACCCGTTTCCAACCTGGGAAGCCACATCTCCCCAACCCTAACCCTCACATGAGACTTAACCTGATTTTCTTGTGCAAATGTAACAAACCCCCATCCTCATGTCCTACTAAAAGACAGTAGGCACACGATTCCTTTGGCCCTCTCAGTCTGTTTCACCATGCTTGGCTTCAGCAACACCCTGTTTCCCTTCTGGGAAGCCAAGTCTCCCGACCCCTAACCCTCACTTGGGTCTTAACCCAAATATCCTCTATGGAATGAAACATCTCCCTCTCCATAGGGTGTATTAACAGGCAGTATGTTATCCTCCTGATGGCCTACTCAGTCTGTTTTACCAATCTATGCTTCACCAAGACCCTGGTTCCATCCTGGGAAACCAATTCTCCCCAACCCTAACCCTAATTTGAGTCTTAGCCCTTTTTTCCTTTTTGGACTGAAACATACCGCCGTCCACAGAGTGTACCAAATGTCAGTATGGAAGCCATCTTGATGGCGACTCAGTCTGATTCACCAAGCTAGGCTTCACCAAGAACTCGTTTTCTACCTGGCAAGCCACATCTCCCCATCCCTAGCCCTAACATGAGATTTTACCCCAATTTTCTTGTGCAACTGTAACAAACCGCCGTCCATGCTTTGTAGTAAAAGAAAGAAGGCACCCCGTTCTGATGGCCCACTCTGTCTGTTTTAGCAAGCTTGCCTTCACCAAAGCCCTGTTTCCATTCGGGGAAGCCCAGTCTCCCCAATCCTAACCCTAACCTGGGTTTTAACCCTAATTTCCGTTTGGGAATCAAACATCCCCTGTCCAAACAGTGTTCTAAAAGACAGGAGGCAACCCTTGGTGAAGCCCCACTCACTCTATTTCAACATGCTTGGCTTTTCAGAGGCCCTGGTTCACTCCTGGGAAGCCAAGTCTCCACAACCCTAACCCTACCTGGAGTCTTAACCCTAATGTTCTTGTGCGACTGTAACAAACGCCCATCCACAGGTTGACAGTAGGCACACCACTCCTTTGGCCCTGTCAGTCTGTTTCACCATGCTTGGCTTCAGCAACACCCTGTTTCCCTTCTGGGAAGCCAAGTCTCCAAACCCCTAACCCTCACTTGGGTCTTAACCCAAATTTCCTCTATGGATTGAAAGATGTCCCTGTCCATAGGGTGTATTAACAGGCAGTATGTTATCCTCCTGATGGCCTACTCAGTCTGTTTTACCAAATTAGGCTTCACCAAGACCCTGGTTCCCTCCTGGGAAAACAAGTCTCCCCAACCCTAAAACTAATTTGAGTCTCAGGCCTAATTTCCTTTTTGGACTGAAACATACTGCCGTCCACAGAGTGTACCAAATGTCAGTATGGAAGACATCTTGATGTCCCACTCAGTCTGATTCAGCAAGTTAGGCTTCACCAAGGACCCGTTTCCAACCTGGGAAGCCACATCTCCCCAACCCTAACCCTAACTTGAGACTTAACCTGATTTTCTTGTGCAAATGTAACAAACCCCCATCCTCATGTCCTACTAAAAGACAGTAGGCACACGATTCGTTTGGCCCTCTCAGTCTGTTTCACCATGCTTGGCTTCAGCAACACCCTGTTTCCATTCTGGGAAGCCAAGTCTCCCGACCCCTAACCCTCACTTGGGTCTTAACCCAAATATCCTCTATGGAATGAAACATCTCCCTCTCCATAGGGTGTATTAACAGGCAGTATGTTATCCTCCTGATGGCCTACTCAGTCTGTTTTACCAATCTATGCTTCACCAAGACCCTGGTTCCATCCTGGGAAACCAATTCTCCCCAACCCTAACCCTAATTTGAGTCTCAGCCCGTTTTTCCTTTTTGGACTGAAACATACCGCCGTCCACAGAGTGTACCAAATGTCAGTATGGAAGCCATCTTGATGGCGACTCAGTCTGATTCACCTAGCTAGGCTTCACCAAGAACTCGTTTTCTACCTGGCAAGCCACATCTCCCCTTCCCTAGCCCTAACATGAGATTTTACCCCAATTTTCTTGTGCAACTGTAACAAACCGCCGTCCACGCTTTGAAGTAAAAGAAAGAAGGCACCCCGTTCTGATGGCCCACTCAGTCTGTTTTAGCAAGCTTGCCTTCACCAAAGCCCTGATTCCATTCGGGGAAGCCCAGTCTCCCCAATCCTAACCCTAACCTGGGTTTTAACCCTAATTTCCGTTTGGGAATCAAACATCCCCCGTCCAAACAGTGTTCTAAAAGACAGGAGGCAACCCTTGGTGAAGCCCCACTCACTCTATTTCAACATGCTTGGCTTTTCAGAGGCCCTGGTTCACTCCTGGGAAGCCAAGTCTCCACAACCCTAACCCTACCTGGAGTCTTAACCCTAATGTTCTTGTGCGACTGTAACAAACGCCCATCCACAGGTTGACAGTAGGCACACCACTCCTTTGGCCCTGTCAGTCTGTTTCACCATGCTTGGCTTCAGCAACACCCTGTTTCCCTTCTGGGAAGCCAAGTCTCCCGACCCCTAACCCTCACTTGGGTCTTAACCCAAATTTCCTCTATGGAATGAAACATGTCCCTGTCCATAGGGTGTATTAACAGGCAGTATGTTATCCTCCTGATGGCCTACTCAGTCTGTTTTACCAATCTATGCTTCACCAAGACCCTGGTTCCATCCTGGGAAACCAATTCTCCCCAACCCTAACCCTAATTTGAGTCTTAGCCCTAATTTCCTTTTTGGACTGAAACATACCGCCGTCCACAGAGTGTACCAAATGTCAGTATGGAAGACATCTTGATGTCCCACTCAGTCTGATTCAGCAAGCTAGGCTTCACCAAGGACCTATTTCCAGCCTGGGAAGCCACATCTCCCCAACCCTAACCCTAACTTGAGACTCAACCTGATTTCGTTGTGCAAATGTAACAAACCCCCATCCTCATGTTGTACTAAAAGACAGTAGGCACACAATTCCTTTGGCCCTCTCAGTCTGTTTCACCATGCTTGGCTTCAGCAACACCGTGTTTCCATTCTGGGAAGCCATATCTCCTGACAGCTAACCCTAACTTGGGTCTTAACCCTAATTTTTTTCTTCCGACTGAAACATTTCCCTGTCCACATGGTGTACTAACTGGCAGTATGTTATACTCCTGATGGCCTACTCAGTCTGTTTTACCAATCTAGGCTTCACCAAAACCCTGGTTACATCCTGGGAAGCCAAGTCTCCCCAACCCTAACCCTAATTTGAGTCTCAGGCCTCGTTTCCTTTTGGGACTGAAACATACCGCCGTCCACAGAGTGTACCAAATGTCAGTATGGAAGACATCTTGATGTCCCACTCAGTCTGATTCAGCAAGCTAGGCTTCACCAAGGACCCGTTTCCAACCTGGGAAGCCACATCTCCCCAACCCTAACCCTAACTTGAGACTTAACCTGATTTTCTTGTGCAAATGTAACAAACCCCCATCCTCATGTTGTACTAAAAGACAGTAGGCACACGATTCCTTTGGCCCTCTCAGTCTGTTTCACCATGCTTGGCTTCAGCAACACCCTGTTTCCCTTCTGGGAAGCCATGTCTCCTGACCGCTAACCCTAACTTGGGTCTTAACCCTAATTTTTTCTTTGGACTGAAACATTTCCCTGTCCACATGGTGTACTAACTGGCAGTATGTTATACTCCTGATGGCCTACTCAGTCTGTTTTACCAATCTAGGCTTCACCAAAACCCTGGTTACAACCTGGGAAGCCAAGTCTCCCCAACCCTAACCCTAATTTGAGTCTCAGGCCTAATTTCCTTTTTGGACTGAAACATACTGCCGTCCACAGAGTGTACCAAATGTCAGTATGGAAGACATCTTGATGTCCCACTCAGTCTGATTCAGCAAGTTAGGCTTCACCAAGGACCCGTTTCCAACCTGGGAAGCCACATCTCCCCAACCCTAACCCTCACATGAGACTTAACCTGATTTTCTTGTGCAAATGTAACAAACCCCCATCCTCATGTCCTACTAAAAGACAGTAGGCACACGATTCCTTTGGCCCTCTCAGTCTGTTTCACCATGCTTGGCTTCAGCAACACCCTGTTTCCCTTCTGGGAAGCCAAGTCTCCCGACCCCTAACCCTCACTTGGGTCTTAACCCAAATATCCTCTATGGAATGAAACATCTCCCTCTCCATAGGGTGTATTAACAGGCAGTATGTTATCCTCCTGATGGCCTACTCAGTCTGTTTTACCAATCTATGCTTCACCAAGACCCTGGTTCCATCCTGGGAAACCAATTCTCCCCAACCCTAACCCTAATTTGAGTCTTAGCCCTTTTTTCCTTTTTGGACTGAAACATACCGCCGTCCACAGAGTGTACCAAATGTCAGTATGGAAGCCATCTTGATGGCGACTCAGTCTGATTCACCAAGCTAGGCTTCACCAAGAACTCGTTTTCTACCTGGCAAGCCACATCTCCCCATCGCTAGCCCTAACATGAGATTTTACCCCAATTTTCTTGTGCAACTGTAACAAACCGCCGTCCATGCTTTGTAGTAAAAGAAAGAAGGCACCCCGTTCTGATGGCCCACTCTGTCTGTTTTAGCAAGCTTGCCTTCACCAAAGCCCTGTTTCCATTCGGGGAAGCCCAGTCTCCCCAATCCTAACCCTAACCTGGTTTTTAACCCTAATTTCCGTTTGGGAATCAAACATCCCCCGTCCAAACAGTGTTCTAAAAGACAGGAGGCAACCCTTGGTGAAGCCCCACTCACTCTATTTCAACATGCTTGGCTTTTCAGAGGCCCTGGTTCACTCCTGGGAAGCCAAGTCTCCACAACCCTAACCCTACCTGGAGTCTTAACCCTAATGTTCTTGTGCGACTGTAACAAACGCCCATCCACAGGTTGACAGCAGGCACACCACTCCTTTGGCCCTGTCAGTCTGTTTCACCATGCTTGGCTTCAGCAACACCCTGTTTCCCTTCTGGGAAGCCAAGTCTCCCGACCCCTAACCCTCACTTGGGTCTTAACCCAAATTTCCTCTATGGATTGAAACATGTCCCTGTCCATAGGGTGTATTAACAGGCAGTATGTTATCCTCCTGATGGCCTACTCAGTCTGTTTTACCAAATTAGGCTTCACCAAGACCCTGGTTCCCTCCTGGGAAAACAATTCTCCCCAACCCTAACCCTAATTTGAGTCTCAGGCCTAATTTCCTTTTTGGACTGAAACATACTGCCGTCCACAGAGTGTACCAAATGTCAGTATGGAAGACATCTTGATGTCCCACTCAGTCTGATTCAGCAAGTTAGGCTTCACCAAGGACCCGTTTCCAACCTGTGAAGCCACATCTCCCCAACCCTAACCCTAACTTGAGACTTAACCTGATTTTCTTGTGCAAATGTAACAAACCCCCATCCTCATGTCCTACTAAAAGACAGTAGGCACACGATTCGTTTGGCCCTCTCAGTCTGTTTCACCATGCTTGGCTTCAGCAACACCCTGTTTCCATTCTGGGAAGCCAAGTCTCCCGACCCCTAACCCTCACTTGGGTCTTAACCCAAATATCCTCTATGGAATGAAACATCTCCCTCTCCATAGGGTGTATTAACAGGCAGTATGTTATCCTCCTGATGGCCTACTCAGTCTGTTTTACCAATCTATGCTTCACCAAGACCCTGGTTCCATCCTGGGAAACCAATTCTCCCCAACCCTAACCCTAATTTGAGTCTCAGCCCGTTTTTCCTTTTTGGACTGAAACATACCGCCGTCCACAGAGTGTACCAAATGTCAGTATGGAAGCCATCTTGATGGCGACTCAGTCTGATTCACCTAGCTAGGCTTCACCAAGAACTCGTTTTCTACCTGGCAAGCCACATCTCCCCTTCCCTAGCCCTAACATGAGATTTTACCCCAATTTTCTTGTGCAACTGTAACAAACCGCCGTCCACGCTTTGAAGTAAAATAAAGAAGGCACCCCGTTCTGATGGCCCACTCAGTCTGTTTTAGCAAGCTTGCCTTCACCAAAGCCCTGATTCCATTCGGGGAAGCCCAGTCTCCCCAATCCTAACCCTAACCTGGGTTTTAACCCTAATTTCCGTTTGGGAATCAAACATCCCCCGTCCAAACAGTGTTCTAAAAGACAGGAGGCAACCCTTGGTGAAGCCCCACTCACTCTATTTCAACATGCTTGGCTTTTCAGAGGCCCTGGTTCACTCCTGGGAAGCCAAGTCTCCACAACCCTAACCCTACCTGGAGTCTTAACCCTAATGTTCTTGTGCGACTGTAACAAACGCCCATCCACAGGTTGACAGTAGGCACACCACTCCTTTGGCCCTGTCAGTCTGTTTCACCATGCTTGGCTTCAGCAACACCCTGTTTCCCTTCTGGGAAGCCAAGTCTCCCGACCCCTAACCCTCACTTGGGTCTTAACCCAAATTTCCTCTATGGAATGAAACATGTCCCTGTCCATAGGGTGTATTAACAGGCAGTATGTTATCCTCCTGATGGCCTACTCAGTCTGTTTTACCAATCTATGCTTCACCAAGACCCTGGTTCCATCCTGGGAAACCAATTCTCCCCAACCCTAACCCTAATTTGAGTCTTAGCCCTAATTTCCTTTTTGGACTGAAACATACCGCCGTCCACAGAGTGTACCAAATGTCAGTATGGAAGACATCTTGATGTCCCACTCAGTCTGATTCAGCAAGCTAGGCTTCACCAAGGACCTATTTCCAGCCTGGGAAGCCACATCTCCCCAACCCTAACCCTAACTTGAGACTCAACCTGATTTCGTTGTGCAAATGTAACAAACCCCCATCCTCATGTTGTACTAAAAGACAGTAGGCACACAATTCCTTTGGCCCTCTCAGTCTGTTTCACCATGCTTGGCTTCAGCAACACCGTGTTTCCATTCTGGGAAGCCATATCTCCTGACAGCTAACCCTAACTTGGGTCTTAACCCTAATTTTTTTCTTCCGACTGAAACATTTCCCTGTCCACATGGTGTACTAACTGGCAGTATGTTATACTCCTGATGGCCTACTCAGTCTGTTTTACCAATCTAGGCTTCACCAAAACCCTGGTTACATCCTGGGAAGCCAAGTCTCCCCAACCCTAACCCTAATTTGAGTCTCAGGCCTCGTTTCCTTTTGGGACTGAAACATACCGCCGTCCACAGAGTGTACCAAATGTCAGTATGGAAGACACCTTGATGTCCCACTCAGTCTGATTCAGCAAGCTAGGCTTCACCAAGGACCCGTTTCCAACCTGGGAAGCCACATCTCCCCAACCCTAACCCTAACTTGAGACTTAACCTGATTTTCTTGTGCAAATGTAACAAACCCCCATCCTCATGTTGTACTAAAAGACAGTAGGCACACGATTCCTTTGGCCCTCTCAGTCTGTTTCACCATGCTTGGCTTCAGCAACACCCTGTTTCCATTCTGGGAAGCCAAGTCTCCCGACCCCTAACCCTCACTTGGGTCTTAACCCAAATATCCTCTATGGAATGAAACATCTCCCTCTCCATAGGGTGTATTAACAGGCAGTATGTTATCCTCCTGATGGCCTACTCAGTCTGTTTTACCAATCTATGCTTCACCAAGACCCTGGTTCCATCCTGGGAAACCAATTCTCCCCAACCCTAACCCTAATTTGAGTCTCAGCCCGTTTTTCCTTTTTGGACTGAAACATACCGCCGTCCACAGAGTGTACCAAATGTCAGTATGGAAGCCATCTTGATGGCGACTCAGTCTGATTCACCTAGCTAGGCTTCACCAAGAACTCGTTTTCTACCTGGCAAGCCACATCTCCCCTTCCCTAGCCCTAACATGAGATTTTACCCCAATTTTCTTGTGCAACTGTAACAAACCGCCGTCCACGCTTTGAAGTAAAAGAAAGAAGGCACCCCGTTCTGATGGCCCACTCAGTCTGTTTTAGCAAGCTTGCCTTCACCAAAGCCCTGATTCCATTCGGGGAAGCCCAGTCTCCCCAATCCTAACCCTAACCTGGGTTTTAACCCTAATTTCCGTTTGGGAATCAAACATCCCCCGTCCAAACAGTGTTCTAAAAGACAGGAGGCAACCCTTGGTGAAGCCCCACTCACTCTATTTCAACATGCTTGGCTTTTCAGAGGCCCTGGTTCACTCCTGGGAAGCCAAGTCTCCACAACCCTAACCCTACCTGGAGTCTTAACCCTAATGTTCTTGTGCGACTGTAACAAACGCCCATCCACAGGTTGACAGTAGGCACACCACTCCTTTGGCCCTGTCAGTCTGTTTCACCATGCTTGGCTTCAGCAACACCCTGTTTCCCTTCTGGGAAGCCAAGTCTCCCGACCCCTAACCCTCACTTGGGTCTTAACCCAAATTTCCTCTATGGAATGAAACATGTCCCTGTCCATAGGGTGTATTAACAGGCAGTATGTTATCCTCCTGATGGCCTACTCAGTCTGTTTTACCAATCTATGCTTCACCAAGACCCTGGTTCCATCCTGGGAAACCAATTCTCCCCAACCCTAACCCTAATTTGAGTCTTAGCCCTAATTTCCTTTTTGGACTGAAACATACCGCCGTCCACAGAGTGTACCAAATGTCAGTATGGAAGACATCTTGATGTCCCACTCAGTCTGATTCAGCAAGCTAGGCTTCACCAAGGACCTATTTCCAGCCTGGGAAGCCACATCTCCCCAACCCTAACCCTAACTTGAGACTCAACCTGATTTCGTTGTGCAAATGTAACAAACCCCCATCCTCATGTTGTACTAAAAGACAGTAGGCACACAATTCCTTTGGCCCTCTCAGTCTGTTTCACCATGCTTGGCTTCAGCAACACCGTGTTTCCATTCTGGGAAGCCATATCTCCTGACAGCTAACCCTAACTTGGGTCTTAACCCTAATTTTTTTCTTCCGACTGAAACATTTCCCTGTCCACATGGTGTACTAACTGGCAGTATGTTATACTCCTGATGGCCTACTCAGTCTGTTTTACCAATCTAGGCTTCACCAAAACCCTGGTTACATCCTGGGAAGCCAAGTCTCCCCAACCCTAACCCTAATTTGAGTCTCAGGCCTCGTTTCCTTTTGGGACTGAAACATACCGCCGTCCACAGAGTGTACCAAATGTCAGTATGGAAGACACCTTGATGTCCCACTGAGTCTGATTCAGCAAGCTAGGCTTCACCAAGGACCCGTTTCCAACCTGGGAAGCCACATCTCCCCAACCCTAACCCTAACTTGAGACTTAACCTGATTTTCTTGTGCAAATGTAACAAACCCCCATCCTCATGTTGTACTAAAAGACAGTAGGCACACGATTCCTTTGGCCCTCTCAGTCTGTTTCACCATGCTTGGCTTCAGCAACACCCTGTTTCCCTTCTGGGAAGCCATGTCTCCTGACCGCTAACCCTAACTTGGGTCTTAACCCTAATTTTTTCTTTGGACTGAAACATTTCCCTGTCCACATGGTGTACTAACTGGCAGTATGTTATACTCCTGATGGCCTACTCAGTCTGTTTTACCAATCTAGGCTTCACCAAAACCCTGGTTACAACCTGGGAAGCCAAGTCTCCCCAACCCTAACCCTAATTTGAGTCTCAGGCCTAATTTCCTTTTTGGACTGAAACATACTGCCGTCCACAGAGTGTACCAAATGTCAGTATGGAAGACATCTTGATGTCCCACTCAGTCTGATTCAGCAAGTTAGGCTTCACCAAGGACCCGTTTCCAACCTGGGAAGCCACATCTCCCCAACCCTAACCCTCACATGAGACTTAACCTGATTTTCTTGTGCAAATGTAACAAACCCCCATCCTCATGTCCTACTAAAAGACAGTAGGCACACGATTCATTTGGCCCTCTCAGTCTGTTTCACCATGCTTGGCTTCAGCAACACCCTGTTTCCCTTCTGGGAAGCCAAGTCTCCCGACCCCTAACCCTCACTTGGGTCTTAACCCAAATATCCTCTATGGAATGAAACATCTCCCTCTCCATAGGGTGTATTAACAGGCAGTATGTTATCCTCCTGATGGCCTACTCAGTCTGTTTTACCAATCTATGCTTCACCAAGACCCTGGTTCCATCCTGGGAAACCAATTCTCCCCAACCCTAACCCTAATTTGAGTCTTAGCCCTTTTTTCCTTTTTGGACTGAAACATACCGCCGTCCACAGAGTGTACCAAATGTCAGTATGGAAGCCATCTTGATGGCGACTCAGTCTGATTCACCAAGCTAGGCTTCACCAAGAACTCGTTTTCTACCTGGCAAGCCACATCTCCCCATCGCTAGCCCTAACATGAGATTTTACCCCAATTTTCTTGTGCAACTGTAACAAACCGCCGTCCATGCTTTGTAGTAAAAGAAAGAAGGCACCCCGTTCTGATGGCCCACTCTGTCTGTTTTAGCAAGCTTGCCTTCACCAAAGCCCTGTTTCCATTCGGGGAAGCCCAGTCTCCCCAATCCTAACCCTAACCTGGGTTTTAACCCTAATTTCCGTTTGGGAATCAAACATCCCCCGTCCAAACAGTGTTCTAAAAGACAGGAGGCAACCCTTGGTGAAGCCCCACTCACTCTATTTCAACATGCTTGGCTTTTCAGAGGCC
Source organism: Heloderma suspectum (assembly GCF_057233095.1). Classification (NCBI taxonomy): domain Eukaryota; kingdom Metazoa; phylum Chordata; class Lepidosauria; order Squamata; family Helodermatidae; genus Heloderma; species Heloderma suspectum. The sequence continues at coordinate 147,460,811 of NC_139461.1, forward strand.
CTGGTTCACTCCTGGGAAGCCAAGTCTCCACAACCCTAACCCTACCTGGAGTCTTAACCCTAATGTTCTTGTGCGACTGTAACAAACGCCCATCCACAGGTTGACAGTAGGCACACCACTCCTTTGGCCCTGTCAGTCTGTTTCACCATGCTTGGCTTCAGCAACACCCTGTTTCCCTTCTGGGAAGCCAAGTCTCCCGACCCCTAACCCTCACTTGGGTCTTAACCCAAATTTCCTCTATGGATTGAAAGATGTCCCTGTCCATAGGGTGTATTAACAGGCAGTATGTTATCCTCCTGATGGCCTACTCAGTCTGTTTTACCAAATTAGGCTTCACCAAGACCCTGGTTCCCTCCTGGGAAAACAAGTCTCCCCAACCCTAAAACTAATTTCAGTCTCAGGCCTAATTTCCTTTTTGGACTGAAACATACTGCCGTCCACAGAGTGTACCAAATGTCAGTATGGAAGACATCTTGATGTCCCACTCAGTCTGATTCAGCAAGTTAGGCTTCACCAAGGACCCGTTTCCAACCTGGGAAGCCACATCTCCCCAACCCTAACCCTAACTTGAGACTTAACCTGATTTTCTTGTGCAAATGTAACAAACCCCCATCCTCATGTCCTACTAAAAGACAGTAGGCACACGATTCGTTTGGCCCTCTCAGTCTGTTTCACCATGCTTGGCTTCAGCAACACCCTGTTTCCATTCTGGGAAGCCAAGTCTCCCGACCCCTAACCCTCACTTGGGTCTTAACCCAAATATCCTCTATGGAATGAAACATCTCCCTCTCCATAGGGTGTATTAACAGGCAGTATGTTATCCTCCTGATGGCCTACTCAGTCTGTTTTACCAATCTATGCTTCACCAAGACCCTGGTTCCATCCTGGGAAACCAATTCTCCCCAACCCTAACCCTAATTTGAGTCTTAGCCCTTTTTTCCTTTTTGGACTGAAACATACCGCCGTCCACAGAGTGTACCAAATGTCAGTATGGAAGCCATCTTGATGGCGACTCAGTCTGATTCACCAAGCTAGGCTTCACCAAGAACTCGTTTTCTACCTGGCAAGCCACATCTCCCCATCCCTAGCCCTAACATGAGATTTTACCCCAATTTTCTTGTGCAACTGTAACAAACCGCCGTCCATGCTTTGTAGTAAAAGAAAGAAGGCACCCCGTTCTGATGGCCCACTCTGTCTGTTTTAGCAAGCTTGCCTTCACCAAAGCCCTGTTTCCATTCGGGGAAGCCCAGTCTCCCCAATCCTAACCCTAACCTGGGTTTTAACCCTAATTTCCGTTTGGGAATCAAACATCCCCCGTCCAAACAGTGTTCTAAAAGACAGGAGGCAACCCTTGGTGAAGCCCCACTCACTCTATTTCAACATGCTTGGCTTTTCAGAGGCCCTGGTTCACTCCTGGGAAGCCAAGTCTCCACAACCCTAACCCTACCTGGAGTCTTAACCCTAATGTTCTTGTGCGACTGTAACAAACGCCCATCCACAGGTTGACAGTAGGCACACCACTCCTTTGGCCCTGTCAGTCTGTTTCACCATGCTTGGCTTCAGCAACACCCTGTTTCCCTTCTGGGAAGCCAAGTCTCCCGACCCCTAACCCTCACTTGGGTCTTAACCCAAATTTCCTCTATGGATTGAAACATGTCCCTGTCCATAGGGTGTATTAACAGGCAGTATGTTATCCTCCTGATGGCCTACTCAGTCTGTTTTACCAAATTAGGCTTCACCAAGACCCTGGTTCCCTCCTGGGAAAACAAGTCTCCCCAACCCTAAAACTAATTTGAGTCTCAGGCCTAATTTCCTTTTTGGACTGAAACATACTGCCGTCCACAGAGTGTACCAAATGTCAGTATGGAAGACATCTTGATGTCCCACTCAGTCTGATTCAGCAAGTTAGGCTTCACCAAGGACCCGTTTCCAACCTGGGAAGCCACATCTCCCCAACCCTAACCCTAACTTGAGACTTAACCTGATTTTCTTGTGCAAATGTAACAAACCCCCATCCTCATGTCCTACTAAAAGACAGTAGGCACACGATTCGTTTGGCCCTGTCAGTCTGTTTCACCATGCTTGGCTTCAGCAACACCCTGTTTCCCTTCTGGGAAGCCAAGTCTCCCGACCCCTAACCCTCACTTGGGTCTTAACCCAAATTTCCTCTATGGAATGAAACATGTCCCTGTCCATAGGGTGTATTAACAGGCAGTATGTTATCCTCCTGATGGCCTACTCAGTCTGTTTTACCAATCTATGCTTCACCAAGACCCCGGTTCCATCCTGGGAAACCAATTCTCCCCAACCCTAACCCTAATTTGAGTCTTAGCCCTAATTTCCTTTTTGGACTGAAACATACCGCCGTCCACAGAGTGTACCAAATGTCAGTATGGAAGACATCTTGATGTCCCACTCAGTCTGATTCAGCAAGCTAGGCTTCACCAAGGACCCGTTTCCAACCTGGGAAGCCACATCTCCCCAACCCTAACCCTAACTTGAGACTTAACCCTGATTTTCTTGTGCAAATGTAACAAACCCCCATCCTCATGTTGTACTAAACGACAGTAGGCACCCCGTTCTGATTACCCACTTTGTGTGTTCTACTAAGCTTGGCTTCAGCAACACCCTGTTTCCATTCTGGGAAGCCCAGTCTCCCCAACCCTAATCCTAACTTGGGTTTTAACCCAAATATTGTAGAGGAATGTGAACATCCCACAGTCCACACGGTATAGTAAAAGACAGGAGGCAACCCATCCTAATGGGCCACTCACTGTGTTTCACTGTGCTTGGCTTTACCGAGGTCCTGGTTCCCTCCTGAGAATCCCAGTTTCCCCAACCCTAACCCTATTTTGAGTTTCAGCCCTAATTTCCTTTTTGGACCGAAACATACCGCCATCCACAGAGTGTACCAAACGTCAGTATGGAAGCCATCTTGATGGCGACTCAGTCTTATTCACCAAGCTAGGCTTCACCAAGAACTCGTTTTCTACCTGGCAAGCCACATCTCCCCATCGCTAGCCCTAACATGAGATTTTACCCTAATTTTCTTGTGCAATTGTAAGAAACCGCCGTCCACGCTTTGTAGTAAAAGAAAGAAGGCACCCCGTTCTGATGGCCCACTCAGTCTGTTTTACCAAACTCACCGTCACCAACACCTTCTTTCCATTCTGGGAAGACCAGTCTCCCGAACCCTAACCCTAACCTGGGTTTTAACCCTAATTTCCTTTTGGGGATGAAACATCCCCCCGTCCACACAGTGTACTAAAAGACAGGAGGCAACCTTTCATGAAGGCCCACTCATTCTCTTTCAACATGCTTTTCTTTTCCGAGGCCATGGTTCACTCCTGGGAAGGCAAGTCTCCCCAACCCTAACCCTAACTTGGGTCTTAACCCTAATTTTTTCTTTGGACTGAAACATTTCCCTGTCCACATGGTATACTAACTGGCAGTATGTTATACTCCTGACGGTCTACTCAGTCTGTTTTACCAATCGAGGTTTCACCAAGACCCTGGTTCCATCCTGGGAAGCCCAGTCTCCCCAACGCTAACTCTAACTTGGGTTTCAACCCAAATATTGTAGAGGAACGTTAACATCCCACAGTTCACAAGGTGTAGTAAAAGACAAGAGGCAACCCATCCTGTTGGGCCACTCAATCGGTTTCACCATGCTTGGCTTTACCGAGTTCCTGTTTCCCTCCTGAGTAGCCCAGTCTCCCCAACCCTAATCCTAATTGGAGTCTCAACACTAATCTCCTTTTTGGACTGAAACATACTGCCGTCCACAGAGTGTACCAAATGTCAGTATGGAAGCCATCTTGTTGTCCCACTCAGTCTGATTCACCAAGCTAGGCTTCACCAAGAACCCATTTCCAACCTGGGAAGTCCAGTCTCCCAAACCCTAACCCCAACGTCGGTTTTAACCCTAATTTCCTTTTAGGAATGAAACATCCCCCCATCCACACGGTGTTCTAGAAGAAAGGAGGCAACCCTTCGTGAAGGCCCACTCATTCTGTTTCAACATGCTTGGCTTTTCCGAGGCCCTGGTTCACTCCTGGGAAGCCACGTCTCCCCAACCCTAACTCTAACTTGAGACTTAACCTAATTTTCTTGTGCAACTGTAACAAACCGCCGTCCACACTTTGCACTAAAAGATAGTACGCACCCCGTTCTGATGTCCCACTCAGTCTGTTTTACCATGCTCGCCTTCACCAACACCCTGTTTCCATTCTGGGAAGCCCATTCTCCCGAACCCTACCCTAACTTGGGTTTTAACCCTAATTTCCTCTTGGGAATGAAACATCCCCCCGTCCACACAGTGTACTAAAAGACAGGAGGCAACTTTCGTGAAGGCCCACTCATTCTCTTTCAACATGCTTTTCTTTTCCGAGGCCATGGTTCACTCCTGGGAAGTCAAGTCTCCCCAACCCTAACCGTAACTTGGATCTTAACCCTAATTTCCTCTTGGGACTGAAACATGTCCCTGTCCACACTGTGTACTAACGGGCAATATATTATCCTCCTGATGGCCCATTCAGTCTGTTTTAGCAATCTAGGCTTCACCAAAACCCTGGTTACATCCTGGGAAGCCAAGTCTCCCCAACCCTAACCCTAATTTGAGTCTCAGGCCAAATTTCCTTTTTGGACTGAAACATACCGCCATCCACAGAGTGTACCAAATGTCAGTATGGAAGCCATCTTGATGGCGACTCAGTCTGATTCACCAAGCTAGGCTTCACCAAGAACTCGTTTTCTACCTGGCAAGCCACATCTGCCCATCCCTAGCCCTAACATGAGATTTTACCCCAATTTTCTTGTGCAACTGTAACAAACCGCCGTCCACGCTTTGTAGTAAAAGAAAGAAGGCACCCCGTTCTGATGGCCCACTCAGTCTGTTTTAGCAAGCTTGCCTTCACCAAAGCCCTGTTTCAATTCAGGGAAGCCCAGTCTCCCCAATCCTAACCCTAACCTGGGTTTTAACCCTAATTTCCGTTTGGGAATCAAACATCCCCCGTCCAATCAGTGTTCTAAAAGACAGGAGGCAACCCTTGGTGAAGCCCCACTCACTCTATTTCAACATGCTTGGCTTTTCAGAGGCCCTGGTTCACTCCTGGGAAGCCAAGTCTCCACAACCCTAACCCTACCTGGAGTCTTAACCCTAATGTTCTTGTGCGACTGTAACAAACGCCCATCCACAGGTTGACAGTAGGCACACCACTCCTTTGGCCCTGTCAGTCTGTTTCACCATGCTTGGCTTCAGCAACACCCTGTTTCCCTTCTGGGAAGCCAAGTCTCCCGACCCCTAACCCTCACTTGGGTCTTAACCCAAATTTCCTCTATGGAATGAAACATGTCCCTGTCCATAGGGTGTATTAAAAGGCAGTATGTTATCCTCCTGATGGCCTACTCAGTCTGTTTTACCAATCTATGCTTCACCAAGACCCTGGTTCCATCCTGGGAAACCAATTCTCCCCATCCCTAACCCTAATTTGAGTCTTAGCCCTAATTTCCTTTTTGGACTGAAACATACCGCCGTCCACAGAGTGTACCAAATGTCAGTATGGAAGACATCTTGATGTCCCACTCAGTCTGATTCAGCAAGCTAGGCTTCACCAAGGACCCGTTTCCAACCTGGGAAGCCACATCTCCCCAACCCTAACCCTAACTTGAGACTTAAAGCTGATTTTCTTGTGCAAATGTAACAAACCCCCATCCTCATGTTGTACTAAAAGACAGTAGGCACACAATTCCTTTGGCCCTCTCAGTCTGTTTCACCATGCTTGGCTTCAGCAACACCCTGTTTCCCTTCTGGGAAGCCATGTCTCCTGACCTCTAACCCTAACTTGGGTCTTAACCCTAATTTTCTCTTTGGACTGAAACATTTCCCTGTCCACATGGTGTACTAACTGGCAGTATGTTATTCTCCTGATGGCCTACTCAGTCTGTTTTACCAATCTAGGCTTCACCAAAACCCTGGTTAAATCCTGGGAAGCCAAGTCTCCCCAACCCTAACCCTAATTTGAGTCTCAGGCCTCGTTTCCTTTTGGGACTGAAACATACCGCCGTCCACAGTGTGTACCAAATGTCAGTATGGAAGACATCTTGATGTCCCACTCAGTCTGATTCAGCAAGCTAGGCTTCACCAAGGACCCGTTTCCAACCTGGGAAGCCACATCTCCCCAACCCTAACCCTAACTTGAGACTTAACCCTGATTTTCTTGTGCAAATGTAACAAACCCCCATCCTCATGTTGTACTAAACGACAGTAGGCACCCCGTTCTGATTACCCACTTTGTGTGTTCTACTAAGCTTGGCTTCAGCAACACCCTGTTTCCATTCTGGGAAGCCCAGTCTCCCCAACCCTAATCCTAACTTGGGTTTTAACCCAAATATTGTAGAGGAATGTGAACATCCCACAGTCCACACGGTGTAGTAAAAGACAGGAGGCAACCCATCCTAATGGGCCACTCACTGTGTTTCACTGTGCTTGGCTTTACCGAGGTCCTGGTTCCCTCCTGAGAATCCCAGTTTCCCCAACCCTAACCCTATTTTGAGCTTCAGCCCTAATTTCCTTTTTGGACCGAAACATACCGCCATCCACAGAGTGTACCAAACGTCAGTATGGAAGCCATCTTGATGGCGACTCAGTCTTATTCACCAAGCTAGGCTTCACCAAGAACTCGTTTTCTACCTGGCAAGCCACATCTCCCCATCGCTAGCCCTAACATGAGATTTTACCCTAATTTTCTTGTGCAATTGTAAGAAACCGCCGTCCACGCTTTGTAGTAAAAGAAAGAAGGCACCCCGTTCTGATGGCCCACTCAGTCTGTTTTACCAAACTCACCGTCACCAACACCTTCTTTCCATTCTGGGAAGACCAGTCTCCCGAACCCTAACCCTAATGTGGGTTTTAACCCTAATTTCCTTTTGGGGATGAAACATCCCCCCGTCCACACAGTGTACTAAAAGACAGGAGGCAACCTTTCATGAAGGCCCACTCATTCTCTTTCAACATGCTTTTCTTTTCCGAGGCCATGGTTCACTCCTGGGAAGGCAAGTCTCCCCAACCCTAACCCTAACTTGGGTCTTAACCCTAATTTTTTCTTTGGACTGAAACATTTCCCTGTCCACATGGTATACTAACTGGCAGTATGTTATACTCCTGACGGTCTACTCAGTCTGTTTTACCAATCGAGGTTTCACCAAGACCCTGGTTCCATCCTGGGAAGCCCAGTCTCCCCAACGCTAACTCTAACTTGGGTTTCAACCCAAATATTGTAGAGGAACGTTAACATCCCACAGTTCACAAGGTGTAGTAAAAGACAAGAGGCAACCCATCCTGTTGGGCCACTCAATCGGTGTCACCATGCTTGGCTTTACCGAGTTCCTGTTTCCCTCCTGAGTAGCCCAGTCTCCCCAACCCTAATCCTAATTGGAGTCTCAACACTAATCTCCTTTTTGGACTGAAACATACCGCCGTCCACAGAGTGTACCAAATGTCAGTATGGAAGCCATCTTGTTGTCCCACTCAGTCTGATTCACCAAGCTAGGCTTCACCAAGAACCCATTTCCAACCTGGGAAGTCCAGTCTCCCAAACCCTAACCCCAACGTCGGTTTTAACCCTAATTTCCTTTTAGGAATGAAACATCCCCCCATCCACACGGTGTTCTAGAAGAAAGGAGGCAACCCTTCGTGAAGGCCCACTCATTCTGTTTCAACATGCTTGGCTTTTCCGAGGCCCTGGTTCACTCCTGGGAAGCCACGTCTCCCCAACCCTAACTCTAACTTGAGACTTAACCTAATTTTCTTGTGCAACTGTAACAAACCGCCGTCCACACTTTGCACTAAAAGATAGTACGCACCCCGTTCTGATGTCCCACTCAGTCTGTTTTACCATGCTCGCCTTCACCAACACCCTGTTTCCATTCTGGGAAGCCCATTCTCCCGAACCCTACCCTAACTTGGGTTTTAACCCTAATTTCCTCTTGGGAATGAAACATCCCCCCGTCCACACAGTGTACTAAAAGACAGGAGGCAACTTTCGTGAAGGCCCACTCATTCTCTTTCAACATGCTTTTCTTTTCCGAGGCCATGGTTCACTCCTGGGAAGTCAAGTCTCCCCAACCCTAACCCTAACTTGGATCTTAACCCTAATTTCCTCTTGGGACTGAAACATGTCCCTGTCCACACTGTGTACTAACGGGCAATATATTATCCTCCTGATGGCCCATTCAGTCTGTTTTACCAATCGAGGCTTCACCAAGACCCTGGTTCCATCCTGGGAAGCCCAGTCTGCCCAACCCTAACCCTAACTTGGTTTTTAACCCAAATATTGTAGAGGAACTTTAACATCCCACATTCCACATGGTGTACTAAAAGACAGGAGGAAACCCATCCTGATGGGCCACTCAATCTGTTTCAGCATGCTTGGCTTTAGCGATTTCCTGTTTCCCTCCTGAGAAGGCCAGTCTCCCCAACCCTAACCCTAATTAGAGTATCCACCCTAATTTCCTTTTTGGACTGAAACATACCGCCGTCCACAGAGTGTACCAAATATCAGTATGGAAGCCATCTTGTTGTCCCACTCAGTCTGATTCATCAAGCTTGGCTTCACCAAGAACCCGTTTCCAACCTGGGAAGCCACATCTCCCCAACCCTTACCCTAACTTGAGTCTTAACCCTCATTTTCTTGTGCAACTGTAATAAACCCCCATCCACATGTTGTACTAAAAGACAGAAGGTACACCATTCTTTTGGCCCTCTCAGTCTGTTTCACCATGCTTGCCTTCAGCAAACCCTGTTTCCATTTTGGGATGCCAAGCCTCCCGACCCCTAAGCCTAACTTGGCACTTAACCCTAATTTCCTCTTTGGACTGAAACATGTCCCTGTCCACATGGTATACTAACGGGCAGTACGTTATCCTCCTGATGGCCTACTCAGTCTGTTTTACCAATCTAGGCTTCACCAAGACTCTGGTTCCATCCAGGGAAGCCCAGTCTCCCCAACCCTAACCCTAACTTGGGTTTTAACCCAAATTTTGTTTAGGAACTTCAACATCCCCCAGTTCACACGGTGTGCTAAAGGCAGGAGGCAACCCATCCTGAAGGCCCACTCATTTTATTTCAACATGCTTGGCTTTCCCGACGCCCTGGTAAACTCCTGGGAATCGAAGTCTCCCCAACCCTAACCCTCACTTGGGTTTTAACTCAAATATTGTAGAAGGACGTTAACATCCCACAGTTCACAAGGTGTAGTACAAGACAAGAGGCAACCCATCCTTTTGGGCCACTCAATTGGTTTCACCATGCTTGGCTTTACCGAGGTCCTGGTTCCCTCCTGAGAAGCCCAGTTTTCCCAACCCTAATCCTAATTGGAGTCTCAACACTCCAATCAGTCCACTCCTTTTTGGACTGAAACATACCGCCGTCCACAGAGTGTACCAAATGTCAGTATGGAAGGCATCTTGTTGTCCCACTCAGTCTGATTCACCAAGCTAGGCTTCACCAAGAACCCATTTCCAACCTGGGAAGTCCAGTCTCCCAAACCCTAACCCCAATGTCGGTTTTAACCCTCATTTCCTTTTGGGAATGAAACATCCCCCCATCCACACGGTGTTCTAGAAGACAGGAGGAAACCCTTCGTGAAGGCCCACTCATTCTGTTTCAACATCCTTGGCTTTTCCGAGGCCAAGGTTCACTCCTGGGAAGCCACGTCTCCCCAACCCTAACTCTAACTTGAGACTTAACCTAATTTTCTTGTGCAACTGTAACAAACCGCCGTACACACTTTGCACTGAAAGATAGTAGGCACACCGTTCTGATGGCCCACTCAGTCTGTTTTACCAAACTCGCCGTCACCAACACCTTTTTTCCATTCTGGGAAGACCAGTCTCCCGAACCTTAACCCTAACTTGGGTTTTAACCCTAATTTCCTTTTGGGAATGAAACATCCCCCATCCACACAGTGTACTAAAAGACAGGAGTCAACTTTCGTGAAGGCCCACTCATTCTCTTTCAACATGCTTGGCTTTTCCGAGGCCATGGTTCACTCCTGGGAAGGCAAGTCTCCCCAACCCTAACCCTAACTTGGATCTTAACCCTAATTTCCTCTTGGGACTGAAACATGTCCCTGTCCACACTGTGTACTAACAGGCAGTATGTTATCCTCCTGATGGCCTACTCAGTCTGTTTTACCAATCTATGCTTCACCAAGACCCTGGTTCCATCCTGGGAAACCAATTCTCCCCAACCCTAACCCTAATTTGAGTCTTAGCCCTTTTTTCCTTTTTGGACTGAAACATACCGCCGTCCACAGAGTGTACCAAATGTCAGTATGGAAGCCATCTTGATGGCGACTCAGTCTGATTCACCAAGCTAGGCTTCACCAAGAACTCGTTTTCTACCTGGCAAGCCACATCTGCCCATCCCTAGCCCTAACATGAGATTTTACCCCAATTTTCTTGTGCAACTGTAACAAACCGCCGTCCACACTTTGAAGTAAAAGAAAGAAGGCACCCCGTTCTGATGGCCCACTCAGTCTGTTTTAGCAAGCTTGCCTTCACCAAAGCCCTGTTTCCATTCGGGGAAGCCCAGTCTCCCCAATCCTAACCCTAACCTGGGTTTTAACCCTAATTTCCGTTTGGGAATCAAACATCCCCCGTCCAAACAGTGTTCTAAAAGACAGGAGGCAACCCTTGGTGAAGCCCCACTCACTCTATTTCAACATGCTTGGCTTTTCAGAGGCCCTGGTTCACTCCTGGGAAGCCAAGTCTCCACAACCCTAACCCTACCTGGAGTCTTAACCCTAATGTTCTTGTGTGACTGTAACAAACGCCCATCCACAGGTTGACAGTAGGCACACCATTTCTTTGGCCCTGTCAGTCTGTTTCACCATGCTTGGCATCAGCAACACCCTGTTTCCCTTCTGGGAAGCCAAGTCTCCCGACCCCTAACCCTCACTTGGGTCTTAACCCAAATTTCCTCTATGGAATGAAACATGTCCCTGTCCATAGGGTGTATTAACAGGCAGTATGTTATCCTCCTGATGGCCTACTCAGTCTGTTTTACCAATCCATGCTTCACCAAGACCCTGGTTCCATCCGGGGAAACAAGTCTCCCCAACCCTAACCCTAATTTGAGTCTCAGGCCTAATTTCCTTTTTGGACTGAAACATACTGCCGTCCACAGAGTGTACCAAATGTCAGTATGGAAGTCATCTTGATGTCCCACTCAGTCTGATTCAGCAAGTTAGGCTTCACCAAGGACCCGTTTCCAACCTGGGAAGCCACATCTCCCCAACCCTAACCCTAACTTGAGACTTAACCTGATTTTCTTGTGCAAATGTAACAAACCCCCATCCTCATGTTGTACTGAAAGACAGTAGGCACACAATTCCTTTGGCCCTCTCAGTCTGTTTCACCATGCTTGGCTTCAGCAACACCGTGTTTCCATTCTGGGAAGCCATGTCTCCTGACCGTTAACCCTAACTTGGGTCTTAACCCTAATTTTTTCTTCCGACTGAAACATTTCCCTGTCCACATGGTGTACTAACTGGCAGTATTTTATCCTCCTGATGGCCTACTCAGTCTGTTTTACCAATCTAGGCTTCACCAAAACCCTGGTTACATCCTGGGAAGCCAAGTCTCCCCAACCCTAACCCTAATTTGAGTCTCAACCCTCATTTTCTTTTTGGACTGAAACATACCGCCGTCCACAGAGTGTATCAAATGTCAGTATGGAAGACATCTTGATGTCCCACTCAGTCTGATTCAGCAAGTTAGGCTTCACCAAGGACCCGTTTCCAACCTGGGAAGCCACATCTCCCCAACCCTAACCCTAACTTGAGACTTAACCCTGATTTTCTTGTGCAAATGTAACAAACCCCCATCCTCATGTTGTACTAAAAGACAGTAGGCATACAATTCTTTTGGCCCTCTCAGTCTGTTTCACCATGCTTGGCTTCAGCAACACCCTGTTTCCATTCTGGGAAGCCATGTCTCCTGACCGCTAACCCTAACTTGGGTTTTAACCCTAATTTTTTCCTTGGACTGAAACATTTCCCTGTCCACATGGTGTACTAACTGGCAGTATGTTATCCTCCTGATGGCCTACTCAGTCTGTTTTACCAATCTAGGCTTCACCAAAACCCTGGTTACATCCTGGGAAGCCAAGTCTCCCCAACCCTAACCCTAATTTGAGTCTCAGGCCTAATTTCCTTTTTGGACTGAAACATAACGCCGTCCACAGAGTGTACCAAATGTCAGTATGGAAGACATCTTGATGTCCCACTCAGTCTGATTCAGCAAGCTAGGCTTCACCAAGGACGCGTTTCCAACCTGGGAAGCCACATCTCCCCAACCCTAACCCTAACTTGAGACTTAACCTGATTTTCTTGTGCAAATGTAACAAACCCCCATCCTCATGTTGTACTAAAAGACAGTAGGCATACAATTCCTTTGGCCCTCTCAGTCTGTTTCACCATGCTTGGCTTCAGCAACACCCTGTTTCCATTCTGGGAAGCCATGTCTCCTGACCGCTAACCCTAACTTGGGTCTTAACCCTAATTTTTTCTTCCGACTGAAACATTTCCCTGTCCACATGGTGTACTAACTGGCAGTATGTTATCCTCCTGATGGCCTACTCAGTCTGTTTTACCAATCTAGGCTTCACCAAAACCCTGGTTACATCCTGGGAAGCCAAGTCTCCCCAACCCTAACCCTAATTTGAGTCTCAGGCCTAATTTCCTTTTTGGACTGAAACATAACGCCGTCCACAGAGTGTACCAAATGTCAGTATGGAAGACATCTTGATGTCCCACTCAGTCTGATTCAGCAAGCTAGGCTTCACCAAGGACGCGTTTCCAACCTGGGAAGCCACATCTCCCCAACCCTAACCCTAACTTGAGACTTAACCTGATTTTCTTGTGCAAATGTAACAAACCCCCATCCTCATGTTGTACTAAAAGACAGTAGGCATACAATTCCTTTGGCCCTCTAAGTCTGTTTCACCATGCTTGGCTTCAGCAACACCGTGTTTCCATTCTGGGATGCCATATCTCCTGACCGCTAACCCTAACTTGGGTCTTAACCCTAATTTTTTCTTCCGACTGAAACATTTCCCTGTCCACATGGTGTACTATCTGGCAGTATGTTATACTCCTGATGGCCTACTCAGTCTGTTTTACCAATCTAGGCTTCACCAAAACCCTGGTTACATCCTGGGAAGCCAAGTCTCCCCAACCCTAACCCTAATTTGAGTCTCAGGCCTCGTTTCCTTTTGGGACTGAAACATACCGCCGTCCACAGAGTGTACCAAATGTCAGTATGGAAGACATCTTGATGTCCCACTCAGTCTGATTCAGCAAGCTAGGCTTCACCAAGGACCCGTTTCCAACCTGGGAAGCCACATCTCCCCAACCCTAACCCTAACTTGAGACTTAACCTGATTTTCTTGTGCAAATGTAACAAACCCCCATCCTCATGTCCTACTAAAAGACAGTAGGCACACGATTCCTTTGGCCCTCTCAGTCTGTTTCACCATGCTTGGCTTCAGCAACACCCTGTTTCCCTTCTGGGAAGCCGAGTCTCCCGACCCCTAACCCTCACTTGGGTCTTAACCCAAATATCCTCTATGGAATGAAACATCTCCCTCTCCATAGGGTGTATTAACAGGCAGTATGTTATCCTCCTGATGGCCTACTCAGTCTGTTTTACCAATCTATGCTTCACCAAGACCCTGGTTCCATCCTGGGAAACCAATTCTCCCCAACCCTAACCCTAATTTGAGTCTTAGCCCTTTTTTCCTTTTTGGACTGAAACATACCGCTGTCCACAGAGTGTACCAAATGTCAGTATGGAAGCCATCTTGATGGCGACTCAGTCTGATTCACCAAGCTAGGCTTCACCAAGAACTCGTTTTCTACCTGGCAAGCCACATCTCCCCATCCCTAGCCCTAACATGAGATTTTACCCCAATTTTCTTGTGCAACTGTAACAAACCGCCGTCCACGCTTTGAAGTAAAATAAAGAAGGCACCCCGTTCTGATGGCCCACTCAGTCTGTTTTAGCAAGCTTGCCTTCACCAAAGCCCTGATTCCATTCGGGGAAGCCCAGTCTCCCCAATCCTAACCCTAACCTGGGTTTTAACCCTAATTTCCGTTTGGGAATCAAACATCCCCCGTCCAAACAGTGTTCTAAAAGACAGGAGGCAACCCTTGGTGAAGCCCCACTCACTCTATTTCAACATGCTTGGCTTTTCAGAGGCCCTGGTTCACTCCTGGGAAGCCAAGTCTCCACAACCCTAACCCTACCTGGAGTCTTAACCCTAATGTTCTTGTGCGACTGTAACAAACGCCCATCCACAGGTTGACAGTAGGCACACCACTCCTTTGGCCCTGTCAGTCTGTTTCACCATGCTTGGCTTCAGCAACACCCTGTTTCCCTTCTGGGAAGCCAAGTCTCCCGACCCCTAACCCTCACTTGGGTCTTAACCCAAATTTCCTCTATGGAATGAAACATGTCCCTGTCCATAGGGTGTATTAACAGGCAGTATGTTATCCTCCTGATGGCCTACTCAGTCTGTTTTACCAATCTATGCTTCACCAAGACCCTGGTTCCATCCTGGGAAACCAATTCTCCCCAACCCTAACCCTAATTTGAGTCTTAGCCCTAATTTCCTTTTTGGACTGAAACATACCGCCGTCCACAGAGTGTACCAAATGTCAGTATGGAAGACATCTTGATGTCCCACTCAGTCTGATTCAGCAAGCTAGGCTTCACCAAGGACCTATTTCCAGCCTGGGAAGCCACATCTCCCCAACCCTAACCCTAACTTGAGACTCAACCTGATTTCGTTGTGCAAATGTAACAAACCCCCATCCTCATGTTGTACTAAAAGACAGTAGGCACACAATTCCTTTGGCCCTCTCAGTCTGTTTCACCATGCTTGGCTTCAGCAACACCGTGTTTCCATTCTGGGAAGCCATATCTCCTGACAGCTAACCCTAACTTGGGTCTTAACCCTAATTTTTTTCTTCCGACTGAAACATTTCCCTGTCCACATGGTGTACTAACTGGCAGTATGTTATACTCCTGATGGCCTACTCAGTCTGTTTTACCAATCTAGGCTTCACCAAAACCCTGGTTACATCCTGGGAAGCCAAGTCTCCCCAACCCTAACCCTAATTTGAGTCTCAGGCCTCGTTTCCTTTTGGGACTGAAACATACCGCCGTCCACAGAGTGTACCAAATGTCAGTATGGAAGACACCTTGATGTCCCACTCAGTCTGATTCAGCAAGCTAGGCTTCACCAAGGACCCGTTTCCAACCTGGGAAGCCACATCTCCCCAACCCTAACCCTAACTTGAGACTTAACCTGATTTTCTTGTGCAAATGTAACAAACCCCCATCCTCATGTCGTACTAAAAGACAGTAGGCACACGATTCCTTTGGCCCTCTCAGTCTGTTTCACCATGCTTGGCTTCAGCAACACCCTGTTTCCATTCTGGGAAGCCAAGTCTCCCGACCCCTAACCCTCACTTGGGTCTTAACCCAAATATCCTCTATGGAATGAAACATCTCCCTCTCCATAGGGTGTATTAACAGGCAGTATGTTATCCTCCTGATGGCCTACTCAGTCTGTTTTACCAATCTATGCTTCACCAAGACCCTGGTTCCATCCTGGGAAACCAATTCTCCCCAACCCTAACCCTAATTTGAGTCTCAGCCCGTTTTTCCTTTTTGGACTGAAACATACCGCCGTCCACAGAGTGTACCAAATGTCAGTATGGAAGCCATCTTGATGGCGACTCAGTCTGATTCACCTAGCTAGGCTTCACCAAGAACTCGTTTTCTACCTGGCAAGCCACATCTCCCCTTCCCTAGCCCTAACATGAGATTTTACCCCAATTTTCTTGTGCAACTGTAACAAACCGCCGTCCACGCTTTGAAGTAAAAGAAAGAAGGCACCCCGTTCTGATGGCCCACTCAGTCTGTTTTAGCAAGCTTGCCTTCACCAAAGCCCTGATTCCATTCGGGGAAGCCCAGTCTCCCCAATCCTAACCCTAACCTGGGTTTTAACCCTAATTTCCGTTTGGGAATCAAACATCCCCCGTCCAAACAGTGTTCTAAAAGACAGGAGGCAACCCTTGGTGAAGCCCCACTCACTCTATTTCAACATGCTTGGCTTTTCAGAGGCCCTGGTTCACTCCTGGGAAGCCAAGTCTCCACAACCCTAACCCTACCTGGAGTCTTAACCCTAATGTTCTTGTGCGACTGTAACAAACGCCCATCCACAGGTTGACAGTAGGCACACCACTCCTTTGGCCCTGTCAGTCTGTTTCACCATGCTTGGCTTCAGCAACACCCTGTTTCCCTTCTGGGAAGCCAAGTCTCCCGACCCCTAACCCTCACTTGGGTCTTAACCCAAATTTCCTCTATGGAATGAAACATGTCCCTGTCCATAGGGTGTATTAACAGGCAGTATGTTATCCTCCTGATGGCCTACTCAGTCTGTTTTACCAATCTATGCTTCACCAAGACCCCGGTTCCATCCTGGGAAACCAATTCTCCCCAACCCTAACCCTAATTTGAGTCTTAGCCCTAATTTCCTTTTTGGACTGAAACATACCGCCGTCCACAGAGTGTACCAAATGTCAGTATGGAAGACATCTTGATGTCCCACTCAGTCTGATTCAGCATGCTAGGCTTCACCAAGGACCTATTTCCAGCATGGGAAGCCACATCTCCCCAACCCTAACCCTAACTTGAGACTCAACCTGATTTCGTTGTGCAAATGTAACAAACCCCCATCCTCATGTTGTACTAAAAGACAGTAGGCACACAATTCCTTTGGCCCTCTCAGTCTGTTTCACCATGCTTGGCTTCAGCAACACCGTGTTTCCATTCTGGGAAGCCATATCTCCTGACAGCTAACCCTAACTTGGGTCTTAACCCTAATTTTTTTCTTCCGACTGAAACATTTCCATGTCCACATGGTGTACTAACTGGCAGTATGTTATACTCCTGATGGCCTACTCAGTCTGTTTTACCAATCTAGGCTTCACCAAAACCCTGGTTACATCCTGGGAAGCCAAGTCTCCCCAACCCTAACCCTAATTTGAGTCTCAGGCCTCGTTTCCTTTTGGGACTGAAACATACCGCCATCCACAGAGTGTACCAAATGTCAGTATGGAAGACATCTTGATGTCCCACTCAGTCTGATTCAGCAAGCTAGGCTTCACCAAGGACCCATTTCCAACCTGGGAAGCCACATCTCCCCAACCCTAATCCTAACTTGAGACTTAACCTGATTTTCTTGTGCAAATGTAACAAACCCCCATCCTCATGTGGTACTAAAAGACAGTAGGCACACAATTCCTTTGGTCCTCTCAGTCTGTTTCACCATGCTTGGCTTCAGCAACACCCTGTTTCCCTTCTGGGAAGCCAAGTCTCCCGACCCCTAACCCTCACTTGGGTCTTAACCCAAATTTCCTCTATGGAATGAAACATCTCCCTCTCCATAGGGTGTATTAACAGGCAGTATGTTATCCTCCGGATGGCCTACTCAGTCTGTTTTACCAATCTATGCTTCACCAAGACCCTGGTTCCATCCTGGGAAACCAATTCTCCCCAACCCTAACCCTAATTTGAGTCTCAGCCCGTTTTTCCTTTTTGGACTGAAACATACCGCCGTCCACAGAGTGTACCAAATGTCAGTATGGAAGCCATCTTGATGGCGACTCAGTCTGATTCACCAAGCTAGGCTTCACCAAGAACTCGTTTTCTACCTGGCAAGCCACATCTCCCCTTCCCTAGCCCTAACATGAGATTTTACCCCAATTTTCTTGTGCAACTGTAACAAACCGCTGTCCACGCTTTGAAGTAAAAGAAAGAAGGCACCCCGTTCTGATGGCCCACTCAGTCTGTTTTAGCAAGCTTGCCTTCACCGAAGCCCTGATTCCATTCGGGGAAGCCCAGTCTCCCCAATCCTAACCCTAACCTGGGTTTTAACCCTAATTTCCGTTTGGGAATCAAACATCCCCCGTCCAAACAGTGTTCTAAAAGACAGGAGGCAACCTTTGGTGAAGCCCCACTCACTCTATTTCAACATGCTTGGCTTTTCAGAGGCCCTGGTTCACTCCTGGGAAGCCAAGTCTCCACAACCCTAACCCTACCTGGAGTCTTAACCCTAATGTTCTTGTGCGACTGTAACAAACGCCCATCCACAGGTTGACAGTAGGCACACCACTCCTTTGGCCCTGTCAGTCTGTTTCACCATGCTTGGCTTCAGCAACACCCTGTTTCCCTTCTGGGAAGCCAAGTCTCCCGACCCCTAACCCTCACTTGGGTCTTAACCCAAATTTCCTCTATGGAATGAAACATGTCCCTGTCCATAGGGTGTATTAACAGGCAGTATGTTATCCTCCTGATGGCCTACTCAGTCTGTTTTACCAATCTATGCTTCACCAAGACCCTGGTTCCATCCTGGGAAACCAATTCTCCCCAACCCTAACCCTAATTTGAGTCTTAGCCCTAATTTCCTTTTTGGACTGAAACATACCGCCGTCCACAGAGTGTACCAAATGTCAGTATGGAAGACATCTTGATGTCCCACTCAGTCTGATTCAGCAAGCTAGGCTTCACCAAGGACCTATTTCCAGCCTGGGAAGCCACATCTCCCCAACCCTAACCCTAACTTGAGACTCAACCTGATTTCGTTGTGCAAATGTAACAAACCCCCATCCTCATGTTGTACTAAAAGACAGTAGGCACACAATTCCTTTGGCCCTCTCAGTCTGTTTCACCATGCTTGGCTTCAGCTACACCGTGTTTCCATTCTGGGAAGCCATATCTCCTGACAGCTAACCCTAACTTGGGTCTTAACCCTAATTTTTTTCTTCCGACTGAAACATTTCCCTGTCCACATGGTGTACTAACTGGCAGTATGTTATACTCCTGATTGCCTACTCAGTCTGTTTTACCAATCTAGGCTTCACCAAAACCCTGGTTACATCCTGGGAAGCCAAGTCTCCCCAACCCTAACCCTAATTTGAGTCTCAGGCCTCGTTTCCTTTTGGGACTGAAACATACCGCCGTCCACAGAGTGTACCAAATGTCAGTATGGAAGACATCTTGATGTCCCACTCAGTCTGATTCAGCAAGCTAGGCTTCACCAAGGACCCGTTTCCAACCTGGGAAGCCACATCTCCCCAACCCTAACCCTAACTTGAGACTTAACCTGATTTTCTTGTGCAAATGTAACAAACCCCCATCCTCATGTTGTACTAAAAGACAGTAGGCACACGATTCCTTTGGCCCTCTCAGTCTGTTTCACCATGCTTGGCTTCAGCAACACCCTGTTTCCCTTCTGGGAAGCCATGTCTCCTGACCGCTAACCCTAACTTGGGTCTTAACCCTAATTTTTTCTTTGGACTGAAACATTTCCCTGTCCACATGGTGTACTAACTGGCAGTATGTTATACTCCTGATGGCCTACTCAGTCTGTTTTACCAATCTAGGCTTCACCAAAACCCTGGTTACAACCTGGGAAGCCAAGTCTCCCCAACCCTAACCCTAATTTGAGTCTCAGGCCTAATTTCCTTTTTGGACTGAAACATACTGCCGTCCACAGAGTGTACCAAATGTCAGTATGGAAGACATCTTGATGTCCCACTCAGTCTGATTCAGCAAGTTAGGCTTCACCAAGGACCCGTTTCCAACCTGGGAAGCCACATCTCCCCAACCCTAACCCTCACATGAGACTTAACCTGATTTTCTTGTGCAAATGTAACAAACCCCCATCCTCATGTCCTACTAAAAGACAGTAGGCACACGATTCCTTTGGCCCTCTCAGTCTGTTTCACCATGCTTGGCTTCAGCAACACCCTGTTTCCCTTCTGGGAAGCCAAGTCTCCCGACCCCTAACCCTCACTTGGGTCTTAACCCAAATATCCTCTATGGAATGAAACATCTCCCTCTCCATAGGGTGTATTAACAGGCAGTATGTTATCCTCCTGATGGCCTACTCAGTCTGTTTTACCAATCTATGCTTCACCAAGACCCTGGTTCCATCCTGGGAAACCAATTCTCCCCAACCCTAACCCTAATTTGAGTCTTAGCCCTTTTTTCCTTTTTGGACTGAAACATACCGCCGTCCACAGAGTGTACCAAATGTCAGTATGGAAGCCATCTTGATGGCGACTCAGTCTGATTCACCAAGCTAGGCTTCACCAAGAACTCGTTTTCTACCTGGCAAGCCACATCTCCCCATCCCTAGCCCTAACATGAGATTTTACCCCAATTTTCTTGTGCAACTGTAACAAACCGCCGTCCATGCTTTGTAGTAAAAGAAAGAAGGCACCCCGTTCTGATGGCCCACTCTGTCTGTTTTAGCAAGCTTGCCTTCACCAAAGCCCTGTTTCCATTCGGGGAAGCCCAGTCTCCCCAATCCTAACCCTAACCTGGTTTTTAACCCTAATTTCCGTTTGGGAATCAAACATCCCCCGTCCAAACAGTGTTCTAAAAGACAGGAGGCAACCCTTGGTGAAGCCCTACTCACTCTATTTCAACATGCTTGGCTTTTCAGAGGCCCTGGTTCACTCCTGGGAAGCCAAGTCTCCACAACCCTAACCCTACCTGGAGTCTTAACCCTAATGTTCTTGTGCGACTGTAACAAACGCCCATCCACAGGTTGACAGTAGGCACACCACTCCTTTGGCCCTGTCAGTCTGTTTCACCATGCTTGGCTTCAGCAACACCCTGTTTCCCTTCTGGGAAGCCAAGTCTCCCGACCCCTAACCCTCACTTGGGTCTTAACCCAAATTTCCTCTATGGATTGAAACATGTCCCTGTCCATAGGGTGTATTAACAGGCAGTATGTTATCCTCCTGATGGCCTACTCAGTCTGTTTTACCAAATTAGGCTTCACCAAGACCCTGGTTCCCTCCTGGGAAAACAAGTCTCCCCAACCCTAAAACTAATTTGAGTCTCAGGCCTAATTTCCTTTTTGGACTGAAACATACTGCCGTCCACAGAGTGTACCAAATGTCAGTATGGAAGACATCTTGATGTCCCACTCAGTCTGATTCAGCAAGTTAGGCTTCACCAAGGACCCGTTTCCAACCTGGGAAGCCACATCTCCCCAACCCTAACCCTAACTTGAGACTCAACCTGATTTTCTTGTGCAAATGTAACAAACCCCCATCCTCATGTCCTACTAAAAGACAGTAGGCACACGATTCGTTTGGCCCTCTCAGTCTGTTTCACCATGCTTGGCTTCAGCAACACCCTGTTTCCCTTCTGGGAAGCCAAGTCTCCCGACCCCTAACCCTCACTTGGGTCTTAACCCAAATATCCTCTATGGAATGAAACATCTCCCTCTCCATAGGGTGTATTAACAGGCAGTATGTTATCCTCCTGATGGCCTACTCAGTCTGTTTTACCAATCTATGCTTCACCAAGACCCTGGTTCCATCCTGGGAAACCAATTCTCCCCAACCCTAACCCTAATTTGAGTCTCAGCCCGTTTTTCCTTTTTGGACTGAAACATACCGCCGTCCACAGAGTGTACCAAATGTCAGTATGGAAGCCATCTTGATGGCGACTCAGTCTGATTCACCTAGCTAGGCTTCACCAAGAACTCGTTTTCTACCTGGCAAGCCACATCTCCCCTTCCCTAGCCCTAACATGAGATTTTACCCCAATTTTCTTGTGCAACTGTAACAAACCGCCGTCCACGCTTTGAAGTAAAAGAAAGAAGGCACCCCGTTCTGATGGCCCACTCAGTCTGTTTTAGCAAGCTTGCCTTCACCAAAGCCCTGATTCCATTCGGGGAAGCCCAGTCTCCCCAATCCTAACCCTAACCTGGTTTTTAACCCTAATTTCCGTTTGGGAATCAAACATCCCCCGTCCAAACAGTGTTCTAAAAGACAGGAGGCAACCCTTGGTGAAGCCCCACTCACTCTATTTCAACATGCTTGGCTTTTCAGAGGCCCTGGTTCACTCCTGGGAAGCCAAGTCTCCACAACCCTAACCCTACCTGGAGTCTTAACCCTAATGTTCTTGTGCGACTGTAACAAACGCCCATCCACAGGTTGACAGTAGGCACACCACTCCTTTGGCCCTGTCAGTCTGTTTCACCATGCTTGGCTTCAGCAACACCCTGTTTCCCTTCTGGGAAGCCAAGTCTCCCGACCCCTAACCCTCACTTGGGTCTTAACCCAAATTTCCTCTATGGAATGAAACATGTCCCTGTCCATAGGGTGTATTAACAGGCAGTATGTTATCCTCCTGATGGCCTACTCAGTCTGTTTTACCAATCTAGGCTTCACCAAGACCCCGGTTCCATCCTGGGAAACCAATTCTCCCCAACCCTAACCCTAATTTGAGTCTTAGCCCTAATTTCCTTTTTGGACTGAAACATACCGCCGTCCACAGAGTGTACCAAATGTCAGTATGGAAGACATCTTGATGTCCCACTCAGTCTGATTCAGCATGCTAGGCTTCACCAAGGACCTATTTCCAGCATGGGAAGCCACATCTCCCCAACCCTAACCCTAACTTGAGACTCAACCTGATTTCGTTGTGCAAATGTAACAAACCCCCATCCTCATGTTGTACTAAAAGACAGTAGGCACACAATTCCTTTGGCCCTCTCAGTCTGTTTCACCATGCTTGGCTTCAGCAACACCGTGTTTCCATTCTGGGAAGCCATATCTCCTGACAGCTAACCCTAACTTGGGTCTTAACCCTAATTTTTTTCTTCCGACTGAAACATTTCCATGTCCACATGGTGTACTAACTGGCAGTATGTTATACTCCTGATGGCCTACTCAGTCTGTTTTACCAATCTAGGCTTCACCAAAACCCTGGTTACATCCTGGGAAGCCAAGTCTCCCCAACCCTAACCCTAATTTGAGTCTCAGGCCTCGTTTCCTTTTGGGACTGAAACATACCGCCATCCACAGAGTGTACCAAATGTCAGTATGGAAGACATCTTGATGTCCCACTCAGTCTGATTCAGCAAGCTAGGCTTCACCAAGGACCCATTTCCAACCTGGGAAGCCACATCTCCCCAACCCTAATCCTAACTTGAGACTTAACCTGATTTTCTTGTGCAAATGTAACAAACCCCCATCCTCATGTGGTACTAAAAGACAGTAGGCACACAATTCCTTTGGTCCTCTCAGTCTGTTTCACCATGCTTGGCTTCAGCAACACCCTGTTTCCCTTCTGGGAAGCCAAGTCTCCCGACCCCTAACCCTCACTTGGGTCTTAACCCAAATTTCCTCTATGGAATGAAACATCTCCCTCTCCATAGGGTGTATTAACAGGCAGTATGTTATCCTCCGGATGGCCTACTCAGTCTGTTTTACCAATCTATGCTTCACCAAGACCCTGGTTCCATCCTGGGAAACCAATTCTCCCCAACCCTAACCCTAATTTGAGTCTCAGCCCGTTTTTCCTTTTTGGAATGAAACATACCGCCGTCCACAGAGTGTACCAAATGTCAGTATGGAAGCCATCTTGATGGCGACTCAGTCTGATTCACCAAGCTAGGCTTCACCAAGAACTCGTTTTCTACCTGGCAAGCCACATCTCCCCTTCCCTAGCCCTAACATGAGATTTTACCCCAATTTTCTTGTGCAACTGTAACAAACCGCCGTCCACGCTTTGAAGTAAAAGAAAGAAGGCACCCCGTTCTGATGGCCCACTCAGTCTGTTTTAGCAAGCTTGCCTTCACCGAAGCCCTGATTCCATTCGGGGAAGCCCAGTCTCCCCAATCCTAACCCTAACCTGGGTTTTAACCCTAATTTCCGTTTGGGAATCAAACATCCCCCGTCCAAACAGTGTTCTAAAAGACAGGAGGCAACCTTTGGTGAAGCCCCACTCACTCTATTTCAACATGCTTGGCTTTTCAGAGGCCCTGGTTC
The DNA here is from genome assembly GCF_057233095.1 of Heloderma suspectum. Classification (NCBI taxonomy): domain Eukaryota; kingdom Metazoa; phylum Chordata; class Lepidosauria; order Squamata; family Helodermatidae; genus Heloderma; species Heloderma suspectum. Next base: position 147,484,741 of record NC_139461.1, read on the forward strand.
ACTCCTGGGAAGCCAAGTCTCCACAACCCTAACCCTACCTGGAGTCTTAACCCTAATGTTCTTGTGCGACTGTAACAAACGCCCATCCACAGGTTGACAGTAGGCACACCACTCCTTTGGCCCTGTCAGTCTGTTTCACCATGCTTGGCTTCAGCAACACCCTGTTTCCCTTCTGGGAAGCCAAGTCTCCCGACCCCTAACCCTCACTTGGGTCTTAACCCAAATTTCCTCTATGGAATGAAACATGTCCCTGTCCATAGGGTGTATTAACAGGCAGTATGTTATCCTCCTGATGGCCTACTCAGTCTGTTTTACCAATCTATGCTTCACCAAGACCCTGGTTCCATCCTGGGAAACCAATTCTCCCCAACCCTAACCCTAATTTGAGTCTTAGCCCTAATTTCCTTTTTGGACTGAAACATACCGCCGTCCACAGAGTGTACCAAATGTCAGTATGGAAGACATCTTGATGTCCCACTCAGTCTGATTCAGCAAGCTAGGCTTCACCAAGGACCTATTTCCAGCCTTGGAAGCCACATCTCCCCAACCCTAACCCTCACTTGAGACTTAACCTGATTTTCTTGTGCGAATGTAACAAACCCCCATCCTCATGTTGTACTAAAAGACAGTAGGCACACAATTCCTTTGGCCCTCTCAGTCTGTTTCACCATGCTTGGCTTCAGCAACACCCTGTTTCCCTTCTGGGAAGCCATGTCTCCTGACCGCTAACCCTAACTTGGGTCTTAACCCTAATTTTTTCCTTGGACTGAAACATTTCCCTGTCCACATGGTGTACTAACTGGCAGTATGTTATCCTCCTGATGGCCTACTCAGTCTGTTTTACCAATCTAGGCTTCACCAAAACCCTGGTTACATCCTGGGAAGCCAAGTCTCCCCAACCCTAACCCTAATTTGAGTCTCAGGCCTAATTTCCTTTTTGGACTGAAACATAACGCCGTCCACAGAGTGTACCAAATGTCAGTATGGAAGACATCTTGATGTCCCACTCAGTCTGATTCAGCAAGTTAGGCTTCACCAAGGACCCGTTTCCAACCTGGGAAGCCACATCTCCCCAACCCTAACCCTAACTTGAGACTTAACCTGATTTTCTTGTGCAAATGTAACAAACCCCCATCCTCATGTTGTACTAAAAGACAGTAGGCATACAATTCCTTTGGCCCTCTCAGTCTGTTTCACCATGCTTGGCTTCAGCAACACCCTGTTTCCATTCTGGGAAGCCATGTCTCCTGACCGCTAACCCTAACTTGGGTCTTAACCCTAATTTTTTCTTTGGACTGAAACATTTCCCTGTCCACATGGTGTACTAACTGGCAGTATGTTATCCTCCTGATGGCCTACTCAGTCTGTTTTAGCAATCTAGGCTTCACCAAGACCCTGGTTACATCCTGGGAAGCCAAGTCTCCCCAACCCTAACCCTAATTTGAGTCTCAGGCCAAATTTCCTTTTTGGACTGAAACATACCGCCGTCCACAGAGTGTACCAAATGTCACTATGGAAGCCATCTTGATGTCCCACTCAGTCTGATTCAGCAAGCTAGGCTTCACCAAGGATGCGTTTCCAACCTGGGAAGCCACATCTCCCCAACCCTAACCCTCACTTGAGACTTAACCTGATTTTCTTGTGCGAATGTAACAAACCCCCATCCTCATGTTGTACTAAAAGACAGTAGGCACACAATTCCTTTGGCCCTCTCAGTCTGTTTCACCATGCTTGGCTTCAGCAACACCCTGTTTCCCTTCTGGGAAGCCATGTCTCCTGACCGCTAACCCTAACTTGGGTTTTAACCCTAATTTTTTCCTTGGACTGAAACATTTCCCTGTCCACATGGTGTACTAACTGGCAGTATGTTATCCTCCTGATGGCCTACTCAGTCTGTTTTACCAATCTAGGCTTCACCAAAACCCTGGTTACATCCTGGGAAGCCAAGTCTCCCCAACCCTAACCCTAATTTGAGTCTCAGGCCTAATTTCCTTTTTGGACTGAAACATAACGCCGTCCACAGAGTGTACCAAATGTCAGTATGGAAGACATCTTGATGTCCCACTCAGTCTGATTCAGCAAGCTAGGCTTCACCAAGGACGCGTTTCCAACCTGGAAAGCCACATCTCCCCAACCCTAACCCTAACTTGACACTTAACCTGATTTTCTTGTGCAAATGTAACAAACCCCCATCCTCATGTTGTACTAAAAGACAGTAGGCACACAATTCCTTTGGCCCTCTCAGTCTGTTTCACCATGCTTGGCTTCAGCAACACCCTGTTTCCCTTCTGGGAAGCCATGTCTCCTGACCGCTAACCCTAACTTGGGTCTTAACCCTAATTTTTTCCTTGGACTGAAACATTTCCCTGTCCACATGGTGTACTAACTGGCAGTATGTTATACTCCTGATGGCCTACTCAGTCTGTTTTACCAATCTAGGCTTCACCAAAACACTGGTTACATCCTGGGAAGCCAAGTCTCCCCAACCCTAACCCTAATTTGAGTCTCAGGCCCAATTTCCTTTTTGGACTGAAACATAATGCCGTCCACAGAGTGTACCAAATGTCAGTATGGAAGACATCTTGATGTCCCTCTCAGTCTGATTCAGCATGTTAGGCTTCACCAAGGACCCGTTTCCAACCTGGGAAGCCACATCTCCCCATCGCTAGCCCTAACATGAGATTTTACCCTAATTTTCTTGTGCAAATGTAACAAACCCCCATCCTCATGTTCTACTAAAAGACAGTAGGCACACAATTCCTTTGGCCCTCTCAGTCTGTTTCACCATGCTTGGCTTCACCAACACCCTGTTTCCCTTCTGGGAAGCCATGTCTCCTGACCGCTAACCCTAACTTGGGTCTTAACCCTAATTTTTTCTTTGGACTGAAACAGTTCCCTGTCCACATGGTGTACTAACTGGCAGTATGTTATACTCCTGATGACCTACTCAGTCTGTTTTACCAATCTAGGCTTCACCAAAACCCTGGTTACATCCTGGGAAGCCAATTCTCCCCAACCCTAACCCTAATTTGAGTCTTAGCCCTAATTTCCTTTTTGGACTGAAACATACCGCCGTCCACAGAGTGTACCAAATGTCAGTATGGAAGACATCTTGATGTCCCACTCAGTCTGATTCAGCAAGCTAGGCTTCACCAAGGACGCGTTTCCAACCTGGGAAGCCACATCTCCCCAACCCTAACCCTCACTTGAGACTTAACCTGATTTTCTTGTGCAAATGTAACAAACCCCCATCCTCATGTTGTACTAAAAGACAGTAGGCACACGATTCCTTTGGCCCTCTCAGTCTGTTTCACCATGCTTGGCTTCAGCAACACCGTGTTTCCATTCTGGGAAGCCATATCTCCTGACCGCTAACCCTAACTTGGGTCTTAACCCTAATTTTTTCTTCCGACTGAAACATTTCCCTGTCCACATGGTGTACTAACTGGCAGTATGTTATACTCCTGATGGCCTACTCAGTCTGTTTTACCAATCTAGGCTTCACCAAAACCCTGGTTACATCCTGGGAAGCCAAGTCTCCCCAACCCTAACCCTAATTTGAGTCTCAGGCCTCGTTTCCTTTTTTGGACTGAAACATACCGCCGTCCACAGAGTGTACCAAATGTCAGTATGGAAGACATCTTGATGTCCCACTCAGTCTGATTCAGCAAGCTAGGCTTCACCAAGGACCCGTTTCCAACCTGGGAAGCCACATCTCCCCAACCCTAACCCTAACTTGAGACTTAACCTGATTTTCTTGTGCAAATGTAACAAACCCCCATCCTCATGTTGTACTAAAAGACAGTAGGCACACGATTCCTTTGGCCCTCTCAGTCTGTTTCACCATGCTTGGCTTCAGCAACACCCTGTTTCCCTTCTGGGAAGCCATGTCTCCTGACCGCTAACCCTAACTTGGGTCTTAACCCTAATTTTTTCTTTGGACTGAAACATTTCCCTGTCCACATGGTGTACTAACTGGCAGTATGTTATACTCCTGATGGCCTACTCAGTCTGTTTTACCAATCTAGGCTTCACCAAAACCCTGGTTACAACCTGGGAAGCCAAGTCTCCCCAACCCTAACCCTAATTTGAGTCTCAGGCCTAATTTCCTTTTTGGACTGAAACATACTGCCGTCCACAGAGTGTACCAAATGTCAGTATGGAAGACATCTTGATGTCCCACTCAGTCTGATTCAGCAAGTTAGGCTTCACCAAGGACCCGTTTCCAACCTGGGAAGCCACATCTCCCCAACCCTAACCCTCACATGAGACTTAACCTGATTTTCTTGTGCAAATGTAACAAACCCCCATCCTCATGTCCTACTAAAAGACAGTAGGCACACGATTCCTTTGGCCCTCTCAGTCTGTTTCACCATGCTTGGCTTCAGCAACACCCTGTTTCCCTTCTGGGAAGCCAAGTCTCCCGACCCCTAACCCTCACTTGGGTCTTAACCCAAATATCCTCTATGGAATGAAACATCTCCCTCTCCATAGGGTGTATTAACAGGCAGTATGTTATCCTCCTGATGGCCTACTCAGTCTGTTTTACCAATCTATGCTTCACCAAGACCCTGGTTCCATCCTGGGAAACCAATTCTCCCCAACCCTAACCCTAATTTGAGTCTTAGCCCTTTTTTCCTTTTTGGACTGAAACATACCGCCGTCCACAGAGTGTACCAAATGTCAGTATGGAAGCCATCTTGATGGCGACTCAGTCTGATTCACCAAGCTAGGCTTCACCAAGAACTCGTTTTCTACCTGGCAAGCCACATCTCCCCATCCCTAGCCCTAACATGAGATTTTACCCCAATTTTCTTGTGCAACTGTAACAAACCGCCGTCCATGCTTTGTAGTAAAAGAAAGAAGGCACCCCGTTCTGATGGCCCACTCTGTCTGTTTTAGCAAGCTTGCCTTCACCAAAGCCCTGTTTCCATTCGGGGAAGCCCAGTCTCCCCAATCCTAACCCTAACCTGGTTTTTAACCCTAATTTCCGTTTGGGAATCAAACATCCCCCGTCCAAACAGTGTTCTAAAAGACAGGAGGCAACCCTTGGTGAAGCCCTACTCACTCTATTTCAACATGCTTGGCTTTTCAGAGGCCCTGGTTCACTCCTGGGAAGCCAAGTCTCCACAACCCTAACCCTACCTGGAGTCTTAACCCTAATGTTCTTGTGCGACTGTAACAAACGCCCATCCACAGGTTGACAGTAGGCACACCACTCCTTTGGCCCTGTCAGTCTGTTTCACCATGCTTGGCTTCAGCAACACCCTGTTTCCCTTCTGGGAAGCCAAGTCTCCCGACCCCTAACCCTCACTTGGGTCTTAACCCAAATTTCCTCTATGGATTGAAACATGTCCCTGTCCATAGGGTGTATTAACAGGCAGTATGTTATCCTCCTGATGGCCTACTCAGTCTGTTTTACCAAATTAGGCTTCACCAAGACCCTGGTTCCCTCCTGGGAAAACAAGTCTCCCCAACCCTAAAACTAATTTGAGTCTCAGGCCTAATTTCCTTTTTGGACTGAAACATACTGCCGTCCACAGAGTGTACCAAATGTCAGTATGGAAGACATCTTGATGTCCCACTCAGTCTGATTCAGCAAGTTAGGCTTCACCAAGGACCCGTTTCCAACCTGGGAAGCCACATCTCCCCAACCCTAACCCTAACTTGAGACTCAACCTGATTTTCTTGTGCAAATGTAACAAACCCCCATCCTCATGTCCTACTAAAAGACAGTAGGCACACGATTCGTTTGGCCCTCTCAGTCTGTTTCACCATGCTTGGCTTCAGCAACACCCTGTTTCCCTTCTGGGAAGCCAAGTCTCCCGACCCCTAACCCTCACTTGGGTCTTAACCCAAATATCCTCTATGGAATGAAACATCTCCCTCTCCATAGGGTGTATTAACAGGCAGTATGTTATCCTCCTGATGGCCTACTCAGTCTGTTTTACCAATCTATGCTTCACCAAGACCCTGGTTCCATCCTGGGAAACCAATTCTCCCCAACCCTAACCCTAATTTGAGTCTCAGCCCGTTTTTCCTTTTTGGACTGAAACATACCGCCGTCCACAGAGTGTACCAAATGTCAGTATGGAAGCCATCTTGATGGCGACTCAGTCTGATTCACCTAGCTAGGCTTCACCAAGAACTCGTTTTCTACCTGGCAAGCCACATCTCCCCTTCCCTAGCCCTAACATGAGATTTTACCCCAATTTTCTTGTGCAACTGTAACAAACCGCCGTCCACGCTTTGAAGTAAAAGAAAGAAGGCACCCCGTTCTGATGGCCCACTCAGTCTGTTTTAGCAAGCTTGCCTTCACCAAAGCCCTGATTCCATTCGGGGAAGCCCAGTCTCCCCAATCCTAACCCTAACCTGGTTTTTAACCCTAATTTCCGTTTGGGAATCAAACATCCCCCGTCCAAACAGTGTTCTAAAAGACAGGAGGCAACCCTTGGTGAAGCCCCACTCACTCTATTTCAACATGCTTGGCTTTTCAGAGGCCCTGGTTCACTCCTGGGAAGCCAAGTCTCCACAACCCTAACCCTACCTGGAGTCTTAACCCTAATGTTCTTGTGCGACTGTAACAAACGCCCATCCACAGGTTGACAGTAGGCACACCACTCCTTTGGCCCTGTCAGTCTGTTTCACCATGCTTGGCTTCAGCAACACCCTGTTTCCCTTCTGGGAAGCCAAGTCTCCCGACCCCTAACCCTCACTTGGGTCTTAACCCAAATTTCCTCTATGGAATGAAACATGTCCCTGTCCATAGGGTGTATTAACAGGCAGTATGTTATCCTCCTGATGGCCTACTCAGTCTGTTTTACCAATCTAGGCTTCACCAAGACCCCGGTTCCATCCTGGGAAACCAATTCTCCCCAACCCTAACCCTAATTTGAGTCTTAGCCCTAATTTCCTTTTTGGACTGAAACATACCGCCGTCCACAGAGTGTACCAAATGTCAGTATGGAAGACATCTTGATGTCCCACTCAGTCTGATTCAGCATGCTAGGCTTCACCAAGGACCTATTTCCAGCATGGGAAGCCACATCTCCCCAACCCTAACCCTAACTTGAGACTCAACCTGATTTCGTTGTGCAAATGTAACAAACCCCCATCCTCATGTTGTACTAAAAGACAGTAGGCACACAATTCCTTTGGCCCTCTCAGTCTGTTTCACCATGCTTGGCTTCAGCAACACCCTGTTTCCCTTCTGGGAAGCCAAGTCTCCCGACCCCTAACCCTCACTTGGGTCTTAACCCAAATTTCCTCTATGGAATGAAACATCTCCCTCTCCATAGGGTGTATTAACAGGCAGTATGTTATCCTCCGGATGGCCTACTCAGTCTGTTTTACCAATCTATGCTTCACCAAGACCCTGGTTCCATCCTGGGAAACCAATTCTCCCCAACCCTAACCCTAATTTGAGTCTCAGCCCGTTTTTCCTTTTTGGAATGAAACATACCGCCGTCCACAGAGTGTACCAAATGTCAGTATGGAAGCCATCTTGATGGCGACTCAGTCTGATTCACCAAGCTAGGCTTCACCAAGAACTCGTTTTCTACCTGGCAAGCCACATCTCCCCTTCCCTAGCCCTAACATGAGATTTTACCCCAATTTTCTTGTGCAACTGTAACAAACCGCCGTCCACGCTTTGAAGTAAAAGAAAGAAGGCACCCCGTTCTGATGGCCCACTCAGTCTGTTTTAGCAAGCTTGCCTTCACCGAAGCCCTGATTCCATTCGGGGAAGCCCAGTCTCCCCAATCCTAACCCTAACCTGGGTTTTAACCCTAATTTCCGTTTGGGAATCAAACATCCCCCGTCCAAACAGTGTTCTAAAAGACAGGAGGCAACCTTTGGTGAAGCCCCACTCACTCTATTTCAACATGCTTGGCTTTTCAGAGGCCCTGGTTCACTCCTGGGAAGCCAAGTCTCCACAACCCTAACCCTACCTGGAGTCTTAACCCTAATGTTCTTGTGCGACTGTAACAAACGCCCATCCACAGGTTGACAGTAGGCACACCACTCCTTTGGCCCTGTCAGTCTGTTTCACCATGCTTGGCTTCAGCAACACCCTGTTTCCCTTCTGGGAAGCCAAGTCTCCCGACCCCTAACCCTCACTTGGGTCTTAACCCAAATTTCCTCTATGGAATGAAACATGTCCCTGTCCATAGGGTGTATTAACAGGCAGTATGTTATCCTCCTGATGGCCTACTCAGTCTGTTTTACCAATCTATGCTTCACCAAGACCCTGGTTCCATCCTGGGAAACCAATTCTCCCCAACCCTAACCCTAATTTGAGTCTTAGCCCTAATTTCCTTTTTGGACTGAAACATACCGCCGTCCACAGAGTGTACCAAATGTCAGTATGGAAGACATCTTGATGTCCCACTCAGTCTGATTCAGCAAGCTAGGCTTCACCAAGGACCTATTTCCAGCCTTGGAAGCCACATCTCCCCAACCCTAACCCTCACTTGAGACTTAACCTGATTTTCTTGTGCGAATGTAACAAACCCCCATCCTCATGTTGTACTAAAAGACAGTAGGCACACAATTCCTTTGGCCCTCTCAGTCTGTTTCACCATGCTTGGCTTCAGCAACACCCTGTTTCCCTTCTGGGAAGCCATGTCTCCTGACCGCTAACCCTAACTTGGGTTTTAACCCTAATTTTTTCCTTGGACTGAAACATTTCCCTGTCCACATGGTGTACTAACTGGCAGTATGTTATCCTCCTGATGGCCTACTCAGTCTGTTTTACCAATCTAGGCTTCACCAAAACCCTGGTTACATCCTGGGAAGCCAAGTCTCCCCAACCCTAACCCTAATTTGAGTCTCAGGCCTAATTTCCTTTTTGGACTGAAACATAACGCCGTCCACAGAGTGTACCAAATGTCAGTATGGAAGACATCTTGATGTCCCACTCAGTCTGATTCAGCAAGTTAGGCTTCACCAAGGACCCGTTTCCAACCTGGGAAGCCACATCTCCCCAACCCTAACCCTAACTTGAGACTTAACCTGATTTTCTTGTGCAAATGTAACAAACCCCCATCCTCATGTTGTACTAAAAGACAGTAGGCATACAATTCCTTTGGCCCTCTCAGTCTGTTTCACCATGCTTGGCTTCAGCAACACCCTGTTTCCATTCTGGGAAGCCATGTCTCCTGACCGCTAACCCTAACTTGGGTCTTAACCCTAATTTTTTCTTTGGACTGAAACATTTCCCTGTCCACATGGTGTACTAACTGGCAGTATGTTATCCTCCTGATGGCCTACTCAGTCTGTTTTAGCAATCTAGGCTTCACCAAGACCCTGGTTACATCCTGGGAAGCCAAGTCTCCCCAACCCTAACCCTAATTTGAGTCTCAGGCCAAATTTCCTTTTTGGACTGAAACATACCGCCGTCCACAGAGTGTACCAAATGTCACTATGGAAGCCATCTTGATGTCCCACTCAGTCTGATTCAGCAAGCTAGGCTTCACCAAGGATGCGTTTCCAACCTGGGAAGCCACATCTCCCCAACCCTAACCCTCACTTGAGACTTAACCTGATTTTCTTGTGCGAATGTAACAAACCCCCATCCTCATGTTGTACTAAAAGACAGTAGGCACACAATTCCTTTGGCCCTCTCAGTCTGTTTCACCATGCTTGGCTTCAGCAACACCCTGTTTCCCTTCTGGGAAGCCATGTCTCCTGACCGCTAACCCTAACTTGGGTTTTAACCCTAATTTTTTCCTTGGACTGAAACATTTCCCTGTCCACATGGTGTACTAACTGGCAGTATGTTATCCTCCTGATGGCCTACTCAGTCTGTTTTACCAATCTAGGCTTCACCAAAACCCTGGTTACATCCTGGGAAGCCAAGTCTCCCCAACCCTAACCCTAATTTGAGTCTCAGGCCTAATTTCCTTTTTGGACTGAAACATAACGCCGTCCACAGAGTGTACCAAATGTCAGTATGGAAGACATCTTGATGTCCCACTCAGTCTGATTCAGCAAGCTAGGCTTCACCAAGGACGCGTTTCCAACCTGGAAAGCCACATCTCCCCAACCCTAACCCTAACTTGACACTTAACCTGATTTTCTTGTGCAAATGTAACAAACCCCCATCCTCATGTTGTACTAAAAGACAGTAGGCACACAATTCCTTTGGCCCTCTCAGTCTGTTTCACCATGCTTGGCTTCAGCAACACCCTGTTTCCCTTCTGGGAAGCCATGTCTCCTGACCGCTAACCCTAACTTGGGTCTTAACCCTAATTTTTTCCTTGGACTGAAACATTTCCCTGTCCACATGGTGTACTAACTGGCAGTATGTTATACTCCTGATGGCCTACTCAGTCTGTTTTACCAATCTAGGCTTCACCAAAACACTGGTTACATCCTGGGAAGCCAAGTCTCCCCAACCCTAACCCTAATTTGAGTCTCAGGCCCAATTTCCTTTTTGGACTGAAACATAATGCCGTCCACAGAGTGTACCAAATGTCAGTATGGAAGACATCTTGATGTCCCTCTCAGTCTGATTCAGCATGTTAGGCTTCACCAAGGACCCGTTTCCAACCTGGGAAGCCACATCTCCCCATCGCTAGCCCTAACATGAGATTTTACCCTAATTTTCTTGTGCAAATGTAACAAACCCCCATCCTCATGTTCTACTAAAAGACAGTAGGCACACAATTCCTTTGGCCCTGTCAGTCTGTTTCACCATGCTTGGCTTCACCAACACCCTGTTTCCCTTCTGGGAAGCCATGTCTCCTGACCGCTAACCCTAACTTGGGTCTTAACCCTAATTTTTTCTTTGGACTGAAACAGTTCCCTGTCCACATGGTGTACTAACTGGCAGTATGTTATACTCCTGATGACCTACTCAGTCTGTTTTACCAATCTAGGCTTCACCAAAACCCTGGTTACATCCTGGGAAGCCAATTCTCCCCAACCCTAACCCTAATTTGAGTCTTAGCCCTAATTTCCTTTTTGGACTGAAACATACCGCCGTCCACAGAGTGTACCAAATGTCAGTATGGAAGACATCTTGATGTCCCACTCAGTCTGATTCAGCAAGCTAGGCTTCACCAAGGACGCGTTTCCAACCTGGGAAGCCACATCTCCCCAACCCTAACCCTCACTTGAGACTTAACCTGATTTTCTTGTGCAAATGTAACAAACCCCCATCCTCATGTTGTACTAAAAGACAGTAGGCACACGATTCCTTTGGCCCTCTCAGTCTGTTTCACCATGCTTGGCTTCAGCAACACCGTGTTTCCATTCTGGGAAGCCATATCTCCTGACCGCTAACCCTAACTTGGGTCTTAACCCTAATTTTTTCTTCCGACTGAAACATTTCCCTGTCCACATGGTGTACTAACTGGCAGTATGTTATACTCCTGATGGCCTACTCAGTCTGTTTTACCAATCTAGGCTTCACCAAAACCCTGGTTACATCCTGGGAAGCCAAGTCTCCCCAACCCTAACCCTAATTTGAGTCTCAGGCCTCGTTTCCTTTTTTGGACTGAAACATACCGCCGTCCACAGAGTGTACCAAATGTCAGTATGGAAGACATCTTGATGTCCCACTCAGTCTGATTCAGCAAGCTAGGCTTCACCAAGGACCCGTTTCCAACCTGGGAAGCCACATCTCCCCAACCCTAACCCTAACTTGAGACTTAACCTGATTTTCTTGTGCAAATGTAACAAACCCCCATCCTCATGTTGTACTAAAAGACAGTAGGCACACGATTCCTTTGGCCCTCTCAGTCTGTTTCACCATGCTTGGCTTCAGCAACACCGTGTTTCCATTCTGGGAAGCCATGTCTCCTGACCGCTAACCCTAACTTGGGTCTTAACCCTAATTTTTTCTTTGGACTGAAACATTTCCCTGTCCACATGGTGTACTAACTGGCAGTAAGTTATACTCCTGATGGCCTACTCAGTCTGTTTTACCAATCTAGGCTTCACCAAAACCCTGGTTACATCCTGGGAAGCCAAGTCTCCCCAACCCTAACCCTAATTTGAGTCTTAGCCCTTTTTTCCTTTTTGGACTGAAACATACCGCCGTCCACAGAGTGTACCAAATGTCAGTATGGAAGCCATCTTGATGGCGACTCAGTCTGATTCACCAAGCTAGGCTTCACCAAGAACTCGTTTTCTACCTGGCAAGCCACATCTCCCCATCCCTAGCCCTAACATGAGATTTTACCCCAATTTTCTTGTGCAACTGTAACAAACCGCCGTCCACGCTTTGTAGTAAAAGAAAGAAGGCACCCCGTTCTGATGGCCCACTCAGTCTGTTTTAGCAAGCTTGCCTTCACCAAAGCCCTGTTTCCATTCGGGGAAGCCCAGTCTCCCCAATCCTAACCCTAACCTGGGTTTTAACCCTAATTTCCGTTTGGGAATCAAACATCCCCCGTCCAAACAGTGTTCTAAAAGACAGGAGGCAACCCTTGGTGAAGCCCCACTCACTCTATTTCAACATGCTTGGCTTTTCAGAGGCCCTGGTTCACTCCTGGGAAGCCAAGTCTCCACAACCCTAACCCTACCTGGAGTCTTAACCCTAATGTTCTTGTGCGACTGTAACAAACGCCCATCCACAGGTTGACAGTAGGCACACCACTCCTTTGGCCCTGTCAGTCTGTTTCACCATGCTTGGCTTCAGCAACACCCTGTTTCCCTTCTGGGAAGCCAAGTCTCCCGACCCCTAACCCTCACTTGGGTCTTAACCCAAATTTCCTCTATGGATTGAAACATGTCCCTGTCCATAGGGTGTATTAACAGGCAGTATGTTATCCTCCTGATGGCCTACTCAGTCTGTTTTACCAAATTAGGCTTCACCAAGACCCTGGTTCCCTCCTGGGAAAACAAGTCTCCCCAACCCTAAAACTAATTTGAGTCTCAGGCCTAATTTCCTTTTTGGACTGAAACATACTGCCGTCCACAGAGTGTACCAAATGTCAGTATGGAAGACATCTTGATGTCCCACTCAGTCTGATTCAGCAAGTTAGGCTTCACCAAGGACCCGTTTCCAACCTGGGAAGCCACATCTCCCCAACCCTAACCCTAACTTGAGACTTAACCTGATTTTCTTGTGCAAATGTAACAAACCCCCATCCTCATGTCCTACTAAAAGACAGTAGGCACACGATTCGTTTGGCCCTCTCAGTCTGTTTCACCATGCTTGGCTTCAGCAACACCCTGTTTCCCTTCTGGGAAGCCAAGTCTCCCGACCCCTAACCCTCACTTGGGTCTTAACCCAAATATCCTCTATGGAATGAAACATGTCCCTGTCCATAGGGTGTATTAACAGGCAGTATGTTATCCTCCGGATGGCCTACTCAGTCTGTTTTACCAATCTATGCTTCACCAAGACCCTGGTTCCATCCTGGGAAACCAATTCTCCCCAACCCTAACCCTAATTTGAGTCTTAGCCCTTTTTTCCTTTTTGGACTGAAACATACCGCCGTCCACAGAGTGTACCAAATGTCAGTATGGAAGCCATCTTGATGGCGACTCAGTCTGATTCACCAAGCTAGGCTTCACCAAGAACTCGTTTTCTACCTGGCAAGCCACATCTCCCCATCCCTAGCCCTAACATGAGATTTTACTCCAATTTTCTTGTGCAACTTTAACAAACCGCCGTCCATGCTTTGTAGTAAAAGAAAGAAGGCACCCCGTTCTGATGGCCCACTCTGTCTGTTTTAGCAAGCTTGCCTTCACCAAAGCCCTGTTTCCATTCGGGGAAGCCCAGTCTCCCCAATCCTAACCCTAACCTGGTTTTTAACCCTAATTTCCGTTTGGGAATCAAACATCCCCCGTCCAAACAGTGTTCTAAAAGACAGGAGGCAACCCTTGGTGAAGCCCCACTCACTCTATTTCAACATGCTTGGCTTTTCAGAGGCCCTGGTTCACTCCTGGGAAGCCAAGTCTCCACAACCCTAACCCTACCTGGAGTCTTAACCCTAATGTTCTTGTGCGACTGTAACAAACGCCCATCCACAGGTTGACAGTAGGCACACCACTCCTTTGGCCCTGTCAGTCTGTTTCACCATGCTTGGCTTCAGCAACACCCTGTTTCCCTTCTGGGAAGCCAAGTCTCCCGACCCCTAACCCTCACTTGGGTCTTAACCCAAATTTCCTCTATGGATTGAAACATGTCCCTGTCCATAGGGTGTATTAACAGGCAGTATGTTATCCTCCTGATGGCCTACTCAGTCTGTTTTACCAAATTAGGCTTCACCAAGACCCTGGTTCCCTCCTGGGAAAACAAGTCTCCCCAACCCTAAAACTAATTTGAGTCTCAGGCCTAATTTCCTTTTTGGACTGAAACATACTGCCGTCCACAGAGTGTACCAAATGTCAGTATGGAAGACATCTTGATGTCCCACTCAGTCTGATTCAGCAAGTTAGGCTTCACCAAGGACCCGTTTCCAACCTGGGAAGCCACATCTCCCCAACCCTAACCCTAACTTGAGACTCAACCTGATTTTCTTGTGCAAATGTAACAAACCCCCATCCTCATGTCCTACTAAAAGACAGTAGGCACACGATTCGTTTGGCCCTCTCAGTCTGTTTCACCATGCTTGGCTTCAGCAACACCCTGTTTCCCTTCTGGGAAGCCAAGTCTCCCGACCCCTAACCCTCACTTGGGTCTTAACCCAAATATCCTCTATGGAATGAAACATCTCCCTCTCCATAGGGTGTATTAACAGGCAGTATGTTATCCTCCTGATGGCCTACTCAGTCTGTTTTACCAATCTATGCTTCACCAAGACCCTGGTTCCATCCTGGGAAACCAATTCTCCCCAACCCTAACCCTAATTTGAGTCTCAGCCCGTTTTTCCTTTTTGGACTGAAACATACCGCCGTCCACAGAGTGTACCAAATGTCAGTATGGAAGCCATCTTGATGGCGACTCAGTCTGATTCACCTAGCTAGGCTTCACCAAGAACTCGTTTTCTACCTGGCAAGCCACATCTCCCCTTCCCTAGCCCTAACATGAGATTTTACCCCAATTTTCTTGTGCAACTGTAACAAACCGCCGTCCACGCTTTGAAGTAAAAGAAAGAAGGCACCCCGTTCTGATGGCCCACTCAGTCTGTTTTAGCAAGCTTGCCTTCACCAAAGCCCTGATTCCATTCGGGGAAGCCCAGTCTCCCCAATCCTAACCCTAACCTGGGTTTTAACCCTAATTTCCGTTTGGGAATCAAACATCCCCCGTCCAAACAGTGTTCTAAAAGACAGGAGGCAACCCTTGGTGAAGCCCCACTCACTCTATTTCAACATGCTTGGCTTTTCAGAGGCCCTGGTTCACTCCTGGGAAGCCAAGTCTCCACAACCCTAACCCTACCTGGAGTCTTAACCCTAATGTTCTTGTGCGACTGTAACAAACGACCATCCACAGGTTGACAGTAGGCACACCACTCCTTTGGCCCTGTCAGTCTGTTTCACCATGCTTGGCTTCAGCAACACCCTGTTTCCCTTCTGGGAAGCCAAGTCTCCCGACCCCTAACCCTCACTTGGGTCTTAACCCAAATTTCCTCTATGGAATGAAACATGTCCCTGTCCATAGGGTGTATTAACAGGCAGTATGTTATCCTCCTGATGGCCTACTCAGTCTGTTTTACCAATCTATGCTTCACCAAGACCCTGGTTCCATCCTGGGAAACCAATTCTCCCCAACCCTAACCCTAATTTGAGTCTTAGCCCTAATTTCCTTTTTGGACTGAAACATACCGCCGTCCACAGAGTGTACCAAATGTCAGTATGGAAGACATCTTGATGTCCCACTCAGTCTGATTCAGCAAGCTAGGCTTCACCAAGGACCTATTTCCAGCCTTGGAAGCCACATCTCCCCAACCCTAACCCTAACTTGAGACTCAACCTGATTTCGTTGTGCAAATGTAACAAACCCCCATCCTCATGTTGTACTAAAAGACAGTAGGCACACAATTCCTTTGGCCCTCTCAGTCTGTTTCACCATGCTTGGCTTCAGCAACACCGTGTTTCCATTCTGGGAAGCCATATCTCCTGACAGCTAACCCTAACTTGGGTCTTAACCCTAATTTTTTTCTTCCGACTGAAACATTTCCCTGTCCACATGGTGTACTACCTGGCAGTATGTTATACTCCTGATGGCCTACTCAGTCTGTTTTACCAATCTAGGCTTCACCAAAACCCTGGTTACAACCTGGGAAGCCAAGTCTCCCCAACCCTAACCCTAATTTGAGTCTCAGGCCTAATTTCCTTTTTGGACTGAAACATACTGCCGTCCACAGAGTGTACCAAATGTCAGTATGGAAGACATCTTGATGTCCCACTCAGTCTGATTCAGCAAGTTAGGCTTCACCAAGGACCCGTTTCCAACCTGGGAAGCCACATCTCCCCAACCCTAACCCTAACTTGAGACTTAACCTGATTTTCTTGTGCAAATGTAACAAACCCCCATCCTCATGTTGTACTAAAAGACAGTAGGCACACGATTCCTTTGGCCCTCTCAGTCTGTTTCACCATGCTTGGCTTCAGCAACACCCTGTTTCCCTTCTGGGAAGCCAAGTCTCCCGACCCCTAACCCTCACTTGGGTCTTAACCCAAATATCCTCTATGGAATGAAACATCTCCCTCTCCATAGGGTGTATTAACAGGCAGTATGTTATCCTCCTGATGGCCTACTCAGTCTGTTTTACCAATCTATGCTTCACCAAGACCCTGGTTCCATCCTGGGAAACCAATTCTCCCCAACCCTAACCCTAATTTGAGTCTTAGCCCTTTTTTCCTTTTTGGACTGAAACATACCGCCGTCCACAGAGTGTACCAAATGTCAGTATGGAAGCCATCTTGATGGCGACTCAGTCTGATTCACCAAGCTAGGCTTCACCAAGAACTCGTTTTCTACCTGGCAAGCCACATCTCCCCATCCCTAGCCCTAACATGAGATTTTACCCCAATTTTCTTGTGCAACTGTAACAAACCGCCGTCCATGCTTTGTAGTAAAAGAAAGAAGGCACCCCGTTCTGATGGCCCACTCTGTCTGTTTTAGCAAGCTTGCCTTCACCAAAGCCCTGTTTCCATTCGGGGAAGCCCAGTCTCCCCAATCCTAACCCTAACCTGGTTTTTAACCCTAATTTCCGTTTGGGAATCAAACATCCCCCGTCCAAACAGTGTTCTAAAAGACAGGAGGCAACCCTTGGTGAAGCCCCACTCACTCTATTTCAACATGCTTGGCTTTTCAGAGGCCCTGGTTCACTCCTGGGAAGCCAAGTCTCCACAACCCTAACCCTACCTGGAGTCTTAACCCTAATGTTCTTGTGCGACTGTAACAAACGCCCATCCACAGGTTGACAGTAGGCACACCACTCCTTTGGCCCTGTCAGTCTGTTTCACCATGCTTGGCTTCAGCAACACCCTGTTTCCCTTCTGGGAAGCCAAGTCTCCCGACCCCTAACCCTCACTTGGGTCTTAACCCAAATTTCCTCTATGGATTGAAACATGTCCCTGTCCATAGGGTGTATTAACAGGCAGTATGTTATCCTCCTGATGGCCTACTCAGTCTGTATTACCAAATTAGGCTTCACCAAGACCCTGGTTCCCTCCTGGGAAAACAAGTCTCCCCAACCCTAAAACTAATTTGAGTCTCAGGCCTAATTTCCTTTTTGGACTGAAACATACTGCCGTCCACAGAGTGTACCAAATGTCAGTATGGAAGACATCTTGATGTCCCACTCAGTCTGATTCAGCAAGTTAGGCTTCACCAAGGACCCGTTTCCAACCTGGGAAGCCACATCTCCCCAACCCTAACCCTAACTTGAGACTTAACCTGATTTTCTTGTGCAAATGTAACAAACCCCCATCCTCATGTCCTACTAAAAGACAGTAGGCACACGATTCGTTTGGCCCTCTCAGTCTGTTTCACCATGCTTGGCTTCAGCAACACCCTGTTTCCCTTCTGGGAAGCCAAGTCTCCCGACCCCTAACCCTCACTTGGGTCTTAACCCAAATATCCTCTATGGAATGAAACATCTCCCTCTCCATAGGGTGTATTAACAGGCAGTATGTTATCCTCCGGATGGCCTACTCAGTCTGTTTTACCAATCTATGCTTCACCAAGACCCTGGTTCCATCCTGGGAAACCAATTCTCCCCAACCCTAACCCTAATTTGAGTCTCAGCCCGTTTTTCCTTTTTGGACTGAAACATACCGCCGTCCACAGAGTGTACCAAATGTCAGTATGGAAGCCATCTTGATGGCGACTCAGTCTGATTCACCAAGCTAGGCTTCACCAAGAACTCGTTTTCTACCTGGCAAGCCACATCTCCCCTTCCCTAGCCCTAACATGAGATTTTACCCCAATTTTCTTGTGCAACTGTAACAAACCGCCGTCCACGCTTTGAAGTAAAAGAAAGAAGGCACCCCGTTCTGATGGCCCACTCAGTCTGTTATAGCAAGCTTGCATTCACCAAAGCCCTGATTCCATTCGGGGAAGCCCAGTCTCCCCAATCCTAACCCTAACCTGGGTTTTAACCCTAATTTCCGTTTGGGAATCAAACATCCCCCGTCCAAACAGTGTTCTAAAAGACAGGAGGCAACCCTTGGTGAAGCCCCACTCACTCTATTTCAACATGCTTGGCTTTTCAGAGGCCCTGGTTCACTCCTGGGAAGCCAAGTCTCCACAACCCTAACCCTACCTGGAGTCTTAACCCTAATGTTCTTGTGCGACTGTAACAAACGCCCATCCACAGGTTGACAGTAGGCACACCACTCCTTTGGCCCTGTCAGTCTGTTTCACCATGCTTGGCTTCAGCAACACCCTGTTTCCCTTCTGGGAAGCCAAGTCTCCCGACCCCTAACCCTCACTTGGGTCTTAACCCAAATTTCCTCTATGGAATGAAACATGTCCCTGTCCATAGGGTGTATTAACAGGCAGTATGTTATCCTCCTGATGGCCTACTCAGTCTGTTTTACTAATCTATGCTTCACCAAGACCCTGGTTCCATCCGGGGAAACAAGTCTCCCCAACCCTAACCCGAATTTGAGTCTCAGGCCTAATTTCCTTTTTGGACTGAAACATACCGCCGTCCACAGAGTGTACCAAATGTCAGTATGGAAGCCATCTTGATGGCGACTCAGTCTTATTCACCAAGCTAGGCTTCACCAAGAACTCGTTTTCTACCTGGCAAGCCACATCTCCCCATCGCTAGCCCTAACATGAGATTTTACCCTAATTTTCTTGTGCAATTGTAAGAAACCGCCGTCCACGCTTTGTAGTAAAAGAAAGAAGGCACCCCGTTCTGATGGCCCACTCAGTCTGTTTTACCAAACTCACCGTCACCAACACCTTCTTTCCATTCTGGGAAGACCAGTCTCCCGAACCCTAACCCTAACCTGGGTTTTAACCCTAATTTCCTTTTGGGGATGAAACATCCCCCCGTCCACACAGTGTACTAAAAGACAGGAGGCAACCTTTCATGAAGGCCCACTCATTCTCTTTCAACATGCTTTTCTTTTCCGAGGCCATGGTTCACTCCTGGGAAGGCAAGTCTCCCCAACCCTAACCCTAACTTGGGTCTTAACCCTAATTTTTTCTTTGGACTGAAACATTTCCCTGTCCACATGGTATACTAACTGGCAGTATGTTATACTCCTGACGGTCTACTCAGTCTGTTTTACCAATCGAGGTTTCACCAAGACCCTGGTTCCATCCTGGGAAGCCCAGTCTCCCCAACGCTAACTCTAACTTGGGTTTCAACCCAAATATTGTAGAGGAACGTTAACATCCCACAGTTCACAAGGTGTAGTAAAAGACAAGAGGCAACCCATCCTGTTGGGCCACTCAATCGGTGTCACCATGCTTGGCTTTACCGAGTTCCTGTTTCCCTCCTGAGTAGCCCAGTCTCCCCAACCCTAATCCTAATTGGAGTCTCAACACTAATCTCCTTTTTGGACTGAAACATACCGCCGTCCACAGAGTGTACCAAATGTCAGTATGGAAGCCATCTTGTTGTCCCACTCAGTCTGATTCACCAAGCTAGGCTTCACCAAGAACCCATTTCCAACCTGGGAAGTCCAGTCTCCCAAACCCTAACCCCAACGTCGGTTTTAACCCTAATTTCCTTTTAGGAATGAAACATCCCCCCATCCACACGGTGTTCTAGAAGAAAGGAGGCAACCCTTCGTGAAGGCCCACTCATTCTGTTTCAACATGCTTGGCTTTTCCGAGGCCCTGGTTCACTCCTGGGAAGCCACGTCTCCCCAACCCTAACTCTAACTTGAGACTTAACCTAATTTTCTTGTGCAACTGTAACAAACCGCCGTCCACACTTTGCACTAAAAGATAGTACGCACCCCGTTCTGATGTCCCACTCAGTCTGTTTTACCATGCTCGCCTTCACCAACACCCTGTTTCCATTCTGGGAAGCCCATTCTCCCGAACCCTACCCTAACTTGGGTTTTAACCCTAATTTCCTCTTGGGAATGAAACATCCCCCCGTCCACACAGTGTACTAAAAGACAGGAGGCAACTTTCGTGAAGGCCCACTCATTCTCTTTCAACATGCTTTTCTTTTCCGAGGCCATGGTTCACTCCTGGGAAGTCAAGTCTCCCCAACCCTAACCGTAACTTGGATCGTAACCCTAATTTCCTCTTGGGACTGAAACATGTCCCTGTCCACACTGTGTACTAACGGGCAATATATTATCCTCCTGATGGCCCATTCAGTCTGTTTTAGCAATCTAGGCTTCACCAAAACCCTGGTTACATCCTGGGAAGCCAAGTCTCCCCAACCCTAACCCTAATTTGAGTCTCAGGCCAAATTTCCTTTTTGGACTGAAACATACCGCCATCCACAGAGTGTACCAAATGTCAGTATGGAAGCCATCTTGATGGCGACTCAGTCTGATTCACCAAGCTAGGCTTCACCAAGAACTCGTTTTCTACCTGGCAAGCCACATCTGCCCATCCCTAGCCCTAACATGAGATTTTACCCCAATTTTCTTGTGCAACTGTAACAAACCGCCGTCCACGCTTTGTAGTAAAAGAAAGAAGGCACCCCGTTCTGATGGCCCACTCAGTCTGTTTTAGCAAGCTTGCCTTCACCAAAGCCCTGTTTCAATTCAGGGAAGCCCAGTCTCCCCAATCCTAACCCTAACCTGGGTTTTAACCCTAATTTCCGTTTGGGAATCAAACATCCCCCGTCCAAACAGTGTTCTAAAAGACAGGAGGCAACCCTTGGTGAAGCCCCACTCACTCTATTTCAACATGCTTGGCTTTTCAGAGGCCCTGGTTCACTCCTGGGAAGCCAAGTCTCCACAACCCTAACCCTACCTGGAGTCTTAACCCTAATGTTCTTGTGCGACTGTAACAAACGCCCATCCACAGGTTGACAGTAGGCACACCACTCCTTTGGCCCTGTCAGTCTGTTTCACCATGCTTGGCTTCAGCAACACCCTGTTTCCCTTCTGGGAAGCCAAGTCTCCCGACCCCTAACCCTCACTTGGGTCTTAACCCAAATTTCCTCTATGGAATGAAACATGTCCCTGTCCATAGGGTGTATTAAAAGGCAGTATGTTATCCTCCTGATGGCCTACTCAGTCTGTTTTACCAATCTATGCTTCACCAAGACCCTGGTTCCATCCTGGGAAACCAATTCTCCCCAACCCTAACCCTAATTTGAGTCTTAGCCCTAATTTCCTTTTTGGACTGAAACATACCGCCGTCCACAGAGTGTACCAAATGTCAGTATGGAAGACATCTTGATGTCCCACTCAGTCTGATTCAGCAAGCTAGGCTTCACCAAGGACCCGTTTCCAACCTGGGAAGCCACATCTCCCCAACCCTAACCCTAACTTGAGACTTAACCTGATTTTCTTGTGCAAATGTAACAAACCCCCATCCTCATGTTGTACTAAAAGACAGTAGGCATACAATTCCTTTGGCCCTCTCAGTCTGTTTCACCATGCTTGGCTTCAGCAACACCCTGTTTCCATTCTGGGAAGCCATGTCTCCTGACCGCTAACCCTAACTTGGGTCTTAACCCTAATTTTTTCTTTGGACTGAAACATTTCCCTGTCCACATGGTGTACTAACTGGCAGTATGTTATCCTCCTGATGGCCTACTCAGTCTGTTTTAGCAATCTAGGCTTCACCAAGACCCTGGTTACATCCTGGGAAGCCAAGTCTCCCCAACCCTAACCCTAATTTGAGTCTCAGGCCAAATTTCCTTTTTGGACTGAAACATACCGCCGTCCACAGAGTGTACCAAATGTCAGTATGGAAGCCATCTTGATGTCCCACTCAGTCTGATTCAGCAAGCTAGGCTTCACCAAGGATGCGTTTCCAACCTGGGAAGCCACATCTCCCCAACCCTAACCCTCACTTGAGACTTAACCTGATTTTCTTGTGCGAATGTAACAAACCCCCATCCTCATGTTGTACTAAAAGACAGTAGGCACACAATTCCTTTGGCCCTCTCAGTCTGTTTCACCATGCTTGGCTTCAGCAACACCCTGTTTCCCTTCTGGGAAGCCATGTCTCCTGACCGCTAACCCTAACTTGGGTTTTAACCCTAATTTTTTCCTTGGACTGAAACATTTCCCTGTCCACATGGTGTACTAACTGGCAGTATGTTATCCTCCTGATGGCCTACTCAGTCTGTTTTACCAATCTAGGCTTCACCAAAACCCTGGTTACATCCTGGGAAGCCAAGTCTCCCCAACCCTAACCCTAATTTGAGTCTCAGGCCTAATTTCCTTTTTGGACTGAAACATAACGCCGTCCACAGAGTGTACCAAATGTCAGTATGGAAGACATCTTGATGTCCCACTCAGTCTGATTCAGCATGTTAGGCTTCACCAAGGACCCGTTTCCAACCTGGGAAGCCACATCTCCCCAACCCTAACCCTAACTTGAGACTTAACCTGATTTTCTTGTGCAAATGTAACAAACCCCCATCCTCATGTTGTACTAAAAGACAGTAGGCATACAATTCCTTTGGCCCTCTCAGTCTGTTTCACCATGCTTGGCTTCAGCAACACCCTGTTTCCATTCTGGGAAGCCATGTCTCCTGACCGCTAACCCTAACTTGGGTCTTAACCCTAATTTTTTCTTTGGACTGAAACATTTCCCTGTCCACATGGTGTACTAACTGGCAGTATGTTATCCTCCTGATGGCCTACTCAGTCTGTTTTAGCAATCTAGGCTTCACCAAGACCCTGGTTACATCCTGGGAAGCCAAGTCTCCCCAACCCTAACCCTAATTTGAGTCTCAGGCCAAATTTCCTTTTTGGACTGAAACATACCGCCGTCCACAGAGTGTACCAAATGTCAGTATGGAAGCCATCTTGATGTCCCACTCAGTCTGATTCAGCAAGCTAGGCTTCACCAAGGATGCGTTTCCAACCTGGGAAGCCACATCTCCCCAACCCTAACCCTCACTTGAGACTTAACCTGATTTTCTTGTGCGAATGTAACAAACCCCCATCCTCATGTTGTACTAAAAGACAGTAGGCACACAATTCCTTTGGCCCTCTCAGTCTGTTTCACCATGCTTGGCTTCAGCAACACCCTGTTTCCCTTCTGGGAAGCCATGTCTCCTGACCGCTAACCCTAACTTGGGTTTTAACCCTAATTTTTTCCTTGGACTGAAACATTTCCCTGTCCACATGGTGTACTAACTGGCAGTATGTTATCCTCCTGATGGCCTACTCAGTCTGTTTTACCAATCTAGGCTTCACCAAAACCCTGGTTACATCCTGGGAAGCCAAGTCTCCCCAACCCTAACCCTAATTTGAGTCTCAGGCCTAATTTCCTTTTTGGACTGAAACATAACGCCGTCCACAGAGTGTACCAAATGTCAGTATGGAAGACATCTTGATGTCCCACTCAGTCTGATTCAGCAAGCTAGGCTTCACCAAGGACGCGTTTCCAACCTGGAAAGCCACATCTCCCCAACCCTAACCCTAACTTGACACTTAACCTGATTTTCTTGTGCAAATGTAACAAACCCCCATCCTCATGTTGTACTAAAAGACAGTAGGCACACAATTCCTTTGGCCCTCTCAGTCTGTTTCACCATGCTTGGCTTCAGCAACACCCTGTTTCCCTTCTGGGAAGCCATGTCTCCTGACCGCTAACCCTAACTTGGGTCTTAACCCTAATTTTTTCTTTGGACTGAAACAGTTCCCTGTCCACATGGTGTACTAACTGGCAGTATGTTATACTCCTGATGACCTACTCAGTCTGTTTTACCAATCTAGGCTTCACCAAAACCCTGGTTACATCCTGGGAAGCCAATTCTCCCCAACCCTAACCCTAATTTGAGTCTTAGCCCTAATTTCCTTTTTGGACTGAAACATACCGCCGTCCACAGAGTGTACCAAATGTCAGTATGGAAGACATCTTGATGTCCCACTCAGTCTGATTCAGCAAGCTAGGCTTCACCAAGGACGCGTTTCCAACCTGGGAAGCCACATCTCCCCAACCCTAACCCTCACTTGAGACTTAACCTGATTTTCTTGTGCAAATGTAACAAACCCCCATCCTCATGTTGTACTAAAAGACAGTAGGCACACGATTCCTTTGGCCCTCTCAGTCTGTTTCACCATGCTTGGCTTCAGCAACACCGTGTTTCCATTCTGGGAAGCCATATCTCCTGACCGCTAACCCTAACTTGGGTCTTAACCCTAATTTTTTCTTCCGACTGAAACATTTCCCTGTCCACATGGTGTACTAACTGGCAGTATGTTATACTCCTGATGGCCTACTCAGTCTGTTTTACCAATCTAGGCTTCACCAAAACCCTGGTTACATCCTGGGAAGCCAAGTCTCCCCAACCCTAACCCTAATTTGAGTCTCAGGCCTCGTTTCCTTTTTTGGACTGAAACATACCGCCGTCCACAGAGTGTACCAAATGTCAGTATGGAAGACATCTTGATGTCCCACTCAGTCTGATTCAGCAAGCTAGGCTTCACCAAGGACCCGTTTCCAACCTGGGAAGCCACATCTCCCCAACCCTAACCCTAACTTGAGACTTAACCTGATTTTCTTGTGCAAATGTAACAAACCCCCATCCTCATGTTGTACTAAAAGACAGTAGGCACACGATTCCTTTGGCCCTCTCAGTCTGTTTCACCATGCTTGGCTTCAGCAACACCGTGTTTCCATTCTGGGAAGCCATGTCTCCTGACCGCTAACCCTAACTTGGGTCTTAACCCTAATTTTTTCTTTGGACTGAAACATTTCCCTGTCCACATGGTGTACTAACTGGCAGTAAGTTATACTCCTGATGGCCTACTCAGTCTGTTTTACCAATCTAGGCTTCACCAAATCCCTGGTTACATCCTGGGAAGCCAAGTCTCCCCAACCCTAACCCTAATTTGAGTATTAGCCCTTTTTTCCTTTTTGGACTGAAACATACCGCCGTCCACAGAGTGTACCAAATGTCAGTATGGAAGCCATCTTGATGGCGACTCAGTCTGATTCACCAAGCTAGGCTTCACCAAGAACTCGTTTTCTACCTGGCAAGCCACATCTCCCCATCCCTAGCCCTAACATGAGATTTTACCCCAATTTTCTTGTGCAACTGTAACAAACCGCCGTCCACGCTTTGTAGTAAAAGAAAGAAGGCACCCCGTTCTGATGGCCCACTCAGTCTGTTTTAGCAAGCTTGCCTTCACCAAAGCCCTGTTTCCATTCGGGGAAGCCCATTCTCCCCAATCCTAACCCTAACCTGGGTTTTAACCCTAATTTCCGTTTGGGAATCAAACATCCCCCGTACAAACAGTGTTCTAAAAGACAGGAGGCAACCCTTGGTGAAGCCCCACTCACTCTATTTCAACATGCTTGGCTTTTCAGAGGCCCTGGTTCACTCCTGGGAAGCCAAGTCTCCACAACCCTAACCCTACCTGGAGTCTTAACCCTAATGTTCTTGTGCGACTGTAACAAACGCCCATCCACAGGTTGACAGTAGGCACACCACTCCTTTGGCCCTGTCAGTCTGTTTCACCATGCTTGGCTTCAGCAACACCCTGTTTCCCTTCTGGGAAGCCAAGTCTCCCGACCCCTAACCCTCACTTGGGTCTTAACCCAAATTTCCTCTATGGATTGAAACATGTCCCTGTCCATAGGGTGTATTAACAGGCAGTATGTTATCCTCCTGATGGCCTACTCAGTCTGTTTTACCAAATTAGGCTTCACCAAGACCCTGGTTCCCTCCTGGGAAAACAAGTCTCCCCAACCCTAAAACTAATTTGAGTCTCAGGCCTAATTTCCTTTTTGGACTGAAACATACTGCCGTCCACAGAGTGTACCAAATGTCAGTATGGAAGACATCTTGATGTCCCACTCAGTCTGATTCAGCAAGTTAGGCTTCACCAAGGACCCGTTTCCAACCTGGGAAGCCACATCTCCCCAACCCTAACCCTAACTTGAGACTTAACCTGATTTTCTTGTGCAAATGTAACAAACCCCCATCCTCATGTCCTACTAAAAGACAGTAGGCACACGATTCGTTTGGCCCTCTCAGTCTGTTTCACCATGCTTGGCTTCAGCAACACCCTGTTTCCCTTCTGGGAAGCCAAGTCTCCCGACCCCTAACCCTCACTTGGGTCTTAACCCAAATATCCTCTATGGAATGAAACATGTCCCTGTCCATAGGGTGTATTAACAGGCAGTATGTTATCCTCCGGATGGCCTACTCAGTCTGTTTTACCAATCTATGCTTCACCAAGACCCTGGTTCCATCCTGGGAAACCAATTCTCCCCAACCCTAACCCTAATTTGAGTCTCAGCCCGTTTTTCCTTTTTGGACTGAAACATACCGCCGTCCACAGAGTGTACCAAATGTCAGTATGGAAGCCATCTTGATGGCGACTCAGTCTGATTCACCAAGCTAGGCTTCACCAAGAACTCGTTTTCTACCTGGCAAGCCACATCTCCCCTTCCCTAGCCCTAACATGAGATTTTACCCCAATTTTCTTGTGCAACTGTAACAAACCGCCGTCCACGCTTTGAAGTAAAAGAAAGAAGGCACCCCGTTCTGATGGCCCACTCAGTCTGTTATAGCAAGCTTGCATTCACCAAAGCCCTGATTCCATTCGGGGAAGCCCAGTCTCCCCAATCCTAACCCTAACCTGGGTTTTAACCCTAATTTCCGTTTGGGAATCAAACATCCCCCGTCCAAACAGTGTTCTAAAAGACAGGAGGCAACCCTTGGTGAAGCCCCACTCACTCTATTTCAACATGCTTGGCTTTTCAGAGGCCCTGGTTCACTCCTGGGAAGCCAAGTCTCCACAACCCTAACCCTACCTGGAGTCTTAACCCTAATGTTCTTGTGCGACTGTAACAAACGCCCATCCACAGGTTGACAGTAGGCACACCACTCCTTTGGCCCTGTCAGTCTGTTTCACCATGCTTGGCTTCAGCAACACCCTGTTTCCCTTCTGGGAAGCCAAGTCTCCCGACCCCTAACCCTCACTTGGGTCTTAACCCAAATTTCCTCTATGGAATGAAACATGTCCCTGTCCATAGGGTGTATTAACAGGCAGTATGTTATCCTCCTGATGGCCTACTCAGTCTGTTTTACTAATCTATGCTTCACCAAGACCCTGGTTCCATCCGGGGAAACAAGTCTCCCCAACCCTAACCCGAATTTGAGTCTCAGGCCTAATTTCCTTTTTGGACTGAAACATACCGCCGTCCACAGAGTGTACCAAATGTCAGTATGGAAGCCATCTTGATGGCGACTCAGTCTTATTCACCAAGCTAGGCTTCACCAAGAACTCGTTTTCTACCTGGCAAGCCACATCTCCCCATCGCTAGCCCTAACATGAGATTTTACCCTAATTTTCTTGTGCAATTGTAAGAAACCGCCGTCCACGCTTTGTAGTAAAAGAAAGAAGGCACCCCGTTCTGATGGCCCACTCAGTCTGTTTTACCAAACTCACCGTCACCAACACCTTCTTTCCATTCTGGGAAGACCAGTCTCCCGAACCCTAACCCTAACCTGGGTTTTAACCCTAATTTCCTTTTGGGGATGAAACATCCCCCCGTCCACACAGTGTACTAAAAGACAGGAGGCAACCTTTCATGAAGGCCCACTCATTCTCTTTCAACATGCTTTTCTTTTCCGAGGCCATGGTTCACTCCTGGGAAGGCAAGTCTCCCCAACCCTAACCCTATCTTGGGTCTTAACCCTAATTTTTTCTTTGGACTGAAACATTTCCCTGTCCACATGGTATACTAACTGGCAGTATGTTATACTCCTGACGGTCTACTCAGTCTGTTTTACCAATCGAGGTTTCACCAAGACCCTGGTTCCATCCTGGGAAGCCCAGTCTCCCCAACGCTAACTCTAACTTGGGTTTCAACCCAAATATTGTAGAGGAACGTTAACATCCCACAGTTCACAAGGTGTAGTAAAAGACAAGAGGCAACCCATCCTGTTGGGCCACTCAATCGGTGTCACCATGCTTGGCTTTACCGAGTTCCTGTTTCCCTCCTGAGTAGCCCAGTCTCCCCAACCCTAATCCTAATTGGAGTCTCAACACTAATCTCCTTTTTGGACTGAAACATACCGCCGTCCACAGAGTGTACCAAATGTCAGTATGGAAGCCATCTTGTTGTCCCACTCAGTCTGATTCACCAAGCTAGGCTTCACCAAGAACCCATTTCCAACCTGGGAAGTCCAGTCTCCCAAACCCTAACCCCAACGTCGGTTTTAACCCTAATTTCCTTTTAGGAATGAAACATCCCCCCATCCACACGGTGTTCTAGAAGAAAGGAGGCAACCCTTCGTGAAGGCCCACTCATTCTGTTTCAACATGCTTGGCTTTTCCGAGGCCCTGGTTCACTCCTGGGAAGCCACGTCTCCCCAACCCTAACTCTAACTTGAGACTTAACCTAATTTTCTTGTGCAACTGTAACAAACCGCCGTCCACACTTTGCACTAAAAGATAGTACGCACCCCGTTCTGATGTCCCACTCAGTCTGTTTTACCATGCTCGCCTTCACCAACACCCTGTTTCCATTCTGGGAAGCCCATTCTCCCGAACCCTACCCTAACTTGGGTTTTAACCCTAATTTCCTCTTGGGAATGAAACATCCCCCCGTCCACACAGTGTACTAAAAGACAGGAGGCAACTTTCGTGAAGGCCCACTCATTCTCTTTCAACATGCTTTTCTTTTCCGAGGCCATGGTTCACTCCTGGGAAGTCAAGTCTCCCCAACCCTAACCGTAACTTGGATCTTAACCCTAATTTCCTCTTGGGACTGAAACATGTCCCTGTCCACACTGTGTACTAACGGGCAATATATTATCCTCCTGATGGCCCATTCAGTCTGTTTTAGCAATCTAGGCTTCACCAAAACCCTGGTTACATCCTGGGAAGCCAAGTCTCCCCAACCCTAACCCTAATTTGAGTCTCAGGCCAAATTTCCTTTTTGGACTGAAACATACCGCCATCCACAGAGTGTACCAAATGTCAGTATGGAAGCCATCTTGATGGCGACTCAGTCTGATTCACCAAGCTAGGCTTCACCAAGAACTCGTTTTCTACCTGGCAAGCCACATCTGCCCATCCCTAGCCCTAACATGAGATTTTACCCCAATTTTCTTGTGCAACTGTAACAAACCGCCGTCCACGCTTTGTAGTAAAAGAAAGAAGGCACCCCGTTCTGATGGCCCACTCAGTCTGTTTTAGCAAGCTTGCCTTCACCAAAGCCCTGTTTCAATTCAGGGAAGCCCAGTCTCCCCAATCCTAACCCTAACCTGGGTTTTAACCCTAATTTCCGTTTGGGAATCAAACATCCCCCGTCCAAACAGTGTTCTAAAAGACAGGAGGCAACCCTTGGTGAAGCCCCACTCACTCTATTTCAACATGCTTGGCTTTTCAGAGGCCCTGGTTCACTCCTGGGAAGCCAAGTCTCCACAACCCTAACCCTACCTGGAGTCTTAACCCTAATGTTCTTGTGCGACTGTAACAAACGCCCATCCACAGGTTGACAGTAGGCACACCACTCCTTTGGCCCTGTCAGTCTGTTTCACCATGCTTGGCTTCAGCAACACCCTGTTTCCCTTCTGGGAAGCCAAGTCTCCCGACCCCTAACCCTCACTTGGGTCTTAACCCAAATTTCCTCTATGGAATGAAACATGTCCCTGTCCATAGGGTGTATTAACAGGCAGTATGTTATCCTCCTGATGGCCTACTCAGTCTGTTTTACCAATCTATGCTTCACCAAGACCCTGGTTCCATCCTGGGAAACCAATTCTCCCCAACCCTAACCCTAATTTGAGTCTTAGCCCTAATTTCCTTTTTGGACTGAAACATACCGCCGTCCACAGAGTGTACCAAATGTCAGTATGGAAGACATCTTGATGTCCCACTCAGTCTGATTCAGCAAGCTAGGCTTCACCAAGGACCCGTTTCCAACCTGGGAAGCCACATCTCCCCAACCCTAACCCTAACTTGAGACTTAACCTGATTTTCTTGTGCAAATGTAACAAACCCCCATCCTCATGTTGTACTAAAAGACAGTAGGCATACAATTCCTTTGGCCCTCTCAGTCTGTTTCACCATGCTTGGCTTCAGCAACACCCTGTTTCCATTCTGGGAAGCCATGTCTCCTGACCGCTAACCCTAACTTGGGTCTTAACCCTAATTTTTTCTTTGGACTGAAACATTTCCCTGTCCACATGGTGTACTAACTGGCAGTATGTTATCCTCCTGATGGCCTACTCAGTCTGTTTTAGCAATCTAGGCTTCACCAAGACCCTGGTTACATCCTGGGAAGCCAAGTCTCCCCAACCCTAACCCTAATTTGAGTCTCAGGCCAAATTTCCTTTTTGGACTGAAACATACCGCCGTCCACAGAGTGTACCAAATGTCACTATGGAAGCCATCTTGATGTCCCACTCAGTCTGATTCAGCAAGCTAGGCTTCACCAAGGATGCGTTTCCAACCTGGGAAGCCACATCTCCCCAACCCTAACCCTCACTTGAGACTTAACCTGATTTTCTTGTGCGAATGTAACAAACCCCCATCCTCATGTTGTACTAAAAGACAGTAGGCACACAATTCCTTTGGCCCTCTCAGTCTGTTTCACCATGCTTGGCTTCAGCAACACCCTGTTTCCCTTCTGGGAAGCCATGTCTCCTGACCGCTAACCCTAACTTGGGTTTTAACCCTAATTTTTTCCTTGGACTGAAACATTTCCCTGTCCACATGGTGTACTAACTGGCAGTATGTTATCCTCCTGATGGCCTACTCAGTCTGTTTTACCAATCTAGGCTTCACCAAAACCCTGGTTACATCCTGGGAAGCCAAGTCTCCCCAACCCTAACCCTAATTTGAGTCTCAGGCCTAATTTCCTTTTTGGACTGAAACATAACGCCGTCCACAGAGTGTACCAAATGTCAGTATGGAAGACATCTTGATGTCCCACTCAGTCTGATTCAGCAAGCTAGGCTTCACCAAGGACGCGTTTCCAACCTGGAAAGCCACATCTCCCCAACCCTAACCCTAACTTGACACTTAACCTGATTTTCTTGTGCAAATGTAACAAACCCCCATCCTCATGTTGTACTAAAAGACAGTAGGCACACAATTCCTTTGGCCCTCTCAGTCTGTTTCACCATGCTTGGCTTCAGCAACACCCTGTTTCCCTTCTGGGAAGCCATGTCTCCTGACCGCTAACCCTAACTTGGGTCTTAACCCTAATTTTTTCCTTGGACTGAAACATTTCCCTGTCCACATGGTGTACTAACTGGCAGTATGTTATCCTCCTGATGGCCTACTCAGTCTGTTTTAGCAATCTAGGCTTCACCAAGACCCTGGTTACATCCTGGGAAGCCAAGTCTCCCCAACCCTAACCCTAATTTGAGTCTCAGGCCCAATTTCCTTTTTGGACTGAAACATAATGCCGTCCACAGAGTGTACCAAATGTCAGTATGGAAGACATCTTGATGTCCCTCTCAGTCTGATTCAGCATGTTAGGCTTCACCAAGGACCCGTTTCCAACCTGGGAAGCCACATCTCCCCATCGCTAGCCCTAACATGAGATTTTACCCGAATTTTCTTGTGCAAATGTAACAAACCCCCATCCTCATGTTCTACTAAAAGACAGTAGGCACACAATTCCTTTGGCCCTCTCAGTCTGTTTCACCATGCTTGGCTTCACCAACACCCTGTTTCCCTTCTGGGAAGCCATGTCTCCTGACCGCTAACCCTAACTTGGGTCTTAACCCTAATTTTTTCTTTGGACTGAAACAGTTCCCTGTCCACATGGTGTACTAACTGGCAGTATGTTATACTCCTGATGACCTACTCAGTCTGTTTTACCAATCTAGGCTTCACCAAAACCCTGGTTACATCCTGGGAAGCCAATTCTCCCCAACCCTAACCCTAATTTGAGTCTCAGGCCTAATTTCCTTTTTGGACTGAAACATACCGCCGTCCACAGAGTGTACCAAATGTCAGTATGGAAGACATCTTGATGTCCCACTCAGTCTGATTCAGCAAGCTAGGCTTCACCAAGGACGCGTTTCCAACCTGGGAAGCCACATCTCCCCAACCCTAACCCTCACTTGAGACTTAACCTGATTTTCTTGTGCAAATGTAACAAACCCCCATCCTCATGTTGTACTAAAAGACAGTAGGCATACAATTCCTTTGGCCCTCTCAGTCTGTTTCACCATGCTTGGCTTCAGCAACACCCTGTTTCCATTCTGGGAAGCCATGTCTCCTGACCGCTAACCCTAACTTGGGTCTTAACCCTAATTTTTTCTTTGGACTGAAACATTTCCCTGTCCACATGGTGTACTAACTGGCAGTATGTTATCCTCCTGATGGCCTACTCAGTCTGTTTTAGCAATCTAGGCTTCACCAAGACCCTGGTTACATCCTGGGAAGCCAAGTCTCCCCAACCCTAACCCTAATTTGAGTCTCAGGCCAAATTTCCTTTTTGGACTGAAACATACCGCCGTCCACAGAGTGTACCAAATGTCAGTATGGAAGCCATCTTGATGTCCCACTCAGTCTGATTCAGCAAGCTAGGCTTCACCAAGGATGCGTTTCCAACCTGGGAAGCCACATCTCCCCAACCCTAACCCTCACTTGAGACTTAACCTGATTTTCTTGTGCGAATGTAACAAACCCCCATCCTCATGTTGTACTAAAAGACAGTAGGCACACAATTCCTTTGGCCCTCTCAGTCTGTTTCACCATGCTTGGCTTCAGCAACACCCTGTTTCCCTTCTGGGAAGCCATGTCTCCTGTCCGCTAACCCTAACTTGGGTTTTAACCCTAATTTTTTCCTTGGACTGAAACATTTCCCTGTCCACATGGTGTACTAACTGGCAGTATGTTATCCTCCTGATGGCCTACTCAGTCTGTTTTACCAATCTAGGCTTCACCAAAACCCTGGTTACATCCTGGGAAGCCAAGTCTCCCCAACCCTAACCCTAATTTGAGTCTCAGGCCTAATTTCCTTTTTGGACTGAAACATACCGCCGTCCACAGAGTGTACCAAATGTCAGTATGGAAGACATCTTGATGTCCCACTCAGTCTGATTCAGCAAGCTAGGCTTCACCAAGGACCCGTTTCCAACCTGGGAAGCCACATCTCCCCAACCCTAACCCTAACTTGAGACTTAACCTGATTTTCTTGTGCAAATGTAACAAACCCCCATCCTCATGTTGTACTAAAAGACAGTAGGCATACAATTCCTTTGGCCCTCTCAGTCTGTTTCACCATGCTTGGCTTCAGCAACACCCTGTTTCCATTCTGGGAAGCCATGTCTCCTGACCGCTAACCCTAACTTGGGTCTTAACCCTAATTTTTTCTTTGGACTGAAACATTTCCCTGTCCACATGGTGTACTAACTGGCAGTATGTTATCCTCCTGATGGCCTACTCAGTCTGTTTTAGCAATCTAGGCTTCACCAAGACCCTGGTTACATCCTGGGAAGCCAAGTCTCCCCAACCCTAACCCTAATTTGAGTCTCAGGCCAAATTTCCTTTTTGGACTGAAACATACCGCCGTCCACAGAGTGTACCAAATGTCAGTATGGAAGCCATCTTGATGTCCCACTCAGTCTGATTCAGCAAGCTAGGCTTCACCAAGGATGCGTTTCCAACCTGGGAAGCCACATCTCCCCAACCCTAACCCTCACTTGAGACTTAACCTGATTTTCTTGTGCGAATGTAACAAACCCCCATCCTCATGTTGTACTAAAAGACAGTAGGCACACAATTCCTTTGGCCCTCTCAGTCTGTTTCACCATGCTTGGCTTCAGCAACACCCTGTTTCCCTTCTGGGAAGCCATGTCTCCTGACCGCTAACCCTAACTTGGGTTTTAACCCTAATTTTTTCCTTGGACTGAAACATTTCCCTGTCCACATGGTGTACTAACTGGCAGTATGTTATCCTCCTGATGGCCTACTCAGTCTGTTTTACCAATCTAGGCTTCACCAAAACCCTGGTTACATCCTGGGAAGCCAAGTCTCCCCAACCCTAACCCTAATTTGAGTCTCAGGCCTAATTTCCTTTTTGGACTGAAACATAACGCCGTCCACAGAGTGTACCAAATGTCAGTATGGAAGACATCTTGATGTCCCACTCAGTCTGATTCAGCAAGCTAGGCTTCACCAAGGACGCGTTTCCAACCTGGAAAGCCACATCTCCCCAACCCTAACCCTAACTTGACACTTAACCTGATTTTCTTGTGCAAATGTAACAAACCCCCATCCTCATGTTGTACTAAAAGACAGTAGGCACACAATTCCTTTGGCCCTCTCAGTCTGTTTCACCATGCTTGGCTTCAGCAACACCCTGTTTCCCTTCTGGGAAGCCATGTCTCCTGACCGCTAACCCTAACTTGGGTCTTAACCCTAATTTTTTCCTTGGACTGAAACATTTCCCTGTCCACATGGTGTACTAACTGGCAGTATGTTATCCTCCTGATGGCCTACTCAGTCTGTTTTAGCAATCTAGGCTTCACCAAGACCCTGGTTACATCCTGGGAAGCCAAGTCTCCCCAACCCTAACCCTAATTTGAGTCTCAGGCCCAATTTCCTTTTTGGACTGAAACATAATGCCGTCCACAGAGTGTACCAAATGTCAGTATGGAAGACATCTTGATGTCCCTCTCAGTCTGATTCAGCATGTTAGGCTTCACCAAGGACCCGTTTCCAACCTGGGAAGCCACATCTCCCCATCGCTAGCCCTAACATGAGATTTTACCCGAATTTTCTTGTGCAAATGTAACAAACCCCCATCCTCATGTTCTACTAAAAGACAGTAGGCACACAATTCCTTTGGCCCTCTCAGTCTGTTTCACCATGCTTGGCTTCACCAACACCCTGTTTCCCTTCTGGGAAGCCATGTCTCCTGACCGCTAACCCTAACTTGGGTCTTAACCCTAATTTTTTCTTTGGACTGAAACAGTTCCCTGTCCACATGGTGTACTAACTGGCAGTATGTTATACTCCTGATGACCTACTCAGTCTGTTTTACCAATCTAGGCTTCACCAAAACCCTGGTTACATCCTGGGAAGCCAATTCTCCCCAACCCTAACCCTAATTTGAGTCTCAGGCCTAATTTCCTTTTTGGACTGAAACATACCGCCGTCCACAGAGTGTACCAAATGTCAGTATGGAAGACATCTTGATGTCCCACTCAGTCTGATTCAGCAAGCTAGGCTTCACCAAGGACGCGTTTCCAACCTGGGAAGCCACATCTCCCCAACCCTAACCCTCACTTGAGACTTAACCTGATTTTCTTGTGCAAATGTAACAAACCCCCATCCTCATGTTGTACTAAAAGACAGTAGGCATACAATTCCTTTGGCCCTCTCAGTCTGTTTCACCATGCTTGGCTTCAGCAACACCCTGTTTCCATTCTGGGAAGCCATGTCTCCTGACCGCTAACCCTAACTTGGGTCTTAACCCTAATTTTTTCTTTGGACTGAAACATTTCCCTGTCCACATGGTGTACTAACTGGCAGTATGTTATCCTCCTGATGGCCTACTCAGTCTGTTTTAGCAATCTAGGCTTCACCAAGACCCTGGTTACATCCTGGGAAGCCAAGTCTCCCCAACCCTAACCCTAATTTGAGTCTCAGGCCAAATTTCCTTTTTGGACTGAAACATACCGCCGTCCACAGAGTGTACCAAATGTCAGTATGGAAGCCATCTTGATGTCCCACTCAGTCTGATTCAGCAAGCTAGGCTTCACCAAGGATGCGTTTCCAACCTGGGAAGCCACATCTCCCCAACCCTAACCCTCACTTGAGACTTAACCTGATTTTCTTGTGCGAATGTAACAAACCCCCATCCTCATGTTGTACTAAAAGACAGTAGGCACACAATTCCTTTGGCCCTCTCAGTCTGTTTCACCATGCTTGGCTTCAGCAACACCCTGTTTCCCTTCTGGGAAGCCATGTCTCCTGTCCGCTAACCCTAACTTGGGTTTTAACCCTAATTTTTTCCTTGGACTGAAACATTTCCCTGTCCACATGGTGTACTAACTGGCAGTATGTTATCCTCCTGATGGCCTACTCAGTCTGTTTTACCAATCTAGGCTTCACCAAAACCCTGGTTACATCCTGGGAAGCCAAGTCTCCCCAACCCTAACCCTAATTTGAGTCTCAGGCCTAATTTCCTTTTTGGACTGAAACATACCGCCGTCCACAGAGTGTACCAAATGTCAGTATGGAAGACATCTTGATGTCCCACTCAGTCTGATTCAGCAAGCTAGGCTTCACCAAGGACCCGTTTCCAACCTGGGAAGCCACATCTCCCCAACCCTAACCCTAACTTGAGACTTAACCTGATTTTCTTGTGCAAATGTAACAAACCCCCATCCTCATGTTGTACTAAAAGACAGTAGGCATACAATTCCTTTGGCCCTCTCAGTCTGTTTCACCATGCTTGGCTTCAGCAACACCCTGTTTCCATTCTGGGAAGCCATGTCTCCTGACCGCTAACCCTAACTTGGGTCTTAACCCTAATTTTTTCTTTGGACTGAAACATTTCCCTGTCCACATGGTGTACTAACTGGCAGTATGTTATCCTCCTGATGGCCTACTCAGTCTGTTTTAGCAATCTAGGCTTCACCAAGACCCTGGTTACATCCTGGGAAGCCAAGTCTCCCCAACCCTAACCCTAATTTGAGTCTCAGGCCAAATTTCCTTTTTGGACTGAAACATACCGCCGTCCACAGAGTGTACCAAATGTCACTATGGAAGCCATCTTGATGTCCCACTCAGTCTGATTCAGCAAGCTAGGCTTCACCAAGGATGCGTTTCCAACCTGGGAAGCCACATCTCCCCAACCCTAACCCTCACTTGAGACTTAACCTGATTTTCTTGTGCGAATGTAACAAACCCCCATCCTCATGTTGTACTAAAAGACAGTAGGCACACAATTCCTTTGGCCCTCTCAGTCTGTTTCACCATGCTTGGCTTCAGCAACACCCTGTTTCCCTTCTGGGAAGCCATGTCTCCTGACCGCTAACCCTAACTTGGGTTTTAACCCTAATTTTTTCCTTGGACTGAAACATTTCCCTGTCCACATGGTGTACTAACTGGCAGTATGTTATCCTCCTGATGGCCTACTCAGTCTGTTTTACCAATCTAGGCTTCACCAAAACCCTGGTTACATCCTGGGAAGCCAAGTCTCCCCAACCCTAACCCTAATTTGAGTCTCAGGCCTAATTTCCTTTTTGGACTGAAACATAACGCCGTCCACAGAGTGTACCAAATGTCAGTATGGAAGACATCTTGATGTCCCACTCAGTCTGATTCAGCAAGCTAGGCTTCACCAAGGACGCGTTTCCAACCTGGAAAGCCACATCTCCCCAACCCTAACCCTAACTTGACACTTAACCTGATTTTCTTGTGCAAATGTAACAAACCCCCATCCTCATGTTGTACTAAAAGACAGTAGGCACACAATTCCTTTGGCCCTCTCAGTCTGTTTCACCATGCTTGGCTTCAGCAACACCCTGTTTCCCTTCTGGGAAGCCATGTCTCCTGACCGCTAACCCTAACTTGGGTCTTAACCCTAATTTTTTCCTTGGACTGAAACATTTCCCTGTCCACATGGTGTACTAACTGGCAGTATGTTATCCTCCTGATGGCCTACTCAGTCTGTTTTAGCAATCTAGGCTTCACCAAGACCCTGGTTACATCCTGGGAAGCCAAGTCTCCCCAACCCTAACCCTAATTTGAGTCTCAGGCCCAATTTCCTTTTTGGACTGAAACATAATGCCGTCCACAGAGTGTACCAAATGTCAGTATGGAAGACATCTTGATGTCCCTCTCAGTCTGATTCAGCATGTTAGGCTTCACCAAGGACCCGTTTCCAACCTGGGAAGCCACATCTCCCCATCGCTAGCCCTAACATGAGATTTTACCCTAATTTTCTTGTGCAAATGTAACAAACCCCCATCCTCATGTTCTACTAAAAGACAGTAGGCACACAATTCCTTTGGCCCTCTCAGTCTGTTTCACCATGCTTGGCTTCACCAACACCCTGTTTCCCTTCTGGGAAGCCATGTCTCCTGACCGCTAACCCTAACTTGGGTCTTAACCCTAATTTTTTCTTTGGACTGAAACAGTTCCCTGTCCACATGGTGTACTAACTGGCAGTATGTTATACTCCTGATGACCTACTCAGTCTGTTTTACCAATCTAGGCTTCACCAAAACCCTGGTTACATCCTGGGAAGCCAATTCTCCCCAACCCTAACCCTAATTTGAGTCTCAGGCCTAATTTCCTTTTTGGACTGAAACATACCGCCGTCCACAGAGTGTACCAAATGTCAGTATGGAAGACATCTTGATGTCCCACTCAGTCTGATTCAGCAAGCTAGGCTTCACCAAGGACGCGTTTCCAACCTGGGAAGCCACATCTCCCCAACCCTAACCCTCACTTGAGACTTAACCTGATTTTCTTGTGCAAATGTAACAAACCCCCATCCTCATGTTGTACTAAAAGACAGTAGGCATACAATTCCTTTGGCCCTCTCAGTCTGTTTCACCATGCTTGGCTTCAGCAACACCCTGTTTCCATTCTGGGAAGCCATGTCTCCTGACCGCTAACCCTAACTTGGGTCTTAACCCTAATTTTTTCTTTGGACTGAAACATTTCCCTGTCCACATGGTGTACTAACTGGCAGTATGTTATCCTCCTGATGGCCTACTCAGTCTGTTTTAGCAATCTAGGCTTCACCAAGACCCTGGTTACATCCTGGGAAGCCAAGTCTCCCCAACCCTAACCCTAATTTGAGTCTCAGGCCAAATTTCCTTTTTGGACTGAAACATACCGCCGTCCACAGAGTGTACCAAATGTCAGTATGGAAGCCATCTTGATGTCCCACTCAGTCTGATTCAGCAAGCTAGGCTTCACCAAGGATGCGTTTCCAACCTGGGAAGCCACATCTCCCCAACCCTAACCCTCACTTGAGACTTAACCTGATTTTCTTGTGCGAATGTAACAAACCCCCATCCTCATGTTGTACTAAAAGACAGTAGGCACACAATTCCTTTGGCCCTCTCAGTCTGTTTCACCATGCTTGGCTTCAGCAACACCCTGTTTCCCTTCTGGGAAGCCATGTCTCCTGTCCGCTAACCCTAACTTGGGTTTTAACCCTAATTTTTTCCTTGGACTGAAACATTTCCCTGTCCACATGGTGTACTAACTGGCAGTATGTTATCCTCCTGATGGCCTACTCAGTCTGTTTTACCAATCTAGGCTTCACCAAAACCCTGGTTACATCCTGGGAAGCCAAGTCTCCCCAACCCTAACCCTAATTTGAGTCTCAGGCCTAATTTCCTTTTTGGACTGAAACATAACGCCGTCCACAGAGTGTACCAAATGTCAGTATGGAAGACATCTTGATGTCCCACTCAGTCTGATTCAGCATGTTAGGCTTCACCAAGGACCCGTTTCCAACCTGGGAAGCCACATCTCCCCAACCCTAACCCTAACTTGAGACTTAACCTGATTTTCTTGTGCAAATGTAACAAACCCCCATCCTCATGTTGTACTAAAAGACAGTAGGCATACAATTCCTTTGGCCCTCTCAGTCTGTTTCACCATGCTTGGCTTCAGCAACACCCTGTTTCCATTCTGGGAAGCCATGTCTCCTGACCGCTAACCCTAACTTGGGTCTTAACCCTAATTTTTTCTTTGGACTGAAACATTTCCCTGTCCACATGGTGTACTAACTGGCAGTATGTTATCCTCCTGATGGCCTACTCAGTCTGTTTTAGCAATCTAGGCTTCACCAAGACCCTGGTTACATCCTGGGAAGCCAAGTCTCCCCAACCCTAACCCTAATTTGAGTCTCAGGCCAAATTTCCTTTTTGGACTGAAACATACCGCCGTCCACAGAGTGTACCAAATGTCACTATGGAAGCCATCTTGATGTCCCACTCAGTCTGATTCAGCAAGCTAGGCTTCACCAAGGATGCGTTTCCAACCTGGGAAGCCACATCTCCCCAACCCTAACCCTCACTTGAGACTTAACCTGATTTTCTTGTGCGAATGTAACAAACCCCCATCCTCATGTTGTACTAAAAGACAGTAGGCACACAATTCCTTTGGCCCTCTCAGTCTGTTTCACCATGCTTGGCTTCAGCAACACCCTGTTTCCCTTCTGGGAAGCCATGTCTCCTGACCGCTAACCCTAACTTGGGTTTTAACCCTAATTTTTTCCTTGGACTGAAACATTTCCCTGTCCACATGGTGTACTAACTGGCAGTATGTTATCCTCCTGATGGCCTACTCAGTCTGTTTTACCAATCTAGGCTTCACCAAAACCCTGGTTACATCCTGGGAAGCCAAGTCTCCCCAACCCTAACCCTAATTTGAGTCTCAGGCCTAATTTCCTTTTTGGACTGAAACATAACGCCGTCCACAGAGTGTACCAAATGTCAGTATGGAAGACATCTTGATGTCCCACTCAGTCTGATTCAGCAAGCTAGGCTTCACCAAGGACGCGTTTCCAACCTGGAAAGCCACATCTCCCCAACCCTAACCCTAACTTGAGACTTAACCTGATTTTCTTGTGCAAATGTAACAAACCCCCATCCTCATGTTGTACTAAAAGACAGTAGGCACACGATTCGTTTGGCCCTCTCAGTCTGTTTCACCATGCTTGGCTTCAGCAACACCCTGTTTCCCTTCTGGGAAGCCATGTCTCCTGACCGCTAACCCTAACTTGGGTCTTAACCCTAATTTTTTCCTTGGACTGAAACATTTCCCTGTCCACATGGTGTACTAACTGGCAGTATGTTATACTCCTGATGGCCTACTCAGTCTGTTTTACCAATCTAGGCTTCACCAAAACACTGGTTACATCCTGGGAAGCCAAGTCTCCCCAACCCTAACCCTAATTTGAGTCTCAGGCCCAATTTCCTTTTTGGACTGAAACATAATGCCGTCCACAGAGTGTACCAAATGTCAGTATGGAAGACATCTTGATGTCCCTCTCAGTCTGATTCAGCATGTTAGGCTTCACCAAGGACCCGTTTCCAACCTGGGAAGCCACATCTCCCCATCGCTAGCCCTAACATGAGATTTTACCCTAATTTTCTTGTGCAAATGTAACAAACCCCCATCCTCATGTTCTACTAAAAGACAGTAGGCACACAATTCCTTTGGCCCTCTCAGTCTGTTTCACCATGCTTGGCTTCACCAACACCCTGTTTCCCTTCTGGGAAGCCATGTCTCCTGACCGCTAACCCTAACTTGGGTCTTAACCCTAATTTTTTCTTTGGACTGAAACAGTTCCCTGTCCACATGGT
The DNA here is from genome assembly GCF_057233095.1 of Heloderma suspectum. Classification (NCBI taxonomy): domain Eukaryota; kingdom Metazoa; phylum Chordata; class Lepidosauria; order Squamata; family Helodermatidae; genus Heloderma; species Heloderma suspectum. The sequence continues at coordinate 147,526,524 of NC_139461.1, forward strand.
GTACTAACTGGCAGTATGTTATACTCCTGATGACCTACTCAGTCTGTTTTACCAATCTAGGCTTCACCAAAACCCTGGTTACATCCTGGGAAGCCAATTCTCCCCAACCCTAACCCTAATTTGAGTCTTAGCCCTAATTTCCTTTTTGGACTGAAACATACCGCCGTCCACAGAGTGTACCAAATGTCAGTATGGAAGACATCTTGATGTCCCACTCAGTCTGATTCAGCAAGCTAGGCTTCACCAAGGACGCGTTTCCAACCTGGGAAGCCACATCTCCCCAACCCTAACCCTCACTTGAGACTTAACCTGATTTTCTTGTGCAAATGTAACAAACCCCCATCCTCATGTTGTACTAAAAGACAGTAGGCACACAATTCCTTTGGCCCTCTCAGTCTGTTTCACCATGCTTGGCTTCAGCAACACCGTGTTTCCATTCTGGGAAGCCATATCTCCTGACCGCTAACCCTAACTTGGGTCTTAACCCTAATTTTTTCTTCCGACTGAAACATTTCCCTGTCCACATGGTGTACTAACTGGCAGTATGTTATACTCCTGATGGCCTACTCAGTCTGTTTTACCAATCTAGGCTTCACCAAAACCCTGGTTACATCCTGGGAAGCCAAGTCTCCCCAACCCTAACCCTAATTTGAGTCTCAGGCCTCGTTTCCTTTTTTGGACTGAAACATACCGCCGTCCACAGAGTGTACCAAATGTCAGTATGGAAGACATCTTGATGTCCCACTCAGTCTGATTCAGCAAGCTAGGCTTCACCAAGGACCCGTTTCCAACCTGGGAAGCCACATCTCCCCAACCCTAACCCTAACTTGAGACTTAACCTGATTTTCTTGTGCAAATGTAACAAACCCCCATCCTCATGTTGTACTAAAAGACAGTAGGCACACGATTCCTTTGGCCCTCTCAGTCTGTTTCACCATGCTTGGCTTCAGCAACACCGTGTTTCCATTCTGGGAAGCCATGTCTCCTGACCGCTAACCCTAACTTGGGTCTTAACCCTAATTTTTTCTTTGGACTGAAACATTTCCCTGTCCACATGGTGTACTAACTGGCAGTAAGTTATACTCCTGATGGCCTACTCAGTCTGTTTTACCAATCTAGGCTTCACCAAAACCCTGGTTACATCCTGGGAAGCCAAGTCTCCCCAACCCTAACCCTAATTTGAGTCTTAGCCCTTTTTTCCTTTTTGGACTGAAACATACCGCCGTCCACAGAGTGTACCAAATGTCAGTATGGAAGCCATCTTGATGGCGACTCAGTCTGATTCACCAAGCTAGGCTTCACCAAGAACTCGTTTTCTACCTGGCAAGCCACATCTCCCCATCCCTAGCCCTAACATGAGATTTTACCCCAATTTTCTTGTGCAACTGTAACAAACCGCCGTCCACGCTTTGTAGTAAAAGAAAGAAGGCACCCCGTTCTGATGGCCCACTCAGTCTGTTTTAGCAAGCTTGCCTTCACCAAAGCCCTGTTTCCATTCGGGGAAGCCCAGTCTCCCCAATCCTAACCCTAACCTGGGTTTTAACCCTAATTTCCGTTTGGGAATCAAACATCCCCCGTCCAAACAGTGTTCTAAAAGACAGGAGGCAACCCTTGGTGAAGCCCCACTCACTCTATTTCAACATGCTTGGCTTTTCAGAGGCCCTGGTTCACTCCTGGGAAGCCAAGTCTCCACAACCCTAACCCTACCTGGAGTCTTAACCCTAATGTTCTTGTGCGACTGTAACAAACGCCCATCCACAGGTTGACAGTAGGCACACCACTCCTTTGGCCCTGTCAGTCTGTTTCACCATGCTTGGCTTCAGCAACACCCTGTTTCCCTTCTGGGAAGCCAAGTCTCCCGACCCCTAACCCTCACTTGGGTCTTAACCCAAATTTCCTCTATGGATTGAAACATGTCCCTGTCCATAGGGTGTATTAACAGGCAGTATGTTATCCTCCTGATGGCCTACTCAGTCTGTTTTACCAAATTAGGCTTCACCAAGACCCTGGTTCCCTCCTGGGAAAACAAGTCTCCCCAACCCTAAAACTAATTTGAGTCTCAGGCCTAATTTCCTTTTTGGACTGAAACATACTGCCGTCCACAGAGTGTACCAAATGTCAGTATGGAAGACATCTTGATGTCCCACTCAGTCTGATTCAGCAAGTTAGGCTTCACCAAGGACCCGTTTCCAACCTGGGAAGCCACATCTCCCCAACCCTAACCCTAACTTGAGACTTAACCTGATTTTCTTGTGCAAATGTAACAAACCCCCATCCTCATGTCCTACTAAAAGACAGTAGGCACACGATTCGTTTGGCCCTGTCAGTCTGTTTCACCATGCTTGGCTTCAGCAACACCCTGTTTCCCTTCTGGGAAGCCAAGTCTCCCGACCCCTAACCCTCACTTGGGTCTTAACCCAAATATCCTCTATGGAATGAAACATGTCCCTGTCCATAGGGTGTATTAACAGGCAGTATGTTATCCTCCGGATGGCCTACTCAGTCTGTTTTACCAATCTATGCTTCACCAAGACCCTGGTTCCATCCTGGGAAACCAATTCTCCCCAACCCTAACCCTAATTTGAGTCTCAGCCCGTTTTTCCATTTTGGACTGAAACATACCGCCGTCCACAGAGTGTACCAAATGTCAGTATGGAAGCCATCTTGATGGCGACTCAGTCTGATTCACCAAGCTAGGCTTCACCAAGAACTCGTTTTCTACCTGGCAAGCCACATCTCCCCTTCCCTAGCCCTAACATGAGATTTTACCCCAATTTTCTTGTGCAACTGTAACAAACCGCCGTCCACGCTTTGTAGTAAAAGAAAGAAGGCACCCCGTTCTGATGGCCCACTCAGTCTGTTATAGCAAGCTTGCATTCACCAAAGCCCTGATTCCATTCGGGGAAGCCCAGTCTCCCCAATCCTAACCCTAACCTGGGTTTTAACCCTAATTTCCGTTTGGGAATCAAACATCCCCCGTCCAAACAGTGTTCTAAAAGACAGGAGGCAACCCTTGGTGAAGCCCCACTCACTCTATTTCAACATGCTTGGCTTTTCAGAGGCCCTGGTTCACTCCTGGGAAGCCAAGTCTCCACAACCCTAACCCTACCTGGAGTCTTAACCCTAATGTTCTTGTGCGACTGTAACAAACGCCCATCCACAGGTTGACAGTAGGCACACCACTCCTTTGGCCCTGTCAGTCTGTTTCACCATGCTTGGCTTCAGCAACACCCTGTTTCCCTTCTGGGAAGCCAAGTCTCCCGACCCCTAACCCTCACTTGGGTCTTAACCCAAATTTCCTCTATGGAATGAAACATGTCCCTGTCCATAGGGTGTATTAACAGGCAGTATGTTATCCTCCTGATGGCCTACTCAGTCTGTTTTACTAATCTATGCTTCACCAAGACCCTGGTTCCATCCGGGGAAACAAGTCTCCCCAACCCTAACCCGAATTTGAGTCTCAGGCCTAATTTCCTTTTTGGACTGAAACATACCGCCGTCCACAGAGTGTACCAAATGTCAGTATGGAAGCCATCTTGATGGCGACTCAGTCTTATTCACCAAGCTAGGCTTCACCAAGAACTCGTTTTCTACCTGGCAAGCCACATCTCCCCATCGCTAGCCCTAACATGAGATTTTACCCTAATTTTCTTGTGCAATTGTAAGAAACCGCCGTCCACGCTTTGTAGTAAAAGAAAGAAGGCACCCCGTTCTGATGGCCCACTCAGTCTGTTTTACCAAACTCACCGTCACCAACACCTTCTTTCCATTCTGGGAAGACCAGTCTCCCGAACCCTAACCCTAACCTGGGTTTTAACCCTAATTTCCTTTTGGGGATGAAACATCCCCCCGTCCACACAGTGTACTAAAAGACAGGAGGCAACCTTTCATGAAGGCCCACTCATTCTCTTTCAACATGCTTTTCTTTTCCGAGGCCATGGTTCACTCCTGGGAAGGCAAGTCTCCCCAACCCTAACCCTAACTTGGGTCTTAACCCTAATTTTTTCTTTGGACTGAAACATTTCCCTGTCCACATGGTATACTAACTGGCAGTATGTTATACTCCTGACGGTCTACTCAGTCTGTTTTACCAATCGAGGTTTCACCAAGACCCTGGTTCCATCCTGGGAAGCCCAGTCTCCCCAACGCTAACTCTAACTTGGGTTTCAACCCAAATATTGTAGAGGAACGTTAACATCCCACAGTTCACAAGGTGTAGTAAAAGACAAGAGGCAACCCATCCTGTTGGGCCACTCAATCGGTGTCACCATGCTTGGCTTTACCGAGTTCCTGTTTCCCTCCTGAGTAGCCCAGTCTCCCCAACCCTAATCCTAATTGGAGTCTCAACACTAATCTCCTTTTTGGACTGAAACATACCGCCGTCCACAGAGTGTACCAAATGTCAGTATGGAAGCCATCTTGTTGTCCCACTCAGTCTGATTCACCAAGCTAGGCTTCACCAAGAACCCATTTCCAACCTGGGAAGTCCAGTCTCCCAAACCCTAACCCCAACGTCGGTTTTAACCCTAATTTCCTTTTAGGAATGAAACATCCCCCCATCCACACGGTGTTCTAGAAGAAAGGAGGCAACCCTTCGTGAAGGCCCACTCATTCTGTTTCAACATGCTTGGCTTTTCCGAGGCCCTGGTTCACTCCTGGGAAGCCACGTCTCCCCAACCCTAACTCTAACTTGAGACTTAACCTAATTTTCTTGTGCAACTGTAACAAACCGCCGTCCACACTTTGCACTAAAAGATAGTACGCACCCCGTTCTGATGTCCCACTCAGTCTGTTTTACCATGCTCGCCTTCACCAACACCCTGTTTCCATTCTGGGAAGCCCATTCTCCCGAACCCTACCCTAACTTGGGTTTTAACCCTAATTTCCTCTTGGGAATGAAACATCCCCCCGTCCACACAGTGTACTAAAAGACAGGAGGCAACTTTCGTGAAGGCCCACTCATTCTCTTTCAACATGCTTTTCTTTTCCGAGGCCATGGTTCACTCCTGGGAAGTCAAGTCTCCCCAACCCTAACCGTAACTTGGATCTTAACCCTAATTTCCTCTTGGGACTGAAACATGTCCCTGTCCACACTGTGTACTAACGGGCAATATATTATCCTCCTGATGGCCCATTCAGTCTGTTTTAGCAATCTAGGCTTCACCAAAACCCTGGTTACATCCTGGGAAGCCAAGTCTCCCCAACCCTAACCCTAATTTGAGTCTCAGGCCAAATTTCCTTTTTGGACTGAAACATACCGCCATCCACAGAGTGTACCAAATGTCAGTATGGAAGCCATCTTGATGGCGACTCAGTCTGATTCACCAAGCTAGGCTTCACCAAGAACTCGTTTTCTACCTGGCAAGCCACATCTGCCCATCCCTAGCCCTAACATGAGATTTTACCCCAATTTTCTTGTGCAACTGTAACAAACCGCCGTCCACGCTTTGTAGTAAAAGAAAGAAGGCACCCCGTTCTGATGGCCCACTCAGTCTGTTTTAGCAAGCTTGCCTTCACCAAAGCCCTGTTTCAATTCAGGGAAGCCCAGTCTCCCCAATCCTAACCCTAACCTGGGTTTTAACCCTAATTTCCGTTTGGGAATCAAACATCCCCCGTCCAAACAGTGTTCTAAAAGACAGGAGGCAACCCTTGGTGAAGCCCCACTCACTCTATTTCAACATGCTTGGCTTTTCAGAGGCCCTGGTTCACTCCTGGGAAGCCAAGTCTCCACAACCCTAACCCTACCTGGAGTCTTAACCCTAATGTTCTTGTGCGACTGTAACAAACGCCCATCCACAGGTTGACAGTAGGCACACCACTCCTTTGGCCCTGTCAGTCTGTTTCACCATGCTTGGCTTCAGCAACACCCTGTTTCCCTTCTGGGAAGCCAAGTCTCCCGACCCCTAACCCTCACTTGGGTCTTAACCCAAATTTCCTCTATGGAATGAAACATGTCCCTGTCCATAGGGTGTATTAAAAGGCAGTATGTTATCCTCCTGATGGCCTACTCAGTCTGTTTTACCAATCTATGCTTCACCAAGACCCTGGTTCCATCCTGGGAAACCAATTCTCCCCAACCCTAACCCTAATTTGAGTCTTAGCCCTAATTTCCTTTTTGGACTGAAACATACCGCCGTCCACAGAGTGTACCAAATGTCAGTATGGAAGACATCTTGATGTCCCACTCAGTCTGATTCAGCAAGCTAGGCTTCACCAAGGACCCGTTTCCAACCTGGGAAGCCACATCTCCCCAACCCTAACCCTAACTTGAGACTTAACCTGATTTTCTTGTGCAAATGTAACAAACCCCCATCCTCATGTTGTACTAAAAGACAGTAGGCATACAATTCCTTTGGCCCTCTCAGTCTGTTTCACCATGCTTGGCTTCAGCAACACCCTGTTTCCATTCTGGGAAGCCATGTCTCCTGACCGCTAACCCTAACTTGGGTCTTAACCCTAATTTTTTCTTTGGACTGAAACATTTCCCTGTCCACATGGTGTACTAACTGGCAGTATGTTATCCTCCTGATGGCCTACTCAGTCTGTTTTAGCAATCTAGGCTTCACCAAGACCCTGGTTACATCCTGGGAAGCCAAGTCTCCCCAACCCTAACCCTAATTTGAGTCTCAGGCCAAATTTCCTTTTTGGACTGAAACATACCGCCGTCCACAGAGTGTACCAAATGTCAGTATGGAAGCCATCTTGATGTCCCACTCAGTCTGATTCAGCAAGCTAGGCTTCACCAAGGATGCGTTTCCAACCTGGGAAGCCACATCTCCCCAACCCTAACCCTCACTTGAGACTTAACCTGATTTTCTTGTGCGAATGTAACAAACCCCCATCCTCATGTTGTACTAAAAGACAGTAGGCACACAATTCCTTTGGCCCTCTCAGTCTGTTTCACCATGCTTGGCTTCAGCAACACCCTGTTTCCCTTCTGGGAAGCCATGTCTCCTGACCGCTAACCCTAACTTGGGTTTTAACCCTAATTTTTTCCTTGGACTGAAACATTTCCCTGTCCACATGGTGTACTAACTGGCAGTATGTTATCCTCCTGATGGCCTACTCAGTCTGTTTTACCAATCTAGGCTTCACCAAAACCCTGGTTACATCCTGGGAAGCCAAGTCTCCCCAACCCTAACCCTAATTTGAGTCTCAGGCCTAATTTCCTTTTTGGACTGAAACATAACGCCGTCCACAGAGTGTACCAAATGTCAGTATGGAAGACATCTTGATGTCCCACTCAGTCTGATTCAGCAAGCTAGGCTTCACCAAGGACGCGTTTCCAACCTGGAAAGCCACATCTCCCCAACCCTAACCCTAACTTGACACTTAACCTGATTTTCTTGTGCAAATGTAACAAACCCCCATCCTCATGTTGTACTAAAAGACAGTAGGCACACAATTCCTTTGGCCCTCTCAGTCTGTTTCACCATGCTTGGCTTCAGCAACACCCTGTTTCCCTTCTGGGAAGCCATGTCTCCTGACCGCTAACCCTAACTTGGGTCTTAACCCTAATTTTTTCCTTGGACTGAAACATTTCCCTGTCCACATGGTGTACTAACTGGCAGTATGTTATACTCCTGATGGCCTACTCAGTCTGTTTTACCAATCTAGGCTTCACCAAAACACTGGTTACATCCTGGGAAGCCAAGTCTCCCCAACCCTAACCCTAATTTGAGTCTCAGGCCCAATTTCCTTTTTGGACTGAAACATAATGCCGTCCACAGAGTGTACCAAATGTCAGTATGGAAGACATCTTGATGTCCCTCTCAGTCTGATTCAGCATGTTAGGCTTCACCAAGGACCCGTTTCCAACCTGGGAAGCCACATCTCCCCATCGCTAGCCCTAACATGAGATTTTACCCTAATTTTCTTGTGCAAATGTAACAAACCCCCATCCTCATGTTCTACTAAAAGACAGTAGGCACACAATTCCTTTGGCCCTCTCAGTCTGTTTCACCATGCTTGGCTTCACCAACACCCTGTTTCCCTTCTGGGAAGCCATGTCTCCTGACCGCTAACCCTAACTTGGGTCTTAACCCTAATTTTTTCTTTGGACTGAAACAGTTCCCTGTCCACATGGTGTACTAACTGGCAGTATGTTATACTCCTGATGGCCTACTCAGTCTGTTTTACCAATCTAGGCTTCACCAAAACACTGGTTACATCCTGGGAAGCCAAGTCTCCCCAACCCTAACCCTAATTTGAGTCTCAGGCCCAATTTCCTTTTTGGACTGAAACATAATGCCGTCCACAGAGTGTACCAAATGTCAGTATGGAAGACATCTTGATGTCCCTCTCAGTCTGATTCAGCATGTTAGGCTTCACCAAGGACCCGTTTCCAACCTGGGAAGCCACATCTCCCCATCGCTAGCCCTAACATGAGATTTTACCCTAATTTTCTTGTGCAAATGTAACAAACCCCCATCCTCATGTTCTACTAAAAGACAGTAGGCACACAATTCCTTTGGCCCTCTCAGTCTGTTTCACCATGCTTGGCTTCACCAACACCCTGTTTCCCTTCTGGGAAGCCATGTCTCCTGACCGCTAACCCTAACTTGGGTCTTAACCCTAATTTTTTCTTTGGACTGAAACAGTTCCCTGTCCACATGGTGTACTAACTGGCAGTATGTTATACTCCTGATGACCTACTCAGTCTGTTTTACCAATCTAGGCTTCACCAAAACCCTGGTTACATCCTGGGAAGACAATTCTCCCCAACCCTAACCCTAATTTGAGTCTTAGCCCTAATTTCCTTTTTGGACTGAAACATACCGCCGTCCACAGAGTGTACCAAATGTCAGTATGGAAGACATCTTGATGTCCCACTCAGTCTGATTCAGCAAGCTAGGCTTCACCAAGGACGCGTTTCCAACCTGGGAAGCCACATCTCCCCAACCCTAACCCTCACTTGAGACTTAACCTGATTTTCTTGTGCAAATGTAACAAACCCCCACCCTCATGTTGTACTAAAAGACAGTAGGCACACGATTCCTTTGGCCCTCTCAGTCTGTTTCACCATGCTTGGCTTCAGCAACACCGTGTTTCCATTCTGGGAAGCCATATCTCCTGACCGCTAACCCTAACTTGGGTCTTAACCCTAATTTTTTCTTCCGACTGAAACATTTCCCTGTCCACATGGTGTACTAACTGGCAGTATGTTATACTCCTGATGGCCTACTCAGTCTGTTTTACCAATCTAGGCTTCACCAAAACCCTGGTTACATCCTGGGAAGCCAAGTCTCCCCAACCCTAACCCTAATTTGAGTCTCAGGCCTCGTTTCCTTTTTTGGACTGAAACATACCGCCGTCCACAGAGTGTACCAAATGTCAGTATGGAAGACATCTTGATGTCCCACTCAGTCTGATTCAGCAAGCTAGGCTTCACCAAGGACCCGTTTCCAACCTGGGAAGCCACATCTCCCCAACCCTAACCCTAACTTGAGACTTAACCTGATTTTCTTGTGCAAATGTAACAAACCCCCATCCTCATGTTGTACTAAAAGACAGTAGGCACACGATTCCTTTGGCCCTCTCTGTCTGTTTCACCATGCTTGGCTTCAGCAACACCGTGTTTCCATTCTGGGAAGCCATGTCTCCTGACCGCTAACCCTAACTTGGGTCTTAACCCTAATTTTTTCTTTGGACTGAAACATTTCCCTGTCCACATGGTGTACTAACTGGCAGTAAGTTATACTCCTGATGGCCTACTCAGTCTGTTTTACCAATCTAGGCTTCACCAAAACCCTGGTTACATCCTGGGAAGCCAAGTCTCCCCAACCCTAACCCTAATTTGAGTCTTAGCCCTTTTTTCCTTTTTGGACTGAAACATACCGCCGTCCACAGAGTGTACCAAATGTCAGTATGGAAGCCATCTTGATGGCGACTCAGTCTGATTCACCAAGCTAGGCTTCACCAAGAACTCGTTTTCTACCTGGCAAGCCACATCTCCCCATCCCTAGCCCTAACATGAGATTTTACCCCAATTTTCTTGTGCAACTGTAACAAACCGCCGTCCACGCTTTGTAGTAAAAGAAAGAAGGCACCCCGTTCTGATGGCCCACTCAGTCTGTTTTAGCAAGCTTGCCTTCACCAAAGCCCTGTTTCCATTCGGGGAAGCCCAGTCTCCCCAATCCTAACCCTAACCTGGGTTTTAACCCTAATTTCCGTTTGGGAATCAAACATCCCCCGTCCAAACAGTGTTCTAAAAGACAGGAGGCAACCCTTGGTGAAGCCCCACTCACTCTATTTCAACATGCTTGGCTTTTCAGAGGCCCTGGTTCACTCCTGGGAAGCCAAGTCTCCACAACCCTAACCCTACCTGGAGTCTTAACCCTAATGTTCTTGTGCGACTGTAACAAACGCCCATCCACAGGTTGACAGTAGGCACACCACTCCTTTGGCCCTGTCAGTCTGTTTCACCATGCTTGGCTTCAGCAACACCCTGTTTCCCTTCTGGGAAGCCAAGTCTCCCGACCCCTAACCCTCACTTGGGTCTTAACCCAAATTTCCTCTATGGATTGAAACATGTCCCTGTCCATAGGGTGTATTAACAGGCAGTATGTTATCCTCCTGATGGCCTACTCAGTCTGTTTTACCAAATTAGGCTTCACCAAGACCCTGGTTCCCTCCTGGGAAAACAAGTCTCCCCAACCCTAAAACTAATTTGAGTCTCAGGCCTAATTTCCTTTTTGGACTGAAACATACTGCCGTCCACAGAGTGTACCAAATGTCAGTATGGAAGACATCTTGATGTCCCACTCAGTCTGATTCAGCAAGTTAGGCTTCACCAAGGACCCGTTTCCAACCTGGGAAGCCACATCTCCCCAACCCTAACCCTAACTTGAGACTTAACCTGATTTTCTTGTGCAAATGTAACAAACCCCCATCCTCATGTCCTACTAAAAGACAGTAGGCACACGATTCGTTTGGCCCTCTCAGTCTGTTTCACCATGCTTGGCTTCAGCAACACCCTGTTTCCCTTCTGGGAAGCCAAGTCTCCCGACCCCTAACCCTCACTTGGGTCTTAACCCAAATATCCTCTATGGAATGAAACATGTCCCTGTCCATAGGGTGTATTAACAGGCAGTATGTTATCCTCCGGATGGCCTACTCAGTCTGTTTTACCAATCTATGCTTCACCAAGACCCTGGTTCCATCCTGGGAAACCAATTCTCCCCAACCCTAACCCTAATTTGAGTCTCAGCCCGTTTTTCCATTTTGGACTGAAACATACCGCCGTCCACAGAGTGTATCAAATGTCAGTATGGAAGCCATCTTGATGGCGACTCAGTCTGATTCACCAAGCTAGGCTTCACCAAGAACTCGTTTTCTACCTGGCAAGCCACATCTCCCCTTCCCTAGCCCTAACATGAGATTTTACCCCAATTTTCTTGTGCAACTGTAACAAACCGCCGTCCACGCTTTGTAGTAAAAGAAAGAAGGCACCCCGTTCTGATGGCCCACTCAGTCTGTTATAGCAAGCTTGCATTCACCAAAGCCCTGATTCCATTCGGGGAAGCCCAGTCTCCCCAATCCTAACCCTAACCTGGGTTTTAACCCTAATTTCCGTTTGGGAATCAAACATCCCCCGTCCAAACAGTGTTCTAAAAGACAGGAGGCAACCCTTGGTGAAGCCCCACTCACTCTATTTCAACATGCTTGGCTTTTCAGAGGCCCTGGTTCACTCCTGGGAAGCCAAGTCTCCACAACCCTAACCCTACCTGGAGTCTTAACCCTAATGTTCTTGTGCGACTGTAACAAACGCCCATCCACAGGTTGACAGTAGGCACACCACTCCTTTGGCCCTGTCAGTCTGTTTCACCATGCTTGGCTTCAGCAACACCCTGTTTCCCTTCTGGGAAGCCAAGTCTCCCGACCCCTAACCCTCACTTGGGTCTTAACCCAAATTTCCTCTATGGAATGAAACATGTCCCTGTCCATAGGGTGTATTAACAGGCAGTATGTTATCCTCCTGATGGCCTACTCAGTCTGTTTTACTAATCTATGCTTCACCAAGACCCTGGTTCCATCCGGGGAAACAAGTCTCCCCAACCCTGACCCGAATTTGAGTCTCAGGCCTAATTTCCTTTTTGGACTGAAACATACCGCCGTCCACAGAGTGTACCAAATGTCAGTATGGAAGCCATCTTGATGGCGACTCAGTCTTATTCACCAAGCTAGGCTTCACCAAGAACTCGTTTTCTACCTGGCAAGCCACATCTCCCCATCGCTAGCCCTAACATGAGATTTTACCCTAATTTTCTTGTGCAATTGTAAGAAACCGCCGTCCACGCTTTGTAGTAAAAGAAAGAAGGCACCCCGTTCTGATGGCCCACTCAGTCTGTTTTACCAAACTCACCGTCACCAACACCTTCTTTCCATTCTGGGAAGACCAGTCTCCCGAACCCTAACCCTAACCTGGGTTTTAACCCTAATTTCCTTTTGGGGATGAAACATCCCCCCGTCCACACAGTGTACTAAAAGACAGGAGGCAACCTTTCATGAAGGCCCACTCATTCTCTTTCAACATGCTTTTCTTTTCCGAGGCCATGGTTCACTCCTGGGAAGGCAAGTCTCCCCAACCCTAACCCTAACTTGGGTCTTAACCCTAATTTTTTCTTTGGACTGAAACATTTCCCTGTCCACATGGTATACTAACTGGCAGTATGTTATACTCCTGACGGTCTACTCAGTCTGTTTTACCAATCGAGGTTTCACCAAGACCCTGGTTCCATCCTGGGAAGCCCAGTCTCCCCAACGCTAACTCTAACTTGGGTTTCAACCCAAATATTGTAGAGGAACGTTAACATCCCACAGTTCACAAGGTGTAGTAAAAGACAAGAGGCAACCCATCCTGTTGGGCCACTCAATCGGTGTCACCATGCTTGGCTTTACCGAGTTCCTGTTTCCCTCCTGAGTAGCCCAGTCTCCCCAACCCTAATCCTAATTGGAGTCTCAACACTAATCTCCTTTTTGGACTGAAACATACCGCCGTCCACAGAGTGTACCAAATGTCAGTATGGAAGCCATCTTGTTGTCCCACTCAGTCTGATTCACCAAGCTAGGCTTCACCAAGAACCCATTTCCAACCTGGGAAGTCCAGTCTCCCAAACCCTAACCCCAACGTCGGTTTTAACCCTAATTTCCTTTTAGGAATGAAACATCCCCCCATCCACACGGTGTTCTAGAAGAAAGGAGGCAACCCTTCGTGAAGGCCCACTCATTCTGTTTCAACATGCTTGGCTTTTCCGAGGCCCTGGTTCACTCCTGGGAAGCCACGTCTCCCCAACCCTAACTCTAACTTGAGACTTAACCTAATTTTCTTGTGCAACTGTAACAAACCGCCGTCCACACTTTGCACTAAAAGATAGTACGCACCCCGTTCTGATGTCCCACTCAGTCTGTTTTACCATGCTCGCCTTCACCAACACCCTGTTTCCATTCTGGGAAGCCCATTCTCCCGAACCCTACCCTAACTTGGGTTTTAACCCTAATTTCCTCTTGGGAATGAAACATCCCCCCGTCCACACAGTGTACTAAAAGACAGGAGGCAACTTTCGTGAAGGCCCACTCATTCTCTTTCAACATGCTTTTCTTTTCCGAGGCCATGGTTCACTCCTGGGAAGTCAAGTCTCCCCAACCCTAACCCTAACTTGGATCTTAACCCTAATTTCCTCTTGGGACTGAAACATGTCCCTGTCCACACTGTGTACTAACGGGCAATATATTATCCTCCTGATGGCCCATTCAGTCTGTTTTAGCAATCTAGGCTTCACCAAAACCCTGGTTACATCCTGGGAAGCCAAGTCTCCCCAACCCTAACCCTAATTTGAGTCTCAGGCCAAATTTCCTTTTTGGACTGAAACATACCGCCATCCACAGAGTGTACCAAATGTCAGTATGGAAGCCATCTTGATGGCGACTCAGTCTGATTCACCAAGCTAGGCTTCACCAAGAACTCGTTTTCTACCTGGCAAGCCACATCTGCCCATCCCTAGCCCTAACATGAGATTTTACCCCAATTTTCTTGTGCAACTGTAACAAACCGCCGTCCACGCTTTGTAGTAAAAGAAAGAAGGCACCCCGTTCTGATGGCCCACTCAGTCTGTTTTAGCAAGCTTGCCTTCACCAAAGCCCTGTTTCAATTCAGGGAAGCCCAGTCTCCCCAATCCTAACCCTAACCTGGGTTTTAACCCTAATTTCCGTTTGGGAATCAAACATCCCCCGTCCAAACAGTGTTCTAAAAGACAGGAGGCAACCCTTGGTGAAGCCCCACTCACTCTATTTCAACATGCTTGGCTTTTCAGAGGCCCTGGTTCACTCCTGGGAAGCCAAGTCTCCACAACCCTAACCCTACCTGGAGTCTTAACCCTAATGTTCTTGTGCGACTGTAACAAACGCCCATCCACAGGTTGACAGTAGGCACACCACTCCTTTGGCCCTGTCAGTCTGTTTCACCATGCTTGGCTTCAGCAACACCCTGTTTCCCTTCTGGGAAGCCAAGTCTCCCGACCCCTAACCCTCACTTGGGTCTTAACCCAAATTTCCTCTATGGAATGAAACATGTCCCTGTCCATAGGGTGTATTAAAAGGCAGTATGTTATCCTCCTGATGGCCTACTCAGTCTGTTTTACCAATCTATGCTTCACCAAGACCCTGGTTCCATCCTGGGAAACCAATTCTCCCCAACCCTAACCCTAATTTGAGTCTTAGCCCTAATTTCCTTTTTGGACTGAAACATACCGCCGTCCACAGAGTGTACCAAATGTCAGTATGGAAGACATCTTGATGTCCCACTCAGTCTGATTCAGCAAGCTAGGCTTCACCAAGGACCCGTTTCCAACCTGGGAAGCCACATCTCCCCAACCCTAACCCTAACTTGAGACTTAACCTGATTTTCTTGTGCAAATGTAACAAACCCCCATCCTCATGTTGTACTAAAAGACAGTAGGCATACAATTCCTTTGGCCCTCTCAGTCTGTTTCACCATGCTTGGCTTCAGCAACACCCTGTTTCCATTCTGGGAAGCCATGTCTCCTGACCGCTAACCCTAACTTGGGTCTTAACCCTAATTTTTTCTTTGGACTGAAACATTTCCCTGTCCACATGGTGTACTAACTGGCAGTATGTTATCCTCCTGATGGCCTACTCAGTCTGTTTTAGCAATCTAGGCTTCACCAAGACCCTGGTTACATCCTGGGAAGCCAAGTCTCCCCAACCCTAACCCTAATTTGAGTCTCAGGCCAAATTTCCTTTTTGGACTGAAACATACCGCCGTCCACAGAGTGTACCAAATGTCAGTATGGAAGCCATCTTGATGTCCCACTCAGTCTGATTCAGCAAGCTAGGCTTCACCAAGGATGCGTTTCCAACCTGGGAAGCCACATCTCCCCAACCCTAAACCTCACTTGAGACTTAACCTGATTTTCTTGTGCGAATGTAACAAACCCCCATCCTCATGTTGTACTAAAAGACAGTAGGCACACAATTCCTTTGGCCCTCTCAGTCTGTTTCACCATGCTTGGCTTCAGCAACACCCTGTTTCCCTTCTGGGAAGCCATGTCTCCTGACCGCTAACCCTAACTTGGGTTTTAACCCTAATTTTTTCCTTGGACTGAAACATTTCCCTGTCCACATGGTGTACTAACTGGCAGTATGTTATCCTCCTGATGGCCTACTCAGTCTGTTTTACCAATCTAGGCTTCACCAAAACCCTGGTTACATCCTGGGAAGCCAAGTCTCCCCAACCCTAACCCTAATTTGAGTCTCAGGCCTAATTTCCTTTTTGGACTGAAACATAACGCCGTCCACAGAGTGTACCAAATGTCAGTATGGAAGACATCTTGATGTCCCACTCAGTCTGATTCAGCAAGCTAGGCTTCACCAAGGACGCGTTTCCAACCTGGAAAGCCACATCTCCCCAACCCTAACCCTAACTTGACACTTAACCTGATTTTCTTGTGCAAATGTAACAAACCCCCATCCTCATGTTGTACTAAAAGACAGTAGGCACACAATTCCTTTGGCCCTCTCAGTCTGTTTCACCATGCTTGGCTTCAGCAACACCCTGTTTCCCTTCTGGGAAGCCATGTCTCCTGACCGCTAACCCTAACTTGGGTCTTAACCCTAATTTTTTCCTTGGACTGAAACATTTCCCTGTCCACATGGTGTACTAACTGGCAGTATGTTATACTCCTGATGGCCTACTCAGTCTGTTTTACCAATCTAGGCTTCACCAAAACACTGGTTACATCCTGGGAAGCCAAGTCTCCCCAACCCTAACCCTAATTTGAGTCTCAGGCCCAATTTCCTTTTTGGACTGAAACATAATGCCGTCCACAGAGTGTACCAAATGTCAGTATGGAAGACATCTTGATGTCCCTCTCAGTCTGATTCAGCATGTTAGGCTTCACCAAGGACCCGTTTCCAACCTGGGAAGCCACATCTCCCCATCGCTAGCCCTAACATGAGATTTTACCCTAATTTTCTTGTGCAAATGTAACAAACCCCCATCCTCATGTTCTACTAAAAGACAGTAGGCACACAATTCCTTTGGCCCTCTCAGTCTGTTTCACCATGCTTGGCTTCACCAACACCCTGTTTCCCTTCTGGGAAGCCATGTCTCCTGACCGCTAACCCTAACTTGGGTCTTAACCCTAATTTTTTCTTTGGACTGAAACAGTTCCCTGTCCACATGGTGTACTAACTGGCAGTATGTTATACTCCTGATGGCCTACTCAGTCTGTTTTACCAATCTAGGCTTCACCAAAACACTGGTTACATCCTGGGAAGCCAAGTCTCCCCAACCCTAACCCTAATTTGAGTCTCAGGCCCAATTTCCTTTTTGGACTGAAACATAATGCCGTCCACAGAGTGTACCAAATGTCAGTATGGAAGACATCTTGATGTCCCTCTCAGTCTGATTCAGCATGTTAGGCTTCACCAAGGACCCGTTTCCAACCTGGGAAGCCACATCTCCCCATCGCTAGCCCTAACATGAGATTTTACCCTAATTTTCTTGTGCAAATGTAACAAACCCCCATCCTCATGTTCTACTAAAAGACAGTAGGCACACAATTCCTTTGGCCCTCTCAGTCTGTTTCACCATGCTTGGCTTCAGCAACACCCTGTTTCCCTTCTGGGAAGCCATGTCTCCTGACCGCTAACCCTAACTTGGGTCTTAACCCTAATTTTTTCTTTGGACTGAAACAGTTCCCTGTCCACATGGTGTACTAACTGGCAGTATGTTATACTCCTGATGACCTACTCAGTCTGTTTTACCAATCTAGGCTTCACCAAAACCCTGGTTACATCCTGGGAAGCCAATTCTCCCCAACCCTAACCCTAATTTGAGTCTTAGCCCTAATTTCCTTTTTGGACTGAAACATACCGCCGTCCACAGAGTGTACCAAATGTCAGTATGGAAGACATCTTGATGTCCCACTCAGTCTGATTCAGCAAGCTAGGCTTCACCAAGGACGCGTTTCCAACCTGGGAAGCCACATCTCCCCAACCCTAACCCTCACTTGAGACTTAACCTGATTTTCTTGTGCAAATGTAACAAACCCCCACCCTCATGTTGTACTAAAAGACAGTAGGCACACGATTCCTTTGGCCCTCTCAGTCTGTTTCACCATGCTTGGCTTCAGCAACACCGTGTTTCCATTCTGGGAAGCCATATCTCCTGACCGCTAACCCTAACTTGGGTCTTAACCCTAATTTTTTCTTCCGACTGAAACATTTCCCTGTCCACATGGTGTACTAACTGGCAGTATGTTATACTCCTGATGGCCTACTCAGTCTGTTTTACCAATCTAGGCTTCACCAAAACCCTGGTTACATCCTGGGAAGCCAAGTCTCCCCAACCCTAACCCTAATTTGAGTCTCAGGCCTCGTTTCCTTTTTTGGACTGAAACATACCGCCGTCCACAGAGTGTACCAAATGTCAGTATGGAAGACATCTTGATGTCCCACTCAGTCTGATTCAGCAAGCTAGGCTTCACCAAGGACCCGTTTCCAACCTGGGAAGCCACATCTCCCCAACCCTAACCCTAACTTGAGACTTAACCTGATTTTCTTGTGCAAATGTAACAAACCCCCATCCTCATGTTGTACTAAAAGACAGTAGGCACACGATTCCTTTGGCCCTCTCAGTCTGTTTCACCATGCTTGGCTTCAGCAACACCGTGTTTCCATTCTGGGAAGCCATGTCTCCTGACCGCTAACCCTAACTTGGGTCTTAACCCTAATTTTTTCTTTGGACTGAAACATTTCCCTGTCCACATGGTGTACTAACTGGCAGTATGTTATACTCCTGATGGCCTACTCAGTCTGTTTTAACAATCTAGGCTTCACCAAAACCCTGGTTACATCCTGGGAAGCCAAGTCTCCCCAACCCTAACCCTAATTTGAGTCTTAGCCCTTTTTTCCTTTTTGGACTGAAACATACCGCCGTCCACAGAGCGTACCAAATGTCAGTATGGAAGCCATCTTGATGGCGACTCAGTCTGATTCACCAAGCTAGGCTTCACCAAGAACTCGTTTTCTACCTGGCAAGCCACATCTCCCCATCCCTAGCCCTAACATGAGATTTTACCCCAATTTTCTTGTGCAACTGTAACAAACCGCCGTCCACGCTTTGTAGTAAAAGAAAGAAGGCACCCCGTTCTGATGGCCCACTCAGTCTGTTTTAGCAAGCTTGCCTTCACCAAAGCCCTGTTTCCATTCGGGGAAGCCCAGTCTCCCCAATCCTAACCCTAACCTGGGTTTTAACCCTAATTTCCGTTTGGGAATCAAACATCCCCCGTCCAAACAGTGTTCTAAAAGACAGGAGGCAACCCTTGGTGAAGCCCCACTCACTCTATTTCAACATGCTTGGCTTTTCAGAGGCCCTGGTTCACTCCTGGGAAGCCAAGTCTCCACAACCCTAACCCTACCTGGAGTCTTAACCCTAATGTTCTTGTGCGACTGTAACAAACGCCCATCCACAGGTTGACAGTAGGCACACCACTCCTTTGGCCCTGTCAGTCTGTTTCACCATGCTTGGCTTCAGCAACACCCTGTTTCCCTTCTGGGAAGCCAAGTCTCCCGACCCCTAACCCTCACTTGGGTCTTAACCCAAATTTCCTCTATGGAATGAAACATGTCCCTGTCCATAGGGTGTATTAACAGGCAGTATGTTATCCTCCTGATGGCCTACTCAGTCTGTTTTACTAATCTATGCTTCACCAAGACCCTGGTTCCATCCGGGGAAACAAGTCTCCCCAACCCTAACCCTAATTTGAGTCTCAGGCCTAATTTCCTTTTTGGACTGAAACATACCGCCGTCCACAGAGTGTACCAAATGTCAGTATGGAAGCCATCTTGATGGCGACTCAGTCTTATTCACCAAGCTAGGCTTCACCAAGAACTCGTTTTCTACCTGGCAAGCCACATCTCCCCATCGCTAGCCCTAACATGAGATTTTACCCTAATTTTCTTGTGCAATTGTAAGAAACCGCCGTCCACGCTTTGTAGTAAAAGAAAGAAGGCACCCCGTTCTGATGGCCCACTCAGTCTGTTTTACCAAACTCACCGTCACCAACACCTTCTTTCCATTCTGGGAAGACCAGTCTCCCGAACCCTAACCCTAACCTGGGTTTTAACCCTAATTTCCTTTTGGGGATGAAACATCCCCCCGTCCACACAGTGTACTAAAAGACAGGAGGCAACCTTTCATGAAGGCCCACTCATTCTCTTTCAACATGCTTTTCTTTTCCGAGGCCATGGTTCACTCCTGGGAAGGCAAGTCTCCCCAACCCTAACCCTAACTTGGGTCTTAACCCTAATTTTTTCTTTGGACTGAAACATTTCCCTGTCCACATGGTATACTAACTGGCAGTATGTTATACTCCTGACGGTCTACTCAGTCTGTTTTACCAATCGAGGTTTCACCAAGACCCTGGTTCCATCCTGGGAAGCCCAGTCTCCCCAACGCTAACTCTAACTTGGGTTTCAACCCAAATATTGTAGAGGAACGTTAACATCCCACAGTTCACAAGGTGTAGTAAAAGACAAGAGGCAACCCATCCTGTTGGGCCACTCAATCGGTGTCACCATGCTTGGCTTTACCGAGTTCCTGTTTCCCTCCTGAGTAGCCCAGTCTCCCCAACCCTAATCCTAATTGGAGTCTCAACACTAATCTCCTTTTTGGACTGAAACATACCGCCGTCCACAGAGTGTACCAAATGTCAGTATGGAAGCCATCTTGTTGTCCCACTCAGTCTGATTCACCAAGCTAGGCTTCACCAAGAACCCATTTCCAACCTGGGAAGTCCAGTCTCCCAAACCCTAACCCCAACGTCGGTTTTAACCCTAATTTCCTTTTAGGAATGAAACATCCCCCCATCCACACGGTGTTCTAGAAGAAAGGAGGCAACCCTTCGTGAAGGCCCACTCATTCTGTTTCAACATGCTTGGCTTTTCCGAGGCCCTGGTTCACTCCTGGGAAGCCACGTCTCCCCAACCCTAACTCTAACTTGAGACTTAACCTAATTTTCTTGTGCAACTGTAACAAACCGCCGTCCACACTTTGCACTAAAAGATAGTACGCACCCCGTTCTGATGTCCCACTCAGTCTGTTTTACCATGCTCGCCTTCACCAACACCCTGTTTCCATTCTGGGAAGCCCATTCTCCCGAACCCTACCCTAACTTGGGTTTTAACCCTAATTTCCTCTTGGGAATGAAACATCCCCCCGTCCACACAGTGTACTAAAAGACAGGAGGCAACTTTCGTGAAGGCCCACTCATTCTCTTTCAACATGCTTTTCTTTTCCGAGGCCATGGTTCACTCCTGGGAAGTCAAGTCTCCCCAACCCTAACCGTAACTTGGATCTTAACCCTAATTTCCTCTTGGGACTGAAACATGTCCCTGTCCACACTGTGTACTAACGGGCAATATATTATCCTCCTGATGGCCCATTCAGTCTGTTTTAGCAATCTAGGCTTCACCAAAACCCTGGTTACATCCTGGGAAGCCAAGTCTCCCCAACCCTAACCCTAATTTGAGTCTCAGGCCAAATTTCCTTTTTGGACTGAAACATACCGCCATCCACAGAGTGTACCAAATGTCAGTATGGAAGCCATCTTGATGGCGACTCAGTCTGATTCACCAAGCTAGGCTTCACCAAGAACTCGTTTTCTACCTGGCAAGCCACATCTGCCCATCCCTAGCCCTAACATGAGATTTTACCCCAATTTTCTTGTGCAACTGTAACAAACCGCCGTCCACGCTTTGTAGTAAAAGAAAGAAGGCACCCCGTTCTGATGGCCCACTCAGTCTGTTTTAGCAAGCTTGCCTTCACCAAAGCCCTGTTTCAATGCAGGGAAGCCCAGTCTCCCCAATCCTAACCCTAACCTGGGTTTTAACCCTAATTTCCGTTTGGGAATCAAACATCCCCCGTCCAAACAGTGTTCTAAAAGACAGGAGGCAACCCTTGGTGAAGCCCCACTCACTCTATTTCAACATGCTTGGCTTTTCAGAGGCCCTGGTTCACTCCTGGGAAGCCAAGTCTCCACAACCCTAACCCTACCTGGAGTCTTAACCCTAATGTTCTTGTGCGACTGTAACAAACGCCCATCCACAGGTTGACAGTAGGCACACCACTCCTTTGGCCCTGTCAGTCTGTTTCACCATGCTTGGCTTCAGCAACACCCTGTTTCCCTTCTGGGAAGCCAAGTCTCCCGACCCCTAACCCTCACTTGGGTCTTAACCCAAATTTCCTCTATGGAATGAAACATGTCCCTGTCCATAGGGTGTATTAAAAGGCAGTATGTTATCCTCCTGATGGCCTACTCAGTCTGTTTTACCAATCTATGCTTCACCAAGACCCTGGTTCCATCCTGGGAAACCAATTCTCCCCAACCCTAACCCTAATTTGAGTCTTAGCCCTAATTTCCTTTTTGGACTGAAACATACCGCCGTCCACAGAGTGTACCAAATGTCAGTATGGAAGACATCTTGATGTCCCACTCAGTCTGATTCAGCAAGCTAGGCTTCACCAAGGACCCGTTTCCAACCTGGGAAGCCACATCTCCCCAACCCTAACCCTAACTTGAGACTTAAAGCTGATTTTCTTGTGCAAATGTAACAAACCCCCATCCTCATGTTGTACTAAAAGACAGTAGGCACACAATTCCTTTGGCCCTCTCAGTCTGTTTCACCATGCTTGGCTTCAGCAACACCCTGTTTCCCTTCTGGGAAGCCATGTCTCCTGACCTCTAACCCTAACTTGGGTCTTAACCCTAATTTTCTCTTTGGACTGAAACATTTCCCTGTCCACATGGTGTACTAACTGGCAGTATGTTATACTCCTGATGGCCTACTCAGTCTGTTTTACCAATCTAGGCTTCACCAAAACCCTGGTTACATCCTGGGAAGCCAAGTCTCCCCAACCCTAACCCTAATTTGAGTCTCACGCCTCGTTTCCTTTTGGGACTGAAACATACCGCCGTCCACAGTGTGTACCAAATGTCAGTATGGAAGACATCTTGATGTCCCACTCAGTCTGATTCAGCAAGCTAGGCTTCACCAAGGACCCGTTTCCAACCTGGGAAGCCACATCTCCCCAACCCTAACCCTAACTTGAGACTTAACCTGATTTTCTTGTGCAAATGTAACAAACCCCCATCCTCATGTTGTACTAAACGACAGTAGGCACCCCGTTCTGATTACCCACTTTGTGTGTTCTACTAAGCTTGGCTTCAGCAACACCCTGTTTCCATTCTGGGAAGCCCAGTCTCCCCAACCCTAATCCTAACTTGGGTTTTAACCCAAATATTGTAGAGGAATGTGAACATCCCACAGTCCACACGGTGTAGTAAAAGACAGGAGGCAACCCATCCTAATGGGCCACTCACTGTGTTTCACTGTGCTTGGCTTTACCGAGGTCCTGGTTCCCTCCTGAGAATCCCAGTTTCCCCAACCCTAACCCTATTTTGAGTTTCAGCCCTAATTTCCTTTTTGGACCGAAACATACCGCCATCCACAGAGTGTACCAAACGTCAGTATGGAAGCCATCTTGATGGCGACTCAGTCTTATTCACCAAGCTAGGCTTCACCAAGAACTCGTTTTCTACCTGGCAAGCCACATCTCCCCATCGCTAGCCCTAACATGAGATTTTACCCTAATTTTCTTGTGCAATTGTAAGAAACCGCCGTCCACGCTTTGTAGTAAAAGAAAGAAGGCACCCCGTTCTGATGGCCCACTCAGTCTGTTTTACCAAACTCACCGTCACCAACACCTTCTTTCCATTCTGGGAAGACCAGTCTCCCGAACCCTAACCCTAATGTGGGTTTTAACCCTAATTTCCTTTTGGGGATGAAACATCCCCCCGTCCACACAGTGTACTAAAAGACAGGAGGCAACCTTTCATGAAGGCCCACTCATTCTCTTTCAACATGCTTTTCTTTTCCGAGGCCATGGTTCACTCCTGGGAAGGCAAGTCTCCCCAACCCTAACCCTAACTTGGGTCTTAACCCTAATTTTTTCTTTGGACTGAAACATTTCCCTGTCCACATGGTATACTAACTGGCAGTATGTTATACTCCTGACGGTCTACTCAGTCTGTTTTACCAATCGAGGTTTCACCAAGACCCTGGTTCCATCCTGGGAAGCCCAGTCTCCCCAACGCTAACTCTAACTTGGGTTTCAACCCAAATATTGTAGAGGAACGTTAACATCCCACAGTTCACAAGGTGTAGTAAAAGACAAGAGGCAACCCATCCTGTTGGGCCACTCAATCGGTGTCACCATGCTTGGCTTTACCGAGTTCCTGTTTCCCTCCTGAGTAGCCCAGTCTCCCCAACCCTAATCCTAATTGGAGTCTCAACACTAATCTCCTTTTTGGACTGAAACATACCGCCGTCCACAGAGTGTACCAAATGTCAGTATGGAAGCCATCTTGTTGTCCCACTCAGTCTGATTCACCAAGCTAGGCTTCACCAAGAACCCATTTCCAACCTGGGAAGTCCAGTCTCCCAAACCCTAACCCCAACGTCGGTTTTAACCCTAATTTCCTTTTAGGAATGAAACATCCCCCCATCCACACGGTGTTCTAGAAGAAAGGAGGCAACCCTTCGTGAAGGCCCACTCATTCTGTTTCAACATGCTTGGCTTTTCCGAGGCCCTGGTTCACTCCTGGGAAGCCACGTCTCCCCAACCCTAACTCTAACTTGAGACTTAACCTAATTTTCTTGTGCAACTGTAACAAACCGCCGTCCACACTTTGCACTAAAAGATAGTACGCACCCCGTTCTGATGTCCCACTCAGTCTGTTTTACCATGCTCGCCTTCACCAACACCCTGTTTCCATTCTGGGAAGCCCATTCTCCCGAACCCTACCCTAACTTGGGTTTTAACCCTAATTTCCTCTTGGGAATGAAACATCCCCCCGTCCACACAGTGTACTAAAAGACAGGAGGCAACTTTCGTGAAGGCCCACTCATTCTCTTTCAACATGCTTTTCTTTTCCGAGGCCATGGTTCACTCCTGGGAAGTCAAGTCTCCCCAACCCTAACCCTAACTTGGATCTTAACCCTAATTTCCTCTTGGGACTGAAACATGTCCCTGTCCACACTGTGTACTAACGGGCAATATATTATCCTCCTGATGGCCCATTCAGTCTGTTTTACCAATCGAGGCTTCACCAAGACCCTGGTTCCATCCTGGGAAGCCCAGTCTGCCCAACCCTAACCCTAACTTGGTTTTTAACCCAAATATTGTAGAGGAACTTTAACATCCCACATTCCACACGGTGTACTAAAAGACAGGAGGAAACCCATCCTGATGGGCCACTCAATCTGTTTCAGCATGCTTGGCTTTAGCGAGTTCCTGTTTCCCTCCTGAGAAGGCCAGTCTCCCCAACCCTAACCCTAATTAGAGTATCCACCCTAATTTCCTTTTTGGACTGAAACATACCGCCGTCCACAGAGTGTACCAAATATCAGTATGGAAGCCATCTTGTTGTCCCACTCAGTCTGATTCATCAAGCTTGGCTTCACCAAGAACCCGTTTCCAACCTGGGAAGCCACATCTCCCCAACCCTTACCCTAACTTGAGTCTTAACCCTCATTTTCTTGTGCAACTGTAATAAACCCCCATCCACATGTTGTACTAAAAGACAGAAGGTACACCATTCTTTTGGCCCTCTCAGTCTGTTTCACCATGCTTGCCTTCAGCAAACCCTGTTTCCATTTTGGGATGCCAAGCCTCCCGACCCCTAAGCCTAACTTGGCACTTAACCCTAATTTCCTCTTTGGACTGAAACATGTCCCTGTCCACATGGTATACTAACGGGCAGTACGTTATCCTCCTGATGGCCTACTCAGTCTGTTTTACCAATCTAGGCTTCACCAAGGCTCTGGTTCCATCCAGGGAAGCCCAGTCTGCCCAACCCTAACCCTAACTTGGGTTTTAACCCAAATTTTGTTTAGGAACTTCAACATCCCCCAGTTCACACGGTGTGCTAAAGGCAGGAGGCAACCCATCCTGAAGGCCCACTCATTTTATTTCAACATGCTTGGCTTTCCCGACGCCCTGGTAAACTCCTGGGAATCGAAGTCTCCCCAACCCTAACCCTCACTTGGGTTTTAACTCAAATATTGTAGAAGGACGTTAACATCCCACAGTTCACAAGGTGTAGTACAAGACAAGAGGCAACCCATCCTTTTGGGCCACTCAATTGGTTTCACCATGCTTGGCTTTACCGAGGTCCTGGTTCCCTCCTGAGAAGCCCAGTTTTCCCAACCCTAATCCTAATTGGAGTCTCAACACTCCAATCAGTCCACTCCTTTTTGGACTGAAACATACCGCCGTCCACAGAGTGTACCAAATGTCAGTATGGAAGGCATCTTGTTGTCCCACTCAGTCTGATTCACCAAGCTAGGCTTCACCAAGAACCCATTTCCAACCTGGGAAGTCCAGTCTCCCAAACCCTAACCCCAATGTCGGTTTTAACCCTCATTTCCTTTTGGGAATGAAACATCCCCCCATCCACACGGTGTTCTAGAAGACAGGAGGCAACCCTTCGTGAAGGCCCACTCATTCTGTTTCAACATCCTTGGCTTTTCCGAGGCCCTGGTTCACTCCTGGGAAGCCACGTCTCCCCAACCCTAACTCTAACTTGAGACTTAACCTAATTTTCTTGTGCAACTGTAACAAACCGCCGTACACACTTTGCACTGAAAGATAGTAGGCACACCGTTCTGATGGCCCACTCAGTCTGTTTTACCAAACTCGCCGTCACCAACACCTTTTTTCCATTCTGGGAAGACCAGTCTCCCGAACCTTAACCCTAACTTGGGTTTTAACCCTAATTTCCTTTTGGGAATGAAACATCCCCCATCCACACAGTGTACTAAAAGACAGGAGTCAACTTTCGTGAAGGCCCACTCATTCTCTTTCAACATGCTTGGCTTTTCCGAGGCCATGGTTCACTCCTGGGAAGGCAAGTCTCCCCAACCCTAACCCTAACTTGGATCTTAACCCTAATTTCCTCTTGGGACTGAAACATGTCCCTGTCCACACTGTGTACTAACAGGCAGTATGTTATCCTCCTGATGGCCTACTCAGTCTGTTTTACCAATCTATGCTTCACCAAGACCCTGGTTCCATCCTGGGAAACCAATTCTCCCCAACCCTAACCCTAATTTGAGTCTTAGCCCTTTTTTCCTTTTTGGACTGAAACATACCGCCGTCCACAGAGTGTACCAAATGTCAGTATGGAAGCCATCTTGATGGCGACTCAGTCTGATTCACCAAGCTAGGCTTCACCAAGAACTCGTTTTCTACCTGGCAAGCCACATCTGCCCATCCCTAGCCCTAACATGAGATTTTACCCCAATTTTCTTGTGCAACTGTAACAAACCGCCGTCCACGCTTTGTAGTAAAAGAAAGAAGGCACCCCGTTCTGATGGCCCACTCAGTCTGTTTTAGCAAGCTTGCCTTCACCAAAGCCCTGTTTCCATTCGGGGAAGCCCAGTCTCCCCAATCCTAACCCTAACCTGGGTTTTAACCCTAATTTCCGTTTGGGAATCAAACATCCCCCGTCCAAACAGTGTTCTAAAAGACAGGAGGCAACCCTTGGTGAAGCCCCACTCACTCTATTTCAACATGCTTGGCTTTTCAGAGGCCCTGGTTCACTCCTGGGAAGCCAAGTCTCCACAACCCTAACCCTACCTGGAGTCTTAACCCTAATGTTCTTGTGTGACTGTAACAAACGCCCATCCACAGGTTGACAGTAGGCACACCATTTCTTTGGCCCTGTCAGTCTGTTTCACCATGCTTGGCATCAGCAACACCCTGTTTCCCTTCTGGGAAGCCAAGTCTCCCGACCCCTAACCCTCACTTGGGTCTTAACCCAAATTTCCTCTATGGAATGAAACATGTCCCTGTCCATAGGGTGTATTAACAGGCAGTATGTTATCCTCCTGATGGCCTACTCAGTCTGTTTTACCAATCCATGCTTCACCAAGACCCTGGTTCCATCCGGGGAAACAAGTCTCCCCAACCCTAACCCTAATTTGAGTCTCAGGCCTAATTTCCTTTTTGGACTGAAACATACTGCCGTCCACAGAGTGTACCAAATGTCAGTATGGAAGTCATCTTGATGTCCCACTCAGTCTGATTCAGCAAGTTAGGCTTCACCAAGGACCCGTTTCCAACCTGGGAAGCCACATCTCCCCAACCCTAACCCTAACTTGAGACTTAACCTGATTTTCTTGTGCAAATGTAACAAACCCCCATCCTCATGTTGTACTGAAAGACAGTAGGCACACAATTCCTTTGGCCCTCTCAGTCTGTTTCACCATGCTTGGCTTCAGCAACACCGTGTTTCCATTCTGGGAAGCCATGTCTCCTGACCGTTAACCCTAACTTGGGTCTTAACCCTAATTTTTTCTTCCGACTGAAACATTTCCCTGTCCACATGGTGTACTAACTGGCAGTATGTTATACTCCTGATGGCCTACTCAGTCTGTTTTACCAATCTAGGCTTCACCAAAACCCTGGTTACATCCTGGGAAGCCAAGTCTCCCCAACCCTAACCCTAATTTGAGTCTCAACCCTCATTTTCTTTTTGGACTGAAACATACCGCCGTCCACAGAGTGTATCAAATGTCAGTATGGAAGACATCTTGATGTCCCACTCAGTCTGATTCAGCAAGTTAGGCTTCACCAAGGACCCGTTTCCAACCTGGGAAGCCACATCTCCCCAACCCTAACCCTAACTTCTGACTTAACCCTGATTTTCTTGTGCAAATGTAACAAACCCCCATCCTCATGTTGTACTAAAAGACAGTAGGCATACAATTCTTTTGGCCCTCTCAGTCTGTTTCACCATGCTTGGCTTCAGCAACACCCTGTTTCCATTCTGGGAAGCCATGTCTCCTGACCGCTAACCCTAACTTGGGTTTTAACCCTAATTTTTTCCTTGGACTGAAACATTTCCCTGTCCACATGGTGTACTAACTGGCAGTATGTTATCCTCCTGATGGCCTACTCAGTCTGTTTTACCAATCTAGGCTTCACCAAAACCCTGGTTACATCCTGGGAAGCCAAGTCTCCCCAACCCTAACCCTAATTTGAGTCTCAGGCCTAATTTCCTTTTTGGACTGAAATATAACGCCGTCCACAGAGTGTACCAAATGTCAGTATGGAAGACATCTTGATGTCCCACTCAGTCTGATTCAGCAAGCTAGGCTTCACCAAGGACGCGTTTCCAACCTGGGAAGCCACATCTCCCCAACCCTAACCCTAACTTGAGACTTAACCTGATTTTCTTGTGCAAATGTAACAAACCCCCATCCTCATGTTGTACTAAAAGACAGTAGGCATACAATTCCTTTGGCCCTCTCAGTCTGTTTCACCATGCTTGGCTTCAGTAACACCCTGTTTCCATTCTGGGAAGCCATGTCTCCTGACCGCTAACCCTAACTTGGGTCTTAACCCTAATTTTTTCTTCCGACTGAAACATTTCCCTGTCCACATGGTGTACTAACTGGCAGTATGTTATCCTCCTGATGGCCTACTCAGTCTGTTTTACCAATCTAGGCTTCACCTAAACCCTGGTGACATCCTGGGAAGCCAAGTCTCCCCAACCCTAACCCTAATTTGAGTCTCAGGCCTAATTTCCTTTTTGGACTGAAACATAACGCCGTCCACAGAGTGTACCAAATGTCAGTATGGAAGACATCTTGATGTCCCACTCAGTCTGATTCAGCAAGCTAGGCTTCACCAAGGACGCGTTTCCAACCTGGGAAGCCACATCTCCCCAACCCTAACCCTAACTTGAGACTTAACCTGATTTTCTTGTGCAAATGTAACAAACCCCCATCCTCATGTTGTACTAAAAGACAGTAGGCATACAATTCCTTTGGCCCTCTCAGTCTGTTTCACCATGCTTGGCTTCAGCAACACCGTGTTTCCATTCTGGGAAGCCATATCTCCTGACCGCTAACCCTAACTTGGGTCTTAACCCTAATTTTTTCTTCCGACTGAAACATTTCCCTGTCCACATGGTGTACTATCTGGCAGTATGTTATACTCCTGATGGCCTACTCAGTCTGTTTTACCAATCTAGGCTTCACCAAAACCCTGGTTACATCCTGGGAAGCCAAGTCTCCCCAACCCTAACCCTAATTTGAGTCTCAGGCCTCGTTTCCTTTTGGGACTGAAACATACCGCCGTCCACAGAGTGTACCAAATGTCAGTATGGAAGACATCTTGATGTCCCACTCAGTCTGATTCAGCAAGCTAGGCTTCACCAAGGACCCGTTTCCAACCTGGGAAGCCACATCTCCCCAACCCTAACCCTAACTTGAGACTTAACCTGATTTTCTTGTGCAAATGTAACAAACCCCCATCCTCATGTCCTACTAAAAGACAGTAGGCACACGATTCCTTTGGCCCTCTCAGTCTGTTTCACCATGCTTGGCTTCAGCAACACCCTGTTTCCCTTCTGGGAAGCCAAGTCTCCCGACCCCTAACCCTCACTTGGGTCTTAACCCAAATATCCTCTATGGAATGAAACATCTCCCTCTCCATAGGGTGTATTAACAGGCAGTATGTTATCCTCCTGATGGCCTACTCAGTCTGTTTTACCAATCTATGCTTCACCAAGACCCTGGTTCCATCCTGGGAAACCAATTCTCCCCAACCCTAACCCTAATTTGAGTCTTAGCCCTTTTTTCCTTTCTGGACTGAAACATACCGCCGTCCACAGAGTGTACCAAATGTCAGTATGGAAGCCATCTTGATGGCGACTCAGTCTGATTCACCAAGCTAGGCTTCACCAAGAACTCGTTTTCTACCTGGCAAGCCACATCTCCCCATCCCTAGCCCTAACATGAGATTTTACCCCAATTTTCTTGTGCAACTGTAACAAACCGCCGTCCATGCTTTGTAGTAAAAGAAAGAAGGCACCCCGTTCTGATGGCCCACTCTGTCTGTTTTAGAAAGCTTGCCTTCACCAAAGCCCTGTTTCCATTCGGGGAAGCCCAGTCTCCCCAATCCTAACCCTAACCTGGTTTTTAACCCTAATTTCCGTTTGGGAATCAAACATCCCCCGTCCAAACAGTGTTCTAAAAGACAGGAGGCAACCCTTGGTGAAGCCCCACTCACTCTATTTCAACATGCTTGGCTTTTCAGAGGCCCTGGTTCACTCCTGGGAAGCCAAGTCTCCACAACCCTAACCCTACCTGGAGTCTTAACCCTAATGTTCTTGTGCGACTGTAACAAACGCCCATCCACAGGTTGACAGTAGGCACACCACTCCTTTGGCCCTGTCAGTCTGTTTCACCATGCTTGGCTTCAGCAACACCCTGTTTCCCTTCTGGGAAGCCAAGTCTCCAAACCCCTAACCCTCACTTGGGTCTTAACCCAAATTTCCTCTATGGATTGAAAGATGTCCCTGTCCATAGGGTGTATTAACAGGCAGTATGTTATCCTCTTGATGGCCTACTCAGTCTGTTTTACCAAATTAGGCTTCACCAAGACCCTGGTTCCCTCCTGGGAAAACAAGTCTCCCCAACCCTAAAACTAATTTGAGTCTCAGGCCTAATTTCCTTTTTGGACTGAAACATACTGCCGTCCACAGAGTGTACCAAATGTCAGTATGGAAGACATCTTGATGTCCCACTCAGTCTGATTCAGCAAGTTAGGCTTCACCAAGGACCCGTTTCCAACCTGGGAAGCCACATCTCCCCAACCCTAACCCTAACTTGAGACTTAACCTGATTTTCTTGTGCAAATTTAACAAACCCCCATCCTCATGTCCTACTAAAAGACAGTAGGCACACGATTCGTTTGGCCCTCTCAGTCTGTTTCACCATGCTTGGCTTCAGCAACACCCTGTTTCCATTCTGGGAAGCCAAGTCTCCCGACCCCTAACCCTCACTTGGGTCTTAACCCAAATATCCTCTATGGAATGAAACATCTCCCTCTCCATAGGGTGTATTAACAGGCAGTATGTTATCCTCCTGATGGCCTACTCAGTCTGTTTTACCAATCTATGCTTCACCAAGACCCTGGTTCCATCCTGGGAAACCAATTCTCCCCAACCCTAACCCTAATTTGAGTCTCAGCCCGTTTTTCCTTTTTGGACTGAAACATACCGCCGTCCACAGAGTGTACCAAATGTCAGTATGGAAGCCATCTTGATGGCGACTCAGTCTGATTCACCTAGCTAGGCTTCACCAAGAACTCGTTTTCTACCTGGCAAGCCACATCTCCCCTTCCCTAGCCCTAACATGAGATTTTACCCCAATTTTCTTGTGCAACTGTAACAAACTGCCGTCCACGCTTTGAAGTAAAAGAAAGAAGGCACCCCGTTCTGATGGCCCACTCAGTCTGTTTTAGCAAGCTTGCCTTCACCAAAGCCCTGATTCCATTCGGGGAAGCCCAGTCTCCCCAATCCTAACCCTAACCTGGGTTTTAACCCTAATTTCCGTTTGGGAATCAAACATCCCCCGTCCAAACAGTGTTCTAAAAGACAGGAGGCAACCCTTGGTGAAGCCCCACTCACTCTATTTCAACATGCTTGGCTTTTCAGAGGCCCTGGTTCACTCCTGGGAAGCCAAGTCTCCACAACCCTAACCCTACCTGGAGTCTTAACCCTAATGTTCTTGTGCGACTGTAACAAACGCCCATCCACAGGTTGACAGTAGGCACACCACTCCTTTGGCCCTGTCAGTCTGTTTCACCATGCTTGGCTTCAGCAACACCCTGTTTCCCTTCTGGGAAGCCAAGTCTCCCGACCCCTAACCCTCACTTGGGTCTTAACCCAAATTTCCTCTATGGAATGAAACATGTCCCTGTCCATAGGGTGTATTAACAGGCAGTATGTTATCCTCCTGATGGCCTACTCAGTCTGTTTTACCAATCTATGCTTCACCAAGACCCTGGTTCCATCCTGGGAAACCAATTCTCCCCAACCCTAACCCTAATTTGAGTCTTAGCCCTAATTTCCTTTTTGGACTGAAACATACCGCCGTCCACAGAGTGTACCAAATGTCAGTATGGAAGACATCTTGATGTCCCACTCAGTCTGATTCAGCAAGCTAGGCTTCACCAAGGACGCGTTTCCAACCTGGGAAGCCACATCTCCCCAACCCTAACCCTAACTTGAGACTTAACCTGATTTTCTTGTGCAAATGTAACAAACCCCCATCCTCATGTTGTACTAAAAGACAGTAGGCATACAATTCCTTTGGCCCTCTCAGTCTGTTTCACCATGCTTGGCTTCAGCAACACCGTGTTTCCATTCTGGGAAGCCATATCTCCTGACCGCTAACCCTAACTTGGGTCTTAACCCTAATTTTTTCTTCCGACTGAAACATTTCCCTGTCCACATGGTGTACTATCTGGCAGTATGTTATACTCCTGATGGCCTACTCAGTCTGTTTTACCAATCTAGGCTTCACCAAAACCCTGGTTACATCCTGGGAAGCCAAGTCTCCCCAACCCTAACCCTAATTTGAGTCTCAGGCCTCGTTTCCTTTTGGGACTGAAACATACCGCCGTCCACAGAGTGTACCAAATGTCAGTATGGAAGACATCTTGATGTCCCACTCAGTCTGATTCAGCAAGCTAGGCTTCACCAAGGACCCGTTTCCAACCTGGGAAGCCACATCTCCCCAACCCTAACCCTAACTTGAGACTTAACCTGATTTTCTTGTGCAAATGTAACAAACCCCCATCCTCATGTCCTACTAAAAGACAGTAGGCACACGATTCCTTTGGCCCTCTCAGTCTGTTTCACCATGCTTGGCTTCAGCAACACCCTGTTTCCCTTCTGGGAAGCCAAGTCTCCCGACCCCTAACCCTCACTTGGGTCTTAACCCAAATATCCTCTATGGAATGAAACATCTCCCTCTCCATAGGGTGTATTAACAGGCAGTATGTTATCCTCCTGATGGCCTACTCAGTCTGTTTTACCAATCTATGCTTCACCAAGACCCTGGTTCCATCCTGGGAAACCAATTCTCCCCAACCCTAACCCTAATTTGAGTCTTAGCCCTTTTTTCCTTTCTGGACTGAAACATACCGCCGTCCACAGAGTGTACCAAATGTCAGTATGGAAGCCATCTTGATGGCGACTCAGTCTGATTCACCAAGCTAGGCTTCACCAAGAACTCGTTTTCTACCTGGCAAGCCACATCTCCCCATCCCTAGCCCTAACATGAGATTTTACCCCAATTTTCTTGTGCAACTGTAACAAACCGCCGTCCATGCTTTGTAGTAAAAGAAAGAAGGCACCCCGTTCTGATGGCCCACTCTGTCTGTTTTAGAAAGCTTGCCTTCACCAAAGCCCTGTTTCCATTCGGGGAAGCCCAGTCTCCCCAATCCTAACCCTAACCTGGTTTTTAACCCTAATTTCCGTTTGGGAATCAAACATCCCCCGTCCAAACAGTGTTCTAAAAGACAGGAGGCAACCCTTGGTGAAGCCCCACTCACTCTATTTCAACATGCTTGGCTTTTCAGAGGCCCTGGTTCACTCCTGGGAAGCCAAGTCTCCACAACCCTAACCCTACCTGGAGTCTTAACCCTAATGTTCTTGTGCGACTGTAACAAACGCCCATCCACAGGTTGACAGTAGGCACACCACTCCTTTGGCCCTGTCAGTCTGTTTCACCATGCTTGGCTTCAGCAACACCCTGTTTCCCTTCTGGGAAGCCAAGTCTCCAAACCCCTAACCCTCACTTGGGTCTTAACCCAAATTTCCTCTATGGATTGAAAGATGTCCCTGTCCATAGGGTGTATTAACAGGCAGTATGTTATCCTCTTGATGGCCTACTCAGTCTGTTTTACCAAATTAGGCTTCACCAAGACCCTGGTTCCCTCCTGGGAAAACAAGTCTCCCCAACCCTAAAACTAATTTGAGTCTCAGGCCTAATTTCCTTTTTGGACTGAAACATACTGCCGTCCACAGAGTGTACCAAATGTCAGTATGGAAGACATCTTGATGTCCCACTCAGTCTGATTCAGCAAGTTAGGCTTCACCAAGGACCCGTTTCCAACCTGGGAAGCCACATCTCCCCAACCCTAACCCTAACTTGAGACTTAACCTGATTTTCTTGTGCAAATTTAACAAACCCCCATCCTCATGTCCTACTAAAAGACAGTAGGCACACGATTCGTTTGGCCCTCTCAGTCTGTTTCACCATGCTTGGCTTCAGCAACACCCTGTTTCCATTCTGGGAAGCCAAGTCTCCCGACCCCTAACCCTCACTTGGGTCTTAACCCAAATATCCTCTATGGAATGAAACATCTCCCTCTCCATAGGGTGTATTAACAGGCAGTATGTTATCCTCCTGATGGCCTACTCAGTCTGTTTTACCAATCTATGCTTCACCAAGACCCTGGTTCCATCCTGGGAAACCAATTCTCCCCAACCCTAACCCTAATTTGAGTCTCAGCCCGTTTTTCCTTTTTGGACTGAAACATACCGCCGTCCACAGAGTGTACCAAATGTCAGTATGGAAGCCATCTTGATGGCGACTCAGTCTGATTCACCTAGCTAGGCTTCACCAAGAACTCGTTTTCTACCTGGCAAGCCACATCTCCCCTTCCCTAGCCCTAACATGAGATTTTACCCCAATTTTCTTGTGCAACTGTAACAAACTGCCGTCCACGCTTTGAAGTAAAAGAAAGAAGGCACCCCGTTCTGATGGCCCACTCAGTCTGTTTTAGCAAGCTTGCCTTCACCAAAGCCCTGATTCCATTCGGGGAAGCCCAGTCTCCCCAATCCTAACCCTAACCTGGGTTTTAACCCTAATTTCCGTTTGGGAATCAAACATCCCCCGTCCAAACAGTGTTCTAAAAGACAGGAGGCAACCCTTGGTGAAGCCCCACTCACTCTATTTCAACATGCTTGGCTTTTCAGAGGCCCTGGTTCACTCCTGGGAAGCCAAGTCTCCACAACCCTAACCCTACCTGGAGTCTTAACCCTAATGTTCTTGTGCGACTGTAACAAACGCCCATCCACAGGTTGACAGTAGGCACACCACTCCTTTGGCCCTGTCAGTCTGTTTCACCATGCTTGGCTTCAGCAACACCCTGTTTCCCTTCTGGGAAGCCAAGTCTCCCGACCCCTAACCCTCACTTGGGTCTTAACCCAAATTTCCTCTATGGAATGAAACATGTCCCTGTCCATAGGGTGTATTAACAGGCAGTATGTTATCCTCCTGATGGCCTACTCAGTCTGTTTTACCAATCTATGCTTCACCAAGACCCTGGTTCCATCCTGGGAAACCAATTCTCCCCAACCCTAACCCTAATTTGAGTCTTAGCCCTAATTTCCTTTTTGGACTGAAACATACCGCCGTCCACAGAGTGTACCAAATGTCAGTATGGAAGACATCTTGATGTCCCACTCAGTCTGATTCAGCAAGTTAGGCTTCACCAAGGACCTATTTCTAGCCTGGGAAGCCACATCTCCCCAACCCTAACCCTAACTTGAGACTCAACCTGATTTCGTTGTGCAAATGTAACAAACCCCCATCCTCATGTTGTACTAAAAGACAGTAGGCACACAATTCCTTTGGCCCTCTCAGTCTGTTTCACCATGCTTGGCTTCAGCAACACCGTGTTTCCATTCTGGGAAGCCATATCTCCTGACAGCTACCCCTAACTTGGGTCTTAACCCTAATTTTTTTCTTCCGAATGAAACATTTCCCTGTCCACATGGTGTACTAACTGGCAGTATGTTATACTCCTGATGGCCTACTCAGTCTGTTTTACCAATCTAGGCTTCACCAAAACCCTGGTTACATCCTGGGAAGCCAAGTCTCCCCAACCCTAACCCTAATTTGAGTCTCAGGCCTCGTTTCCTTTTGGGACTGAAACATACCGCCCTCCACAGAGTGTACCAAATGTCAGTATGGAAGACATCTTGATGTCCCACTCAGTCTGATTCAGCAAGCTAGGCTTCACCAAGGACCCGTTTCCAACCTGGGAAGCCACATCTCCCCAACCCTAACCCTAACTTGAGACTTAACCTGATTTTCTTGTGCAAATGTAACAAACCCCCATCCTCATGTTGTACTAAAAGACAGTAGGCACACGATTCCTTTGGCCCTCTCAGTCTGTTTCACCATGCTTGGCTTCAGCAACACCCTGTTTCCCTTCTGGGAAGCCATGTCTCCTGACCGCTAACCCTCACTTGGGTCTTAACCCAAATTTTTTCTTTGGACTGAAACATTTCCCTGTCCACATGGTGTACTAACTGGCAGTATGTTATACTCCTGATGGCCTACTCAGTCTGTTTTACCAATCTAGGCTTCACCAAAACCCTGGTTACAATCTGGGAAGCCAAGTCTCCCCAACCCTAACCCTAATTTGAGTCTCAGGCCTAATTTCCTTTTTGGACTGAAACATACTGCCGTCCACAGAGTGTACCAAATGTCAGTATGGAAGACATCTTGATGTCCCACTCAGTCTGATTCAGCAAGCTAGGCTTCACCAAGGACCCGTTTCCAACCTGGGAACCCACATCTCCCCAACCCTAACCCTCACATGAGACTTAACCTGATTTTCTTGTGCAAATGTAACAAACCCCCATCCTCATGTCCTACTAAAAGACAGTAGGCACACGATTCCTTTGGCCCTCTCAGTCTGTTTCACCATGCTTGGCTTCAGCAACACCCTGTTTCCCTTCTGGGAAGCCAAGTCTCCCGACCCCTAACCCTCACTTGGGTCTTAACCCAAATATCCTCTATGGAATGAAACATCTCCCTCTCCATAGGGTGTATTAACAGGCAGTATGTTATCCTCCTGATGGCCTACTCAGTCTGTTTTACCAATCTATGCTTCACCAAGACCCTGGTTCCATCCTGGGAAACCAATTCTCCCCAACCCTAACCCTAATTTGAGTCTTAGCCCTTTTTTCCTTTTTGGACTGAAACATACCGCCGTCCACAGAGTGTACCAAATGTCAGTATGGAAGCCATCTTGATGGCGACTCAGTCTGATTCACCAAGCTAGGCTTCACCAAGAACTCGTTTTCTACCTGGCAAGCCACATCTCCCCATCCCTAGCCCTAACATGAGATTTTACCCCAATTTTCTTGTGCAACTGTAACAAACCGCCGTCCACGCTTTGTAGTAAAAGAAAGAAGGCACCCCGTTCTGATGGCCCACTCTGTCTGTTTTAGCAAGCTTGCCTTCACCAAAGCCCTGTTTCCATTCGGGGAAGCCCAGTCTCCCCAATCCTAACCCTAACCTGGTTTTTAACCCTAATTTCCGTTTGGGAATCAAACATCCCCCGTCCAAACAGTGTTCTAAAAGACAGGAGGCAACCCTTGGTGAAGCCCCACTCACTCTATTTCAACATGCTTGGCTTTTCAGAGGCCCTGGTTCACTCCTGGGAAGCCAAGTCTCCACAACCCTAACCCTACCTGGAGTCTTAACCCTAATGTTCTTGTGCGACTGTAACAAACGCCCATCCACAGGTTGACAGTAGGCACACCACTCCTTTGGCCCTGTCAGTCTGTTTCACCATGCTTGGCTTCAGCAACACCCTGTTTCCCTTCTGGGAAGCCAAGTCTCCAAACCCCTAACCCTCACTTGGGTCTTAACCCAAATTTCCTCTATGGATTGAAACATGTCCCTGTCCATAGGGTGTATTAACAGGCAGTATGTTATCCTCCTGATGGCCTACTCAGTCTGTTTTACCAAATTAGGCTTCACCAAGACCCTGGTTCCCTCCTGGGAAAACAAGTCTCCCCAACCCTAAAACTAATTTGAGTCTCAGGCCTAATTTCCTTTTTGGACTGAAACATACTGCCGTCCACAGAGTGTACCAAATGTCAGTATGGAAGACATCTTGATGTCCCACTCAGTCTGATTCAGCAAGTTAGGCTTCACCAAGGACCCGTTTCCAACCTGGGAAGCCACATCTCCCCAACCCTAACCCTAACTTGAGACTTAACCTGATTTTCTTGTGCAAATTTAACAAACCCCCATCCTCATGTCCTACTAAAAGACAGTAGGCACACGATTCGTTTGGCCCTCTCAGTCTGTTTCACCATGCTTGGCTTCAGCAACACCCTGTTTCCATTCTGGGAAGCCAAGTCTCCCGACCCCTAACCCTCACTTGGGTCTTAACCCAAATATCCTCTATGGAATGAAACATCTCCCTCTCCATAGGGTGTATTAACAGGCAGTATGTTATCCTCCTGATGGCCTACTCAGTCTGTTTTACCAATCTATGCTTCACCAAGACCCTGGTTCCATCCTGGGAAACCAATTCTCCCCAACCCTAACCCTAATTTGAGTCTCAGCCCGTTTTTCCTTTTTGGACTGAAACATACCGCCGTCCACAGAGTGTACCAAATGTCAGTATGGAAGCCATCTTGATGGCGACTCAGTCTGATTCACCTAGCTAGGCTTCACCAAGAACTCGTTTTCTACCTGGCAAGCCACATCTCCCCTTCCCTAGCCCTAACATGAGATTTTACCCCAATTTTCTTGTGCAACTGTAACAAACCGCCGTCCACGCTTTGAAGTAAAAGAAAGAAGGCACCCCGTTCTGATGGCCCACTCAGTCTGTTTTAGCAAGCTTGCCTTCACCAAAGCCCTGATTCCATTCGGGGAAGCCCAGTCTCCCGAATCCTAACCCTAACCTGGGTTTTAACCCTAATTTCCGTTTGGGAATCAAACATCCCCCGTCCAAACAGTGTTCTAAAAGACAGGAGGCAACCCTTGGTGAAGCCCCACTCACTCTATTTCAACATGCTTGGCTTTTCAGAGGCCCTGGTTCACTCCTGGGAAGCCAAGTCTCCACAACCCTAACGCTACCTGGAGTCTTAACCCTAATGTTCTTGTGCGACTGTAACAAACGCCCATCCACAGGTTGACAGTAGGCACACCACTCCTTTGGCCCTGTCAGTCTGTTTCACCATGCTTGGCTTCAGCAACACCCTGTTTCCCTTCTGGGAAGCCAAGTCTCCCGACCCCTAACCCTCACTTGGGTCTTAACCCAAATTTCCTCTATGGAATGAAACATGTCCCTGTCCATAGGGTGTATTAACAGGCAGTATGTTATCCTCCTGATGGCCTACTCAGTCTGTTTTACCAATCTATGCTTCACCAAGACCCCGGTTCCATCCTGGGAAACCAATTCTCCCCAACCCTAACCCTAATTTGAGTCTTAGCCCTAATTTCCTTTTTGGACTGAAACATACCGCCGTCCACAGAGTGTACCAAATGTCAGTATGGAAGACATCTTGATGTCCCACTCAGTCTGATTCAGCAAGCTAGGCTTCACCAAGGACCTATGTCTAGCCTGGGAAGCCACATCTCCCCAACCCTAACCCTAACTTGAGACTCAACCTGATTTCGTTGTGCAAATGTAACAAACCCCCATCCTCACGTTGTACTAAAAGACAGTAGGCACACAATTCCTTTGGCCCTCTCAGTCTGTTTCACCATGCTTGGCTTCAGCAACACCGTGTTTCCATTCTGGGAAGCCATATCTCCTGACAGCTAACCCTAACTTGGGTCTTAACCCTAATTTTTTTCTTCCGAATGAAACATTTCCCTGTCCACATGGTGTACTAACTGGCAGTATGTTATACTCCTGATGGCCTACTCAGTCTGTTTTACCAATCTAGGCTTCACCAAAACCCTGGTTACATCCTGGGAAGCCAAGTCTCCCCAACCCTAACCCTAATTGGAGTCTCAGGCCTCGTTTCCTTTTGGGACTGAAACATACCGCCGTCCACAGAGTGTACCAAATGTCAGTATGGAAGACATCTTGATGTCCCACTCAGTCTGATTCAGCAAGCTAGGCTTCACCAAGGACCCGTTTCCAACCTGGGAAGCCACATCTCCCCAACCCTAACCCTAACTTGAGACTTAACCTGATTTTCTTGTGCAAATGTAACAAACCCCCATCCTCATGTTGTACTAAAAGACAGTAGGCACACGATTCCTTTGGCCCTCTCAGTCTGTTTCACCATGCTTGGCTTCAGCAACACCCTGTTTCCCTTCTGGGAAGCCATGTCTCCTGACCGCTAACCCTAACTTGGGTCTTAACCCTAATTTTTTCTTTGGACTGAAACATTTCCCTGTCCACATGGTGTACTAACTGGCAGTATGTTATACTCCTGATGGCCTACTCAGTCTGTTTTACCAATCTAGGCTTCACCAAAACCCTGGTTACAACCTGGGAAGCCAAGTCTCCCCAACCCTAACCCTAATTTGAGTCTCAGGCCTAATTTCCTTTTTGGACTGAAACATACTGCCGTCCACAGAGTGTACCAAATGTCAGTATGGAAGACATCTTGATGTCCCACTCAGTCTGATTCAGCAAGTTAGGCTTCACCAAGGACCCGTTTCCAACCTGGGAAGCCACATCTCCCCAACCCTAATCCTAACTTGAGACTTAACCTGATTTTCTTGTGCAAATGTAACAAACCCCCATCCTCATGTGGTACTAAAAGACAGTAGGCACACAATTCCTTTGGTCCTCTCAGTCTGTTTCACCATGCTTGGCTTCAGCAACACCCTGTTTCCCTTCTGGGAAGCCAAGTCTCCCGACCCCTAACCCTCACTTGGGTCTTAACCCAAATTTCCTCTATGGAATGAAACATGTCCCTGTCCATAGGGTGTATTAACAGGCAGTATGTTATCCTCCTGATGGCCTACTCAGTCTGTTTTACCAATCCATGCTTCACCAAGACCCTGGTTCCATCCGGGGAAACAAGTCTCCCCAACCCTAACCCTAATTTGAGTCTCAGGCCTAATTTCCTTTTTGGACTGAAACATACTGCCGTCCACAGAGTGTACCAAATGTCAGTATGGAAGTCATCTTGATGTCCCACTCAGTCTGATTCAGCAAGTTAGGCTTCACCAAGGACCCGTTTCCAACCTGGGAAGCCACATCTCCCCAACCCTAACCCTAACTTGAGACTTAACCTGATTTTCTTGTGCAAATGTAACAAACCCCCATCCTCATGTTGTACTGAAAGACAGTAGGCACACAATTCCTTTGGCCCTCTCAGTCTGTTTCACCATGCTTGGCTTCAGCAACACCGTGTTTCCATTCTGGGAAGCCATGTCTCCTGACCGTTAACCCTAACTTGGGTCTTAACCCTAATTTTTTCTTCCGACTGAAACATTTCCCTGTCCACATGGTGTACTAACTGGCAGTATTTTATCCTCCTGATGGCCTACTCAGTCTGTTTTACCAATCTAGGCTTCACCAAAACCCTGGTTACATCCTGGGAAGCCAAGTCTCCCCAACCCTAACCCTAATTTGAGTCTCAACCCTCATTTTCTTTTTGGACTGAAACATACCGCCGTCCACAGAGTGTATCAAATGTCAGTATGGAAGACATCTTGATGTCCCACTCAGTCTGATTCAGCAAGTTAGGCTTCACCAAGGACCCGTTTCCAACCTGGGAAGCCACATCTCCCCAACCCTAACCCTAACTTCTGACTTAACCCTGATTTTCTTGTGCAAATGTAACAAACCCCCATCCTCATGTTGTACTAAAAGACAGTAGGCATACAATTCTTTTGGCCCTCTCAGTCTGTTTCACCATGCTTGGCTTCAGCAACACCCTGTTTCCATTCTGGGAAGCCATGTCTCCTGACCGCTAACCCTAACTTGGGTTTTAACCCTAATTTTTTCCTTGGACTGAAACATTTCCCTGTCCACATGGTGTACTAACTGGCAGTATGTTATCCTCCTGATGGCCTACTCAGTCTGTTTTACCAATCTAGGCTTCACCAAAACCCTGGTTACATCCTGGGAAGCCAAGTCTCCCCAACCCTAACCCTAATTTGAGTCTCAGGCCTAATTTCCTTTTTGGACTGAAACATAACGCCGTCCACAGAGTGTACCAAATGTCAGTATGGAAGACATCTTGATGTCCCACTCAGTCTGATTCAGCAAGCTAGGCTTCACCAAGGACGCGTTTCCAACCTGGGAAGCCACATCTCCCCAACCCTAACCCTAACTTGAGACTTAACCTGATTTTCTTGTGCAAATGTAACAAACCCCCATCCTCATGTTGTACTAAAAGACAGTAGGCATACAATTCCTTTGGCCCTCTCAGTCTGTTTCACCATGCTTGGCTTCAGTAACACCCTGTTTCCATTCTGGGAAGCCATGTCTCCTGACCGCTAACCCTAACTTGGGTCTTAACCCTAATTTTTTCTTCCGACTGAAACATTTCCCTGTCCACATGGTGTACTAACTGGCAGTATGTTATCCTCCTGATGGCCTACTCAGTCTGTTTTACCAATCTAGGCTTCACCAAAACCCTGGTGACATCCTGGGAAGCCAAGTCTCCCCAACCCTAACCCTAATTTGAGTCTCAGGCCTAATTTCCTTTTTGGACTGAAACATACCGCCGTCCACAGAGTGTACCAAATGTCAGTATGGAAGACATCTTGATGTCCCACTCAGTCTGATTCAGCAAGCTAGGCTTCACCAAGGACGCGTTTCCAACCTGGGAAGCCACATCTCCCCAACCCTAACCCTAACTTGAGACTTAACCTGATTTTCTTGTGCAAATGTAACAAACCCCCATCCTCATGTTGTACTAAAAGACAGTAGGCATACAATTCCTTTGGCCCTCTCAGTCTGTTTCACCATGCTTGGCTTCAGCAACACCGTGTTTCCATTCTGGGAAGCCATATCTCCTGACCGCTAACCCTAACTTGGGTCTTAACCCTAATTTTTTCTTCCGACTGAAACATTTCCCTGTCCACATGGTGTACTATCTGGCAGTATGTTATACTCCTGATGGCCTACTCAGTCTGTTTTACCAATCTAGGCTTCACCAAAACCCTGGTTACATCCTGGGAAGCCAAGTCTCCCCAACCCTAACCCTAATTTGAGTCTCAGGCCTCGTTTCCTTTTGGGACTGAAACATACCGCCGTCCACAGAGTGTACCAAATGTCAGTATGGAAGACATCTTGATGTCCCACTCAGTCTGATTCAGCAAGCTAGGCTTCACCAAGGACCCGTTTCCAACCTGGGAAGCCACATCTCCCCAACCCTAACCCTAACTTGAGACTTAACCTGATTTTCTTGTGCAAATGT
Organism: Heloderma suspectum; assembly: GCF_057233095.1. NCBI lineage: Eukaryota > Metazoa > Chordata > Lepidosauria > Squamata > Helodermatidae > Heloderma > Heloderma suspectum. The sequence continues at coordinate 147,570,122 of NC_139461.1, forward strand.
AACAAACCCCCATCCTCATGTCCTACTAAAAGACAGTAGGCACACGATTCCTTTGGCCCTCTCAGTCTGTTTCACCATGCTTGGCTTCAGCAACACCCTGTTTCCCTTCTGGGAAGCCAAGTCTCCCGACCCCTAACCCTCACTTGGGTCTTAACCCAAATATCCTCTATGGAATGAAACATCTCCCTCTCCATAGGGTGTATTAACAGGCAGTATGTTATCCTCCTGATGGCCTACTCAGTCTGTTTTACCAATCTATGCTTCACCAAGACCCTGGTTCCATCCTGGGAAACCAATTCTCCCCAACCCTAACCCTAATTTGAGTCTTAGCCCTTTTTTCCTTTCTGGACTGAAACATACCGCCGTCCACAGAGTGTACCAAATGTCAGTATGGAAGCCATCTTGATGGCGACTCAGTCTGATTCACCAAGCTAGGCTTCACCAAGAACTCGTTTTCTACCTGGCAAGCCACATCTCCCCATCCCTAGCCCTAACATGAGATTTTACCCCAATTTTCTTGTGCAACTGTAACAAACCGCCGTCCATGCTTTGTAGTAAAAGAAAGAAGGCACCCCGTTCTGATGGCCCACTCTGTCTGTTTTAGAAAGCTTGCCTTCACCAAAGCCCTGATTCCATTCGGGGAAGCCCAGTCTCCCCAATCCTAACCCTAACCTGGTTTTTAACCCTAATTTCCGTTTGGGAATCAAACATCCCCCGTCCAAACAGTGTTCTAAAAGACAGGAGGCAACCCTTGGTGAAGCCCCACTCACTCTATTTCAACATGCTTGGCTTTTCAGAGGCCCTGGTTCACTCCTGGGAAGCCAAGTCTCCACAACCCTAACCCTACCTGGAGTCTTAACCCTAATGTTCTTGTGCGACTGTAACAAACGCCCATCCACAGGTTGACAGTAGGCACACCACTCCTTTGGCCCTGTCAGTCTGTTTCACCATGCTTGGCTTCAGCAACACCCTGTTTCCCTTCTGGGAAGCCAAGTCTCCAAACCCCTAACCCTCACTTGGGTCTTAACCCAAATTTCCTCTATGGATTGAAAGATGTCCCTGTCCATAGGGTGTATTAACAGGCAGTATGTTATCCTCTTGATGGCCTACTCAGTCTGTTTTACCAAATTAGGCTTCACCAAGACCCTGGTTCCCTCCTGGGAAAACAAGTCTCCCCAACCCTAAAACTAATTTGAGTCTCAGGCCTAATTTCCTTTTTGGACTGAAACATACTGCCGTCCACAGAGTGTACCAAATGTCAGTATGGAAGACATCTTGATGTCCCACTCAGTCTGATTCAGCAAGTTAGGCTTCACCAAGGACCCGTTTCCAACCTGGGAAGCCACATCTCCCCAACCCTAACCCTAACTTGAGACTTAACCTGATTTTCTTGTGCAAATTTAACAAACCCCCATCCTCATGTCCTACTAAAAGACAGTAGGCACACGATTCGTTTGGCCCTCTCAGTCTGTTTCACCATGCTTGGCTTCAGCAACACCCTGTTTCCATTCTGGGAAGCCAAGTCTCCCGACCCCTAACCCTCACTTGGGTCTTAACCCAAATATCCTCTATGGAATGAAACATCTCCCTCTCCATAGGGTGTATTAACAGGCAGTATGTTATCCTCCTGATGGCCTACTCAGTCTGTTTTACCAATCTATGCTTCACCAAGACCCTGGTTCCATCCTGGGAAACCAATTCTCCCCAACCCTAACCCTAATTTGAGTCTCAGCCCGTTTTTCCTTTTTGGACTGAAACATACCGCCGTCCACAGAGTGTACCAAATGTCAGTATGGAAGCCATCTTGATGGCGACTCAGTCTGATTCACCTAGCTAGGCTTCACCAAGAACTCGTTTTCTACCTGGCAAGCCACATCTCCCCTTCCCTAGCCCTAACATGAGATTTTACCCCAATTTTCTTGTGCAACTGTAACAAACTGCCGTCCACGCTTTGAAGTAAAAGAAAGAAGGCACCCCGTTCTGATGGCCCACTCAGTCTGTTTTAGCAAGCTTGCCTTCACCAAAGCCCTGATTCCATTCGGGGAAGCCCAGTCTCCCCAATCCTAACCCTAACCTGGGTTTTAACCCTAATTTCCGTTTGGGAATCAAACATCCCCCGTCCAAACAGTGTTCTAAAAGACAGGAGGCAACCCTTGGTGAAGCCCCACTCACTCTATTTCAACATGCTTGGCTTTTCAGAGGCCCTGGTTCACTCCTGGGAAGCCAAGTCTCCACAACCCTAACCCTACCTGGAGTCTTAACCCTAATGTTCTTGTGCGACTGTAACAAACGCCCATCCACAGGTTGACAGTAGGCACACCACTCCTTTGGCCCTGTCAGTCTGTTTCACCATGCTTGGCTTCAGCAACACCCTGTTTCCCTTCTGGGAAGCCAAGTCTCCCGACCCCTAACCCTCACTTGGGTCTTAACCCAAATTTCCTCTATGGAATGAAACATGTCCCTGTCCATAGGGTGTATTAACAGGCAGTATGTTATCCTCCTGATGGCCTACTCAGTCTGTTTTACCAATCTATGCTTCACCAAGACCCTGGTTCCATCCTGGGAAACCAATTCTCCCCAACCCTAACCCTAATTTGAGTCTTAGCCCTAATTTCCTTTTTGGACTGAAACATACCGCCGTCCACAGAGTGTACCAAATGTCAGTATGGAAGACATCTTGATGTCCCACTCAGTCTGATTCAGCAAGCTAGGCTTCACCAAGGACCTATTTCCAGCCTGGGAAGCCACATCTCCCCAACCCTAACCCTAACTTGAGACTCAACCTGATTTCGTTGTGCAAATGTAACAAACCCCCATCCTCATGTTGTACTAAAAGACAGTAGGCACACAATTCCTTTGGCCCTCTCAGTCTGTTTCACCATGCTTGGCTTCAGCAACACCGTGTTTCCATTCTGGGAAGCCATATCTCCTGACAGCTACCCCTAACTTGGGTCTTAACCCTAATTTTTTTCTTCCGAATGAAACATTTCCCTGTCCACATGGTGTACTAACTGGCAGTATGTTATACTCCTGATGGCCTACTCAGTCTGTTTTACCAATCTAGGCTTCACCAAAACCCTGGTTACATCCTGGGAAGCCAAGTCTCCCCAACCCTAACCCTAATTTGAGTCTTAGCCCTAATTTCCTTTTTGGACTGAAACATACCGCCGTCCACAGAGTGTACCAAATGTCAGTATGGAAGACATCTTGATGTCCCACTCAGTCTGATTCAGCAAGCTAGGCTTCACCAAGGACCTATGTCTAGCCTGGGAAGCCACATCTCCCCAACCCTAACCCTAACTTGAGACTCAACCTGATTTCGTTGTGCAAATGTAACAAACCCCCATCCTCACGTTGTACTAAAAGACAGTAGGCACACAATTCCTTTGGCCCTCTCAGTCTGTTTCACCATGCTTGGCTTCAGCAACACCGTGTTTCCATTCTGGGAAGCCATATCTCCTGACAGCTAACCCTAACTTGGGTCTTAACCCTAATTTTTTTCTTCCGAATGAAACATTTCCCTGTCCACATGGTGTACTAACTGGCAGTATGTTATACTCCTGATGGCCTACTCAGTCTGTTTTACCAATCTAGGCTTCACCAAAACCCTGGTTACATCCTGGGAAGCCAAGTCTCCCCAACCCTAACCCTAATTGGAGTCTCAGGCCTCGTTTCCTTTTGGGACTGAAACATACCGCCGTCCACAGAGTGTACCAAATGTCAGTATGGAAGACATCTTGATGTCCCACTCAGTCTGATTCAGCAAGCTAGGCTTCACCAAGGACCCGTTTCCAACCTGGGAAGCCACATCTCCCCAACCCTAACCCTAACTTGAGACTTAACCTGATTTTCTTGTGCAAATGTAACAAACCCCCATCCTCATGTTGTACTAAAAGACAGTAGGCACACGATTCCTTTGGCCCTCTCAGTCTGTTTCACCATGCTTGGCTTCAGCAACACCCTGTTTCCCTTCTGGGAAGCCATGTCTCCTGACCGCTAACCCTAACTTGGGTCTTAACCCTAATTTTTTCTTTGGACTGAAACATTTCCCTGTCCACATGGTGTACTAACTGGCAGTATGTTATACTCCTGATGGCCTACTCAGTCTGTTTTACCAATCTAGGCTTCACCAAAACCCTGGTTACAACCTGGGAAGCCAAGTCTCCCCAACCCTAACCCTAATTTGAGTCTCAGGCCTAATTTCCTTTTTGGACTGAAACATACTGCCGTCCACAGAGTGTACCAAATGTCAGTATGGAAGACATCTTGATGTCCCACTCAGTCTGATTCAGCAAGTTAGGCTTCACCAAGGACCCGTTTCCAACCTGGGAAGCCACATCTCCCCAACCCTAATCCTAACTTGAGACTTAACCTGATTTTCTTGTGCAAATGTAACAAACCCCCATCCTCATGTGGTACTAAAAGACAGTAGGCACACAATTCCTTTGGTCCTCTCAGTCTGTTTCACCATGCTTGGCTTCAGCAACACCCTGTTTCCCTTCTGGGAAGCCAAGTCTCCCGACCCCTAACCCTCACTTGGGTCTTAACCCAAATTTCCTCTATGGAATGAAACATGTCCCTGTCCATAGGGTGTATTAACAGGCAGTATGTTATCCTCCTGATGGCCTACTCAGTCTGTTTTACCAATCCATGCTTCACCAAGACCCTGGTTCCATCCGGGGAAACAAGTCTCCCCAACCCTAACCCTAATTTGAGTCTCAGGCCTAATTTCCTTTTTGGACTGAAACATACTGCCGTCCACAGAGTGTACCAAATGTCAGTATGGAAGTCATCTTGATGTCCCACTCAGTCTGATTCAGCAAGTTAGGCTTCACCAAGGACCCGTTTCCAACCTGGGAAGCCACATCTCCCCAACCCTAACCCTAACTTGAGACTTAACCTGATTTTCTTGTGCAAATGTAACAAACCCCCATCCTCATGTTGTACTGAAAGACAGTAGGCACACAATTCCTTTGGCCCTCTCAGTCTGTTTCACCATGCTTGGCTTCAGCAACACCGTGTTTCCATTCTGGGAAGCCATGTCTCCTGACCGTTAACCCTAACTTGGGTCTTAACCCTAATTTTTTCTTCCGACTGAAACATTTCCCTGTCCACATGGTGTACTAACTGGCAGTATTTTATCCTCCTGATGGCCTACTCAGTCTGTTTTACCAATCTAGGCTTCACCAAAACCCTGGTTACATCCTGGGAAGCCAAGTCTCCCCAACCCTAACCCTAATTTGAGTCTCAACCCTCATTTTCTTTTTGGACTGAAACATACCGCCGTCCACAGAGTGTATCAAATGTCAGTATGGAAGACATCTTGATGTCCCACTCAGTCTGATTCAGCAAGTTAGGCTTCACCAAGGACCCGTTTCCAACCTGGGAAGCCACATCTCCCCAACCCTAACCCTAACTTCTGACTTAACCCTGATTTTCTTGTGCAAATGTAACAAACCCCCATCCTCATGTTGTACTAAAAGACAGTAGGCATACAATTCTTTTGGCCCTCTCAGTCTGTTTCACCATGCTTGGCTTCAGCAACACCCTGTTTCCATTCTGGGAAGCCATGTCTCCTGACCGCTAACCCTAACTTGGGTTTTAACCCTAATTTTTTCCTTGGACTGAAACATTTCCCTGTCCACATGGTGTACTAACTGGCAGTATGTTATCCTCCTGATGGCCTACTCAGTCTGTTTTACCAATCTAGGCTTCACCAAAACCCTGGTTACATCCTGGGAAGCCAAGTCTCCCCAACCCTAACCCTAATTTGAGTCTCAGGCCTAATTTCCTTTTTGGACTGAAACATAACGCCGTCCACAGAGTGTACCAAATGTCAGTATGGAAGACATCTTGATGTCCCACTCAGTCTGATTCAGCAAGCTAGGCTTCACCAAGGACGCGTTTCCAACCTGGGAAGCCACATCTCCCCAACCCTAACCCTAACTTGAGACTTAACCTGATTTTCTTGTGCAAATGTAACAAACCCCCATCCTCATGTTGTACTAAAAGACAGTAGGCATACAATTCCTTTGGCCCTCTCAGTCTGTTTCACCATGCTTGGCTTCAGTAACACCCTGTTTCCATTCTGGGAAGCCATGTCTCCTGACCGCTAACCCTAACTTGGGTCTTAACCCTAATTTTTTCTTCCGACTGAAACATTTCCCTGTCCACATGGTGTACTAACTGGCAGTATGTTATCCTCCTGATGGCCTACTCAGTCTGTTTTACCAATCTAGGCTTCACCAAAACCCTGGTGACATCCTGGGAAGCCAAGTCTCCCCAACCCTAACCCTAATTTGAGTCTCAGGCCTAATTTCCTTTTTGGACTGAAACATAACGCCGTCCACAGAGTGTACCAAATGTCAGTATGGAAGACATCTTGATGTCCCACTCAGTCTGATTCAGCAAGCTAGGCTTCACCAAGGACGCGTTTCCAACCTGGGAAGCCACATCTCCCCAACCCTAACCCTAACTTGAGACTTAACCTGATTTTCTTGTGCAAATGTAACAAACCCCCATCCTCATGTTGTACTAAAAGACAGTAGGCATACAATTCCTTTGGCCCTCTCAGTCTGTTTCACCATGCTTGGCTTCAGCAACACCGTGTTTCCATTCTGGGAAGCCATATCTCCTGACCGCTAACCCTAACTTGGGTCTTAACCCTAATTTTTTCTTCCGACTGAAACATTTCCCTGTCCACATGGTGTACTATCTGGCAGTATGTTATACTCCTGATGGCCTACTCAGTCTGTTTTACCAATCTAGGCTTCACCAAAACCCTGGTTACATCCTGGGAAGCCAAGTCTCCCCAACCCTAACCCTAATTTGAGTCTCAGGCCTCGTTTCCTTTTGGGACTGAAACATACCGCCGTCCACAGAGTGTACCAAATGTCAGTATGGAAGACATCTTGATGTCCCACTCAGTCTGATTCAGCAAGCTAGGCTTCACCAAGGACCCGTTTCCAACCTGGGAAGCCACATCTCCCCAACCCTAACCCTAACTTGAGACTTAACCTGATTTTCTTGTGCAAATGTAACAAACCCCCATCCTCATGTCCTACTAAAAGACAGTAGGCACACGATTCCTTTGGCCCTCTCAGTCTGTTTCACCATGCTTGGCTTCAGCAACACCCTGTTTCCCTTCTGGGAAGCCAAGTCTCCCGACCCCTAACCCTCACTTGGGTCTTAACCCAAATATCCTCTATGGAATGAAACATCTCCCTCTCCATAGGGTGTATTAACAGGCAGTATGTTATCCTCCTGATGGCCTACTCAGTCTGTTTTACCAATCTATGCTTCACCAAGACCCTGGTTCCATCCTGGGAAACCAATTCTCCCCAACCCTAACCCTAATTTGAGTCTTAGCCCTTTTTTCCTTTCTGGACTGAAACATACCGCCGTCCACAGAGTGTACCAAATGTCAGTATGGAAGCCATCTTGATGGCGACTCAGTCTGATTCACCAAGCTAGGCTTCACCAAGAACTCGTTTTCTACCTGGCAAGCCACATCTCCCCATCCCTAGCCCTAACATGAGATTTTACCCCAATTTTCTTGTGCAACTGTAACAAACCGCCGTCCATGCTTTGTAGTAAAAGAAAGAAGGCACCCCGTTCTGATGGCCCACTCTGTCTGTTTTAGAAAGCTTGCCTTCACCAAAGCCCTGATTCCATTCGGGGAAGCCCAGTCTCCCCAATCCTAACCCTAACCTGGTTTTTAACCCTAATTTCCGTTTGGGAATCAAACATCCCCCGTCCAAACAGTGTTCTAAAAGACAGGAGGCAACCCTTGGTGAAGCCCCACTCACTCTATTTCAACATGCTTGGCTTTTCAGAGGCCCTGGTTCACTCCTGGGAAGCCAAGTCTCCACAACCCTAACCCTACCTGGAGTCTTAACCCTAATGTTCTTGTGCGACTGTAACAAACGCCCATCCACAGGTTGACAGTAGGCACACCACTCCTTTGGCCCTGTCAGTCTGTTTCACCATGCTTGGCTTCAGCAACACCCTGTTTCCCTTCTGGGAAGCCAAGTCTCCAAACCCCTAACCCTCACTTGGGTCTTAACCCAAATTTCCTCTATGGATTGAAAGATGTCCCTGTCCATAGGGTGTATTAACAGGCAGTATGTTATCCTCTTGATGGCCTACTCAGTCTGTTTTACCAAATTAGGCTTCACCAAGACCCTGGTTCCCTCCTGGGAAAACAAGTCTCCCCAACCCTAAAACTAATTTGAGTCTCAGGCCTAATTTCCTTTTTGGACTGAAACATACTGCCGTCCACAGAGTGTACCAAATGTCAGTATGGAAGACATCTTGATGTCCCACTCAGTCTGATTCAGCAAGTTAGGCTTCACCAAGGACCCGTTTCCAACCTGGGAAGCCACATCTCCCCAACCCTAACCCTAACTTGAGACTTAACCTGATTTTCTTGTGCAAATTTAACAAACCCCCATCCTCATGTCCTACTAAAAGACAGTAGGCACACGATTCGTTTGGCCCTCTCAGTCTGTTTCACCATGCTTGGCTTCAGCAACACCCTGTTTCCATTCTGGGAAGCCAAGTCTCCCGACCCCTAACCCTCACTTGGGTCTTAACCCAAATATCCTCTATGGAATGAAACATCTCCCTCTCCATAGGGTGTATTAACAGGCAGTATGTTATCCTCCTGATGGCCTACTCAGTCTGTTTTACCAATCTATGCTTCACCAAGACCCTGGTTCCATCCTGGGAAACCAATTCTCCCCAACCCTAACCCTAATTTGAGTCTCAGCCCGTTTTTCCTTTTTGGACTGAAACATACCGCCGTCCACAGAGTGTACCAAATGTCAGTATGGAAGCCATCTTGATGGCGACTCAGTCTGATTCACCTAGCTAGGCTTCACCAAGAACTCGTTTTCTACCTGGCAAGCCACATCTCCCCTTCCCTAGCCCTAACATGAGATTTTACCCCAATTTTCTTGTGCAACTGTAACAAACTGCCGTCCACGCTTTGAAGTAAAAGAAAGAAGGCACCCCGTTCTGATGGCCCACTCAGTCTGTTTTAGCAAGCTTGCCTTCACCAAAGCCCTGATTCCATTCGGGGAAGCCCAGTCTCCCCAATCCTAACCCTAACCTGGGTTTTAACCCTAATTTCCGTTTGGGAATCAAACATCCCCCGTCCAAACAGTGTTCTAAAAGACAGGAGGCAACCCTTGGTGAAGCCCCACTCACTCTATTTCAACATGCTTGGCTTTTCAGAGGCCCTGGTTCACTCCTGGGAAGCCAAGTCTCCACAACCCTAACCCTACCTGGAGTCTTAACCCTAATGTTCTTGTGCGACTGTAACAAACGCCCATCCACAGGTTGACAGTAGGCACACCACTCCTTTGGCCCTGTCAGTCTGTTTCACCATGCTTGGCTTCAGCAACACCCTGTTTCCCTTCTGGGAAGCCAAGTCTCCCGACCCCTAACCCTCACTTGGGTCTTAACCCAAATTTCCTCTATGGAATGAAACATGTCCCTGTCCATAGGGTGTATTAACAGGCAGTATGTTATCCTCCTGATGGCCTACTCAGTCTGTTTTACCAATCTATGCTTCACCAAGACCCTGGTTCCATCCTGGGAAACCAATTCTCCCCAACCCTAACCCTAATTTGAGTCTTAGCCCTAATTTCCTTTTTGGACTGAAACATACCGCCGTCCACAGAGTGTACCAAATGTCAGTATGGAAGACATCTTGATGTCCCACTCAGTCTGATTCAGCAAGCTAGGCTTCACCAAGGACCTATTTCCAGCCTGGGAAGCCACATCTCCCCAACCCTAACCCTAACTTGAGACTCAACCTGATTTCGTTGTGCAAATGTAACAAACCCCCATCCTCATGTTGTACTAAAAGACAGTAGGCACACAATTCCTTTGGCCCTCTCAGTCTGTTTCACCATGCTTGGCTTCAGCAACACCGTGTTTCCATTCTGGGAAGCCATATCTCCTGACAGCTACCCCTAACTTGGGTCTTAACCCTAATTTTTTTCTTCCGAATGAAACATTTCCCTGTCCACATGGTGTACTAACTGGCAGTATGTTATACTCCTGATGGCCTACTCAGTCTGTTTTACCAATCTAGGCTTCACCAAAACCCTGGTTACATCCTGGGAAGCCAAGTCTCCCCAACCCTAACCCTAATTTGAGTCTCAGGCCTCGTTTCCTTTTGGGACTGAAACATACCGCCCTCCACAGAGTGTACCAAATGTCAGTATGGAAGACATCTTGATGTCCCACTCAGTCTGATTCAGCAAGCTAGGCTTCACCAAGGACCCGTTTCCAACCTGGGAAGCCACATCTCCCCAACCCTAACCCTAACTTGAGACTTAACCTGATTTTCTTGTGCAAATGTAACAAACCCCCATCCTCATGTTGTACTAAAAGACAGTAGGCACACGATTCCTTTGGCCCTCTCAGTCTGTTTCACCATGCTTGGCTTCAGCAACACCCTGTTTCCCTTCTGGGAAGCCATGTCTCCTGACCGCTAACCCTAACTTGGGTCTTAACCCTAATTTTTTCTTTGGACTGAAACATTTCCCTGTCCACATGGTGTACTAACTGGCAGTATGTTATACTCCTGATGGCCTACTCAGTCTGTTTTACCAATCTAGGCTTCACCAAAACCCTGGTTACAATCTGGGAAGCCAAGTCTCCCCAACCCTAACCCTAATTTGAGTCTCAGGCCTAATTTCCTTTTTGGACTGAAACATACTGCCGTCCACAGAGTGTACCAAATGTCAGTATGGAAGACATCTTGATGTCCCACTCAGTCTGATTCAGCAAGCTAGGCTTCACCAAGGACCCGTTTCCAACCTGGGAAGCCACATCTCCCCAACCCTAACCCTCACATGAGACTTAACCTGATTTTCTTGTGCAAATGTAACAAACCCCCATCCTCATGTCCTACTAAAAGACAGTAGGCACACGATTCCTTTGGCCCTCTCAGTCTGTTTCACCATGCTTGGCTTCAGCAACACCCTGTTTCCCTTCTGGGAAGCCAAGTCTCCCGACCCCTAACCCTCACTTGGGTCTTAACCCAAATATCCTCTATGGAATGAAACATCTCCCTCTCCATAGGGTGTATTAACAGGCAGTATGTTATCCTCCTGATGGCCTACTCAGTCTGTTTTACCAATCTATGCTTCACCAAGACCCTGGTTCCATCCTGGGAAACCAATTCTCCCCAACCCTAACCCTAATTTGAGTCTTAGCCCTTTTTTCCTTTTTGGACTGAAACATACCGCCGTCCACAGAGTGTACCAAATGTCAGTATGGAAGCCATCTTGATGGCGACTCAGTCTGATTCACCAAGCTAGGCTTCACCAAGAACTCGTTTTCTACCTGGCAAGCCACATCTCCCCATCCCTAGCCCTAACATGAGATTTTACCCCAATTTTCTTGTGCAACTGTAACAAACCGCCGTCCACGCTTTGTAGTAAAAGAAAGAAGGCACCCCGTTCTGATGGCCCACTCTGTCTGTTTTAGCAAGCTTGCCTTCACCAAAGCCCTGTTTCCATTCGGGGAAGCCCAGTCTCCCCAATCCTAACCCTAACCTGGTTTTTAACCCTAATTTCCGTTTGGGAATCAAACATCCCCCGTCCAAACAGTGTTCTAAAAGACAGGAGGCAACCCTTGGTGAAGCCCCACTCACTCTATTTCAACATGCTTGGCTTTTCAGAGGCCCTGGTTCACTCCTGGGAAGCCAAGTCTCCACAACCCTAACCCTACCTGGAGTCTTAACCCTAATGTTCTTGTGCGACTGTAACAAACGCCCATCCACAGGTTGACAGTAGGCACACCACTCCTTTGGCCCTGTCAGTCTGTTTCACCATGCTTGGCTTCAGCAACACCCTGTTTCCCTTCTGGGAAGCCATGTCTCCTGACCGCTAACCCTAACTTGGGTCTTAACCCTAATTTTTTCTTTGGACTGAAACATTTCCCTGTCCACATGGTGTACTAACTGGCAGTATGTTATACTCCTGATGGCCTACTCAGTCTGTTTTACCAATCTAGGCTTCACCAAAACCCTGGTTACAACCTGGGAAGCCAAGTCTCCCCAACCCTAACCCTAATTTGAGTCTCAGGCCTAATTTCCTTTTTGGACTGAAACATACTGCCGTCCACAGAGTGTACCAAATGTCAGTATGGAAGACATCTTGATGTCCCACTCAGTCTGATTCAGCAAGTTAGGCTTCACCAAGGACCCGTTTCCAACCTGGGAAGCCACATCTCCCCAACCCTAATCCTAACTTGAGACTTAACCTGATTTTCTTGTGCAAATGTAACAAACCCCCATCCTCATGTGGTACTAAAAGACAGTAGGCACACAATTCCTTTGGTCCTCTCAGTCTGTTTCACCATGCTTGGCTTCAGCAACACCCTGTTTCCCTTCTGGGAAGCCAAGTCTCCCGACCCCTAACCCTCACTTGGGTCTTAACCCAAATTTCCTCTATGGAATGAAACATCTCCCTCTCCATAGGGTGTATTAACAGGCAGTATGTTATCCTCCGGATGGCCTACTCAGTCTGTTTTACCAATCTATGCTTCACCAAGACCCTGGTTCCATCCTGGGAAACCAATTCTCCCCAACCCTAACCCTAATTTGAGTCTCAGCCCATTTTTCCTTTTTGGACTGAAACATACCGCCGTCCACAGAGTGTACCAAATGTCAGTATGGAAGCCATCTTGATGGCGACTCAGTCTGATTCACCAAGCTAGGCTTCACCAAGAACTCGTTTTCTACCTGGCAAGCCACATCTCCCCTTCCCTAGCCCTAACATGAGATTTTACCCCAATTTTCTTGTGCAACTGTAACAAACCGCCGTCCACGCTTTGAAGTAAAAGAAAGAAGGCACCCCGTTCTGATGGCCCACTCAGTCTGTTTTAGCAAGCTTGCCTTCACCGAAGCCCTGATTCCATTCGGGGAAGCCCAGTCTCCCCAATCCTAACCCTAACCTGGGTTTTAACCCTAATTTCCGTTTGGGAATCAAACATCCCCCGTCCAAACAGTGTTCTAAAAGACAGGAGGCAACCTTTGGTGAAGCCCCACTCACTCTATTTCAACATGCTTGGCTTTTCAGAGGCCCTGGTTCACTCCTGGGAAGCCAAGTCTCCACAACCCTAACCCTACCTGGAGTCATAGAATCATAGAATCATAGAATAGTAGGGTTGGAAGGGGCCTACAAGGCCATCGAGTCCAACCCCCTGCTCAATGCAGGAATCCAAGTCAGAGCATCCCTGACAAATGGCTGTCCAGCCTCGTCTTGAAGGCCTCCAGTGTGGGAGAGCCCACCACCTCCCCAGGTAATTGGTTCCATTGCCGTATTGCTCTGACACTCAGGAAGTTTTTCCTGATGTTCAGTCGGAATCTGGCTTCCTGTAACTTGAGCCCATTATTCCGTGTCCTGCACTCTGGGATGATCAAGAAGAGATCCTGGCCTTCTTCTCTGTGACAACCTTTCAAGTACTTGAAGAGCGCTATCATATCTCCCCTCAGTCTTCTCTTCTCAAGGCTAAACATGCCCAGTTCTTTCAGTCTCTCTTCATAGGGCTTTGTTTCCAGTCCCCTGATCATCTTTGTTGCCCTCCTTTGAACCCTCTCCAGCTTGTCTGCATCCTTCTTAAAGTGTGGTGCCCAGAACTGGACACAGTACTCCAGATGAGGCCTAACCAGTGCTGAGTAGAGGGGAACTAGTACTTCCCGGGATTTGGAAGTGATGCTTCTATGAATGCAGCCCAAAATAGCATTTGCCTTTTTTGCAGCCACATCACATTGTTGGCTCATATTCAGCTTGTGATCGACGACAATTCCAAGATCCTTCTCGCTCGTAGTGTGGTTGAGCCACGTATCCCCCATCTTGTAACTGTGCATTTGGTTTCTTTTTCCTAGGTGCAGAACTTGGCATTTGTCCCTATTAAATGCCATTCTGTTGTTTTCTGCCCAGCACTCCAGTCTATCCAGATCACTTTGAATTTTGTTTCTGTCTTCCAAAGTATTAGCTATCCCTCCCAATTTTGTGTCATCTGCAAATTTGATCAGCATTCCCTGCACCTCCTCCTCCAAGTCATTAATAAAAATATTGAAGAGCACTGGGCCCAGGACTGAGCCCTGCGGTACCCCACTCGTTACCTCTCCCCAGCTTGAGAAGGTCCCATTGATAAGCACTCTTTGGGTCCGATTCTGTAGCCAACTGTGGATCCACATGATCGTTGTTTCATCTAGCCCACTTCGAGCTAGTTTGCTCATCAGGATATCATGGGGCACTCTGTCGAAAGCTTTGCTGAAGTCGAGGTATATGATGTCTACAGCATTCCCACGGTCTACAAGGGAGGTGACTTGATCAAAAAATGAGATCAGATTTGTCTGGCAGGACTTGTTTTTGACAAATCCATGTTGGCTTCGAGTAATCACTGCATTGTTGTCAAGGTGCTTCCAGATGGATTGCTTTATGATCTGCTCCAGAATTTTCCCAGGGATTGATGTCAGACTGACTGGTCTGTAGTTCCCAGGTTCCTCCTTTTTACCCTTTTTGAAGATAGGGACAACGTTAGCCCTCCTCCAGTCATCTGGCACTTCCCCGGTCCTCCATGATTTCTCAAAGAGAATAGACAGCGGTTCTGAGAGCTCTTCTGCCAGTTCCTTTATGACTCTAGGATGCAGTTCATCTGGCCCTGGAGATTTGAACTCATTCAAAGTAATGAGGTGTTCCTTGACCATATGCCTGTCGATCTCAAGCTGCAATCCTGCCCCTTCAGCCTGTACTTCGCCTTTGCCAGGGGGGTCATAGACCCTCTTTTGGGAGAAGACTGAGCCAAAGTAGGAATTGAGCACCTCTGCCTTTTCTTTGTCCTCTGTTATCATTTTGCCATCCTTATTTAATAGCTGAACAACCATTTCTTTCCTCTGCCTTTTACTATGCACGTAGCTGAAGAAAGCCTTTTTGTTGTTTTTAGCATCCCTCGCTAACCTCACCTCGTTCTCCGCTTTAGCCTTCCTGACGCCATCCCTGCAATTCTGTGCTACCTGCCTGTACTCTTCCTTTGTTACTTGGCCTTCTTTCCACTTCCTATATGTGTCCTTCTTTGTTTTCAGGTCATCCCTAAGCTTTTTGTGAAGCCACATTGGCTTCTTCTGTTGTCTTCCACCTTTTCTTCTTGTTGGAATTGTTTGTGATTGTGCCTTGAGAATTTCCTTTTTTAAAAGTTCCCACCCATCTTGGACTCCTTTTCTCGCTAGCATTGCTTGCCATGGGACCTTACTGATCATTGTTCTGAGTTTATTAAAATCAGCTTTCCTAAAATCCAGGGTACGCGTTTGAGTACACTCGGCTTTTGCTTCCCTTAGAACCAAGAACTCAAGTACAACATGGTCGCTTTCCCCCAGAGTTCCTGTAACTGCTACTTTATCCACTAAGTCATCTCTGTTGGTTAGGATCAAGTCAAGGATAGCCGATCCTCTAGTTCCTTCCTCTACTTTCTGTAGGAGGAAGTTATCCGCCACACAAGTCAGGAATTTCCTGGAGGGGCCATGTTTTGCAGAATTTGTCTCCCAACAAATATCGGGGAAATTGAAGTCCCCCATTACTACTACATCATGCTTCCTTAAAACATTGGCTATTTGCTTTTCAAAAGTTTCATCCTTGTCTTCTCCTTGATTGGGTGGCCGGTAGTAGACTCCGACCACCAGGTTCCTTTTATTCTTTGCTCCATTTATTTCAACCCAGATGCTCTCGATGGGGCTACCAAGCTCCTCCTCCTGTATTTCTGTGCAGAGATATGTATTTTTCACATACAGTGCAACCCCGCCTCCCTTTCTGTTCCTCCTGTTCTTTTTGAACAAGTTATATCCTTCAACTGCTGTATTCCAGTCATGAGAGTCATCCCACCAAGTCTCAGTTATACCTATCAAGTCATAATTTCCCTCCTGTATTAAGAGTTCAAGTTCGTTCTGTTTGTTTCCCATACTCTGGGCATTAGTATATAGACATCGAAGACCATGTGCTTCATAGTCTGGCTTTCTTCCTACATGTGTCTGAAGACTATTATTGGGCGCTATCAGCGCTGTTCTCTCCATTGCAGTGCATGCGCCTACGTCCATTGTTACCCCCAACATTACATCTCCCTTCCCCGTAGGATTCAGTTTAAAGCCCTCCTGATGAAGTTCTTCATGCTGTGGCCAAAGACATTCTTCCCAGCCTTTGTGAGGTGCAACCCATCCCTAGCCAACAGCCCATCTTCCAGGAAGTATAGCCCGTGGTCCCAGAATCCAAATCTCTCTCGTCGGCACCACCTTCGTAGCCAGTCATTCACCCGGAGTATTTTTCGTTCCCTTTCTATCCCTCTTCTAACTACTGGAAGGATGGATGAGAAAACTATCTGGGCCCCAAAGTTCTTGAGTTTCCTTCCCAAAGCTTCAAAGTCTGACGTGATCTCTTCGTAGCTCTGCTTGGCGGTATCATTTGTTCCCACATGGATGAGAAGAAAGGGATACCTGTCAGTGGGCTTTATGAGTGCAGGCAACCTTTCAGTCACGATTCTAATCTGTCCTCCCGGGAGACAACATACCTGGCGAGTCCACGGGTCTTCGCGACATACTTGGGTCTCGATCCCACGCAGCAAGGAGTCTCCCACTACTACCACTCTTCTCTTCTTCTTCTTGTAGGCCTGGGTTTCATCGCCTCTGTTTGACTGACCTTTAGCCTCTTGCTCACTCTCATGCAGGTTCCCCTGTGATTCTTCCTCTGCAGGCTGTCCTCCAGTCTCATCTGCAAGTACCTGGAATCGGTTCCACAGCTCCACCGCTTCCACTGGTGCAGAGTGGCGTCTAGTTCTTCTTCTCCTAACTGTCACCGTTTTCCAAGGAGTATCCTCTACTCCATTTTTCTTCACCTCAGCATTTCCCACTGCCTCATCTTGCTGTTGCTCTTCAAGCTTCTGGTCTGCCCTTTGCTGCTGTAGTTCCCCCATTCTGTCCAAGAACTCTTCGTGTTCTCTTATTCCCCGGAGGGTTGACAGTCGCCGCTCCAGTCCACTTACTTTTTCCTCCAGCAGCGTGATCAACTTGCACTTGTTGCAGGTGTAGGCCATGTTGTTCTCAGGCAAGAAAACAAACATTGCACACACCTTGCAGGTCACCACCACTGGAGAGTCTTGTCCTTCCATAGCCTCTTTTCCCTTTTTGTGTCTAGCTTTGTGATTGTTCTAGACTAGCCTGTGCCTGCTCCTCTACTCAGTAGAGGTTAAAAGCAGAGTCCCACTGGTGTGGAAGTGTGTGTTACAAGACAAATAAATGAAAAAAAGTTAGTAAAAAAAAATTAAAAAAAATGTTAGGGGCCTCCCCCTTGACCTCCCCTGCCGAACTCCCCTGGCCAACTCCTGTTTGCTCCCCCCGTTCGCTCGCTCTGTTCGCTCGCTCTCTGAGAGCTTGCCTGCTTCTGTAGTCCCTGGACCAGCTGGAGCAGCTTGCTCTGCTCTGCTCTGCTCAGCTGGGAGGCGGGAAACAGCAACCCTAATGTTCTTGTGCGACTGTAACAAACGCCCATCCACAGGTTGACAGTAGGCACACCACTCCTTTGGCCCTGTCAGTCTGTTTCACCATGCTTGGCTTCAGCAACACCCTGTTTCCCTTCTGGGAAGCCAAGTCTCCCGACCCCTAACCCTCACTTGGGTCTTAACCCAAATTTCCTCTATGGAATGAAACATGTCCCTGTCCATAGGGTGTATTAACAGGCAGTATGTTATCCTCCTGATGGCCTACTCAGTCTGTTTTACCAATCTATGCTTCACCAAGACCCTGGTTCCATCCTGGGAAACCAATTCTCCCCAACCCTAACCCTAATTTGAGTCTTAGCCCTAATTTCCTTTTTGGACTGAAACATACCGCCGTCCACAGAGTGTACCAAATGTCAGTATGGAAGACATCTTGATGTCCCACTCAGTCTGATTCAGCAAGCTAGGCTTCACCAAGGACCTATTTCCAGCCTGGGAAGCCACATCTCCCCAACCCTAACCCTAACTTGAGACTCAACCTGATTTCGTTGTGCAAATGTAACAAACCCCCATCATCATGTTGTACTAAAAGACAGTAGGCACACAATTCCTTTGGCCCTCTCAGTCTGTTTCACCATGCTTGGCTTCAGCAACACTGTGTTTCCATTCTGGGAAGCCATATCTCCTGACAGCTAACCCTAACTTGGGTCTTAACCCTAATTTTTTTCTTCCGAATGAAACATTTCCCTGTCCACATGGTGTACTAACTGGCAGTATGTTATACTCCTGATGGCCTACTCAGTCTGTTTTACCAATCTAGGCTTCACCAAAACCCTGGTTACATCCTGGGAAGCCAAGTGTCCCCAACCCTAACCCTAATTTGAGTCTCAACCCTCATTTCCTTTTGGGACTGAAACATACCGCCATCCACAGAGTGTACCAAATGTCAGTATGGAAGACATCTTGATGTCCCACTCAGTCTGATTCAGCAAGCTAGGCTTCACCAAGGACCCATTTCCAACCTGGGAAGCCACATCTCCCCAACCCTAACCCTAACTTCCGACTTAACCCTGATTTTCTTGTGCAAATGTAACAAACCCCCATCCTCATGTTGTACTAAAAGACAGTAGGCATACAATTCCTTTGGCCGTCTCAGTCTGTTTCACCATGCTTGGCTTCAGCAACACCCCGTTTCCATTCTGGGAAGCCATGTCTCCTGACCGCTAACCCTAACTTGGGTCTTAACCCTAATTTTTTCTTTGGACTGAAACATTTCCCTGTCCACATGGTGTACTAACTGGCAGTATGTTCTCCTCCTGATGGCCTACTCAGTCTGTTTTAGCAATCTAGGCTTCACCAAGACCCTGGTTACATCCTGGGAAGCCAAGTCTCCCCAACCCTAACCCTAATTTGAGTCTCAGGCCAAATTTCCTTTTTGGACTGAAACATACCGCCGTCCACAGAGTGTACCAAATGTCAGTATGGAAGCCATCTTGATGTCCCACTCAGTCTGATTCAGCAAGCTAGGCTTCACCAAGGACGCGTTTCCAACCTGGGAAGCCACATCTCCCCAACCCTAACCCTAACTTGAGACTTAACCTGATTTTCTTGTGCAAATTTAACAAACCCCCATCCTCATGTCATACTAAAAGACAGTAGGCACACGATTCGTTTGGCCCTCTCAGTCTGTTTCACCATGCTTTGCTTCAGCAACACCCTGTTTCCATTCTGGGAAGCCAAGTCTCCCGACCCCTAACCCTCACTTGGGTCTTAACCCAAATATCCTCTATGGAATGAAACATCTCCCTCTCCATAGGGTGTATTAACAGGCAGTATGTTATCCTCCTGATGGCCTACTCAGTCTGTTTTACCAGTCTATGCTTCACCAAGACCCTGGTTCCATCCTGGGAAACCACTTCTCCCCAACCCTAACCCTAATTTGAGTCTCAGCCCGTTTTTCCTTTTTGGACTGAAACATACCGCCGTCCACAGAGTGTACCAAATGTCAGTATGGAAGCCATCTTGATGGCGACTCAGTCTGATTCACCTAGCTAGGCTTCACCAAGAACTCGTTTTCTACCTGGCAAGCCACATCTCCCCTTCCCTAGCCCTAACATGAGATTTTACCCCAATTTTCTTGTGCAACTGTAACAAACCGCCGTCCACGCTTTGAAGTAAAAGAAAGAAGGCACCCCGTTCTGATGGCCCACTCAGTCTGTTTTAGCAAGCTTGCCTTCACCAAAGCCCTGATTCCATTCGGGGAAGCCCAGTCTCCCCAATCCTAACCCTAACCTGGGTTTTAACCCTAATTTCCGTTTGGGAATCAAACATCCCCCGTCCAAACAGTGTTCTAAAAGACAGGAGGCAACCCTTGGTGAAGCCCCACTCACTCTATTTCAACATGCTTGGCTTTTCAGAGGCCCTGGTTCACTCCTGGGAAGCCAAGTCTCCACAACCCTAACCCTACCTGGAGTCTTAACCCTAATGTTCTTGTGCGACTGTAACAAACGCCCATCCACAGGTTGACAGTAGGCACACCACTCCTTTGGCCCTGTCAGTCTGTTTCACCATGCTTGGCTTCAGCAACACCCTGTTTCCCTTCTGGGAAGCCAAGTCTCCCGACCCCTAACCCACACTTGGGTCTTAACCCAAATTTCCTCTATGGAATGAAACATGTCCCTGTCCATAGGGTGTATTAACAGGCAGTATGTTATCCTCCTGATGGCCTACTCAGTCTGTTTTACCAATCTATGCTTCACCAAGACCCTGGTTCCATCCTGGGAAACCAAGTCTCCCCAACCCTAACCCTAATTTGAGTCTTAGCCCTAATTTCCTTTTTGGACTGAAACATACCGCCGTCCACAGAGTGTACCAAATGTCAGTATGGAAGACATCTTGATGTCCCACTCAGTCTGATTCAGCAAGCTAGGCTTCACCAAGGACCTATTTCCAGCCTGGGAAGCCACATCTCCCCAACCCTAACCCTAACTTGAGACTCAACCTGATTTCGTTGTGCAAATGTAACAAACCCCCATCCTCATGTTGTACTAAAAGACAGTAGGCACACAATTCCTTTGGCCCTCTCAGTCTGTTTCACCATGCTTGGCTTCAGCAACACCGTGTTTCCATTCTGGGAAGCCATATCTCCTGACAGCTAACCCTAACTTGGGTCTTAACCCTAATTTTTTTCTTCCGACTGAAACATTTCCCTGTCCACATGGTGTACTAACTGGCAGTATGTTATACTCCTGATGGCCTACTCAGTCTGTTTTACCAATCTAGGCTTCACCAAAACCCTGGTTACAACCTGGGAAGCCAAGTCTCCCCAACCCTAACCCTAATTTGAGTCTCAGGCCTAATTTCCTTTTTGGACTGAAACATACTGCCGTCCACAGAGTGTACCAAATGTCAGTATGGAAGACATCTTGATGTCCCACTCAGTCTGATTCAGCAAGCTAGGCTTCACCAAGGACCCGTTTCCAACCTGGGAAGCCACATCTCCCCAACCCTAACCCTCACATGAGACTTAACCTGATTTTCTTGTGCAAATGTAACAAACCCCCATCCTCATGTCCTACTAAAAGACAGTAGGCACACGATTCCTTTGGCCCTCTCAGTCTGTTTCACCATGCTTGGCTTCAGCAACACCCTGTTTCCCTTCTGGGAAGCCAAGTCTCCCGACCCCTAACCCTCACTTGGGTCTTAACCCAAATATCCTCTATGGAATGAAACATCTCCCTCTCCATAGGGTGTATTAACAGGCAGTATGTTATCCTCCTGATGGCCTACTCAGTCTGTTTTACCAATCTATGCTTCACCAAGACCCTGGTTCCATCCTGGGAAACCAATTCTCCCCAACCCTAACCCTAATTTGAGTCTTAGCCCTTTTTTCCTTTTTGGACTGAAACATACCGCCGTCCACAGAGTGTACCAAATGTCAGTATGGAAGCCATCTTGATGGCGACTCAGTCTGATTCACCAAGCTAGGCTTCACCAAGAACTCGTTTTCTACCTGGCAAGCCACATCTCCCCATCCCTAGCCCTAACATGAGATTTTACCCCAATTTTCTTGTGCAACTGTAACAAACCGCCGTCCATGCTTTGTAGTAAAAGAAAGAAGGCACCCCGTTCTGATGGCCCACTCTGTCTGTTTTAGCAAGCTTGCCTTCACCAAAGCCCTGTTTCCATTCGGGGAAGCCCAGTCTCCCCAATCCTAACCCTAACCTGGTTTTTAACCCTAATTTCCGTTTGGGAATCAAACATCCCCCGTCCAAACAGTGTTCTAAAAGACAGGAGGCAACCCTTGGTGAAGCCCCACTCACTCTATTTCAACATGCTTGGCTTTTCAGAGGCCCTGGTTCACTCCTGGGAAGCCAAGTCTCCACAACCCTAACCCTACCTGGAGTCTTAACCCTAATGTTCTTGTGCGACTGTAACAAACGCCCATCCACAGGTTGACAGTAGGCACACCACTCCTTTGGCCCTGTCAGTCTATTTCACCATGCTTGGCTTCAGCAACACCCTGTTTCCCTTCTGGGAAGCCAAGTCTCCAAACCCCTAACCCTCACTTGGGTCTTAACCCAAATTTCCTCTATGGATTGAAAGATGTCCCTGTCCATAGGGTGTATTAACAGGCAGTATGTTATCCTCCTGATGGCCTACTCAGTCTGTTTTACCAAATTAGGCTTCACCAAGACCCTGGTTCCCTCCTGGGAAAACAAGTCTCCCCAACCCTAAAACTAATTTGAGTCTCAGGCCTAATTTCCTTTTTGGACTGAAACATACTGCCGTCCACAGAGTGTACCAAATGTCAGTATGGAAGACATCTTGATGTCCCACTCAGTCTGATTCAGCAAGTTAGGCTTCACCAAGGACCCGTTTCCAACCTGGGAAGCCACATCTCCCCAACCCTAACCCTAACTTGAGACTTAACCTGATTTTCTTGTGCAAATTTAACAAACCCCCATCCTCATGTCCTACTAAAAGACAGTAGGCACACGATTCGTTTGGCCCTCTCAGTCTGTTTCACCATGCTTGGCTTCAGCAACACCCTGTTTCCATTCTGGGAAGCCAAGTCTCCCGACCCCTAACCCTCACTTGGGTCTTAACCCAAATATCCTCTATGGAATGAAACATCTCCCTCTCCATAGGGTGTATTAACAGGCAGTATGTTATCCTCCTGATGGCCTACTCAGTCTGTTTTACCAATCTATGCTTCACCAAGACCCTGGTTCCATCCTGGGAAACCAATTCTCCCCAACCCTAACCCTAATTTGAGTCTCAGCCCGTTTTTCCTTTTTGGACTGAAACATACCGCCGTCCACAGAGTGTACCAAATGTCAGTATGGAAGCCATCTTGATGGCGACTCAGTCTGATTCACCTAGCTAGGCTTCACCAAGAACTCGTTTTCTACCTGGCAAGCCACATCTCCCCTTCCCTAGCCCTAACATGAGATTTTACCCCAATTTTCTTGTGCAACTGTAACAAACTGCCGTCCACGCTTTGAAGTAAAAGAAAGAAGGCACCCCGTTCTGATGGCCCACTCAGTCTGTTTTAGCAAGCTTGCCTTCACCAAAGCCCTGATTCCATTCGGGGAAGCCCAGTCTCCCCAATCCTAACCCTAACCTGGGTTTTAACCCTAATTTCCGTTTGGGAATCAAACATCCCCCGTCCAAACAGTGTTCTAAAAGACAGGAGGCAACCCTTGGTGAAGCCCCACTCACTCTATTTCAACATGCTTGGCTTTTCAGAGGCCCTGGTTCACTCCTGGGAAGCCAAGTCTCCACAACCCTAACGCTACCTGGAGTCTTAACCCTAATGTTCTTGTGCGACTGTAACAAACGCCCATCCACAGGTTGACAGTAGGCACACCACTCCTTTGGCCCTGTCAGTCTGTTTCACCATGCTTGGCTTCAGCAACACCCTGTTTCCCTTCTGGGAAGCCAAGTCTCCCGACCCCTAACCCACACTTGGGTCTTAACCCAAATTTCCTCTATGGAATGAAACATGTCCCTGTCCATAGGGTGTATTAACAGGC
Source organism: Heloderma suspectum (assembly GCF_057233095.1). Taxonomy (NCBI): domain Eukaryota; kingdom Metazoa; phylum Chordata; class Lepidosauria; order Squamata; family Helodermatidae; genus Heloderma; species Heloderma suspectum. The sequence goes on from NC_139461.1 coordinate 147,593,668, forward strand.
AGTATGTTATCCTCCTGATGGCCTACTCAGTCTGTTTTACCAATCTATGCTTCACCAAGACCCTGGTTCCATCCTGGGAAACCAAGTCTCCCCAACCCTAACCCTAATTTGAGTCTTAGCCCTAATTTCCTTTTTGGACTGAAACATACCGCCGTCCACAGAGTGTACCAAATGTCAGTATGGAAGACATCTTGATGTCCCACTCAGTCTGATTCAGCAAGCTAGGCTTCACCAAGGACCTATTTCCAGCCTGGGAAGCCACATCTCCCCAACCCTAACCCTAACTTGAGACTCAACCTGATTTCGTTGTGCAAATGTAACAAACCCCCATCCTCATGTTGTACTAAAAGACAGTAGGCACACAATTCCTTTGGCCCTCTCAGTCTGTTTCACCATGCTTGGCTTCAGCAACACCGTGTTTCCATTCTGGGAAGCCATATCTCCTGACAGCTAACCCTAACTTGGGTCTTAACCCTAATTTTTTTCTTCCGACTGAAACATTTCCCTGTCCACATGGTGTACTAACTGGCAGTATGTTATACTCCTGATGGCCTACTCAGTCTGTTTTACCAATCTAGGCTTCACCAAAACCCTGGTTACAACCTGGGAAGCCAAGTCTCCCCAACCCTAACCCTAATTTGAGTCTCAGGCCTAATTTCCTTTTTGGACTGAAACATACTGCCGTCCACAGAGTGTACCAAATGTCAGTATGGAAGACATCTTGATGTCCCACTCAGTCTGATTCAGCAAGCTAGGCTTCACCAAGGACCCGTTTCCAACCTGGGAAGCCACATCTCCCCAACCCTAACCCTCACATGAGACTTAACCTGATTTTCTTGTGCAAATGGAACAAACCCCCATCCTCATGTCCTACTAAAAGACAGTAGGCACACGATTCCTTTGGCCCTCTCAGTCTGTTTCACCATGCTTGGCTTCAGCAACACCCTGTTTCCCTTCTGGGAAGCCAAGTCTCCCGACCCCTAACCCTCACTTGGGTCTTAACCCAAATTTCCTCTATGGAATGAAACATCTCCCTCTCCATAGGGTGTATTAACAGGCAGTATGTTATCCTCCTGATGGCCTACTCAGTCTGTTTTACCAATCTATGCTTCACCAAGACCCTGGTTCCATCCTGGGAAACCAATTCTCCCCAACCCTAACCCTAATTTGAGTCTTAGCCCTTTTTTCCTTTTTGGACTGAAACATACCGCCGTCCACAGAGTGTACAAAATGTCAGTATGGAAGCCATCTTGATGGCGACTCAGTCTGATTCACCAAGCTAGGCTTCACCAAGAACTCGTTTTCTACCTGGCAAGCCACATCTCCCCATCCCTAGCCCTAACATGAGATTTTACCCCAATTTTCTTGTGCAACTGTAACAAACCGCCGTCCATGCTTTGTAGTAAAAGAAAGAAGGCACCCCGTTCTGATGGCCCACTCTGTCTGTTTTAGCAAGCTTGCCTTCACCAAAGCCCTGTTTCCATTCGGGGAAGCCCAGTCTCCCCAATCCTAACCCTAACCTGGTTTTTAACCCTAATTTCCGTTTGGGAATCAAACATCCCCCGTCCAAACAGTGTTCTAAAAGACAGGAGGCAACCCTTGGTGAAGCCCCACTCACTCTATTTCAACATGCTTGGCTTTTCAGAGGCCCTGGTTCACTCCTGGGAAGCCAAGTCTCCACAACCCTAACCCTACCTGGAGTCTTAACCCTAATGTTCTTGTGCGACTGTAACAAACGCCCATCCACAGGTTGACAGTAGGCACACCACTCCTTTGGCCCTGTCAGTCTGTTTCACCATGCTTGGCTTCAGCAACACCCTGTTTCCCTTCTGGGAAGCCAAGTCTCCAAACCCCTAACCCTCACTTGGGTCTTAACCCAAATTTCCTCTATGGATTGAAACATGTCCCTGTCCATAGGGTGTATTAACAGGCAGTATGTTATCCTCCTGATGGCCTACTCAGTCTGTTTTACCAAATTAGGCTTCACCAAGACCCTGGTTCCCTCCTGGGAAAACAAGTCTCCCCAACCCTAAAACTAATTTGAGTCTCAGGCCTAATTTCCTTTTTGGACTGAAACATACTGCCGTCCACAGAGTGTACCAAATGTCAGTATGGAAGACATCTTGATGTCCCACTCAGTCTGATTCAGCAAGTTAGGCTTCACCAAGGACCCGTTTCCAACCTGGGAAGCCACATCTCCCCAACCCTAACCCTAACTTGAGACTTAACCTGATTTTCTTGTGCAAATGTAACAAACCCCCATCCTCATGTCCTACTAAAAGACAGTAGGCACACGATTCGTTTGGCCCTCTCAGTCTGTTTCACCATGCTTGGCTTCAGCAACACCCTGTTTCCATTCTGGGAAGCCAAGTCTCCCGACCCCTAACCCTCACTTGGGTCTTAACCCAAATATCCTCTATGGAATGAAACATCTCCCTCTCCATAGGGTGTATTAACAGGCAGTATGTTATCCTCCTGATGGCCTACTCAGTCTGTTTTACCAATCTATGCTTCACCAAGACCCTGGTTCCATCCTGGGAAACCAATTCTCCCCAACCCTAACCCTAATTTGAGTCTCAGCCCGTTTTTCCTTTTTGGACTGAAACATACCGCCGTCCACAGAGTGTACCAAATGTCAGTATGGAAGCCATCTTGATGGCGACTCAGTCTGATTCACCTAGCTAGGCTTCACCAAGAACTCGTTTTCTACCTGGCAAGCCACATCTCCCCTTCCCTAGCCCTAACATGAGATTTTACCCCAATTTTCTTGTGCAACTGTAACATACTGCCGTCCACGCTTTGAAGTAAAAGAAAGAAGGCACCCCGTTCTGATGGCCCACTCAGTCTGTTTTAGCAAGCTTGCCTTCACCAAAGCCCTGATTCCATTCGGGGAAGCCCAGTCTCCCCAATCCTAACCCTAACCTGGGTTTTAACCCTAATTTCCGTTTGGGAATCAAACATCCCCTGTCCAAACAGTGTTCTAAAAGACAGGAGGCAACCCTTGGTGAAGCCCCACTCACTCTATTTCAACATGCTTGGCTTTTCAGAGGCCCTGGTTCACTCCTGGGAAGCCAAGTCTCCACAACCCTAACGCTACCTGGAGTCTTAACCCTAATGTTCTTGTGCGACTGTAACAAACGCCCATCCACAGGTTGACAGTAGGCACACCACTCCTTTGGCCCTGTCAGTCTGTTTCACCATGCTTGGCTTCAGCAACACCCTGTTTCCCTTCTGGGAAGCCAAGTCTCCCGACCCCTAACCCTCACTTGGGTCTTAACCCAAATTTCCTCTATGGAATGAAACATGTCCCTGTCCATAGGGTGTATTAACAGGCAGTATGTTATCCTCCTGATGGCCTACTCAGTCTGTTTTACCAATCTATGCTTCACCAAGACCCTGGTTCCATCCTGGGAAACCAATTCTCCCCAACCCTAACCCTAATTTGAGTCTTAGCCCTAATTTCCTTTTTGGACTGAAACATACCGCCGTCCACAGAGTGTACCAAATGTCAGTATGGAAGACATCTTGATGTCCCACTCAGTCTGATTCAGCAAGCTAGGCTTCACCAAGGACCTATTTCTAGCCTGGGAAGCCACATCTCCCCAACCCTAACCCTAACTTGAGACTCAACCTGATTTCGTTGTGCAAATGTAACAAACCCCCATCCTCATGTTGTACTAAAAGACAGTAGGCACACAATTCCTTTGGCCCTCTCAGTCTGTTTCACCATGCTTGGCTTCAGCAACACCCTGTTTCCCTTCTGGGAAGCCAAGTCTCCCGACCCCTAACCCTCACTTGGGTCTTAACCCAAATTTCCTCTATGGAATGAAACATCTCCCTCTCCATAGGGTGTATTAACAGGCAGTATGTTATCCTCCTGATGGCCTACTCAGTCTGTTTTACCAATCTATGCTTCACCAAGACCCTGGTTCCATCCTGGGAAACCAATTCTCCCCAACCCTAACCCTAATTTGAGTCTTAGCCCTTTTTTCCTTTTTGGACTGAAACATACCGCCGTCCACAGAGTGTACCAAATGTCAGTATGGAAGCCATCTTGATGGCGACTCAGTCTGATTCACCAAGCTAGGCTTCACCAAGAACTCGTTTTCTACCTGGCAAGCCACATCTCCCCATCCCTAGCCCTAACATGAGATTTTACCCCAATTTTCTTGTGCAACTGTAACAAACCGCCGTCCATGCTTTGTAGTAAAAGAAAGAAGGCACCCCGTTCTGATGGCCCACTCTGTCTGTTTTAGCAAGCTTGCCTTCACCAAAGCCCTGTTTCCATTCGGGGAAGCCCAGTCTCCCCAATCCTAACCCTAACCTGGTTTTTAACCCTAATTTCCGTTTGGGAATCAAACATCCCCCGTCCAAACAGTGTTCTAAAAGACAGGAGGCAACCCTTGGTGAAGCCCCACTCACTCTATTTCAACATGCTTGGCTTTTCAGAGGCCCTGGTTCACTCCTGGGAAGCCAAGTCTCCACAACCCTAACCCTACCTGGAGTCTTAACCCTAATGTTCTTGTGCGACTGTAACAAACGCCCATCCACAGGTTGACAGTAGGCACACCACTCCTTTGGCCCTGTCAGTCTGTTTCACCATGCTTGGCTTCAGCAACACCCTGTTTCCCTTCTGGGAAGCCAAGTCTCCAAACCCCTAACCCTCACTTGGGTCTTAACCCAAATTTCCTCTATGGATTGAAACATGTCCCTGTCCATAGGGTGTATTAACAGGCAGTATGTTATCCTCCTGATGGCCTACTCAGTCTGTTTTACCAAATTAGGCTTCACCAAGACCCTGGTTCCCTCCTGGGAAAACAAGTCTCCCCAACCCTAAAACTAATTTGAGTCTCAGGCCTAATTTCCTTTTTGGACTGAAACATACTGCCGTCCACAGAGTGTACCAAATGTCAGTATGGAAGACATCTTGATGTCCCACTCAGTCTGATTCAGCAAGTTAGGCTTCACCAAGGACCCGTTTCCAACCTGGGAAGCCACATCTCCCCAACCCTAACCCTAACTTGAGACTTAACCTGATTTTCTTGTGCAAATGTAACAAACCCCCATCCTCATGTCCTACTAAAAGACAGTAGGCACACGATTCGTTTGGCCCTCTCAGTCTGTTTCACCATGCTTGGCTTCAGCAACACCCTGTTTCCATTCTGGGAAGCCAAGTCTCCCGACCCCTAACCCTCACTTGGGTCTTAACCCAAATATCCTCTATGGAATGAAACATCTCCCTCTCCATAGGGTGTATTAACAGGCAGTATGTTATCCTCCTGATGGCCTACTCAGTCTGTTTTACCAATCTATGCTTCACCAAGACCCTGGTTCCATCCTGGGAAACCAATTCTCCCCAACCCTAACCCTAATTTGAGTCTCAGCCCGTTTTTCCTTTTTGGACTGAAACATACCGCCGTCCACAGAGTGTACCAAATGTCAGTATGGAAGCCATCTTGATGGCGACTCAGTCTGATTCACCTAGCTAGGCTTCACCAAGAACTCGTTTTCTACCTGGCAAGCCACATCTCCCCTTCCCTAGCCCTAACATGAGATTTTACCCCAATTTTCTTGTGCAACTGTAACATACTGCCGTCCACGCTTTGAAGTAAAAGAAAGAAGGCACCCCGTTCTGATGGCCCACTCAGTCTGTTTTAGCAAGCTTGCCTTCACCAAAGCCCTGATTCCATTCGGGGAAGCCCAGTCTCCCCAATCCTAACCCTAACCTGGGTTTTAACCCTAATTTCCGTTTGGGAATCAAACATCCCCTGTCCAAACAGTGTTCTAAAAGACAGGAGGCAACCCTTGGTGAAGCCCCACTCACTCTATTTCAACATGCTTGGCTTTTCAGAGGCCCTGGTTCACTCCTGGGAAGCCAAGTCTCCACAACCCTAACGCTACCTGGAGTCTTAACCCTAATGTTCTTGTGCGACTGTAACAAACGCCCATCCACAGGTTGACAGTAGGCACACCACTCCTTTGGCCCTGTCAGTCTGTTTCACCATGCTTGGCTTCAGCAACACCCTGTTTCCCTTCTGGGAAGCCAAGTCTCCCGACCCCTAACCCTCACTTGGGTCTTAACCCAAATTTCCTCTATGGAATGAAACATGTCCCTGTCCATAGGGTGTATTAACAGGCAGTATGTTATCCTCCTGATGGCCTACTCAGTCTGTTTTACCAATCTATGCTTCACCAAGACCCTGGTTCCATCCTGGGAAACCAATTCTCCCCAACCCTAACCCTAATTTGAGTCTTAGCCCTAATTTCCTTTTTGGACTGAAACATACCGCCGTCCACAGAGTGTACCAAATGTCAGTATGGAAGACATCTTGATGTCCCACTCAGTCTGATTCAGCAAGCTAGGCTTCACCAAGGACCTATTTCTAGCCTGGGAAGCCACATCTCCCCAACCCTAACCCTAACTTGAGACTCAACCTGATTTCGTTGTGCAAATGTAACAAACCCCCATCCTCATGTTGTACTAAAAGACAGTAGGCACACAATTCCTTTGGCCCTCTCAGTCTGTTTCACCATGCTTGGCTTCAGCAACACCGTGTTTCCATTCTGGGAAGCCATATCTCCTGACAGCTAACCCTAACTTGGGTCTTAACCCTAATTTTTTTCTTCCGAATGAAACATTTCCCTGTCCACATGGTGTACTAACTGGCAGTATGTTATACTCCTGATGGCCTACTCAGTCTGTTTTACCAATCTAGGCTTCACCAAAACCCTGGTTACATCCTGGGAAGCCAAGTCTCCCCAACCCTAACCCTAATTTGAGTCTCAGGCCTCGTTTCCTTTTGGGACTGAAACATACCGCCGTCCACAGAGTGTACCAAATGTCAGTATGGAAGACATCTTGATGTCCCACTCAGTCTGATTCAGCAAGCTAGGCTTCACCAAGGACCCGTTTCCAACCTGGGAAGCCACATCTCCCCAACCCTAACCCTAACTTGAGACTTAACCTGATTTTCTTGTGCAAATGTAACAAACCCCCATCCTCATGTTGTACTAAAAGACAGTAGGCACACGATTCCTTTGGCCCTCTCAGTCTGTTTCACCATGCTTGGCTTCAGCAACACCCTGTTTCCCTTCTGGGAAGCCATGTCTCCTGACCGCTAACCCTAACTTGGGTCTTAACCCTAATTTTTTCTTTGGACTGAAACATTTCCCTGTCCACATGGTGTACTAACTGGCAGTATGTTATCCTCCTGATGGCCTACTCAGTCTGTTTTACCAATCTAGGCTTCACCAAAACCCTGGTTACAACCTGGGAAGCCAAGTCTCCCCAACCCTAACCCTAATTTGAGTCTCAGGCCTAATTTCCTTTTTGGACTGAAACATACTGCCGTCCACAGAGTGTACCAAATGTCAGTATGGAAGACATCTTGATGTCCCACTCAGTCTGATTCAGCAAGTTAGGCTTCACCAAGGACCCGTTTCCAACCTGGGAAGCCACATCTCCCCAACCCTAACCCTCACATGAGACTTAACCTGATTTTCTTGTGCAAATGGAACAAACCCCCATCCTCATGTCCTACTAAAAGACAGTAGGCACACGATTCCTTTGGCCCTCTCAGTCTGTTTCACCATGCTTGGCTTCAGCAACACCCTGTTTCCCTTCTGGGAAGCCAAGTCTCCCGACCCCTAACCCTCACTTGGGTCTTAACCCAAATATCCTCTATGGAATGAAACATCTCCCTCTCCATAGGGTGTATTAACAGGCAGTATGTTATCCTCCTGATGGCCTACTCAGTCTGTTTTACCAATCTATGCTTCACCAAGACCCTGGTTCCATCCTGGGAAACCAATTCTCCCCAACCCTAACCCTAATTTGAGTCTCAGCCCTTTTTTCCTTTTTGGACTGAAACATACCGCCGTCCACAGAGTGTACCAAATGTCAGTATGGAAGCCATCTTGATGGCGACTCAGTCTGATTCACCAAGCTAGGCTTCACCAAGAACTCGTTTTCTACCTGGCAAGCCACATCTCCCCATCCCTAGCCCTAACATGAGATTTTACCCCAATTTTCTTGTGCAACTGTAACAAACCGCCGTCCACGCTTTGTAGTAAAAGAAAGAAGGCACCCCGTTCTGATGGCCCACTCTGTCTGTTTTAGCAAGCTTGCCTTCACCAAAGCCCTGTTTCCATTCGGGGAAGCCCAGTCTCCCCAATCCTAACCCTAACCTGGTTTTTAACCCTAATTTCCGTTTGGGAATCAAACATCCCCCGTCCAAACAGTGTTCTAAAAGACAGGAGGCAACCCTTGGTGAAGCCCCACTCACTCTATTTCAACATGCTTGGCTTTTCAGAGGCCCTGGTTCACTCCTGGGAAGCCAAGTCTCCACAACCCTAACCCTACCTGGAGTCTTAACCCTAATGTTCTTGTGCGACTGTAACAAACGCCCATCCACAGGTTGACAGTAGGCACACCACTCCTTTGGCCCTGTCAGTCTGTTTCACCATGCTTGGCTTCAGCAACACCCTGTTTCCCTTCTGGGAAGCCAAGTCTCCCGACCCCTAACCCTCACTTGGGTCTTAACCCAAATTTCCTCTATGGATTGAAACATGTCCCTGTCCATAGGGTGTATTAACAGGCAGTATGTTATCCTCCTGATGGCCTACTCAGTCTGTTTTACCAAATTAGGCTTCACCAAGACCCTGGTTCCCTCCTGGGAAAACAAGTCTCCCCAACCCTAAAACTAATTTGAGTCTCAGGCCTAATTTCCTTTTTGGACTGAAACATACTGCCGTCCACAGAGTGTACCAAATGTCAGTATGGAAGACATCTTGATGTCCCACTCAGTCTGATTCAGCAAGTTAGGCTTCACCAAGGACCCGTTTCCAACCTGGGAAGCCACATCTCCCCAACCCTAACCCTAACTTGAGACTTAACCTGATTTTCTTGTGCAAATGTAACAAACCCCCATCCTCATGTCCTACTAAAAGACAGTAGGCACACGATTCGTTTGGCCCTCTCAGTCTGTTTCACCATGCTTGGCTTCAGCAACACCCTGTTTCCATTCTGGGAAGCCAAGTCTCCCGACCCCTAACCCTCACTTGGGTCTTAACCCAAATATCCTCTATGGAATGAAACATCTCCCTCTCCATAGGGTGTATTAACAGGCAGTATGTTATCCTCCTGATGGCCTACTCAGTCTGTTTTACCAATCTATGCTTCACCAAGACCCTGGTTCCATCCTGGGAAACCAATTCTCCCCAACCCTAACCCTAATTTGAGTCTCAGCCCGTTTTTCCTTTTTGGACTGAAACATACCGCCGTCCACAGAGTGTACCAAATGTCAGTATGGAAGCCATCTTGATGGCGACTCAGTCTGATTCACCTAGCTAGGCTTCACCAAGAACTCGTTTTCTACCTGGCAAGCCACATCTCCCCTTCCCTAGCCCTAACATGAGATTTTACCCCAATTTTCTTGTGCAACTGTAACAAACTGCCGTCCACGCTTTGAAGTAAAAGAAAGAAGGCACCCCGTTCTGATGGCCCACTCAGTCTGTTTTAGCAAGCTTGCCTTCACCAAAGCCCTGATTCCATTCGGGGAAGCCCAGTCTCCCCAATCCTAACCCTAACCTGGGTTTTAACCCTAATTTCCGTTTGGGAATCAAACATCCCCCGTCCAAACAGTGTTCTAAAAGACAGGAGGCAACCCTTGGTGAAGCCCCACTCACTCTATTTCAACATGCTTGGCTTTTCAGAGGCCCTGGTTCACTCCTGGGAAGCCAAGTCTCCACAACCCTAACGCTACCTGGAGTCTTAACCCTAATGTTCTTGTGCGACTGTAACAAACGCCCATCCACAGGTTGACAGTAGGCACACCACTCCTTTGGCCCTGTCAGTCTGTTTCACCATGCTTGGCTTCAGCAACACCCTGTTTCCCTTCTGGGAAGCCAAGTCTCCCGACCCCTAACCCTCACTTGGGTCTTAACCCAAATTTCCTCTATGGAATGAAACATGTCCCTGTCCATAGGGTGTATTAACAGGCAGTATGTTATCCTCCTGATGGCCTACTCAGTCTGTTTTACCAATCTATGCTTCACCAAGACCCTGGTTCCATCCTGGGAAACCAATTCTCCCCAACCCTAACCCTAATTTGAGTCTTAGCCCTAATTTCCTTTTTGGACTGAAACATACCGCCGTCCACAGAGTGTACCAAATGTCAGTATGGAAGACATCTTGATGTCCCACTCAGTCTGATTCAGCAAGCTAGGCTTCACCAAGGACCTATTTCTAGCCTGGGAAGCCACATCTCCCCAACCCTAACCCTAACTTGAGACTCAACCTGATTTCGTTGTGCAAATGTAACAAACCCCCATCCTCATGTTGTACTAAAAGACAGTAGGCACACAATTCCTTTGGCCCTCTCAGTCTGTTTCACCATGCTTGGCTTCAGCAACACTGTGTTTCCATTCTGGGAAGCCATATCTCCTGACAGCTAACCCTAACTTGGGTCTTAACCCTAATTTTTTTCTTCCGAATGAAACATTTCCCTGTCCACATGGTGTACTAACTGGCAGTATGTTATACTCCTGATGGCCTACTCAGTCTGTTTTACCAATCTAGGCTTCACCAAAACCCTGGTTACATCCTGGGAAGCCAAGTCTCCCCAACCCTAACCCTAATTTGAGTCTCAGGCCTCGTTTCCTTTTGGGACTGAAACATACCGCCGTCCACAGAGTGTACCAAATGTCAGTATGGAAGACATCTTGATGTCCCACTCAGTCTGATTCAGCAAGCTAGGCTTCACCAAGGACCCGTTTCCAACCTGGGAAGCCACATCTCCCCAACCCTAACCCTAACTTGAGACTTAACCTGATTTTCTTGTGCAAATGTAACAAACCCCCATCCTCATGTTGTACTAAAAGACAGTAGGCACACGATTCCTTTGGCCCTCTCAGTCTGTTTCACCATGCTTGGCTTCAGCAACACCCTGTTTCCCTTCTGGGAAGCCATGTCTCCTGACCGCTAACCCTAACTTGGGTCTTAACCCTAATTTTTTCTTTGGACTGAAACATTTCCCTGTCCACATGGTGTACTAACTGGCAGTATGTTATCCTCCTGATGGCCTACTCAGTCTGTTTTACCAATCTAGGCTTCACCAAAACCCTGGTTACAACCTGGGAAGCCAAGTCTCCCCAACCCTAACCCTAATTTGAGTCTCAGGCCTAATTTCCTTTTTGGACTGAAACATACTGCCGTCCACAGAGTGTACCAAATGTCAGTATGGAAGACATCTTGATGTCCCACTCAGTCTGATTCAGCAAGTTAGGCTTCACCAAGGACCCGTTTCCAACCTGGGAAGCCACATCTCCCCAACCCTAACCCTCACATGAGACTTAACCTGATTTTCTTGTGCAAATGTAACAAACCCCCATCCTCATGTCCTACTAAAAGACAGTAGGCACACGATTCCTTTGGCCCTCTCAGTCTGTTTCACCATGCTTGGCTTCAGCAACACCCTGTTTCCCTTCTGGGAAGCCAAGTCTCCCGACCCCTAACCCTCACTTGGGTCTTAACCCAAATATCCTCTATGGAATGAAACATCTCCCTCTCCATAGGGTGTATTAACAGGCAGTATGTTATCCTCCTGATGGCCTACTCAGTCTGTTTTACCAATCTATGCTTCACCAAGACCCTGGTTCCATCCTGGGAAACCAATTCTCCCCAACCCTAACCCTAATTTGAGTCTTAGCCCTTTTTTCCTTTTTGGACTGAAACATACCGCCGTCCACAGAGTGTACCAAATGTCAGTATGGAAGCCATCTTGATGGCGACTCAGTCTGATTCACCAAGCTAGGCTTCACCAAGAACTCGTTTTCTACCTGGCAAGCCACATCTCCCCATCCCTAGCCCTAACATGAGATTTTATCCCAATTTTCTTGTGCAACTGTAACAAACCGCCGTCCACGCTTTGTAGTAAAAGAAAGAAGGCACCCCGTTCTGATGGCCCACTCTGTCTGTTTTAGCAAGCTTGCCTTCACCAAAGCCCTGTTTCCATTCGGGGAAGCCCAGTCTCCCCAATCCTAACCCTAACCTGGTTTTTAACCCTAATTTCCGTTTGGGAATCAAACATCCCCCGTCCAAACAGTGTTCTAAAAGACAGGAGGCAACCCTTGGTGAAGCCCCACTCACTCTATTTCAACATGCTTGGCTTTTCAGAGGCCCTGGTTCACTCCTGGGAAGCCAAGTCTCCACAACCCTAACCCTACCTGGAGTCTTAACCCTAATGTTCTTGTGCGACTGTAACAAACGCCCATCCACAGGTTGACAGTAGGCACACCACTCCTTTGGCCCTGTCAGTCTGTTTCACCATGCTTGGCTTCAGCAACACCCTGTTTCCCTTCTGGGAAGCCAAGTCTCCCGACCCCTAACCCTCACTTGGGTCTTAACCCAAATTTCCTCTATGGATTGAAACATGTCCCTGTCCATAGGGTGTATTAACAGGCAGTATGTTATCCTCCTGATGGCCTACTCAGTCTGTTTTACCAAATTAGGCTTCACCAAGACCCTGGTTCCCTCCTGGGAAAACAAGTCTCCCCAACCCTAACCCTAATTTGAGTCTCAGGCCTAATTTCCTTTTTGGACTGAAACATACTGCCGTCCACAGAGTGTACCAAATGTCAGTATGGAAGACATCTTGATGTCCCACTCAGTCTGATTCAGCAAGTTAGGCTTCACCAAGGACCCGTTTCCAACCTGGGAAGCCACATCTCCCCAACCCTAACCCTAACTTGAGACTTAACCTGATTTTCTTGTGCAAATGTAACAAACCCCCATCCTCATGTCCTACTAAAAGACAGTAGGCACACGATTCGTTTGGCCCTCTCAGTCTGTTTCACCATGCTTGGCTTCAGCAACACCCTGTTTCCATTCTGGGAAGCCAAGTCTCCCGACCCCTAACCCTCACTTGGGTCTTAACCCAAATATCCTCTATGGAATGAAACATCTCCCTCTCCATAGGGTGTATTAACAGGCAGTATGTTATCCTCCTGATGGCCTACTCAGTCTGTTTTACCAATCTATGCTTCACCAAGACCCTGGTTCCATCCTGGGAAACCAATTCTCCCCAACCCTAACCCTAATTTGAGTCTCAGCCCGTTTTTCCTTTTTGGACTGAAACATACCGCCGTCCACAGAGTGTACCAAATGTCAGTATGGAAGCCATCTTGATGGCGACTCAGTCTGATTCACCTAGCTAGGCTTCACCAAGAACTCGTTTTCTACCTGGCAAGCCACATCTCCCCTTCCCTAGCCCTAACATGAGATTTTACCCCAATTTTCTTGTGCAACTGTAACAAACCGCCGTCCACGCTTTGAAGTAAAAGAAAGAAGGCACCCCGTTCTGATGGCCCACTCAGTCTGTTTTAGCAAGCTTGCCTTCACCAAAGCCCTGATTCCATTCGGGGAAGCCCAGTCTCCCCAATCCTAACCCTAACCTGGTTTTTAACCCTAATTTCCGTTTGGGAATCAAACATCCCCCGTCCAAACAGTGTTCTAAAAGACAGGAGGCAACCCTTGGTGAAGCCCCACTCACTCTATTTCAACATGCTTGGCTTTTCAGAGGCCCTGGTTCACTCCTGGGAAGCCAAGTCTCCACAACCCTAACCCTACCTGGAGTCTTAACCCTAATGTTCTTGTGCGACTGTAACAAACGCCCATCCACAGGTTGACAGTAGGCACACCACTCCTTTGGCCCTGTCAGTCTGTTTCACCATGCTTGGCTTCAGCAACACCCTGTTTCCCTTCTGGGAAGCCAAGTCTCCCGACCCCTAACCCTCACTTGGGTCTTAACCCAAATTTCCTCTATGGAATGAAACATGTCCCTGTCCATAGGGTGTATTAACAGGCAGTATGTTATCCTCCTGATGGCCTACTCAGTCTGTTTTACCAATCTATGCTTCACCAAGACCCTGGTTCCATCCTGGGAAACCAAGTCTCCCCAACCCTAACCCTAATTTGAGTCTTAGCCCTAATTTCCTTTTTGGACTGAAACATACCGCCGTCCACAGAGTGTACCAAATGTCAGTATGGAAGACATCTTGATGTCCCACTCAGTCTGATTCAGCAAGCTAGGCTTCACCAAGGACCTATTTCCAGCCTGGGAAGCCACATCTCCCCAACCCTAACCCTAACTTGAGACTCAACCTGATTTCGTTGTGCAAATGTAACAAACCCCCATCCTCATGTTGTACTAAAAGACAGTAGGCACACAATTCCTTTGGCCCTCTCAGTCTGTTTCACCATGCTTGGCTTCAGCAACACCGTGTTTCCATTCTGGGAAGCCATATCTCCTGACAGCTAACCCTAACTTGGGTCTTAACCCTAATTTTTTTCTTCCGACTGAAACATTTCCCTGTCCACATGGTGTACTAACTGGCAGTATGTTATACTCCTGATGGCCTACTCAGTCTGTTTTACCAATCTAGGCTTCACCAAAACCCTGGTTACAACCTGGGAAGCCAAGTCTCCCCAACCCTAACCCTAATTTGAGTCTCAGGCCTAATTTCCTTTTTGGACTGAAACATACTGCCGTCCACAGAGTGTACCAAATGTCAGTATGGAAGACATCTTGATGTCCCACTCAGTCTGATTCAGCAAGCTAGGCTTCACCAAGGACCCGTTTCCAACCTGGGAAGCCACATCTCCCCAACCCTAACCCTCACATGAGACTTAACCTGATTTTCTTGTGCAAATGTAACAAACCCCCATCCTCATGTCCTACTAAAAGACAGTAGGCACACGATTCCTTTGGCCCTCTCAGTCTGTTTCACCATGCTTGGCTTCAGCAACACCCTGTTTCCCTTCTGGGAAGCCAAGTCTCCCGACCCCTAACCCTCACTTGGGTCTTAACCCAAATATCCTCTATGGAATGAAACATCTCCCTCTCCATAGGGTGTATTAACAGGCAGTATGTTATCCTCCTGATGGCCTACTCAGTCTGTTTTACCAATCTATGCTTCACCAAGACCCTGGTTCCATCCTGGGAAACCAATTCTCCCCAACCCTAACCCTAATTTGAGTCTTAGCCCTTTTTTCCTTTTTGGACTGAAACATACCGCCGTCCACAGAGTGTACCAAATGTCAGTATGGAAGCCATCTTGATGGCGACTCAGTCTGATTCACCAAGCTAGGCTTCACCAAGAACTCGTTTTCTACCTGGCAAGCCACATCTCCCCATCCCTAGCCCTAACATGAGATTTTACCCCAATTTTCTTGTGCAACTGTAACAAACCGCCGTCCATGCTTTGTAGTAAAAGAAAGAAGGCACCCCGTTCTGATGGCCCACTCTGTCTGTTTTAGCAAGCTTGCCTTCACCAAAGCCCTGTTTCCATTCGGGGAAGCCCAGTCTCCCCAATCCTAACCCTAACCTGGTTTTTAACCCTAATTTCCGTTTGGGAATCAAACATCCCCCGTCCAAACAGTGTTCTAAAAGACAGGAGGCAACCCTTGGTGAAGCCCCACTCACTCTATTTCAACATGCTTGGCTTTTCAGAGGCCCTGGTTCACTCCTGGGAAGCCAAGTCTCCACAACCCTAACCCTACCTGGAGTCTTAACCCTAATGTTCTTGTGCGACTGTAACAAACGCCCATCCACAGGTTGACAGTAGGCACACCACTCCTTTGGCCCTGTCAGTCTATTTCACCATGCTTGGCTTCAGCAACACCCTGTTTCCCTTCTGGGAAGCCAAGTCTCCAAACCCCTAACCCTCACTTGGGTCTTAACCCAAATTTCCTCTATGGATTGAAAGATGTCCCTGTCCATAGGGTGTATTAACAGGCAGTATGTTATCCTCCTGATGGCCTACTCAGTCTGTTTTACCAAATTAGGCTTCACCAAGACCCTGGTTCCCTCCTGGGAAAACAAGTCTCCCCAACCCTAAAACTAATTTGAGTCTCAGGCCTAATTTCCTTTTTGGACTGAAACATACTGCCGTCCACAGAGTGTACCAAATGTCAGTATGGAAGACATCTTGATGTCCCACTCAGTCTGATTCAGCAAGTTAGGCTTCACCAAGGACCCGTTTCCAACCTGGGAAGCCACATCTCCCCAACCCTAACCCTAACTTGAGACTTAACCTGATTTTCTTGTGCAAATTTAACAAACCCCCATCCTCATGTCCTACTAAAAGACAGTAGGCACACGATTCGTTTGGCCCTCTCAGTCTGTTTCACCATGCTTGGCTTCAGCAACACCCTGTTTCCATTCTGGGAAGCCAAGTCTCCCGACCCCTAACCCTCACTTGGGTCTTAACCCAAATATCCTCTATGGAATGAAACATCTCCCTCTCCATAGGGTGTATTAACAGGCAGTATGTTATCCTCCTGATGGCCTACTCAGTCTGTTTTACCAATCTATGCTTCACCAAGACCCTGGTTCCATCCTGGGAAACCAATTCTCCCCAACCCTAACCCTAATTTGAGTCTCAGCCCGTTTTTCCTTTTTGGACTGAAACATACCGCCGTCCACAGAGTGTACCAAATGTCAGTATGGAAGCCATCTTGATGGCGACTCAGTCTGATTCACCTAGCTAGGCTTCACCAAGAACTCGTTTTCTACCTGGCAAGCCACATCTCCCCTTCCCTAGCCCTAACATGAGATTTTACCCCAATTTTCTTGTGCAACTGTAACAAACTGCCGTCCACGCTTTGAAGTAAAAGAAAGAAGGCACCCCGTTCTGATGGCCCACTCAGTCTGTTTTAGCAAGCTTGCCTTCACCAAAGCCCTGATTCCATTCGGGGAAGCCCAGTCTCCCCAATCCTAACCCTAACCTGGGTTTTAACCCTAATTTCCGTTTGGGAATCAAACATCCCCCGTCCAAACAGTGTTCTAAAAGACAGGAGGCAACCCTTGGTGAAGCCCCACTCACTCTATTTCAACATGCTTGGCTTTTCAGAGGCCCTGGTTCACTCCTGGGAAGCCAAGTCTCCACAACCCTAACGCTACCTGGAGTCTTAACCCTAATGTTCTTGTGCGACTGTAACAAACGCCCATCCACAGGTTGACAGTAGGCACACCACTCCTTTGGCCCTGTCAGTCTGTTTCACCATGCTTGGCTTCAGCAACACCCTGTTTCCCTTCTGGGAAGCCAAGTCTCCCGACCCCTAACCCACACTTGGGTCTTAACCCAAATTTCCTCTATGGAATGAAACATGTCCCTGTCCATAGGGTGTATTAACAGGCAGTATGTTATCCTCCTGATGGCCTACTCAGTCTGTTTTACCAATCTATGCTTCACCAAGACCCTGGTTCCATCCTGGGAAACCAAGTCTCCCCAACCCTAACCCTAATTTGAGTCTTAGCCCTAATTTCCTTTTTGGACTGAAACATACCGCCGTCCACAGAGTGTACCAAATGTCAGTATGGAAGACATCTTGATGTCCCACTCAGTCTGATTCAGCAAGCTAGGCTTCACCAAGGACCTATTTCCAGCCTGGGAAGCCACATCTCCCCAACCCTAACCCTAACTTGAGACTCAACCTGATTTCGTTGTGCAAATGTAACAAACCCCCATCCTCATGTTGTACTAAAAGACAGTAGGCACACAATTCCTTTGGCCCTCTCAGTCTGTTTCACCATGCTTGGCTTCAGCAACACCGTGTTTCCATTCTGGGAAGCCATATCTCCTGACAGCTAACCCTAACTTGGGTCTTAACCCTAATTTTTTTCTTCCGACTGAAACATTTCCCTGTCCACATGGTGTACTAACTGGCAGTATGTTATACTCCTGATGGCCTACTCAGTCTGTTTTACCAATCTAGGCTTCACCAAAACCCTGGTTACAACCTGGGAAGCCAAGTCTCCCCAACCCTAACCCTAATTTGAGTCTCAGGCCTAATTTCCTTTTTGGACTGAAACATACTGCCGTCCACAGAGTGTACCAAATGTCAGTATGGAAGACATCTTGATGTCCCACTCAGTCTGATTCAGCAAGCTAGGCTTCACCAAGGACCCGTTTCCAACCTGGGAAGCCACATCTCCCCAACCCTAACCCTCACATGAGACTTAACCTGATTTTCTTGTGCAAATGGAACAAACCCCCATCCTCATGTCCTACTAAAAGACAGTAGGCACACGATTCCTTTGGCCCTCTCAGTCTGTTTCACCATGCTTGGCTTCAGCAACACCCTGTTTCCCTTCTGGGAAGCCAAGTCTCCCGACCCCTAACCCTCACTTGGGTCTTAACCCAAATTTCCTCTATGGAATGAAACATCTCCCTCTCCATAGGGTGTATTAACAGGCAGTATGTTATCCTCCTGATGGCCTACTCAGTCTGTTTTACCAATCTATGCTTCACCAAGACCCTGGTTCCATCCTGGGAAACCAATTCTCCCCAACCCTAACCCTAATTTGAGTCTTAGCCCTTTTTTCCTTTTTGGACTGAAACATACCGCCGTCCACAGAGTGTACAAAATGTCAGTATGGAAGCCATCTTGATGGCGACTCAGTCTGATTCACCAAGCTAGGCTTCACCAAGAACTCGTTTTCTACCTGGCAAGCCACATCTCCCCATCCCTAGCCCTAACATGAGATTTTACCCCAATTTTCTTGTGCAACTGTAACAAACCGCCGTCCATGCTTTGTAGTAAAAGAAAGAAGGCACCCCGTTCTGATGGCCCACTCTGTCTGTTTTAGCAAGCTTGCCTTCACCAAAGCCCTGTTTCCATTCGGGGAAGCCCAGTCTCCCCAATCCTAACCCTAACCTGGTTTTTAACCCTAATTTCCGTTTGGGAATCAAACATCCCCCGTCCAAACAGTGTTCTAAAAGACAGGAGGCAACCCTTGGTGAAGCCCCACTCACTCTATTTCAACATGCTTGGCTTTTCAGAGGCCCTGGTTCACTCCTGGGAAGCCAAGTCTCCACAACCCTAACCCTACCTGGAGTCTTAACCCTAATGTTCTTGTGCGACTGTAACAAACGCCCATCCACAGGTTGACAGTAGGCACACCACTCCTTTGGCCCTGTCAGTCTGTTTCACCATGCTTGGCTTCAGCAACACCCTGTTTCCCTTCTGGGAAGCCAAGTCTCCAAACCCCTAACCCTCACTTGGGTCTTAACCCAAATTTCCTCTATGGATTGAAACATGTCCCTGTCCATAGGGTGTATTAACAGGCAGTATGTTATCCTCCTGATGGCCTACTCAGTCTGTTTTACCAAATTAGGCTTCACCAAGACCCTGGTTCCCTCCTGGGAAAACAAGTCTCCCCAACCCTAAAACTAATTTGAGTCTCAGGCCTAATTTCCTTTTTGGACTGAAACATACTGCCGTCCACAGAGTGTACCAAATGTCAGTATGGAAGACATCTTGATGTCCCACTCAGTCTGATTCAGCAAGTTAGGCTTCACCAAGGACCCGTTTCCAACCTGGGAAGCCACATCTCCCCAACCCTAACCCTAACTTGAGACTTAACCTGATTTTCTTGTGCAAATGTAACAAACCCCCATCCTCATGTCCTACTAAAAGACAGTAGGCACACGATTCGTTTGGCCCTCTCAGTCTGTTTCACCATGCTTGGCTTCAGCAACACCCTGTTTCCATTCTGGGAAGCCAAGTCTCCCGACCCCTAACCCTCACTTGGGTCTTAACCCAAATATCCTCTATGGAATGAAACATCTCCCTCTCCATAGGGTGTATTAACAGGCAGTATGTTATCCTCCTGATGGCCTACTCAGTCTGTTTTACCAATCTATGCTTCACCAAGACCCTGGTTCCATCCTGGGAAACCAATTCTCCCCAACCCTAACCCTAATTTGAGTCTCAGCCCGTTTTTCCTTTTTGGACTGAAACATACCGCCGTCCACAGAGTGTACCAAATGTCAGTATGGAAGCCATCTTGATGGCGACTCAGTCTGATTCACCTAGCTAGGCTTCACCAAGAACTCGTTTTCTACCTGGCAAGCCACATCTCCCCTTCCCTAGCCCTAACATGAGATTTTACCCCAATTTTCTTGTGCAACTGTAACATACTGCCGTCCACGCTTTGAAGTAAAAGAAAGAAGGCACCCCGTTCTGATGGCCCACTCAGTCTGTTTTAGCAAGCTTGCCTTCACCAAAGCCCTGATTCCATTCGGGGAAGCCCAGTCTCCCCAATCCTAACCCTAACCTGGGTTTTAACCCTAATTTCCGTTTGGGAATCAAACATCCCCTGTCCAAACAGTGTTCTAAAAGACAGGAGGCAACCCTTGGTGAAGCCCCACTCACTCTATTTCAACATGCTTGGCTTTTCAGAGGCCCTGGTTCACTCCTGGGAAGCCAAGTCTCCACAACCCTAACGCTACCTGGAGTCTTAACCCTAATGTTCTTGTGCGACTGTAACAAACGCCCATCCACAGGTTGACAGTAGGCACACCACTCCTTTGGCCCTGTCAGTCTGTTTCACCATGCTTGGCTTCAGCAACACCCTGTTTCCCTTCTGGGAAGCCAAGTCTCCCGACCCCTAACCCTCACTTGGGTCTTAACCCAAATTTCCTCTATGGAATGAAACATGTCCCTGTCCATAGGGTGTATTAACAGGCAGTATGTTATCCTCCTGATGGCCTACTCAGTCTGTTTTACCAATCTATGCTTCACCAAGACCCTGGTTCCATCCTGGGAAACCAATTCTCCCCAACCCTAACCCTAATTTGAGTCTTAGCCCTAATTTCCTTTTTGGACTGAAACATACCGCCGTCCACAGAGTGTACCAAATGTCAGTATGGAAGACATCTTGATGTCCCACTCAGTCTGATTCAGCAAGCTAGGCTTCACCAAGGACCTATTTCTAGCCTGGGAAGCCACATCTCCCCAACCCTAACCCTAACTTGAGACTCAACCTGATTTCGTTGTGCAAATGTAACAAACCCCCATCCTCATGTTGTACTAAAAGACAGTAGGCACACAATTCCTTTGGCCCTCTCAGTCTGTTTCACCATGCTTGGCTTCAGCAACACCCTGTTTCCCTTCTGGGAAGCCAAGTCTCCCGACCCCTAACCCTCACTTGGGTCTTAACCCAAATTTCCTCTATGGAATGAAACATCTCCCTCTCCATAGGGTGTATTAACAGGCAGTATGTTATCCTCCTGATGGCCTACTCAGTCTGTTTTACCAATCTATGCTTCACCAAGACCCTGGTTCCATCCTGGGAAACCAATTCTCCCCAACCCTAACCCTAATTTGAGTCTTAGCCCTTTTTTCCTTTTTGGACTGAAACATACCGCCGTCCACAGAGTGTACCAAATGTCAGTATGGAAGCCATCTTGATGGCGACTCAGTCTGATTCACCAAGCTAGGCTTCACCAAGAACTCGTTTTCTACCTGGCAAGCCACATCTCCCCATCCCTAGCCCTAACATGAGATTTTACCCCAATTTTCTTGTGCAACTGTAACAAACCGCCGTCCATGCTTTGTAGTAAAAGAAAGAAGGCACCCCGTTCTGATGGCCCACTCTGTCTGTTTTAGCAAGCTTGCCTTCACCAAAGCCCTGTTTCCATTCGGGGAAGCCCAGTCTCCCCAATCCTAACCCTAACCTGGTTTTTAACCCTAATTTCCGTTTGGGAATCAAACATCCCCCGTCCAAACAGTGTTCTAAAAGACAGGAGGCAACCCTTGGTGAAGCCCCACTCACTCTATTTCAACATGCTTGGCTTTTCAGAGGCCCTGGTTCACTCCTGGGAAGCCAAGTCTCCACAACCCTAACCCTACCTGGAGTCTTAACCCTAATGTTCTTGTGCGACTGTAACAAACGCCCATCCACAGGTTGACAGTAGGCACACCACTCCTTTGGCCCTGTCAGTCTGTTTCACCATGCTTGGCTTCAGCAACACCCTGTTTCCCTTCTGGGAAGCCAAGTCTCCAAACCCCTAACCCTCACTTGGGTCTTAACCCAAATTTCCTCTATGGATTGAAACATGTCCCTGTCCATAGGGTGTATTAACAGGCAGTATGTTATCCTCCTGATGGCCTACTCAGTCTGTTTTACCAAATTAGGCTTCACCAAGACCCTGGTTCCCTCCTGGGAAAACAAGTCTCCCCAACCCTAAAACTAATTTGAGTCTCAGGCCTAATTTCCTTTTTGGACTGAAACATACTGCCGTCCACAGAGTGTACCAAATGTCAGTATGGAAGACATCTTGATGTCCCACTCAGTCTGATTCAGCAAGTTAGGCTTCACCAAGGACCCGTTTCCAACCTGGGAAGCCACATCTCCCCAACCCTAACCCTAACTTGAGACTTAACCTGATTTTCTTGTGCAAATGTAACAAACCCCCATCCTCATGTCCTACTAAAAGACAGTAGGCACACGATTCGTTTGGCCCTCTCAGTCTGTTTCACCATGCTTGGCTTCAGCAACACCCTGTTTCCATTCTGGGAAGCCAAGTCTCCCGACCCCTAACCCTCACTTGGGTCTTAACCCAAATATCCTCTATGGAATGAAACATCTCCCTCTCCATAGGGTGTATTAACAGGCAGTATGTTATCCTCCTGATGGCCTACTCAGTCTGTTTTACCAATCTATGCTTCACCAAGACCCTGGTTCCATCCTGGGAAACCAATTCTCCCCAACCCTAACCCTAATTTGAGTCTCAGCCCGTTTTTCCTTTTTGGACTGAAACATACCGCCGTCCACAGAGTGTACCAAATGTCAGTATGGAAGCCATCTTGATGGCGACTCAGTCTGATTCACCTAGCTAGGCTTCACCAAGAACTCGTTTTCTACCTGGCAAGCCACATCTCCCCTTCCCTAGCCCTAACATGAGATTTTACCCCAATTTTCTTGTGCAACTGTAACATACTGCCGTCCACGCTTTGAAGTAAAAGAAAGAAGGCACCCCGTTCTGATGGCCCACTCAGTCTGTTTTAGCAAGCTTGCCTTCACCAAAGCCCTGATTCCATTCGGGGAAGCCCAGTCTCCCCAATCCTAACCCTAACCTGGGTTTTAACCCTAATTTCCGTTTGGGAATCAAACATCCCCTGTCCAAACAGTGTTCTAAAAGACAGGAGGCAACCCTTGGTGAAGCCCCACTCACTCTATTTCAACATGCTTGGCTTTTCAGAGGCCCTGGTTCACTCCTGGGAAGCCAAGTCTCCACAACCCTAACGCTACCTGGAGTCTTAACCCTAATGTTCTTGTGCGACTGTAACAAACGCCCATCCACAGGTTGACAGTAGGCACACCACTCCTTTGGCCCTGTCAGTCTGTTTCACCATGCTTGGCTTCAGCAACACCCTGTTTCCCTTCTGGGAAGCCAAGTCTCCCGACCCCTAACCCTCACTTGGGTCTTAACCCAAATTTCCTCTATGGAATGAAACATGTCCCTGTCCATAGGGTGTATTAACAGGCAGTATGTTATCCTCCTGATGGCCTACTCAGTCTGTTTTACCAATCTATGCTTCACCAAGACCCTGGTTCCATCCTGGGAAACCAATTCTCCCCAACCCTAACCCTAATTTGAGTCTTAGCCCTAATTTCCTTTTTGGACTGAAACATACCGCCGTCCACAGAGTGTACCAAATGTCAGTATGGAAGACATCTTGATGTCCCACTCAGTCTGATTCAGCAAGCTAGGCTTCACCAAGGACCTATTTCTAGCCTGGGAAGCCACATCTCCCCAACCCTAACCCTAACTTGAGACTCAACCTGATTTCGTTGTGCAAATGTAACAAACCCCCATCCTCATGTTGTACTAAAAGACAGTAGGCACACAATTCCTTTGGCCCTCTCAGTCTGTTTCACCATGCTTGGCTTCAGCAACACCGTGTTTCCATTCTGGGAAGCCATATCTCCTGACAGCTAACCCTAACTTGGGTCTTAACCCTAATTTTTTTCTTCCGAATGAAACATTTCCCTGTCCACATGGTGTACTAACTGGCAGTATGTTATACTCCTGATGGCCTACTCAGTCTGTTTTACCAATCTAGGCTTCACCAAAACCCTGGTTACATCCTGGGAAGCCAAGTCTCCCCAACCCTAACCCTAATTTGAGTCTCAGGCCTCGTTTCCTTTTGGGACTGAAACATACCGCCGTCCACAGAGTGTACCAAATGTCAGTATGGAAGACATCTTGATGTCCCACTCAGTCTGATTCAGCAAGCTAGGCTTCACCAAGGACCCGTTTCCAACCTGGGAAGCCACATCTCCCCAACCCTAACCCTAACTTGAGACTTAACCTGATTTTCTTGTGCAAATGTAACAAACCCCCATCCTCATGTTGTACTAAAAGACAGTAGGCACACGATTCCTTTGGCCCTCTCAGTCTGTTTCACCATGCTTGGCTTCAGCAACACCCTGTTTCCCTTCTGGGAAGCCATGTCTCCTGACCGCTAACCCTAACTTGGGTCTTAACCCTAATTTTTTCTTTGGACTGAAACATTTCCCTGTCCACATGGTGTACTAACTGGCAGTATGTTATCCTCCTGATGGCCTACTCAGTCTGTTTTACCAATCTAGGCTTCACCAAAACCCTGGTTACAACCTGGGAAGCCAAGTCTCCCCAACCCTAACCCTAATTTGAGTCTCAGGCCTAATTTCCTTTTTGGACTGAAACATACTGCCGTCCACAGAGTGTACCAAATGTCAGTATGGAAGACATCTTGATGTCCCACTCAGTCTGATTCAGCAAGTTAGGCTTCACCAAGGACCCGTTTCCAACCTGGGAAGCCACATCTCCCCAACCCTAACCCTCACATGAGACTTAACCTGATTTTCTTGTGCAAATGGAACAAACCCCCATCCTCATGTCCTACTAAAAGACAGTAGGCACACGATTCCTTTGGCCCTCTCAGTCTGTTTCACCATGCTTGGCTTCAGCAACACCCTGTTTCCCTTCTGGGAAGCCAAGTCTCCCGACCCCTAACCCTCACTTGGGTCTTAACCCAAATATCCTCTATGGAATGAAACATCTCCCTCTCCATAGGGTGTATTAACAGGCAGTATGTTATCCTCCTGATGGCCTACTCAGTCTGTTTTACCAATCTATGCTTCACCAAGACCCTGGTTCCATCCTGGGAAACCAATTCTCCCCAACCCTAACCCTAATTTGAGTCTCAGCCCTTTTTTCCTTTTTGGACTGAAACATACCGCCGTCCACAGAGTGTACCAAATGTCAGTATGGAAGCCATCTTGATGGCGACTCAGTCTGATTCACCAAGCTAGGCTTCACCAAGAACTCGTTTTCTACCTGGCAAGCCACATCTCCCCATCCCTAGCCCTAACATGAGATTTTACCCCAATTTTCTTGTGCAACTGTAACAAACCGCCGTCCACGCTTTGTAGTAAAAGAAAGAAGGCACCCCGTTCTGATGGCCCACTCTGTCTGTTTTAGCAAGCTTGCCTTCACCAAAGCCCTGTTTCCATTCGGGGAAGCCCAGTCTCCCCAATCCTAACCCTAACCTGGTTTTTAACCCTAATTTCCGTTTGGGAATCAAACATCCCCCGTCCAAACAGTGTTCTAAAAGACAGGAGGCAACCCTTGGTGAAGCCCCACTCACTCTATTTCAACATGCTTGGCTTTTCAGAGGCCCTGGTTCACTCCTGGGAAGCCAAGTCTCCACAACCCTAACCCTACCTGGAGTCTTAACCCTAATGTTCTTGTGCGACTGTAACAAACGCCCATCCACAGGTTGACAGTAGGCACACCACTCCTTTGGCCCTGTCAGTCTGTTTCACCATGCTTGGCTTCAGCAACACCCTGTTTCCCTTCTGGGAAGCCAAGTCTCCCGACCCCTAACCCTCACTTGGGTCTTAACCCAAATTTCCTCTATGGATTGAAACATGTCCCTGTCCATAGGGTGTATTAACAGGCAGTATGTTATCCTCCTGATGGCCTACTCAGTCTGTTTTACCAAATTAGGCTTCACCAAGACCCTGGTTCCCTCCTGGGAAAACAAGTCTCCCCAACCCTAAAACTAATTTGAGTCTCAGGCCTAATTTCCTTTTTGGACTGAAACATACTGCCGTCCACAGAGTGTACCAAATGTCAGTATGGAAGACATCTTGATGTCCCACTCAGTCTGATTCAGCAAGTTAGGCTTCACCAAGGACCCGTTTCCAACCTGGGAAGCCACATCTCCCCAACCCTAACCCTAACTTGAGACTTAACCTGATTTTCTTGTGCAAATGTAACAAACCCCCATCCTCATGTCCTACTAAAAGACAGTAGGCACACGATTCGTTTGGCCCTCTCAGTCTGTTTCACCATGCTTGGCTTCAGCAACACCCTGTTTCCATTCTGGGAAGCCAAGTCTCCCGACCCCTAACCCTCACTTGGGTCTTAACCCAAATATCCTCTATGGAATGAAACATCTCCCTCTCCATAGGGTGTATTAACAGGCAGTATGTTATCCTCCTGATGGCCTACTCAGTCTGTTTTACCAATCTATGCTTCACCAAGACCCTGGTTCCATCCTGGGAAACCAATTCTCCCCAACCCTAACCCTAATTTGAGTCTCAGCCCGTTTTTCCTTTTTGGACTGAAACATACCGCCGTCCACAGAGTGTACCAAATGTCAGTATGGAAGCCATCTTGATGGCGACTCAGTCTGATTCACCTAGCTAGGCTTCACCAAGAACTCGTTTTCTACCTGGCAAGCCACATCTCCCCTTCCCTAGCCCTAACATGAGATTTTACCCCAATTTTCTTGTGCAACTGTAACAAACTGCCGTCCACGCTTTGAAGTAAAAGAAAGAAGGCACCCCGTTCTGATGGCCCACTCAGTCTGTTTTAGCAAGCTTGCCTTCACCAAAGCCCTGATTCCATTCGGGGAAGCCCAGTCTCCCCAATCCTAACCCTAACCTGGGTTTTAACCCTAATTTCCGTTTGGGAATCAAACATCCCCCGTCCAAACAGTGTTCTAAAAGACAGGAGGCAACCCTTGGTGAAGCCCCACTCACTCTATTTCAACATGCTTGGCTTTTCAGAGGCCCTGGTTCACTCCTGGGAAGCCAAGTCTCCACAACCCTAACGCTACCTGGAGTCTTAACCCTAATGTTCTTGTGCGACTGTAACAAACGCCCATCCACAGGTTGACAGTAGGCACACCACTCCTTTGGCCCTGTCAGTCTGTTTCACCATGCTTGGCTTCAGCAACACCCTGTTTCCCTTCTGGGAAGCCAAGTCTCCCGACCCCTAACCCTCACTTGGGTCTTAACCCAAATTTCCTCTATGGAATGAAACATGTCCCTGTCCATAGGGTGTATTAACAGGCAGTATGTTATCCTCCTGATGGCCTACTCAGTCTGTTTTACCAATCTATGCTTCACCAAGACCCTGGTTCCATCCTGGGAAACCAATTCTCCCCAACCCTAACCCTAATTTGAGTCTTAGCCCTAATTTCCTTTTTGGACTGAAACATACCGCCGTCCACAGAGTGTACCAAATGTCAGTATGGAAGACATCTTGATGTCCCACTCAGTCTGATTCAGCAAGCTAGGCTTCACCAAGGACCTATTTCTAGCCTGGGAAGCCACATCTCCCCAACCCTAACCCTAACTTGAGACTCAACCTGATTTCGTTGTGCAAATGTAACAAACCCCCATCCTCATGTTGTACTAAAAGACAGTAGGCACACAATTCCTTTGGCCCTCTCAGTCTGTTTCACCATGCTTGGCTTCAGCAACACTGTGTTTCCATTCTGGGAAGCCATATCTCCTGACAGCTAACCCTAACTTGGGTCTTAACCCTAATTTTTTTCTTCCGAATGAAACATTTCCCTGTCCACATGGTGTACTAACTGGCAGTATGTTATACTCCTGATGGCCTACTCAGTCTGTTTTACCAATCTAGGCTTCACCAAAACCCTGGTTACATCCTGGGAAGCCAAGTCTCCCCAACCCTAACCCTAATTTGAGTCTCAGGCCTCGTTTCCTTTTGGGACTGAAACATACCGCCGTCCACAGAGTGTACCAAATGTCAGTATGGAAGACATCTTGATGTCCCACTCAGTCTGATTCAGCAAGCTAGGCTTCACCAAGGACCCGTTTCCAACCTGGGAAGCCACATCTCCCCAACCCTAACCCTAACTTGAGACTTAACCTGATTTTCTTGTGCAAATGTAACAAACCCCCATCCTCATGTTGTACTAAAAGACAGTAGGCACACAATTCCTTTGGCCCTCTCAGTCTGTTTCACCATGCTTGGCTTCAGCAACACCCTGTTTCCCTTCTGGGAAGCCATGTCTCCTGACCGCTAACCCTAACTTGGGTCTTAACCCTAATTTTTTCTTTGGACTGAAACATTTCCCTGTCCACATGGTGTACTAACTGGCAGTATGTTATCCTCCTGATGGCCTACTCAGTCTGTTTTACCAATCTAGGCTTCACCAAAACCCTGGTTACAACCTGGGAAGCCAAGTCTCCCCAACCCTAACCCTAATTTGAGTCTCAGGCCTAATTTCCTTTTTGGACTGAAACATACTGCCGTCCACAGAGTGTACCAAATGTCAGTATGGAAGACATCTTGATGTCCCACTCAGTCTGATTCAGCAAGTTAGGCTTCACCAAGGACCCGTTTCCAACCTGGGAAGCCACATCTCCCCAACCCTAACCCTCACATGAGACTTAACCTGATTTTCTTGTGCAAATGTAACAAACCCCCATCCTCATGTCCTACTAAAAGACAGTAGGCACACGATTCCTTTGGCCCTCTCAGTCTGTTTCACCATGCTTGGCTTCAGCAACACCCTGTTTCCCTTCTGGGAAGCCAAGTCTCCCGACCCCTAACCCTCACTTGGGTCTTAACCCAAATATCCTCTATGGAATGAAACATCTCCCTCTCCATAGGGTGTATTAACAGGCAGTATGTTATCCTCCTGATGGCCTACTCAGTCTGTTTTACCAATCTATGCTTCACCAAGACCCTGGTTCCATCCTGGGAAACCAATTCTCCCCAACCCTAACCCTAATTTGAGTCTTAGCCCTTTTTTCCTTTTTGGACTGAAACATACCGCCGTCCACAGAGTGTACCAAATGTCAGTATGGAAGCCATCTTGATGGCGACTCAGTCTGATTCACCAAGCTAGGCTTCACCAAGAACTCGTTTTCTACCTGGCAAGCCACATCTCCCCATCCCTAGCCCTAACATGAGATTTTATCCCAATTTTCTTGTGCAACTGTAACAAACCGCCGTCCACGCTTTGTAGTAAAAGAAAGAAGGCACCCCGTTCTGATGGCCCACTCTGTCTGTTTTAGCAAGCTTGCCTTCACCAAAGCCCTGTTTCCATTCGGGGAAGCCCAGTCTCCCCAATCCTAACCCTAACCTGGTTTTTAACCCTAATTTCCGTTTGGGAATCAAACATCCCTCGTCCAAACAGTGTTCTAAAAGACAGGAGGCAACCCTTGGTGAAGCCCCACTCACTCTATTTCAACATGCTTGGCTTTTCAGAGGCCCTGGTTCACTCCTGGGAAGCCAAGTCTCCACAACCCTAACCCTACCTGGAGTCTTAACCCTAATGTTCTTGTGCGACTGTAACAAACGCCCATCCACAGGTTGACAGTAGGCACACCACTCCTTTGGCCCTGTCAGTCTGTTTCACCATGCTTGGCTTCAGCAACACCCTGTTTCCCTTCTGGGAAGCCAAGTCTCCCGACCCCTAACCCTCACTTGGGTCTTAACCCAAATTTCCTCTATGGATTGAAACATGTCCCTGTCCATAGGGTGTATTAACAGGCAGTATGTTATCCTCCTGATGGCCTACTCAGTCTGTTTTACCAAATTAGGCTTCACCAAGACCCTGGTTCCCTCCTGGGAAAACAAGTCTCCCCAACCCTAACCCTAATTTGAGTCTCAGGCCTAATTTCCTTTTTGGACTGAAACATACTGCCGTCCACAGAGTGTACCAAATGTCAGTATGGAAGACATCTTGATGTCCCACTCAGTCTGATTCAGCAAGTTAGGCTTCACCAAGGACCCGTTTCCAACCTGGGAAGCCACATCTCCCCAACCCTAACCCTAACTTGAGACTTAACCTGATTTTCTTGTGCAAATGTAACAAACCCCCATCCTCATGTCCTACTAAAAGACAGTAGGCACACGATTCGTTTGGCCCTCTCAGTCTGTTTCACCATGCTTGGCTTCAGCAACACCCTGTTTCCATTCTGGGAAGCCAAGTCTCCCGACCCCTAACCCTCACTTGGGTCTTAACCCAAATATCCTCTATGGAATGAAACATCTCCCTCTCCATAGGGTGTATTAACAGGCAGTATGTTATCCTCCTGATGGCCTACTCAGTCTGTTTTACCAATCTATGCTTCACCAAGACCCTGGTTCCATCCTGGGAAACCAATTCTCCCCAACCCTAACCCTAATTTGAGTCTCAGCCCGTTTTTCCTTTTTGGACTGAAACATACCGCCGTCCACAGAGTGTACCAAATGTCAGTATGGAAGCCATCTTGATGGCGACTCAGTCTGATTCACCTAGCTAGGCTTCACCAAGAACTCGTTTTCTACCTGGCAAGCCACATCTCCCCTTCCCTAGCCCTAACATGAGATTTTACCCCAATTTTCTTGTGCAACTGTAACAAACCGCCGTCCACGCTTTGAAGTAAAAGAAAGAAGGCACCCCGTTCTGATGGCCCACTCAGTCTGTTTTAGCAAGCTTGCCTTCACCAAAGCCCTGATTCCATTCGGGGAAGCCCAGTCTCCCCAATCCTAACCCTAACCTGGGTTTTAACCCTAATTTCCGTTTGGGAATCAAACATCCCCCGTCCAAACAGTGTTCTAAAAGACAGGAGGCAACCCTTGGTGAAGCCCCACTCACTCTATTTCAACATGCTTGGCTTTTCAGAGGCCCTGGTTCACTCCTGGGAAGCCAAGTCTCCACAACCCTAACCCTACCTGGAGTCTTAACCCTAATGTTCTTGTGCGACTGTAACAAACGCCCATCCACAGGTTGACAGTAGGCACACCACTCCTTTGGCCCTGTCAGTCTGTTTCACCATGCTTGGCTTCAGCAACACCCTGTTTCCCTTCTGGGAAGCCAAGTCTCCCGACCCCTAACCCTCACTTGGGTCTTAACCCAAATTTCCTCTATGGAATGAAACATGTCCCTGTCCATAGGGTGTATTAACAGGCAGTATGTTATCCTCCTGATGGCCTACTCAGTCTGTTTTACCAATCTATGCTTCACCAAGACCCCGGTTCCATCCTGGGAAACCAATTCTCCCCAACCCTAACCCTAATTTGAGTCTTAGCCCTAATTTCCTTTTTGGACTGAAACATACCGCCGTCCACAGAGTGTACCAAATGTCAGTATGGAAGACATCTTGATGTCCCACTCAGTCTGATTCAGCATGCTAGGCTTCACCAAGGACCTATTTCCAGCATGGGAAGCCACATCTCCCCAACCCTAACCCTAACTTGAGACTCAACCTGATTTCGTTGTGCAAATGTAACAAACCCCCATCCTCACGTTGTACTAAAAGACAGTAGGCACACAATTCCTTTGGCCCTCTCAGTCTGTTTCACCATGCTTGGCTTCAGCAACACCGTGTTTCCATTCTGGGAAGCCATATCTCCTGACAGCTAACCCTAACTTGGGTCTTAACCCTAATTTTTTTCTTCCGACTGAAACATTTCCCTGTCCACATGGTGTACTAACTGGCAGTATGTTATACTCCTGATGGCCTACTCAGTCTGTTTTACCAATCTAGGCTTCACCAAAACCCTGGTTACATCCTGGGAAGCCAAGTCTCCCCAACCCTAACCCTAATTTGAGTCTCAACCCTCATTTCCTTTTGGGACTGAAACATACCGCCATCCACAGAGTGTACCAAATGTCAGTATGGAAGACATCTTGATGTCCCACTCAGTCTGATTCAGCAAGCTAGGCTTCACCAAGGACCCATTTCCAACCTGGGAAGCCACATCTCCCCAACCCTAATCCTAACTTGAGACTTAACCTGATTTTCTTGTGCAAATGTAACAAACCCCCATCCTCATGTGGTACTAAAAGACAGTAGGCACACAATTCCTTTGGTCCTCTCAGTCTGTTTCACCATGCTTGGCTTCAGCAACACCCTGTTTCCCTTCTGGGAAGCCAAGTCTCCCGACCCCTAACCCTCACTTGGGTCTTAACCCAAATTTCCTCTATGGAATGAAACATCTCCCTCTCCATAGGGTGTATTAACAGGCAGTATGTTATCCTCCGGATGGCCTACTCAGTCTGTTTTACCAATCTATGCTTCACCAAGACCCTGGTTCCATCCTGGGAAACCAATTCTCCCCAACCCTAACCCTAATTTGAGTCTTAGCCCGTTTTTCCTTTTTGGACTGAAACATACCGCCGTCCACAGAGTGTACCAAATGTCAGTATGGAAGCCATCTTGATGGCGACTCAGTCTGATTCACCAAGCTAGGCTTCACCAAGAACTCGTTTTCTACCTGGCAAGCCACATCTCCCCTTCCCTAGCCCTAACATGAGATTTTACCCCAATTTTCTTGTGCAACTGTAACAAACCGCCGTCCACGCTTTGAAGTAAAAGAAAGAAGGCACCCCGTTCTGATGGCCCACTCAGTCTGTTTTAGCAAGCTTGCCTTCACCGAAGCCCTGATTCCATTCGGGGAAGCCCAGTCTCCCCAATCCTAACCCTAACCTGGTTTTTAACCCTAATTTCCGTTTGGGAATCAAACATCCCCCGTCCAAACAGTGTTCTAAAAGACAGGAGGCAACCTTTGGTGAAGCCCCACTCACTCTATTTCAACATGCTTGGCTTTTCAGAGGCCCTGGTTCACTCCTGGGAAGCCAAGTCTCCACAACCCTAACCCTACCTGGAGTCTTAACCCTAATGTTCTTGTGCGACTGTAACAAACGCCCATCCACAGGTTGACAGTAGGCACACCACTCCTTTGGCCCTGTCAGTCTGTTTCACCATGCTTGGCTTCAGCAACACCCTGTTTCCCTTCTGGGAAGCCAAGTCTCCCGACCCCTAACCCTCACTTGGGTCTTAACCCAAATTTCCTCTATGGAATGAAACATGTCCCTGTCCATAGGGTGTATTAACAGGCAGTATGTTATCCTCCTGATGGCCTACTCAGTCTGTTTTACCAATCTATGCTTCACCAAGACCCTGGTTCCATCCTGGGAAACCAATTCTCCCCAACCCTAACCCTAATTTGAGTCTTAGCCCTAATTTCCTTTTTGGACTGAAACATACCGCCGTCCACAGAGTGTACCAAATGTCAGTATGGAAGACATCTTGATGTCCCACTCAGTCTGATTCAGCAAGCTAGGCTTCACCAAGGACCTATTTCCAGCCTGGGAAGCCACATCTCCCCAACCCTAACCCTAACTTGAGACTCAACCTGATTTCGTTGTGCAAATGTAACAAACCCCCATCATCATGTTGTACTAAAAGACAGTAGGCACACAATTCCTTTGGCCCTCTCAGTCTGTTTCACCATGCTTGGCTTCAGCAACACCGTGTTTCCATTCTGGGAAGCCATATCTCCTGACAGCTAACCCTAACTTGGGTCTTAACCCTAATTTTTTTCTTCCGAATGAAACATTTCCCTGTCCACATGGTGTACTAACTGGCAGTATGTTATACTCCTGATGGCCTACTCAGTCTGTTTTACCAATCTAGGCTTCACCAAAACCCTGGTTACATCCTGGGAAGCCAAGTGTCCCCAACCCTAACCCTAATTTGAGTCTCAACCCTCATTTTCTTTTGGGACTGAAACATACCGCCATCCACAGAGTGTACCAAATGTCAGTATGGAAGACATCTTGATGTCCCACTCAGTCTGATTCAGCAAGCTAGGCTTCACCAAGGACCCATTTCCAACCTGGGAAGCCACATCTCCCCAACCCTAACCCTAACTTCCGACTTAACCCTGATTTTCTTGTGCAAATGTAACAAACCCCCATCCTCATGTTGTACTAAAAGACAGTAGGCATACAATTCCTTTGGCCGTCTCAGTCTGTTTCACCATGCTTGGCTTCAGCAACACCCTGTTTCCATTCTGGGAAGCCATGTCTCCTGACCGCTAACCCTAACTTGGGTCTTAACCCTAATTTTTTCTTTGGACTGAAACATTTCCCTGTCCACATGGTGTACTAACTGGCAGTATGTTCTCCTCCTGATGGCCTACTCAGTCTGTTTTAGCAATCTAGGCTTCACCAAGACCCTGGTTACATCCTGGGAAGCCAAGTCTCCCCAACCCTAACCCTAATTTGAGTCTCAGGCCAAATTTCCTTTTTGGACTGAAACATACCGCCGTCCACAGAGTGTACCAAATGTCAGTATGGAAGCCATCTTGATGTCCCACTCAGTCTGATTCAGCAAGCTAGGCTTCACCAAGGACGCGTTTCCAACCTGGGAAGCCACATCTCCCCAACCCTAACCCTAACTTGAGACTTAACCTGATTTTCTTGTGCAAATTTAACAAACCCCCATCCTCATGTCCTACTAAAAGACAGTAGGCACACGATTCGTTTGGCCCTCTCAGTCTGTTTCACCATGCTTTGCTTCAGCAACACCCTGTTTCCATTCTGGGAAGCCAAGTCTCCCGACCCCTAACCCTCACTTGGGTCTTAACCCAAATATCCTCAATGGAATGAAACATCTCCCTCTCCATAGGGTGTATTAACAGGCAGTATGTTATCCTCTTGATGGCCTACTCAGTCTGTTTTACCAGTCTATGCTTCACCAAGACCCTGGTTCCATCCTGGGAAACCAATTCTCCCCAACCCTAACCCTAATTTGAGTCTCAGCCCGTTTTTCCTTTTTGGACTGAAACATACCGCCGTCCACAGAGTGTACCAAATGTCAGTATGGAAGCCATCTTGATGGCGACTCAGTCTGATTCACCTAGCTAGGCTTCACCAAGAACTCGTTTTCTACCTGGCAAGCCACATCTCCCCTTCCCTAGCCCTAACATGAGATTTTACCCCAATTTTCTTGTGCAACTGTAACAAACCGCCGTCCACGCGTTGAAGTAAAAGAAAGAAGGCACCCCGTTCTGATGGCCCACTCAGTCTGTTTTAGCAAGCTTGCCTTCACCAAAGCCCTGATTCCATTCGGGGAAGCCCAGTCTCCCCAATCCTAACCCTAACCTGGGTTTTAACCCTAATTTCCGTTTGGGAATCAAACATCCCCCGTCCAAACAGTGTTCTAAAAGACAGGAGGCAACCCTTGGTGAAGCCCCACTCACTCTATTTCAACATGCTTGGCTTTTCAGAGGCCCTGGTTCACTCCTGGGAAGCCAAGTCTCCACAACCCTAACCCTACCTGGAGTCTTAACCCTAATGTTCTTGTGCGACTGTAACAAACGCCCATCCACAGGTTGACAGTAGGCACACCACTCCTTTGGCCCTGTCAGTCTGTTTCACCATGCTTGGCTTCAGCAACACCCTGTTTCCCTTCTGGGAAGCCAAGTCTCCCGACCCCTAACCCACACTTGGGTCTTATCCCAAATTTCCTCTATGGAATGAAACATGTCCCTGTCCATAGGGTGTATTAACAGGCAGTATGTTATCCTCCTGATGGCCTACTCAGTCTGTTTTACCAATCTATGCTTCACCAAGACCCTGGTTCCATCCTGGGAAACCAAGTCTCCCCAACCCTAACCCTAATTTGAGTCTTAGCCCTAATTTCCTTTTTGGACTGAAACATACCGCCGTCCACAGAGTGTACCAAATGTCAGTATGGAAGACATCTTGATGTCCCACTCAGTCTGATTCAGCAAGCTAGGCTTCACCAAGGACCTATTTCCAGCCTGGGAAGCCACATCTCCACAACCCTAACCCTAACTTGAGACTCAACCTGATTTCGTTGTGCAAATGTAACAAACCCCCATCCTCATGTTGTACTAAAAGACAGTAGGCACACAATTCCTTTGGCCCTCTCAGTCTGTTTCACCATGCTTGGCTTCAGCAACACCGTGTTTCCATTCTGGGAAGCCATATCTCCTGACAGCTAACCCTAACTTGGGTCTTAACCCTAATTTTTTTCTTCCGACTGAAACATTTCCCTGTCCACATGGTGTACTAACTGGCAGTATGTTATACTCCTGATGGCCTACTCAGTCTGTTTTACCAATCTAGGCTTCACCAAAACCCTGGTTACATCCTGGGAAGCCAAGTGTCCCCAACCATAACCCTAATTTGAGTCTCAACCCTCATTTCCTTTTGGGACTGAAACATACCGCCATCCACAGAGTGTACCAAATGTCAGTATGGAAGACATCTTGATGTCCCACTCAGTCTGATTCAGCAAGCTAGGCTTCACCAAGGACCCATTTCCAACCTGGGAAGCCACATCTCCCCAACCCTAACCCTAACTTGAGACTTAACCTGATTTTCTTGTGCAAATGTAACAAACCCCCATCCTCATGTGGTACTAAAAGACAGTAGGCACACAATTCCTTTGGTCCTCTCAGTCTGTTTCACCATGCTTGGCTTCAGCAACACCCTGTTTCCCTTCTGGGAAGCCAAGTCTCCCGACCCCTAACCCTCACTTGGGTCTTAACCCAAATTTCCTCTATGGAATGAAACATCTCCCTCTCCATAGGGTGTATTAACAGGCAGTATGTTATCCGCCGGATGGCCTACTCAGTCTGTTTTACCAATCTATGCTTCACCAAGACCCTGGTTCCATCCTGGGAAACCAATTCTCCCCAACCCTAACCCTAATTTGAGTCTCAGCCCGTTTTTCCTTTTTGGACTGAAACATACCGCCGTCCACAGAGTGTACCAAATGTCAGTATGGAAGCCATCTTGATGGCGACTCAGTCTGATTCACCAAGCTAGGCTTCACCAAGAACTCGTTTTCTACCTGGCAAGCCACATCTCCCCTTCCCTAGCCCTAACATGAGATTTTACCCCAATTTTCTTGTGCAACTGTAACAAACCGCCGTCCACGCTTTGAAGTAAAAGAAAGAAGGCACCCCGTTCTGATGGCCCACTCAGTCTGTTTTAGAAAGCTTGCCTTCACCGAAGCCCTGATTCCATTCGGGGAAGCCCAGTCTCCCCAATCCTAACCCTAACCTGGTTTTTAACCCTAATTTCCGTTTGGGAATCAAACATCCCCCGTCCAAACAGTGTTCTAAAAGACAGGAGGCAACCCTTGGTGAAGCCCCACTCACTCTATTTCAACATGCTTGGCTTTTCAGAGGCCCTGGTTCACTCCTGGGAAGCCAAGTCTCCACAACCCTAACCCTACCTGGAGTCTTAACCCTAATGTTCTTGTGCGACTGTAACAAACGCCCATCCACAGGTTGACAGTAGGCACACCACTCCTTTGGCCCTGTCAGTCTGTTTCACCATGCTTGGCTTCAGCAACACCCTGTTTCCCTTCTGGGAAGCCAAGTCTCCCGACCCCTAACCCACACTTGGGTCTTAACCCAAATTTCCTCTATGGAATGAAACATGTCCCTGTCCATAGGGTGTATTAACAGGCAGTATGTTATCCTCCTGATGGCCTACTCAGTCTGTTTTACCAATCTAGGCTTCACCAAAACCCTGGTTACATCCTGGGAAGCCAAGTCTCCCCAACCCTAACCCTAATTTGAGTCTCAACCCTCATTTCCTTTTGGGACTGAAACATACCGCCATCCACAGAGTGTACCAAATGTCAGTATGGAAGACATCTTGATGTCCCACTCAGTCTGATTCAGCAAGCTAGGCTTCACCAAGGACCCATTTCCAACCTGGGAAGCCACATCTCCCCAACCCTAACCCTAACTTCTGACTTAACCCTGATTTTCTTGTGCAAATGTAACAAACCCCCATCCTCATGTTGTACTAAAAGACAGTAGGCATACAATTCCTTTGGCCCTCTCAGTCTGTTTCACCATGCTTGGCTTCAGCAACACCCTGTTTCCATTCTGGGAAGCCATGTCTCCTGACCGCTAACCCTAACTTGGGTCTTAACCCTAATTTTTTCTTTGGACTGAAACATTTCCCTGTCCACATGGTGTACTAACTGGCAGTATGTTCTCCTCCTGATGGCCTACTCAGTCTGTTTTAGCAATCTAGGCTTCACCAAGACCCTGGTTACATCCTGGGAAGCCAAGTCTCCCCAACCCTAACCCTAATTTGAGTCTCAGGCCAAATTTCCTTTTTGGACTGAAACATACCGCCGTCCACAGAGTGTACCAAATGTCAGTATGGAAGCCATCTTGATGTCCCACTCAGTCTGATTCAGCAAGCTAGGCTTCACCAAGGACGCGTTTCCAACCTGGGAAGCCACATCTCCCCAACCCTAACCCTAACTTGAGACTTAACCTGATTTTCTTGTGCGAATGTAACAAACCCCCATCCTCATGTTGTACTAAAAGACAGTAGGCACACAATTCCTTTGGCCCTCTCAGTCTGTTTCACCATGCTTGGCTTCAGCAACACCCTGTTTCCCTTCTGGGAAGCCATGTCTCCTGACCGCTAACCCTAACTTGGGTTTTAACCCTAATTTTTTCCTTGGACTGAAACATTTCCCTGTCCACATGGTGTACTAACTGGCAGTATGTTATCCTCCTGATGGCCTACTCAGTCTGTTTTACCAATCTAGGCTTCACCAAAACCCTGGTTACATCCTGGGAAGCCAAGTCTCCCCAACCCTAACCCTAATTTGAGTCTCAGGCTTAATTTCCTTTTTGGACTGAAACATACCGCCGTCCACAGAGTGTACCAAATGTCAGTATGGAAGACATCTTGATGTCCCACTCAGTCTGATTCAGCAAGCTAGGCTTCACCAAGGACCCGTTTCCAACCTGGAAAGCCACATCTCCCCAACCCTAACCCTAACTTGAGACTTAACCTGATTTTCTTGTGCAAATGTAACAAACCCCCATCCTCATGTTGTACTAAAAGACAGTAGGCACACGATTCCTTTGGCCCTCTCAGTCTGTTTCACCATGCTTGGCTTCAGCAACACCGTGTTTCCATTCTGGGAAGCCATGTCTCCTGACCTCTAACCCTAACTTGGGTCTTAACCCTAATTTTTTCTTTGGACTGAAACATTTCCCTGTCCACATGGTGTACTATCTGGCAGTATGTTATACTCCTGATGGCCTACTCAGTCTGTTTTACCAATCTAGGCTTCACCAAAACCCTGGTTACATCCTGGGAAGCCAAGTCTCCCCAACCCTAACCCTAATTTGAGTCTCACGCCTCGTTTCCTTTTGGGACTGAAACATACCGCCGTCCACAGAGTGTACCAAATGTCAGTATGGAAGACATCTTGATGTCCCACTCAGTCTGATTCAGCAAGCTAGGCTTCACCAAGGACCCGTTTCCAACCTGGGAAGCCACATCTCCCCAACCCTAACCCTAACTTGAGACTTTACCCTGATTTTCTTGTGCAAATGTAACAAACCCCCATCCTCATGTTGTACTAAACGACAGTAGGCACCCCGTTCTGATTACCCACTTTGTGTGTTCTACTAAGCTTGGCTTCAGCAACACCCTGTTTCCATTCTGGGAAGCCCAGTCTCCCCAACCCTAATCCTAACTTGGGTTTTAACCCAAATATTGTAGAGGAATGTGAACATCCCACAGTCCACACGGTGTAGTAAAAGACAGGAGGCAACCCATCCTAATGGGCCACTCACTGTGTTTCACTGTGCTTGGCTTTACCGAGGTCCTGGTTCCCTCCTGAGAATCCCAGTTTCCCCAACCCTAACCCTATTTTGAGTTTCAGCCCTAATTTCCTTTTTGGACCGAAACATACCGCCATCCACAGAGTGTACCAAACGTCAGTATGGAAGCCATCTTGATGGCGACTCAGTCTTATTCACCAAGCTAGGCTTCACCAAGAACTCGTTTTCTACCTGGCAAGCCACATCTCCCCATCACTAGCCCTAACATGAGATTTTACCCTAATTTTCTTGTGCAATTGTAAGAAACCGCCGTCCACGCTTTGTAGTAAAAGAAAGAAGGCACCCCGTTCTGATGGCCCACTCAGTCTGTTTTACCAAACTTACCGTCACCAACACCTTCTTTCCGTTCTGGGAAGACCAGTCTCCCGAACCCTAACCCTAACATGGGTTTTAACCCTAATTTCCTTTTGGGGATGAAACATCCCCCCGTCCACACAGTGTACTAAAAGACAGGAGGTAACCTTTCATGAAGGCCCACTCATTCTCTTTCAACATGCTTTTCTTTTCCGAGGCCATGGTTCACTCCTGGGAAGGCAAGTCTCCCCAACCCTAACCCTAACTTGGGTCTTAACCCTAATTTTTTCTTTGGACTGAAACATTTCCCTGTCCACATGGTATACTAACTGGCAGTATGTTATACTCCTGACGGTCTACTCAGTCTGTTTTACCAATCGAGGTTTCACCAAGACCCTGGTTCCATCCTGGGAAGCCCAGTCTCCCCAACGCTAACTCTAACTTGGGTTTCAACCCAAATATTGTAGAGGAACGTTAACATCCCACAGTTCACAAGGTGTAGTAAAAGACAAGAGGCAACCCATCCTGTTGGGCCACTCAATCGGTGTCACCATGCTTGGCTTTACCGAGTTCCTGTTTCCCTCCTGAGTAGCCCAGTCTCCCCAACCCTAATCCTAATTGGAATCTCAACACTAATCTCCTTTTTGGACTGAAACATACCGCCGTCCACAGAGTGTACCAAATGTCAGTATGGAAGCCATCTTGTTGTCCCACTCAGTCTGATTCACCAAGCTAGGCTTCACCAAGAACCCATTTCCAACCTGGGAAGTCCAGTCTCCCAAACCCTAACCCCAACGTCGGTTTTAACCCTAATTTCCTTTTAGGAATGAAACATCCCCCCATCCACACGGTGTTCTAGAAGAAAGGAGGCAACCCTTCGTGAAGGCCCACTCATTCTGTTTCAACATGCTTGGCTTTTCCGAGGCCCTGGTTCACTCCTGGGAAGCCACGTCTCCCCAACCCTAACTCTAACTTGAGACTTAACCTAATTTTCTTGTGCAACTGTAACAAACCGCCGTCCACACTTTGCACTAAAAGATAGTACGCACCCCGTTCTGATGTCCCACTCAGTCTGTTTTACCATGCTCGCCTTCACCAACACCCTGTTTCCATTCTGGGAAGCCCATTTTCCCGAACCCTACCCTAACTTGGGTTTTAACCCTAATTTCCTCTTGGGAATGAAACATCCCCCCGTCCACACAGTGTACTAAAAGACAGGAGGCAACTTTCGTGAAGGCCCACTCATTCTCTTTCAACATGCTTTTCTTTTCCGAGGCCATGGTTCACTCCTGGGAAGTCAAGTCTCCCCAACCCTAACCCTAACTTGGATCTTAACCCTAATTTCCTCTTGGGACTGAAACATGTCCCTGTCCACACTGTGTACTAACGGGCAATATATTATCCTCCTGATGGCCCATTCAGTCTGTTTTACCAATCGAGGCTTCACCAAGACCCTGGTTCCATCCTGGGAAGCCCAGTCTGCCCAACCCTAACCCTAACTTGGTTTTTAA
Organism: Heloderma suspectum; assembly: GCF_057233095.1. Lineage (NCBI taxonomy): Eukaryota > Metazoa > Chordata > Lepidosauria > Squamata > Helodermatidae > Heloderma > Heloderma suspectum. The sequence goes on from NC_139461.1 coordinate 147,635,058, forward strand.
CCCAAATATTGTAGAGGAACTTTAACATCCCACATTCCACACGGTGTACTAAAAGACAGGAGGAAACCCATCCTGATGGGCCACTCAATCTGTTTCAGCATGCTTGGCTTTAGCGAGTTCCTGTTTCCCTCCTGAGAAGGCCAGTCTCCCCAACCCTAACCCTAATTAGAGTATCCACCCTAATTTCCTTTTTGGACTGAAACATACCGCCGTCCACAGAGTGTACCAAATATCAGTATGGAAGCCATCTTGTTGTCCCACTCAGTCTGATTCATCAAGCTTGGCTTCACCAAGAACCCGTTTCCAACCTGGGAAGCCACATCTCCCCAACCCTAATCCTAACTTGAGACTTAACCTGATTTTCTTGTGCAAATGTAACAAACCCCCATCCTCATGTGGTACTAAAAGACAGTAGGCACACAATTCCTTTGGTCCTCTCAGTCTGTTTCACCATGCTTGGCTTCAGCAACACCCTGTTTCCCTTCTGGGAAGCCAAGTCTCCCGACCCCTAACCCTCACTTGGGTCTTAACCCAAATTTCCTCTATGGAATGAAACATCTCCCTCTCCATAGGGTGTATTAACAGGCAGTATGTTATCCTCCGGATGGCCTACTCAGTCTGTTTTACCAATCTATGCTTCACCAAGACCCTGGTTCCATCCTGGGAAACCAATTCTCCCCAACCCTAACCCTAATTTGAGTCTTAGCCCGTTTTTCCTTTTTGGACTGAAACATACCGCCGTCCACAGAGTGTACCAAATGTCAGTATGGAAGCCATCTTGATGGCGACTCAGTCTGATTCACCAAGCTAGGCTTCACCAAGAACTCGTTTTCTACCTGGCAAGCCACATCTCCCCTTCCCTAGCCCTAACATGAGATTTTACCCCAATTTTCTTGTGCAACTGTAACAAACCGCCGTCCACGCTTTGAAGTAAAAGAAAGAAGGCACCCCGTTCTGATGGCCCACTCAGTCTGTTTTAGCAAGCTTGCCTTCACCGAAGCCCTGATTCCATTCGGGGAAGCCCAGTCTCCCCAATCCTAACCCTAACCTGGTTTTTAACCCTAATTTCCGTTTGGGAATCAAACATCCCCCGTCCAAACAGTGTTCTAAAAGACAGGAGGCAACCTTTGGTGAAGCCCCACTCACTCTATTTCAACATGCTTGGCTTTTCAGAGGCCCTGGTTCACTCCTGGGAAGCCAAGTCTCCACAACCCTAACCCTACCTGGAGTCTTAACCCTAATGTTCTTGTGCGACTGTAACAAACGCCCATCCACAGGTTGACAGTAGGCACACCACTCCTTTGGCCCTGTCAGTCTGTTTCACCATGCTTGGCTTCAGCAACACCCTGTTTCCCTTCTGGGAAGCCAAGTCTCCCGACCCCTAACCCTCACTTGGGTCTTAACCCAAATTTCCTCTATGGAATGAAACATGTCCCTGTCCATAGGGTGTATTAACAGGCAGTATGTTATCCTCCTGATGGCCTACTCAGTCTGTTTTACCAATCTATGCTTCACCAAGACCCTGGTTCCATCCTGGGAAACCAATTCTCCCCAACCCTAACCCTAATTTGAGTCTTAGCCCTAATTTCCTTTTTGGACTGAAACATACCGCCGTCCACAGAGTGTACCAAATGTCAGTATGGAAGACATCTTGATGTCCCACTCAGTCTGATTCAGCAAGCTAGGCTTCACCAAGGACCTATTTCCAGCCTGGGAAGCCACATCTCCCCAACCCTAACCCTAACTTGAGACTCAACCTGATTTCGTTGTGCAAATGTAACAAACCCCCATCATCATGTTGTACTAAAAGACAGTAGGCACACAATTCCTTTGGCCCTCTCAGTCTGTTTCACCATGCTTGGCTTCAGCAACACCGTGTTTCCATTCTGGGAAGCCATATCTCCTGACAGCTAACCCTAACTTGGGTCTTAACCCTAATTTTTTTCTTCCGAATGAAACATTTCCCTGTCCACATGGTGTACTAACTGGCAGTATGTTATACTCCTGATGGCCTACTCAGTCTGTTTTACCAATCTAGGCTTCACCAAAACCCTGGTTACATCCTGGGAAGCCAAGTGTCCCCAACCCTAACCCTAATTTGAGTCTCAACCCTCATTTTCTTTTGGGACTGAAACATACCGCCATCCACAGAGTGTACCAAATGTCAGTATGGAAGACATCTTGATGTCCCACTCAGTCTGATTCAGCAAGCTAGGCTTCACCAAGGACCCATTTCCAACCTGGGAAGCCACATCTCCCCAACCCTAACCCTAACTTCCGACTTAACCCTGATTTTCTTGTGCAAATGTAACAAACCCCCATCCTCATGTTGTACTAAAAGACAGTAGGCATACAATTCCTTTGGCCGTCTCAGTCTGTTTCACCATGCTTGGCTTCAGCAACACCCTGTTTCCATTCTGGGAAGCCATGTCTCCTGACCGCTAACCCTAACTTGGGTCTTAACCCTAATTTTTTCTTTGGACTGAAACATTTCCCTGTCCACATGGTGTACTAACTGGCAGTATGTTCTCCTCCTGATGGCCTACTCAGTCTGTTTTAGCAATCTAGGCTTCACCAAGACCCTGGTTACATCCTGGGAAGCCAAGTCTCCCCAACCCTAACCCTAATTTGAGTCTCAGGCCAAATTTCCTTTTTGGACTGAAACATACCGCCGTCCACAGAGTGTACCAAATGTCAGTATGGAAGCCATCTTGATGTCCCACTCAGTCTGATTCAGCAAGCTAGGCTTCACCAAGGACGCGTTTCCAACCTGGGAAGCCACATCTCCCCAACCCTAACCCTAACTTGAGACTTAACCTGATTTTCTTGTGCAAATTTAACAAACCCCCATCCTCATGTCCTACTAAAAGACAGTAGGCACACGATTCGTTTGGCCCTCTCAGTCTGTTTCACCATGCTTTGCTTCAGCAACACCCTGTTTCCATTCTGGGAAGCCAAGTCTCCCGACCCCTAACCCTCACTTGGGTCTTAACCCAAATATCCTCAATGGAATGAAACATCTCCCTCTCCATAGGGTGTATTAACAGGCAGTATGTTATCCTCTTGATGGCCTACTCAGTCTGTTTTACCAGTCTATGCTTCACCAAGACCCTGGTTCCATCCTGGGAAACCAATTCTCCCCAACCCTAACCCTAATTTGAGTCTCAGCCCGTTTTTCCTTTTTGGACTGAAACATACCGCCGTCCACAGAGTGTACCAAATGTCAGTATGGAAGCCATCTTGATGGCGACTCAGTCTGATTCACCTAGCTAGGCTTCACCAAGAACTCGTTTTCTACCTGGCAAGCCACATCTCCCCTTCCCTAGCCCTAACATGAGATTTTACCCCAATTTTCTTGTGCAACTGTAACAAACCGCCGTCCACGCGTTGAAGTAAAAGAAAGAAGGCACCCCGTTCTGATGGCCCACTCAGTCTGTTTTAGCAAGCTTGCCTTCACCAAAGCCCTGATTCCATTCGGGGAAGCCCAGTCTCCCCAATCCTAACCCTAACCTGGGTTTTAACCCTAATTTCCGTTTGGGAATCAAACATCCCCCGTCCAAACAGTGTTCTAAAAGACAGGAGGCAACCCTTGGTGAAGCCCCACTCACTCTATTTCAACATGCTTGGCTTTTCAGAGGCCCTGGTTCACTCCTGGGAAGCCAAGTCTCCACAACCCTAACCCTACCTGGAGTCTTAACCCTAATGTTCTTGTGCGACTGTAACAAACGCCCATCCACAGGTTGACAGTAGGCACACCACTCCTTTGGCCCTGTCAGTCTGTTTCACCATGCTTGGCTTCAGCAACACCCTGTTTCCCTTCTGGGAAGCCAAGTCTCCCGACCCCTAACCCACACTTGGGTCTTATCCCAAATTTCCTCTATGGAATGAAACATGTCCCTGTCCATAGGGTGTATTAACAGGCAGTATGTTATCCTCCTGATGGCCTACTCAGTCTGTTTTACCAATCTATGCTTCACCAAGACCCTGGTTCCATCCTGGGAAACCAAGTCTCCCCAACCCTAACCCTAATTTGAGTCTTAGCCCTAATTTCCTTTTTGGACTGAAACATACCGCCGTCCACAGAGTGTACCAAATGTCAGTATGGAAGACATCTTGATGTCCCACTCAGTCTGATTCAGCAAGCTAGGCTTCACCAAGGACCTATTTCCAGCCTGGGAAGCCACATCTCCACAACCCTAACCCTAACTTGAGACTCAACCTGATTTCGTTGTGCAAATGTAACAAACCCCCATCCTCATGTTGTACTAAAAGACAGTAGGCACACAATTCCTTTGGCCCTCTCAGTCTGTTTCACCATGCTTGGCTTCAGCAACACCGTGTTTCCATTCTGGGAAGCCATATCTCCTGACAGCTAACCCTAACTTGGGTCTTAACCCTAATTTTTTTCTTCCGACTGAAACATTTCCCTGTCCACATGGTGTACTAACTGGCAGTATGTTATACTCCTGATGGCCTACTCAGTCTGTTTTACCAATCTAGGCTTCACCAAAACCCTGGTTACATCCTGGGAAGCCAAGTGTCCCCAACCATAACCCTAATTTGAGTCTCAACCCTCATTTCCTTTTGGGACTGAAACATACCGCCATCCACAGAGTGTACCAAATGTCAGTATGGAAGACATCTTGATGTCCCACTCAGTCTGATTCAGCAAGCTAGGCTTCACCAAGGACCCATTTCCAACCTGGGAAGCCACATCTCCCCAACCCTAACCCTAACTTGAGACTTAACCTGATTTTCTTGTGCAAATGTAACAAACCCCCATCCTCATGTGGTACTAAAAGACAGTAGGCACACAATTCCTTTGGTCCTCTCAGTCTGTTTCACCATGCTTGGCTTCAGCAACACCCTGTTTCCCTTCTGGGAAGCCAAGTCTCCCGACCCCTAACCCTCACTTGGGTCTTAACCCAAATTTCCTCTATGGAATGAAACATCTCCCTCTCCATAGGGTGTATTAACAGGCAGTATGTTATCCGCCGGATGGCCTACTCAGTCTGTTTTACCAATCTATGCTTCACCAAGACCCTGGTTCCATCCTGGGAAACCAATTCTCCCCAACCCTAACCCTAATTTGAGTCTCAGCCCGTTTTTCCTTTTTGGACTGAAACATACCGCCGTCCACAGAGTGTACCAAATGTCAGTATGGAAGCCATCTTGATGGCGACTCAGTCTGATTCACCAAGCTAGGCTTCACCAAGAACTCGTTTTCTACCTGGCAAGCCACATCTCCCCTTCCCTAGCCCTAACATGAGATTTTACCCCAATTTTCTTGTGCAACTGTAACAAACCGCCGTCCACGCTTTGAAGTAAAAGAAAGAAGGCACCCCGTTCTGATGGCCCACTCAGTCTGTTTTAGAAAGCTTGCCTTCACCGAAGCCCTGATTCCATTCGGGGAAGCCCAGTCTCCCCAATCCTAACCCTAACCTGGTTTTTAACCCTAATTTCCGTTTGGGAATCAAACATCCCCCGTCCAAACAGTGTTCTAAAAGACAGGAGGCAACCCTTGGTGAAGCCCCACTCACTCTATTTCAACATGCTTGGCTTTTCAGAGGCCCTGGTTCACTCCTGGGAAGCCAAGTCTCCACAACCCTAACCCTACCTGGAGTCTTAACCCTAATGTTCTTGTGCGACTGTAACAAACGCCCATCCACAGGTTGACAGTAGGCACACCACTCCTTTGGCCCTGTCAGTCTGTTTCACCATGCTTGGCTTCAGCAACACCCTGTTTCCCTTCTGGGAAGCCAAGTCTCCCGACCCCTAACCCACACTTGGGTCTTAACCCAAATTTCCTCTATGGAATGAAACATGTCCCTGTCCATAGGGTGTATTAACAGGCAGTATGTTATCCTCCTGATGGCCTACTCAGTCTGTTTTACCAATCTAGGCTTCACCAAAACCCTGGTTACATCCTGGGAAGCCAAGTCTCCCCAACCCTAACCCTAATTTGAGTCTCAACCCTCATTTCCTTTTGGGACTGAAACATACCGCCATCCACAGAGTGTACCAAATGTCAGTATGGAAGACATCTTGATGTCCCACTCAGTCTGATTCAGCAAGCTAGGCTTCACCAAGGACCCATTTCCAACCTGGGAAGCCACATCTCCCCAACCCTAACCCTAACTTCTGACTTAACCCTGATTTTCTTGTGCAAATGTAACAAACCCCCATCCTCATGTTGTACTAAAAGACAGTAGGCATACAATTCCTTTGGCCCTCTCAGTCTGTTTCACCATGCTTGGCTTCAGCAACACCCTGTTTCCATTCTGGGAAGCCATGTCTCCTGACCGCTAACCCTAACTTGGGTCTTAACCCTAATTTTTTCTTTGGACTGAAACATTTCCCTGTCCACATGGTGTACTAACTGGCAGTATGTTCTCCTCCTGATGGCCTACTCAGTCTGTTTTAGCAATCTAGGCTTCACCAAGACCCTGGTTACATCCTGGGAAGCCAAGTCTCCCCAACCCTAACCCTAATTTGAGTCTCAGGCCAAATTTCCTTTTTGGACTGAAACATACCGCCGTCCACAGAGTGTACCAAATGTCAGTATGGAAGCCATCTTGATGTCCCACTCAGTCTGATTCAGCAAGCTAGGCTTCACCAAGGACGCGTTTCCAACCTGGGAAGCCACATCTCCCCAACCCTAACCCTAACTTGAGACTTAACCTGATTTTCTTGTGCGAATGTAACAAACCCCCATCCTCATGTTGTACTAAAAGACAGTAGGCACACAATTCCTTTGGCCCTCTCAGTCTGTTTCACCATGCTTGGCTTCAGCAACACCCTGTTTCCCTTCTGGGAAGCCATGTCTCCTGACCGCTAACCCTAACTTGGGTTTTAACCCTAATTTTTTCCTTGGACTGAAACATTTCCCTGTCCACATGGTGTACTAACTGGCAGTATGTTATCCTCCTGATGGCCTACTCAGTCTGTTTTACCAATCTAGGCTTCACCAAAACCCTGGTTACATCCTGGGAAGCCAAGTCTCCCCAACCCTAACCCTAATTTGAGTCTCAGGCTTAATTTCCTTTTTGGACTGAAACATACCGCCGTCCACAGAGTGTACCAAATGTCAGTATGGAAGACATCTTGATGTCCCACTCAGTCTGATTCAGCAAGCTAGGCTTCACCAAGGACCCGTTTCCAACCTGGAAAGCCACATCTCCCCAACCCTAACCCTAACTTGAGACTTAACCTGATTTTCTTGTGCAAATGTAACAAACCCCCATCCTCATGTTGTACTAAAAGACAGTAGGCACACGATTCCTTTGGCCCTCTCAGTCTGTTTCACCATGCTTGGCTTCAGCAACACCGTGTTTCCATTCTGGGAAGCCATGTCTCCTGACCTCTAACCCTAACTTGGGTCTTAACCCTAATTTTTTCTTTGGACTGAAACATTTCCCTGTCCACATGGTGTACTATCTGGCAGTATGTTATACTCCTGATGGCCTACTCAGTCTGTTTTACCAATCTAGGCTTCACCAAAACCCTGGTTACATCCTGGGAAGCCAAGTCTCCCCAACCCTAACCCTAATTTGAGTCTCACGCCTCGTTTCCTTTTGGGACTGAAACATACCGCCGTCCACAGAGTGTACCAAATGTCAGTATGGAAGACATCTTGATGTCCCACTCAGTCTGATTCAGCAAGCTAGGCTTCACCAAGGACCCGTTTCCAACCTGGGAAGCCACATCTCCCCAACCCTAACCCTAACTTGAGACTTTACCCTGATTTTCTTGTGCAAATGTAACAAACCCCCATCCTCATGTTGTACTAAACGACAGTAGGCACCCCGTTCTGATTACCCACTTTGTGTGTTCTACTAAGCTTGGCTTCAGCAACACCCTGTTTCCATTCTGGGAAGCCCAGTCTCCCCAACCCTAATCCTAACTTGGGTTTTAACCCAAATATTGTAGAGGAATGTGAACATCCCACAGTCCACACGGTGTAGTAAAAGACAGGAGGCAACCCATCCTAATGGGCCACTCACTGTGTTTCACTGTGCTTGGCTTTACCGAGGTCCTGGTTCCCTCCTGAGAATCCCAGTTTCCCCAACCCTAACCCTATTTTGAGTTTCAGCCCTAATTTCCTTTTTGGACCGAAACATACCGCCATCCACAGAGTGTACCAAACGTCAGTATGGAAGCCATCTTGATGGCGACTCAGTCTTATTCACCAAGCTAGGCTTCACCAAGAACTCGTTTTCTACCTGGCAAGCCACATCTCCCCATCACTAGCCCTAACATGAGATTTTACCCTAATTTTCTTGTGCAATTGTAAGAAACCGCCGTCCACGCTTTGTAGTAAAAGAAAGAAGGCACCCCGTTCTGATGGCCCACTCAGTCTGTTTTACCAAACTTACCGTCACCAACACCTTCTTTCCGTTCTGGGAAGACCAGTCTCCCGAACCCTAACCCTAACATGGGTTTTAACCCTAATTTCCTTTTGGGGATGAAACATCCCCCCGTCCACACAGTGTACTAAAAGACAGGAGGTAACCTTTCATGAAGGCCCACTCATTCTCTTTCAACATGCTTTTCTTTTCCGAGGCCATGGTTCACTCCTGGGAAGGCAAGTCTCCCCAACCCTAACCCTAACTTGGGTCTTAACCCTAATTTTTTCTTTGGACTGAAACATTTCCCTGTCCACATGGTATACTAACTGGCAGTATGTTATACTCCTGACGGTCTACTCAGTCTGTTTTACCAATCGAGGTTTCACCAAGACCCTGGTTCCATCCTGGGAAGCCCAGTCTCCCCAACGCTAACTCTAACTTGGGTTTCAACCCAAATATTGTAGAGGAACGTTAACATCCCACAGTTCACAAGGTGTAGTAAAAGACAAGAGGCAACCCATCCTGTTGGGCCACTCAATCGGTGTCACCATGCTTGGCTTTACCGAGTTCCTGTTTCCCTCCTGAGTAGCCCAGTCTCCCCAACCCTAATCCTAATTGGAATCTCAACACTAATCTCCTTTTTGGACTGAAACATACCGCCGTCCACAGAGTGTACCAAATGTCAGTATGGAAGCCATCTTGTTGTCCCACTCAGTCTGATTCACCAAGCTAGGCTTCACCAAGAACCCATTTCCAACCTGGGAAGTCCAGTCTCCCAAACCCTAACCCCAACGTCGGTTTTAACCCTAATTTCCTTTTAGGAATGAAACATCCCCCCATCCACACGGTGTTCTAGAAGAAAGGAGGCAACCCTTCGTGAAGGCCCACTCATTCTGTTTCAACATGCTTGGCTTTTCCGAGGCCCTGGTTCACTCCTGGGAAGCCACGTCTCCCCAACCCTAACTCTAACTTGAGACTTAACCTAATTTTCTTGTGCAACTGTAACAAACCGCCGTCCACACTTTGCACTAAAAGATAGTACGCACCCCGTTCTGATGTCCCACTCAGTCTGTTTTACCATGCTCGCCTTCACCAACACCCTGTTTCCATTCTGGGAAGCCCATTTTCCCGAACCCTACCCTAACTTGGGTTTTAACCCTAATTTCCTCTTGGGAATGAAACATCCCCCCGTCCACACAGTGTACTAAAAGACAGGAGGCAACTTTCGTGAAGGCCCACTCATTCTCTTTCAACATGCTTTTCTTTTCCGAGGCCATGGTTCACTCCTGGGAAGTCAAGTCTCCCCAACCCTAACCCTAACTTGGATCTTAACCCTAATTTCCTCTTGGGACTGAAACATGTCCCTGTCCACACTGTGTACTAACGGGCAATATATTATCCTCCTGATGGCCCATTCAGTCTGTTTTACCAATCGAGGCTTCACCAAGACCCTGGTTCCATCCTGGGAAGCCCAGTCTGCCCAACCCTAACCCTAACTTGGTTTTTAACCCAAATATTGTAGAGGAACTTTAACATCCCACATTCCACACGGTGTACTAAAAGACAGGAGGAAACCCATCCTGATGGGCCACTCAATCTGTTTCAGCATGCTTGGCTTTAGCGAGTTCCTGTTTCCCTCCTGAGAAGGCCAGTCTCCCCACCCCTAACCCTAATTAGAGTATCCACCCTAATTTCCTTTTTGGACTGAAACATACCGCCGTCCACAGAGTGTACCAAATATCAGTATGGAAGCCATCTTGTTGTCCCACTCAGTCTGATTCATCAAGCTTGGCTTCACCAAGAACCCGTTTCCAACCTGGGAAGCCACATCTCCCCAACCCTTACCCTAACTTGAGTCTTAACCCTCATTTTCTTGTGCAACTGTAATAAACCCCCATCCACATGTTGTACTAAAAGACAGAAGGTACACCATTCTTTTGGCCCTCTCAGTCTGTTTCACCATGCTTGCCTTCAGCAAACCCTGTTTCCATTTTGGGATGCCAAGCCTCCCGACCCCTAAGCCTAACTTGGCACTTAACCCTAATTTCCTCTTTGGACTGAAACATGTCCCTGTCCACATGGTATACTAACGGGCAGTACGTTATCCTCCTGATGGCCTACTCAGTCTGTTTTACCAATCTAGGCTTCACCAAGGCTCTGGTTCCATCCAGGGAAGCCCAGTCTCCCCAACCCTAACCCTAACTTGGGTTTTAACCCAAATTTTGTTTAGGAACTTCAACATCCCCCAGTTCACACGGTGTGCTAAAGGCAGGAGGCAACCCATCCTGAAGGCCCACTCATTTTATTTCAACATGCCTGGCTTTCCCGACGCCCTGGTAAACTCCTGGGAATCGAAGTCTCCCCAACCCTAACCCTCACTTGGGTTTTAACTCAAATATTGTAGAAGGACGTTAACATCCCACAGTTCACAAGGTGTAGTACAAGACAAGAGGCAACCCATCCTTTTGGGCCACTCAATTGGTTTCACCATGCTTGGCTTTACCGAGGTCCTGGTTCCCTCCTGAGAAGCCCAGTTTTCCCAACCCTAATCCTAATTGGAGTCTCAACACTAATCTCCTTTTTGGACTGAAACATACCGCCGTCCACAGAGTGTACCAAATGTCAGCATGGAAGGCATCTTGTTGTCCCACTCAGTCTGATTCACCAAGCTAGGCTTCACCAAGAACCCATTTCCAACCTGGGAAGTCCAGTCTCCCAAACCCTAACCCCAATGTCGGTTTTAACCCTCATTTCCTTTTGGGAATGAAACATCCCCCCCATCCACACGGTGTTCTAGAAGACAGGAGGCAACCCTTCGTGAAGGCCCACTCATTCTGTTTCAACATCCTTGGCTTTTCCGAGGCCATGGTTCACTCCTGGGAAGGCAAGTCTCCCCAACCCTAACCCTAACTTGGATCTTAACCCTAATTTCCTCTTGGGACTGAAACATGTCCCTGTCCACACTGTGTACTAACAGGCAGTATGTTATCCTCCTGATGGCCTACTCAGTCTGTTTTACCAATCGAGGCTTCACCAAGACCCTGGTTCCATCCTGGGAAACCAATTCTCCCCAACCCTAACCCTAATTTGAGTCTTAGCCCTTTTTTCCTTTTTGGACTGAAACATACCGCCGTCCACAGAGTGTACCAAATGTCAGTATGGAAGCCATCTTGATGGCGACTCAGTCTGATTCACCAAGCTAGGCTTCACCAAGAACTCGTTTTCTACCTGGCAAGCCACATCTGCCCATCCCTAGCCCTAACATGAGATTTTACCCCAATTTTCTTGTGCAACTGTAACAAACCGCCGTCCATGCTTTGTAGTAAAAGAAAGAAGGCACCCCGTTCTGATGGCCCACTCAGTCTGTTTTACCAAACTTACCGTCACCAACACCTTCTTTCCGTTCTGGGAAGACCAGTCTCCCGAACCCTAACCCTAACATGGGTTTTAACCCTAATTTCCTTTTGGGGATGAAACATCCCCCCGTCCACACAGTGTACTAAAAGACAGGAGGTAACCTTTCATGAAGGCCCACTCATTCTCTTTCAACATGCTTTTCTTTTCCGAGGCCATGGTTCACTCCTGGGAAGGCAAGTCTCCCCAACCCTAACCCTAACTTGGGTCTTAACCCTAATTTTTTCTTTGGACTGAAACATTTCCCTGTCCACATGGTATACTAACTGGCAGTATGTTATACTCCTGACGGTCTACTCAGTCTGTTTTACCAATCGAGGTTTCACCAAGACCCTGGTTCCATCCTGGGAAGCCCAGTCTCCCCAACGCTAACTCTAACTTGGGTTTCAACCCAAATATTGTAGAGGAACGTTAACATCCCACAGTTCACAAGGTGTAGTAAAAGACAAGAGGCAACCCATCCTGTTGGGCCACTCAATCGGTGTCACCATGCTTGGCTTTACCGAGTTCCTGTTTCCCTCCTGAGTAGCCCAGTCTCCCCAACCCTAATCCTAATTGGAATCTCAACACTAATCTCCTTTTTGGACTGAAACATACCGCCGTCCACAGAGTGTACCAAATGTCAGTATGGAAGCCATCTTGTTGTCCCACTCAGTCTGATTCACCAAGCTAGGCTTCACCAAGAACCCATTTCCAACCTGGGAAGTCCAGTCTCCCAAACCCTAACCCCAACGTCGGTTTTAACCCTAATTTCCTTTTAGGAATGAAACATCCCCCCATCCACACGGTGTTCTAGAAGAAAGGAGGCAACCCTTCGTGAAGGCCCACTCATTCTGTTTCAACATGCTTGGCTTTTCCGAGGCCCTGGTTCACTCCTGGGAAGCCACGTCTCCCCAACCCTAACTCTAACTTGAGACTTAACCTAATTTTCTTGTGCAACTGTAACAAACCGCCGTCCACACTTTGCACTAAAAGATAGTACGCACCCCGTTCTGATGTCCCACTCAGTCTGTTTTACCATGCTCGCCTTCACCAACACCCTGTTTCCATTCTGGGAAGCCCATTTTCCCGAACCCTACCCTAACTTGGGTTTTAACCCTAATTTCCTCTTGGGAATGAAACATCCCCCCGTCCACACAGTGTACTAAAAGACAGGAGGCAACTTTCGTGAAGGCCCACTCATTCTCTTTCAACATGCTTTTCTTTTCCGAGGCCATGGTTCACTCCTGGGAAGTCAAGTCTCCCCAACCCTAACCCTAACTTGGATCTTAACCCTAATTTCCTCTTGGGACTGAAACATGTCCCTGTCCACACTGTGTACTAACGGGCAATATATTATCCTCCTGATGGCCCATTCAGTCTGTTTTACCAATCGAGGCTTCACCAAGACCCTGGTTCCATCCTGGGAAGCCCAGTCTGCCCAACCCTAACCCTAACTTGGTTTTTAACCCAAATATTGTAGAGGAACTTTAACATCCCACATTCCACACGGTGTACTAAAAGACAGGAGGAAACCCATCCTGATGGGCCACTCAATCTGTTTCAGCATGCTTGGCTTTAGCGAGTTCCTGTTTCCCTCCTGAGAAGGCCAGTCTCCCCACCCCTAACCCTAATTAGAGTATCCACCCTAATTTCCTTTTTGGACTGAAACATACCGCCGTCCACAGAGTGTACCAAATATCAGTATGGAAGCCATCTTGTTGTCCCACTCAGTCTGATTCATCAAGCTTGGCTTCACCAAGAACCCGTTTCCAACCTGGGAAGCCACATCTCCCCAACCCTTACCCTAACTTGAGTCTTAACCCTCATTTTCTTGTGCAACTGTAATAAACCCCCATCCACATGTTGTACTAAAAGACAGAAGGTACACCATTCTTTTGGCCCTCTCAGTCTGTTTCACCATGCTTGCCTTCAGCAAACCCTGTTTCCATTTTGGGATGCCAAGCCTCCCGACCCCTAAGCCTAACTTGGCACTTAACCCTAATTTCCTCTTTGGACTGAAACATGTCCCTGTCCACATGGTATACTAACGGGCAGTACGTTATCCTCCTGATGGCCTACTCAGTCTGTTTTACCAATCTAGGCTTCACCAAGGCTCTGGTTCCATCCAGGGAAGCCCAGTCTGCCCAACCCTAACCCTAACTTGGGTTTTAACCCAAATTTTGTTTAGGAACTTCAACATCCCCCAGTTCACACGGTGTGCTAAAGGCAGGAGGCAACCCATCCTGAAGGCCCACTCATTTTATTTCAACATGCCTGGCTTTCCCGACGCCCTGGTAAACTCCTGGGAATCGAAGTCTCCCCAACCCTAACCCTAACTTGGGTTTTAACTCAAATATTGTAGAAGGACGTTAACATCCCACAGTTCACAAGGTGTAGTACAAGACAAGAGGCAACCCATCCTTTTGGGCCACTCAATTGGTTTCACCATGCTTGGCTTTACCGAGGTCCTGGTTCCCTCCTGAGAAGCCCAGTTTTCCCAACCCTAATCCTAATTGGAGTCTCAACACTAATCTCCTTTTTGGACTGAAACATACCGCTGTCCACAGAGTGTACCAAATGTCAGCATGGAAGGCATCTTGTTGTCCCACTCAGTCTGATTCACCAAGCTAGGCTTCACCAAGAACCCATTTCCAACCTGGGAAGTCCAGTCTCCCAAACCCTAACCCCAATGTCGGTTTTAACCCTCATTTCCTTTTGGGAATGAAACATCCCCCCCATCCACACGGTGTTCTAGAAGACAGGAGGCAACCCTTCGTGAAGGCCCACTCATTCTGTTTCAACATCCTTGGCTTTTCCGAGGCCATGGTTCACTCCTGGGAAGGCAAGTCTCCCCAACCCTAACCCTAACTTGGATCTTAACCCTAATTTCCTCTTGGGACTGAAACATGTCCCTGTCCACACTGTGTACTAACAGGCAGTATGTTATCCTCCTGATGGCCTACTCAGTCTGTTTTACCAATCGAGGCTTCACCAAGACCCTGGTTCCATCCTGGGAAACCAATTCTCCCCAACCCTAACCCTAATTTGAGTCTTAGCCCTTTTTTCCTTTTTGGACTGAAACATACCGCCGTCCACAGAGTGTACCAAATGTCAGTATGGAAGCCATCTTGATGGCGACTCAGTCTGATTCACCAAGCTAGGCTTCACCAAGAACTCGTTTTCTACCTGGCAAGCCACATCTGCCCATCCCTAGCCCTAACATGAGATTTTACCCCAATTTTCTTGTGCAACTGTAACAAACCGCCGTCCATGCTTTGTAGTAAAAGAAAGAAGGCACCCCGTTCTGATGGCCCACTCAGTCTGTTTTAGCAAGCTTGCCTTCACCAAAGCCCTGTTTCCATTCGGGGAAGCCCAGTCTCCCCAATCCTAACCCTAACCTGGGTTTTAACCCTAATTTCCGTTTGGGAATTAAACATCCCCCGTCCAAACAGTGTTCTAAAAGACAGGAGGCAACCCTTGGTGAAGCCCCACTCACTCTATTTCAACATGCTTGGCTTTTCAGAGGCCCTGGTTCACTCCTGGGAAGCCAAGTCTCCACAACCCTAACCCTACCTGGAGTCTTAACCCTAATGTTCTTGTGCGACTGTAACAAACGCCCACCCACAGGTTGACAGTAGGCACACCACTCCTTTGGCCCTGTCAGTCTGTTTCACCATGCTTGGCATCAGCAACACCCTGTTTCCCTTCTGGGAAGCCAAGTCTCCCGACCCCTAACCCTCACTTGGGTCTTAACCCTAATTTCCTCTATGGAATGAAACATGTCCCTGTCCATAGGGTGTATTAACAGGCAGTATGTTATCCTCCTGATGGCCTACTCAGTCTGTTTTACCAATCTAGGCTTCACCAAGACCCTGGTTCCATCCGGGGAAACAAGTCTCCCCAACCCTAACCCTAATTTGAGTCTCAGGCCTAATTTCCTTTTTGGACTGAAACATACCGCCGTCCACAGAGTGTACCAAATGTCAGTATGGAAGACATCTTGATGTCCCACTCAGTCTGATTCAGCAAGTTAGGCTTCACCAAGGACCCGTTTCCAACCTGGGAAGCCACATCTCCCCAACCCTAACCCTAACATGAGACTTAACCTGATTTTCTTGTGCGAATGTAACAAACCCCCATCCTCATGTTGTACTGAAAGACAGTAGGCACACAATTCCTTTGGCCCTCTCAGTCTGTTTCACCATGCTTGGCTTCAGCAACACCCTGTTTCCATTCTGGGAAGCCATGTCTCCTGACCGCTAACCCTAACTTGGGTCTTAACCCTAATTTTTTCTTTGGACTGAAACATTTCCCTGTCCACATGGTGTACTAACTGGCAGTATGTTATACTCCTGATGGCCTACTCAGTCTGTTTTAGCAATCTAGGCTTCACCAAGACCCTGGTTACATCCTGGGAAGCCAAGTCTCCCCAACCCTAACCCTAATTTGAGTCTCAGGCCAAATTTCCTTTTTGGACTGAAACATACCGCCGTCCACAGAGTGTACCAAATGTCAGTATGGAAGCCATCTTGATGTCCCACTCAGTCTGATTCAGCAAGCTAGGCTTCACCAAGGATGCGTTTCCAACCTGGGAAGCCACATCTCCCCAACCCTAACCCTCACTTGAGACTTAACCTGATTTTCTTGTGCGAATGTAACAAACCCCCATCCTCATGTTCTACTAAAAGACAGTAGGCACACAATTCCTTTGGCCCTCTCAGTCTGTTTCACCATGCTTGGCTTCAGCAACACCCTGTTTCCCTTCTGGGAAGCCATGTCTCCTGACCGCTAAGCCTAACTTGGGTTTTAACCCTAATTTTTTCCTTGGACTGAAACATTTCCCTGTCCACATGGTGTACTAACTGGCAGTATGTTATCCTCCTGATGGCCTACTCAGTCTGTTTTACCAATCTAGGCTTCACCAAAACCCTGGTTACATCCTGGGAAGCCAAGTCTCCCCAACCCTAACCCTAATTTGAGTCTCAGGCCTAATTTCCTTTTTGGACTGAAACATAACGCCGTCCACAGAGTGTACCAAATGTCAGTATGGAAGACATCTTGATGTCCCACTCAGTCTGATTCAGCAAGCTAGGCTTCACCAAGGACGCGTTTCCAACCTGGAAAGCCACATCTCCCCAACCCTAACCCTAACTTGACACTTAACCTGATTTTCTTGTGCAAATGTAACAAACCCCCATCCTCATGTTGTACTAAAAGACAGTAGGCACACAATTCCTTTGGCCCTCTCAGTCTGTTTCACCATGCTTGGCTTCAGCAACACCCTGTTTCCCTTCTGGGAAGCCATGTCTCCTGACCGCTAACCCTAACTTGGGTCTTAACCCTAATTTTTTCCTTGGACTGAAACATTTCCCTGTCCACATGGTGTACTAACTGGCAGTATGTTATACTCCTGATGGCCTACTCAGTCTGTTTTACCAATCTAGGCTTCACCAAAACACTGGTTACATCCTGGGAAGCCAAGTCTCCCCAACCCTAACCCTAATTTGAGTCTCAGGCCCAATTTCCTTTTTGGACTGAAACATAATGCCGTCCACAGAGTGTACCAAATGTCAGTATGGAAGACATCTTGATGTCCCTCTCAGTCTGATTCAGCATGTTAGGCTTCACCAAGGACCCGTTTCCAACCTGGGAAGCCACATCTCCCCATCGCTAGCCCTAACTTGAGATTTTACCCTAATTTTCTTGTGCAAATGTAACAAACCCCCATCCTCATGTTGTACTAAAAGACAGTAGGCACACAATTCCTTTGGCCCTCTCAGTCTGTTTCACCATGCTTGGCTTCACCAACACCCTGTTTCCCTTCTGGGAAGCCATGTCTCCTGACCGCTAACCCTAACTTGGGTCTTAACCCTAATTTTTTCTTTGGACTGAAACAGTTCCCTGTCCACATGGTGTACTAACTGGCAGTATGTTATACTCCTGATGACCTACTCAGTCTGTTTTACCAATCTAGGCTTCACCAAAACCCTGGTTACATCCTGGGAAGCCAATTCTCCCCAACCCTAACCCTAATTTGAGTCTTAGCCCTAATTTCCTTTTTGGACTGAAACATACCGCCGTCCACAGAGTGTACCAAATGTCAGTATGGAAGACATCTTGATGTCCCACTCAGTCTGATTCAGCAAGCTAGGCTTCACCAAGGACCCGTTTCCAACCTGGGAAGCCACATCTCCCCAACCCTAACCCTCACTTGAGACTTAACCTGATTTTCTTGTGCAAATATAACAAACCCCCATCCTCATGTTGTACTAAAAGACAGTAGGCACACAATTCCTTTGGCCCTCTCAGTCTGTTTCACCATGCTTGGCTTCAGCAACACCCTGTTTCCCTTCTGGGAAGCCAAGTCTCCCAACCCCTAACCCTCACTTGGGTCTTAACCCAAATATCCTCTATGGAATGAAACATCTCCCTCTCCATAGGGTGTATTAACAGGCAGTATGTTATCCTCCTGATGGCCTACTCAGTCTGTTTTACCAATCTATGCTTCACCAAGACCCTGGTTCCATCCTGGGAAACCAATTCTCCCCAACCCTAACCCTAATTTGATTCTTAGCCCTTTTTTCCTTTTTGGACTGAAACATACCGCCGTCCACAGAGTGTACCAAATGTCAGTATGGAAGCCACCTTGATGGCGACTAAGTCTGATTCACCAAGCTAGGCTTCACCAAGAACTCGTTTTCTACCTGGCAAGCCACATCTCCCCATCCCTAGCCCTAACATGAGATTTTACCCCAATTTTCTTGTGCAACTGTAACAAACCGCCGTCCACACTTTGCACTAAAAGATAGTACGCACCCCGTTCTGATGTCCCACTCAGTCTGTTTTACCATGCTCGCCTTCACCAACACCCTGTTTCCATTCTGGGAAGCCCATTCTCCCGAACCCTACCCTAACTTGGGTTTTAACCCTAATTTCCTCTTGGGAATGAAACATCCCCAGTCCACACAGTGTACTAAAAGACAGGAGGCAACTTTCATGAAGGCCCACTCATTCTCTTTCAACATGTTTGGCTTTTCCGAGGCCATGGTTCACTCCTGGGAAGTCAAGTCTCCCCAACCCTAACCCTAACTTGGATCTTAACCCTAATTTCCTCTTGGGACTGAAACATGTCCCTGTCAACACTGTGTACTAACAGGCAATATATTATCCTCCTGATGGCCCATTCAGTCTGTTTTACCAATCGAGGCTTCACCAAGACCCTGGTTCCATCCTGGGAAGCCCAGTCTGCCCAACCCTAACCCTAACTTGGTTTTTAACCCAAATATTGTCGAGGAACTTTAACATCCCATATTCCACACAGTGTACTAAAAGACAGGAGGAAACCCATCCTGATGGGCCACTCAATCTGTTTCAGCATGCTTGGCTTTAGCGAGTTCCTGTTTCCCTCCTGAGAAGGCCAGTCTCCCCAACCCTAACCCTAATTAGAGTATCAACCCTAATTTCCTTTTTGGACTGAAACATACCGCCGTCCACAGAGTGTACCAAATATCAGTATGGAAGACATCTTGATGTCCCACTCAGTCTGATTCAGCAAGCTAGGCTTCACCAAGGACCCGTTTCCAACCTGGGAAGCCACATCTCCCCAACCCTAACCCTAACTTGAGACTTAAAGCTGATTTTCTTGTGCAAATGTAACAAACCCCCATCCTCATGTTGTACTAAAAGACAGTAGGCACACAATTCCTTTGGCCCTCTCAGTCTGTTTCACCATGCTTGGCTTCAGCAACACCCTGTTTCCCTTCTGGGAAGCCATGTCTCCTGACCTCTAACCCTAACTTGGG
Organism: Heloderma suspectum; assembly: GCF_057233095.1. Taxonomy (NCBI): domain Eukaryota; kingdom Metazoa; phylum Chordata; class Lepidosauria; order Squamata; family Helodermatidae; genus Heloderma; species Heloderma suspectum. The sequence continues at coordinate 147,654,604 of NC_139461.1, forward strand.
TCTTAACCCTAATTTTTTCTTTGGACTGAAACATTTCCCTGTCCACATGGTGTACTATCTGGCAGTATGTTATACTCCTGATGGCCTACTCAGTCTGTTTTACCAATCTAGGCTTCACCAAAACCCTGGTTACATCCTGGGAAGCCAAGTCTCCCCAACCCTAACCCTAATTTGAGTCTCACGCCTCGTTTCCTTTTGGGACTGAAACATACCGCCGTCCACAGAGTGTACCAAATGTCAGTATGGAAGACATCTTGATGTCCCACTCAGTCTGATTCAGCAAGCTAGGCTTCACCAAGGACCCGTTTCCAACCTGGGAAGCCACATCTCCCCAACCCTAACCCTAACTTGAGACTTTACCCTGATTTTCTTGTGCAAATGTAACAAACCCCCATCCTCATGTTGTACTAAACGACAGTAGGCACCCCGTTCTGATTACCCACTTTGTGTGTTCTACTAAGCTTGGCTTCAGCAACACCCTGTTTCCATTCTGGGAAGCCCAGTCTCCCCAACCCTAATCCTAACTTGGGTTTTAACCCAAATATTGTAGAGGAATGTGAACATCCCACAGTCCACACGGTGTAGTAAAAGACAGGAGGCAACCCATCCTAATGGGCCACTCACTGTGTTTCACTGTGCTTGGCTTTACCGAGGTCCTGGTTCCCTCCTGAGAATCCCAGTTTCCCCAACCCTAACCCTATTTTGAGTTTCAGCCCTAATTTCCTTTTTGGACCGAAACATACCGCCATCCACAGAGTGTACCAAACGTCAGTATGGAAGCCATCTTGATGGCGACTCAGTCTTATTCACCAAGCTAGGCTTCACCAAGAACTCGTTTTCTACCTGGCAAGCCACATCTCCCCATCACTAGCCCTAACATGAGATTTTACCCTAATTTTCTTGTGCAATTGTAAGAAACCGCCGTCCACGCTTTGTAGTAAAAGAAAGAAGGCACCCCGTTCTGATGGCCCACTCAGTCTGTTTTACCAAACTTACCGTCACCAACACCTTCTTTCCGTTCTGGGAAGACCAGTCTCCCGAACCCTAACCCTAACATGGGTTTTAACCCTAATTTCCTTTTGGGGATGAAACATCCCCCCGTCCACACAGTGTACTAAAAGACAGGAGGTAACCTTTCATGAAGGCCCACTCATTCTCTTTCAACATGCTTTTCTTTTCCGAGGCCATGGTTCACTCCTGGGAAGGCAAGTCTCCCCAACCCTAACCCTAACTTGGGTCTTAACCCTAATTTTTTCTTTGGACTGAAACATTTCCCTGTCCACATGGTATACTAACTGGCAGTATGTTATACTCCTGACGGTCTACTCAGTCTGTTTTACCAATCGAGGTTTCACCAAGACCCTGGTTCCATCCTGGGAAGCCCAGTCTCCCCAACGCTAACTCTAACTTGGGTTTCAACCCAAATATTGTAGAGGAACGTTAACATCCCACAGTTCACAAGGTGTAGTAAAAGACAAGAGGCAACCCATCCTGTTGGGCCACTCAATCGGTGTCACCATGCTTGGCTTTACCGAGTTCCTGTTTCCCTCCTGAGTAGCCCAGTCTCCCCAACCCTAATCCTAATTGGAATCTCAACACTAATCTCCTTTTTGGACTGAAACATACCGCCGTCCACAGAGTGTACCAAATGTCAGTATGGAAGCCATCTTGTTGTCCCACTCAGTCTGATTCACCAAGCTAGGCTTCACCAAGAACCCATTTCCAACCTGGGAAGTCCAGTCTCCCAAACCCTAACCCCAACGTCGGTTTTAACCCTAATTTCCTTTTAGGAATGAAACATCCCCCCATCCACACGGTGTTCTAGAAGAAAGGAGGCAACCCTTCGTGAAGGCCCACTCATTCTGTTTCAACATGCTTGGCTTTTCCGAGGCCCTGGTTCACTCCTGGGAAGCCACGTCTCCCCAACCCTAACTCTAACTTGAGACTTAACCTAATTTTCTTGTGCAACTGTAACAAACCGCCGTCCACACTTTGCACTAAAAGATAGTACGCACCCCGTTCTGATGTCCCACTCAGTCTGTTTTACCATGCTCGCCTTCACCAACACCCTGTTTCCATTCTGGGAAGCCCATTTTCCCGAACCCTACCCTAACTTGGGTTTTAACCCTAATTTCCTCTTGGGAATGAAACATCCCCCCGTCCACACAGTGTACTAAAAGACAGGAGGCAACTTTCGTGAAGGCCCACTCATTCTCTTTCAACATGCTTTTCTTTTCCGAGGCCATGGTTCACTCCTGGGAAGTCAAGTCTCCCCAACCCTAACCCTAACTTGGATCTTAACCCTAATTTCCTCTTGGGACTGAAACATGTCCCTGTCCACACTGTGTACTAACGGGCAATATATTATCCTCCTGATGGCCCATTCAGTCTGTTTTACCAATCGAGGCTTCACCAAGACCCTGGTTCCATCCTGGGAAGCCCAGTCTGCCCAACCCTAACCCTAACTTGGTTTTTAACCCAAATATTGTAGAGGAACTTTAACATCCCACATTCCACACGGTGTACTAAAAGACAGGAGGAAACCCATCCTGATGGGCCACTCAATCTGTTTCAGCATGCTTGGCTTTAGCGAGTTCCTGTTTCCCTCCTGAGAAGGCCAGTCTCCCCACCCCTAACCCTAATTAGAGTATCCACCCTAATTTCCTTTTTGGACTGAAACATACCGCCGTCCACAGAGTGTACCAAATATCAGTATGGAAGCCATCTTGTTGTCCCACTCAGTCTGATTCATCAAGCTTGGCTTCACCAAGAACCCGTTTCCAACCTGGGAAGCCACATCTCCCCAACCCTTACCCTAACTTGAGTCTTAACCCTCATTTTCTTGTGCAACTGTAATAAACCCCCATCCACATGTTGTACTAAAAGACAGAAGGTACACCATTCTTTTGGCCCTCTCAGTCTGTTTCACCATGCTTGCCTTCAGCAAACCCTGTTTCCATTTTGGGATGCCAAGCCTCCCGACCCCTAAGCCTAACTTGGCACTTAACCCTAATTTCCTCTTTGGACTGAAACATGTCCCTGTCCACATGGTATACTAACGGGCAGTACGTTATCCTCCTGATGGCCTACTCAGTCTGTTTTACCAATCTAGGCTTCACCAAGGCTCTGGTTCCATCCAGGGAAGCCCAGTCTCCCCAACCCTAACCCTAACTTGGGTTTTAACCCAAATTTTGTTTAGGAACTTCAACATCCCCCAGTTCACACGGTGTGCTAAAGGCAGGAGGCAACCCATCCTGAAGGCCCACTCATTTTATTTCAACATGCCTGGCTTTCCCGACGCCCTGGTAAACTCCTGGGAATCGAAGTCTCCCCAACCCTAACCCTCACTTGGGTTTTAACTCAAATATTGTAGAAGGACGTTAACATCCCACAGTTCACAAGGTGTAGTACAAGACAAGAGGCAACCCATCCTTTTGGGCCACTCAATTGGTTTCACCATGCTTGGCTTTACCGAGGTCCTGGTTCCCTCCTGAGAAGCCCAGTTTTCCCAACCCTAATCCTAATTGGAGTCTCAACACTAATCTCCTTTTTGGACTGAAACATACCGCCGTCCACAGAGTGTACCAAATGTCAGCATGGAAGGCATCTTGTTGTCCCACTCAGTCTGATTCACCAAGCTAGGCTTCACCAAGAACCCATTTCCAACCTGGGAAGTCCAGTCTCCCAAACCCTAACCCCAATGTCGGTTTTAACCCTCATTTCCTTTTGGGAATGAAACATCCCCCCCATCCACACGGTGTTCTAGAAGACAGGAGGCAACCCTTCGTGAAGGCCCACTCATTCTGTTTCAACATCCTTGGCTTTTCCGAGGCCATGGTTCACTCCTGGGAAGGCAAGTCTCCCCAACCCTAACCCTAACTTGGATCTTAACCCTAATTTCCTCTTGGGACTGAAACATGTCCCTGTCCACACTGTGTACTAACAGGCAGTATGTTATCCTCCTGATGGCCTACTCAGTCTGTTTTACCAATCGAGGCTTCACCAAGACCCTGGTTCCATCCTGGGAAACCAATTCTCCCCAACCCTAACCCTAATTTGAGTCTTAGCCCTTTTTTCCTTTTTGGACTGAAACATACCGCCGTCCACAGAGTGTACCAAATGTCAGTATGGAAGCCATCTTGATGGCGACTCAGTCTGATTCACCAAGCTAGGCTTCACCAAGAACTCGTTTTCTACCTGGCAAGCCACATCTGCCCATCCCTAGCCCTAACATGAGATTTTACCCCAATTTTCTTGTGCAACTGTAACAAACCGCCGTCCATGCTTTGTAGTAAAAGAAAGAAGGCACCCCGTTCTGATGGCCCACTCAGTCTGTTTTAGCAAGCTTGCCTTCACCAAAGCCCTGTTTCCATTCGGGGAAGCCCAGTCTCCCCAATCCTAACCCTAACCTGGGTTTTAACCCTAATTTCCGTTTGGGAATCAAACATCCCCCGTCCAAACAGTGTTCTAAAAGACAGGAGGCAACCCTTGGTGAAGCCCCACTCACTCTATTTCAACATGCTTGGCTTTTCAGAGGCCCTGGTTCACTCCTGGGAAGCCAAGTCTCCACAACCCTAACCCTACCTGGAGTCTTAACCCTAATGTTCTTGTGCGACTGTAACAAACGCCCACCCACAGGTTGACAGTAGGCACACCACTCCTTTGGCCCTGTCAGTCTGTTTCACCATGCTTGGCATCAGCAACACCCTGTTTCCCTTCTGGGAAGCCAAGTCTCCCGACCCCTAACCCTCACTTGGGTCTTAACCCTAATTTCCTCTATGGAATGAAACATGTCCCTGTCCATAGGGTGTATTAACAGGCAGTATGTTATCCTCCTGATGGCCTACTCAGTCTGTTTTACCAATCTAGGCTTCACCAAGACCCTGGTTCCATCCGGGGAAACAAGTCTCCCCAACCCTAACCCTAATTTGAGTCTCAGGCCTAATTTCCTTTTTGGACTGAAACATACCGCCGTCCACAGAGTGTACCAAATGTCAGTATGGAAGACATCTTGATGTCCCACTCAGTCTGATTCAGCAAGTTAGGCTTCACCAAGGACCCGTTTCCAACCTGGGAAGCCACATCTCCCCAACCCTAACCCTAACTTGAGACTTAACCTGATTTTCTTGTGCGAATGTAACAAACCCCCATCCTCATGTTGTACTGAAAGACAGTAGGCACACAATTCCTTTGGCCCTCTCAGTCTGTTTCACCATGCTTGGCTTCAGCAACACCCTGTTTCCATTCTGGGAAGCCATGTCTCCTGACCGCTAACCCTAACTTGGGTCTTAACCCTAATTTTTTCTTCCGACTGAAACATTTCCCTGTCCACATGGTGTACTAACTGGCAGTATGTTATACTCCTGATGGCCTACTCAGTCTGTTTTACCAATCTAGGCTTCACCAAAACCCTGGTTACATCCTGGGAAGCCAAGTCTCCCCAACCCTAACCCTAATTTGAGTCTCAACCCTCATTTTCTTTTTGGACTGAAACATACCGCCGTCCACAGAGTGTATCAAATGTCAGTATGGAAGACATCTTGATGTCCCACTCAGTCTGATTCAGCAAGTTAGGCTTCACCAAGGACCCGTTTCCAACCTGGGAAGCCACATCTCCCCAACCCTAACCCTAACTTCTGACTTAACCCTGATTTTCTTTTCAAATGTAACAAACCCCCATCCTCATGTTGTACTAAAAGACAGTAGGCATACAATTCCTTTGGCCCTCTCAGTCTGTTTCACCATGCTTGGCTTCAGCAACACCCTGTTTCCATTCTGGGAAGCCATGTCTCCTGACCGCTAACCCTAACTTGGGTCTTAACCCTAATTTTTTCTTTGGACTGAAACATTTCCCTGTCCACATGGTGTACTAACTGGCAGTATGTTATCCTCCTGATGGCCTACTCAGTCTGTTTTAGCAATCTAGGCTTCACCAAGACCCTGGTTACATCCTGGGAAGCCAAGTCTCCCCAACCCTAACCCTAATTTGAGTCTCAGGCCAAATTTCCTTTTTGGACTGAAACATACCGCCGTCCACAGAGTGTACCAAATGTCAGTATGGAAGACATCTTGATGTCCCACTCAGTCTGATTCAGCAAGCTAGGCTTCACCAAGGATGCGTTTCCAACCTGGGAAGCCACATCTCCCCAACCCTAACCCTCACTTGAGACTTAACCTGATTTTCTTGTGCGAATGTAACAAACCCCCATCCTCATGTTGTACTAAAAGACAGTAGGCACACAATTCCTTTGGCCCTCTCAGTCTGTTTCACCATGCTTGGCTTCAGCAACACCCTGTTTCCCTTCTGGGAAGCCATGTCTCCTGACCGCTAACCCTAACTTGGGTCTTAACCCTAATTTTTTCCTTGGACTGAAACATTTCCCTGTCCACATGGTGTACTAACTGGCAGTATGTTATACTCCTGATGGCCTACTCAGTCTGTTTTACCAATCTAGGCTTCACCAAAACACTGGTTACATCCTGGGAAGCCAAGTCTCCCCAACCCTAACCCTAATTTGAGTCTCAGGCCCAATTTCCTTTTTGGACTGAAACATAATGCCGTCCACAGAGTGTACCAAATGTCAGTATGGAAGACATCTTGATGTCCCTCTCAGTCTGATTCAGCATGTTAGGCTTCACCAAGGACCCGTTTCCAACCTGGGAAGCCACATCTCCCCATCGCTAGCCCTAACTTGAGATTTTACCCTAATTTTCTTGTGCAAATGTAACAAACCCCCATCCTCATGTTCTACTAAAAGACAGTAGGCACACAATTCCTTTGGCCCTCTCAGTCTGTTTCACCATGCTTGGCTTCACCAACACCCTGTTTCCCTTCTGGGAAGCCATGTCTCCTGACCGCTAACCCTAACTTGGGTCTTAACCCTAATTTTTTCTTTGGACTGAAACAGTTCCCTGTCCACATGGTGTACTAACTGGCAGTATGTTATACTCCTGATGACCTACTCAGTCTGTTTTACCAATCTAGGCTTCACCAAAACCCTGGTTACATCCTGGGAAGCCAATTCTCCCCAACCCTAACCCTAATTTGAGTCTTAGCCCTAATTTCCTTTTTGGACTGAAACATACCGCCGTCCACAGAGTGTACCAAATGTCAGTATGGAAGACATCTTGATGTCCCACTCAGTCTGATTCAGCAAGCTAGGCTTCACCAAGGACGCGTTTCCAACCTGGGAAGCCACATCTCCCCAACCCTAACCCTCACTTGAGACTTAACCTGATTTTCTTGTGCAAATGTAACAAACCCCCATCCTCATGTTGTAATAAAAGACAGTAGGCACACGATTCCTTTGGCCCTCTCAGTCTGTTTCACCATGCTTGGCTTCAGCAACACCGTGTTTCCATTCTGGGAAGCCATATCTCCTGACCGCTAACCCTAACTTGGGTCTTAACCCTAATTTTTTCTTCCGACTGAAACATTTCCCTGTCCACATGGTGTACTAACTGGCAGTATGTTATACTCCTGATGGCCTACTCAGTCTGTTTTACCAATCTAGGCTTCACCAAAACCCTGGTTACATCCTGGGAAGCCAAGTCTCCCCAACCCTAACCCTAATTTGAGTCTCAGGCCTCGTTTCCTTTTGGGACTGAAACATACCGCCGTCCACAGAGTGTACCAAATGTCAGTATGGAAGACATCTTGATGTCCCACTCAGTCTGATTCAGCAAGCTAGGCTTCACCAAGGACCCGTTTCCAACCTGGGAAGCCACATCTCCCCAACCCTAACCCTAACTTGAGACTTAACCTGATTTTCTTGTGCAAATGTAACAAACCCCCATCCTCATGTTGTACTAAAAGACAGTAGGCACACGATTCCTTTGGCCCTCTCAGTCTGTTTCACCATGCTTGGCTTCAGCAACACCCTGTTTCCATTCTGGGAAGCCATGTCTCCTGACCGCTAACCCTAACTTGGGTCTTAACCCTAATTTTTTCTTTGGACTGAAACATTTCCCTGTCCACATGGTGTACTAACTGGCAGTATGTTATCCTCCTGATGGCCTACTCAGTCTGTTTTACCAATCTAGGCTTCACCAAAACCCTGGTTACAACCTGGGAAGCCAAGTCTCCCCAACCCTAACCCTAATTTGAGTCTCAGGCCTAATTTCCTTTTTGGACTGAAACATACTGCCGTCCACAGAGTGTACCAAATGTCAGTATGGAAGACATCTTGATGTCCCACTCAGTCTGATTCAGCAAGTTAGGCTTCACCAAGGACCCGTTTCCAACCTGGGAAGCCACATCTCCCCAACCCTAACCCTCACATGAGACTTAACCTGATTTTCTTGTGCAAATGGAACAAACCCCCATCCTCATGTCCTACTAAAAGACAGTAGGCACACGATTCCTTTGGCCCTCTCAGTCTGTTTCACCATGCTTGGCTTCAGCAACACCCTGTTTCCCTTCTGGGAAGCCAAGTCTCCCGACCCCTAACCCTCACTTGGGTCTTAACCCAAATATCCTCTATGGAATGAAACATCTCCCTCTCCATAGGGTGTATTAACAGGCAGTATGTTATCCTCCTGATGGCCTACTCAGTCTGTTTTACCAATCTATGCTTCACCAAGACCCTGGTTCCATCCTGGGAAACCAATTCTCCCCAACCCTAACCCTAATTTGAGTCTTAGCCCTTTTTTCCTTTTTGGACTGAAACATACCGCCGTCCACAGAGTGTACCAAATGTCAGTATGGAAGCCATCTTGATGGCGACTCAGTCTGATTCACCAAGCTAGGCTTCACCAAGAACTCGTTTTCTACCTGGCAAGCCACATCTCCCCATCCCTAGCCCTAACATGAGATTTTACCCCAATTTTCTTGTGCAACTGTAACAAACCGCCGTCCACGCTTTGTAGTAAAAGAAAGAAGGCACCCCGTTCTGATGGCCCACTCTGTCTGTTTTAGCAAGCTTGCCTTCACCAAAGCCCTGTTTCCATTCGGGGAAGCCCAGTCTCCCCAATCCTAACCCTAACCTGGTTTTTAACCCTAATTTCCGTTTGGGAATCAAACATCCCCCGTCCAAACAGTGTTCTAAAAGACAGGAGGCAACCCTTGGTGAAGCCCCACTCACTCTATTTCAACATGCTTGGCTTTTCAGAGGCCCTGGTTCACTCCTGGGAAGCCAAGTCTCCACAACCCTAACCCTACCTGGAGTCTTAACCCTAATGTTCTTGTGCGACTGTAACAAACGCCCATCCACAGGTTGACAGTAGGCACACCACTCCTTTGGCCCTGTCAGTCTGTTTCACCATGCTTGGCTTCAGCAACACCCTGTTTCCCTTCTGGGAAGCCAAGTCTCCCGACCCCTAACCCTCACTTGGGTCTTAACCCAAATTTCCTCTATGGATTGAAACATGTCCCTGTCCATAGGGTGTATTAACAGGCAGTATGTTATCCTCCTGATGGCCTACTCAGTCTGTTTTACCAAATTAGGCTTCACCAAGACCGTGGTTCCCTCCTGGGAAAACAAGTCTCCCCAACCCTAAAACTAATTTGAGTCTCAGGCCTAATTTCCTTTTTGGACTGAAACATACTGCCGTCCACAGAGTGTACCAAATGTCAGTATGGAAGACATCTTGATGTCCCACTCAGTCTGATTCAGCAAGTTAGGCTTCACCAAGGACCCGTTTCCAACCTGGGAAGCCACATCTCCCCAACCCTAACCCTAACTTGAGACTTAACCTGATTTTCTTGTGCAAATGTAACAAACCCCCATCCTCATGTCCTACTAAAAGACAGTAGGCACACGATTCGTTTGGCCCTCTCAGTCTGTTTCACCATGCTTGGCTTCAGCAACACCCTGTTTCCATTCTGGGAAGCCAAGTCTCCCGACCCCTAACCCTCACTTGGGTCTTAACCCAAATATCCTCTATGGAATGAAACATCTCCCTCTCCATAGGGTGTATTAACAGGCAGTATGTTATCCTCCTGATGGCCTACTCAGTCTGTTTTACCAATCTATGCTTCACCAAGACCCTGGTTCCATCCTGGGAAACCAATTCTCCCCAACCCTAACCCTAATTTGAGTCTCAGCCCGTTTTTCCTTTTTGGACTGAAACATACCGCCGTCCACAGAGTGTACCAAATGTCAGTATGGAAGCCATCTTGATGGCGACTCAGTCTGATTCACCTAGCTAGGCTTCACCAAGAACTCGTTTTCTACCTGGCAAGCCACATCTCCCCTTCCCTAGCCCTAACATGAGATTTTACCCCAATTTTCTTGTGCAACTGTAACAAACTGCCGTCCACGCTTTGAAGTAAAAGAAAGAAGGCACCCCGTTCTGATGGCCCACTCAGTCTGTTTTAGCAAGCTTGCCTTCACCAAAGCCCTGATTCCATTCGGGGAAGCCCAGTCTCCCCAATCCTAACCCTAACCTGGGTTTTAACCCTAATTTCCGTTTGGGAATCAAACATCCCCCGTCCAAACAGTGTTCTAAAAGACAGGAGGCAACCCTTGGTGAAGCCCCACTCACTCTATTTCAACATGCTTGGCTTTTCAGAGGCCCTGGTTCACTCCTGGGAAGCCAAGTCTCCACAACCCTAACGCTACCTGGAGTCTTAACCCTAATGTTCTTGTGCGACTGTAACAAACGCCCATCCACAGGTTGACAGTAGGCACACCACTCCTTTGGCCCTGTCAGTCTGTTTCACCATGCTTGGCTTCAGCAACACCCTGTTTCCCTTCTGGGAAGCCAAGTCTCCCGACCCCTAACCCTCACTTGGGTCTTAACCCAAATTTCCTCTATGGAATGAAACATGTCCCTGTCCATAGGGTGTATTAACAGGCAGTATGTTATCCTCCTGATGGCCTACTCAGTCTGTTTTACCAATCTATGCTTCACCAAGACCCTGGTTCCATCCTGGGAAACCAATTCTCCCCAACCCTAACCCTAATTTGAGTCTTAGCCCTAATTTCCTTTTTGGACTGAAACATACCGCCGTCCACAGAGTGTACCAAATGTCAGTATGGAAGACATCTTGATGTCCCACTCAGTCTGATTCAGCAAGCTAGGCTTCACCAAGGACCTATTTCTAGCCTGGGAAGCCACATCTCCCCAACCCTAACCCTAACTTGAGACTCAACCTGATTTCGTTGTGCAAATGTAACAAACCCCCATCCTCATGTTGTACTAAAAGACAGTAGGCACACAATTCCTTTGGCCCTCTCAGTCTGTTTCACCATGCTTGGCTTCAGCAACACTGTGTTTCCATTCTGGGAAGCCATATCTCCTGACAGCTAACCCTAACTTGGGTCTTAACCCTAATTTTTTTCTTCCGAATGAAACATTTCCCTGTCCACATGGTGTACTAACTGGCAGTATGTTATACTCCTGATGGCCTACTCAGTCTGTTTTACCAATCTAGGCTTCACCAAAACCCTGGTTACATCCTGGGAAGCCAAGTCTCCCCAACCCTAACCCTAATTTGAGTCTCAGGCCTCGTTTCCTTTTGGGACTGAAACATACCGCCGTCCACAGAGTGTACCAAATGTCAGTATGGAAGACATCTTGATGTCCCACTCAGTCTGATTCAGCAAGCTAGGCTTCACCAAGGACCCGTTTCCAACCTGGGAAGCCACATCTCCCCAACCCTAACCCTAACTTGAGACTTAACCTGATTTTCTTGTGCAAATGTAACAAACCCCCATCCTCATGTTGTACTAAAAGACAGTAGGCACACGATTCCTTTGGCCCTCTCAGTCTGTTTCACCATGCTTGGCTTCAGCAACACCCTGTTTCCCTTCTGGGAAGCCATGTCTCCTGACCGCTAACCCTAACTTGGGTCTTAACCCTAATTTTTTCTTTGGACTGAAACATTTCCCTGTCCACATGGTGTACTAACTGGCAGTATGTTATCCTCCTGATGGCCTACTCAGTCTGTTTTACCAATCTAGGCTTCACCAAAACCCTGGTTACAACCTGGGAAGCCAAGTCTCCCCAACCCTAACCCTAATTTGAGTCTCAGGCCTAATTTCCTTTTTGGACTGAAACATACTGCCGTCCACAGAGTGTACCAAATGTCAGTATGGAAGACATCTTGATGTCCCACTCAGTCTGATTCAGCAAGTTAGGCTTCACCAAGGACCCGTTTCCAACCTGGGAAGCCACATCTCCCCAACCCTAACCCTAACTTGAGACTTAACCTGATTTTCTTGTGCAAATGTAACAAACCCCCATCCTCATGTCCTACTAAAAGACAGTAGGCACACGATTCGTTTGGCCCTCTCAGTCTGTTTCACCATGCTTGGCTTCAGCAACACCCTGTTTCCATTCTGGGAAGCCAAGTCTCCCGACCCCTAACCCTCACTTGGGTCTTAACCCAAATATCCTCTATGGAATGAAACATCTCCCTCTCCATAGGGTGTATTAACAGGCAGTATGTTATCCTCCTGATGGCCTACTCAGTCTGTTTTACCAATCTATGCTTCACCAAGACCCTGGTTCCATCCTGGGAAACCAATTCTCCCCAACCCTAACCCTAATTTGAGTCTCAGCCCGTTTTTCCTTTTTGGACTGAAACATACCGCCGTCCACAGAGTGTACCAAATGTCAGTATGGAAGCCATCTTGATGGCGACTCAGTCTGATTCACCTAGCTAGGCTTCACCAAGAACTCGTTTTCTACCTGGCAAGCCACATCTCCCCTTCCCTAGCCCTAACATGAGATTTTACCCCAATTTTCTTGTGCAACTGTAACAAACCGCCGTCCACGCTTTGAAGTAAAAGAAAGAAGGCACCCCGTTCTGATGGCCCACTCAGTCTGTTTTAGCAAGCTTGCCTTCACCAAAGCCCTGATTCCATTCGGGGAAGCCCAGTCTCCCCAATCCTAACCCTAACCTGGGTTTTAACCCTAATTTCCGTTTGGGAATCAAACATCCCCCGTCCAAACAGTGTTCTAAAAGACAGGAGGCAACCCTTGGTGAAGCCCCACTCACTCTATTTCAACATGCTTGGCTTTTCAGAGGCCCTGGTTCACTCCTGGGAAGCCAAGTCTCCACAACCCTAACCCTACCTGGAGTCTTAACCCTAATGTTCTTGTGCGACTGTAACAAACGCCCATCCACAGGTTGACAGTAGGCACACCACTCCTTTGGCCCTGTCAGTCTGTTTCACCATGCTTGGCTTCAGCAACACCCTGTTTCCCTTCTGGGAAGCCAAGTCTCCCAACCCCTAACCCTCACTTGGGTCTTAACCCAAATTTCCTCTATGGAATGAAACATGTCCCTGTCCATAGGGTGTATTAACAGGCAGTATGTTATCCTCCTGATGGCCTACTCAGTCTGTTTTACCAATCTATGCTTCACCAAGACCCCGGTTCCATCCTGGGAAACCAATTCTCCCCAACCCTAACCCTAATTTGAGTCTTAGCCCTAATTTCCTTTTTGGACTGAAACATACCGCCGTCCACAGAGTGTACCAAATGTCAGTATGGAAGACATCTTGATGTCCCACTCAGTCTGATTCAGCATGCTAGGCTTCACCAAGGACCTATTTCCAGCATGGGAAGCCACATCTCCCCAACCCTAACCCTAACTTGAGACTCAACCTGATTTCGTTGTGCAAATGTAACAAACCCCCATCCTCACGTTGTACTAAAAGACAGTAGGCACACAATTCCTTTGGCCCTCTCAGTCTGTTTCACCATGCTTGGCTTCAGCAACACCGTGTTTCCATTCTGGGAAGCCATATCTCCTGACAGCTAACCCTAACTTGGGTCTTAACCCTAATTTTTTTCTTCCGACTGAAACATTTCCCTGTCCACATGGTGTACTAACTGGCAGTATGTTATACTCCTGATGGCCTACTCAGTCTGTTTTACCAATCTAGGCTTCACCAAAACCCTGGTTACATCCTGGGAAGCCAAGTCTCCCCAACCCTAACCCTAATTTGAGTCTCAACCCTCATTTCCTTTTGGGACTGAAACATACCGCCATCCACAGAGTGTACCAAATGTCAGTATGGAAGACATCTTGATGTCCCACTCAGTCTGATTCAGCAAGCTAGGCTTCACCAAGGACCCATTTCCAACCTGGGAAGCCACATCTCCCCAACCCTAATCCTAACTTGAGACTTAACCTGATTTTCTTGTGCAAATGTAACAAACCCCCATCCTCATGTGGTACTAAAAGACAGTAGGCACACAATTCCTTTGGTCCTCTCAGTCTGTTTCACCATGCTTGGCTTCAGCAACACCCTGTTTCCCTTCTGGGAAGCCAAGTCTCCCGACCCCTAACCCTCACTTGGGTCTTAACCCAAATTTCCTCTATGGAATGAAACATCTCCCTCTCCATAGGGTGTATTAACAGGCAGTATGTTATCCTCCGGATGGCCTACTCAGTCTGTTTTACCAATCTATGCTTCACCAAGACCCTGGTTCCATCCTGGGAAACCAATTCTCCCCAACCCTAACCCTAATTTGAGTCTTAGCCCGTTTTTCCTTTTTGGACTGAAACATACCGCCGTCCACAGAGTGTACCAAATGTCAGTATGGAAGCCATCTTGATGGCGACTCAGTCTGATTCACCAAGCTAGGCTTCACCAAGAACTCGTTTTCTACCTGGCAAGCCACATCTCCCCTTCCCTAGCCCTAACATGAGATTTTACCCCAATTTTCTTGTGCAACTGTAACAAACCGCCGTCCACGCTTTGAAGTAAAAGAAAGAAGGCACCCCGTTCTGATGGCCCACTCAGTCTGTTTTAGCAAGCTTGCCTTCACCGAAGCCCTGATTCCATTCGGGGAAGCCCAGTCTCCCCAATCCTAACCCTAACCTGGGTTTTAACCCTAATTTCCGTTTGGGAATCAAACATCCCCCGTCCAAACAGTGTTCTAAAAGACAGGAGGCAACCTTTGGTGAAGCCCCACTCACTCTATTTCAACATGCTTGGCTTTTCAGAGGCCCTGGTTCACTCCTGGGAAGCCAAGTCTCCACAACCCTAACCCTACCTGGAGTCTTAACCCTAATGTTCTTGTGCGACTGTAACAAACGCCCATCCACAGGTTGACAGTAGGCACACCACTCCTTTGGCCCTGTCAGTCTGTTTCACCATGCTTGGCTTCAGCAACACCCTGTTTCCCTTCTGGGAAGCCAAGTCTCCCGACCCCTAACCCTCACTTGGGTCTTAACCCAAATTTCCTCTATGGAATGAAACATGTCCCTGTCCATAGGGTGTATTAACAGGCAGTATGTTATCCTCCTGATGGCCTACTCAGTCTGTTTTACCAATCTATGCTTCACCAAGACCCTGGTTCCATCCTGGGAAACCAATTCTCCCCAACCCTAACCCTAATTTGAGTCTTAGCCCTAATTTCCTTTTTGGACTGAAACATACCGCCGTCCACAGAGTGTACCAAATGTCAGTATGGAAGACATCTTGATGTCCCACTCAGTCTGATTCAGCAAGCTAGGCTTCACCAAGGACCTATTTCCAGCCTGGGAAGCCACATCTCCCCAACCCTAACCCTAACTTGAGACTCAACCTGATTTCGTTGTGCAAATGTAACAAACCCCCATCATCATGTTGTACTAAAAGACAGTAGGCACACAATTCCTTTGGCCCTCTCAGTCTGTTTCACCATGCTTGGCTTCAGCAACACCGTGTTTCCATTCTGGGAAGCCATATCTCCTGACAGCTAACCCTAACTTGGGTCTTAACCCTAATTTTTTTCTTCCGAATGAAACATTTCCCTGTCCACATGGTGTACTAACTGGCAGTATGTTATACTCCTGATGGCCTACTCAGTCTGTTTTACCAATCTAGGCTTCACCAAAACCCTGGTTACATCCTGGGAAGCCAAGTGTCCCCAACCCTAACCCTAATTTGAGTCTCAACCCTCATTTTCTTTTGGGACTGAAACATACCGCCATCCACAGAGTGTACCAAATGTCAGTATGGAAGACATCTTGATGTCCCACTCAGTCTGATTCAGCAAGCTAGGCTTCACCAAGGACCCATTTCCAACCTGGGAAGCCACATCTCCCCAACCCTAACCCTAACTTCCGACTTAACCCTGATTTTCTTGTGCAAATGTAACAAACCCCCATCCTCATGTTGTACTAAAAGACAGTAGGCATACAATTCCTTTGGCCGTCTCAGTCTGTTTCACCATGCTTGGCTTCAGCAACACCCTGTTTCCATTCTGGGAAGCCATGTCTCCTGACCGCTAACCCTAACTTGGGTCTTAACCCTAATTTTTTCTTTGGACTGAAACATTTCCCTGTCCACATGGTGTACTAACTGGCAGTATGTTCTCCTCCTGATGGCCTACTCAGTCTGTTTTAGCAATTTAGGCTTCACCAAGACCCTGGTTACATCCTGGGAAGCCAAGTCTCCCCAACCCTAACCCTAATTTGAGTCTCAGGCCAAATTTCCTTTTTGGACTGAAACATACCGCCGTCCACAGAGTGTACCAAATGTCAGTATGGAAGCCATCTTGATGTCCCACTCAGTCTGATTCAGCAAGCTAGGCTTCACCAAGGACGCGTTTCCAACCTGGGAAGCCACATCTCCCCAACCCTAACCCTAACTTGAGACTTAACCTGATTTTCTTGTGCAAATTTAACAAACCCCCATCCTCATGTCCTACTAAAAGACAGTAGGCACACGATTCGTTTGGCCCTCTCAGTCTGTTTCACCATGCTTTGCTTCAGCAACACCCTGTTTCCATTCTGGGAAGCCAAGTCTCCCGACCCCTAACCCTCACTTGGGTCTTAACCCAAATATCCTCAATGGAATGAAACATCTCCCTCTCCATAGGGTGTATTAACAGGCAGTATGTTATCCTCTTGATGGCCTACTCAGTCTGTTTTACCAGTCTATGCTTCACCAAGACCCTGGTTCCATCCTGGGAAACCAATTCTCCCCAACCCTAACCCTAATTTGAGTCTCAGCCCGTTTTTCCTTTTTGGACTGAAACATACCGCCGTCCACAGAGTGTACCAAATGTCAGTATGGAAGCCATCTTGATGGCGACTCAGTCTGATTCACCTAGCTAGGCTTCACCAAGAACTCGTTTTCTACCTGGCAAGCCACATCTCCCCTTCCCTAGCCCTAACATGAGATTTTACCCCAATTTTCTTGTGCAACTGTAACAAACCGCCGTCCACGCTTTGAAGTAAAAGAAAGAAGGCACCCCGTTCTGATGGCCCACTCAGTCTGTTTTAGCAAGCTTGCCTTCACCAAAGCCCTGATTCCATTCGGGGAAGCCCAGTCTCCCCAATCCTAACCCTAACCTGGTTTTTAACCCTAATTTCCGTTTGGGAATCAAACATCCCCCGTCCAAACAGTGTTCTAAAAGACAGGAGGCAACCCTTGGTGAAGCCCCACTCACTCTATTTCAACATGCTTGGCTTTTCAGAGGCCCTGGTTCACTCCTGGGAAGCCAAGTCTCCACAACCCTAACCCTACCTGGAGTCTTAACCCTAATGTTCTTGTGCGACTGTAACAAACGCCCATCCACAGGTTGACAGTAGGCACACCACTCCTTTGGCCCTGTCAGTCTGTTTCACCATGCTTGGCTTCAGCAACACCCTGTTTCCCTTCTGGGAAGCCAAGTCTCCCGACCCCTAACCCACACTTGGGTCTTATCCCAAATTTCCTCTATGGAATGAAACATGTCCCTGTCCATAGGGTGTATTAACAGGCAGTATGTTATCCTCCTGATGGCCTACTCAGTCTGTTTTACCAATCTATGCTTCACCAAGACCCTGGTTCCATCCTGGGAAACCAAGTCTCCCCAACCCTAACCCTAATTTGAGTCTTAGCCCTAATTTCCTTTTTGGACTGAAACATACCGCCGTCCACAGAGTGTACCAAATGTCAGTATGGAAGACATCTTGATGTCCCACTCAGTCTGATTCAGCAAGCTAGGCTTCACCAAGGACCTATTTCCAGCCTGGGAAGCCACATCTCCACAACCCTAACCCTAACTTGAGACTCAACCTGATTTCGTTGTGCAAATGTAACAAACCCCCATCCTCATGTTGTACTAAAAGACAGTAGGCACACAATTCCTTTGGCCCTCTCAGTCTGTTTCACCATGCTTGGCTTCAGCAACACCGTGTTTCCATTCTGGGAAGCCATATCTCCTGACAGCTAACCCTAACTTGGGTCTTAACCCTAATTTTTTTCTTCCGACTGAAACATTTCCCTGTCCACATGGTGTACTAACTGGCAGTATGTTATACTCCTGATGGCCTACTCAGTCTGTTTTACCAATCTAGGCTTCACCAAAACCCTGGTTACATCCTGGGAAGCCAAGTGTCCCCAACCATAACCCTAATTTGAGTCTCAACCCTCATTTCCTTTTGGGACTGAAACATACCGCCATCCACAGAGTGTACCAAATGTCAGTATGGAAGACATCTTGATGTCCCACTCAGTCTGATTCAGCAAGCTAGGCTTCACCAAGGACCCATTTCCAACCTGGGAAGCCACATCTCCCCAACCCTAACCCTAACTTGAGACTTAACCTGATTTTCTTGTGCAAATGTAACAAACCCCCATCCTCATGTGGTACTAAAAGACAGTAGGCACACAATTCCTTTGGTCCTCTCAGTCTGTTTCACCATGCTTGGCTTCAGCAACACCCTGTTTCCCTTCTGGGAAGCCAAGTCTCCCGACCCCTAACCCTCACTTGGGTCTTAACCCAAATTTCCTCTATGGAATGAAACATCTCCCTCTCCATAGGGTGTATTAACAGGCAGTATGTTATCCGCCGGATGGCCTACTCAGTCTGTTTTACCAATCTATGCTTCACCAAGACCCTGGTTCCATCCTGGGAAACCAATTCTCCCCAACCCTAACCCTAATTTGAGTCTCAGCCCGTTTTTCCTTTTTGGACTGAAACATACCGCCGTCCACAGAGTGTACCAAATGTCAGTATGGAAGCCATCTTGATGGCGACTCAGTCTGATTCACCAAGCTAGGCTTCACCAAGAACTCGTTTTCTACCTGGCAAGCCACATCTCCCCTTCCCTAGCCCTAACATGAGATTTTACCCCAATTTTCTTGTGCAACTGTAACAAACCGCCGTCCACGCTTTGAAGTAAAAGAAAGAAGGCACCCCGTTCTGATGGCCCACTCAGTCTGTTTTAGAAAGCTTGCCTTCACCGAAGCCCTGATTCCATTCGGGGAAGCCCAGTCTCCCCAATCCTAACCCTAACCTGGTTTTTAACCCTAATTTCCGTTTGGGAATCAAACATCCCCCGTCCAAACAGTGTTCTAAAAGACAGGAGGCAACCCTTGGTGAAGCCCCACTCACTCTATTTCAACATGCTTGGCTTTTCAGAGGCCCTGGTTCACTCCTGGGAAGCCAAGTCTCCACAACCCTAACCCTACCTGGAGTCTTAACCCTAATGTTCTTGTGCGACTGTAACAAACGCCCATCCACAGGTTGACAGTAGGCACACCACTCCTTTGGCCCTGTCAGTCTGTTTCACCATGCTTGGCTTCAGCAACACCCTGTTTCCCTTCTGGGAAGCCAAGTCTCCCGACCCCTAACCCACACTTGGGTCTTAACCCAAATTTCCTCTATGGAATGAAACATGTCCCTGTCCATAGGGTGTATTAACAGGCAGTATGTTATCCTCCTGATGGCCTACTCAGTCTGTTTTACCAATCTAGGCTTCACCAAAACCCTGGTTACATCCTGGGAAGCCAAGTCTCCCCAACCCTAACCCTAATTTGAGTCTCAACCCTCATTTCCTTTTGGGACTGAAACATACCGCCATCCACAGAGTGTACCAAATGTCAGTATGGAAGACATCTTGATGTCCCACTCAGTCTGATTCAGCAAGCTAGGCTTCACCAAGGACCCATTTCCAACCTGGGAAGCCACATCTCCCCAACCCTAACCCTAACTTCTGACTTAACCCTGATTTTCTTGTGCAAATGTAACAAACCCCCATCCTCATGTTGTACTAAAAGACAGTAGGCATACAATTCCTTTGGCCCTCTCAGTCTGTTTCACCATGCTTGGCTTCAGCAACACCCTGTTTCCATTCTGGGAAGCCATGTCTCCTGACCGCTAACCCTAACTTGGGTCTTAACCCTAATTTTTTCTTTGGACTGAAACATTTCCCTGTCCACATGGTGTACTAACTGGCAGTATGTTCTCCTCCTGATGGCCTACTCAGTCTGTTTTAGCAATCTAGGCTTCACCAAGACCCTGGTTACATCCTGGGAAGCCAAGTCTCCCCAACCCTAACCCTAATTTGAGTCTCAGGCCAAATTTCCTTTTTGGACTGAAACATACCGCCGTCCACAGAGTGTACCAAATGTCAGTATGGAAGCCATCTTGATGTCCCACTCAGTCTGATTCAGCAAGCTAGGCTTCACCAAGGACGCGTTTCCAACCTGGGAAGCCACATCTCCCCAACCCTAACCCTAACTTGAGACTTAACCTGATTTTCTTGTGCGAATGTAACAAACCCCCATCCTCATGTTGTACTAAAAGACAGTAGGCACACAATTCCTTTGGCCCTCTCAGTCTGTTTCACCATGCTTGGCTTCAGCAACACCCTGTTTCCCTTCTGGGAAGCCATGTCTCCTGACCGCTAACCCTAACTTGGGTTTTAACCCTAATTTTTTCCTTGGACTGAAACATTTCCCTGTCCACATGGTGTACTAACTGGCAGTATGTTATCCTCCTGATGGCCTACTCAGTCTGTTTTACCAATCTAGGCTTCACCAAAACCCTGGTTACATCCTGGGAAGCCAAGTCTCCCCAACCCTAACCCTAATTTGAGTCTCAGGCTTAATTTCCTTTTTGGACTGAAACATACCGCCGTCCACAGAGTGTACCAAATGTCAGTATGGAAGACATCTTGATGTCCCACTCAGTCTGATTCAGCAAGCTAGGCTTCACCAAGGACCCGTTTCCAACCTGGAAAGCCACATCTCCCCAACCCTAACCCTAACTTGAGACTTAACCTGATTTTCTTGTGCAAATGTAACAAACCCCCATCCTCATGTTGTACTAAAAGACAGTAGGCACACGATTCCTTTGGCCCTCTCAGTCTGTTTCACCATGCTTGGCTTCAGCAACACCGTGTTTCCATTCTGGGAAGCCATGTCTCCTGACCTCTAACCCTAACTTGGGTCTTAACCCTAATTTTTTCTTTGGACTGAAACATTTCCCTGTCCTCATGGTGTACTATCTGGCAGTATGTTATACTCCTGATGGCCTACTCAGTCTGTTTTACCAATCTAGGCTTCACCAAAACCCTGGTTACATCCTGGGAAGCCAAGTCTCCCCAACCCTAACCCTAATTTGAGTCTCACGCCTCGTTTCCTTTTGGGACTGAAACATACCGCCGTCCACAGAGTGTACCAAATGTCAGTATGGAAGACATCTTGATGTCCCACTCAGTCTGATTCAGCAAGCTAGGCTTCACCAAGGACCCGTTTCCAACCTGGGAAGCCACATCTCCCCAACCCTAACCCTAACTTGAGACTTTACCCTGATTTTCTTGTGCAAATGTAACAAACCCCCATCCTCATGTTGTACTAAACGACAGTAGGCACCCCGTTCTGATTACCCACTTTGTGTGTTCTACTAAGCTTGGCTTCAGCAACACCCTGTTTCCATTCTGGGAAGCCCAGTCTCCCCAACCCTAATCCTAACTTGGGTTTTAACCCAAATATTGTAGAGGAATGTGAACATCCCACAGTCCACACGGTGTAGTAAAAGACAGGAGGCAACCCATCCTAATGGGCCACTCACTGTGTTTCACTGTGCTTGGCTTTACCGAGGTCCTGGTTCCCTCCTGAGAATCCCAGTTTCCCCAACCCTAACCCTATTTTGAGTTTCAGCCCTAATTTCCTTTTTGGACCGAAACATACCGCCATCCACAGAGTGTACCAAACGTCAGTATGGAAGCCATCTTGATGGCGACTCAGTCTTATTCACCAAGCTAGGCTTCACCAAGAACTCGTTTTCTACCTGGCAAGCCACATCTCCCCATCACTAGCCCTAACATGAGATTTTACCCTAATTTTCTTGTGCAATTGTAAGAAACCGCCGTCCACGCTTTGTAGTAAAAGAAAGAAGGCACCCCGTTCTGATGGCCCACTCAGTCTGTTTTACCAAACTTACCGTCACCAACACCTTCTTTCCGTTCTGGGAAGACCAGTCTCCCGAACCCTAACCCTAACATGGGTTTTAACCCTAATTTCCTTTTGGGGATGAAACATCCCCCCGTCCACACAGTGTACTAAAAGACAGGAGGTAACCTTTCATGAAGGCCCACTCATTCTCTTTCAACATGCTTTTCTTTTCCGAGGCCATGGTTCACTCCTGGGAAGGCAAGTCTCCCCAACCCTAACCCTAACTTGGGTCTTAACCCTAATTTTTTCTTTGGACTGAAACATTTCCCTGTCCACATGGTATACTAACTGGCAGTATGTTATACTCCTGACGGTCTACTCAGTCTGTTTTACCAATCGAGGTTTCACCAAGACCCTGGTTCCATCCTGGGAAGCCCAGTCTCCCCAACGCTAACTCTAACTTGGGTTTCAACCCAAATATTGTAGAGGAACGTTAACATCCCACAGTTCACAAGGTGTAGTAAAAGACAAGAGGCAACCCATCCTGTTGGGCCACTCAATCGGTGTCACCATGCTTGGCTTTACCGAGTTCCTGTTTCCCTCCTGAGTAGCCCAGTCTCCCCAACCCTAATCCTAATTGGAATCTCAACACTAATCTCCTTTTTGGACTGAAACATACCGCCGTCCACAGAGTGTACCAAATGTCAGTATGGAAGCCATCTTGTTGTCCCACTCAGTCTGATTCACCAAGCTAGGCTTCACCAAGAACCCATTTCCAACCTGGGAAGTCCAGTCTCCCAAACCCTAACCCCAACGTCGGTTTTAACCCTAATTTCCTTTTAGGAATGAAACATCCCCCCATCCACACGGTGTTCTAGAAGAAAGGAGGCAACCCTTCGTGAAGGCCCACTCATTCTGTTTCAACATGCTTGGCTTTTCCGAGGCCCTGGTTCACTCCTGGGAAGCCACGTCTCCCCAACCCTAACTCTAACTTGAGACTTAACCTAATTTTCTTGTGCAACTGTAACAAACCGCCGTCCACACTTTGCACTAAAAGATAGTACGCACCCCGTTCTGATGTCCCACTCAGTCTGTTTTACCATGCTCGCCTTCACCAACACCCTGTTTCCATTCTGGGAAGCCCATTTTCCCGAACCCTACCCTAACTTGGGTTTTAACCCTAATTTCCTCTTGGGAATGAAACATCCCCCCGTCCACACAGTGTACTAAAAGACAGGAGGCAACTTTCGTGAAGGCCCACTCATTCTCTTTCAACATGCTTTTCTTTTCCGAGGCCATGGTTCACTCCTGGGAAGTCAAGTCTCCCCAACCCTAACCCTAACTTGGATCTTAACCCTAATTTCCTCTTGGGACTGAAACATGTCCCTGTCCACACTGTGTACTAACGGGCAATATATTATCCTCCTGATGGCCCATTCAGTCTGTTTTACCAATCGAGGCTTCACCAAGACCCTGGTTCCATCCTGGGAAGCCCAGTCTGCCCAACCCTAACCCTAACTTGGTTTTTAACCCAAATATTGTAGAGGAACTTTAACATCCCACATTCCACACGGTGTACTAAAAGACAGGAGGAAACCCATCCTGATGGGCCACTCAATCTGTTTCAGCATGCTTGGCTTTAGCGAGTTCCTGTTTCCCTCCTGAGAAGGCCAGTCTCCCCACCCCTAACCCTAATTAGAGTATCCACCCTAATTTCCTTTTTGGACTGAAACATACCGCCGTCCACAGAGTGTACCAAATATCAGTATGGAAGCCATCTTGTTGTCCCACTCAGTCTGATTCATCAAGCTTGGCTTCACCAAGAACCCGTTTCCAACCTGGGAAGCCACATCTCCCCAACCCTTACCCTAACTTGAGTCTTAACCCTCATTTTCTTGTGCAACTGTAATAAACCCCCATCCACATGTTGTACTAAAAGACAGAAGGTACACCATTCTTTTGGCCCTCTCAGTCTGTTTCACCATGCTTGCCTTCAGCAAACCCTGTTTCCATTTTGGGATGCCAAGCCTCCCGACCCCTAAGCCTAACTTGGCACTTAACCCTAATTTCCTCTTTGGACTGAAACATGTCCCTGTCCACATGGTATACTAACGGGCAGTACGTTATCCTCCTGATGGCCTACTCAGTCTGTTTTACCAATCTAGGCTTCACCAAGGCTCTGGTTCCATCCAGGGAAGCCCAGTCTCCCCAACCCTAACCCTAACTTGGGTTTTAACCCAAATTTTGTTTAGGAACTTCAACATCCCCCAGTTCACACGGTGTGCTAAAGGCAGGAGGCAACCCATCCTGAAGGCCCACTCATTTTATTTCAACATGCCTGGCTTTCCCGACGCCCTGGTAAACTCCTGGGAATCGAAGTCTCCCCAACCCTAACCCTCACTTGGGTTTTAACTCAAATATTGTAGAAGGACGTTAACATCCCACAGTTCACAAGGTGTAGTACAAGACAAGAGGCAACCCATCCTTTTGGGCCACTCAATTGGTTTCACCATGCTTGGCTTTACCGAGGTCCTGGTTCCCTCCTGAGAAGCCCAGTTTTCCCAACCCTAATCCTAATTGGAGTCTCAACACTAATCTCCTTTTTGGACTGAAACATACCGCCGTCCACAGAGTGTACCAAATGTCAGCATGGAAGGCATCTTGTTGTCCCACTCAGTCTGATTCACCAAGCTAGGCTTCACCAAGAACCCATTTCCAACCTGGGAAGTCCAGTCTCCCAAACCCTAACCCCAATGTCGGTTTTAACCCTCATTTCCTTTTGGGAATGAAACATCCCCCCCATCCACACGGTGTTCTAGAAGACAGGAGGCAACCCTTCGTGAAGGCCCACTCATTCTGTTTCAACATCCTTGGCTTTTCCGAGGCCATGGTTCACTCCTGGGAAGGCAAGTCTCCCCAACCCTAACCCTAACTTGGATCTTAACCCTAATTTCCTCTTGGGACTGAAACATGTCCCTGTCCACACTGTGTACTAACAGGCAGTATGTTATCCTCCTGATGGCCTACTCAGTCTGTTTTACCAATCGAGGCTTCACCAAGACCCTGGTTCCATCCTGGGAAACCAATTCTCCCCAACCCTAACCCTAATTTGAGTCTTAGCCCTTTTTTCCTTTTTGGACTGAAACATACCGCCGTCCACAGAGTGTACCAAATGTCAGTATGGAAGCCATCTTGATGGCGACTCAGTCTGATTCACCAAGCTAGGCTTCACCAAGAACTCGTTTTCTACCTGGCAAGCCACATCTGCCCATCCCTAGCCCTAACATGAGATTTTACCCCAATTTTCTTGTGCAACTGTAACAAACCGCCGTCCATGCTTTGTAGTAAAAGAAAGAAGGCACCCCGTTCTGATGGCCCACTCAGTCTGTTTTAGCAAGCTTGCCTTCACCAAAGCCCTGTTTCCATTCGGGGAAGCCCAGTCTCCCCAATCCTAACCCTAACCTGGGTTTTAACCCTAATTTCCGTTTGGGAATTAAACATCCCCCGTCCAAACAGTGTTCTAAAAGACAGGAGGCAACCCTTGGTGAAGCCCCACTCACTCTATTTCAACATGCTTGGCTTTTCAGAGGCCCTGGTTCACTCCTGGGAAGCCAAGTCTCCACAACCCTAACCCTACCTGGAGTCTTAACCCTAATGTTCTTGTGCGACTGTAACAAACGCCCACCCACAGGTTGACAGTAGGCACACCACTCCTTTGGCCCTGTCAGTCTGTTTCACCATGCTTGGCATCAGCAACACCCTGTTTCCCTTCTGGGAAGCCAAGTCTCCCGACCCCTAACCCTCACTTGGGTCTTAACCCTAATTTCCTCTATGGAATGAAACATGTCCCTGTCCATAGGGTGTATTAACAGGCAGTATGTTATCCTCCTGATGGCCTACTCAGTCTGTTTTACCAATCTAGGCTTCACCAAGACCCTGGTTCCATCCGGGGAAACAAGTCTCCCCAACCCTAACCCTAATTTGAGTCTCAGGCCTAATTTCCTTTTTGGACTGAAACATACCGCCGTCCACAGAGTGTACCAAATGTCAGTATGGAAGACATCTTGATGTCCCACTCAGTCTGATTCAGCAAGTTAGGCTTCACCAAGGACCCGTTTCCAACCTGGGAAGCCACATCTCCCCAACCCTAACCCTAACATGAGACTTAACCTGATTTTCTTGTGCGAATGTAACAAACCCCCATCCTCATGTTGTACTGAAAGACAGTAGGCACACAATTCCTTTGGCCCTCTCAGTCTGTTTCACCATGCTTGGCTTCAGCAACACCCTGTTTCCATTCTGGGAAGCCATGTCTCCTGACCGCTAACCCTAACTTGGGTCTTAACCCTAATTTTTTCTTTGGACTGAAACATTTCCCTGTCCACATGGTGTACTAACTGGCAGTATGTTATACTCCTGATGGCCTACTCAGTCTGTTTTAGCAATCTAGGCTTCACCAAGACCCTGGTTACATCCTGGGAAGCCAAGTCTCCCCAACCCTAACCCTAATTTGAGTCTCAGGCCAAATTTCCTTTTTGGACTGAAACATACCGCCGTCCACAGAGTGTACCAAATGTCAGTATGGAAGCCATCTTGATGTCCCACTCAGTCTGATTCAGCAAGCTAGGCTTCACCAAGGATGCGTTTCCAACCTGGGAAGCCACATCTCCCCAACCCTAACCCTCACTTGAGACTTAACCTGATTTTCTTGTGCGAATGTAACAAACCCCCATCATCATGTTCTACTAAAAGACAGTAGGCACACAATTCCTTTGGCCCTCTCAGTCTGTTTCACCATGCTTGGCTTCAGCAACACCCTGTTTCCCTTCTGGGAAGCCATGTCTCCTGACCGCTAAGCCTAACTTGGGTTTTAACCCTAATTTTTTCCTTGGACTGAAACATTTCCCTGTCCACATGGTGTACTAACTGGCAGTATGTTATCCTCCTGATGGCCTACTCAGTCTGTTTTACCAATCTAGGCTTCACCAAAACCCTGGTTACATCCTGGGAAGCCAAGTCTCCCCAACCCTAACCCTAATTTGAGTCTCAGGCCTAATTTCCTTTTTGGACTGAAACATAACGCCGTCCACAGAGTGTACCAAATGTCAGTATGGAAGACATCTTGATGTCCCACTCAGTCTGATTCAGCAAGTTAGGCTTCACCAAGGACGCGTTTCCAACCTGGAAAGCCACATCTCCCCAACCCTAACCCTAACTTGACACTTAACCTGATTTTCTTGTGCAAATGTAACAAACCCCCATCCTCATGTTGTACTAAAAGACAGTAGGCACACAATTCCTTTGGCCCTCTCAGTCTGTTTCACCATGCTTGGCTTCAGCAACACCCTGTTTCCCTTCTGGGAAGCCATGTCTCCTGACCGCTAACCCTAACTTGGGTCTTAACCCTAATTTTTTCCTTGGACTGAAACATTTCCCTGTCCACATGGTGTACTAACTGGCAGTATGTTATACTCCTGATGGCCTACTCAGTCTGTTTTACCAATCTAGGCTTCACCAAAACACTGGTTACATCCTGGGAAGCCAAGTCTCCCCAACCCTAACCCTAATTTGAGTCTCAGGCCCAATTTCCTTTTTGGACTGAAACATAATGCCGTCCACAGAGTGTACCAAATGTCAGTATGGAAGACATCTTGATGTCCCTCTCAGTCTGATTCAGCATGTTAGGCTTCACCAAGGACCCGTTTCCAACCTGGGAAGCCACATCTCCCCATCGCTAGCCCTAACTTGAGATTTTACCCTAATTTTCTTGTGCAAATGTAACAAACCCCCATCCTCATGTTCTACTAAAAGACAGTAGGCACACAATTCCTTTGGCCCTCTCAGTCTGTTTCACCATGCTTGGCTTCACCAACACCCTGTTTCCCTTCTGGGAAGCCATGTCTCCTGACCGCTAACCCTAACTTGGGTCTTAACCCTAATTTTTTCTTTGGACTGAAACAGTTCCCTGTCCACATGGTGTACTAACTGGCAGTATGTTATACTCCTGATGACCTACTCAGTCTGTTTTACCAATCTAGGCTTCACCAAAACCCTGGTTACATCCTGGGAAGCCAATTCTCCCCAACCCTAACCCTAATTTGAGTCTTAGCCCTAATTTCCTTTTTGGACTGAAACATACCGCCGTCCACAGAGTGTACCAAATGTCAGTATGGAAGACATCTTGATGTCCCACTCAGTCTGATTCAGCAAGCTAGGCTTCACCAAGGACCCGTTTCCAACCTGGGAAGCCACATCTCCCCAACCCTAACCCTCACTTGAGACTTAACCTGATTTTCTTGTGCAAATATAACAAACCCCCATCCTCATGTTGTACTAAAAGACAGTAGGCACACAATTCCTTTGGCCCTCTCAGTCTGTTTCACCATGCTTGGCTTCAGCAACACCCTGTTTCCCTTCTGGGAAGCCAAGTCTCCCAACCCCTAACCCTCACTTGGGTCTTAACCCAAATATCCTCTATGGAATGAAACATCTCCCTCTCCATAGGGTGTATTAACAGGCAGTATGTTATCCTCCTGATGGCCTACTCAGTCTGTTTTACCAATCTATGCTTCACCAAGACCCTGGTTCCATCCTGGGAAACCAATTCTCCCCAACCCTAACCCTAATTTGATTCTTAGCCCTTTTTTCCTTTTTGGACTGAAACATACCGCCGTCCACAGATTGTACCAAATGTCAGTATGGAAGCCACCTTGATGGCGACTAAGTCTGATTCACCAAGCTAGGCTTCACCAAGAACTCGTTTTCTACCTGGCAAGCCACATCTCCCCATCCCTAGCCCTAACATGAGATTTTACCCCAATTTTCTTGTGCAACTGTAACAAACCGCCGTCCACACTTTGCACTAAAAGATAGTACGCACCCCGTTCTGATGTCCCACTCAGTCTGTTTTACCATGCTCGCCTTCACCAACACCCTGTTTCCATTCTGGGAAGCCCATTCTCCCGAACCCTACCCTAACTTGGGTTTTAACCCTAATTTCCTCTTGGGAATGAAACATCCCCACTCCACACAGTGTACTAAAAGACAGGAGGCAACTTTCATGAAGGCCCACTCATTCTCTTTCAACATGTTTGGCTTTTCCGAGGCCATGGTTCACTCCTGGGAAGTCAAGTCTCCCCAACCCTAACCCTAACTTGGATCTTAACCCTAATTTCCTCTTGGGACTGAAACATGTCCCTGTCAACACTGTGTACTAACATGCAATATATTATCCTCCTGATGGCCCATTCAGTCTGTTTTACCAATCGAGGCTTCACCAAGACCCTGGTTCCATCCTGGGAAGCCCAGTCTGCCCAACCCTAACCCTAACTTGGTTTTTAACCCAAATATTGTCGAGGAACTTTAACATCCCATATTCCACACGGTGTACTAAAAGACAGGAGGAAACCCATCCTGATGGGCCACTCAATCTGTTTCAGCATGCTTGGCTTTAGCGAGTTCCTGTTTCCCTCCTGAGAAGGCCAGTCTCCCCAACCCTAACCCTAATTAGAGTATCAACCCTAATTTCCTTTTTGGACTGAAACATACCGCCGTCCACAGAGTGTACCAAATATCAGTATGGAAGACATCTTGATGTCCCACTCAGTCTGATTCAGCAAGCTAGGCTTCACCAAGGACCCGTTTCCAACCTGGGAAGCCACATCTCCCCAACCCTAACCCTAACTTGAGACTTAAAGCTGATTTTCTTGTGCAAATGTAACAAACCCCCATCCTCATGTTGTACTAAAAGACAGTAGGCACACAATTCCTTTGGCCCTCTCAGTCTGTTTCACCATGCTTGGCTTCAGCAACACCCTGTTTCCCTTCTGGGAAGCCATGTCTCCTGACCTCTAACCCTAACTTGGGTCTTAACCCTAATTTTTTCTTTGGACTGAAACATTTCCCTGTCCACATGGTGTACTATCTGGCAGTATGTTATACTCCTGATGGCCTACTCAGTCTGTTTTACCAATCTAGGCTTCACCAAAACCCTGGTTACATCCTGGGAAGCCAAGTCTCCCCAACCCTAACCCTAATTTGAGTCTCACGCCTCGTTTCCTTTTGGGACTGAAACATACCGCCGTCCACAGAGTGTACCAAATGTCAGTATGGAAGACATCTTGATGTCCCACTCAGTCTGATTCAGCAAGCTAGGCTTCACCAAGGACCCGTTTCCAACCTGGGAAGCCACATCTCCCCAACCCTAACCCTAACTTGAGACTTTACCCTGATTTTCTTGTGCAAATGTAACAAACCCCCATCCTCATGTTGTACTAAACGACAGTAGGCACCCCGTTCTGATTACCCACTTTGTGTGTTCTACTAAGCTTGGCTTCAGCAACACCCTGTTTCCATTCTGGGAAGCCCAGTCTCCCCAACCCTAATCCTAACTTGGGTTTTAACCCAAATATTGTAGAGGAATGTGAACATCCCACAGTCCACACGGTGTAGTAAAAGACAGGAGGCAACCCATCCTAATGGGCCACTCACTGTGTTTCACTGTGCTTGGCTTTACCGAGGTCCTGGTTCCCTCCTGAGAATCCCAGTTTCCCCAACCCTAACCCTATTTTGAGTTTCAGCCCTAATTTCCTTTTTGGACCGAAACATACCGCCATCCACAGAGTGTACCAAACGTCAGTATGGAAGCCATCTTGATGGCGACTCAGTCTTATTCACCAAGCTAGGCTTCACCAAGAACTCGTTTTCTACCTGGCAAGCCACATCTCCCCTTCCCTAGCCCTAACATGAGATTTTACCCTAATTTTCTTGTGCAATTGTAAGAAACCGCCGTCCACGCTTTGTAGTAAAAGAAAGAAGGCACCCCGTTCTGATGGCCCACTCAGTCTGTTTTACCAAACTTACCGTCACCAACACCTTCTTTCCGTTCTGGGAAGACCAGTCTCCCG
This sequence comes from Heloderma suspectum, assembly GCF_057233095.1. Taxonomy (NCBI): domain Eukaryota; kingdom Metazoa; phylum Chordata; class Lepidosauria; order Squamata; family Helodermatidae; genus Heloderma; species Heloderma suspectum. Next base: position 147,685,568 of record NC_139461.1, read on the forward strand.
AACCCTAACCCTAACATGGGTTTTAACCCTAATTTCCTTTTGGGGATGAAACATCCCCCCGTCCACACAGTGTACTAAAAGACAGGAGGTAACCTTTCATGAAGGCCCACTCATTCTCTTTCAACATGCTTTTCTTTTCCGAGGCCATGGTTCACTCCTGGGAAGGCAAGTCTCCCCAACCCTAACCCTAACTTGGGTCTTAACCCTAATTTTTTCTTTGGACTGAAACATTTCCCTGTCCACATGGTATACTAACTGGCAGTATGTTATACTCCTGACGGTCTACTCAGTCTGTTTTACCAATCGAGGTTTCACCAAGACCCTGGTTCCATCCTGGGAAGCCCAGTCTCCCCAACGCTAACTCTAACTTGGGTTTCAACCCAAATATTGTAGAGGAACGTTAACATCCCACAGTTCACAAGGTGTAGTAAAAGACAAGAGGCAACCCATCCTGTTGGGCCACTCAATCGGTGTCACCATGCTTGGCTTTACCGAGTTCCTGTTTCCCTCCTGAGTAGCCCAGTCTCCCCAACCCTAATCCTAATTGGAATCTCAACACTAATCTCCTTTTTGGACTGAAACATACCGCAGTCCACAGAGTGTACCAAATGTCAGTATGGAAGCCATCTTGTTGTCCCACTCAGTCTGATTCACCAAGCTAGGCTTCACCAAGAACCCATTTCCAACCTGGGAAGTCCAGTCTCCCAAACCCTAACCCCAACGTCGGTTTTAACCCTAATTTCCTTTTAGGAATGAAACATCCCCCCATCCACACGGTGTTCTAGAAGAAAGGAGGCAACCCTTCGTGAAGGCCCACTCATTCTGTTTCAACATGCTTGGCTTTTCCGAGGCCCTGGTTCACTCCTGGGAAGCCACGTCTCCCCAACCCTAACTCTAACTTGAGACTTAACCTAATTTTCTTGTGCAACTGTAACAAACCGCCGTCCACACTTTGCACTAAAAGATAGTACGCACCCCGTTCTGATGTCCCACTCAGTCTGTTTTACCATGCTCGCCTTCACCAACACCCTGTTTCCATTCTGGGAAGCCCATTTTCCCGAACCCTACCCTAACTTGGGTTTTAACCCTAATTTCCTCTTGGGAATGAAACATCCCCCCGTCCACACAGTGTACTAAAAGACAGGAGGCAACTTTCGTGAAGGCCCACTCATTCTCTTTCAACATGCTTTTCTTTTCCGAGGCCATGGTTCACTCCTGGGAAGTCAAGTCTCCCCAACCCTAACCCTAACTTGGATCTTAACCCTAATTTCCTCTTGGGACTGAAACATGTCCCTGTCCACACTGTGTACTAACGGGCAATATATTATCCTCCTGATGGCCCATTCAGTCTGTTTTACCAATCGAGGCTTCACCAAGACCCTGGTTCCATCCTGGGAAGCCCAGTCTGCCCAACCCTAACCCTAACTTGGTTTTTAACCCAAATATTGTAGAGGAACTTTAACATCCCACATTCCACACGGTGTACTAAAAGACAGGAGGAAACCCATCCTGATGGGCCACTCAATCTGTTTCAGCATGCTTGGCTTTAGCGAGTTCCTGTTTCCCTCCTGAGAAGGCCAGTCTCCCCACCCCTAACCCTAATTAGAGTATCCACCCTAATTTCCTTTTTGGACTGAAACATACCGCCGTCCACAGAGTGTACCAAATATCAGTATGGAAGCCATCTTGTTGTCCCACTCAGTCTGATTCATCAAGCTTGGCTTCACCAAGAACCCGTTTCCAACCTGGGAAGCCACATCTCCCCAACCCTTACCCTAACTTGAGTCTTAACCCTCATTTTCTTGTGCAACTGTAATAAACCCCCATCCACATGTTGTACTAAAAGACAGAAGGTACACCATTCTTTTGGCCCTCTCAGTCTGTTTCACCATGCTTGCCTTCAGCAAACCCTGTTTCCATTTTGGGATGCCAAGCCTCCCGACCCCTAAGCCTAACTTGGCACTTAACCCTAATTTCCTCTTTGGACTGAAACATGTCCCTGTCCACATGGTATACTAACGGGCAGTACGTTATCCTCCTGATGGCCTACTCAGTCTGTTTTACCAATCTAGGCTTCACCAAGGCTCTGGTTCCATCCAGGGAAGCCCAGTCTCCCCAACCCTAACCCTAACTTGGGTTTTAACCCAAATTTTGTTTAGGAACTTCAACATCCCCCAGTTCACACGGTGTGCTAAAGGCAGGAGGCAACCCATCCTGAAGGCCCACTCATTTTATTTCAACATGCCTGGCTTTCCCGACGCCCTGGTAAACTCCTGGGAATCGAAGTCTCCCCAACCCTAACCCTCACTTGGGTTTTAACTCAAATATTGTAGAAGGACGTTAACATCCCACAGTTCACAAGGTGTAGTACAAGACAAGAGGCAACCCATCCTTTTGGGCCACTCAATTGGTTTCACCATGCTTGGCTTTACCGAGGTCCTGGTTCCCTCCTGAGAAGCCCAGTTTTCCCAACCCTAATCCTAATTGGAGTCTCAACACTAATCTCCTTTTTGGACTGAAACATACCGCCGTCCACAGAGTGTACCAAATGTCAGCATGGAAGGCATCTTGTTGTCCCACTCAGTCTGATTCACCAAGCTAGGCTTCACCAAGAACCCATTTCCAACCTGGGAAGTCCAGTCTCCCAAACCCTAACCCCAATGTCGGTTTTAACCCTCATTTCCTTTTGGGAATGAAACATCCCCCCCATCCACACGGTGTTCTAGAAGACAGGAGGCAACCCTTCGTGAAGGCCCACTCATTCTGTTTCAACATCCTTGGCTTTTCCGAGGCCATGGTTCACTCCTGGGAAGGCAAGTCTCCCCAACCCTAACCCTAACTTGGATCTTAACCCTAATTTCCTCTTGGGACTGAAACATGTCCCTGTCCACACTGTGTACTAACAGGCAGTATGTTATCCTCCTGATGGCCTACTCAGTCTGTTTTACCAATCGAGGCTTCACCAAGACCCTGGTTCCATCCTGGGAAACCAATTCTCCCCAACCCTAACCCTAATTTGAGTCTTAGCCCTTTTTTCCTTTTTGGACTGAAACATACCGCCGTCCACAGAGTGTACCAAATGTCAGTATGGAAGCCATCTTGATGGCGACTCAGTCTGATTCACCAAGCTAGGCTTCACCAAGAACTCGTTTTCTACCTGGCAAGCCACATCTGCCCATCCCTAGCCCTAACATGAGATTTTACCCCAATTTTCTTGTGCAACTGTAACAAACCGCCGTCCATGCTTTGTAGTAAAAGAAAGAAGGCACCCCGTTCTGATGGCCCACTCAGTCTGTTTTAGCAAGCTTGCCTTCACCAAAGCCCTGTTTCCATTCGGGGAAGCCCAGTCTCCCCAATCCTAACCCTAACCTGGGTTTTAACCCTAATTTCCGTTTGGGAATTAAACATCCCCCGTCCAAACAGTGTTCTAAAAGACAGGAGGCAACCCTTGGTGAAGCCCCACTCACTCTATTTCAACATGCTTGGCTTTTCAGAGGCCCTGGTTCACTCCTGGGAAGCCAAGTCTCCACAACCCTAACCCTACCTGGAGTCTTAACCCTAATGTTCTTGTGCGACTGTAACAAACGCCCACCCACAGGTTGACAGTAGGCACACCACTCCTTTGGCCCTGTCAGTCTGTTTCACCATGCTTGGCATCAGCAACACCCTGTTTCCCTTCTGGGAAGCCAAGTCTCCCGACCCCTAACCCTCACTTGGGTCTTAACCCTAATTTCCTCTATGGAATGAAACATGTCCCTGTCCATAGGGTGTATTAACAGGCAGTATGTTATCCTCCTGATGGCCTACTCAGTCTGTTTTACCAATCTAGGCTTCACCAAGACCCTGGTTCCATCCGGGGAAACAAGTCTCCCCAACCCTAACCCTAATTTGAGTCTCAGGCCTAATTTCCTTTTGGGACTGAAACATACCGCCGTCCACAGAGTGTACCAAATGTCAGTATGGAAGACATCTTGATGTCCCACTCAGTCTGATTCAGCAAGTTAGGCTTCACCAAGGACCCGTTTCCAACCTGGGAAGCCACATCTCCCCAACCCTAACCCTCACTTGAGACTTAACCTGATTTTCTTGTGCGAATGTAACAAACCCCCATCATCATGTTCTACTAAAAGACAGTAGGCACACAATTCCTTTGGCCCTCTCAGTCTGTTTCACCATGCTTGGCTTCAGCAACACCCTGTTTCCCTTCTGGGAAGCCATGTCTCCTGACCGCTAAGCCTAACTTGGGTTTTAACCCTAATTTTTTCCTTGGACTGAAACATTTCCCTGTCCACATGGTGTACTAACTGGCAGTATGTTATCCTCCTGATGGCCTACTCAGTCTGTTTTACCAATCTAGGCTTCACCAAAACCCTGGTTACATCCTGGGAAGCCAAGTCTCCCCAACCCTAACCCTAATTTGAGTCTCAGGCCTAATTTCCTTTTTGGACTGAAACATAACGCCGTCCACAGAGTGTACCAAATGTCAGTATGGAAGACATCTTGATGTCCCACTCAGTCTGATTCAGCAAGTTAGGCTTCACCAAGGACGCGTTTCCAACCTGGAAAGCCACATCTCCCCAACCCTAACCCTAACTTGACACTTAACCTGATTTTCTTGTGCAAATGTAACAAACCCCCATCCTCATGTTGTACTAAAAGACAGTAGGCACACAATTCCTTTGGCCCTCTCAGTCTGTTTCACCATGCTTGGCTTCAGCAACACCCTGTTTCCCTTCTGGGAAGCCATGTCTCCTGACCGCTAACCCTAACTTGGGTCTTAACCCTAATTTTTTCCTTGGACTGAAACATTTCCCTGTCCACATGGTGTACTAACTGGCAGTATGTTATACTCCTGATGGCCTACTCAGTCTGTTTTACCAATCTAGGCTTCACCAAAACACTGGTTACATCCTGGGAAGCCAAGTCTCCCCAACCCTAACCCTAATTTGAGTCTCAGGCCCAATTTCCTTTTTGGACTGAAACATAATGCCGTCCACAGAGTGTACCAAATGTCAGTATGGAAGACATCTTGATGTCCCTCTCAGTCTGATTCAGCATGTTAGGCTTCACCAAGGACCCGTTTCCAACCTGGGAAGCCACATCTCCCCATCGCTAGCCCTAACTTGAGATTTTACCCTAATTTTCTTGTGCAAATGTAACAAACCCCCATCCTCATGTTCTACTAAAAGACAGTAGGCACACAATTCCTTTGGCCCTCTCAGTCTGTTTCACCATGCTTGGCTTCACCAACACCCTGTTTCCCTTCTGGGAAGCCATGTCTCCTGACCGCTAACCCTAACTTGGGTCTTAACCCTAATTTTTTCTTTGGACTGAAACAGTTCCCTGTCCACATGGTGTACTAACTGGCAGTATGTTATACTCCTGATGACCTACTCAGTCTGTTTTACCAATCTAGGCTTCACCAAAACCCTGGTTACATCCTGGGAAGCCAAGTCTCCCCAACCCTAACCCTAATTTGAGTCTTAGCCCTAATTTCCTTTTTGGACTGAAACATACCGCCGTCCACAGAGTGTACCAAATGTCAGTATGGAAGACATCTTGATGTCCCACTCAGTCTGATTCAGCAAGCTAGGCTTCACCAAGGACCCGTTTCCAACCTGGGAAGCCACATCTCCCCAACCCTAACCCTCACTTGAGACTTAACCTGATTTTCTTGTGCAAATATAACAAACCCCCATCCTCATGTTGTACTAAAAGACAGTAGGCACACAATTCCTTTGGCCCTCTCAGTCTGTTTCACCATGCTTGGCTTCAGCAACACCCTGTTTCCCTTCTGGGAAGCCAAGTCTCCCAACCCCTAACCCTCACTTGGGTCTTAACCCAAATATCCTCTATGGAATGAAACATCTCCCTCTCCATAGGGTGTATTAACAGGCAGTATGTTATCCTCCTGATGGCCTACTCAGTCTGTTTTACCAATCTATGCTTCACCAAGACCCTGGTTCCATCCTGGGAAACCAATTCTCCCCAACCCTAACCCTAATTTGATTCTTAGCCCTTTTTTCCTTTTTGGACTGAAACATACCGCCGTCCACAGATTGTACCAAATGGCAGTATGGAAGCCACCTTGATGGCGACTAAGTCTGATTCACCAAGCTAGGCTTCACCAAGAACTCGTTTTCTACCTGGCAAGCCACATCTCCCCATCCCTAGCCCTAACATGAGATTTTACCCCAATTTTCTTGTGCAACTGTAACAAACCGCCGTCCACACTTTGCACTAAAAGATAGTACGCACCCCGTTCTGATGTCCCACTCAGTCTGTTTTACCATGCTCGCCTTCACCAACACCCTGTTTCCATTCTGGGAAGCCCATTCTCCCGAACCCTACCCTAACTTGGGTTTTAACCCTAATTTCCTCTTGGGAATGAAACATCCCCAGTCCACACAGTGTACTAAAAGACAGGAGGCAACTTTCATGAAGGCCCACTCATTCTCTTTCAACATGTTTGGCTTTTCCGAGGCCATGGTTCACTCCTGGGAAGTCAAGTCTCCCCAACCCTAACCCTAACTTGGATCTTAACCCTAATTTCCTCTTGGGACTGAAACATGTCCCTGTCAACACTGTGTACTAACATGCAATATATTATCCTCCTGATGGCCCATTCAGTCTGTTTTACCAATCGAGGCTTCACCAAGACCCTGGTTCCATCCTGGGAAGCCCAGTCTGCCCAACCCTAACCCTAACTTGGTTTTTAACCCAAATATTGTCGAGGAACTTTAACATCCCATATTCCACACGGTGTACTAAAAGACAGGAGGAAACCCATCCTGATGGGCCACTCAATCTGTTTCAGCATGCTTGGCTTTAGCGAGTTCCTGTTTCCCTCCTGAGAAGGCCAGTCTCCCCAACCCTAACCCTAATTAGAGTATCAACCCTAATTTCCTTTTTGGACTGAAACATACCGCCGTCCACAGAGTGTACCAAATATCAGTATGGAAGACATCTTGATGTCCCACTCAGTCTGATTCAGCAAGCTAGGCTTCACCAAGGACCCGTTTCCAACCTGGGAAGCCACATCTCCCCAACCCTAACCCTAACTTGAGACTTAAAGCTGATTTTCTTGTGCAAATGTAACAAACCCCCATCCTCATGTTGTACTAAAAGACAGTAGGCACACAATTCCTTTGGCCCTCTCAGTCTGTTTCACCATGCTTGGCTTCAGCAACACCCTGTTTCCCTTCTGGGAAGCCATGTCTCCTGACCTCTAACCCTAACTTGGGTCTTAACCCTAATTTTTTCTTTGGACTGAAACATTTCCCTGTCCACATGGTGTACTATCTGGCAGTATGTTATACTCCTGATGGCCTACTCAGTCTGTTTTACCAATCTAGGCTTCACCAAAACCCTGGTTACATCCTGGGAAGCCAAGTCTCCCCAACCCTAACCCTAATTTGAGTCTCACGCCTCGTTTCCTTTTGGGACTGAAACATACCGCCGTCCACAGAGTGTACCAAATGTCAGTATGGAAGACATCTTGATGTCCCACTCAGTCTGATTCAGCAAGCTAGGCTTCACCAAGGACCCGTTTCCAACCTGGGAAGCCACATCTCCCCAACCCTAACCCTAACTTGAGACTTTACCCTGATTTTCTTGTGCAAATGTAACAAACCCCCATCCTCATGTTGTACTAAACGACAGTAGGCACCCCGTTCTGATTACCCACTTTGTGTGTTCTACTAAGCTTGGCTTCAGCAACACCCTGTTTCCATTCTGGGAAGCCCAGTCTCCCCAACCCTAATCCTAACTTGGGTTTTAACCCAAATATTGTAGAGGAATGTGAACATCCCACAGTCCACACGGTGTAGTAAAAGACAGGAGGCAACCCATCCTAATGGGCCACTCACTGTGTTTCACTGTGCTTGGCTTTACCGAGGTCCTGGTTCCCTCCTGAGAATCCCAGTTTCCCCAACCCTAACCCTATTTTGAGTTTCAGCCCTAATTTCCTTTTTGGACCGAAACATACCGCCATCCACAGAGTGTACCAAACGTCAGTATGGAAGCCATCTTGATGGCGACTCAGTCTTATTCACCAAGCTAGGCTTCACCAAGAACTCGTTTTCTACCTGGCAAGCCACATCTCCCCTTCCCTAGCCCTAACATGAGATTTTACCCTAATTTTCTTGTGCAATTGTAAGAAACCGCCGTCCACGCTTTGTAGTAAAAGAAAGAAGGCACCCCGTTCTGATGGCCCACTCAGTCTGTTTTACCAAACTTACCGTCACCAACACCTTCTTTCCGTTCTGGGAAGACCAGTCTCCCGAACCCTAACCCTAACATGGGTTTTAACCCTAATTTCCTTTTGGGGATGAAACATCCCCCCGTCCACACAGTGTACTAAAAGACAGGAGGTAACCTTTCATGAAGGCCCACTCATTCTCTTTCAACATGCTTTTCTTTTCCGAGGCCATGGTTCACTCCTGGGAAGGCAAGTCTCCCCAACCCTAACCCTAACTTGGGTCTTAACCCTAATTTTTTCTTTGGACTGAAACATTTCCCTGTCCACATGGTATACTAACTGGCAGTATGTTATACTCCTGACGGTCTACTCAGTCTGTTTTACCAATCGAGGTTTCACCAAGACCCTGGTTCCATCCTGGGAAGCCCAGTCTCCCCAACGCTAACTCTAACTTGGGTTTCAACCCAAATATTGTAGAGGAACGTTAACATCCCACAGTTCACAAGGTGTAGTAAAAGACAAGAGGCAACCCATCCTGTTGGGCCACTCAATCGGTGTCACCATGCTTGGCTTTACCGAGTTCCTGTTTCCCTCCTGAGTAGCCCAGTCTCCCCAACCCTAATCCTAATTGGAATCTCAACACTAATCTCCTTTTTGGACTGAAACATACCGCCGTCCACAGAGTGTACCAAATGTCAGTATGGAAGCCATCTTGTTGTCCCACTCAGTCTGATTCACCAAGCTAGGCTTCACCAAGAACCCATTTCCAACCTGGGAAGTCCAGTCTCCCAAACCCTAACCCCAACGTCGGTTTTAACCCTAATTTCCTTTTAGGAATGAAACATCCCCCCATCCACACGGTGTTCTAGAAGAAAGGAGGCAACCCTTCGTGAAGGCCCACTCATTCTGTTTCAACATGCTTGGCTTTTCCGAGGCCCTGGTTCACTCCTGGGAAGCCACGTCTCCCCAACCCTAACTCTAACTTGAGACTTAACCTAATTTTCTTGTGCAACTGTAACAAACCGCCGTCCACACTTTGCACTAAAAGATAGTACGCACCCCGTTCTGATGTCCCACTCAGTCTGTTTTACCATGCTCGCCTTCACCAACACCCTGTTTCCATTCTGGGAAGCCCATTTTCCCGAACCCTACCCTAACTTGGGTTTTAACCCTAATTTCCTCTTGGGAATGAAACATCCCCCCGTCCACACAGTGTACTAAAAGACAGGAGGCAACTTTCGTGAAGGCCCACTCATTCTCTTTCAACATGCTTTTCTTTTCCGAGGCCATGGTTCACTCCTGGGAAGTCAAGTCTCCCCAACCCTAACCCTAACTTGGATCTTAACCCTAATTTCCTCTTGGGACTGAAACATGTCCCTGTCCACACTGTGTACTAACGGGCAATATATTATCCTCCTGATGGCCCATTCAGTCTGTTTTACCAATCGAGGCTTCACCAAGACCCTGGTTCCATCCTGGGAAGCCCAGTCTGCCCAACCCTAACCCTAACTTGGTTTTTAACCCAAATATTGTAGAGGAACTTTAACATCCCACATTCCACACGGTGTACTAAAAGACAGGAGGAAACCCATCCTGATGGGCCACTCAATCTGTTTCAGCATGCTTGGCTTTAGCGAGTTCCTGTTTCCCTCCTGAGAAGGCCAGTCTCCCCACCCCTAACCCTAATTAGAGTATCCACCCTAATTTCCTTTTTGGACTGAAACATACCGCCGTCCACAGAGTGTACCAAATATCAGTATGGAAGCCATCTTGTTGTCCCACTCAGTCTGATTCATCAAGCTTGGCTTCACCAAGAACCCGTTTCCAACCTGGGAAGCCACATCTCCCCAACCCTTACCCTAACTTGAGTCTTAACCCTCATTTTCTTGTGCAACTGTAATAAACCCCCATCCACATGTTGTACTAAAAGACAGAAGGTACACCATTCTTTTGGCCCTCTCAGTCTGTTTCACCATGCTTGCCTTCAGCAAACCCTGTTTCCATTTTGGGATGCCAAGCCTCCCGACCCCTAAGCCTAACTTGGCACTTAACCCTAATTTCCTCTTTGGACTGAAACATGTCCCTGTCCACATGGTATACTAACGGGCAGTACGTTATCCTCCTGATGGCCTACTCAGTCTGTTTTACCAATCTAGGCTTCACCAAGGCTCTGGTTCCATCCAGGGAAGCCCAGTCTCCCCAACCCTAACCCTAACTTGGGTTTTAACCCAAATTTTGTTTAGGAACTTCAACATCCCCCAGTTCACACGGTGTGCTAAAGGCAGGAGGCAACCCATCCTGAAGGCCCACTCATTTTATTTCAACATGCCTGGCTTTCCCGACGCCCTGGTAAACTCCTGGGAATCGAAGTCTCCCCAACCCTAACCCTCACTTGGGTTTTAACTCAAATATTGTAGAAGGACGTTAACATCCCACAGTTCACAAGGTGTAGTACAAGACAAGAGGCAACCCATCCTTTTGGGCCACTCAATTGGTTTCACCATGCTTGGCTTTACCGAGGTCCTGGTTCCCTCCTGAGAAGCCCAGTTTTCCCAACCCTAATCCTAATTGGAGTCTCAACACTAATCTCCTTTTTGGACTGAAACATACCGCCGTCCACAGAGTGTACCAAATGTCAGCATGGAAGGCATCTTGTTGTCCCACTCAGTCTGATTCACCAAGCTAGGCTTCACCAAGAACCCATTTCCAACCTGGGAAGTCCAGTCTCCCAAACCCTAACCCCAATGTCGGTTTTAACCCTCATTTCCTTTTGGGAATGAAACATCCCCCCCATCCACACGGTGTTCTAGAAGACAGGAGGCAACCCTTCGTGAAGGCCCACTCATTCTGTTTCAACATCCTTGGCTTTTCCGAGGCCATGGTTCACTCCTGGGAAGGCAAGTCTCCCCAACCCTAACCCTAACTTGGATCTTAACCCTAATTTCCTCTTGGGACTGAAACATGTCCCTGTCCACACTGTGTACTAACAGGCAGTATGTTATCCTCCTGATGGCCTACTCAGTCTGTTTTACCAATCGAGGCTTCACCAAGACCCTGGTTCCATCCTGGGAAACCAATTCTCCCCAACCCTAACCCTAATTTGAGTCTTAGCCCTTTTTTCCTTTTTGGACTGAAACATACCGCCGTCCACAGAGTGTACCAAATGTCAGTATGGAAGCCATCTTGATGGCGACTCAGTCTGATTCACCAAGCTAGGCTTCACCAAGAACTCGTTTTCTACCTGGCAAGCCACATCTGCCCATCCCTAGCCCTAACATGAGATTTTACCCCAATTTTCTTGTGCAACTGTAACAAACCGCCGTCCATGCTTTGTAGTAAAAGAAAGAAGGCACCCCGTTCTGATGGCCCACTCAGTCTGTTTTAGCAAGCTTGCCTTCACCAAAGCCCTGTTTCCATTCGGGGAAGCCCAGTCTCCCCAATCCTAACCCTAACCTGGGTTTTAACCCTAATTTCCGTTTGGGAATTAAACATCCCCCGTCCAAACAGTGTTCTAAAAGACAGGAGGCAACCCTTGGTGAAGCCCCACTCACTCTATTTCAACATGCTTGGCTTTTCAGAGGCCCTGGTTCACTCCTGGGAAGCCAAGTCTCCACAACCCTAACCCTACCTGGAGTCTTAACCCTAATGTTCTTGTGCGACTGTAACAAACGCCCACCCACAGGTTGACAGTAGGCACACCACTCCTTTGGCCCTGTCAGTCTGTTTCACCATGCTTGGCATCAGCAACACCCTGTTTCCCTTCTGGGAAGCCAAGTCTCCCGACCCCTAACCCTCACTTGGGTCTTAACCCTAATTTCCTCTATGGAATGAAACATGTCCCTGTCCATAGGGTGTATTAACAGGCAGTATGTTATCCTCCTGATGGCCTACTCAGTCTGTTTTACCAATCTAGGCTTCACCAAGACCCTGGTTCCATCCGGGGAAACAAGTCTCCCCAACCCTAACCCTAATTTGAGTCTCAGGCCTAATTTCCTTTTTGGACTGAAACATACCGCCGTCCACAGAGTGTACCAAATGTCAGTATGGAAGACATCTTGATGTCCCACTCAGTCTGATTCAGCAAGTTAGGCTTCACCAAGGACCCGTTTCCAACCTGGGAAGCCACATCTCCCCAACCCTAACCCTAACTTGAGACTTAACCTGATTTTCTTGTGCGAATGTAACAAACCCCCATCCTCATGTTGTACTGAAAGACAGTAGGCACACAATTCCTTTGGCCCTCTCAGTCTGTTTCACCATGCTTGGCTTCAGCAACACCCTGTTTCCATTCTGGGAAGCCATGTCTCCTGACCGCTAACCCTAACTTGGGTCTTAACCCTAATTTTTTCTTCCGACTGAAACATTTCCCTGTCCACATGGTGTACTAACTGGCAGTATGTTATACTCCTGATGGCCTACTCAGTCTGTTTTACCAATCTAGGCTTCACCAAAACCCTGGTTACATCCTGGGAAGCCAAGTCTCCCCAACCCTAACCCTAATTTGAGTCTCAACCCTCATTTTCTTTTTGGACTGAAACATACCGCCGTCCACAGAGTGTATCAAATGTCAGTATGGAAGACATCTTGATGTCCCACTCAGTCTGATTCAGCAAGTTAGGCTTCACCAAGGACCCGTTTCCAACCTGGGAAGCCACATCTCCCCAACCCTAACCCTAACTTCTGACTTAACCCTGATTTTCTTGTGCAAATGTAACAAACCCCCATCCTCATGTGGTACTAAAAGACAGTAGGCATACAATTCCTTTGGCCCTCTCAGTCTGTTTCACCATGCTTGGCTTCAGCAACACCCTGTTTCCATTCTGGGAAGCCATGTCTCCTGACCGCTAACCCTAACTTGGGTCTTAACCCTAATTTTTTCTTTGGACTGAAACATTTCCCTGTCCACATGGTGTACTAACTGGCAGTATGTTATCCTCCTGATGGCCTACTCAGTCTGTTTTAGCAATCTAGGCTTCACCAAGACCCTGGTTACATCCTGGGAAGCCAAGTCTCCCCAACCCTAACCCTAATTTGAGTCTCAGGCCAAATTTCCTTTTTGGACTGAAACATACCGCCGTCCACAGAGTGTACCAAATGTCAGTATGGAAGCCATCTTGATGTCCCACTCAGTCTGATTCAGCAAGCTAGGCTTCACCAAGGATGCGTTTCCAACCTGGGAAGCCACATCTCCCCAACCCTAACCCTCACTTGAGACTTAACCTGATTTTCTTGTGCGAATGTAACAAACCCCCATCCTCATGTTCTACTAAAAGACAGTAGGCACACAATTCCTTTGGCCCTCTCAGTCTGTTTCACCATGCTTGGCTTCAGCAACACCCTGTTTCCCTTCTGGGAAGCCATGTCTCCTGACCGCTAACCCTAACTTGGGTTTTAACCCTAATTTTTTCCTTGGACTGAAACATTTCCCTGTCCACATGGTGTACTAACTGGCAGTATGTTATCCTCCTGATGGCCTACTCAGTCTGTTTTACCAATCTAGGCTTCACCAAAACCCTGGTTACATCCTGGGAAGCCAAGTCTCCCCAACCCTAACCCTAATTTGAGTCTCAGGCCTAATTTCCTTTTTGGACTGAAACATAACGCCGTCCACAGAGTGTACCAAATGTCAGTATGGAAGACATCTTGATGTCCCACTCAGTTTGATTCAGCAAGCTAGGCTTCACCAAGGACGCGTTTCCAACCTGGAAAGCCACATCTCCCCAACCCTAACCCTAACTTGACACTTAACCTGATTTTCTTGTGCAAATGTAACAAACCCCCATCCTCATGTTGTACTAAAAGACAGTAGGCACACAATTCCTTTGGCCCTCTCAGTCTGTTTCACCATGCTTGGCTTCAGCAACACCCTGTTTCCCTTCTGGGAAGCCATGTCTCCTGACCGCTAACCCTAACTTGGGTCTTAACCCTAATTTTTTCCTTGGACTGAAACATTTCCCTGTCCACATGGTGTACTAACTGGCAGTATGTTATACTCCTGATGACCTACTCAGTCTGTTTTACCAATCTAGGCTTCACCAAAACCCTGGTTACATCCTGGGAAGCCAATTCTCCCCAACCCTAACCCTAATTTGAGTCTTAGCCCTAATTTCCTTTTTGGACTGAAACATACCGCCGTCCACAGAGTGTACCAAATGTCAGTATGGAAGACATCTTGATGTCCCACTCAGTCTGATTCAGCAAGCTAGGCTTCACCAAGGACGCGTTTCCAACCTGGGAAGCCACATCTCCCCAACCCTAACCCTCACTTGAGACTTAACCTGATTTTCTTGTGCAAATGTAACAAACCCCCATCCTCATGTTGTAATAAAAGACAGTAGGCACACGATTCCTTTGGCCCTCTCAGTCTGTTTCACCATGCTTGGCTTCAGCAACACCGTGTTTCCATTCTGGGAAGCCATATCTCCTGACCGCTAACCCTAACTTGGGTCTTAACCCTAATTTTTTCTTCCGACTGAAACATTTCCCTGTCCACATGGTGTACTAACTGGCAGTATGTTATACTCCTGATGGCCTACTCAGTCTGTTTTACCAATCTAGGCTTCACCAAAACCCTGGTTACATCCTGGGAAGCCAAGTCTCCCCAACCCTAACCCTAATTTGAGTCTCAGGCCTCGTTTCCTTTTGGGACTGAAACATACCGCCGTCCACAGAGTGTACCAAATGTCAGTATGGAAGACATCTTGATGTCCCACTCAGTCTGATTCAGCAAGCTAGGCTTCACCAAGGACCCGTTTCCAACCTGGGAAGCCACATCTCCCCAACCCTAACCCTAACTTGAGACTTAACCTGATTTTCTTGTGCAAATGTAACAAACCCCCATCCTCATGTTGTACTAAAAGACAGTAGGCACACGATTCCTTTGGCCCTCTCAGTCTGTTTCACCATGCTTGGCTTCAGCAACACCCTGTTTCCATTCTGGGAAGCCATGTCTCCTGACCGCTAACCCTAACTTGGGTCTTAACCCTAATTTTTTCTTTGGACTGAAACATTTCCCTGTCCACATGGTGTACTAACTGGCAGTATGTTATACTCCTGATGGCCTACTCAGTCTGTTTTACCAATCTAGGCTTCACCAAAACCCTGGTTACATCCTGGGAAGCCAAGTCTCCCCAACCCTAACCCTAATTTGAGTCTTAGCCCTTTTTTCCTTTTTGGACTGAAACATACCGCCGTCCACAGAGTGTACCAAATGTCAGTATGGAAGCCATCTTGATGGCGACTCAGTCTGATTCACCAAGCTAGGCTTCACCAAGAACTCGTTTTCTACCTGGCAAGCCACATCTCCCCATCCCTAGCCCTAACATGAGATTTTACCCCAATTTTCTTGTGCAACTGTAACAAACCGCCGTCCACGCTTTGTAGTAAAAGAAAGAAGGCACCCCGTTCTGATGGCCCACTCAGTCTGTTTTAGCAAGCTTGCCTTCACCAAAGCCCTGTTTCCATTCGAGGAAGCCCAGTCTCCCCAATCCTAACCCTAACCTGGGTTTTAACCCTAATTTCCGTTTGGGAATCAAACATCCCCCGTCCAAACAGTGTTCTAAAAGACAGGAGGCAACCCTTGGTGAAGCCCCACTCACTCTATTTCAACATGCTTGGCTTTTCAGAGGCCCTGGTTCACTCCTGGGAAGCCAAGTCTCCACAACCCTAACCCTACCTGGAGTCTTAACCCTAATGTTCTTGTGCGACTGTAACAAACGCCCATCCACAGGTTGACAGTAGGCACACCACTCCTTTGGCCCTGTCAGTCTGTTTCACCATGCTTGGCTTCAGCAACACCCTGTTTCCCTTCTGGGAAGCCAAGTCTCCCGACCCCTAACCCTCACTTGGGTCTTAACCCAAATTTCCTCTATGGATTGAAACATGTCCCTGTCCATAGGGTGTATTAACAGGCAGTATGTTATCCTTCTGATGGCCTACTCAGTCTGTTTTACCAAATTAGGCTTCACCAAGACCCTGGTTCCCTCCTGGGAAAACAAGTCTCCCCAACCCTAAAACTAATTTGAGTCTCAGGCCTAATTTCCTTTTTGGACTGAAACATACTGCCGTCCACAGAGTGTACCAAATGTCAGTATGGAAGACATCTTGATGTCCCACTCAGTCTGATTCAGCAAGTTAGGCTTCACCAAGGACCCGTTTCCAACCTGGGAAGCCACATCTCCCCAACCCTAACCCTAACTTGAGACTTAACCTGATTTTCTTGTGCAAATTTAACAAACCCCCATCCTCATGTCCTACTAAAAGACAGTAGGCACACGATTCGTTTGGCCCTCTCAGTCTGTTTCACCATGCTTGGCTTCAGCAACACCCTGTTTCCCTTCTGGGAAGCCAAGTCTCCCGACCCCTAACCCTCACTTGGGTCTTAACCCAAATATCCTCTATGGAATGAAACATCTCCCTCTCCATAGGGTGTATTAACAGGCAGTATGTTATCCTCCGGATGGCCTACTCAGTCTGTTTTACCAATCTATGCTTCACCAAGACCCTGGTTCCATCCTGGGAAACCAATTCTCCCCAACCCTAACCCTAATTTGAGTCTTAGCCCATTTTTCCTTTTTGGACTGAAACATACCGCCGTCCACAGAGTGTACCAAATGTCAGTATGGAAGCCATCTTGATGGCGACTCAGTCTGATTCACCAAGCTAGGCTTCACCAAGAACTCGTTTTCTACCTGGCAAGCCACATCTCCCCTTCCCTAGCCCTAACATGAGATTTTACCCCAATTTTCTTGTGCAACTGTAACAAACCGCCGTCCACGCTTTGAAGTAAAAGAAAGAAGGCACCCCGTTCTGATGGCCCACTCAGTCTGTTTTAGCAAGCTTGCCTTCACCAAAGCCCTGATTCCATTCGGGGAAGCCCAGTCTCCCCAATCCTAACCCTAACCTGGGTTTTAACCCTAATTTCCGTTTGGGAATCAAACATCCCCCGTCCAAACAGTGTTCTAAAAGACAGGAGGCAACCCTTGGTGAAGCCCCACTCACTCTATTTCAACATGCTTGGCTTTTCAGAGGCACTGGTTCACTCCTGGGAAGCCAAGTCTCCACAACCCTAACCCTACCTGGAGTCTTAACCCTAATGTTCTTGTGCGACTGTAACAAACGCCCATCCACAGGTTGACAGTAGGCACACCACTCCTTTGGCCCTGTCAGTCTGTTTCACCATGCTTGGCTTCAGCAACACCCTGTTTCCCTTCTGGGAAGCCAAGTCTCCCGACCCCTAACCCTCACTTGGGTCTTAACCCTAATTTCCTCTATGGAATGAAACATGTCCCTGTCCATAGGGTGTATTAACAGGCAGTATGTTATCCTCCTGATGGCCTACTCAGTCTGTTTTACCAATCTATGCTTCACCAAGACCCTGGTTCCATCCTGGGAAACCAATTCTCCCCAACCCTAACCCTAATTTGAGTCTTAGCCCTAATTTCCTTTTTGGACTGAAACATACCGCCGTCCACAGAGTGTACCAAATGTCAGTATGGAAGACATCTTGATGTCCCACTCAGTCTGATTCAGCAAGCTAGGCTTCACCAAGGACCTATTTCTAGCCTGGGAAGCCACATCTCCCCAACCCTAACCCTAACTTGAGACTCAACCTGATTTCGTTGTGCAAATGTAACAAACCCCCATCCTCATGTTGTACTAAAAGACAGTAGGCACACAATTCCTTTGGCCCTCTCAGTCTGTTTCACCATGCTTGGCTTCAGCAACACCGTGTTTCCATTCTGGGAAGCCATATCTCCTGACAGCTAACCCTAACTTGGGTCTTAACCCTAATTTTTTTCTTCCGAATGAAACATTTCCCTGTCCACATGGTGTACTAACTGGCAGTATGTTATCCTCCTGATGGCCTACTCAGTCTGTTTTACCAATCTAGGCTTCACCAAAACCCTGGTTACATCCTGGGAAGCCAAGTCTCCCCAACCCTAACCCTAATTTGAGTCTCAGGCCTCGTTTCCTTTTGGGACTGAAACATACCGCCGTCCACAGAGTGTACCAAATGTCAGTATGGAAGACATCTTGATGTCCCACTCAGTCTGATTCAGCAAGCTAGGCTTCACCAAGGACCCGTTTCCAACCTGGGAAGCCACATCTCCCCAACCCTAACCCTAACTTGAGACTTAACCTGATTTTCTTGTGCAAATGTAACAAACCCCCATCCTCATGTTGTACTAAAAGACAGTAGGCACACGATTCCTTTGGCCCTCTCAGTCTGTTTCACCATGCTTGGCTTCAGCAACACCCTGTTTCCCTTCTGGGAAGCCATGTCTCCTGACCGCTAACCCTAACTTGGGTCTTAACCCTAATTTTTTCTTTGGACTGAAACATTTCCCTGTCCACATGGTGTACTAACTGGCAGTATGTTATACTCCTGATGGCCTACTCAGTCTGTTTTACCAATCTAGGCTTCACCAAAACCCTGGTTACAACCTGGGAAGCCAAGTCTCCCCAACCCTAACCCTAATTTGAGTCTCAGGCCTAATTTCCTTTTTGGACTGAAACATACTGCCGTCCACAGAGTGTACCAAATGTCAGTATGGAAGACATCTTGATGTCCCACTCAGTCTGATTCAGCAAGTTAGGCTTCACCAAGGACCCGTTTCCAACCTGGGAAGCCACATCTCCCCAACCCTAACCCTCACATGAGACTTAACCTGATTTTCTTGTGCAAATGTAACAAACCCCCATCCTCATGTCCTACTAAAAGACAGTAGGCACACGATTCCTTTGGCCCTCTCAGTCTGTTTCACCATGCTTGGCTTCAGCAACACCCTGTTTCCCTTCTGGGAAGCCAAGTCTCCCGACCCCTAACCCTCACTTGGGTCTTAACCCAAATATCCTCTATGGAATGAAACATCTCCCTCTCCATAGGGTGTATTAACAGGCAGTATGTTATCCTCCTGATTGCCTACTCAGTCTGTTTTACCAATCTATGCTTCACCAAGACCCTGGTTCCATCCTGGGAAACCAATTCTCCCCAACCCTAACCCTAATTTGAGTCTTAGCCCTTTTTTCCTTTTTGGACTGAAACATACCGCCGTCCACAGAGTGTACCAAATGTCAGTATGGAAGCCATCTTGATGGCGACTCAGTCTGATTCACCAAGCTAGGCTTCACCAAGAACTCGTTTTCTACCTGGCAAGCCACATCTCCCCATCCCTAGCCCTAACATGAGATTTTACCCCAATTTTCTTGTGCAACTGTAACAAACTGCCGTCCACGCTTTGTAGTAAAAGAAAGAAGGCACCCCGTTCTGATGGCCCACTCTGTCTGTTTTAGCAAGCTTGCCTTCACCAAAGCCCTGTTTCCATTCGGGGAAGCCCAGTCTCCCCAATCCTAACCCTAACCTGGGTTTTAACCCTAATTTCCGTTTGGGAATCAAACATCCCCGGTCCAAACAGTGTTCTAAAAGACAGGAGGCAACCCTTGGTGAAGCCCCACTCACTCTATTTCAACATGCTTGGCTTTTCAGAGGCCCTGGTTCACTCCTGGGAAGCCAAGTCTCCACAACCCTAACCCTACCTGGAGTCTTAACCCTAATGTTCTTGTGCGACTGTAACAAACGCCCATCCACAGGTTGACAGTAGGCACACCACTCCTTTGGCCCTGTCAGTCTGTTTCACCATGCTTGGCTTCAGCAACACCCTGTTTCCCTTCTGGGAAGCCAAGTCTCCCGACCCCTAACCCTCACTTGGGTCTTAACCCAAATTTCCTCTATGGATTGAAACATGTCCCTGTCCATAGGGTGTATTAACAGGCAGTATGTTATCCTCCTGATGGCCTACTCAGTCTGTTTTACCAAATTAGGCTTCACCAAGACCCTGGTTCCCTCCTGGGAAAACAAGTCTCCCCAACCCTAAAACTAATTTGAGTCTCAGGCCTAATTTCCTTTTTGGACTGAAACATACTGTCGTCCACAGAGTGTACCAAATGTCAGTATGGAAGACATCTTGATGTCCCACTCAGTCTGATTCAGCAAGTTAGGCTTCACCAAGGACCCGTTTCCAACCTGGGAAGCCACATCTCCCCAACCCTAACCCTAACTTGAGACTTAACCTGATTTTCTTGTGCAAATGTAACAAACCCCCATCCTCATGTCCTACTAAAAGACAGTAGGCACACGATTCGTTTGGCCCTCTCAGTCTGTTTCACCATGCTTGGCTTCAGCAACACCCTGTTTCCATTCTGGGAAGCCAAGTCTCCCGACCCCTAACCCTCACTTGGGTCTTAACCCAAATATCCTCTATGGAATGAAACATCTCCCTCTCCATAGGGTGTATTAACAGGCAGTATGTTATCCTCCTGATGGCCTACTCAGTCTGTTTTACCAATCTATGCTTCACCAAGACCCTGGTTCCATCCTGGGAAACCAATTCTCCCCAACCCTAACCCTAATTTGAGTCTCAGCCCGTTTTTCCTTTTTGGACTGAAACATACCGCCGTCCACAGAGTGTACCAAATGTCAGTATGGAAGCCATCTTGATGGCGACTCAGTCTGATTCACCTAGCTAGGCTTCACCAAGAACTCGTTTTCTACCTGGCAAGCCACATCTCCCCTTCCCTAGCCCTAACATGAGATTTTACCCCAATTTTCTTGTGCAACTGTAACAAACCGCCGTCCACGCTTTGAAGTAAAAGAAAGAAGGCACCCCGTTCTGATGGCCCACTCAGTCTGTTTTAGCAAGCTTGCCTTCACCAAAGCCCTGATTCCATTCGGGGAAGCCCAGTCTCCCCAATCCTAACCCTAACCTGGGTTTTAACCCTAATTTCCGTTTGGGAATCAAACATCCCCCGTCCAAACAGTGTTCTAAAAGACAGGAGGCAACCCTTGGTGAAGCCCCACTCACTCTATTTCAACATGCTTGGCTTTTCAGAGGCCCTGGTTCACTCCTGGGAAGCCAAGTCTCCACAACCCTAACCCTACCTGGAGTCTTAACCCTAATGTTCTTGTGCGACTGTAACAAACGCCCATCCACAGGTTGACAGTAGGCACACCACTCCTTTGGCCCTGTCAGTCTGTTTCACCATGCTTGGCTTCAGCAACACCCTGTTTCCCTTCTGGGAAGCCAAGTCTCCCGACCCCTAACCCTCACTTGGGTCTTAACCCAAATTTCCTCTATGGAATGAAACATGTCCCTGTCCATAGGGTGTATTAACAGGCAGTATGTTATCCTCCTGATGGCCTACTCAGTCTGTTTTACCAATCTATGCTTCACCAAGACCCCGGTTCCATCCTGGGAAACCAATTCTCCCCAACCCTAACCCTAATTTGAGTCTTAGCCCTAATTTCCTTTTTGGACTGAAACATACCGCCGTCCACAGAGTGTACCAAATGTCAGTATGGAAGACATCTTGATGTCCCACTCAGTCTGATTCAGCATGCTAGGCTTCACCAAGGACCTATTTCCAGCATGGGAAGCCACATCTCCCCAACCCTAACCCTAACTTGAGACTCAACCTGATTTCGTTGTGCAAATGTAACAAACCCCCATCCTCACGTTGTACTAAAAGACAGTAGGCACACAATTCCTTTGGCCCTCTCAGTCTGTTTCACCATGCTTGGCTTCAGCAACACCGTGTTTCCATTCTGGGAAGCCATATCTCCTGACAGCTAACCCTAACTTGGGTCTTAACCCTAATTTTTTTCTTCCGACTGAAACATTTCCCTGTCCACATGGTGTACTAACTGGCAGTATGTTATACTCCTGATGGCCTACTCAGTCTGTTTTACCAATCTAGGCTTCACCAAAACCCTGGTTACATCCTGGGAAGCCAAGTCTCCCCAACCCTAACCCTAATTTGAGTCTCAACCCTCATTTCCTTTTGGGACTGAAACATACCGCCATCCACAGAGTGTACCAAATGTCAGTATGGAAGACAACTTGATGTCCCACTCAGTCTGATTCAGCAAGCTAGGCTTCACCAAGGACCCATTTCCAACCTGGGAAGCCACATCTCCCCAACCCTAATCGTAACTTGAGACTTAACCTGATTTTCTTGTGCAAATGTAACAAACCCAAATCCTCATGTGGTACTAAAAGACAGTAGGCACACAATTCCTTTGGTCCTCTCAGTCTGTTTCACCATGCTTGGCTTCAGCAACACCCTGTTTCCCTTCTGGGAAGCCAAGTCTCCCGACCCCTAACCCTCACTTGGGTCTTAACCCAAATTTCCTCTATGGAATGAAACATCTCCCTCTCCATAGGGTGTATTAACAGGCAGTATGTTATCCTCCGGATGGCCTACTCAGTCTGTTTTACCAATCTATGCTTCACCAAGACCCTGGTTCCATCCTGGGAAACCAATTCTCCCCAACCCTAACCCTAATTTGAGTCTCAGCCCGTTTTTCCTTTTTGGACTGAAACATACCGCCGTCCACAGAGTGTACCAAATGTCAGTATGGAAGCCATCTTGATGGCGACTCAGTCTGATTCACCAAGCTAGGCTTCACCAAGAACTCGTTTTCTACCTGGCAAGCCACATCTCCCCTTCCCTAGCCCTAACATGAGATTTTACCCCAATTTTCTTGTGCAACTGTAACAAACCGCCGTCCACGCTTTGAAGTAAAAGAAAGAAGGCACCCCGTTCTGATGGCCCACTCAGTCTGTTTTAGCAAGCTTGCCTTCACCGAAGCCCTGATTCCATTCGGGGAAGCCCAGTCTCCCCAATCCTAACCCTAACCTGGGTTTTAACCCTAATTTCCGTTTGGGAATCAAACATCCCCCGTCCAAACAGTGTTCTAAAAGACAGGAGGCAACCTTTGGTGAAGCCCCACTCACTCTATTTCAACATGCTTGGCTTTTCAGAGGCCCTGGTTCACTCCTGGGAAGCCAAGTCTCCACAACCCTAACCCTACCTGGAGTCTTAACCCTAATGTTCTTGTGCGACTGTAACAAACGCCTATCCACAGGTTGACAGTAGGCACACCACTCCTTTGGCCCTGTCAGTCTGTTTCACCATGCTTGGCTTCAGCAACACCCTGTTTCCCTTCTGGGAAGCCAAGTCTCCCGACCCCTAACCCTCACTTGGGTCTTAACCCAAATTTCCTCTATGGAATGAAACATGTCCCTGTCCACATGGTGTACTAACTGGCAGTATGTTATACTCCTGATGGCCTACTCAGTCTGTTTTACCAATCTAGGCTTCACCAAAACCCTGGTTACATCCTGGGAAGCCAAGTGTCCCCAACCCTAACCCTAATTTGAGTCTCAACCCTCATTTCCTTTTGGGACTGAAACATACCGCCATCCACAGAGTGTACCAAATGTCAGTATGGAAGACATCTTGATGTCCCACTCAGTCTGATTCAGCAAGCTAGGCTTCACCAAGGACCCATTTCCAACCTGGGAAGCCACATCTCCCCAACCCTAACCCTAACTTCCGACTTAACCCTGATTTTCTTGTGCAAATGTAACAAACCCCCATCCTCATGTTGTACTAAAAGACAGTAGGCATACAATTCCTTTGGCCGTCTCAGTCTGTTTCACCATGCTTGGCTTCAGCAACACCCTGTTTCCATTCTGGGAAGCCATGTCTCCTGACCGCTAACCCTAACTTGGGTCTTAACCCTAATTTTTTCTTTGGACTGAAACATTTCCCTGTCCACATGGTGTACTAACTGGCGGTATGTTCTCCTCCTGATGGCCTACTCAGTCTGTTTTAGCAATCTAGGCTTCACCAAGACCCTGGTTACATCCTGGGAAGCCAAGTCTCCCCAACCCTAACCCTAATTTGAGTCTCAGGCCAAATTTCCTTTTTGGACTGAAACATACCGCCGTCCACAGAGTGTACCAAATGTCAGTATGGAAGCCATCTTGATGTCCCACTCAGTCTGATTCAGCAAGCTAGGCTTCACCAAGGACGCGTTTCCAACCTGGGAAGCCACATCTCCCCAACCCTAACCCTAACTTGAGACTTAACCTGATTTTCTTGTGCAAATGTAACAAACCCCCATCCTCATGTGGTACTAAAAGACAGTAGGCACACAATTCCTTTGGTCCTCTCAGTCTGTTTCACCATGCTTGGCTTCAGCAACACCCTGTTTCCCTTCTGGGAAGCCAAGTCTCCCGACCCCTAACCCTCACTTGGGTCTTAACCCAAATTTCCTCTATGGAATGAAACATCTCCCTCTCCATAGGGTGTATTAACAGGCAGTATGTTATCCTCCGGATGGCCTACTCAGTCTGTTTTACCAATCTATGCTTCACCAAGACCCTGGTTCCATCCTGGGAAACCAATTCTCCCCAACCCTAACCCTAATTTGAGTCTCAGCCCGTTTTTCCTTTTTGGACTGAAACATACCGCCGTCCACAGAGTGTACCAAATGTCAGTGTGGAAGCCATCTTGATGGCGACTCAGTCTGATTCACCAAGCTAGGCTTCACCAAGAACTCGTTTTCTACCTGGCAAGCCACATCTCCCCTTCCCTAGCCCTAACATGAGATTTTACCCCAATTTTCTTGTGCAACTGTAACAAACCGCCGTCCACGCTTTGAAGTAAAAGAAAGAAGGCACCCCGTTCTGATGGCCCACTCAGTCTGTTTTAGCAAGCTTGCCTTCACCGAAGCCCTGATTCCATTCGGGGAAGCCCAGTCTCCCCAATCCTAACCCTAACCTGGGTTTTAACCCTAATTTCCGTTTGGGAATCAAACATCCCCCGTCCAAACAGTGTTCTAAAAGACAGGAGGCAACCTTTGGTGAAGCCCCACTCACTCTATTTCAACATGCTTGGCTTTTCAGAGGCCCTGGTTCACTCCTGGGAAGCCAAGTCTCCACAACCCTAACCCTACCTGGAGTCTTAACCCTAATGTTCTTGTGCGACTGTAACAAACGCCCATCCACAGGTTGACAGTAGGCACACCACTCCTTTGGCCCTGTCAGTCTGTTTCACCATGCTTGGCTTCAGCAACACCCTGTTTCCCTTCTGGGAAGCCAAGTCTCCCGACCCCTAACCCTCACTTGGGTCTTAACCCAAATTTCCTCTATGGAATGAAACATGTCCCTGTCCACATGGTGTACTAACTGGCAGTATGTTATACTCCTGATGGCCTACTCAGTCTGTTTTACCAATCTAGGCTTCACCAAAACCCTGGTTACATCCTGGGAAGCCAAGTGTCCCCAACCCTAACCCTAATTTGAGTCTCAACCCTCATTTCCTTTTGGGACTGAAACATACCGCCATCCACAGAGTGTACCAAATGTCAGTATGGAAGACATCTTGATGTCCCACTCAGTCTGATTCAGCAAGCTAGGCTTCACCAAGGACCCATTTCCAACCTGGGAAGCCACATCTCCCCAACCCTAACCCTAACTTCCGACTTAACCCTGATTTTCTTGTGCAAATGTAACAAACCCCCATCCTCATGTTGTACTAAAAGACAGTAGGCATACAATTCCTTTGGCCGTCTCAGTCTGTTTCACCATGCTTGGCTTCAGCAACACCCTGTTTCCATTCTGGGAAGCCATGTCTCCTGACCGCTAACCCTAACTTGGGTCTTAACCCTAATTTTTTCTTTGGACTGAAACATTTCCCTGTCCACATGGTGTACTAACTGGCAGTATGTTCTCCTCCTGATGGCCTACTCAGTCTGTTTTAGCAATCTAGGCTTCACCAAGACCCTGGTTACATCCTGGGAAGCCAAGTCTCCCCAACCCTAACCCTAATTTGAGTCTCAGGCCAAATTTCCTTTTTGGACTGAAACATACCGCCGTCCACAGAGTGTACCAAATGTCAGTATGGAAGCCATCTTGATGTCCCACTCAGTCTGATTCAGCAAGCTAGGCTTCACCAAGGACGCGTTTCCAACCTGGGAAGCCACATCTCCCCAACCCTAACCCTAACTTGAGACTTAACCTGATTTTCTTGTGCAAATTTAACAAACCCCCATCCTCATGTCCTACTAAAAGACAGTAGGCACACGATTCGTTTGGCCCTCTCAGTCTGTTTCACCATGCTTGGCTTCAGCAACACCCTGTTTCCATTCTGGGAAGCCAAGTCTCCCGACCCCTAACCCTCACTTGGGTCTTAACCCAAATATCCTCTATGGAATGAAACATCTCCCTCTCCATAGGGTGTATTAACAGGCAGTATGTTATCCTCCTGATGGCCTACTCAGTCTGTTTTACCAGTCTATGCTTCACCAAGACCCTGGTTCCATCCTGGGAAACCAATTCTCCCCAACCCTAACCCTAATTTGAGTCTCAGCCCGTTTTTCCTTTTTGGACTGAAACATACCGCCGTCCACAGAGTGTACCAAATGTCAGTATGGAAGCCATCTTGATGGCGACTCAGTCTGATTCACCTAGCTAGGCTTCACCAAGACCTCGTTTTCTACCTGGCAAGCCACATCTCCCCTTCCCTAGCCCTAACATGAGATTTTACCCCAATTTTCTTGTGCAACTGTAACAAACCGCCGTCCACGCTTTGAAGTAAAAGAAAGAAGGCACCCCGTTCTGATGGCCCACTCAGTCTGTTTTAGCAAGCTTGCCTTCACCAAAGCCCTGATTCCATTCGGGGAAGCCCAGTCTCCCCAATCCTAACCCTAACCTGGGTTTTAACCCTAATTTCCGTTTGGGAATCAAACATCCCCCGTCCAAACAGTGTTCTAAAAGACAGGAGGCAACCCTTGGTGAAGCCCCACTCACTCTATTTCAACATGCTTGGCTTTTCAGAGGCCCTGGTTCACTCCTGGGAAGCCAAGTCTCCACAACCCTAACCCTACCTGGAGTCTTAACCCTAATGTTCTTGTGCGACTGTAACAAACGCCCATCCACAGGTTGACAGTAGGCACACCACTCCTTTGGCCCTGTCAGTCTGTTTCACCATGCTTGGCTTCAGCAACACCCTGTTTCCCTTCTGGGAAGCCAAGTCTCCCGACCCCTAACCCACACTTGGGTCTTAACCCAAATTTCCTCTATGGAATGAAACATGTCCCTGTCCATAGGGTGTATTAACAGGCAGTATGTTATCCTCCTGATGGCCTACTCAGTCTGTTTTACCAATCTATGCTTCACCAAGACCCTGGTTCCATCCTGGGAAACCAAGTCTCCCCAACCCTAACCCACAATTCCTTTGGCCCTCTCAGTCTGTTTCACCATGCTTGGCTTCAGCAACACCGTGTTTCCATTCTGGGAAGCCATATCTCCTGACAGCTAACCCTAACTTGGGTCTTAACCCTAATTTTTTTCTTCCGACTGAAACATTTCCCTGTCCACATGGTGTACTAACTGGCAGTATGTTATACTCCTGATGGCCTACTCAGTCTGTTTTACCAATCTAGGCTTCACCAAAACCCTGGTTACATCCTGGGAAGCCAAGTGTCCCCAACCCTAACCCTAATTTGAGTCTCAACCCTCATTTCCTTTTGGGACTGAAACATACCGCCATCCACAGAGTGTACCAAATGTCAGTATGGAAGACATCTTGATGTCCCACTCAGTCTGATTCAGCAAGCTAGGCTTCACCAAGGACCCATTTCCAACCTGGGAAGCCACATCTCCCCAACCCTAACCCTTACTTGAGACTTAACCTGATTTTCTTGTGCAAATGTAACAAACCCCCATCCTCATGTGGTACTAAAAGACAGTAGGCATACAATTCCTTTGGCCCTCTCAGTCTGTTTCACCATGCTTGGCTTCAGCAACACCCTGTTTCCATTCTGGGAAGCCATGTCTCCTGACCGCTAACCCTAACTTGGGTCTTAACCCTAATTTTTTCTTTGGACTGAAACATTTCCCTGTCCACATGGTGTACTAACTGGCAGTATGTTCTCCTCCTGATGGCCTACTCAGTCTGTTTTCGCAATCTAGGCTTCACCAAGACCCTGGTTACATCCTGGGAAGCCAAGTCTCCCCAACCCTAACCCTATTTTGAGTCTCAGGCCAAATTTCCTTTTTGGACTGAAACATACCGCTGTCCACAGAGTGTACCAAATGTCAGTATGGAAGCCATCTTGATGTCCCACTCAGTCTGATTCAGCAAGCTAGGCTTCACCAAGGACCCGTTTCCAACCTGGGAAGCCACATCTCCCCAACCCTAACCCTAACTTGAGACTTAACCTGATTTTCTTGTGCGAATGTAACAAACCCCCATCCTCATGTTGTACTAAAAGACAGTAGGCACACAATTCCTTTGGCCCTCTCAGTCTGTTTCACCATGCTTGGCTTCAGCAACACCCTGTTTCCCTTCTGGGAAGCCATGTCTCCTGACCGCTAACCCTAACTTGGGTTTTAACCCTAATTTTTTCCTTGGACTGAAACATTTCCCTGTCCACATGGTGTACTAACTGGCAGTATGTTATCCTCCTGATGGCCTACTCAGTCTGTTTTACCAATCTAGGCTTCACCAAAACCCTGGTTACATCCTGGGAAGCCAAGTCTCCCCAACCCTAACCCTAATTTGAGTCTCAGGCTTAATTTCCTTTTTGGACTGAAACATACCGCCGTCCACAGAGTGTACCAAATGTCAGTATGGAAGACATCTTGATGTCCCACTCAGTCTGATTCAGCAAGCTAGGCTTCACCAAGGACCCGTTTCCAACCTGGAAAGCCACATCTCCCCAACCCTAACCCTAACTTGAGACTTAACCTGATTTTCTTGTGCAAATGTAACAAACCCCCATCCTCATGTTGTACTAAAAGACAGTAGGCACACAATTCCTTTGGCCCTCTCAGTCTGTTTCACCATGCTTGGCTTCAGCAACACCCTGTTTCCCTTCTGGGAAGCCAAGTCTCCCAACCCCTAACCCTCACTTGGGTCTTAACCCAAATATCCTCTATGGAATGAAACATCTCCCTCTCCATAGGGTGTATTAACAGGCAGTATGTTATCCTCCTGATGGCCTACTCAGTCTGTTTTACCAATCTATGCTTCACCAAGACCCTGGTTCCATCCTGGGAAACCAATTCTCCCCAACCCTAACCCTAATTTGATTCTTAGCCCTTTTTTCCTTTTTGGACTGAAACATACCGCCGTCCACAGAGTGTACCAAATGTCAGTATGGAAGCCACCTTGATGGCGACTAAGTCTGATTCACCAAGCTAGGCTTCACCAAGAACTCGTTTTCTACCTGGCAAGCCACATCTCCCCATCCCTAGCCCTAACATGAGATTTTACCCCAATTTTCTTGTGCAACTGTAACAAACCGCCGTCCACACTTTGCACTAAAAGATAGTACGCACCCCGTTCTGATGTCCCACTCAGTCTGTTTTACCATGCTCGCCTTCACCAACACCCTGTTTCCATTCTGGGAAGCCCATTCTCCCGAACCCTACCCTAACTTGGGTTTTAACCCTAATTTCCTCTTGGGAATGAAACATCCCCAGTCCACACAGTGTACTAAAAGACAGGAGGCAACTTTCATGAAGGCCCACTCATTCTCTTTCAACATGTTTGGCTTTTCCGAGGCCATGGTTCACTCCTGGGAAGTCAAGTCTCCCCAACCCTAACCCTAACTTGGATCTTAACCCTAATTTCCTCTTGGGACTGAAACATGTCCCTGTCAACACTGTGTACTAACAGGCAATATATTATCCTCCTGATGGCCCATTCAGTCTGTTTTACCAATCGAGGCTTCACCAAGACCCTGGTTCCATCCTGGGAAGCCCAGTCTGCCCAACCCTAACCCTAACTTGGTTTTTAACCCAAATATTGTCGAGGAACTTTAACATCCCATATTCCACACGGTGTACTAAAAGACAGGAGGAAACCCATCCTGATGGGCCACTCAATCTGTTTCAGCATGCTTGGCTTTAGCGAGTTCCTGTTTCCCTCCTGAGAAGGCCAGTCTCCCCAACCCTAACCCTAATTAGAGTATCAACCCTAATTTCCTTTTTGGACTGAAACATACCGCCGTCCACAGAGTGTACCAAATATCAGTATGGAAGACATCTTGATGTCCCACTCAGTCTGATTCAGCAAGCTAGGCTTCACCAAGGACCCGTTTCCAACCTGGGAAGCCACATCTCCCCAACCCTAACCCTAACTTGAGACTTAAAGCTGATTTTCTTGTGCAAATGTAACAAACCCCCATCCTCATGTTGTACTAAAAGACAGTAGGCACACAATTCCTTTGGCCCTCTCAGTCTGTTTCACCATGCTTGGCTTCAGCAACACCCTGTTTCCCTTCTGGGAAGCCATGTCTCCTGACCTCTAACCCTAACTTGGGTCTTAACCCTAATTTTTTCTTTGGACTGAAACATTTCCCTGTCCACATGGTGTACTATCTGGCAGTATGTTATACTCCTGATGGCCTACTCAGTCTGTTTTACCAATCTAGGCTTCACCAAAACCCTGGTTACATCCTGGGAAGCCAAGTCTCCCCAACCCTAACCCTAATTTGAGTCTCACGCCTCGTTTCCTTTTGGGACTGAAACATACCGCCGTCCACAGAGTGTACCAAATGTCAGTATGGAAGACATCTTGATGTCCCACTCAGTCTGATTCAGCAAGCTAGGCTTCACCAAGGACCCGTTTCCAACCTGGGAAGCCACATCTCCCCAACCCTAACCCTAACTTGAGACTTTACCCTGATTTTCTTGTGCAAATGTAACAAACCCCCATCCTCATGTTGTACTAAACGACAGTAGGCACCCCGTTCTGATTACCCACTTTGTGTGTTCTACTAAGCTTGGCTTCAGCAACACCCTGTTTCCATTCTGGGAAGCCCAGTCTCCCCAACCCTAATCCTAACTTGGGTTTTAACCCAAATATTGTAGAGGAATGTGAACATCCCACAGTCCACACGGTGTAGTAAAAGACAGGAGGCAACCCATCCTAATGGGCCACTCACTGTGTTTCACTGTGCTTGGCTTTACCGAGGTCCTGGTTCCCTCCTGAGAATCCCAGTTTCCCCAACCCTAACCCTATTTTGAGTTTCAGCCCTAATTTCCTTTTTGGACCGAAACATACCGCCATCCACAGAGTGTACCAAACGTCAGTATGGAAGCCATCTTGATGGCGACTCAGTCTTATTCACCAAGCTAGGCTTCACCAAGAACTCGTTTTCTACCTGGCAAGCCACATCTCCCCATCACTAGCCCTAACATGAGATTTTACCCTAATTTTCTTGTGCAATTGTAAGAAACCGCCGTCCACGCTTTGTAGTAAAAGAAAGAAGGCACCCCGTTCTGATGGCCCACTCAGTCTGTTTTACCAAACTTACCGTCACCAACACCTTCTTTCCGTTCTGGGAAGACCAGTCTCCCGAACCCTAACCCTAACATGGGTTTTAACCCTAATTTCCTTTTGGGGATGAAACATCCCCCCGTCCACACAGTGTACTAAAAGACAGGAGATAACCTTTCATGAAGGCCCACTCATTCTCTTTCAACATGCTTTTCTTTTCCGAGGCCATGGTTCACTCCTGGGAAGGCAAGTCTCCCCAACCCTAACCCTAACTTGGGTCTTAACCCTAATTTTTTCTTTGGACTGAAACATTTCCCTGTCCACATGGTATACTAACTGGCAGTATGTTATACTCCTGACGGTCTACTCAGTCTGTTTTACCAATCGAGGTTTCACCAAGACCCTGGTTCCATCCTGGGAAGCCCAGTCTCCCCAACGCTAACTCTAACTTGGGTTTCAACCCAAATATTGTAGAGGAACGTTAACATCCCACAGTTCACAAGGTGTAGTAAAAGACAAGAGGCAACCCATCCTGTTGGGCCACTCAATCGGTGTCACCATGCTTGGCTTTACCGAGTTCCTGTTTCCCTCCTGAGTAGCCCAGTCTCCCCAACCCTAATCCTAATTGGAATCTCAACACTAATCTCCTTTTTGGACTGAAACATACCGCCGTCCACAGAGTGTACCAAATGTCAGTATGGAAGCCATCTTGTTGTCCCACTCAGTCTGATTCACCAAGCTAGGCTTCACCAAGAACCCATTTCCAACCTGGGAAGTCCAGTCTCCCAAACCCTAACCCCAACGTCGGTTTTAACCCTAATTTCCTTTTAGGAATGAAACATCCCCCCATCCACACGGTGTTCTAGAAGAAAGGAGGCAACCCTTCGTGAAGGCCCACTCATTCTGTTTCAACATGCTTGGCTTTTCCGAGGCCCTGGTTCACTCCTGGGAAGCCACGTCTCCCCAACCCTAACTCTAACTTGAGACTTAACCTAATTTTCTTGTGCAACTGTAACAAACCGCCGTCCACACTTTGCACTAAAAGATAGTACGCACCCCGTTCTGATGTCCCACTCAGTCTGTTTTACCATGCTCGCCTTCACCAACACCCTGTTTCCATTCTGGGAAGCCCATTTTCCCGAACCCTACCCTAACTTGGGTTTTAACCCTAATTTCCTCTTGGGAATGAAACATCCCCCCGTCCACACAGTGTACTAAAAGACAGGAGGCAACTTTCGTGAAGGCCCACTCATTCTCTTTCAACATGCTTTTCTTTTCCGAGGCCATGGTTCACTCCTGGGAAGTCAAGTCTCCCCAACCCTAACCCTAACTTGGATCTTAACCCTAATTTCCTCTTGGGACTGAAACATGTCCCTGTCCACACTGTGTACTAACGGGCAATATATTATCCTCCTGATGGCCCATTCAGTCTGTTTTACCAATCGAGGCTTCACCAAGACCCTGGTTCCATCCTGGGAAGCCCAGTCTGCCCAACCCTAACCCTAACTTGGTTTTTAACCCAAATATTGTAGAGGAACTTTAACATCCCACATTCCACACGGTGTACTAAAAGACAGGAGGAAACCCATCCTGATGGGCCACTCAATCTGTTTCAGCATGCTTGGCTTTAGCGAGTTCCTGTTTCCCTCCTGAGAAGGCCAGTCTCCCCACCCCTAACCCTAATTAGAGTATCCACCCTAATTTCCTTTTTGGACTGAAACATACCGCCGTCCACAGAGTGTACCAAATATCAGTATGGAAGCCATCTTGTTGTCCCACTCAGTCTGATTCATCAAGCTTGGCTTCACCAAGAACCCGTTTCCAACCTGGGAAGCCACATCTCCCCAACCCTTACCCTAACTTGAGTCTTAACCCTCATTTTCTTGTGCAACTGTAATAAACCCCCATCCACATGTTGTACTAAAAGACAGAAGGTACACCATTCTTTTGGCCCTCTCAGTCTGTTTCACCATGCTTGCCTTCAGCAAACCCTGTTTCCATTTTGGGATGCCAAGCCTCCCGACCCCTAAGCCTAACTTGGCACTTAACCCTAATTTCCTCTTTGGACTGAAACATGTCCCTGTCCACATGGTATACTAACGGGCAGTACGTTATCCTCCTGATGGCCTACTCAGTCTGTTTTACCAATCTAGGCTTCACCAAGGCTCTGGTTCCATCCAGGGAAGCCCAGTCTCCCCAACCCTAACCCTAACTTGGGTTTTAACCCAAATTTTGTTTAGGAACTTCAACATCCCCCAGTTCACACGGTGTGCTAAAGGCAGGAGGCAACCCATCCTGAAGGCCCACTCATTTTATTTCAACATGCCTGGCTTTCCCGACGCCCTGGTAAACTCCTGGGAATCGAAGTCTCCCCAACCCTAACCCTCACTTGGGTTTTAACTCAAATATTGTAGAAGGACGTTAACATCCCACAGTTCACAAGGTGTAGTACAAGACAAGAGGCAACCCATCCTTTTGGGCCACTCAATTGGTTTCACCATGCTTGGCTTTACCGAGGTCCTGGTTCCCTCCTGAGAAGCCCAGTTTTCCCAACCCTAATCCTAATTGGAGTCTCAACACTAATCTCCTTTTTGGACTGAAACATACCGCCGTCCACAGAGTGTACCAAATGTCAGCATGGAAGGCATCTTGTTGTCCCACTCAGTCTGATTCACCAAGCTAGGCTTCACCAAGAACCCATTTCCAACCTGGGAAGTCCAGTCTCCCAAACCCTAACCCCAATGTCGGTTTTAACCCTCATTTCCTTTTGGGAATGAAACATCCCCCCCATCCACACGGTGTTCTAGAAGACAGGAGGCAACCCTTCGTGAAGGCCCACTCATTCTGTTTCAACATCCTTGGCTTTTCCGAGGCCATGGTTCACTCCTGGGAAGGCAAGTCTCCCCAACCCTAACCCTAACTTGGATCTTAACCCTAATTTCCTCTTGGGACTGAAACATGTCCCTGTCCACACTGTGTACTAACAGGCAGTATGTTATCCTCCTGATGGCCTACTCAGTCTGTTTTACCAATCGAGGCTTCACCAAGACCCTGGTTCCATCCTGGGAAACCAATTCTCCCCAACCCTAACCCTAATTTGAGTCTTAGCCCTTTTTTCCTTTTTGGACTGAAACATACCGCCGTCCACAGAGTGTACCAAATGTCAGTATGGAAGCCATCTTGATGGCGACTCAGTCTGATTCACCAAGCTAGGCTTCACCAAGAACTCGTTTTCTACCTGGCAAGCCACATCTGCCCATCCCTAGCCCTAACATGAGATTTTACCCCAATTTTCTTGTGCAACTGTAACAAACCGCCGTCCATGCTTTGTAGTAAAAGAAAGAAGGCACCCCGTTCTGATGGCCCACTCAGTCTGTTTTAGCAAGCTTGCCTTCACCAAAGCCCTGTTTCCATTCGGGGAAGCCCAGTCTCCCCAACCCTAACCCTAATTTGAGTCTCAACCCTCATTTTCTTTTTGGACTGAAACATACCGCCGTCCACAGAGTGTATCAAATGTCAGTATGGAAGACATCTTGATGTCCCACTCAGTCTGATTCAGCAAGTTAGGCTTCACCAAGGACCCGTTTCCAACCTGGGAAGCCACATCTCCCCAACCCTAACCCTAACTTCTGACTTAACCCTGATTTTCTTGTGCAAATGTAACAAACCCCCATCCTCATGTTGTACTAAAAGACAGTAGGCATACAATTCCTTTGGCCCTCTCAGTCTGTTTCACCATGCTTGGCTTCAGCAACACCCTGTTTCCATTCTGGGAAGCCATGTCTCCTGACCGCTAACCCTAACTTGGGTCTTAACCCTAATTTTTTCTTTGGACTGAAACATTTCCCTGTCCACATGGTGTACTAACTGGCAGTATGTTATCCTCCTGATGGCCTACTCAGTCTGTTTTAGCAATCTAGGCTTCACCAAGACCCTGGTTACATCCTGGGAAGCCAAGTCTCCCCAACCCTAACCCTAATTTGAGTCTCAGGCCAAATTTCCTTTTTGGACTGAAACATACCGCCGTCCACAGAGTGTACCAAATGTCAGTATGGAAGCCATCTTGATGTCCCACTCAGTCTGATTCAGCAAGCTAGGCTTCACCAAGGATGCGTTTCCAACCTGGGAAGCCACATCTCCCCAACCCTAACCCTCACTTGAGACTTAACCTGATTTTCTTGTGCGAATGTAACAAACCCCCATCCTCATGTTCTACTAAAAGACAGTAGGCACACAATTCCTTTGGCCCTCTCAGTCTGTTTCACCATGCTTGGCTTCAGCAACACCCTGTTTCCCTTCTGGGAAGCCATGTCTCCTGACCGCTAAGCCTAACTTGGGTTTTAACCCTAATTTTTTCCTTGGACTGAAACATTTCCCTGTCCACATGGTGTACTAACTGGCAGTATGTTATACTCCTGATGGCCTACTCAGTCTGTTTTACCAATCTAGGCTTCACCAAAACACTGGTTACATCCTGGGAAGCCAAGTCTCCCCAACCCTAACCCTAATTTGAGTCTCAGGCCCAATTTCCTTTTTGGACTGAAACATACCGCCGTCCACAGAGTGTACCAAATGTCAGTATG
Organism: Heloderma suspectum; assembly: GCF_057233095.1. Lineage (NCBI taxonomy): Eukaryota > Metazoa > Chordata > Lepidosauria > Squamata > Helodermatidae > Heloderma > Heloderma suspectum. The sequence goes on from NC_139461.1 coordinate 147,721,490, forward strand.
GAAGACATCTTGATGTCCCACTCAGTCTGATTCAGCAAGCTAGGCTTCACCAAGGACCCGTTTCCAACCTGGGAAGCCACATCTCCCCAACCCTAACCCTAACTTGAGACTTAACCTGATTTTCTTGTGCAAATGTAACAAACCCCCATCCTCATGTTGTACTAAAAGACAGTAGGCACACAATTCCTTTGGCCCTCTCAGTCTGTTTCACCATGCTTGGCTTCAGCAACACCCTGTTTCCCTTCTGGGAAGCCAAGTCTCCCAACCCCTAACCCTCACTTGGGTCTTAACCCAAATATCCTCTATGGAATGAAACATCTCCCTCTCCATAGGGTGTATTAACAGGCAGTATGTTATCCTCCTGATGGCCCATTCAGTCTGTTTTACCAATCGAGGCTTCACCAAGACCCTGGTTCCATCCTGGGAAGCCCAGTCTGCCCAACCCTAACCCTAACTTGGTTTTTAACCCAAATATTGTAGAGGAACTTTAACATCCCACATTCCACACGGTGTACTAAAAGACAGGAGGAAACCCATCCTGATGGGCCACTCAATCTGTTTCAGCATGCTTGGCTTTAGCGAGTTCCTGTTTCCCTCCTGAGAAGGCCAGTCTCCCCACCCCTAACCCTAATTAGAGTATCCACCCTAATTTCCTTTTTGGACTGAAACATACCGCCGTCCACAGAGTGTACCAAATATCAGTATGGAAGCCATCTTGTTGTCCCACTCAGTCTGATTCATCAAGCTTGGCTTCACCAAGAACCCGTTTCCAACCTGGGAAGCCACATCTCCCCAACCCTTACCCTAACTTGAGTCTTAACCCTCATTTTCTTGTGCAACTGTAATAAACCCCCATCCACATGTTGTACTAAAAGACAGAAGGTACACCATTCTTTTGGCCCTCTCAGTCTGTTTCACCATGCTTGCCTTCAGCAAACCCTGTTTCCATTTTGGGATGCCAAGCCTCCCGACCCCTAAGCCTAACTTGGCACTTAACCCTAATTTCCTCTTTGGACTGAAACATGTCCCTGTCCACATGGTATACTAACGGGCAGTACGTTATCCTCCTGATGGCCTACTCAGTCTGTTTTACCAATCTAGGCTTCACCAAGGCTCTGGTTCCATCCAGGGAAGCCCAGTCTCCCCAACCCTAACCCTAACTTGGGTTTTAACCCAAATTTTGTTTAGGAACTTCAACATCCCCCAGTTCACACGGTGTGCTAAAGGCAGGAGGCAACCCATCCTGAAGGCCCACTCATTTTATTTCAACATGCCTGGCTTTCCCGACGCCCTGGTAAACTCCTGGGAATCGAAGTCTCCCCAACCCTAACCCTCACTTGGGTTTTAACTCAAATATTGTAGAAGGACGTTAACATCCCACAGTTCACAAGGTGTAGTACAAGACAAGAGGCAACCCATCCTTTTGGGCCACTCAATTGGTTTCACCATGCTTGGCTTTACCGAGGTCCTGGTTCCCTCCTGAGAAGCCCAGTTTTCCCAACCCTAATCCTAATTGGAGTCTCAACACTAATCTCCTTTTTGGACTGAAACATACCGCCGTCCACAGAGTGTACCAAATGTCAGCATGGAAGGCATCTTGTTGTCCCACTCAGTCTGATTCACCAAGCTAGGCTTCACCAAGAACCCATTTCCAACCTGGGAAGTCCAGTCTCCCAAACCCTAACCCCAATGTCGGTTTTAACCCTCATTTCCTTTTGGGAATGAAACATCCCCCCCATCCACACGGTGTTCTAGAAGACAGGAGGCAACCCTTCGTGAAGGCCCACTCATTCTGTTTCAACATCCTTGGCTTTTCCGAGGCCATGGTTCACTCCTGGGAAGGCAAGTCTCCCCAACCCTAACCCTAACTTGGATCTTAACCCTAATTTCCTCTTGGGACTGAAACATGTCCCTGTCCACACTGTGTACTAACAGGCAGTATGTTATCCTCCTGATGGCCTACTCAGTCTGTTTTACCAATCGAGGCTTCACCAAGACCCTGGTTCCATCCTGGGAAACCAATTCTCCCCAACCCTAACCCTAATTTGAGTCTTAGCCCTTTTTTCCTTTTTGGACTGAAACATACCGCCGTCCACAGAGTGTACCAAATGTCAGTATGGAAGCCATCTTGATGGCGACTCAGTCTGATTCACCAAGCTAGGCTTCACCAAGAACTCGTTTTCTACCTGGCAAGCCACATCTGCCCATCCCTAGCCCTAACATGAGATTTTACCCCAATTTTCTTGTGCAACTGTAACAAACCGCCGTCCATGCTTTGTAGTAAAAGAAAGAAGGCACCCCGTTCTGATGGCCCACTCAGTCTGTTTTAGCAAGCTTGCCTTCACCAAAGCCCTGTTTCCATTCGGGGAAGCCCAGTCTCCCCAATCCTAACCCTAACCTGGGTTTTAACCCTAATTTCCGTTTGGGAATTAAACATCCCCCGTCCAAACAGTGTTCTAAAAGACAGGAGGCAACCCTTGGTGAAGCCCCACTCACTCTATTTCAACATGCTTGGCTTTTCAGAGGCCCTGGTTCACTCCTGGGAAGCCAAGTCTCCACAACCCTAACCCTACCTGGAGTCTTAACCCTAATGTTCTTGTGCGACTGTAACAAACGCCCACCCACAGGTTGACAGTAGGCACACCACTCCTTTGGCCCTGTCAGTCTGTTTCACCATGCTTGGCATCAGCAACACCCTGTTTCCCTTCTGGGAAGCCAAGTCTCCCGACCCCTAACCCTCACTTGGGTCTTAACCCTAATTTCCTCTATGGAATGAAACATGTCCCTGTCCATAGGGTGTATTAACAGGCAGTATGTTATCCTCCTGATGGCCTACTCAGTCTGTTTTACCAATCTAGGCTTCACCAAGACCCTGGTTCCATCCGGGGAAACAAGTCTCCCCAACCCTAACCCTAATTTGAGTCTCAGGCCTAATTTCCTTTTTGGACTGAAACATACCGCCGTCCACAGAGTGTACCAAATGTCAGTATGGAAGACATCTTGATGTCCCACTCAGTCTGATTCAGCAAGTTAGGCTTCACCAAGGACCCGTTTCCAACCTGGGAAGCCACATCTCCCCAACCCTAACCCTAACTTGAGACTTAACCTGATTTTCTTGTGCGAATGTAACAAACCCCCATCCTCATGATGTACTGAAAGACAGTAGGCACACAATTCCTTTGGCCCTCTCAGTCTGTTTCACCATGCTTGGCTTCAGCAACACCCTGTTTCCATTCTGGGAAGCCATGTCTCCTGACCGCTAACCCTAACTTGGGTCTTAACCCTAATTTTTTCTTCCGACTGAAACATTTCCCTGTCCACATGGTGTACTAACTGGCAGTATGTTATACTCCTGATGGCCTACTCAGTCTGTTTTACCAATCTAGGCTTCACCAAAACCCTGGTTACATCCTGGGAAGCCAAGTCTCCCCAACCCTAACCCTAATTTGAGTCTCAACCCTCATTTTCTTTTTGGACTGAAACATACCGCCGTCCACAGAGTGTATCAAATGTCAGTATGGAAGACATCTTGATGTCCCACTCAGTCTGATTCAGCAAGTTAGGCTTCACCAAGGACCCGTTTCCAACCTGGGAAGCCACATCTCCCCAACCCTAACCCTAACTTCTGACTTAACCCTGATTTTCTTGTGCAAATGTAACAAACCCCCATCCTCATGTTGTACTAAAAGACAGTAGGCATACAATTCCTTTGGCCCTCTCAGTCTGTTTCACCATGCTTGGCTTCAGCAACACCCTGTTTCCATTCTGGGAAGCCATGTCTCCTGACCGCTAACCCTAACTTGGGTCTTAACCCTAATTTTTTCTTTGGACTGAAACATTTCCCTGTCCACATGGTGTACTAACTGGCAGTATGTTATCCTCCTGATGGCCTACTCAGTCTGTTTTAGCAATCTAGGCTTCACCAAGACCCTGGTTACATCCTGGGAAGCCAAGTCTCCCCAACCCTAACCCTAATTTGAGTCTCAGGCCAAATTTCCTTTTTGGACTGAAACATACCGCCGTCCACAGAGTGTACCAAATGTCAGTATGGAAGCCATCTTGATGTCCCACTCAGTCTGATTCAGCAAGCTAGGCTTCACCAAGGATGCGTTTCCAACCTGGGAAGCCACATCTCCCCAACCCTAACCCTCACTTGAGACTTAACCTGATTTTCTTGTGCGAATGTAACAAACCCCCATCCTCATGTTCTACTAAAAGACAGTAGGCACACAATTCCTTTGGCCCTCTCAGTCTGTTTCACCATGCTTGGCTTCAGCAACACCCTGTTTCCCTTCTGGGAAGCCATGTCTCCTGACCGCTAACCCTAACTTGGGTTTTAACCCTAATTTTTTCCTTGGACTGAAACATTTCCCTGTCCACATGGTGTACTAACTGGCAGTATGTTATCCTCCTGATGGCCTACTCAGTCTGTTTTACCAATCTAGGCTTCACCAAAACCCTGGTTACATCCTGGGAAGCCAAGTCTCCCCAACCCTAACCCTAATTTGAGTCTCAGGCCTAATTTCCTTTTGGGACTGAAACATAACGCCGTCCACAGAGTGTACCAAATGTCAGTATGGAAGACATCTTGATGTCCCACTCAGTCTGATTCAGCAAGCTAGGCTTCACCAAGGACGCGTTTCCAACCTGGAAAGCCACATCTCCCCAACCCTAACCCTAACTTGACACTTAACCTGATTTTCTTGTGCAAATGTAACAAACCCCCATCCTCATGTTGTACTAAAAGACAGTAGGCACACAATTCCTTTGGCCCTCTCAGTCTGTTTCACCATGCTTGGCTTCAGCAACACCCTGTTTCCCTTCTGGGAAGCCATGTCTCCTGACCGCTAACCCTAACTTGGGTCTTAACCCTAATTTTTTCCTTGGACTGAAACATTTCCCTGTCCACATGGTGTACTAACTGGCAGTATGTTATACTCCTGATGGCCTACTCAGTCTGTTTTACCAATCTAGGCTTCACCAAAACACTGGTTACATCCTGGGAAGCCAAGTCTCCCCAACCCTAACCCTAATTTGAGTCTCAGGCCAATTTCCTTTTTGGACTGAAACATAATGCCGTCCACAGAGTGTACCAAATGTCAGTATGGAAGACATCTTGATGTCCCTCTCAGTCTGATTCAGCATGTTAGGCTTCACCAAGGACCCGTTTCCAACCTGGGAAGCCACATCTCCCCATCCCTAGCCCTAACTTGAGATTTTACCCTAATTTTCTTGTGCAAATGTAACAAACCCCCATCCTCATGTTCTACTAAAAGACAGTAGGCACACAATTCCTTTGGCCCTCTCAGTCTGTTTCACCATGCTTGGCTTCACCAACACTGTGTTTCCATTCTGGGAAGCCATATCTCCTGACCGCTAACCCTAACTTGGGTTTTAACCCTAATTTTTTCCTTGGACTGAAACATTTCCCTGTCCACATGGTGTACTAACTGGCAGTATGTTATCCTCCTGATGGCCTACTCAGTCTGTTTTACCAATCTAGGCTTCACCAAAACCCTGGTTACATCCTGGGAAGCCAAGTCTCCCCAACCCTAACCCTAATTTGAGTCTCAGGCCTAATTTCCTTTTTGGACTGAAACATAACGCCGTCCACAGAGTGTACCAAATGTCAGTATGGAAGACATCTTGATGTCCCACTCAGTCTGATTCAGAAGCTAGGCTTCACCAAGGACGCGTTTCCAACCTGGAAAGCCACATCTCCCCAACCCTAACCCTAACTTGACACTTAACCTGATTTTCTTGTGCAAATGTAACAAACCCCCATCCTCATGTTGTACTAAAAGACAGTAGGCACACAATTCCTTTGGCCCTCTCAGTCTGTTTCACCATGCTTGGCTTCAGCAACACCCTGTTTCCCTTCTGGGAAGCCATGTCTCCTGACCGCTAACCCTAACTTGGGTCTTAACCCTAATTTTTTCCTTGGACTGAAACATTTCCCTGTCCACATGGTGTACTAACTGGCAGTATGTTATACTCCTGATGGCCTACTCAGTCTGTTTTACCAATCTAGGCTTCACCAAAACACTGGTTACATCCTGGGAAGCCAAGTCTCCCCAACCCTAACCCTAATTTGAGTCTCAGGCCCAATTTCCTTTTTGGACTGAAACATAATGCCGTCCACAGAGTGTACCAAATGTCAGTATGGAAGACATCTTGATGTCCCTCTCAGTCTGATTCAGCATGTTAGGCTTCACCAAGGACCCGTTTCCAACCTGGGAAGCCACATCTCCCCATCGCTAGCCCTAACTTGAGATTTTACCCTAATTTTCTTGTGCAAATGTAACAAACCCCCATCCTCATGTTCTACTAAAAGACAGTAGGCACACAATTCCTTTGGCCCTCTCAGTCTGTTTCACCATGCTTGGCTTCACCAACACCGTGTTTCCATTCTGGGAAGCCATATCTCCTGACCGCTAACCCTAACTTGGGTCTTAACCCTAATTTTTTCTTCCGACTGAAACATTTCCCTGTCCACATGGTGTACTATCTGGCAGTATGTTATACTCCTGATGGCCTACTCAGTCTGTTTTACCAATCTAGGCTTCACCAAAACCCTGGTTACATCCTGGGAAGCCAAGTCTCCCCAACCCTAACCCTAATTTGAGTCTCAGGCCTCGTTTCCTTTTGGGACTGAAACATACCGCCGTCTACAGAGTGTACCAAATGTCAGTATGGAAGACATCTTGATGTCCCACTCAGTCTGATTCAGCAAGCTAGGCTTCACCAAGGACCCGTTTCCAACCTGGGAAGCCACATCTCCCCAACCCTAACCCTAACTTGAGACTTAACCTGATTTTCTTGTGCAAATGTAACAAACCCCCATCCTCATGTTGTACTAAAAGACAGTAGGCACACGATTCCTTTGGCCCTCTCAGTCTGTTTCACCATGCTTGGCTTCAGCAACACCCTGTTTCCATTCTGGGAAGCCATGTCTCCTGACCGCTAACCCTAACTTGGGTCTTAACCCTAATTTTTTCTTTGGACTGAAACATTTCCCTGTCCACATGGTGTACTAACTGGCAGTATGTTATACTCCGGATGGCCTACTCAGTCTGTTTTACCAATCTAGGCTTCACCAAAACCCTGGTTACATCCTGGGAAGCCAAGTCTCCCCAACCCTAACCCTAATTTGAGTCTTAGCCCTTTTTTCCTTTTTGGACTGAAACATACCGCCGTCCACAGAGTGTACCAAATGTCAGTATGGAAGCCATCTTGATGGCGACTCAGTCTGATTCACCAAGCTAGGCTTCACCAAGAACTCGTTTTCTACCTGGCAAGCCACATCTCCCCATCCCTAGCCCTAACATGAGATTTTACCCCAATTTTCTTGTGCAACTGTAACAAACCGCCGTCCACGCTTTGTAGTAAAAGAAAGAAGGCACCCCGTTCTGATGGCCCACTCAGTCTGTTTTAGCAAGCTTGCCTTCACCAAAGCCCTGTTTCCATTCGGGGAAGCCCAGTCTCCCCAATCCTAACCCTAACCTGGGTTTTAACCCTAATTTCCGTTTGGGAATCAAACATCCCCCGTCCAAACAGTGTTCTAAAAGACAGGAGGCAACCCTTGGTGAAGCCCCACTCACTCTATTTCAACATGCTTGGCTTTTCAGAGGCCCTGGTTCACTCCTGGGAAGCCAAGTCTCCACAACCCTAACCCTACCTGGAGTCTTAACCCTAATGTTCTTGTGCGACTGTAACAAACGCCCATCCACAGGTTGACAGTAGGCACACCACTCCTTTGGCCCTGTCAGTCTGTTTCACCATGCTTGGCTTCAGCAACACCCTGTTTCCCTTCTGGGAAGCCAAGTCTCCCGACCCCTAACCCTCACTTGGGTCTTAACCCAAATTTCCTCTATGGATTGAAACATGTCCCTGTCCATAGGGTGTATTAACAGGCAGTATGTTATCCTTCTGATGGCCTACTCAGTCTGTTTTACCAAATTAGGCTTCACCAAGACCCTGGTTCCCTCCTGGGAAAACAAGTCTCCCCAACCCTAAAACTAATTTGAGTCTCAGGCCTAATTTCCTTTTTGGACTGAAACATACTGCCGTCCACAGAGTGTACCAAATGTCAGTATGGAAGACATCTTGATGTCCCACTCAGTCTGATTCAGCAAGTTAGGCTTCACCAAGGACCCGTTTCCAACCTGGGAAGCCACATCTCCCCAACCCTAACCCTAACTTGAGACTTAACCTGATTTTCTTGTGCAAATTTAACAAACCCCCATCCTCATGTCCTACTAAAAGACAGTAGGCACACGATTCGTTTGGCCCTCTCAGTCTGTTTCACCATGCTTGGCTTCAGCAACACCCTGTTTCCCTTCTGGGAAGCCAAGTCTCCCGACCCCTAACCCACACTTGGGTCTTAACCCAAATATCCTCTATGGAATGAAACATCTCCCTCTCCATAGGGTGTATTAACAGGCAGTATGTTATCCTCCGGATGGCCTACTCAGTCTGTTTTACCAATCTATGCTTCACCAAGACCCTGGTTCCATCCTGGGAAACCAATTCTCCCCAACCCTAACCCTAATTTGAGTCTCAGCCCATTTTTCCTTTTTGGACTGAAACATACCGCCGTCCACAGAGTGTACCAAATGTCAGTATGGAAGCCATCTTGATGGCGACTCAGTCTGATTCACCAAGCTAGGCTTCACCAAGAACTCGTTTTCTACCTGGCAAGCCACATCTCCCCTTCCCTAGCCCTAACATGAGATTTTACCCCAATTTTCTTGTGCAACTGTAACAAACCGCCGTCCACGCTTTGAAGTAAAAGAAAGAAGGCACCCCGTTCTGATGGCCCACTCAGTCTGTTTTAGCAAGCTTGCCTTCACCAAAGCCCTGATTCCATTCGGGGAAGCCCAGTCTCCCCAATCCTAACCCTAACCTGGGTTTTAACCCTAATTTCCGTTTGGGAATCAAACATCCCCCGTCCAAACAGTGTTCTAAAAGACAGGAGGCAACCCTTGGTGAAGCCCCACTCACTCTATTTCAACATGCTTGGCTTTTCAGAGGCACTGGTTCACTCCTGGGAAGCCAAGTCTCCACAACCCTAACCCTACCTGGAGTCTTAACCCTAATGTTCTTGTGCGACTGTAACAAACGCCCATCCACAGGTTGACAGTAGGCACACCACTCCTTTGGCCCTGTCAGTCTGTTTCACCATGCTTGGCTTCAGCAACACCCTGTTTCCCTTCTGGGAAGCCAAGTCTCCCGACCCCTAACCCTCACTTGGGTCTTAACCCAAATTTCCTCTATGGAATGAAACATGTCCCTGTCCATAGGGTGTATTAACAGGCAGTATGTTATCCTCCTTATGGCCTACTCAGTCTGTTTTACCAATCTAGGCTTCACCAAGACCCTGGTTCCATCCGGGGAAACAAGTCTCCCCAACCCTTACCCTAATTTGAGTCTCAGGCCTAATTTCCTTTTTGGACTGAAACATACCGCCGTCCACAGAGTGTACCAAATGTCAGTATGGAAGACATCTTGATGTCCCACTCAGTCTGATTCAGCAAGTTAGGCTTCACCAAGGACCCGTTTCCAACCTGGGAAGCCACATCTCCCCAACCCTAACCCTAACTTGAGACTTAACCTGATTTTCTTGTGCGAATGTAACAAACCCCCATCCTCATGTTGTACTGAAAGACAGTAGGCACACAATTCCTTTGGCCCTCTCAGTCTGTTTCACCATGCTTGGCTTCAGCAACACCCTGTTTCCATTCTGGGAAGCCATGTCTCCTGACCGCTAACCCTAACTTGGGTCTTAACCCTAATTTTTTCTTCCGACTGAAACATTTCCCTGTCCACATGGTGTACTAACTGGCAGTATGTTATACTCCTGATGGCCTACTCAGTCTGTTTTACCAATCTAGGCTTCACCAAAACCCTGGTTACATCCTGGGAAGCCAAGTCTCCCCAACCCTAACCCTAATTTGAGTCTCAACCCTCATTTTCTTTTTGGACTGAAACATACCGCCGTCCACAGAGTGTATCAAATGTCAGTATGGAAGACATCTTGATGTCCCACTCAGTCTGATTCAGCAAGTTAGGCTTCACCAAGGACCCGTTTCCAACCTGGGAAGCCACATCTCCCCAACCCTAACCCTTACTTGAGACTTAACCTGATTTTCTTGTGCAAATGTAACAAACCCCCATCCTCATGTGGTACTAAAAGACAGTAGGCATACAATTCCTTTGGCCCTCTCAGTCTGTTTCACCATGCTTGGCTTCAGCAACACCCTGTTTCCATTCTGGGAAGCCATGTCTCCTGACCGCTAACCCTAACTTGGGTCTTAACCCTAATTTTTTCTTTGGACTGAAACATTTCCCTGTCCACATGGTGTACTAACTGGCAGTATGTTCTCCTCCTGATGGCCTACTCAGTCTGTTTTCGCAATCTAGGCTTCACCAAGACCCTGGTTACATCCTGGGAAGCCAAGTCTCCCCAACCCTAACCCTATTTTGAGTCTCAGGCCAAATTTCCTTTTTGGACTGAAACATACCGCTGTCCACAGAGTGTACCAAATGTCAGTATGGAAGCCATCTTGATGTCCCACTCAGTCTGATTCAGCAAGCTAGGCTTCACCAAGGACCCGTTTCCAACCTGGGAAGCCACATCTCCCCAACCCTAACCCTAACTTGAGACTTAACCTGATTTTCTTGTGCGAATGTAACAAACCCCCATCCTCATGTTGTACTAAAAGACAGTAGGCACACAATTCCTTTGGCCCTCTCAGTCTGTTTCACCATGCTTGGCTTCAGCAACACCCTGTTTCCCTTCTGGGAAGCCATGTCTCCTGACCGCTAACCCTAACTTGGGTTTTAACCCTAATTTTTTCCTTGGACTGAAACATTTCCCTGTCCACATGGTGTACTAACTGGCAGTATGTTATCCTCCTGATGGCCTACTCAGTCTGTTTTACCAATCTAGGCTTCACCAAAACCCTGGTTACATCCTGGGAAGCCAAGTCTCCCCAACCCTAACCCTAATTTGAGTCTCAGGCTTAATTTCCTTTTTGGACTGAAACATACCGCCGTCCACAGAGTGTACCAAATGTCAGTATGGAAGACATCTTGATGTCCCACTCAGTCTGATTCAGCAAGCTAGGCTTCACCAAGGACCCGTTTCCAACCTGGAAAGCCACATCTCCCCAACCCTAACCCTAACTTGAGACTTAACCTGATTTTCTTGTGCAAATGTAACAAACCCCCATCCTCATGTTGTACTAAAAGACAGTAGGCACACAATTCCTTTGGCCCTCTCAGTCTGTTTCACCATGCTTGGCTTCAGCAACACCCTGTTTCCCTTCTGGGAAGCCAAGTCTCCCAACCCCTAACCCTCACTTGGGTCTTAACCCAAATATCCTCTATGGAATGAAACATCTCCCTCTCCATAGGGTGTATTAACAGGCAGTATGTTATCCTCCTGATGGCCTACTCAGTCTGTTTTACCAATCTATGCTTCACCAAGACCCTGGTTCCATCCTGGGAAACCAATTCTCCCCAACCCTAACCCTAATTTGATTCTTAGCCCTTTTTTCCTTTTTGGACTGAAACATACCGCCGTCCACAGAGTGTACCAAATGTCAGTATGGAAGCCACCTTGATGGCGACTAAGTCTGATTCACCAAGCTAGGCTTCACCAAGAACTCGTTTTCTACCTGGCAAGCCACATCTCCCCATCCCTAGCCCTAACATGAGATTTTACCCCAATTTTCTTGTGCAACTGTAACAAACCGCCGTCCACACTTTGCACTAAAAGATAGTACGCACCCCGTTCTGATGTCCCACTCAGTCTGTTTTACCATGCTCGCCTTCACCAACACCCTGTTTCCATTCTGGGAAGCCCATTCTCCCGAACCCTACCCTAACTTGGGTTTTAACCCTAATTTCCTCTTGGGAATGAAACATCCCCAGTCCACACAGTGTACTAAAAGACAGGAGGCAACTTTCATGAAGGCCCACTCATTCTCTTTCAACATGTTTGGCTTTTCCGAGGCCATGGTTCACTCCTGGGAAGTCAAGTCTCCCCAACCCTAACCCTAACTTGGATCTTAACCCTAATTTCCTCTTGGGACTGAAACATGTCCCTGTCAACACTGTGTACTAACAGGCAATATATTATCCTCCTGATGGCCCATTCAGTCTGTTTTACCAATCGAGGCTTCACCAAGACCCTGGTTCCATCCTGGGAAGCCCAGTCTGCCCAACCCTAACCCTAACTTGGTTTTTAACCCAAATATTGTCGAGGAACTTTAACATCCCATATTCCACACGGTGTACTAAAAGACAGGAGGAAACCCATCCTGATGGGCCACTCAATCTGTTTCAGCATGCTTGGCTTTAGCGAGTTCCTGTTTCCCTCCTGAGAAGGCCAGTCTCCCCAACCCTAACCCTAATTAGAGTATCAACCCTAATTTCCTTTTTGGACTGAAACATACCGCCGTCCACAGAGTGTACCAAATATCAGTATGGAAGACATCTTGATGTCCCACTCAGTCTGATTCAGCAAGCTAGGCTTCACCAAGGACCCGTTTCCAACCTGGGAAGCCACATCTCCCCAACCCTAACCCTAACTTGAGACTTAAAGCTGATTTTCTTGTGCAAATGTAACAAACCCCCATCCTCATGTTGTACTAAAAGACAGTAGGCACACAATTCCTTTGGCCCTCTCAGTCTGTTTCACCATGCTTGGCTTCAGCAACACCCTGTTTCCCTTCTGGGAAGCCATGTCTCCTGACCTCTAACCCTAACTTGGGTCTTAACCCTAATTTTTTCTTTGGACTGAAACATTTCCCTGTCCACATGGTGTACTATCTGGCAGTATGTTATACTCCTGATGGCCTACTCAGTCTGTTTTACCAATCTAGGCTTCACCAAAACCCTGGTTACATCCTGGGAAGCCAAGTCTCCCCAACCCTAACCCTAATTTGAGTCTCACGCCTCGTTTCCTTTTGGGACTGAAACATACCGCCGTCCACAGAGTGTACCAAATGTCAGTATGGAAGACATCTTGATGTCCCACTCAGTCTGATTCAGCAAGCTAGGCTTCACCAAGGACCCGTTTCCAACCTGGGAAGCCACATCTCCCCAACCCTAACCCTAACTTGAGACTTTACCCTGATTTTCTTGTGCAAATGTAACAAACCCCCATCCTCATGTTGTACTAAACGACAGTAGGCACCCCGTTCTGATTACCCACTTTGTGTGTTCTACTAAGCTTGGCTTCAGCAACACCCTGTTTCCATTCTGGGAAGCCCAGTCTCCCCAACCCTAATCCTAACTTGGGTTTTAACCCAAATATTGTAGAGGAATGTGAACATCCCACAGTCCACACGGTGTAGTAAAAGACAGGAGGCAACCCATCCTAATGGGCCACTCACTGTGTTTCACTGTGCTTGGCTTTACCGAGGTCCTGGTTCCCTCCTGAGAATCCCAGTTTCCCCAACCCTAACCCTATTTTGAGTTTCAGCCCTAATTTCCTTTTTGGACCGAAACATACCGCCATCCACAGAGTGTACCAAACGTCAGTATGGAAGCCATCTTGATGGCGACTCAGTCTTATTCACCAAGCTAGGCTTCACCAAGAACTCGTTTTCTACCTGGCAAGCCACATCTCCCCATCACTAGCCCTAACATGAGATTTTACCCTAATTTTCTTGTGCAATTGTAAGAAACCGCCGTCCACGCTTTGTAGTAAAAGAAAGAAGGCACCCCGTTCTGATGGCCCACTCAGTCTGTTTTACCAAACTTACCGTCACCAACACCTTCTTTCCGTTCTGGGAAGACCAGTCTCCCGAACCCTAACCCTAACATGGGTTTTAACCCTAATTTCCTTTTGGGGATGAAACATCCCCCCGTCCACACAGTGTACTAAAAGACAGGAGATAACCTTTCATGAAGGCCCACTCATTCTCTTTCAACATGCTTTTCTTTTCCGAGGCCATGGTTCACTCCTGGGAAGGCAAGTCTCCCCAACCCTAACCCTAACTTGGGTCTTAACCCTAATTTTTTCTTTGGACTGAAACATTTCCCTGTCCACATGGTATACTAACTGGCAGTATGTTATACTCCTGACGGTCTACTCAGTCTGTTTTACCAATCGAGGTTTCACCAAGACCCTGGTTCCATCCTGGGAAGCCCAGTCTCCCCAACGCTAACTCTAACTTGGGTTTCAACCCAAATATTGTAGAGGAACGTTAACATCCCACAGTTCACAAGGTGTAGTAAAAGACAAGAGGCAACCCATCCTGTTGGGCCACTCAATCGGTGTCACCATGCTTGGCTTTACCGAGTTCCTGTTTCCCTCCTGAGTAGCCCAGTCTCCCCAACCCTAATCCTAATTGGAATCTCAACACTAATCTCCTTTTTGGACTGAAACATACCGCCGTCCACAGAGTGTACCAAATGTCAGTATGGAAGCCATCTTGTTGTCCCACTCAGTCTGATTCACCAAGCTAGGCTTCACCAAGAACCCATTTCCAACCTGGGAAGTCCAGTCTCCCAAACCCTAACCCCAACGTCGGTTTTAACCCTAATTTCCTTTTAGGAATGAAACATCCCCCCATCCACACGGTGTTCTAGAAGAAAGGAGGCAACCCTTCGTGAAGGCCCACTCATTCTGTTTCAACATGCTTGGCTTTTCCGAGGCCCTGGTTCACTCCTGGGAAGCCACGTCTCCCCAACCCTAACTCTAACTTGAGACTTAACCTAATTTTCTTGTGCAACTGTAACAAACCGCCGTCCACACTTTGCACTAAAAGATAGTACGCACCCCGTTCTGATGTCCCACTCAGTCTGTTTTACCATGCTCGCCTTCACCAACACCCTGTTTCCATTCTGGGAAGCCCATTTTCCCGAACCCTACCCTAACTTGGGTTTTAACCCTAATTTCCTCTTGGGAATGAAACATCCCCCCGTCCACACAGTGTACTAAAAGACAGGAGGCAACTTTCGTGAAGGCCCACTCATTCTCTTTCAACATGCTTTTCTTTTCCGAGGCCATGGTTCACTCCTGGGAAGTCAAGTCTCCCCAACCCTAACCCTAACTTGGATCTTAACCCTAATTTCCTCTTGGGACTGAAACATGTCCCTGTCCACACTGTGTACTAACGGGCAATATATTATCCTCCTGATGGCCCATTCAGTCTGTTTTACCAATCGAGGCTTCACCAAGACCCTGGTTCCATCCTGGGAAGCCCAGTCTGCCCAACCCTAACCCTAACTTGGTTTTTAACCCAAATATTGTAGAGGAACTTTAACATCCCACATTCCACACGGTGTACTAAAAGACAGGAGGAAACCCATCCTGATGGGCCACTCAATCTGTTTCAGCATGCTTGGCTTTAGCGAGTTCCTGTTTCCCTCCTGAGAAGGCCAGTCTCCCCACCCCTAACCCTAATTAGAGTATCCACCCTAATTTCCTTTTTGGACTGAAACATACCGCCGTCCACAGAGTGTACCAAATATCAGTATGGAAGCCATCTTGTTGTCCCACTCAGTCTGATTCATCAAGCTTGGCTTCACCAAGAACCCGTTTCCAACCTGGGAAGCCACATCTCCCCAACCCTTACCCTAACTTGAGTCTTAACCCTCATTTTCTTGTGCAACTGTAATAAACCCCCATCCACATGTTGTACTAAAAGACAGAAGGTACACCATTCTTTTGGCCCTCTCAGTCTGTTTCACCATGCTTGCCTTCAGCAAACCCTGTTTCCATTTTGGGATGCCAAGCCTCCCGACCCCTAAGCCTAACTTGGCACTTAACCCTAATTTCCTCTTTGGACTGAAACATGTCCCTGTCCACATGGTATACTAACGGGCAGTACGTTATCCTCCTGATGGCCTACTCAGTCTGTTTTACCAATCTAGGCTTCACCAAGGCTCTGGTTCCATCCAGGGAAGCCCAGTCTCCCCAACCCTAACCCTAACTTGGGTTTTAACCCAAATTTTGTTTAGGAACTTCAACATCCCCCAGTTCACACGGTGTGCTAAAGGCAGGAGGCAACCCATCCTGAAGGCCCACTCATTTTATTTCAACATGCCTGGCTTTCCCGACGCCCTGGTAAACTCCTGGGAATCGAAGTCTCCCCAACCCT
This sequence comes from Heloderma suspectum, assembly GCF_057233095.1. Classification (NCBI taxonomy): domain Eukaryota; kingdom Metazoa; phylum Chordata; class Lepidosauria; order Squamata; family Helodermatidae; genus Heloderma; species Heloderma suspectum. The sequence continues at coordinate 147,737,608 of NC_139461.1, forward strand.
AACCCTCACTTGGGTTTTAACTCAAATATTGTAGAAGGACGTTAACATCCCACAGTTCACAAGGTGTAGTACAAGACAAGAGGCAACCCATCCTTTTGGGCCACTCAATTGGTTTCACCATGCTTGGCTTTACCGAGGTCCTGGTTCCCTCCTGAGAAGCCCAGTTTTCCCAACCCTAATCCTAATTGGAGTCTCAACACTAATCTCCTTTTTGGACTGAAACATACCGCCGTCCACAGAGTGTACCAAATGTCAGCATGGAAGGCATCTTGTTGTCCCACTCAGTCTGATTCACCAAGCTAGGCTTCACCAAGAACCCATTTCCAACCTGGGAAGTCCAGTCTCCCAAACCCTAACCCCAATGTCGGTTTTAACCCTCATTTCCTTTTGGGAATGAAACATCCCCCCCATCCACACGGTGTTCTAGAAGACAGGAGGCAACCCTTCGTGAAGGCCCACTCATTCTGTTTCAACATCCTTGGCTTTTCCGAGGCCATGGTTCACTCCTGGGAAGGCAAGTCTCCCCAACCCTAACCCTAACTTGGATCTTAACCCTAATTTCCTCTTGGGACTGAAACATGTCCCTGTCCACACTGTGTACTAACAGGCAGTATGTTATCCTCCTGATGGCCTACTCAGTCTGTTTTACCAATCGAGGCTTCACCAAGACCCTGGTTCCATCCTGGGAAACCAATTCTCCCCAACCCTAACCCTAATTTGAGTCTTAGCCCTTTTTTCCTTTTTGGACTGAAACATACCGCCGTCCACAGAGTGTACCAAATGTCAGTATGGAAGCCATCTTGATGGCGACTCAGTCTGATTCACCAAGCTAGGCTTCACCAAGAACTCGTTTTCTACCTGGCAAGCCACATCTGCCCATCCCTAGCCCTAACATGAGATTTTACCCCAATTTTCTTGTGCAACTGTAACAAACCGCCGTCCATGCTTTGTAGTAAAAGAAAGAAGGCACCCCGTTCTGATGGCCCACTCAGTCTGTTTTAGCAAGCTTGCCTTCACCAAAGCCCTGTTTCCATTCGGGGAAGCCCAGTCTCCCCAACCCTAACCCTAATTTGAGTCTCAACCCTCATTTTCTTTTTGGACTGAAACATACCGCCGTCCACAGAGTGTATCAAATGTCAGTATGGAAGACATCTTGATGTCCCACTCAGTCTGATTCAGCAAGTTAGGCTTCACCAAGGACCCGTTTCCAACCTGGGAAGCCACATCTCCCCAACCCTAACCCTAACTTCTGACTTAACCCTGATTTTCTTGTGCAAATGTAACAAACCCCCATCCTCATGTTGTACTAAAAGACAGTAGGCATACAATTCCTTTGGCCCTCTCAGTCTGTTTCACCATGCTTGGCTTCAGCAACACCCTGTTTCCATTCTGGGAAGCCATGTCTCCTGACCGCTAACCCTAACTTGGGTCTTAACCCTAATTTTTTCTTTGGACTGAAACATTTCCCTGTCCACATGGTGTACTAACTGGCAGTATGTTATCCTCCTGATGGCCTACTCAGTCTGTTTTAGCAATCTAGGCTTCACCAAGACCCTGGTTACATCCTGGGAAGCCAAGTCTCCCCAACCCTAACCCTAATTTGAGTCTCAGGCCAAATTTCCTTTTTGGACTGAAACATACCGCCGTCCACAGAGTGTACCAAATGTCAGTATGGAAGCCATCTTGATGTCCCACTCAGTCTGATTCAGCAAGCTAGGCTTCACCAAGGATGCGTTTCCAACCTGGGAAGCCACATCTCCCCAACCCTAACCCTCACTTGAGACTTAACCTGATTTTCTTGTGCGAATGTAACAAACCCCCATCCTCATGTTCTACTAAAAGACAGTAGGCACACAATTCCTTTGGCCCTCTCAGTCTGTTTCACCATGCTTGGCTTCAGCAACACCCTGTTTCCCTTCTGGGAAGCCATGTCTCCTGACCGCTAAGCCTAACTTGGGTTTTAACCCTAATTTTTTCCTTGGACTGAAACATTTCCCTGTCCACATGGTGTACTAACTGGCAGTATGTTATACTCCTGATGGCCTACTCAGTCTGTTTTACCAATCTAGGCTTCACCAAAACACTGGTTACATCCTGGGAAGCCAAGTCTCCCCAACCCTAACCCTAATTTGAGTCTCAGGCCCAATTTCCTTTTTGGACTGAAACATACCGCCGTCCACAGAGTGTACCAAATGTCAGTATGGAAGACATCTTGATGTCCCACTCAGTCTGATTCAGCAAGCTAGGCTTCACCAAGGACCCGTTTCCAACCTGGGAAGCCACATCTCCCCAACCCTAACCCTCACTTGAGACTTAACCTGATTTTCTTGTGCAAATGTAACAAACCCCCATCCTCATGTTGTACTAAAAGACAGTAGGCACACAATTCCTTTGGCCCTCTCAGTCTGTTTCACCATGCTTGGCTTCAGCAACACCCTGTTTCCCTTCTGGGAAGCCAAGTCTCCCAACCCCTAACCCTCACTTGGGTCTTAACCCAAATATCCTCTATGGAATGAAACATCTCCCTCTCCATAGGGTGTATTAACAGGCAGTATGTTATCCTCCTGATGGCCCATTCAGTCTGTTTTACCAATCGAGGCTTCACCAAGACCCTGGTTCCATCCTGGGAAGCCCAGTCTGCCCAACCCTAACCCTAACTTGGTTTTTAACCCAAATATTGTAGAGGAACTTTAACATCCCACATTCCACACGGTGTACTAAAAGACAGGAGGAAACCCATCCTGATGGGCCACTCAATCTGTTTCAGCATGCTTGGCTTTAGCGAGTTCCTGTTTCCCTCCTGAGAAGGCCAGTCTCCCCACCCCTAACCCTAATTAGAGTATCCACCCTAATTTCCTTTTTGGACTGAAACATACCGCCGTCCACAGAGTGTACCAAATATCAGTATGGAAGCCATCTTGTTGTCCCACTCAGTCTGATTCATCAAGCTTGGCTTCACCAAGAACCCGTTTCCAACCTGGGAAGCCACATCTCCCCAACCCTTACCCTAACTTGAGTCTTAACCCTCATTTTCTTGTGCAACTGTAATAAACCCCCATCCACATGTTGTACTAAAAGACAGAAGGTACACCATTCTTTTGGCCCTCTCAGTCTGTTTCACCATGCTTGCCTTCAGCAAACCCTGTTTCCATTTTGGGATGCCAAGCCTCCCGACCCCTAAGCCTAACTTGGCACTTAACCCTAATTTCCTCTTTGGACTGAAACATGTCCCTGTCCACATGGTATACTAACGGGCAGTACGTTATCCTCCTGATGGCCTACTCAGTCTGTTTTACCAATCTAGGCTTCACCAAGGCTCTGGTTCCATCCAGGGAAGCCCAGTCTCCCCAACCCTAACCCTAACTTGGGTTTTAACCCAAATTTTGTTTAGGAACTTCAACATCCCCCAGTTCACACGGTGTGCTAAAGGCAGGAGGCAACCCATCCTGAAGGCCCACTCATTTTATTTCAACATGCCTGGCTTTCCCGACGCCCTGGTAAACTCCTGGGAATCGAAGTCTCCCCAACCCTAACCCTCACTTGGGTTTTAACTCAAATATTGTAGAAGGACGTTAACATCCCACAGTTCACAAGGTGTAGTACAAGACAAGAGGCAACCCATCCTTTTGGGCCACTCAATTGGTTTCACCATGCTTGGCTTTACCGAGGTCCTGGTTCCCTCCTGAGAAGCCCAGTTTTCCCAACCCTAATCCTAATTGGAGTCTCAACACTAATCTCCTTTTTGGACTGAAACATACCGCCGTCCACAGAGTGTACCAAATGTCAGCATGGAAGGCATCTTGTTGTCCCACTCAGTCTGATTCACCAAGCTAGGCTTCACCAAGAACCCATTTCCAACCTGGGAAGTCCAGTCTCCCAAACCCTAACCCCAATGTCGGTTTTAACCCTCATTTCCTTTTGGGAATGAAACATCCCCCCCATCCACACGGTGTTCTAGAAGACAGGAGGCAACCCTTCGTGAAGGCCCACTCATTCTGTTTCAACATCCTTGGCTTTTCCGAGGCCATGGTTCACTCCTGGGAAGGCAAGTCTCCCCAACCCTAACCCTAACTTGGATCTTAACCCTAATTTCCTCTTGGGACTGAAACATGTCCCTGTCCACACTGTGTACTAACAGGCAGTATGTTATCCTCCTGATGGCCTACTCAGTCTGTTTTACCAATCGAGGCTTCACCAAGACCCTGGTTCCATCCTGGGAAACCAATTCTCCCCAACCCTAACCCTAATTTGAGTCTTAGCCCTTTTTTCCTTTTTGGACTGAAACATACCGCCGTCCACAGAGTGTACCAAATGTCAGTATGGAAGCCATCTTGATGGCGACTCAGTCTGATTCACCAAGCTAGGCTTCACCAAGAACTCGTTTTCTACCTGGCAAGCCACATCTGCCCATCCCTAGCCCTAACATGAGATTTTACCCCAATTTTCTTGTGCAACTGTAACAAACCGCCGTCCATGCTTTGTAGTAAAAGAAAGAAGGCACCCCGTTCTGATGGCCCACTCAGTCTGTTTTAGCAAGCTTGCCTTCACCAAAGCCCTGTTTCCATTCGGGGAAGCCCAGTCTCCCCAATCCTAACCCTAACCTGGGTTTTAACCCTAATTTCCGTTTGGGAATTAAACATCCCCCGTCCAAACAGTGTTCTAAAAGACAGGAGGCAACCCTTGGTGAAGCCCCACTCACTCTATTTCAACATGCTTGGCTTTTCAGAGGCCCTGGTTCACTCCTGGGAAGCCAAGTCTCCACAACCCTAACCCTACCTGGAGTCTTAACCCTAATGTTCTTGTGCGACTGTAACAAACGCCCACCCACAGGTTGACAGTAGGCACACCACTCCTTTGGCCCTGTCAGTCTGTTTCACCATGCTTGGCATCAGCAACACCCTGTTTCCCTTCTGGGAAGCCAAGTCTCCCGACCCCTAACCCTCACTTGGGTCTTAACCCTAATTTCCTCTATGGAATGAAACATGTCCCTGTCCATAGGGTGTATTAACAGGCAGTATGTTATCCTCCTGATGGCCTACTCAGTCTGTTTTACCAATCTAGGCTTCACCAAGACCCTGGTTCCATCCGGGGAAACAAGTCTCCCCAACCCTAACCCTAATTTGAGTCTCAGGCCTAATTTCCTTTTTGGACTGAAACATACCGCCGTCCACAGAGTGTACCAAATGTCAGTATGGAAGACATCTTGATGTCCCACTCAGTCTGATTCAGCAAGTTAGGCTTCACCAAGGACCCGTTTCCAACCTGGGAAGCCACATCTCCCCAACCCTAACCCTAACTTGAGACTTAACCTGATTTTCTTGTGCGAATGTAACAAACCCCCATCCTCATGATGTACTGAAAGACAGTAGGCACACAATTCCTTTGGCCCTCTCAGTCTGTTTCACCATGCTTGGCTTCAGCAACACCCTGTTTCCATTCTGGGAAGCCATGTCTCCTGACCGCTAACCCTAACTTGGGTCTTAACCCTAATTTTTTCTTCCGACTGAAACATTTCCCTGTCCACATGGTGTACTAACTGGCAGTATGTTATACTCCTGATGGCCTACTCAGTCTGTTTTACCAATCTAGGCTTCACCAAAACCCTGGTTACATCCTGGGAAGCCAAGTCTCCCCAACCCTAACCCTAATTTGAGTCTCAACCCTCATTTTCTTTTTGGACTGAAACATACCGCCGTCCACAGAGTGTATCAAATGTCAGTATGGAAGACATCTTGATGTCCCACTCAGTCTGATTCAGCAAGTTAGGCTTCACCAAGGACCCGTTTCCAACCTGGGAAGCCACATCTCCCCAACCCTAACCCTAACTTCTGACTTAACCCTGATTTTCTTGTGCAAATGTAACAAACCCCCATCCTCATGTTGTACTAAAAGACAGTAGGCATACAATTCCTTTGGCCCTCTCAGTCTGTTTCACCATGCTTGGCTTCAGCAACACCCTGTTTCCATTCTGGGAAGCCATGTCTCCTGACCGCTAACCCTAACTTGGGTCTTAACCCTAATTTTTTCTTTGGACTGAAACATTTCCCTGTCCACATGGTGTACTAACTGGCAGTATGTTATCCTCCTGATGGCCTACTCAGTCTGTTTTAGCAATCTAGGCTTCACCAAGACCCTGGTTACATCCTGGGAAGCCAAGTCTCCCCAACCCTAACCCTAATTTGAGTCTCAGGCCAAATTTCCTTTTTGGACTGAAACATACCGCCGTCCACAGAGTGTACCAAATGTCAGTATGGAAGCCATCTTGATGTCCCACTCAGTCTGATTCAGCAAGCTAGGCTTCACCAAGGATGCGTTTCCAACCTGGGAAGCCACATCTCCCCAACCCTAACCCTCACTTGAGACTTAACCTGATTTTCTTGTGCGAATGTAACAAACCCCCATCCTCATGTTCTACTAAAAGACAGTAGGCACACAATTCCTTTGGCCCTCTCAGTCTGTTTCACCATGCTTGGCTTCAGCAACACCCTGTTTCCCTTCTGGGAAGCCATGTCTCCTGACCGCTAACCCTAACTTGGGTTTTAACCCTAATTTTTTCCTTGGACTGAAACATTTCCCTGTCCACATGGTGTACTAACTGGCAGTATGTTATCCTCCTGATGGCCTACTCAGTCTGTTTTACCAATCTAGGCTTCACCAAAACCCTGGTTACATCCTGGGAAGCCAAGTCTCCCCAACCCTAACCCTAATTTGAGTCTCAGGCCTAATTTCCTTTTGGGACTGAAACATAACGCCGTCCACAGAGTGTACCAAATGTCAGTATGGAAGACATCTTGATGTCCCACTCAGTCTGATTCAGCAAGCTAGGCTTCACCAAGGACGCGTTTCCAACCTGGAAAGCCACATCTCCCCAACCCTAACCCTAACTTGACACTTAACCTGATTTTCTTGTGCAAATGTAACAAACCCCCATCCTCATGTTGTACTAAAAGACAGTAGGCACACAATTCCTTTGGCCCTCTCAGTCTGTTTCACCATGCTTGGCTTCAGCAACACCCTGTTTCCCTTCTGGGAAGCCATGTCTCCTGACCGCTAACCCTAACTTGGGTCTTAACCCTAATTTTTTCCTTGGACTGAAACATTTCCCTGTCCACATGGTGTACTAACTGGCAGTATGTTATACTCCTGATGGCCTACTCAGTCTGTTTTACCAATCTAGGCTTCACCAAAACACTGGTTACATCCTGGGAAGCCAAGTCTCCCCAACCCTAACCCTAATTTGAGTCTCAGGCCAATTTCCTTTTTGGACTGAAACATAATGCCGTCCACAGAGTGTACCAAATGTCAGTATGGAAGACATCTTGATGTCCCTCTCAGTCTGATTCAGCATGTTAGGCTTCACCAAGGACCCGTTTCCAACCTGGGAAGCCACATCTCCCCATCCCTAGCCCTAACTTGAGATTTTACCCTAATTTTCTTGTGCAAATGTAACAAACCCCCATCCTCATGTTCTACTAAAAGACAGTAGGCACACAATTCCTTTGGCCCTCTCAGTCTGTTTCACCATGCTTGGCTTCACCAACACTGTGTTTCCATTCTGGGAAGCCATATCTCCTGACCGCTAACCCTAACTTGGGTTTTAACCCTAATTTTTTCCTTGGACTGAAACATTTCCCTGTCCACATGGTGTACTAACTGGCAGTATGTTATCCTCCTGATGGCCTACTCAGTCTGTTTTACCAATCTAGGCTTCACCAAAACCCTGGTTACATCCTGGGAAGCCAAGTCTCCCCAACCCTAACCCTAATTTGAGTCTCAGGCCTAATTTCCTTTTTGGACTGAAACATAACGCCGTCCACAGAGTGTACCAAATGTCAGTATGGAAGACATCTTGATGTCCCACTCAGTCTGATTCAGAAGCTAGGCTTCACCAAGGACGCGTTTCCAACCTGGAAAGCCACATCTCCCCAACCCTAACCCTAACTTGACACTTAACCTGATTTTCTTGTGCAAATGTAACAAACCCCCATCCTCATGTTGTACTAAAAGACAGTAGGCACACAATTCCTTTGGCCCTCTCAGTCTGTTTCACCATGCTTGGCTTCAGCAACACCCTGTTTCCCTTCTGGGAAGCCATGTCTCCTGACCGCTAACCCTAACTTGGGTCTTAACCCTAATTTTTTCCTTGGACTGAAACATTTCCCTGTCCACATGGTGTACTAACTGGCAGTATGTTATACTCCTGATGGCCTACTCAGTCTGTTTTACCAATCTAGGCTTCACCAAAACACTGGTTACATCCTGGGAAGCCAAGTCTCCCCAACCCTAACCCTAATTTGAGTCTCAGGCCCAATTTCCTTTTTGGACTGAAACATAATGCCGTCCACAGAGTGTACCAAATGTCAGTATGGAAGACATCTTGATGTCCCTCTCAGTCTGATTCAGCATGTTAGGCTTCACCAAGGACCCGTTTCCAACCTGGGAAGCCACATCTCCCCATCGCTAGCCCTAACTTGAGATTTTACCCTAATTTTCTTGTGCAAATGTAACAAACCCCCATCCTCATGTTCTACTAAAAGACAGTAGGCACACAATTCCTTTGGCCCTCTCAGTCTGTTTCACCATGCTTGGCTTCACCAACACCGTGTTTCCATTCTGGGAAGCCATATCTCCTGACCGCTAACCCTAACTTGGGTCTTAACCCTAATTTTTTCTTCCGACTGAAACATTTCCCTGTCCACATGGTGTACTATCTGGCAGTATGTTATACTCCTGATGGCCTACTCAGTCTGTTTTACCAATCTAGGCTTCACCAAAACCCTGGTTACATCCTGGGAAGCCAAGTCTCCCCAACCCTAACCCTAATTTGAGTCTCAGGCCTCGTTTCCTTTTGGGACTGAAACATACCGCCGTCTACAGAGTGTACCAAATGTCAGTATGGAAGACATCTTGATGTCCCACTCAGTCTGATTCAGCAAGCTAGGCTTCACCAAGGACCCGTTTCCAACCTGGGAAGCCACATCTCCCCAACCCTAACCCTAACTTGAGACTTAACCTGATTTTCTTGTGCAAATGTAACAAACCCCCATCCTCATGTTGTACTAAAAGACAGTAGGCACACGATTCCTTTGGCCCTCTCAGTCTGTTTCACCATGCTTGGCTTCAGCAACACCCTGTTTCCATTCTGGGAAGCCATGTCTCCTGACCGCTAACCCTAACTTGGGTCTTAACCCTAATTTTTTCTTTGGACTGAAACATTTCCCTGTCCACATGGTGTACTAACTGGCAGTATGTTATACTCCGGATGGCCTACTCAGTCTGTTTTACCAATCTAGGCTTCACCAAAACCCTGGTTACATCCTGGGAAGCCAAGTCTCCCCAACCCTAACCCTAATTTGAGTCTTAGCCCTTTTTTCCTTTTTGGACTGAAACATACCGCCGTCCACAGAGTGTACCAAATGTCAGTATGGAAGCCATCTTGATGGCGACTCAGTCTGATTCACCAAGCTAGGCTTCACCAAGAACTCGTTTTCTACCTGGCAAGCCACATCTCCCCATCCCTAGCCCTAACATGAGATTTTACCCCAATTTTCTTGTGCAACTGTAACAAACCGCCGTCCACGCTTTGTAGTAAAAGAAAGAAGGCACCCCGTTCTGATGGCCCACTCAGTCTGTTTTAGCAAGCTTGCCTTCACCAAAGCCCTGTTTCCATTCGGGGAAGCCCAGTCTCCCCAATCCTAACCCTAACCTGGGTTTTAACCCTAATTTCCGTTTGGGAATCAAACATCCCCCGTCCAAACAGTGTTCTAAAAGACAGGAGGCAACCCTTGGTGAAGCCCCACTCACTCTATTTCAACATGCTTGGCTTTTCAGAGGCCCTGGTTCACTCCTGGGAAGCCAAGTCTCCACAACCCTAACCCTACCTGGAGTCTTAACCCTAATGTTCTTGTGCGACTGTAACAAACGCCCATCCACAGGTTGACAGTAGGCACACCACTCCTTTGGCCCTGTCAGTCTGTTTCACCATGCTTGGCTTCAGCAACACCCTGTTTCCCTTCTGGGAAGCCAAGTCTCCCGACCCCTAACCCTCACTTGGGTCTTAACCCAAATTTCCTCTATGGATTGAAACATGTCCCTGTCCATAGGGTGTATTAACAGGCAGTATGTTATCCTTCTGATGGCCTACTCAGTCTGTTTTACCAAATTAGGCTTCACCAAGACCCTGGTTCCCTCCTGGGAAAACAAGTCTCCCCAACCCTAAAACTAATTTGAGTCTCAGGCCTAATTTCCTTTTTGGACTGAAACATACTGCCGTCCACAGAGTGTACCAAATGTCAGTATGGAAGACATCTTGATGTCCCACTCAGTCTGATTCAGCAAGTTAGGCTTCACCAAGGACCCGTTTCCAACCTGGGAAGCCACATCTCCCCAACCCTAACCCTAACTTGAGACTTAACCTGATTTTCTTGTGCAAATTTAACAAACCCCCATCCTCATGTCCTACTAAAAGACAGTAGGCACACGATTCGTTTGGCCCTCTCAGTCTGTTTCACCATGCTTGGCTTCAGCAACACCCTGTTTCCCTTCTGGGAAGCCAAGTCTCCCGACCCCTAACCCACACTTGGGTCTTAACCCAAATATCCTCTATGGAATGAAACATCTCCCTCTCCATAGGGTGTATTAACAGGCAGTATGTTATCCTCCGGATGGCCTACTCAGTCTGTTTTACCAATCTATGCTTCACCAAGACCCTGGTTCCATCCTGGGAAACCAATTCTCCCCAACCCTAACCCTAATTTGAGTCTCAGCCCATTTTTCCTTTTTGGACTGAAACATACCGCCGTCCACAGAGTGTACCAAATGTCAGTATGGAAGCCATCTTGATGGCGACTCAGTCTGATTCACCAAGCTAGGCTTCACCAAGAACTCGTTTTCTACCTGGCAAGCCACATCTCCCCTTCCCTAGCCCTAACATGAGATTTTACCCCAATTTTCTTGTGCAACTGTAACAAACCGCCGTCCACGCTTTGAAGTAAAAGAAAGAAGGCACCCCGTTCTGATGGCCCACTCAGTCTGTTTTAGCAAGCTTGCCTTCACCAAAGCCCTGATTCCATTCGGGGAAGCCCAGTCTCCCCAATCCTAACCCTAACCTGGGTTTTAACCCTAATTTCCGTTTGGGAATCAAACATCCCCCGTCCAAACAGTGTTCTAAAAGACAGGAGGCAACCCTTGGTGAAGCCCCACTCACTCTATTTCAACATGCTTGGCTTTTCAGAGGCACTGGTTCACTCCTGGGAAGCCAAGTCTCCACAACCCTAACCCTACCTGGAGTCTTAACCCTAATGTTCTTGTGCGACTGTAACAAACGCCCATCCACAGGTTGACAGTAGGCACACCACTCCTTTGGCCCTGTCAGTCTGTTTCACCATGCTTGGCTTCAGCAACACCCTGTTTCCCTTCTGGGAAGCCAAGTCTCCCGACCCCTAACCCTCACTTGGGTCTTAACCCAAATTTCCTCTATGGAATGAAACATGTCCCTGTCCATAGGGTGTATTAACAGGCAGTATGTTATCCTCCTTATGGCCTACTCAGTCTGTTTTACCAATCTAGGCTTCACCAAGACCCTGGTTCCATCCGGGGAAACAAGTCTCCCCAACCCTTACCCTAATTTGAGTCTCAGGCCTAATTTCCTTTTTGGACTGAAACATACCGCCGTCCACAGAGTGTACCAAATGTCAGTATGGAAGACATCTTGATGTCCCACTCAGTCTGATTCAGCAAGTTAGGCTTCACCAAGGACCCGTTTCCAACCTGGGAAGCCACATCTCCCCAACCCTAACCCTAACTTGAGACTTAACCTGATTTTCTTGTGCGAATGTAACAAACCCCCATCCTCATGTTGTACTGAAAGACAGTAGGCACACAATTCCTTTGGCCCTCTCAGTCTGTTTCACCATGCTTGGCTTCAGCAACACCCTGTTTCCATTCTGGGAAGCCATGTCTCCTGACCGCTAACCCTAACTTGGGTCTTAACCCTAATTTTTTCTTCCGACTGAAACATTTCCCTGTCCACATGGTGTACTAACTGGCAGTATGTTATACTCCTGATGGCCTACTCAGTCTGTTTTACCAATCTAGGCTTCACCAAAACCCTGGTTACATCCTGGGAAGCCAAGTCTCCCCAACCCTAACCCTAATTTGAGTCTCAACCCTCATTTTCTTTTTGGACTGAAACATACCGCCGTCCACAGAGTGTATCAAATGTCAGTATGGAAGACATCTTGATGTCCCACTCAGTCTGATTCAGCAAGTTAGGCTTCACCAAGGACCCGTTTCCAACCTGGGAAGCCACATCTCCCCAACCCTAACCCTAACTTCTGACTTAACCCTGATTTTCTTGTGCAAATGTAACAAACCCCCATCCTCATGTTGTACTAAAAGACAGTAGGCATACAATTCCTTTGGCCCTCTCAGTCTGTTTCACCATGCTTGGCTTCAGCAACACCCTGTTTCCCTTCTGGGAAGCCATGTCTCCTGACCGCTAACCCTAACTTGGGTCTTAACCCTAATTTTTTCTTCCGACTGAAACATTTCCCTGTCCACATGGTGTACTAACTGGCAGTATGTTCTCCTCCTGATGGCCTACTCAGTCTGTTTTAGCAATCTAGGCTTCACCAAGACCCTGGTTACATCCTGGGAAGCCAAGTCTCCCCAACCCTAACCCTAATTTGAGTCTCAGGCCAAATTTCCTTTTTGGACTGAAACATACCGCCGTCCACAGAGTGTACCAAATGTCAGTATGGAAGCCATCTTGATGTCCCACTCAGTCTGATTCAGCAAGCTAGGCTTCACCAAGGATGCGTTTCCAACCTGGGAAGCCACATCTCCCCAACCCTAACCCTCACTTGAGACTTAACCTGATTTTCTTGTGCGAATGTAACAAACCCCCATCCTCATGTTCTACTAAAAGACAGTAGGCACACAATTCCTTTGGCCCTTTCAGTCTGTTTCACCATGCTTGGCTTCAGCAACACCCTGTTTCCCTTCTGGGAAGCCATGTCTCCTGACCGCTAACCCTAACTTGGGTTTTAACCCTAATTTTTTCCTTGGACTGAAACATTTCCCTGTCCACATGGTGTACTAACTGGCAGTATGTTATCCTCCTGATGGCCTACTCAGTCTGTTTTACCAATCTAGGCTTCACCAAAACCCTGGTTACATCCTGGGAAGCCAAGTCTCCCCAACCCTAACCCTAATTTGAGTCTCAGGCCTAATTTCCTTTTTGGACTGAAACATAACGCCGTCCACAGAGTGTACCAAATGTCAGTATGGAAGACATCTTGATGTCCCACTCAGTCTGATTCAGCAAGCTAGGCTTCACCAAGGACGCGTTTCCAACCTGGAAAGCCACATCTCCCCAACCCTAACCCTAACTTGACACTTAACCTGATTTTCTTGTGCAAATGTAACAAACCCCCATCCTCATGTTGTACTAAAAGACAGTAGGCACACAATTCCTTTGGCCCTCTCAGTCTGTTTCACCATGCTTGGCTTCAGCAACACCCTGTTTCCCTTCTGGGAAGCCATGTCTCCTGACCGCTAACCCTAACTTGGGTCTTAACCCTAATTTTTTCCTTGGACTGAAACATTTCCCTGTCCACATGGTGTACTAACTGGCAGTATGTTATACTCCTGATGGCCTACTCAGTCTGTTTTACCAATCTAGGCTTCACCAAAACACTGGTTACATCCTGGGAAGCCAAGTCTCCCCAACCCTAACCCTAATTTGAGTCTTAGCCCTAATTTCCTTTTTGGACTGAAACATACCGCCGTCCACAGAGTGTACCAAATGTCAGTATGGAAGACATCTTGATGTCCCACTCAGTCTGATTCAGCAAGCTAGGCTTCACCAAGGACCCGTTTCCAACCTGGGAAGCCACATCTCCCCAACCCTAACCCTCACTTGAGACTTAACCTGATTTTCTTGTGCAAATGTAACAAACCCCCATCCTCATGTTGTACTAAAAGACAGTAGGCACACGATTCCTTTGGCCCTCTCAGTCTGTTTCACCATGCTTGGCTTCAGCAACACCGTGTTTCCATTCTGGGAAGCCATATCTCCTGACCGCTAACCCTAACTTGGGTCTTAACCCTAATTTTTTCTTCCGACTGAAACATTTCCCTGTCCACATGGTGTACTAACTGGCAGTATGTTATACTCCTGATGGCCTACTCAGTCTGTTTTACCAATCTAGGCTTCACCAAAACCCTGGTTACATCCTGGGAAGCCAAGTCTCCCCAACCCTAACCCTAATTTGAGTCTCAGGCCTCGTTTCCTTTTGGGACTGAAACATACCGCCGTCCACAGAGTGTACCAAATGTCATTATGGAAGACATCTTGATGTCCCACTCAGTCTGATTCAGCAAGCTAGGCTTCACCAAGGACCCGTTTCCAACCTGGGAAGCCACATCTCCCCAACCCTAACCCTAACTTGAGACTTAACCTGATTTTCTTGTGCAAATGTAACAAACCCCCATCCTCATGTTGTACTAAAAGACAGTAGGCACACGATTCCTTTGGCCCTCTCAGTCTGTTTCACCATGCTTGGCTTCAGCAACACCCTGTTTCCCTTCTGGGAAGCCATGTCTCCTGACCGCTAACCCTAACTTGGGTCTTAACCCTAATTTTTTCTTTGGACTGAAACATTTCCCTGTCCACATGGTGTACTAACTGGCAGTATGTTATCCTCCTGATGGCCTACTCAGTCTGTTTTACCAATCTAGGCTTCACCAAAACCCTGGTTACATCCTGGGAAGCCAAGTCTCCCCAACCCTAACCCTAATTTGAGTCTTAGCCCTTTTTTCCTTTTTGGACTGAAACATACCGCCGTCCACAGAGTGTACCAAATGTCAGTATGGAAGCCATCTTGATGGCGACTCAGTCTGATTCACCAAGCTAGGCTTCACCAAGAACTCGTTTTCTACCTGGCAAGCCACATCTCCCCATCCCTAGCCCTAACATGAGATTTTACCCCAATTTTCTTGTGCAACTGTAACAAACCGCCGTCCACGCTTTGTAGTAAAAGAAAGAAGGCACCCCGTTCTGATGGCCCACTCAGTCTGTTTTAGCAAGCTTGCCTTCACCAAAGCCCTGTTTCCATTCGGGGAAGCCCAGTCTCCCCAATCCTAACCCTAACCTGGGTTTTAACCCTAATTTCCGTTTGGGAATCAAACATCCCCCGTCCAAACAGTGTTCTAAAAGACAGGAGGCAACCCTTGGTGAAGCCCCACTCACTCTATTTCAACATGCTTGGCTTTTCAGAGGCCCTGGTTCACTCCTGGGAAGCCAAGTCTCCACAACCCTAACCCTACCTGGAGTCTTAACCCTAATGTTCTTGTGCGACTGTAACAAACGCCCATCCACAGGTTGACAGTAGGCACACCACTCCTTTGGCCCTGTCAGTCTGTTTCACCATGCTTGGCTTCAGCAACACCCTGTTTCCCTTCTGGGAAGCCAAGTCTCCCGACCCCTAACCCTCACTTGGGTCTTAACCCAAATTTCCTCTATGGATTGAAAGATGTCCCTGTCCATAGGGTGTATTAACAGGCAGTATGTTATCCTTCTGATGGCCTACTCAGTCTGTTTTACCAAATTAGGCTTCACCAAGACCCTGGTTCCCTCCTGGGAAAACAAGTCTCCCCAACCCTAAAACTAATTTGAGTCTCAGGCCTAATTTCCTTTTTGGACTGAAACATACTGCCGTCCACAGAGTGTACCAAATGTCAGTATGGAAGACATCTTGATGTCCCACTCAGTCTGATTCAGCAAGTTAGGCTTCACCAAGGACCCGTTTCCAACCTGGGAAGCCACATCTCCCCAACCCTAACCCTAACTTGAGACTTAACCTGATTTTCTTGTGCAAATTTAACAAACCCCCATCCTCATGTCCTACTAAAAGACAGTAGGCACACGATTCGTTTGGCCCTCTCAGTCTGTTTCACCATGCTTGGCTTCAGCAACACCCTGTTTCCCTTCTGGGAAGCCAAGTCTCCCGACCCCTAACCCTCACTTGGGTCTTAACCCAAATATCCTCTATGGAATGAAACATCTCCCTCTCCATAGGGTGTATTAACAGGCAGTATGTTATCCTCCGGATGGCCTACTCAGTCTGTTTTACCAATCTATGCTTCACCAAGACCCTGGTTCCATCCTGGGAAACCAATTCTCCCCAACCCTAACCCTAATTTGAGTCTCAGCCCATTTTTCCTTTTTGGACTGAAACATACCGCCGTCCACAGAGTGTACCAAATGTCAGTATGGAAGCCATCTTGATGGCGACTCAGTCTGATTCACCAAGCTAGGCTTCACCAAGAACTCGTTTTCTACCTGGCAAGCCACATCTCCCCTTCCCTAGCCCTAACATGAGATTTTACCCCAATTTTCTTGTGCAACTGTAACAAACCGCCGTCCACGCTTTGAAGTAAAAGAAAGAAGGCACCCCGTT
The DNA here is from genome assembly GCF_057233095.1 of Heloderma suspectum. Lineage (NCBI taxonomy): Eukaryota > Metazoa > Chordata > Lepidosauria > Squamata > Helodermatidae > Heloderma > Heloderma suspectum. Next base: position 147,754,071 of record NC_139461.1, read on the forward strand.
CTGATGGCCCACTCAGTCTGTTTTAGCAAGCTTGCCTTCACCAAAGCCCTGATTCCATTCGGGGAAGCCCAGTCTCCCCAATCCTAACCCTAACCTGGGTTTTAACCCTAATTTCCGTTTGGGAATCAAACATCCCCCGTCCAAACAGTGTTCTAAAAGACAGGAGGCAACCCTTGGTGAAGCCCCACTCACTCTATTTCAACATGCTTGGCTTTTCAGAGGCACTGGTTCACTCCTGGGAAGCCAAGTCTCCACAACCCTAACCCTACCTGGAGTCTTAACCCTAATGTTCTTGTGCGACTGTAACAAACGCCCATCCACAGGTTGACAGTAGGCACACCACTCCTTTGGCCCTGTCAGTCTGTTTCACCATGCTTGGCTTCAGCAACACCCTGTTTCCCTTCTGGGAAGCCAAGTCTCCCGACCCCTAACCCTCACTTGGGTCTTAACCCTAATTTCCTCTATGGAATGAAACATGTCCCTGTCCATAGGGTGTATTAACAGGCAGTATGTTATCCTCCTGATGGCCTACTCAGTCTGTTTTACCAATCTAGGCTTCACCAAGACCCTGGTTCCATCCGGGGAAACAAGTCTCCCCAACCCTAACCCTAATTTGAGTCTCAGGCCTAATTTCCTTTTTGGACTGAAACATACCGCCGTCCACAGAGTGTACCAAATGTCAGTATGGAAGACATCTTGATGTCCCACTCAGTCTGATTCAGCAAGTTAGGCTTCACCAAGGACCCGTTTCCAACCTGGGAAGCCACATCTCCCCAACCCTAACCCTAACTTGAGACTTAACCTGATTTTCTTGTGCGAATGTAACAAACCCCCATCCTCATGTTGTACTGAAAGACAGTAGGCACACAATTCCTTTGGCCCTCTCAGTCTGTTTCACCATGCTTGGCTTCAGCAACACCCTGTTTCCCTTCTGGGAAGCCATGTCTCCTGACCGCTAACCCTAACTTGGGTCTTAACCCTAATTTTTTCTTCCGACTGAAACATTTCCCTGTCCACATGGTGTACTAACTGGCAGTATGTTATACTCCTGATGGCCTACTCAGTCTGTTTTACCAATCTAGGCTTCACCAAAACCCTGGTTACATCCTGGGAAGCCAAGTCTCCCCAACCCTAACCCTAATTTGAGTCTCAACCCTCATTTACTTTTTGGACTGAAACATACCGCCGTCCACAGAGTGTATCAAATGTCAGTATGGAAGACATCTTGATGTCCCACTCAGTCTGATTCAGCAAGTTAGGCTTCACCAAGGACCCGTTTCCAACCTGGGAAGCCACATCTCCCCAACCCTAACCCTAACTTCTGACTTAACCCTGATTTTCTTGTGCAAATGTAACAAACCCCCATCCTCATGTTGTACTAAAAGACAGTAGGCATACAATTCCTTTGGCCCTCTCAGTCTGTTTCACCATGCTTGGCTTCAGCAACACCCTGTTTCCCTTCTGGGAAGCCATGTCTCCTGACCGCTAACCCTAACTTGGGTCTTAACCCTAATTTTTTCTTCCGACTGAAACATTTCCCTGTCCACATGGTGTACTAACTGGCAGTATGTTATCCTCCTGATGGCCTACTCAGTCTGTTTTACCAATCTAGGCTTCACCAAGACCCTGGTTACATCCTGGGAAGCCAAGTCTCCCCAACCCTAACCCTAATTTGAGTCTCAGGCCAAATTTCCTTTTTGGACTGAAACATACCGCCGTCCACAGAGTGTACCAAATGTCAGTATGGAAGCCATCTTGATGTCCCACTCAGTCTGATTCAGCAAGCTAGGCTTCACCAAGGATGCGTTTCCAACCTGGGAAGCCACATCTCCCCAACCCTAACCCTCACTTGAGACTTAACCTGATTTTCTTGTGCGAATGTAACAAACCCCCATCCTCATGTTCTACTAAAAGACAGTAGGCACACAATTCCTTTGGCCCTTTCAGTCTGTTTCACCATGCTTGGCTTCAGCAACACCCTGTTTCCCTTCTGGGAAGCCATGTCTCCTGACCGCTAACCCTAACTTGGGTTTTAACCCTAATTTTTTCCTTGGACTGAAACATTTCCCTGTCCACATGGTGTACTAACTGGCAGTATGTTATCCTCCTGATGGCCTACTCAGTCTGTTTTACCAATCTAGGCTTCACCAAAACCCTGGTTACATCCTGGGAAGCCAAGTCTCCCCAACCCTAACCCTAATTTGAGTCTCAGGCCTAATTTCCTTTTTGGACTGAAACATAACGCCGTCCACAGAGTGTACCAAATGTCAGTATGGAAGACATCTTGATGTCCCACTCAGTCTGATTCAGCAAGCTAGGCTTCACCAAGGACGCGTTTCCAACCTGGAAAGCCACATCTCCCCAACCCTAACCCTAACTTGAGATTTTACCCTAATTTTCTTGTGCAAATGTAACAAACCCCCATCCTCATGTTCTACTAAAAGACAGTAGGCACACAATTCCTTTGGCCCTCTCAGTCTGTTTCACCATGCTTGGCTTCACCAACACCCTGTTTCCCTTCTGGGAAGCCATGTCTCCTGACCGCTAACCCTAACTTGGGTCTTAACCCTAATTTTTTCTTTGGACTGAAACAGTTCCCTGTCCACATGGTGTACTAACTGGCAGTATGTTATACTCCTGATGACCTACTCAGTCTGTTTTACCAATCTAGGCTTCACCAAAACCCTGGTTACATCCTGGGAAGCCAATTCTCCCCAACCCTAACCCTAATTTGAGTCTTAGCCCTAATTTCCTTTTTGGACTGAAACATACCGCCGTCCACAGAGTGTACCAAATGTCAGTATGGAAGACATCTTGATGTCCCACTCAGTCTGATTCAGCAAGCTAGGCTTCACCAAGGACCCGTTTCCAACCTGGGAAGCCACATCTCCCCAACCCTAACCCTCACTTGAGACTTAACCTGATTTTCTTGTGCAAATGTAACAAACCCCCATCCTCATGTTGTACTAAAAGACAGTAGGCACACGATTCCTTTGGCCCTCTCAGTCTGTTTCACCATGCTTGGCTTCAGCAACACCGTGTTTCCATTCTGGGAAGCCATATCTCCTGACCGCTAACCCTAACTTGGGTCTTAACCCTAATTTTTTCTTCCGACTGAAACATTTCCCTGTCCACATGGTGTACTAACTGGCAGTATGTTATACTCCTGATGGCCTACTCAGTCTGTTTTACCAATCTAGGCTTCACCAAAACCCTGGTTACATCCTGGGAAGCCAAGTCTCCCCAACCCTAACCCTAATTTGAGTCTCAGGCCTCGTTTCCTTTTGGGACTGAAACATACCGCCGTCCACAGAGTGTACCAAATGTCATTATGGAAGACATCTTGATGTCCCACTCAGTCTGATTCAGCAAGCTAGGCTTCACCAAGGACCCGTTTCCAACCTGGGAAGCCACATCTCCCCAACCCTAACCCTAACTTGAGACTTAACCTGATTTTCTTGTGCAAATGTAACAAACCCCCATCCTCATGTTGTACTAAAAGACAGTAGGCACACGATTCCTTTGGCCCTCTCAGTCTGTTTCACCATGCTTGGCTTCAGCAACACCCTGTTTCCCTTCTGGGAAGCCATGTCTCCTGACCGCTAACCCTAACTTGGGTCTTAACCCTAATTTTTTCTTTGGACTGAAACATTTCCCTGTCCACATGGTGTACTAACTGGCAGTATGTTATCCTCCTGATGGCCTACTCAGTCTGTTTTACCAATCTAGGCTTCACCAAAACCCTGGTTACATCCTGGGAAGCCAAGTCTCCCCAACCCTAACCCTAATTTGAGTCTTAGCCCTTTTTTCCTTTTTGGACTGAAACATACCGCCGTCCACAGAGTGTACCAAATGTCAGTATGGAAGCCATCTTGATGGCGACTCAGTCTGATTCACCAAGCTAGGCTTCACCAAGAACTCGTTTTCTACCTGGCAAGCCACATCTCCCCATCCCTAGCCCTAACATGAGATTTTACCCCAATTTTCTTGTGCAACTGTAACAAACCGCCGTCCACGCTTTGTAGTAAAAGAAAGAAGGCACCCCGTTCTGATGGCCCACTCAGTCTGTTTTAGCAAGCTTGCCTTCACCAAAGCCCTGTTTCCATTCGGGGAAGCCCAGTCTCCCCAATCCTAACCCTAACCTGGGTTTTAACCCTAATTTCCGTTTGGGAATCAAACATCCCCCGTCCAAACAGTGTTCTAAAAGACAGGAGGCAACCCTTGGTGAAGCCCCACTCACTCTATTTCAACATGCTTGGCTTTTCAGAGGCCCTGGTTCACTCCTGGGAAGCCAAGTCTCCACAACCCTAACCCTACCTGGAGTCTTAACCCTAATGTTCTTGTGCGACTGTAACAAACGCCCATCCACAGGTTGACAGTAGGCACACCACTCCTTTGGCCCTGTCAGTCTGTTTCACCATGCTTGGCTTCAGCAACACCCTGTTTCCCTTCTGGGAAGCCAAGTCTCCCGACCCCTAACCCTCACTTGGGTCTTAACCCAAATTTCCTCTATGGATTGAAACATGTCCCTGTCCATAGGGTGTATTAACAGGCAGTATGTTATCCTTCTGATGGCCTACTCAGTCTGTTTTACCAAATTAGGCTTCACCAAGACCCTGGTTCCCTCCTGGGAAAACAAGTCTCCCCAACCCTAAAACTAATTTGAGTCTCAGGCCTAATTTCCTTTTTGGACTGAAACATACTGCCGTCCACAGAGTGTACCAAATGTCAGTATGGAAGACATCTTGATGTCCCACTCAGTCTGATTCAGCAAGTTAGGCTTCACCAAGGACCCGTTTCCAACCTGGGAAGCCACATCTCCCCAACCCTAACCCTAACTTGAGACTTAACCTGATTTTCTTGTGCAAATTTAACAAACCCCCATCCTCATGTCCTACTAAAAGACAGTAGGCACACGATTCGTTTGGCCCTCTCAGTCTGTTTCACCATGCTTGGCTTCAGCAACACCCTGTTTCCCTTCTGGGAAGCCAAGTCTCCCGACCCCTAACCCTCACTTGGGTCTTAACCCAAATATCCTCTATGGAATGAAACATCTCCCTCTCCATAGGGTGTATTAACAGGCAGTATGTTATCCTCCGGATGGCCTACTCAGTCTGTTTTACCAATCTATGCTTCACCAAGACCCTGGTTCCATCCTGGGAAACCAATTCTCCCCAACCCTAACCCTAATTTGAGTCTCAGCCCATTTTTCCTTTTTGGACTGAAACATACCGCCGTCCACAGAGTGTACCAAATGTCAGTATGGAAGCCATCTTGATGGCGACTCAGTCTGATTCACCAAGCTAGGCTTCACCAAGAACTCGTTTTCTACCTGGCAAGCCACATCTCCCCTTCCCTAGCCCTAACATGAGATTTTACCCCAATTTTCTTGTGCAACTGTAACAAACCGCCGTCCACGCTTTGAAGTAAAAGAAAGAAGGCACCCCGTTCTGATGGCCCACTCAGTCTGTTTTAGCAAGCTTGCCTTCACCAAAGCCCTGATTCCATTCGGGGAAGCCCAGTCTCCCCAATCCTAACCCTAACCTGGGTTTTAACCCTAATTTCCGTTTGGGAATCAAACATCCCCCGTCCAAACAGTGTTCTAAAAGACAGGAGGCAACCCTTGGTGAAGCCCCACTCACTCTATTTCAACATGCTTGGCTTTTCAGAGGCACTGGTTCACTCCTGGGAAGCCAAGTCTCCACAACCCTAACCCTACCTGGAGTCTTAACCCTAATGTTCTTGTGCGACTGTAACAAACGCCCATCCACAGGTTGACAGTAGGCACACCACTCCTTTGGCCCTGTCAGTCTGTTTCACCATGCTTGGCTTCAGCAACACCCTGTTTCCCTTCTGGGAAGCCAAGTCTCCCGACCCCTAACCCTCACTTGGGTCTTAACCCAAATTTCCTCTATGGAATGAAACATGTCCCTGTCCATAGGGTGTATTAACAGGCAGTATGTTATCCTCCTGATGGCCTACTCAGTCTGTTTTACCAATCTAGGCTTCACCAAGACCCTGGTTCCATCCGGGGAAACAAGTCTCCCCAACCCTAACCCTAATTTGAGTCTCAGGCCTAATTTCCTTTTTGGACTGAAACATACCGCCGTCCACAGAGTGTACCAAATGTCAGTATGGAAGACATCTTGATGTCCCACTCAGTCTGATTCAGCAAGTTGGGCTTCACCAAGGACCCGTTTCCAACCTGGGAAGCCACATCTCCCCAACCCTAACCCTAACTTGAGACTTAACCTGATTTTCTTGTGCGAATGTAACAAACCCCCATCCTCATGTTGTACTGAAAGACAGTAGGCACACAATTCCTTTGGCCCTCTCAGTCTGTTTCACCATGCTTGGCTTCAGCAACACCCTGTTTCCCTTCTGGGAAGCCATGTCTCCTGACCGCTAACCCTAACTTGGGTCTTAACCCTAATTTTTTCTTCCGACTGAAACATTTCCCTGTCCACATGGTGTACTAACTGGCAGTATGTTATACTCCTGATGGCCTACTCAGTCTGTTTTACCAATCTAGGCTTCACCAAAACCCTGGTTACATCCTGGGAAGCCAAGTCTCCCCAACCCTAACCCTAATTTGAGTCTCAACCCTCATTTTCTTTTTGGACTGAAACATACCGCCGTCCACAGAGTGTATCAAATGTCAGTATGGAAGACATCTTGATGTCCCACTCAGTCTGATTCAGCAAGTTAGGCTTCACCAAGGACCCGTTTCCAACCTGGGAAGCCACATCTCCCCAACCCTCACCCTAACTTCTGACTTAACCCTGATTTTCTTGTGCAAATGTAACAAACCCCCATCCTGATGTTGTACTAAAAGACAGTAGGCATACAATTCCTTTGGCCGTCTCAGTCTGTTTCACCATGCTTGGCTTCAGCAACACCCTGTTTCCATTCTGGGAAGCCATGTCTCCTGACCGCTAACCCTAACTTGGGTCTTAACCCTAATTTTTTCTTTGGACTGAAACATTTCCCTGTCCACATGGTGTACTAACTGGCAGTATGTTATCCTCCTGATGGCCTACTCAGTCTGTTTTAGCAATCTAGGCTTCACCAAGACCCTGGTTACATCCTGGGAAGCCAAGTCTCCCCAACCCTAACCCTAATTTGAGTCTCAGGCCAAATTTCCTTTTTGGACTGAAACATACCGCCGTCCACAGAGTGTACCAAATGTCAGTATGGAAGCCATCTTGATGTCCCACTCAGTCTGATTCAGCAAGCTAGGCTTCACCAAGGATGCGTTTCCAACCTGGGAAGCCACATCTCCCCAACCCTAACCCTCACTTGAGACTTAACCTGATTTTCTTGTGCAAATGTAACAAACCCCCATCCTCATGTTCTACTAAAAGACAGTAGGCACACAATTCCTTTGGCCCTCTCAGTCTGTTTCACCATGCTTGGCTTCAGCAACACCCTGTTTCCCTTCTGGGAAGCCATGTCTCCTGACCGCTAACCCTAACTTGGGTTTTAACCCTAATTTTTTCCTTGGACTGAAACATTTCCCTGTCCACATGGTGTACTAACTGGCAGTATGTTATCCTCCTGATGGCCTACTCAGTCTGTTTTACCAATCTAGGCTTCACCAAAACCCTGGTTACATCCTGGGAAGCCAAGTCTCCCCAACCCTAACCCTAATTTGAGTCTCAGGCCTAATTTCCTTTTTGGACTGAAACATACCGCCGTCCACAGAGTGTACCAAATATCAGTATGGAAGCCATCTTGTTGTCCCACTCAGTCTGATTCATCAAGCTTGGCTTCACCAAGAACCCGTTTCCAACCTGGGAAGCCACATCTCCCCAACCCTTACCCTAACTTGAGTCTTAACCCTCATTTTCTTGTGCAACTGTAATAAACCCCCATCCACATGTTGTACTAAAAGACAGAAGGTACACCATTCTTTTGGCCCTCTCAGTCTGTTTCACCATGCTTGCCTTCAGCAAACCCTGTTTCCATTTTGGGATGCCAAGCCTCCCGACCCCTAAGCCTAACTTGGCACTTAACCCTAATTTCCTCTTTGGACTGAAACATGTCCCTGTCCACATGGTATACTAACGGGCAGTACGTTATCCTCCTGATGGCCTACTCAGTCTGTTTTACCAATCTAGGCTTCACCAAGGCTCTGGTTCCATCCAGGGAAGCCCAGTCTCCCCAACCCTAACCCTAACTTGGGTTTTAACCCAAATTTTGTTTAGGAACTTCAACATCCCCCAGTTCACACGGTGTGCTAAAGGCAGGAGGCAACCCATCCTGAAGGCCCACTCATTTTATTTCAACATGCCTGGCTTTCCCGACGCCCTGGTAAACTCCTGGGAATCGAAGTCTCCCCAACCCTAACCCTCACTTGGGTTTTAACTCAAATATTGTAGAAGGACGTTAACATCCCACAGTTCACAAGGTGTAGTACAAGACAAGAGGCAACCCATCCTTTTGGGCCACTCAATTGGTTTCACCATGCTTGGCTTTACCGAGGTCCTGGTTCCCTCCTGAGAAGCCCAGTTTTCCCAACCCTAATCCTAATTGGAGTCTCAACACTAATCTCCTTTTTGGACTGAAACATACCGCCGTCCACAGAGTGTACCAAATGTCAGCATGGAAGGCATCTTGTTGTCCCACTCAGTCTGATTCACCAAGCTAGGCTTCACCAAGAACCCATTTCCAACCTGGGAAGTCCAGTCTCCCAAACCCTAACCCCAATGTCGGTTTTAACCCTCATTTCCTTTTGGGAATGAAACATCCCCCCCATCCACACGGTGTTCTAGAAGACAGGAGGCAACCCTTCGTGAAGGCCCACTCATTCTGTTTCAACATCCTTGGCTTTTCCGAGGCCATGGTTCACTCCTGGGAAGGCAAGTCTCCCCAACCCTAACCCTAACTTGGATCTTAACCCTAATTTCCTCTTGGGACTGAAACATGTCCCTGTCCACACTGTGTACTAACAGGCAGTATGTTATCCTCCTGATGGCCTACTCAGTCTGTTTTACCAATCGAGGCTTCACCAAGACCCTGGTTCCATCCTGGGAAACCAATTCTCCCCAACCCTAACCCTAATTTGAGTCTTAGCCCTTTTTTCCTTTTTGGACTGAAACATACCGCCGTCCACAGAGTGTACCAAATGTCAGTATGGAAGCCATCTTGATGGCGACTCAGTCTGATTCACCAAGCTAGGCTTCACCAAGAACTCGTTTTCTACCTGGCAAGCCACATCTGCCCATCCCTAGCCCTAACATGAGATTTTACCCCAATTTTCTTGTGCAACTGTAACAAACCGCCGTCCATGCTTTGTAGTAAAAGAAAGAAGGCACCCCGTTCTGATGGCCCACTCAGTCTGTTTTAGCAAGCTTGCCTTCACCAAAGCCCTGTTTCCATTCGGGGAAGCCCAGTCTCCCCAATCCTAACCCTAACCTGGGTTTTAACCCTAATTTCCGTTTGGGAATTAAACATCCCCCGTCCAAACAGTGTTCTAAAAGACAGGAGGCAACCCTTGGTGAAGCCCCACTCACTCTATTTCAACATGCTTGGCTTTTCAGAGGCCCTGGTTCACTCCTGGGAAGCCAAGTCTCCACAACCCTAACCCTACCTGGAGTCTTAACCCTAATGTTCTTGTGCGACTGTAACAAACGCCCACCCACAGGTTGACAGTAGGCACACCACTCCTTTGGCCCTGTCAGTCTGTTTCACCATGCTTGGCATCAGCAACACCCTGTTTCCCTTCTGGGAAGCCAAGTCTCCCGACCCCTAACCCTCACTTGGGTCTTAACCCTAATTTCCTCTATGGAATGAAACATGTCCCTGTCCATAGGGTGTATTAACAGGCAGTATGTTATCCTCCTGATGGCCTACTCAGTCTGTTTTACCAATCTAGGCTTCACCAAGACCCTGGTTACATCCTGGGAAGCCAAGTCTCCCCAACCCTAACCCTAATTTGAGTCTCAACCCTCATTTCCTTTTGGGACTGAAACATACCGCCATCCACAGAGTGTACCAAATGTCAGTATGGAAGACATCTTGATGTCCCACTCAGTCTGATTCAGCAAGCTAGGCTTCACCAAGGACCCATTTCCAACCTGGGAAGCCACATCTCCCCAACCCTAACCCTAACTTCTGACTTAACCCTGATTTTCTTGTGCAAATGTAACAAACCCCCATCCTCATGTTGTACTAAAAGACAGTAGGCATACAATTCCTTTGGCCCTCTCAGTCTGTTTCACCATGCTTGGCTTCAGCAACACCCTGTTTCCATTCTGGGAAGCCATGTCTCCTGACCGCTAACCCTAACTTGGGTCTTAACCCTAATTTTTTCTTTGGACTGAAACATTTCCCTGTCCACATGGTGTACTAACTGGCAGTATGTTATACTCCTGATGGCCTACTCAGTCTGTTTTAGCAATCTAGGCTTCACCAAGACCCTGGTTACATCCTGGGAAGCCAAGTCTCCCCAACCCTAACCCTAATTTGAGTCTCAGGCCAAATTTCCTTTTTGGACTGAAACATACCGCCGTCCACAGAGTGTACCAAATGTCAGTATGGAAGCCATCTTGATGTCCCACTCAGTCTGATTCAGCAAGCTAGGCTTCACCAAGGACCCGTTTCCAACCTGGGAAGCCACATCTCCCCAACCCTAACCCTAACTTGAGACTTAACCTGATTTTCTTGTGCGAATGTAACAAACCCCCATCCTCATGTTGTACTAAAAGACAGTAGGCACACAATTCCTTTGGCCCTCTCAGTCTGTTTCACCATGCTTGGCTTCAGCAACACCCTGTTTCCCTTCTGGGAAGCCATGTCTCCTGACCGCTAACCCTAACTTGGGTTTTAACCCTAATTTTTTCCTTGGACTGAAACATTTCCCTGTCCACATGGTGTACTAACTGGCAGTATGTTATCCTCCTGATGGCCTACTCAGTCTGTTTTACCAATCTAGGCTTCACCAAAACCCTGGTTACATCCTGGGAAGCCAAGTCTCCCCAACCCTAACCCTAATTTGAGTCTCAGGCTTAATTTCCTTTTTGGACTGAAACATACCGCCGTCCACAGAGTGTACCAAATGTCAGTATGGAAGACATCTTGATGTCCCACTCAGTCTGATTCAGCAAGCTAGGCTTCACCAAGGACCCGTTTCCAACCTGGAAAGCCACATCTCCCCAACCCTAACCCTAACTTGAGACTTAACCTGATTTTCTTGTGCAAATGTAACAAACCCCCATCCTCATGTTGTACTAAAAGACAGTAGGCACACAATTCCTTTGGCCCTCTCAGTCTGTTTCACCATGCTTGGCTTCAGCAACACCCTGTTTCCCTTCTGGGAAGCCAAGTCTCCCAACCCCTAACCCTCACTTGGGTCTTAACCCAAATATCCTCTATGGAATGAAACATCTCCCTCTCCATAGGGTGTATTAACAGGCAGTATGTTATCCTCCTGATGGCCTACTCAGTCTGTTTTACCAATCTATGCTTCACCAAGACCCTGGTTCCATCCTGGGAAACCAATTCTCCCCAACCCTAACCCTAATTTGATTCTTAGCCCTTTTTTCCTTTTTGGACTGAAACATACCGCCGTCCACAGAGTGTACCAAATGTCAGTATGGAAGCCACCTTGATGGCGACTAAGTCTGATTCACCAAGCTAGGCTTCACCAAGAACTCGTTTTCTACCTGGCAAGCCACATCTCCCCATCCCTAGCCCTAACATGAGATTTTACCCCAATTTTCTTGTGCAACTGTAACAAACCGCCGTCCACACTTTGCACTAAAAGATAGTACGCACCCCGTTCTGATGTCCCACTCAGTCTGTTTTACCATGCTCGCCTTCACCAACACCCTGTTTCCATTCTGGGAAGCCCATTTTCCCGAACCCTACCCTAACTTGGGTTTTAACCCTAATTTCCTCTTGGGAATGAAACATCCCCCCGTCCACACAGTGTACTAAAAGACAGGAGGCAACTTTCGTGAAGGCCCACTCATTCTCTTTCAACATGCTTTTCTTTTCCGAGGCCATGGTTCACTCCTGGGAAGTCAAGTCTCCCCAACCCTAACCCTAATTTGAGTCTCAGGCCTAATTTCCTTTTTGGACTGAAACATACCGCCGTCCACAGAGTGTACCAAATGTCAGTATGGAAGACATCTTGATGTCCCACTCAGTCTGATTCAGCAAGTTAGGCTTCACCAAGGACCCGTTTCCAACCTGGGAAGCCACATCTCCCCAACCCTAACCCTAACTTGAGACTTAACCTGATTTTCTTGTGCGAATGTAACAAACCCCCATCCTCATGTTGTACTGAAAGACAGTAGGCACACAATTCCTTTGGCCCTCTCAGTCTGTTTCACCATGCTTGGCTTCAGCAACACCCTGTTTCCATTCTGGGAAGCCATGTCTCCTGACCGCTAACCCTAACTTGGGTCTTAACCCTAATTTTTTCTTCCGACTGAAACATTTCCCTGTCCACATGGTGTACTAACTGGCAGTATGTTATACTCCTGATGGCCTACTCAGTCTGTTTTACCAATCTAGGCTTCACCAAAACCCTGGTTACATCCTGGGAAGCCAAGTCTCCCCAACCCTAACCCTAATTTGAGTCTCAACCCTCATTTACTTTTTGGACTGAAACATACCGCCGTCCACAGAGTGTATCAAATGTCAGTATGGAAGACATCTTGATGTCCCACTCAGTCTGATTCAGCAAGTTAGGCTTCACCAAGGACCCGTTTCCAACCTGGGAAGCCACATCTCCCCAACCCTAACCCTAACTTCTGACTTAACCCTGATTTTCTTGTGCAAATGTAACAAACCCCCATCCTCATGTTGTACTAAAAGACAGTAGGCATACAATTCCTTTGGCCCTCTCAGTCTGTTTCACCATGCTTGGCTTCAGCAACACCCTGTTTCCCTTCTGGGAAGCCATGTCTCCTGACCGCTAACCCTAACTTGGGTCTTAACCCTAATTTTTTCTTCCGACTGAAACATTTCCCTGTCCACATGGTGTACTAACTGGCAGTATGTTATCCTCCTGATGGCCTACTCAGTCTGTTTTACCAATCTAGGCTTCACCAAGACCCTGGTTACATCCTGGGAAGCCAAGTCTCCCCAACCCTAACCCTAATTTGAGTCTCAGGCCAAATTTCCTTTTTGGACTGAAACATACCGCCGTCCACAGAGTGTACCAAATGTCAGTATGGAAGCCATCTTGATGTCCCACTCAGTCTGATTCAGCAAGCTAGGCTTCACCAAGGATGCGTTTCCAACCTGGGAAGCCACATCTCCCCAACCCTAACCCTCACTTGAGACTTAACCTGATTTTCTTGTGCGAATGTAACAAACCCCCATCCTCATGTTCTACTAAAAGACAGTAGGCACACAATTCCTTTGGCCCTTTCAGTCTGTTTCACCATGCTTGGCTTCAGCAACACCCTGTTTCCCTTCTGGGAAGCCATGTCTCCTGACCGCTAACCCTAACTTGGGTTTTAACCCTAATTTTTTCCTTGGACTGAAACATTTCCCTGTCCACATGGTGTACTAACTGGCAGTATGTTATCCTCCTGATGGCCTACTCAGTCTGTTTTACCAATCTAGGCTTCACCAAAACCCTGGTTACATCCTGGGAAGCCAAGTCTCCCCAACCCTAACCCTAATTTGAGTCTCAGGCCTAATTTCCTTTTTGGACTGAAACATAACGCCGTCCACAGAGTGTACCAAATGTCAGTATGGAAGACATCTTGATGTCCCACTCAGTCTGATTCAGCAAGCTAGGCTTCACCAAGGACGCGTTTCCAACCTGGAAAGCCACATCTCCCCAACCCTAACCCTAACTTGAGATTTTACCCTAATTTTCTTGTGCAAATGTAACAAACCCCCATCCTCATGTTCTACTAAAAGACAGTAGGCACACAATTCCTTTGGCCCTCTCAGTCTGTTTCACCATGCTTGGCTTCACCAACACCCTGTTTCCCTTCTGGGAAGCCATGTCTCCTGACCGCTAACCCTAACTTGGGTCTTAACCCTAATTTTTTCTTTGGACTGAAACAGTTCCCTGTCCACATGGTGTACTAACTGGCAGTATGTTATACTCCTGATGACCTACTCAGTCTGTTTTACCAATCTAGGCTTCACCAAAACCCTGGTTACATCCTGGGAAGCCAATTCTCCCCAACCCTAACCCTAATTTGAGTCTTAGCCCTAATTTCCTTTTTGGACTGAAACATACCGCCGTCCACAGAGTGTACCAAATGTCAGTATGGAAGACATCTTGATGTCCCACTCAGTCTGATTCAGCAAGCTAGGCTTCACCAAGGACCCGTTTCCAACCTGGGAAGCCACATCTCCCCAACCCTAACCCTCACTTGAGACTTAACCTGATTTTCTTGTGCAAATGTAACAAACCCCCATCCTCATGTTGTACTAAAAGACAGTAGGCACACGATTCCTTTGGCCCTCTCAGTCTGTTTCACCATGCTTGGCTTCAGCAACACCGTGTTTCCATTCTGGGAAGCCATATCTCCTGACCGCTAACCCTAACTTGGGTCTTAACCCTAATTTTTTCTTCCGACTGAAACATTTCCCTGTCCACATGGTGTACTAACTGGCAGTATGTTATACTCCTGATGGCCTACTCAGTCTGTTTTACCAATCTAGGCTTCACCAAAACCCTGGTTACATCCTGGGAAGCCAAGTCTCCCCAACCCTAACCCTAATTTGAGTCTCAGGCCTCGTTTCCTTTTGGGACTGAAACATACCGCCGTCCACAGAGTGTACCAAATGTCATTATGGAAGACATCTTGATGTCCCACTCAGTCTGATTCAGCAAGCTAGGCTTCACCAAGGACCCGTTTCCAACCTGGGAAGCCACATCTCCCCAACCCTAACCCTAACTTGAGACTTAACCTGATTTTCTTGTGCAAATGTAACAAACCCCCATCCTCATGTTGTACTAAAAGACAGTAGGCACACGATTCCTTTGGCCCTCTCAGTCTGTTTCACCATGCTTGGCTTCAGCAACACCCTGTTTCCCTTCTGGGAAGCCATGTCTCCTGACCGCTAACCCTAACTTGGGTCTTAACCCTAATTTTTTCTTTGGACTGAAACATTTCCCTGTCCACATGGTGTACTAACTGGCAGTATGTTATCCTCCTGATGGCCTACTCAGTCTGTTTTACCAATCTAGGCTTCACCAAAACCCTGGTTACATCCTGGGAAGCCAAGTCTCCCCAACCCTAACCCTAATTTGAGTCTTAGCCCTTTTTTCCTTTTTGGACTGAAACATACCGCCGTCCACAGAGTGTACCAAATGTCAGTATGGAAGCCATCTTGATGGCGACTCAGTCTGATTCACCAAGCTAGGCTTCACCAAGAACTCGTTTTCTACCTGGCAAGCCACATCTCCCCATCCCTAGCCCTAACATGAGATTTTACCCCAATTTTCTTGTGCAACTGTAACAAACCGCCGTCCACGCTTTGTAGTAAAAGAAAGAAGGCACCCCGTTCTGATGGCCCACTCAGTCTGTTTTAGCAAGCTTGCCTTCACCAAAGCCCTGTTTCCATTCGGGGAAGCCCAGTCTCCCCAATCCTAACCCTAACCTGGGTTTTAACCCTAATTTCCGTTTGGGAATCAAACATCCCCCGTCCAAACAGTGTTCTAAAAGACAGGAGGCAACCCTTGGTGAAGCCCCACTCACTCTATTTCAACATGCTTGGCTTTTCAGAGGCCCTGGTTCACTCCTGGGAAGCCAAGTCTCCACAACCCTAACCCTACCTGGAGTCTTAACCCTAATGTTCTTGTGCGACTGTAACAAACGCCCATCCACAGGTTGACAGTAGGCACACCACTCCTTTGGCCCTGTCAGTCTGTTTCACCATGCTTGGCTTCAGCAACACCCTGTTTCCCTTCTGGGAAGCCAAGTCTCCCGACCCCTAACCCTCACTTGGGTCTTAACCCAAATTTCCTCTATGGATTGAAACATGTCCCTGTCCATAGGGTGTATTAACAGGCAGTATGTTATCCTTCTGATGGCCTACTCAGTCTGTTTTACCAAATTAGGCTTCACCAAGACCCTGGTTCCCTCCTGGGAAAACAAGTCTCCCCAACCCTAAAACTAATTTGAGTCTCAGGCCTAATTTCCTTTTTGGACTGAAACATACTGCCGTCCACAGAGTGTACCAAATGTCAGTATGGAAGACATCTTGATGTCCCACTCAGTCTGATTCAGCAAGTTAGGCTTCACCAAGGACCCGTTTCCAACCTGGGAAGCCACATCTCCCCAACCCTAACCCTAACTTGAGACTTAACCTGATTTTCTTGTGCAAATTTAACAAACCCCCATCCTCATGTCCTACTAAAAGACAGTAGGCACACGATTCGTTTGGCCCTCTCAGTCTGTTTCACCATGCTTGGCTTCAGCAACACCCTGTTTCCCTTCTGGGAAGCCAAGTCTCCCGACCCCTAACCCACACTTGGGTCTTAACCCAAATATCCTCTATGGAATGAAACATCTCCCTCTCCATAGGGTGTATTAACAGGCAGTATGTTATCCTCCGGATGGCCTACTCAGTCTGTTTTACCAATCTATGCTTCACCAAGACCCTGGTTCCATCCTGGGAAACCAATTCTCCCCAACCCTAACCCTAATTTGAGTCTCAGCCCGTTTTTCCTTTTTGGACTGAAACATACCGCCGTCCACAGAGTGTACCAAATGTCAGTATGGAAGCCATCTTGATGGCGACTCAGTCTGATTCACCTAGCTAGGCTTCACCAAGAACTCGTTTTCTACCTGGCAAGCCACATCTCCCCTTCCCTAGCCCTAACATGAGATTTTACCCCAATTTTCTTGTGCAACTGTAACAAACCGCCGTCCACGCTTTGAAGTAAAAGAAAGAAGGCACCCCGTTCTGATGGCCCACTCAGTCTGTTTTAGCAAGCTTGCCTTCACCAAAGCCCTGATTCCATTCGGGGAAGCCCAGTCTCCCCAATCCTAACCCTAACCTGGGTTTTAACCCTAATTTCCGTTTGGGAATCAAACATCCCCCGTCCAAACAGTGTTCTAAAAGACAGGAGGCAACCCTTGGTGAAGCCCCACTCACTCTATTTCAACATGCTTGGCTTTTCAGAGGCCCTGGTTCACTCCTGGGAAGCCAAGTCTCCACAACCCTAACCCTACCTGGAGTCTTAACCCTAATGTTCTTGTGCGACTGTAACAAACGCCCATCCACAGGTTGACAGTAGGCACACCACTCCTTTGGCCCTGTCAGTCTGTTTCACCATGCTTGGCTTCAGCAACACCCTGTTTCCCTTCTGGGAAGCCAAGTCTCCCGACCCCTAACCCTCACTTGGGTCTTAACCCAAATTTCCTCTATGGAATGAAACATGTCCCTGTCCATAGGGTGTATTAACAGGCAGTATGTTATCCTCCTGATGGCCTACTCAGTCTGTTTTACCAATCTATGCTTCACCAAGACCCCGGTTCCATCCTGGGAAACCAATTCTCCCCAACCCTAACCCTAATTTGAGTCTTAGCCCTAATTTCCTTTTTGGACTGAAACATACTGCCGTCCACAGAGTGTACCAAATGTCAGTATGGAAGACATCTTGATGTCCCACTCAGTCTGATTCAGCATGCTAGGCTTCACCAAGGACCTATTTCCAGCATGGGAAGCCACATCTCCCCAACCCTAACCCTAACTTGAGACTCAACCTGATTTCGTTGTGCAAATGTAACAAACCCCCATCCTCACGTTGTACTAAAAGACAGTAGGCACACAATTCCTTTGGCCCTCTCAGTCTGTTTCACCATGCTTGGCTTCAGCAACACCGTGTTTCCATTCTGGGAAGCCATATCTCCTGACAGCTAACCCTAACTTGGGTCTTAACCCTAATTTTTTTCTTCCGACTGAAACATTTCCCTGTCCACATGGTGTACTAACTGGCAGTATGTTATACTCCTGATGGCCTACTCAGTCTGTTTTACCAATCTAGGCTTCACCAAAACCCTGGTTACATCCTGGGAAGCCAAGTCTCCCCAACCCTAACCCTAATTTGAGTCTCAACCCTCATTTCCTTTTGGGACTGAAACATACCGCCATCCACAGAGTGTACCAAATGTCAGTATGGAAGACATCTTGATGTCCCACTCAGTCTGATTCAGCAAGCTAGGCTTCACCAAGGACCCATTTCCAACCTGGGAAGCCACATCTCCCCAACCCTAATCCTAACTTGAGACTTAACCTGATTTTCTTGTGCAAATGTAACAAACCCCCATCCTCATGTGGTACTAAAAGACAGTAGGCACACAATTCCTTTGGTCCTCTCAGTCTGTTTCACCATGCTTGGCTTCAGCAACACCCTGTTTCCCTTCTGGGAAGCCAAGTCTCCCGACCCCTAACCCTCACTTGGGTCTTAACCCAAATTTCCTCTATGGAATGAAACATCTCCCTCTCCATAGGGTGTATTAACAGGCAGTATGTTATCCTCCGGATGGCCTACTCAGTCTGTTTTACCAATCTATGCTTCACCAAGACCCTGGTTCCATCCTGGGAAACCAATTCTCCCCAACCCTAACCCTAATTTGAGTCTCAGCCCGTTTTTCCTTTTTGGACTGAAACATACCGCCGTCCACAGAGTGTACCAAATGTCAGTATGGAAGCCATCTTGATGGCGACTCAGTCTGATTCACCAAGCTAGGCTTCACCAAGAACTCGTTTTCTACCTGGCAAGCCACATCTCCCCTTCCCTAGCCCTAACATGAGATTTTACCCCAATTTTCTTGTGCAACTGTAACAAACCGCCGTCCACGCTTTGAAGTAAAAGAAAGAAGGCACCCCGTTCTGATGGCCCACTCAGTCTGTTTTAGCAAGCTTGCCTTCACCGAAGCCCTGATTCCATTCGGGGAAGCCCAGTCTCCCCAATCCTAACCCTAACCTGGGTTTTAACCCTAATTTCCGTTTGGGAATCAAACATCCCCCGTCCAAACAGTGTTCTAAAAGACAGGAGGCAACCCTTGGTGAAGCCCCACTCACTCTATTTCAACATGCTTGGCTTTTCAGAGGCCCTGGTTCACTCCTGGGAAGCCAAGTCTCCACAACCCTAACCCTACCTGGAGTCTTAACCCTAATGTTCTTGTGCGACTGTAACAAACGCCCATCCACAGGTTGACAGTAGGCACACCACTCCTTTGGCCCTGTCAGTCTGTTTCACCATGCTTGGCTTCAGCAACACCCTGTTTCCCTTCTGGGAAGCCAAGTCTCCCGACCCCTAACCCTCACTTGGGTCTTAACCCAAATTTCCTCTATGGATTGAAACATGTCCCTGTCCATAGGGTGTATTAACAGGCAGTATGTTATCCTTCTGATGGCCTACTCAGTCTGTTTTACCAAATTAGGCTTCACCAAGACCCTGGTTCCCTCCTGGGAAAACAAGTCTCCCCAACCCTAAAACTAATTTGAGTCTCAGGCCTAATTTCCTTTTTGGACTGAAACATACTGCCGTCCACAGAGTGTACCAAATGTCAGTATGGAAGACATCTTGATGTCCCACTCAGTCTGATTCAGCAAGTTAGGCTTCACCAAGGACCCGTTTCCAACCTGGGAAGCCACATCTCCCCAACCCTAACCCTAACTTGAGACTTAACCTGATTTTCTTGTGCAAATGTAACAAACCCCCATCCTCATGTTGTACTAAAAGACAGTAGGCACACGATTCCTTTGGCCCTCTCAGTCTGTTTCACCATGCTTGGCTTCAGCAACACCCTGTTTCCCTTCTGGGAAGCCATGTCTCCTGACCGCTAACCCTAACTTGGGTCTTAACCCTAATTTTTTCTTTGGACTGAAACATTTCCCTGTCCACATGGTGTACTAACTGGCAGTATGTTATCCTCCTGATGGCCTACTCAGTCTGTTTTACCAATCTAGGCTTCACCAAAACCCTGGTTACATCCTGGGAAGCCAAGTCTCCCCAACCCTAACCCTAATTTGAGTCTTAGCCCTTTTTTCCTTTTTGGACTGAAACATACCGCCGTCCACAGAGTGTACCAAATGTCAGTATGGAAGCCATCTTGATGGCGACTCAGTCTGATTCACCAAGCTAGGCTTCACCAAGAACTCGTTTTCTACCTGGCAAGCCACATCTCCCCATCCCTAGCCCTAACATGAGATTTTACCCCATTTTTCTTGTGCAACTGTAACAAACTGCCGTCCACGCTTTGTAGTAAAAGAAAGAAGGCACCCCGTTCTGATGGCCCACTCAGTCTGTTTTAGCAAGCTTGCCTTCACCAAAGCCCTGTTTCCATTCGGGGAAGCCCAGTCTCCCCAATCCTAACCCTAACCTGGGTTTTAACCCTAATTTCCGTTTGGGAATCAAACATCCCCCGTCCAAACAGTGTTCTAAAAGACAGGAGGCAACCCTTGGTGAAGCCCCACTCACTCTATTTCAACATGCTTGGCTTTTCAGAGGCCCTGGTTCACTCCTGGGAAGCCAAGTCTCCACAACCCTAACCCTACCTGGAGTCTTAACCCTAATGTTCTTGTGCGACTGTAACAAACGCCCATCCACAGGTTGACAGTAGGCACACCACTCCTTTGGCCCTGTCAGTCTGTTTCACCATGCTTGGCTTCAGCAACACCCTGTTTCCCTTCTGGGAAGCCAAGTCTCCCGACCCCTAACCCTCACTTGGGTCTTAACCCAAATTTCCTCTATGGATTGAAACATGTCCCTGTCCATAGGGTGTATTAACAGGCAGTATGTTATCCTCCTGATGGCCTACTCAGTCTGTTTTACCAAATTAGGCTTCACCAAGACCCTGGTTCCCTCCTGGGAAAACAAGTCTCCCCAACCCTAAAACTAATTTGAGTCTCAGGCCTAATTTCCTTTTTGGACTGAAACATACTGCCGTCCACAGAGTGTACCAAATGTCAGTATGGAAGACATCTTGATGTCCCACTCAGTCTGATTCAGCAAGTTAGGCTTCACCAAGGACCCGTTTCCAACCTGGGAAGCCACATCTCCCCAACCCTAACCCTAACTTGAGACTTAACCTGATTTTCTTGTGCAAATGTAACAAACCCCCATCCTCATGTCCTACTAAAAGACAGTAGGCACACGATTCGTTTGGCCCTCTCAGTCTGTTTCACCATGCTTGGCTTCAGCAACACCCTGTTTCCATTCTGGGAAGCCAAGTCTCCCGACCCCTAACCCTCACTTGGGTCTTAACCCAAATATCCTCTATGGAATGAAACATCTCCCTCTCCATAGGGTGTATTAACAGGCAGTATGTTATCCTCCTGATGGCCTACTCAGTCTGTTTTACCAATCGAGGCTTCACCAAGACCCTGGTTCCATCCTGGGAAACCAATTCTCCCCAACCCTAACCCTAATTTGAGTCTCAGCCCGTTTTTCCTTTTTGGACTGAAACATACCGCCGTCCACAGAGTGTACCAAATGTCAGTATGGAAGCCATCTTGATGGCGACTCAGTCTGATTCACCTAGCTAGGCTTCACCAAGAACTCGTTTTCTACCTGGCAAGCCACATCTCCCCTTCCCTAGCCCTAACATGAGATTTTACCCCAATTTTCTTGTGCAACTGTAACAAACCGCCGTCCACGCTTTGAAGTAAAAGAAAGAAGGCACCCCGTTCTGATGGCCCACTCAGTCTGTTTTAGCAAGCTTGCCTTCACCAAAGCCCTGATTCCATTCGGGGAAGCCCAGTCTCCCCAATCCTAACCCTAACCTGGGTTTTAACCCTAATTTCCGTTTGGGAATCAAACATCCCCCGTCCAAACAGTGTTCTAAAAGACAGGAGGCAACCCTTGGTGAAGCCCCACTCACTCTATTTCAACATGCTTGGCTTTTCAGAGGCCCTGGTTCACTCCTGGGAAGCCAAGTCTCCACAACCCTAACCCTACCTGGAGTCTTAACCCTAATGTTCTTGTGCGACTGTAACAAACGCCCATCCACAGGTTGACAGTAGGCACACCACTCCTTTGGCCCTGTCAGTCTGTTTCACCATGCTTGGCTTCAGCAACACCCTGTTTCCCTTCTGGGAAGCCAAGTCTCCCGACCCCTAACCCTCACTTGGGTCTTAACCCAAATTTCCTCTATGGAATGAAACATGTCCCTGTCCATAGGGTGTATTAACAGGCAGTATGTTATCCTCCTGATGGCCTACTCAGTCTGTTTTACCAATCTATGCTTCACCAAGACCCCGGTTCCATCCTGGGAAACCAATTCTCCCCAACCCTAACCCTAATTTGAGTCTTAGCCCTAATTTCCTTTTTGGACTGAAACATACTGCCGTCCACAGAGTGTACCAAATGTCAGTATGGAAGACATCTTGATGTCCCACTCAGTCTGATTCAGCATGCTAGGCTTCACCAAGGACCTATTTCCAGCATGGGAAGCCACATCTCCCCAACCCTAACCCTAACTTGAGACTCAACCTGATTTCGTTGTGCAAATGTAACAAACCCCCATCCTCACGTTGTACTAAAAGACAGTAGGCACACAATTCCTTTGGCCCTCTCAGTCTGTTTCACCATGCTTGGCTTCAGCAACACCGTGTTTCCATTCTGGGAAGCCATATCTCCTGACAGCTAACCCTAACTTGGGTCTTAACCCTAATTTTTTTCTTCCGACTGAAACATTTCCCTGTCCACATGGTGTACTAACTGGCAGTATGTTATACTCCTGATGGCCTACTCAGTCTGTTTTACCAATCTAGGCTTCACCAAAACCCTGGTTACATCCTGGGAAGCCAAGTCTCCCCAACCCTAACCCTAATTTGAGTCTCAACCCTCATTTCCTTTTGGGACTGAAACATACCGCCATCCACAGAGTGTACCAAATGTCAGTATGGAAGACATCTTGATGTCCCACTCAGTCTGATTCAGCAAGCTAGGCTTCACCAAGGACCCATTTCCAACCTGGGAAGCCACATCTCCCCAACCCTAATCCTAACTTGAGACTTAACCTGATTTTCTTGTGCAAATGTAACAAACCCCCATCCTCATGTGGTACTAAAAGACAGTAGGCACACAATTCCTTTGGTCCTCTCAGTCTGTTTCACCATGCTTGGCTTCAGCAACACCCTGTTTCCCTTCTGGGAAGCCAAGTCTCCCGACCCCTAACCCTCACTTGGGTCTTAACCCAAATTTCCTCTATGGAATGAAACATCTCCCTCTCCATAGGGTGTATTAACAGGCAGTATGTTATCCTCCGGATGGCCTACTCAGTCTGTTTTACCAATCTATGCTTCACCAAGACCCTGGTTCCATCCTGGGAAACCAATTCTCCCCAACCCTAACCCTAATTTGAGTCTCAGCCCGTTTTTCCTTTTTGGACTGAAACATACCGCCGTCCACAGAGTGTACCAAATGTCAGTATGGAAGCCATCTTGATGGCGACTCAGTCTGATTCACCAAGCTAGGCTTCACCAAGAACTCGTTTTCTACCTGGCAAGCCACATCTCCCCTTCCCTAGCCCTAACATGAGATTTTACCCCAATTTTCTTGTGCAACTGTAACAAACCGCCGTCCACGCTTTGAAGTAAAAGAAAGAAGGCACCCCGTTCTGATGGCCCACTCAGTCTGTTTTAGCAAGCTTGCCTTCACCGAAGCCCTGATTCCATTCGGGGAAGCCCAGTCTCCCCAATCCTAACCCTAACCTGGGTTTTAACCCTAATTTCCGTTTGGGAATCAAACATCCCCCGTCCAAACAGTGTTCTAAAAGACAGGAGGCAACCCTTGGTGAAGCCCCACTCACTCTATTTCAACATGCTTGGCTTTTCAGAGGCCCTGGTTCACTCCTGGGAAGCCAAGTCTCCACAACCCTAACCCTACCTGGAGTCTTAACCCTAATGTTCTTGTGCGACTGTAACAAACGCCCATCCACAGGTTGACAGTAGGCACACCACTCCTTTGGCCCTGTCAGTCTGTTTCACCATGCTTGGCTTCAGCAACACCCTGTTTCCCTTCTGGGAAGCCAAGTCTCCCGACCCCTAACCCTCACTTGGGTCTTAACCCAAATTTCCTCTATGGATTGAAACATGTCCCTGTCCATAGGGTGTATTAACAGGCAGTATGTTATCCTTCTGATGGCCTACTCAGTCTGTTTTACCAAATTAGGCTTCACCAAGACCCTGGTTCCCTCCTGGGAAAACAAGTCTCCCCAACCCTAAAACTAATTTGAGTCTCAGGCCTAATTTCCTTTTTGGACTGAAACATACTGCCGTCCACAGAGTGTACCAAATGTCAGTATGGAAGACATCTTGATGTCCCACTCAGTCTGATTCAGCAAGTTAGGCTTCACCAAGGACCCGTTTCCAACCTGGGAAGCCACATCTCCCCAACCCTAACCCTAACTTGAGACTTAACCTGATTTTCTTGTGCAAATGTAACAAACCCCCATCCTCATGTTGTACTAAAAGACAGTAGGCACACGATTCCTTTGGCCCTCTCAGTCTGTTTCACCATGCTTGGCTTCAGCAACACCCTGTTTCCCTTCTGGGAAGCCATGTCTCCTGACCGCTAACCCTAACTTGGGTCTTAACCCTAATTTTTTCTTTGGACTGAAACATTTCCCTGTCCACATGGTGTACTAACTGGCAGTATGTTATCCTCCTGATGGCCTACTCAGTCTGTTTTACCAATCTAGGCTTCACCAAAACCCTGGTTACATCCTGGGAAGCCAAGTCTCCCCAACCCTAACCCTAATTTGAGTCTTAGCCCTTTTTTCCTTTTTGGACTGAAACATACCGCCGTCCACAGAGTGTACCAAATGTCAGTATGGAAGCCATCTTGATGGCAACTCAGTCTGATTCACCAAGCTAGGCTTCACCAAGAACTCGTTTTCTACCTGGCAAGCCACATCTCCCCATCCCTAGCCCTAACATGAGATTTTACCCCATTTTTCTTGTGCAACTGTAACAAACTGCCGTCCACGCTTTGTAGTAAAAGAAAGAAGGCACCCCGTTCTGATGGCCCACTCAGTCTGTTTTAGCAAGCTTGCCTTCACCAAAGCCCTGTTTCCATTCGGGGAAGCCCAGTCTCCCCAATCCTAACCCTAACCTGGGTTTTAACCCTAATTTCCGTTTGGGAATCAAACATCCCCCGTCCAAACAGTGTTCTAAAAGACAGGAGGCAACCCTTGGTGAAGCCCCACTCACTCTATTTCAACATGCTTGGCTTTTCAGAGGCCCTGGTTCACTCCTGGGAAGCCAAGTCTCCACAACCCTAACCCTACCTGGAGTCTTAACCCTAATGTTCTTGTGCGACTGTAACAAACGCCCATCCACAGGTTGACAGTAGGCACACCACTCCTTTGGCCCTGTCAGTCTGTTTCACCATGCTTGGCTTCAGCAACACCCTGTTTCCCTTCTGGGAAGCCAAGTCTCCCGACCCCTAACCCTCACTTGGGTCTTAACCCAAATTTCCTCTATGGATTGAAACATGTCCCTGTCCATAGGGTGTATTAACAGGCAGTATGTTATCCTCCTGATGGCCTACTCAGTCTGTTTTACCAAATTAGGCTTCACCAAGACCCTGGTTCCCTCCTGGGAAAACAAGTCTCCCCAACCCTAAAACTAATTTGAGTCTCAGGCCTAATTTCCTTTTTGGACTGAAACATACTGCCGTCCACAGAGTGTACCAAATGTCAGTATGGAAGACATCTTGATGTCCCACTCAGTCTGATTCAGCAAGTTAGGCTTCACCAAGGACCCGTTTCCAACCTGGGAAGCCACATCTCCCCAACCCTAACCCTAACTTGAGACTTAACCTGATTTTCTTGTGCAAATGTAACAAACCCCCATCCTCATGTTGTACTAAAAGACAAGAGGCATACAATTCCTTTGGCCCTCTCAGTCTGTTTCACCATGCTTGGCTTCAGCAACACCCTGTTTCCCTTCTGGGAAGCCAAGTCTCCCGACCCCTAACCCTCACTTGGGTCTTAACCCAAATTTCCTCTATGGAATGAAACATCTCCCTCTCCATAGGGTGTATTAACAGGCAGTATGTTATCCTCCTGATGGCCTACTCAGTCTGTTTTAGCAATCTAGGCTTCACCAAGACCCTGGTTACATCCTGGGAAGCCATGTCTCCTGACCGCTAACCCTAACTTGGGTCTTAACCCTAATTTTTTCTTTGGACTGAAACATTTCCCTGTCCACATGGTGTACTAACTGGCAGTATGTTATCCTCCTGATGGCCTACTCAGTCTGTTTTAGCAATCTAGGCTTCACCAAGACCCTGGTTACATCCTGGGAAGCCAAGTCTCCCCAACCCTAACCCTAATTTGAGTCTCAGGCCAAATTTCCTTTTTGGACTGAAACATACCGCCGTCCACAGAGTGTACCAAATGTCAGTATGGAAGCCATCTTGATGTCCCACTCAGTCTGATTCAGCAAGCTAGGCTTCACCAAGGATGCGTTTCCAACCTGGGAAGCCACATCTCCCCAACCCTAACCCTCACTTGAGACTTAACCTGATTTTCTTGTGCGAATGTAACAAACCCCCATCCTCATGTTCTACTAAAAGACAGTAGGCACACAATTCCTTTGGCCCTCTCAGTCTGTTTCACCATGCTTGGCTTCAGCAACACCCTGTTTCCCTTCTGGGAAGCCATGTCTCCTGACCGCTAACCCTAACTTGGGTTTTAACCCTAATTTTTTCCTTGGACTGAAACATTTCCCTGTCCACATGGTGTACTAACTGGCAGTATGTTATCCTCCTGATGGCCTACTCAGTCTGTTTTACCAATCTAGGCTTCACCAAAACCCTGGTTACATCCTGGGAAGCCAAGTCTCCCCAACCCTAACCCTAATTTGAGTCTCAGGCCTAATTTCCTTTTGGGACTGAAACATAACGCCGTCCACAGAGTGTACCAAATGACAGTATGGAAGACATCTTGATGTCCCACTCAGTCTGATTCAGCAAGCTAGGCTTCACCAAGGACGCGTTTCCAACCTGGAAAGCCACATCTCCCCAACCCTAACCCTAACTTGACACTTAACCTGATTTTCTTGTGCAAATGTAACAAACCCCCATCCTCATGTTGTACTAAAAGACAGTAGGCACACAATTCCTTTGGCCCTCTCAGTCTGTTTCACCATGCTTGGCTTCAGCAACACCCTGTTTCCCTTCTGGGAAGCCATGTCTCCTGACCGCTAACCCTAACTTGGGTCTTAACCCTAATTTTTTCCTTGGACTGAAACATTTCCCTGTCCACATGGTGTACTAACTGGCAGTATGTTATACTCCTGATGGCCTACTCAGTCTGTTTTACCAATCTAGGCTTCACCAAAACACTGGTTACATCCTGGGAAGCCAAGTCTCCCCAACCCTAACCCTAATTTGAGTCTCAGGCCAATTTCCTTTTTGGACTGAAACATAATGCCGTCCACAGAGTGTACCAAATGTCAGTATGGAAGACATCTTGATGTCCCTCTCAGTCTGATTCAGCATGTTAGGCTTCACCAAGGACCCGTTTCCAACCTGGGAAGCCACATCTCCCCATCGCTAGCCCTAACTTGAGATTTTACCCTAATTTTCTTGTGCAAATGTAACAAACCCCCATCCTCATGTTCTACTAAAAGACAGTAGGCACACAATTCCTTTGGCCCTCTCAGTCTGTTTCACCATGCTTGGCTTCACCAACACCGTGTTTCCATTCTGGGAAGCCATATCTCCTGACCGCTAACCCTAACTTGGGTTTTAACCCTAATTTTTTCCTTGGACTGAAACATTTCCCTGTCCACATGGTGTACTAACTGGCAGTATGTTATCCTCCTGATGGCCTACTCAGTCTGTTTTACCAATCTAGGCTTCACCAAAACCCTGGTTACATCCTGGGAAGCCAAGTCTCCCCAACCCTAACCCTAATTTGAGTCTCAGGCCTAATTTCCTTTTTGGACTGAAACATAACGCCGTCCACAGAGTGTACCAAATGTCAGTATGGAAGACATCTTGATGTCCCACTCAGTCTGATTCAGCAAGCTAGGCTTCACCAAGGACGCGTTTCCAACCTGGAAAGCCACATCTCCCCAACCCTAACCCTAACTTGACACTTAACCTGATTTTCTTGTGCAAATGTAACAAACCCCCATCCTCATGTTGTACTAAAAGACAGTAGGCACACAATTCCTTTGGCCCTCTCAGTCTGTTTCACCATGCTTGGCTTCAGCAACACCCTGTTTCCCTTCTGGGAAGCCATGTCTCCTGACCGCTAACCCTAACTTGGGTCTTAACCCTAATTTTTTCCTTGGACTGAAACATTTCCCTGTCCACATGGTGTACTAACTGGCAGTATGTTATACTCCTGATGGCCTACTCAGTCTGTTTTACCAATCTAGGCTTCACCAAAACACTGGTTACATCCTGGGAAGCCAAGTCTCCCCAACCCTAACCCTAATTTGAGTCTCAGGCCCAATTTCCTTTTTGGACTGAAACATAATGCCGTCCACAGAGTGTACCAAATGTCAGTATGGAAGACATCTTGATGTCCCTCTCAGTCTGATTCAGAATGTTAGGCTTCACCAAGGACCCGTTTCCAACCTGGGAAGCCACATCTCCCCATCGCTAGCCCTAACTTGAGATTTTACCCTAATTTTCTTGTGCAAATGTAACAAACCCCCATCCTCATGTTCTACTAAAAGACAGTAGGCACACAATTCCTTTGGCCCTCTCAGTCTGTTTCACCATGCTTGGCTTCACCAACACCGTGTTTCCATTCTGGGAAGCCATATCTCCTGACCGCTAACCCTAACTTGGGTCTTAACCCTAATTTTTTCTTTGGACTGAAACATTTCCCTGTCCACATGGTGTACTAACTGGCAGTATGTTATACTCCTGATGGCCTACTCAGTCTGTTTTACCAATCTAGGCTTCACCAAAACCCTGGTTACATCCTGGGAAGCCAAGTCTCCCCAACCCTAACCCTAATTTGAGTCTCAGGCCTCGTTTCCTTTTGGGACTGAAACATACCTCCGTCTACAGAGTGTACCAAATGTCAGTATGGAAGACATCTTGATGTCCCACTCAGTCTGATTCAGCAAGCTAGGCTTCACCAAGGACCCGTTTCCAACCTGGGAAGCCACATCTCCCCAACCCTAACCCTAACTTGAGACTTAACCTGATTTTCTTGTGCAAATGTAACAAACCCCCATCCTCATGTTGTACTAAAAGACAGTAGGCACACGATTCCTTTGGCCCTCTCAGTCTGTTTCACCATGCTTGGCTTCAGCAACACCCTGTTTCCATTCTGGGAAGCCATGTCTCCTGACCGCTAACCCTAACTTGGGTCTTAACCCTAATTTTTTCTTTGGACTGAAACATTTCCCTGTCCACATGGTGTACTAACTGGCAGTATGTTATACTCCTGATGGCCTACTCAGTCTGTTTTACCAATCTAGGCTTCACCAAAACCCTGGTTACATCCTGGGAAGCCAAGTCTCCCCAACCCTAACCCTAATTTGAGTCTTAGCCCTTTTTTCCTTTTTGGACTGAAACATACCGCCGTCCACAGAGTGTACCAAATGTCAGTATGGAAGCCATCTTGATGGCGACTCAGTCTGATTCACCAAGCTAGGCTTCACCAAGAACTCGTTTTCTACCTGGCAAGCCACATCTCCCCATCCCTAGCCCTAACATGAGATTTTACCCCAATTTTCTTGTGCAACTGTAACAAACCGTCGTCCACGCTTTGTAGTAAAAGAAAGAAGGCACCCCGTTCTGATGGCCCACTCAGTCTGTTTTAGCAAGCTTGCCTTCACCAAAGCCCTGTTTCCATTCGGGGAAGCCCAGTCTCCCCAATCCTAACCCTAACCTGGGTTTTAACCCTAATTTCCGTTTGGGAATCAAACATCCCCCGTCCAAACAGTGTTCTAAAAGACAGGAGGCAACCCTTGGTGAAGCCCCACTCACTCTATTTCAACATGCTTGGCTTTTCAGAGGCCCTGGTTCACTCCTGGGAAGCCAAGTCTCCACAACCCTAACCCTACCTGGAGTCTTAACCCTAATGTTCTTGTGCGACTGTAACAAACGCCCATCCACAGGTTGACAGTAGGCACACCACTCCTTTGGCCCTGTCAGTCTGTTTCACCATGCTTGGCTTCAGCAACACCCTGTTTCCCTTCTGGGAAGCCAAGTCTCCCGACCCCTAACCCTCACTTGGGTCTTAACCCAAATTTCCTCTATGGATTGAAACATGTCCCTGTCCATAGGGTGTATTAACAGGCAGTATGTTATCCTTCTGATGGCCTACTCAGTCTGTTTTACCAAATTAGGCTTCACCAAGACCCTGGTTCCCTCCTGGGAAAACAAGTCTCCCCAACCCTAAAACTAATTTGAGTCTCAGGCCTAATTTCCTTTTTGGACTGAAACATACTGCCGTCCACAGAGTGTACCAAATGTCAGTATGGAAGACATCTTGATGTCCCACTCAGTCTGATTCAGCAAGTTAGGCTTCACCAAGGACCCGTTTCCAACCTGGGAAGCCACATCTCCCCAACCCTAACCCTAACTTGAGACTTAACCTGATTTTCTTGTGCAAATTTAACAAACCCCCATC
This sequence comes from Heloderma suspectum, assembly GCF_057233095.1. Taxonomy (NCBI): domain Eukaryota; kingdom Metazoa; phylum Chordata; class Lepidosauria; order Squamata; family Helodermatidae; genus Heloderma; species Heloderma suspectum. Next base: position 147,784,622 of record NC_139461.1, read on the forward strand.
CTCATGTCCTACTAAAAGACAGTAGGCACACGATTCGTTTGGCCCTCTCAGTCTGTTTCACCATGCTTGGCTTCAGCAACACCCTGTTTCCCTTCTGGGAAGCCAAGTCTCCCGACCCCTAACCCACACTTGGGTCTTAACCCAAATATCCTCTATGGAATGAAACATCTCCCTCTCCATAGGGTGTATTAACAGGCAGTATGTTATCCTCCGGATGGCCTACTCAGTCTGTTTTACCAATCTATGCTTCACCAAGACCCTGGTTCCATCCTGGGAAACCAATTCTCCCCAACCCTAACCCTCACTTGAGACTTAACCTGATTTTCTTGTGCGAATGTAACAAACCCCCATCCTCATGTTCTACTAAAAGACAGTAGGCACACAATTCCTTTGGCCCTTTCAGTCTGTTTCACCATGCTTGGCTTCAGCAACACCCTGTTTCCCTTCTGGGAAGCCATGTCTCCTGACCGCTAACCCTAACTTGGGTTTTAACCCTAATTTTTTCCTTGGACTGAAACATTTCCCTGTCCACATGGTGTACTAACTGGCAGTATGTTATCCTCCTGATGGCCTACTCAGTCTGTTTTACCAATCTAGGCTTCACCAAAACCCTGGTTACATCCTGGGAAGCCAAGTCTCCCCAACCCTAACCCTAATTTGAGTCTCAACCCTCATTTTCTTTTTGGACTGAAACATACCGCCGTCCACAGAGTGTATCAAATGTCAGTATGGAAGACATCTTGATGTCCCACTCAGTCTGATTCAGCAAGTTAGGCTTCACCAAGGACCCGTTTCCAACCTGGGAAGCCACATCTCCCCAACCCTAACCCTAACTTCTGACTTAACCCTGATTTTCTTGTGCAAATGTAACAAACCCCCATCCTCATGTTGTACTAAAAGACAAGAGGCATACAATTCCTTTGGCCCTCTCAGTCTGTTTCACCATGCTTGGCTTCAGCAACACCCTGTTTCCATTCTGGGAAGCCATGTCTCCTGACCGCTAACCCTAACTTGGGTCTTAACCCTAATTTTTTCTTTGGACTGAAACATTTCCCTGTCCACATGGTGTACTAACTGGCAGTATGTTATCCTCCTGATGGCCTACTCAGTCTGTTTTAGCAATCTAGGCTTCACCAAGACCCTGGTTACATCCTGGGAAGCCAAGTCTCCCCAACCCTAACCCTAATTTGAGTCTCAGGCCAAATTTCCTTTTTGGACTGAAACATACCGCCGTCCACAGAGTGTACCAAATGTCAGTATGGAAGCCATCTTGATGTCCCACTCAGTCTGATTCAGCAAGCTAGGCTTCACCAAGGATGCGTTTCCAACCTGGGAAGCCACATCTCCCCAACCCTAACCCTCACTTGAGACTTAACCTGATTTTCTTGTGCGAATGTAACAAACCCCCATCCTCATGTTCTACTAAAAGACAGTAGGCACACAATTCCTTTGGCCCTCTCAGTCTGTTTCACCATGCTTGGCTTCAGCAACACCCTGTTTCCCTTCTGGGAAGCCATGTCTCCTGACCGCTAACCCTAACTTGGGTTTTAACCCTAATTTTTTCCTTGGACTGAAACATTTCCCTGTCCACATGGTGTACTAACTGGCAGTATGTTATCCTCCTGATGGCCTACTCAGTCTGTTTTACCAATCTAGGCTTCACCAAAACCCTGGTTACATCCTGGGAAGCCAAGTCTCCCCAACCCTAACCCTAATTTGAGTCTCAGGCCTAATTTCCTTTTGGGACTGAAACATAACGCCGTCCACAGAGTGTACCAAATGACAGTATGGAAGACATCTTGATGTCCCACTCAGTCTGATTCAGCAAGCTAGGCTTCACCAAGGACGCGTTTCCAACCTGGAAAGCCACATCTCCCCAACCCTAACCCTAACTTGACACTTAACCTGATTTTCTTGTGCAAATGTAACAAACCCCCATCCTCATGTTGTACTAAAAGACAGTAGGCACACAATTCCTTTGGCCCTCTCAGTCTGTTTCACCATGCTTGGCTTCAGCAACACCCTGTTTCCCTTCTGGGAAGCCATGTCTCCTGACCGCTAACCCTAACTTGGGTCTTAACCCTAATTTTTTCCTTGGACTGAAACATTTCCCTGTCCACATGGTGTACTAACTGGCAGTATGTTATACTCCTGATGGCCTACTCAGTCTGTTTTACCAATCTAGGCTTCACCAAAACACTGGTTACATCCTGGGAAGCCAAGTCTCCCCAACCCTAACCCTAATTTGAGTCTCAGGCCAATTTCCTTTTTGGACTGAAACATAATGCCGTCCACAGAGTGTACCAAATGTCAGTATGGAAGACATCTTGATGTCCCTCTCAGTCTGATTCAGCATGTTAGGCTTCACCAAGGACCCGTTTCCAACCTGGGAAGCCACATCTCCCCATCGCTAGCCCTAACTTGAGATTTTACCCTAATTTTCTTGTGCAAATGTAACAAACCCCCATCCTCATGTTCTACTAAAAGACAGTAGGCACACAATTCCTTTGGCCCTCTCAGTCTGTTTCACCATGCTTGGCTTCACCAACACCGTGTTTCCATTCTGGGAAGCCATATCTCCTGACCGCTAACCCTAACTTGGGTCTTAACCCTAATTTTTTCCTTGGACTGAAACATTTCCCTGTCCACATGGTGTACTAACTGGCAGTATGTTATCCTCCTGATGGCCTACTCAGTCTGTTTTACCAATCTAGGCTTCACCAAAACCCTGGTTACATCCTGGGAAGCCAAGTCTCCCCAACCCTAACCCTAATTTGAGTCTCAGGCCTAATTTCCTTTTTGGACTGAAACATAACGCCGTCCACAGAGTGTACCAAATGTCAGTATGGAAGACATCTTGATGTCCCACTCAGTCTGATTCAGCAAGCTAGGCTTCACCAAGGACGCGTTTCCAACCTGGAAAGCCACATCTCCCCAACCCTAACCCTAACTTGACACTTAACCTGATTTTCTTGTGCAAATGTAACAAACCCCCATCCTCATGTTGTACTAAAAGACAGTAGGCACACAATTCCTTTGGCCCTCTCAGTCTGTTTCACCATGCTTGGCTTCAGCAACACCCTGTTTCCCTTCTGGGAAGCCATGTCTCCTGACCGCTAACCCTAACTTGGGTCTTAACCCTAATTTTTTCCTTGGACTGAAACATTTCCCTGTCCACATGGTGTACTAACTGGCAGTATGTTATACTCCTGATGGCCTACTCAGTCTGTTTTACCAATCTAGGCTTCACCAAAACACTGGTTACATCCTGGGAAGCCAAGTCTCCCCAACCCTAACCCTAATTTGAGTCTCAGGCCCAATTTCCTTTTTGGACTGAAACATAATGCCGTCCACAGAGTGTACCAAATGTCAGTATGGAAGACATCTTGATGTCCCTCTCAGTCTGATTCAGAATGTTAGGCTTCACCAAGGACCCGTTTCCAACCTGGGAAGCCACATCTCCCCATCGCTAGCCCTAACTTGAGATTTTACCCTAATTTTCTTGTGCAAATGTAACAAACCCCCATCCTCATGTTCTACTAAAAGACAGTAGGCACACAATTCCTTTGGCCCTCTCAGTCTGTTTCACCATGCTTGGCTTCACCAACACCGTGTTTCCATTCTGGGAAGCCATATCTCCTGACCGCTAACCCTAACTTGGGTCTTAACCCTAATTTTTTCTTTGGACTGAAACATTTCCCTGTCCACATGGTGTACTAACTGGCAGTATGTTATACTCCTGATGGCCTACTCAGTCTGTTTTACCAATCTAGGCTTCACCAAAACCCTGGTTACATCCTGGGAAGCCAAGTCTCCCCAACCCTAACCCTAATTTGAGTCTCAGGCCTCGTTTCCTTTTGGGACTGAAACATACCTCCGTCTACAGAGTGTACCAAATGTCAGTATGGAAGACATCTTGATGTCCCACTCAGTCTGATTCAGCAAGCTAGGCTTCACCAAGGACCCGTTTCCAACCTGGGAAGCCACATCTCCCCAACCCTAACCCTAACTTGAGACTTAACCTGATTTTCTTGTGCAAATGTAACAAACCCCCATCCTCATGTTGTACTAAAAGACAGTAGGCACACGATTCCTTTGGCCCTCTCAGTCTGTTTCACCATGCTTGGCTTCAGCAACACCCTGTTTCCATTCTGGGAAGCCATGTCTCCTGACCGCTAACCCTAACTTGGGTCTTAACCCTAATTTTTTCTTTGGACTGAAACATTTCCCTGTCCACATGGTGTACTAACTGGCAGTATGTTATACTCCTGATGGCCTACTCAGTCTGTTTTACCAATCTAGGCTTCACCAAAACCCTGGTTACATCCTGGGAAGCCAAGTCTCCCCAACCCTAACCCTAATTTGAGTCTTAGCCCTTTTTTCCTTTTTGGACTGAAACATACCGCCGTCCACAGAGTGTACCAAATGTCAGTATGGAAGCCATCTTGATGGCGACTCAGTCTGATTCACCAAGCTAGGCTTCACCAAGAACTCGTTTTCTACCTGGCAAGCCACATCTCCCCATCCCTAGCCCTAACATGAGATTTTACCCCAATTTTCTTGTGCAACTGTAACAAACCGTCGTCCACGCTTTGTAGTAAAAGAAAGAAGGCACCCCGTTCTGATGGCCCACTCAGTCTGTTTTAGCAAGCTTGCCTTCACCAAAGCCCTGTTTCCATTCGGGGAAGCCCAGTCTCCCCAATCCTAACCCTAACCTGGGTTTTAACCCTAATTTCCGTTTGGGAATCAAACATCCCCCGTCCAAACAGTGTTCTAAAAGACAGGAGGCAACCCTTGGTGAAGCCCCACTCACTCTATTTCAACATGCTTGGCTTTTCAGAGGCCCTGGTTCACTCCTGGGAAGCCAAGTCTCCACAACCCTAACCCTACCTGGAGTCTTAACCCTAATGTTCTTGTGCGACTGTAACAAACGCCCATCCACAGGTTGACAGTAGGCACACCACTCCTTTGGCCCTGTCAGTCTGTTTCACCATGCTTGGCTTCAGCAACACCCTGTTTCCCTTCTGGGAAGCCAAGTCTCCCGACCCCTAACCCTCACTTGGGTCTTAACCCAAATTTCCTCTATGGATTGAAACATGTCCCTGTCCATAGGGTGTATTAACAGGCAGTATGTTATCCTTCTGATGGCCTACTCAGTCTGTTTTACCAAATTAGGCTTCACCAAGACCCTGGTTCCCTCCTGGGAAAACAAGTCTCCCCAACCCTAAAACTAATTTGAGTCTCAGGCCTAATTTCCTTTTTGGACTGAAACATACTGCCGTCCACAGAGTGTACCAAATGTCAGTATGGAAGACATCTTGATGTCCCACTCAGTCTGATTCAGCAAGTTAGGCTTCACCAAGGACCCGTTTCCAACCTGGGAAGCCACATCTCCCCAACCCTAACCCTAACTTGAGACTTAACCTGATTTTCTTGTGCAAATTTAACAAACCCCCATCCTCATGTCCTACTAAAAGACAGTAGGCACACGATTCGTTTGGCCCTCTCAGTCTGTTTCACCATGCTTGGCTTCAGCAACACCCTGTTTCCCTTCTGGGAAGCCAAGTCTCCCGACCCCTAACCCACACTTGGGTCTTAACCCAAATATCCTCTATGGAATGAAACATCTCCCTCTCCATAGGGTGTATTAACAGGCAGTATGTTATCCTCCGGATGGCCTACTCAGTCTGTTTTACCAATCTATGCTTCACCAAGACCCTGGTTCCATCCTGGGAAACCAATTCTCCCCAACCCTAACCCTAATTTGAGTCTCAGCCCGTTTTTCCTTTTTGGACTGAAACATACCGCCGTCCACAGAGTGTACCAAATGTCAGTATGGAAGCCATCTTGATGGCGACTCAGTCTGATTCACCTAGCTAGGCTTCACCAAGAACTCGTTTTCTACCTGGCAAGCCACATCTCCCCTTCCCTAGCCCTAACATGAGATTTTACCCCAATTTTCTTGTGCAACTGTAACAAACCGCCGTCCACGCTTTGAAGTAAAAGAAAGAAGGCACCCCGTTCTGATGGCCCACTCAGTCTGTTTTAGCAAGCTTGCCTTCACCAAAGCCCTGATTCCATTCGGGGAAGCCCAGTCTCCCCAATCCTAACCCTAACCTGGGTTTTAACCCTAATTTCCGTTTGGGAATCAAACATCCCCCGTCCAAACAGTGTTCTAAAAGACAGGAGGCAACCCTTGGTGAAGCCCCACTCACTCTATTTCAACATGCTTGGCTTTTCAGAGGCCCTGGTTCACTCCTGGGAAGCCAAGTCTCCACAACCCTAACCCTACCTGGAGTCTTAACCCTAATGTTCTTGTGCGACTGTAACAAACGCCCATCCACAGGTTGACAGTAGGCACACCACTCCTTTGGCCCTGTCAGTCTGTTTCACCATGCTTGGCTTCAGCAACACCCTGTTTCCCTTCTGGGAAGCCAAGTCTCCCGACCCCTAACCCTCACTTGGGTCTTAACCCAAATTTCCTCTATGGAATGAAACATGTCCCTGTCCATAGGGTGTATTAACAGGCAGTATGTTATCCTCCTGATGGCCTACTCAGTCTGTTTTACCAATCTATGCTTCACCAAGACCCCGGTTCCATCCTGGGAAACCAATTCTCCCCAACCCTAACCCTAATTTGAGTCTTAGCCCTAATTTCCTTTTTGGACTGAAACATACTGCCGTCCACAGAGTGTACCAAATGTCAGTATGGAAGACATCTTGATGTCCCACTCAGTCTGATTCAGCATGCTAGGCTTCACCAAGGACCTATTTCCAGCATGGGAAGCCACATCTCCCCAACCCTAACCCTAACTTGAGACTCAACCTGATTTCGTTGTGCAAATGTAACAAACCCCCATCCTCACGTTGTACTAAAAGACAGTAGGCACACAATTCCTTTGGCCCTCTCAGTCTGTTTCACCATGCTTGGCTTCAGCAACACCGTGTTTCCATTCTGGGAAGCCATATCTCCTGACAGCTAACCCTAACTTGGGTCTTAACCCTAATTTTTTTCTTCCGACTGAAACATTTCCCTGTCCACATGGTGTACTAACTGGCAGTATGTTATACTCCTGATGGCCTACTCAGTCTGTTTTACCAATCTAGGCTTCACCAAAACCCTGGTTACATCCTGGGAAGCCAAGTCTCCCCAACCCTAACCCTAATTTGAGTCTCAACCCTCATTTCCTTTTGGGACTGAAACATACCGCCATCCACAGAGTGTACCAAATGTCAGTATGGAAGACATCTTGATGTCCCACTCAGTCTGATTCAGCAAGCTAGGCTTCACCAAGGACCCATTTCCAACCTGGGAAGCCACATCTCCCCAACCCTAATCCTAACTTGAGACTTAACCTGATTTTCTTGTGCAAATGTAACAAACCCCCATCCTCATGTGGTACTAAAAGACAGTAGGCACACAATTCCTTTGGTCCTCTCAGTCTGTTTCACCATGCTTGGCTTCAGCAACACCCTGTTTCCCTTCTGGGAAGCCAAGTCTCCCGACCCCTAACCCTCACTTGGGTCTTAACCCAAATTTCCTCTATGGAATGAAACATCTCCCTCTCCATAGGGTGTATTAACAGGCAGTATGTTATCCTCCGGATGGCCTACTCAGTCTGTTTTACCAATCTATGCTTCACCAAGACCCTGGTTCCATCCTGGGAAACCAATTCTCCCCAACCCTAACCCTAATTTGAGTCTCAGCCCGTTTTTCCTTTTTGGACTGAAACATACCGCCGTCCACAGAGTGTACCAAATGTCAGTATGGAAGCCATCTTGATGGCGACTCAGTCTGATTCACCAAGCTAGGCTTCACCAAGAACTCGTTTTCTACCTGGCAAGCCACATCTCCCCTTCCCTAGCCCTAACATGAGATTTTACCCCAATTTTCTTGTGCAACTGTAACAAACCGCCGTCCACGCTTTGAAGTAAAAGAAAGAAGGCACCCCGTTCTGATGGCCCACTCAGTCTGTTTTAGCAAGCTTGCCTTCACCGAAGCCCTGATTCCATTCGGGGAAGCCCAGTCTCCCCAATCCTAACCCTAACCTGGGTTTTAACCCTAATTTCCGTTTGGGAATCAAACATCCCCCGTCCAAACAGTGTTCTAAAAGACAGGAGGCAACCCTTGGTGAAGCCCCACTCACTCTATTTCAACATGCTTGGCTTTTCAGAGGCCCTGGTTCACTCCTGGGAAGCCAAGTCTCCACAACCCTAACCCTACCTGGAGTCTTAACCCTAATGTTCTTGTGCGACTGTAACAAACGCCCATCCACAGGTTGACAGTAGGCACACCACTCCTTTGGCCCTGTCAGTCTGTTTCACCATGCTTGGCTTCAGCAACACCCTGTTTCCCTTCTGGGAAGCCAAGTCTCCCGACCCCTAACCCTCACTTGGGTCTTAACCCAAATTTCCTCTATGGATTGAAACATGTCCCTGTCCATAGGGTGTATTAACAGGCAGTATGTTATCCTTCTGATGGCCTACTCAGTCTGTTTTACCAAATTAGGCTTCACCAAGACCCTGGTTCCCTCCTGGGAAAACAAGTCTCCCCAACCCTAAAACTAATTTGAGTCTCAGGCCTAATTTCCTTTTTGGACTGAAACATACTGCCGTCCACAGAGTGTACCAAATGTCAGTATGGAAGACATCTTGATGTCCCACTCAGTCTGATTCAGCAAGTTAGGCTTCACCAAGGACCCGTTTCCAACCTGGGAAGCCACATCTCCCCAACCCTAACCCTAACTTGAGACTTAACCTGATTTTCTTGTGCAAATGTAACAAACCCCCATCCTCATGTTGTACTAAAAGACAGTAGGCACACGATTCCTTTGGCCCTCTCAGTCTGTTTCACCATGCTTGGCTTCAGCAACACCCTGTTTCCCTTCTGGGAAGCCATGTCTCCTGACCGCTAACCCTAACTTGGGTCTTAACCCTAATTTTTTCTTTGGACTGAAACATTTCCCTGTCCACATGGTGTACTAACTGGCAGTATGTTATCCTCCTGATGGCCTACTCAGTCTGTTTTACCAATCTAGGCTTCACCAAAACCCTGGTTACATCCTGGGAAGCCAAGTCTCCCCAACCCTAACCCTAATTTGAGTCTTAGCCCTTTTTTCCTTTTTGGACTGAAACATACCGCCGTCCACAGAGTGTACCAAATGTCAGTATGGAAGCCATCTTGATGGCGACTCAGTCTGATTCACCAAGCTAGGCTTCACCAAGAACTCGTTTTCTACCTGGCAAGCCACATCTCCCCATCCCTAGCCCTAACATGAGATTTTACCCCATTTTTCTTGTGCAACTGTAACAAACTGCCGTCCACGCTTTGTAGTAAAAGAAAGAAGGCACCCCGTTCTGATGGCCCACTCAGTCTGTTTTAGCAAGCTTGCCTTCACCAAAGCCCTGTTTCCATTCGGGGAAGCCCAGTCTCCCCAATCCTAACCCTAACCTGGGTTTTAACCCTAATTTCCGTTTGGGAATCAAACATCCCCCGTCCAAACAGTGTTCTAAAAGACAGGAGGCAACCCTTGGTGAAGCCCCACTCACTCTATTTCAACATGCTTGGCTTTTCAGAGGCCCTGGTTCACTCCTGGGAAGCCAAGTCTCCACAACCCTAACCCTACCTGGAGTCTTAACCCTAATGTTCTTGTGCGACTGTAACAAACGCCCATCCACAGGTTGACAGTAGGCACACCACTCCTTTGGCCCTGTCAGTCTGTTTCACCATGCTTGGCTTCAGCAACACCCTGTTTCCCTTCTGGGAAGCCAAGTCTCCCGACCCCTAACCCTCACTTGGGTCTTAACCCAAATTTCCTCTATGGATTGAAACATGTCCCTGTCCATAGGGTGTATTAACAGGCAGTATGTTATCCTCCTGATGGCCTACTCAGTCTGTTTTACCAAATTAGGCTTCACCAAGACCCTGGTTCCCTCCTGGGAAAACAAGTCTCCCCAACCCTAAAACTAATTTGAGTCTCAGGCCTAATTTCCTTTTTGGACTGAAACATACTGCCGTCCACAGAGTGTACCAAATGTCAGTATGGAAGACATCTTGATGTCCCACTCAGTCTGATTCAGCAAGTTAGGCTTCACCAAGGACCCGTTTCCAACCTGGGAAGCCACATCTCCCCAACCCTAACCCTAACTTGAGACTTAACCTGATTTTCTTGTGCAAATGTAACAAACCCCCATCCTCATGTCCTACTAAAAGACAGTAGGCACACGATTCGTTTGGCCCTCTCAGTCTGTTTCACCATGCTTGGCTTCAGCAACACCCTGTTTCCATTCTGGGAAGCCAAGTCTCCCGACCCCTAACCCTCACTTGGGTCTTAACCCAAATATCCTCTATGGAATGAAACATCTCCCTCTCCATAGGGTGTATTAACAGGCAGTATGTTATCCTCCTGATGGCCTACTCAGTCTGTTTTACCAATCGAGGCTTCACCAAGACCCTGGTTCCATCCTGGGAAACCAATTCTCCCCAACCCTAACCCTAATTTGAGTCTCAGCCCGTTTTTCCTTTTTGGACTGAAACATACCGCCGTCCACAGAGTGTACCAAATGTCAGTATGGAAGCCATCTTGATGGCGACTCAGTCTGATTCACCTAGCTAGGCTTCACCAAGAACTCGTTTTCTACCTGGCAAGCCACATCTCCCCTTCCCTAGCCCTAACATGAGATTTTACCCCAATTTTCTTGTGCAACTGTAACAAACCGCCGTCCACGCTTTGAAGTAAAAGAAAGAAGGCACCCCGTTCTGATGGCCCACTCAGTCTGTTTTAGCAAGCTTGCCTTCACCAAAGCCCTGATTCCATTCGGGGAAGCCCAGTCTCCCCAATCCTAACCCTAACCTGGGTTTTAACCCTAATTTCCGTTTGGGAATCAAACATCCCCCGTCCAAACAGTGTTCTAAAAGACAGGAGGCAACCCTTGGTGAAGCCCCACTCACTCTATTTCAACATGCTTGGCTTTTCAGAGGCCCTGGTTCACTCCTGGGAAGCCAAGTCTCCACAACCCTAACCCTACCTGGAGTCTTAACCCTAATGTTCTTGTGCGACTGTAACAAACGCCCATCCACAGGTTGACAGTAGGCACACCACTCCTTTGGCCCTGTCAGTCTGTTTCACCATGCTTGGCTTCAGCAACACCCTGTTTCCCTTCTGGGAAGCCAAGTCTCCCGACCCCTAACCCTCACTTGGGTCTTAACCCAAATTTCCTCTATGGAATGAAACATGTCCCTGTCCATAGGGTGTATTAACAGGCAGTATGTTATCCTCCTGATGGCCTACTCAGTCTGTTTTACCAATCTATGCTTCACCAAGACCCCGGTTCCATCCTGGGAAACCAATTCTCCCCAACCCTAACCCTAATTTGAGTCTTAGCCCTAATTTCCTTTTTGGACTGAAACATACTGCCGTCCACAGAGTGTACCAAATGTCAGTATGGAAGACATCTTGATGTCCCACTCAGTCTGATTCAGCATGCTAGGCTTCACCAAGGACCTATTTCCAGCATGGGAAGCCACATCTCCCCAACCCTAACCCTAACTTGAGACTCAACCTGATTTCGTTGTGCAAATGTAACAAACCCCCATCCTCACGTTGTACTAAAAGACAGTAGGCACACAATTCCTTTGGCCCTCTCAGTCTGTTTCACCATGCTTGGCTTCAGCAACACCGTGTTTCCATTCTGGGAAGCCATATCTCCTGACAGCTAACCCTAACTTGGGTCTTAACCCTAATTTTTTTCTTCCGACTGAAACATTTCCCTGTCCACATGGTGTACTAACTGGCAGTATGTTATACTCCTGATGGCCTACTCAGTCTGTTTTACCAATCTAGGCTTCACCAAAACCCTGGTTACATCCTGGGAAGCCAAGTCTCCCCAACCCTAACCCTAATTTGAGTCTCAACCCTCATTTCCTTTTGGGACTGAAACATACCGCCATCCACAGAGTGTACCAAATGTCAGTATGGAAGACATCTTGATGTCCCACTCAGTCTGATTCAGCAAGCTAGGCTTCACCAAGGACCCATTTCCAACCTGGGAAGCCACATCTCCCCAACCCTAATCCTAACTTGAGACTTAACCTGATTTTCTTGTGCAAATGTAACAAACCCCCATCCTCATGTGGTACTAAAAGACAGTAGGCACACAATTCCTTTGGTCCTCTCAGTCTGTTTCACCATGCTTGGCTTCAGCAACACCCTGTTTCCCTTCTGGGAAGCCAAGTCTCCCGACCCCTAACCCTCACTTGGGTCTTAACCCAAATTTCCTCTATGGAATGAAACATCTCCCTCTCCATAGGGTGTATTAACAGGCAGTATGTTATCCTCCGGATGGCCTACTCAGTCTGTTTTACCAATCTATGCTTCACCAAGACCCTGGTTCCATCCTGGGAAACCAATTCTCCCCAACCCTAACCCTAATTTGAGTCTCAGCCCGTTTTTCCTTTTTGGACTGAAACATACCGCCGTCCACAGAGTGTACCAAATGTCAGTATGGAAGCCATCTTGATGGCGACTCAGTCTGATTCACCAAGCTAGGCTTCACCAAGAACTCGTTTTCTACCTGGCAAGCCACATCTCCCCTTCCCTAGCCCTAACATGAGATTTTACCCCAATTTTCTTGTGCAACTGTAACAAACCGCCGTCCACGCTTTGAAGTAAAAGAAAGAAGGCACCCCGTTCTGATGGCCCACTCAGTCTGTTTTAGCAAGCTTGCCTTCACCGAAGCCCTGATTCCATTCGGGGAAGCCCAGTCTCCCCAATCCTAACCCTAACCTGGGTTTTAACCCTAATTTCCGTTTGGGAATCAAACATCCCCCGTCCAAACAGTGTTCTAAAAGACAGGAGGCAACCCTTGGTGAAGCCCCACTCACTCTATTTCAACATGCTTGGCTTTTCAGAGGCCCTGGTTCACTCCTGGGAAGCCAAGTCTCCACAACCCTAACCCTACCTGGAGTCTTAACCCTAATGTTCTTGTGCGACTGTAACAAACGCCCATCCACAGGTTGACAGTAGGCACACCACTCCTTTGGCCCTGTCAGTCTGTTTCACCATGCTTGGCTTCAGCAACACCCTGTTTCCCTTCTGGGAAGCCAAGTCTCCCGACCCCTAACCCTCACTTGGGTCTTAACCCAAATTTCCTCTATGGATTGAAACATGTCCCTGTCCATAGGGTGTATTAACAGGCAGTATGTTATCCTTCTGATGGCCTACTCAGTCTGTTTTACCAAATTAGGCTTCACCAAGACCCTGGTTCCCTCCTGGGAAAACAAGTCTCCCCAACCCTAAAACTAATTTGAGTCTCAGGCCTAATTTCCTTTTTGGACTGAAACATACTGCCGTCCACAGAGTGTACCAAATGTCAGTATGGAAGACATCTTGATGTCCCACTCAGTCTGATTCAGCAAGTTAGGCTTCACCAAGGACCCGTTTCCAACCTGGGAAGCCACATCTCCCCAACCCTAACCCTAACTTGAGACTTAACCTGATTTTCTTGTGCAAATGTAACAAACCCCCATCCTCATGTTGTACTAAAAGACAGTAGGCACACGATTCCTTTGGCCCTCTCAGTCTGTTTCACCATGCTTGGCTTCAGCAACACCCTGTTTCCCTTCTGGGAAGCCATGTCTCCTGACCGCTAACCCTAACTTGGGTCTTAACCCTAATTTTTTCTTTGGACTGAAACATTTCCCTGTCCACATGGTGTACTAACTGGCAGTATGTTATCCTCCTGATGGCCTACTCAGTCTGTTTTACCAATCTAGGCTTCACCAAAACCCTGGTTACATCCTGGGAAGCCAAGTCTCCCCAACCCTAACCCTAATTTGAGTCTTAGCCCTTTTTTCCTTTTTGGACTGAAACATACCGCCGTCCACAGAGTGTACCAAATGTCAGTATGGAAGCCATCTTGATGGCAACTCAGTCTGATTCACCAAGCTAGGCTTCACCAAGAACTCGTTTTCTACCTGGCAAGCCACATCTCCCCATCCCTAGCCCTAACATGAGATTTTACCCCATTTTTCTTGTGCAACTGTAACAAACTGCCGTCCACGCTTTGTAGTAAAAGAAAGAAGGCACCCCGTTCTGATGGCCCACTCAGTCTGTTTTAGCAAGCTTGCCTTCACCAAAGCCCTGTTTCCATTCGGGGAAGCCCAGTCTCCCCAATCCTAACCCTAACCTGGGTTTTAACCCTAATTTCCGTTTGGGAATCAAACATCCCCCGTCCAAACAGTGTTCTAAAAGACAGGAGGCAACCCTTGGTGAAGCCCCACTCACTCTATTTCAACATGCTTGGCTTTTCAGAGGCCCTGGTTCACTCCTGGGAAGCCAAGTCTCCACAACCCTAACCCTACCTGGAGTCTTAACCCTAATGTTCTTGTGCGACTGTAACAAACGCCCATCCACAGGTTGACAGTAGGCACACCACTCCTTTGGCCCTGTCAGTCTGTTTCACCATGCTTGGCTTCAGCAACACCCTGTTTCCCTTCTGGGAAGCCAAGTCTCCCGACCCCTAACCCTCACTTGGGTCTTAACCCAAATTTCCTCTATGGATTGAAACATGTCCCTGTCCATAGGGTGTATTAACAGGCAGTATGTTATCCTCCTGATGGCCTACTCAGTCTGTTTTACCAAATTAGGCTTCACCAAGACCCTGGTTCCCTCCTGGGAAAACAAGTCTCCCCAACCCTAAAACTAATTTGAGTCTCAGGCCTAATTTCCTTTTTGGACTGAAACATACTGCCGTCCACAGAGTGTACCAAATGTCAGTATGGAAGACATCTTGATGTCCCACTCAGTCTGATTCAGCAAGTTAGGCTTCACCAAGGACCCGTTTCCAACCTGGGAAGCCACATCTCCCCAACCCTAACCCTAACTTGAGACTTAACCTGATTTTCTTGTGCAAATGTAACAAACCCCCATCCTCATGTTGTACTAAAAGACAAGAGGCATACAATTCCTTTGGCCCTCTCAGTCTGTTTCACCATGCTTGGCTTCAGCAACACCCTGTTTCCCTTCTGGGAAGCCAAGTCTCCCGACCCCTAACCCTCACTTGGGTCTTAACCCAAATTTCCTCTATGGAATGAAACATCTCCCTCTCCATAGGGTGTATTAACAGGCAGTATGTTATCCTCCTGATGGCCTACTCAGTCTGTTTTAGCAATCTAGGCTTCACCAAGACCCTGGTTACATCCTGGGAAGCCATGTCTCCTGACCGCTAACCCTAACTTGGGTCTTAACCCTAATTTTTTCTTTGGACTGAAACATTTCCCTGTCCACATGGTGTACTAACTGGCAGTATGTTATCCTCCTGATGGCCTACTCAGTCTGTTTTAGCAATCTAGGCTTCACCAAGACCCTGGTTACATCCTGGGAAGCCAAGTCTCCCCAACCCTAACCCTAATTTGAGTCTCAGGCCAAATTTCCTTTTTGGACTGAAACATACCGCCGTCCACAGAGTGTACCAAATGTCAGTATGGAAGCCATCTTGATGTCCCACTCAGTCTGATTCAGCAAGCTAGGCTTCACCAAGGATGCGTTTCCAACCTGGGAAGCCACATCTCCCCAACCCTAACCCTCACTTGAGACTTAACCTGATTTTCTTGTGCGAATGTAACAAACCCCCATCCTCATGTTCTACTAAAAGACAGTAGGCACACAATTCCTTTGGCCCTCTCAGTCTGTTTCACCATGCTTGGCTTCAGCAACACCCTGTTTCCCTTCTGGGAAGCCATGTCTCCTGACCGCTAACCCTAACTTGGGTTTTAACCCTAATTTTTTCCTTGGACTGAAACATTTCCCTGTCCACATGGTGTACTAACTGGCAGTATGTTATCCTCCTGATGGCCTACTCAGTCTGTTTTACCAATCTAGGCTTCACCAAAACCCTGGTTACATCCTGGGAAGCCAAGTCTCCCCAACCCTAACCCTAATTTGAGTCTCAGGCCTAATTTCCTTTTGGGACTGAAACATAACGCCGTCCACAGAGTGTACCAAATGACAGTATGGAAGACATCTTGATGTCCCACTCAGTCTGATTCAGCAAGCTAGGCTTCACCAAGGACGCGTTTCCAACCTGGAAAGCCACATCTCCCCAACCCTAACCCTAACTTGACACTTAACCTGATTTTCTTGTGCAAATGTAACAAACCCCCATCCTCATGTTGTACTAAAAGACAGTAGGCACACAATTCCTTTGGCCCTCTCAGTCTGTTTCACCATGCTTGGCTTCAGCAACACCCTGTTTCCCTTCTGGGAAGCCATGTCTCCTGACCGCTAACCCTAACTTGGGTCTTAACCCTAATTTTTTCCTTGGACTGAAACATTTCCCTGTCCACATGGTGTACTAACTGGCAGTATGTTATACTCCTGATGGCCTACTCAGTCTGTTTTACCAATCTAGGCTTCACCAAAACACTGGTTACATCCTGGGAAGCCAAGTCTCCCCAACCCTAACCCTAATTTGAGTCTCAGGCCAATTTCCTTTTTGGACTGAAACATAATGCCGTCCACAGAGTGTACCAAATGTCAGTATGGAAGACATCTTGATGTCCCTCTCAGTCTGATTCAGCATGTTAGGCTTCACCAAGGACCCGTTTCCAACCTGGGAAGCCACATCTCCCCATCGCTAGCCCTAACTTGAGATTTTACCCTAATTTTCTTGTGCAAATGTAACAAACCCCCATCCTCATGTTCTACTAAAAGACAGTAGGCACACAATTCCTTTGGCCCTCTCAGTCTGTTTCACCATGCTTGGCTTCACCAACACCGTGTTTCCATTCTGGGAAGCCATATCTCCTGACCGCTAACCCTAACTTGGGTTTTAACCCTAATTTTTTCCTTGGACTGAAACATTTCCCTGTCCACATGGTGTACTAACTGGCAGTATGTTATCCTCCTGATGGCCTACTCAGTCTGTTTTACCAATCTAGGCTTCACCAAAACCCTGGTTACATCCTGGGAAGCCAAGTCTCCCCAACCCTAACCCTAATTTGAGTCTCAGGCCTAATTTCCTTTTTGGACTGAAACATAACGCCGTCCACAGAGTGTACCAAATGTCAGTATGGAAGACATCTTGATGTCCCACTCAGTCTGATTCAGCAAGCTAGGCTTCACCAAGGACGCGTTTCCAACCTGGAAAGCCACATCTCCCCAACCCTAACCCTAACTTGACACTTAACCTGATTTTCTTGTGCAAATGTAACAAACCCCCATCCTCATGTTGTACTAAAAGACAGTAGGCACACAATTCCTTTGGCCCTCTCAGTCTGTTTCACCATGCTTGGCTTCAGCAACACCCTGTTTCCCTTCTGGGAAGCCATGTCTCCTGACCGCTAACCCTAACTTGGGTCTTAACCCTAATTTTTTCCTTGGACTGAAACATTTCCCTGTCCACATGGTGTACTAACTGGCAGTATGTTATACTCCTGATGGCCTACTCAGTCTGTTTTACCAATCTAGGCTTCACCAAAACACTGGTTACATCCTGGGAAGCCAAGTCTCCCCAACCCTAACCCTAATTTGAGTCTCAGGCCCAATTTCCTTTTTGGACTGAAACATAATGCCGTCCACAGAGTGTACCAAATGTCAGTATGGAAGACATCTTGATGTCCCTCTCAGTCTGATTCAGAATGTTAGGCTTCACCAAGGACCCGTTTCCAACCTGGGAAGCCACATCTCCCCATCGCTAGCCCTAACTTGAGATTTTACCCTAATTTTCTTGTGCAAATGTAACAAACCCCCATCCTCATGTTCTACTAAAAGACAGTAGGCACACAATTCCTTTGGCCCTCTCAGTCTGTTTCACCATGCTTGGCTTCACCAACACCGTGTTTCCATTCTGGGAAGCCATATCTCCTGACCGCTAACCCTAACTTGGGTCTTAACCCTAATTTTTTCTTTGGACTGAAACATTTCCCTGTCCACATGGTGTACTAACTGGCAGTATGTTATACTCCTGATGGCCTACTCAGTCTGTTTTACCAATCTAGGCTTCACCAAAACCCTGGTTACATCCTGGGAAGCCAAGTCTCCCCAACCCTAACCCTAATTTGAGTCTCAGGCCTCGTTTCCTTTTGGGACTGAAACATACCTCCGTCTACAGAGTGTACCAAATGTCAGTATGGAAGACATCTTGATGTCCCACTCAGTCTGATTCAGCAAGCTAGGCTTCACCAAGGACCCGTTTCCAACCTGGGAAGCCACATCTCCCCAACCCTAACCCTAACTTGAGACTTAACCTGATTTTCTTGTGCAAATGTAACAAACCCCCATCCTCATGTTGTACTAAAAGACAGTAGGCACACGATTCCTTTGGCCCTCTCAGTCTGTTTCACCATGCTTGGCTTCAGCAACACCCTGTTTCCATTCTGGGAAGCCATGTCTCCTGACCGCTAACCCTAACTTGGGTCTTAACCCTAATTTTTTCTTTGGACTGAAACATTTCCCTGTCCACATGGTGTACTAACTGGCAGTATGTTATACTCCTGATGGCCTACTCAGTCTGTTTTACCAATCTAGGCTTCACCAAAACCCTGGTTACATCCTGGGAAGCCAAGTCTCCCCAACCCTAACCCTAATTTGAGTCTTAGCCCTTTTTTCCTTTTTGGACTGAAACATACCGCCGTCCACAGAGTGTACCAAATGTCAGTATGGAAGCCATCTTGATGGCGACTCAGTCTGATTCACCAAGCTAGGCTTCACCAAGAACTCGTTTTCTACCTGGCAAGCCACATCTCCCCATCCCTAGCCCTAACATGAGATTTTACCCCAATTTTCTTGTGCAACTGTAACAAACCGTCGTCCACGCTTTGTAGTAAAAGAAAGAAGGCACCCCGTTCTGATGGCCCACTCAGTCTGTTTTAGCAAGCTTGCCTTCACCAAAGCCCTGTTTCCATTCGGGGAAGCCCAGTCTCCCCAATCCTAACCCTAACCTGGGTTTTAACCCTAATTTCCGTTTGGGAATCAAACATCCCCCGTCCAAACAGTGTTCTAAAAGACAGGAGGCAACCCTTGGTGAAGCCCCACTCACTCTATTTCAACATGCTTGGCTTTTCAGAGGCCCTGGTTCACTCCTGGGAAGCCAAGTCTCCACAACCCTAACCCTACCTGGAGTCTTAACCCTAATGTTCTTGTGCGACTGTAACAAACGCCCATCCACAGGTTGACAGTAGGCACACCACTCCTTTGGCCCTGTCAGTCTGTTTCACCATGCTTGGCTTCAGCAACACCCTGTTTCCCTTCTGGGAAGCCAAGTCTCCCGACCCCTAACCCTCACTTGGGTCTTAACCCAAATTTCCTCTATGGATTGAAACATGTCCCTGTCCATAGGGTGTATTAACAGGCAGTATGTTATCCTTCTGATGGCCTACTCAGTCTGTTTTACCAAATTAGGCTTCACCAAGACCCTGGTTCCCTCCTGGGAAAACAAGTCTCCCCAACCCTAAAACTAATTTGAGTCTCAGGCCTAATTTCCTTTTTGGACTGAAACATACTGCCGTCCACAGAGTGTACCAAATGTCAGTATGGAAGACATCTTGATGTCCCACTCAGTCTGATTCAGCAAGTTAGGCTTCACCAAGGACCCGTTTCCAACCTGGGAAGCCACATCTCCCCAACCCTAACCCTAACTTGAGACTTAACCTGATTTTCTTGTGCAAATTTAACAAACCCCCATCCTCATGTCCTACTAAAAGACAGTAGGCACACGATTCGTTTGGCCCTCTCAGTCTGTTTCACCATGCTTGGCTTCAGCAACACCCTGTTTCCCTTCTGGGAAGCCAAGTCTCCCGACCCCTAACCCACACTTGGGTCTTAACCCAAATATCCTCTATGGAATGAAACATCTCCCTCTCCATAGGGTGTATTAACAGGCAGTATGTTATCCTCCGGATGGCCTACTCAGTCTGTTTTACCAATCTATGCTTCACCAAGACCCTGGTTCCATCCTGGGAAACCAATTCTCCCCAACCCTAACCCTAATTTGAGTCTCAGCCCGTTTTTCCTTTTTGGACTGAAACATACCGCCGTCCACAGAGTGTACCAAATGTCAGTATGGAAGCCATCTTGATGGCGACTCAGTCTGATTCACCTAGCTAGGCTTCACCAAGAACTCGTTTTCTACCTGGCAAGCCACATCTCCCCTTCCCTAGCCCTAACATGAGATTTTACCCCAATTTTCTTGTGCAACTGTAACAAACCGCCGTCCACGCTTTGAAGTAAAAGAAAGAAGGCACCCCGTTCTGATGGCCCACTCAGTCTGTTTTAGCAAGCTTGCCTTCACCAAAGCCCTGATTCCATTCGGGGAAGCCCAGTCTCCCCAATCCTAACCCTAACCTGGGTTTTAACCCTAATTTCCGTTTGGGAATCAAACATCCCCCGTCCAAACAGTGTTCTAAAAGACAGGAGGCAACCCTTGGTGAAGCCCCACTCACTCTATTTCAACATGCTTGGCTTTTCAGAGGCCCTGGTTCACTCCTGGGAAGCCAAGTCTCCACAACCCTAACCCTACCTGGAGTCTTAACCCTAATGTTCTTGTGCGACTGTAACAAACGCCCATCCACAGGTTGACAGTAGGCACACCACTCCTTTGGCCCTGTCAGTCTGTTTCACCATGCTTGGCTTCAGCAACACCCTGTTTCCCTTCTGGGAAGCCAAGTCTCCCGACCCCTAACCCTCACTTGGGTCTTAACCCAAATTTCCTCTATGGAATGAAACATGTCCCTGTCCATAGGGTGTATTAACAGGCAGTATGTTATCCTCCTGATGGCCTACTCAGTCTGTTTTACCAATCTATGCTTCACCAAGACCCCGGTTCCATCCTGGGAAACCAATTCTCCCCAACCCTAACCCTAATTTGAGTCTTAGCCCTAATTTCCTTTTTGGACTGAAACATACTGCCGTCCACAGAGTGTACCAAATGTCAGTATGGAAGACATCTTGATGTCCCACTCAGTCTGATTCAGCATGCTAGGCTTCACCAAGGACCTATTTCCAGCATGGGAAGCCACATCTCCCCAACCCTAACCCTAACTTGAGACTCAACCTGATTTCGTTGTGCAAATGTAACAAACCCCCATCCTCACGTTGTACTAAAAGACAGTAGGCACACAATTCCTTTGGCCCTCTCAGTCTGTTTCACCATGCTTGGCTTCAGCAACACCGTGTTTCCATTCTGGGAAGCCATATCTCCTGACAGCTAACCCTAACTTGGGTCTTAACCCTAATTTTTTTCTTCCGACTGAAACATTTCCCTGTCCACATGGTGTACTAACTGGCAGTATGTTATACTCCTGATGGCCTACTCAGTCTGTTTTACCAATCTAGGCTTCACCAAAACCCTGGTTACATCCTGGGAAGCCAAGTCTCCCCAACCCTAACCCTAATTTGAGTCTCAACCCTCATTTCCTTTTGGGACTGAAACATACCGCCATCCACAGAGTGTACCAAATGTCAGTATGGAAGACATCTTGATGTCCCACTCAGTCTGATTCAGCAAGCTAGGCTTCACCAAGGACCCATTTCCAACCTGGGAAGCCACATCTCCCCAACCCTAATCCTAACTTGAGACTTAACCTGATTTTCTTGTGCAAATGTAACAAACCCCCATCCTCATGTGGTACTAAAAGACAGTAGGCACACAATTCCTTTGGTCCTCTCAGTCTGTTTCACCATGCTTGGCTTCAGCAACACCCTGTTTCCCTTCTGGGAAGCCAAGTCTCCCGACCCCTAACCCTCACTTGGGTCTTAACCCAAATTTCCTCTATGGAATGAAACATCTCCCTCTCCATAGGGTGTATTAACAGGCAGTATGTTATCCTCCGGATGGCCTACTCAGTCTGTTTTACCAATCTATGCTTCACCAAGACCCTGGTTCCATCCTGGGAAACCAATTCTCCCCAACCCTAACCCTAATTTGAGTCTCAGCCCGTTTTTCCTTTTTGGACTGAAACATACCGCCGTCCACAGAGTGTACCAAATGTCAGTATGGAAGCCATCTTGATGGCGACTCAGTCTGATTCACCAAGCTAGGCTTCACCAAGAACTCGTTTTCTACCTGGCAAGCCACATCTCCCCTTCCCTAGCCCTAACATGAGATTTTACCCCAATTTTCTTGTGCAACTGTAACAAACCGCCGTCCACGCTTTGAAGTAAAAGAAAGAAGGCACCCCGTTCTGATGGCCCACTCAGTCTGTTTTAGCAAGCTTGCCTTCACCGAAGCCCTGATTCCATTCGGGGAAGCCCAGTCTCCCCAATCCTAACCCTAACCTGGGTTTTAACCCTAATTTCCGTTTGGGAATCAAACATCCCCCGTCCAAACAGTGTTCTAAAAGACAGGAGGCAACCCTTGGTGAAGCCCCACTCACTCTATTTCAACATGCTTGGCTTTTCAGAGGCCCTGGTTCACTCCTGGGAAGCCAAGTCTCCACAACCCTAACCCTACCTGGAGTCTTAACCCTAATGTTCTTGTGCGACTGTAACAAACGCCCATCCACAGGTTGACAGTAGGCACACCACTCCTTTGGCCCTGTCAGTCTGTTTCACCATGCTTGGCTTCAGCAACACCCTGTTTCCCTTCTGGGAAGCCAAGTCTCCCGACCCCTAACCCTCACTTGGGTCTTAACCCAAATTTCCTCTATGGATTGAAACATGTCCCTGTCCATAGGGTGTATTAACAGGCAGTATGTTATCCTTCTGATGGCCTACTCAGTCTGTTTTACCAAATTAGGCTTCACCAAGACCCTGGTTCCCTCCTGGGAAAACAAGTCTCCCCAACCCTAAAACTAATTTGAGTCTCAGGCCTAATTTCCTTTTTGGACTGAAACATACTGCCGTCCACAGAGTGTACCAAATGTCAGTATGGAAGACATCTTGATGTCCCACTCAGTCTGATTCAGCAAGTTAGGCTTCACCAAGGACCCGTTTCCAACCTGGGAAGCCACATCTCCCCAACCCTAACCCTAACTTGAGACTTAACCTGATTTTCTTGTGCAAATGTAACAAACCCCCATCCTCATGTTGTACTAAAAGACAGTAGGCACACGATTCCTTTGGCCCTCTCAGTCTGTTTCACCATGCTTGGCTTCAGCAACACCCTGTTTCCCTTCTGGGAAGCCATGTCTCCTGACCGCTAACCCTAACTTGGGTCTTAACCCTAATTTTTTCTTTGGACTGAAACATTTCCCTGTCCACATGGTGTACTAACTGGCAGTATGTTATCCTCCTGATGGCCTACTCAGTCTGTTTTACCAATCTAGGCTTCACCAAAACCCTGGTTACATCCTGGGAAGCCAAGTCTCCCCAACCCTAACCCTAATTTGAGTCTTAGCCCTTTTTTCCTTTTTGGACTGAAACATACCGCCGTCCACAGAGTGTACCAAATGTCAGTATGGAAGCCATCTTGATGGCGACTCAGTCTGATTCACCAAGCTAGGCTTCACCAAGAACTCGTTTTCTACCTGGCAAGCCACATCTCCCCATCCCTAGCCCTAACATGAGATTTTACCCCATTTTTCTTGTGCAACTGTAACAAACTGCCGTCCACGCTTTGTAGTAAAAGAAAGAAGGCACCCCGTTCTGATGGCCCACTCAGTCTGTTTTAGCAAGCTTGCCTTCACCAAAGCCCTGTTTCCATTCGGGGAAGCCCAGTCTCCCCAATCCTAACCCTAACCTGGGTTTTAACCCTAATTTCCGTTTGGGAATCAAACATCCCCCGTCCAAACAGTGTTCTAAAAGACAGGAGGCAACCCTTGGTGAAGCCCCACTCACTCTATTTCAACATGCTTGGCTTTTCAGAGGCCCTGGTTCACTCCTGGGAAGCCAAGTCTCCACAACCCTAACCCTACCTGGAGTCTTAACCCTAATGTTCTTGTGCGACTGTAACAAACGCCCATCCACAGGTTGACAGTAGGCACACCACTCCTTTGGCCCTGTCAGTCTGTTTCACCATGCTTGGCTTCAGCAACACCCTGTTTCCCTTCTGGGAAGCCAAGTCTCCCGACCCCTAACCCTCACTTGGGTCTTAACCCAAATTTCCTCTATGGATTGAAACATGTCCCTGTCCATAGGGTGTATTAACAGGCAGTATGTTATCCTCCTGATGGCCTACTCAGTCTGTTTTACCAAATTAGGCTTCACCAAGACCCTGGTTCCCTCCTGGGAAAACAAGTCTCCCCAACCCTAAAACTAATTTGAGTCTCAGGCCTAATTTCCTTTTTGGACTGAAACATACTGCCGTCCACAGAGTGTACCAAATGTCAGTATGGAAGACATCTTGATGTCCCACTCAGTCTGATTCAGCAAGTTAGGCTTCACCAAGGACCCGTTTCCAACCTGGGAAGCCACATCTCCCCAACCCTAACCCTAACTTGAGACTTAACCTGATTTTCTTGTGCAAATGTAACAAACCCCCATCCTCATGTCCTACTAAAAGACAGTAGGCACACGATTCGTTTGGCCCTCTCAGTCTGTTTCACCATGCTTGGCTTCAGCAACACCCTGTTTCCATTCTGGGAAGCCAAGTCTCCCGACCCCTAACCCTCACTTGGGTCTTAACCCAAATATCCTCTATGGAATGAAACATCTCCCTCTCCATAGGGTGTATTAACAGGCAGTATGTTATCCTCCTGATGGCCTACTCAGTCTGTTTTACCAATCGAGGCTTCACCAAGACCCTGGTTCCATCCTGGGAAACCAATTCTCCCCAACCCTAACCCTAATTTGAGTCTCAGCCCGTTTTTCCTTTTTGGACTGAAACATACCGCCGTCCACAGAGTGTACCAAATGTCAGTATGGAAGCCATCTTGATGGCGACTCAGTCTGATTCACCTAGCTAGGCTTCACCAAGAACTCGTTTTCTACCTGGCAAGCCACATCTCCCCTTCCCTAGCCCTAACATGAGATTTTACCCCAATTTTCTTGTGCAACTGTAACAAACCGCCGTCCACGCTTTGAAGTAAAAGAAAGAAGGCACCCCGTTCTGATGGCCCACTCAGTCTGTTTTAGCAAGCTTGCCTTCACCAAAGCCCTGATTCCATTCGGGGAAGCCCAGTCTCCCCAATCCTAACCCTAACCTGGGTTTTAACCCTAATTTCCGTTTGGGAATCAAACATCCCCCGTCCAAACAGTGTTCTAAAAGACAGGAGGCAACCCTTGGTGAAGCCCCACTCACTCTATTTCAACATGCTTGGCTTTTCAGAGGCCCTGGTTCACTCCTGGGAAGCCAAGTCTCCACAACCCTAACCCTACCTGGAGTCTTAACCCTAATGTTCTTGTGCGACTGTAACAAACGCCCATCCACAGGTTGACAGTAGGCACACCACTCCTTTGGCCCTGTCAGTCTGTTTCACCATGCTTGGCTTCAGCAACACCCTGTTTCCCTTCTGGGAAGCCAAGTCTCCCGACCCCTAACCCTCACTTGGGTCTTAACCCAAATTTCCTCTATGGAATGAAACATGTCCCTGTCCATAGGGTGTATTAACAGGCAGTATGTTATCCTCCTGATGGCCTACTCAGTCTGTTTTACCAATCTATGCTTCACCAAGACCCCGGTTCCATCCTGGGAAACCAATTCTCCCCAACCCTAACCCTAATTTGAGTCTTAGCCCTAATTTCCTTTTTGGACTGAAACATACTGCCGTCCACAGAGTGTACCAAATGTCAGTATGGAAGACATCTTGATGTCCCACTCAGTCTGATTCAGCATGCTAGGCTTCACCAAGGACCTATTTCCAGCATGGGAAGCCACATCTCCCCAACCCTAACCCTAACTTGAGACTCAACCTGATTTCGTTGTGCAAATGTAACAAACCCCCATCCTCACGTTGTACTAAAAGACAGTAGGCACACAATTCCTTTGGCCCTCTCAGTCTGTTTCACCATGCTTGGCTTCAGCAACACCGTGTTTCCATTCTGGGAAGCCATATCTCCTGACAGCTAACCCTAACTTGGGTCTTAACCCTAATTTTTTTCTTCCGACTGAAACATTTCCCTGTCCACATGGTGTACTAACTGGCAGTATGTTATACTCCTGATGGCCTACTCAGTCTGTTTTACCAATCTAGGCTTCACCAAAACCCTGGTTACATCCTGGGAAGCCAAGTCTCCCCAACCCTAACCCTAATTTGAGTCTCAACCCTCATTTCCTTTTGGGACTGAAACATACCGCCATCCACAGAGTGTACCAAATGTCAGTATGGAAGACATCTTGATGTCCCACTCAGTCTGATTCAGCAAGCTAGGCTTCACCAAGGACCCATTTCCAACCTGGGAAGCCACATCTCCCCAACCCTAATCCTAACTTGAGACTTAACCTGATTTTCTTGTGCAAATGTAACAAACCCCCATCCTCATGTGGTACTAAAAGACAGTAGGCACACAATTCCTTTGGTCCTCTCAGTCTGTTTCACCATGCTTGGCTTCAGCAACACCCTGTTTCCCTTCTGGGAAGCCAAGTCTCCCGACCCCTAACCCTCACTTGGGTCTTAACCCAAATTTCCTCTATGGAATGAAACATCTCCCTCTCCATAGGGTGTATTAACAGGCAGTATGTTATCCTCCGGATGGCCTACTCAGTCTGTTTTACCAATCTATGCTTCACCAAGACCCTGGTTCCATCCTGGGAAACCAATTCTCCCCAACCCTAACCCTAATTTGAGTCTCAGCCCGTTTTTCCTTTTTGGACTGAAACATACCGCCGTCCACAGAGTGTACCAAATGTCAGTATGGAAGCCATCTTGATGGCGACTCAGTCTGATTCACCAAGCTAGGCTTCACCAAGAACTCGTTTTCTACCTGGCAAGCCACATCTCCCCTTCCCTAGCCCTAACATGAGATTTTACCCCAATTTTCTTGTGCAACTGTAACAAACCGCCGTCCACGCTTTGAAGTAAAAGAAAGAAGGCACCCCGTTCTGATGGCCCACTCAGTCTGTTTTAGCAAGCTTGCCTTCACCGAAGCCCTGATTCCATTCGGGGAAGCCCAGTCTCCCCAATCCTAACCCTAACCTGGGTTTTAACCCTAATTTCCGTTTGGGAATCAAACATCCCCCGTCCAAACAGTGTTCTAAAAGACAGGAGGCAACCCTTGGTGAAGCCCCACTCACTCTATTTCAACATGCTTGGCTTTTCAGAGGCCCTGGTTCACTCCTGGGAAGCCAAGTCTCCACAACCCTAACCCTACCTGGAGTCTTAACCCTAATGTTCTTGTGCGACTGTAACAAACGCCCATCCACAGGTTGACAGTAGGCACACCACTCCTTTGGCCCTGTCAGTCTGTTTCACCATGCTTGGCTTCAGCAACACCCTGTTTCCCTTCTGGGAAGCCAAGTCTCCCGACCCCTAACCCTCACTTGGGTCTTAACCCAAATTTCCTCTATGGATTGAAACATGTCCCTGTCCATAGGGTGTATTAACAGGCAGTATGTTATCCTTCTGATGGCCTACTCAGTCTGTTTTACCAAATTAGGCTTCACCAAGACCCTGGTTCCCTCCTGGGAAAACAAGTCTCCCCAACCCTAAAACTAATTTGAGTCTCAGGCCTAATTTCCTTTTTGGACTGAAACATACTGCCGTCCACAGAGTGTACCAAATGTCAGTATGGAAGACATCTTGATGTCCCACTCAGTCTGATTCAGCAAGTTAGGCTTCACCAAGGACCCGTTTCCAACCTGGGAAGCCACATCTCCCCAACCCTAACCCTAACTTGAGACTTAACCTGATTTTCTTGTGCAAATGTAACAAACCCCCATCCTCATGTTGTACTAAAAGACAGTAGGCACACGATTCCTTTGGCCCTCTCAGTCTGTTTCACCATGCTTGGCTTCAGCAACACCCTGTTTCCCTTCTGGGAAGCCATGTCTCCTGACCGCTAACCCTAACTTGGGTCTTAACCCTAATTTTTTCTTTGGACTGAAACATTTACCTGTCCACATGGTGTACTAACTGGCAGTATGTTATCCTCCTGATGGCCTACTCAGTCTGTTTTACCAATCTAGGCTTCACCAAAACCCTGGTTACATCCTGGGAAGCCAAGTCTCCCCAACCCTAACCCTAATTTGAGTCTTAGCCCTTTTTTCCTTTTTGGACTGAAACATACCGCCGTCCACAGAGTGTACCAAATGTCAGTATGGAAGCCATCTTGATGGCGACTCAGTCTGATTCACCAAGCTAGGCTTCACCAAGAACTCGTTTTCTACCTGGCAAGCCACATCTCCCCATCCCTAGCCCTAACATGAGATTTTACCCCATTTTTCTTGTGCAACTGTAACAAACTGCCGTCCACGCTTTGTAGTAAAAGAAAGAAGGCACCCCGTTCTGATGGCCCACTCAGTCTGTTTTAGCAAGCTTGCCTTCACCAAAGCCCTGTTTCCATTCGGGGAAGCCCAGTCTCCCCAATCCTAACCCTAACCTGGGTTTTAACCCTAATTTCCGTTTGGGAATCAAACATCCCCCGTCCAAACAGTGTTCTAAAAGACAGGAGGCAACCCTTGGTGAAGCCCCACTCACTCTATTTCAACATGCTTGGCTTTTCAGAGGCCCTGGTTCACTCCTGGGAAGCCAAGTCTCCACAACCCTAACCCTACCTGGAGTCTTAACCCTAATGTTCTTGTGCGACTGTAACAAACGCCCATCCACAGGTTGACAGTAGGCACACCACTCCTTTGGCCCTGTCAGTCTGTTTCACCATGCTTGGCTTCAGCAACACCCTGTTTCCCTTCTGGGAAGCCAAGTCTCCCGACCCCTAACCCTCACTTGGGTCTTAACCCAAATTTCCTCTATGGATTGAAACATGTCCCTGTCCATAGGGTGTATTAACAGGCAGTATGTTATCCTCCTGATGGCCTACTCAGTCTGTTTTACCAAATTAGGCTTCACCAAGACCCTGGTTCCCTCCTGGGAAAACAAGTCTCCCCAACCCTAAAACTAATTTGAGTCTCAGGCCTAATTTCCTTTTTGGACTGAAACATACTGCCGTCCACAGAGTGTACCAAATGTCAGTATGGAAGACATCTTGATGTCCCACTCAGTCTGATTCAGCAAGTTAGGCTTCACCAAGGACCCGTTTCCAACCTGGGAAGCCACATCTCCCCAACCCTAACCCTAACTTGAGACTTAACCTGATTTTCTTGTGCAAATGTAACAAACCCCCATCCTCATGTCCTACTAAAAGACAGTAGGCACACGATTCGTTTGGCCCTCTCAGTCTGTTTCACCATGCTTGGCTTCAGCAACACCCTGTTTCCATTCTGGGAAGCCAAGTCTCCCGACCCCTAACCCTCACTTGGGTCTTAACCCAAATATCCTCTATGGAATGAAACATCTCCCTCTCCATAGGGTGTATTAACAGGCAGTATGTTATCCTCCTGATGGCCTACTCAGTCTGTTTTACCAATCTATGCTTCACCAAGACCCTGGTTCCATCCTGGGAAACCAATTCTCCCCAACCCTAACCCTAATTTGAGTCTCAGCCCGTTTTTCCTTTTTGGACTGAAACATACCGCCGTCCACAGAGTGTACCAAATGTCAGTATGGAAGCCATCTTGATGGCGACTCAGTCTGATTCACCTAGCTAGGCTTCACCAAGAACTCGTTTTCTACCTGGCAAGCCACATCTCCCCTTCCCTAGCCCTAACATGAGATTTTACCCCAATTTTCTTGTGCAACTGTAACAAACCGCCGTCCACGCTTTGAAGTAAAAGAAAGAAGGCACCCCGTTCTGATGGCCCACTCAGTCTGTTTTAGCAAGCTTGCCTTCACCAAAGCCCTGATTCCATTCGGGGAAGCCCAGTCTCCCCAATCCTAACCCTAACCTGGGTTTTAACCCTAATTTCCGTTTGGGAATCAAACATCCCCCGTCCAAACAGTGTTCTAAAAGACAGGAGGCAACCCTTGGTGAAGCCCCACTCACTCTATTTCAACATGCTTGGCTTTTCAGAGGCCCTGGTTCACTCCTGGGAAGCCAAGTCTCCACAACCCTAACCCTACCTGGAGTCTTAACCCTAATGTTCTTGTGCGACTGTAACAAACGCCCATCCACAGGTTGACAGTAGGCACACCACTCCTTTGGCCCTGTCAGTCTGTTTCACCATGCTTGGCTTCAGCAACACCCTGTTTCCCTTCTGGGAAGCCAAGTCTCCCGACCCCTAACCCTCACTTGGGTCTTAACCCAAATTTCCTCTATGGAATGAAACATGTCCCTGTCCATAGGGTGTATTAACAGGCAGTATGTTATCCTCCTGATGGCCTACTCAGTCTGTTTTACCAATCTATGCTTCACCAAGACCCCGGTTCCATCCTGGGAAACCAATTCTCCCCAACCCTAACCCTAATTTGAGTCTTAGCCCTAATTTCCTTTTTGGACTGAAACATACTGCCGTCCACAGAGTGTACCAAATGTCAGTATGGAAGACATCTTGATGTCCCACTCAGTCTGATTCAGCATGCTAGGCTTCACCAAGGACCTATTTCCAGCATGGGAAGCCACATCTCCCCAACCCTAACCCTAACTTGAGACTCAACCTGATTTCGTTGTGCAAATGTAACAAACCCCCATCCTCACGTTGTACTAAAAGACAGTAGGCACACAATTCCTTTGGCCCTCTCAGTCTGTTTCACCATGCTTGGCTTCAGCAACACCGTGTTTCCATTCTGGGAAGCCATATCTCCTGACAGCTAACCCTAACTTGGGTCTTAACCCTAATTTTTTTCTTCCGACTGAAACATTTCCCTGTCCACATGGTGTACTAACTGGCAGTATGTTATACTCCTGATGGCCTACTCAGTCTGTTTTACCAATCTAGGCTTCACCAAAACCCTGGTTACATCCTGGGAAGCCAAGTCTCCCCAACCCTAACCCTAATTTGAGTCTCAACCCTCATTTCCTTTTGGGACTGAAACATACCGCCATCCACAGAGTGTACCAAATGTCAGTATGGAAGACATCTTGATGTCCCACTCAGTCTGATTCAGCAAGCTAGGCTTCACCAAGGACCCATTTCCAACCTGGGAAGCCACATCTCCCCAACCCTAACCCTAACTTGAGACTTAACCTGATTTTCTTGTGCAAATGTAACAAACCCCCATCCTCATGTGGTACTAAAAGACAGTAGGCACACAATTCCTTTGGTCCTCTCAGTCTGTTTCACCATGCTTGGCTTCAGCAACACCCTGTTTCCCTTCTGGGAAGCCAAGTCTCCCGACCCCTAACCCTCACTTGGGTCTTAACCCAAATTTCCTCTATGGAATGAAACATCTCCCTCTCCATAGGGTGTATTAACAGGCAGTATGTTATCCTCCGGATGGCCTACTCAGTCTGTTTTACCAATCTATGCTTCACCAAGACCCTGGTTCCATCCTGGGAAACCAATTCTCCCCAACCCTAACCCTAATTTGAGTCTCAGCCCGTTTTTCCTTTTTGGACTGAAACATACCGCCGTCCACAGAGTGTACCAAATGTCAGTATGGAAGCCATCTTGATGGCGACTCAGTCTGATTCACCAAGCTAGGCTTCACCAAGAACTCGTTTTCTACCTGGCAAGCCACATCTCCCCTTCCCTAGCCCTAACATGAGATTTTACCCCAATTTTCTTGTGCAACTGTAACAAACCGCCGTCCACGCTTTGAAGTAAAAGAAAGAAGGCACCCCGTTCTGATGGCCCACTCAGTCTGTTTTAGCAAGCTTGCCTTCACCGAAGCCCTGATTCCATTCGGGGAAGCCCAGTCTCCCCAATCCTAACCCTAACCTGGGTTTTAACCCTAATTTCCGTTTGGGAATCAAACATCCCCCGTCCAAACAGTGTTCTAAAAGACAGGAGGCAACCCTTGGTGAAGCCCCACTCACTCTATTTCAACATGCTTGGCTTTTCAGAGGCCCTGGTTCACTCCTGGGAAGCCAAGTCTCCACAACCCTAACCCTACCTGGAGTCTTAACCCTAATGTTCTTGTGCGACTGTAACAAACGCCCATCCACAGGTTGACAGTAGGCACACCACTCCTTTGGCCCTGTCAGTCTGTTTCACCATGCTTGGCTTCAGCAACACCCTGTTTCCCTTCTGGGAAGCCAAGTCTCCCGACCCCTAACCCTCACTTGGGTCTTAACCCAAATTTCCTCTATGGATTGAAACATGTCCCTGTCCATAGGGTGTATTAACAGGCAGTATGTTATCCTTCTGATGGCCTACTCAGTCTGTTTTACCAAATTAGGCTTCACCAAGACCCTGGTTCCCTCCTGGGAAAACAAGTCTCCCCAACCCTAAAACTAATTTGAGTCTCAGGCCTAATTTCCTTTTTGGACTGAAACATACTGCCGTCCACAGAGTGTACCAAATGTCAGTATGGAAGACATCTTGATGTCCCACTCAGTCTGATTCAGCAAGTTAGGCTTCACCAAGGACCCGTTTCCAACCTGGGAAGCCACATCTCCCCAACCCTAACCCTAACTTGAGACTTAACCTGATTTTCTTGTGCAAATTTAACAAACCCCCATCCTCATGTCCTACTAAAAGACAGTAGGCACACGATTCGTTTGGCCCTCTCAGTCTGTTTCACCATGCTTGGCTTCAGCAACACCCTGTTTCCCTTCTGGGAAGCCAAGTCTCCCGACCCCTAACCCTCACTTGGGTCTTAACCCAAATATCCTCTATGGAATGAAACATCTCCCTCTCCATAGGGTGTATTAACAGGCAGTATGTTATCCTTCTGATGGCCTACTCAGTCTGTTTTACCAAATTAGGCTTCACCAAGACCCTGGTTCCCTCCTGGGAAAACAAGTCTCCCCAACCCTAAAACTAATTTGAGTCTCAGGCCTAATTTCCTTTTTGGACTGAAACATACTGCCGTCCACAGAGTGTACCAAATGTCAGTATGGAAGACATCTTGATGTCCCACTCAGTCTGATTCAGCAAGTTAGGCTTCACCAAGGACCCGTTTCCAACCTGGGAAGCCACATCTCCCCAACCCTAACCCTAACTTGAGACTTAACCTGATTTTCTTGTGCAAATTTAACAAACCCCCATCCTCATGTCCTACTAAAAGACAGTAGGCACACGATTCGTTTGGCCCTCTCAGTCTGTTTCACCATGCTTGGCTTCAGCAACACCCTGTTTCCCTTCTGGGAAGCCAAGTCTCCCGACCCCTAACCCTCACTTGGGTCTTAACCCAAATATCCTCTCTGGAATGAAACATCTCCCTCTCCATAGGGTGTATTAACAGGCAGTATGTTATCCTCCGGATGGCCTACTCAGTCTGTTTTACCAATCTATGCTTCACCAAGACCCTGGTTCCATCCTGGGAAACCAATTCTCCCCAACCCTAACCCTAATTTGAGTCTCAGCCCATTTTTCCTTTTTGGACTGAAACATACCGCCGTCCACAGAGTGTACCAAATGTCAGTATGGAAGCCATCTTGATGGCGACTCAGTCTGATTCACCAAGCTAGGCTTCACCAAGAACTCGTTTTCTACCTGGCAAGCCACATCTCCCCTTCCCTAGCCCTAACATGAGATTTTACCCCAATTTTCTTGTGCAACTGTAACAAACCGCCGTCCACGCTTTGAAGTAAAAGAAAGAAGGCACCCCGTTCTGATGGCCCACTCAGTCTGTTTTAGCAAGCTTGCCTTCACCAAAGCCCTGATTCCATTCGGGGAAGCCCAGTCTCCCCAATCCTAACCCTAACCTGGGTTTTAACCCTAATTTCCGTTTGGGAATCAAACATCCCCCGTCCAAACAGTGTTCTAAAAGACAGGAGGCAACCCTTGGTGAAGCCCCACTCACTCTATTTCAACATGCTTGGCTTTTCAGAGGCACTGGTTCACTCCTGGGAAGCCAAGTCTCCACAACCCTAACCCTACCTGGAGTCTTAACCCTAATGTTCTTGTGCGACTGTAACAAACGCCCATCCACAGGTTGACAGTAGGCACACCACTCCTTTGGCCCTGTCAGTCTGTTTCACCATGCTTGGCTTCAGCAACACCCTGTTTCCCTTCTGGGAAGCCAAGTCTCCCGACCCCTAACCCTCACTTGGGTCTTAACCCTAATTTCCTCTATGGAATGAAACATGTCCCTGTCCATAGGGTGTATTAACAGGCAGTATGTTATCCTCCTGATGGCCTACTCAGTCTGTTTTACCAATCTAGGCTTCACCAAGACCCTGGTTCCATCCGGGGAAACAAGTCTCCCCAACCCTAACCCCAATTTGAGTCTCAGGCCTAATTTCCTTTTTGGACTGAAACATACCGCCGTCCACAGAGTGTACCAAATGTCAGTATGGAAGACATCTTGATGTCCCACTCAGTCTGATTCAGCAAGTTAGGCTTCACCAAGGACCCGTTTCCAACCTGGGAAGCCACATCTCCCCAACCCTAACCCTAACTTGAGACTTAACCTGATTTTCTTGTGCGAATGTAACAAACCCCCATCCTCATGTTGTACTGAAAGACAGTAGGCACACAATTCCTTTGGCCCTCTCAGTCTGTTTCACCATGCTTGGCTTCAGCAACACCCTGTTTCCATTCTGGGAAGCCATGTCTCCTGACCGCTAACCCTAACTTGGGTCTTAACCCTAATTTTTTCTTCCGACTGAAACATTTCCCTGTCCACATGGTGTACTAACTGGCAGTATGTTATACTCCTGATGGCCTACTCAGTCTGTTTTACCAATCTAGGCTTCACCAAAACCCTGGTTACATCCTGGGAAGCCAAGTCTCCCCAACCCTAACCCTAATTTGAGTCTCAACCCTCATTTACTTTTTGGACTGAAACATACCGCCGTCCACAGAGTGTATCAAATGTCAGTATGGAAGACATCTTGATGTCCCACTCAGTCTGATTCAGCAAGTTAGGCTTCACCAAGGACCCGTTTCCAACCTGGGAAGCCACATCTCCCCAACCCTAACCCTAACTTCTGACTTAACCCTGATTTTCTTGTGCAAATGTAACAAACCCCCATCCTCATGTTGTACTAAAAGACAGTAGGCATACAATTCCTTTGGCCCTCTCAGTCTGTTTCACCATGCTTGGCTTCAGCAACACCCTGTTTCCCTTCTGGGAAGCCATGTCTCCTGACCGCTAACCCTAACTTGGGTCTTAACCCTAATTTTTTCTTCCGACTGAAACATTTCCCTGTCCACATGGTGTACTAACTGGCAGTATGTTATCCTCCTGATGGCCTACTCAGTCTGTTTTACCAATCTAGGCTTCACCAAGACCCTGGTTACATCCTGGGAAGCCAAGTCTCCCCAACCCTAACCCTAATTTGAGTCTCAGGCCAAATTTCCTTTTTGGACTGAAACATACCGCCGTCCACAGAGTGTACCAAATGTCAGTATGGAAGCCATCTTGATGTCCCACTCAGTCTGATTCAGCAAGCTAGGCTTCACCAAGGATGCGTTTCCAACCTGGGAAGCCACATCTCCCCAACCCTAACCCTCACTTGAGACTTAACCTGATTTTCTTGTGCGAATGTAACAAACCCCCATCCTCATGTTCTACTAAAAGACAGTAGGCACACAATTCCTTTGGCCCTTTCAGTCTGTTTCACCATGCTTGGCTTCAGCAACACCCTGTTTCCCTTCTGGGAAGCCATGTCTCCTGACCGCTAACCCTAACTTGGGTTTTAACCCTAATTTTTTCCTTGGACTGAAACATTTCCCTGTCCACATGGTGTACTAACTGGCAGTATGTTATCCTCCTGATGGCCTACTCAGTCTGTTTTACCAATCTAGGCTTCACCAAAACCCTGGTTACATCCTGGGAAGCCAAGTCTCCCCAACCCTAACCCTAATTTGAGTCTCAGGCCTAATTTCCTTTTTGGACTGAAACATAACGCCGTCCACAGAGTGTACCAAATGTCAGTATGGAAGACATCTTGATGTCCCACTCAGTCTGATTCAGCAAGCTAGGCTTCACCAAGGACGCGTTTCCAACCTGGAAAGCCACATCTCCCCAACCCTAACCCTAACTTGACACTTAACCTGATTTTCTTGTGCAAATGTAACAAACCCCCATCCTCATGTTGTACTAAAAGACAGTAGGCACACAATTCCTTTGGCCCTCTCAGTCTGTTTCACCATGCTTGGCTTCAGCAACACCCTGTTTCCCTTCTGGGAAGCCATGTCTCCTGACCGCTAACCCTAACTTGGGTCTTAACCCTAATTTTTTCCTTGGACTGAAACATTTCCCTGTCCACATGGTGTACTAACTGGCAGTATGTTATACTCCTGATGGCCTACTCAGTCTGTTTTACCAATCTAGGCTTCACCAAAACACTGGTTACATCCTGGGAAGCCAAGTCTCCCCAACCCTAACCCTAATTTGAGTCTCAGGCCCAATTTCCTTTTTGGACTGAAACATAATGCCGTCCACAGAGTGTACCAAATGTCAGTATGGAAGACATCTTGATGTCCCTCTCAGTCTGATTCAGCATGTTAGGCTTCACCAAGGACCCGTTTCCAACCTGGGAAGCCACATCTCCCCATCGCTAGCCCTAACTTGAGATTTTACCCTAATTTTCTTGTGCAAATGTAACAAACCCCCATCCTCATGTTCTACTAAAAGACAGTAGGCACACAATTCCTTTGGCCCTCTCAGTCTGTTTCACCATGCTTGGCTTCACCAACACCCTGTTTCCCTTCTGGGAAGCCATGTCTCCTGACCGCTAACCCTAACTTGGGTCTTAACCCTAATTTTTTGTTTGGACTGAAACAGTTCCCTGTCCACATGGTGTACTAACTGGCAGTATGTTATACTCCTGATGACCTACTCAGTCTGTTTTACCAATCTAGGCTTCACCAAAACCCTGGTTACATCCTGGGAAGCCAATTCTCCCCAACCCTAACCCTAATTTGAGTCTTAGCCCTAATTTCCTTTTTGGACTGAAACATACCGCCGTCCACAGAGTGTACCAAATGTCAGTATGGAAGACATCTTGATGTCCCACTCAGTCTGATTCAGCAAGCTAGGCTTCACCAAGGACCCGTTTCCAACCTGGAAAGCCACATCTCCCCAACCCTAACCCTCACTTGAGACTTAACCTGATTTTCTTGTGCAAATGTAACAAACCCCCATCCTCATGTTGTACTAAAAGACAGTAGGCACACGATTCCTTTGGCCCTCTCAGTCTGTTTCACCATGCTTGGCTTCAGCAACACCGTGTTTCCATTCTGGGAAGCCATATCTCCTGACCGCTAACCCTAACTTGGGTCTTAACCCTAATTTTTTCTTCCGACTGAAACATTTCCCTGTCCACATGGTGTACTAACTGGCAGTATGTTATACTCCTGATGGCCTACTCAGTCTGTTTTACCAATCTAGGCTTCACCAAAACCCTGGTTACATCCTGGGAAGCCAAGTCTCCCCAACCCTAACCCTAATTTGAGTCTCAGGCCTCGTTTCCTTTTGGGACTGAAACATACCGCCGTCCACAGAGTGTACCAAATGTCAGTATGGAAGACATCTTGATGTCCCACTCAGTCTGATTCAGCAAGCTAGGCTTCACCAAGGACCCGTTTCCAACCTGGGAAGCCACATCTCCCCAACCCTAATCCTAACTTGAGACTTAACCTGATTTTCTTGTGCAAATGTAACAAACCCCCATCCTCATGTGGTACTAAAAGACAGTAGGCACACAATTCCTTTGGTCCTCTCAGTCTGTTTCACCATGCTTGGCTTCAGCAACACCCTGTTTCCCTTCTGGGAAGCCAAGTCTCCCGACCCCTAACCCTCACTTGGGTCTTAACCCAAATTTCCTCTATGGAATGAAACATCTCCCTCTCCATAGGGTGTATTAACAGGCAGTATGTTATCCTCCGGATGGCCTACTCAGTCTGTTTTACCAATCTATGCTTCACCAAGACCCTGGTTCCATCCTGGGAAACCAATTCTCCCCAACCCTAACCCTAATTTGAGTCTCAGCCCGTTTTTCCTTTTTGGACTGAAACATACCGCCGTCCACAGAGTGTACCAAATGTCAGTATGGAAGCCATCTTGATGGCGACTCAGTCTGATTCACCAAGCTAGGCTTCACCAAGAACTCGTTTTCTACCTGGCAAGCCACATCTCCCCTTCCCTAGCCCTAACATGAGATTTTACCCCAATTTTCTTGTGCAACTGTAACAAACCGCCGTCCACGCTTTGAAGTAAAAGAAAGAAGGCACCCCGTTCTGATGGCCCACTCAGTCTGTTTTAGCAAGCTTGCCTTCACCGAAGCCCTGATTCCATTCGGGGAAGCCCAGTCTCCCCAATCCTAACCCTAACCTGGGTTTTAACCCTAATTTCCGTTTGGGAATCAAACATCCCCCGTCCAAACAGTGTTCTAAAAGACAGGAGGCAACCCTTGGTGAAGCCCCACTCACTCTATTTCAACATGCTTGGCTTTTCAGAGGCCCTGGTTCACTCCTGGGAAGCCAAGTCTCCACAACCCTAACCCTACCTGGAGTCTTAACCCTAATGTTCTTGTGCGACTGTAACAAACGCCCATCCACAGGTTGACAGTAGGCACACCACTCCTTTGGCCCTGTCAGTCTGTTTCACCATGCTTGGCTTCAGCAACACCCTGTTTCCCTTCTGGGAAGCCAAGTCTCCCGACCCCTAACCCTCACTTGGGTCTTAACCCAAATTTCCTCTATGGATTGAAACATGTCCCTGTCCATAGGGTGTATTAACAGGCAGTATGTTATCCTTCTGATGGCCTACTCAGTCTGTTTTACCAAATTAGGCTTCACCAAGACCCTGGTTCCCTCCTGGGAAAACAAGTCTCCCCAACCCTAAAACTAATTTGAGTCTCAGGCCTAATTTCCTTTTTGGACTGAAACATACTGCCGTCCACAGAGTGTACCAAATGTCAGTATGGAAGACATCTTGATGTCCCACTCAGTCTGATTCAGCAAGTTAGGCTTCACCAAGGACCCGTTTCCAACCTGGGAAGCCACATCTCCCCAACCCTAACCCTAACTTGAGACTTAACCTGATTTTCTTGTGCAAATTTAACAAACCCCCATCCTCATGTCCTACTAAAAGACAGTAGGCACACGATTCGTTTGGCCCTCTCAGTCTGTTTCACCATGCTTGGCTTCAGCAACACCCTGTTTCCCTTCTGGGAAGCCAAGTCTCCCGACCCCTAACCCTCACTTGGGTCTTAACCCAAATATCCTCTATGGAATGAAACATCTCCCTCTCCATAGGGTGTATTAACAGGCAGTATGTTATCCTTCTGATGGCCTACTCAGTCTGTTTTACCAAATTAGGCTTCACCAAGACCCTGGTTCCCTCCTGGGAAAACAAGTCTCCCCAACCCTAACCCTAATTTGAGTCTCAACCCTCATTTCCTTTTGGGACTGAAACATACCGCCATCCACAGAGTGTACCAAATGTCAGTATGGAAGACATCTTGATGTCCCACTCAGTCTGATTCAGCAAGCTAGGCTTCACCAAGGACCCATTTCCAACCTGGGAAGCCACATCTCCCCAACCCTAACCCTAACTTCTGACTTAACCCTGATTTTCTTGTGCAAATGTAACAAACCCCCATCCTCATGTTGTACTAAAAGACAGTAGGCATACAATTCCTTTGGCCCTCTCAGTCTGTTTCACCATGCTTGGCTTCAGCAACACCCTGTTTCCATTCTGGGAAGCCATGTCTCCTGACCGCTAACCCTAACTTGGGTCTTAACCCTAATTTTTTCTTTGGACTGAAACATTTCCCTGTCCACATGGTGTACTAACTGGCAGTATGTTCTCCTCCTGATGGCCTACTCAGTCTGTTTTACCAATCTAGGCTTCACCAAGACCCTGGTTACATCCTGGGAAGCCAAGTCTCCCCAACCCTAACCCTAATTTGAGTCTCAGGCCAAATTTCCTTTTTGGACTGAAACATACCGCCGTCCACAGAGTGTACCAAATGTCAGTATGGAAGCCATCTTGATGTCCCACTCAGTCTGATTCAGCAAGCTAGGCTTCACCAAGGACGCGTTTCCAACCTGGGAAGCCACATCTCCCCAACCCTAACCCTAACTTGAGACTTAACCTGATTTTCTTGTGCGAATGTAACAAACCCCCATCCTCATGTTGTACTGAAAGACAGTAGGCACACAATTCCTTTGGCCCTCTCAGTCTGTTTCACCATGCTTGGCTTCAGCAACACCCTGTTTCCATTCTGGGAAGCCATGTCTCCTGACCGCTAACCCTAACTTGGGTCTTAACCCTAATTTTTTCTTCCGACTGAAACATTTCCCTGTCCACATGGTGTACTAACTGGCAGTATGTTATACTCCTGATGGCCTACTCAGTCTGTTTTACCAATCTAGGCTTCACCAAAACCCTGGTTACATCCTGGGAAGCCAAGTCTCCCCAACCCTAACCCTAATTTGAGTCTCAACCCTCATTTACTTTTTGGACTGAAACATACCGCCGTCCACAGAGTGTATCAAATGTCAGTATGGAAGACATCTTGATGTCCCACTCAGTCTGATTCAGCAAGTTAGGCTTCACCAAGGACCCGTTTCCAACCTGGGAAGCCACATCTCCCCAACCCTAACCCTAACTTCTGACTTAACCCTGATTTTCTTGTGCAAATGTAACAAACCCCCATCCTCATGTTGTACTAAAAGACAGTAGGCATACAATTCCTTTGGCCCTCTCAGTCTGTTTCACCATGCTTGGCTTCAGCAACACCCTGTTTCCCTTCTGGGAAGCCATGTCTCCTGACCGCTAACCCTAACTTGGGTCTTAACCCTAATTTTTTCTTCCGACTGAAACATTTCCCTGTCCACATGGTGTACTAACTGGCAGTATGTTATCCTCCTGATGGCCTACTCAGTCTGTTTTACCAATCTAGGCTTCACCAAGACCCTGGTTACATCCTGGGAAGCCAAGTCTCCCCAACCCTAACCCTAATTTGAGTCTCAGGCCAAATTTCCTTTTTGGACTGAAACATACCGCCGTCCACAGAGTGTACCAAATGTCAGTATGGAAGCCATCTTGATGTCCCACTCAGTCTGATTCAGCAAGCTAGGCTTCACCAAGGATGCGTTTCCAACCTGGGAAGCCACATCTCCCCAACCCTAACCCTCACTTGAGACTTAACCTGATTTTCTTGTGCGAATGTAACAAACCCCCATCCTCATGTTCTACTAAAAGACAGTAGGCACACAATTCCTTTGGCCCTTTCAGTCTGTTTCACCATGCTTGGCTTCAGCAACACCCTGTTTCCCTTCTGGGAAGCCATGTCTCCTGACCGCTAACCCTAACTTGGGTTTTAACCCTAATTTTTTCCTTGGACTGAAACATTTCCCTGTCCACATGGTGTACTAACTGGCAGTATGTTATCCTCCTGATGGCCTACTCAGTCTGTTTTACCAATCTAGGCTTCACCAAAACCCTGGTTACATCCTGGGAAGCCAAGTCTCCCCAACCCTAACCCTAATTTGAGTCTCAGGCCTAATTTCCTTTTTGGACTGAAACATAACGCCGTCCACAGAGTGTACCAAATGTCAGTATGGAAGACATCTTGATGTCCCACTCAGTCTGATTCAGCAAGCTAGGCTTCACCAAGGACGCGTTTCCAACCTGGAAAGCCACATCTCCCCAACCCTAACCCTAACTTGACACTTAACCTGATTTTCTTGTGCAAATGTAACAAACCCCCATCCTCATGTTGTACTAAAAGACAGTAGGCACACAATTCCTTTGGCCCTCTCAGTCTGTTTCACCATGCTTGGCTTCAGCAACACCCTGTTTCCCTTCTGGGAAGCCATGTCTCCTGACCGCTAACCCTAACTTGGGTCTTAACCCTAATTTTTTCCTTGGACTGAAACATTTCCCTGTCCACATGGTGTACTAACTGGCAGTATGTTATACTCCTGATGGCCTACTCAGTCTGTTTTACCAATCTAGGCTTCACCAAAACACTGGTTACATCCTGGGAAGCCAAGTCTCCCCAACCCTAACCCTAATTTGAGTCTCAGGCCCAATTTCCTTTTTGGACTGAAACATAATGCCGTCCACAGAGTGTACCAAATGTCAGTATGGAAGACATCTTGATGTCCCTCTCAGTCTGATTCAGCATGTTAGGCTTCACCAAGGACCCGTTTCCAACCTGGGAAGCCACATCTCCCCAACCCTAACCCTAACTTGAGACTCAACCTGATTTCGTTGTGCAAATGTAACAAACCCCCATCATCATGTTGTACTAAAAGACAGTAGGCACACAATTCCTTTGGCCCTCTCAGTCTGTTTCACCATGCTTGGCTTCAGCAACACCGTGTTTCCATTCTGGGAAGCCATATCTCCTGACAGCTAACCCTAACTTGGGTCTTAACCCTAATTTTTTTCTTCCGAATGAAACATTTCCCTGTCCACATGGTGTACTAACTGGCAGTATGTTATACTCCTGATGGCCTACTCAGTCTGTTTTACCAATCTAGGCTTCACCAAAACCCTGGTTACATCCTGGGAAGCCAAGTGTCCCCAACCCTAACCCTAATTTGAGTCTCAACCCTCATTTCCTTTTGGGACTGAAACATACCGCCATCCACAGAGTGTACCAAATGTCAGTATGGAAGACATCTTGATGTCCCACTCAGTCTGATTCAGCAAGCTAGGCTTCACCAAGGACCCATTTCCAACCTGGGAAGCCACATCTCCCCATCCCTAACCCTAACTTCCGACTTAACCCTGATTTTCTTGTGCAAATGTAACAAACCCCCATCCTCATGTTGTACTAAAAGACAGTAGGCATACAATTCCTTTGGCCGTCTCAGTCTGTTTCACCATGCTTGGCTTCAGGAACACCCTGTTTCCATTCTGGGAAGCCATGTCTCCTGACCGCTAACCCTAACTTGGGTCTTAACCCTAATTTTTTCTTTGGACTGAAACATTTCCCTGTCCACATGGTGTACTAACTGGCAGTATGTTCTCCTCCTGATGGCCTACTCAGTCTGTTTTAGCAATCTAGGCTTCACCAAGACCCTGGTTACATCCTGGGAAGCCAAGTCTCCCCAACCCTAACCCTAATTTGAGTCTCAGGCCAAATTTCCTTTTTGGACTGAAACATACCGCCGTCCACAGAGTGTACCAAATGTCAGTATGGAAGCCATCTTGATGTCCCACTCAGTCTGATTCAGCAAGCTAGGCTTCACCAAGGACGCGTTTCCAACCTGGGAAGCCACATCTCCCCAACCCTAACCCTAACTTGAGACTTAACCTGATTTTCTTGTGCAAATTTAACAAACCCCCATCCTCATGTCCTACTAAAAGACAGTAGGCACACGATTCGTTTGGCCCTCTCAGTCTGTTTCACCATGCTTTGCTTCAGCAACACCCTGTTTCCATTCTGGGAAGCCAAGTCTCCCGACCCCTAACCCTCACTTGGGTCTTAACCCAAATATCCTCTATGGAATGAAACATCTCCCTCTCCATAGGGTGTATTAACAGGCAGTATGTTATCCTCCTGATGGCCTACTCAGTCTGTTTTACCAGTCTATGCTTCACCAAGACCCTGGTTCCATCCTGGGAAACCAATTCTCCCCAACCCTAACCCTAATTTGAGTCTCAGCCCGTTTTTCCTTTTTGGACTGAAACATACCGCCGTCCACAGAGTGTACCAAATGTCAGTATGGAAGCCATCTTGATGGCGACTCAGTCTGATTCACCTAGCTAGGCTTCACCAAGAACTCGTTTTCTACCTGGCAAGCCACATCTCCTCTTCCCTAGCCCTAACATGAGATTTTACCCCAATTTTCTTGTGCAACTGTAACAAACCGCCGTCCACGCTTTGAAGTAAAAGAAAGAAGGCACCCCGTTCTGATGGCCCACTCAGTCTGTTTTAGCAAGCTTGCCTTCACCAAAGCCCTGATTCCATTCGGGGAAGCCCAGTCTCCCCAATCCTAACCCTAACCTGGGTTTTAACCCTAATTTCCGTTTGGGAATCAAACATCCCCCGTCCAAACAGTGTTCTAAAAGACAGGAGGCAACCCTTGGTGAAGCCCCACTCACTCTATTTCAACATGCTTGGCTTTTCAGAGGCCCTGGTTCACTCCTGGGAAGCCAAGTCTCCACAACCCTAACCCTACCTGGAGTCTTAACCCTAATGTTCTTGTGCGACTGTAACAAACGCCCATCCACAGGTTGACAGTAGGCACACCACTCCTTTGGCCCTGTCAGTCTGTTTCACCATGCTTGGCTTCAGCAACACCCTGTTTCCCTTCTGGGAAGCCAAGTCTCCCGACCCCTAACCCACACTTGGGTCTTATCCCAAATTTCCTCTATGGAATGAAACATGTCCCTGTCCATAGGGTGTATTAACAGGCAGTATGTTATCCTCCTGATGGCCTACTCAGTCTGTTTTACCAATCTATGCTTCACCAAGACCCTGGTTCCATCC
Source organism: Heloderma suspectum (assembly GCF_057233095.1). Lineage (NCBI taxonomy): Eukaryota > Metazoa > Chordata > Lepidosauria > Squamata > Helodermatidae > Heloderma > Heloderma suspectum. The sequence goes on from NC_139461.1 coordinate 147,829,000, forward strand.
TGGGAAACCAAGTCTCCCCAACCCTAACCCTAATTTGAGTCTTAGCCCTAATTTCCTTTTTGGACTGAAACATACCGCCGTCCACAGAGTGTACCAAATGTCAGTATGGAAGACATCTTGATGTCCCACTCAGTCTGATTCAGCAAGCTAGGCTTCACCAAGGACCTATTTCCAGCCTGGGAAGCCACATCTCCCCAACCCTAACCCTAACTTGAGACTCAACCTGATTTCGTTGTGCAAATGTAACAAACCCCCATCCTCATGTTGTACTAAAAGACAGTAGGCACACAATTCCTTTGGCCCTCTCAGTCTGTTTCACCATGCTTGGCTTCAGCAACACCGTGTTTCCATTCTGGGAAGCCATATCTCCTGACAGCTAACCCTAACTTGGGTCTTAACCCTAATTTTTTTCTTCCGACTGAAACATTTCCCTGTCCACATGGTGTACTAACTGGCAGTATGTTATCCTCCTGATGGCCTACTCAGTCTGTTTTACCAATCTAGGCTTCACCAAAACCCTGGTTACATCCTGGGAAGCCAAGTGTCCCCAACCCTAACCCTAATTTGAGTCTCAACCCTCATTTCCTTTTGGGACTGAAACATACCGCCATCCACAGAGTGTACCAAATGTCAGTATGGAAGACATCTTGATGTCCCACTCAGTCTGATTCAGCAAGCTAGGCTTCACCAAGGACCCATTTCCAACCTGGGAAGCCACATCTCCCCAACCCTAACCCTAACTTGAGACTTAACCTGATTTTCTTGTGCAAATGTAACAAACCCCCATCCTCATGTGGTACGAAAAGACAGTAGGCACACAATTCCTTTGGTCCTCTCAGTCTGTTTCACCATGCTTGGCTTCAGCAACACCCTGTTTCCCTTCTGGGAAGCCAAGTCTCCCGACCCCTAACCCTCACTTGGGTCTTAACCCAAATTTCCTCTATGGAATGAAACATCTCCCTCTCCATAGGGTGTATTAACAGGCAGTATGTTATCCGCCGGATGGCCTACTCAGTCTGTTTTACCAATCTATGCTTCACCAAGACCCTGGTTCCATCCTGGGAAACCAATTCTCCCCAACCCTAACCCTAATTTGAGTCTCAGCCCGTTTTTCCTTTTTGGACTGAAACATACCGCCGTCCACAGAGTGTACCAAATGTCAGTATGGAAGCCATCTTGATGGCGACTCAGTCTGATTCACCAAGCTAGGCTTCACCAAGAACTCGTTTTCTACCTGGCAAGCCACATCTCCCCTTCCCTAGCCCTAACATGAGATTTTACCCCAATTTTCTTGTGCAACTGTAACAAACCGCCGTCCACGCTTTGAAGTAAAAGAAAGAAGGCACCCCGTTCTGATGGCCCACTCAGTCTGTTTTAGAAAGCTTGCCTTCACCGAAGCCCTGATTCCATTCGGGGAAGCCCAGTCTCCCCAATCCTAACCCTAACCTGGGTTTTAACCCTAATTTCCGTTTGGGAATCAAACATCCCCCGTCCAAACAGTGTTCTAAAAGACAGGAGGCAACCCTTGGTGAAGCCCCACTCACTCTATTTCAACATGCTTGGCTTTTCAGAGGCCCTGGTTCACTCCTGGGAAGCCAAGTCTCCACAACCCTAACCCTACCTGGAGTCTTAACCCTAATGTTCTTGTGCGACTGTAACAAACGCCCATCCACAGGTTGACAGTAGGCACACCACTCCTTTGGCCCTGTCAGTCTGTTTCACCATGCTTGGCTTCAGCAACACCCTGTTTCCCTTCTGGGAAGCCAAGTCTCCCGACCCCTAACCCACACTTGGGTCTTAACCCAAATTTCCTCTATGGAATGAAACATGTCCCTGTCCATAGGGTGTATTAACAGGCAGTATGTTATCCTCCTGATGGCCTACTCAGTCTGTTTTACCAATCTAGGCTTCACCAAAACCCTGGTTACATCCTGGGAAGCCAAGTCTCCCCAACCCTAACCCTAATTTGAGTCTCAACCCTCATTTCCTTTTGGGACTGAAACATACCGCCATCCACAGAGTGTACCAAATGTCAGTATGGAAGACATCTTGATGTCCCACTCAGTCTGATTCAGCAAGCTAGGCTTCACCAAGGACCCATTTCCAACCTGGGAAGCCACATCTCCCCAACCCTAACCCTAACTTCTGACTTAACCCTGATTTTCTTGTGCAAATGTAACAAACCCCCATCCTCATGTTGTACTAAAAGACAGTAGGCATACAATTCCTTTGGCCCTCTCAGTCTGTTTCACCATGCTTGGCTTCAGCAACACCCTGTTTCCATTCTGGGAAGCCATGTCTCCTGACCGCTAACCCTAACTTGGGTCTTAACCCTAATTTTTTCTTTGGACTGAAACATTTCCCTGTCCACATGGTGTACTAACTGGCAGTATGTTCTCCTCCTGATGGCCTACTCAGTCTGTTTTACCAATCTAGGCTTCACCAAGACCCTGGTTACATCCTGGGAAGCCAAGTCTCCCCAACCCTAACCCTAATTTGAGTCTCAGGCCAAATTTCCTTTTTGGACTGAAACATACCGCCGTCCACAGAGTGTACCAAATGTCAGTATGGAAGCCATCTTGATGTCCCACTCAGTCTGATTCAGCAAGCTAGGCTTCACCAAGGACGCGTTTCCAACCTGGGAAGCCACATCTCCCCAACCCTAACCCTAACTTGAGACTTAACCTGATTTTCTTGTGCGAATGTAACAAACCCCCATCCTCATGTTGTACTAAAAGACAGTAGGCACACAATTCCTTTGGCCCTCTCAGTCTGTTTCACCATGCTTGGCTTCAGCAACACCCTGTTTCCCTTCTGGGAAGCCATGTCTCCTGACCGCTAACCCTAACTTGGGTTTTAACCCTAATTTTTTCCTTGGACTGAAACATTTCCCTGTCCACATGGTGTACTAACTGGCAGTATGTTATCCTCCTGATGGCCTACTCAGTCTGTTTTACCAATCTAGGCTTCACCAAAACCCTGGTTACATCCTGGGAAGCCAAGTCTCCCCAACCCTAACCCTAATTTGAGTCTCAGGCTTAATTTCCTTTTTGGACTGAAACATACCGCCGTCCACAGAGTGTACCAAATGTCAGTATGGAAGACATCTTGATGTCCCACTCAGTCTGATTCAGCAAGCTAGGCTTCACCAAGGACCCGTTTCCAACCTGGAAAGCCACATCTCCCCAACCCTAACCCTAACTTGAGACTTAACCTGATTTTCTTGTGCAAATGTAACAAACCCCCATCCTCATGTTGTACTAAAAGACAGTAGGCACACAATTCCTTTGGCCCTCTCAGTCTGTTTCACCATGCTTGGCTTCAGCAACACCCTGTTTCCCTTCTGGGAAGCCAAGTCTCCCAACCCCTAACCCTCACTTGGGTCTTAACCCAAATATCCTCTATGGAATGAAACATCTCCCTCTCCATAGGGTGTGTTAACAGGCAGTATGTTATCCTCCTGATGGCCTACTCAGTCTGTTTTACCAATCTATGCTTCACCAAGACCCTGGTTCCATCCTGGGAAACCAATTCTCCCCAACCCTAACCCTAATTTGATTCTTAGCCCTTTTTTCCTTTTTGGACTGAAACATACCGCCGTCCACAGAGTGTACCAAATGTCAGTATGGAAGCCACCTTGATGGCGACTAAGTCTGATTCACCAAGCTAGGCTTCACCAAGAACTCGTTTTCTACCTGGCAAGCCACATCTCCCCATCCCTAGCCCTAACATGAGATTTTACCCCAATTTTCTTGTGCAACTGTAACAAACCGCCGTCCACACTTTGCACTAAAAGATAGTACGCACCCCGTTCTGATGTCCCACTCAGTCTGTTTTACCATGCTCGCCTTCACCAACACCCTGTTTCCATTCTGGGAAGCCCATTCTCCCGAACCCTACCCTAACTTGGGTTTTAACCCTAATTTCCTCTTGGGAATGAAACATCCCCAGTCCACACAGTGTACTAAAAGACAGGAGGCAACTTTCATGAAGGCCCACTCATTCTCTTTCAACATGTTTGGCTTTTCCGAGGCCATGGTTCACTCCTGGGAAGTCAAGTCTCCCCAACCCTAACCCTAACTTGGATCTTAACCCTAATTTCCTCTTGGGACTGAAACATGTCCCTGTCAACACTGTGTACTAACAGGCAATATATTATCCTCCTGATGGCCCATTCAGTCTGTTTTACCAATCGAGGCTTCACCAAGACCCTGGTTCCATCCTGGGAAGCCCAGTCTGCCCAACCCTAACCCTAACTTGGTTTTTAACCCAAATATTGTCGAGGAACTTTAACATCCCATATTCCACACGGTGTACTAAAAGACAGGAGGAAACCCATCCTGATGGGCCACTCAATCTGTTTCAGCATGCTTGGCTTTAGCGAGTTCCTGTTTCCCTCCTGAGAAGGCCAGTCTCCCCAACCCTAACCCTAATTAGAGTATCAACCCTAATTTCCTTTTTGGACTGAAACATACCGCCGTCCACAGAGTGTACCAAATATCAGTATGGAAGACATCTTGATGTCCCACTCAGTCTGATTCAGCAAGCTAGGCTTCACCAAGGACCCGTTTCCAACCTGGGAAGCCACATCTCCCCAACCCTAACCCTAACTTGAGACTTAAAGCTGATTTTCTTGTGCAAATGTAACAAACCCCCATCCTCATGTTGTACTAAAAGACAGTAGGCACACAATTCCTTTGGCCCTCTCAGTCTGTTTCACCATGCTTGGCTTCAGCAACACCCTGTTTCCCTTCTGGGAAGCCATGTCTCCTGACCTCTAACCCTAACTTGGGTCTTAACCCTAATTTTTTCTTTGGACTGAAACATTTCCCTGTCCACATGGTGTACTATCTGGCAGTATGTTATACTCCTGATGGCCTACTCAGTCTGTTTTACCAATCTAGGCTTCACCAAAACCCTGGTTACATCCTGGGAAGCCAAGTCTCCCCAACCCTAACCCTAATTTGAGTCTCACGCCTCGTTTCCTTTTGGGACTGAAACATACCGCCGTCCACAGAGTGTACCAAATGTCAGTATGGAAGACATCTTGATGTCCCACTCAGTCTGATTCAGCAAGCTAGGCTTCACCAAGGACCCGTTTCCAACCTGGGAAGCCACATCTCCCCAACCCTAACCCTAACTTGAGACTTTACCCTGATTTTCTTGTGCAAATGTAACAAACCCCCATCCTCATGTTGTACTAAACGACAGTAGGCACCCCGTTCTGATTACCCACTTTGTGTGTTCTACTAAGCTTGGCTTCAGCAACACCCTGTTTCCATTCTGGGAAGCCCAGTCTCCCCAACCCTAATCCTAACTTGGGTTTTAACCCAAATATTGTAGAGGAATGTGAACATCCCACAGTCCACACGGTGTAGTAAAAGACAGGAGGCAACCCATCCTAATGGGCCACTCACTGTGTTTCACTGTGCTTGGCTTTACCGAGGTCCTGGTTCCCTCCTGAGAATCCCAGTTTCCCCAACCCTAACCCTATTTTGAGTTTCAGCCCTAATTTCCTTTTTGGACCGAAACATACCGCCATCCACAGAGTGTACCAAACGTCAGTATGGAAGCCATCTTGATGGCGACTCAGTCTTATTCACCAAGCTAGGCTTCACCAAGAACTCGTTTTCTACCTGGCAAGCCACATCTCCCCATCACTAGCCCTAACATGAGATTTTACCCTAATTTTCTTGTGCAATTGTAAGAAACCGCCGTCCACGCTTTGTAGTAAAAGAAAGAAGGCACCCCGTTCTGATGGCCCACTCAGTCTGTTTTACCAAACTTACCGTCACCAACACCTTCTTTCCGTTCTGGGAAGACCAGTCTCCCGAACCCTAACCCTAACATGGGTTTTAACCCTAATTTCCTTTTGGGGATGAAACATCCCCCCGTCCACACAGTGTACTAAAAGACAGGAGATAACCTTTCATGAAGGCCCACTCATTCTCTTTCAACATGCTTTTCTTTTCCGAGGCCATGGTTCACTCCTGGGAAGGCAAGTCTCCCCAACCCTAACCCTAACTTGGGTCTTAACCCTAATTTTTTCTTTGGACTGAAACATTTCCCTGTCCACATGGTATACTAACTGGCAGTATGTTATACTCCTGACGGTCTACTCAGTCTGTTTTACCAATCGAGGTTTCACCAAGACCCTGGTTCCATCCTGGGAAGCCCAGTCTCCCCAACGCTAACTCTAACTTGGGTTTCAACCCAAATATTGTAGAGGAACGTTAACATCCCACAGTTCACAAGGTGTAGTAAAAGACAAGAGGCAACCCATCCTGTTGGGCCACTCAATCGGTGTCACCATGCTTGGCTTTACCGAGTTCCTGTTTCCCTCCTGAGTAGCCCAGTCTCCCCAACCCTAATCCTAATTGGAATCTCAACACTAATCTCCTTTTTGGACTGAAACATACCGCCGTCCACAGAGTGTACCAAATGTCAGTATGGAAGCCATCTTGTTGTCCCACTCAGTCTGATTCACCAAGCTAGGCTTCACCAAGAACCCATTTCCAACCTGGGAAGTCCAGTCTCCCAAACCCTAACCCCAACGTCGGTTTTAACCCTAATTTCCTTTTAGGAATGAAACATCCCCCCATCCACACGGTGTTCTAGAAGAAAGGAGGCAACCCTTCGTGAAGGCCCACTCATTCTGTTTCAACATGCTTGGCTTTTCCGAGGCCCTGGTTCACTCCTGGGAAGCCACGTCTCCCCAACCCTAACTCTAACTTGAGACTTAACCTAATTTTCTTGTGCAACTGTAACAAACCGCCGTCCACACTTTGCACTAAAAGATAGTACGCACCCCGTTCTGATGTCCCACTCAGTCTGTTTTACCATGCTCGCCTTCACCAACACCCTGTTTCCATTCTGGGAAGCCCATTTTCCCGAACCCTACCCTAACTTGGGTTTTAACCCTAATTTCCTCTTGGGAATGAAACATCCCCCCGTCCACACAGTGTACTAAAAGACAGGAGGCAACTTTCGTGAAGGCCCACTCATTCTCTTTCAACATGCTTTTCTTTTCCGAGGCCATGGTTCACTCCTGGGAAGTCAAGTCTCCCCAACCCTAACCCTAACTTGGATCTTAACCCTAATTTCCTCTTGGGACTGAAACATGTCCCTGTCCACACTGTGTACTAACGGGCAATATATTATCCTCCTGATGGCCCATTCAGTCTGTTTTACCAATCGAGGCTTCACCAAGACCCTGGTTCCATCCTGGGAAGCCCAGTCTGCCCAACCCTAACCCTAACTTGGTTTTTAACCCAAATATTGTAGAGGAACTTTAACATCCCACATTCCACACGGTGTACTAAAAGACAGGAGGAAACCCATCCTGATGGGCCACTCAATCTGTTTCAGCATGCTTGGCTTTAGCGAGTTCCTGTTTCCCTCCTGAGAAGGCCAGTCTCCCCACCCCTAACCCTAATTAGAGTATCCACCCTAATTTCCTTTTTGGACTGAAACATACCGCCGTCCACAGAGTGTACCAAATATCAGTATGGAAGCCATCTTGTTGTCCCACTCAGTCTGATTCATCAAGCTTGGCTTCACCAAGAACCCGTTTCCAACCTGGGAAGCCACATCTCCCCAACCCTTACCCTAACTTGAGTCTTAACCCTCATTTTCTTGTGCAACTGTAATAAACCCCCATCCACATGTTGTACTAAAAGACAGAAGGTACACCATTCTTTTGGCCCTCTCAGTCTGTTTCACCATGCTTGCCTTCAGCAAACCCTGTTTCCATTTTGGGATGCCAAGCCTCCCGACCCCTAAGCCTAACTTGGCACTTAACCCTAATTTCCTCTTTGGACTGAAACATGTCCCTGTCCACATGGTATACTAACGGGCAGTACGTTATCCTCCTGATGGCCTACTCAGTCTGTTTTACCAATCTAGGCTTCACCAAGGCTCTGGTTCCATCCAGGGAAGCCCAGTCTCCCCAACCCTAACCCTAACTTGGGTTTTAACCCAAATTTTGTTTAGGAACTTCAACATCCCCCAGTTCACACGGTGTGCTAAAGGCAGGAGGCAACCCATCCTGAAGGCCCACTCATTTTATTTCAACATGCCTGGCTTTCCCGACGCCCTGGTAAACTCCTGGGAATCGAAGTCTCCCCAACCCTAACCCTCACTTGGGTTTTAACTCAAATATTGTAGAAGGACGTTAACATCCCACAGTTCACAAGGTGTAGTACAAGACAAGAGGCAACCCATCCTTTTGGGCCACTCAATTGGTTTCACCATGCTTGGCTTTACCGAGGTCCTGGTTCCCTCCTGAGAAGCCCAGTTTTCCCAACCCTAATCCTAATTGGAGTCTCAACACTAATCTCCTTTTTGGACTGAAACATACCGCCGTCCACAGAGTGTACCAAATGTCAGCATGGAAGGCATCTTGTTGTCCCACTCAGTCTGATTCACCAAGCTAGGCTTCACCAAGAACCCATTTCCAACCTGGGAAGTCCAGTCTCCCAAACCCTAACCCCAATGTCGGTTTTAACCCTCATTTCCTTTTGGGAATGAAACATCCCCCCCATCCACACGGTGTTCTAGAAGACAGGAGGCAACCCTTCGTGAAGGCCCACTCATTCTGTTTCAACATCCTTGGCTTTTCCGAGGCCATGGTTCACTCCTGGGAAGGCAAGTCTCCCCAACCCTAACCCTAACTTGGATCTTAACCCTAATTTCCTCTTGGGACTGAAACATGTCCCTGTCCACACTGTGTACTAACAGGCAGTATGTTATCCTCCTGATGGCCTACTCAGTCTGTTTTACCAATCGAGGCTTCACCAAGACCCTGGTTCCATCCTGGGAAACCAATTCTCCCCAACCCTAACCCTAATTTGAGTCTTAGCCCTTTTTTCCTTTTTGGACTGAAACATACCGCCGTCCACAGAGTGTACCAAATGTCAGTATGGAAGCCATCTTGATGGCGACTCAGTCTGATTCACCAAGCTAGGCTTCACCAAGAACTCGTTTTCTACCTGGCAAGCCACATCTGCCCATCCCTAGCCCTAACATGAGATTTTACCCCAATTTTCTTGTGCAACTGTAACAAACCGCCGTCCATGCTTTGTAGTAAAAGAAAGAAGGCACCCCGTTCTGATGGCCCACTCAGTCTGTTTTAGCAAGCTTGCCTTCACCAAAGCCCTGTTTCCATTCGGGGAAGCCCAGTCTCCCCAACCCTAACCCTAATTTGAGTCTCAACCCTCATTTTCTTTTTGGACTGAAACATACCGCCGTCCACAGAGTGTATCAAATGTCAGTATGGAAGACATCTTGATGTCCCACTCAGTCTGATTCAGCAAGTTAGGCTTCACCAAGGACCCGTTTCCAACCTGGGAAGCCACATCTCCACAACCCTAACCCTAACTTCTGACTTAACCCTGATTTTCTTGGGCAAATGTAACAAACCCCCATCCTCATGTTGTACTAAAAGACAGTAGGCATACAATTCCTTTGGCCCTCTCAGTCTGTTTCACCATGCTTGGCTTCAGCAACACCCTGTTTCCATTCTGGGAAGCCATGTCTCCTGACCGCTAACCCTAACTTGGGTCTTAACCCTAATTTTTTCTTTGGACTGAAACATTTCCCTGTCCACATGGTGTACTAACTGGCAGTATGTTATCCTCCTGATGGCCTACTCAGTCTGTTTTAGCAATCTAGGCTTCACCAAGACCCTGGTTACATCCTGGGAAGCCAAGTCTCCCCAACCCTAACCCTAATTTGAGTCTCAGGCCAAATTTCCTTTTTGGACTGAAACATACCGCCGTCCACAGAGTGTACCAAATGTCAGTATGGAAGCCATCTTGATGTCCCACTCAGTCTGATTCAGCAAGCTAGGCTTCACCAAGGATGCGTTTCCAACCTGGGAAGCCACATCTCCCCAACCCTAACCCTCACTTGAGACTTAACCTGATTTTCTTGTGCGAATGTAACAAACCCCCATCCTCATGTTCTACTAAAAGACAGTAGGCACACAATTCCTTTGGCCCTCTCAGTCTGTTTCACCATGCTTGGCTTCAGCAACACCCTGTTTCCCTTCTGGGAAGCCATGTCTCCTGACCGCTAAGCCTAACTTGGGTTTTAACCCTAATTTTTTCCTTGGACTGAAACATTTCCCTGTCCACATGGTGTACTAACTGGCAGTATGTTATACTCCTGATGGCCTACTCAGTCTGTTTTACCAATCTAGGCTTCACCAAAACACTGGTTACATCCTGGGAAGCCAAGTCTCCCCAACCCTAACCCTAATTTGAGTCTCAGGCCCAATTTCCTTTTTGGACTGAAACATACCGCCGTCCACAGAGTGTACCAAATGTCAGTATGGAAGACATCTTGATGTCCCACTCAGTCTGATTCAGCAAGCTAGGCTTCACCAAGGACCCGTTTCCAACCTGGGAAGCCACATCTCCCCAACCCTAACCCTCACTTGAGACTTAACCTGATTTTCTTGTGCAAATGTAACAAACCCCCATCCTCATGTTGTACTAAAAGACAGTAGGCACACAATTCCTTTGGCCCTCTCAGTCTGTTTCACCATGCTTGGCTTCAGCAACACCCTGTTTCCCTTCTGGGAAGCCAAGTCTCCCAACCCCTAACCCTCACTTGGGTCTTAACCCAAATATCCTCTATGGAATGAAACATCTCCCTCTCCATAGGGTGTATTAACAGGCAGTATGTTATCCTCCTGATGGCCCATTCAGTCTGTTTTACCAATCGAGGCTTCACCAAGACCCTGGTTCCATCCTGGGAAGCCCAGTCTGCCCAACCCTAACCCTAACTTGGTTTTTAACCCAAATATTGTAGAGGAACTTTAACATCCCACATTCCACACGGTGTACTAAAAGACAGGAGGAAACCCATCCTGATGGGCCACTCAATCTGTTTCAGCATGCTTGGCTTTAGCGAGTTCCTGTTTCCCTCCTGAGAAGGCCAGTCTCCCCACCCCTAACCCTAATTAGAGTATCCACCCTAATTTCCTTTTTGGACTGAAACATACCGCCGTCCACAGAGTGTACCAAATATCAGTATGGAAGCCATCTTGTTGTCCCACTCAGTCTGATTCATCAAGCTTGGCTTCACCAAGAACCCGTTTCCAACCTGGGAAGCCACATCTCCCCAACCCTTACCCTAACTTGAGTCTTAACCCTCATTTTCTTGTGCAACTGTAATAAACCCCCATCCACATGTTGTACTAAAAGACAGAAGGTACACCATTCTTTTGGCCCTCTCAGTCTGTTTCACCATGCTTGCCTTCAGCAAACCCTGTTTCCATTTTGGGATGCCAAGCCTCCCGACCCCTAAGCCTAACTTGGCACTTAACCCTAATTTCCTCTTTGGACTGAAACATGTCCCTGTCCACATGGTATACTAACGGGCAGTACGTTATCCTCCTGATGGCCTACTCAGTCTGTTTTACCAATCTAGGCTTCACCAAGGCTCTGGTTCCATCCAGGGAAGCCCAGTCTCCCCAACCCTAACCCTAACTTGGGTTTTAACCCAAATTTTGTTTAGGAACTTCAACATCCCCCAGTTCACACGGTGTGCTAAAGGCAGGAGGCAACCCATCCTGAAGGCCCACTCATTTTATTTCAACATGCCTGGCTTTCCCGACGCCCTGGTAAACTCCTGGGAATCGAAGTCTCCCCAACCCTAACCCTCACTTGGGTTTTAACTCAAATATTGTAGAAGGACGTTAACATCCCACAGTTCACAAGGTGTAGTACAAGACAAGAGGCAACCCATCCTTTTGGGCCACTCAATTGGTTTCACCATGCTTGGCTTTACCGAGGTCCTGGTTCCCTCCTGAGAAGCCCAGTTTTCCCAACCCTAATCCTAATTGGAGTCTCAACACTAATCTCCTTTTTGGACTGAAACATACCGCCGTCCACAGAGTGTACCAAATGTCAGCATGGAAGGCATCTTGTTGTCCCACTCAGTCTGATTCACCAAGCTAGGCTTCACCAAGAACCCATTTCCAACCTGGGAAGTCCAGTCTCCCAAACCCTAACCCCAATGTCGGTTTTAACCCTCATTTCCTTTTGGGAATGAAACATCCCCCCCATCCACACGGTGTTCTAGAAGACAGGAGGCAACCCTTCGTGAAGGCCCACTCATTCTGTTTCAACATCCTTGGCTTTTCCGAGGCCATGGTTCACTCCTGGGAAGGCAAGTCTCCCCAACCCTAACCCTAACTTGGATCTTAACCCTAATTTCCTCTTGGGACTGAAACATGTCCCTGTCCACACTGTGTACTAACAGGCAGTATGTTATCCTCCTGATGGCCTACTCAGTCTGTTTTACCAATCGAGGCTTCACCAAGACCCTGGTTCCATCCTGGGAAACCAATTCTCCCCAACCCTAACCCTAATTTGAGTCTTAGCCCTTTTTTCCTTTTTGGACTGAAACATACCGCCGTCCACAGAGTGTACCAAATGTCAGTATGGAAGCCATCTTGATGGCGACTCAGTCTGATTCACCAAGCTAGGCTTCACCAAGAACTCGTTTTCTACCTGGCAAGCCACATCTGCCCATCCCTAGCCCTAACATGAGATTTTACCCCAATTTTCTTGTGCAACTGTAACAAACCGCCGTCCATGCTTTGTAGTAAAAGAAAGAAGGCACCCCGTTCTGATGGCCCACTCAGTCTGTTTTAGCAAGCTTGCCTTCACCAAAGCCCTGTTTCCATTCGGGGAAGCCCAGTCTCCCCAATCCTAACCCTAACCTGGGTTTTAACCCTAATTTCCGTTTGGGAATTAAACATCCCCCGTCCAAACAGTGTTCTAAAAGACAGGAGGCAACCCTTGGTGAAGCCCCACTCACTCTATTTCAACATGCTTGGCTTTTCAGAGGCCCTGGTTCACTCCTGGGAAGCCAAGTCTCCACAACCCTAACCCTACCTGGAGTCTTAACCCTAATGTTCTTGTGCGACTGTAACAAACGCCCACCCACAGGTTGACAGTAGGCACACCACTCCTTTGGCCCTGTCAGTCTGTTTCACCATGCTTGGCATCAGCAACACCCTGTTTCCCTTCTGGGAAGCCAAGTCTCCCGACCCCTAACCCTCACTTGGGTCTTAACCCTAATTTCCTCTATGGAATGAAACATGTCCCTGTCCATAGGGTGTATTAACAGGCAGTATGTTATCCTCCTGATGGCCTACTCAGTCTGTTTTACCAATCTAGGCTTCACCAAGACCCTGGTTCCATCCGGGGAAACAAGTCTCCCCAACCCTAACCCTAATTTGAGTCTCAGGCCTAATTTCCTTTTTGGACTGAAACATACCGCCGTCCACAGAGTGTACCAAATGTCAGTATGGAAGACATCTTGATGTCCCACTCAGTCTGATTCAGCAAGTTAGGCTTCACCAAGGACCCGTTTCCAACCTGGGAAGCCACATCTCCCCAACCCTAACCCTAACTTGAGACTTAACCTGATTTTCTTGTGCGAATGTAACAAACCCCCATCCTCATGTTGTACTGAAAGACAGTAGGCACACAATTCCTTTGGCGCTCTCAGTCTGTTTCACCATGCTTGGCTTCAGCAACACCCTGTTTCCATTCTGGGAAGCCATGTCTCCTGACCGCTAACCCTAACTTGGGTCTTAACCCTAATTTTTTCTTCCGACTGAAACATTTCCCTGTCCACATGGTGTACTAACTGGCAGTATGTTATACTCCTGATGGCCTACTCAGTCTGTTTTACCAATCTAGGCTTCACCAAAACCCTGGTTACATCCTGGGAAGCCAAGTCTCCCCAACCCTAACCCTAATTTGAGTCTCAACCCTCATTTTCTTTTTGGACTGAAACATACCGCCGTCCACAGAGTGTATCAAATGTCAGTATGGAAGACATCTTGATGTCCCACTCAGTCTGATTCAGCAAGCTAGGCTTCACCAAGGATGCGTTTCCAACCTGGGAAGCCACATCTCCCCAACCCTAACCCTAACTTCTGACTTAACCCTGATTTTCTTGTGCAAATGTAACAAACCCCCATCCTCATGTTCTACTAAAAGACAGTAGGCATACAATTCCTTTGGCCCTCTCAGTCTGTTTCACCATGCTTGGCTTCAGCAACACCCTGTTTCCCTTCTGGGAAGCCATGTCTCCTGACCGCTAACCCTAACTTGGGTTTTAACCCTAATTTTTTCCTTGGACTGAAACATTTCCCTGTCCACATGGTGTACTAACTGGCAGTATGTTATCCTCCTGATGGCCTACTCAGTCTGTTTTAGCAATCTAGGCTTCACCAAAACCCTGGTTACATCCTGGGAAGCCAAGTCTCCCCAACCCTAACCCTAATTTGAGTCTCAGGCCTAATTTCCTTTTTGGACTGAAACATAACGCCGTCCACAGAGTGTACCAAATGTCAGTATGGAAGACATCTTGATGTCCCACTCAGTCTGATTCAGCAAGCTAGGCTTCACCAAGGACGCGTTTCCAACCTGGAAAGCCACATCTCCCCAACCCTAACCCTAACTTGACACTTAACCTGATTTTCTTGTGCAAATGTAACAAACCCCCATCCTCATGTTGTACTAAAAGACAGTAGGCACACAATTCCTTTGGCCCTCTCAGTCTGTTTCACCATGCTTGGCTTCAGCAACACCCTGTTTCCCTTCTGGGAAGCCATGTCTCCTGACCGCTAACCCTAACTTGGGTCTTAACCCTAATTTTTTCCTTGGACTGAAACATTTCCCTGTCCACATGGTGTACTAACTGGCAGTATGTTATACTCCTGATGGCCTACTCAGTCTGTTTTACCAATCTAGGCTTCACCAAAACACTGGTTACATCCTGGGAAGCCAAGTCTCCCCAACCCTAACCCTAATTTGAGTCTCAGGCCCAATTTCCTTTTTGGACTGAAACATAATGCCGTCCACAGAGTGTACCAAATGTCAGTATGGAAGACATCTTGATGTCCCTCTCAGTCTGATTCAGCATGTTAGGCTTCACCAAGGACCCGTTTCCAACCTGGGAAGCCACATCTCCCCATCGCTAGCCCTAACATGAGATTTTACCCTAATTTTCTTGTGCAAATGTAACAAACCCCCATCCTCATGTTCTACTAAAAGACAGTAGGCACACAATTCCTTTGGCCCTCTCAGTCTGTTTCACCATGCTTGGCTTCACCAACACCCTGTTTCCCTTCTGGGAAGCCATGTCTCCTGACCGCTAACCCTAACTTGGGTCTTAACCCTAATTTTTTCTTTGGACTGAAACAGTTCCCTGTCCACATGGTGTACTAACTGGCAGTATGTTATACTCCTGATGACCTACTCAGTCTGTTTTACCAATCTAGGCTTCACCAAAACCCTGGTTACATCCTGGGAAGCCAATTCTCCCCAACCCTAACCCTAATTTGAGTCTTAGCCCTAATTTCCTTTTTGGACTGAAACATACCGCCGTCCACAGAGTGTACCAAATGTCAGTATGGAAGACATCTTGATGTCCCACTCAGTCTGATTCAGCAAGCTAGGCTTCACCAAGGACGCGTTTCCAACCTGGGAAGCCACATCTCCCCAACCCTAACCCTCACTTGAGACTTAACCTGATTTTCTTGTGCAAATGTAACAAACCCCCATCCTCATGTTGTACTAAAAGACAGTAGGCACACGATTCCTTTGGCCCTCTCAGTCTGTTTCACCATGCTTGGCTTCAGCAACACCGTGTTTCCATTCTGGGAAGCCATATCTCCTGACCGCTAACCCTAACTTGGGTCTTAACCCTAATTTTTTCTTCCGACTGAAACATTTCCCTGTCCACATGGTGTACTAACTGGCAGTATGTTATACTCCTGATGGCCTACTCAGTCTGTTTTACCAATCTAGGCTTCACCAAAACCCTGGTTACATCCTGGGAAGCCAAGTCTCCCCAACCCTAACCCTAATTTGAGTCTCAGGCCTCGTTTCCTTTTGGGACTGAAACATACCGCCGTCCACAGAGTGTACCAAATGTCAGTATGGAAGACATCTTGATGTCCCACTCAGTCTGATTCAGCAAGCTAGGCTTCACCAAGGACCCGTTTCCAACCTGGGAAGCCACATCTCCCCAACCCTAACCCTAACTTGAGACTTAACCTGATTTTCTTGTGCAAATGTAACAAACCCCCATCCTCATGTTGTACTAAAAGACAGTAGGCACACGATTCCTTTGGCCCTCTCAGTCTGTTTCACCATGCTTGGCTTCAGCAACACCCTGTTTCCATTCTGGGAAGCCATGTCTCCTGACCGCTAACCCTAACTTGGGTCTTAACCCTAATTTTTTCTTTGGACTGAAACATTTCCCTGTCCACATGGTGTACTAACTGGCAGTATGTTATACTCCTGATGGCCTACTCAGTCTGTTTTACCAATCTAGGCTTCACCAAAACCCTGGTTACATCCTGGGAAGCCAAGTCTCCCCAACCCTAACCCTAATTTGAGTCTTAGCCCTTTTTTCCTTTTTGGACTGAAACATACCGCCGTCCACAGAGTGTACCAAATGTCAGTATGGAAGCCATCTTGATGGCGACTCAGTCTGATTCACCAAGCTAGGCTTCACCAAGAACTCGTTTTCTACCTGGCAAGCCACATCTCCCCATCCCTAGCCCTAACATGAGATTTTACCCCAATTTTCTTGTGCAACTGTAACAAACCGCCGTCCACGCTTTGTAGTAAAAGAAAGAAGGCACCCCGTTCTGATGGCCCACTCAGTCTGTTTTAGCAAGCTTGCCTTCACCAAAGCCCTGTTTCCATTCGAGGAAGCCCAGTCTCCCCAATCCTAACCCTAACCTGGGTTTTAACCCTAATTTCCGTTTGGGAATCAAACATCCCCCGTCCAAACAGTGTTCTAAAAGACAGGAGGCAACCCTTGGTGAAGCCCCACTCACTCTATTTCAACATGCTTGGCTTTTCAGAGGCCCTGGTTCACTCCTGGGAAGCCAAGTCTCCACAACCCTAACCCTACCTGGAGTCTTAACCCTAATGTTCTTGTGCGACTGTAACAAACGCCCATCCACAGGTTGACAGTAGGCACACCACTCCTTTGGCCCTGTCAGTCTGTTTCACCATGCTTGGCTTCAGCAACACCCTGTTTCCCTTCTGGGAAGCCAAGTCTCCCGACCCCTAACCCTCACTTGGGTCTTAACCCAAATTTCCTCTATGGATTGAAACATGTCCCTGTCCATAGGGTGTATTAACAGGCAGTATGTTATCCTTCTGATGGCCTACTCAGTCTGTTTTACCAAATTAGGCTTCACCAAGACCCTGGTTCCCTCCTGGGAAAACAAGTCTCCCCAACCCTAAAACTAATTTGAGTCTCAGGCCTAATTTCCTTTTTGGACTGAAACATACTGCCGTCCACAGAGTGTACCAAATGTCAGTATGGAAGACATCTTGATGTCCCACTCAGTCTGATTCAGCAAGTTAGGCTTCACCAAGGACCCGTTTCCAACCTGGGAAGCCACATCTCCCCAACCCTAACCCTAACTTGAGACTTAACCTGATTTTCTTGTGCAAATGTAACAAACCCCCATCCTCATGTCCTACTAAAAGACAGTAGGCATACAATTCCTTTGGCCCTCTCAGTCTGTTTCACCATGCTTGGCTTCAGCAACACCCTGTTTCCCTTCTGGGAAGCCATGTCTCCTGACCGCTAACCCTAACTTGGGTCTTAACCCTAATTTTTTCTTTGGACTGAAACATTTCCCTGTCCACATGGTGTACTAACTGGCAGTATGTTATCCTCCTGATGGCCTACTCAGTCTGTTTTAGCAATCTAGGCTTCACCAAGACCCTGGTTACA
The DNA here is from genome assembly GCF_057233095.1 of Heloderma suspectum. Taxonomy (NCBI): domain Eukaryota; kingdom Metazoa; phylum Chordata; class Lepidosauria; order Squamata; family Helodermatidae; genus Heloderma; species Heloderma suspectum. The sequence goes on from NC_139461.1 coordinate 147,846,793, forward strand.
TCCTGGGAAGCCAAGTCTCCCCAACCCTAACCCTAATTTGAGTCTCAGGCCAAATTTCCTTTTTGGACTGAAACATACCGCCGTCCACAGAGTGTACCAAATGTCAGTATGGAAGCCATCTTGATGTCCCACTCAGTCTGATTCAGCAAGCTAGGCTTCACCAAGGATGCGTTTCCAACCTGGGAAGCCACATCTCCCCAACCCTAACCCTCACTTGAGACTTAACCTGATTTTCTTGTGCGAATGTAACAAACCCCCATCCTCATGTTCTACTAAAAGACAGTAGGCACACAATTCCTTTGGCCCTCTCAGTCTGTTTCACCATGCTTGGCTTCAGCAACACCCTGTTTCCCTTCTGGGAAGCCATGTCTCCTGACCGCTAACCCTAACTTGGGTTTTAACCCTAATTTTTTCCTTGGACTGAAACATTTCCCTGTCCACATGGTGTACTAACTGGCAGTATGTTATCCTCCTGATGGCCTACTCAGTCTGTTTTACCAATCTAGGCTTCACCAAAACCCTGGTTACATCCTGGGAAGCCAAGTCTCCCCAACCCTAACCCTAATTTGAGTCTCAGGCCTAATTTCCTTTTTGGACTGAAACATAACGCCGTCCACAGAGTGTACCAAATGTCAGTATGGAAGACATCTTGATGTCCCACTCAGTCTGATTCAGCAAGCTAGGCTTCACCAAGGACGCGTTTCCAACCTGGAAAGCCACATCTCCCCAACCCTAACCCTAACTTGACACTTAACCTGATTTTCTTGTGCAAATGTAACAAACCCCCATCCTCATGTTGTACTAAAAGACAGTAGGCACACAATTCCTTTGGCCCTCTCAGTCTGTTTCACCATGCTTGGCTTCAGCAACACCCTGTTTCCCTTCTGGGAAGCCATGTCTCCTGACCGCTAACCCTAACTTGGGTCTTAACCCTAATTTTTTCCTTGGACTGAAACATTTCCCTGTCCACATGGTGTACTAACTGGCAGTATGTTATACTCCTGATGGCCTACTCAGTCTGTTTTACCAATCTAGGCTTCACCAAAACACTGGTTACATCCTGGGAAGCCAAGTCTCCCCAACCCTAACCCTAATTTGAGTCTCAGGCCCAATTTCCTTTTTGGACTGAAACATAATGCCGTCCACAGAGTGTACCAAATGTCAGTATGGAAGACATCTTGATGTCCCTCTCAGTCTGATTCAGCATGTTAGGCTTCACCAAGGACCCGTTTCCAACCTGGGAAGCCACATCTCCCCATCGCTAGCCCTAACATGAGATTTTACCCTAATTTTCTTGTGCAAATGTAACAAACCCCCATCCTCATGTTCTACTAAAAGACAGTAGGCACACAATTCCTTTGGCCCTCTCAGTCTGTTTCACCATGCTTGGCTTCACCAACACCCTGTTTCCCTTCTGGGAAGCCATGTCTCCTGACCGCTAACCCTAACTTGGGTCTTAACCCTAATTTTTTCTTTGGACTGAAACAGTTCCCTGTCCACATGGTGTACTAACTGGCAGTATGTTATACTCCTGATGACCTACTCAGTCTGTTTTACCAATCTAGGCTTCACCAAAACCCTGGTTACATCCTGGGAAGCCAATTCTCCCCAACCCTAACCCTAATTTGAGTCTTAGCCCTAATTTCCTTTTTGGACTGAAACATACCGCCGTCCACAGAGTGTACCAAATGTCAGTATGGAAGACATCTTGATGTCCCACTCAGTCTGATTCAGCAAGCTAGGCTTCACCAAGGACGCGTTTCCAACCTGGGAAGCCACATCTCCCCAACCCTAACCCTCACTTGAGACTTAACCTGATTTTCTTGTGCAAATGTAACAAACCCCCATCCTCATGTTGTACTAAAAGACAGTAGGCACACGATTCCTTTGGCCCTCTCAGTCTGTTTCACCATGCTTGGCTTCAGCAACACCGTGTTTCCATTCTGGGAAGCCATATCTCCTGACCGCTAACCCTAACTTGGGTCTTAACCCTAATTTTTTCTTCCGACTGAAACATTTCCCTGTCCACATGGTGTACTAACTGGCAGTATGTTATACTCCTGATGGCCTACTCAGTCTGTTTTACCAATCTAGGCTTCACCAAAACCCTGGTTACATCCTGGGAAGCCAAGTCTCCCCAACCCTAACCCTAATTTGAGTCTCAGGCCTCGTTTCCTTTTGGGACTGAAACATACCGCCGTCCACAGAGTGTACCAAATGTCAGTATGGAAGACATCTTGATGTCCCACTCAGTCTGATTCAGCAAGCTAGGCTTCACCAAGGACCCGTTTCCAACCTGGGAAGCCACATCTCCCCAACCCTAACCCTAACTTGAGACTTAACCTGATTTTCTTGTGCAAATGTAACAAACCCCCATCCTCATGTTGTACTAAAAGACAGTAGGCACACGATTCCTTTGGCCCTCTCAGTCTGTTTCACCATGCTTGGCTTCAGCAACACCCTGTTTCCATTCTGGGAAGCCATGTCTCCTGACCGCTAACCCTAACTTGGGTCTTAACCCTAATTTTTTCTTTGGACTGAAACATTTCCCTGTCCACATGGTGTACTAACTGGCAGTATGTTATACTCCTGATGGCCTACTCAGTCTGTTTTACCAATCTAGGCTTCACCAAAACCCTGGTTACATCCTGGGAAGCCAAGTCTCCCCAACCCTAACCCTAATTTGAGTCTTAGCCCTTTTTTCCTTTTTGGACTGAAACATACCGCCGTCCACAGAGTGTACCAAATGTCAGTATGGAAGCCATCTTGATGGCGACTCAGTCTGATTCACCAAGCTAGGCTTCACCAAGAACTCGTTTTCTACCTGGCAAGCCACATCTCCCCATCCCTAGCCCTAACATGAGATTTTACCCCAATTTTCTTGTGCAACTGTAACAAACCGCCGTCCACGCTTTGTAGTAAAAGAAAGAAGGCACCCCGTTCTGATGGCCCACTCAGTCTGTTTTAGCAAGCTTGCCTTCACCAAAGCCCTGTTTCCATTCGAGGAAGCCCAGTCTCCCCAATCCTAACCCTAACCTGGGTTTTAACCCTAATTTCCGTTTGGGAATCAAACATCCCCCGTCCAAACAGTGTTCTAAAAGACAGGAGGCAACCCTTGGTGAAGCCCCACTCACTCTATTTCAACATGCTTGGCTTTTCAGAGGCCCTGGTTCACTCCTGGGAAGCCAAGTCTCCACAACCCTAACCCTACCTGGAGTCTTAACCCTAATGTTCTTGTGCGACTGTAACAAACGCCCATCCACAGGTTGACAGTAGGCACACCACTCCTTTGGCCCTGTCAGTCTGTTTCACCATGCTTGGCTTCAGCAACACCCTGTTTCCCTTCTGGGAAGCCAAGTCTCCCGACCCCTAACCCTCACTTGGGTCTTAACCCAAATTTCCTCTATGGATTGAAACATGTCCCTGTCCATAGGGTGTATTAACAGGCAGTATGTTATCCTTCTGATGGCCTACTCAGTCTGTTTTACCAAATTAGGCTTCACCAAGACCCTGGTTCCCTCCTGGGAAAACAAGTCTCCCCAACCCTAAAACTAATTTGAGTCTCAGGCCTAATTTCCTTTTTGGACTGAAACATACTGCCGTCCACAGAGTGTACCAAATGTCAGTATGGAAGACATCTTGATGTCCCACTCAGTCTGATTCAGCAAGTTAGGCTTCACCAAGGACCCGTTTCCAACCTGGGAAGCCACATCTCCCCAACCCTAACCCTAACTTGAGACTTAACCTGATTTTCTTGTGCAAATTTAACAAACCCCCATCCTCATGTCCTACTAAAAGACAGTAGGCACACGATTCGTTTGGCCCTCTCAGTCTGTTTCACCATGCTTGGCTTCAGCAACACCCTGTTTCCCTTCTGGGAAGCCAAGTCTCCCGACCCCTAACCCTCACTTGGGTCTTAACCCAAATATCCTCTATGGAATGAAACATCTCCCTCTCCATAGGGTGTATTAACAGGCAGTATGTTATCCTCCGGATGGCCTACTCAGTCTGTTTTACCAATCTATGCTTCACCAAGACCCTGGTTCCATCCTGGGAAACCAATTCTCCCCAACCCTAACCCTAATTTGAGTCTCAGCCCATTTTTCCTTTTTGGACTGAAACATACCGCCGTCCACAGAGTGTACCAAATGTCAGTATGGAAGCCATCTTGATGGCGACTCAGTCTGATTCACCAAGCTAGGCTTCACCAAGAACTCGTTTTCTACCTGGCAAGCCACATCTCCCCTTCCCTAGCCCTAACATGAGATTTTACCCCAATTTTCTTGTGCAACTGTAACAAACCGCCGTCCACGCTTTGAAGTAAAAGAAAGAAGGCACCCCGTTCTGATGGCCCACTCAGTCTGTTTTAGCAAGCTTGCCTTCACCAAAGCCCTGATTCCATTCGGGGAAGCCCAGTCTCCCCAATCCTAACCCTAACCTGGGTTTTAACCCTAATTTCCGTTTGGGAATCAAACATCCCCCGTCCAAACAGTGTTCTAAAAGACAGGAGGCAACCCTTGGTGAAGCCCCACTCACTCTATTTCAACATGCTTGGCTTTTCAGAGGCACTGGTTCACTCCTGGGAAGCCAAGTCTCCACAACCCTAACCCTACCTGGAGTCTTAACCCTAATGTTCTTGTGCGACTGTAACAAACGCCCATCCACAGGTTGACAGTAGGCACACCACTCCTTTGGCCCTGTCAGTCTGTTTCACCATGCTTGGCTTCAGCAACACCCTGTTTCCCTTCTGGGAAGCCAAGTCTCCCGACCCCTAACCCTCACTTGGGTCTTAACCCTAATTTCCTCTATGGAATGAAACATGTCCCTGTCCATAGGGTGTATTAACAGGCAGTATGTTATCCTCCTGATGGCCTACTCAGTCTGTTTTACCAATCTATGCTTCACCAAGACCCTGGTTCCCTCCTGGGAAACCAATTCTCCCCAACCCTAACCCTAATTTTAGTCTTAGCCCTAATTTCCTTTTTGGACTGAAACATACCGCCGTCCACAGAGTGTACCAAATGTCAGTATGGAAGACATCTTGATGTCCCACTCAGTCTGATTCAGCAAGCTAGGCTTCACCAAGGACCTATTTCTAGCCTGGGAAGCCACATCTCCCCAACCCTAACCCTAACTTGAGACTCAACCTGATTTCGTTGTGCAAATGTAACAAACCCCCATCCTCATGTTGTACTAAAAGACAGTAGGCACACAATTCCTTTGGCCCTCTCAGTCTGTTTCACCATGCTTGGCTTCAGCAACACCGTGTTTCCATTCTGGGAAGCCATATCTCCTGACAGCTAACCCTAACTTGGGTCTTAACCCTAATTTTTTTCTTCCGAATGAAACATTTCCCTGTCCACATGGTGTACTAACTGGCAGTATGTTATACTCCTGATGGCCTACTCAGTCTGTTTTACCAATCTAGGCTTCACCAAAACCCTGGTTACATCCTGGGAAGCCAAGTCTCCCCAACCCTAACCCTAATTTGAGTCTCAGGCCTCGTTTCCTTTTGGGACTGAAACATACCGCCGTCCACAGAGTGTACCAAATGTCAGTATGGAAGACATCTTGATGTCCCACTCAGTCTGATTCAGCAAGCTAGGCTTCACCAAGGACCCGTTTCCAACCTGGGAAGCCACATCTCCCCAACCCTAACCCTAACTTGAGACTTAACCTGATTTTCTTGTGCAAATGTAACAAACCCCCATCCTCATGTTGTACTAAAAGACAGTAGGCACACGATTCCTTTGGCCCTCTCAGTCTGTTTCACCATGCTTGGCTTCAGCAACACCCTGTTTCCCTTCTGGGAAGCCATGTCTCCTGACCGCTAACCCTAACTTGGGTCTTAACCCTAATTTTTTCTTTGGACTGAAACATTTCCCTGTCCACATGGTGTACTAACTGGCAGTATGTTATACTCCTGATGGCCTACTCAGTCTGTTTTACCAATCTAGGCTTCACCAAAACCCTGGTTACAACCTGGGAAGCCAAGTCTCCCCAACCCTAACCCTAATTTGAGTCTCAGGCCTAATTTCCTTTTTGGACTGAAACATACTGCCGTCCACAGAGTGTACCAAATGTCAGTATGGAAGACATCTTGATGTCCCACTCAGTCTGATTCAGCAAGTTAGGCTTCACCAAGGACCCGTTTCCAACCTGGGAAGCCACATCTCCCCAACCCTAACCCTCACATGAGACTTAACCTGATTTTCTTGTGCAAATGTAACAAACCCCCATCCTCATGTCCTACTAAAAGACAGTAGGCACACGATTCCTTTGGCCCTCTCAGTCTGTTTCACCATGCTTGGCTTCAGCAACACCCTGTTTCCCTTCTGGGAAGCCAAGTCTCCCGACCCCTAACCCTCACTTGGGTCTTAACCCAAATATCCTCTATGGAATGAAACATCTCCCTCTCCATAGGGTGTATTAACAGGCAGTATGTTATCCTCCTGATGGCCTACTCAGTCTGTTTTACCAATCTATGCTTCACCAAGACCCTGGTTCCATCCTGGGAAACCAATTCTCCCCAACCCTAACCCTAATTTGAGTCTTAGCCCTTTTTTCCTTTTTGGACTGAAACATACCGCCGTCCACAGAGTGTACCAAATGTCAGTATGGAAGCCATCTTGATGGCGACTCAGTCTGATTCACCAAGCTAGGCTTCACCAAGAACTCGTTTTCTACCTGGCAAGCCACATCTCCCCATCCCTAGCCCTAACATGAGATTTTACCCCAATTTTCTTGTGCAACTGTAACAAACCGCCGTCCACGCTTTGTAGTAAAAGAAAGAAGGCACCCCGTTCTGATGGCCCACTCTGTCTGTTTTAGCAAGCTTGCCTTCACCAAAGCCCTGTTTCCATTCGGGGAAGCCCAGTCTCCCCAATCCTAACCCTAACCTGGGTTTTAACCCTAATTTCCGTTTGGGAATCAAACATCCCCGGTCCAAACAGTGTTCTAAAAGACAGGAGGCAACCCTTGGTGAAGCCCCACTCACTCTATTTCAACATGCTTGGCTTTTCAGAGGCCCTGGTTCACTCCTGGGAAGCCAAGTCTCCACAACCCTAACCCTACCTGGAGTCTTAACCCTAATGTTCTTGTGCGACTGTAACAAACGCCCATCCACAGGTTGACAGTAGGCACACCACTCCTTTGGCCCTGTCAGTCTGTTTCACCATGCTTGGCTTCAGCAACACCCTGTTTCCCTTCTGGGAAGCCAAGTCTCCCGACCCCTAACCCTCACTTGGGTCTTAACCCAAATTTCCTCTATGGATTGAAACATGTCCCTGTCCATAGGGTGTATTAACAGGCAGTATGTTATCCTCCTGATGGCCTACTCAGTCTGTTTTACCAAATTAGGCTTCACCAAGACCCTGGTTCCCTCCTGGGAAAACAAGTCTCCCCAACCCTAAAACTAATTTGAGTCTCAGGCCTAATTTCCTTTTTGGACTGAAACATACTGTCGTCCACAGAGTGTACCAAATGTCACTATGGAAGACATCTTGATGTCCCACTCAGTCTGATTCAGCAAGTTAGGCTTCACCAAGGACCCGTTTCCAACCTGGGAAGCCACATCTCCCCAACCCTAACCCTAACTTGAGACTTAACCTGATTTTCTTGTGCAAATGTAACAAACCCCCATCCTCATGTCCTACTAAAAGACAGTAGGCACACGATTCGTTTGGCCCTCTCAGTCTGTTTCACCATGCTTGGCTTCAGCAACACCCTGTTTCCATTCTGGGAAGCCAAGTCTCCCGACCCCTAACCCTCACTTGGGTCTTAACCCAAATATCCTCTATGGAATGAAACATCTCCCTCTCCATAGGGTGTATTAACAGGCAGTATGTTATCCTCCTGATGGCCTACTCAGTCTGTTTTACCAATCTATGCTTCACCAAGACCCTGGTTCCATCCTGGGAAACCAATTCTCCCCAACCCTAACCCTAATTTGAGTCTCAGCCCGTTTTTCCTTTTTGGACTGAAACATACCGCCGTCCACAGAGTGTACCAAATGTCAGTATGGAAGCCATCTTGATGGCGACTCAGTCTGATTCACCTAGCTAGGCTTCACCAAGAACTCGTTTTCTACCTGGCAAGCCACATCTCCCCTTCCCTAGCCCTAACATGAGATTTTACCCCAATTTTCTTGTGCAACTGTAACAAACCGCCGTCCACGCTTTGAAGTAAAAGAAAGAAGGCACCCCGTTCTGATGGCCCACTCAGTCTGTTTTAGCAAGCTTGCCTTCACCAAAGCCCTGATTCCATTCGGGGAAGCCCAGTCTCCCCAATCCTAACCCTAACCTGGGTTTTAACCCTAATTTCCGTTTGGGAATCAAACATCCCCCGTCCAAACAGTGTTCTAAAAGACAGGAGGCAACCCTTGGTGAAGCCCCACTCACTCTATTTCAACATGCTTGGCTTTTCAGAGGCCCTGGTTCACTCCTGGGAAGCCAAGTCTCCACAACCCTAACCCTACCTGGAGTCTTAACCCTAATGTTCTTGTGCGACTGTAACAAACGCCCATCCACAGGTTGACAGTAGGCACACCACTCCTTTGGCCCTGTCAGTCTGTTTCACCATGCTTGGCTTCAGCAACACCCTGTTTCCCTTCTGGGAAGCCAAGTCTCCCGACCCCTAACCCTCACTTGGGTCTTAACCCAAATTTCCTCTATGGAATGAAACATGTCCCTGTCCATAGGGTGTATTAACAGGCAGTATGTTATCCTCCTGATGGCCTACTCAGTCTGTTTTACCAATCTATGCTTCACCAAGACCCCGGTTCCATCCTGGGAAACCAATTCTCCCCAACCCTAACCCTAATTTGAGTCTTAGCCCTAATTTCCTTTTTGGACTGAAACATACCGCCGTCCACAGAGTGTACCAAATGTCAGTATGGAAGACATCTTGATGTCCCACTCAGTCTGATTCAGCATGCTAGGCTTCACCAAGGACCTATTTCCAGCATGGGAAGCCACATCTCCCCAACCCTAACCCTAACTTGAGACTCAACCTGATTTCGTTGTGCAAATGTAACAAACCCCCATCCTCACGTTGTACTAAAAGACAGTAGGCACACAATTCCTTTGGCCCTCTCAGTCTGTTTCACCATGCTTGGCTTCAGCAACACCGTGTTTCCATTCTGGGAAGCCATATCTCCTGACAGCTAACCCTAACTTGGGTCTTAACCCTAATTTTTTTCTTCCGACTGAAACATTTCCCTGTCCACATGGTGTACTAACTGGCAGTATGTTATACTCCTGATGGCCTACTCAGTCTGTTTTACCAATCTAGGCTTCACCAAAACCCTGGTTACATCCTGGGAAGCCAAGTCTCCCCAACCCTAACCCTAATTTGAGTCTCAACCCTCATTTCCTTTTGGGACTGAAACATACCGCCATCCACAGAGTGTACCAAATGTCAGTATGGAAGCCATCTTGATGTCCCACTCAGTCTGATTCAGCAAGCTAGGCTTCACCAAGGACGCGTTTCCAACCTGGGAAGCCACATCTCCCCAACCCTAACCCTAACTTGAGACTTAACCTGATTTTCTTGTGCAAATTTAACAAACCCCCATCCTCATGTCCTACTAAAAGACAGTAGGCACACGATTCGTTTGGCCCTCTCAGTCTGTTTCACCATGCTTTGCTTCAGCAACACCCTGTTTCCATTCTGGGAAGCCAAGTCTCCCGACCCCTAACCCTCACTTGGGTCTTAACCCAAATATCCTCTATGGAATGAAACATCTCCCTCTCCATAGGGTGTATTAACAGGCAGTATGTTATCCTCCTGATGGCCTACTCAGTCTGTTTTACCAGTCTATGCTTCACCAAGACCCTGGTTCCATCCTGGGAAACCAATTCTCCCCAACCCTAACCCTAATTTGAGTCTCAGCCCGTTTTTCCTTTTTGGACTGAAACATACCGCCGTCCACAGAGTGTACCAAATGTCAGTATGGAAGCCATCTTGATGGCGACTCAGTCTGATTCACCTAGCTAGGCTTCACCAAGACCTCGTTTTCTACCTGGCAAGCCACATCTCCCCTTCCCTAGCCCTAACATGAGATTTTACCCCAATTTTCTTGTGCAACTGTAACAAACCGCCGTCCACGCTTTGAAGTAAAAGAAAGAAGGCACCCCGTTCTGATGGCCCACTCAGTCTGTTTTAGCAAGCTTGCCTTCACCAAAGCCCTGATTCCATTCGGGGAAGCCCAGTCTCCCCAATCCTAACCCTAACCTGGGTTTTAACCCTAATTTCCGTTTGGGAATCAAACATCCCCCGTCCAAACAGTGTTCTAAAAGACAGGAGGCAACCCTTGGTGAAGCCCCACTCACTCTATTTCAACATGCTTGGCTTTTCAGAGGCCCTGGTTCACTCCTGGGAAGCCAAGTCTCCACAACCCTAACCCTACCTGGAGTCTTAACCCTAATGTTCTTGTGCGACTGTAACAAACGCCCATCCACAGGTTGACAGTAGGCACACCACTCCTTTGGCCCTGTCAGTCTGTTTCACCATGCTTGGCTTCAGCAACACCCTGTTTCCCTTCTGGGAAGCCAAGTCTCCCGACCCCTAACCCACACTTGGGTCTTAACCCAAATTTCCTCTATGGAATGAAACATGTCCCTGTCCATAGGGTGTATTAACAGGCAGTATGTTATCCTCCTGATGGCCTACTCAGTCTGTTTTACCAATCTATGCTTCACCAAGACCCTGGTTCCATCCTGGGAAACCAAGTCTCCCCAACCCTAACCCTAATTTGAGTCTTAGCCCTAATTTCCTTTTTGGACTGAAACATACCGCCGTCCACAGAGTGTACCAAATGTCAGTATGGAAGACATCTTGATGTCCCACTCAGTCTGATTCAGCAAGCTAGGCTTCACCAAGGACCTATTTCCAGCCTGGGAAGCCACATCTCCCCAACCCTAACCCTAACTTGAGACTCAACCTGATTTCGTTGTGCAAATGTAACAAACCCCCATCCTCATGTTGTACTAAAAGACAGTAGGCACACAATTCCTTTGGCCCTCTCAGTCTGTTTCACCATGCTTGGCTTCAGCAACACCGTGTTTCCATTCTGGGAAGCCATATCTCCTGACAGCTAACCCTAACTTGGGTCTTAACCCTAATTTTTTTCTTCCGACTGAAACATTTCCCTGTCCACATGGTGTACTAACTGGCAGTATGTTATACTCCTGATGGCCTACTCAGTCTGTTTTACCAATCTAGGCTTCACCAAAACCCTGGTTACATCCTGGGAAGCCAAGTGTCCCCAACCCTAACCCTAATTTGAGTCTCAACCCTCATTTCCTTTTGGGACTGAAACATACCGCCATCCACAGAGTGTACCAAATGTCAGTATGGAAGACATCTTGATGTCCCACTCAGTCTGATTCAGCAAGCTAGGCTTCACCAAGGACCCATTTCCAACCTGGGAAGCCACATCTCCCCAACCCTAACCCTTACTTGAGACTTAACCTGATTTTCTTGTGCAAATGTAACAAACCCCCATCCTCATGTGGTACTAAAAGACAGTAGGCACACAATTCCTTTGGTCCTCTCAGTCTGTTTCACCATGCTTGGCTTCAGCAACACCCTGTTTCCCTTCTGGGAAGCCAAGTCTCCCGACCCCTAACCCTCACTTGGGTCTTAACCCAAATTTCCTCTATGGAATGAAACATCTCCCTCTCCATAGGGTGTATTAACAGGCAGTATGTTATCCGCCGGATGGCCTACTCAGTCTGTTTTACCAATCTATGCTTCACCAAGACCCTGGTTCCATCCTGGGAAACCAATTCTCCCCAACCCTAACCCTAATTTGAGTCTCAGCCCGTTTTTCCTTTTTGGACTGAAACATACCGCCGTCCACAGAGTGTACCAAATGTCAGTATGGAAGCCATCTTGATGGCGACTCAGTCTGATTCACCAAGCTAGGCTTCACCAAGAACTCGTTTTCTACCTGGCAAGCCACATCTCCCCTTCCCTAGCCCTAACATGAGATTTTACCCCAATTTTCTTGTGCAACTGTAACAAACCGCCGTCCACGCTTTGAATTAAAAGAAAGAAGGCACCCCGTTCTGATGGCCCACTCAGTCTGTTTTAGAAAGCTTGCCTTCACCGAAGCCCTGATTCCATTCGGGGAAGCCCAGTCTCCCCAATCCTAACCCTAACCTGGGTTTTAACCCTAATTTCCGTTTGGGAATCAAACATCCCCCGTCCAAACAGTGTTCTAAAAGACAGGAGGCAACCCTTGGTGAAGCCCCACTCACTCTATTTCAACATGCTTGGCTTTTCAGAGGCCCTGGTTCACTCCTGGGAAGCCAAGTCTCCACAACCCTAACCCTACCTGGAGTCTTAACCCTAATGTTCTTGTGCGACTGTAACAAACGCCCATCCACAGGTTGACAGTAGGCACACCACTCCTTTGGCCCTGTCAGTCTGTTTCACCATGCTTGGCTTCAGCAACACCCTGTTTCCCTTCTGGGAAGCCAAGTCTCCCGACCCCTAACCCACACTTGGGTCTTAACCCAAATTTCCTCTATGGAATGAAACATGTCCCTGTCCATAGGGTGTATTAACAGGCAGTATGTTATCCTCCTGATGGCCTACTCAGTCTGTTTTACCAATCTAGGCTTCACCAAAACCCTGGTTACATCCTGGGAAGCCAAGTCTCCCCAACCCTAACCCTAATTTGAGTCTCAACCCTCATTTCCTTTTGGGACTGAAACATACCGCCATCCACAGAGTGTACCAAATGTCAGTATGGAAGACATCTTGATGTCCCACTCAGTCTGATTCAGCAAGCTAGGCTTCACCAAGGACCCATTTCCAACCTGGGAAGCCACATCTCCCCAACCCTAACCCTAACTTCTGACTTAACCCTGATTTTCTTGTGCAAATGTAACAAACCCCCATCCTCATGTTGTACTAAAAGACAGTAGGCATACAATTCCTTTGGCCCTCTCAGTCTGTTTCACCATGCTTGGCTTCAGCAACACCCTGTTTCCATTCTGGGAAGCCATGTCTCCTGACCGCTAACCCTAACTTGGGTCTTAACCCTAATTTTTTCTTTGGACTGAAACATTTCCCTGTCCACATGGTGTACTAACTGGCAGTATGTTCTCCTCCTGATGGCCTACTCAGTCTGTTTTAGCAATCTAGGCTTCACCAAGACCCTGGTTACATCCTGGGAAGCCAAGTCTCCCCAACCCTAACCCTAATTTGAGTCTCAGGCCAAATTTCCTTTTTGGACTGAAACATACCGCCGTCCACAGAGTGTACCAAATGTCAGTATGGAAGCCATCTTGATGTCCCACTCAGTCTGATTCAGCAAGCTAGGCTTCACCAAGGACCCGTTTCCAACCTGGGAAGCCACATCTCCCCAACCCTAACCCTAACTTGAGACTTAACCTGATTTTCTTGTGCGAATGTAACAAACCCCCATCCTCATGTTGTACTAAAAGACAGTAGGCACACAATTCCTTTGGCCCTCTCAGTCTGTTTCACCATGCTTGGCTTCAGCAACACCCTGTTTCCCTTCTGGGAAGCCATGTCTCCTGACCGCTAACCCTATCTTGGGTTTTAACCCTAATTTTTTCCTTGGACTGAAACATTTCCCTGTCCACATGGTGTACTAACTGGCAGTATGTTATCCTCCTGATGGCCTACTCAGTCTGTTTTACCAATCTAGGCTTCACCAAAACCCTGGTTACATCCTGGGAAGCCAAGTCTCCCCAACCCTAACCCTAATTTGAGTCTCAGGCTTAATTTCCTTTTTGGACTGAAACATACCGCCGTCCACAGAGTGTACCAAATGTCAGTATGGAAGACATCTTGATGTCCCACTCAGTCTGATTCAGCAAGCTAGGCTTCACCAAGGACCCGTTTCCAACCTGGAAAGCCACATCTCCCCAACCCTAACCCTAACTTGAGACTTAACCTGATTTTCTTGTGCAAATGTAACAAACCCCCATCCTCATGTTGTACTAAAAGACAGTAGGCACACAATTCCTTTGGCCCTCTCAGTCTGTTTCACCATGCTTGGCTTCAGCAACACCCTGTTTCCCTTCTGGGAAGCCAAGTCTCCCAACCCCTAACCCTCACTTGGGTCTTAACCCAAATATCCTCTATGGAATGAAACATCTCCCTCTCCATAGGGTGTATTAACAGGCAGTATGTTATCCTCCTGATGGCCTACTCAGTCTGTTTTACCAATCTATGCTTCACCAAGACCCTGGTTCCATCCTGGGAAACCAATTCTCCCCAACCCTAACCCTAATTTGATTCTTAGCCCTTTTTTCCTTTTTGGACTGAAACATACCGCCGTCCACAGAGTGTACCAAATGTCAGTATGGAAGCCACCTTGATGGCGACTAAGTCTGATTCACCAAGCTAGGCTTCACCAAGAACTCGTTTTCTACCTGGCAAGCCACATCTCCCCATCCCTAGCCCTAACATGAGATTTTACCCCAATTTTCTTGTGCAACTGTAACAAACCGCCGTCCACACTTTGCACTAAAAGATAGTACGCACCCCGTTCTGATGTCCCACTCAGTCTGTTTTACCATGCTCGCCTTCACCAACACCCTGTTTCCATTCTGGGAAGCCCATTCTCCCGAACCCTACCCTAACTTGGGTTTTAACCCTAATTTCCTCTTGGGAATGAAACATCCCCAGTCCACACAGTGTACTAAAAGACAGGAGGCAACTTTCATGAAGGCCCACTCATTCTCTTTCAACATGTTTGGCTTTTCCGAGGCCATGGTTCACTCCTGGGAAGTCAAGTCTCCCCAACCCTAACCCTAACTTGGATCTTAACCCTAATTTCCTCTTGGGACTGAAACATGTCCCTGTCAACACTGTGTACTAACAGGCAATATATTATCCTCCTGATGGCCCATTCAGTCTGTTTTACCAATCGAGGCTTCACCAAGACCCTGGTTCCATCCTGGGAAGCCCAGTCTGCCCAACCCTAACCCTAACTTGGTTTTTAACCCAAATATTGTCGAGGAACTTTAACATCCCATATTCCACACGGTGTACTAAAAGACAGGAGGAAACCCATCCTGATGGGCCACTCAATCTGTTTCAGCATGCTTGGCTTTAGCGAGTTCCTGTTTCCCTCCTGAGAAGGCCAGTCTCCCCAACCCTAACCCTAATTAGAGTATCAACCCTAATTTCCTTTTTGGACTGAAACATACCGCCGTCCACAGAGTGTACCAAATATCAGTATGGAAGACATCTTGATGTCCCACTCAGTCTGATTCAGCAAGCTAGGCTTCACCAAGGACCCGTTTCCAACCTGGGAAGCCACATCTCCCCAACCCTAACCCTAACTTGAGACTTAAAGCTGATTTTCTTGTGCAAATGTAACAAACCCCCATCCTCATGTTGTACTAAAAGACAGTAGGCACACAATTCCTTTGGCCCTCTCAGTCTGTTTCACCATGCTTGGCTTCAGCAACACCCTGTTTCCCTTCTGGGAAGCCATGTCTCCTGACCTCTAACCCTAACTTGGGTCTTAACCCTAATTTTTTCTTTGGACTGAAACATTTCCCTGTCCACATGGTGTACTATCTGGCAGTATGTTATACTCCTGATGGCCTACTCAGTCTGTTTTACCAATCTAGGCTTCACCAAAACCCTGGTTACATCCTGGGAAGCCAAGTCTCCCCAACCCTAACCCTAATTTGAGTCTCACGCCTCGTTTCCTTTTGGGACTGAAACATACCGCCGTCCACAGAGTGTACCAAATGTCAGTATGGAAGACATCTTGATGTCCCACTCAGTCTGATTCAGCAAGCTAGGCTTCACCAAGGACCCGTTTCCAACCTGGGAAGCCACATCTCCCCAACCCTAACCCTAACTTGAGACTTTACCCTGATTTTCTTGTGCAAATGTAACAAACCCCCATCCTCATGTTGTACTAAACGACAGTAGGCACCCCGTTCTGATTACCCACTTTGTGTGTTCTACTAAGCTTGGCTTCAGCAACACCCTGTTTCCATTCTGGGAAGCCCAGTCTCCCCAACCCTAATCCTAACTTGGGTTTTAACCCAAATATTGTAGAGGAATGTGAACATCCCACAGTCCACACGGTGTAGTAAAAGACAGGAGGCAACCCATCCTAATGGGCCACTCACTGTGTTTCACTGTGCTTGGCTTTACCGAGGTCCTGGTTCCCTCCTGAGAATCCCAGTTTCCCCAACCCTAACCCTATTTTGAGTTTCAGCCCTAATTTCCTTTTTGGACCGAAACATACCGCCATCCACAGAGTGTACCAAACGTCAGTATGGAAGCCATCTTGATGGCGACTCAGTCTTATTCACCAAGCTAGGCTTCACCAAGAACTCGTTTTCTACCTGGCAAGCCACATCTCCCCATCACTAGCCCTAACATGAGATTTTACCCTAATTTTCTTGTGCAATTGTAAGAAACCGCCGTCCACGCTTTGTAGTAAAAGAAAGAAGGCACCCCGTTCTGATGGCCCACTCTGTCTGTTTTAGCAAGCTTGCCTTCACCAAAGCCCTGTTTCCATTCGGGGAAGCCCAGTCTCCCCAATCCTAACCCTAAGCTGGTTTTTAACCCTAATTTCCGTTTGGGAATCAAACATCCCCCGTCCAAACAGTGTTCTAAAAGACAGGAGGCAACCCTTGGTGAAGCCCCACTCACTCTATTTCAACATGCTTGGCTTTTCAGAGGCCCTGGTTCACTCCTGGGAAGCCAAGTCTCCACAACCCTAACCCTACCTGGAGTCTTAACCCTAATGTTCTTGTGCGACTGTAACAAACGCCCATCCACAGGTTGACAGTAGGCACACCACTCCTTTGGCCCTGTCAGTCTGTTTCACCATGCTTGGCTTCAGCAACACCCTGTTTCCCTTCTGGGAAGCCAAGTCTCCAAACCCCTAACCCTCACTTGGGTCTTAACCCAAATTTCCTCTATGGATTGAAAGATGTCCCTGTCCATAGGGTGTATTAACAGGCAGTATGTTATCCTCCTGATGGCCTACTCAGTCTGTTTTACCAAATTAGGCTTCACCAAGACCCTGGTTCCCTCCTGGGAAAACAAGTCTCCCCAACCCTAAAACTAATTTGAGTCTCAGGCCTAATTTCCTTTTTGGACTGAAACATACTGCCGTCCACAGAGTGTACCAAATGTCAGTATGGAAGACATCTTGATGTCCCACTCAGTCTGATTCAGCAAGTTAGGCTTCACCAAGAACCCGTTTCCAACCTGGGAAGCCACATCTCCCCAACCCTAACCCTAACTTGAGACTCAACCTGATTTCGTTGTGCAAATGTAACAAACCCCCATCCTCATGTTGTACTAAAAGACAGTAGGCACACAATTCCTTTGGCCCTCTCAGTCTGTTTCACCATGCTTGGCTTCAGCAACACCGTGTTTCCATTCTGGGAAGCCATATCTCCTGACAGCTAACCCTAACTTGGGTCTTAACCCTAATTTTTTTCTTCCGACTGAAACATTTCCCTGTCCACATGGTGTACTAACTGGCAGTATGTTATACTCCTGATGGCCTACTCAGTCTGTTTTACCAATCTAGGCTTCACCAAAACCCTGGTTACATCCTGGGAAGCCAAGTCTCCCCAACCCTAACCCTAATTTGAGTCTCAACCCTCATTTCCTTTTGGGACTGAAACATACCGCCATCCACAGAGTGTACCAAATGTCAGTATGGAAGACATCTTGATGTCCCACTCAGTCTGATTCAGCAAGCTAGGCTTCACCAAGGACCCATTTCCAACCTGG
Source organism: Heloderma suspectum (assembly GCF_057233095.1). Lineage (NCBI taxonomy): Eukaryota > Metazoa > Chordata > Lepidosauria > Squamata > Helodermatidae > Heloderma > Heloderma suspectum. The sequence continues at coordinate 147,864,556 of NC_139461.1, forward strand.
GAAGCCACATCTCCCCAACCCTAACCCTAACTTGAGACTTAACCTGATTTTCTTGTGCAAATGTAACAAACCCCCATCCTCATGTGGTACTAAAAGACAGTAGGCACACAATTCCTTTGGTCCTCTCAGTCTGTTTCACCATGCTTGGCTTCAGCAACACCCTGTTTCCCTTCTGGGAAGCCAAGTCTCCCGACCCCTAACCCTCACTTGGGTCTTAACCCAAATATCCTCTATGGAATGAAACATCTCCCTCTCCATAGGGTGTATTAACAGGCAGTATGTTATCCTCCGGATGGCCTACTCAGTCTGTTTTACCAATCTATGCTTCACCAAGACCCTGGTTCCATCCTGGGAAACCAATTCTCCCCAACCCTAACCCTAATTTGAGTCTTAGCCCTTTTTTCCTTTTTGGACTGAAACATACCGCCGTCCACAGAGTGTACCAAATGTCAGTATGGAAGCCATCTTGATGGCGACTCAGTCTGATTCACCAAGCTAGGCTTCACGAAGAACTCGTTTTCTACCTGGCAAGCCACATCTCCCCATCCCTAGCCCTAACATGAGATTTTACCCCAATTTTCTTGTGCAACTGTAACAAACCGCCGTCCATGCTTTGTAGTAAAAGAAAGAAGGCACCCCGTTCTGATGGCCCACTCAGTCTGTTTTAGCAAGCTTGCCTTCACCAAAGCCCTGTTTCCATTCGGGGAAGCCCAGTCTCCCCAATCCTAACCCTAACCTGGGTTTTAACCCTAATTTCCGTTTGGGAATCAAACATCCCCCGTCCAAACAGTGTTCTAAAAGACAGGAGGCAACCCTTGGTGAAGCCCCACTCACTCTATTTCAACATGCTTGGCTTTTCAGAGGCCCTGGTTCACTCCTGGGAAGCCAAGTCTCCACAACCCTAACCCTACCTGGAGTCTTAACCCTAATGTTCTTGTGCGACTGTAACAAACGCCCATCCACAGGTTGACAGTAGGCACACCACTCCTTTGGCCCTCTCAGTCTGTTTCACCATGCTTGGCTTCAGCAACACCCTGTTTCCCTTCTGGGAAGCCAAGTCTCCCGACCCCTAACCCTCACTTGGGTCTTAACCCAAATATCCTCTATGGAATGAAACATGTCCCTGTCCATAGGGTGTATTAACAGGCAGTATGTTATCCTCCTGATGGCCTACTCAGTCTGTTTTACCAATCTATGCTTCACCAAGACCCTGGTTCCATCCTGGGAAACCAATTCTCCCCAACCCTAACCCTAATTTGAGTCTCAGCCCGTTTTTCCTTTTTGGATTGAAACATACCGCCGTCCACAGAGTGTACCAAATGTCAGTATGGAAGCCATCTTGATGGCGACTCAGTCTGATTCACCTAGCTAGGCTTCACCAAGAACTCGTTTTCTACCTGGCAAGCCACATCTCCCCTTCCCTAGCCCTAACATGAGATTTTACCCCAATTTTCTTGTGCAACTGTAACAAACCGCCGTCCACGCTTTGAAGTAAAAGAAAGAAGGCACCCCGTTCTGATGGCCCACTCAGTCTGTTTTAGCAAGCTTGCCTTCACCAAAGCCCTGATTCCATTCGGGGAAGCCCAGTCTCCCCAATCCTAACCCTAACCTGGGTTTTAACCCTAATTTCCGTTTGGGAATCAAACATCCCCCGTCCAAACAGTGTTCTAAAAGACAGGAGGCAACCCTTGGTGAAGCCCCACTCACTCTATTTCAACATGCTTGGCTTTTCAGAGGCCCTGGTTCACTCCTGGGAAGCCAAGTCTCCACAACCCTAACCCTACCTGGAGTCTTAACCCTAATGTTCTTGTGCGACTGTAACAAACGCCCATCCACAGGTTGACAGTAGGCACACCACTCCTTTGGCCCTGTCAGTCTGTTTCACCATGCTTGGCTTCAGCAACACCCTGTTTCCCTTCTGGGAAGCCAAGTCTCCCGACCCCTAACCCTCACTTGGGTCTTAACCCAAATTTCCTCTATGGAATGAAACATGTCCCTGTCCATAGGGTGTATTAACAGGCAGTATGTTATCCTCCTGATGGCCTACTCAGTCTGTTTTACCAATCTATGCTTCACCAAGACCCCGGTTCCATCCTGGGAAACCAATTCTCCCCAACCCTAACCCTAATTTGAGTCTTAGCCCTAATTTCCTTTTTGGACTGAAACATACCGCCGTCCACAGAGTGTACCAAATGTCAGTATGGAAGACATCTTGATGTCCCACTCAGTCTGATTCAGCATGCTAGGCTTCACCAAGGACCTATTTCCAGCATGGGAAGCCACATCTCCCCAACCCTAACCCTAACTTGAGACTCAACCTGATTTCGTTGTGCAAATGTAACAAACCCCCATCCTCATGTTGTACTAAAAGACAGTAGGCACACAATTCCTTTGGCCCTCTCAGTCTGTTTCACCATGCTTGGCTTCAGCAACACCGTGTTTCCATTCTGGGAAGCCATATCTCCTGACAGCTAACCCTAACTTGGGTCTTAACCCTAATTTTTTTCTTCCGACTGAAACATTTCCATGTCCACATGGTGTACTAACTGGCAGTATGTTATACTCCTGATGGCCTACTCAGTCTGTTTTACCAATCTAGGCTTCACCAAAACCCTGGTTACATCCTGGGAAGCCAAGTCTCCCCAACCCTAACCCTAATTTGAGTCTCAGGCCTCGTTTCCTTTTGGCACTGAAACATACCGCCATCCACAGAGTGTACCAAATGTCAGTATGGAAGACATCTTGATGTCCCACTCAGTCTGATTCAGCAAGCTAGGCTTCACCAAGGACCCATTTCCAACCTGGGAAGCCACATCTCCCCAACCCTAATCCTAACTTGAGACTTAACCTGATTTTCTTGTGCAAATGTAACAAACCCCCATCCTCATGTGGTACTAAAAGACAGTAGGCACACAATTCCTTTGGTCCTCTCAGTCTGTTTCACCATGCTTGGCTTCAGCAACACCCTGTTTCCCTTCTGGGAAGCCAAGTCTCCCGACCCCTAACCCTCACTTGGGTCTTAACCCAAATTTCCTCTATGGAATGAAACATCTCCCTCTCCATAGGGTGTATTAACAGGCAGTATGTTATCCTCCGGATGGCCTACTCAGTCTGTTTTACCAATCTATGCTTCACCAAGACCCTGGTTCCATCCTGGGAAACCAATTCTCCCCAACCCTAACCCTAATTTGAGTCTCAGCCCGTTTTTCCTTTTTGGAATGAAACATACCGCCGTCCACAGAGTGTACCAAATGTCAGTATGGAAGCCATCTTGATGGCGACTCAGTCTGATTCACCAAGCTAGGCTTCACCAAGAACTCGTTTTCTACCTGGCAAGCCACATCTCCCCTTCCCTAGCCCTAACATGAGATTTTACCCCAATTTTCTTGTGCAACTGTAACAAACCGCTGTCCACGCTTTGAAGTAAAAGAAAGAAGGCACCCCGTTCTGATGGCCCACTCAGTCTGTTTTAGCAAGCTTGCCTTCACCGAAGCCCTGATTCCATTCGGGGAAGCCCAGTCTCCCCAATCCTAACCCTAACCTGGGTTTTAACCCTAATTTCCGTTTGGGAATCAAACATCCCCCGTCCAAACAGTGTTCTAAAAGACAGGAGGCAACCTTTGGTGAAGCCCCACTCACTCTATTTCAACATGCTTGGCTTTTCAGAGGCCCTGGTTCACTCCTGGGAAGCCAAGTCTCCACAACCCTAACCCTACCTGGAGTCTTAACCCTAATGTTCTTGTGCGACTGTAACAAACGCCCATCCACAGGTTGACAGTAGGCACACCACTCCTTTGGCCCTGTCAGTCTGTTTCACCATGCTTGGCTTCAGCAACACCCTGTTTCCCTTCTGGGAAGCCAAGTCTCCCGACCCCTAACCCTCACTTGGGTCTTAACCCAAATTTCCTCTATGGAATGAAACATGTCCCTGTCCATAGGGTGTATTAACAGGCAGTATGTTATCCTCCTGATGGCCTACTCAGTCTGTTTTACCAATCTATGCTTCACCAAGACCCTGGTTCCATCCTGGGAAACCAATTCTCCCCAACCCTAACCCTAATTTGAGTCTTAGCCCTAATTTCCTTTTTGGACTGAAACATACCGCCGTCCACAGAGTGTACCAAATGTCAGTATGGAAGACATCTTGATGTCCCACTCAGTCTGATTCAGCAAGCTAGGCTTCACCAAGGACCTATTTCCAGCCTGGGAAGCCACATCTCCCCAACCCTAACCCTAACTTGAGACTCAACCTGATTTCGTTGTGCAAATGTAACAAACCCCCATCCTCATGTTGTACTAAAAGACAGTAGGCACACAATTCCTTTGGCCCTCTCAGTCTGTTTCACCATGCTTGGCTTCAGCAACACCGTGTTTCCATTCTGGGAAGCCATATCTCCTGACAGCTAACCCTAACTTGGGTCTTAACCCTAATTTTTTTCTTCCGACTGAAACATTTCCCTGTCCACATGGTGTACTAACTGGCAGTATGTTATACTCCTGATGGCCTACTCAGTCTGTTTTACCAATCTAGGCTTCACCAAAACCCTGGTTACATCCTGGGAAGCCAAGTCTCCCCAACCCTAACCCTAATTTGAGTCTCAGGCCTCGTTTCCTTTTGGGACTGAAACATACCGCCGTCCACAGAGTGTACCAAATGTCAGTATGGAAGACATCTTGATGTCCCACTCAGTCTGATTCAGCAAGCTAGGCTTCACCAAGGACCCGTTTCCAACCTGGGAAGCCACATCTCCCCAACCCTAACCCTAACTTGAGACTTAACCTGATTTTCTTGTGCAAATGTAACAAACCCCCATCCTCATGTTGTACTAAAAGACAGTAGGCACACGATTCCTTTGGCCCTCTCAGTCTGTTTCACCATGCTTGGCTTCAGCAACACCCTGTTTCCCTTCTGGGAAGCCATGTCTCCTGACCGCTAACCCTAACTTGGGTCTTAACCCTAATTTTTTCTTCCGACTGAAACATTTCCCTGTCCACATGGTGTACTAACTGGCAGTATGTTATACTCCTGATGGCCTACTCAGTCTGTTTTACCAATCTAGGCTTCACCAAAACCCTGGTTACAACCTGGGAAGCCAAGTCTCCCCAACCCTAACCCTAATTTGAGTCTCAGGCCAAATTTCCTTTTTGGACTGAAACATACTGCCGTCCACAGAGTGTACCAAATGTCAGTATGGAAGACATCTTGATGTCCCACTCAGTCTGATTCAGCAAGTTAGGCTTCACCAAGGACCCGTTTCCAACCTGGGAAGCCACATCTCCCCAACCCTAACCCTCACATGAGACTTAACCTGATTTTCTTGTGCAAATGTAACAAACCCCCATCCTCATGTCCTACTAAAAGACAGTAGGCACACGATTCCTTTGGCCCTCTCAGTCTGTTTCACCATGCTTGGCTTCAGCAACACCCTGTTTCCCTTCTGGGAAGCCAAGTCTCCCGACCCGTAACCCTCACTTGGGTCTTAACCCAAATATCCTCTATGGAATGAAACATCTCCCTCTCCATAGGGTGTATTAACAGGCAGTATGTTATCCTCCTGATGGCCTACTCAGTCTGTTTTACCAATCTATGCTTCACCAAGACCCTGGTTCCATCCTGGGAAACCAATTCTCCCCAACCCTAACCCTAATTTGAGTCTTAGCCCTTTTTTCCTTTTTGGACTGAAACATACCGCCGTCCACAGAGTGTACCAAATGTCAGTATGGAAGCCATCTTGATGGCGACTCAGTCTGATTCACCAAGCTAGGCTTCACCAAGAACTCGTTTTCTACCTGGCAAGCCACATCTCCCCATCCCTAGCCCTAACATGAGATTTTACCCCAATTTTCTTGTGCAACTGTAACAAACCGCCGTCCATGCTTTGTAGTAAAAGAAAGAAGGCACCCCGTTCTGATGGCCCACTCTGTCTGTTTTAGCAAGCTTGCCTTCACCAAAGCCCTGTTTCCATTCGGGGAAGCCCAGTCTCCCCAATCCTAACCCTAACCTGGTTTTTAACCCTAATTTCCGTTTGGGAATCAAACATCCCCCGTCCAAACAGTGTTCTAAAAGACAGGAGGCAACCCTTGGTGAAGCCCCACTCACTCTATTTCAACATGCTTGGCTTTTCAGAGGCCCTGGTTCACTCCTGGGAAGCCAAGTCTCCACAACCCTAACCCTACCTGGAGTCTTAACCCTAATGTTCTTGTGCGACTGTAACAAACGCCCATCCACAGGTTGACAGTAGGCACACCACTCCTTTGGCCCTGTCAGTCTGTTTCACCATGCTTGGCTTCAGCAACACCCTGTTTCCCTTCTGGGAAGCCAAGTCTCCCGACCCCTAACCCTCACTTGGGTCTTAACCCAAATTTCCTCTATGGATTGAAACATGTCCCTGTCCATAGGGTGTATTAACAGGCAGTATGTTATCCTCCTGATGGCCTACTCAGTCTGTTTTACCAAATTAGGCTTCACCAAGACCCTGGTTCCCTCCTGGGAAAACAAGTCTCCCCAACCCTAAAACTAATTTGAGTCTCAGGCCTAATTTCCTTTTTGGACTGAAACATACTGCCGTCCACAGAGTGTACCAAATGTCAGTATGGAAGACATCTTGATGTCCCACTCAGTCTGATTCAGCAAGTTAGGCTTCACCAAGGACCCGTTTCCAACCTGGGAAGCCACATCTCCCCAACCCTAACCCTAACTTGAGACTCAACCTGATTTTCTTGTGCAAATGTAACAAACCCCCATCCTCATGTCCTACTAAAAGACAGTAGGCACACGATTCGTTTGGCCCTCTCAGTCTGTTTCACCATGCTTGGCTTCAGCAACACCCTGTTTCCCTTCTGGGAAGCCAAGTCTCCCGACCCCTAACCCTCACTTGGGTCTTAACCCAAATATCCTCTATGGAATGAAACATCTCCCTCTCCATAGGGTGTATTAACAGGCAGTATGTTATCCTCCTGATGGCCTACTCAGTCTGTTTTACCAATCTATGCTTCACCAAGACCCTGGTTCCATCCTGGGAAACCAATTCTCCCCAACCCTAACCCTAATTTGAGTCTCAGCCCGTTTTTCCTTTTTGGACTGAAACATACCGCCGTCCACAGAGTGTACCAAATGTCAGTATGGAAGCCATCTTGATGGCGACTCAGTCTGATTCAGCATGCTAGGCTTCACCAAGGACCTATTTCCAGCATGGGAAGCCACATCTCCCCAACCCTAACCCTAACTTGAGACTCAACCTGATTTCGTTGTGCAAATGTAACAAACCCCCATCCTCATGTTGTACTAAAAGACAGTAGGCACACAATTCCTTTGGCCCTCTCAGTCTGTTTCACCATGCTTGGCTTCAGCAACACCGTGTTTCCATTCTGGGAAGCCATATCTCCTGACAGCTAACCCTAACTTGGGTCTTAACCCTAATTTTTTTCTTCCGACTGAAACATTTCCATGTCCACATGGTGTACTAACTGGCAGTATGTTATACTCCTGATGGCCTACTCAGTCTGTTTTACCAATCTAGGCTTCACCAAAACCCTGGTTACATCCTGGGAAGCCAAGTCTCCCCAACCCTAACCCTAATTTGAGTCTCAGGCCTCGTTTCCTTTTGGGACTGAAACATACCGCCATCCACAGAGTGTACCAAATGTCAGTATGGAAGACATCTTGATGTCCCACTCAGTCTGATTCAGCAAGCTAGGCTTCACCAAGGACCCATTTCCAACCTGGGAAGCCACATCTCCCCAACCCTAATCCTAACTTGAGACTTAACCTGATTTTCTTGTGCAAATGTAACAAACCCCCATCCTCATGTGGTACTAAAAGACAGTAGGCACACAATTCCTTTGGTCCTCTCAGTCTGTTTCACCATGCTTGGCTTCAGCAACACCCTGTTTCCCTTCTGGGAAGCCAAGTCTCGCGACCCCTAACCCTCACTTGGGTCTTAACCCAAATTTCCTCTATGGAATGAAACATCTCCCTCTCCATAGGGTGTATTAACAGGCAGTATGTTATCCTCCGGATGGCCTACTCAGTCTGTTTTACCAATCTATGCTTCACCAAGACCCTGGTTCCATCCTGGGAAACCAATTCTCCCCAACCCTAACCCTAATTTGAGTCTCAGCCCGTTTTTCCTTTTTGGAATGAAACATACCGCCGTCCACAGAGTGTACCAAATGTCAGTATGGAAGCCATCTTGATGGCGACTCAGTCTGATTCACCAAGCTAGGCTTCACCAAGAACTCGTTTTCTACCTGGCAAGCCACATCTCCCCTTCCCTATCCCTAACATGAGATTTTACCCCAATTTTCTTGTGCAACTGTAACAAACCGCCGTCCACGCTTTGAAGTAAAAGAAAGAAGGCACCCCGTTCTGATGGCCCACTCAGTCTGTTTTAGCAAGCTTGCCTTCACCGAAGCCCTGATTCCATTCGGGGAAGCCCAGTCTCCCCAATCCTAACCCTAACCTGGGTTTTAACCCTAATTTCCGTTTGGGAATCAAACATCCCCCGTCCAAACAGTGTTCTAAAAGACAGGAGGCAACCTTTGGTGAAGCCCCACTCACTCTATTTCAACATGCTTGGCTTTTCAGAGGCCCTGGTTCACTCCTGGGAAGCCAAGTCTCCACAACCCTAACCCTACCTGGAGTCTTAACCCTAATGTTCTTGTGCGACTGTAACAAACGCCCATCCACAGGTTGACAGTAGGCACACCACTCCTTTGGCCCTGTCAGTCTGTTTCACCATGCTTGGCTTCAGCAACACCCTGTTTCCCTTCTGGGAAGCCAAGTCTCCCGACCCCTAACCCTCACTTGGGTCTTAACCCAAATTTCCTCTATGGAATGAAACATGTCCCTGTCCATAGGGTGTATTAACAGGCAGTATGTTATCCTCCGGATGGCCTACTCAGTCTGTTTTACCAATCTATGCTTCACCAAGACCCTGGTTCCATCCTGGGAAACCAATTCTCCCCAACCCTAACCCTAATTTGAGTCTTAGCCCTAATTTCCTTTTTGGACTGAAACATACCGCCGTCCACAGAGTGTACCAAATGTCAGTATGGAAGACATCTTGATGTCCCACTCAGTCTGATTCAGCAAGCTAGGCTTCACCAAGGACCTATTTCCAGCCTGGGAAGCCACATCTCCCCAACCCTAACCCTAACTTGAGACTCAACCTGATTTCGTTGTGCAAATGTAACAAACCCCCATCCTCATGTTGTACTAAAAGACAGTAGGCACACAATTCCTTTGGCCCTCTCAGTCTGTTTCACCATGCTTGGCTTCAGCAACACCGTGTTTCCATTCTGGGAAGCCATATCTCCTGACAGCTAACCCTAACTTGGGTCTTAACCCTAATTTTTTTCTTCCGACTGAAACATTTCCCTGTCCACATGGTGTACTAACTGGCAGTATGTTATACTCCTGATGGCCTACTCAGTCTGTTTTACCAATCTAGGCTTCACCAAAACCCTGGTTACATCCTGGGAAGCCAAGTCTCCCCAACCCTAACCCTAATTTGAGTCTCAGGCCTCGTTTCCTTTTGGGACTGAAACATACCGCCGTCCACAGAGTGTACCAAATGTCAGTATGGAAGACATCTTGATGTCCCACTCAGTCTGATTCAGCAAGCTAGGCTTCACCAAGGACCCGTTTCCAACCTGGGAAGCCACATCTCCCCAACCCTAACCCTAACTTGAGACTTAACCTGATTTTCTTGTGCAAATGTAACAAACCCCCATCCTCATGTTGTACTAAAAGACAGTAGGCACACGATTCCTTTGGCCCTCTCAGTCTGTTTCACCATGCTTGGCTTCAGCAACACCCTGTTTCCCTTCTGGGAAGCCATGTCTCCTGACCGCTAACCCTAACTTGGGTCTTAACCCTAATTTTTTCTTTGGACTGAAACATTTCCCTGTCCACATGGTGTACTAACTGGCAGTATGTTATACTCCTGATGGCCTACTCAGTCTGTTTTACCAATCTAGGCTTCACCAAAACCCTGGTTACAACCTGGGAAGCCAAGTCTCCCCAACCCTAACCCTAATTTGAGTCTCAGGCCTAATTTCCTTTTTGGACTGAAACATACTGCCGTCCACAGAGTGTACCAAATGTCAGTATGGAAGACATCTTGATGTCCCACTCAGTCTGATTCAGCAAGTTAGGCTTCACCAAGGACCCGTTTCCAACCTGGGAAGCCACATCTCCCCAACCCTAACCCTCACATGAGACTTAACCTGATTTTCTTGTGCAAATGTAACAAACCCCCATCCTCATGTCCTACTAAAAGACAGTAGGCACACGATTCCTTTGGCCCTCTCAGTCTGTTTCACCATGCTTGGCTTCAGCAACACCCTGTTTCCCTTCTGGGAAGCCAAGTCTCCCGACCCGTAACCCTCACTTGGGTCTTAACCCAAATATCCTCTATGGAATGAAACATCTCCCTCTCCATAGGGTGTATTAACAGGCAGTATGTTATCCTCCTGATGGCCTACTCAGTCTGTTTTACCAATCTATGCTTCACCAAGACCCTGGTTCCATCCTGGGAAACCAATTCTCCCCAACCCTAACCCTAATTTGAGTCTTAGCCCTTTTTTCCTTTTTGGACTGAAACATACCGCCGTCCACAGAGTGTACCAAATGTCAGTATGGAAGCCATCTTGATGGCGACTCAGTCTGATTCACCAAGCTAGGCTTCACCAAGAACTCGTTTTCTACCTGGCAAGCCACATCTCCCCATCCCTAGCCCTAACATGAGATTTTACCCCAATTTTCTTGTGCAACTGTAACAAACCGCCGTCCATGCTTTGTAGTAAAAGAAAGAAGGCACCCCGTTCTGATGGCCCACTCTGTCTGTTTTAGCAAGCTTGCCTTCACCAAAGCCCTGTTTCCATTCGGGGAAGCCCAGTCTCCCCAATCCTAACCCTAACCTGGTTTTTAACCCTAATTTCCGTTTGGGAATCAAACATCCCCCGTCCAAACAGTGTTCTAAAAGACAGGAGGCAACCCTTGGTGAAGCCCCACTCACTCTATTTCAACATGCTTGGCTTTTCAGAGGCCCTGGTTCACTCCTGGGAAGCCAAGTCTCCACAACCCTAACCCTACCTGGAGTCTTAACCCTAATGTTCTTGTGCGACTGTAACAAACGCCCATCCACAGGTTGACAGTAGGCACACCACTCCTTTGGCCCTGTCAGTCTGTTTCACCATGCTTGGCTTCAGCAACACCCTGTTTCCCTTCTGGGAAGCCAAGTCTCCCGACCCCTAACCCTCACTTGGGTCTTAACCCAAATTTCCTCTATGGATTGAAACATGTCCCTGTCCATAGGGTGTATTAACAGGCAGTATGTTATCCTCCTGATGGCCTACTCAGTCTGTTTTACCAAATTAGGCTTCACCAAGACCCTGGTTCCCTCCTGGGAAAACAAGTCTCCCCAACCCTAAAACTAATTTGAGTCTCAGGCCTAATTTCCTTTTTGGACTGAAACATACTGCCGTCCACAGAGTGTACCAAATGTCAGTATGGAAGACATCTTGATGTCCCACTCAGTCTGATTCAGCAAGTTAGGCTTCACCAAGGACCCGTTTCCAACCTGGGAAGCCACATCTCCCCAACCCTAACCCTAACTTGAGACTCAACCTGATTTTCTTGTGCAAATGTAACAAACCCCCATCCTCATGTCCTACTAAAAGACAGTAGGCACACGATTCGTTTGGCCCTCTCAGTCTGTTTCACCATGCTTGGCTTCAGCAACACCCTGTTTCCCTTCTGGGAAGCCAAGTCTCCCGACCCCTAACCCTCACTTGGGTCTTAACCCAAATATCCTCTATGGAATGAAACATCTCCCTCTCCATAGGGTGTATTAACAGGCAGTATGTTATCCTCCTGATGGCCTACTCAGTCTGTTTTACCAATCTATGCTTCACCAAGACCCTGGTTCCATCCTGGGAAACCAATTCTCCCCAACCCTAACCCTAATTTGAGTCTCAGCCCGTTTTTCCTTTTTGGACTGAAACATACCGCCGTCCACAGAGTGTACCAAATGTCAGTATGGAAGCCATCTTGATGGCGACTCAGTCTGATTCAGCATGCTAGGCTTCACCAAGGACCTATTTCCAGCATGGGAAGCCACATCTCCCCAACCCTAACCCTAACTTGAGACTCAACCTGATTTCGTTGTGCAAATGTAACAAACCCCCATCCTCATGTTGTACTAAAAGACAGTAGGCACACAATTCCTTTGGCCCTCTCAGTCTGTTTCACCATGCTTGGCTTCAGCAACACCGTGTTTCCATTCTGGGAAGCCATATCTCCTGACAGCTAACCCTAACTTGGGTCTTAACCCTAATTTTTTTCTTCCGACTGAAACATTTCCATGTCCACATGGTGTACTAACTGGCAGTATGTTATACTCCTGATGGCCTACTCAGTCTGTTTTACCAATCTAGGCTTCACCAAAACCCTGGTTACATCCTGGGAAGCCAAGTCTCCCCAACCCTAACCCTAATTTGAGTCTCAGGCCTCGTTTCCTTTTGGGACTGAAACATACCGCCATCCACAGAGTGTACCAAATGTCAGTATGGAAGACATCTTGATGTCCCACTCAGTCTGATTCAGCAAGCTAGGCTTCACCAAGGACCCATTTCCAACCTGGGAAGCCACATCTCCCCAACCCTAATCCTAACTTGAGACTTAACCTGATTTTCTTGTGCAAATGTAACAAACCCCCATCCTCATGTGGTACTAAAAGACAGTAGGCACACAATTCCTTTGGTCCTCTCAGTCTGTTTCACCATGCTTGGCTTCAGCAACACCCTGTTTCCCTTCTGGGAAGCCAAGTCTCGCGACCCCTAACCCTCACTTGGGTCTTAACCCAAATTTCCTCTATGGAATGAAACATCTCCCTCTCCATAGGGTGTATTAACAGGCAGTATGTTATCCTCCGGATGGCCTACTCAGTCTGTTTTACCAATCTATGCTTCACCAAGACCCTGGTTCCATCCTGGGAAACCAATTCTCCCCAACCCTAACCCTAATTTGAGTCTCAGCCCGTTTTTCCTTTTTGGAATGAAACATACCGCCGTCCACAGAGTGTACCAAATGTCAGTATGGAAGCCATCTTGATGGCGACTCAGTCTGATTCACCAAGCTAGGCTTCACCAAGAACTCGTTTTCTACCTGGCAAGCCACATCTCCCCTTCCCTATCCCTAACATGAGATTTTACCCCAATTTTCTTGTGCAACTGTAACAAACCGCCGTCCACGCTTTGAAGTAAAAGAAAGAAGGCACCCCGTTCTGATGGCCCACTCAGTCTGTTTTAGCAAGCTTGCCTTCACCGAAGCCCTGATTCCATTCGGGGAAGCCCAGTCTCCCCAATCCTAACCCTAACCTGGGTTTTAACCCTAATTTCCGTTTGGGAATCAAACATCCCCCGTCCAAACAGTGTTCTAAAAGACAGGAGGCAACCTTTGGTGAAGCCCCACTCACTCTATTTCAACATGCTTGGCTTTTCAGAGGCCCTGGTTCACTCCTGGGAAGCCAAGTCTCCACAACCCTAACCCTACCTGGAGTCTTAACCCTAATGTTCTTGTGCGACTGTAACAAACGCCCATCCACAGGTTGACAGTAGGCACACCACTCCTTTGGCCCTGTCAGTCTGTTTCACCATGCTTGGCTTCAGCAACACCCTGTTTCCCTTCTGGGAAGCCAAGTCTCCCGACCCCTAACCCTCACTTGGGTCTTAACCCAAATTTCCTCTATGGAATGAAACATGTCCCTGTCCATAGGGTGTATTAACAGGCAGTATGTTATCCTCCGGATGGCCTACTCAGTCTGTTTTACCAATCTATGCTTCACCAAGACCCTGGTTCCATCCTGGGAAACCAATTCTCCCCAACCCTAACCCTAATTTGAGTCTTAGCCCTAATTTCCTTTTTGGACTGAAACATACCGCCGTCCACAGAGTGTACCAAATGTCAGTATGGAAGACATCTTGATGTCCCACTCAGTCTGATTCAGCAAGCTAGGCTTCACCAAGGACCTATTTCCAGCCTGGGAAGCCACATCTCCCCAACCCTAACCCTAACTTGAGACTCAACCTGATTTCGTTGTGCAAATGTAACAAACCCCCATCCTCATGTTGTACTAAAAGACAGTAGGCACACAATTCCTTTGGCCCTCTCAGTCTGTTTCACCATGCTTGGCTTCAGCAACACCGTGTTTCCATTCTGGGAAGCCATATCTCCTGACAGCTAACCCTAACTTGGGTCTTAACCCTAATTTTTTTCTTCCGACTGAAACATTTCCCTGTCCACATGGTGTACTAACTGGCAGTATGTTATACTCCTGATGGCCTACTCAGTCTGTTTTACCAATCTAGGCTTCACCAAAACCCTGGTTACATCCTGGGAAGCCAAGTCTCCCCAACCCTAACCCTAATTTGAGTCTCAGGCCTCGTTTCCTTTTGGGACTGAAACATACCGCCGTCCACAGAGTGTACCAAATGTCAGTATGGAAGACATCTTGATGTCCCACTCAGTCTGATTCAGCAAGCTAGGCTTCACCAAGGACCCGTTTCCAACCTGGGAAGCCACATCTCCCCAACCCTAACCCTAACTTGAGACTTAACCTGATTTTCTTGTGCAAATGTAACAAACCCCCATCCTCATGTTGTACTAAAAGACAGTAGGCACACGATTCCTTTGGCCCTCTCAGTCTGTTTCACCATGCTTGGCTTCAGCAACACCCTGTTTCCCTTCTGGGAAGCCATGTCTCCTGACCGCTAACCCTAACTTGGGTCTTAACCCTAATTTTTTCTTTGGACTGAAACATTTCCCTGTCCACATGGTGTACTAACTGGCAGTATGTTATACTCCTGATGGCCTACTCAGTCTGTTTTACCAATCTAGGCTTCACCAAAACCCTGGTTACAACCTGGGAAGCCAAGTCTCCCCAACCCTAACCCTAATTTGAGTCTCAGGCCTAATTTCCTTTTTGGACTGAAACATACTGCCGTCCACAGAGTGTACCAAATGTCAGTATGGAAGACATCTTGATGTCCCACTCAGTCTGATTCAGCAAGTTAGGCTTCACCAAGGACCCGTTTCCAACCTGGGAAGCCACATCTCCCCAACCCTAACCCTCACATGAGACTTAACCTGATTTTCTTGTGCAAATGTAACAAACCCCCATCCTCATGTCCTACTAAAAGACAGTAGGCACACGATTCCTTTGGCCCTCTCAGTCTGTTTCACCATGCTTGGCTTCAGCAACACCCTGTTTCCCTTCTGGGAAGCCAAGTCTCCCGACCCGTAACCCTCACTTGGGTCTTAACCCAAATATCCTCTATGGAATGAAACATCTCCCTCTCCATAGGGTGTATTAACAGGCAGTATGTTATCCTCCTGATGGCCTACTCAGTCTGTTTTACCAATCTATGCTTCACCAAGACCCTGGTTCCATCCTGGGAAACCAATTCTCCCCAACCCTAACCCTAATTTGAGTCTTAGCCCTTTTTTCCTTTTTGGACTGAAACATACCGCCGTCCACAGAGTGTACCAAATGTCAGTATGGAAGCCATCTTGATGGCGACTCAGTCTGATTCACCAAGCTAGGCTTCACCAAGAACTCGTTTTCTACCTGGCAAGCCACATCTCCCCATCCCTAGCCCTAACATGAGATTTTACCCCAATTTTCTTGTGCAACTGTAACAAACCGCCGTCCATGCTTTGTAGTAAAAGAAAGAAGGCACCCCGTTCTGATGGCCCACTCTGTCTGTTTTAGCAAGCTTGCCTTCACCAAAGCCCTGTTTCCATTCGGGGAAGCCCAGTCTCCCCAATCCTAACCCTAACCTGGTTTTTAACCCTAATTTCCGTTTGGGAATCAAACATCCCCCGTCCAAACAGTGTTCTAAAAGACAGGAGGCAACCCTTGGTGAAGCCCCACTCACTCTATTTCAACATGCTTGGCTTTTCAGAGGCCCTGGTTCACTCCTGGGAAGCCAAGTCTCCACAACCCTAACCCTACCTGGAGTCTTAACCCTAATGTTCTTGTGCGACTGTAACAAACGCCCATCCACAGGTTGACAGTAGGCACACCACTCCTTTGGCCCTGTCAGTCTGTTTCACCATGCTTGGCTTCAGCAACACCCTGTTTCCCTTCTGGGAAGCCAAGTCTCCCGACCCCTAACCCTCACTTGGGTCTTAACCCAAATTTCCTCTATGGATTGAAACATGTCCCTGTCCATAGGGTGTATTAACAGGCAGTATGTTATCCTCCTGATGGCCTACTCAGTCTGTTTTACCAAATTAGGCTTCACCAAGACCCTGGTTCCCTCCTGGGAAAACAAGTCTCCCCAACCCTAAAACTAATTTGAGTCTCAGGCCTAATTTCCTTTTTGGACTGAAACATACTGCCGTCCACAGAGTGTACCAAATGTCAGTATGGAAGACATCTTGATGTCCCACTCAGTCTGATTCAGCAAGTTAGGCTTCACCAAGGACCCGTTTCCAACCTGGGAAGCCACCTCTCCCCAACCCTAACCCTAACTTGAGACTCAACCTGATTTTCTTGTGCAAATGTAACAAACCCCCATCCTCATGTCCTACTAAAAGACAGTAGGCACACGATTCGTTTGGCCCTCTCAGTCTGTTTCACCATGCTTGGCTTCAGCAACACCCTGTTTCCCTTCTGGGAAGCCAAGTCTCCCGACCCCTAACCCTCACTTGGGTCTTAACCCAAATATCCTCTATGGAATGAAACATCTCCCTCTCCATAGGGTGTATTAACAGGCAGTATGTTATCCTCCTGATGGCCTACTCAGTCTGTTTTACCAATCTATGCTTCACCAAGACCCTGGTTCCATCCTGGGAAACCAATTCTCCCCAACCCTAACCCTAATTTGAGTCTCAGCCCGTTTTTCCTTTTTGGACTGAAACATACCGCCGTCCACAGAGTGTACCAAATGTCAGTATGGAAGCCATCTTGATGGCGACTCAGTCTGATTCACCTAGCTAGGCTTCACCAAGAACTCGTTTTCTACCTGGCAAGCCACATCTCCCCTTCCCTAGCCCTAACATGAGATTTTACCCCAATTTTCTTGTGCAACTGTAACAAACCGCCGTCCACGCTTTGAAGTAAAAGAAAGAAGGCACCCCGTTCTGATGGCCCACTCAGTCTGTTTTAGCAAGCTTGCCTTCACCAAAGCCCTGATTCCATTCGGGGAAGCCCAGTCTCCCCAATCCTAACCCTAACCTGTGTTTTAACCCTAATTTCCGTTTGGGAATCAAACATCCCCCGTCCAAACAGTGTTCTAAAAGACAGGAGGCAACCCTTGGTGAAGCCCCACTCACTCTATTTCAACATGCTTGGCTTTTCAGAGGCCCTGGTTCACTCCTGGGAAGCCAAGTCTCCACAACCCTAACCCTACCTGGAGTCTTAACCCTAATGTTCTTGTGCGACTGTAACAAACGACCATCCACAGGTTGACAGTAGGCACACCACTCCTTTGGCCCTGTCAGTCTGTTTCACCATGCTTGGCTTCAGCAACACCCTGTTTCCCTTCTGGGAAGCCAAGTCTCCCGACCCCTAACCCTCACTTGGGTCTTAACCGAAATTTCCTCTATGGAATGAAACATGTCCCTGTCCACATGGTGTACTAACTGGCAGTATGTTATACTCCTGATGGCCTACTCAGTCTGTTTTACCAATCTAGGCTTCACCAAAACCCTGGTTACATCCTGGGAAGCCAAGTCTCCCCAACCCTAACCCTAATTTGAGTCTCAACCCTCATTTTCTTTTTGGACTGAAACATACCGCCGTCCACAGAGTGTATCAAATGTCAGTATGGAAGACATCTTGATGTCCCACTCAGTCTGATTCAGCAAGTTAGGCTTCACCAAGGACCCGTTTCCAACCTGGGAAGCCACATCTCCCCAACCCTAACCCTAACTTGAGACTTAACCTGATTTTCTTGTGCAAATGTAACAAACCCCCATCCTCATGTTGTACTAAAAGACAGTAGGCATACAATTCCTTTGGCCCTCTCAGTCTGTTTCACCATGCTTGGCTTCAGCAACACCCTGTTTCCATTCTGGGAAGCCATGTCTCCTGACCGCTAACCCTAACTTGGGTCTTAACCCTAATTTTTTCTTTGGACTGAAACATTTCCCTGTCCACATGGTGTACTAACTGGTAGTATGTTATCCTCCTGATGGCCTACTCAGTCTGTTTTAGCAATCTAGGCTTCACCAAGACCCTGGTTACATCCTGGGAAGCCAAGTCTCCCCAACCCTAACGCTAATTTGAGTCTCAGGCCAAATTTCCTTTTTGGACTGAAACATACCGCCGTCCACAGAGTGTACCAAATGTCAGTATGGAAGCCATCTTGATGTCCCACTCAGTCTGATTCAGCAAGCTAGGCTTCACCAAGGATGCGTTTCCAACCTGGGAAGCCACATCTCCCCAACCCTAACCCTCACTTGAGACTTAACCTGATTTTCTTGTGCGAATGTAACAAACCCCCATCCTCATGTTGTACTAAAAGACAGTAGGCACACAATTCCTTTGGCCCTCTCAGTCTGTTTCACCATGCTTGGCTTCAGCAACACCCTGTTTCCCTTCTGGGAAGCCATGTCTCCTGACCGCTAACCCTAACTTGGGTTTTAACCCTAATTTTTTCCTTGGACTGAAACATTTCCCTGTCCACATGGTGTACTAACTGGCAGTATGTTATCCTCCTGATGGCCTACTCAGTCTGTTTTACCAATCTAGGCTTCACCAAAACCCTGGTTACATCCTGGGAAGCCAAGTCTCCCCAACCCTAACCCTAATTTGAGTCTCAGGCCTAATTTCCTTTTTGGACTGAAACATAACGCCGTCCACAGAGTGTACCAAATGTCAGTATGGAAGACATCTTGATGTCCCACTCAGTCTGATTCAGCAAGCTAGGCTTCACCAAGGACCCGTTTCCAACCTGGGAAGCCACATCTCCCCAACCCTAACCCTAACTTGAGACTTAACCTGATTTTCTTGTGCAAATGTAACAAACCCCCATCCTCATGTTGTACTAAAAGACAGTAGGCATACAATTCCTTTGGCCCTCTCAGTCTGTTTCACCATGCTTGGCTTCAGCAACACCCTGTTTCCATTCTGGGAAGCCATGTCTCCTGACCGCTAACCCTAACTTGGGTCTTAACCCTAATTTTTTCTTTGGACTGAAACATTTCCCTGTCCACATGGTGTACTAACTGGCAGTATGTTATCCTCCTGATGGCCTACTCAGTCTGTTTTAGCAATCTAGGCTTCACCAAGACCCTGGTTACATCCTGGGAAGCCAAGTCTCCCCAACCCTAACCCTAATTTGAGTCTCAGGCCAAATTTCCTTTTTGGACTGAAACATACCGCCGTCCACAGAGTGTACCAAATGTCACTATGGAAGCCATCTTGATGTCCCACTCAGTCTGATTCAGCAAGCTAGGCTTCACCAAGGATGCGTTTCCAACCTGGGAAGCCACATCTCCCCAACCCTAACCCTCACTTGAGACTTAACCTGATTTTCTTGTGCGAATGTAACAAACCCCCATCCTCATGTTGTACTAAAAGACAGTAGGCACACAATTCCTTTGGCCCTCTCAGTCTGTTTCACCATGCTTGGCTTCAGCAACACCCTGTTTCCCTTCTGGGAAGCCATGTCTCCTGACCGCTAACCCTAACTTGGGTTTTAACCCTAATTTTTTCCTTGGACTGAAACATTTCCCTGTCCACATGGTGTACTAACTGGCAGTATGTTATCCTCCTGATGGCCTACTCAGTCTGTTTTACCAATCTAGGCTTCACCAAAACCCTGGTTACATCCTGGGAAGCCAAGTCTCCCCAACCCTAACCCTAATTTGAGTCTCAGGCCTAATTTCCTTTTTGGAATGAAACATAACGCCGTCCACAGAGTGTACCAAATGTCAGTATGGAAGACATCTTGATGTCCCACTCAGTCTGATTCAGCAAGCTAGGCTTCACCAAGGACGCGTTTCCAACCTGGAAAGCCACATCTCCCCAACCCTAACCCTAACTTGACACTTAACCTGATTTTCTTGTGCAAATGTAACAAACCCCCATCCTCATGTTGTACTAAAAGACAGTAGGCACACAATTCCTTTGGCCCTCTCAGTCTGTTTCACCATGCTTGGCTTCAGCAACACCCTGTTTCCCTTCTGGGAAGCCATGTCTCCTGACCGCTAACCCTAACTTGGGTCTTAACCCTAATTTTTTCCTTGGACTGAAACATTTCCCTGTCCACATGGTGTACTAACTGGCAGTATGTTATACTCCTGATGGCCTACTCAGTCTGTTTTACCAATCTAGGCTTCACCAAAACACTGGTTACATCCTGGGAAGCCAAGTCTCCCCAACCCTAACCCTAATTTGAGTCTCAGGCCCAATTTCCTTTTTGGACTGAAACATAATGCTGTCCACAGAGTGTACCAAATGTCAGTATGGAAGACATCTTGATGTCCCTCTCAGTCTGATTCAGCATGTTAGGCTTCACCAAGGACCCGTTTCCAACCTGGGAAGCCACATCTCCCCATCGCTAGCCCTAACATGAGATTTTACCCTAATTTTCTTGTGCAAATGTAACAAACCCCCATCCTCATGTTCTACTAAAAGACAGTAGGCACACAATTCCTTTGGCCCTCTCAGTCTGTTTCACCATGCTTGGCTTCACCAACACCCTGTTTCCCTTCTGGGAAGCCATGTCTCCTGACCGCTAACCCTAACTTGGGTCTTAACCCTAATTTTTTCTTTGGACTGAAACAGTTCCCTGTCCACATGGTGTACTAACTGGCAGTATGTTATACTCCTGATGACCTACTCAGTCTGTTTTACCAATCTAGGCTTCACCAAAACCCTGGTTACATCCTGGGAAGCCAATTCTCCCCAACCCTAACCCTAATTTGAGTCTTAGCCCTAATTTCCTTTTTGGACTGAAACATACCGCCGTCCACAGAGTGTACCAAATGTCAGTATGGAAGACATCTTGATGTCCCACTCAGTCTGATTCAGCAAGCTAGGCTTCACCAAGGACGCGTTTCCAAGCTGGGAAGCCACATCTCCCCAACCCTAACCCTCACTTGAGACTTAACCTGATTTTCTTGTGCAAATGTAACAAACCCCCATCCTCATGTTGTACTAAAAGACAGTAGGCACACGATTCCTTTGGCCCTCTCAGTCTGTTTCACCATGCTTGGCTTCAGCAACACCGTGTTTCCATTCTGGGAAGCCATATCTCCTGACCGCTAACCCTAACTTGGGTCTTAACCCTAATTTTTTCTTCCGACTGAAACATTTCCCTGTCCACATGGTGTACTAACTGGCAGTATGTTATACTCCTGATGGCCTACTCAGTCTGTTTTACCAATCTAGGCTTCACCAAAACCCTGGTTACATCCTGGGAAGCCAAGTCTCCCCAACCCTAACCCTAATTTGAGTCTCAGGCCTCGTTTCCTTTTTTGGACTGAAACATACCGCCGTCCACAGAGTGTACCAAATGTCAGTATGGAAGACATCTTGATGTCCCACTCAGTCTGATTCAGCAAGCTAGGCTTCACCAAGGACCCGTTTCCAACCTGGGAAGCCACATCTCCCCAACCCTAACCCTAACTTGAGACTTAACCTGATTTTCTTGTGCAAATGTAACAAACCCCCATCCTCATGTTGTACTAAAAGACAGTAGGCACACGATTCCTTTGGCCCTCTCAGTCTGTTTCACCATGCTTGGCTTCAGCAACACCGTGTTTCCATTCTGGGAAGCCATGTCTCCTGACCGCTAACCCTAACTTGGGTCTTAACCCTAATTTTTTCTTTGGACTGAAACATTTCCCTGTCCACATGGTGTACTAACTGGCAGTAAGTTATACTCCTGATGGCCTACTCAGTCTGTTTTACCAATCTAGGCTTCACCAAAACCCTGGTTACATCCTGGGAAGCCAAGTCTCCCCAACCCTAACCCTAATTTGAGTCTTAGCCCTTTTTTCCTTTTTGGACTGAAACATACCGCCGTCCACAGAGTGTACCAAATGTCAGTATGGAAGCCATCTTGATGGCGACTCAGTCTGATTCACCAAGCTAGGCTTCACCAAGAACTCGTTTTCTACCTGGCAAGCCACATCTCCCCATCCCTAGCCCTAACATGAGATTTTACCCCAATTTTCTTGTGCAACTGTAACAAACCGCCGTCCACGCTTTGTAGTAAAAGAAAGAAGGCACCCCGTTCTGATGGCCCACTCAGTCTGTTTTAGCAAGCTTGCCTTCACCAAAGCCCTGTTTCCATTCGGGGAAGCCCAGTCTCCCCAATCCTAACCCTAACCTGGGTTTTAACCCTAATTTCCGTTTGGGAATCAAACATCCCCCGTCCAAACAGTGTTCTAAAAGACAGGAGGCAACCCTTGGTGAAGCCCCACTCACTCTATTTCAACATGCTTGGCTTTTCAGAGGCCCTGGTTCACTCCTGGGAAGCCAAGTCTCCACAACCCTAACCCTACCTGGAGTCTTAACCCTAATGTTCTTGTGCGACTGTAACAAACGCCCATCCACAGGTTGACAGTAGGCACACCACTCCTTTGGCCCTCTCAGTCTGTTTCACCATGCTTGGCTTCAGCAACACCCTGTTTCCCTTCTGGGAAGCCAAGTCTCCCGACCCCTAACCCTCACTTGGGTCTTAACCCAAATATCCTCTATGGAATGAAACATGTCCCTGTCCATAGGGTGTATTAACAGGCAGTATGTTATCCTCCGGATGGCCTACTCAGTCTGTTTTACCAATCTATGCTTCACCAAGACCCTGGTTCCATCCTGGGAAACCAATTCTCCCCAACCCTAACCCTAATTTGAGTCTCAGCCCGTTTTTCCTTTTTGGACTGAAACATACCGCCGTCCACAGAGTGTACCAAATGTCAGTATGGAAGCCATCTTGATGGCGACTCAGTCTGATTCACCAAGCTAGGCTTCACCAAGAACTCGTTTTCTACCTGGCAAGCCACATCTCCCCTTCCCTAGCCCTAACATGAGATTTTACCCCAATTTTCTTGTGCAACTGTAACAAACCGCCGTCCACGCTTTGAAGTAAAAGAAAGAAGGCACCCCGTTCTGATGGCCCACTCAGTCTGTTATAGCAAGCTTGCATTCACCAAAGCCCTGATTCCATTCGGGGAAGCCCAGTCTCCCCAATCCTAACCCTAACCTGGGTTTTAACCCTAATTTCCGTTTGGGAATCAAACATCCCCCGTCCAAACAGTGTTCTAAAAGACAGGAGGCAACCCTTGGTGAAGCCCCACTCACTCTATTTCAACATGCTTGGCTTTTCAGAGGCCCTGGTTCACTCCTGGGAAGCCAAGTCTCCACAACCCTAACCCTACCTGGAGTCTTAACCCTAATGTTCTTGTGCGACTGTAACAAACGCCCATCCACAGGTTGACAGTAGGCACACCACTCCTTTGGCCCTGTCAGTCTGTTTCACCATGCTTGGCTTCAGCAACACCCTGTTTCCCTTCTGGGAAGCCAAGTCTCCCGACCCCTAACCCTCACTTGGGTCTTAACCCAAATTTCCTCTATGGAATGAAACATGTCCCTGTCCATAGGGTGTATTAACAGGCAGTATGTTATCCTCCTGATGGCCTACTCAGTCTGTTTTACTAATCTATGCTTCACCAAGACCCTGGTTCCATCCGGGGAAACAAGTCTCCCCAACCCTAACCCGAATTTGAGTCTCAGGCCTAATTTCCTTTTTGGACTGAAACATACCGCCGTCCACAGAGTGTACCAAATGTCAGTATGGAAGCCATCTTGATGGTGACTCAGTCTTATTCACCAAGCTAGGCTTCACCAAGAACTCGTTTTCTACCTGGCAAGCCACATCTCCCCATCGCTAGCCCTAACATGAGATTTTACCCTAATTTTCTTGTGCAATTGTAAGAAACCGCCGTCCACGCTTTGTAGTAAAAGAAAGAAGGCACCCCGTTCTGATGGCCCACTCAGTCTGTTTTACCAAACTCACCGTCACCAACACCTTCTTTCCATTCTGGGAAGACCAGTCTCCCGAACCCTAACCCTAACCTGGGTTTTAACCCTAATTTCCTTTTGGGGATGAAACATCCCCCCGTCCACACAGTGTACTAAAAGACAGGAGGCAACCTTTCATGAAGGCCCACTCATTCTCTTTCAACATGCTTTTCTTTTCCGAGGCCATGGTTCACTCCTGGGAAGGCAAGTCTCCCCAACCCTAACCCTAACTTGGGTCTTAACCCTAATTTTTTCTTTGGACTGAAACATTTCCCTGTCCACATGGTATACTAACTGGCAGTATGTTATACTCCTGACGGTCTACTCAGTCTGTTTTACCAATCGAGGTTTCACCAAGACCCTGGTTCCATCCTGGGAAGCCCAGTCTCCCCAACGCTAACTCTAACTTGGGTTTCAACCCAAATATTGTAGAGGAACGTTAACATCCCACAGTTCACAAGGTGTAGTAAAAGACAAGAGGCAACCCATCCTGTTGGGCCACTCAATCGGTGTCACCATGCTTGGCTTTACCGAGTTCCTGTTTCCCTCCTGAGTAGCCCAGTCTCCCCAACCCTAATCCTAATTGGAGTCTCAACACTAATCTCCTTTTTGGACTGAAACATACCGCCGTCCACAGAGTGTACCAAATGTCAGTATGGAAGCCATCTTGTTGTCCCACTCAGTCTGATTCACCAAGCTAGGCTTCACCAAGAACCCATTTCCAACCTGGGAAGTCCAGTCTCCCAAACCCTAACCCCAACGTCGGTTTTAACCCTAATTTCCTTTTAGGAATGAAACATCCCCCCATCCACACGGTGTTCTAGAAGAAAGGAGGCAACCCTTCGTGAAGGCCCACTCATTCTGTTTCAACATGCTTGGCTTTTCCGAGGCCCTGGTTCACTCCTGGGAAGCCACGTCTCCCCAACCCTAACTCTAACTTGAGACTTAACCTAATTTTCTTGTGCAACTGTAACAAACCGCCGTCCACACTTTGCACTAAAAGATAGTACGCACCCCGTTCTGATGTCCCACTCAGTCTGTTTTACCATGCTCGCCTTCACCAACACCCTGTTTCCATTCTGGGAAGCCCATTCTCCCGAACCCTACCCTAACTTGGGTTTTAACCCTAATTTCCTCTTGGGAATGAAACATCCCCCCGTCCACACAGTGTACTAAAAGACAGGAGGCAACTTTCGTGAAGGCCCACTCATTCTCTTTCAACATGCTTTTCTTTTCCGAGGCCATGGTTCACTCCTGGGAAGTCAAGTCTCCCCAACCCTAACCGTAACTTGGATCTTAACCCTAATTTCCTCTTGGGACTGAAACATGTCCCTGTCCACACTGTGTACTAACGGGCAATATATTATCCTCCTGATGGCCCATTCAGTCTGTTTTAGCAATCTAGGCTACACCAAAACCCTGGTTACATCCTGGGAAGCCAAGTCTCCCCAACCCTAACCCTAATTTGAGTCTCAGGCCAAATTTCCTTTTTGGACTGAAACATACCGCCATCCACAGAGTGTACCAAATGTCAGTATGGAAGCCATCTTGATGGCGACTCAGTCTGATTCACCAAGCTAGGCTTCACCAAGAACTCGTTTTCTACCTGGCAAGCCACATCTGCCCATCCCTAGCCCTAACATGAGATTTTACCCCAATTTTCTTGTGCAACTGTAACAAACCGCCGTCCACGCTTTGTAGTAAAAGAAAGAAGGCACCCCGTTCTGATGGCCCACTCAGTCTGTTTTAGCAAGCTTGCCTTCACCAAAGCCCTGTTTCAATTCAGGGAAGCCCAGTCTCCCCAATCCTAACCCTAACCTGGGTTTTAACCCTAATTTCCGTTTGGGAATCAAACATCCCCCGTCCAAACAGTGTTCTAAAAGACAGGAGGCAACCCTTGGTGAAGCCCCACTCACTCTATTTCAACATGCTTGGCTTTTCAGAGGCCCTGGTTCACTCCTGGGAAGCCAAGTCTCCACAACCCTAACCCTACCTGGAGTCTTAACCCTAATGTTCTTGTGCGACTGTAACAAACGCCCATCCACAGGTTGACAGTAGGCACACCACTCCTTTGGCCCTGTCAGTCTGTTTCACCATGCTTGGCTTCAGCAACACCCTGTTTCCCTTCTGGGAAGCCAAGTCTCCCGACCCCTAACCCTCACTTGGGTCTTAACCCAAATTTCCTCTATGGAATGAAACATGTCCCTGTCCATAGGGTGTATTAAAAGGCAGTATGTTATCCTCCTGATGGCCTACTCAGTCTGTTTTACCAATCTATGCTTCACCAAGACCCTGGTTCCATCCTGGGAAACCAATTCTCCCCAACCCTAACCCTAATTTGAGTCTTAGCCCTAATTTCCTTTTTGGACTGAAACATACCGCCGTCCACAGAGTGTACCAAATGTCAGTATGGAAGACATCTTGATGTCCCACTCAGTCTGATTCAGCAAGCTAGGCTTCACCAAGGACCCGTTTCCAACCTGGGAAGCCACATCTCCCCAACCCTAACCCTAACTTGAGACTTAACCTGATTTTCTTGTGCAAATGTAACAAACCCCCATCCTCATGTTGTACTAAAAGACAGTAGGCATACAATTCCTTTGGCCCTCTCAGTCTGTTTCACCATGCTTGGCTTCAGCAACACCCTGTTTCCATTCTGGGAAGCCATGTCTCCTGACCGCTAACCCTAACTTGGGTCTTAACCCTAATTTTTTCTTTGGACTGAAACATTTCCCTGTCCACATGGTGTACTAACTGGCAGTATGTTATCCTCCTGATGGCCTACTCAGTCTGTTTTAGCAATCTAGGCTTCACCAAGACCCTGGTTACATCCTGGGAAGCCAAGTCTCCCCAACCCTAACCCTAATTTGAGTCTCAGGCCAAATTTCCTTTTTGGACTGAAACATACCGCCGTCCACAGAGTGTACCAAATGTCACTATGGAAGCCATCTTGATGTCCCACTCAGTCTGATTCAGCAAGCTAGGCTTCACCAAGGATGCGTTTCCAACCTGGGAAGCCACATCTCCCCAACCCTAACCCTCACTTGAGACTTAACCTGATTTTCTTGTGCGAATGTAACAAACCCCCATCCTCATGTTGTACTAAAAGACAGTAGGCACACAATTCCTTTGGCCCTCTCAGTCTGTTTCACCATGCTTGGCTTCAGCAACACCCTGTTTCCCTTCTGGGAAGCCATGTCTCCTGACCGCTAACCCTAACTTGGGTTTTAACCCTAATTTTTTCCTTGGACTGAAACATTTCCCTGTCCACATGGTGTACTAACTGGCAGTATGTTATCCTCCTGATGGCCTACTCAGTCTGTTTTACCAATCTAGGCTTCACCAAAACCCTGGTTACATCCTGGGAAGCCAAGTCTCCCCAACCCTAACCCTAATTTGAGTCTCAGGCCTAATTTCCTTTTTGGACTGAAACATAACGCCGTCCACAGAGTGTACCAAATGTCAGTATGGAAGACATCTTGATGTCCCACTCAGTCTGATTCAGCATGTTAGGCTTCACCAAGGACCCGTTTCCAACCTGGGAAGCCACATCTCCCCAACCCTAACCCTAACTTGAGACTTAACCTGATTTTCTTGTGCAAATGTAACAAACCCCCATCCTCATGTTGTACTAAAAGACAGTAGGCATACAATTCCTTTGGCCCTCTCAGTCTGTTTCACCATGCTTGGCTTCAGCAACACCCTGTTTCCATTCTGGGAAGCCATGTCTCCTGACCGCTAACCCTAACTTGGGTCTTAACCCTAATTTTTTCTTTGGACTGAAACATTTCCCTGTCCACATGGTGTACTAACTGGCAGTATGTTCTCCTCCTGATGGCCTACTCAGTCTGTTTTAGCAATCTAGGCTTCACCAAGACCCTGGTTACATCCTGGGAAGCCAAGTCTCCCCAACCCTAACCCTAATTTGAGTCTCAGGCCAAATTTCCTTTTTGGACTGAAACATACCGCCGTCCACAGAGTGTACCAAATGTCACTATGGAAGCCATCTTGATGTCCCACTCAGTCTGATTCAGCAAGCTAGGCTTCACCAAGGATGCGTTTCCAACCTGGGAAGCCACATCTCCCCAACCCTAACCCTCACTTGAGACTTAACCTGATTTTCTTGTGCGAATGTAACAAACCCCCATCCTCATGTTGTACTAAAAGACAGTAGGCACACAATTCCTTTGGCCCTCTCAGTCTGTTTCACCATGCTTGGCTTCAGCAACACCCTGTTTCCCTTCTGGGAAGCCATGTCTCCTGACCGCTAACCCTAACTTGGGTTTTAACCCTAATTTTTTCCTTGGACTGAAACATTTCCCTGTCCACATGGTGTACTAACTGGCAGTATGTTATCCTCCTGATGGCCTACTCAGTCTGTTTTACCAATCTAGGCTTCACCAAAACCCTGGTTACATCCTGGGAAGCCAAGTCTCCCCAACCCTAACCCTAATTTGAGTCTCAGGCCTAATTTCCTTTTTGGACTGAAACATAACGCCGTCCACAGAGTGTACCAAATGTCAGTATGGAAGACATCTTGATGTCCCACTCAGTCTGATTCAGCAAGCTAGGCTTCACCAAGGACGCGTTTCCAACCTGGAAAGCCACATCTCCCCAACCCTAACCCTAACTTGACACTTAAACTGATTTTCTTGTGCAAATGTAACAAACCCCCATCCTCATGTTGTACTAAAAGACAGTAGGCACACAATTCCTTTGGCCCTCTCAGTCTGTTTCACCATGCTTGGCTTCAGCAACACCCTGTTTCCCTTCTGGGAAGCCATGTCTCCTGACCGCTAACCCTAACTTGGGTCTTAACCCTAATTTTTTCCTTGGACTGAAACATTTCCCTGTCCACATGGTGTACTAACTGGCAGTATGTTATACTCCTGATGGCCTACTCAGTCTGTTTTACCAATCTAGGCTTCACCAAAACACTGGTTACATCCTGGGAAGCCAAGTCTCCCCAACCCTAACCCTAATTTGAGTCTCAGGCCCAATTTCCTTTTTGGACTGAAACATAATGCCGTCCACAGAGTGTACCAAATGTCAGTATGGAAGACATCTTGATGTCCCTCTCAGTCTGATTCAGCATGTTAGGCTTCACCAAGGACCCGTTTCCAACCTGGGAAGCCACATCTCCCCATCGCTAGCCCTAACATGAGATTTTACCCTAATTTTCTTGTGCAAATGTAACAAACCCCCATCCTCATGTTCTACTAAAAGACAGTAGGCACACAATTCCTTTGGCCCTCTCAGTCTGTTTCACCATGCTTGGCTTCACCAACACCCTGTTTCCCTTCTGGGAAGCCATGTCTCCTGACCGCTAACCCTAACTTGGGTCTTAACCCTAATTTTTTCTTTGGACTGAAACAGTTCCCTGTCCACATGGTGTACTAACTGGCAGTATGTTATACTCCTGATGACCTACTCAGTCTGTTTTACCAATCTAGGCTTCACCAAAACCCTGGTTACATCCTGGGAAGCCAATTCTCCCCAACCCTAACCCTAATTTGAGTCTTAGCCCTAATTTCCTTTTTGGACTGAAACATACCGCCGTCCACAGAGTGTACCAAATGTCAGTATGGAAGACATCTTGATGTCCCACTCAGTCTGATTCAGCAAGCTAGGCTTCACCAAGGACGCGTTTCCAAGCTGGGAAGCCACATCTCCCCAACCCTAACCCTCACTTGAGACTTAACCTGATTTTCTTGTGCAAATGTAACAAACCCCCATCCTCATGTTGTACTAAAAGACAGTAGGCACACGATTCCTTTGGCCCTCTCAGTCTGTTTCACCATGCTTGGCTTCAGCAACACCGTGTTTCCATTCTGGGAAGCCATATCTCCTGACCGCTAACCCTAACTTGGGTCTTAACCCTAATTTTTTCTTCCGACTGAAACATTTCCCTGTCCACATGGTGTACTAACTGGCAGTATGTTATACTCCTGATGGCCTACTCAGTCTGTTTTACCAATCTAGGCTTCACCAAAACCCTGGTTACATCCTGGGAAGCCAAGTCTCCCCAACCCTAACCCTAATTTGAGTCTCAGGCCTCGTTTCCTTTTTTGGACTGAAACATACCGCCGTCCACAGAGTGTACCAAATGTCAGTATGGAAGACATCTTGATGTCCCACTCAGTCTGATTCAGCAAGCTAGGCTTCACCAAGGACCCGTTTCCAACCTGGGAAGCCACATCTCCCCAACCCTAACCCTAACTTGAGACTTAACCTGATTTTCTTGTGCAAATGTAACAAACCCCCATCCTCATGTTGTACTAAAAGACAGTAGGCACACGATTCCTTTGGCCCTCTCAGTCTGTTTCACCATGCTTGGCTTCAGCAACACCGTGTTTCCATTCTGGGAAGCCATGTCTCCTGACCGCTAACCCTAACTTGGGTCTTAACCCTAATTTTTTCTTTGGACTGAAACATTTCCCTGTCCACATGGTGTACTAACTGGCAGTAAGTTATACTCCTGATGGCCTACTCAGTCTGTTTTACCAATCTAGGCTTCACCAAAACCCTGGTTACATCCTGGGAAGCCAAGTCTCCCCAACCCTAACCCTAATTTGAGTCTTAGCCCTTTTTTCCTTTTTGGACTGAAACATACCGCCGTCCACAGAGTGTACCAAATGTCAGTATGGAAGCCATCTTGATGGCGACTCAGTCTGATTCACCAAGCTAGGCTTCACCAAGAACTCGTTTTCTACCTGGCAAGCCACATCTCCCCATCCCTAGCCCTAACATGAGATTTTACCCCAATTTTCTTGTGCAACTGTAACAAACCGCCGTCCACGCTTTGTAGTAAAAGAAAGAAGGCACCCCGTTCTGATGGCCCACTCAGTCTGTTTTAGCAAGCTTGCCTTCACCAAAGCCCTGTTTCCATTCGGGGAAGCCCAGTCTCCCCAATCCTAACCCTAACCTGGGTTTTAACCCTAATTTCCGTTTGGGAATCAAACATCCCCCGTCCAAACAGTGTTCTAAAAGACAGGAGGCAACCCTTGGTGAAGCCCCACTCACTCTATTTCAACATGCTTGGCTTTTCAGAGGCCCTGGTTCACTCCTGGGAAGCCAAGTCTCCACAACCCTAACCCTACCTGGAGTCTTAACCCTAATGTTCTTGTGCGACTGTAACAAACGCCCATCCACAGGTTGACAGTAGGCACACCACTCCTTTGGCCCTGTCAGTCTGTTTCACCATGCTTGGCTTCAGCAACACCCTGTTTCCCTTCTGGGAAGCCAAGTCTCCCGACCCCTAACCCTCACTTGGGCCTTAACCCAAATTTCCTCTATGGATTGAAACATGTCCCTGTCCATAGGGTGTATTAACAGGCAGTATGTTATCCTCCTGATGGCCTACTCAGTCTGTTTTACCAAATTAGGCTTCACCAAGACCCTGGTTCCCTCCTGGGAAAACAAGTCTCCCCAACCCTAAAACTAATTTGAGTCTCAGGCCTAATTTCCTTTTTGGACTGAAACATACTGCCGTCCACAGAGTGTACCAAATGTCAGTATGGAAGACATCTTGATGTCCCACTCAGTCTGATTCAGCAAGTTAGGCTTCACCAAGGACCCGTTTCCAACCTGGGAAGCCACATCTCCCCAACCCTAACCCTAACTTGAGACTTAACCTGATTATCTTGTGCAAATGTAAAAAACCCCCATCCTCATGTCCTACTAAAAGACAGTAGGCACACGATTCGTTTGGCCCTCTCAGTCTGTTTCACCATGCTTGGCTTCAGCAACACCCTGTTTCCCTTCTGGGAAGCCAAGTCTCCCGACCCCTAACCCTCACTTGGGTCTTAACCCAAATATCCTCTATGGAATGAAACATGTCCCTGTCCATAGGGTGTATTAACAGGCAGTATGTTATCCTCCGGATGGCCTACTCAGTCTGTTTTACCAATCTATGCTTCACCAAGACCCTGGTTCCATCCTGGGAAACCAATTCTCCCCAACCCTAACCCTAATTTGAGTCTCAGCCCGTTTTTCCTTTTTGGACTGAAACATACCGCCGTCCACAGAGTGTACCAAATGTCAGTATGGAAGCCATCTTGATGGCGACTCAGTCTGATTCACCAAGCTAGGCTTCACCAAGAACTCATTTTCTACCTGGCAAGCCACATCTCCCCTTCCCTAGCCCTAACATGAGATTTTACCCCAATTTTCTTGTGCAACTGTAACAAACCGCCGTCCACGCTTTGAAGTAAAAGAAAGAAGGCACCCCGTTCTGATGGCCCACTCAGTCTGTTATAGCAAGCTTGCATTCACCAAAGCCCTGATTCCATTCGGGGAAGCCCAGTCTCCCCAATCCTAACCCTAACCTGGGTTTTAACCCTAATTTCCGTTTGGGAATCAAACATCCCCCGTCCAAACAGTGTTCTAAAAGACAGGAGGCAACCCTTGGTGAAGCCCCACTCACTCTATTTCAACATGCTTGGCTTTTCAGAGGCCCTGGTTCACTCCTGGGAAGCCAAGTCTCCACAACCCTAACCCTACCTGGAGTCTTAACCCTAATGTTCTTGTGCGACTGTAACAAACGCCCATCCACAGGTTGACAGTAGGCACACCACTCCTTTGGCCCTGTCAGTCTGTTTCACCATGCTTGGCTTCAGCAACACCCTGTTTCCCTTCTGGGAAGCCAAGTCTCCCGACCCCTAACCCTCACTTGGGTCTTAACCCAAATTTCCTCTATGGAATGAAACATGTCCCTGTCCATAGGGTGTATTAACAGGCAGTATGTTATCCTCCTGATGGCCTACTCAGTCTGTTTTACTAATCTATGCTTCACCAAGACCCTGGTTCCATCCGGGGAAACAAGTCTCCCCAACCCTAACCCGAATTTGAGTCTCAGGCCTAATTTCCTTTTTGGACTGAAACATACCGCCGTCCACAGAGTGTACCAAATGTCAGTATGGAAGCCATCTTGATGGTGACTCAGTCTTATTCACCAAGCTAGGCTTCACCAAGAACTCGTTTTCTACCTGGCAAGCCACATCTCCCCATCGCTAGCCCTAACATGAGATTTTACCCTAATTTTCTTGTGCAATTGTAAGAAACCGCCGTCCACGCTTTGTAGTAAAAGAAAGAAGGCACCCCGTTCTGATGGCCCACTCAGTCTGTTTTACCAAACTCACCGTCACCAACACCTTCTTTCCATTCTGGGAAGACCAGTCTCCCGAACCCTAACCCTAACCTGGGTTTTAACCCTAATTTCCTTTTGGGGATGAAACATCCCCCCGTCCACACAGTGTACTAAAAGACAGGAGGCAACCTTTCATGAAGGCCCACTCATTCTCTTTCAACATGCTTTTCTTTTCCGAGGCCATGGTTCACTCCTGGGAAGGCAAGTCTCCCCAACCCTAACCCTAACTTGGGTCTTAACCCTAATTTTTTCTTTGGACTGAAACATTTCCCTGTCCACATGGTATACTAACTGGCAGTATGTTATACTCCTGACGGTCTACTCAGTCTGTTTTACCAATCGAGGTTTCACCAAGACCCTGGTTCCATCCTGGGAAGCCCAGTCTCCCCAACGCTAACTCTAACTTGGGTTTCAACCCAAATATTGTAGAGGAACGTTAACATCCCACAGTTCACAAGGTGTAGTAAAAGACAAGAGGCAACCCATCCTGTTGGGCCACTCAATCGGTGTCACCATGCTTGGCTTTACCGAGTTCCTGTTTCCCTCCTGAGTAGCCCAGTCTCCCCAACCCTAATCCTAATTGGAGTCTCAACACTAATCTCCTTTTTGGACTGAAACATACCGCCGTCCACAGAGTGTACCAAATGTCAGTATGGAAGCCATCTTGTTGTCCCACTCAGTCTGATTCACCAAGCTAGGCTTCACCAAGAACCCATTTCCAACCTGGGAAGTCCAGTCTCCCAAACCCTAACCCCAACGTCGGTTTTAACCCTAATATCCTTTTAGGAATGAAACATCCCCCCATCCACACGGTGTTCTAGAAGAAAGGAGGCAACCCTTCGTGAAGGCCCACTCATTCTGTTTCAACATGCTTGGCTTTTCCGAGGCCCTGGTTCACTCCTGGGAAGCCACGTCTCCCCAACCCTAACTCTAACTTGAGACTTAACCTAATTTTCTTGTGCAACTGTAACAAACCGCCGTCCACACTTTGCACTAAAAGATAGTACGCACCCCGTTCTGATGTCCCACTCAGTCTGTTTTACCATGCTCGCCTTCACCAACACCCTGTTTCCATTCTGGGAAGCCCATTCTCCCGAACCCTACCCTAACTTGGGTTTTAACCCTAATTTCCTCTTGGGAATGAAACATCCCCCCGTCCACACAGTGTACTAAAAGACAGGAGGCAACTTTCGTGAAGGCCCACTCATTCTCTTTCAACATGCTTTTCTTTTCCGAGGCCATGGTTCACTCCTGGGAAGTCAAGTCTCCCCAACCCTAACCGTAACTTGGATCTTAACCCTAATTTCCTCTTGGGACTGAAACATGTCCCTGTCCACACTGTGTACTAACGGGCAATATATTATCCTCCTGATGGCCCATTCAGTCTGTTTTAGCAATCTAGGCTTCACCAAAACCCTGGTTACATCCTGGGAAGCCAAGTCTCCCCAACCCTAACCCTAATTTGAGTCTCAGGCCAAATTTCCTTTTTGGACTGAAACATACCGCCATCCACAGAGTGTACCAAATGTCAGTATGGAAGCCATCTTGATGGCGACTCAGTCTGATTCACCAAGCTAGGCTTCACCAAGAACTCGTTTTCTACCTGGCAAGCCACATCTGCCCATCCCTAGCCCTAACATGAGATTTTACCCCAATTTTCTTGTGCAACTGTAACAAACCGCCGTCCACGCTTTGTAGTAAAAGAAAGAAGGCACCCCGTTCTGATGGCCCACTCAGTCTGTTTTAGCAAGCTTGCCTTCACCAAAGCCCTGTTTCAATTCAGGGAAGCCCAGTCTCCCCAATCCTAACCCTAACCTGGGTTTTAACCCTAATTTCCGTTTGGGAATCAAACATCCCCCGTCCAAACAGTGTTCTAAAAGACAGGAGGCAACCCTTGGTGAAGCCCCACTCACTCTATTTCAACATGCTTGGCTTTTCAGAGGCCCTGGTTCACTCCTGGGAAGCCAAGTCTCCACAACCCTAACCCTACCTGGAGTCTTAACCCTAATGTTCTTGTGCGACTGTAACAAACGCCCATCCACAGGTTGACAGTAGGCACACCACTCCTTTGGCCCTGTCAGTCTGTTTCACCATGCTTGGCTTCAGCAACACCCTGTTTCCCTTCTGGGAAGCCAAGTCTCCCGACCCCTAACCCTCACTTGGGTCTTAACCCAAATTTCCTCTATGGAATGAAACATGTCCCTGTCCATAGGGTGTATTAAAAGGCAGTATGTTATCCTCCTGATGGCCTACTCAGTCTGTTTTACCAATCTATGCTTCACCAAGACCCTGGTTCCATCCTGGGAAACCAATTCTCCCCAACCCTAACCCTAATTTGAGTCTTAGCCCTAATTTCCTTTTTGGACTGAAACATACCGCCGTCCACAGAGTGTACCAAATGTCAGTATGGAAGACATCTTGATGTCCCACTCAGTCTGATTCAGCAAGCTAGGCTTCACCAAGGACCCGTTTCCAACCTGGGAAGCCACATCTCCCCAACCCTAACCCTAACTTGAGACTTAACCTGATTTTCTTGTGCAAATGTAACAAACCCCCATCCTCATGTTGTACTAAAAGACAGTAGGCATACAATTCCTTTGGCCCTCTCAGTCTGTTTCACCATGCTTGGCTTCAGCAACACCCTGTTTCCATTCTGGGAAGCCATGTCTCCTGACCGCTAACCCTAACTTGGGTCTTAACCCTAATTTTTTCTTTGGACTGAAACATTTCCCTGTCCACATGGTGTACTAACTGGCAGTATGTTATCCTCCTGATGGCCTACTCAGTCTGTTTTAGCAATCTAGGCTTCACCAAGACCCTGGTTACATCCTGGGAAGCCAAGTCTCCCCAACCCTAACCCTAATTTGAGTCTCAGGCCAAATTTCCTTTTTGGACTGAAACATACCGCCGTCCACAGAGTGTACCAAATGTCACTATGGAAGCCATCTTGATGTCCCACTCAGTCTGATTCAGCAAGCTAGGCTTCACCAAGGATGCGTTTCCAACCTGGGAAGCCACATCTCCCCAACCCTAACCCTCACTTGAGACTTAACCTGATTTTCTTGTGCGAATGTAACAAACCCCCATCCTCATGTTGTACTAAAAGACAGTAGGCACACAATTCCTTTGGCCCTCTCAGTCTGTTTCACCATGCTTGGCTTCAGCAACACCCTGTTTCCCTTCTGGGAAGCCATGTCTCCTGACCGCTAACCCTAACTTGGGTTTTAACCCTAATTTTTTCCTTGGACTGAAACATTTCCCTGTCCACATGGTGTACTAACTGGCAGTATGTTATCCTCCTGATGGCCTACTCAGTCTGTTTTACCAATCTAGGCTTCACCAAAACCCTGGTTACATCCTGGGAAGCCAAGTCTCCCCAACCCTAACCCTAATTTGAGTCTCAGGCCTAATTTCCTTTTTGGACTGAAACATAACGCCGTCCACAGAGTGTACCAAATGTCAGTATGGAAGACATCTTGATGTCCCACTCAGTCTGATTCAGCATGTTAGGCTTCACCAAGGACCCGTTTCCAACCTGGGAAGCCACATCTCCCCAACCCTAACCCTAACTTGAGACTTAACCTGATTTTCTTGTGCAAATGTAACAAACCCCCATCCTCATGTTGTACTAAAAGACAGTAGGCATACAATTCCTTTGGCCCTCTCAGTCTGTTTCACCATGCTTGGCTTCAGCAACACCCTGTTTCCATTCTGGGAAGCCATGTCTCCTGACCGCTAACCCTAACTTGGGTCTTAACCCTAATTTTTTCTTTGGACTGAAACATTTCCCTGTCCACATGGTGTACTAACTGGCAGTATGTTCTCCTCCTGATGGCCTACTCAGTCTGTTTTAGCAATCTAGGCTTCACCAAGACCCTGGTTACATCCTGGGAAGCCAAGTCTCCCCAACCCTAACCCTAATTTGAGTCTCAGGCCAAATTTCCTTTTTGGACTGAAACATACCGCCGTCCACAGAGTGTACCAAATGTCACTATGGAAGCCATCTTGATGTCCCACTCAGTCTGATTCAGCAAGCTAGGCTTCACCAAGGATGCATTTCCAACCTGGGAAGCCACATCTCCCCAACCCTAACCCTCACTTGAGACTTAACCTGATTTTCTTGTGCGAATGTAACAAACCCCCATCCTCATGTTGTACTAAAAGACAGTAGGCACACAATTCCTTTGGCCCTCTCAGTCTGTTTCACCATGCTTGGCTTCAGCAACACCCTGTTTCCCTTCTGGGAAGCCATGTCTCCTGACCGCTAACCCTAACTTGGGTTTTAACCCTAATTTTTTCCTTGGACTGAAACATTTCCCTGTCCACATGGTGTACTAACTGGCAGTATGTTATCCTCCTGATGGCCTACTCAGTCTGTTTTACCAATCTAGGCTTCACCAAAACCCTGGTTACATCCTGGGAAGCCAAGTCTCCCCAACCCTAACCCTAATTTGAGTCTCAGGCCTAATTTCCTTTTTGGACTGAAACATAACGCCGTCCACAGAGTGTACCAAATGTCAGTATGGAAGACATCTTGATGTCCCACTCAGTCTGATTCAGCAAGCTAGGCTTCACCAAGGACGCGTTTCCAACCTGGAAAGCCACATCTCCCCAACCCTAACCCTAACTTGACACTTAACCTGATTTTCTTGTGCAAATGTAACAAACCCCCATCCTCATGTTGTACTAAAAGACAGTAGGCACACAATTCCTTTGGCCCTCTCAGTCTGTTTCACCATGCTTGGCTTCAGCAACACCCTGTTTCCCTTCTGGGAAGCCATGTCTCCTGACCGCTAACCCTAACTTGGGTCTTAACCCTAATTTTTTCCTTGGACTGAAACATTTCCCTGTCCACATGGTGTACTAACTGGCAGTATGTTATACTCCTGATGGCCTACTCAGTCTGTTTTACCAATCTAGGCTTCACCAAAACACTGGTTACATCCTGGGAAGCCAAGTCTCCCCAACCCTAACCCTAATTTGAGTCTCAGGCCCAATTTCCTTTTTGGACTGAAACATAATGCCGTCCACAGAGTGTACCAAATGTCAGTATGGAAGACATCTTGATGTCCCTCTCAGTCTGATTCAGCATGTTAGGCTTCACCAAGGACCCGTTTCCAACCTGGGAAGCCACATCTCCCCATCGCTAGCCCTAACATGAGATTTTACCCTAATTTTCTTGTGCAAATGTAACAAACCCCCATCCTCATGTTCTACTAAAAGACAGTAGGCACACAATTCCTTTGGCCCTCTCAGTCTGTTTCACCATGCTTGGCTTCACCAACACCCTGTTTCCCTTCTGGGAAGCCATGTCTCCTGACCGCTAACCCTAACTTGGGTCTTAACCCTAATTTTTTCTTTGGACTGAAACAGTTCCCTGTCCACATGGTGTACTAACTGGCAGTATGTTATACTCCTGATGACCTACTCAGTCTGTTTTACCAATCTAGGCTTCACCAAAACCCTGGTTACATCCTGGGAAGCCAATTCTCCCCAACCCTAACCCTAATTTGAGTCTTAGCCCTAATTTCCTTTTTGGACTGAAACATACCGCCGTCCACAGAGTGTACCAAATGTCAGTATGGAAGCCATCTTGATGTCCCACTCAGTCTGATTCAGCAAGCTAGGCTTCACCAAGGACGCGTTTCCAACCTGGGAAGCCACATCTCCCCAACCCTAACCCTCACTTGAGACTTAACCTGATTTTCTTGTGCAAATGTAACAAACCCCCATCCTCATGTTGTACTAAAAGACAGTAGGCACACGATTCCTTTGGCCCTCTCAGTCTGTTTCACCATGCTTGGCTTCAGCAACACCGTGTTTCCATTCTGGGAAGCCATATCTCCTGACCGCTAACCCTAACTTGGGTCTTAACCCTAATTTTTTCTTCCGACTGAAACATTTCCCTGTCCACATGGTGTACTAACTGGCAGTATGTTATACTCCTGATGGCCTACTCAGTCTGTTTTACCAATCTAGGCTTCACCAAAACCCTGGTTACATCCTGGGAAGCCAAGTCTCCCCAACCCTAACCCTAATTTGAGTCTCAGGCCTCGTTTCCTTTTTTGGACTGAAACATACCGCCGTCCACAGAGTGTACCAAATGTCAGTATGGAAGACATCTTGATGTCCCACTCAGTCTGATTCAGCAAGCTAGGCTTCACCAAGGACCCGTTTCCAACCTGGGAAGCCACATCTCCCCAACCCTAACCCTAACTTGAGACTTAACCTGATTTTCTTGTGCAAATGTAACAAACCCCCATCCTCATGTTGTACTAAAAGACAGTAGGCACACGATTCCTTTGGCCCTCTCAGTCTGTTTCACCATGCTTGGCTTCAGCAACACCGTGTTTCCATTCTGGGAAGCCATGTCTCCTGACCGCTAACCCTAACTTGGGTCTTAACCCTAATTTTTTCTTTGGACTGAAACATTTCCCTGTCCACATGGTGTACTAACTGGCAGTAAGTTATACTCCTGATGGCCTACTCAGTCTGTTTTACCAATCTAGGCTTCACCAAAACCCTGGTTACATCCTGGGAAGCCAAGTCTCCCCAACCCTAACCCTAATTTGAGTCTTAGCCCTTTTTTCCTTTTTGGACTGAAACATACCGCCGTCCACAGAGTGTACCAAATGTCAGTATGGAAGCCATCTTGATGGCGACTCAGTCTGATTCACCAAGCTAGGCTTCACCAAGAACTCGTTTTCTACCTGGCAAGCCACATCTCCCCATCCCTAGCCCTAACATGAGATTTTACCCCAATTTTCTTGTGCAACTGTAACAAACCGCCGTCCACGCTTTGTAGTAAAAGAAAGAAGGCACCCCGTTCTGATGGCCCACTCTGTCTGTTTTAGCAAGCTTGCCTTCACCAAAGCCCTGTTTCCATTCGGGGAAGCCCAGTCTCCCCAATCCTAACCCTAACCTGGGTTTTAACCCTAATTTCCGTTTGGGAATCAAACATCCCCCGTCCAAACAGTGTTCTAAAAGACAGGAGGCAACCCTTGGTGAAGCCCCACTCACTCTATTTCAACATGCTTGGCTTTTCAGAGGCCCTGGTTCACTCCTGGGAAGCCAAGTCTCCACAACCCTAACCCTACCTGGAGTCTTAACCCTAATGTTCTTGTGCGACTGTAACAAACGCCCATCCACAGGTTGACAGTAGGCACACCACTCCTTTGGCCCTGTCAGTCTGTTTCACCATGCTTGGCTTCAGCAACACCCTGTTTCCCTTCTGGGAAGCCAAGTCTCCCGACCCCTAACCCTCACTTGGGCCTTAACCCAAATTTCCTCTATGGATTGAAACATGTCCCTGTCCATAGGGTGTATTAACAGGCAGTATGTTATCCTCCTGATGGCCTACTCAGTCTGTTTTACCAAATTAGGCTTCACCAAGACCCTGGTTCCCTCCTGGGAAAACAAGTCTCCCCAACCCTAAAACTAATTTGAGTCTCAGGCCTAATTTCCTTTTTGGACTGAAACATACTGCCGTCCACAGAGTGTACCAAATGTCAGTATGGAAGACATCTTGATGTCCCACTCAGTCTGATTCAGCAAGTTAGGCTTCACCAAGGACCCGTTTCCAACCTGGGAAGCCACATCTCCCCAACCCTAACCCTAACTTGAGACTTAACCTGATTTTCTTGTGCAAATGTAACAAACCCCCATCCTCATGTCCTACTAAAAGACAGTAGGCACACGATTCGTTTGGCCCTCTCAGTCTGTTTCACCATGCTTGGCTTCAGCAACACCCTGTTTCCCTTCTGGGAAGCCAAGTCTCCCGACCCCTAACCCTCACTTGGGTCTTAACCCAAATATCCTCTATGGAATGAAACATGTCCCTGTCCATAGGGTGTATTAACAGGCAGTATGTTATCCTCCGGATGGCCTACTCAGTCTGTTTTACCAATCTATGCTTCACCAAGACCCTGGTTCCATCCTGGGAAACCAATTCTCCCCAACCCTAACCCTAATTTGAGTCTCAGCCCGTTTTTCCTTTTTGGACTGAAACATACCGCCGTCCACAGAGTGTACCAAATGTCAGTATGGAAGCCATCTTGATGGCGACTCAGTCTGATTCACCAAGCTAGGCTTCACCAAGAACTCGTTTTCTACCTGGCAAGCCACATCTCCCCTTCCCTAGCCCTAACATGAGATTTTACCCCAATTTTCTTGTGCAACTGTAACAAACCGCCGTCCACGCTTTGAAGTAAAAGAAAGAAGGCACCCCGTTCTGATGGCCCACTCAGTCTGTTATAGCAAGCTTGCATTCACCAAAGCCCTGATTCCATTCGGGGAAGCCCAGTCTCCCCAATCCTAACCCTAACCTGGGTTTTAACCCTAATTTCCGTTTGGGAATCAAACATCCCCCGTCCAAACAGTGTTCTAAAAGACAGGAGGCAACCCTTGGTGAAGCCCCACTCACTCTATTTCAACATGCTTGGCTTTTCAGAGGCCCTGGTTCACTCCTGGGAAGCCAAGTCTCCACAACCCTAACCCTACCTGGAGTCTTAACCCTAATGTTCTTGTGCGACTGTAACAAACGCCCATCCACAGGTTGACAGTAGGCACACCACTCCTTTGGCCCTGTCAGTCTGTTTCACCATGCTTGGCTTCAGCAACACCCTGTTTCCCTTCTGGGAAGCCAAGTCTCCCGACCCCTAACCCTCACTTGGGTCTTAACCCAAATTTCCTCTATGGAATGAAACATGTCCCTGTCCATAGGGTGTATTAAAAGGCAGTATGTTATCCTCCTGATGGCCTACTCAGTCTGTTTTACCAATCTATGCTTCACCAAGACCCTGGTTCCATCCTGGGAAACCAATTCTCCCCAACCCTAACCCTAATTTGAGTCTTAGCCCTAATTTCCTTTTTGGACTGAAACATACCGCCGTCCACAGAGTGTACCAAATGTCAGTATGGAAGACATCTTGATGTCCCACTCAGTCTGATTCAGCAAGCTAGGCTTCACCAAGGACCCGTTTCCAACCTGGGAAGCCACATCTCCCCAACCCTAACCCTAACTTGAGACTTAACCTGATTTTCTTGTGCAAATGTAACAAACCCCCATCCTCATGTTGTACTAAAAGACAGTAGGCATACAATTCCTTTGGCCCTCTCAGTCTGTTTCACCATGCTTGGCTTCAGCAACACCCTGTTTCCATTCTGGGAAGCCATGTCTCCTGACCGCTAACCCTAACTTGGGTCTTAACCCTAATTTTTTCTTTGGACTGAAACATTTCCCTGTCCACATGGTGTACTAACTGGCAGTATGTTATCCTCCTGATGGCCTACTCAGTCTGTTTTAGCAATCTAGGCTTCACCAAGACCCTGGTTACATCCTGGGAAGCCAAGTCTCCCCAACCCTAACCCTAATTTGAGTCTCAGGCCAAATTTCCTTTTTGGACTGAAACATACCGCCGTCCACAGAGTGTACCAAATGTCACTATGGAAGCCATCTTGATGTCCCACTCAGTCTGATTCAGCAAGCTAGGCTTCACCAAGGATGCGTTTCCAACCTGGGAAGCCACATCTCCCCAACCCTAACCCTCACTTGAGACTTAACCTGATTTTCTTGTGCGAATGTAACAAATCCCCATCCTCATGTTGTACTAAAAGACAGTAGGCACACAATTCCTTTGGCCCTCTCAGTCTGTTTCACCATGCTTGGCTTCAGCAACACCCTGTTTCCCTTCTGGGAAGCCATGTCTCCTGACCGCTAACCCTAACTTGGGTTTTAACCCTAATTTTTTCCTTGGACTGAAACATTTCCCTGTCCACATGGTGTACTAACTGGCAGTATGTTATCCTCCTGATGGCCTACTCAGTCTGTTTTACCAATCTAGGCTTCACCAAAACCCTGGTTACATCCTGGGAAGCCAAGTCTCCCCAACCCTAACCCTAATTTGAGTCTCAGGCCTAATTTCCTTTTTGGACTGAAACATAA
Organism: Heloderma suspectum; assembly: GCF_057233095.1. Classification (NCBI taxonomy): domain Eukaryota; kingdom Metazoa; phylum Chordata; class Lepidosauria; order Squamata; family Helodermatidae; genus Heloderma; species Heloderma suspectum. Next base: position 147,907,691 of record NC_139461.1, read on the forward strand.
CGCCGTCCACAGAGTGTACCAAATGTCAGTATGGAAGACATCTTGATGTCCCACTCAGTCTGATTCAGCATGTTAGGCTTCACCAAGGACCCGTTTCCAACCTGGGAAGCCACATCTCCCCAACCCTAACCCTAACTTGAGACTTAACCTGATTTTCTTGTGCAAATGTAACAAACCCCCATCCTCATGTTGTACTAAAAGACAGTAGGCATACAATTCCTTTGGCCCTCTCAGTCTGTTTCACCATGCTTGGCTTCAGCAACACCCTGTTTCCATTCTGGGAAGCCATGTCTCCTGACCGCTAACCCTAACTTGGGTCTTAACCCTAATTTTTTCTTTGGACTGAAACATTTCCCTGTCCACATGGTGTACTAACTGGCAGTATGTTATCCTCCTGATGGCCTACTCAGTCTGTTTTAGCAATCTAGGCTTCACCAAGACCCTGGTTACATCCTGGGAAGCCAAGTCTCCCCAACCCTAACCCTAATTTGAGTCTCAGGCCAAATTTCCTTTTTGGACTGAAACATACCGCCGTCCACAGAGTGTACCAAATGTCACTATGGAAGCCATCTTGATGTCCCACTCAGTCTGATTCAGCAAGCTAGGCTTCACCAAGGATGCGTTTCCAACCTGGGAAGCCACATCTCCCCAACCCTAACCCTCACTTGAGACTTAACCTGATTTTCTTGTGCGAATGTAACAAACCCCCATCCTCATGTTGTACTAAAAGACAGTAGGCACACAATTCCTTTGGCCCTCTCAGTCTGTTTCACCATGCTTGGCTTCAGCAACACCCTGTTTCCCTTCTGGGAAGCCATGTCTCCTGACCGCTAACCCTAACTTGGGTTTTAACCCTAATTTTTTCCTTGGACTGAAACATTTCCCTGTCCACATGGTGTACTAACTGGCAGTATGTTATCCTCCTGATGGCCTACTCAGTCTGTTTTACCAATCTAGGCTTCACCAAAACCCTGGTTACATCCTGGGAAGCCAAGTCTCCCCAACCCTAACCCTAATTTGAGTCTCAGGCCTAATTTCCTTTTTGGAATGAAACATAACGCCGTCCACAGAGTGTACCAAATGTCAGTATGGAAGACATCTTGATGTCCCACTCAGTCTGATTCAGCAAGCTAGGCTTCACCAAGGACGCGTTTCCAACCTGGAAAGCCACATCTCCCCAACCCTAACCCTAACTTGACACTTAACCTGATTTTCTTGTGCAAATGTAACAAACCCCCATCCTCATGTTGTACTAAAAGACAGTAGGCACACAATTCCTTTGGCCCTCTCAGTCTGTTTCACCATGCTTGGCTTCAGCAACACCCTGTTTCCCTTCTGGGAAGCCATGTCTCCTGACCGCTAACCCTAACTTGGGTCTTAACCCTAATTTTTTCCTTGGACTGAAACATTTCCCTGTCCACATGGTGTACTAACTGGCAGTATGTTATACTCCTGATGGCCTACTCAGTCTGTTTTACCAATCTAGGCTTCACCAAAACACTGGTTACATCCTGGGAAGCCAAGTCTCCCCAACCCTAACCCTAATTTGAGTCTCAGGCCCAATTTCCTTTTTGGACTGAAACATAATGCCGTCCACAGAGTGTACCAAATGTCAGTATGGAAGACATCTTGATGTCCCTCTCAGTCTGATTCAGCATGTTAGGCTTCACCAAGGACCCGTTTCCAACCTGGGAAGCCACATCTCCCCATCGCTAGCCCTAACATGAGATTTTACCCTAATTTTCTTGTGCAAATGTAACAAACCCCCATCCTCATGTTCTACTAAAAGACAGTAGGCACACAATTCCTTTGGCCCTCTCAGTCTGTTTCACCATGCTTGGCTTCACCAACACCCTGTTTCCCTTCTGGGAAGCCATGTCTCCTGACCGCTAACCCTAACTTGGGTCTTAACCCTAATTTTTTCTTTGGACTGAAACAGTTCCCTGTCCACATGGTGTACTAACTGGCAGTATGTTATACTCCTGATGACCTACTCAGTCTGTTTTACCAATCTAGGCTTCACCAAAACCCTGGTTACATCCTGGGAAGCCAATTCTCCCCAACCCTAACCCTAATTTGAGTCTTAGCCCTAATTTCCTTTTTGGACTGAAACATACCGCCGTCCACAGAGTGTACCAAATGTCAGTATGGAAGACATCTTGATGTCCCACTCAGTCTGATTCAGCAAGCTAGGCTTCACCAAGGACGCGTTTCCAACCTGGGAAGCCACATCTCCCCAACCCTAACCCTCACTTGAGACTTAACCTGATTTTCTTGTGCAAATGTAACAAACCCCCATCCTCATGTTGTACTAAAAGACAGTAGGCACACGATTCCTTTGGCCCTCTCAGTCTGTTTCACCATGCTTGGCTTCAGCAACACCGTGTTTCCATTCTGGGAAGCCATATCTCCTGACCGCTAACCCTAACTTGGGTCTTAACCCTAATTTTTTCTTCCGACTGAAACATTTCCCTGTCCACATGGTGTACTAACTGGCAGTATGTTATACTCCTGATGGCCTACTCAGTCTGTTTTACCAATCTAGGCTTCACCAAAACCCTGGTTACATCCTGGGAAGCCAAGTCTCCCCAACCCTAACCCTAATTTGAGTCTCAGGCCTCGTTTCCTTTTTTGGACTGAAACATACCGCCGTCCACAGAGTGTACCAAATGTCAGTATGGAAGACATCTTGATGTCCCACTCAGTCTGATTCAGCAAGCTAGGCTTCACCAAGGACGCGTTTCCAACCTGGGAAGCCACATCTCCCCAACCCTAACCCTAACTTGAGACTTAACCTGATTTTCTTGTGCAAATGTAACAAACCCCCATCCTCATGTTGTACTAAAAGACAGTAGGCACACGATTCCTTTGGCCCTCTCAGTCTGTTTCACCATGCTTGGCTTCAGCAACACCGTGTTTCCATTCTGGGAAGCCATGTCTCCTGACCGCTAACCCTAACTTGGGTCTTAACCCTAATTTTTTCTTTGGACTGAAACATTTCCCTGTCCACATGGTGTACTAACTGGCAGTAAGTTATACTCCTGATGGCCTACTCAGTCTGTTTTACCAATCTAGGCTTCACCAAAACCCTGGTTACATCCTGGGAAGCCAAGTCTCCCCAACCCTAACCCTAATTTGAGTCTTAGCCCTTTTTTCCTTTTTGGACTGAAACATACCGCCGTCCACAGAGTGTACCAAATGTCAGTATGGAAGCCATCTTGATGGCGACTCAGTCTGATTCACCAAGCTAGGCTTCACCAAGAACTCGTTTTCTACCTGGCAAGCCACATCTCCCCATCCCTAGCCCTAACATGAGATTTTACCCCAATTTTCTTGTGCAACTGTAACAAACCGCCGTCCACGCTTTGTAGTAAAAGAAAGAAGGCACCCCGTTCTGATGGCCCACTCAGTCTGTTTTAGCAAGCTTGCCTTCACCAAAGCCCTGTTTCCATTCGGGGAAGCCCAGTCTCCCCAATCCTAACCCTAACCTGGGTTTTAACCCTAATTTCCGTTTGGGAATCAAACATCCCCCGTCCAAACAGTGTTCTAAAAGACAGGAGGCAACCCTTGGTGAAGCCCCACTCACTCTATTTCAACATGCTTGGCTTTTCAGAGGCCCTGGTTCACTCCTGGGAAGCCAAGTCTCCACAACCCTAACCCTACCTGGAGTCTTAACCCTAATGTTCTTGTGCGACTGTAACAAACGCCCATCCACAGGTTGACAGTAGGCACACCACTCCTTTGGCCCTGTCAGTCTGTTTCACCATGCTTGGCTTCAGCAACACCCTGTTTCCCTTCTGGGAAGCCAAGTCTCCCGACCCCTAACCCTCACTTGGGTCTTAACCCAAATTTCCTCTATGGATTGAAACATGTCCCTGTCCATAGGGTGTATTAACAGGCAGTATGTTATCCTCCTGATGGCCTACTCAGTCTGTTTTACCAAATTAGGCTTCACCAAGACCCTGGTTCCCTCCTGGGAAAACAAGTCTCCCCAACCCTAACCCGAATTTGAGTCTCAGGCCTAATTTCCTTTTTGGACTGAAACATACTGCCGTCCACAGAGTGTACCAAATGTCAGTATGGAAGCCATCTTGATGGCGACTCAGTCTGATTCACCAAGCTAGGCTTCACCAAGAACTCGTTTTCTACCTGGCAAGCCACATCTCCCCATCCCTAGCCCTAACATGAGATTTTACCCCAATTTTCTTGTGCAACTGTAACAAACCGCCGTCCACGCTTTGTAGTAAAAGAAAGAAGGCACCCCGTTCTGATGGCCCACTCAGTCTGTTTTAGCAAGCTTGCCTTCACCAAAGCCCTGTTTCAATTCAGGGAAGCCCAGTCTCCCCAATCCTAACCCTAACCTGGGTTTTAACCCTAATTTCCGTTTGGGAATCAAACATCCCCCGTCCAAACAGTGTTCTAAAAGACAGGAGGCAACCCTTGGTGAAGCCCCACTCACTCTATTTCAACATGCTTGGCTTTTCAGAGGCCCTGGTTCACTCCTGGGAAGCCAAGTCTCCACAACCCTAACCCTACCTGGAGTCTTAACCCTAATGTTCTTGTGCGACTGTAACAAACGCCCATCCACAGGTTGACAGTAGGCACACCACTCCTTTGGCCCTGTCAGTCTGTTTCACCATGCTTGGCTTCAGCAACACCCTGTTTCCCTTCTGGGAAGCCAAGTCTCCCGACCCCTAACCCTCACTTGGGTCTTAACCCAAATTTCCTCTATGGAATGAAACATGTCCCTGTCCATAGGGTGTATTAACAGGCAGTATGTTATCCTCCTGATGGCCTACTCAGTCTGTTTTACTAATCTATGCTTCACCAAGACCCTGGTTCCATCCGGGGAAACAAGTCTCCCCAACCCACTCAGTCTGATTCAGCAAGCTAGGCTTCACCAAGGACCCGTTTCCAACCTGGGAAGCCACATCTCCCCAACCCTAACCCTAACTTGAGACTTAACCTGATTTTCTTGTGCGAATGTAACAAACCCCCATCCTCATGTTGTACTAAAAGACAGTAGGCACACAATTCCTTTGGCCCTCTCAGTCTGTTTCACCATGCTTGGCTTCAGCAACACCCTGTTTCCCTTCTGGGAAGCCATGTCTCCTGACCGCTAACCCTAACTTGGGTTTTAACCCTAATTTTTTCCTTGGACTGAAACATTTCCCTGTCCACATGGTGTACTAACTGGCAGTATGTTATCCTCCTGATGGCCTACTCAGTCTGTTTTACCAATCTAGGCTTCACCAAAACCCTGGTTACATCCTGGGAAGCCAAGTCTCCCCAACCCTAACCCTAATTTGAGTCTCAGGCCTAATTTCCTTTTTGGACTGAAACATAACGCCGTCCACAGAGTGTACCAAATGTCAGTATGGAAGACATCTTGATGTCCCACTCAGTCTGATTCAGCATGTTAGGCTTCACCAAGGACCCGTTTCCAACCTGGGAAGCCACATCTCCCCAACCCTAACCCTAACTTGAGACTTAACCTGATTTTCTTGTGCAAATGTAACAAACCCCCATCCTCATGTTGTACTAAAAGACAGTAGGCATACAATTCCTTTGGCCCTCTCAGTCTGTTTCACCATGCTTGGCTTCAGCAACACCCTGTTTCCATTCTGGGAAGCCATGTCTCCTGACCGCTAACCCTAACTTGGGTCTTAACCCTAATTTTTTCTTTGGACTGAAACATTTCCCTGTCCACATGGTGTACTAACTGGCAGTATGTTCTCCTCCTGATGGCCTACTCAGTCTGTTTTAGCAATCTAGGCTTCACCAAGACCCTGGTTACATCCTGGGAAGCCAAGTCTCCCCAACCCTAACCCTAATTTGAGTCTCAGGCCAAATTTCCTTTTTGGACTGAAACATACCGCCGTCCACAGAGTGTACCAAATGTCACTATGGAAGCCATCTTGATGTCCCACTCAGTCTGATTCAGCAAGCTAGGCTTCACCAAGGATGCGTTTCCAACCTGGGAAGCCACATCTCCCCAACCCTAACCCTCACTTGAGACTTAACCTGATTTTCTTGTGCGAATGTAACAAACCCCCATCCTCATGTTGTACTAAAAGACAGTAGGCACACAATTCCTTTGGCCCTCTCAGTCTGTTTCACCATGCTTGGCTTCAGCAACACCCTGTTTCCCTTCTGGGAAGCCATGTCTCCTGACCGCTAACCCTAACTTGGGTTTTAACCCTAATTTTTTCCTTGGACTGAAACATTTCCCTGTCCACATGGTGTACTAACTGGCAGTATGTTATCCTCCTGATGGCCTACTCAGTCTGTTTTACCAATCTAGGCTTCACCAAAACCCTGGTTACATCCTGGGAAGCCAAGTCTCCCCAACCCTAACCCTAATTTGAGTCTCAGGCCTAATTTCCTTTTTGGACTGAAACATAACGCCGTCCACAGAGTGTACCAAATGTCAGTATGGAAGACATCTTGATGTCCCACTCAGTCTGATTCAGCAAGCTAGGCTTCACCAAGGACGCGTTTCCAACCTGGAAAGCCACATCTCCCCAACCCTAACCCTAACTTGACACTTAACCTGATTTTCTTGTGCAAATGTAACAAACCCCCATCCTCATGTTGTACTAAAAGACAGTAGGCACACAATTCCTTTGGCCCTCTCAGTCTGTTTCACCATGCTTGGCTTCAGCAACACCCTGTTTCCCTTCTGGGAAGCCATGTCTCCTGACCGCTAACCCTAACTTGGGTCTTAACCCTAATTTTTTCCTTGGACTGAAACATTTCCCTGTCCACATGGTGTACTAACTGGCAGTATGTTATACTCCTGATGGCCTACTCAGTCTGTTTTACCAATCTAGGCTTCACCAAAACACTGGTTACATCCTGGGAAGCCAAGTCTCCCCAACCCTAACCCTAATTTGAGTCTCAGGCCCAATTTCCTTTTTGGACTGAAACATAATGCCGTCCACAGAGTGTACCAAATGTCAGTATGGAAGACATCTTGATGTCCCTCTCAGTCTGATTCAGCATGTTAGGCTTCACCAAGGACCCGTTTCCAACCTGGGAAGCCACATCTCCCCATCGCTAGCCCTAACATGAGATTTTACCCTAATTTTCTTGTGCAAATGTAACAAACCCCCATCCTCATGTTCTACTAAAAGACAGTAGGCACACAATTCCTTTGGCCCTCTCAGTCTGTTTCACCATGCTTGGCTTCACCAACACCCTGTTTCCCTTCTGGGAAGCCATGTCTCCTGACCGCTAACCCTAACTTGGGTCTTAACCCTAATTTTTTCTTTGGACTGAAACAGTTCCCTGTCCACATGGTGTACTAACTGGCAGTATGTTATACTCCTGATGACCTACTCAGTCTGTTTTACCAATCTAGGCTTCACCAAAACCCTGGTTACATCCTGGGAAGCCAATTCTCCCCAACCCTAACCCTAATTTGAGTCTTAGCCCTAATTTCCTTTTTGGACTGAAACATACCGCCGTCCACAGAGTGTACCAAATGTCAGTATGGAAGACATCTTGATGTCCCACTCAGTCTGATTCAGCAAGCTAGGCTTCACCAAGGACGCGTTTCCAACCTGGGAAGCCACATCTCCCCAACCCTAACCCTCACTTGAGACTTAACCTGATTTTCTTGTGCAAATGTAACAAACCCCCATCCTCATGTTGTACTAAAAGACAGTAGGCACACGATTCCTTTGGCCCTCTCAGTCTGTTTCACCATGCTTGGCTTCAGCAACACCGTGTTTCCATTCTGGGAAGCCATATCTCCTGACCGCTAACCCTAACTTGGGTCTTAACCCTAATTTTTTCTTCCGACTGAAACATTTCCCTGTCCACATGGTGTACTAACTGGCAGTATGTTATACTCCTGATGGCCTACTCAGTCTGTTTTACCAATCTAGGCTTCACCAAAACCCTGGTTACATCCTGGGAAGCCAAGTCTCCCCAACCCTAACCCTAATTTGAGTCTTAGCCCTTTTTTCCTTTTTGGACTGAAACATACCGCCGTCCACAGAGTGTACCAAATGTCAGTATGGAAGCCATCTTGATGGCGACTCAGTCTGATTCACCAAGCTAGGCTTCACCAAGAACTCGTTTTCTACCTGGCAAGCCACATCTCCCCATCCCTAGCCCTAACATGAGATTTTACCCCAATTTTCTTGTGCAACTGTAACAAACCGCCGTCCACGCTTTGTAGTAAAAGAAAGAAGGCACCCCGTTCTGATGGCCCACTCAGTCTGTTTTAGCAAGCTTGCCTTCACCAAAGCCCTGTTTCCATTCGGGGAAGCCCAGTCTCCCCAATCCTAACCCTAACCTGGGTTTTAACCCTAATTTCCGTTTGGGAATCAAACATCCCCCGTCCAAACAGTGTTCTAAAAGACAGGAGGCAACCCTTGGTGAAGCCCCACTCACTCTATTTCAACATGCTTGGCTTTTCAGAGGCCCTGGTTCACTCCTGGGAAGCCAAGTCTCCACAACCCTAACCCTACCTGGAGTCTTAACCCTAATGTTCTTGTGCGACTGTAACAAACGCCCATCCACAGGTTGACAGTAGGCACACCACTCCTTTGGCCCTGTCAGTCTGTTTCACCATGCTTGGCTTCAGCAACACCCTGTTTCCCTTCTGGGAAGCCAAGTCTCCCGACCCCTAACCCTCACTTGGGTCTTAACCCAAATTTCCTCTATGGATTGAAACATGTCCCTGTCCATAGGGTGTATTAACAGGCAGTATGTTATCCTCCTGATGGCCTACTCAGTCTGTTTTACCAAATTAGGCTTCACCAAGACCCTGGTTCCCTCCTGGGAAAACAAGTCTCCCCAACCCTAAAACTAATTTGAGTCTCAGGCCTAATTTCCTTTTTGGACTGAAACATACTGCCGTCCACAGAGTGTACCAAATGTCAGTATGGAAGACATCTTGATGTCCCACTCAGTCTGATTCAGCAAGTTAGGCTTCACCAAGGACCCGTTTCCAACCTGGGAAGCCACATCTCCCCAACCCTAACCCTAACTTGAGACTTAACCTGATTTTCTTGTGCAAATGTAACAAACCCCCATCCTCATGTCCTACTAAAAGACAGTAGGCACACGATTCGTTTGGCCCTCTCAGTCTGTTTCACCATGCTTGGCTTCAGCAACACCCTGTTTCCCTTCTGGGAAGCCAAGTCTCCCGACCCCTAACCCTCACTTGGGTCTTAACCCAAATATCCTCTATGGAATGAAACATCTCCCTCTCCATAGGGTGTATTAACAGGCAGTATGTTATCCTCCGGATGGCCTACTCATTCTGTTTTACCAATCTATGCTTCACCAAGACCCTGGTTCCATCCTGGGAAACCAATTCTCCCCAACCCTAACCCTAATTTGAGTCTCAGCCCGTTTTTCCTTTTTGGACTGAAACATACCGCCGTCCACAGAGTGTACCAAATGTCAGTATGGAAGCCATCTTGATGGCGACTCAGTCTGATTCACCAAGCTAGGCTTCACCAAGAACTCGTTTTCTACCTGGCAAGCCACATCTCCCCTTCCCTAGCCCTAACATGAGATTTTACCCCAATTTTCTTGTGCAACTGTAACAAACCGCCGTCCACGCTTTGAAGTAAAAGAAAGAAGGCACCCCGTTCTGATGGCCCACTCAGTCTGTTATAGCAAGCTTGCATTCACCAAAGCCCTGATTCCATTCGGGGAAGCCCAGTCTCCCCAATCCTAACCCTAACCTGGGTTTTAACCCTAATTTCCGTTTGGGAATCAAACATCCCCCGTCCAAACAGTGTTCTAAAAGACAGGAGGCAACCCTTGGTGAAGCCCCACTCACTCTATTTCAACATGCTTGGCTTTTCAGAGGCCCTGGTTCACTCCTGGGAAGCCAAGTCTCCACAAGCCTAACCCTACCTGGAGTCTTAACCCTAATGTTCTTGTGCGACTGTAACAAACGCCCATCCACAGGTTGACAGTAGGCACACCACTCCTTTGGCCCTGTCAGTCTGTTTCACCATGCTTGGCTTCAGCAACACCCTGTTTCCCTTCTGGGAAGCCAAGTCTCCCGACCCCTAACCCTCACTTGGGTCTTAACCCAAATTTCCTCTATGGAATGAAACATGTCCCTGTCCATAGGGTGTATTAACAGGCAGTATGTTATCCTCCTGATGGCCTACTCAGTCTGTTTTACTAATCTATGCTTCACCAAGACCCTGGTTCCATCCGGGGAAACAAGTCTCCCCAACCCTAACCCGAATTTGAGTCTCAGGCCTAATTTCCTTTTTGGACTGAAACATACCGCCGTCCACAGAGTGTACCAAATGTCAGTATGGAAGCCATCTTGATGGCGACTCAGTCTGATTCACCAAGCTAGGCTTCACCAAGAACTCGTTTTCTACCTGGCAAGCCACATCTCCCCATCCCTAGCCCTAACATGAGATTTTACCCCAATTTTCTTGTGCAACTGTAACAAACCGCCGTCCACGCTTTGTAGTAAAAGAAAGAAGGCACCCCGTTCTGATGGCCCACTCAGTCTGTTTTAGCAAGCTTGCCTTCACCAAAGCCCTGTTTCAATTCAGGGAAGCCCAGTCTCCCCAATCCTAACCCTAACCTGGGTTTTAACCCTAATTTCCGTTTGGGAATCAAACATCCCCCGTCCAAACAGTGTTCTAAAAGACAGGAGGCAACCCTTGGTGAAGCCCCACTCACTCTATTTCAACATGCTTGGCTTTTCAGAGGCCCTGGTTCACTCCTGGGAAGCCAAGTCTCCACAACCCTAACCCTACCTGGAGTCTTAACCCTAATGTTCTTGTGCGACTGTAACAAACGCCCATCCACAGGTTGACAGTAGGCACACCACTCCTTTGGCCCTGTCAGTCTGTTTCACCATGCTTGGCTTCAGCAACACCCTGTTTCCCTTCTGGGAAGCCAAGTCTCCCGACCCCTAACCCTCACTTGGGTCTTAACCCAAATTTCCTCTATGGAATGAAACATGTCCCTGTCCATAGGGTGTATTAAAAGGCAGTATGTTATCCTCCTGATGGCCTACTCAGTCTGTTTTACCAATCTATGCTTCACCAAGACCCTGGTTCCATCCTGGGAAACCAATTCTCCCCAACCCTAACCCTAATTTGAGTCTTAGCCCTAATTTCCTTTTTGGACTGAAACATACCGCCGTCCACAGAGTGTACCAAATGTCAGTATGGAAGACATCTTGATGTCCCACTCAGTCTGATTCAGCAAGCTAGGCTTCACCAAGGACCCGTTTCCAACCTGGGAAGCCACATCTCCCCAACCCTAACCCTAACTTGAGACTTAACCTGATTTTCTTGTGCAAATGTAACAAACCCCCATCCTCATGTTGTACTAAAAGACAGTAGGCATACAATTCCTTTGGCCCTCTCAGTCTGTTTCACCATGCTTGGCTTCAGCAACACCCTGTTTCCATTCTGGGAAGCCATGTCTCCTGACCGCTAACCCTAACTTGGGTCTTAACCCTAATTTTTTCTTTGGACTGAAACATTTCCCTGTCCACATGGTGTACTAACTGGCAGTATGTTATCCTCCTGATGGCCTACTCAGTCTGTTTTAGCAATCTAGGCTTCACCAAGACCCTGGTTACATCCTGGGAAGCCAAGTCTCCCCAACCCTAACCCTAATTTGAGTCTCAGGCCAAATTTCCTTTTTGGACTGAAACATACCGCCGTCCACAGAGTGTACCAAATGTCACTATGGAAGCCATCTTGATGTCCCACTCAGTCTGATTCAGCAAGCTAGGCTTCACCAAGGATGCGTTTCCAACCTGGGAAGCCACATCTCCCCAACCCTAACCCTCACTTGAGACTTAACCTGATTTTCTTGTGCGAATGTAACAAACCCCCATCCTCATGTTGTACTAAAAGACAGTAGGCACACAATTCCTTTGGCCCTCTCAGTCTGTTTCACCATGCTTGGCTTCAGCAACACCCTGTTTCCCTTCTGGGAAGCCATGTCTCCTGACCGCTAACCCTAACTTGGGTTTTAACCCTAATTTTTTCCTTGGACTGAAACATTTCCCTGTCCACATGGTGTACTAACTGGCAGTATGTTATCCTCCTGATGGCCTACTCAGTCTGTTTTACCAATCTAGGCTTCACCAAAACCCTGGTTACATCCTGGGAAGCCAAGTCTCCCCAACCCTAACCCTAATTTGAGTCTCAGGCCTAATTTCCTTTTTGGACTGAAACATAACGCCGTCCACAGAGTGTACCAAATGTCAGTATGGAAGACATCTTGATGTCCCACTCAGTCTGATTCAGCATGTTAGGCTTCACCAAGGACCCGTTTCCAACCTGGGAAGCCACATCTCCCCAACCCTAACCCTAACTTGAGACTTAACCTGATTTTCTTGTGCAAATGTAACAAACCCCCATCCTCATGTTGTACTAAAAGACAGTAGGCATACAATTCCTTTGGCCCTCTCAGTCTGTTTTACCATGCTTGGCTTCAGCAACACCCTGTTTCCATTCTGGGAAGCCATGTCTCCTGACCGCTAACCCTAACTTGGGTCTTAACCCTAATTTTTTCTTTGGACTGAAACATTTCCCTGTCCACATGGTGTACTAACTGGCAGTATGTTCTCCTCCTGATGGCCTACTCAGTCTGTTTTAGCAATCTAGGCTTCACCAAGACCCTGGTTACATCCTGGGAAGCCAAGTCTCCCCAACCCTAACCCTAATTTGAGTCTCAGGCCAAATTTCCTTTTTGGACTGAAACATACCGCCGTCCACAGAGTGTACCAAATGTCACTATGGAAGCCATCTTGATGTCCCACTCAGTCTGATTCAGCAAGCTAGGCTTCACCAAGGATGCGTTTCCAACCTGGGAAGCCACATCTCCCCAACCCTAACCCTCACTTGAGACTTAACCTGATTTTCTTGTGCGAATGTAACAAAACCCCATCCTCATGTTGTACTAAAAGACAGTAGGCACACAATTCCTTTGGCCCTCTCAGTCTGTTTCACCATGCTTGGCTTCAGCAACACCCTGTTTCCCTTCTGGGAAGCCATGTCTCCTGACCGCTAACCCTAACTTGGGTTTTAACCCTAATTTTTTCCTTGGACTGAAACATTTCCCTGTCCACATGGTGTACTAACTGGCAGTATGTTATCCTCCTGATGGCCTACTCAGTCTGTTTTACCAATCTAGGCTTCACCAAAACCCTGGTTACATCCTGGGAAGCCAAGTCTCCCCAACCCTAACCCTAATTTGAGTCTCAGGCCTAATTTCCTTTTTGGACTGAAACATAACGCCGTCCACAGAGTGTACCAAATGTCAGTATGGAAGACATCTTGATGTCCCACTCAGTCTGATTCAGCAAGCTAGGCTTCACCAAGGACGCGTTTCCAACCTGGAAAGCCACATCTCCCCAACCCTAACCCTAACTTGACACTTAACCTGATTTTCTTGTGCAAATGTAACAAACCCCCATCCTCATGTTGTACTAAAAGACAGTAGGCACACAATTCCTTTGGCCCTCTCAGTCTGTTTCACCATGCTTGGCTTCAGCAACACCCTGTTTCCCTTCTGGGAAGCCATGTCTCCTGACCGCTAACCCTAACTTGGGTCTTAACCCTAATTTTTTCCTTGGACTGAAACATTTCCCTGTCCACATGGTGTACTAACTGGCAGTATGTTATACTCCTGATGGCCTACTCAGTCTGTTTTACCAATCTAGGCTTCACCAAAACACTGGTTACATCCTGGGAAGCCAAGTCTCCCCAACCCTAACCCTAATTTGAGTCTCAGGCCCAATTTCCTTTTTGGACTGAAACATAATGCCGTCCACAGAGTGTACCAAATGTCAGTATGGAAGACATCTTGATGTCCCTCTCAGTCTGATTCAGCATGTTAGGCTTCACCAAGGACCCGTTTCCAACCTGGGAAGCCACATCTCCCCATCGCTAGCCCTAACATGAGATTTTACCCTAATTTTCTTGTGCAAATGTAACAAACCCCCATCCTCATGTTCTACTAAAAGACAGTAGGCACACAATTCCTTTGGCCCTCTCAGTCTGTTTCACCATGCTTGGCTTCACCAACACCCTGTTTCCCTTCTGGGAAGCCATGTCTCCTGACCGCTAACCCTAACTTGGGTCTTAACCCTAATTTTTTCTTTGGACTGAAACAGTTCCCTGTCCACATGGTGTACTAACTGGCAGTATGTTATACTCCTGATGACCTACTCAGTCTGTTTTACCAATCTAGGCTTCACCAAAACCCTGGTTACATCCTGGGAAGCCAATTCTCCCCAACCCTAACCCTAATTTGAGTCTTAGCCCTAATTTCCTTTTTGGACTGAAACATACCGCCGTCCACAGAGTGTACCAAATGTCAGTATGGAAGACATCTTGATGTCCCACTCAGTCTGATTCAGCAAGCTAGGCTTCACCAAGGACGCGTTTCCAACCTGGGAAGCCACATCTCCCCAACCCTAACCCTCACTTGAGACTTAACCTGATTTTCTTGTGCAAATGTAACAAACCCCCATCCTCATGTTGTACTAAAAGACAGTAGGCACACGATTCCTTTGGCCCTCTCAGTCTGTTTCACCATGCTTGGCTTCAGCAACACCGTGTTTCCATTCTGGGAAGCCATATCTCCTGACCGCTAACCCTAACTTGGGTCTTAACCCTAATTTTTTCTTCCGACTGAAACATTTCCCTGTCCACATGGTGTACTAACTGGCAGTATGTTATACTCCTGATGGCCTACTCAGTCTGTTTTACCAATCTAGGCTTCACCAAAACCCTGGTTACATCCTGGGAAGCCAAGTCTCCCCAACCCTAACCCTAATTTGAGTCTCAGGCCTCGTTTCCTTTTTTGGACTGAAACATACCGCCGTCCACAGAGTGTACCAAATGTCAGTATGGAAGACATCTTGATGTCCCACTCAGTCTGATTCAGCAAGCTAGGCTTCACCAAGGACCCGTTTCCAACCTGGGAAGCCACATCTCCCCAACCCTAACCGTAACTTGAGACTTAACCTGATTTTCTTGTGCAAATGTAACAAACCCCCATCCTCATGTTGTACTAAAAGACAGTAGGCACACGATTCCTTTGGCCCTCTCAGTCTGTTTCACCATGCTTGGCTTCAGCAACACCGTGTTTCCATTCTGGGAAGCCATGTCTCCTGACCGCTAACCCTAACTTGGGTCTTAACCCTAATTTTTTCTTTGGACTGAAACATTTCCCTGTCCACATGGTGTACTAACTGGCAGTAAGTTATACTCCTGATGGCCTACTCAGTCTGTTTTACCAATCTAGGCTTCACCAAAACCCTGGTTACATCCTGGGAAGCCAAGTCTCCCCAACCCTAACCCTAATTTGAGTCTTAGCCCTTTTTTCCTTTTTGGACTGAAACATACCGCCGTCCACAGAGTGTACCAAATGTCAGTATGGAAGCCATCTTGATGGCGACTCAGTCTGATTCACCAAGCTAGGCTTCACCAAGAACTCGTTTTCTACCTGGCAAGCCACATCTCCCCATCCCTAGCCCTAACATGAGATTTTACCCCAATTTTCTTGTGCAACTGTAACAAACCGCCGTCCACGCTTTGTAGTAAAAGAAAGAAGGCACCCCGTTCTGATGGCCCACTCAGTCTGTTTTAGCAAGCTTGCCTTCACCAAAGCCCTGTTTCCATTCGGGGAAGCCCAGTCTCCCCAATCCTAACCCTAACCTGGGTTTTAACCCTAATTTCCGTTTGGGAATCAAACATCCCCCGTCCAAACAGTGTTCTAAAAGACAGGAGGCAACCCTTGGTGAAGCCCCACTCACTCTATTTCAACATGCTTGGCTTTTCAGAGGCCCTGGTTCACTCCTGGGAAGCCAAGTCTCCACAACCCTAACCCTACCTGGAGTCTTAACCCTAATGTTCTTGTGCGACTGTAACAAACGCCCATCCACAGGTTGACAGTAGGCACACCACTCCTTTGGCCCTGTCAGTCTGTTTCACCATGCTTGGCTTCAGCAACACCCTGTTTCCCTTCTGGGAAGCCAAGTCTCCCGACCCCTAACCCTCACTTGGGCCTTAACCCAAATTTCCTCTATGGATTGAAACATGTCCCTGTCCATAGGGTGTATTAACAGGCAGTATGTTATCCTCCTGATGGCCTACTCAGTCTGTTTTACCAAATTAGGCTTCACCAAGACCCTGGTTCCCTCCTGGGAAAACAAGTCTCCCCAACCCTAAAACTAATTTGAGTCTCAGGCCTAATTTCCTTTTTGGACTGAAACATACTGCCGTCCACAGAGTGTACCAAATGTCAGTATGGAAGACATCTTGATGTCCCACTCAGTCTGATTCAGCAAGTTAGGCTTCACCAAGGACCCGTTTCCAACCTGGGAAGCCACATCTCCCCAACCCTAACCCTAACTTGAGACTTAACCTGATTTTCTTGTGCAAATGTAACAAACCCCCATCCTCATGTCCTACTAAAAGACAGTAGGCACACGATTCGTTTGGCCCTCTCAGTCTGTTTCACCATGCTTGGCTTCAGCAACACCCTGTTTCCCTTCTGGGAAGCCAAGTCTCCCGACCCCTAACCCTCACTTGGGTCTTAACCCAAATATCCTCTATGGAATGAAACATGTCCCTGTCCATAGGGTGTATTAACAGGCAGTATGTTATCCTCCGGATGGCCTACTCAGTCTGTTTTACCAATCTATGCTTCACCAAGACCCTGGTTCCATCCTGGGAAACCAATTCTCCCCAACCCTAACCCTAATTTGAGTCTCAGCCCGTTTTTCCTTTTTGGACTGAAACATACCGCCGTCCACAAAGTGTACCAAATGTCAGTATGGAAGCCATCTTGATGGCGACTCAGTCTGATTCACCAAGCTAGGCTTCACCAAGAACTCGTTTTCTACCTGGCAAGCCACATCTCCCCTTCCCTAGCCCTAACATGAGATTTTACCCCAATTTTCTTGTGCAACTGTAACAAACCGCCGTCCACGCTTTGAAGTAAAAGAAAGAAGGCACCCCGTTCTGATGGCCCACTCAGTCTGTTATAGCAAGCTTGCATTCACCAAAGCCCTGATTCCATTCGGGGAAGCCCAGTCTCCCCAATCCTAACCCTAACCTGGGTTTTAACCCTAATTTCCGTTTGGGAATCAAACATCCCCCGTCCAAACAGTGTTCTAAAAGACAGGAGGCAACCCTTGGTGAAGCCCCACTCACTCTATTTCAACATGCTTGGCTTTTCAGAGGCCCTGGTTCACTCCTGGGAAGCCAAGTCTCCACAACCCTAACCCTACCTGGAGTCTTAACCCTAATGTTCTTGTGCGACTGTAACAAACGCCCATCCACAGGTTGACAGTAGGCACACCACTCCTTTGGCCCTGTCAGTCTGTTTCACCATGCTTGGCTTCAGCAACACCCTGTTTCCCTTCTGGGAAGCCAAGTCTCCCGACCCCTAACCCTCACTTGGGTCTTAACCCAAATTTCCTCTATGGAATGAAACATGTCCCTGTCCATAGGGTGTATTAACAGGCAGTATGTTATCCTCCTGATGGCCTACTCAGTCTGTTTTACTAATCTATGCTTCACCAAGACCCTGGTTCCATCCGGGGAAACAAGTCTCCCCAACCCTAACCCGAATTTGAGTCTCAGGCCTAATTTCCTTTTTGGACTGAAACATACCGCCGTCCACAGAGTGTACCAAATGTCAGTATGGAAGCCATCTTGATGGCGACTCAGTCTTATTCACCAAGCTAGGCTTCACCAAGAACTCGTTTTCTACCTGGCAAGCCACATCTCCCCATCGCTAGCCCTAACATGAGATTTTACCCTAATTTTCTTGTGCAATTGTAAGAAACCGCCGTCCACGCTTTGTAGTAAAAGAAAGAAGGCACCCCGTTCTGATGGCCCACTCAGTCTGTTTTACCAAACTCACCGTCACCAACACCTTCTTTCCATTCTGGGAAGACCAGTCTCCCGAACCCTAACCCTAACCTGGGTTTTAACCCTAATTTCCTTTTGGGGATGAAACATCCCCCCGTCCACACAGTGTACTAAAAGACAGGAGGCAACCTTTCATGAAGGCCCACTCATTCTCTTTCAACATGCTTTTCTTTTCCGAGGCCATGGTTCACTCCTGGGAAGGCAAGTCTCCCCAACCCTAACCCTAACTTGGGTCTTAACCCTAATTTTTTCTTTGGACTGAAACATTTCCCTGTCCACATGGTATACTAACTGGCAGTATGTTATACTCCTGACGGTCTACTCAGTCTGTTTTACCAATCGAGGTTTCACCAAGACCCTGGTTCCATCCTGGGAAGCCCAGTCTCCCCAACGCTAACTCTAACTTGGGTTTCAACCCAAATATTGTAGAGGAACGTTAACATCCCACAGTTCACAAGGTGTAGTAAAAGACAAGAGGCAACCCATCCTGTTGGGCCACTCAATCGGTGTCACCATGCTTGGCTTTACCGAGTTCCTGTTTCCCTCCTGAGTAGCCCAGTCTCCCCAACCCTAATCCTAATTGGAGTCTCAACACTAATCTCCTTTTTGGACTGAAACATACCGCCGTCCACAGAGTGTACCAAATGTCAGTATGGAAGCCATCTTGTTGTCCCACTCAGTCTGATTCACCAAGCTAGGCTTCACCAAGAACCCATTTCCAACCTGGGAAGTCCAGTCTCCCAAACCCTAACCCCAACGTCGGTTTTAACCCTAATTTCCTTTTAGGAATGAAACATCCCCCCATCCACACGGTGTTCTAGAAGAAAGGAGGCAACCCTTCGTGAAGGCCCACTCATTCTGTTTCAACATGCTTGGCTTTTCCGAGGCCCTGGTTCACTCCTGGGAAGCCACGTCTCCCCAACCCTAACTCTAACTTGAGACTTAACCTAATTTTCTTGTGCAACTGTAACAAACCGCCGTCCACACTTTGCACTAAAAGATAGTACGCACCCCGTTCTGATGTCCCACTCAGTCTGTTTTACCATGCTCGCCTTCACCAACACCCTGTTTCCATTCTGGGAAGCCCATTCTCCCGAACCCTACCCTAACTTGGGTTTTAACCCTAATTTCCTCTTGGGAATGAAACATCCCCCCGTCCACACAGTGTACTAAAAGACAGGAGGCAACTTTCGTGAAGGCCCACTCATTCTCTTTCAACATGCTTTTCTTTTCCGAGGCCATGGTTCACTCCTGGGAAGTCAAGTCTCCCCAACCCTAACCGTAACTTGGATCTTAACCCTAATTTCCTCTTGGGACTGAAACATGTCCCTGTCCACACTGTGTACTAACGGGCAATATATTATCCTCCTGATGGCCCATTCAGTCTGTTTTAGCAATCTAGGCTTCACCAAAACCCTGGTTACATCCTGGGAAGCCAAGTCTCCCCAACCCTAACCCTAATTTGAGTCTCAGGCCAAATTTCCTTTTTGGACTGAAACATACCGCCATCCACAGAGTGTACCAAATGTCAGTATGGAAGCCATCTTGATGGCGACTCAGTCTGATTCACCAAGCTAGGCTTCACCAAGAACTCGTTTTCTACCTGGCAAGCCACATCTCCCCATCCCTAGCCCTAACATGAGATTTTACCCCAATTTTCTTGTGCAACTGTAACAAACCGCCGTCCACGCTTTGTAGTAAAAGAAAGAAGGCACCCCGTTCTGATGGCCCACTCAGTCTGTTTTAGCAAGCTTGCCTTCACCAAAGCCCTGTTTCAATTCAGGGAAGCCCAGTCTCCCCAATCCTAACCCTAACCTGGGTTTTAACCCTAATTTCCGTTTGGGAATCAAACATCCCCCGTCCAAACAGTGTTCTAAAAGACAGGAGGCAACCCTTGGTGAAGCCCCACTCACTCTATTTCAACATGCTTGGCTTTTCAGAGGCCCTGGTTCACTCCTGGGAAGCCAAGTCTCCACAATCCTAACCCTACCTGGAGTCTTAACCCTAATGTTCTTGTGCGACTGTAACAAACGCCCATCCACAGGTTGACAGTAGGCACACCACTCCTTTGGCCCTGTCAGTCTGTTTCACCATGCTTGGCTTCAGCAACACCCTGTTTCCCTTCTGGGAAGCCAAGTCTCCCGACCCCTAACCCTCACTTGGGTCTTAACCCAAATTTCCTCTATGGAATGAAACATGTCCCTGTCCATAGGGTGTATTAAAAGGCAGTATGTTATCCTCCTGATGGCCTACTCAGTCTGTTTTACCAATCTATGCTTCACCAAGACCCTGGTTCCATCCTGGGAAACCAATTCTCCCCAACCCTAACCCTAATTTGAGTCTTAGCCCTAATTTCCTTTTTGGACTGAAACATACCGCCGTCCACAGAGTGTACCAAATGTCAGTATGGAAGACATCTTGATGTCCCACTCAGTCTGATTCAGCAAGCTAGGCTTCACCAAGGACCCGTTTCCAACCTGGGAAGCCACATCTCCCCAACCCTAACCCTAACTTGAGACTTAACCTGATTTTCTTGTGCAAATGTAACAAACCCCCATCCTCATGTTGTACTAAAAGACAGTAGGCATACAATTCCTTTGGCCCTCTCAGTCTGTTTCACCATGCTTGGCTTCAGCAACACCCTGTTTCCATTCTGGGAAGCCATGTCTCCTGACCGCTAACCCTAACTTGGGTCTTAACCCTAATTTTTTCTTCCGACTGAAACATTTCCCTGTCCACATGGTGTACTAACTGGCAGTATGTTATCCTCCTGATGGCCTACTCAGTCTGTTTTAGCAATCTAGGCTTCACCAAGACCCTGGTTACATCCTGGGAAGCCAAGTCTCCCCAACCCTAACCCTAATTTGAGTCTCAGGCCAAATTTCCTTTTTGGACTGAAACATACCGCCGTCCACAGAGTGTACCAAATGTCAGTATGGAAGCCATCTTGATGTCCCACTCAGTCTGATTCAGCAAGCTAGGCTTCACCAAGGATGCGTTTCCAACCTGGGAAGCCACATCTCCCCAACCCTAACCCTCACTTGAGACTTAACCTGATTTTCTTGTGCGAATGTAACAAACCCCCATCCTCATGTTGTACTAAAAGACAGTAGGCACACAATTCCTTTGGCCCTCTCAGTCTGTTTCACCATGCTTGGCTTCAGCAACACCCTGTTTCCCTTCTGGGAAGCCATGTCTCCTGACCGCTAACCCTAACTTGGGTTTTAACCCTAATTTTTTCCTTGGACTGAAACATTTCCCTGTCCACATGGTGTACTAACTGGCAGTATGTTATCCTCCTGATGGCCTACTCAGTCTGTTTTACCAATCTAGGCTTCACCAAAACCCTGGTTACATCCTGGGAAGCCAAGTCTCCCCAACCCTAACCCTAATTTGAGTCTCAGGCCTAATTTCCTTTTTGGACTGAAACATAACGCCGTCCACAGAGTGTACCAAATGTCAGTATGGAAGACATCTTGATGTCCCACTCAGTCTGATTCAGCAAGCTAGGCTTCACCAAGGACGCGTTTCCAACCTGGAAAGCCACATCTCCCCAACCCTAACCCTAACTTGACACTTAACCTGATTTTCTTGTGCAAATGTAACAAACCCCCATCCTCATGTTGTACTAAAAGACAGTAGGCACACAATTCCTTTGGCCCTCTCAGTCTGTTTCACCATGCTTGGCTTCAGCAACACCCTGTTTCCCTTCTGGGAAGCCATGTCTCCTGACCGCTAACCCTAACTTGGGTCTTAACCCTAATTTTTTCCTTGGACTGAAACATTTCCCTGTCCACATGGTGTACTAACTGGCAGTATGTTATACTCCTGATGGCCTACTCAGTCTGTTTTACCAATCTAGGCTTCACCAAAACACTGGTTACATCCTGGGAAGCCAAGTCTCCCCAACCCTAACCCTAATTTGAGTCTCAGGCCCAATTTCCTTTTTGGACTGAAACATAATGCCGTCCACAGAGTGTACCAAATGTCAGTATGGAAGACATCTTGATGTCCCTCTCAGTCTGATTCAGCATGTTAGGCTTCACCAAGGACGCGTTTCCAACCTGGGAAGCCACATCTCCCCATCGCTAGCCCTAACATGAGATTTTACCCTAATTTTCTTGTGCAAATGTAACAAACCCCCATCCTCATGTTCTACTAAAAGACAGTAGGCACACAATTCCTTTGGCCCTCTCAGTCTGTTTCACCATGCTTGGCTTCACCAACACCCTGTTTCCCTTCTGGGAAGCCATGTCTCCTGACCGCTAACCCTAACTTGGGTCTTAACCCTAATTTTTTCTTTGGACTGAAACAGTTCCCTGTCCACATGGTGTACTAACTGGCAGTATGTTATACTCCTGATGACCTACTCAGTCTGTTTTACCAATCTAGGCTTCACCAAAACCCTGGTTACATCCTGGGAAGCCAATTCTCCCCAACCCTAACCCTAATTTGAGTCTTAGCCCTAATTTCCTTTTTGGACTGAAACATACCGCCGTCCACAGAGTGTACCAAATGTCAGTATGGAAGACATCTTGATGTCCCACTCAGTCTGATTCAGCAAGCTAGGCTTCACCAAGGACGCGTTTCCAACCTGGGAAGCCACATCTCCCCAACCCTAACCCTCACTTGAGACTTAACCTGATTTTCTTGTGCAAATGTAACAAACCCCCATCCTCATGTTGTACTAAAAGACAGTAGGCACACGATTCCTTTGGCCCTCTCAGTCTGTTTCACCATGCTTGGCTTCAGCAACACCGTGTTTCCATTCTGGGAAGCCATGTCTCCTGACCGCTAACCCTAACTTGGGTCTTAACCCTAATTTTTTCTTTGGACTGAAACATTTCCCTGTCCACATGGTGTACTAACTGGCAGTATGTTATACTCCTGATGGCCTACTCTGTCTGTTTTACCAATCTAGGCTTCACCAAAACCCTGGTTACATCCTGGGAAGCCAAGTCTCCCCAACCCTAACCCTAATTTGAGTCTTAGCCCTTTTTTCCTTTTTGGACTGAAACATACCGCCGTCCACAGAGCGTACCAAATGTCAGTATGGAAGCCATCTTGATGGCGACTCAGTCTGATTCACCAAGCTAGGCTTCACCAAGAACTCGTTTTCTACCTGGCAAGCCACATCTCCCCATCCCTAGCCCTAACATGAGATTTTACCCCAATTTTCTTGTGCAACTGTAACAAACCGCCGTCCACGCTTTGTAGTAAAAGAAAGAAGGCACCCCGTTCTGATGGCCCACTCAGTCTGTTTTAGCAAGCTTGCCTTCACCAAAGCCCTGTTTCCATTCGGGGAAGCCCAGTCTCCCCAATCCTAACCCTAACCTGGGTTTTAACCCTAATTTCCGTTTGGGAATCAAACATCCCCCGTCCAAACAGTGTTCTAAAAGACAGGAGGCAACCCTTGGTGAAGCCCCACTCACTCTATTTCAACATGCTTGGCTTTTCAGAGGCCCTGGTTCACTCCTGGGAAGCCAAGTCTCCACAACCCTAACCCTACCTGGAGTCTTAACCCTAATGTTCTTGTGCGACTGTAACAAACGCCCATCCACAGGTTGACAGTAGGCACACCACTCCTTTGGCCCTGTCAGTCTGTTTCACCATGCTTGGCTTCAGCAACACCCTGTTTCCCTTCTGGGAAGCGAAGTCTCCCGACCCCTAACCCTCACTTAGGTCTTAACCCAAATTTCCTCTATGGATTGAAACATGTCCCTGTCCATAGGGTGTATTAACAGGCAGTATGTTATCCTCCTGATGGCCTACTCAGTCTGTTTTACCAAATTAGGCTTCACCAAGACCCTGGTTCCCTCCTGGGAAAACAAGTCTCCCCAACCCTAAAACTAATTTGAGTCTCAGGCCTAATTTCCTTTTTGGACTGAAACATACTGCCGTCCACAGAGTGTACCAAATGTCAGTATGGAAGACATCTTGATGTCCCACTCAGTCTGATTCAGCAAGTTAGGCTTCACCAAGGACCCGTTTCCAACCTGGGAAGCCACATCTCCCCAACCCTAACCCTAACTTGAGACTTAACCTGATTTTCTTGTGCAAATGTAACAAACCCCCATCCTCATGTCCTACTAAAAGACAGTAGGCACACGATTCGTTTGGCCCTCTCAGTCTGTTTCACCATGCTTGGCTTCAGCAACACCCTGTTTCCCTTCTGGGAAGCCAAGTCTCCCGACCCCTAACCCTCACTTGGGTCTTAACCCAAATATCCTCTATGGAATGAAACATCTCCCTCTCCATAGGGTGTATTAACAGGCAGTATGTTATCCTCCGGATGGCCTACTCAGTCTGTTTTACCAATCTATGCTTCACCAAGACCCTGGTTCCATCCTGGGAAACCAATTCTCCCCAACCCTAACCCTAATTTGAGTCTCAGCCCATTTTTCCTTTTTGGACTGAAACATACCGCCGTCCACAGAGTGTACCAAATGTCAGTATGGAAGCCATCTTGATGGCGACTCAGTCTGATTCACCAAGCTAGGCTTCACCAAGAACTCGTTTTCTACCTGGCAAGCCACATCTCCCCTTCCCTAGCCCTAACATGAGATTTTACCCCAATTTTCTTGTGCAACTGTAACAAACCGCCGTCCATGCTTTGAAGTAAAAGAAAGAAGGCACCCCGTTCTGATGGCCCACTCAGTCTGATTCAGCAAGCTAGGCTTCACCAAGGACCCGTTTCCAACCTGGGAAGCCACATCTCCCCAACCCTAACCCTAACTTGAGACTTAAAGCTGATTTTCTTGTGCAAATGTAACAAACCCCCATCCTCATGTTGTACTAAAAGACAGTAGGCACACAATTCCTTTGGCCCTCTCAGTCTGTTTCACCATGCTTGGCTTCAGCAACACCCTGTTTCCCTTCTGGGAAGCCATGTCTCCTGACCTCTAACCCTAACTTGGGTCTTAACCCTAATTTTCTCTTTGGACTGAAACATTTCCCTGTCCACATGGTGTACTAACTGGCAGTATGTTATACTCCTGATGGCCTACTCAGTCTGTTTTACCAATCTAGGCTTCACCAAAACCCTGGTTACATCCTGGGAAGCCAAGTCTCCCCAACCCTAACCCTAATTTGAGTCTCACGCCTCGTTTCCTTTTGGGACTGAAACATACCGCCGTCCACAGTGTGTACCAAATGTCAGTATGGAAGACATCTTGATGTCCCACTCAGTCTGATTCAGCAAGCTAGGCTTCACCAAGGACCCGTTTCCAACCTGGGAAGCCACATCTCCCCAACCCTAACCCTAACTTGAGACTTAACCTGATTTTCTTGTGCAAATGTAACAAACCCCCATCCTCATGTTGTACTAAACGACAGTAGGCACCCCGTTCTGATTACCCACTTTGTGTGTTCTACTAAGCTTGGCTTCAGCAACACCCTGTTTCCATTCTGGGAAGCCCAGTCTCCCCAACCCTAATCCTAACTTGGGTTTTAACCCAAATATTGTAGAGGAATGTGAACATCCCACAGTCCACACGGTGTAGTAAAAGACAGGAGGCAACCCATCCTAATGGGCCACTCACTGTGTTTCACTGTGCTTGGCTTTACCGAGGTCCTGGTTCCCTCCTGAGAATCCCAGTTTCCCCAACCCTAACCCTATTTTGAGTTTCAGCCCTAATTTCCTTTTTGGACCGAAACATACCGCCATCCACAGAGTGTACCAAACGTCAGTATGGAAGCCATCTTGATGGCGACTCAGTCTGATTCACCAAGCTAGGCTTCACCAAGAACTCGTTTTCTACCTGGCAAGCCACATCTCCCCATCGCTAGCCCTAACATGAGATTTTACCCTAATTTTCTTGTGCAATTGTAAGAAACCGCCGTCCACGCTTTGTAGTAAAAGAAAGAAGGCACCCCGTTCTGATGGCCCACTCAGTCTGTTTTACCAAACTCACCGTCACCAACACCTTCTTTCCATTCTGGGAAGACCAGTCTCCCGAACCCTAACCCTAATGTGGGTTTTAACCCTAATTTCCTTTTGGGGATGAAACATCCCCCCGTCCACACAGTGTACTAAAAGACAGGAGGCAACCTTTCATGAAGGCCCACTCATTCTCTTTCAACATGCTTTTCTTTTCCGAGGCCATGGTTCACTCCTGGGAAGGCAAGTCTCCCCAACCCTAACCCTAACTTGGGTCTTAACCCTAATTTTTTCTTTGGACTGAAACATTTCCCTGTCCACATGGTATACTAACTGGCAGTATGTTATACTCCTGACGGTCTACTCAGTCTGTTTTACCAATCGAGGTTTCACCAAGACCCTGGTTCCATCCTGGGAAGCCCAGTCTCCCCAACGCTAACTCTAACTTGGGTTTCAACCCAAATATTGTAGAGGAACGTTAACATCCCACAGTTCACAAGGTGTAGTAAAAGACAAGAGGCAACCCATCCTGTTGGGCCACTCAATCGGTGTCACCATGCTTGGCTTTACCGAGTTCCTGTTTCCCTCCTGAGTAGCCCAGTCTCCCCAACCCTAATCCTAATTGGAGTCTCAACACTAATCTCCTTTTTGGACTGAAACATACCGCCGTCCACAGAGTGTACCAAATGTCAGTATGGAAGCCATCTTGTTGTCCCACTCAGTCTGATTCACCAAGCTAGGCTTCACCAAGAACCCATTTCCAACCTGGGAAGTCCAGTCTCCCAAACCCTAACCCCAACGTCGGTTTTAACCCTAATTTCCTTTTAGGAATGAAACATCCCCCCATCCACACGGTGTTCTAGAAGAAAGGAGGCAACCCTTCGTGAAGGCCCACTCATTCTGTTTCAACATGCTTGGCTTTTCCGAGGCCCTGGTTCACTCCTGGGAAGCCACGTCTCCCCAACCCTAACTCTAACTTGAGACTTAACCTAATTTTCTTGTGCAACTGTAACAAACCGCCGTCCACACTTTGCACTAAAAGATAGTACGCACCCCGTTCTGATGTCCCACTCAGTCTGTTTTACCATGCTCGCCTTCACCAACACCCTGTTTCCATTCTGGGAAGCCCATTCTCCCGAACCCTACCCTAACTTGGGTTTTAACCCTAATTTCCTCTTGGGAATGAAACATCCCCCCGTCCACACAGTGTACTAAAAGACAGGAGGCAACTTTCGTGAAGGCCCACTCATTCTCTTTCAACATGCTTTTCTTTTCCGAGGCCATGGTTCACTCCTGGGAAGTCAAGTCTCCCCAACCCTAACCCTAACTTGGATCTTAACCCTAATTTCCTCTTGGGACTGAAACATGTCCCTGTCCACACTGTGTACTAACGGGCAATATATTATCCTCCTGATGGCCCATTCAGTCTGTTTTACCAATCGAGGCTTCACCAAGACCCTGGTTCCATCCTGGGAAGCCCAGTCTGCCCAACCCTAACCCTAACTTGGTTTTTAACCCAAATATTGTAGAGGAACTTTAACATCCCACATTCCACACGGTGTACTAAAAGACAGGAGGAAACCCATCCTGATGGGCCACTCAATCTGTTTCAGCATGCTTGGCTTTAGCGAGTTCCTGTTTCCCTCCTGAGAAGGCCAGTCTCCCCAACCCTAACCCTAATTAGAGTATCCACCCTAATTTCCTTTTTGGACTGAAACATACCGCCGTCCACAGAGTGTACCAAATATCAGTATGGAAGCCATCTTGTTGTCCCACTCAGTCTGATTCATCAAGCTTGGCTTCACCAAGAACCCGTTTCCAACCTGGGAAGCCACATCTCCCCAACCCTTACCCTAACTTGAGTCTTAACCCTCATTTTCTTGTGCAACTGTAATAAACCCCCATCCACATGTTGTACTAAAAGACAGAAGGTACACCATTCTTTTGGCCCTCTCAGTCTGTTTCACCATGCTTGCCTTCAGCAAACCCTGTTTCCATTTTGGGATGCCAAGCCTCCCGACCCCTAAGCCTAACTTGGCACTTAACCCTAATTTCCTCTTTGGACTGAAACATGTCCCTGTCCACATGGTATACTAACGGGCAGTACGTTATCCTCCTGATGGCCTACTCAGTCTGTTTTACCAATCTAGGCTTCACCAAGGCTCTGGTTCCATCCAGGGAAGCCCAGTCTCCCCAACCCTAACCCTAACTTGGGTTTTAACCCAAATTTTGTTTAGGAACTTCAACATCCCCCAGTTCACACGGTGTGCTAAAGGCAGGAGGCAACCCATCCTGAAGGCCCACTCATTTTATTTCAACATGCTTGGCTTTCCCGACGCCCTGGTAAACTCCTGGGAATCGAAGTCTCCCCAACCCTAACCCTCACTTGGGTTTTAACTCAAATATTGTAGAAGGACGTTAACATCCCACAGTTCACAAGGTGTAGTACAAGACAAGAGGCAACCCATCCTTTTGGGCCACTCAATTGGTTTCACCATGCTTGGCTTTACCGAGGTCCTGGTTCCCTCCTGAGAAGCCCAGTTTTCCCAACCCTAATCCTAATTGGAGTCTCAACACTCCAATCAGTCCACTCCTTTTTGGACTGAAACATACCGCCGTCCACAGAGTGTACCAAATGTCAGTATGGAAGGCATCTTGTTGTCCCACTCAGTCTGATTCACCAAGCTAGGCTTCACCAAGAACCCATTTCCAACCTGGGAAGTCCAGTCTCCCAAACCCTAACCCCAATGTCGGTTTTAACCCTCATTTCCTTTTGGGAATGAAACATCCCCCCATCCACATGGTGTTCTAGAAGACAGGAGGCAACCCTTCGTGAAGGCCCACTCATTCTGTTTCAACATCCTTGGCTTTTCCGAGGCCAAGGTTCACTCCTGGGAAGCCACGTCTCCCCAACCCTAACTCTAACTTGAGACTTAACCTAATTTTCTTGTGCAACTGTAACAAACCGCCGTACACACTTTGCACTGAAAGATAGTAGGCACACCGTTCTGATGGCCCACTCAGTCTGTTTTACCAAACTCGCCGTCACCAACACCTTTTTTCCATTCTGGGAAGACCAGTCTCCCGAACCTTAACCCTAACTTGGGTTTTAACCCTAATTTCCTTTTGGGAATGAAACATCCCCCATCCACACAGTGTACTAAAAGACAGGAGTCAACTTTCGTGAAGGCCCACTCATTCTCTTTCAACATGCTTGGCTTTTCCGAGGCCATGGTTCACTCCTGGGAAGGCAAGTCTCCCCAACCCTAACCCTAACTTGGATCTTAACCCTAATTTCCTCTTGGGACTGAAACATGTCCCTGTCCACACTGTGTACTAACAGGCAGTATGTTATCCTCCTGATGGCCTACTCAGTCTGTTTTACCAATCTATGCTTCACCAAGACCCTGGTTCCATCCTGGGAAACCAATTCTCCCCAACCCTAACCCTAATTTGAGTCTTAGCCCTTTTTTCCTTTCTGGACTGAAACATACCGCCGTCCACAGAGTGTACCAAATGTCAGTATGGAAGCCATCTTGATGGCGACTCAGTCTGATTCACCAAGCTAGGCTTCACCAAGAACTCGTTTTCTACCTGGCAAGCCACATCTCCCCATCCCTAGCCCTAACATGAGATTTTACCCCAATTTTCTTGTGCAACTGTAACAAACCGCCGTCCATGCTTTGTAGTAAAAGAAAGAAGGCACCCCGTTCTGATGGCCCACTCTGTCTGTTTTAGCAAGCTTGCCTTCACCAAAGCCCTGTTTCCATTCGGGGAAGCCCAGTCTCCCCAATCCTAACCCTAACCTGGTTTTTAACCCTAATTTCCGTTTGGGAATCAAACATCCCCCGTCCAAACAGTGTTCTAAAAGACAGGAGGCAACCCTTGGTGAAGCCCCACTCACTCTATTTCAACATGCTTGGCTTTTCAGAGGCCCTGGTTCACTCCTGGGAAGCCAAGTCTCCACAACCCTAACCCTACCTGGAGTCTTAACCCTAATGTTCTTGTGCGACTGTAACAAACGCCCATCCACAGGTTGACAGTAGGCACACCACTCCTTTGGCCCTGTCAGTCTGTTTCACCATGCTTGGCTTCAGCAACACCCTGTTTCCCTTCTGGGAAGCCAAGTCTCCAAACCCCTAACCCTCACTTGGGTCTTAACCCAAATTTCCTCTATGGATTGAAACATGTCCCTGTCCATAGGGTGTATTAACAGGCAGTATGTTATCCTCCTGATGGCCTACTCAGTCTGTTTTACCAAATTAGGCTTCACCAAGACCCTGGTTCCCTCCTGGGAAAACAAGTCTCCCCAACCCTAAAACTAATTTGAGTCTCAGGCCTAATTTCCTTTTTGGACTGAAACATACTGCCGTCCACAGAGTGTACCAAATGTCAGTATGGAAGACATCTTGATGTCCCACTCAGTCTGATTCAGCAAGTTAGGCTTCACCAAGGACCCGTTTCCAACCTGGGAAGCCACATCTCCCCAACCCTAACCCTAACTTGAGACTTAACCTGATTTTCTTGTGCAAATTTAACAAACCCCCATCCTCATGTCCTACTAAAAGACAGTAGGCACACGATTCGTTTGGCCCTCTCAGTCTGTTTCACCATGCTTGGCTTCAGCAACACCCTGTTTCCATTCTGGGAAGCCAAGTCTCCCGACCCCTAACCCTCACTTGGGTCTTAACCCAAATATCCTCTATGGAATGAAACATCTCCCTCTCCATAGGGTGTATTAACAGGCAGTATGTTATCCTCCTGATGGCCTACTCAGTCTGTTTTACCAATCTATGCTTCACCAAGACCCTGGTTCCATCCTGGGAAACCAATTCTCCCCAACCCTAACCCTAATTTGAGTCTCAGCCCGTTTTTCCTTTTTGGACTGAAACATACCGCCGTCCACAGAGTGTACCAAATGTCAGTATGGAAGCCATCTTGATGGCGACTCAGTCTGATTCACCTAGCTAGGCTTCACCAAGAACTCGTTTTCTACCTGGCAAGCCACATCTCCCCTTCCCTAGCCCTAACATGAGATTTTACCCCAATTTTCTTGTGCAACTGTAACAAACCGCCGTCCACGCTTTGAAGTAAAAGAAAGAAGGCACCCCGTTCTGATGGCCCACTCAGTCTGTTTTAGCAAGCTTGCCTTCACCAAAGCCCTGATTCCATTCGGGGAAGCCCAGTCTCCCCAATCCTAACCCTAACCTGGGTTTTAACCCTAATTTCCGTTTGGGAATCAAACATCCCCCGTCCAAACAGTGTTCTAAAAGACAGGAGGCAACCCTTGGTGAAGCCCCACTCACTCTATTTCAACATGCTTGGCTTTTCAGAGGCCCTGGTTCACTCCTGGGAAGCCAAGTCTCCACAACCCTAACCCTACCTGGAGTCTTAACCCTAATGTTCTTGTGCGACTGTAACAAACGCCCATCCACAGGTTGACAGTAGGCACACCACTCCTTTGGCCCTGTCAGTCTGTTTCACCATGCTTGGCTTCAGCAACACCCTGTTTCCCTTCTGGGAAGCCAAGTCTCCAAACCCCTAACCCTCACTTGGGTCTTAACCCAAATTTCCTCTATGGATTGAAACATGTCCCTGTCCATAGGGTGTATTAACAGGCAGTATGTTATCCTCCTGATGGCCTACTCAGTCTGTTTTACCAAATTAGGCTTCACCAAGACCCTGGTTCCCTCCTGGGAAAACAAGTCTCCCCAACCCTAAAACTAATTTGAGTCTCAGGCCTAATTTCCTTTTTGGACTGAAACATACTGCCGTCCACAGAGTGTACCAAATGTCAGTATGGAAGACATCTTGATGTCCCACTCAGTCTGATTCAGCAAGTTAGGCTTCACCAAGGACCCGTTTCCAACCTGGGAAGCCACATCTCCCCAACCCTAACCCTAACTTGAGACTTAACCTGATTTTCTTGTGCAAATTTAACAAACCCCCATCCTCATGTCCTACTAAAAGACAGTAGGCACACGATTCGTTTGGCCCTCTCAGTCTGTTTCACCATGCTTGGCTTCAGCAACACCCTGTTTCCATTCTGGGAAGCCAAGTCTCCCGACCCCTAACCCTCACTTGGGTCTTAACCCAAATATCCTCTATGGAATGAAACATCTCCCTCTCCATAGGGTGTATTAACAGGCAGTATGTTATCCTCCTGATGGCCTACTCAGTCTGTTTTACCAATCTATGCTTCACCAAGACCCTGGTTCCATCCTGGGAAACCAATTCTCCCCAACCCTAACCCTAATTTGAGTCTCAGCCCGTTTTTCCTTTTTGGACTGAAACATACCGCCGTCCACAGAGTGTACCAAATGTCAGTATGGAAGCCATCTTGATGGCGACTCAGTCTGATTCACCTAGCTAGGCTTCACCAAGAACTCGTTTTCTACCTGGCAAGCCACATCTCCCCTTCCCTAGCCCTAACATGAGATTTTACCCCAATTTTCTTGTGCAACTGTAACAAACTGCCGTCCACGCTTTGAAGTAAAAGAAAGAAGGCACCCCGTTCTGATGGCCCACTCAGTCTGTTTTAGCAAGCTTGCCTTCACCAAAGCCCTGATTCCATTCGGGGAAGCCCAGTCTCCCCAATCCTAACCCTAACCTGGGTTTTAACCCTAATTTCCGTTTGGGAATCAAACATCCCCCGTCCAAACAGTGTTCTAAAAGACAGGAGGCAACCCTTGGTGAAGCCCCACTCACTCTATTTCAACATGCTTGGCTTTTCAGAGGCCCTGGTTCACTCCTGGGAAGCCAAGTCTCCACAACCCTAACGCTACCTGGAGTCTTAACCCTAATGTTCTTGTGCGACTGTAACAAACGCCCATCCACAGGTTGACAGTAGGCACACCACTCCTTTGGCCCTGTCAGTCTGTTTCACCATGCTTGGCTTCAGCAACACCCTGTTTCCCTTCTGGGAAGCCAAGTCTCCCGACCCCTAACCCTCACTTGGGTCTTAACCCAAATTTCCTCTATGGAATGAAACATGTCCCTGTCCATAGGGTGTATTAACAGGCAGTATGTTATCCTCCTGATGGCCTACTCAGTCTGTTTTACCAATCTATGCTTCACCAAGACCCTGGTTCCATCCTGGGAAACCAATTCTCCCCAACCCTAACCCTAATTTGAGTCTTAGCCCTAATTTCCTTTTTGGACTGAAACATACCGCCGTCCACAGAGTGTACCAAATGTCAGTATGGAAGACATCTTGATGTCCCACTCAGTCTGATTCAGCAAGCTAGGCTTCACCAAGGACCTATTTCTAGCCTGGGAAGCCACATCTCCCCAACCCTAACCCTAACTTGAGACTCAACCTGATTTCGTTGTGCAAATGTAACAAACCCCCATCCTCATGTTGTACTAAAAGACAGTAGGCACACAATTCCTTTGGCCCTCTCAGTCTGTTTCACCATGCTTGGCTTCAGCAACACCGTGTTTCCATTCTGGGAAGCCATATCTCCTGACAGCTACCCCTAACTTGGGTCTTAACCCTAATTTTTTTCTTCCGAATGAAACATTTCCCTGTCCACATGGTGTACTAACTGGCAGTATGTTATACTCCTGATGGCCTACTCAGTCTGTTTTACCAATCTAGGCTTCACCAAAACCCTGGTTACATCCTGGGAAGCCAAGTCTCCCCAACCCTAACCCTAATTTGAGTCTCAGGCCTCGTTTCCTTTTGGGACTGAAACATACCGCCCTCCACAGAGTGTACCAAATGTCAGTATGGAAGACATCTTGATGTCCCACTCAGTCTGATTCAGCAAGCTAGGCTTCACCAAGGACCCGTTTCCAACCTGGGAAGCCACATCTCCCCAACCCTAACCCTAACTTGAGACTTAACCTGATTTTCTTGTGCAAATGTAACAAACCCCCATCCTCATGTTGTACTAAAAGACAGTAGGCACACGATTCCTTTGGCCCTCTCAGTCTGTTTCACCATGCTTGGCTTCAGCAACACCCTGTTTCCCTTCTGGGAAGCCATGTCTCCTGACCGCTAACCCTAACTTGGGTCTTAACCCTAATTTTTTCTTTGGACTGAAACATTTCCCTGTCCACATGGTGTACTAACTGGCAGTATGTTATACTCCTGATGGCCTACTCAGTCTGTTTTACCAATCTAGGCTTCACCAAAACCCTGGTTACAATCTGGGAAGCCAAGTCTCCCCAACCCTAACCCTAATTTGAGTCTCAGGCCTAATTTCCTTTTTGGACTGAAACATACTGCCGTCCACAGAGTGTACCAAATGTCAGTATGGAAGACATCTTGATGTCCCACTCAGTCTGATTCAGCAAGCTAGGCTTCACCAAGGACCCGTTTCCAACCTGGGAAGCCACATCTCCCCAACCCTAACCCTCACATGAGACTTAACCTGATTTTCTTGTGCAAATGTAACAAACCCCCATCCTCATGTCCTACTAAAAGACAGTAGGCACACGATTCCTTTGGCCCTCTCAGTCTGTTTCACCATGCTTGGCTTCAGCAACACCCTGTTTCCCTTCTGGGAAGCCAAGTCTCCCGACCCCTAACCCTCACTTGGGTCTTAACCCAAATATCCTCTATGGAATGAAACATCTCCCTCTCCATAGGGTGTATTAACAGGCAGTATGTTATCCTCCTGATGGCCTACTCAGTCTGTTTTACCAATCTATGCTTCACCAAGACCCTGGTTCCATCCTGGGAAACCAATTCTCCCCAACCCTAACCCTAATTTGAGTCTTAGCCCTTTTTTCCTTTTTGGACTGAAACATACCGCCGTCCACAGAGTGTACCAAATGTCAGTATGGAAGCCATCTTGATGGCGACTCAGTCTGATTCACCAAGCTAGGCTTCACCAAGAACTCGTTTTCTACCTGGCAAGCCACATCTCCCCATCCCTAGCCCTAACATGAGATTTTACCCCAATTTTCTTGTGCAACTGTAACAAACCGCCGTCCACGCTTTGTAGTAAAAGAAAGAAGGCACCCCGTTCTGATGGCCCACTCTGTCTGTTTTAGCAAGCTTGCCTTCACCAAAGCCCTGTTTCCATTCGGGGAAGCCCAGTCTCCCCAATCCTAACCCTAACCTGGTTTTTAACCCTAATTTCCGTTTGGGAATCAAACATCCCCCGTCCAAACAGTGTTCTAAAAGACAGGAGGCAACCCTTGGTGAAGCCCCACTCACTCTATTTCAACATGCTTGGCTTTTCAGAGGCCCTGGTTCACTCCTGGGAAGCCAAGTCTCCACAACCCTAACCCTACCTGGAGTCTTAACCCTAATGTTCTTGTGCGACTGTAACAAACGCCCATCCACAGGTTGACAGTAGGCACACCACTCCTTTGGCCCTGTCAGTCTGTTTCACCATGCTTGGCTTCAGCAACACCCTGTTTCCCTTCTGGGAAGCCAAGTCTCCAAACCCCTAACCCTCACTTGGGTCTTAACCCAAATTTCCTCTATGGATTGAAACATGTCCCTGTCCATAGGGTGTATTAACAGGCAGTATGTTATCCTCCTGATGGCCTACTCAGTCTGTTTTACCAAATTAGGCTTCACCAAGACCCTGGTTCCCTCCTGGGAAAACAAGTCTCCCCAACCCTAAAACTAATTTGAGTCTCAGGCCTAATTTCCTTTTTGGACTGAAACATACTGCCGTCCACAGAGTGTACCAAATGTCAGTATGGAAGACATCTTGATGTCCCACTCAGTCTGATTCAGCAAGTTAGGCTTCACCAAGGACCCGTTTCCAACCTGGGAAGCCACATCTCCCCAACCCTAACCCTAACTTGAGACTTAACCTGATTTTCTTGTGCAAATTTAACAAACCCCCATCCTCATGTCCTACTAAAAGACAGTAGGCACACGATTCGTTTGGCCCTCTCAGTCTGTTTCACCATGCTTGGCTTCAGCAACACCCTGTTTCCATTCTGGGAAGCCAAGTCTCCCGACCCCTAACCCTCACTTGGGTCTTAACCCAAATATCCTCTATGGAATGAAACATCTCCCTCTCCATAGGGTGTATTAACAGGCAGTATGTTATCCTCCTGATGGCCTACTCAGTCTGTTTTACCAATCTATGCTTCACCAAGACCCTGGTTCCATCCTGGGAAACCAATTCTCCCCAACCCTAACCCTAATTTGAGTCTCAGCCCGTTTTTCCTTTTTGGACTGAAACATACCGCCGTCCACAGAGTGTACCAAATGTCAGTATGGAAGCCATCTTGATGGCGACTCAGTCTGATTCACCTAGCTAGGCTTCACCAAGAACTCGTTTTCTACCTGGCAAGCCACATCTCCCCTTCCCTAGCCCTAACATGAGATTTTACCCCAATTTTCTTGTGCAACTGTAACAAACTGCCGTCCACGCTTTGAAGTAAAAGAAAGAAGGCACCCCGTTCTGATGGCCCACTCAGTCTGTTTTAGCAAGCTTGCCTTCACCAAAGCCCTGATTCCATTCGGGGAAGCCCAGTCTCCCCAATCCTAACCCTAACCTGGGTTTTAACCCTAATTTCCGTTTGGGAATCAAACATCCCCCGTCCAAACAGTGTTCTAAAAGACAGGAGGCAACCCTTGGTGAAGCCCCACTCACTCTATTTCAACATGCTTGGCTTTTCAGAGGCCCTGGTTCACTCCTGGGAAGCCAAGTCTCCACAACCCTAACCCTACCTGGAGTCTTAACCCTAATGTTCTTGTGCGACTGTAACAAACGCCCATCCACAGGTTGACAGTAGGCACACCACTCCTTTGGCCCTGTCAGTCTGTTTCACCATGCTTGGCTTCAGCAACACCCTGTTTCCCTTCTGGGAAGCCAAGTCTCCAAACCCCTAACCCTCACTTGGGTCTTAACCCAAATTTCCTCTATGGATTGAAACATGTCCCTGTCCATAGGGTGTATTAACAGGCAGTATGTTATCCTCCTGATGGCCTACTCAGTCTGTTTTACCAAATTAGGCTTCACCAAGACCCTGGTTCCCTCCTGGGAAAACAAGTCTCCCCAACCCTAAAACTAATTTGAGTCTCAGGCCTAATTTCCTTTTTGGACTGAAACATACTGCCGTCCACAGAGTGTACCAAATGTCAGTATGGAAGACATCTTGATGTCCCACTCAGTCTGATTCAGCAAGTTAGGCTTCACCAAGGACCCGTTTCCAACCTGGGAAGCCACATCTCCCCAACCCTAACCCTAACTTGAGACTTAACCTGATTTTCTTGTGCAAATTTAACAAACCCCCATCCTCATGTCCTACTAAAAGACAGTAGGCACACGATTCGTTTGGCCCTCTCAGTCTGTTTCACCATGCTTGGCTTCAGCAACACCCTGTTTCCATTCTGGGAAGCCAAGTCTCCCGACCCCTAACCCTCACTTGGGTCTTAACCCAAATATCCTCTATGGAATGAAACATCTCCCTCTCCATAGGGTGTATTAACAGGCAGTATGTTATCCTCCTGATGGCCTACTCAGTCTGTTTTACCAATCTATGCTTCACCAAGACCCTGGTTCCATCCTGGGAAACCAATTCTCCCCAACCCTAACCCTAATTTGAGTCTCAGCCCGTTTTTCCTTTTTGGACTGAAACATACCGCCGTCCACAGAGTGTACCAAATGTCAGTATGGAAGCCATCTTGATGGCGACTCAGTCTGATTCACCTAGCTAGGCTTCACCAAGAACTCGTTTTCTACCTGGCAAGCCACATCTCCCCTTCCCTAGCCCTAACATGAGATTTTACCCCAATTTTCTTGTGCAACTGTAACAAACTGCCGTCCACGCTTTGAAGTAAAAGAAAGAAGGCACCCCGTTCTGATGGCCCACTCAGTCTGTTTTAGCAAGCTTGCCTTCACCAAAGCCCTGATTCCATTCGGGGAAGCCCAGTCTCCCCAATCCTAACCCTAACCTGGGTTTTAACCCTAATTTCCGTTTGGGAATCAAACATCCCCCGTCCAAACAGTGTTCTAAAAGACAGGAGGCAACCCTTGGTGAAGCCCCACTCACTCTATTTCAACATGCTTGGCTTTTCAGAGGCCCTGGTTCACTCCTGGGAAGCCAAGTCTCCACAACCCTAACGCTACCTGGAGTCTTAACCCTAATGTTCTTGTGCGACTGTAACAAACGCCCATCCACAGGTTGACAGTAGGCACACCACTCCTTTGGCCCTGTCAGTCTGTTTCACCATGCTTGGCTTCAGCAACACCCTGTTTCCCTTCTGGGAAGCCAAGTCTCCCGACCCCTAACCCTCACTTGGGTCTTAACCCAAATTTCCTCTATGGAATGAAACATGTCCCTGTCCATAGGGTGTATTAACAGGCAGTATGTTATCCTCCTGATGGCCTACTCAGTCTGTTTTACCAATCTATGCTTCACCAAGACCCTGGTTCCATCCTGGGAAACCAATTCTCCCCAACCCTAACCCTAATTTGAGTCTTAGCCCTAATTTCCTTTTTGGACTGAAACATACCGCCGTCCACAGAGTGTACCAAATGTCAGTATGGAAGACATCTTGATGTCCCACTCAGTCTGATTCAGCAAGCTAGGCTTCACCAAGGACCTATTTCTAGCCTGGGAAGCCACATCTCCCCAACCCTAACCCTAACTTGAGACTCAACCTGATTTCGTTGTGCAAATGTAACAAACCCCCATCCTCATGTTGTACTAAAAGACAGTAGGCACACAATTCCTTTGGCCCTCTCAGTCTGTTTCACCATGCTTGGCTTCAGCAACACCGTGTTTCCATTCTGGGAAGCCATATCTCCTGACAGCTACCCCTAACTTGGGTCTTAACCCTAATTTTTTTCTTCCGAATGAAACATTTCCCTGTCCACATGGTGTACTAACTGGCAGTATGTTATACTCCTGATGGCCTACTCAGTCTGTTTTACCAATCTAGGCTTCACCAAAACCCTGGTTACATCCTGGGAAGCCAAGTCTCCCCAACCCTAACCCTAATTTGAGTCTCAGGCCTCGTTTCCTTTTGGGACTGAAACATACCGCCCTCCACAGAGTGTACCAAATGTCAGTATGGAAGACATCTTGATGTCCCACTCAGTCTGATTCAGCAAGCTAGGCTTCACCAAGGACCCGTTTCCAACCTGGGAAGCCACATCTCCCCAACCCTAACCCTAACTTGAGACTTAACCTGATTTTCTTGTGCAAATGTAACAAACCCCCATCCTCATGTTGTACTAAAAGACAGTAGGCACACGATTCCTTTGGCCCTCTCAGTCTGTTTCACCATGCTTGGCTTCAGCAACACCCTGTTTCCCTTCTGGGAAGCCATGTCTCCTGACCGCTAACCCTAACTTGGGTCTTAACCCTAATTTTTTCTTTGGACTGAAACATTTCCCTGTCCACATGGTGTACTAACTGGCAGTATGTTATACTCCTGATGGCCTACTCAGTCTGTTTTACCAATCTAGGCTTCACCAAAACCCTGGTTACAATCTGGGAAGCCAAGTCTCCCCAACCCTAACCCTAATTTGAGTCTCAGGCCTAATTTCCTTTTTGGACTGAAACATACTGCCGTCCACAGAGTGTACCAAATGTCAGTATGGAAGACATCTTGATGTCCCACTCAGTCTGATTCAGCAAGCTAGGCTTCACCAAGGACCCGTTTCCAACCTGGGAAGCCACATCTCCCCAACCCTAACCCTCACATGAGACTTAACCTGATTTTCTTGTGCAAATGTAACAAACCCCCATCCTCATGTCCTACTAAAAGACAGTAGGCACACGATTCCTTTGGCCCTCTCAGTCTGTTTCACCATGCTTGGCTTCAGCAACACCCTGTTTCCCTTCTGGGAAGCCAAGTCTCCCGACCCCTAACCCTCACTTGGGTCTTAACCCAAATATCCTCTATGGAATGAAACATCTCCCTCTCCATAGGGTGTATTAACAGGCAGTATGTTATCCTCCTGATGGCCTACTCAGTCTGTTTTACCAATCTATGCTTCACCAAGACCCTGGTTCCATCCTGGGAAACCAATTCTCCCCAACCCTAACCCTAATTTGAGTCTTAGCCCTTTTTTCCTTTTTGGACTGAAACATACCGCCGTCCACAGAGTGTACCAAATGTCAGTATGGAAGCCATCTTGATGGCGACTCAGTCTGATTCACCAAGCTAGGCTTCACCAAGAACTCGTTTTCTACCTGGCAAGCCACATCTCCCCATCCCTAGCCCTAACATGAGATTTTACCCCAATTTTCTTGTGCAACTGTAACAAACCGCCGTCCACGCTTTGTAGTAAAAGAAAGAAGGCACCCCGTTCTGATGGCCCACTCTGTCTGTTTTAGCAAGCTTGCCTTCACCAAAGCCCTGTTTCCATTCGGGGAAGCCCAGTCTCCCCAATCCTAACCCTAACCTGGGTTTTAACCCTAATTTCCGTTTGGGAATCAAACATCCCCCGTCCAAACAGTGTTCTAAAAGACAGGAGGCAACCCTTGGTGAAGCCCCACTCACTCTATTTCAACATGCTTGGCTTTTCAGAGGCCCTGGTTCACTCCTGGGAAGCCAAGTCTCCACAACCCTAACCCTACCTGGAGTCTTAACCCTAATGTTCTTGTGCGACTGTAACAAACGCCCATCCACAGGTTGACAGTAGGCACACCACTCCTTTGGCCCTGTCAGTCTGTTTCACCATGCTTGGCTTCAGCAACACCCTGTTTCCCTTCTGGGAAGCCAAGTCTCCAAACCCCTAACCCTCACT
The DNA here is from genome assembly GCF_057233095.1 of Heloderma suspectum. Classification (NCBI taxonomy): domain Eukaryota; kingdom Metazoa; phylum Chordata; class Lepidosauria; order Squamata; family Helodermatidae; genus Heloderma; species Heloderma suspectum. The sequence goes on from NC_139461.1 coordinate 147,948,160, forward strand.
TGGGTCTTAACCCAAATTTCCTCTATGGATTGAAACATGTCCCTGTCCATAGGGTGTATTAACAGGCAGTATGTTATCCTCCTGATGGCCTACTCAGTCTGTTTTACCAAATTAGGCTTCACCAAGACCCTGGTTCCCTCCTGGGAAAACAAGTCTCCCCAACCCTAAAACTAATTTGAGTCTCAGGCCTAATTTCCTTTTTGGACTGAAACATACTGCCGTCCACAGAGTGTACCAAATGTCAGTATGGAAGACATCTTGATGTCCCACTCAGTCTGATTCAGCAAGTTAGGCTTCACCAAGGACCCGTTTCCAACCTGGGAAGCCACATCTCCCCAACCCTAACCCTAACTTGAGACTTAACCTGATTTTCTTGTGCAAATTTAACAAACCCCCATCCTCATGTCCTACTAAAAGACAGTAGGCACACGATTCGTTTGGCCCTCTCAGTCTGTTTCACCATGCTTGGCTTCAGCAACACCCTGTTTCCATTCTGGGAAGCCAAGTCTCCCGACCCCTAACCCTCACTTGGGTCTTAACCCAAATATCCTCTATGGAATGAAACATCTCCCTCTCCATAGGGTGTATTAACAGGCAGTATGTTATCCTCCGGATGGCCTACTCAGTCTGTTTTACCAATCTATGCTTCACCAAGACCCTGGTTCCATCCTGGGAAACCAATTCTCCCCAACCCTAACCCTAATTTGAGTCTCAGCCCGTTTTTCCTTTTTGGACTGAAACATACCGCCGTCCACAGAGTGTACCAAATGTCAGTATGGAAGCCATCTTGATGGCGACTCAGTCTGATTCACCTAGCTAGGCTTCACCAAGAACTCGTTTTCTACCTGGCAAGCCACATCTCCCCTTCCCTAGCCCTAACATGAGATTTTACCCCAATTTTCTTGTGCAACTGTAACAAACCGCCGTCCACGCTTTGAAGTAAAAGAAAGAAGGCACCCCGTTCTGATGGCCCACTCAGTCTGTTTTAGCAAGCTTGCCTTCACCAAAGCCCTGATTCCATTCGGGGAAGCCCAGTCTCCCCAATCCTAACCCTAACCTGGGTTTTAACCCTAATTTCCGTTTGGGAATCAAACATCCCCCGTCCAAACAGTGTTCTAAAAGACAGGAGGCAACCCTTGGTGAAGCCCCACTCACTCTATTTCAACATGCTTGGCTTTTCAGAGGCCCTGGTTCACTCCTGGAAAGACAAGTCTCCACAACCCTAACGCTACCTGGAGTCTTAACCCTAATGTTCTTGTGCGACTGTAACAAACGCCCATCCACAGGTTGACAGTAGGCACACCACTCCTTTGGCCCTGTCAGTCTGTTTCACCATGCTTGGCTTCAGCAACACCCTGTTTCCCTTCTGGGAAGCCAAGTCTCCCGACCCCTAACCCTCACTTGGGTCTTAACCCAAATTTCCTCTATGGAATGAAACATGTCCCTGTCCATAGGGTGTATTAACAGGCAGTATGTTATCCTCCTGATGGCCTACTCAGTCTGTTTTACCAATCTATGCTTCACCAAGACCCCGGTTCCATCCTGGGAAACCAATTCTCCCCAACCCTAACCCTAATTTGAGTCTTAGCCCTAATTTCCTTTTTGGACTGAAACATACCGCCGTCCACAGAGTGTACCAAATGTCAGTATGGAAGACATCTTGATGTCCCACTCAGTCTGATTCAGCAAGCTAGGCTTCACCAAGGACCTATTTCTAGCCAGGGAAGCCACATCTCCCCAACCCTAACCCTAACTTGAGACTCAACCTGATTTCGTTGTGCAAATGTAACAAACCCCCATCCTCACGTTGTACTAAAAGACAGTAGGCACACAATTCCTTTGGCCCTCTCAGTCTGTTTCACCATGCTTGGCTTCAGCAACACCGTGTTTCCATTCTGGGAAGCCATATCTCCTGACAGCTAACCCTAACTTGGGTCTTAACCCTAATTTTTTTCTTCCGAATGAAACATTTCCCTGTCCACATGGTGTACTAACTGGCAGTATGTTATACTCCTGATGGCCTACTCAGTCTGTTTTACCAATCTAGGCTTCACCAAAACCCTGGTTACATCCTGGGAAGCCAAGTCTCCCCAACCCTAACCCTAATTTGAGTCTCAGGCCTCGTTTCCTTTTGGGACTGAAACATACCGCCGTCCACAGAGTGTACCAAATGTCAGTATGGAAGACATCTTGATGTCCCACTCAGTCTGATTCAGCAAGCTAGGCTTCACCAAGGACCCGTTTCCAACCTGGGAAGCCACATCTCCCCAACCCTAACCCTAACTTGAGACTTAACCTGATTTTCTTGTGCAAATGTAACAAACCCCCATCCTCATGTTGTACTAAAAGACAGTAGGCACACGATTCCTTTGGCCCTCTCAGTCTGTTTCACCATGCTTGGCTTCAGCAACACCCTGTTTCCCTTCTGGGAAGCCATGTCTCCTGACCGCTAACCCTAACTTGGGTCTTAACCCTAATTTTTTCTTTGGACTGAAACATTTCCCTGTCCACATGGTGTACTAACTGGCAGTATGTTATACTCCTGATGGCCTACTCAGTCTGTTTTACCAATCTAGGCTTCACCAAAACCCTGGTTACAACCTGGGAAGCCAAGTCTCCCCAACCCTAACCCTAATTTGAGTCTCAGGCCTAATTTCCTTTTTGGACTGAAACATACTGCCGTCCACAGAGTGTACCAAATGTCAGTATGGAAGACATCTTGATGTCCCACTCAGTCTGATTCAGCAAGTTAGGCTTCACCAAGGACCCGTTTCCAACCTGGGAAGCCACATCTCCCCAACCCTAATCCTAACTTGAGACTTAACCTGATTTTCTTGTGCAAATGTAACAAACCCCCATCCTCATGTGGTACTAAAAGACAGTAGGCACACAATTCCTTTGGTCCTCTCAGTCTGTTTCACCATGCTTGGCTTCAGCAACACCCTGTTTCCCTTCTGGGAAGCCAAGTCTCCCGACCCCTAACCCTCACTTGGGTCTTAACCCAAATTTCCTCTATGGAATGAAACATCTCCCTCTCCATAGGGTGTATTAACAGGCAGTATGTTATCCTCCGGATGGCCTACTCAGTCTGTTTTACCAATCTATGCTTCACCAAGACCCTGGTTCCATCCTGGGAAACCAATTCTCCCCAACCCTAACCCTAATTTGAGTCTCAGCCCATTTTTCCTTTTTGGACTGAAACATACCGCCGTCCACAGAGTGTACCAAATGTCAGTATGGAAGCCATCTTGATGGCGACTCAGTCTGATTCACCAAGCTAGGCTTCACCAAGAACTCATTTTCTACCTGGCAAGCCACATCTCCCCTTCCCTAGCCCTAACATGAGATTTTACCCCAATTTTCTTGTGCAACTGTAACAAACCGCCGTCCACGCTTTGAAGTAAAAGAAAGAAGGCACCCCGTTCTGATGGCCCACTCAGTCTGTTTTAGCAAGCTTGCCTTCACCGAAGCCCTGATTCCATTCGGGGAAGCCCAGTCTCCCCAATCCTAACCCTAACCTGGGTTTTAACCCTAATTTCCGTTTGGGAATCAAACATCCCCCGTCCAAACAGTGTTCTAAAAGACAGGAGGCAACCTTTGGTGAAGCCCCACTCACTCTATTTCAACATGCTTGGCTTTTCAGAGGCCCTGGTTCACTCCTGGGAAGCCAAGTCTCCACAACCCTAACCCTACCTGGAGTCTTAACCCTAATGTTCTTGTGCGACTGTAACAAACGCCCATCCACAGGTTGACAGTAGGCACACCACTCCTTTGGCCCTGTCAGTCTGTTTCACCATGCTTGGCTTCAGCAACACCCTGTTTCCCTTCTGGGAAGCCAAGTCTCCCGACCCCTAACCCTCACTTGGGTCTTAACCCAAATATCCTCTATGGAATGAAACATCTCCCTCTCCATAGGGTGTATTAACAGGCAGTATGTTATCCTCCGGATGGCCTACTCAGTCTGTTTTACCAATCTATGCTTCACCAAGACCCTGGTTCCATCCTGGGAAACCAATTCTCCCCAACCCTAACCCTAATTTGAGTCTCAGCCCATTTTTCCTTTTTGGACTGAAACATACCGCCGTCCACAGAGTGTACCAAATGTCAGTATGGAAGCCATCTTGATGGCGACTCAGTCTGATTCACCAAGCTAGGCTTCACCAAGAACTCGTTTTCTACCTGGCAAGCCACATCTCCCCTTCCCTAGCCCTAACATGAGATTTTACCCCAATTTTCTTGTGCAACTGTAACAAACCGCCGTCCACGCTTTGAAGTAAAAGAAAGAAGGCACCCCGTTCTGATGGCCCACTCAGTCTGTTTTAGCAAGCTTGCCTTCACCAAAGCCCTGATTCCATTCGGGGAAGCCCAGTCTCCCCAATCCTAACCCTAACCTGGGTTTTAACCCTAATTTCCGTTTGGGAATCAAACATCCCCCGTCCAAACAGTGTTCTAAAAGACAGGAGGCAACCCTTGGTGAAGCCCCACTCACTCTATTTCAACATGCTTGGCTTTTCAGAGGCACTGGTTCACTCCTGGGAAGCCAAGTCTCCACAACCCTAACCCTACCTGGAGTCTTAACCCTAATGTTCTTGTGCGACTGTAACAAACGCCCATCCACAGGTTGACAGTAGGCACACCACTCCTTTGGCCCTGTCAGTCTGTTTCACCATGCTTGGCTTCAGCAACACCCTGTTTCCCTTCTGGGAAGCCAAGTCTCCCAACCCCTAACCCTCACTTGGGTCTTAACCCTAATTTCCTCTATGGAATGAAACATGTCCCTGTCCATAGGGTGTATTAACAGGCAGTATGTTATCCTCCTGATGGCCTACTCAGTCTGTTTTACCAATCTAGGCTTCACCAAGACCCTGGTTCCATCCGGGGAAACAAGTCTCCCCAACCCTAACCCTAATTTGAGTCTCAGGCCTAATTTCCTTTTTGGACTGAAACATACCGCCGTCCACAGAGTGTACCAAATGTCAGTATGGAAGACATCTTGATGTCCCACTCAGTCTGATTCAGCAAGTTAGGCTTCACCAAGGACCCGTTTCCAACCTGGGAAGCCACATCTCCCCAACCCTAACCCTAACTTGAGACTTAACCTGATTTTCTTGTGCGAATGTAACAAACCCCCATCCTCATGTTGTACTGAAAGACAGTAGGCACACAATTCCTTTGGCCCTCTCAGTCTGTTTCACCATGCTTGGCTTCAGCAACACCCTGTTTCCATTCTGGGAAGCCATGTCTCCTGACCGCTAACCCTAACTTGGGTCTTAACCCTAATTTTTTCTTCCGACTGAAACATTTCCCTGTCCACATGGTGTACTAACTGGCAGTATGTTATACTCCTGATGGCCTACTCAGTCTGTTTTACCAATCTAGGCTTCACCAAAACCCTGGTTACATCCTGGGAAGCCAAGTCTCCCCAACCCTAACCCTAATTTGAGTCTCAACCCTCATTTACTTTTTGGACTGAAACATACCGCCGTCCACAGAGTGTATCAAATGTCAGTATGGAAGACATCTTGATGTCCCACTCAGTCTGATTCAGCAAGTTAGGCTTCACCAAGGACCCGTTTCCAACCTGGGAAGCCACATCTCCCCAACCCTAACCCTAACTTCTGACTTAACCCTGATTTTCTTGTGCAAATGTAACAAACCCCCATCCTCATGTTGTACTAAAAGACAGTAGGCATACAATTCCTTTGGCCCTCTCAGTCTGTTTCACCATGCTTGGCTTCAGCAACACCCTGTTTCCCTTCTGGGAAGCCATGTCTCCTGACCGCTAACCCTAACTTGGGTCTTAACCCTAATTTTTTCTTCCGACTGAAACATTTCCCTGTCCACATGGTGTACTAACTGGCAGTATGTTATCCTCCTGATGGCCTACTCAGTCTGTTTTACCAATCTAGGCTTCACCAAGACCCTGGTTACATCCTGGGAAGCCAAGTCTCCCCAACCCTAACCCTAATTTGAGTCTCAGGCCAAATTTCCTTTTTGGACTGAAACATACCGCCGTCCACAGAGTGTACCAAATGTCAGTATGGAAGCCATCTTGATGTCCCACTCAGTCTGATTCAGCAAGCTAGGCTTCACCAAGGATGCGTTTCCAACCTGGGAAGCCACATCTCCCCAACCCTAACCCTCACTTGAGACTTAACCTGATTTTCTTGTGCGAATGTAACAAACCCCCATCCTCATGTTCTACTAAAAGACAGTAGGCACACAATTCCTTTGGCCCTTTCAGTCTGTTTCACCATGCTTGGCTTCAGCAACACCCTGTTTCCCTTCTGGGAAGCCATGTCTCCTGACCGCTAACCCTAACTTGGGTTTTAACCCTAATTTTTTCCTTGGACTGAAACATTTCCCTGTCCACATGGTGTACTAACTGGCAGTATGTTATCCTCCTGATGGCCTACTCAGTCTGTTTTACCAATCTAGGCTTCACCAAAACCCTGGTTACATCCTGGGAAGCCAAGTCTCCCCAACCCTAACCCTAATTTGAGTCTCAGGCCTAATTTCCTTTTTGGACTGAAACATAACGCCGTCCACAGAGTGTACCAAATGTCAGTATGGAAGACATCTTGATGTCCCACTCAGTCTGATTCAGCAAGCTAGGCTTCACCAAGGACGCGTTTCCAACCTGGAAAGCCACATCTCCCCAACCCTAACCCTAACTTGAGATTTTACCCTAATTTTCTTGTGCAAATGTAACAAACCCCCATCCTCATGTTCTACTAAAAGACAGTAGGCACACAATTCCTTTGGCCCTCTCAGTCTGTTTCACCATGCTTGGCTTCACCAACACCCTGTTTCCCTTCTGGGAAGCCATGTCTCCTGACCGCTAACCCTAACTTGGGTCTTAACCCTAATTTTTTCTTTGGACTGAAACAGTTCCCTGTCCACATGGTGTACTAACTGGCAGTATGTTATACTCCTGATGACCTACTCAGTCTGTTTTACCAATCTAGGCTTCACCAAAACCCTGGTTACATCCTGGGAAGCCAATTCTCCCCAACCCTAACCCTAATTTGAGTCTTAGCCCTAATTTCCTTTTTGGACTGAAACATACCGCCGTCCACAGAGTGTACCAAATGTCAGTATGGAAGACATCTTGATGTCCCACTCAGTCTGATTCAGCAAGCTAGGCTTCACCAAGGACCCGTTTCCAACCTGGGAAGCCACATCTCCCCAACCCTAACCCTCACTTGAGACTTAACCTGATTTTCTTGTGCAAATGTAACAAACCCCCATCCTCATGTTGTACTAAAAGACAGTAGGCACACGATTCCTTTGGCCCTCTCAGTCTGTTTCACCATGCTTGGCTTCAGCAACACCGTGTTTCCATTCTGGGAAGCCATATCTCCTGACCGCTAACCCTAACTTGGGTCTTAACCCTAATTTTTTCTTCCGACTGAAACATTTCCCTGTCCACATGGTGTACTAACTGGCAGTATGTTATACTCCTGATGGCCTACTCAGTCTGTTTTACCAATCTAGGCTTCACCAAAACCCTGGTTACATCCTGGGAAGCCAAGTCTCCCCAACCCTAACCCTAATTTGAGTCTCAGGCCTCGTTTCCTTTTGGGACTGAAACATACCGCCGTCCACAGAGTGTACCAAATGTCATTATGGAAGACATCTTGATGTCCCACTCAGTCTGATTCAGCAAGCTAGGCTTCACCAAGGACCCGTTTCCAACCTGGGAAGCCACATCTCCCCAACCCTAACCCTAACTTGAGACTTAACCTGATTTTCTTGTGCAAATGTAACAAACCCCCATCCTCATGTTGTACTAAAAGACAGTAGGCACACGATTCCTTTGGCCCTCTCAGTCTGTTTCACCATGCTTGGCTTCAGCAACACCCTGTTTCCCTTCTGGGAAGCCATGTCTCCTGACCGCTAACCCTAACTTGGGTCTTAACCCTAATTTTTTCTTTGGACTGAAACATTTCCCTGTCCACATGGTGTACTAACTGGCAGTATGTTATCCTCCTGATGGCCTACTCAGTCTGTTTTACCAATCTAGGCTTCACCAAAACCCTGGTTACATCCTGGGAAGCCAAGTCTCCCCAACCCTAACCCTAATTTGAGTCTTAGCCCTTTTTTCCTTTTTGGACTGAAACATACCGCCGTCCACAGAGTGTACCAAATGTCAGTATGGAAGCCATCTTGATGGCGACTCAGTCTGATTCACCAAGCTAGGCTTCACCAAGAACTCGTTTTCTACCTGGCAAGCCACATCTCCCCATCCCTAGCCCTAACATGAGATTTTACCCCAATTTTCTTGTGCAACTGTAACAAACCGCCGTCCACGCTTTGTAGTAAAAGAAAGAAGGCACCCCGTTCTGATGGCCCACTCAGTCTGTTTTAGCAAGCTTGCCTTCACCAAAGCCCTGTTTCCATTCGGGGAAGCCCAGTCTCCCCAATCCTAACCCTAACCTGGGTTTTAACCCTAATTTCCGTTTGGGAATCAAACATCCCCCGTCCAAACAGTGTTCTAAAAGACAGGAGGCAACCCTTGGTGAAGCCCCACTCACTCTATTTCAACATGCTTGGCTTTTCAGAGGCCCTGGTTCACTCCTGGGAAGCCAAGTCTCCACAACCCTAACCCTACCTGGAGTCTTAACCCTAATGTTCTTGTGCGACTGTAACAAACGCCCATCCACAGGTTGACAGTAGGCACACCACTCCTTTGGCCCTGTCAGTCTGTTTCACCATGCTTGGCTTCAGCAACACCCTGTTTCCCTTCTGGGAAGCCAAGTCTCCCGACCCCTAACCCTCACTTGGGTCTTAACCCAAATTTCCTCTATGGATTGAAACATGTCCCTGTCCATAGGGTGTATTAACAGGCAGTATGTTATCCTTCTGATGGCCTACTCAGTCTGTTTTACCAAATTAGGCTTCACCAAGACCCTGGTTCCCTCCTGGGAAAACAAGTCTCCCCAACCCTAAAACTAATTTGAGTCTCAGGCCTAATTTCCTTTTTGGACTGAAACATACTGCCGTCCACAGAGTGTACCAAATGTCAGTATGGAAGACATCTTGATGTCCCACTCAGTCTGATTCAGCAAGTTAGGCTTCACCAAGGACCCGTTTCCAACCTGGGAAGCCACATCTCCCCAACCCTAACCCTAACTTGAGACTTAACCTGATTTTCTTGTGCAAATTTAACAAACCCCCATCCTCATGTCCTACTAAAAGACAGTAGGCACACGATTCGTTTGGCCCTCTCAGTCTGTTTCACCATGCTTGGCTTCAGCAACACCCTGTTTCCCTTCTGGGAAGCCAAGTCTCCCGACCCCTAACCCTCACTTGGGTCTTAACCCAAATATCCTCTATGGAATGAAACATCTCCCTCTCCATAGGGTGTATTAACAGGCAGTATGTTATCCTCCGGATGGCCTACTCAGTCTGTTTTACCAATCTATGCTTCACCAAGACCCTGGTTCCATCCTGGGAAACCAATTCTCCCCAACCCTAACCCTAATTTGAGTCTCAGCCCATTTTTCCTTTTTGGACTGAAACATACCGCCGTCCACAGAGTGTACCAAATGTCAGTATGGAAGCCATCTTGATGGCGACTCAGTCTGATTCACCAAGCTAGGCTTCACCAAGAACTCGTTTTCTACCTGGCAAGCCACATCTCCCCTTCCCTAGCCCTAACATGAGATTTTACCCCAATTTTCTTGTGCAACTGTAACAAACCGCCGTCCACGCTTTGAAGTAAAAGAAAGAAGGCACCCCGTTCTGATGGCCCACTCAGTCTGTTTTAGCAAGCTTGCCTTCACCAAAGCCCTGATTCCATTCGGGGAAGCCCAGTCTCCCCAATCCTAACCCTAACCTGGGTTTTAACCCTAATTTCCGTTTGGGAATCAAACATCCCCCGTCCAAACAGTGTTCTAAAAGACAGGAGGCAACCCTTGGTGAAGCCCCACTCACTCTATTTCAACATGCTTGGCTTTTCAGAGGCACTGGTTCACTCCTGGGAAGCCAAGTCTCCACAACCCTAACCCTACCTGGAGTCTTAACCCTAATGTTCTTGTGCGACTGTAACAAACGCCCATCCACAGGTTGACAGTAGGCACACCACTCCTTTGGCCCTGTCAGTCTGTTTCACCATGCTTGGCTTCAGCAACACCCTGTTTCCCTTCTGGGAAGCCAAGTCTCCCGACCCCTAACCCTCACTTGGGTCTTAACCCTAATTTCCTCTATGGAATGAAACATGTCCCTGTCCATAGGGTGTATTAACAGGCAGTATGTTATCCTCCTGATGGCCTACTCAGTCTGTTTTACCAATCTAGGCTTCACCAAGACCCTGGTTCCATCCGGGGAAACAAGTCTCCCCAACCCTAACCCTAATTTGAGTCTCAGGCCTAATTTCCTTTTTGGACTGAAACATACCGCCGTCCACAGAGTGTACCAAATGTCAGTATGGAAGACATCTTGATGTCCCACTCAGTCTGATTCAGCAAGTTAGGCTTCACCAAGGACCCGTTTCCAACCTGGGAAGCCACATCTCCCCAACCCTAACCCTAACTTGACACTTAACCTGATTTTCTTGTGCGAATGTAACAAACCCCCATCCTCATGTTGTACTGAAAGACAGTAGGCACACAATTCCTTTGGCCCTCTCAGTCTGTTTCACCATGCTTGGCTTCAGCAACACCCTGTTTCCATTCTGGGAAGCCATGTCTCCTGACCGCTAACCCTAACTTGGGTCTTAACCCTAATTTTTTCTTCCGACTGAAACATTTCCCTGTCCACATGGTGTACTAACTGGCAGTATGTTATACTCCTGATGGCCTACTCAGTCTGTTTTACCAATCTAGGCTTCACCAAAACCCTGGTTACATCCTGGGAAGCCAAGTCTCCCCAACCCTAACCCTAATTTGAGTCTCAACCCTCATTTACTTTTTGGACTGAAACATACCGCCGTCCACAGAGTGTATCAAATGTCAGTATGGAAGACATCTTGATGTCCCACTCAGTCTGATTCAGCAAGTTAGGCTTCACCAAGGACCCGTTTCCAACCTGGGAAGCCACATCTCCCCAACCCTAACCCTAACTTCTGACTTAACCCTGATTTTCTTGTGCAAATGTAACAAACCCCCATCCTCATGTTGTACTAAAAGACAGTAGGCATACAATTCCTTTGGCCCTCTCAGTCTGTTTCACCATGCTTGGCTTCAGCAACACCCTGTTTCCCTTCTGGGAAGCCATGTCTCCTGACCGCTAACCCTAACTTGGGTCTTAACCCTAATTTTTTCTTCCGACTGAAACATTTCCCTGTCCACATGGTGTACTAACTGGCAGTATGTTATCCTCCTGATGGCCTACTCAGTCTGTTTTACCAATCTAGGCTTCACCAAGACCCTGGTTACATCCTGGGAAGCCAAGTCTCCCCAACCCTAACCCTAATTTGAGTCTCAGGCCAAATTTCCTTTTTGGACTGAAACATACCGCCGTCCACAGAGTGTACCAAATGTCAGTATGGAAGCCATCTTGATGTCCCACTCAGTCTGATTCAGCAAGCTAGGCTTCACCAAGGATGCGTTTCCAACCTGGGAAGCCACATCTCCCCAACCCTAACCCTCACTTGAGACTTAACCTGATTTTCTTGTGCGAATGTAACAAACCCCCATCCTCATGTTCTACTAAAAGACAGTAGGCACACAATTCCTTTGGCCCTTTCAGTCTGTTTCACCATGCTTGGCTTCAGCAACACCCTGTTTCCCTTCTGGGAAGCCATGTCTCCTGACCGCTAACCCTAACTTGGGTTTTAACCCTAATTTTTTCCTTGGACTGAAACATTTCCCTGTCCACATGGTGTACTAACTGGCAGTATGTTATCCTCCTGATGGCCTACTCAGTCTGTTTTACCAATCTAGGCTTCACCAAAACCCTGGTTACATCCTGGGAAGCCAAGTCTCCCCAACCCTAACCCTAATTTGAGTCTCAGGCCTAATTTCCTTTTTGGACTGAAACATAACGCCGTCCACAGAGTGTACCAAATGTCAGTATGGAAGACATCTTGATGTCCCACTCAGTCTGATTCAGCAAGCTAGGCTTCACCAAGGACGCGTTTCCAACCTGGAAAGCCACATCTCCCCAACCCTAACCCTAACTTGAGATTTTACCCTAATTTTCTTGTGCAAATGTAACAAACCCCCATCCTCATGTTCTACTAAAAGACAGTAGGCACACAATTCCTTTGGCCCTCTCAGTCTGTTTCACCATGCTTGGCTTCACCAACACCCTGTTTCCCTTCTGGGAAGCCATGTCTCCTGACCGCTAACCCTAACTTGGGTCTTAACCCTAATTTTTTCTTTGGACTGAAACAGTTCCCTGTCCACATGGTGTACTAACTGGCAGTATGTTATACTCCTGATGACCTACTCAGTCTGTTTTACCAATCTAGGCTTCACCAAAACCCTGGTTACATCCTGGGAAGCCAATTCTCCCCAACCCTAACCCTAATTTGAGTCTTAGCCCTAATTTCCTTTTTGGACTGAAACATACCGCCGTCCACAGAGTGTACCAAATGTCAGTATGGAAGACATCTTGATGTCCCACTCAGTCTGATTCAGCAAGCTAGGCTTCACCAAGGACCCGTTTCCAACCTGGGAAGCCACATCTCCCCAACCCTAACCCTCACTTGAGACTTAACCTGATTTTCTTGTGCAAATGTAACAAACCCCCATCCTCATGTTGTACTAAAAGACAGTAGGCACACGATTCCTTTGGCCCTCTCAGTCTGTTTCACCATGCTTGGCTTCAGCAACACCGTGTTTCCATTCTGGGAAGCCATATCTCCTGACCGCTAACCCTAACTTGGGTCTTAACCCTAATTTTTTCTTCCGACTGAAACATTTCCCTGTCCACATGGTGTACTAACTGGCAGTATGTTATACTCCTGATGGCCTACTCAGTCTGTTTTACCAATCTAGGCTTCACCAAAACCCTGGTTACATCCTGGGAAGCCAAGTCTCCCCAACCCTAACCCTAATTTGAGTCTCAGGCCTCGTTTCCTTTTGGGACTGAAACATACCGCCGTCCACAGAGTGTACCAAATGTCATTATGGAAGACATCTTGATGTCCCACTCAGTCTGATTCAGCAAGCTAGGCTTCACCAAGGACCCGTTTCCAACCTGGGAAGCCACATCTCCCCAACCCTAACCCTAACTTGAGACTTAACCTGATTTTCTTGTGCAAATGTAACAAACCCCCATCCTCATGTTGTACTAAAAGACAGTAGGCACACGATTCCTTTGGCCCTCTCAGTCTGTTTCACCATGCTTGGCTTCAGCAACACCCTGTTTCCCTTCTGGGAAGCCATGTCTCCTGACCGCTAACCCTAACTTGGGTCTTAACCCTAATTTTTTCTTTGGACTGAAACATTTCCCTGTCCACATGGTGTACTAACTGGCAGTATGTTATCCTCCTGATGGCCTACTCAGTCTGTTTTACCAATCTAGGCTTCACCAAAACCCTGGTTACATCCTGGGAAGCCAAGTCTCCCCAACCCTAACCCTAATTTGAGTCTTAGCCCTTTTTTCCTTTTTGGACTGAAACATACCGCCGTCCACAGAGTGTACCAAATGTCAGTATGGAAGCCATCTTGATGGCGACTCAGTCTGATTCACCAAGCTAGGCTTCACCAAGAACTCGTTTTCTACCTGGCAAGCCACATCTCCCCATCCCTAGCCCTAACATGAGATTTTACCCCAATTTTCTTGTGCAACTGTAACAAACCGCCGTCCACGCTTTGTAGTAAAAGAAAGAAGGCACCCCGTTCTGATGGCCCACTCAGTCTGTTTTAGCAAGCTTGCCTTCACCAAAGCCCTGTTTCCATTCGGGGAAGCCCAGTCTCCCCAATCCTAACCCTAACCTGGGTTTTAACCCTAATTTCCGTTTGGGAATCAAACATCCCCCGTCCAAACAGTGTTCTAAAAGACAGGAGGCAACCCTTGGTGAAGCCCCACTCACTCTATTTCAACATGCTTGGCTTTTCAGAGGCCCTGGTTCACTCCTGGGAAGCCAAGTCTCCACAACCCTAACCCTACCTGGAGTCTTAACCCTAATGTTCTTGTGCGACTGTAACAAACGCCCATCCACAGGTTGACAGTAGGCACACCACTCCTTTGGCCCTGTCAGTCTGTTTCACCATGCTTGGCTTCAGCAACACCCTGTTTCCCTTCTGGGAAGCCAAGTCTCCCGACCCCTAACCCTCACTTGGGTCTTAACCCAAATTTCCTCTATGGATTGAAACATGTCCCTGTCCATAGGGTGTATTAACAGGCAGTATGTTATCCTTCTGATGGCCTACTCAGTCTGTTTTACCAAATTAGGCTTCACCAAGACCCTGGTTCCCTCCTGGGAAAACAAGTCTCCCCAACCCTAAAACTAATTTGAGTCTCAGGCCTAATTTCCTTTTTGGACTGAAACATACTGCCGTCCACAGAGTGTACCAAATGTCAGTATGGAAGACATCTTGATGTCCCACTCAGTCTGATTCAGCAAGTTAGGCTTCACCAAGGACCCGTTTCCAACCTGGGAAGCCACATCTCCCCAACCCTAACCCTAACTTGAGACTTAACCTGATTTTCTTGTGCAAATTTAACAAACCCCCATCCTCATGTCCTACTAAAAGACAGTAGGCACACGATTCGTTTGGCCCTCTCAGTCTGTTTCACCATGCTTGGCTTCAGCAACACCCTGTTTCCCTTCTGGGAAGCCAAGTCTCCCGACCCCTAACCCTCACTTGGGTCTTAACCCAAATATCCTCTATGGAATGAAACATCTCCCTCTCCATAGGGTGTATTAACAGGCAGTATGTTATCCTCCGGATGGCCTACTCAGTCTGTTTTACCAATCTATGCTTCACCAAGACCCTGGTTCCATCCTGGGAAACCAATTCTCCCCAACCCTAACCCTAATTTGAGTCTCAGCCCATTTTTCCTTTTTGGACTGAAACATACCGCCGTCCACAGAGTGTACCAAATGTCAGTATGGAAGCCATCTTGATGGCGACTCAGTCTGATTCACCAAGCTAGGCTTCACCAAGAACTCGTTTTCTACCTGGCAAGCCACATCTCCCCTTCCCTAGCCCTAACATGAGATTTTACCCCAATTTTCTTGTGCAACTGTAACAAACCGCCGTCCACGCTTTGAAGTAAAAGAAAGAAGGCACCCCGTTCTGATGGCCCACTCAGTCTGTTTTAGCAAGCTTGCCTTCACCAAAGCCCTGATTCCATTCGGGGAAGCCCAGTCTCCCCAATCCTAACCCTAACCTGGGTTTTAACCCTAATTTCCGTTTGGGAATCAAACATCCCCCGTCCAAACAGTGTTCTAAAAGACAGGAGGCAACCCTTGGTGAAGCCCCACTCACTCTATTTCAACATGCTTGGCTTTTCAGAGGCACTGGTTCACTCCTGGGAAGCCAAGTCTCCACAACCCTAACCCTACCTGGAGTCTTAACCCTAATGTTCTTGTGCGACTGTAACAAACGCCCATCCACAGGTTGACAGTAGGCACACCACTCCTTTGGCCCTGTCAGTCTGTTTCACCATGCTTGGCTTCAGCAACACCCTGTTTCCCTTCTGGGAAGCCAAGTCTCCCGACCCCTAACCCTCACTTGGGTCTTAACCCTAATTTCCTCTATGGAATGAAACATGTCCCTGTCCATAGGGTGTATTAACAGGCAGTATGTTATCCTCCTGATGGCCTACTCAGTCTGTTTTACCAATCTAGGCTTCACCAAGACCCTGGTTCCATCCGGGGAAACAAGTCTCCCCAACCCTAACCCTAATTTGAGTCTCAGGCCTAATTTCCTTTTTGGACTGAAACATACCGCCGTCCACAGAGTGTACCAAATGTCAGTATGGAAGACATCTTGATGTCCCACTCAGTCTGATTCAGCAAGTTGGGCTTCACCAAGGACCCGTTTCCAACCTGGGAAGCCACATCTCCCCAACCCTAACCCTAACTTGAGACTTAACCTGATTTTCTTGTGCGAATGTAACAAACCCCCATCCTCATGTTGTACTGAAAGACAGTAGGCACACAATTCCTTTGGCCCTCTCAGTCTGTTTCACCATGCTTGGCTTCAGCAACACCCTGTTTCCATTCTGGGAAGCCATGTCTCCTGACCGCTAACCCTAACTTGGGTCTTAACCCTAATTTTTTCTTCCGACTGAAACATTTCCCTGTCCACATGGTGTACTAACTGGCAGTATGTTATACTCCTGATGGCCTACTCAGTCTGTTTTACCAATCTAGGCTTCACCAAAACCCTGGTTACATCCTGGGAAGCCAAGTCTCCCCAACCCTAACCCTAATTTGAGTCTCAACCCTCATTTTCTTTTTGGACTGAAACATACCGCCGTCCACAGAGTGTATCAAATGTCAGTATGGAAGACATCTTGATGTCCCACTCAGTCTGATTCAGCAAGTTAGGCTTCACCAAGGACCCGTTTCCAACCTGGGAAGCCACATCTCCCCAACCCTCACCCTAACTTCTGACTTAACCCTGATTTTCTTGTGCAAATGTAACAAACCCCCATCCTGATGTTGTACTAAAAGACAGTAGGCATACAATTCCTTTGGCCCTCTCAGTCTGTTTCACCATGCTTGGCTTCAGCAACACCCTGTTTCCATTCTGGGAAGCCATGTCTCCTGACCGCTAACCCTAACTTGGGTCTTAACCCTAATTTTTTCTTTGGACTGAAACATTTCCCTGTCCACATGGTGTACTAACTGGCAGTATGTTATCCTCCTGATGGCCTACTCAGTCTGTTTTAGCAATCTAGGCTTCACCAAGACCCTGGTTACATCCTGGGAAGCCAAGTCTCCCCAACCCTAACCCTAATTTGAGTCTCAGGCCAAATTTCCTTTTTGGACTGAAACATACCGCCGTCCACAGAGTGTACCAAATGTCAGTATGGAAGCCATCTTGATGTCCCACTCAGTCTGATTCAGCAAGCTAGGCTTCACCAAGGATGCGTTTCCAACCTGGGAAGCCACATCTCCCCAACCCTAACCCTCACTTGAGACTTAACCTGATTTTCTTGTGCAAATGTAACAAACCCCCATCCTCATGTTCTACTAAAAGACAGTAGGCACACAATTCCTTTGGCCCTCTCAGTCTGTTTCACCATGCTTGGCTTCAGCAACACCCTGTTTCCCTTCTGGGAAGCCATGTCTCCTGACCGCTAACCCTAACTTGGGTTTTAACCCTAATTTTTTCCTTGGACTGAAACATTTCCCTGTCCACATGGTGTACTAACTGGCAGTATGTTATCCTCCTGATGGCCTACTCAGTCTGTTTTACCAATCTAGGCTTCACCAAAACCCTGGTTACATCCTGGGAAGCCAAGTCTCCCCAACCCTAACCCTAATTTGAGTCTCAGGCCTAATTTCCTTTTTGGACTGAAACATACCGCCGTCCACAGAGTGTACCAAATATCAGTATGGAAGCCATCTTGTTGTCCCACTCAGTCTGATTCATCAAGCTTGGCTTCACCAAGAACCCGTTTCCAACCTGGGAAGCCACATCTCCCCAACCCTTACCCTAACTTGAGTCTTAACCCTCATTTTCTTGTGCAACTGTAATAAACCCCCATCCACATGTTGTACTAAAAGACAGAAGGTACACCATTCTTTTGGCCCTCTCAGTCTGTTTCACCATGCTTGCCTTCAGCAAACCCTGTTTCCATTTTGGGATGCCAAGCCTCCCGACCCCTAAGCCTAACTTGGCACTTAACCCTAATTTCCTCTTTGGACTGAAACATGTCCCTGTCCACATGGTATACTAACGGGCAGTACGTTATCCTCCTGATGGCCTACTCAGTCTGTTTTACCAATCTAGGCTTCACCAAGGCTCTGGTTCCATCCAGGGAAGCCCAGTCTCCCCAACCCTAACCCTAACTTGGGTTTTAACCCAAATTTTGTTTAGGAACTTCAACATCCCCCAGTTCACACGGTGTGCTAAAGGCAGGAGGCAACCCATCCTGAAGGCCCACTCATTTTATTTCAACATGCCTGGCTTTCCCGACGCCCTGGTAAACTCCTGGGAATCGAAGTCTCCCCAACCCTAACCCTCACTTGGGTTTTAACTCAAATATTGTAGAAGGACGTTAACATCCCACAGTTCACAAGGTGTAGTACAAGACAAGAGGCAACCCATCCTTTTGGGCCACTCAATTGGTTTCACCATGCTTGGCTTTACCGAGGTCCTGGTTCCCTCCTGAGAAGCCCAGTTTTCCCAACCCTAATCCTAATTGGAGTCTCAACACTAATCTCCTTTTTGGACTGAAACATACCGCCGTCCACAGAGTGTACCAAATGTCAGCATGGAAGGCATCTTGTTGTCCCACTCAGTCTGATTCACCAAGCTAGGCTTCACCAAGAACCCATTTCCAACCTGGGAAGTCCAGTCTCCCAAACCCTAACCCCAATGTCGGTTTTAACCCTCATTTCCTTTTGGGAATGAAACATCCCCCCCATCCACACGGTGTTCTAGAAGACAGGAGGCAACCCTTCGTGAAGGCCCACTCATTCTGTTTCAACATCCTTGGCTTTTCCGAGGCCATGGTTCACTCCTGGGAAGGCAAGTCTCCCCAACCCTAACCCTAACTTGGATCTTAACCCTAATTTCCTCTTGGGACTGAAACATGTCCCTGTCCACACTGTGTACTAACAGGCAGTATGTTATCCTCCTGATGGCCTACTCAGTCTGTTTTACCAATCGAGGCTTCACCAAGACCCTGGTTCCATCCTGGGAAACCAATTCTCCCCAACCCTAACCCTAATTTGAGTCTTAGCCCTTTTTTCCTTTTTGGACTGAAACATACCGCCGTCCACAGAGTGTACCAAATGTCAGTATGGAAGCCATCTTGATGGCGACTCAGTCTGATTCACCAAGCTAGGCTTCACCAAGAACTCGTTTTCTACCTGGCAAGCCACATCTGCCCATCCCTAGCCCTAACATGAGATTTTACCCCAATTTTCTTGTGCAACTGTAACAAACCGCCGTCCATGCTTTGTAGTAAAAGAAAGAAGGCACCCCGTTCTGATGGCCCACTCAGTCTGTTTTAGCAAGCTTGCCTTCACCAAAGCCCTGTTTCCATTCGGGGAAGCCCAGTCTCCCCAACCCTAACCCTAATTTGAGTCTCAACCCTCATTTTCTTTTTGGACTGAAACATACCGCCGTCCACAGAGTGTATCAAATGTCAGTATGGAAGACATCTTGATGTCCCACTCAGTCTGATTCAGCAAGTTAGGCTTCACCAAGGACCCGTTTCCAACCTGGGAAGCCACATCTCCCCAACCCTAACCCTAACTTCTGACTTAACCCTGATTTTCTTGTGCAAATGTAACAAACCCCCATCCTCATGTTGTACTAAAAGACAGTAGGCATACAATTCCTTTGGCCCTCTCAGTCTGTTTCACCATGCTTGGCTTCAGCAACACCCTGTTTCCATTCTGGGAAGCCATGTCTCCTGACCGCTAACCCTAACTTGGGTCTTAACCCTAATTTTTTCTTTGGACTGAAACATTTCCCTGTCCACATGGTGTACTAACTGGCAGTATGTTATCCTCCTGATGGCCTACTCAGTCTGTTTTAGCAATCTAGGCTTCACCAAGACCCTGGTTACATCCTGGGAAGCCAAGTCTCCCCAACCCTAACCCTAATTTGAGTCTCAGGCCAAATTTCCTTTTTGGACTGAAACATACCGCCGTCCACAGAGTGTACCAAATGTCAGTATGGAAGCCATCTTGATGTCCCACTCAGTCTGATTCAGCAAGCTAGGCTTCACCAAGGATGCGTTTCCAACCTGGGAAGCCACA
Organism: Heloderma suspectum; assembly: GCF_057233095.1. Taxonomy (NCBI): domain Eukaryota; kingdom Metazoa; phylum Chordata; class Lepidosauria; order Squamata; family Helodermatidae; genus Heloderma; species Heloderma suspectum. Next base: position 147,968,009 of record NC_139461.1, read on the forward strand.
TCTCCCCAACCCTAACCCTCACTTGAGACTTAACCTGATTTTCTTGTGCGAATGTAACAAACCCCCATCCTCATGTTCTACTAAAAGACAGTAGGCACACAATTCCTTTGGCCCTCTCAGTCTGTTTCACCATGCTTGGCTTCAGCAACACCCTGTTTCCCTTCTGGGAAGCCATGTCTCCTGACCGCTAAGCCTAACTTGGGTTTTAACCCTAATTTTTTCCTTGGACTGAAACATTTCCCTGTCCACATGGTGTACTAACTGGCAGTATGTTATACTCCTGATGGCCTACTCAGTCTGTTTTACCAATCTAGGCTTCACCAAAACACTGGTTACATCCTGGGAAGCCAAGTCTCCCCAACCCTAACCCTAATTTGAGTCTCAGGCCCAATTTCCTTTTTGGACTGAAACATACCGCCGTCCACAGAGTGTACCAAATGTCAGTATGGAAGACATCTTGATGTCCCACTCAGTCTGATTCAGCAAGCTAGGCTTCACCAAGGACCCGTTTCCAACCTGGGAAGCCACATCTCCCCAACCCTAACCCTCACTTGAGACTTAACCTGATTTTCTTGTGCAAATGTAACAAACCCCCATCCTCATGTTGTACTAAAAGACAGTAGGCACACAATTCCTTTGGCCCTCTCAGTCTGTTTCACCATGCTTGGCTTCAGCAACACCCTGTTTCCCTTCTGGGAAGCCAAGTCTCCCAACCCCTAACCCTCACTTGGGTCTTAACCCAAATATCCTCTATGGAATGAAACATCTCCCTCTCCATAGGGTGTATTAACAGGCAGTATGTTATCCTCCTGATGGCCCATTCAGTCTGTTTTACCAATCGAGGCTTCACCAAGACCCTGGTTCCATCCTGGGAAGCCCAGTCTGCCCAACCCTAACCCTAACTTGGTTTTTAACCCAAATATTGTAGAGGAACTTTAACATCCCACATTCCACACGGTGTACTAAAAGACAGGAGGAAACCCATCCTGATGGGCCACTCAATCTGTTTCAGCATGCTTGGCTTTAGCGAGTTCCTGTTTCCCTCCTGAGAAGGCCAGTCTCCCCACCCCTAACCCTAATTAGAGTATCCACCCTAATTTCCTTTTTGGACTGAAACATACCGCCGTCCACAGAGTGTACCAAATATCAGTATGGAAGCCATCTTGTTGTCCCACTCAGTCTGATTCATCAAGCTTGGCTTCACCAAGAACCCGTTTCCAACCTGGGAAGCCACATCTCCCCAACCCTTACCCTAACTTGAGTCTTAACCCTCATTTTCTTGTGCAACTGTAATAAACCCCCATCCACATGTTGTACTAAAAGACAGAAGGTACACCATTCTTTTGGCCCTCTCAGTCTGTTTCACCATGCTTGCCTTCAGCAAACCCTGTTTCCATTTTGGGATGCCAAGCCTCCCGACCCCTAAGCCTAACTTGGCACTTAACCCTAATTTCCTCTTTGGACTGAAACATGTCCCTGTCCACATGGTATACTAACGGGCAGTACGTTATCCTCCTGATGGCCTACTCAGTCTGTTTTACCAATCTAGGCTTCACCAAGGCTCTGGTTCCATCCAGGGAAGCCCAGTCTCCCCAACCCTAACCCTAACTTGGGTTTTAACCCAAATTTTGTTTAGGAACTTCAACATCCCCCAGTTCACACGGTGTGCTAAAGGCAGGAGGCAACCCATCCTGAAGGCCCACTCATTTTATTTCAACATGCCTGGCTTTCCCGACGCCCTGGTAAACTCCTGGGAATCGAAGTCTCCCCAACCCTAACCCTCACTTGGGTTTTAACTCAAATATTGTAGAAGGACGTTAACATCCCACAGTTCACAAGGTGTAGTACAAGACAAGAGGCAACCCATCCTTTTGGGCCACTCAATTGGTTTCACCATGCTTGGCTTTACCGAGGTCCTGGTTCCCTCCTGAGAAGCCCAGTTTTCCCAACCCTAATCCTAATTGGAGTCTCAACACTAATCTCCTTTTTGGACTGAAACATACCGCCGTCCACAGAGTGTACCAAATGTCAGCATGGAAGGCATCTTGTTGTCCCACTCAGTCTGATTCACCAAGCTAGGCTTCACCAAGAACCCATTTCCAACCTGGGAAGTCCAGTCTCCCAAACCCTAACCCCAATGTCGGTTTTAACCCTCATTTCCTTTTGGGAATGAAACATCCCCCCCATCCACACGGTGTTCTAGAAGACAGGAGGCAACCCTTCGTGAAGGCCCACTCATTCTGTTTCAACATCCTTGGCTTTTCCGAGGCCATGGTTCACTCCTGGGAAGGCAAGTCTCCCCAACCCTAACCCTAACTTGGATCTTAACCCTAATTTCCTCTTGGGACTGAAACATGTCCCTGTCCACACTGTGTACTAACAGGCAGTATGTTATCCTCCTGATGGCCTACTCAGTCTGTTTTACCAATCGAGGCTTCACCAAGACCCTGGTTCCATCCTGGGAAACCAATTCTCCCCAACCCTAACCCTAATTTGAGTCTTAGCCCTTTTTTCCTTTTTGGACTGAAACATACCGCCGTCCACAGAGTGTACCAAATGTCAGTATGGAAGCCATCTTGATGGCGACTCAGTCTGATTCACCAAGCTAGGCTTCACCAAGAACTCGTTTTCTACCTGGCAAGCCACATCTGCCCATCCCTAGCCCTAACATGAGATTTTACCCCAATTTTCTTGTGCAACTGTAACAAACCGCCGTCCATGCTTTGTAGTAAAAGAAAGAAGGCACCCCGTTCTGATGGCCCACTCAGTCTGTTTTAGCAAGCTTGCCTTCACCAAAGCCCTGTTTCCATTCGGGGAAGCCCAGTCTCCCCAATCCTAACCCTAACCTGGGTTTTAACCCTAATTTCCGTTTGGGAATTAAACATCCCCCGTCCAAACAGTGTTCTAAAAGACAGGAGGCAACCCTTGGTGAAGCCCCACTCACTCTATTTCAACAGGCTTGGCTTTTCAGAGGCCCTGGTTCACTCCTGGGAAGCCAAGTCTCCACAACCCTAACCCTACCTGGAGTCTTAACCCTAATGTTCTTGTGCGACTGTAACAAACGCCCACCCACAGGTTGACAGTAGGCACACCACTCCTTTGGCCCTGTCAGTCTGTTTCACCATGCTTGGCATCAGCAACACCCTGTTTCCCTTCTGGGAAGCCAAGTCTCCCGACCCCTAACCCTCACTTGGGTCTTAACCCTAATTTCCTCTATGGAATGAAACATGTCCCTGTCCATAGGGTGTATTAACAGGCAGTATGTTATCCTCCTGATGGCCTACTCAGTCTGTTTTACCAATCTAGGCTTCACCAAGACCCTGGTTCCATCCGGGGAAACAAGTCTCCCCAACCCTAACCCTAATTTGAGTCTCAGGCCTAATTTCCTTTTTGGACTGAAACATACCGCCGTCCACAGAGTGTACCAAATGTCAGTATGGAAGACATCTTGATGTCCCACTCAGTCTGATTCAGCAAGTTAGGCTTCACCAAGGACCCGTTTCCAACCTGGGAAGCCACATCTCCCCGACCCTAACCCTAACTTGAGACTTAACCTGATTTTCTTGTGCGAATGTAACAAACCCCCATCCTCATGTTGTACTGAAAGACAGTAGGCACACAATTCCTTTGGCGCTCTCAGTCTGTTTCACCATGCTTGGCTTCAGCAACACCCTGTTTCCATTCTGGGAAGCCATGTCTCCTGACCCCTAACCCTAACTTGGGTCTTAACCCTAATTTTTTCTTCCGACTGAAACATTTCCCTGTCCACATGGTGTACTAACTGGCAGTATGTTATACTCCTGATGGCCTACTCAGTCTGTTTTACCAATCTAGGCTTCACCAAAACCCTGGTTACATCCTGGGAAGCCAAGTCTCCCCAACCCTAACCCTAATTTGAGTCTCAACCCTCATTTTCTTTTTGGACTGAAACATACCGCCGTCCACAGAGTGTATCAAATGTCAGTATGGAAGACATCTTGATGTCCCACTCAGTCTGATTCAGCAAGTTAGGCTTCACCAAGGACCCGTTTCCAACCTGGGAAGCCACATCTCCCCAACCCTAACCCTAACTTCTGACTTAACCCTGATTTTCTTGTGCAAATGTAACAAACCCCCATCCTCATGTTGTACTAAAAGACAGTAGGCATACAATTCCTTTGGCCCTCTCAGTCTGTTTCACCATGCTTGGCTTCAGCAACACCCTGTTTCCATTCTGGGAAGCCATGTCTCCTGACCGCTAACCCTAACTTGGGTCTTAACCCTAATTTTTTCTTTGGACTGAAACATTTCCCTGTCCACATGGTGTACTAACTGGCAGTATGTTATCCTCCTGATGGCCTACTCAGTCTGTTTTAGCAATCTAGGCTTCACCAAGACCCTGGTTACATCCTGGGAAGCCAAGTCTCCCCAACCCTAACCCTAATTTGAGTCTCAGGCCAAATTTCCTTTTTGGACTGAAACATACCGCCGTCCACAGAGTGTACCAAATGTCAGTATGGAAGCCATCTTGATGTCCCACTCAGTCTGATTCAGCAAGCTAGGCTTCACCAAGGATGCGTTTCCAACCTGGGAAGCCACATCTCCCCAACCCTAACCCTCACTTGAGACTTAACCTGATTTTCTTGTGCGAATGTAACAAACCCCCATCCTCATGTTCTACTAAAAGACAGTAGGCACACAATTCCTTTGGCCCTCTCAGTCTGTTTCACCATGCTTGGCTTCAGCAACACCCTGTTTCCCTTCTGGGAAGCCATGTCTCCTGACCGCTAACCCTAACTTGGGTTTTAACCCTAATTTTTTCCTTGGACTGAAACATTTCCCTGTCCACATGGTGTACTAACTGGCAGTATGTTATCCTCCTGATGGCGTACTCAGTCTGTTTTACCAATCTAGGCTTCACCAAAACCCTGGTTACATCCTGGGAAGCCAAGTCTCCCCAACCCTAACCCTAATTTGAGTCTCAGGCCTAATTTCCTTTTTGGACTGAAACATAACGCCGTCCACAGAGTGTACCAAATGTCAGTATGGAAGACATCTTGATGTCCCACTCAGTCTGATTCAGCAAGCTAGGCTTCACCAAGGACGCGTTTCCAACCTGGAAAGCCACATCTCCCCAACCCTAACCCTAACTTGACACTTAACCTGATTTTCTTGTGCAAATGTAACAAACCCCCATCCTCATGTTGTACTAAAAGACAGTAGGCACACAATTCCTTTGGCCCTCTCAGTCTGTTTCACCATGCTTGGCTTCAGCAACACCCTGTTTCCCTTCTGGGAAGCCATGTCTCCTGACCGCTAACCCTAACTTGGGTCTTAACCCTAATTTTTTCCTTGGACTGAAACATTTCCCTGTCCACATGGTGTACTAACTGGCAGTATGTTATACTCCTGATGGCCTACTCAGTCTGTTTTACCAATCTAGGCTTCACCAAAACACTGGTTACATCCTGGGAAGCCAAGTCTCCCCAACCCAAACCCTAATTTGAGTCTCAGGCCCAATTTCCTTTTTGGACTGAAACATAATGCCGTCCACAGAGTGTACCAAATGTCAGTATGGAAGACATCTTGATGTCCCTCTCAGTCTGATTCAGCATGTTAGGCTTCACCAAGGACCCGTTTCCAACCTGGGAAGCCACATCTCCCCATCGCTAGCCCTAACATGAGATTTTACCCTAATTTTCTTGTGCAAATGTAACAAACCCCCATCCTCATGTTCTACTAAAAGACAGTAGGCACACAATTCCTTTGGCCCTCTCAGTCTGTTTCACCATGCTTGGCTTCACCAACACCCTGTTTCCCTTCTGGGAAGCCATGTCTCCTGACCGCTAACCCTAACTTGGGTCTTAACCCTAATTTTTTCTTTGGACTGAAACAGTTCCCTGTCCACATGGTGTACTAACTGGCAGTATGTTATACTCCTGATGACCTACTCAGTCTGTTTTACCAATCTAGGCTTCACCAAAACCCTGGTTACATCCTGGGAAGCCAATTCTCCCCAACCCTAACCCTAATTTGAGTCTTAGCCCTAATTTCCTTTTTGGACTGAAACATACCGCCGTCCACAGAGTGTACCAAATGTCAGTATGGAAGACATCTTGATGTCCCACTCAGTCTGATTCAGCAAGCTAGGCTTCACCAAGGACGCGTTTCCAACCTGGGAAGCCACATCTCCCCAACCCTAACCCTCACTTGAGACTTAACCTGATTTTCTTGTGCAAATGTAACAAACCCCCATCCTCATGTTGTACTAAAAGACAGTAGGCACACGATTCCTTTGGCCCTCTCAGTCTGTTTCACCATGCTTGGCTTCAGCAACACCGTGTTTCCATTCTGGGAAGCCATATCTCCTGACCGCTAACCCTAACTTGGGTCTTAACCCTAATTTTTTCTTCCGACTGAAACATTTCCCTGTCCACATGGTGTACTAACTGGCAGTATGTTATACTCCTGATGGCCTACTCAGTCTGTTTTACCAATCTAGGCTTCACCAAAACCCTGGTTACATCCTGGGAAGCCAAGTCTCCCCAACCCTAACCCTAATTTGAGTCTCAGGCCTCGTTTCCTTTTGGGACTGAAACATACCGCCGTCCACAGAGTGTACCAAATGTCAGTATGGAAGACATCTTGATGTCCCACTCAGTCTGATTCAGCAAGCTAGGCTTCACCAAGGACCCGTTTCCAACCTGGGAAGCCACATCTCCCCAACCCTAACCCTAACTTGAGACTTAACCTGATTTTCTTGTGCAAATGTAACAAACCCCCATCCTCATGTTGTACTAAAAGACAGTAGGCACACGATTCCTTTGGCCCTCTCAGTCTGTTTCACCATGCTTGGCTTCAGCAACACCCTGTTTCCCTTCTGGGAAGCCATGTCTCCTGACCGCTAACCCTAACTTGGGTCTTAACCCTAATTTTTTCTTTGGACTGAAACATTTCCCTGTCCACATGGTGTACTAACTGGCAGTATGTTATACTCCTGATGGCCTACTCAGTCTGTTTTACCAATCTAGGCTTCACCAAAACCCTGGTTACATCCTGGGAAGCCAAGTCTCCCCAACCCTAACCCTAATTTGAGTCTTAGCCCTTTTTTCCTTTTTGGACTGAAACATACCGCCGTCCACAGAGTGTACCAAATGTCAGTATGGAAGCCATCTTGATGGCGACTCAGTCTGATTCACCAAGCTAGGCTTCACCAAGAACTCGTTTTCTACCTGGCAAGCCACATCTCCCCATCCCTAGCCCTAACATGAGATTTTACCCCAATTTTCTTGTGCAACTGTAACAAACCGCCGTCCACGCTTTGTAGTAAAAGAAAGAAGGCACCCCGTTCTGATGGCCCACTCAGTCTGTTTTAGCAAGCTTGCCTTCACCAAAGCCCTGTTTCCATTCGAGGAAGCCCAGTCTCCCCAATCCTAACCCTAACCTGGGTTTTAACCCTAATTTCCGTTTGGGAATCAAACATCCCCCGTCCAAACAGTGTTCTAAAAGACAGGAGGCAACCCTTGGTGAAGCCCCACTCACTCTATTTCAACATGCTTGGCTTTTCAGAGGCCCTGGTTCACTCCTGGGAAGCCAAGTCTCCACAACCCTAACCCTACCTGGAGTCTTAACCCTAATGTTCTTGTGCGACTGTAACAAACGCCCATCCACAGGTTGACAGTAGGCACACAACTCCTTTGGCCCTGTCAGTCTGTTTCACCATGCTTGGCTTCAGCAACACCCTGTTTCCCTTCTGGGAAGCCAAGTCTCCCGACCCCTAACCCTCACTTGGGTCTTAACCCAAATTTCCTCTATGGATTGAAACATGTCCCTGTCCATAGGGTGTATTAACAGGCAGTATGTTATCCTTCTGATGGCCTACTCAGTCTGTTTTACCAAATTAGGCTTCACCAAGACCCTGGTTCCCTCCTGGGAAAACAAGTCTCCCCAACCCTAAAACTAATTTGAGTCTCAGGCCTAATTTCCTTTTTGGACTGAAACATACTGCCGTCCACAGAGTGTACCAAATGTCAGTATGGAAGACATCTTGATGTCCCACTCAGTCTGATTCAGCAAGTTAGGCTTCACCAAGGACCCGTTTCCAACCTGGGAAGCCACATCTCCCCAACCCTAACCCTAACTTGAGACTTAACCTGATTTTCTTGTGCAAATTTAACAAACCCCCATCCTCATGTCCTACTAAAAGACAGTAGGCACACGATTCGTTTGGCCCTCTCAGTCTGTTTCACCATGCTTGGCTTCAGCAACACCCTGTTTCCCTTCTGGGAAGCCAAGTCTCCCGACCCCTAACCCTCACTTGGGTCTTAACCCAAATATCCTCTATGGAATGAAACATCTCCCTCTCCATAGGGTGTATTAACAGGCAGTATGTTATCCTCCGGATGGCCTACTCAGTCTGTTTTACCAATCTATGCTTCACCAAGACCCTGGTTCCATCCTGGGAAACCAATTCTCCCCAACCCTAACCCTAATTTGAGTCTCAGCCCATTTTTCCTTTTTGGACTGAAACATACCGCCGTCCACAGAGTGTACCAAATGTCAGTATGGAAGCCATCTTGATGGCGACTCAGTCTGATTCACCAAGCTAGGCTTCACCAAGAACTCGTTTTCTACCTGGCAAGCCACATCTCCCCTTCCCTAGCCCTAACATGAGATTTTACCCCAATTTTCTTGTGCAACTGTAACAAACCGCCGTCCACGCTTTGAAGTAAAAGAAAGAAGGCACCCCGTTCTGATGGCCCACTCAGTCTGTTTTAGCAAGCTTGCCTTCACCAAAGCCCTGATTCCATTCGGGGAAGCCCAGTCTCCCCAATCCTAACCCTAACCTGGGTTTTAACCCTAATTTCCGTTTGGGAATCAAACATCCCCCGTCCAAACAGTGTTCTAAAAGACAGGAGGCAACCCTTGGTGAAGCCCCACTCACTCTATTTCAACATGCTTGGCTTTTCAGAGGCACTGGTTCACTCCTGGGAAGCCAAGTCTCCACAACCCTAACCCTACCTGGAGTCTTAACCCTAATGTTCTTGTGCGACTGTAACAAACGCCCATCCACAGGTTGACAGTAGGCACACCACTCCTTTGGCCCTGTCAGTCTGTTTCACCATGCTTGGCTTCAGCAACACCCTGTTTCCCTTCTGGGAAGCCATGTCTCCTGACCGCTAACCCTAACTTGGGTTTTAACCCTAATTTTTTCCTTGGACTGAAACATTTCCCTGTCCACATGGTGTACTAACTGGCAGTATGTTATCCTCCTGATGGCGTACTCAGTCTGTTTTACCAATCTAGGCTTCACCAAAACCCTGGTTACATCCTGGGAAGCCAAGTCTCCCCAACCCTAACCCTAATTTGAGTCTCAGGCCTAATTTCCTTTTTGGACTGAAACATAACGCCGTCCACAGAGTGTACCAAATGTCAGTATGGAAGACATCTTGATGTCCCACTCAGTCTGATTCAGCAAGCTAGGCTTCACCAAGGACGCGTTTCCAACCTGGAAAGCCACATCTCCCCAACCCTAACCCTAACTTGACACTTAACCTGATTTTCTTGTGCAAATGTAACAAACCCCCATCCTCATGTTGTACTAAAAGACAGTAGGCACACAATTCCTTTGGCCCTCTCAGTCTGTTTCACCATGCTTGGCTTCAGCAACACCCTGTTTCCCTTCTGGGAAGCCATGTCTCCTGACCGCTAACCCTAACTTGGGTCTTAACCCTAATTTTTTCCTTGGACTGAAACATTTCCCTGTCCACATGGTGTACTAACTGGCAGTATGTTATACTCCTGATGGCCTACTCAGTCTGTTTTACCAATCTAGGCTTCACCAAAACACTGGTTACATCCTGGGAAGCCAAGTCTCCCCAACCCAAACCCTAATTTGAGTCTCAGGCCCAATTTCCTTTTTGGACTGAAACATAATGCCGTCCACAGAGTGTACCAAATGTCAGTATGGAAGACATCTTGATGTCCCTCTCAGTCTGATTCAGCATGTTAGGCTTCACCAAGGACCCGTTTCCAACCTGGGAAGCCACATCTCCCCATCGCTAGCCCTAACATGAGATTTTACCCTAATTTTCTTGTGCAAATGTAACAAACCCCCATCCTCATGTTCTACTAAAAGACAGTAGGCACACAATTCCTTTGGCCCTCTCAGTCTGTTTCACCATGCTTGGCTTCACCAACACCCTGTTTCCCTTCTGGGAAGCCATGTCTCCTGACCGCTAACCCTAACTTGGGTCTTAACCCTAATTTTTTCTTTGGACTGAAACAGTTCCCTGTCCACATGGTGTACTAACTGGCAGTATGTTATACTCCTGATGACCTACTCAGTCTGTTTTACCAATCTAGGCTTCACCAAAACCCTGGTTACATCCTGGGAAGCCAATTCTCCCCAACCCTAACCCTAATTTGAGTCTTAGCCCTAATTTCCTTTTTGGACTGAAACATACCGCCGTCCACAGAGTGTACCAAATGTCAGTATGGAAGACATCTTGATGTCCCACTCAGTCTGATTCAGCAAGCTAGGCTTCACCAAGGACGCGTTTCCAACCTGGGAAGCCACATCTCCCCAACCCTAACCCTCACTTGAGACTTAACCTGATTTTCTTGTGCAAATGTAACAAACCCCCATCCTCATGTTGTACTAAAAGACAGTAGGCACACGATTCCTTTGGCCCTCTCAGTCTGTTTCACCATGCTTGGCTTCAGCAACACCGTGTTTCCATTCTGGGAAGCCATATCTCCTGACCGCTAACCCTAACTTGGGTCTTAACCCTAATTTTTTCTTCCGACTGAAACATTTCCCTGTCCACATGGTGTACTAACTGGCAGTATGTTATACTCCTGATGGCCTACTCAGTCTGTTTTACCAATCTAGGCTTCACCAAAACCCTGGTTACATCCTGGGAAGCCAAGTCTCCCCAACCCTAACCCTAATTTGAGTCTCAGGCCTCGTTTCCTTTTGGGACTGAAACATACCGCCGTCCACAGAGTGTACCAAATGTCAGTATGGAAGACATCTTGATGTCCCACTCAGTCTGATTCAGCAAGCTAGGCTTCACCAAGGACCCGTTTCCAACCTGGGAAGCCACATCTCCCCAACCCTAACCCTAACTTGAGACTTAACCTGATTTTCTTGTGCAAATGTAACAAACCCCCATCCTCATGTTGTACTAAAAGACAGTAGGCACACGATTCCTTTGGCCCTCTCAGTCTGTTTCACCATGCTTGGCTTCAGCAACACCCTGTTTCCATTCTGGGAAGCCATGTCTCCTGACCGCTAACCCTAACTTGGGTCTTAACCCTAATTTTTTCTTTGGACTGAAACATTTCCCTGTCCACATGGTGTACTAACTGGCAGTATGTTATACTCCTGATGGCCTACTCAGTCTGTTTTACCAATCTAGGCTTCACCAAAACCCTGGTTACATCCTGGGAAGCCAAGTCTCCCCAACCCTAACCCTAATTTGAGTCTTAGCCCTTTTTTCCTTTTTGGACTGAAACATACCGCCGTCCACAGAGTGTACCAAATGTCAGTATGGAAGCCATCTTGATGGCGACTCAGTCTGATTCACCAAGCTAGGCTTCACCAAGAACTCGTTTTCTACCTGGCAAGCCACATCTCCCCATCCCTAGCCCTAACATGAGATTTTACCCCAATTTTCTTGTGCAACTGTAACAAACCGCCGTCCACGCTTTGTAGTAAAAGAAAGAAGGCACCCCGTTCTGATGGCCCACTCAGTCTGTTTTAGCAAGCTTGCCTTCACCAAAGCCCTGTTTCCATTCGAGGAAGCCCAGTCTCCCCAATCCTAACCCTAACCTGGGTTTTAACCCTAATTTCCGTTTGGGAATCAAACATCCCCCGTCCAAACAGTGTTCTAAAAGACAGGAGGCAACCCTTGGTGAAGCCCCACTCACTCTATTTCAACATGCTTGGCTTTTCAGAGGCCCTGGTTCACTCCTGGGAAGCCAAGTCTCCACAACCCTAACCCTACCTGGAGTCTTAACCCTAATGTTCTTGTGCGACTGTAACAAACGCCCATCCACAGGTTGACAGTAGGCACACCACTCCTTTGGCCCTGTCAGTCTGTTTCACCATGCTTGGCTTCAGCAACACCCTGTTTCCCTTCTGGGAAGCCAAGTCTCCCGACCCCTAACCCTCACTTGGGTCTTAACCCAAATTTCCTCTATGGATTGAAACATGTCCCTGTCCATAGGGTGTATTAACAGGCAGTATGTTATCCTTCTGATGGCCTACTCAGTCTGTTTTACCAAATTAGGCTTCACCAAGACCCTGGTTCCCTCCTGGGAAAACAAGTCTCCCCAACCCTAAAACTAATTTGAGTCTCAGGCCTAATTTCCTTTTTGGACTGAAACATACTGCCGTCCACAGAGTGTACCAAATGTCAGTATGGAAGACATCTTGATGTCCCACTCAGTCTGATTCAGCAAGTTAGGCTTCACCAAGGACCCGTTTCCAACCTGGGAAGCCACATCTCCCCAACCCTAACCCTAACTTGAGACTTAACCTGATTTTCTTGTGCAAATTTAACAAACCCCCATCCTCATGTCCTACTAAAAGACAGTAGGCACACGATTCGTTTGGCCCTCTCAGTCTGTTTCACCATGCTTGGCTTCAGCAACACCCTGTTTCCCTTCTGGGAAGCCAAGTCTCCCGACCCCTAACCCTCACTTGGGTCTTAACCCAAATATCCTCTATGGAATGAAACATCTCCCTCTCCATAGGGTGTATTAACAGGCAGTATGTTATCCTCCGGATGGCCTACTCAGTCTGTTTTACCAATCTATGCTTCACCAAGACCCTGGTTCCATCCTGGGAAACCAATTCTCCCCAACCCTAACCCTAATTTGAGTCTCAGCCCATTTTTCCTTTTTGGACTGAAACATACCGCCGTCCACAGAGTGTACCAAATGTCAGTATGGAAGCCATCTTGATGGCGACTCAGTCTGATTCACCAAGCTAGGCTTCACCAAGAACTCGTTTTCTACCTGGCAAGCCACATCTCCCCTTCCCTAGCCCTAACATGAGATTTTACCCCAATTTTCTTGTGCAACTGTAACAAACCGCCGTCCACGCTTTGAAGTAAAAGAAAGAAGGCACCCCGTTCTGATGGCCCACTCAGTCTGTTTTAGCAAGCTTGCCTTCACCAAAGCCCTGATTCCATTCGGGGAAGCCCAGTCTCCCCAATCCTAACCCTAACCTGGGTTTTAACCCTAATTTCCGTTTGGGAATCAAACATCCCCCGTCCAAACAGTGTTCTAAAAGACAGGAGGCAACCCTTGGTGAAGCCCCACTCACTCTATTTCAACATGCTTGGCTTTTCAGAGGCACTGGTTCACTCCTGGGAAGCCAAGTCTCCACAACCCTAACCCTACCTGGAGTCTTAACCCTAATGTTCTTGTGCGACTGTAACAAACGCCCATCCACAGGTTGACAGTAGGCACACCACTCCTTTGGCCCTGTCAGTCTGTTTCACCATGCTTGGCTTCAGCAACACCCTGTTTCCCTTCTGGGAAGCCAAGTCTCCCGACCCCTAACCCTCACTTGGGTCTTAACCCTAATTTCCTCTATGGAATGAAACATGTCCCTGTCCATAGGGTGTATTAACAGGCAGTATGTTATCCTCCTGATGGCCTACTCAGTCTGTTTTACCAATCTATGCTTCACCAAGACCCTGGTTCCATCCTGGGAAACCAATTCTCCCCAACCCTAACCCTAATTTGAGTCTTAGCCCTAATTTCCTTTTTGGACTGAAACATACCGCCGTCCACAGAGTGTACCAAATGTCAGTATGGAAGACATCTTGATGTCCCACTCAGTCTGATTCAGCAAGCTAGGCTTCACCAAGGACCTATTTCTAGCCTGGGAAGCCACATCTCCCCAACCCTAACCCTAACTTGAGACTCAACCTGATTTCGTTGTGCAAATGTAACAAACCCCCATCCTCATGTTGTACTAAAAGACAGTAGGCACACAATTCCTTTGGCCCTCTCAGTCTGTTTCACCATGCTTGGCTTCAGCAACACCGTGTTTCCATTCTGGGAAGCCATATCTCCTGACAGCTAACCCTAACTTGGGTCTTAACCCTAATTTTTTTCTTCCGAATGAAACATTTCCCTGTCCACATGGTGTACTAACTGGCAGTATGTTATACTCCTGATGGCCTACTCAGTCTGTTTTACCAATCTAGGCTTCACCAAAACCCTGGTTACATCCTGGGAAGCCAAGTCTCCCCAACCCTAACCCTAATTTGAGTCTCAGGCCTCGTTTCCTTTTGGGACTGAAACATACCGCCGTCCACAGAGTGTACCAAATGTCAGTATGGAAGACATCTTGATGTCCCACTCAGTCTGATTCAGCAAGCTAGGCTTCACCAAGGACCCGTTTCCAACCTGGGAAGCCACATCTCCCCAACCCTAACCCTAACTTGAGACTTAACCTGATTTTCTTGTGCAAATGTAACAAACCCCCATCCTCATGTTGTACTAAAAGACAGTAGGCACACGATTCCTTTGGCCCTCTCAGTCTGTTTCACTATGCTTGGCTTCAGCAACACCCTGTTTCCCTTCTGGGAAGCCATGTCTCCTGACCGCTAACCCTAACTTGGGTCTTAACCCTAATTTTTTCTTTGGACTGAAACATTTCCCTGTCCACATGGTGTACTAACTGGCAGTATGTTATACTCCTGATGGCCTACTCAGTCTGTTTTACCAATCTAGGCTTCACCAAAACCCTGGTTACAACCTGGGAAGCCAAGTCTCCCCAACCCTAACCCTAATTTGAGTCTCAGGCCTAATTTCCTTTTTGGACTGAAACATACTGCCGTCCACAGAGTGTACCAAATGTCAGTATGGAAGACATCTTGATGTCCCACTCAGTCTGATTCAGCAAGTTAGGCTTCACCAAGGACCCGTTTCCAACCTGGGAAGCCACATCTCCCCAACCCTAACCCTCACATGAGACTTAACCTGATTTTCTTGTGCAAATGTAACAAACCCCCATCCTCACGTCCTACTAAAAGACAGTAGGCACACGATTCCTTTGGCCCTCTCAGTCTGTTTCACCATGCTTGGCTTCAGCAACACCCTGTTTCCCTTCTGGGAAGCCAAGTCTCCCGACCCCTAACCCTCACTTGGGTCTTAACCCAAATATCCTCTATGGAATGAAACATCTCCCTCTCCATAGGGTGTATTAACAGGCAGTATGTTATCCTCCTGATGGCCTACTCAGTCTGTTTTACCAATCTATGCTTCACCAAGACCCTGGTTCCATCCTGGGAAACCAATTCTCCCCAACCCTAACCCTAATTTGAGTCTTAGCCCTTTTTTCCTTTTTGGACTGAAACATACCGCCGTCCACAGAGTGTACCAAATGTCAGTATGGAAGCCATCTTGATGGCGACTCAGTCTGATTCACCAAGCTAGGCTTCACCAAGAACTCGTTTTCTACCTGGCAAGCCACATCTCCCCATCCCTAGCCCTAACATGAGATTTTACCCCAATTTTCTTGTGCAACTGTAACAAACCGCCGTCCACGCTTTGTAGTAAAAGAAAGAAGGCACCCCGTTCTGATGGCCCACTCTGTCTGTTTTAGCAAGCTTGCCTTCACCAAAGCCCTGTTTCCATTCGGGGAAGCCCAGTCTCCCCAATCCTAACCCTAACCTGGGTTTTAACCCTAATTTCCGTTTGGGAATCAAACATCCCCGGTCCAAACAGTGTTCTAAAAGACAGGAGGCAACCCTTGGTGAAGCCCCACTCACTCTATTTCAACATGCTTGGCTTTTCAGAGGCCCTGGTTCACTCCTGGGAAGCCAAGTCTCCACAACCCTAACCCTACCTGGAGTCTTAACCCTAATGTTCTTGTGCGACTGTAACAAACGCCCATCCACAGGTTGACAGTAGGCACACCACTCCTTTGGCCCTGTCAGTCTGTTTCACCATGCTTGGCTTCAGCAACACCCTGTTTCCCTTCTGGGAAGCCAAGTCTCCCGACCCCTAACCCTCACTTGGGTCTTAACCCAAATTTCCTCTATGGATTGAAACATGTCCCTGTCCATAGGGTGTATTAACAGGCAGTATGTTATCCTCCTGATGGCCTACTCAGTCTGTTTTACCAAATTAGGCTTCACCAAGACCCTGGTTCCCTCCTGGGAAAACAAGTCTCCCCAACCCTAAAACTAATTTGAGTCTCAGGCCTAATTTCCTTTTTGGACTGAAACATACTGTCGTCCACAGAGTGTACCAAATGTCACTATGGAAGACATCTTGATGTCCCACTCAGTCTGATTCAGCAAGTTAGGCTTCACCAAGGACCCGTTTCCAACCTGGGAAGCCACATCTCCCCAACCCTAACCCTAACTTGAGACTTAACCTGATTTTCTTGTGCAAATGTAACAAACCCCCATCCTCATGTCCTACTAAAAGACAGTAGGCACACGATTCGTTTGGCCCTCTCAGTCTGTTTCACCATGCTTGGCTTCAGCAACACCCTGTTTCCATTCTGGGAAGCCAAGTCTCCCGACCCCTAACCCTCACTTGGGTCTTAACCCAAATATCCTCTATGGAATGAAACATCTCCCTCTCCATAGGGTGTATTAACAGGCAGTATGTTATCCTCCTGATGGCCTACTCAGTCTGTTTTACCAATCTATGCTTCACCAAGACCCTGGTTCCATCCTGGGAAACCAATTCTCCCCAACCCTAACCCTAATTTGAGTCTCAGCCCGTTTTTCCTTTTTGGACTGAAACATACCGCCGTCCACAGAGTGTACCAAATGTCAGTATGGAAGCCATCTTGATGGCGACTCAGTCTGATTCACCTAGCTAGGCTTCACCAAGAACTCGTTTTCTACCTGGCAAGCCACATCTCCCCTTCCCTAGCCCTAACATGAGATTTTACCCCAATTTTCTTGTGCAACTGTAACAAACCGCCGTCCACGCTTTGAAGTAAAAGAAAGAAGGCACCCCGTTCTGATGGCCCACTCAGTCTGTTTTAGCAAGCTTGCCTTCACCAAAGCCCTGATTCCATTCGGGGAAGCCCAGTCTCCCCAATCCTAACCCTAACCTGGGTTTTAACCCTAATTTCCGTTTGGGAATCAAACATCCCCCGTCCAAACAGTGTTCTAAAAGACAGGAGGCAACCCTTGGTGAAGCCCCACTCACTCTATTTCAACATGCTTGGCTTTTCAGAGGCCCTGGTTCACTCCTGGGAAGCCAAGTCTCCACAACCCTAACCCTACCTGGAGTCTTAACCCTAATGTTCTTGTGCGACTGTAACAAACGCCCATCCACAGGTTGACAGTAGGCACACCACTCCTTTGGCCCTGTCAGTCTGTTTCACCATGCTTGGCTTCAGCAACACCCTGTTTCCCTTCTGGGAAGCCAAGTCTCCCGACCCCTAACCCTCACTTGGGTCTTAACCCAAATTTCCTCTATGGAATGAAACATGTCCCTGTCCATAGGGTGTATTAACAGGCAGTATGTTATCCTCCTGATGGCCTACTCAGTCTGTTTTACCAATCTATGCTTCACCAAGACCCCGGTTCCATCCTGGGAAACCAATTCTCCCCAACCCTAACCCTAATTTGAGTCTTAGCCCTAATTTCCTTTTTGGACTGAAACATACCGCCGTCCACAGAGTGTACCAAATGTCAGTATGGAAGACATCTTGATGTCCCACTCAGTCTGATTCAGCATGCTAGGCTTCACCAAGGACCTATTTCCAGCATGGGAAGCCACATCTCCCCAACCCTAACCCTAACTTGAGACTCAACCTGATTTCGTTGTGCAAATGTAACAAACCCCCATCCTCACGTTGTACTAAAAGACAGTAGGCACACAATTCCTTTGGCCCTCTCAGTCTGTTTCACCATGCTTGGCTTCAGCAACACCGTGTTTCCATTCTGGGAAGCCATATCTCCTGACAGCTAACCCTAACTTGGGTCTTAACCCTAATTTTTTTCTTCCGACTGAAACATTTCCCTGTCCACATGGTGTACTAACTGGCAGTATGTTATACTCCTGATGGCCTACTCAGTCTGTTTTACCAATCTAGGCTTCACCAAAACCCTGGTTACATCCTGGGAAGCCAAGTCTCCCCAACCCTAACCCTAATTTGAGTCTCAACCCTCATTTCCTTTTGGGACTGAAACATACCGCCATCCACAGAGTGTACCAAATGTCAGTATGGAAGCCATCTTGATGTCCCACTCAGTCTGATTCAGCAAGCTAGGCTTCACCAAGGACGCGTTTCCAACCTGGGAAGCCACATCTCCCCAACCCTAACCCTAACTTGAGACTTAACCTGATTTTCTTGTGCAAATTTAACAAACCCCCATCCTCATGTCCTACTAAAAGACAGTAGGCACACGATTCGTTTGGCCCTCTCAGTCTGTTTCACCATGCTTTGCTTCAGCAACACCCTGTTTCCATTCTGGGAAGCCAAGTCTCCCGACCCCTAACCCTCACTTGGGTCTTAACCCAAATATCCTCTATGGAATGAAACATCTCCCTCTCCATAGGGTGTATTAACAGGCAGTATGTTATCCTCCTGATGGCCTACTCAGTCTGTTTTACCAGTCTATGCTTCACCAAGACCCTGGTTCCATCCTGGGAAACCAATTCTCCCCAACCCTAACCCTAATTTGAGTCTCAGCCCGTTTTTCCTTTTTGGACTGAAACATACCGCCGTCCACAGAGTGTACCAAATGTCAGTATGGAAGCCATCTTGATGGCGACTCAGTCTGATTCACCTAGCTAGGCTTCACCAAGACCTCGTTTTCTACCTGGCAAGCCACATCTCCCCTTCCCTAGCCCTAACATGAGATTTTACCCCAATTTTCTTGTGCAACTGTAACAAACCGCCGTCCACGCTTTGAAGTAAAAGAAAGAAGGCACCCCGTTCTGATGGCCCACTCAGTCTGTTTTAGCAAGCTTGCCTTCACCAAAGCCCTGATTCCATTCGGGGAAGCCCAGTCTCCCCAATCCTAACCCTAACCTGGGTTTTAACCCTAATTTCCGTTTGGGAATCAAACATCCCCCGTCCAAACAGTGTTCTAAAAGACAGGAGGCAACCCTTGGTGAAGCCCCACTCACTCTATTTCAACATGCTTGGCTTTTCAGAGGCCCTGGTTCACTCCTGGGAAGCCAAGTCTCCACAACCCTAACCCTACCTGGAGTCTTAACCCTAATGTTCTTGTGCGACTGTAACAAACGCCCATCCACAGGTTGACAGTAGGCACACCACTCCTTTGGCCCTGTCAGTCTGTTTCACCATGCTTGGCTTCAGCAACACCCTGTTTCCCTTCTGGGAAGCCAAGTCTCCCGACCCCTAACCCACACTTGGGTCTTAACCGAAATTTCCTCTATGGAATGAAACATGTCCCTGTCCATAGGGTGTATTAACAGGCAGTATGTTATCCTCCTGATGGCCTACTCAGTCTGTTTTACCAATCTATGCTTCACCAAGACCCTGGTTCCATCCTGGGAAACCAAGTCTCCCCAACCCTAACCCTAATTTGAGTCTTAGCCCTAATTTCCTTTTTGGACTGAAACATACCGCCGTCCACAGAGTGTACCAAATGTCAGTATGGAAGACATCTTGATGTCCCACTCAGTCTGATTCAGCAAGCTAGGCTTCACCAAGGACCTATTTCCAGCCTGGGAAGCCACATCTCCCCAACCCTAACCCTAACTTGAGACTCAACCTGATTTCGTTGTGCAAATGTAACAAACCCCCATCCTCATGTTGTACTAAAAGACAGTAGGCACACAATTCCTTTGGCCCTCTCAGTCTGTTTCACCATGCTTGGCTTCAGCAACACCGTGTTTCCATTCTGGGAAGCCATATCTCCTGACAGCTAACCCTAACTTGGGTCTTAACCCTAATTTTTTTCTTCCGACTGAAACATTTCCCTGTCCACATGGTGTACTAACTGGCAGTATGTTATACTCCTGATGGCCTACTCAGTCTGTTTTACCAATCTAGGCTTCACCAAAACCCTGGTTACATCCTGGGAAGCCAAGTGTCCCCAACCCTAACCCTAATTTGAGTCTCAACCCTCATTTCCTTTTGGGACTGAAACATACCGCCATCCACAGAGTGTACCAAATGTCAGTATGGAAGACATCTTGATGTCCCACTCAGTCTGATTCAGCAAGCTAGGCTTCACCAAGGACCCATTTCCAACCTGGGAAGCCACATCTCCCCAACCCTAACCCTTACTTGAGACTTAACCTGATTTTCTTGTGCAAATGTAACAAACCCCCATCCTCATGTGGTACTAAAAGACAGTAGGCACACAATTCCTTTGGTCCTCTCAGTCTGTTTCACCATGCTTGGCTTCAGCAACACCCTGTTTCCCTTCTGGGAAGCCAAGTCTCCCGACCCCTAACCCTCACTTGGGTCTTAACCCAAATTTCCTCTATGGAATGAAACATCTCCCTCTCCATAGGGTGTATTAACAGGCAGTATGTTATCCGCCGGATGGCCTACTCAGTCTGTTTTACCAATCTATGCTTCACCAAGACCCTGGTTCCATCCTGGGAAACCAATTCTCCCCAACCCTAACCCTAATTTGAGTCTCAGCCCGTTTTTCCTTTTTGGACTGAAACATACCGCCGTCCACAGAGTGTACCAAATGTCAGTATGGAAGCCATCTTGATGGCGACTCAGTCTGATTCACCAAGCTAGGCTTCACCAAGAACTCGTTTTCTACCTGGCAAGCCACATCTCCCCTTCCCTAGCCCTAACATGAGATTTTACCCCAATTTTCTTGTGCAACTGTAACAAACCGCCGTCCACGCTTTGAATTAAAAGAAAGAAGGCACCCCGTTCTGATGGCCCACTCAGTCTGTTTTAGAAAGCTTGCCTTCACCGAAGCCCTGATTCCATTCGGGGAAGCCCAGTCTCCCCAATCCTAACCCTAACCTGGGTTTTAACCCTAATTTCCGTTTGGGAATCAAACATCCCCCGTCCAAACAGTGTTCTAAAAGACAGGAGGCAACCCTTGGTGAAGCCCCACTCACTCTATTTCAACATGCTTGGCTTTTCAGAGGCCCTGGTTCACTCCTGGGAAGCCAAGTCTCCACAACCCTAACCCTACCTGGAGTCTTAACCCTAATGTTCTTGTGCGACTGTAACAAACGCCCATCCACAGGTTGACAGTAGGCACACCACTCCTTTGGCCCTGTCAGTCTGTTTCACCATGCTTGGCTTCAGCAACACCCTGTTTCCCTTCTGGGAAGCCAAGTCTCCCGACCCCTAACCCACACTTGGGTCTTAACCCAAATTTCCTCTATGGAATGAAACATGTCCCTGTCCATAGGGTGTATTAACAGGCAGTATGTTATCCTCCTGATGGCCTACTCAGTCTGTTTTACCAATCTAGGCTTCACCAAAACCCTGGTTACATCCTGGGAAGCCAAGTCTCCCCAACCCTAACCCTAATTTGAGTCTCAACCCTCATTTCCTTTTGGGACTGAAACATACCGCCATCCACAGAGTGTACCAAATGTCAGTATGGAAGACATCTTGATGTCCCACTCAGTCTGATTCAGCAAGCTAGGCTTCACCAAGGACCCATTTCCAACCTGGGAAGCCACATCTCCCCAACCCTAACCCTAACTTCTGACTTAACCCTGATTTTCTTGTGCAAATGTAACAAACCCCCATCCTCATGTTGTACTAAAAGACAGTAGGCATACAATTCCTTTGGCCCTCTCAGTCTGTTTCACCATGCTTGGCTTCAGCAACACCCTGTTTCCATTCTGGGAAGCCATGTCTCCTGACCGCTAACCCTAACTTGGGTCTTAACCCTAATTTTTTCTTTGGACTGAAACATTTCCCTGTCCACATGGTGTACTAACTGGCAGTATGTTCTCCTCCTGATGGCCTACTCAGTCTGTTTTAGCAATCTAGGCTTCACCAAGACCCTGGTTACATCCTGGGAAGCCAAGTCTCCCCAACCCTAACCCTAATTTGAGTCTCAGGCCAAATTTCCTTTTTGGACTGAAACATACCGCCGTCCACAGAGTGTACCAAATGTCAGTATGGAAGCCATCTTGATGTCCCACTCAGTCTGATTCAGCAAGCTAGGCTTCACCAAGGACCCGTTTCCACCTGGGAAGCCACATCTCCCCAACCCTAACCCTAACTTGAGACTTAACCTGATTTTCTTGTGCGAATGTAACAAACCCCCATCCTCATGTTGTACTAAAAGACAGTAGGCACACAATTCCTTTGGCCCTCTCAGTCTGTTTCACCATGCTTGGCTTCAGCAACACCCTGTTTCCCTTCTGGGAAGCCATGTCTCCTGACCGCTAACCCTATCTTGGGTTTTAACCCTAATTTTTTCCTTGGACTGAAACATTTCCCTGTCCACATGGTGTACTAACTGGCAGTATGTTATCCTCCTGATGGCCTACTCAGTCTGTTTTACCAATCTAGGCTTCACCAAAACCCTGGTTACATCCTGGGAAGCCAAGTCTCCCCAACCCTAACCCTAATTTGAGTCTCAGGCTTAATTTCCTTTTTGGACTGAAACATACCGCCGTCCACAGAGTGTACCAAATGTCAGTATGGAAGACATCTTGATGTCCCACTCAGTCTGATTCAGCAAGCTAGGCTTCACCAAGGACCCGTTTCCAACCTGGAAAGCCACATCTCCCCAACCCTAACCCTAACTTGAGACTTAACCTGATTTTCTTGTGCAAATGTAACAAACCCCCATCCTCATGTTGTACTAAAAGACAGTAGGCACACAATTCCTTTGGCCCTCTCAGTCTGTTTCACCATGCTTGGCTTCAGCAACACCCTGTTTCCCTTCTGGGAAGCCAAGTCTCCCAACCCCTAACCCTCACTTGGGTCTTAACCCAAATATCCTCTATGGAATGAAACATCTCCCTCTCCATAGGGTGTATTAACAGGCAGTATGTTATCCTCCTGATGGCCTACTCAGTCTGTTTTACCAATCTATGCTTCACCAAGACCCTGGTTCCATCCTGGGAAACCAATTCTCCCCAACCCTAACCCTAATTTGATTCTTAGCCCTTTTTTCCTTTTTGGACTGAAACATACCGCCGTCCACAGAGTGTACCAAATGTCAGTATGGAAGCCACCTTGATGGCGACTAAGTCTGATTCACCAAGCTAGGCTTCACCAAGAACTCGTTTTCTACCTGGCAAGCCACATCTCCCCATCCCTAGCCCTAACATGAGATTTTACCCCAATTTTCTTGTGCAACTGTAACAAACCGCCGTCCACACTTTGCACTAAAAGATAGTACGCACCCCGTTCTGATGTCCCACTCAGTCTGTTTTACCATGCTCGCCTTCACCAACACCCTGTTTCCATTCTGGGAAGCCCATTCTCCCGAACCCTACCCTAACTTGGGTTTTAACCCTAATTTCCTCTTGGGAATGAAACATCCCCAGTCCACACAGTGTACTAAAAGACAGGAGGCAACTTTCATGAAGGCCCACTCATTCTCTTTCAACATGTTTGGCTTTTCCGAGGCCATGGTTCACTCCTGGGAAGTCAAGTCTCCCCAACCCTAACCCTAACTTGGATCTTAACCCTAATTTCCTCTTGGGACTGAAACATGTCCCTGTCAACACTGTGTACTAACAGGCAATATATTATCCTCCTGATGGCCCATTCAGTCTGTTTTACCAATCGAGGCTTCACCAAGACCCTGGTTCCATCCTGGGAAGCCCAGTCTGCCCAACCCTAACCCTAACTTGGTTTTTAACCCAAATATTGTCGAGGAACTTTAACATCCCATATTCCACACGGTGTACTAAAAGACAGGAGGAAACCCATCCTGATGGGCCACTCAATCTGTTTCAGCATGCTTGGCTTTAGCGAGTTCCTGTTTCCCTCCTGAGAAGGCCAGTCTCCCCAACCCTAACCCTAATTAGAGTATCAACCCTAATTTCCTTTTTGGACTGAAACATACCGCCGTCCACAGAGTGTACCAAATATCAGTATGGAAGACATCTTGATGTCCCACTCAGTCTGATTCAGCAAGCTAGGCTTCACCAAGGACCCGTTTCCAACCTGGGAAGCCACATCTCCCCAACCCTAACCCTAACTTGAGACTTAAAGCTGATTTTCTTGTGCAAATGTAACAAACCCCCATCCTCATGTTGTACTAAAAGACAGTAGGCACACAATTCCTTTGGCCCTCTCAGTCTGTTTCACCATGCTTGGCTTCAGCAACACCCTGTTTCCCTTCTGGGAAGCCATGTCTCCTGACCTCTAACCCTAACTTGGGTCTTAACCCTAATTTTTTCTTTGGACTGAAACATTTCCCTGTCCACATGGTGTACTATC
Organism: Heloderma suspectum; assembly: GCF_057233095.1. NCBI lineage: Eukaryota > Metazoa > Chordata > Lepidosauria > Squamata > Helodermatidae > Heloderma > Heloderma suspectum. The sequence goes on from NC_139461.1 coordinate 147,992,358, forward strand.
TGGCAGTATGTTATACTCCTGATGGCCTACTCAGTCTGTTTTACCAATCTAGGCTTCACCAAAACCCTGGTTACATCCTGGGAAGCCAAGTCTCCCCAACCCTAACCCTAATTTGAGTCTCACGCCTCGTTTCCTTTTGGGACTGAAACATACCGCCGTCCACAGAGTGTACCAAATGTCAGTATGGAAGACATCTTGATGTCCCACTCAGTCTGATTCAGCAAGCTAGGCTTCACCAAGGACCCGTTTCCAACCTGGGAAGCCACATCTCCCCAACCCTAACCCTAACTTGAGACTTTACCCTGATTTTCTTGTGCAAATGTAACAAACCCCCATCCTCATGTTGTACTAAACGACAGTAGGCACCCCGTTCTGATTACCCACTTTGTGTGTTCTACTAAGCTTGGCTTCAGCAACACCCTGTTTCCATTCTGGGAAGCCCAGTCTCCCCAACCCTAATCCTAACTTGGGTTTTAACCCAAATATTGTAGAGGAATGTGAACATCCCACAGTCCACACGGTGTAGTAAAAGACAGGAGGCAACCCATCCTAATGGGCCACTCACTGTGTTTCACTGTGCTTGGCTTTACCGAGGTCCTGGTTCCCTCCTGAGAATCCCAGTTTCCCCAACCCTAACCCTATTTTGAGTTTCAGCCCTAATTTCCTTTTTGGACCGAAACATACCGCCATCCACAGAGTGTACCAAACGTCAGTATGGAAGCCATCTTGATGGCGACTCAGTCTTATTCACCAAGCTAGGCTTCACCAAGAACTCGTTTTCTACCTGGCAAGCCACATCTCCCCATCACTAGCCCTAACATGAGATTTTACCCTAATTTTCTTGTGCAATTGTAAGAAACCGCCGTCCACGCTTTGTAGTAAAAGAAAGAAGGCACCCAGTTCTGATGGCCCACTCTGTCTGTTTTAGCAAGCTTGCCTTCACCAAAGCCCTGTTTCCATTCGGGGAAGCCCAGTCTCCCCAATCCTAACCCTAAGCTGGTTTTTAACCCTAATTTCCGTTTGGGAATCAAACATCCCCCGTCCAAACAGTGTTCTAAAAGACAGGAGGCAACCCTTGGTGAAGCCCCACTCACTCTATTTCAACATGCTTGGCTTTTCAGAGGCCCTGGTTCACTCCTGGGAAGCCAAGTCTCCACAACCCTAACCCTACCTGGAGTCTTAACCCTAATGTTCTTGTGCGACTGTAACAAACGCCCATCCACAGGTTGACAGTAGGCACACCACTCCTTTGGCCCTGTCAGTCTGTTTCACCATGCTTGGCTTCAGCAACACCCTGTTTCCCTTCTGGGAAGCCAAGTCTCCAAACCCCTAACCCTCACTTGGGTCTTAACCCAAATTTCCTCTATGGATTGAAAGATGTCCCTGTCCATAGGGTGTATTAACAGGCAGTATGTTATCCTCCTGATGGCCTACTCAGTCTGTTTTACCAAATTAGGCTTCACCAAGACCCTGGTTCCCTCCTGGGAAAACAAGTCTCCCCAACCCTAAAACTAATTTGAGTCTCAGGCCTAATTTCCTTTTTGGACTGAAACATACTGCCGTCCACAGAGTGTACCAAATGTCAGTATGGAAGACATCTTGATGTCCCACTCAGTCTGATTCAGCAAGTTAGGCTTCACCAAGAACCCGTTTCCAACCTGGGAAGCCACATCTCCCCAACCCTAACCCTAACTTGAGACTCAACCTGATTTCGTTGTGCAAATGTAACAAACCCCCATCCTCATGTTGTACTAAAAGACAGTAGGCACACAATTCCTTTGGCCCTCTCAGTCTGTTTCACCATGCTTGGCTTCAGCAACACCGTGTTTCCATTCTGGGAAGCCATATCTCCTGACAGCTAACCCTAACTTGGGTCTTAACCCTAATTTTTTTCTTCCGACTGAAACATTTCCCTGTCCACATGGTGTACTAACTGGCAGTATGTTATACTCCTGATGGCCTACTCAGTCTGTTTTACCAATCTAGGCTTCACCAAAACCCTGGTTACATCCTGGGAAGCCAAGTCTCCCCAACCCTAACCCTAATTTGAGTCTCAACCCTCATTTCCTTTTGGGACTGAAACATACCGCCATCCACAGAGTGTACCAAATGTCAGTATGGAAGACATCTTGATGTCCCACTCAGTCTGATTCAGCAAGCTAGGCTTCACCAAGGACCCATTTCCAACCTGGGAAGCCACATCTCCCCAACCCTAACCCTAACTTGAGACTTAACCTGATTTTCTTGTGCAAATGTAACAAACCCCCATCCTCATGTGGTACTAAAAGACAGTAGGCACACAATTCCTTTGGTCCTCTCAGTCTGTTTCACCATGCTTGGCTTCAGCAACACCCTGTTTCCCTTCTGGGAAGCCAAGTCTCCCGACCCCTAACCCTCACTTGGGTCTTAACCCAAATATCCTCTATGGAATGAAACATCTCCCTCTCCATAGGGTGTATTAACAGGCAGTATGTTATCCTCCGGATGGCCTACTCAGTCTGTTTTACCAATCTATGCTTCACCAAGACCCTGGTTCCATCCTGGGAAACCAATTCTCCCCAACCCTAACCCTAATTTGAGTCTTAGCCCTTTTTTCCTTTTTGGACTGAAACATACCGCCGTCCACAGAGTGTACCAAATGTCAGTATGGAAGCCATCTTGATGGCGACTCAGTCTGATTCACCAAGCTAGGCTTCACCAAGAACTCGTTTTCTACCTGGCAAGCCACATCTCCCCATCCCTAGCCCTAACATGAGATTTTACCCCAATTTTCTTGTGCAACTGTAACAAACCGCCGTCCATGCTTTGTAGTAAAAGAAAGAAGGCACCCCGTTCTGATGGCCCACTCTGTCTGTTTTAGCAAGCTTGCCTTCACCAAAGCCCTGTTTCCATTCGGGGAAGCCCAGTCTCCCCAATCCTAACCCTAACCTGGGTTTTAACCCTAATTTCCTTTTGGGAATCAAACATCCCCCGTCCAAACAGTGTTCTAAAAGACAGGAGGCAACCCTTGGTGAAGCCCCACTCACTCTATTTCAACATGCTTGGCTTTTCAGAGGCCCTGGTTCACTCCTGGGAAGCCAAGTCTCCACAACCCTAACCCTACCTGGAGTCTTAACCCTAATGTTCTTGTGCGACTGTAACAAACGCCCATCCACAGGTTGACAGTAGGCACACCACTCCTTTGGCCCTCTCAGTCTGTTTCACCATGCTTGGCTTCAGCAACACCCTGTTTCCCTTCTGGGAAGCCAAGTCTCCCGACCCCTAACCCTCACTTGGGTCTTAACCCAAATATCCTCTATGGAATGAAACATCTCCCTCTCCATAGGGTGTATTAACAGGCAGTATGTTATCCTCCTGATGGCCTACTCAGTCTGTTTTACCAATCTATGCTTCACCAAGACCCTGGTTCCATCCTGGGAAACCAATTCTCCCCAACCCTAACCCTAATTTGAGTCTCAGCCCGTTTTTCCTTTTTGGACTGAAACATACCGCCGTCCACAGAGTGTACCAAATGTCAGTATGGAAGCCATCTTGATGGCGACTCAGTCTGATTCACCTAGCTAGGCTTCACCAAGAACTCGTTTTCTACCTGGCAAGCCACATCTCCCCTTCCCTAGCCCTAACATGAGATTTTACCCCAATTTTCTTGTGCAACTGTAACAAACCGCCGTCCACGCTTTGAAGTAAAAGAAAGAAGGCACCCCGTTCTGATGGCCCACTCAGTCTGTTTTAGCAAGCTTGCCTTCACCAAAGCCCTGATTCCATTCGGGGAAGCCCAGTCTCCCCAATCCTAACCCTAACCTGGGTTTTAACCCTAATTTCCGTTTGGGAATCAAACATCCCCCGTCCAAACAGTGTTCTAAAAGACAGGAGGCAACCCTTGGTGAAGCCCCACTCACTCTATTTCAACATGCTTGGCTTTTCAGAGGCCCTGGTTCACTCCTGGGAAGCCAAGTCTCCACAACCCTAACCCTACCTGGAGTCTTAACCCTAATGTTCTTGTGCGACTGTAACAAACGCCCATCCACAGGTTGACAGTAGGCACACCACTCCTTTGGCCCTGTCAGTCTGTTTCACCATGCTTGGCTTCAGCAACACCCTGTTTCCCTTCTGGGAAGCCAAGTCTCCCGACCGCTAACCCTCACTTGGGTCTTAACCCAAATTTCCTCTATGGAATGAAACATGTCCCTGTCCATAGGGTGTATTAACAGGCAGTATGTTATCCTCCTGATGGCCTACTCAGTCTGTTTTACCAATCTATGCTTCACCAAGACCCCGGTTCCATCCTGGGAAACCAATTCTCCCCAACCCTAACCCTAATTTGAGTCTTAGCCCTAATTTCCTTTTTGGACTGAAACATACCGCCGTCCACAGAGTGTACCAAATGTCAGTATGGAAGACATCTTGATGTCCCACTCAGTCTGATTCAGCATGCTAGGCTTCACCAAGGACCTATTTCCAGCATGGGAAGCCACATCTCCCCAACCCTAACCCTAACTTGAGACTCAACCTGATTTCGTTGTGCAAATGTAACAAACCCCCATCCTCATGTTGTACTAAAAGACAGTAGGCACACAATTCCTTTGGCCCTCTCAGTCTGTTTCACCATGCTTGGCTTCAGCAACACCGTGTTTCCATTCTGGGAAGCCATATCTCCTGACAGCTAACCCTAACTTGGGTCTTAACCCTAATTTTTTTCTTCCGACTGAAACATTTCCATGTCCACATGGTGTACTAACTGGCAGTATGTTATACTCCTGATGGCCTACTCAGTCTGTTTTACCAATCTAGGCTTCACCAAAACCCTGGTTACATCCTGGGAAGCCAAGTCTCCCCAACCCTAACCCTAATTTGAGTCTCAGGCCTCGTTTCCTTTTGGGACTGAAACATACCGCCATCCACAGAGTGTACCAAATGTCAGTATGGAAGACATCTTGATGTCCCACTCAGTCTGATTCAGCAAGCTAGGCTTCACCAAGGACCCATTTCCAACCTGGGAAGCCACATCTCCCCAACCCTAATCCTAACTTGAGACTTAACCTGATTTTCTTGTGCAAATGTAACAAACCCCCATCCTCATGTGGTACTAAAAGACAGTAGGCACACAATTCCTTTGGTCCTCTCAGTCTGTTTCACCATGCTTGGCTTCAGCAACACCCTGTTTCCCTTCTGGGAAGCCAAGTCTCCCGACCCCTAACCCTCACTTGGGTCTTAACCCAAATTTCCTCTATGGAATGAAACATCTCCCTCTCCATAGGGTGTATTAACAGGCAGTATGTTATCCTCCGGATGGCCTACTCAGTCTGTTTTACCAATCTATGCTTCACCAAGACCCTGGTTCCATCCTGGGAAACCAATTCTCCCCAACCCTAACCCTAATTTGAGTCTCAGCCCGTTTTTCCTTTTTGGAATGAAACATACCGCCGTCCACAGAGTGTACCAAATGTCAGTATGGAAGCCATCTTGATGGCGACTCAGTCTGATTCACCAAGCTAGGCTTCACCAAGACCTCGTTTTCTACCTGGCAAGCCACATCTCCCCTTCCCTAGCCCTAACATGAGATTTTACCCCAATTTTCTTGTGCAACTGTAACAAACCGCTGTCCACGCTTTGAAGTAAAAGAAAGAAGGCACCCCGTTCTGATGGCCCACTCAGTCTGTTTTAGCAAGCTTGCCTTCACCGAAGCCCTGATTCCATTCGGGGAAGCCCAGTCTCCCCAATCCTAACCCTAACCTGGGTTTTAACCCTAATTTCCGTTTGGGAATCAAACATCCCCCGTCCAAACAGTGTTCTAAAAGACAGGAGGCAACCTTTGGTGAAGCCCCACTCACTCTATTTCAACATGCTTGGCTTTTCAGAGGCCCTGGTTCACTCCTGGGAAGCCAAGTCTCCACAACCCTAACCCTACCTGGAGTCTTAACCCTAATGTTCTTGTGCGACTGTAACAAACGCCCATCCACAGGTTGACAGTAGGCACACCACTCCTTTGGCCCTGTCAGTCTGTTTCACCATGCTTGGCTTCAGCAACACCCTGTTTCCCTTCTGGGAAGCCAAGTCTCCCGACCCCTAACCCTCACTTGGGTCTTAACCCAAATTTCCTCTATGGAATGAAACATGTCCCTGTCCATAGGGTGTATTAACAGGCAGTATGTTATCCTCCTGATGGCCTACTCAGTCTGTTTTACCAATCTATGCTTCACCAAGACCCTGGTTCCATCCTGGGAAACCAATTCTCCCCAACCCTAACCCTAATTTGAGTCTTAGCCCTAATTTCCTTTTTGGACTGAAACATACCGCCGTCCACAGAGTGTACCAAATGTCAGTATGGAAGACATCTTGATGTCCCACTCAGTCTGATTCAGCAAGCTAGGCTTCACCAAGGACCTATTTCCAGCCTGGGAAGCCACATCTCCCCAACCCTAACCCTAACTTGAGACTCAACCTGATTTCGTTGTGCAAATGTAACAAACCCCCATCCTCATGTTGTACTAAAAGACAGTAGGCACACAATTCCTTTGGCCCTCTCAGTCTGTTTCACCATGCTTGGCTTCAGCAACACCGTGTTTCCATTCTGGGAAGCCATATCTCCTGACAGCTAACCCTAACTTGGGTCTTAACCCTAATTTTTTTCTTCCGACTGAAACATTTCCCTGTCCACATGGTGTACTAACTGGCAGTATGTTATACTCCTGATGGCCTACTCAGTCTGTTTTACCAATCTAGGCTTCACCAAAACCCTGGTTACATCCTGGGAAGCCAAGTCTCCCCAACCCTAACCCTAATTTGAGTCTCAGGCCTCGTTTCCTTTTGGGACTGAAACATACCGCCGTCCACAGAGTGTACCAAATGTCAGTATGGAAGACATCTTGATGTCCCACTCAGTCTGATTCAGCAAGCTAGGCTTCACCAAGGACCCGTTTCCAACCTGGGAAGCCACATCTCCCCAACCCTAACCCTAACTTGAGACTTAACCTGATTTTCTTGTGCAAATGTAACAAACCCCCATCCTCATGTTGTACTAAAAGACAGTAGGCACACGATTCCTTTGGCCCTCTCAGTCTGTTTCACCATGCTTGGCTTCAGCAACACCCTGTTTCCCTTCTGGGAAGCCATGTCTCCTGACCGCTAACCCTAACTTGGGTCTTAACCCTAATTTTTTCTTCCGACTGAAACATTTCCCTGTCCACATGGTGTACTAACTGGCAGTATGTTATACTCCTGATGGCCTACTCAGTCTGTTTTACCAATCTAGGCTTCACCAAAACCCTGGTTACAACCTGGGAAGCCAAGTCTCCCCAACCCTAACCCTAATTTGAGTCTCAGGCCTAATTTCCTTTTTGGACTGAAACATACTGCCGTCCACAGAGTGTACCAAATGTCAGTATGGAAGACATCTTGATGTCCCACTCAGTCTGATTCAGCAAGTTAGGCTTCACCAAGGACCCGTTTCCAACCTGGGAAGCCACATCTCCCCAACCCTAACCCTCACATGAGACTTAACCTGATTTTCTTGTGCAAATGTAACAAACCCCCATCCTCATGTCCTACTAAAAGACAGTAGGCACACGATTCCTTTGGCCCTCTCAGTCTGTTTCACCATGCTTGGCTTCAGCAACACCCTGTTTCCCTTCTGGGAAGCCAAGTCTCCCGACCCGTAACCCTCACTTGGGTCTTAACCCAAATATCCTCTATGGAATGAAACATCTCCCTCTCCATAGGGTGTATTAACAGGCAGTATGTTATCCTCCTGATGGCCTACTCAGTCTGTTTTACCAATCTATGCTTCACCAAGACCCTGGTTCCATCCTGGGAAACCAATTCTCCCCAACCCTAACCCTAATTTGAGTCTTAGCCCTTTTTTCCTTTTTGGACTGAAACATACCGCCGTCCACAGAGTGTACCAAATGTCAGTATGGAAGCCATCTTGATGGCGACTCAGTCTGATTCACCAAGCTAGGCTTCACCAAGAACTCGTTTTCTACCTGGCAAGCCACATCTCCCCATCCCTAGCCCTAACATGAGATTTTACCCCAATTTTCTTGTGCAACTGTAACAAACCGCCGTCCATGCTTTGTAGTAAAAGAAAGAAGGCACCCCGTTCTGATGGCCCACTCTGTCTGTTTTAGCAAGCTTGCCTTCACCAAAGCCCTGTTTCCATTCGGGGAAGCCCAGTCTCCCCAATCCTAACCCTAACCTGGTTTTTAACCCTAATTTCCGTTTGGGAATCAAACATCCCCCGTCCAAACAGTGTTCTAAAAGACAGGAGGCAACCCTTGGTGAAGCCCCACTCACTCTATTTCAACATGCTTGGCTTTTCAGAGGCCCTGGTTCACTCCTGGGAAGCCAAGTCTCCACAACCCTAACCCTACCTGGAGTCTTAACCCTAATGTTCTTGTGCGACTGTAACAAACGCCCATCCACAGGTTGACAGTAGGCACACCACTCCTTTGGCCCTGTCAGTCTGTTTCACCATGCTTGGCTTCAGCAACACCCTGTTTCCCTTCTGGGAAGCCAAGTCTCCCGACCCCTAACCCTCACTTGGGTCTTAACCCAAATTTCCTCTATGGATTGAAACATGTCCCTGTCCATAGGGTGTATTAACAGGCAGTATGTTATCCTCCTGATGGCCTACTCAGTCTGTTTTACCAAATTAGGCTTCACCAAGACCCTGGTTCCCTCCTGGGAAAACAAGTCTCCCCAACCCTAAAACTAATTTGAGTCTCAGGCCTAATTTCCTTTTTGGACTGAAACATACTGCCGTCCACAGAGTGTACCAAATGTCAGTATGGAAGACATCTTGATGTCCCACTCAGTCTGATTCAGCAAGTTAGGCTTCACCAAGGACCCGTTTCCAACCTGGGAAGCCACATCTCCCCAACCCTAACCCTAACTTGAGACTCAACCTGATTTTCTTGTGCAAATGTAACAAACCCCCATCCTCATGTCCTACTAAAAGACAGTAGGCACACGATTCGTTTGGCCCTCTCAGTCTGTTTCACCATGCTTGGCTTCAGCAACACCCTGTTTCCCTTCTGGGAAGCCAAGTCTCCCGACCCCTAACCCTCACTTGGGTCTTAACCCAAATATCCTCTATGGAATGAAACATCTCCCTCTCCATAGGGTGTATTAACAGGCAGTATGTTATCCTCCTGATGGCCTACTCAGTCTGTTTTACCAATCTATGCTTCACCAAGACCCTGGTTCCATCCTGGGAAACCAATTCTCCCCAACCCTAACCCTAATTTGAGTCTCAGCCCGTTTTTCCTTTTTGGACTGAAACATACCGCCGTCCACAGAGTGTACCAAATGTCAGTATGGAAGCCATCTTGATGGCGACTCAGTCTGATTCAGCATGCTAGGCTTCACCAAGGACCTATTTCCAGCATGGGAAGCCACATCTCCCCAACCCTAACCCTAACTTGAGACTCAACCTGATTTCGTTGTGCAAATGTAACAAACCCCCATCCTCATGTTGTACTAAAAGACAGTAGGCACACAATTCCTTTGGCCCTCTCAGTCTGTTTCACCATGCTTGGCTTCAGCAACACCGTGTTTCCATTCTGGGAAGCCATATCTCCTGACAGCTAACCCTAACTTGGGTCTTAACCCTAATTTTTTTCTTCCGACTGAAACATTTCCATGTCCACATGGTGTACTAACTGGCAGTATGTTATACTCCTGATGGCCTACTCAGTCTGTTTTACCAATCTAGGCTTCACCAAAACCCTGGTTACATCCTGGGAAGCCAAGTCTCCCCAACCCTAACCCTAATTTGAGTCTCAGGCCTCGTTTCCTTTTGGGACTGAAACATACCGCCATCCACAGAGTGTACCAAATGTCAGTATGGAAGACATCTTGATGTCCCACTCAGTCTGATTCAGCAAGCTAGGCTTCACCAAGGACCCATTTCCAACCTGGGAAGCCACATCTCCCCAACCCTAATCCTAACTTGAGACTTAACCTGATTTTCTTGTGCAAATGTAACAAACCCCCATCCTCATGTGGTACTAAAAGACAGTAGGCACACAATTCCTTTGGTCCTCTCAGTCTGTTTCACCATGCTTGGCTTCAGCAACACCCTGTTTCCCTTCTGGGAAGCCAAGTCTCCCGACCCCTAACCCTCACTTGGGTCTTAACCCAAATTTCCTCTATGGAATGAAACATCTCCCTCTCCATAGGGTGTATTAACATGCAGTATGTTATCCTCCGGATGGCCTACTCAGTCTGTTTTACCAATCTATGCTTCACCAAGACCCTGGTTCCATCCTGGGAAACCAATTCTCCCCAACCCTAACCCTAATTTGAGTCTCAGCCCGTTTTTCCTTTTTGGAATGAAACATACCGCCGTCCACAGAGTGTACCAAATGTCAGTATGGAAGCCATCTTGATGGCGACTCAGTCTGATTCACCAAGCTAGGCTTCACCAAGAACTCGTTTTCTACCTGGCAAGCCACATCTCCCCTTCCCTAGCCCTAACATGAGATTTTACCCCAATTTTCTTGTGCAACTGTAACAAACCGCCGTCCACGCTTTGAAGTAAAAGAAAGAAGGCACCCCGTTCTGATGGCCCACTCAGTCTGTTTTAGCAAGCTTGCCTTCACCGAAGCCCTGATTCCATTCGGGGAAGCCCAGTCTCCCCAATCCTAACCCTAACCTGGGTTTTAACCCTAATTTCCGTTTGGGAATCAAACATCCCCCGTCCAAACAGTGTTCTAAAAGACAGGAGGCAACCTTTGGTGAAGCCCCACTCACTCTATTTCAACATGCTTGGCTTTTCAGAGGCCCTGGTTCACTCCTGGGAAGCCAAGTCTCCACAACCCTAACCCTACCTGGAGTCTTAACCCTAATGTTCTTGTGCGACTGTAACAAACGCCCATCCACAGGTTGACAGTAGGCACACCACTCCTTTGGCCCTGTCAGTCTGTTTCACCATGCTTGGCTTCAGCAACACCCTGTTTCCCTTCTGGGAAGCCAAGTCTCCCGACCCCTAACCCTCACTTGGGTCTTAACCCAAATTTCCTCTATGGAATGAAACATGTCCCTGTCCATAGGGTGTATTAACAGGCAGTATGTTATCCTCCTGATGGCCTACTCAGTCTGTTTTACCAATCTATGCTTCACCAAGACCCTGGTTCCATCCTGGGAAACCAATTCTCCCCAACCCTAACCCTAATTTGAGTCTTAGCCCTAATTTCCTTTTTGGACTGAAACATACCGCCGTCCACAGAGTGTACCAAATGTCAGTATGGAAGACATCTTGATGTCCCACTCAGTCTGATTCAGCAAGCTAGGCTTCACCAAGGACCTATTTCCAGCCTGGGAAGCCACATCTCCCCAACCCTAACCCTAACTTGAGACTCAACCTGATTTCGTTGTGCAAATGTAACAAACCCCCATCCTCATGTTGTACTAAAAGACAGTAGGCACACAATTCCTTTGGCCCTCTCAGTCTGTTTCACCATGCTTGGCTTCAGCAACACCGTGTTTCCATTCTGGGAAGCCATATCTCCTGACAGCTAACCCTAACTTGGGTCTTAACCCTAATTTTTTTCTTCCGACTGAAACATTTCCCTGTCCACATGGTGTACTAACTGGCAGTATGTTATACTCCTGATGGCCTACTCAGTCTGTTTTACCAATCTAGGCTTCACCAAAACCCTGGTTACATCCTGGGAAGCCAAGTCTCCCCAACCCTAACCCTAATTTTTTTCTTCCGACTGAAACATTTCCCTGTCCACATGGTGTACTAACTGGCAGTATGTTATACTCCTGATGGCCTACTCAGTCTGTTTTACCAATCTAGGCTTCACCAAAACCCTGGTTACATCCTGGGAAGCCAAGTCTCCCCAACCCTAACCCTAATTTGAGTCTCAGGCCTCGTTTCCTTTTGGGACTGAAACATACCGCCGTCCACAGAGTGTACCAAATGTCAGTATGGAAGACATCTTGATGTCCCACTCAGTCTGATTCAGCAAGCTAGGCTTCACCAAGGACCCGTTTCCAACCTGGGAAGCCACATCTCCCCAACCCTAACCCTAACTTGAGACTTAACCTGATTTTCTTGTGCAAATGTAACAAACCCCCATCCTCATGTTGTACTAAAAGACAGTAGGCACACGATTCCTTTGGCCCTCTCAGTCTGTTTCACCATGCTTGGCTTCAGCAACACCCTGTTTCCCTTCTGGGAAGCCATGTCTCCTGACCGCTAACCCTAACTTGGGTCTTAACCCTAATTTTTTCTTTGGACTGAAACATTTCCCTGTCCACATGGTGTACTAACTGGCAGTATGTTATACTCCTGATGGCCTACTCAGTCTGTTTTACCAATCTAGGCTTCACCAAAACCCTGGTTACAACCTGGGAAGCCAAGTCTCCCCAACCCTAACCCTAATTTGAGTCTCAGGCCTAATTTCCTTTTTGGACTGAAACATACTGCCGTCCACAGAGTGTACCAAATGTCAGTATGGAAGACATCTTGATGTCCCACTCAGTCTGATTCAGCAAGTTAGGCTTCACCAAGGACCCGTTTCCAACCTGGGAAGCCACATCTCCCCAACCCTAACCCTCACATGAGACTTAACCTGATTTTCTTGTGCAAATGTAACAAACCCCCATCCTCATGTCCTACTAAAAGACAGTAGGCACACGATTCCTTTGGCCCTCTCAGTCTGTTTCACCATGCTTGGCTTCAGCAACACCCTTTTTCCCTTCTGGGAAGCCAAGTCTCCCGACCCGTAACCCTCACTTGGGTCTTAACCCAAATATCCTCTATGGAATGAAACATCTCCCTCTCCATAGGGTGTATTAACAGGCAGTATGTTATCCTCCTGATGGCCTACTCAGTCTGTTTTACCAATCTATGCTTCACCAAGACCCTGGTTCCATCCTGGGAAACCAATTCTCCCCAACCCTAACCCTAATTTGAGTCTTAGCCCTTTTTTCCTTTTTGGACTGAAACATACCGCCGTCCACAGAGTGTACCAAATGTCAGTATGGAAGCCATCTTGATGGCGACTCAGTCTGATTCACCAAGCTAGGCTTCACCAAGAACTCGTTTTCTACCTGGCAAGCCACATCTCCCCATCCCTAGCCCTAACATGAGATTTTACCCCAATTTTCTTGTGCAACTGGAACAAACCGCCGTCCATGCTTTGTAGTAAAAGAAAGAAGGCACCCCGTTCTGATGGCCCACTCTGTCTGTTTTAGCAAGCTTGCCTTCACCAAAGCCCTGTTTCCATTCGGGGAAGCCCAGTCTCCCCAATCCTAACCCTAACCTGGTTTTTAACCCTAATTTCCGTTTGGGAATCAAACATCCCCCGTCCAAACAGTGTTCTAAAAGACAGGAGGCAACCCTTGGTGAAGCCCCACTCACTCTATTTCAACATGCTTGGCTTTTCAGAGGCCCTGGTTCACTCCTGGGAAGCCAAGTCTCCACAACCCTAACCCTACCTGGAGTCTTAACCCTAATGTTCTTGTGCGACTGTAACAAACGCCCATCCACAGGTTGACAGTAGGCACACCACTCCTTTGGCCCTCTCAGTCTGTTTCACCATGCTTGGCTTCAGCAACACCCTGTTTCCCTTCTGGGAAGCCAAGTCTCCCGACCCCTAACCCTCACTTGGGTCTTAACCCAAATATCCTCTATGGAATGAAACATCTCCCTCTCCATAGGGTGTATTAACAGGCAGTATGTTATCCTCCTGATGGCCTACTCAGTCTGTTTTACCAATCTATGCTTCACCAAGACCCTGGTTCCATCCTGGGAAACCAATTCTCCCCAACCCTAACCCTAATTTGAGTCTCAGCCCGTTTTTCCTTTTTGGACTGAAACATACCGCCGTCCACAGAGTGTACCAAATGTCAGTATGGAAGCCATCTTGATGGCGACTCAGTCTGATTCACCTAGCTAGGCTTCACCAAGAACTCGTTTTCTACCTGGCAAGCCACATCTCCCCTTCCCTAGCCCTAACATGAGATTTTACCCCAATTTTCTTGTGCAACTGTAACAAACCGCCGTCCACGCTTTGAAGTAAAAGAAAGAAGGCACCCCGTTCTGATGGCCCACTCAGTCTGTTTTAGCAAGCTTGCCTTCACCAAAGCCCTGATTCCATTCGGGGAAGCCCAGTCTCCCCAATCCTAACCCTAACCTGGGTTTTAACCCTAATTTCCGTTTGGGAATCAAACATCCCCCGTCCAAACAGTGTTCTAAAAGACAGGAGGCAACCCTTGGTGAAGCCCCACTCACTCTATTTCAACATGCTTGGCTTTTCAGAGGCCCTGGTTCACTCCTGGGAAGCCAAGTCTCCACAACCCTAACCCTACCTGGAGTCTTAACCCTAATGTTCTTGTGCGACTGTAACAAACGCCCATCCACAGGTTGACAGTAGGCACACCACTCCTTTGGCCCTGTCAGTCTGTTTCACCATGCTTGGCTTCAGCAACACCCTGTTTCCCTTCTGGGAAGCCAAGTCTCCCGACCCCTAACCCTCACTTGGGTCTTAACCCAAATTTCCTCTATGGAATGAAACATGTCCCTGTCCATAGGGTGTATTAACAGGCAGTATGTTATCCTCCTGATGGCCTACTCAGTCTGTTTTACCAATCTATGCTTCACCAAGACCCCGGTTCCATCCTGGGAAACCAATTCTCCCCAACCCTAACCCTAATTTGAGTCTTAGCCCTAATTTCCTTTTTGGACTGAAACATACCGCCGTCCACAGAGTGTACCAAATGTCAGTATGGAAGACATCTTGATGTCCCACTCAGTCTGATTCAGCATGCTAGGCTTCACCAAGGACCTATTTCCAGCATGGGAAGCCACATCTCCCCAACCCTAACCCTAACTTGAGACTCAACCTGATTTCGTTGTGCAAATGTAACAAACCCCCATCCTCATGTTGTACTAAAAGACAGTAGGCACACAATTCCTTTGGCCCTCTCAGTCTGTTTCACCATGCTTGGCTTCAGCAACACCGTGTTTCCATTCTGGGAAGCCATATCTCCTGACAGCTAACCCTAACTTGGGTCTTAACCCTAATTTTTTTCTTCCGACTGAAACATTTCCATGTCCACATGGTGTACTAACTGGCAGTATGTTATACTCCTGATGGCCTACTCAGTCTGTTTTACCAATCTAGGCTTCACCAAAACCCTGGTTACATCCTGGGAAGCCAAGTCTCCCCAACCCTAACCCTAATTTGAGTCTCAGGCCTCGTTTCCTTTTGGGACTGAAACATACCGCCATCCACAGAGTGTACCAAATGTCAGTATGGAAGACATCTTGATGTCCCACTCAGTCTGATTCAGCAAGCTAGGCTTCACCAAGGACCCATTTCCAACCTGGGAAGCCACATCTCCCCAACCCTAATCCTAACTTGAGACTTAACCTGATTTTCTTGTGCAAATGTAACAAACCCCCATCCTCATGTGGTACTAAAAGACAGTAGGCACACAATTCCTTTGGTCCTCTCAGTCTGTTTCACCATGCTTGGCTTCAGCAACACCCTGTTTCCCTTCTGGGAAGCCAAGTCTCCCGACCCCTAACCCTCACTTGGGTCTTAACCCAAATTTCCTCTATGGAATGAAACATCTCCCTCTCCATAGGGTGTATTAACAGGCAGTATGTTATCCTCCGGATGGCCTACTCAGTCTGTTTTACCAATCTATGCTTCACCAAGACCCTGGTTCCATCCTGGGAAACCAATTCTCCCCAACCCTAACCCTAATTTGAGTCTCAGCCCGTTTTTCCTTTTTGGAATGAAACATACCGCCGTCCACAGAGTGTACCAAATGTCAGTATGGAAGCCATCTTGATGGCGACTCAGTCTGATTCACCAAGCTAGGCTTCACCAAGACCTCGTTTTCTACCTGGCAAGCCACATCTCCCCTTCCCTAGCCCTAACATGAGATTTTACCCCAATTTTCTTGTGCAACTGTAACAAACCGCTGTCCACGCTTTGAAGTAAAAGAAAGAAGGCACCCCGTTCTGATGGCCCACTCAGTCTGTTTTAGCAAGCTTGCCTTCACCGAAGCCCTGATTCCATTCGGGGAAGCCCAGTCTCCCCAATCCTAACCCTAACCTGGGTTTTAACCCTAATTTCCGTTTGGGAATCAAACATCCCCCGTCCAAACAGTGTTCTAAAAGACAGGAGGCAACCTTTGGTGAAGCCCCACTCACTCTATTTCAACATGCTTGGCTTTTCAGAGGCCCTGGTTCACTCCTGGGAAGCCAAGTCTCCACAACCCTAACCCTACCTGGAGTCTTAACCCTAATGTTCTTGTGCGACTGTAACAAACGCCCATCCACAGGTTGACAGTAGGCAAACCACTCCTTTGGCCCTGTCAGTCTGTTTCACCATGCTTGGCTTCAGCAACACCCTGTTTCCCTTCTGGGAAGCCAAGTCTCCCGACCCCTAACCCTCACTTGGGTCTTAACCCAAATTTCCTCTATGGAATGAAACATGTCCCTGTCCATAGGGTGTATTAACAGGCAGTATGTTATCCTCCTGATGGCCTACTCAGTCTGTTTTACCAATCTATGCTTCACCAAGACCCTGGTTCCATCCTGGGAAACCAATTCTCCCCAACCCTAACCCTAATTTGAGTCTTAGCCCTAATTTCCTTTTTGGACTGAAACATACCGCCGTCCACAGAGTGTACCAAATGTCAGTATGGAAGACATCTTGATGTCCCACTCAGTCTGATTCAGCAAGCTAGGCTTCACCAAGGACCTATTTCCAGCCTGGGAAGCCACATCTCCCCAACCCTAACCCTAACTTGAGACTCAACCTGATTTCGTTGTGCAAATGTAACAAACCCCCATCCTCATGTTGTACTAAAAGACAGTAGGCACACAATTCCTTTGGCCCTCTCAGTCTGTTTCACCATGCTTGGCTTCAGCAACACCGTGTTTCCATTCTGGGAAGCCATATCTCCTGACAGCTAACCCTAACTTGGGTCTTAACCCTAATTTTTTTCTTCCGACTGAAACATTTCCCTGTCCACATGGTGTACTAACTGGCAGTATGTTATACTCCTGATGGCCTACTCAGTCTGTTTTACCAATCTAGGCTTCACCAAAACCCTGGTTACATCCTGGGAAGCCAAGTCTCCCCAACCCTAACCCTAATTTGAGTCTCAGGCCTCGTTTCCTTTTGGGACTGAAACATACCGCCGTCCACAGAGTGTACCAAATGTCAGTATGGAAGACATCTTGATGTCCCACTCAGTCTGATTCAGCAAGCTAGGCTTCACCAAGGACCCGTTTCCAACCTGGGAAGCCACATCTCCCCAACCCTAACCCTAACTTGAGACTTAACCTGATTTTCTTGTGCAAATGTAACAAACCCCCATCCTCATGTTGTACTAAAAGACAGTAGGCACACGATTCCTTTGGCCCTCTCAGTCTGTTTCACCATGCTTGGCTTCAGCAACACCCTGTTTCCCTTCTGGGAAGCCATGTCTCCTGACCGCTAACCCTAACTTGGGTCTTAACCCTAATTTTTTCTTCCGACTGAAACATTTCCCTGTCCACATGGTGTACTAACTGGCAGTATGTTATACTCCTGATGGCCTACTCAGTCTGTTTTACCAATCTAGGCTTCACCAAAACCCTGGTTACAACCTGGGAAGCCAAGTCTCCCCAACCCTAACCCTAATTTGAGTCTCAGGCCTAATTTCCTTTTTGGACTGAAACATACTGCCGTCCACAGAGTGTACCAAATGTCAGTATGGAAGACATCTTGATGTCCCACTCAGTCTGATTCAGCAAGTTAGGCTTCACCAAGGACCCGTTTCCAACCTGGGAAGCCACATCTCCCCAACCCTAACCCTCACATGAGACTTAACCTGATTTTCTTGTGCAAATGTAACAAACCCCCATCCTCATGTCCTACTAAAAGACAGTAGGCACACGATTCCTTTGGCCCTCTCAGTCTGTTTCACCATGCTTGGCTTCAGCAACACCCTGTTTCCCTTCTGGGAAGCCAAGTCTCCCGACCCGTAACCCTCACTTGTGTCTTAACCCAAATATCCTCTATGGAATGAAACATCTCCCTCTCCATAGGGTGTATTAACAGGCAGTATGTTATCCTCCTGATGGCCTACTCAGTCTGTTTTACCAATCTATGCTTCACCAAGACCCTGGTTCCATCCTGGGAAACCAATTCTCCCCAACCCTAACCCTAATTTGAGTCTTAGCCCTTTTTTCCTTTTTGGACTGAAACATACCGCCGTCCACAGAGTGTACCAAATGTCAGTATGGAAGCCATCTTGATGGCGACTCAGTCTGATTCACCAAGCTAGGCTTCACCAAGAACTCGTTTTCTACCTGGCAAGCCACATCTCCCCATCCCTAGCCCTAACATGAGATTTTACCCCAATTTTCTTGTGCAACTGTAACAAACCGCCGTCCATGCTTTGTAGTAAAAGAAAGAAGGCACCCCGTTCTGATGGCCCACTCTGTCTGTTTTAGCAAGCTTGCCTTCACCAAAGCCCTGTTTCCATTCGGGGAAGCCCAGTCTCCCCAATCCTAACCCTAACCTGGTTTTTAACCCTAATTTCCGTTTGGGAATCAAACATCCCCCGTCCAAACAGTGTTCTAAAAGACAGGAGGCAACCCTTGGTGAAGCCCCACTCACTCTATTTCAACATGCTTGGCTTTTCAGAGGCCCTGGTTCACTCCTGGGAAGCCAAGTCTCCACAACCCTAACCCTACCTGGAGTCTTAACCCTAATGTTCTTGTGCGACTGTAACAAACGCCCATCCACAGGTTGACAGTAGGCACACCACTCCTTTGGCCCTGTCAGTCTGTTTCACCATGCTTGGCTTCAGCAACACCCTGTTTCCCTTCTGGGAAGCCAAGTCTCCCGACCCCTAACCCTCACTTGGGTCTTAACCCAAATTTCCTCTATGGATTGAAACATGTCCCTGTCCATAGGGTGTATTAACAGGCAGTATGTTATCCTCCTGATGGCCTACTCAGTCTGTTTTACCAAATTAGGCTTCACCAAGACCCTGGTTCCCTCCTGGGAAAACAAGTCTCCCCAACCCTAAAACTAATTTGAGTCTCAGGCCTAATTTCCTTTTTGGACTGAAACATACTGCCGTCCACAGAGTGTACCAAATGTCAGTATGGAAGACATCTTGATGTCCCACTCAGTCTGATTCAGCAAGTTAGGCTTCACCAAGGACCCGTTTCCAACCTGGGAAGCCACATCTCCCCAACCCTAACCCTAACTTGAGACTCAACCTGATTTTCTTGTGCAAATGTAACAAACCCCCATCCTCATGTCCTACTAAAAGACAGTAGGCACACGATTCGTTTGGCCCTCTCAGTCTGTTTCACCATGCTTGGCTTCAGCAACACCCTGTTTCCCTTCTGGGAAGCCAAGTCTCCCGACCCCTAACCCTCACTTGGGTCTTAACCCAAATATCCTCTATGGAATGAAACATCTCCCTCTCCATAGGGTGTATTAACAGGCAGTATGTTATCCTCCTGATGGCCTACTCAGTCTGTTTTACCAATCTATGCTTCACCAAGACCCTGGTTCCATCCTGGGAAACCAATTCTCCCCAACCCTAACCCTAATTTGAGTCTCAGCCCGTTTTTCCTTTTTGGACTGAAACATACCGCCGTCCACAGAGTGTACCAAATGTCAGTATGGAAGCCATCTTGATGGCGACTCAGTCTGATTCAGCATGCTAGGCTTCACCAAGGACCTATTTCCAGCATGGGAAGCCACATCTCCCCAACCCTAACCCTAACTTGAGACTCAACCTGATTTCGTTGTGCAAATGTAACAAACCCCCATCCTCATGTTGTACTAAAAGACAGTAGGCACACAATTCCTTTGGCCCTCTCAGTCTGTTTCACCATGCTTGGCTTCAGCAACACCGTGTTTCCATTCTGGGAAGCCATATCTCCTGACAGCTAACCCTAACTTGGGTCTTAACCCTAATTTTTTTCTTCCGACTGAAACATTTCCATGTCCACATGGTGTACTAACTGGCAGTATGTTATACTCCTGATGGCCTACTCAGTCTGTTTTACCAATCTAGGCTTCACCAAAACCCTGGTTACATCCTGGGAAGCCAAGTCTCCCCAACCCTAACCCTAATTTGAGTCTCAGGCCTCGTTTCCTTTTGGGACTGAAACATACCGCCATCCACAGAGTGTACCAAATGTCAGTATGGAAGACATCTTGATGTCCCACTCAGTCTGATTCAGCAAGCTAGGCTTCACCAAGGACCCATTTCCAACCTGGGAAGCCACATCTCCCCAACCCTAATCCTAACTTGAGACTTAACCTGATTTTCTTGTGCAAATGTAACAAACCCCCATCCTCATGTGGTACTAAAAGACAGTAGGCACACAATTCCTTTGGTCCTCTCAGTCTGTTTCACCATGCTTGGCTTCAGCAACACCCTGTTTCCCTTCTGGGAAGCCAAGTCTCCCGACCCCTAACCCTCACTTGGGTCTTAACCCAAATTTCCTCTATGGAATGAAACATCTCCCTCTCCATAGGGTGTATTAACATGCAGTATGTTATCCTCCGGATGGCCTACTCAGTCTGTTTTACCAATCTATGCTTCACCAAGACCCTGGTTCCATCCTGGGAAACCAATTCTCCCCAACCCTAACCCTAATTTGAGTCTCAGCCCGTTTTTCCTTTTTGGAATGAAACATACCGCCGTCCACAGAGTGTACCAAATGTCAGTATGGAAGCCATCTTGATGGCGACTCAGTCTGATTCACCAAGCTAGGCTTCACCAAGAACTCGTTTTCTACCTGGCAAGCCACATCTCCCCTTCCCTAGCCCTAACATGAGATTTTACCCCAATTTTCTTGTGCAACTGTAACAAACCGCCGTCCACGCTTTGAAGTAAAAGAAAGAAGGCACCCCGTTCTGATGGCCCACTCAGTCTGTTTTAGCAAGCTTGCCTTCACCGAAGCCCTGATTCCATTCGGGGAAGCCCAGTCTCCCCAATCCTAACCCTAACCTGGGTTTTAACCCTAATTTCCGTTTGGGAATCAAACATCCCCCGTCCAAACAGTGTTCTAAAAGACAGGAGGCAACCTTTGGTGAAGCCCCACTCACTCTATTTCAACATGCTTGGCTTTTCAGAGGCCCTGGTTCACTCCTGGGAAGCCAAGTCTCCACAACCCTAACCCTACCTGGAGTCTTAACCCTAATGTTCTTGTGCGACTGTAACAAACGCCCATCCACAGGTTGACAGTAGGCACACCACTCCTTTGGCCCTGTCAGTCTGTTTCACCATGCTTGGCTTCAGCAACACCCTGTTTCCCTTCTGGGAAGCCAAGTCTCCCGACCCCTAACCCTCACTTGGGTCTTAACCCAAATTTCCTCTATGGAATGAAACATGTCCCTGTCCATAGGGTGTATTAACAGGCAGTATGTTATCCTCCTGATGGCCTACTCAGTCTGTTTTACCAATCTATGCTTCACCAAGACCCTGGTTCCATCCTGGGAAACCAATTCTCCCCAACCCTAACCCTAATTTGAGTCTTAGCCCTAATTTCCTTTTTGGACTGAAACATACCGCCGTCCACAGAGTGTACCAAATGTCAGTATGGAAGACATCTTGATGTCCCACTCAGTCTGATTCAGCAAGCTAGGCTTCACCAAGGACCTATTTCCAGCCTGGGAAGCCACATCTCCCCAACCCTAACCCTAACTTGAGACTCAACCTGATTTCGTTGTGCAAATGTAACAAACCCCCATCCTCATGTTGTACTAAAAGACAGTAGGCACACAATTCCTTTGGCCCTCTCAGTCTGTTTCACCATGCTTGGCTTCAGCAACACCGTGTTTCCATTCTGGGAAGCCATATCTCCTGACAGCTAACCCTAACTTGGGTCTTAACCCTAATTTTTTTCTTCCGACTGAAACATTTCCCTGTCCACATGGTGTACTAACTGGCAGTATGTTATACTCCTGATGGCCTACTCAGTCTGTTTTACCAATCTAGGCTTCACCAAAACCCTGGTTACATCCTGGGAAGCCAAGTCTCCCCAACCCTAACCCTAATTTGAGTCTCAGGCCTCGTTTCCTTTTGGGACTGAAACATACCGCCGTCCACAGAGTGTACCAAATGTCAGTATGGAAGACATCTTGATGTCCCACTCAGTCTGATTCAGCAAGCTAGGCTTCACCAAGGACCCGTTTCCAACCTGGGAAGCCACATCTCCCCAACCCTAACCCTAACTTGAGACTTAACCTGATTTTCTTGTGCAAATGTAACAAACCCCCATCCTCATGTTGTACTAAAAGACAGTAGGCACACGATTCCTTTGGCCCTCTCAGTCTGTTTCACCATGCTTGGCTTCAGCAACACCCTGTTTCCCTTCTGGGAAGCCATGTCTCCTGACCGCTAACCCTAACTTGGGTCTTAACCCTAATTTTTTCTTTGGACTGAAACATTTCCCTGTCCACATGGTGTACTAACTGGCAGTATGTTATACTCCTGATGGCCTACTCAGTCTGTTTTACCAATCTAGGCTTCACCAAAACCCTGGTT
This sequence comes from Heloderma suspectum, assembly GCF_057233095.1. Taxonomy (NCBI): domain Eukaryota; kingdom Metazoa; phylum Chordata; class Lepidosauria; order Squamata; family Helodermatidae; genus Heloderma; species Heloderma suspectum. The sequence goes on from NC_139461.1 coordinate 148,014,897, forward strand.
ACAACCTGGGAAGCCAAGTCTCCCCAACCCTAACCCTAATTTGAGTCTCAGGCCTAATTTCCTTTTTGGACTGAAACATACTGCCGTCCACAGAGTGTACCAAATGTCAGTATGGAAGACATCTTGATGTCCCACTCAGTCTGATTCAGCAAGTTAGGCTTCACCAAGGACCCGTTTCCAACCTGGGAAGCCACATCTCCCCAACCCTAACCCTCACATGAGACTTAACCTGATTTTCTTGTGCAAATGTAACAAACCCCCATCCTCATGTCCTACTAAAAGACAGTAGGCACACGATTCCTTTGGCCCTCTCAGTCTGTTTCACCATGCTTGGCTTCAGCAACACCCTTTTTCCCTTCTGGGAAGCCAAGTCTCCCGACCCGTAACCCTCACTTGGGTCTTAACCCAAATATCCTCTATGGAATGAAACATCTCCCTCTCCATAGGGTGTATTAACAGGCAGTATGTTATCCTCCTGATGGCCTACTCAGTCTGTTTTACCAAATTAGGCTTCACCAAGACCCTGGTTCCCTCCTGGGAAAACAAGTCTCCCCAACCCTAAAACTAATTTGAGTCTCAGGCCTAATTTCCTTTTTGGACTGAAACATACTGCCGTCCACAGAGTGTACCAAATGTCAGTATGGAAGACATCTTGATGTCCCACTCAGTCTGATTCAGCAAGTTAGGCTTCACCAAGGACCCGTTTCCAACCTGGGAAGCCACATCTCCCCAACCCTAACCCTAACTTGAGACTCAACCTGATTTTCTTGTGCAAATGTAACAAACCCCCATCCTCATGTCCTACTAAAAGACAGTAGGCACACGATTCGTTTGGCCCTCTCAGTCTGTTTCACCATGCTTGGCTTCAGCAACACCCTGTTTCCCTTCTGGGAAGCCAAGTCTCCCGACCCCTAACCCTCACTTGGGTCTTAACCCAAATATCCTCTATGGAATGAAACATCTCCCTCTCCATAGGGTGTATTAACAGGCAGTATGTTATCCTCCTGATGGCCTACTCAGTCTGTTTTACCAATCTATGCTTCACCAAGACCCTGGTTCCATCCTGGGAAACCAATTCTCCCCAACCCTAACCCTAATTTGAGTCTCAGCCCGTTTTTCCTTTTTGGACTGAAACATACCGCCGTCCACAGAGTGTACCAAATGTCAGTATGGAAGCCATCTTGATGGCGACTCAGTCTGATTCACCTAGCTAGGCTTCACCAAGAACTCGTTTTCTACCTGGCAAGCCACATCTCCCCTTCCCTAGCCCTAACATGAGATTTTACCCCAATTTTCTTGTGCAACTGTAACAAACCGCCGTCCACGCTTTGAAGTAAAAGAAAGAAGGCACCCCGTTCTGATGGCCCACTCAGTCTGTTTTAGCAAGCTTGCCTTCACCAAAGCCCTGATTCCATTCGGGGAAGCCCAGTCTCCCCAATCCTAACCCTAACCTGGGTTTTAACCCTAATTTCCGTTTGGGAATCAAACATCCCCCGTCCAAACAGTGTTCTAAAAGACAGGAGGCAACCCTTGGTGAAGCCCCACTCACTCTATTTCAACATGCTTGGCTTTTCAGAGGCCCTGGTTCACTCCTGGGAAGCCAAGTCTCCACAACCCTAACCCTACCTGGAGTCTTAACCCTAATGTTCTTGTGCGACTGTAACAAACGCCCATCCACAGGTTGACAGTAGGCACACCACTCCTTTGGCCCTGTCAGTCTGTTTCACCATGCTTGGCTTCAGCAACACCCTGTTTCCCTTCTGGGAAGCCAAGTCTCCCGACCCCTAACCCTCACTTGGGTCTTAACCCAAATTTCCTCTATGGAATGAAACATGTCCCTGTCCATAGGGTGTATTAACAGGCAGTATGTTATCCTCCTGATGGCCTACTCAGTCTGTTTTACCAATCTATGCTTCACCAAGACCCCGGTTCCATCCTGGGAAACCAATTCTCCCCAACCCTAACCCTAATTTGAGTCTTAGCCCTAATTTCCTTTTTGGACTGAAACATACCGCCGTCCACAGAGTGTACCAAATGTCAGTATGGAAGACATCTTGATGTCCCACTCAGTCTGATTCAGCATGCTAGGCTTCACCAAGGACCTATTTCCAGCATGGGAAGCCACATCTCCCCAACCCTAACCCTAACTTGAGACTCAACCTGATTTCGTTGTGCAAATGTAACAAACCCCCATCCTCATGTTGTACTAAAAGACAGTAGGCACACAATTCCTTTGGCCCTCTCAGTCTGTTTCACCATGCTTGGCTTCAGCAACACCGTGTTTCCATTCTGGGAAGCCATATCTCCTGACAGCTAACCCTAACTTGGGTCTTAACCCTAATTTTTTTCTTCCGACTGAAACATTTCCATGTCCACATGGTGTACTAACTGGCAGTATGTTATACTCCTGATGGCCTACTCAGTCTGTTTTACCAATCTAGGCTTCACCAAAACCCTGGTTACATCCTGGGAAGCCAAGTCTCCCCAACCCTAACCCTAATTTGAGTCTCAGGCCTCGTTTCCTTTTGGGACTGAAACATACCGCCATCCACAGAGTGTACCAAATGTCAGTATGGAAGACATCTTGATGTCCCACTCAGTCTGATTCAGCAAGCTAGGCTTCACCAAGGACCCATTTCCAACCTGGGAAGCCACATCTCCCCAACCCTAATCCTAACTTGAGACTTAACCTGATTTTCTTGTGCAAATGTAACAAACCCCCATCCTCATGTGGTACTAAAAGACAGTAGGCACACAATTCCTTTGGTCCTCTCAGTCTGTTTCACCATGCTTGGCTTCAGCAACACCCTGTTTCCCTTCTGGGAAGCCAAGTCTCCCGACCCCTAACCCTCACTTGGGTCTTAACCCAAATTTCCTCTATGGAATGAAACATCTCCCTCTCCATAGGGTGTATTAACAGGCAGTATGTTATCCTCCGGATGGCCTACTCAGTCTGTTTTACCAATCTATGCTTCACCAAGACCCTGGTTCCATCCTGGGAAACCAATTCTCCCCAACCCTAACCCTAATTTGAGTCTCAGCCCGTTTTTCCTTTTTGGAATGAAACATACCGCCGTCCACAGAGTGTACCAAATGTCAGTATGGAAGCCATCTTGATGGCGACTCAGTCTGATTCACCAAGCTAGGCTTCACCAAGACCTCGTTTTCTACCTGGCAAGCCACATCTCCCCTTCCCTAGCCCTAACATGAGATTTTACCCCAATTTTCTTGTGCAACTGTAACAAACCGCTGTCCACGCTTTGAAGTAAAAGAAAGAAGGCACCCCGTTCTGATGGCCCACTCAGTCTGTTTTAGCAAGCTTGCCTTCACCGAAGCCCTGATTCCATTCGGGGAAGCCCAGTCTCCCCAATCCTAACCCTAACCTGGGTTTTAACCCTAATTTCCGTTTGGGAATCAAACATCCCCCGTCCAAACAGTGTTCTAAAAGACAGGAGGCAACCTTTGGTGAAGCCCCACTCACTCTATTTCAACATGCTTGGCTTTTCAGAGGCCCTGGTTCACTCCTGGGAAGCCAAGTCTCCACAACCCTAACCCTACCTGGAGTCTTAACCCTAATGTTCTTGTGCGACTGTAACAAACGCCCATCCACAGGTTGACAGTAGGCAAACCACTCCTTTGGCCCTGTCAGTCTGTTTCACCATGCTTGGCTTCAGCAACACCCTGTTTCCCTTCTGGGAAGCCAAGTCTCCCGACCCCTAACCCTCACTTGGGTCTTAACCCAAATTTCCTCTATGGAATGAAACATGTCCCTGTCCATAGGGTGTATTAACAGGCAGTATGTTATCCTCCTGATGGCCTACTCAGTCTGTTTTACCAATCTATGCTTCACCAAGACCCTGGTTCCATCCTGGGAAACCAATTCTCCCCAACCCTAACCCTAATTTGAGTCTTAGCCCTAATTTCCTTTTTGGACTGAAACATACCGCCGTCCACAGAGTGTACCAAATGTCAGTATGGAAGACATCTTGATGTCCCACTCAGTCTGATTCAGCAAGCTAGGCTTCACCAAGGACCTATTTCCAGCCTGGGAAGCCACATCTCCCCAACCCTAACCCTAACTTGAGACTCAACCTGATTTCGTTGTGCAAATGTAACAAACCCCCATCCTCATGTTGTACTAAAAGACAGTAGGCACACAATTCCTTTGGCCCTCTCAGTCTGTTTCACCATGCTTGGCTTCAGCAACACCGTGTTTCCATTCTGGGAAGCCATATCTCCTGACAGCTAACCCTAACTTGGGTCTTAACCCTAATTTTTTTCTTCCGACTGAAACATTTCCCTGTCCACATGGTGTACTAACTGGCAGTATGTTATACTCCTGATGGCCTACTCAGTCTGTTTTACCAATCTAGGCTTCACCAAAACCCTGGTTACATCCTGGGAAGCCAAGTCTCCCCAACCCTAACCCTAATTTGAGTCTCAGGCCTCGTTTCCTTTTGGGACTGAAACATACCGCCGTCCACAGAGTGTACCAAATGTCAGTATGGAAGACATCTTGATGTCCCACTCAGTCTGATTCAGCAAGCTAGGCTTCACCAAGGACCCGTTTCCAACCTGGGAAGCCACATCTCCCCAACCCTAACCCTAACTTGAGACTTAACCTGATTTTCTTGTGCAAATGTAACAAACCCCCATCCTCATGTTGTACTAAAAGACAGTAGGCACACGATTCCTTTGGCCCTCTCAGTCTGTTTCACCATGCTTGGCTTCAGCAACACCCTGTTTCCCTTCTGGGAAGCCATGTCTCCTGACCGCTAACCCTAACTTGGGTCTTAACCCTAATTTTTTCTTCCGACTGAAACATTTCCCTGTCCACATGGTGTACTAACTGGCAGTATGTTATACTCCTGATGGCCTACTCAGTCTGTTTTACCAATCTAGGCTTCACCAAAACCCTGGTTACAACCTGGGAAGCCAAGTCTCCCCAACCCTAACCCTAATTTGAGTCTCAGGCCTAATTTCCTTTTTGGACTGAAACATACTGCCGTCCACAGAGTGTACCAAATGTCAGTATGGAAGACATCTTGATGTCCCACTCAGTCTGATTCAGCAAGTTAGGCTTCACCAAGGACCCGTTTCCAACCTGGGAAGCCACATCTCCCCAACCCTAACCCTCACATGAGACTTAACCTGATTTTCTTGTGCAAATGTAACAAACCCCCATCCTCATGTCCTACTAAAAGACAGTAGGCACACGATTCCTTTGGCCCTCTCAGTCTGTTTCACCATGCTTGGCTTCAGCAACACCCTGTTTCCCTTCTGGGAAGCCAAGTCTCCCGACCCGTAACCCTCACTTGTGTCTTAACCCAAATATCCTCTATGGAATGAAACATCTCCCTCTCCATAGGGTGTATTAACAGGCAGTATGTTATCCTCCTGATGGCCTACTCAGTCTGTTTTACCAATCTATGCTTCACCAAGACCCTGGTTCCATCCTGGGAAACCAATTCTCCCCAACCCTAACCCTAATTTGAGTCTTAGCCCTTTTTTCCTTTTTGGACTGAAACATACCGCCGTCCACAGAGTGTACCAAATGTCAGTATGGAAGCCATCTTGATGGCGACTCAGTCTGATTCACCAAGCTAGGCTTCACCAAGAACTCGTTTTCTACCTGGCAAGCCACATCTCCCCATCCCTAGCCCTAACATGAGATTTTACCCCAATTTTCTTGTGCAACTGTAACAAACCGCCGTCCATGCTTTGTAGTAAAAGAAAGAAGGCACCCCGTTCTGATGGCCCACTCTGTCTGTTTTAGCAAGCTTGCCTTCACCAAAGCCCTGTTTCCATTCGGGGAAGCCCAGTCTCCCCAATCCTAACCCTAACCTGGTTTTTAACCCTAATTTCCGTTTGGGAATCAAACATCCCCCGTCCAAACAGTGTTCTAAAAGACAGGAGGCAACCCTTGGTGAAGCCCCACTCACTCTATTTCAACATGCTTGGCTTTTCAGAGGCCCTGGTTCACTCCTGGGAAGCCAAGTCTCCACAACCCTAACCCTACCTGGAGTCTTAACCCTAATGTTCTTGTGCGACTGTAACAAACGCCCATCCACAGGTTGACAGTAGGCACACCACTCCTTTGGCCCTGTCAGTCTGTTTCACCATGCTTGGCTTCAGCAACACCCTGTTTCCCTTCTGGGAAGCCAAGTCTCCCGACCCCTAACCCTCACTTGGGTCTTAACCCAAATTTCCTCTATGGATTGAAACATGTCCCTGTCCATAGGGTGTATTAACAGGCAGTATGTTATCCTCCTGATGGCCTACTCAGTCTGTTTTACCAAATTAGGCTTCACCAAGACCCTGGTTCCCTCCTGGGAAAACAAGTCTCCCCAACCCTAAAACTAATTTGAGTCTCAGGCCTAATTTCCTTTTTGGACTGAAACATACTGCCGTCCACAGAGTGTACCAAATGTCAGTATGGAAGACATCTTGATGTCCCACTCAGTCTGATTCAGCAAGTTAGGCTTCACCAAGGACCCGTTTCCAACCTGGGAAGCCACATCTCCCCAACCCTAACCCTAACTTGAGACTCAACCTGATTTTCTTGTGCAAATGTAACAAACCCCCATCCTCATGTCCTACTAAAAGACAGTAGGCACACGATTCGTTTGGCCCTCTCAGTCTGTTTCACCATGCTTGGCTTCAGCAACACCCTGTTTCCCTTCTGGGAAGCCAAGTCTCCCGACCCCTAACCCTCACTTGGGTCTTAACCCAAATATCCTCTATGGAATGAAACATCTCCCTCTCCATAGGGTGTATTAACAGGCAGTATGTTATCCTCCTGATGGCCTACTCAGTCTGTTTTACCAATCTATGCTTCACCAAGACCCTGGTTCCATCCTGGGAAACCAATTCTCCCCAACCCTAACCCTAATTTGAGTCTCAGCCCGTTTTTCCTTTTTGGACTGAAACATACCGCCGTCCACAGAGTGTACCAAATGTCAGTATGGAAGCCATCTTGATGGCGACTCAGTCTGATTCAGCATGCTAGGCTTCACCAAGGACCTATTTCCAGCATGGGAAGCCACATCTCCCCAACCCTAACCCTAACTTGAGACTCAACCTGATTTCGTTGTGCAAATGTAACAAACCCCCATCCTCATGTTGTACTAAAAGACAGTAGGCACACAATTCCTTTGGCCCTCTCAGTCTGTTTCACCATGCTTGGCTTCAGCAACACCGTGTTTCCATTCTGGGAAGCCATATCTCCTGACAGCTAACCCTAACTTGGGTCTTAACCCTAATTTTTTTCTTCCGACTGAAACATTTCCATGTCCACATGGTGTACTAACTGGCAGTATGTTATACTCCTGATGGCCTACTCAGTCTGTTTTACCAATCTAGGCTTCACCAAAACCCTGGTTACATCCTGGGAAGCCAAGTCTCCCCAACCCTAACCCTAATTTGAGTCTCAGGCCTCGTTTCCTTTTGGGACTGAAACATACCGCCATCCACAGAGTGTACCAAATGTCAGTATGGAAGACATCTTGATGTCCCACTCAGTCTGATTCAGCAAGCTAGGCTTCACCAAGGACCCATTTCCAACCTGGGAAGCCACATCTCCCCAACCCTAATCCTAACTTGAGACTTAACCTGATTTTCTTGTGCAAATGTAACAAACCCCCATCCTCATGTGGTACTAAAAGACAGTAGGCACACAATTCCTTTGGTCCTCTCAGTCTGTTTCACCATGCTTGGCTTCAGCAACACCCTGTTTCCCTTCTGGGAAGCCAAGTCTCCCGACCCCTAACCCTCACTTGGGTCTTAACCCAAATTTCCTCTATGGAATGAAACATCTCCCTCTCCATAGGGTGTATTAACATGCAGTATGTTATCCTCCGGATGGCCTACTCAGTCTGTTTTACCAATCTATGCTTCACCAAGACCCTGGTTCCATCCTGGGAAACCAATTCTCCCCAACCCTAACCCTAATTTGAGTCTCAGCCCGTTTTTCCTTTTTGGAATGAAACATACCGCCGTCCACAGAGTGTACCAAATGTCAGTATGGAAGCCATCTTGATGGCGACTCAGTCTGATTCACCAAGCTAGGCTTCACCAAGAACTCGTTTTCTACCTGGCAAGCCACATCTCCCCTTCCCTAGCCCTAACATGAGATTTTACCCCAATTTTCTTGTGCAACTGTAACAAACCGCCGTCCACGCTTTGAAGTAAAAGAAAGAAGGCACCCCGTTCTGATGGCCCACTCAGTCTGTTTTAGCAAGCTTGCCTTCACCGAAGCCCTGATTCCATTCGGGGAAGCCCAGTCTCCCCAATCCTAACCCTAACCTGGGTTTTAACCCTAATTTCCGTTTGGGAATCAAACATCCCCCGTCCAAACAGTGTTCTAAAAGACAGGAGGCAACCTTTGGTGAAGCCCCACTCACTCTATTTCAACATGCTTGGCTTTTCAGAGGCCCTGGTTCACTCCTGGGAAGCCAAGTCTCCACAACCCTAACCCTACCTGGAGTCTTAACCCTAATGTTCTTGTGCGACTGTAACAAACGCCCATCCACAGGTTGACAGTAGGCACACCACTCCTTTGGCCCTGTCAGTCTGTTTCACCATGCTTGGCTTCAGCAACACCCTGTTTCCCTTCTGGGAAGCCAAGTCTCCCGACCCCTAACCCTCACTTGGGTCTTAACCCAAATTTCCTCTATGGAATGAAACATGTCCCTGTCCATAGGGTGTATTAACAGGCAGTATGTTATCCTCCTGATGGCCTACTCAGTCTGTTTTACCAATCTATGCTTCACCAAGACCCTGGTTCCATCCTGGGAAACCAATTCTCCCCAACCCTAACCCTAATTTGAGTCTTAGCCCTAATTTCCTTTTTGGACTGAAACATACCGCCGTCCACAGAGTGTACCAAATGTCAGTATGGAAGACATCTTGATGTCCCACTCAGTCTGATTCAGCAAGCTAGGCTTCACCAAGGACCTATTTCCAGCCTGGGAAGCCACATCTCCCCAACCCTAACCCTAACTTGAGACTCAACCTGATTTCGTTGTGCAAATGTAACAAACCCCCATCCTCATGTTGTACTAAAAGACAGTAGGCACACAATTCCTTTGGCCCTCTCAGTCTGTTTCACCATGCTTGGCTTCAGCAACACCGTGTTTCCATTCTGGGAAGCCATATCTCCTGACAGCTAACCCTAACTTGGGTCTTAACCCTAATTTTTTTCTTCCGACTGAAACATTTCCCTGTCCACATGGTGTACTAACTGGCAGTATGTTATACTCCTGATGGCCTACTCAGTCTGTTTTACCAATCTAGGCTTCACCAAAACCCTGGTTACATCCTGGGAAGCCAAGTCTCCCCAACCCTAACCCTAATTTGAGTCTCAGGCCTCGTTTCCTTTTGGGACTGAAACATACCGCCGTCCACAGAGTGTACCAAATGTCAGTATGGAAGACATCTTGATGTCCCACTCAGTCTGATTCAGCAAGCTAGGCTTCACCAAGGACCCGTTTCCAACCTGGGAAGCCACATCTCCCCAACCCTAACCCTAACTTGAGACTTAACCTGATTTTCTTGTGCAAATGTAACAAACCCCCATCCTCATGTTGTACTAAAAGACAGTAGGCACACGATTCCTTTGGCCCTCTCAGTCTGTTTCACCATGCTTGGCTTCAGCAACACCCTGTTTCCCTTCTGGGAAGCCATGTCTCCTGACCGCTAACCCTAACTTGGGTCTTAACCCTAATTTTTTCTTTGGACTGAAACATTTCCCTGTCCACATGGTGTACTAACTGGCAGTATGTTATACTCCTGATGGCCTACTCAGTCTGTTTTACCAATCTAGGCTTCACCAAAACCCTGGTTACAACCTGGGAAGCCAAGTCTCCCCAACCCTAACCCTAATTTGAGTCTCAGGCCTAATTTCCTTTTTGGACTGAAACATACTGCCGTCCACAGAGTGTACCAAATGTCAGTATGGAAGACATCTTGATGTCCCACTCAGTCTGATTCAGCAAGTTAGGCTTCACCAAGGACCCGTTTCCAACCTGGGAAGCCACATCTCCCCAACCCTAACCCTCACATGAGACTTAACCTGATTTTCTTGTGCAAATGTAACAAACCCCCATCCTCATGTCCTACTAAAAGACAGTAGGCACACGATTCCTTTGGCCCTCTCAGTCTGTTTCACCATGCTTGGCTTCAGCAACACCCTTTTTCCCTTCTGGGAAGCCAAGTCTCCCGACCCGTAACCCTCACTTGGGTCTTAACCCAAATATCCTCTATGGAATGAAACATCTCCCTCTCCATAGGGTGTATTAACAGGCAGTATGTTATCCTCCTGATGGCCTACTCAGTCTGTTTTACCAAATTAGGCTTCACCAAGACCCTGGTTCCCTCCTGGGAAAACAAGTCTCCCCAACCCTAAAACTAATTTGAGTCTCAGGCCTAATTTCCTTTTTGGACTGAAACATACTGCCGTCCACAGAGTGTACCAAATGTCAGTATGGAAGACATCTTGATGTCCCACTCAGTCTGATTCAGCAAGTTAGGCTTCACCAAGGACCCGTTTCCAACCTGGGAAGCCACATCTCCCCAACCCTAACCCTAACTTGAGACTCAACCTGATTTTCTTGTGCAAATGTAACAAACCCCCATCCTCATGTCCTACTAAAAGACAGTAGGCACACGATTCGTTTGGCCCTCTCAGTCTGTTTCACCATGCTTGGCTTCAGCAACACCCTGTTTCCCTTCTGGGAAGCCAAGTCTCCCGACCCCTAACCCTCACTTGGGTCTTAACCCAAATATCCTCTATGGAATGAAACATCTCCCTCTCCATAGGGTGTATTAACAGGCAGTATGTTATCCTCCTGATGGCCTACTCAGTCTGTTTTACCAATCTATGCTTCACCAAGACCCTGGTTCCATCCTGGGAAACCAATTCTCCCCAACCCTAACCCTAATTTGAGTCTCAGCCCGTTTTTCCTTTTTGGACTGAAACATACCGCCGTCCACAGAGTGTACCAAATGTCAGTATGGAAGCCATCTTGATGGCGACTCAGTCTGATTCACCTAGCTAGGCTTCACCAAGAACTCGTTTTCTACCTGGCAAGCCACATCTCCCCTTCCCTAGCCCTAACATGAGATTTTACCCCAATTTTCTTGTGCAACTGTAACAAACCGCCGTCCACGCTTTGAAGTAAAAGAAAGAAGGCACCCCGTTCTGATGGCCCACTCAGTCTGTTTTAGCAAGCTTGCCTTCACCAAAGCCCTGATTCCATTCGGGGAAGCCCAGTCTCCCCAATCCTAACCCTAACCTGGGTTTTAACCCTAATTTCCGTTTGGGAATCAAACATCCCCCGTCCAAACAGTGTTCTAAAAGACAGGAGGCAACCCTTGGTGAAGCCCCACTCACTCTATTTCAACATGCTTGGCTTTTCAGAGGCCCTGGTTCACTCCTGGGAAGCCAAGTCTCCACAACCCTAACCCTACCTGGAGTCTTAACCCTAATGTTCTTGTGCGACTGTAACAAACGCCCATCCACAGGTTGACAGTAGGCACACCACTCCTTTGGCCCTGTCAGTCTGTTTCACCATGCTTGGCTTCAGCAACACCCTGTTTCCCTTCTGGGAAGCCAAGTCTCCCGACCCCTAACCCTCACTTGGGTCTTAACCCAAATTTCCTCTATGGAATGAAACATGTCCCTGTCCATAGGGTGTATTAACAGGCAGTATGTTATCCTCCTGATGGCCTACTCAGTCTGTTTTACCAATCTAGGCTTCACCAAGACCCTGGTTCCATCCGGGGAAACAAGTCTCCCCAACCCTAACCCTAATTTGAGTCTCAGGCCTAATTTCCTTTTTGGACTGAAACATACCGCCGTCCACAGAGTGTACCAAATGTCAGTATGGAAGACATCTTGATGTCCCACTCAGTCTGATTCAGCAAGTTAGGCTTCACCAAGGACCCGTTTCCAACCTGGGAAGCCACATCTCCCCAACCCTAACCCTAACTTGAGACTTAACCTGATTTTCTTGTGTGAATGTAACAAACCCCCATCCTCATGTTGTACTGAAAGACAGTAGGCACACAATTCCTTTGGCCCTCTCAGTCTGTTTCACCATGCTTGGCTTCAGCAACACCCTGTTTCCATTCTGGGAAGCCATGTCTCCTGACCGCTAACCCTAACTTGGGTCTTAACCCTAATTTTTTCTTCCGACTGAAACATTTCCCTGTCCACATGGTGTACTAACTGGCAGTATGTTATACTCCTGATGGCCTACTCAGTCTGTTTTACCAATCTAGGCTTCACCAAAACCCTGGTTACATCCTGGGAAGCCAAGTCTCCCCAACCCTAACCCTAATTTGAGTCTCAACCCTCATTTTCTTTTTGGACTGAAACATACCGCCGTCCACAGAGTGTATCAAATGTCAGTATGGAAGACATCTTGATGTCCCACTCAGTCTGATTCAGCAAGTTAGGCTTCACCAAGGACCCGTTTCCAACCTGGGAAGCCACATCTCCCCAACCCTAACCCTATCTTGAGACTTAACCTGATTTTCTTGTGCAAATGTAACAAACCCCCATCCTCATGTTGTACTAAAAGACAGTAGGCATACAATTCCTTTGGCCCTCTCAGTCTGTTTCACCATGCTTGGCTTCAGCAACACCCTGTTTCCATTCTGGGAAGCCATGTCTCCTGACCGCTAACCCTAACTTGGGTCTTAACCCTAATTTTTTCTTTGGACTGAAACATTTCCCTGTCCACATGGTGTACTAACTGGTAGTATGTTATCCTCCTGATGGCCTACTCAGTCTGTTTTAGCAATCTAGGCTTCACCAAGACCCTGGTTACATCCTGGGAAGCCAAGTCTCCCCAACCCTAACCCTAATTTGAGTCTCAGGCCAAATTTCCTTTTTGGACTGAAACATACCGCCGTCCACAGAGTGTACCAAATGTCAGTATGGAAGCCATCTTGATGTCCCACTCAGTCTGATTCAGCAAGCTAGGCTTCACCAAGGATGCGTTTCCAACCTGGGAAGCCACATCTCCCCAACCCTAACCCTCACTTGAGACTTAACCTGATTTTCTTGTGCGAATGTAACAAACCCCCATCCTCATGTTGTACTAAAAGACAGTAGGCACACAATTCCTTTGGCCCTCTCAGTCTGTTTCACCATGCTTGGCTTCAGCAACACCCTGTTTCCCTTCTGGGAAGCCATGTCTCCTGACCGCTAACCCTAACTTGGGTTTTAACCCTAATTTTTTCCTTGGACTGAAAAATTTCCCTGTCCACATGGTGTACTAACTGGCAGTATGTTATCCTCCTGATGGCCTACTCAGTCTGTTTTACCAATCTAGGCTTCACCAAAACCCTGGTTACATCCTGGGAAGCCAAGTCTCCCCAACCCTAACCCTAATTTGAGTCTCAGGCCTAATTTCCTTTTTGGACTGAAACATAACGCCGTCCACAGAGTGTACCAAATGTCAGTATGGAAGACATCTTGATGTCCCACTCAGTCTGATTCAGCAAGTTAGGCTTCACCAAGGACCCGTTTCCAACCTGGGAAGCCACATCTCCCCAACCCTAACCCTAACTTGAGACTTAACCTGATTTTCTTGTGCAAATGTAACAAACCCCCATCCTCATGTTGTACTAAAAGACAGTAGGCATACAATTCCTTTGGCCCTCTCAGTCTGTTTCACCATGCTTGGCTTCAGCAACACCCTTTTTCCCTTCTGGGAAGCCAAGTCTCCCGACCCGTAACCCTCACTTGGGTCTTAACCCAAATATCCTCTATGGAATGAAACATCTCCCTCTCCATAGGGTGTATTAACAGGCAGTATGTTATCCTCCTGATGGCCTACTCAGTCTGTTTTACCAATCTATGCTTCACCAAGACCCTGGTTCCATCCTGGGAAACCAATTCTCCCCAACCCTAACCCTAATTTGAGTCTTAGCCCTTTTTTCCTTTTTGGACTGAAACATACCGCCGTCCACAGAGTGTACCAAATGTCAGTATGGAAGCCATCTTGATGGCGACTCAGTCTGATTCACCAAGCTAGGCTTCACCAAGAACTCGTTTTCTACCTGGCAAGCCACATCTCCCCATCCCTAGCCCTAACATGAGATTTTACCCCAATTTTCTTGTGCAACTGTAACAAACCGCCGTCCATGCTTTGTAGTAAAAGAAAGAAGGCACCCCGTTCTGATGGCCCACTCTGTCTGTTTTAGCAAGCTTGCCTTCACCAAAGCCCTGTTTCCATTCGGGGAAGCCCAGTCTCCCCAATCCTAACCCTAACCTGGTTTTTAACCCTAATTTCCGTTTGGGAATCAAACATCCCCCGTCCAAACAGTGTTCTAAAAGACAGGAGGCAACCCTTGGTGAAGCCCCACTCACTCTATTTCAACATGCTTGGCTTTTCAGAGGCCCTGGTTCACTCCTGGGAAGCCAAGTCTCCACAACCCTAACCCTACCTGGAGTCTTAACCCTAATGTTCTTGTGCGACTGTAACAAACGCCCATCCACAGGTTGACAGTAGGCACACCACTCCTTTGGCCCTGTCAGTCTGTTTCACCATGCTTGGCTTCAGCAACACCCTGTTTCCCTTCTGGGAAGCCAAGTCTCCCGACCCCTAACCCTCACTTGGGTCTTAACCCAAATTTCCTCTATGGATTGAAACATGTCCCTGTCCATAGGGTGTATTAACAGGCAGTATGTTATCCTCCTGATGGCCTACTCAGTCTGTTTTACCAAATTAGGCTTCACCAAGACCCTGGTTCCCTCCTGGGAAAACAAGTCTCCCCAACCCTAAAACTAATTTGAGTCTCAGGCCTAATTTCCTTTTTGGACTGAAACATACTGCCGTCCACAGAGTGTACCAAATGTCAGTATGGAAGACATCTTGATGTCCCACTCAGTCTGATTCAGCAAGTTAGGCTTCACCAAGGACCCGTTTCCAACCTGGGAAGCCACATCTCCCCAACCCTAACCCTAACTTGAGACTCAACCTGATTTTCTTGTGCAAATGTAACAAACCCCCATCCTCATGTCCTACTAAAAGACAGTAGGCACACGATTCGTTTGGCCCTCTCAGTCTGTTTCACCATGCTTGGCTTCAGCAACACCCTGTTTCCCTTCTGGGAAGCCAAGTCTCCCGACCCCTAACCCTCACTTGGGTCTTAACCCAAATATCCTCTATGGAATGAAACATCTCCCTCTCCATAGGGTGTATTAACAGGCAGTATGTTATCCTCCTGATGGCCTACTCAGTCTGTTTTACCAATCTATGCTTCACCAAGACCCTGGTTCCATCCTGGGAAACCAATTCTCCCCAACCCTAACCCTAATTTGAGTCTCAGCCCGTTTTTCCTTTTTGGACTGAAACATACCGCCGTCCACAGAGTGTACCAAATGTCAGTATGGAAGCCATCTTGATGGCGACTCAGTCTGATTCACCTAGCTAGGCTTCACCAAGAACTCGTTTTCTACCTGGCAAGCCACATCTCCCCTTCCCTAGCCCTAACATGAGATTTTACCCCAATTTTCTTGTGCAACTGTAACAAACCGCCGTCCACGCTTTGAAGTAAAAGAAAGAAGGCACCCCGTTCTGATGGCCCACTCAGTCTGTTTTAGCAAGCTTGCCTTCACCAAAGCCCTGATTCCATTCGGGGAAGCCCAGTCTCCCCAATCCTAACCCTAACCTGGGTTTTAACCCTAATTTCCGTTTGGGAATCAAACATCCCCCGTCCAAACAGTGTTCTAAAAGACAGGAGGCAACCCTTGGTGAAGCCCCACTCACTCTATTTCAACATGCTTGGCTTTTCAGAGGCCCTGGTTCACTCCTGGGAAGCCAAGTCTCCACAACCCTAACCCTACCTGGAGTCTTAACCCTAATGTTCTTGTGCGACTGTAACAAACGACCATCCACAGGTTGACAGTAGGCACACCACTCCTTTGGCCCTGTCAGTCTGTTTCACCATGCTTGGCTTCAGCAACACCCTGTTTCCCTTCTGGGAAGCCAAGTCTCCCGACCCCTAACCCTCACTTGGGTCTTAACCCAAATTTCCTCTATGGAATGAAACATGTCCCTGTCCATAGGGTGTATTAACAGGCAGTATGTTATCCTCCTGATGGCCTACTCAGTCTGTTTTACCAATCTAGGCTTCACCAAGACCCTGGTTCCATCCGGGGAAACAAGTCTCCCCAACCCTAACCCTAATTTGAGTCTCAGGCCTAATTTCCTTTTTGGACTGAAACATACCGCCGTCCACAGAGTGTACCAAATGTCAGTATGGAAGACATCTTGATGTCCCACTCAGTCTGATTCAGCAAGTTAGGCTTCACCAAGGACCCGTTTCCAACCTGGGAAGCCACATCTCCCCAACCCTAACCCTAACTTGAGACTTAACCTGATTTTCTTGTGTGAATGTAACAAACCCCCATCCTCATGTTGTACTGAAAGACAGTAGGCACACAATTCCTTTGGCCCTCTCAGTCTGTTTCACCATGCTTGGCTTCAGCAACACCCTGTTTCCATTCTGGGAAGCCATGTCTCCTGACCGCTAACCCTAACTTGGGTCTTAACCCTAATTTTTTCTTCCGACTGAAACATTTCCCTGTCCACATGGTGTACTAACTGGCAGTATGTTATACTCCTGATGGCCTACTCAGTCTGTTTTACCAATCTAGGCTTCACCAAAACCCTGGTTACATCCTGGGAAGCCAAGTCTCCCCAACCCTAACCCTAATTTGAGTCTCAACCCTCATTTTCTTTTTGGACTGAAACATACCGCCGTCCACAGAGTGTATCAAATGTCAGTATGGAAGACATCTTGATGTCCCACTCAGTCTGATTCAGCAAGTTAGGCTTCACCAAGGACCCGTTTCCAACCTGGGAAGCCACATCTCCCCAACCCTAACCCTATCTTGAGACTTAACCTGATTTTCTTGTGCAAATGTAACAAACCCCCATCCTCATGTTGTACTAAAAGACAGTAGGCATACAATTCCTTTGGCCCTCTCAGTCTGTTTCACCATGCTTGGCTTCAGCAACACCCTGTTTCCATTCTGGGAAGCCATGTCTCCTGACCGCTAACCCTAACTTGGGTCTTAACCCTAATTTTTTCTTTGGACTGAAACATTTCCCTGTCCACATGGTGTACTAACTGGTAGTATGTTATCCTCCTGATGGCCTACTCAGTCTGTTTTAGCAATCTAGGCTTCACCAAGACCCTGGTTACATCCTGGGAAGCCAAGTCTCCCCAACCCTAACCCTAATTTGAGTCTCAGGCCAAATTTCCTTTTTGGACTGAAACATACCGCCGTCCACAGAGTGTACCAAATGTCAGTATGGAAGCCATCTTGATGTCCCACTCAGTCTGATTCAGCAAGCTAGGCTTCACCAAGGATGCGTTTCCAACCTGGGAAGCCACATCTCCCCAACCCTAACCCTCACTTGAGACTTAACCTGATTTTCTTGTGCGAATGTAACAAACCCCCATCCTCATGTTGTACTAAAAGACAGTAGGCACACAATTCCTTTGGCCCTCTCAGTCTGTTTCACCATGCTTGGCTTCAGCAACACCCTGTTTCCCTTCTGGGAAGCCATGTCTCCTGACCGCTAACCCTAACTTGGGTTTTAACCCTAATTTTTTCCTTGGACTGAAAAATTTCCCTGTCCACATGGTGTACTAACTGGCAGTATGTTATCCTCCTGATGGCCTACTCAGTCTGTTTTACCAATCTAGGCTTCACCAAAACCCTGGTTACATCCTGGGAAGCCAAGTCTCCCCAACCCTAACCCTAATTTGAGTCTCAGGCCTAATTTCCTTTTTGGACTGAAACATAACGCCGTCCACAGAGTGTACCAAATGTCAGTATGGAAGACATCTTGATGTCCCACTCAGTCTGATTCAGCAAGTTAGGCTTCACCAAGGACCCGTTTCCAACCTGGGAAGCCACATCTCCCCAACCCTAACCCTAACTTGAGACTTAACCTGATTTTCTTGTGCAAATGTAACAAACCCCCATCCTCATGTTGTACTAAAAGACAGTAGGCATACAATTCCTTTGGCCCTCTCAGTCTGTTTCACCATGCTTGGCTTCAGCAACACCCTGTTTCCATTCTGGGAAGCCATGTCTCCTGACCGCTAACCCTAACTTGGGTCTTAACCCTAATTTTTTCTTTGGACTGAAACAGTTCCCTGTCCACATGGTGTACTAACTGGCAGTATGTTATACTCCTGATGACCTACTCAGTCTGTTTTACCAATCTAGGCTTCACCAAAACCCTGGTTACATCCTGGGAAGCCAATTCTCCCCAACCCTAACCCTAATTTGAGTCTTAGCCCTAATTTCCTTTTTGGACTGAAACATACCGCCGTCCACAGAGTGTACCAAATGTCAGTATGGAAGACATCTTGATGTCCCACTCAGTCTGATTCAGCAAGCTAGGCTTCACCAAGGACGCGTTTCCAAGCTGGGAAGCCACATCTCCCCAACCCTAACCCTCACTTGAGACTTAACCTGATTTTCTTGTGCAAATGTAACAAACCCCCATCCTCATGTTGTACTAAAAGACAGTAGGCACACGATTCCTTTGGCCCTCTCAGTCTGTTTCACCATGCTTGGCTTCAGCAACACCGTGTTTCCATTCTGGGAAGCCATATCTCCTGACCGCTAACCCTAACTTGGGTCTTAACCCTAATTTTTTCTTCCGACTGAAACATTTCCCTGTCCACATGGTGTACTAACTGGCAGTATGTTATACTCCTGATGGCCTACTCAGTCTGTTTTACCAATCTAGGCTTCACCAAAACCCTGGTTACATCCTGGGAAGCCAAGTCTCCCCAACCCTAACCCTAATTTGAGTCTCAGGCCTCGTTTCCTTTTTTGGACTGAAACATACCGCCGTCCACAGAGTGTACCAAATGTCAGTATGGAAGACATCTTGATGTCCCACTCAGTCTGATTCAGCAAGCTAGGCTTCACCAAGGACCCGTTTCCAACCTGGGAAGCCACATCTCCCCAACCCTAACCCTAACTTGAGACTTAACCTGATTTTCTTGTGCAAATGTAACAAACCCCCATCCTCATGTTGTACTAAAAGACAGTAGGCACACGATTCCTTTGGCCCTCTCAGTCTGTTTCACCATGCTTGGCTTCAGCAACACCGTGTTTCCATTCTGGGAAGCCATGTCTCCTGACCGCTAACCCTAACTTGGGTCTTAACCCTAATTTTTTCTTTGGACTGAAACATTTCCCTGTCCACATGGTGTACTAACTGGCAGTAAGTTATACTCCTGATGGCCTACTCAGTCTGTTTTACCAATCTAGGCTTCACCAAAACCCTGGTTACATCCTGGGAAGCCAAGTCTCCCCAACCCTAACCCTAATTTGAGTCTTAGCCCTTTTTTCCTTTTTGGACTGAAACATACCGCCGTCCACAGAGTGTACCAAATGTCAGTATGGAAGCCATCTTGATGGCGACTCAGTCTGATTCACCAAGCTAGGCTTCACCAAGAACTCGTTTTCTACCTGGCAAGCCACATCTCCCCATCCCTAGCCCTAACATGAGATTTTACCCCAATTTTCTTGTGCAACTGTAACAAACCGCCGTCCACGCTTTGTAGTAAAAGAAAGAAGGCACCCCGTTCTGATGGCCCACTCAGTCTGTTTTAGCAAGCTTGCCTTCACCAAAGCCCTGTTTCCATTCGGGGAAGCCCAGTCTCCCCAATCCTAACCCTAACCTGGGTTTTAACCCTAATTTCCGTTTGGGAATCAAACATCCCCCGTCCAAACAGTGTTCTAAAAGACAGGAGGCAACCCTTGGTGAAGCCCCACTCACTCTATTTCAACATGCTTGGCTTTTCAGAGGCCCTGGTTCACTCCTGGGAAGCCAAGTCTCCACAACCCTAACCCTACCTGGAGTCTTAACCCTAATGTTCTTGTGCGACTGTAACAAACGCCCATCCACAGGTTGACAGTAGGCACACCACTCCTTTGGCCCTGTCAGTCTGTTTCACCATGCTTGGCTTCAGCAACACCCTGTTTCCCTTCTGGGAAGCCAAGTCTCCCGACCCCTAACCCTCACTTGGGTCTTAACCCAAATATCCTCTATGGAATGAAACATGTCCCTGTCCATAGGGTGTATTAACAGGCAGTATGTTATCCTCCGGATGGCCTACTCAGTCTGTTTTACCAATCTATGCTTCACCAAGACCCTGGTTCCATCCTGGGAAACCAATTCTCCCCAACCCTAACCCTAATTTGAGTCTCAGCCCGTTTTTCCTTTTTGGACTGAAACATACCGCCGTCCACAGAGTGTACCAAATGTCAGTATGGAAGCCATCTTGATGGCGACTCAGTCTGATTCACCAAGCTAGGCTTCACCAAGAACTCGTTTTCTACCTGGCAAGCCACATCTCCCCTTCCCTAGCCCTAACATGAGATTTTACCCCAATTTTCTTGTGCAACTGTAACAAACCGCCGTCCACGCTTTGAAGTAAAAGAAAGAAGGCACCCCGTTCTGATGGCCCACTCAGTCTGTTATAGCAAGCTTGCATTCACCAAAGCCCTGATTCCATTCGGGGAAGCCCAGTCTCCCCAATCCTAACCCTAACCTGGGTTTTAACCCTAATTTCCGTTTGGGAATCAAACATCCCCCGTCCAAACAGTGTTCTAAAAGACAGGAGGCAACCCTTGGTGAAGCCCCACTCACTCTATTTCAACATGCTTGGCTTTTCAGAGGCCCTGGTTCACTCCTGGGAAGCCAAGTCTCCACAACCCTAACCCTACCTGGAGTCTTAACCCTAATGTTCTTGTGCGACTGTAACAAACGCCCATCCACAGGTTGACAGTAGGCACACCACTCCTTTGGCCCTGTCAGTCTGTTTCACCATGCTTGGCTTCAGCAACACCCTGTTTCCCTTCTGGGAAGCCAAGTCTCCCGACCCCTAACCCTCACTTGGGTCTTAACCCAAATTTCCTCTATGGAATGAAACATGTCCCTGTCCATAGGGTGTATTAACAGGCAGTATGTTATCCTCCTGATGGCCTACTCAGTCTGTTTTACTAATCTATGCTTCACCAAGACCCTGGTTCCATCCGGGGAAACAAGTCTCCCCAACCCTAACCCGAATTTGAGTCTCAGGCCTAATTTCCTTTTTGGACTGAAACATACCGCCGTCCACAGAGTGTACCAAATGTCAGTATGGAAGCCATCTTGATGGTGACTCAGTCTTATTCACCAAGCTAGGCTTCACCAAGAACTCGTTTTCTACCTGGCAAGCCACATCTCCCCATCGCTAGCCCTAACATGAGATTTTACCCTAATTTTCTTGTGCAATTGTAAGAAACCGCCGTCCACGCTTTGTAGTAAAAGAAAGAAGGCACCCCGTTCTGATGGCCCACTCAGTCTGTTTTACCAAACTCACCGTCACCAACACCTTCTTTCCATTCTGGGAAGACCAGTCTCCCGAACCCTAACCCTAACCTGGGTTTTAACCCTAATTTCCTTTTGGGGATGAAACATCCCCCCGTCCACACAGTGTACTAAAAGACAGGAGGCAACCTTTCATGAAGGCCCACTCATTCTCTTTCAACATGCTTTTCTTTTCCGAGGCCATGGTTCACTCCTGGGAAGGCAAGTCTCCCCAACCCTAACCCTAACTTGGGTCTTAACCCTAATTTTTTCTTTGGACTGAAACATTTCCCTGTCCACATGGTATACTAACTGGCAGTATGTTATACTCCTGACGGTCTACTCAGTCTGTTTTACCAATCGAGGTTTCACCAAGACCCTGGTTCCATCCTGGGAAGCCCAGTCTCCCCAACGCTAACTCTAACTTGGGTTTCAACCCAAATATTGTAGAGGAACGTTAACATCCCACAGTTCACAAGGTGTAGTAAAAGACAAGAGGCAACCCATCCTGTTGGGCCACTCAATCGGTGTCACCATGCTTGGCTTTACCGAGTTCCTGTTTCCCTCCTGAGTAGCCCAGTCTCCCCAACCCTAATCCTAATTGGAGTCTCAACACTAATCTCCTTTTTGGACTGAAACATACCGCCGTCCACAGAGTGTACCAAATGTCAGTATGGAAGCCATCTTGTTGTCCCACTCAGTCTGATTCACCAAGCTAGGCTTCACCAAGAACCCATTTCCAACCTGGGAAGTCCAGTCTCCCAAACCCTAACCCCAACGTCGGTTTTAACCCTAATTTCCTTTTAGGAATGAAACATCCCCCCATCCACACGGTGTTCTAGAAGAAAGGAGGCAACCCTTCGTGAAGGCCCACTCATTCTGTTTCAACATGCTTGGCTTTTCCGAGGCCCTGGTTCACTCCTGGGAAGCCACGTCTCCCCAACCCTAACTCTAACTTGAGACTTAACCTAATTTTCTTGTGCAACTGTAACAAACCGCCGTCCACACTTTGCACTAAAAGATAGTACGCACCCCGTTCTGATGTCCCACTCAGTCTGTTTTACCATGCTCGCCTTCACCAACACCCTGTTTCCATTCTGGGAAGCCCATTCTCCCGAACCCTACCCTAACTTGGGTTTTAACCCTAATTTCCTCTTGGGAATGAAACATCCCCCCGTCCACACAGTGTACTAAAAGACAGGAGGCAACTTTCGTGAAGGCCCACTCATTCTCTTTCAACATGCTTTTCTTTTCCGAGGCCATGGTTCACTCCTGGGAAGTCAAGTCTCCCCAACCCTAACCGTAACTTGGATCTTAACCCTAATTTCCTCTTGGGACTGAAACATGTCCCTGTCCACACTGTGTACTAACGGGCAATATATTATCCTCCTGATGGCCCATTCAGTCTGTTTTAGCAATCTAGGCTTCACCAAAACCCTGGTTACATCCTGGGAAGCCAAGTCTCCCCAACCCTAACCCTAATTTGAGTCTCAGGCCAAATTTCCTTTTTGGACTGAAACATACCGCCATCCACAGAGTGTACCAAATGTCAGTATGGAAGCCATCTTGATGGCGACTCAGTCTGATTCACCAAGCTAGGCTTCACCAAGAACTCGTTTTCTACCTGGCAAGCCACATCTGCCCATCCCTAGCCCTAACATGAGATTTTACCCCAATTTTCTTGTGCAACTGTAACAAACCGCCGTCCACGCTTTGTAGTAAAAGAAAGAAGGCACCCCGTTCTGATGGCCCACTCAGTCTGTTTTAGCAAGCTTGCCTTCACCAAAGCCCTGTTTCAATTCAGGGAAGCCCAGTCTCCCCAATCCTAACCCTAACCTGGGTTTTAACCCTAATTTCCGTTTGGGAATCAAACATCCCCCGTCCAAACAGTGTTCTAAAAGACAGGAGGCAACCCTTGGTGAAGCCCCACTCACTCTATTTCAACATGCTTGGCTTTTCAGAGGCCCTGGTTCACTCCTGGGAAGCCAAGTCTCCACAACCCTAACCCTACCTGGAGTCTTAACCCTAATGTTCTTGTGCGACTGTAACAAACGCCCATCCACAGGTTGACAGTAGGCACACCACTCCTTTGGCCCTGTCAGTCTGTTTCACCATGCTTGGCTTCAGCAACACCCTGTTTCCCTTCTGGGAAGCCAAGTCTCCCGACCCCTAACCCTCACTTGGGTCTTAACCCAAATTTCCTCTATGGAATGAAACATGTCCCTGTCCATAGGGTGTATTAAAAGGCAGTATGTTATCCTCCTGATGGCCTACTCAGTCTGTTTTACCAATCTATGCTTCACCAAGACCCTGGTTCCATCCTGGGAAACCAATTCTCCCCAACCCTAACCCTAATTTGAGTCTTAGCCCTAATTTCCTTTTTGGACTGAAACATACCGCCGTCCACAGAGTGTACCAAATGTCAGTATGGAAGACATCTTGATGTCCCACTCAGTCTGATTCAGCAAGCTAGGCTTCACCAAGGACCCGTTTCCAACCTGGGAAGCCACATCTCCCCAACCCTAACCCTAACTTGAGACTTAACCTGATTTTCTTGTGCAAATGTAACAAACCCCCATCCTCATGTTGTACTAAAAGACAGTAGGCATACAATTCCTTTGGCCCTCTCAGTCTGTTTCACCATGCTTGGCTTCAGCAACACCCTGTTTCCATTCTGGGAAGCCATGTCTCCTGACCGCTAACCCTAACTTGGGTCTTAACCCTAATTTTTTCTTTGGACTGAAACATTTCCCTGTCCACATGGTGTACTAACTGGCAGTATGTTATCCTCCTGATGGCCTACTCAGTCTGTTTTAGCAATCTAGGCTTCACCAAGACCCTGGTTACATCCTGGGAAGCCAAGTCTCCCCAACCCTAACCCTAATTTGAGTCTCAGGCCAAATTTCCTTTTTGGACTGAAACATACCGCCGTCCACAGAGTGTACCAAATGTCACTATGGAAGCCATCTTGATGTCCCACTCAGTCTGATTCAGCAAGCTAGGCTTCACCAAGGATGCGTTTCCAACCTGGGAAGCCACATCTCCCCAACCCTAACCCTCACTTGAGACTTAACCTGATTTTCTTGTGCGAATGTAACAAACCCCCATCCTCATGTTGTACTAAAAGACAGTAGGCACACAATTCCTTTGGCCCTCTCAGTCTGTTTCACCATGCTTGGCTTCAGCAACACCCTGTTTCCCTTCTGGGAAGCCATGTCTCCTGACCGCTAACCCTAACTTGGGTTTTAACCCTAATTTTTTCCTTGGACTGAAACATTTCCCTGTCCACATGGTGTACTAACTGGCAGTATGTTATCCTCCTGATGGCCTACTCAGTCTGTTTTACCAATCTAGGCTTCACCAAAACCCTGGTTACATCCTGGGAAGCCAAGTCTCCCCAACCCTAACCCTAATTTGAGTCTCAGGCCTAATTTCCTTTTTGGACTGAAACATAACGCCGTCCACAGAGTGTACCAAATGTCAGTATGGAAGACATCTTGATGTCCCACTCAGTCTGATTCAGCATGTTAGGCTTCACCAAGGACCCGTTTCCAACCTGGGAAGCCACATCTCCCCAACCCTAACCCTAACTTGAGACTTAACCTGATTTTCTTGTGCAAATGTAACAAACCCCCATCCTCATGTTGTACTAAAAGACAGTAGGCATACAATTCCTTTGGCCCTCTCAGTCTGTTTCACCATGCTTGGCTTCAGCAACACCCTGTTTCCATTCTGGGAAGCCATGTCTCCTGACCGCTAACCCTAACTTGGGTCTTAACCCTAATTTTTTCTTTGGACTGAAACATTTCCCTGTCCACATGGTGTACTAACTGGCAGTATGTTCTCCTCCTGATGGCCTACTCAGTCTGTTTTAGCAATCTAGGCTTCACCAAGACCCTGGTTACATCCTGGGAAGCCAAGTCTCCCCAACCCTAACCCTAATTTGAGTCTCAGGCCAAATTTCCTTTTTGGACTGAAACATACCGCCGTCCACAGAGTGTACCAAATGTCACTATGGAAGCCATCTTGATGTCCCACTCAGTCTGATTCAGCAAGCTAGGCTTCACCAAGGATGCATTTCCAACCTGGGAAGCCACATCTCCCCAACCCTAACCCTCACTTGAGACTTAACCTGATTTTCTTGTGCGAATGTAACAAACCCCCATCCTCATGTTGTACTAAAAGACAGTAGGCACACAATTCCTTTGGCCCTCTCAGTCTGTTTCACCATGCTTGGCTTCAGCAACACCCTGTTTCCCTTCTGGGAAGCCATGTCTCCTGACCGCTAACCCTAACTTGGGTTTTAACCCTAATTTTTTCCTTGGACTGAAACATTTCCCTGTCCACATGGTGTACTAACTGGCAGTATGTTATCCTCCTGATGGCCTACTCAGTCTGTTTTACCAATCTAGGCTTCACCAAAACCCTGGTTACATCCTGGGAAGCCAAGTCTCCCCAACCCTAACCCTAATTTGAGTCTCAGGCCTAATTTCCTTTTTGGACTGAAACATAACGCCGTCCACAGAGTGTACCAAATGTCAGTATGGAAGACATCTTGATGTCCCACTCAGTCTGATTCAGCAAGCTAGGCTTCACCAAGGACGCGTTTCCAACCTGGAAAGCCACATCTCCCCAACCCTAACCCTAACTTGACACTTAACCTGATTTTCTTGTGCAAATGTAACAAACCCCCATCCTCATGTTGTACTAAAAGACAGTAGGCACACAATTCCTTTGGCCCTCTCAGTCTGTTTCACCATGCTTGGCTTCAGCAACACCCTGTTTCCCTTCTGGGAAGCCATGTCTCCTGACCGCTAACCCTAACTTGGGTCTTAACCCTAATTTTTTCCTTGGACTGAAACATTTCCCTGTCCACATGGTGTACTAACTGGCAGTATGTTATACTCCTGATGGCCTACTCAGTCTGTTTTACCAATCTAGGCTTCACCAAAACACTGGTTACATCCTGGGAAGCCAAGTCTCCCCAACCCTAACCCTAATTTGAGTCTCAGGCCCAATTTCCTTTTTGGACTGAAACATAATGCCGTCCACAGAGTGTACCAAATGTCAGTATGGAAGACATCTTGATGTCCCTCTCAGTCTGATTCAGCATGTTAGGCTTCACCAAGGACCCGTTTCCAACCTGGGAAGCCACATCTCCCCATCGCTAGCCCTAACATGAGATTTTACCCTAATTTTCTTGTGCAAATGTAACAAACCCCCATCCTCATGTTCTACTAAAAGACAGTAGGCACACAATTCCTTTGGCCCTCTCAGTCTGTTTCACCATGCTTGGCTTCACCAACACCCTGTTTCCCTTCTGGGAAGCCATGTCTCCTGACCGCTAACCCTAACTTGGGTCTTAACCCTAATTTTTTCTTTGGACTGAAACAGTTCCCTGTCCACATGGTGTACTAACTGGCAGTATGTTATACTCCTGATGACCTACTCAGTCTGTTTTACCAATCTAGGCTTCACCAAAACCCTGGTTACATCCTGGGAAGCCAATTCTCCCCAACCCTAACCCTAATTTGAGTCTTAGCCCTAATTTCCTTTTTGGACTGAAACATACCGCCGTCCACAGAGTGTACCAAATGTCAGTATGGAAGCCATCTTGATGTCCCACTCAGTCTGATTCAGCAAGCTAGGCTTCACCAAGGACGCGTTTCCAACCTGGGAAGCCACATCTCCCCAACCCTAACCCTCACTTGAGACTTAACCTGATTTTCTTGTGCAAATGTAACAAACCCCCATCCTCATGTTGTACTAAAAGACAGTAGGCACACGATTCCTTTGGCCCTCTCAGTCTGTTTCACCATGCTTGGCTTCAGCAACACCGTGTTTCCATTCTGGGAAGCCATATCTCCTGACCGCTAACCCTAACTTGGGTCTTAACCCTAATTTTTTCTTCCGACTGAAACATTTCCCTGTCCACATGGTGTACTAACTGGCAGTATGTTATACTCCTGATGGCCTACTCAGTCTGTTTTACCAATCTAGGCTTCACCAAAACCCTGGTTACATCCTGGGAAGCCAAGTCTCCCCAACCCTAACCCTAATTTGAGTCTCAGGCCTCGTTTCCTTTTTTGGACTGAAACATACCGCCGTCCACAGAGTGTACCAAATGT
This sequence comes from Heloderma suspectum, assembly GCF_057233095.1. NCBI lineage: Eukaryota > Metazoa > Chordata > Lepidosauria > Squamata > Helodermatidae > Heloderma > Heloderma suspectum. The sequence goes on from NC_139461.1 coordinate 148,042,429, forward strand.
CAGTATGGAAGACATCTTGATGTCCCACTCAGTCTGATTCAGCAAGCTAGGCTTCACCAAGGACCCGTTTCCAACCTGGGAAGCCACATCTCCCCAACCCTAACCCTAACTTGAGACTTAACCTGATTTTCTTGTGCAAATGTAACAAACCCCCATCCTCATGTTGTACTAAAAGACAGTAGGCACACGATTCCTTTGGCCCTCTCAGTCTGTTTCACCATGCTTGGCTTCAGCAACACCGTGTTTCCATTCTGGGAAGCCATGTCTCCTGACCGCTAACCCTAACTTGGGTCTTAACCCTAATTTTTTCTTTGGACTGAAACATTTCCCTGTCCACATGGTGTACTAACTGGCAGTAAGTTATACTCCTGATGGCCTACTCAGTCTGTTTTACCAATCTAGGCTTCACCAAAACCCTGGTTACATCCTGGGAAGCCAAGTCTCCCCAACCCTAACCCTAATTTGAGTCTTAGCCCTTTTTTCCTTTTTGGACTGAAACATACCGCCGTCCACAGAGTGTACCAAATGTCAGTATGGAAGCCATCTTGATGGCGACTCAGTCTGATTCACCAAGCTAGGCTTCACCAAGAACTCGTTTTCTACCTGGCAAGCCACATCTCCCCATCCCTAGCCCTAACATGAGATTTTACCCCAATTTTCTTGTGCAACTGTAACAAACCGCCGTCCACGCTTTGTAGTAAAAGAAAGAAGGCACCCCGTTCTGATGGCCCACTCTGTCTGTTTTAGCAAGCTTGCCTTCACCAAAGCCCTGTTTCCATTCGGGGAAGCCCAGTCTCCCCAATCCTAACCCTAACCTGGGTTTTAACCCTAATTTCCGTTTGGGAATCAAACATCCCCCGTCCAAACAGTGTTCTAAAAGACAGGAGGCAACCCTTGGTGAAGCCCCACTCACTCTATTTCAACATGCTTGGCTTTTCAGAGGCCCTGGTTCACTCCTGGGAAGCCAAGTCTCCACAACCCTAACCCTACCTGGAGTCTTAACCCTAATGTTCTTGTGCGACTGTAACAAACGCCCATCCACAGGTTGACAGTAGGCACACCACTCCTTTGGCCCTGTCAGTCTGTTTCACCATGCTTGGCTTCAGCAACACCCTGTTTCCCTTCTGGGAAGCCAAGTCTCCCGACCCCTAACCCTCACTTGGGCCTTAACCCAAATTTCCTCTATGGATTGAAACATGTCCCTGTCCATAGGGTGTATTAACAGGCAGTATGTTATCCTCCTGATGGCCTACTCAGTCTGTTTTACCAAATTAGGCTTCACCAAGACCCTGGTTCCCTCCTGGGAAAACAAGTCTCCCCAACCCTAAAACTAATTTGAGTCTCAGGCCTAATTTCCTTTTTGGACTGAAACATACTGCCGTCCACAGAGTGTACCAAATGTCAGTATGGAAGACATCTTGATGTCCCACTCAGTCTGATTCAGCAAGTTAGGCTTCACCAAGGACCCGTTTCCAACCTGGGAAGCCACATCTCCCCAACCCTAACCCTAACTTGAGACTTAACCTGATTTTCTTGTGCAAATGTAACATACCCCCATCCTCATGTCCTACTAAAAGACAGTAGGCACACGATTCGTTTGGCCCTCTCAGTCTGTTTCACCATGCTTGGCTTCAGCAACACCCTGTTTCCCTTCTGGGAAGCCAAGTCTCCCGACCCCTAACCCTCACTTGGGTCTTAACCCAAATATCCTCTATGGAATGAAACATGTCCCTGTCCATAGGGTGTATTAACAGGCAGTATGTTATCCTCCGGATGGCCTACTCAGTCTGTTTTACCAATCTATGCTTCACCAAGACCCTGGTTCCATCCTGGGAAACCAATTCTCCCCAACCCTAACCCTAATTTGAGTCTCAGCCCGTTTTTCCTTTTTGGACTGAAACATACCGCCGTCCACAGAGTGTACCAAATGTCAGTATGGAAGCCATCTTGATGGCGACTCAGTCTGATTCACCAAGCTAGGCTTCACCAAGAACTCATTTTCTACCTGGCAAGCCACATCTCCCCTTCCCTAGCCCTAACATGAGATTTTACCCCAATTTTCTTGTGCAACTGTAACAAACCGCCGTCCACGCTTTGAAGTAAAAGAAAGAAGGCACCCCGTTCTGATGGCCCACTCAGTCTGTTATAGCAAGCTTGCATTCACCAAAGCCCTGATTCCATTCGGGGAAGCCCAGTCTCCCCAATCCTAACCCTAACCTGGGTTTTAACCCTAATTTCCGTTTGGGAATCAAACATCCCCCGTCCAAACAGTGTTCTAAAAGACAGGAGGCAACCCTTGGTGAAGCCCCACTCACTCTATTTCAACATGCTTGGCTTTTCAGAGGCCCTGGTTCACTCCTGGGAAGCCAAGTCTCCACAACCCTAACCCTACCTGGAGTCTTAACCCTAATGTTCTTGTGCGACTGTAACAAACGCCCATCCACAGGTTGACAGTAGGCACACCACTCCTTTGGCCCTGTCAGTCTGTTTCACCATGCTTGGCTTCAGCAACACCCTGTTTCCCTTCTGGGAAGCCAAGTCTCCCGACCCCTAACCCTCACTTGGGTCTTAACCCAAATTTCCTCTATGGAATGAAACATGTCCCTGTCCATAGGGTGTATTAACAGGCAGTATGTTATCCTCCTGATGGCCTACTCAGTCTGTTTTACTAATCTATGCTTCACCAAGACCCTGGTTCCATCCGGGGAAACAAGTCTCCCCAACCCTAACCCGAATTTGAGTCTCAGGCCTAATTTCCTTTTTGGACTGAAACATACCGCCGTCCACAGAGTGTACCAAATGTCAGTATGGAAGCCATCTTGATGGTGACTCAGTCTTATTCACCAAGCTAGGCTTCACCAAGAACTCGTTTTCTACCTGGCAAGCCACATCTCCCCATCGCTAGCCCTAACATGAGATTTTACCCTAATTTTCTTGTGCAATTGTAAGAAACCGCCGTCCACGCTTTGTAGTAAAAGAAAGAAGGCACCCCGTTCTGATGGCCCACTCAGTCTGTTTTACCAAACTCACCGTCACCAACACCTTCTTTCCATTCTGGGAAGACCAGTCTCCCGAACCCTAACCCTAACCTGGGTTTTAACCCTAATTTCCTTTTGGGGATGAAACATCCCCCCGTCCACACAGTGTACTAAAAGACAGGAGGCAACCTTTCATGAAGGCCCACTCATTCTCTTTCAACATGCTTTTCTTTTCCGAGGCCATGGTTCACTCCTGGGAAGGCAAGTCTCCCCAACCCTAACCCTAACTTGGGTCTTAACCCTAATTTTTTCTTTGGACTGAAACATTTCCCTGTCCACATGGTATACTAACTGGCAGTATGTTATACTCCTGACGGTCTACTCAGTCTGTTTTACCAATCGAGGTTTCACCAAGACCCTGGTTCCATCCTGGGAAGCCCAGTCTCCCCAACGCTAACTCTAACTTGGGTTTCAACCCAAATATTGTAGAGGAACGTTAACATCCCACAGTTCACAAGGTGTAGTAAAAGACAAGAGGCAACCCATCCTGTTGGGCCACTCAATCGGTGTCACCATGCTTGGCTTTACCGAGTTCCTGTTTCCCTCCTGAGTAGCCCAGTCTCCCCAACCCTAATCCTAATTGGAGTCTCAACACTAATCTCCTTTTTGGACTGAAACATACCGCCGTCCACAGAGTGTACCAAATGTCAGTATGGAAGCCATCTTGTTGTCCCACTCAGTCTGATTCACCAAGCTAGGCTTCACCAAGAACCCATTTCCAACCTGGGAAGTCCAGTCTCCCAAACCCTAACCCCAACGTCGGTTTTAACCCTAATTTCCTTTTAGGAATGAAACATCCCCCCATCCACACGGTGTTCTAGAAGAAAGGAGGCAACCCTTCGTGAAGGCCCACTCATTCTGTTTCAACATGCTTGGCTTTTCCGAGGCCCTGGTTCACTCCTGGGAAGCCACGTCTCCCCAACCCTAACTCTAACTTGAGACTTAACCTAATTTTCTTGTGCAACTGTAACAAACCGCCGTCCACACTTTGCACTAAAAGATAGTACGCACCCCGTTCTGATGTCCCACTCAGTCTGTTTTACCATGCTCGCCTTCACCAACACCCTGTTTCCATTCTGGGAAGCCCATTCTCCCAAACCCTACCCTAACTTGGGTTTTAACCCTAATTTCCTCTTGGGAATGAAACATCCCCCCGTCCACACAGTGTACTAAAAGACAGGAGGCAACTTTCGTGAAGGCCCACTCATTCTCTTTCAACATGCTTTTCTTTTCCGAGGCCATGGTTCACTCCTGGGAAGTCAAGTCTCCCCAACCCTAACCGTAACTTGGATCTTAACCCTAATTTCCTCTTGGGACTGAAACATGTCCCTGTCCACACTGTGTACTAACGGGCAATATATTATCCTCCTGATGGCCCATTCAGTCTGTTTTAGCAATCTAGGCTTCACCAAAACCCTGGTTACATCCTGGGAAGCCAAGTCTCCCCAACCCTAACCCTAATTTGAGTCTCAGGCCAAATTTCCTTTTTGGACTGAAACATACCGCCATCCACAGAGTGTACCAAATGTCAGTATGGAAGCCATCTTGATGGCGACTCAGTCTGATTCACCAAGCTAGGCTTCACCAAGAACTCGTTTTCTACCTGGCAAGCCACATCTGCCCATCCCTAGCCCTAACATGAGATTTTACCCCAATTTTCTTGTGCAACTGTAACAAACCGCCGTCCACGCTTTGTAGTAAAAGAAAGAAGGCACCCCGTTCTGATGGCCCACTCAGTCTGTTTTAGCAAGCTTGCCTTCACCAAAGCCCTGTTTCAATTCAGGGAAGCCCAGTCTCCCCAATCCTAACCCTAACCTGGGTTTTAACCCTAATTTCCGTTTGGGAATCAAACATCCCCCGTCCAAACAGTGTTCTAAAAGACAGGAGGCAACCCTTGGTGAAGCCCCACTCACTCTATTTCAACATGCTTGGCTTTTCAGAGGCCCTGGTTCACTCCTGGGAAGCCAAGTCTCCACAACCCTAACCCTACCTGGAGTCTTAACCCTAATGTTCTTGTGCGACTGTAACAAACGCCCATCCACAGGTTGACAGTAGGCACACCACTCCTTTGGCCCTGTCAGTCTGTTTCACCATGCTTGGCTTCAGCAACACCCTGTTTCCCTTCTGGGAAGCCAAGTCTCCCGACCCCTAACCCTCACTTGGGTCTTAACCCAAATTTCCTCTATGGAATGAAACATGTCCCTGTCCATAGGGTGTATTAAAAGGCAGTATGTTATCCTCCTGATGGCCTACTCAGTCTGTTTTACCAATCTATGCTTCACCAAGACCCTGGTTCCATCCTGGGAAACCAATTCTCCCCAACCCTAACCCTAATTTGAGTCTTAGCCCTAATTTCCTTTTTGGACTGAAACATACCGCCGTCCACAGAGTGTACCAAATGTCAGTATGGAAGACATCTTGATGTCCCACTCAGTCTGATTCAGCAAGCTAGGCTTCACCAAGGACCCGTTTCCAACCTGGGAAGCCACATCTCCCCAACCCTAACCCTAACTTGAGACTTAACCTGATTTTCTTGTGCAAATGTAACAAACCCCCATCCTCATGTTGTACTAAAAGACAGTAGGCATACAATTCCTTTGGCCCTCTCAGTCTGTTTCACCATGCTTGGCTTCAGCAACACCCTGTTTCCATTCTGGGAAGCCATGTCTCCTGACCGCTAACCCTAACTTGGGTCTTAACCCTAATTTTTTCTTTGGACTGAAACATTTCCCTGTCCACATGGTGTACTAACTGGCAGTATGTTATCCTCCTGATGGCCTACTCAGTCTGTTTTAGCAATCTAGGCTTCACCAAGACCCTGGTTACATCCTGGGAAGCCAAGTCTCCCCAACCCTAACCCTAATTTGAGTCTCAGGCCTAATTTCCTTTTTGGACTGAAACATAACGCCGTCCACAGAGTGTACCAAATGTCAGTATGGAAGACATCTTGATGTCCCACTCAGTCTGATTCAGCATGTTAGGCTTCACCAAGGACCCGTTTCCAACCTGGGAAGCCACATCTCCCCAACCCTAACCCTAACTTGAGACTTAACCTGATTTTCTTGTGCAAATGTAACAAACCCCCATCCTCATGTTGTACTAAAAGACAGTAGGCATACAATTCCTTTGGCCCTCTCAGTCTGTTTCACCATGCTTGGCTTCAGCAACACCCTGTTTCCATTCTGGGAAGCCATGTCTCCTGACCGCTAACCCTAACTTGGGTCTTAACCCTAATTTTTTCTTTGGACTGAAACATTTCCCTGTCCACATGGTGTACTAACTGGCAGTATGTTCTCCTCCTGATGGCCTACTCAGTCTGTTTTAGCAATCTAGGCTTCACCAAGACCCTGGTTACATCCTGGGAAGCCAAGTCTCCCCAACCCTAACCCTAATTTGAGTCTCAGGCCAAATTTCCTTTTTGGACTGAAACATACCGCCGTCCACAGAGTGTACCAAATGTCACTATGGAAGCCATCTTGATGTCCCACTCAGTCTGATTCAGCAAGCTAGGCTTCACCAAGGATGCATTTCCAACCTGGGAAGCCACATCTCCCCAACCCTAACCCTCACTTGAGACTTAACCTGATTTTCTTGTGCGAATGTAACAAACCCCCATCCTCATGTTGTACTAAAAGACAGTAGGCACACAATTCCTTTGGCCCTCTCAGTCTGTTTCACCATGCTTGGCTTCAGCAACAGCCTGTTTCCCTTCTGGGAAGCCATGTCTCCTGACCGCTAACCCTAACTTGGGTTTTAACCCTAATTTTTTCCTTGGACTGAAACATTTCCCTGTCCACATGGTGTACTAACTGGCAGTATGTTATCCTCCTGATGGCCTACTCAGTCTGTTTTACCAATCTAGGCTTCACCAAAACCCTGGTTACATCCTGGGAAGCCAAGTCTCCCCAACCCTAACCCTAATTTGAGTCTCAGGCCTAATTTCCTTTTTGGACTGAAACATAACGCCGTCCACAGAGTGTACCAAATGTCAGTATGGAAGACATCTTGATGTCCCACTCAGTCTGATTCAGCAAGCTAGGCTTCACCAAGGACGCGTTTCCAACCTGGAAAGCCACATCTCCCCAACCCTAACCCTAACTTGACACTTAACCTGATTTTCTTGTGCAAATGTAACAAACCCCCATCCTCATGTTGTACTAAAAGACAGTAGGCACACAATTCCTTTGGCCCTCTCAGTCTGTTTCACCATGCTTGGCTTCAGCAACACCCTGTTTCCCTTCTGGGAAGCCATGTCTCCTGACCGCTAACCCTAACTTGGGTCTTAACCCTAATTTTTTCCTTGGACTGAAACATTTCCCTGTCCACATGGTGTACTAACTGGCAGTATGTTATACTCCTGATGGCCTACTCAGTCTGTTTTACCAATCTAGGCTTCACCAAAACACTGGTTACATCCTGGGAAGCCAAGTCTCCCCAACCCTAACCCTAATTTGAGTCTCAGGCCCAATTTCCTTTTTGGACTGAAACATAATGCCGTCCACAGAGTGTACCAAATGTCAGTATGGAAGACATCTTGATGTCCCTCTCAGTCTGATTCAGCATGTTAGGCTTCACCAAGGACCCGTTTCCAACCTGGGAAGCCACATCTCCCCATCGCTAGCCCTAACATGAGATTTTACCCTAATTTTCTTGTGCAAATGTAACAAACCCCCATCCTCATGTTCTACTAAAAGACAGTAGGCACACAATTCCTTTGGCCCTCTCAGTCTGTTTCACCATGCTTGGCTTCACCAACACCCTGTTTCCCTTCTGGGAAGCCATGTCTCCTGACCGCTAACCCTAACTTGGGTCTTAACCCTAATTTTTTCTTTGGACTGAAACAGTTCCCTGTCCACATGGTGTACTAACTGGCAGTATGTTATACTCCTGATGACCTACTCAGTCTGTTTTACCAATCTAGGCTTCACCAAAACCCTGGTTACATCCTGGGAAGCCAATTCTCCCCAACCCTAACCCTAATTTGAGTCTTAGCCCTAATTTCCTTTTTGGACTGAAACATACCGCCGTCCACAGAGTGTACCAAATGTCAGTATGGAAGACATCTTGATGTCCCACTCAGTCTGATTCAGCAAGCTAGGCTTCACCAAGGACGCGTTTCCAACCTGGGAAGCCACATCTCCCCAACCCTAACCCTCACTTGAGACTTAACCTGATTTTCTTGTGCGAATGTAACAAACCCCCATCCTCATGTTGTACTAAAAGACAGTAGGCACACAATTCCTTTGGCCCTCTCAGTCTGTTTCACCATGCTTGGCTTCAGCAACACCCTGTTTCCCTTCTGGGAAGCCATGTCTCCTGACCGCTAACCCTAACTTGGGTTTTAACCCTAATTTTTTCCTTGGACTGAAAAATTTCCCTGTCCACATGGTGTACTAACTGGCAGTATGTTATCCTCCTGATGGCCTACTCAGTCTGTTTTACCAATCTAGGCTTCACCAAAACCCTGGTTACATCCTGGGAAGCCAAGTCTCCCCAACCCTAACCCTAATTTGAGTCTCAGGCCTAATTTCCTTTTTGGACTGAAACATAACGCCGTCCACAGAGTGTACCAAATGTCAGTATGGAAGACATCTTGATGTCCCACTCAGTCTGATTCAGCAAGTTAGGCTTCACCAAGGACCCGTTTCCAACCTGGGAAGCCACATCTCCCCAACCCTAACCCTAACTTGAGACTTAACCTGATTTTCTTGTGCAAATGTAACAAACCCCCATCCTCATGTTGTACTAAAAGACAGTAGGCATACAATTCCTTTGGCCCTCTCAGTCTGTTTCACCATGCTTGGCTTCAGCAACACCCTTTTTCCCTTCTGGGAAGCCAAGTCTCCCGACCCGTAACCCTCACTTGGGTCTTAACCCAAATATCCTCTATGGAATGAAACATCTCCCTCTCCATAGGGTGTATTAACAGGCAGTATGTTATCCTCCTGATGGCCTACTCAGTCTGTTTTACCAATCTATGCTTCACCAAGACCCTGGTTCCATCCTGGGAAACCAATTCTCCCCAACCCTAACCCTAATTTGAGTCTTAGCCCTTTTTTCCTTTTTGGACTGAAACATACCGCCGTCCACAGAGTGTACCAAATGTCAGTATGGAAGCCATCTTGATGGCGACTCAGTCTGATTCACCAAGCTAGGCTTCACCAAGAACTCGTTTTCTACCTGGCAAGCCACATCTCCCCATCCCTAGCCCTAACATGAGATTTTACCCCAATTTTCTTGTGCAACTGTAACAAACCGCCGTCCATGCTTTGTAGTAAAAGAAAGAAGGCACCCCGTTCTGATGGCCCACTCTGTCTGTTTTAGCAAGCTTGCCTTCACCAAAGCCCTGTTTCCATTCGGGGAAGCCCAGTCTCCCCAATCCTAACCCTAACCTGGTTTTTAACCCTAATTTCCGTTTGGGAATCAAACATCCCCCGTCCAAACAGTGTTCTAAAAGACAGGAGGCAACCCTTGGTGAAGCCCCACTCACTCTATTTCAACATGCTTGGCTTTTCAGAGGCCCTGGTTCACTCCTGGGAAGCCAAGTCTCCACAACCCTAACCCTACCTGGAGTCTTAACCCTAATGTTCTTGTGCGACTGTAACAAACGCCCATCCACAGGTTGACAGTAGGCACACCACTCCTTTGGCCCTGTCAGTCTGTTTCACCATGCTTGGCTTCAGCAACACCCTGTTTCCCTTCTGGGAAGCCAAGTCTCCCGACCCCTAACCCTCACTTGGGTCTTAACCCAAATTTCCTCTATGGATTGAAACATGTCCCTGTCCATAGGGTGTATTAACAGGCAGTATGTTATCCTCCTGATGGCCTACTCAGTCTGTTTTACCAAATTAGGCTTCACCAAGACCCTGGTTCCCTCCTGGGAAAACAAGTCTCCCCAACCCTAAAACTAATTTGAGTCTCAGGCCTAATTTCCTTTTTGGACTGAAACATACTGCCGTCCACAGAGTGTACCAAATGTCAGTATGGAAGACATCTTGATGTCCCACTCAGTCTGATTCAGCAAGTTAGGCTTCACCAAGGACCCGTTTCCAACCTGGGAAGCCACATCTCCCCAACCCTAACCCTAACTTGAGACTCAACCTGATTTTCTTGTGCAAATGTAACAAACCCCCATCCTCATGTCCTACTAAAAGACAGTAGGCACACGATTCGTTTGGCCCTCTCAGTCTGTTTCACCATGCTTGGCTTCAGCAACACCCTGTTTCCCTTCTGGGAAGCCAAGTCTCCCGACCCCTAACCCTCACTTGGGTCTTAACCCAAATATCCTCTATGGAATGAAACATCTCCCTCTCCATAGGGTGTATTAACAGGCAGTATGTTATCCTCCTGATGGCCTACTCAGTCTGTTTTACCAATCTATGCTTCACCAAGACCCTGGTTCCATCCTGGGAAACCAATTCTCCCCAACCCTAACCCTAATTTGAGTCTCAGCCCGTTTTTCCTTTTTGGACTGAAACATACCGCCGTCCACAGAGTGTACCAAATGTCAGTATGGAAGCCATCTTGATGGCGACTCAGTCTGATTCACCTAGCTAGGCTTCACCAAGAACTCGTTTTCTACCTGGCAAGCCACATCTCCCCTTCCCTAGCCCTAACATGAGATTTTACCCCAATTTTCTTGTGCAACTGTAACAAACCGCCGTCCACGCTTTGAAGTAAAAGAAAGAAGGCACCCCGTTCTGATGGCCCACTCAGTCTGTTTTAGCAAGCTTGCCTTCACCAAAGCCCTGATTCCATTCGGGGAAGCCCAGTCTCCCCAATCCTAACCCTAACCTGGGTTTTAACCCTAATTTCCGTTTGGGAATCAAACATCCCCCGTCCAAACAGTGTTCTAAAAGACAGGAGGCAACCCTTGGTGAAGCCCCACTCACTCTATTTCAACATGCTTGGCTTTTCAGAGGCCCTGGTTCACTCCTGGGAAGCCAAGTCTCCACAACCCTAACCCTACCTGGAGTCTTAACCCTAATGTTCTTGTGCGACTGTAACAAACGACCATCCACAGGTTGACAGTAGGCACACCACTCCTTTGGCCCTGTCAGTCTGTTTCACCATGCTTGGCTTCAGCAACACCCTGTTTCCCTTCTGGGAAGCCAAGTCTCCCGACCCCTAACCCTCACTTGGGTCTTAACCCAAATTTCCTCTATGGAATGAAACATGTCCCTGTCCATAGGGTGTATTAACAGGCAGTATGTTATCCTCCTGATGGCCTACTCAGTCTGTTTTACCAATCTAGGCTTCACCAAGACCCTGGTTCCATCCGGGGAAACAAGTCTCCCCAACCCTAACCCTAATTTGAGTCTCAGGCCTAATTTCCTTTTTGGACTGAAACATACCGCCGTCCACAGAGTGTACCAAATGTCAGTATGGAAGACATCTTGATGTCCCACTCAGTCTGATTCAGCAAGTTAGGCTTCACCAAGGACCCGTTTCCAACCTGGGAAGCCACATCTCCCCAACCCTAACCCTAACTTGAGACTTAACCTGATTTTCTTGTGTGAATGTAACAAACCCCCATCCTCATGTTGTACTGAAAGACAGTAGGCACACAATTCCTTTGGCCCTCTCAGTCTGTTTCACCATGCTTGGCTTCAGCAACACCCTGTTTCCATTCTGGGAAGCCATGTCTCCTGACCGCTAACCCTAACTTGGGTCTTAACCCTAATTTTTTCTTCCGACTGAAACATTTCCCTGTCCACATGGTGTACTAACTGGCAGTATGTTATACTCCTGATGGCCTACTCAGTCTGTTTTACCAATCTAGGCTTCACCAAAACCCTGGTTACATCCTGGGAAGCCAAGTCTCCCCAACCCTAACCCTAATTTGAGTCTCAACCCTCATTTTCTTTTTGGACTGAAACATACCGCCGTCCACAGAGTGTATCAAATGTCAGTATGGAAGACATCTTGATGTCCCACTCAGTCTGATTCAGCAAGTTAGGCTTCACCAAGGACCCGTTTCCAACCTGGGAAGCCACATCTCCCCAACCCTAACCCTATCTTGAGACTTAACCTGATTTTCTTGTGCAAATGTAACAAACCCCCATCCTCATGTTGTACTAAAAGACAGTAGGCATACAATTCCTTTGGCCCTCTCAGTCTGTTTCACCATGCTTGGCTTCAGCAACACCCTGTTTCCATTCTGGGAAGCCATGTCTCCTGACCGCTAACCCTAACTTGGGTCTTAACCCTAATTTTTTCTTTGGACTGAAACATTTCCCTGTCCACATGGTGTACTAACTGGTAGTATGTTATCCTCCTGATGGCCTACTCAGTCTGTTTTAGCAATCTAGGCTTCACCAAGACCCTGGTTACATCCTGGGAAGCCAAGTCTCCCCAACCCTAACCCTAATTTGAGTCTCAGGCCAAATTTCCTTTTTGGACTGAAACATACCGCCGTCCACAGAGTGTACCAAATGTCAGTATGGAAGCCATCTTGATGTCCCACTCAGTCTGATTCAGCAAGCTAGGCTTCACCAAGGATGCGTTTCCAACCTGGGAAGCCACATCTCCCCAACCCTAACCCTCACTTGAGACTTAACCTGATTTTCTTGTGCGAATGTAACAAACCCCCATCCTCATGTTGTACTAAAAGACAGTAGGCACACAATTCCTTTGGCCCTCTCAGTCTGTTTCACCATGCTTGGCTTCAGCAACACCCTGTTTCCCTTCTGGGAAGCCATGTCTCCTGACCGCTAACCCTAACTTGGGTTTTAACCCTAATTTTTTCCTTGGACTGAAAAATTTCCCTGTCCACATGGTGTACTAACTGGCAGTATGTTATCCTCCTGATGGCCTACTCAGTCTGTTTTACCAATCTAGGCTTCACCAAAACCCTGGTTACATCCTGGGAAGCCAAGTCTCCCCAACCCTAACCCTAATTTGAGTCTCAGGCCTAATTTCCTTTTTGGACTGAAACATAACGCCGTCCACAGAGTGTACCAAATGTCAGTATGGAAGACATCTTGATGTCCCACTCAGTCTGATTCAGCAAGTTAGGCTTCACCAAGGACCCGTTTCCAACCTGGGAAGCCACATCTCCCCAACCCTAACCCTAACTTGAGACTTAACCTGATTTTCTTGTGCAAATGTAACAAACCCCCATCCTCATGTTGTACTAAAAGACAGTAGGCATACAATTCCTTTGGCCCTCTCAGTCTGTTTCACCATGCTTGGCTTCAGCAACACCCTGTTTCCATTCTGGGAAGCCATGTCTCCTGACCGCTAACCCTAACTTGGGTCTTAACCCTAATTTTTTCTTTGGACTGAAACAGTTCCCTGTCCACATGGTGTACTAACTGGCAGTATGTTATACTCCTGATGACCTACTCAGTCTGTTTTACCAATCTAGGCTTCACCAAAACCCTGGTTACATCCTGGGAAGCCAATTCTCCCCAACCCTAACCCTAATTTGAGTCTTAGCCCTAATTTCCTTTTTGGACTGAAACATACCGCCGTCCACAGAGTGTACCAAATGTCAGTATGGAAGACATCTTGATGTCCCACTCAGTCTGATTCAGCAAGCTAGGCTTCACCAAGGACGCGTTTCCAAGCTGGGAAGCCACATCTCCCCAACCCTAACCCTCACTTGAGACTTAACCTGATTTTCTTGTGCAAATGTAACAAACCCCCATCCTCATGTTGTACTAAAAGACAGTAGGCACACGATTCCTTTGGCCCTCTCAGTCTGTTTCACCATGCTTGGCTTCAGCAACACCGTGTTTCCATTCTGGGAAGCCATATCTCCTGACCGCTAACCCTAACTTGGGTCTTAACCCTAATTTTTTCTTCCGACTGAAACATTTCCCTGTCCACATGGTGTACTAACTGGCAGTATGTTATACTCCTGATGGCCTACTCAGTCTGTTTTACCAATCTAGGCTTCACCAAAACCCTGGTTACATCCTGGGAAGCCAAGTCTCCCCAACCCTAACCCTAATTTGAGTCTCAGGCCTCGTTTCCTTTTTTGGACTGAAACATACCGCCGTCCACAGAGTGTACCAAATGTCAGTATGGAAGACATCTTGATGTCCCACTCAGTCTGATTCAGCAAGCTAGGCTTCACCAAGGACCCGTTTCCAACCTGGGAAGCCACATCTCCCCAACCCTAACCCTAACTTGAGACTTAACCTGATTTTCTTGTGCAAATGTAACAAACCCCCATCCTCATGTTGTACTAAAAGACAGTAGGCACACGATTCCTTTGGCCCTCTCAGTCTGTTTCACCATGCTTGGCTTCAGCAACACCGTGTTTCCATTCTGGGAAGCCATGTCTCCTGACCGCTAACCCTAACTTGGGTCTTAACCCTAATTTTTTCTTTGGACTGAAACATTTCCCTGTCCACATGGTGTACTAACTGGCAGTAAGTTATACTCCTGATGGCCTACTCAGTCTGTTTTACCAATCTAGGCTTCACCAAAACCCTGGTTACATCCTGGGAAGCCAAGTCTCCCCAACCCTAACCCTAATTTGAGTCTTAGCCCTTTTTTCCTTTTTGGACTGAAACATACCGCCGTCCACAGAGTGTACCAAATGTCAGTATGGAAGCCATCTTGATGGCGACTCAGTCTGATTCACCAAGCTAGGCTTCACCAAGAACTCGTTTTCTACCTGGCAAGCCACATCTCCCCATCCCTAGCCCTAACATGAGATTTTACCCCAATTTTCTTGTGCAACTGTAACAAACCGCCGTCCACGCTTTGTAGTAAAAGAAAGAAGGCACCCCGTTCTGATGGCCCACTCAGTCTGTTTTAGCAAGCTTGCCTTCACCAAAGCCCTGTTTCCATTCGGGGAAGCCCAGTCTCCCCAATCCTAACCCTAACCTGGGTTTTAACCCTAATTTCCGTTTGGGAATCAAACATCCCCCGTCCAAACAGTGTTCTAAAAGACAGGAGGCAACCCTTGGTGAAGCCCCACTCACTCTATTTCAACATGCTTGGCTTTTCAGAGGCCCTGGTTCACTCCTGGGAAGCCAAGTCTCCACAACCCTAACCCTACCTGGAGTCTTAACCCTAATGTTCTTGTGCGACTGTAACAAACGCCCATCCACAGGTTGACAGTAGGCACACCACTCCTTTGGCCCTGTCAGTCTGTTTCACCATGCTTGGCTTCAGCAACACCCTGTTTCCCTTCTGGGAAGCCAAGTCTCCCGACCCCTAACCCTCACTTGGGTCTTAACCCAAATATCCTCTATGGAATGAAACATGTCCCTGTCCATAGGGTGTATTAACAGGCAGTATGTTATCCTCCGGATGGCCTACTCAGTCTGTTTTACCAATCTATGCTTCACCAAGACCCTGGTTCCATCCTGGGAAACCAATTCTCCCCAACCCTAACCCTAATTTGAGTCTCAGCCCGTTTTTCCTTTTTGGACTGAAACATACCGCCGTCCACAGAGTGTACCAAATGTCAGTATGGAAGCCATCTTGATGGCGACTCAGTCTGATTCACCAAGCTAGGCTTCACCAAGAACTCGTTTTCTACCTGGCAAGCCACATCTCCCCTTCCCTAGCCCTAACATGAGATTTTACCCCAATTTTCTTGTGCAACTGTAACAAACCGCCGTCCACGCTTTGAAGTAAAAGAAAGAAGGCACCCCGTTCTGATGGCCCACTCAGTCTGTTATAGCAAGCTTGCATTCACCAAAGCCCTGATTCCATTCGGGGAAGCCCAGTCTCCCCAATCCTAACCCTAACCTGGGTTTTAACCCTAATTTCCGTTTGGGAATCAAACATCCCCCGTCCAAACAGTGTTCTAAAAGACAGGAGGCAACCCTTGGTGAAGCCCCACTCACTCTATTTCAACATGCTTGGCTTTTCAGAGGCCCTGGTTCACTCCTGGGAAGCCAAGTCTCCACAACCCTAACCCTACCTGGAGTCTTAACCCTAATGTTCTTGTGCGACTGTAACAAACGCCCATCCACAGGTTGACAGTAGGCACACCACTCCTTTGGCCCTGTCAGTCTGTTTCACCATGCTTGGCTTCAGCAACACCCTGTTTCCCTTCTGGGAAGCCAAGTCTCCCGACCCCTAACCCTCACTTGGGTCTTAACCCAAATTTCCTCTATGGAATGAAACATGTCCCTGTCCATAGGGTGTATTAACAGGCAGTATGTTATCCTCCTGATGGCCTACTCAGTCTGTTTTACTAATCTATGCTTCACCAAGACCCTGGTTCCATCCGGGGAAACAAGTCTCCCCAACCCTAACCCGAATTTGAGTCTCAGGCCTAATTTCCTTTTTGGACTGAAACATACCGCCGTCCACAGAGTGTACCAAATGTCAGTATGGAAGCCATCTTGATGGTGACTCAGTCTTATTCACCAAGCTAGGCTTCACCAAGAACTCGTTTTCTACCTGGCAAGCCACATCTCCCCATCGCTAGCCCTAACATGAGATTTTACCCTAATTTTCTTGTGCAATTGTAAGAAACCGCCGTCCACGCTTTGTAGTAAAAGAAAGAAGGCACCCCGTTCTGATGGCCCACTCAGTCTGTTTTACCAAACTCACCGTCACCAACACCTTCTTTCCATTCTGGGAAGACCAGTCTCCCGAACCCTAACCCTAACCTGGGTTTTAACCCTAATTTCCTTTTGGGGATGAAACATCCCCCCGTCCACACAGTGTACTAAAAGACAGGAGGCAACCTTTCATGAAGGCCCACTCATTCTCTTTCAACATGCTTTTCTTTTCCGAGGCCATGGTTCACTCCTGGGAAGGCAAGTCTCCCCAACCCTAACCCTAACTTGGGTCTTAACCCTAATTTTTTCTTTGGACTGAAACATTTCCCTGTCCACATGGTATACTAACTGGCAGTATGTTATACTCCTGACGGTCTACTCAGTCTGTTTTACCAATCGAGGTTTCACCAAGACCCTGGTTCCATCCTGGGAAGCCCAGTCTCCCCAACGCTAACTCTAACTTGGGTTTCAACCCAAATATTGTAGAGGAACGTTAACATCCCACAGTTCACAAGGTGTAGTAAAAGACAAGAGGCAACCCATCCTGTTGGGCCACTCAATCGGTGTCACCATGCTTGGCTTTACCGAGTTCCTGTTTCCCTCCTGAGTAGCCCAGTCTCCCCAACCCTAATCCTAATTGGAGTCTCAACACTAATCTCCTTTTTGGACTGAAACATACCGCCGTCCACAGAGTGTACCAAATGTCAGTATGGAAGCCATCTTGTTGTCCCACTCAGTCTGATTCACCAAGCTAGGCTTCACCAAGAACCCATTTCCAACCTGGGAAGTCCAGTCTCCCAAACCCTAACCCCAACGTCGGTTTTAACCCTAATTTCCTTTTAGGAATGAAACATCCCCCCATCCACACGGTGTTCTAGAAGAAAGGAGGCAACCCTTCGTGAAGGCCCACTCATTCTGTTTCAACATGCTTGGCTTTTCCGAGGCCCTGGTTCACTCCTGGGAAGCCACGTCTCCCCAACCCTAACTCTAACTTGAGACTTAACCTAATTTTCTTGTGCAACTGTAACAAACCGCCGTCCACACTTTGCACTAAAAGATAGTACGCACCCCGTTCTGATGTCCCACTCAGTCTGTTTTACCATGCTCGCCTTCACCAACACCCTGTTTCCATTCTGGGAAGCCCATTCTCCCGAACCCTACCCTAACTTGGGTTTTAACCCTAATTTCCTCTTGGGAATGAAACATCCCCCCGTCCACACAGTGTACTAAAAGACAGGAGGCAACTTTCGTGAAGGCCCACTCATTCTCTTTCAACATGCTTTTCTTTTCCGAGGCCATGGTTCACTCCTGGGAAGTCAAGTCTCCCCAACCCTAACCGTAACTTGGATCTTAACCCTAATTTCCTCTTGGGACTGAAACATGTCCCTGTCCACACTGTGTACTAACGGGCAATATATTATCCTCCTGATGGCCCATTCAGTCTGTTTTAGCAATCTAGGCTTCACCAAAACCCTGGTTACATCCTGGGAAGCCAAGTCTCCCCAACCCTAACCCTAATTTGAGTCTCAGGCCAAATTTCCTTTTTGGACTGAAACATACCGCCATCCACAGAGTGTACCAAATGTCAGTATGGAAGCCATCTTGATGGCGACTCAGTCTGATTCACCAAGCTAGGCTTCACCAAGAACTCGTTTTCTACCTGGCAAGCCACATCTGCCCATCCCTAGCCCTAACATGAGATTTTACCCCAATTTTCTTGTGCAACTGTAACAAACCGCCGTCCACGCTTTGTAGTAAAAGAAAGAAGGCACCCCGTTCTGATGGCCCACTCAGTCTGTTTTAGCAAGCTTGCCTTCACCAAAGCCCTGTTTCAATTCAGGGAAGCCCAGTCTCCCCAATCCTAACCCTAACCTGGGTTTTAACCCTAATTTCCGTTTGGGAATCAAACATCCCCCGTCCAAACAGTGTTCTAAAAGACAGGAGGCAACCCTTGGTGAAGCCCCACTCACTCTATTTCAACATGCTTGGCTTTTCAGAGGCCCTGGTTCACTCCTGGGAAGCCAAGTCTCCACAACCCTAACCCTACCTGGAGTCTTAACCCTAATGTTCTTGTGCGACTGTAACAAACGCCCATCCACAGGTTGACAGTAGGCACACCACTCCTTTGGCCCTGTCAGTCTGTTTCACCATGCTTGGCTTCAGCAACACCCTGTTTCCCTTCTGGGAAGCCAAGTCTCCCGACCCCTAACCCTCACTTGGGTCTTAACCCAAATTTCCTCTATGGAATGAAACATGTCCCTGTCCATAGGGTGTATTAAAAGGCAGTATGTTATCCTCCTGATGGCCTACTCAGTCTGTTTTACCAATCTATGCTTCACCAAGACCCTGGTTCCATCCTGGGAAACCAATTCTCCCCAACCCTAACCCTAATTTGAGTCTTAGCCCTAATTTCCTTTTTGGACTGAAACATACCGCCGTCCACAGAGTGTACCAAATGTCAGTATGGAAGACATCTTGATGTCCCACTCAGTCTGATTCAGCAAGCTAGGCTTCACCAAGGACCCGTTTCCAACCTGGGAAGCCACATCTCCCCAACCCTAACCCTAACTTGAGACTTAACCTGATTTTCTTGTGCAAATGTAACAAACCCCCATCCTCATGTTGTACTAAAAGACAGTAGGCATACAATTCCTTTGGCCCTCTCAGTCTGTTTCACCATGCTTGGCTTCAGCAACACCCTGTTTCCATTCTGGGAAGCCATGTCTCCTGACCGCTAACCCTAACTTGGGTCTTAACCCTAATTTTTTCTTTGGACTGAAACATTTCCCTGTCCACATGGTGTACTAACTGGCAGTATGTTATCCTCCTGATGGCCTACTCAGTCTGTTTTAGCAATCTAGGCTTCACCAAGACCCTGGTTACATCCTGGGAAGCCAAGTCTCCCCAACCCTAACCCTAATTTGAGTCTCAGGCCAAATTTCCTTTTTGGACTGAAACATACCGCCGTCCACAGAGTGTACCAAATGTCACTATGGAAGCCATCTTGATGTCCCACTCAGTCTGATTCAGCAAGCTAGGCTTCACCAAGGATGCGTTTCCAACCTGGGAAGCCACATCTCCCCAACCCTAACCCTCACTTGAGACTTAACCTGATTTTCTTGTGCGAATGTAACAAACCCCCATCCTCATGTTGTACTAAAAGACAGTAGGCACACAATTCCTTTGGCCCTCTCAGTCTGTTTCACCATGCTTGGCTTCAGCAACACCCTGTTTCCCTTCTGGGAAGCCATGTCTCCTGACCGCTAACCCTAACTTGGGTTTTAACCCTAATTTTTTCCTTGGACTGAAACATTTCCCTGTCCACATGGTGTACTAACTGGCAGTATGTTATCCTCCTGATGGCCTACTCAGTCTGTTTTACCAATCTAGGCTTCACCAAAACCCTGGTTACATCCTGGGAAGCCAAGTCTCCCCAACCCTAACCCTAATTTGAGTCTCAGGCCTAATTTCCTTTTTGGACTGAAACATAACGCCGTCCACAGAGTGTACCAAATGTCAGTATGGAAGACATCTTGATGTCCCACTCAGTCTGATTCAGCATGTTAGGCTTCACCAAGGACCCGTTTCCAACCTGGGAAGCCACATCTCCCCAACCCTAACCCTAACTTGAGACTTAACCTGATTTTCTTGTGCAAATGTAACAAACCCCCATCCTCATGTTGTACTAAAAGACAGTAGGCATACAATTCCTTTGGCCCTCTCAGTCTGTTTCACCATGCTTGGCTTCAGCAACACCCTGTTTCCATTCTGGGAAGCCATGTCTCCTGACCGCTAACCCTAACTTGGGTCTTAACCCTAATTTTTTCTTTGGACTGAAACATTTCCCTGTCCACATGGTGTACTAACTGGCAGTATGTTCTCCTCCTGATGGCCTACTCAGTCTGTTTTAGCAATCTAGGCTTCACCAAGACCCTGGTTACATCCTGGGAAGCCAAGTCTCCCCAACCCTAACCCTAATTTGAGTCTCAGGCCAAATTTCCTTTTTGGACTGAAACATACCGCCGTCCACAGAGTGTACCAAATGTCACTATGGAAGCCATCTTGATGTCCCACTCAGTCTGATTCAGCAAGCTAGGCTTCACCAAGGATGCATTTCCAACCTGGGAAGCCACATCTCCCCAACCCTAACCCTCACTTGAGACTTAACCTGATTTTCTTGTGCGAATGTAACAAACCCCCATCCTCATGTTGTACTAAAAGACAGTAGGCACACAATTCCTTTGGCCCTCTCAGTCTGTTTCACCATGCTTGGCTTCAGCAACACCCTGTTTCCCTTCTGGGAAGCCATGTCTCCTGACCGCTAACCCTAACTTGGGTTTTAACCCTAATTTTTTCCTTGGACTGAAACATTTCCCTGTCCACATGGTGTACTAACTGGCAGTATGTTATCCTCCTGATGGCCTACTCAGTCTGTTTTACCAATCTAGGCTTCACCAAAACCCTGGTTACATCCTGGGAAGCCAAGTCTCCCCAACCCTAACCCTAATTTGAGTCTCAGGCCTAATTTCCTTTTTGGACTGAAACATAACGCCGTCCACAGAGTGTACCAAATGTCAGTATGGAAGACATCTTGATGTCCCACTCAGTCTGATTCAGCAAGCTAGGCTTCACCAAGGACGCGTTTCCAACCTGGAAAGCCACATCTCCCCAACCCTAACCCTAACTTGACACTTAACCTGATTTTCTTGTGCAAATGTAACAAACCCCCATCCTCATGTTGTACTAAAAGACAGTAGGCACACAATTCCTTTGGCCCTCTCAGTCTGTTTCACCATGCTTGGCTTCAGCAACACCCTGTTTCCCTTCTGGGAAGCCATGTCTCCTGACCGCTAACCCTAACTTGGGTCTTAACCCTAATTTTTTCCTTGGACTGAAACATTTCCCTGTCCACATGGTGTACTAACTGGCAGTATGTTATACTCCTGATGGCCTACTCAGTCTGTTTTACCAATCTAGGCTTCACCAAAACACTGGTTACATCCTGGGAAGCCAAGTCTCCCCAACCCTAACCCTAATTTGAGTCTCAGGCCCAATTTCCTTTTTGGACTGAAACATAATGCCGTCCACAGAGTGTACCAAATGTCAGTATGGAAGACATCTTGATGTCCCTCTCAGTCTGATTCAGCATGTTAGGCTTCACCAAGGACCCGTTTCCAACCTGGGAAGCCACATCTCCCCATCGCTAGCCCTAACATGAGATTTTACCCTAATTTTCTTGTGCAAATGTAACAAACCCCCATCCTCATGTTCTACTAAAAGACAGTAGGCACACAATTCCTTTGGCCCTCTCAGTCTGTTTCACCATGCTTGGCTTCACCAACACCCTGTTTCCCTTCTGGGAAGCCATGTCTCCTGACCGCTAACCCTAACTTGGGTCTTAACCCTAATTTTTTCTTTGGACTGAAACAGTTCCCTGTCCACATGGTGTACTAACTGGCAGTATGTTATACTCCTGATGACCTACTCAGTCTGTTTTACCAATCTAGGCTTCACCAAAACCCTGGTTACATCCTGGGAAGCCAATTCTCCCCAACCCTAACCCTAATTTGAGTCTTAGCCCTAATTTCCTTTTTGGACTGAAACATACCGCCGTCCACAGAGTGTACCAAATGTCAGTATGGAAGCCATCTTGATGTCCCACTCAGTCTGATTCAGCAAGCTAGGCTTCACCAAGGACGCGTTTCCAACCTGGGAAGCCACATCTCCCCAACCCTAACCCTCACTTGAGACTTAACCTGATTTTCTTGTGCAAATGTAACAAACCCCCATCCTCATGTTGTACTAAAAGACAGTAGGCACACGATTCCTTTGGCCCTCTCAGTCTGTTTCACCATGCTTGGCTTCAGCAACACCGTGTTTCCATTCTGGGAAGCCATATCTCCTGACCGCTAACCCTAACTTGGGTCTTAACCCTAATTTTTTCTTCCGACTGAAACATTTCCCTGTCCACATGGTGTACTAACTGGCAGTATGTTATACTCCTGATGGCCTACTCAGTCTGTTTTACCAATCTAGGCTTCACCAAAACCCTGGTTACATCCTGGGAAGCCAAGTCTCCCCAACCCTAACCCTAATTTGAGTCTCAGGCCTCGTTTCCTTTTTTGGACTGAAACATACCGCCGTCCACAGAGTGTACCAAATGTCAGTATGGAAGACATCTTGATGTCCCACTCAGTCTGATTCAGCAAGCTAGGCTTCACCAAGGACCCGTTTCCAACCTGGGAAGCCACATCTCCCCAACCCTAACCCTAACTTGAGACTTAACCTGATTTTCTTGTGCAAATGTAACAAACCCCCATCCTCATGTTGTACTAAAAGACAGTAGGCACACGATTCCTTTGGCCCTCTCAGTCTGTTTCACCATGCTTGGCTTCAGCAACACCGTGTTTCCATTCTGGGAAGCCATGTCTCCTGACCGCTAACCCTAACTTGGGTCTTAACCCTAATTTTTTCTTTGGACTGAAACATTTCCCTGTCCACATGGTGTACTAACTGGCAGTAAGTTATACTCCTGATGGCCTACTCAGTCTGTTTTACCAATCTAGGCTTCACCAAAACCCTGGTTACATCCTGGGAAGCCAAGTCTCCCCAACCCTAACCCTAATTTGAGTCTTAGCCCTTTTTTCCTTTTTGGACTGAAACATACCGCCGTCCACAGAGTGTACCAAATGTCAGTATGGAAGCCATCTTGATGGCGACTCAGTCTGATTCACCAAGCTAGGCTTCACCAAGAACTCGTTTTCTACCTGGCAAGCCACATCTCCCCATCCCTAGCCCTAACATGAGATTTTACCCCAATTTTCTTGTGCAACTGTAACAAACCGCCGTCCACGCTTTGTAGTAAAAGAAAGAAGGCACCCCGTTCTGATGGCCCACTCTGTCTGTTTTAGCAAGCTTGCCTTCACCAAAGCCCTGTTTCCATTCGGGGAAGCCCAGTCTCCCCAATCCTAACCCTAACCTGGGTTTTAACCCTAATTTCCGTTTGGGAATCAAACATCCCCCGTCCAAACAGTGTTCTAAAAGACAGGAGGCAACCCTTGGTGAAGCCCCACTCACTCTATTTCAACATGCTTGGCTTTTCAGAGGCCCTGGTTCACTCCTGGGAAGCCAAGTCTCCACAACCCTAACCCTACCTGGAGTCTTAACCCTAATGTTCTTGTGCGACTGTAACAAACGCCCATCCACAGGTTGACAGTAGGCACACCACTCCTTTGGCCCTGTCAGTCTGTTTCACCATGCTTGGCTTCAGCAACACCCTGTTTCCCTTCTGGGAAGCCAAGTCTCCCGACCCCTAACCCTCACTTGGGCCTTAACCCAAATTTCCTCTATGGATTGAAACATGTCCCTGTCCATAGGGTGTATTAACAGGCAGTATGTTATCCTCCTGATGGCCTACTCAGTCTGTTTTACCAAATTAGGCTTCACCAAGACCCTGGTTCCCTCCTGGGAAAACAAGTCTCCCCAACCCTAAAACTAATTTGAGTCTCAGGCCTAATTTCCTTTTTGGACTGAAACATACTGCCGTCCACAGAGTGTACCAAATGTCAGTATGGAAGACATCTTGATGTCCCACTCAGTCTGATTCAGCAAGTTAGGCTTCACCAAGGACCCGTTTCCAACCTGGGAAGCCACATCTCCCCAACCCTAACCCTAACTTGAGACTTAACCTGATTTTCTTGTGCAAATGTAACATACCCCCATCCTCATGTCCTACTAAAAGACAGTAGGCACACGATTCGTTTGGCCCTCTCAGTCTGTTTCACCATGCTTGGCTTCAGCAACACCCTGTTTCCCTTCTGGGAAGCCAAGTCTCCCGACCCCTAACCCTCACTTGGGTCTTAACCCAAATATCCTCTATGGAATGAAACATGTCCCTGTCCATAGGGTGTATTAACAGGCAGTATGTTATCCTCCGGATGGCCTACTCAGTCTGTTTTACCAATCTATGCTTCACCAAGACCCTGGTTCCATCCTGGGAAACCAATTCTCCCCAACCCTAACCCTAATTTGAGTCTCAGCCCGTTTTTCCTTTTTGGACTGAAACATACCGCCGTCCACAGAGTGTACCAAATGTCAGTATGGAAGCCATCTTGATGGCGACTCAGTCTGATTCACCAAGCTAGGCTTCACCAAGAACTCATTTTCTACCTGGCAAGCCACATCTCCCCTTCCCTAGCCCTAACATGAGATTTTACCCCAATTTTCTTGTGCAACTGTAACAAACCGCCGTCCACGCTTTGAAGTAAAAGAAAGAAGGCACCCCGTTCTGATGGCCCACTCAGTCTGTTATAGCAAGCTTGCATTCACCAAAGCCCTGATTCCATTCGGGGAAGCCCAGTCTCCCCAATCCTAACCCTAACCTGGGTTTTAACCCTAATTTCCGTTTGGGAATCAAACATCCCCCGTCCAAACAGTGTTCTAAAAGACAGGAGGCAACCCTTGGTGAAGCCCCACTCACTCTATTTCAACATGCTTGGCTTTTCAGAGGCCCTGGTTCACTCCTGGGAAGCCAAGTCTCCACAACCCTAACCCTACCTGGAGTCTTAACCCTAATGTTCTTGTGCGACTGTAACAAACGCCCATCCACAGGTTGACAGTAGGCACACCACTCCTTTGGCCCTGTCAGTCTGTTTCACCATGCTTGGCTTCAGCAACACCCTGTTTCCCTTCTGGGAAGCCAAGTCTCCCGACCCCTAACCCTCACTTGGGTCTTAACCCAAATTTCCTCTATGGAATGAAACATGTCCCTGTCCATAGGGTGTATTAACAGGCAGTATGTTATCCTCCTGATGGCCTACTCAGTCTGTTTTACTAATCTATGCTTCACCAAGACCCTGGTTCCATCCGGGGAAACAAGTCTCCCCAACCCTAACCCGAATTTGAGTCTCAGGCCTAATTTCCTTTTTGGACTGAAACATACCGCCGTCCACAGAGTGTACCAAATGTCAGTATGGAAGCCATCTTGATGGTGACTCAGTCTTATTCACCAAGCTAGGCTTCACCAAGAACTCGTTTTCTACCTGGCAAGCCACATCTCCCCATCGCTAGCCCTAACATGAGATTTTACCCTAATTTTCTTGTGCAATTGTAAGAAACCGCCGTCCACGCTTTGTAGTAAAAGAAAGAAGGCACCCCGTTCTGATGGCCCACTCAGTCTGTTTTACCAAACTCACCGTCACCAACACCTTCTTTCCATTCTGGGAAGACCAGTCTCCCGAACCCTAACCCTAACCTGGGTTTTAACCCTAATTTCCTTTTGGGGATGAAACATCCCCCCGTCCACACAGTGTACTAAAAGACAGGAGGCAACCTTTCATGAAGGCCCACTCATTCTCTTTCAACATGCTTTTCTTTTCCGAGGCCATGGTTCACTCCTGGGAAGGCAAGTCTCCCCAACCCTAACCCTAACTTGGGTCTTAACCCTAATTTTTTCTTTGGACTGAAACATTTCCCTGTCCACATGGTATACTAACTGGCAGTATGTTATACTCCTGACGGTCTACTCAGTCTGTTTTACCAATCGAGGTTTCACCAAGACCCTGGTTCCATCCTGGGAAGCCCAGTCTCCCCAACGCTAACTCTAACTTGGGTTTCAACCCAAATATTGTAGAGGAACGTTAACATCCCACAGTTCACAAGGTGTAGTAAAAGACAAGAGGCAACCCATCCTGTTGGGCCACTCAATCGGTGTCACCATGCTTGGCTTTACCGAGTTCCTGTTTCCCTCCTGAGTAGCCCAGTCTCCCCAACCCTAATCCTAATTGGAGTCTCAACACTAATCTCCTTTTTGGACTGAAACATACCGCCGTCCACAGAGTGTACCAAATGTCAGTATGGAAGCCATCTTGTTGTCCCACTCAGTCTGATTCACCAAGCTAGGCTTCACCAAGAACCCATTTCCAACCTGGGAAGTCCAGTCTCCCAAACCCTAACCCCAACGTCGGTTTTAACCCTAATTTCCTTTTAGGAATGAAACATCCCCCCATCCACACGGTGTTCTAGAAGAAAGGAGGCAACCCTTCGTGAAGGCCCACTCATTCTGTTTCAACATGCTTGGCTTTTCCGAGGCCCTGGTTCACTCCTGGGAAGCCACGTCTCCCCAACCCTAACTCTAACTTGAGACTTAACCTAATTTTCTTGTGCAACTGTAACAAACCGCCGTCCACACTTTGCACTAAAAGATAGTACGCACCCCGTTCTGATGTCCCACTCAGTCTGTTTTACCATGCTCGCCTTCACCAACACCCTGTTTCCATTCTGGGAAGCCCATTCTCCCAAACCCTACCCTAACTTGGGTTTTAACCCTAATTTCCTCTTGGGAATGAAACATCCCCCCGTCCACACAGTGTACTAAAAGACAGGAGGCAACTTTCGTGAAGGCCCACTCATTCTCTTTCAACATGCTTTTCTTTTCCGAGGCCATGGTTCACTCCTGGGAAGTCAAGTCTCCCCAACCCTAACCGTAACTTGGATCTTAACCCTAATTTCCTCTTGGGACTGAAACATGTCCCTGTCCACACTGTGTACTAACGGGCAATATATTATCCTCCTGATGGCCCATTCAGTCTGTTTTAGCAATCTAGGCTTCACCAAAACCCTGGTTACATCCTGGGAAGCCAAGTCTCCCCAACCCTAACCCTAATTTGAGTCTCAGGCCAAATTTCCTTTTTGGACTGAAACATACCGCCATCCACAGAGTGTACCAAATGTCAGTATGGAAGCCATCTTGATGGCGACTCAGTCTGATTCACCAAGCTAGGCTTCACCAAGAACTCGTTTTCTACCTGGCAAGCCACATCTGCCCATCCCTAGCCCTAACATGAGATTTTACCCCAATTTTCTTGTGCAACTGTAACAAACCGCCGTCCACGCTTTGTAGTAAAAGAAAGAAGGCACCCCGTTCTGATGGCCCACTCAGTCTGTTTTAGCAAGCTTGCCTTCACCAAAGCCCTGTTTCAATTCAGGGAAGCCCAGTCTCCCCAATCCTAACCCTAACCTGGGTTTTAACCCTAATTTCCGTTTGGGAATCAAACATCCCCCGTCCAAACAGTGTTCTAAAAGACAGGAGGCAACCCTTGGT
Organism: Heloderma suspectum; assembly: GCF_057233095.1. NCBI lineage: Eukaryota > Metazoa > Chordata > Lepidosauria > Squamata > Helodermatidae > Heloderma > Heloderma suspectum. The sequence continues at coordinate 148,070,046 of NC_139461.1, forward strand.
GAAGCCCCACTCACTCTATTTCAACATGCTTGGCTTTTCAGAGGCCCTGGTTCACTCCTGGGAAGCCAAGTCTCCACAACCCTAACCCTACCTGGAGTCTTAACCCTAATGTTCTTGTGCGACTGTAACAAACGCCCATCCACAGGTTGACAGTAGGCACACCACTCCTTTGGCCCTGTCAGTCTGTTTCACCATGCTTGGCTTCAGCAACACCCTGTTTCCCTTCTGGGAAGCCAAGTCTCCCGACCCCTAACCCTCACTTGGGTCTTAACCCAAATTTCCTCTATGGAATGAAACATGTCCCTGTCCATAGGGTGTATTAAAAGGCAGTATGTTATCCTCCTGATGGCCTACTCAGTCTGTTTTACCAATCTATGCTTCACCAAGACCCTGGTTCCATCCTGGGAAACCAATTCTCCCCAACCCTAACCCTAATTTGAGTCTTAGCCCTAATTTCCTTTTTGGACTGAAACATACCGCCGTCCACAGAGTGTACCAAATGTCAGTATGGAAGACATCTTGATGTCCCACTCAGTCTGATTCAGCAAGCTAGGCTTCACCAAGGACCCGTTTCCAACCTGGGAAGCCACATCTCCCCAACCCTAACCCTAACTTGAGACTTAACCTGATTTTCTTGTGCAAATGTAACAAACCCCCATCCTCATGTTGTACTAAAAGACAGTAGGCATACAATTCCTTTGGCCCTCTCAGTCTGTTTCACCATGCTTGGCTTCAGCAACACCCTGTTTCCATTCTGGGAAGCCATGTCTCCTGACCGCTAACCCTAACTTGGGTCTTAACCCTAATTTTTTCTTTGGACTGAAACATTTCCCTGTCCACATGGTGTACTAACTGGCAGTATGTTATCCTCCTGATGGCCTACTCAGTCTGTTTTAGCAATCTAGGCTTCACCAAGACCCTGGTTACATCCTGGGAAGCCAAGTCTCCCCAACCCTAACCCTAATTTGAGTCTCAGGCCTAATTTCCTTTTTGGACTGAAACATAACGCCGTCCACAGAGTGTACCAAATGTCAGTATGGAAGACATCTTGATGTCCCACTCAGTCTGATTCAGCATGTTAGGCTTCACCAAGGACCCGTTTCCAACCTGGGAAGCCACATCTCCCCAACCCTAACCCTAACTTGAGACTTAACCTGATTTTCTTGTGCAAATGTAACAAACCCCCATCCTCATGTTGTACTAAAAGACAGTAGGCATACAATTCCTTTGGCCCTCTCAGTCTGTTTCACCATGCTTGGCTTCAGCAACACCCTGTTTCCATTCTGGGAAGCCATGTCTCCTGACCGCTAACCCTAACTTGGGTCTTAACCCTAATTTTTTCTTTGGACTGAAACATTTCCCTGTCCACATGGTGTACTAACTGGCAGTATGTTCTCCTCCTGATGGCCTACTCAGTCTGTTTTAGCAATCTAGGCTTCACCAAGACCCTGGTTACATCCTGGGAAGCCAAGTCTCCCCAACCCTAACCCTAATTTGAGTCTCAGGCCAAATTTCCTTTTTGGACTGAAACATACCGCCGTCCACAGAGTGTACCAAATGTCACTATGGAAGCCATCTTGATGTCCCACTCAGTCTGATTCAGCAAGCTAGGCTTCACCAAGGATGCATTTCCAACCTGGGAAGCCACATCTCCCCAACCCTAACCCTCACTTGAGACTTAACCTGATTTTCTTGTGCGAATGTAACAAACCCCCATCCTCATGTTGTACTAAAAGACAGTAGGCACACAATTCCTTTGGCCCTCTCAGTCTGTTTCACCATGCTTGGCTTCAGCAACAGCCTGTTTCCCTTCTGGGAAGCCATGTCTCCTGACCGCTAACCCTAACTTGGGTTTTAACCCTAATTTTTTCCTTGGACTGAAACATTTCCCTGTCCACATGGTGTACTAACTGGCAGTATGTTATCCTCCTGATGGCCTACTCAGTCTGTTTTACCAATCTAGGCTTCACCAAAACCCTGGTTACATCCTGGGAAGCCAAGTCTCCCCAACCCTAACCCTAATTTGAGTCTCAGGCCTAATTTCCTTTTTGGACTGAAACATAACGCCGTCCACAGAGTGTACCAAATGTCAGTATGGAAGACATCTTGATGTCCCACTCAGTCTGATTCAGCAAGCTAGGCTTCACCAAGGACGCGTTTCCAACCTGGAAAGCCACATCTCCCCAACCCTAACCCTAACTTGACACTTAACCTGATTTTCTTGTGCAAATGTAACAAACCCCCATCCTCATGTTGTACTAAAAGACAGTAGGCACACAATTCCTTTGGCCCTCTCAGTCTGTTTCACCATGCTTGGCTTCAGCAACACCCTGTTTCCCTTCTGGGAAGCCATGTCTCCTGACCGCTAACCCTAACTTGGGTCTTAACCCTAATTTTTTCCTTGGACTGAAACATTTCCCTGTCCACATGGTGTACTAACTGGCAGTATGTTATACTCCTGATGGCCTACTCAGTCTGTTTTACCAATCTAGGCTTCACCAAAACACTGGTTACATCCTGGGAAGCCAAGTCTCCCCAACCCTAACCCTAATTTGAGTCTCAGGCCCAATTTCCTTTTTGGACTGAAACATAATGCCGTCCACAGAGTGTACCAAATGTCAGTATGGAAGACATCTTGATGTCCCTCTCAGTCTGATTCAGCATGTTAGGCTTCACCAAGGACCCGTTTCCAACCTGGGAAGCCACATCTCCCCATCGCTAGCCCTAACATGAGATTTTACCCTAATTTTCTTGTGCAAATGTAACAAACCCCCATCCTCATGTTCTACTAAAAGACAGTAGGCACACAATTCCTTTGGCCCTCTCAGTCTGTTTCACCATGCTTGGCTTCACCAACACCCTGTTTCCCTTCTGGGAAGCCATGTCTCCTGACCGCTAACCCTAACTTGGGTCTTAACCCTAATTTTTTCTTTGGACTGAAACAGTTCCCTGTCCACATGGTGTACTAACTGGCAGTATGTTATACTCCTGATGACCTACTCAGTCTGTTTTACCAATCTAGGCTTCACCAAAACCCTGGTTACATCCTGGGAAGCCAATTCTCCCCAACCCTAACCCTAATTTGAGTCTTAGCCCTAATTTCCTTTTTGGACTGAAACATACCGCCGTCCACAGAGTGTACCAAATGTCAGTATGGAAGACATCTTGATGTCCCACTCAGTCTGATTCAGCAAGCTAGGCTTCACCAAGGACGCGTTTCCAACCTGGGAAGCCACATCTCCCCAACCCTAACCCTCACTTGAGACTTAACCTGATTTTCTTGTGCAAATGTAACAAACCCCCATCCTCATGTTGTACTAAAAGACAGTAGGCACACGATTCCTTTGGCCCTCTCAGTCTGTTTCACCATGCTTGGCTTCAGCAACACCGTGTTTCCATTCTGGGAAGCCATATCTCCTGACCGCTAACCCTAACTTGGGTCTTAACCCTAATTTTTTCTTCCGACTGAAACATTTCCCTGTCCACATGGTGTACTAACTGGCAGTATGTTATACTCCTGATGGCCTACTCAGTCTGTTTTACCAATCTAGGCTTCACCAAAACCCTGGTTACATCCTGGGAAGCCAAGTCTCCCCAACCCTAACCCTAATTTGAGTCTCAGGCCTCGTTTCCTTTTTTGGACTGAAACATACCGCCGTCCACAGAGTGTACCAAATGTCAGTATGGAAGACATCTTGATGTCCCACTCAGTCTGATTCAGCAAGCTAGGCTTCACCAAGGACCCGTTTCCAACCTGGGAAGCCACATCTCCCCAACCCTAACCCTAACTTGAGACTTAACCTGATTTTCTTGTGCAAATGTAACAAACCCCCATCCTCATGTTGTACTAAAAGACAGTAGGCACACGATTCCTTTGGCCCTCTCAGTCTGTTTCACCATGCTTGGCTTCAGCAACACCGTGTTTCCATTCTGGGAAGCCATGTCTCCTGACCGCTAACCCTAACTTGGGTCTTAACCCTAATTTTTTCTTTGGACTGAAACATTTCCCTGTCCACATGGTGTACTAACTGGCAGTAAGTTATACTCCTGATGGCCTACTCAGTCTGTTTTACCAATCTAGGCTTCACCAAAACCCTGGTTACATCCTGGGAAGCCAAGTCTCCCCAACCCTAACCCTAATTTGAGTCTTAGCCCTTTTTTCCTTTTTGGACTGAAACATACCGCCGTCCACAGAGTGTACCAAATGTCAGTATGGAAGCCATCTTGATGGCGACTCAGTCTGATTCACCAAGCTAGGCTTCACCAAGAACTCGTTTTCTACCTGGCAAGCCACATCTCCCCATCCCTAGCCCTAACATGAGATTTTACCCCAATTTTCTTGTGCAACTGTAACAAACCGCCGTCCACGCTTTGTAGTAAAAGAAAGAAGGCACCCCGTTCTGATGGCCCACTCAGTCTGTTTTAGCAAGCTTGCCTTCACCAAAGCCCTGTTTCCATTCGGGGAAGCCCAGTCTCCCCAATCCTAACCCTAACCTGGGTTTTAACCCTAATTTCCGTTTGGGAATCAAACATCCCCCGTCCAAACAGTGTTCTAAAAGACAGGAGGCAACCCTTGGTGAAGCCCCACTCACTCTATTTCAACATGCTTGGCTTTTCAGAGGCCCTGGTTCACTCCTGGGAAGCCAAGTCTCCACAACCCTAACCCTACCTGGAGTCTTAACCCTAATGTTCTTGTGCGACTGTAACAAACGCCCATCCACAGGTTGACAGTAGGCACACCACTCCTTTGGCCCTGTCAGTCTGTTTCACCATGCTTGGCTTCAGCAACACCCTGTTTCCCTTCTGGGAAGCCAAGTCTCCCGACCCCTAACCCTCACTTGGGTCTTAACCCAAATTTCCTCTATGGATTGAAACATGTCCCTGTCCATAGGGTGTATTAACAGGCAGTATGTTATCCTCCTGATGGCCTACTCAGTCTGTTTTACCAAATTAGGCTTCACCAAGACCCTGGTTCCCTCCTGGGAAAACAAGTCTCCCCAACCCTAAAACTAATTTGAGTCTCAGGCCTAATTTCCTTTTTGGACTGAAACATACTGCCGTCCACAGAGTGTACCAAATGTCAGTATGGAAGACATCTTGATGTCCCACTCAGTCTGATTCAGCAAGTTAGGCTTCACCAAGGACCCGTTTCCAACCTGGGAAGCCACATCTCCCCAACCCTAACCCTAACTTGAGACTTAACCTGATTTTCTTGTGCAAATGTAACAAACCCCCATCCTCATGTCCTACTAAAAGACAGTAGGCACACGATTCGTTTGGCCCTCTCAGTCTGTTTCACCATGCTTGGCTTCAGCAACACCCTGTTTCCCTTCTGGGAAGCCAAGTCTCCCGACCCCTAACCCTCACTTGGGTCTTAACCCAAATATCCTCTATGGAATGAAACATGTCCCTGTCCATAGGGTGTATTAACAGGCAGTATGTTATCCTCCGGATGGCCTACTCAGTCTGTTTTACCAATCTATGCTTCACCAAGACCCTGGTTCCATCCTGGGAAACCAATTCTCCCCAACCCTAACCCTAATTTGAGTCTCAGCCCGTTTTTCCTTTTTGGACTGAAACATACCGCCGTCCACAGAGTGTACCAAATGTCAGTATGGAAGCCATCTTGATGGCGACTCAGTCTGATTCACCAAGCTAGGCTTCACCAAGAACTCGTTTTCTACCTGGCAAGCCACATCTCCCCTTCCCTAGCCCTAACATGAGATTTTACCCCAATTTTCTTGTGCAACTGTAACAAACCGCCGTCCACGCTTTGAAGTAAAAGAAAGAAGGCACCCCGTTCTGATGGCCCACTCAGTCTGTTATAGCAAGCTTGCATTCACCAAAGCCCTGATTCCATTCGGGGAAGCCCAGTCTCCCCAATCCTAACCCTAACCTGGGTTTTAACCCTAATTTCCGTTTGGGAATCAAACATCCCCCGTCCAAACAGTGTTCTAAAAGACAGGAGGCAACCCTTGGTGAAGCCCCACTCACTCTATTTCAACATGCTTGGCTTTTCAGAGGCCCTGGTTCACTCCTGGGAAGCCAAGTCTCCACAACCCTAACCCTACCTGGAGTCTTAACCCTAATGTTCTTGTGCGACTGTAACAAACGCCCATCCACAGGTTGACAGTAGGCACACCACTCCTTTGGCCCTGTCAGTCTGTTTCACCATGCTTGGCTTCAGCAACACCCTGTTTCCCTTCTGGGAAGCCAAGTCTCCCGACCCCTAACCCTCACTTGGGTCTTAACCCAAATTTCCTCTATGGAATGAAACATGTCCCTGTCCATAGGGTGTATTAACAGGCAGTATGTTATCCTCCTGATGGCCTACTCAGTCTGTTTTACTAATCTATGCTTCACCAAGACCCTGGTTCCATCCGGGGAAACAAGTCTCCCCAACCCTAACCCGAATTTGAGTCTCAGGCCTAATTTCCTTTTTGGACTGAAACATACCGCCGTCCACAGAGTGTACCAAATGTCAGTATGGAAGCCATCTTGATGGCGACTCAGTCTGATTCACCAAGCTAGGCTTCACCAAGAACTCGTTTTCTACCTGGCAAGCCACATCTCCCCATCCCTAGCCCTAACATGAGATTTTACCCCAATTTTCTTGTGCAACTGTAACAAACCGCCGTCCACGCTTTGTAGTAAAAGAAAGAAGGCACCCCGTTCTGATGGCCCACTCAGTCTGTTTTAGCAAGCTTGCCTTCACCAAAGCCCTGTTTCAATTCAGGGAAGCCCAGTCTCCCCAATCCTAACCCTAACCTGGGTTTTAACCCTAATTTCCGTTTGGGAATCAAACATCCCCCGTCCAAACAGTGTTCTAAAAGACAGGAGGCAACCCTTGGTGAAGCCCCACTCACTCTATTTCAACATGCTTGGCTTTTCAGAGGCCCTGGTTCACTCCTGGGAAGCCAAGTCTCCACAACCCTAACCCTACCTGGAGTCTTAACCCTAATGTTCTTGTGCGACTGTAACAAACGCCCATCCACAGGTTGACAGTAGGCACACCACTCCTTTGGCCCTGTCAGTCTGTTTCACCATGCTTGGCTTCAGCAACACCCTGTTTCCCTTCTGGGAAGCCAAGTCTCCCGACCCCTAACCCTCACTTGGGTCTTAACCCAAATTTCCTCTATGGAATGAAACATGTCCCTGTCCATAGGGTGTATTAAAAGGCAGTATGTTATCCTCCTGATGGCCTACTCAGTCTGTTTTACCAATCTATGCTTCACCAAGACCCTGGTTCCATCCTGGGAAACCAATTCTCCCCAACCCTAACCCTAATTTGAGTCTTAGCCCTAATTTCCTTTTTGGACTGAAACATACCGCCGTCCACAGAGTGTACCAAATGTCAGTATGGAAGACATCTTGATGTCCCACTCAGTCTGATTCAGCAAGCTAGGCTTCACCAAGGACCCGTTTCCAACCTGGGAAGCCACATCTCCCCAACCCTAACCCTAACTTGAGACTTAACCTGATTTTCTTGTGCAAATGTAACAAACCCCCATCCTCATGTTGTACTAAAAGACAGTAGGCATACAATTCCTTTGGCCCTCTCAGTCTGTTTCACCATGCTTGGCTTCAGCAACACCCTGTTTCCATTCTGGGAAGCCATGTCTCCTGACCGCTAACCCTAACTTGGGTCTTAACCCTAATTTTTTCTTTGGACTGAAACATTTCCCTGTCCACATGGTGTACTAACTGGCAGTATGTTATCCTCCTGATGGCCTACTCAGTCTGTTTTAGCAATCTAGGCTTCACCAAGACCCTGGTTACATCCTGGGAAGCCAAGTCTCCCCAACCCTAACCCTAATTTGAGTCTCAGGCCAAATTTCCTTTTTGGACTGAAACATACCGCCGTCCACAGAGTGTACCAAATGTCACTATGGAAGCCATCTTGATGTCCCACTCAGTCTGATTCAGCAAGCTAGGCTTCACCAAGGATGCGTTTCCAACCTGGGAAGCCACATCTCCCCAACCCTAACCCTCACTTGAGACTTAACCTGATTTTCTTGTGCGAATGTAACAAACCCCCATCCTCATGTTGTACTAAAAGACAGTAGGCACACAATTCCTTTGGCCCTCTCAGTCTGTTTCACCATGCTTGGCTTCAGCAACACCCTGTTTCCCTTCTGGGAAGCCATGTCTCCTGACCGCTAACCCTAACTTGGGTTTTAACCCTAATTTTTTCCTTGGACTGAAACATTTCCCTGTCCACATGGTGTACTAACTGGCAGTATGTTATCCTCCTGATGGCCTACTCAGTCTGTTTTACCAATCTAGGCTTCACCAAAACCCTGGTTACATCCTGGGAAGCCAAGTCTCCCCAACCCTAACCCTAATTTGAGTCTCAGGCCTAATTTCCTTTTTGGACTGAAACATAACGCCGTCCACAGAGTGTACCAAATGTCAGTATGGAAGACATCTTGATGTCCCACTCAGTCTGATTCAGCATGTTAGGCTTCACCAAGGACCCGTTTCCAACCTGGGAAGCCACATCTCCCCAACCCTAACCCTAACTTGAGACTTAACCTGATTTTCTTGTGCGAATGTAACAAACCCCCATCCTCATGTTGTACTAAAAGACAGTAGGCACACAATTCCTTTGGCCCTCTCAGTCTGTTTCACCATGCTTGGCTTCAGCAACACCCTGTTTCCCTTCTGGGAAGCCATGTCTCCTGACCGCTAACCCTAACTTGGGTTTTAACCCTAATTTTTTCCTTGGACTGAAACATTTCCCTGTCCACATGGTGTACTAACTGGCAGTATGTTATCCTCCTGATGGCCTACTCAGTCTGTTTTACCAATCTAGGCTTCACCAAAACCCTGGTTACATCCTGGGAAGCCAAGTCTCCCCAACCCTAACCCTAATTTGAGTCTCAGGCCTAATTTCCTTTTTGGACTGAAACATAACGCCGTCCACAGAGTGTACCAAATGTCAGTATGGAAGACATCTTGATGTCCCACTCAGTCTGATTCAGCAAGCTAGGCTTCACCAAGGACGCGTTTCCAACCTGGAAAGCCACATCTCCCCAACCCTAACCCTAACTTGACACTTAACCTGATTTTCTTGTGCAAATGTAACAAACCCCCATCCTCATGTTGTACTAAAAGACAGTAGGCACACAATTCCTTTGGCCCTCTCAGTCTGTTTCACCATGCTTGGCTTCAGCAACACCCTGTTTCCCTTCTGGGAAGCCATGTCTCCTGACCGCTAACCCTAACTTGGGTCTTAACCCTAATTTTTTCCTTGGACTGAAACATTTCCCTGTCCACATGGTGTACTAACTGGCAGTATGTTATACTCCTGATGGCCTACTCAGTCTGTTTTACCAATCTAGGCTTCACCAAAACACTGGTTACATCCTGGGAAGCCAAGTCTCCCCAACCCTAACCCTAATTTGAGTCTCAGGCCCAATTTCCTTTTTGGACTGAAACATAATGCCGTCCACAGAGTGTACCAAATGTCAGTATGGAAGACATCTTGATGTCCCTCTCAGTCTGATTCAGCATGTTAGGCTTCACCAAGGACCCGTTTCCAACCTGGGAAGCCACATCTCCCCATCGCTAGCCCTAACATGAGATTTTACCCTAATTTTCTTGTGCAAATGTAACAAACCCCCATCCTCATGTTCTACTAAAAGACAGTAGGCACACAATTCCTTTGGCCCTCTCAGTCTGTTTCACCATGCTTGGCTTCACCAACACCCTGTTTCCCTTCTGGGAAGCCATGTCTCCTGACCGCTAACCCTAACTTGGGTCTTAACCCTAATTTTTTCTTTGGACTGAAACAGTTCCCTGTCCACATGGTGTACTAACTGGCAGTATGTTATACTCCTGATGACCTACTCAGTCTGTTTTACCAATCTAGGCTTCACCAAAACCCTGGTTACATCCTGGGAAGCCAATTCTCCCCAACCCTAACCCTAATTTGAGTCTTAGCCCTAATTTCCTTTTTGGACTGAAACATACCGCCGTCCACAGAGTGTACCAAATGTCAGTATGGAAGACATCTTGATGTCCCACTCAGTCTGATTCAGCAAGCTAGGCTTCACCAAGGACGCGTTTCCAACCTGGGAAGCCACATCTCCCCAACCCTAACCCTCACTTGAGACTTAACCTGATTTTCTTGTGCAAATGTAACAAACCCCCATCCTCATGTTGTACTAAAAGACAGTAGGCACACGATTCCTTTGGCCCTCTCAGTCTGTTTCACCATGCTTGGCTTCAGCAACACCGTGTTTCCATTCTGGGAAGCCATATCTCCTGACCGCTAACCCTAACTTGGGTCTTAACCCTAATTTTTTCTTCCGACTGAAACATTTCCCTGTCCACATGGTGTACTAACTGGCAGTATGTTATACTCCTGATGGCCTACTCAGTCTGTTTTACCAATCTAGGCTTCACCAAAACCCTGGTTACATCCTGGGAAGCCAAGTCTCCCCAACCCTAACCCTAATTTGAGTCTCAGGCCTCATTTCCTTTTTTGGACTGAAACATACCGCCGTCCACAGAGTGTACCAAATGTCAGTATGGAAGACATCTTGATGTCCCACTCAGTCTGATTCAGCAAGCTAGGCTTCACCAAGGACCCGTTTCCAACCTGGGAAGCCACATCTCCCCAACCCTAACCCTAACTTGAGACTTAACCTGATTTTCTTGTGCAAATGTAACAAACCCCCATCCTCATGTTGTACTAAAAGACAGTAGGCACACGATTCCTTTGGCCCTCTCAGTCTGTTTCACCATGCTTGGCTTCAGCAACACCGTGTTTCCATTCTGGGAAGCCATGTCTCCTGACCGCTAACCCTAACTTGGGTCTTAACCCTAATTTTTTCTTTGGACTGAAACATTTCCCTGTCCACATGGTGTACTAACTGGCAGTAAGTTATACTCCTGATGGCCTACTCAGTCTGTTTTACCAATCTAGGCTTCACCAAAACCCTGGTTACATCCTGGGAAGCCAAGTCTCCCCAACCCTAACCCTAATTTGAGTCTTAGCCCTTTTTTCCTTTTTGGACTGAAACATACCGCCGTCCACAGAGTGTACCAAATGTCAGTATGGAAGCCATCTTGATGGCGACTCAGTCTGATTCACCAAGCTAGGCTTCACCAAGAACTCGTTTTCTACCTGGCAAGCCACATCTCCCCATCCCTAGCCCTAACATGAGATTTTACCCCAATTTTCTTGTGCAACTGTAACAAACCGCCGTCCACGCTTTGTAGTAAAAGAAAGAAGGCACCCCGTTCTGATGGCCCACTCAGTCTGTTTTAGCAAGCTTGCCTTCACCAAAGCCCTGTTTCCATTCGGGGAAGCCCAGTCTCCCCAATCCTAACCCTAACCTGGGTTTTAACCCTAATTTCCGTTTGGGAATCAAACATCCCCCGTCCAAACAGTGTTCTAAAAGACAGGAGGCAACCCTTGGTGAAGCCCCACTCACTCTATTTCAACATGCTTGGCTTTTCAGAGGCCCTGGTTCACTCCTGGGAAGCCAAGTCTCCACAACCCTAACCCTACCTGGAGTCTTAACCCTAATGTTCTTGTGCGACTGTAACAAACGCCCATCCACAGGTTGACAGTAGGCACACCACTCCTTTGGCCCTGTCAGTCTGTTTCACCATGCTTGGCTTCAGCAACACCCTGTTTCCCTTCTGGGAAGCCAAGTCTCCCGACCCCTAACCCTCACTTGGGCCTTAACCCAAATTTCCTCTATGGATTGAAACATGTCCCTGTCCATAGGGTGTATTAACAGGCAGTATGTTATCCTCCTGATGGCCTACTCAGTCTGTTTTACCAAATTAGGCTTCACCAAGACCCTGGTTCCCTCCTGGGAAAACAAGTCTCCCCAACCCTAAAACTAATTTGAGTCTCAGGCCTAATTTCCTTTTTGGACTGAAACATACTGCCGTCCACAGAGTGTACCAAATGTCAGTATGGAAGACATCTTGATGTCCCACTCAGTCTGATTCAGCAAGTTAGGCTTCACCAAGGACCCGTTTCCAACCTGGGAAGCCACATCTCCCCAACCCTAACCCTAACTTGAGACTTAACCTGATTTTCTTGTGCAAATGTAACAAACCCCCATCCTCATGTCCTACTAAAAGACAGTAGGCACACGATTCGTTTGGCCCTCTCAGTCTGTTTCACCATGCTTGGCTTCAGCAACACCCTGTTTCCCTTCTGGGAAGCCAAGTCTCCCGACCCCTAACCCTCACTTGGGTCTTAACCCAAATATCCTCTATGGAATGAAACATGTCCCTGTCCATAGGGTGTATTAACAGGCAGTATGTTATCCTCCGGATGGCCTACTCAGTCTGTTTTACCAATCTATGCTTCACCAAGACCCTGGTTCCATCCTGGGAAACCAATTCTCCCCAACCCTAACCCTAATTTGAGTCTCAGCCCGTTTTTCCTTTTTGGACTGAAACATACCGCCGTCCACAGAGTGTACCAAATGTCAGTATGGAAGCCATCTTGATGGCGACTCAGTCTGATTCACCAAGCTAGGCTTCACCAAGAACTCGTTTTCTACCTGGCAAGCCACATCTCCCCTTCCCTAGCCCTAACATGAGATTTTACCCCAATTTTCTTGTGCAACTGTAACAAACCGCCGTCCACGCTTTGAAGTAAAAGAAAGAAGGCACCCCGTTCTGATGGCCCACTCAGTCTGTTATAGCAAGCTTGCATTCACCAAAGCCCTGATTCCATTCGGGGAAGCCCAGTCTCCCCAATCCTAACCCTAACCTGGGTTTTAACCCTAATTTCCGTTTGGGAATCAAACATCCCCCGTCCAAACAGTGTTCTAAAAGACAGGAGGCAACCCTTGGTGAAGCCCCACTCACTCTATTTCAACATGCTTGGCTTTTCAGAGGCCCTGGTTCACTCCTGGGAAGCCAAGTCTCCACAACCCTAACCCTACCTGGAGTCTTAACCCTAATGTTCTTGTGCGACTGTAACAAACGCCCATCCACAGGTTGACAGTAGGCACACCACTCCTTTGGCCCTGTCAGTCTGTTTCACCATGCTTGGCTTCAGCAACACCCTGTTTCCCTTCTGGGAAGCCAAGTCTCCCGACCCCTAACCCTCACTTGGGTCTTAACCCAAATTTCCTCTATGGAATGAAACATGTCCCTGTCCATAGGGTGTATTAACAGGCAGTATGTTATCCTCCTGATGGCCTACTCAGTCTGTTTTACTAATCTATGCTTCACCAAGACCCTGGTTCCATCCGGGGAAACAAGTCTCCCCAACCCTAACCCGAATTTGAGTCTCAGGCCTAATTTCCTTTTTGGACTGAAACATACCGCCGTCCACAGAGTGTACCAAATGTCAGTATGGAAGCCATCTTGATGGCGACTCAGTCTTATTCACCAAGCTAGGCTTCACCAAGAACTCGTTTTCTACCTGGCAAGCCACATCTCCCCATCGCTAGCCCTAACATGAGATTTTACCCTAATTTTCTTGTGCAATTGTAAGAAACCGCCGTCCACGCTTTGTAGTAAAAGAAAGAAGGCACCCCGTTCTGATGGCCCACTCAGTCTGTTTTACCAAACTCACCGTCACCAACACCTTCTTTCCATTCTGGGAAGACCAGTCTCCCGAACCCTAACCCTAACCTGGGTTTTAACCCTAATTTCCTTTTGGGGATGAAACATCCCCCCGTCCACACAGTGTACTAAAAGACAGGAGGCAACCTTTCATGAAGGCCCACTCATTCTCTTTCAACATGCTTTTCTTTTCCGAGGCCATGGTTCACTCCTGGGAAGGCAAGTCTCCCCAACCCTAACCCTAACTTGGGTCTTAACCCTAATTTTTTCTTTGGACTGAAACATTTCCCTGTCCACATGGTATACTAACTGGCAGTATGTTATACTCCTGACGGTCTACTCAGTCTGTTTTACCAATCGAGGTTTCACCAAGACCCTGGTTCCATCCTGGGAAGCCCAGTCTCCCCAACGCTAACTCTAACTTGGGTTTCAACCCAAATATTGTAGAGGAACGTTAACATCCCACAGTTCACAAGGTGTAGTAAAAGACAAGAGGCAACCCATCCTGTTGGGCCACTCAATCGGTGTCACCATGCTTGGCTTTACCGAGTTCCTGTTTCCCTCCTGAGTAGCCCAGTCTCCCCAACCCTAATCCTAATTGGAGTCTCAACACTAACCTCCTTTTTGGACTGAAACATACCGCCGTCCACAGAGTGTACCAAATGTCAGTATGGAAGCCATCTTGTTGTCCCACTCAGTCTGATTCACCAAGCTAGGCTTCACCAAGAACCCATTTCCAACCTGGGAAGTCCAGTCTCCCAAACCCTAACCCCAACGTCGGTTTTAACCCTAATTTCCTTTTAGGAATGAAACATCCCCCCATCCACACGGTGTTCTAGAAGAAAGGAGGCAACCCTTCGTGAAGGCCCACTCATTCTGTTTCAACATGCTTGGCTTTTCCGAGGCCCTGGTTCACTCCTGGGAAGCCACGTCTCCCCAACCCTAACTCTAACTTGAGACTTAACCTAATTTTCTTGTGCAACTGTAACAAACCGCCGTCCACACTTTGCACTAAAAGATAGTACGCACCCCGTTCTGATGTCCCACTCAGTCTGTTTTACCATGCTCGCCTTCACCAACACCCTGTTTCCATTCTGGGAAGCCCATTCTCCCGAACCCTACCCTAACTTGGGTTTTAACCCTAATTTCCTCTTGGGAATGAAACATCCCCCCGTCCACACAGTGTACTAAAAGACAGGAGGCAACTTTCGTGAAGGCCCACTCATTCTCTTTCAACATGCTTTTCTTTTCCGAGGCCATGGTTCACTCCTGGGAAGTCAAGTCTCCCCAACCCTAACCGTAACTTGGATCTTAACCCTAATTTCCTCTTGGGACTGAAACATGTCCCTGTCCACACTGTGTACTAACGGGCAATATATTATCCTCCTGATGGCCCATTCAGTCTGTTTTAGCAATCTAGGCTTCACCAAAACCCTGGTTACATCCTGGGAAGCCAAGTCTCCCCAACCCTAACCCTAATTTGAGTCTCAGGCCAAATTTCCTTTTTGGACTGAAACATACCGCCATCCACAGAGTGTACCAAATGTCAGTATGGAAGCCATCTTGATGGCGACTCAGTCTGATTCACCAAGCTAGGCTTCACCAAGAACTCGTTTTCTACCTGGCAAGCCACATCTGCCCATCCCTAGCCCTAACATGAGATTTTACCCCAATTTTCTTGTGCAACTGTAACAAACCGCCGTCCACGCTTTGTAGTAAAAGAAAGAAGGCACCCCGTTCTGATGGCCCACTCAGTCTGTTTTAGCAAGCTTGCCTTCACCAAAGCCCTGTTTCAATTCAGGGAAGCCCAGTCTCCCCAATCCTAACCCTAACCTGGGTTTTAACCCTAATTTCCGTTTGGGAATCAAACATCCCCCGTCCAAACAGTGTTCTAAAAGACAGGAGGCAACCCTTGGTGAAGCCCCACTCACTCTATTTCAACATGCTTGGCTTTTCAGAGGCCCTGGTTCACTCCTGGGAAGCCAAGTCTCCACAACCCTAACCCTACCTGGAGTCTTAACCCTAATGTTCTTGTGCGACTGTAACAAACGCCCATCCACAGGTTGACAGTAGGCACACCACTCCTTTGGCCCTGTCAGTCTGTTTCACCATGCTTGGCTTCAGCAACACCCTGTTTCCCTTCTGGGAAGCCAAGTCTCCCGACCCCTAACCCTCACTTGGGTCTTAACCCAAATTTCCTCTATGGAATGAAACATGTCCCTGTCCATAGGGTGTATTAAAAGGCAGTATGTTATCCTCCTGATGGCCTACTCAGTCTGTTTTACCAATCTATGCTTCACCAAGACCCTGGTTCCATCCTGGGAAACCAATTCTCCCCAACCCTAACCCTAATTTGAGTCTTAGCCCTAATTTCCTTTTTGGACTGAAACATACCGCCGTCCACAGAGTGTACCAAATGTCAGTATGGAAGACATCTTGATGTCCCACTCAGTCTGATTCAGCAAGCTAGGCTTCACCAAGGACCCGTTTCCAACCTGGGAAGCCACATCTCCCCAACCCTAACCCTAACTTGAGACTTAACCTGATTTTCTTGTGCAAATGTAACAAACCCCCATCCTCATGTTGTACTAAAAGACAGTAGGCATACAATTCCTTTGGCCCTCTCAGTCTGTTTCACCATGCTTGGCTTCAGCAACACCCTGTTTCCATTCTGGGAAGCCATGTCTCCTGACCGCTAACCCTAACTTGGGTCTTAACCCTAATTTTTTCTTTGGACTGAAACATTTCCCTGTCCACATGGTGTACTAACTGGCAGTATGTTATCCTCCTGATGGCCTACTCAGTCTGTTTTAGCAATCTAGGCTTCACCAAGACCCTGGTTACATCCTGGGAAGCCAAGTCTCCCCAACCCTAACCCTAATTTGAGTCTCAGGCCAAATTTCCTTTTTGGACTGAAACATACCGCCGTCCACAGAGTGTACCAAATGTCAGTATGGAAGCCATCTTGATGTCCCACTCAGTCTGATTCAGCAAGCTAGGCTTCACCAAGGATGCGTTTCCAACCTGGGAAGCCACATCTCCCCAACCCTAACCCTCACTTGAGACTTAACCTGATTTTCTTGTGCGAATGTAACAAACCCCCATCCTCATGTTGTACTAAAAGACAGTAGGCACACAATTCCTTTGGCCCTCTCAGTCTGTTTCACCATGCTTGGCTTCAGCAACACCCTGTTTCCCTTCTGGGAAGCCATGTCTCCTGACCGGTAACCCTAACTTGGGTTTTAACCCTAATTTTTTCCTTGGACTGAAACATTTCCCTGTCCACATGGTGTACTAACTGGCAGTATGTTATCCTCCTGATGGCCTACTCAGTCTGTTTTACCAATCTAGGCTTCACCAAAACCCTGGTTACATCCTGGGAAGCCAAGTCTCCCCAACCCTAACCCTAATTTGAGTCTCAGGCCTAATTTCCTTTTTGGACTGAAACATAACGCCGTCCACAGAGTGTACCAAATGTCAGTATGGAAGACATCTTGATGTCCCACTCAGTCTGATTCAGCAAGCTAGGCTTCACCAAGGACGCGTTTCCAACCTGGAAAGCCACATCTCCCCAACCCTAACCCTAACTTGACACTTAACCTGATTTTCTTGTGCAAATGTAACAAACCCCCATCCTCATGTTGTACTAAAAGACAGTAGGCACACAATTCCTTTGGCCCTCTCAGTCTGTTTCACCATGCTTGGCTTCAGCAACACCCTGTTTCCCTTCTGGGAAGCCATGTCTCCTGACCGCTAACCCTAACTTGGGTCTTAACCCTAATTTTTTCCTTGGACTGAAACATTTCCCTGTCCACATGGTGTACTAACTGGCAGTATGTTATACTCCTGATGGCCTACTCAGTCTGTTTTACCAATCTAGGCTTCACCAAAACACTGGTTACATCCTGGGAAGCCAAGTCTCCCCAACCCTAACCCTAATTTGAGTCTCAGGCCCAATTTCCTTTTTGGACTGAAACATAATGCCGTCCACAGAGTGTACCAAATGTCAGTATGGAAGACATCTTGATGTCCCTCTCAGTCTGATTCAGCATGTTAGGCTTCACCAAGGACCCGTTTCCAACCTGGGAAGCCACATCTCCCCATCGCTAGCCCTAACATGAGATTTTACCCTAATTTTCTTGTGCAAATGTAACAAACCCCCATCCTCATGTTCTACTAAAAGACAGTAGGCACACAATTCCTTTGGCCCTCTCAGTCTGTTTCACCATGCTTGGCTTCACCAACACCCTGTTTCCCTTCTGGGAAGCCATGTCTCCTGACCGCTAACCCTAACTTGGGTCTTAACCCTAATTTTTTCTTTGGACTGAAACAGTTCCCTGTCCACATGGTGTACTAACTGGCAGTATGTTATACTCCTGATGACCTACTCAGTCTGTTTTACCAATCTAGGCTTCACCAAAACCCTGGTTACATCCTGGGAAGCCAATTCTCCCCAACCCTAACCCTAATTTGAGTATTAGCCCTAATTTCCTTTTTGGACTGAAACATACCGCCGTCCACAGAGTGTACCAAATGTCAGTATGGAAGACATCTTGATGTCCCACTCAGTCTGATTCAGCAAGCTAGGCTTCACCAAGGATGCGTTTCCAACCTGGGAAGCCACATCTCCCCAACCCTAACCCTCACTTGAGACTTAACCTGATTTTCTTGTGCAAATGTAACAAACCCCCATCCTCATGTTGTACTAAAAGACAGTAGGCACACGATTCCTTTGGCCCTCTCAGTCTGTTTCACCATGCTTGGCTTCAGCAACACCGTGTTTCCATTCTGGGAAGCCATATCTCCTGACCGCTAACCCTAACTTGGGTCTTAACCCTAATTTTTTCTTCCGACTGAAACATTTCCCTGTCCACATGGTGTACTAACTGGCAGTATGTTATACTCCTGATGGCCTACTCAGTCTGTTTTACCAATCTAGGCTTCACCAAAACCCTGGTTACATCCTGGGAAGCCAAGTCTCCCCAACCCTAACCCTAATTTGAGTCTCAGGCCTCGTTTCCTTTTTTGGACTGAAACATACCGCCGTCCACAGAGTGTACCAAATGTCAGTATGGAAGACATCTTGATGTCCCACTCAGTCTGATTCAGCAAGCTAGGCTTCACCAAGGACCCGTTTCCAACCTGGGAAGCCACATCTCCCCAACCCTAACCCTAACTTGAGACTTAACCTGATTTTCTTGTGCAAATGTAACAAACCCCCATCCTCATGTTGTACTAAAAGACAGTAGGCACACGATTCCTTTGGCCCTCTCAGTCTGTTTCACCATGCTTGGCTTCAGCAACACCGTGTTTCCATTCTGGGAAGCCATGTCTCCTGACCGCTAACCCTAACTTGGGTCTTAACCCTAATTTTTTCTTTGGACTGAAACATTTCCCTGTCCACATGGTGTACTAACTGGCAGTATGTTATACTCCTGATGGCCTACTCTGTCTGTTTTACCAATCTAGGCTTCACCAAAACCCTGGTTACATCCTGGGAAGCCAAGTCTCCCCAACCCTAACCCTAATTTGAGTCTTAGCCCTTTTTTCCTTTTTGGACTGAAACATACCGCCGTCCACAGAGCGTACCAAATGTCAGTATGGAAGCCATCTTGATGGCGACTCAGTCTGATTCACCAAGCTAGGCTTCACCAAGAACTCGTTTTCTACCTGGCAAGCCACATCTCCCCATCCCTAGCCCTAACATGAGATTTTACCCCAATTTTCTTGTGCAACTGTAACAAACCGCCGTCCACGCTTTGTAGTAAAAGAAAGAAGGCACCCCGTTCTGATGGCCCACTCAGTCTGTTTTAGCAAGCTTGCCTTCACCAAAGCCCTGTTTCCATTCGGGGAAGCCCAGTCTCCCCAATCCTAACCCTAACCTGGGTTTTAACCCTAATTTCCGTTTGGGAATCAAACATCCCCCGTCCAAACAGTGTTCTAAAAGACAGGAGGCAACCCTTGGTGAAGCCCCACTCACTCTATTTCAACATGCTTGGCTTTTCAGAGGCCCTGGTTCACTCCTGGGAAGCCAAGTCTCCACAACCCTAACCCTACCTGGAGTCTTAACCCTAATGTTCTTGTGCGACTGTAACAAACGCCCATCCACAGGTTGACAGTAGGCACACCACTCCTTTGGCCCTGTCAGTCTGTTTCACCATGCTTGGCTTCAGCAACACCCTGTTTCCCTTCTGGGAAGCCAAGTCTCCCGACCCCTAACCCTCACTTAGGTCTTAACCCAAATATCCTCTATGGAATGAAACATGTCCCTCTCCATAGGGTGTATTAACAGGCAGTATGTTATCCTCCGGATGGCCTACTCAGTCTGTTTTACCAATCTATGCTTCACCAAGACCCTGGTTCCATCCTGGGAAACCAATTCTCCCCAACCCTAACCCTAATTTGAGTCTCAGCCCGTTTTTCCTTTTTGGACTGAAACATACCGCCGTCCACAGAGTGTACCAAATGTCAGTATGGAAGCCATCTTGATGGCGACTCAGTCTGATTCACCAAGCTAGGCTTCACCAAGAACTCGTTTTCTACCTGGCAAGCCACATCTCCCCTTCCCTAGCCCTAACATGAGATTTTACCCCAATTTTCTTGTGCAACTGTAACAAACCGCCGTCCACGCTTTGAAGTAAAAGAAAGAAGGCACCCCGTTCTGATGGCCCACTCAGTCTGATTCAGCAAGCTAGGCTTCACCAAGGACCCGTTTCCAACCTGGGAAGCCACATCTCCCCAACCCTAACCCTAACTTGAGACTTAAAGCTGATTTTCTTGTGCAAATGTAACAAACCCCCATCCTCATGTTGTACTAAAAGACAGTAGGCACACAATTCCTTTGGCCCTCTCAGTCTGTTTCACCATGCTTGGCTTCAGCAACACCCTGTTTCCCTTCTGGGAAGCCATGTCTCCTGACCTCTAACCCTAACTTGGGTCTTAACCCTAATTTTCTCTTTGGACTGAAACATTTCCCTGTCCACATGGTGTACTAACTGGCAGTATGTAATACTCCTGATGGCCTACTCAGTCTGTTTTACCAATCTAGGCTTCACCAAAACCCTGGTTACATCCTGGGAAGCCAAGTCTCCCCAACCCTAACCCTAATTTGAGTCTCACGCCTCGTTTCCTTTTGGGACTGAAACATACCGCCGTCCACAGTGTGTACCAAATGTCAGTATGGAAGACATCTTGATGTCCCACTCAGTCTGATTCAGCAAGCTAGGCTTCACCAAGGACCCGTTTCCAACCTGGGAAGCCACATCTCCCCAACCCTAACCCTAACTTGAGACTTAACCTGATTTTCTTGTGCAAATGTAACAAACCCCCATCCTCATGTTGTACTAAACGACAGTAGGCACCCCGTTCTGATTACCCACTTTGTGTGTTCTACTAAGCTTGGCTTCAGCAACACCCTGTTTCCATTCTGGGAAGCCCAGTCTCCCCAACCCTAATCCTAACTTGGGTTTTAACCCAAATATTGTATAGGAATGTGAACATCCCACAGTCCACACGGTGTAGTAAAAGACAGGAGGCAACCCATCCTAATGGGCCACTCACTGTGTTTCACTGTGCTTGGCTTTACCGAGGTCCTGGTTCCCTCCTGAGAATCCCAGTTTCCCCAACCCTAACCCTATTTTGAGTTTCAGCCCTAATTTCCTTTTTGGACCGAAACATACCGCCATCCACAGAGTGTACCAAACGTCAGTATGGAAGCCATCTTGATGGCGACTCAGTCTGATTCACCAAGCTAGGCTTCACCAAGAACTCGTTTTCTACCTGGCAAGCCACATCTCCCCATCGCTAGCCCTAACATGAGATTTTACCCTAATTTTCTTGTGCAATTGTAAGAAACCGCCGTCCACGCTTTGTAGTAAAAGAAAGAAGGCACCCCGTTCTGATGGCCCACTCAGTCTGTTTTACCAAACTCACCGTCACCAACACCTTCTTTCCATTCTGGGAAGACCAGTCTCCCGAACCCTAACCCTAATGTGGGTTTTAACCCTAATTTCCTTTTGGGGATGAAACATCCCCCCGTCCACACAGTGTACTAAAAGACAGGAGGCAACCTTTCATGAAGGCCCACTCATTCTCTTTCAACATGCTTTTCTTTTCCGAGGCCATGGTTCACTCCTGGGAAGGCAAGTCTCCCCAACCCTAACCCTAACTTGGGTCTTAACCCTAATTTTTTCTTTGGACTGAAACATTTCCCTGTCCACATGGTATACTAACTGGCAGTATGTTATACTCCTGACGGTCTACTCAGTCTGTTTTACCAATCGAGGTTTCACCAAGACCCTGGTTCCATCCTGGGAAGCCCAGTCTCCCCAACGCTAACTCTAACTTGGGTTTCAACCCAAATATTGTAGAGGAACGTTAACATCCCACAGTTCACAAGGTGTAGTAAAAGACAAGAGGCAACCCATCCTGTTGGGCCACTCAATCGGTGTCACCATGCTTGGCTTTACCGAGTTCCTGTTTCCCTCCTGAGTAGCCCAGTCTCCCCAACCCTAATCCTAATTGGAGTCTCAACACTAATCTCCTTTTTGGACTGAAACATACCGCCGTCCACAGAGTGTACCAAATGTCAGTATGGAAGCCATCTTGTTGTCCCACTCAGTCTGATTCACCAAGCTAGGCTTCACCAAGAACCCATTTCCAACCTGGGAAGTCCAGTCTCCCAAACCCTAACCCCAACGTCGGTTTTAACCCTAATTTCCTTTTAGGAATGAAACATCCCCCCATCCACACGGTGTTCTAGAAGAAAGGAGGCAACCCTTCGTGAAGGCCCACTCATTCTGTTTCAACATGCTTGGCTTTTCCGAGGCCCTGGTTCACTCCTGGGAAGCCACGTCTCCCCAACCCTAACTCTAACTTGAGACTTAACCTAATTTTCTTGTGCAACTGTAACAAACCGCCGTCCACACTTTGCACTAAAAGATAGTACGCACCCCGTTCTGATGTCCCACTCAGTCTGTTTTACCATGCTCGCCTTCACCAACACCCTGTTTCCATTCTGGGAAGCCCATTCTCCCGAACCCTACCCTAACTTGGGTTTTAACCCTAATTTCCTCTTGGGAATGAAACATCCCCCCGTCAACACAGTGTACTAAAAGACAGGAGGCAACTTTCGTGAAGGCCCACTCATTCTCTTTCAACATGCTTTTCTTTTCCGAGGCCATGGTTCACTCCTGGGAAGTCAAGTCTCCCCAACCCTAACCCTAACTTGGATCTTAACCCTAATTTCCTCTTGGGACTGAAACATGTCCCTGTCCACACTGTGTACTAACGGGCAATATATTATCCTCCTGATGGCCCATTCAGTCTGTTTTACCAATCGAGGCTTCACCAAGACCCTGGTTCCATCCTGGGAAGCCCAGTCTGCCCAACCCTAACCCTAACTTGGTTTTTAACCCAAATATTGTAGAGGAACTTTAACATCCCACATTCCACACGGTGTACTAAAAGACAGGAGGAAACCCATCCTGATGGGCCACTCAATCTGTTTCAGCATGCTTGGCTTTAGCGAGTTCCTGTTTCCCTCCTGAGAAGGCCAGTCTCCCCAACCCTAACCCTAATTAGAGTATCCACCCTAATTTCCTTTTTGGACTGAAACATACCGCCGTCCACAGAGTGTACCAAATATCAGTATGGAAGCCATCTTGTTGTCCCACTCAGTCTGATTCATCAAGCTTGGCTTCACCAAGAACCCGTTTCCAACCTGGGAAGCCACATCTCCCCAACCCTTACCCTAACTTGAGTCTTAACCCTCATTTTCTTGTGCAACTGTAATAAACCCCCATCCACATGTTGTACTAAAAGACAGAAGGTACACCATTCTTTTGGCCCTCTCAGTCTGTTTCACCATGCTTGCCTTCAGCAAACCCTGTTTCCATTTTGGGATGCCAAGCCTCCCGACCCCTAAGCCTAACTTGGCACTTAACCCTAATTTCCTCTTTGGACTGAAACATGTCCCTGTCCACATGGTATACTAACGGGCAGTACGTTATCCTCCTGATGGCCTACTCAGTCTGTTTTACCAATCTAGGCTTCACCAAGGCTCTGGTTCCATCCAGGGAAGCCCAGTCTCCCCAACCCTAACCCTAACTTGGGTTTTAACCCAAATTTTGTTTAGGAACTTCAACATCCCCCAGTTCACACGGTGTGCTAAAGGCAGGAGGCAACCCATCCTGAAGGCCCACTCATTTTATTTCAACATGCTTGGCTTTCCCGACGCCCTGGTAAACTCCTGGGAATCGAAGTCTCCCCAACCCTAACCCTCACTTGGGTTTTAACTCAAATATTGTAGAAGGACGTTAACATCCCACAGTTCACAAGGTGTAGTACAAGACAAGAGGCAACCCATCCTTTTGGGCCACTCAATTGGTTTCACCATGCTTGGCTTTACCGAGGTCCTGGTTCCCTCCTGAGAAGCCCAGTTTTCCCAACCCTAATCCTAATTGGAGTCTCAACACTCCAATCAGTCCACTCCTTTTTGGACTGAAACATACCGCCGTCCACAGAGTGTACCAAATGTCAGTATGGAAGGCATCTTGTTGTCCCACTCAGTCTGATTCACCAAGCTAGGCTTCACCAAGAACCCATTTCCAACCTGGGAAGTCCAGTCTCCCAAACCCTAACCCCAATGTCGGTTTTAACCCTCATTTCCTTTTGGGAATGAAACATCCCCCCATCCACACGGTGTTCTAGAAGACAGGAGGCAACCCTTCGTGAAGGCCCACTCATTCTGTTTCAACATCCTTGGCTTTTCCGAGGCCAAGGTTCACTCCTGGGAAGCCACGTCTCCCCAACCCTAACTCTAACTTGAGACTTAACCTAATTTTCTTGTGCAACTGTAACAAACCGCCGTACACACTTTGCACTGAAAGATAGTAGGCACACCGTTCTGATGGCCCACTCAGTCTGTTTTACCAAACTCGCCGTCACCAACACCTTTTTTCCATTCTGGGAAGACCAGTCTCCCGAACCTTAACCCTAACTTGGGTTTTAACCCTAATTTCCTTTTGGGAATGAAACATCCCCCATCCACACAGTGTACTAAAAGACAGGAGTCAACTTTCGTGAAGGCCCACTCATTCTCTTTCAACATGCTTGGCTTTTCCGAGGCCATGGTTCACTCCTGGGAAGGCAAGTCTCCCCAACCCTAACCCTAACTTGGATCTTAACCCTAATTTCCTCTTGGGACTGAAACATGTCCCTGTCCACACTGTGTACTAACAGGCAGTATGTTATCCTCCTGATGGCCTACTCAGTCTGTTTTACCAATCTATGCTTCACCAAGACCCTGGTTCCATCCTGGGAAACCAATTCTCCCCAACCCTAACCCTAATTTGAGTCTTAGCCCTTTTTTCCTTTTTGGACTGAAACATACCGCCGTCCACAGAGTGTACCAAATGTCAGTATGGAAGCCATCTTGATGGCGACTCAGTCTGATTCACCAAGCTAGGCTTCACCAAGAACTCGTTTTCTACCTGGCAAGCCACATCTGCCCATCCCTAGCCCTAACATGAGATTTTACCCCAATTTTCTTGTGCAACTGTAACAAACCGCCGTCCACGCTTTGTAGTAAAAGAAAGAAGGCACCCCGTTCTGATGGCCCACTCAGTCTGTTTTAGCAAGCTTGCCTTCACCAAAGCCCTGTTTCCATTCGGGGAAGCCCAGTCTCCCCAATCCTAACCCTAACCTGGGTTTTAACCCTAATTTCCGTTTGGGAATCAAACATCCCCCGTCCAAACAGTGTTCTAAAAGACAGGAGGCAACCCTTGGTGAAGCCCCACTCACTCTATTTCAACATGCTTGGCTTTTCAGAGGCCCTGGTTCACTCCTGGGAAGCCAAGTCTCCACAACCCTAACCCTACCTGGAGTCTTAACCCTAATGTTCTTGTGTGACTGTAACAAACGCCCATCCACAGGTTGACAGTAGGCACACCATTTCTTTGGCCCTGTCAGTCTGTTTCACCATGCTTGGCATCAGCAACACCCTGTTTCCCTTCTGGGAAGCCAAGTCTCCCGACCCCTAACCCTCACTTGGGTCTTAACCCAAATTTCCTCTATGGAATGAAACATGTCCCTGTCCATAGGGTGTATTAACAGGCAGTATGTTATCCTCCTGATGGCCTACTCAGTCTGTTTTACCAATCCATGCTTCACCAAGACCCTGGTTCCATCCGGGGAAACAAGTCTCCCCAACCCTAACCCTAATTTGAGTCTCAGGCCTAATTTCCTTTTTGGACTGAAACATACTGCCGTCCACAGAGTGTACCAAATGTCAGTATGGAAGTCATCTTGATGTCCCACTCAGTCTGATTCAGCAAGTTAGGCTTCACCAAGGACCCGTTTCCAACCTGGGAAGCCACATCTCCCCAACCCTAACCCTAACTTGAGACTTAACCTGATTTTCTTGTGCAAATGTAACAAACCCCCATCCTCATGTTGTACTGAAAGACAGTAGGCACACAATTCCTTTGGCCCTCTCAGTCTGTTTCACCATGCTTGGCTTCAGCAACACCGTGTTTCCATTCTGGGAAGCCATGTCTCCTGACCGTTAACCCTAACTTGGGTCTTAACCCTAATTTTTTCTTCCGACTGAAACATTTCCCTGTCCACATGGTGTACTAACTGGCAGTATTTTATCCTCCTGATGGCCTACTCAGTCTGTTTTACCAATCTAGGCTTCACCAAAACCCTGGTTACATCCTGGGAAGCCAAGTCTCCCCAACCCTAACCCTAATTTGAGTCTCAACCCTCATTTTCTTTTTGGACTGAAACATACCGCCGTCCACAGAGTGTATCAAATGTCAGTATGGAAGACATCTTGATGTCCCACTCAGTCTGATTCAGCAAGTTAGGCTTCACCAAGGACCCGTTTCCAACCTGGGAAGCCACATCTCCCCAACCCTAACCCTAACTTCTGACTTAACCCTGATTTTCTTGTGCAAATGTAACAAACCCCCATCCTCATGTTGTACTAAAAGACAGTAGGCATACAATTCTTTTGGCCCTCTCAGTCTGTTTCACCATGCTTGGCTTCAGCAACACCCTGTTTCCATTCTGGGAAGCCATGTCTCCTGACCGCTAACCCTAACTTGGGTTTTAACCCTAATTTTTTCCTTGGACTGAAACATTTCCCTGTCCACATGGTGTACTAACTGGCAGTATGTTATCCTCCTGATGGCCTACTCAGTCTGTTTTACCAATCTAGGCTTCACCAAAACCCTGGTTACATCCTGGGAAGCCAAGTCTCCCCAACCCTAACCCTAATTTGAGTCTCAGGCCTAATTTCCTTTTTGGACTGAAACATAACGCCGTCCACAGAGTGTACCAAATGTCAGTATGGAAGACATCTTGATGTCCCACTCAGTCTGATTCAGCAAGCTAGGCTTCACCAAGGACGCGTTTCCAACCTGGGAAGCCACATCTCCCCAACCCTAACCCTAACTTGAGACTTAACCTGATTTTCTTGTGCAAATGTAACAAACCCCCATCCTCATGTTGTACTAAAAGACAGTAGGCATACAATTCCTTTGGCCCTCTCAGTCTGTTTCACCATGCTTGGCTTCAGCAACACCCTGTTTCCATTCTGGGAAGCCATGTCTCCTGACCGCTAACCCTAACTTGGGTCTTAACCCTAATTTTTTCTTCCGACTGAAACATTTCCCTGTCCACATGGTGTACTAACTGGCAGTATGTTATCCTCCTGATGGCCTACTCAGTCTGTTTTACCAATCTAGGCTTCACCAAAACCCTGGTTACATCCTGGGAAGCCAAGTCTCCCCAACCCTAACCCTAATTTGAGTCTCAGGCCTAATTTCCTTTTTGGACTGAAACATAACGCCGTCCACAGAGTGTACCAAATGTCAGTATGGAAGACATCTTGATGTCCCACTCAGTCTGATTCAGCAAGCTAGGCTTCACCAAGGACGCGTTTCCAACCAGGGAAGCCACATCTCCCCAACCCTAACCCTAACTTGAGACTTAACCTGATTTTCTTGTGCAAATGTAACAAACCCCCATCCTCATGTTGTACTAAAAGACAGTAGGCATACAATTCCTTTGGCCCTCTCAGTCTGTTTCACCATGCTTGGCTTCAGCAACACCGTGTTTCCATTCTGGGAAGCCATATCTCCTGACCGCTAACCCTAACTTGGGTCTTAACCCTAATTTTTTCTTCCGACTGAAACATTTCCCTGTCCACATGGTGTACTATCTGGCAGTATGTTATACTCCTGATGGCCTACTCAGTCTGTTTTACCAATCTAGGCTTCACCAAAACCCTGGTTACATCCTGGGAAGCCAAGTCTCCCCAACCCTAACCCTAATTTGAGTCTCAGGCCTCGTTTCCTTTTGGGACTGAAACATACCGCCGTCCACAGAGTGTACCAAATGTCAGTATGGAAGACATCTTGATGTCCCACTCAGTCTGATTCAGCAAGCTAGGCTTCACCAAGGACCCGTTTCCAACCTGGGAAGCCACATCTCCCCAACCCTAACCCTAACTTGAGACTTAACCTGATTTTCTTGTGCAAATGTAACAAACCCCCATCCTCATGTCCTACTAAAAGACAGTAGGCACACGATTCCTTTGGCCCTCTCAGTCTGTTTCACCATGCTTGGCTTCAGCAACACCCTGTTTCCCTTCTGGGAAGCCAAGTCTCCCGACCCCTAACCCTCACTTGGGTCTTAACCCAAATATCCTCTATGGAATGAAACATCTCCCTCTCCATAGGGTGTATTAACAGGCAGTATGTTATCCTCCTGATGGCCTACTCAGTCTGTTTTACCAATCTATGCTTCACCAAGACCCTGGTTCCATCCTGGGAAACCAATTCTCCCCAACCCTAACCCTAATTTGAGTCTTAGCCCTTTTTTCCTTTCTGGACTGAAACATACCGCCGTCCACAGAGTGTACCAAATGTCAGTATGGAAGCCATCTTGATGGCGACTCAGTCTGATTCACCAAGCTAGGCTTCACCAAGAACTCGTTTTCTACCTGGCAAGCCACATCTCCCCATCCCTAGCCCTAACATGAGATTTTACCCCAATTTTCTTGTGCAACTGTAACAAACCGCCGTCCATGCTTTGTAGTAAAAGAAAGAAGGCACCCCGTTCTGATGGCCCACTCTGTCTGTTTTAGCAAGCTTGCCTTCACCAAAGCCCTGTTTCCATTCGGGGAAGCCCAGTCTCCCCAATCCTAACCCTAACCTGGTTTTTAACCCTAATTTCCGTTTGGGAATCAAACATCCCCCGTCCAAACAGTGTTCTAAAAGACAGGAGGCAACCCTTGGTGAAGCCCCACTCACTCTATTTCAACATGCTTGGCTTTTCAGAGGCCCTGGTTCACTCCTGGGAAGCCAAGTTTCCACAACCCTAACCCTACCTGGAGTCTTAACCCTAATGTTCTTGTGCGACTGTAACAAACGCCCATCCACAGGTTGACAGTAGGCACACCACTCCTTTGGCCCTGTCAGTCTGTTTCACCATGCTTGGCTTCAGCAACACCCTGTTTCCCTTCTGGGAAGCCAAGTCTCCAAACCCCTAACCCTCACTTGGGTCTTAACCCAAATTTCCTCTATGGATTGAAACATGTCCCTGTCCATAGGGTGTATTAACAGGCAGTATGTTATCCTCCTGATGGCCTACTCAGTCTGTTTTACCAAATTAGGCTTCACCAAGACCCTGGTTCCATCCTGGGAAAACAAGTCTCCCCAACCCTAAAACTAATTTGAGTCTCAGGCCTAATTTCCTTTTTGGACTGAAACATACTGCCGTCCACAGAGTGTACCAAATGTCAGTATGGAAGACATCTTGATGTCCCACTCAGTCTGATTCAGCAAGTTAGGCTTCACCAAGGACCCGTTTCCAACCTGGGAAGCCACATCTCCCCAACCCTAACCCTAACTTGAGACTTAACCTGATTTTCTTGTGCAAATTTAACAAACCCCCATCCTCATGTCCTACTAAAAGACAGTAGGCACACGATTCGTTTGGCCCTCTCAGTCTGTTTCACCATGCTTGGCTTCAGCAACACCCTGTTTCCATTCTGGGAAGCCAAGTCTCCCGACCCCTAACCCTCACTTGGGTCTTAACCCAAATATCCTCTATGGAATGAAACATCTCCCTCTCCATAGGGTGTATTAACAGGCAGTATGTTATCCTCCTGATGGCCTACTCAGTCTGTTTTACCAATCTATGCTTCACCAAGACCCTGGTTCCATCCTGGGAAACCAATTCTCCCCAACCCTAACCCTAATTTGAGTCTCAGCCCGTTTTTCCTTTTTGGACTGAAACATACCGCCGTCCACAGAGTGTACCAAATGTCAGTATGGAAGCCATCTTGATGGCGACTCAGTCTGATTCACCTAGCTAGGCTTCACCAAGAACTCGTTTTCTACCTGGCAAGCCACATCTCCCCTTCCCTAGCCCTAACATGAGATTTTACCCCAATTTTCTTGTGCAACTGTAACAAACTGCCGTCCACGCTTTGAAGTAAAAGAAAGAAGGCACCCCGTTCTGATGGCCCACTCAGTCTGTTTTAGCAAGCTTGCCTTCACCAAAGCCCTGATTCCATTCGGGGAAGCCCAGTCTCCCCAATCCTAACCCTAACCTGGGTTTTAACCCTAATTTCCGTTTGGGAATCAAACATCCCCCGTCCAAACAGTGTTCTAAAAGACAGGAGGCAACCCTTGGTGAAGCCCCACTCACTCTATTTCAACATGCTTGGCTTTTCAGAGGCCCTGGTTCACTCCTGGGAAGCCAAGTCTCCACAACCCTAACGCTACCTGGAGTCTTAACCCTAATGTTCTTGTGCGACTGTAACAAACGCCCATCCACAGGTTGACAGTAGGCACACCACTCCTTTGGCCCTGTCAGTCTGTTTCACCATGCTTGGCTTCAGCAACACCCTGTTTCCCTTCTGGGAAGCCAAGTCTCCCGACCCCTAACCCTCACTTGGGTCTTAACCCAAATTTCCTCTATGGAATGAAACATGTCCCTGTCCATAGGGTGTATTAACAGGCAGTATGTTATCCTCCTGATGGCCTACTCAGTCTGTTTTACCAATCTATGCTTCACCAAGACCCTGGTTCCATCCTGGGAAACCAATTCTCCCCAACCCTAACCCTAATTTGAGTCTTAGCCCTAATTTCCTTTTTGGACTGAAACATACCGCCGTCCACAGAGTGTACCAAATGTCAGTATGGAAGACATCTTGATGTCCCACTCAGTCTGATTCAGCAAGCTAGGCTTCACCAAGGACCTATTTCTAGCCTGGGAAGCCACATCTCCCCAACCCTAACCCTAACTTGAGACTCAACCTGATTTCGTTGTGCAAATGTAACAAACCCCCATCCTCATGTTGTACTAAAAGACAGTAGGCACACAATTCCTTTGGCCCTCTCAGTCTGTTTCACCATGCTTGGCTTCAGCAACACCGTGTTTCCATTCTGGGAAGCCATATCTCCTGACAGCTACCCCTAACTTGGGTCTTAACCCTAATTTTTTTCTTCCGAATGAAACATTTCCCTGTCCACATGGTGTACTAACTGGCAGTATGTTATACTCCTGATGGCCTACTCAGTCTGTTTTACCAATCTAGGCTTCACCAAAACCCTGGTTACATCCTGGGAAGCCAAGTCTCCCCAACCCTAACCCTAATTTGAGTCTCAGGCCTCGTTTCCTTTTGGGACTGAAACATACCGCCCTCCACAGAGTGTACCAAATGTCAGTATGGAAGACATCTTGATGTCCCACTCAGTCTGATTCAGCAAGCTAGGCTTCACCAAGGACCCGTTTCCAACCTGGGAAGCCACATCTCCCCAACCCTAACCCTAACTTGAGACTTAACCTGATTTTCTTGTGCAAATGTAACAAACCCCCATCCTCATGTTGTACTAAAAGACAGTAGGCACACGATTCCTTTGGCCCTCTCAGTCTGTTTCACCATGCTTGGCTTCAGCAACACCCTGTTTCCCTTCTGGGAAGCCATGTCTCCTGACCGCTAACCCTAACTTGGGTCTTAACCCTAATTTTTTCTTTGGACTGAAACATTTCCCTGTCCACATGGTGTACTAACTGGCAGTATGTTATACTCCTGATGGCCTACTCAGTCTGTTTTACCAATCTAGGCTTCACCAAAACCCTGGTTACAATCTGGGAAGCCAAGTCTCCCCAACCCTAACCCTAATTTGAGTCTCAGGCCTAATTTCCTTTTTGGACTGAAACATACTGCCGTCCACAGAGTGTACCAAATGTCAGTATGGAAGACATCTTGATGTCCCACTCAGTCTGATTCAGCAAGCTAGGCTTCACCAAGGACCCGTTTCCAACCTGGGAAGCCACATCTCCCCAACCCTAACCCTCACATGAGACTTAACCTGATTTTCTTGTGCAAATGTAACAAACCCCCATCCTCATGTCCTACTAAAAGACAGTAGGCACACGATTCCTTTGGCCCTCTCAGTCTGTTTCACCATGCTTGGCTTCAGCAACACCCTGTTTCCCTTCTGGGAAGCCAAGTCTCCCGACCCCTAACCCTCACTTGGGTCTTAACCCAAATATCCTCTATGGAATGAAACATCTCCCTCTCCATAGGGTGTATTAACAGGCAGTATGTTATCCTCCTGATGGCCTACTCAGTCTGTTTTACCAATCTATGCTTCACCAAGACCCTGGTTCCATCCTGGGAAACCAATTCTCCCCAACCCTAACCCTAATTTGAGTCTTAGCCCTTTTTTCCTTTTTGGACTGAAACATACCGCCGTCCACAGAGTGTACCAAATGTCAGTATGGAAGCCATCTTGATGGCGACTCAGTCTGATTCACCAAGCTAGGCTTCACCAAGAACTCGTTTTCTACCTGGCAAGCCACATCTCCCCATCCCTAGCCCTAACATGAGATTTTACCCCAATTTTCTTGTGCAACTGTAACAAACCGCCGTCCACGCTTTGTAGTAAAAGAAAGAAGGCACCCCGTTCTGATGGCCCACTCTGTCTGTTTTAGCAAGCTTGCCTTCACCAAAGCCCTGTTTCCATTCGGGGAAGCCCAGTCTCCCCAATCCTAACCCTAACCTGGTTTTTAACCCTAATTTCCGTTTGGGAATCAAACATCCCCCGTCCAAACAGTGTTCTAAAAGACAGGAGGCAACCCTTGGTGAAGCCCCACTCACTCTATTTCAACATGCTTGGCTTTTCAGAGGCCCTGGTTCACTCCTGGGAAGCCAAGTCTCCACAACCCTAACCCTACCTGGAGTCTTAACCCTAATGTTCTTGTGCGACTGTAACAAACGCCCATCCACAGGTTGACAGTAGGCACACCACTCCTTTGGCCCTGTCAGTCTGTTTCACCATGCTTGGCTTCAGCAACACCCTGTTTCCCTTCTGGGAAGCCAAGTCTCCAAACCCCTAACCCTCACTTGGGTCTTAACCCAAATTTCCTCTATGGATTGAAACATGTCCCTGTCCATAGGGTGTATTAACAGGCAGTATGTTATCCTCCTGATGGCCTACTCAGTCTGTTTTACCAAATTAGGCTTCACCAAGACCCTGGTTCCCTCCTGGGAAAACAAGTCTCCCCAACCCTAAAACTAATTTGAGTCTCAGGCCTAATTTCCTTTTTGGACTGAAACATACTGCCGTCCACAGAGTGTACCAAATGTCAGTATGGAAGACATCTTGATGTCCCACTCAGTCTGATTCAGCAAGTTAGGCTTCACCAAGGACCCGTTTCCAACCTGGGAAGCCACATCTCCCCAACCCTAACCCTAACTTGAGACTTAACCTGATTTTCTTGTGCAAATTTAACAAACCCCCATCCTCATGTCCTACTAAAAGACAGTAGGCACACGATTCGTTTGGCCCTCTCAGTCTGTTTCACCATGCTTGGCTTCAGCAACACCCTGTTTCCATTCTGGGAAGCCAAGTCTCCCGACCCCTAACCCTCACTTGGGTCTTAACCCAAATATCCTCTATGGAATGAAACATCTCCCTCTCCATAGGGTGTATTAACAGGCAGTATGTTATCCTCCTGATGGCCTACTCAGTCTGTTTTACCAATCTATGCTTCACCAAGACCCTGGTTCCATCCTGGGAAACCAATTCTCCCCAACCCTAACCCTAATTTGAGTCTCAGCCCGTTTTTCCTTTTTGGACTGAAACATACCGCCGTCCACAGAGTGTACCAAATGTCAGTATGGAAGCCATCTTGATGGCGACTCAGTCTGATTCACCTAGCTAGGCTTCACCAAGAACTCGTTTTCTACCTGGCAAGCCACATCTCCCCTTCCCTAGCCCTAACATGAGATTTTACCCCAATTTTCTTGTGCAACTGTAACAAACCGCCGTCCACGCTTTGAAGTAAAAGAAAGAAGGCACCCCGTTCTGATGGCCCACTCAGTCTGTTTTAGCAAGCTTGCCTTCACCAAAGCCCTGATTCCATTCGGGGAAGCCCAGTCTCCCCAATCCTAACCCTAACCTGGGTTTTAACCCTAATTTCCGTTTGGGAATCAAACATCCCCCGTCCAAACAGTGTTCTAAAAGACAGGAGGCAACCCTTGGTGAAGCCCCACTCACTCTATTTCAACATGCTTGGCTTTTCAGAGGCCCTGGTTCACTCCTGGGAAGCCAAGTCTCCACAACCCTAACGCTACCTGGAGTCTTAACCCTAATGTTCTTGTGCGACTGTAACAAACGCCCATCCACAGGTTGACAGTAGGCACACCACTCCTTTGGCCCTGTCAGTCTGTTTCACCATGCTTGGCTTCAGCAACACCCTGTTTCCCTTCTGGGAAGCCAAGTCTCCCGACCCCTAACCCTCACTTGGGTCTTAACCCAAATTTCCTCTATGGAATGAAACATGTCCCTGTCCATAGGGTGTATTAACAGGCAGTATGTTATCCTCCTGATGGCCTACTCAGTCTGTTTTACCAATCTATGCTTCACCAAGACCCCGGTTCCATCCTGGGAAACCAATTCTCCCCAACCCTAACCCTAATTTGAGTCTTAGCCCTAATTTCCTTTTTGGACTGAAACATACCGCCGTCCACAGAGTGTACCAAATGTCAGTATGGAAGACATCTTGATGTCCCACTCAGTCTGATTCAGCAAGCTAGGCTTCACCAAGGACCTATTTCTAGCCTGGGAAGCCACATCTCCCCAACCCTAACCCTAACTTGAGACTCAACCTGATTTCGTTGTGCAAATGTAACAAACCCCCATCCTCACGTTGTACTAAAAGACAGTAGGCACACAATTCCTTTGGCCCTCTCAGTCTGTTTCACCATGCTTGGCTTCAGCAACACCGTGTTTCCATTCTGGGAAGCCATATCTCCTGACAGCTAACCCTAACTTGGGTCTTAACCCTAATTTTTTTCTTCCGAATGAAACATTTCCCTGTCCACATGGTGTACTAACTGGCAGTATGTTATACTCCTGATGGCCTACTCAGTCTGTTTTACCAATCTAGGCTTCACCAAAACCCTGGTTACATCCTGGGAAGCCAAGTCTCCCCAACCCTAACCCTAATTTGAGTCTCAGGCCTCGTTTCCTTTTGGGACTGAAACATACCGCCCTCCACAGAGTGTACCAAATGTCAGTATGGAAGACATCTTGATGTCCCACTCAGTCTGATTCAGCAAGCTAGGCTTCACCAAGGACCCGTTTCCAACCTGGGAAGCCACATCTCCCCAACCCTAACCCTAACTTGAGACTTAACCTGATTTTCTTGTGCAAATGTAACAAACCCCCATCCTCATGTTGTACTAAAAGACAGTAGGCACACGATTCCTTTGGCCCTCTCAGTCTGTTTCACCATGCTTGGCTTCAGCAACACCCTGTTTCCCTTCTGGGAAGCCATGTCTCCTGACCGCTAACCCTAACTTGGGTCTTAACCCTAATTTTTTCTTTGGACTGAAACATTTCCCTGTCCACATGGTGTACTAACTGGCAGTATGTTATACTCCTGATGGCCTACTCAGTCTGTTTTACCAATCTAGGCTTCACCAAAACCCTGGTTACAATCTGGGAAGCCAAGTCTCCCCAACCCTAACCCTAATTTGAGTCTCAGGCCTAATTTCCTTTTTGGACTGAAACATACTGCCGTCCACAGAGTGTACCAAATGTCAGTATGGAAGACATCTTGATGTCCCACTCAGTCTGATTCAGCAAGCTAGGCTTCACCAAGGACCCGTTTCCAACCTGGGAAGCCACATCTCCCCAACCCTAACCCTCACATGAGACTTAACCTGATTTTCTTGTGCAAATGTAACAAACCCCCATCCTCATGTCCTACTAAAAGACAGTAGGCACACGATTCCTTTGGCCCTCTCAGTCTGTTTCACCATGCTTGGCTTCAGCAACACCCTGTTTCCCTTCTGGGAAGCCAAGTCTCCCGACCCCTAACCCTCACTTGGGTCTTAACCCAAATATCCTCTATGGAATGAAACATCTCCCTCTCCATAGGGTGTATTAACAGGCAGTATGTTATCCTCCTGATGGCCTACTCAGTCTGTTTTACCAATCTATGCTTCACCAAGACCCTGGTTCCATCCTGGGAAACCAATTCTCCCCAACCCTAACCCTAATTTGAGTCTTAGCCCTTTTTTCCTTTTTGGACTGAAACATACCGCCGTCCACAGAGTGTACCAAATGTCAGTATGGAAGCCATCTTGATGGCGACTCAGTCTGATTCACCAAGCTAGGCTTCACCAAGAACTCGTTTTCTACCTGGCAAGCCACATCTCCCCATCCCTAGCCCTAACATGAGATTTTACCCCAATTTTCTTGTGCAACTGTAACAAACCGCCGTCCACGCTTTGTAGTAAAAGAAAGAAGGCACCCCGTTCTGATGGCCCACTCTGTCTGTTTTAGCAAGCTTGCCTTCACCAAAGCCCTGTTTCCATTCGGGGAAGCCCAGTCTCCCCAATCCTAACCCTAACCTGGTTTTTAACCCTAATTTCCGTTTGGGAATCAAACATCCCCCGTCCAAACAGTGTTCTAAAAGACAGGAGGCAACCCTTGGTGAAGCCCCACTCACTCTATTTCAACATGCTTGGCTTTTCAGAGGCCCTGGTTCACTCCTGGGAAGCCAAGTCTCCACAACCCTAACCCTACCTGGAGTCTTAACCCTAATGTTCTTGTGCGACTGTAACAAACGCCCATCCACAGGTTGACAGTAGGCACACCACTCCTTTGGCCCTGTCAGTCTGTTTCACCATGCTTGGCTTCAGCAACACCCTGTTTCCCTTCTGGGAAGCCAAGTCTCCAAACCCCTAACCCTCACTTGGGTCTTAACCCAAATTTCCTCTATGGATTGAAACATGTCCCTGTCCATAGGGTGTATTAACAGGCAGTATGTTATCCTCCTGATGGCCTACTCAGTCTGTTTTACCAAATTAGGCTTCACCAAGACCCTGGTTCCCTCCTGGGAAAACAAGTCTCCCCAACCCTAAAACTAATTTGAGTCTCAGGCCTAATTTCCTTTTTGGACTGAAACATACTGCCGTCCACAGAGTGTACCAAATGTCAGTATGGAAGACATCTTGATGTCCCACTCAGTCTGATTCAGCAAGTTAGGCTTCACCAAGGACCCGTTTCCAACCTGGGAAGCCACATCTCCCCAACCCTAACCCTAACTTGAGACTTAACCTGATTTTCTTGTGCAAATTTAACAAACCCCCATCCTCATGTCCTACTAAAAGACAGTAGGCACACGATTCGTTTGGCCCTCTCAGTCTGTTTCACCATGCTTGGCTTCAGCAACACCCTGTTTCCATTCTGGGAAGCCAAGTCTCCCGACCCCTAACCCTCACTTGGGTCTTAACCCAAATATCCTCTATGGAATGAAACATGGAATGAAACCTCACCTCTCTTGTAGACCGTGGGAATGCTGTAGACATCATATACCTCGACTTCAGCAAAGCTTTCGACAAAGTGCCCCATGATATCCTGATGAGCAAACTAGCTCGAAGTGGGCTAGATGAAACAACGATCATGTGGATCCACAGTTGGCTACAGAATCGGACTCAAAGAGTGCTTATCAATGGGACCTTCTCAAGCTGGGGAGAGGTAACGAGTGGGGTACCGCAGGGCTCAGTCCTGGGCCCAGTGCTCTTCAATATTTTTATTAATGACTTGGAGGAGGAGGTGCAGGGAATGCTGATCAAATTTGCAGATGACACAAAATTGGGAGGGATAGCTAATACTTTGGAAGACAGAAACAAAATTCAAAGTGATCTGGATAGACTGGAGTGCTGGGCAGAAAACAACAGAATGGCATTTAATAGGGACAAATGCCAAGTTCTGCACCTAGGAAAAAGAAACCAAATGCACAGTTACAAGATGGGGGATACGTGGCTCAACCACACTACGAGCGAGAAGGATCTTGGAATTGTCGTCGATCACAAGCTGAATATGAGCCAACAATGTGATGTGGCTGCAAAAAAGGCAAATGCTATTTTGGGCTGCATTCATAGAAGCATCGCTTCCAAATCCCGGGAAGTACTAGTTCCCCTCTACTCAGCACTGGTTAGGCCTCATCTGGAGTACTGTGTCCAGTTCTGGGCACCACACTTTAAGAAGGATGCAGACAAGCTGGAGAGGGTTCAAAGGAGGGCAACAAAGATGATCAGGGGACTGGAAACAAAGCCCTATGAAGAGAGACTGAAAGAACTGGGCATGTTTAGCCTTGAGAAGAGAAGACTGAGGGGAGATATGATAGCGCTCTTCAAGTACTTGAAAGGTTGTCACAGAGAAGAAGGCCAGGATCTCTTCTTGATTATCCCAGAGTGCAGGACACGGAATAATGGGCTCAAGTTACAGGAAGCCAGATTCCGACTGAACATCAGGAAAAACTTCCTGAGTGTCAGAGCAATACGGCAATGGAACCAATTACCTGGGGAGGTGGTGGGCTCTCCCACACTGGAGGCCTTCAAGACGAGGCTGGACAGCCATTTGTCAGGGATGCTCTGACTTGGATTCCTGCATTGAGCAGGGGGTTGGACTCGATGGCCTTGTAGGCCCCTTCCAACCCTACTATTCTATGATTCTATGATCTCCCTCTCCATAGGGTGTATTAACAGGCAGTATGTTATCCTCCTGATGGCCTACTCAGTCTGTTTTACCAATCTATGCTTCACCAAGACCCTGGTTCCATCCTGGGAAACCAATTCTCCCCAACCCTAACCCTAATTTGAGTCTCAGCCCGTTTTTCCTTTTTGGACTGAAACATACCGCCGTCCACAGAGTGTACCAAATGTCAGTATGGAAGCCATCTTGATGGCGACTCAGTCTGATTCACCTAGCTAGGCTTCACCAAGAACTCGTTTTCTACCTGGCAAGCCACATCTCCCCTTCCCTAGCCCTAACATGAGATTTTACCCCAATTTTCTTGTGCAACTGTAACAAACCGCCGTCCACGCTTTGAAGTAAAAGAAAGAAGGCACCCCGTTCTGATGGCCCACTCAGTCTGTTTTAGCAAGCTTGCCTTCACCAAAGCCCTGATTCCATTCGGGGAAGCCCAGTCTCCCCAATCCTAACCCTAACCTGGGTTTTAACCCTAATTTCCGTTTGGGAATCAAACATCCCCCGTCCAAACAGTGTTCTAAAAGACAGGAGGCAACCCTTGGTGAAGCCCCACTCACTCTATTTCAACATGCTTGGCTTTTCAGAGGCCCTGGTTCACTCCTGGGAAGCCAAGTCTCCACAACCCTAACGCTACCTGGAGTCTTAACCCTAATGTTCTTGTGCGACTGTAACAAACGCCCATCCACAGGTTGACAGTAGGCACACCACTCCTTTGGCCCTGTCAGTCTGTTTCACCATGCTTGGCTTCAGCAACACCCTGTTTCCCTTCTGGGAAGCCAAGTCTCCCGACCCCTAACCCTCACTTGGGTCTTAACCCAAATTTCCTCTATGGAATGAAACATGTCCCTGTCCATAGGGTGTATTAACAGGCAGTATGTTATCCTCCTGATGGCCTACTCAGTCTGTTTTACCAATCTATGCTTCACCAAGACCCCGGTTCCATCCTGGGAAACCAATTCTCCCCAACCCTAACCCTAATTTGAGTCTTAGCCCTAATTTCCTTTTTGGACTGAAACATACCGCCGTCCACAGAGTGTACCAAATGTCAGTATGGAAGACATCTTGATGTCCCACTCAGTCTGATTCAGCAAGCTAGGCTTCACCAAGGACCTATTTCTAGCCTGGGAAGCCACATCTCCCCAACCCTAACCCTAACTTGAGACTCAACCTGATTTCGTTGTGCAAATGTAACAAACCCCCATCCTCACGTTGTACTAAAAGACAGTAGGCACACAATTCCTTTGGCCCTCTCAGTCTGTTTCACCATGCTTGGCTTCAGCAACACCGTGTTTCCATTCTGGGAAGCCATATCTCCTGACAGCTAACCCTAACTTGGGTCTTAACCCTAATTTTTTTCTTCCGAATGAAACATTTCCCTGTCCACATGGTGTACTAACTGGCAGTATGTTATACTCCTGATGGCCTACTCAGTCTGTTTTACCAATCTAGGCTTCACCAAAACCCTGGTTACATCCTGGGAAGCCAAGTCTCCCCAACCCTAACCCTAATTTGAGTCTCAGGCCTCGTTTCCTTTTGGGACTGAAACATACCGCCGTCCACAGAGTGTACCAAATGTCAGTATGGAAGACATCTTGATGTCCCACTCAGTCTGATTCAGCAAGCTAGGCTTCACCAAGGACCCGTTTCCAACCTGGGAAGCCACATCTCCCCAACCCTAACCCTAACTTGAGACTTAACCTGATTTTCTTGTGCAAATGTAACAAACCCCCATCCTCATGTTGTACTAAAAGACAGTAGGCACACGATTCCTTTGGCCCTCTCAGTCTGTTTCACCATGCTTGGCTTCAGCAACACCCTGTTTCCCTTCTGGGAAGCCATGTCTCCTGACCGCTAACCCTAACTTGGGTCTTAACCCTAATTTTTTCTTTGGACTGAAACATTTCCCTGTCCACATGGTGTACTAACTGGCAGTATGTTATACTCCTGATGGCCTACTCAGTCTGTTTTACCAATCTAGGCTTCACCAAAACCCTGGTTACAACCTGGGAAGCCAAGTCTCCCCAACCCTAACCCTAATTTGAGTCTCAGGCCTAATTTCCTTTTTGGACTGAAACATACTGCCGTCCACAGAGTGTACCAAATGTCAGTATGGAAGACATCTTGATGTCCCACTCAGTCTGATTCAGCAAGTTAGGCTTCACCAAGGACCCGTTTCCAACCTGGGAAGCCACATCTCCCCAACCCTAATCCTAACTTGAGACTTAACCTGATTTTCTTGTGCAAATGTAACAAACCCCCATCCTCATGTGGTACTAAAAGACAGTAGGCACACAATTCCTTTGGTCCTCTCAGTCTGTTTCACCATGCTTGGCTTCAGCAACACCCTGTTTCCCTTCTGGGAAGCCAAGTCTCCCGACCCCTAACCCTCACTTGGGTCTTAACCCAAATTTCCTCTATGGAATGAAACATCTCCCTCTCCATAGGGTGTATTAACAGGCAGTATGTTATCCTCCGGATGGCCTACTCAGTCTGTTTTACCAATCTATGCTTCACCAAGACCCTGGTTCCATCCTGGGAAACCAATTCTCCCCAACCCTAACCCTAATTTGAGTCTCAGCCCATTTTTCCTTTTTGGACTGAAACATACCGCCGTCCACAGAGTGTACCAAATGTCAGTATGGAAGCCATCTTGATGGCGACTCAGTCTGATTCACCAAGCTAGGCTTCACCAAGAACTCGTTTTCTACCTGGCAAGCCACATCTCCCCATCCCTAGCCCTAACATGAGATTTTACCCCAATTTTCTTGTGCAACTGTAACAAACCGCCGTCCATGCTTTGTAGTAAAAGAAAGAAGGCACCCCGTTCTGATGGCCCACTCTGTCTGTTTTAGCAAGCTTGCCTTCACCAAAGCCCTGTTTCCATTCGGGGAAGCCCAGTCTCCCCAATCCTAACCCTAACCTGGTTTTTAACCCTAATTTCCGTTTGGGAATCAAACATCCCCCGTCCAAACAGTGTTCTAAAAGACAGGAGGCAACCCTTGGTGAAGCCCCACTCACTCTATTTCAACATGCTTGGCTTTTCAGAGGCCCTGGTTCACTCCTGGGAAGCCAAGTCTCCACAACCCTAACCCTACCTGGAGTCTTAACCCTAATGTTCTTGTGCGACTGTAACAAACGCCCATCCACAGGTTGACAGTAGGCACACCACTCCTTTGGCCCTGTCAGTCTGTTTCACCATGCTTGGCTTCAGCAACACCCTGTTTCCCTTCTGGGAAGCCAAGTCTCCAAACCCCTAACCCTCACTTGGGTCTTAACCCAAATTTCCTCTATGGATTGAAACATGTCCCTGTCCATAGGGTGTATTAACAGGCAGTATGTTATCCTCCTGATGGCCTACTCAGTCTGTTTTACCAAATTAGGCTTCACCAAGACCCTGGTTCCATCCTGGGAAAACAAGTCTCCCCAACCCTAAAACTAATTTGAGTCTCAGGCCTAATTTCCTTTTTGGACTGAAACATACTGCCGTCCACAGAGTGTACCAAATGTCAGTATGGAAGACATCTTGATGTCCCACTCAGTCTGATTCAGCAAGTTAGGCTTCACCAAGGACCCGTTTCCAACCTGGGAAGCCACATCTCCCCAACCCTAACCCTAACTTGAGACTTAACCTGATTTTCTTGTGCAAATTTAACAAACCCCCATCCTCATGTCCTACTAAAAGACAGTAGGCACACGATTCGTTTGGCCCTCTCAGTCTGTTTCACCATGCTTGGCTTCAGCAACACCCTGTTTCCATTCTGGGAAGCCAAGTCTCCCGACCCCTAACCCTCACTTGGGTCTTAACCCAAATATCCTCTATGGAATGAAACATCTCCCTCTCCATAGGGTGTATTAACAGGCAGTATGTTATCCTCCTGATGGCCTACTCAGTCTGTTTTACCAATCTATGCTTCACCAAGACCCTGGTTCCATCCTGGGAAACCAATTCTCCCCAACCCTAACCCTAATTTGAGTCTCAGCCCGTTTTTCCTTTTTGGACTGAAACATACCGCCGTCCACAGAGTGTACCAAATGTCAGTATGGAAGCCATCTTGATGGCGACTCAGTCTGATTCACCTAGCTAGGCTTCACCAAGAACTCGTTTTCTACCTGGCAAGCCACATCTCCCCTTCCCTAGCCCTAACATGAGATTTTACCCCAATTTTCTTGTGCAACTGTAACAAACTGCCGTCCACGCTTTGAAGTAAAAGAAAGAAGGCACCCCGTTCTGATGGCCCACTCAGTCTGTTTTAGCAAGCTTGCCTTCACCAAAGCCCTGATTCCATTCGGGGAAGCCCAGTCTCCCCAATCCTAACCCTAACCTGGGTTTTAACCCTAATTTCCGTTTGGGAATCAAACATCCCCCGTCCAAACAGTGTTCTAAAAGACAGGAGGCAACCCTTGGTGAAGCCCCACTCACTCTATTTCAACATGCTTGGCTTTTCAGAGGCCCTGGTTCACTCCTGGGAAGCCAAGTCTCCACAACCCTAACGCTACCTGGAGTCTTAACCCTAATGTTCTTGTGCGACTGTAACAAACGCCCATCCACAGGTTGACAGTAGGCACACCACTCCTTTGGCCCTGTCAGTCTGTTTCACCATGCTTGGCTTCAGCAACACCCTGTTTCCCTTCTGGGAAGCCAAGTCTCCCGACCCCTAACCCTCACTTGGGTCTTAACCCAAATTTCCTCTATGGAATGAAACATGTCCCTGTCCATAGGGTGTATTAACAGGCAGTATGTTATCCTCCTGATGGCCTACTCAGTCTGTTTTACCAATCTATGCTTCACCAAGACCCTGGTTCCATCCTGGGAAACCAATTCTCCCCAACCCTAACCCTAATTTGAGTCTTAGCCCTTTTTTCCTTTTTGGACTGAAACATACCGCCGTCCACAGAGTGTACCAAATGTCAGTATGGAAGCCATCTTGATGGCGACTCAGTCTGATTCACCAAGCTAGGCTTCACCAAGAACTCGTTTTCTACCTGGCAAGCCATATCTCCCCATCCCTAGCCCTAACATGAGATTTTACCCCAATTTTCTTGTGCAACTGTAACAAACCGCCGACCACGCTTTGTAGTAAAAGAAAGAAGGCACCCCGTTCTGATGGCCCACTCTGTCTGTTTTAGCAAGCTTGCCTTCACCAAAGCCCTGTTTCCATTCGGGGAAGCCCAGTCTCCC
Organism: Heloderma suspectum; assembly: GCF_057233095.1. Taxonomy (NCBI): domain Eukaryota; kingdom Metazoa; phylum Chordata; class Lepidosauria; order Squamata; family Helodermatidae; genus Heloderma; species Heloderma suspectum. Next base: position 148,113,870 of record NC_139461.1, read on the forward strand.
CAATCCTAACCCTAACCTGGTTTTTAACCCTAATTTCCGTTTGGGAATCAAACATCCCCCGTCCAAACAGTGTTCTAAAAGACAGGAGGCAACCCTTGGTGAAGCCCCACTCACTCTATTTCAACATGCTTGGCTTTTCAGAGGCCCTGGTTCACTCCTGGGAAGCCAAGTCTCCACAACCCTAACCCTACCTGGAGTCTTAACCCTAATGTTCTTGTGCGACTGTAACAAACGCCCATCCACAGGTTGACAGTAGGCACACCACTCCTTTGGCCCTGTCAGTCTGTTTCACCATGCTTGGCTTCAGCAACACCCTGTTTCCCTTCTGGGAAGCCAAGTCTCCAAACCCCTAACCCTCACTTGGGTCTTAACCCAAATTTCCTCTATGGATTGAAACATGTCCCTGTCCATAGGGTGTATTAACAGGCAGTATGTTATCCTCCTGATGGCCTACTCAGTCTGTTTTACCAAATTAGGCTTCACCAAGACCCTGGTTCCCTCCTGGGAAAACAAGTCTCCCCAACCCTAAAACTAATTTGAGTCTCAGGCCTAATTTCCTTTTTGGACTGAAACATACTGCCGTCCACAGAGTGTACCAAATGTCAGTATGGAAGACATCTTGATGTCCCACTCAGTCTGATTCAGCAAGTTAGGCTTCACCAAGGACCCGTTTCCAACCTGGGAAGCCACATCTCCCCAACCCTAACCCTAACTTGAGACTTAACCTGATTTTCTTGTGCAAATTTAACAAACCCCCATCCTCATGTCCTACTAAAAGACAGTAGGCACACGATTCGTTTGGCCCTCTCAGTCTGTTTCACCATGCTTGGCTTCAGCAACACCCTGTTTCCATTCTGGGAAGCCAAGTCTCCCGACCCCTAACCCTCACTTGGGTCTTAACCCAAATATCCTCTATGGAATGAAACATCTCCCTCTCCATAGGGTGTATTAACAGGCAGTATGTTATCCTCCTGATGGCCTACTCAGTCTGTTTTACCAATCTATGCTTCACCAAGACCCTGGTTCCATCCTGGGAAACCAATTCTCCCCAACCCTAACCCTAATTTGAGTCTCAGCCCGTTTTTCCTTTTTGGACTGAAACATACCGCCGTCCACAGAGTGTACCAAATGTCAGTATGGAAGCCATCTTGATGGCGACTCAGTCTGATTCACCTAGCTAGGCTTCACCAAGAACTCGTTTTCTACCTGGCAAGCCACATCTCCCCTTCCCTAGCCCTAACATGAGATTTTACCCCAATTTTCTTGTGCAACTGTAACAAACCGCCGTCCACGCTTTGAAGTAAAAGAAAGAAGGCACCCCGTTCTGATGGCCCACTCAGTCTGTTTTAGCAAGCTTGCCTTCACCAAAGCCCTGATTCCATTCGGGGAAGCCCAGTCTCCCCAATCCTAACCCTAACCTGGGTTTTAACCCTAATTTCCGTTTGGGAATCAAACATCCCCCGTCCAAACAGTGTTCTAAAAGACAGGAGGCAACCCTTGGTGAAGCCCCACTCACTCTATTTCAACATGCTTGGCTTTTCAGAGGCCCTGGTTCACTCCTGGGAAGCCAAGTCTCCACAACCCTAACGCTACCTGGAGTCTTAACCCTAATGTTCTTGTGCGACTGTAACAAACGCCCATCCACAGGTTGACAGTAGGCACACCACTCCTTTGGCCCTGTCAGTCTGTTTCACCATGCTTGGCTTCAGCAACACCCTGTTTCCCTTCTGGGAAGCCAAGTCTCCCGACCCCTAACCCTCACTTGGGTCTTAACCCAAATTTCCTCTATGGAATGAAACATGTCCCTGTCCATAGGGTGTATTAACAGGCAGTATGTTATCCTCCTGATGGCCTACTCAGTCTGTTTTACCAATCTATGCTTCACCAAGACCCCGGTTCCATCCTGGGAAACCAATTCTCCCCAACCCTAACCCTAATTTGAGTCTTAGCCCTAATTTCCTTTTTGGACTGAAACATACCGCCGTCCACAGAGTGTACCAAATGTCAGTATGGAAGACATCTTGATGTCCCACTCAGTCTGATTCAGCAAGCTAGGCTTCACCAAGGACCTATTTCTAGCCTGGGAAGCCACATCTCCCCAACCCTAACCCTAACTTGAGACTCAACCTGATTTCGTTGTGCAAATGTAACAAACCCCCATCCTCACGTTGTACTAAAAGACAGTAGGCACACAATTCCTTTGGCCCTCTCAGTCTGTTTCACCATGCTTGGCTTCAGCAACACCGTGTTTCCATTCTGGGAAGCCATATCTCCTGACAGCTAACCCTAACTTGGGTCTTAACCCTAATTTTTTTCTTCCGAATGAAACATTTCCCTGTCCACATGGTGTACTAACTGGCAGTATGTTATACTCCTGATGGCCTACTCAGTCTGTTTTACCAATCTAGGCTTCACCAAAACCCTGGTTACATCCTGGGAAGCCAAGTCTCCCCAACCCTAACCCTAATTTGAGTCTCAGGCCTCGTTTCCTTTTGGGACTGAAACATACCGCCGTCCACAGAGTGTACCAAATGTCAGTATGGAAGACATCTTGATGTCCCACTCAGTCTGATTCAGCAAGCTAGGCTTCACCAAGGACCCGTTTCCAACCTGGGAAGCCACATCTCCCCAACCCTAACCCTAACTTGAGACTTAACCTGATTTTCTTGTGCAAATGTAACAAACCCCCATCCTCATGTTGTACTAAAAGACAGTAGGCACACGATTCCTTTGGCCCTCTCAGTCTGTTTCACCATGCTTGGCTTCAGCAACACCCTGTTTCCCTTCTGGGAAGCCATGTCTCCTGACCGCTAACCCTAACTTGGGTCTTAACCCTAATTTTTTCTTTGGACTGAAACATTTCCCTGTCCACATGGTGTACTAACTGGCAGTATGTTATACTCCTGATGGCCTACTCAGTCTGTTTTACCAATCTAGGCTTCACCAAAACCCTGGTTACAACCTGGGAAGCCAAGTCTCCCCAACCCTAACCCTAATTTGAGTCTCAGGCCTAATTTCCTTTTTGGACTGAAACATACTGCCGTCCACAGAGTGTACCAAATGTCAGTATGGAAGACATCTTGATGTCCCACTCAGTCTGATTCAGCAAGTTAGGCTTCACCAAGGACCCGTTTCCAACCTGGGAAGCCACATCTCCCCAACCCTAATCCTAACTTGAGACTTAACCTGATTTTCTTGTGCAAATGTAACAAACCCCCATCCTCATGTGGTACTAAAAGACAGTAGGCACACAATTCCTTTGGTCCTCTCAGTCTGTTTCACCATGCTTGGCTTCAGCAACACCCTGTTTCCCTTCTGGGAAGCCAAGTCTCCCGACCCCTAACCCTCACTTGGGTCTTAACCCAAATTTCCTCTATGGAATGAAACATCTCCCTCTCCATAGGGTGTATTAACAGGCAGTATGTTATCCTCCGGATGGCCTACTCAGTCTGTTTTACCAATCTATGCTTCACCAAGACCCTGGTTCCATCCTGGGAAACCAATTCTCCCCAACCCTAACCCTAATTTGAGTCTCAGCCCATTTTTCCTTTTTGGACTGAAACATACCGCCGTCCACAGAGTGTACCAAATGTCAGTATGGAAGCCATCTTGATGGCGACTCAGTCTGATTCACCAAGCTAGGCTTCACCAAGAACTCGTTTTCTACCTGGCAAGCCACATCTCCCCATCCCTAGCCCTAACATGAGATTTTACCCCAATTTTCTTGTGCAACTGTAACAAACCGCCGTCCATGCTTTGTAGTAAAAGAAAGAAGGCACCCCGTTCTGATGGCCCACTCTGTCTGTTTTAGCAAGCTTGCCTTCACCAAAGCCCTGTTTCCATTCGGGGAAGCCCAGTCTCCCCAATCCTAACCCTAACCTGGTTTTTAACCCTAATTTCCGTTTGGGAATCAAACATCCCCCGTCCAAACAGTGTTCTAAAAGACAGGAGGCAACCCTTGGTGAAGCCCCACTCACTCTATTTCAACATGCTTGGCTTTTCAGAGGCCCTGGTTCACTCCTGGGAAGCCAAGTCTCCACAACCCTAACCCTACCTGGAGTCTTAACCCTAATGTTCTTGTGCGACTGTAACAAACGCCCATCCACAGGTTGACAGTAGGCACACCACTCCTTTGGCCCTGTCAGTCTGTTTCACCATGCTTGGCTTCAGCAACACCCTGTTTCCCTTCTGGGAAGCCAAGTCTCCAAACCCCTAACCCTCACTTGGGTCTTAACCCAAATTTCCTCTATGGATTGAAACATGTCCCTGTCCATAGGGTGTATTAACAGGCAGTATGTTATCCTCCTGATGGCCTACTCAGTCTGTTTTACCAAATTAGGCTTCACCAAGACCCTGGTTCCATCCTGGGAAAACAAGTCTCCCCAACCCTAAAACTAATTTGAGTCTCAGGCCTAATTTCCTTTTTGGACTGAAACATACTGCCGTCCACAGAGTGTACCAAATGTCAGTATGGAAGACATCTTGATGTCCCACTCAGTCTGATTCAGCAAGTTAGGCTTCACCAAGGACCCGTTTCCAACCTGGGAAGCCACATCTCCCCAACCCTAACCCTAACTTGAGACTTAACCTGATTTTCTTGTGCAAATTTAACAAACCCCCATCCTCATGTCCTACTAAAAGACAGTAGGCACACGATTCGTTTGGCCCTCTCAGTCTGTTTCACCATGCTTGGCTTCAGCAACACCCTGTTTCCATTCTGGGAAGCCAAGTCTCCCGACCCCTAACCCTCACTTGGGTCTTAACCCAAATATCCTCTATGGAATGAAACATCTCCCTCTCCATAGGGTGTATTAACAGGCAGTATGTTATCCTCCTGATGGCCTACTCAGTCTGTTTTACCAATCTATGCTTCACCAAGACCCTGGTTCCATCCTGGGAAACCAATTCTCCCCAACCCTAACCCTAATTTGAGTCTCAGCCCGTTTTTCCTTTTTGGACTGAAACATACCGCCGTCCACAGAGTGTACCAAATGTCAGTATGGAAGCCATCTTGATGGCGACTCAGTCTGATTCACCTAGCTAGGCTTCACCAAGAACTCGTTTTCTACCTGGCAAGCCACATCTCCCCTTCCCTAGCCCTAACATGAGATTTTACCCCAATTTTCTTGTGCAACTGTAACAAACTGCCGTCCACGCTTTGAAGTAAAAGAAAGAAGGCACCCCGTTCTGATGGCCCACTCAGTCTGTTTTAGCAAGCTTGCCTTCACCAAAGCCCTGATTCCATTCGGGGAAGCCCAGTCTCCCCAATCCTAACCCTAACCTGGGTTTTAACCCTAATTTCCGTTTGGGAATCAAACATCCCCCGTCCAAACAGTGTTCTAAAAGACAGGAGGCAACCCTTGGTGAAGCCCCACTCACTCTATTTCAACATGCTTGGCTTTTCAGAGGCCCTGGTTCACTCCTGGGAAGCCAAGTCTCCACAACCCTAACGCTACCTGGAGTCTTAACCCTAATGTTCTTGTGCGACTGTAACAAACGCCCATCCACAGGTTGACAGTAGGCACACCACTCCTTTGGCCCTGTCAGTCTGTTTCACCATGCTTGGCTTCAGCAACACCCTGTTTCCCTTCTGGGAAGCCAAGTCTCCCGACCCCTAACCCTCACTTGGGTCTTAACCCAAATTTCCTCTATGGAATGAAACATGTCCCTGTCCATAGGGTGTATTAACAGGCAGTATGTTATCCTCCTGATGGCCTACTCAGTCTGTTTTACCAATCTATGCTTCACCAAGACCCTGGTTCCATCCTGGGAAACCAATTCTCCCCAACCCTAACCCTAATTTGAGTCTTAGCCCTAATTTCCTTTTTGGACTGAAACATACCGCCGTCCACAGAGTGTACCAAATGTCAGTATGGAAGACATCTTGATGTCCCACTCAGTCTGATTCAGCAAGCTAGGCTTCACCAAGGACCTATTTCTAGCCTGGGAAGCCACATCTCCCCAACCCTAACCCTAACTTGAGACTCAACCTGATTTCGTTGTGCAAATGTAACAAACCCCCATCCTCATGTTGTACTAAAAGACAGTAGGCACACAATTCCTTTGGCCCTCTCAGTCTGTTTCACCATGCTTGGCTTCAGCAACACCGTGTTTCCATTCTGGGAAGCCATATCTCCTGACAGCTACCCCTAACTTGGGTCTTAACCCTAATTTTTTTCTTCCGAATGAAACATTTCCCTGTCCACATGGTGTACTAACTGGCAGTATGTTATACTCCTGATGGCCTACTCAGTCTGTTTTACCAATCTAGGCTTCACCAAAACCCTGGTTACATCCTGGGAAGCCAAGTCTCCCCAACCCTAACCCTAATTTGAGTCTCAGGCCTCGTTTCCTTTTGGGACTGAAACATACCGCCCTCCACAGAGTGTACCAAATGTCAGTATGGAAGACATCTTGATGTCCCACTCAGTCTGATTCAGCAAGCTAGGCTTCACCAAGGACCCGTTTCCAACCTGGGAAGCCACATCTCCCCAACCCTAACCCTAACTTGAGACTTAACCTGATTTTCTTGTGCAAATGTAACAAACCCCCATCCTCATGTTGTACTAAAAGACAGTAGGCACACGATTCCTTTGGCCCTCTCAGTCTGTTTCACCATGCTTGGCTTCAGCAACACCCTGTTTCCCTTCTGGGAAGCCATGTCTCCTGACCGCTAACCCTAACTTGGGTCTTAACCCTAATTTTTTCTTTGGACTGAAACATTTCCCTGTCCACATGGTGTACTAACTGGCAGTATGTTATACTCCTGATGGCCTACTCAGTCTGTTTTACCAATCTAGGCTTCACCAAAACCCTGGTTACAATCTGGGAAGCCAAGTCTCCCCAACCCTAACCCTAATTTGAGTCTCAGGCCTAATTTCCTTTTTGGACTGAAACATACTGCCGTCCACAGAGTGTACCAAATGTCAGTATGGAAGACATCTTGATGTCCCACTCAGTCTGATTCAGCAAGCTAGGCTTCACCAAGGACCCGTTTCCAACCTGGGAAGCCACATCTCCCCAACCCTAACCCTCACATGAGACTTAACCTGATTTTCTTGTGCAAATGTAACAAACCCCCATCCTCATGTCCTACTAAAAGACAGTAGGCACACGATTCCTTTGGCCCTCTCAGTCTGTTTCACCATGCTTGGCTTCAGCAACACCCTGTTTCCCTTCTGGGAAGCCAAGTCTCCCGACCCCTAACCCTCACTTGGGTCTTAACCCAAATATCCTCTATGGAATGAAACATCTCCCTCTCCATAGGGTGTATTAACAGGCAGTATGTTATCCTCCTGATGGCCTACTCAGTCTGTTTTACCAATCTATGCTTCACCAAGACCCTGGTTCCATCCTGGGAAACCAATTCTCCCCAACCCTAACCCTAATTTGAGTCTTAGCCCTTTTTTCCTTTTTGGACTGAAACATACCGCCGTCCACAGAGTGTACCAAATGTCAGTATGGAAGCCATCTTGATGGCGACTCAGTCTGATTCACCAAGCTAGGCTTCACCAAGAACTCGTTTTCTACCTGGCAAGCCACATCTCCCCATCCCTAGCCCTAACATGAGATTTTACCCCAATTTTCTTGTGCAACTGTAACAAACCGCCGTCCACGCTTTGTAGTAAAAGAAAGAAGGCACCCCGTTCTGATGGCCCACTCTGTCTGTTTTAGCAAGCTTGCCTTCACCAAAGCCCTGTTTCCATTCGGGGAAGCCCAGTCTCCCCAATCCTAACCCTAACCTGGTTTTTAACCCTAATTTCCGTTTGGGAATCAAACATCCCCCGTCCAAACAGTGTTCTAAAAGACAGGAGGCAACCCTTGGTGAAGCCCCACTCACTCTATTTCAACATGCTTGGCTTTTCAGAGGCCCTGGTTCACTCCTGGGAAGCCAAGTCTCCACAACCCTAACCCTACCTGGAGTCTTAACCCTAATGTTCTTGTGCGACTGTAACAAACGCCCATCCACAGGTTGACAGTAGGCACACCACTCCTTTGGCCCTGTCAGTCTGTTTCACCATGCTTGGCTTCAGCAACACCCTGTTTCCCTTCTGGGAAGCCAAGTCTCCAAACCCCTAACCCTCACTTGGGTCTTAACCCAAATTTCCTCTATGGATTGAAACATGTCCCTGTCCATAGGGTGTATTAACAGGCAGTATGTTATCCTCCTGATGGCCTACTCAGTCTGTTTTACCAAATTAGGCTTCACCAAGACCCTGGTTCCCTCCTGGGAAAACAAGTCTCCCCAACCCTAAAACTAATTTGAGTCTCAGGCCTAATTTCCTTTTTGGACTGAAACATACTGCCGTCCACAGAGTGTACCAAATGTCAGTATGGAAGACATCTTGATGTCCCACTCAGTCTGATTCAGCAAGTTAGGCTTCACCAAGGACCCGTTTCCAACCTGGGAAGCCACATCTCCCCAACCCTAACCCTAACTTGAGACTTAACCTGATTTTCTTGTGCAAATTTAACAAACCCCCATCCTCATGTCCTACTAAAAGACAGTAGGCACACGATTCGTTTGGCCCTCTCAGTCTGTTTCACCATGCTTGGCTTCAGCAACACCCTGTTTCCATTCTGGGAAGCCAAGTCTCCCGACCCCTAACCCTCACTTGGGTCTTAACCCAAATATCCTCTATGGAATGAAACATCTCCCTCTCCATAGGGTGTATTAACAGGCAGTATGTTATCCTCCTGATGGCCTACTCAGTCTGTTTTACCAATCTATGCTTCACCAAGACCCTGGTTCCATCCTGGGAAACCAATTCTCCCCAACCCTAACCCTAATTTGAGTCTCAGCCCGTTTTTCCTTTTTGGACTGAAACATACCGCCGTCCACAGAGTGTACCAAATGTCAGTATGGAAGCCATCTTGATGGCGACTCAGTCTGATTCACCTAGCTAGGCTTCACCAAGAACTCGTTTTCTACCTGGCAAGCCACATCTCCCCTTCCCTAGCCCTAACATGAGATTTTACCCCAATTTTCTTGTGCAACTGTAACAAACCGCCGTCCACGCTTTGAAGTAAAAGAAAGAAGGCACCCCGTTCTGATGGCCCACTCAGTCTGTTTTAGCAAGCTTGCCTTCACCAAAGCCCTGATTCCATTCGGGGAAGCCCAGTCTCCCCAATCCTAACCCTAACCTGGGTTTTAACCCTAATTTCCGTTTGGGAATCAAACATCCCCCGTCCAAACAGTGTTCTAAAAGACAGGAGGCAACCCTTGGTGAAGCCCCACTCACTCTATTTCAACATGCTTGGCTTTTCAGAGGCCCTGGTTCACTCCTGGGAAGCCAAGTCTCCACAACCCTAACGCTACCTGGAGTCTTAACCCTAATGTTCTTGTGCGACTGTAACAAACGCCCATCCACAGGTTGACAGTAGGCACACCACTCCTTTGGCCCTGTCAGTCTGTTTCACCATGCTTGGCTTCAGCAACACCCTGTTTCCCTTCTGGGAAGCCAAGTCTCCCGACCCCTAACCCTCACTTGGGTCTTAACCCAAATTTCCTCTATGGAATGAAACATGTCCCTGTCCATAGGGTGTATTAACAGGCAGTATGTTATCCTCCTGATGGCCTACTCAGTCTGTTTTACCAATCTATGCTTCACCAAGACCCCGGTTCCATCCTGGGAAACCAATTCTCCCCAACCCTAACCCTAATTTGAGTCTTAGCCCTAATTTCCTTTTTGGACTGAAACATACCGCCGTCCACAGAGTGTACCAAATGTCAGTATGGAAGACATCTTGATGTCCCACTCAGTCTGATTCAGCAAGCTAGGCTTCACCAAGGACCTATTTCTAGCCTGGGAAGCCACATCTCCCCAACCCTAACCCTAACTTGAGACTCAACCTGATTTCGTTGTGCAAATGTAACAAACCCCCATCCTCACGTTGTACTAAAAGACAGTAGGCACACAATTCCTTTGGCCCTCTCAGTCTGTTTCACCATGCTTGGCTTCAGCAACACCGTGTTTCCATTCTGGGAAGCCATATCTCCTGACAGCTAACCCTAACTTGGGTCTTAACCCTAATTTTTTTCTTCCGAATGAAACATTTCCCTGTCCACATGGTGTACTAACTGGCAGTATGTTATACTCCTGATGGCCTACTCAGTCTGTTTTACCAATCTAGGCTTCACCAAAACCCTGGTTACATCCTGGGAAGCCAAGTCTCCCCAACCCTAACCCTAATTTGAGTCTCAGGCCTCGTTTCCTTTTGGGACTGAAACATACCGCCGTCCACAGAGTGTACCAAATGTCAGTATGGAAGACATCTTGATGTCCCACTCAGTCTGATTCAGCAAGCTAGGCTTCACCAAGGACCCGTTTCCAACCTGGGAAGCCACATCTCCCCAACCCTAACCCTAACTTGAGACTTAACCTGATTTTCTTGTGCAAATGTAACAAACCCCCATCCTCATGTTGTACTAAAAGACAGTAGGCACACGATTCCTTTGGCCCTCTCAGTCTGTTTCACCATGCTTGGCTTCAGCAACACCCTGTTTCCCTTCTGGGAAGCCATGTCTCCTGACCGCTAACCCTAACTTGGGTCTTAACCCTAATTTTTTCTTTGGACTGAAACATTTCCCTGTCCACATGGTGTACTAACTGGCAGTATGTTATACTCCTGATGGCCTACTCAGTCTGTTTTACCAATCTAGGCTTCACCAAAACCCTGGTTACAACCTGGGAAGCCAAGTCTCCCCAACCCTAACCCTAATTTGAGTCTCAGGCCTAATTTCCTTTTTGGACTGAAACATACTGCCGTCCACAGAGTGTACCAAATGTCAGTATGGAAGACATCTTGATGTCCCACTCAGTCTGATTCAGCAAGTTAGGCTTCACCAAGGACCCGTTTCCAACCTGGGAAGCCACATCTCCCCAACCCTAATCCTAACTTGAGACTTAACCTGATTTTCTTGTGCAAATGTAACAAACCCCCATCCTCATGTGGTACTAAAAGACAGTAGGCACACAATTCCTTTGGTCCTCTCAGTCTGTTTCACCATGCTTGGCTTCAGCAACACCCTGTTTCCCTTCTGGGAAGCCAAGTCTCCCGACCCCTAACCCTCACTTGGGTCTTAACCCAAATTTCCTCTATGGAATGAAACATCTCCCTCTCCATAGGGTGTATTAACAGGCAGTATGTTATCCTCCGGATGGCCTACTCAGTCTGTTTTACCAATCTATGCTTCACCAAGACCCTGGTTCCATCCTGGGAAACCAATTCTCCCCAACCCTAACCCTAATTTGAGTCTCAGCCCATTTTTCCTTTTTGGACTGAAACATACCGCCGTCCACAGAGTGTACCAAATGTCAGTATGGAAGCCATCTTGATGGCGACTCAGTCTGATTCACCAAGCTAGGCTTCACCAAGAACTCATTTTCTACCTGGCAAGCCACATCTCCCCTTCCCTAGCCCTAACATGAGATTTTACCCCAATTTTCTTGTGCAACTGTAACAAACCGCCGTCCACGCTTTGAAGTAAAAGAAAGAAGGCACCCCGTTCTGATGGCCCACTCAGTCTGTTTTAGCAAGCTTGCCTTCACCGAAGCCCTGATTCCATTCGGGGAAGCCCAGTCTCCCCAATCCTAACCCTAACCTGGGTTTTAACCCTAATTTCCGTTTGGGAATCAAACATCCCCCGTCCAAACAGTGTTCTAAAAGACAGGAGGCAACCTTTGGTGAAGCCCCACTCACTCTATTTCAACATGCTTGGCTTTTCAGAGGCCCTGGTTCACTCCTGGGAAGCCAAGTCTCCACAACCCTAACCCTACCTGGAGTCTTAACCCTAATGTTCTTGTGCGACTGTAACAAACGCCCATCCACAGGTTGACAGTAGGCACACCACTCCTTTGGCCCTGTCAGTCTGTTTCACCATGCTTGGCTTCAGCAACACCCTGTTTCCCTTCTGGGAAGCCAAGTCTCCCGACCCCTAACCCTCACTTGGGTCTTAACCCAAATTTCCTCTATGGAATGAAACATGTCCCTGTCCATAGGGTGTATTAACAGGCAGTATGTTATCCTCCTGATGGCCTACTCAGTCTGTTTTACCAATCTATGCTTCACCAAGACCCTGGTTCCATCCTGGGAAACCAATTCTCCCCAACCCTAACCCTAATTTGAGTCTTAGCCCTAATTTCCTTTTTGGACTGAAACATACCGCCGTCCACAGAGTGTACCAAATGTCAGTATGGAAGACATCTTGATGTCCCACTCAGTCTGATTCAGCAAGCTAGGCTTCACCAAGGACCTATTTCCAGCCTGGGAAGCCACATCTCCCCAACCCTAACCCTAACTTGAGACTCAACCTGATTTCGTTGTGCAAATGTAACAAACCCCCATCATCATGTTGTACTAAAAGACAGTAGGCACACAATTCCTTTGGCCCTCTCAGTCTGTTTCACCATGCTTGGCTTCAGCAACACCCTGTTTCCATTCTGGGAAGCCATATCTCCTGACAGCTAACCCTAACTTGGGTCTTAACCCTAATTTTTTTCTTCCGAATGAAACATTTCCCTGTCCACATGGTGTACTAACTGGCAGTATGTTCTCCTCCTGATGGCCTACTCAGTCTGTTTTAGCAATCTAGGCTTCACCAAGACCCTGGTTACATCCTGGGAAGCCAAGTCTCCCCAACCCTAACCCTAATTTGAGTCTCAGGCCAAATTTCCTTTTTGGACTGAAACATACCGCCGTCCACAGAGTGTACCAAATGTCAGTATGGAAGCCATCTTGATGTCCCACTCAGTCTGATTCAGCAAGCTAGGCTTCACCAAGGACGCGTTTCCAACCTGGGAAGCCACATCTCCCCAACCCTAACCCTAACTTGAGACTTAACCTGATTTTCTTGTGCAAATTTAACAAACCCCCATCCTCATGTCATACTAAAAGACAGTAGGCACACGATTCGTTTGGCCCTCTCAGTCTGTTTCACCATGCTTTGCTTCAGCAACACCCTGTTTCCATTCTGGGAAGCCAAGTCTCCCGACCCCTAACCCTCACTTGGGTCTTAACCCAAATATCCTCTATGGAATGAAACATCTCCCTCTCCATAGGGTGTATTAACAGGCAGTATGTTATCCTCCTGATGGCCTACTCAGTCTGTTTTACCAGTCTATGCTTCACCAAGACCCTGGTTCCATCCTGGGAAACCACTTCTCCCCAACCCTAACCCTAATTTGAGTCTCAGCCCGTTTTTCCTTTTTGGACTGAAACATACCGCCGTCCACAGAGTGTACCAAATGTCAGTATGGAAGCCATCTTGATGGCGACTCAGTCTGATTCACCTAGCTAGGCTTCACCAAGAACTCGTTTTCTACCTGGCAAGCCACATCTCCCCTTCCCTAGCCCTAACATGAGATTTTACCCCAATTTTCTTGTGCAACTGTAACAAACCGCCGTCCACGCTTTGAAGTAAAAGAAAGAAGGCACCCCTTTCTGATGGCCCACTCAGTCTGTTTTAGCAAGCTTGCCTTCACCAAAGCCCTGATTCCATTCGGGGAAGCCCAGTCTCCCCAATCCTAACCCTAACCTGGGTTTTAACCCTAATTTCCGTTTGGGAATCAAACATCCCCCGTCCAAACAGTGTTCTAAAAGACAGGAGGCAACCCTTGGTGAAGCCCCACTCACTCTATTTCAACATGCTTGGCTTTTCAGAGGCCCTGGTTCACTCCTGGGAAGCCAAGTCTCCACAACCCTAACCCTACCTGGAGTCTTAACCCTAATGTTCTTGTGCGACTGTAACAAACGCCCATCCACAGGTTGACAGTAGGCACACCACTCCTTTGGCCCTGTCAGTCTGTTTCACCATGCTTGGCTTCAGCAACACCCTGTTTCCCTTCTGGGAAGCCAAGTCTCCCGACCCCTAACCCACACTTGGGTCTTAACCCAAATTTCCTCTATGGAATGAAACATGTCCCTGTCCATAGGGTGTATTAACAGGCAGTATGTTATCCTCCTGATGGCCTACTCAGTCTGTTTTACCAATCTATGCTTCACCAAGACCCTGGTTCCATCCTGGGAAACCAAGTCTCCCCAACCCTAACCCTAATTTGAGTCTTAGCCCTAATTTCCTTTTTGGACTGAAACATACCGCCGTCCACAGAGTGTACCAAATGTCAGTATGGAAGACATCTTGATGTCCCACTCAGTCTGATTCAGCAAGCTAGGCTTCACCAAGGACCTATTTCCAGCCTGGGAAGCCACATCTCCCCAACCCTAACCCTAACTTGAGACTCAACCTGATTTCGTTGTGCAAATGTAACAAACCCCCATCCTCATGTTGTACTAAAAGACAGTAGGCACACAATTCCTTTGGCCCTCTCAGTCTGTTTCACCATGCTTGGCTTCAGCAACACCGTGTTTCCATTCTGGGAAGCCATATCTCCTGACAGCTAACCCTAACTTGGGTCTTAACCCTAATTTTTTTCTTCCGACTGAAACATTTCCCTGTCCACATGGTGTACTAACTGGCAGTATGTTATACTCCTGATGGCCTACTCAGTCTGTTTTACCAATCTAGGCTTCACCAAAACCCTGGTTACAACCTGGGAAGCCAAGTCTCCCCAACCCTAACCCTAATTTGAGTCTCAGGCCTAATTTCCTTTTTGGACTGAAACATACTGCCGTCCACAGAGTGTACCAAATGTCAGTATGGAAGACATCTTGATGTCCCACTCAGTCTGATTCAGCAAGCTAGGCTTCACCAAGGACCCGTTTCCAACCTGGGAAGCCACATCTCCCCAACCCTAACCCTCACATGAGACTTAACCTGATTTTCTTGTGCAAATGTAACAAACCCCCATCCTCATGTCCTACTAAAAGACAGTAGGCACACGATTCCTTTGGCCCTCTCAGTCTGTTTCACCATGCTTGGCTTCAGCAACACCCTGTTTCCCTTCTGGGAAGCCAAGTCTCCCGACCCCTAACCCTCACTTGGGTCTTAACCCAAATATCCTCTATGGAATGAAACATCTCCCTCTCCATAGGGTGTATTAACAGGCAGTATGTTATCCTCCTGATGGCCTACTCAGTCTGTTTTACCAATCTATGCTTCACCAAGACCCTGGTTCCATCCTGGGAAACCAATTCTCCCCAACCCTAACCCTAATTTGAGTCTTAGCCCTTTTTTCCTTTTTGGACTGAAACATACCGCCGTCCACAGAGTGTACCAAATGTCAGTATGGAAGCCATCTTGATGGCGACTCAGTCTGATTCACCAAGCTAGGCTTCACCAAGAACTCGTTTTCTACCTGGCAAGCCACATCTCCCCATCCCTAGCCCTAACATGAGATTTTACCCCAATTTTCTTGTGCAACTGTAACAAACCGCCGTCCATGCTTTGTAGTAAAAGAAAGAAGGCACCCCGTTCTGATGGCCCACTCTGTCTGTTTTAGCAAGCTTGCCTTCACCAAAGCCCTGTTTCCATTCGGGGAAGCCCAGTCTCCCCAATCCTAACCCTAACCTGGTTTTTAACCCTAATTTCCGT
This sequence comes from Heloderma suspectum, assembly GCF_057233095.1. NCBI lineage: Eukaryota > Metazoa > Chordata > Lepidosauria > Squamata > Helodermatidae > Heloderma > Heloderma suspectum. Next base: position 148,129,363 of record NC_139461.1, read on the forward strand.
TTGGGAATCAAACATCCCCCGTCCAAACAGTGTTCTAAAAGACAGGAGGCAACCCTTGGTGAAGCCCCACTCACTCTATTTCAACATGCTTGGCTTTTCAGAGGCCCTGGTTCACTCCTGGGAAGCCAAGTCTCCACAACCCTAACCCTACCTGGAGTCTTAACCCTAATGTTCTTGTGCGACTGTAACAAACGCCCATCCACAGGTTGACAGTAGGCACACCACTCCTTTGGCCCTGTCAGTCTATTTCACCATGCTTGGCTTCAGCAACACCCTGTTTCCCTTCTGGGAAGCCAAGTCTCCAAACCCCTAACCCTCACTTGGGTCTTAACCCAAATTTCCTCTATGGATTGAAAGATGTCCCTGTCCATAGGGTGTATTAACAGGCAGTATGTTATCCTCCTGATGGCCTACTCAGTCTGTTTTACCAAATTAGGCTTCACCAAGACCCTGGTTCCCTCCTGGGAAAACAAGTCTCCCCAACCCTAAAACTAATTTGAGTCTCAGGCCTAATTTCCTTTTTGGACTGAAACATACTGCCGTCCACAGAGTGTACCAAATGTCAGTATGGAAGACATCTTGATGTCCCACTCAGTCTGATTCAGCAAGTTAGGCTTCACCAAGGACCCGTTTCCAACCTGGGAAGCCACATCTCCCCAACCCTAACCCTAACTTGAGACTTAACCTGATTTTCTTGTGCAAATTTAACAAACCCCCATCCTCATGTCCTACTAAAAGACAGTAGGCACACGATTCGTTTGGCCCTCTCAGTCTGTTTCACCATGCTTGGCTTCAGCAACACCCTGTTTCCATTCTGGGAAGCCAAGTCTCCCGACCCCTAACCCTCACTTGGGTCTTAACCCAAATATCCTCTATGGAATGAAACATCTCCCTCTCCATAGGGTGTATTAACAGGCAGTATGTTATCCTCCTGATGGCCTACTCAGTCTGTTTTACCAATCTATGCTTCACCAAGACCCTGGTTCCATCCTGGGAAACCAATTCTCCCCAACCCTAACCCTAATTTGAGTCTCAGCCCGTTTTTCCTTTTTGGACTGAAACATACCGCCGTCCACAGAGTGTACCAAATGTCAGTATGGAAGCCATCTTGATGGCGACTCAGTCTGATTCACCTAGCTAGGCTTCACCAAGAACTCGTTTTCTACCTGGCAAGCCACATCTCCCCTTCCCTAGCCCTAACATGAGATTTTACCCCAATTTTCTTGTGCAACTGTAACAAACTGCCGTCCACGCTTTGAAGTAAAAGAAAGAAGGCACCCCGTTCTGATGGCCCACTCAGTCTGTTTTAGCAAGCTTGCCTTCACCAAAGCCCTGATTCCATTCGGGGAAGCCCAGTCTCCCCAATCCTAACCCTAACCTGGGTTTTAACCCTAATTTCCGTTTGGGAATCAAACATCCCCCGTCCAAACAGTGTTCTAAAAGACAGGAGGCAACCCTTGGTGAAGCCCCACTCACTCTATTTCAACATGCTTGGCTTTTCAGAGGCCCTGGTTCACTCCTGGGAAGCCAAGTCTCCACAACCCTAACGCTACCTGTAGTCTTAACCCTAATGTTCTTGTGCGACTGTAACAAACGCCCATCCACAGGTTGACAGTAGGCACACCACTCCTTTGGCCCTGTCAGTCTGTTTCACCATGCTTGGCTTCAGCAACACCCTGTTTCCCTTCTGGGAAGCCAAGTCTCCCGACCCCTAACCCACACTTGGGTCTTAACCCAAATTTCCTCTATGGAATGAAACATGTCCCTGTCCATAGGGTGTATTAACAGGCAGTATGTTATCCTCCTGATGGCCTACTCAGTCTGTTTTACCAATCTATGCTTCACCAAGACCCTGGTTCCATCCTGGGAAACCAAGTCTCCCCAACCCTAACCCTAATTTGAGTCTTAGCCCTAATTTCCTTTTTGGACTGAAACATACCGCCGTCCACAGAGTGTACCAAATGTCAGTATGGAAGACATCTTGATGTCCCACTCAGTCTGATTCAGCAAGCTAGGCTTCACCAAGGACCTATTTCCAGCCTGGGAAGCCACATCTCCCCAACCCTAACCCTAACTTGAGACTCAACCTGATTTCGTTGTGCAAATGTAACAAACCCCCATCCTCATGTTGTACTAAAAGACAGTAGGCACACAATTCCTTTGGCCCTCTCAGTCTGTTTCACCATGCTTGGCTTCAGCAACACCGTGTTTCCATTCTGGGAAGCCATATCTCCTGACAGCTAACCCTAACTTGGGTCTTAACCCTAATTTTTTTCTTCCGACTGAAACATTTCCCTGTCCACATGGTGTACTAACTGGCAGTATGTTATACTCCTGATGGCCTACTCAGTCTGTTTTACCAATCTAGGCTTCACCAAAACCCTGGTTACAACCTGGGAAGCCAAGTCTCCCCAACCCTAACCCTAATTTGAGTCTCAGGCCTAATTTCCTTTTTGGACTGAAACATACTGCCGTCCACAGAGTGTACCAAATGTCAGTATGGAAGACATCTTGATGTCCCACTCAGTCTGATTCAGCAAGCTAGGCTTCACCAAGGACCCGTTTCCAACCTGGGAAGCCACATCTCCCCAACCCTAACCCTCACATGAGACTTAACCTGATTTTCTTGTGCAAATGTAACAAACCCCCATCCTCATGTCCTACTAAAAGACAGTAGGCACACGATTCCTTTGGCCCTCTCAGTCTGTTTCACCATGCTTGGCTTCAGCAACACCCTGTTTCCCTTCTGGGAAGCCAAGTCTCCCGACCCCTAACCCTCACTTGGGTCTTAACCCAAATATCCTCTATGGAATGAAACATCTCCCTCTCCATAGGGTGTATTAACAGGCAGTATGTTATCCTCCTGATGGCCTACTCAGTCTGTTTTACCAATCTATGCTTCACCAAGACCCTGGTTCCATCCTGGGAAACCAATTCTCCCCAACCCTAACCCTAATTTGAGTCTTAGCCCTTTTTTCCTTTTTGGACTGAAACATACCGCCGTCCACAGAGTGTACCAAATGTCAGTATGGAAGCCATCTTGATGGCGACTCAGTCTGATTCACCAAGCTAGGCTTCACCAAGAACTCGTTTTCTACCTGGCAAGCCACATCTCCCCATCCCTAGCCCTAACATGAGATTTTACCCCAATTTTCTTGTGCAACTGTAACAAACCGCCGTCCATGCTTTGTAGTAAAAGAAAGAAGGCACCCCGTTCTGATGGCCCACTCTGTCTGTTTTAGCAAGCTTGCCTTCACCAAAGCCCTGTTTCCATTCGGGGAAGCCCAGTCTCCCCAATCCTAACCCTAACCTGGTTTTTAACCCTAATTTCCGTTTGGGAATCAAACATCCCCCGTCCAAACAGTGTTCTAAAAGACAGGAGGCAACCCTTGGTGAAGCCCCACTCACTCTATTTCAACATGCTTGGCTTTTCAGAGGCCCTGGTTCACTCCTGGGAAGCCAAGTCTCCACAACCCTAACCCTACCTGGAGTCTTAACCCTAATGTTCTTGTGCGACTGTAACAAATGCCCATCCACAGGTTGACAGTAGGCACACCACTCCTTTGGTCCTGTCAGTCTGTTTCACCATGCTTGGCTTCAGCAACACCCTGTTTCCCTTCTGGGAAGCCAAGTCTCCAAACCCCTAACCCTCACTTGGGTCTTAACCCAAATTTCCTCTATGGATTGAAACATGTCCCTGTCCATAGGGTGTATTAACAGGCAGTATGTTATCCTCCTGATGGCCTACTCAGTCTGTTTTACCAAATTAGGCTTCACCAAGACCCTGGTTCCCTCCTGGGAAAACAAGTCTCCCCAACCCTAAAACTAATTTGAGTCTCAGGCCTAATTTCCTTTTTGGACTGAAACATACTGCCGTCCACAGAGTGTACCAAATGTCAGTATGGAAGACATCTTGATGTCCCACTCAGTCTGATTCAGCAAGTTAGGCTTCACCAAGGACCCGTTTCCAACCTGGGAAGCCACATCTCCCCAACCCTAACCCTAACTTGAGACTTAACCTGATTTTCTTGTGCAAATGTAACAAACCCCCATCCTCATGTCCTACTAAAAGACAGTAGGCACACGATTCGTTTGGCCCTCTCAGTCTGTTTCACCATGCTTGGCTTCAGCAACACCCTGTTTCCCTTCTGGGAAGCCAAGTCTCCCGACCCCTAACCCTCACTTGGGTCTTAACCCAAATATCCTCTATGGAATGAAACATGTCCCTGTCCATAGGGTGTATTAACAGGCAGTATGTTATCCTCCGGATGGCCTACTCAGTCTGTTTTACCAATCTATGCTTCACCAAGACCCTGGTTCCATCCTGGGAAACCAATTCTCCCCAACCCTAACCCTAATTTGAGTCTCAGCCCGTTTTTCCTTTTTGGACTGAAACATACCGCCGTCCACAGAGTGTACCAAATGTCAGTATGGAAGCCATCTTGATGGCGACTCAGTCTGATTCACCTAGCTAGGCTTCACCAAGAACTCGTTTTCTACCTGGCAAGCCACATCTCCCCTTCCCTAGCCCTAACATGAGATTTTACCCCAATTTTCTTGTGCAACTGTAACATACTGCCGTCCACGCTTTGAAGTAAAAGAAAGAAGGCACCCCGTTCTGATGGCCCACTCAGTCTGTTTTAGCAAGCTTGCCTTCACCAAAGCCCTGATTCCATTCGGGGAAGCCCAGTCTCCCCAATCCTAACCCTAACCTGGGTTTTAACCCTAATTTCCGTTTGGGAATCAAACATCCCCTGTCCAAACAGTGTTCTAAAAGACAGGAGGCAACCCTTGGTGAAGCCCCACTCACTCTATTTCAACATGCTTGGCTTTTCAGAGGCCCTGGTTCACTCCTGGGAAGCCAAGTCTCCACAACCCTAACGCTACCTGGAGTCTTAACCCTAATGTTCTTGTGCGACTGTAACAAATGCCCATCCACAGGTTGACAGTAGGAACACCACTCCTTTGGTCCTGTCAGTCTGTTTCACCATGCTTGGCTTCAGCAACACCCTGTTTCCCTTCTGGGAAGCCAAGTCTCCAAACCCCTAACCCTCACTTGGGTCTTAACCCAAATTTCCTCTATGGATTGAAACATGTCCCTGTCCATAGGGTGTATTAACAGGCACTATGTTATCCTCCTGATGGCCTACTCAGTCTGTTTTACCAAATTAGGCTTCACCAAGACCCTGGTTCCCTCCTGGGAAAACAAGTCTCCCCAACCCTAAAACTAATTTGAGTCTCAGGCCTAATTTCCTTTTTGGACTGAAACATACTGCCGTCCACAGAGTGTACCAAATGTCAGTATGGAAGACATCTTGATGTCCCACTCAGTCTGATTCAGCAAGTTAGGCTTCACCAAGGACCCGTTTCCAACCTGGGAAGCCACATCTCCCCAACCCTAACCCTAACTTGAGACTTAACCTGATTTTCTTGTGCAAATGTAACAAACCCCCATCCTCATGTCCTACTAAAAGACAGTAGGCACACGATTCGTTTGGCCCTCTCAGTCTGTTTCACCATGCTTGGCTTCAGCAACACCCTGTTTCCCTTCTGGGAAGCCAAGTCTCCCGACCCCTAACCCTCACTTGGGTCTTAACCCAAATATCCTCTATGGAATGAAACATCTCCCTGTCCATAGGGTGTATTAACAGGCAGTATGTTATCCTCCGGATGGCCTACTCAGTCTGTTTTACCAATCTATGCTTCACCAAGACCCTGGTTCCATCCTGGGAAACCAATTCTCCCCAACCCTAACCCTAATTTGAGTCTCAGCCCGTTTTTCCTTTTTGGACTGAAACATACCGCCGTCCACAGAGTGTACCAAATGTCAGTATGGAAGCCATCTTGATGGCGACTCAGTCTGATTCACCTAGCTAGGCTTCACCAAGAACTCGTTTTCTACCTGGCAAGCCACATCTCCCCTTCCCTAGCCCTAACATGAGATTTTACCCCAATTTTCTTGTGCAACTGTAACATACTGCCGTCCACGCTTTGAAGTAAAAGAAAGAAGGCACCCCGTTCTGATGGCCCACTCAGTCTGTTTTAGCAAGCTTGCCTTCACCAAAGCCCTGATTCCATTCGGGGAAGCCCAGTCTCCCCAATCCTAACCCTAACCTGGGTTTTAACCCTAATTTCCGTTTGGGAATCAAACATCCCCTGTCCAAACAGTGTTCTAAAAGACAGGAGGCAACCCTTGGTGAAGCCCCACTCACTCTATTTCAACATGCTTGGCTTTTCAGAGGCCCTGGTTCACTCCTGGGAAGCCAAGTCTCCACAACCCTAACGCTACCTGGAGTCTTAACCCTAATGTTCTTGTGCGACTGTAACAAACGCCCATCCACAGGTTGACAGTAGGCACACCACTCCTTTGGCCCTGTCAGTCTGTTTCACCATGCTTGGCTTCAGCAACACCCTGTTTCCCTTCTGGGAAGCCAAGTCTCCCGACCCCTAACCCTCACTTGGGTCTTAACCCAAATTTCCTCTATGGAATGAAACATGTCCCTGTCCATAGGGTGTATTAACAGGCAGTATGTTATCCTCCTGATGGCCTACTCAGTCTGTTTTACCAATCTATGCTTCACCAAGACCCTGGTTCCATCCTGGGAAACCAATTCTCCCCAACCCTAACCCTAATTTGAGTCTTAGCCCTTTTTTCCTTTTTGGACTGAAACATACCGCCGTCCACAGAGTGTACCAAATGTCAGTATGGAAGCCATCTTGATGGCGACTCAGTCTGATTCACCAAGCTAGGCTTCACCAAGAACTCGTTTTCTACCTGGCAAGCCACATCTCCCCATCCCTAGCCCTAACATGAGATTTTACCCCAATTTTCTTGTGCAACTGTAACAAACCGCCGTCCATGCTTTGTAGTAAAAGAAAGAAGGCACCCCGTTCTGATGGCCCACTCTGTCTGTTTTAGCAAGCTTGCCTTCACCAAAGCCCTGTTTCCATTCGGGGAAGCCCAGTCTCCCCAATCCTAACCCTAACCTGGTTTTTAACCCTAATTTCCGTTTGGGAATCAAACATCCCCCGTCCAAACAGTGTTCTAAAAGACAGGAGGCAACCCTTGGTGAAGCCCCACTCACTCTATTTCAACATGCTTGGCTTTTCAGAGGCCCTGGTTCACTCCTGGGAAGCCAAGTCTCCACAACCCTAACCCTACCTGGAGTCTTAACCCTAATGTTCTTGTGCGACTGTAACAAACGCCCATCCACAGGTTGACAGTAGGCACACCACTCCTTTGGCCCTGTCAGTCTGTTTCACCATGCTTGGCTTCAGCAACACCCTGTTTCCCTTCTGGGAAGCCAAGTCTCCAAACCCCTAACCCTCACTTGGGTCTTAACCCAAATTTCCTCTATGGATTGAAACATGTCCCTGTCCATAGGGTGTATTAACAGGCAGTATGTTATCCTCCTGATGGCCTACTCAGTCTGTTTTACCAAATTAGGCTTCACCAAGACCCTGGTTCCCTCCTGGGAAAACAAGTCTCCCCAACCCTAAAACTAATTTGAGTCTCAGGCCTAATTTCCTTTTTGGACTGAAACATACTGCCGTCCACAGAGTGTACCAAATGTCAGTATGGAAGACATCTTGATGTCCCACTCAGTCTGATTCAGCAAGCTAGGCTTCACCAAGGACCTATTTCTAGCCTGGGAAGCCACATCTCCCCAACCCTAACCCTAACTTGAGACTCAACCTGATTTCGTTGTGCAAATGTAACAAACCCCCATCCTCATGTTGTACTAAAAGACAGTAGGCACACAATTCCTTTGGCCCTCTCAGTCTGTTTCACCATGCTTGGCTTCAGCAACACTGTGTTTCCATTCTGGGAAGCCATATCTCCTGACAGCTAACCCTAACTTGGGTCTTAACCCTAATTTTTTTCTTCCGAATGAAACATTTCCCTGTCCACATGGTGTACTAACTGGCAGTATGTTATACTCCTGATGGCCTACTCAGTCTGTTTTACCAATCTAGGCTTCACCAAAACCCTGGTTACATCCTGGGAAGCCAAGTCTCCCCAACCCTAACCCTAATTTGAGTCTCAGGCCTCGTTTCCTTTTGGGACTGAAACATACCGCCGTCCACAGAGTGTACCAAATGTCAGTATGGAAGACATCTTGATGTCCCACTCAGTCTGATTCAGCAAGCTAGGCTTCAGCAAGGACCCGTTTCCAACCTGGGAAGCCACATCTCCCCAACCCTAACCCTAACTTGAGACTTAACCTGATTTTCTTGTGCAAATGTAACAAACCCCCATCCTCATGTTGTACTAAAAGACAGTAGGCACACGATTCCTTTGGCCCTCTCAGTCTGTTTCACCATGCTTGGCTTCAGCAACACCCTGTTTCCCTTCTGGGAAGCCATGTCTCCTGACCGCTAACCCTAACTTGGGTCTTAACCCTAATTTTTTCTTTGGACTGAAACATTTCCCTGTCCACATGGTGTACTAACTGGCAGTATGTTATCCTCCTGATGGCCTACTCAGTCTGTTTTACCAATCTAGGCTTCACCAAAACCCTGGTTACAACCTGGGAAGCCAAGTCTCCCCAACCCTAACCCTAATTTGAGTCTCAGGCCTAATTTCCTTTTTGGACTGAAACATACTGCCGTCCACAGAGTGTACCAAATGTCAGTATGGAAGACATCTTGATGTCCCACTCAGTCTGATTCAGCAAGTTAGGCTTCACCAAGGACCCGTTTCCAACCTGGGAAGCCACATCTCCCCAACCCTAACCCTCACATGAGACTTAACCTGATTTTCTTGTGCAAATGTAACAAACCCCCATCCTCATGTCCTACTAAAAGACAGTAGGCACACGATTCCTTTGGCCCTCTCAGTCTGTTTCACCATGCTTGGCTTCAGCAACACCCTGTTTCCCTTCTGGGAAGCCAAGTCTCCCGACCCCTAACCCTCACTTGGGTCTTAACCCAAATATCCTCTATGGAATGAAACATCTCCCTCTCCATAGGGTGTATTAACAGGCAGTATGTTATCCTCCTGATGGCCTACTCAGTCTGTTTTACCAATCTATGCTTCACCAAGACCCTGGTTCCATCCTGGGAAACCAATTCTCCCCAACCCTAACCCTAATTTGAGTCTTAGCCCTTTTTTCCTTTTTGGACTGAAACATACCGCCGTCCACAGAGTGTACCAAATGTCAGTATGGAAGCCATCTTGATGGCGACTCAGTCTGATTCACCAAGCTAGGCTTCACCAAGAACTCGTTTTCTACCTGGCAAGCCACATCTCCCCATCCCTAGCCCTAACATGAGATTTTACCCCAATTTTCTTGTGCAACTGTAACAAACCGCCGTCCACGCTTTGTAGTAAAAGAAAGAAGGCACCCCGTTCTGATGGCCCACTCTGTCTGTTTTAGCAAGCTTGCCTTCACCAAAGCCCTGTTTCCATTCGGGGAAGCCCAGTCTCCCCAATCCTAACCCTAACCTGGTTTTTAACCCTAATTTCCGTTTGGGAATCAAACATCCCCCGTCCAAACAGTGTTCTAAAAGACAGGAGGCAACCCTTGGTGAAGCCCCACTCACTCTATTTCAACATGCTTGGCTTTTCAGAGGCCCTGGTTCACTCCTGGGAAGCCAAGTCTCCACAACCCTAACCCTACCTGGAGTCTTAACCCTAATGTTCTTGTGCGACTGTAACAAACGCCCATCCACAGGTTGACAGTAGGCACACCACTCCTTTGGCCCTGTCAGTCTGTTTCACCATGCTTGGCTTCAGCAACACCCTGTTTCCCTTCTGGGAAGCCAAGTCTCCCGACCCCTAACCCTCACTTGGGTCTTAACCCAAATTTCCTCTATGGATTGAAACATGTCCCTGTCCATAGGGTGTATTAACAGGCAGTATGTTATCCTCCTGATGGCCTACTCAGTCTGTTTTACCAAATTAGGCTTCACCAAGACCCTGGTTCCCTCCTGGGAAAACAAGTCTCCCCAACCCTAAAACTAATTTGAGTCTCAGGCCTAATTTCCTTTTTGGACTGAAACATACTGCCGTCCACAGAGTGTACCAAATGTCAGTATGGAAGACATCTTGATGTCCCACTCAGTCTGATTCAGCAAGTTAGGCTTCACCAAGGACCCGTTTCCAACCTGGGAAGCCACATCTCCCCAACCCTAACCCTAACTTGAGACTTAACCTGATTTTCTTGTGCAAATGTAACAAACCCCCATCCTCATGTCCTACTAAAAGACAGTAGGCACACGATTCGTTTGGCCCTCTCAGTCTGTTTCACCATGCTTGGCTTCAGCAACACCCTGTTTCCATTCTGGGAAGCCAAGTCTCCCGACCCCTAACCCTCACTTGGGTCTTAACCCAAATATCCTCTATGGAATGAAACATCTCCCTCTCCATAGGGTGTATTAACAGGCAGTATGTTATCCTCCTGATGGCCTACTCAGTCTGTTTTACCAATCTATGCTTCACCAAGACCCTGGTTCCATCCTGGGAAACCAATTCTCCCCAACCCTAACCCTAATTTGAGTCTCAGCCCGTTTTTCCTTTTTGGACTGAAACATACCGCCGTCCACAGAGTGTACCAAATGTCAGTATGGAAGCCATCTTGATGGCGACTCAGTCTGATTCACCTAGCTAGGCTTCACCAAGAACTCGTTTTCTACCTGGCAAGCCACATCTCCCCTTCCCTAGCCCTAACATGAGATTTTACCCCAATTTTCTTGTGCAACTGTAACAAACCGCCGTCCACGCTTTGAAGTAAAAGAAAGAAGGCACCCCGTTCTGATGGCCCACTCAGTCTGTTTTAGCAAGCTTGCCTTCACCAAAGCCCTGATTCCATTCGGGGAAGCCCAGTCTCCCCAATCCTAACCCTAACCTGGGTTTTAACCCTAATTTCCGTTTGGGAATCAAACATCCCCCGTCCAAACAGTGTTCTAAAAGACAGGAGGCAACCCTTGGTGAAGCCCCACTCACTCTATTTCAACATGCATGGCTTTTCAGAGGCCCTGGTTCACTCCTGGGAAGCCAAGTCTCCACAACCCTAACCCTACCTGGAGTCTTAACCCTAATGTTCTTGTGCGACTGTAACAAACGCCCATCCACAGGTTGACAGTAGGCACACCACTCCTTTGGCCCTGTCAGTCTGTTTCACCATGCTTGGCTTCAGCAACACCCTGTTTCCCTTCTGGGAAGCCAAGTCTCCCGACCCCTAACCCTCACTTGGGTCTTAACCCAAATTTCCTCTATGGAATGAAACATGTCCCTGTCCATAGGGTGTATTAACAGGCAGTATGTTATCCTCCTGATGGCCTACTCAGTCTGTTTTACCAATCTATGCTTCACCAAGACCCCGGTTCCATCCTGGGAAACCAATTCTCCCCAACCCTAACCCTAATTTGAGTCTTAGCCCTAATTTCCTTTTTGGACTGAAACATACCGCCGTCCACAGAGTGTACCAAATGTCAGTATGGAAGACATCTTGATGTCCCACTCAGTCTGATTCAGCATGCTAGGCTTCACCAAGGACCTATTTCCAGCATGGGAAGCCACATCTCCCCAACCCTAACCCTAACTTGAGACTCAACCTGATTTCGTTGTGCAAATGTAACAAACCCCCATCCTCACGTTGTACTAAAAGACAGTAGGCACACAATTCCTTTGGCCCTCTCAGTCTGTTTCACCATGCTTGGCTTCAGCAACACCGTGTTTCCATTCTGGGAAGCCATATCTCCTGACAGCTAACCCTAACTTGGGTCTTAACCCTAATTTTTTTCTTCCGACTGAAACATTTCCCTGTCCACATGGTGTACTAACTGGCAGTATGTTATACTCCTGATGGCCTACTCAGTCTGTTTTACCAATCTAGGCTTCACCAAAACCCTGGTTACATCCTGGGAAGCCAAGTCTCCCCAACCCTAACCCTAATTTGAGTCTCAACCCTCATTTCCTTTTGGGACTGAAACATACCGCCATCCACAGAGTGTACCAAATGTCAGTATGGAAGACATCTTGATGTCCCACTCAGTCTGATTCAGCAAGCTAGGCTTCACCAAGGACCCATTTCCAACCTGGGAAGCCACATCTCCCCAACCCTAATCCTAACTTGAGACTTAACCTGATTTTCTTGTGCAAATGTAACAAACCCCCATCCTCATGTGGTACTAAAAGACAGTAGGCACACAATTCCTTTGGTCCTCTCAGTCTGTTTCACCATGCTTGGCTTCAGCAACACCCTGTTTCCCTTCTGGGAAGCCAAGTCTCCCGACCCCTAACCCTCACTTGGGTCTTAACCCAAATTTCCTCTATGGAATGAAACATCTCCCTCTCCATAGGGTGTATTAACAGGCAGTATGTTATCCTCCGGATGGCCTACTCAGTCTGTTTTACCAATCTATGCTTCACCAAGACCCTGGTTCCATCCTGGGAAACCAATTCTCCCCAACCCTAACCCTAATTTGAGTCTCAGCCCGTTTTTCCTTTTTGGACTGAAACATACCGCCGTCCACAGAGTGTACCAAATGTCAGTATGGAAGCCATCTTGATGGCGACTCAGTCTGATTCACCAAGCTAGGCTTCACCAAGAACTCGTTTTCTACCTGGCAAGCCACATCTCCCCTTCCCTAGCCCTAACATGAGATTTTACCCCAATTTTCTTGTGCAACTGTAACAAACCGCCGTCCACGCTTTGAAGTAAAAGAAAGAAGGCACCCCGTTCTGATGGCCCACTCAGTCTGTTTTAGCAAGCTTGCCTTCACCGAAGCCCTGATTCCATTCGGGGAAGCCCAGTCTCCCCAATCCTAACCCTAACCTGGGTTTTAACCCTAATTTCCGTTTGGGAATCAAACATCCCCCGTCCAAACAGTGTTCTAAAAGACAGGAGGCAACCTTTGGTGAAGCCCCACTCACTCTATTTCAACATGCTTGGCTTTTCAGAGGCCCTGGTTCACTCCTGGGAAGCCAAGTCTCCACAACCCTAACCCTACCTGGAGTCTTAACCCTAATGTTCTTGTGCGACTGTAACAAACGCCCATCCACAGGTTGACAGTAGGCACACCACTCCTTTGGCCCTGTCAGTCTGTTTCACCATGCTTGGCTTCAGCAACACCCTGTTTCCCTTCTGGGAAGCCAAGTCTCCCGACCCCTAACCCTCACTTGGGTCTTAACCCAAATTTCCTCTATGGAATGAAACATGTCCCTGTCCATAGGGTGTATTAACAGGCAGTATGTTATCCTCCTGATGGCCTACTCAGTCTGTTTTACCAAATTAGGCTTCACCAAGACCCTGGTTCCCTCCTGGGAAAACAAGTCTCCCCAACCCTAAAACTAATTTGAGTCTCAGGCCTAATTTCCTTTTTGGACTGAAACATACTGCCGTCCACAGAGTGTACCAAATGTCAGTATGGAAGACATCTTGATGTCCCACTCAGTCTGATTCAGCAAGTTAGGCTTCACCAAGGACCCGTTTCCAACCTGGGAAGCCACATCTCCCCAACCCTAACCCTAACTTGAGACTTAACCTGATTTTCTTGTGCAAATTTAACAAACCCCCATCCTCATGTCCTACTAAAAGACAGTAGGCACACGATTCGTTTGGCCCTCTCAGTCTGTTTCACCATGCTTGGCTTCAGCAACACCCTGTTTCCATTCTGGGAAGCCAAGTCTCCCGACCCCTAACCCTCACTTGGGTCTTAACCCAAATATCCTCTATGGAATGAAACATCTCCCTCTCCATAGGGTGTATTAACAGGCAGTATGTTATCCTCCTGATGGCCTACTCAGTCTGTTTTACCAATCTATGCTTCACCAAGACCCTGGTTCCATCCTGGGAAACCAATTCTCCCCAACCCTAACCCTAATTTGAGTCTTAGCCCTAATTTCCTTTTTGGACTGAAACATACCGCCGTCCACAGAGTGTACCAAATGTCAGTATGGAAGACATCTTGATGTCCCACTCAGTCTGATTCAGCAAGCTAGGCTTCACCAAGGACCTATTTCTAGCCTGGGAAGCCACATCTCCCCAACCCTAACCCTAACTTGAGACTCAACCTGATTTCGTTGTGCAAATGTAACAAACCCCCATCCTCATGTTGTACTAAAAGACAGTAGGCACACAATTCCTTTGGCCCTCTCAGTCTGTTTCACCATGCTTGGCTTCAGCAACACCGTGTTTCCATTCTGGGAAGCCATATCTCCTGACAGCTAACCCTAACTTGGGTCTTAACCCTAATTTTTTTCTTCCGAATGAAACATTTCCCTGTCCACATGGTGTACTAACTGGCAGTATGTTATACTCCTGATGGCCTACTCAGTCTGTTTTACCAATCTAGGCTTCACCAAAACCCTGGTTACATCCTGGGAAGCCAAGTCTCCCCAACCCTAACCCTAATTTGAGTCTCAGGCCTCGTTTCCTTTTGGGACTGAAACATACCGCCGTCCACAGAGTGTACCAAATGTCAGTATGGAAGACATCTTGATGTCCCACTCAGTCTGATTCAGCAAGCTAGGCTTCACCAAGGACCCGTTTCCAACCTGGGAAGCCACATCTCCCCAACCCTAACCCTAACTTGAGACTTAACCTGATTTTCTTGTGCAAATGTAACAAACCCCCATCCTCATGTTGTACTAAAAGACAGTAGGCACACGATTCCTTTGGCCCTCTCAGTCTGTTTCACCATGCTTGGCTTCAGCAACACCCTGTTTCCCTTCTGGGAAGCCATGTCTCCTGACCGCTAACCCTAACTTGGGTCTTAACCCTAATTTTTTCTTTGGACTGAAACATTTCCCTGTCCACATGGTGTACTAACTGGCAGTATGTTATCCTCCTGATGGCCTACTCAGTCTGTTTTACCAATCTAGGCTTCACCAAAACCCTGGTTACAACCTGGGAAGCCAAGTCTCCCCAACCCTAACCCTAATTTGAGTCTCAGGCCTAATTTCCTTTTTGGACTGAAACATACTGCCGTCCACAGAGTGTACCAAATGTCAGTATGGAAGACATCTTGATGTCCCACTCAGTCTGATTCAGCAAGTTAGGCTTCACCAAGGACCCGTTTCCAACCTGGGAAGCCACATCTCCCCAACCCTAACCCTCACATGAGACTTAACCTGATTTTCTTGTGCAAATGTAACAAACCCCCATCCTCATGTCCTACTAAAAGACAGTAGGCACACGATTCCTTTGGCCCTCTCAGTCTGTTTCACCATGCTTGGCTTCAGCAACACCCTGTTTCCCTTCTGGGAAGCCAAGTCTCCCGACCCCTAACCCTCACTTGGGTCTTAACCCAAATATCCTCTATGGAATGAAACATCTCCCTCTCCATAGGGTGTATTAACAGGCAGTATGTTATCCTCCTGATGGCCTACTCAGTCTGTTTTACCAATCTATGCTTCACCAAGACCCTGGTTCCATCCTGGGAAACCAATTCTCCCCAACCCTAACCCTAATTTGAGTCTTAGCCCTTTTTTCCTTTTTGGACTGAAACATACCGCCGTCCACAGAGTGTACCAAATGTCAGTATGGAAGCCATCTTGATGGCGACTCAGTCTGATTCACCAAGCTAGGCTTCACCAAGAACTCGTTTTCTACCTGGCAAGCCACATCTCCCCATCCCTAGCCCTAACATGAGATTTTACCCCAATTTTCTTGTGCAACTGTAACAAACCGCCGTCCACGCTTTGTAGTAAAAGAAAGAAGGCACCCCGTTCTGATGGCCCACTCTGTCTGTTTTAGCAAGCTTGCCTTCACCAAAGCCCTGTTTCCATTCGGGGAAGCCCAGTCTCCCCAATCCTAACCCTAACCTGGTTTTTAACCCTAATTTCCGTTTGGGAATCAAACATCCCCCGTCCAAACAGTGTTCTAAAAGACAGGAGGCAACCCTTGGTGAAGCCCCACTCACTCTATTTCAACATGCTTGGCTTTTCAGAGGCCCTGGTTCACTCCTGGGAAGCCAAGTCTCCACAACCCTAACCCTACCTGGAGTCTTAACCCTAATGTTCTTGTGCGACTGTAACAAACGCCCATCCACAGGTTGACAGTAGGCACACCACTCCTTTGGCCCTGTCAGTCTGTTTCACCATGCTTGGCTTCAGCAACACCCTGTTTCCCTTCTGGGAAGCCAAGTCTCCCGACCCCTAACCCTCACTTGGGTCTTAACCCAAATTTCCTCTATGGATTGAAACATGTCCCTGTCCATAGGGTGTATTAACAGGCAGTATGTTATCCTCCTGATGGCCTACTCAGTCTGTTTTACCAAATTAGGCTTCACCAAGACCCTGGTTCCCTCCTGGGAAAACAAGTCTCCCCAACCCTAAAACTAATTTGAGTCTCAGGCCTAATTTCCTTTTTGGACTGAAACATACTGCCGTCCACAGAGTGTACCAAATGTCAGTATGGAAGACATCTTGATGTCCCACTCAGTCTGATTCAGCAAGTTAGGCTTCACCAAGGACCCGTTTCCAACCTGGGAAGCCACATCTCCCCAACCCTAACCCTAACTTGAGACTTAACCTGATTTTCTTGTGCAAATGTAACAAACCCCCATCCTCATGTCCTACTAAAAGACAGTAGGCACACGATTCGTTTGGCCCTCTCAGTCTGTTTCACCATGCTTGGCTTCAGCAACACCCTGTTTCCATTCTGGGAAGCCAAGTCTCCCGACCCCTAACCCTCACTTGGGTCTTAACCCAAATATCCTCTATGGAATGAAACATCTCCCTCTCCATAGGGTGTATTAACAGGCAGTATGTTATCCTCCGGATGGCCTACTCAGTCTGTTTTACCAATCTATGCTTCACCAAGACCCTGGTTCCATCCTGGGAAACCAATTCTCCCCAACCCTAACCCTAATTTGAGTCTCAGCCCGTTTTTCCTTTTTGGACTGAAACATACCGCCGTCCACAGAGTGTACCAAATGTCAGTATGGAAGCCATCTTGATGGCGACTCAGTCTGATTCACCTAGCTAGGCTTCACCAAGAACTCGTTTTCTACCTGGCAAGCCACATCTCCCCTTCCCTAGCCCTAACATGAGATTTTACCCCAATTTTCTTGTGCAACTGTAACAAACTGCCGTCCACGCTTTGAAGTAAAAGAAAGAAGGCACCCCGTTCTGATGGCCCACTCAGTCTGTTTTAGCAAGCTTGCCTTCACCAAAGCCCTGATTCCATTCGGGGAAGCCCAGTCTCCCCAATCCTAACCCTAACCTGGGTTTTAACCCTAATTTCCGTTTGGGAATCAAACATCCCCCGTCCAAACAGTGTTCTAAAAGACAGGAGGCAACCCTTGGTGAAGCCCCACTCACTCTATTTCAACATGCTTGGCTTTTCAGAGGCCCTGGTTCACTCCTGGGAAGCCAAGTCTCCACAACCCTAACGCTACCTGGAGTCTTAACCCTAATGTTCTTGTGCGACTGTAACAAACGCCCATCCACAGGTTGACAGTAGGCAGACCACTCCTTTGGCCCTGTCAGTCTGTTTCACCATGCTTGGCTTCAGCAACACCCTGTTTCCCTTCTGGGAAGCCAAGTCTCCCGACCCCTAACCCTCACTTGGGTCTTAACCCAAATTTCCTCTATGGAATGAAACATGTCCCTGTCCATAGGGTGTATTAACAGGCAGTATGTTATCCTCCTGATGGCCTACTCAGTCTGTTTTACCAATCTATGCTTCACCAAGACCCTGGTTCCATCCTGGGAAACCAATTCTCCCCAACCCTAACCCTAATTTGAGTCTTAGCCCTAATTTCCTTTTTGGACTGAAACATACCGCCGTCCACAGAGTGTACCAAATGTCAGTATGGAAGACATCTTGATGTCCCACTCAGTCTGATTCAGCAAGCTAGGCTTCACCAAGGACCTATTTCTAGCCTGGGAAGCCACATCTCCCCAACCCTAACCCTAACTTGAGACTCAACCTGATTTCGTTGTGCAAATGTAACAAACCCCCATCCTCATGTTGTACTAAAAGACAGTAGGCACACAATTCCTTTGGCCCTCTCAGTCTGTTTCACCATGCTTGGCTTCAGCAACACTGTGTTTCCATTCTGGGAAGCCATATCTCCTGACAGCTAACCCTAACTTGGGTCTTAACCCTAATTTTTTTCTTCCGAATGAAACATTTCCCTGTCCACATGGTGTACTAACTGGCAGTATGTTATACTCCTGATGGCCTACTCAGTCTGTTTTACCAATCTAGGCTTCACCAAAACCCTGGTTACATCCTGGGAAGCCAAGTCTCCCCAACCCTAACCCTAATTTGAGTCTCAGGCCTCGTTTCCTTTTGGGACTGAAACATACCGCCGTCCACAGAGTGTACCAAATGTCAGTATGGAAGACATCTTGATGTCCCACTCAGTCTGATTCAGCAAGCTAGGCTTCACCAAGGACCCGTTTCCAACCTGGGAAGCCACATCTCCCCAACCCTAACCCTAACTTGAGACTTAACCTGATTTTCTTGTGCAAATGTAACAAACCCCCATCCTCATGTTGTACTAAAAGACAGTAGGCACACGATTCCTTTGGCCCTCTCAGTCTGTTTCACCATGCTTGGCTTCAGCAACACCCTGTTTCCCTTCTGGGAAGCCATGTCTCCTGACCGCTAACCCTAACTTGGGTCTTAACCCTAATTTTTTCTTTGGACTGAAACATTTCCCTGTCCACATGGTGTACTAACTGGCAGTATGTTATCCTCCTGATGGCCTACTCAGTCTGTTTTACCAATCTAGGCTTCACCAAAACCCTGGTTACAACCTGGGAAGCCAAGTCTCCCCAACCCTAACCCTAATTTGAGTCTCAGGCCTAATTTCCTTTTTGGACTGAAACATACTGCCGTCCACAGAGTGTACCAAATGTCAGTATGGAAGACATCTTGATGTCCCACTCAGTCTGATTCAGCAAGTTAGGCTTCACCAAGGACCCGTTTCCAACCTGGGAAGCCACATCTCCCCAACCCTAACCCTAACTTGAGACTTAACCTGATTTTCTTGTGCAAATGTAACAAACCCCCATCCTCATGTCCTACTAAAAGACAGTAGGCACACGATTCGTTTGGCCCTCTCAGTCTGTTTCACCATGCTTGGCTTCAGCAACACCCTGTTTCCATTCTGGGAAGCCAAGTCTCCCGACCCCTAACCCTCACTTGGGTCTTAACCCAAATATCCTCTATGGAATGAAACATCTCCCTCTCCATAGGGTGTATTAACAGGCAGTATGTTATCCTCCGGATGGCCTACTCAGTCTGTTTTACCAATCTATGCTTCACCAAGACCCTGGTTCCATCCTGGGAAACCAATTCTCCCCAACCCTAACCCTAATTTGAGTCTCAGCCCGTTTTTCCTTTTTGGACTGAAACATACCGCCGTCCACAGAGTGTACCAAATGTCAGTATGGAAGCCATCTTGATGGCGACTCAGTCTGATTCACCTAGCTAGGCTTCACCAAGAACTCGTTTTCTACCTGGCAAGCCACATCTCCCCTTCCCTAGCCCTAACATGAGATTTTACCCCAATTTTCTTGTGCAACTGTAACAAACTGCCGTCCACGCTTTGAAGTAAAAGAAAGAAGGCACCCCGTTCTGATGGCCCACTCAGTCTGTTTTAGCAAGCTTGCCTTCACCAAAGCCCTGATTCCATTCGGGGAAGCCCAGTCTCCCCAATCCTAACCCTAACCTGGGTTTTAACCCTAATTTCCGTTTGGGAATCAAACATCCCCCGTCCAAACAGTGTTCTAAAAGACAGGAGGCAACCCTTGGTGAAGCCCCACTCACTCTATTTCAACATGCTTGGCTTTTCAGAGGCCCTGGTTCACTCCTGGGAAGCCAAGTCTCCACAACCCTAACGCTACCTGGAGTCTTAACCCTAATGTTCTTGTGCGACTGTAACAAACGCCCATCCACAGGTTGACAGTAGGCACACCACTCCTTTGGCCCTGTCAGTCTGTTTCACCATGCTTGGCTTCAGCAACACCCTGTTTCCCTTCTGGGAAGCCAAGTCTCCCGACCCCTAACCCTCACTTGGGTCTTAACCCAAATTTCCTCTATGGAATGAAACATGTCCCTGTCCATAGGGTGTATTAACAGGCAGCATGTTATCCTCCTGATGGCCTACTCAGTCTGTTTTACCAATCTATGCTTCACCAAGACCCTGGTTCCATCCTGGGAAACCAATTCTCCCCAACCCTAACCCTAATTTGAGTCTTAGCCCTAATTTCCTTTTTGGACTGAAACATACCGCCGTCCACAGAGTGTACCAAATGTCAGTATGGAAGACATCTTGATGTCCCACTCAGTCTGATTCAGCAAGCTAGGCTTCACCAAGGACCTATTTCTAGCCTGGGAAGCCACATCTCCCCAACCCTAACCCTCACTTGAGACTCAACCTGATTTCGTTGTGCAAATGTAACAAACCCCCATCCTCATGTTGTACTAAAAGACAGTAGGCACACAATTCCTTTGGCCCTCTCAGTCTGTTTCACCATGCTTGGCTTCAGCAACACTGTGTTTCCATTCTGGGAAGCCATATCTCCTGACAGCTAACCCTAACTTGGGTCTTAACCCTAATTTTTTTCTTCCGACTGAAACATTTCCCTGTCCACATGGTGTACTAACTGGCAGTATGTTATACTCCTGATGGCCTACTCAGTCTGTTTTACCAATCTAGGCTTCACCAAAACCCTGGTTACATCCTGGGAAGCCAAGTCTCCCCAACCCTAACCCTAATTTGAGTCTCAGGCCTCGTTTCCTTTTGGGACTGAAACATACCGCCGTCCACAGAGTGTACCAAATGTCAGTATGGAAGACATCTTGATGTCCCACTCAGTCTGATTCAGCAAGCTAGGCTTCACCAAGGACCCGTTTCCAACCTGGGAAGCCACATCTCCCCAACCCTAACCCTAACTTGAGACTTAACCTGATTTTCTTGTGCAAATGTAACAAACCCCCATCCTCATGTTGTACTAAAAGACAGTAGGCACACGATTCCTTTGGCCCTCTCAGTCTGTTTCACCATGCTTGGCTTCAGCAACACCCTGTTTCCCTTCTGGGAAGCCATGTCTCCTGACCGCTAACCCTAACTTGGGTCTTAACCCTAATTTTTTCTTTGGACTGAAACATTTCCCTGTCCACATGGTGTACTAACTGGCAGTATGTTATCCTCCTGATGGCCTACTCAGTCTGTTTTACCAATCTAGGCTTCACCAAAACCCTGGTTACAACCTGGGAAGCCAAGTCTCCCCAACCCTAACCCTAATTTGAGTCTCAGGCCTAATTTCCTTTTTGGACTGAAACATACTGCCGTCCACAGAGTGTACCAAATGTCAGTATGGAAGACATCTTGATGTCCCACTCAGTCTGATTCAGCAAGTTAGGCTTCACCAAGGACCCGTTTCCAACCTGGGAAGCCACATCTCCCCAACCCTAACCCTCACATGAGACTTAACCTGATTTTCTTGTGCAAATGTAACAAACCCCCATCCTCATGTCCTACTAAAAGACAGTAGGCACACGATTCCTTTGGCCCTCTCAGTCTGTTTCACCATGCTTGGCTTCAGCAACACCCTGTTTCCCTTCTGGGAAGCCAAGTCTCCCGACCCCTAACCCTCACTTGGGTCTTAACCCAAATATCCTCTATGGAATGAAACATCTCCCTCTCCATAGGGTGTATTAACAGGCAGTATGTTATCCTCCTGATGGCCTACTCAGTCTGTTTTACCAATCTATGCTTCACCAAGACCCTGGTTCCATCCTGGGAAACCAATTCTCCCCAACCCTAACCCTAATTTGAGTCTTAGCCCTTTTTTCCTTTTTGGACTGAAACATACCGCCGTCCACAGAGTGTACCAAATGTCAGTATGGAAGCCATCTTGATGGCGACTCAGTCTGATTCACCAAGCTAGGCTTCACCAAGAACTCGTTTTCTACCTGGCAAGCCACATCTCCCCATCCCTAGCCCTAACATGAGATTTTACCCCAATTTTCTTGTGCAACTGTAACAAACCGCCGTCCACGCTTTGTAGTAAAAGAAAGAAGGCACCCCGTTCTGATGGCCCACTCTGTCTGTTTTAGCAAGCTTGCCTTCACCAAAGCCCTGTTTCCATTCGGGGAAGCCCAGTCTCCCCAATCCTAACCCTAACCTGGTTTTTAACCCTAATTTCCGTTTGGGAATCAAACATCCCCCGTCCAAACAGTGTTCTAAAAGACAGGAGGCAACCCTTGGTGAAGCCCCACTCACTCTATTTCAACATGCTTGGCTTTTCAGAGGCCCTGGTTCACTCCTGGGAAGCCAAGTCTCCACAACCCTAACCCTACCTGGAGTCTTAACCCTAATGTTCTTGTGCGACTGTAACAAACGCCCATCCACAGGTTGACAGTAGGCACACCACTCCTTTGGCCCTGTCAGTCTGTTTCACCATGCTTGGCTTCAGCAACACCCTGTTTCCCTTCTGGGAAGCCAAGTCTCCCGACCCCTAACCCTCACTTGGGTCTTAACCCAAATTTCCTCTATGGATTGAAACATGTCCCTGTCCATAGGGTGTATTAACAGGCAGTATGTTATCCTCCTGATGGCCTACTCAGTCTGTTTTACCAAATTAGGCTTCACCAAGACCCTGGTTCCCTCCTGGGAAAACAAGTCTCCCCAACCCTAAAACTAATTTGAGTCTCAGGCCTAATTTCCTTTTTGGACTGAAACATACTGCCGTCCACAGAGTGTACCAAATGTCAGTATGGAAGACATCTTGATGTCCCACTCAGTCTGATTCAGCAAGTTAGGCTTCACCAAGGACCCGTTTCCAACCTGGGAAGCCACATCTCCCCAACCCTAACCCTAACTTGAGACTTAACCTGATTTTCTTGTGCAAATGTAACAAACCCCCATCCTCATGTCCTACTAAAAGACAGTAGGCACACGATTCGTTTGGCCCTCTCAGTCTGTTTCACCATGCTTGGCTTCAGCAACACCCTGTTTCCATTCTGGGAAGCCAAGTCTCCCGACCCCTAACCCTCACTTGGGTCTTAACCCAAATATCCTCTATGGAATGAAACATCTCCCTCTCCATAGGGTGTATTAACAGGCAGTATGTTATCCTCCTGATGGCCTACTCAGTCTGTTTTACCAATCTATGCTTCACCAAGACCCTGGTTCCATCCTGGGAAACCAATTCTCCCCAACCCTAACCCTAATTTGAGTCTCAGCCCGTTTTTCCTTTTTGGACTGAAACATACCGCCGTCCACAGAGTGTACCAAATGTCAGTATGGAAGCCATCTTGATGGCGACTCAGTCTGATTCACCTAGCTAGGTTTCACCAAGAACTCGTTTTCTACCTGGCAAGCCACATCTCCCCTTCCCTAGCCCTAACATGAGATTTTACCCCAATTTTCTTGTGCAACTGTAACAAACCGCCGTCCACGCTTTGAAGTAAAAGAAAGAAGGCACCCCGTTCTGATGGCCCACTCAGTCTGTTTTAGCAAGCTTGCCTTCACCAAAGCCCTGATTCCATTCGGGGAAGCCCAGTCTCCCCAATCCTAACCCTAACCTGGGTTTTAACCCTAATTTCCGTTTGGGAATCAAACATCCCCCGTCCAAACAGTGTTCTAAAAGACAGGAGGCAACCCTTGGTGAAGCCCCACTCACTCTATTTCAACATGCATGGCTTTTCAGAGGCCCTGGTTCACTCCTGGGAAGCCAAGTCTCCACAACCCTAACCCTACCTGGAGTCTTAACCCTAATGTTCTTGTGCGACTGTAACAAACGCCCATCCACAGGTTGACAGTAGGCACACCACTCCTTTGGCCCTGTCAGTCTGTTTCACCATGCTTGGCTTCAGCAACACCCTGTTTCCCTTCTGGGAAGCCAAGTCTCCCGACCCCTAACCCTCACTTGGGTCTTAACCCAAATTTCCTCTATGGAATGAAACATGTCCCTGTCCATAGGGTGTATTAACAGGCAGTATGTTATCCTCCTGATGGCCTACTCAGTCTGTTTTACCAATCTATGCTTCACCAAGACCCCGGTTCCATCCTGGGAAACCAATTCTCCCCAACCCTAACCCTAATTTGAGTCTTAGCCCTAATTTCCTTTTTGGACTGAAACATACCGCCGTCCACAGAGTGTACCAAATGTCAGTATGGAAGACATCTTGATGTCCCACTCAGTCTGATTCAGCATGCTAGGCTTCACCAAGGACCTATTTTCGGCATGGGAAGCCACATCTCCCCAACCCTAACCCTAACTTGAGACTCAACCTGATTTCGTTGTGCAAATGTAACAAACCCCCATCCTCACGTTGTACTAAAAGACAGTAGGCACACAATTCCTTTGGCCCTCTCAGTCTGTTTCACCATGCTTGGCTTCAGCAACACCGTGTTTCCATTCTGGGAAGCCATATCTCCTGACAGCTAACCCTAACTTGGGTCTTAACCCTAATTTTTTTCTTCCGACTGAAACATTTCCCTGTCCACATGGTGTACTAACTGGCAGTATGTTATCCTCCTGATGGCCTACTCAGTCTGTTTTAGCAATCTAGGCTTCACCAAAACCCTGGTTACATCCTGGGAAGCCAAGTCTCCCCAACCCTAACCCTAATTTGAGTCTCAACCCTCATTTCCTTTTGGGACTGAAACATACCGCCATCCACAGAGTGTACCAAATGTCAGTATGGAAGACATCTTGATGTCCCACTCAGTCTGATTCAGCAAGCTAGGCTTCACCAAGGACCCATTTCCAACCTGGGAAGCCACATCTCCCCAACCCTAATCCTAACTTGAGACTTAACCTGATTTTCTTGTGCAAATGTAACAAACCCCCATCCTCATGTGGTACTAAAAGACAGTAGGCACACAATTCCTTTGGTCCTCTCAGTCTGTTTCACCATGCTTGGCTTCAGCAACACCCTGTTTCCCTTCTGGGAAGCCAAGTCTCCCGACCCCTAACCCTCACTTGGGTCTTAACCCAAATTTCCTCTATGGAATGAAACATCTCCCTCTCCATAGGGTGTATTAACAGGCAGTATGTTATCCTCCGGATGGCCTACTCAGTCTGTTTTACCAATCTATGCTTCACCAAGACCCTGGTTCCATCCTGGGAAACCAATTCTCCCCAACCCTAACCCTAATTTGAGTCTCAGCCCGTTTTTCCTTTTTGGACTGAAACATACCGCCGTCCACAGAGTGTACCAAATGTCAGTATGGAAGCCATCTTGATGGCGACTCAGTCTGATTCACCAAGCTAGGCTTCACCAAGAACTCGTTTTCTACCTGGCAAGCCACATCTCCCCTTCCCTAGCCCTAACATGAGATTTTACCCCAATTTTCTTGTGCAACTGTAACAAACCGCCGTCCACGCTTTGAAGTAAAAGAAAGAAGGCACCCCGTTCTGATGGCCCACTCAGTCTGTTTTAGCAAGCTTGCCTTCACCGAAGCCCTGATTCCATTCGGGGAAGCCCAGTCTCCCCAATCCTAACCCTAACCTGGGTTTTAACCCTAATTTCCGTTTGGGAATCAAACATCCCCCGTCCAAACAGTGTTCTAAAAGACAGGAGGCAACCTTTGGTGAAGCCCCACTCACTCTATTTCAACATGCTTGGCTTTTCAGAGGCCCTGGTTCACTCCTGGGAAGCCAAGTCTCCACAACCCTAACCCTACCTGGAGTCTTAACCCTAATGTTCTTGTGCGACTGTAACAAACGCCCATCCACAGGTTGACAGTAGGCACACCACTCCTTTGGCCCTGTCAGTCTGTTTCACCATGCTTGGCTTCAGCAACACCCTGTTTCCCTTCTGGGAAGCCAAGTCTCCCGACCCCTAACCCTCACTTGGGTCTTAACCCAAATTTCCTCTATGGAATGAAACATGTCCCTGTCCATAGGGTGTATTAACAGGCAGTATGTTATCCTCCTGATGGCCTACTCAGTCTGTTTTACCAAATTAGGCTTCACCAAGACCCTGGTTCCCTCCTGGGAAAACAAGTCTCCCCAACCCTAAAACTAATTTGAGTCTCAGGCCTAATTTCCTTTTTGGACTGAAACATACTGCCGTCCACAGAGTGTACCAAATGTCAGTATGGAAGACATCTTGATGTCCCACTCAGTCTGATTCAGCAAGTTAGGCTTCACCAAGGACCCGTTTCCAACCTGGGAAGCCACATCTCCCCAACCCTAACCCTAACTTGAGACTTAACCTGATTTTCTTGTGCAAATTTAACAAACCCCCATCCTCATGTCCTACTAAAAGACAGTAGGCACACGATTCGTTTGGCCCTCTCAGTCTGTTTCACCATGCTTGGCTTCAGCAACACCCTGTTTCCATTCTGGGAAGCCAAGTCTCCCGACCCCTAACCCTCACTTGGGTCTTAACCCTAATTTTTTTCTTCCGAATGAAACATTTCCCTGTCCACATGGTGTACTAACTGGCAGTATGTTATACTCCTGATGGCCTACTCAGTCTGTTTTACCAATCTAGGCTTCACCAAAACCCTGGTTACATCCTGGGAAGCCAAGTGTCCCCAACCCTAACCCTAATTTGAGTCTCAACCCTCATTTTCTTTTGGGACTGAAACATACCGCCATCCACAGAGTGTACCAAATGTCAGTATGGAAGACATCTTGATGTCCCACTCAGTCTGATTCAGCAAGCTAGGCTTCACCAAGGACCCATTTCCAACCTGGGAAGCCACATCTCCCCAACCCTAACCCTAACTTCCGACTTAACCCTGATTTTCTTGTGCAAATGTAACAAACCCCCATCCTCATGTTGTACTAAAAGACAGTAGGCATACAATTCCTTTGGCCGTCTCAGTCTGTTTCACCATGCTTGGCTTCAGCAACACCCTGTTTCCATTCTGGGAAGCCATGTCTCCTGACCGCTAACCCTAACTTGGGTCTTAACCCTAATTTTTTCTTTGGACTGAAACATTTCCCTGTCCACATGGTGTACTAACTGGCAGTATGTTCTCCTCCTGATGGCCTACTCAGTCTGTTTTAGCAATCTAGGCTTCACCAAGACCCTGGTTACATCCTGGGAAGCCAAGTCTCCCCAACCCTAACCCTAATTTGAGTCTCAGGCCAAATTTCCTTTTTGGACTGAAACATACCGCCGTCCACAGAGTGTACCAAATGTCAGTATGGAAGCCATCTTGATGTCCCACTCAGTCTGATTCAGCAAGCTAGGCTTCACCAAGGACGCGTTTCCAACCTGGGAAGCCACATCTCCCCAACCCTAACCCTAACTTGAGACTTAACCTGATTTTCTTGTGCAAATTTAACAAACCCCCATCCCCATGTCCTACTAAAAGACAGTAGGCACACGATTCGTTTGGCCCTCTCAGTCTGTTTCACCATGCTTTGCTTCAGCAACACCCTGTTTCCATTCTGGGAAGCCAAGTCTCCCGACCCCTAACCCTCACTTGGGTCTTAACCCAAATATCCTCTATGGAATGAAACATCTCCCTCTCCATAGGGTGTATTAACAGGCAGTATGTTATCCTCTTGATGGCCTACTCAGTCTGTTTTACCAGTCTATGCTTCACCAAGACCCTGGTTCCATCCTGGGAAACCAATTCTCCCCAACCCTAACCCTAATTTGAGTCTCAGCCCGTTTTTCCTTTTTGGACTGAAACATACCGCCGTCCACAGAGTGTACCAAATGTCAGTATGGAAGCCATCTTGATGGCGACTCAGTCTGATTCACCTAGCTAGGCTTCACCAAGAACTCGTTTTCTACCTGGCAAGCCACATCTCCCCTTCCCTAGCCCTAACATGAGATTTTACCCCAATTTTCTTGTGCAACTGTAACAAACCGCCGTCCACGCTTTGAAGTAAAAGAAAGAAGGCACCCCGTTCTGATGGCCCACTCAGTCTGTTTTAGCAAGCTTGCCTTCACCAAAGCCCTGATTCCATTCGGGGAAGCCCAGTCTCCCCAATCCTAACCCTAACCTGGGTTTTAACCCTAATTTCCGTTTGGGAATCAAACATCCCCCGTCCAAACAGTGTTCTAAAAGACAGGAGGCAACCCTTGGTGAAGCCCCACTCACTCTATTTCAACATGCTTGGCTTTTCAGAGGCCCTGGTTCACTCCTGGGAAGCCAAGTCTCCACAACCCTAACCCTACCTGGAGTCTTAACCCTAATGTTCTTGTGCGACTGTAACAAACGCCCATCCACAGGTTGACAGTAGGCACACCACTCCTTTGGCCCTGTCAGTCTGTTTCACCATGCTTGGCTTCAGCAACACCCTGTTTCCCTTCTGGGAAGCCAAGTCTCCCGACCCCTAACCCACACTTGGGTCTTATCCCAAATTTCCTCTATGGAATGAAACATGTCCCTGTCCATAGGGTGTATTAACAGGCAGTATGTTATCCTCCTGATGGCCTACTCAGTCTGTTTTACCAATCTATGCTTCACCAAGACCCTGGTTCCATCCTGGGAAACCAAGTCTCCCCAACCCTAACCCTAATTTGAGTCTTAGCCCTAATTTCCTTTTTGGACTGAAACATACCGCCGTCCACAGAGTGTACCAAATGTCAGTATGGAAGACATCTTGATGTCCCACTCAGTCTGATTCAGCAAGCTAGGCTTCACCAAGGACCTATTTCCAGCCTGGGAAGCCACATCTCCCCAACCCTAACCCTAACTTGAGACTCAACCTGATTTCGTTGTGCAAATGTAACAAACCCCCATCCTCATGTTGTACTAAAAGACAGTAGGCACACAATTCCTTTGGCCCTCTCAGTCTGTTTCACCATGCTTGGCTTCAGCAACACCGTGTTTCCATTCTGGGAAGCCATATCTCCTGACAGCTAACCCTAACTTGGGTCTTAACCCTAATTTTTTTCTTCCGACTGAAACATTTCCCTGTCCACATGGTGTACTAACTGGCAGTATGTTATACTCCTGATGGCCTACTCAGTCTGTTTTACCAATCTAGGTTTCACCAAAACCCTGGTTACATCCTGGGAAGCCAAGTGTCCCCAACCCTAACCCTAATTTGAGTCTCAACCCTCATTTCCTTTTGGGACTGAAACATACCGCCATCCACAGAGTGTACCAAATGTCAGTATGGAAGACATCTTGATGTCCCACTCAGTCTGATTCAGCAAGCTAGGCTTCACCAAGGACCCATTTCCAACCTGGGAAGCCACATCTCCCCAACCCTAACCCTAACTTGAGACTTAACCTGATTTTCTTGTGCAAATGTAACAAACCCCCATCCTCATGTGGTACTAAAAGACAGTAGGCACACAATTCCTTTGGTCCTCTCAGTCTGTTTCACCATGCTTGGCTTCAGCAACACCCTGTTTCCCTTCTGGGAAGCCAAGTCTCCCGACCCCTAACCCTCACTTGGGTCTTAACCCAAATTTCCTCTATGGAATGAAACATCTCCCTCTCCATAGGGTGTATTAACAGGCAGTATGTTATCCGCCGGATGGCCTACTCAGTCTGTTTTACCAATCTATGCTTCACCAAGACCCTGGTTCCATCCTGGGAAACCAATTCTCCCCAACCCTAACCCTAATTTGAGTCTCAGCCCGTTTTTCCTTTTTGGACTGAAACATACCGCCGTCCACAGAGTGTACCAAATGTCAGTATGGAAGCCATCTTGATGGCGACTCAGTCTGATTCACCAAGCTAGGCTTCACCAAGAACTCGTTTTCTACCTGGCAAGCCACATCTCCCCTTCCCTAGCCCTAACATGAGATTTTACCCCAATTTTCTTGTGCAACTGTAACAAACCGCCGTCCACGCTTTGAAGTAAAAGAAAGAAGGCACCCCGTTCTGATGGCCCACTCAGTCTGTTTTAGAAAGCTTGCCTTCACCGAAGCCCTGATTCCATTCGGGGAAGCCCAGTCTCCCCAATCCTAACCCTAACCTGGGTTTTAACCCTAATTTCCGTTTGGGAATCAAACATCCCCCGTCCAAACAGTGTTCTAAAAGACAGGAGGCAACCCTTGGTGAAGCCCCACTCACTCTATTTCAACATGCTTGGCTTTTCAGAGGCCCTGGTTCACTCCTGGGAAGCCAAGTCTCCACAACCCTAACCCTACCTGGAGTCTTAACCCTAATGTTCTTGTGCGACTGTAACAAACGCCCATCCACAGGTTGACAGTAGGCACACCACTCCTTTGGCCCTGTCAGTCTGTTTCACCATGCTTGGCTTCAGCAACACCCTGTTTCCCTTCTGGGAAGCCAAGTCTCCCGACCCCTAACCCACACTTGGGTCTTAACCCAAATTTCCTCCATGGAATGAAACATGTCCCTGTCCATAGGGTGTATTAACAGGCAGTATGTTATCCTCCTGATGGCCTACTCAGTCTGTTTTACCAATCTAGGCTTCACCAAAACCCTGGTTACATCCTGGGAAGCCAAGTCTCCCCAACCCTAACCCTAATTTGAGTCTCAGGCCAAATTTCCTTTTTGGACTGAAACATACCGCCGTCCACAGAGTGTACCAAATGTCAGTATGGAAGCCATCTTGATGTCCCACTCAGTCTGATTCAGCAAGCTAGGCTTCACCAAGGACGCGTTTCCAACCTGGGAAGCCACATCTCCCCAACCCTAACCCTAACTTGAGACTTAACCTGATTTTCTTGTGCGAATGTAACAAACCCCCATCCTTATGTTGTACTAAAAGACAGTAGGCACACAATTCCTTTGGCCCTCTCAGTCTGTTTCACCATGCTTGGCTTCAGCAACACCCTGTTTCCCTTCTGGGAAGCCATGTCTCCTGACCGCTAACCCTAACTTGGGTTTTAACCCTAATTTTTTCCTTGGACTGAAACATTTCCCTGTCCACATGGTGTACTAACTGGCAGTATGTTATCCTCCTGATGGCCTACTCAGTCTGTTTTACCAATCTAGGCTTCACCAAAACCCTGGTTACATCCTGGGAAGCCAAGTCTCCCCAACCCTAACCCTAATTTGAGTCTCAGGCTTAATTTCCTTTTTGGACTGAAACATACCGCCGTCCACAGAGTGTACCAAATGTCAGTATGGAAGACATCTTGATGTCCCACTCAGTCTGATTCAGCAAGCTAGGCTTCACCAAGGACCCGTTTCCAACCTGGAAAGCCACATCTCCCCAACCCTAACCCTAACTTGAGACTTAACCTGATTTTCTTGTGCAAATGTAACAAACCCCCATCCTCATGTTGTACTAAAAGACAGTAGGCACACAATTCCTTTGGCCCTCTCAGTCTGTTTCACCATGCTTGGCTTCAGCAACACCCTGTTTCCCTTCTGGGAAGCCAAGTCTCCCAACCCCTAACCCTCACTTGGGTCTTAACCCAAATATCCTCTATGGAATGAAACATCTCCCTCTCCATAGGGTGTATTAACAGGCAGTATGTTATCCTCCTGATGGCCTACTCAGTCTGTTTTACCAATCTATGCTTCACCAAGACCCTGGTTCCATCCTGGGAAACCAATTCTCCCCAACCCTAACCCTAATTTGATTCTTAGCCCTTTTTTCCTTTTTGGACTGAAACATACCGCCGTCCACAGAGTGTACCAAATGTCAGTATGGAAGCCACCTTGATGGCGACTAAGTCTGATTCACCAAGCTAGGCTTCACCAAGAACTCGTTTTCTACCTGGCAAGCCACATCTCCCCATCCCTAGCCCTAACATGAGATTTTACCCCAATTTTCTTGTGCAACTGTAACAAACCGCCGTCCACACTTTGCACTAAAAGATAGTACGCACCCCGTTCTGATGTCCCACTCAGTCTGTTTTACCATGCTCGCCTTCACCAACACCCTGTTTCCATTCTGGGAAGCCCATTCTCCCGAACCCTACCCTAACTTGGGTTTTAACCCTAATTTCCTCTTGGGAATGAAACATCCCCAGTCCACACAGTGTACTAAAAGACAGGAGGCAACTTTCATGAAGGCCCACTCATTCTCTTTCAACATGTTTGGCTTTTCCGAGGCCATGGTTCACTCCTGGGAAGTCAAGTCTCCCCAACCCTAACCCTAACTTGGATCTTAACCCTAATTTCCTCTTGGGACTGAAACATGTCCCTGTCAACACTGTGTACTAACAGGCAATATATTATCCTCCTGATGGCCCATTCAGTCTGTTTTACCAATCGAGGCTTCACCAAGACCCTGGTTCCATCCTGGGAAGCCCAGTCTGCCCAACCCTAACCCTAACTTGGTTTTTAACCCAAATATTGTCGAGGAACTTTAACATCCCATATTCCACACAGTGTACTAAAAGACAGGAGGAAACCCATCCTGATGGGCCACTCAATCTGTTTCAGCATGCTTGGCTTTAGCGAGTTCCTGTTTCCCTCCTGAGAAGGCCAGTCTCCCCAACCCTAACCCTAATTAGAGTATCAACCCTAATTTCCTTTTTGGACTGAAACATACCGCCGTCCACAGAGTGTACCAAATATCAGTATGGAAGACATCTTGATGTCCCACTCAGTCTGATTCAGCAAGCTAGGCTTCACCAAGGACCCGTTTCCAACCTGGGAAGCCACATCTCCCCAACCCTAACCCTAACTTGAGACTTAAAGCTGATTTTCTTGTGCAAATGTAACAAACCCCCATCCTCATGTTGTACTAAAAGACAGTAGGCACACAATTCCTTTGGCCCTCTCAGTCTGTTTCACCATGCTTGGCTTCAGCAACACCCTGTTTCCCTTCTGGGAAGCCATGTCTCCTGACCTCTAACCCTAACTTGGGTCTTAACCCTAATTTTTTCTTTGGACTGAAACATTTCCCTGTCCACATGGTGTACTATCTGGCAGTATGTTATACTCCTGATGGCCTACTCAGTCTGTTTTACCAATCTAGGCTTCACCAAAACCCTGGTTACATCCTGGGAAGCCAAGTCTCCCCAACCCTAACCCTAATTTGAGTCTCACGCCTCGTTTCCTTTTGGGACTGAAACATACCGCCGTCCACAGAGTGTACCAAATGTCAGTATGGAAGACATCTTGATGTCCCACTCAGTCTGATTCAGCAAGCTAGGCTTCACCAAGGACCCGTTTCCAACCTGGGAAGCCACATCTCCCCAACCCTAACCCTAACTTGAGACTTTACCCTGATTTTCTTGTGCAAATGTAACAAACCCCCATCCTCATGTTGTACTAAACGACAGTAGGCACCCCGTTCTGATTACCCACTTTGTGTGTTCTACTAAGCTTGGCTTCAGCAACACCCTGTTTCCATTCTGGGAAGCCCAGTCTCCCCAACCCTAATCCTAACTTGGGTTTTAACCCAAATATTGTAGAGGAATGTGAACATCCCACAGTCCACACGGTGTAGTAAAAGACAGGAGGCAACCCATCCTAATGGGCCACTCACTGTGTTTCACTGTGCTTGGCTTTACCGAGGTCCTGGTTCCCTCCTGAGAATCCCAGTTTCCCCAACCCTAACCCTATTTTGAGTTTCAGCCCTAATTTCCTTTTTGGACCGAAACATACCGCCATCCACAGAGTGTACCAAACGTCAGTATGGAAGCCATCTTGATGGCGACTCAGTCTTATTCACCAAGCTAGGCTTCACCAAGAACTCGTTTTCTACCTGGCAAGCCACATCTCCCCATCACTAGCCCTAACATGAGATTTTACCCTAATTTTCTTGTGCAATTGTAAGAAACCGCCGTCCACGCTTTGTAGTAAAAGAAAGAAGGCACCCCGTTCTGATGGCCCACTCAGTCTGTTTTACCAAACTTACCGTCACCAACACCTTCTTTCCGTTCTGGGAAGACCAGTCTCCCGAACCCTAACCCTAACATGGGTTTTAACCCTAATTTTCTTTTGGGGATGAAACATCCCCCCGTCCACACAGTGTACTAAAAGACAGGAGGTAACCTTTCATGAAGGCCCACTCATTCTCTTTCAACATGCTTTTCTTTTCCGAGGCCATGGTTCACTCCTGGGAAGGCAAGTCTCCCCAACCCTAACCCTAACTTGGGTCTTAACCCTAATTTTTTCTTTGGACTGAAACATTTCCCTGTCCACATGGTATACTAACTGGCAGTATGTTATACTCCTGACGGTCTACTCAGTCTGTTTTACCAATCGAGGTTTCACCAAGACCCTGGTTCCATCCTGGGAAGCCCAGTCTCCCCAACGCTAACTCTAACTTGGGTTTCAACCCAAATATTGTAGAGGAACGTTAACATCCCACAGTTCACAAGGTGTAGTAAAAGACAAGAGGCAACCCATCCTGTTGGGCCACTCAATCGGTGTCACCATGCTTGGCTTTACCGAGTTCCTGTTTCCCTCCTGAGTAGCCCAGTCTCCCCAACCCTAATCCTAATTGGAATCTCAACACTAATCTCCTTTTTGGACTGAAACATACCGCCGTCCACAGAGTGTACCAAATGTCAGTATGGAAGCCATCTTGTTGTCCCACTCAGTCTGATTCACCAAGCTAGGCTTCACCAAGAACCCATTTCCAACCTGGGAAGTCCAGTCTCCCAAACCCTAACCCCAACGTCGGTTTTAACCCTAATTTCCTTTTAGGAATGAAACATCCCCCCATCCACACGGTGTTCTAGAAGAAAGGAGGCAACCCTTCGTGAAGGCCCACTCATTCTGTTTCAACATGCTTGGCTTTTCCGAGGCCCTGGTTCACTCCTGGGAAGCCACGTCTCCCCAACCCTAACTCTAACTTGAGACTTAACCTAATTTTCTTGTGCAACTGTAACAAACCGCCGTCCACACTTTGCACTAAAAGATAGTACGCACCCCGTTCTGATGTCCCACTCAGTCTGTTTTACCATGCTCGCCTTCACCAACACCCTGTTTCCATTCTGGGAAGCCCATTTTCCCGAACCCTACCCTAACTTGGGTTTTAACCCTAATTTCCTCTTGGGAATGAAACATCCCCCCGTCCACACAGTGTACTAAAAGACAGGAGGCAACTTTCGTGAAGGCCCACTCATTCTCTTTCAACATGCTTTTCTTTTCCGAGGCCATGGTTCACTCCTGGGAAGTCAAGTCTCCCCAACCCTAACCCTAACTTGGATCTTAACCCTAATTTCCTCTTGGGACTGAAACATGTCCCTGTCCACACTGTGTACTAACGGGCAATATATTATCCTCCTGATGGCCCATTCAGTCTGTTTTACCAATCGAGGCTTCACCAAGACCCTGGTTCCATCCTGGGAAGCCCAGTCTGCCCAACCCTAACCCTAACTTGGTTTTTAACCCAAATATTGTAGAGGAACTTTAACATCCCACATTCCACACGGTGTACTAAAAGACAGGAGGAAACCCATCCTGATGGGCCACTCAATCTGTTTCAGCATGCTTGGCTTTAGCGAGTTCCTGTTTCCCTCCTGAGAAGGCCAGTCTCCCCACCCCTAACCCTAATTAGAGTATCCACCCTAATTTCCTTTTTGGACTGAAACATACCGCCGTCCACAGAGTGTACCAAATATCAGTATGGAAGCCATCTTGTTGTCCCACTCAGTCTGATTCATCAAGCTTGGCTTCACCAAGAACCCGTTTCCAACCTGGGAAGCCACATCTCCCCAACCCTTACCCTAACTTGAGTCTTAACCCTCATTTTCTTGTGCAACTGTAATAAACCCCCATCCACATGTTGTACTAAAAGACAGAAGGTACACCATTCTTTTGGCCCTCTCAGTCTGTTTCACCATGCTTGCCTTCAGCAAACCCTGTTTCCATTTTGGGATGCCAAGCCTCCCGACCCCTAAGCCTAACTTGGCACTTAACCCTAATTTCCTCTTTGGACTGAAACATGTCCCTGTCCACATGGTATACTAACGGGCAGTACGTTATCCTCCTGATGGCCTACTCAGTCTGTTTTACCAATCTAGGCTTCACCAAGGCTCTGGTTCCATCCAGGGAAGCCCAGTCTCCCCAACCCTAACCCTAACTTGGGTTTTAACCCAAATTTTGTTTAGGAACTTCAACATCCCCCAGTTCACACGGTGTGCTAAAGGCAGGAGGCAACCCATCCTGAAGGCCCACTCATTTTATTTCAACATGCCTGGCTTTCCCGACGCCCTGGTAAACTCCTGGGAATCGAAGTCTCCCCAACCCTAACCCTCACTTGGGTTTTAACTCAAATATTGTAGAAGGACGTTAACATCCCACAGTTCACAAGGTGTAGTACAAGACAAGAGGCAACCCATCCTTTTGGGCCACTCAATTGGTTTCACCATGCTTGGCTTTACCGAGGTCCTGGTTCCCTCCTGAGAAGCCCAGTTTTCCCAACCCTAATCCTAATTGGAGTCTCAACACTAATCTCCTTTTTGGACTGAAACATACCGCCGTCCACAGAGTGTACCAAATGTCAGCATGGAAGGCATCTTGTTGTCCCACTCAGTCTGATTCACCAAGCTAGGCTTCACCAAGAACCCATTTCCAACCTGGGAAGTCCAGTCTCCCAAACCCTAACCCCAATGTCGGTTTTAACCCTCATTTCCTTTTGGGAATGAAACATCCCCCCCATCCACACGGTGTTCTAGAAGACAGGAGGCAACCCTTCGTGAAGGCCCACTCATTCTGTTTCAACATCCTTGGCTTTTCCGAGGCCATGGTTCACTCCTGGGAAGGCAAGTCTCCCCAACCCTAACCCTAACTTGGATCTTAACCCTAATTTCCTCTTGGGACTGAAACATGTCCCTGTCCACACTGTGTACTAACAGGCAGTATGTTATCCTCCTGATGGCCTACTCAGTCTGTTTTACCAATCGAGGCTTCACCAAGACCCTGGTTCCATCCTGGGAAACCAATTCTCCCCAACCCTAACCCTAATTTGAGTCTTAGCCCTTTTTTCCTTTTTGGACTGAAACATACCGCCGTCCACAGAGTGTACCAAATGTCAGTATGGAAGCCATCTTGATGGCGACTCAGTCTGATTCACCAAGCTAGGCTTCACCAAGAACTCGTTTTCTACCTGGCAAGCCACATCTGCCCATCCCTAGCCCTAACATGAGATTTTACCCCAATTTTCTTGTGCAACTGTAACAAACCGCCGTCCATGCTTTGTAGTAAAAGAAAGAAGGCACCCCGTTCTGATGGCCCACTCAGTCTGTTTTAGCAAGCTTGCCTTCACCAAAGCCCTGTTTCCATTCGGGGAAGCCCAGTCTCCCCAATCCTAACCCTAACCTGGGTTTTAACCCTAATTTCCGTTTGGGAATTAAACATCCCCCGTCCAAACAGTGTTCTAAAAGACAGGAGGCAACCCTTGGTGAAGCCCCACTCACTCTATTTCAACATGCTTGGCTTTTCAGAGGCCCTGGTTCACTCCTGGGAAGCCAAGTCTCCACAACCCTAACCCTACCTGGAGTCTTAACCCTAATGTTCTTGTGCGACTGTAACAAACGCCCACCCACAGGTTGACAGTAGGCACACCACTCCTTTGGCCCTGTCAGTCTGTTTCACCATGCTTGGCATCAGCAACACCCTGTTTCCCTTCTGGGAAGCCAAGTCTCCCGACCCCTAACCCTCACTTGGGTCTTAACCCTAATTTCCTCTATGGAATGAAACATGTCCCTGTCCATAGGGTGTATTAACAGGCAGTATGTTATCCTCCTGATGGCCTACTCAGTCTGTTTTACCAATCTAGGCTTCACCAAGACCCTGGTTCCATCCGGGGAAACAAGTCTCCCCAACCCTAACCCTAATTTGAGTCTCAGGCCTAATTTCCTTTTTGGACTGAAACATACCGCCGTCCACAGAGTGTACCAAATGTCAGTATGGAAGACATCTTGATGTCCCACTCAGTCTGATTCAGCAAGTTAGGCTTCACCAAGGACCCGTTTCCAACCTGGGAAGCCACATCTCCCCAACCCTAACCCTAACTTGAGACTTAACCTGATTTTCTTGTGCGAATGTAACAAACCCCCATCCTCATGTTGTACTGAAAGACAGTAGGCACACAATTCCTTTGGCCCTCTCAGTCTGTTTCACCATGCTTGGCTTCAGCAACACCCTGTTTCCATTCTGGGAAGCCATGTCTCCTGACCGCTAACCCTAACTTGGGTCTTAACCCTAATTTTTTCTTCCGACTGAAACATTTCCCTGTCCACATGGTGTACTAACTGGCAGTATGTTATACTCCTGATGGCCTACTCAGTCTGTTTTACCAATCTAGGCTTCACCAAAACCCTGGTTACATCCTGGGAAGCCAAGTCTCCCCAACCCTAACCCTAATTTGAGTCTCAACCCTCATTTTCTTTTTGGACTGAAACATACCGCCGTCCACAGAGTGTATCAAATGTCAGTATGGAAGACATCTTGATGTCCCACTCAGTCTGATTCAGCAAGTTAGGCTTCACCAAGGACCCGTTTCCAACCTGGGAAGCCACATCTCCCCAACCCTAACCCTAACTTCTGACTTAACCCTGATTTTCTTGTGCAAATGTAACAAACCCCCATCCTCATGTTGTACTAAAAGACAGTAGGCATACAATTCCTTTGGCCCTCTCAGTCTGTTTCACCATGCTTGGCTTCAGCAACACCCTGTTTCCATTCTGGGAAGCCATGTCTCCTGACCGCTAACCCTAACTTGGGTCTTAACCCTAATTTTTTCTTTGGACTGAAACATTTCCCTGTCCACATGGTGTACTAACTGGCAGTATGTTATCCTCCTGATGGCCTACTCAGTCTGTTTTAGCAATCTAGGCTTCACCAAGACCCTGGTTACATCCTGGGAAGCCAAGTCTCCCCAACCCTAACCCTAATTTGAGTCTCAGGCCAAATTTCCTTTTTGGACTGAAACATACCGCCGTCCACAGAGTGTACCAAATGTCAGTATGGAAGCCATCTTGATGTCCCACTCAGTCTGATTCAGCAAGCTAGGCTTCACCAAGGATGCGTTTCCAACCTGGGAAGCCACATCTCCCCAACCCTAACCCTCACTTGAGACTTAACCTGATTTTCTTGTGCGAATGTAACAAACCCCCATCCTCATGTTCTACTAAAAGACAGTAGGCACACAATTCCTTTGGCCCTCTCAGTCTGTTTCACCATGCTTGGCTTCAGCAACACCCTGTTTCCCTTCTGGGAAGCCATGTCTCCTGACCGCTAACCCTAACTTGGGTTTTAACCCTAATTTTTTCCTTGGACTGAAACATTTCCCTGTCCACATGGTGTACTAACTGGCAGTATGTTATCCTCCTGATGGCCTACTCAGTCTGTTTTACCAATCTAGGCTTCACCAAAACCCTGGTTACATCCTGGGAAGCCAAGTCTCCCCAACCCTAACCCTAATTTGAGTCTCAGGCCTAATTTCCTTTTTGGACTGAAACATAACGCCATCCACAGAGTGTACCAA
This sequence comes from Heloderma suspectum, assembly GCF_057233095.1. NCBI lineage: Eukaryota > Metazoa > Chordata > Lepidosauria > Squamata > Helodermatidae > Heloderma > Heloderma suspectum. The sequence continues at coordinate 148,168,583 of NC_139461.1, forward strand.
ATGTCAGTATGGAAGACATCTTGATGTCCCACTCAGTCTGATTCAGCAAGCTAGGCTTCACCAAGGACGCGTTTCCAACCTGGAAAGCCACATCTCCCCAACCCTAACCCTAACTTGACACTTAACCTGATTTTCTTGTGCAAATGTAACAAACCCCCATCCTCATGTTGTACTAAAAGACAGTAGGCACACAATTCCTTTGGCCCTCTCAGTCTGTTTCACCATGCTTGGCTTCAGCAACACCCTGTTTCCCTTCTGGGAAGCCATGTCTCCTGACCGCTAACCCTAACTTGGGTCTTAACCCTAATTTTTTCCTTGGACTGAAACATTTCCCTGTCCACATGGTGTACTAACTGGCAGTATGTTATACTCCTGATGGCCTACTCAGTCTGTTTTACCAATCTAGGCTTCACCAAAACACTGGTTACATCCTGGGAAGCCAAGTCTCCCCAACCCTAACCCTAATTTGAGTCTCAGGCCCAATTTCCTTTTTGGACTGAAACATAATGCCGTCCACAGAGTGTACCAAATGTCAGTATGGAAGACATCTTGATGTCCCTCTCAGTCTGATTCAGCATGTTAGGCTTCACCAAGGACCCGTTTCCAACCTGGGAAGCCACATCTCCCCATCGCTAGCCCTAACTTGAGATTTTACCCTAATTTTCTTGTGCAAATGTAACAAACCCCCATCCTCATGTTCTACTAAAAGACAGTAGGCACACAATTCCTTTGGCCCTCTCAGTCTGTTTCACCATGCTTGGCTTCACCAACACCCTGTTTTCCTTCTGGGAAGCCATGTCTCCTGACCGCTAACCCTAACTTGGGTCTTAACCCTAATTTTTTCTTTGGACTGAAACAGTTCCCTGTCCACATGGTGTACTAACTGGCAGTATGTTATACTCCTGATGACCTACTCAGTCTGTTTTACCAATCTAGGCTTCACCAAAACCCTGGTTACATCCTGGGAAGCCAATTCTCCCCAACCCTAACCCTAATTTGAGTCTTAGCCCTAATTTCCTTTTTGGACTGAAACATACCGCCGTCCACAGAGTGTACCAAATGTCAGTATGGAAGACATCTTGATGTCCCACTCAGTCTGATTCAGCAAGCTAGGCTTCACCAAGGACCCGTTTCCAACCTGGGAAGCCACATCTCCCCAACCCTAACCCTCACTTGAGACTTAACCTGATTTTCTTGTGCAAATGTAACAAACCCCCATCCTCATGTTGTACTAAAAGACAGTAGGCACACGATTCCTTTGGCCCTCTCAGTCTGTTTCACCATGCTTGGCTTCAGCAACACTGTGTTTCCATTCTGGGAAGCCATATCTCCTGACCGCTAACCCTAACTTGGGTCTTAACCCTAATTTTTTCTTCCGACTGAAACATTTCCCTGTCCACATGGTGTACTAACTGGCAGTATGTTATACTCCTGATGGCCTACTCAGTCTGTTTTACCAATCTAGGCTTCACCAAAACCCTGGTTACATCCTGGGAAGCCAAGTCTCCCCAACCCTAACCCTAATTTGAGTCTCAGGCCTCGTTTCCTTTTGGGACTGAAACATACCGCCGTCCACAGAGTGTACCAAATGTCAGTATGGAAGCCATCTTGATGGCGACTCAGTCTGATTCACCAAGCTAGGCTTCACCAAGAACTCGTTTTCTACCTGGCAAGCCACATCTCCCCATCCCTAGCCCTAACATGAGATTTTACCCCAATTTTCTTGTGCAACTGTAACAAACCGCCGTCCACGCTTTGTAGTAAAAGAAAGAAGGCACCCCGTTCTGATGGCCCACTCAGTCTGTTTTAGCAAGCTTGCCTTCACCAAAGCCCTGTTTCCATTCGAGGAAGCCCAGTCTCCCCAATCCTAACCCTAACCTGGGTTTTAACCCTAATTTCCGTTTGGGAATCAAACATCCCCCGTCCAAACAGTGTTCTAAAAGACAGGAGGCAACCCTTGGTGAAGCCCCACTCACTCTATTTCAACATGCTTGGCTTTTCAGAGGCCCTGGTTCACTCCTGGGAAGCCAAGTCTCCACAACCCTAACCCTACCTGGAGTCTTAACCCTAATGTTCTTGTGCGACTGTAACAAACGCCCATCCACAGGTTGACAGTAGGCACACCACTCCTTTGGCCCTGTCAGTCTGTTTCACCATGCTTGGCTTCAGCAACACCCTGTTTCCCTTCTGGGAAGCCAAGTCTCCCGACCCCTAACCCTCACTTGGGTCTTAACCCAAATTTCCTCTATGGATTGAAACATGTCCCTGTCCATAGGGTGTATTAACAGGCAGTATGTTATCCTTCTGATGGCCTACTCAGTCTGTTTTACCAAATTAGGCTTCACCAAGACCCTGGTTCCCTCCTGGGAAAACAAGTCTCCCCAACCCTAAAACTAATTTGAGTCTCAGGCCTAATTTCCTTTTTGGACTGAAACATACTGCCGTCCACAGAGTGTACCAAATGTCAGTATGGAAGACATCTTGATGTCCCACTCAGTCTGATTCAGCAAGTTAGGCTTCACCAAGGACCCGTTTCCAACCTGGGAAGCCACATCTCCCCAACCCTAACCCTAACTTGAGACTTAACCTGATTTTCTTGTGCAAATTTAACAAACCCCCATCCTCATGTCCTACTAAAAGACAGTAGGCACACGATTCGTTTGGCCCTCTCAGTCTGTTTCACCATGCTTGGCTTCAGCAACACCCTGTTTCCCGTCTGGGAAGCCAAGTCTCCCGACCCCTAACCCTCACTTGGGTCTTAACCCAAATATCCTCTATGGAATGAAACATCTCCCTCTCCATAGGGTGTATTAACAGGCAGTATGTTATCCTCCGGATGGCCTACTCAGTCTGTTTTACCAATCTATGCTTCACCAAGACCCTGGTTCCATCCTGGGAAACCAATTCTCCCCAACCCTAACCCTAATTTGAGTCTTAGCCCATTTTTCCTTTTTGGACTGAAACATACCGCCGTCCACAGAGTGTACCAAATGTCAGTATGGAAGCCATCTTGATGGCGACTCAGTCTGATTCACCAAGCTAGGCTTCACCAAGAACTCGTTTTCTACCTGGCAAGCCACATCTCCCCTTCCCTAGCCCTAACATGGGATTTTACCCCAATTTTCTTGTGCAACTGTAACAAACCGCCGTCCACGCTTTGAAGTAAAAGAAAGAAGGCACCCCGTTCTGATGGCCCACTCAGTCTGTTTTAGCAAGCTTGCCTTCACCAAAGCCCTGATTCCATTCGGGGAAGCCCAGTCTCCCCAATCCTAACCCTAACCTGGGTTTTAACCCTAATTTCCGTTTGGGAATCAAACATCCCCCGTCCAAACAGTGTTCTAAAAGACAGGAGGCAACCCTTGGTGAAGCCCCACTCACTCTATTTCAACATGCTTGGCTTTTCAGAGGCACTGGTTCACTCCTGGGAAGCCAAGTCTCCACAACCCTAACCCTACCTGGAGTCTTAACCCTAATGTTCTTGTGCGACTGTAACAAACGCCCATCCACAGGTTGACAGTAGGCACACCACTCCTTTGGCCCTGTCAGTCTGTTTCACCATGCTTGGCTTCAGCAACACCCTGTTTCCCTTCTGGGAAGCCAAGTCTCCCGACCCCTAACCCTCACTTGGGTCTTAACCCTAATTTCCTCTATGGAATGAAACATGTCCCTGTCCATAGGGTGTATTAACAGGCAGTATGTTATCCTCCTGATGGCCTACTCAGTCTGTTTTACCAATCTATGCTTCACCAAGACCCTGGTTCCATCCTGGGAAACCAATTCTCCCCAACCCTAACCCTAATTTGAGTCTTAGCCCTAATTTCCTTTTTGGACTGAAACATACCGCCGTCCACAGAGTGTACCAAATGTCAGTATGGAAGACATCTTGATGTCCCACTCAGTCTGATTCAGCAAGCTAGGCTTCACCAAGGACCTATTTCTAGCCTGGGAAGCCACATCTCCCCAACCCTAACCCTAACTTGAGACTCAACCTGATTTCGTTGTGCAAATGTAACAAACCCCCATCCTCATGTTGTACTAAAAGACAGTAGGCACACAATTCCTTTGGCCCTCTCAGTCTGTTTCACCATGCTTGGCTTCAGCAACACCGTGTTTCCATTCTGGGAAGCCATATCTCCTGACAGCTAACCCTAACTTGGGTCTTAACCCTAATTTTTTTCTTCCGAATGAAACATTTCCCTGTCCACATGGTGTACTAACTGGCAGTATGTTATCCTCCTGATGGCCTACTCAGTCTGTTTTACCAATCTAGGCTTCACCAAAACCCTGGTTACATCCTGGGAAGCCAAGTCTCCCCAACCCTAACCCTAATTTGAGTCTCAGGCCTCGTTTCCTTTTGGGACTGAAACATACCGCCGTCCACAGAGTGTACCAAATGTCAGTATGGAAGACATCTTGATGTCCCACTCAGTCTGATTCAGCAAGCTAGGCTTCACCAAGGACCCGTTTCCAACCTGGGAAGCCACATCTCCCCAACCCTAACCCTAACTTGAGACTTAACCTGATTTTCTTGTGCAAATGTAACAAACCCCCATCCTCATGTTGTACTAAAAGACAGTAGGCACACGATTCCTTTGGCCCTCTCAGTCTGTTTCACCATGCTTGGCTTCAGCAACACCCTGTTTCCCTTCTGGGAAGCCATGTCTCCTGACCGCTAACCCTAACTTGGGTCTTAACCCTAATTTTTTCTTTGGACTGAAACATTTCCCTGTCCACATGGTGTACTAACTGGCAGTATGTTATACTCCTGATGGCCTACTCAGTCTGTTTTACCAATCTAGGCTTCACCAAAACCCTGGTTACAACCTGGGAAGCCAAGTCTCCCCAACCCTAACCCTAATTTGAGTCTCAGGCCTAATTTCCTTTTTGGACTGAAACATACTGCCGTCCACAGAGTGTACCAAATGTCAGTATGGAAGACATCTTGATGTCCCACTCAGTCTGATTCAGCAAGTTAGGCTTCACCAAGGACCCGTTTCCAACCTGGGAAGCCACATCTCCCCAACCCTAACCCTCACATGAGACTTAACCTGATTTTCTTGTGCAAATGTAACAAACCCCCATCCTCATGTCCTACTAAAAGACAGTAGGCACACGATTCCTTTGGCCCTCTCAGTCTGTTTCACCATGCTTGGCTTCAGCAACACCCTGTTTCCCTTCTGGGAAGCCAAGTCTCCCGACCCCTAACCCTCACTTGGGTCTTAACCCAAATATCCTCTATGGAATGAAACATCTCCCTCTCCATAGGGTGTATTAACAGGCAGTATGTTATCCTCCTGATGGCCTACTCAGTCTGTTTTACCAATCTATGCTTCACCAAGACCCTGGTTCCATCCTGGGAAACCAATTCTCCCCAACCCTAACCCTAATTTGAGTCTTAGCCCTTTTTTCCTTTTTGGACTGAAACGTACCGCCGTCCACAGAGTGTACCAAATGTCAGTATGGAAGCCATCTTGATGGCGACTCAGTCTGATTCACCAAGCTAGGCTTCACCAAGAACTCGTTTTCTACCTGGCAAGCCACATCTCCCCATCCCTAGCCCTAACATGAGATTTCACCCCAATTTTCTTGTGCAACTGTAACAAACCGCCGTCCACGCTTTGTAGTAAAAGAAAGAAGGCACCCCGTTCTGATGGCCCACTCTGTCTGTTTTAGCAAGCTTGCCTTCACCAAAGCCCTGTTTCCATTCGGGGAAGCCCAGTCTCCCCAATCCTAACCCTAACCTGGGTTTTAACCCTAATTTCCGTTTGGGAATCAAACATCCCCGGTCCAAACAGTGTTCTAAAAGACAGGAGGCAACCCTTGGTGAAGCCCCACTCACTCTATTTCAACATGCTTGGCTTTTCAGAGGCCCTGGTTCACTCCTGGGAAGCCAAGTCTCCACAACCCTAACCCTACCTGGAGTCTTAACCCTAATGTTCTTGTGCGACTGTAACAAACGCCCATCCACAGGTTGACAGTAGGCACACCACTCCTTTGGCCCTGTCAGTCTGTTTCACCATGCTTGGCTTCAGCAACACCCTGTTTCCCTTCTGGGAAGCCAAGTCTCCCGACCCCTAACCCTCACTTGGGTCTTAACCCAAATTTCCTCTATGGATTGAAACATGTCCCTGTCCATAGGGTGTATTAACAGGCAGTATGTTATCCTCCTGATGGCCTACTCAGTCTGTTTTACCAAATTAGGCTTCACCAAGACCCTGGTTCCCTCCTGGGAAAACAAGTCTCCCCAACCCTAAAACTAATTTGAGTCTCAGGCCTAATTTCCTTTTTGGACTGAAACATACTGTCGTCCACAGAGTGTACCAAATGTCAGTATGGAAGACATCTTGATGTCCCACTCAGTCTGATTCAGCAAGTTAGGCTTCACCAAGGACCCGTTTCCAACCTGGGAAGCCACATCTCCCCAACCCTAACCCTAACTTGAGACTTAACCTGATTTTCTTGTGCAAATGTAACAAACCCCCATCCTCATGTCCTACTAAAAGACAGTAGGCACACGATTCGTTTGGCCCTCTCAGTCTGTTTCACCATGCTTGGCTTCAGCAACACCCTGTTTCCATTCTGGGAAGCCAAGTCTCCCGACCCCTAACCCTCACTTGGGTCTTAACCCAAATATCCTCTATGGAATGAAACATCTCCCTCTCCATAGGGTGTATTAACAGGCAGTATGTTATCCTCCTGATGGCCTACTCAGTCTGTTTTACCAATCTATGCTTCACCAAGACCCTGGTTCCATCCTGGGAAACCAATTCTCCCCAACCCTAACCCTAATTTGAGTCTCAGCCCGTTTTTCCTTTTTGGACTGAAACATACCGCCGTCCACAGAGTGTACCAAATGTCAGTATGGAAGCCATCTTGATGGCGACTCAGTCTGATTCACCTGGCTAGGCTTCACCAAGAACTCGTTTTCTACCTGGCAAGCCACATCTCCCCTTCCCTAGCCCTAACATGAGATTTTACCCCAATTTTCTTGTGCAACTGTAACAAACCGCCGTCCACGCTTTGAAGTAAAAGAAAGAAGGCACCCCGTTCTGATGGCCCACTCAGTCTGTTTTAGCAAGCTTGCCTTCACCAAAGCCCTGATTCCATTCGGGGAAGCCCAGTCTCCCCAATCCTAACCCTAACCTGGTTTTTAACCCTAATTTCCGTTTGGGAATCAAACATCCCCCGTCCAAACAGTGTTCTAAAAGACAGGAGGCAACCCTTGGTGAAGCCCCACTCACTCTATTTCAACATGCTTGGCTTTTCAGAGGCCCTGGTTCACTCCTGGGAAGCCAAGTCTCCACAACCCTAACCCTACCTGGAGTCTTAACCCTAATGTTCTTGTGCGACTGTAACAAACGCCCATCCACAGGTTGACAGTAGGCACACCACTCCTTTGGCCCTGTCAGTCTGTTTCACCATGCTTGGCTTCAGCAACACCCTGTTTCCCTTCTGGGAAGCCAAGTCTCCCGACCCCTAACCCTCACTTGGGTCTTAACCCAAATTTCCTCTATGGAATGAAACATGTCCCTGTCCATAGGGTGTATTAACAGGCAGTATGTTATCCTCCTGATGGCCTACTCAGTCTGTTTTACCAATCTATGCTTCACCAAGACCCCGGTTCCATCCTGGGAAACCAATTCTCCCCAACCCTAACCCTAATTTGAGTCTTAGCCCTAATTTCCTTTTTGGACTGAAACATACCGCCGTCCACAGAGTGTACCAAATGTCAGTATGGAAGACATCTTGATGTCCCACTCAGTCTGATTCAGCATGCTAGGCTTCACCAAGGACCTATTTCCAGCATGGGAAGCCACATCTCCCCAACCCTAACCCTAACTTGAGACTCAACCTGATTTCGTTGTGCAAATGTAACAAACCCCCATCCTGATGTTGTACTAAAAGACAGTAGGCACACAATTCCTTTGGCCCTCTCAGTCTGTTTCACCATGCTTGGCTTCAGCAACACCGTGTTTCCATTCTGGGAAGCCATATCTCCTGACAGCTAACCCTAACTTGGGTCTTAACCCTAATTTTTTTCTTCCGACTGAAACATTTCCCTGTCCACATGGTGTACTAACTGGCAGTATGTTATACTCCTGATGGCCTACTCAGTCTGTTTTACCAATCTAGGCTTCACCAAAACCCTGGTTACATCCTGGGAAGCCAAGTGTCCCCAACCCTAACCCTAATTTGAGTCTCAACCCTCATTTCCTTTTGGGACTGAAACATACCGCCATCCACAGAGTGTACCAAAGTCAGTATGGAAGACATCTTGATGTCCCACTCAGTCTGATTCAGCAAGCTAGGCTTCACCAAGGACCCATTTCCAACCTGGGAAGCCACATCTCCCCAACCCTAACCCTTACTTGAGACTTAACCTGATTTTCTTGTGCAAATGTAACAAACCCCCATCCTCATGTGGTACTAAAAGACAGTAGGCACACAATTCCTTTGGTCCTCTCAGTCTGTTTCACCATGCTTGGCTTCAGCAACACCCTGTTTCCCTTCTGGGAAGCCAAGTCTCCCGACCCCTAACCCTCACTTGGGTCTTAACCCAAATTTCCTCTATGGAATGAAACATCTCCCTCTCCATAGGGTGTATTAACAGGCAGTATGTTATCCGCCGGATGGCCTACTCAGTCTGTTTTACCAATCTATGCTTCACCAAGACCCTGGTTCCATCCTGGGAAACCAATTCTCCCCAACCCTAACCCTAATTTGAGTCTCAGCCCGTTTTTCCTTTTTGGACTGAAACATACCGCCGTCCACAGAGTGTACCAAATGTCAGTATGGAAGCCATCTTGATGGCGACTCAGTCTGATTCACCAAGCTAGGCTTCACCAAGAACTCGTTTTCTACCTGGCAAGCCACATCTCCCCTTCCCTAGCCCTAACATGAGATTTTACCCCAATTTTCTTGTGCAACTGTAACAAACCGCCGTCCACGCTTTGAAGTAAAAGAAAGAAGGCACCCCGTTCTGATGGCCCACTCAGTCTGTTTTAGAAAGCTTGCCTTCACCGAAGCCCTGATTCCATTCGGGGAAGCCCAGTCTCCCCAATCCTAACCCTAACCTGGGTTTTAACCCTAATTTCCGTTTGGGAATCAAACATCCCCCGTCCAAACAGTGTTCTAAAAGACAGGAGGCAACCCTTGGTGAAGCCCCACTCACTCTATTTCAACATGCTTGGCTTTTCAGAGGCCCTGGTTCACTCCTGGGAAGCCAAGTCTCCACAACCCTAACCCTACCTGGAGTCTTAACCCTAATGTTCTTGTGCGACTGTAACAAACGCCCATCCACAGGTTGACAGTAGGCACACCACTCCTTTGGCCCTGTCAGTCTGTTTCACCATGCTTGGCTTCAGCAACACCCTGTTTCCCTTCTGGGAAGCCAAGTCTCCCGACCCCTAACCCACACTTGGGTCTTAACCCAAATTTCCTCTATGGAATGAAACATGTCCCTGTCCATAGGGTGTATTAACAGGCAGTATGTTATCCTCCTGATGGCCTACTCAGTCTGTTTTACCAATCTAGGCTTCACCAAAACCCTGGTTACATCCTGGGAAGCCAAGTCTCCCCAACCCTAACCCTAATTTGAGTCTCAACCCTCATTTCCTTTTGGGACTGAAACATACCGCCATCCACAGAGTGTACCAAATGTCAGTATGGAAGACATCTTGATGTCCCACTCAGTCTGATTCAGCAAGCTAGGCTTCACCAAGGACCCATTTCCAACCTGGGAAGCCACATCTCCCCAACCCTAACCCTAACTTCTGACTTAACCCTGATTTTCTTGTGCAAATGTAACAAACCCCCATCCTCATGTTGTACTAAAAGACAGTAGGCATACAATTCCTTTGGCCCTCTCAGTCTGTTTCACCATGCTTGGCTTCAGCAACACCCTGTTTCCATTCTGGGAAGCCATGTCTCCTGACCGCTAACCCTAACTTGGGTCTTAACCCTAATTTTTTCTTTGGACTGAAACATTTCCCTGTCCACATGGTGTACTAACTGGCAGTATGTTCTCCTCCTGATGGCCTACTCAGTCTGTTTTAGCAATCTAGGCTTCACCAAGACCCTGGTTACATCCTGGGAAGCCAAGTCTCCCCAACCCTAACCCTAATTTGAGTCTCAGGCCAAATTTCCTTTTTGGACTGAAACATACCGCCGTCCACAGAGTGTACCAAATGTCAGTATGGAAGCCATCTTGATGTCCCACTCAGTCTGATTCAGCAAGCTAGGCTTCACCAAGGACCTATTTCCAGCCTGGGAAGCCACATCTCCCCAACCCTAACCCTAACTTGAGACTCAACCTGATTTCGTTGTGCAAATGTAACAAACCCCCATCCTCATGTTGTACTAAAAGACAGTAGGCACACAATTCCTTTGGCCCTCTCAGTCTGTTTCACCATGCTTGGCTTCAGCAACACCGTGTTTCCATTCTGGGAAGCCATATCTCCTGACAGCTAACCCTAACTTGGGTCTTAACCCTAATTTTTTTCTTCCGACTGAAACATTTCCCTGTCCACATGGTGTACTAACTGGCAGTATGTTATACTCCTGATGGCCTACTCTGTCTGTTTTACCAATCTAGGCTTCACCAAAACCCTGGTTACATCCTGGGAAGCCAAGTGTCCCCAACCCTAACCCTAATTTGAGTCTCAACCCTCATTTCCTTTTGGGACTGAAACATACCGCCATCCACAGAGTGTACCAAATGTCAGTATGGAAGACATCTTGATGTCCCACTCAGTCTGATTCAGCAAGCTAGGCTTCACCAAGGACCCATTTCCAACCTGGGAAGCCACATCTCCCCAACCCTAACCCTTACTTGAGACTTAACCTGATTTTCTTGTGCAAATGTAACAAACCCCCATCCTCATGTGGTACTAAAAGACAGTAGGCACACAATTCCTTTGGTCCTCTCAGTCTGTTTCACCATGCTTGGCTTCAGCAACACCCTGTTTCCCTTCTGGGAAGCCAAGTCTCCCGACCCCTAACCCTCACTTGGGTCTTAACCCAAATTTCCTCTATGGAATGAAACATCTCCCTCTCCATAGGGTGTATTAACAGGCAGTATGTTATCCGCCGGATGGCCTACTCAGTCTGTTTTACCAATCTATGCTTCACCAAGACCCTGGTTCCATCCTGGGAAACCAATTCTCCCCAACCCTAACCCTAATTTGAGTCTCAGCCCGTTTTTCCTTTTTGGACTGAAACATACCGCCGTCCACAGAGTGTACCAAATGTCAGTATGGAAGCCATCTTGATGGCGACTCAGTCTGATTCACCAAGCTAGGCTTCACCAAGAACTCGTTTTCTACCTGGCAAGCCACATCTCCCCTTCCCTAGCCCTAACATGAGATTTTACCCCAATTTTCTTGTGCAACTGTAACAAACCGCCGTCCACGCTTTGAAGTAAAAGAAAGAAGGCACCCCGTTCTGATGGCCCACTCAGTCTGTTTTAGAAAGCTTGCCTTCACCGAAGCCCTGATTCCATTCGGGGAAGCCCAGTCTCCCCAATCCTAACCCTAACCTGGTTTTTAACCCTAATTTCCGTTTGGGAATCAAACATCCCCCGTCCAAACAGTGTTCTAAAAGACAGGAGGCAACCCTTGGTGAAGCCCCACTCACTCTATTTCAACATGCTTGGCTTTTCAGAGGCCCTGGTTCACTCCTGGGAAGCCAAGTCTCCACAACCCTAACCCTACCTGGAGTCTTAACCCTAATGTTCTTGTGCGACTGTAACAAACGCCCATCCACAGGTTGACAGTAGGCACACCACTCCTTTGGCCCTGTCAGTCTGTTTCACCATGCTTGGCTTCAGCAACACCCTGTTTCCCTTCTGGGAAGCCAAGTCTCCCGACCCCTAACCCACACTTGGGTCTTAACCCAAATTTCCTCTATGGAATGAAACATGTCCCTGTCCATAGGGTGTATTAACAGGCAGTATGTTATCCTCCTGATGGCCTACTCAGTCTGTTTTACCAATCTAGGCTTCACCAAAACCCTGGTTACATCCTGGGAAGCCAAGTCTCCCCAACCCTAACCCTAATTTGAGTCTCAACCCTCATTTCCTTTTGGGACTGAAACATACCGCCATCCACAGAGTGTACCAAATGTCAGTATGGAAGACATCTTGATGTCCCACTCAGTCTGATTCAGCAAGCTAGGCTTCACCAAGGACCCATTTCCAACCTGGGAAGCCACATCTCCCCAACCCTAACCCTAACTTCTGACTTAACCCTGATTTTCTTGTGCAAATGTAACAAACCCCCATCCTCATGTTGTACTAAAAGACAGTAGGCACACAATTCCTTTGGCCCTCTCAGTCTGTTTCACCATGCTTGGCTTCAGCAACACCCTGTTTCCCTTCTGGGAAGCCATGTCTCCTGACCGCTAACCCTAACTTGGGTTTTAACCCTAATTTTTTCCTTGGACTGAAACATTTCCCTGTCCACATGGTGTACTAACTGGCAGTATGTTATCCTCCTGATGGCCTACTCAGTCTGTTTTACCAATCTAGGCTTCACCAAAACCCTGGTTACATCCTGGGAAGCCAAGTCTCCCCAACCCTAACCCTAATTTGAGTCTCAGGCTTAATTTCCTTTTTGGACTGAAACATACCGCCGTCCACAGAGTGTACCAAATGTCAGTATGGAAGACATCTTGATGTCCCACTCAGTCTGATTCAGCAAGCTAGGCTTCACCAAGGACCCGTTTCCAACCTGGAAAGCCACATCTCCCCAACCCTAACCCTAACTTGAGACTTAACCTGATTTTCTTGTGCAAATGTAACAAACCCCCATCCTCATGTTGTACTAAAAGACAGTAGGCACACAATTCCTTTGGCCCTCTCAGTCTGTTTCACCATGCTTGGCTTCAGCAACACCCTGTTTCCCTTCTGGGAAGCCAAGTCTCCCAACCCCTAACCCTCACTTGGGTCTTAACCCAAATATCCTCTATGGAATGAAACATCTCCCTCTCCATAGGGTGTATTAACAGGCAGTATGTTATCCTCCTGATGGCCTACTCAGTCTGTTTTACCAATCTATGCTTCACCAAGACCCTGGTTCCATCCTGGGAAACCAATTCTCCCCAACCCTAACCCTAATTTGATTCTTAGCCCTTTTTTCCTTTTTGGACTGAAACATACCGCCGTCCACAGAGTGTACCAAATGTCAGTATGGAAGCCACCTTGATGGCGACTAAGTCTGATTCACCAAGCTAGGCTTCACCAAGAACTCGTTTTCTACCTGGCAAGCCACATCTCCCCATCCCTAGCCCTAACATGAGATTTTACCCCAATTTTCTTGTGCAACTGTAACAAACCGCCGTCCACGCTTTGAAGTAAAAGAAAGAAGGCACCCCGTTCTGATGGCCCACTCAGTCTGTTTTAGCAAGCTTGCCTTCACCAAAGCCCTGATTCCATTCGGGGAAGCCCAGTCTCCCCAATCCTAACCCTAACCTGGTTTTTAACCCTAATTTCCGTTTGGGAATCAAACATCCCCCGTCCAAACAGTGTTCTAAAAGACAGGAGGCAACCCTTGGTGAAGCCCCACTCACTCTATTTCAACATGCTTGGCTTTTCAGAGGCCCTGGTTCACTCCTGGGAAGCCAAGTCTCCACAACCCTAACCCTACCTGGAGTCTTAACCCTAATGTTCTTGTGCGACTGTAACAAACGCCCATCCACAGGTTGACAGTAGGCACACCACTCCTTTGGCCCTGTCAGTCTGTTTCACCATGCTTGGCTTCAGCAACACCCTGTTTCCCTTCTGGGAAGCCAAGTCTCCCGACCCCTAACCCTCACTTGGGTCTTAACCCAAATTTCCTCTATGGAATGAAACATGTCCCTGTCCATAGGGTGTATTAACAGGCAGTATGTTATCCTCCTGATGGCCTACTCAGTCTGTTTTACCAATCTATGCTTCACCAAGACCCCGGTTCCATCCTGGGAAACCAATTCTCCCCAACCCTAACCCTAATTTGAGTCTTAGCCCTAATTTCCTTTTTGGACTGAAACATACCGCCGTCCACAGAGTGTACCAAATGTCAGTATGGAAGACATCTTGATGTCCCACTCAGTCTGATTCAGCATGCTAGGCTTCACCAAGGACCTATTTCCAGCATGGGAAGCCACATCTCCCCAACCCTAACCCTAACTTGAGACTCAACCTGATTTCGTTGTGCAAATGTAACAAACCCCCATCCTGATGTTGTACTAAAAGACAGTAGGCACACAATTCCTTTGGCCCTCTCAGTCTGTTTCACCATGCTTGGCTTCAGCAACACCGTGTTTCCATTCTGGGAAGCCATATCTCCTGACAGCTAACCCTAACTTGGGTCTTAACCCTAATTTTTTTCTTCCGACTGAAACATTTCCCTGTCCACATGGTGTACTAACTGGCAGTATGTTATACTCCTGATGGCCTACTCAGTCTGTTTTACCAATCTAGGCTTCACCAAAACCCTGGTTACATCCTGGGAAGCCAAGTGTCCCCAACCCTAACCCTAATTTGAGTCTCAACCCTCATTTCCTTTTGGGACTGAAACATACCGCCATCCACAGAGTGTACCAAAGTCAGTATGGAAGACATCTTGATGTCCCACTCAGTCTGATTCAGCAAGCTAGGCTTCACCAAGGACCCATTTCCAACCTGGGAAGCCACATCTCCCCAACCCTAACCCTTACTTGAGACTTAACCTGATTTTCTTGTGCAAATGTAACAAACCCCCATCCTCATGTGGTACTAAAAGACAGTAGGCACACAATTCCTTTGGTCCTCTCAGTCTGTTTCACCATGCTTGGCTTCAGCAACACCCTGTTTCCCTTCTGGGAAGCCAAGTCTCCCGACCCCTAACCCTCACTTGGGTCTTAACCCAAATTTCCTCTATGGAATGAAACATCTCCCTCTCCATAGGGTGTATTAACAGGCAGTATGTTATCCGCCGGATGGCCTACTCAGTCTGTTTTACCAATCTATGCTTCACCAAGACCCTGGTTCCATCCTGGGAAACCAATTCTCCCCAACCCTAACCCTAATTTGAGTCTCAGCCCGTTTTTCCTTTTTGGACTGAAACATACCGCCGTCCACAGAGTGTACCAAATGTCAGTATGGAAGCCATCTTGATGGCGACTCAGTCTGATTCACCAAGCTAGGCTTCACCAAGAACTCGTTTTCTACCTGGCAAGCCACATCTCCCCTTCCCTAGCCCTAACATGAGATTTTACCCCAATTTTCTTGTGCAACTGTAACAAACCGCCGTCCACGCTTTGAAGTAAAAGAAAGAAGGCACCCCGTTCTGATGGCCCACTCAGTCTGTTTTAGAAAGCTTGCCTTCACCGAAGCCCTGATTCCATTCGGGGAAGCCCAGTCTCCCCAATCCTAACCCTAACCTGGGTTTTAACCCTAATTTCCGTTTGGGAATCAAACATCCCCCGTCCAAACAGTGTTCTAAAAGACAGGAGGCAACCCTTGGTGAAGCCCCACTCACTCTATTTCAACATGCTTGGCTTTTCAGAGGCCCTGGTTCACTCCTGGGAAGCCAAGTCTCCACAACCCTAACCCTACCTGGAGTCTTAACCCTAATGTTCTTGTGCGACTGTAACAAACGCCCATCCACAGGTTGACAGTAGGCACACCACTCCTTTGGCCCTGTCAGTCTGTTTCACCATGCTTGGCTTCAGCAACACCCTGTTTCCCTTCTGGGAAGCCAAGTCTCCCGACCCCTAACCCACACTTGGGTCTTAACCCAAATTTCCTCTATGGAATGAAACATGTCCCTGTCCATAGGGTGTATTAACAGGCAGTATGTTATCCTCCTGATGGCCTACTCAGTCTGTTTTACCAATCTAGGCTTCACCAAAACCCTGGTTACATCCTGGGAAGCCAAGTCTCCCCAACCCTAACCCTAATTTGAGTCTCAACCCTCATTTCCTTTTGGGACTGAAACATACCGCCATCCACAGAGTGTACCAAATGTCAGTATGGAAGACATCTTGATGTCCCACTCAGTCTGATTCAGCAAGCTAGGCTTCACCAAGGACCCATTTCCAACCTGGGAAGCCACATCTCCCCAACCCTAACCCTAACTTCTGACTTAACCCTGATTTTCTTGTGCAAATGTAACAAACCCCCATCCTCATGTTGTACTAAAAGACAGTAGGCATACAATTCCTTTGGCCCTCTCAGTCTGTTTCACCATGCTTGGCTTCAGCAACACCCTGTTTCCATTCTGGGAAGCCATGTCTCCTGACCGCTAACCCTAACTTGGGTCTTAACCCTAATTTTTTCTTTGGACTGAAACATTTCCCTGTCCACATGGTGTACTAACTGGCAGTATGTTCTCCTCCTGATGGCCTACTCAGTCTGTTTTAGCAATCTAGGCTTCACCAAGACCCTGGTTACATCCTGGGAAGCCAAGTCTCCCCAACCCTAACCCTAATTTGAGTCTCAGGCCAAATTTCCTTTTTGGACTGAAACATACCGCCGTCCACAGAGTGTACCAAATGTCAGTATGGAAGCCATCTTGATGTCCCACTCAGTCTGATTCAGCAAGCTAGGCTTCACCAAGGACCTATTTCCAGCCTGGGAAGCCACATCTCCCCAACCCTAACCCTAACTTGAGACTCAACCTGATTTCGTTGTGCAAATGTAACAAACCCCCATCCTCATGTTGTACTAAAAGACAGTAGGCACACAATTCCTTTGGCCCTCTCAGTCTGTTTCACCATGCTTGGCTTCAGCAACACCGTGTTTCCATTCTGGGAAGCCATATCTCCTGACAGCTAACCCTAACTTGGGTCTTAACCCTAATTTTTTTCTTCCGACTGAAACATTTCCCTGTCCACATGGTGTACTAACTGGCAGTATGTTATACTCCTGATGGCCTACTCTGTCTGTTTTACCAATCTAGGCTTCACCAAAACCCTGGTTACATCCTGGGAAGCCAAGTGTCCCCAACCCTAACCCTAATTTGAGTCTCAACCCTCATTTCCTTTTGGGACTGAAACATACCGCCATCCACAGAGTGTACCAAATGTCAGTATGGAAGACATCTTGATGTCCCACTCAGTCTGATTCAGCAAGCTAGGCTTCACCAAGGACCCATTTCCAACCTGGGAAGCCACATCTCCCCAACCCTAACCCTTACTTGAGACTTAACCTGATTTTCTTGTGCAAATGTAACAAACCCCCATCCTCATGTGGTACTAAAAGACAGTAGGCACACAATTCCTTTGGTCCTCTCAGTCTGTTTCACCATGCTTGGCTTCAGCAACACCCTGTTTCCCTTCTGGGAAGCCAAGTCTCCCGACCCCTAACCCTCACTTGGGTCTTAACCCAAATTTCCTCTATGGAATGAAACATCTCCCTCTCCATAGGGTGTATTAACAGGCAGTATGTTATCCGCCGGATGGCCTACTCAGTCTGTTTTACCAATCTATGCTTCACCAAGACCCTGGTTCCATCCTGGGAAACCAATTCTCCCCAACCCTAACCCTAATTTGAGTCTCAGCCCGTTTTTCCTTTTTGGACTGAAACATACCGCCGTCCACAGAGTGTACCAAATGTCAGTATGGAAGCCATCTTGATGGCGACTCAGTCTGATTCACCAAGCTAGGCTTCACCAAGAACTCGTTTTCTACCTGGCAAGCCACATCTCCCCTTCCCTAGCCCTAACATGAGATTTTACCCCAATTTTCTTGTGCAACTGTAACAAACCGCCGTCCACGCTTTGAAGTAAAAGAAAGAAGGCACCCCGTTCTGATGGCCCACTCAGTCTGTTTTAGAAAGCTTGCCTTCACCGAAGCCCTGATTCCATTCGGGGAAGCCCAGTCTCCCCAATCCTAACCCTAACCTGGTTTTTAACCCTAATTTCCGTTTGGGAATCAAACATCCCCCGTCCAAACAGTGTTCTAAAAGACAGGAGGCAACCCTTGGTGAAGCCCCACTCACTCTATTTCAACATGCTTGGCTTTTCAGAGGCCCTGGTTCACTCCTGGGAAGCCAAGTCTCCACAACCCTAACCCTACCTGGAGTCTTAACCCTAATGTTCTTGTGCGACTGTAACAAACGCCCATCCACAGGTTGACAGTAGGCACACCACTCCTTTGGCCCTGTCAGTCTGTTTCACCATGCTTGGCTTCAGCAACACCCTGTTTCCCTTCTGGGAAGCCAAGTCTCCCGACCCCTAACCCACACTTGGGTCTTAACCCAAATTTCCTCTATGGAATGAAACATGTCCCTGTCCATAGGGTGTATTAACAGGCAGTATGTTATCCTCCTGATGGCCTACTCAGTCTGTTTTACCAATCTAGGCTTCACCAAAACCCTGGTTACATCCTGGGAAGCCAAGTCTCCCCAACCCTAACCCTAATTTGAGTCTCAACCCTCATTTCCTTTTGGGACTGAAACATACCGCCATCCACAGAGTGTACCAAATGTCAGTATGGAAGACATCTTGATGTCCCACTCAGTCTGATTCAGCAAGCTAGGCTTCACCAAGGACCCATTTCCAACCTGGGAAGCCACATCTCCCCAACCCTAACCCTAACTTCTGACTTAACCCTGATTTTCTTGTGCAAATGTAACAAACCCCCATCCTCATGTTGTACTAAAAGACAGTAGGCATACAATTCCTTTGGCCCTCTCAGTCTGTTTCACCATGCTTGGCTTCAGCAACACCCTGTTTCCATTCTGGGAAGCCATGTCTCCTGACCGCTAACCCTAACTTGGGTCTTAACCCTAATTTTTTCTTTGGACTGAAACATTTCCCTGTCCACATGGTGTACTAACTGGCAGTATGTTCTCCTCCTGATGGCCTACTCAGTCTGTTTTAGCAATCTAGGCTTCACCAAGACCCTGGTTACATCCTGGGAAGCCAAGTCTCCCCAACCCTAACCCTAATTTGAGTCTCAGGCCAAATTTCCTTTTTGGACTGAAACATACCGCCGTCCACAGAGTGTACCAAATGTCAGTATGGAAGCCATCTTGATGTCCCACTCAGTCTGATTCAGCAAGCTAGGCTTCACCAAGGACCCGTTTCCAACCTGGGAAGCCACATCTCCCCAACCCTAACCCTAACTTGAGACTTAACCTGATTTTCTTGTGCGAATGTAACAAACCCCCATCCTCATGTTGTACTAAAAGACAGTAGGCACACAATTCCTTTGGCCCTCTCAGTCTGTTTCACCATGCTTGGCTTCAGCAACACCCTGTTTCCCTTCTGGGAAGCCATGTCTCCTGACCGCTAACCCTAACTTGGGTTTTAACCCTAATTTTTTCCTTGGACTGAAACATTTCCCTGTCCACATGGTGTACTAACTGGCAGTATGTTATCCTCCTGATGGCCTACTCAGTCTGTTTTACCAATCTAGGCTTCACCAAAACCCTGGTTACATCCTGGGAAGCCAAGTCTCCCCAACCCTAACCCTAATTTGAGTCTCAGGCTTAATTTCCTTTTTGGACTGAAACATACCGCCGTCCACAGAGTGTACCAAATGTCAGTATGGAAGACATCTTGATGTCCCACTCAGTCTGATTCAGCAAGCTAGGCTTCACCAAGGACCCGTTTCCAACCTGGAAAGCCACATCTCCCCAACCCTAACCCTAACTTGAGACTTAACCTGATTTTCTTGTGCAAATGTAACAAACCCCCATCCTCATGTTGTACTAAAAGACAGTAGGCACACAATTCCTTTGGCCCTCTCAGTCTGTTTCACCATGCTTGGCTTCAGCAACACCCTGTTTCCCTTCTGGGAAGCCAAGTCTCCCAACCCCTAACCCTCACTTGGGTCTTAACCCAAATATCCTCTATGGAATGAAACATCTCCCTCTCCATAGGGTGTATTAACAGGCAGTATGTTATCCTCCTGATGGCCTACTCAGTCTGTTTTACCAATCTATGCTTCACCAAGACCCTGGTTCCATCCTGGGAAACCAATTCTCCCCAACCCTAACCCTAATTTGATTCTTAGCCCTTTTTTCCTTTTTGGACTGAAACATACCGCCGTCCACAGAGTGTACCAAATGTCAGTATGGAAGCCACCTTGATGGCGACTAAGTCTGATTCACCAAGCTAGGCTTCACCAAGAACTCGTTTTCTACCTGGCAAGCCACATCTCCCCATCCCTAGCCCTAACATGAGATTTTACCCCAATTTTCTTGTGCAACTGTAACAAACCGCCGTCCACACTTTGCACTAAAAGATAGTACGCACCCCGTTCTGATGTCCCACTCAGTCTGTTTTACCATGCTCGCCTTCACCAACACCCTGTTTCCATTCTGGGAAGCCCATTTTCCCGAACCCTACCCTAACTTGGGTTTTAACCCTAATTTCCTCTTGGGAATGAAACATCCCCCCGTCCACACAGTGTACTAAAAGACAGGAGGCAACTTTCGTGAAGGCCCACTCATTCTCTTTCAACATGCTTTTCTTTTCCGAGGCCATGGTTCACTCCTGGGAAGTCAAGTCTCCCCAACCCTAACCCTAACTTGGATCTTAACCCTAATTTCCTCTTGGGACTGAAACATGTCCCTGTCCACACTGTGTACTAACGGGCAATATATTATCCTCCTGATGGCCCATTCAGTCTGTTTTACCAATCGAGGCTTCACCAAGACCCTGGTTCCATCCTGGGAAGCCCAGTCTGCCCAACCCTAACCCTAACTTGGTTTTTAACCCAAATATTGTAGAGGAACTTTAACATCCCACATTCCACACGGTGTACTAAAAGACAGGAGGAAACCCATCCTGATGGGCCACTCAATCTGTTTCAGCATGCTTGGCTTTAGCGAGTTCCTGTTTCCCTCCTGAGAAGGCCAGTCTCCCCAACCCTAACCCTAATTAGAGTATCCACCCTAATTTCCTTTTTGGACTGAAACATACCGCCGTCCACAGAGTGTACCAAATATCAGTATGGAAGCCATCTTGTTGTCCCACTCAGTCTGATTCATCAAGCTTGGCTTCACCAAGAACCCGTTTCCAACCTGGGAAGCCACATCTCCCCAACCCTTACCCTAACTTGAGTCTTAACCCTCATTTTCTTGTGCAACTGTAATAAACCCCCATCCACATGTTGTACTAAAAGACAGAAGGTACACCATTCTTTTGGCCCTCTCAGTCTGTTTCACCATGCTTGCCTTCAGCAAACCCTGTTTCCATTTTGGGATGCCAAGCCTCCCGACCCCTAAGCCTAACTTGGCACTTAACCCTAATTTCCTCTTTGGACTGAAACATGTCCCTGTCCACATGGTATACTAACGGGCAGTACGTTATCCTCCTGATGGCCTACTCAGTCTGTTTTACCAATCTAGGCTTCACCAAGGCTCTGGTTCCATCCAGGGAAGCCCAGTCTCCCCAACCCTAACCCTAACTTGGGTTTTAACCCAAATTTTGTTTAGGAACTTCAACATCCCCCAGTTCACACGGTGTGCTAAAGGCAGGAGGCAACCCATCCTGAAGGCCCACTCATTTTATTTCAACATGCCTGGCTTTCCCGACGCCCTGGTAAACTCCTGGGAATCGAAGTCTCCCCAACCCTAACCCTCACTTGGGTTTTAACTCAAATATTGTAGAAGGACGTTAACATCCCACAGTTCACAAGGTGTAGTAAAAGACAAGAGGCAACCCATCCTTTTGGGCCACTCAATTGGTTTCACCATGCTTGGCTTTACCGAGGTCCTGGTTCCCTCCTGAGAAGCCCAGTTTTCCCAACCCTAATCCTAATTGGAGTCTCAACACTAATCTCCTTTTTGGACTGAAACATACCGCCGTCCACAGAGTGTACCAAATGTCAGCATGGAAGGCATCTTGTTGTCCCACTCAGTCTGATTCACCAAGCTAGGCTTCACCAAGAACCCATTTCCAACCTGGGAAGTCCAGTCTCCCAAACCCTAACCCCAATGTCGGTTTTAACCCTCATTTCCTTTTGGGAATGAAACATCCCCCCCATCCACACGGTGTTCTAGAAGACAGGAGGCAACCCTTCGTGAAGGCCCACTCATTCTGTTTCAACATCCTTGGCTTTTCCGAGGCCATGGTTCACTCCTGGGAAGGCAAGTCTCCCCAACCCTAACCCTAACTTGGATCTTAACCCTAATTTCCTCTTGGGACTGAAACATGTCCCTGTCCACACTGTGTACTAACAGGCAGTATGTTATCCTCCTGATGGCCTACTCAGTCTGTTTTACCAATCGAGGCTTCACCAAGACCCTGGTTCCATCCTGGGAAACCAATTCTCCCCAACCCTAACCCTAATTTGAGTCTTAGCCCTTTTTTCCTTTTTGGACTGAAACATACCGCCGTCCACAGAGTGTACCAAATGTCAGTATGGAAGCCATCTTGATGGCGACTCAGTCTGATTCACCAAGCTAGGCTTCACCAAGAACTCGTTTTCTACCTGGCAAGCCACATCTGCCCATCCCTAGCCCTAACATGAGATTTTACCCCAATTTTCTTGTGCAACTGTAACAAACCGCCGTCCATGCTTTGTAGTAAAAGAAAGAAGGCACCCCGTTCTGATGGCCCACTCAGTCTGTTTTAGCAAGCTTGCCTTCACCAAAGCCCTGTTTCCATTCGGGGAAGCCCAGTCTCCCCAATCCTAACCCTAACCTGGGTTTTAACCCTAATTTCCGTTTGGGAATTAAACATCCCCCGTCCAAACAGTGTTCTAAAAGACAGGAGGCAACCCTTGGTGAAGCCCCACTCACTCTATTTCAACATGCTTGGCTTTTCAGAGGCCCTGGTTCACTCCTGGGAAGCCAAGTCTCCACAACCCTAACCCTACCTGGAGTCTTAACCCTAATGTTCTTGTGCGACTGTAACAAACGCCCACCCACAGGTTGACAGTAGGCACACCACTCCTTTGGCCCTGTCAGTCTGTTTCACCATGCTTGGCATCAGCAACACCCTGTTTCCCTTCTGGGAAGCCAAGTCTCCCGACCCCTAACCCTCACTTGGGTCTTAACCCTAATTTCCTCTATGGAATGAAACATGTCCCTGTCCATAGGGTGTATTAACAGGCAGTATGTTATCCTCCTGATGGCCTACTCAGTCTGTTTTACCAATCTAGGCTTCACCAAGACCCTGGTTCCATCCGGGGAAACAAGTCTCCCCAACCCTAACCCTAATTTGAGTCTCAGGCCTAATTTCCTTTTTGGACTGAAACATACCGCCGTCCACAGAGTGTACCAAATGTCAGTATGGAAGACATCTTGATGTCCCACTCAGTCTGATTCAGCAAGTTAGGCTTCACCAAGGACCCGTTTCCAACCTGGGAAGCCACATCTCCCCAACCCTAACCCTAACTTGAGACTTAACCTGATTTTCTTGTGCGAATGTAACAAACCCCCATCCTCATGTTGTACTGAAAGACAGTAGGCACACAATTCCTTTGGCCCTCTCAGTCTGTTTCACCATGCTTGGCTTCAGCAACACCCTGTTTCCATTCTGGGAAGCCATGTCTCCTGACCGCTAACCCTAACTTGGGTCTTAACCCTAATTTTTTCTTCCGACTGAAACATTTCCCTGTCCACATGGTGTACTAACTGGCAGTATGTTATACTCCTGATGGCCTACTCAGTCTGTTTTACCAATCTAGGCTTCACCAAAACCCTGGTTACATCCTGGGAAGCCAAGTCTCCCCAACCCTAACCCTAATTTGAGTCTCAACCCTCATTTTCTTTTTGGACTGAAACATACCGCCGTCCACAGAGTGTATCAAATGTCAGTATGGAAGACATCTTGATGTCCCACTCAGTCTGATTCAGCAAGTTAGGCTTCACCAAGGACCCGTTTCCAACCTGGGAAGCCACATCTCCCCAACCCTAACCCTAACTTCTGACTTAACCCTGATTTTCTTGTGCAAATGTAACAAACCCCCATCCTCATGTTGTACTAAAAGACAGTAGGCATACAATTCCTTTGGCCCTCTCAGTCTGTTTCACCATGCTTGGCTTCAGCAACACCCTGTTTCCATTCTGGGAAGCCATGTCTCCTGACCGCTAACCCTAACTTGGGTCTTAACCCTAATTTTTTCTTTGGACTGAAACATTTCCCTGTCCACATGGTGTACTAACTGGCAGTATGTTATCCTCCTGATGGCCTACTCAGTCTGTTTTAGCAATCTAGGCTTCACCAAGACCCTGGTTACATCCTGGGAAGCCAAGTCTCCCCAACCCTAACCCTAATTTGAGTCTCAGGCCAAATTTCCTTTTTGGACTGAAACATACCGCCGTCCACAGAGTGTACCAAATGTCAGTATGGAAGCCATCTTGATGTCCCACTCAGTCTGATTCAGCAAGCTAGGCTTCACCAAGGATGCGTTTCCAACCTGGGAAGCCACATCTCCCCAACCCTAACCCTCACTTGAGACTTAACCTGATTTTCTTGTGCGAATGTAACAAACCCCCATCCTCATGTTCTACTAAAAGACAGTAGGCACACAATTCCTTTGGCCCTCTCAGTCTGTTTCACCATGCTTGGCTTCAGCAACACCCTGTTTCCCTTCTGGGAAGCCATGTCTCCTGACCGCTAACCCTAACTTGGGTTTTAACCCTAATTTTTTCCTTGGACTGAAACATTTCCCTGTCCACATGGTGTACTAACTGGCAGTATGTTATCCTCCTGATGGCCTACTCAGTCTGTTTTACCAATCTAGGCTTCACCAAAACCCTGGTTACATCCTGGGAAGCCAAGTCTCCCCAACCCTAACCCTAATTTGAGTCTCAGGCCTAATTTCCTTTTTGGACTGAAACATAACGCCATCCACAGAGTGTACCAAATGTCAGTATGGAAGACATCTTGATGTCCCACTCAGTCTGATTCAGCAAGCTAGGCTTCACCAAGGACGCGTTTCCAACCTGGAAAGCCACATCTCCCCAACCCTAACCCTAACTTGACACTTAACCTGATTTTCTTGTGCAAATGTAACAAACCCCCATCCTCATGTTGTACTAAAAGACAGTAGGCACACAATTCCTTTGGCCCTCTCAGTCTGTTTCACCATGCTTGGCTTCAGCAACACCCTGTTTCCCTTCTGGGAAGCCATGTCTCCTGACCGCTAACCCTAACTTGGGTCTTAACCCTAATTTTTTCCTTGGACTGAAACATTTCCCTGTCCACATGGTGTACTAACTGGCAGTATGTTATACTCCTGATGGCCTACTCAGTCTGTTTTACCAATCTAGGCTTCACCAAAACACTGGTTACATCCTGGGAAGCCAAGTCTCCCCAACCCTAACCCTAATTTGAGTCTCAGGCCCAATTTCCTTTTTGGACTGAAACATAATGCCGTCCACAGAGTGTACCAAATGTCAGTATGGAAGACATCTTGATGTCCCTCTCAGTCTGATTCAGCATGTTAGGCTTCACCAAGGACCCGTTTCCAACCTGGGAAGCCACATCTCCCCATCGCTAGCCCTAACTTGAGATTTTACCCTAATTTTCTTGTGCAAATGTAACAAACCCCCATCCTCATGTTCTACTAAAAGACAGTAGGCACACAATTCCTTTGGCCCTCTCAGTCTGTTTCACCATGCTTGGCTTCACCAACACCCTGTTTCCCTTCTGGGAAGCCATGTCTCCTGACCGCTAACCCTAACTTGGGTCTTAACCCTAATTTTTTCTTTGGACTGAAACAGTTCCCTGTCCACATGGTGTACTAACTGGCAGTATGTTATACTCCTGATGACCTACTCAGTCTGTTTTACCAATCTAGGCTTCACCAAAACCCTGGTTACATCCTGGGAAGCCAATTCTCCCCAACCCTAACCCTAATTTGAGTCTTAGCCCTAATTTCCTTTTTGGACTGAAACATACCGCCGTCCACAGAGTGTACCAAATGTCAGTATGGAAGACATCTTGATGTCCCACTCAGTCTGATTCAGCAAGCTAGGCTTCACCAAGGACCCGTTTCCAACCTGGGAAGCCACATCTCCCCAACCCTAACCCTCACTTGAGACTTAACCTGATTTTCTTGTGCAAATGTAACAAACCCCCATCCTCATGTTGTACTAAAAGACAGTAGGCACACGATTCCTTTGGCCCTCTCAGTCTGTTTCACCATGCTTGGCTTCAGCAACACTGTGTTTCCATTCTGGGAAGCCATATCTCCTGACCGCTAACCCTAACTTGGGTCTTAACCCTAATTTTTTCTTCCGACTGAAACATTTCCCTGTCCACATGGTGTACTAACTGGCAGTATGTTATCCTCCTGATGGCCTACTCAGTCTGTTTTACCAATCTAGGCTTCACCAAAACCCTGGTTACATCCTGGGAAGCCAAGTCTCCCCAACCCTAACCCTAATTTGAGTCTCAGGCCTCGTTTCCTTTTGGGACTGAAACATACCGCCGTCCACAGAGTGTACCAAATGTCAGTATGGAAGCCATCTTGATGGCGACTCAGTCTGATTCACCAAGCTAGGCTTCACCAAGAACTCGTTTTCTACCTGGCAAGCCACATCTCCCCATCCCTAGCCCTAACATGAGATTTTACCCCAATTTTCTTGTGCAACTGTAACAAACCGCCGTCCACGCTTTGTAGTAAAAGAAAGAAGGCACCCCGTTCTGATGGCCCACTCAGTCTGTTTTAGCAAGCTTGCCTTCACCAAAGCCCTGTTTCCATTCGAGGAAGCCCAGTCTCCCCAATCCTAACCCTAACCTGGGTTTTAACCCTAATTTCCGTTTGGGAATCAAACATCCCCCGTCCAAACAGTGTTCTAAAAGACAGGAGGCAACCCTTGGTGAAGCCCCACTCACTCTATTTCAACATGCTTGGCTTTTCAGAGGCCCTGGTTCACTCCTGGGAAGCCAAGTCTCCACAACCCTAACCCTACCTGGAGTCTTAACCCTAATGTTCTTGTGCGACTGTAACAAACGCCCATCCACAGGTTGACAGTAGGCACACCACTCCTTTGGCCCTGTCAGTCTGTTTCACCATGCTTGGCTTCAGCAACACCCTGTTTCCCTTCTGGGAAGCCAAGTCTCCCGACCCCTAACCCTCACTTGGGTCTTAACCCAAATTTCCTCTATGGATTGAAACATGTCCCTGTCCATAGGGTGTATTAACAGGCAGTATGTTATCCTTCTGATGGCCTACTCAGTCTGTTTTACCAAATTAGGCTTCACCAAGACCCTGGTTCCCTCCTGGGAAAACAAGTCTCCCCAACCCTAAAACTAATTTGAGTCTCAGGCCTAATTTCCTTTTTGGACTGAAACATACTGCCGTCCACAGAGTGTACCAAATGTCAGTATGGAAGACATCTTGATGTCCCACTCAGTCTGATTCAGCAAGTTAGGCTTCACCAAGGACCCGTTTCCAACCTGGGAAGCCACATCTCCCCAACCCTAACCCTAACTTGAGACTTAACCTGATTTTCTTGTGCAAATTTAACAAACCCCCATCCTCATGTCCTACTAAAAGACAGTAGGCACACGATTCGTTTGGCCCTCTCAGTCTGTTTCACCATGCTTGGCTTCAGCAACACCCTGTTTCCCTTCTGGGAAGCCAAGTCTCCCGACCCCTAACCCTCACTTGGGTCTTAACCCAAATATCCTCTATGGAATGAAACATCTCCCTCTCCATAGGGTGTATTAACAGGCAGTATGTTATCCTCCGGATGGCCTACTCAGTCTGTTTTACCAATCTATGCTTCACCAAGACCCTGGTTCCATCCTGGGAAACCAATTCTCCCCAACCCTAACCCTAATTTGAGTCTTAGCCCATTTTTCCTTTTTGGACTGAAACATACCGCCGTCCACAGAGTGTACCAAATGTCAGTATGGAAGCCATCTTGATGGCGACTCAGTCTGATTCACCAAGCTAGGCTTCACCAAGAACTCGTTTTCTACCTGGCAAGCCACATCTCCCCTTCCCTAGCCCTAACATGGGATTTTACCCCAATTTTCTTGTGCAACTGTAACAAACCGCCGTCCACGCTTTGAAGTAAAAGAAAGAAGGCACCCCGTTCTGATGGCCCACTCAGTCTGTTTTAGCAAGCTTGCCTTCACCAAAGCCCTGATTCCATTCGGGGAAGCCCAGTCTCCCCAATCCTAACCCTAACCTGGGTTTTAACCCTAATTTCCGTTTGGGAATCAAACATCCCCCGTCCAAACAGTGTTCTAAAAGACAGGAGGCAACCCTTGGTGAAGCCCCACTCACTCTATTTCAACATGCTTGGCTTTTCAGAGGCACTGGTTCACTCCTGGGAAGCCAAGTCTCCACAACCCTAACCCTACCTGGAGTCTTAACCCTAATGTTCTTGTGCGACTGTAACAAACGCCCATCCACAGGTTGACAGTAGGCACACCACTCCTTTGGCCCTGTCAGTCTGTTTCACCATGCTTGGCTTCAGCAACACCCTGTTTCCCTTCTGGGAAGCCAAGTCTCCCGACCCCTAACCCTCACTTGGGTCTTAACCCTAATTTCCTCTATGGAATGAAACATGTCCCTGTCCATAGGGTGTATTAACAGGCAGTATGTTATCCTCCTGATGGCCTACTCAGTCTGTTTTACCAATCTATGCTTCACCAAGACCCTGGTTCCATCCTGGGAAACCAATTCTCCCCAACCCTAACCCTAATTTGAGTCTTAGCCCTAATTTCCTTTTTGGACTGAAACATACCGCCGTCCACAGAGTGTACCAAATGTCAGTATGGAAGACATCTTGATGTCCCACTCAGTCTGATTCAGCAAGCTAGGCTTCACCAAGGACCTATTTCTAGCCTGGGAAGCCACATCTCCCCAACCCTAACCCTAACTTGAGACTCAACCTGATTTCGTTGTGCAAATGTAACAAACCCCCATCCTCATGTTGTACTGAAAGACAGTAGGCACACAATTCCTTTGGCCCTCTCAGTCTGTTTCACCATGCTTGGCTTCAGCAACACCGTGTTTCCATTCTGGGAAGCCATATCTCCTGACAGCTAACCCTAACTTGGGTCTTAACCCTAATTTTTTTCTTCCGAATGAAACATTTCCCTGTCCACATGGTGTACTAACTGGCAGTATGTTATCCTCCTGATGGCCTACTCAGTCTGTTTTACCAATCTAGGCTTCACCAAAACCCTGGTTACATCCTGGGAAGCCAAGTCTCCCCAACCCTAACCCTAATTTGAGTCTCAGGCCTCGTTTCCTTTTGGGACTGAAACATACCGCCGTCCACAGAGTGTACCAAATGTCAGTATGGAAGACATCTTGATGTCCCACTCAGTCTGATTCAGCAAGCTAGGCTTCACCAAGGACCCGTTTCCAACCTGGGAAGCCACATCTCCCCAACCCTAACCCTAACTTGAGACTTAACCTGATTTTCTTGTGCAAATGTAACAAACCCCCATCCTCATGTTGTACTAAAAGACAGTAGGCACACGATTCCTTTGGCCCTCTCAGTCTGTTTCACCATGCTTGGCTTCAGCAACACCCTGTTTCCCTTCTGGGAAGCCATGTCTCCTGACCGCTAACCCTAACTTGGGTCTTAACCCTAATTTTTTCTTTGGACTGAAACATTTCCCTGTCCACATGGTGTACTAACTGGCAGTATGTTATACTCCTGATGGCCTACTCAGTCTGTTTTACCAATCTAGGCTTCACCAAAACCCTGGTTACAACCTGGGAAGCCAAGTCTCCCCAACCCTAACCCTAATTTGAGTCTCAGGCCTAATTTCCTTTATGGACTGAAACATACTGCCGTCCACAGAGTGTACCAAATGTCAGTATGGAAGACATCTTGATGTCCCACTCAGTCTGATTCAGCAAGTTAGGCTTCACCAAGGACCCGTTTCCAACCTGGGAAGCCACATCTCCCCAACCCTAACCCTCACATGAGACTTAACCTGATTTTCTTGTGCAAATGTAACAAACCCCCATCCTCATGTCCTACTAAAAGACAGTAGGCACACGATTCCTTTGGCCCTCTCAGTCTGTTTCACCATGCTTGGCTTCAGCAACACCCTGTTTCCCTTCTGGGAAGCCAAGTCTCCCGACCCCTAACCCTCACTTGGGTCTTAACCCAAATATCCTCTATGGAATGAAACATCTCCCTCTCCATAGGGTGTATTAACAGGCAGTATGTTATCCTCCTGATGGCCTACTCAGTCTGTTTTACCAATCTATGCTTCACCAAGACCCTGGTTCCATCCTGGGAAACCAATTCTCCCCAACCCTAACCCTAATTTGAGTCTTAGCCCTTTTTTCCTTTTTGGACTGAAACATACCGCCGTCCACAGAGTGTACCAAATGTCAGTATGGAAGCCATCTTGATGGCGACTCAGTCTGATTCACCAAGCTAGGCTTCACCAAGAACTCGTTTTCTACCTGGCAAGCCACATCTCCCCATCCCTAGCCCTAACATGAGATTTTACCCCAATTTTCTTGTGCAACTGTAACAAACCGCCGTCCACGCTTTGTAGTAAAAGAAAGAAGGCACCCCGTTCTGATGGCCCACTCTGTCTGTTTTAGCAAGCTTGCCTTCACCAAAGCCCTGTTTCCATTCGGGGAAGCCCAGTCTCCCCAATCCTAACCCTAACCTGGGTTTTAACCCTAATTTCCGTTTGGGAATCAAACATCCCCGGTCCAAACAGTGTTCTAAAAGACAGGAGGCAACCCTTGGTGAAGCCCCACTCACTCTATTTCAACATGCTTGGCTTTTCAGAGGCCCTGGTTCACTCCTGGGAAGCCAAGTCTCCACAACCCTAACCCTACCTGGAGTCTTAACCCTAATGTTCTTGTGCGACTGTAACAAACGCCCACCCACAGGTTGACAGTAGGCACACCACTCCTTTGGCCCTGTCAGTCTGTTTCACCATGCTTGGCATCAGCAACACCCTGTTTCCCTTCTGGGAAGCCAAGTCTCCCGACCCCTAACCCTCACTTGGGTCTTAACCCTAATTTCCTCTATGGAATGAAACATGTCCCTGTCCATAGGGTGTATTAACAGGCAGTATGTTATCCTCCTGATGGCCTACTCAGTCTGTTTTACCAATCTAGGCTTCACCAAGACCCTGGTTCCATCCGGGGAAACAAGTCTCCCCAACCCTAACCCTAATTTGAGTCTCAGGCCTAATTTCCTTTTTGGACTGAAACATACCGCCGTCCACAGAGTGTACCAAATGTCAGTATGGAAGACATCTTGATGTCCCACTCAGTCTGATTCAGCAAGTTAGGCTTCACCAAGGACCCGTTTCCAACCTGGGAAGCCACATCTCCCCAACCCTAACCCTAACTTGAGACTTAACCTGATTTTCTTGTGCGAATGTAACAAACCCCCATCCTCATGTTGTACTGAAAGACAGTAGGCACACAATTCCTTTGGCCCTCTCAGTCTGTTTCACCATGCTTGGCTTCAGCAACACCCTGTTTCCATTCTGGGAAGCCATGTCTCCTGACCGCTAACCCTAACTTGGGTCTTAACCCTAATTTTTTCTTCCGACTGAAACATTTCCCTGTCCACATGGTGTACTAACTGGCAGTATGTTATACTCCTGATGGCCTACTCAGTCTGTTTTACCAATCTAGGCTTCACCAAAACCCTGGTTACATCCTGGGAAGCCAAGTCTCCCCAACCCTAACCCTAATTTGAGTCTCAACCCTCATTTTCTTTTTGGACTGAAACATACCGCCGTCCACAGAGTGTATCAAATGTCAGTATGGAAGACATCTTGATGTCCCACTCAGTCTGATTCAGCAAGTTAGGCTTCACCAAGGACCCGTTTCCAACCTGGGAAGCCACATCTCCCCAACCCTAACCCTAACTTCTGACTTAACCCTGATTTTCTTGTGCAAATGTAACAAACCCCCATCCTCATGTTGTACTAAAAGACAGTAGGCATACAATTCCTTTGGCCCTCTCAGTCTGTTTCACCATGCTTGGCTTCAGCAACACCCTGTTTCCATTCTGGGAAGCCATGTCTCCTGACCGCTAACCCTAACTTGGGTCTTAACCCTAATTTTTTCTTTGGACTGAAACATTTCCCTGTCCACATGGTGTACTAACTGGCAGTATGTTATCCTCCTGATGGCCTACTCAGTCTGTTTTAGCAATCTAGGCTTCACCAAGACCCTGGTTACATCCTGGGAAGCCAAGTCTCCCCAACCCTAACCCTAATTTGAGTCTCAGGCCAAATTTCCTTTTTGGACTGAAACATACCGCCGTCCACAGAGTGTACCAAATGTCAGTATGGAAGCCATCTTGATGTCCCACTCAGTCTGATTCAGCAAGCTAGGCTTCACCAAGGATGCGTTTCCAACCTGGGAAGCCACATCTCCCCAACCCTAACCCTCACTTGAGACTTAACCTGATTTTCTTGTGCGAATGTAACAAACCCCCATCCTCATGTTCTACTAAAAGACAGTAGGCACACAATTCCTTTGGCCCTCTCAGTCTGTTTCACCATGCTTGGCTTCAGCAACACCCTGTTTCCCTTCTGGGAAGCCATGTCTCCTGACCGCTAACCCTAACTTGGGTTTTAACCCTAATTTTTTCCTTGGACTGAAACATTTCCCTGTCCACATGGTGTACTAACTGGCAGTATGTTATCCTCCTGATGGCCTACTCAGTCTGTTTTACCAATCTAGGCTTCACCAAAACCCTGGTTACATCCTGGGAAGCCAAGTCTCCCCAACCCTAACCCTAATTTGAGTCTCAGGCCTAATTTCCTTTTTGGACTGAAACATAACGCCATCCACAGAGTGTACCAAATGTCAGTATGGAAGACATCTTGATGTCCCACTCAGTCTGATTCAGCAAGCTAGGCTTCACCAAGGACGCGTTTCCAACCTGGAAAGCCACATCTCCCCAACCCTAACCCTAACTTGACACTTAACCTGATTTTCTTGTGCAAATGTAACAAACCCCCATCCTCATGTTGTACTAAAAGACAGTAGGCACACAATTCCTTTGGCCCTCTCAGTCTGTTTCACCATGCTTGGCTTCAGCAACACCCTGTTTCCCTTCTGGGAAGCCATGTCTCCTGACCGCTAACCCTAACTTGGGTCTTAACCCTAATTTTTTCCTTGGACTGAAACATTTCCCTGTCCACATGGTGTACTAACTGGCAGTATGTTATACTCCTGATGGCCTACTCAGTCTGTTTTACCAATCTAGGCTTCACCAAAACACTGGTTACATCCTGGGAAGCCAAGTCTCCCCAACCCTAACCCTAATTTGAGTCTCAGGCCCAATTTCCTTTTTGGACTGAAACATAATGCCGTCCACAGAGTGTACCAAATGTCAGTATGGAAGACATCTTGATGTCCCTCTCAGTCTGATTCAGCATGTTAGGCTTCACCAAGGACCCGTTTCCAACCTGGGAAGCCACATCTCCCCATCGCTAGCCCTAACTTGAGATTTTACCCTAATTTTCTTGTGCAAATGTAACAAACCCCCATCCTCATGTTCTACTAAAAGACAGTAGGCACACAATTCCTTTGGCCCTCTCAGTCTGTTTCACCATGCTTGGCTTCACCAACACCCTGTTTCCCTTCTGGGAAGCCATGTCTCCTGACCGCTAACCCTAACTTGGGTCTTAACCCTAATTTTTTCTTTGGACTGAAACAGTTCCCTGTCCACATGGTGTACTAACTGGCAGTATGTTATACTCCTGATGACCTACTCAGTCTGTTTTACCAATCTAGGCTTCACCAAAACCCTGGTTACATCCTGGGAAGCCAATTCTCCCCAACCCTAACCCTAATTTGAGTCTTAGCCCTAATTTCCTTTTTGGACTGAAACATACCGCCGTCCACAGAGTGTACCAAATGTCAGTATGGAAGACATCTTGATGTCCCACTCAGTCTGATTCAGCAAGCTAGGCTTCACCAAGGACCCGTTTCCAACCTGGGAAGCCACATCTCCCCAACCCTAACCCTCACTTGAGACTTAACCTGATTTTCTTGTGCAAATGTAACAAACCCCCATCCTCATGTTGTACTAAAAGACAGTAGGCACACGATTCCTTTGGCCCTCTCAGTCTGTTTCACCATGCTTGGCTTCAGCAACACTGTGTTTCCATTCTGGGAAGCCATATCTCCTGACCGCTAACCCTAACTTGGGTCTTAACCCTAATTTTTTCTTCCGACTGAAACATTTCCCTGTCCACATGGTGTACTAACTGGCAGTATGTTATCCTCCTGATGGCCTACTCAGTCTGTTTTACCAATCTAGGCTTCACCAAAACCCTGGTTACATCCTGGGAAGCCAAGTCTCCCCAACCCTAACCCTAATTTGAGTCTCAGGCCTCGTTTCCTTTTGGGACTGAAACATACCGCCGTCCACAGAGTGTACCAAATGTCAGTATGGAAGCCATCTTGATGGCGACTCAGTCTGATTCACCAAGCTAGGCTTCACCAAGAACTCGTTTTCTACCTGGCAAGCCACATCTCCCCATCCCTAGCCCTAACATGAGATTTTACCCCAATTTTCTTGTGCAACTGTAACAAACCGCCGTCCACGCTTTGTAGTAAAAGAAAGAAGGCACCCCGTTCTGATGGCCCACTCAGTCTGTTTTAGCAAGCTTGCCTTCACCAAAGCCCTGTTTCCATTCGAGGAAGCCCAGTCTCCCCAATCCTAACCCTAACCTGGGTTTTAACCCTAATTTCCGTTTGGGAATCAAACATCCCCCGTCCAAACAGTGTTCTAAAAGACAGGAGGCAACCCTTGGTGAAGCCCCACTCACTCTATTTCAACATGCTTGGCTTTTCAGAGGCCCTGGTTCACTCCTGGGAAGCCAAGTCTCCACAACCCTAACCCTACCTGGAGTCTTAACCCTAATGTTCTTGTGCGACTGTAACAAACGCCCATCCACAGGTTGACAGTAGGCACACCACTCCTTTGGCCCTGTCAGTCTGTTTCACCATGCTTGGCTTCAGCAACACCCTGTTTCCCTTCTGGGAAGCCAAGTCTCCCGACCCCTAACCCTCACTTGGGTCTTAACCCAAATTTCCTCTATGGATTGAAACATGTCCCTGTCCATAGGGTGTATTAACAGGCAGTATGTTATCCTTCTGATGGCCTACTCAGTCTGTTTTACCAAATTAGGCTTCACCAAGACCCTGGTTCCCTCCTGGGAAAACAAGTCTCCCCAACCCTAAAACTAATTTGAGTCTCAGGCCTAATTTCCTTTTTGGACTGAAACATACTGCCGTCCACAGAGTGTACCAAATGTCAGTATGGAAGACATCTTGATGTCCCACTCAGTCTGATTCAGCAAGTTAGGCTTCACCAAGGACCCGTTTCCAACCTGGGAAGCCACATCTCCCCAACCCTAACCCTAACTTGAGACTTAACCTGATTTTCTTGTGCAAATTTAACAAACCCCCATCCTCATGTCCTACTAAAAGACAGTAGGCACACGATTCGTTTGGCCCTCTCAGTCTGTTTCACCATGCTTGGCTTCAGCAACACCCTGTTTCCCTTCTGGGAAGCCAAGTCTCCCGACCCCTAACCCTCACTTGGGTCTTAACCCAAATATCCTCTATGGAATGAAACATCTCCCTCTCCATAGGGTGTATTAACAGGCAGTATGTTATCCTCCGGATGGCCTACTCAGTCTGTTTTACCAATCTATGCTTCACCAAGACCCTGGTTCCATCCTGGGAAACCAATTCTCCCCAACCCTAACCCTAATTTGAGTCTTAGCCCATTTTTCCTTTTTGGACTGAAACATACCGCCGTCCACAGAGTGTACCAAATGTCAGTATGGAAGCCATCTTGATGGCGACTCAGTCTGATTCACCAAGCTAGGCTTCACCAAGAACTCGTTTTCTACCTGGCAAGCCACATCTCCCCTTCCCTAGCCCTAACATGGGATTTTACCCCAATTTTCTTGTGCAACTGTAACAAACCGCCGTCCACGCTTTGAAGTAAAAGAAAGAAGGCACCCCGTTCTGATGGCCCACTCAGTCTGTTTTAGCAAGCTTGCCTTCACCAAAGCCCTGATTCCATTCGGGGAAGCCCAGTCTCCCCAATCCTAACCCTAACCTGGGTTTTAACCCTAATTTCCGTTTGGGAATCAAACATCCCCCGTCCAAACAGTGTTCTAAAAGACAGGAGGCAACCCTTGGTGAAGCCCCACTCACTCTATTTCAACATGCTTGGCTTTTCAGAGGCACTGGTTCACTCCTGGGAAGCCAAGTCTCCACAACCCTAACCCTACCTGGAGTCTTAACCCTAATGTTCTTGTGCGACTGTAACAAACGCCCATCCACAGGTTGACAGTAGGCACACCACTCCTTTGGCCCTGTCAGTCTGTTTCACCATGCTTGGCTTCAGCAACACCCTGTTTCCCTTCTGGGAAGCCAAGTCTCCCGACCCCTAACCCTCACTTGGGTCTTAACCCTAATTTCCTCTATGGAATGAAACATGTCCCTGTCCATAGGGTGTATTAACAGGCAGTATGTTATCCTCCTGATGGCCTACTCAGTCTGTTTTACCAATCTATGCTTCACCAAGACCCTGGTTCCATCCTGGGAAACCAATTCTCCCCAACCCTAACCCTAATTTGAGTCTTAGCCCTAATTTCCTTTTTGGACTGAAACATACCGCCGTCCACAGAGTGTACCAAATGTCAGTATGGAAGACATCTTGATGTCCCACTCAGTCTGATTCAGCAAGCTAGGCTTCACCAAGGACCTATTTCTAGCCTGGGAAGCCACATCTCCCCAACCCTAACCCTAACTTGAGACTCAACCTGATTTCGTTGTGCAAATGTAACAAACCCCCATCCTCATGTTGTACTGAAAGACAGTAGGCACACAATTCCTTTGGCCCTCTCAGTCTGTTTCACCATGCTTGGCTTCAGCAACACCGTGTTTCCATTCTGGGAAGCCATATCTCCTGACAGCTAACCCTAACTTGGGTCTTAACCCTAATTTTTTTCTTCCGAATGAAACATTTCCCTGTCCACATGGTGTACTAACTGGCAGTATGTTATCCTCCTGATGGCCTACTCAGTCTGTTTTACCAATCTAGGCTTCACCAAAACCCTGGTTACATCCTGGGAAGCCAAGTCTCCCCAACCCTAACCCTAATTTGAGTCTCAGGCCTCGTTTCCTTTTGGGACTGAAACATACCGCCGTCCACAGAGTGTACCAAATGTCAGTATGGAAGACATCTTGATGTCCCACTCAGTCTGATTCAGCAAGCTAGGCTTCACCAAGGACCCGTTTCCAACCTGGGAAGCCACATCTCCCCAACCCTAACCCTAACTTGAGACTTAACCTGATTTTCTTGTGCAAATGTAACAAACCCCCATCCTCATGTTGTACTAAAAGACAGTAGGCACACGATTCCTTTGGCCCTCTCAGTCTGTTTCACCATGCTTGGCTTCAGCAACACCCTGTTTCCCTTCTGGGAAGCCATGTCTCCTGACCGCTAACCCTAACTTGGGTCTTAACCCTAATTTTTTCTTTGGACTGAAACATTTCCCTGTCCACATGGTGTACTAACTGGCAGTATGTTATACTCCTGATGGCCTACTCAGTCTGTTTTACCAATCTAGGCTTCACCAAAACCCTGGTTACAACCTGGGAAGCCAAGTCTCCCCAACCCTAACCCTAATTTGAGTCTCAGGCCTAATTTCCTTTATGGACTGAAACATACTGCCGTCCACAGAGTGTACCAAATGTCAGTATGGAAGACATCTTGATGTCCCACTCAGTCTGATTCAGCAAGTTAGGCTTCACCAAGGACCCGTTTCCAACCTGGGAAGCCACATCTCCCCAACCCTAACCCTCACATGAGACTTAACCTGATTTTCTTGTGCAAATGTAACAAACCCCCATCCTCATGTCCTACTAAAAGACAGTAGGCACACGATTCCTTTGGCCCTCTCAGTCTGTTTCACCATGCTTGGCTTCAGCAACACCCTGTTTCCCTTCTGGGAAGCCAAGTCTCCCGACCCCTAACCCTCACTTGGGTCTTAACCCAAATATCCTCTATGGAATGAAACATCTCCCTCTCCATAGGGTGTATTAACAGGCAGTATGTTATCCTCCTGATGGCCTACTCAGTCTGTTTTACCAATCTATGCTTCACCAAGACCCTGGTTCCATCCTGGGAAACCAATTCTCCCCAACCCTAACCCTAATTTGAGTCTTAGCCCTTTTTTCCTTTTTGGACTGAAACATACCGCCGTCCACAGAGTGTACCAAATGTCAGTATGGAAGCCATCTTGATGGCGACTCAGTCTGATTCACCAAGCTAGGCTTCACCAAGAACTCGTTTTCTACCTGGCAAGCCACATCTCCCCATCCCTAGCCCTAACATGAGATTTTACCCCAATTTTCTTGTGCAACTGTAACAAACCGCCGTCCACGCTTTGTAGTAAAAGAAAGAAGGCACCCCGTTCTGATGGCCCACTCTGTCTGTTTTAGCAAGCTTGCCTTCACCAAAGCCCTGTTTCCATTCGGGGAAGCCCAGTCTCCCCAATCCTAACCCTAACCTGGGTTTTAACCCTAATTTCCGTTTGGGAATCAAACATCCCCGGTCCAAACAGTGTTCTAAAAGACAGGAGGCAACCCTTGGTGAAGCCCCACTCACTCTATTTCAACATGCTTGGCTTTTCAGAGGCCCTGGTTCACTCCTGGGAAGCCAAGTCTCCACAACCCTAACCCTACCTGGAGTCTTAACCCTAATGTTCTTGTGCGACTGTAACAAACGCCCACCCACAGGTTGACAGTAGGCACACCACTCCTTTGGCCCTGTCAGTCTGTTTCACCATGCTTGGCATCAGCAACACCCTGTTTCCCTTCTGGGAAGCCAAGTCTCCCGACCCCTAACCCTCACTTGGGTCTTAACCCTAATTTCCTCTATGGAATGAAACATGTCCCTGTCCATAGGGTGTATTAACAGGCAGTATGTTATCCTCCTGATGGCCTACTCAGTCTGTTTTACCAATCTAGGCTTCACCAAGACCCTGGTTCCATCCGGGGAAACAAGTCTCCCCAACCCTAACCCTAATTTGAGTCTCAGGCCTAATTTCCTTTTTGGACTGAAACATACCGCCGTCCACAGAGTGTACCAAATGTCAGTATGGAAGACATCTTGATGTCCCACTCAGTCTGATTCAGCAAGTTAGGCTTCACCAAGGACCCGTTTCCAACCTGGGAAGCCACATCTCCCCAACCCTAACCCTAACTTGAGACTTAACCTGATTTTCTTGTGCGAATGTAACAAACCCCCATCCTCATGTTGTACTGAAAGACAGTAGGCACACAATTCCTTTGGCCCTCTCAGTCTGTTTCACCATGCTTGGCTTCAGCAACACCCTGTTTCCATTCTGGGAAGCCATGTCTCCTGACCGCTAACCCTAACTTGGGTCTTAACCCTAATTTTTTCTTCCGACTGAAACATTTCCCTGTCCACATGGTGTACTAACTGGCAGTATGTTATACTCCTGATGGCCTACTCAGTCTGTTTTACCAATCTAGGCTTCACCAAAACCCTGGTTACATCCTGGGAAGCCAAGTCTCCCCAACCCTAACCCTAATTTGAGTCTCAACCCTCATTTTCTTTTTGGACTGAAACATACCGCCGTCCACAGAGTGTATCAAATGTCAGTATGGAAGACATCTTGATGTCCCACTCAGTCTGATTCAGCAAGTTAGGCTTCACCAAGGACCCGTTTCCAACCTGGGAAGCCACATCTCCCCAACCCTAACCCTAACTTCTGACTTAACCCTGATTTTCTTGTGCAAATGTAACAAACCCCCATCCTCATGTTGTACTAAAAGACAGTAGGCATACAATTCCTTTGGCCCTCTCAGTCTGTTTCACCATGCTTGGCTTCAGCAACACCCTGTTTCCATTCTGGGAAGCCATGTCTCCTGACCGCTAACCCTAACTTGGGTCTTAACCCTAATTTTTTCTTTGGACTGAAACATTTCCCTGTCCACATGGTGTACTAACTGGCAGTATGTTATCCTCCTGATGGCCTACTCAGTCTGTTTTAGCAATCTAGGCTTCACCAAGACCCTGGTTACATCCTGGGAAGCCAAGTCTCCCCAACCCTAACCCTAATTTGAGTCTCAGGCCAAATTTCCTTTTTGGACTGAAACATACCGCCGTCCACAGAGTGTACCAAATGTCAGTATGGAAGCCATCTTGATGTCCCACTCAGTCTGATTCAGCAAGCTAGGCTTCACCAAGGATGCGTTTCCAACCTGGGAAGCCACATCTCCCCAACCCTAACCCTCACTTGAGACTTAACCTGATTTTCTTGTGCGAATGTAACAAACCCCCATCCTCATGTTCTACTAAAAGACAGTAGGCACACAATTCCTTTGGCCCTCTCAGTCTGTTTCACCATGCTTGGCTTCAGCAACACCCTGTTTCCCTTCTGGGAAGCCATGTCTCCTGACCGCTAACCCTAACTTGGGTTTTAACCCTAATTTTTTCCTTGGACTGAAACATTTCCCTGTCCACATGGTGTACTAACTGGCAGTATGTTATCCTCCTGATGGCCTACTCAGTCTGTTTTACCAATCTAGGCTTCACCAAAACCCTGGTTACATCCTGGGAAGCCAAGTCTCCCCAACCCTAACCCTAATTTGAGTCTCAGGCCTAATTTCCTTTTTGGACTGAAACATAACGCCATCCACAGAGTGTACCAAATGTCAGTATGGAAGACATCTTGATGTCCCACTCAGTCTGATTCAGCAAGCTAGGCTTCACCAAGGACGCGTTTCCAACCTGGAAAGCCACATCTCCCCAACCCTAACCCTAACTTGACACTTAACCTGATTTTCTTGTGCAAATGTAACAAACCCCCATCCTCATGTTGTACTAAAAGACAGTAGGCACACAATTCCTTTGGCCCTCTCAGTCTGTTTCACCATGCTTGGCTTCAGCAACACCCTGTTTCCCTTCTGGGAAGCCATGTCTCCTGACCGCTAACCCTAACTTGGGTCTTAACCCTAATTTTTTCCTTGGACTGAAACATTTCCCTGTCCACATGGTGTACTAACTGGCAGTATGTTATACTCCTGATGGCCTACTCAGTCTGTTTTACCAATCTAGGCTTCACCAAAACACTGGTTACATCCTGGGAAGCCAAGTCTCCCCAACCCTAACCCTAATTTGAGTCTCAGGCCCAATTTCCTTTTTGGACTGAAACATAATGCCGTCCACAGAGTGTACCAAATGTCAGTATGGAAGACATCTTGATGTCCCTCTCAGTCTGATTCAGCATGTTAGGCTTCACCAAGGACCCGTTTCCAACCTGGGAAGCCACATCTCCCCATCGCTAGCCCTAACTTGAGATTTTACCCTAATTTTCTTGTGCAAATGTAACAAACCCCCATCCTCATGTTCTACTAAAAGACAGTAGGCACACAATTCCTTTGGCCCTCTCAGTCTGTTTCACCATGCTTGGCTTCACCAACACCCTGTTTCCCTTCTGGGAAGCCATGTCTCCTGACCGCTAACCCTAACTTGGGTCTTAACCCTAATTTTTTCTTTGGACTGAAACAGTTCCCTGTCCACATGGTGTACTAACTGGCAGTATGTTATACTCCTGATGACCTACTCAGTCTGTTTTACCAATCTAGGCTTCACCAAAACCCTGGTTACATCCTGGGAAGCCAATTCTCCCCAACCCTAACCCTAATTTGAGTCTTAGCCCTAATTTCCTTTTTGGACTGAAACATACCGCCGTCCACAGAGTGTACCAAATGTCAGTATGGAAGACATCTTGATGTCCCACTCAGTCTGATTCAGCAAGCTAGGCTTCACCAAGGACCCGTTTCCAACCTGGGAAGCCACATCTCCCCAACCCTAACCCTCACTTGAGACTTAACCTGATTTTCTTGTGCAAATGTAACAAACCCCCATCCTCATGTTGTACTAAAAGACAGTAGGCACACGATTCCTTTGGCCCTCTCAGTCTGTTTCACCATGCTTGGCTTCAGCAACACTGTGTTTCCATTCTGGGAAGCCATATCTCCTGACCGCTAACCCTAACTTGGGTCTTAACCCTAATTTTTTCTTCCGACTGAAACATTTCCCTGTCCACATGGTGTACTAACTGGCAGTATGTTATCCTCCTGATGGCCTACTCAGTCTGTTTTACCAATCTAGGCTTCACCAAAACCCTGGTTACATCCTGGGAAGCCAAGTCTCCCCAACCCTAACCCTAATTTGAGTCTCAGGCCTCGTTTCCTTTTGGGACTGAAACATACCGCCGTCCACAGAGTGTACCAAATGTCAGTATGGAAGCCATCTTGATGGCGACTCAGTCTGATTCACCAAGCTAGGCTTCACCAAGAACTCGTTTTCTACCTGGCAAG
This sequence comes from Heloderma suspectum, assembly GCF_057233095.1. Lineage (NCBI taxonomy): Eukaryota > Metazoa > Chordata > Lepidosauria > Squamata > Helodermatidae > Heloderma > Heloderma suspectum. The sequence continues at coordinate 148,210,865 of NC_139461.1, forward strand.
CCACATCTCCCCATCCCTAGCCCTAACATGAGATTTTACCCCAATTTTCTTGTGCAACTGTAACAAACCGCCGTCCACGCTTTGTAGTAAAAGAAAGAAGGCACCCCGTTCTGATGGCCCACTCAGTCTGTTTTAGCAAGCTTGCCTTCACCAAAGCCCTGTTTCCATTCGAGGAAGCCCAGTCTCCCCAATCCTAACCCTAACCTGGGTTTTAACCCTAATTTCCGTTTGGGAATCAAACATCCCCCGTCCAAACAGTGTTCTAAAAGACAGGAGGCAACCCTTGGTGAAGCCCCACTCACTCTATTTCAACATGCTTGGCTTTTCAGAGGCCCTGGTTCACTCCTGGGAAGCCAAGTCTCCACAACCCTAACCCTACCTGGAGTCTTAACCCTAATGTTCTTGTGCGACTGTAACAAACGCCCATCCACAGGTTGACAGTAGGCACACCACTCCTTTGGCCCTGTCAGTCTGTTTCACCATGCTTGGCTTCAGCAACACCCTGTTTCCCTTCTGGGAAGCCAAGTCTCCCGACCCCTAACCCTCACTTGGGTCTTAACCCAAATTTCCTCTATGGATTGAAACATGTCCCTGTCCATAGGGTGTATTAACAGGCAGTATGTTATCCTTCTGATGGCCTACTCAGTCTGTTTTACCAAATTAGGCTTCACCAAGACCCTGGTTCCCTCCTGGGAAAACAAGTCTCCCCAACCCTAAAACTAATTTGAGTCTCAGGCCTAATTTCCTTTTTGGACTGAAACATACTGCCGTCCACAGAGTGTACCAAATGTCAGTATGGAAGACATCTTGATGTCCCACTCAGTCTGATTCAGCAAGTTAGGCTTCACCAAGGACCCGTTTCCAACCTGGGAAGCCACATCTCCCCAACCCTAACCCTAACTTGAGACTTAACCTGATTTTCTTGTGCAAATTTAACAAACCCCCATCCTCATGTCCTACTAAAAGACAGTAGGCACACGATTCGTTTGGCCCTCTCAGTCTGTTTCACCATGCTTGGCTTCAGCAACACCCTGTTTCCCTTCTGGGAAGCCAAGTCTCCCGACCCCTAACCCTCACTTGGGTCTTAACCCAAATATCCTCTATGGAATGAAACATCTCCCTCTCCATAGGGTGTATTAACAGGCAGTATGTTATCCTCCGGATGGCCTACTCAGTCTGTTTTACCAATCTATGCTTCACCAAGACCCTGGTTCCATCCTGGGAAACCAATTCTCCCCAACCCTAACCCTAATTTGAGTCTTAGCCCATTTTTCCTTTTTGGACTGAAACATACCGCCGTCCACAGAGTGTACCAAATGTCAGTATGGAAGCCATCTTGATGGCGACTCAGTCTGATTCACCAAGCTAGGCTTCACCAAGAACTCGTTTTCTACCTGGCAAGCCACATCTCCCCTTCCCTAGCCCTAACATGGGATTTTACCCCAATTTTCTTGTGCAACTGTAACAAACCGCCGTCCACGCTTTGAAGTAAAAGAAAGAAGGCACCCCGTTCTGATGGCCCACTCAGTCTGTTTTAGCAAGCTTGCCTTCACCAAAGCCCTGATTCCATTCGGGGAAGCCCAGTCTCCCCAATCCTAACCCTAACCTGGGTTTTAACCCTAATTTCCGTTTGGGAATCAAACATCCCCCGTCCAAACAGTGTTCTAAAAGACAGGAGGCAACCCTTGGTGAAGCCCCACTCACTCTATTTCAACATGCTTGGCTTTTCAGAGGCACTGGTTCACTCCTGGGAAGCCAAGTCTCCACAACCCTAACCCTACCTGGAGTCTTAACCCTAATGTTCTTGTGCGACTGTAACAAACGCCCATCCACAGGTTGACAGTAGGCACACCACTCCTTTGGCCCTGTCAGTCTGTTTCACCATGCTTGGCTTCAGCAACACCCTGTTTCCCTTCTGGGAAGCCAAGTCTCCCGACCCCTAACCCTCACTTGGGTCTTAACCCTAATTTCCTCTATGGAATGAAACATGTCCCTGTCCATAGGGTGTATTAACAGGCAGTATGTTATCCTCCTGATGGCCTACTCAGTCTGTTTTACCAATCTATGCTTCACCAAGACCCTGGTTCCATCCTGGGAAACCAATTCTCCCCAACCCTAACCCTAATTTGAGTCTTAGCCCTAATTTCCTTTTTGGACTGAAACATACCGCCGTCCACAGAGTGTACCAAATGTCAGTATGGAAGACATCTTGATGTCCCACTCAGTCTGATTCAGCAAGCTAGGCTTCACCAAGGACCTATTTCTAGCCTGGGAAGCCACATCTCCCCAACCCTAACCCTAACTTGAGACTCAACCTGATTTCGTTGTGCAAATGTAACAAACCCCCATCCTCATGTTGTACTAAAAGACAGTAGGCACACAATTCCTTTGGCCCTCTCAGTCTGTTTCACCATGCTTGGCTTCAGCAACACCGTGTTTCCATTCTGGGAAGCCATATCTCCTGACAGCTAACCCTAACTTGGGTCTTAACCCTAATTTTTTTCTTCCGAATGAAACATTTCCCTGTCCACATGGTGTACTAACTGGCAGTATGTTATCCTCCTGATGGCCTACTCAGTCTGTTTTACCAATCTAGGCTTCACCAAAACCCTGGTTACATCCTGGGAAGCCAAGTCTCCCCAACCCTAACCCTAATTTGAGTCTCAGGCCTCGTTTCCTTTTGGGACTGAAACATACCGCCGTCCACAGAGTGTACCAAATGTCAGTATGGAAGACATCTTGATGTCCCACTCAGTCTGATTCAGCAAGCTAGGCTTCACCAAGGACCCGTTTCCAACCTGGGAAGCCACATCTCCCCAACCCTAACCCTAACTTGAGACTTAACCTGATTTTCTTGTGCAAATGTAACAAACCCCCATCCTCATGTTGTACTAAAAGACAGTAGGCACACGATTCCTTTGGCCCTCTCAGTCTGTTTCACCATGCTTGGCTTCAGCAACACCCTGTTTCCCTTCTGGGAAGCCATGTCTCCTGACCGCTAACCCTAACTTGGGTCTTAACCCTAATTTTTTCTTTGGACTGAAACATTTCCCTGTCCACATGGTGTACTAACTGGCAGTATGTTATACTCCTGATGGCCTACTCAGTCTGTTTTACCAATCTAGGCTTCACCAAAACCCTGGTTACAACCTGGGAAGCCAAGTCTCCCCAACCCTAACCCTAATTTGAGTCTCAGGCCTAATTTCCTTTATGGACTGAAACATACTGCCGTCCACAGAGTGTACCAAATGTCAGTATGGAAGACATCTTGATGTCCCACTCAGTCTGATTCAGCAAGTTAGGCTTCACCAAGGACCCGTTTCCAACCTGGGAAGCCACATCTCCCCAACCCTAACCCTCACATGAGACTTAACCTGATTTTCTTGTGCAAATGTAACAAACCCCCATCCTCATGTCCTACTAAAAGACAGTAGGCACACGATTCCTTTGGCCCTCTCAGTCTGTTTCACCATGCTTGGCTTCAGCAACACCCTGTTTCCCTTCTGGGAAGCCAAGTCTCCCGACCCCTAACCCTCACTTGGGTCTTAACCCAAATATCCTCTATGGAATGAAACATCTCCCTCTCCATAGGGTGTATTAACAGGCAGTATGTTATCCTCCTGATGGCCTACTCAGTCTGTTTTACCAATCTATGCTTCACCAAGACCCTGGTTCCATCCTGGGAAACCAATTCTCCCCAACCCTAACCCTAATTTGAGTCTTAGCCCTTTTTTCCTTTTTGGACTGAAACATACCGCCGTCCACAGAGTGTACCAAATGTCAGTATGGAAGCCATCTTGATGGCGACTCAGTCTGATTCACCAAGCTAGGCTTCACCAAGAACTCGTTTTCTACCTGGCAAGCCACATCTCCCCATCCCTAGCCCTAACATGAGATTTTACCCCAATTTTCTTGTGCAACTGTAACAAACCGCCGTCCACGCTTTGTAGTAAAAGAAAGAAGGCACCCCGTTCTGATGGCCCACTCTGTCTGTTTTAGCAAGCTTGCCTTCACCAAAGCCCTGTTTCCATTCGGGGAAGCCCAGTCTCCCCAATCCTAACCCTAACCTGGGTTTTAACCCTAATTTCCGTTTGGGAATCAAACATCCCCGGTCCAAACAGTGTTCTAAAAGACAGGAGGCAACCCTTGGTGAAGCCCCACTCACTCTATTTCAACATGCTTGGCTTTTCAGAGGCCCTGGTTCACTCCTGGGAAGCCAAGTCTCCACAACCCTAACCCTACCTGGAGTCTTAACCCTAATGTTCTTGTGCGACTGTAACAAACGCCCATCCACAGGTTGACAGTAGGCACACCACTCCTTTGGCCCTGTCAGTCTGTTTCACCATGCTTGGCTTCAGCAACACCCTGTTTCCCTTCTGGGAAGCCAAGTCTCCCGACCCCTAACCCTCACTTGGGTCTTAACCCAAATTTCCTCTATGGATTGAAACATGTCCCTGTCCATAGGGTGTATTAACAGGCAGTATGTTATCCTCCTGATGGCCTACTCAGTCTGTTTTACCAAATTAGGCTTCACCAAGACCCTGGTTCCCTCCTGGGAAAACAAGTCTCCCCAACCCTAAAACTAATTTGAGTCTCAGGCCTAATTTCCTTTTTGGACTGAAACATACTGTCGTCCACAGAGTGTACCAAATGTCAGTATGGAAGACATCTTGATGTCCCACTCAGTCTGATTCAGCAAGTTAGGCTTCACCAAGGACCCGTTTCCAACCTGGGAAGCCACATCTCCCCAACCCTAACCCTAACTTGAGACTTAACCTGATTTTCTTGTGCAAATGTAACAAACCCCCATCCTCATGTCCTACTAAAAGACAGTAGGCACACGATTCGTTTGGCCCTCTCAGTCTGTTTCACCATGCTTGGCTTCAGCAACACCCTGTTTCCATTCTGGGAAGCCAAGTCTCCCGACCCCTAACCCTCACTTGGGTCTTAACCCAAATATCCTCTATGGAATGAAACATCTCCCTCTCCATAGGGTGTATTAACAGGCAGTATGTTATCCTCCGGATGGCCTACTCAGTCTGTTTTACCAATCTATGCTTCACCAAGACCCTGGTTCCATCCTGGGAAACCAATTCTCCCCAACCCTAACCCTAATTTGAGTCTCAGCCCGTTTTTCCTTTTTGGACTGAAACATACCGCCGTCCACAGAGTGTACCAAATGTCAGTATGGAAGCCATCTTGATGGCGACTCAGTCTGATTCACCTGGCTAGGCTTCACCAAGAACTCGTTTTCTACCTGGCAAGCCACATCTCCCCTTCCCTAGCCCTAACATGAGATTTTACCCCAATTTTCTTGTGCAACTGTAACAAACCGCCGTCCACGCTTTGAAGTAAAAGAAAGAAGGCACCCCGTTCTGATGGCCCACTCAGTCTGTTTTAGCAAGCTTGCCTTCACCAAAGCCCTGATTCCATTCGGGGAAGCCCAGTCTCCCCAATCCTAACCCTAACCTGGGTTTTAACCCTAATTTCCGTTTGGGAATCAAACATCCCCCGTCCAAACAGTGTTCTAAAAGACAGGAGGCAACCCTTGGTGAAGCCCCACTCACTCTATTTCAACATGCTTGGCTTTTCAGAGGCACTGGTTCACTCCTGGGAAGCCAAGTCTCCACAACCCTAACCCTACCTGGAGTCTTAACCCTAATGTTCTTGTGCGACTGTAACAAACGCCCATCCACAGGTTGACAGTAGGCACACCACTCCTTTGGCCCTGTCAGTCTGTTTCACCATGCTTGGCTTCAGCAACACCCTGTTTCCCTTCTGGGAAGCCAAGTCTCCCGACCCCTAACCCTCACTTGGGTCTTAACCCTAATTTCCTCTATGGAATGAAACATGTCCCTGTCCATAGGGTGTATTAACAGGCAGTATGTTATCCTCCTGATGGCCTACTCAGTCTGTTTTACCAATCTATGCTTCACCAAGACCCTGGTTCCATCCTGGGAAACCAATTCTCCCCAACCCTAACCCTAATTTGAGTCTTAGCCCTAATTTCCTTTTTGGACTGAAACATACCGCCGTCCACAGAGTGTACCAAATGTCAGTATGGAAGACATCTTGATGTCCCACTCAGTCTGATTCAGCAAGCTAGGCTTCACCAAGGACCTATTTCTAGCCTGGGAAGCCACATCTCCCCAACCCTAACCCTAACTTGAGACTCAACCTGATTTCGTTGTGCAAATGTAACAAACCCCCATCCTCATGTTGTACTAAAAGACAGTAGGCACACAATTCCTTTGGCCCTCTCAGTCTGTTTCACCATGCTTGGCTTCAGCAACACCGTGTTTCCATTCTGGGAAGCCATATCTCCTGACAGCTAACCCTAACTTGGGTCTTAACCCTAATTTTTTTCTTCCGAATGAAACATTTCCCTGTCCACATGGTGTACTAACTGGCAGTATGTTATCCTCCTGATGGCCTACTCAGTCTGTTTTACCAATCTAGGCTTCACCAAAACCCTGGTTACATCCTGGGAAGCCAAGTCTCCCCAACCCTAACCCTAATTTGAGTCTCAGGCCTCGTTTCCTTTTGGGACTGAAACATACCGCCGTCCACAGAGTGTACCAAATGTCAGTATGGAAGACATCTTGATGTCCCACTCAGTCTGATTCAGCAAGCTAGGCTTCACCAAGGACCCGTTTCCAACCTGGGAAGCCACATCTCCCCAACCCTAACCCTAACTTGAGACTTAACCTGATTTTCTTGTGCAAATGTAACAAACCCCCATCCTCATGTTGTACTAAAAGACAGTAGGCACACGATTCCTTTGGCCCTCTCAGTCTGTTTCACCATGCTTGGCTTCAGCAACACCCTGTTTCCCTTCTGGGAAGCCATGTCTCCTGACCGCTAACCCTAACTTGGGTCTTAACCCTAATTTTTTCTTTGGACTGAAACATTTCCCTGTCCACATGGTGTACTAACTGGCAGTATGTTATACTCCTGATGGCCTACTCAGTCTGTTTTACCAATCTAGGCTTCACCAAAACCCTGGTTACAACCTGGGAAGCCAAGTCTCCCCAACCCTAACCCTAATTTGAGTCTCAGGCCTAATTTCCTTTTTGGACTGAAACATACTGCCGTCCACAGAGTGTACCAAATGTCAGTATGGAAGACATCTTGATGTCCCACTCAGTCTGATTCAGCAAGTTAGGCTTCACCAAGGACCCGTTTCCAACCTGGGAAGCCACATCTCCCCAACCCTAACCCTCACATGAGACTTAACCTGATTTTCTTGTGCAAATGTAACAAACCCCCATCCTCATGTCCTACTAAAAGACAGTAGGCACACGATTCCTTTGGCCCTCTCAGTCTGTTTCACCATGCTTGGCTTCAGCAACACCCTGTTTCCCTTCTGGGAAGCCAAGTCTCCCGACCCCTAACCCTCACTTGGGTCTTAACCCAAATATCCTCTATGGAATGAAACATCTCCCTCTCCATAGGGTGTATTAACAGGCAGTATGTTATCCTCCTGATGGCCTACTCAGTCTGTTTTACCAATCTATGCTTCACCAAGACCCTGGTTCCATCCTGGGAAACCAATTCTCCCCAACCCTAACCCTAATTTGAGTCTTAGCCCTTTTTTCCTTTTTGGACTGAAACATACCGCCGTCCACAGAGTGTACCAAATGTCAGTATGGAAGCCATCTTGATGGCGACTCAGTCTGATTCACCAAGCTAGGCTTCACCAAGAACTCGTTTTCTACCTGGCAAGCCACATCTCCCCATCCCTAGCCCTAACATGAGATTTTACCCCAATTTTCTTGTGCAACTGTAACAAACCGCCGTCCACGCTTTGTAGTAAAAGAAAGAAGGCACCCCGTTCTGATGGCCCACTCTGTCTGTTTTAGCAAGCTTGCCTTCACCAAAGCCCTGTTTCCATTCGGGGAAGCCCAGTCTCCCCAATCCTAACCCTAACCTGGGTTTTAACCCTAATTTCCGTTTGGGAATCAAACATCCCCGGTCCAAACAGTGTTCTAAAAGACAGGAGGCAACCCTTGGTGAAGCCCCACTCACTCTATTTCAACATGCTTGGCTTTTCAGAGGCCCTGGTTCACTCCTGGGAAGCCAAGTCTCCACAACCCTAACCCTACCTGGAGTCTTAACCCTAATGTTCTTGTGCGACTGTAACAAACGCCCATCCACAGGTTGACAGTAGGCACACCACTCCTTTGGCCCTGTCAGTCTGTTTCACCATGCTTGGCTTCAGCAACACCCTGTTTCCCTTCTGGGAAGCCAAGTCTCCCGACCCCTAACCCTCACTTGGGTCTTAACCCAAATTTCCTCTATGGATTGAAACATGTCCCTGTCCATAGGGTGTATTAACAGGCAGTATGTTATCCTCCTGATGGCCTACTCAGTCTGTTTTACCAAATTAGGCTTCACCAAGACCCTGGTTCCCTCCTGGGAAAACAAGTCTCCCCAACCCTAAAACTAATTTGAGTCTCAGGCCTAATTTCCTTTTTGGACTGAAACATACTGTCGTCCACAGAGTGTACCAAATGTCAGTATGGAAGACATCTTGATGTCCCACTCAGTCTGATTCAGCAAGTTAGGCTTCACCAAGGACCCGTTTCCAACCTGGGAAGCCACATCTCCCCAACCCTAACCCTAACTTGAGACTTAACCTGATTTTCTTGTGCAAATGTAACAAACCCCCATCCTCATGTCCTACTAAAAGACAGTAGGCACACGATTCGTTTGGCCCTCTCAGTCTGTTTCACCATGCTTGGCTTCAGCAACACCCTGTTTCCATTCTGGGAAGCCAAGTCTCCCGACCCCTAACCCTCACTTGGGTCTTAACCCAAATATCCTCTATGGAATGAAACATCTCCCTCTCCATAGGGTGTATTAACAGGCAGTATGTTATCCTCCTGATGGCCTACTCAGTCTGTTTTACCAATCTATGCTTCACCAAGACCCTGGTTCCATCCTGGGAAACCAATTCTCCCCAACCCTAACCCTAATTTGAGTCTCAGCCCGTTTTTCCTTTTTGGACTGAAACATACCGCCGTCCACAGAGTGTACCAAATGTCAGTATGGAAGCCATCTTGATGGCGACTCAGTCTGATTCACCTGGCTAGGCTTCACCAAGAACTCGTTTTCTACCTGGCAAGCCACATCTCCCCTTCCCTAGCCCTAACATGAGATTTTACCCCAATTTTCTTGTGCAACTGTAACAAACCGCCGTCCACGCTTTGAAGTAAAAGAAAGAAGGCACCCCGTTCTGATGGCCCACTCAGTCTGTTTTAGCAAGCTTGCCTTCACCAAAGCCCTGATTCCATTCGGGGAAGCCCAGTCTCCCCAATCCTAACCCTAACCTGGGTTTTAACCCTAATTTCCGTTTGGGAATCAAACATCCCCCGTCCAAACAGTGTTCTAAAAGACAGGAGGCAACCCTTGGTGAAGCCCCACTCACTCTATTTCAACATGCTTGGCTTTTCAGAGGCCCTGGTTCACTCCTGGGAAGCCAAGTCTCCACAACCCTAAACCTACCTGGAGTCTTAACCCTAATGTTCTTGTGCGACTGTAACAAACGCCCATCCACAGGTTGACAGTAGGCACACCACTCCTTTGGCCCTGTCAGTCTGTTTCACCATGCTTGGCTTCAGCAACACCCTGTTTCCCTTCTGGGAAGCCAAGTCTCCCGACCCCTAACCCTCACTTGGGTCTTAACCCAAATTTCCTCTATGGAATGAAACATGTCCCTGTCCATAGGGTGTATTAACAGGCAGTATGTTATCCTCCTGATGGCCTACTCAGTCTGTTTTACCAATCTATGCTTCACCAAGACCCCGGTTCCATCCTGGGAAACCAATTCTCCCCAACCCTAACCCTAATTTGAGTCTTAGCCCTAATTTCCTTTTTGGACTGAAACATACCGCCGTCCACAGAGTGTACCAAATGTCAGTATGGAAGACATCTTGATGTCCCACTCAGTCTGATTCAGCATGCTAGGCTTCACCAAGGACCTATTTCCAGCATGGGAAGCCACATCTCCCCAACCCTAACCCTAACTTGAGACTCAACCTGATTTCGTTGTGCAAATGTAACAAACCGCCGTCCACGCTTTGAAGTAAAAGAAAGAAGGCACCCCGTTCTGATGGCCCACTCAGTCTGTTTTAGAAAGCTTGCCTTCACCGAAGCCCTGATTCCATTCGGGGAAGCCCAGTCTCCCCAATCCTAACCCTAACCTGGGTTTTAACCCTAATTTCCGTTTGGGAATCAAACATCCCCCGTCCAAACAGTGTTCTAAAAGACAGGAGGCAACCCTTGGTGAAGCCCCACTCACTCTATTTCAACATGCTTGGCTTTTCAGAGGCCCTGGTTCACTCCTGGGAAGCCAAGTCTCCACAACCCTAACCCTACCTGGAGTCTTAACCCTAATGTTCTTGTGCGACTGTAACAAACGCCCATCCACAGGTTGACAGTAGGCACACCACTCCTTTGGCCCTGTCAGTCTGTTTCACCATGCTTGGCTTCAGCAACACCCTGTTTCCCTTCTGGGAAGCCAAGTCTCCCGACCCCTAACCCACACTTGGGTCTTAACCCAAATTTCCTCTATGGAATGAAACATGTCCCTGTCCATAGGGTGTATTAACAGGCAGTATGTTATCCTCCTGATGGCCTACTCAGTCTGTTTTACCAATCTAGGCTTCACCAAAACCCTGGTTACATCCTGGGAAGCCAAGTCTCCCCAACCCTAACCCTAATTTGAGTCTCAACCCTCATTTCCTTTTGGGACTGAAACATACCGCCATCCACAGAGTGTACCAAATGTCAGTATGGAAGACATCTTGATGTCCCACTCAGTCTGATTCAGCAAGCTAGGCTTCACCAAGGACCCATTTCCAACCTGGGAAGCCACATCTCCCCAACCCTAACCCTAACTTCTGACTTAACCCTGATTTTCTTGTGCAAATGTAACAAACCCCCATCCTCATGTTGTACTAAAAGACAGTAGGCATACAATTCCTTTGGCCCTCTCAGTCTGTTTCACCATGCTTGGCTTCAGCAACACCCTGTTTCCATTCTGGGAAGCCATGTCTCCTGACCGCTAACCCTAACTTGGGTCTTAACCCTAATTTTTTCTTTGGACTGAAACATTTCCCTGTCCACATGGTGTACTAACTGGCAGTATGTTCTCCTCCTGATGGCCTACTCAGTCTGTTTTAGCAATCTAGGCTTCACCAAGACCCTGGTTACATCCTGGGAAGCCAAGTCTCCCCAACCCTAACCCTAATTTGAGTCTCAGGCCAAATTTCCTTTTTGGACTGAAACATACCGCCGTCCACAGAGTGTACCAAATGTCAGTATGGAAGCCATCTTGATGTCCCACTCAGTCTGATTCAGCAAGCTAGGCTTCACCAAGGACCTATTTCCAGCCTGGGAAGCCACATCTCCCCAACCCTAACCCTAACTTGAGACTCAACCTGATTTCGTTGTGCAAATGTAACAAACCCCCATCCTCATGTTGTACTAAAAGACAGTAGGCACACAATTCCTTTGGCCCTCTCAGTCTGTTTCACCATGCTTGGCTTCAGCAACACCGTGTTTCCATTCTGGGAAGCCATATCTCCTGACAGCTAACCCTAACTTGGGTCTTAACCCTAATTTTTTTCTTCCGACTGAAACATTTCCCTGTCCACATGGTGTACTAACTGGCAGTATGTTATACTCCTGATGGCCTACTCTGTCTGTTTTACCAATCTAGGCTTCACCAAAACCCTGGTTACATCCTGGGAAGCCAAGTGTCCCCAACCCTAACCCTAATTTGAGTCTCAACCCTCATTTCCTTTTGGGACTGAAACATACCGCCATCCACAGAGTGTACCAAATGTCAGTATGGAAGACATCTTGATGTCCCACTCAGTCTGATTCAGCAAGCTAGGCTTCACCAAGGACCCATTTCCAACCTGGGAAGCCACATCTCCCCAACCCTAACCCTTACTTGAGACTTAACCTGATTTTCTTGTGCAAATGTAACAAACCCCCATCCTCATGTGGTACTAAAAGACAGTAGGCACACAATTCCTTTGGTCCTCTCAGTCTGTTTCACCATGCTTGGCTTCAGCAACACCCTGTTTCCCTTCTGGGAAGCCAAGTCTCCCGACCCCTAACCCTCACTTGGGTCTTAACCCAAATTTCCTCTATGGAATGAAACATCTCCCTCTCCATAGGGTGTATTAACAGGCAGTATGTTATCCGCCGGATGGCCTACTCAGTCTGTTTTACCAATCTATGCTTCACCAAGACCCTGGTTCCATCCTGGGAAACCAATTCTCCCCAACCCTAACCCTAATTTGCGTCTCAGCCCGTTTTTCCTTTTTGGACTGAAACATACCGCCGTCCACAGAGTGTACCAAATGTCAGTATGGAAGCCATCTTGATGGCGACTCAGTCTGATTCACCAAGCTAGGCTTCACCAAGAACTCGTTTTCTACCTGGCAAGCCACATCTCCCCTTCCCTAGCCCTAACATGAGATTTTACCCCAATTTTCTTGTGCAACTGTAACAAACCGCCGTCCACGCTTTGAAGTAAAAGAAAGAAGGCACCCCGTTCTGATGGCCCACTCAGTCTGTTTTAGAAAGCTTGCCTTCACCGAAGCCCTGATTCCATTCGGGGAAGCCCAGTCTCCCCAATCCTAACCCTGACCTGGTTTTTAACCCTAATTTCCGTTTGGGAATCAAACATCCCCCGTCCAAACAGTGTTCTAAAAGACAGGAGGCAACCCTTGGTGAAGCCCCACTCACTCTATTTCAACATGCTTGGCTTTTCAGAGGCCCTGGTTCACTCCTGGGAAGCCAAGTCTCCACAACCCTAACCCTACCTGGAGTCTTAACCCTAATGTTCTTGTGCGACTGTAACAAACGCCCATCCACAGGTTGACAGTAGGCACACCACTCCTTTGGCCCTGTCAGTCTGTTTCACCATGCTTGGCTTCAGCAACACCCTGTTTCCCTTCTGGGAAGCCAAGTCTCCCGACCCCTAACCCACACTTGGGTCTTAACCCAAATTTCCTCTATGGAATGAAACATGTCCCTGTCCATAGGGTGTATTAACAGGCAGTATGTTATCCTCCTGATGGCCTACTCAGTCTGTTTTACCAATCTAGGCTTCACCAAAACCCTGGTTACATCCTGGGAAGCCAAGTCTCCCCAACCCTAACCCTAATTTGAGTCTCAACCCTCATTTCCTTTTGGGACTGAAACATACCGCCATCCACAGAGTGTACCAAATGTCAGTATGGAAGACATCTTGATGTCCCACTCAGTCTGATTCAGCAAGCTAGGCTTCACCAAGGACCCATTTCCAACCTGGGAAGCCACATCTCCCCAACCCTAACCCTAACTTCTGACTTAACCCTGATTTTCTTGTGCAAATGTAACAAACCCCCATCCTCATGTTGTACTAAAAGACAGTAGGCATACAATTCCTTTGGCCCTCTCAGTCTGTTTCACCATGCTTGGCTTCAGCAACACCCTGTTTCCATTCTGGGAAGCCATGTCTCCTGACCGCTAACCCTAACTTGGGTCTTAACCCTAATTTTTTCTTTGGACTGAAACATTTCCCTGTCCACATGGTGTACTAACTGGCAGTATGTTATACTCCTGATGGCCTACTCAGTCTGTTTTAGCAATCTAGGCTTCACCAAGACCCTGGTTACATCCTGGGAAGCCAAGTCTCCCCAACCCTAACCCTAATTTGAGTCTCAGGCCAAATTTCCTTTTTGGACTGAAACATACCGCCGTCCACAGAGTGTACCAAATGTCAGTATGGAAGCCATCTTGATGTCCCACTCAGTCTGATTCAGCAAGCTAGGCTTCACCAAGGACCCGTTTCCAACCTGGGAAGCCACATCTCCCCAACCCTAACCCTAACTTGAGACTTAACCTGATTTTCTTGTGCGAATGTAGCAAACCCCCATCCTCATGTTGTACTAAAAGACAGTAGGCACACAATTCCTTTGGCCCTCTCAGTCTGTTTCACCATGCTTGGCTTCAGCAACACCCTGTTTCCCTTCTGGGAAGCCATGTCTCCTGACCGCTAACCCTAACTTGGGTTTTAACCCTAATTTTTTCCTTGGACTGAAACATTTCCCTGTCCACATGGTGTACTAACTGGCAGTATGTTATCCTCCTGATGGCCTACTCAGTCTGTTTTACCAATCTAGGCTTCACCAAAACCCTGGTTACATCCTGGGAAGCCAAGTCTCCCCAACCCTAACCCTAATTTGAGTCTCAGGCTTAATTTCCTTTTTGGACTGAAACATACCGCCGTCCACAGAGTGTACCAAATGTCAGTATGGAAGACATCTTGATGTCCCACTCAGTCTGATTCAGCAAGCTAGGCTTCACCAAGGACCCGTTTCCAACCTGGAAAGCCACATCTCCCCAACCCTAACCCTAACTTGAGACTTAACCTGATTTTCTTGTGCAAATGTAACAAACCCCCATCCTCATGTTGTACTAAAAGACAGTAGGCACACAATTCCTTTGGCCCTCTCAGTCTGTTTCACCATGCTTGGCTTCAGCAACACCCTGTTTCCCTTCTGGGAAGCCAAGTCTCCCAACCCCTAACCCTCACTTGGGTCTTAACCCAAATATCCTCTATGGAATGAAACATCTCCCTCTCCATAGGGTGTATTAACAGGCAGTATGTTATCCTCCTGATGGCCTACTCAGTCTGTTTTACCAATCTATGCTTCACCAAGACCCTGGTTCCATCCTGGGAAACCAATTCTCCCCAACCCTAACCCTAATTTGATTCTTAGCCCTTTTTTCCTTTTTGGACTGAAACATACCGCCGTCCACAGAGTGTACCAAATGTCAGTATGGAAGCCACCTTGATGGCGACTAAGTCTGATTCACCAAGCTAGGCTTCACCAAGAACTCGTTTTCTACCTGGCAAGCCACATCTCCCCATCCCTAGCCCTAACATGAGATTTTACCCCAATTTTCTTGTGCAACTGTAACAAACCGCCGTCCACGCTTTGTAGTAAAAGAAAGAAGGCACCCCGTTCTGATGGCCCACTCTGTCTGTTTTAGCAAGCTTGCCTTCACCAAAGCCCTGTTTCCATTCGGGGAAGCCCAGTCTCCCCAATCCTAACCCTAACCTGGGTTTTAACCCTAATTTCCGTTTGGGAATCAAACATCCCCGGTCCAAACAGTGTTCTAAAAGACAGGAGGCAACCCTTGGTGAAGCCCCACTCACTCTATTTCAACATGCTTGGCTTTTCAGAGGCCCTGGTTCACTCCTGGGAAGCCAAGTCTCCACAACCCTAACCCTACCTGGAGTCTTAACCCTAATGTTCTTGTGCGACTGTAACAAACGCCCATCCACAGGTTGACAGTAGGCACACCACTCCTTTGGCCCTGTCAGTCTGTTTCACCATGCTTGGCTTCAGCAACACCCTGTTTCCCTTCTGGGAAGCCAAGTCTCCCGACCCCTAACCCTCACTTGGGTCTTAACCCAAATTTCCTCTATGGATTGAAACATGTCCCTGTCCATAGGGTGTATTAACAGGCAGTATGTTATCCTCCTGATGGCCTACTCAGTCTGTTTTACCAAATTAGGCTTCACCAAGACCCTGGTTCCCTCCTGGGAAAACAAGTCTCCCCAACCCTAAAACTAATTTGAGTCTCAGGCCTAATTTCCTTTTTGGACTGAAACATACTGTCGTCCACAGAGTGTACCAAATGTCAGTATGGAAGACATCTTGATGTCCCACTCAGTCTGATTCAGCAAGTTAGGCTTCACCAAGGACCCGTTTCCAACCTGGGAAGCCACATCTCCCCAACCCTAACCCTAACTTGAGACTTAACCTGATTTTCTTGTGCAAATGTAACAAACCCCCATCCTCATGTCCTACTAAAAGACAGTAGGCACACGATTCGTTTGGCCCTCTCAGTCTGTTTCACCATGCTTGGCTTCAGCAACACCCTGTTTCCATTCTGGGAAGCCAAGTCTCCCGACCCCTAACCCTCACTTGGGTCTTAACCCAAATATCCTCTATGGAATGAAACATCTCCCTCTCCATAGGGTGTATTAACAGGCAGTATGTTATCCTCCTGATGGCCTACTCAGTCTGTTTTACCAATCTATGCTTCACCAAGACCCTGGTTCCATCCTGGGAAACCAATTCTCCCCAACCCTAACCCTAATTTGAGTCTCAGCCCGTTTTTCCTTTTTGGACTGAAACATACCGCCGTCCACAGAGTGTACCAAATGTCAGTATGGAAGCCATCTTGATGGCGACTCAGTCTGATTCACCTGGCTAGGCTTCACCAAGAACTCGTTTTCTACCTGGCAAGCCACATCTCCCCTTCCCTAGCCCTAACATGAGATTTTACCCCAATTTTCTTGTGCAACTGTAACAAACCGCCGTCCACGCTTTGAAGTAAAAGAAAGAAGGCACCCCGTTCTGATGGCCCACTCAGTCTGTTTTAGCAAGCTTGCCTTCACCAAAGCCCTGATTCCATTCGGGGAAGCCCAGTCTCCCCAATCCTAACCCTAACCTGGGTTTTAACCCTAATTTCCGTTTGGGAATCAAACATCCCCCGTCCAAACAGTGTTCTAAAAGACAGGAGGCAACCCTTGGTGAAGCCCCACTCACTCTATTTCAACATGCTTGGCTTTTCAGAGGCCCTGGTTCACTCCTGGGAAGCCAAGTCTCCACAACCCTAAACCTACCTGGAGTCTTAACCCTAATGTTCTTGTGCGACTGTAACAAACGCCCATCCACAGGTTGACAGTAGGCACACCACTCCTTTGGCCCTGTCAGTCTGTTTCACCATGCTTGGCTTCAGCAACACCCTGTTTCCCTTCTGGGAAGCCAAGTCTCCCGACCCCTAACCCTCACTTGGGTCTTAACCCAAATTTCCTCTATGGAATGAAACATGTCCCTGTCCATAGGGTGTATTAACAGGCAGTATGTTATCCTCCTGATGGCCTACTCAGTCTGTTTTACCAATCTATGCTTCACCAAGACCCCGGTTCCATCCTGGGAAACCAATTCTCCCCAACCCTAACCCTAATTTGAGTCTTAGCCCTAATTTCCTTTTTGGACTGAAACATACCGCCGTCCACAGAGTGTACCAAATGTCAGTATGGAAGACATCTTGATGTCCCACTCAGTCTGATTCAGCATGCTAGGCTTCACCAAGGACCTATTTCCAGCATGGGAAGCCACATCTCCCCAACCCTAACCCTAACTTGAGACTCAACCTGATTTCGTTGTGCAAATGTAACAAACCCCCATCCTCACGTTGTACTAAAAGACAGTAGGCACACAATTCCTTTGGCCCTCTCAGTCTGTTTCACCATGCTTGGCTTCAGCAACACCGTGTTTCCATTCTGGGAAGCCATATCTCCTGACAGCTAACCCTAACTTGGGTCTTAACCCTAATTTTTTTCTTCCGACTGAAACATTTCCCTGTCCACATGGTGTACTAACTGGCAGTATGTTATACTCCTGATGGCCTACTCAGTCTGTTTTACCAATCTAGGCTTCACCAAAACCCTGGTTACATCCTGGGAAGCCAAGTGTCCCCAACCCTAACCCTAATTTGAGTCTCAACCCTCATTTCCTTTTGGGACTGAAACATACCGCCATCCACAGAGTGTACCAAATGTCAGTATGGAAGACATCTTGATGTCCCACTCAGTCTGATTCAGCAAGCTAGGCTTCACCAAGGACCCATTTCCAACCTGGGAAGCCACATCTCCCCAACCCTAACCCTTACTTGAGACTTAACCTGATTTTCTTGTGCAAATGTAACAAACCCCCATCCTCATGTGGTACTAAAAGACAGTAGGCACACAATTCCTTTGGTCCTCTCAGTCTGTTTCACCATGCTTGGCTTCAGCAACACCCTGTTTCCCTTCTGGGAAGCCAAGTCTCCCGACCCCTAACCCTCACTTGGGTCTTAACCCAAATTTCCTCTATGGAATGAAACATCTCCCTCTCCATAGGGTGTATTAACAGGCAGTATGTTATCCGCCGGATGGCCTACTCAGTCTGTTTTACCAATCTATGCTTCACCAAGACCCTGGTTCCATCCTGGGAAACCAATTCTCCCCAACCCTAACCCTAATTTGAGTCTCAGCCCGTTTTTCCTTTTTGGACTGAAACATACCGCCGTCCACAGAGTGTACCAAATGTCAGTATGGAAGCCATCTTGATGGCGACTCAGTCTGATTCACCAAGCTAGGCTTCACCAAGAACTCGTTTTCTACCTGGCAAGCCACATCTCCCCTTCCCTAGCCCTAACATGAGATTTTACCCCAATTTTCTTGTGCAACTGTAACAAACCGCCGTCCACGCTTTGAAGTAAAAGAAAGAAGGCACCCCGTTCTGATGGCCCACTCAGTCTGTTTTAGAAAGCTTGCCTTCACCGAAGCCCTGATTCCATTCGGGGAAGCCCAGTCTCCCCAATCCTAACCCTAACCTGGGTTTTAACCCTAATTTCCGTTTGGGAATCAAACATCCCCCGTCCAAACAGTGTTCTAAAAGACAGGAGGCAACCCTTGGTGAAGCCCCACTCACTCTATTTCAACATGCTTGGCTTTTCAGAGGCCCTGGTTCACTCCTGGGAAGCCAAGTCTCCACAACCCTAACCCTACCTGGAGTCTTAACCCTAATGTTCTTGTGCGACTGTAACAAACGCCCATCCACAGGTTGACAGTAGGCACACCACTCCTTTGGCCCTGTCAGTCTGTTTCACCATGCTTGGCTTCAGCAACACCCTGTTTCCCTTCTGGGAAGCCAAGTCTCCCGACCCCTAACCCACACTTGGGTCTTAACCCAAATTTCCTCTATGGAATGAAACATGTCCCTGTCCATAGGGTGTATTAACAGGCAGTATGTTATCCTCCTGATGGCCTACTCAGTCTGTTTTACCAATCTAGGCTTCACCAAAACCCTGGTTACATCCTGGGAAGCCAAGTCTCCCCAACCCTAACCCTAATTTGAGTCTCAACCCTCATTTCCTTTTGGGACTGAAACATACCGCCATCCACAGAGTGTACCAAATGTCAGTATGGAAGACATCTTGATGTCCCACTCAGTCTGATTCAGCAAGCTAGGCTTCACCAAGGACCCATTTCCAACCTGGGAAGCCACATCTCCCCAACCCTAACCCTAACTTCTGACTTAACCCTGATTTTCTTGTGCAAATGTAACAAACCCCCATCCTCATGTTGTACTAAAAGACAGTAGGCATACAATTCCTTTGGCCCTCTCAGTCTGTTTCACCATGCTTGGCTTCAGCAACACCCTGTTTCCATTCTGGGAAGCCATGTCTCCTGACCGCTAACCCTAACTTGGGTCTTAACCCTAATTTTTTCTTTGGACTGAAACATTTCCCTGTCCACATGGTGTACTAACTGGCAGTATGTTCTCCTCCTGATGGCCTACTCAGTCTGTTTTAGCAATCTAGGCTTCACCAAGACCCTGGTTACATCCTGGGAAGCCAAGTCTCCCCAACCCTAACCCTAATTTGAGTCTCAGGCCAAATTTCCTTTTTGGACTGAAACATACCGCCGTCCACAGAGTGTACCAAATGTCAGTATGGAAGCCATCTTGATGTCCCACTCAGTCTGATTCAGCAAGCTAGGCTTCACCAAGGACCTATTTCCAGCCTGGGAAGCCACATCTCCCCAACCCTAACCCTAACTTGAGACTCAACCTGATTTCGTTGTGCAAATGTAACAAACCCCCATCCTCATGTTGTACTAAAAGACAGTAGGCACACAATTCCTTTGGCCCTCTCAGTCTGTTTCACCATGCTTGGCTTCAGCAACACCGTGTTTCCATTCTGGGAAGCCATATCTCCTGACAGCTAACCCTAACTTGGGTCTTAACCCTAATTTTTTTCTTCCGACTGAAACATTTCCCTGTCCACATGGTGTACTAACTGGCAGTATGTTATACTCCTGATGGCCTACTCTGTCTGTTTTACCAATCTAGGCTTCACCAAAACCCTGGTTACATCCTGGGAAGCCAAGTGTCCCCAACCCTAATCCTAATTTGAGTCTCAACCCTCATTTCCTTTTGGGACTGAAACATACCGCCATCCACAGAGTGTACCAAATGTCAGTATGGAAGACATCTTGATGTCCCACTCAGTCTGATTCAGCAAGCTAGGCTTCACCAAGGACCCATTTCCAACCTGGGAAGCCACATCTCCCCAACCCTAACCCTTACTTGAGACTTAACCTGATTTTCTTGTGCAAATGTAACAAACCCCCATCCTCATGTGGTACTAAAAGACAGTAGGCACACAATTCCTTTGGTCCTCTCAGTCTGTTTCACCATGCTTGGCTTCAGCAACACCCTGTTTCCCTTCTGGGAAGCCAAGTCTCCCGACCCCTAACCCTCACTTGGGTCTTAACCCAAATTTCCTCTATGGAATGAAACATCTCCCTCTCCATAGGGTGTATTAACAGGCAGTATGTTATCCGCCGGATGGCCTACTCAGTCTGTTTTACCAATCTATGCTTCACCAAGACCCTGGTTCCATCCTGGGAAACCAATTCTCCCCAACCCTAACCCTAATTTGCGTCTCAGCCCGTTTTTCCTTTTTGGACTGAAACATACCGCCGTCCACAGAGTGTACCAAATGTCAGTATGGAAGCCATCTTGATGGCGACTCAGTCTGATTCACCAAGCTAGGCTTCACCAAGAACTCGTTTTCTACCTGGCAAGCCACATCTCCCCTTCCCTAGCCCTAACATGAGATTTTACCCCAATTTTCTTGTGCAACTGTAACAAACCGCCGTCCACGCTTTGAAGTAAAAGAAAGAAGGCACCCCGTTCTGATGGCCCACTCAGTCTGTTTTAGAAAGCTTGCCTTCACCGAAGCCCTGATTCCATTCGGGGAAGCCCAGTCTCCCCAATCCTAACCCTGACCTGGTTTTTAACCCTAATTTCCGTTTGGGAATCAAACATCCCCCGTCCAAACAGTGTTCTAAAAGACAGGAGGCAACCCTTGGTGAAGCCCCACTCACTCTATTTCAACATGCTTGGCTTTTCAGAGGCCCTGGTTCACTCCTGGGAAGCCAAGTCTCCACAACCCTAACCCTACCTGGAGTCTTAACCCTAATGTTCTTGTGCGACTGTAACAAACGCCCATCCACAGGTTGACAGTAGGCACACCACTCCTTTGGCCCTGTCAGTCTGTTTCACCATGCTTGGCTTCAGCAACACCCTGTTTCCCTTCTGGGAAGCCAAGTCTCCCGACCCCTAACCCACACTTGGGTCTTAACCCAAATTTCCTCTATGGAATGAAACATGTCCCTGTCCATAGGGTGTATTAACAGGCAGTATGTTATCCTCCTGATGGCCTACTCAGTCTGTTTTACCAATCTAGGCTTCACCAAAACCCTGGTTACATCCTGGGAAGCCAAGTCTCCCCAACCCTAACCCTAATTTGAGTCTCAACCCTCATTTCCTTTTGGGACTGAAACATACCGCCATCCACAGAGTGTACCAAATGTCAGTATGGAAGACATCTTGATGTCCCACTCAGTCTGATTCAGCAAGCTAGGCTTCACCAAGGACCCATTTCCAACCTGGGAAGCCACATCTCCCCAACCCTAACCCTAACTTCTGACTTAACCCTGATTTTCTTGTGCAAATGTAACAAACCCCCATCCTCATGTTGTACTAAAAGACAGTAGGCATACAATTCCTTTGGCCCTCTCAGTCTGCTTCACCATGCTTGGCTTCAGCAACACCCTGTTTCCATTCTGGGAAGCCATGTCTCCTGACCGCTAACCCTAACTTGGGTCTTAACCCTAATTTTTTCTTTGGACTGAAACATTTCCCTGTCCACATGGTGTACTAACTGGCAGTATGTTATACTCCTGATGGCCTACTCAGTCTGTTTTAGCAATCTAGGCTTCACCAAGACCCTGGTTACATCCTGGGAAGCCAAGTCTCCCCAACCCTAACCCTAATTTGAGTCTCAGGCCAAATTTCCTTTTTGGACTGAAACATACCGCCGTCCACAGAGTGTACCAAATGTCAGTATGGAAGCCATCTTGATGTCCCACTCAGTCTGATTCAGCAAGCTAGGCTTCACCAAGGACCCGTTTCCAACCTGGGAAGCCACATCTCCCCAACCCTAACCCTAACTTGAGACTTAACCTGATTTTCTTGTGCGAATGTAGCAAACCCCCATCCTCATGTTGTACTAAAAGACAGTAGGCACACAATTCCTTTGGCCCTCTCAGTCTGTTTCACCATGCTTGGCTTCAGCAACACCCTGTTTCCCTTCTGGGAAGCCATGTCTCCTGACCGCTAACCCTAACTTGGGTTTTAACCCTAATTTTTTCCTTGGACTGAAACATTTCCCTGTCCACATGGTGTACTAACTGGCAGTATGTTATCCTCCTGATGGCCTACTCAGTCTGTTTTACCAATCTAGGCTTCACCAAAACCCTGGTTACATCCTGGGAAGCCAAGTCTCCCCAACCCTAACCCTAATTTGAGTCTCAGGCTTAATTTCCTTTTTGGACTGAAACATACCGCCGTCCACAGAGTGTACCAAATGTCAGTATGGAAGACATCTTGATGTCCCACTCAGTCTGATTCAGCAAGCTAGGCTTCACCAAGGACCCGTTTCCAACCTGGAAAGCCACATCTCCCCAACCCTAACCCTAACTTGAGACTTAACCTGATTTTCTTGTGCAAATGTAACAAACCCCCATCCTCATGTTGTACTAAAAGACAGTAGGCACACAATTCCTTTGGCCCTCTCAGTCTGTTTCACCATGCTTGGCTTCAGCAACACCCTGTTTCCCTTCTGGGAAGCCAAGTCTCCCAACCCCTAACCCTCACTTGGGTCTTAACCCAAATATCCTCTATGGAATGAAACATCTCCCTCTCCATAGGGTGTATTAACAGGCAGTATGTTATCCTCCTGATGGCCTACTCAGTCTGTTTTACCAATCTATGCTTCACCAAGACCCTGGTTCCATCCTGGGAAACCAATTCTCCCCAACCCTAACCCTAATTTGATTCTTAGCCCTTTTTTCCTTTTTGGACTGAAACATACCGCCGTCCACAGAGTGTACCAAATGTCAGTATGGAAGCCACCTTGATGGCGACTAAGTCTGATTCACCAAGCTAGGCTTCACCAAGAACTCGTTTTCTACCTGGCAAGCCACATCTCCCCATCCCTAGCCCTAACATGAGATTTTACCCCAATTTTCTTGTGCAACTGTAACAAACCGCCGTCCACACTTTGCACTAAAAGATAGTACGCACCCCGTTCTGATGTCCCACTCAGTCTGTTTTACCATGCTCGCCTTCACCAACACCCTGTTTCCATTCTGGGAAGCCCATTCTCCCGAACCCTACCCTAACTTGGGTTTTAACCCTAATTTCCTCTTGGGAATGAAACATCCCCAGTCCACACAGTGTACTAAAAGACAGGAGGCAACTTTCATGAAGGCCCACTCATTCTCTTTCAACATGTTTGGCTTTTCCGAGGCCATGGTTCACTCCTGGGAAGTCAAGTCTCCCCAACCCTAACCCTAACTTGGATCTTAACCCTAATTTCCTCTTGGGACTGAAACATGTCCCTGTCAACACTGTGTACTAACAGGCAATATATTATCCTCCTGATGGCCCATTCAGTCTGTTTTACCAATCGAGGCTTCACCAAGACCCTGGTTCCATCCTGGGAAGCCCAGTCTGCCCAACCCTAACCCTAACTTGGTTTTTAACCCAAATATTGTCGATGAACTTTAACATCCCATATTCCACACGGTGTACTAAAAGACAGGAGGAAACCCATCCTGATGGGCCACTCAATCTGTTTCAGCATGCTTGGCTTTAGCGAGTTCCTGTTTCCCTCCTGAGAAGGCCAGTCTCCCCAACCCTAACCCTAATTAGAGTATCAACCCTAATTTCCTTTTTGGACTGAAACATACCGCCGTCCACAGAGTGTACCAAATATCAGTATGGAAGACATCTTGATGTCCCACTCAGTCTGATTCAGCAAGCTAGGCTTCACCAAGGAGCCGTTTCCAACCTGGGAAGCCACATCTCCCCAACCCTAACCCTAACTTGAGACTTAAAGCTGATTTTCTTGTGCAAATGTAACAAACCCCCATCCTCATGTTGTACTAAAAGACAGTAGGCACACAATTCCTTTGGCCCTCTCAGTCTGTTTCACCATGCTTGGCTTCAGCAACACCCTGTTTCCCTTCTGGGAAGCCATGTCTCCTGACCTCTAACCCTAACTTGGGTCTTAACCCTAATTTTTTCTTTGGACTGAAACATTTCCCTGTCCACATGGTGTACTATCTGGCAGTATGTTATACTCCTGATGGCCTACTCAGTCTGT
Source organism: Heloderma suspectum (assembly GCF_057233095.1). Lineage (NCBI taxonomy): Eukaryota > Metazoa > Chordata > Lepidosauria > Squamata > Helodermatidae > Heloderma > Heloderma suspectum. Next base: position 148,235,234 of record NC_139461.1, read on the forward strand.
TTTACCAATCTAGGCTTCACCAAAACCCTGGTTACATCCTGGGAAGCCAAGTCTCCCCAACCCTAACCCTAATTTGAGTCTCACGCCTCGTTTCCTTTTGGGACTGAAACATACCGCCGTCCACAGAGTGTACCAAATGTCAGTATGGAAGACATCTTGATGTCCCACTCAGTCTGATTCAGCAAGCTAGGCTTCACCAAGGACCCGTTTCCAACCTGGGAAGCCACATCTCCCCAACCCTAACCCTAACTTGAGACTTTACCCTGATTTTCTTGTGCAAATGTAACAAACCCCCATCCTCATGTTGTACTAAACGACAGTAGGCACCCCGTTCTGATTACCCACTTTGTGTGTTCTACTAAGCTTGGCTTCAGCAACACCCTGTTTCCATTCTGGGAAGCCCAGTCTCCCCAACCCTAATCCTAACTTGGGTTTTAACCCAAATATTGTAGAGGAATGTGAACATCCCACAGTCCACACGGTGTAGTAAAAGACAGGAGGCAACCCATCCTAATGGGCCACTCACTGTGTTTCACTGTGCTTGGCTTTACCGAGGTCCTGGTTCCCTCCTGAGAATCCCAGTTTCCCCAACCCTAACCCTATTTTGAGTTTCAGCCCTAATTTCCTTTTTGGACCGAAACATACCGCCATCCACAGAGTGTACCAAACGTCAGTATGGAAGCCATCTTGATGGCGACTCAGTCTTATTCACCAAGCTAGGCTTCACCAAGAACTCGTTTTCTACCTGGCAAGCCACATCTCCCCATCACTAGCCCTAACATGAGATTTTACCCTAATTTTCTTGTGCAATTGTAAGAAACCGCCGTCCACGCTTTGTAGTAAAAGAAAGAAGGCACCCCGTTCTGATGGCCCACTCAGTCTGTTTTACCAAACTTACCGTCACCAACACCTTCTTTCCGTTCTGGGAAGACCAGTCTCCCGAACCCTAACCCTAACATGGGTTTTAACCCTAATTTCCTTTTGGGGATGAAACATCCCCCCGTCCACACAGTGTACTAAAAGACAGGAGGTAACCTTTCATGAAGGCCCACTCATTCTCTTTCAACATGCTTTTCTTTTCCGAGGCCATGGTTCACTCCTGGGAAGGCAAGTCTCCCCAACCCTAACCCTAACTTGGGTCTTAACCCTAATTTTTTCTTTGGACTGAAACATTTCCCTGTCCACATGGTATACTAACTGGCAGTATGTTATACTCCTGACGGTCTACTCAGTCTGTTTTACCAATCGAGGTTTCACCAAGACCCTGGTTCCATCCTGGGAAGCCCAGTCTCCCCAACGCTAACTCTAACTTGGGTTTCAACCCAAATATTGTAGAGGAACGTTAACATCCCACAGTTCACAAGGTGTAGTAAAAGACAAGAGGCAACCCATCCTGTTGGGCCACTCAATCGGTGTCACCATGCTTGGCTTTACCGAGTTCCTGTTTCCCTCCTGAGTAGCCCAGTCTCCCCAACCCTAATCCTAATTGGAATCTCAACACTAATCTCCTTTTTGGACTGAAACATACCGCCGTCCACAGAGTGTACCAAATGTCAGTATGGAAGCCATCTTGTTGTCCCACTCAGTCTGATTCACCAAGCTAGGCTTCACCAAGAACCCATTTCCAACCTGGGAAGTCCAGTCTCCCAAACCCTAACCCCAACGTCGGTTTTAACCCTAATTTCCTTTTAGGAATGAAACATCCCCCCATCCACACGGTGTTCTAGAAGAAAGGAGGCAACCCTTCGTGAAGGCCCACTCATTCTGTTTCAACATGCTTGGCTTTTCCGAGGCCCTGGTTCACTCCTGGGAAGCCACGTCTCCCCAACCCTAACTCTAACTTGAGACTTAACCTAATTTTCTTGTGCAACTGTAACAAACCGCCGTCCACACTTTGCACTAAAAGATAGTACGCACCCCGTTCTGATGTCCCACTCAGTCTGTTTTACCATGCTCGCCTTCACCAACACCCTGTTTCCATTCTGGGAAGCCCATTTTCCCGAACCCTACCCTAACTTGGGTTTTAACCCTAATTTCCTCTTGGGAATGAAACATCCCCCCGTCCACACAGTGTACTAAAAGACAGGAGGCAACTTTCGTGAAGGCCCACTCATTCTCTTTCAACATGCTTTTCTTTTCCGAGGCCATGGTTCACTCCTGGGAAGTCAAGTCTCCCCAACCCTAACCCTAACTTGGATCTTAACCCTAATTTCCTCTTGGGACTGAAACATGTCCCTGTCCACACTGTGTACTAACGGGCAATATATTATCCTCCTGATGGCCCATTCAGTCTGTTTTACCAATCGAGGCTTCACCAAGACCCTGGTTCCATCCTGGGAAGCCCAGTCTGCCCAACCCTAACCCTAACTTGGTTTTTAACCCAAATATTGTAGAGGAACTTTAACATCCCACATTCCACACGGTGTACTAAAAGACAGGAGGAAACCCATCCTGATGGGCCACTCAATCTGTTTCAGCATGCTTGGCTTTAGCGAGTTCCTGTTTCCCTCCTGAGAAGGCCAGTCTCCCCACCCCTAACCCTAATTAGAGTATCCACCCTAATTTCCTTTTTGGACTGAAACATACCGCCGTCCACAGAGTGTACCAAATATCAGTATGGAAGCCATCTTGTTGTCCCACTCAGTCTGATTCATCAAGCTTGGCTTCACCAAGAACCCGTTTCCAACCTGGGAAGCCACATCTCCCCAACCCTTACCCTAACTTGAGTCTTAACCCTCATTTTCTTGTGCAACTGTAATAAACCCCCATCCACATGTTGTACTAAAAGACAGAAGGTACACCATTCTTTTGGCCCTCTCAGTCTGTTTCACCATGCTTGCCTTCAGCAAACCCTGTTTCCATTTTGGGATGCCAAGCCTCCCGACCCCTAAGCCTAACTTGGCACTTAACCCTAATTTCCTCTTTGGACTGAAACATGTCCCTGTCCACATGGTATACTAACGGGCAGTACGTTATCCTCCTGATGGCCTACTCAGTCTGTTTTACCAATCTAGGCTTCACCAAGGCTCTGGTTCCATCCAGGGAAGCCCAGTCTCCCCAACCCTAACCCTAACTTGGGTTTTAACCCAAATTTTGTTTAGGAACTTCAACATCCCCCAGTTCACACGGTGTGCTAAAGGCAGGAGGCAACCCATCCTGAAGGCCCACTCATTTTATTTCAACATGCCTGGCTTTCCCGACGCCCTGGTAAACTCCTGGGAATCGAAGTCTCCCCAACCCTAACCCTCACTTGGGTTTTAACTCAAATATTGTAGAAGGACGTTAACATCCCACAGTTCACAAGGTGTAGTACAAGACAAGAGGCAACCCATCCTTTTGGGCCACTCAATTGGTTTCACCATGCTTGGCTTTACCGAGGTCCTGGTTCCCTCCTGAGAAGCCCAGTTTTCCCAACCCTAATCCTAATTGGAGTCTCAACACTAATCTCCTTTTTGGACTGAAACATACCGCCGTCCACAGAGTGTACCAAATGTCAGCATGGAAGGCATCTTGTTGTCCCACTCAGTCTGATTCACCAAGCTAGGCTTCACCAAGAACCCATTTCCAACCTGGGAAGTCCAGTCTCCCAAACCCTAACCCCAATGTCGGTTTTAACCCTCATTTCCTTTTGGGAATGAAACATCCCCCCCATCCACACGGTGTTCTAGAAGACAGGAGGCAACCCTTCGTGAAGGCCCACTCATTCTGTTTCAACATCCTTGGCTTTTCCGAGGCCATGGTTCACTCCTGGGAAGGCAAGTCTCCCCAACCCTAACCCTAACTTGGATCTTAACCCTAATTTCCTCTTGGGACTGAAACATGTCCCTGTCCACACTGTGTACTAACAGGCAGTATGTTATCCTCCTGATGGCCTACTCAGTCTGTTTTACCAATCGAGGCTTCACCAAGACCCTGGTTCCATCCTGGGAAACCAATTCTCCCCAACCCTAACCCTAATTTGAGTCTTAGCCCTTTTTTCCTTTTTGGACTGAAACATACCGCCGTCCACAGAGTGTACCAAATGTCAGTATGGAAGCCATCTTGATGGCGACTCAGTCTGATTCACCAAGCTAGGCTTCACCAAGAACTCGTTTTCTACCTGGCAAGCCACATCTGCCCATCCCTAGCCCTAACATGAGATTTTACCCCAATTTTCTTGTGCAACTGTAACAAACCGCCGTCCATGCTTTGTAGTAAAAGAAAGAAGGCACCCCGTTCTGATGGCCCACTCAGTCTGTTTTAGCAAGCTTGCCTTCACCAAAGCCCTGTTTCCATTCGGGGAAGCCCAGTCTCCCCAATCCTAACCCTAACCTGGGTTTTAACCCTAATTTCCGTTTGGGAATTAAACATCCCCCGTCCAAACAGTGTTCTAAAAGACAGGAGGCAACCCTTGGTGAAGCCCCACTCACTCTATTTCAACATGCTTGGCTTTTCAGAGGCCCTGGTTCACTCCTGGGAAGCCAAGTCTCCACAACCCTAACCCTACCTGGAGTCTTAACCCTAATGTTCTTGTGCGACTGTAACAAGCGCCCACCCACAGGTTGACAGTAGGCACACCACTCCTTTGGCCCTGTCAGTCTGTTTCACCATGCTTGGCATCAGCAACACCCTGTTTCCCTTCTGGGAAGCCAAGTCTCCCGACCCCTAACCCTCACTTGGGTCTTAACCCTAATTTCCTCTATGGAATGAAACATGTCCCTGTCCATAGGGTGTATTAACAGGCAGTATGTTATCCTCCTGATGGCCTACTCAGTCTGTTTTACCAATCTAGGCTTCACCAAGACCCTGGTTCCATCCGGGGAAACAAGTCTCCCCAACCCTAACCCTAATTTGAGTCTCAGGCCTAATTTCCTTTTTGGACTGAAACATACCGCCGTCCACAGAGTGTACCAAATGTCAGTATGGAAGACATCTTGATGTCCCACTCAGTCTGATTCAGCAAGTTAGGCTTCACCAAGGACCCGTTTCCAACCTGGGAAGCCACATCTCCCCAACCCTAACCCTAACTTGAGACTTAACCTGATTTTCTTGTGCGAATGTAACAAACCCCCATCCTCATGTTGTACTGAAAGACAGTAGGCACACAATTCCTTTGGCCCTCTCAGTCTGTTTCACCATGCTTGGCTTCAGCAACACCCTGTTTCCATTCTGGGAAGCCATGTCTCCTGACCGCTAACCCTAACTTGGGTCTTAACCCTAATTTTTTCTTCCGACTGAAACATTTCCCTGTCCACATGGTGTACTAACTGGCAGTATGTTATACTCCTGATGGCCTACTCAGTCTGTTTTACCAATCTAGGCTTCACCAAAACCCTGGTTACATCCTGGGAAGCCAAGTCTCCCCAACCCTAACCCTAATTTGAGTCTCAACCCTCATTTTCTTTTTGGACTGAAACATACCGCCGTCCACAGAGTGTATCAAATGTCAGTATGGAAGACATCTTGATGTCCCACTCAGTCTGATTCAGCAAGTTAGGCTTCACCAAGGACCCGTTTCCAACCTGGGAAGCCACATCTCCCCAACCCTAACCCTAACTTCTGACTTAACCCTGATTTTCTTGTGCAAATGTAACAAACCCCCATCCTCATGTTGTACTAAAAGACAAGAGGCATACAATTCCTTTGGCCCTCTCAGTCTGTTTCACCATGCTTGGCTTCAGCAACACCCTGTTTCCGTTCTGGGAAGCCATGTCTCCTGACCGCTAACCCTAACTTGGGTCTTAACCCTAATTTTTTCTTTGGACTGAAACATTTCCCTGTCCACATGGTGTACTAACTGGCAGTATGTTATCCTCCTGATGGCCTACTCAGTCTGTTTTAGCAATCTAGGCTTCACCAAGACCCTGGTTACATCCTGGGAAGCCAAGTCTCCCCAACCGTAACCCTAATTTGAGTCTCAGGCCAAATTTCCTTTTTGGACTGAAACATACCGCCGTCCACAGAGTGTACCAAATGTCAGTATGGAAGCCATCTTGATGTCCCACTCAGTCTGATTCAGCAAGCTAGGCTTCACCAAGGATGCGTTTCCAACCTGGGAAGCCACATCTCCCCAACCCTAACCCTCACTTGAGACTTAACCTGATTTTCTTGTGCGAATGTAACAAACCCCCATCCTCATGTTCTACTAAAAGACAGTAGGCACACAATTCCTTTGGCCCTCTCAGTCTGTTTCACCATGCTTGGCTTCAGCAACACCCTGTTTCCCTTCTGGGAAGCCATGTCTCCTGACCGCTAACCCTAACTTGGGTTTTAACCCTAATTTTTTCCTTGGACTGAAACATTTCCCTGTCCACATGGTGTACTAACTGGCAGTATGTTATCCTCCTGATGGCCTACTCAGTCTGTTTTACCAATCTAGGCTTCACCAAAACCCTGGTTACATCCTGGGAAGCCAAGTCTCCCCAACCCTAACCCTAATTTGAGTCTCAGGCCTAATTTCCTTTTGGGACTGAAACATAACGCCGTCCACAGAGTGTACCAAATGTCAGTATGGAAGACATCTTGATGTCCCACTCAGTCTGATTCAGCAAGCTAGGCTTCACCAAGGACCCGTTTCCAACCTGGAAAGCGACATCTCCCCAACCCTAACCCTAACTTGACACTTAACCTGATTTTCTTGTGCAAATGTAACAAACCCCCATCCTCATGTTGTACTAAAAGACAGTAGGCACACAATTCCTTTGGCCCTCTCAGTCTGTTTCACCATGCTTGGCTTCAGCAACACCCTGTTTCCCTTCTGGGAAGCCATGTCTCCTGACCGCTAACCCTAACTTGGGTCTTAACCCTAATTTTTTCCTTGGACTGAAACATTTCCCTGTCCACATGGTGTACTAACTGGCAGTATGTTATACTCCTGATGGCCTACTCAGTCTGTTTTACCAATCTAGGCTTCACCAAAACACTGGTTACATCCTGGGAAGCCAAGTCTCCCCAACCCTAACGCTAATTTGAGTCTCAGGCCAATTTCCTTTTTGGACTGAAACATAATGCCGTCCACAGAGTGTACCAAATGTCAGTATGGAAGACATCTTGATGTCCCTCTCAGTCTGATTCAGCATGTTAGGCTTCACCAAGGACCCGTTTCCAACCTGGGAAGCCACATCTCCCCATCGCTAGCCCTAACTTGAGATTTTACCCTAATTTTCTTGTGCAAATGTAACAAACCCCCATCCTCATGTTCTACTAAAAGACAGTAGGCACACAATTCCTTTGGCCCTCTCAGTCTGTTTCACCATGCTTGGCTTCACCAACACCGTGTTTCCATTCTGGGAAGCCATATCTCCTGACCGCTAACCCTAACTTGGGTTTTAACCCTAATTTTTTCCTTGGACTGAAACATTTCCCTGTCCACATGGTGTACTAACTGGCAGTATGTTATCCTCCTGATGGCCTACTCAGTCTGTTTTACCAATCTAGGCTTCACCAAAACCCTGGTTACATCCTGGGAAGCCAAGTCTCCCCAACCCTAACCCTAATTTGAGTCTCAGGCCTAATTTCCTTTTTGGACTGAAACATAACGCCGTCCACAGAGTGTACCAAATGTCAGTATGGAAGACATCTTGATGTCCCACTCAGTCTGATTCAGCAAGCTAGGCTTCACCAAGGACGCGTTTCCAACCTGGAAAGCCACATCTCCCCAACCCTAACCCTAACTTGACACTTAACCTGATTTTCTTGTGCAAATGTAACAAACCCCCATCCTCATGTTGTACTAAAAGACAGTAGGCACACAATTCCTTTGGCCCTCTCAGTCTGTTTCACCATGCTTGGCTTCACCAACACCGTGTTTCCATTCTGGGAAGCCATATCTCCTGACCGCTAACCCTAACTTGGGTCTTAACCCTAATTTTTTCTTCGGACTGAAACATTTCCCTGTCCACATGGTGTACTATCTGGCAGTATGTTATACTCCGGATGGCCTACTCAGTCTGTTTTACCAATCTAGGCTTCACCAAAACCCTGGTTACATCCTGGGAAGCCAAGTCTCCCCAACCCTAACCCTAATTTGAGTCTCAGGCCTCGTTTCCTTTTGGGACTGAAACATACCGCCGTCTACAGAGTGTACCAAATGTCAGTATGGAAGACATCTTGATGTCCCACTCAGTCTGATTCAGCAAGCTAGGCTTCACCAAGGACCCGTTTCCAACCTGGGAAGCCACATCTCCCCAACCCTAACCCTAACTTGAGACTTAACCTGATTTTCTTGTGCAAATGTAACAAACCCCCATCCTCATGTTGTACTAAAAGACAGTAGGCACACGATTCCTTTGGCCCTCTCAGTCTGTTTCACCATGCTTGGCTTCAGCAACACCCTGTTTCCATTCTGGGAAGCCATGTCTCCTGACCGCTAACCCTAACTTGGGTCTTAACCCAAATTTCCTCTATGGAATGAAACATGTCCCTGTCCATAGGGTGTATTAACAGGCAGTATGTTATCCTTCTGATGGCCTACTCAGTCTGTTTTACCAAATTAGGCTTCACCAAGACCCTGGTTCCCTCCTGGGAAAACAAGTCTCCCCAACCCTAAAACTAATTTGAGTCTCAGGCCTAATTTCCTTTTTGGACTGAAACATACTGCCGTCCACAGAGTGTACCAAATGTCAGTATGGAAGACATCTTGATGTCCCACTCAGTCTGATTCAGCAAGTTAGGCTTCACCAAGGACCCGTTTCCAACCTGGGAAGCCACATCTCCCCAACCCTAACCCTAACTTGAGACTTAACCTGATTTTCTTGTGCAAATTTAACAAACCCCCATCCTCATGTCCTACTAAAAGACAGTAGGCACACGATTCGTTTGGCCCTCTCAGTCTGTTTCACCATGCTTGGCTTCAGCAACACCCTGTTTCCATTCTGGGAAGCCAAGTCTCCCGACCCCTAACCCTCACTTGGGTCTTAACCCAAATATCCTCTATGGAATGAAACATCTCCCTCTCCATAGGGTGTATTAACAGGCAGTATGTTATCCTCCGGATGGCCTACTCAGTCTGTTTTACCAATCTATGCTTCACCAAGACCCTGGTTCCATCCTGGGAAACCAATTCTCCCCAACCCTAACCCTAATTTGAGTCTCAGCCCATTTTTCCTTTTTGGACTGAAACATACCGCCGTCCACAGAGTGTACCAAATGTCAGTATGGAAGCCATCTTGATGGCGACTCAGTCTGATTCACCAAGCTAGGCTTCACCAAGAACTCGTTTTCTACCTGGCAAGCCACATCTCCCCTTCCCTTGCCCTAACATGAGATTTTACCCCAATTTTCTTGTGCAACTGTAACAAACCGCCGTCCACGCTTTGAAGTAAAAGAAAGAAGGCACCCCGTTCTGATGGCCCACTCAGTCTGTTTTAGCAAGCTTGCCTTCACCAAAGCCCTGATTCCATTCGGGGAAGCCCAGTCTCCCCAATCCTAACCCTAACCTGGGTTTTAACCCTAATTTCCGTTTGGGAATCAAACATCCCCCGTCCAAACAGTGTTCTAAAAGACAGGAGGCAACCCTTGGTGAAGCCCCACTCACTCTATTTCAACATGCTTGGCTTTTCAGAGGCACTGGTTCACTCCTGGGAAGCCAAGTCTCCACAACCCTAACCCTACCTGGAGTCTTAACCCTAATGTTCTTGTGCGACTGTAACAAACGCCCATCCACAGGTTGACAGTAGGCACACCACTCCTTTGGCCCTGTCAGTCTGTTTCACCATGCTTGGCTTCAGCAACACCCTGTTTCCCTTCTGGGAAGCCAAGTCTCCCGACCCCTAACCCTCACTTGGGTCTTAATCCAAATTTCCTCTATGGAATGAAACATGTCCCTGTCCATAGGGTGTATTAACAGGCAGTATGTTATCCTCCTTATGGCCTACTCAGTCTGTTTTACCAATCTAGGCTTCACCAAGACCCTGGTTCCATCCGGGGAAACAAGTCTCCCCAACCCTAACCCTAATTTGAGTCTCAGGCCTAATTTCCTTTTTGGACTGAAACATACCGCCGTCCACAGAGTGTACCAAATGTCAGTATGGAAGACATCTTGATGTCCCACTCAGTCTGATTCAGCAAGTTAGGCTTCACCAAGGACCCGTTTCCAACCTGGGAAGCCACATCTCCCCAACCCTAACCCTAACTTGAGACTTAACCTGATTTTCTTGTGCGAATGTAACAAACCCCCATCCTCATGTTGTACTGAAAGACAGTAGGCACACAATTCCTTTGGCCCTCTCAGTCTGTTTCACCATGCTTGGCTTCAGCAACACCCTGTTTCCATTCTGGGAAGCCATGTCTCCTGACCGCTAACCCTAACTTGGGTCTTAACCCTAATTTTTTCTTCCGACTGAAACATTTCCCTGTCCACATGGTGTACTAACTGGCAGTATGTTATACTCCTGATGGCCTACTCAGTCTGTTTTAACAATCTAGGCTTCACCAAAACCCTGGTTACATCCTGGGAAGCCAAGTCTCCCCAACCCTAACCCTAATTTGAGTCTCAACCCTCATTTTCTTTTTGGACTGAAACATACCGCCGTCCACAGAGTGTATCAAATGTCAGTATGGAAGACATCTTGATGTCCCACTCAGTCTGATTCAGCAAGTTAGGCTTCACCAAGGACCCGTTTCCAACCTGGGAAGCCACATCTCCCCAACCCTAACCCTAACTTCTGACTTAACCCTGATTTTCTTGTGCAAATGTAACAAACCCCCATCCTCATGTTGTACTAAAAGACAGTAGGCACACAATTCCTTTGGCCCTTTCAGTCTGTTTCACCATGCTTGGCTTCAGCAACACCCTGTTTCCCTTCTGGGAAGCCATGTCTCCTGACCGCTAACCCTAACTTGGGTTTTAACCCTAATTTTTTCCTTGGACTGAAACATTTCCCTGTCCACATGGTGTACTAACTGGCAGTATGTTATCCTCCTGATGGCCTACTCAGTCTGTTTTACCAATCTAGGCTTCACCAAAACCCTGGTTACATCCTGGGAAGCCAAGTCTCCCCAACCCTAACCCTAATTTGAGTCTCAGGCCTAATTTCCTTTTTGGACTGAAACATAACGCCGTCCACAGAGTGTACCAAATGTCAGTATGGAAGACATCTTGATGTCCCACTCAGTCTGATTCAGCAAGCTAGGCTTCACCAAGGACGCGTTTCCAACCTGGAAAGCCACATCTCCCCAACCCTAACCCTAACTTGACACTTAACCTGATTTTCTTGTGCAAATGTAACAAACCCCCATCCTCATGTTGTACTAAAAGACAGTAGGCACACAATTCCTTTGGCCCTCTCAGTCTGTTTCACCATGCTTGGCTTCAGCAACACCCTGTTTCCCTTCTGGGAAGCCATGTCTCCTGACCGCTAACCCTAACTTGGGTCTTAACCCTAATTTTTTCCTTGGACTGAAACATTTCCCTGTCCACATGGTGTACTAACTGGCAGTATGTTATACTCCTGATGGCCTACTCAGTCTGTTTTACCAATCTAGGCTTCACCAAAACACTGGTTACATCCTGGGAAGCCAAGTCTCCCCAACCCTAACCCTAATTTGAGTCTCAGGCCCAATTTCCTTTTTGGACTGAAACATAATGCCGTCCACAGAGTGTACCAAATGTCAGTATGGAAGACATCTTGATGTCCCTCTCAGTCTGATTCAGCATGTTAGGCTTCACCAAGGACCCGTTTCCAACCTGGGAAGCCACATCTCCCCATCGCTAGCCCTAACTTGAGATTTTACCCTAATTTTCTTGTGCAAATGTAACAAACCCCCATCCTCATGTTCTACTAAAAGACAGTAGGCACACAATTCCTTTGGCCCTCTCAGTCTGTTTCACCATGCTTGGCTTCACCAACACCCTGTTTCCCTTCTGGGAAGCCATGTCTCCTGACCGCTAACCCTAACTTGGGTCTTAACCCTAATTTTTTCTTTGGACTGAAACAGTTCCCTGTCCACATGGTGTACTAACTGGCAGTATGTTATACTCCTGATGACCTACTCAGTCTGTTTTACCAATCTAGGCTTCACCAAAACCCTGGTTACATCCTGGGAAGCCAAGTCTCCCCAACCCTAACCCTAATTTGAGTCTCAGGCCTCGTTTCCTTTTGGGACTGAAACATACCGCCGTCTACAGAGTGTACCAAATGTCAGTATGGAAGACATCTTGATGTCCCACTCAGTCTGATTCAGCAAGCTAGGCTTCACCAAGGACCCGTTTCCAACCTGGGAAGCCACATCTCCCCAACCCTAACCCTAACTTGAGACTTAACCTGATTTTCTTGTGCAAATGTAACAAACCCCCATCCTCATGTTGTACTAAAAGACAGTAGGCACACGATTCCTTTGGCCCTCTCAGTCTGTTTCACCATGCTTGGCTTCAGCAACACCCTGTTTCCATTCTGGGAAGCCATGTCTCCTGACCGCTAACCCTCACTTGGGTCTTAACCCAAATTTCCTCTATGGAATGAAACATGTCCCTGTCCATAGGGTGTATTAACAGGCAGTATGTTATCCTTCTGATGGCCTACTCAGTCTGTTTTACCAAATTAGGCTTCACCAAGACCCTGGTTCCCTCCTGGGAAAACAAGTCTCCCCAACCCTAAAACTAATTTGAGTCTCAGGCCTAATTTCCTTTTTGGACTGAAACATACTGCCGTCCACAGAGTGTACCAAATGTCAGTATGGAAGACATCTTGATGTCCCACTCAGTCTGATTCAGCAAGTTAGGCTTCACCAAGGACCCGTTTCCAACCTGGGAAGCCACATCTCCCCAACCCTAACCCTAACTTGAGACTTAACCTGATTTTCTTGTGCAAATTTAACAAACCCCCATCCTCATGTCCTACTAAAAGACAGTAGGCACACGATTCGTTTGGCCCTCTCAGTCTGTTTCACCATGCTTGGCTTCAGCAACACCCTGTTTCCATTCTGGGAAGCCAAGTCTCCCGACCCCTAACCCTCACTTGGGTCTTAACCCAAATATCCTCTATGGAATGAAACATCTCCCTCTCCATAGGGTGTATTAACAGGCAGTATGTTATCCTCCGGATGGCCTACTCAGTCTGTTTTACCAATCTATGCTTCACCAAGACCCTGGTTCCATCCTGGGAAACCAATTCTCCCCAACCCTAACCCTAATTTGAGTCTCAGCCCATTTTTCCTTTTTGGACTGAAACATACCGCCGTCCACAGAGTGTACCAAATGTCAGTATGGAAGCCATCTTGATGGCGACTCAGTCTGATTCACCAAGCTAGGCTTCACCAAGAACTCGTTTTCTACCTGGCAAGCCACATCTCCCCTTCCCTTGCCCTAACATGAGATTTTACCCCAATTTTCTTGTGCAACTGTAACAAACCGCCGTCCACGCTTTGAAGTAAAAGAAAGAAGGCACCCCGTTCTGATGGCCCACTCAGTCTGTTTTAGCAAGCTTGCCTTCACCAAAGCCCTGATTCCATTCGGGGAAGCCCAGTCTCCCCAATCCTAACCCTAACCTGGGTTTTAACCCTAATTTCCGTTTGGGAATCAAACATCCCCCGTCCAAACAGTGTTCTAAAAGACAGGAGGCAACCCTTGGTGAAGCCCCACTCACTCTATTTCAACATGCTTGGCTTTTCAGAGGCACTGGTTCACTCCTGGGAAGCCAAGTCTCCACAACCCTAACCCTACCTGGAGTCTTAACCCTAATGTTCTTGTGCGACTGTAACAAACGCCCATCCACAGGTTGACAGTAGGCACACCACTCCTTTGGCCCTGTCAGTCTGTTTCACCATGCTTGGCTTCAGCAACACCCTGTTTCCCTTCTGGGAAGCCAAGTCTCCCGACCCCTAACCCTCACTTGGGTCTTAACCCAAATTTCCTCTATGGAATGAAACATGTCCCTGTCCATAGGGTGTATTAACAGGCAGTATGTTATCCTCCTTATGGCCTACTCAGTCTGTTTTACCAATCTAGGCTTCACCAAGACCCTGGTTCCATCCGGGGAAACAAGTCTCCCCAACCCTAACCCTAATTTGAGTCTCAGGCCTAATTTCCTTTTTGGACTGAAACATACCGCCGTCCACAGAGTGTACCAAATGTCAGTATGGAAGACATCTTGATGTCCCACTCAGTCTGATTCAGCAAGTTAGGCTTCACCAAGGACCCGTTTCCAACCTGGGAAGCCACATCTCCCCAACCCTAACCCTAACTTGAGACTTAACCTGATTTTCTTGTGCGAATGTAACAAACCCCCATCCTCATGTTGTACTGAAAGACAGTAGGCACACAATTCCTTTGGCCCTCTCAGTCTGTTTCACCATGCTTGGCTTCAGCAACACCCTGTTTCCATTCTGGGAAGCCATGTCTCCTGACCGCTAACCCTAACTTGGGTCTTAACCCTAATTTTTTCTTCCGACTGAAACATTTCCCTGTCCACATGGTGTACTAACTGGCAGTATGTTATACTCCTGATGGCCTACTCAGTCTGTTTTAACAATCTAGGCTTCACCAAAACCCTGGTTACATCCTGGGAAGCCAAGTCTCCCCAACCCTAACCCTAATTTGAGTCTCAACCCTCATTTTCTTTTTGGACTGAAACATACCGCCGTCCACAGAGTGTATCAAATGTCAGTATGGAAGACATCTTGATGTCCCACTCAGTCTGATTCAGCAAGTTAGGCTTCACCAAGGACCCGTTTCCAACCTGGGAAGCCACATCTCCCCAACCCTAACCCTAACTTCTGACTTAACCCTGATTTTCTTGTGCAAATGTAACAAACCCCCATCCTCATGTTGTACTAAAAGACAGTAGGCACACAATTCCTTTGGCCCTTTCAGTCTGTTTCACCATGCTTGGCTTCAGCAACACCCTGTTTCCCTTCTGGGAAGCCATGTCTCCTGACCGCTAACCCTAACTTGGGTTTTAACCCTAATTTTTTCCTTGGACTGAAACATTTCCCTGTCCACATGGTGTACTAACTGGCAGTATGTTATCCTCCTGATGGCCTACTCAGTCTGTTTTACCAATCTAGGCTTCACCAAAACCCTGGTTACATCCTGGGAAGCCAAGTCTCCCCAACCCTAACCCTAATTTGAGTCTCAGGCCTAATTTCCTTTTTGGACTGAAACATAACGCCGTCCACAGAGTGTACCAAATGTCAGTATGGAAGACATCTTGATGTCCCACTCAGTCTGATTCAGCAAGCTAGGCTTCACCAAGGACGCGTTTCCAACCTGGAAAGCCACATCTCCCCAACCCTAACCCTAACTTGACACTTAACCTGATTTTCTTGTGCAAATGTAACAAACCCCCATCCTCATGTTGTACTAAAAGACAGTAGGCACACAATTCCTTTGGCCCTCTCAGTCTGTTTCACCATGCTTGGCTTCAGCAACACCCTGTTTCCCTTCTGGGAAGCCATGTCTCCTGACCGCTAACCCTAACTTGGGTCTTAACCCTAATTTTTTCCTTGGACTGAAACATTTCCCTGTCCACATGGTGTACTAACTGGCAGTATGTTATACTCCTGATGGCCTACTCAGTCTGTTTTACCAATCTAGGCTTCACCAAAACACTGGTTACATCCTGGGAAGCCAAGTCTCCCCAACCCTAACCCTAATTTGAGTCTCAGGCCCAATTTCCTTTTTGGACTGAAACATAATGCCGTCCACAGAGTGTACCAAATGTCAGTATGGAAGACATCTTGATGTCCCTCTCAGTCTGATTCAGCATGTTAGGCTTCACCAAGGACCCGTTTCCAACCTGGGAAGCCACATCTCCCCATCGCTAGCCCTAACTTGAGATTTTACCCTAATTTTCTTGTGCAAATGTAACAAACCCCCATCCTCATGTTCTACTAAAAGACAGTAGGCACACAATTCCTTTGGCCCTCTCAGTCTGTTTCACCATGCTTGGCTTCACCAACACCCTGTTTCCCTTCTGGGAAGCCATGTCTCCTGACCGCTAACCCTAACTTGGGTCTTAACCCTAATTTTTTCTTTGGACTGAAACAGTTCCCTGTCCACATGGTGTACTAACTGGCAGTATGTTATACTCCTGATGACCTACTCAGTCTGTTTTACCAATCTAGGCTTCACCAAAACCCTGGTTACATCCTGGGAAGCCAATTCTCCCCAACCCTAACCCTAATTTGAGTCTTAGCCCTAATTTCCTTTTTGGACTGAAACATACCGCCGTCCACAGAGTGTACCAAATGTCAGTATGGAAGACATCTTGATGTCCCACTCAGTCTGATTCAGCAAGCTAGGCTTCACCAAGGACCCGTTTCCAACCTGGGAAGCCACATCTCCCCAACCCTAACCCTCACTTGAGACTTAACCTGATTTTCTTGTGCAAATGTAACAAACCCCCATCCTCATGTTGTACTAAAAGACAGTAGGCACACGATTCCTTTGGCCCTCTCAGTCTGTTTCACCATGCTTGGCTTCAGCAACACTGTGTTTCCATTCTGGGAAGCCATATCTCCTGACCGCTAACCCTAACTTGGGTCTTAACCCTAATTTTTTCTTCCGACTGAAACATTTCCCTGTCCACATGGTGTACTAACTGGCAGTATGTTATACTCCTGATGGCCTACTCAGTCTGTTTTACCAATCTAGGCTTCACCAAAACCCTGGTTACATCCTGGGAAGCCAAGTCTCCCCAACCCTAACCCTAATTTGAGTCTCAGGCCTCGTTTCCTTTTGGGACTGAAACATACCGCCGTCCACAGAGTGTACCAAATGTCAGTATGGAAGCCATCTTGATGGCGACTCAGTCTGATTCACCAAGCTAGGCTTCACCAAGAACTCGTTTTCTACCTGGCAAGCCACATCTCCCCATCCCTAGCCCTAACATGAGATTTTACCCCAATTTTCTTGTGCAACTGTAACAAACCGCCGTCCACGCTTTGTAGTAAAAGAAAGAAGGCACCCCGTTCTGATGGCCCACTCAGTCTGTTTTAGCAAGCTTGCCTTCACCAAAGCCCTGTTTCCATTCGAGGAAGCCCAGTCTCCCCAATCCTAACCCTAACCTGGGTTTTAACCCTAATTTCCGTTTGGGAATCAAACATCCCCCGTCCAAACAGTGTTCTAAAAGACAGGAGGCAACCCTTGGTGAAGCCCCACTCACTCTATTTCAACATGCTTGGCTTTTCAGAGGCCCTGGTTCACTCCTGGGAAGCCAAGTCTCCACAACCCTAACCCTACCTGGAGTCTTAACCCTAATGTTCTTGTGCGACTGTAACAAACGCCCATCCACAGGTTGACAGTAGGCACACCACTCCTTTGGCCCTGTCAGTCTGTTTCACCATGCTTGGCTTCAGCAACACCCTGTTTCCCTTCTGGGAAGCCAAGTCTCCCGACCCCTAACCCTCACTTGGGTCTTAACCCAAATTTCCTCTATGGATTGAAACATGTCCCTGTCCATAGGGTGTATTAACAGGCAGTATGTTATCCTTCTGATGGCCTACTCAGTCTGTTTTACCAAATTAGGCTTCACCAAGACCCTGGTTCCCTCCTGGGAAAACAAGTCTCCCCAACCCTAAAACTAATTTGAGTCTCAGGCCTAATTTCCTTTTTGGACTGAAACATACTGCCGTCCACAGAGTGTACCAAATGTCAGTATGGAAGACATCTTGATGTCCCACTCAGTCTGATTCAGCAAGTTAGGCTTCACCAAGGACCCGTTTCCAACCTGGGAAGCCACATCTCCCCAACCCTAACCCTAACTTGAGACTTAACCTGATTTTCTTGTGCAAATTTAACAAACCCCCATCCTCATGTCCTACTAAAAGACAGTAGGCACACGATTCGTTTGGCCCTCTCAGTCTGTTTCACCATGCTTGGCTTCAGCAACACCCTGTTTCCCTTCTGGGAAGCCAAGTCTCCCGACCCCTAACCCTCACTTGGGTCTTAACCCAAATATCCTCTATGGAATGAAACATCTCCCTCTCCATAGGGTGTATTAACAGGCAGTATGTTATCCTCCGGATGGCCTACTCAGTCTGTTTTACCAATCTATGCTTCACCAAGACCCTGGTTCCATCCTGGGAAACCAATTCTCCCCAACCCTAACCCTAATTTGAGTCTTAGCCCATTTTTCCTTTTTGGACTGAAACATACCGCCGTCCACAGAGTGTACCAAATGTCAGTATGGAAGCCATCTTGATGGCGACTCAGTCTGATTCACCAAGCTAGGCTTCACCAAGAACTCGTTTTCTACCTGGCAAGCCACATCTCCCCTTCCCTAGCCCTAACATGAGATTTTACCCCAATTTTCTTGTGCAACTGTAACAAACCGCCGTCCACGCTTTGAAGTAAAAGAAAGAAGGCACCCCGTTCTGATGGCCCACTCAGTCTGTTTTAGCAAGCTTGCCTTCACCAAAGCCCTGATTCCATTCGGGGAAGCCCAGTCTCCCCAATCCTAACCCTAACCTGGGTTTTAACCCTAATTTCCGTTTGGGAATCAAACATCCCCCGTCCAAACAGTGTTCTAAAAGACAGGAGGCAACCCTTGGTGAAGCCCCACTCACTCTATTTCAACATGCTTGGCTTTTCAGAGGCACTGGTTCACTCCTGGGAAGCCAAGTCTCCACAACCCTAACCCTACCTGGAGTCTTAACCCTAATGTTCTTGTGCGACTGTAACAAACGCCCATCCACAGGTTGACAGTAGGCACACCACTCCTTTGGCCCTGTCAGTCTGTTTCACCATGCTTGGCTTCAGCAACACCCTGTTTCCCTTCTGGGAAGCCAAGTCTCCCGACCCCTAACCCTCACTTGGGTCTTAACCCTAATTTCCTCTATGGAATGAAACATGTCCCTGTCCATAGGGTGTATTAACAGGCAGTATGTTATCCTCCTGATGGCCTACTCAGTCTGTTTTACCAATCTATGCTTCACCAAGACCCTGGTTCCATCCTGGGAAACCAATTCTCCCCAACCCTAACCCTAATTTGAGTCTTAGCCCTAATTTCCTTTTTGGACTGAAACATACCGCCGTCCACAGAGTGTACCAAATGTCAGTATGGAAGACATCTTGATGTCCCACTCAGTCTGATTCAGCAAGCTAGGCTTCACCAAGGACCTATTTCTAGCCTGGGAAGCCACATCTCCCCAACCCTAACCCTAACTTGAGACTCAACCTGATTTCGTTGTGCAAATGTAACAAACCCCCATCCTCATGTTGTACTAAAAGACAGTAGGCACACAATTCCTTTGGCCCTCTCAGTCTGTTTCACCATGCTTGGCTTCAGCAACACCGTGTTTCCATTCTGGGAAGCCATATCTCCTGACAGCTAACCCTAACTTGGGTCTTAACCCTAATTTTTTTCTTCCGAATGAAACATTTCCCTGTCCACATGGTGTACTAACTGGCAGTATGTTATCCTCCTGATGGCCTACTCAGTCTGTTTTACCAATCTAGGCTTCACCAAAACCCTGGTTACATCCTGGGAAGCCAAGTCTCCCCAACCCTAACCCTAATTTGAGTCTCAGGCCTCGTTTCCTTTTGGGACTGAAACATACCGCCGTCCACAGAGTGTACTAAATGTCAGTATGGAAGACATCTTGATGTCCCACTCAGTCTGATTCAGCAAGCTAGGCTTCACCAAGGACCCATTTCCAACCTGGGAAGCCACATCTCCCCAACCCTAACCCTAACTTGAGACTTAACCTGATTTTCTTGTGCAAATGTAACAAACCCCCATCCTCATGTTGTACTAAAAGACAGTAGGCACACGATTCCTTTGGCCCTCTCAGTCTGTTTCACCATGCTTGGCTTCAGCAACACCCTGTTTCCCTTCTGGGAAGCCATGTCTCCTGACCGCTAACCCTAACTTGGGTCTTAACCCTAATTTTTTCTTTGGACTGAAACATTTCCCTGTCCACATGGTGTACTAACTGGCAGTATGTTATACTCCTGATGGCCTACTCAGTCTGTTTTACCAATCTAGGCTTCACCAAAACCCTGGTTACAACCTGGGAAGCCAAGTCTCCCCAACCCTAACCCTAATTTGAGTCTCAGGCCTAATTTCCTTTTTGGACTGAAACATACTGCCGTCCACAGAGTGTACCAAATGTCAGTATGGAAGACATCTTGATGTCCCACTCAGTCTGATTCAGCAAGTTAGGCTTCACCAAGGACCCGTTTCCAACCTGGGAAGCCACATCTCCCCAACCCTAACCCTCACATGAGACTTAACCTGATTTTCTTGTGCAAATGTAACAAACCCCCATCCTCATGTCCTACTAAAAGACAGTAGGCACACGATTCCTTTGGCCCTCTCAGTCTGTTTCACCATGCTTGGCTTCAGCAACACCCTGTTTCCCTTCTGGGAAGCCAAGTCTCCCGACCCCTAACCCTCACTTGGGTCTTAACCCAAATATCCTCTATGGAATGAAACATCTCCCTCTCCATAGGGTGTATTAACAGGCAGTATGTTATCCTCCTGATGGCCTACTCAGTCTGTTTTACCAATCTATGCTTCACCAAGACCCTGGTTCCATCCTGGGAAACCAATTCTCCCCAACCCTAACCCTAATTTGAGTCTTAGCCCTTTTTTCCTTTTTGGACTGAAACATACCGCCGTCCACAGAGTGTACCAAATGTCAGTATGGAAGCCATCTTGATGGCGACTCAGTCTGATTCACCAAGCTAGGCTTCACCAAGAACTCGTTTTCTACCTGGCAAGCCACATCTCCCCATCCCTAGCCCTAACATGAGATTTTACCCCAATTTTCTTGTGCAACTGTAACAAACCGCCGTCCACGCTTTGTAGTAAAAGAAAGAAGGCACCCCGTTCTGATGGCCCACTCTGTCTGTTTTAGCAAGCTTGCCTTCACCAAAGCCCTGTTTCCATTCGGGGAAGCCCAGTCTCCCCAATCCTAACCCTAACCTGGGTTTTAACCCTAATTTCCGTTTGGGAATCAAACATCCCCGGTCCAAACAGTGTTCTAAAAGACAGGAGGCAACCCTTGGTGAAGCCCCACTCACTCTATTTCAACATGCTTGGCTTTTCAGAGGCCCTGGTTCACTCCTGGGAAGCCAAGTCTCCACAACCCTAACCCTACCTGGAGTCTTAACCCTAATGTTCTTGTGCGACTGTAACAAACGCCCATCCACAGGTTGACAGTAGGCACACCACTCCTTTGGCCCTGTCAGTCTGTTTCACCATGCTTGGCTTCAGCAACACCCTGTTTCCCTTCTGGGAAGCCAAGTCTCCCGACCCCTAACCCTCACTTGGGTCTTAACCCAAATTTCCTCTATGGATTGAAACATGTCCCTGTCCATAGGGTGTATTAACAGGCAGTATGTTATCCTCCTGATGGCCTACTCAGTCTGTTTTACCAAATTAGGCTTCACCAAGACCCTGGTTCCCTCCTGGGAAAACAAGTCTCCCCAACCCTAAAACTAATTTGAGTCTCAGGCCTAATTTCCTTTTTGGACTGAAACATACTGTCGTCCACAGAGTGTACCAAATGTCAGTATGGAAGACATCTTGATGTCCCACTCAGTCTGATTCAGCAAGTTAGGCTTCACCAAGGACCCGTTTCCAACCTGGGAAGCCACATCTCCCCAACCCTAACCCTAACTTGAGACTTAACCTGATTTTCTTGTGCAAATGTAACAAACCCCCATCCTCATGTCCTACTAAAAGACAGTAGGCACACGATTCGTTTGGCCCTCTCAGTCTGTTTCACCATGCTTGGCTTCAGCAACACCCTGTTTCCATTCTGGGAAGCCAAGTCTCCCGACCCCTAACCCTCACTTGGGTCTTAACCCAAATATCCTCTATGGAATGAAACATCTCCCTCTCCATAGGGTGTATTAACAGGCAGTATGTTATCCTCCTGATGGCCTACTCAGTCTGTTTTACCAATCTATGCTTCACCAAGACCCTGGTTCCATCCTGGGAAACCAATTCTCCCCAACCCTAACCCTAATTTGAGTCTCAGCCCGTTTTTCCTTTTTGGACTGAAACATACCGCCGTCCACAGAGTGTACCAAATGTCAGTATGGAAGCCATCTTGATGGCGACTCAGTCTGATTCACCTGGCTAGGCTTCACCAAGAACTCGTTTTCTACCTGGCAAGCCACATCTCCCCTTCCCTAGCCCTAACATGAGATTTTACCCCAATTTTCTTGTGCAACTGTAACAAACCGCCGTCCACGCTTTGAAGTAAAAGAAAGAAGGCACCCCGTTCTGATGGCCCACTCAGTCTGTTTTAGCAAGCTTGCCTTCACCAAAGCCCTGATTCCATTCGGGGAAGCCCAGTCTCCCCAATCCTAACCCTAACCTGGGTTTTAACCCTAATTTCCGTTTGGGAATCAAACATCCCCCGTCCAAACAGTGTTCTAAAAGACAGGAGGCAACCCTTGGTGAAGCCCCACTCACTCTATTTCAACATGCTTGGCTTTTCAGAGGCCCTGGTTCACTCCTGGGAAGCCAAGTCTCCACAACCCTAACCCTACCTGGAGTCTTAACCCTAATGTTCTTGTGCGACTGTAACAAACGCCCATCCACAGGTTGACAGTAGGCACACCACTCCTTTGGCCCTGTCAGTCTGTTTCACCATGCTTGGCTTCAGCAACACCCTGTTTCCCTTCTGGGAAGCCAAGTCTCCCGACCCCTAACCCTCACTTGGGTCTTAACCCAAATTTCCTCTATGGAATGAAACATGTCCCTGTCCATAGGGTGTATTAACAGGCAGTATGTTATCCTCCTGATGGCCTACTCAGTCTGTTTTACCAATCTATGCTTCACCAAGACCCCGGTTCCATCCTGGGAAACCAATTCTCCCCAACCCTAACCCTAATTTGAGTCTTAGCCCTAATTTCCTTTTTGGACTGAAACATACCGCCGTCCACAGAGTGTACCAAATGTCAGTATGGAAGACATCTTGATGTCCCACTCAGTCTGATTCAGCATGCTAGGCTTCACCAAGGACCTATTTCCAGCATGGGAAGCCACATCTCCCCAACCCTAACCCTAACTTGAGACTCAACCTGATTTCGTTGTGCAAATGTAACAAACCCCCATCCTCACGTTGTACTAAAAGACAGTAGGCACACAATTCCTTTGGCCCTCTCAGTCTGTTTCACCATGCTTGGCTTCAGCAACACCGTGTTTCCATTCTGGGAAGCCATATCTCCTGACAGCTAACCCTAACTTGGGTCTTAACCCTAATTTTTTTCTTCCGACTGAAACATTTCCCTGTCCACATGGTGTACTAACTGGCAGTATGTTATACTCCTGATGGCCTACTCAGTCTGTTTTACCAATCTAGGCTTCACCAAAACCCTGGTTACATCCTGGGAAGCCAAGTCTCCCCAACCCTAACCCTAATTTGAGTCTCAACCCTCATTTCCTTTTGGGACTGAAACATACCGCCATCCACAGAGTGTACCAAATGTCAGTATGGAAGACATCTTGATGTCCCACTCAGTCTGATTCAGCAAGCTAGGCTTCACCAAGGACCCATTTCCAACCTGGGAAGCCACATCTCCCCAACCCTAATCCTAACTTGAGACTTAACCTGATTTTGTTGTGCAAATGTAACAAACCCCCATCCTCATGTGGTACTAAAAGACAGTAGGCACACAATTCCTTTGGTCCTCTCAGTCTGTTTGACCATGCTTGGCTTCAGCAACACCCTGTTTCCCTTCTGGGAAGCCAAGTCTCCCGACCCCTAACCCTCACTTGGGTCTTAACCCAAATTTCCTCTATGGAATGAAACATCTCCCTCTCCATAGGGTGTATTAACAGGCAGTATGTTATCCTCCGGATGGCCTACTCAGTCTGTTTTACCAATCTATGCTTCACCAAGACCCTGGTTCCATCCTGGGAAACCAATTCTCCCCAACCCTAACCCTAATTTGAGTCTCAGCCCGTTTTTCCTTTTTGGACTGAAACATACCGCCGTCCACAGAGTGTACCAATGTCAGTATGGAAGCCATCTTGATGGCGACTCAGTCTGATTCACCAAGCTAGGCTTCACCAAGAACTCGTTTTCTACCTGGCAAGCCACATCTCCCCTTCCCTAGCCCTAACATGAGATTTTACCCCAATTTTCTTGTGCAACTGTAACAAACCGCCGTCCACGCTTTGAAGTAAAAGAAAGAAGGCACCCCGTTCTGATGGCCCACTCAGTCTGTTTTAGCAAGCTTGCCTTCACCGAAGCCCTGATTCCATTCGGGGAAGCCCAGTCTCCCCAATCCTAACCCTAACCTGGGTTTTAACCCTAATTTCCGTTTGGGAATCAAACATCCCCCGTCCAAACAGTGTTCTAAAAGACAGGAGGCAACCTTTGGTGAAGCCCCACTCACTCTATTTCAACATGCTTGGCTTTTCAGAGGCCCTGGTTCACTCCTGGGAAGCCAAGTCTCCACAACCCTAACCCTACCTGGAGTCTTAACCCTAATGTTCTTGTGCGACTGTAACAAACGCCCATCCACAGGTTGACAGTAGGCACACCACTCCTTTGGCCCTGTCAGTCTGTTTCACCATGCTTGGCTTCAGCAACACCCTGTTTCCCTTCTGGGAAGCCAAGTCTCCCGACCCCTAACCCTCACTTGGGTCTTAACCCAAATTTCCTCTATGGAATGAAACATGTCCCTGTCCACATGGTGTACTAACTGGCAGTATGTTATACTCCTGATGGCCTACTCAGTCTGTTTTACCAATCTAGGCTTCACCAAAACCCTGGTTCCATCCTGGGAAGCCAAGTGTCCCCAACCCTAACCCTAATTTGAGTCTCAACCCTCATTTCCTTTTGGGACTGAAACATACCGCCATCCACAGAGTGTACCAAATGTCAGTATGGAAGACATCTTGATGTCCCACTCAGTCTGATTCAGCAAGCTAGGCTTCACCAAGGACCCATTTCCAACCTGGGAAGCCACATCTCCCCAACCCTAACCCTAACTTCCGACTTAACCCTGATTTTCTTGTGCAAATGTAACAAACCCCCATCCTCATGTTGTACTAAAAGACAGTAGGCATACAATTCCTTTGGCCGTCTCAGTCTGTTTCACCATGCTTGGCTTCAGCAACACCCTGTTTCCATTCTGGGAAGCCATGTCTCCTGACCGCTAACCCTAACTTGGGTCTTAACCCTAATTTTTTCTTTGGACTGAAACATTTCCCTGTCCACATGGTGTACTAACTGGCAGTATGTTCTCCTCCTGATGGCCTACTCAGTCTGTTTTAGCAATCTAGGCTTCACCAAGACCCTGGTTACATCCTGGGAAGCCAAGTCTCCCCAACCCTAACCCTAATTTGAGTCTCAGGCCAAATTTCCTTTTTGGACTGAAACATACCGCCGTCCACAGAGTGTACCAAATGTCAGTATGGAAGCCATCTTGATGTCCCACTCAGTCTGATTCAGCAAGCTAGGCTTCACCAAGGACGCGTTTCCAACCTGGGAAGCCACATCTCCCCAACCCTAACCCTTACTTGAGACTTAACCTGATTTTCTTGTGCAAATGTAACAAACCCCCATCCTCATGTCCTACTAAAAGACAGTAGGCACACGATTCGTTTGGCCCTCTCAGTCTGTTTCACCATGCTTGGCTTCAGCAACACCCTGTTTCCCTTCTGGGAAGCCAAGTCTCCCGACCCCTAACCCTCACTTGGGTCTTAACCCAAATTTCCTCTATGGAATGAAACATCTCCCTCTCCATAGGGTGTATTAACAGGCAGTATGTTATCCGCCGGATGGCCTACTCAGTCTGTTTTACCAATCTATGCTTCACCAAGACCCTGGTTCCATCCTGGGAAACCAATTCTCCCCAACCCTAACCCTAATTTGAGTCTCAGCCCGTTTTTCCTTTTTGGACTGAAACATACCGCCGTCCACAGAGTGTACCAAATGTCAGTATGGAAGCCATCTTGATGGCGACTCAGTCTGATTCACCAAGCTAGGCTTCACCAAGAACTCGTTTTCTACCTGGCAAGCCACATCTCCCCTTCCCTAGCCCTAACATGAGATTTTACCCCAATTTTCTTGTGCAACTGTAACAAACCGCCGTCCACGCTTTGAAGTAAAAGAAAGAAGGCACCCCGTTCTGATGGCCCACTCAGTCTGTTTTAGAAAGCTTGCCTTCACCGAAGCCCTGATTCCATTCGGGGAAGCCCAGTCTCCCCAATCCTAACCCTAACCTGGGCTTTAACCCTAATTTCCGTTTGGGAATCAAACATCCCCCGTCCAAACAGTGTTCTAAAAGACAGGAGGCAACCCTTGGTGAAGCCCCACTCACTCTATTTCAACATGCTTGGCTTTTCAGAGGCCCTGGTTCACTCCTGGGAAGCCAAGTCTCCACAACCCTAACCCTACCTGGAGTCTTAACCCTAATGTTCTTGTGCGACTGTAACAAACGCCCATCCACAGGTTGACAGTAGGCACACCACTCCTTTGGCCCTGTCAGTCTGTTTCACCATGCTTGGCTTCAGCAACACCCTGTTTCCCTTCTGGGAAGCCAAGTCTCCCGACCCCTAACCCACACTTGGGTCTTAACCCAAATTTCCTCTATGGAATGAAACATGTCCCTGTCCATAGGGTGTATTAACAGGCAGTATGTTATCCTCCTGATGGCCTACTCAGTCTGTTTTACCAATCTAGGCTTCACCAAAACCCTGGTTACATCCTGGGAAGCCAAGTCTCCCCAACCCTAACCCTAATTTGAGTCTCAACCCTCATTTCCTTTTGGGACTGAAACATACCGCCATCCACAGAGTGTACCAAATGTCAGTATGGAAGACATCTTGATGTCCCACTCAGTCTGATTCAGCAAGCTAGGCTTCACCAAGGACCCATTTCCAACCTGGGAAGCCACATCTCCCCAACCCTAACCCTAACTTCTGACTTAACCCTGATTTTCTTGTGCAAATGTAACAAACCCCCATCCTCATGTTGTACTAAAAGACAGTAGGCATACAATTCCTTTGGCCGTCTCAGTCTGTTTCACCATGCTTGGCTTCAGCAACACCCTGTTTCCATTCTGGGAAGCCATGTCTCCTGACCGCTAACCCTAACTTGGGTCTTAACCCTAATTTTTTCTTTGGACTGAAACATTTCCCTGTCCACATGGTGTACTAACTGGCAGTATGTTCTCCTCCTGATGGCCTACTCAGTCTGTTTTAGCAATCTAGGCTTCACCAAGACCCTGGTTACATCCTGGGAAGCCAAGTCTCCCCAACCCTAACCCTAATTTGAGTCTCAGGCCAAATTTCCTTTTTGGACTGAAACATACCGCCGTCCACAGAGTGTACCAAATGTCAGTATGGAAGCCATCTTGATGTCCCACTCAGTCTGATTCAGCAAGCTAGGCTTCACCAAGGACCTATTTCCAGCCTGGGAAGCCACATCTCCCCAACCCTAACCCTAACTTGAGACTCAACCTGATTTCGTTGTGCAAATGTAACAAACCCCCATCCTCATGTTGTACTAAAAGACAGTAGGCACACAATTCCTTTGGCCCTCTCAGTCTGTTTCACCATGCTTGGCTTCAGCAACACCGTGTTTCCATTCTGGGAAGCCATATCTCCTGACAGCTAACCCTAACTTGGGTCTTAACCCTAATTTTTTTCTTCCGACTGAAACATTTCCCTGTCCACATGGTGTACTAACTGGCAGTATGTTATACTCCTGATGGCCTACTCAGTCTGTTTTACCAATCTAGGCTTCACCAAAACCCTGGTTACATCCTGGGAAGCCAAGTGTCCCCAACCCTAACCCTAATTTGAGTCTCAACCCTCATTTCCTTTTGGGACTGAAACATACCGCCATCCACAGAGTGTACCAAATGTCAGTATGGAAGACATCTTGATGTCCCACTCAGTCTGATTCAGCAAGCTAGGCTTCACCAAGGACCCATTTCCAACCTGGGAAGCCACATCTCCCCAACCCTAACCCTTACTTGAGACTTAACCTGATTTTCTTGTGCAAATGTAACAAACCCCCATCCTCATGTGGTACTAAAAGACAGTAGGCACACAATTCCTTTGGTCCTCTCAGTCTGTTTCACCATGCTTGGCTTCAGCAACACCCTGTTTCCCTTCTGGGAAGCCAAGTCTCCCGACCCCTAACCCTCACTTGGGTCTTAACCCAAATTTCCTCTATGGAATGAAACATCTCCCTCTCCATAGGGTGTATTAACAGGCAGTATGTTATCCGCCGGATGGCCTACTCAGTCTGTTTTACCAATCTATGCTTCACCAAGACCCTGGTTCCATCCTGGGAAACCAATTCTCCCCAACCCTAACCCTAATTTGAGTCTCAGCCCGTTTTTCCTTTTTGGACTGAAACATACCGCCGTCCACAGAGTGTACCAAATGTCAGTATGGAAGCCATCTTGATGGCGACTCAGTCTGATTCACCAAGCTAGGCTTCACCAAGAACTCGTTTTCTACCTGGCAAGCCACATCTCCCCTTCCCTAGCCCTAACATGAGATTTTACCCCAATTTTCTTGTGCAACTGTAACAAACCGCCGTCCACGCTTTGAAGTAAAAGAAAGAAGGCACCCCGTTCTGATGGCCCACTCAGTCTGTTTTAGAAAGCTTGCCTTCACCGAAGCCCTGATTCCATTCGGGGAAGCCCAGTCTCCCCAATCCTAACCCTAACCTGGGTTTTAACCCTAATTTCCGTTTGGGAATCAAACATCCCCCGTCCAAACAGTGTTCTAAAAGACAGGAGGCAACCCTTGGTGAAGCCCCACTCACTCTATTTCAACATGCTTGGCTTTTCAGAGGCCCTGGTTCACTCCTGGGAAGCCAAGTCTCCACAACCCTAACCCTACCTGGAGTCTTAACCCTAATGTTCTTGTGCGACTGTAACAAACGCCCATCCACAGGTTGACAGTAGGCACACCACTCCTTTGGCCCTGTCAGTCTGTTTCACCATGCTTGGCTTCAGCAACACCCTGTTTCCCTTCTGGGAAGCCAAGTCTCCCGACCCCTAACCCACACTTGGGTCTTAACCCAAATTTCCTCTATGGAATGAAACATGTCCCTGTCCATAGGGTGTATTAACAGGCAGTATGTTATCCTCCTGATGGCCTACTCAGTCTGTTTTACCAATCTAGGCTTCACCAAAACCCTGGTTACATCCTGGGAAGCCAAGTCTCCCCAACCCTAACCCTAATTTGAGTCTCAACCCTCATTTCCTTTTGGGACTGAAACATACCGCCATCCACAGAGTGTACCAAATGTCAGTATGGAAGACATCTTGATGTCCCACTCAGTCTGATTCAGCAAGCTAGGCTTCACCAAGGACCCATTTCCAACCTGGGAAGCCACATCTCCCCAACCCTAACCCTAACTTCTGACTTAACCCTGATTTTCTTGTGCAAATGTAACAAACCCCCATCCTCATGTTGTACTAAAAGACAGTAGGCATACAATTCCTTTGGCCCTCTCAGTCTGTTTCACCATGCTTGGCTTCAGCAACACCCTGTTTCCATTCTGGGAAGCCATGTCTCCTGACCGCTAACCCTAACTTGGGTCTTAACCCTAATTTTTTCTTTGGACTGAAACATTTCCCTGTCCACATGGTGTACTAACTGGCAGTATGTTCTCCTCCTGATGGCCTACTCAGTCTGTTTTAGCAATCTAGGCTTCACCAAGACCCTGGTTACATCCTGGGAAGCCAAGTCTCCCCAACCCTAACCCTAATTTGAGTCTCAGGCCAAATTTCCTTTTTGGACTGAAACATACCGCCGTCCACAGAGTGTACCAAATGTCAGTATGGAAGCCATCTTGATGTCCCACTCAGTCTGATTCAGCAAGCTAGGCTTCACCAAGGACCCGTTTCCAACCTGGGAAGCCACATCTCCCCAACCCTAACCCTAACTTGAGACTTAACCTGATTTTCTTGTGCGAATGTAACAAACCCCCATCCTCATGTTGTACTAAAAGACAGTAGGCACACAATTCCTTTGGCCCTCTCAGTCTGTTTCACCATGCTTGGCTTCAGCAACACCCTGTTTCCCTTCTGGGAAGCCATGTCTCCTGACCGCTAACCCTAACTTGGGTTTTAACCCTAATTTTTTCCTTGGACTGAAACATTTCCCTGTCCACATGGTGTACTAACTGGCAGTATGTTATCCTCCTGATGGCCTACTCAGTCTGTTTTACCAATCTAGGCTTCACCAAAACCCTGGTTACATCCTGGGAAGCCAAGTCTCCCCAACCCTAACCCTAATTTGAGTCTCAGGCTTAATTTCCTTTTTGGACTGAAACATACCGCCGTCCACAGAGTGTACCAAATGTCAGTATGGAAGACATCTTGATGTCCCACTCAGTCTGATTCAGCAAGCTAGGCTTCACCAAGGACCCGTTTCCAACCTGGAAAGCCACATCTCCCCAACCCTAACCCTAACTTGAGACTTAACCTGATTTTCTTGTGCAAATGTAACAAACCCCCATCCTCATGTTGTACTAAAAGACAGTAGGCACACAATTCCTTTGGCCCTCTCAGTCTGTTTCACCATGCTTGGCTTCAGCAACACCCTGTTTCCCTTCTGGGAAGCCAAGTCTCCCAACCCCTAACCCTCACTTGGGTCTTAACCCAAATATCCTCTATGGAATGAAACATCTCCCTCTCCATAGGGTGTATTAACAGGCAGTATGTTATCCTCCTGATGGCCTACTCAGTCTGTTTTACCATTCTATGCTTCACCAAGACCCTGGTTCCATCCTGGGAAACCAATTCTCCCCAACCCTAACCCTAATTTGATTCTTAGCCCTTTTTTCCTTTTTGGACTGAAACATACCGCCGTCCACAGAGTGTACCAAATGTCAGTATGGAAGCCACCTTGATGGCGACTAAGTCTGATTCACCAAGCTAGGCTTCACCAAGAACTCGTTTTCTACCTGGCAAGCCACATCTCCCCATCCCTAGCCCTAACATGAGATTTTACCCCAATTTTCTTGTGCAACTGTAACAAACCGCCGTCCACACTTTGCACTAAAAGATAGTACGCACCCCGTTCTGATGTCCCACTCAGTCTGTTTTACCATGCTCGCCTTCACCAACACCCTGTTTCCATTCTGGGAAGCCCATTCTCCCGAACCCTACCCTAACTTGGGTTTTAACCCTAATTTCCTCTTGGGAATGAAACATCCCCAGTCCACACAGTGTACTAAAAGACAGGAGGCAACTTTCATGAAGGCCCACTCATTCTCTTTCAACATGTTTGGCTTTTCCGAGGCCATGGTTCACTCCTGGGAAGTCAAGTCTCCCCAACCCTAACCCTAACTTGGATCTTAACCCTAATTTCCTCTTGGGACTGAAACATGTCCCTGTCAACACTGTGTACTAACAGGCAATATATTATCCTCCTGATGGCCCATTCAGTCTGTTTTACCAATCGAGGCTTCACCAAGACCCTGGTTCCATCCTCGGAAGCCCAGTCTGCCCAACCCTAACCCTAACTTGGTTTTTAACCCAAATATTGTTGAGGAACTTTAACATCCCATATTCCACACGGTGTACTAAAAGACAGGAGGAAACCCATCCTGATGGGCCACTCAATCTGTTTCAGCATGCTTGGCTTTAGCGAGTTCCTGTTTCCCTCCTGAGAAGGCCAGTCTCCCCAACCCTAACCCTAATTAGAGTATCAACCCTAATTTCCTTTTTGGACTGAAACATACCGCCGTCCACAGAGTGTACCAAATATCAGTATGGAAGACATCTTGATGTCCCACTCAGTCTGATTCAGCAAGCTAGGCTTCACCAAGGACCCGTTTCCAACCTGGGAAGCCACATCTCCCCAACCCTAACCCTAACTTGAGACTTAAAGCTGATTTTCTTGTGCAAATGTAACAAACCCCCATCCTCATGTTGTACTAAAAGACAGTAGGCACACAATTCCTTTGGCCCTCTCAGTCTGTTTCACCATGCTTGGCTTCAGCAACACCCTGTTTCCCTTCTGGGAAGCCATGTCTCCTGACCTCTAACCCTAACTTGGGTCTTAACCCTAATTTTTTCTTTGGACTGAAACATTTCCCTGTCCACATGGTGTACTATCTGGCAGTATGTTATACTCCTGATGGCCTACTCAGTCTGTTTTACCAATCTAGGCTTCACCAAAACCCTGGTTACATCCTGGGAAGCCAAGTCTCCCCAACCCTAACCCTAATTTGAGTCTCACGCCTCGTTTCCTTTTGGGACTGAAACATACCGCCGTCCACAGAGTGTACCAAATGTCAGTATGGAAGACATCTTGATGTCCCACTCAGTCTGATTCAGCAAGCTAGGCTTCACCAAGGACCCGTTTCCAACCTGGGAAGCCACATCTCCCCAACCCTAACCCTAACTTGAGACTTTACCCTGATTTTCTTGTGCAAATGTAACAAACCCCCATCCTCATGTTGTACTAAACGACAGTAGGCACCCCGTTCTGATTACCCACTTTGTGTGTTCTACTAAGCTTGGCTTCAGCAACACCCTGTTTCCATTCTGGGAAGCCCAGTCTCCCCAACCCTAATCCTAACTTGGGTTTTAACCCAAATATTGTAGAGGAATGTGAACATCCCACAGTCCACACGGTGTAGTAAAAGACAGGAGGCAACCCATCCTAATGGGCCACTCACTGTGTTTCACTGTGCTTGGCTTTACCGAGGTCCTGGTTCCCTCCTGAGAATCCCAGTTTCCCCAACCCTAACCCTATTTTGAGTTTCAGCCCTAATTTCCTTTTTGGACCGAAACATACCGCCATCCACAGAGTGTACCAAACGTCAGTATGGAAGCCATCTTGATGGCGACTCAGTCTTATTCACCAAGCTAGGCTTCACCAAGAACTCGTTTTCTACCTGGCAAGCCACATCTCCCCATCACTAGCCCTAACATGAGATTTTACCCTAATTTTCTTGTGCAATTGTAAGAAACCGCCGTCCACGCTTTGTAGTAAAAGAAAGAAGGCACCCCGTTCTGATGGCCCACTCAGTCTGTTTTACCAAACTTACCGTCACCAACACCTTCTTTCCGTTCTGGGAAGACCAGTCTCCCGAACCCTAACCCTAACATGGGTTTTAACCCTAATTTCCTTTTGGGGATGAAACATCCCCCCGTCCACACAGTGTACTAAAAGACAGGAGGTAACCTTTCATGAAGGCCCACTCATTCTCTTTCAACATGCTTTTCTTTTCCGAGGCCATGGTTCACTCCTGGGAAGGCAAGTCTCCCCAACCCTAACCCTAACTTGGGTCTTAACCCTAATTTTTTCTTTGGACTGAAACATTTCCCTGTCCACATGGTATACTAACTGGCAGTATGTTATACTCCTGACGGTCTACTCAGTCTGTTTTACCAATCGAGGTTTCACCAAGACCCTGGTTCCATCCTGGGAAGCCCAGTCTCCCCAACGCTAACTCTAACTTGGGTTTCAACCCAAATATTGTAGAGGAACGTTAACATCCCACAGTTCACAAGGTGTAGTAAAAGACAAGAGGCAACCCATCCTGTTGGGCCACTCAATCGGTGTCACCATGCTTGGCTTTACCGAGTTCCTGTTTCCCTCCTGAGTAGCCCAGTCTCCCCAACCCTAATCCTAATTGGAATCTCAACACTAATCTCCTTTTTGGACTGAAACATACCGCCGTCCACAGAGTGTACCAAATGTCAGTATGGAAGCCATCTTGTTGTCCCACTCAGTCTGATTCACCAAGCTAGGCTTCACCAAGAACCCATTTCCAACCTGGGAAGTCCAGTCTCCCAAACCCTAACCCCAACGTCGGTTTTAACCCTAATTTCCTTTTAGGAATGAAACATCCCCCCATCCACACGGTGTTCTAGAAGAAAGGAGGCAACCCTTCGTGAAGGCCCACTCATTCTGTTTCAACATGCTTGGCTTTTCCGAGGCCCTGGTTCACTCCTGGGAAGCCACGTCTCCCCAACCCTAACTCTAACTTGAGACTTAACCTAATTTTCTTGTGCAACTGTAACAAACCGCCGTCCACACTTTGCACTAAAAGATAGTACGCACCCCGTTCTGATGTCCCACTCAGTCTGTTTTACCATGCTCGCCTTCACCAACACCCTGTTTCCATTCTGGGAAGCCCATTTTCCCGAACCCTACCCTAACTTGGGTTTTAACCCTAATTTCCTCTTGGGAATGAAACATCCCCCCGTCCACACAGTGTACTAAAAGACAGGAGGCAACTTTCGTGAAGGCCCACTCATTCTCTTTCAACATGCTTTTCTTTTCCGAGGCCATGGTTCACTCCTGGGAAGTCAAGTCTCCCCAACCCTAACCCTAACTTGGATCTTAACCCTAATTTCCTCTTGGGACTGAAACATGTCCCTGTCCACACTGTGTACTAACGGGCAATATATTATCCTCCTGATGGCCCATTCAGTCTGTTTTACCAATCGAGGCTTCACCAAGACCCTGGTTCCATCCTGGGAAGCCCAGTCTGCCCAACCCTAACCCTAACTTGGTTTTTAACCCAAATATTGTAGAGGAACTTTAACATCCCACATTCCACACGGTGTACTAAAAGACAGGAGGAAACCCATCCTGATGGGCCACTCAATCTGTTTCAGCATGCTTGGCTTTAGCGAGTTCCTGTTTCCCTCCTGAGAAGGCCAGTCTCCCCACCCCTAACCCTAATTAGAGTATCCACCCTAATTTCCTTTTTGGACTGAAACATACCGCCGTCCACAGAGTGTACCAAATATCAGTATGGAAGCCATCTTGTTGTCCCACTCAGTCTGATTCATCAAGCTTGGCTTCACCAAGAACCCGTTTCCAACCTGGGAAGCCACATCTCCCCAACCCTTACCCTAACTTGAGTCTTAACCCTCATTTTCTTGTGCAACTGTAATAAACCCCCATCCACATGTTGTACTAAAAGACAGAAGGTACACCATTCTTTTGGCCCTCTCAGTCTGTTTCACCATGCTTGCCTTCAGCAAACCCTGTTTCCATTTTGGGATGCCAAGCCTCCCGACCCCTAAGCCTAACTTGGCACTTAACCCTAATTTCCTCTTTGGACTGAAACATGTCCCTGTCCACATGGTATACTAACGGGCAGTACGTTATCCTCCTGATGGCCTACTCAGTCTGTTTTACCAATCTAGGCTTCACCAAGGCTCTGGTTCCATCCAGGGAAGCCCAGTCTCCCCAACCCTAACCCTAACTTGGGTTTTAACCCAAATTTTGTTTAGGAACTTCAACATCCCCCAGTTCACACGGTGTGCTAAAGGCAGGAGGCAACCCATCCTGAAGGCCCACTCATTTTATTTCAACATGCCTGGCTTTCCCGACGCCCTGGTAAACTCCTGGGAATCGAAGTCTCCCCAACCCTAACCCTCACTTGGGTTTTAACTCAAATATTGTAGAAGGACGTTAACATCCCACAGTTCACAAGGTGTAGTACAAGACAAGAGGCAACCCATCCTTTTGGGCCACTCAATTGGTTTCACCATGCTTGGCTTTACCGAGGTCCTGGTTCCCTCCTGAGAAGCCCAGTTTTCCCAACCCTAATCCTAATTGGAGTCTCAACACTAATCTCCTTTTTGGACTGAAACATACCGCCGTCCACAGAGTGTACCAAATGTCAGCATGGAAGGCATCTTGTTGTCCCACTCAGTCTGATTCACCAAGCTAGGCTTCACCAAGAACCCATTTCCAACCTGGGAAGTCCAGTCTCCCAAACCCTAACCCCAATGTCGGTTTTAACCCTCATTTCCTTTTGGGAATGAAACATCCCCCCCATCCACACGGTGTTCTAGAAGACAGGAGGCAACCCTTCGTGAAGGCCCACTCATTCTGTTTCAACATCCTTGGCTTTTCCGAGGCCATGGTTCACTCCTGGGAAGGCAAGTCTCCCCAACCCTAACCCTAACTTGGATCTTAACCCTAATTTCCTCTTGGGACTGAAACATGTCCCTGTCCACACTGTGTACTAACAGGCAGTATGTTATCCTCCTGATGGCCTACTCAGTCTGTTTTACCAATCGAGGCTTCACCAAGACCCTGGTTCCATCCTGGGAAACCAATTCTCCCCAACCCTAACCCTAATTTGAGTCTTAGCCCTTTTTTCCTTTTTGGACTGAAACATACCGCCGTCCACAGAGTGTACCAAATGTCAGTATGGAAGCCATCTTGATGGCGACTCAGTCTGATTCACCAAGCTAGGCTTCACCAAGAACTCGTTTTCTACCTGGCAAGCCACATCTGCCCATCCCTAGCCCTAACATGAGATTTTACCCCAATTTTCTTGTGCAACTGTAACAAACCGCCGTCCATGCTTTGTAGTAAAAGAAAGAAGGCACCCCGTTCTGATGGCCCACTCAGTCTGTTTTAGCAAGCTTGCCTTCACCAAAGCCCTGTTTCCATTCGGGGAAGCCCAGTCTCCCCAATCCTAACCCTAACCTGGGTTTTAACCCTAATTTCCGTTTGGGAATTAAACATCCCCCGTCCAAACAGTGTTCTAAAAGACAGGAGGCAACCCTTGGTGAAGCCCCACTCACTCTATTTCAACATGCTTGGCTTTTCAGAGGCCCTGGTTCACTCCTGGGAAGCCAAGTCTCCACAACCCTAACCCTACCTGGAGTCTTAACCCTAATGTTCTTGTGCGACTGTAACAAACGCCCACCCACAGGTTGACAGTAGGCACACCACTCCTTTGGCCCTGTCAGTCTGTTTCACCATGCTTGGCATCAGCAACACCCTGTTTCCCTTCTGGGAAGCCAAGTCTCCCGACCCCTAACCCTCACTTGGGTCTTAACCCTAATTTCCTCTATGGAATGAAACATGTCCCTGTCCATAGGGTGTATTAACAGGCAGTATGTTATCCTCCTGATGGCCTACTCAGTCTGTTTTACCAATCTAGGCTTCACCAAGACCCTGGTTCCATCCGGGGAAACAAGTCTCCCCAACCCTAACCCTAATTTGAGTCTCAGGCCTAATTTCCTTTTTGGACTGAAACATACCGCCGTCCACAGAGTGTACCAAATGTCAGTATGGAAGACATCTTGATGTCCCACTCAGTCTGATTCAGCAAGTTAGGCTTCACCAAGGACCCGTTTCCAACCTGGGAAGCCACATCTCCCCAACCCTAACCCTAACTTGAGACTTAACCTGATTTTCTTGTGCGAATGTAACAAACCCCCATCCTCATGTTGTACTGAAAGACAGTAGGCACACAATTCCTTTGGCCCTCTCAGTCTGTTTCACCATGCTTGGCTTCAGCAACACCCTGTTTCCATTCTGGGAAGCCATGTCTCCTGACCGCTAACCCTAACTTGGGTCTTAACCCTAATTTTTTCTTCCGACTGAAACATTTCCCTGTCCACATGGTGTACTAACTGGCAGTATGTTATACTCCTGATGGCCTACTCAGTCTGTTTTACCAATCTAGGCTTCACCAAAACCCTGGTTACATCCTGGGAAGCCAAGTCTCCCCAACCCTAACCCTAATTTGAGTCTCAACCCTCATTTTCTTTTTGG
The DNA here is from genome assembly GCF_057233095.1 of Heloderma suspectum. Lineage (NCBI taxonomy): Eukaryota > Metazoa > Chordata > Lepidosauria > Squamata > Helodermatidae > Heloderma > Heloderma suspectum. Next base: position 148,272,640 of record NC_139461.1, read on the forward strand.
ACTGAAACATACCGCCGTCCACAGAGTGTATCAAATGTCAGTATGGAAGACATCTTGATGTCCCACTCAGTCTGATTCAGCAAGTTAGGCTTCACCAAGGACCCGTTTCCAACCTGGGAAGCCACATCTCCCCAACCCTAACCCTAACTTCTGACTTAACCCTGATTTTCTTGTGCAAATGTAACAAACCCCCATCCTCATGTTGTACTAAAAGACAGTAGGCACACAATTCCTTTGGCCCTCTCAGTCTGTTTCACCATGCTTGGCTTCAGCAACACCCTGTTTCCCTTCTGGGAAGCCATGTCTCCTGACCGCTAACCCTAACTTGGGTCTTAACCCTAATTTTTTCTTTGGACTGAAACATTTCCCTGTCCACATGGTGTACTAACTGGCAGTATGTTCTCCTCCTGATGGCCTACTCAGTCTGTTTTAGCAATCTAGGCTTCACCAAGACCCTGGTTACATCCTGGGAAGCCAAGTCTCCCCAACCCTAACCCTAATTTGAGTCTCAGGCCAAATTTCCTTTTTGGACTGAAACATACCGCCGTCCACAGAGTGTACCAAATGTCAGTATGGAAGCCATCTTGATGTCCCACTCAGTCTGATTCAGCAAGCTAGGCTTCACCAAGGACCCGTTTCCAACCTGGGAAGCCACATCTCCCCAACCCTAACCCTAACTTGAGACTTAACCTGATTTTCTTGTGCGAATGTAACAAACCCCCATCCTCATGTTGTACTAAAAGACAGTAGGCACACAATTCCTTTGGCCCTCTCAGTCTGTTTCACCATGCTTGGCTTCAGCAACACCCTGTTTCCCTTCTGGGAAGCCATGTCTCCTGACCGCTAACCCTAACTTGGGTTTTAACCCTAATTTTTTCCTTGGACTGAAACATTTCCCTGTCCACATGGTGTACTAACTGGCAGTATGTTATCCTCCTGATGGCCTACTCAGTCTGTTTTACCAATCTAGGCTTCACCAAAACCCTGGTTACATCCTGGGAAGCCAAGTCTCCCCAACCCTAACCCTAATTTGAGTCTCAGGCTTAATTTCCTTTTTGGACTGAAACATACCGCCGTCCACAGAGTGTACCAAATGTCAGTATGGAAGACATCTTGATGTCCCACTCAGTCTGATTCAGCAAGCTAGGCTTCACCAAGGACCCGTTTCCAACCTGGAAAGCCACATCTCCCCAACCCTAACCCTAACTTGAGACTTAACCTGATTTTCTTGTGCAAATGTAACAAACCCCCATCCTCATGTTGTACTAAAAGACAGTAGGCACACAATTCCTTTGGCCCTCTCAGTCTGTTTCACCATGCTTGGCTTCAGCAACACCCTGTTTCCCTTCTGGGAAGCCAAGTCTCCCAACCCCTAACCCTCACTTGGGTCTTAACCCAAATATCCTCTATGGAATGAAACATCTCCCTCTCCATAGGGTGTATTAACAGGCAGTATGTTATCCTCCTGATGGCCTACTCAGTCTGTTTTACCAATCTATGCTTCACCAAGACCCTGGTTCCATCCTGGGAAACCAATTCTCCCCAACCCTAACCCTAATTTGATTCTTAGCCCTTTTTTCCTTTTTGGACTGAAACATACCGCCGTCCACAGAGTGTACCAAATGTCAGTATGGAAGCCACCTTGATGGCGACTAAGTCTGATTCACCAAGCTAGGCTTCACCAAGAACTCGTTTTCTACCTGGCAAGCCACATCTCCCCATCCCTAGCCCTAACATGAGATTTTACCCCAATTTTCTTGTGCAACTGTAACAAACCGCCGTCCACACTTTGCACTAAAAGATAGTACGCACCCCGTTCTGATGTCCCACTCAGTCTGTTTTACCATGCTCGCCTTCTCCAACACCCTGTTTCCATTCTGGGAAGCCCATTCTCCCGAACCCTACCCTAACTTGGGTTTTAACCCTAATTTCCTCTTGGGAATGAAACATCCCCAGTCCACACAGTGTACTAAAAGACAGGAGGCAACTTTCATGAAGGCCCACTCATTCTCTTTCAACATGTTTGGCTTTTCCGAGGCCATGGTTCACTCCTGGGAAGTCAAGTCTCCCCAACCCTAACCCTAACTTGGATCTTAACCCTAATTTCCTCTTGGGACTGAAACATGTCCCTGTCAACACTGTGTACTAACAGGCAATATATTATCCTCCTGATGGCCCATTCAGTCTGTTTTACCAATCGAGGCTTCACCAAGACCCTGGTTCCATCCTGGGAAGCCCAGTCTGCCCAACCCTAACCCTAACTTGGTTTTTAACCCAAATATTGTCGAGGAACTTTAACATCCCATATTCCACACGGTGTACTAAAAGACAGGAGGAAACCCATCCTGATGGGCCACTCAATCTGTTTCAGCATGCTTGGCTTTAGCGAGTTCCTGTTTCCCTCCTGAGAAGGCCAGTCTCCCCAACCCTAACCCTAATTAGAGTATCAACCCTAATTTCCTTTTTGGACTGAAACATACCGCCGTCCACAGAGTGTACCAAATATCAGTATGGAAGACATCTTGATGTCCCACTCAGTCTGATTCAGCAAGCTAGGCTTCACCAAGGACCCGTTTCCAACCTGGGAAGCCACATCTCCCCAACCCTAACCCTAACTTGAGACTTAAAGCTGATTTTCTTGTGCAAATGTAACAAACCCCCATCCTCATGTTGTACTAAAAGACAGTAGGCACACAATTCCTTTGGCCCTCTCAGTCTGTTTCACCATGCTTGGCTTCAGCAACACCCTGTTTCCCTTCTGGGAAGCCATGTCTCCTGACCTCTAACCCTAACTTGGGTCTTAACCCTAATTTTTTCTTTGGACTGAAACATTTCCCTGTCCACATGGTGTACTATCTGGCAGTATGTTATACTCCTGATGGCCTACTCAGTCTGTTTTACCAATCTAGGCTTCACCAAAACCCTGGTTACATCCTGGGAAGCCAAGTCTCCCCAACCCTAACCCTAATTTGAGTCTCACGCCTCGTTTCCTCTTGGGACTGAAACATACCGCCGTCCACAGAGTGTACCAAATGTCAGTATGGAAGACATCTTGATGTCCCACTCAGTCTGATTCAGCAAGCTAGGCTTCACCAAGGACCCGTTTCCAACCTGGGAAGCCACATCTCCCCAACCCTAACCCTAACTTGAGACTTTACCCTGATTTTCTTGTGCAAATGTAACAAACCCCCATCCTCATGTTGTACTAAACGACAGTAGGCACCCCGTTCTGATTACCCACTTTGTGTGTTCTACTAAGCTTGGCTTCAGCAACACCCTGTTTCCATTCTGGGAAGCCCAGTCTCCCCAACCCTAATCCTAACTTGGGTTTTAACCCAAATATTGTAGAGGAATGTGAACATCCCACAGTCCACACGGTGTAGTAAAAGACAGGAGGCAACCCATCCTAATGGGCCACTCACTGTGTTTCACTGTGCTTGGCTTTACCGAGGTCCTGGTTCCCTCCTGAGAATCCCAGTTTCCCCAACCCTAACCCTATTTTGAGTTTCAGCCCTAATTTCCTTTTTGGACCGAAACATACCGCCATCCACAGAGTGTACCAAACGTCAGTATGGAAGCCATCTTGATGGCGACTCAGTCTTATTCACCAAGCTAGGCTTCACCAAGAACTCGTTTTCTACCTGGCAAGCCACATCTCCCCATCACTAGCCCTAACATGAGATTTTACCCTAATTTTCTTGTGCAATTGTAAGAAACCGCCGTCCACGCTTTGTAGTAAAAGAAAGAAGGCACCCCGTTCTGATGGCCCACTCAGTCTGTTTTACCAAACTTACCGTCACCAACACCTTCTTTCCGTTCTGGGAAGACCAGTCTCCCGAACCCTAACCCTAACATGGGTTTTAACCCTAATTTCCTTTTGGGGATGAAACATCCCCCCGTCCACACAGTGTACTAAAAGACAGGAGGTAACCTTTCATGAAGGCCCACTCATTCTCTTTCAACATGCTTTTCTTTTCCGAGGCCATGGTTCACTCCTGGGAAGGCAAGTCTCCCCAACCCTAACCCTAACTTGGGTCTTAACCCTAATTTTTTCTTTGGACTGAAACATTTCCCTGTCCACATGGTATACTAACTGGCAGTATGTTATACTCCTGACGGTCTACTCAGTCTGTTTTACCAATCGAGGTTTCACCAAGACCCTGGTTCCATCCTGGGAAGCCCAGTCTCCCCAACGCTAACTCTAACTTGGGTTTCAACCCAAATATTGTAGAGGAACGTTAACATCCCACAGTTCACAAGGTGTAGTAAAAGACAAGAGGCAACCCATCCTGTTGGGCCACTCAATCGGTGTCACCATGCTTGGCTTTACCGAGTTCCTGTTTCCCTCCTGAGTAGCCCAGTCTCCCCAACCCTAATCCTAATTGGAATCTCAACACTAATCTCCTTTTTGGACTGAAACATACCGCCGTCCACAGAGTGTACCAAATGTCAGTATGGAAGCCATCTTGTTGTCCCACTCAGTCTGATTCACCAAGCTAGGCTTCACCAAGAACCCATTTCCAACCTGGGAAGTCCAGTCTCCCAAACCCTAACCCCAACGTCGGTTTTAACCCTAATTTCCTTTTAGGAATGAAACATCCCCCCATCCACACGGTGTTCTAGAAGAAAGGAGGCAACCCTTCGTGAAGGCCCACTCATTCTGTTTCAACATGCTTGGCTTTTCCGAGGCCCTGGTTCACTCCTGGGAAGCCACGTCTCCCCAACCCTAACTCTAACTTGAGACTTAACCTAATTTTCTTGTGCAACTGTAACAAACCGCCGTCCACACTTTGCACTAAAAGATAGTACGCACCCCGTTCTGATGTCCCACTCAGTCTGTTTTACCATGCTCGCCTTCACCAACACCCTGTTTCCATTCTGGGAAGCCCATTTTCCCGAACCCTACCCTAACTTGGGTTTTAACCCTAATTTCCTCTTGGGAATGAAACATCCCCCCGTCCACACAGTGTACTAAAAGACAGGAGGCAACTTTCGTGAAGGCCCACTCATTCTCTTTCAACATGCTTTTCTTTTCCGAGGCCATGGTTCACTCCTGGGAAGTCAAGTCTCCCCAACCCTAACCCTAACTTGGATCTTAACCCTAATTTCCTCTTGGGACTGAAACATGTCCCTGTCCACACTGTGTACTAACGGGCAATATATTATCCTCCTGATGGCCCATTCAGTCTGTTTTACCAATCGAGGCTTCACCAAGACCCTGGTTCCATCCTGGGAAGCCCAGTCTGCCCAACCCTAACCCTAACTTGGTTTTTAACCCAAATATTGTAGAGGAACTTTAACATCCCACATTCCACACGGTGTACTAAAAGACAGGAGGAAACCCATCCTGATGGGCCACTCAATCTGTTTCAGCATGCTTGGCTTTAGCGAGTTCCTGTTTCCCTCCTGAGAAGGCCAGTCTCCCCACCCCTAACCCTAATTAGAGTATCCACCCTAATTTCCTTTTTGGACTGAAACATACCGCCGTCCACAGAGTGTACCAAATATCAGTATGGAAGCCATCTTGTTGTCCCACTCAGTCTGATTCATCAAGCTTGGCTTCACCAAGAACCCGTTTCCAACCTGGGAAGCCACATCTCCCCAACCCTTACCCTAACTTGAGTCTTAACCCTCATTTTCTTGTGCAACTGTAATAAACCCCCATCCACATGTTGTACTAAAAGACAGAAGGTACACCATTCTTTTGGCCCTCTCAGTCTGTTTCACCATGCTTGCCTTCAGCAAACCCTGTTTCCATTTTGGGATGCCAAGCCTCCCGACCCCTAAGCCTAACTTGGCACTTAACCCTAATTTCCTCTTTGGACTGAAACATGTCCCTGTCCACATGGTATACTAACGGGCAGTACGTTATCCTCCTGATGGCCTACTCAGTCTGTTTTACCAATCTAGGCTTCACCAAGGCTCTGGTTCCATCCAGGGAAGCCCAGTCTCCCCAACCCTAACCCTAACTTGGGTTTTAACCCAAATTTTGTTTAGGAACTTCAACATCCCCCAGTTCACACGGTGTGCTAAAGGCAGGAGGCAACCCATCCTGAAGGCCCACTCATTTTATTTCAACATGCCTGGCTTTCCCGACGCCCTGGTAAACTCCTGGGAATCGAAGTCTCCCCAACCCTAACCCTCACTTGGGTTTTAACTCAAATATTGTAGAAGGACGTTAACATCCCACAGTTCACAAGGTGTAGTACAAGACAAGAGGCAACCCATCCTTTTGGGCCACTCAATTGGTTTCACCATGCTTGGCTTTACCGAGGTCCTGGTTCCCTCCTGAGAAGCCCAGTTTTCCCAACCCTAATCCTAATTGGAGTCTCAACACTAATCTCCTTTTTGGACTGAAACATACCGCCGTCCACAGAGTGTACCAAATGTCAGCATGGAAGGCATCTTGTTGTCCCACTCAGTCTGATTCACCAAGCTAGGCTTCACCAAGAACCCATTTCCAACCTGGGAAGTCCAGTCTCCCAAACCCTAACCCCAATGTCGGTTTTAACCCTCATTTCCTTTTGGGAATGAAACATCCCCCCCATCCACACGGTGTTCTAGAAGACAGGAGGCAACCCTTCGTGAAGGCCCACTCATTCTGTTTCAACATCCTTGGCTTTTCCGAGGCCATGGTTCACTCCTGGGAAGGCAAGTCTCCCCAACCCTAACCCTAACTTGGATCTTAACCCTAATTTCCTCTTGGGACTGAAACATGTCCCTGTCCACACTGTGTACTAACAGGCAGTATGTTATCCTCCTGATGGCCTACTCAGTCTGTTTTACCAATCGAGGCTTCACCAAGACCCTGGTTCCATCCTGGGAAACCAATTCTCCCCAACCCTAACCCTAATTTGAGTCTTAGCCCTTTTTTCCTTTTTGGACTGAAACATACCGCCGTCCACAGAGTGTACCAAATGTCAGTATGGAAGCCATCTTGATGGCGACTCAGTCTGATTCACCAAGCTAGGCTTCACCAAGAACTCGTTTTCTACCTGGCAAGCCACATCTGCCCATCCCTAGCCCTAACATGAGATTTTACCCCAATTTTCTTGTGCAACTGTAACAAACCGCCGTCCATGCTTTGTAGTAAAAGAAAGAAGGCACCCCGTTCTGATGGCCCACTCAGTCTGTTTTAGCAAGCTTGCCTTCACCAAAGCCCTGTTTCCATTCGGGGAAGCCCAGTCTCCCCAATCCTAACCCTAACCTGGGTTTTAACCCTAATTTCCGTTTGGGAATTAAACATCCCCCGTCCAAACAGTGTTCTAAAAGACAGGAGGCAACCCTTGGTGAAGCCCCACTCACTCTATTTCAACATGCTTGGCTTTTCAGAGGCCCTGGTTCACTCCTGGGAAGCCAAGTCTCCACAACCCTAACCCTACCTGGAGTCTTAACCCTAATGTTCTTGTGCGACTGTAACAAACGCCCACCCACAGGTTGACAGTAGGCACACCACTCCTTTGGCCCTGTCAGTCTGTTTCACCATGCTTGGCATCAGCAACACCCTGTTTCCCTTCTGGGAAGCCAAGTCTCCCGACCCCTAACCCTCACTTGGGTCTTAACCCTAATTTCCTCTATGGAATGAAACATGTCCCTGTCCATAGGGTGTATTAACAGGCAGTATGTTATCCTCCTGATGGCCTACTCAGTCTGTTTTACCAATCTAGGCTTCACCAAGACCCTGGTTCCATCCGGGGAAACAAGTCTCCCCAACCCTAACCCTAATTTGAGTCTCAGGCCTAATTTCCTTTTTGGACTGAAACATACCGCCGTCCACAGAGTGTACCAAATGTCAGTATGGAAGACATCTTGATGTCCCACTCAGTCTGATTCAGCAAGTTAGGCTTCACCAAGGACCCGTTTCCAACCTGGGAAGCCACATCTCCCCAACCCTAACCCTAACTTGAGACTTAACCTGATTTTCTTGTGCGAATGTAACAAACCCCCATCCTCATGTTGTACTGAAAGACAGTAGGCACACAATTCCTTTGGCCCTCTCAGTCTGTTTCACCATGCTTGGCTTCAGCAACACCCTGTTTCCATTCTGGGAAGCCATGTCTCCTGACCGCTAACCCTAACTTGGGTCTTAACCCTAATTTTTTCTTCCGACTGAAACATTTCCCTGTCCACATGGTGTACTAACTGGCAGTATGTTATACTCCTGATGGCCTACTCAGTCTGTTTTACCAATCTAGGCTTCACCAAAACCCTGGTTACATCCTGGGAAGCCAAGTCTCCCCAACCCTAACCCTAATTTGAGTCTCAACCCTCATTTTCTTTTTGGACTGAAACATACCGCCGTCCACAGAGTGTATCAAATGTCAGTATGGAAGACATCTTGATGTCCCACTCAGTCTGATTCAGCAAGTTAGGCTTCACCAAGGACCCGTTTCCAACCTGGGAAGCCACATCTCCCCAACCCTAACCCTAACTTCTGACTTAACCCTGATTTTCTTGTGCAAATGTAACAAACCCCCATCCTCATGTTGTACTAAAAGACAGTAGGCACACAATTCCTTTGGCCCTCTCAGTCTGTTTCACCATGCTTGGCTTCAGCAACACCCTGTTTCCCTTCTGGGAAGCCATGTCTCCTGACCGCTAACCCTAACTTGGGTCTTAACCCTAATTTTTTCTTTGGACTGAAACATTTCCCTGTCCACATGGTGTACTAACTGGCAGTATGTTCTCCTCCTGATGGCCTACTCAGTCTGTTTTAGCAATCTAGGCTTCACCAAGACCCTGGTTACATCCTGGGAAGCCAAGTCTCCCCAACCCTAACCCTAATTTGAGTCTCAGGCCAAATTTCCTTTTTGGACTGAAACATACCGCCGTCCACAGAGTGTACCAAATGTCAGTATGGAAGCCATCTTGATGTCCCACTCAGTCTGATTCAGCAAGCTAGGCTTCACCAAGGACCCGTTTCCAACCTGGGAAGCCACATCTCCCCAACCCTAACCCTAACTTGAGACTTAACCTGATTTTCTTGTGCGAATGTAACAAACCCCCATCCTCATGTTGTACTAAAAGACAGTAGGCACACAATTCCTTTGGCCCTCTCAGTCTGTTTCACCATGCTTGGCTTCAGCAACACCCTGTTTCCCTTCTGGGAAGCCATGTCTCCTGACCGCTAACCCTAACTTGGGTTTTAACCCTAATTTTTTCCTTGGACTGAAACATTTCCCTGTCCACATGGTGTACTAACTGGCAGTATGTTATCCTCCTGATGGCCTACTCAGTCTGTTTTACCAATCTAGGCTTCACCAAAACCCTGGTTACATCCTGGGAAGCCAAGTCTCCCCAACCCTAACCCTAATTTGAGTCTCAGGCTTAATTTCCTTTTTGGACTGAAACATACCGCCGTCCACAGAGTGTACCAAATGTCAGTATGGAAGACATCTTGATGTCCCACTCAGTCTGATTCAGCAAGCTAGGCTTCACCAAGGACCCGTTTCCAACCTGGAAAGCCACATCTCCCCAACCCTAACCCTAACTTGAGACTTAACCTGATTTTCTTGTGCAAATGTAACAAACCCCCATCCTCATGTTGTACTAAAAGACAGTAGGCACACAATTCCTTTGGCCCTCTCAGTCTGTTTCACCATGCTTGGCTTCAGCAACACCCTGTTTCCCTTCTGGGAAGCCAAGTCTCCCAACCCCTAACCCTCACTTGGGTCTTAACCCAAATATCCTCTATGGAATGAAACATCTCCCTCTCCATAGGGTGTATTAACAGGCAGTATGTTATCCTCCTGATGGCCTACTCAGTCTGTTTTACCAATCTATGCTTCACCAAGACCCTGGTTCCATCCTGGGAAACCAATTCTCCCCAACCCTAACCCTAATTTGATTCTTAGCCCTTTTTTCCTTTTTGGACTGAAACATACCGCCGTCCACAGAGTGTACCAAATGTCAGTATGGAAGCCACCTTGATGGCGACTAAGTCTGATTCACCAAGCTAGGCTTCACCAAGAACTCGTTTTCTACCTGGCAAGCCACATCTCCCCATCCCTAGCCCTAACATGAGATTTTACCCCAATTTTCTTGTGCAACTGTAACAAACCGCCGTCCACACTTTGCACTAAAAGATAGTACGCACCCCGTTCTGATGTCCCACTCAGTCTGTTTTACCATGCTCGCCTTCACCAACACCCTGTTTCCATTCTGGGAAGCCCATTCTCCCGAACCCTACCCTAACTTGGGTTTTAACCCTAATTTCCTCTTGGGAATGAAACATCCCCAGTCCACACAGTGTACTAAAAGACAGGAGGCAACTTTCATGAAGGCCCACTCATTCTCTTTCAACATGTTTGGCTTTTCCGAGGCCATGGTTCACTCCTGGGAAGTCAAGTCTCCCCAACCCTAACCCTAACTTGGATCTTAACCCTAATTTCCTCTTGGGACTGAAACATGTCCCTGTCAACACTGTGTACTAACAGGCAATATATTATCCTCCTGATGGCCCATTCAGTCTGTTTTACCAATCGAGGCTTCACCAAGACCCTGGTTCCATCCTGGGAAGCCCAGTCTGCCCAACCCTAACCCTAACTTAGTTTTTAACCCAAATATTGTCGAGGAACTTTAACATCCCATATTCCACACGGTGTACTAAAAGACAGGAGGAAACCCATCCTGATGGGCCACTCAATCTGTTTCAGCATGCTTGGCTTTAGCGAGTTCCTGTTTCCCTCCTGAGAAGGCCAGTCTCCCCAACCCTAACCCTAATTAGAGTATCAACCCTAATTTCCTTTTTGGACTGAAACATACCGCCGTCCACAGAGTGTACCAAATATCAGTATGGAAGACATCTTGATGTCCCACTCAGTCTGATTCAGCAAGCTAGGCTTCACCAAGGACCCGTTTCCAACCTGGGAAGCCACATCTCCCCAACCCTAACCCTAACTTGAGACTTAAAGCTGATTTTCTTGTGCAAATGTAACAAACCCCCATCCTCATGTTGTACTAAAAGACAGTAGGCACACAATTCCTTTGGCCCTCTCAGTCTGTTTCACCATGCTTGGCTTCAGCAACACCCTGTTTCCCTTCTGGGAAGCCATGTCTCCTGACCTCTAACCCTAACTTGGGTCTTAACCCTAATTTTTTCTTTGGACTGAAACATTTCCCTGTCCACATGGTGTACTATCTGGCAGTATGTTATACTCCTGATGGCCTACTCAGTCTGTTTTACCAATCTAGGCTTCACCAAAACCCTGGTTACATCCTGGGAAGCCAAGTCTCCCCAACCCTAACCCTAATTTGAGTCTCACGCCTCGTTTCCTTTTGGGACTGAAACATACCGCCGTCCACAGAGTGTACCAAATGTCAGTATGGAAGACATCTTGATGTCCCACTCAGTCTGATTCAGCAAGCTAGGCTTCACCAAGGACCCGTTTCCAACCTGGGAAGCCACATCTCCCCAACCCTAACCCTAACTTGAGACTTTACCCTGATTTTCTTGTGCAAATGTAACAAACCCCCATCCTCATGTTGTACTAAACGACAGTAGGCACCCCGTTCTGATTACCCACTTTGTGTGTTCTACTAAGCTTGGCTTCAGCAACACCCTGTTTCCATTCTGGGAAGCCCAGTCTCCCCAACCCTAATCCTAACTTGGGTTTTAACCCAAATATTGTAGAGGAATGTGAACATCCCACAGTCCACACGGTGTAGTAAAAGACAGGAGGCAACCCATCCTAATGGGCCACTCACTGTGTTTCACTGTGCTTGGCTTTACCGAGGTCCTGGTTCCCTCCTGAGAATCCCAGTTTCCCCAACCCTAACCCTATTTTGAGTTTCAGCCCTAATTTCCTTTTTGGACCGAAACATACCGCCATCCACAGAGTGTACCAAACGTCAGTATGGAAGCCATCTTGATGGCGACTCAGTCTTATTCACCAAGCTAGGCTTCACCAAGAACTCGTTTTCTACCTGGCAAGCCACATCTCCCCATCACTAGCCCTAACATGAGATTTTACCCTAATTTTCTTGTGCAATTGTAAGAAACCGCCGTCCACGCTTTGTAGTAAAAGAAAGAAGGCACCCCGTTCTGATGGCCCACTCAGTCTGTTTTACCAAACTTACCGTCACCAACACCTTCTTTCCGTTCTGGGAAGACCAGTCTCCCGAACCCTAACCCTAACGTGGGTTTTAACCCTAATTTCCTTTTGGGGATGAAACATCCCCCCATCCACACAGTGTACTAAAAGACAGGAGGTAACCTTTCATGAAGGCCCACTCATTCTCTTTCAACATGCTTTTCTTTTCCGAGGCCATGGTTCACTCCTGGGAAGGCAAGTCTCCCCAACCCTAACCCTAACTTGGGTCTTAACCCTAATTTTTTCTTTGGACTGAAACATTTCCCTGTCCACATGGTATACTAACTGGCAGTATGTTATACTCCTGACGGTCTACTCAGTCTGTTTTACCAATCGAGGTTTCACCAAGACCCTGGTTCCATCCTGGGAAGCCCAGTCTCCCCAACGCTAACTCTAACTTGGGTTTCAACCCAAATATTGTAGAGGAACGTTAACATCCCACAGTTCACAAGGTGTAGTAAAAGACAAGAGGCAACCCATCCTGTTGGGCCACTCAATCGGTGTCACCATGCTTGGCTTTACCGAGTTCCTGTTTCCCTCCTGAGTAGCCCAGTCTCCCCAACCCTAATCCTAATTGGAATCTCAACACTAATCTCCTTTTTGGACTGAAACATACCGCCGTCCACAGAGTGTACCAAATGTCAGTATGGAAGCCATCTTGTTGTCCCACTCAGTCTGATTCACCAAGCTAGGCTTCACCAAGAACCCATTTCCAACCTGGGAAGTCCAGTCTCCCAAACCCTAACCCCAACGTCGGTTTTAACCCTAATTTCCTTTTAGGAATGAAACATCCCCCCATCCACACGGTGTTCTAGAAGAAAGGAGGCAACCCTTCGTGAAGGCCCACTCATTCTGTTTCAACATGCTTGGCTTTTCCGAGGCCCTGGTTCACTCCTGGGAAGCCACGTCTCCCCAACCCTAACTCTAACTTGAGACTTAACCTAATTTTCTTGTGCAACTGTAACAAACCGCCGTCCACACTTTGCACTAAAAGATAGTACGCACCCCGTTCTGATGTCCCACTCAGTCTGTTTTACCATGCTCGCCTTCACCAACACCCTGTTTCCATTCTGGGAAGCCCATTTTCCCGAACCCTACCCTAACTTGGGTTTTAACCCTAATTTCCTCTTGGGAATGAAACATCCCCCCGTCCACACAGTGTACTAAAAGACAGGAGGCAACTTTCGTGAAGGCCCACTCATTCTCTTTCAACATGCTTTTCTTTTCCGAGGCCATGGTTCACTCCTGGGAAGTCAAGTCTCCCCAACCCTAACCCTAACTTGGATCTTAACCCTAATTTCCTCTTGGGACTGAAACATGTCCCTGTCCACACTGTGTACTAACGGGCAATATATTATCCTCCTGATGGCCCATTCAGTCTGTTTTACCAATCGAGGCTTCACCAAGACCCTGGTTCCATCCTGGGAAGCCCAGTCTGCCCAACCCTAACCCTAACTTGGTTTTTAACCCAAATATTGTAGAGGAACTTTAACATCCCACATTCCACACGGTGTACTAAAAGACAGGAGGAAACCCATCCTGATGGGCCACTCAATCTGTTTCAGCATGCTTGGCTTTAGCGAGTTCCTGTTTCCCTCCTGAGAAGGCCAGTCTCCCCACCCCTAACCCTAATTAGAGTATCCACCCTAATTTCCTTTTTGGACTGAAACATACCGCCGTCCACAGAGTGTACCAAATATCAGTATGGAAGCCATCTTGTTGTCCCACTCAGTCTGATTCATCAAGCTTGGCTTCACCAAGAACCCGTTTCCAACCTGGGAAGCCACATCTCCCCAACCCTTACCCTAACTTGAGTCTTAACCCTCATTTTCTTGTGCAACTGTAATAAACCCCCATCCACATGTTGTACTAAAAGACAGAAGGTACACCATTCTTTTGGCCCTCTCAGTCTGTTTCACCATGCTTGCCTTCAGCAAACCCTGTTTCCATTTTGGGATGCCAAGCCTCCCGACCCCTAAGCCTAACTTGGCACTTAACCCTAATTTCCTCTTTGGACTGAAACATGTCCCTGTCCACATGGTATACTAACGGGCAGTACGTTATCCTCCTGATGGCCTACTCAGTCTGTTTTACCAATCTAGGCTTCACCAAGGCTCTGGTTCCATCCAGGGAAGCCCAGTCTCCCCAACCCTAACCCTAACTTGGGTTTTAACCCAAATTTTGTTTAGGAACTTCAACATCCCCCAGTTCACACGGTGTGCTAAAGGCAGGAGGCAACCCATCCTGAAGGCCCACTCATTTTATTTCAACATGCCTGGCTTTCCCGACGCCCTGGTAAACTCCTGGGAATCGAAGTCTCCCCAACCCTAACCCTCACTTGGGTTTTAACTCAAATATTGTAGAAGGACGTTAACATCCCACAGTTCACAAGGTGTAGTACAAGACAAGAGGCAACCCATCCTTTTGGGCCACTCAATTGGTTTCACCATGCTTGGCTTTACCGAGGTCCTGGTTCCCTCCTGAGAAGCCCAGTTTTCCCAACCCTAATCCTAATTGGAGTCTCAACACTAATCTCCTTTTTGGACTGAAACATACCGCCGTCCACAGAGTGTACCAAATGTCAGCATGGAAGGCATCTTGTTGTCCCACTCAGTCTGATTCACCAAGCTAGGCTTCACCAAGAACCCATTTCCAACCTGGGAAGTCCAGTCTCCCAAACCCTAACCCCAATGTCGGTTTTAACCCTCATTTCCTTTTGGGAATGAAACATCCCCCCCATCCACACGGTGTTCTAGAAGACAGGAGGCAACCCTTCGTGAAGGCCCACTCATTCTGTTTCAACATCCTTGGCTTTTCCGAGGCCATGGTTCACTCCTGGGAAGGCAAGTCTCCCCAACCCTAACCCTAACTTGGATCTTAACCCTAATTTCCTCTTGGGACTGAAACATGTCCCTGTCCACACTGTGTACTAACAGGCAGTATGTTATCCTCCTGATGGCCTACTCAGTCTGTTTTACCAATCGAGGCTTCACCAAGACCCTGGTTCCATCCTGGGAAACCAATTCTCCCCAACCCTAACCCTAATTTGAGTCTTAGCCCTTTTTTCCTTTTTGGACTGAAACATACCGCCGTCCACAGAGTGTACCAAATGTCAGTATGGAAGCCATCTTGATGGCGACTCAGTCTGATTCACCAAGCTAGGCTTCACCAAGAACTCGTTTTCTACCTGGCAAGCCACATCTGCCCATCCCTAGCCCTAACATGAGATTTTACCCCAATTTTCTTGTGCAACTGTAACAAACCGCCGTCCATGCTTTGTAGTAAAAGAAAGAAGGCACCCCGTTCTGATGGCCCACTCAGTCTGTTTTAGCAAGCTTGCCTTCACCAAAGCCCTGTTTCCATTCGGGGAAGCCCAGTCTCCCCAATCCTAACCCTAACCTGGGTTTTAACCCTAATTTCCGTTTGGGAATTAAACATCCCCCGTCCAAACAGTGTTCTAAAAGACAGGAGGCAACCCTTGGTGAAGCCCCACTCACTCTATTTCAACATGCTTGGCTTTTCAGAGGCCCTGGTTCACTCCTGGGAAGCCAAGTCTCCACAACCCTAACCCTACCTGGAGTCTTAACCCTAATGTTCTTGTGCGACTGTAACAAACGCCCACCCACAGGTTGACAGTAGGCACACCACTCCTTTGGCCCTGTCAGTCTGTTTCACCATGCTTGGCATCAGCAACACCCTGTTTCCCTTCTGGGAAGCCAAGTCTCCCGACCCCTAACCCTCACTTGGGTCTTAACCCTAATTTCCTCTATGGAATGAAACATGTCCCTGTCCATAGGGTGTATTAACAGGCAGTATGTTATCCTCCTGATGGCCTACTCAGTCTGTTTTACCAATCTAGGCTTCACCAAGACCCTGGTTCCATCCGGGGAAACAAGTCTCCCCAACCCTAACCCTAATTTGAGTCTCAGGCCTAATTTCCTTTTTGGACTGAAACATACCGCCGTCCACAGAGTGTACCAAATGTCAGTATGGAAGACATCTTGATGTCCCACTCAGTCTGATTCAGCAAGTTAGGCTTCACCAAGGACCCGTTTCCAACCTGGGAAGCCACATCTCCCCAACCCTAACCCTAACTTGAGACTTAACCTGATTTTCTTGTGCGAATGTAACAAACCCCCATCCTCATGTTGTACTGAAAGACAGTAGGCACACAATTCCTTTGGCCCTCTCAGTCTGTTTCACCATGCTTGGCTTCAGCAACACCCTGTTTCCATTCTGGGAAGCCATGTCTCCTGACCGCTAACCCTAACTTGGGTCTTAACCCTAATTTTTTCTTCCGACTGAAACATTTCCCTGTCCACATGGTGTACTAACTGGCAGTATGTTATACTCCTGATGGCCTACTCAGTCTGTTTTACCAATCTAGGCTTCACCAAAACCCTGGTTACATCCTGGGAAGCCAAGTCTCCCCAACCCTAACCCTAATTTGAGTCTCAACCCTCATTTTCTTTTTGGACTGAAACATACCGCCGTCCACAGAGTGTATCAAATGTCAGTATGGAAGACATCTTGATGTCCCACTCAGTCTGATTCAGCAAGTTAGGCTTCACCAAGGACCCGTTTCCAACCTGGGAAGCCACATCTCCCCAACCCTAACCCTAACTTCTGACTTAACCCTGATTTTCTTGTGCAAATGTAACAAACCCCCATCCTCATGTTGTACTAAAAGACAAGAGGCATACAATTCCTTTGGCCCTCTCAGTCTGTTTCACCATGCTTGGCTTCAGCAACACCCTGTTTCCATTCTGGGAAGCCATGTCTCCTGACCGCTAACCCTAACTTGGGTCTTAACCCTAATTTTTTCTTTGGACTGAAACATTTCCCTGTCCACATGGTGTACTAACTGGCAGTATGTTATCCTCCTGATGGCCTACTCAGTCTGTTTTAGCAATCTAGGCTTCACCAAGACCCTGGTTACATCCTGGGAAGCCAAGTCTCCCCAACCGTAACCCTAATTTGAGTCTCAGGCCAAATTTCCTTTTTGGACTGAAACATACCGCCGTCCACAGAGTGTACCAAATGTCAGTATGGAAGCCATCTTGATGTCCCACTCAGTCTGATTCAGCAAGCTAGGCTTCACCAAGGATGCGTTTCCAACCTGGGAAGCCACATCTCCCCAACCCTAACCCTCACTTGAGACTTAACCTGATTTTCTTGTGCGAATGTAACAAACCCCCATCCTCATGTTCTACTAAAAGACAGTAGGCACACAATTCCTTTGGCCCTCTCAGTCTGTTTCACCATGCTTGGCTTCAGCAACACCCTGTTTCCCTTCTGGGAAGCCATGTCTCCTGACCGCTAACCCTAACTTGGGTTTTAACCCTAATTTTTTCCTTGGACTGAAACATTTCCCTGTCCACATGGTGTACTAACTGGCAGTATGTTATCCTCCTGATGGCCTACTCAGTCTGTTTTACCAATCTAGGCTTCACCAAAACCCTGGTTACATCCTGGGAAGCCAAGTCTCCCCAACCCTAACCCTAATTTGAGTCTCAGGCCTAATTTCCTTTTGGGACTGAAACATAACGCCGTCCACAGAGTGTACCAAATGTCAGTATGGAAGACATCTTGATGTCCCACTCAGTCTGATTCAGCAAGCTAGGCTTCACCAAGGACGCGTTTCCAACCTGGAAAGCCACATCTCCCCAACCCTAACCCTAACTTGACACTTAACCTGATTTTCTTGTGCAAATGTAACAAACCCCCATCCTCATGTTGTACTAAAAGACAGTAGGCACACAATTCCTTTGGCCCTCTCAGTCTGTTTCACCATGCTTGGCTTCAGCAACACCCTGTTTCCCTTCTGGGAAGCCATGTCTCCTGACCGCTAACCCTAACTTGGGTCTTAACCCTAATTTTTTCCTTGGACTGAAACATTTCCCTGTCCACATGGTGTACTAACTGGCAGTATGTTATCCTCCTGATGGCCTACTCAGTCTGTTTTACCAATCTAGGCTTCACCAAAACACTGGTTACATCCTGGGAAGCCAAGTCTCCCCAACCCTAACCCTAATTTGAGTCTCAGGCCAATTTCCTTTTTGGACTGAAACATAATGCCGTCCACAGAGTGTACCAAATGTCAGTATGGAAGACATCTTGATGTCCCTCTCAGTCTGATTCAGCATGTTAGGCTTCACCAAGGACCCGTTTCCAACCTGGGAAGCCACATCTCCCCATCGCTAGCCCTAACTTGAGATTTTACCCTAATTTTCTTGTGCGAATGTAACAAACCCCCATCCTCATGTTCTACTAAAAGACAGTAGGCACACAATTCCTTTGGCCCTCTCAGTCTGTTTCACCATGCTTGGCTTCAGCAACACCCTGTTTCCCTTCTGGGAAGCCATGTCTCCTGACCGCTAACCCTAACTTGGGTTTTAACCCTAATTTTTTCCTTGGACTGAAACATTTCCCTGTCCACATGGTGTACTAACTGGCAGTATGTTATCCTCCTGATGGCCTACTCAGTCTGTTTTACCAATCTAGGCTTCACCAAAACCCTGGTTACATCCTGGGAAGCCAAGTCTCCCCAACCCTAACCCTAATTTGAGTCTCAGGCCTAATTTCCTTTTGGGACTGAAACATAACGCCGTCCACAGAGTGTACCAAATGTCAGTATGGAAGACATCTTGATGTCCCACTCAGTCTGATTCAGCAAGCTAGGCTTCACCAAGGACCCGTTTCCAACCTGGAAAGCCACATCTCCCCAACCCTAACCCTAACTTGACACTTAACCTGATTTTCTTGTGCAAATGTAACAAACCCCCATCCTCATGTTGTACTAAAAGACAGTAGGCACACAATTCCTTTGGCCCTCTCAGTCTGT
Source organism: Heloderma suspectum (assembly GCF_057233095.1). Lineage (NCBI taxonomy): Eukaryota > Metazoa > Chordata > Lepidosauria > Squamata > Helodermatidae > Heloderma > Heloderma suspectum. The sequence continues at coordinate 148,291,576 of NC_139461.1, forward strand.
TTCACCATGCTTGGCTTCAGCAACACCCTGTTTCCCTTCTGGGAAGCCATGTCTCCTGACCGCTAACCCTAACTTGGGTCTTAACCCTAATTTTTTCCTTGGACTGAAACATTTCCCTGTCCACATGGTGTACTAACTGGCAGTATGTTATACTCCTGATGGCCTACTCAGTCTGTTTTACCAATCTAGGCTTCACCAAAACACTGGTTACATCCTGGGAAGCCAAGTCTCCCCAACCCTAACCCTAATTTGAGTCTCAGGCCAATTTCCTTTTTGGACTGAAACATAATGCCGTCCACAGAGTGTACCAAATGTCAGTATGGAAGACATCTTGATGTCCCTCTCAGTCTGATTCAGCATGTTAGGCTTCACCAAGGACCCGTTTCCAACCTGGGAAGCCACATCTCCCCATCGCTAGCCCTAACTTGAGATTTTACCCTAATTTTCTTGTGCAAATGTAACAAACCCCCATCCTCATGTTCTACTAAAAGACAGTAGGCACACAATTCCTTTGGCCCTCTCAGTCTGTTTCACCATGCTTGGCTTCACCAACACCGTGTTTCCATTCTGGGAAGCCATATCTCCTGACCGCTAACCCTAACTTGGGTTTTAACCCTAATTTTTTCCTTGGACTGAAACATTTCCCTGTCCACATGGTGTACTAACTGGCAGTATGTTATCCTCCTGATGGCCTACTCAGTCTGTTTTACCAATCTAGGCTTCACCAAAACCCTGGTTACATCCTGGGAAGCCAAGTCTCCCCAACCCTAACCCTAATTTGAGTCTCAGGCCTAATTTCCTTTTTGGACTGAAACATAACGCCGTCCACAGAGTGTACCAAATGTCAGTATGGAAGACATCTTGATGTCCCACTCAGTCTGATTCAGCAAGCTAGGCTTCACCAAGGACGCGTTTCCAACCTGGAAAGCCACATCTCCCCAACCCTAACCCTAACTTGACACTTAACCTGATTTTCTTGTGCAAATGTAACAAACCCCCATCCTCATGTTGTACTAAAAGACAGTAGGCACACAATTCCTTTGGCCCTCTCAGTCTGTTTCACCATGCTTGGCTTCAGCAACACCCTGTTTCCCTTCTGGGAAGCCATGTCTCCTGACCGCTAACCCTAACTTGGGTCTTAACCCTAATTTTTTCCTTGGACTGAAACATTTCCCTGTCCACATGGTGTACTAACTGGCAGTATGTTATACTCCTGATGGCCTACTCAGTCTGTTTTACCAATCTAGGCTTCACCAAAACACTGGTTACATCCTGGGAAGCCAAGTCTCCCCAACCCTAACCCTAATTTGAGTCTCAGGCCCAATTTCCTTTTTGGACTGAAACATAATGCCGTCCACAGAGTGTACCAAATGTCAGTATGGAAGACATCTTGATGTCCCTCTCAGTCTGATTCAGCATGTTAGGCTTCACCAAGGACCCGTTTCCAACCTGGGAAGCCACATCTCCCCATCGCTAGCCCTAACTTGAGATTTTACCCTAATTTTCTTGTGCAAATGTAACAAACCCCCATCCTCATGTTCTACTAAAAGACAGTAGGCACACAATTCCTTTGGCCCTCTCAGTCTGTTTCACCATGCTTGGCTTCACCAACACCGTGTTTCCATTCTGGGAAGCCATATCTCCTGACCGCTAACCCTAACTTGGGTCTTAACCCTAATTTTTTCTTCCGACTGAAACATTTCCCTGTCCACATGGTGTACTATCTGGCAGTATGTTATACTCCTGATGGCCTACTCAGTCTGTTTTACCAATCTAGGCTTCACCAAAACCCTGGTTACATCCTGGGAAGCCAAGTCTCCCCAACCCTAACCCTAATTTGATTCTCAGGCCTCGTTTCCTTTTGGGACTGAAACATACCGCCGTCTACAGAGTGTACCAAATGTCAGTATGGAAGACATCTTGATGTCCCACTCAGTCTGATTCAGCAAGCTAGGCTTCACCAAGGACCCGTTTCCAACCTGGGAAGCCACATCTCCCCAACCCTAACCCTAACTTGAGACTTAACCTGATTTTCTTGTGCAAATGTAACAAACCCCCATCCTCATGTTGTACTAAAAGACAGTAGGCACACGATTCCTTTGGCCCTCTCAGTCTGTTTCACCATGCTTGGCTTCAGCAACACCCTGTTTCCATTCTGGGAAGCCATGTCTCCTGACCGCTAACCCTAACTTGGGTCTTAACCCTAATTTTTTCTTTGGACTGAAACATTTCCCTGTCCACATGGTGTACTAACTGGCAGTATGTTATACTCCTGATGGCCTACTCAGTCTGTTTTACCAATCTAGGCTTCACCAAAACCCTGGTTACATCCTGGGAAGCCAAGTCTCCCCAACCCTAACCCTAATTTGAGTCTTAGCCCTTTTTTCCTTTTTGGACTGAAACATACCGCCGTCCACAGAGTGTACCAAATGTCAGTATGGAAGCCATCTTGATGGCGACTCAGTCTGATTCACCAAGCTAGGCTTCACCAAGAACTCGTTTTCTACCTGGCAAGCCACATCTCCCCATCCCTAGCCCTAACATGAGATTTTACCCCAATTTTCTTGTGCAACTGTAACAAACCGCCGTCCACGCTTTGTAGTAAAAGAAAGAAGGCACCCCGTTCTGATGGCCCACTCAGTCTGTTTTAGCAAGCTTGCCTTCACCAAAGCCCTGTTTCCATTCGGGGAAGCCCAGTCTCCCCAATCCTAACCCTAACCTGGGTTTTAACCCTAATTTCCGTTTGGGAATCAAACATCCCCCGTCCAAACAGTGTTCTAAAAGACAGGAGGCAACCCTTGGTGAAGCCCCACTCACTCTATTTCAACATGCTTGGCTTTTCAGAGGCCCTGGTTCACTCCTGGGAAGCCAAGTCTCCACAACCCTAACCCTACCTGGAGTCTTAACCCTAATGTTCTTGTGCGACTGTAACAAACGCCCATCCACAGGTTGACAGTAGGCACACCACTCCTTTGGCCCTGTCAGTCTGTTTCACCATGCTTGGCTTCAGCAACACCCTGTTTCCCTTCTGGGAAGCCAAGTCTCCCGACCCCTAACCCTCACTTGGGTCTTAACCCAAATTTCCTCTATGGATTGAAACATGTCCCTGTCCATAGGGTGTATTAACAGGCAGTATGTTATCCTTCTGATGGCCTACTCAGTCTGTTTTACCAAATTAGGCTTCACCAAGACCCTGGTTCCCTCCTGGGAAAACAAGTCTCCCCAACCCTAAAACTAATTTGAGTCTCAGGCCTAATTTCCTTTTTGGACTGAAACATACTGCCGTCCACAGAGTGTACCAAATGTCAGTATGGAAGACATCTTGATGTCCCACTCAGTCTGATTCAGCAAGTTAGGCTTCACCAAGGACCCGTTTCCAACCTGGGAAGCCACATCTCCCCAACCCTAACCCTAACTTGAGACTTAACCTGATTTTCTTGTGCAAATTTAACAAACCCCCATCCTCATGTCCTACTAAAAGACAGTAGGCACACGATTCGTTTGGCCCTCTCAGTCTGTTTCACCATGCTTGGCTTCAGCAACACCCTGTTTCCCTTCTGGGAAGCCAAGTCTCCCGACCCCTAACCCACATTTGGGTCTTAACCCAAATATCCTCTATGGAATGAAACATCTCCCTCTCCATAGGGTGTATTAACAGGCAGTATGTTATCCTCCGGATGGCCTACTCAGTCTGTTTTACCAATCTATGCTTCACCAAGACCCTGGTTCCATCCTGGGAAACCAATTCTCCCCAACCCTAACCCTAATTTGAGTCTCAGCCCATTTTTCCTTTTTGGACTGAAACATACCGCCGTCCACAGAGTGTACCAAATGTCAGTATGGAAGCCATCTTGATGGCGACTCAGTCTGATTCACCAAGCTAGGCTTCACCAAGAACTCGTTTTCTACCTGGCAAGCCACATCTCCCCTTCCCTAGCCCTAAAATGAGATTTTACCCCAATTTTCTTGTGCAACTGTAACAAACCGCCGTCCACGCTTTGAAGTAAAAGAAAGAAGGCACCCCGTTCTGATGGCCCACTCAGTCTGTTTTAGCAAGCTTGCCTTCACCAAAGCCCTGATTCCATTCGGGGAAGCCCAGTCTCCCCAATCCTAACCCTAACCTGGGTTTTAACCCTAATTTCCGTTTGGGAATCAAACATCCCCCGTCCAAACAGTGTTCTAAAAGACAGGAGGCAACCCTTGGTGAAGCCCCACTCACTCTATTTCAACATGCTTGGCTTTTCAGAGGCACTGGTTCACTCCTGGGAAGCCAAGTCTCCACAACCCTAACCCTACCTGGAGTCTTAACCCTAATGTTCTTGTGCGACTGTAACAAACGCCCATCCACAGGTTGACAGTAGGCACACCACTCCTTTGGCCCTGTCAGTCTGTTTCACCATGCTTGGCTTCAGCAACACCCTGTTTCCCTTCTGGGAAGCCAAGTCTCCCGACCCCTAACCCTCACTTGGGTCTTAACCCAAATTTCCTCTATGGAATGAAACATGTCCCTGTCCATAGGGTGTATTAACAGGCAGTATGTTATCCTCCTGATGGCCTACTCAGTCTGTTTTACCAATCTAGGCTTCACCAAAACCCTGGTTACATCCTGGGAAGCCAAGTCTCCCCAACCCTAACCCTAATTTGAGTCTCAACCCTCATTTTCTTTTTGGACTGAAACATACCGCCGTCCACAGAGTGTACCAAATGTCAGTATGGAAGCCATCTTGATGTCCCACTCAGTCTGATTCAGCAAGCTAGGCTTCACCAAGGATGCGTTTCCAACCTGGGAAGCCACATCTCCCCAACCCTAACCCTCACTTGAGACTTAACCTGATTTTCTTGTGCGAATGTAACAAACCCCCATCCTCATGTTCTACTAAAAGACAGTAGGCACACAATTCCTTTGGCCCTTTCAGTCTGTTTCACCATGCTTGGCTTCAGCAACACCCTGTTTCCCTTCTGGGAAGCCATGTCTCCTGACCGCTAACCCTAACTTGGGTTTTAACCCTAATTTTTTCCTTGGACTGAAACATTTCCCTGTCCACATGGTGTACTAACTGGCAGTATGTTATCCTCCTGATGGCCTACTCAGTCTGTTTTACCAATCTAGGCTTCACCAAAACCCTGGTTACATCCTGGGAAGCCAAGTCTCCCCAACCCTAACCCTAATTTGAGTCTCAGGCCTAATTTCCTTTTTGGACTGAAACATAACGCCGTCCACAGAGTGTACCAAATGTCAGTATGGAAGACATCTTGATGTCCCACTCAGTCTGATTCAGCAAGCTAGGCTTCACCAAGGACCCGTTTCCAACCTGGAAAGCCACATCTCCCCAACCCTAACCCTAACTTGACACTTCACCTGATTTTCTTGTGCAAATGTAACAAACCCCCATCCTCATGTTGTACTAAAAGACAGTAGGCACACAATTCCTTTGGCCCTCTCAGTCTGTTTCACCATGCTTGGCTTCAGCAACACCCTGTTTCCCTTCTGGGAAGCCATGTCTCCTGACCGCTAACCCTAACTTGGGTCTTAACCCTAATTTTTTCCTTGGACTGAAACATTTCCCTGTCCACATGGTGTACTAACTGGCAGTATGTTATCCTCCTGATGGCCTACTCAGTCTGTTTTACCAATCTAGGCTTCACCAAAACCCTGGTTACATCCTGGGAAGCCAAGTCTCCCCAACCCTAACCCTAATTTGAGTCTCAGGCCCAATTTCCTTTTTGGACTGAAACATAATGCCGTCCACAGAGTGTACCAAATGTCAGTATGGAAGACATCTTGATGTCCCTCTCAGTCTGATTCAGCATGTTAGGCTTCACCAAGGACCCGTTTCCAACCTGGGAAGCCACATCTCCCCATCGCTAGCCCTAACTTGAGATTTTACCCTAATTTTCTTGTGCAAATGTAACAAACCCCCATCCTCATGTTCTACTAAAAGACAGTAGGCACACAATTCCTTTGGCCCTCTCAGTCTGTTTCACCATGCTTGGCTTCACCAACACCCTGTTTCCCTTCTGGGAAGCCATGTCTCCTGACCGCTAACCCTAACTTGGGTCTTAACCCTAATTTTTTCTTTGGACTGAAACAGTTCCCTGTCCACATGGTGTACTAACTGGCAGTATGTTATACTCCTGATGACCTACTCAGTCTGTTTTACCAATCTAGGCTTCACCAAAACCCTGGTTACATCCTGGGAAGCCAATTCTCCCCAACCCTAACCCTAATTTGAGTCTTAGCCCTAATTTCCTTTTTGGACTGAAACATACTGCCGTCCACAGAGTGTACCAAATGTCAGTATGGAAGACATCTTGATGTCCCACTCAGTCTGATTCAGCAAGCTAGGCTTCACCAAGGACCCGTTTCCAACCTGGGAAGCCACATCTCCCCAACCCTAACCCTCACTTGAGACTTAACCTGATTTTCTTGTGCAAATGTAACAAACCCCCATCCTCATGTTGTACTAAAAGACAGTAGGCACACGATTCCTTTGGCCCTCTCAGTCTGTTTCACCATGCTTGGCTTCAGCAACACCGTGTTTCCATTCTGGGAAGCCATATCTCCTGACCGCTAACCCTAACTTGGGTCTTAACCCTAATTTTTTCTTCCGACTGAAACATTTCCCTGTCCACATGGTGTACTAACTGGCAGTATGTTATACTCCTGATGGCCTACTCAGTCTGTTTTACCAATCTAGGCTTCACCAAAACCCTGGTTACATCCTGGGAAGCCAAGTCTCCCCAACCCTAACCCTAATTTGAGTCTCAGGCCTCGTTTCCTTTTGGGACTGAAACATACCGCCGTCCACAGAGTGTACCAAATGTCAGTATGGAAGACATCTTGATGTCCCACTCAGTCTGATTCAGCAAGCTAGGCTTCACCAAGGACCCGTTTCCAACCTGGGAAGCCACATCTCCCCAACCCTAACCCTAACTTGAGACTTAACCTGATTTTCTTGTGCAAATGTAACAAACCCCCATCCTCATGTTGTACTAAAAGACAGTAGGCACACGATTCCTTTGGCCCTCTCAGTCTGTTTCACCATGCTTGGCTTCAGCAACACCCTGTTTCCCTTCTGGGAAGCCATGTCTCCTGACCGCTAACCCTAACTTGGGTCTTAACCCTAATTTTTTCTTTGGACTGAAACATTTCCCTGTCCACATGGTGTACTAACTGGCAGTATGTTATCCTCCTGATGGCCTACTCAGTCTGTTTTACCAATCTAGGCTTCACCAAAACCCTGGTTACATCCTGGGAAGCCAAGTCTCCCCAACCCTAACCCTAATTTGAGTCTTAGCCCTTTTTTCCTTTTTGGACTGAAACATACCGCCGTCCACAGAGTGTACCAAATGTCAGTATGGAAGCCATCTTGATGGCGACTCAGTCTGATTCACCAAGCTAGGCTTCACCAAGAACTCGTTTTCTACCTGGCAAGCCACATCTCCCCATCCCTAGCCCTAACATGAGATTTTACCCCAATTTTCTTGTGCAACTGTAACAAACCGCCGTCCACGCTTTGTAGTAAAAGAAAGAAGGCACCCCGTTCTGATGGCCCACTCAGTCTGTTTTAGCAAGCTTGCCTTCACCAAAGCCCTGTTTCCATTCGGGGAAGCCCAGTCTCCCCAATCCTAACCCTAACCTGGGTTTTAACCCTAATTTCCGTTTGGGAATCAAACATCCCCCGTCCAAACAGTGTTCTAAAAGACAGGAGGCAACCCTTGGTGAAGCCCCACTCACTCTATTTCAACATGCTTGGCTTTTCAGAGGCCCTGGTTCACTCCTGGGAAGCCAAGTCTCCACAACCCTAACCCTACCTGGAGTCTTAACCCTAATGTTCTTGTGCGACTGTAACAAACGCCCATCCACAGGTTGACAGTAGGCACACCACTCCTTTGGCCCTGTCAGTCTGTTTCACCATGCTTGGCTTCAGCAACACCCTGTTTCCCTTCTGGGAAGCCAAGTCTCCCGACCCCTAACCCTCACTTGGGTCTTAACCCAAATTTCCTCTATGGATTGAAACATGTCCCTGTCCATAGGGTGTATTAACAGGCAGTATGTTATCCTTCTGATGGCCTACTCAGTCTGTTTTACCAAATTAGGCTTCACCAAGACCCTGGTTCCCTCCTGGGAAAACAAGTCTCCCCAACCCTAAAACTAATTTGAGTCTCAGGCCTAATTTCCTTTTTGGACTGAAACATACTGCCGTCCACAGAGTGTACCAAATGTCAGTATGGAAGACATCTTGATGTCCCACTCAGTCTGATTCAGCAAGTTAGGCTTCACCAAGGACCCGTTTCCAACCTGGGAAGCCACATCTCCCCAACCCTAACCCTAACTTGAGACTTAACCTGATTTTCTTGTGCAAATTTAACAAACCCCCATCCTCATGTCCTACTAAAAGACAGTAGGCACACGATTCGTTTGGCCCTCTCAGTCTGTTTCACCATGCTTGGCTTCAGCAACACCCTGTTTCCCTTCTGGGAAGCCAAGTCTCCCGACCCCTAACCCTCACTTGGGTCTTAACCCAAATATCCTCTATGGAATGAAACATCTCCCTCTCCATAGGGTGTATTAACAGGCAGTATGTTATCCTCCGGATGGCCTACTCAGTCTGTTTTACCAATCTATGCTTCACCAAGACCCTGGTTCCATCCTGGGAAACCAATTCTCCCCAACCCTAACCCTAATTTGAGTCTCAGCCCATTTTTCCTTTTTGGACTGAAACATACCGCCGTCCACAGAGTGTACCAAATGTCAGTATGGAAGCCATCTTGATGGCGACTCAGTCTGATTCACCAAGCTAGGCTTCACCAAGAACTCGTTTTCTACCTGGCAAGCCACATCTCCCCTTCCCTAGCCCTAACATGAGATTTTACCCCAATTTTCTTGTGCAACTGTAACAAACCGCCGTCCACGCTTTGAAGTAAAAGAAAGAAGGCACCCCGTTCTGATGGCCCACTCAGTCTGTTTTAGCAAGCTTGCCTTCACCAAAGCCGTGATTCCATTCGGGGAAGCCCAGTCTCCCCAATCCTAACCCTAACCTGGGTTTTAACCCTAATTTCCGTTTGGGAATCAAACATCCCCCGTCCAAACAGTGTTCTAAAAGACAGGAGGCAACCCTTGCTGAAGCCCCACTCACTCTATTTCAACATGCTTGGCTTTTCAGAGGCACTGGTTCACTCCTGGGAAGCCAAGTCTCCACAACCCTAACCCTACCTGGAGTCTTAACCCTAATGTTCTTGTGCGACTGTAACAAACGCCCATCCACAGGTTGACAGTAGGCACACCACTCCTTTGGCCCTGTCAGTCTGTTTCACCATGCTTGGCTTCAGCAACACCCTGTTTCCCTTCTGGGAAGCCAAGTCTCCCGACCCCTAACCCTCACTTGGGTCTTAACCCTAATTTCCTCTATGGAATGAAACATGTCCCTGTCCATAGGGTGTATTAACAGGCAGTATGTTATCCTCCTGATGGCCTACTCAGTCTGTTTTACCAATCTAGGCTTCACCAAGACCCTGGTTCCATCCGGGGAAACAAGTCTCCCCAACCCTAACCCTAATTTGAGTCTCAGGCCTAATTTCCTTTTTGGACTGAAACATACCGCCGTCCACAGAGTGTACCAAATGTCAGTATGGAAGACATCTTGATGTCCCACTCAGTCTGATTCAGCAAGTTAGGCTTCACCAAGGACCCGTTTCCAACCTGGGAAGCCACATCTCCCCAACCCTAACCCTAACTTGAGACTTAACCTGATTTTCTTGTGCGAATGTAACAAACCCCCATCCTCATGTTGTACTGAAAGACAGTAGGCACACAATTCCTTTGGCCCTCTCAGTCTGTTTCACCATGCTTGGCTTCAGCAACACCCTGTTTCCATTCTGGGAAGCCATGTCTCCTGACCGCTAACCCTAACTTGGGTCTTAACCCTAATTTTTTCTTCCGACTGAAACATTTCCCTGTCCACATGGTGTACTAACTGGCAGTATGTTATACTCCTGATGACCTACTCAGTCTGTTTTACCAATCTAGGCTTCACCAAAACCCTGGTTACATCCTGGGAAGCCAATTCTCCCCAACCCTAACCCTAATTTGAGTCTTAGCCCTAATTTCCTTTTTGGACTGAAACATACTGCCGTCCACAGAGTGTACCAAATGTCAGTATGGAAGACATCTTGATGTCCCACTCAGTCTGATTCAGCAAGCTAGGCTTCACCAAGGACCCGTTTCCAACCTGGGAAGCCACATCTCCCCAACCCTAACCCTCACTTGAGACTTAACCTGATTTTCTTGTGCAAATGTAACAAACCCCCATCCTCATGTTGTACTAAAAGACAGTAGGCACACGATTCCTTTGGCCCTCTCAGTCTGTTTCACCATGCTTGGCTTCAGCAACACCGTGTTTCCATTCTGGGAAGCCATATCTCCTGACCGCTAACCCTAACTTGGGTCTTAACCCTAATTTTTTCTTCCGACTGAAACATTTCCCTGTCCACATGGTGTACTAACTGGCAGTATGTTATACTCCTGATGGCCTACTCAGTCTGTTTTACCAATCTAGGCTTCACCAAAACCCTGGTTACATCCTGGGAAGCCAAGTCTCCCCAACCCTAACCCTAATTTGAGTCTCAGGCCTCGTTTCCTTTTGGGACTGAAACATACCGCCGTCCACAGAGTGTACCAAATGTCAGTATGGAAGACATCTTGATGTCCCACTCAGTCTGATTCAGCAAGCTAGGCTTCACCAAGGACCCGTTTCCAACCTGGGAAGCCACATCTCCCCAACCCTAACCCTAACTTGAGACTTAACCTGATTTTCTTGTGCAAATGTAACAAACCCCCATCCTCATGTTGTACTAAAAGACAGTAGGCACACGATTCCTTTGGCCCTCTCAGTCTGTTTCACCATGCTTGGCTTCAGCAACACCCTGTTTCCCTTCTGGGAAGCCATGTCTCCTGACCGCTAACCCTAACTTGGGTCTTAACCCTAATTTTTTCTTTGGACTGAAACATTTCCCTGTCCACATGGTGTACTAACTGGCAGTATGTTATCCTCCTGATGGCCTACTCAGTCTGTTTTACCAATCTAGGCTTCACCAAAACCCTGGTTACATCCTGGGAAGCCAAGTCTCCCCAACCCTAACCCTAATTTGAGTCTTAGCCCTTTTTTCCTTTTTGGACTGAAACATACCGCCGTCCACAGAGTGTACCAAATGTCAGTATGGAAGCCATCTTGATGGCGACTCAGTCTGATTCACCAAGCTAGGCTTCACCAAGAACTCGTTTTCTACCTGGCAAGCCACATCTCCCCATCCCTAGCCCTAACATGAGATTTTACCCCAATTTTCTTGTGCAACTGTAACAAACCGCCGTCCACGCTTTGTAGTAAAAGAAAGAAGGCACCCCGTTCTGATGGCCCACTCAGTCTGTTTTAGCAAGCTTGCCTTCACCAAAGCCCTGTTTCCATTCGGGGAAGCCCAGTCTCCCCAATCCTAACCCTAACCTGGGTTTTAACCCTAATTTCCGTTTGGGAATCAAACATCCCCCGTCCAAACAGTGTTCTAAAAGACAGGAGGCAACCCTTGGTGAAGCCCCACTCACTCTATTTCAACATGCTTGGCTTTTCAGAGGCCCTGGTTCACTCCTGGGAAGCCAAGTCTCCACAACCCTAACCCTACCTGGAGTCTTAACCCTAATGTTCTTGTGCGACTGTAACAAACGCCCATCCACAGGTTGACAGTAGGCACACCACTCCTTTGGCCCTGTCAGTCTGTTTCACCATGCTTGGCTTCAGCAACACCCTGTTTCCCTTCTGGGAAGCCAAGTCTCCCGACCCCTAACCCTCACTTGGGTCTTAACCCAAATTTCCTCTATGGATTGAAACATGTCCCTGTCCATAGGGTGTATTAACAGGCAGTATGTTATCCTTCTGATGGCCTACTCAGTCTGTTTTACCAAATTAGGCTTCACCAAGACCCTGGTTCCCTCCTGGGAAAACAAGTCTCCCCAACCCTAAAACTAATTTGAGTCTCAGGCCTAATTTCCTTTTTGGACTGAAACATACTGCCGTCCACAGAGTGTACCAAATGTCAGTATGGAAGACATCTTGATGTCCCACTCAGTCTGATTCAGCAAGTTAGGCTTCACCAAGGACCCGTTTCCAACCTGGGAAGCCACATCTCCCCAACCCTAACCCTAACTTGAGACTTAACCTGATTTTCTTGTGCAAATTTAACAAACCCCCATCCTCATGTCCTACTAAAAGACAGTAGGCACACGATTCGTTTGGCCCTCTCAGTCTGTTTCACCATGCTTGGCTTCAGCAACACCCTGTTTCCCTTCTGGGAAGCCAAGTCTCCCGACCCCTAACCCTCACTTGGGTCTTAACCCAAATATCCTCTATGGAATGAAACATCTCCCTCTCCATAGGGTGTATTAACAGGCAGTATGTTATCCTCCGGATGGCCTACTCAGTCTGTTTTACCAATCTATGCTTCACCAAGACCCTGGTTCCATCCTGGGAAACCAATTCTCCCCAACCCTAACCCTAATTTGAGTCTCAGCCCATTTTTCCTTTTTGGACTGAAACATACCGCCGTCCACAGAGTGTACCAAATGTCAGTATGGAAGCCATCTTGATGGCGACTCAGTCTGATTCACCAAGCTAGGCTTCACCAAGAACTCGTTTTCTACCTGGCAAGCCACATCTCCCCTTCCCTAGCCCTAACATGAGATTTTACCCCAATTTTCTTGTGCAACTGTAACAAACCGCCGTCCACGCTTTGAAGTAAAAGAAAGAAGGCACCCCGTTCTGATGGCCCACTCAGTCTGTTTTAGCAAGCTTGCCTTCACCAAAGCCCTGATTCCATTCGGGGAAGCCCAGTCTCCCCAATCCTAACCCTAACCTGGGTTTTAACCCTAATTTCCGTTTGGGAATCAAACATCCCCCGTCCAAACAGTGTTCTAAAAGACAGGAGGCAACCCTTGGTGAAGCCCCACTCACTCTATTTCAACATGCTTGGCTTTTCAGAGGCACTGGTTCACTCCTGGGAAGCCAAGTCTCCACAACCCTAACCCTACCTGGAGTCTTAACCCTAATGTTCTTGTGCGACTGTAACAAACGCCCATCCACAGGTTGACAGTAGGCACACCACTCCTTTGGCCCTGTCAGTCTGTTTCACCATGCTTGGCTTCAGCAACACCCTGTTTCCCTTCTGGGAAGCCAAGTCTCCCGACCCCTAACCCTCACTTGGGTCTTAACCCTAATTTCCTCTATGGAATGAAACATGTCCCTGTCCATAGGGTGTATTAACAGGCAGTATGTTATCCTCCTGATGGCCTACTCAGTCTGTTTTACCAATCTAGGCTTCACCAAGACCCTGGTTCCATCCGGGGAAACAAGTCTCCCCAACCCTAACCCTAATTTGAGTCTCAGGCCTAATTTCCTTTTTGGACTGAAACATACCGCCGTCCACAGAGTGTACCAAATGTCAGTATGGAAGACATCTTGATGTCCCACTCAGTCTGATTCAGCAAGTTAGGCTTCACCAAGGACCCGTTTCCAACCTGGGAAGCCACATCTCCCCAACCCTAACCCTAACTTGAGACTTAACCTGATTTTCTTGTGCGAATGTAACAAACCCCCATCCTCATGTTGTACTGAAAGACAGTAGGCACACAATTCCTTTGGCCCTCTCAGTCTGTTTCACCATGCTTGGCTTCAGCAACACCCTGTTTCCATTCTGGGAAGCCATGTCTCCTGACCGCTAACCCTAACTTGGGTCTTAACCCTAATTTTTTCTTCCGACTGAAACATTTCCCTGTCCACATGGTGTACTAACTGGCAGTATGTTATACTCCTGATGGCCTACTCAGTCTGTTTTACCAATCTAGGCTTCACCAAAACCCTGGTTACATCCTGGGAAGCCAAGTCTCCCCAACCCTAACCCTAATTTGAGTCTCAACCCTCATTTTCTTTTTGGACTGAAACATACCGCCGTCCACAGAGTGTATCAAATGTCAGTATGGAAGACATCTTGATGTCCCACTCAGTCTGATTCAGGAAGTTAGGCTTCACCAAGGACCCGTTTCCAACCTGGGAAGCCACATCTCCCCAACCCTAACCCTAACTTCTGACTTAACCCTGATTTTCTTGTGCAAATGTAACAAACCCCCATCCTCATATTGTACTAAAAGACAGTAGGAATACAATTCCTTTGGCCCTCTCAGTCTGTTTCACCATGCTTGGCTTCAGCAACACCCTGTTTCCCTTCTGGGAAGCCATGTCTCCTGACCGCTAACCCTAACTTGGGTCTTAACCCTAATTTTTTCTTCCGACTGAAACATTTCCCTGTCCACATGGTGTACTAACTGGCAGTATGTTATCCTCCTGATGGCCTACTCAGTCTGTTTTACCAATCTAGGCTTCACCAAGACCCTGGTTACATCCTGGGAAGCCAAGTCTCCCCAACCCTAACCCTAATTTGAGTCTCAGGCCAAATTTCCTTTTTGGACTGAAACATACCGCCGTCCACAGAGTGTACCAAATGTCAGTATGGAAGCCATCTTGATGTCCCACTCAGACTGATTCAGCAAGCTAGGCTTCACCAAGGATGCGTTTCCAACCTGGGAAGCCACATCTCCCCAACCCTAACCCTCACTTGAGACTTAACCTGATTTTCTTGTGCGAATGTAACAAACCCCCATCCTCATGTTCTACTAAAAGACAGTAGGCACACAATTCCTTTGGCCCTTTCAGTCTGTTTCACCATGCTTGGCTTCAGCAACACCCTGTTTCCCTTCTGGGAAGCCATGTCTCCTGACCGCTAACCCTAACTTGGGTTTTAACCCTAATTTTTTCCTTGGACTGAAACATTTCCCTGTCCACATGGTGTACTAACTGGCAGTATGTTATCCTCCTGATGGCCTACTCAGTCTGTTTTACCAATCTAGGCTTCACCAAAACCCTGGTTACATCCTGGGAAGCCAAGTCTCCCCAACCCTAACCCTAATTTGAGTCTCAGGCCTAATTTCCTTTTTGGACTGAAACATAACGCCGTCCACAGAGTGTACCAAATGTCAGTATGGAAGACATCTTGATGTCCCACTCAGTCTGATTCAGCAAGCTAGGCTTCACCAAGGACGCGTTTCCAACCTGGAAAGCCACATCTCCCCAACCCTAACCCTAACTTGACACTTAACCTGATTTTCTTGTGCAAATGTAACAAACCCCCATCCTCATGTTGTACTAAAAGACAGTAGGCACACAATTCCTTTGGCCCTCTCAGTCTGTTTCACCATGCTTGGCTTCAGCAACACCCTGTTTCCCTTCTGGGAAGCCATGTCTCCTGACCGCTAACCCTAACTTGGGTCTTAACCCTAATTTTTTCCTTGGACTGAAACATTTCCCTGTCCACATGGTGTACTAACTGGCAGTATGTTATACTCCTGATGGCCTACTCAGTCTGTTTTACCAATCTAGGCTTCACCAAAACACTGGTTACATCCTGGGAAGCCAAGTCTCCCCAAACCTAACCCTAATTTGAGTCTCAGGCCCAATTTCCTTTTTGGACTGAAACATAATGCCGTCCACAGAGTGTACCAAATGTCAGTATGGAAGACATCTTGATGTCCCTCTCAGTCTGATTCAGCATGTTAGGCTTCACCAAGGACCCGTTTCCAACCTGGGAAGCCACATCTCCCCATCGCTAGCCCTAACTTGAGATTTTACCCTAATTTTCTTGTGCAAATGTAACAAACCCCCATCCTCATGTTCTACTAAAAGACAGTAGGCACACAATTCCTTTGGCCCTCTCAGTCTGTTTCACCATGCTTGGCTTCACCAACACCCTGTTTCCCTTCTGGGAAGCCATGTCTCCTGACCGCTAACCCTAACTTGGGTCTTAACCCTAATTTTTTCTTTGGACTGAAACAGTTCCCTGTCCACATGGTGTACTAACTGGCAGTATGTTATACTCCTGATGACCTACTCAGTCTGTTTTACCAATCTAGGCTTCACCAAAACCCTGGTTACATCCTGGGAAGCCAATTCTCCCCAACCCTAACCCTAATTTGAGTCTTAGCCCTAATTTCCTTTTTGGACTGAAACATACCGCCGTCCACAGAGTGTACCAAATGTCAGTATGGAAGACATCTTGATGTCCCACTCAGTCTGATTCAGCAAGCTAGGCTTCACCAAGGACCCGTTTCCAACCTGGGAAGCCACATCTCCCCAACCCTAACCCTCACTTGAGACTTAACCTGATTTTCTTGTGCAAATGTAACAAACCCCCATCCTCATGTTGTACTAAAAGACAGTAGGCACACGATTCCTTTGGCCCTCTCAGTCTGTTTCACCATGCTTGGCTTCAGCAACACCGTGTTTCCATTCTGGGAAGCCATATCTCCTGACTGCTAACCCTAACTTGGGTCTTAACCCTTATTTTTTCTTCCGACTGAAACATTTCCCTGTCCACATGGTGTACTAACTGGCAGTATGTTATACTCCTGATGGCCTACTCAGTCTGTTTTACCAATCTAGGCTTCACCAAAACCCTGGTTACATCCTGGGAAGCCAAGTCTCCCCAACCCTAACCCTAATTTGAGTCTCAGGCCTCGTTTCCTTTTGGGACTGAAACATACCGCCGTCCACAGAGTGTACCAAATGTCAGTATGGAAGACATCTTGATGTCCCACTCAGTCTGATTCAGCAAGCTAGGCTTCACCAAGGACCCGTTTCCAACCTGGGAAGCCACATCTCCCCAACCCTAACCCTAACTTGAGACTTAACCTGATTTTCTTGTGCAAATGTAACAAACCCCCATCCTCATGTTGTACTAAAAGACAGTAGGCACACGATTCCTTTGGCCCTCTCAGTCTGTTTCACCATGCTTGGCTTCAGCAACACCCTGTTTCCCTTCTGGGAAGCCATGTCTCCTGACCGCTAACCCTAACTTGGGTCTTAACCCTAATTTGTTCTTTGGACTGAAACATTTCCCTGTCCACATGGTGTACTAACTGGCAGTATGTTATCCTCCTGATGGCCTACTCAGTCTGTTTTACCAATCTAGGCTTCACCAAAACCCTGGTTACATCCTGGGAAGCCAAGTCTCCCCAACCCTAACCCTAATTTGAGTCTTAGCCCTTTTTTCCTTTTTGGACTGAAACATACCGCCGTCCACAGAGTGTACCAAATGTCAGTATGGAAGCCATCTTGATGGCGACTCAGTCTGATTCACCAAGCTAGGCTTCACCAAGAACTCGTTTTCTACCTGGCAAGCCACATCTCCCCATCCCTAGCCCTAACATGAGATTTTACCCCAATTTTCTTGTGCAACTGTAACAAACCGCCGTCCACGCTTTGTAGTAAAAGAAAGAAGGCACCCCGTTCTGATGGCCCACTCAGTCTGTTTTAGCAAGCTTGCCTTCACCAAAGCCCTGTTTCCATTCGGGGAAGCCCAGTCTCCCCAATCCTAACCCTAACCTGGGTTTTAACCCTAATTTCCGTTTGGGAATCAAACATCCCCCGTCCAAACAGTGTTCTAAAAGACAGGAGGCAACCCTTGGTGAAGCCCCACTCACTCTATTTCAACATGCTTGGCTTTTCAGAGGCCCTGGTTCACTCCTGGGAAGCCAAGTCTCCACAACCCTAACCCTACCTGGAGTCTTAACCCTAATGTTCTTGTGCGACTGTAACAAACGCCCATCCACAGGTTGACAGTAGGCACACCACTCCTTTGGCCCTGTCAGTCTGTTTCACCATGCTTGGCTTCAGCAACACCCTGTTTCCCTTCTGGGAAGCCAAGTCTCCCGACCCCTAACCCTCACTTGGGTCTTAACCCAAATTTCCTCTATGGATTGAAACATCTCCCTGTCCATAGGGTGTATTAACAGGCAGTATGTTATCCTTCTGATGGCCTACTCAGTCTGTTTTACCAAATTAGGCTTCACCAAGACCCTGGTTCCCTCCTGGGAAAACAAGTCTCCCCAACCCTAAAACTAATTTGAGTCTCAGGCCTAATTTCCTTTTTGGACTGAAACATACTGCCGTCCACAGAGTGTACCAAATGTCAGTATGGAAGACATCTTGATGTCCCACTCAGTCTGATTCAGCAAGTTAGGCTTCACCAAGGACCCGTTTCCAACCTGGGAAGCCACATCTCCCCAACCCTAACCCTAACTTGAGACTTAACCTGATTTTCTTGTGCAAATTTAACAAACCCCCATCCTCATGTCCTACTAAAAGACAGTAGGCACACGATTCGTTTGGCCCTCTCAGTCTGTTTCACCATGCTTGGCTTCAGCAACACCCTGTTTCCCTTCTGGGAAGCCAAGTCTCCCGACCCCTAACCCTCACTTGGGTCTTAACCCAAATATCCTCTATGGAATGAAACATCTCCCTCTCCATAGGGTGTATTAACAGGCAGTATGTTATCCTCCGGATGGCCTACTCAGTCTGTTTTACCAATCTATGCTTCACCAAGACCCTGGTTCCATCCTGGGAAACCAATTCTCCCCAACCCTAACCCTAATTTGAGTCTCAGCCCATTTTTCCTTTTTGGACTGAAACATACCGCCGTCCACAGAGTGTACCAAATGTCAGTATGGAAGCCATCTTGATGGCGACTCAGTCTGATTCACCAAGCTAGGCTTCACCAAGAACTCGTTTTCTACCTGGCAAGCCACATCTCCCCTTCCCTAGCCCTAACATGAGATTTTACCCCAATTTTCTTGTGCAACTGTAACAAACCGCCGTCCACGCTTTGAAGTAAAAGAAAGAAGGCACCCCGTTCTGATGGCCCACTCAGTCTGTTTTAGCAAGCTTGCCTTCACCAAAGCCCTGATTCCATTCGGGGAAGCCCAGTCTCCCCAATCCTAACCCTAACCTGGGTTTTAACCCTAATTTCCGTTTGGGAATCAAACATCCCCCGTCCAAACAGTGTTCTAAAAGACAGGAGGCAACCCTTGGTGAAGCCCCACTCACTCTATTTCAACATGCTTGGCTTTTCAGAGGCACTGGTTCACTCCTGGGAAGCCAAGTCTCCACAACCCTAACCCTACCTGGAGTCTTAACCCTAATGTTCTTGTGCGACTGTAACAAACGCCCATCCACAGGTTGACAGTAGGCACACCACTCCTTTGGCCCTGTCAGTCTGTTTCACCATGCTTGGCTTCAGCAACACCCTGTTTCCCTTCTGGGAAGCCAAGTCTCCCGACCCCTAACCCTCACTTGGGTCTTAACCCAAATTTCCTCTATGGAATGAAACATGTCCCTGTCCATAGGGTGTATTAACAGGCAGTATGTTATCCTCCTGATGGCCTACTCAGTCTGTTTTACCAATCTAGGCTTCACCAAGACCCTGGTTCCATCCGGGGAAACAAGTCTCCCCAACCCTAACCCTAATTTGAGTCTCAGGCCTAATTTCCTTTTTGGACTGAAACATACCGCCGTCCACAGAGTGTACCAAATGTCAGTATGGAAGACATCTTGATGTCCCACTCAGTCTGATTCAGCAAGTTGGGCTTCACCAAGGACCCGTTTCCAACCTGGGAAGCCACATCTCCCCAACCCTAACCCTAACTTGAGACTTAACCTGATTTTCTTGTGCGAATGTAACAAACCCCCATCCTCATGTTGTACTGAAAGACAGTAGGCACACAATTCCTTTGGCCCTCTCAGTCTGTTTCACCATGCTTGGCTTCAGCAACACCCTGTTTCCATTCTGGGAAGCCATGTCTCCTGACCGCTAACCCTAACTTGGGTCTTAACCCTAATTTTTTCTTCCGACTGAAACATTTCCCTGTCCACATGGTGTACTAACTGGCAGTATGTTATACTCCTGATGGCCTACTCAGTCTGTTTTACCAATCTAGGCTTCACCAAAACCCTGGTTACATCCTGGGAAGCCAAGTCTCCCCAACCCTAACCCTAATTTGAGTCTCAACCCTCATTTTCTTTTTGGACTGAAACATACCGCCGTCCACAGAGTGTATCAAATGTCAGTATGGAAGACATCTTGATGTCCCACTCAGTCTGATTCAGCAAGTTAGGCTTCACCAAGGACCCGTTTCCAACCTGGGAAGCCACATCTCCCCAACCCTCACCCTAACTTCTGACTTAACCCTGATTTTCTTGTGCAAATGTAACAAACCCCCATCCTGATGTTGTACTAAAAGACAGTAGGCATACAATTCCTTTGGCCCTCTCAGTCTGTTTCACCATGCTTGGCTTCAGCAACACCCTGTTTCCATTCTGGGAAGCCATGTCTCCTGACTGCTAACCCTAACTTGGGTCTTAACCCTAATTTTTTCTTTGGACTGAAACATTTCCCTGTCCACATGGTGTACTAACTGGCAGTATGTTATCCTCCTGATGGCCTACTCAGTCTGTTTTAGCAATCTAGGCTTCACCAAGACCCTGGTTACATCCTGGGAAGCCAAGTCTCCCCAACCCTAACCCTAATTTGAGTCTCAGGCCAAATTTCCTTTTTGGACTGAAACATACCGCCGTCCACAGAGTGTACCAAATGTCAGTATGGAAGCCATCTTGATGTCCCACTCAGTCTGATTCAGCAAGCTAGGCTTCACCAAGGATGCGTTTCCAACCTGGGAAGCCACATCTCCCCAACCCTAACCCTAACTTGAGACTTAACCTGATTTTCTTGTGCGAATGTAACAAACCCCCATCCTCATGTTGTACTGAAAGACAGTAGGCACACAATTCCTTTGGCCCTCTCAGTCTGTTTCACCATGCTTGGCTTCAGCAACACCCTGTTTCCATTCTGGGAAGCCATGTCTCCTGACCGCTAACCCTAACTTGGGTCTTAACCCTAATTTTTTCTTCCGACTGAAACATTTCCCTGTCCACATGGTGTACTAACTGGCAGTATGCTATACTCCTGATGGCCTACTCAGTCTGTTTTACCAATCTAGGCTTCACCAAAACCCTGGTTACATCCTGGGAAGCCAAGTCTCCCCAACCCTAACCCTAATTTGAGTCTCAACCCTCATTTTCTTTTTGGACTGAAACATACCGCCGTCCACAGAGTGTATCAAATGTCAGTATGGAAGACATCTTGATGTCCCACTCAGTCTGATTCAGCAAGTTAGGCTTCACCAAGGACCCGTTTCCAACCTGGGAAGCCACATCTCCCCAACCCTAACCCTAACTTCTGACTTAACCCTGATTTTCTTGTGCAAATGTAACAAACCCCCATCCTCATGTTGTACTAAAAGACAAGAGGCATACAATTCCTTTGGCCCTCTCAGTCTGTTTCACCATGCTTGGCTTCAGCAACACCCTGTTTCCATTCTGGGAAGCCATGTCTCCTGACCGCTAACCCTAACTTGGGTCTTAACCCTAATTTTTTCTTTGGACTGAAACATTTCCCTGTCCACATGGTGTACTAACTGGCAGTATGTTATCCTCCTGATGGCCTACTCAGTCTGTTTTAGCAATCTAGGCTTCACCAAGACCCTGGTTACATCCTGGGAAGCCAAGTCTCCCCAACCGTAACCCTAATTTGAGTCTCAGGCCAAATTTCCTTTTTGGACTGAAACATACCGCCGTCCACAGAGTGTACCAAATGTCAGTATGGAAGCCATCTTGATGTCCCACTCAGTCTGATTCAGCAAGCTAGGCTTCACCAAGGATGCGTTTCCAACCTGGGAAGCCACATCTCCCCAACCCTAACCCTCACTTGAGACTTAACCTGATTTTCTTGTGCGAATGTAACAAACCCCCATCCTCATGTTCTACTAAAAGACAGTAGGCACACAATTCCTTTGGCCCTCTCAGTCTGTTTCACCATGCTTGGCTTCAGCAACACCCTGTTTCCCTTCTGGGAAGCCATGTCTCCTGACCGCTAACCCTAACTTGGGTTTTAACCCTAATTTTTTCCTTGGACTGAAACATTTCCCTGTCCACATGGTGTACTAACTGGCAGTATGTTATCCTCCTGATGGCCTACTCAGTCTGTTTTACCAATCTAGGCTTCACCAAAACCCTGGTTACATCCTGGGAAGCCAAGTCTCCCCAACCCTAACCCTAATTTGAGTCTCAGGCCTAATTTCCTTTTGGGACTGAAACATAACGCCGTCCACAGAGTGTACCAAATGTCAGTATGGAAGACATCTTGATGTCCCTCTCAGTCTGATTCAGCATGTTAGGCTTCACCAAGGACCCGTTTCCAACCTGGGAAGCCACATCTCCCCATCGCTAGCCCTAACTTGAGATTTTACCCTAATTTTCTTGTGCAAATGTAACAAACCCCCATCCTCATGTTCTACTAAAAGACAGTAGGCACACAATTCCTTTGGCCCTCTCAGTCTGTTTCACCATGCTTGGCTTCACCAACACCGTGTTTCCATTCTGGGAAGCCAGATCTCCTGACCGCTAACCCTAACTTGGGTTTTAACCCTAATTTTTTCCTTGGACTGAAACATTTCCCTGTCCACATGGTGTACTAACTGGCAGTATGTTATCCTCCTGATGGCCTACTCAGTCTGTTTTACCAATCTAGGCTTCACCAAAACCCTGGTTACATCCTGGGAAGCCAAGTCTCCCCAACCCTAACCCTAATTTGAGTCTCAGGCCTAATTTCCTTTTTGGACTGAAACATAACGCCGTCCACAGAGTGTACCAAATGTCAGTATGGAAGACATCTTGATGTCCCACTCAGTCTGATTCAGCAAGCTAGGCTTCACCAAGGACGCGTTTCCAACCTGGAAAGCCACATCTCCCCAACCCTAACCCTAACTTGACACTTAACCTGATTTTCTTGTGCAAATGTAACAAACCCCCATCCTCATGTTGTACTAAAAGACAGTAGGCACACAATTCCTTTGGCCCTCTCAGTCTGTTTCACCATGCTTGGCTTCAGCAACACCCTGTTTCCCTTCTGGGAAGCCATGTCTCCTGACCGCTAACCCTAACTTGGGTCTTAACCCTAATTTTTTCCTTGGACTGAAACATTTCCCTGTCCACATGGTGTACTAACTGGCAGTATGTTATACTCCTGATGGCCTACTCAGTCTGTTTTACCAATCTAGGCTTCACCAAAACACTGGTTACATCCTGGGAAGCCAAGTCTCCCCAACCCTAACCCTAATTTGAGTCTCAGGCCCAATTTCCTTTTTGGACTGAAACATAATGCCGTCCACAGAGTGTACCAAATGTCAGTATGGAAGACATCTTGATGTCCCTCTCAGTCTGATTCAGCATGTTAGGCTTCACCAAGGACCCGTTTCCAACCTGGGAAGCCACATCTCCCCATCGCTAGCCCTAACTTGAGATTTTACCCTAATTTTCTTGTGCAAATGTAACAAACCCCCATCCTCATGTTCTACTAAAAGACAGTAGGCACACAATTCCTTTGGCCCTCTCAGTCTGTTTCACCATGCTTGGCTTCACCAACACCGTGTTTCCATTCTGGGAAGCCATATCTCCTGACCGCTAACCCTAACTTGGGTCTTAACCCTAATTTTTTCTTCCGACTGAAACATTTCCCTGTCCACATGGTGTACTATCTGGCAGTATGTTATACTCCTGATGGCCTACTCAGTCTGTTTTACCAATCTAGGCTTCACCAAAACCCTGGTTACATCCTGGGAAGCCAAGTCTCCCCAACCCTAACCCTAATTTGAGTCTCAGGCCTCGTTTCCTTTTGGGACTGAAACATACCGCCGTCTACAGAGTGTACCAAATGTCAGTATGGAAGACATCTTGATGTCCCACTCAGTCTGATTCAGCAAGCTAGGCTTCACCAAGGACCCGTTTCCAACCTGGGAAGCCACATCTCCCCAACCCTAACCCTAACTTGAGACTTAACCTGATTTTCTTGTGCAAATGTAACAAACCCCCATCCTCATGTTGTACTAAAAGACAGTAGGCACACGATTCCTTTGGCCCTCTCAGTCTGTTTCACCATGCTTGGCTTCAGCAACACCCTGTTTCCATTCTGGGAAGCCATGTCTCCTGACCGCTAACCCTAACTTGGGTCTTAACCCTAATTTTTTCTTTGGACTGAAACATTTCCCTGTCCACATGGTGTACTAACTGGCAGTATGTTATACTCCTGATGGCCTACTCAGTCTGTTTTACCAATCTAGGCTTCACCAAAACCCTGGTTACATCCTGGGAAGCCAAGTCTCCCCAACCCTAACCCTAATTTGAGTCTTAGCCCTTTTTTCCTTTTTGGACTGAAACATACCGCCGTCCACAGAGTGTACCAAATGTCAGTATGGAAGCCATCTTGATGGCGACTCAGTCTGATTCACCAAGCTAGGCTTCACCAAGAACTCGTTTTCTACCTGGCAAGCCACATCTCCCCATCCCTAGCCCTAACATGAGATTTTACCCCAATTTTCTTGTGCAACTGTAACAAACCGCCGTCCACGCTTTGTAGTAAAAGAAAGAAGGCACCCCGTTCTGATGGCCCACTCAGTCTGTTTTAGCAAGCTTGCCTTCACCAAAGCCCTGTTTCCATTCGGGGAAGCCCAGTCTCCCCAATCCTAACCCTAACCTGGGTTTTAACCCTAATTTCCGTTTGGGAATCAAACATCCCCCGTCCAAACAGTGTTCTAAAAGACAGGAGGCAACCCTTGGTGAAGCCCCACTCACTCTATTTCAACATGCTTGGCTTTTCAGAGGCCCTGGTTCACTCCTGGGAAGCCAAGTCTCCACAACCCTAACCCTACCTGGAGTCTTAACCCTAATGTTCTTGTGCGACTGTAACAAACGCCCATCCACAGGTTGACAGTAGGCACACCACTCCTTTGGCCCTGTCAGTCTGTTTCACCATGCTTGGCTTCAGCAACACCCTGTTTCCCTTCTGGGAAGCCAAGTCTCCCGACCCCTAACCCTCACTTGGGTCTTAACCCAAATTTCCTCTATGGATTGAAACATGTCCCTGTCCATAGGGTGTATTAACAGGCAGTATGTTATCCTTCTGATGGCCTACTCAGTCTGTTTTACCAAATTAGGCTTCACCAAGACCCTGGTTCCCTCCTGGGAAAACAAGTCTCCCCAACCCTAAAACTAATTTGAGTCTCAGGCCTAATTTCCTTTTTGGACTGAAACATACTGCCGTCCACAGAGTGTACCAAATGTCAGTATGGAAGACATCTTGATGTCCCACTCAGTCTGATTCAGCAAGTTAGGCTTCACCAAGGACCCGTTTCCAACCTGGGAAGCCACATCTCCCCAACCCTAACCCTAACTTGAGACTTAACCTGATTTTCTTGTGCAAATTTAACAAACCCCCATCCTCATGTCCTACTAAAAGACAGTAGGCACACGATTCGTTTGGCCCTCTCAGTCTGTTTCACCATGCTTGGCTTCAGCAACACCCTGTTTCCCTTCTGGGAAGCCAAGTCTCCCGACCCCTAACCCACACTTGGGTCTTAACCCAAATATCCTCTATGGAATGAAACATCTCCCTCTCCATAGGGTGTATTAACAGGCAGTATGTTATCCTCCGGATGGCCTACTCAGTCTGTTTTACCAATCTATGCTTCACCAAGACCCTGGTTCCATCCTGGGAAACCAATTCTCCCCAACCCTAACCCTAATTTGAGTCTCAGCCCATTTTTCCTTTTTGGACTGAAACATACCGCCGTCCACAGAGTGTACCAAATGTCAGTATGGAAGCCATCTTGATGGCGACTCAGTCTGATTCACCAAGCTAGGCTTCACCAAGAACTCGTTTTCTACCTGGCAAGCCACATCTCCCCTTCCCTAGCCCTAACATGAGATTTTACCCCAATTTTCTTGTGCAACTGTAACAAACCGCCGTCCACGCTTTGAAGTAAAAGAAAGAAGGCACCCCGTTCTGATGGCCCACTCAGTCTGTTTTAGCAAGCTTGCCTTCACCAAAGCCCTGATTCCATTCGGGGAAGCCCAGTCTCCCCAATCCTAACCCTAACCTGGGTTTTAACCCTAATTTCCGTTTGGGAATCAAACATCCCCCATCCAAACAGTTTTCTAAAAGACAGGAGGCAACCCTTGGTGAAGCCCCACTCACTCTATTTCAACATGCTTGGCTTTTCAGAGGCACTGGTTCACTCCTGGGAAGCCAAGTCTCCACAACCCTAACCCTACCTGGAGTCTTAACCCTAATGTTCTTGTGCGACTGTAACAAACGCCCATCCACAGGTTGACAGTAGGCACACCACTCCTTTGGCCCTGTCAGTCTGTTTCACCATGCTTGGCTTCAGCAACACCCTGTTTCCCTTCTGGGAAGCCAAGTCTCCCGACCCCTAACCCTCACTTGGGTCTTAACCCAAATTTCCTCTATGGAATGAAACATGTCCCTGTCCATAGGGTGTATTAACAGGCAGTATGTTATCCTCCTTATGGCCTACTCAGTCTGTTTTACCAATCTAGGCTTCACCAAGACCCTGGTTCCATCCGGGGAAACAAGTCTCCCCAACCCTAACCCTAATTTGAGTCTCAGGCCTAATTTCCTTTTTGGACTGAAACATACCGCCGTCCACAGAGTGTACCAAATGTCAGTATGGAAGACATCTTGATGTCCCACTCAGTCTGATTCAGCAAGTTAGGCTTCACCAAGGACCCGTTTCCAACCTGGGAAGCCACATCTCCCCAACCCTAACCCTAACTTGAGACTTAACCTGATTTTCTTGTGCGAATGTAACAAACCCCCATCCTCATGTTGTACTGAAAGACAGTAGGCACACAATTCCTTTGGCCCTCTCAGTCTGTTTCACCATGCTTGGCTTCAGCAACACCCTGTTTCCATTCTGGGAAGCCATGTCTCCTGACCGCTAACCCTAACTTGGGTCTTAACCCTAATTTTTTCTTCCGACTGAAACATTTCCCTGTCCACATGGTGTACTAACTGGCAGTATGTTATACTCCTGATGGCCTACTCAGTCTGTTTTACCAATCTAGGCTTCACCAAAACCCTGGTTACATCCTGGGAAGCCAAGTCTCCCCAACCCTAACCCTAATTTGAGTCTCAACCCTCATTTTCTTTTTGGACTGAAACATACCGCCGTCCACAGAGTGTATCAAATGTCAGTATGGAAGACATCTTGATGTCCCACTCAGTCTGATTCAGCAAGTTAGGCTTCACCAAGGACCCGTTTCCAACCTGGGAAGCCACATCTCCCCATCGCTAGCCCTAACTTGAGATTTTACCCTAATTTTCTTGTGCAAATGTAACAAACCCCCATCCTCATGTTCTACTAAAAGACAGTAGGCACACAATTCCTTTGGCCCTCTCAGTCTGTTTCACCATGCTTGGCTTCACCAACACCCTGTTTCCCTTCTGGGAAGCCATGTCTCCTGACCGCTAACCCTAACTTGGGTCTTAACCCTAATTTTTTCTTTGGACTGAAACAGTTCCCTGTCCACATGGTGTACTAACTGGCAGTATGTTATACTCCTGATGACCTACTCAGTCTGTTTTACCAATCTAGGCTTCACCAAAACCCTGGTTACATCCTGGGAAGCCAATTCTCCCCAACCCTAACCCTAATTTGAGTCTTAGCCCTAATTTCCTTTTTGGACTGAAACATACTGCCGTCCACAGAGTGTACCAAATGTCAGTATGGAAGACATCTTGATGTCCCACTCAGTCTGATTCAGCAAGCTAGGCTTCACCAAGGACCCGTTTCCAACCTGGGAAGCCACATCTCCCCAACCCTAACCCTCACTTGAGACTTAACCTGATTTTCTTGTGCAAATGTAACAAACCCCCATCCTCATGTTGTACTAAAAGACAGTAGGCACACGATTCCTTTGGCCCTCTCAGTCTGTTTCACCATGCTTGGCTTCAGCAACACCGTGTTTCCATTCTGGGAAGCCATATCTCCTGACCGCTAACCCTAACTTGGGTCTTAACCCTAATTTTTTCTTCCGACTGAAACATTTCCCTGTCCACATGGTGTACTAACTGGCAGTATGTTATACTCCTGATGGCCTACTCAGTCTGTTTTACCAATCTAGGCTTCACCAAAACCCTGGTTACATCCTGGGAAGCCAAGTCTCCCCAACCCTAACCCTAATTTGAGTCTCAGGCCTCGTTTCCTTTTGGGACTGAAACATACCGCCGTCCACAGAGTGTACCAAATGTCAGTATGGAAGACATCTTGATGTCCCACTCAGTCTGATTCAGCAAGCTAGGCTTCACCAAGGACCCGTTTCCAACCTGGGAAGCCACATCTCCCCAACCCTAACCCTAACTTGAGACTTAACCTGATTTTCTTGTGCAAATGTAACAAACCCCCATCCTCATGTTGTACTAAAAGACAGTAGGCACACGATTCCTTTGGCCCTCTCAGTCTGTTTCACCATGCTTGGCTTCAGCAACACCCTGTTTCCCTTCTGGGAAGCCATGTCTCCTGACCGCTAACCCTAACTTGGGTCTTAACCCTAATTTTTTCTTTGGACTGAAACATTTCCCTGTCCACATGGTGTACTAACTGGCAGTATGTTATCCTCCTGATGGCCTACTCAGTCTGTTTTACCAATCTAGGCTTCACCAAAACCCTGGTTACATCCTGGGAAGCCAAGTCTCCCCAACCCTAACCCTAATTTGAGTCTTAGCCCTTTTTTCCTTTTTGGACTGAAACATACCGCCGTCCACAGAGTGTACCAAATGTCAGTATGGAAGCCATCTTGATGGCGACTCAGTCTGATTCACCAAGCTAGGCTTCACCAAGAACTCGTTTTCTACCTGGCAAGCCACATCTCCCCATCCCTAGCCCTAACATGAGATTTTACCCCAATTTTCTTGTGCAACTGTAACAAACCGCCGTCCACGCTTTGTAGTAAAAGAAAGAAGGCACCCCGTTCTGATGGCCCACTCAGTCTGTTTTAGCAAGCTTGCCTTCACCAAAGCCCTGTTTCCATTCGGGGAAGCCCAGTCTCCCCAATCCTAACCCTAACCTGGGTTTTAACCCTAATTTCCGTTTGGGAATCAAACATCCCCCGTCCAAACAGTGTTCTAAAAGACAGGAGGCAACCCTTGGTGAAGCCCCACTCACTCTATTTCAACATGCTTGGCTTTTCAGAGGCCCTGGTTCACTCCTGGGAAGCCAAGTCTCCACAACCCTAACCCTACCTGGAGTCTTAACCCTAATGTTCTTGTGCGACTGTAACAAACGCCCATCCACAGGTTGACAGTAGGCACACCACTCCTTTGGCCCTGTCAGTCTGTTTCACCATGCTTGGCTTCAGCAACACCCTGTTTCCCTTCTGGGAAGCCAAGTCTCCCGACCCCTAACCCTCACTTGGGTCTTAACCCAAATTTCCTCTATGGATTGAAACATGTCCCTGTCCATAGGGTGTATTAACAGGTAGTATGTTATCCTTCTGATGGCCTACTCAGTCTGTTTTACCAAATTAGGCTTCACCAAGACCCTGGTTCCCTCCTGGGAAAACAAGTCTCCCCAACCCTAAAACTAATTTGAGTCTCAGGCCTAATTTCCTTTTTGGACTGAAACATACTGCCGTCCACAGAGTGTACCAAATGTCAGTATGGAAGACATCTTGATGTCCCACTCAGTCTGATTCAGCAAGTTAGGCTTCACCAAGGACCCGTTTCCAACCTGGGAAGCCACATCTCCCCAACCCTAACCCTAACTTGAGACTTAACCTGATTTTCTTGTGCAAATTTAACAAACCCCCATCCTCATGTCCTACTAAAAGACAGTAGGCACACGATTCGTTTGGCCCTCTCAGTCTGTTTCACCATGCTTGGCTTCAGCAACACCCTGTTTCCCTTCTGGGAAGCCAAGTCTCCCGACCCCTAACCCTCACTTGGGTCTTAACCCAAATATCCTCTATGGAATGAAACATCTCCCTCTCCATAGGGTGTATTAACAGGCAGTATGTTATCCTCCGGATGGCCTACTCAGTCTGTTTTTCCAATCTATGCTTCACCAAGACCCTGGTTCCATCCTGGGAAACCAATTCTCCCCAACCCTAACCCTAATTTGAGTCTCAGCCCATTTTTCCTTTTTGGACTGAAACATACCGCCGTCCACAGAGTGTACCAAATGTCAGTATGGAAGCCATCTTGATGGCGACTCAGTCTGATTCACCAAGCTAGGCTTCACCAAGAACTCGTTTTCTACCTGGCAAGCCACATCTCCCCTTCCCTAGCCCTAACATGAGATTTTACCCCAATTTTCTTGTGCAACTGTAACAAACCGCCGTCCACGCTTTGAAGTAAAAGAAAGAAGGCACCCCGTTCTGATGGCCCACTCAGTCTGTTTTAGCAAGCTTGCCTTCACCAAAGCCCTGATTCCATTCGGGGAAGCCCAGTCTCCCCAATCCTAACCCTAACCTGGGTTTTAACCCTAATTTCCGTTTGGGAATCAAACATCCCCCGTCCAAACAGTGTTCTAAAAGACAGGAGGCAACCCTTGGTGAAGCCCCACTCACTCTATTTCAACATGCTTGGCTTTTCAGAGGCACTGGTTCACTCCTGGGAAGCCAAGTCTCCACAACCCTAACCCTACCTGGAGTCTTAACCCTAATGTTCTTGTGCGACTGTAACAAACGCCCATCCACAGGTTGACAGTAGGCACACCACTCCTTTGGCCCTGTCAGTCTGTTTCACCATGCTTGGCTTCAGCAACACCCTGTTTCCCTTCTGGGAAGCCAAGTCTCCCGACCCCTAACCCTCACTTGGGTCTTAACCCTAATTTCCTCTATGGAATGAAACATGTCCCTGTCCATAGGGTGTATTAACAGGCAGTATGTTATCCTCCTGATGGCCTACTCAGTCTGTTTTACCAATCTAGGCTTCACCAAGACCCTGGTTCCATCCGGGGAAACAAGTCTCCCCAACCCTAACCCTAATTTGAGTCTCAGGCCTAATTTCCTTTTTGGACTGAAACATACCGCCGTCCACAGAGTGTACCAAATGTCAGTATGGAAGACATCTTGATGTCCCACTCAGTCTGATTCAGCAAGTTAGGCTTCACCAAGGACCCGTTTCCAACCTGGGAAGCCACATCTCCCCAACCCTAACCCTAACTTGAGACTTAACCTGATTTTCTTGTGCGAATGTAACAAACCCCCATCCTCATGTTGTACTGAAAGACAGTAGGCACACAATTCCTTTGGCCCTCTCAGTCTGTTTCACCATGCTTGGCTTCAGCAACACCCTGTTTCCATTCTGGGAAGCCATGTCTCCTGACCGCTAACCCTAACTTGGGTCTTAACCCTAATTTTTTCTTCCGACTGAAACATTTCCCTGTCCACATGGTGTACTAACTGGCAGTATGTTATACTCCTGATGGCCTACTCAGTCTGTTTTACCAATCTAGGCTTCACCAAAACCCTGGTTACATCCTGGGAAGCCAAGTCTCCCCAACCCTAACCCTAATTTGAGTCTCAACCCTCATTTACTTTTTGGACTGAAACATACCGCCGTCCACAGAGTGTATCAAATGTCAGTATGGAAGACATCTTGATGTCCCACTCAGTCTGATTCAGCAAGTTAGGCTTCACCAAGGACCCGTTTCCAACCTGGGAAGCCACATCTCCCCAACCCTAACCCTAACTTCTGACTTAACCCTGATTTTCTTGTGCAAATGTAACAAACCCCCATCCTCATGTTGTACTAAAAGACAGTATGCATACAATTCCTTTGGCCCTCTCAGTCTGTTTCACCATGCTTGGCTTCAGCAACACCCTGTTTCCCTTCTGGGAAGCCATGTCTCCTGACCGCTAACCCTAACTTGGGTCTTAACCCTAATTTTTTCTTCCGACTGAAACATTTCCCTGTCCACATGGTGTACTAACTGGCAGTATGTTATCCTCCTGATGGCCTACTCAGTCTGTTTTACCAATCTAGGCTTCACCAAGACCCTGGTTACATCCTGGGAAGCCAAGTCTCCCCAACCCTAACCCTAATTTGAGTCTCAGGCCAAATTTCCTTTTTGGACTGAAACATACCGCCGTCCACAGAGTGTAACAAATGTCAGTATGGAAGCCATCTTGATGTCCCACTCAGTCTGATTCAGCAAGCTAGGCTTCACCAAGGATGCGTTTCCAACCTGGGAAGCCACATCTCCCCAACCCTAACCCTCACTTGAGACTTAACCTGATTTTCTTGTGCGAATGTAACAAACCCCCATCCTCATGTTCTACTAAAAGACAGTAGGCACACAATTCCTTTGGCCCTTTCAGTCTGTTTCACCATGCTTGGCTTCAGCAACACCCTGTTTCCCTTCTGGGAAGCCATGTCTCCTGACCGCTAACCCTAACTTGGGTTTTAACCCTAATTTTTTCCTTGGACTGAAACATTTCCCTGTCCACATGGTGTACTAACTGGCAGTATGTTATCCTCCTGATGGCCTACTCAGTCTGTTTTACCAATCTAGGCTTCACCAAAACCCTGGTTACATCCTGGGAAGCCAAGTCTCCCCAACCCTAACCCTAATTTGAGTCTCAGGCCTAATTTCCTTTTTGGACTGAAACATAACGCCGTCCACAGAGTGTACCAAATGTCAGTATGGAAGACATCTTGATGTCCCACTCAGTCTGATTCAGCAAGCTAGGCTTCACCAAGGACGCGTTTCCAACCTGGAAAGCCACATCTCCCCAACCCTAACCCTAACTTGACACTTAACCTGATTTTCTTGTGCAAATGTAACAAACCCCCATCCTCATGTTGTACTAAAAGACAGTAGGCACACAATTCCTTTGGCCCTCTCAGTCTGTTTCACCATGCTTGGCTTCAGCAACACCCTGTTTCCCTTCTGGGAAGCCATGTCTCCTGACCGCTAACCCTAACTTGGGTCTTAACCCTAATTTTTTCCTTGGACTGAAACATTTCCCTGTCCACATGGTGTACTAACTGGCAGTATGTTATACTCCTGATGGCCTACTCAGTCTGTTTTACCAATCTAGGCTTCACCAAAACACTGGTTACATCCTGGGAAGCCAAGTCTCCCCAACCCTAACCCTAATTTGAGTCTCAGGCCCAATTTCCTTTTTGGACTGAAACATAATGCCGTCCACAGAGTGTACCAAATGTCAGTATGGAAGACATCTTGATGTCCCTCTCAGTCTGATTCAGCATGTTAGGCTTCACCAAGGACCCGTTTCCAACCTGGGAAGCCACATCTCCCCATCGCTAGCCCTAACTTGAGATTTTACCCTAATTTTCTTGTGCAAATGTAACAAACCCCCATCCTCATGTTCTACTAAAAGACAGTAGGCACACAATTCCTTTGGCCCTCTCAGTCTGTTTCACCATGCTTGGCTTCACCAACACCCTGTTTCCCTTCTGGGAAGCCATGTCTCCTGACCGCTAACCCTAACTTGGGTCTTAACCCTAATTTTTTCTTTGGACTGAAACAGTTCCCTGTCCACATGGTGTACTAACTGGCAGTATGTTATACTCCTGATGGCCTACTCAGTCTGTTTTACCAATCTAGGCTTCACCAAAACCCTGGTTACATCCTGGGAAGCCAAGTCTCCCCAACCCTAACCCTAATTTGAGTCTCAGGCCTCGTTTCCTTTTGGGACTGAGACATACCGCCGTCCACAGAGTGTACCAAATGTCAGTATGGAAGACATCTTGATGTCCCACTCAGTCTGATTCAGCAAGCTAGGCTTCACCAAGGACCCGTTTCCAACCTGGGAAGCCACATCTCCCCAACCCTAACCCTAACTTGAGACTTAACCTGATTTTCTTGTGCAAATGTAACAAACCCCCATCCTCATGTTGTACTAAAAGACAGTAGGCACACGATTCCTTTGGCCCTCTCAGTCTGTTTCACCATGCTTGACTTCAGCAACACCCTGTTTCCCTTCTGGGAAGCCATGTCTCCTGACCGCTAACCCTAACTTGGGTCTTAACCCTAATTTTTTCTTTGGACTGAAACATTTCCCTGTCCACATGGTGTACTAACTGGCAGTATGTTATCCTCCTGATGGCCTACTCAGTCTGTTTTACCAATCTAGGCTTCACCAAAACCCTGGTTACATCCTGGGAAGCCAAGTCTCCCCAACCCTAACCCTAATTTGAGTCTTAGCCCTTTTTTCCTTTTTGGACTGAAACATACCGCCGTCCACAGAGTGTACCAAATGTCAGTATGGAAGCCATCTTGATGGCGACTCAGTCTGATTCACCAAGCTAGGCTTCACCAAGAACTCGTTTTCTACCTGGCAAGCCACATCTCCCCATCCCTAGCCCTAACATGAGATTTTACCCCAATTTTCTTGTGCAACTGTAACAAACCGCCGTCCACGCTTTGTAGTAAAAGAAAGAAGGCACCCCGTTCTGATGGCCCACTCAGTCTGTTTTAGCAAGCTTGCCTTCACCAAAGCCCTGTTTCCATTCGGGGAAGCCCAGTCTCCCCAATCCTAACCCTAACCTGGGTTTTAACCCTAATTTCCGTTTGGGAATCAAACATCCCCCGTCCAAACAGTGTTCTAAAAGACAGGAGGCAACCCTTGGTGAAGCCCCACTCACTCTATTTCAACATGCTTGGCTTTTCAGAGGCCCTGGTTCACTCCTGGGAAGCCAAGTCTCCACAACCCTAACCCTACCTGGAGTCTTAACCCTAATGTTCTTGTGCGACTGTAACAAACGCCCATCCACAGGTTGACAGTAGGCACACCACTCCTTTGGCCCTGTCAGTCTGTTTCACCATGCTTGGCTTCAGCAACACCCTGTTTCC
This sequence comes from Heloderma suspectum, assembly GCF_057233095.1. Taxonomy (NCBI): domain Eukaryota; kingdom Metazoa; phylum Chordata; class Lepidosauria; order Squamata; family Helodermatidae; genus Heloderma; species Heloderma suspectum. The sequence goes on from NC_139461.1 coordinate 148,326,242, forward strand.
CTTCTGGGAAGCCAAGTCTCCCGACCCCTAACCCTCACTTGGGTCTTAACCCAAATTTCCTCTATGGATTGAAACATGTCCCTGTCCATAGGGTGTATTAACAGGCAGTATGTTATCCTTCTGATGGCCTACTCAGTCTGTTTTACCAAATTAGGCTTCACCAAGACCCTGGTTCCCTCCTGGGAAAACAAGTCTCCCCAACCCTAAAACTAATTTGAGTCTCAGGCCTAATTTCCTTTTTGGACTGAAACATACTGCCGTCCACAGAGTGTACCAAATGTCAGTATGGAAGACATCTTGATGTCCCACTCAGTCTGATTCAGCAAGTTAGGCTTCACCAAGGACCCGTTTCCAACCTGGGAAGCCACATCTCCCCAACCCTAACCCTAACTTGAGACTTAACCTGATTTTCTTGTGCAAATTTAACAAACCCCCATCCTCATGTCCTACTAAAAGACAGTAGGCACACGATTCGTTTGGCCCTCTCAGTCTGTTTCACCATGCTTGGCTTCAGCAACACCCTGTTTCCCTTCTGGGAAGCCAAGTCTCCCGACCCCTAACCCTCACTTGGGTCTTAACCCAAATATCCTCTATGGAATGAAACATCTCCCTCTCCATAGGGTGTATTAACAGGCAGTATGTTATCCTCCGGATGGCCTACTCAGTCTGTTTTACCAATCTATGCTTCACCAAGACCCTGGTTCCATCCTGGGAAACCAATTCTCCCCAACCCTAACCCTAATTTGAGTCTCAGCCCATTTTTCCTTTTTGGACTGAAACATACCGCCGTCCACAGAGTGTACCAAATGTCAGTATGGAAGCCATCTTGATGGCGACTCAGTCTGATTCACCAAGCTAGGCTTCACCAAGAACTCGTTTTCTACCTGGCAAGCCACATCTCCCCTTCCCTAGCCCTAACATGAGATTTTACCCCAATTTTCTTGTGCAACTGTAACAAACCGCCGTCCACGCTTTGAAGTAAAAGAAAGAAGGCACCCCGTTCTGATGGCCCACTCAGTCTGTTTTAGCAAGCTTGCCTTCACCAAAGCCCTGATTCCATTCGGGGAAGCCCAGTCTCCCCAATCCTAACCCTAACCTGGGTTTTAACCCTAATTTCCGTTTGGGAATCAAACATCCCCCGTCCAAACAGTGTTCTAAAAGACAGGAGGCAACCCTTGGTGAAGCCCCACTCACTCTATTTCAACATGCTTGGCTTTTCAGAGGCACTGGTTCACTCCTGGGAAGCCAAGTCTCCACAACCCTAACCCTACCTGGAGTCTTAACCCTAATGTTCTTGTGCGACTGTAACAAACGCCCATCCACAGGTTGACAGTAGGCACACCACTCCTTTGGCCCTGTCAGTCTGTTTCACCATGCTTGGCTTCAGCAACACCCTGTTTCCCTTCTGGGAAGCCAAGTCTCCCGACCCCTAACCCTCACTTGGGTCTTAACCCAAATTTCCTCTATGGAATGAAACATGTCCCTGTCCATAGGGTGTATTAACAGGCAGTATGTTATCCTCCTGATGGCCTACTCAGTCTGTTTTACCAATCTAGGCTTCACCAAGACCCTGGTTCCATCCGGGGAAACAAGTCTCCCCAACCCTAACCCTAATTTGAGTCTCAGGCCTAATTTCCTTTTTGGACTGAAACATACCGCCGTCCACAGAGTGTACCAAATGTCAGTATGGAAGACATCTTGATGTCCCACTCAGTCTGATTCAGCAAGTTGGGCTTCACCAAGGACCCGTTTCCAACCTGGGAAGCCACATCTCCCCAACCCTAACCCTAACTTGAGACTTAACCTGATTTTCTTGTGCGAATGTAACAAACCCCCATCCTCATGTTGTACTGAAAGACAGTAGGCACACAATTCCTTTGGCCCTCTCAGTCTGTTTCACCATGCTTGGCTTCAGCAACACCCTGTTTCCATTCTGGGAAGCCATGTCTCCTGACCGCTAACCCTAACTTGGGTCTTAACCCTAATTTTTTCTTCCGACTGAAACATTTCCCTGTCCACATGGTGTACTAACTGGCAGTATGTTATACTCCTGATGGCCTACTCAGTCTGTTTTACCAATCTAGGCTTCACCAAAACCCTGGTTACATCCTGGGAAGCCAAGTCTCCCCAACCCTAACCCTAATTTGAGTCTCAACCCTCATTTTCTTTTTGGACTGAAACATACCGCCGTCCACAGAGTGTATCAAATGTCAGTATGGAAGACATCTTGATGTCCCACTCAGTCTGATTCAGCAAGTTAGGCTTCACCAAGGACCCGTTTCCAACCTGGGAAGCCACATCTCCCCAACCCTAACCCTAACTTCTGACTTAACCCTGATTTTCTTGTGCAAATGTAACAAACCCCCATCCTCATGTTGTACTAAAAGACAGTAGGCATACAATTCCTTTGGCCCTCTCAGTCTGTTTCACCATGCTTGGCTTCAGCAACACCCTGTTTCCCTTCTGGGAAGCCATGTCTCCTGACCGCTAACCCTAACTTGGGTCTTAACCCTAATTTTTTCTTCCGACTGAAACATTTCCCTGTCCACATGGTGTACTAACTGGCAGTATGTTATCCTCCTGATGGCCTACTCAGTCTGTTTTACCAATCTAGGCTTCACCAAGACCCTGGTTACATCCTGGGAAGCCAAGTCTCCCCAACCCTAACCCTAATTTGAGTCTCAGGCCAAATTTCCTTTTTGGACTGAAACATACCGCCGTCCACAGAGTGTACCAAATGTCAGTATGGAAGCCATCTTGATGTCCCACTCAGTCTGATTCAGCAAGCTAGGCTTCACCAAGGATGCGTTTCCAACCTGGGAAGCCACATCTCCCCAACCCTAACCCTCACTTGAGACTTAACCTGATTTTCTTGTGCGAATGTAACAAACCCCCATCCTCATGTTCTACTAAAAGACAGTAGGCACACAATTCCTTTGGCCCTTTCAGTCTGTTTCACCATGCTTGGCTTCAGCAACACCCTGTTTCCCTTCTGGGAAGCCATGTCTCCTGACCGCTAACCCTAACTTGGGTTTTAACCCTAATTTTTTCCTTGGACTGAAACATTTCCCTGTCCACATGGTGTACTAACTGGCAGTATGTTATCCTCCTGATGGCCTACTCAGTCTGTTTTACCAATCTAGGCTTCACCAAAACCCTGGTTACATCCTGGGAAGCCAAGTCTCCCCAACCCTAACCCTAATTTGAGTCTCAGGCCTAATTTCCTTTTTGGACTGAAACATAACGCCGTCCACAGAGTGTACCAAATGTCAGTATGGAAGACATCTTGATGTCCCACTCAGTCTGATTCAGCAAGCTAGGCTTCACCAAGGACGCGTTTCCAACCTGGAAAGCCACATCTCCCCAACCCTAACCCTAACTTGACACTTAACCTGATTTTCTTGTGCAAATGTAACAAACCCCCATCCTCATGTTGTACTAAAAGACAGTAGGCACACAATTCCTTTGGCCCTCTCAGTCTGTTTCACCATGCTTGGCTTCAGCAACACCCTGTTTCCCTTCTGGGAAGCCATGTCTCCTGACCGCTAACCCTAACTTGGGTCTTAACCCTAATTTTTTCCTTGGACTGAAACATTTCCCTGTCCACATGGTGTACTAACTGGCAGTATGTTATACTCCTGATGGCCTACTCAGTCTGTTTTACCAATCTAGGCTTCACCAAAACACTGGTTACATCCTGGGAAGCCAAGTCTCCCCAACCCTAACCCTAATTTGAGTCTCAGGCCCAATTTCCTTTTTGGACTGAAACATAATGCCGTCCACAGAGTGTACCAAATGTCAGTATGGAAGACATCTTGATGTCCCTCTCAGTCTGATTCAGCATGTTAGGCTTCACCAAGGACCCGTTTCCAACCTGGGAAGCCACATCTCCCCATCGCTAGCCCTAACTTGAGATTTTACCCTAATTTTCTTGTGCAAATGTAACAAACCCCCATCCTCATGTTCTACTAAAAGACAGTAGGCACACAATTCCTTTGGCCCTCTCAGTCTGTTTCACCATGCTTGGCTTCACCAACACCCTGTTTCCCTTCTGGGAAGCCATGTCTCCTGACCGCTAACCCTAACTTGGGTCTTAACCCTAATTTTTTCTTTGGACTGAAACAGTTCCCTGTCCACATGGTGTACTAACTGGCAGTATGTTATACTCCTGATGACCTACTCAGTCTGTTTTACCAATCTAGGCTTCACCAAAACCCTGGTTACATCCTGGGAAGCCAATTCTCCCCAACCCTAACCCTAATTTGAGTCTTAGCCCTAATTTCCTTTTTGGACTGAAACATACTGCCGTCCACAGAGTGTACCAAATGTCAGTATGGAAGACATCTTGATGTCCCACTCAGTCTGATTCAGCAAGCTAGGCTTCACCAAGGACCCGTTTCCAACCTGGGAAGCCACATCTCCCCAACCCTAACCCTCACTTGAGACTTAACCTGATTTTCTTGTGCAAATGTAACAAACCCCCATCCTCATGTTGTACTAAAAGACAGTAGGCACACGATTCCTTTGGCCCTCTCAGTCTGTTTCACCATGCTTGGCTTCAGCAACACCGTGTTTCCATTCTGGGAAGCCATATCTCCTGACCGCTAACCCTAACTTGGGTCTTAACCCTAATTTTTTCTTCCGACTGAAACATTTCCCTGTCCACATGGTGTACTAACTGGCAGTATGTTATACTCCTGATGGCCTACTCAGTCTGTTTTACCAATCTAGGCTTCACCAAAACCCTGGTTACATCCTGGGAAGCCAAGTCTCCCCAACCCTAACCCTAATTTGAGTCTCAGGCCTCGTTTCCTTTTGGGACTGAAACATACCGCCGTCCACAGAGTGTACCAAATGTCAGTATGGAAGACATCTTGATGTCCCACTCAGTCTGATTCAGCAAGCTAGGCTTCACCAAGGACCCGTTTCCAACCTGGGAAGCCACATCTCCCCAACCCTAACCCTAACTTGAGACTTAACCTGATTTTCTTGTGCAAATGTAACAAACCCCCATCCTCATGTTGTACTAAAAGACAGTAGGCACACGATTCCTTTGGCCCTCTCAGTCTGTTTCACCATGCTTGGCTTCAGCAACACCCTGTTTCCCTTCTGGGAAGCCATGTCTCCTGACCGCTAACCCTAACTTGGGTCTTAACCCTAATTTTTTCTTTGGACTGAAACATTTCCCTGTCCACATGGTGTACTAACTGGCAGTATGTTATCCTCCTGATGGCCTACTCAGTCTGTTTTACCAATCTAGGCTTCACCAAAACCCTGGTTACATCCTGGGAAGCCAAGTCTCCCCAACCCTAACCCTAATTTGAGTCTTAGCCCTTTTTTCCTTTTTGGACTGAAACATACCGCCGTCCACAGAGTGTACCAAATGTCAGTATGGAAGCCATCTTGATGGCGACTCAGTCTGATTCACCAAGCTAGGCTTCACCAAGAACTCGTTTTCTACCTGGCAAGCCACATCTCCCCATCCCTAGCCCTAACATGAGATTTTACCCCAATTTTCTTGTGCAACTGTAACAAACCGCCGTCCACGCTTTGTAGTAAAAGAAAGAAGGCACCCCGTTCTGATGGCCCACTCAGTCTGTTTTAGCAAGCTTGCCTTCACCAAAGCCCTGTTTCCATTCGGGGAAGCCCAGTCTCCCCAATCCTAACCCTAACCTGGGTTTTAACCCTAATTTCCGTTTGGGAATCAAACATCCCCCGTCCAAACAGTGTTCTAAAAGACAGGAGGCAACCCTTGGTGAAGCCCCACTCACTCTATTTCAACATGCTTGGCTTTTCAGAGGCCCTGGTTCACTCCTGGGAAGCCAAGTCTCCACAACCCTAACCCTACCTGGAGTCTTAACCCTAATGTTCTTGTGCGACTGTAACAAACGCCCATCCACAGGTTGACAGTAGGCACACCACTCCTTTGGCCCTGTCAGTCTGTTTCACCATGCTTGGCTTCAGCAACACCCTGTTTCCCTTCTGGGAAGCCAAGTCTCCCGACCCCTAACCCTCACTTGGGTCTTAACCCAAATTTCCTCTATGGATTGAAACATGTCCCTGTCCATAGGGTGTATTAACAGGCAGTATGTTATCCTTCTGATGGCCTACTCAGTCTGTTTTACCAAATTAGGCTTCACCAAGACCCTGGTTCCCTCCTGGGAAAACAAGTCTCCCCAACCCTAAAACTAATTTGAGTCTCAGGCCTAATTTCCTTTTTGGACTGAAACATACTGCCGTCCACAGAGTGTACCAAATGTCAGTATGGAAGACATCTTGATGTCCCACTCAGTCTGATTCAGCAAGTTAGGCTTCACCAAGGACCCGTTTCCAACCTGGGAAGCCACATCTCCCCAACCCTAACCCTAACTTGAGACTTAACCTGATTTTCTTGTGCAAATTTAACAAACCCCCATCCTCATGTCCTACTAAAAGACAGTAGGCACACGATTCGTTTGGCCCTCTCAGTCTGTTTCACCATGCTTGGCTTCAGCAACACCCTGTTTCCCTTCTGGGAAGCCAAGTCTCCCGACCCCTAACCCTCACTTGGGTCTTAACCCAAATATCCTCTATGGAATGAAACATCTCCCTCTCCATAGGGTGTATTAACAGGCAGTATGTTATCCTCCGGATGGCCTACTCAGTCTGTTTTACCAATCTATGCTTCACCAAGACCCTGGTTCCATCCTGGGAAACCAATTCTCCCCAACCCTAACCCTAATTTGAGTCTCAGCCCATTTTTCCTTTTTGGACTGAAACATACCGCCGTCCACAGAGTGTACCAAATGTCAGTATGGAAGCCATCTTGATGGCGACTCAGTCTGATTCACCAAGCTAGGCTTCACCAAGAACTCGTTTTCTACCTGGCAAGCCACATCTCCCCTTCCCTAGCCCTAACATGAGATTTTACCCCAATTTTCTTGTGCAACTGTAACAAACCGCCGTCCACGCTTTGAAGTAAAAGAAAGAAGGCACCCCGTTCTGATGGCCCACTCAGTCTGTTTTAGCAAGCTTGCCTTCACCAAAGCCCTGATTCCATTCGGGGAAGCCCAGTCTCCCCAATCCTAACCCTAACCTGGGTTTTAACCCTAATTTCCGTTTGGGAATCAAACATCCCCCGTCCAAACAGTGTTCTAAAAGACAGGAGGCAACCCTTGGTGAAGCCCCACTCACTCTATTTCAACATGCTTGGCTTTTCAGAGGCACTGGTTCACTCCTGGGAAGCCAAGTCTCCACAACCCTAACCCTACCTGGAGTCTTAACCCTAATGTTCTTGTGCGACTGTAACAAACGCCCATCCACAGGTTGACAGTAGGCACACCACTCCTTTGGCCCTGTCAGTCTGTTTCACCATGCTTGGCTTCAGCAACACCCTGTTTCCCTTCTGGGAAGCCAAGTCTCCCGACCCCTAACCCTCACTTGGGTCTTAACCCTAATTTCCTCTATGGAATGAAACATGTCCCTGTCCATAGGGTGTATTAACAGGCAGTATGTTATCCTCCTGATGGCCTACTCAGTCTGTTTTACCAATCTAGGCTTCACCAAGACCCTGGTTCCATCCGGGGAAACAAGTCTCCCCAACCCTAACCCTAATTTGAGTCTCAGGCCTAATTTCCTTTTTGGACTGAAACATACCGCCGTCCACAGAGTGTACCAAATGTCAGTATGGAAGACATCTTGATGTCCCACTCAGTCTGATTCAGCAAGTTAGGCTTCACCAAGGACCCGTTTCCAACCTGGGAAGCCACATCTCCCCAACCCTAACCCTAACTTGAGACTTAACCTGATTTTCTTGTGCGAATGTAACAAACCCCCATCCTCATGTTGTACTGAAAGACAGTAGGCACACAATTCCTTTGGCCCTCTCAGTCTGTTTCACCATGCTTGGCTTCAGCAACACCCTGTTTCCATTCTGGGAAGCCATGTCTCCTGACCGCTAACCCTAACTTGGGTCTTAACCCTAATTTTTTCTTCCGACTGAAACATTTCCCTGTCCACATGGTGTACTAACTGGCAGTATGTTATACTCCTGATGGCCTACTCAGTCTGTTTTACCAATCTAGGCTTCACCAAAACCCTGGTTACATCCTGGGAAGCCAAGTCTCCCCAACCCTAACCCTAATTTGAGTCTCAACCCTCATTTACTTTTTGGACTGAAACATACCGCCGTCCACAGAGTGTATCAAATGTCAGTATGGAAGACATCTTGATGTCCCACTCAGTCTGATTCAGCAAGTTAGGCTTCACCAAGGACCCGTTTCCAACCTGGGAAGCCACATCTCCCCAACCCTAACCCTAACTTCTGACTTAACCCTGATTTTCTTGTGCAAATGTAACAAACCCCCATCCTCATGTTGTACTAAAAGACAGTAGGCATACAATTCCTTTGGCCCTCTCAGTCTGTTTCACCATGCTTGGCTTCAGCAACACCCTGTTTCCCTTCTGGGAAGCCATGTCTCCTGACCGCTAACCCTAACTTGGGTCTTAACCCTAATTTTTTCTTCCGACTGAAACATTTCCCTGTCCACATGGTGTACTAACTGGCAGTATGTTATCCTCCTGATGGCCTACTCAGTCTGTTTTACCAATCTAGGCTTCACCAAGACCCTGGTTACATCCTGGGAAGCCAAGTCTCCCCAACCCTAACCCTAATTTGAGTCTCAGGCCAAATTTCCTTTTTGGACTGAAACATACCGCCGTCCACAGAGTGTACCAAATGTCAGTATGGAAGCCATCTTGATGTCCCACTCAGTCTGATTCAGCAAGCTAGGCTTCACCAAGGATGCGTTTCCAACCTGGGAAGCCACATCTCCCCAACCCTAACCCTCACTTGAGACTTAACCTGATTTTCTTGTGCGAATGTAACAAACCCCCATCCTCATGTTCTACTAAAAGACAGTAGGCACACAATTCCTTTGGCCCTTTCAGTCTGTTTCACCATGCTTGGCTTCAGCAACACCCTGTTTCCCTTCTGGGAAGCCATGTCTCCTGACCGCTAACCCTAACTTGGGTTTTAACCCTAATTTTTTCCTTGGACTGAAACATTTCCCTGTCCACATGGTGTACTAACTGGCAGTATGTTATCCTCCTGATGGCCTACTCAGTCTGTTTTACCAATCTAGGCTTCACCAAAACCCTGGTTACATCCTGGGAAGCCAAGTCTCCCCAACCCTAACCCTAATTTGAGTCTCAGGCCTAATTTCCTTTTTGGACTGAAACATAACGCCGTCCACAGAGTGTACCAAATGTCAGTATGGAAGACATCTTGATGTCCCACTCAGTCTGATTCAGCAAGCTAGGCTTCACCAAGGACGCGTTTCCAACCTGGAAAGCCACATCTCCCCAACCCTAACCCTAACTTGACACTTAACCTGATTTTCTTGTGCAAATGTAACAAACCCCCATCCTCATGTTGTACTAAAAGACAGTAGGCACACAATTCCTTTGGCCCTCTCAGTCTGTTTCACCATGCTTGGCTTCAGCAACACCCTGTTTCCCTTCTGGGAAGCCATGTCTCCTGACCGCTAACCCTAACTTGGGTCTTAACCCTAATTTTTTCCTTGGACTGAAACATTTCCCTGTCCACATGGTGTACTAACTGGCAGTATGTTATACTCCTGATGGCCTACTCAGTCTGTTTTACCAATCTAGGCTTCACCAAAACACTGGTTACATCCTGGGAAGCCAAGTCTCCCCAACCCTAACCCTAATTTGAGTCTCAGGCCCAATTTCCTTTTTGGACTGAAACATAATGCCGTCCACAGAGTGTACCAAATGTCAGTATGGAAGACATCTTGATGTCCCTCTCAGTCTGATTCAGCATGTTAGGCTTCACCAAGGACCCGTTTCCAACCTGGGAAGCCACATCTCCCCATCGCTAGCCCTAACTTGAGATTTTACCCTAATTTTCTTGTGCAAATGTAACAAACCCCCATCCTCATGTTCTACTAAAAGACAGTAGGCACACAATTCCTTTGGCCCTCTCAGTCTGTTTCACCATGCTTGGCTTCACCAACACCCTGTTTCCCTTCTGGGAAGCCATGTCTCCTGACCGCTAACCCTAACTTGGGTCTTAACCCTAATTTTTTCTTTGGACTGAAACAGTTCCCTGTCCACATGGTGTACTAACTGGCAGTATGTTATACTCCTGATGGCCTACTCAGTCTGTTTTACCAATCTAGGCTTCACCAAAACCCTGGTTACATCCTGGGAAGCCAAGTCTCCCCAACCCTAACCCTAATTTGAGTCTCAGGCCTCGTTTCCTTTTGGGACTGAAACATACCGCCGTCCACAGAGTGTACCAAATGTCAGTATGGAAGACATCTTGATGTCCCACTCAGTCTGATTCAGCAAGCTAGGCTTCACCAAGGACCCGTTTCCAACCTGGGAAGCCACATCTCCCCAACCCTAACCCTAACTTGAGACTTAACCTGATTTTCTTGTGCAAATGTAACAAACCCCCATCCTCATGTTGTACTAAAAGACAGTAGGCACACGATTCCTTTGGCCCTCTCAGTCTGTTTCACCATGCTTGGCTTCAGCAACACCCTGTTTCCCTTCTGGGAAGCCATGTCTCCTGACCGCTAACCCTAACTTGGGTCTTAACCCTAATTTTTTCTTTGGACTGAAACATTTCCCTGTCCACATGGTGTACTAACTGGCAGTATGTTATCCTCCTGATGGCCTACTCAGTCTGTTTTACCAATCTAGGCTTCACCAAAACCCTGGTTACATCCTGGGAAGCCAAGTCTCCCCAACCCTAACCCTAATTTGAGTCTTAGCCCTTTTTTCCTTTTTGGACTGAAACATACCGCCGTCCACAGAGTGTACCAAATGTCAGTATGGAAGCCATCTTGATGGCGACTCAGTCTGATTCACCAAGCTAGGCTTCACCAAGAACTCGTTTTCTACCTGGCAAGCCACATCTCCCCATCCCTAGCCCTAACATGAGATTTTACCCCAATTTTCTTGTGCAACTGTAACAAACCGCCGTCCACGCTTTGTAGTAAAAGAAAGAAGGCACCCCGTTCTGATGGCCCACTCAGTCTGTTTTAGCAAGCTTGCCTTCACCAAAGCCCTGTTTCCATTCGGGGAAGCCCAGTCTCCCCAATCCTAACCCTAACCTGGGTTTTAACCCTAATTTCCGTTTGGGAATCAAACATCCCCCGTCCAAACAGTGTTCTAAAAGACAGGAGGCAACCCTTGGTGAAGCCCCACTCACTCTATTTCAACATGCTTGGCTTTTCAGAGGCCCTGGTTCACTCCTGGGAAGCCAAGTCTCCACAACCCTAACCCTACCTGGAGTCTTAACCCTAATGTTCTTGTGCGACTGTAACAAACGCCCATCCACAGGTTGACAGTAGGCACACCACTCCTTTGGCCCTGTCAGTCTGTTTCACCATGCTTGGCTTCAGCAACACCCTGTTTCCCTTCTGGGAAGCCAAGTCTCCCGACCCCTAACCCTCACTTGGGTCTTAACCCAAATTTCCTCTATGGATTGAAACATGTCCCTGTCCATAGGGTGTATTAACAGGCAGTATGTTATCCTTCTGATGGCCTACTCAGTCTGTTTTACCAAATTAGGCTTCACCAAGACCCTGGTTCCCTCCTGGGAAAACAAGTCTCCCCAACCCTAAAACTAATTTGAGTCTCAGGCCTAATTTCCTTTTTGGACTGAAACATACTGCCGTCCACAGAGTGTACCAAATGTCAGTATGGAAGACATCTTGATGTCCCACTCAGTCTGATTCAGCAAGTTAGGCTTCACCAAGGACCCGTTTCCAACCTGGGAAGCCACATCTCCCCAACCCTAACCCTAACTTGAGACTTAACCTGATTTTCTTGTGCAAATTTAACAAACCCCCATCCTCATGTCCTACTAAAAGACAGTAGGCACACGATTCGTTTGGCCCTCTCAGTCTGTTTCACCATGCTTGGCTTCAGCAACACCCTGTTTCCCTTCTGGGAAGCCAAGTCTCCCGACCCCTAACCCTCACTTGGGTCTTAACCCAAATATCCTCTATGGAATGAAACATCTCCCTCTCCATAGGGTGTATTAACAGGCAGTATGTTATCCTCCGGATGGCCTACTCAGTCTGTTTTACCAATCTATGCTTCACCAAGACCCTGGTTCCATCCTGGGAAACCAATTCTCCCCAACCCTAACCCTAATTTGAGTCTCAGCCCATTTTTCCTTTTTGGACTGAAACATACCGCCGTCCACAGAGTGTACCAAATGTCAGTATGGAAGCCATCTTGATGGCGACTCAGTCTGATTCACCAAGCTAGGCTTCACCAAGAACTCGTTTTCTACCTGGCAAGCCACATCTCCCCTTCCCTAGCCCTAACATGAGATTTTACCCCAATTTTCTTGTGCAACTGTAACAAACCGCCGTCCACGCTTTGAAGTAAAAGAAAGAAGGCACCCCGTTCTGATGGCCCACTCAGTCTGTTTTAGCAAGCTTGCCTTCACCAAAGCCCTGATTCCATTCGGGGAAGCCCAGTCTCCCCAATCCTAACCCTAACCTGGGTTTTAACCCTAATTTCCGTTTGGGAATCAAACATCCCCCGTCCAAACAGTGTTCTAAAAGACAGGAGGCAACCCTTGGTGAAGCCCCACTCACTCTATTTCAACATGCTTGGCTTTTCAGAGGCACTGGTTCACTCCTGGGAAGCCAAGTCTCCACAACCCTAACCCTACCTGGAGTCTTAACCCTAATGTTCTTGTGCGACTGTAACAAACGCCCATCCACAGGTTGACAGTAGGCACACCACTCCTTTGGCCCTGTCAGTCTGTTTCACCATGCTTGGCTTCAGCAACACCCTGTTTCCCTTCTGGGAAGCCAAGTCTCCCGACCCCTAACCCTCACTTGGGTCTTAACCCAAATTTCCTCTATGGAATGAAACATGTCCCTGTCCATAGGGTGTATTAACAGGCAGTATGTTATCCTCCTGATGGCCTACTCAGTCTGTTTTACCAATCTAGGCTTCACCAAGACCCTGGTTCCATCCGGGGAAACAAGTCTCCCCAACCCTAACCCTAATTTGAGTCTCAGGCCTAATTTCCTTTTTGGACTGAAACATACCGCCGTCCACAGAGTGTACCAAATGTCAGTATGGAAGACATCTTGATGTCCCACTCAGTCTGATTCAGCAAGTTGGGCTTCACCAAGGACCCGTTTCCAACCTGGGAAGCCACATCTCCCCAACCCTAACCCTAACTTGAGACTTAACCTGATTTTCTTGTGCGAATGTAACAAACCCCCATCCTCATGTTGTACTGAAAGACAGTAGGCACACAATTCCTTTGGCCCTCTCAGTCTGTTTCACCATGCTTGGCTTCAGCAACACCCTGTTTCCATTCTGGGAAGCCATGTCTCCTGACCGCTAACCCTAACTTGGGTCTTAACCCTAATTTTTTCTTCCGACTGAAACATTTCCCTGTCCACATGGTGTACTAACTGGCAGTATGTTATACTCCTGATGGCCTACTCAGTCTGTTTTACCAATCTAGGCTTCACCAAAACCCTGGTTACATCCTGGGAAGCCAAGTCTCCCCAACCCTAACCCTAATTTGAGTCTCAACCCTCATTTTCTTTTTGGACTGAAACATACCGCCGTCCACAGAGTGTATCAAATGTCAGTATGGAAGACATCTTGATGTCCCACTCAGTCTGATTCAGCAAGTTAGGCTTCACCAAGGACCCGTTTCCAACCTGGGAAGCCACATCTCCCCAACCCTCACCCTAACTTCTGACTTAACCCTGATTTTCTTGTGCAAATGTAACAAACCCCCATCCTGATGTTGTACTAAAAGACAGTAGGCATACAATTCCTTTGGCCCTCTCAGTCTGTTTCACCATGCTTGGCTTCAGCAACACCCTGTTTCCATTCTGGGAAGCCATGTCTCCTGACCGCTAACCCTAACTTGGGTCTTAACCCTAATTTTTTCTTTGGACTGAAACATTTCCCTGTCCACATGGTGTACTAACTGGCAGTATGTTATACTCCTGATGGCCTACTCAGTCTGTTTTAGCAATCTAGGCTTCACCAAGACCCTGGTTACATCCTGGGAAGCCAAGTCTCCCCAACCCTAACCCTAATTTGAGTCTCAGGCCGAATTTCCTTTTTGGACTGAAACATACCGCCGTCCACAGAGTGTACCAAATGTCAGTATGGAAGCCATCTTGATGTCCCACTCAGTCTGATTCAGCAAGCTAGGCTTCACCAAGGATGCGTTTCCAACCTGGGAAGCCACATCTCCCCAACCCTAACCCTCACTTGAGACTTAACCTGATTTTCTTGTGCAAATGTAACAAACCCCCATCCTCATGTTCTACTAAAAGACAGTAGGCACACAATTCCTTTGGCCCTCTCAGTCTGTTTCACCATGCTTGGCTTCAGCAACACCCTGTTTCCCTTCTGGGAAGCCATGTCTCCTGACCGCTAACCCTAACTTGGGTTTTAACCCTAATTTTTTCCTTGGACTGAAACATTTCCCTGTCCACATGGTGTACTAACTGGCAGTATGTTATCCTCCTGATGGCCTACTCAGTCTGTTTTACCAATCTAGGCTTCACCAAAACCCTGGTTACATCCTGGGAAGCCAAGTCTCCCCAACCCTAACCCTAATTTGAGTCTCAGGCCTAATTTCCTTTTTGGACTGAAACATACCGCCGTCCACAGAGTGTACCAAATATCAGTATGGAAGCCATCTTGTTGTCCCACTCAGTCTGATTCATCAAGCTTGGCTTCACCAAGAACCCGTTTCCAACCTGGGAAGCCACATCTCCCCAACCCTTACCCTAACTTGAGTCTTAACCCTCATTTTCTTGTGCAACTGTAATAAACCCCCATCCACATGTTGTACTAAAAGACAGAAGGTACACCATTCTTTTGGCCCTCTCAGTCTGTTTCACCATGCTTGCCTTCAGCAAACCCTGTTTCCATTTTGGGATGCCAAGCCTCCCGACCCCTAAGCCTAACTTGGCACTTAACCCTAATTTCCTCTTTGGACTGAAACATGTCCCTGTCCACATGGTATACTAACGGGCAGTACGTTATCCTCCTGATGGCCTACTCAGTCTGTTTTACCAATCTAGGCTTCACCAAGGCTCTGGTTCCATCCAGGGAAGCCCAGTCTCCCCAACCCTAACCCTAACTTGGGTTTTAACCCAAATTTTGTTTAGGAACTTCAACATCCCCCAGTTCACACGGTGTGCTAAAGGCAGGAGGCAACCCATCCTGAAGGCCCACTCATTTTATTTCAACATGCCTGGCTTTCCCGACGCCCTGGTAAACTCCTGGGAATCGAAGTCTCCCCAACCCTAACCCTCACTTGGGTTTTAACTCAAATATTGTAGAAGGACGTTAACATCCCACAGTTCACAAGGTGTAGTACAAGACAAGAGGCAACCCATCCTTTTGGGCCACTCAATTGGTTTCACCATGCTTGGCTTTACCGAGGTCCTGGTTCCCTCCTGAGAAGCCCAGTTTTCCCAACCCTAATCCTACTTGGAGTCTCAACACTAATCTCCTTTTTGGACTGAAACATACCGCCGTCCACAGAGTGTACCAAATGTCAGCATGGAAGGCATCTTGTTGTCCCACTCAGTCTGATTCACCAAGCTAGGCTTCACCAAGAACCCATTTCCAACCTGGGAAGTCCAGTCTCCCAAACCCTAACCCCAATGTCGGTTTTAACCCTCATTTCCTTTTGGGAATGAAACATCCCCCCCATCCACACGGTGTTCTAGAAGACAGGAGGCAACCCTTCGTGAAGGCCCACTCATTCTGTTTCAACATCCTTGGCTTTTCCGAGGCCATGGTTCACTCCTGGGAAGGCAAGTCTCCCCAACCCTAACCCTAACTTGGATCGTAACCCTAATTTCCTCTTGGGACTGAAACATGTCCCTGTCCACACTGTGTACTAACAGGCAGTATGTTATCCTCCTGATGGCCTACTCAGTCTGTTTTACCAATCGAGGCTTCACCAAGACCCTGGTTCCATCCTGGGAAACCAATTCTCCCCAACCCTAACCCTAATTTGAGTCTTAGCCCTTTTTTCCTTTTTGGACTGAAACATACCGCCGTCCACAGAGTGTACCAAATGTCAGTATGGAAGCCATCTTGATGGCGACTCAGTCTGATTCACCAAGCTAGGCTTCACCAAGAACTCGTTTTCTACCTGGCAAGCCACATCTGCCCATCCCTAGCCCTAACATGAGATTTTACCCCAATTTTCTTGTGCAACTGTAACAAACCGCCGTCCATGCTTTGTAGTAAAAGAAAGAAGGCACCCCGTTCTGATGGCCCACTCAGTCTGTTTTAGCAAGCTTGCCTTCACCAAAGCCCTGTTTCCATTCGGGGAAGCCCAGTCTCCCCAATCCTAACCCTAACCTGGGTTTTAACCCTAATTTCCGTTTGGGAATTAAACATCCCCCGTCCAAACAGTGTTCTAAAAGACAGGAGGCAACCCTTGGTGAAGCCCCACTCACTCTATTTCAACATGCTTGGCTTTTCAGAGGCCCTGGTTCACTCCTGGGAAGCCAAGTCTCCACAACCCTAACCCTACCTGGAGTCTTAACCCTAATGTTCTTGTGCGACTGTAACAAACGCCCACCCACAGGTTGACAGTAGGCACACCACTCCTTTGGCCCTGTCAGTCTGTTTCACCATGCTTGGCATCAGCAACACCCTGTTTCCCTTCTGGGAAGCCAAGTCTCCCGACCCCTAACCCTCACTTGGGTCTTAACCCTAATTTCCTCTATGGAATGAAACATGTCCCTGTCCATAGGGTGTATTAACAGGCAGTATGTTATCCTCCTGATGGCCTACTCAGTCTGTTTTACCAATCTAGGCTTCACCAAGACCCTGGTTCCATCCGGGGAAACAAGTCTCCCCAACCCTAACCCTAATTTGAGTCTCAGGCCTAATTTCCTTTTTGGACTGAAACATACCGCCGTCCACAGAGTGTACCAAATGTCAGTATGGAAGACATCTTGATGTCCCACTCAGTCTGATTCAGCAAGTTAGGCTTCACCAAGGACCCGTTTCCAACCTGGGAAGCCACATCTCCCCAACCCTAACCCTAACTTGAGACTTAACCTGATTTTCTTGTGCGAATGTAACAAACCCCCATCCTCATGTTGTACTGAAAGACAGTAGGCACACAATTCCTTTGGCCCTCTCAGTCTGTTTCACCATGCTTGGCTTCAGCAACACCCTGTTTCCATTCTGGGAAGCCATGTCTCCTGACCGCTAACCCTAACTTGGGTCTTAACCCTAATTTTTTCTTCCGACTGAAACATTTCCCTGTCCACATGGTGTACTAACTGGCAGTATGTTATACTCCTGATGGCCTACTCAGTCTGTTTTACCAATCTAGGCTTCACCAAAACCCTGGTTACATCCTGGGAAGCCAAGTCTCCCCAACCCTAACCCTAATTTGAGTCTCAACCCTCATTTTCTTTTTGGACTGAAACATACCGCCGTCCACAGAGTGTATCAAATGTCAGCATGGAAGACATCTTGATGTCCCACTCAGTCTGATTCAGCAAGTTAGGCTTCACCAAGGACCCGTTTCCAACCTGGGAAGCCACATCTCCCCAACCCTAACCCTAACTTCTGACTTAACCCTGATTTTCTTGTGCAAATGTAACAAACCCCCATCCTCATGTTGAACTAAAAGACAGTAGGCATACAATTCCTTTGGCCCTCTCAGTCTGTTTCACCATGCTTGGCTTCAGCAACACCCTGTTTCCATTCTGGGAAGCCATGTCTCCTGACCGCTAACCCTAACTTGGGTCTTAACCCTAATTTTTTCTTTGGACTGAAACATTTCCCTGTCCACATGGTGTACTAACTGGCAGTATGTTATCCTCCTGATGGCCTACTCAGTCTGTTTTAGCAATCTAGGCTTCACCAAGACCCTGGTTACATCCTGGGAAGCCAAGTCTCCCCAACCCTAACCCTAATTTGAGTCTCAGGCCAAATTTCCTTTTTGGACTGAAACATACCGCCGTCCACAGAGTGTACCAAATGTCAGTATGGAAGCCATCTTGATGTCCCACTCAGTCTGATTCAGCAAGCTAGGCTTCACCAAGGATGCGTTTCCAACCTGGGAAGCCACATCTCCCCAACCCTAACCCTCACTTGAGACTTAACCTGATTTTCTTGTGCGAATGTAACAAACCCCCATCCTCATGTTCTACTAAAAGACAGTAGGCACACAATTCCTTTGGCCCTCTCAGTCTGTTTCACCATGCTTGGCTTCAGCAACACCCTGTTTCCCTTCTGGGAAGCCATGTCTCCTGACCGCTAACCCTAACTTGGGTTTTAACCCTAATTTTTTCCTTGGACTGAAACATTTCCCTGTCCACATGGTGTACTAACTGGCAGTATGTTATCCTCCTGATGGCCTACTCAGTCTGTTTTACCAATCTAGGCTTCACCAAAACCCTGGTTACATCCTGGGAAGCCAAGTCTCCCCAACCCTAACCCTAATTTGAGTCTCAGGCCTAATTTCCTTTTGGGACTGAAACATAACGCCGTCCACAGAGTGTACCAAATGTCAGTATGGAAGACATCTTGATGTCCCACTCAGTCTGATTCAGCAAGCTAGGCTTCACCAAGGACGCGTTTCCAACCTGGAAAGCCACATCTCCCCAACCCTAACCCTAACTTGACACTTAACCTGATTTTCTTGTGCAAATGTAACAAACCCCCATCCTCATGTTGTACTAAAAGACAGTAGGCACACAATTCCTTTGGCCCTCTCAGTCTGTTTCACCATGCTTGGCTTCAGCAACACCCTGTTTCCCTTCTGGGAAGCCATGTCTCCTGACCGCTAACCCTAACTTGGGTCTTAACCCTAATTTTTTCCTTGGACTGAAACATTTCCCTGTCCACATGGTGTACTAACTGGCAGTATGTTATACTCCTGATGGCCTACTCAGTCTGTTTTACCAATCTAGGCTTCACCAAAACACTGGTTACATCCTGGGAAGCCAAGTCTCCCCAACCCTAACCCTAATTTGAGTCTCAGGCCAATTTCCTTTTTGGACTGAAACATAATGCCGTCCACAGAGTGTACCAAATGTCAGTATGGAAGACATCTTGATGTCCCTCTCAGTCTGATTCAGCATGTTAGGCTTCACCAAGGACCCGTTTCCAACCTGGGAAGCCACATCTCCCCATCGCTAGCCCTAACTTGAGATTTTACCCTAATTTTCTTGTGCAAATGTAACAAACCCCCATCCTCATGTTCTACTAAAAGACAGTAGGCACACAATTCCTTTGGCCCTCTCAGTCTGTTTCACCATGCTTGGCTTCACCAACACCGTGTTTCCATTCTGGGAAGCCATATCTCCTGACCGCTAACCCTAACTTGGGTTTTAACCCTAATTTTTTCCTTGGACTGAAACATTTCCCTGTCCACATGGTGTACTAACTGGAAGTATGTTATCCTCCTGATGGCCTACTCAGTCTGTTTTACCAATCTAGGCTTCACCAAAACCCTGGTTACATCCTGGGAAGCCAAGTCTCCCCAACCCTAACCCTAATTTGAGTCTCAGGCCTAATTTCCTTTTTGGACTGAAACATAACGCCGTCCACAGAGTGTACCAAATGTCAGTATGGAAGACATCTTGATGTCCCACTCAGTCTGATTCAGCAAGCTAGGCTTCACCAAGGACGCGTTTCCAACCTGGAAAGCCACATCTCCCCAACCCTAACCCTAACTTGACACTTAACCTGATTTTCTTGTGCAAATGTAACAAACCCCCATCCTCATGTTGTACTAAAAGACAGTAGGCACACAATTCCTTTGGCCCTCTCAGTCTGTTTCACCATGCTTGGCTTCAGCAACACCCTGTTTCCCTTCTGGGAAGCCATGTCTCCTGACCGCTAACCCTAACTTGGGTCTTAACCCTAATTTTTTCCTTGGACTGAAACATTTCCCTGTCCACATGGTGTACTAACTGGCAGTATGTTATCCTCCTGATGGCCTACTCAGTCTGTTTTACCAATCTAGGCTTCACCAAAACACTGGTTACATCCTGGGAAGCCAAGTCTCCCCAACCCTAACCCTAATTTGAGTCTCAGGCCCAATTTCCTTTTTGGACTGAAACATAATGCCGTCCACAGAGTGTACCAAATGTCAGTATGGAAGACATCTTGATGTCCCTCTCAGTCTGATTCAGCATGTTAGGCTTCACCAAGGACCCGTTTCCAACCTGGGAAGCCACATCTCCCCATCGCTAGCCCTAACTTGAGATTTTACCCTAATTTTCTTGTGCAAATGTAACAAACCCCCATCCTCATGTTCTACTAAAAGACAGTAGGCACACAATTCCTTTGGCCCTCTCAGTCTGTTTCACCATGCTTGGCTTCACCAACACCGTGTTTCCATTCTGGGAAGCCATGTCTCCTGACCGCTAACCCTAACTTGGGTCTTAACCCTAATTTTTTCTTCCGACTGAAACATTTCCCTGTCCACATGGTGTACTAACTGGCAGTATGTTATACTCCTGATGGCCTACTCAGTCTGTTTTACCAATCTAGGCTTCACCAAAACCCTGGTTACATCCTGGGAAGCCAAGTCTCCCCAACCCTAACCCTAATTTGAGTCTCAGGCCTCGTTTCCTTTTGGGACTGAAACATACCGCCGTCTACAGAGTGTACCAAATGTCAGTATGGAAGACATCTTGATGTCCCACTCAGTCTGATTCAGCAAGCTAGGCTTCACCAAGGACCCGTTTCCAACCTGGGAAGCCACATCTCCCCAACCCTAACCCTAACTTGAGACTTAACCTGATTTTCTTGTGCAAATGTAACAAACCCCCATCCTCATGTTGTACTAAAAGACAGTAGGCACACGATTCCTTTGGCCCTCTCAGTCTGTTTCACCATGCTTGGCTTCAGCAACACCCTGTTTCCATTCTGGGAAGCCATGTCTCCTGACCGCTAACCCTAACTTGGGTCTTAACCCTAATTTTTTCTTTGGACTGAAACATTTCCCTGTCCACATGGTGTACTAACTGGCAGTATGTTATACTCCTGATGGCCTACTCAGTCTGTTTTACCAATCTAGGCTTCACCAAAACCCTGGTTACATCCTGGGAAGCCAAGTCTCCCCAACCCTAACCCTAATTTGAGTCTTAGCCCTTTTTTCCTTTTTGGACTGAAACATACCGCCGTCCACAGAGTGTACCAAATGTCAGTATGGAAGCCATCTTGATGGCGACTCAGTCTGATTCACCAAGCTAGGCTTCACCAAGAACTCGTTTTCTACCTGGCAAGCCACATCTCCCCATCCCTAGCCCTAACATGAGATTTTACCCCAATTTTCTTGTGCAACTGTAACAAACCGCCGTCCACGCTTTGTAGTAAAAGAAAGAAGGCACCCCGTTCTGATGGCCCACTCAGTCTGTTTTAGCAAGCTTGCCTTCACCAAAGCCCTGTTTCCATTCGGGGAAGCCCAGTCTCCCCAATCCTAACCCTAACCTGGGTTTTAACCCTAATTTCCGTTTGGGAATCAAACATCCCCCGTCCAAACAGTGTTCTAAAAGACAGGAGGCAACCCTTGGTGAAGCCCCACTCACTCTATTTCAACATGCTTGGCTTTTCAGAGGCCCTGGTTCACTCCTGGGAAGCCAAGTCTCCACAACCCTAACCCTACCTGGAGTCTTAACCCTAATGTTCTTGTGCGACTGTAACAAACGCCCATCCACAGGTTGACAGTAGGCACACCACTCCTTTGGCCCTGTCAGTCTGTTTCACCATGCTTGGCTTCAGCAACACCCTGTTTCCCTTCTGGGAAGCCAAGTCTCCCGACCCCTAACCCTCACTTGGGTCTTAACCCAAATTTCCTCTATGGATTGAAACATGTCCCTGTCCATAGGGTGTATTAACAGGCAGTATGTTATCCTTCTGATGGCCTACTCAGTCTGTTTTACCAAATTAGGCTTCACCAAGACCCTGGTTCCCTCCTGGGAAAACAAGTCTCCCCAACCCTAAAACTAATTTGAGTCTCAGGCCTAATTTCCTTTTTGGACTGAAACATACTGCCGTCCACAGAGTGTACCAAATGTCAGTATGGAAGACATCTTGATGTCCCACTCAGTCTGATTCAGCAAGTTAGGCTTCACCAAGGACCCGTTTCCAACCTGGGAAGCCACATCTCCCCAACCCTAACCCTAACTTGAGACTTAACCTGATTTTCTTGTGCAAATTTAACAAACCCCCATCCTCATGTCCTACTAAAAGACAGTAGGCACACGATTCGTTTGGCCCTCTCAGTCTGTTTCACCATGCTTGGCTTCAGCAACACCCTGTTTCCCTTCTGGGAAGCCAAGTCTCCCGACCCCTAACCCTCACTTGGGTCTTAACCCAAATATCCTCTATGGAATGAAACATCTCCCTCTCCATAGGGTGTATTAACAGGCAGTATGTTATCCTCCGGATGGCCTACTCAGTCTGTTTTACCAATCTATGCTTCACCAAGACCCTGGTTCCATCCTGGGAAACCAATTCTCCCCAACCCTAACCCTAATTTGAGTCTCAGCCCATTTTTCCTTTTTGGACTGAAACATACCGCCGTCCACAGAGTGTACCAAATGTCAGTATGGAAGCCATCTTGATGGCGACTCAGTCTGATTCACCAAGCTAGGCTTCACCAAGAACTCGTTTTCTACCTGGCAAGCCACATCTCCCCTTCCCTAGCCCTAACATGAGATTTTACCCCAATTTTCTTGTGCAACTGTAACAAACCGCCGTCCACGCTTTGAAGTAAAAGAAAGAAGGCACCCCGTTCTGATGGCCCACTCAGTCTGTTTTAGCAAGCTTGCCTTCACCAAAGCCCTGATTCCATTCGGGGAAGCCCAGTCTCCCCAATCCTAACCCTAACCTGGGTTTTAACCCTAATTTCCGTTTGGGAATCAAACATCCCCCGTCCAAACAGTGTTCTAAAAGACAGGAGGCAACCCTTGGTGAAGCCCCACTCACTCTATTTCAACATGCTTGGCTTTTCAGAGGCACTGGTTCACTCCTGGGAAGCCAAGTCTCCACAACCCTAACCCTACCTGGAGTCTTAACCCTAATGTTCTTGTGCGACTGTAACAAACGCCCATCCACAGGTTGACAGTAGGCACACCACTCCTTTGGCCCTGTCAGTCTGTTTCACCATGCTTGGCTTCAGCAACACCCTGTTTCCCTTCTGGGAAGCCAAGTCTCCCGACCCCTAACCCTCACTTGGGTCTTAACCCTAATTTCCTCTATGGAATGAAACATGTCCCTGTCCATAGGGTGTATTAACAGGCAGTATGTTATCCTCCTGATGGCCTACTCAGTCTGTTTTACCAATCTAGGCTTCACCAAGACCCTGGTTCCATCCGGGGAAACAAGTCTCCCCAACCCTAACCCTAATTTGAGTCTCAGGCCTAATTTCCTTTTTGGACTGAAACATACCGCCGTCCACAGAGTGTACCAAATGTCAGTATGGAAGACATCTTGATGTCCCACTCAGTCTGATTCAGCAAGTTAGGCTTCACCAAGGACCCGTTTCCAACCTGGGAAGCCACATCTCCCCAACCCTAACCCTAACTTGAGACTTAACCTGATTTTCTTGTGCGAATGTAACAAACCCCCATCCTCATGTTGTACTGAAAGACAGTAGGCACACAATTCCTTTGGCCCTCTCAGTCTGTTTCACCATGCTTGGCTTCAGCAACACCCTGTTTCCATTCTGGGAAGCCATGTCTCCTGACCGCTAACCCTAACTTGGGTCTTAACCCTAATTTTTTCTTCCGACTGAAACATTTCCCTGTCCACATGGTGTACTAACTGGCAGTATGTTATACTCCTGATGGCCTACTCAGTCTGTTTTACCAATCTAGGCTTCACCAAGACCCTGGTTACATCCTGGGAAGCCAAGTCTCCCCAACCCTAACCCTAATTTGAGTCTCAGGCCAAATTTCCTTTTGGGACTGAAACATACCGCCGTCCACAGAGTGTACCAAATGTCAGTATGGAAGCCATCTTGATGTCCCACTCAGTCTGATTCAGCAAGCTAGGCTTCACCAAGGATGCGTTTCCAACCTGGGAAGCCACATCTCCCCAACCCTAACCCTCACTTGAGACTTAACCTGATTTTCTTGTGCGAATGTAACAAACCCCCATCCTCATGTTCTACTAAAAGACAGTAGGCACACAATTCCTTTGGCCCTTTCAGTCTGTTTCACCATGCTTGGCTTCAGCAACACCCTGTTTCCCTTCTGGGAAGCCATGTCTCCTGACCGCTAACCCTAACTTGGGTTTTAACCCTAATTTTTTCCTTGGACTGAAACATTTCCCTGTCCACATGGTGTACTAACTGGCAGTATGTTATCCTCCTGATGGCCTACTCAGTCTGTTTTACCAATCTAGGCTTCACCAAAACCCTGGTTACATCCTGGGAAGCCAAGTCTCCCCAACCCTAACCCTAATTTGAGTCTCAGGCCTAATTTCCTTTTTGGACTGAAACATAACGCCGTCCACAGAGTGTACCAAATGTCAGTATGGAAGACATCTTGATGTCCCACTCAGTCTGATTCAGCAAGCTAGGCTTCACCAAGGACGCGTTTCCAACCTGGAAAGCCACATCTCCCCAACCCTAACCCTAACTTGACACTTAACCTGATTTTCTTGTGCAAATGTAACAAACCCCCATCCTCATGTTGTACTAAAAGACAGTAGGCACACAATTCCTTTGGCCCTCTCAGTCTGTTTCACCATGCTTGGCTTCAGCAACACCCTGTTTCCCTTCTGGGAAGCCATGTCTCCTGACCGCTAACCCTAACTTGGGTCTTAACCCTAATTTTTTCCTTGGACTGAAACATTTCCCTGTCCACATGGTGTACTAACTGGCAGTATGTTATACTCCTGATGGCCTACTCAGTCTGTTTTACCAATCTAGGCTTCACCAAAACACTGGTTACATCCTGGGAAGCCAAGTCTCCCCAACCCTAACCCTAATTTGAGTCTCAGGCCCAATTTCCTTTTTGGACTGAAACATAATGCCGTCCACAGAGTGTACCAAATGTCAGTATGGAAGACATCTTGATGTCCCTCTCAGTCTGATTCAGCATGTTAGGCTTCACCAAGGACCCGTTTCCAACCTGGGAAGCCACATCTCCCCATCGCTAGCCCTAACTTGAGATTTTACCCTAATTTTCTTGTGCAAATGTAACAAACCCCCATCCTCATGTTCTACTAAAAGACAGTAGGCACACAATTCCTTTGGCCCTCTCAGTCTGTTTCACCATGCTTGGCTTCACCAACACCCTGTTTCCCTTCTGGGAAGCCATGTCTCCTGACCGCTAACCCTAACTTGGGTCTTAACCCTAATTTTTTCTTTGGACTGAAACAGTTCCCTGTCCACATGGTGTACTAACTGGCAGTATGTTATACTCCTGATGACCTACTCAGTCTGTTTTACCAATCTAGGCTTCACCAAAACCCTGGTTACATCCTGGGAAGCCAATTCTCCCCAACCCTAACCCTAATTTGAGTCTTAGCCCTAATTTCCTTTTTGGACTGAAACATACTGCCGTCCACAGAGTGTACCAAATGTCAGTATGGAAGACATCTTGATGTCCCACTCAGTCTGATTCAGCAAGCTAGGCTTCACCAAGGACCCGTTTCCAACCTGGGAAGCCACATCTCCCCAACCCTAACCCTCACTTGAGACTTAACCTGATTTTCTTGTGCAAATGTAACAAACCCCCATCCTCATGTTCTACTAAAAGACAGTAGGCACACGATTCCTTTGGCCCTCTCAGTCTGTTTCACCATGCTTGGCTTCAGCAACACCGTGTTTCCATTCTGGGAAGCCATATCTCCTGACCGCTAACCCTAACTTGGGTCTTAACCCTAATTTTTTCTTCCGACTGAAACATTTCCCTGTCCACATGGTGTACTAACTGGCAGTATGTTATACTCCTGATGGCCTACTCAGTCTGTTTTACCAATCTAGGCTTCACCAAAACCCTGGTTACATCCTGGGAAGCCAAGTCTCCCCAACCCTAACCCTAATTTGAGTCTCAGGCCTCGTTTCCTTTTGGGACTGAAACATACCGCCGTCCACAGAGTGTACCAAATGTCAGTATGGAAGACATCTTGATGTCCCACTCAGTCTGATTCAGCAAGCTAGGCTTCACCAAGGACCCGTTTCCAACCTGGGAAGCCACATCTCCCCAACCCTAACCCTAACTTGAGACTTAACCTGATTTTCTTGTGCAAATGTAACAAACCCCCATCCTCATGTTGTACTAAAAGACAGTAGGCACACGATTCCTTTGGCCCTCTCAGTCTGTTTCACCATGCTTGGCTTCAGCAACACCCTGTTTCCCTTCTGGGAAGCCATGTCTCCTGACCGCTAACCCTAACTTGGGTCTTAACCCTAATTTTTTCTTTGGACTGAAACATTTCCCTGTCCACATGGTGTACTAACTGGCAGTATGTTATCCTCCTGATGGCCTACTCAGTCTGTTTTACCAATCTAGGCTTCACCAAAACCCTGGTTACATCCTGGGAAGCCAAGTCTCCCCAACCCTAACCCTAATTTGAGTCTTAGCCCTTTTTTCCTTTTTGGACTGAAACATACCGCCGTCCACAGAGTGTACCAAATGTCAGTATGGAAGCCATCTTGATGGCGACTCAGTCTGATTCACCAAGCTAGGCTTCACCAAGAACTCGTTTTCTACCTGGCAAGCCACATCTCCCCATCCCTAGCCCTAACATGAGATTTTACCCCAATTTTCTTGTGCAACTGTAACAAACCGCCGTCCACGCTTTGTAGTAAAAGAAAGAAGGCACCCCGTTCTGATGGCCCACTCAGTCTGTTTTAGCAAGCTTGCCTTCACCAAAGCCCTGTTTCCATTCGGGGAAGCCCAGTCTCCCCAATCCTAACCCTAACCTGGGTTTTAACCCTAATTTCCGTTTGGGAATCAAACATCCCCCGTCCAAACAGTGTTCTAAAAGACAGGAGGCAACCCTTGGTGAAGCCCCACTCACTCTATTTCAACATGCTTGGCTTTTCAGAGGCCCTGGTTCACTCCTGGGAAGCCAAGTCTCCACAACCCTAACCCTACCTGGAGTCTTAACCCTAATGTTCTTGTGCGACTGTAACAAACGCCCATCCACAGGTTGACAGTAGGCACACCACTCCTTTGGCCCTGTCAGTCTGTTTCACCATGCTTGGCATCAGCAACACCCTGTTTCCCTTCTGGGAAGCCAAGTCTCCCGACCCCTAACCCTCACTTGGGTCTTAACCCAAATTTCCTCTATGGATTGAAACATGTCCCTGTCCATAGGGTGTATTAACAGGCAGTATGTTATCCTTCTGATGGCCTACTCAGTCTGTTTTACCAAATTAGGCTTCACCAAGACCCTGGTTCCCTCCTGGGAAAACAAGTCTCCCCAACCCTAAAACTAATTTGAGTCTCAGGCCTAATTTCCTTTTTGGACTGAAACATACTGCCGTCCACAGAGTGTACCAAATGTCAGTATGGAAGACATCTTGATGTCCCACTCAGTCTGATTCAGCAAGTTAGGCTTCACCAAGGACCCGTTTCCAACCTGGGAAGCCACATCTCCCCAACCCTAACCCTAACTTGAGACTTAACCTGATTTTCTTGTGCAAATTTAACAAACCCCCATCCTCATGTCCTACTAAAAGACAGTAGGCACACGATTCGTTTGGCCCTCTCAGTCTGTTTCACCATGCTTGGCTTCAGCAACACCCTGTTTCCCTTCTGGGAAGCCAAGTCTCCCGACCCCTAACCCTCACTTGGGTCTTAACCCAAATATCCTCTATGGAATGAAACATCTCCCTCTCCATAGGGTGTATTAACAGGCAGTATGTTATCCTCCGGATGGCCTACTCAGTCTGTTTTACCAATCTATGCTTCACCAAGACCCTGGTTCCATCCTGGGAAACCAATTCTCCCCAACCCTAACCCTAATTTGAGTCTCAGCCCATTTTTCCTTTTTGGACTGAAACATACCGCCGTCCACAGAGTGTACCAAATGTCAGTATGGAAGCCATCTTGATGGCGACTCAGTCTGATTCACCAAGCTAGGCTTCACCAAGAACTCGTTTTCTACCTGGCAAGCCACATCTCCCCTTCCCTAGCCCTAACATGAGATTTTACCCCAATTTTCTTGTGCAACTGTAACAAACCGCCGTCCACGCTTTGAAGTAAAAGAAAGAAGGCACCCCGTTCTGATGGCCCACTCAGTCTGTTTTAGCAAGCTTGCCTTCACCAAAGCCCTGATTCCATTCGGGGAAGCCCAGTCTCCCCAATCCTAACCCTAACCTGGGTTTTAACCCTAATTTCCGTTTGGGAATCAAACATCCCCCGTCCAAACAGTGTTCTAAAAGACAGGAGGCAACCCTTGGTGAAGCCCCACTCACTCTATTTCAACATGCTTGGCTTTTCAGAGGCACTGGTTCACTCCTGGGAAGCCAAGTCTCCACAACCCTAACCCTACCTGGAGTCTTAACCCTAATGTTCTTGTGCGACTGTAACAAACGCCCATCCACAGGTTGACAGTAGGCACACCACTCCTTTGGCCCTGTCAGTCTGTTTCACCATGCTTGGCTTCAGCAACACCCTGTTTCCCTTCTGGGAAGCCAAGTCTCCCGACCCCTAACCCTCACTTGGGTCTTAACCCTAATTTCCTCTATGGAATGAAACATGTCCCTGTCCATAGGGTGTATTAACAGGCAGTATGTTATCCTCCTGATGGCCTACTCAGTCTGTTTTACCAATCAGGGCTTCACCAAGACCCTGGTTCCATCCGGGGAAACAAGTCTCCCCAACCCTAACCCTAATTTGAGTCTCAGGCCTAATTTCCTTTTTGGACTGAAACATACCGCCGTCCACAGAGTGTACCAAATGTCAGTATGGAAGACATCTTGATGTCCCACTCAGTCTGATTCAGCAAGTTAGGCTTCACCAAGGACCCGTTTCCAACCTGGGAAGCCACATCTCCCCAACCCTAACCCTAACTTGAGACTTAACCTGATTTTCTTGTGCGAATGTAACAAACCCCCATCCTCATGTTGTACTGAAAGACAGTAGGCACACAATTCCTTTGGCCCTCTCAGTCTGTTTCACCATGCTTGGCTTCAGCAACACCCTGTTTCCATTCTGGGAAGCCATGTCTCCTGACCGCTAACCCTAACTTGGGTCTTAACCCTAATTTTTTCTTCCGACTGAAACATTTCCCTGTCCACATGGTGTACTAACTGGCAGTATGTTATACTCCTGATGGCCTACTCAGTCTGTTTTACCAATCTAGGCTTCACCAAAACCCTGGTTACATCCTGGGAAGCCAAGTCTCCCCAACCCTAACCCTAATTTGAGTCTCAACCCTCATTTACTTTTTGGACTGAAACATACCGCCGTCCACAGAGTGTATCAAATGTCAGTATGGAAGACATCTTGATGTCCCACTCAGTCTGATTCAGCAAGTTAGGCTTCACCAAGGACCCGTTTCCAACCTGGGAAGCCACATCTCCCCAACCCTAACCCTAACTTCTGACTTAACCCTGATTTTCTTGTGCAAATGTAACAAACCCCCATCCTCATGTTGTACTAAAAGACAGTAGGCATACAATTCCTTTGGCCCTCTCAGTCTGTTTCACCATGCTTGGCTTCAGCAACACCCTGTTTCCCTTCTGGGAAGCCATGTCTCCTGACCGCTAACCCTAACTTGGGTCTTAACCCTAATTTTTTCTTCCGACTGAAACATTTCCCTGTCCACATGGTGTACTAACTGGCAGTATGTTATCCTCCTGATGGCCTACTCAGTCTGTTTTACCAATCTAGGCTTCACCAAAACCCTGGTTACATCCTGGGAAGCCAAGTCTCCCCAACCCTAACCCTAATTTGAGTCTCAGGCCTAATTTCCTTTTTGGACTGAAACATAACGCCGTCCACAGAGTGTACCAAATGTCAGTATGGAAGACATCTTGATGTCCCACTCAGTCTGATTCAGCAAGCTAGGCTTCACCAAGGACGCGTTTCCAACCTGGAAAGCCACATCTCCCCAACCCTAACCCTAACTTGACACTTAACCTGATTTTCTTGTGCAAATGTAACAAACCCCCATCCTCATGTTGTACTAAAAGACAGTAGGCACACAATTCCTTTGGCCCTCTCAGTCTGTTTCACCATGCTTGGCTTCAGCAACACCCTGTTTCCCTTCTGGGAAGCCATGTCTCCTGACCGCTAACCCTAACTTGGGTCTTAACCCTAATTTTTTCCTTGGACTGAAACATTTCCCTGTCCACATGGTGTACTAACTGGCAGTATGTTATACTCCTGATGGCCTACTCAGTCTGTTTTACCAATCTAGGCTTCACCAAAACACTGGTTACATCCTGGGAAGCCAAGTCTCCCCAACCCTAACCCTAATTTGAGTCTCAGGCCCAATTTCCTTTTTGGACTGAAACATAATGCCGTCCACAGAGTGTACCAAATGTCAGTATGGAAGACATCTTGATGTCCCTCTCAGTCTGATTCAGCATGTTAGGCTTCACCAAGGACCCGTTTCCAACCTGGGAAGCCACATCTCCCCATCGCTAGCCCTAACTTGAGATTTTACCCTAATTTTCTTGTGCAAATGTAACAAACCCCCATCCTCATGTTCTACTAAAAGACAGTAGGCACACAATTCCTTTGGCCCTCTCAGTCTGTTTCACCATGCTTGGCTTCACCAACACCCTGTTTCCCTTCTGGGAAGCCATGTCTCCTGACCGCTAACCCTAACTTGGGTCTTAACCCTAATTTTTTCTTTGGACTGAAACAGTTCCCTGTCCACATGGTGTACTAACTGGCAGTATGTTATACTCCTGATGACCTACTCAGTCTGTTTTACCAATCTAGGCTTCACCAAAACCCTGGTTACATCCTGGGAAGCCAATTCTCCCCAACCCTAACCCTAATTTGAGTCTTAGCCCTAATTTCCTTTTTGGACTGAAACATACTGCCGTCCACAGAGTGTACCAAATGTCAGTATGGAAGACATCTTGATGTCCCACTCAGTCTGATTCAGCAAGCTAGGCTTCACCAAGGACCCGTTTCCAACCTGGGAAGCCACATCTCCCCAACCCTAACCCTCACTTGAGACTTAACCTGATTTTCTTGTGCAAATGTAACAAACCCCCATCCTCATGTTGTACTAAAAGACAGTAGGCACACGATTCCTTTGGCCCTCTCAGTCTGTTTCACCATGCTTGGCTTCAGCAACACCGTGTTTCCATTCTGGGAAGCCATATCTCCTGACCGCTAACCCTAACTTGGGTCTTAACCCTAATTTTTTCTTCCGACTGAAACATTTCCCTGTCCACATGGTGTACTAACTGGCAGTATGTTATACTCCTGATGGCCTACTCAGTCTGTTTTACCAATCTAGGCTTCACCAAAACCCTGGTTACATCCTGGGAAGCCAAGTCTCCCCAACCCTAACCCTAATTTGAGTCTCAGGCCTCGTTTCCTTTTGGGACTGAAACATACCGCCGTCCACAGAGTGTACCAAATGTCAGTATGGAAGACATCTTGATGTCCCACTCAGTCTGATTCAGCAAGCTAGGCTTCACCAAGGACCCGTTTCCAACCTGGGAAGCCACATCTCCCCAACCCTAACCCTAACTTGAGACTTAACCTGATTTTCTTGTGCAAATGTAACAAACCCCCATCCTCATGTTGTACTAAAAGACAGTAGGCACACGATTCCTTTGGCCCTCTCAGTCTGTTTCACCATGCTTGGCTTCAGCAACACCCTGTTTCCCTTCTGGGAAGCCATGTCTCCTGACCGCTAACCCTAACTTGGGTCTTAACCCTAATTTTTTCTTTGGACTGAAACATTTCCCTGTCCACATGGTGTACTAACTGGCAGTATGTTATCCTCCTGATGGCCTACTCAGTCTGTTTTACCAATCTAGGCTTCACCAAAACCCTGGTTACATCCTGGGAAGCCAAGTCTCCCCAACCCTAACCCTAATTTGAGTCTTAGCCCTTTTTTCCTTTTTGGACTGAAACATACCGCCGTCCACAGAGTGTACCAAATGTCAGTATGGAAGCCATCTTGATGGCGACTCAGTCTGATTCACCAAGCTAGGCTTCACCAAGAACTCGTTTTCTACCTGGCAAGCCACATCTCCCCATCCCTAGCCCTAACATGAGATTTTACCCCAATTTTCTTGTGCAACTGTAACAAACCGCCGTCCACGCTTTGTAGTAAAAGAAAGAAGGCACCCCGTTCTGATGGCCCACTCAGTCTGTTTTAGCAAGCTTGCCTTCACCAAAGCCCTGTTTCCATTCGGGGAAGCCCAGTCTCCCCAATCCTAACCCTAACCTGGGTTTTAACCCTAATTTCCGTTTGGGAATCAAACATCCCCCGTCCAAACAGTGTTCTAAAAGACAGGAGGCAACCCTTGGTGAAGCCCCACTCACTCTATTTCAACATGCTTGGCTTTTCAGAGGCCCTGGTTCACTCCTGGGAAGCCAAGTCTCCACAACCCTAACCCTACCTGGAGTCTTAACCCTAATGTTCTTGTGCGACTGTAACAAACGCCCATCCACAGGTTGACAGTAGGCACACCACTCCTTTGGCCCTGTCAGTCTGTTTCACCATGCTTGGCATCAGCAACACCCTGTTTCCCTTCTGGGAAGCCAAGTCTCCCGACCCCTAACCCTCACTTGGGTCTTAACCCAAATTTCCTCTATGGATTGAAACATGTCCCTGTCCATAGGGTGTATTAACAGGCAGTATGTTATCCTTCTGATGGCCTACTCAGTCTGTTTTACCAAATTAGGCTTCACCAAGACCCTGGTTCCCTCCTGGGAAAACAAGTCTCCCCAACCCTAAAACTAATTTGAGTCTCAGGCCTAATTTCCTTTTTGGACTGAAACATACTGCCGTCCACAGAGTGTACCAAATGTCAGTATGGAAGACATCTTGATGTCCCACTCAGTCTGATTCAGCAAGTTAGGCTTCACCAAGGACCCGTTTCCAACCTGGGAAGCCACATCTCCCCAACCCTAACCCTAACTTGAGACTTAACCTGATTTTCTTGTGCAAATTTAACAAACCCCCATCCTCATGTCCTACTAAAAGACAGTAGGCACACGATTCGTTTGGCCCTCTCAGTCTGTTTCACCATGCTTGGCTTCAGCAACACCCTGTTTCCCTTCTGGGAAGCCAAGTCTCCCGACCCCTAACCCTCACTTGGGTCTTAACCCAAATATCCTCTATGGAATGAAACATCTCCCTCTCCATAGGGTGTATTAACAGGCAGTATGTTATCCTCCGGATGGCCTACTCAGTCTGTTTTACCAATCTATGCTTCACCAAGACCCTGGTTCCATCCTGGGAAACCAATTCTCCCCAACCCTAACCCTAATTTGAGTCTCAGCCCATTTTTCCTTTTTGGACTGAAACATACCGCCGTCCACAGAGTGTACCAAATGTCAGTATGGAAGCCATCTTGATGGCGACTCAGTCTGATTCACCAAGCTAGGCTTCACCAAGAACTCGTTTTCTACCTGGCAAGCCACATCTCCCCTTCCCTAGCCCTAACATGAGATTTTACCCCAATTTTCTTGTGCAACTGTAACAAACCGCCGTCCACGCTTTGAAGTAAAAGAAAGAAGGCACCCCGTTCTGATGGCCCACTCAGTCTGTTTTAGCAAGCTTGCCTTCACCAAAGCCCTGATTCCATTCGGGGAAGCCCAGTCTCCCCAATCCTAACCCTAACCTGGGTTTTAACCCTAATTTCCGTTTGGGAATCAAACATCCCCCGTCCAAACAGTGTTCTAAAAGACAGGAGGCAACCCTTGGTGAAGCCCCACTCACTCTATTTCAACATGCTTGGCTTTTCAGAGGCACTGGTTCACTCCTGGGAAGCCAAGTCTCCACAACCCTAACCCTACCTGGAGTCTTAACCCTAATGTTCTTGTGCGACTGTAACAAACGCCCATCCACAGGTTGACAGTAGGCACACCACTCCTTTGGCCCTGTCAGTCTGTTTCACCATGCTTGGCTTCAGCAACACCCTGTTTCCCTTCTGGGAAGCCAAGTCTCCCGACCCCTAACCCTCACTTGGGTCTTAACCCTAATTTTCTCTATGGAATGAAACATGTCCCTGTCCATAGGGTGTATTAACAGGCAGTATGTTATCCTCCTGATGGCCTACTCAGTCTGTTTTACCAATCTAGGCTTCACCAAGACCCTGGTTCCATCCGGGGAAACAAGTCTCCCCAACCCTAACCCTAATTTGAGTCTCAGGCCTAATTTCCTTTTTGGACTGAAACATACCGCCGTCCACAGAGTGTACCAAATGTCAGTATGGAAGACATCTTGATGTCCCACTCAGTCTGATTCAGCAAGTTAGGCTTCACCAAGGACCCGTTTCCAACCTGGGAAGCCACATCTCCCCAACCCTAACCCTAACTTGAGACTTAACCTGATTTTCTTGTGCGAATGTAACAAACCCCCATCCTCATGTTGTACTGAAAGACAGTAGGCACACAATTCCTTTGGCCCTCTCAGTCTGTTTCACCATGCTTGGCTTCAGCAACACCCTGTTTCCATTCTGGGAAGCCATGTCTCCTGACCGCTAACCCTAACTTGGGTCTTAACCCTAATTTTTTCTTCCGACTGAAACATTTCCCTGTCCACATGGTGTACTAACTGGCAGTATGTTATACTCCTGATGGCCTACTCAGTCTGTTTTACCAATCTAGGCTTCACCAAAACCCTGGTTACATCCTGGGAAGCCAAGTCTCCCCAACCCTAACCCTAATTTGAGTCTCAACCCTCATTTACTTTTTGGACTGAAACATACCGCCGTCCACAGAGTGTATCAAATGTCAGTATGGAAGACATCTTGATGTCCCACTCAGTCTGATTCAGCAAGTTAGGCTTCACCAAGGACCCGTTTCCAACCTGGGAAGCCACATCTCCCCAACCCTAACCCTAACTTCTGACTTAACCCTGATTTTCTTGTGCAAATGTAACAAACCCCCATCCTCATGTTGTACTAAAAGACAGTAGGCATACAATTCCTTTGGCCCTCTCAGTCTGTTTCACCATGCTTGGCTTCAGCAACACCCTGTTTCCCTTCTGGGAAGCCATGTCTCCTGACCGCTAACCCTAACTTGGGTCTTAACCCTAATTTTTTCTTCCGACTGAAACATTTCCCTGTCCACATGGTGTACTAACTGGCAGTATGTTATCCTCCTGATGGCCTACTCAGTC
Source organism: Heloderma suspectum (assembly GCF_057233095.1). Taxonomy (NCBI): domain Eukaryota; kingdom Metazoa; phylum Chordata; class Lepidosauria; order Squamata; family Helodermatidae; genus Heloderma; species Heloderma suspectum. The sequence goes on from NC_139461.1 coordinate 148,361,549, forward strand.
TGTTTTACCAATCTAGGCTTCACCAAGACCCTGGTTACATCCTGGGAAGCCAAGTCTCCCCAACCCTAACCCTAATTTGAGTCTCAGGCCAAATTTCCTTTTTGGACTGAAACATACCGCCGTCCACAGAGTGTACCAAATGTCAGTATGGAAGCCATCTTGATGTCCCACTCAGTCTGATTCAGCAAGCTAGGCTTCACCAAGGATGCGCTTCCAACCTGGGAAGCCACATCTCCCCAACCCTAACCCTCACTTGAGACTTAACCTGATTTTCTTGTGCGAATGTAACAAACCCCCATCCTCATGTTCTACTAAAAGACAGTAGGCACACAATTCCTTTGGCCCTTTCAGTCTGTTTCACCATGCTTGGCTTCAGCAACACCCTGTTTCCCTTCTGGGAAGCCATGTCTCCTGACCGCTAACCCTAACTTGGGTTTTAACCCTAATTTTTTCCTTGGACTGAAACATTTCCCTGTCCACATGGTGTACTAACTGGCAGTATGTTATCCTCCTGATGGCCTACTCAGTCTGTTTTACCAATCTAGGCTTCACCAAAACCCTGGTTACATCCTGGGAAGCCAAGTCTCCCCAACCCTAACCCTAATTTGAGTCTCAGGCCTAATTTCCTTTTTGGACTGAAACATAACGCCGTCCACAGAGTGTACCAAATGTCAGTATGGAAGACATCTTGATGTCCCACTCAGTCTGATTCAGCAAGCTAGGCTTCACCAAGGACGCGTTTCCAACCTGGAAAGCCACATCTCCCCAACCCTAACCCTAACTTGACACTTAACCTGATTTTCTTGTGCAAATGTAACAAACCCCCATCCTCATGTTGTACTAAAAGACAGTAGGCACACAATTCCTTTGGCCCTCTCAGTCTGTTTCACCATGCTTGGCTTCAGCAACACCCTGTTTCCCTTCTGGGAAGCCATGTCTCCTGACCGCTAACCCTAACTTGGGTCTTAACCCTAATTTTTTCCTTGGACTGAAACATTTCCCTGTCCACATGGTGTACTAACTGGCAGTATGTTATACTCCTGATGGCCTACTCAGTCTGTTTTACCAATCTAGGCTTCACCAAAACACTGGTTACATCCTGGGAAGCCAAGTCTCCCCAACCCTAACCCTAATTTGAGTCTCAGGCCCAATTTCCTTTTTGGACTGAAACATAATGCCGTCCACAGAGTGTACCAAATGTCAGTATGGAAGACATCTTGATGTCCCTCTCAGTCTGATTCAGCATGTTAGGCTTCACCAAGGACCCGTTTCCAACCTGGGAAGCCACATCTCCCCATCGCTAGCCCTAACTTGAGATTTTACCCTAATTTTCTTGTGCAAATGTAACAAACCCCCATCCTCATGTTCTACTAAAAGACAGTAGGCACACAATTCCTTTGGCCCTCTCAGTCTGTTTCACCATGCTTGGCTTCAGCAACACCCTGTTTCCCTTCTGGGAAGCCATGTCTCCTGACCGCTAACCCTAACTTGGGTCTTAACCCTAATTTTTTCTTTGGACTGAAACAGTTCCCTGTCCACATGGTGTACTAACTGGCAGTATGTTATACTCCTGATGACCTACTCAGTCTGTTTTACCAATCTAGGCTTCACCAAAACCCTGGTTACATCCTGGGAAGCCAATTCTCCCCAACCCTAACCCTAATTTGAGTCTTAGCCCTAATTTCCTTTTTGGACTGAAACATACCGCCGTCCACAGAGTGTACCAAATGTCAGTATGGAAGACATCTTGATGTCCCACTCAGTCTGATTCAGCAAGCTAGGCTTCACCAAGGACCCGTTTCCAACCTGGGAAGCCACATCTCCCCAACCCTAACCCTCACTTGAGACTTAACCTGATTTTCTTGTGCAAATGTAACAAACCCCCATCCTCATGTTGTACTAAAAGACAGTAGGCACACGATTCCTTTGGCCCTCTCAGTCTGTTTCACCATGCTTGGCTTCAGCAACACCGTGTTTCCATTCTGGGAAGCCATGTCTCCTGACCGCTAACCCTAACTTGGGTCTTAACCCTAATTTTTTCTTCCGACTGAAACATTTCCCTGTCCACATGGTGTACTAACTGGCAGTATGTTATACTCCTGATGGCCTACTCAGTCTGTTTTACCAATCTAGGCTTCACCAAAACCCTGGTTACATCCTGGGAAGCCAAGTCTCCCCAACCCTAACCCTAATTTGAGTCTCAGGCCTCGTTTCCTTTTGGGACTGAAACATACCGCCGTCCACAGAGTGTACCAAATGTCAGTATGGAAGACATCTTGATGTCCCACTCAGTCTGATTCAGCAAGCTAGGCTTCACCAAGGACCCGTTTCCAACCTGGGAAGCCACATCTCCCCAACCCTAACCCTAACTTGAGACTTAACCTGATTTTCTTGTGCAAATGTAACAAACCCCCATCCTCATGTTGTACTAAAAGACAGTAGGCACACGATTCCTTTGGCCCTCTCAGTCTGTTTCACCATGCTTGGCTTCAGCAACACCCTGTTTCCCTTCTGGGAAGCCATGTCTCCTGACCGCTAACCCTCACTTGGGTCTTAACCCTAATTTTTTCTTTGGACTGAAACATTTCCCTGTCCACATGGTGTACTAACTGGCAGTATGTTATCCTCCTGATGGCCTACTCAGTCTGTTTTACCAATCTAGGCTTCACCAAAACCCTGGTTACATCCTGGGAAGCCAAGTCTCCCCAACCCTAACCCTAATTTGAGTCTTAGCCCTTTTTTCCTTTTTGGACTGAAACATACCGCCGTCCACAGAGTGTACCAAATGTCAGTATGGAAGCCATCTTGATGGCGACTCAGTCTGATTCACCAAGCTAGGCTTCACCAAGAACTCGTTTTCTACCTGGCAAGCCACATCTCCCCATCCCTAGCCCTAACATGAGATTTTACCCCAATTTTCTTGTGCAACTGTAACAAACCGCCGTCCACGCTTTGTAGTAAAAGAAAGAAGGCACCCCGTTCTGATGGCCCACTCAGTCTGTTTTAGCAAGCTTGCCTTCACCAAAGCCCTGTTTCCATTCGGGGAAGCCCAGTCTCCCCAATCCTAACCCTAATCTGGGTTTTAACCCTAATTTCCGTTTGGGAATCAAACATCCCCCGTCCAAACAGTGTTCTAAAAGACAGGAGGCAACCCTTGGTGAAGCCCCACTCACTCTATTTCAACATGCTTGGCTTTTCAGAGGCCCTGGTTCACTCCTGGGAAGCCAAGTCTCCACAACCCTAACCCTACCTGGAGTCTTAACCCTAATGTTCTTGTGCGACTGTAACAAACGCCCATCCACAGGTTGACAGTAGGCACACCACTCCTTTGGCCCTGTCAGTCTGTTTCACCATGCTTGGCTTCAGCAACACCCTGTTTCCCTTCTGGGAAGCCAAGTCTCCCGACCCCTAACCCTCACTTGGGTCTTAACCCAAATTTCCTCTATGGATTGAAACATGTCCCTGTCCATAGGGTGTATTAACAGGCAGTATGTTATCCTTCTGATGGCCTACTCAGTCTGTTTTACCAAATTAGGCTTCACCAAGACCCTGGTTCCCTCCTGGGAAAACAAGTCTCCCCAACCCTAAAACTAATTTGAGTCTCAGGCCTAATTTCCTTTTTGGACTGAAACATACTGCCGTCCACAGAGTGTACCAAATGTCAGTATGGAAGACATCTTGATGTCCCACTCAGTCTGATTCAGCAAGTTAGGCTTCACCAAGGACCCGTTTCCAACCTGGGAAGCCACATCTCCCCAACCCTAACCCTAACTTGAGACTTAACCTGATTTTCTTGTGCAAATTTAACAAACCCCCATCCTCATGTCCTACTAAAAGACAGTAGGCACACGATTCGTTTGGCCCTCTCAGTCTGTTTCACCATGCTTGGCTTCAGCAACACCCTGTTTCCCTTCTGGGAAGCCAAGTCTCCCGACCCCTAACCCTCACTTGGGTCTTAACCCAAATATCCTCTATGGAATGAAACATCTCCCTCTCCATAGGGTGTATTAACAGGCAGTATGTTATCCTCCGGATGGCCTACTCAGTCTGTTTTACCAATCTATGCTTCACCAAGACCCTGGTTCCATCCTGGGAAACCAATTCTCCCCAACCCTAACCCTAATTTGAGTCTCAGCCCATTTTTCCTTTTTGGACTGAAACATACCGCCGTCCACAGAGTGTACCAAATGTCAGTATGGAAGCCATCTTGATGGCGACTCAGTCTGATTCACCAAGCTAGGCTTCACCAAGAACTCGTTTTCTACCTGGCAAGCCACATCTCCCCTTCCCTAGCCCTAACATGAGATTTTACCCCAATTTTCTTGTGCAACTGTAACAAACCGCCGTCCACGCTTTGAAGTAAAAGAAAGAAGGCACCCCGTTCTGATGGCCCACTCAGTCTGTTTTAGCAAGCTTGCCTTCACCAAAGCCCTGATTCCATTCGGGGAAGCCCAGTCTCCCCAATCCTAACCCTAACCTGGGTTTTAACCCTAATTTCCGTTTGGGAATCAAACATCCCCCGTCCAAACAGTGTTCTAAAAGACAGGAGGCAACCCTTGGTGAAGCCCCACTCACTCTATTTCAACATGCTTGGCTTTTCAGAGGCACTGGTTCACTCCTGGGAAGCCAAGTCTCCACAACCCTAACCCTACCTGGAGTCTTAACCCTAATGTTCTTGTGCGACTGTAACAAACGCCCATCCACAGGTTGACAGTAGGCACACCACTCCTTTGGCCCTGTCAGTCTGTTTCACCATGCTTGGCTTCAGCAACACCCTGTTTCCCTTCTGGGAAGCCAAGTCTCCCGACCCCTAACCCTCACTTGGGTCTTAACCCAAATTTCCTCTATGGAATGAAACATGTCCCTGTCCATAGGGTGTATTAACAGGCAGTATGTTATCCTCCTGATGGCCTACTCAGTCTGTTTTACCAATCTAGGCTTCACCAAGACCCTGGTTCCATCCGGGGAAACAAGTCTCCCCAACCCTAACCCTAATTTGAGTCTCAGGCCTAATTTCCTTTTTGGACTGAAACATACCGCCGTCCACAGAGTGTACCAAATGTCAGTATGGAAGACATCTTGATGTCCCACTCAGTCTGATTCAGCAAGTTGGGCTTCACCAAGGACCCGTTTCCAACCTGGGAAGCCACATCTCCCCAACCCTAACCCTAACTTGAGACTTAACCTGATTTTCTTGTGCGAATGTAACAAACCCCCATCCTCATGTTGTACTGAAAGACAGTAGGCACACAATTCCTTTGGCCCTCTCAGTCTGTTTCACCATGCTTGGCTTCAGCAACACCCTGTTTCCATTCTGGGAAGCCATGTCTCCTGACCGCTAACCCTAACTTGGGTCTTAACCCTAATTTTTTCTTCCGACTGAAACATTTCCCTGTCCACATGGTGTACTAACTGGCAGTATGTTATACTCCTGATGGCCTACTCAGTCTGTTTTACCAATCTAGGCTTCACCAAAACCCTGGTTACATCCTGGGAAGCCAAGTCTCCCCAACCCTAACCCTAATTTGAGTCTCAACCCTCATTTTCTTTTTGGACTGAAACATACCGCCGTCCACAGAGTGTATCAAATGTCAGTATGGAAGACATCTTGATGTCCCACTCAGTCTGATTCAGCAAGTTAGGCTTCACCAAGGACCCGTTTCCAACCTGGGAAGCCACATCTCCCCAACCCTCACCCTAACTTCTGACTTAACCCTGATTTTCTTGTGCAAATGTAACAAACCCCCATCCTGATGTTGTACTAAAAGACAGTAGGCATACAATTCCTTTGGCCCTCTCAGTCTGTTTCACCATGCTTGGCTTCAGCAACACCCTGTTTCCATTCTGGGAAGCCATGTCTCCTGACCGCTAACCCTAACTTGGGTCTTAACCCTAATTTTTTCTTTGGACTGAAACATTTCCCTGTCCACATGGTGTACTAACTGGCAGTATGTTATCCTCCTGATGGCCTACTCAGTCTGTTTTAGCAATCTAGGCTTCACCAAGACCCTGGTTACATCCTGGGAAGCCAAGTCTCCCCAACCCTAACCCTAATTTGAGTCTCAGGCCAAATTTCCTTTTTGGACTGAAACATACCGCCGTCCACAGAGTGTACCAAATGTCAGTATGGAAGCCATCTTGATGTCCCACTCAGTCTGATTCAGCAAGCTAGGCTTCACCAAGGATGCGTTTCCAACCTGGGAAGCCACATCTCCCCAACCCTAACCCTCACTTGAGACTTAACCTGATTTTCTTGTGCAAATGTAACAAACCCCCATCCTCATGTTCTACTAAAAGACAGTAGGCACACAATTCCTTTGGCCCTCTCAGTCTGTTTCACCATGCTTGGCTTCAGCAACACCCTGTTTCCCTTCTGGGAAGCCATGTCTCCTGACCACTAACCCTAACTTGGGTTTTAACCCTAATTTTTTCCTTGGACTGAAACATTTCCCTGTCCACATGGTGTACTAACTGGCAGTATGTTATCCTCCTGATGGCCTACTCAGTCTGTTTTACCAATCTAGGCTTCACCAAAACCCTGGTTACATCCTGGGAAGCCAAGTCTCCCCAACCCTAACCCTAATTTGAGTCTCAGGCCTAATTTCCTTTTTGGACTGAAACATACCGCCGTCCACAGAGTGTACCAAATATCAGTATGGAAGCCATCTTGTTGTCCCACTCAGTCTGATTCATCAAGCTTGGCTTCACCAAGAACCCGTTTCCAACCTGGGAAGCCACATCTCCCCAACCCTTACCCTAACTTGAGTCTTAACCCTCATTTTCTTGTGCAACTGTAATAAACCCCCATCCACATGTTGTACTAAAAGACAGAAGGTACACCATTCTTTTGGCCCTCTCAGTCTGTTTCACCATGCTTGCCTTCAGCAAACCCTGTTTCCATTTTGGGATGCCAAGCCTCCCGACCCCTAAGCCTAACTTGGCACTTAACCCTAATTTCCTCTTTGGACTGAAACATGTCCCTGTCCACATGGTATACTAACGGGCAGTACGTTATCCTCCTGATGGCCTACTCAGTCTGTTTTACCAATCTAGGCTTCACCAAGGCTCTGGTTCCATCCAGGGAAGCCCAGTCTCCCCAACCCTAACCCTAACTTGGGTTTTAACCCAAATTTTGTTTAGGAACTTCAACATCCCCCAGTTCACACGGTGTGCTAAAGGCAGGAGGCAACCCATCCTGAAGGCCCACTCATTTTATTTCAACATGCCTGGCTTTCCCGACGCCCTGGTAAACTCCTGGGAATCGAAGTCTCCCCAACCCTAACCCTCACTTGGGTTTTAACTCAAATATTGTAGAAGGACGTTAACATCCCACAGTTCACAAGGTGTAGTACAAGACAAGAGGCAACCCATCCTTTTGGGCCACTCAATTGGTTTCACCATGCTTGGCTTTACCGAGGTCCTGGTTCCCTCCTGAGAAGCCCAGTTTTCCCAACCCTAATCCTAATTGGAGTCTCAACACTAATCTCCTTTTTGGACTGAAACATACCGCCGTCCACAGAGTGTACCAAATGTCAGCATGGAAGGCATCTTGTTGTCCCACTCAGTCTGATTCACCAAGCTAGGCTTCACCAAGAACCCATTTCCAACCTGGGAAGTCCAGTCTCCCAAACCCTAACCCCAATGTCGGTTTTAACCCTCATTTCCTTTTGGGAATGAAACATCCCCCCCATCCACACGGTGTTCTAGAAGACAGGAGGCAACCCTTCGTGAAGGCCCACTCATTCTGTTTCAACATCCTTGGCTTTTCCGAGGCCATGGTTCACTCCTGGGAAGGCAAGTCTCCCCAACCCTAACCCTAACTTGGATCTTAACCCTAATTTCCTCTTGGGACTGAAACATGTCCCTGTCCACACTGTGTACTAACAGGCAGTATGTTATCCTCCTGATGGCCTACTCAGTCTGTTTTACCAATCGAGGCTTCACCAAGACCCTGGTTCCATCCTGGGAAACCAATTCTCCCCAACCCTAACCCTAATTTGAGTCTTAGCCCTTTTTTCCTTTTTGGACTGAAACATACCGCCGTCCACAGAGTGTACCAAATGTCAGTATGGAAGCCATCTTGATGGCGACTCAGTCTGATTCACCAAGCTAGGCTTCACCAAGAACTCGTTTTCTACCTGGCAAGCCACATCTGCCCATCCCTAGCCCTAACATGAGATTTTACCCCAATTTTCTTGTGCAACTGTAACAAACCGCCGTCCATGCTTTGTAGTAAAAGAAAGAAGGCACCCCGTTCTGATGGCCCACTCAGTCTGTTTTAGCAAGCTTGCCTTCACCAAAGCCCTGTTTCCATTCGGGGAAGCCCAGTCTCCCCAATCCTAACCCTAACCTGGGTTTTAACCCTAATTTCCGTTTGGGAATTAAACATCCCCCGTCCAAACAGTGTTCTAAAAGACAGGAGGCAACCCTTGGTGAAGCCCCACTCACTCTATTTCAACATGCTTGGCTTTTCAGAGGCCCTGGTTCACTCCTGGGAAGCCAAGTCTCCACAACCCTAACCCTACCTGGAGTCTTAACCCTAATGTTCTTGTGCGACTGTAACAAACGCCCACCCACAGGTTGACAGTAGGCACACCACTCCTTTGGCCCTGTCAGTCTGTTTCACCATGCTTGGCATCAGCAACACCCTGTTTCCCTTCTGGGAAGCCAAGTCTCCCGACCCCTAACCCTCACTTGGGTCTTAACCCTAATTTCCTCTATGGAATGAAACATGTCCCTGTCCATAGGGTGTATTAACAGGCAGTATGTTATCCTCCTGATGGCCTACTCAGTCTGTTTTACCAATCTAGGCTTCACCAAGACCCTGGTTCCATCCGGGGAAACAAGTCTCCCCAACCCTAACCCTAATTTGAGTCTCAGGCCTAATTTCCTTTTTGGACTGAAACATACCGCCGTCCACAGAGTGTACCAAATGTCAGTATGGAAGACATCTTGATGTCCCACTCAGTCTGATTCAGCAAGTTAGGCTTCACCAAGGACCCGTTTCCAACCTGGGAAGCCACATCTCCCCAACCCTAACCCTAACTTGAGACTTAACCTGATTTTCTTGTGCGAATGTAACAAACCCCCATCCTCATGTTGTACTGAAAGACAGTAGGCACACAATTCCTTTGGCCCTCTCAGTCTGTTTCACCATGCTTGGCTTCAGCAACACCCTGTTTCCATTCTAGGAAGCCATGTCTCCTGACCGCTAACCCTAACTTGGGTCTTAACCCTAATTTTTTCTTCCGACTGAAACATTTCCCTGTCCACATGGTGTACTAACTGGCAGTATGTTATACTCCTGATGGCCTACTCAGTCTGTTTTACCAATCTAGGCTTCACCAAAACCCTGGTTACATCCTGGGAAGCCAAGTCTCCCCAACCCTAACCCTAATTTGAGTCTCAACCCTCATTTTCTTTTTGGACTGAAACATACCGCCGTCCACAGAGTGTATCAAATGTCAGTATGGAAGACATCTTGATGTCCCACTCAGTCTGATTCAGCAAGTTAGGCTTCACCAAGGACCCGTTTCCAACCTGGGAAGCCACATCTCCCCAACCCTAACCCTAACTTCTGACTTAACCCTGATTTTCTTGTGCAAATGTAACAAACCCCCATCCTCATGTTGTACTAAAAGACAGTAGGCATACAATTCCTTTGGCCCTCTCAGTCTGTTTCACCATGCTTGGCTTCAGCAACACCCTGTTTCCATTCTGGGAAGCCATGTCTCCTGACCGCTAACCCTAACTTGGGTCTTAACCCTAATTTTTTCTTTGGACTGAAACATTTCCCTGTCCACATGGTGTACTAACTGGCAGTATGTTATCCTCCTGATGGCCTACTCAGTCTGTTTTAGCAATCTAGGCTTCACCAAGACCCTGGTTACATCCTGGGAAGCCAAGTCTCCCCAACCCTAACCCTAATTTGAGTCTCAGGCCAAATTTCCTTTTTGGACTGAAACATACCGCCGTCCACAGAGTGTACCAAATGTCAGTATGGAAGCCATCTTGATGTCCCACTCAGTCTGATTCAGCAAGCTAGGCTTCACCAAGGATGCGTTTCCAACCTGGGAAGCCACATCTCCCCAACCCTAACACTCACTTGAGACTTAACCTGATTTTCTTGTGCGAATGTAACAAACCCCCATCCTCATGTTCTACTAAAAGACAGTAGGCACACAATTCCTTTGGCCCTCTCAGTCTGTTTCACCATGCTTGGCTTCAGCAACACCCTGTTTCCCTTCTGGGAAGCCATGTCTCCTGACCGCTAACCCTAACTTGGGTTTTAACCCTAATTTTTTCCTTGGACTGAAACATTTCCCTGTCCACATGGTGTACTAACTGGCAGTATGTTATCCTCCTGATGGCCTACTCAGTCTGTTTTACCAATCTAGGCTTCACCAAAACCCTGGTTACATCCTGGGAAGCCAAGTCTCCCCAACCCTAACCCTAATTTGAGTCTCAGGCCTAATTTCCTTTTGGGACTGAAACATAACGCCGTCCACAGAGTGTACCAAATGTCAGTATGGAAGACATCTTGATGTCCCACTCAGTCTGATTCAGCAAGCTAGGCTTCACCAAGGACGCGTTTCCAACCTGGAAAGCCACATCTCCCCAACCCTAACCCTAACTTGACACTTAACCTGATTTTCTTGTGCAAATGTAACAAACCCCCATCCTCATGTTGTACTAAAAGACAGTAGGCACACAATTCCTTTGGCCCTCTCAGTCTGTTTCACCATGCTTGGCTTCAGCAACACCCTGTTTCCCTTCTGGGAAGCCATGTCTCCTGACCGCTAACCCTAACTTGGGTCTTAACCCTAATTTTTTCCTTGGACTGAAACATTTCCCTGTCCACATGGTGTACTAACTGGCAGTATGTTATACTCCTGATGGCCTACTCAGTCTGTTTTACCAATCTAGGCTTCACCAAAACACTGGTTACATCCTGGGAAGCCAAGTCTCCCCAACCCTAACCCTAATTTGAGTCTCAGGCCAATTTCCTTTTTGGACTGAAACATAATGCCGTCCACAGAGTGTACCAAATGTCAGTATGGAAGACATCTTGATGTCCCTCTCAGTCTGATTCAGCATGTTAGGCTTCACCAAGGACCCGTTTCCAACCTGGGAAGCCACATCTCCCCATCGCTAGCCCTAACTTGAGATTTTACCCTAATTTTCTTGTGCAAATGTAACAAACCCCCATCCTCATGTTCTACTAAAAGACAGTAGGCACACAATTCCTTTGGCCCTCTCAGTCTGTTTCACCATGCTTGGCTTCACCAACACCGTGTTTCCATTCTGGGAAGCCATATCTCCTGACCGCTAACCCTAACTTGGGTTTTAACCCTAATTTTTTCCTTGGACTGAAACATTTCCCTGTCCACATGGTGTACTAACTGGCAGTATGTTATCCTCCTGATGGCCTACTCAGTCTGTTTTACCAATCTAGGCTTCACCAAAACCCTGGTTACATCCTGGGAAGCCAAGTCTCCCCAACCCTAACCCTAATTTGAGTCTCAGGCCTAATTTCCTTTTTGGACTGAAACATAACGCCGTCCACAGAGTGTACCAAATGTCAGTATGGAAGACATCTTGATGTCCCACTCAGTCTGATTCAGCAAGCTAGGCTTCACCAAGGACGCGTTTCCAACCTGGAAAGCCACATCTCCCCAACCCTAACCCTAACTTGACACTTAACCTGATTTTCTTGTGCAAATGTAACAAACCCCCATCCTCATGTTCTACTAAAAGACAGTAGGCACACAATTCCTTTGGCCCTCTCAGTCTGTTTCACCATGCTTGGCTTCACCAACACCGTGTTTCCATTCTGGGAAGCCATATCTCCTGACCGCTAACCCTAACTTGGGTCTTAACCCTAATTTTTTCTTCCGACTGAAACATTTCCCTGTCCACATGGTGTACTAACTGGCAGTATGTTATACTCCTGATGGCCTACTCAGTCTGTTTTACCAATCTAGGCTTCACCAAAACCCTGGTTACATCCTGGGAAGCCAAGTCTCCCCAACCCTAACCCTAATTTGAGTCTCAGGCCTCGTTTCCTTTTGGGACTGAAACATACCGCCGTCTACAGAGTGTACCAAATGTCAGTATGGAAGACATCTTGATGTCCCACTCAGTCTGATTCAGCAAGCTAGGCTTCACCAAGGACCCGTTTCCAACCTGGGAAGCCACATCTCCCCAACCCTAACCCTAACTTGAGACTTAACCTGATTTTCTTGTGCAAATGTAACAAACCCCCATCCTCATGTTGTACTAAAAGACAGTAGGCACACGATTCCTTTGGCCCTCTCAGTCTGTTTCACCATGCTTGGCTTCAGCAACACCCTGTTTCCATTCTGGGAAGCCATGTCTCCTGACCGCTAACCCTAACTTGGGTCTTAACCCTAATTTTTTCTTTGGACTGAAACATTTCCCTGTCCACATGGTGTACTAACTGGCAGTATGTTATACTCCTGATGGCCTACTCAGTCTGTTTTACCAATCTAGGCTTCACCAAAACCCTGGTTACATCCTGGGAAGCCAAGTCTCCCCAACCCTAACCCTAATTTGAGTCTTAGCCCTTTTTTCCTTTTTGGACTGAAACATACCGCCGTCCACAGAGTGTACCAAATGTCAGTATGGAAGCCATCTTGATGGCGACTCAGTCTGATTCACCAAGCTAGGCTTCACCAAGAACTCGTTTTCTACCTGGCAAGCCACATCTCCCCATCCCTAGCCCTAACATGAGATTTTACCCCAATTTTCTTGTGCAACTGTAACAAACCGCCGTCCACGCTTTGTAGTAAAAGAAAGAAGGCACCCCGTTCTGATGGCCCACTCAGTCTGTTTTAGCAAGCTTGCCTTCACCAAAGCCCTGTTTCCATTCGGGGAAGCCCAGTCTCCCCAATCCTAACCCTAACCTGGGTTTTAACCCTAATTTCCGTTTGGGAATCAAACATCCCCCGTCCAAACAGTGTTCTAAAAGACAGGAGGCAACCCTTGGTGAAGCCCCACTCACTCTATTTCAACATGCTTGGCTTTTCAGAGGCCCTGGTTCACTCCTGGGAAGCCAAGTCTCCACAACCCTAACCCTACCTGGAGTCTTAACCCTAATGTTCTTGTGCGACTGTAACAAACGCCCATCCACAGGTTGACAGTAGGCACACCACTCCTTTGGCCCTGTCAGTCTGTTTCACCATGCTTGGCTTCAGCAACACCCTGTTTCCCTTCTGGGAAGCCAAGTCTCCCGACCCCTAACCCTCACTTGGGTCTTAACCCAAATTTCCTCTATGGATTGAAACATGTCCCTGTCCATAGGGTGTATTAACAGGCAGTATGTTATCCTTCTGATGGCCTACTCAGTCTGTTTTACCAAATTAGGCTTCACCAAGACCCTGGTTCCCTCCTGGGAAAACAAGTCTCCCCAACCCTAAAACTAATTTGAGTCTCAGGCCTAATTTCCTTTTTGGACTGAAACATACTGCCGTCCACAGAGTGTACCAAATGTCAGTATGGAAGACATCTTGATGTCCCACTCAGTCTGATTCAGCAAGTTAGGCTTCACCAAGGACCCGTTTCCAACCTGGGAAGCCACATCTCCCCAACCCTAACCCTAACTTGAGACTTAACCTGATTTTCTTGTGCAAATTTAACAAACCCCCATCCTCATGTCCTACTAAAAGACAGTAGGCACACGATTCGTTTGGCCCTCTCAGTCTGTTTCACCATGCTTGGCTTCAGCAACACCCTGTTTCCCTTCTGGGAAGCCAAGTCTCCCGACCCCTAACCCTCACTTGGGTCTTAACCCAAATATCCTCTATGGAATGAAACATCTCCCTCTCCATAGGGTGTATTAACAGGCAGTATGTTATCCTCCGGATGGCCTACTCAGTCTGTTTTACCAATCTATGCTTCACCAAGACCCTGGTTCCATCCTGGGAAACCAATTCTCCCCAACCCTAACCCTAATTTGAGTCTCAGCCCATTTTTCCTTTTTGGACTGAAACATACCGCCGTCCACAGAGTGTACCAAATGTCAGTATGGAAGCCATCTTGATGGCGACTCAGTCTGATTCACCAAGCTAGGCTTCACCAAGAACTCGTTTTCTACCTGGCAAGCCACATCTCCCCTTCCCTAGCCCTAACATGAGATTTTACCCCAATTTTCTTGTGCAACTGTAACAAACCGCCGTCCACGCTTTGAAGTAAAAGAAAGAAGGCACCCCGTTCTGATGGCCCACTCAGTCTGTTTTAGCAAGCTTGCCTTCACCAAAGCCCTGATTCCATTCGGGGAAGCCCAGTCTCCCCAATCCTAACCCTAACCTGGGTTTTAACCCTAATTTCCGTTTGGGAATCAAACATCCCCCGTCCAAACAGTGTTCTAAAAGACAGGAGGCAACCCTTGGTGAAGCCCCACTCACTCTATTTCAACATGCTTGGCTTTTCAGAGGCACTGGTTCACTCCTGGGAAGCCAAGTCTCCACAACCCTAACCCTACCTGGAGTCTTAACCCTAATGTTCTTGTGCGACTGTAACAAACGCCCATCCACAGGTTGACAGTAGGCACACCACTCCTTTGGCCCTGTCAGTCTGTTTCACCATGCTTGGCTTCAGCAACACCCTGTTTCCCTTCTGGGAAGCCAAGTCTCCCGACCCCTAACCCTCACTTGGGTCTTAACCCAAATTTCCTCTATGGAATGAAACATGTCCCTGTCCATAGGGTGTATTAACAGGCAGTATGTTATCCTCCTGATGGCCTACTCAGTCTGTTTTACCAATCTAGGCTTCACCAAGACCCTGGTTCCATCCGGGGAAACAAGTCTCCCCAACCCTAACCCTAATTTGAGTCTCAGGCCTAATTTCCTTTTTGGACTGAAACATACCGCCGTCCACAGAGTGTACCAAATGTCAGTATGGAAGACATCTTGATGTCCCACTCAGTCTGATTCAGCAAGTTGGGCTTCACCAAGGACCCGTTTCCAACCTGGGAAGCCACATCTCCCCAACCCTAACCCTAACTTGAGACTTAACCTGATTTTCTTGTGCGAATGTAACAAACCCCCATCCTCATGTTGTACTGAAAGACAGTAGGCACACAATTCCTTTGGCCCTCTCAGTCTGTTTCACCATGCTTGGCTTCAGCAACACCCTGTTTCCATTCTGGGAAGCCATGTCTCCTGACCGCTAACCCTAACTTGGGTCTTAACCCTAATTTTTTCTTCCGACTGAAACATTTCCCTGTCCACATGGTGTACTAACTGGCAGTATGTTATACTCCTGATGGCCTACTCAGTCTGTTTTACCAATCTAGGCTTCACCAAAACCCTGGTTACATCCTGGGAAGCCAAGTCTCCCCAACCCTAACCCTAATTTGAGTCTCAACCCTCATTTTCTTTTTGGACTGAAACATACCGCCGTCCACAGAGTGTATCAAATGTCAGTATGGAAGACATCTTGATGTCCCACTCAGTCTGATTCAGCAAGTTAGGCTTCACCAAGGACCCGTTTCCAACCTGGGAAGCCACATCTCCCCAACCCTAACCCTAACTTCTGACTTAACCCTGATTTTCTTGTGCAAATGTAACAAACCCCCATCCTCATGTTGTACTAAAAGACAGTAGGCATACAATTCCTTTGGCCCTCTCAGTCTGTTTCACCATGCTTGGCTTCAGCAACACCCTGTTTCCATTCTGGGAAGCCATGTCTCCTGACCGCTAACCCTAACTTGGGTCTTAACCCTAATTTTTTCTTTGGACTGAAACATTTCCCTGTCCACATGGTGTACTAACTGGCAGTATGTTATCCTCCTGATGGCCTACTCAGTCTGTTTTAGCAATCTAGGCTTCACCAAGACCCTGGTTACATCCTGGGAAGCCAAGTCTCCCCAACCCTAACCCTAATTTGAGTCTCAGGCCAAATTTCCTTTTTGGACTGAAACATACCGCCGTCCACAGAGTGTACCAAATGTCAGTATGGAAGCCATCTTGATGTCCCACTCAGTCTGATTCAGCAAGCTAGGCTTCACCAAGGATGCGTTTCCAACCTGGGAAGCCACATCTCCCCAACCCTAACCCTCACTTGAGACTTAACCTGATTTTCTTGTGCGAATGTAACAAACCCCCATCCTCATGTTCTACTAAAAGACAGTAGGCACACAATTCCTTTGGCCCTCTCAGTCTGTTTCACCATGCTTGGCTTCAGCAACACCCTGTTTCCCTTCTGGGAAGCCATGTCTCCTGACCGCTAACCCTAACTTGGGTTTTAACCCTAATTTTTTCCTTGGACTGAAACATTTCCCTGTCCACATGGTGTACTAACTGGCAGTATGTTATCCTCCTGATGGCCTACTCAGTCTGTTTTACCAATCTAGGCTTCACCAAAACCCTGGTTACATCCTGGGAAGCCAAGTCTCCCCAACCCTAACCCTAATTTGAGTCTCAGGCCTAATTTCCTTTTGGGACTGAAACATAACGCCGTCCACAGAGTGTACCAAATGTCAGTATGGAAGACATCTTGATGTCCCACTCAGTCTGATTCAGCAAGCTAGGCTTCACCAAGGACGCGTTTCCAACCTGGAAAGCCACATCTCCCCAACCCTAACCCTAACTTGACACTTAACCTGATTTTCTTGTGCAAATGTAACAAACCCCCATCCTCATGTTGTACTAAAAGACAGTAGGCACACAATTCCTTTGGCCCTCTCAGTCTGTTTCACCATGCTTGGCTTCAGCAACACCCTGTTTCCCTTCTGGGAAGCCATGTCTCCTGACCGATAACCCTAACTTGGGTCTTAACCCTAATTTTTTCCTTGGACTGAAACATTTCCCTGTCCACATGGTGTACTAACTGGCAGTATGTTATACTCCTGATGGCCTACTCAGTCTGTTTTACCAATCTAGGCTTCACCAAAACACTGGTTACATCCTGGGAAGCCAAGTCTCCCCAACCCTAACCCTAATTTGAGTCTCAGGCCAATTTCCTTTTTGGACTGAAACATAATGCCGTCCACAGAGTGTACCAAATGTCAGTATGGAAGACATCTTGATGTCCCTCTCAGTCTGATTCAGCATGTTAGGCTTCACCAAGGACCCGTTTCCAACCTGGGAAGCCACATCTCCCCATCGCTAGCCCTAACTTGAGATTTTACCCTAATTTTCTTGTGCAAATGTAACAAACCCCCATCCTCATGTTCTACTAAAAGACAGTAGGCACACAATTCCTTTGGCCCTCTCAGTCTGTTTCACCATGCTTGGCTTCACCAACACCGTGTTTCCATTCTGGGAAGCCATATCTCCTGACCGCTAACCCTAACTTGGGTTTTAACCCTAATTTTTTCCTTGGACTGAAACATTTCCCTGTCCACATGGTGTACTAACTGGCAGTATGTTATCCTCCTGATGGCCTACTCAGTCTGTTTTACCAATCTAGGCTTCACCAAAACCCTGGTTACATCCTGGGAAGCCAAGTCTCCCCAACCCTAACCCTAATTTGAGTCTCAGGCCTAATTTCCTTTTTGGACTGAAACATAACGCCGTCCACAGAGTGTACCAAATGTCAGTATGGAAGACATCTTGATGTCCCACTCAGTCTGATTCAGCAAGCTAGGCTTCACCAAGGACGCGTTTCCAACCTGGAAAGCCACATCTCCCCAACCCTAACCCTAACTTGACACTTAACCTGATTTTCTTGTGCAAATGTAACAAACCCCCATCCTCATGTTGTACTAAAAGACAGTAGGCACACAATTCCTTTGGCCCTCTCAGTCTGTTTCACCATGCTTGGCTTCAGCAACACCCTGTTTCCCTTCTGGGAAGCCATGTCTCCTGACCGCTAACCCTAACTTGGGTCTTAACCCTAATTTTTTCCTTGGACTGAAACATTTCCCTGTCCACATGGTGTACTAACTGGCAGTATGTTATACTCCTGATGGCCTACTCAGTCTGTTTTACCAATCTAGGCTTCACCAAAACACTGGTTACATCCTGGGAAGCCAAGTCTCCCCAACCCTAACCCTAATTTGAGTCTCAGGCCCAATTTCCTTTTTGGACTGAAACATAATGCCGTCCACAGAGTGTACCAAATGTCAGTATGGAAGACATCTTGATGTCCCTCTCAGTCTGATTCAGCATGTTAGGCTTCACCAAGGACCCGTTTCCAACCTGGGAAGCCACATCTCCCCATCGCTAGCCCTAACTTGAGATTTTACCCTAATTTTCTTGTGCAAATGTAACAAACCCCCATCCTCATGTTCTACTAAAAGACAGTAGGCACACAATTCCTTTGGCCCTCTCAGTCTGTTTCACCATGCTTGGCTTCACCAACACCGTGTTTCCATTCTGGGAAGCCATATCTCCTGACCGCTAACCCTAACTTGGGTCTTAACCCTAATTTTTTCTTCCGACTGAAACATTTCCCTGTCCACATGGTGTACTAACTGGCAGTATGTTATACTCCTGATGGCCTACTCAGTCTGTTTTACCAATCTAGGCTTCACCAAAACCCTGGTTACATCCTGGGAAGCCAAGTCTCCCCAACCCTAACCCTAATTTGAGTCTCAGGCCTCATTTCCTTTTGGGACTGAAACATACCGCCGTCTACAGAGTGTACCAAATGTCAGTATGGAAGACATCTTGATGTCCCACTCAGTCTGATTCAGCAAGCTAGGCTTCACCAAGGACCCGTTTCCAACCTGGGAAGCCACATCTCCCCAACCCTAACCCTAACTTGAGACTTAACCTGATTTTCTTGTGCAAATGTAACAAACCCCCATCCTCATGTTGTACTAAAAGACAGTAGGCACACGATTCCTTTGGCCCTCTCAGTCTGTTTCACCATGCTTGGCTTCAGCAACACCCTGTTTCCATTCTGGGAAGCCATGTCTCCTGACCGCTAACCCTAACTTGGGTCTTAACCCTAATTTTTTCTTTGGACTGAAACATTTCCCTGTCCACATGGTGTACTAACTGGCAGTATGTTATACTCCTGATGGCCTACTCAGTCTGTTTTACCAATCTAGGCTTCACCAAAACCCTGGTTACATCCTGGGAAGCCAAGTCTCCCCAACCCTAACCCTAATTTGAGTCTTAGCCCTTTTTTCCTTTTTGGACTGAAACATACCGCCGTCCACAGAGTGTACCAAATGTCAGTATGGAAGCCATCTTGATGGCGACTCAGTCTGATTCACCAAGCTAGGCTTCACCAAGAACTCGTTTTCTACCTGGCAAGCCACATCTCCCCATCCCTAGCCCTAACATGAGATTTTACCCCAATTTTCTTGTGCAACTGTAACAAACCGCCGTCCACGCTTTGTAGTAAAAGAAAGAAGGCACCCCGTTCTGATGGCCCACTCAGTCTGTTTTAGCAAGCTTGCCTTCACCAAAGCCCTGTTTCCATTCGGGGAAGCCCAGTCTCCCCAATCCTAACCCTAACCTGGGTTTTAACCCTAATTTCCGTTTGGGAATCAAACATCCCCCGTCCAAACAGTGTTCTAAAAGACAGGAGGCAACCCTTGGTGAAGCCCCACTCACTCTATTTCAACATGCTTGGCTTTTCAGAGGCCCTGGTTCACTCCTGGGAAGCCAAGTCTCCACAACCCTAACCCTACCTGGAGTCTTAACCCTAATGTTCTTGTGCGACTGTAACAAACGCCCATCCACAGGTTGACAGTAGGCACACCACTCCTTTGGCCCTGTCAGTCTGTTTCACCATGCTTGGCTTCAGCAACACCCTGTTTCCCTTCTGGGAAGCCAAGTCTCCCGACCCCTAACCCTCACTTGGGTCTTAACCCAAATTTCCTCTATGGATTGAAACATGTCCCTGTCCATAGGGTGTATTAACAGGCAGTATGTTATCCTTCTGATGGCCTACTCAGTCTGTTTTACCAAATTAGGCTTCACCAAGACCCTGGTTCCCTCCTGGGAAAACAAGTCTCCCCAACCCTAACCCTAATTTGAGTCTCAGGCCAATTTCCTTTTTGGACTGAAACATAATGCCGTCCACAGAGTGTACCAAATGTCAGTATGGAAGACATCTTGATGTCCCTCTCAGTCTGATTCAGCATGTTAGGCTTCACCAAGGACCCGTTTCCAACCTGGGAAGCCACATCTCCCCATCGCTAGCCCTAACTTGAGATTTTACCCTAATTTTCTTGTGCAAATGTAACAAACCCCCATCCTCATGTTCTACTAAAAGACAGTAGGCACACAATTCCTTTGGCCCTCTCAGTCTGTTTCACCATGCTTGGCTTCACCAACACCGTGTTTCCATTCTGGGAAGCCATATCTCCTGACCGCTAACCCTAACTTGGGTTTTAACCCTAATTTTTTCCTTGGACTGAAACATTTCCCTGTCCACATGGTGTACTAACTGGCAGTATGTTATCCTCCTGATGGCCTACTCAGTCTGTTTTACCAATCTAGGCTTCACCAAAACCCTGGTTACATCCTGGGAAGCCAAGTCTCCCCAACCCTAACCCTAATTTGAGTCTCAGGCCTAATTTCCTTTTTGGACTGAAACATAACGCCGTCCACAGAGTGTACCAAATGTCAGTATGGAAGACATCTTGATGTCCCACTCAGTCTGATTCAGCAAGCTAGGCTTCACCAAGGACGCGTTTCCAACCTGGAAAGCCACATCTCCCCAACCCTAACCCTAACTTGACACTTAACCTGATTTTCTTGTGCAAATGTAACAAACCCCCATCCTCATGTTGTACTAAAAGACAGTAGGCACACAATTCCTTTGGCCCTCTCAGTCTGTTTCACCATGCTTGGCTTCAGCAACACCCTGTTTCCCTTCTGGGAAGCCATGTCTCCTGACCGCTAACCCTAACTTGGGTCTTAACCCTAATTTTTTCCTTGGACTGAAACATTTCCCTGTCCACATGGTGTACTAACTGGCAGTATGTTATACTCCTGATGGCCTACTCAGTCTGTTTTACCAATCTAGGCTTCACCAAAACACTGGTTACATCCTGGGAAGCCAAGTCTCCCCAACCCTAACCCTAATTTGAGTCTCAGGCCCAATTTCCTTTTTGGACTGAAACATAATGCCGTCCACAGAGTGTACCAAATGTCAGTATGGAAGACATCTTGATGTCCCTCTCAGTCTGATTCAGCATGTTAGGCTTCACCAAGGACCCGTTTCCAACCTGGGAAGCCACATCTCCCCATCGCTAGCCCTAACTTGAGATTTTACCCTAATTTTCTTGTGCAAATGTAACAAACCCCCATCCTCATGTTCTACTAAAAGACAGTAGGCACACAATTCCTTTGGCCCTCTCAGTCTGTTTCACCATGCTTGGCTTCACCAACACCGTGTTTCCATTCTGGGAAGCCATATCTCCTGACCGCTAACCCTAACTTGGGTCTTAACCCTAATTTTTTCTTCCGACTGAAACATTTCCCTGTCCACATGGTGTACTAACTGGCAGTATGTTATACTCCTGATGGCCTACTCAGTCTGTTTTACCAATCTAGGCTTCACCAAAACCCTGGTTACATCCTGGGAAGCCAAGTCTCCCCAACCCTAACCCTAATTTGAGTCTCAGGCCTCGTTTCCTTTTGGGACTGAAACATACCGCCGTCTACAGAGTGTACCAAATGTCAGTATGGAAGACATCTTGATGTCCCACTCAGTCTGATTCAGCAAGCTAGGCTTCACCAAGGACCCGTTTCCAACCTGGGAAGCCACATCTCCCCAACCCTAACCCTAACTTGAGACTTAACCTGATTTTCTTGTGCAAATGTAACAAACCCCCATCCTCATGTTGTACTAAAAGACAGTAGGCACACGATTCCTTTGGCCCTCTCAGTCTGTTTCACCATGCTTGGCTTCAGCAACACCCTGTTTCCATTCTGGGAAGCCATGTCTCCTGACCGCTAACCCTAACTTGGGTCTTAACCCTAATTTTTTCTTTGGACTGAAACATTTCCCTGTCCACATGGTGTACTAACTGGCAGTATGTTATCCTCCTGATGGCCTACTCAGTCTGTTTTACCAATCTAGGCTTCACCAAAACCCTGGTTACATCCTGGGAAGCCAAGTCTCCCCAACCCTAACCCTAATTTGAGTCTTAGCCCTTTTTTCCTTTTTGGACTGAAACATACCGCCGTCCACAGAGTGTACCAAATGTCAGTATGGAAGCCATCTTGATGGCGACTCAGTCTGATTCACCAAGCTAGGCTTCACCAAGAACTCGTTTTCTACCTGGCAAGCCACATCTCCCCATCCCTAGCCCTAACATGAGATTTTACCCCAATTTTCTTGTGCAACTGTAACAAACCGCCGTCCACGCTTTGTAGTAAAAGAAAGAAGGCACCCCGTTCTGATGGCCCACTCAGTCTGTTTTAGCAAGCTTGCCTTCACCAAAGCCCTGTTTCCATTCGGGGAAGCCCAGTCTCCCCAATCCTAACCCTAACCTGGGTTTTAACCCTAATTTCCGTTTGGGAATCAAACATCCCCCGTCCAAACAGTGTTCTAAAAGACAGGAGGCAACCCTTGGTGAAGCCCCACTCACTCTATTTCAACATGCTTGGCTTTTCAGAGGCCCTGGTTCACTCCTGGGAAGCCAAGTCTCCACAACCCTAACCCTACCTGGAGTCTTAACCCTAATGTTCTTGTGCGACTGTAACAAACGCCCATCCACAGGTTGACAGTAGGCACACCACTCCTTTGGCCCTGTCAGTCTGTTTCACCATGCTTGGCTTCAGCAACACCCTGTTTCCCTTCTGGGAAGCCAAGTCTCCCGACCCCTAACCCTCACTTGGGTCTTAACCCAAATTTCCTCTATGGATTGAAACATGTCCCTGTCCATAGGGTGTATTAACAGGCAGTATGTTATCCTTCTGATGGCCTACTCAGTCTGTTTTACCAAATTAGGCTTCACCAAGACCCTGGTTCCCTCCTGGGAAAACAAGTCTCCCCAACCCTAAAACTAATTTGAGTCTCAGGCCTAATTTCCTTTTTGGACTGAAACATACTGCCGTCCACAGAGTGTACCAAATGTCAGTATGGAAGACATCTTGATGTCCCACTCAGTCTGATTCAGCAAGTTAGGCTTCACCAAGGACCCGTTTCCAACCTGGGAAGCCACATCTCCCCAACCCTAACCCTAACTTGAGACTTAACCTGATTTTCTTGTGCAAATTTAACAAACCCCCATCCTCATGTCCTACTAAAAGACAGTAGGCACACGATTCGTTTGGCCCTCTCAGTCTGTTTCACCATGCTTGGCTTCAGCAACACCCTGTTTCCCTTCTGGGAAGCCAAGTCTCCCGACCCCTAACCCTCACTTGGGTCTTAACCCAAATATCCTCTATGGAATGAAACATCTCCCTCTCCATAGGGTGTATTAACAGGCAGTATGTTATCCTCCGGATGGCCTACTCAGTCTGTTTTACCAATCTATGCTTCACCAAGACCCTGGTTCCATCCTGGGAAACCAATTCTCCCCAACCCTAACCCTAATTTGAGTCTCAGCCCATTTTTCCTTTTTGGACTGAAACATACCGCCGTCCACAGAGTGTACCAAATGTCAGTATGGAAGCCATCTTGATGGCGACTCAGTCTGATTCACCAAGCTAGGCTTCACCAAGAACTCGTTTTCTACCTGGCAAGCCACATCTCCCCTTCCCTAGCCCTAACATGAGATTTTACCCCAATTTTCTTGTGCAACTGTAACAAACCGCCGTCCACGCTTTGAAGTAAAAGAAAGAAGGCACCCCGTTCTGATGGCCCACTCAGTCTGTTTTAGCAAGCTTGCCTTCACCAAAGCCCTGATTCCATTCGGGGAAGCCCAGTCTCCCCAATCCTAACCCTAACCTGGGTTTTAACCCTAATTTCCGTTTGGGAATCAAACATCCCCCGTCCAAACAGTGTTCTAAAAGACAGGAGGCAACCCTTGGTGAAGCCCCACTCACTCTATTTCAACATGCTTGGCTTTTCAGAGGCACTGGTTCACTCCTGGGAAGCCAAGTCTCCACAACCCTAACCCTACCTGGAGTCTTAACCCTAATGTTCTTGTGCGACTGTAACAAACGCCCATCCACAGGTTGACAGTAGGCACACCACTCCTTTGGCCCTGTCAGTCTGTTTCACCATGCTTGGCTTCAGCAACACCCTGTTTCCCTTCTGGGAAGCCAAGTCTCCCGACCCCTAACCCTCACTTGGGTCTTAACCCAAATTTCCTCTATGGAATGAAACATGTCCCTGTCCATAGGGTGTATTAACAGGCAGTATGTTATCCTCCTGATGGCCTACTCAGTCTGTTTTACCAATCTAGGCTTCACCAAGACCCTGGTTCCATCCGGGGAAACAAGTCTCCCCAACCCTAACCCTAATTTGAGTCTCAGGCCTAATTTCCTTTTTGGACTGAAACATACCGCCGTCCACAGAGTGTACCAAATGTCAGTATGGAAGACATCTTGATGTCCCACTCAGTCTGATTCAGCAAGTTGGGCTTCACCAAGGACCCGTTTCCAACCTGGGAAGCCACATCTCCCCAACCCTAACCCTAACTTGAGACTTAACCTGATTTTCTTGTGCGAATGTAACAAACCCCCATCCTCATGTTGTACTGAAAGACAGTAGGCACACAATTCCTTTGGCCCTCTCAGTCTGTTTCACCATGCTTGGCTTCAGCAACACCCTGTTTCCATTCTGGGAAGCCATGTCTCCTGACCGCTAACCCTAACTTGGGTCTTAACCCTAATTTTTTCTTCCGACTGAAACATTTCCCTGTCCACATGGTGTACTAACTGGCAGTATGTTATACTCCTGATGGCCTACTCAGTCTGTTTTACCAATCTAGGCTTCACCAAAACCCTGGTTACATCCTGGGAAGCCAAGTCTCCCCAACCCTAACCCTAATTTGAGTCTCAACCCTCATTTTCTTTTTGGACTGAAACATACCGCCGTCCACAGAGTGTATCAAATGTCAGTATGGAAGACATCTTGATGTCCCACTCAGTCTGATTCAGCAAGTTAGGCTTCACCAAGGACCCGTTTCCAACCTGGGAAGCCACATCTCCCCAACCCTAACCCTAACTTCTGACTTAACCCTGATTTTCTTGTGCAAATGTAACAAACCCCCATCCTCATGTTGTACTAAAAGACAGTAGGCATACAATTCCTTTGGCCCTCTCAGTCTGTTTCACCATGCTTGGCTTCAGCAACACCCTGTTTCCATTCTGGGAAGCCATGTCTCCTGACCGCTAACCCTAACTTGGGTCTTAACCCTAATTTTTTCTTTGGACTGAAACATTTCCCTGTCCACATGGTGTACTAACTGGCAGTATGTTATCCTCCTGATGGCCTACTCAGTCTGTTTTAGCAATCTAGGCTTCACCAAGACCCTGGTTACATCCTGGGAAGCCAAGTCTCCCCAACCCTAACCCTAATTTGAGTCTCAGGCCAAATTTCCTTTTTGGACTGAAACATACCGCCGTCCACAGAGTGTACCAAATGTCAGTATGGAAGCCATCTTGATGTCCCACTCAGTCTGATTCAGCAAGCTAGGCTTCACCAAGGATGCGTTTCCAACCTGGGAAGCCACATCTCCCCAACCCTAACACTCACTTGAGACTTAACCTGATTTTCTTGTGCGAATGTAACAAACCCCCATCCTCATGTTCTACTAAAAGACAGTAGGCACACAATTCCTTTGGCCCTCTCAGTCTGTTTCACCATGCTTGGCTTCAGCAACACCCTGTTTCCCTTCTGGGAAGCCATGTCTCCTGACCGCTAACCCTAACTTGGGTTTTAACCCTAATTTTTTCCTTGGACTGAAACATTTCCCTGTCCACATGGTGTACTAACTGGCAGTATGTTATCCTCCTGATGGCCTACTCAGTCTGTTTTACCAATCTAGGCTTCACCAAAACCCTGGTTACATCCTGGGAAGCCAAGTCTCCCCAACCCTAACCCTAATTTGAGTCTCAGGCCTAATTTCCTTTTGGGACTGAAACATAACGCCGTCCACAGAGTGTACCAAATGTCAGTATGGAAGACATCTTGATGTCCCACTCAGTCTGATTCAGCAAGCTAGGCTTCACCAAGGACGCGTTTCCAACCTGGAAAGCCACATCTCCCCAACCCTAACCCTAACTTGACACTTAACCTGATTTTCTTGTGCAAATGTAACAAACCCCCATCCTCATGTTGTACTAAAAGACAGTAGGCACACAATTCCTTTGGCCCTCTCAGTCTGTTTCACCATGCTTGGCTTCAGCAACACCCTGTTTCCCTTCTGGGAAGCCATGTCTCCTGACCGCTAACCCTAACTTGGGTCTTAACCCTAATTTTTTCCTTGGACTGAAACATTTCCCTGTCCACATGGTGTACTAACTGGCAGTATGTTATACTCCTGATGGCCTACTCAGTCTGTTTTACCAATCTAGGCTTCACCAAAACACTGGTTACATCCTGGGAAGCCAAGTCTCCCCAACCCTAACCCTAATTTGAGTCTCAGGCCAATTTCCTTTTTGGACTGAAACATAATGCCGTCCACAGAGTGTACCAAATGTCAGTATGGAAGACATCTTGATGTACCTCTCAGTCTGATTCAGCATGTTAGGCTTCACCAAGGACCCGTTTCCAACCTGGGAAGCCACATCTCCCCATCGCTAGCCCTAACTTGAGATTTTACCCTAATTTTCTTGTGCAAATGTAACAAACCCCCATCCTCATGTTCTACTAAAAGACAGTAGGCACACAATTCCTTTGGCCCTCTCAGTCTGTTTCACCATGCTTGGCTTCACCAACACCGTGTTTCCATTCTGGGAAGCCATATCTCCTGACCGCTAACCCTAACTTGGGTTTTAACCCTAATTTTTTCCTTGGACTGAAACATTTCCCTGTCCACATGGTGTACTAACTGGCAGTATGTTATCCTCCTGATGGCCTACTCAGTCTGTTTTACCAATCTAGGCTTCACCAAAACCCTGGTTACATCCTGGGAAGCCAAGTCTCCCCAACCCTAACCCTAATTTGAGTCTCAGGCCTAATTTCCTTTTTGGACTGAAACATAACGCCGTCCACAGAGTGTACCAAATGTCAGTATGGAAGACATCTTGATGTCCCACTCAGTCTGATTCAGCAAGCTAGGCTTCACCAAGGACGCGTTTCCAACCTGGAAAGCCACATCTCCCCAACCCTAACCCTAACTTGACACTTAACCTGATTTTCTTGTGCAAATGTAACAAACCCCCATCCTCATGTTGTACTAAAAGACAGTAGGCACACAATTCCTTTGGCCCTCTCAGTCTGTTTCACCATGCTTGGCTTCAGCAACACCCTGTTTCCCTTCTGGGAAGCCATGTCTCCTGACCGCTAACCCTAACTTGGGTCTTAACCCTAATTTTTTCCTTGGACTGAAACATTTCCCTGTCCACATGGTGTACTAACTGGCAGTATGTTATACTCCTGATGGCCTACTCAGTCTGTTTTACCAATCTAGGCTTCACCAAAACACTGGTTACATCCTGGGAAGCCAAGTCTCCCCAACCCTAACCCTAATTTGAGTCTCAGGCCCAATTTCCTTTTTGGACTGAAACATAATGCCGTCCACAGAGTGTACCAAATGTCAGTATGGAAGACATCTTGATGTCCCTCTCAGTCTGATTCAGCATGTTAGGCTTCACCAAGGACCCGTTTCCAACCTGGGAAGCCACATCTCCCCATCGCTAGCCC
The DNA here is from genome assembly GCF_057233095.1 of Heloderma suspectum. Lineage (NCBI taxonomy): Eukaryota > Metazoa > Chordata > Lepidosauria > Squamata > Helodermatidae > Heloderma > Heloderma suspectum. Next base: position 148,389,242 of record NC_139461.1, read on the forward strand.
TAACTTGAGATTTTACCCTAATTTTCTTGTGCAAATGTAACAAACCCCCATCCTCATGTTCTACTAAAAGACAGTAGGCACACAATTCCTTTGGCCCTCTCAGTCTGTTTCACCATGCTTGGCTTCACCAACACCGTGTTTCCATTCTGGGAAGCCATATCTCCTGACCGCTAACCCTAACTTGGGTCTTAACCCTAATTTTTTCTTCCGACTGAAACATTTCCCTGTCCACATGGTGTACTAACTGGCAGTATGTTATACTCCTGATGGCCTACTCAGTCTGTTTTACCAATCTAGGCTTCACCAAAACCCTGGTTACATCCTGGGAAGCCAAGTCTCCCCAACCCTAACCCTAATTTGAGTCTCAGGCCTCATTTCCTTTTGGGACTGAAACATACCGCCGTCTACAGAGTGTACCAAATGTCAGTATGGAAGACATCTTGATGTCCCACTCAGTCTGATTCAGCAAGCTAGGCTTCACCAAGGACCCGTTTCCAACCTGGGAAGCCACATCACCCCAACCCTAACCCTAACTTGAGACTTAACCTGATTTTCTTGTGCAAATGTAACAAACCCCCATCCTCATGTTGTACTAAAAGACAGTAGGCACACGATTCCTTTGGCCCTCTCAGTCTGTTTCACCATGCTTGGCTTCAGCAACACCCTGTTTCCATTCTGGGAAGCCATGTCTCCTGACCGCTAACCCTAACTTGGGTCTTAACCCTAATTTTTTCTTTGGACTGAAACATTTCCCTGTCCACATGGTGTACTAACTGGCAGTATGTTATACTCCTGATGGCCTACTCAGTCTGTTTTACCAATCTAGGCTTCACCAAAACCCTGGTTACATCCTGGGAAGCCAAGTCTCCCCAACCCTAACCCTAATTTGAGTCTTAGCCCTTTTTTCCTTTTTGGACTGAAACATACCGCCGTCCACAGAGTGTACCAAATGTCAGTATGGAAGCCATCTTGATGGCGACTCAGTCTGATTCACCAAGCTAGGCTTCACCAAGAACTCGTTTTCTACCTGGCAAGCCACATCTCCCCATCCCTAGCCCTAACATGAGATTTTACCCCAATTTTCTTGTGCAACTGTAACAAACCGCCGTCCACGCTTTGTAGTAAAAGAAAGAAGGCACCCCGTTCTGATGGCCCACTCTGTCTGTTTTAGCAAGCTTGCCTTCACCAAAGCCCTGTTTCCATTCGGGGAAGCCCAGTCTCCCCAATCCTAACCCTAACCTGGGTTTTAACCCTAATTTCCGTTTGGGAATCAAACATCCCCCGTCCAAACAGTGTTCTAAAAGACAGGAGGCAACCCTTGGTGAAGCCCCACTCACTCTATTTCAACATGCTTGGCTTTTCAGAGGCCCTGGTTCACTCCTGGGAAGCCAAGTCTCCACAACCCTAACCCTACCTGGAGTCTTAACCCTAATGTTCTTGTGCGACTGTAACAAACGCCCATCCACAGGTTGACAGTAGGCACACCACTCCTTTGGCCCTGTCAGTCTGTTTCACCATGCTTGGCTTCAGCAACACCCTGTTTCCCTTCTGGGAAGCCAAGTCTCCCGACCCCTAACCCTCACTTGGGTCTTAACCCAAATTTCCTCTATGGATTGAAACATGTCCCTGTCCATAGGGTGTATTAACAGGCAGTATGTTATCCTTCTGATGGCCTACTCAGTCTGTTTTACCAAATTAGGCTTCACCAAGACCCTGGTTCCCTCCTGGGAAAACAAGTCTCCCCAACCCTAAAACTAATTTGAGTCTCAGGCCTAATTTCCTTTTTGGACTGAAACATACTGCCGTCCACAGAGTGTACCAAATGTCAGTATGGAAGACATCTTGATGTCCCACTCAGTCTGATTCAGCAAGTTAGGCTTCACCAAGGACCCGTTTCCAACCTGGGAAGCCACATCTCCCCAACCCTAACCCTAACTTGAGACTTAACCTGATTTTCTTGTGCAAATTTAACAAACCCCCATCCTCATGTCCTACTAAAAGACAGTAGGCACACGATTCGTTTGGCCCTCTCAGTCTGTTTCACCATGCTTGGCTTCAGCAACACCCTGTATCCCTTCTGGGAAGCCAAGTCTCCCGACCCCTAACCCTCACTTGGGTCTTAACCCAAATATCCTCTATGGAATGAAACATCTCCCTCTCCATAGGGTGTATTAACAGGCAGTATGTTATCCTCCGGATGGCCTACTCAGTCTGTTTTACCAATCTATGCTTCACCAAGACCCTGGTTCCATCCTGGGAAACCAATTCTCCCCAACCCTAACCCTAATTTGAGTCTCAGCCCATTTTTCCTTTTTGGACTGAAACATACCGCCGTCCACAGAGTGTACCAAATGTCAGTATGGAAGCCATCTTGATGGCGACTCAGTCTGATTCACCAAGCTAGGCTTCACCAAGAACTCGTTTTCTACCTGGCAAGCCACATCTCCCCTTCCCTAGCCCTAACATGAGATTTTACCCCAATTTTCTTGTGCAACTGTAACAAACCGCCGTCCACGCTTTGAAGTAAAAGAAAGAAGGCACCCCGTTCTGATGGCCCACTCAGTCTGTTTTAGCAAGCTTGCCTTCACCAAAGCCCTGATTCCATTCGGGGAAGCCCAGTCTCCCCAATCCTAACCCTAACCTGGGTTTTAACCCTAATTTCCGTTTGGGAATCAAACATCCCCCGTCCAAACAGTGTTCTAAAAGACAGGAGGCAACCCTTGGTGAAGCCCCACTCACTCTATTTCAACATGCTTGGCTTTTCAGAGGCACTGGTTCACTCCTGGGAAGCCAAGTCTCCACAACCCTAACCCTACCTGGAGTCTTAACCCTAATGTTCTTGTGCGACTGTAACAAACGCCCATCCACAGGTTGACAGTAGGCACACCACTCCTTTGGCCCTGTCAGTCTGTTTCACCATGCTTGGCTTCAGCAACACCCTGTTTCCCTTCTGGGAAGCCAAGTCTCCCGACCCCTAACCCTCACTTGGGTCTTAACCCAAATTTCCTCTATGGAATGAAACATGTCCCTGTCCATAGGGTGTATTAACAGGCAGTATGTTATCCTCCTGATGGCCTACTCAGTCTGTTTTACCAATCTAGGCTTCACCAAGACCCTGGTTCCATCCGGGGAAACAAGTCTCCCCAACCCTAACCCTAATTTGAGTCTCAGGCCTAATTTCCTTTTTGGACTGAAACATACCGCCGTCCACAGAGTGTACCAAATGTCAGTATGGAAGACATCTTGATGTCCCACTCAGTCTGATTCAGCAAGTTGGGCTTCACCAAGGACCCGTTTCCAACCTGGGAAGCCACATCTCCCCAACCCTAACCCTAACTTGAGACTTAACCTGATTTTCTTGTGCGAATGTAACAAACCCCCATCCTCATGTTGTACTGAAAGACAGTAGGCACACAATTCCTTTGGCCCTCTCAGTCTGTTTCACCATGCTTGGCTTCAGCAACACCCTGTTTCCATTCTGGGAAGCCATGTCTCCTGACCGCTAACCCTAACTTGGGTCTTAACCCTAATTTTTTCTTCCGACTGAAACATTTCCCTGTCCACATGGTGTACTAACTGGCAGTATGTTATACTCCTGATGGCCTACTCAGTCTGTTTTACCAATCTAGGCTTCACCAAAACCCTGGTTACATCCTGGGAAGCCAAGTCTCCCCAACCCTAACCCTAATTTGAGTCTCAACCCTCATTTTCTTTTTGGACTGAAACATACCGCCGTCCACAGAGTGTATCAAATGTCAGTATGGAAGACATCTTGATGTCCCACTCAGTCTGATTCAGCAAGTTAGGCTTCACCAAGGACCCGTTTCCAAACTGGGAAGCCACATCTCCCCAACCCTCACCCTAACTTCTGACTTAACCCTGATTTTCTTGTGCAAATGTAACAAACCCCCATCCTGATGTTGTACTAAAAGACAGTAGGCATACAATTCCTTTGGCCCTCTCAGTCTGTTTCACCATGCTTGGCTTCAGCAACACCCTGTTTCCATTCTGGGAAGCCATGTCTCCTGACCGCTAACCCTAACTTGGGTCTTAACCCTAATTTTTTCTTTGGACTGAAACATTTCCCTGTCCACATGGTGTACTAACTGGCAGTATGTTATCCTCCTGATGGCCTACTCAGTCTGTTTTAGCAATCTAGGCTTCACCAAGACCCTGGTTACATCCTGGGAAGCCAAGTCTCCCCAACCCTAACCCTAATTTGAGTCTCAGGCCAAATTTCCTTTTTGGACTGAAACATACCGCCGTCCACAGAGTGTACCAAATGTCAGTATGGAAGCCAACTTGATGTCCCACTCAGTCTGATTCAGCAAGCTAGGCTTCACCAAGGATGCGTTTCCAACCTGGGAAGCCACATCTCCCCAACCCTAACCCTCACTTGAGACTTAACCTGATTTTCTTGTGCAAATGTAACAAACCCCCATCCTCATGTTCTACTAAAAGACAGTAGGCACACAATTCCTTTGGCCCTCTCAGTCTGTTTCACCATGCTTGGCTTCAGCAACACCCTGTTTCCCTTCTGGGAAGCCATGTCTCCTGACCACTAACCCTAACTTGGGTTTTAACCCTAATTTTTTCCTTGGACTGAAACATTTCCCTGTCCACATGGTGTACTAACTGGCAGTATGTTATCCTCCTGATGGCCTACTCAGTCTGTTTTACCAATCTAGGCTTCACCAAAACCCTGGTTACATCCTGGGAAGCCAAGTCTCCCCAACCCTAACCCTAATTTGAGTCTCAGGCCTAATTTCCTTTTTGGACTGAAACATACCGCCGTCCACAGAGTGTACCAAATATCAGTATGGAAGCCATCTTGTTGTCCCACTCAGTCTGATTCATCAAGCTTGGCTTCACCAAGAACCCGTTTCCAACCTGGGAAGCCACATCTCCCCAACCCTTACCCTAACTTGAGTCTTAACCCTCATTTTCTTGTGCAACTGTAATAAACCCCCATCCACATGTTGTACTAAAAGACAGAAGGTACACCATTCTTTTGGCCCTCTCAGTCTGTTTCACCATGCTTGCCTTCAGCAAACCCTGTTTCCATTTTGGGATGCCAAGCCTCCCGACCCCTAAGCCTAACTTGGCACTTAACCCTAATTTCCTCTTTGGACTGAAACATGTCCCTGTCCACATGGTATACTAACGGGCAGTACGTTATCCTCCTGATGGCCTACTCAGTCTGTTTTACCAATCTAGGCTTCACCAAGGCTCTGGTTCCATCCAGGGAAGCCCAGTCTCCCCAACCCTAACCCTAACTTGGGTTTTAACCCAAATTTTGTTTAGGAACTTCAACATCCCCCAGTTCACACGGTGTGCTAAAGGCAGGAGGCAACCCATCCTGAAGGCCCACTCATTTTATTTCAACATGCCTGGCTTTCCCGACGCCCTGGTAAACTCCTGGGAATCGAAGTCTCCCCAACCCTAACCCTCACTTGGGTTTTAACTCAAATATTGTAGAAGGACGTTAACATCCCACAGTTCACAAGGTGTAGTACAAGACAAGAGGCAACCCATCCTTTTGGGCCACTCAATTGGTTTCACCATGCTTGGCTTTACCGAGGTCCTGGTTCCCTCCTGAGAAGCCCAGTTTTCCCAACCCTAATCCTAATTGGAGTCTCAACACTAATCTCCTTTTTGGACTGAAACATACCGCCGTCCACAGAGTGTACCAAATGTCAGCATGGAAGGCATCTTGTTGTCCCACTCAGTCTGATTCACCAAGCTAGGCTTCACCAAGAACCCATTTCCAACCTGGGAAGTCCAGTCTCCCAAACCCTAACCCCAATGTCGGTTTTAACCCTCATTTCCTTTTGGGAATGAAACATCCCCCCCATCCACACGGTGTTCTAGAAGACAGGAGGCAACCCTTCGTGAAGGCCCACTCATTCTGTTTCAACATCCTTGGCTTTTCCGAGGCCATGGTTCACTCCTGGGAAGGCAAGTCTCCCCAACCCTAACCCTAACTTGGATCTTAACCCTAATTTCCTCTTGGGACTGAAACATGTCCCTGTCCACACTGTGTACTAACAGGCAGTATGTTATCCTCCTGATGGCCTACTCAGTCTGTTTTACCAATCGAGGCTTCACCAAGACCCTGGTTCCATCCTGGGAAACCAATTCTCCCCAACCCTAACCCTAATTTGAGTCTTAGCCCTTTTTTCCTTTTTGGACTGAAACATACCGCCGTCCACAGAGTGTACCAAATGTCAGTATGGAAGCCATCTTGATGGCGACTCAGTCTGATTCACCAAGCTAGGCTTCACCAAGAACTCGTTTTCTACCTGGCAAGCCACATCTGCCCATCCCTAGCCCTAACATGAGATTTTACCCCAATTTTCTTGTGCAACTGTAACAAACCGCCGTCCATGCTTTGTAGTAAAAGAAAGAAGGCACCCCGTTCTGATGGCCCACTCAGTCTGTTTTAGCAAGCTTGCCTTCACCAAAGCCCTGTTTCCATTCGGGGAAGCCCAGTCTCCCCAATCCTAACCCTAACCTGGGTTTTAACCCTAATTTCCGTTTGGGAATTAAACATCCCCCGTCCAAACAGTGTTCTAAAAGACAGGAGGCAACCCTTGGTGAAGCCCCACTCACTCTATTTCAACATGCTTGGCTTTTCAGAGGCCCTGGTTCACTCCTGGGAAGCCAAGTCTCCACAACCCTAACCCTACCTGGAGTCTTAACCCTAATGTTCTTGTGCGACTGTAACAAACGCCCACCCACAGGTTGACAGTAGGCACACCACTCCTTTGGCCCTGTCAGTCTGTTTCACCATGCTTGGCATCAGCAACACCCTGTTTCCCTTCTGGGAAGCCAAGTCTCCCGACCCCTAACCCTCACTTGGGTCTTAACCCTAATTTCCTCTATGGAATGAAACATGTCCCTGTCCATAGGGTGTATTAACAGGCAGTATGTTATCCTCCTGATGGCCTACTCAGTCTGTTTTACCAATCTAGGCTTCACCAAGACCCTGGTTCCATCCGGGGAAACAAGTCTCCCCAACCCTAACCCTAATTTGAGTCTCAGGCCTAATTTCCTTTTTGGACTGAAACATACCGCCGTCCACAGAGTGTACCAAATGTCAGTATGGAAGACATCTTGATGTCCCTCTCAGTCTGATTCAGCATGTTAGGCTTCACCAAGGACCCGTTTCCAACCTGGGAAGCCACATCTCCCCATCGCTAGCCCTAACTTGAGATTTTACCCTAATTTTCTTGTGCAAATGTAACAAACCCCCATCCTCATGTTCTACTAAAAGACAGTAGGCACACAATTCCTTTGGCCCTCTCAGTCTGTTTCACCATGCTTGGCTTCACCAACACCCTGTTTCCCTTCTGGGAAGCCATGTCTCCTGACCGCTAACCCTAACTTGGGTCTTAACCCTAATTTTTTCTTTGGACTGAAACAGTTCCCTGTCCACATGGTGTACTAACTGGCAGTATGTTATACTCCTGATGACCTACTCAGTCTGTTTTACCAATCTAGGCTTCACCAAAACCCTGGTTACATCCTGGGAAGCCAATTCTCCCCAACCCTAACCCTAATTTGAGTCTTAGCCCTAATTTCCTTTTTGGACTGAAACATACTGCCGTCCACAGAGTGTACCAAATGTCAGTATGGAAGACATCTTGATGTCCCACTCAGTCTGATTCAGCAAGCTAGGCTTCACCAAGGACCCGTTTCCAACCTGGGAAGCCACATCTCCCCAACCCTAACCCTCACTTGAGACTTAACCTGATTTTCTTGTGCAAATGTAACAAACCCCCATCCTCATGTTGTACTAAAAGACAGTAGGCACACGATTCCTTTGGCCCTCTCAGTCTGTTTCACCATGCTTGGCTTCAGCAACACCGTGTTTCCATTCTGGGAAGCCATATCTCCTGACCGCTAACCCTAACTTGGGTCTTAACCCTAATTTTTTCTTCCGACTGAAACATTTCCCTGTCCACATGGTGTACTAACTGGCAGTATGTTATACTCCTGATGGCCTACTCAGTCTGTTTTACCAATCTAGGCTTCACCAAAACCCTGGTTACATCCTGGGAAGCCAAGTCTCCCCAACCCTAACCCTAATTTGAGTCTCAGGCCTCGTTTCCTTTTGGGACTGAAACATACCGCCGTCCACAGAGTGTACCAAATGTCAGTATGGAAGACATCTTGATGTCCCACTCAGTCTGATTCAGCAAGCTAGGCTTCACCAAGGACCCGTTTCCAACCTGGGAAGCCACATCTCCCCAACCCTAACCCTAACTTGAGACTTAACCTGATTTTCTTGTGCAAATGTAACAAACCCCCATCCTCATGTTGTACTAAAAGACAGTAGGCACACGATTCCTTTGGCCCTCTCAGTCTGTTTCACCATGCTTGGCTTCAGCAACACCCTGTTTCCCTTCTGGGAAGCCATGTCTCCTGACCGCTAACCCTAACTTGGGTCTTAACCCTAATTTTTTCTTTGGACTGAAACATTTCCCTGTCCACATGGTGTACTAACTGGCAGTATGTTATCCTCCTGATGGCCTACTCAGTCTGTTTTACCAATCTAGGCTTCACCAAAACCCTGGTTACATCCTGGGAAGCCAAGTCTCCCCAACCCTAACCCTAATTTGAGTCTTAGCCCTTTTTTCCTTTTTGGACTGAAACATACCGCCGTCCACAGAGTGTACCAAATGTCAGTATGGAAGCCATCTTGATGGCGACTCAGTCTGATTCACCAAGCTAGGCTTCACCAAGAACTCGTTTTCTACCTGGCAAGCCACATCTCCCCATCCCTAGCCCTAACATGAGATTTTACCCCAATTTTCTTGTGCAACTGTAACAAACCGCCGTCCACGCTTTGTAGTAAAAGAAAGAAGGCACCCCGTTCTGATGGCCCACTCAGTCTGTTTTAGCAAGCTTGCCTTCACCAAAGCCCTGTTTCCATTCGGGGAAGCCCAGTCTCCCCAATCCTAACCCTAACCTGGGTTTTAACCCTAATTTCCGTTTGGGAATCAAACATCCCCCGTCCAAACAGTGTTCTAAAAGACAGGAGGCAACCCTTGGTGAAGCCCCACTCACTCTATTTCAACATGCTTGGCTTTTCAGAGGCCCTGGTTCACTCCTGGGAAGCCAAGTCTCCACAACCCTAACCCTACCTGGAGTCTTAACCCTAATGTTCTTGTGCGACTGTAACAAACGCCCATCCACAGGTTGACAGTAGGCACACCACTCCTTTGGCCCTGTCAGTCTGTTTCACCATGCTTGGCTTCAGCAACACCCTGTTTCCCTTCTGGGAAGCCAAGTCTCCCGACCCCTAACCCTCACTTGGGTCTTAACCCAAATTTCCTCTATGGATTGAAACATCTCCCTGTCCATAGGGTGTATTAACAGGCAGTATGTTATCCTTCTGATGGCCTACTCAGTCTGTTTTACCAAATTAGGCTTCACCAAGACCCTGGTTCCCTCCTGGGAAAACAAGTCTCCCCAACCCTAAAACTAATTTGAGTCTCAGGCCTAATTTCCTTTTTGGACTGAAACATACTGCCGTCCACAGAGTGTACCAAATGTCAGTATGGAAGACATCTTGATGTCCCACTCAGTCTGATTCAGCAAGTTAGGCTTCACCAAGGACCCGTTTCCAACCTGGGAAGCCACATCTCCCCAACCCTAACCCTAACTTGAGACTTAACCTGATTTTCTTGTGCAAATTTAACAAACCCCCATCCTCATGTCCTACTAAAAGACAGTAGGCACACGATTCGTTTGGCCCTCTCAGTCTGTTTCACCATGCTTGGCTTCAGCAACACCCTGTTTCCCTTCTGGGAAGCCAAGTCTCCCGACCCCTAACCCTCACTTGGGTCTTAACCCAAATATCCTCTATGGAATGAAACATCTCCCTCTCCATAGGGTGTATTAACAGGCAGTATGTTATCCTCCGGATGGCCTACTCAGTCTGTTTTACCAATCTATGCTTCACCAAGACCCTGGTTCCATCCTGGGAAACCAATTCTCCCCAACCCTAACCCTAATTTGAGTCTCAGCCCATTTTTCCTTTTTGGACTGAAACATACCGCCGTCCACAGAGTGTACCAAATGTCAGTATGGAAGCCATCTTGATGGCGACTCAGTCTGATTCACCAAGCTAGGCTTCACCAAGAACTCGTTTTCTACCTGGCAAGCCACATCTCCCCTTCCCTAGCCCTAACATGAGATTTTACCCCAATTTTCTTGTGCAACTGTAACAAACCGCCGTCCACGCTTTGAAGTAAAAGAAAGAAGGCACCCCGTTCTGATGGCCCACTCAGTCTGTTTTAGCAAGCTTGCCTTCACCAAAGCCCTGATTCCATTCGGGGAAGCCCAGTCTCCCCAATCCTAACCCTAACCTGGGTTTTAACCCTAATTTCCGTTTGGGAATCAAACATCCCCCGTCCAAACAGTGTTCTAAAAGACAGGAGGCAACCCTTGGTGAAGCCCCACTCACTCTATTTCAACATGCTTGGCTTTTCAGAGGCACTGGTTCACTCCTGGGAAGCCAAGTCTCCACAACCCTAACCCTACCTGGAGTCTTAACCCTAATGTTCTTGTGCGACTGTAACAAACGCCCATCCACAGGTTGACAGTAGGCACACCACTCCTTTGGCCCTGTCAGTCTGTTTCACCATGCTTGGCTTCAGCAACACCCTGTTTCCCTTCTGGGAAGCCAAGTCTCCCGACCCCTAACCCTCACTTGGGTCTTAACCCAAATTTCCTCTATGGAATGAAACATGTCCCTGTCCATAGGGTGTATTAACAGGCAGTATGTTATCCTCCTGATGGCCTACTCAGTCTGTTTTACCAATCTAGGCTTCACCAAGACCCTGGTTCCATCCGGGGAAACAAGTCTCCCCAACCCTAACCCTAATTTGAGTCTCAGGCCTAATTTCCTTTTTGGACTGAAACATACCGCCGTCCACAGAGTGTACCAAATGTCAGTATGGAAGACATCTTGATGTCCCACTCAGTCTGATTCAGCAAGTTGGGCTTCACCAAGGACCCGTTTCCAACCTGGGAAGCCACATCTCCCCAACCCTAACCCTAACTTGAGACTTAACCTGATTTTCTTGTGCGAATGTAACAAACCCCCATCCTCATGTTGTACTGAAAGACAGTAGGCACACAATTCCTTTGGCCCTCTCAGTCTGTTTCACCATGCTTGGCTTCAGCAACACCCTGTTTCCATTCTGGGAAGCCATGTCTCCTGACCGCTAACCCTAACTTGGGTCTTAACCCTAATTTTTTCTTCCGACTGAAACATTTCCCTGTCCACATGGTGTACTAACTGGCAGTATGTTATACTCCTGATGGCCTACTCAGTCTGTTTTACCAATCTAGGCTTCACCAAATCCCTGGTTACATCCTGGGAAGCCAAGTCTCCCCAACCCTAACCCTAATTTGAGTCTCAACCCTCATTTTCTTTTTGGACTGAAACATACCGCCGTCCACAGAGTGTATCAAATGTCAGTATGGAAGACATCTTGATGTCCCACTCAGTCTGATTCAGCAAGTTAGGCTTCACCAAGGACCCGTTTCCAACCTGGGAAGCCACATCTCCCCAACCCTCACCCTAACTTCTGACTTAACCCTGATTTTCTTGTGCAAATGTAACAAACCCCCATCCTGATGTTGTACTAAAAGACAGTAGGCATACAATTCCTTTGGCCCTCTCAGTCTGTTTCACCATGCTTGGCTTCAGCAACACCCTGTTTCCATTCTGGGAAGCCATGTCTCCTGACCGCTAACCCTAACTTGGGTCTTAACCCTAATTTTTTCTTTGGACTGAAACATTTCCCTGTCCACATGGTGTACTAACTGGCAGTATGTTATCCTCCTGATGGCCTACTCAGTCTGTTTTAGCAATCTAGGCTTCACCAAGACCCTGGTTACATCCTGGGAAGCCAAGTCTCCCCAACCCTAACCCTAATTTGAGTCTCAGGCCAAATTTCCTTTTTGGACTGAAACATACCGCCGTCCACAGAGTGTACCAAATGTCAGTATGGAAGCCATCTTGATGTCCCACTCAGTCTGATTCAGCAAGCTAGGCTTCACCAAGGATGCGTTTCCAACCTGGGAAGCCACATCTCCCCAACCCTAACCCTCACTTGAGACTTAACCTGATTTTCTTGTGCAAATGTAACAAACCCCCATCCTCATGTTCTACTAAAAGACAGTAGGCACACAATTCCTTTGGCCCTCTCAGTCTGTTTCACCATGCTTGGCTTCAGCAACACCCTGTTTCCCTTCTGGGAAGCCATGTCTCCTGACCACTAACCCTAACTTGGGTTTTAACCCTAATTTTTTCCTTGGACTGAAACATTTCCCTGTCCACATGGTGTACTAACTGGCAGTATGTTATCCTCCTGATGGCCTACTCAGTCTGTTTTACCAATCTAGGCTTCACCAAAACCCTGGTTACATCCTGGGAAGCCAAGTCTCCCCAACCCTAACCCTAATTTGAGTCTCAGGCCTAATTTCCTTTTTGGACTGAAACATACCGCCGTCCACAGAGTGTACCAAATATCAGTATGGAAGCCATCTTGTTGTCCCACTCAGTCTGATTCATCAAGCTTGGCTTCACCAAGAACCCGTTTCCAACCTGGGAAGCCACATCTCCCCAACCCTTACCCTAACTTGAGTCTTAACCCTCATTTTCTTGTGCAACTGTAATAAACCCCCATCCACATGTTGTACTAAAAGACAGAAGGTACACCATTCTTTTGGCCCTCTCAGTCTGTTTCACCATGCTTGCCTTCAGCAAACCCTGTTTCCATTTTGGGATGCCAAGCCTCCCGACCCCTAAGCCTAACTTGGCACTTAACCCTAATTTCCTCTTTGGACTGAAACATGTCCCTGTCCACATGGTATACTAACGGGCAGTACGTTATCCTCCTGATGGCCTACTCAGTCTGTTTTACCAATCTAGGCTTCACCAAGGCTCTGGTTCCATCCAGGGAAGCCCAGTCTCCCCAACCCTAACCCTAACTTGGGTTTTAACCCAAATTTTGTTTAGGAACTTCAACATCCCCCAGTTCACACGGTGTGCTAAAGGCAGGAGGCAACCCATCCTGAAGGCCCACTCATTTTATTTCAACATGCCTGGCTTTCCCGACGCCCTGGTAAACTCCTGGGAATCGAAGTCTCCCCAACCCTAACCCTCACTTGGGTTTTAACTCAAATATTGTAGAAGGACGTTAACATCCCACAGTTCACAAGGTGTAGTACAAGACAAGAGGCAACCCATCCTTTTGGGCCACTCAATTGGTTTCACCATGCTTGGCTTTACCGAGGTCCTGGTTCCCTCCTGAGAAGCCCAGTTTTCCCAACCCTAATCCTAATTGGAGTCTCAACACTAATCTCCTTTTTGGACTGAAACATACCGCCGTCCACAGAGTGTACCAAATGTCAGCATGGAAGGCATCTTGTTGTCCCACTCAGTCTGATTCACCAAGCTAGGCTTCACCAAGAACCCATTTCCAACCTGGGAAGTCCAGTCTCCCAAACCCTAACCCCAATGTCGGTTTTAACCCTCATTTCCTTTTGGGAATGAAACATCCCCCCCATCCACACGGTGTTCTAGAAGACAGGAGGCAACCCTTCGTGAAGGCCCACTCATTCTGTTTCAACATCCTTGGCTTTTCCGAGGCCATGGTTCACTCCTGGGAAGGCAAGTCTCCCCAACCCTAACCCTAACTTGGATCTTAACCCTAATTTCCTCTTGGGACTGAAACATGTCCCTGTCCACACTGTGTACTAACAGGCAGTATGTTATCCTCCTGATGGCCTACTCAGTCTGTTTTACCAATCGAGGCTTCACCAAGACCCTGGTTCCATCCTGGGAAACCAATTCTCCCCAACCCTAACCCTAATTTGAGTCTTAGCCCTTTTTTCCTTTTTGGACTGAAACATACCGCCGTCCACAGAGTGTACCAAATGTCAGTATGGAAGCCATCTTGATGGCGACTCAGTCTGATTCACCAAGCTAGGCTTCACCAAGAACTCGTTTTCTACCTGGCAAGCCACATCTGCCCATCCCTAGCCCTAACATGAGATTTTACCCCAATTTTCTTGTGCAACTGTAACAAACCGCCGTCCATGCTTTGTAGTAAAAGAAAGAAGGCACCCCGTTCTGATGGCCCACTCAGTCTGTTTTAGCAAGCTTGCCTTCACCAAAGCCCTGTTTCCATTCGGGGAAGCCCAGTCTCCCCAATCCTAACCCTAACCTGGGTTTTAACCCTAATTTCCGTTTGGGAATTAAACATCCCCCGTCCAAACAGTGTTCTAAAAGACAGGAGGCAACCCTTGGTGAAGCCCCACTCACTCTATTTCAACATGCTTGGCTTTTCAGAGGCCCTGGTTCACTCCTGGGAAGCCAAGTCTCCACAACCCTAACCCTACCTGGAGTCTTAACCCTAATGTTCTTGTGCGACTGTAACAAACGCCCACCCACAGGTTGACAGTAGGCACACCACTCCTTTGGCCCTGTCAGTCTGTTTCACCATGCTTGGCATCAGCAACACCCTGTTTCCCTTCTGGGAAGCCAAGTCTCCCGACCCCTAACCCTCACTTGGGTCTTAACCCTAATTTCCTCTATGGAATGAAACATGTCCCTGTCCATAGGGTGTATTAACAGGCAGTATGTTATCCTCCTGATGGCCTACTCAGTCTGTTTTACCAATCTAGGCTTCACCAAGACCCTGGTTCCATCCGGGGAAACAAGTCTCCCCAACCCTAACCCTAATTTGAGTCTCAGGCCTAATTTCCTTTTTGGACTGAAACATACCGCCGTCCACAGAGTGTACCAAATGTCAGTATGGAAGACATCTTGATGTCCCACTCAGTCTGATTCAGCAAGTTAGGCTTCACCAAGGACCCGTTTCCAACCTGGGAAGCCACATCTCCCCAACCCTAACCCTAACTTGAGACTTAACCTGATTTTCTTGTGCGAATGTAACAAACCCCCATCCTCATGTTGTACTGAAAGACAGTAGGCACACAATTCCTTTGGCCCTCTCAGTCTGTTTCACCATGCTTGGCTTCAGCAACACCCTGTTTCCATTCTGGGAAGCCATGTCTCCTGACCGCTAACCCTAACTTGGGTCTTAACCCTAATTTTTTCTTCCGACTGAAACATTTCCCTGTCCACATGGTGTACTAACTGGCAGTATGTTATACTCCTGATGGCCTACTCAGTCTGTTTTACCAATCTAGGCTTCACCAAAACCCTGGTTACATCCTGGGAAGCCAAGTCTCCCCAACCCTAACCCTAATTTGAGTCTCAACCCTCATTTTCTTTTTGGACTGAAACATACCGCCGTCCACAGAGTGTATCAAATGTCAGTATGGAAGACATCTTGATGTCCCACTCAGTCTGATTCAGCAAGTTAGGCTTCACCAAGGACCCGTTTCCAACCTGGGAAGCCACATCTCCCCAACCCTCACCCTAACTTCTGACTTAACCCTGATTTTCTTGTGCAAATGTAACAAACCCCCATCCTGATGTTGTACTAAAAGACAGTAGGCATACAATTCCTTTGGCCCTCTCAGTCTGTTTCACCATGCTTGGCTTCAGCAACACCCTGTTTCCATTCTGGGAAGCCATGTCTCCTGACCGCTAACCCTAACTTGGGTCTTAACCCTAATTTTTTCTTTGGACTGAAACATTTCCCTGTCCACATGGTGTACTAACTGGCAGTATGTTATCCTCCTGATGGCCTACTCAGTCTGTTTTAGCAATCTAGGCTTCACCAAGACCCTGGTTACATCCTGGGAAGCCAAGTCTCCCCAACCCTAACCCTAATTTGAGTCTCAGGCCAAATTTCCTTTTTGGACTGAAACATACCGCCGTCCACAGAGTGTACCAAATGTCAGTATGGAAGCCATCTTGATGTCCCACTCAGTCTGATTCAGCAAGCTAGGCTTCACCAAGGATGCGTTTCCAACCTGGGAAGCCACATCTCCCCAACCCTAACCCTCACTTGAGACTTAACCTGATTTTCTTGTGCGAATGTAACAAACCCCCATCCTCATGTTCTACTAAAAGACAGTAGGCACACAATTCCTTTGGCCCTCTCAGTCTGTTTCACCATGCTTGGCTTCAGCAACACCCTGTTTCCATTCTGGGAAGCCATGTCTCCTGACCGCTAACCCTAACTTGGGTTTTAACCCTAATTTTTTCCTTGGACTGAAACATTTCCCTGTCCACATGGTGTACTAACTGGCAGTATGTTATCCTCCTGATGGCCTACTCAGTCTGTTTTACCAATCTAGGCTTCACCAAAACCCTGGTTACATCCTGGGAAGCCAAGTCTCCCCAACCCTAACCCTAATTTGAGTCTCAGGCCTAATTTCCTTTTGGGACTGAAACATAACGCCGTCCACAGAGTGTACCAAATGTCAGTATGGAAGACATCTTGATGTCCCACTCAGTCTGATTCAGCAAGCTAGGCTTCACCAAGGACGCGTTTCCAACCTGGAAAGCCACATCTCCCCAACCCTAACCCTAACTTGACACTTAACCTGATTTTCTTGTGCAAATGTAACAAACCCCCATCCTCATGTTGTACTAAAAGACAGTAGGCACACAATTCCTTTGGCCCTCTCAGTCTGTTTCACCATGCTTGGCTTCAGCAACACCCTGTTTCCCTTCTGGGAAGCCATGTCTCCTGACCGATAACCCTAACTTGGGTCTTAACCCTAATTTTTTCCTTGGACTGAAACATTTCCCTGTCCACATGGTGTACTAACTGGCAGTATGTTATACTCCTGATGGCCTACTCAGTCTGTTTTACCAATCTAGGCTTCACCAAAACACTGGTTACATCCTGGGAAGCCAAGTCTCCCCAACCCTAACCCTAATTTGAGTCTCAGGCCAATTTCCTTTTTGGACTGAAACATAATGCCGTCCACAGAGTGTACCAAATGTCAGTATGGAAGACATCTTGATGTCCCTCTCAGTCTGATTCAGCATGTTAGGCTTCACCAAGGACCCGTTTCCAACCTGGGAAGCCACATCTCCCCATCGCTAGCCCTAACTTGAGATTTTACCCTAATTTTCTTGTGCAAATGTAACAAACCCCCATCCTCATGTTCTACTAAAAGACAGTAGGCACACAATTCCTTTGGCCCTCTCAGTCTGTTTCACCATGCTTGGCTTCACCAACACCGTGTTTCCATTCTGGGAAGCCATATCTCCTGACCGCTAACCCTAACTTGGGTTTTAACCCTAATTTTTTCCTTGGACTGAAACATTTCCCTGTCCACATGGTGTACTAACTGGCAGTATGTTATCCTCCTGATGGCCTACTCAGTCTGTTTTACCAATCTAGGCTTCACCAAAACCCTGGTTACATCCTGGGAAGCCAAGTCTCCCCAACCCTAACCCTAATTTGAGTCTCAGGCCTAATTTCCTTTTTGGACTGAAACATAACGCCGTCCACAGAGTGTACCAAATGTCAGTATGGAAGACATCTTGATGTCCCACTCAGTCTGATTCAGCAAGCTAGGCTTCACCAAGGACGCGTTTCCAACCTGGAAAGCCACATCTCCCCAACCCTAACCCTAACTTGACACTTAACCTGATTTTCTTGTGCAAATGTAACAAACCCCCATCCTCATGTTGTACTAAAAGACAGTAGGCACACAATTCCTTTGGCCCTCTCAGTCTGTTTCACCATGCTTGGCTTCAGCAACACCCTGTTTCCCTTCTGGGAAGCCATGTCTCCTGACCGCTAACCCTAACTTGGGTCTTAACCCTAATTTTTTCCTTGGACTGAAACATTTCCCTGTCCACATGGTGTACTAACTGGCAGTATGTTATACTCCTGATGGCCTACTCAGTCTGTTTTACCAATCTAGGCTTCACCAAAACACTGGTTACATCCTGGGAAGCCAAGTCTCCCCAACCCTAACCCTAATTTGAGTCTCAGGCCCAATTTCCTTTTTGGACTGAAACATAATGCCGTCCACAGAGTGTACCAAATGTCAGTATGGAAGACATCTTGATGTCCCTCTCAGTCTGATTCAGCATGTTAGGCTTCACCAAGGACCCGTTTCCAACCTGGGAAGCCACATCTCCCCATCGCTAGCCCTAACTTGAGATTTTACCCTAATTTTCTTGTGCAAATGTAACAAACCCCCATCCTCATGTTCTACTAAAAGACAGTAGGCACACAATTCCTTTGGCCCTCTCAGTCTGTTTCACCATGCTTGGCTTCACCAACACCGTGTTTCCATTCTGGGAAGCCATATCTCCTGACCGCTAACCCTAACTTGGGTCTTAACCCTAATTTTTTCTTCCGACTGAAACATTTCCCTGTCCACATGGTGTACTAACTGGCAGTATGTTATACTCCTGATGGCCTACTCAGTCTGTTTTACCAATCTAGGCTTCACCAAAACCCTGGTTACATCCTGGGAAGCCAAGTCTCCCCAACCCTAACCCTAATTTGAGTCTCAGGCCTCGTTTCCTTTTGGGACTGAAACATACCGCCGTCTACAGAGTGTACCAAATGTCAGTATGGAAGACATCTTGATGTCCCACTCAGTCTGATTCAGCAAGCTAGGCTTCACCAAGGACCCGTTTCCAACCTGGGAAGCCACATCTCCCCAACCCTAACCCTAACTTGAGACTTAACCTGATTTTCTTGTGCAAATGTAACAAACCCCCATCCTCATGTTGTACTAAAAGACAGTAGGCACACGATTCCTTTGGCCCTCTCAGTCTGTTTCACCATGCTTGGCTTCAGCAACACCCTGTTTCCATTCTGGGAAGCCATGTCTCCTGACCGCTAACCCTAACTTGGGTCTTAACCCTAATTTTTTCTTTGGACTGAAACATTTCCCTGTCCACATGGTGTACTAACTGGCAGTATGTTATCCTCCTGATGGCCTACTCAGTCTGTTTTACCAATCTAGGCTTCACCAAAACCCTGGTTACATCCTGGGAAGCCAAGTCTCCCCAACCCTAACCCTAATTTGAGTCTTAGCCCTTTTTTCCTTTTTGGACTGAAACATACCGCCGTCCACAGAGTGTACCAAATGTCAGTATGGAAGCCATCTTGATGGCGACTCAGTCTGATTCACCAAGCTAGGCTTCACCAAGAACTCGTTTTCTACCTGGCAAGCCACATCTCCCCATCCCTAGCCCTAACATGAGATTTTACCCCAATTTTCTTGTGCAACTGTAACAAACCGCCGTCCACGCTTTGTAGTAAAAGAAAGAAGGCACCCCGTTCTGATGGCCCACTCAGTCTGTTTTAGCAAGCTTGCCTTCACCAAAGCCCTGTTTCCATTCGGGGAAGCCCAGTCTCCCCAATCCTAACCCTAACCTGGGTTTTAACCCTAATTTCCGTTTGGGAATCAAACATCCCCCGTCCAAACAGTGTTCTAAAAGACAGGAGGCAACCCTTGGTGAAGCCCCACTCACTCTATTTCAACATGCTTGGCTTTTCAGAGGCCCTGGTTCACTCCTGGGAAGCCAAGTCTCCACAACCCTAACCCTACCTGGAGTCTTAACCCTAATGTTCTTGTGCGACTGTAACAAACGCCCATCCACAGGTTGACAGTAGGCACACCACTCCTTTGGCCCTGTCAGTCTGTTTCACCATGCTTGGCTTCAGCAACACCCTGTTTCCCTTCTGGGAAGCCAAGTCTCCCGACCCCTAACCCTCACTTGGGTCTTAACCCAAATTTCCTCTATGGATTGAAACATGTCCCTGTCCATAGGGTGTATTAACAGGCAGTATGTTATCCTTCTGATGGCCTACTCAGTCTGTTTTACCAAATTAGGCTTCACCAAGACCCTGGTTCCCTCCTGGGAAAACAAGTCTCCCCAACCCTAAAACTAATTTGAGTCTCAGGCCTAATTTCCTTTTTGGACTGAAACATACTGCCGTCCACAGAGTGTACCAAATGTCAGTATGGAAGACATCTTGATGTCCCACTCAGTCTGATTCAGCAAGTTAGGCTTCACCAAGGACCCGTTTCCAACCTGGGAAGCCACATCTCCCCAACCCTAACCCTAACTTGAGACTTAACCTGATTTTCTTGTGCAAATTTAACAAACCCCCATCCTCATGTCCTACTAAAAGACAGTAGGCACACGATTCGTTTGGCCCTCTCAGTCTGTTTCACCATGCTTGGCTTCAGCAACACCCTGTTTCCCTTCTGGGAAGCCAAGTCTCCCGACCCCTAACCCTCACTTGGGTCTTAACCCAAATATCCTCTATGGAATGAAACATCTCCCTCTCCATAGGGTGTATTAACAGGCAGTATGTTATCCTCCGGATGGCCTACTCAGTCTGTTTTACCAATCTATGCTTCACCAAGACCCTGGTTCCATCCTGGGAAATCAATTCTCCCCAACCCTAACCCTAATTTGAGTCTCAGCCCATTTTTCCTTTTTGGACTGAAACATACCGCCGTCCACAGAGTGTACCAAATGTCAGTATGGAAGCCATCTTGATGGCGACTCAGTCTGATTCACCAAGCTAGGCTTCACCAAGAACTCGTTTTCTACCTGGCAAGCCACATCTCCCCTTCCCTAGCCCTAACATGAGATTTTACCCCAATTTTCTTGTGCAACTGTAACAAACCGCCGTCCACGCTTTGAAGTAAAAGAAAGAAGGCACCCCGTTCTGATGGCCCACTCAGTCTGTTTTAGCAAGCTTGCCTTCACCAAAGCCCTGATTCCATTCGGGGAAGCCCAGTCTCCCCAATCCTAACCCTAACCTGGGTTTTAACCCTAATTTCCGTTTGGGAATCAAACATCCCCCGTCCAAACAGTGTTCTAAAAGACAGGAGGCAACCCTTGGTGAAGCCCCACTCACTCTATTTCAACATGCTTGGCTTTTCAGAGGCACTGGTTCACTCCTGGGAAGCCAAGTCTCCACAACCCTAACCCTACCTGGAGTCTTAACCCTAATGTTCTTGTGCGACTGTAACAAACGCCCATCCACAGGTTGACAGTAGGCACACCACTCCTTTGGCCCTGTCAGTCTGTTTCACCATGCTTGGCTTCAGCAACACCCTGTTTCCCTTCTGGGAAGCCAAGTCTCCCGACCCCTAACCCTCACTTGGGTCTTAACCCAAATTTCCTCTATGGAATGAAACATGTCCCTGTCCATAGGGTGTATTAACAGGCAGTATGTTATCCTCCTGATGGCCTACTCAGTCTGTTTTACCAATCTAGGCTTCACCAAGACCCTGGTTCCATCCGGGGAAACAAGTCTCCCCAACCCTAACCCTAATTTGAGTCTCAGGCCTAATTTCCTTTTTGGACTGAAACATACCGCCGTCCACAGAGTGTACCAAATGTCAGTATGGAAGACATCTTGATGTCCCACTCAGTCTGATTCAGCAAGTTGGGCTTCACCAAGGACCCGTTTCCAACCTGGGAAGCCACATCTCCCCAACCCTAACCCTAACTTGAGACTTAACCTGATTTTCTTGTGCGAATGTAACAAACCCCCATCCTCATGTTGTACTGAAAGACAGTAGGCACACAATTCCTTTGGCCCTCTCAGTCTGTTTCACCATGCTTGGCTTCAGCAACACCCTGTTTCCATTCTGGGAAGCCATGTCTCCTGACCGCTAACCCTAACTTGGGTCTTAACCCTAATTTTTTCTTCCGACTGAAACATTTCCCTGTCCACATGGTGTACTAACTGGCAGTATGTTATACTCCTGATGGCCTACTCAGTCTGTTTTACCAATCTAGGCTTCACCAAAACCCTGGTTACATCCTGGGAAGCCAAGTCTCCCCAACCCTAACCCTAATTTGAGTCTCAACCCTCATTTTCTTTTTGGACTGAAACATACCGCCGTCCACAGAGTGTATCAAATGTCAGTATGGAAGACATCTTGATGTCCCACTCAGTCTGATTCAGCAAGTTAGGCTTCACCAAGGACCCGTTTCCAACCTGGGAAGCCACATCTCCCCAACCCTCACCCTAACTTCTGACTTAACCCTGATTTTCTTGTGCAAATGTAACAAACCCCCATCCTGATGTTGTACTAAAAGACAGTAGGCATACAATTCCTTTGGCCCTCTCAGTCTGTTTCACCATGCTTGGCTTCAGCAACACCCTGTTTCCATTCTGGGAAGCCATGTCTCCTGACCGCTAACCCTAACTTGGGTCTTAACCCTAATTTTTTCTTTGGACTGAAACATTTCCCTGTCCACATGGTGTACTAACTGGCAGTATGTTATCCTCCTGATGGCCTACTCAGTCTCTTTTAGCAATCTAGGCTTCACCAAGACCCTGGTTACATCCTGGGAAGCCAAGTCTCCCCAACCCTAACCCTAATTTGAGTCTCAGGCCAAATTTCCTTTTTGGACTGAAACATACCGCCGTCCACAGAGTGTACCAAATGTCAGTATGGAAGCCATCTTGATGTCCCACTCAGTCTGATTCAGCAAGCTAGGCTTCACCAAGGATGCGTTTCCAACCTGGGAAGCCACATCTCCCCAACCCTAACCCTCACTTGAGACTTAACCTGATTTTCTTGTGCAAATGTAACAAACCCCCATCCTCATGTTCTACTAAAAGACAGTAGGCACACAATTCCTTTGGCCCTCTCAGTCTGTTTCACCATGCTTGGCTTCAGCAACACCCTGTTTCCCTTCTGGGAAGCCATGTCTCCTGACCACTAACCCTAACTTGGGTTTTAACCCTAATTTTTTCCTTGGACTGAAACATTTCCCTGTCCACATGGTGTACTAACTGGCAGTATGTTATCCTCCTGATGGCCTACTCAGTCTGTTTTACCAATCTAGGCTTCACCAAAACCCTGGTTACATCCTGGGAAGCCAAGTCTCCCCAACCCTAACCCTAATTTGAGTCTCAGGCCTAATTTCCTTTTTGGACTGAAACATACCGCCGTCCACAGAGTGTACCAAATATCAGTATGGAAGCCATCTTGTTGTCCCACTCAGTCTGATTCATCAAGCTTGGCTTCACCAAGAACCCGTTTCCAACCTGGGAAGCCACATCTCCCCAACCCTTACCCTAACTTGAGTCTTAACCCTCATTTTCTTGTGCAACTGTAATAAACCCCCATCCACATGTTGTACTAAAAGACAGAAGGTACACCATTCTTTTGGCCCTCTCAGTCTGTTTCACCATGCTTGCCTTCAGCAAACCCTGTTTCCATTTTGGGATGCCAAGCCTCCCGACCCCTAAGCCTAACTTGGCACTTAACCCTAATTTCCTCTTTGGACTGAAACATGTCCCTGTCCACATGGTATACTAACGGGCAGTACGTTATCCTCCTGATGGCCTACTCAGTCTGTTTTACCAATCTAGGCTTCACCAAGGCTCTGGTTCCATCCAGGGAAGCCCAGTCTCCCCAACCCTAACCCTAACTTGGGTTTTAACCCAAATTTTGTTTAGGAACTTCAACATCCCCCAGTTCACACGGTGTGCTAAAGGCAGGAGGCAACCCATCCTGAAGGCCCACTCATTTTATTTCAACATGCCTGGCTTTCCCGACGCCCTGGTAAACTCCTGGGAATCGAAGTCTCCCCAACCCTAACCCTCACTTGGGTTTTAACTCAAATATTGTAGAAGGACGTTAACATCCCACAGTTCACAAGGTGTAGTACAAGACAAGAGGCAACCCATCCTTTTGGGCCACTCAATTGGTTTCACCATGCTTGGCTTTACCGAGGTCCTGGTTCCCTCCTGAGAAGCCCAGTTTTCCCAACCCTAATCCTAATTGGAGTCTCAACACTAATCTCCTTTTTGGACTGAAACATACCGCCGTCCACAGAGTGTACCAAATGTCAGCATGGAAGGCATCTTGTTGTCCCACTCAGTCTGATTCACCAAGCTAGGCTTCACCAAGAACCCATTTCCAACCTGGGAAGTCCAGTCTCCCAAACCCTAACCCCAATGTCGGTTTTAACCCTCATTTCCTTTTGGGAATGAAACATCCCCCCCATCCACACGGTGTTCTAGAAGACAGGAGGCAACCCTTCGTGAAGGCCCACTCATTCTGTTTCAACATCCTTGGCTTTTCCGAGGCCATGGTTCACTCCTGGGAAGGCAAGTCTCCCCAACCCTAACCCTAACTTGGATCTTAACCCTAATTTCCTCTTGGGACTGAAACATGTCCCTGTCCACACTGTGTACTAACAGGCAGTATGTTATCCTCCTGATGGCCTACTCAGTCTGTTTTACCAATCGAGGCTTCACCAAGACCCTGGTTCCATCCTGGGAAACCAATTCTCCCCAACCCTAACCCTAATTTGAGTCTTAGCCCTTTTTTCCTTTTTGGACTGAAACATACCGCCGTCCACAGAGTGTACCAAATGTCAGTATGGAAGCCATCTTGATGGCGACTCAGTCTGATTCACCAAGCTAGGCTTCACCAAGAACTCGTTTTCTACCTGGCAAGCCACATCTGCCCATCCCTAGCCCTAACATGAGATTTTACCCCAATTTTCTTGTGCAACTGTAACAAACCGCCGTCCATGCTTTGTAGTAAAAGAAAGAAGGCACCCCGTTCTGATGGCCCACTCAGTCTGTTTTAGCAAGCTTGCCTTCACCAAAGCCCTGTTTCCATTCGGGGAAGCCCAGTCTCCCCAATCCTAACCCTAACCTGGGTTTTAACCCTAATTTCCGTTTGGGAATTAAACATCCCCCGTCCAAACAGTGTTCTAAAAGACAGGAGGCAACCCTTGGTGAAGCCCCACTCACTCTATTTCAACATGCTTGGCTTTTCAGAGGCACTGGTTCACTCCTGGGAAGCCAAGTCTCCACAACCCTAACCCTACCTGGAGTCTTAACCCTAATGTTCTTGTGCGACTGTAACAAACGCCCACCCACAGGTTGACAGTAGGCACACCACTCCTTTGGCCCTGTCAGTCTGTTTCACCATGCTTGGCATCAGCAACACCCTGTTTCCCTTCTGGGAAGCCAAGTCTCCCGACCCCTAACCCTCACTTGGGTCTTAACCCTAATTTCCTCTATGGAATGAAACATGTCCCTGTCCATAGGGTGTATTAACAGGCAGTATGTTATCCTCCTGATGGCCTACTCAGTCTGTTTTACCAATCTAGGCTTCACCAAGACCCTGGTTCCATCCGGGGAAACAAGTCTCCCCAACCCTAACCCTAATTTGAGTCTCAGGCCTAATTTCCTTTTTGGACTGAAACATACCGCCGTCCACAGAGTGTACCAAATGTCAGTATGGAAGACATCTTGATGTCCCACTCAGTCTGATTCAGCAAGTTAGGCTTCACCAAGGACCCGTTTCCAACCTGGGAAGCCACATCTCCCCAACCCTAACCCTAACTTGAGACTTAACCTGATTTTCTTGTGCGAATGTAACAAACCCCCATCCTCATGTTGTACTGAAAGACAGTAGGCACACAATTCCTTTGGCCCTCTCAGTCTGTTTCACCATGCTTGGCTTCAGCAACACCCTGTTTCCATTCTGGGAAGCCATGTCTCCTGACCGCTAACCCTAACTTGGGTCTTAACCCTAATTTTTTCTTCCGACTGAAACATTTCCCTGTCCACATGGTGTACTAACTGGCAGTATGTTATACTCCTGATGGCCTACTCAGTCTGTTTTACCAATCTAGGCTTCACCAAAACCCTGGTTACATCCTGGGAAGCCAAGTCTCCCCAACCCTAACCCTAATTTGAGTCTCAACCCTCATTTTCTTTTTGGACTGAAACATACCGCCGTCCACAGAGTGTATCAAATGTCAGTATGGAAGACATCTTGATGTCCCACTCAGTCTGATTCAGCAAGTTAGGCTTCACCAAGGACCCGTTTCCAACCTGGGAAGCCACATCTCCCCAACCCTAACCCTAACTTCTGACTTAACCCTGATTTTCTTGTGCAAATGTAACAAACCCCCATCCTCATGTTGTACTAAAAGACAGTAGGCATACAATTCCTTTGGCCCTCTCAGTCTGTTTCACCATGCTTGGCTTCAGCAACACCCTGTTTCCATTCTGGGAAGCCATGTCTCCTGACCGCTAACCCTAACTTGGGTCTTAACCCTAATTTTTTCTTTGGACTGAAACATTTCCCTGTCCACATGGTGTACTAACTGGCAGTATGTTATCCTCCTGATGGCCTACTCAGTCTGTTTTAGCAATCTAGGCTTCACCAAGACCCTGGTTACATCCTGGGAAGCCAAGTCTCCCCAACCCTAACCCTAATTTGAGTCTCAGGCCAAATTTCCTTTTTGGACTGAAACATACCGCCGTCCACAGAGTGTACCAAATGTCAGTATGGAAGCCATCTTGATGTCCCACTCAGTCTGATTCAGCAAGCTAGGCTTCACCAAGGATGCGTTTCCAACCTGGGAAGCCACATCTCCCCAACCCTAACCCTCACTTGAGACTTAACCTGATTTTCTTGTGCGAATGTAACAAACCCCCATCCTCATGTTCTACTAAAAGACAGTAGGCACACAATTCCTTTGGCCCTCTCAGTCTGTTTCACCATGCTTGGCTTCAGCAACACCCTGTTTCCCTTCTGGGAAGCCATGTCTCCTGACCGCTAACCCTAACTTGGGTTTTAACCCTAATTTTTTCCTTGGACTGAAACATTTCCCTGTCCACATGGTGTACTAACTGGCAGTATGTTATCCTCCTGATGGCCTACTCAGTCTGTTTTACCAATCTAGGCTTCACCAAAACCCTGGTTACATCCTGGGAAGCCAAGTCTCCCCAACCCTAACCCTAATTTGAGTCTCAGGCCTAATTTCCTTTTGGGACTGAAACATAACGCCGTCCACAGAGTGTACCAAATGTCAGTATGGAAGACATCTTGATGTCCCACTCAGTCTGATTCAGCAAGCTAGGCTTCACCAAGGACGCGTTTCCAACCTGGAAAGCCACATCTCCCCAACCCTAACCCTAACTTGACACTTAACCTGATTTTCTTGTGCAAATGTAACAAACCCCCATCCTCATGTTGTACTAAAAGACAGTAGGCACACAATTCCTTTGGCCCTCTCAGTCTGTTTCACCATGCTTGGCTTCAGCAACACCCTGTTTCCCTTCTGGGAAGCCATGTCTCCTGACCGCTAACCCTAACTTGGGTCTTAACCCTAATTTTTTCCTTGGACTGAAACATTTCCCTGTCCACATGGTGTACTAACTGGCAGTATGTTATACTCCTGATGGCCTACTCAGTCTGTTTTACCAATCTAGGCTTCACCAAAACACTGGTTACATCCTGGGAAGCCAAGTCTCCCCAACCCTAACCCTAATTTGAGTCTCAGGCCAATTTCCTTTTTGGACTGAAACATAATGCCGTCCACAGAGTGTACCAAATGTCAGTATGGAAGACATCTTGATGTCCCTCTCAGTCTGATTCAGCATGTTAGGCTTCACCAAGGACCCGTTTCCAACCTGGGAAGCCACATCTCCCCATCGCTAGCCCTAACTTGAGATTTTACCCTAATTTTCTTGTGCAAATGTAACAAACCCCCATCCTCATGTTCTACTAAAAGACAGTAGGCACACAATTCCTTTGGCCCTCTCAGTCTGTTTCACCATGCTTGGCTTCACCAACACCGTGTTTCCATTCTGGGAAGCCATATCTCCTGACCGCTAACCCTAACTTGGGTTTTAACCCTAATTTTTTCCTTGGACTGAAACATTTCCCTGTCCACATGGTGTACTAACTGGCAGTATGTTATCCTCCTGATGGCCTACTCAGTCTGTTTTACCAATCTAGGCTTCACCAAAACCCTGGTTACATCCTGGGAAGCCAAGTCTCCCCAACCCTAACCCTAATTTGAGTCTCAGGCCTAATTTCCTTTTTGGACTGAAACATAACGCCGTCCACAGAGTGTACCAAATGTCAGTATGGAAGACATCTTGATGTCCCACTCAGTCTGATTCAGCAAGCTAGGCTTCACCAAGGACGCGTTTCCAACCTGGAAAGCCACATCTCCCCAACCCTAACCCTAACTTGACACTTAACCTGATTTTCTTGTGCAAATGTAACAAACCCCCATCCTCATGTTGTACTAAAAGACAGTAGGCACACAATTCCTTTGGCCCTCTCAGTCTGTTTCACCATGCTTGGCTTCAGCAACACCCTGTTTCCCTTCTGGGAAGCCATGTCTCCTGACCGCTAACCCTAACTTGGGTCTTAACCCTAATTTTTTCCTTGGACTGAAACATTTCCCTGTCCACATGGTGTACTAACTGGCAGTATGTTATACTCCTGATGGCCTACTCAGTCTGTTTTACCAATCTAGGCTTCACCAAAACACTGGTTACATCCTGGGAAGCCAAGTCTCCCCAACCCTAACCCTAATTTGAGTCTCAGGCCCAATTTCCTTTTTGGACTGAAACATAATGCCGTCCACAGAGTGTACCAAATGTCAGTATGGAAGACATCTTGATGTCCCTCTCAGTCTGATTCAGCATGTTAGGCTTCACCAAGGACCCGTTTCCAACCTGGGAAGCCACATCTCCCCATCGCTAGCCCTAACTTGAGATTTTACCCTAATTTTCTTGTGCAAATGTAACAAACCCCCATCCTCATGTTCTACTAAAAGACAGTAGGCACACAATTCCTTTGGCCCTCTCAGTCTGTTTCACCATGCTTGGCTTCACCAACACCGTGTTTCCATTCTGGGAAGCCATATCTCCTGACCGCTAACCCTAACTTGGGTCTTAACCCTAATTTTTTCTTCCGACTGAAACATTTCCCTGTCCACATGGTGTACTAACTGGCAGTATGTTATACTCCTGATGGCCTACTCAGTCTGTTTTACCAATCTAGGCTTCACCAAAACCCTGGTTACATCCTGGGAAGCCAAGTCTCCCCAACCCTAACCCTAATTTGAGTCTCAGGCCTCGTTTCCTTTTGGGACTGAAACATACCGCCGTCTACAGAGTGTACCAAATGTCAGTATGGAAGACATCTTGATGTCCCACTCAGTCTGATTCAGCAAGCTAGGCTTCACCAAGGACCCGTTTCCAACCTGGGAAGCCACATCTCCCCAACCCTAACCCTAACTTGAGACTTAACCTGATTTTCTTGTGCAAATGTAACAAACCCCCATCCTCATGTTGTACTAAAAGACAGTAGGCACACGATTCCTTTGGCCCTCTCAGTCTGTTTCACCATGCTTGGCTTCAGCAACACCCTGTTTCCATTCTGGGAAGCCATGTCTCCTGACCGCTAACCCTAACTTGGGTCTTAACCCTAATTTTTTCTTTGGACTGAAACATTTCCCTGTCCACATGGTGTACTAACTGGCAGTATGTTATACTCCTGATGGCCTACTCAGTCTGTTTTACCAATCTAGGCTTCACCAAAACCCTGGTTACATCCTGGGAAGCCAAGTCTCCCCAACCCTAACCCTAATTTGAGTCTTAGCCCTTTTTTCCTTTTTGGACTGAAACATACCGCCGTCCACAGAGTGTACCAAATGTCAGTATGGAAGCCATCTTGATGGCGACTCAGTCTGATTCACCAAGCTAGGCTTCACCAAGAACTCGTTTTCTACCTGGCAAGCCACATCTCCCCATCCCTAGCCCTAACATGAGATTTTACCCCAATTTTCTTGTGCAACTGTAACAAACCGCCGTCCACGCTTTGTAGTAAAAGAAAGAAGGCACCCCGTTCTGATGGCCCACTCAGTCTGTTTTAGCAAGCTTGCCTTCACCAAAGCCCTGTTTCCATTCGGGGAAGCCCAGTCTCCCCAATCCTAACCCTAACCTGGGTTTTAACCCTAATTTCCGTTTGGGAATCAAACATCCCCCGTCCAAACAGTGTTCTAAAAGACAGGAGGCAACCCTTGGTGAAGCCCCACTCACTCTATTTCAACATGCTTGGCTTTTCAGAGGCCCTGGTTCACTCCTGGGAAGCCAAGTCTCCACAACCCTAACCCTACCTGGAGTCTTAACCCTAATGTTCTTGTGCGACTGTAACAAACGCCCATCCACAGGTTGACAGTAGGCACACCACTCCTTTGGCCCTGTCAGTCTGTTTCACCATGCTTGGCTTCAGCAACACCCTGTTTCCCTTCTGGGAAGCCAAGTCTCCCGACCCCTAACCCTCACTTGGGTCTTAACCCAAATTTCCTCTATGGATTGAAACATGTCCCTGTCCATAGGGTGTATTAACAGGCAGTATGTTATCCTTCTGATGGCCTACTCAGTCTGTTTTACCAAATTAGGCTTCACCAAGACCCTGGTTCCCTCCTGGGAAAACAAGTCTCCCCAACCCTAAAACTAATTTGAGTCTCAGGCCTAATTTCCTTTTTGGACTGAAACATACTGCCGTCCACAGAGTGTACCAAATGTCAGTATGGAAGACATCTTGATGTCCCACTCAGTCTGATTCAGCAAGTTAGGCTTCACCAAGGACCCGTTTCCAACCTGGGAAGCCACATCTCCCCAACCCTAACCCTAACTTGAGACTTAACCTGATTTTCTTGTGCAAATTTAACAAACCCCCATCCTCATGTCCTACTAAAAGACAGTAGGCACACGATTCGTTTGGCCCTCTCAGTCTGTTTCACCATGCTTGGCTTCAGCAACACCCTGTTTCCCTTCTGGGAAGCCAAGTCTCCCGACCCCTAACCCTCACTTGGGTCTTAACCCAAATATCCTCTATGGAATGAAACATCTCCCTCTCCATAGGGTGTATTAACAGGCAGTATGTTATCCTCCGGATGGCCTACTCAGTCTGTTTTACCAATCTATGCTTCACCAAGACCCTGGTTCCATCCTGGGAAACCAATTCTCCCCAACCCTAACCCTAATTTGAGTCTCAGCCCATTTTTCCTTTTTGGACTGAAACATACCGCCGTCCACAGAGTGTACCAAATGTCAGTATGGAAGCCATCTTGATGGCGACTCAGTCTGATTCACCAAGCTAGGCTTCACCAAGAACTCGTTTTCTACCTGGCAAGCCACATCTCCCCTTCCCTAGCCCTAACATGAGATTTTACCCCAATTTTCTTGTGCAACTGTAACAAACCGCCGTCCACGCTTTGAAGTAAAAGAAAGAAGGCACCCCGTTCTGATGGCCCACTCAGTCTGTTTTAGCAAGCTTGCCTTCACCAAAGCCCTGATTCCATTCGGGGAAGCCCAGTCTCCCCAATCCTAACCCTAACCTGGGTTTTAACCCTAATTTCCGTTTGGAAATCAAACATCCCCCGTCCAAACAGTGTTCTAAAAGACAGGAGGCAACCCTTGGTGAAGCCCCACTCACTCTATTTCAACATGCTTGGCTTTTCAGAGGCACTGGTTCACTCCTGGGAAGCCAAGTCTCCACAACCCTAACCCTACCTGGAGTCTTAACCCTAATGTTCTTGTGCGACTGTAACAAACGCCCATCCACAGGTTGACAGTAGGCACACCACTCCTTTGGCCCTGTCAGTCTGTTTCACCATGCTTGGCTTCAGCAACACCCTGTTTCCCTTCTGGGAAGCCAAGTCTCCCGACCCCTAACCCTCACTTGGGTCTTAACCCAAATTTCCTCTATGGAATGAAACATGTCCCTGTCCATAGGGTGTATTAACAGGCAGTATGTTATCCTCCTGATGGCCTACTCAGTCTGTTTTACCAATCTAGGCTTCACCAAGACCCTGGTTCCATCCGGGGAAACAAGTCTCCCCAACCCTAACCCTAATTTGAGTCTCAGGCCTAATTTCCTTTTTGGACTGAAACATACCGCCGTCCACAGAGTGTACCAAATGTCAGTATGGAAGACATCTTGATGTCCCACTCAGTCTGATTCAGCAAGTTGGGCTTCACCAAGGACCCGTTTCCAACCTGGGAAGCCACATCTCCCCAACCCTAACCCTAACTTGAGACTTAACCTGATTTTCTTGTGCGAATGTAACAAACCCCCATCCTCATGTTGTACTGAAAGACAGTAGGCACACAATTCCTTTGGCCCTCTCAGTCTGTTTCACCATGCTTGGCTTCAGCAACACCCTGTTTCCATTCTGGGAAGCCATGTCTCCTGACCGCTAACCCTAACTTGGGTCTTAACCCTAATTTTTTCTTCCGACTGAAACATTTCCCTGTCCACATGGTGTACTAACTGGCAGTATGTTATACTCCTGATGGCCTACTCAGTCTGTTTTACCAATCTAGGCTTCACCAAAACCCTGGTTACATCCTGGGAAGCCAAGTCTCCCCAACCCTAACCCTAATTTGAGTCTCAACCCTCATTTTCTTTTTGGACTGAAACATACCGCCGTCCACAGAGTGTATCAAATGTCAGTATGGAAGACATCTTGATGTCCCACTCAGTCTGATTCAGCAAGTTAGGCTTCACCAAGGACCCGTTTCCAACCTGGGAAGCCACATCTCCCCAACCCTCACCCTAACTTCTGACTTAACCCTGATTTTCTTGTGCAAATGTAACAAACCCCCATCCTGATGTTGTACTAAAAGACAGTAGGCATACAATTCCTTTGGCCCTCTCAGTCTGTTTCACCATGCTTGGCTTCAGCAACACCCTGTTTCCATTCTGGGAAGCCATGTCTCCTGACCGCTAACCCTAACTTGGGTCTTAACCCTAATTTTTTCTTTGGACTGAAACATTTCCCTGTCCACATGGTGTACTAACTGGCAGTATGTTATCCTCCTGATGGCCTACTCAGTCTGTTTTAGCAATCTAGGCTTCACCAAGACCCTGGTTACATCCTGGGAAGCCAAGTCTCCCCAACCCTAACCCTAATTTGAGTCTCAGGCCAAATTTCCTTTTTGGACTGAAACATACCGCCGTCCACAGAGTGTACCAAATGTCAGTATGGAAGCCATCTTGATGTCCCACTCAGTCTGATTCAGCAAGCTAGGCTTCACCAAGGATGCGTTTCCAACCTGGGAAGCCACATCTCCCCAACCCTAACCCTCACTTGAGACTTAACCTGATTTTCTTGTGCAAATGTAACAAACCCCCATCCTCATGTTCTACTAAAAGACAGTAGGCACACAATTCCTTTGGCCCTCTCAGTCTGTTTCACCATGCTTGGCTTCAGCAACACCCTGTTTCCCTTCTGGGAAGCCATGTCTCCTGACCACTAACCCTAACTTGGGTTTTAACCCTAATTTTTTCCTTGGACTGAAACATTTCCCTGTCCACATGGTGTACTAACTGGCAGTATGTTATCCTCCTGATGGCCTACTCAGTCTGTTTTACCAATCTAGGCTTCACCAAAACCCTGGTTACATCCTGGGAAGCCAAGTCTCCCCAACCCTAACCCTAATTTGAGTCTCAGGCCTAATTTCCTTTTTGGACTGAAACATACCGCCGTCCACAGAGTGTACCAAATATCAGTATGGAAGCCATCTTGTTGTCCCACTCAGTCTGATTCATCAAGCTTGGCTTCACCAAGAACCCGTTTCCAACCTGGGAAGCCACATCTCCCCAACCCTTACCCTAACTTGAGTCTTAACCCTCATTTTCTTGTGCAACTGTAATAAACCCCCATCCACATGTTGTACTAAAAGACAGAAGGTACACCATTCTTTTGGCCCTCTCAGTCTGTTTCACCATGCTTGCCTTCAGCAAACCCTGTTTCCATTTTGGGATGCCAAGCCTCCCGACCCCTAAGCCTAACTTGGCACTTAACCCTAATTTCCTCTTTGGACTGAAACATGTCCCTGTCCACATGGTATACTAACGGGCAGTACGTTATCCTCCTGATGGCCTACTCAGTCTGTTTTACCAATCTAGGCTTCACCAAGGCTCTGGTTCCATCCAGGGAAGCCCAGTCTCCCCAACCCTAACCCTAACTTGGGTTTTAACCCAAATTTTGTTTAGGAACTTCAACATCCCCCAGTTCACACGGTGTGCTAAAGGCAGGAGGCAACCCATCCTGAAGGCCCACTCATTTTATTTCAACATGCCTGGCTTTCCCGACGCCCTGGTAAACTCCTGGGAATCGAAGTCTCCCCAACCCTAACCCTCACTTGGGTTTTAACTCAAATATTGTAGAAGGACGTTAACATCCCACAGTTCACAAGGTGTAGTACAAGACAAGAGGCAACCCATCCTTTTGGGCCACTCAATTGGTTTCACCATGCTTGGCTTTACCGAGGTCCTGGTTCCCTCCTGAGAAGCCCAGTTTTCCCAACCCTAATCCTAATTGGAGTCTCAACACTAATCTCCTTTTTGGACTGAAACATACCGCCGTCCACAGAGTGTACCAAATGTCAGCATGGAAGGCATCTTGTTGTCCCACTCAGTCTGATTCACCAAGCTAGGCTTCACCAAGAACCCATTTCCAACCTGGGAAGTCCAGTCTCCCAAACCCTAACCCCAATGTCGGTTTTAACCCTCATTTCCTTTTGGGAATGAAACATCCCCCCCATCCACACGGTGTTCTAGAAGACAGGAGGCAACCCTTCGTGAAGGCCCACTCATTCTGTTTCAACATCCTTGGCTTTTCCGAGGCCATGGTTCACTCCTGGGAAGGCAAGTCTCCCCAACCCTAACCCTAACTTGGATCTTAACCCTAATTTCCTCTTGGGACTGAAACATGTCCCTGTCCACACTGTGTACTAACAGGCAGTATGTTATCCTCCTGATGGCCTACTCAGTCTGTTTTACCAATCGAGGCTTCACCAAGACCCTGGTTCCATCCTGGGAAACCAATTCTCCCCAACCCTAACCCTAATTTGAGTCTTAGCCCTTTTTTCCTTTTTGGACTGAAACATACCGCCGTCCACAGAGTGTACCAAATGTCAGTATGGAAGCCATCTTGATGGCGACTCAGTCTGATTCACCAAGCTAGGCTTCACCAAGAACTCGTTTTCTACCTGGCAAGCCACATCTGCCCATCCCTAGCCCTAACATGAGATTTTACCCCAATTTTCTTGTGCAACTGTAACAAACCGCCGTCCATGCTTTGTAGTAAAAGAAAGAAGGCACCCCGTTCTGATGGCCCACTCAGTCTGTTTTAGCAAGCTTGCCTTCACCAAAGCCC
The DNA here is from genome assembly GCF_057233095.1 of Heloderma suspectum. NCBI lineage: Eukaryota > Metazoa > Chordata > Lepidosauria > Squamata > Helodermatidae > Heloderma > Heloderma suspectum. Next base: position 148,424,208 of record NC_139461.1, read on the forward strand.
TGTTTCCATTCGGGGAAGCCCAGTCTCCCCAATCCTAACCCTAACCTGGGTTTTAACCCTAATTTCCGTTTGGGAATTAAACATCCCCCGTCCAAACAGTGTTCTAAAAGACAGGAGGCAACCCTTGGTGAAGCCCCACTCACTCTATTTCAACATGCTTGGCTTTTCAGAGGCCCTGGTTCACTCCTGGGAAGCCAAGTCTCCACAACCCTAACCCTACCTGGAGTCTTAACCCTAATGTTCTTGTGCGACTGTAACAAACGCCCACCCACAGGTTGACAGTAGGCACACCACTCCTTTGGCCCTGTCAGTCTGTTTCACCATGCTTGGCATCAGCAACACCCTGTTTCCCTTCTGGGAAGCCAAGTCTCCCGACCCCTAACCCTCACTTGGGTCTTAACCCTAATTTCCTCTATGGAATGAAACATGTCCCTGTCCATAGGGTGTATTAACAGGCAGTATGTTATCCTCCTGATGGCCTACTCAGTCTGTTTTACCAATCTAGGCTTCACCAAGACCCTGGTTCCATCCGGGGAAACAAGTCTCCCCAACCCTAACCCTAATTTGAGTCTCAGGCCTAATTTCCTTTTTGGACTGAAACATACCGCCGTCCACAGAGTGTACCAAATGTCAGTATGGAAGACATCTTGATGTCCCACTCAGTCTGATTCAGCAAGTTAGGCTTCACCAAGGACCCGTTTCCAACCTGGGAAGCCACATCTCCCCAACCCTAACCCTAACTTGAGACTTAACCTGATTTTCTTGTGCGAATGTAACAAACCCCCATCCTCATGTTGTACTGAAAGACAGTAGGCACACAATTCCTTTGGCCCTCTCAGTCTGTTTCACCATGCTTGGCTTCAGCAACACCCTGTTTCCATTCTGGGAAGCCATGTCTCCTGACCGCTAACCCTAACTTGGGTCTTAACCCTAATTTTTTCTTCCGACTGAAACATTTCCCTGTCCACATGGTGTACTAACTGGCAGTATGTTATACTCCTGATGGCCTACTCAGTCTGTTTTACCAATCTAGGCTTCACCAAAACCCTGGTTACATCCTGGGAAGCCAAGTCTCCCCAACCCTAACCCTAATTTGAGTCTCAACCCTCATTTTCTTTTTGGACTGAAACATACCGCCGTCCACAGAGTGTATCAAATGTCAGTATGGAAGACATCTTGATGTCCCACTCAGTCTGATTCAGCAAGTTAGGCTTCACCAAGGACCCGTTTCCAACCTGGGAAGCCACATCTCCCCAACCCTAACCCTAACTTCTGACTTAACCCTGATTTTCTTGTGCAAATGTAACAAACCCCCATCCTGATGTTGTACTAAAAGACAGTAGGCATACAATTCCTTTGGCCCTCTCAGTCTGTTTCACCATGCTTGGCTTCAGCAACACCCTGTTTCCATTCTGGGAAGCCATGTCTCCTGACCGCTAACCCTAACTTGGGTCTTAACCCTAATTTTTTCTTTGGACTGAAACATTTCCCTGTCCACATGGTGTACTAACTGGCAGTATGTTATCCTCCTGATGGCCTACTCAGTCTGTTTTAGCAATCTAGGCTTCACCAAGACCCTGGTTACATCCTGGGAAGCCAAGTCTCCCCAACCCTAACCCTAATTTGAGTCTCAGGCCAAATTTCCTTTTTGGACTGAAACATACCGCCGTCCACAGAGTGTACCAAATGTCAGTATGGAAGCCATCTTGATGTCCCACTCAGTCTGATTCAGCAAGCTAGGCTTCACCAAGGATGCGTTTCCAACCTGGGAAGCCACATCTCCCCAACCCTAACCCTCACTTGAGACTTAACCTGATTTTCTTGTGCAAATGTAACAAACCCCCATCCTCATGTTCTACTAAAAGACAGTAGGCACACAATTCCTTTGGCCCTCTCAGTCTGTTTCACCATGCTTGGCTTCAGCAACACCCTGTTTCCCTTCTGGGAAGCCATGTCTCCTGACCGCTAACCCTAACTTGGGTTTTAACCCTAATTTTTTCCTTGGACTGAAACATTTCCCTGTCCACATGGTGTACTAACTGGCAGTATGTTATCCTCCTGATGGCCTACTCAGTCTGTTTTACCAATCTAGGCTTCACCAAAACCCTGGTTACATCCTGGGAAGCCAAGTCTCCCCAACCCTAACCCTAATTTGAGTCTCAGGCCTAATTTCCTTTTTGGACTGAAACATAACGCCGTCCACAGAGTGTACCAAATGTCAGTATGGAAGACATCTTGATGTCCCACTCAGTCTGATTCAGCAAGCTAGGCTTCACCAAGGACGCGTTTCCAACCTGGAAAGCCACATCTCCCCAACCCTAACCCTAACTTGACACTTAACCTGATTTTCTTGTGCAAATGTAACAAACCCCCATCCTCATGTTGTACTAAAAGACAGTAGGCACACAATTCCTTTGGCCCTCTCAGTCTGTTTCACCATGCTTGGCTTCAGCAACACCCTGTTTCCCTTCTGGGAAGCCATGTCTCCTGACCGCTAACCCTAACTTGGGTCTTAACCCTAATTTTTTCCTTGGACTGAAACATTTCCCTGTCCACATGGTGTACTAACTGGCAGTATGTTATACTCCTGATGGCCTACTCAGTCTGTTTTACCAATCTAGGCTTCACCAAAACACTGGTTACATCCTGGGAAGCCAAGTCTCCCCAACCCTAACCCTAATTTGAGTCTCAGGCCCAATTTCCTTTTTGGACTGAAACATAATGCCGTCCACAGAGTGTACCAAATGTCAGTATGGAAGACATCTTGATGTCCCTCTCAGTCTGATTCAGCATGTTAGGCTTCACCAAGGACCCGTTTCCAACCTGGGAAGCCACATCTCCCCATCGCTAGCCCTAACATGAGATTTTACCCTAATTTTCTTGTGCAAATGTAACAAACCCCCATCCTCATGTTGTACTAAAAGACAGTAGGCACACAATTCCTTTGGCCCTCTCAGTCTGTTTCACCATGCTTGGCTTCACCAACACCCTGTTTCCCTTCTGGGAAGCCATGTCTCCTGACCGCTAACCCTAACTTGGGTCTTAACCCTAATTTTTTCTTTGGACTGAAACAGTTCCCTGTCCACATGGTGTACTAACTGGCAGTATGTTATACTCCTGATGACCTACTCAGTCTGTTTTACCAATCTAGGCTTCACCAAAACCCTGGTTACATCCTGGGAAGCCAATTCTCCCCAACCCTAACCCTAATTTGAGTCTTAGCCCTAATTTCCTTTTTGGACTGAAACATACCGCCGTCCACAGAGTGTACCAAATGTCAGTATGGAAGACATCTTGATGTCCCACTCAGTCTGATTCAGCAAGCTAGGCTTCACCAAGGACCCGTTTCCAACCTGGGAAGCCACATCTCCCCAACCCTAACCCTAACTTGAGACTTAACCTGATTTTCTTGTGCAAATGTAACAAACCCCCATCCTCATGTTGTACTAAAAGACAGTAGGCACACGATTCCTTTGGCCCTCTCAGTCTGTTTCACCATGCTTGGCTTCAGCAACACCCTGTTTCCATTCTGGGAAGCCATGTCTCCTGACCGCTAACCCTAACTTGGGTCTTAACCCTAATTTTTTCTTTGGACTGAAACATTTCCCTGTCCACATGGTGTACTAACTGGCAGTATGTTATCCTCCTGATGGCCTACTCAGTCTGTTTTACCAATCTAGGCTTCACCAAAACCCTGGTTACAACCTGGGAAGCCAAGTCTCCCCAACCCTAACCCTAATTTGAGTCTCAGGCCTAATTTCCTTTTTGGACTGAAACATACTGCCGTCCACAGAGTGTACCAAATGTCAGTATGGAAGACATCTTGATGTCCCACTCAGTCTGATTCAGCAAGTTAGGCTTCACCAAGGACCCGTTTCCAACCTGGGAAGCCACATCTCCCCAACCCTAACCCTCACATGAGACTTAACCTGATTTTCTTGTGCAAATGTAACAAACCCCCATCCTCATGTCCTACTAAAAGACAGTAGGCACACGATTCCTTTGGCCCTCTCAGTCTGTTTCACCATGCTTGGCTTCAGCAACACCCTGTTTCCCTTCTGGGAAGCCAAGTCTCCCGACCCCTAACCCTCACTTGGGTCTTAACCCTAATTTTTTCTTTGGACTGAAACATTTCCCTGTCCACATGGTGTACTAACTGGCAGTATGTTATCCTCCTGATGGCCTACTCAGTCTGTTTTACCAATCTAGGCTTCACCAAAACCCTGGTTACATCCTGGGAAGCCAAGTCTCCCCAACCCTAACCCTAATTTGAGTCTTAGCCCTTTTTTCCTTTTTGGACTGAAACATACCGCCGTCCACAGAGTGTAGCAAATGTCAGTATGGAAGCCATCTTGATGGCGACTCAGTCTGATTCACCAAGCTAGGCTTCACCAAGAACTCGTTTTCTACCTGGCAAGCCACATCTCCCCATCCCTAGCCCTAACATGAGATTTTACCCCAATTTTCTTGTGCAACTGTAACAAACCGCCGTCCACGCTTTGTAGTAAAAGAAAGAAGGCACCCCGTTCTGATGGCCCACTCTGTCTGTTTTAGCAAGCTTGCCTTCACCAAAGCCCTGATTCCATTCGGGGAAGCCCAGTCTCCCCAATCCTAACCCTAACCTGGGTTTTAACCCTAATTTCCGTTTGGGAATCAAACATCCCCCGTCCAAACAGTGTTCTAAAAGACAGGAGGCAACCCTTGGTGAAGCCCCACTCACTCTATTTCAACATGCTTGGGTTTTCAGAGGCACTGGTTCACTCCTGGGAAGCCAAGTCTCCACAACCCTAACCCTACCTGGAGTCTTAACCCTAATGTTCTTGTGCGACTGTAACAAACGCCCATCCACAGGTTGACAGTAGGCACACCACTCCTTTGGCCCTGTCAGTCTGTTTCACCATGCTTGGCTTCAGCAACACCCTGTTTCCCTTCTGGGAAGCCAAGTCTCCCGACCCCTAACCCTCACTTGGGTCTTAACCCAAATTTCCTCTATGGAATGAAACATGTCCCTGTCCATAGGGTGTATTAACAGGCAGTATGTTATCCTCCTGATGGCCTACTCAGTCTGTTTTACCAATCTAGGCTTCACCAAGACCCTGGTTCCATCCGGGGAAACAAGTCTCCCCAACCCTAACCCTAATTTGAGTCTCAGGCCTAATTTCCTTTTTGGACTGAAACATACCGCCGTCCACAGAGTGTATCAAATGTCAGTATGGAAGACATCTTGATGTCCCACTCAGTCTGATTCAGCAAGTTAGGCTTCACCAAGGACCCGTTTCCAACCTGGGAAGCCACATCTCCCCAACCCTCACCCTAACTTCTGACTTAACCCTGATTTTCTTGTGCAAATGTAACAAACCCCCATCCTGATGTTGTACTAAAAGACAGTAGGCATACAATTCCTTTGGCCCTCTCAGTCTGTTTCACCATGCTTGGCTTCAGCAACACCCTGTTTCCATTCTGGGAAGCCATGTCTCCTGACCGCTAACCCTAACTTGGGTCTTAACCCTAATTTTTTCTTTGGACTGAAACATTTCCCTGTCCACATGGTGTACTAACTGGCAGTATGTTATCCTCCTGATGGCCTACTCAGTCTGTTTTAGCAATCTAGGCTTCACCAAGACCCTGGTTACATCCTGGGAAGCCAAGTCTCCCCAACCCTAACCCTAATTTGAGTCTCAGGCCAAATTTCCTTTTTGGACTGAAACATACCGCCGTCCACAGAGTGTACCAAATGTCAGTATGGAAGCCATCTTGATGTCCCACTCAGTCTGATTCAGCAAGCTAGGCTTCACCAAGGATGCGTTTCCAACCTGGGAAGCCACATCTCCCCAACCCTAACCCTCACTTGAGACTTAACCTGATTTTCTTGTGCAAATGTAACAAACCCCCATCCTCATGTTCTACTAAAAGACAGTAGGCACACAATTCCTTTGGCCCTCTCAGTCTGTTTCACCATGCTTGGCTTCAGCAACACCCTGTTTCCCTTCTGGGAAGCCATGTCTCCTGACCGCTAACCCTAACTTGGGTTTTAACCCTAATTTTTTCCTTGGACTGAAACATTTCCCTGTCCACATGGTGTACTAACTGGCAGTATGTTATCCTCCTGATGGCCTACTCAGTCTGTTTTACCAATCTAGGCTTCACCAAAACCCTGGTTACATCCTGGGAAGCCAAGTCTCCCCAACCCTAACCCTAATTTGAGTCTCAGGCCTAATTTCCTTTTTGGACTGAAACATAACGCCGTCCACAGAGTGTACCAAATGTCAGTATGGAAGACATCTTGATGTCCCACTCAGTCTGATTCAGCAAGCTAGGCTTCACCAAGGACGCGTTTCCAACCTGGAAAGCCACATCTCCCCAACCCTAACCCTAACTTGACACTTAACCTGATTTTCTTGTGCAAATGTAACAAACCCCCATCCTCATGTTGTACTAAAAGACAGTAGGCACACAATTCCTTTGGCCCTCTCAGTCTGTTTCACCATGCTTGGCTTCAGCAACACCCTGTTTCCCTTCTGGGAAGCCATGTCTCCTGACCGCTAACCCTAACTTGGGTCTTAACCCTAATTTTTTCCTTGGACTGAAACATTTCCCTGTCCACATGGTGTACTAACTGGCAGTATGTTATACTCCTGATGGCCTACTCAGTCTGTTTTACCAATCTAGGCTTCACCAAAACACTGGTTACATCCTGGGAAGCCAAGTCTCCCCAACCCTAACCCTAATTTGAGTCTCAGGCCCAATTTCCTTTTTGGACTGAAACATAATGCCGTCCACAGAGTGTACCAAATGTCAGTATGGAAGACATCTTGATGTCCCTCTCAGTCTGATTCAGCATGTTAGGCTTCACCAAGGACCCGTTTCCAACCTGGGAAGCCACATCTCCCCATCGCTAGCCCTAACATGAGATTTTACCCTAATTTTCTTGTGCAAATGTAACAAACCCCCATCCTCATGTTGTACTAAAAGACAGTAGGCACACAATTCCTTTGGCCCTCTCAGTCTGTTTCACCATGCTTGGCTTCAGCAACACCCTGTTTCCCTTCTGGGAAGCCATGTCTCCTGACCGCTAACCCTAACTTGGGTCTTAACCCTAATTTTTTCTTTGGACTGAAACAGTTCCCTGTCCACATGGTGTACTAACTGGCAGTATGTTATACTCCTGATGACCTACTCAGTCTGTTTTACCAATCTAGGCTTCACCAAAACCCTGGTTACATCCTGGGAAGCCAATTCTCCCCAACCCTAACCCTAATTTGAGTCTTAGCCCTAATTTCCTTTTTGGACTGAAACATACCGCCGTCCACAGAGTGTACCAAATGTCAGTATGGAAGACATCTTGATGTCCCACTCAGTCTGATTCAGCAAGCTAGGCTTCACCAAGGACCCGTTTCCAACCTGGGAAGCCACATCTCCCCAACCCTAACCCTAACTTGAGACTTAACCTGATTTTCTTGTGCAAATGTAACAAACCCCCATCCTCATGTTGTACTAAAAGACAGTAGGCACACGATTCCTTTGGCCCTCTCAGTCTGTTTCACCATGCTTGGCTTCAGCAACACCCTGTTTCCATTCTGGGAAGCCATGTCTCCTGACCGCTAACCCTAACTTGGGTCTTAACCCTAATTTTTTCTTTGGACTGAAACATTTCCCTGTCCACATGGTGTACTAACTGGCAGTATGTTATCCTCCTGATGGCCTACTCAGTCTGTTTTACCAATCTAGGCTTCACCAAAACCCTGGTTACATCCTGGGAAGCCAAGTCTCCCCAACCCTAACCCTAATTTGAGTCTTAGCCCTTTTTTCCTTTTTGGACTGAAACATACCGCCGTCCACAGAGTGTACCAAATGTCAGTATGGAAGCCATCTTGATGGCGACTCAGTCTGATTCACCAAGCTAGGCTTCACCAAGGACCCGTTTCCAACCTGGGAAGCCACATCTCCCCAACCCTAACCCTAACTTGAGACTTAACCTGATTTTCTTGTGCAAATGTAACAAACCCCCATCCTCATGTTGTACTAAAAGACAGTAGGCACACGATTCCTTTGGCCCTCTCAGTCTGTTTCACCATGCTTGGCTTCAGCAACACCCTGTTTCCCTTCTGGGAAGCCATGTCTCCTGACCGCTAACCCTAACTTGGGTCTTAACCCTAATTTTTTCTTTGGTCTGAAACATTTCCCTGTCCACATGGTGTACTAACTGGCAGTATGTTATCCTCCTGATGGCCTACTCAGTCTGTTTTACCAATCTAGGCTTCACCAAAACCCTGGTTACAACCTGGGAAGCCAAGTCTCCCCAACCCTAACCCTAATTTGAGTCTCAGGCCTAATTTCCTTTTTGGACTGAAACATACTGCCGTCCACAGAGTGTACCAAATGTCAGTATGGAAGACATCTTGATGTCCCACTCAGTCTGATTCAGCAAGTTAGGCTTCACCAAGGACCCGTTTCCAACCTGGGAAGCCACATCTCCCCAACCCTAACCCTCACATGAGACTTAACCTGATTTTCTTGTGCAAATGTAACAAACCCCCATCCTCATGTCCTACTAAAAGACAGTAGGCACACGATTCCTTTGGCCCTCTCAGTCTGTTTCACCATGCTTGGCTTCAGCAACACCCTGTTTCCCTTCTGGGAAGCCAAGTCTCCCGACCCCTAACCCTCACTTGGGTCTTAACCCTAATTTTTTCTTTGGACTGAAACATTTCCCTGTCCACATGGTGTACTAACTGGCAGTATGTTATCCTCCTGATGGCCTACTCAGTCTGTTTTACCAATCTAGGCTTCACCAAAACCCTGGTTACATCCTGGGAAGCCAAGTCTCCCCAACCCTAACCCTAATTTGAGTCTTAGCCCTTTTTTCCTTTTTGGACTGAAACATACCGCCGTCCACAGAGTGTACCAAATGTCAGTATGGAAGCCATCTTGATGGCGACTCAGTCTGATTCACCAAGCTAGGCTTCACCAAGAACTCGTTTTCTACCTGGCAAGCCACATCTCCCCATCCCTAGCCCTAACATGAGATTTTACCCCAATTTTCTTGTGCAACTGTAACAAACCGCCGTCCACGCTTTGTAGTAAAAGAAAGAAGGCACCCCGTTCTGATGGCCCACTCAGTCTGTTTTAGCAAGCTTGCCTTCACCAAAGCCCTGTTTCCATTCGGGGAAGCCCAGTCTCCCCAATCCTAACCCTAACCTGGGTTTTAACCCTAATTTCCGTTTGGGAATCAAACATCCCCCGTCCAAACAGTGTTCTAAAAGACAGGAGGCAACCCTTGGTGAAGCCCCACTCACTCTATTTCAACATGCTTGGCTTTTCAGAGGCCCTGGTTCACTCCTGGGAAGCCAAGTCTCCACAACCCTAACCCTACCTGGAGTCTTAACCCTAATGTTCTTGTGCGACTGTAACAAACGCCCATCCACAGGTTGACAGTAGGCACACCACTCCTTTGGCCCTGTCAGTCTGTTTCACCATGCTTGGCTTCAGCAACACCCTGTTTCCCTTCTGGGAAGCCAAGTCTCCCGACCCCTAACCCTCACTTGGGTCTTAACCCAAATTTCCTCTATGGATTGAAACATGTCCCTGTCCATAGGGTGTATTAACAGGCAGTATGTTATCCTTCTGATGGCCTACTCAGTCTGTTTTACCAAATTAGGCTTCACCAAGACCCTGGTTCCCTCCTGGGAAAACAAGTCTCCCCAACCCTAAAACTAATTTGAGTCTCAGGCCTAATTTCCTTTTTGGACTGAAACATACTGCCGTCCACAGAGTGTACCAAATGTCAGTATGGAAGACATCTTGATGTCCCACTCAGTCTGATTCAGCAAGTTAGGCTTCACCAAGGACCCGTTTCCAACCTGGGAAGCCACATCTCCCCAACCCTAACCCTAACTTGAGACTTAACCTGATTTTCTTGTGCAAATTTAACAAACCCCCATCCTCATGTCCTACTAAAAGACAGTAGGCACACGATTCGTTTGGCCCTCTCAGTCTGTTTCACCATGCTTGGCTTCAGCAACACCCTGTTTCCCTTCTGGGAAGCCAAGTCTCCCGACCCCTAACCCTCACTTGGGTCTTAACCCAAATATCCTCTATGGAATGAAACATCTCCCTCTCCATAGGGTGTATTAACAGGCAGTATGTTATCCTCCGGATGGCCTACTCAGTCTGTTTTACCAATCTATGCTTCACCAAGACCCTGGTTCCATCCTGGGAAACCAATTCTCCCCAACCCTAACCCTAATTTGAGTCTCAGCCCATTTTTCCTTTTTGGACTGAAACATACCGCCGTCCACAGAGTGTACCAAATGTCAGTATGGAAGCCATCTTGATGGCGACTCAGTCTGATTCACCAAGCTAGGCTTCACCAAGAACTCGTTTTCTACCTGGCAAGCCACATCTCCCCTTCCCTAGCCCTAACATGAGATTTTACCCCAATTTTCTTGTGCAACTGTAACAAACCGCCGTCCACGCTTTGAAGTAAAAGAAAGAAGGCACCCCGTTCTGATGGCCCACTCAGTCTGTTTTAGCAAGCTTGCCTTCACCAAAGCCCTGATTCCATTCGGGGAAGCCCAGTCTCCCCAATCCTAACCCTAACCTGGGTTTTAACCCTAATTTCCGTTTGGGAATCAAACATCCCCCGTCCAAACAGTGTTCTAAAAGACAGGAGGCAACCCTTGGTGAAGCCCCACTCACTCTATTTCAACATGCTTGGCTTTTCAGAGGCACTGGTTCACTCCTGGGAAGCCAAGTCTCCACAACCCTAACCCTACCTGGAGTCTTAACCCTAATGTTCTTGTGCGACTGTAACAAACGCCCATCCACAGGTTGACAGTAGGCACACCACTCCTTTGGCCCTGTCAGTCTGTTTCACCATGCTTGGCTTCAGCAACACCCTGTTTCCCTTCTGGGAAGCCAAGTCTCCCGACCCCTAACCCTCACTTGGGTCTTAACCCAAATTTCCTCTATGGAATGAAACATGTCCCTGTCCATAGGGTGTATTAACAGGCAGTATGTTATCCTCCTGATGGCCTACTCAGTCTGTTTTACCAATCTAGGCTTCACCAAGACCCTGGTTCCATCCGGGGAAACAAGTCTCCCCAACCCTAACCCTAATTTGAGTCTCAGGCCTAATTTCCTTTTTGGACTGAAACATACCGCCGTCCACAGAGTGTATCAAATGTCAGTATGGAAGACATCTTGATGTCCCACTCAGTCTGATTCAGCAAGTTAGGCTTCACCAAGGACCCGTTTCCAACCTGGGAAGCCACATCTCCCCAACCCTCACCCTAACTTCTGACTTAACCCTGATTTTCTTGTGCAAATGTAACAAACCCCCATCCTGATGTTGTACTAAAAGACAGTAGGCATACAATTCCTTTGGCCCTCTCAGTCTGTTTCACCATGCTTGGCTTCAGCAACACCCTGTTTCCATTCTGGGAAGCCATGTCTCCTGACCGCTAACCCTAACTTGGGTCTTAACCCTAATTTTTTCTTTGGACTGAAACATTTCCCTGTCCACATGGTGTACTAACTGGCAGTATGTTATCCTCCTGATGGCCTACTCAGTCTGTTTTAGCAATCTAGGCTTCACCAAGACCCTGGTTACATCCTGGGAAGCCAAGTCTCCCCAACCCTAACCCTAATTTGAGTCTCAGGCCAAATTTCCTTTTTGGACTGAAACATACCGCCGTCCACAGAGTGTACCAAATGTCAGTATGGAAGCCATCTTGATGTCCCACTCAGTCTGATTCAGCAAGCTAGGCTTCACCAAGGATGCGTTTCCAACCTGGGAAGCCACATCTCCCCAACCCTAACCCTCACTTGAGACTTAACCTGATTTTCTTGTGCAAATGTAACAAACCCCCATCCTCATGTTCTACTAAAAGACAGTAGGCACACAATTCCTTTGGCCCTCTCAGTCTGTTTCACCATGCTTGGCTTCAGCAACACCCTGTTTCCCTTCTGGGAAGCCATGTCTCCTGACCGCTAACCCTAACTTGGGTTTTAACCCTAATTTTTTCCTTGGACTGAAACATTTCCCTGTCCACATGGTGTACTAACTGGCAGTATGTTATCCTCCTGATGGCCTACTAAGTCTGTTTTACCAATCTAGGCTTCACCAAAACCCTGGTTACATCCTGGGAAGCCAAGTCTCCCCAACCCTAACCCTAATTTGAGTCTCAGGCCTAATTTCCTTTTTGGACTGAAACATAACGCCGTCCACAGAGTGTACCAAATGTCAGTATGGAAGACATCTTGATGTCCCACTCAGTCTGATTCAGCAAGCTAGGCTTCACCAAGGACGCGTTTCCAACCTGGAAAGCCACATCTCCCCAACCCTAACCCTAACTTGACACTTAACCTGATTTTCTTGTGCAAATGTAACAAACCCCCATCCTCATGTTGTACTAAAAGACAGTAGGCACACAATTCCTTTGGCCCTCTCAGTCTGTTTCACCATGCTTGGCTTCAGCAACACCCTGTTTCCCTTCTGGGAAGCCATGTCTCCTGACCGCTAACCCTAACTTGGGTCTTAACCCTAATTTTTTCCTTGGACTGAAACATTTCCCTGTCCACATGGTGTACTAACTGGCAGTATGTTATACTCCTGATGGCCTACTCAGTCTGTTTTACCAATCTAGGCTTCACCAAAACACTGGTTACATCCTGGGAAGCCAAGTCTCCCCAACCCTAACCCTAATTTGAGTCTCAGGCCCAATTTCCTTTTTGGACTGAAACATAATGCCGTCCACAGAGTGTACCAAATGTCAGTATGGAAGACATCTTGATGTCCCTCTCAGTCTGATTCAGCATGTTAGGCTTCACCAAGGACCCGTTTCCAACCTGGGAAGCCACATCTCCCCATCGCTAGCCCTAACATGAGATTTTACCCTAATTTTCTTGTGCAAATGTAACAAACCCCCATCCTCATGTTGTACTAAAAGACAGTAGGCACACAATTCCTTTGGCCCTCTCAGTCTGTTTCACCATGCTTGGCTTCACCAACACCCTGTTTCCCTTCTGGGAAGCCATGTCTCCTGACCGCTAACCCTAACTTGGGTCTTAACCCTAATTTTTTCTTTGGACTGAAACAGTTCCCTGTCCACATGGTGTACTAACTGGCAGTATGTTATACTCCTGATGACCTACTCAGTCTGTTTTACCAATCTAGGCTTCACCAAAACCCTGGTTACATCCTGGGAAGCCAATTCTCCCCAACCCTAACCCTAATTTGAGTCTTAGCCCTAATTTCCTTTTTGGACTGAAACATACCGCCGTCCACAGAGTGTACCAAATGTCAGTATGGAAGACATCTTGATGTCCCACTCAGTCTGATTCAGCAAGCTAGGCTTCACCAAGGACCCGTTTCCAACCTGGGAAGCCACATCTCCCCAACCCTAACCCTAACTTGAGACTTAACCTGATTTTCTTGTGCAAATGTAACAAACCCCCATCCTCATGTTGTACTAAAAGACAGTAGGCACACGATTCCTTTGGCCCTCTCAGTCTGTTTCACCATGCTTGGCTTCAGCAACACCCTGTTTCCATTCTGGGAAGCCATGTCTCCTGACCGCTAACCCTAACTTGGGTCTTAACCCTAATTTTTTCTTTGGACTGAAACATTTCCCTGTCCACATGGTGTACTAACTGGCAGTATGTTATCCTCCTGATGGCCTACTCAGTCTGTTTTACCAATCTAGGCTTCACCAAAACCCTGGTTACATCCTGGGAAGCCAAGTCTCCCCAACCCTAACCCTAATTTGAGTCTTAGCCCTTTTTTCCTTTTTGGACTGAAACATACCGCCGTCCACAGAGTGTACCAAATGTCAGTATGGAAGCCATCTTGATGGCGACTCAGTCTGATTCACCAAGCTAGGCTTCACCAAGGACCCGTTTCCAACCTGGGAAGCCACATCTCCCCAACCCTAACCCTAACTTGAGACTTAACCTGATTTTCTTGTGCAAATGTAACAAACCCCCATCCTCATGTTGTACTAAAAGACAGTAGGCACACGATTCCTTTGGCCCTCTCAGTCTGTTTCACCATGCTTGGCTTCAGCAACACCCTGTTTCCCTTCTGGGAAGCCATGTCTCCTGACCGCTAACCCTAACTTGGGTCTTAACCCTAATTTTTTCTTTGGACTGAAACATTTCCCTGTCCACATGGTGTACTAACTGGCAGTATGTTATCCTCCTGATGGCCTACTCAGTCTGTTTTACCAATCTAGGCTTCACCAAAACCCTGGTTACAACCTGGGAAGCCAAGTCTCCCCAACCCTAACCCTAATTTGAGTCTCAGGCCTAATTTCCTTTTTGGACTGAAACATACTGCCGTCCACAGAGTGTACCAAATGTCAGTATGGAAGACATCTTGATGTCCCACTCAGTCTGATTCAGCAAGTTAGGCTTCACCAAGGACCCGTTTCCAACCTGGGAAGCCACATCTCCCCAACCCTAACCCTCACATGAGACTTAACCTGATTTTCTTGTGCAAATGTAACAAACCCCCATCCTCATGTCCTACTAAAAGACAGTAGGCACACGATTCCTTTGGCCCTCTCAGTCTGTTTCACCATGCTTGGCTTCAGCAACACCCTGTTTCCCTTCTGGGAAGCCAAGTCTCCCGACCCCTAACCCTCACTTGGGTCTTAACCCAAATATCCTCTATGGAATGAAACATCTCCCTCTCCATAGGGTGTATTAACAGGCAGTATGTTATCCTCCTGATGGCCTACTCAGTCTGTTTTACCAATCTATGCTTCACCAAGACCCTGGTTCCATCCTGGGAAACCAATTCTCCCCAACCCTAACCCTAATTTGAGTCTTAGCCCTTTTTTCCTTTTTGGACTGAAACATACCGCCGTCCACAGAGTGTACCAAATGTCAGTATGGAAGCCATCTTGATGGCGACTCAGTCTGATTCACCAAGCTAGGCTTCACCAAGAACTCGTTTTCTACCTGGCAAGCCACATCTCCCCATCCCTAGCCCTAACATGAGATTTTACCCCAATTTTCTTGTGCAACTGTAACAAACCGCCGTCCACGCTTTGTAGTAAAAGAAAGAAGGCACCCCGTTCTGATGGCCCACTCTGTCTGTTTTAGCAAGCTTGCCTTCACCAAAGCCCTGTTTCCATTCGGGGAAGCCCAGTCTCCCCAATCCTAACCCTAACCTGGTTTTTAACCCTAATTTCCGTGTGGGAATCAAACATCCCCCGTCCAAACAGTGTTCTAAAAGACAGGAGGCAACCCTTGGTGAAGCCCCACTCACTCTATTTCAACATGCTTGGCTTTTCAGAGGCCCTGGTTCACTCCTGGGAAGCCAAGTCTCCACAACCCTAACCCTACCTGGAGTCTTAACCCTAATGTTCTTGTGCGACTGTAACAAACGCCCATCCACAGGTTGACAGTAGGCACACCACTCCTTTGGCCCTGTCAGTCTGTTTCACCATGCTTGGCTTCAGCAACACCCTGTTTCCCTTCTGGGAAGCCAAGTCTCCCGACCCCTAACCCTCACTTGGGTCTTAACCCAAATTTCCTCTATGGATTGAAACATGTCCCTGTCCATAGGGTGTATTAACAGGCAGTATGTTATCCTCCTGATGGCCTACTCAGTCTGTTTTACCAAATTAGGCTTCACCAAGACCCTGGTTCCCTCCTGGGAAAACAAGTCTCCCCAACCCTAAAACTAATTTGAGTCTCAGGCCTAATTTCCTTTTTGGACTGAAACATACCGCCGTCCACAGAGTGTACCAAATGTCAGTATGGAAGACATCTTGATGTCCCACTCAGTCTGATTCAGCAAGTTAGGCTTCACCAAGGACCCGTTTCCAACCTGGGAAGCCACATCTCCCCAACCCTAACCCTAACTTGAGACTTAACCTGATTTTCTTGTGCAAATGTAACAAACCCCCATCCTCACGTTGTACTAAAAGACAGTAGGCACACAATTCCTTTGGCCCTCTCAGTCTGTTTCACCATGCTTGGCTTCAGCAACACCGTGTTTCCATTCTGGGAAGCCATATCTCCTGACAGCTAACCCTAACTTGGGTCTTAACCCTAATTTTTTTCTTCCGACTGAAACATTTCCCTGTCCACATGGTGTACTAACTGGCAGTATGTTATACTCCTGATGGCCTACTCAGTCTGTTTTACCAATCTAGGCTTCACCAAAACCCTGGTTACATCCTGGGAAGCCAAGTCTCCCCAACCCTAACCCTAATTTGAGTCTCAACCCTCATTTCCTTTTGGGACTGAAACATACCGCCATCCACAGAGTGTACCAAATGTCAGTATGGAAGACATCTTGATGTCCCACTCAGTCTGATTCAGCAAGCTAGGCTTCACCAAGGACCCATTTCCAACCTGGGAAGCCACATCTCCCCAACCCTAATCCTAACTTGAGACTTAACCTGATTTTCTTGTGCAAATGTAACAAACCCCCATCCTCATGTGGTACTAAAAGACAGTAGGCACACAATTCCTTTGGTCCTCTCAGTCTGTTTCACCATGCTTGGCTTCAGCAACACCCTGTTTCCCTTCTGGGAAGCCAAGTCTCCCGACCCCTAACCCTCACTTGGGTCTTAACCCAAATTTCCTCTATGGAATGAAACATCTCCCTCTCCATAGGGTGTATTAACAGGCAGTATGTTATCCTCCGGATGGCCTACTCAGTCTGTTTTACCAATCTATGCTTCACCAAGACCCTGGTTCCATCCTGGGAAACCAATTCTCCCCAACCCTAACCCTAATTTGAGTCTCAGCCCGTTTTTCCTTTTTGGACTGAAACATACCGCCGTCCACAGAGTGTACCAAATGTCAGTATGGAAGCCATCTTGATGGCGACTCAGTCTGATTCACCAAGCTAGGCTTCACCAAGAACTCGTTTTCTACCTGGCAAGCCACATCTCCCCTTCCCTAGCCCTAACATGAGATTTTACCCCAATTTTCTTGTGCAACTGTAACAAACCGCCGTCCACGCTTTGAAGTAAAAGAAAGAAGGCACCCCGTTCTGATGGCCCACTCAGTCTGTTTTAGCAAGCTTGCCTTCACCAAAGCCCTGATTCCATTCGGGGAAGCCCAGTCTCCCCAATCCTAACCCTAACCTGGGTTTTAACCCTAATTTCCGTTTGGGAATCAAACATCCCCCGTCCAAACAGTGTTCTAAAAGACAGGAGGCAACCTTTGGTGAAGCCCCACTCACTCTATTTCAACATGCTTGGCTTTTCAGAGGCCCTGGTTCACTCCTGGGAAGCCAAGTCTCCACAACCCTAACCCTACCTGGAGTCGTAACCCTAATGTTCTTGTGCGACTGTAACAAACGCCCATCCACAGGTTGACAGTAGGCACACCACTCCTTTGGCCCTGTCAGTCTGTTTCACCATGCTTGGCTTCAGCAACACCCTGTTTCCCTTCTGGGAAGCCAAGTCTCCCGACCCCTAACCCTCACTTGGGTCTTAACCCAAATTTCCTCTATGGAATGAAACATGTCCCTGTCCATAGGGTGTATTAACAGGCAGTATGTTATCCTCCTGATGGCCTACTCAGTCTGTTTTACCAATCTATGCTTCACCAAGACCCTGGTTCCATCCTGGGAAACCAATTCTCCCCAACCCTAACCCTAATTTGAGTCTTAGCCCTAATTTCCTTTTTGGACTGAAACATACCGCCGTCCACAGAGTGTACCAAATGTCAGTATGGAAGACATCTTGATGTCCCACTCAGTCTGATTCAGCAAGCTAGGCTTCACCAAGGACCTATTTCCAGCCTGGGAAGCCACATCTCCCCAACCCTAACCCTAACTTGAGACTCAACCTGATTTCGTTGTGCAAATGTAACAAACCCCCATCATCATGTTGTACTAAAAGACAGTAGGCACACAATTCCTTTGGCCCTCTCAGTCTGTTTCACCATGCTTGGCTTCAGCAACACCGTGTTTCCATTCTGGGAAGCCATATCTCCTGACAGCTAACCCTAACTTGGGTCTTAACCCTAATTTTTTTCTTCCGAATGAAACATTTCCCTGTCCACATGGTGTACTAACTGGCAGTATGTTATACTCCTGATGGCCTACTCAGTCTGTTTTACCAATCTAGGCTTCACCAAAACCCTGGTTACATCCTGGGAAGCCAAGTGTCCCCAACCCTAACCCTAATTTGAGTCTCAACCCTCATTTCCTTTTGGGACTGAAACATACCGCCATCCACAGAGTGTACCAAATGTCAGTATGGAAGCCATCTTGATGTCCCACTCAGTCTGATTCAGCAAGCTAGGCTTCACCAAGGACCCATTTCCAACCTGGGAAGCCACATCTCCCCAACCCTAACCCTAACTTCCGACTTAACCCTGATTTTCTTGTGCAAATGTAACAAACCCCCATCCTCATGTTGTACTAAAAGACAGTAGGCATACAATTCCTTTGGCCGTCTCAGTCTGTTTCACCATGCTTGGCTTCAGCAACACCCTGTTTCCATTCTGGGAAGCCATGTCTCCTGACCGCTAACCCTAACTTGGGTCTTAACCCTAATTTTTTCTTTGGACTGAAACATTTCCCTGTCCACATGGTGTACTAACTGGCAGTATGTTCTCCTCCTGATGGCCTACTCAGTCTGTTTTAGCAATCTAGGCTTCACCAAGACCCTGGTTACATCCTGGGAAGCCAAGTCTCCCCAACCCTAACCCTAATTTGAGTCTCAGGCCAAATTTCCTTTTTGGACTGAAACATACCGCCATCCACAGAGTGTACCAAATGTCAGTATGGAAGACATCTTGATGTCCCACTCAGTCTGATTCAGCAAGCTAGGCTTCACCAAGGACCCATTTCCAACCTGGGAAGCCACATCTCCCCAACCCTAACCCTAACTTGAGACTTAACCTGATTTTCTTGTGCAAATGTAACAAACCCCCATCCTCATGTGGTACTAAAAGACAGTAGGCACACAATTCCTTTGGTCCTCTCAGTCTGTTTCACCATGCTTGGCTTCAGCAACACCCTGTTTCCCTTCTGGGAAGCCAAGTCTCCCGACCCCTAACCCTCACTTGGGTCTTAACCCAAATTTCCTCTATGGAATGAAACATCTCCCTCTCCATAGGGTGTATTAACAGGCAGTATGTTATCCGCCGGATGGCCTACTCAGTCTGTTTTACCAATCTATGCTTCACCAAGACCCTGGTTCCATCCTGGGAAACCAATTCTCCCCAACCCTAACCCTAATTTGAGTCTCAGCCCGTTTTTCCTTTTTGGACTGAAACATACCGCCGTCCACAGAGTGTACCAAATGTCAGTATGGAAGCCATCTTGATGGCAACTCAGTCTGATTCACCAAGCTAGGCTTCACCAAGAACTCGTTTTCTACCTGGCAAGCCACATCTCCCCTTCCCTAGCCCTAACATGAGATTTTACCCCAATTTTCTTGTGCAACTGTAACAAACCGCCGTCCACGCTTTGAAGTAAAAGAAAGAAGGCACCCCGTTCTGATGGCCCACTCAGTCTGTTTTAGAAAGCTTGCCTTCACCGAAGCCCTGATTCCATTCGGGGAAGCCCAGTGTCCCCAATCCTAACCCTAACCTGGGTTTTAACCCTAATTTCCGTTTGGGAATCAAACATCCCCCGTCCAAACAGTGTTCTAAAAGACAGGAGGCAACCCTTGGTGAAGCCCCACTCACTCTATTTCAACATGCTTGGCTTTTCAGAGGCCCTGGTTCACTCCTGGGAAGCCAAGTCTACACAACCCTAACCCTACCTGGAGTCTTAACCCTAATGTTCTTGTGCGACTGTAACAAACGCCCATCCACAGGTTGACAGTAGGCACACCACTCCTTTGGCCCTGTCAGTCTGTTTCACCATGCTTGGCTTCAGCAACACCCTGTTTCCCTTCTGGGAAGCCAAGTCTCCCGACCCCTAACCCACACTTGGGTCTTAACCCAAATTTCCTCTATGGAATGAAACATGTCCCTGTCCATAGGGTGTATTAACAGGCAGTATGTTATCCTCCTGATGGCCTACTCAGTCTGTTTTACCAATCTAGGCTTCACCAAAACCCTGGTTACATCCTGGGAAGCCAAGTCTCCCCAACCCTAACCCTAATTTGAGTCTCAACCCTCATTTCCTTTTGGGACTGAAACATACCGCCATCCACAGAGTGTACCAAATGTCAGTATGGAAGACATCTTGATGTCCCACTCAGTCTGATTCAGCAAGCTAGGCTTCACCAAGGACCCATTTCCAACCTGGGAAGCCACATCTCCCCAACCCTAACCCTAACTTCTGACTTAACCCTGATTTTCTTGTGCAAATGTAACAAACCCCCATCCTCATGTCCTACTAAAAGACAGTAGGCATACAATTCCTTTGGCCCTCTCAGTCTGTTTCACCATGCTTGGCTTCAGCAACACCCTGTTTCCATTCTGGGAAGCCATGTCTCCTGACCGCTAACCCTAACTTGGGTCTTAACCCTAATTTTTTCTTTGGACTGAAACATTTCCCTGTCCACATGGTGTACTAACTGGCAGTATGTTCTCCTCCTGATGGCCTACTCAGTCTGTTTTACCAATCTAGGCTTCACCAAGACCCTGGTTACATCCTGGGAAGCCAAGTCTCCCCAACCCTAACCCTAATTTGAGTCTCAGGCCAAATTTCCTTTTTGGACTGAAACATACCGCCGTCCACAGAGTGTACCAAATGTCAGTATGGAAGCCATCTTGATGTCCCACTCAGTCTGATTCAGCAAGCTAGGCTTCACCAAGGACGCGTTTCCAACCTGGGAAGCCACATCTCCCCAACCCTAACCCTAACTTGAGACTTAACCTGATTTTCTTGTGCGAATGTAACAAACCCCCATCCTCATGTTGTACTAAAAGACAGTAGGCACACAATTCCTTTGGCCCTCTCAGTCTGTTTCACCATGCTTGGCTTCACCAACACCCTGTTTCCCTTCTGGGAAGCCATGTCTCCTGACCGCTAACCCTAACTTGGGTCTTAACCCTAATTTTTTCTTTGGACTGAAACAGTTCCCTGTCCACATGGTGTACTAACTGGCAGTATGTTATACTCCTGATGACCTACTCAGTCTGTTTTACCAATCTAGGCTTCACCAAAACCCTGGTTACATCCTGGGAAGCCAATTCTCCCCAACCCTAACCCTAATTTGAGTCTTAGCCCTAATTTCCTTTTTGGACTGAAACATACCGCCGTCCACAGAGTGTACCAAATGTCAGTATGGAAGACATCTTGATGTCCCACTCAGTCTGATTCAGCAAGCTAGGCTTCACCAAGGACCCGTTTCCAACCTGGGAAGCCACATCTCCCCAACCCTAACCCTAACTTGAGACTTAACCTGATTTTCTTGTGCAAATGTAACAAACCCCCATCCTCATGTTGTACTAAAAGACAGTAGGCACACGATTCCTTTGGCCCTCTCAGTCTGTTTCACCATGCTTGGCTTCAGCAACACCCTGTTTCCATTCTGGGAAGCCATGTATCCTGACCGCTAACCCTAACTTGGGTCTTAACCCTAATTTTTTCTTTGGACTGAAACATTTCCCTGTCCACATGGTGTACTAACTGGCAGTATGTTATCCTCCTGATGGCCTACTCAGTCTGTTTTACCAATCTAGGCTTCACCAAAACCCTGGTTACATCCTGGGAAGCCAAGTCTCCCCAACCCTAACCCTAATTTGAGTCTTAGCCCTTTTTTCCTTTTTGGACTGAAACATACCGCCGTCCACAGAGTGTACCAAATGTCAGTATGGAAGCCATCTTGATGGCGACTCAGTCTGATTCACCAAGCTAGGCTTCACCAAGGACCCGTTTCCAACCTGGGAAGCCACATCTCCCCAACCCTAACCCTAACTTGAGACTTAACCTGATTTTCTTGTGCAAATGTAACAAACCCCCATCCTCATGTTGTACTAAAAGACAGTAGGCACACGATTCCTTTGGCCCTCTCAGTCTGTTTCACCATGCTTGGCTTCAGCAACACCCTGTTTCCCTTCTGGGAAGCCATGTCTCCTGACCGCTAACCCTAACTTGGGTCTTAACCCTAATTTTTTCTTTGGACTGAAACATTTCCCTGTCCACATGGTGTACTAACTGGCAGTATGTTATCCTCCTGATGGCCTACTCAGTCTGTTTTACCAATCTAGGCTTCACCAAAACCCTGGTTACAACCTGGGAAGCCAAGTCTCCCCAACCCTAACCCTAATTTGAGTCTCAGGCCTAATTTCCTTTTTGGACTGAAACATACTGCCGTCCACAGAGTGTACCAAATGTCAGTATGGAAGACATCTTGATGTCCCACTCAGTCTGATTCAGCAAGTTAGGCTTCACCAAGGACCCGTTTCCAACCTGGGAAGCCACATCTCCCCAACCCTAACCCTAACTTGAGACTTAACCTGATTTTCTTGTGCAAATTTAACAAACCCCCATCCTCATGTCCTACTAAAAGACAGTAGGCACACGATTCGTTTGGCCCTCTCAGTCTGTTTCACCATGCTTGGCTTCAGCAACACCCTGTTTCCCTTCTGGGAAGCCAAGTCTCCCGACCCCTAACCCTCACTTGGGTCTTAACCCAAATATCCTCTATGGAATGAAACATCTCCCTCTCCATAGGGTGTATTAACAGGCAGTATGTTATCCTCCGGATGGCCTACTCAGTCTGTTTTACCAATCTATGCTTCACCAAGACCCTGGTTCCATCCTGGGAAACCAATTCTCCCCAACCCTAACCCTAATTTGAGTTTCAGCCCATTTTTCCTTTTTGGACTGAAACATACCGCCGTCCACAGAGTGTACCAAATGTCAGTATGGAAGCCATCTTGATGGCGACTCAGTCTGATTCACCAAGCTAGGCTTCACCAAGAACTCGTTTTCTACCTGGCAAGCCACATCTCCCCTTCCCTAGCCCTAACATGAGATTTTACCCCAATTTTCTTGTGCAACTGTAACAAACCGCCGTCCACGCTTTGAAGTAAAAGAAAGAAGGCACCCCGTTCTGATGGCCCACTCAGTCTGTTTTAGCAAGCTTGCCTTCACCAAAGCCCTGATTCCATTCGGGGAAGCCCAGTCTCCCCAATCCTAACCCTAACCTGGGTTTTAACCCTAATTTCCGTTTGGGAATCAAACATCCCCCGTCCAAACAGTGTTCTAAAAGACAGGAGGCAACCCTTGGTGAAGCCCCACTCACTCTATTTCAACATGCTTGGCTTTTCAGAGGCACTGGTTCACTCCTGGGAAGCCAAGTCTCCACAACCCTAACCCTACCTGGAGTCTTAACCCTAATGTTCTTGTGCGACTGTAACAAACGCCCATCCACAGGTTGACAGTAGGCACACCACTCCTTTGGCCCTGTCAGTCTGTTTCACCATGCTTGGCTTCAGCAACACCCTGTTTCCCTTCTGGGAAGCCAAGTCTCCCGACCCCTAACCCTCACTTGGGTCTTAACCCAAATTTCCTCTATGGAATGAAACATGTCCCTGTCCATAGGGTGTATTAACAGGCAGTATGTTATCCTCCTGATGGCCTACTCAGTCTGTTTTACCAATCTAGGCTTCACCAAGACCCTGGTTCCATCCGGGGAAACAAGTCTCCCCAACCCTAACCCTAATTTGAGTCTCAGGCCTAATTTCCTTTTTGGACTGAAACATACCGCCGTCCACAGAGTGTATCAAATGTCAGTATGGAAGACATCTTGATGTCCCACTCAGTCTGATTCAGCAAGCTAGGCTTCACCAAGGACCCATTTCCAACCTGGGAAGCCACATCTCCCCAACCCTCACCCTAACTTCTGACTTAACCCTGATTTTCTTGTGCAAATGTAACAAACCCCCATCCTCATGTCCTACTAAAAGACAGTAGGCATACAATTCCTTTGGCCCTCTCAGTCTGTTTCACCATGCTTGGCTTCAGCAACACCCTGTTTCCATTCTGGGAAGCCATGTCTCCTGACCGCTAACCCTAACTTGGGTCTTAACCCTAATTTTTTCTTTGGACTGAAACATTTCCCTGTCCACATGGTGTACTAACTGGCAGTATGTTCTCCTCCTGATGGCCTACTCAGTCTGTTTTACCAATCTAGGCTTCACCAAGACCCTGGTTACATCCTGGGAAGCCAAGTCTCCCCAACCCTAACCCTAATTTGAGTCTCAGGCCAAATTTCCTTTTTGGACTGAAACATACCGCCGTCCACAGAGTGTACCAAATGTCAGTATGGAAGCCATCTTGATGTCCCACTCAGTCTGATTCAGCAAGCTAGGCTTCACCAAGGACGCGTTTCCAACCTGGGAAGCCACATCTCCCCAACCCTAACCCTAACTTGAGACTTAACCTGATTTTCTTGTGCGAATGTAACAAACCCCCATCCTCATGTTGTACTAAAAGACAGTAGGCACACAATTCCTTTGGCCCTCTCAGTCTGTTTCACCATGCTTGGCTTCACCAACACCCTGTTTCCCTTCTGGGAAGCCATGTCTCCTGACCGCTAACCCTAACTTGGGTCTTAACCCTAATTTTTTCTTTGGACTGAAACAGTTCCCTGTCCACATGGTGTACTAACTGGCAGTATGTTATACTCCTGATGACCTACTCAGTCTGTTTTACCAATCTAGGCTTCACCAAAACCCTGGTTACATCCTGGGAAGCCAATTCTCCCCAACCCTAACCCTAATTTGAGTCTTAGCCCTAATTTCCTTTTTGGACTGAAACATACCGCCGTCCACAGAGTGTACCAAATGTCAGTATGGAAGACATCTTGATGTCCCACTCAGTCTGATTCAGCAAGCTAGGCTTCACCAAGGACCCGTTTCCAACCTGGGAAGCCACATCTCCCCAACCCTAACCCTAACTTGAGACTTAACCTGATTTTCTTGTGCAAATGTAACAAACCCCCATCCTCATGTTGTACTAAAAGACAGTAGGCACACGATTCCTTTGGCCCTCTCAGTCTGTTTCACCATGCTTGGCTTCAGCAACACCCTGTTTCCATTCTGGGAAGCCATGTATCCTGACCGCTAACCCTAACTTGGGTCTTAACCCTAATTTTTTCTTTGGACTGAAACATTTCCCTGTCCACATGGTGTACTAACTGGCAGTATGTTATCCTCCTGATGGCCTACTCAGTCTGTTTTACCAATCTAGGCTTCACCAAAACCCTGGTTACATCCTGGGAAGCCAAGTCTCCCCAACCCTAACCCTAATTTGAGTCTTAGCCCTTTTTTCCTTTTTGGACTGAAACATACCGCCGTCCACAGAGTGTACCAAATGTCAGTATGGAAGCCATCTTGATGGCGACTCAGTCTGATTCACCAAGCTAGGCTTCACCAAGGACCCGTTTCCAACCTGGGAAGCCACATCTCCCCAACCCTAACCCTAACTTGAGACTTAACCTGATTTTCTTGTGCAAATGTAACAAACCCCCATCCTCATGTTGTACTAAAAGACAGTAGGCACACGATTCCTTTGGCCCTCTCAGTCTGTTTCACCATGCTTGGCTTCAGCAACACCCTGTTTCCCTTCTGGGAAGCCATGTCTCCTGACCGCTAACCCTAACTTGGGTCTTAACCCTAATTTTTTCTTTGGACTGAAACATTTCCCTGTCCACATGGTGTACTAACTGGCAGTATGTTATCCTCCTGATGGCCTACTCAGTCTGTTTTACCAATCTAGGCTTCACCAAAACCCTGGTTACAACCTGGGAAGCCAAGTCTCCCCAACCCTAACCCTAATTTGAGTCTCAGGCCTAATTTCCTTTTTGGACTGAAACATACTGCCGTCCACAGAGTGTACCAAATGTCAGTATGGAAGACATCTTGATGTCCCACTCAGTCTGATTCAGCAAGTTAGGCTTCACCAAGGACCCGTTTCCAACCTGGGAAGCCACATCTCCCCAACCCTAACCCTAACTTGAGACTTAACCTGATTTTCTTGTGCAAATTTAACAAACCCCCATCCTCATGTCCTACTAAAAGACAGTAGGCACACGATTCGTTTGGCCCTCTCAGTCTGTTTCACCATGCTTGGCTTCAGCAACACCCTGTTTCCCTTCTGGGAAGCCAAGTCTCCCGACCCCTAACCCTCACTTGGGTCTTAACCCAAATATCCTCTATGGAATGAAACATCTCCCTCTCCATAGGGTGTATTAACAGGCAGTATGTTATCCTCCGGATGGCCTACTCAGTCTGTTTTACCAATCTATGCTTCACCAAGACCCTGGTTCCATCCTGGGAAACCAATTCTCCCCAACCCTAACCCTAATTTGAGTCTCAGCCCATTTTTCCTTTTTGGACTGAAACATACCGCCGTCCACAGAGTGTACCAAATGTCAGTATGGAAGCCATCTTGATGGCGACTCAGTCTGATTCACCAAGCTAGGCTTCACCAAGAACTCGTTTTCTACCTGGCAAGCCACATCTCCCCTTCCCTAGCCCTAACATGAGATTTTACCCCAATTTTCTTGTGCAACTGTAACAAACCGCCGTCCACGCTTTGAAGTAAAAGAAAGAAGGCACCCCGTTCTGATGGCCCACTCAGTCTGTTTTAGCAAGCTTGCCTTCACCAAAGCCCTGATTCCATTCGGGGAAGCCCAGTCTCCCCAATCCTAACCCTAACCTGGGTTTTAACCCTAATTTCCGTTTGGGAATCAAACATCCCCCGTCCAAACAGTGTTCTAAAAGACAGGAGGCAACCCTTGGTGAAGCCCCACTCACTCTATTTCAACATGCTTGGGTTTTCAGAGGCACTGGTTCACTCCTGGGAAGCCAAGTCTCCACAACCCTAACCCTACCTGGAGTCTTAACCCTAATGTTCTTGTGCGACTGTAACAAACGCCCATCCACAGGTTGACAGTAGGCACACCACTCCTTTGGCCCTGTCAGTCTGTTTCACCATGCTTGGCTTCAGCAACACCCTGTTTCCCTTCTGGGAAGCCAAGTCTCCCGACCCCTAACCCTCACTTGGGTCTTAACCCAAATTTCCTCTATGGAATGAAACATGTCCCTGTCCATAGGGTGTATTAACAGGCAGTATGTTATCCTCCTGATGGCCTACTCAGTCTGTTTTACCAATCTAGGCTTCACCAAGACCCTGGTTCCATCCGGGGAAACAAGTCTCCCCAACCCTAACCCTAATTTGAGTCTCAGGCCTAATTTCCTTTTTGGACTGAAACATACCGCCGTCCACAGAGTGTATCAAATGTCAGTATGGAAGACATCTTGATGTCCCACTCAGTCTGATTCAGCAAGTTAGGCTTCACCAAGGACCCGTTTCCAACCTGGGAAGCCACATCTCCCCAACCCTCACCCTAACTTCTGACTTAACCCTGATTTTCTTGTGCAAATGTAACAAACCCCCATCCTGATGTTGTACTAAAAGACAGTAGGCATACAATTCCTTTGGCCCTCTCAGTCTGTTTCACCATGCTTGGCTTCAGCAACACCCTGTTTCCATTCTGGGAAGCCATGTCTCCTGACCGCTAACCCTAACTTGGGTCTTAACCCTAATTTTTTCTTTGGACTGAAACATTTCCCTGTCCACATGGTGTACTAACTGGCAGTATGTTATCCTCCTGATGGCCTACTCAGTCTGTTTTAGCAATCTAGGCTTCACCAAGACCCTGGTTACATCCTGGGAAGCCAAGTCTCCCCAACCCTAACCCTAATTTGAGTCTCAGGCCAAATTTCCTTTTTGGACTGAAACATACCGCCGTCCACAGAGTGTACCAAATGTCAGTATGGAAGCCATCTTGATGTCCCACTCAGTCTGATTCAGCAAGCTAGGCTTCACCAAGGATGCGTTTCCAACCTGGGAAGCCACATCTCCCCAACCCTAACCCTCACTTGAGACTTAACCTGATTTTCTTGTGCAAATGTAACAAACCCCCATCCTCATGTTCTACTAAAAGACAGTAGGCACACAATTCCTTTGGCCCTCTCAGTCTGTTTCACCATGCTTGGCTTCAGCAACACCCTGTTTCCCTTCTGGGAAGCCATGTCTCCTGACCGCTAACCCTAACTTGGGTTTTAACCCTAATTTTTTCCTTGGACTGAAACATTTCCCTGTCCACATGGTGTACTAACTGGCAGTATGTTATCCTCCTGATGGCCTACTCAGTCTGTTTTACCAATCTAGGCTTCACCAAAACCCTGGTTACATCCTGGGAAGCCAAGTCTCCCCAACCCTAACCCTAATTTGAGTCTCAGGCCTAATTTCCTTTTTGGACTGAAACATAACGCCGTCCACAGAGTGTACCAAATGTCAGTATGGAAGACATCTTGATGTCCCACTCAGTCTGATTCAGCAAGCTAGGCTTCACCAAGGACGCGTTTCCAACCTGGAAAGCCACATCTCCCCAACCCTAACCCTAACTTGACACTTAACCTGATTTTCTTGTGCAAATGTAACAAACCCCCATCCTCATGTTGTACTAAAAGACAGTAGGCACACAATTCCTTTGGCCCTCTCAGTCTGTTTCACCATGCTTGGCTTCAGCAACACCCTGTTTCCCTTCTGGGAAGCCATGTCTCCTGACCGCTAACCCTAACTTGGGTCTTAACCCTAATTTTTTCCTTGGACTGAAACATTTCCCTGTCCACATGGTGTACTAACTGGCAGTATGTTATACTCCTGATGGCCTACTCAGTCTGTTTTACCAATCTAGGCTTCACCAAAACACTGGTTACATCCTGGGAAGCCAAGTCTCCCCAACCCTAACCCTAATTTGAGTCTCAGGCCCAATTTCCTTTTTGGACTGAAACATAATGCCGTCCACAGAGTGTACCAAATGTCAGTATGGAAGACATCTTGATGTCCCTCTCAGTCTGATTCAGCATGTTAGGCTTCACCAAGGACCCGTTTCCAACCTGGGAAGCCACATCTCCCCATCGCTAGCCCTAACATGAGATTTTACCCTAATTTTCTTGTGCAAATGTAACAAACCCCCATCCTCATGTTGTACTAAAAGACAGTAGGCACACAATTCCTTTGGCCCTCTCAGTCTGTTTCACCATGCTTGGCTTCACCAACACCCTGTTTCCCTTCTGGGAAGCCATGTCTCCTGACCGCTAACCCTAACTTGGGTCTTAACCCTAATTTTTTCTTTGGACTGAAACAGTTCCCTGTCCACATG
The DNA here is from genome assembly GCF_057233095.1 of Heloderma suspectum. Lineage (NCBI taxonomy): Eukaryota > Metazoa > Chordata > Lepidosauria > Squamata > Helodermatidae > Heloderma > Heloderma suspectum. Next base: position 148,453,328 of record NC_139461.1, read on the forward strand.
GTGTACTAACTGGCAGTATGTTATACTCCTGATGACCTACTCAGTCTGTTTTACCAATCTAGGCTTCACCAAGACCCTGGTTACATCCTGGGAAGCCAATTCTCCCCAACCCTAACCCTAATTTGAGTCTTAGCCCTAATTTCCTTTTTGGACTGAAACATACCGCCGTCCACAGAGTGTACCAAATGTCAGTATGGAAGACATCTTGATGTCCCACTCAGTCTGATTCAGCAAGCTAGGCTTCACCAAGGACCCGTTTCCAACCTGGGAAGCCACATCTCCCCAACCCTAACCCTAACTTGAGACTTAACCTGATTTTCTTGTGCAAATGTAACAAACCCCCATCCTCATGTTGTACTAAAAGACAGTAGGCACACGATTCCTTTCGCCCTCTCAGTCTGTTTCACCATGCTTGGCTTCAGCAACACCCTGTTTCCATTCTGGGAAGCCATGTCTCCTGACCGCTAACCCTAACTTGGGTCTTAACCCTAATTTTTTCTTTGGACTGAAACATTTCCCTGTCCACATGGTGTACTAACTGGCAGTATGTTATCCTCCTGATGGCCTACTCAGTCTGTTTTACCAATCTAGGCTTCACCAAAACCCTGGTTACATCCTGGGAAGCCAAGTCTCCCCAACCCTAACCCTAATTTGAGTCTTAGCCCTTTTTTCCTTTTTGGACTGAAACATACCGCCGTCCACAGAGTGTACCAAATGTCAGTATGGAAGCCATCTTGATGGCGACTCAGTCTGATTCACCAAGCTAGGCTTCACCAAGGACCCGTTTCCAACCTGGGAAGCCACATCTCCCCAACCCTAACCCTAACTTGAGACTTAACCTGATTTTCTTGTGCAAATGTAACAAACCCCCATCCTCATGTTGTACTAAAAGACAGTAGGCACACGATTCCTTTGGCCCTCTCAGTCTGTTTCACCATGCTTGGCTTCAGCAACACCCTGTTTCCCTTCTGGGAAGCCATGTCTCCTGACCGCTAACCCTAACTTGGGTCTTAACCCTAATTTTTTCTTTGGACTGAAACATTTCCCTGTCCACATGGTGTACTAACTGGCAGTATGTTATCCTCCTGATGGCCTACTCAGTCTGTTTTACCAATCTAGGCTTCACCAAAACCCTGGTTACAACCTGGGAAGCCAAGTCTCCCCAACCCTAACCCTAATTTGAGTCTCAGGCCTAATTTCCTTTTTGGACTGAAACATACTGCCGTCCACAGAGTGTACCAAATGTCAGTATGGAAGACATCTTGATGTCCCACTCAGTCTGATTCAGCAAGTTAGGCTTCACCAAGGACCCGTTTCCAACCTGGGAAGCCACATCTCCCCAACCCTAACCCTCACATGAGACTTAACCTGATTTTCTTGTGCAAATGTAACAAACCCCCATCCTCATGTCCTACTAAAAGACAGTAGGCACACGATTCCTTTGGCCCTCTCAGTCTGTTTCACCATGCTTGGCTTCAGCAACACCCTGTTTCCCTTCTGGGAAGCCAAGTCTCCCGACCCCTAACCCTCACTTGGGTCTTAACCCAAATATCCTCTATGGAATGAAACATCTCCCTCTCCATAGGGTGTATTAACAGGCAGTATGTTATCCTCCTGATGGCCTACTCAGTCTGTTTTACCAATCTATGCTTCACCAAGACCCTGGTTCCATCCTGGGAAACCAATTCTCCCCAACCCTAACCCTAATTTGAGTCTTAGCCCTTTTTTCCTTTTTGGACTGAAACATACCGCCGTCCACAGAGTGTACCAAATGTCAGTATGGAAGCCATCTTGATGGCGACTCAGTCTGATTCACCAAGCTAGGCTTCACCAAGAACTCGTTTTCTACCTGGCAAGCCACATCTCCCCATCCCTAGCCCTAACATGAGATTTTACCCCAATTTTCTTGTGCAACTGTAACAAACCGCCGTCCACGCTTTGTAGTAAAAGAAAGAAGGCACCCCGTTCTGATGGCCCACTCTGTCTGTTTTAGCAAGCTTGCCTTCACCAAAGCCCTGTTTCCATTCGGGGAAGCCCAGTCTCCCCAATCCTAACCCTAACCTGGTTTTTAACCCTAATTTCCGTTTGGGAATCAAACATCCCCCGTCCAAACAGTGTTCTAAAAGACAGGAGGCAACCCTTGGTGAAGCCCCACTCACTCTATTTCAACATGCTTGGCTTTTCAGAGGCCCTGGTTCACTCCTGGGAAGCCAAGTCTCCACAACCCTAACCCTACCTGGAGTCTTAACCCTAATGTTCTTGTGCGACTGTAACAAACGCCCATCCACAGGTTGACAGTAGGCACACCACTCCTTTGGCCCTGTCAGTCTGTTTCACCATGCTTGGCTTCAGCAACACCCTGTTTCCCTTCTGGGAAGCCAAGTCTCCCGACCCCTAACCCTCACTTGGGTCTTAACCCAAATTTCCTCTATGGATTGAAACATGTCCCTGTCCATAGGGTGTATTAACAGGCAGTATGTTATCCTCCTGATGGCCTACTCAGTCTGTTTTACCAAATTAGGCTTCACCAAGACCCTGGTTCCCTCCTGGGAAAACAAGTCTCCCCAACCCTAAAACTAATTTGAGTCTCAGGCCTAATTTCCTTTTTGGACTGAAACATACCGCCATCCACAGAGTGTACCAAATGTCAGTATGGAAGACATCTTGATGTCCCACTCAGTCTGATTCAGCAAGTTAGGCTTCACCAAGGACCCGTTTCCAACCTGGGAAGCCACATCTCCCCAACCCTAACCCTCACTTGAGACTTAACCTGATTTTCTTGTGCAAATGTAACAAACCCCCATCCTCACGTTGTACTAAAAGACAGTAGGCACACAATTCCTTTGGCCCTCTCAGTCTGTTTCACCATGCTTGGCTTCAGCAACACCGTGTTTCCATTCTGGGAAGCCATATCTCCTGACAGCTAACCCTAACTTGGGTCTTAACCCTAATTTTTTTCTTCCGACTGAAACATTTCCCTGTCCACATGGTGTACTAACTGGCAGTATGTTATACTCCTGGTGGCCTACTCAGTCTGTTTTACCAATCTAGGCTTCACCAAAACCCTGGTTACATCCTGGGAAGCCAAGTCTCCCCAACCCTAACCCTAATTTGAGTCTCAACCCTCATTTCCTTTTGGGACTGAAACATACCGCCATCCACAGAGTGTACCAAATGTCAGTATGGAAGACATCTTGATGTCCCACTCAGTCTGATTCAGCAAGCTAGGCTTCACCAAGGACCCATTTCCAACCTGGGAAGCCACATCTCCCCAACCCTAATCCTAACTTGAGACTTAACCTGATTTTCTTGTGCAAATGTAACAAACCCCCATCCTCATGTGGTACTAAAAGACAGTAGGCACACAATTCCTTTGGTCCTCTCAGTCTGTTTCACCATGCTTGGCTTCAGCAACACCCTGTTTCCCTTCTGGGAAGCCAAGTCTCCCGACCCCTAATCCTCACTTGGGTCTTAACCCAAATTTCCTCTATGGAATGAAACATCTCCCTCTCCATAGGGTGTATTAACAGGCAGTATGTTATCCTCCGGATGGCCTACTCAGTCTGTTTTACCAATCTATGCTTCACCAAGACCCTGGTTCCATCCTGGGAAACCAATTCTCCCCAACCCTAACCCTAATTTGAGTCTCAGCCCGTTTTTCCTTTTTGGACTGAAACATACCGCCGTCCACAGAGTGTACCAAATGTCAGTATGGAAGCCATCTTGATGGCGACTCAGTCTGATTCACCAAGCTAGGCTTCACCAAGAACTCGTTTTCTACCTGGCAAGCCACATCTCCCCTTCCCTAGCCCTAACATGAGATTTTACCCCAATTTTCTTGTGCAACTGTAACAAACCGCCGTCCACGCTTTGAAGTAAAAGAAAGAAGGCACCCCGTTCTGATGGCCCACTCAGTCTGTTTTAGCAAGCTTGCCTTCACCGAAGCCCTGATTCCATTCGGGGAAGCCCAGTCTCCCCAATCCTAACCCTAACCTGGGTTTTAACCCTAATTTCCGTTTGGGAATCAAACATCCCCCGTCCAAACAGTGTTCTAAAAGACAGGAGGCAACCTTTGGTGAAGCCCCACTCACTCTATTTCAACATGCTTGGCTTTTCAGAGGCCCTGGTTCACTCCTGGGAAGCCAAGTCTCCACAACCCTAACCCTACCTGGAGTCTTAACCCTAATGTTCTTGTGCGACTGTAACAAACGCCCATCCACAGGTTGACAGTAGGCACACCACTCCTTTGGCCCTGTCAGTCTGTTTCACCATGCTTGGCTTCAGCAACACCCTGTTTCCCTTCTGGGAAGCCAAGTCTCCCGACCCCTAACCCTCACTTGGGTCTTAACCCAAATTTCCTCTATGGAATGAAACATGTCCCTGTCCATAGGGTGTATTAACAGGCAGTATGTTATCCTCCTGATGGCCTACTCAGTCTGTTTTACCAATCTATGCTTCACCAAGACCCTGGTTCCATCCTGGGAAACCAATTCTCCCCAACCCTAACCCTAATTTGAGTCTTAGCCCTAATTTCCTTTTTGGACTGAAACATACCGCCGTCCACAGAGTGTACCAAATGTCAGTATGGAAGACATCTTGATGTCCCACTCAGTCTGATTCAGCAAGCTAGGCTTCACCAAGGACCTATTTCCAGCCTGGGAAGCCACATCTCCCCAACCCTAACCCTAACTTGAGACTCAACCTGATTTCGTTGTGCAAATGTAACAAACCCCCATCATCATGTTGTACTAAAAGACAGTAGGCACACAATTCCTTTGGCCCTCTCAGTCTGTTTCACCATGCTTGGCTTCAGCAACACCGTGTTTCCATTCTGGGAAGCCATATCTCCTGACAGCTAACCCTAACTTGGGTCTTAACCCTAATTTTTTTCTTCCGAATGAAACATTTCCCTGTCCACATGGTGTACTAACTGGCAGTATGTTATACTCCTGATGGCCTACTCAGTCTGTTTTACCAATCTAGGCTTCACCAAAACCCTGGTTACATCCTGGGAAGCCAAGTGTCCCCAACCCTAACCCTAATTTGAGTCTCAACCCTCATTTCCTTTTGGGACTGAAACATACCGCCATCCACAGAGTGTACCAAATGTCAGTATGGAAGACATCTTGATGTCCCACTCAGTCTGATTCAGCAAGCTAGGCTTCACCAAGGACCCATTTCCAACCTGGGAAGCCACATCTCCCCAACCCTAACCCTAACTTCCGACTTAACCCTGATTTTCTTGTGCAAATGTAACAAACCCCCATCCTCATGTTGTACTAAAAGACAGTAGGCATACAATTCCTTTGGCCCTCTCAGTCTGTTTCACCATGCTTGGCTTCAGCAACACCCTGTTTCCATTCTGGGAAGCCATTTCTCCTGACCGCTAACCCTAACTTGGGTCTTAACCCTAATTTTTTCTTTGGACTGAAACATTTCCCTGTCCACATGGTGTACTAACTGGCAGTATGTTCTCCTCCTGATGGCCTACTCAGTCTGTTTTAGCAATCTAGGCTTCACCAAGACCCTGGTTACATCCTGGGAAGCCAAGTCTCCCCAACCCTAACCCTAATTTGAGTCTCAGGCCAAATTTCCTTTTTGGACTGAAACATACCGCCGTCCACAGAGTGTACCAAATGTCAGTATGGAAGCCATCTTGATGTCCCACTCAGTCTGATTCAGCAAGCTAGGCTTCACCAAGGACGCGTTTCCAACCTGGGAAGCCACATCTCCCCAACCCTAACCCTAACTTGAGACTTAACCTGATTTTCTTGTGCAAATTTAACAAACCCCCATCCTCATGTCCTACTAAAAGACAGTAGGCACACGATTCGTTTGGCCCTCTCAGTCTGTTTCACCATGCTTTGCTTCAGCAACACCCTGTTTCCATTCTGGGAAGCCAAGTCTCCCGACCCCTAACCCTCACTTGGGTCTTAACCCAAATATCCTCTATGGAATGAAACATCTCCCTCTCCATAGGGTGTATTAACAGGCAGTATGTTATCCTCCTGATGGCCTACTCAGTCTGTTTTACCAGTCTATGCTTCACCAAGACCCTGGTTCCATCCTGGGAAACCAATTCTCCCCAACCCTAACCCTAATTTGAGTCTCAGCCCGTTTTTCCTTTTTGGACTGAAACATACCGCCGTCCACAGAGTGTACCAAATGTCAGTATGGAAGCCATCTTGATGGCGACTCAGTCTGATTCACCTAGCTAGGCTTCACCAAGAACTCGTTTTCTACCTGGCAAGCCACATCTCCCCTTCCCTAGCCCTAACATGAGATTTTACCCCAATTTTCTTGTGCAACTGTAACAAACCGCCGTCCACGCTTTGAAGTAAAAGAAAGAAGGCACCCCGTTCTGATGGCCCACTCAGTCTGTTTTAGCAAGCTTGCCTTCACCAAAGCCCTGATTCCATTCGGGGAAGCCCAGTCTCCCCAATCCTAACCCTAACCTGGGTTTTAACCCTAATTTCCGTTTGGGAATCAAACATCCCCCGTCCAAACAGTGTTCTAAAAGACAGGAGGCAACCCTTGGTGAAGCCCCACTCACTCTATTTCAACATGCTTGGCTTTTCAGAGGCCCTGGTTCACTCCTGGGAAGCCAAGTCTCCACAACCCTAACCCTACCTGGAGTCTTAACCCTAATGTTCTTGTGCGACTGTAACAAACGCCCATCCACAGGTTGACAGTAGGCACACCACTCCTTTGGCCCTGTCAGTCTGTTTCACCATGCTTGGCTTCAGCAACACCCTGTTTCCCTTCTGGGAAGCCAAGTCTCCCGACCCCTAACCCACACTTGGGTCTTATCCCAAATTTCCTCTATGGAATGAAACATGTCCCTGTCCATAGGGTGTATTAACAGGCAGTATGTTATCCTCCTGATGGCCTACTCAGTCTGTTTTACCAATCTATGCTTCACCAAGACCCTGGTTCCATCCTGGGAAACCAAGTCTCCCCAACCCTAACCCTAATTTGAGTCTTAGCCCTAATTTCCTTTTTGGACTGAAACATACCGCCGTCCACAGAGTGTACCAAATGTCAGTATGGAAGACATCTTGATGTCCCACTCAGTCTGATTCAGCAAGCTAGGCTTCACCAAGGACCTATTTCCAGCCTGGGAAGCCACATCTCCCCAACCCTAACCCTAACTTGAGACTCAACCTGATTTCGTTGTGCAAATGTAACAAACCCCCATCATCATGTTGTACTAAAAGACAGTAGGCACACAATTCCTTTGGCCCTCTCAGTCTGTTTCACCATGCTTGGCTTCAGCAACACCGTGTTTCCATTCTGGGAAGCCATATCTCCTGACAGCTAACCCTAACTTGGGTCTTAACCCTAATTTTTTTCTTCCGACTGAAACATTTCCCTGTCCACATGGTGTACTAACTGGCAGTATGTTATCCTCCTGATGGCCTACTCAGTCTGTTTTACCAATCTAGGCTTCACCAAAACCCTGGTTACATCCTGGGAAGCCAAGTGTCCCCAACCCTAACCCTAATTTGAGTCTCAACCCTCATTTCCTTTTGGGACTGAAACATACCGCCATCCACAGAGTGTACCAAATGTCAGTATGGAAGACATCTTGATGTCCCACTCAGTCTGATTCAGCAAGCTAGGCTTCACCAAGGACCCATTTCCAACCTGGGAAGCCACATCTCCCCAACCCTAACCCTAACTTCTGACTTAACCCTGATTTTCTTGTGCAAATGTAACAAACCCCCATCCTCATGTTGTACTAAAAGACAGTAGGCATACAATTCCTTTGGCCCTCTCAGTCTGTTTCACCATGCTTGGCTTCAGCAACACCCTGTTTCCATTCTGGGAAGCCATGTCTCCTGACCGCTAACCCTAACTTGGGTCTTAACCCTAATTTTTTCTTTGGACTGAAACATTTCCCTGTCCACATGGTGTACTAACTGGCAGTATGTTCTCCTCCTGATGGCCTACTCAGTCTGTTTTAGCAATCTAGGCTTCACCAAGACCCTGGTTACATCCTGGGAAGCCAAGTCTCCCCAACCCTAACCCTAATTTGAGTCTCAGGCCAAATTTCCTTTTTGGACTGAAACATACCGCCGTCCACAGAGTGTACCAAATGTCAGTATGGAAGCCATCTTGATGTCCCACTCAGTCTGATTCAGCAAGCTAGGCTTCACCAAGGACGCGTTTCCAACCTGGGAAGCCACATCTCCCCAACCCTAACCCTAACTTGAGACTTAACCTGATTTTCTTGTGCGAATGTAACAAACCCCCATCCTCATGTTGTACTAAAAGACAGTAGGCACACAATTCCTTTGGCCCTCTCAGTCTGTTTCACCATGCTTGGCTTCAGCAACACCCTGTTTCCCTTCTGGGAAGCCATGTCTCCTGACCGCTAACCCTAACTTGGGTTTTAACCCTAATTTTTTCCTTGGACTGAAACATTTCCCTGTCCACATGGTGTACTAACTGGCAGTATGTTATCCTCCTGATGGCCTACTCAGTCTGTTTTACCAATCTAGGCTTCACCAAAACCCTGGTTACATCCTGGGAAGCCAAGTCTCCCCAACCCTAACCCTAATTTGAGTCTCAGGCTTAATTTCCTTTTTGGACTGAAACATACCGCCGTCCACAGAGTGTACCAAATGTCAGTATGGAAGACATCTTGATGTCCCACTCAGTCTGATTCAGCAAGCTAGGCTTCACCAAGGACCCGTTTCCAACCTGGAAAGCCACATCTCCCCAACCCTAACCCTAACTTGAGACTTAACCTGATTTTCTTGTGCAAATGTAACAAACCCCCATCCTCATGTTGTACTAAAAGACAGTAGGCACACAATTCCTTTGGCCCTCTCAGTCTGTTTCACCATGCTTGGCTTCAGCAACACCCTGTTTCCCTTCTGGGAAGCCAAGTCTCCCAACCCCTAACCCTCACTTGGGTCTTAACCCAAATATCCTCTATGGAATGAAACATCTCCCTCTCCATAGGGTGTATTAACAGGCAGTATGTTATCCTCCTGATGGCCTACTCAGTCTGTTTTACCAATCTATGCTTCACCAAGACCCTGGTTCCATCCTGGGAAACCAATTCTCCCCAACCCTAACCCTAATTTGATTCTTAGCCCTTTTTTCCTTTTTGGACTGAAACATACCGCCGTCCACAGAGTGTACCAAATGTCAGTATGGAAGCCACCTTGATGGCGACTAAGTCTGATTCACCAAGCTAGGCTTCACCAAGAACTCGTTTTCTACCTGGCAAGCCACATCTCCCCATCCCTAGCCCTAACATGAGATTTTACCCCAATTTTCTTGTGCAACTGTAACAAACCGCCGTCCACACTTTGCACTAAAAGATAGTACGCACCCCGTTCTGATGTCCCACTCAGTCTGTTTTACCATGCTCGCCTTCACCAACACCCTGTTTCCATTCTGGGAAGCCCATTCTCCCGAACCCTACCCTAACTTGGGTTTTAACCCTAATTTCCTCTTGGGAATGAAACATCCCCAGTCCACACAGTGTACTAAAAGACAGGAGGCAACTTTCATGAAGGCCCACTCATTCTCTTTCAACATGTTTGGCTTTTCCGAGGCCATGGTTCACTCCTGGGAAGTCAAGTCTCCCCAACCCTAACCCTAACTTGGATCTTAACCCTAATTTCCTCTTGGGACTGAAACATGTCCCTGTCAACACTGTGTACTAACAGGCAATATATTATCCTCCTGATGGCCCATTCAGTCTGTTTTACCAATCGAGGCTTCACCAAGACCCTGGTTCCATCCTGGGAAGCCCAGTCTGCCCAACCCTAACCCTAACTTGGTTTTTAACCCAAATATTGTCGAGGAACTTTAACATCCCATATTCCACACGGTGTACTAAAAGACAGGAGGAAACCCATCCTGATGGGCCACTCAATCTGTTTCAGCATGCTTGGCTTTAGCGAGTTCCTGTTTCCCTCCTGAGAAGGCCAGTCTCCCCAACCCTAACCCTAATTAGAGTATCAACCCTAATTTCCTTTTTGGACTGAAACATACCGCCGTCCACAGAGTGTACCAAATATCAGTATGGAAGACATCTTGATGTCCCACTCAGTCTGATTCAGCAAGCTAGGCTTCACCAAGGACCCGTTTCCAACCTGGGAAGCCACATCTCCCCAACCCTAACCCTAACTTGAGACTTAAAGCTGATTTTCTTGTGCAAATGTAACAAACCCCCATCCTCATGTTGTACTAAAAGACAGTAGGCACACAATTCCTTTGGCCCTCTCAGTCTGTTTCACCATGCTTGGCTTCAGCAACACCCTGTTTCCCTTCTGGGAAGCCATGTCTCCTGACCTCTAACCCTAACTTGGGTCTTAACCCTAATTTTTTCTTTGGACTGAAACATTTCCCTGTCCACATGGTGTACTATCTGGCAGTATGTTATACTCCTGATGGCCTACTCAGTCTGTTTTACCAATCTAGGCTTCACCAAAACCCTGGTTACATCCTGGGAAGCCAAGTCTCCCCAACCCTAACCCTAATTTGAGTCTCACGCCTCGTTTCCTTTTGGGACTGAAACATACCGCCGTCCACAGAGTGTACCAAATGTCAGTATGGAAGACATCTTGATGTCCCACTCAGTCTGATTCAGCAAGCTAGGCTTCACCAAGGACCCGTTTCCAACCTGGGAAGCCACATCTCCCCAACCCTAACCCTAACTTGAGACTTTACCCTGATTTTCTTGTGCAAATGTAACAAACCCCCATCCTCATGTTGTACTAAACGACAGTAGGCACCCCGTTCTGATTACCCACTTTGTGTGTTCTACTAAGGTTGGCTTCAGCAACACCCTGTTTCCATTCTGGGAAGCCCAGTCTCCCCAACCCTAATCCTAACTTGGGTTTTAACCCAAATATTGTAGAGGAATGTGAACATCCCACAGTCCACACGGTGTAGTAAAAGACAGGAGGCAACCCATCCTAATGGGCCACTCACTGTGTTTCACTGTGCTTGGCTTTACCGAGGTCCTGGTTCCCTCCTGAGAATCCCAGTTTCCCCAACCCTAACCCTATTTTGAGTTTCAGCCCTAATTTCCTTTTTGGACCGAAACATACCGCCATCCACAGAGTGTACCAAACGTCAGTATGGAAGCCATCTTGATGGCGACTCAGTCTTATTCACCAAGCTAGGCTTCACCAAGAACTCGTTTTCTACCTGGCAAGCCACATCTCCCCATCACTAGCCCTAACATGAGATTTTACCCTAATTTTCTTGTGCAATTGTAAGAAACCGCCGTCCACGCTTTGTAGTAAAAGAAAGAAGGCACCCCGTTCTGATGGCCCACTCAGTCTGTTTTACCAAACTTACCGTCACCAACACCTTCTTTCCGTTCTGGGAAGACCAGTCTCCCGAACCCTAACCCTAACATGGGTTTTAACCCTAATTTCCTTTTGGGGATGAAACATCCCCCCGTCCACACAGTGTACTAAAAGACAGGAGGTAACCTTTCATGAAGGCCCACTCATTCTCTTTCAACATGCTTTTCTTTTCCGAGGCCATGGTTCACTCCTGGGAAGGCAAGTCTCCCCAACCCTAACCCTAACTTGGGTCTTAACCCTAATTTTTTCTTTGGACTGAAACATTTCCCTGTCCACATGGTATACTAACTGGCAGTATGTTATACTCCTGACGGTCTACTCAGTCTGTTTTACCAATCGAGGTTTCACCAAGACCCTGGTTCCATCCTGGGAAGCCCAGTCTCCCCAACGCTAACTCTAACTTGGGTTTCAACCCAAATATTGTAGAGGAACGTTAACATCCCACAGTTCACAAGGTGTAGTAAAAGACAAGAGGCAACCCATCCTGTTGGGCCACTCAATCGGTGTCACCATGCTTGGCTTTACCGAGTTCCTGTTTCCCTCCTGAGTAGCCCAGTCTCCCCAACCCTAATCCTAATTGGAATCTCAACACTAATCTCCTTTTTGGACTGAAACATACCGCCGTCCACAGAGTGTACCAAATGTCAGTATGGAAGCCATCTTGTTGTCCCACTCAGTCTGATTCACCAAGCTAGGCTTCACCAAGAACCCATTTCCAACCTGGGAAGTCCAGTCTCCCAAACCCTAACCCCAACGTCGGTTTTAACCCTAATTTCCTTTTAGGAATGAAACATCCCCCCATCCACACGGTGTTCTAGAAGAAAGGAGGCAACCCTTCGTGAAGGCCCACTCATTCTGTTTCAACATGCTTGGCTTTTCCGAGGCCCTGGTTCACTCCTGGGAAGCCACGTCTCCCCAACCCTAACTCTAACTTGAGACTTAACCTAATTTTCTTGTGCAACTGTAACAAACCGCCGTCCACACTTTGCACTAAAAGATAGTACGCACCCCGTTCTGATGTCCCACTCAGTCTGTTTTACCATGCTCGCCTTCACCAACACCCTGTTTCCATTCTGGGAAGCCCATTTTCCCGAACCCTACCCTAACTTGGGTTTTAACCCTAATTTCCTCTTGGGAATGAAACATCCCCCCGTCCACACAGTGTACTAAAAGACAGGAGGCAACTTTCGTGAAGGCCCACTCATTCTCTTTCAACATGCTTTTCTTTTCCGAGGCCATGGTTCACTCCTGGGAAGTCAAGTCTCCCCAACCCTAACCCTAACTTGGATCTTAACCCTAATTTCCTCTTTGGACTGAAACATGTCCCTGTCCACATGGTATACTAACGGGCAGTACGTTATCCTCCTGATGGCCTACTCAGTCTGTTTTACCAATCTAGGCTTCACCAAGGCTCTGGTTCCATCCAGGGAAGCCCAGTCTCCCCAACCCTAACCCTAACTTGGGTTTTAACCCAAATTTTGTTTAGGAACTTCAACATCCCCCAGTTCACACGGTGTGCTAAAGGCAGGAGGCAACCCATCCTGAAGGCCCACTCATTTTATTTCAACATGCCTGGCTTTCCCGACGCCCTGGTAAACTCCTGGGAATCGAAGTCTCCCCAACCCTAACCCTCACTTGGGTTTTAACTCAAATATTGTAGAAGGACGTTAACATCCCACAGTTCACAAGGTGTAGTACAAGACAAGAGGCAACCCATCCTTTTGGGCCACTCAATTGGTTTCACCATGCTTGGCTTTACCGAGGTCCTGGTTCCCTCCTGAGAAGCCCAGTTTTCCCAACCCTAATCCTAATTGGAGTCTCAACACTAATCTCCTTTTTGGACTGAAACATACCGCCGTCCACAGAGTGTACCAAATGTCAGCATGGAAGGCATCTTGTTGTCCCACTCAGTCTGATTCACCAAGCTAGGCTTCACCAAGAACCCATTTCCAACCTGGGAAGTCCAGTCTCCCAAACCCTAACCCCAATGTCGGTTTTAACCCTCATTTCCTTTTGGGAATGAAACATCCCCCCCATCCACACGGTGTTCTAGAAGACAGGAGGCAACCCTTCGTGAAGGCCCACTCATTCTGTTTCAACATCCTTGGCTTTTCCGAGGCCATGGTTCACTCCTGGGAAGGCAAGTCTCCCCAACCCTAACCCTAACTTGGATCTTAACCCTAATTTCCTCTTGGGACTGAAACATGTCCCTGTCCACACTGTGTACTAACAGGCAGTATGTTATCCTCCTGATGGCCTACTCAGTCTGTTTTACCAATCAAGGCTTCACCAAGACCCTGGTTCCATCCTGGGAAACCAATTCTCCCCAACCCTAACCCTAATTTGAGTCTTAGCCCTTTTTTCCTTTTTGGACTGAAACATACCGCCGTCCACAGAGTGTACCAAATGTCAGTATGGAAGCCATCTTGATGGCGACTCAGTCTGATTCACCAAGCTAGGCTTCACCAAGAACTCGTTTTCTACCTGGCAAGCCACATCTGCCCATCCCTAGCCCTAACATGAGATTTTACCCCAATTTTCTTGTGCAACTGTAACAAACCGCCGTCCATGCTTTGTAGTAAAAGAAAGAAGGCACCCCGTTCTGATGGCCCACTCAGTCTGTTTTAGCAAGCTTGCCTTCACCAAAGCCCTGTTTCCATTCGGGGAAGCCCAGTCTCCCCAATCCTAACCCTAACCTGGGTTTTAACCCTAATTTCCGTTTGGGAATTAAACATCCCCCGTCCAAACAGTGTTCTAAAAGACAGGAGGCAACCCTTGGTGAAGCCCCACTCACTCTATTTCAACATGCTTGGCTTTTCAGAGGCCCTGGTTCACTCCTGGGAAGCCAAGTCTCCACAACCCTAACCCTACCTGGAGTCTTAACCCTAATGTTCTTGTGCGACTGTAACAAACGCCCACCCACAGGTTGACAGTAGGCACACCACTCCTTTGGCCCTGTCAGTCTGTTTCACCATGCTTGGCATCAGCAACACCCTGTTTCCCTTCTGGGAAGCCAAGTCTCCCGACCCCTAACCCTAACTTGGGTCTTAACCCTAATTTTTTCTTCCGACTGAAACATTTCCCTGTCCACATGGTGTACTAACTGGCAGTATGTTATCCTCCTGATGGCCTACTCAGTCTGTTTTACCAATCTAGGCTTCACCAAGACCCTGGTTACATCCTGGGAAGCCAGGTCTCCCCAACCCTAACCCTAATTTGAGTCTCAGGCCAAATTTCCTTTTTGGACTGAAACATACCGCCGTCCACAGAGTGTACCAAATGTCAGTATGGAAGCCATCTTGATGTCCCACTCAGTCTGATTCAGCAAGCTAGGCTTCACCAAGGATGCGTTTCCAACCTGGGAAGCCACATCACCCCAACCCTAACCCTCACTTGAGACTTAACCTGATTTTCTTGTGCGAATGTAACAAACCCCCATCCTCATGTTCTACTAAAAGACAGTAGGCACACAATTCCTTTGGCCCTTTCAGTCTGTTTCACCATGCTTGGCTTCAGCAACACCCTGTTTCCCTTCTGGGAAGCCATGTCTCCTGACCGCTAACCCTAACTTGGGTTTTAACCCTAATTTTTTCCTTGGACTGAAACATTTCCCTGTCCACATGGTGTACTAACTGGCAGTATGTTATCCTCCTGATGGCCTACTCAGTCTGTTTTACCAATCTAGGCTTCACCAAAACCCTGGTTACATCCTGGGAAGCCAAGTCTCCCCAACCCTAACCCTAATTTGAGTCTCAGGCCTAATTTCCTTTTTGGACTGAAACATAACGCCGTCCACAGAGTGTACCAAATGTCAGTATGGAAGAAATCTTGATGTCCCACTCAGTCTGATTCAGCAAGCTAGGCTTCACCAAGGACGCGTTTCCAACCTGGAAAGCCACATCTCCCCAACCATAACCCTAACTTGACACTTAACCTGATTTTCTTGTGCAAATGTAACAAACCCCCATCCTCATGTTGTACTAAAAGACAGTAGGCACACAATTCCTTTGGCCCTCTCAGTCTGTTTCACCATGCTTGGCTTCAGCAACACCCTGTTTCCCTTCTGGGAAGCCATGTCTCCTGACCGCTAACCCTAACTTGGGTCTTAACCCTAATTTTTTCCTTGGACTGAAACATTTCCCTGTCCACATGGTGTACTAACTGGCAGTATGTTATACTCCTGATGGCCTACTCAGTCTGTTTTACCAATCTAGGCTTCACCAAAACACTGGTTACATCCTGGGAAGCCAAGTCTCCCCAACCCTAACCCTAATTTGAGTCTCAGGCCCAATTTCCTTTTTGGACTGAAACATAATGCCGTCCACAGAGTGTACCAAATGTCAGTATGGAAGACATCTTGATGTCCCTCTCAGTCTGATTCAGCATGTTAGGCTTCACCAAGGACCCGTTTCCAACCTGGGAAGCCACATCTCCCCATCGCTAGCCCTAACATGAGATTTTACCCTAATTTTCTTGTGCAAATGTAACAAACCCCCATCCTCATGTTCTACTAAAAGACAGTAGGCACACAATTCCTTTGGCCCTCTCAGTCTGTTTCACCATGCTTGGCTTCACCAACACCCTGTTTCCCTTCTGGGAAGCCATGTCTCCTGACCGCTAACCCTAACTTGGGTCTTAACCCTAATTTTTTCTTTGGACTGAAACAGTTCCCTGTCCACATGGTGTACTAACTGGCAGTATGTTATACTCCTGATGACCTACTCAGTCTGTTTTACCAATCTAGGCTTCACCAAAACCCTGGTTACATCCTGGGAAGCCAATTCTCCCCAACCCTAACCCTAATTTGAGTCTTAGCCCTAATTTCCTTTTTGGACTGAAACATACCGCCGTCCACAGAGTGTACCAAATGTCAGTATGGAAGACATCTTGATGTCCCACTCAGTCTGATTCAGCAAGCTAGGCTTCACCAAGGACCCGTTTCCAACCTGGGAAGCCACATCTCCCCAACCCTAACCCTCACTTGAGACTTAACCTGATTTTCTTGTGCAAATGTAACAAACCCCCATCCTCATGTTGTACTAAAAGACAGTAGGCACACGATTCCTTTGGCCCTCTCAGTCTGTTTCACCATGCTTGGCTTCAGCAACACCGTGTTTCCATTCTGGGAAGCCATATCTCCTGACCGCTAACCCTAACTTGGGTCTTAACCCTAATTTTTTCTTCCGACTGAAACATTTCCCTGTCCACATGGTGTACTAACTGGCAGTATGTTATACTCCTGATGGCCTACTCAGTCTGTTTTACCAATCTAGGCTTCACCAAAACCCTGGTTACATCCTGGGAAGCCAAGTCTCCCCAACCCTAACCCTAATTTGAGTCTCAGGCCTCGTTTCCTTTTGGGACTGAAACATACCGCCGTCCACAGAGTGTACCAAATGTCAGTATGGAAGACATCTTGATGTCCCACTCAGTCTGATTCAGCAAGCTAGGCTTCACCAAGGACCCGTTTCCAACCTGGAAAGCCACATCTCCCCAACCCTAACCCTAACTTGAGACTTAACCTGATTTTCTTGTGCAAATGTAACAAACCCCCATCCTCATGTTGTACTAAAAGACAGTAGGCACACGATTCCTTTGGCCCTCTCAGTCTGTTTCACCATGCTTGGCTTCAGGAACACCCTGTTTCCCTTCTGGGAAGCCATGTCTCCTGACCGCTAACCCTAACTTGGGTCTTAACCCTAATTTTTTCTTTGGACTGAAACATTTCCCTGTCCACATGGTGTACTAACTGGCAGTATGTTAGACTCCTGATGGCCTACTCAGTCTGTTTTACCAATCTAGGCTTCACCAAAACCCTGGTTACATCCTGGGAAGCCAAGTCTCCCCAACCCTAACCCTAATTTGAGTCTTAGCCCTTTTTTCCTTTTTGGACTGAAACATACCGCCGTCCACAGAGTGTACCAAATGTCAGTATGGAAGCCATCTTGATGGCGACTCAGTCTGATTCACCAAGCTAGGCTTCACCAAGGACCCGTTTCCAACCTGGGAAGCCACATCTCCCCAACCCTAACCCTAACTTGAGACTTAACCTGATTTTCTTGTGCAAATGTAACAAACCCCCATCCTCATGTTGTACTAAAAGACAGTAGGCACACGATTCCTTTGGCCCTCTCAGTCTGTTTCACCATGCTTGGCTTCAGCAACACCCTGTTTCCCTTCTGGGAAGCCATGTCTCCTGACCGCTAACCCTAACTTGGGTCTTAACCCTAATTTTTTCTTTGGACTGAAACATTTCCCTGTCCACATGGTGTACTAACTGGCAGTATGTTATCCTCCTGATGGCCTACTCAGTCTGTTTTACCAATCTAGGCTTCACCAAAACCCTGGTTACAACCTGGGAAGCCAAGTCTCCCCAACCCTAACCCTAATTTGAGTCTCAGGCCTAATTTCCTTTTTGGACTGAAACATACTGCCGTCCACAGAGTGTACCAAATGTCAGTATGGAAGACATCTTGATGTCCCACTCAGTCTGATTCAGCAAGTTAGGCTTCACCAAGGACCCGTTTCCAACCTGGGAAGCCACATCTCCCCAACCCTAACCCTCACATGAGACTTAACCTGATTTTCTTGTGCAAATGTAACAAACCCCCATCCTCATGTCCTACTAAAAGACAGTAGGCACACGATTCCTTTGGCCCTCTCAGTCTGTTTCACCATGCTTGGCTTCAGCAACACCCTGTTTCCCTTCTGGGAAGCCAAGTCTCCCGACCCCTAACCCTCACTTGGGTCTTAACCCAAATATCCTCTATGGAATGAAACATCTCCCTCTCCATAGGGTGTATTAACAGGCAGTATGTTATCCTCCTGATGGCCTACTCAGTCTGTTTTACCAATCTATGCTTTACCAAGACCCTGGTTCCATCCTGGGAAACCAATTCTCCCCAACCCTAACCCTAATTTGAGTCTTAGCCCTTTTTTCCTTTTTGGACTGAAACATACCGCCGTCCACAGAGTGTACCAAATGTCAGTATGGAAGCCATCTTGATGGCGACTCAGTCTGATTCACCAAGCTAGGCTTCACCAAGAACTCGTTTTCTACCTGGCAAGCCACATCTCCCCATCCCTAGCCCTAACATGAGATTTTACCCCAATTTTCTTGTGCAACTGTAACAAACCGCCGTCCACGCTTTGTAGTAAAAGAAAGAAGGCACCCCGTTCTGATGGCCCACTCTGTCTGTTTTAGCAAGCTTGCCTTCACCAAAGCCCTGTTTCCATTCGGGGAAGCCCAGTCTCCCCAATCCTAACCCTAACCTGGTTTTTAACCCTAGTTTCCGTTTGGGAATCAAACATCCCCCGTCCAAACAGTGTTCTAAAAGACAGGAGGCAACCCTTGGTGAAGCCCCACTCACTCTATTTCAACATGCTTGGCTTTTCAGAGGCCCTGGTTCACTCCTGGGAAGCCAAGTCTCCACAACCCTAACCCTACCTGGAGTCTTAACCCTAATGTTCTTGTGCGACTGTAACAAACGCCCATCCACAGGTTGACAGTAGGCACACCACTCCTTTGGCCCTGTCAGTCTGTTTCACCATGCTTGGCTTCAGCAACACCCTGTTTCCCTTCTGGGAAGCCAAGTCTCCCGACCCCTAACCCTCACTTGGGTCTTAACCCAAATTTCCTCTATGGATTGAAACATGTCCCTGTCCATAGGGTGTATTAACAGGCAGTATGTTATCCTCCTGATGGCCTACTCAGTCTGTTTTACCAAATTAGGCTTCACCAAGACCCTGGTTCCCTCCTGGGAAAACAAGTCTCCCCAACCCTAAAACTAATTTGAGTCTCAGGCCTAATTTCCTTTTTGGACTGAAACATACTGCCGTCCACAGAGTGTACCAAATGTCAGTATGGAAGACATCTTGATGTCCCACTCAGTCTGATTCAGCAAGTTAGGCTTCACCAAGGACCCGTTTCCAACCTGGGAAGCCACATCTCCCCAACCCTAACCCTAACTTGAGACTTAACCTGATTTTCTTGTGCAAATGTAACAAACCCCCATCCTCATGTCCTACTAAAAGACAGTAGGCACACGATTCGTTTGGCCCTCTCAGTCTGTTTCACCATGCTTGGCTTCAGCAACACCCTGTTTCCATTCTGGGAAGCCAAGTCTCCCGACCCCTAACCCTCACTTGGGTCTTAACCCAAATATCCTCTATGGAATGAAACATCTCCCTCTCCATAGGGTGTATTAACAGGCAGTATGTTATCCTCCTGATGGCCTACTCAGTCTGTTTTACCAATCTATGCTTCACCAAGACCCTGGTTCCATCCTGGGAAACCAATTCTCCCCAACCCTAACCCTAATTTGAGTCTCAGCCCGTTTTTCCTTTTTGGACTGAAACATACCGCCGTCCACAGAGTGTACCAAATGTCAGTATGGAAGCCATCTTGATGGCGACTCAGTCTGATTCACCTAGCTAGGCTTCACCAAGAACTCGTTTTCTACCTGGCAAGCCACATCTCCCCTTCCCTAGCCCTAACATGAGATTTTACCCCAATTTTCTTGTGCAACTGTAACAAACCGCCGTCCACGCTTTGAAGTAAAAGAAAGAAGGCACCCCGTTCTGATGGCCCACTCAGTCTGTTTTAGCAAGCTTGCCTTCACCAAAGCCCTGATTCCATTCGGGGAAGCCCAGTCTCCCCAATCCTAACCCTAACCTGGGTTTTAACCCTAATTTCCGTTTGGGAATCAAACATCCCCCGTCCAAACAGTGTTCTAAAAGACAGGAGGCAACCCTTGGTGAAGCCCCACTCACTCTATTTCAACATGCTTGGCTTTTCAGAGGCCCTGGTTCACTCCTGGGAAGCCAAGTCTCCACAACCCTAACCCTACCTGGAGTCTTAACCCTAATGTTCTTGTGCGACTGTAACAAACGCCCATCCACAGGTTGACAGTAGGCACACCACTCCTTTGGCCCTGTCAGTCTGTTTCACCATGCTTGGCTTCAGCAACACCCTGTTTCCCTTCTGGGAAGCCAAGTCTCCCGACCCCTAACCCTCACTTGGGTCTTAACCCAAATTTCCTCTATGGAATGAAACATGTCCCTGTCCATAGGGTGTATTAACAGGCAGTATGTTATCCTCCTGATGGCCTACTCAGTCTGTTTTACCAATCTATGCTTCACCAAGACCCCGGTTCCATCCTGGGAAACCAATTCTCCCCAACCCTAACCCTAATTTGAGTCTTAGCCCTAATTTCCTTTTTGGACTGAAACATACCGCCGTCCACAGAGTGTACCAAATGTCAGTATGGAAGACATCTTGATGTCCCACTCAGTCTGATTCAGCATGCTAGGCTTCACCAAGGACCTATTTCCAGCATGGGAAGCCACATCTCCCCAACCCTAACCCTAACTTGAGACTCAACCTGATTTCGTTGTGCAAATGTAACAAACCCCCATCCTCACGTTGTACTAAAAGACAGTAGGCACACAATTCCTTTGGCCCTCTCAGTCTGTTTCACCATGCTTGGCTTCAGCAACACCGTGTTTCCATTCTGGGAAGCCATATCTCCTGACAGCTAACCCTAACTTGGGTCTTAACCCTAATTTTTTTCTTCCGACTGAAACATTTCCCTGTCCACATGGTGTACTAACTGGCAGTATGTTATACTCCTGATGGCCTACTCAGTCTGTTTTACCAATCTAGGCTTCACCAAAACCCTGGTTACATCCTGGGAAGCCAAGTCTCCCCAACCCTAACCCTAATTTGAGTCTCAACCCTCATTTCCTTTTGGGACTGAAACATACCGCCATCCACAGAGTGTACCAAATGTCAGTATGGAAGACATCTTGATGTCCCACTCAGTCTGATTCAGCAAGCTAGGCTTCACCAAGGACCCATTTCCAACCTGGGAAGCCACATCTCCCCAACCCTAATCCTAACTTGAGACTTAACCTGATTTTCTTGTGCAAATGTAACAAACCCCCATCCTCATGTGGTACTAAAAGACAGTAGGCACACAATTCCTTTGGTCCTCTCAGTCTGTTTCACCATGCTTGGCTTCAGCAACACCCTGTTTCCCTTCTGGGAAGCCAAGTCTCCCGACCCCTAACCCTCACTTGGGTCTTAACCCAAATTTCCTCTATGGAATGAAACATCTCCCTCTCCATAGGGTGTATTAACAGGCAGTATGTTATCCTCCGGATGGCCTACTCAGTCTGTTTTACCAATCTATGCTTCACCAAGACCCTGGTTCCATCCTGGGAAACCAATTCTCCCCAACCCTAACCCTAATTTGAGTCTCAGCCAGTTTTTCCTTTTTGGACTGAAACATACCGCCGTCCACAGAGTGTACCAAATGTCAGTATGGAAGCCATCTTGATGGCGACTCAGTCTGATTCACCAAGCTAGGCTTCACCAAGAACTCGTTTTCTACCTGGCAAGCCACATCTCCCCTTCCCTAGCCCTAACATGAGATTTTACCCCAATTTTCTTGTGCAACTGTAACAAACCGCCGTCCACGCTTTGAAGTAAAAGAAAGGAGGCACCCCGTTCTGATGGCCCACTCAGTCTGTTTTAGCAAGCTTGCCTTCACCGAAGCCCTGATTCCATTCGGGGAAGCCCAGTCTCCCCAATCCTAACCCTAACCTGGGTTTTAACCCTAATTTCCGTTTGGGAATCAAACATCCCCCGTCCAAACAGTGTTCTAAAAGACAGGAGGCAACCTTTGGTGAAGCCCCACTCACTCTATTTCAACATGCTTGGCTTTTCAGAGGCCCTGGTTCACTCCTGGGAAGCCAAGTCTCCACAACCCTAACCCTACCTGGAGTCTTAACCCTAATGTTCTTGTGCGACTGTAACAAACGCCCATCCACAGGTTGACAGTAGGCACACCACTCCTTTGGCCCTGTCAGTCTGTTTCACCATGCTTGGCTTCAGCAACACCGTGTTTCCATTCTGGGAAGCCATATCTCCTGACAGCTAACCCTAACTTGGGTCTTAACCCTAATTTTTTTCTTCCGAATGAAACATTTCCCTGTCCACATGGTGTACTAACTGGCAGTATGTTATACTCCTGATGGCCTACTCAGTCTGTTTTACCAATCTAGGCTTCACCAAAACCCTGGTTACATCCTGGGAAGCCAAGTGTCCCCAACCCTAACCCTAATTTGAGTCTCAACCCTCATTTCCTTTTGGGACTGAAACATACCGCCATCCACAGAGTGTACCAAATGTCAGTATGGAAGACATCTTGATGTCCCACTCAGTCTGATTCAGCAAGCTAGGCTTCACCAAGGACCCATTTCCAACCTGGGAAGCCACATCTCCCCAACCCTAACCCTAACTTCCGACTTAACCCTGATTTTCTTGTGCAAATGTAACAAACCCCCATCCTCATGTTGTACTAAAAGACAGTAGGCATACAATTCCTTTGGCCCTCTCAGTCTGTTTCACCATGCTTGGCTTCAGCAACACCCTGTTTCCATTCTGGGAAGCCATGTCTCCTGACCGCTAACCCTAACTTGGGTCTTAACCCTAATTTTTTCTTTGGACTGAAACATTTCCCTGTCCACATGGTGTACTAACTGGCAGTATGTTCTCCTCCTGATGGCCTACTCAGTCTGTTTTAGCAATCTAGGCTTCACCAAGACCCTGGTTACATCCTGGGAAGCCAAGTCTCCCCAACCCTAACCCTAATTTGAGTCTCAGGCCAAATTTCCTTTTTGGACTGAAACATACCGCCGTCCACAGAGTGTACCAAATGTCAGTATGGAAGCCATCTTGATGTCCCACTCAGTCTGATTCAGCAAGCTAGGCTTCACCAAGGACGCGTTTCCAACCTGGGAAGCCACATCTCCCCAACCCTAACCCTAACTTGAGACTTAACCTGATTTTCTTGTGCAAATTTAACAAACCCCCATCCTCATGTCCTACTAAAAGACAGTAGGCACACGATTCGTTTGGCCCTCTCAGTCTGTTTCACCATGCTTTGCTTCAGCAACACCCTGTTTCCATTCTGGGAAGCCAAGTCTCCCGACCCCTAACCCTCACTTGGGTCTTAACCCAAATATCCTCTATGGAATGAAACATCTCCCTCTCCATAGGGTGTATTAACAGGCAGTATGTTATCCTCCTGATGGCCTACTCAGTCTGTTTTACCAGTCTATGCTTCACCAAGACCCTGGTTCCATCCTGGGAAACCAATTCTCCCCAACCCTAACCCTAATTTGAGTCTCAGCCCGTTTTTCCTTTTTGGACTGAAACATACCGCCGTCCACAGAGTGTACCAAATGTCAGTATGGAAGCCATCTTGATGGCGACTCAGTCTGATTCACCTAGCTAGGCTTCACCAAGAACTCGTTTTCTACCTGGCAAGCCACATCTCCCCTTCCCTAGCCCTAACATGAGATTTTACCCCAATTTTCTTGTGCAACTGTAACAAACCGCCGTCCACGCTTTGAAGTAAAAGAAAGAAGGCACCCCGTTCTGATGGCCCACTCAGTCTGTTTTAGCAAGCTTGCCTTCACCAAAGCCCTGATTCCATTCGGGGAAGCCCAGTCTCCCCAATCCTAACCCTAACCTGGGTTTTAACCCTAATTTCCGTTTGGGAATCAAACATCCCCCGTCCAAACAGTGTTCTAAAAGACAGGAGGCAACCCTTGGTGAAGCCCCACTCACTCTATTTCAACATGCTTGGCTTTTCAGAGGCCCTGGTTCACTCCTGGGAAGCCAAGTCTCCACAACCCTAACCCTACCTGGAGTCTTAACCCTAATGTTCTTGTGCGACTGTAACAAACGCCCATCCACAGGTTGACAGTAGGCACACCACTCCTTTGGCCCTGTCAGTCTGTTTCACCATGCTTGGCTTCAGCAACACCCTGTTTCCCTTCTGGGAAGCCAAGTCTCCCGACCCCTAACCCACACTTGGGTCTTATCCCAAATTTCCTCTATGGAATGAAACATGTCCCTGTCCATAGGGTGTATTAACAGGCAGTATGTTATCCTCCTGATGGCCTACTCAGTCTGTTTTACCAATCTATGCTTCACCAAGACCCTGGTTCCATCCTGGGAAACCAAGTCTCCCCAACCCTAACCCTAATTTGAGTCTTAGCCCTAATTTCCTTTTTGGACTGAAACATACCGCCGTCCACAGAGTGTACCAAATGTCAGTATGGAAGACATCTTGATGTCCCACTCAGTCTGATTCAGCAAGCTAGGCTTCACCAAGGACCTATTTCCAGCCTGGGAAGCCACATCTCCCCAACCCTAACCCTAACTTGAGACTCAACCTGATTTCGTTGTGCAAATGTAACAAACCCCCATCATCATGTTGTACTAAAAGACAGTAGGCACACAATTCCTTTGGCCCTCTCAGTCTGTTTCACCATGCTTGGCTTCAGCAACACCGTGTTTCCATTCTGGGAAGCCATATCTCCTGACAGCTAACCCTAACTTGGGTCTTAACCCTAATTTTTTTCTTCCGACTGAAACATTTCCCTGTCCACATGGTGTACTAACTGGCAGTATGTTATCCTCCTGATGGCCTACTCAGTCTGTTTTACCAATCTAGGCTTCACCAAAACCCTGGTTACATCCTGGGAAGCCAAGTGTCCCCAACCCTAACCCTAATTTGAGTCTCAACCCTCATTTCCTTTTGGGACTGAAACATACCGCCATCCACAGAGTGTACCAAATGTCAGTATGGAAGACATCTTGATGTCCCACTCAGTCTGATTCAGCAAGCTAGGCTTCACCAAGGACCCATTTCCAACCTGGGAAGCCACATCTCCCCAACCCTAACCCTAACTTCTGACTTAACCCTGATTTTCTTGTGCAAATGTAACAAACCCCCATCCTCATGTTGTACTAAAAGACAGTAGGCATACAATTCCTTTGGCCCTCTCAGTCTGTTTCACCATGCTTGGCTTCAGCAACACCCTGTTTCCATTCTGGGAAGCCATGTCTCCTGACCGCTAACCCTAACTTGGGTCTTAACCCTAATTTTTTCTTTGGACTGAAACATTTCCCTGTCCACATGGTGTACTAACTGGCAGTATGTTCTCCTCCTGATGGCCTACTCAGTCTGTTTTAGCAATCTAGGCTTCACCAAGACCCTGGTTACATCCTGGGAAGCCAAGTCTCCCCAACCCTAACCCTAATTTGAGTCTCAGGCCAAATTTCCTTTTTGGACTGAAACATACCGCCGTCCACAGAGTGTACCAAATGTCAGTATGGAAGCCATCTTGATGTCCCACTCAGTCTGATTCAGCAAGCTAGGCTTCACCAAGGACGCGTTTCCAACCTGGGAAGCCACATCTCCCCAACCCTAACCCTAACTTGAGACTTAACCTGATTTTCTTGTGCGAATGTAACAAACCCCCATCCTCATGTTGTACTAAAAGACAGTAGGCACACAATTCCTTTGGCCCTCTCAGTCTGTTTCACCATGCTTGGCTTCAGCAACACCCTGTTTCCCTTCTGGGAAGCCATGTCTCCTGACCGCTAACCCTAACTTGGGTTTTAACCCTAATTTTTTCCTTGGACTGAAACATTTCCCTGTCCACATGGTGTACTAACTGGCAGTATGTTATCCTCCTGATGGCCTACTCAGTCTGTTTTACCAATCTAGGCTTCACCAAAACCCTGGTTACATCCTGGGAAGCCAAGTCTCCCCAACCCTAACCCTAATTTGAGTCTCAGGCTTAATTTCCTTTTTGGACTGAAACATACCGCCGTCCACAGAGTGTACCAAATGTCAGTATGGAAGACATCTTGATGTCCCACTCAGTCTGATTCAGCAAGCTAGGCTTCACCAAGGACCCGTTTCCAACCTGGAAAGCCACATCTCCCCAACCCTAACCCTAACTTGAGACTTAACCTGATTTTCTTGTGCAAATGTAACAAACCCCCATCCTCATGTTGTACTAAAAGACAGTAGGCACACAATTCCTTTGGCCCTCTCAGTCTGTTTCACCATGCTTGGCTTCAGCAACACCCTGTTTCCCTTCTGGGAAGCCAAGTCTCCCAACCCCTAACCCTCACTTGGGTCTTAACCCAAATATCCTCTATGGAATGAAACATCTCCCTCTCCATAGGGTGTATTAACAGGCAGTATGTTATCCTCCTGATGGCCTACTCAGTCTGTTTTACCAATCTATGCTTCACCAAGACCCTGGTTCCATCCTGGGAAACCAATTCTCCCCAACCCTAACCCTAATTTGATTCTTAGCCCTTTTTTCCTTTTTGGACTGAAACATACCGCCGTCCACAGAGTGTACCAAATGTCAGTATGGAAGCCACCTTGATGGCGACTAAGTCTGATTCACCAAGCTAGGCTTCACCAAGAACTCGTTTTCTACCTGGCAAGCCACATCTCCCCATCCCTAGCCCTAACATGAGATTTTACCCCAATTTTCTTGTGCAACTGTAACAAACCGCCGTCCACACTTTGCACTAAAAGATAGTACGCACCCCGTTCTGATGTCCCACTCAGTCTGTTTTACCATGCTCGCCTTCACCAACACCCTGTTTCCATTCTGGGAAGCCCATTCTCCCGAACCCTACCCTAACTTGGGTTTTAACCCTAATTTCCTCTTGGGAATGAAACATCCCCAGTCCACACAGTGTACTAAAAGACAGGAGGCAACTTTCATGAAGGCCCACTCATTCTCTTTCAACATGTTTGGCTTTTCCGAGGCCATGGTTCACTCCTGGGAAGTCAAGTCTCCCCAACCCTAACCCTAACTTGGATCTTAACCCTAATTTCCTCTTGGGACTGAAACATGTCCCTGTCAACACTGTGTACTAACAGGCAATATATTATCCTCCTGATGGCCCATTCAGTCTGTTTTACCAATCGAGGCTTCACCAAGACCCTGGTTCCATCCTGGGAAGCCCAGTCTGCCCAACCCTAACCCTAACTTGGTTTTTAACCCAAATATTGTCGAGGAACTTTAACATCCCATATTCCACACGGTGTACTAAAAGACAGGAGGAAACCCATCCTGATGGGCCACTCAATCTGTTTCAGCATGCTTGGCTTTAGCGAGTTCCTGTTTCCCTCCTGAGAAGGCCAGTCTCCCCAACCCTAACCCTAATTAGAGTATCAACCCTAATTTCCTTTTTGGACTGAAACATACCGCCGTCCACAGAGTGTACCAAATATCAGTATGGAAGACATCTTGATGTCCCACTCAGTCTGATTCAGCAAGCTAGGCTTCACCAAGGACCCGTTTCCAACCTGGGAAGCCACATCTCCCCAACCCTAACCCTAACTTGAGACTTAAAGCTGATTTTCTTGTGCAAATGTAACAAACCCCCATCCTCATGTTGTACTAAAAGACAGTAGGCACACAATTCCTTTGGCCCTCTCAGTCTGTTTCACCATGCTTGGCTTCAGCAACACCCTGTTTCCCTTCTGGGAAGCCATGTCTCCTGACCTCTAACCCTAACTTGGGTCTTAACCCTAATTTTTTCTTTGGACTGAAACATTTCCCTGTCCACATGGTGTACTATCTGGCAGTATGTTATACTCCTGATGGCCTACTCAGTCTGTTTTACCAATCTAGGCTTCACCAAAACCCTGGTTACATCCTGGGAAGCCAAGTCTCCCCAACCCTAACCCTAATTTGAGTCTCACGCCTCGTTTCCTTTTGGGACTGAAACATACCGCCGTCCACAGAGTGTACCAAATGTCAGTATGGAAGACATCTTGATGTCCCACTCAGTCTGATTCAGCAAGCTAGGCTTCACCAAGGACCCGTTTCCAACCTGGGAAGCCACATCTCCCCAACCCTAACCCTAACTTGAGACTTTACCCTGATTTTCTTGTGCAAATGTAACAAACCCCCATCCTCATGTTGTACTAAACGACAGTAGGCACCCCGTTCTGATTACCCACTTTGTGTGTTCTACTAAGGTTGGCTTCAGCAACACCCTGTTTCCATTCTGGGAAGCCCAGTCTCCCCAACCCTAATCCTAACTTGGGTTTTAACCCAAATATTGTAGAGGAATGTGAACATCCCACAGTCCACACGGTGTAGTAAAAGACAGGAGGCAACCCATCCTAATGGGCCACTCACTGTGTTTCACTGTGCTTGGCTTTACCGAGGTCCTGGTTCCCTCCTGAGAATCCCAGTTTCCCCAACCCTAACCCTATTTTGAGTTTCAGCCCTAATTTCCTTTTTGGACCGAAACATACCGCCATCCACAGAGTGTACCAAACGTCAGTATGGAAGCCATCTTGATGGCGACTCAGTCTTATTCACCAAGCTAGGCTTCACCAAGAACTCGTTTTCTACCTGGCAAGCCACATCTCCCCATCACTAGCCCTAACATGAGATTTTACCCTAATTTTCTTGTGCAATTGTAAGAAACCGCCGTCCACGCTTTGTAGTAAAAGAAAGAAGGCACCCCGTTCTGATGGCCCACTCAGTCTGTTTTACCAAACTTACCGTCACCAACACCTTCTTTCCGTTCTGGGAAGACCAGTCTCCCGAACCCTAACCCTAACATGGGTTTTAACCCTAATTTCCTTTTGGGGATGAAACATCCCCCCGTCCACACAGTGTACTAAAAGACAGGAGGTAACCTTTCATGAAGGCCCACTCATTCTCTTTCAACATGCTTTTCTTTTCCGAGGCCATGGTTCACTCCTGGGAAGGCAAGTCTCCCCAACCCTAACCCTAACTTGGGTCTTAACCCTAATTTTTTCTTTGGACTGAAACATTTCCCTGTCCACATGGTATACTAACTGGCAGTATGTTATACTCCTGACGGTCTACTCAGTCTGTTTTACCAATCGAGGTTTCACCAAGACCCTGGTTCCATCCTGGGAAGCCCAGTCTCCCCAACGCTAACTCTAACTTGGGTTTCAACCCAAATATTGTAGAGGAACGTTAACATCCCACAGTTCACAAGGTGTAGTAAAAGACAAGAGGCAACCCATCCTGTTGGGCCACTCAATCGGTGTCACCATGCTTGGCTTTACCGAGTTCCTGTTTCCCTCCTGAGTAGCCCAGTCTCCCCAACCCTAATCCTAATTGGAATCTCAACACTAATCTCCTTTTTGGACTGAAACATACCGCCGTCCACAGAGTGTACCAAATGTCAGTATGGAAGCCATCTTGTTGACCCACTCAGTCTGATTCACCAAGCTAGGCTTCACCAAGAACCCATTTCCAACCTGGGAAGTCCAGTCTCCCAAACCCTAACCCCAACGTCGGTTTTAACCCTAATTTCCTTTTAGGAATGAAACATCCCCCCATCCACACGGTGTTCTAGAAGAAAGGAGGCAACCCTTCGTGAAGGCCCACTCATTCTGTTTCAACATGCTTGGCTTTTCCGAGGCCCTGGTTCACTCCTGGGAAGCCACGTCTCCCCAACCCTAACTCTAACTTGAGACTTAACCTAATTTTCTTGTGCAACTGTAACAAACCGCCGTCCACACTTTGCACTAAAAGATAGTACGCACCCCGTTCTGATGTCCCACTCAGTCTGTTTTACCATGCTCGCCTTCACCAACACCCTGTTTCCATTCTGGGAAGCCCATTTTCCCGAACCCTACCCTAACTTGGGTTTTAACCCTAATTTCCTCTTGGGAATGAAACATCCCCCCGTCCACACAGTGTACTAAAAGACAGGAGGCAACTTTCGTGAAGGCCCACTCATTCTCTTTCAACATGCTTTTCTTTTCCGAGGCCATGGTTCACTCCTGGGAAGTCAAGTCTCCCCAACCCTAACCCTAACTTGGATCTTAACCCTAATTTCCTCTTTGGACTGAAACATGTCCCTGTCCACATGGTATACTAACGGGCAGTACGTTATCCTCCTGATGGCCTACTCAGTCTGTTTTACCAATCTAGGCTTCACCAAGGCTCTGGTTCCATCCAGGGAAGCCCAGTCTCCCCAACCCTAACCCTAACTTGGGTTTTAACCCAAATTTTGTTTAGGAACTTCAACATCCCCCAGTTCACACGGTGTGCTAAAGGCAGGAGGCAACCCATCCTGAAGGCCCACTCATTTTATTTCAACATGCCTGGCTTTCCCGACGCCCTGGTAAACTCCTGGGAATCGAAGTCTCCCCAACCCTAACCCTCACTTGGGTTTTAACTCAAATATTGTAGAAGGACGTTAACATCCCACAGTTCACAAGGTGTAGTACAAGACAAGAGGCAACCCATCCTTTTGGGCCACTCAATTGGTTTCACCATGCTTGGCTTTACCGAGGTCCTGGTTCCCTCCTGAGAAGCCCAGTTTTCCCAACCCTAATCCTAATTGGAGTCTCAACACTAATCTCCTTTTTGGACTGAAACATACCGCCGTCCACAGAGTGTACCAAATGTCAGCATGGAAGGCATCTTGTTGTCCCACTCAGTCTGATTCACCAAGCTAGGCTTCACCAAGAACCCATTTCCAACCTGGGAAGTCCAGTCTCCCAAACCCTAACCCCAATGTCGGTTTTAACCCTCATTTCCTTTTGGGAATGAAACATCCCCCCCATCCACACGGTGTTCTAGAAGACAGGAGGCAACCCTTCGTGAAGGCCCACTCATTCTGTTTCAACATCCTTGGCTTTTCCGAGGCCATGGTTCACTCCTGGGAAGGCAAGTCTCCCCAACCCTAACCCTAACTTGGATCTTAACCCTAATTTCCTCTTGGGACTGAAACATGTCCCTGTCCACACTGTGTACTAACAGGCAGTATGTTATCCTCCTGATGGCCTACTCAGTCTGTTTTACCAATCAAGGCTTCACCAAGACCCTGGTTCCATCCTGGGAAACCAATTCTCCCCAACCCTAACCCTAATTTGAGTCTTAGCCCTTTTTTCCTTTTTGGACTGAAACATACCGCCGTCCACAGAGTGTACCAAATGTCAGTATGGAAGCCATCTTGATGGCGACTCAGTCTGATTCACCAAGCTAGGCTTCACCAAGAACTCGTTTTCTACCTGGCAAGCCACATCTGCCCATCCCTAGCCCTAACATGAGATTTTACCCCAATTTTCTTGTGCAACTGTAACAAACCGCCGTCCATGCTTTGTAGTAAAAGAAAGAAGGCACCCCGTTCTGATGGCCCACTCAGTCTGTTTTAGCAAGCTTGCCTTCACCAAAGCCCTGTTTCCATTCGGGGAAGCCCAGTCTCCCCAATCCTAACCCTAACCTGGGTTTTAACCCTAATTTCCGTTTGGGAATTAAACATCCCCCGTCCAAACAGTGTTCTAAAAGACAGGAGGCAACCCTTGGTGAAGCCCCACTCACTCTATTTCAACATGCTTGGCTTTTCAGAGGCCCTGGTTCACTCCTGGGAAGCCAAGTCTCCACAACCCTAACCCTACCTGGAGTCTTAACCCTAATGTTCTTGTGCGACTGTAACAAACGCCCACCCACAGGTTGACAGTAGGCACACCACTCCTTTGGCCCTGTCAGTCTGTTTCACCATGCTTGGCATCAGCAACACCCTGTTTCCCTTCTGGGAAGCCAAGTCTCCCGACCCCTAACCCTAACTTGGGTCTTAACCCTAATTTTTTCTTCCGACTGAAACATTTCCCTGTCCACATGGTGTACTAACTGGCAGTATGTTATCCTCCTGATGGCCTACTCAGTCTGTTTTACCAATCTAGGCTTCACCAAGACCCTGGTTACATCCTGGGAAGCCAGGTCTCCCCAACCCTAACCCTAATTTGAGTCTCAGGCCAAATTTCCTTTTTGGACTGAAACATACCGCCGTCCACAGAGTGTACCAAATGTCAGTATGGAAGCCATCTTGATGTCCCACTCAGTCTGATTCAGCAAGCTAGGCTTCACCAAGGATGCGTTTCCAACCTGGGAAGCCACATCACCCCAACCCTAACCCTCACTTGAGACTTAACCTGATTTTCTTGTGCGAATGTAACAAACCCCCATCCTCATGTTCTACTAAAAGACAGTAGGCACACAATTCCTTTGGCCCTTTCAGTCTGTTTCACCATGCTTGGCTTCAGCAACACCCTGTTTCCCTTCTGGGAAGCCATGTCTCCTGACCGCTAACCCTAACTTGGGTTTTAACCCTAATTTTTTCCTTGGACTGAAACATTTCCCTGTCCACATGGTGTACTAACTGGCAGTATGTTATCCTCCTGATGGCCTACTCAGTCTGTTTTACCAATCTAGGCTTCACCAAAACCCTGGTTACATCCTGGGAAGCCAAGTCTCCCCAACCCTAACCCTAATTTGAGTCTCAGGCCTAATTTCCTTTTTGGACTGAAACATAACGCCGTCCACAGAGTGTACCAAATGTCAGTATGGAAGAAATCTTGATGTCCCACTCAGTCTGATTCAGCAAGCTAGGCTTCACCAAGGACGCGTTTCCAACCTGGAAAGCCACATCTCCCCAACCATAACCCTAACTTGACACTTAACCTGATTTTCTTGTGCAAATGTAACAAACCCCCATCCTCATGTTGTACTAAAAGACAGTAGGCACACAATTCCTTTGGCCCTCTCAGTCTGTTTCACCATGCTTGGCTTCAGCAACACCCTGTTTCCCTTCTGGGAAGCCATGTCTCCTGACCGCTAACCCTAACTTGGGTCTTAACCCTAATTTTTTCCTTGGACTGAAACATTTCCCTGTCCACATGGTGTACTAACTGGCAGTATGTTATACTCCTGATGGCCTACTCAGTCTGTTTTACCAATCTAGGCTTCACCAAAACACTGGTTACATCCTGGGAAGCCAAGTCTCCCCAACCCTAACCCTAATTTGAGTCTCAGGCCCAATTTCCTTTTTGGACTGAAACATAATGCCGTCCACAGAGTGTACCAAATGTCAGTATGGAAGACATCTTGATGTCCCTCTCAGTCTGATTCAGCATGTTAGGCTTCACCAAGGACCCGTTTCCAACCTGGGAAGCCACATCTCCCCATCGCTAGCCCTAACATGAGATTTTACCCTAATTTTCTTGTGCAAATGTAACAAACCCCCATCCTCATGTTCTACTAAAAGACAGTAGGCACACAATTCCTTTGGCCCTCTCAGTCTGTTTCACCATGCTTGGCTTCACCAACACCCTGTTTCCCTTCTGGGAAGCCATGTCTCCTGACCGCTAACCCTAACTTGGGTCTTAACCCTAATTTTTTCTTTGGACTGAAACAGTTCCCTGTCCACATGGTGTACTAACTGGCAGTATGTTATACTCCTGATGACCTACTCAGTCTGTTTTACCAATCTAGGCTTCACCAAAACCCTGGTTACATCCTGGGAAGCCAATTCTCCCCAACCCTAACCCTAATTTGAGTCTTAGCCCTAATTTCCTTTTTGGACTGAAACATACCGCCGTCCACAGAGTGTACCAAATGTCAGTATGGAAGACATCTTGATGTCCCACTCAGTCTGATTCAGCAAGCTAGGCTTCACCAAGGACCCGTTTCCAACCTGGGAAGCCACATCTCCCCAACCCTAACCCTCACTTGAGACTTAACCTGATTTTCTTGTGCAAATGTAACAAACCCCCATCCTCATGTTGTACTAAAAGACAGTAGGCACACGATTCCTTTGGCCCTCTCAGTCTGTTTCACCATGCTTGGCTTCAGCAACACCGTGTTTCCATTCTGGGAAGCCATATCTCCTGACCGCTAACCCTAACTTGGGTCTTAACCCTAATTTTTTCTTCCGACTGAAACATTTCCCTGTCCACATGGTGTACTAACTGGCAGTATGTTATACTCCTGATGGCCTACTCAGTCTGTTTTACCAATCTAGGCTTCACCAAAACCCTGGTTACATCCTGGGAAGCCAAGTCTCCCCAACCCTAACCCTAATTTGAGTCTCAGGCCTCGTTTCCTTTTGGGACTGAAACATACCGCCGTCCACAGAGTGTACCAAATGTCAGTATGGAAGACATCTTGATGTCCCACTCAGTCTGATTCAGCAAGCTAGGCTTCACCAAGGACCCGTTTCCAACCTGGAAAGCCACATCTCCCCAACCCTAACCCTAACTTGAGACTTAACCTGATTTTCTTGTGCAAATGTAACAAACCCCCATCCTCATGTTGTACTAAAAGACAGTAGGCACACGATTCCTTTGGCCCTCTCAGTCTGTTTCACCATGCTTGGCTTCAGGAACACCCTGTTTCCCTTCTGGGAAGCCATGTCTCCTGACCGCTAACCCTAACTTGGGTCTTAACCCTAATTTTTTCTTTGGACTGAAACATTTCCCTGTCCACATGGTGTACTAACTGGCAGTATGTTAGACTCCTGATGGCCTACTCAGTCTGTTTTACCAATCTAGGCTTCACCAAAACCCTGGTTACATCCTGGGAAGCCAAGTCTCCCCAACCCTAACCCTAATTTGAGTCTTAGCCCTTTTTTCCTTTTTGGACTGAAACATACCGCCGTCCACAGAGTGTACCAAATGTCAGTATGGAAGCCATCTTGATGGCGACTCAGTCTGATTCACCAAGCTAGGCTTCACCAAGGACCCGTTTCCAACCTGGGAAGCCACATCTCCCCAACCCTAACCCTAACTTGAGACTTAACCTGATTTTCTTGTGCAAATGTAACAAACCCCCATCCTCATGTTGTACTAAAAGACAGTAGGCACACGATTCCTTTGGCCCTCTCAGTCTGTTTCACCATGCTTGGCTTCAGCAACACCCTGTTTCCCTTCTGGGAAGCCATGTCTCCTGACCGCTAACCCTAACTTGGGTCTTAACCCTAATTTTTTCTTTGGACTGAAACATTTCCCTGTCCACATGGTGTACTAACTGGCAGTATGTTATCCTCCTGATGGCCTACTCAGTCTGTTTTACCAATCTAGGCTTCACCAAAACCCTGGTTACAACCTGGGAAGCCAAGTCTCCCCAACCCTAACCCTAATTTGAGTCTCAGGCCTAATTTCCTTTTTGGACTGAAACATACTGCCGTCCACAGAGTGTACCAAATGTCAGTATGGAAGACATCTTGATGTCCCACTCAGTCTGATTCAGCAAGTTAGGCTTCACCAAGGACCCGTTTCCAACCTGGGAAGCCACATCTCCCCAACCCTAACCCTCACATGAGACTTAACCTGATTTTCTTGTGCAAATGTAACAAACCCCCATCCTCATGTCCTACTAAAAGACAGTAGGCACACGATTCCTTTGGCCCTCTCAGTCTGTTTCACCATGCTTGGCTTCAGCAACACCCTGTTTCCCTTCTGGGAAGCCAAGTCTCCCGACCCCTAACCCTCACTTGGGTCTTAACCCAAATATCCTCTATGGAATGAAACATCTCCCTCTCCATAGGGTGTATTAACAGGCAGTATGTTATCCTCCTGATGGCCTACTCAGTCTGTTTTACCAATCTATGCTTTACCAAGACCCTGGTTCCATCCTGGGAAACCAATTCTCCCCAACCCTAACCCTAATTTGAGTCTTAGCCCTTTTTTCCTTTTTGGACTGAAACATACCGCCGTCCACAGAGTGTACCAAATGTCAGTATGGAAGCCATCTTGATGGCGACTCAGTCTGATTCACCAAGCTAGGCTTCACCAAGAACTCGTTTTCTACCTGGCAAGCCACATCTCCCCATCCCTAGCCCTAACATGAGATTTTACCCCAATTTTCTTGTGCAACTGTAACAAACCGCCGTCCACGCTTTGTAGTAAAAGAAAGAAGGCACCCCGTTCTGATGGCCCACTCTGTCTGTTTTAGCAAGCTTGCCTTCACCAAAGCCCTGTTTCCATTCGGGGAAGCCCAGTCTCCCCAATCCTAACCCTAACCTGGTTTTTAACCCTAGTTTCCGTTTGGGAATCAAACATCCCCCGTCCAAACAGTGTTCTAAAAGACAGGAGGCAACCCTTGGTGAAGCCCCACTCACTCTATTTCAACATGCTTGGCTTTTCAGAGGCCCTGGTTCACTCCTGGGAAGCCAAGTCTCCACAACCCTAACCCTACCTGGAGTCTTAACCCTAATGTTCTTGTGCGACTGTAACAAACGCCCATCCACAGGTTGACAGTAGGCACACCACTCCTTTGGCCCTGTCAGTCTGTTTCACCATGCTTGGCTTCAGCAACACCCTGTTTCCCTTCTGGGAAGCCAAGTCTCCCGACCCCTAACCCTCACTTGGGTCTTAACCCAAATTTCCTCTATGGATTGAAACATGTCCCTGTCCATAGGGTGTATTAACAGGCAGTATGTTATCCTCCTGATGGCCTACTCAGTCTGTTTTACCAAATTAGGCTTCACCAAGACCCTGGTTCCCTCCTGGGAAAACAAGTCTCCCCAACCCTAAAACTAATTTGAGTCTCAGGCCTAATTTCCTTTTTGGACTGAAACATACTGCCGTCCACAGAGTGTACCAAATGTCAGTATGGAAGACATCTTGATGTCCCACTCAGTCTGATTCAGCAAGTTAGGCTTCACCAAGGACCCGTTTCCAACCTGGGAAGCCACATCTCCCCAACCCTAACCCTAACTTGAGACTTAACCTGATTTTCTTGTGCAAATGTAACAAACCCCCATCCTCATGTCCTACTAAAAGACAGTAGGCACACGATTCGTTTGGCCCTCTCAGTCTGTTTCACCATGCTTGGCTTCAGCAACACCCTGTTTCCATTCTGGGAAGCCAAGTCTCCCGACCCCTAACCCTCACTTGGGTCTTAACCCAAATATCCTCTATGGAATGAAACATCTCCCTCTCCATAGGGTGTATTAACAGGCAGTATGTTATCCTCCTGATGGCCTACTCAGTCTGTTTTACCAATCTATGCTTCACCAAGACCCTGGTTCCATCCTGGGAAACCAATTCTCCCCAACCCTAACCCTAATTTGAGTCTCAGCCCGTTTTTCCTTTTTGGACTGAAACATACCGCCGTCCACAGAGTGTACCAAATGTCAGTATGGAAGCCATCTTGATGGCGACTCAGTCTGATTCACCTAGCTAGGCTTCACCAAGAACTCGTTTTCTACCTGGCAAGCCACATCTCCCCTTCCCTAGCCCTAACATGAGATTTTACCCCAATTTTCTTGTGCAACTGTAACAAACCGCCGTCCACGCTTTGAAGTAAAAGAAAGAAGGCACCCCGTTCTGATGGCCCACTCAGTCTGTTTTAGCAAGCTTGCCTTCACCAAAGCCCTGATTCCATTCGGGGAAGCCCAGTCTCCCCAATCCTAACCCTAACCTGGGTTTTAACCCTAATTTCCGTTTGGGAATCAAACATCCCCCGTCCAAACAGTGTTCTAAAAGACAGGAGGCAACCCTTGGTGAAGCCCCACTCACTCTATTTCAACATGCTTGGCTTTTCAGAGGCCCTGGTTCACTCCTGGGAAGCCAAGTCTCCACAACCCTAACCCTACCTGGAGTCTTAACCCTAATGTTCTTGTGCGACTGTAACAAACGCCCATCCACAGGTTGACAGTAGGCACACCACTCCTTTGGCCCTGTCAGTCTGTTTCACCATGCTTGGCTTCAGCAACACCCTGTTTCCCTTCTGGGAAGCCAAGTCTCCCGACCCCTAACCCTCACTTGGGTCTTAACCCAAATTTCCTCTATGGAATGAAACATGTCCCTGTCCATAGGGTGTATTAACAGGCAGTATGTTATCCTCCTGATGGCCTACTCAGTCTGTTTTACCAATCTATGCTTCACCAAGACCCCGGTTCCATCCTGGGAAACCAATTCTCCCCAACCCTAACCCTAATTTGAGTCTTAGCCCTAATTTCCTTTTTGGACTGAAACATACCGCCGTCCACAGAGTGTACCAAATGTCAGTATGGAAGACATCTTGATGTCCCACTCAGTCTGATTCAGCATGCTAGGCTTCACCAAGGACCTATTTCCAGCATGGGAAGCCACATCTCCCCAACCCTAACCCTAACTTGAGACTCAACCTGATTTCGTTGTGCAAATGTAACAAACCCCCATCCTCACGTTGTACTAAAAGACAGTAGGCACACAATTCCTTTGGCCCTCTCAGTCTGTTTCACCATGCTTGGCTTCAGCAACACCGTGTTTCCATTCTGGGAAGCCATATCTCCTGACAGCTAACCCTAACTTGGGTCTTAACCCTAATTTTTTTCTTCCGACTGAAACATTTCCCTGTCCACATGGTGTACTAACTGGCAGTATGTTATACTCCTGATGGCCTACTCAGTCTGTTTTACCAATCTAGGCTTCACCAAAACCCTGGTTACATCCTGGGAAGCCAAGTCTCCCCAACCCTAACCCTAATTTGAGTCTCAACCCTCATTTCCTTTTGGGACTGAAACATACCGCCATCCACAGAGTGTACCAAATGTCAGTATGGAAGACATCTTGATGTCCCACTCAGTCTGATTCAGCAAGCTAGGCTTCACCAAGGACCCATTTCCAACCTGGGAAGCCACATCTCCCCAACCCTAATCCTAACTTGAGACTTAACCTGATTTTCTTGTGCAAATGTAACAAACCCCCATCCTCATGTGGTACTAAAAGACAGTAGGCACACAATTCCTTTGGTCCTCTCAGTCTGTTTCACCATGCTTGGCTTCAGCAACACCCTGTTTCCCTTCTGGGAAGCCAAGTCTCCCGACCCCTAACCCTCACTTGGGTCTTAACCCAAATTTCCTCTATGGAATGAAACATCTCCCTCTCCATAGGGTGTATTAACAGGCAGTATGTTATCCTCCGGATGGCCTACTCAGTCTGTTTTACCAATCTATGCTTCACCAAGACCCTGGTTCCATCCTGGGAAACCAATTCTCCCCAACCCTAACCCTAATTTGAGTCTCAGCCAGTTTTTCCTTTTTGGACTGAAACATACCGCCGTCCACAGAGTGTACCAAATGTCAGTATGGAAGCCATCTTGATGGCGACTCAGTCTGATTCACCAAGCTAGGCTTCACCAAGAACTCGTTTTCTACCTGGCAAGCCACATCTCCCCTTCCCTAGCCCTAACATGAGATTTTACCCCAATTTTCTTGTGCAACTGTAACAAACCGCCGTCCACGCTTTGAAGTAAAAGAAAGGAGGCACCCCGTTCTGATGGCCCACTCAGTCTGTTTTAGCAAGCTTGCCTTCACCGAAGCCCTGATTCCATTCGGGGAAGCCCAGTCTCCCCAATCCTAACCCTAACCTGGGTTTTAACCCTAATTTCCGTTTGGGAATCAAACATCCCCCGTCCAAACAGTGTTCTAAAAGACAGGAGGCAACCTTTGGTGAAGCCCCACTCACTCTATTTCAACATGCTTGGCTTTTCAGAGGCCCTGGTTCACTCCTGGGAAGCCAAGTCTCCACAACCCTAACCCTACCTGGAGTCTTAACCCTAATGTTCTTGTGCGACTGTAACAAACGCCCATCCACAGGTTGACAGTAGGCACACCACTCCTTTGGCCCTGTCAGTCTGTTTCACCATGCTTGGCTTCAGCAACACCCTGTTTCCCTTCTGGGAAGCCAAGTCTCCCGACCCCTAACCCTCACTTGGGTCTTAACCCAAATTTCCTCTATGGAATGAAACATGTCCCTGTCCATAGGGTGTATTAACAGGCAGTATGTTATCCTCCTGATGGCCTACTCAGTCTGTTTTACCAATCTATGCTTCACCAAGACCCTGGTTCCATCCTGGGAAACCAATTCTCCCCAACCCTAACCCTAATTTGAGTCTTAGCCCTAATTTCCTTTTTGGACTGAAACATACCGCCGTCCACAGAGTGTACCAAATGTCAGTATGGAAGACATCTTGATGTCCCACTCAGTCTGATTCAGCAAGCTAGGCTTCACCAAGGACCTATTTCCAGCCTGGGAAGCCACATCTCCCCAACCCTAACTCTAACTTGAGACTCAACCTGATTTCGTTGTGCAAATGTAACAAACCCCCATCCTCATGTTCTACTAAAAGACAGTAGGCACACAATTCCTTTGGCCCTCTCAGTCTGTTTCACCATGCTTGGCTTCAGCAACACCGTGTTTCCATTCTGGGAAGCCATATCTCCTGACAGCTAACCCTAACTTGGGTCTTAACCCTAATTTTTTTCTTCCGAATGAAACATTTCCCTGTCCACATGGTGTACTAACTGGCAGTATGTTATACTCCTGATGGCCTACTCAGTCTGTTTTACCAATCTAGGCTTCACCAAAACCCTGGTTACATCCTGGGAAGCCAAGTGTCCCCAACCCTAACCCTAATTTGAGTCTCAACCCTCATTTCCTTTTGGGACTGAAACATACCGCCATCCACAGAGTGTACCAAATGTCAGTATGGAAGACATCTTGATGTCCCACTCAGTCTGATTCAGCAAGCTAGGCTTCACCAAGGACCCATTTCCAACCTGGGAAGCCACATCTCCCCAACCCTAACCCTAACTTCCGACTTAACCCTGATTTTCTTGTGCAAATGTAACAAACCCCCATCCTCATGTTGTACTAAAAGACAGTAGGCATACAATTCCTTTGGCCGTCTCAGTCTGTTTCACCATGCTTGGCTTCAGCAACACCCTGTTTCCATTCTGGGAAGCCATGTCTCCTGACCGCTAACCCTAACTTGGGTCTTAACCCTAATTTTTTCTTTGGACTGAAACATTTCCCTGTCCACATGGTGTACTAACTGGCAGTATGTTCTCCTCCTGATGGCCTACTCAGTCTGTTTTAGCAATCTAGGCTTCACCAAGACCCTGGTTACATCCTGGGAAGCCAAGTCTCCCCAACCCTAACCCTAATTTGAGTCTCAGGCCAAATTTCCTTTTTGGACTGAAACATACCGCCGTCCACAGAGTGTACCAAATGTCAGTATGGAAGCCATCTTGATGTCCCACTCAGTCTGATTCAGCAAGCTAGGCTTCACCAAGGACGCGTTTCCAACCTGGGAAGCCACATCTCCCCAACCCTAACCCTAACTTGAGACTTAACCTGATTTTCTTGTGCAAATTTAACAAACCCCCATCCTCATGTCCTACTAAAAGACAGTAGGCACACGATTCGTTTGGCCCTCTCAGTCTGTTTCACCATGCTTTGCTTCAGCAACACCCTGTTTCCATTCTGGGAAGCCAAGTCTCCCGACCCCTAACCCTCACTTGGGTCTTAACCCAAATATCCTCTATGGAATGAAACATCTCCCTCTCCATAGGGTGTATTAACAGGCAGTATGTTATCCTCCTGATGGCCTACTCAGTCTGTTTTACCAGTCTATGCTTCACCAAGACCCTGGTTCCATCCTGGGAAACCAATTCTCCCCAACCCTAACCCTAATTTGAGTCTCAGCCCGTTTTTCCTTTTTGGACTGAAACATACCGCCGTCCACAGAGTGTACCAAATGTCAGTATGGAAGCCATCTTGATGGCGACTCAGTCTGATTCACCTAGCTAGGCTTCACCAAGAACTCGTTTTCTACCTGGCAAGCCACATCTCCCCTTCCCTAGCCCTAACATGAGATTTTACCCCAATTTTCTTGTGCAACTGTAACAAACCGCCGTCCACGCTTTGAAGTAAAAGAAAGAAGGCACCCCGTTCTGATGGCCCACTCAGTCTGTTTTAGCAAGCTTGCCTTCACCAAAGCCCTGATTCCATTCGGGGAAGCCCAGTCTCCCCAATCAAAACCCTAACCTGGGTTTTAACCCTAATTTCCGTTTGGGAATCAAACATCCCCCGTCCAAACAGTGTTCTAAAAGACAGGAGGCAACCCTTGGTGAAGCCCCACTCACTCTATTTCAACATGCTTGGCTTTTCAGAGGCCCTTGTTCACTCCTGGGAAGCCAAGTCTCCACAACCCTAACCCTACCTGGAGTCTTAACCCTAATGTTCTTGTGCGACTGTAACAAACGCCCATCCACAGGTTGACAGTAGGCACACCACTCCT
Source organism: Heloderma suspectum (assembly GCF_057233095.1). NCBI lineage: Eukaryota > Metazoa > Chordata > Lepidosauria > Squamata > Helodermatidae > Heloderma > Heloderma suspectum. Next base: position 148,495,411 of record NC_139461.1, read on the forward strand.
TTGGCCCTGTCAGTCTGTTTCACCATGCTTGGCTTCAGCAACACCCTGTTTCCCTTCTGGGAAGCCAAGTCTCCCGACCCCTAACCCTCACTTGGGTCTTAACCCAAATTTCCTCTATGGAATGAAACATGTCCCTGTCCATAGGGTGTATTAACAGGCAGTATGTTATCCTCCTGATGGCCTACTCAGTCTGTTTTACCAATCTATGCTTCACCAAGACCCCGGTTCCATCCTGGGAAACCAATTCTCCCCAACCCTAACCCTAATTTGAGTCTTAGCCCTAATTTCCTTTTTGGACTGAAACATACTGCCGTCCACAGAGTGTACCAAATGTCAGTATGGAAGACATCTTGATGTCCCACTCAGTCTGATTCAGCATGCTAGGCTTCACCAAGGACCTATTTCCAGCATGGGAAGCCACATCTCCCCAACCCTAACCCTAACTTGAGACTCAACCTGATTTCGTTGTGCAAATGTAACAAACCCCCATCCTCACGTTGTACTAAAAGACAGTAGGCACACAATTCCTTTGGCCCTCTCAGTCTGTTTCACCATGCTTGGCTTCAGCAACACCGTGTTTCCATTCTGGGAAGCCATATCTCCTGACAGCTAACCCTAACTTGGGTCTTAACCCTAATTTTTTTCTTCCGACTGAAACATTTCCCTGTCCACATGGTGTACTAACTGGCAGTATGTTATACTCCTGATGGCCTACTCAGTCTGTTTTACCAATCTAGGCTTCACCAAAACCCTGGTTACATCCTGGGAAGCCAAGTCTCCCCAACCCTAACCCTAATTTGAGTCTCAACCCTCATTTCCTTTTGGGACTGAAACATACCGCCATCCACAGAGTGTACCAAATGTCAGTATGGAAGACATCTTGATGTCCCACTCAGTCTGATTCAGCAAGCTAGGCTTCACCAAGGACCCATTTCCAACCTGGGAAGCCACATCTCCCCAACCCTAATCCTAACTTGAGACTTAACCTGATTTTCTTGTGCAAATGTAACAAACCCCCATCCTCATGTGGTACTAAAAGACAGTAGGCACACAATTCCTTTGGTCCTCTCAGTCTGTTTCACCATGCTTGGCTTCAGCAACACCCTGTTTCCCTTCTGGGAAGCCAAGTCTCCCGACCCCTAACCCTCACTTGGGTCTTAACCCAAATTTCCTCTATGGAATGAAACATCTCCCTCTCCATAGGGTGTATTAACAGGCAGTATGTTATCCTCCGGATGGCCTACTCAGTCTGTTTTACCAATCTATGCTTCACCAAGACCCTGGTTCCATCCTGGGAAACCAATTCTCCCCAACCCTAACCCTAATTTGAGTCTCAGCCAGTTTTTCCTTTTTGGACTGAAACATACCGCCGTCCACAGAGTGTACCAAATGTCAGTATGGAAGCCATCTTGATGGCGACTCAGTCTGATTCACCAAGCTAGGCTTCACCAAGAACTCGTTTTCTACCTGGCAAGCCACATCTCCCCTTCCCTAGCCCTAACATGAGATTTTACCCCAATTTTCTTGTGCAACTGTAACAAACCGCCGTCCACGCTTTGAAGTAAAAGAAAGGAGGCACCCCGTTCTGATGGCCCACTCAGTCTGTTTTAGCAAGCTTGCCTTCACCGAAGCCCTGATTCCATTCGGGGAAGCCCAGTCTCCCCAATCCTAACCCTAACCTGGGTTTTAACCCTAATTTCCATTTGGGAATCAAACATCCCCCGTCCAAACAGTGTTCTAAAAGACAGGAGGCAACCTTTGGTGAAGCCCCACTCACTCTATTTCAACATGCTTGGCTTTTCAGAGGCCCTGGTTCACTCCTGGGAAGCCAAGTCTCCACAACCCTAACCCTACCTGGAGTCTTAACCCTAATGTTCTTGTGCGACTGTAACAAACGCCCATCCACAGGTTGACAGTAGGCACACCACTCCTTTGGCCCTGTCAGTCTGTTTCACCATGCTTGGCTTCAGCAACACCCTGTTTCCCTTCTGGGAAGCCAAGTCTCCCGACCCCTAACCCTCACTTGGGTCTTAACCCAAATTTCCTCTATGGAATGAAACATGTCCCTGTCCATAGGGTGTATTAACAGGCAGTATGTTATCCTCCTGATGGCCTACTCAGTCTGTTTTACCAATCTATGCTTCACCAAGACCCTGGTTCCATCCTGGGAAACCAATTCTCCCCAACCCTAACCCTAATTTGAGTCTTAGCCCTAATTTCCTTTTTGGACTGAAACATACCGCCGTCCACAGAGTGTACCAAATGTCAGTATGGAAGACATCTTGATGTCCCACTCAGTCTGATTCAGCAAGCTAGGCTTCACCAAGGACCTATTTCCAGCCTGGGAAGCCACATCTCCCCAACCCTAACTCTAACTTGAGACTCAACCTGATTTCGTTGTGCAAATGTAACAAACCCCCATCATCATGTTGTACTAAAAGACAGTAGGCACACAATTCCTTTGGCCCTCTCAGTCTGTTTCACCATGCTTGGCTTCAGCAACACCGTGTTTCCATTCTGGGAAGCCATATCTCCTGACAGCTAACCCTAACTTGGGTCTTAACCCTAATTTTTTTCTTCCGACTGAAACATTTCCCTGTCCACATGGTGTACTAACTGGCAGTATGTTATACTCCTGATGGCCTACTCAGTCTGTTTTACCAATCTAGGCTTCACCAAAACCCTGGTTACATCCTGGGAAGCCAAGTGTCCCCAACCCTAACCCTAATTTGAGTCTCAACCCTCATTTTCTTTTGGGACTGAAACATACCGCCATCCACAGAGTGTACCAAATGTCAGTATGGAAGACATCTTGATGTCCCACTCAGTCTGATTCAGCAAGCTAGGCTTCACCAAGGACCCATTTCCAACCTGGGAAGCCACATCTCCCCAACCCTAACCCTAACTTCCGACTTAACCCTGATTTTCTTGTGCAAATGTAACAAACCCCCATCCTCATGTTGTACTAAAAGACAGTAGGCATACAATTCCTTTGGCCGTCTCAGTCTGTTTCACCATGCTTGGCTTCAGCAACACCCTGTTTCCATTCTGGGAAGCCATGTCTCCTGACCGCTAACCCTAACTTGGGTCTTAACCCTAATTTTTTCTTTGGACTGAAACATTTCCCTGTCCACATGGTGTACTAACTGGCAGTATGTTCTCCTCCTGATGGCCTACTCAGTCTGTTTTAGCAATCTAGGCTTCACCAAGACCCTGGTTACATCCTGGGAAGCCAAGTCTCCCCAACCCTAACCCTAATTTGAGTCTCAGGCCAAATTTCCTTTTTGGACTGAAACATACCGCCGTCCACAGAGTGTACCAAATGTCAGTATGGAAGCCATCTTGATGTCCCACTCAGTCTGATTCAGCAAGCTAGGCTTCACCAAGGACGCGTTTCCAACCTGGGAAGCCACATCTCCCCAACCCTAACCCTAACTTGAGACTTAACCTGATTTTCTTGTGCAAATTTAACAAACCCCCATCCTCATGTCCTACTAAAAGACAGTAGGCACACGATTCGTTTGGCCCTCTCAGTCTGTTTCACCATGCTTTGCTTCAGCAACACCCTGTTTCCATTCTGGGAAGCCAAGTCTCCCGACCCCTAACCCTCACTTGGGTCTTAACCCAAATATCCTCTATGGAATGAAACATCTCCCTCTCCATAGGGTGTATTAACAGGCAGTATGTTATCCTCCTGATGGCCTACTCAGTCTGTTTTACCAGTCTATGCTTCACCAAGACCCTGGTTCCATCCTGGGAAACCAATTCTCCCCAACCCTAACCCTAATTTGAGTCTCAGCCCGTTTTTCCTTTTTGGACTGAAACATACCGCCGTCCACAGAGTGTACCAAATGTCAGTATGGAAGCCATCTTGATGGCGACTCAGTCTGATTCACCTAGCTAGGCTTCACCAAGAACTCGTTTTCTACCTGGCAAGCCACATCTCCCCTTCCCTAGCCCTAACATGAGATTTTACCCCAATTTTCTTGTGCAACTGTAACAAACCGCCGTCCACGCTTTGAAGTAAAAGAAAGAAGGCACCCCGTTCTGATGGCCCACTCAGTCTGTTTTAGCAAGCTTGCCTTCACCAAAGCCCTGATTCCATTCGGGGAAGCCCAGTCTCCCCAATCAAAACCCTAACCTGGGTTTTAACCCTAATTTCCGTTTGGGAATCAAACATCCCCCGTCCAAACAGTGTTCTAAAAGACAGGAGGCAACCCTTGGTGAAGCCCCACTCACTCTATTTCAACATGCTTGGCTTTTCAGAGGCCCTTGTTCACTCCTGGGAAGCCAAGTCTCCACAACCCTAACCCTACCTGGAGTCTTAACCCTAATGTTCTTGTGCGACTGTAACAAACGCCCATCCACAGGTTGACAGTAGGCACACCACTCCTTTGGCCCTGTCAGTCTGTTTCACCATGCTTGGCTTCAGCAACACCCTGTTTCCCTTCTGGGAAGCCAAGTCTCCCGACCCCTAACCCACACTTGGGTCTTATCCCAAATTTCCTCTATGGAATGAAACATGTCCCTGTCCATAGGGTGTATTAACAGGCAGTATGTTATCCTCCTGATGGCCTACTCAGTCTGTTTTACCAATCTATGCTTCACCAAGACCCTGGTTCCATCCTGGGAAACCAAGTCTCCCCAACCCTAACCCTAATTTGAGTCTTAGCCCTAATTTCCTTTTTGGACTGAAACATACCGCCGTCCACAGAGTGTACCAAATGTCAGTATGGAAGACATCTTGATGTCCCACTCAGTCTGATTCAGCAAGCTAGGCTTCACCAAGGACCTATTTCCAGCCTGGGAAGCCACATCTCCCCAACCCTAACCCTAACTTGAGACTCAACCTGATTTCGTTGTGCAAATGTAACAAACCCCCATCCTCATGTTGTACTAAAAGACAGTAGGCACACAATTCCTTTGGCCCTCTCAGTCTGTTTCACCATGCTTGGCTTCAGCAACACCGTGTTTCCATTCTGGGAAGCCATATCTCCTGACAGCTAACCCTAATTTGGGTCTTAACCCTAATTTTTTTCTTCCGACTGAAACATTTCCCTGTCCACATGGTGTACTAACTGGCAGTATGTTATACTCCTGATGGCCTACTCAGTCTGTTTTACCAATCTAGGCTTCACCAAAACCCTGGTTACATCCTGGGAAGCCAAGTGTCCCCAACCCTAACCCTAATTTGAGTCTCAACCCTCATTTCCTTTTGGGACTGAAACATACCGCCATCCACAGAGTGTACCAAATGTCAGTATGGAAGACATCTTGATGTCCCACTCAGTCTGATTCAGCAAGCTAGGCTTCACCAAGGACCCATTTCCAACCTGGGAAGCCACATCTCCCCAACCCTAACCCTAACTTGAGACTTAACCTGATTTTCTTGTGCAAATGTAACAAACCCCCATCCTCATGTGGTACTAAAAGACAGTAGGCACACAATTCCTTTGGTCCTCTCAGTCTGTTTCACCATGCTTGGCTTCAGCAACACCCTGTTTCCCTTCTGGGAAGCCAAGTCTCCCGACCCCTAACCCTCACTTGGGTCTTAACCCAAATTTCCTCTATGGAATGAAACATCTCCCTCTCCATAGGGTGTATTAACAGGCAGTATGTTATCCGCCGGATGGCCTACTCAGTCTGTTTTACCAATCTATGCTTCACCAAGACCCTGGTTCCATCCTGGGAAACCAATTCTCCCCAACCCTAACCCTAATTTGAGTCTCAGCCCGTTTTTCCTTTTTGGACTGAAACATACCGCCGTCCACAGAGTGTACCAAATGTCAGTATGGAAGCCATCTTGATGGCGACTCAGTCTGATTCACCAAGCTAGGCTTCACCAAGAACTCGTTTTCTACCTGGCAAGCCACATCTCCCCTTCCCTAGCCCTAACATGAGATTTTACCCCAATTTTCTTGTGCAACTGTAACAAACCGCCGTCCACGCTTTGAAGTAAAAGAAAGAAGGCACCCCGTTCTGATGGCCCACTCAGTCTGTTTTAGAAAGCTTGCCTTCACCGAAGCCCTGATTCCATTCGGGGAAGCCCAGTCTCCCCAATCCTAACCCTAACCTGGGTTTTAACCCTAATTTCCGTTTGGGAATCAAACATCCCCCGTCCAAACAGTGTTCTAAAAGACAGGAGGCAACCCTTGGTGAAGCCCCACTCACTCTATTTCAACATGCTTGGCTTTTCAGAGGCCCTGGTTCACTCCTGGGAAGCCAAGTCTCCACAACCCTAACCCTACCTGGAGTCTTAACCCTAATGTTCTTGTGCGACTGTAACAAACGCCCATCCACAGGTTGACAGTAGGCACACCACTCCTTTGGCCCTGTCAGTCTGTTTCACCATGCTTGGCTTCAGCAACACCCTGTTTCCCTTCTGGGAAGCCAAGTCTCCCGACCCCTAACCCACACTTGGGTCTTAACCCAAATTTCCTCTATGGAATGAAACATGTCCCTGTCCATAGGGTGTATTAACAGGCAGTATGTTATCCTCCTGATGGCCTACTCAGTCTGTTTTAGCAATCTAGGCTTCACCAAGACCCTGGTTACATCCTGGGAAGCCAAGTCTCCCCAACCCTAACCCTAATTTGAGTCTCAACCCTCATTTCCTTTTGGGACTGAAACATACCGCCATCCACAGAGTGTACCAAATGTCAGTATGGAAGACATCTTGATGTCCCACTCAGTCTGATTCAGCAAGCTAGGCTTCACCAAGGACCCATTTCCAACCTGGGAAGCCACATCTCCCCAACCCTAACCCTAACTTCTGACTTAACCCTGATTTTCTTGTGCAAATGTAACAAACCCCCATCCTCATGTTGTACTAAAAGACAGTAGGCATACAATTCCTTTGGCCCTCTCAGTCTGTTTCACCATGCTTGGCTTCAGCAACACCCTGTTTCCATTCTGGGAAGCCATGTCTCCTGACCGCTAACCCTAACTTGGGTCTTAACCCTAATTTTTTCTTTGGACTGAAACATTTCCCTGTCCACATGGTGTACTAACTGGCAGTATGTTCTCCTCCTGATGGCCTACTCAGTCTGTTTTAGCAATCTAGGCTTCACCAAGACCCTGGTTACATCCTGGGAAGCCAAGTCTCCCCAACCCTAACCCTAATTTGAGTCTCAGGCCAAATTTCCTTTTTGGACTGAAACATACCGCCGTCCACAGAGTGTACCAAATGTCAGTATGGAAGCCATCTTGATGTCCCACTCAGTCTGATTCAGCAAGCTAGGCTTCACCAAGGACGCGTTTCCAACCTGGGAAGCCACATCTCCCCAACCCTAACCCTAACTTGAGACTTAACCTGATTTTCTTGTGCGAATGTAACAAACCCCCATCCTCATGTTGTACTAAAAGACAGTAGGCACACAATTCCTTTGGCCCTCTCAGTCTGTTTCACCATGCTTGGCTTCAGCAACACCCTGTTTCCCTTCTGGGAAGCCATGTCTCCTGACCGCTAACCCTAACTTGGGTTTTAACCCTAATTTTTTCCTTGGACTGAAACATTTCCCTGTCCACATGGTGTACTAACTGGCAGTATGTTATCCTCCTGATGGCCTACTCAGTCTGTTTTACCAATCTAGGCTTCACCAAAACCCTGGTTACATCCTGGGAAGCCAAGTCTCCCCAACCCTAACCCTAATTTGAGTCTCAGGCTTAATTTCCTTTTTGGACTGAAACATACCGCCGTCCACAGAGTGTACCAAATGTCAGTATGGAAGACATCTTGATGTCCCACTCAGTCTGATTCAGCAAGCTAGGCTTCACCAAGGACCCGTTTCCAACCTGGAAAGCCACATCTCCCCAACCCTAACCCTAACTTGAGACTTAACCTGATTTTCTTGTGCAAATGTAAGAAACCCCCATCCTCATGTTGTACTAAAAGACAGTAGGCACACAATTCCTTTGGCCCTCTCAGTCTGTTTCACCATGCTTGGCTTCAGCAACACCCTGTTTCCCTTCTGGGAAGCCAAGTCTCCCAACCCCTAACCCTCACTTGGGTCTTAACCCAAATATCCTCTATGGAATGAAACATCTCCCTCTCCATAGGGTGTATTAACAGGCAGTATGTTATCCTCCTGATGGCCTACTCAGTCTGTTTTACCAATCTATGCTTCACCAAGACCCTGGTTCCATCCTGGGAAACCAATTCTCCCCAACCCTAACCCTAATTTGATTCTTAGCCCTTTTTTCCTTTTTGGACTGAAACATACCGCCGTCCACAGAGTGTACCAAATGTCAGTATGGAAGCCACCTTGATGGCGACTAAGTCTGATTCACCAAGCTAGGCTTCACCAAGAACTCGTTTTCTACCTGGCAAGCCACATCTCCCCATCCCTAGCCCTAACATGAGATTTTACCCCAATTTTCTTGTGCAACTGTAACAAACCGCCGTCCACACTTTGCACTAAAAGATAGTACGCACCCCGTTCTGATGTCCCACTCAGTCTGTTTTACCATGCTCGCCTTCACCAACACCCTGTTTCCATTCTGGGAAGCCCATTCTCCCGAACCCTACCCTAACTTGGGTTTTAACCCTAATTTCCTCTTGGGAATGAAACATCCCCAGTCCACACAGTGTACTAAAAGACAGGAGGCAACTTTCATGAAGGCCCACTCATTCTCTTTCAACATGTTTGGCTTTTCCGAGGCCATGGTTCACTCCTGGGAAGTCAAGTCTCCCCAACCCTAACCCTAACTTGGATCTTAACCCTAATTTCCTCTTGGGACTGAAACATGTCCCTGTCAACACTGTGTACTAACAGGCAATATATTATCCTCCTGATGGCCCATTCAGTCTGTTTTACCAATCGAGGCTTCACCAAGACCCTGGTTCCATCCTGGGAAGCCCAGTCTGCCCAACCCTAACCCTAACTTGGTTTTTAACCCAAATATTGTCGAGGAACTTTAACATCCCATATTCCACACGGTGTACTAAAAGACAGGAGGAAACCCATCCTGATGGGCCACTCAATCTGTTTCAGCATGCTTGGCTTTAGCGAGTTCCTGTTTCCCTCCTGAGAAGGCCAGTCTCCCCAACCCTAACCCTAATTAGAGTATCAACCCTAATTTCCTTTTTGGACTGAAACATACCGCCGTCCACAGAGTGTACCAAATATCAGTATGGAAGACATCTTGATGTCCCACTCAGTCTGATTCAGCAAGCTAGGCTTCACCAAGGACCCGTTTCCAACCTGGGAAGCCACATCTCCCCAACCCTAACCCTAACTTGAGACTTAAAGCTGATTTTCTTGTGCAAATGTAACAAACCCCCATCCTCATGTTGTACTAAAAGACAGTAGGCACACAATTCCTTTGGCCCTCTCAGTCTGTTTCACCATGCTTGGCTTCAGCAACACCCTGTTTCCCTTCTGGGAAGCCATGTCTCCTGACCTCTAACCCTAACTTGGGTCTTAACCCTAATTTTTTCTTTGGACTGAAACATTTCCCTGTCCACATGGTGTACTATCTGGCAGTATGTTATACTCCTGATGGCCTACTCAGTCTGTTTTACCAATCTAGGCTTCACCAAAACCCTGGTTACATCCTGGGAAGCCAAGTCTCCCCAACCCTAACCCTAATTTGAGTCTCACGCCTCGTTTCCTTTTGGGACTGAAACATACCGCCGTCCACAGAGTGTACCAAATGTCAGTATGGAAGACATCTTGATGTCCCACTCAGTCTGATTCAGCAAGCTAGGCTTCACCAAGGACCCGTTTCCAACCTGGGAAGCCACATCTCCCCAACCCTAACCCTAACTTGAGACTTTACCCTGATTTTCTTGTGCAAATGTAACAAACCCCCATCCTCATGTTGTACTAAACGACAGTAGGCACCCCGTTCTGATTACCCACTTTGTGTGTTCTACTAAGCTTGGCTTCAGCAACACCCTGTTTCCATTCTGGGAAGCCCAGTCTCCCCAACCCTAATCCTAACTTGGGTTTTAACCCAAATATTGTAGAGGAATGTGAACATCCCACAGTCCACACGGTGTAGTAAAAGACAGGAGGCAACCCATCCTAATGGGCCACTCACTGTGTTTCACTGTGCTTGGCTTTACCGAGGTCCTGGTTCCCTCCTGAGAATCCCAGTTTCCCCAACCCTAACCCTATTTTGAGTTTCAGCCCTAATTTCCTTTTTGGACCGAAACATACCGCCATCCACAGAGTGTACCAAACGTCAGTATGGAAGCCATCTTGATGGCGACTCAGTCTTATTCACCAAGCTAGGCTTCACCAAGAACTCGTTTTCTACCTGGCAAGCCACATCTCCCCATCACTAGCCCTAACATGAGATTTTACCCTAATTTTCTTGTGCAATTGTAAGAAACCGCCGTCCACCCTTTGTAGTAAAAGAAAGAAGGCACCCCGTTCTGATGGCCCACTCAGTCTGTTTTACCAAACTTACCGTCACCAACACCTTCTTTCCGTTCTGGGAAGACCAGTCTCCCGAACCCTAACCCTAACATGGGTTTTAACCCTAATTTCCTTTTGGGGATGAAACATCCCCCCGTCCACACAGTGTACTAAAAGACAGGAGGTAACCTTTCATGAAGGCCCACTCATTCTCTTTCAACATGCTTTTCTTTTCCGAGGCCATGGTTCACTCCTGGGAAGGCAAGTCTCCCCAACCCTAACCCTAACTTGGGTCTTAACCCTAATTTTTTCTTTGGACTGAAACATTTCCCTGTCCACATGGTATACTAACTGGCAGTATGTTATACTCCTGACGGTCTACTCAGTCTGTTTTACCAATCGAGGTTTCACCAAGACCCTGGTTCCATCCTGGGAAGCCCAGTCTCCCCAACGCTAACTCTAACTTGGGTTTCAACCCAAATATTGTAGAGGAACGTTAACATCCCACAGTTCACAAGGTGTAGTAAAAGACAAGAGGCAACCCATCCTGTTGGGCCACTCAATCGGTGTCACCATGCTTGGCTTTACCGAGTTCCTGTTTCCCTCCTGAGTAGCCCAGTCTCCCCAACCCTAATCCTAATTGGAATCTCAACACTAATCTCCTTTTTGGACTGAAACATACCGCCGTCCACAGAGTGTACCAAATGTCAGTATGGAAGCCATCTTGTTGTCCCACTCAGTCTGATTCACCAAGCTAGGCTTCACCAAGAACCCATTTCCAACCTGGGAAGTCCAGTCTCCCAAACCCTAACCCCAACGTCGGTTTTAACCCTAATTTCCTTTTAGGAATGAAACATCCCCCCATCCACACGGTGTTCTAGAAGAAAGGAGGCAACCCTTCGTGAAGGCCCACTCATTCTGTTTCAACATGCTTGGCTTTTCCGAGGCCCTGGTTCACTCCTGGGAAGCCACGTCTCCCCAACCCTAACTCTAACTTGAGACTTAACCTAATTTTCTTGTGCAACTGTAACAAACCGCCGTCCACACTTTGCACTAAAAGATAGTACGCACCCCGTTCTGATGTCCCACTCAGTCTGTTTTACCATGCTCGCCTTCACCAACACCCTGTTTCCATTCTGGGAAGCCCATTTTCCCGAACCCTACCCTAACTTGGGTTTTAACCCTAATTTCCTCTTGGGAATGAAACATCCCCCCGTCCACACAGTGTACTAAAAGACAGGAGGCAACTTTCGTGAAGGCCCACTCATTCTCTTTCAACATGCTTTTCTTTTCCGAGGCCATGGTTCACTCCTGGGAAGTCAAGTCTCCCCAACCCTAACCCTAACTTGGATCTTAACCCTAATTTCCTCTTGGGACTGAAACATGTCCCTGTCCACACTGTGTACTAACGGGCAATATATTATCCTCCTGATGGCCCATTCAGTCTGTTTTACCAATCGAGGCTTCACCAAGACCCTGGTTCCATCCTGGGAAGCCCAGTCTGCCCAACCCTAACCCTAACTTGGTTTTTAACCCAAATATTGTAGAGGAACTTTAACATCCCACATTCCACACGGTGTACTAAAAGACAGGAGGAAACCCATCCTGATGGGCCACTCAATCTGTTTCAGCATGCTTGGCTTTAGCGAGTTCCTGTTTCCCTCCTGAGAAGGCCAGTCTCCCCACCCCTAACCCTAATTAGAGTATCCACCCTAATTTCCTTTTTGGACTGAAACATACCGCCGTCCACAGAGTGTACCAAATATCAGTATGGAAGCCATCTTGTTGTCCCACTCAGTCTGATTCATCAAGCTTGGCTTCACCAAGAACCCGTTTCCAACCTGGGAAGCCACATCTCCCCAACCCTTACCCTAACTTGAGTCTTAACCCTCATTTTCTTGTGCAACTGTAATAAACCCCCATCCACATGTTGTACTAAAAGACAGAAGGTACACCATTCTTTTGGCCCTCTCAGTCTGTTTCACCATGCTTGCCTTCAGCAAACCCTGTTTCCATTTTGGGATGCCAAGCCTCCCGACCCCTAAGCCTAACTTGGCACTTAACCCTAATTTCCTCTTTGGACTGAAACATGTCCCTGTCCACATGGTATACTAACGGGCAGTACGTTATCCTCCTGATGGCCTACTCAGTCTGTTTTACCAATCTAGGCTTCACCAAGGCTCTGGTTCCATCCAGGGAAGCCCAGTCTCCCCAACCCTAACCCTAACTTGGGTTTTAACCCAAATTTTGTTTAGGAACTTCAACATCCCCCAGTTCACACGGTGTGCTAAAGGCAGGAGGCAACCCATCCTGAAGGCCCACTCATTTTATTTCAACATGCCTGGCTTTCCCGACGCCCTGGTAAACTCCTGGGAATCGAAGTCTCCCCAACCCTAACCCTCACTTGGGTTTTAACTCAAATATTGTAGAAGGACGTTAACATCCCACAGTTCACAAGGTGTAGTACAAGACAAGAGGCAACCCATCCTTTTGGGCCACTCAATTGGTTTCACCATGCTTGGCTTTACCGAGGTCCTGGTTCCCTCCTGAGAAGCCCAGTTTTCCCAACCCTAATCCTAATTGGAGTCTCAACACTAATCTCCTTTTTGGACTGAAACATACCGCCGTCCACAGAGTGTACCAAATGTCAGCATGGAAGGCATCTTGTTGTCCCACTCAGTCTGATTCACCAAGCTAGGCTTCACCAAGAACCCATTTCCAACCTGGGAAGTCCAGTCTCCCAAACCCTAACCCCAATGTCGGTTTTAACCCTCATTTCCTTTTGGGAATGAAACATCCCCCCCATCCACACGGTGTTCTAGAAGACAGGAGGCAACCCTTCGTGAAGGCCCACTCATTCTGTTTCAACATCCTTGGCTTTTCGGAGGCCATGGTTCACTCCTGGGAAGGCAAGTCTCCCCAACCCTAACCCTAACTTGGATCTTAACCCTAATTTCCTCTTGGGACTGAAACATGTCCCTGTCCACACTGTGTACTAACAGGCAGTATGTTATCCTCCTGATGGCCTACTCAGTCTGTTTTACCAATCGAGGCTTCACCAAGACCCTGGTTCCATCCTGGGAAACCAATTCTCCCCAACCCTAACCCTAATTTGAGTCTTAGCCCTTTTTTCCTTTTTGGACTGAAACATACCGCCGTCCACAGAGTGTACCAAATGTCAGTATGGAAGCCATCTTGATGGCGACTCAGTCTGATTCACCAAGCTAGGCTTCACCAAGAACTCGTTTTCTACCTGGCAAGCCACATCTGCCCATCCCTAGCCCTAACATGAGATTTTACCCCAATTTTCTTGTGCAACTGTAACAAACCGCCGTCCATGCTTTGTAGTAAAAGAAAGAAGGCACCCCGTTCTGATGGCCCACTCAGTCTGTTTTAGCAAGCTTGCCTTCACCAAAGCCCTGTTTCCATTCGGGGAAGCCCAGTCTCCCCAATCCTAACCCTAACCTGGGTTTTAACCCTAATTTCCGTTTGGGAATTAAACATCCCCCGTCCAAACAGTGTTCTAAAAGACAGGAGGCAACCCTTGGTGAAGCCCCACTCACTCTATTTCAACATGCTTGGCTTTTCAGAGGCCCTGGTTCACTCCTGGGAAGCCAAGTCTCCACAACCCTAACCCTACCTGGAGTCTTAACCCTAATGTTCTTGTGCGACTGTAACAAACGCCCACCCACAGGTTGACAGTAGGCACACCACTCCTTTGGCCCTGTCAGTCTGTTTCACCATGCTTGGCATCAGCAACACCCTGTTTCCCTTCTGGGAAGCCTAGTCTCCCGACCCCTAACCCTCACTTGGGTCTTAACCCTAATTTCCTCTATGGAATGAAACATGTCCCTGTCCATAGGGTGTATTAACAGGCAGTATGTTATCCTCCTGATGGCCTACTCAGTCTGTTTTACCAATCTAGGCTTCACCAAGACCCTGGTTCCATCCGGGGAAACAAGTCTCCCCAACCCTAACCCTAATTTGAGTCTCAGGCCTAATTTCCTTTTTGGACTGAAACATACCGCCGTCCACAGAGTGTACCAAATGTCAGTATGGAAGACATCTTGATGTCCCACTCAGTCTGATTCAGCAAGTTAGGCTTCACCAAGGACCCGTTTCCAACCTGGGAAGCCACATCTCCCCAACCCTAACCCTAACTTGAGACTTAACCTGATTTTCTTGTGCGAATGTAACAAACCCCCATCCTCATGTTGTACTGAAAGACAGTAGGCACACAATTCCTTTGGCCCTCTCAGTCTGTTTCACCATGCTTGGCTTCAGCAACACCCTGTTTCCATTCTGGGAAGCCATGTCTCCTGACCGCTAACCCTAACTTGGGTCTTAACCCTAATTTTTTCTTCCGACTGAAACATTTCCCTGTCCACATGGTGTACTAACTGGCAGTATGTTATACTCCTGATGGCCTACTCAGTCTGTTTTACCAATCTAGGCTTCACCAAAACCCTGGTTACATCCTGGGAAGCCAAGTCTCCCCAACCCTAACCCTAATTTGAGTCTCAACCCTCATTTTCTTTTTGGACTGAAACATACCGCCGTCCACAGAGTGTATCAAATGTCAGTATGGAAGACATCTTGATGTCCCACTCAGTCTGATTCAGCAAGTTAGGCTTCACCAAGGACCCGTTTCCAACCTGGGAAGCCACATCTCCCCAACCCTAACCCTAACTTCTGACTTAACCCTGATTTTCTTGTGCAAATGTAACAAACCCCCATCCTCATGTTGTACTAAAAGACAGTAGGCATACAATTCCTTTGGCCCTCTCAGTCTGTTTCACCATGCTTGGCTTCAGCAACACCCTGTTTCCATTCTGGGAAGCCATGTCTCCTGACCGCTAACCCTAACTTGGGTCTTAACCCTAATTTTTTCTTTGGACTGAAACAGTTCCCTGTCCACATGGTGTACTAACTGGCAGTATGTTATCCTCCTGATGGCCTACTCAGTCTGTTTTAGCAATCTAGGCTTCACCAAGACCCTGGTTACATCCTGGGAAGCCAAGTCTCCCCAACCCTAACCCTAATTTGAGTCTCAGGCCAAATTTCCTTTTTGGACTGAAACATACCGCCGTCCACAGAGTGTACCAAATGTCAGTATGGAAGCCATCTTGATGTCCCACTCAGTCTGATTCAGCAAGCTAGGCTTCACCAAGGATGCGTTTCCAACCTGGGAAGCCACATCTCCCCAACCCTAACCCTCACTTGAGACTTAACCTGATTTTCTTGTGCGAATGTAACAAACCCCCATCCTCATGTTCTACTAAAAGACAGTAGGCACACAATTCCTTTGGCCCTCTCAGTCTGTTTCACCATGCTTGGCTTCAGCAACACCCTGTTTCCCTTCTGGGAAGCCATGTCTCCTGACCGCTAACCCTAACTTGGGTTTTAACCCTAATTTTTTCCTTGGACTGAAACATTTCCCTGTCCACATGGTGTACTAACTGGCAGTATGTTATCCTCCTGATGGCCTACTCAGTCTGTTTTACCAATCTAGGCTTCACCAAAACCCTGGTTACATCCTGGGAAGCCAAGTCTCCCCAACCCTAACCCTAATTTGAGTCTCAGGCCTAATTTCCTTTTTGGACTGAAACATAACGCCGTCCACAGAGTGTACCAAATGTCAGTATGGAAGACATCTTGATGTCCCACTCAGTCTGATTCAGCAAGCTAGGCTTCACCAAGGACGCGTTTCCAACCTGGAAAGCCACATCTCCCCAACCCTAACCCTAACTTGACACTTAACCTGATTTTCTTGTGCAAATGTAACAAACCCCCATCCTCATGTTGTACTAAAAGACAGTAGGCACACAATTCCTTTGGCCCTCTCAGTCTGTTTCACCATGCTTGGCTTCAGCAACACCCTGTTTCCCTTCTGGGAAGCCATGTCTCCTGACCGCTAACCCTAACTTGGGTCTTAACCCTAATTTTTTCCTTGGACTGAAACATTTCCCTGTCCACATGGTGTACTAACTGGCAGTATGTTATACTCCTGATGGCCTACTCAGTCTGTTTTACCAATCTAGGCTTCACCAAAACACTGGTTACATCCTGGGAAGCCAAGTCTCCCCAACCCTAACCCTAATTTGAGTCTCAGGCCCAATTTCCTTTTTGGACTGAAACATAATGCCGTCCACAGAGTGTACCAAATGTCAGTATGGAAGACATCTTGATGTCCCTCTCAGTCTGATTCAGCATGTTAGGCTTCACCAAGGACCCGTTTCCAACCTGGGAAGCCACATCTCCCCATCGCTAGCCCTAACTTGAGATTTTACCCTAATTTTCTTGTGCAAATGTAACAAACCCCCATCCTCATGTTCTACTAAAAGACAGTAGGCACACAATTCCTTTGGCCCTCTCAGTCTGTTTCACCATGCTTGGCTTCACCAACACCCTGTTTCCCTTCTGGGAAGCCATGTCTCCTGACCGCTAACCCTAACTTGGGTCTTAACCCTAATTTTTTCTTTGGACTGAAACAGTTCCCTGTCCACATGGTGTACTAACTGGCAGTATGTTATACTCCTGATGACCTACTCAGTCTGTTTTACCAATCTAGGCTTCACCAAAACCCTGGTTACATCCTGGGAAGCCAATTCTCCCCAACCCTAACCCTAATTTGAGTCTTAGCCCTAATTTCCTTTTTGGACTGAAACATACCGCCGTCCACAGAGTGTACCAAATGTCAGTATGGAAGACATCTTGATGTCCCACTCAGTCTGATTCAGCAAGCTAGGCTTCACCAAGGACCCGTTTCCAACCTGGGAAGCCACATCTCCCCAACCCTAACCCTCACTTGAGACTTAACCTGATTTTCTTGTGCAAATGTAACAAACCCCCATCCTCATGTTGTACTAAAAGACAGTAGGCACACAATTCCTTTGGCCCTCTCAGTCTGTTTCACCATGCTTGGCTTCAGCAACACCCTGTTTCCCTTCTGGGAAGCCAAGTCTCCCAACCCCTAACCCTCACTTGGGTCTTAACCCAAATATCCTCTATGGAATGAAACATCTCCCTCTCCATAGGGTGTATTAACAGGCAGTATGTTATCCTCCTGATGGCCTACTCAGTCTGTTTTACCAATCTATGCTTCACCAAGACCCTGGTTCCATCCTGGGAAACCAATTCTCCCCAACCCTAACCCTAATTTGATTCTTAGCCCTTTTTTCCTTTTTGGACTGAAACATACCGCCGTCCACAGAGTGTACCAAATGTCAGTATGGAAGCCACCTTGATGGCGACTAAGTCTGATTCACCAAGCTAGGCTTCACCAAGAACTCGTTTTCTACCTGGCAAGCCACATCTCCCCATCCCTAGCCCTAACATGAGATTTTACCCCAATTTTCTTGTGCAACTGTAACAAACCGCCGTCCACACTTTGCACTAAAAGATAGTACGCACCCCGTTCTGATGTCCCACTCAGTCTGTTTTACCATGCTCGCCTTCACCAACACCCTGTTTCCATTCTGGGAAGCCCATTCTCCCGAACCCTACCCTAACTTGGGTTTTAACCCTAATTTCCTCTTGGGAATGAAACATCCCCAGTCCACACAGTGTACTAAAAGACAGGAGGCAACTTTCATGAAGGCCCACTCATTCTCTTTCAACATGTTTGGCTTTTCCGAGGCCATGGTTCACTCCTGGGAAGTCAAGTCTCCCCAACCCTAACCCTAACTTGGTTTTTAACCCAAATATTGTCGAGGAACTTTAACATCCCATATTCCACACGGTGTACTAAAAGACAGGAGGAAACCCATCCTGATGGGCCACTCAATCTGTTTCAGCATGCTTGGCTTTAGCGAGTTCCTGTTTCCCTCCTGAGAAGGCCAGTCTCCCCAACCCTAACCCTAATTAGAGTATCAACCCTAATTTCCTTTTTGGACTGAAACATACCGCCGTCCACAGAGTGTACCAAATATCAGTATGGAAGACATCTTGATGTCCCACTCAGTCTGATTCAGCAAGCTAGGCTTCACCAAGGACCCGTTTCCAACCTGGGAAGCCACATCTCCCCAACCCTAACCCTAACTTGAGACTTAAAGCTGATTTTCTTGTGCAAATGTAACAAACCCCCATCCTCATGTTGTACTAAAAGACAGTAGGCACACAATTCCTTTGGCCCTCTCAGTCTGTTTCACCATGCTTGGCTTCAGCAACACCCTGTTTCCCTTCTGGGAAGCCATGTCTCCTGACCTCTAACCCTAACTTGGGTCTTAACCCTAATTTTTTCTTTGGACTGAAACATTTCCCTGTCCACATGGTGTACTATCTGGCAGTATGTTATACTCCTGATGGCCTACTCAGTCTGTTTTACCAATCTAGGCTTCACCAAAACCCTGGTTACATCCTGGGAAGCCAAGTCTCCCCAACCCTAACCCTAATTTGAGTCTCACGCCTCGTTTCCTTTTGGGACTGAAACATACCGCCGTCCACAGAGTGTACCAAATGTCAGTATGGAAGACATCTTGATGTCCCACTCAGTCTGATTCAGCAAGCTAGGCTTCACCAAGGACCCGTTTCCAACCTGGGAAGCCACATCTCCCCAACCCTAACCCTAACTTGAGACTTTACCCTGATTTTCTTGTGCAAATGTAACAAACCCCCATCCTCATGTTGTACTAAACGACAGTAGGCACCCCGTTCTGATTACCCACTTTGTGTGTTCTACTAAGCTTGGCTTCAGCAACACCCTGTTTCCATTCTGGGAAGCCCAGTCTCCCCAACCCTAATCCTAACTTGGGTTTTAACCCAAATATTGTAGAGGAATGTGAACATCCCACAGTCCACACGGTGTAGTAAAAGACAGGAGGCAACCCATCCTAATGGGCCACTCACTGTGTTTCACTGTGCTTGGCTTTACCGAGGTCCTGGTTCCCTCCTGAGAATCCCAGTTTCCCCAACCCTAACCCTATTTTGAGTTTCAGCCCTAATTTCCTTTTTGGACCGAAACATACCGCCATCCACAGAGTGTACCAAACGTCAGTATGGAAGCCATCTTGATGGCGACTCAGTCTTATTCACCAAGCTAGGCTTCACCAAGAACTCGTTTTCTACCTGGCAAGCCACATCTCCCCATCACTAGCCCTAACATGAGATTTTACCCTAATTTTCTTGTGCAATTGTAAGAAACCGCCGTCCACGCTTTGTAGTAAAAGAAAGAAGGCACCCCGTTCTGATGGCCCACTCAGTCTGTTTTACCAAACTTACCGTCACCAACACCTTCTTTCCGTTCTGGGAAGACCAGTCTCCCGAATCCTAACCCTAACATGGGTTTTAACCCTAATTTCCTTTTGGGGATGAAACATCCCCCCGTCCACACAGTGTACTAAAAGACAGGAGGTAACCTTTCATGAAGGCCCACTCATTCTCTTTCAACATGCTTTTCTTTTCCGAGGCCATGGTTCACTCCTGGGAAGGCAAGTCTCCCCAACCCTAACCCTAACTTGGGTCTTAACCCTAATTTTTTCTTTGGACTGAAACATTTCCCTGTCCACATGGTATACTAACTGGCAGTATGTTATACTCCTGACGGTCTACTCAGTCTGTTTTACCAATCGAGGTTTCACCAAGACCCTGGTTCCATCCTGGGAAGCCCAGTCTCCCCAACGCTAACTCTAACTTGGGTTTCAACCCAAATATTGTAGAGGAACGTTAACATCCCACAGTTCACAAGGTGTAGTAAAAGACAAGAGGCAACCCATCCTGTTGGGCCACTCAATCGGTGTCACCATGCTTGGCTTTACCGAGTTCCTGTTTCCCTCCTGAGTAGCCCAGTCTCCCCAACCCTAATCCTAATTGGAATCTCAACACTAATCTCCTTTTTGGACTGAAACATACCGCCGTCCACAGAGTGTACCAAATGTCAGTATGGAAGCCATCTTGTTGTCCCACTCAGTCTGATTCACCAAGCTAGGCTTCACCAAGAACCCATTTCCAACCTGGGAAGTCCAGTCTCCCAAACCCTAACCCCAACGTCGGTTTTAACCCTAATTTCCTTTTAGGAATGAAACATCCCCCCATCCACACGGTGTTCTAGAAGAAAGGAGGCAACCCTTCGTGAAGGCCCACTCATTCTGTTTCAACATGCTTGGCTTTTCCGAGGCCCTGGTTCACTCCTGGGAAGCCACGTCTCCCCAACCCTAACTCTAACTTGAGACTTAACCTAATTTTCTTGTGCAACTGTAACAAACCGCCGTCCACACTTTGCACTAAAAGATAGTACGCACCCCGTTCTGATGTCCCACTCAGTCTGTTTTACCATGCTCGCCTTCACCAACACCCTGTTTCCATTCTGGGAAGCCCATTTTCCCGAACCCTACCCTAACTTGGGTTTTAACCCTAATTTCCTCTTGGGAATGAAACATCCCCCCGTCCACACAGTGTACTAAAAGACAGGAGGCAACTTTCGTGAAGGCCCACTCATTCTCTTTCAACATGCTTTTCTTTTCCGAGGCCATGGTTCACTCCTGGGAAGTCAAGTCTCCCCAACCCTAACCCTAACTTGGATCTTAACCCTAATTTCCTCTTGGGACTGAAACATGTCCCTGTCCACACTGTGTACTAACGGGCAATATATTATCCTCCTGATGGCCCATTCAGTCTGTTTTACCAATCGAGGCTTCACCAAGACCCTGGTTCCATCCTGGGAAGCCCAGTCTGCCCAACCCTAACCCTAACTTGGTTTTTAACCCAAATATTGTAGAGGAACTTTAACATCCCACATTCCACACGGTGTACTAAAAGACAGGAGGAAACCCATCCTGATGGGCCACTCAATCTGTTTCAGCATGCTTGGCTTTAGCGAGTTCCTGTTTCCCTCCTGAGAAGGCCAGTCTCCCCACCCCTAACCCTAATTAGAGTATCCACCCTAATTTCCTTTTTGGACTGAAACATACCGCCGTCCACAGAGTGTACCAAATATCAGTATGGAAGCCATCTTGTTGTCCCACTCAGTCTGATTCATCAAGCTTGGCTTCACCAAGAACCCGTTTCCAACCTGGGAAGCCACATCTCCCCAACCCTTACCCTAACTTGAGTCTTAACCCTCATTTTCTTGTGCAACTGTAATAAACCCCCATCCACATGTTGTACTAAAAGACAGAAGGTACACCATTCTTTTGGCCCTCTCAGTCTGTTTCACCATGCTTGCCTTCAGCAAACCCTGTTTCCATTTTGGGATGCCAAGCCTCCCGACCCCTAAGCCTAACTTGGCACTTAACCCTAATTTCCTCTTTGGACTGAAACATGTCCCTGTCCACATGGTATACTAACGGGCAGTACGTTATCCTCCTGATGGCCTACTCAGTCTGTTTTACCAATCTAGGCTTCACCAAGGCTCTGGTTCCATCCAGGGAAGCCCAGTCTCCCCAACCCTAACCCTAACTTGGGTTTTAACCCAAATTTTGTTTAGGAACTTCAACATCCCCCAGTTCACACGGTGTGCTAAAGGCAGGAGGCAACCCATCCTGAAGGCCCACTCATTTTATTTCAACATGCCTGGCTTTCCCGACGCCCTGGTAAACTCCTGGGAATCGAAGTCTCCCCAACCCTAACCCTCACTTGGGTTTTAACTCAAATATTGTAGAAGGACGTTAACATCCCACAGTTCACAAGGTGTAGTACAAGACAAGAGGCAACCCATCCTTTTGGGCCACTCAATTGGTTTCACCATGCTTGGCTTTACCGAGGTCCTGGTTCCCTCCTGAGAAGCCCAGTTTTCCCAACCCTAATCCTAATTGGAGTCTCAACACTAATCTCCTTTTTGGACTGAAACATACCGCCGTCCACAGAGTGTACCAAATGTCAGCATGGAAGGCATCTTGTTGTCCCACTCAGTCTGATTCACCAAGCTAGGCTTCACCAAGAACCCATTTCCAACCTGGGAAGTCCAGTCTCCCAAACCCTGACCCCAATGTCGGTTTTAACCCTCATTTCCTTTTGGGAATGAAACATCCCCCCCATCCACACGGTGTTCTAGAAGACAGGAGGCAACCCTTCGTGAAGGCCCACTCATTCTGTTTCAACATCCTTGGCTTTTCCGAGGCCATGGTTCACTCCTGGGAAGGCAAGTCTCCCCAACCCTAACCCTAACTTGGATCTTAACCCTAATTTCCTCTTGGGACTGAAACATGTCCCTGTCCACACTGTGTACTAACAGGCAGTATGTTATCCTCCTGATGGCCTACTCAGTCTGTTTTACCAATCGAGGCTTCACCAAGACCCTGGTTCCATCCTGGGAAACCAATTCTCCCCAACCCTAACCCTAATTTGAGTCTTAGCCCTTTTTTCCTTTTTGGACTGAAACATACCGCCGTCCACAGAGTGTACCAAATGTCAGTATGGAAGCCATCTTGATGGCGACTCAGTCTGATTCACCAAGCTAGGCTTCACCAAGAACTCGTTTTCTACCTGGCAAGCCACATCTGCCCATCCCTAGCCCTAACATGAGATTTTACCCCAATTTTCTTGTGCAACTGTAACAAACCGCCGTCCATGCTTTGTAGTAAAAGAAAGAAGGCACCCCGTTCTGATGGCCCACTCAGTCTGTTTTAGCAAGCTTGCCTTCACCAAAGCCCTGTTTCCATTCGGGGAAGCCCAGTCTCCCCAATCCTAACCCTAACCTGGGTTTTAACCCTAATTTCCGTTTGGGAATTAAACATCCCCCGTCCAAACAGTGTTCTAAAAGACAGGAGGCAACCCTTGGTGAAGCCCCACTCACTCTATTTCAACATGCTTGGCTTTTCAGAGGCCCTGGTTCACTCCTGGGAAGCCAAGTCTCCACAACCCTAACCCTACCTGGAGTCTTAACCCTAATGTTCTTGTGCGACTGTAACAAACGCCCACCCACAGGTTGACAGTAGGCACACCACTCCTTTGGCCCTGTCAGTCTGTTTCACCATGCTTGGCATCAGCAACACCCTGTTTCCCTTCTGGGAAGCCTAGTCTCCCGACCCCTAACCCTCACTTGGGTCTTAACCCTAATTTCCTCTATGGAATGAAACATGTCCCTGTCCATAGGGTGTATTAACAGGCAGTATGTTATCCTCCTGATGGCCTACTCAGTCTGTTTTACCAATCTAGGCTTCACCAAGACCCTGGTTCCATCCGGGGAAACAAGTCTCCCCAACCCTAACCCTAATTTGAGTCTCAGGCCTAATTTCCTTTTTGGACTGAAACATACCGCCGTCCACAGAGTGTACCAAATGTCAGTATGGAAGACATCTTGATGTCCCACTCAGTCTGATTCAGCAAGTTAGGCTTCACCAAGGACCCGTTTCCAACCTGGGAAGCCACATCTCCCCAACCCTAACCCTAACTTGAGACTTAACCTGATTTTCTTGTGCGAATGTAACAAACCCCCATCCTCATGTTGTACTGAAAGACAGTAGGCACACAATTCCTTTGGCCCTCTCAGTCTGTTTCACCATGCTTGGCTTCAGCAACACCCTGTTTCCATTCTGGGAAGCCATGTCTCCTGACCGCTAACCCTAACTTGGGTCTTAACCCTAATTTTTTCTTCCGACTGAAACATTTCCCTGTCCACATGGTGTACTAACTGGCAGTATGTTATACTCCTGATGGCCTACTCAGTCTGTTTTACCAATCTAGGCTTCACCAAAACCCTGGTTACATCCTGGGAAGCCAAGTCTCCCCAACCCTAACCCTAATTTGAGTCTCAACCCTCATTTTCTTTTTGGACTGAAACATACCGCCGTCCACAGAGTGTATCAAATGTCAGTATGGAAGACATCTTGATGTCCCACTCAGTCTGATTCAGCAAGTTAGGCTTCACCAAGGACCCGTTTCCAACCTGGGAAGCCACATCTCCCCAACCCTCACCCTAACTTCTGACTTAACCCTGATTTTCTTGTGCAAATGTAACAAACCCCCATCCTCATGTTGTACTAAAAGACAGTAGGCATACAATTCCTTTGGCCCTCTCAGTCTGTTTCACCATGCTTGGCTTCAGCAACACCCTGTTTCCATTCTGGGAAGCCATGTCTCCTGACCGCTAACCCTAACTTGGGTCTTAACCCTAATTTTTTCTTTGGACTGAAACATTTCCCTGTCCACATGGTGTACTAACTGGCAGTATGTTATCCTCCTGATGGCCTACTCAGTCTGTTTTAGCAATCTAGGCTTCACCAAGACCCTGGTTACATCCTGGGAAGCCAAGTCTCCCCAACCCTAACCCTAATTTGAGTCTCAGGCCAAATTTCCTTTTTGGACTGAAACATACCGCCGTCCACAGAGTGTACCAAATGTCAGTATGGAAGCCATCTTGATGTCCCACTCAGTCTGATTCAGCAAGCTAGGCTTCACCAAGGATGCGTTTCCAACCTGGGAAGCCACATCTCCCCAACCCTAACCCTCACTTGAGACTTAACCTGATTTTCTTGTGCGAATGTAACAAACCCCCATCCTCATGTTCTACTAAAAGACAGTAGGCACACAATTCCTTTGGCCCTCTCAGTCTGTTTCACCATGCTTGGCTTCAGCAACACCCTGTTTCCCTTCTGGGAAGCCATGTCTCCTGACCGCTAACCCTAACTTGGGTTTTAACCCTAATTTTTTCCTTGGACTGAAACATTTCCCTGTCCACATGGTGTACTAACTGGCAGTATGTTATCCTCCTGATGGCCTACTCAGTCTGTTTTACCAATCTAGGCTTCACCAAAACCCTGGTTACATCCTGGGAAGCCAAGTCTCCCCAACCCTAACCCTAATTTGAGTCTCAGGCCTAATTTCCTTTTTGGACTGAAACATAACGCCGTCCACAGAGTGTACCAAATGTCAGTATGGAAGACATCTTGATGTCCCACTCAGTCTGATTCAGCAAGCTAGGCTTCACCAAGGACGCGTTTCCAACCTGGAAAGCCACATCTCCCCAACCCTAACCCTAACTTGACACTTAACCTGATTTTCTTGTGCAAATGTAACAAACCCCCATCCTCATGTTGTACTAAAAGACAGTAGGCACACAATTCCTTTGGCCCTCTCAGTCTGTTTCACCATGCTTGGCTTCAGCAACACCCTGTTTCCCTTCTGGGAAGCCATGTCTCCTGACCGCTAACCCTAACTTGGGTCTTAACCCTAATTTTTTCCTTGGACTGAAACATTTCCCTGTCCACATGGTGTACTAACTGGCAGTATGTTATACTCCTGATGGCCTACTCAGTCTGTTTTACCAATCTAGGCTTCACCAAAACACTGGTTACATCCTGGGAAGCCAAGTCTCCCCAACCCTAACCCTAATTTGAGTCTCAGGCCCAATTTCCTTTTTGGACTGAAACATAATGCCGTCCACAGAGTGTACCAAATGTCAGTATGGAAGACATCTTGATGTCCCTCTCAGTCTGATTCAGCATGTTAGGCTTCACCAAGGACCCGTTTCCAACCTGGGAAGCCACATCTCCCCATCGCTAGCCCTAACTTGAGATTTTACCCTAATTTTCTTGTGCAAATGTAACAAACCCCCATCCTCATGTTCTACTAAAAGACAGTAGGCACACAATTCCTTTGGCCCTCTCAGTCTGTTTCACCATGCTTGGCTTCACCAACACCCTGTTTCCCTTCTGGGAAGCCATGTCTCCTGACCGCTAACCCTAACTTGGGTCTTAACCCTAATTTTTTCTTTGGACTGAAACAGTTCCCTGTCCACATGGTGTACTAACTGGCAGTATGTTATACTCCTGATGACCTACTCAGTCTGTTTTACCAATCTAGGCTTCACCAAAACCCTGGTTACATCCTGGGAAGCCAATTCTCCCCAACCCTAACCCTAATTTGAGTCTTAGCCCTAATTTCCTTTTTGGACTGAAACATACCGCCGTCCACAGAGTGTACCAAATGTCAGTATGGAAGACATCTTGATGTCCCACTCAGTCTGATTCAGCAAGCTAGGCTTCACCAAGGACCCGTTTCCAACCTGGGAAGCCACATCTCCCCAACCCTAACCCTCACTTGAGACTTAACCTGATTTTCTTGTGCAAATGTAACAAACCCCCATCCTCATGTTGTACTAAAAGACAGTAGGCACACAATTCCTTTGGCCCTCTCAGTCTGTTTCACCATGCTTGGCTTCAGCAACACCCTGTTTCCCTTCTGGGAAGCCAAGTCTCCCAACCCCTAACCCTCACTTGGGTCTTAACCCAAATATCCTCTATGGAATGAAACATCTCCCTCTCCATAGGGTGTATTAACAGGCAGTATGTTATCCTCCTGATGGCCTACTCAGTCTGTTTTACCAATCTATGCTTCACCAAGACCCTGGTTCCATCCTGGGAAACCAATTCTCCCCAACCCTAACCCTAATTTGATTCTTAGCCCTTTTTTCCTTTTTGGACTGAAACATACCGCCGTCCACAGAGTGTACCAAATGTCAGTATGGAAGCCACCTTGATGGCGACTAAGTCTGATTCACCAAGCTAGGCTTCACCAAGAACTCGTTTTCTACCTGGCAAGCCACATCTCCCCATCCCTAGCCCTAACATGAGATTTTACCCCAATTTTCTTGTGCAACTGTAACAAACCGCCGTCCACACTTTGCACTAAAAGATAGTACGCACCCCGTTCTGATGTCCCACTCAGTCTGTTTTACCATGCTCGCCTTCACCAACACCCTGTTTCCATTCTGGGAAGCCCATTCTCCCGAACCCTACCCTAACTTGGGTTTTAACCCTAATTTCCTCTTGGGAATGAAACATCCCCAGTCCACACAGTGTACTAAAAGACAGGAGGCAACTTTCATGAAGGCCCACTCATTCTCTTTCAACATGTTTGGCTTTTCCGAGGCCATGGTTCACTCCTGGGAAGTCAAGTCTCCCCAACCCTAACCCTAACTTGGTTTTTAACCCAAATATTGTCGAGGAACTTTAACATCCCATATTCCACACGGTGTACTAAAAGACAGGAGGAAACCCATCCTGATGGGCCACTCAATCTGTTTCAGCATGCTTGGCTTTAGCGAGTTCCTGTTTCCCTCCTGAGAAGGCCAGTCTCCCCAACCCTAACCCTAATTAGAGTATCAACCCTAATTTCCTTTTTGGACTGAAACATACCGCCGTCCACAGAGTGTACCAAATATCAGTATGGAAGACATCTTGATGTCCCACTCAGTCTGATTCAGCAAGCTAGGCTTCACCAAGGACCCGTTTCCAACCTGGGAAGCCACATCTCCCCAACCCTAACCCTAACTTGAGACTTAAAGCTGATTTTCTTGTGCAAATGTAACAAACCCCCATCCTCATGTTGTACTAAAAGACAGTAGGCACACAATTCCTTTGGCCCTCTCAGTCTGTTTCACCATGCTTGGCTTCAGCAACACCCTGTTTCCCTTCTGGGAAGCCATGTCTCCTGACCTCTAACCCTAACTTGGGTCTTAACCCTAATTTTTTCTTTGGACTGAAACATTTCCCTGTCCACATGGTGTACTATCTGGCAGTATGTTATACTCCTGATGGCCTACTCAGTCTGTTTTACCAATCTAGGCTTCACCAAAACCCTGGTTACATCCTGGGAAGCCAAGTCTCCCCAACCCTAACCCTAATTTGAGTCTCACGCCTCGTTTCCTTTTGGGACTGAAACATACCGCCGTCCACAGAGTGTACCAAATGTCAGTATGGAAGACATCTTGATGTCCCACTCAGTCTGATTCAGCAAGCTAGGCTTCACCAAGGACCCGTTTCCAACCTGGGAAGCCACATCTCCCCAACCCTAACCCTAACTTGAGACTTTACCCTGATTTTCTTGTGCAAATGTAACAAACCCCCATCCTCATGTTGTACTAAACGACAGTAGGCACCCCGTTCTGATTACCCACTTTGTGTGTTCTACTAAGCTTGGCTTCAGCAACACCCTGTTTCCATTCTGGGAAGCCCAGTCTCCCCAACCCTAATCCTAACTTGGGTTTTAACCCAAATATTGTAGAGGAATGTGAACATCCCACAGTCCACACGGTGTAGTAAAAGACAGGAGGCAACCCATCCTAATGGGCCACTCACTGTGTTTCACTGTGCTTGGCTTTACCGAGGTCCTGGTTCCCTCCTGAGAATCCCAGTTTCCCCAACCCTAACCCTATTTTGAGTTTCAGCCCTAATTTCCTTTTTGGACCGAAACATACCGCCATCCACAGAGTGTACCAAACGTCAGTATGGAAGCCATCTTGATGGCGACTCAGTCTTATTCACCAAGCTAGGCTTCACCAAGAACTCGTTTTCTACCTGGCAAGCCACATCTCCCCATCACTAGCCCTAACATGAGATTTTACCCTAATTTTCTTGTGCAATTGTAAGAAACCGCCGTCCACGCTTTGTAGTAAAAGAAAGAAGGCACCCCGTTCTGATGGCCCACTCAGTCTGTTTTACCAAACTTACCGTCACCAACACCTTCTTTCCGTTCTGGGAAGACCAGTCTCCCGAACCCTAACCCTAACATGGGTTTTAACCCTAATTTCCTTTTGGGGATGAAACATCCCCCCGTCCACACAGTGTACTAAAAGACAGGAGGTAACCTTTCATGAAGGCCCACTCATTCTCTTTCAACATGCTTTTCTTTTCCGAGGCCATGGTTCACTCCTGGGAAGGCAAGTCTCCCCAACCCTAACCCTAACTTGGGTCTTAACCCTAATTTTTTCTTTGGACTGAAACATTTCCCTGTCCACATGGTATACTAACTGGCAGTATGTTATACTCCTGACGGTCTACTCAGTCTGTTTTACCAATCGAGGTTTCACCAAGACCCTGGTTCCATCCTGGGAAGCCCAGTCTCCCCAACGCTAACTCTAACTTGGGTTTCAACCCAAATATTGTAGAGGAACGTTAACATCCCACAGTTCACAAGGTGTAGTAAAAGACAAGAGGCAACCCATCCTGTTGGGCCACTCAATCGGTGTCACCATGCTTGGCTTTACCGAGTTCCTGTTTCCCTCCTGAGTAGCCCAGTCTCCCCAACCCTAATCCTAATTGGAATCTCAACACTAATCTCCTTTTTGGACTGAAACATACCGCCGTCCACAGAGTGTACCAAATGTCAGTATGGAAGCCATCTTGTTGTCCCACTCAGTCTGATTCACCAAGCTAGGCTTCACCAAGAACCCATTTCCAACCTGGGAAGTCCAGTCTCCCAAACCCTAACCCCAACGTCGGTTTTAACCCTAATTTCCTTTTAGGAATGAAACATCCCCCCATCCACACGGTGTTCTAGAAGAAAGGAGGCAACCCTTCGTGAAGGCCCACTCATTCTGTTTCAACATGCTTGGCTTTTCCGAGGCCCTGGTTCACTCCTGGGAAGCCACGTCTCCCCAACCCTAACTCTAACTTGAGACTTAACCTAATTTTCTTGTGCAACTGTAACAAACCGCCGTCCACACTTTGCACTAAAAGATAGTACGCACCCCGTTCTGATGTCCCACTCAGTCTGTTTTACCATGCTCGCCTTCACCAACACCCTGTTTCCATTCTGGGAAGCCCATTTTCCCGAACCCTACCCTAACTTGGGTTTTAACCCTAATTTCCTCTTGGGAATGAAACATCCCCCCGTCC
Organism: Heloderma suspectum; assembly: GCF_057233095.1. Classification (NCBI taxonomy): domain Eukaryota; kingdom Metazoa; phylum Chordata; class Lepidosauria; order Squamata; family Helodermatidae; genus Heloderma; species Heloderma suspectum. The sequence continues at coordinate 148,525,328 of NC_139461.1, forward strand.
ACACAGTGTACTAAAAGACAGGAGGCAACTTTCGTGAAGGCCCACTCATTCTCTTTCAACATGCTTTTCTTTTCCGAGGCCATGGTTCACTCCTGGGAAGTCAAGTCTCCCCAACCCTAACCCTAACTTGGATCTTAACCCTAATTTCCTCTTGGGACTGAAACATGTCCCTGTCCACACTGTGTACTAACGGGCAATATATTATCCTCCTGATGGCCCATTCAGTCTGTTTTACCAATCGAGGCTTCACCAAGACCCTGGTTCCATCCTGGGAAGCCCAGTCTGCCCAACCCTAACCCTAACTTGGTTTTTAACCCAAATATTGTAGAGGAACTTTAACATCCCACATTCCACACGGTGTACTAAAAGACAGGAGGAAACCCATCCTGATGGGCCACTCAATCTGTTTCAGCATGCTTGGCTTTAGCGAGTTCCTGTTTCCCTCCTGAGAAGGCCAGTCTCCCCACCCCTAACCCTAATTAGAGTATCCACCCTAATTTCCTTTTTGGACTGAAACATACCGCCGTCCACAGAGTGTACCAAATATCAGTATGGAAGCCATCTTGTTGTCCCACTCAGTCTGATTCATCAAGCTTGGCTTCACCAAGAACCCGTTTCCAACCTGGGAAGCCACATCTCCCCAACCCTTACCCTAACTTGAGTCTTAACCCTCATTTTCTTGTGCAACTGTAATAAACCCCCATCCACATGTTGTACTAAAAGACAGAAGGTACACCATTCTTTTGGCCCTCTCAGTCTGTTTCACCATGCTTGCCTTCAGCAAACCCTGTTTCCATTTTGGGATGCCAAGCCTCCCGACCCCTAAGCCTAACTTGGCACTTAACCCTAATTTCCTCTTTGGACTGAAACATGTCCCTGTCCACATGGTATACTAACGGGCAGTACGTTATCCTCCTGATGGCCTACTCAGTCTGTTTTACCAATCTAGGCTTCACCAAGGCTCTGGTTCCATCCAGGGAAGCCCAGTCTCCCCAACCCTAACCCTAACTTGGGTTTTAACCCAAATTTTGTTTAGGAACTTCAACATCCCCCAGTTCACACGGTGTGCTAAAGGCAGGAGGCAACCCATCCTGAAGGCCCACTCATTTTATTTCAACATGCCTGGCTTTCCCGACGCCCTGGTAAACTCCTGGGAATCGAAGTCTCCCCAACCCTAACCCTCACTTGGGTTTTAACTCAAATATTGTAGAAGGACGTTAACATCCCACAGTTCACAAGGTGTAGTACAAGACAAGAGGCAACCCATCCTTTTGGGCCACTCAATTGGTTTCACCATGCTTGGCTTTACCGAGGTCCTGGTTCCCTCCTGAGAAGCCCAGTTTTCCCAACCCTAATCCTAATTGGAGTCTCAACACTAATCTCCTTTTTGGACTGAAACATACCGCCGTCCACAGAGTGTACCAAATGTCAGCATGGAAGGCATCTTGTTGTCCCACTCAGTCTGATTCACCAAGCTAGGCTTCACCAAGAACCCATTTCCAACCTGGGAAGTCCAGTCTCCCAAACCCTAACCCCAATGTCGGTTTTAACCCTCATTTCCTTTTGGGAATGAAACATCCCCCCCATCCACACGGTGTTCTAGAAGACAGGAGGCAACCCTTCGTGAAGGCCCACTCATTCTGTTTCAACATCCTTGGCTTTTCGGAGGCCATGGTTCACTCCTGGGAAGGCAAGTCTCCCCAACCCTAACCCTAACTTGGATCTTAACCCTAATTTCCTCTTGGGACTGAAACATGTCCCTGTCCACACTGTGTACTAACAGGCAGTATGTTATCCTCCTGATGGCCTACTCAGTCTGTTTTACCAATCGAGGCTTCACCAAGACCCTGGTTCCATCCTGGGAAACCAATTCTCCCCAACCCTAACCCTAATTTGAGTCTTAGCCCTTTTTTCCTTTTTGGACTGAAACATACCGCCGTCCACAGAGTGTACCAAATGTCAGTATGGAAGCCATCTTGATGGCGACTCAGTCTGATTCACCAAGCTAGGCTTCACCAAGAACTCGTTTTCTACCTGGCAAGCCACATCTGCCCATCCCTAGCCCTAACATGAGATTTTACCCCAATTTTCTTGTGCAACTGTAACAAACCGCCGTCCATGCTTTGTAGTAAAAGAAAGAAGGCACCCCGTTCTGATGGCCCACTCAGTCTGTTTTAGCAAGCTTGCCTTCACCAAAGCCCTGTTTCCATTCGGGGAAGCCCAGTCTCCCCAATCCTAACCCTAACCTGGGTTTTAACCCTAATTTCCGTTTGGGAATTAAACATCCCCCGTCCAAACAGTGTTCTAAAAGACAGGAGGCAACCCTTGGTGAAGCCCCACTCACTCTATTTCAACATGCTTGGCTTTTCAGAGGCCCTGGTTCACTCCTGGGAAGCCAAGTCTCCACAACCCTAACCCTACCTGGAGTCTTAACCCTAATGTTCTTGTGCGACTGTAACAAACGCCCACCCACAGGTTGACAGTAGGCACACCACTCCTTTGGCCCTGTCAGTCTGTTTCACCATGCTTGGCATCAGCAACACCCTGTTTCCCTTCTGGGAAGCCAAGTCTCCCGACCCCTAACCCTCACTTGGGTCTTAACCCTAATTTCCTCTATGGAATGAAACATGTCCCTGTCCATAGGGTGTATTAACAGGCAGTATGTTATCCTCCTGATGGCCTACTCAGTCTGTTTTACCAATCTAGGCTTCACCAAGACCCTGGTTCCATCCGGGGAAACAAGTCTCCCCAACCCTAACCCTAATTTGAGTCTCAGGCCTAATTTCCTTTTTGGACTGAAACATACCGCCGTCCACAGAGTGTACCAAATGTCAGTATGGAAGACATCTTGATGTCCCACTCAGTCTGATTCAGCAAGTTAGGCTTCACCAAGGACCCGTTTCCAACCTGGGAAGCCACATCTCCCCAACCCTAACCCTAACTTGAGACTTAACCTGATTTTCTTGTGCGAATGTAACAAACCCCCATCCTCATGTTGTACTGAAAGACAGTAGGCACACAATTCCTTTGGCCCTCTCAGTCTGTTTCACCATGCTTGGCTTCAGCAACACCCTGTTTCCATTCTGGGAAGCCATGTCTCCTGACCGCTAACCCTAACTTGGGTCTTAACCCTAATTTTTTCTTCCGACTGAAACATTTCCCTGTCCACATGGTGTACTAACTGGCAGTATGTTATACTCCTGATGGCCTACTCAGTCTGTTTTACCAATCTAGGCTTCACCAAAACCCTGGTTACATCCTGGGAAGCCAAGTCTCCCCAACCCTAACCCTAATTTGAGTCTCAACCCTCATTTTCTTTTTGGACTGAAACATACCGCCGTCCACAGAGTGTATCAAATGTCAGTATGGAAGACATCTTGATGTCCCACTCAGTCTGATTCAGCAAGTTAGGCTTCACCAAGGACCCGTTTCCAACCTGGGAAGCCACATCTCCCCAACCCTAACCCTAACTTCTGACTTAACCCTGATTTTCTTGTGCAAATGTAACAAACCCCCATCCTCATGTTGTACTAAAAGACAGTAGGCATACAATTCCTTTGGCCCTCTCAGTCTGTTTCACCATGCTTGGCTTCAGCAACACCCTGTTTCCATTCTGGGAAGCCATGTCTCCTGACCGCTAACCCTAACTTGGGTCTTAACCCTAATTTTTTCTTTGGACTGAAACATTTCCCTGTCCACATGGTGTACTAACTGGCAGTATGTTATCCTCCTGATGGCCTACTCAGTCTGTTTTAGCAATCTAGGCTTCACCAAGACCCTGGTTACATCCTGGGAAGCCAAGTCTCCCCAACCCTAACCCTAATTTGAGTCTCAGGCCAAATTTCCTTTTTGGACTGAAACATACCGCCGTCCACAGAGTGTACCAAATGTCAGTATGGAAGCCATCTTGATGTCCCACTCAGTCTGATTCAGCAAGCTAGGCTTCACCAAGGATGCGTTTCCAACCTGGGAAGCCACATCTCCCCAACCCTAACCCTCACTTGAGACTTAACCTGATTTTCTTGTGCGAATGTAACAAACCCCCATCCTCATGTTCTACTAAAAGACAGTAGGCACACAATTCCTTTGGCCCTCTCAGTCTGTTTCACCATGCTTGGCTTCAGCAACACCCTGTTTCCCTTCTGGGAAGCCATGTCTCCTGACCGCTAACCCTAACTTGGGTTTTAACCCTAATTTTTTCCTTGGACTGAAACATTTCCCTGTCCACATGGTGTACTAACTGGCAGTATGTTATCCTCCTGATGGCCTACTCAGTCTGTTTTACCAATCTAGGCTTCACCAAAACCCTGGTTACATCCTGGGAAGCCAAGTCTCCCCAACCCTAACCCTAATTTGAGTCTCAGGCCTAATTTCCTTTTTGGACTGAAACATAACGCCGTCCACAGAGTGTACCAAATGTCAGTATGGAAGACATCTTGATGTCCCACTCAGTCTGATTCAGCAAGCTAGGCTTCACCAAGGACGCGTTTCCAACCTGGAAAGCCACATCTCCCCAACCCTAACCCTAACTTGACACTTAACCTGATTTTCTTGTGCAAATGTAACAAACCCCCATCCTCATGTTGTACTAAAAGACAGTAGGCACACAATTCCTTTGGCCCTCTCAGTCTGTTTCACCATGCTTGGCTTCAGCAACACCCTGTTTCCCTTCTGGGAAGCCATGTCTCCTGACCGCTAACCCTAACTTGGGTCTTAACCCTAATTTTTTCCTTGGACTGAAACATTTCCCTGTCCACATGGTGTACTAACTGGCAGTATGTTATACTCCTGATGGCCTACTCAGTCTGTTTTACCAATCTAGGCTTCACCAAAACACTGGTTACATCCTGGGAAGCCAAGTCTCCCCAACCCTAACCCTAATTTGAGTCTCAGGCCCAATTTCCTTTTTGGACTGAAACATAATGCCGTCCACAGAGTGTACCAAATGTCAGTATGGAAGACATCTTGATGTCCCTCTCAGTCTGATTCAGCATGTTAGGCTTCACCAAGGACCCGTTTCCAACCTGGGAAGCCACATCTCCCCATCGCTAGCCCTAACTTGAGATTTTACCCTAATTTTCTTGTGCAAATGTAACAAACCCCCATCCTCATGTTCTACTAAAAGACAGTAGGCACACAATTCCTTTGGCCCTCTCAGTCTGTTTCACCATGCTTGGCTTCACCAACACCCTGTTTCCCTTCTGGGAAGCCATGTCTCCTGACCGCTAACCCTAACTTGGGTCTTAACCCTAATTTTTTCTTTGGACTGAAACAGTTCCCTGTCCACATGGTGTACTAACTGGCAGTATGTTATACTCCTGATGACCTACTCAGTCTGTTTTACCAATCTAGGCTTCACCAAAACCCTGGTTACATCCTGGGAAGCCAATTCTCCCCAACCCTAACCCTAATTTGAGTCTTAGCCCTAATTTCCTTTTTGGACTGAAACATACCGCCGTCCACAGAGTGTACCAAATGTCAGTATGGAAGACATCTTGATGTCCCACTCAGTCTGATTCAGCAAGCTAGGCTTCACCAAGGACCCGTTTCCAACCTGGGAAGCCACATCTCCCCAACCCTAACCCTCACTTGAGACTTAACCTGATTTTCTTGTGCAAATGTAACAAACCCCCATCCTCATGTTGTACTAAAAGACAGTAGGCACACAATTCCTTTGGCCCTCTCAGTCTGTTTCACCATGCTTGGCTTCAGCAACACCCTGTTTCCCTTCTGGGAAGCCAAGTCTCCCAACCCCTAACCCTCACTTGGGTCTTAACCCAAATATCCTCTATGGAATGAAACATCTCCCTCTCCATAGGGTGTATTAACAGGCAGTATGTTATCCTCCTGATGGCCTACTCAGTCTGTTTTACCAATCTATGCTTCACCAAGACCCTGGTTCCATCCTGGGAAACCAATTCTCCCCAACCCTAACCCTAATTTGATTCTTAGCCCTTTTTTCCTTTTTGGACTGAAACATACCGCCGTCCACAGAGTGTACCAAATGTCAGTATGGAAGCCACCTTGATGGCGACTAAGTCTGATTCACCAAGCTAGGCTTCACCAAGAACTCGTTTTCTACCTGGCAAGCCACATCTCCCCATCCCTAGCCCTAACATGAGATTTTACCCCAATTTTCTTGTGCAACTGTAACAAACCGCCGTCCACACTTTGCACTAAAAGATAGTACGCACCCCGTTCTGATGTCCCACTCAGTCTGTTTTACCATGCTCGCCTTCACCAACACCCTGTTTCCATTCTGGGAAGCCCATTCTCCCGAACCCTACCCTAACTTGGGTTTTAACCCTAATTTCCTCTTGGGAATGAAACATCCCCAGTCCACACAGTGTACTAAAAGACAGGAGGCAACTTTCATGAAGGCCCACTCATTCTCTTTCAACATGTTTGGCTTTTCCGAGGCCATGGTTCACTCCTGGGAAGTCAAGTCTCCCCAACCCTAACCCTAACTTGGTTTTTAACCCAAATATTGTCGAGGAACTTTAACATCCCATATTCCACACGGTGTACTAAAAGACAGGAGGAAACCCATCCTGATGGGCCACTCAATCTGTTTCAGCATGCTTGGCTTTAGCGAGTTCCTGTTTCCCTCCTGAGAAGGCCAGTCTCCCCAACCCTAACCCTAATTAGAGTATCAACCCTAATTTCCTTTTTGGACTGAAACATACCGCCGTCCACAGAGTGTACCAAATATCAGTATGGAAGACATCTTGATGTCCCACTCAGTCTGATTCAGCAAGCTAGGCTTCACCAAGGACCCGTTTCCAACCTGGGAAGCCACATCTCCCCAACCCTAACCCTAACTTGAGACTTAAAGCTGATTTTCTTGTGCAAATGTAACAAACCCCCATCCTCATGTTGTACTAAAAGACAGTAGGCACACAATTCCTTTGGCCCTCTCAGTCTGTTTCACCATGCTTGGCTTCAGCAACACCCTGTTTCCCTTCTGGGAAGCCATGTCTCCTGACCTCTAACCCTAACTTGGGTCTTAACCCTAATTTTTTCTTTGGACTGAAACATTTCCCTGTCCACATGGTGTACTATCTGGCAGTATGTTATACTCCTGATGGCCTACTCAGTCTGTTTTACCAATCTAGGCTTCACCAAAACCCTGGTTACATCCTGGGAAGCCAAGTCTCCCCAACCCTAACCCTAATTTGAGTCTCACGCCTCGTTTCCTTTTGGGACTGAAACATACCGCCGTCCACAGAGTGTACCAAATGTCAGTATGGAAGACATCTTGATGTCCCACTCAGTCTGATTCAGCAAGCTAGGCTTCACCAAGGACCCGTTTCCAACCTGGGAAGCCACATCTCCCCAACCCTAACCCTAACTTGAGACTTTACCCTGATTTTCTTGTGCAAATGTAACAAACCCCCATCCTCATGTTGTACTAAACGACAGTAGGCACCCCGTTCTGATTACCCACTTTGTGTGTTCTACTAAGCTTGGCTTCAGCAACACCCTGTTTCCATTCTGGGAAGCCCAGTCTCCCCAACCCTAATCCTAACTTGGGTTTTAACCCAAATATTGTAGAGGAATGTGAACATCCCACAGTCCACACGGTGTAGTAAAAGACAGGAGGCAACCCATCCTAATGGGCCACTCACTGTGTTTCACTGTGCTTGGCTTTACCGAGGTCCTGGTTCCCTCCTGAGAATCCCAGTTTCCCCAACCCTAACCCTATTTTGAGTTTCAGCCCTAATTTCCTTTTTGGACCGAAACATACCGCCATCCACAGAGTGTACCAAACGTCAGTATGGAAGCCATCTTGATGGCGACTCAGTCTTATTCACCAAGCTAGGCTTCACCAAGAACTCGTTTTCTACCTGGCAAGCCACATCTCCCCATCACTAGCCCTAACATGAGATTTTACCCTAATTTTCTTGTGCAATTGTAAGAAACCGCCGTCCACGCTTTGTAGTAAAAGAAAGAAGGCACCCCGTTCTGATGGCCCACTCAGTCTGTTTTACCAAACTTACCGTCACCAACACCTTCTTTCCGTTCTGGGAAGACCAGTCTCCCGAATCCTAACCCTAACATGGGTTTTAACCCTAATTTCCTTTTGGGGATGAAACATCCCCCCGTCCACACAGTGTACTAAAAGACAGGAGGTAACCTTTCATGAAGGCCCACTCATTCTCTTTCAACATGCTTTTCTTTTCCGAGGCCATGGTTCACTCCTGGGAAGGCAAGTCTCCCCAACCCTAACCCTAACTTGGGTCTTAACCCTAATTTTTTCTTTGGACTGAAACATTTCCCTGTCCACATGGTATACTAACTGGCAGTATGTTATACTCCTGACGGTCTACTCAGTCTGTTTTACCAATCGAGGTTTCACCAAGACCCTGGTTCCATCCTGGGAAGCCCAGTCTCCCCAACGCTAACTCTAACTTGGGTTTCAACCCAAATATTGTAGAGGAACGTTAACATCCCACAGTTCACAAGGTGTAGTAAAAGACAAGAGGCAACCCATCCTGTTGGGCCACTCAATCGGTGTCACCATGCTTGGCTTTACCGAGTTCCTGTTTCCCTCCTGAGTAGCCCAGTCTCCCCAACCCTAATCCTAATTGGAATCTCAACACTAATCTCCTTTTTGGACTGAAACATACCGCCGTCCACAGAGTGTACCAAATGTCAGTATGGAAGCCATCTTGTTGTCCCACTCAGTCTGATTCACCAAGCTAGGCTTCACCAAGAACCCATTTCCAACCTGGGAAGTCCAGTCTCCCAAACCCTAACCCCAACGTCGGTTTTAACCCTAATTTCCTTTTAGGAATGAAACATCCCCCCATCCACACGGTGTTCTAGAAGAAAGGAGGCAACCCTTCGTGAAGGCCCACTCATTCTGTTTCAACATGCTTGGCTTTTCCGAGGCCCTGGTTCACTCCTGGGAAGCCACGTCTCCCCAACCCTAACTCTAACTTGAGACTTAACCTAATTTTCTTGTGCAACTGTAACAAACCGCCGTCCACACTTTGCACTAAAAGATAGTACGCACCCCGTTCTGATGTCCCACTCAGTCTGTTTTACCATGCTCGCCTTCACCAACACCCTGTTTCCATTCTGGGAAGCCCATTTTCCCGAACCCTACCCTAACTTGGGTTTTAACCCTAATTTCCTCTTGGGAATGAAACATCCCCCCGTCCACACAGTGTACTAAAAGACAGGAGGCAACTTTCGTGAAGGCCCACTCATTCTCTTTCAACATGCTTTTCTTTTCCGAGGCCATGGTTCACTCCTGGGAAGTCAAGTCTCCCCAACCCTAACCCTAACTTGGATCTTAACCCTAATTTCCTCTTGGGACTGAAACATGTCCCTGTCCACACTGTGTACTAACGGGCAATATATTATCCTCCTGATGGCCCATTCAGTCTGTTTTACCAATCGAGGCTTCACCAAGACCCTGGTTCCATCCTGGGAAGCCCAGTCTGCCCAACCCTAACCCTAACTTGGTTTTTAACCCAAATATTGTAGAGGAACTTTAACATCCCACATTCCACACGGTGTACTAAAAGACAGGAGGAAACCCATCCTGATGGGCCACTCAATCTGTTTCAGCATGCTTGGCTTTAGCGAGTTCCTGTTTCCCTCCTGAGAAGGCCAGTCTCCCCACCCCTAACCCTAATTAGAGTATCCACCCTAATTTCCTTTTTGGACTGAAACATACCGCCGTCCACAGAGTGTACCAAATATCAGTATGGAAGCCATCTTGTTGTCCCACTCAGTCTGATTCATCAAGCTTGGCTTCACCAAGAACCCGTTTCCAACCTGGGAAGCCACATCTCCCCAACCCTTACCCTAACTTGAGTCTTAACCCTCATTTTCTTGTGCAACTGTAATAAACCCCCATCCACATGTTGTACTAAAAGACAGAAGGTACACCATTCTTTTGGCCCTCTCAGTCTGTTTCACCATGCTTGCCTTCAGCAAACCCTGTTTCCATTTTGGGATGCCAAGCCTCCCGACCCCTAAGCCTAACTTGGCACTTAACCCTAATTTCCTCTTTGGACTGAAACATGTCCCTGTCCACATGGTATACTAACGGGCAGTACGTTATCCTCCTGATGGCCTACTCAGTCTGTTTTACCAATCTAGGCTTCACCAAGGCTCTGGTTCCATCCAGGGAAGCCCAGTCTCCCCAACCCTAACCCTAACTTGGGTTTTAACCCAAATTTTGTTTAGGAACTTCAACATCCCCCAGTTCACACGGTGTGCTAAAGGCAGGAGGCAACCCATCCTGAAGGCCCACTCATTTTATTTCAACATGCCTGGCTTTCCCGACGCCCTGGTAAACTCCTGGGAATCGAAGTCTCCCCAACCCTAACCCTCACTTGGGTTTTAACTCAAATATTGTAGAAGGACGTTAACATCCCACAGTTCACAAGGTGTAGTACAAGACAAGAGGCAACCCATCCTTTTGGGCCACTCAATTGGTTTCACCATGCTTGGCTTTACCGAGGTCCTGGTTCCCTCCTGAGAAGCCCAGTTTTCCCAACCCTAATCCTAATTGGAGTCTCAACACTAATCTCCTTTTTGGACTGAAACATACCGCCGTCCACAGAGTGTACCAAATGTCAGCATGGAAGGCATCTTGTTGTCCCACTCAGTCTGATTCACCAAGCTAGGCTTCACCAAGAACCCATTTCCAACCTGGGAAGTCCAGTCTCCCAAACCCTGACCCCAATGTCGGTTTTAACCCTCATTTCCTTTTGGGAATGAAACATCCCCCCCATCCACACGGTGTTCTAGAAGACAGGAGGCAACCCTTCGTGAAGGCCCACTCATTCTGTTTCAACATCCTTGGCTTTTCCGAGGCCATGGTTCACTCCTGGGAAGGCAAGTCTCCCCAACCCTAACCCTAACTTGGATCTTAACCCTAATTTCCTCTTGGGACTGAAACATGTCCCTGTCCACACTGTGTACTAACAGGCAGTATGTTATCCTCCTGATGGCCTACTCAGTCTGTTTTACCAATCGAGGCTTCACCAAGACCCTGGTTCCATCCTGGGAAACCAATTCTCCCCAACCCTAACCCTAATTTGAGTCTTAGCCCTTTTTTCCTTTTTGGACTGAAACATACCGCCGTCCACAGAGTGTACCAAATGTCAGTATGGAAGCCATCTTGATGGCGACTCAGTCTGATTCACCAAGCTAGGCTTCACCAAGAACTCGTTTTCTACCTGGCAAGCCACATCTGCCCATCCCTAGCCCTAACATGAGATTTTACCCCAATTTTCTTGTGCAACTGTAACAAACCGCCGTCCATGCTTTGTAGTAAAAGAAAGAAGGCACCCCGTTCTGATGGCCCACTCAGTCTGTTTTAGCAAGCTTGCCTTCACCAAAGCCCTGTTTCCATTCGGGGAAGCCCAGTCTCCCCAATCCTAACCCTAACCTGGGTTTTAACCCTAATTTCCGTTTGGGAATTAAACATCCCCCGTCCAAACAGTGTTCTAAAAGACAGGAGGCAACCCTTGGTGAAGCCCCACTCACTCTATTTCAACATGCTTGGCTTTTCAGAGGCCCTGGTTCACTCCTGGGAAGCCAAGTCTCCACAACCCTAACCCTACCTGGAGTCTTAACCCTAATGTTCTTGTGCGACTGTAACAAACGCCCACCCACAGGTTGACAGTAGGCACACCACTCCTTTGGCCCTGTCAGTCTGTTTCACCATGCTTGGCATCAGCAACACCCTGTTTCCCTTCTGGGAAGCCTAGTCTCCCGACCCCTAACCCTCACTTGGGTCTTAACCCTAATTTCCTCTATGGAATGAAACATGTCCCTGTCCATAGGGTGTATTAACAGGCAGTATGTTATCCTCCTGATGGCCTACTCAGTCTGTTTTACCAATCTAGGCTTCACCAAGACCCTGGTTCCATCCGGGGAAACAAGTCTCCCCAACCCTAACCCTAATTTGAGTCTCAGGCCTAATTTCCTTTTTGGACTGAAACATACCGCCGTCCACAGAGTGTACCAAATGTCAGTATGGAAGACATCTTGATGTCCCACTCAGTCTGATTCAGCAAGTTAGGCTTCACCAAGGACCCGTTTCCAACCTGGGAAGCCACATCTCCCCAACCCTAACCCTAACTTGAGACTTAACCTGATTTTCTTGTGCGAATGTAACAAACCCCCATCCTCATGTTGTACTGAAAGACAGTAGGCACACAATTCCTTTGGCCCTCTCAGTCTGTTTCACCATGCTTGGCTTCAGCAACACCCTGTTTCTATTCTGGGAAGCCATGTCTCCTGACCGCTAACCCTAACTTGGGTCTTAACCCTAATTTTTTCTTCCGACTGAAACATTTCCCTGTCCACATGGTGTACTAACTGGCAGTATGTTATACTCCTGATGGCCTACTCAGTCTGTTTTACCAATCTAGGCTTCACCAAAACCCTGGTTACATCCTGGGAAGCCAAGTCTCCCCAACCCTAACCCTAATTTGAGTCTCAACCCTCATTTTCTTTTTGGACTGAAACATACCGCCGTCCACAGAGTGTATCAAATGTCAGTATGGAAGACATCTTGATGTCCCACTCAGTCTGATTCAGCAAGTTAGGCTTCACCAAGGACCCGTTTCCAACCTGGGAAGCCACATCTCCCCAACCCTCACCCTAACTTCTGACTTAACCCTGATTTTCTTGTGCAAATGTAACAAACCCCCATCCTCATGTTGTACTAAAAGACAGTAGGCATACAATTCCTTTGGCCCTCTCAGTCTGTTTCACCATGCTTGGCTTCAGCAACACCCTGTTTCCATTCTGGGAAGCCATGTCTCCTGACCGCTAACCCTAACTTGGGTCTTAACCCTAATTTTTTCTTTGGACTGAAACATTTCCCTGTCCACATGGTGTACTAACTGGCAGTATGTTATCCTCCTGATGGCCTACTCAGTCTGTTTTAGCAATCTAGGCTTCACCAAGACCCTGGTTACATCCTGGGAAGCCAAGTCTCCCCAACCCTAACCCTAATTTGAGTCTCAGGCCAAATTTCCTTTTTGGACTGAAACATACCGCCGTCCACAGAGTGTACCAAATGTCAGTATGGAAGCCATCTTGATGTCCCACTCAGTCTGATTCAGCAAGCTAGGCTTCACCAAGGATGCGTTTCCAACCTGGGAAGCCACATCTCCCCAACCCTAACCCTCACTTGAGACTTAACCTGATTTTCTTGTGCGAATGTAACAAACCCCCATCCTCATGTTCTACTAAAAGACAGTAGGCACACAATTCCTTTGGCCCTCTCAGTCTGTTTCACCATGCTTGGCTTCAGCAACACCCTGTTTCCCTTCTGGGAAGCCATGTCTCCTGACCGCTAACCCTAACTTGGGTTTTAACCCTAATTTTTTCCTTGGACTGAAACATTTCCCTGTCCACATGGTGTACTAACTGGCAGTATGTTATCCTCCTGATGGCCTACTCAGTCTGTTTTACCAATCTAGGCTTCACCAAAACCCTGGTTACATCCTGGGAAGCCAAGTCTCCCCAACCCTAACCCTAATTTGAGTCTCAGGCCTAATTTCCTTTTTGGACTGAAACATAACGCCGTCCACAGAGTGTACCAAATGTCAGTATGGAAGACATCTTGATGTCCCACTCAGTCTGATTCAGCAAGCTAGGCTTCACCAAGGACGCGTTTCCAACCTGGAAAGCCACATCTCCCCAACCCTAACCCTAACTTGACACTTAACCTGATTTTCTTGTGCAAATGTAACAAACCCCCATCCTCATGTTGTACTAAAAGACAGTAGGCACACAATTCCTTTGGCCCTCTCAGTCTGTTTCACCATGCTTGGCTTCAGCAACACCCTGTTTCCCTTCTGGGAAGCCATGTCTCCTGACCGCTAACCCTAACTTGGGTCTTAACCCTAATTTTTTCCTTGGACTGAAACATTTCCCTGTCCACATGGTGTACTAACTGGCAGTATGTTATACTCCTGATGGCCTACTCAGTCTGTTTTACCAATCTAGGCTTCACCAAAACACTGGTTACATCCTGGGAAGCCAAGTCTCCCCAACCCTAACCCTAATTTGAGTCTCAGGCCCAATTTCCTTTTTGGACTGAAACATAATGCCGTCCACAGAGTGTACCAAATGTCAGTATGGAAGACATCTTGATGTCCCTCTCAGTCTGATTCAGCATGTTAGGCTTCACCAAGGACCCGTTTCCAACCTGGGAAGCCACATCTCCCCATCGCTAGCCCTAACTTGAGATTTTACCCTAATTTTCTTGTGCAAATGTAACAAACCCCCATCCTCATGTTCTACTAAAAGACAGTAGGCACACAATTCCTTTGGCCCTCTCAGTCTGTTTCACCATGCTTGGCTTCACCAACACCCTGTTTCCCTTCTGGGAAGCCATGTCTCCTGACCGCTAACCCTAACTTGGGTCTTAACCCTAATTTTTTCTTTGGACTGAAACAGTTCCCTGTCCACATGGTGTACTAACTGGCAGTATGTTATACTCCTGATGACCTACTCAGTCTGTTTTACCAATCTAGGCTTCACCAAAACCCTGGTTACATCCTGGGAAGCCAATTCTCCCCAACCCTAACCCTAATTTGAGTCTTAGCCCTAATTTCCTTTTTGGACTGAAACATACCGCCGTCCACAGAGTGTACCAAATGTCAGTATGGAAGACATCTTGATGTCCCACTCAGTCTGATTCAGCAAGCTAGGCTTCACCAAGGACCCGTTTCCAACCTGGGAAGCCACATCTCCCCAACCCTAACCCTCACTTGAGACTTAACCTGATTTTCTTGTGCAAATGTAACAAACCCCCATCCTCATGTTGTACTAAAAGACAGTAGGCACACAATTCCTTTGGCCCTCTCAGTCTGTTTCACCATGCTTGGCTTCAGCAACACCCTGTTTCCCTTCTGGGAAGCCAAGTCTCCCAACCCCTAACCCTCACTTGGGTCTTAACCCAAATATCCTCTATGGAATGAAACATCTCCCTCTCCATAGGGTGTATTAACAGGCAGTATGTTATCCTCCTGATGGCCTACTCAGTCTGTTTTACCAATCTATGCTTCACCAAGACCCTGGTTCCATCCTGGGAAACCAATTCTCCCCAACCCTAACCCTAATTTGATTCTTAGCCCTTTTTTCCTTTTTGGACTGAAACATACCGCCGTCCACAGAGTGTACCAAATGTCAGTATGGAAGCCACCTTGATGGCGACTAAGTCTGATTCACCAAGCTAGGCTTCACCAAGAACTCGTTTTCTACCTGGCAAGCCACATCTCCCCATCCCTAGCCCTAACATGAGATTTTACCCCAATTTTCTTGTGCAACTGTAACAAACCGCCGTCCACACTTTGCACTAAAAGATAGTACGCACCCCGTTCTGATGTCCCACTCAGTCTGTTTTACCATGCTCGCCTTCACCAACACCCTGTTTCCATTCTGGGAAGCCCATTCTCCCGAACCCTACCCTAACTTGGGTTTTAACCCTAATTTCCTCTTGGGAATGAAACATCCCCAGTCCACACAGTGTACTAAAAGACAGGAGGCAACTTTCATGAAGGCCCACTCATTCTCTTTCAACATGTTTGGCTTTTCCGAGGCCATGGTTCACTCCTGGGAAGTCAAGTCTCCCCAACCCTAACCCTAACTTGGTTTTTAACCCAAATATTGTCGAGGAACTTTAACATCCCATATTCCACACGGTGTACTAAAAGACAGGAGGAAACCCATCCTGATGGGCCACTCAATCTGTTTCAGCATGCTTGGCTTTAGCGAGTTCCTGTTTCCCTCCTGAGAAGGCCAGTCTCCCCAACCCTAACCCTAATTAGAGTATCAACCCTAATTTCCTTTTTGGACTGAAACATACCGCCGTCCACAGAGTGTACCAAATATCAGTATGGAAGACATCTTGATGTCCCACTCAGTCTGATTCAGCAAGCTAGGCTTCACCAAGGACCCGTTTCCAACCTGGGAAGCCACATCTCCCCAACCCTAACCCTAACTTGAGACTTAAAGCTGATTTTCTTGTGCAAATGTAACAAACCCCCATCCTCATGTTGTACTAAAAGACAGTAGGCACACAATTCCTTTGGCCCTCTCAGTCTGTTTCACCATGCTTGGCTTCAGCAACACCCTGTTTCCCTTCTGGGAAGCCATGTCTCCTGACCTCTAACCCTAACTTGGGTCTTAACCCTAATTTTTTCTTTGGACTGAAACATTTCCCTGTCCACATGGTGTACTATCTGGCAGTATGTTATACTCCTGATGGCCTACTCAGTCTGTTTTACCAATCTAGGCTTCACCAAAACCCTGGTTACATCCTGGGAAGCCAAGTCTCCCCAACCCTAACCCTAATTTGAGTCTCACGCCTCGTTTCCTTTTGGGACTGAAACATACCGCCGTCCACAGAGTGTACCAAATGTCAGTATGGAAGACATCTTGATGTCCCACTCAGTCTGATTCAGCAAGCTAGGCTTCACCAAGGACCCGTTTCCAACCTGGGAAGCCACATCTCCCCAACCCTAACCCTAACTTGAGACTTTACCCTGATTTTCTTGTGCAAATGTAACAAACCCCCATCCTCATGTTGTACTAAACGACAGTAGGCACCCCGTTCTGATTACCCACTTTGTGTGTTCTACTAAGCTTGGCTTCAGCAACACCCTGTTTCCATTCTGGGAAGCCCAGTCTCCCCAACCCTAATCCTAACTTGGGTTTTAACCCAAATATTGTAGAGGAATGTGAACATCCCACAGTCCACACGGTGTAGTAAAAGACAGGAGGCAACCCATCCTAATGGGCCACTCACTGTGTTTCACTGTGCTTGGCTTTACCGAGGTCCTGGTTCCCTCCTGAGAATCCCAGTTTCCCCAACCCTAACCCTATTTTGAGTTTCAGCCCTAATTTCCTTTTTGGACCGAAACATACCGCCATCCACAGAGTGTACCAAACGTCAGTATGGAAGCCATCTTGATGGCGACTCAGTCTTATTCACCAAGCTAGGCTTCACCAAGAACTCGTTTTCTACCTGGCAAGCCACATCTCCCCATCACTAGCCCTAACATGAGATTTTACCCTAATTTTCTTGTGCAATTGTAAGAAACCGCCGTCCACGCTTTGTAGTAAAAGAAAGAAGGCACCCCGTTCTGATGGCCCACTCAGTCTGTTTTACCAAACTTACCGTCACCAACACCTTCTTTCCGTTCTGGGAAGACCAGTCTCCCGAACCCTAACCCTAACATGGGTTTTAACCCTAATTTCCTTTTGGGGATGAAACATCCCCCCGTCCACACAGTGTACTAAAAGACAGGAGGTAACCTTTCATGAAGGCCCACTCATTCTCTTTCAACATGCTTTTCTTTTCCGAGGCCATGGTTCACTCCTGGGAAGGCAAGTCTCCCCAACCCTAACCCTAACTTGGGTCTTAACCCTAATTTTTTCTTTGGACTGAAACATTTCCCTGTCCACATGGTATACTAACTGGCAGTATGTTATACTCCTGACGGTCTACTCAGTCTGTTTTACCAATCGAGGTTTCACCAAGACCCTGGTTCCATCCTGGGAAGCCCAGTCTCCCCAACGCTAACTCTAACTTGGGTTTCAACCCAAATATTGTAGAGGAACGTTAACATCCCACAGTTCACAAGGTGTAGTAAAAGACAAGAGGCAACCCATCCTGTTGGGCCACTCAATCGGTGTCACCATGCTTGGCTTTACCGAGTTCCTGTTTCCCTCCTGAGTAGCCCAGTCTCCCCAACCCTAATCCTAATTGGAATCTCAACACTAATCTCCTTTTTGGACTGAAACATACCGCCGTCCACAGAGTGTACCAAATGTCAGTATGGAAGCCATCTTGTTGTCCCACTCAGTCTGATTCACCAAGCTAGGCTTCACCAAGAACCCATTTCCAACCTGGGAAGTCCAGTCTCCCAAACCCTAACCCCAACGTCGGTTTTAACCCTAATTTCCTTTTAGGAATGAAACATCCCCCCATCCACACGGTGTTCTAGAAGAAAGGAGGCAACCCTTCGTGAAGGCCCACTCATTCTGTTTCAACATGCTTGGCTTTTCCGAGGCCCTGGTTCACTCCTGGGAAGCCACGTCTCCCCAACCCTAACTCTAACTTGAGACTTAACCTAATTTTCTTGTGCAACTGTAACAAACCGCCGTCCACACTTTGCACTAAAAGATAGTACGCACCCCGTTCTGATGTCCCACTCAGTCTGTTTTACCATGCTCGCCTTCACCAACACCCTGTTTCCATTCTGGGAAGCCCATTTTCCCGAACCCTACCCTAACTTGGGTTTTAACCCTAATTTCCTCTTGGGAATGAAACATCCCCCCGTCCACACAGTGTACTAAAAGACAGGAGGCAACTTTCGTGAAGGCCCACTCATTCTCTTTCAACATGCTTTTCTTTTCCGAGGCCATGGTTCACTCCTGGGAAGTCAAGTCTCCCCAACCCTAACCCTAACTTGGATCTTAACCCTAATTTCCTCTTGGGACTGAAACATGTCCCTGTCCACACTGTGTACTAACGGGCAATATATTATCCTCCTGATGGCCCATTCAGTCTGTTTTACCAATCGAGGCTTCACCAAGACCCTGGTTCCATCCTGGGAAGCCCAGTCTGCCCAACCCTAACCCTAACTTGGTTTTTAACCCAAATATTGTAGAGGAACTTTAACATCCCACATTCCACACGGTGTACTAAAAGACAGGAGGAAACCCATCCTGATGGGCCACTCAATCTGTTTCAGCATGCTTGGCTTTAGCGAGTTCCTGTTTCCCTCCTGAGAAGGCCAGTCTCCCCACCCCTAACCCTAATTAGAGTATCCACCCTAATTTCCTTTTTGGACTGAAACATACCGCCGTCCACAGAGTGTACCAAATATCAGTATGGAAGCCATCTTGTTGTCCCACTCAGTCTGATTCATCAAGCTTGGCTTCACCAAGAACCCGTTTCCAACCTGGGAAGCCACATCTCCCCAACCCTTACCCTAACTTGAGTCTTAACCCTCATTTTCTTGTGCAACTGTAATAAACCCCCATCCACATGTTGTACTAAAAGACAGAAGGTACACCATTCTTTTGGCCCTCTCAGTCTGTTTCACCATGCTTGCCTTCAGCAAACCCTGTTTCCATTTTGGGATGCCAAGCCTCCCGACCCCTAAGCCTAACTTGGCACTTAACCCTAATTTCCTCTTTGGACTGAAACATGTCCCTGTCCACATGGTATACTAACGGGCAGTACGTTATCCTCCTGATGGCCTACTCAGTCTGTTTTACCAATCTAGGCTTCACCAAGGCTCTGGTTCCATCCAGGGAAGCCCAGTCTCCCCAACCCTAACCCTAACTTGGGTTTTAACCCAAATTTTGTTTAGGAACTTCAACATCCCCCAGTTCACACGGTGTGCTAAAGGCAGGAGGCAACCCATCCTGAAGGCCCACTCATTTTATTTCAACATGCCTGGCTTTCCCGACGCCCTGGTAAACTCCTGGGAATCGAAGTCTCCCCAACCCTAACCCTCACTTGGGTTTTAACTCAAATATTGTAGAAGGACGTTAACATCCCACAGTTCACAAGGTGTAGTACAAGACAAGAGGCAACCCATCCTTTTGGGCCACTCAATTGGTTTCACCATGCTTGGCTTTACCGAGGTCCTGGTTCCCTCCTGAGAAGCCCAGTTTTCCCAACCCTAATCCTAATTGGAGTCTCAACACTAATCTCCTTTTTGGACTGAAACATACCGCCGTCCACAGAGTGTACCAAATGTCAGCATGGAAGGCATCTTGTTGTCCCACTCAGTCTGATTCACCAAGCTAGGCTTCACCAAGAACCCATTTCCAACCTGGGAAGTCCAGTCTCCCAAACCCTAACCCCAATGTCGGTTTTAACCCTCATTTCCTTTTGGGAATGAAACATCCCCCCCATCCACACGGTGTTCTAGAAGACAGGAGGCAACCCTTCGTGAAGGCCCACTCATTCTGTTTCAACATCCTTGGCTTTTCGGAGGCCATGGTTCACTCCTGGGAAGGCAAGTCTCCCCAACCCTAACCCTAACTTGGATCTTAACCCTAATTTCCTCTTGGGACTGAAACATGTCCCTGTCCACACTGTGTACTAACAGGCAGTATGTTATCCTCCTGATGGCCTACTCAGTCTGTTTTACCAATCGAGGCTTCACCAAGACCCTGGTTCCATCCTGGGAAACCAATTCTCCCCAACCCTAACCCTAATTTGAGTCTTAGCCCTTTTTTCCTTTTTGGACTGAAACATACCGCCGTCCACAGAGTGTACCAAATGTCAGTATGGAAGCCATCTTGATGGCGACTCAGTCTGATTCACCAAGCTAGGCTTCACCAAGAACTCGTTTTCTACCTGGCAAGCCACATCTGCCCATCCCTAGCCCTAACATGAGATTTTACCCCAATTTTCTTGTGCAACTGTAACAAACCGCCGTCCATGCTTTGTAGTAAAAGAAAGAAGGCACCCCGTTCTGATGGCCCACTCAGTCTGTTTTAGCAAGCTTGCCTTCACCAAAGCCCTGTTTCCATTCGGGGAAGCCCAGTCTCCCCAATCCTAACCCTAACCTGGGTTTTAACCCTAATTTCCGTTTGGGAATTAAACATCCCCCGTCCAAACAGTGTTCTAAAAGACAGGAGGCAACCCTTGGTGAAGCCCCACTCACTCTATTTCAACATGCTTGGCTTTTCAGAGGCCCTGGTTCACTCCTGGGAAGCCAAGTCTCCACAACCCTAACCCTACCTGGAGTCTTAACCCTAATGTTCTTGTGCGACTGTAACAAACGCCCACCCACAGGTTGACAGTAGGCACACCACTCCTTTGGCCCTGTCAGTCTGTTTCACCATGCTTGGCATCAGCAACACCCTGTTTCCCTTCTGGGAAGCCAAGTCTCCCGACCCCTAACCCTCACTTGGGTCTTAACCCTAATTTCCTCTATGGAATGAAACATGTCCCTGTCCATAGGGTGTATTAACAGGCAGTATGTTATCCTCCTGATGGCCTACTCAGTCTGTTTTACCAATCTAGGCTTCACCAAGACCCTGGTTCCATCCGGGGAAACAAGTCTCCCCAACCCTAACCCTAATTTGAGTCTCAGGCCTAATTTCCTTTTTGGACTGAAACATACCGCCGTCCACAGAGTGTACCAAATGTCAGTATGGAAGACATCTTGATGTCCCACTCAGTCTGATTCAGCAAGTTAGGCTTCACCAAGGACCCGTTTCCAACCTGGGAAGCCACATCTCCCCAACCCTAACCCTAACTTGAGACTTAACCTGATTTTCTTGTGCGAATGTAACAAACCCCCATCCTCATGTTGTACTGAAAGACAGTAGGCACACAATTCCTTTGGCCCTCTCAGTCTGTTTCACCATGCTTGGCTTCAGCAACACCCTGTTTCCATTCTGGGAAGCCATGTCTCCTGACCGCTAACCCTAACTTGGGTCTTAACCCTAATTTTTTCTTCCGACTGAAACATTTCCCTGTCCACATGGTGTACTAACTGGCAGTATGTTATACTCCTGATGGCCTACTCAGTCTGTTTTACCAATCTAGGCTTCACCAAAACCCTGGTTACATCCTGGGAAGCCAAGTCTCCCCAACCCTAACCCTAATTTGAGTCTCAACCCTCATTTTCTTTTTGGACTGAAACATACCGCCGTCCACAGAGTGTATCAAATGTCAGTATGGAAGACATCTTGATGTCCCACTCAGTCTGATTCAGCAAGTTAGGCTTCACCAAGGACCCGTTTCCAACCTGGGAAGCCACATCTCCCCAACCCTAACCCTAACTTCTGACTTAACCCTGATTTTCTTGTGCAAATGTAACAAACCCCCATCCTCATGTTGTACTAAAAGACAGTAGGCATACAATTCCTTTGGCCCTCTCAGTCTGTTTCACCATGCTTGGCTTCAGCAACACCCTGTTTCCATTCTGGGAAGCCATGTCTCCTGACCGCTAACCCTAACTTGGGTCTTAACCCTAATTTTTTCTTTGGACTGAAACATTTCCCTGTCCACATGGTGTACTAACTGGCAGTATGTTATCCTCCTGATGGCCTACTCAGTCTGTTTTAGCAATCTAGGCTTCACCAAGACCCTGGTTACATCCTGGGAAGCCAAGTCTCCCCAACCCTAACCCTAATTTGAGTCTCAGGCCAAATTTCCTTTTTGGACTGAAACATACCGCCGTCCACAGAGTGTACCAAATGTCAGTATGGAAGCCATCTTGATGTCCCACTCAGTCTGATTCAGCAAGCTAGGCTTCACCAAGGATGCGTTTCCAACCTGGGAAGCCACATCTCCCCAACCCTAACCCTCACTTGAGACTTAACCTGATTTTCTTGTGCGAATGTAACAAACCCCCATCCTCATGTTCTACTAAAAGACAGTAGGCACACAATTCCTTTGGCCCTCTCAGTCTGTTTCACCATGCTTGGCTTCAGCAACACCCTGTTTCCCTTCTGGGAAGCCATGTCTCCTGACCGCTAACCCTAACTTGGGTTTTAACCCTAATTTTTTCCTTGGACTGAAACATTTCCCTGTCCACATGGTGTACTAACTGGCAGTATGTTATCCTCCTGATGGCCTACTCAGTCTGTTTTACCAATCTAGGCTTCACCAAAACCCTGGTTACATCCTGGGAAGCCAAGTCTCCCCAACCCTAACCCTAATTTGAGTCTCAGGCCTAATTTCCTTTTTGGACTGAAACATAACGCCGTCCACAGAGTGTACCAAATGTCAGTATGGAAGACATCTTGATGTCCCACTCAGTCTGATTCAGCAAGCTAGGCTTCACCAAGGACGCGTTTCCAACCTGGAAAGCCACATCTCCCCAACCCTAACCCTAACTTGACACTTAACCTGATTTTCTTGTGCAAATGTAACAAACCCCCATCCTCATGTTGTACTAAAAGACAGTAGGCACACAATTCCTTTGGCCCTCTCAGTCTGTTTCACCATGCTTGGCTTCAGCAACACCCTGTTTCCCTTCTGGGAAGCCATGTCTCCTGACCGCTAACCCTAACTTGGGTCTTAACCCTAATTTTTTCCTTGGACTGAAACATTTCCCTGTCCACATGGTGTACTAACTGGCAGTATGTTATACTCCTGATGGCCTACTCAGTCTGTTTTACCAATCTAGGCTTCACCAAAACACTGGTTACATCCTGGGAAGCCAAGTCTCCCCAACCCTAACCCTAATTTGAGTCTCAGGCCCAATTTCCTTTTTGGACTGAAACATAATGCCGTCCACAGAGTGTACCAAATGTCAGTATGGAAGACATCTTGATGTCCCTCTCAGTCTGATTCAGCATGTTAGGCTTCACCAAGGACCCGTTTCCAACCTGGGAAGCCACATCTCCCCATCGCTAGCCCTAACTTGAGATTTTACCCTAATTTTCTTGTGCAAATGTAACAAACCCCCATCCTCATGTTCTACTAAAAGACAGTAGGCACACAATTCCTTTGGCCCTCTCAGTCTGTTTCACCATGCTTGGCTTCACCAACACCCTGTTTCCCTTCTGGGAAGCCATGTCTCCTGACCGCTAACCCTAACTTGGGTCTTAACCCTAATTTTTTCTTTGGACTGAAACAGTTCCCTGTCCACATGGTGTACTAACTGGCAGTATGTTATACTCCTGATGACCTACTCAGTCTGTTTTACCAATGTAGGCTTCACCAAAATCCTGGTTACATCCTGGGAAGCCAATTCTCCCCAACCCTAACCCTAATTTGAGTCTTAGCCCTAATTTCCTTTTTGGACTGAAACATACCGCCGTCCACAGAGTGTAACAAATGTCAGTATGGAAGACATCTTGATGTCCCACTCAGTCTGATTCAGCAAGCTAGGCTTCACCAAGGACCCGTTTCCAACCTGGGAAGCCACATCTCCCCAACCCTAACCCTCACTTGAGACTTAACCTGATTTTCTTGTGCAAATGTAACAAACCCCCATCCTCATGTTGTACTAAAAGACAGTAGGCACACGATTCCTTTGGCCCTCTCAGTCTGTTTCACCATGCTTGGCTTCAGCAACACCGTGTTTCCATTCTGGGAAGCCATATCTCCTGACCGCTAACCCTAACTTGGGTCTTAACCCTAATTTTTTCTTCCGACTGAAACATTTCCCTGTCCACATGGTGTACTAACTGGCAGTATGTTATACTCCTGATGGCCTACTCAGTCTGTTTTACCAATCTAGGCTTCACCAAAACCCTGGTTACATCCTGGGAAGCCAAGTCTCCCCAACCCTAACCCTAATTTGAGTCTCAGGCCTCGTTTCCTTTTGGGACTGAAACATACCGCCGTCCACAGAGTGTACCAAATGTCAGTATGGAAGACATCTTGATGTCCCACTCAGTCTGATTCAGCAAGCTAGGCTTCACCAAGGACCCGTTTCCAACCTGGGAAGCCACATCTCCCCAACCCTAACCCTAACTTGAGACTTAACCTGATTTTCTTGTGCAAATGTAACAAACCCCCATCCTCATGTTGTACTAAAAGACAGTAGGCACACGATTCCTTTGGCCCTCTCAGTCTGTTTCACCATGCTTGGCTTCAGCAACACCCTGTTTCCATTCTGGGAAGCCATGTCTCCTGACCGCTAACCCTAACTTGGGTCTTAACCCTAATTTTTTCTTTGGACTGAAACATTTCCCTGTCCACATGGTGTACTAACTGGCAGTATGTTATACTCCTGATGGCCTACTCAGTCTGTTTTACCAATCTAGGCTTCACCAAAACCCTGGTTACATCCTGGGAAGCCAAGTCTCCCCAACCCTAACCCTAATTTGAGTCTTAGCCCTTTTTTCCTTTTTGGACTGAAACATACCGCCGTCCACAGAGTGTACCAAATGTCAGTATGGAAGCCATCTTGATGGCGACTCAGTCTGATTCACCAAGCTAGGCTTCACCAAGAACTCGTTTTCTACCTGGCAAGCCACATCTCCCCATCCCTAGCCCTAACATGAGATTTTACCCCAATTTTCTTGTGCAACTGTAACAAACCGCCGTCCACGCTTTGTAGTAAAAGAAAGAAGGCACCCCGTTCTGATGGCCCACTCAGTCTGTTTTAGCAAGCTTGCCTTCACCAAAGCCCTGTTTCCATTCGAGGAAGCCCAGTCTCCCCAATCCTAACCCTAACCTGGGTTTTAACCCTAATTTCCGTTTGGGAATCAAACATCCCCCGTCCAAACAGTGTTCTAAAAGACAGGAGGCAACCCTTGGTGAAGCCCCACTCACTCTATTTCAACATGCTTGGCTTTTCAGAGGCCCTGGTTCACTCCTGGGAAGCCAAGTCTCCACAACCCTAACCCTACCTGGAGTCTTAACCCTAAAGTTCTTGTGCGACTGTAACAAACGCCCATCCACAGGTTGACAGTAGGCACACCACTCCTTTGGCCCTGTCAGTCTGTTTCACCATGCTTGGCTTCAGCAACACCCTGTTTCCCTTCTGGGAAGCCAAGTCTCCCGACCCCTAACCATCACTTGGGTCTTAACCCAAATTTCCTCTATGGATTGAAACATGTCCCTGTCCATAGGGTGTATTAACAGGCAGTATGTTATCCTTCTGATGGCCTACTCAGTCTGTTTTACCAAATTAGGCTTCACCAAGACCCTGGTTCCCTCCTGGGAAAACAAGTCTCCCCAACCCTAAAACTAATTTGAGTCTCAGGCCTAATTTCCTTTTTGGACTGAAACATACTGCCGTCCACAGAGTGTACCAAATGTCAGTATGGAAGACATCTTGATGTCCCACTCAGTCTGATTCAGCAAGTTAGGCTTCACCAAGGACCCGTTTCCAACCTGGGAAGCCACATCTCCCCAACCCTAACCCTAACTTGAGACTTAACCTGATTTTCTTGTGCAAATTTAACAAACCCCCATCCTCATGTCCTACTAAAAGACAGTAGGCACACGATTCGTTTGGCCCTCTCAGTCTGTTTCACCATGCTTGGCTTCAGCAACACCCTGTTTCCCTTCTGGGAAGCCAAGTCTCCCGACCCCTAACCCTCACTTGGGTCTTAACCCAAATATCCTCTATGGAATGAAACATCTCCCTCTCCATAGGGTGTATTAACAGGCAGTATGTTATCCTCCGGATGGCCTACTCAGTCTGTTTTACCAATCTATGCTTCACCAAGACCCTGGTTCCATCCTGGGAAACCAATTCTCCCCAACCCTAACCCTAATTTGAGTCTCAGCCCATTTTTCCTTTTTGGACTGAAACATACCGCCGTCCACAGAGTGTACCAAATGTCAGTATGGAAGCCATCTTGATGGCGACTCAGTCTGATTCACCAAGCTAGGCTTCACCAAGAACTCGTTTTCTACCTGGCAAGCCACATCTCCCCTTCCCTAGCCCTAACATGAGATTTTACCCCAATTTTCTTGTGCAACTGTAACAAACCGCCGTCCATGCTTTGAAGTAAAAGAAAGAAGGCACCCCGTTCTGATGGCCCACTCAGTCTGTTTTAGCAAGCTTGCCTTCACCAAAGCCCTGATTCCATTCGGGGAAGCCCAGTCTCCCCAATCCTAACCCTAACCTGGGTTTTAACCCTAATTTCCGTTTGGGAATCAAACATCCCCCGTCCAAACAGTGTTCTAAAAGACAGGAGGCAACCCTTGGTGAAGCCCCACTCACTCTATTTCAACATGCTTGGCTTTTCAGAGGCACTGGTTCACTCCTGGGAAGCCAAGTCTCCACAACCCTAACCCTACCTGGAGTCTTAACCCTAATGTTCTTGTGCGACTGTAACAAACGCCCATCCACAGGTTGACAGTAGGCACACCACTCCTTTGGCCCTGTCAGTCTGTTTCACCATGCTTGGCTTCAGCAACACCCTGTTTCCCTTCTGGGAAGCCAAGTCTCCCGACCCCTAACCCTCACTTGGGTCTTAACCCTAATTTCCTCTATGGAATGAAACATGTCCCTGTCCATAGGGTGTATTAACAGGCAGTATGTTATCCTCCTGATGGCCTACTCAGTCTGTTTTACCAATCTATGCTTCACCAAGACCCTGGTTCCATCCTGGGAAACCAATTCTCCCCAACCCTAACCCTAATTTGAGTCTTAGCCCTAATTTCCTTTTTGGACTGAAACATACCGCCGTCCACAGAGTGTACCAAATGTCAGTATGGAAGACATCTTGATGTCCCACTCAGTCTGATTCAGCAAGCTAGGCTTCACCAAGGACCTATTTCTAGCCTGGGAAGCCACATCTCCCCAACCCTAACCCTAACTTGAGACTCAACCTGATTTCGTTGTGCAAATGTAACAAACCCCCATCCTCATGTTGTACTAAAAGACAGTAGGCACACAATTCCTTTGGCCCTCTCAGTCTGTTTCACCATGCTTGGCTTCAGCAACACCGTGTTTCCATTCTGGGAAGCCATATCTCCTGACAGCTAACCCTAACTTGGGTCTTAACCCTAATTTTTTTCTTCCGAATGAAACATTTCCCTGTCCACATGGTGTACTAACTGGCAGTATGTTATACTCCTGATGGCCTACTCAGTCTGTTTTACCAATCTAGGCTTCACCAAAACCCTGGTTACATCCTGGGAAGCCAAGTCTCCCCAACCCTAACCCTAATTTGAGTCTCAGGCCTCGTTTCCTTTTGGGACTGAAACATACCGCCGTCCACAGAGTGTACCAAATGTCAGTATGGAAGACATCTTGATGTCCCACTCAGTCTGATTCAGCAAGCTAGGCTTCACCAAGGACCCGTTTCCAACCTGGGAAGCCACATCTCCCCAACCCTAACCCTAACTTGAGACTTAACCTGATTTTCTTGTGCAAATGTAACAAACCCCCATCCTCATGTTGTACTAAAAGACAGTAGGCACACGATTCCTTTGGCCCTCTCAGTCTGTTTCACCATGCTTGGCTTCAGCAACACCCTGTTTCCCTTCTGGGAAGCCATGTCTCCTGACCGCTAACCCTAACTTGGGTCTTAACCCTAATTTTTTCTTTGGACTGAAACATTTCCCTGTCCACATGGTGTACTAACTGGCAGTATGTTATACTCCTGATGGCCTACTCAGTCTGTTTTACCAATCTAGGCTTCACCAAAACCCTGGTTACAACCTGGGAAGCCAAGTCTCCCCAACCCTAACCCTAATTTGAGTCTCAGGCCTAATTTCCTTTTTGGACTGAAACATACTGCCGTCCACAGAGTGTACCAAATGTCAGTATGGAAGACATCTTGATGTCCCACTCAGTCTGATTCAGCAAGTTAGGCTTCACCAAGGATCCGTTTCCAACCTGGGAAGCCACATCTCCCCAACCCTAACCCTCACATGAGACTTAACCTGATTTTCTTGTGCAAATGTAACAAACCCCCATCCTCATGTCCTACTAAAAGACAGTAGGCACACGATTCCTTTGGCCCTCTCAGTCTGTTTCACCATGCTTGGCTTCAGCAACACCCTGTTTCCCTTCTGGGAAGCCAAGTCTCCCGACCCCTAACCCTCACTTGGGTCTTAACCCAAATATCCTCTATGGAATGAAACATCTCCCTCTCCATAGGGTGTATTAACAGGCAGTATGTTATCCTCCTGATGGCCTACTCAGTCTGTTTTACCAATCTATGCTTCACCAAGACCCTGGTTCCATCCTGGGAAACCAATTCTCCCCAACCCTAACCCTAATTTGATTCTTAGCCCTTTTTTCCTTTTTGGACTGAAACATACCGCCGTCCACAGAGTGTACCAAATGTCAGTATGGAAGCCACCTTGATGGCGACTAAGTCTGATTCACCAAGCTAGGCTTCACCAAGAACTCGTTTTCTACCTGGCAAGCCACATCTCCCCATCCCTAGCCCTAACATGAGATTTTACCCCAATTTTCTTGTGCAACTGTAACAAACCGCCGTCCACACTTTGCACTAAAAGATAGTACGCACCCCGTTCTGATGTCCCACTCAGTCTGTTTTACCATGCTCGCCTTCACCAACACCCTGTTTCCATTCTGGGAAGCCCATTCTCCCGAACCCTACCCTAACTTGGGTTTTAACCCTAATTTCCTCTTGGGAATGAAACATCCCCAGTCCACACAGTGTACTAAAAGACAGGAGGCAACTTTCATGAAGGCCCACTCATTCTCTTTCAACATGTTTGGCTTTTCCGAGGCCATGGTTCACTCCTGGGAAGTCAAGTCTCCCCAACCCTAACCCTAACTTGGTTTTTAACCCAAATATTGTCGAGGAACTTTAACATCCCATATTCCACACGGTGTACTAAAAGACAGGAGGAAACCCATCCTGATGGGCCACTCAATCTGTTTCAGCATGCTTGGCTTTAGCGAGTTCCTGTTTCCCTCCTGAGAAGGCCAGTCTCCCCAACCCTAACCCTAATTAGAGTATCAACCCTAATTTCCTTTTTGGACTGAAACATACCGCCGTCCACAGAGTGTACCAAATATCAGTATGGAAGACATCTTGATGTCCCACTCAGTCTGATTCAGCAAGCTAGGCTTCACCAAGGACCCGTTTCCAACCTGGGAAGCCACATCTCCCCAACCCTAACCCTAACTTGAGACTTAAAGCTGATTTTCTTGTGCAAATGTAACAAACCCCCATCCTCATGTTGTACTAAAAGACAGTAGGCACACAATTCCTTTGGCCCTCTCAGTCTGTTTCACCATGCTTGGCTTCAGCAACACCCTGTTTCCCTTCTGGGAAGCCATGTCTCCTGACCTCTAACCCTAACTTGGGTCTTAACCCTAATTTTTTCTTTGGACTGAAACATTTCCCTGTCCACATGGTGTACTATCTGGCAGTATGTTATACTCCTGATGGCCTACTCAGTCTGTTTTACCAATCTAGGCTTCACCAAAACCCTGGTTACATCCTGGGAAGCCAAGTCTCCCCAACCCTAACCCTAATTTGAGTCTCACGCCTCGTTTCCTTTTGGGACTGAAACATACCGCCGTCCACAGAGTGTACCAAATGTCAGTATGGAAGACATCTTGATGTCCCACTCAGTCTGATTCAGCAAGCTAGGCTTCACCAAGGACCCGTTTCCAACCTGGGAAGCCACATCTCCCCAACCCTAACCCTAACTTGAGACTTTACCCTGATTTTCTTGTGCAAATGTAACAAACCCCCATCCTCATGTTGTACTAAACGACAGTAGGCACCCCGTTCTGATTACCCACTTTGTGTGTTCTACTAAGCTTGGCTTCAGCAACACCCTGTTTCCATTCTGGGAAGCCCAGTCTCCCCAACCCTAATCCTAACTTGGGTTTTAACCCAAATATTGTAGAGGAATGTGAACATCCCACAGTCCACACGGTGTAGTAAAAGACAGGAGGCAACCCATCCTAATGGGCCACTCACTGTGTTTCACTGTGCTTGGCTTTACCGAGGTCCTGGTTCCCTCCTGAGAATCCCAGTTTCCCCAACCCTAACCCTATTTTGAGTTTCAGCCCTAATTTCCTTTTTGGACCGAAACATACCGCCATCCACAGAGTGTACCAAACGTCAGTATGGAAGCCATCTTGATGGCGACTCAGTCTTATTCACCAAGCTAGGCTTCACCAAGAACTCGTTTTCTACCTGGCAAGCCACATCTCCCCATCACTAGCCCTAACATGAGATTTTACCCTAATTTTCTTGTGCAATTGTAAGAAACCGCCGTCCACGCTTTGTAGTAAAAGAAAGAAGGCACCCCGTTCTGATGGCCCACTCAGTCTGTTTTACCAAACTTACCGTCACCAACACCTTCTTTCCGTTCTGGGAAGACCAGTCTCCCGAATCCTAACCCTAACATGGGTTTTAACCCTAATTTCCTTTTGGGGATGAAACATCCCCCCGTCCACACAGTGTACTAAAAGACAGGAGGTAACCTTTCATGAAGGCCCACTCATTCTCTTTCAACATGCTTTTCTTTTCCGAGGCCATGGTTCACTCCTGGGAAGGCAAGTCTCCCCAACCCTAACCCTAACTTGGGTCTTAACCCTAATTTTTTCTTTGGACTGAAACATTTCCCTGTCCACATGGTATACTAACTGGCAGTATGTTATACTCCTGACGGTCTACTCAGTCTGTTTTACCAATCGAGGTTTCACCAAGACCCTGGTTCCATCCTGGGAAGCCCAGTCTCCCCAACGCTAACTCTAACTTGGGTTTCAACCCAAATATTGTAGAGGAACGTTAACATCCCACAGTTCACAAGGTGTAGTAAAAGACAAGAGGCAACCCATCCTGTTGGGCCACTCAATCGGTGTCACCATGCTTGGCTTTACCGAGTTCCTGTTTCCCTCCTGAGTAGCCCAGTCTCCCCAACCCTAATCCTAATTGGAATCTCAACACTAATCTCCTTTTTGGACTGAAACATACCGCCGTCCACAGAGTGTACCAAATGTCAGTATGGAAGCCATCTTGTTGTCCCACTCAGTCTGATTCACCAAGCTAGGCTTCACCAAGAACCCATTTCCAACCTGGGAAGTCCAGTCTCCCAAACCCTAACCCCAACGTCGGTTTTAACCCTAATTTCCTTTTAGGAATGAAACATCCCCCCATCCACACGGTGTTCTAGAAGAAAGGAGGCAACCCTTCGTGAAGGCCCACTCATTCTGTTTCAACATGCTTGGCTTTTCCGAGGCCCTGGTTCACTCCTGGGAAGCCACGTCTCCCCAACCCTAACTCTAACTTGAGACTTAACCTAATTTTCTTGTGCAACTGTAACAAACCGCCGTCCACACTTTGCACTAAAAGATAGTACGCACCCCGTTCTGATGTCCCACTCAGTCTGTTTTACCATGCTCGCCTTCACCAACACCCTGTTTCCATTCTGGGAAGCCCATTTTCCCGAACCCTACCCTAACTTGGGTTTTAACCCTAATTTCCTCTTGGGAATGAAACATCCCCCCGTCCACACAGTGTACTAAAAGACAGGAGGCAACTTTCGTGAAGGCCCACTCATTCTCTTTCAACATGCTTTTCTTTTCC
Source organism: Heloderma suspectum (assembly GCF_057233095.1). NCBI lineage: Eukaryota > Metazoa > Chordata > Lepidosauria > Squamata > Helodermatidae > Heloderma > Heloderma suspectum. The sequence goes on from NC_139461.1 coordinate 148,557,296, forward strand.
GAGGCCATGGTTCACTCCTGGGAAGTCAAGTCTCCCCAACCCTAACCCTAACTTGGATCTTAACCCTAATTTCCTCTTGGGACTGAAACATGTCCCTGTCCACACTGTGTACTAACGGGCAATATATTATCCTCCTGATGGCCCATTCAGTCTGTTTTACCAATCGAGGCTTCACCAAGACCCTGGTTCCATCCTGGGAAGCCCAGTCTGCCCAACCCTAACCCTAACTTGGTTTTTAACCCAAATATTGTAGAGGAACTTTAACATCCCACATTCCACACGGTGTACTAAAAGACAGGAGGAAACCCATCCTGATGGGCCACTCAATCTGTTTCAGCATGCTTGGCTTTAGCGAGTTCCTGTTTCCCTCCTGAGAAGGCCAGTCTCCCCACCCCTAACCCTAATTAGAGTATCCACCCTAATTTCCTTTTTGGACTGAAACATACCGCCGTCCACAGAGTGTACCAAATATCAGTATGGAAGCCATCTTGTTGTCCCACTCAGTCTGATTCATCAAGCTTGGCTTCACCAAGAACCCGTTTCCAACCTGGGAAGCCACATCTCCCCAACCCTTACCCTAACTTGAGTCTTAACCCTCATTTTCTTGTGCAACTGTAATAAACCCCCATCCACATGTTGTACTAAAAGACAGAAGGTACACCATTCTTTTGGCCCTCTCAGTCTGTTTCACCATGCTTGCCTTCAGCAAACCCTGTTTCCATTTTGGGATGCCAAGCCTCCCGACCCCTAAGCCTAACTTGGCACTTAACCCTAATTTCCTCTTTGGACTGAAACATGTCCCTGTCCACATGGTATACTAACGGGCAGTACGTTATCCTCCTGATGGCCTACTCAGTCTGTTTTACCAATCTAGGCTTCACCAAGGCTCTGGTTCCATCCAGGGAAGCCCAGTCTCCCCAACCCTAACCCTAACTTGGGTTTTAACCCAAATTTTGTTTAGGAACTTCAACATCCCCCAGTTCACACGGTGTGCTAAAGGCAGGAGGCAACCCATCCTGAAGGCCCACTCATTTTATTTCAACATGCCTGGCTTTCCCGACGCCCTGGTAAACTCCTGGGAATCGAAGTCTCCCCAACCCTAACCCTCACTTGGGTTTTAACTCAAATATTGTAGAAGGACGTTAACATCCCACAGTTCACAAGGTGTAGTACAAGACAAGAGGCAACCCATCCTTTTGGGCCACTCAATTGGTTTCACCATGCTTGGCTTTACCGAGGTCCTGGTTCCCTCCTGAGAAGCCCAGTTTTCCCAACCCTAATCCTAATTGGAGTCTCAACACTAATCTCCTTTTTGGACTGAAACATACCGCCGTCCACAGAGTGTACCAAATGTCAGCATGGAAGGCATCTTGTTGTCCCACTCAGTCTGATTCACCAAGCTAGGCTTCACCAAGAACCCATTTCCAACCTGGGAAGTCCAGTCTCCCAAACCCTAACCCCAATGTCGGTTTTAACCCTCATTTCCTTTTGGGAATGAAACATCCCCCCCATCCACACGGTGTTCTAGAAGACAGGAGGCAACCCTTCGTGAAGGCCCACTCATTCTGTTTCAACATCCTTGGCTTTTCCGAGGCCATGGTTCACTCCTGGGAAGGCAAGTCTCCCCAACCCTAACCCTAACTTGGATCTTAACCCTAATTTCCTCTTGGGACTGAAACATGTCCCTGTCCACACTGTGTACTAACAGGCAGTATGTTATCCTCCTGATGGCCTACTCAGTCTGTTTTACCAATCGAGGCTTCACCAAGACCCTGGTTCCATCCTGGGAAACCAATTCTCCCCAACCCTAACCCTAATTTGAGTCTTAGCCCTTTTTTCCTTTTTGGACTGAAACATACCGCCGTCCACAGAGTGTACCAAATGTCAGTATGGAAGCCATCTTGATGGCGACTCAGTCTGATTCACCAAGCTAGGCTTCACCAAGAACTCGTTTTCTACCTGGCAAGCCACATCTGCCCATCCCTAGCCCTAACATGAGATTTTACCCCAATTTTCTTGTGCAACTGTAACAAACCGCCGTCCATGCTTTGTAGTAAAAGAAAGAAGGCACCCCGTTCTGATGGCCCACTCAGTCTGTTTTAGCAAGCTTGCCTTCACCAAAGCCCTGTTTCCATTCGGGGAAGCCCAGTCTCCCCAATCCTAACCCTAACCTGGGTTTTAACCCTAATTTCCGTTTGGGAATTAAACATCCCCCGTCCAAACAGTGTTCTAAAAGACAGGAGGCAACCCTTGGTGAAGCCCCACTCACTCTATTTCAACATGCTTGGCTTTTCAGAGGCCCTGGTTCACTCCTGGGAAGCCAAGTCTCCACAACCCTAACCCTACCTGGAGTCTTAACCCTAATGTTCTTGTGCGACTGTAACAAACGCCCACCCACAGGTTGACAGTAGGCACACCACTCCTTTGGCCCTGTCAGTCTGTTTCACCATGCTTGGCATCAGCAACACCCTGTTTCCCTTCTGGGAAGCCAAGTCTCCCGACCCCTAACCCTCACTTGGGTCTTAACCCTAATTTCCTCTATGGAATGAAACATGTCCCTGTCCATAGGGTGTATTAACAGGCAGTATGTTATCCTCCTGATGGCCTACTCAGTCTGTTTTACCAATCTAGGCTTCACCAAGACCCTGGTTCCATCCGGGGAAACAAGTCTCCCCAACCCTAACCCTAATTTGAGTCTCAGGCCTAATTTCCTTTTTGGACTGAAACATACCGCCGTCCACAGAGTGTACCAAATGTCAGTATGGAAGACATCTTGATGTCCCACTCAGTCTGATTCAGCAAGTTAGGCTTCACCAAGGACCCGTTTCCAACCTGGGAAGCCACATCTCCCCAACCCTAACCCTAACTTGAGACTTAACCTGATTTTCTTGTGCGAATGTAACAAACCCCCATCCTCATGTTGTACTGAAAGACAGTAGGCACACAATTCCTTTGGCCCTCTCAGTCTGTTTCACCATGCTTGGCTTCAGCAACACCCTGTTTCCATTCTGGGAAGCCATGTCTCCTGACCGCTAACCCTAACTTGGGTCTTAACCCTAATTTTTTCTTCCGACTGAAACATTTCCCTGTCCACATGGTGTACTAACTGGCAGTATGTTATACTCCTGATGGCCTACTCAGTCTGTTTTACCAATCTAGGCTTCACCAAAACCCTGGTTACATCCTGGGAAGCCAAGTCTCCCCAACCCTAACCCTAATTTGAGTCTCAACCCTCATTTTCTTTTTGGACTGAAACATACCGCCGTCCACAGAGTGTATCAAATGTCAGTATGGAAGACATCTTGATGTCCCACTCAGTCTGATTCAGCAAGTTAGGCTTCACCAAGGACCCGTTTCCAACCTGGGAAGCCACATCTCCCCAACCCTAACCCTAACTTCTGACTTAACCCTGATTTTCTTGTGCAAATGTAACAAACCCCCATCCTCATGTTGTACTAAAAGACAGTAGGCATACAATTCCTTTGGCCCTCTCAGTCTGTTTCACCATGCTTGGCTTCAGCAACACCCTGTTTCCATTCTGGGAAGCCATGTCTCCTGACCGCTAACCCTAACTTGGGTCTTAACCCTAATTTTTTCTTTGGACTGAAACATTTCCCTGTCCACATGGTGTACTAACTGGCAGTATGTTATCCTCCTGATGGCCTACTCAGTCTGTTTTAGCAATCTAGGCTTCACCAAGACCCTGGTTACATCCTGGGAAGCCAAGTCTCCCCAACCCTAACCCTAATTTGAGTCTCAGGCCAAATTTCCTTTTTGGACTGAAACATACCGCCGTCCACAGAGTGTACCAAATGTCAGTATGGAAGCCATCTTGATGTCCCACTCAGTCTGATTCAGCAAGCTAGGCTTCACCAAGGATGCGTTTCCAACCTGGGAAGCCACATCTCCCCAACCCTAACCCTCACTTGAGACTTAACCTGATTTTCTTGTGCGAATGTAACAAACCCCCATCCTCATGTTCTACTAAAAGACAGTAGGCACACAATTCCTTTGGCCCTCTCAGTCTGTTTCACCATGCTTGGCTTCAGCAACACCCTGTTTCCCTTCTGGGAAGCCATGTCTCCTGACCGCTAACCCTAACTTGGGTTTTAACCCTAATTTTTTCCTTGGACTGAAACATTTCCCTGTCCACATGGTGTACTAACTGGCAGTATGTTATCCTCCTGATGGCCTACTCAGTCTGTTTTACCAATCTAGGCTTCACCAAAACCCTGGTTACATCCTGGGAAGCCAAGTCTCCCCAACCCTAACCCTAATTTGAGTCTCAGGCCTAATTTCCTTTTTGGACTGAAACATAACGCCGTCCACAGAGTGTACCAAATGTCAGTATGGAAGACATCTTGATGTCCCACTCAGTCTGATTCAGCAAGCTAGGCTTCACCAAGGACGCGTTTCCAACCTGGAAAGCCACATCTCCCCAACCCTAACCCTAACTTGACACTTAACCTGATTTTCTTGTGCAAATGTAACAAACCCCCATCCTCATGTTGTACTAAAAGACAGTAGGCACACAATTCCTTTGGCCCTCTCAGTCTGTTTCACCATGCTTGGCTTCAGCAACACCCTGTTTCCCTTCTGGGAAGCCATGTCTCCTGACCGCTAACCCTAACTTGGGTCTTAACCCTAATTTTTTCCTTGGACTGAAACATTTCCCTGTCCACATGGTGTACTAACTGGCAGTATGTTATACTCCTGATGGCCTACTCAGTCTGTTTTACCAATCTAGGCTTCACCAAAACACTGGTTACATCCTGGGAAGCCAAGTCTCCCCAACCCTAACCCTAATTTGAGTCTCAGGCCCAATTTCCTTTTTGGACTGAAACATAATGCCGTCCACAGAGTGTACCAAATGTCAGTATGGAAGACATCTTGATGTCCCTCTCAGTCTGATTCAGCATGTTAGGCTTCACCAAGGACCCGTTTCCAACCTGGGAAGCCACATCTCCCCATCGCTAGCCCTAACTTGAGATTTTACCCTAATTTTCTTGTGCAAATGTAACAAACCCCCATCCTCATGTTCTACTAAAAGACAGTAGGCACACAATTCCTTTGGCCCTCTCAGTCTGTTTCACCATGCTTGGCTTCACCAACACCCTGTTTCCCTTCTGGGAAGCCATGTCTCCTGACCGCTAACCCTAACTTGGGTCTTAACCCTAATTTTTTCTTTGGACTGAAACAGTTCCCTGTCCACATGCTGTACTAACTGGCAGTATGTTATACTCCTGATGACCTACTCAGTCTGTTTTACCAATCTAGGCTTCACCAAAACCCTGGTTACATCCTGGGAAGCCAATTCTCCCCAACCCTAACCCTAATTTGAGTCTTAGCCCTAATTTCCTTTTTGGACTGAAACATACCGCCGTCCACAGAGTGTACCAAATGTCAGTATGGAAGACATCTTGATGTCCCACTCAGTCTGATTCAGCAAGCTAGGCTTCACCAAGGACCCGTTTCCAACCTGGGAAGCCACATCTCCCCAACCCTAACCCTCACTTGAGACTTAACCTGATTTTCTTGTGCAAATGTAACAAACCCCCATCCTCATGTTGTACTAAAAGACAGTAGGCACACAATTCCTTTGGCCCTCTCAGTCTGTTTCACCATGCTTGGCTTCAGCAACACCCTGTTTCCCTTCTGGGAAGCCAAGTCTCCCAACCCCTAACCCTCACTTGGGTCTTAACCCAAATATCCTCTATGGAATGAAACATCTCCCTCTCCATAGGGTGTATTAACAGGCAGTATGTTATCCTCCTGATGGCCTACTCAGTCTGTTTTACCAATCTATGCTTCACCAAGACCCTGGTTCCATCCTGGGAAACCAATTCTCCCCAACCCTAACCCTAATTTGATTCTTAGCCCTTTTTTCCTTTTTGGACTGAAACATACCGCCGTCCACAGAGTGTACCAAATGTCAGTATGGAAGCCACCTTGATGGCGACTAAGTCTGATTCACCAAGCTAGGCTTCACCAAGAACTCGTTTTCTACCTGGCAAGCCACATCTCCCCATCCCTAGCCCTAACATGAGATTTTACCCCAATTTTCTTGTGCAACTGTAACAAACCGCCGTCCACACTTTGCACTAAAAGATAGTACGCACCCCGTTCTGATGTCCCACTCAGTCTGTTTTACCATGCTCGCCTTCACCAACACCCTGTTTCCATTCTGGGAAGCCCATTCTCCCGAACCCTACCCTAACTTGGGTTTTAACCCTAATTTCCTCTTGGGAATGAAACATCCCCAGTCCACACAGTGTACTAAAAGACAGGAGGCAACTTTCATGAAGGCCCACTCATTCTCTTTCAACATGTTTGGCTTTTCCGAGGCCATGGTTCACTCCTGGGAAGTCAAGTCTCCCCAACCCTAACCCTAACTTGGTTTTTAACCCAAATATTGTCGAGGAACTTTAACATCCCATATTCCACACGGTGTACTAAAAGACAGGAGGAAACCCATCCTGATGGGCCACTCAATCTGTTTCAGCATGCTTGGCTTTAGCGAGTTCCTGTTTCCCTCCTGAGAAGGCCAGTCTCCCCAACCCTAACCCTAATTAGAGTATCAACCCTAATTTCCTTTTTGGACTGAAACATACCGCCGTCCACAGAGTGTACCAAATATCAGTATGGAAGACATCTTGATGTCCCACTCAGTCTGATTCAGCAAGCTAGGCTTCACCAAGGACCCGTTTCCAACCTGGGAAGCCACATCTCCCCAACCCTAACCCTAACTTGAGACTTAAAGCTGATTTTCTTGTGCAAATGTAACAAACCCCCATCCTCATGTTGTACTAAAAGACAGTAGGCACACAATTCCTTTGGCCCTCTCAGTCTGTTTCACCATGCTTGGCTTCAGCAACACCCTGTTTCCCTTCTGGGAAGCCATGTCTCCTGACCTCTAACCCTAACTTGGGTCTTAACCCTAATTTTTTCTTTGGACTGAAACATTTCCCTGTCCACATGGTGTACTATCTGGCAGTATGTTATACTCCTGATGGCCTACTCAGTCTGTTTTACCAATCTAGGCTTCACCAAAACCCTGGTTACATCCTGGGAAGCCAAGTCTCCCCAACCCTAACCCTAATTTGAGTCTCACGCCTCGTTTCCTTTTGGGACTGAAACATACCGCCGTCCACAGAGTGTACCAAATGTCAGTATGGAAGACATCTTGATGTCCCACTCAGTCTGATTCAGCAAGCTAGGCTTCACCAAGGACCCGTTTCCAACCTGGGAAGCCACATCTCCCCAACCCTAACCCTAACTTGAGACTTTACCCTGATTTTCTTGTGCAAATGTAACAAACCCCCATCCTCATGTTGTACTAAACGACAGTAGGCACCCCGTTCTGATTACCCACTTTGTGTGTTCTACTAAGCTTGGCTTCAGCAACACCCTGTTTCCATTCTGGGAAGCCCAGTCTCCCCAACCCTAATCCTAACTTGGGTTTTAACCCAAATATTGTAGAGGAATGTGAACATCCCACAGTCCACACGGTGTAGTAAAAGACAGGAGGCAACCCATCCTAATGGGCCACTCACTGTGTTTCACTGTGCTTGGCTTTACCGAGGTCCTGGTTCCCTCCTGAGAATCCCAGTTTCCCCAACCCTAACCCTATTTTGAGTTTCAGCCCTAATTTCCTTTTTGGACCGAAACATACCGCCATCCACAGAGTGTACCAAACGTCAGTATGGAAGCCATCTTGATGGCGACTCAGTCTTATTCACCAAGCTAGGCTTCACCAAGAACTCGTTTTCTACCTGGCAAGCCACATCTCCCCATCACTAGCCCTAACATGAGATTTTACCCTAATTTTCTTGTGCAATTGTAAGAAACCGCCGTCCACGCTTTGTAGTAAAAGAAAGAAGGCACCCCGTTCTGATGGCCCACTCAGTCTGTTTTACCAAACTTACCGTCACCAACACCTTCTTTCCGTTCTGGGAAGACCAGTCTCCCGAACCCTAACCCTAACATGGGTTTTAACCCTAATTTCCTTTTGGGGATGAAACATCCCCCCGTCCACACAGTGTACTAAAAGACAGGAGGTAACCTTTCATGAAGGCCCACTCATTCTCTTTCAACATGCTTTTCTTTTCCGAGGCCATGGTTCACTCCTGGGAAGGCAAGTCTCCCCAACCCTAACCCTAACTTGGGTCTTAACCCTAATTTTTTCTTTGGACTGAAACATTTCCCTGTCCACATGGTATACTAACTGGCAGTATGTTATACTCCTGACGGTCTACTCAGTCTGTTTTACCAATCGAGGTTTCACCAAGACCCTGGTTCCATCCTGGGAAGCCCAGTCTCCCCAACGCTAACTCTAACTTGGGTTTCAACCCAAATATTGTAGAGGAACGTTAACATCCCACAGTTCACAAGGTGTAGTAAAAGACAAGAGGCAACCCATCCTGTTGGGCCACTCAATCGGTGTCACCATGCTTGGCTTTACCGAGTTCCTGTTTCCCTCCTGAGTAGCCCAGTCTCCCCAACCCTAATCCTAATTGGAATCTCAACACTAATCTCCTTTTTGGACTGAAACATACCGCCGTCCACAGAGTGTACCAAATGTCAGTATGGAAGCCATCTTGTTGTCCCACTCAGTCTGATTCACCAAGCTAGGCTTCACCAAGAACCCATTTCCAACCTGGGAAGTCCAGTCTCCCAAACCCTAACCCCAACGTCGGTTTTAACCCTAATTTCCTTTTAGGAATGAAACATCCCCCCATCCACACGGTGTTCTAGAAGAAAGGAGGCAACCCTTCGTGAAGGCCCACTCATTCTGTTTCAACATGCTTGGCTTTTCCGAGGCCCTGGTTCACTCCTGGGAAGCCACGTCTCCCCAACCCTAACTCTAACTTGAGACTTAACCTAATTTTCTTGTGCAACTGTAACAAACCGCCGTCCACACTTTGCACTAAAAGATAGTACGCACCCCGTTCTGATGTCCCACTCAGTCTGTTTTACCATGCTCGCCTTCACCAACACCCTGTTTCCATTCTGGGAAGCCCATTTTCCCGAACCCTACCCTAACTTGGGTTTTAACCCTAATTTCCTCTTGGGAATGAAACATCCCCCCGTCCACACAGTGTACTAAAAGACAGGAGGCAACTTTCGTGAAGGCCCACTCATTCTCTTTCAACATGCTTTTCTTTTCCGAGGCCATGGTTCACTCCTGGGAAGTCAAGTCTCCCCAACCCTAACCCTAACTTGGATCTTAACCCTAATTTCCTCTTGGGACTGAAACATGTCCCTGTCCACACTGTGTACTAACGGGCAATATATTATCCTCCTGATGGCCCATTCAGTCTGTTTTACCAATCGAGGCTTCACCAAGACCCTGGTTCCATCCTGGGAAGCCCAGTCTGCCCAACCCTAACCCTAACTTGGTTTTTAACCCAAATATTGTAGAGGAACTTTAACATCCCACATTCCACACGGTGTACTAAAAGACAGGAGGAAACCCATCCTGATGGGCCACTCAATCTGTTTCAGCATGCTTGGCTTTAGCGAGTTCCTGTTTCCCTCCTGAGAAGGCCAGTCTCCCCACCCCTAACCCTAATTAGAGTATCCACCCTAATTTCCTTTTTGGACTGAAACATACCGCCGTCCACAGAGTGTACCAAATATCAGTATGGAAGCCATCTTGTTGTCCCACTCAGTCTGATTCATCAAGCTTGGCTTCACCAAGAACCCGTTTCCAACCTGGGAAGCCACATCTCCCCAACCCTTACCCTAACTTGAGTCTTAACCCTCATTTTCTTGTGCAACTGTAATAAACCCCCATCCACATGTTGTACTAAAAGACAGAAGGTACACCATTCTTTTGGCCCTCTCAGTCTGTTTCACCATGCTTGCCTTCAGCAAACCCTGTTTCCATTTTGGGATGCCAAGCCTCCCGACCCCTAAGCCTAACTTGGCACTTAACCCTAATTTCCTCTTTGGACTGAAACATGTCCCTGTCCACATGGTATACTAACGGGCAGTACGTTATCCTCCTGATGGCCTACTCAGTCTGTTTTACCAATCTAGGCTTCACCAAGGCTCTGGTTCCATCCAGGGAAGCCCAGTCTCCCCAACCCTAACCCTAACTTGGGTTTTAACCCAAATTTTGTTTAGGAACTTCAACATCCCCCAGTTCACACGGTGTGCTAAAGGCAGGAGGCAACCCATCCTGAAGGCCCACTCATTTTATTTCAACATGCCTGGCTTTCCCGACGCCCTGGTAAACTCCTGGGAATCGAAGTCTCCCCAACCCTAACCCTCACTTGGGTTTTAACTCAAATATTGTAGAAGGACGTTAACATCCCACAGTTCACAAGGTGTAGTACAAGACAAGAGGCAACCCATCCTTTTGGGCCACTCAATTGGTTTCACCATGCTTGGCTTTACCGAGGTCCTGGTTCCCTCCTGAGAAGCCCAGTTTTCCCAACCCTAATCCTAATTGGAGTCTCAACACTAATCTCCTTTTTGGACTGAAACATACCGCCGTCCACAGAGTGTACCAAATGTCAGCATGGAAGGCATCTTGTTGTCCCACTCAGTCTGATTCACCAAGCTAGGCTTCACCAAGAACCCATTTCCAACCTGGGAAGTCCAGTCTCCCAAACCCTAACCCCAATGTCGGTTTTAACCCTCATTTCCTTTTGGGAATGAAACATCCCCCCCATCCACACGGTGTTCTAGAAGACAGGAGGCAACCCTTCGTGAAGGCCCACTCATTCTGTTTCAACATCCTTGGCTTTTCGGAGGCCATGGTTCACTCCTGGGAAGGCAAGTCTCCCCAACCCTAACCCTAACTTGGATCTTAACCCTAATTTCCTCTTGGGACTGAAACATGTCCCTGTCCACACTGTGTACTAACAGGCAGTATGTTATCCTCCTGATGGCCTACTCAGTCTGTTTTACCAATCGAGGCTTCACCAAGACCCTGGTTCCATCCTGGGAAACCAATTCTCCCCAACCCTAACCCTAATTTGAGTCTTAGCCCTTTTTTCCTTTTTGGACTGAAACATACCGCCGTCCACAGAGTGTACCAAATGTCAGTATGGAAGCCATCTTGATGGCGACTCAGTCTGATTCACCAAGCTAGGCTTCACCAAGAACTCGTTTTCTACCTGGCAAGCCACATCTGCCCATCCCTAGCCCTAACATGAGATTTTACCCCAATTTTCTTGTGCAACTGTAACAAACCGCCATCCATGCTTTGTAGTAAAAGAAAGAAGGCACCCCGTTCTGATGGCCCACTCAGTCTGTTTTAGCAAGCTTGCCTTCACCAAAGCCCTGTTTCCATTCGGGGAAGCCCAGTCTCCCCAATCCTAACCCTAACCTGGGTTTTAACCCTAATTTCCGTTTGGGAATTAAACATCCCCCGTCCAAACAGTGTTCTAAAAGACAGGAGGCAACCCTTGGTGAAGCCCCACTCACTCTATTTCAACATGCTTGGCTTTTCAGAGGCCCTGGTTCACTCCTGGGAAGCCAAGTCTCCACAACCCTAACCCTACCTGGAGTCTTAACCCTAATGTTCTTGTGCGACTGTAACAAACGCCCACCCACAGGTTGACAGTAGGCACACCACTCCTTTGGCCCTGTCAGTCTGTTTCACCATGCTTGGCATCAGCAACACCCTGTTTCCCTTCTGGGAAGCCAAGTCTCCCGACCCCTAACCCTCACTTGGGTCTTAACCCTAATTTCCTCTATGGAATGAAACATGTCCCTGTCCATAGGGTGTATTAACAGGCAGTATGTTATCCTCCTGATGGCCTACTCAGTCTGTTTTACCAATCTAGGCTTCACCAAGACCCTGGTTCCATCCGGGGAAACAAGTCTCCCCAACCCTAACCCTAATTTGAGTCTCAGGCCTAATTTCCTTTTTGGACTGAAACATACCGCCGTCCACAGAGTGTACCAAATGTCAGTATGGAAGACATCTTGATGTCCCACTCAGTCTGATTCAGCAAGTTAGGCTTCACCAAGGACCCGTTTCCAACCTGGGAAGCCACATCTCCCCAACCCTAACCCTAACTTGAGACTTAACCTGATTTTCTTGTGCGAATGTAACAAACCCCCATCCTCATGTTGTACTGAAAGACAGTAGGCACACAATTCCTTTGGCCCTCTCAGTCTGTTTCACCATGCTTGGCTTCAGCAACACCCTGTTTCCATTCTGGGAAGCCATGTCTCCTGACCGCTAACCCTAACTTGGGTCTTAACCCTAATTTTTTCTTCCGACTGAAACATTTCCCTGTCCACATGGTGTACTAACTGGCAGTATGTTATACTCCTGATGGCCTACTCAGTCTGTTTTACCAATCTAGGCTTCACCAAAACCCTGGTTACATCCTGGGAAGCCAAGTCTCCCCAACCCTAACCCTAATTTGAGTCTCAACCCTCATTTTCTTTTTGGACTGAAACATACCGCCGTCCACAGAGTGTATCAAATGTCAGTATGGAAGACATCTTGATGTCCCACTCAGTCTGATTCAGCAAGTTAGGCTTCACCAAGGACCCGTTTCCAACCTGGGAAGCCACATCTCCCCAACCCTAACCCTAACTTCTGACTTAACCCTGATTTTCTTGTGCAAATGTAACAAACCCCCATCCTCATGTTGTACTAAAAGACAGTAGGCATACAATTCCTTTGGCCCTCTCAGTCTGTTTCACCATGCTTGGCTTCAGCAACACCCTGTTTCCATTCTGGGAAGCCATGTCTCCTGACCGCTAACCCTAACTTGGGTCTTAACCCTAATTTTTTCTTTGGACTGAAACATTTCCCTGTCCACATGGTGTACTAACTGGCAGTATGTTATCCTCCTGATGGCCTACTCAGTCTGTTTTAGCAATCTAGGCTTCACCAAGACCCTGGTTACATCCTGGGAAGCCAAGTCTCCCCAACCCTAACCCTAATTTGAGTCTCAGGCCAAATTTCCTTTTTGGACTGAAACATACCGCCGTCCACAGAGTGTACCAAATGTCAGTATGGAAGCCATCTTGATGTCCCACTCAGTCTGATTCAGCAAGCTAGGCTTCACCAAGGATGCGTTTCCAACCTGGGAAGCCACATCTCCCCAACCCTAACCCTCACTTGAGACTTAACCTGATTTTCTTGTGCGAATGTAACAAACCCCCATCCTCATGTTCTACTAAAAGACAGTAGGCACACAATTCCTTTGGCCCTCTCAGTCTGTTTCACCATGCTTGGCTTCAGCAACACCCTGTTTCCCTTCTGGGAAGCCATGTCTCCTGACCACTAACCCTAACTTGGGTTTTAACCCTAATTTTTTCCTTGGACTGAAACATTTCCCTGTCCACATGGTGTACTAACTGGCAGTATGTTATCCTCCTGATGGCCTACTCAGTCTGTTTTACCAATCTAGGCTTCACCAAAACCCTGGTTACATCCTGGGAAGCCAAGTCTCCCCAACCCTAACCCTAATTTGAGTCTCAGGCCTAATTTCCTTTTTGGACTGAAACATAACGCCGTCCACAGAGTGTACCAAATGTCAGTATGGAAGACATCTTGATGTCCCACTCAGTCTGATTCAGCAAGCTAGGCTTCACCAAGGACGCGTTTCCAACCTGGAAAGCCACATCTCCCCAACCCTAACCCTAACTTGACACTTAACCTGATTTTCTTGTGCAAATGTAACAAACCCCCATCCTCATGTTGTACTAAAAGACAGTAGGCACACAATTCCTTTGGCCCTCTCAGTCTGTTTCACCATGCTTGGCTTCAGCAACACCCTGTTTCCCTTCTGGGAAGCCATGTCTCCTGACCGCTAACCCTAACTTGGGTCTTAACCCTAATTTTTTCCTTGGACTGAAACATTTCCCTGTCCACATGGTGTACTAACTGGCAGTATGTTATACTCCTGATGGCCTACTCAGTCTGTTTTACCAATCTAGGCTTCACCAAAACACTGGTTACATCCTGGGAAGCCAAGTCTCCCCAACCCTAACCCTAATTTGAGTCTCAGGCCCAATTTCCTTTTTGGACTGAAACATAATGCCGTCCACAGAGTGTACCAAATGTCAGTATGGAAGACATCTTGATGTCCCTCTCAGTCTGATTCAGCATGTTAGGCTTCACCAAGGACCCGTTTCCAACCTGGGAAGCCACATCTCCCCATCGCTAGCCCTAACTTGAGATTTTACCCTAATTTTCTTGTGCAAATGTAACAAACCCCCATCCTCATGTTCTACTAAAAGACAGTAGGCACACAATTCCTTTGGCCCTCTCAGTCTGTTTCACCATGCTTGGCTTCACCAACACCCTGTTTCCCTTCTGGGAAGCCATGTCTCCTGACCGCTAACCCTAACTTGGGTCTTAACCCTAATTTTTTCTTTGGACTGAAACAGTTCCCTGTCCACATGGTGTACTAACTGGCAGTATGTTATACTCCTGATGACCTACTCAGTCTGTTTTACCAATGTAGGCTTCACCAAAATCCTGGTTACATCCTGGGAAGCCAATTCTCCCCAACCCTAACCCTAATTTGAGTCTTAGCCCTAATTTCCTTTTTGGACTGAAACATACCGCCGTCCACAGAGTGTAACAAATGTCAGTATGGAAGACATCTTGATGTCCCACTCAGTCTGATTCAGCAAGCTAGGCTTCACCAAGGACCCGTTTCCAACCTGGGAAGCCACATCTCCCCAACCCTAACCCTCACTTGAGACTTAACCTGATTTTCTTGTGCAAATGTAACAAACCCCCATCCTCATGTTGTACTAAAAGACAGTAGGCACACGATTCCTTTGGCCCTCTCAGTCTGTTTCACCATGCTTGGCTTCAGCAACACCGTGTTTCCATTCTGGGAAGCCATATCTCCTGACCGCTAACCCTAACTTGGGTCTTAACCCTAATTTTTTCTTCCGACTGAAACATTTCCCTGTCCACATGGTGTACTAACTGGCAGTATGTTATACTCCTGATGGCCTACTCAGTCTGTTTTACCAATCTAGGCTTCACCAAAACCCTGGTTACATCCTGGGAAGCCAAGTCTCCCCAACCCTAACCCTAATTTGAGTCTCAGGCCTCGTTTCCTTTTGGGACTGAAACATACCGCCGTCCACAGAGTGTACCAAATGTCAGTATGGAAGACATCTTGATGTCCCACTCAGTCTGATTCAGCAAGCTAGGCTTCACCAAGGACCCGTTTCCAACCTGGGAAGCCACATCTCCCCAACCCTAACCCTAACTTGAGACTTAACCTGATTTTCTTGTGCAAATGTAACAAACCCCCATCCTCATGTTGTACTAAAAGACAGTAGGCACACGATTCCTTTGGCCCTCTCAGTCTGTTTCACCATGCTTGGCTTCAGCAACACCCTGTTTCCATTCTGGGAAGCCATGTCTCCTGACCGCTAACCCTAACTTGGGTCTTAACCCTAATTTTTTCTTTGGACTGAAACATTTCCCTGTCCACATGGTGTACTAACTGGCAGTATGTTATACTCCTGATGGCCTACTCAGTCTGTTTTACCAATCTAGGCTTCACCAAAACCCTGGTTACATCCTGGGAAGCCAAGTCTCCCCAACCCTAACCCTAATTTGAGTCTTAGCCCTTTTTTCCTTTTTGGACTGAAACATACCGCCGTCCACAGAGTGTACCAAATGTCAGTATGGAAGCCATCTTGATGGCGACTCAGTCTGATTCACCAAGCTAGGCTTCACCAAGAACTCGTTTTCTACCTGGCAAGCCACATCTCCCCATCCCTAGCCCTAACATGAGATTTTACCCCAATTTTCTTGTGCAACTGTAACAAACCGCCGTCCACGCTTTGTAGTAAAAGAAAGAAGGCACCCCGTTCTGATGGCCCACTCAGTCTGTTTTAGCAAGCTTGCCTTCACCAAAGCCCTGTTTCCATTCGAGGAAGCCCAGTCTCCCCAATCCTAACCCTAACCTGGGTTTTAACCCTAATTTCCGTTTGGGAATCAAACATCCCCCGTCCAAACAGTGTTCTAAAAGACAGGAGGCAACCCTTGGTGAAGCCCCACTCACTCTATTTCAACATGCTTGGCTTTTCAGAGGCCCTGGTTCACTCCTGGGAAGCCAAGTCTCCACAACCCTAACCCTACCTGGAGTCTTAACCCTAAAGTTCTTGTGCGACTGTAACAAACGCCCATCCACAGGTTGACAGTAGGCACACCACTCCTTTGGCCCTGTCAGTCTGTTTCACCATGCTTGGCTTCAGCAACACCCTGTTTCCCTTCTGGGAAGCCAAGTCTCCCGACCCCTAACCATCACTTGGGTCTTAACCCAAATTTCCTCTATGGATTGAAACATGTCCCTGTCCATAGGGTGTATTAACAGGCAGTATGTTATCCTTCTGATGGCCTACTCAGTCTGTTTTACCAAATTAGGCTTCACCAAGACCCTGGTTCCCTCCTGGGAAAACAAGTCTCCCCAACCCTAAAACTAATTTGAGTCTCAGGCCTAATTTCCTTTTTGGACTGAAACATACTGCCGTCCACAGAGTGTACCAAATGTCAGTATGGAAGACATCTTGATGTCCCACTCAGTCTGATTCAGCAAGTTAGGCTTCACCAAGGACCCGTTTCCAACCTGGGAAGCCACATCTCCCCAACCCTAACCCTAACTTGAGACTTAACCTGATTTTCTTGTGCAAATTTAACAAACCCCCATCCTCATGTCCTACTAAAAGACAGTAGGCACACGATTCGTTTGGCCCTCTCAGTCTGTTTCACCATGCTTGGCTTCAGCAACACCCTGTTTCCCTTCTGGGAAGCCAAGTCTCCCGACCCCTAACCCTCACTTGGGTCTTAACCCAAATATCCTCTATGGAATGAAACATCTCCCTCTCCATAGGGTGTATTAACAGGCAGTATGTTATCCTCCGGATGGCCTACTCAGTCTGTTTTACCAATCTATGCTTCACCAAGACCCTGGTTCCATCCTGGGAAACCAATTCTCCCCAACCCTAACCCTAATTTGAGTCTCAGCCCATTTTTCCTTTTTGGACTGAAACATACCGCCGTCCACAGAGTGTACCAAATGTCAGTATGGAAGCCATCTTGATGGCGACTCAGTCTGATTCACCAAGCTAGGCTTCACCAAGAACTCGTTTTCTACCTGGCAAGCCACATCTCCCCTTCCCTAGCCCTAACATGAGATTTTACCCCAATTTTCTTGTGCAACTGTAACAAACCGCCGTCCATGCTTTGAAGTAAAAGAAAGAAGGCACCCCGTTCTGATGGCCCACTCAGTCTGTTTTAGCAAGCTTGCCTTCACCAAAGCCCTGATTCCATTCGGGGAAGCCCAGTCTCCCCAATCCTAACCCTAACCTGGGTTTTAACCCTAATTTCCGTTTGGGAATCAAACATCCCCCGTCCAAACAGTGTTCTAAAAGACAGGAGGCAACCCTTGGTGAAGCCCCACTCACTCTATTTCAACATGCTTGGCTTTTCAGAGGCACTGGTTCACTCCTGGGAAGCCAAGTCTCCACAACCCTAACCCTACCTGGAGTCTTAACCCTAATGTTCTTGTGCGACTGTAACAAACGCCCATCCACAGGTTGACAGTAGGCACACCACTCCTTTGGCCCTGTCAGTCTGTTTCACCATGCTTGGCTTCAGCAACACCCTGTTTCCCTTCTGGGAAGCCAAGTCTCCCGACCCCTAACCCTCACTTGGGTCTTAACCCTAATTTCCTCTATGGAATGAAACATGTCCCTGTCCATAGGGTGTATTAACAGGCAGTATGTTATCCTCCTGATGGCCTACTCAGTCTGTTTTACCAATCTATGCTTCACCAAGACCCTGGTTCCATCCTGGGAAACCAATTCTCCCCAACCCTAACCCTAATTTGAGTCTTAGCCCTAATTTCCTTTTTGGACTGAAACATACCGCCGTCCACAGAGTGTACCAAATGTCAGTATGGAAGACATCTTGATGTCCCACTCAGTCTGATTCAGCAAGCTAGGCTTCACCAAGGACCTATTTCTAGCCTGGGAAGCCACATCTCCCCAACCCTAACCCTAACTTGAGACTCAACCTGATTTCGTTGTGCAAATGTAACAAACCCCCATCCTCATGTTGTACTAAAAGACAGTAGGCACACAATTCCTTTGGCCCTCTCAGTCTGTTTCACCATGCTTGGCTTCAGCAACACCGTGTTTCCATTCTGGGAAGCCATATCTCCTGACAGCTAACCCTAACTTGGGTCTTAACCCTAATTTTTTTCTTCCGAATGAAACATTTCCCTGTCCACATGGTGTACTAACTGGCAGTATGTTATACTCCTGATGGCCTACTCAGTCTGTTTTACCAATCTAGGCTTCACCAAAACCCTGGTTACATCCTGGGAAGCCAAGTCTCCCCAACCCTAACCCTAATTTGAGTCTCAGGCCTCGTTTCCTTTTGGGACTGAAACATACCGCCGTCCACAGAGTGTACCAAATGTCAGTATGGAAGACATCTTGATGTCCCACTCAGTCTGATTCAGCAAGCTAGGCTTCACCAAGGACCCGTTTCCAACCTGGGAAGCCACATCTCCCCAACCCTAACCCTAACTTGAGACTTAACCTGATTTTCTTGTGCAAATGTAACAAACCCCCATCCTCATGTTGTACTAAAAGACAGTAGGCACACGATTCCTTTGGCCCTCTCAGTCTGTTTCACCATGCTTGGCTTCAGCAACACCCTGTTTCCCTTCTGGGAAGCCATGTCTCCTGACCGCTAACCCTAACTTGGGTCTTAACCCTAATTTTTTCTTTGGACTGAAACATTTCCCTGTCCACATGGTGTACTAACTGGCAGTATGTTATACTCCTGATGGCCTACTCAGTCTGTTTTACCAATCTAGGCTTCACCAAAACCCTGGTTACAACCTGGGAAGCCAAGTCTCCCCAACCCTAACCCTAATTTGAGTCTCAGGCCTAATTTCCTTTTTGGACTGAAACATACTGCCGTCCACAGAGTGTACCAAATGTCAGTATGGAAGACATCTTGATGTCCCACTCAGTCTGATTCAGCAAGTTAGGCTTCACCAAGGATCCGTTTCCAACCTGGGAAGCCACATCTCCCCAACCCTAACCCTCACATGAGACTTAACCTGATTTTCTTGTGCAAATGTAACAAACCCCCATCCTCATGTCCTACTAAAAGACAGTAGGCACACGATTCCTTTGGCCCTCTCAGTCTGTTTCACCATGCTTGGCTTCAGCAACACCCTGTTTCCCTTCTGGGAAGCCAAGTCTCCCGACCCCTAACCCTCACTTGGGTCTTAACCCAAATATCCTCTATGGAATGAAACATCTCCCTCTCCATAGGGTGTATTAACAGGCAGTATGTTATCCTCCTGATGGCCTACTCAGTCTGTTTTACCAATCTATGCTTCACCAAGACCCTGGTTCCATCCTGGGAAACCAATTCTCCCCAACCCTAACCCTAATTTGAGTCTTAGCCCTTTTTTCCTTTTTGGACTGAAACATACCGCCGTCCACAGAGTGTACCAAATGTCAGTATGGAAGCCATCTTGATGGCGACTCAGTCTGATTCACCAAGCTAGGCTTCACCAAGAACTCGTTTTCTACCTGGCAAGCCACATCTCCCCATCCCTAGCCCTAACATGAGATTTTACCCCAATTTTCTTGTGCAACTGTAACAAACCGCCGTCCACGCTTTGTAGTAAAAGAAAGAAGGCACCCCGTTCTGATGGCCCACTCTGTCTGATTTAGCAAGCTTGCCTTCACCAAAGCCCTGTTTCCATTCGGGGAAGCCCAGTCTCCCCAATCCTAACCCTAACCTGGGTTTTAACCCTAATTTCCGTTTGGGAATCAAACATCCCCGGTCCAAACAGTGTTCGAAAAGACAGGAGGCAACCCTTGGTGAAGCCCCACTCACTCTATTTCAACATGCTTGGCTTTTCAGAGGCCCTGGTTCACTCCTGGGAAGCCAAGTCTCCACAACCCTAACCCTACCTGGAGTCTTAACCCTAATGTTCTTGTGCGACTGTAACAAACGCCCATCCACAGGTTGACAGTAGGCACACCACTCCTTTGGCCCTGTCAGTCTGTTTCACCATGCTTGGCTTCAGCAACACCCTGTTTCCCTTCTGGGAAGCCAAGTCTCCCGACCCCTAACCCTCACTTGGGTCTTAACCCAAATTTCCTCTATGGATTGAAACATGTCCCTGTCCATAGGGTGTATTAACAGGCAGTATGTTATCCTCCTGATGGCCTACTCAGTCTGTTTTACCAAATTAGGCTTCACCAAGACCCTGGTTCCCTCCTGGGAAAACAAGTCTCCCCAACCCTAACCCTAATTTGAGTCTCAGGCCTAATTTCCTTTTTGGACTGAAACATACTGTCGTCCACAGAGTGTACCAAATGTCAGTATGGAAGACATCTTGATGTCCCACTCAGTCTGATTCAGCAAGTTAGGCTTCACCAAGGACCCGTTTCCAACCTGGGAAGCCACATCTCCCCAACCCTAACCCTAACTTGAGACTTAACCTGATTTTCTTGTGCAAATGCAACAAACCCCCATCCTCATGTCCTACTAAAAGACAGTAGGCATACGATTCGTTTGGCCCTCTCAGTCTGTTTCACCATGCTTGGCTTCAGCAACACCCTGTTTCCATTCTGGGAAGCCAAGTCTCCCGACCCCTAACCCTCACTTGGGTCTTAACCCAAATATCCTCTATGGAATGAAACATCTCCCTCTCCATAGGGTGTATTAACAGGCAGTATGTTATCCTCCTGATGGCCTACTCAGTCTGTTTTACCAATCTATGCTTCACCAAGACCCTGGTTCCATCCTGGGAAACCAATTCTCCCCAACCCTAACCCTAATTTGAGTCTCAGCCCGTTTTTCCTTTTTGGACTGAAACATACCGCCGTCCACAGAGTGTACCAAATGTCAGTATGGAAGCCATCTTGATGGCGACTCAGTCTGATTCACCTAGCTAGGCTTCACCAAGAACTCGTTTTCTACCTGGCAAGCCACATCTCCCCTTCCCTAGCCCTAACATGAGATTTTACCCCAATTTTCTTGTGCAACTGTAACAAACCGCCGTCCACGCTTTGAAGTAAAAGAAAGAAGGCACCCCGTTCTGATGGCCCACTCAGTCTGTTTTAGCAAGCTTGCCTTCACCAAAGCCCTGATTCCATTCGGGGAAGCCCAGTCTCCCCAATCCTAACCCTAACCTGGGTTTTAACCCTAATTTCCGTTTGGGAATCAAACATCCCCCGTCCAAACAGTGTTCTAAAAGACAGGAGGCAACCCTTGGTGAAGCCCCACTCACTCTATTTCAACATGCTTGGCTTTTCAGAGGCCCTGGTTCACTCCTGGGAAGCCAAGTCTCCACAACCCTAACCCTACCTGGAGTCTTAACCCTAATGTTCTTGTGCGACTGTAACAAACGCCCATCCACAGGTTGACAGTAGGCACACCACTCCTTTGGCCCTGTCAGTCTGTTTCACCATGCTTGGCTTCAGCAACACCCTGTTTCCCTTCTGGGAAGCCAAGTCTCCCGACCCCTAACCCTCACTTGGGTCTTAACCCAAATTTCCTCTATGGAATGAAACATGTCCCTGTCCATAGGGTGTATTAACAGGCAGTATGTTATCCTCCTGATGGCCTACTCAGTCTGTTTTACCAATCTATGCTTCACCAAGACCCCGGTTCCATCCTGGGAAACCAATTCTCCCCAACCCTAACCCTAATTTGAGTCTTAGCCCTAATTTCCTTTTTGGACTGAAACATACCGCCGTCCACAGAGTGTACCAAATGTCAGTATGGAAGACATCTTGATGTCTCACTCAGTCTGATTCAGCATGCTAGGCTTCACCAAGGACCTATTTCCAGCATGGGAAGCCACATCTCCCCAACCCTAACCCTAACTTGAGACTCAACCTGATTTCGTTGTGCAAATGTAACAAACCCCCATCCTCACGTTGTACTAAAAGACAGTAGGCACACAATTCCTTTGGCCCTCTCAGTCTGTTTCACCATGCTTGGCTTCAGCAACACCGTGTTTCCATTCTGGGAAGCCATATCTCCTGACAGCTAACCCTAACTTGGGTCTTAACCCTAATTTTTTTCTTCCGACTGAAACATTTCCCTGTCCACATGGTGTACTAACTGGCAGTATGTTATACTCCTGATGGCCTACTCAGTCTGTTTTACCAATCTAGGCTTCACCAAAACCCTGGTTACATCCTGGGAAGCCAAGTCTCCCCAACCCTAACCCTAATTTGAGTCTCAACCCTCATTTCCTTTTGGGACTGAAACATACCGCCATCCACAGAGTGTACCAAATGTCAGTATGGAAGACATCTTGATGTCCCACTCAGTCTGATTCAGCAAGCTAGGCTTCACCAAGGACCCATTTCCAACCTGGGAAGCCACATCTCCCCAACCCTAATCCTAACTTGAGACTTAACCTGATTTTCTTGTGCAAATGTAACAAACCCCCATCCTCATGTGGTACTAAAAGACAGTAGGCACACAATTCCTTTGGTCCTCTCAGTCTGTTTCACCATGCTTGGCTTCAGCAACACCCTGTTTCCCTTCTGGGAAGCCAAGTCTCCCGACCCCTAACCCTCACTTGGGTCTTAACCCAAATTTCCTCTATGGAATGAAACATCTCCCTCTCCATAGGGTGTATTAACAGGCAGTATGTTATCCTCCGGATGGCCTACTCAGTCTGTTTTACCAATCTAGGCTTCACCAAGACCCTGGTTCCATCCTGGGAAACCAATTCTCCCCAACCCTAACCCTAATTTGAGTCTCAGCCCGTTTTTCCTTTTTGGACTGAAACATAATGCCGTCCACAGAGTGTACCAAATGTCAGTATGGAAGACATCTTGATGTCCCTCTCAGTCTGATTCAGCATGTTAGGCTTCACCAAGGACCCGTTTCCAACCTGGGAAGCCACATCTCCCCATCGCTAGCCCTAACTTGAGATTTTACCCTAATTTTCTTGTGCAAATGTAACAAACCCCCATCCTCATGTTCTACTAAAAGACAGTAGGCACACAATTCCTTTGGCCCTCTCAGTCTGTTTCACCATGCTTGGCTTCACCAACACCCTGTTTCCCTTCTGGGAAGCCATGTCTCCTGACCGCTAACCCTAACTTGGGTCTTAACCCTAATTTTTTCTTTGGACTGAAACAGTTCCCTGTCCACATGGTGTACTAACTGGCAGTATGTTATACTCCTGATGACCTACTCAGTCTGTTTTACCAATCTAGGCTTCACCAAAACCCTGGTTACATCCTGGGAAGCCAATTCTCCCCAACCCTAACCCTAATTTGAGTCTTAGCCCTAATTTCCTTTTTGGACTGAAACATACCGCCGTCCACAGAGTGTACCAAATGTCAGTATGGAAGACATCTTGATGTCCCACTCAGTCTGATTCAGCAAGCTAGGCTTCACCAAGGACCCGTTTCCAACCTGGGAAGCCACATCTCCCCAACCCTAACCCTCACTTGAGACTTAACCTGATTTTCTTGTGCAAATGTAACAAACCCCCATCCTCATGTTGTACTAAAAGACAGTAGGCACACAATTCCTTTGGCCCTCTCAGTCTGTTTCACCATGCTTGGCTTCAGCAACACCCTGTTTCCCTTCTGGGAAGCCAAGTCTCCCAACCCCTAACCCTCACTTGGGTCTTAACCCAAATATCCTCTATGGAATGAAACATCTCCCTCTCCATAGGGTGTATTAACAGGCAGTATGTTATCCTCCTGATGGCCTACTCAGTCTGTTTTACCAATCTATGCTTCACCAAGACCCTGGTTCCATCCTGGGAAACCAATTCTCCCCAACCCTAACCCTAATTTGATTCTTAGCCCTTTTTTCCTTTTTGGACTGAAACATACCGCCGTCCACAGAGTGTACCAAATGTCAGTATGGAAGCCACCTTGATGGCGACTAAGTCTGATTCACCAAGCTAGGCTTCACCAAGAACTCGTTTTCTACCTGGCAAGCCACATCTCCCCATCCCTAGCCCTAACATGAGATTTTACCCCAATTTTCTTGTGCAACTGTAACAAACCGCCGTCCACACTTTGCACTAAAAGATAGTACGCACCCCGTTCTGATGTCCCACTCAGTCTGTTTTACCATGCTCGCCTTCACCAACACCCTGTTTCCATTCTGGGAAGCCCATTCTCCCGAACCCTACCCTAACTTGGGTTTTAACCCTAATTTCCTCTTGGGAATGAAACATCCCCAGTCCACACAGTGTACTAAAAGACAGGAGGCAACTTTCATGAAGGCCCACTCATTCTCTTTCAACATGTTTGGCTTTTCCGAGGCCATGGTTCACTCCTGGGAAGTCAAGTCTCCCCAACCCTAACCCTAACTTGGTTTTTAACCCAAATATTGTCGAGGAACTTTAACATCCCATATTCCACACGGTGTACTAAAAGACAGGAGGAAACCCATCCTGATGGGCCACTCAATCTGTTTCAGCATGCTTGGCTTTAGCGAGTTCCTGTTTCCCTCCTGAGAAGGCCAGTCTCCCCAACCCTAACCCTAATTAGAGTATCAACCCTAATTTCCTTTTTGGACTGAAACATACCGCCGTCCACAGAGTGTACCAAATATCAGTATGGAAGACATCTTGATGTCCCACTCAGTCTGATTCAGCAAGCTAGGCTTCACCAAGGACCCGTTTCCAACCTGGGAAGCCACATCTCCCCAACCCTAACCCTAACTTGAGACTTAAAGCTGATTTTCTTGTGCAAATGTAACAAACCCCCATCCTCATGTTGTACTAAAAGACAGTAGGCACACAATTCCTTTGGCCCTCTCAGTCTGTTTCACCATGCTTGGCTTCAGCAACACCCTGTTTCCCTTCTGGGAAGCCATGTCTCCTGACCTCTAACCCTAACTTGGGTCTTAACCCTAATTTTTTCTTTGGACTGAAACATTTCCCTGTCCACATGGTGTACTATCTGGCAGTATGTTATACTCCTGATGGCCTACTCAGTCTGTTTTACCAATCTAGGCTTCACCAAAACCCTGGTTACATCCTGGGAAGCCAAGTCTCCCCAACCCTAACCCTAATTTGAGTCTCACGCCTCGTTTCCTTTTGGGACTGAAACATACCGCCGTCCACAGAGTGTACCAAATGTCAGTATGGAAGACATCTTGATGTCCCACTCAGTCTGATTCAGCAAGCTAGGCTTCACCAAGGACCCGTTTCCAACCTGGGAAGCCACATCTCCCCAACCCTAACCCTAACTTGAGACTTTACCTGATTTTCTTGTGCAAATGTAACAAACCCCCATCCTCATGTTGTACTAAACGACAGTAGGCACCCCGTTCTGATTACCCACTTTGTGTGTTCTACTAAGCTTGGCTTCAGCAACACCCTGTTTCCATTCTGGGAAGCCCAGTCTCCCCAACCCTAATCCTAACTTGGGTTTTAACCCAAATATTGTAGAGGAATGTGAACATCCCACAGTCCACACGGTGTAGTAAAAGACAGGAGGCAACCCATCCTAATGGGCCACTCACTGTGTTTCACTGTGCTTGGCTTTACCGAGGTCCTGGTTCCCTCCTGAGAATCCCAGTTTCCCCAACCCTAACCCTATTTTGAGTTTCAGCCCTAATTTCCTTTTTGGACCGAAACATACCGCCATCCACAGAGTGTACCAAACGTCAGTATGGAAGCCATCTTGATGGCGACTCAGTCTTATTCACCAAGCTAGGCTTCACCAAGAACTCGTTTTCTACCTGGCAAGCCACATCTCCCCATCACTAGCCCTAACATGAGATTTTACCCTAATTTTCTTGTGCAATTGTAAGAAACCGCCGTCCACGCTTTGTAGTAAAAGAAAGAAGGCACCCCGTTCTGATGGCCCACTCAGTCTGTTTTACCAAACTTACCGTCACCAACACCTTCTTTCCGTTCTGGGAAGACCAGTCTCCCGAACCCTAACCCTAACATGGGTTTTAACCCTAATTTCCTTTTGGGGATGAAACATCCCCCCGTCCACACAGTGTACTAAAAGACAGGAGGTAACCTTTCATGAAGGCCCACTCATTCTCTTTCAACATGCTTTTCTTTTCCGAGGCCATGGTTCACTCCTGGGAAGGCAAGTCTCCCCAACCCTAACCCTAACTTGGGTCTTAACCCTAATTTTTTCTTTGGACTGAAACATTTCCCTGTCCACATGGTATACTAACTGGCAGTATGTTATACTCCTGACGGTCTACTCAGTCTGTTTTACCAATCGAGGTTTCACCAAGACCCTGGTTCCATCCTGGGAAGCCCAGTCTCCCCAACGCTAACTCTAACTTGGGTTTCAACCCAAATATTGTAGAGGAACGTTAACATCCCACAGTTCACAAGGTGTAGTAAAAGACAAGAGGCAACCCATCCTGTTGGGCCACTCAATCGGTGTCACCATGCTTGGCTTTACCGAGTTCCTGTTTCCCTCCTGAGTAGCCCAGTCTCCCCAACCCTAATCCTAATTGGAATCTCAACACTAATCTCCTTTTTGGACTGAAACATACCGCCGTCCACAGAGTGTACCAAATGTCAGTATGGAAGCCATCTTGTTGTCCCACTCAGTCTGATTCACCAAGCTAGGCTTCACCAAGAACCCATTTCCAACCTGGGAAGTCCAGTCTCCCAAACCCTAACCCCAACGTCGGTTTTAACCCTAATTTCCTTTTAGGAATGAAACATCCCCCCATCCACACGGTGTTCTAGAAGAAAGGAGGCAACCCTTCGTGAAGGCCCACTCATTCTGTTTCAACATGCTTGGCTTTTCCGAGGCCCTGGTTCACTCCTGGGAAGCCACGTCTCCCCAACCCTAACTCTAACTTGAGACTTAACCTAATTTTCTTGTGCAACTGTAACAAACCGCCGTCCACACTTTGCACTAAAAGATAGTACGCACCCCGTTCTGATGTCCCACTCAGTCTGTTTTACCATGCTCGCCTTCACCAACACCCTGTTTCCATTCTGGGAAGCCCATTTTCCCGAACCCTACCCTAACTTGGGTTTTAACCCTAATTTCCTCTTGGGAATGAAACATCCCCCCGTCCACACAGTGTACTAAAAGACAGGAGGCAACTTTCGTGAAGGCCCACTCATTCTCTTTCAACATGCTTTTCTTTTCCGAGGCCATGGTTCACTCCTGGGAAGTCAAGTCTCCCCAACCCTAACCCTAACTTGGATCTTAACCCTAATTTCCTCTTGGGACTGAAACATGTCCCTGTCCACACTGTGTACTAACGGGCAATATATTATCCTCCTGATGGCCCATTCAGTCTGTTTTACCAATCGAGGCTTCACCAAGACCCTGGTTCCATCCTGGGAAGCCCAGTCTGCCCAACCCTAACCCTAACTTGGTTTTTAACCCAAATATTGTAGAGGAACTTTAACATCCCACATTCCACACGGTGTACTAAAAGACAGGAGGAAACCCATCCTGATGGGCCACTCAATCTGTTTCAGCATGCTTGGCTTTAGCGAGTTCCTGTTTCCCTCCTGAGAAGGCCAGTCTCCCCACCCCTAACCCTAATTAGAGTATCCACCCTAATTTCCTTTTTGGACTGAAACATACCGCCGTCCACAGAGTGTACCAAATATCAGTATGGAAGCCATCTTGTTGTCCCACTCAGTCTGATTCATCAAGCTTGGCTTCACCAAGAACCCGTTTCCAACCTGGGAAGCCACATCTCCCCAACCCTTACCCTAACTTGAGTCTTAACCCTCATTTTCTTGTGCAACTGTAATAAACCCCCATCCACATGTTGTACTAAAAGACAGAAGGTACACCATTCTTTTGGCCCTCTCAGTCTGTTTCACCATGCTTGCCTTCAGCAAACCCTGTTTCCATTTTGGGATGCCAAGCCTCCCGACCCCTAAGCCTAACTTGGCACTTAACCCTAATTTCCTCTTTGGACTGAAACATGTCCCTGTCCACATGGTATACTAACGGGCAGTACGTTATCCTCCTGATGGCCTACTCAGTCTGTTTTACCAATCTAGGCTTCACCAAGGCTCTGGTTCCATCCAGGGAAGCCCAGTCTCCCCAACCCTAACCCTAACTTGGGTTTTAACCCAAATTTTGTTTAGGAACTTCAACATCCCCCAGTTCACACGGTGTGCTAAAGGCAGGAGGCAACCCATCCTGAAGGCCCACTCATTTTATTTCAACATGCCTGGCTTTCCCGACGCCCTGGTAAACTCCTGGGAATCGAAGTCTCCCCAACCCTAACCCTCACTTGGGTTTTAACTCAAATATTGTAGAAGGACGTTAACATCCCACAGTTCACAAGGTGTAGTACAAGACAAGAGGCAACCCATCCTTTTGGGCCACTCAATTGGTTTCACCATGCTTGGCTTTACCGAGGTCCTGGTTCCCTCCTGAGAAGCCCAGTTTTCCCAACCCTAATCCTAATTGGAGTCTCAACACTAATCTCCTTTTTGGACTGAAACATACCGCCGTCCACAGAGTGTACCAAATGTCAGCATGGAAGGCATCTTGTTGTCCCACTCAGTCTGATTCACCAAGCTAGGCTTCACCAAGAACCCATTTCCAACCTGGGAAGTCCAGTCTCCCAAACCCTAACCCCAATGTCGGTTTTAACCCTCATTTCCTTTTGGGAATGAAACATCCCCCCCATCCACACGGTGTTCTAGAAGACAGGAGGCAACCCTTCGTGAAGGCCCACTCATTCTGTTTCAACATCCTTGGCTTTTCGGAGGCCATGGTTCACTCCTGGGAAGGCAAGTCTCCCCAACCCTAACCCTAACTTGGATCTTAACCCTAATTTCCTCTTGGGACTGAAACATGTCCCTGTCCACACTGTGTACTAACAGGCAGTATGTTATCCTCCTGATGGCCTACTCAGTCTGTTTTACCAATCGAGGCTTCACCAAGACCCTGGTTCCATCCTGGGAAACCAATTCTCCCCAACCCTAACCCTAATTTGAGTCTTAGCCCTTTTTTCCTTTTTGGACTGAAACATACCGCCGTCCACAGAGTGTACCAAATGTCAGTATGGAAGCCATCTTGATGGCGACTCAGTCTGATTCACCAAGCTAGGCTTCACCAAGAACTCGTTTTCTACCTGGCAAGCCACATCTGCCCATCCCTAGCCCTAACATGAGATTTTACCCCAATTTTCTTGTGCAACTGTAACAAACCGCCGTCCATGCTTTGTAGTAAAAGAAAGAAGGCACCCCGTTCTGATGGCCCACTCAGTCTGTTTTAGCAAGCTTGCCTTCACCAAAGCCCTGTTTCCATTCGGGGAAGCCCAGTCTCCCCAATCCTAACCCTAACCTGGGTTTTAACCCTAATTTCCGTTTGGGAATTAAACATCCCCCGTCCAAACAGTGTTCTAAAAGACAGGAGGCAACCCTTGGTGAAGCCCCACTCACTCTATTTCAACATGCTTGGCTTTTCAGAGGCCCTGGTTCACTCCTGGGAAGCCAAGTCTCCACAACCCTAACCCTACCTGGAGTCTTAACCCTAATGTTCTTGTGCGACTGTAACAAACGCCCACCCACAGGTTGACAGTAGGCACACCACTCCTTTGGCCCTGTCAGTCTGTTTCACCATGCTTGGCATCAGCAACACCCTGTTTCCCTTCTGGGAAGCCAAGTCTCCCGACCCCTAACCCTCACTTGGGTCTTAACCCTAATTTCCTCTATGGAATGAAACATGTCCCTGTCCATAGGGTGTATTAACAGGCAGTATGTTATCCTCCTGATGGCCTACTCAGTCTGTTTTACCAATCTAGGCTTCACCAAGACCCTGGTTCCATCCGGGGAAACAAGTCTCCCCAACCCTAACCCTAATTTGAGTCTCAGGCCTAATTTCCTTTTTGGACTGAAACATACCGCCGTCCACAGAGTGTACCAAATGTCAGTATGGAAGACATCTTGATGTCCCACTCAGTCTGATTCAGCAAGTTAGGCTTCACCAAGGACCCGTTTCCAACCTGGGAAGCCACATCTCCCCAACCCTAACCCTAACTTGAGACTTAACCTGATTTTCTTGTGCGAATGTAACAAACCCCCATCCTCATGTTGTACTGAAAGACAGTAGGCACACAATTCCTTTGGCCCTCTCAGTCTGTTTCACCATGCTTGGCTTCAGCAACACCCTGTTTCCATTCTGGGAAGCCATGTCTCCTGACCGCTAACCCTAACTTGGGTCTTAACCCTAATTTTTTCTTCCGACTGAAACATTTCCCTGTCCACATGGTGTACTAACTGGCAGTATGTTATACTCCTGATGGCCTACTCAGTCTGTTTTACCAATCTAGGCTTCACCAAAACCCTGGTTACATCCTGGGAAGCCAAGTCTCCCCAACCCTAACCCTAATTTGAGTCTCAACCCTCATTTTCTTTTTGGACTGAAACATACCGCCGTCCACAGAGTGTATCAAATGTCAGTATGGAAGACATCTTGATGTCCCACTCAGTCTGATTCAGCAAGTTAGGCTTCACCAAGGACCCGTTTCCAACCTGGGAAGCCACATCTCCCCAACCCTAACCCTAACTTCTGACTTAACCCTGATTTTCTTGTGCAAATGTAACAAACCCCCATCCTCATGTTGTACTAAAAGACAGTAGGCATACAATTCCTTTGGCCCTCTCAGTCTGTTTCACCATGCTTGGCTTCAGCAACACCCTGTTTCCATTCTGGGAAGCCATGTCTCCTGACCGCTAACCCTAACTTGGGTCTTAACCCTAATTTTTTCTTTGGACTGAAACATTTCCCTGTCCACATGGTGTACTAACTGGCAGTATGTTATCCTCCTGATGGCCTACTCAGTCTGTTTTAGCAATCTAGGCTTCACCAAGACCCTGGTTACATCCTGGGAAGCCAAGTCTCCCCAACCCTAACCCTAATTTGAGTCTCAGGCCAAATTTCCTTTTTGGACTGAAACATACCGCCGTCCACAGAGTGTACCAAATGTCAGTATGGAAGCCATCTTGATGTCCCACTCAGTCTGATTCAGCAAGCTAGGCTTCACCAAGGATGCGTTTCCAACCTGGGAAGCCACATCTCCCCAACCCTAACCCTCACTTGAGACTTAACCTGATTTTCTTGTGCGAATGTAACAAACCCCCATCCTCATGTTCTACTAAAAGACAGTAGGCACACAATTCCTTTGGCCCTCTCAGTCTGTTTCACCATGCTTGGCTTCAGCAACACCCTGTTTCCCTTCTGGGAAGCCATGTCTCCTGACCGCTAACCCTAACTTGGGTTTTAACCCTAATTTTTTCCTTGGACTGAAACATTTCCCTGTCCACATGGTGTACTAACTGGCAGTATGTTATCCTCCTGATGGCCTACTCAGTCTGTTTTACCAATCTAGGCTTCACCAAAACCCTGGTTACATCCTGGGAAGCCAAGTCTCCCCAACCCTAACCCTAATTTGAGTCTCAGGCCTAATTTCCTTTTTGGACTGAAACATAACGCCGTCCACAGAGTGTACCAAATGTCAGTATGGAAGACATCTTGATGTCCCACTCAGTCTGATTCAGCAAGCTAGGCTTCACCAAGGACGCGTTTCCAACCTGGAAAGCCACATCTCCCCAACCCTAACCCTAACTTGACACTTAACCTGATTTTCTTGTGCAAATGTAACAAACCCCCATCCTCATGTTGTACTAAAAGACAGTAGGCACACAATTCCTTTGGCCCTCTCAGTCTGTTTCACCATGCTTGGCTTCAGCAACACCCTGTTTCCCTTCTGGGAAGCCATGTCTCCTGACCGCTAACCCTAACTTGGGTCTTAACCCTAATTTTTTCCTTGGACTGAAACATTTCCCTGTCCACATGGTGTACTAACTGGCAGTATGTTATACTCCTGATGGCCTACTCAGTCTGTTTTACCAATCTAGGCTTCACCAAAACACTGGTTACATCCTGGGAAGCCAAGTCTCCCCAACCCTAACCCTAATTTGAGTCTCAGGCCCAATTTCCTTTTTGGACTGAAACATAATGCCGTCCACAGAGTGTACCAAATGTCAGTATGGAAGACATCTTGATGTCCCTCTCAGTCTGATTCAGCATGTTAGGCTTCACCAAGGACCCGTTTCCAACCTGGGAAGCCACATCTCCCCATCGCTAGCCCTAACTTGAGATTTTACCCTAATTTTCTTGTGCAAATGTAACAAACCCCCATCCTCATGTTCTACTAAAAGACAGTAGGCACACAATTCCTTTGGCCCTCTCAGTCTGTTTCACCATGCTTGGCTTCACCAACACCCTGTTTCCCTTCTGGGAAGCCATGTCTCCTGACCGCTAACCCTAACTTGGGTCTTAACCCTAATTTTTTCTTTGGACTGAAACAGTTCCCTGTCCAGATGGTGTACTAACTGGCAGTATGTTATACTCCTGATGACCTACTCAGTCTGTTTTACCAATGTAGGCTTCACCAAAATCCTGGTTACATCCTGGGAAGCCAATTCTCCCCAACCCTAACCCTAATTTGAGTCTTAGCCCTAATTTCCTTTTTGGACTGAAACATACCGCCGTCCACAGAGTGTAACAAATGTCAGTATGGAAGACATCTTGATGTCCCACTCAGTCTGATTCAGCAAGTTAGGCTTCACCAAGGACCCATTTCCAACCTGGGAAGCCACATCTCCCCAACCCTAACCCTAACTTGAGACTTAACCTGATTTTCTTGTGCAAATTTAACAAACCCCCATCCTCATGTCCTACTAAAAGACAGTAGGCACACGATTCGTTTGGCCCTCTCAGTCTGTTTCACCATGCTTGGCTTCAGCAACACCCTGTTTCCCTTCTGGGAAGCCAAGTCTCCCGACCCCTAACCCTCACTTGGGTCTTAACCCAAATATCCTCTATGGAATGAAACATCTCCCTCTCCATAGGGTGTATTAACAGGCAGTATGTTATCCTCCGGATGGCCTACTCAGTCTGTTTTACCAATCTATGCTTCACCAAGACCCTGGTTCCATCCTGGGAAACCAATTCTCCCCAACCCTAACCCTAATTTGAGTCTCAGCCCATTTTTCCTTTTTGGACTGAAACATACCGCCGTCCACAGAGTGTACCAAATGTCAGTATGGAAGCCATCTTGATGGCGACTCAGTCTGATTCACCAAGCTAGGCTTCACCAAGAACTCGTTTTCTACCTGGCAAGCCACATCTCCCCTTCCCTAGCCCTAACATGAGATTTTACCCCAATTTTCTTGTGCAACTGTAACAAACCGCCGTCCACGCTTTGAAGTAAAAGAAAGAAGGCACCCCGTTCTGATGGCCCACTCAGTCTGTTTTAGCAAGCTTGCCTTCACCAAAGCCCTGATTCCATTCGGGGAAGCCCAGTCTCCCCAATCCTAACCCTAACCTGGGTTTTAACCCTAATTTCCGTTTGGGAATCAAACATCCCCCGTCCAAACAGTGTTCTAAAAGACAGGAGGCAACCCTTGGTGAAGCCCCACTCACTCTATTTCAACATGCTTGGCTTTTCAGAGGCACTGGTTCACTCCTGGGAAGCCAAGTCTCCACAACCCTAACCCTACCTGGAGTCTTAACCCTAATGTTCTTGTGCGACTGTAACAAACGCCCATCCACAGGTTGACAGTAGGCACACCACTCCTTTGGCCCTGTCAGTCTGTTTCACCATGCTTGGCTTCAGCAACACCCTGTTTCCCTTCTGGGAAGCCAAGTCTCCCGACCCCTAACCATCACTTGGGTCTTAACCCTAATTTCCTCTATGGAATGAAACATGTCCCTGTCCATAGGGTGTATTAACAGGCAGTATGTTATCCTCCTGATGGCCTACTCAGTCTGTTTTACCAATCTATGCTTCACCAAGACCCTGGTTCCATCCTGGGAAACCAATTCTCCCCAACCCTAACCCTAATTTGAGTCTTAGCCCTAATTTCCTTTTTGGACTGAAACATACCGCCGTCCACAGAGTGTACCAAATGTCAGTATGGAAGACATCTTGATGTCCCACTCAGTCTGATTCAGCAAGCTAGGCTTCACCAAGGACCTATTTCTAGCCTGGGAAGCCACATCTCCCCAACCCTAACCCTAACTTGAGACTCAACCTGATTTCGTTGTGCAAATGTAACAAACCCCCATCCTCATGTTGTACTAAAAGACAGTAGGCACACAATTCCTTTGGCCCTCTCAGTCTGTTTCACCATGCTTGGCTTCAGCAACACCGTGTTTCCATTCTGGGAAGCCATATCTCCTGACAGCTAACCCTAACTTGGGTCTTAACCCTAATTTTTTTCTTCCGAATGAAACATTTCCCTGTCCACATGGTGTACTAACTGGCAGTATGTTATACTCCTGATGGCCTACTCAGTCTGTTTTACCAATCTAGGCTTCACCAAAACCCTGGTTACATCCTGGGAAGCCAAGTCTCCCCAACCCTAACCCTAATTTGAGTCTCAGGCCTCGTTTCCTTTTGGGACTGAAACATACCGCCGTCCACAGAGTGTACCAAATGTCAGTATGGAAGACATCTTGATGTCCCACTCAGTCTGATTCAGCAAGCTAGGCTTCACCAAGGACCCGTTTCCAACCTGGGAAGCCACATCTCCCCAACCCTAACCCTAACTTGAGACTTAACCTGATTTTCTTGTGCAAATGTAACAAACCCCCATCCTCATGTTGTACTAAAAGACAGTAGGCACACGATTCCTTTGGCCCTCTCAGTCTGTTTCACCATGCTTGGCTTCAGCAACACCCTGTTTCCCTTCTGGGAAGCCATGTCTCCTGACCGCTAACCCTAACTTGGGTCTTAACCCTAATTTTTTCTTTGGACTGAAACATTTCCCTGTCCACATGGTGTACTAACTGGCAGTATGTTATACTCCTGATGGCCTACTCAGTCTGTTTTACCAATCTAGGCTTCACCAAAACCCTGGTTACAACCTGGGAAGCCAAGTCTCCCCAACCCTAACCCTAATTTGAGTCTCAGGCCTAATTTCCTTTTTGGACTGAAACATACTGCCGTCCACAGAGTGTACCAAATGTCAGTATGGAAGACATCTTGATGTCCCACTCAGTCTGATTCAGCAAGTTAGGCTTCACCAAGGATCCGTTTCCAACCTGGGAAGCCACATCTCCCCAACCCTAACCCTCACATGAGACTTAACCTGATTTTCTTGTGCAAATGTAACAAACCCCCATCCTCATGTCCTACTAAAAGACAGTAGGCACACGATTCCTTTGGCCCTCTCAGTCTGTTTCACCATGCTTGGCTTCAGCAACACCCTGTTTCCCTTCTGGGAAGCCAAGTCTCCCGACCCCTAACCCTCACTTGGGTCTTAACCCAAATATCCTCTATGGAATGAAACATCTCCCTCTCCATAGGGTGTATTAACAGGCAGTATGTTATCCTCCTGATGGCCTACTCAGTCTGTTTTACCAATCTATGCTTCACCAAGACCCTGGTTCCATCCTGGGAAACCAATTCTCCCCAACCCTAACCCTAATTTGAGTCTTAGCCCTTTTTTCCTTTTTGGACTGAAACATACCGCCGTCCACAGAGTGTACCAAATGTCAGTATGGAAGCCATCTTGATGGCGACTCAGTCTGATTCACCAAGCTAGGCTTCACCAAGAACTCGTTTTCTACCTGGCAAGCCACATCTCCCCATCCCTAGCCCTAACATGAGATTTTACCCCAATTTTCTTGTGCAACTGTAACAAACCGCCGTCCACGCTTTGTAGTAAAAGAAAGAAGGCACCCCGTTCTGATGGCCCACTCTGTCTGATTTAGCAAGCTTGCCTTCACCAAAGCCCTGTTTCCATTCGGGGAAGCCCAGTCTCCCCAATCCTAACCCTAACCTGGGTTTTAACCCTAATTTCCGTTTGGGAATCAAACATCCCCCGTCCAAACAGTGTTCTAAAAGACAGGAGGCAACCTTTGGTGAAGCCCCACTCACTCTATTTCAACATGCTTGGCTTTTCAGAGGCCCTGGTTCACTCCTGGGAAGCCAAGTCTCCACAACCCTAACCCTACCTGGAGTCTTAACCCTAATGTTCTTGTGCGACTGTAACAAACGCCCATCCACAGGTTGACAGTAGGCACACCACTCCTTTGGCCCTGTCAGTCTGTTTCACCATGCTTGGCTTCAGCAACACCCTGTTTCCCTTCTGGGAAGCCAAGTCTCCCGACCCCTAACCCTCACTTGGGTCTTAACCCAAATTTCCTCTATGGAATGAAACATGTCCCTGTCCACATGGTGTACTAACTGGCAGTATGTTATACTCCTGATGGCCTACTCAGTCTGTTTTACCAATCTAGGCTTCACCAAAACCCTGGTTACATCCTGGGAAGCCAAGTGTCCCCAACCCTAACCCTAATTTGAGGCTCAACCCTCATTTCCTTTTGGGACTGAAACATACCTCCATCCACAGAGTGTACCAAATGTCAGTATGGAAGACATCTTGATGTCCCACTCAGTCTGATTCAGCAAGCTAGGCTTCACCAAGGACCCATTTCCAACCTGGGAAGCCACATCTCCCCAACCCTAACCCTAACTTCCGACTTAACCCTGATTTTCTTGTGCAAATGTAACAAACCCCCATCCTCATGTTGTACTAAAAGACAGTAGGCATACAATTCCTTTGGCCGTCTCAGTCTGTTTCACCATGCTTGGCTTCAGCAACACCCTGTTTCCATTCTGGGAAGCCATGTCTCCTGACCGCTAACCCTAACTTGGGTCTTAACCCTAATTTTTTCTTTGGACTGAAACATTTCCCTGTCCACATGGTGTACTAACTGGCAGTATGTTCTCCTCCTGATGGCCTACTCAGTCTGTTTTAGCAATCTAGGCTTCACCAAGACCCTGGTTACATCCTGGGAAGCCAAGTCTCCCCAACCCTAACCCTAATTTGAGTCTCAGGCCAAATTTCCTTTTTGGACTGAAACATACCGCCGTCCACAGAGTGTACCAAATGTCAGTATGGAAGCCATCTTGATGTCCCACTCAGTCTGATTCAGCAAGCTAGGCTTCACCAAGGACGCGTTTCCAACCTGGGAAGCCACATCTCCCCAACCCTAACCCTAACTTGAGACTTAACCTGATTTTCTTGTGCAAATTTAACAAACCCCCATCCTCATGTCCTACTAAAAGACAGTAGGCACACGATTCGTTTGGCCCTCTCAGTCTGTTTCACCATGCTTTGCTTCAGCAACACCCTGTTTCCATTCTGGGAAGCCAAGTCTCCCGACCCCTAACCCTCACTTGGGTCTTAACCCAAATATCCTCTATGGAATGAAACATCTCCCTCTCCATAGGGTGTATTAACAGGCAGTATGTTATCCTCCTGATGGCCTACTCAGTCTGTTTTACCAGTCTATGCTTCACCAAGACCCTGGTTCCATCCTGGGAAACCAATTCTCCCCAACCCTAACCCTAATTTGAGTCTCAGCCCGTTTTTCCTTTTTGGACTGAAACATACCGCCGTCCACAGAGTGTACCAAATGTCAGTATGGAAGCCATCTTGATGGCGACTCAGTCTGATTCACCTAGCTAGGCTTCACCAAGACCTCGTTTTCTACCTGGCAAGCCACATCTCCCCTTCCCTAGCCCTAACATGAGATTTTACCCCAATTTTCTTGTGCAACTGTAACAAACCGCCGTCCACGCTTTGAAGTAAAAGAAAGAAGGCACCCCGTTCTGATGGCCCACTCAGTCTGTTTTAGCAAGCTTGCCTTCACCAAAGCCCTGATTCCATTCGGGGAAGCCCAGTCTCCCCAATCCTAACCCTAACCTGGGTTTTAACCCTAATTTCCGTTTGGGAATCAAACATCCCCCGTCCAAACAGTGTTCTAAAAGACAGGAGGCAACCCTTGGTGAAGCCCCACTCACTCTATTTCAACATGCTTGGCTTTTCAGAGGCCCTGGTTCACTCCTGGGAAGCCAAGTCTCCACAACCCTAACCCTACCTGGAGTCTTAACCCTAATGTTCTTGTGCGACTGTAACAAACGCCCATCCACAGGTTGACAGTAGGCACACCACTCCTTTGGCCCTGTCAGTCTGTTTCACCATGCTTGGCTTCAGCAACACCCTGTTTCCCTTCTGGGAAGCCAAGTCTCCCGACCCCTAACCCACACTTGGGTCTTAACCCAAATTTCCTCTATGGAATGAAACATGTCCCTGTCCATAGGGTGTATTAACAGGCAGTATGTTATCCTCCTGATGGCCTACTCAGTCTGTTTTACCAATCTATGCTTCACCAAGACCCTGGTTCCATCCTGGGAAACCAAGTCTCCCCAACCCTAACCCTAATTTGAGTCTTAGCCCTAATTTCCTTTTTGGACTGAAACATACCGCCGTCCACAGAGTGTACCAAATGTCAGTATGGAAGACATCTTGATGTCCCACTCAGTCTGATTCAGCAAGCTAGGCTTCACCAAGGACCTATTTCCAGCCTGGGAAGCCACATCTCCCCAACCCTAACCCTAACTTGAGACTCAACCTGATTTCGTTGTGCAAATGTAACAAACCCCCATCCTCATGTTGTACTAAAAGACAGTAGGCACACAATTCCTTTGGCCCTCTCAGTCTGTTTCACCATGCTTGGCTTCAGCAACACCGTGTTTCCATTCTGGGAAGCCATATCTCCTGACAGCTAACCCTAACTTGGGTCTTAACCCTAATTTTTTTCTTCCGACTGAAACATTTCCCTGTCCACATGGTGTACTAACTGGCAGTATGTTATACTCCTGATGGCCTACTCAGTCTGTTTTACCAATCTAGGCTTCACCAAAACCCTGGTTACATCCTGGGAAGCCAAGTGTCCCCAACCCTAACCCTAATTTGAGTCTCAACCCTCATTTCCTTTTGGGACTGAAACATACCGCCATCCACAGAGTGTACCAAATGTCAGTATGGAAGACATCTTGATGTCCCACTCAGTCTGATTCAGCAAGCTAGGCTTCACCAAGGACCCATTTCCAACCTGGGAAGCCACATCTCCCCAACCCTTACTTGAGACTTAACCTGATTTTCTTGTGCAAATGTAACAAACCCCCATCCTCATGTGGTACTAAAAGACAGTAGGCACACAATTCCTTTGGTCCTCTCAGTCTGTTTCACCATGCTTGGCTTCAGCAACACCCTGTTTCCCTTCTGGGAAGCCAAGTCTCCCGACCCCTAACCCTCACTTGGGTCTTAACCCAAATTTCCTCTATGGAATGAAACATCTCCCTCTCCATAGGGTGTATTAACAGGCAGTATGTTATCCGCCGGATGGCCTACTCAGTCTGTTTTACCAATCTATGCTTCACCAAGACCCTGGTTCCATCCTGGGAAACCAATTCTCCCCAACCCTAACCCTAATTTGAGTCTCAGCCCGTTTTTCCTTTTTGGACTGAAACATACCGCCGTCCACAGAGTGTACCAAATGTCAGTATGGAAGCCATCTTGATGGCGACTCAGTCTGATTCACCAAGCTAGGCTTCACCAAGAACTCGTTTTCTACCTGGCAAGCCACATCTCCCCTTCCCTAGCCCTAACATGAGATTTTACCCCAATTTTCTTGTGCAACTGTAACAAACCGCCGTCCACGCTTTGAAGTAAAAGAAAGAAGGCACCCCGTTCTGATGGCCCACTCAGTCTGTTTTAGAAAGCTTGCCTTCACCGAAGCCCTGATTCCATTCGGGGAAGCCCAGTCTCCCCAATCCTAACCCTAACCTGGGTTTTAACCC
Organism: Heloderma suspectum; assembly: GCF_057233095.1. Lineage (NCBI taxonomy): Eukaryota > Metazoa > Chordata > Lepidosauria > Squamata > Helodermatidae > Heloderma > Heloderma suspectum. The sequence continues at coordinate 148,596,966 of NC_139461.1, forward strand.
TAATTTCCGTTTGGGAATCAAACATCCCCCGTCCAAACAGTGTTCTAAAAGACAGGAGGCAACCCTTGGTGAAGCCCCACTCACTCTATTTCAACATGCTTGGCTTTTCAGAGGCCCTGGTTCACTCCTGGGAAGCCAAGTCTCCACAACCCTAACCCTACCTGGAGTCTTAACCCTAATGTTCTTGTGCGACTGTAACAAACGCCCATCCACAGGTTGACAGTAGGCACACCACTCCTTTGGCCCTGTCAGTCTGTTTCACCATGCTTGGCTTCAGCAACACCCTGTTTCCCTTCTGGGAAGCCAAGTCTCCCGACCCCTAACCCACACTTGGGTCTTAACCCAAATTTCCTCTATGGAATGAAACATGTCCCTGTCCATAGGGTGTATTAACAGGCAGTATGTTATCCTCCTGATGGCCTACTCAGTCTGTTTTACCAATCTAGGCTTCACCAAAACCCTGGTTACATCCTGGGAAGCCAAGTCTCCCCAACCCTAACCCTAACTTGAGACTCAACCTGATTTCGTTGTGCAAATGTAACAAACCCCCATCATCATGTTGTACTAAAAGACAGTAGGCACACAATTCCTTTGGCCCTCTCAGTCTGTTTCACCATGCTTGGCTTCAGCAACACCGTGTTTCCATTCTGGGAAGCCATATCTCCTGACAGCTAACCCTAACTTGGGTCTTAACCCTAATTTTTTTCTTCCGACTGAAACATTTCCCTGTCCACATGGTGTACTAACTGGCAGTATGTTATCCTCCTGATGGCCTACTCAGTCTGTTTTACCAATCTAGGCTTCACCAAAACCCTGGTTACATCCTGGGAAGCCAAGTGTCCCCAACCCTAACCCTAATTTGAGTCTCAACCCTCATTTCCTTTTGGGACTGAAACATACCGCCATCCACAGAGTGTACCAAATGTCAGTATGGAAGACATCTTGATGTCCCACTCAGTCTGATTCAGCAAGCTAGGCTTCACCAAGGACCCATTTCCAACCTGGGAAGCCACATCTCCCCAACCCTAACCCTAACTTCTGACTTAACCCTGATTTTCTTGTGCAAATGTAACAAACCCCCATCCTCATGTTGTACTAAAAGACAGTAGGCATACAATTCCTTTGGCCCTCTCAGTCTGTTTCACCATGCTTGGCTTCAGCAACACCCTGTTTCCATTCTGGGAAGCCATGTCTCCTGACCGCTAACCCTAACTTGGGTCTTAACCCTAATTTTTTCTTTGGACTGAAACATTTCCCTGTCCACATGGTGTACTAACTGGCAGTATGTTCTCCTCCTGATGGCCTACTCAGTCTGTTTTAGCAATCTAGGCTTCACCAAGACCCTGGTTACATCCTGGGAAGCCAAGTCTCCCCAACCCTAACCCTAATTTGAGTCTCAGGCCAAATTTCCTTTTTGGACTGAAACATACCGCCGTCCACAGAGTGTACCAAATGTCAGTATGGAAGCCATCTTGATGTCCCACTCAGTCTGATTCAGCAAGCTAGGCTTCACCAAGGACGCGTTTCCAACCTGGGAAGCCACATCTCCCCAACCCTAACCCTAACTTGAGACTTAACCTGATTTTCTTGTGCGAATGTAACAAACCCCCATCCTCATGTTGTACTAAAAGACAGTAGGCACACAATTCCTTTGGCCCTCTCAGTCTGTTTCACCATGCTTGGCTTCAGCAACACCCTGTTTCCCTTCTGGGAAGCCATGTCTCCTGACCGCTAACCCTAACTTGGGTTTTAACCCTAATTTTTTCCTTGGACTGAAACATTTCCCTGTCCACATGGTGTACTAACTGGCAGTATGTTATCCTCCTGATGGCCTACTCAGTCTGTTTTACCAATCTAGGCTTCACCAAAACCCTGGTTACATCCTGGGAAGCCAAGTCTCCCCAACCCTAACCCTAATTTGAGTCTCAGGCTTAATTTCCTTTTTGGACTGAAACATACCGCCGTCCACAGAGTGTACCAAATGTCAGTATGGAAGACATCTTGATGTCCCACTCAGTCTGATTCAGCAAGCTAGGCTTCACCAAGGACCCGTTTCCAACCTGGAAAGCCACATCTCCCCAACCCTAACCCTAACTTGAGACTTAACCTGATTTTCTTGTGCAAATGTAACAAACCCCCATCCTCATGTTGTACTAAAAGACAGTAGGCACACAATTCCTTTGGCCCTCTCAGTCTGTTTCACCATGCTTGGCTTCAGCAACACCCTGTTTCCCTTCTGGGAAGCCAAGTCTCCCAACCCCTAACCCTCACTTGGGTCTTAACCCAAATATCCTCTATGGAATGAAACATCTCCCTCTCCATAGGGTGTATTAACAGGCAGTATGTTATCCTCCTGATGGCCTACTCAGTCTGTTTTACCAATCTATGCTTCACCAAGACCCTGGTTCCATCCTGGGAAACCAATTCTCCCCAACCCTAACCCTAATTTGATTCTTAGCCCTTTTTTCCTTTTTGGACTGAAACATACCGCCGTCCACAGAGTGTACCAAATGTCAGTATGGAAGCCACCTTGATGGCGACTAAGTCTGATTCACCAAGCTAGGCTTCACCAAGAACTCGTTTTCTACCTGGCAAGCCACATCTCCCCATCCCTAGCCCTAACATGAGATTTTACCCCAATTTTCTTGTGCAACTGTAACAAACCGCCGTCCACACTTTGCACTAAAAGATAGTACGCACCCCGTTCTGATGTCCCACTCAGTCTGTTTTACCATGCTCGCCTTCACCAACACCCTGTTTCCATTCTGGGAAGCCCATTCTCCCGAACCCTACCCTAACTTGGGTTTTAACCCTAATTTCCTCTTGGGAATGAAACATCCCCAGTCCACACAGTGTACTAAAAGACAGGAGGCAACTTTCATGAAGGCCCACTCATTCTCTTTCAACATGTTTGGCTTTTCCGAGGCCATGGTTCACTCCTGGGAAGTCAAGTCTCCCCAACCCTAACCCTAACTTGGATCTTAACCCTAATTTCCTCTTGGGACTGAAACATGTCCCTGTCAACACTGTGTACTAACAGGCAATATATTATCCTCCTGATGGCCCATTCAGTCTGTTTTACCAATCGAGGCTTCACCAAGACCCTGGTTCCATCCTGGGAAGCCCAGTCTGCCCAACCCTAACCCTAACTTGGTTTTTAACCCAAATATTGTCGAGGAACTTTAACATCCCATATTCCACACGGTGTACTAAAAGACAGGAGGAAACCCATCCTGATGGGCCACTCAATCTGTTTCAGCATGCTTGGCTTTAGCGAGTTCCTGTTTCCCTCCTGAGAAGGCCAGTCTCCCCAACCCTAACCCTAATTAGAGTATCAACCCTAATTTCCTTTTTGGACTGAAACATACCGCCGTCCACAGAGTGTACCAAATATCAGTATGGAAGACATCTTGATGTCCCACTCAGTCTGATTCAGCAAGCTAGGCTTCACCAAGGACCCGTTTCCAACCTGGGAAGCCACATCTCCCCAACCCTAACCCTAACTTGAGACTTAAAGCTGATTTTCTTGTGCAAATGTAACAAACCCCCATCCTCATGTTGTACTAAAAGACAGTAGGCACACAATTCCTTTGGCCCTCTCAGTCTGTTTCACCATGCTTGGCTTCAGCAACACCCTGTTTCCCTTCTGGGAAGCCATGTCTCCTGACCTCTAACCCTAACTTGGGTCTTAACCCTAATTTTTTCTTTGGACTGAAACATTTCCCTGTCCACATGGTGTACTATCTGGCAGTATGTTATACTCCTGATGGCCTACTCAGTCTGTTTTACCAATCTAGGCTTCACCAAAACCCTGGTTACATCCTGGGAAGCCAAGTCTCCCCAACCCTAACCCTAATTTGAGTCTCACGCCTCGTTTCCTTTTGGGACTGAAACATACCGCCGTCCACAGAGTGTACCAAATGTCAGTATGGAAGACATCTTGATGTCCCACTCAGTCTGATTCAGCAAGCTAGGCTTCACCAAGGACCCGTTTCCAACCTGGGAAGCCACATCTCCCCAACCCTAACCCTAACTTGAGACTTTACCCTGATTTTCTTGTGCAAATGTAACAAACCCCCATCCTCATGTTGTACTAAACGACAGTAGGCACCCCGTTCTGATTACCCACTTTGTGTGTTCTACTAAGGTTGGCTTCAGCAACACCCTGTTTCCATTCTGGGAAGCCCAGTCTCCCCAACCCTAATCCTAACTTGGGTTTTAACCCAAATATTGTAGAGGAATGTGAACATCCCACAGTCCACACGGTGTAGTAAAAGACAGGAGGCAACCCATCCTAATGGGCCACTCACTGTGTTTCACTGTGCTTGGCTTTACCGAGGTCCTGGTTCCCTCCTGAGAATCCCAGTTTCCCCAACCCTAACCCTATTTTGAGTTTCAGCCCTAATTTCCTTTTTGGACCGAAACATACCGCCATCCACAGAGTGTACCAAACGTCAGTATGGAAGCCATCTTGATGGCGACTCAGTCTTATTCACCAAGCTAGGCTTCACCAAGAACTCGTTTTCTACCTGGCAAGCCACATCTCCCCATCACTAGCCCTAACATGAGATTTTACCCTAATTTTCTTGTGCAATTGTAAGAAACCGCCGTCCACGCTTTGTAGTAAAAGAAAGAAGGCACCCCGTTCTGATGGCCCACTCAGTCTGTTTTACCAAACTTACCGTCACCAACACCTTCTTTCCGTTCTGGGAAGACCAGTCTCCCGAACCCTAACCCTAACATGGGTTTTAACCCTAATTTCCTTTTGGGGATGAAACATCCCCCCGTCCACACAGTGTACTAAAAGACAGGAGGTAACCTTTCATGAAGGCCCACTCATTCTCTTTCAACATGCTTTTCTTTTCCGAGGCCATGGTTCACTCCTGGGAAGGCAAGTCTCCCCAACCCTAACCCTAACTTGGGTCTTAACCCTAATTTTTTCTTTGGACTGAAACATTTCCCTGTCCACATGGTATACTAACTGGCAGTATGTTATACTCCTGACGGTCTACTCAGTCTGTTTTACCAATCGAGGTTTCACCAAGACCCTGGTTCCATCCTGGGAAGCCCAGTCTCCCCAACGCTAACTCTAACTTGGGTTTCAACCCAAATATTGTAGAGGAACGTTAACATCCCACAGTTCACAAGGTGTAGTAAAAGACAAGAGGCAACCCATCCTGTTGGGCCACTCAATCGGTGTCACCATGCTTGGCTTTACCGAGTTCCTGTTTCCCTCCTGAGTAGCCCAGTCTCCCCAACCCTAATCCTAATTGGAATCTCAACACTAATCTCCTTTTTGGACTGAAACATACCGCCGTCCACAGAGTGTACCAAATGTCAGTATGGAAGCCATCTTGTTGTCCCACTCAGTCTGATTCACCAAGCTAGGCTTCACCAAGAACCCATTTCCAACCTGGGAAGTCCAGTCTCCCAAACCCTAACCCCAACGTCGGTTTTAACCCTAATTTCCTTTTAGGAATGAAACATCCCCCCATCCACACGGTGTTCTAGAAGAAAGGAGGCAACCCTTCGTGAAGGCCCACTCATTCTGTTTCAACATGCTTGGCTTTTCCGAGGCCCTGGTTCACTCCTGGGAAGCCACGTCTCCCCAACCCTAACTCTAACTTGAGACTTAACCTAATTTTCTTGTGCAACTGTAACAAACCGCCGTCCACACTTTGCACTAAAAGATAGTACGCACCCCGTTCTGATGTCCCACTCAGTCTGTTTTACCATGCTCGCCTTCACCAACACCCTGTTTCCATTCTGGGAAGCCCATTTTCCCGAACCCTACCCTAACTTGGGTTTTAACCCTAATTTCCTCTTGGGAATGAAACATCCCCCCGTCCACACAGTGTACTAAAAGACAGGAGGCAACTTTCGTGAAGGCCCACTCATTCTCTTTCAACATGCTTTTCTTTTCCGAGGCCATGGTTCACTCCTGGGAAGTCAAGTCTCCCCAACCCTAACCCTAACTTGGATCTTAACCCTAATTTCCTCTTGGGACTGAAACATGTCCCTGTCCACACTGTGTACTAACGGGCAATATATTATCCTCCTGATGGCCCATTCAGTCTGTTTTACCAATCGAGGCTTCACCAAGACCCTGGTTCCATCCTGGGAAGCCCAGTCTGCCCAACCCTAACCCTAACTTGGTTTTTAACCCAAATATTGTAGAGGAACTTTAACATCCCACATTCCACACGGTGTACTAAAAGACAGGAGGAAACCCATCCTGATGGGCCACTCAATCTGTTTCAGCATGCTTGGCTTTAGCGAGTTCCTGTTTCCCTCCTGAGAAGGCCAGTCTCCCCACCCCTAACCCTAATTAGAGTATCCACCCTAATTTCCTTTTTGGACTGAAACATACCGCCGTCCACAGAGTGTACCAAATATCAGTATGGAAGCCATCTTGTTGTCCCACTCAGTCTGATTCATCAAGCTTGGCTTCACCAAGAACCCGTTTCCAACCTGGGAAGCCACATCTCCCCAACCCTTACCCTAACTTGAGTCTTAACCCTCATTTTCTTGTGCAACTGTAATAAACCCCCATCCACATGTTGTACTAAAAGACAGAAGGTACACCATTCTTTTGGCCCTCTCAGTCTGTTTCACCATGCTTGCCTTCAGCAAACCCTGTTTCCATTTTGGGATGCCAAGCCTCCCGACCCCTAAGCCTAACTTGGCACTTAACCCTAATTTCCTCTTTGGACTGAAACATGTCCCTGTCCACATGGTATACTAACGGGCAGTACGTTATCCTCCTGATGGCCTACTCAGTCTGTTTTACCAATCTAGGCTTCACCAAGGCTCTGGTTCCATCCAGGGAAGCCCAGTCTCCCCAACCCTAACCCTAACTTGGGTTTTAACCCAAATTTTGTTTAGGAACTTCAACATCCCCCAGTTCACACGGTGTGCTAAAGGCAGGAGGCAACCCATCCTGAAGGCCCACTCATTTTATTTCAACATGCCTGGCTTTCCCGACGCCCTGGTAAACTCCTGGGAATCGAAGTCTCCCCAACCCTAACCCTCACTTGGGTTTTAACTCAAATATTGTAGAAGGACGTTAACATCCCACAGTTCACAAGGTGTAGTACAAGACAAGAGGCAACCCATCCTTTTGGGCCACTCAATTGGTTTCACCATGCTTGGCTTTACCGAGGTCCTGGTTCCCTCCTGAGAAGCCCAGTTTTCCCAACCCTAATCCTAATTGGAATCTCAACACTAATCTCCTTTTTGGACTGAAACATACCGCCAAGCTAGGCTTCACCAAGAACCCATTTCCAACCTGGGAAGTCCAGTCTCCCAAACCCTAACCCCAATGTCGGTTTTAACCCTCATTTCCTTTTGGGAATGAAACATCCCCCCCATCCACACGGTGTTCTAGAAGACAGGAGGCAACCCTTCGTGAAGGCCCACTCATTCTGTTTCAACATCCTTGGCTTTTCGGAGGCCATGGTTCACTCCTGGGAAGGCAAGTCTCCCCAACCCTAACCCTAACTTGGATCTTAACCCTAATTTCCTCTTGGGACTGAAACATGTCCCTGTCCACACTGTGTACTAACAGGCAGTATGTTATCCTCCTGATGGCCTACTCAGTCTGTTTTACCAATCGAGGCTTCACCAAGACCCTGGTTCCATCCTGGGAAACCAATTCTCCCCAACCCTAACCCTAATTTGAGTCTTAGCCCTTTTTTCCTTTTTGGACTGAAACATACCGCCGTCCACAGAGTGTACCAAATGTCAGTATGGAAGCCATCTTGATGGCGACTCAGTCTGATTCACCAAGCTAGGCTTCACCAAGAACTCGTTTTCTACCTGGCAAGCCACATCTGCCCATCCCTAGCCCTAACATGAGATTTTACCCCAATTTTCTTGTGCAACTGTAACAAACCGCCGTCCATGCTTTGTAGTAAAAGAAAGAAGGCACCCCGTTCTGATGGCCCACTCAGTCTGTTTTAGCAAGCTTGCCTTCACCAAAGCCCTGTTTCCATTCGGGGAAGCCCAGTCTCCCCAATCCTAACCCTAACCTGGGTTTTAACCCTAATTTCCGTTTGGGAATTAAACATCCCCCGTCCAAACAGTGTTCTAAAAGACAGGAGGCAACCCTTGGTGAAGCCCCACTCACTCTATTTCAACATGCTTGGCTTTTCAGAGGCCCTGGTTCACTCCTGGGAAGCCAAGTCTCCACAACCCTAACCCTACCTGGAGTCTTAACCCTAATGTTCTTGTGCGACTGTAACAAACGCCCACCCACAGGTTGACAGTAGGCACACCACTCCTTTGGCCCTGTCAGTCTGTTTCACCATGCTTGGCATCAGCAACACCCTGTTTCCCTTCTGGGAAGCCAAGTCTCCCGACCCCTAACCCTCACTTGGGTCTTAACCCTAATTTCCTCTATGGAATGAAACATGTCCCTGTCCATAGGGTGTATTAACAGGCAGTATGTTATCCTCCTGATGGCCTACTCAGTCTGTTTTACCAATCTAGGCTTCACCAAGACCCTGGTTCCATCCGGGGAAACAAGTCTCCCCAACCCTAACCCTAATTTGAGTCTCAGGCCTAATTTCCTTTTTGGACTGAAACATACCGCCGTCCACAGAGTGTACCAAATGTCAGTATGGAAGACATCTTGATGTCCCACTCAGTCTGATTCAGCAAGTTAGGCTTCACCAAGGACCCGTTTCCAACCTGGGAAGCCACATCTCCCCAACCCTAACCCTAACTTGAGACTTAACCTGATTTTCTTGTGCGAATGTAACAAACCCCCATCCTCATGTTGTACTGAAAGACAGTAGGCACACAATTCCTTTGGCCCTCTCAGTCTGTTTCACCATGCTTGGCTTCAGCAACACCCTGTTTCCATTCTGGGAAGCCATGTCTCCTGACCGCTAACCCTAACTTGGGTCTTAACCCTAATTTTTTCTTCCGACTGAAACATTTCCCTGTCCACATGGTGTACTAACTGGCAGTATGTTATACTCCTGATGGCCTACTCAGTCTGTTTTACCAATCTAGGCTTCACCAAAACCCTGGTTACATCCTGGGAAGCCAAGTCTCCCCAACCCTAACCCTAATTTGAGTCTCAACCCTCATTTTCTTTTTGGACTGAAACATACCGCCGTCCACAGAGTGTATCAAATGTCAGTATGGAAGACATCTTGATGTCCCACTCAGTCTGATTCAGCAAGTTAGGCTTCACCAAGGACCCGTTTCCAACCTGGGAAGCCACATCTCCCCAACCCTAACCCTAACTTCTGACTTAACCCTGATTTTCTTGTGCAAATGTAACAAACCCCCATCCTCATGTTGTACTAAAAGACAAGAGGCATACAATTCCTTTGGCCCTCTCAGTCTGTTTCACCATGCTTGGCTTCAGCAACACCCTGTTTCCATTCTGGGAAGCCATGTCTCCTGACCGCTAACCCTAACTTGGGTCTTAACCCTAATTTTTTCTTTGGACTGAAACATTTCCCTGTCCACATGGTGTACTAACTGGCAGTATGTTATCCTCCTGATGGCCTACTCAGTCTGTTTTAGCAATCTAGGCTTCACCAAAACCCTGGTTACATCCTGGGAAGCCAAGTCTCCCCAACCCTAACCCTAATTTGAGTCTCAGGCCAAATTTCCTTTTTGGACTGAAACATACCGCCGTCCACAGAGTGTACCAAATGTCAGTATGGAAGCCATCTTGATGTCCCACTCAGTCTGATTCAGCAAGCTAGGCTTCACCAAGGATGCGTTTCCAACCTGGGAAGCCACATCTCCCCAACCCTAACCCTCACTTGAGACTTAACCTGATTTTCTTGTGCGAATGTAACAAACCCCCATCCTCATGTTCTACTAAAAGACAGTAGGCACACAATTCCTTTGGCCCTCTCAGTCTGTTTCACCATGCTTGGCTTCAGCAACACCCTGTTTCCCTTCTGGGAAGCCATGTCTCCTGACCGCTAACCCTAACTTGGGTTTTAACCCTAATTTTTTCCTTGGACTGAAACATTTCCCTGTCCACATGGTGTACTAACTGGCAGTATGTTATCCTCCTGATGGCCTACTCAGTCTGTTTTACCAATCTAGGCTTCACCAAAACCCTGGTTACATCCTGGGAAGCCAAGTCTCCCCAACCCTAACCCTAATTTGAGTCTCAGGCCTAATTTCCTTTTTGGACTGAAACATAACGCCGTCCACAGAGTGTACCAAATGTCAGTATGGAAGACATCTTGATGTCCCACTCAATCTGATTCAGCAAGCTAGGCTTCACCAAGGACGCGTTTCCAACCTGGAAAGCCACATCTCCCCAACCCTAACCCTAACTTGACACTTAACCTGATTTTCTTGTGCAAATGTAACAAACCCCCATCCTCATGTTGTACTAAAAGACAGTAGGCACACAATTCCTTTGGCCCTCTCAGTCTGTTTCACCATGCTTGGCTTCAGCAACACCCTGTTTCCCTTCTGGGAAGCCATGTCTCCTGACCGCTAACCCTAACTTGGGTCTTAACCCTAATTTTTTCCTTGGACTGAAACATTTCCCTGTCCACATGGTGTACTAACTGGCAGTATGTTATACTCCTGATGGCCTACTCAGTCTGTTTTACCAATCTAGGCTTCACCAAAACCCTGGTTACATCCTGGGAAGCCAAGTCTCCCCAACCCTAACCCTAATTTGAGTCTCAGGCCAATTTCCTTTTTGGACTGAAACATAATGCCGTCCACAGAGTGTACCAAATGTCAGTATGGAAGACATCTTGATGTCCCTCTCAGTCTGATTCAGCATGTTAGGCTTCACCAAGGACCCGTTTCCAACCTGGGAAGCCACATCTCCCCATCGCTAGCCCTAACTTGAGATTTTACCCTAATTTTCTTGTGCAAATGTAACAAACCCCCATCCTCATGTTCTACTAAAAGACAGTAGGCACACAATTCCTTTGGCACTCTCAGTCTGTTTCACCATGCTTGGCTTCACCAACACCGTGTTTCCATTCTGGGAAGCCATATCTCCTGACCGCTAACCCTAACTTGGGTTTTAACCCTAATTTTTTCCTTGGACTGAAACATTTCCCTGTCCACATGGTGTACTAACTGGCAGTATGTTATCCTCCTGATGGCCTACTCAGTCTGTTTTACCAATCTAGGCTTCACCAAAACCCTGGTTACATCCTGGGAAGCCAAGTCTCCCCAACCCTAACCCTAATTTGAGTCTCAGGCCTAATTTCCTTTTTGGACTGAAACATAACGCCGTCCACAGAGTGTACCAAATGTCAGTATGGAAGACATCTTGATGTCCCACTCAGTCTGATTCAGCAAGCTAGGCTTCACCAAGGACCCGTTTCCAACCTGGGAAGCCACATCTCCCCAACCCTAACCCTCACTTGAGACTTAACCTGATTTTCTTGTGCAAATGTAACAAACCCCCATCCTCATGTTGTACTAAAAGACAGTAGGCACACGATTCCTTTGGCCCTCTCAGTCTGTTTCACCATGCTTGGCTTCAGCAACACCGTGTTTCCATTCTGGGAAGCCATATCTCCTGACCGCTAACCCTAACTTGGGTCTTAACCCTAATTTTTTCTTCCGACTGAAACATTTCCCTGTCCACATGGTGTACTAACTGGCAGTATGTTATACTCCTGATGGCCTACTCAGTCTGTTTTACCAATCTAGGCTTCACCAAAACCCTGGTTACATCCTGGGAAGCCAAGTCTCCCCAACCCTAACCCTAATTTGAGTCTCAGGCCTCGTTTCCTTTTGGGACTGAAACATACCGCCGTCCACAGAGTGTACCAAATGTCAGTATGGAAGACATCTTGATGTCCCACTCAGTCTGATTCAGCAAGCTAGGCTTCACCAAGGACCCGTTTCCAACCTGGGAAGCCACATCTCCCCAACCCTAACCCTAACTTGAGACTTAACCTGATTTTCTTGTGCAAATGTAACAAACCCCCATCCTCATGTTGTACTAAAAGACAGTAGGCACACGATTCCTTTGGCCCTCTCAGTCTGTTTCACCATGCTTGGCTTCAGCAACACCCTGTTTCCCTTCTGGGAAGCCAAGTCTCCCGACCCCTAACCCTCACTTGGGTCTTAACCCAAATATCCTCTATGGAATGAAACATCTCCCTCTCCATAGGGTGTATTAACAGGCAGTATGTTATCCTCCTGATGGCCTACTCAGTCTGTTTTACCAATCTATGCTTCACCAAGACCCTGGTTCCATCCTGGGAAACCAATTCTCCCCAACCCTAACCCTAATTTGAGTCTTAGCCCTTTTTTCCTTTTTGGACTGAAACATACCGCCGTCCACAGAGTGTACCAAATGTCAGTATGGAAGCCATCTTGATGGCGACTCAGTCTGATTCACCAAGCTAGGCTTCACCAAGAACTCGTTTTCTACCTGGCAAGCCACATCTCCCCATCCCTAGCCCTAACATGAGATTTTACCCCAATTTTCTTGTGCAACTGTAACAAACCGCCGTCCACGCTTTGTAGTAAAAGAAAGAAGGCACCCCGTTCTGATGGCCCACACAGTCTGTTTTAGCAAGCTTGCCTTCACCAAAGCCCTGTTTCCATTCGAGGAAGCCCAGTCTCCCCAATCCTAACCCTAACCTGGTTTTTAACCCTAATTTCCGTTTGGGAATCAAACATCCCCCGTCCAAACAGTGTTCTAAAAGACAGGAGGCAACCCTTGGTGAAGCCCCACTCACTCTATTTCAACATGCTTGGCTTTTCAGAGGCCCTGGTTCACTCCTGGGAAGCCAAGTCTCCACAACCCTAACCCTACCTGGAGTCTTAACCCTAATGTTCTTGTGCGACTGTAACAAACGCCCATCCACAGGTTGACAGTAGGCACACCACTCCTTTGGCCCTGTCAGTCTGTTTCACCATGCTTGGCTTCAGCAACACCCTGTTTCCCTTCTGGGAAGCCAAGTCTCCCGACCCCTAACCCTCACTTGGGTCTTAACCCAAATTTCCTCTATGGATTGAAACATGTCCCTGTCCATAGGGTGTATTAACAGGCAGTATGTTATCCTTCTGATGGCCTACTCAGTCTGTTTTACCAAATTAGGCTTCACCAAGACCCTGGTTCCCTCCTGGGAAAACAAGTCTCCCCAACCCTAAAACTAATTTGAGTCTCAGGCCTAATTTCCTTTTTGGACTGAAACATACTGCCGTCCACAGAGTGTACCAAATGTCAGTATGGAAGACATCTTGATGTCCCACTCAGTCTGATTCAGCAAGTTAGGCTTCACCAAGGACCCGTTTCCAACCTGGGAAGCCACATCTCCCCAACCCTAACCCTAACTTGAGACTTAACCTGATTTTCTTGTGCAAATTTAACAAACCCCCATCCTCATGTCCTACTAAAAGACAGTAGGCACACGATTCGTTTGGCCCTCTCAGTCTGTTTCACCATGCTTGGCTTCAGCAACACCCTGTTTCCCTTCTGGGAAGCCAAGTCTCCCGACCCCTAACCCTCACTTGGGTCTTAACCCAAATATCCTCTATGGAATGAAACATCTCCGTCTCCATAGGGCGTATTAACAGGAAGTATGTTATCCTCCGGATGGCCTACTCAGTCTGTTTTACCAATCTATGCTTCACCAAGACCCTGGTTCCATCCTGGGAAACCAATTCTCCCCAACCCTAACCCTAATTTGAGTCTCAGCCCATTTTTCCTTTTTGGACTGAAACATACCGCCGTCCACAGAGTGTACCAAATGTCAGTATGGAAGCCATCTTGATGGCGACTCAGTCTGATTCACCAAGCTAGGCTTCACCAAGAACTCGTTTTCTACCTGGCAAGCCACATCTCCCCTTCCCTAGCCCTAACATGAGATTTTACCCCAATTTTCTTGTGCAACTGTAACAAACCGCCGTCCACGCTTTGTAGTAAAAGAAAGAAGGCACCCCGTTCTGATGGCCCACTCTGTCTGTTTTAGCAAGCTTGCCTTCACCAAAGCCCTGTTTCCATTCGGGGAAGCCCAGTCTCCCCAATCCTAACCCTAACCTGGGTTTTAACCCTAATTTCCGTTTGGGAATCAAACATCCCCGGTCCAAACAGTGTTCTAAAAGACAGGAGGCAACCCTTGGTGAAGCCCCACTCACTCTATTTCAACATGCTTGGCTTTTCAGAGGCCCTGGTTCACTCCTGGGAAGCCAAGTCTCCACAACCCTAACCCTACCTGGAGTCTTAACCCTAATGTTCTTGTGCGACTGTAACAAACGCCCATCCACAGGTTGACAGTAGGCACACCACTCCTTTGGCCCTGTCAGTCTGTTTCACCATGCTTGGCTTCAGCAACACCCTGTTTCCCTTCTGGGAAGCCAAGTCTCCCGACCCCTAACCCTCACTTGGGTCTTAACCCAAATTTCCTCTATGGATTGAAACATGTCCCTGTCCATAGGGTGTATTAACAGGCAGTATGTTATCCTCCTGATGGCCTACTCAGTCTGTTTTACCAAATTAGGCTTCACCAAGACCCTGGTTCCCTCCTGGGAAAACAAGTCTCCCCAACCCTAAAACTAATTTGAGTCTCAGGCCTAATTTCCTTTTTGGACTGAAACATACTGTCGTCCACAGAGTGTACCAAATGTCAGTATGGAAGACATCTTGATGTCCCACTCAGTCTGATTCAGCAAGTTAGGCTTCACCAAGGACCCGTTTCCAACCTGGGAAGCCACATCTCCCCAACCCTAACCCTAACTTGAGACTTAACCTGATTTTCTTGTGCAAATGTAACAAACCCCCATCCTCATGTCCTACTAAAAGACAGTAGGCACACCACTCCTTTGGCCCTGTCAGTCTGTTTCACCATGCTTGGCTTCAGCAATACCCTGTTTCCCTTCTGGGAAGCCAAGTCTCCCGACCCCTAACCCTCACTTGGGTCTTAACCCAAATTTCCTCTATGGAATGAAACATGTCCCTGTCCATAGGGTGTATTAACAGGCAGTATGTTATCCTCCTGATGGCCTACTCAGTCTGTTTTACCAATCTATGCTTCACCAAGACCCCGGTTCCATCCTGGGAAACCAATTCTCCCCAACCCTAACCCTAATTTGACTCTTAGCCCTAATTTCCTTTTTGGACTGAAACATACCGCCGTCCACAGAGTGTACCAAATGTCAGTATGGAAGACATCTTGATGTCCCACTCAGTCTGATTCAGCATGCTAGGCTTCACCAAGGACCTATTTCCAGCATGGGAAGCCACATCTCCCCAACCCTAACCCTAACTTGAGACTCAACCTGATTTCGTTGTGCAAATGTAACAAACCCCCATCCTCACGTTGTACTAAAAGACAGTAGGCACACAATTCCTTTGGCCCTCTCAGTCTGTTTCACCATGCTTGGCTTCAGCAACACCGTGTTTCCATTCTGGGAAGCCATATCTCCTGACAGCTAACCCTAACTTGGGTCTTAACCCTAATTTTTTTCTTCCGACTGAAACATTTCCCTGTCCACATGGTGTACTAACTGGCAGTATGTTATACTCCTGATGGCCTACTCAGTCTGTTTTACCAATCTAGGCTTCACCAAAACCCTGGTTACATCCTGGGAAGCCAAGTCTCCCCAACCCTAACCCTAATTTGAGTCTCAACCCTCATTTCCTTTTGGGACTGAAACATACCGCCATCCACAGAGTGTACCAAATGTCAGTATGGAAGACATCTTGATGTCCCACTCAGTCTGATTCAGCAAGCTAGGCTTCACCAAGGACCCATTTCCAACCTGGGAAGCCACATCTCCCCAACCCTAATCCTAACTTGAGACTTAACCTGATTTTCTTGTGCAAATGTAACAAACCCCCATCCTCATGTGGTACTAAAAGACAGTAGGCACACAATTCCTTTGGTCCTCTCAGTCTGTTTCACCATGCTTGGCTTCAGCAACACCCTGTTTCCCTTCTGGGAAGCCAAGTCTCCCGACCCCTAACCCTCACTTGGGTCTTAACCCAAATTTCCTCTATGGAATGAAACATCTCCCTCTCCATAGGGTGTATTAACAGGCAGTATGTTATCCTCCTGATGGCCTACTCAGTCTGTTTTACCAATCTATGCTTCACCAAGACCCTGGTTCCATCCTGGGAAACCAATTCTCCCCAACCCTAACCCTAATTTGAGTCTCAGCCCGTTTTTCCTTTTTGGACTGAAACATACCGCCGTCCACAGAGTGTACCAAATGTCAGTATGGAAGCCATCTTGATGGCGACTCAGTCTGATTCACCAAGCTAGGCTTCACCAAGAACTCGTTTTCTACCTGGCAAGCCACATCTCCCCTTCCCTAGCCCTAACATGAGATTTTACCCCAATTTTCTTGTGCAACTGTAACAAACCGCCGTCCACGCTTTGAAGTAAAAGAAAGAAGGCACCCCGTTCTGATGGCCCACTCAGTCTGTTTTAGCAAGCTTGCCTTCACCGAAGCCCTGATTCCATTCGGGGAAGCCCAGTCTCCCCAATCCTAACCCTAACCTGGGTTTTAACCCTAATTTCCGTTTGGGAATCAAACATCCCCCGTCCAAACAGTGTTCTAAAAGACAGGAGGCAACCTTTGGTGAAGCCCCACTCACTCTATTTCAACATGCTTGGCTTTTCAGAGGCCCTGGTTCACTCCTGGGAAGCCAAGTCTCCACAACCCTAACCCTACCTGGAGTCTTAACCCTAATGTTCTTGTGCGACTGTAACAAACGCCCATCCACAGGTTGACAGTAGGCACACCACTCCTTTGGCCCTGTCAGTCTGTTTCACCATGCTTGGCTTCAGCAACACCCTGTTTCCCTTCTGGGAAGCCAAGTCTCCCGACCCCTAACCCTCACTTGGGTCTTAACCCAAATTTCCTCTATGGAATGAAACATGTCCCTGTCCACATGGTGTACTAACTGGCAGTATGTTATACTCCTGATGGCCTACTCAGTCTGTTTTACCAATCTAGGCTTCACCAAAACCCTGGTTACATCCTGGGAAGCCAAGTGTCCCCAACCCTATCCCTAATTTGAGTCTCAACCCTCATTTCCTTTTGGGACTGAAACATACCGCCATCCACAGAGTGTACCAAATGTCAGTATGGAAGACATCTTGATGTCCCACTCAGTCTGATTCAGCAAGCTAGGCTTCACCAAGGACCCATTTCCAACCTGGGAAGCCACATCTCCCCAACCCTAACCCTAACTTCCGACTTAACCCTGATTTTCTTGTGCAAATGTAACAAACCCCCATCCTCATGTTGTACTAAAAGACAGTAGGCATACAATTCCTTTGGCCGTCTCAGTCTGTTTCACCATGCTTGGCTTCAGCAACACCCTGTTTCCATTCTGGGAAGCCATGTCTCCTGACCGCTAACCCTAACTTGGGTCTTAACCCTAATTTTTTCTTTGGACTGAAACATTTCCCTGTCCACATGGTGTACTAACTGGCAGTATGTTCTCCTCCTGATGGCCTACTCAGTCTGTTTTAGCAATCTAGGCTTCACCAAGACCCTGGTTACATCCTGGGAAGCCAAGTCTCCCCAACCCTAACCCTAATTTGAGTCTCAGGCCAAATTTCCTTTTTGGACTGAAACATACCGCCGTCCACAGAGTGTACCAAATGTCAGTATGGAAGCCATCTTGATGTCCCACTCAGTCTGATTCAGCAAGCTAGGCTTCACCAAGGACGCGTTTCCAACCTGGGAAGCCACATCTCCCCAACCCTAACCCTAACTTGAGACTTAACCTGATTTTCTTGTGCAAATTTAACAAACCCCCATCCTCATGTCCTACTAAAAGACAGTAGGCACACGATTCGTTTGGCCCTCTCAGTCTGTTTCACCATGCTTTGCTTCAGCAACACCCTGTTTCCATTCTGGGAAGCCAAGTCTCCCGACCCCTAACCCTCACTTGGGTCTTAACCCAAATATCCTCTATGGAATGAAACATCTCCCTCTCCATAGGGTGTATTAACAGGCAGTATGTTATCCTCCTGATGGCCTACTCAGTCTGTTTTACCAGTCTATGCTTCACCAAGACCCTGGTTCCATCCTGGGAAACCAATTCTCCCCAACCCTAACCCTAATTTGAGTCTCAGCCCGTTTTTCCTTTTTGGACTGAAACATACCGCCGTCCACAGAGTGTACCAAATGTCAGTATGGAAGCCATCTTGATGGCGACTCAGTCTGATTCACCTAGCTAGGCTTCACCAAGACCTCGTTTTCTACCTGGCAAGCCACATCTCCCCTTCCCTAGCCCTAACATGAGATTTTACCCCAATTTTCTTGTGCAACTGTAACAAACCGCCGTCCACGCTTTGAAGTAAAAGAAAGAAGGCACCCCGTTCTGATGGCCCACTCAGTCTGTTTTAGCAAGCTTGCCTTCACCAAAGCCCTGATTCCATTCGGGGAAGCCCAGTCTCCCCAATCCTAACCCTAACCTGGGTTTTAACCCTAATTTCCGTTTGGGAATCAAACATCCCCCGTCCAAACAGTGTTCTAAAAGACAGGAGGCAACCCTTGGTGAAGCCCCACTCACTCTATTTCAACATGCTTGGCTTTTCAGAGGCCCTGGTTCACTCCTGGGAAGCCAAGTCTCCACAACCCTAACCCTACCTGGAGTCTTAACCCTAATGTTCTTGTGCGACTGTAACAAACGCCCATCCACAGGTTGACAGTAGGCACACCACTCCTTTGGCCCTGTCAGTCTGTTTCACCATGCTTGGCTTCAGCAACACCCTGTTTCCCTTCTGGGAAGCCAAGTCTCCCGACCCCTAACCCACACTTGGGTCTTAACCCAAATTTCCTCTATGGAATGAAACATGTCCCTGTCCATAGGGTGTATTAACAGGCAGTATGTTATCCTCCTGATGGCCTACTCAGTCTGTTTTACCAATCTATGCTTCACCAAGACCCTGGTTCCATCCTGGGAAACCAAGTCTCCCCAACCCTAACCCTAATTTGAGTCTTAGCCCTAATTTCCTTTTTGGACTGAAACATACCGCCGTCCACAGAGTGTACCAAATGTCAGTATGGAAGACATCTTGATGTCCCACTCAGTCTGATTCAGCAAGCTAGGCTTCACCAAGGACCTATTTCCAGCCTGGGAAGCCACATCTCCCCAACCCTAACCCTAACTTGAGACTCAACCTGATTTCGTTGTGCAAATGTAACAAACCCCCATCCTCATGTTGTACTAAAAGACAGTAGGCACACAATTCCTTTGGCCCTCTCAGTCTGTTTCACCATGCTTGGCTTCAGCAACACCCTGTTTCCATTCTGGGAAGCCATGTCTCCTGACCGCTAACCCTAACTTGGGTCTTAACCCTAATTTTTTCTTTGGACTGAAACATTTCCCTGTCCACATGGTGTACTAACTGGCAGTATGTTCTCCTCCTGATGGCCTACTCAGTCTGTTTTAGCAATCTAGGCTTCACCAAGACCCTGGTTACATCCTGGGAAGCCAAGTCTCCCCAACCATAACCCTAATTTGAGTCTCAGGCCAAATTTCCTTTTTGGACTGAAACATACCGCCGTCCACAGAGTGTACCAAATGTCAGTATGGAAGCCATCTTGATGTCCCACTCAGTCTGATTCAGCAAGCTAGGCTTCACCAAGGACCCGTTTCCAACCTGGGAAGCCACATCTCCCCAACCCTAACCCTAACTTGAGACTTAACCTGATTTTCTTGTGCGAATGTAACAAACCCCCATCCTCATGTTGTACTAAAAGACAGTAGGCACACAATTCCTTTGGCCCTCTCAGTCTGTTTCACCATGCTTGGCTTCAGCAACACCCTGTTTCCCTTCTGGGAAGCCATGTCTCCTGACCGCTAACCCTAACTTGGGTTTTAACCCTAATTTTTTCCTTGGACTGAAACATTTCCCTGTCCACATGGTGTACTAACTGGCAGTATGTTATCCTCCTGATGGCCTACTCAGTCTGTTTTACCAATCTAGGCTTCACCAAAACCCTGGTTACATCCTGGGAAGCCAAGTCTCCCCAACCCTAACCCTAATTTGAGTCTCAGGCTTAATTTCCTTTTTGGACTGAAACATACCGCCGTCCACAGAGTGTACCAAATGTCAGTATGGAAGACATCTTGATGTCCCACTCAGTCTGATTCAGCAAGCTAGGCTTCACCAAGGACCCGTTTCCAACCTGGAAAGCCACATCTCCCCAACCCTAACCCTAACTTGAGACTTAACCTGATTTTCTTGTGCAAATGTAACAAACCCCCATCCTCATGTTGTACTAAAAGACAGTAGGCACACAATTCCTTTGGCCCTCTCAGTCTGTTTCACCATGCTTGGCTTCAGCAACACCCTGTTTCCCTTCTGGGAAGCCAAGTCTCCCAACCCCTAACCCTCACTTGGGTCTTAACCCAAATATCCTCTATGGAATGAAACATCTCCCTCTCCATAGGGTGTATTAACAGGCAGTATGTTATCCTCCTGATGGCCTACTCAGTCTGTTTTACCAATCTATGCTTCACCAAGACCCTGGTTCCATCCTGGGAAACCAATTCTCCCCAACCCTAACCCTAATTTGATTCTTAGCCCTTTTTTCCTTTTTGGACTGAAACATACCGCCGTCCACAGAGTGTACCAAATGTCAGTATGGAAGCCACCTTGATGGCGACTAAGTCTGATTCACCAAGCTAGGCTTCACCAAGAACTCGTTTTCTACCTGGCAAGCCACATCTCCCCATCCCTAGCCCTAACATGAGATTTTACCCCAATTTTCTTGTGCAACTGTAACAAACCGCCGTCCACACTTTGCACTAAAAGATAGTACGCACCCCGTTCTGATGTCCCACTCAGTCTGTTTTACCATGCTCGCCTTCACCAACACCCTGTTTCCATTCTGGGAAGCCCATTCTCCCGAACCCTACCCTAACTTGGGTTTTAACCCTAATTTCCTCTTGGGAATGAAACATCCCCAGTCCACACAGTGTACTAAAAGACAGGAGGCAACTTTCATGAAGGCCCACTCATTCTCTTTCAACATGTTTGGCTTTTCCGAGGCCATGGTTCACTCCTGGGAAGTCAAGTCTCCCCAACCCTAACCCTAACTTGGATCTTAACCCTAATTTCCTCTTGGGACTGAAACATGTCCCTGTCAACACTGTGTACTAACAGGCAATATATTATCCTCCTGATGGCCCATTCAGTCTGTTTTACCAATCGAGGCTTCACCAAGACCCTGGTTCCATCCTGGGAAGCCCAGTCTGCCCAACCCTAACCCTAACTTGGTTTTTAACCCAAATATTGTCGAGGAACTTTAACATCCCATATTCCACACGGTGTACTAAAAGACAGGAGGAAACCCATCCTGATGGGCCACTCAATCTGTTTCAGCATGCTTGGCTTTAGCGAGTTCCTGTTTCCCTCCTGAGAAGGCCAGTCTCCCCAACCCTAACCCTAATTAGAGTATCAACCCTAATTTCCTTTTTGGACTGAAACATACCGCCGTCCACAGAGTGTACCAAATATCAGTATGGAAGACATCTTGATGTCCCACTCAGTCTGATTCAGCAAGCTAGGCTTCACCAAGGACCCGTTTCCAACCTGGGAAGCCACATCTCCCCAACCCTAACCCTAACTTGAGACTTAAAGCTGATTTTCTTGTGCAAATGTAACAAACCCCCATCCTCATGTTGTACTAAAAGACAGTAGGCACACAATTCCTTTGGCCCTCTCAGTCTGTTTCACCATGCTTGGCTTCAGCAACACCCTGTTTCCCTTCTGGGAAGCCATGTCTCCTGACCTCTAACCCTAACTTGGGTCTTAACCCTAATTTTTTCTTTGGACTGAAACATTTCCCTGTCCACATGGTGTACTATCTGGCAGTATGTTATACTCCTGATGGCCTACTCAGTCTGTTTTACCAATCTAGGCTTCACCAAAACCCTGGTTACATCCTGGGAAGCCAAGTCTCCCCAACCCTAACCCTAATTTGAGTCTCACGCCTCGTTTCCTTTTGGGACTGAAACATACCGCCGTCCACAGAGTGTACCAAATGTCAGTATGGAAGACATCTTGATGTCCCACTCAGTCTGATTCAGCAAGCTAGGCTTCACCAAGGACCCGTTTCCAACCTGGGAAGCCACATCTCCCCAACCCTAACCCTAACTTGAGACTTTACCCTGATTTTCTTGTGCAAATGTAACAAACCCCCATCCTCATGTTGTACTAAACGACAGTAGGCACCCCGTTCTGATTACCCACTTTGTGTGTTCTACTAAGCTTGGCTTCAGCAACACCCTGTTTCCATTCTGGGAAGCCCAGTCTCCCCAACCCTAATCCTAACTTGGGTTTTAACCCAAATATTGTAGAGGAATGTGAACATCCCACAGTCCACACGGTGTAGTAAAAGACAGGAGGCAACCCATCCTAATGGGCCACTCACTGTGTTTCACTGTGCTTGGCTTTACCGAGGTCCTGGTTCCCTCCTGAGAATCCCAGTTTCCCCAACCCTAACCCTATTTTGAGTTTCAGCCCTAATTTCCTTTTTGGACCGAAACATACCGCCATCCACAGAGTGTACCAAACGTCAGTATGGAAGCCATCTTGATGGCGACTCAGTCTTATTCACCAAGCTAGGCTTCACCAAGAACTCGTTTTCTACCTGGCAAGCCACATCTCCCCATCACTAGCCCTAACATGAGATTTTACCCTAATTTTCTTGTGCAATTGTAAGAAACCGCCGTCCACGCTTTGTAGTAAAAGAAAGAAGGCACCCCGTTCTGATGGCCCACTCAGTCTGTTTTACCAAACTTACCGTCACCAACACCTTCTTTCCGTTCTGGGAAGACCAGTCTCCCGAACCCTAACCCTAACATGGGTTTTAACCCTAATTTCCTTTTGGGGATGAAACATCCCCCCGTCCACACAGTGTACTAAAAGACAGGAGGTAACCTTTCATGAAGGCCCACTCATTCTCTTTCAACATGCTTTTCTTTTCCGAGGCCATGGTTCACTCCTGGGAAGGCAAGTCTCCCCAACCCTAACCCTAACTTGGGTCTTAACCCTAATTTTTTCTTTGGACTGAAACATTTCCCTGTCCACATGGTATACTAACTGGCAGTATGTTATACTCCTGACGGTCTACTCAGTCTGTTTTACCAATCGAGGTTTCACCAAGACCCTGGTTCCATCCTGGGAAGCCCAGTCTCCCCAACGCTAACTCTAACTTGGGTTTCAACCCAAATATTGTAGAGGAACGTTAACATCCCACAGTTCACAAGGTGTAGTAAAAGACAAGAGGCAACCCATCCTGTTGGGCCACTCAATCGGTGTCACCATGCTTGGCTTTACCGAGTTCCTGTTTCCCTCCTGAGTAGCCCAGTCTCCCCAACCCTAATCCTAATTGGAATCTCAACACTAATCTCCTTTTTGGACTGAAACATACCGCCGTCCACAGAGTGTACCAAATGTCAGTATGGAAGCCATCTTGTTGTCCCACTCAGTCTGATTCACCAAGCTAGGCTTCACCAAGAACCCATTTCCAACCTGGGAAGTCCAGTCTCCCAAACCCTAACCCCAACGTCGGTTTTAACCCTAATTTCCTTTTAGGAATGAAACATCCCCCCATCCACACGGTGTTCTAGAAGAAAGGAGGCAACCCTTCGTGAAGGCCCACTCATTCTGTTTCAACATGCTTGGCTTTTCCGAGGCCCTGGTTCACTCCTGGGAAGCCACGTCTCCCCAACCCTAACTCTAACTTGAGACTTAACCTAATTTTCTTGTGCAACTGTAACAAACCGCCGTCCACACTTTGCACTAAAAGATAGTACGCACCCCGTTCTGATGTCCCACTCAGTCTGTTTTACCATGCTCGCCTTCACCAACACCCTGTTTCCATTCTGGGAAGCCCATTTTCCCGAACCCTACCCTAACTTGGGTTTTAACCCTAATTTCCTCTTGGGAATGAAACATCCCCCCGTCCACACAGTGTACTAAAAGACAGGAGGCAACTTTCGTGAAGGCCCACTCATTCTCTTTCAACATGCTTTTCTTTTCCGAGGCCATGGTTCACTCCTGGGAAGTCAAGTCTCCCCAACCCTAACCCTAACTTGGATCTTAACCCTAATTTCCTCTTGGGACTGAAACATGTCCCTGTCCACACTGTGTACTAACGGGCAATATATTATCCTCCTGATGGCCCATTCAGTCTGTTTTACCAATCGAGGCTTCACCAAGACCCTGGTTCCATCCTGGGAAGCCCAGTCTGCCCAACCCTAACCCTAACTTGGTTTTTAACCCAAATATTGTAGAGGAACTTTAACATCCCACATTCCACACGGTGTACTAAAAGACAGGAGGAAACCCATCCTGATGGGCCACTCAATCTGTTTCAGCATGCTTGGCTTTAGCGAGTTCCTGTTTCCCTCCTGAGAAGGCCAGTCTCCCCACCCCTAACCCTAATTAGAGTATCCACCCTAATTTCCTTTTTGGACTGAAACATACCGCCGTCCACAGAGTGTACCAAATATCAGTATGGAAGCCATCTTGTTGTCCCACTCAGTCTGATTCATCAAGCTTGGCTTCACCAAGAACCCGTTTCCAACCTGGGAAGCCACATCTCCCCAACCCTTACCCTAACTTGAGTCTTAACCCTCATTTTCTTGTGCAACTGTAATAAACCCCCATCCACATGTTGTACTAAAAGACAGAAGGTACACCATTCTTTTGGCCCTCTCAGTCTGTTTCACCATGCTTGCCTTCAGCAAACCCTGTTTCCATTTTGGGATGCCAAGCCTCCCGACCCCTAAGCCTAACTTGGCACTTAACCCTAATTTCCTCTTTGGACTGAAACATGTCCCTGTCCACATGGTATACTAACGGGCAGTACGTTATCCTCCTGATGGCCTACTCAGTCTGTTTTACCAATCTAGGCTTCACCAAGGCTCTGGTTCCATCCAGGGAAGCCCAGTCTCCCCAACCCTAACCCTAACTTGGGTTTTAACCCAAATTTTGTTTAGGAACTTCAACATCCCCCAGTTCACACGGTGTGCTAAAGGCAGGAGGCAACCCATCCTGAAGGCCCACTCATTTTATTTCAACATGCCTGGCTTTCCCGACGCCCTGGTAAACTCCTGGGAATCGAAGTCTCCCCAACCCTAACCCTCACTTGGGTTTTAACTCAAATATTGTAGAAGGACGTTAACATCCCACAGTTCACAAGGTGTAGTACAAGACAAGAGGTAACCCATCCTTTTGGGCCACTCAATTGGTTTCACCATGCTTGGCTTTACCGAGGTCCTGGTTCCCTCCTGAGAAGCCCAGTTTCCCAACCCTAATCCTAATTGGAGTCTCAACACTAATCTCCTTTTTGGACTGAAACATACCGCCGTCCACAGAGTGTACCAAATGTCAGCATGGAAGGCATCTTGTTGTCCCACTCAGTCTGATTCACCAAGCTAGGCTTCACCAAGAACCCATTTCCAACCTGGGAAGTCCAGTCTCCCAAACCCTAACCCCAATGTCGGTTTTAACCCTCATTTCCTTTTGGGAATGAAACATCCCCCCCATCCACACGGTGTTCTAGAAGACAGGAGGCAACCCTTCGTGAAGGCCCACTCATTCTGTTTCAACATCCTTGGCTTTTCCGAGGCCATGGTTCACTCCTGGGAAGGCAAGTCTCCCCAACCCTAACCCTAACTTGGATCTTAACCCTAATTTCCTCTTGGGACTGAAACATGTCCCTGTCCACACTGTGTACTAACAGGCAGTATGTTATCCTCCTGATGGCCTACTCAGTCTGTTTTACCAATCGAGGCTTCACCAAGACCCTGGTTCCATCCTGGGAAACCAATTCTCCCCAACCCTAACCCTAATTTGAGTCTTAGCCCTTTTTTCCTTTTTGGACTGAAACATACCGCCGTCCACAGAGTGTACCAAATGTCAGTATGGAAGCCATCTTGATGGCGACTCAGTCTGATTCACCAAGCTAGGGTTCACCAAGAACTCGTTTTCTACCTGGCAAGCCACATCTGCCCATCCCTAGCCCTAACATGAGATTTTACCCCAATTTTCTTGTGCAACTGTAACAAACCGCCGTCCATGCTTTGTAGTAAAAGAAAGAAGGCACCCCGTTCTGATGGCCCACTCAGTCTGTTTTAGCAAGCTTGCCTTCACCAAAGCCCTGTTTCCATTCAGGGAAGCCCAGTCTCCCCAATCCTAACCCTAACCTGGGTTTTAACCCTAATTTCCGTTTGGGAATTAAACATCCCCCGTCCAAACAGTGTTCTAAAAGACAGGAGGCAACCCTTGGTGAAGCCCCACTCACTCTATTTCAACATGCTTGGCTTTTCAGAGGCCCTGGTTCACTCCTGGGAAGCCAAGTCTCCACAACCCTAACCCTACCTGGAGTCTTAACCCTAATGTTCTTGTGCGACTGTAACAAACGCCCACCCACAGGTTGACAGTAGGCACACCACTCCTTTGGCCCTGTCAGTCTGTTTCACCATGCTTGGCATCAGCAACACCCTGTTTCCCTTCTGGGAAGCCAAGTCTCCCGACCCCTAACCCTCACTTGGGTCTTAACCCTAATTTCCTCTATGGAATGAAACATGTCCCTGTCCATAGGGTGTATTAACAGGCAGTATGTTATCCTCCTGATGGCCTACTCAGTCTGTTTTACCAATCTAGGCTTCACCAAGACCCTGGTTCCATCCGGGGAAACAAGTCTCCCCAACCCTAACCCTAATTTGAGTCTCAGGCCTAATTTCCTTTTTGGACTGAAACATACCGCCGTCCACAGAGTGTACCAAATGTCAGTATGGAAGACATCTTGATGTCCCACTCAGTCTGATTCAGCAAGTTAGGCTTCACCAAGGACCCGTTTCCAACCTGGGAAGCCACATCTCCCCAACCCTAACCCTAACTTGAGACTTAACCTGATTTTCTTGTGCGAATGTAACAAACCCCCATCCTCATGTTGTACTGAAAGACAGTAGGCACACAATTCCTTTGGCCCTCTCAGTCTGTTTCACCATGCTTGGCTTCAGCAACACCCTGTTTCCATTCTGGGAAGCCATGTCTCCTGACCGCTAACCCTAACTTGGGTCTTAACCCTAATTTTTTCTTCCGACTGAAACATTTCCCTGTCCACATGGTGTACTAACTGGCAGTATGTTATACTCCTGATGGCCTACTCAGTCTGTTTTACCAATCTAGGCTTCACCAAAACCCTGGTTACATCCTGGGAAGCCAAGTCTCCCCAACCCTAACCCTAATTTGAGTCTCAACCCTCATTTTCTTTTTGGACTGAAACATACCGCCGTCCACAGAGTGTATCAAATGTCAGTATGGAAGACATCTTGATGTCCCACTCAGTCTGATTCAGCAAGTTAGGCTTCACCAAGGACCCGTTTCCAACCTGGGAAGCCACATCTCCCCAACCCTAACCCTAACTTCTGACTTAACCCTGATTTTCTTGTGCAAATGTAACAAACCCCCATCCTCATGTTGTACTAAAAGACAGTAGGCATACAATTCCTTTGGCCCTCTCAGTCTGTTTCACCATGCTTGGCTTCAGCAACACCCTGTTTCCATTCTGGGAAGCCATGTCTCCTGACCGCTAACCCTAACTTGGGTCTTAACCCTAATTTTTTCTTTGGACTGAAACATTTCCCTGTCCACATGGTGTACTAACTGGCAGTATGTTATCCTCCTGATGGACTACTCAGTCTGTTTTAGCAATCTAGGCTTCACCAAGACCCTGGTTACATCCTGGGAAGCCAAGTCTCCCCAACCCTAACCCTAATTTGAGTCTCAGGCCAAATTTCCTTTTTGGACTGAAACATACCGCCGTCCACAGAGTGTACCAAATGTCAGTATGGAAGCCATCTTGATGTCCCACTCAGTCTGATTCAGCAAGCTAGGCTTCACCAAGGATGCGTTTCCAACCTGGGAAGCCACATCTCCCCAACCCTAACCCTCACTTGAGACTTAACCTGATTTTCTTGTGCGAATGTAACAAACCCCCATCCTCATGTTCTACTAAAAGACAGTAGGCACACAATTCCTTTGGCCCTCTCAGTCTGTTTCACCATGCTTGGCTTCAGCAACACCCTGTTTCCCTTCTGGGAAGCCATGTCTCCTGACCGCTAAGCCTAACTTGGGTTTTAACCCTAATTTTTTCCTTGGACTGAAACATTTCCCTGTCCACATGGTGTACTAACTGGCAGTATGTTATCCTCCTGATGGCCTACTCAGTCTGTTTTACCAATCTAGGCTTCACCAAAACCCTGGTTACATCCTGGGAAGCCAAGTCTCCCCAACCCTAACCCTAATTTGAGTCTCAGGCCTAATTTCCTTTTTGGACTGAAACATAACGCCGTCCACAGAGTGTACCAAATGTCAGTATGGAAGACATCTTGATGTCCCACTCAGTCTGATTCAGCAAGCTAGGCTTCACCAAGGACGCGTTTCCAACCTGGAAAGCCACATCTCCCCAACCCTAACCCTAACTTGACACTTAACCTGATTTTCTTGTGCAAATGTAACAAACCCCCATCCTCATGTTGTACTAAAAGACAGTAGGCACACAATTCCTTTGGCCCTCTCAGTCTGTTTCACCATGCTTGGCTTCAGCAACACCCTGTTTCCCTTCTGGGAAGCCATGTCTCCTGACCGCTAACCCTAACTTGGGTCTTAACCCTAATTTTTTCCTTGGACTGAAACATTTCCCTGTCCACATGGTGTACTAACTGGCAGTATGTTATACTCCTGATGGCCTACTCAGTCTGTTTTACCAATCTAGGCTTCACCAAAACACTGGTTACATCCTGGGAAGCCAAGTCTCCCCAACCCTAACCCTAATTTGAGTCTCAGGCCAATTTCCTTTTTGGACTGAAACATAATGCCGTCCACAGAGTGTACCAAATGTCAGTATGGAAGACATCTTGATGTCCCTCTCAGTCTGATTCAGCATGTTAGGCTTCACCAAGGACCCGTTTCCAACCTGGGAAGCCACATCTCCCCATCGCTAGCCCTAACTTGACACTTAACCTGATTTTCTTGTGCAAATGTAACAAACCCCCATCCTCATGTTGTACTAAAAGACAGTAGGCACACAATTCCTTTGGCCCTCTCAGTCTGTTTCACCATGCTTGGCTTCAGCAACACCCTGTTTCCCTTCTGGGAAGCCATGTCTCCTGACCGCTAACCCTAACTTGGGTCTTAACCCTAATTTTTTCCTTGGACTGAAACATTTCCCTGTCCACATGGTGTACTAACTGGCAGTATGTTATACTCCTGATGGCCTACTCAGTCTGTTTTACCAATCTAGGCTTCACCAAAACCCTGGTTACATCCTGGGAAGCCAAGTCTCCCCAACCCTAACCCTAATTTGAGTCTTAGCCCTTTTTTCCTTTTTGGACTGAAACATACCGCCGTCCACAGAGTGTACCAAATGTCAGTATGGAAGCCATCTTGATGGCGACTCAGTCTGATTCACCAAGCTAGGCTTCACCAAGAACTCGTTTTCTACCTGGCAAGCCACATCTCCCCATCCCTAGCCCTAACATGAGATTTTACCCCAATTTTCTTGTGCAACTGTAACAAACCGCCGTCCACGCTTTGTAGTAAAAGAAAGAAGGCACCCCGTTCTGATGGCCCACTCAGTCTGTTTTAGCAAGCTTGCCTTCACCAAAGCCCTGTTTCCATTCGGGGAAGCCCAGTCTCCCCAATCCTAACCCTAACCTGGGTTTTAACCCTAATTTCCGTTTGGGAATCAAACATCCCCCGTCCAAACAGTGTTCTAAAAGACAGGAGGCAACCCTTGGTGAAGCCCCACTCACTCTATTTCAACATGCTTGGCTTTTCAGAGGCCCTGGTTCACTCCTGGGAAGCCAAGTCTCCACAACCCTAACCCTACCTGGAGTCTTAACCCTAATGTTCTTGTGCGACTGTAACAAACGCCCATCCACAGGTTGACAGTAGGCACACCACTCCTTTGGCCCTGTCAGTCTGTTTCACCATGCTTGGCTTCAGCAACACCCTGTTTCCCTTCTGGGAAGCCAAGTCTCCCGACCCCTAACCCTCACTTGGGTCTTAACCCAAATTTCCTCTATGGATTGAAACATGTCCCTGTCCATAGGGTGTATTAACAGGCAGTATGTCATCCTTCTGATGGCCTACTCAGTCTGTTTTACCAAATTAGGCTTCACCAAGACCCTGGTTCCCTCCTGGGAAAACAAGTCTCCCCAACCCTAAAACTAATTTGAGTCTCAGGCCTAATTTCCTTTTTGGACTGAAACATACTGCCGTCCACAGAGTGTACCAAATGTCAGTATGGAAGACATCTTGATGTCCCACTCAGTCTGATTCAGCAAGTTAGGCTTCACCAAGGACCCGTTTCCAACCTGGGAAGCCACATCTCCCCAACCCTAACCCTAACTTGAGACTTAACCTGATTTTCTTGTGCAAATTTAACAAACCCCCATCCTCATGTCCTACTAAAAGACAGTAGGCACACGATTCGTTTGGCCCTCTCAGTCTGTTTCACCATGCTTGGCTTCAGCAACACCCTGTTTCCCTTCTGGGAAGCCAAGTCTCCCGACCCCTAACCCTCACTTGGGTCTTAACCCAAATATCCTCTATGGAATGAAACATCTCCCTCTCCATAGGGTGTATTAACAGGCAGTATGTTATCCTCCGGATGGCCTACTCAGTCTGTTTTACCAATCTATGCTTCACCAAGACCCTGGTTCCATCCTGGGAAACCAATTCTCCCCAACCCTAACCCTAATTTGAGTCTCAGCCCATTTTTCCTTTTTGGACTGAAACATACCGCCGTCCACAGAGTGTACCAAATGTCAGTATGGAAGCCATCTTGATGGCGACTCAGTCTGATTCACCAAGCTAGGCTTCACCAAGAACTCGTTTTCTACCTGGCAAGCCACATCTCCCCTTCCCTAGCCCTAACATGAGATTTTACCCCAATTTTCTTGTGCAACTGTAACAAACCGCCGTCCACGCTTTGAAGTAAAAGAAAGAAGGCACCCCGTTCTGATGGCCCACTCAGTCTGTTTTAGCAAGCTTGCCTTCACCAAAGCCCTGATTCCATTCGGGGAAGCCCAGTCTCCCCAATCCTAACCCTAACCTGGGTTTTAACCCTAATTTCCGTTTGGGAATCAAACATCCCCCGTCCAAACAGTGTTCTAAAAGACAGGAGGCAACCCTTGGTGAAGCCCCACTCACTCTATTTCAACATGCTTGGCTTTTCAGAGGCACTGGTTCACTCCTGGGAAGCCAAGTCTCCACAACCCTAACCCTACCTGGAGTCTTAACCCTAATGTTCTTGTGCGACTGTAACAAACGCCCATCCACAGGTTGACAGTAGGCACACCACTCCTTTGGCCCTGTCAGTCTGTTTCACCATGCTTGGCTTCAGCAACACCCTGTTTCCCTTCTGGGAAGCCAAGTCTCCCGACCCCTAACCCTCACTTGGGTCTTAACCCAAATTTCCTCTATGGAATGAAACATGTCCCTGTCCATAGGGTGTATTAACAGGCAGTATGTTATCCTCCTGATGGCCTACTCAGTCTGTTTTACCAATCTAGGCTTCACCAAGACCCTGGTTCCATCCGGGGAAACAAGTCTCCCCAACCCTAACCCTAATTTGAGTCTCAGGCCTAATTTCCTTTTTGGACTGAAACATACCGCCGTCCACAGAGTGTACCAAATGTCAGTATGGAAGACATCTTGATGTCCCACTCAGTCTGATTCAGCAAGTTGGGCTTCACCAAGGACCCCTTTCCAACCTGGGAAGCCACATCTCCCCAACCCTAACCCTAACTTGAGACTTAACCTGATTTTCTTGTGCGAATGTAACAAACCCCCATCCTCATGTTGTACTGAAAGACAGTAGGCACACAATTCCTTTGGCCCTCTCAGTCTGTTTCACCATGCTTGGCTTCAGCAACACCCTGTTTCCATTCTGGGAAGCCATGTCTCCTGACCGCTAACCCTAACTTGGGTCTTAACCCTAATTTTTTCTTCCGACTGAAACATTTCCCTGTCCACATGGTGTACTAACTGGCAGTATGTTATCCTCCTGATGGCCTACTCAGTCTGTTTTACCAATCTAGGCTTCACCAAAACCCTGGTTACATCCTGGGAAGCCAAGTCTCCCCAACCCTAACCCTAATTTGAGTCTCAACCCTCATTTTCTTTTTGGACTGAAAAATACCGCCGTCCACAGAGTGTATCAAATGTCAGTATGGAAGACATCTTGATGTCCCACTCAGTCTGATTCAGCACGTTAGGCTTCACCAAGGACCCGTTTCCAACCTGGGAAGCCACATCTCCCCAACCCTCACCCTAACTTCTGACTTAACCCTGATTTTCTTGTGCAAATGTAACAAACCCCCATCCTCATGTTGTACTAAAAGACAGTAGGCATACAATTCCTTTGGCCCTCTCAGTCTGTTTCACCATGCTTGGCTTCAGCAACACCCTGTTTCCATTCTGGGAAGCCATGTCTCCTGACCGCTAACCCTAACTTGGGTCTTAACCCTAATTTTTTCTTTGGACTGAAACATTTCCCTGTCCACATGGTGTACTAACTGGCAGTATGTTATCCTCCTGATGGCCTACTCAGTCTGTTTTAGCAATCTAGGCTTCACCAAGACCCTGGTTACATCCTGGGAAGCCAAGTCTCCCCAACCCTAACCCTAATTTGAGTCTCAGGCCAAATTTCCTTTTTGGACTGAAACATACCGCCGTCCACAGAGTGTACCAAATGTCAGTATGGAAGCCATCTTGATGTCCCACTCAGTCTGATTCAGCAAGCTAGGCTTCACCAAGGATGCGTTTCCAACCTGGGAAGCCACATCTCCCCAACCCTAACCCTCACTTGAGACTTAACCTGATTTTCTTGTGCAAATGTAACAAACCCCCATCCTCATGTTCTACTAAAAGACAGTAGGCACACAATTCCTTTGGCCCTCTCAGTCTGTTTCACCATGCTTGGCTTCAGCAACACCCTGTTTCCCTTCTGGGAAGCCATGTCTCCTGACCGCTAACCCTAACTTGGGTTTTAACCCTAATTTTTTCCTTGGACTGAAACATTTCCCTGTCCACATGGTGTACTAACTGGCAGTATGTTATCCTCCTGATGGCCTACTCAGTCTGTTTTACCAATCTAGGCTTCACCAAAACCCTGGTTACATCCTGGGAAGCCAAGTCTCCCCAACCCTAACCCTAATTTGAGTCTCAGGCCTAATTTCCTTTTTGGACTGAAACATAACGCCGTCCACAGAGTGTACCAAATGTCAGTATGGAAGACATCTTGATGTCCCACTCAGTCTGATTCAGCAAGCTAGGCTTCACCAAGGACGCGTTTCCAACCTGGAAAGCCACATCTCCCCAACCCTAACCCTAACTTGACACTTAACCTGATTTTCTTGTGCAAATGTAACAAACCCCCATCCTCATGTTGTACTAAAAGACAGTAGGCACACAATTCCTTTGGCCCTCTCAGTCTGTTTCACCATGCTTGGCTTCAGCAACACCCTGTTTCCCTTCTGGGAAGCCATGTCTCCTGACCGCTAACCCTAACTTGGGTCTTAACCCTAATTTTTTCCTTGGACTGAAACATTTCCCTGTCCACATGGTGTACTAACTGGCAGTATGTTATACTCCTGATGGCCTACTCAGTCTGTTTTACCAATCTAGGCTTCACCAAAACACTGGTTACATCCTGGGAAGCCAAGTCTCCCCAACCCTAACCCTAATTTGAGTCTCAGGCCCAATTTCCTTTTTGGACTGAAACATAATGCCGTCCACAGAGTGTACCAAATGTCAGTATGGAAGACATCTTGATGTCCCTCTCAGTCTGATTCAGCATGTTAGGCTTCACCAAGGACCCGTTTCCAACCTGGGAAGCCACATCTCCCCATCGCTAGCCCTAACATGAGATTTTACCCTAATTTTCTTGTGCAAATGTAACAAACCCCCATCCTCATGTTCTACTAAAAGACAGTAGGCACACAATTCCTTTGGCCCTCTCAGTCTGTTTCACCATGCTTGGCTTCACCAACACCCTGTTTCCCTTCTGGGAAGCCATGTCTCCTGACCGCTAACCCTAACTTGGGTCTTAACCCTAATTTTTTCTTTGGACTGAAACAGTTCCCTGTCCACATGGTGTACTAACTGGCAGTATGTTATACTCCTGATGACCTACTCAGTCTGTTTTACCAATCTAGGCTTCACCAAAACCCTGGTTACATCCTGGGAAGCCAATTCTCCCCAACCCTAACCCTAATTTGAGTCTTAGCCCTAATTTCCTTTTTGGACTGAAACATACCGCCGTCCACAGAGTGTACCAAATGTCAGTATGGAAGACATCTTGATGTCCCACTCAGTCTGATTCAGCAAGCTAGGCTTCACCAAGGACCCGTTTCCAACCTGGGAAGCCACATCTCCCCAACCCTAACCCTCACTTGAGACTTAACCTGATTTTCTTGTGCAAATGTAACAAACCCCCATCCTCATGTGGTACTAAAAGACAGTAGGCACACGATTCCTTTGGCCCTCTCAGTCTGTTTCACCATGCTTGGCTTCAGCAACACCGTGTTTCCATTCTGGGAAGCCATATCTCCTGACCGCTAACCCTAACTTGGGTCTTAACCCTAATTTTTTCTTCCGACTGAAACATTTCCCTGTCCACATGGTGTACTAACTGGCAGTATGTTATACTCCTGATGGCCTACTCAGTCTCTTTTACCAATCTAGGCTTCACCAAAACCCTGGTTACAACCTGGGAAGCCAAGTCTCCCCAACCCTAACCCTAATTTGAGTCTCAGGCCTCGTTTCCTTTTGGGACTGAAACATACCGCCGTCCACAGAGTGTACCAAATGTCAGTATGGAAGACATCTTGATGTCCCACTCAGTCTGATTCAGCAAGCTAGGCTTCACCAAGGACCCGTTTCCAACCTGGGAAGCCACATCTCCCCAACCCTAACCCTAACTTGAGACTTAACCTGATTTTCTTGTGCAAATGTAACAAACCCCCATCCTCATGTTGTACTAAAAGACAGTAGGCACACGATTCCTTTGGCCCTCTCAGTCTGTTTCACCATGCTTGGCTTCAGCAACACCCTGTTTCCATTCTGGGAAGCCATGTCTCCTGACCGCTAACCCTAACTTGGGTCTTAACCCTAATTTTTTCTTTGGACTGAAACATTTCCCTGTCCACATGGTGTACTAACTGGCAGTATGTTATACTCCTGATGGCCTACTCAGTCTGTTTTACCAATCTAGGCTTCACCAAAACCCTGGTTACATCCTGGGAAGCCAAGTCTCCCCAACCCTAACCCTAATTTGAGTCTTAGCCCTTTTTTCCTTTTTGGACTGAAACATACCGCCGTCCACAGAGTGTACCAAATGTCAGTATGGAAGCCATCTTGATGGCGACTCAGTCTGATTCACCAAGCTAGGCTTCACCAAGAACTCGTTTTCTACCTGGCAAGCCACATCTCCCCATCCCTAGCCCTAACATGAGATTTTACCCCAATTTTCTTGTGCAACTGTAACAAACCGCCGTCCACGCTTTGTAGTAAAAGAAAGAAGGCACCCCGTTCTGATGGCCCACTCAGTCTGTTTTAGCAAGCTTGCCTTCACCAAAGCCCTGTTTCCATTCGGGGAAGCCCAGTCTCCCCAATCCTAACCCTAACCTGGTTTTTAACCCTAATTTCCGTTTGGGAATCAAACATCCCCCGTCCAAACAGTGTTCTAAAAGACAGGAGGCAACCTTTGGTGAAGCCCCACTCACTCTATTTCAACATGCTTGGCTTTTCAGAGGCCCTGGTTCACTCCTGGGAAGCCAAGTCTCCACAACCCTAACCCTACCTGGAGTCTTAACCCTAATGTTCTTGTGCGACTGTAACAAACGCCCATCCACAGGTTGACAGTAGGCACACCACTCCTTTGGCCCTGTCAGTCTGTTTCACCATGCTTGGCTTCAGCAACACCCTTTTTCCCTTCTGGGAAGCCAAGTCTCCCGACCCCTAACCCTCACTTGGGTCTTAACCCAAATTTCCTCTATGGATTGAAACATGTCCCTGTCCATAGGGTGTATTAACAGGCAGTATGTTATCCTTCTGATGGCCTACTCAGTCTGTTTTACCAAATTTGGCTTCACCAAGACCCTGGTTCCCTCCTGGGAAAACAAGTCTCCCCAACCCTAAAACTAATTTGAGTCTCAGGCCTAATTTCCTTTTTGGACTGAAACATACTGCCGTCCACAGAGTGTACCAAATGTCAGTATGGAAGACATCTTGATGTCCCACTCAGTCTGATTCAGCAAGTTAGGCTTCACCAAGGACCCGTTTCCAACCTGGGAAGCCACATCTCCCCAACCCTAACCCTAACTTGAGACTTAACCTGATTTTCTTGTGCAAATTTAACAAACCCCCATCCTCATGTCCTACTAAAAGACAGTAGGCACACAATTCCTTTGGCCCTCTCAGTCTGTTTCACCATGCTTGGCTTCAGCAACACCCTGTTTCCCTTCTGGGAAGCCAAGTCTCCCGACCCCTAACCCTCACTTGGGTCTTAACCCAAATATCCTCTATGGAATGAAACATCTCCCTCTCCATAGGGTGTATTAACAGGCAGTATGTTATCCTCCGGATGGCCTACTCAGTCTGTTTTACCAATCTATGCTTCACCAAGACCCTGGTTCCATCCTGGGAAACCAATTCTCCCCAACCCTAACCCTAATTTGAGTCTCAGCCCGTTTTTCCTTTTTGGACTGAAACATACCGCCGTCCACAGAGTGTACCAGATGTCAGTATGGAAGCCATCTTGATGGCGACTCAGTCTGATTCACCAAGCTAGGCTTCACCAAGTACTCGTTTTCTACCTGGCAAGCCACATCTCCCCTTCCCTAGCCCTAACATGAGATTTTACCCCAATTTTCTTGTGCAACTGTAACAAACCGCCGTCCACGCTTTGAAGTAAAAGAAAGAAGGCACCCCGTTCTGATGGCCCACTCAGTCTGTTTTAGCAAGCTTGCCTTCACCAAAGCCCTGATTCCATTCGGGGAAGCCCAGTCTCCCCAATCCTAACCCTAACCTGGGTTTTAACCCTAATTTCCGTTTGGGAATCAAACATCCCCCGTCCAAACAGTGTTCTAAAAGACAGGAGGCAACCCTTGGTGAAGCCCCACTCACTCTATTTCAACATGCTTGGCTTTTCAGAGGCCCTGGTTCACTCCTGGGAAGCCAAGTCTCCACAACCCTAACCCTACCTGGAGTCTTAACCCTAATGTTCTTGTGCGACTGTAACAAACGCCCATCCACAGGTTCACAGTAGGCACACCACTCCTTTGGCCCTGTCAGTCTGTTTCACCATGCTTGGCTTCAGCAACACCCTGTTTCCCTTCTGGGAAGCCAAGTCTCCCGACCCCTAACCCTCACTTGGGTCTTAACCCAAATTTCCTCTATGGAATGAAACATGTCCCTGTCCATAGGGTGTATTAACAGGCAGTATGTTATCCTCCTGATGGCCTACTCAGTCTGTTTTACCAATCTAGGCTTCACCAAGACCCTGGTTCCATCCAGGGAAACAAGTCTCCCCAACCCTAACCCTAATTTGAGTCTCAGGCCTAATTTCCTTTTTGGACTGAAACATACCGCCGTCCACAGAGTGTACCAAATGTCAGTATGGAAGACATCTTGATGTCCCACTCAGTCTGATTCAGCAAGTTAGGCTTCACCAAGGACCCGTTTCCAACCTGGGAAGCCACATCTCCCCAACTCTAACCCTAACTTGAGACTTAACCTGATTTTCTTGTGTGAATGTAACAAACCCCCATCCTCATGTTGTACTGAAAGACAGTAGGCACACAATTCCTTTGGCCCTCTCAGTCTGTTTCACCATGCTTGGCTTCAGCAACACCCTGTTTCCATTCTGGGAAGCCATGTCTCCTGACCGCTAACCCTAACTTGGGTCTTAACCCTAATTTTTTCTTCCGACTGAAACATTTCCCTATCCACATGGTGTACTAACTGGCAGTATGTTATACTCCTGATGGCCTACTCAGTCTGTTTTACCAATCTAGGCTTCACCAAAACCCTGGTTACATCCTGGGAAGCCAAGTCTCCCCAACCCTAACCCTAATTTGAGTCTCAACCCTCATTTTCTTTTTGGACTGAAACATACCGCCGTCCACAGAGTGTATCAAATGTCAGTATGGAAGACATCTTGATGTCCCACTCAGTCTGATTCAGCAAGTTAGGCTTCACCAAGGACCCGTTTCCAACCTGGGAAGCCACATCTCCCCAACCCTAACCCTAACTTCTGACTTAACCCTGATTTTCTTGTGCAAATGTAACAAACCCCCATCCTCATGTTGTACTAAAAGACAGTAGGCATACAATTCCTTTGGCCCTCTCAGTCTGTTTCACCATGCTTGGCTTCAGCAACACCCTGTTTCCATTCTGGGAAGCCATGTCTCCTGACCGCTAACCCTAACTTGGG
This sequence comes from Heloderma suspectum, assembly GCF_057233095.1. Classification (NCBI taxonomy): domain Eukaryota; kingdom Metazoa; phylum Chordata; class Lepidosauria; order Squamata; family Helodermatidae; genus Heloderma; species Heloderma suspectum. The sequence goes on from NC_139461.1 coordinate 148,635,426, forward strand.
TCTTAACCCTAATTTTTTCTTTGGACTGAAACATTTCCCTGTCCACATGGTGTACTAACTGGCAGTATGTTATCCTCCTGATGGCCTACTCAGTCTGTTTTAGCAATCTAGGCTTCACCAAGACCCTGGTTACATCCTGGGAAGCCAAGTCTCCCCAACCCTAACCCTAATTTGAGTCTCAGGCCAAATTTCCTTTTTGGACTGAAACATACCGCCGTCCACAGAGTGTACCAAATGTCAGTATGGAAGCCATCTTGATGTCCCACTCAGTCTGATTCAGCAAGCTAGGCTTCACCAAGGATGCGTTTCCAACCTGGGAAGCCACATCTCCCCAACCCTAACCCTCACTTGAGACTTAACCTGATTTTCTTGTGCGAATGTAACAAACCCCCATCCTCATGTTCTACTAAAAGACAGTAGGCACACAATTCCTTTGGCCCTCTCAGTCTGTTTCACCATGCTTGGCTTCAGCAACACCCTGTTTCCCTTCTGGGAAGCCATGTCTCCTGACCGCTAACCCTAACTTGGGTTTTAACCCTAATTTTTTCCTTGGACTGAAACATTTCCCTGTCCACATGGTGTACTAACTGGCAGTATGTTATCCTCCTGATGGCCTACTCAGTCTGTTTTACCAATCTAGGCTTCACCAAAACCCTGGTTACATCCTGGGAAGCCAAGTCTCCCCAACCCTAACCCTAATTTGAGTCTCAGGCCTAATTTCCTTTTTGGACTGAAACATAACGCCGTCCACAGAGTGTACCAAATGTCAGTATGGAAGACATCTTGATGTCCCACTCAGTCTGATTCAGCAAGCTAGGCTTCACCAAGGACCCGTTTCCAACCTGGGAAGCCACATCTCCCCAACCCTAACCCTCACTTGAGACTTAACCTGATTTTCTTGTGCAAATGTAAAAAACCCCCATCCTCATGTTGTACTAAAAGACAGTAGGCACACGATTCCTTTGGCCCTCTCAGTCTGTTTCACCATGCTTGGCTTCAGCAACACCGTGTTTCCATTCTGGGAAGCCATATCTCCTGACCGCTAACCCTAACTTGGGTCTTAACCCTAATTTTTTCTTCCGACTGAAACATTTCCCTGTCCACATGGTGTACTAACTGGCAGTATGTTATACTCCTGATGGCCTACTCAGTCTCTTTTACCAATCTAGGCTTCACCAAAACCCTGGTTACATCCTGGGAAGCCAAGTCTCCCCAACCCTAACCCTAATTTGAGTCTCAGGCCTCGTTTCCTTTTGGGACTGAAACATACCGCCGTCCACAGAGTGTACCAAATGTCAGTATGGAAGACATCTTGATGTCCCACTCAGTCTGATTCAGCAAGCTAGGCTTCACCAAGGACCCGTTTCCAACCTGGGAAGCCACATCTCCCCAACCCTAACCCTAACTTGAGACTTAACCTGATTTTCTTGTGCAAATGTAACAAACCCCCATCCTCATGTTGTACTAAAAGACAGTAGGCACACGATTCCTTTGGCCCTCTCAGTCTGTTTCACCATGCTTGGCTTCAGCAACACCCTGTTTCCATTCTGGGAAGCCATGTCTCCTGACCGCTAACCCTAACTTGGGTCTTAACCCTAATTTTTTCTTTGGACTGAAACATTTCCCTGTCCACATGGTGTACTAACTGGCAGTATGTTATCCTCCTGATGGCCTACTCAGTCTGTTTTACCAATCTAGGCTTCACCAAAACCCTGGTTACATCCTGGGAAGCCAAGTCTCCCCAACCCTAACCCTAATTTGAGTCTTAGCCCGTTTTTCCTTTTTGGACTGAAACATACCGCCGTCCACAGAGTGTACCAAATGTCAGTATGGAAGCCATCTTGATGGCGACTCAGTCTGATTCACCAAGCTAGGCTTCACCAAGAACTCGTTTTCTACCTGGCAAGCCACATCTCCCCATCCCTAGCCCTAACATGAGATTTTACCCCAATTTTCTTGTGCAACTGTAACAAACCGCCGTCCACGCTTTGTAGTAAAAGAAAGAAGGCACCCCTTTCTGATGGCCCACTCAGTCTGTTTTAGCAAGCTTGCCTTCACCAAAGCCCTGTTTCCATTCGGGGAAGCCCAGTCTCCCCAATCCTAACCCTAACCTGGTTTTTAACCCTAATTTCCGTTTGGGAATCAAACATCCCCCGTCCAAACAGTGTTCTAAAAGACAGGAGGCAACCCTTGGTGAAGCCCCACTCACTCTATTTCAACATGCTTGGCTTTTCAGAGGCCCTGGTTCACTCCTGGGAAGCCAAGTCTCCAGAACCCTAACCCTACCTGGAGTCTTAACCCTAATGTTCTTGTGCGACTGTAACAAACGCCCATCCACAGGTTGACAGTAGGCACACCACTCCTTTGGCCCTGTCAGTCTGTTTCACCATGCTTGGCTTCAGCAACACCCTGTTTCCCTTCTGGGAAGCCAAGTCTCCCGACCCCTAACCCTCACTTGGGTCTTAACCCAAATTTCCTCGATGGAATGAAACATGTCCCTGTCCATAGAGTGTATTAACAGGCAGTATGTTATCCTCCTGATGGCCTACTCAGTCTGTTTTACCAATCTATGCTTCACCAAGACCCTGGTTCCATCCTGGGAAACCAATTCTCCCCAACCCTAACCCTAATTTGAGTCTCAGCCCTAATTTCCTTTTTGGACTGAAACATACCGCCGTCCACAGTGTGTACCAAATGTCAGTATGGAAGACATCTTGATGTCCCACTCAGTCTGATTCAGCAAGCTAGGTTTCACCAAGGACCTATTTCCAGCCTGGGAAGCCACATCTCCCCAACCCTAACCCTAACTTGAGACTCAACCTGATTTCGTTGTGCAAATGTAACAAACCCCCATCCTCATGTTGTACTAAAAGACAGTAGGCACACAATTCCTTTGGCCCTCTCAGTCTGTTTCACCATGCTTGGCTTCAGCAACACCGTGTTTCCATTCTGGGAAGCCACGTCTCCTGACCGCTAACCCTAACTTGGGTCTTAACCCTAATTTTTTCTTTGGACTGAAACATTTCCCTGTACACATGGTGTACTAACTGGCAGTATGTTATACTCCTGATGGCCTACTCAGTCTGTTTTACCAATCTAGGCTTCACCAAAACCCTGGTTACATCCTGGGAAGCCAAGTCTCCCGAACCCTAACCATAATTTGAGTCTCATCCCTCATTTTCTTTTTGGACTGAAACAGACTGCCGTCCACAGAGTGTACCAAATGTCAGTATGGAAGACATCTTGATGTCCCACTCAGTCTGATTCAGCAAGCTAGGCTTCACCAAGGACCTATTTCCAGCCTGGGAAGCCACATCTCCCCAACCCTAACCCTAACTTGAGACTCAACCTGATTTCGTTGTGCAAATGTAACAAACCCCCATCCTCATGTGGTACTAAAAGACAGTAGGCACACAATTCCTTTGGTCCTCTCAGTCTGTTTCACCATGCTTGGCTTCAGCAACACCCTGTTTCCCTCCTGGGAAGCCAAGTCTCCCGACCCCTAACCCTCACTTGGGTCTTAACCCAAATTTCCTCTATGGAATGAAACATCTCCCTCTCCATAGGGTGTATTAACAGGCAGTATGTTATCCTCCTGATGGCCTACTCAGTCTGTTTTACCAATCTATGCTTCACCAAGACCCTGGTTCCATCCTGGGAAACCAATTCTCCCCAACCCTAACCCTAATTTGAGTCTCAGCCCGTTTTTCCTTTTTGGACTGAAACATACCGCCGTCCACAGAGTGTACCAAATGTCAGTATGGAAGCCATCTTGATGGCGACTCAGTCTGATTCACCAAGCTAGGCTTCACCAAGAACTCGTTTTCTACCTGGCAAGCCACATCTCCCCTTCCCTAGCCCTAACATGAGATTTTACCCCAATTTTCTTGTGCAACTGTAACAAACCGCCGTCCACGCTTTGAAGTAAAAGAAAGAAGGCACCCCGTTCTGATGGCCCACTCAGTCTGTTTTAGCAAGCTTGCCTTCACCAAAGCCCTGATTCCATTCGGGGAAGCCCAGTCTCCCCAATCCTAACCCTAACCTGGGTTTTAACCCTAATTTCCGTTTGGGAATCAAACATCCCCCGTCCAAACAGTGTTCTAAAAGACAGGAGGCAACCCTTGGTGAAGCCCCACTCACTCTATTTCAACATGCTTGGCTTTTCAGAGGCCCTGGTTCACTCCTGGGAAGCCAAGTCTCCAGAACCCTAACCCTACCTGGAGTCTTAACCCTAATGTTCTTGTGCGACTGTAACAAACGCCCATCCACAGGTTGACAGTAGGCACACCACTCCTTTGGCCCTGTCAGTCTGTTTCACCATGCTTGGCTTCAGCAACACCGTGTTTCCATCCTGGGAAGCCATATCTCCTGACAGCTAACCCTAACTTGGGTCTTAACCCTAATTTTTTTCTTCCGACTGAAACATGTCCCTGTCCACATGGTGTACTAACTGGCAGTATGTTATACTCCTGATGGCCTACTCAGTCTGTTTTACCAATCTAGGCTTCACCAAAACCCTGGTTACATCCTGGGAAGCCAAGTCTCCCCAACCCTAACCCTAATTTGAGTCTCAACCCTGGAGTCTTAACCCTAATGTTCTTGTGCGACTGTTAGAAACGCCCATCCACAGGTTGACAGTAGGCACACCACTCCTTTGGCCCTGTCAGTCTGTTTCACCATGCTTGGCTTCAGCAACACCCTGTTTCCCTTCTGGGAAGCCAAGTCTCCCGACCCCTAACCCTCACTTGGGTCTTAACCCAAATTTCCTCTATGGAATGAAACATGTCCCTGTCCATAGGGTGTATTAACAGGCAGTATGTTATCCTCCTGATGGCCTACTCAGTCTGTTTTACCAATCTATGCTTCACCAAGACCCTGGTTCCATCCGGGGAAACAAGTCTCCCCAACCCTAACCCTAATTTGAGTCTCAGGCCTAATTTCCTTTTTGGACTGAAACATACTGCCGTCCACAGAGTGTACCAAATGTCAGTATGGAAGACATCTTGATGTCCCACTCAGTCTGATTCAGCAAGTTAGGCTTCACCAAGGACCCGTTTCCAACCTGGGAAGCCACATCTCCCCAACCCTAACCCTAACTTGAGACTTAACCTGATTTTCTTGTGAAAATGTAACAAACCCCCATCCTCATGTTGTACTGAAAGACAGTAGGCACACAATTCCTTTGGCCCTCTCAGTCTGTTTCACCATGCTTGGCTTCAGCAACACCCTGTTTCCATTCTGGGAAGCCATTTCTCCTGACCGCTAACCCTAACTTGGGTCTTAACCCTAATTTTTTCTTCCGACTGAAACATTTCCCTGTCCACATGGTGTACTAACTGGCAGTATGTTATACTCCTGATGGCCTACTCAGTCTGTTTTACCAATCTAGGCTTCACCAAAACCCTGGTTACATCCTGGGAAGCCAAGTCTCCCCAACCCTAACCCTAATTTGAGTCTCAACCCTCATTTTCTTTTTGGACTGAAACATACCGCCGTCCACAGAGTGTATCAAATGTCAGTATGGAAGACATCTTGATGTCCCACTCAGTCTGATTCAGCAAGTTAGGCTTCACCAAGGACCCGTTTCCAACCTGGGAAGCCACATCTCCCCAACCCTCACCCTAACTTCTGACTTAACCCTGATTTTCTTGTGCAAATGTAACAAACCCCCATCCTCATGTTGTACTAAAAGACAGTAGGCATACAATTCCTTTGGCCCTCTCAGTCTGTTTCACCATGCTTGGCTTCAGCAACACCCTGTTTCCATTCTGGGAAGCCATGTCTCCTGACCGCTAACCCTAACTTGGGTCTTAACCCTAATTTTTTCTTTGGACTGAAACATTTCCCTGTCCACATGGTGTACTAACTGGCAGTATGTTATCCTCCTGATGGCCTACTCAGTCTGTTTTAGCAATCTAGGCTTCACCAAGACCCTGGTTACATCCTGGGAAGCCAAGTCTCCCCAACCCTAACCCTAATTTGAGTCTCAGGCCAAATTTCCTTTTTGGACTGAAACATACCGCCGTCCACAGAGTGTACCAAATGTCAGTATGGAAGCCATCTTGATGTCCCACTCAGTCTGATTCAGCAAGCTAGGCTTCACCAAGGACGCGTTTCCAACCTGGGAAGCCACATCTCCCCAACCCTAACCCTTACTTGAGACTTAACCTGATTTTCTTGTGCGAATGTAACAAACCCCCATCCTCATGTTCTACTAAAAGACAGTAGGCACACAATTCCTTTGGCCCTCTCAGTCTGTTTCACCATGCTTGGCTTCAGCAACACCCTGTTTCCCTTCTGGGAAGCCATGTCTCCTGACCGCTAACCCTAACTTGGGTTTTAACCCTAATTTTTTCCTTGGACTGAAACATTTCCCTGTCCACATGGTGTACTAACTGGCAGTATGTTATACTCCTGATGGCCTACTCAGTCTGTTTTACCAATCTAGGCTTCACCAAAACCCTGGTTACATCCTGGGAAGCCAAGTCTCCCCAACCCTAACCCTAATTTGAGTGTCAGGCCTAATTTTCTTTTTGGACTGAAACATACTGCCATCCACAGAGTGTACCAAATATCAGTATGGAAGACATCTTGATGTCCCTCTCAGTCTGATTCAGCATGTTAGGCTTCACCAAGGACCCGTTTCCAACCTGGGAAGCCACATCTCCCCATCGCTAGCCCTAACATGAGATTTTACCCTAATTTTCTTGTGCAAATGTAAGAAACCCCCATCCTCATGTTCTACTAAAAGACAGTAGGCACACAATTCCTTTGGCCCTCTCAGTCTGTTTCACCATGCTTGGCTTCACCAACACCCTGTTTCCCTTCTGAGAAGCCATGTCTCCTGACCGCTAACCCTAACTTGGGTCTTAACCCTAATTTTTTCTTTGGACTGAAACAGTTCCCTGTCCACATGGTGTACTAACTGGCAGTATGTTATACTCCTGATGGCCTACTCAGTCTGTTTTACCAATCTAGGCTTCACCACAACCCTGGTTACATCCTGGGAAGCCAATTCTCCCCAACCCTAACCCTAATTTGAGTCTTAGCCCTAATTTCCTTTTTGGACTGAAACATACCGCCGTCCACAGAGTGTACCAAATGTCAGTATGGAAGACATCTTGATGTCCCACTCAGTCTGATTCAGCAAGCTAGGCTTCACCAAGGACCTATTTCCAGCCTGGGAAGCCACATCTCCCCAACCCTAACCCTAACTTGAGACTCAACCTGATTTTGTTGTGCAAATGTAACAAACCCCCATCCTCATGTTGTACTAAAAGACAGTAGGCACACAATTCCTTTGGCCCTCTCAGTCTGTTTCACCATGCTTGGCTTCAGCAACACCGTGTTTCCATTCTGGGAAGCCATATCTCCTGACAGCTAACCCTAACTTGGGTCTTAACCCTAATTTTTTTCTTCCGACTGAAACATTTCCCTGTCCACATGGTGTACTAACTGGCAGTATGTTATACTCCTGATGGCCTACTCAGTCTGTTTTACCAATCTAGGCTTCACCAAAACCCTGGTTACATCCTGGGAAGCCAAGTCTCCCCAACCCTAACCCTAATTTGAGTCTCAACCCTCATTTCCTTTTGGGACTGAAACATACCGCCATCCACAGAGTGTACCAAATGTCAGTATGGAAGACATCTTGATGTCCCACTCAGTCTGATTCAGCAAGCTAGGCTTCACCAAGGACCCATTTCCAACCTGGGAAGCCACATCTCCCCAACCCTAACCCTAACTTGAGACTTAACCTGATTTTCTTGTGCAAATGTAACAAACCCCCATCCTCATGTGGTACTAAAAGACAGTAGGCACACAATTCCTTTGGTCCTCTCAGTCTGTTTCACCATGCTTGGCTTCAGCAACACCCTGTTTCCCTTCTGGGAAGCCAAGTCTCCCGACCCCTAACCCTCACTTGGGTCTTAACCCAAATATCCTCTATGGAATGAAACATCTCCCTCTCCATAGGGTGTATTAACAGGCAGTATGTTATCCTCCGGATGGCCTACTCAGTCTGTTTTACCAATCGAGGCTTCACCAAGACCCTGGTTCCATCCTGGGAAACCAATTCTCCCCAACCCTAACCCTAATTTGAGTCTCAGCCCGTTTTTCCTTTTTGGACTGAAACATACCGCCGTCCACAGAGTGTACCAAATGTCAGTATGGAAGCCATCTTGATGGCGACTCAGTCTGATTCACCAAGCTAGGCTTCACCAAGAACTCGTTTTCTACCTGGCAAGCCACATCTCCCCTTCCCTAGCCCTAACATGAGATTTTACCCCAATTTTCTTGTGCAACTGTAACAAACCGCCGTCCATGCTTTGAAGTAAAAGAAAGAAGGCACCCCGTTCTGATGGCCCACTCAGTCTGTTTTAGCAAGCTTGCCTTCACCAAAGCCCTGATTCCATTCGGGGAAGCCCAGTCTCCCCAATCCTAACCCTAACCTGGGTTTTAACCCTAATTTCCGTTTGGGAATCAAACATCCCCCGTCCAAACAGTGTTCTAAAAGACAGGAGGCAACCCTTGGTGAAGCCCCACTCACTCTATTTCAACATGCTTGGCTTTTCAGAGGCCCTGGTTCACTCCTGGGAAGCCAAGTCTCCACAACCCTAACCCTACCTGGAGTCTTAACCCTAATGTTCTTGTACGACTGTAACAAACGCCCATCCACAGGTTGACAGTAGGCACACCACTCCTTTGGCCCTGTCAGTCTGTTTCACCATGCTTGGCTTCAGCAACACCCTGTTTCCCTTCTGGGAAGCCAAGTCTCCCGACCCCTAACCCTCACTTGGGTCTTAACCCAAATTTCCTCTATGGAATGAAACATGTCCCTGTCCATAGGGTGTATTAACAGGCAGTATGTTATCCTCCTGATGGCCTACTCAGTCTGTTTTACCAATCTATGCTTCACCAAGACCCTGGTTCCATCCGGGGAAACAAGTCTCCCCAACCCTAACCCTAATTTGAGTCTCAGGCCTAATTTCCTTTTTGGACTGAAACATACTGCCATCCACAGAGTGTACCAAATGTCAGTATGGAAGTCATCTTGATGTCCCACTCAGTCTGATTCAGCAAGTTAGGCTTCACCAAGGACCCGTTTCCAACCTGGGAAGCCACATCTCCCCAACCCTAACCCTAACTTGAGACTTAACCTGATTTTCTTGTGCAAATGTAACAAACCCCCATCCTCATGTTGTACTGAAAGACAGTAGGCACACAATTCCTTTGGCCCTCTCAGTCTGTTTCACCATGCTTGGCTTCAGCAACACCGTGTTTCCATTCTGGGAAGCCATATCTCCTGACAGCTAACCCTAACTTGGGTCTTAACCCTAATTTTTTTCTTCCGACTGAAACATTTCCCTGTCCACATGGTGTACTAACTGGCAGTATGTTATACTCCTGATGGCCTACTCAGTCTGTTTTACCAATCTAGGCTTCACCAAAACCCTGGTTACATCCTGGGAAGCCAAGTCTCCCCAACCCTAACCCTAATTTGAGTCTCAACCCTCATTTCCTTTTGGGACTGAAACATACCGCCATCCACAGAGTGTACCAAATGTCAGTATGGAAGACATCTTGATGTCCCACTCAGTCTGATTCAGCAAGCTAGGCTTCACCAAGGACCCATTTCCAACCTGGGAAGCCACATCTCCCCAACCCTAACCCTAACTTGAGACTTAACCTGATTTTCTTGTGCAAATGTAACAAACCCCCATCCTCATGTGGTACTAAAAGACAGTAGGCACACAATTCCTTTGGTCCTCTCAGTCTGTTTCACCATGCTTGGCTTCAGCAACACCCTGTTTCCCTTCTGGGAAGCCAAGTCTCCCGACCCCTAACCCTCACTTGGGTCTTAACCCAAATATCCTCTATGGAATGAAACATCTCCCTCTCCATAGGGTGTATTAACAGGCAGTATGTTATCCTCCGGATGGCCTACTCAGTCTGTTTTACCAATCGAGGCTTCACCAAGACCCTGGTTCCATCCTGGGAAACCAATTCTCCCCAACCCTAACCCTAATTTGAGTCTCAGCCCGTTTTTCCTTTTTGGACTGAAACATACCGCCGTCCACAGAGTGTACCAAATGTCAGTATGGAAGCCATCTTGATGGCGACTCAGTCTGATTCACCAAGCTAGGCTTCACCAAGAACTCGTTTTCTACCTGGCAAGCCACATCTCCCCTTCCCTAGCCCTAACATGAGATTTTACCCCAATTTTCTTGTGCAACTGTAACAAACCGCCGTCCATGCTTTGAAGTAAAAGAAAGAAGGCACCCCGTTCTGATGGCCCACTCAGTCTGTTTTAGCAAGCTTGCCTTCACCAAAGCCCTGATTCCATTCGGGGAAGCCCAGTCTCCCCAATCCTAACCCTAACCTGGGTTTTAACCCTAATTTCCGTTTGGGAATCAAACATCCCCCGTCCAAACAGTGTTCTAAAAGACAGGAGGCAACCCTTGGTGAAGCCCCACTCACTCTATTTCAACATGCTTGGCTTTTCAGAGGCCCTGGTTCACTCCTGGGAAGCCAAGTCTCCACAACCCTAACCCTACCTGGAGTCTTAACCCTAATGTTCTTGTACGACTGTAACAAACGCCCATCCACAGGTTGACAGTAGGCACACCACTCCTTTGGCCCTGTCAGTCTGTTTCACCATGCTTGGCTTCAGCAACACCCTGTTTCCCTTCTGGGAAGCCAAGTCTCCCGACCCCTAACCCTCACTTGGGTCTTAACCCAAATTTCCTCTATGGAATGAAACATGTCCCTGTCCATAGGGTGTATTAACAGGCAGTATGTTATCCTCCTGATGGCCTACTCAGTCTGTTTTACCAATCTATGCTTCACCAAGACCCTGGTTCCATCCGGGGAAACAAGTCTCCCCAACCCTAACCCTAATTTGAGTCTCAGGCCTAATTTCCTTTTTGGACTGAAACATACTGCCATCCACAGAGTGTACCAAATGTCAGTATGGAAGTCATCTTGATGTCCCACTCAGTCTGATTCAGCAAGTTAGGCTTCACCAAGGACCCGTTTCCAACCTGGGAAGCCACATCTCCCCAACCCTAACCCTAACTTGAGACTTAACCTGATTTTCTTGTGCAAATGTAACAAACCCCCATCCTCATGTTGTACTGAAAGACAGTAGGCACACAATTCCTTTGGCCCTCTCAGTCTGTTTCACCATGCTTGGCTTCAGCAACACCCTGTTTCCATTCTGGGAAGCGACGTCTCCTGACCGCTAACCCTAACTTGGGTCTTAACCCTAATTTTTTCTTTGGACTGAAACATTTCCCTGTCCACATGGTGTACTAACTGGCAGTATGTTATACTCCTGATGGCCTACTCAGTCTGTTTTACCAATCTAGGCTTCACCAAAACCCTGGTTACATCCTGGGAAGCCAAGTCTCCCGAACCCTAACCATAATTTGAGTCTCATCCCTCATTTTCTTTTTGGACTGAAACATACCGCCGTCCACAGAGTGTACCAAATGTCAGTATGGAAGACATCTTGATGTCCCACTCAGTCTGATTCAGCAAGCTAGGCTTCACCAAGGACCTATTTCCAGCCTGGGAAGCCACATCTCCCCAACCCTAACCCTAACTTGAGACTCAACCTGATTTCGTTGTGCAAATGTAACAAACCCCCATCCTCATGTGGTACTAAAAGACAGTAGGCACACAATTCCTTTGGTCCTCTCAGTCTGTTTCACCATGCTTGGCTTCAGCAACACCCTGTTTCCCTCCTGGGAAGCCAAGTCTCCCGACCCCTAACCCTCACTTGGGTCTTAACCCAAATTTCCTCTATGGAATGAAACATCTCCCTCTCCATAGGGTGTATTAACAGGCAGTATGTTATCCTCCTGATGGCCTACTCAGTCTGTTTTACCAATCTATGCTTCACCAAGACCCTGGTTCCATCCTGGGAAACCAATTCTCCCCAACCCTAACCCTAATTTGAGTCTCAGCCCGTTTTTCCTTTTTGGACTGAAACATACCGCCGTCCACAGAGTGTACCAAATGTCAGTATGGAAGCCATCTTGATGGCGACTCAGTCTGATTCACCAAGCTAGGCTTCACCAAGAACTCGTTTTCTACCTGGCAAGCCACATCTCCCCTTCCCTAGCCCTAACATGAGATTTTACCCCAATTTTCTTGTGCAACTGTAACAAACCGCCGTCCACGCTTTGAAGTAAAAGAAAGAAGGCACCCCGTTCTGATGGCCCACTCAGTCTGTTTTAGCAAGCTTGCCTTCACCAAAGCCCTGATTCCATTCGGGGAAGCCCAGTCTCCCCAATCCTAACCCTAACCTGGGTTTTAACCCTAATTTCCGTTTGGGAATCAAACATCCCCCGTCCAAACAGTGTTCTAAAAGACAGGAGGCAACCCTTGGTGAAGCCCCACTCACTCTATTTCAACATGCTTGGCTTTTCAGAGGCCCTGGTTCACTCCTGGGAAGCCAAGTCTCCACAACCCTAACCCTACCTGGAGTCTTAACCCTAATGTTCTTGTGCGACTGTAACAAACGCCCATCCACAGGTTGACAGTAGGCACACCACTCCTTTGGCCCTGTCAGTCTGTTTCACCATGCTTGGCTTCAGCAACACCCTGTTTCCCTTCTGGGAAGCCAAGTCTCCCGACCCCTAACCCTCACTTGGGTCTTAACCCAAATTTCCTCTATGGATTGAAACATGTCCCTGTCCATAGGGTGTATTAACAGGCAGTATGTTATCCTTCTGATGGCCTACTCAGTCTGTTTTACCAAATTAGGCTTCACCAAGACCCTGGTTCCCTCCTGGGAAAACAAGTCTCCCCAACCCTAAAACTAATTTGAGTCTCAGGCCTGATTTCCTTTTTGGACTGAAACATACTGCCGTCCACAGAGTGTACCAAATGTCAGTATGGAAGACATCTTGATGTCCCACTCAGTCTGATTCAGCAAGTTAGGCTTCACCAAGGACCCGTTTCCAACCTGGGAAGCCACATCTCCCCAACCCTAACCCTAACTTGAGACTTAACCTGATTTTCTTGTGCAAATTTAACAAACCCCCATCCTCATGTCCTACTAAAAGACAGTAGGCACACGATTCGTTTGGCCCTCTCAGTCTGTTTCACCATGCTTGGCTTCAGCAACACCCTGTTTCCCTTCTGGGAAGCCAAGTCTCCCGACCCCTAACCCTCACTTGGGTCTTAACCCAAATATCCTCTATGGAATGAAACATCTCCCTCTCCATAGGGTGTATTAACAGGCAGTATGTTATCCTCCGGATGGCCTACTCAGTCTGTTTTACCAATCTATGCTTCACCAAGACCCTGGTTCCATCCTGGGAAACCAATTCTCCCCAACCCTAACCCTAATTTGAGTCTCAGCCCGTTTTTCCTTTTTGGACTGAAACATACCGCCGTCCACAGAGTGTACCAAATGTCAGTATGGAAGCCATCTTGATGGCGACTCAGTCTGATTCACCAAGCTAGGCTTCACCAAGAACTCGTTTTCTACCTGGCAAGCCACATCTCCCCTTCCCTAGCCCTAACATGAGATTTTACCCCAATTTTCTTGTGCAACTGTAACAAACCGCCGTCCATGCTTTGAAGTAAAAGAAAGAAGGCACCCCGTTCTGATGGCCCACTCAGTCTGTTTTAGCAAGCTTGCCTTCACCAAAGCCCTGATTCCATTCGGGGAAGCCCAGTCTCCCCAATCCTAACCCTAACCTGGGTTTTAACCCTAATTTCCGTTTGGGAATCAAACATCCCCCGTCCAAACAGTGTTCTAAAAGACAGGAGGCAACCCTTGGTGAAGCCCCACTCACTCTATTTCAACATGCTTGGCTTTTCAGAGGCCCTGGTTCACTCCTGGGAAGCCAAGTCTCCACAACCCTAACCCTACCTGGAGTCTTAACCCTAATGTTCTTGTGCGACTGTAACAAACGCCCATCCACAGGTTGACAGTAGGCACACCACTCCTTTGGCCCTGTCAGTCTGTTTCACCATGCTTGGCTTCAGCAACACCCTGTTTCCCTTCTGGGAAGCCAAGTCTCCCGACCCCTAACCCTCACTTGGGTCTTAACCCAAATTTCCTCTATGGAATGAAACATGTCCCTGTCCATAGGGTGTATTAACAGGCAGTATGTTATCCTCCTGATGGCCTACTCAGTCTGTTTTACCAATCTAGGCTTCACCAAGACCCTGGTTCCATCCAGGGAAACAAGTCTCCCCAACCCTAACCCTAATTTGAGTCTCAGGCCTAATTTCCTTTTTGGACTGAAACATACCGCCGTCCACAGAGTGTACCAAATGTCAGTATGGAAGACATCTTGATGTCCCACTCAGTCTGATTCAGCAAGTTAGGCTTCACCAAGGACCCGTTTCCAACCTGGGAAGCCACATCTCCCCAACTCTAACCCTAACTTGAGACTTAACCTGATTTTCTTGTGTGAATGTAACAAACCCCCATCCTCATGTTGTACTGAAAGACAGTAGGCACACAATTCCTTTGGCCCTCTCAGTCTGTTTCACCATGCTTGGCTTCAGCAACACCCTGTTTCCATTCTGGGAAGCCATGTCTCCTGACCGCTAACCCTAACTTGGGTCTTAACCCTAATTTTTTCTTCCGACTGAAACATTTCCCTGTCCACATGGTGTACTAACTGGCAGTATGTTATACTCCTGATGGCCTACTCAGTCTGTTTTACCAATCTAGGCTTCACCAAAACCCTGGTTACATCCTGGGAAGCCAAGTCTCCCCAACCCTAACCCTAATTTGAGTCTCAACCCTCATTTTCTTTTTGGACTGAAACATACCGCCGTCCACAGAGTGTATCAAATGTCAGTATGGAAGACATCTTGATGTCCCACTCAGTCTGATTCAGCAAGTTAGGCTTCACCAAGGACCCGTTTCCAACCTGGGAAGCCACATCTCCCCAACCCTAACCCTAACTTCTGACTTAACCCTGATTTTCTTGTGCAAATGTAACAAACCCCCATCCTCATGTTGTACTAAAAGACAGTAGGCATACAATTCCTTTGGCCCTCTCAGTCTGTTTCACCATGCTTGGCTTCAGCAACACCCTGTTTCCCTTCTGGGAAGCCATGTCTCCTGACCGCTAACCCTAACTTGGGTCTTAACCCTAATTTTTTCTTTGGACTGAAACATTTCCCTGTCCACATGGTGTACTAACTGGCAGTATGTTATCCTCCTGATGGCCTACTCAGTCTGTTTTAGCAATCTAGGCTTCACCAAGACCCTGGTTACATCCTGGGAAGCCAAGTCTCCCCAACCCTAACCCTAATTTGAGTCTCAGGCCAAATTTCCTTTTTGGACTGAAACATACCGCCGTCCACAGAGTGTACCAAATGTCAGTATGGAAGCCATCTTGATGTCCCACTCAGTCTGATTCAGCAAGCTAGGCTTCACCAAGGATGCGTTTCCAACCTGGGAAGCCACATCTCCCCAACCCTAACCCTCACTTGAGACTTAACCTGATTTTCTTGTGCGAATGTAACAAACCCCCATCCTCATGTTGTACTAAAAGACAGTAGGCACACAATTCCTTTGGCCCTCTCAGTCTGTTTCACCATGCTTGGCTTCAGCAACACCCTGTTTCCCTTCTGGGAAGCCATGTCTCCTGACCGCTAACCCTAACTTGGGTTTTAACCCTAATTTTTTCCTTGGACTGAAACATTTCCCTGTCCACATGGTGTACTAACTGGCAGTATGTTATCCTCCTGATGGCCTACTCAGTCTGTTTTACCAATCTAGGCTTCACCAAGACCCTGGTTACATCCTGGGAAGCCAAGTCTCCCCAACCCTAACCCTAATTTGAGTCTCAGGCCTAATTTCCTTTTTGGACTGAAACATAACGCCGTCCACAGAGTGTACCAAATGTCAGTATGGAAGACATCTTGATGTCCCACTCAGTCTGATTCAGCAAGCTAGGCTTCACCAAGGACGCGTTTCCAACGTGGAAAGCCACATCTCCCCAACCCTAACCCTAACTTGACACTTAACCTGATTTTCTTGTGCAAATGTAACAAACCCCCATCCTCATGTTGTACTAAAAGACAGTAGGCACACAATTCCTTTGGCCCTCTCAGTCTGTTTCACCATGCTTGGCTTCAGCAACACCCTGTTTCCCTTCTGGGAAGCCATGTCTCCTGACCGCTAACCCTAACTTGGGTCTTAACCCTAATTTTTTCCTTGGACTGAAACATTTCCCTGTCCACATGGTGTACTAACTGGCAGTATGTTATACTCCTGATGGCCTACTCAGTCTGTTTTACCAATCTAGGCTTCACCAAAACACTGGTTACATCCTGGGAAGCCAAGTCTCCCCAACCCTAACCCTAATTTGAGTCTCAGGCCCAATTTCCTTTTTGGACTGAAACATAATGCCGTCCACAGAGTGTACCAAATGTCAGTATGGAAGACATCTTGATGTCCCTCTCAGTCTGATTCAGCATGTTAGGCTTCACCAAGGACCCGTTTCCAACCTGGGAAGCCACATCTCCCCATCGCTAGCCCTAACATGAGATTTTACCCTAATTTTCTTGTGCAAATGTAACAAACCCCCATCCTCATGTTCTACTAAAAGACAGTAGGCACACAATTCCTTTGGCCCTCTCAGTCTGTTTCACCATGCTTGGCTTCACCAACACCCTGTTTCCCTTCTGGGAAGCCATGTCTCCTGACCGCTAACCCTAACTTGAGTCTTAACCCTAATTTTTTCTTTGGACTGAAACAGTTCCCTGTCCACATGGTGTACTAACTGGCAGTATGTTATACTCCTGATGACCTACTCAGTCTGTTTTACCAATCTAGGCTTCACCAAAACCCTGGTTACATCCTGGGAAGCCAATTCTCCCCAACCCTAACCCTAATTTGAGTCTTAGCCCTAATTTCCTTTTTGGACTGAAACATACCGCCGTCCACAGAGTGTACCAAATGTCAGTATGGAAGACATCTTGATGTCCCACTCAGTCTGATTCAGCAAGCTAGGCTTCACCAAGGACCCGTTTCCAACCTGGGAAGCCACATCTCCCCAACCCTAACCCTCACTTGAGACTTAACCTGATTTTCTTGTGCAAATGTAACAAACCCCCATCCTCATGTTGTACTAAAAGACAGTAGGCACACAATTCCTTTGGCCCTCTCAGTCTGTTTCACCATGCTTGGCTTCAGCAACACCCTGTTTCCCTTCTGGGAAGCCAAGTCTCCCGACCCCTAACCCTCACTTGGGTCTTAACCCAAATATCCTCTATGGAATGAAACATCTCCCTCTCCATAGGGTGTATTAACAGGCAGTATGTTATCCTCCTGATGGCCTACTCAGTCTGTTTTACCAATCTATGCTTCACCAAGACCCTGGTTCCATCCTGGGAAACCAATTCTCCCCAACCCTAACCCTAATTTGAGTCTTAGCCCTAATTTCCTTTTTGGACTGAAACATACCGCCGTCCACAGAGTGTACCCAATGTCAGTATGGAAGCCATCTTGATGGCGACTCAGTCTGATTCACCAAGCTAGGCTTCACCAAGAACTCGTTTTCTACCTGGCAAGCCACATCTCCCCTTCCCTAGCCCTAACATGAGATTTTACCCCAATTTTCTTGTGCAACTGTAACAAACCGCCGTCCACGCTTTGAAGTAAAAGAAAGAAGGCACCCCGTTCTGATGGCCCACTCAGTCTGTTTTAGCAAGCTTGCCTTCACCAAAGCCCTGATTCCATTCGGGGAAGCCCAGTCTCCCCAATCCTAACCCTAACCTGGTTTTTAACCCTAATTTCCGTTTGGGAATCAAACATCCCCCGTCCAAACAGTGTTCTAAAAGACAGGAGGCAACCCTTGGTGAAGCCCCACTCACTCTATTTCAACATGCTTGGCTTTTCAGAGGCCCTGGTTCACTCCTGGGAAGCCAAGTCTCCAGAACCCTAACCCTACCTGGAGTCTTAACCCTAATGTTCTTGTGCGACTGTAACAAACGCCCATCCACAGGTTGACAGTAGGCACACCACTCCTTTGGCCCTGTCAGTCTGTTTCACCATGCTTGGCTTCAGCAACACCCTGTTTCCCTTCTGGGAAGCCAAGTCTCCCGACCCCTAACCCTCACTTGGGTCTTAACCCAAATTTCCTCGATGGAATGAAACATGTCCCTGTCCATAGAGTGTATTAACAGGCAGTATGTTATCCTCCTGATGGCCTACTCAGTCTGTTTTACCAATCTATGCTTCACCAAGACCCTGGTTCCATCCTGGGAAACCAATTCTCCCCAACCCTAACCCTAATTTGAGTCTCAGCCCTAATTTCCTTTTTGGACTGAAACATACCGCCGTCCACAGTGTGTACCAAATGTCAGTATGGAAGACATCTTGATGTCCCACTCAGTCTGATTCAGCAAGCTAGGTTTCACCAAGGACCTATTTCCAGCCTGGGAAGCCACATCTCCCCAACCCTAACCCTAACTTGAGACTCAACCTGATTTCGTTGTGCAAATGTAACAAACCCCCATCCTCATGTTGTACTAAAAGACAGTAGGCACACAATTCCTTTGGCCCTCTCAGTCTGTTTCACCATGCTTGGCTTCAGCAACACCGTGTTTCCATTCTGGGAAGCCACGTCTCCTGACCGCTAACCCTAACTTGGGTCTTAACCCTAATTTTTTCTTTGGACTGAAACATTTCCCTGTCCACATGGTGTACTAACTGGCAGTATGTTATACTCCTGATGGCCTACTCAGTCTGTTTTACCAATCTAGGCTTCACCAAAACCCTGGTTACATCCTGGGAAGCCAAGTCTCCCGAACCCTAACCATAATTTGAGTCTCATCCCTCATTTTCTTTTTGGACTGAAACAGACTGCCGTCCACAGAGTGTACCAAATGTCAGTATGGAAGACATCTTGATGTCCCACTCAGTCTGATTCAGCAAGCTAGGCTTCACCAAGGACCTATTTCCAGCCTGGGAAGCCACATCTCCCCAACCCTAACCCTAACTTGAGACTCAACCTGATTTCGTTGTGCAAATGTAACAAACCCCCATCCTCATGTGGTACTAAAAGACAGTAGGCACACAATTCCTTTGGTCCTCTCAGTCTGTTTCACCATGCTTGGCTTCAGCAACACCCTGTTTCCCTCCTGGGAAGCCAAGTCTCCCGACCCCTAACCCTCACTTGGGTCTTAACCCAAATTTCCTCTATGGAATGAAACATCTCCCTCTCCATAGGGTGTATTAACAGGCAGTATGTTATCCTCCTGATGGCCTACTCAGTCTGTTTTACCAATCTATGCTTCACCAAGACCCTGGTTCCATCCTGGGAAACCAATTCTCCCCAACCCTAACCCTAATTTGAGTCTCAGCCCGTTTTTCCTTTTTGGACTGAAACATACCGCCGTCCACAGAGTGTACCAAATGTCAGTATGGAAGCCATCTTGATGGCGACTCAGTCTGATTCACCAAGCTAGGCTTCACCAAGAACTCGTTTTCTACCTGGCAAGCCACATCTCCCCTTCCCTAGCCCTAACATGAGATTTTACCCCAATTTTCTTGTGCAACTGTAACAAACCGCCGTCCACGCTTTGAACTAAAAGAAAGAAGGCACCCCGTTCTGATGGCCCACTCAGTCTGTTTTAGCAAGCTTGCCTTCACCAAAGCCCTGATTCCATTCGGGGAAGCCCAGTCTCCCCAATCCTAACCCTAACCTGGGTTTTAACCCTAATTTCCGTTTGGGAATCAAACATCCCCCGTCCAAACAGTGTTCTAAAAGACAGGAGGCAACCCTTGGTGAAGCCCCACTCACTCTATTTCAACATGCTTGGCTTTTCAGAGGCCCTGGTTCACTCCTGGGAAGCCAAGTCTCCAGAACCCTAACCCTACCTGGAGTCTTAACCCTAATGTTCTTGTGCGACTGTAACAAACGCCCATCCACAGGTTGACAGTAGGCACACCACTCCTTTGGCCCTGTCAGTCTGTTTCACCATGCTTGGCTTCAGCAACACCGTGTTTCCATCCTGGGAAGCCATATCTCCTGACAGCTAACCCTAACTTGGGTCTTAACCCTAATTTTTTTCTTCCGACTGAAACATGTCCCTGTCCACATGGTGTACTAACTGGCAGTATGTTATACTCCTGATGGCCTACTCAGTCTGTTTTACCAATCTAGGCTTCACCAAAACCCTGGTTACATCCTGGGAAGCCAAGTCTCCCCAACCCTAACCCTAATTTGAGTCTCAACCCTGGAGTCTTAACCCTAATGTTCTTGTGCGACTGTTAGAAACGCCCATCCACAGGTTGACAGTAGGCACACCACTCCTTTGGCCCTGTCAGTCTGTTTCACCATGCTTGGCTTCAGCAACACCCTGTTTCCCTTCTGGGAAGCCAAGTCTCCCGACCCCTAACCCTCACTTGGGTCTTAACCCAAATTTCCTCTATGGAATGAAACATGTCCCTGTCCATAGGGTGTATTAACAGGCAGTATGTTATCCTCCTGATGGCCTACTCAGTCTGTTTTACCAATCTAGGCTTCACCAAAACCCTGGTTACATCCTGGGAAGCCAAGTCTCCCCAACCCTAACCCTAATTTGAGTCTCAACCCTCATTTTCTTTTTGGACTGAAACATACCGCCGTCCACAGAGTGTATCAAATGTCAGTATGGAAGACATCTTGATGTCCCACTCAGTCTGATTCAGCAAGTTAGGCTTCACCAAGGACCCGTTTCCAACCTGGGAAGCCACATCTCCCCAACCCTCACCCTAACTTCTGACTTAACCCTGATTTTCTTGTGCAAATGTAACAAACCCCCATCCTCATGTTGTACTAAAAGACAGTAGGCATACAATTCCTTTGGCCCTCTCAGTCTGTTTCACCATGCTTGGCTTCAGCAACACCCTGTTTCCATTCTGGGAAGCCATGTCTCCTGACCGCTAACCCTAACTTGGGTCTTAACCCTAATTTTTTCTTTGGACTGAAACATTTCCCTGTCCACATGGTGTACTAACTGGCAGTATGTTATCCTCCTGATGGCCTACTCAGTCTGTTTTAGCAATCTAGGCTTCACCAAGACCCTGGTTACATCCTGGGAAGCCAAGTCTCCCCAACCCTAACCCTAATTTGAGTCTCAGGCCAAATTTCCTTTTTGGACTGAAACATACCGCCGTCCACAGAGTGTACCAAATGTCAGTATGGAAGCCATCTTGATGTCCCACTCAGTCTGATTCAGCAAGCTAGGCTTCACCAAGGACGCGTTTCCAACCTGGGAAGCCACATCTCCCCAACCCTAACCCTTACTTGAGACTTAACCTGATTTTCTTGTGCGAATGTAACAAACCCCCATCCTCATGTTCTACTAAAAGACAGTAGGCACACAATTCCTTTGGCCCTCTCAGTCTGTTTCACCATGCTTGGCTTCAGCAACACCCTGTTTCCCTTCTGGGAAGCCATGTCTCCTGACCGCTAACCCTAACTTGGGTTTTAACCCTAATTTTTTCCTTGGACTGAAACATTTCCCTGTCCACATGGTGTACTAACTGGCAGTATGTTATACTCCTGATGGCCTACTCAGTCTGTTTTACCAATCTAGGCTTCACCAAAACCCTGGTTACATCCTGGGAAGCCAAGTCTCCCCAACCCTAACCCTAATTTGAGTGTCAGGCCTAATTTTCTTTTTGGACTGAAACATACTGCCATCCACAGAGTGTACCAAATATCAGTATGGAAGACATCTTGATGTCCCTCTCAGTCTGATTCAGCATGTTAGGCTTCACCAAGGACCCGTTTCCAACCTGGGAAGCCACATCTCCCCATCGCTAGCCCTAACATGAGATTTTACCCTAATTTTCTTGTGCAAATGTAAGAAACCCCCATCCTCATGTTCTACTAAAAGACAGTAGGCACACAATTCCTTTGGCCCTCTCAGTCTGTTTCACCATGCTTGGCTTCACCAACACCCTGTTTCCCTTCTGAGAAGCCATGTCTCCTGACCGCTAACCCTAACTTGGGTCTTAACCCTAATTTTTTCTTTGGACTGAAACAGTTCCCTGTCCACATGGTGTACTAACTGGCAGTATGTTATACTCCTGATGGCCTACTCAGTCTGTTTTACCAATCTAGGCTTCACCAAAACCCTGGTTACATCCTGGGAAGCCAAGTCTCCCCAACCCTAACCCTAATTTGAGTCTCAACCCTCATTTCCTTTTGGGACTGAAACATACCGCCATCCACAGAGTGTACCAAATGTCAGTATGGAAGACATCTTGATGTCCCACTCAGTCTGATTCAGCAAGCTAGGCTTCACCAAGGACCCATTTCCAACCTGGGAAGCCACATCTCCCCAACCCTAACCCTAACTTGAGACTTAACCTGATTTTCTTGTGCAAATGTAACAAACCCCCATCCTCATGTGGTACTAAAAGACAGTAGGCACACAATTCCTTTGGTCCTCTCAGTCTGTTTCACCATGCTTGGCTTCAGCAACACCCTGTTTCCCTTCTGGGAAGCCAAGTCTCCCGACCCCTAACCCTCACTTGGGTCTTAACCCAAATATCCTCTATGGAATGAAACATCTCCCTCTCCATAGGGTGTATTAACAGGCAGTATGTTATCCTCCGGATGGCCTACTCAGTCTGTTTTACCAATCGAGGCTTCACCAAGACCCTGGTTCCATCCTGGGAAACCAATTCTCCCCAACCCTAACCCTAATTTGAGTCTCAGCCCGTTTTTCCTTTTTGGACTGAAACATACCGCCGTCCACAGAGTGTACCAAATGTCAGTATGGAAGCCATCTTGATGGCGACTCAGTCTGATTCACCAAGCTAGGCTTCACCAAGAACTCGTTTTCTACCTGGCAAGCCACATCTCCCCTTCCCTAGCCCTAACATGAGATTTTACCCCAATTTTCTTGTGCAACTGTAACAAACCGCCGTCCATGCTTTGAAGTAAAAGAAAGAAGGCACCCCGTTCTGATGGCCCACTCAGTCTGTTTTAGCAAGCTTGCCTTCACCAAAGCCCTGATTCCATTCGGGGAAGCCCAGTCTCCCCAATCCTAACCCTATCCTGGGTTTTAACCCTAATTTCCGTTTGGGAATCAAACATCCCCCGTCCAAACAGTGTTCTAAAAGACAGGAGGCAACCCTTGGTGAAGCCCCACTCACTCTATTTCAACATGCTTGGCTTTTCAGAGGCCCTGGTTCACTCCTGGGAAGCCAAGTCTCCACAACCCTAACCCTACCTGGAGTCTTAACCCTAATGTTCTTGTACGACTGTAACAAACGCCCATCCACAGGTTGACAGTAGGCACACCACTCCTTTGGCCCTGTCAGTCTGTTTCACCATGCTTGGCTTCAGCAACACCCTGTTTCCCTTCTGGGAAGCCAAGTCTCCCGACCCCTAACCCTCACTTGGGTCTTAACCCAAATTTCCTCTATGGAATGAAACATGTCCCTGTCCATAGGGTGTATTAACAGGCAGTATGTTATCCTCCTGATGGCCTACTCAGTCTGTTTTACCAATCTATGCTTCACCAAGACCCTGGTTCCATCCGGGGAAACAAGTCTCCCCAACCCTAACCCTAATTTGAGTCTCAGGCCTAATTTCCTTTTTGGACTGAAACATACTGCCATCCACAGAGTGTACCAAATGTCAGTATGGAAGTCATCTTAATGTCCCACTCAGTCTGATTCAGCAAGTTAGGCTTCACCAAGGACCCGTTTCCAACCTGGGAAGCCACATCTCCCCAACCCTAACCCTAACTTGAGACTTAACCTGATTTTCTTGTGCAAATGTAACAAACCCCCATCCTCATGTTGTACTGAAAGACAGTAGGCACACAATTCCTTTGGCCCTCTCAGTCTGTTTCACCATGCTTGGCTTCAGCAACACCGTGTTTCCATTCTGGGAAGCCATATCTCCTGACAGCTAACCCTAACTTGGGTCTTAACCCTAATTTTTTTCTTCCGACTGAAACATTTCCCTGTCCACATGGTGTACTAACTGGCAGTATGTTATACTCCTGATGGCCTACTCAGTCTGTTTTACCAATCTAGGCTTCACCAAAACCCTGGTTACATCCTGGGAAGCCAAGTCTCCCCAACCCTAACCCTAATTTGAGTCTCAACCCTCATTTCCTTTTGGGACTGAAACATACCGCCATCCACAGAGTGTACCAAATGTCAGTATGGAAGACATCTTGATGTCCCACTCAGTCTGATTCAGCAAGCTAGGCTTCACCAAGGACCCATTTCCAACCTGGGAAGCCACATCTCCCCAACCCTAACCCTAACTTGAGACTTAACCTGATTTTCTTGTGCAAATGTAACAAACCCCCATCCTCATGTGGTACTAAAAGACAGTAGGCACACAATTCCTTTGGTCCTCTCAGTCTGTTTCACCATGCTTGGCTTCAGCAACACCCTGTTTCCCTTCTGGGAAGCCAAGTCTCCCGACCCCTAACCCTCACTTGGGTCTTAACCCAAATATCCTCTATGGAATGAAACATCTCCCTCTCCATAGGGTGTATTAACAGGCAGTATGTTATCCTCCGGATGGCCTACTCAGTCTGTTTTACCAATCGAGGCTTCACCAAGACCCTGGTTCCATCCTGGGAAACCAATTCTCCCCAACCCTAACCCTAATTTGAGTCTCAGCCCGTTTTTCCTTTTTGGACTGAAACATACCGCCGTCCACAGAGTGTACCAAATGTCAGTATGGAAGACATCTTGATGTCCCACTCAGTCTGATTCAGCAAGCTAGGCTTCACCAAGGACCTATTTCCAGCCTGGGAAGCCACATCTCCCCAACCCTAACCCTAACTTGAGACTCAACCTGATTTCGTTGTGCAAATGTAACAAACCCCCATCCTCATGTGGTACTAAAAGACAGTAGGCACACAATTCCTTTGGTCCTCTCAGTCTGTTTCACCATGCTTGGCTTCAGCAACACCCTGTTTCCCTCCTGGGAAGCCAAGTCTCCCGACCCCTAACCCTCACTTGGGTCTTAACCCAAATTTCCTCTATGGAATGAAACATCTCCCTCTCCATAGGGTGTATTAACAGGCAGTATGTTATCCTCCTGATGGCCTACTCAGTCTGTTTTACCAATCTATGCTTCACCAAGACCCTGGTTCCATCCTGGGAAACCAATTCTCCCCAACCCTAACCCTAATTTGAGTCTCAGCCCGTTTTTCCTTTTTGGACTGAAACATACCGCCGTCCACAGAGTGTACCAAATGTCAGTATGGAAGCCATCTTGATGGCGACTCAGTCTGATTCACCAAGCTAGGCTTCACCAAGAACTCGTTTTCTACCTGGCAAGCCACATCTCCCCTTCCCTAGCCCTAACATGAGATTTTACCCCAATTTTCTTGTGCAACTGTAACAAACCGCCGTCCACGCTTTGAAGTAAAAGAAAGAAGGCACCCCGTTCTGATGGCCCACTCAGTCTGTTTTAGCAAGCTTGCCTTCACCAAAGCCCTGATTCCATTCGGGGAAGCCCAGTCTCCCCAATCCTAACCCTAACCTGGGTTTTAACCCTAATTTCCGTTTGGGAATCAAACATCCCCCGTCCAAACAGTGTTCTAAAAGACAGGAGGCAACCCTTGGTGAAGCCCCACTCACTCTATTTCAACATGCTTGGCTTTTCAGAGGCCCTGGTTCACTCCTGGGAAGCCAAGTCTCCACAACCCTAACCCTACCTGGAGTCTTAACCCTAATGTTCTTGTGCGACTGTAACAAACGCCCATCCACAGGTTGACAGTAGGCACACCACTCCTTTGGCCCTGTCAGTCTGTTTCACCATGCTTGGCTTCAGCAACACCCTGTTTCCCTTCTGGGAAGCCAAGTCTCCCGACCCCTAACCCTCACTTGGGTCTTAACCCAAATTTCCTCTATGGATTGAAACATGTCCCTGTCCATAGGGTGTATTAACAGGCAGTATGTTATCCTTCTGATGGCCTACTCAGTCTGTTTTACCAAATTAGGCTTCACCAAGACCCTGGTTCCCTCCTGGGAAAACAAGTCTCCCCAACCCTAAAACTAATTTGAGTCTCAGGCCTGATTTCCTTTTTGGACTGAAACATACTGCCGTCCACAGAGTGTACCAAATGTCAGTATGGAAGACATCTTGATGTCCCACTCAGTCTGATTCAGCAAGTTAGGCTTCACCAAGGACCCGTTTCCAACCTGGGAAGCCACATCTCCCCAACCCTAACCCTAACTTGAGACTTAACCTGATTTTCTTGTGCAAATTTAACAAACCCCCATCCTCATGTCCTACTAAAAGACAGTAGGCACACGATTCGTTTGGCCCTCTCAGTCTGTTTCACCATGCTTGGCTTCAGCAACACCCTGTTTCCCTTCTGGGAAGCCAAGTCTCCCGACCCCTAACCCTCACTTGGGTCTTAACCCAAATATCCTCTATGGAATGAAACATCTCCCTCTCCATAGGGTGTATTAACAGGCAGTATGTTATCCTCCGGATGGCCTACTCAGTCTGTTTTACCAATCTATGCTTCACCAAGACCCTGGTTCCATCCTGGGAAACCAATTCTCCCCAACCCTAACCCTAATTTGAGTCTCAGCCCGTTTTTCCTTTTTGGACTGAAACATACCGCCGTCCACAGAGTGTACCAAATGTCAGTATGGAAGCCATCTTGATGGCGACTCAGTCTGATTCACCAAGCTAGGCTTCACCAAGAACTCGTTTTCTACCTGGCAAGCCACATCTCCCCTTCCCTAGCCCTAACATGAGATTTTACCCCAATTTTCTTGTGCAACTGTAACAAACCGCCGTCCATGCTTTGAAGTAAAAGAAAGAAGGCACCCCGTTCTGATGGCCCACTCAGTCTGTTTTAGCAAGCTTGCCTTCACCAAAGCCCTGATTCCATTCGGGGAAGCCCAGTCTCCCCAATCCTAACCCTAACCTGGGTTTTAACCCTAATTTCCGTTTGGGAATCAAACATCCCCCGTCCAAACAGTGTTCTAAAAGACAGGAGGCAACCCTTGGTGAAGCCCCACTCACTCTATTTCAACATGCTTGGCTTTTCAGAGGCCCTGGTTCACTCCTGGGAAGCCAAGTCTCCACAACCCTAACCCTACCTGGAGTCTTAACCCTAATGTTCTTGTGCGACTGTAACAAACGCCCATCCACAGGTTGACAGTAGGCACACCACTCCTTTGGCCCTGTCAGTCTGTTTCACCATGCTTGGCTTCAGCAACACCCTGTTTCCCTTCTGGGAAGCCAAGTCTCCCGACCCCTAACCCTCACTTGGGTCTTAACCCAAATTTCCTCTATGGAATGAAACATGTCCCTGTCCATAGGGTGTATTAACAGGCAGTATGTTATCCTCCTGATGGCCTACTCAGTCTGTTTTACCAATCTAGGCTTCACCAAGACCCTGGTTCCATCCAGGGAAACAAGTCTCCCCAACCCTAACCCTAATTTGAGTCTCAGGCCTAATTTCCTTTTTGGACTGAAACATACCGCCGTCCACAGAGTGTACCAAATGTCAGTATGGAAGACATCTTGATGTCCCACTCAGTCTGATTCAGCAAGTTAGGCTTCACCAAGGACCCGTTTCCAACCTGGGAAGCCACATCTCCCCAACTCTAACCCTAACTTGAGACTTAACCTGATTTTCTTGTGTGAATGTAACAAACCCCCATCCTCATGTTGTACTGAAAGACAGTAGGCACACAATTCCTTTGGCCCTCTCAGTCTGTTTCACCATGCTTGGCTTCAGCAACACCCTGTTTCCATTCTGGGAAGCCATGTCTCCTGACCGCTAACCCTAACTTGGGTCTTAACCCTAATTTTTTCTTCCGACTGAAACATTTCCCTGTCCACATGGTGTACTAACTGGCAGTATGTTATACTCCTGATGGCCTACTCAGTCTGTTTTACCAATCTAGGCTTCACCAAAACCCTGGTTACATCCTGGGAAGCCAAGTCTCCCCAACCCTAACCCTAATTTGAGTCTCAACCCTCATTTTCTTTTTGGACTGAAACATACCGCCGTCCACAGAGTGTATCAAATGTCAGTATGGAAGACATCTTGATGTCCCACTCAGTCTGATTCAGCAAGTTAGGCTTCACCAAGGACCCGTTTCCAACCTGGGAAGCCACATCTCCCCAACCCTAACCCTAACTTCTGACTTAACCCTGATTTTCTTGTGCAAATGTAACAAACCCCCATCCTCATGTTGTACTAAAAGACAGTAGGCATACAATTCCTTTGGCCCTCTCAGTCTGTTTCACCATGCTTGGCTTCAGCAACACCCTGTTTCCCTTCTGGGAAGCCATGTCTCCTGACCGCTAACCCTAACTTGGGTCTTAACCCTAATTTTTTCTTTGGACTGAAACATTTCCCTGTCCACATGGTGTACTAACTGGCAGTATGTTATCCTCCTGATGGCCTACTCAGTCTGTTTTAGCAATCTAGGCTTCACCAAGACCCTGGTTACATCCTGGGAAGCCAAGTCTCCCCAACCCTAACCCTAATTTGAGTCTCAGGCCAAATTTCCTTTTTGGACTGAAACATACCGCCGTCCACAGAGTGTACCAAATGTCAGTATGGAAGCCATCTTGATGTCCCACTCAGTCTGATTCAGCAAGCTAGGCTTCACCAAGGATGCGTTTCCAACCTGGGAAGCCACATCTCCCCAACCCTAACCCTCACTTGAGACTTAACCTGATTTTCTTGTGCGAATGTAACAAACCCCCATCCTCATGTTGTACTAAAAGACAGTAGGCACACAATTCCTTTGGCCCTCTCAGTCTGTTTCACCATGCTTGGCTTCAGCAACACCCTGTTTCCCTTCTGGGAAGCCATGTCTCCTGACCGCTAACCCTAACTTGGGTTTTAACCCTAATTTTTTCCTTGGACTGAAACATTTCCCTGTCCACATGGTGTACTAACTGGCAGTATGTTATCCTCCTGATGGCCTACTCAGTCTGTTTTACCAATCTAGGCTTCACCAAGACCCTGGTTACATCCTGGGAAGCCAAGTCTCCCCAACCCTAACCCTAATTTGAGTCTCAGGCCTAATTTCCTTTTTGGACTGAAACATAACGCCGTCCACAGAGTGTACCAAATGTCAGTATGGAAGACATCTTGATGTCCCACTCAGTCTGATTCAGCAAGCTAGGCTTCACCAAGGACGCGTTTCCAACGTGGAAAGCCACATCTCCCCAACCCTAACCCTAACTTGACACTTAACCTGATTTTCTTGTGCAAATGTAACAAACCCCCATCCTCATGTTGTACTAAAAGACAGTAGGCACACAATTCCTTTGGCCCTCTCAGTCTGTTTCACCATGCTTGGCTTCAGCAACACCCTGTTTCCCTTCTGGGAAGCCATGTCTCCTGACCGCTAACCCTAACTTGGGTCTTAACCCTAATTTTTTCCTTGGACTGAAACATTTCCCTGTCCACATGGTGTACTAACTGGCAGTATGTTATACTCCTGATGGCCTACTCAGTCTGTTTTACCAATCTAGGCTTCACCAAAACACTGGTTACATCCTGGGAAGCCAAGTCTCCCCAACCCTAACCCTAATTTGAGTCTCAGGCCCAATTTCCTTTTTGGACTGAAACATAATGCCGTCCACAGAGTGTACCAAATGTCAGTATGGAAGACATCTTGATGTCCCTCTCAGTCTGATTCAGCATGTTAGGCTTCACCAAGGACCCGTTTCCAACCTGGGAAGCCACATCTCCCCATCGCTAGCCCTAACATGAGATTTTACCCTAATTTTCTTGTGCAAATGTAACAAACCCCCATCCTCATGTTCTACTAAAAGACAGTAGGCACACAATTCCTTTGGCCCTCTCAGTCTGTTTCACCATGCTTGGCTTCACCAACACCCTGTTTCCCTTCTGGGAAGCCATGTCTCCTGACCGCTAACCCTAACTTGAGTCTTAACCCTAATTTTTTCTTTGGACTGAAACAGTTCCCTGTCCACATGGTGTACTAACTGGCAGTATGTTATACTCCTGATGACCTACTCAGTCTGTTTTACCAATCTAGGCTTCACCAAAACCCTGGTTACATCCTGGGAAGCCAATTCTCCCCAACCCTAACCCTAATTTGAGTCTTAGCCCTAATTTCCTTTTTGGACTGAAACATACCGCCGTCCACAGAGTGTACCAAATGTCAGTATGGAAGACATCTTGATGTCCCACTCAGTCTGATTCAGCAAGCTAGGCTTCACCAAGGACCCGTTTCCAACCTGGGAAGCCACATCTCCCCAACCCTAACCCTCACTTGAGACTTAACCTGATTTTCTTGTGCAAATGTAACAAACCCCCATCCTCATGTTGTACTAAAAGACAGTAGGCACACAATTCCTTTGGCCCTCTCAGTCTGTTTCACCATGCTTGGCTTCAGCAACACCCTGTTTCCCTTCTGGGAAGCCAAGTCTCCCGACCCCTAACCCTCACTTGGGTCTTAACCCAAATATCCTCTATGGAATGAAACATCTCCCTCTCCATAGGGTGTATTAACAGGCAGTATGTTATCCTCCTGATGGCCTACTCAGTCTGTTTTACCAATCTATGCTTCACCAAGACCCTGGTTCCATCCTGGGAAACCAATTCTCCCCAACCCTAACCCTAATTTGAGTCTTAGCCCTAATTTCCTTTTTGGACTGAAACATACCGCCGTCCACAGAGTGTACCCAATGTCAGTATGGAAGCCATCTTGATGGCGACTCAGTCTGATTCACCAAGCTAGGCTTCACCAAGAACTCGTTTTCTACCTGGCAAGCCACATCTCCCCTTCCCTAGCCCTAACATGAGATTTTACCCCAATTTTCTTGTGCAACTGTAACAAACCGCCGTCCACGCTTTGAAGTAAAAGAAAGAAGGCACCCCGTTCTGATGGCCCACTCAGTCTGTTTTAGCAAGCTTGCCTTCACCAAAGCCCTGATTCCATTCGGGGAAGCCCAGTCTCCCCAATCCTAACCCTAACCTGGTTTTTAACCCTAATTTCCGTTTGGGAATCAAACATCCCCCGTCCAAACAGTGTTCTAAAAGACAGGAGGCAACCCTTGGTGAAGCCCCACTCACTCTATTTCAACATGCTTGGCTTTTCAGAGGCCCTGGTTCACTCCTGGGAAGCCAAGTCTCCAGAACCCTAACCCTACCTGGAGTCTTAACCCTAATGTTCTTGTGCGACTGTAACAAACGCCCATCCACAGGTTGACAGTAGGCACACCACTCCTTTGGCCCTGTCAGTCTGTTTCACCATGCTTGGCTTCAGCAACACCCTGTTTCCCTTCTGGGAAGCCAAGTCTCCCGACCCCTAACCCTCACTTGGGTCTTAACCCAAATTTCCTCGATGGAATGAAACATGTCCCTGTCCATAGAGTGTATTAACAGGCAGTATGTTATCCTCCTGATGGCCTACTCAGTCTGTTTTACCAATCTATGCTTCACCAAGACCCTGGTTCCATCCTGGGAAACCAATTCTCCCCAACCCTAACCCTAATTTGAGTCTCAGCCCTAATTTCCTTTTTGGACTGAAACATACCGCCGTCCACAGTGTGTACCAAATGTCAGTATGGAAGACATCTTGATGTCCCACTCAGTCTGATTCAGCAAGCTAGGTTTCACCAAGGACCTATTTCCAGCCTGGGAAGCCACATCTCCCCAACCCTAACCCTAACTTGAGACTCAACCTGATTTCGTTGTGCAAATGTAACAAACCCCCATCCTCATGTTGTACTAAAAGACAGTAGGCACACAATTCCTTTGGCCCTCTCAGTCTGTTTCACCATGCTTGGCTTCAGCAACACCGTGTTTCCATTCTGGGAAGCCACGTCTCCTGACCGCTAACCCTAACTTGGGTCTTAACCCTAATTTTTTCTTTGGACTGAAACATTTCCCTGTCCACATGGTGTACTAACTGGCAGTATGTTATACTCCTGATGGCCTACTCAGTCTGTTTTACCAATCTAGGCTTCACCAAAACCCTGGTTACATCCTGGGAAGCCAAGTCTCCCGAACCCTAACCATAATTTGAGTCTCATCCCTCATTTTCTTTTTGGACTGAAACAGACTGCCGTCCACAGAGTGTACCAAATGTCAGTATGGAAGACATCTTGATGTCCCACTCAGTCTGATTCAGCAAGCTAGGCTTCACCAAGGACCTATTTCCAGCCTGGGAAGCCACATCTCCCCAACCCTAACCCTAACTTGAGACTCAACCTGATTTCGTTGTGCAAATGTAACAAACCCCCATCCTCATGTGGTACTAAAAGACAGTAGGCACACAATTCCTTTGGTCCTCTCAGTCTGTTTCACCATGCTTGGCTTCAGCAACACCCTGTTTCCCTCCTGGGAAGCCAAGTCTCCCGACCCCTAACCCTCACTTGGGTCTTAACCCAAATTTCCTCTATGGAATGAAACATCTCCCTCTCCATAGGGTGTATTAACAGGCAGTATGTTATCCTCCTGATGGCCTACTCAGTCTGTTTTACCAATCTATGCTTCACCAAGACCCTGGTTCCATCCTGGGAAACCAATTCTCCCCAACCCTAACCCTAATTTGAGTCTCAGCCCGTTTTTCCTTTTTGGACTGAAACATACCGCCGTCCACAGAGTGTACCAAATGTCAGTATGGAAGCCATCTTGATGGCGACTCAGTCTGATTCACCAAGCTAGGCTTCACCAAGAACTCGTTTTCTACCTGGCAAGCCACATCTCCCCTTCCCTAGCCCTAACATGAGATTTTACCCCAATTTTCTTGTGCAACTGTAACAAACCGCCGTCCACGCTTTGAAGTAAAAGAAAGAAGGCACCCCGTTCTGATGGCCCACTCAGTCTGTTTTAGCAAGCTTGCCTTCACCAAAGCCCTGATTCCATTCGGGGAAGCCCAGTCTCCCCAATCCTAACCCTAACCTGGGTTTTAACCCTAATTTCCGTTTGGGAATCAAACATCCCCCGTCCAAACAGTGTTCTAAAAGACAGGAGGCAACCCTTGGTGAAGCCCCACTCACTCTATTTCAACATGCTTGGCTTTTCAGAGGCCCTGGTTCACTCCTGGGAAGCCAAGTCTCCAGAACCCTAACCCTACCTGGAGTCTTAACCCTAATGTTCTTGTGCGACTGTAACAAACGCCCATCCACAGGTTGACAGTAGGCACACCACTCCTTTGGCCCTGTCAGTCTGTTTCACCATGCTTGGCTTCAGCAACACCGTGTTTCCATCCTGGGAAGCCATATCTCCTGACAGCTAACCCTAACTTGGGTCTTAACCCTAATTTTTTTCTTCCGACTGAAACATGTCCCTGTCCACATGGTGTACTAACTGGCAGTATGTTATACTCCTGATGGCCTACTCAGTCTGTTTTACCAATCTAGGCTTCACCAAAACCCTGGTTACATCCTGGGAAGCCAAGTCTCCCCAACCCTAACCCTAATTTGAGTCTCAACCCTGGAGTCTTAACCCTAATGTTCTTGTGCGACTGTTAGAAACGCCCATCCACAGGTTGACAGTAGGCACACCACTCCTTTGGCCCTGTCAGTCTGTTTCACCATGCTTGGCTTCAGCAACACCCTGTTTCCCTTCTGGGAAGCCAAGTCTCCCGACCCCTAACCCTCACTTGGGTCTTAACCCAAATTTCCTCTATGGAATGAAACATGTCCCTGTCCATAGGGTGTATTAACAGGCAGTATGTTATCCTCCTGATGGCCTACTCAGTCTGTTTTACCAATCTAGGCTTCACCAAAACCCTGGTTACATCCTGGGAAGCCAAGTCTCCCCAACCCTAACCCTAATTTGAGTCTCAACCCTCATTTTCTTTTTGGACTGAAACATACCGCCGTCCACAGAGTGTATCAAATGTCAGTATGGAAGACATCTTGATGTCCCACTCAGTCTGATTCAGCAAGTTAGGCTTCACCAAGGACCCGTTTCCAACCTGGGAAGCCACATCTCCCCAACCCTCACCCTAACTTCTGACTTAACCCTGATTTTCTTGTGCAAATGTAACAAACCCCCATCCTCATGTTGTACTAAAAGACAGTAGGCATACAATTCCTTTGGCCCTCTCAGTCTGTTTCACCATGCTTGGCTTCAGCAACACCCTGTTTCCATTCTGGGAAGCCATGTCTCCTGACCGCTAACCCTAACTTGGGTCTTAACCCTAATTTTTTCTTTGGACTGAAACATTTCCCTGTCCACATGGTGTACTAACTGGCAGTATGTTATCCTCCTGATGGCCTACTCAGTCTGTTTTAGCAATCTAGGCTTCACCAAGACCCTGGTTACATCCTGGGAAGCCAAGTCTCCCCAACCCTAACCCTAATTTGAGTCTCAGGCCAAATTTCCTTTTTGGACTGAAACATACCGCCGTCCACAGAGTGTACCAAATGTCAGTATAGAAGCCATCTTGATGTCCCACTCAGTCTGATTCAGCAAGCTAGGCTTCACCAAGGACGCGTTTCCAACCTGGGAAGCCACATCTCCCCAACCCTAACCCTTACTTGAGACTTAACCTGATTTTCTTGTGCGAATGTAACAAACCCCCATCCTCATGTTCTACTAAAAGACAGTAGGCACACAATTCCTTTGGCCCTCTCAGTCTGTTTCACCATGCTTGGCTTCAGCAACACCCTGTTTCCCTTCTGGGAAGCCATGTCTCCTGACCGCTAACCCTAACTTGGGTTTTAACCCTAATTTTTTCCTTGGACTGAAACATTTCCCTGTCCACATGGTGTACTAACTGGCAGTATGTTATACTCCTGATGGCCTACTCAGTCTGTTTTACCAATCTAGGCTTCACCAAAACCCTGGTTACATCCTGGGAAGCCAAGTCTCCCCAACCCTAACCCTAATTTGAGTGTCAGGCCTAATTTTCTTTTTGGACTGAAACATACTGCCATCCACAGAGTGTACCAAATATCAGTATGGAAGACATCTTGATGTCCCTCTCAGTCTGATTCAGCATGTTAGGCTTCACCAAGGACCCGTTTCCAACCTGGGAAGCCACATCTCCCCATCGCTAGCCCTAACATGAGATTTTACCCTAATTTTCTTGTGCAAATGTAAGAAACCCCCATCCTCATGT
This sequence comes from Heloderma suspectum, assembly GCF_057233095.1. Taxonomy (NCBI): domain Eukaryota; kingdom Metazoa; phylum Chordata; class Lepidosauria; order Squamata; family Helodermatidae; genus Heloderma; species Heloderma suspectum. Next base: position 148,670,479 of record NC_139461.1, read on the forward strand.
TCTACTAAAAGACAGTAGGCACACAATTCCTTTGGCCCTCTCAGTCTGTTTCACCATGCTTGGCTTCACCAACACCCTGTTTCCCTTCTGAGAAGCCATGTCTCCTGACCGCTAACCCTAACTTGGGTCTTAACCCTAATTTTTTCTTTGGACTGAAACAGTTCCCTGTCCACATGGTGTACTAACTGGCAGTATGTTATACTCCTGATGGCCTACTCAGTCTGTTTTACCAATCTAGGCTTCACCAAAACCCTGGTTACATCCTGGGAAGCCAAGTCTCCCCAACCCTAACCCTAATTTGAGTCTCAACCCTCATTTCCTTTTGGGACTGAAACATACCGCCATCCACAGAGTGTACCAAATGTCAGTATGGAAGACATCTTGATGTCCCACTCAGTCTGATTCAGCAAGCTAGGCTTCACCAAGGACCCATTTCCAACCTGGGAAGCCACATCTCCCCAACCCTAACCCTAACTTGAGACTTAACCTGATTTTCTTGTGCAAATGTAACAAACCCCCATCCTCATGTGGTACTAAAAGACAGTAGGCACACAATTCCTTTGGTCCTCTCAGTCTGTTTCACCATGCTTGGCTTCAGCAACACCCTGTTTCCCTTCTGGGAAGCCAAGTCTCCCGACCCCTAACCCTCACTTGGGTCTTAACCCAAATATCCTCTATGGAATGAAACATCTCCCTCTCCATAGGGTGTATTAACAGGCAGTATGTTATCCTCCGGATGGCCTACTCAGTCTGTTTTACCAATCGAGGCTTCACCAAGACCCTGGTTCCATCCTGGGAAACCAATTCTCCCCAACCCTAACCCTAATTTGAGTCTCAGCCCGTTTTTCCTTTTTGGACTGAAACATACCGCCGTCCACAGAGTGTACCAAATGTCAGTATGGAAGCCATCTTGATGGCGACTCAGTCTGATTCACCAAGCTAGGCTTCACCAAGAACTCGTTTTCTACCTGGCAAGCCACATCTCCCCTTCCCTAGCCCTAACATGAGATTTTACCCCAATTTTCTTGTGCAACTGTAACAAACCGCCGTCCATGCTTTGAAGTAAAAGAAAGAAGGCACCCCGTTCTGATGGCCCACTCAGTCTGTTTTAGCAAGCTTGCCTTCACCAAAGCCCTGATTCCATTCGGGGAAGCCCAGTCTCCCCAATCCTAACCCTATCCTGGGTTTTAACCCTAATTTCCGTTTGGGAATCAAACATCCCCCGTCCAAACAGTGTTCTAAAAGACAGGAGGCAACCCTTGGTGAAGCCCCACTCACTCTATTTCAACATGCTTGGCTTTTCAGAGGCCCTGGTTCACTCCTGGGAAGCCAAGTCTCCACAACCCTAACCCTACCTGGAGTCTTAACCCTAATGTTCTTGTACGACTGTAACAAACGCCCATCCACAGGTTGACAGTAGGCACACCACTCCTTTGGCCCTGTCAGTCTGTTTCACCATGCTTGGCTTCAGCAACACCCTGTTTCCCTTCTGGGAAGCCAAGTCTCCCGACCCCTAACCCTCACTTGGGTCTTAACCCAAATTTCCTCTATGGAATGAAACATGTCCCTGTCCATAGGGTGTATTAACAGGCAGTATGTTATCCTCCTGATGGCCTACTCAGTCTGTTTTACCAATCTATGCTTCACCAAGACCCTGGTTCCATCCGGGGAAACAAGTCTCCCCAACCCTAACCCTAATTTGAGTCTCAGGCCTAATTTCCTTTTTGGACTGAAACATACTGCCATCCACAGAGTGTACCAAATGTCAGTATGGAAGTCATCTTGATGTCCCACTCAGTCTGATTCAGCAAGTTAGGCTTCACCAAGGACCCGTTTCCAACCTGGGAAGCCACATCTCCCCAACCCTAACCCTAACTTGAGACTTAACCTGATTTTCTTGTGCAAATGTAACAAACCCCCATCCTCATGTTGTACTGAAAGACAGTAGGCACACAATTCCTTTGGCCCTCTCAGTCTGTTTCACCATGCTTGGCTTCAGCAACACCGTGTTTCCATTCTGGGAAGCCATATCTCCTGACAGCTAACCCTAACTTGGGTCTTAACCCTAATTTTTTTCTTCCGACTGAAACATTTCCCTGTCCACATGGTGTACTAACTGGCAGTATGTTATACTCCTGATGGCCTACTCAGTCTGTTTTACCAATCTAGGCTTCACCAAAACCCTGGTTACATCCTGGGAAGCCAAGTCTCCCCAACCCTAACCCTAATTTGAGTCTCAACCCTCATTTCCTTTTGGGACTGAAACATACCGCCATCCACAGAGTGTACCAAATGTCAGTATGGAAGACATCTTGATGTCCCACTCAGTCTGATTCAGCAAGCTAGGCTTCACCAAGGACCCATTTCCAACCTGGGAAGCCACATCTCCCCAACCCTAACCCTAACTTGAGACTTAACCTGATTTTCTTGTGCAAATGTAACAAACCCCCATCCTCATGTGGTACTAAAAGACAGTAGGCACACAATTCCTTTGGTCCTCTCAGTCTGTTTCACCATGCTTGGCTTCAGCAACACCCTGTTTCCCTTCTGGGAAGCCAAGTCTCCCGACCCCTAACCCTCACTTGGGTCTTAACCCAAATATCCTCTATGGAATGAAACATCTCCCTCTCCATAGGGTGTATTAACAGGCAGTATGTTATCCTCCGGATGGCCTACTCAGTCTGTTTTACCAATCGAGGCTTCACCAAGACCCTGGTTCCATCCTGGGAAACCAATTCTCCCCAACCCTAACCCTAATTTGAGTCTCAGCCCGTTTTTCCTTTTTGGACTGAAACATACCGCCGTCCACAGAGTGTACCAAATGTCAGTATGGAAGCCATCTTGATGGCGACTCAGTCTGATTCACCAAGCTAGGCTTCACCAAGAACTCGTTTTCTACCTGGCAAGCCACATCTCCCCTTCCCTAGCCCTAACATGAGATTTTACCCCAATTTTCTTGTGCAACTGTAACAAACCGCCGTCCATGCTTTGAAGTAAAAGAAAGAAGGCACCCCGTTCTGATGGCCCACTCAGTCTGTTTTAGCAAGCTTGCCTTCACCAAAGCCCTGATTCCATTCGGGGAAGCCCAGTCTCCCCAATCCTAACCCTAACCTGGGTTTTAACCCTAATTTCCGTTTGGGAATCAAACATCCCCCGTCCAAACAGTGTTCTAAAAGACAGGAGGCAACCCTTGGTGAAGCCCCACTCACTCTATTTCAACATGCTTGGCTTTTCAGAGGCCCTGGTTCACTCCTGGGAAGCCAAGTCTCCACAACCCTAACCCTACCTGGAGTCTTAACCCTAATGTTCTTGTACGACTGTAACAAACGCCCATCCACAGGTTGACAGTAGGCACACCACTCCTTTGGCCCTGTCAGTCTGTTTCACCATGCTTGGCTTCAGCAACACCCTGTTTCCCTTCTGGGAAGCCAAGTCTCCCGACCCCTAACCCTCACTTGGGTCTTAACCCAAATTTCCTCTATGGAATGAAACATGTCCCTGTCCATAGGGTGTATTAACAGGCAGTATGTTATCCTCCTGATGGCCTACTCAGTCTGTTTTACCAATCTATGCTTCACCAAGACCCTGGTTCCATCCGGGGAAACAAGTCTCCCCAACCCTAACCCTAATTTGAGTCTCAGGCCTAATTTCCTTTTTGGACTGAAACATACTGCCATCCACAGAGTGTACCAAATGTCAGTATGGAAGTCATCTTGATGTCCCACTCAGTCTGATTCAGCAAGTTAGGCTTCACCAAGGACCCGTTTCCAACCTGGGAAGCCACATCTCCCCAACCCTAACCCTAACTTGAGACTTAACCTGATTTTCTTGTGCAAATGTAACAAACCCCCATCCTCATGTTGTACTGAAAGACAGTAGGCACACAATTCCTTTGGCCCTCTCAGTCTGTTTCACCATGCTTGGCTTCAGCAACACCCTGTTTCCATTCTGGGAAGCGACGTCTCCTGACCGCTAACCCTAACTTGGGTCTTAACCCTAATTTTTTCTTTGGACTGAAACATTTCCCTGTCCACATGGTGTACTAACTGGCAGTATGTTATACTCCTGATGGCCTACTCAGTCTGTTTTACCAATCTAGGCTTCACCAAAACCCTGGTTACATCCTGGGAAGCCAAGTCTCCCGAACCCTAACCATAATTTGAGTCTCATCCCTCATTTTCTTTTTGGACTGAAACATACCGCCGTCCACAGAGTGTACCAAATGTCAGTATGGAAGACATCTTGATGTCCCACTCAGTCTGATTCAGCAAGCTAGGCTTCACCAAGGACCTATTTCCAGCCTGGGAAGCCACATCTCCCCAACCCTAACCCTAACTTGAGACTCAACCTGATTTCGTTGTGCAAATGTAACAAACCCCCATCCTCATGTGGTACTAAAAGACAGTAGGCACACAATTCCTTTGGTCCTCTCAGTCTGTTTCACCATGCTTGGCTTCAGCAACACCCTGTTTCCCTCCTGGGAAGCCAAGTCTCCCGACCCCTAACCCTCACTTGGGTCTTAACCCAAATTTCCTCTATGGAATGAAACATCTCCCTCTCCATAGGGTGTATTAACAGGCAGTATGTTATCCTCCTGATGGCCTACTCAGTCTGTTTTACCAATCTAGGCTTCACCAAGACCCTGGTTCCATCCTGGGAAACCAATTCTCCCCAACCCTAACCCTAATTTGAGTCTCAGCCCGTTTTTCCTTTTTGGACTGAAACATACCGCCGTCCACAGAGTGTACCAAATGTCAGTATGGAAGCCATCTTGATGGCGACTCAGTCTGATTCACCAAGCTAGGCTTCACCAAGAACTCGTTTTCTACCTGGCAAGCCACATCTCCCCTTCCCTAGCCCTAACATGAGATTTTACCCCAATTTTCTTGTGCAACTGTAACAAACCGCCGTCCACGCTTTGAAGTAAAAGAAAGAAGGCACCCCGTTCTGATGGCCCACTCAGTCTGTTTTAGCAAGCTTGCCTTCACCAAAGCCCTGATTCCATTCGGGGAAGCCCAGTCTCCCCAATCCTAACCCTAACCTGGGTTTTAACCCTAATTTCCGTTTGGGAATCAAACATCCCCCGTCCAAACAGTGTTCTAAAAGACAGGAGGCAACCCTTGGTGAAGCCCCACTCACTCTATTTCAACATGCTTGGCTTTTCAGAGGCCCTGGTTCACTCCTGGGAAGCCAAGTCTCCACAACCCTAACCCTACCTGGAGTCTTAACCCTAATGTTCTTGTGCGACTGTAACAAACGCCCATCCACAGGTTGACAGTAGGCACACCACTCCTTTGGCCCTGTCAGTCTGTTTCACCATGCTTGGCTTCAGCAACACCGTGTTTCCATCCTGGGAAGCCATATCTCCTGACAGCTAACCCTAACTTGGGTCTTAACCCTAATTTTTTTCTTCCGACTGAAACATGTCCCTGTCCACATGGTGTACTAACTGGCAGTATGTTATACTCCTGATGGCCTACTCAGTCTGTTTTACCAATCTAGGCTTCACCAAAACCCTGGTTACATCCTGGGAAGCCAAGTCTCCCCAACCCTAACCCTAATTTGAGGCTCAACCCTCATTTCCTTTTGGGACTGAAACATACCGCCGTCCACAGAGTGTACCAAATGTCAGTATGGAAGACATCTTGATGTCCCACTCAGTCTGATTCAGCAAGCTAGGCTTCACCAAGGACCCGTTTCCAACCTGGGAAGCCACATCTCCCCAACCCTAACCCTAACTTGAGACTTAACCTGATTTTCTTGTGCAAATGTAACAAACCCCCATCCTCATGTCCTACTAAAAGACAGTAGGCAAACAATTCCTTTGGTCCTCTCAGTCTGTTTCACCATGCTTGGCTTCAGCAACACCCTGTTTCCCTTCTGGGAAGCCAAGTCTCCCGACCCCTAACCCTCACTTGGGTCTTAACCCAAATTTCCTCTATGGAATGAAACATCTCCCTCTCCATAGGGTGTATTAACAGGCAGTATGTTATCCTCCTGATGGCCTACTCAGTCTGTTTTACCAATCTATGCTTCACCAAGACCCTGGTTCCATCCTGGGAAACCAATTCTCCCCAACCCTAACCCTAATTTGAGTCTCAGCCCGTTTTTCCTTTTTGGACTGAAACATACCGCCGTCCACAGAGTGTACCAAATGTCAGTATGGAAGCCATCTTGATGGCGACTCAGTCTGATTCACCAAGCTAGGCTTCACCAAGAACTCGTTTTCTACCTGGCAAGCCACATCTCCCCTTCCCTAGCCCTAACATGAGATTTTACCCCAATTTTCTTGTGCAACTGTAACAAACCGCCGTCCACGCTTTGAAGTAAAAGAAAGAAGGCACCCCGTTCTGATGGCCCACTCAGTCTGTTTTAGCAAGCTTGCCTTCACCAAAGCCCTGATTCCATTCGGGGAAGCCCAGTCTCCCCAATCCTAACCCTAACCTGGGTTTTAACCCTAATTTCCGTTTGGGAATCAAACATCCCCCGTCCAAACAGTGTTCTAAAAGACAGGAGGCAACCCTTGGTGAAGCCCCACTCCCTCTATTTCAACATGCTTGGCTTTTCAGAGGCCCTGGTTCACTCCTGGGAAGCCAAGTCTCCACAACCCTAACCCTACCTGGAGTCTTAACCCTAATGTTCTTGTGCGACTGTAACAAACGCCCATCCACAGGTTGACAGTAGGCACACCACTCCTTTGGCCCTGTCAGTCTGTTTCACCATGCTTGGCTTCAGCAACACCCTGTTTCCCTTCTGGGAAGCCAAGTCTCCCGACCCCTAACCCTCACTTGGGTCTTAACCCAAATTTCCTCTATGGAATGAAACATGTCCCTGTCCATAGGGTGTATTAACAGGCAGTATGTTATCCTCCTGATGGCCTACTCAGTCTGTTTTACCAATCTATGCTTCACCAAGACCCTGGTTCCATCCTGGGAAACCAATTCTCCCCAACCCTAACCCTAATTTGAGTCTTAGCCCTAATTTCCTTTTTGGACTGAAACATACCGCCGTCCACAGTGTGTACCAAATGTCAGTATGGAAGACATCTTGATGTCCCACTCAGTCTGATTCAGCAAGCTAGGTTTCACCAAGGACCTATTTCCAGCCTGGGAAGCCACATCTCCCCAACCCTAACCCTAACTTGACACTCAACCTGATTTCGTTGTGCAAATGTAACAGACCCCCATCCTCATGTTGTACTAAAAGACAGTAGGCACACAATTCCTTTGGCCCTCTCAGTCTGTTTCACCATGCTTTGCTTCAGCAACACCCTGTTTCCATTCTGGGAAGCCAAGTCTCCCAACCCCTAACCCTCACTTGGGTCTTAACCCAAATATCCTCTATGGAATGAAACATCTCCCTCTCCATAGGGTGTATTAACAGGTAGTATGTTATCCTCCTGATGGCCTACTCAGTCTGTTTTACCAATCTATGCTTCACCAAGACCCTGGTTCCATCCTGGGAAACCAATTCTCCCCAACCCTAACCCTAATTTGATTCTTAGCCCTTTTTTCCTTTTTGGACTGAAACATACCGCCGTCCACAGAGTGTACCAAATGTAAGTATGGAAGCCACCTTGATGGCGACTCAGTCTGATTCACCAAGCTAGGCTTCACCAAGAACTCGTTTTCTACCTGGCAAGCCACATCTCCCCATCCCTAGCCCTAACATGAGATTTTACCCCAATTTTCTTGTGCAACTGTAACAAACCGCCGTCCACACTTTGCACTAAAAGATAGTACGCACCCCGTTCTGATGTCCCACTCAGTCTGTTTTACCATGCTCGCCTTCACCAACACCCTGTTTCCATTCTGGGAAGCCCATTCTCCCGAACCCTACCCTAACTTGGGTTTTAACCCTAATTTCCTCTTGGGAATGAAACATCCCCAGTCCACACAGTGTACTAAAAGACAGGAGGCAACTTTCATGAAGGCCCACTCATTCTCTTTCAACATGCTTGGCTTTTCCGAGGCCATGGTTCACTCCTGGGAAGTCAAGTCTCCCCAACCCTAACCCTAACTTGGATCTTAACCCTAATTTCCTCTTGGGACTGAAACATGTCCCTGTCCACACTGTGTACTAACAGGCAATATATTATCCTCCTGATGGCCCATTCAGTCTGTTTTACCAATCGAGGCTTCACCAAGACCCTGGTTCCATCCTGGGAAGCCCAGTCTGCCCAACCCTAACCCTAACTTGGTTTTTAACCCAAATATTGTCGAGGAACTTTAACATCCCATATTCCACACGGTGTACTAAAAGACAGGAGGAAACCCATCCTGATGGGCCACTCAATCTGTTTCAGCATGCTTGGCTTTAGCGAGTTCCTGTTTCCCTCCTGAGAAGGCCAGTCTCCCCAACCCTAACCCTAATTAGAGTATCAACCCTAATTTCCTTTTTGGACTGAAACATACCGCCGTCCACAGAGTGTACCAAACGTCAGTATGGAAGCCATCTTGATGGCGACTCAGTCTTATTCACCAAGCTAGGCTTCACCAAGAACTCGTTTTCTACCTGGCAAGCCACATCTCCCCATCACTAGCCCTAACATGAGATTTTACCCTAATTTTCTTGTGCAATTGTAAGAAACCGCCGTCCACCCTTTGTAGTAAAAGAAAGAAGGCACCCCGTTCTGATGGCCCACTCAGTCTGTTTTACCAAACTTACCGTCACCAACACCTTCTTTCCGTTCTGGGAAGACCAGTCTCCCGAACCCTAACCCTAACATGGGTTTTAACCCTAATTTCCTTTTGGGGATGAAACATCCCCCCGTCCACACAGTGTACTAAAAGACAGGAGGTAACCTTTCATGAAGGCCCACTCATTCTCTTTCAACATGCTTTTCTTTTCCGAGGCCATGGTTCACTCCTGGGAAGGCAAGTCTCCCCAACCCTAACCCTAACTTGGGTCTTAACCCTAATTTTTTCTTTGGACTGAAACATTTCCCTGTCCACATGGTATACTAACTGGCAGTATGTTATACTCCTGACAGTCTACTCAGTCTGTTTTACCAATCGAGGTTTCACCAAGACCCTGGTTCCATCCTGGGAAGCCCAGTCTCCCCAACGCTAACTCTAACTTGGGTTTCAACCCAAATATTGTAGAGGAACGTTAACATCCCACAGTTCACAAGGTGTAGTAAAAGACAAGAGGCAACCCATCCTGTTGGGCCACTCAATCGGTGTCACCATGCTTGGCTTTACCGAGTTCCTGTTTCCCTCCTGAGTAGCCCAGTCTCCCCAACCCTAATCCTAATTGGAGTCTCAACACTAATCTCCTTTTTGGACTGAAACATACCGCCGTCCACAGAGTGTACCAAATGTCAGTATGGAAGCCATCTTGTTGTCCCACTCAGTCTGATTCACCAAGCTAGGCTTCACCAAGAACCCATTTCCAACCTGGGAAGTCCAGTCTCCCAAACCCTAACCCCAACGTCGGTTTTAACCCTAATTTCCTTTTAGGAATGAAACATCCCCCCATCCACACGGTGTTCTAGAAGAAAGGAGGCAACCCTTCGTGAAGGCCCACTCATTCTGTTTTAACATGCTTGGCTTTTCCGAGGCCCTGGTTCACTCCTGGGAAGCCACGTCTCCCCAACCCTAACTCTAACTTGAGACTTAACCTAATTTTCTTGTGCAACTGTAACAAACCGCCGTCCACACTTTGCACTAAAAGATAGTACGCACCCCGTTCTGATGTCCCACTCAGTCTGTTTTACCATGCTCGCCTTCACCAACACCCTGTTTCCATTCTGGGAAGCCCATTCTCCCGAACCCTACCCTAACTTGGGTTTTAACCCTAATTTCCTCTTGGGAATGAAACATCCCCAGTCCACACAGTGTACTAAAAGACAGGAGGCAACTTTCATGAAGGCCCACTCATTCTCTTTCAACATGCTTGGCTTTTCCGAGGCCATGGTTCACTCCTGGGAAGTCAAGTCTCCCCAACCCTAACCCTAACTTGGATCTTAACCCTAATTTCCTCTTGGGACTGAAACATGTCCCTGTCCACACTGTGTACTAACAGGCAATATATTATCCTCCTGATGGCCCATTCAGTCTGTTTTACCAATCGAGGCTTCACCAAGACCCTGGTTCCATCCTGGGAAGCCCAGTCTGCCCAACCCTAACCCTAACTTGGTTTTTAACCCAAATATTGTCGAGGAACTTTAACATCCCATATTCCACACGGTGTACTAAAAGACAGGAGGAAACCCATCCTGATGGGCCACTCAATCTGTTTCAGCATGCTTGGCTTTAGCGAGTTCCTGTTTCCCTCCTGAGAAGGCCAGTCTCCCCAACCCTAACCCTAATTAGAGTATCAACCCTAATTTCCTTTTTGGACTGAAACATACCGCCGTCCACAGAGTGTACCAAACGTCAGTATGGAAGCCATCTTGATGGCGACTCAGTCTTATTCACCAAGCTAGGCTTCACCAAGAACTCGTTTTCTACCTGGCAAGCCACATCTCCCCATCACTAGCCCTAACATGAGATTTTACCCTAATTTTCTTGTGCAATTGTAAGAAACCGCCGTCCTCCCTTTGTAGTAAAAGAAAGAAGGCACCCCGTTCTGATGGCCCACTCAGTCTGTTTTACCATGCTCGCCTTCACCAACACCCTGTTTCCATTCTGGGAAGCCCATTTTCCCGAACCCTACCCTAACTTGGGTTTTAACCCTAATTTCCTCTTGGGAATGAAACATCCCCCCGTCCACACAGTGTACTAAAAGACAGGAAGCAACTTTCGTGAAGGCCCACTCATTCTCTTTCAACATGCTTTTCTTTTCCGAGGCCATGGTTCACTCCTGGGAAGTCAAGTCTCCCCAACCCTAACCCTAACTTGGATCTTAACCCTAATTTCCTCTTGGGACTGAAACATGTCCCTGTCCACATGGTGTACTAACTGGCAGTATGTTATACTCCTGATGGCCTACTCAGTCTGTTTTACCAATCTAGGCTTCACCAAAACCCTGGTTACATCCTGGGAAGCCAAGTCTCCCCAACCCTAACCCTAATTTGAATCTCAACCCTCATTTTCTTGTTGGACTGAAACATACCGCCGTCCACAGAGTGTATCAAATGTCAGTATGGAAGACATCTTGATGTCCCACTCAGTCTGATTCAGCAAGTTAGGCTTCACCAAGGACCCGTTTCCAACCTGGGAAGCCACATCTCCCCTACCCTAACCCTAACTTCTGACTTAACCCTGATTTTCTTGTGCAAATGTAACAAACCCCCATCCTCATGTTGTACTAAAAGACAGTAGGCATACAATTCCTTTGGCCCTCTCAGTCTGTTTCACCATGCTTGGCTTCAGCAACACCCTGTTTCCATTCTGGGAAGCCATGTCTCCTGACCGCTAACCCTAACTTGGGTCTTAACCCTAATTTTTTCTTTGGACTGAAACATTTCCCTGTCCACATGGTGTACTAACTGGCAGTATGTTATCCTCCTGATGGCCTACTCAGTCTGTTTTAGCAATCTAGGCTTCACCAAGACCCTGGTTACATCCTGGGAAGCCAAGTCTCCCCAACCCTAACCCTAATTTGAGTCTCAGGCCAAATTTCCTTTTTGGACTGAAACATACCGCCGTCCACAGAGTGTACCAAATGTCAGTATGGAAGCCATCTTGATGTCCCACTCAGTCTGATTCAGCAAGCTAGGCTTCACCAAGGATGCGTTTCCAACCTGGGAAGCCACATCTCCCCAACCCTAACCCTCACTTGAGACTTAACCTGATTTTCTTGTGCGAATGTAACAACCCCCCATCCTCATGTTCTACTAAAAGACAGTAGGCACACAATTCCTTTGGCCCTCTCAGTCTGTTTCACCATGCTTGGCTTCAGCAACACCCTGTTTCCCTTCTGGGAAGCCATGTCTCCTGACCGCTAACCCTAACTTGGGTTTTAACCCTAATTTTTTCCTTGGACTGAAACATTTCCCTGTCCACATGGTGTACTAACTGGCAGTATGTTATCCTCCTGATGGCCTACTCAGTCTGTTTTACCAATCTAGGCTTCACCAAAACCCTGGTTACATCCTGGGAAGCCAAGTCTCCCCAACCCTAACCCTAATTTGAGTCTCAGGCCTAATTTCCTCTTTGGACTGAAACATAACGCCGTCCACAGAGTGTACCAAATGTCAGTATGGAAGACATCTTGATGTCCCACTCAGTCTGATTCAGCAAGCTAGGCTTCACCAAGGACGCGTTTCCAACCTGGAAAGCCACATCTCCCCAACCCTAACCCTAACTTGACACTTAACCTGATTTTCTTGTGCAAATGTAACAAACCCCCATCCTCATGTTGTACTAAATGACAGTAGGCACACAATTCCTTTGGCCCTCTCAGTCTGTTTCACCATGCTTGGCTTCAGCAACACCCTGTTTCCCTTCTGGGAAGCCATGTCTCCTGACCGCTAACCCTAACTTGGGTCTTAACCCTAATTTTTTCCTTGGACTGAAACATTTCCCTGTCCACATGGTGTACTAACTGGCAGTATGTTATACTCCTGATGGCCTACTCAGTCTGTTTCACCAATCTAGGCTTCACCAAAACACTGGTTACATCCTGGGAAGCCAAGTCTCCCCAACCCTAACCCTAATTTGAGTCTCAGGCCCAATTTCCTTTTTGGACTGAAACATAATGCCGTCCACAGAGTGTACCAAATGTCAGTATGGAAGACATCTTGATGTCCCTCTCAGTCTGATTCAGCATGTTAGGCTTCACCAAGGACCCGTTTCCAACCTGGGAAGCCACATCTCCCCATCGCTAGCCCTAACATGAGATTTTACCCTAATTTTCTTGTGCAAATGTAACAAACCCCCATCCTCATGTTCTACTAAAAGACAGTAGGCACACAATTCCTTTGGCCCTCTCAGTCTGTTTCACCATGCTTGGCTTCACCAACACCCTGTTTCCCTTCTGGGAAGCCATGTCTCCTGACCGCTAACCCTAACTTGGGTCTCAACCCTAATTTTTTCTTTGGACTGAAACAGTTCCCTGTCCACATGGTGTACTAACTGGCAGTATGTTATACTCCTGATGACCTACTCAGTCTGTTTTACCAATCTAGGCTTCACCAAAACCCTGGTTACATCCTGGGAAGCCAATTCTCCCCAACCCTAACCCTAATTTGAGTCTTAGCCCTAATTTCCTTTTTGGACTGAAACATACCGCCGTCCACCGAGTGTACCAAATGTCAGTATGGAAGACATCTTGATGTCCCACTCAGTCTGATTCAGCAAGCTAGGCTTCACCAAGGACCCGTTTCCAACCTGGGAAGCCACATCTCCCCAACCCTAACCCTCACTTGAGACTTAACCTGATTTTCTTGTGCAAATGTAACAAACCCCCATCCTCATGTTGTACTAAAAGACAGTAGGCACACGATTCCTTTGGCCCTCTCAGTCTGTTTCACCATGCTTGGCTTCAGCAACACCGTGTTTCCATTCTGGGAAGCCATATCTCCTGACCGCTAACCCTAACTTGGGTCTTAACCCTAATTTTTTCTTCCGACTGAAACATTTCCCTGTCCACATGTTGTACTAACTGGCAGTATGTTATACTCCTGATGGCCTACTCAGTCTGTTTTACCAATCTAGGCTTCACCAAAACCCTGGTTACATCCTGGGAAGCCAAGTCTCCCCAACCCTAACCCTAATTTGAGTCTCAGGCCTCGTTTCCTTTTTGGACTGAAACATACCGCCGTCCACAGAGTGTACCAAATGTCAGTATGGAAGGCATCTTGTTGTCCCACTCAGTCTGATTCACCAAGCTAGGCTTCACCAAGAACCCATTTCCAACCTGGGAAGTCCAGTCTCCCAAACCCTAACCCCAATGTCGGTTTTAACCCTCATTTCCTTTTGGGAATGAAACATCCCCCCCATCCACACGGTGTTCTAGAAGACAGGAGGCAACCCTTCGTGAAGGCCCACTCATTCTGTTTCAACATCCTTGGCTTTTCCGAGGCCATGGTTCACTCCTGGGAAGGCAAGTCTCCCCAACCCTAACCCTAACTTGGATCTTAATCCTAATTTCCTCTTGGGACTGAAACATGTCCCTGTCCACACTGTGTACTAACAGGCAGTATGTTATCCTCCTGATGGCCTACTCAGTCTGTTTTACCAATCGAGGCTTCACCAAGACCCTGGTTCCATCCTGGGAAACCAATTCTCCCCAACCCTAACCCTAATTTGAGTCTTAGCCCTTTTTTCCTTTTTGGACTGAAACATACCGCCGTCCACAGAGTGTACCAAATGTCAGTATGGAAGCCATCTTGATGGCGACTCAGTCTGATTCACCAAGCTAGGCTTCACCAAGAACTCGTTTTCTACCTGGCAAGCCACATCTGCCCATCCCTAGCCCTAACATGAGATTTTACCCCAATTTTCTTGTGCAACTGTAACAAACCGCCGTCCATGCTTTGTAGTAAAAGAAAGAAGGCACCCCGTTCTGATGGCCCACTCAGTCTGTTTTAGCAAGCTTGCCTTCACCAAAGCCCTGTTTCCATTCGGGGAAGCCCAGTCTCCCCAATCCTAACCCTAACCTGGGTTTTAACCCTAATTTCCGTTTGGGAATCAAACATCCCCCGTCCAAACAGTGTTCTAAAAGACAGGAGGCAACCCTTGGTGAAGCCCCACTCACTCTATTTCAACATGCTTGGCTTTTCAGAGGCCCTGGTTCACTCCTGGGAAGCCAAGTCTCCACAACCCTAACCCTACCTGGAGTCTTAAACTTAATGTTCTTGTGCGACTGTAACAAACGCCCACCCACAGGTTGACAGTAGGCACACCACTCCTTTGGCCCTGTCAGTCTGTTTCACCATGCTTGGCATCAGCAACACCCTGTTTCCCTTCTGGGAAGCCAAGTCTCCCGACCCCTAACCCTCACTTGGGTCTTAACCCAAATTTCCTCTATGGAATGAAACATGTCCCTGTCCATAGGGTGTATTAACAGGCAGTATGTTATCCTCCTGATGGCCTACTCAGTCTGTTTTACGAATCTTGGCTTCACCAAGACCCTGGTTCCATCCGGGGAAACAAGTCTCCCCAACCCTAACCCTAATTTGAGTCTCAGGCCTAATTTCCTTTTTGGACTGAAACATACCGCCGTCCACAGAGTGTACCAAATGTCAGTATGGAAGACATCTTGATGTCCCACTCAGTCTGATTCAGCAAGTTAGGCTTCACCAAGGACCCGTTTCCAACCTGGGAAGCCACATCTCCCCAACCCTAACCCTAACTTGAGACTTAACCTGATTTTCTTGTGCAAATGTAACAAACCCCCATCCTCATGTTGTACTGAAAGACAGTAGGCACACAATTCCTTTGGCCCTCTCAGTCTGTTTCACCATGCTTGGCTTCAGCAACACCCTGTTTCCATTCTGGGAAGCCATGTCTCCTGACCGCTAACCCTAACTTGGGTCTTAACCCTAATTTTTTCTTCCGACTGAAACATTTCCCTGTCCACATGGTGTACTAACTGGCAGTATGTTATACTCCTGATGGCCTACTCAGTCTGTTTTACCAATCTAGGCTTCACCAAAACCCTGGTTACATCCTGGGAAGCCAAGTCTCCCCAACCCTAACCCTAATTTGAGTCTCAACCCTCATTTCCTTTTTGGACTGAAACATACCGCCGTCCACAGAGTGTATCAAATGTCAGTATGGAAGACATCTTGATGTCCCACTCAGTCTGATTCAGCAAGTTAGGCTTCACCAAGGACCCGTTTCCAACCTGGGAAGCCACATCTCCCCAACCCTAACCCTCACTTGAGACTTAACCTGATTTTCTTGTGCAAATGTAACAAACCCCCATCCTCATGTTGTACTAAAAGACAGTAGGCACACGATTCCTTTGGCCCTCTCAGTCTGTTTCACCATGCTTGGCTTCAGCAACACCGTGTTTCCATTCTGGGAAGCCATATCTCCTGACCGCTAACCCTAACTTGGGTCTTAACCCTAATTTTTTCTTCCGACTGAAACATTTCCCTGTCCACATGGTGTACTAACTGGCAGTATGTTATACTCCTGATGGCCTACTCAGTCTGTTTTACCAATCTAGGCTTCACCAAAACCCTGGTTACATCCTGGGAAGCCAAGTCTCCCCAACCCTAACCCTAATTTGAGTCTCAGGCCTCGTTTCCTTTTTGGACTGAAACATACCGCCGTCCACAGAGTGTACCAAATGTCAGTATGGAAGGCATCTTGTTGTCCCACTCAGTCTGATTCACCAAGCTAGGCTTCACCAAGAACCCATTTCCAACCTGGGAAGTCCAGTCTCCCAAACCCTAACCCCAATGTCGGTTTTAACCCTCATTTCCTTTTGGGAATGAAACATCCCCCCCATCCACACGGTGTTCTAGAAGACAGGAGGCAACCCTTCGTGAAGGCCCACTCATTCTGTTTCAACATCCTTGGCTTTTCCGAGGCCATGGTTCACTCCTGGGAAGGCAAGTCTCCCCAACCCTAACCCTAACTTGGATCTTAACCCTAATTTCCTCTTGGGACTGAAACATGTCCCTGTCCACACTGTGTACTAACAGGCAGTATGTTATCCTCCTGATGGCCTACTCAGTCTGTTTTACCAATCGAGGCTTCACCAAGACCCTGGTTCCATCCTGGGAAACCAATTCTCCCCAACCCTAACCCTAATTTGAGTCTTAGCCCTTTTTTCCTTTTTGGACTGAAACATACCGCCGTCCACAGAGTGTACCAAATGTCAGTATGGAAGCCATCTTGATGGCGACTCAGTCTGATTCACCAAGCTAGGCTTCACCAAGAACTCGTTTTCTACCTGGCAAGCCACATCTCCCCATCCCTAGCCCTAACATGAGATTTTACCCCAATTTTCTTGTGCAACTGTAACAAACCGCCGTCCACGCTTTGTAGTAAAAGAAAGAAGGCACCCCGTTCTGATGGCCCACTCTGTCTGTTTTAGCAAGCTTGCCTTCACCAAAGCCCTGTTTCCATTCAGGGAAACAAGTCTCCCCAACCCTAACCCTAATTTGAGTCTCAGGCCAAATTTCCTTTTTGGACTGAAACATACCGCCGTCCACAGAGTGTACCAAATGTCAGTATGGAAGCCATCTTGATGTCCCACTCAGTCTGATTCAGCAAGCTAGGCTTCACCAAGGATGCGTTTCCAACCTGGGAAGCCACATCTCCCCAACCCTAACCCTAATTTGAGTCTTAGCCCTTTTTTCCTTTTTGGACTGAAACATACCGCCGTCCACAGAGTGTACCAAATGTCAGTATGGAAGCCATCTTGATGGCGACTCAGTCTGATTCACCAAGCTAGGCTTCACCAAGAACTCGTTTTCTACCTGGCAAGCCACATCTGCCCATCCCTAGCCCTAACATGAGATTTTACCCCAATTTTCTTGTGCAACTGTAACAAACCGCCGTCCATGCTTTGTAGTAAAAGAAAGAAGGCAGCCCGTTCTGATGGCCCACTCAGTCTGTTTTAGCAAGCTTGCCTTCACCAAAGCCCTGTTTCCATTCGGGGAAGCCCAGTCTCCCCAATCCTAACCCTATCCTGGGTTTTAACCCTAATTTCCGTTTGGGAATCAAACATCCCCCGTCCAAACAGTGTTCTAAAAGACAGGAGGCAACCCTTGGTGAAGCCCCACTCACTCTATTTCAACATGCTTGGCTTTTCAGAGGCCCTGGTTCACTCCTGGGAAGCCAAGTCTCCACAACCCTAACCCTACCTGGAGTCTTAAACTTAATGTTCTTGTGCGACTGTAACAAACGCCCACCCACAGGTTGACAGTAGGCACACCACTCCTTTGGCCCTGTCAGTCTGTTTCACCATGCTTGGCATCAGCAACACCCTGTTTCCCTTCTGGGAAGCCAAGTCTCCCGACCCCTAACCCTCACTTGGGTCTTAACCCAAATTTCCTCTATGGAATGAAACATGTCCCTGTCCATAGGGTGTATTAACAGGCAGTATGTTATCCTCCTGATGGCCTACTCAGTCTGTTTTACGAATCTTGGCTTCACCAAGACCCTGGTTCCATCCGGGGAAACAAGTCTCCCCAACCCTAACCCTAATTTGAGTCTCAGGCCTAATTTCCTTTTTGGACTGAAACATACCGCCGTCCACAGAGTGTACCAAATGTCAGTATGGAAGACATCTTGATGTCCTACTCAGTCTGATTCAGCAAGTTAGGCTTCACCAAGGACCCGTTTCCAACCTGGGAAGCCACATCTCCCCAACCCTAACCCTAACTTGAGACTTAACCTGATTTTCTTGTGCGAATGTAACAAACCCCCATCCTCATGTTGTACTGAAAGACAGTAGGCACACAATTCCTTTGGCCCTCTCAGTCTGTTTCACCATGCTTGGCTTCAGCAACACCCTGTTTCCATTCTGGGAAGCCATGTCTCCTGACCGCTAACCCTAACTTGGGTCTTAACCCTAATTTTTTCTTCCGACTGAAACATTTCCCTGTCCACATGGTGTACTAACTGGCAGTATGTTATACTCCTGATGGCCTACTCAGTCTGTTTTACCAATCTAGGCTTCACCAAAACCCTGGTTACATCCTGGGAAGCCAAGTCTCCCCAACCCTAACCCTAATTTGAGTCTCAGGCCTAATTTCCTTTTTGGACTGAAACATAACGCCGTCCACAGAGTGTACCAAATGTCAGTATGGAAGACATCTTGATGTCCCACTCAGTCTGATTCAGCAAGCTAGGTTTCACCAAGGACGCGTTTCCAACCTGGAAAGCCACATCTCCCCAACCCTAACCCTAACTTGACACTTAACCTGATTTTCTTGTGCAAATGTAACAAACCCCCATCCTCATGTTGTACTAAAAGACAGTAGGCACACAATTCCGTTGGCCCTCTCAGTCTGTTTCACCATGCTTGGCTTCAGCAACACCCTGTTTCCCTTCTGGGAAGCCATGTCTCCTGACCGCTAACCCTAACTTGGGTCTTAACCCTAATTTTTTCCTTGGACTGAAACATTTCCCTGTCCACATGGTGTACTAACTGGCAGTATGTTATACTCCTGATGGCCTACTCAGTCTGTTTTACCAATCTAGGCTTCACCAAAACACTGGTTACATCCTGGGAAGCCAAGTCTCCCCAACCCTAACCCTAATTTGAGTCTCAGGCCCAATTTCCTTTTTGGACTGAAACATAATGCCGTCCACAGAGTGTACCAAATGTCAGTATGGAAGACATCTTGATGTCCCTCTCAGTCTGATTCAGCATGTTAGGCTTCACCAAGGACCCGTTTCCAACCTGGGAAGCCACATCTCCCCATCGCTAGCCCTAACATGAGATTTTACCCTAATTTTCTTGTGCAAATGTAACAAACCCCCATCCTCATGTTCTACTAAAAGACAGTAGGCACACAATTCCTTTGGCCCTCTCAGTCTGTTTCACCATGCTTGGCTTCACCAACACCCTGTTTCCCTTCTGGGAAGCCATGTCTCCTGACCGCTAACCCTAACTTGGGTCTTAACCCTAATTTTTTCTTTGGACTGAAACAGTTCCCTGTCCACATGGTGTACTAACTGGCAGTATGTTATACTCCTGATGACCTACTCAGTCTGTTTTACCAATCTAGGCTTCACCAAAACCCTGGTTACATCCTGGGAAGCCAATTCTCCCCAACCCTAACCCTAATTTGAGTCTTAGCCCTAATTTCCTTTTTGGACTGAAACATACCGCCGTCCACCGAGTGTACCAAATGTCAGTATGGAAGACATCTTGATGTCCCACTCAGTCTGATTCAGCAAGCTAGGCTTCACCAAGGACCCGTTTCCAACCTGGGAAGCCACATCTCCCCAACCCTAACCCTCACTTGAGACTTAACCTGATTTTCTTGTGCAAATGTAACAAACCCCCATCCTCATGTTGTACTAAAAGACAGTAGGCACACGATTCCTTTGGCCCTCTCAGTCTGTTTCACCATGCTTGGCTTCAGCAACACCGTGATTCCATTCTGGGAAGCCATATCTCCTGACCGCTAACCCTAACTTGGGTCTTAACCCTAATTTTTTCTTCCGACTGAAACATTTCCCTGTCCACATGGTGTACTAACTGGCAGTATGTTATACTCCTGATGGCCTACTCAGTCTGTTTTACCAATCTAGGCTTCACCAAAACCCTGGTTACATCCTGGGAAGCCAAGTCTCCCCAACCCTAACCCTAATTTGAGTCTCAGGCCTCGTTTCCTTTTTGGACTGAAACATACCGCCGTCCACAGAGTGTACCAAATGTCAGTATGGAAGGCATCTTGTTGTCCCACTCAGTCTGATTCACCAAGCTAGGCTTCACCAAGAACCCATTTCCAACCTGGGAAGTCCAGTCTCCCAAACCCTAACCCCAATGTCGGTTTTAACCCTCATTTCCTTTTGGGAATGAAACATCCCCCCCATCCACACGGTGTTCTAGAAGACAGGAGGCAACCCTTCGTGAAGGCCCACTCATTCTGTTTCAACATCCTTGGCTTTTCCGAGGCCATGGTTCACTCCTGGGAAGGCAAGTCTCCCCAACCCTAACCCTAACTTGGATCTTAATCCTAATTTCCTCTTGGGACTGAAACATGTCCCTGTCCACACTGTGTACTAACAGGCAGTATGTTATCCTCCTGATGGCCTACTCAGTCTGTTTTACCAATCGAGGCTTCACCAAGACCCTGGTTCCATCCTGGGAAACCAATTCTCCCCAACCCTAACCCTAATTTGAGTCTTAGCCCTTTTTTCCTTTTTGGACTGAAACATACCGCCGTCCACAGAGTGTACCAAATGTCAGTATGGAAGCCATCTTGATGGCGACTCAGTCTGATTCACCAAGCTAGGCTTCACCAAGAACTCGTTTTCTACCTGGCAAGCCACATCTGCCCATCCCTAGCCCTAACATGAGATTTTACCCCAATTTTCTTGTGCAACTGTAACAAACCGCCGTCCATGCTTTGTAGTAAAAGAAAGAAGGCACCCCGTTCTGATGGCCCACTCAGTCTGTTTTAGCAAGCTTGCCTTCACCAAAGCCCTGTTTCCATTCGGGGAAGCCCAGTCTCCCCAATCCTAACCCTAACCTGGGTTTTAACCCTAATTTCCGTTTGGGAATCAAACATCCCCCGTCCAAACAGTGTTCTAAAAGACAGGAGGCAACCCTTGGTGAAGCCCCACTCACTCTATTTCAACATGCTTGGCTTTTCAGAGGCCCTGGTTCACTCCTGGGAAGCCAAGTCTCCACAACCCTAACCCTACCTGGAGTCTTAAACTTAATGTTCTTGTGCGACTGTAACAAACCCCCATCCTCATGTTGTACTGAAAGACAGTAGGCACACAATTCCTTTGGCCCTGTCAGTCTGTTTCACCATGCTTGGCATCAGCAACACCCTGTTTCCCTTCTGGGAAGCCAAGTCTCCCGACCCCTAACCCTCACTTGGGTCTTAACCCAAATTTCCTCTATGGAATGAAACATGTCCCTGTCCATAGGGTGTATTAACAGGCAGTATGTTATCCTCCTGATGGCCTACTCAGTCTGTTTTACCAATCTAGGCTTCACCAAGACCCTGGTTCCATCCGGGGAAACAAGTCTCCCCAACCCTAACCCTAATTTGAGTCTCAGGCCTAATTTCCTTTTTGGACTGAAACATACCGCCGTCCACAGAGTGTACCAAATGTCAGTATGGAAGACATCTTGATGTCCCACTCAGTCTGATTCAGCAAGTTAGGCTTCACCAAGGACCCGTTTCCAACCTGGGAAGCCACATCTCCCCAACCCTAACCCTCACTTGAGACTTAACCTGATTTTCTTGTGCAAATGTAACAAACCCCCATCCTCATGTTGTACTAAAAGACAGTAGGCACATGATTCCTTTGGCCCTCTCAGTCTGTTTCACCATGCTTGGCTTCAGCAACACCGTGTTTCCATTCTGGGAAGCCATATCTCCTGACCGCTAACCCTAACTTGGGTCTTAACCCTAATTTTTTCTTCCGACTGAAACATTTCCCTGTCCACATGGTGTACTAACTGGCAGTATGTTATCCTCCTGATGGCCTACTCAGTCTGTTTTACCAATCTAGGCTTCACCAAAACCCTGGTTACATCCTGGGAAGCCAAGTCTCCCCAACCCTAACCCTAATTTGAGTCTCAGGCCTCGTTTCCTTTTTGGACTGAAACATACCGCCGTCCACAGAGTGTACCAAATGTCAGTATGGAAGGCATCTTGTTGTCCCACTCAGTCTGATTCACCAAGCTAGGCTTCACCAAGAACCCATTTCCAACCTGGGAAGTCCAGTCTCCCAAACCCTAACCCCAATGTCGGTTTTAACCCTCATTTCCTTTTGGGAATGAAACATCCCCCCCATCCACACGGTGTTCTAGAAGACAGGAGGCAACCCTTCGTGAAGGCCCACTCATTCTGTTTCAACATCCTTGGCTTTTCCGAGGCCATAGTTCACTCCTGGGAAGGCAAGTCTCCCCAACCCTAACCCTAACTTGGATCTTAACCCTAATTTCCTCTTGGGACTGAAACATGTCCCTGTCCACACTGTGTACTAACAGGCAGTATGTTATCCTCCTGATGGCCTACTCAGTCTGTTTTACCAATCGAGGCTTCACCAAGACCCTGGTTCCATCCTGGGAAACCAATTCTCCCCAACCCTAACCCTAATTTGAGTCTTAGCCCTTTTTTCCTTTTTGGACTGAAACATACCGCCGTCCACAGAGTGTACCAAATGTCAGTATGGAAGCCATCTTGATGGCGACTCAGTCTGATTCACCAAGCTAGGCTTCACCAAGAACTCGTTTTCTACCTGGCAAGCCACATCTGCCCATCCCTAGCCCTAACATGAGATTTTACCCCAATTTTCTTGTGCAACTGTAACAAACCGCCGTCCATGCTTTGTAGTAAAAGAAAGAAGGCACCCCGTTCTGATGGCCCACTCAGTCTGTTTTAGCAAGCTTGCCTTCACCAAAGCCCTGTTTCCATTCGGGGAAGCCCAGTCTCCCCAATCCTAACCCTAACCTGGGTTTTAACCCTAATTTCCGTTTGGGAATCAAACATCCCCCGTCCAAACAGTGTTCTAAAAGACAGGAGGCAACCCTTGGTGAAGCCCCACTCACTCTATTTCAACATGCTTGGCTTTTCAGAGGCCCTGGTTCACTCCTGGGAAGCCAAGTCTCCACAACCCTAACCCTACCTGGAGTCTTAAACTTAATGTTCTTGTGCGACTGTAACAAACGCCCACCCACAGGTTGACAGTAGGCACACCACTCCTTTGGCCCTGTCAGTCTGTTTCACCATGCTTGGCATCAGCAACACCCTGTTTCCCTTCTGGGAAGCCAAGTCTCCCGACCCCTAACCCTCACTTGGGTCTTAACCCAAATTTCCTCTATGGAATGAAACATGTCCCTGTCCATAGGGTGTATTAACAGGCAGTATGTTATCCTCCTGATGGCCTACTCAGTCTGTTTTACCAATCTATGCTTCACCAAGACCCTGGTTCCATCCGGGGAAACAAGTCTCCCCAACCCTAACCCTAATTTGAGTCTCAGGCCTAATTTCCTTTTTGGACTGAAACATA
Organism: Heloderma suspectum; assembly: GCF_057233095.1. Classification (NCBI taxonomy): domain Eukaryota; kingdom Metazoa; phylum Chordata; class Lepidosauria; order Squamata; family Helodermatidae; genus Heloderma; species Heloderma suspectum. The sequence continues at coordinate 148,694,037 of NC_139461.1, forward strand.
CCGCCGTCCACAGAGTGTACCAAATGTCAGTATGGAAGACATCTTGATGTCCCACTCAGTCTGATTCAGCAAGTTAGGCTTCACCAAGGACCCGTTTCCAACCTGGGAAGCCACATCTCCCCAACCCTAACCCTAACTTGAGACTTAACCTGATTTTCTTGTGCGAATGTAACAAACCCCCATCCTCATGTTGTACTGAAAGACAGTAGGCACACAATTCCTTTGGCCCTCTCAGTCTGTTTCACCATGCTTGGCTTCAGCAACACCCTGTTTCCATTCTGGGAAGCCATGTCTCCTGACCGCTAACCCTAACTTGGGTCTTAACCCTAATTTTTTCTTCCGACTGAAACATTTCCCTGTCCACATGGTGTACTAACTGGCAGTATGTTATACTCCTGATGGCCTACTCAGTCTGTTTTACCAATCTAGGCTTCACCAAAACCCTGGTTACATCCTGGGAAGCCAAGTCTCCCCAACCCTAACCCTAATTTGAGTCTCAACCCTCATTTTCTTTTTGGACTGAAACATACCGCCGTCCACAGAGTGTATCAAATGTCAGTATGGAAGACATCTTGATGTCCCACTCAGTCTGATTCAGCAAGTTAGGCTTCACCAAGGACCCGTTTCCAACCTGGGAAGCCACATCTCCCCAACCCTAACCCTAACTTCTGACTTAACCCTGATTTTCTTGTGCAAATGTAACAAACCCCCATCCTCATGTTGTACTAAAAGACAGTAGGCATACAATTCCTTTGGCCCTCTCAGTCTGTTTCACCATGCTTGGCTTCAGCAACACCCTGTTTCCATTCTGGGAAGCCATGTCTCCTGACCGCTAACCCTAACTTGGGTCTTAACCCTAATTTTTTCTTTGGACTGAAATATTTCCCTGTCCACATGGTGTACTAACTGGCAGTATGTTATCCTCCTAATGGCCTACTCAGTCTGTTTTAGCAATCTAGGCTTCACCAAGACCCTGGTTACATCCTGGGAAGCCAAGTCTCCCCAACCCTAACCCTAATTTGAGTCTCAGGCCAAATTTCCTTTTTGGACTGAAACATACCGCCGTCCACAGAGTGTACCAAATGTCAGTATGGAAGCCATCTTGATGTCCCACTCAGTCTGATTCAGCAAGCTAGGCTTCACCAAGGATGCGTTTCCAACCTGGGAAGCCACATCTCCCCAACCCTAACCCTAATTTGAGTCTTAGCCCTTTTTTCCTTTTTGGACTGAAACATACCGCCGTCCACAGAGTGTACCAAATGTCAGTATGGAAGCCATCTTGATGGCGACTCAGTCTGATTCACCAAGCTAGGCTTCACCAAGAACTCGTTTTCTACCTGGCAAGCCACATCTGCCCATCCCTAGCCCTAACATGAGATTTTACCCCAATTTTCTTGTGCAACTGTAACAAACCGCCGTCCATGCTTTGTAGTAAAAGAAAGAAGGCACCCCGTTCTGATGGCCCACTCAGTCTGTTTTAGCAAGCTTGCCTTCACCAAAGCCCTGTTTCCATTCGGGGAAGCCCAGTCTCCCCAATCCTAACCCTAACCTGGGTTTTAACCCTAATTTCCGTTTGGGAATCAAACATCCCCCGTCCAAACAGTGTTCTAAAAGACAGGAGGCAACCCTTGGTGAAGCCCCACTCACTCTATTTCAACATGCTTGGCTTTTCAGAGGCCCTGGTTCACTCCTGGGAAGCCAAGTCTCCACAACCCTAACCCTACCTGGAGTCTTAAACTTAATGTTCTTGTGCGACTGTAACAAACGCCCACCCACAGGTTGACAGTAGGCACACCACTCCTTTGGCCCTGTCAGTCTGTTTCACCATGCTTGGCATCAGCAACACCCTGTTTCCCTTCTGGGAAGCCAAGTCTCCCGACCCCTAACCCTCACTTGGGTCTTAACCCAAATTTCCTCTATGGAATGAAACATGTCCCTGTCCATAGGGTGTATTAACAGGCAGTATGTTATCCTCCTGATGGCCTACTCAGTCTGTTTTACGAATCTTGGCTTCACCAAGACCCTGGTTCCATCCGGGGAAACAAGTCTCCCCAACCCTAACCCTAATTTGAGTCTCAGGCCTAATTTCCTTTTTGGACTGAAACATACCGCCGTCCACAGAGTGTACCAAATGTCAGTATGGAAGACATCTTGATGTCCCACTCAGTCTGATTCAGCAAGTTAGGCTTCACCAAGGACCCGTTTCCAACCTGGGAAGCCACATCTCCCCAACCCTAACCCTAACTTGAGACTTAACCTGATTTCTTGTGCGAATGTAAAAAACCCCCATCCTCATGTTGTACTGAAAGACAGTAGGCACACAATTCCTTTGGCCCTCTCAGTCTGTTTCACCATGCTTGGCTTCAGCAACACCCTGTTTCCATTCTGGGAAGCCATGTCTCCTGACCGCTAACCCTAACTTGGGTCTTTACCCTAATTTTTTCTTCCGACTGAAACATTTCCCTGTCCACATGGTGTACTAACTGGCAGTATGTTATACTCCTGATGGCCTACTCAGTCTGTTTTACCAATCTAGGCTTCACCAAAACCCTGGTTACATCCTGGGAAGCCAAGTCTCCCCAACCCTAACCCTAATTTGAGTCTCAACCCTCATTTTCTTTTTGGACTGAAACATACCGCCGTCCACAGAGTGTATCAAATGTCAGTATGGAAGACATCTTGATGTCCCACTCAGTCTGATTCAGCAAGTTAGGCTTCACCAAGGACCCGTTTCCAACCTGGGAAGCCACATCTCCCCAACCCTAACCCTAACTTCTGACTTAACCCTGATTTTCTTGTGCAAATGTAACAAACCCCCATCCTCATGTTGTACTAAAAGACAGTAGGCATACAATTCCTTTGGCCCTCTCAGTCTGTTTCACCATGCTTGGCTTCAGCAACACCCTGTTTCCATTCTGGGAAGCCATGTCTCCTGACCGCTAACCCTAACTTGGGTCTTAACCCTAATTTTTTCTTTGGACTGAAACATTTCCCTGTCCACATGGTGTACTAACTGGCAGTATGTTATCCTCCTGATGGCCTACTCAGTCTGTTTTAGCAATCTAGGCTTCACCAAGACCCTGGTTACATCCTGGGAAGCCAAGTCTCCCCAACCCTAACCCTAATTTGAGTCTCAGGCCAAATTTCCTTTTTGGACTGAAACATACCGCCGTCCACAGAGTGTACCAAATGTCAGTATGGAAGCCATCTTGATGTCCCACTCAGTCTGATTCAGCAAGCTAGGCTTCACCAAGGATGCGTTTCCAACCTGGGAAGCCACATCTCCCCAACCCTAACCCTCACTTGAGACTTAACCTGATTTTCTTGTGCGAATGTAACAAACCCCCATCCTCATGTTGTACTGAAAGACAGTAGGCACACAATTCCTTTGGCCCTCTCAGTCTGTTTCACCATGCTTGGCTTCAGCAACACCCTGTTTCCCTTCTGGGAAGCCATGTCTCCTGACCGCTAACCCTAACTTGGGTTTTAACCCTAATTTTTTCCTTGGACTGAAACATTTCCCTGTCCACATGGTGTACTAACTGGCAGTATGTTATCCTCCTGATGGCCTACTCAGTCTGTTTTACCAATCTAGGCTTCACCAAAACCCTGGTTACATCCTGGGAAGCCAAGTCTCCCCAACCCTAACCCTAATTTGAGTCTCAGGCCTAATTTCCTTTTTGGACTGAAACATACCGCCGTCCACAGAGTGTACCAAATGTCAGTATGGAAGACATCTTGATGGCGACTCAGTCTGATTCACCAAGCTAGGCTTCACCAAGAACTCGTTTTCTACCTGGCAAGCCACATCTGCCCATCCCTAGCCCTAACATGAGATTTTACCCCAATTTTCTTGTGCAACTGTAACAAACCGCCGTCCATGCTTTGTAGTAAAAGAAAGAAGGCACCCCGTTCTGATGGCCCACTCAGTCTGTTTTAGCAAGCTTGCCTTCACCAAAGCCCTGTTTCCATTCGGGGAAGCCCAGTCTCCCCAATCCTAACCCTAACCTGGGTTTTAACCCTAATTTCCGTTTGGGAATCAAACATCCCCCGTCCAAACAGTGTTCTAAAAGACAGGAGGCAACCCTTGGTGAAGCCCCACTCACTCTATTTCAACATGCTTGGCTTTTCAGAGGCCCTGGTTCACTCCTGGGAAGCCAAGTCTCCACAACCCTAACCCTACCTGGAGTCTTAAACTTAATGTTCTTGTGCGACTGTAACAAACGCCCACCCACAGGTTGACAGTAGGCACACCACTCCTTTGGCCCTGTCAGTCTGTTTCACCATGCTTGGCATCAGCAACACCCTGTTTCCCTTCTGGGAAGCCAAGTCTCCCGACCCCTAACCCTCACTTGGGTCTTAACCCAAATTTCCTCTATGGAATGAAACATGTCCCTGTCCATAGGGTGTATTAACAGGCAGTATGTTATCCTCCTGATGGCCTACTCAGTCTGTTTTACCAATCTATGCTTCACCAAGACCCTGGTTCCATCCGGGGAAACAAGTCTCCCCAACCCTAACCCTAATTTGAGTCTCAGGCCTAATTTCCTTTTTGGACTGAAACATACCGCCGTCCACAGAGTGTACCAAATGTCAGTATGGAAGACATCTTGATGTCCCACTCAGTCTGATTCAGCAAGTTAGGCTTCACCAAGGACCCGTTTCCAACCTGGGAAGCCACATCTCCCCAACCCTAACCCTAACTTGAGACTTAACCTGATTTTCTTGTGCGAATGTAACAAACCCCCATCCTCATGTTGTACTGAAAGACAGTAGGCACACAATTCCTTTGGCCCTCTCAGTCTGTTTCACCATGCTTGGCTTCAGCAACACCCTGTTTCCATTCTGGGAAGCCATGTCTCCTGACCGCTAACCCTAACTTGGGTCTTAACCCTAATTTTTTCTTCCGACTGAAACATTTCCCTGTCCACATGGTGTACTAACTGGCAGTATGTTATACTCCTGATGGCCTACTCAGTCTGTTTTACCAATCTAGGCTTCACCAAAACCCTGGTTACATCCTGGGAAGCCAAGTCTCCCCAACCCTAACCCTAATTTGAGTCTCAACCCTCATTTTCTTTTTGGACTGAAACATACCGCCGTCCACAGAGTGTATCAAATGTCAGTATGGAAGACATCTTGATGTCCCACTCAGTCTGATTCAGCAAGTTAGGCTTCACCAAGGACCCGTTTCCAACCTGGGAAGCCACATCTCCCCAACCCTAACCCTAACTTCTGACTTAACCCTGATTTTCTTGTGCAAATGTAACAAACCCCCATCCTCATGTTGTACTAAAAGACAGTAGGCATACAATTCCTTTGGCCCTCTCAGTCTGTTTCACCATGCTTGGCTTCAGCAACACCCTGTTTCCATTCTGGGAAGCCATGTCTCCTGACCGCTAACCCTAACTTGGGTCTTAACCCTAATTTTTTCTTTGGACTGAAATATTTCCCTGTCCACATGGTGTACTAACTGGCAGTATGTTATCCTCCTGATGGCCTACTCAGTCTGTTTTAGCAATCTAGGCTTCACCAAGACCCTGGTTACATCCTGGGAAGCCAAGTCTCCCCAACCCTAACCCTAATTTGAGTCTCAGGCCAAATTTCCTTTTTGGACTGAAACATACCGCCGTCCACAGAGTGTACCAAATGTCAGTATGGAAGCCATCTTGATGTCCCACTCAGTCTGATTCAGCAAGCTAGGCTTCACCAAGGATGCGTTTCCAACCTGGGAAGCCACATCTCCCCAACCCTAACCCTAATTTGAGTCTTAGCCCTTTTTTCCTTTTTGGACTGAAACATACCGCCGTCCACAGAGTGTACCAAATGTCAGTATGGAAGCCATCTTGATGGCGACTCAGTCTGATTCACCAAGCTAGGCTTCACCAAGAACTCGTTTTCTACCTGGCAAGCCACATCTGCCCATCCCTAGCCCTAACATGAGATTTTACCCCAATTTTCTTGTGCAACTGTAACAAACCGCCGTCCATGCTTTGTAGTAAAAGAAAGAAGGCACCCCGTTCTGATGGCCCACTCAGTCTGTTTTAGCAAGCTTGCCTTCACCAAAGCCCTGTTTCCATTCGGGGAAGCCCAGTCTCCCCAATCCTAACCCTAACCTGGGTTTTAACCCTAATTTCCGTTTGGGAATCAAACATCCCCCGTCCAAACAGTGTTCTAAAAGACAGGAGGCAACCCTTGGTGAAGCCCCACTCACTCTATTTCAACATGCTTGGCTTTTCAGAGGCCCTGGTTCACTCCTGGGAAGCCAAGTCTCCACAACCCTAACCCTACCTGGAGTCTTAAACTTAATGTTCTTGTGCGACTGTAACAAACGCCCACCCACAGGTTGACAGTAGGCACACCACTCCTTTGGCCCTGTCAGTCTGTTTCACCATGCTTGGCATCAGCAACACCCTGTTTCCCTTCTGGGAAGCCAAGTCTCCCGACCCCTAACCCTCACTTGGGTCTTAACCCAAATTTCCTCTATGGAATGAAACATGTCCCTGTCCATAGGGTGTATTAACAGGCAGTATGTTATCCTCCTGATGGCCTACTCAGTCTGTTTTACGAATCTTGGCTTCACCAAGACCCTGGTTCCATCCGGGGAAACAAGTCTCCCCAACCCTAACCCTAATTTGAGTCTCAGGCCTAATTTCCTTTTTGGACTGAAACATACCGCCGTCCACAGAGTGTACCAAATGTCAGTATGGAAGACATCTTGATGTCCCACTCAGTCTGATTCAGCAAGTTAGGCTTCACCAAGGACCCGTTTCCAACCTGGGAAGCCACATCTCCCCAACCCTAACCCTAACTTGAGACTTAACCTGATTTCTTGTGCGAATGTAAAAAACCCCCATCCTCATGTTGTACTGAAAGACAGTAGGCACACAATTCCTTTGGCCCTCTCAGTCTGTTTCACCATGCTTGGCTTCAGCAACACCCTGTTTCCATTCTGGGAAGCCATGTCTCCTGACCGCTAACCCTAACTTGGGTCTTTACCCTAATTTTTTCTTCCGACTGAAACATTTCCCTGTCCACATGGTGTACTAACTGGCAGTATGTTATACTCCTGATGGCCTACTCAGTCTGTTTTACCAATCTAGGCTTCACCAAAACCCTGGTTACATCCTGGGAAGCCAAGTCTCCCCAACCCTAACCCTAATTTGAGTCTCAACCCTCATTTTCTTTTTGGACTGAAACATACCGCCGTCCACAGAGTGTATCAAATGTCAGTATGGAAGACATCTTGATGTCCCACTCAGTCTGATTCAGCAAGTTAGGCTTCACCAAGGACCCGTTTCCAACCTGGGAAGCCACATCTCCCCAACCCTAACCCTAACTTCTGACTTAACCCTGATTTTCTTGTGCAAATGTAACAAACCCCCATCCTCATGTTGTACTAAAAGACAGTAGGCATACAATTCCTTTGGCCCTCTCAGTCTGTTTCACCATGCTTGGCTTCAGCAACACCCTGTTTCCATTCTGGGAAGCCATGTCTCCTGACCGCTAACCCTAACTTGGGTCTTAACCCTAATTTTTTCTTTGGACTGAAACATTTCCCTGTCCAAATGGTGTACTAACTGGCAGTATGTTATCCTCCTGATGGCCTACTCAGTCTGTTTTAGCAATCTAGGCTTCACCAAGACCCTGGTTACATCCTGGGAAGCCAAGTCTCCCCAACCCTAACCCTAATTTGAGTCTCAGGCCAAATTTCCTTTTTGGACTGAAACATACCGCCGTCCACAGAGTGTACCAAATGTCAGTATGGAAGCCATCTTGATGTCCCACTCAGTCTGATTCAGCAAGCTAGGCTTCACCAAGGATGCGTTTCCAACCTGGGAAGCCACATCTCCCCAACCCTAACCCTCACTTGAGACTTAACCTGATTTTCTTGTGCGAATGTAACAAACCCCCATCCTCATGTTGTACTGAAAGACAGTAGGCACACAATTCCTTTGGCCCTCTCAGTCTGTTTCACCATGCTTGGCTTCAGCAACACCCTGTTTCCCTTCTGGGAAGCCATGTCTCCTGACCGCTAACCCTAACTTGGGTTTTAACCCTAATTTTTTCCTTGGACTGAAACATTTCCCTGTCCACATGGTGTACTAACTGGCAGTATGTTATCCTCCTGATGGCCTACTCAGTCTGTTTTACCAATCTAGGCTTCACCAAAACCCTGGTTACATCCTGGGAAGCCAAGTCTCCCCAACCCTAACCCTAATTTGAGTCTCAGGCCTAATTTCCTTTTTGGACTGAAACATACCGCCGTCCACAGAGTGTACCAAATGTCAGTATGGAAGACATCTTGATGTCCCACTCAGTCTGATTCAGCAAGCTAGGCTTCACCAAGGACGCGTTTCCAACCTGGAAAGCCACATCTCCCCAACCCTAACCCTCACTTGAGACTTAACCTGATTTTCTTGTGCGAATGTAACAAACCCCCATCCTCATGTTGTACTGAAAGACAGTAGGCACACAATTCCTTTGGCCCTCTCAGTCTGTTTCACCATGCTTGGCTTCAGCAACACCCTGTTTCCATTCTGGGAAGCCATGTCTCCTGACCGCTAACCCTAACTTGGGTCTTAACCCTAATTTTTTCTTTGGACTGAAACATTTCCCTGTCCACATGGTGTACTAACTGGCAGTATGTTATCCTCCTGATGGCCTACTCAGTCTGTTTTACCAATCTAGGCTTCACCAAAACCCTGGTTACATCCTGGGAAGCCAAGTCTCCCCAACCCTAACCCTAATTTGAGTCTCAACCCTCATTTTCTTTTTGGACTGAAACATACCGCCGTCCACAGAGTGTATCTAATGTCAGTATGGAAGACATCTTGATGTCCCACTCAGTCTGATTCAGCAACTTAGGCTTCACCAAGGACCCGTTTCCAACCTGGGAAGCCACATCTCCCCAACCCTAACCCTAACTTCTGACTTAACCCTGATTTTCTTGTGCAAATGTAACAAACCCCCATCCTCATGTTGTACTAAAAGACAGTAGGCATACAATTCCTTTGGCCCTCTCAGTCTGTTTCACCATGCTTGGCTTCAGCAACACCCTGTTTCCATTCTGGGAAGCCATGTCTCCTGACCGCTAACCCTAACTTGGGTCTTAACCTTAATTTTTTCTTTGGACTGAAACATTTCCCTGTCCACATGGTGTACTAACTGGCAGTATGTTATCCTCCTGATGGCCTACTCAGTCTGTTTTAGCAATCTAGGCTTCACCAAGACCCTGGTTACATCCTGGGAAGCCAAGTCTCCCCAACCCTAACCCTAATTTGAGTCTCAGGCCAAATTTCCTTTTTGGACTGAAACATACCGCCATCCACAGAGTGTACCAAATGTCAGTATGGAAGCCATCTTGATGTCCCACTCAGTCTGATTCAGCAAGCTAGGCTTCACCAAGGATGCGTTTCCAACCTGGGAAGCCACATCTCCCCAACCCTAACCCTCACTTGAGACTTAACCTGATTTTCTTGTGCGAATGTAACAAACCCCCATCCTCATGTTGTACTGAAAGACAGTAGGCACACAATTCCTTTGGCCCTCTCAGTCTGTTTCACCATGCTTGGCTTCAGCAACACCCTGTTTCCCTTCTGGGAAGCCATGTCTCCTGACCGCTAACCCTAACTTGGGTTTTAACCCTAATTTTTTCCTTGGACTGAAACATTTCCCTGTCCACATGGTGTACTAACTGGCAGTATGTTATCCTCCTGATGGCCTACTCAGTCTGTTTTACCAATCTAGGCTTCACCAAAACCCTGGTTACATCCTGGGAAGCCAAGTCTCCCCAACCCTAACCCTAATTTGAGTCTCAGGCCTAATTTCCTTTTTGGACTGAAACATACCGCCGTCCACAGAGTGTACCAAATGTCAGTATGGAAGACATCTTGATGTCCCTCTCAGTCTGATTCAGCAAGCTAGGCTTCACCAAGGACGCGTTTCCAACCTGGAAAGCCACATCTCCCCAACCCTAACCCTCACTTGAGACTTAACCTGATTTTCTTGTGCGAATGTAACAAACGCCCACCCACAGGTTGACAGTAGGCACACCACTCCTTTGGCCCTGTCAGTCTGTTTCACCATGCTTGGCATCAGCAACACCCTGTTTCCCTTCTGGGAAGCCAAGTCTCCCGACCCCTAACCCTCACTTGGGTCTTAACCCAAATTTCCTCTATGGAATGAAACATGTCCCTGTCCATAGGGTGTATTAACAGGCAGTATGTTATCCTCCTGATGGCCTACTCAGTCTGTTTTACCAATCTATGCTTCACCAAGACCCTGGTTCCATCCGGGGAAACAAGTCTCCCCAACCCTAACCCTAATTTGAGTCTCAGGCCTAATTTCCTTTTTGGACTGAAACATACCGCCGTCCACAGAGTGTACCAAATGTCAGTATGGAAGACATCTTGATGTCCCACTCAGTCTGATTCAGCAAGTTAGGCTTCACCAAGGACCCGTTTCCAACCTGGGAAGCCACATCTCCCCAACCCTAACCCTAACTTGAGACTTAACCTGATTTTCTTGTGCGAATGTAACAAACCCCCATCCTCATGTTGTACTGAAAGACAGTAGGCACACAATTCCTTTGGCCCTCTCAGTCTGTTTCACCATGCTTGGCTTCAGCAACACCCTGTTTCCATTCTGGGAAGCCATGTCTCCTGACCGCTAACCCTAACTTGGGTCTTAACCCTAATTTTTTCTTCCGACTGAAACATTTCCCTGTCCACATGGTGTACTAACTGGCAGTATGTTATCCTCCTGATGGCCTACTCAGTCTGTTTTAGCAATCTAGGCTTCACCAAGACCCTGGTTACATCCTGGGAAGCCAAGTCTCCCCAACCCTAACCCTAATTTGAGTCTCAGGCCAAATTTCCTTTTTGGACTGAAACATACCGCCGTCCACAGAGTGTACCAAATGTCAGTATGGAAGCCATCTTGATGTCCCACTCAGTCTGATTCAGCAAGCTAGGCTTCACCAAGGATGCGTTTCCAACCTGGGAAGCCACATCTCCCCAACCCTAACCCTCACTTGAGACTTAACCTGATTTTCTTGTGCGAATGTAACAAACCCCCGTCCTCATGTTGTACTGAAAGACAGTAGGCACACAATTCCTTTGGCCCTCTCAGTCTGTTTCACCATGCTTGGCTTCAGCAACACCCTGTTTCCCTTCTGGGAAGCCATGTCTCCTGACCGCTAACCCTAACTTGGGTTTTAACCCTAATTTTTTCCTTGGACTGAAACATTTCCCTGTCCACATGGTGTACTAACTGGCAGTATGTTATCCTCCTGATGGCCTACTCAGTCTGTTTTACCAATCTAGGCTTCACCAAAACCCTGGTTACATCCTGGGAAGCCAAGTCTCCCCAACCCTAACCCTAATTTGAGTCTCAGGCCTAATTTCCTTTTTGGACTGAAACATACCGCCGTCCACAGAGTGTACCAAATGTCAGTATGGAAGACATCTTGATGTCCCTCTCAGTCTGATTCAGCAAGCTAGGCTTCACCAAGGACGCGTTTCCAACCTGGAAAGCCACATCTCCCCAACCCTAACCCTCACTTGAGACTTAACCTGATTTTCTTGTGCGAATGTAACAAACGCCCACCCACAGGTTGACAGTAGGCACACCACTCCTTTGGCCCTGTCAGTCTGTTTCACCATGCTTGGCATCAGCAACACCCTGTTTCCCTTCTGGGAAGCCAAGTCTCCCGACCCCTAACCCTCACTTGGGTCTTAACCCAAATTTCCTCTATGGAATGAAACATGTCCCTGTCCATAGGGTGTATTAACAGGCAGTATGTTATCCTCCTGATGGCCTACTCAGTCTGTTTTACCAATCTATGCTTCACCAAGACCCTGGTTCCATCCGGGGAAACAAGTCTCCCCAACCCTAACCCTAATTTGAGTCTCAGGCCTAATTTCCTTTTTGGACTGAAACATACCGCCGTCCACAGAGTGTACCAAATGTCAGTATGGAAGACATCTTGATGTCCCACTCAGTCTGATTCAGCAAGTTAGGCTTCACCAAGGACCCGTTTCCAACCTGGGAAGCCACATCTCCCCAACCCTAACCCTAACTTGAGACTTAACCTGATTTTCTTGTGCGAATGTAACAAACCCCCATCCTCATGTTGTACTGAAAGACAGTAGGCACACAATTCCTTTGGCCCTCTCAGTCTGTTTCACCATGCTTGGCTTCAGCAACACCCTGTTTCCATTCTGGGAAGCCATGTCTCCTGACCGCTAACCCTAACTTGGGTCTTAACCCTAATTTTTTCTTCCGACTGAAACATTTCCCTGTCCACATGGTGTACTAACTGGCAGTATGTTATACTCCTGATGGCCTACTCAGTCTGTTTTACCAATCTAGGCTTCACCAAAACCCTGGTTACATCCTGGGAAGCCAAGTCTCCCCAACCCTAACCCTAATTTGAGTCTCAACCCTCATTTTCTTTTTGGACTGAAACATACCGCCGTCCACAGAGTGTATCAAATGTCAGTATGGAAGACATCTTGATGTCCCACTCAGTCTGATTCAGCAAGTTAGGCTTCACCAAGGACCCGTTTCCAACCTGGGAAGCCACATCTCCCCAACCCTAACCCTAACTTCTGACTTAACCCTGATTTTCTTGTGCAAATGTAACAAACCCCCATCCTCATGTTGTACTAAAAGACAGTAGGCATACAATTCCTTTGGCCCTCTCAGTCTGTTTCACCATGCTTGGCTTCAGCAACACCCTGTTTCCATTCTGGGAAGCCATGTCTCCTGACCGCTAACCCTAACTTGGGTCTTAACCCTAATTTTTTCTTTGGACTGAAATATTTCCCTGTCCACATGGTGTACTAACTGGCAGTATGTTATCCTCCTGATGGCCTACTCAGTCTGTTTTAGCAATCTAGGCTTCACCAAGACCCTGGTTACATCCTGGGAAGCCAAGTCTCCCCAACCCTAACCCTAATTTGAGTCTCAGGCCAAATTTCCTTTTTGGACTGAAACATACCGCCGTCCACAGAGTGTACCAAATGTCAGTATGGAAGCCATCTTGATGTCCCACTCAGTCTGATTCAGCAAGCTAGGCTTCACCAAGGATGCGTTTCCAACCTGGGAAGCCACATCTCCCCAACCCTAACCCTAATTTGAGTCTTAGCCCTTTTTTCCTTTTTGGACTGAAACATACCGCCGTCCACAGAGTGTACCAAATGTCAGTATGGAAGCCATCTTGATGGCGACTCAGTCTGATTCACCAAGCTAGGCTTCACCAAGAACTCGTTTTCTACCTGGCAAGCCACATCTGCCCATCCCTAGCCCTAACATGAGATTTTACCCCAATTTTCTTGTGCAACTGTAACAAACCGCCGTCCATGCTTTGTAGTAAAAGAAAGAAGGCACCCCGTTCTGATGGCCCACTCAGTCTGTTTTAGCAAGCTTGCCTTCACCAAAGCCCTGTTTCCATTCGGGGAAGCCCAGTCTCCCCAATCCTAACCCTATCCTGGGTTTTAACCCTAATTTCCGTTTGGGAATCAAACATCCCCCGTCCAAACAGTGTTCTAAAAGACAGGAGGCAACCCTTGGTGAAGCCCCACTCACTCTATTTCAACATGCTTGGCTTTTCAGAGGCCCTGGTTCACTCCTGGGAAGCCAAGTCTCCACAACCCTAACCCTACCTGGAGTCTTAAACTTAATGTTCTTGTGCGACTGTAACAAACGCCCACCCACAGGTTGACAGTAGGCACACCACTCCTTTGGCCCTGTCAGTCTGTTTCACCATGCTTGGCATCAGCAACACCCTGTTTCCCTTCTGGGAAGCCAAGTCTCCCGACCCCTAACCCTCACTTGGGTCTTAACCCAAATTTCCTCTATGGAATGAAACATGTCCCTGTCCATAGGGTGTATTAACAGGCAGTATGTTATCCTCCTGATGGCCTACTCAGTCTGTTTTACGAATCTTGGCTTCACCAAGACCCTGGTTCCATCCGGGGAAACAAGTCTCCCCAACCCTAACCCTAATTTGAGTCTCAGGCCTAATTTCCTTTTTGGACTGAAACATACTGCCGTCCACAGAGTGTACCAAATGTCAGTATGGAAGACATCTTGATGTCCCACTCAGTCTGATTCAGCAAGTTAGGCTTCACCAAGGACCCGTTTCCAACCTGGGAAGCCACATCTCCCCAACCCTAACCCTAACTTGAGACTTAACCTGATTTCTTGTGCGAATGTAAAAAACCCCCATCCTCATGTTGTACTGAAAGACAGTAGGCACACAATTCCTTTGGCCCTCTCAGTCTGTTTCACCATGCTTGGCTTCAGCAACACCCTGTTTCCATTCTGGGAAGCCATGTCTCCTGACCGCTAACCCTAACTTGGGTCTTTACCCTAATTTTTTCTTCCGACTGAAACATTTCCCTGTCCACATGGTGTACTAACTGGCAGTATGTTATCCTCCTGATGGCCTACTCAGTCTGTTTTACCAATCTAGGCTTCACCAAAACCCTGGTTACATCCTGGGAAGCCAAGTCTCCCCAACCCTAACCCTAATTTGAGTCTCAACCCTCATTTTCTTTTTGGACTGAAACATACCGCCGTCCACAGAGTGTATCTAATGTCAGTATGGAAGACATCTTGATGTCCCACTCAGTCTGATTCAGCAACTTAGGCTTCACCAAGGACCCGTTTCCAACCTGGGAAGCCACATCTCCCCAACCCTAACCCTAACTTCTGACTTAACCCTGATTTTCTTGTGCAAATGTAACAAACCCCCATCCTCATGTTGTACTAAAAGACAGTAGGCATACAATTCCTTTGGCCCTCTCAGTCTGTTTCACCATGCTTGGCTTCAGCAACACCCTGTTTCCATTCTGGGAAGCCATGTCTCCTGACCGCTAACCCTAACTTGGGTCTTAACCTTAATTTTTTCTTTGGACTGAAACATTTCCCTGTCCACATGGTGTACTAACTGGCAGTATGTTATCCTCCTGATGGCCTACTCAGTCTGTTTTAGCAATCTAGGCTTCACCAAGACCCTGGTTACATCCTGGGAAGCCAAGTCTCCCCAACCCTAACCCTAATTTGAGTCTCAGGCCAAATTTCCTTTTTGGACTGAAACATACCGCCGTCCACAGAGTGTACCAAATGTCAGTATGGAAGCCATCTTGATGTCCCACTCAGTCTGATTCAGCAAGCTAGGCTTCACCAAGGATGCGTTTCCAACCTGGGAAGCCACATCTCCCCAACCCTAACCCTCACTTGAGACTTAACCTGATTTTCTTGTGCGAATGTAACAAACCCCCATCCTCATGTTGTACTGAAAGACAGTAGGCACACAATTCCTTTGGCCCTCTCAGTCTGTTTCACCATGCTTGGCTTCAGCAACACCCTGTTTCCCTTCTGGGAAGCCATGTCTCCTGACCGCTAACCCTAACTTGGGTTTTAACCCTAATTTTTTCCTTGGACTGAAACATTTCCCTGTCCACATGGTGTACTAACTGGCAGTATGTTATCCTCCTGATGGCCTACTCAGTCTGTTTTACCAATCTAGGCTTCACCAAAACCCTGGTTACATCCTGGGAAGCCAAGTCTCCCCAACCCTAACCCTAATTTGAGTCTCAGGCCTAATTTCCTTTTTGGACTGAAACATACCGCCGTCCACAGAGTGTACCAAATGTCAGTATGGAAGACATCTTGATGTCCCTCTCAGTCTGATTCAGCAAGCTAGGCTTCACCAAGGACGCGTTTCCAACCTGGAAAGCCACATCTCCCCAACCCTAACCCTCACTTGAGACTTAACCTGATTTTCTTGTGCGAATGTAACAAACCCCCATCCTCATGTTGTACTGAAAGACAGTAGGCACACAATTCCTTTGGCCCTCTCAGTCTGTTTCACCATGCTTGGCTTCAGCAACACCCTGTTTCCCTTCTGGGAAGCCATGTCTCCTGACCGCTAACCCTAACTTGGGTCTTAACCCTAATTTTTTCTTTGGACTGAAACATTTCCCTGTCCACATGGTGTACTAACTGGCAGTATGTTATCCTCCTGATGGCCTACTCAGTCTGTTTTACCAATCTAGGCTTCACCAAAACCCTGGTTACATCCTGGGAAGCCAAGTCTCCCCAACCCTAACCCTAATTTGAGTCTCAGGCCTAATTTCCTTTTTGGACTGAAACATAACGCCGTCCACAGAGTGTACCAAATGTCAGTATGGAAGACATCTTGATGTCCCACTCAGTCTGATTCAGCAAGCTAGGCTTCACCAAGGACGCGTTTCCAACCTGGAAAGCCACATCTCCCCAACCCTAACCCTAACTTGACACTTAACCTGATTTTCTTGTGCAAATGTAACAAACCCCCATCCTCATGTTGTACTAAAAGACAGTAGGCACACAATTCCTTTGGCCCTCTCAGTCTGTTTCACCATGCTTGGCTTCAGCAACACCCTGTTTCCCTTCTAGGAAGCCATGTCTCCTGACCGCTAACCCTAACTTGGGTCTTAACCCTAATTTTTTCCTTGGACTGAAACATTTCCCTGTCCACATGGTGTACTAACTGGCAGTATGTTATACTCCTGATGGCCTACTCAGTCTGTTTTACCAATCTAGGCTTCACCAAAACACTGGTTACATCCTGGGAAGCCAAGTCTCCCCAACCCTAACCCTAATTTGAGTCTCAGGCCCAATTTCCTTTTTGGACTGAAACATAATGCCGTCCACAGAGTGTACCAAATGTCAGTATGGAAGACATCTTGATGTCCCTCTCAGTCTGATTCAGCAAGTTAGGCTTCACCAAGGACCCGTTTCCAACCTGGGAAGCCACATCTCCCCATCGCTAGCCCTAACATGAGATTTTACCCTAATTTTCTTGTGCAAATGTAACAAACCCCCATCCTCATGTTCTACTAAAAGACAGTAGGCAGACAATTCCTTTGGCCCTCTCAGTCTGTTTCACCATGCTTGGCTTCACCAACACCCTGTTTCCCTTCTGGGAAGCCATGTCTCCTGACCGCTAACCCTAACTTGGGTCTTAACCCTAATTTTTTCTTTGGACTGAAACAGTTCCCTGTCCACATGGTGTACTAACTGGCAGTATGTTATACTCCTGATGACCTACTCAGTCTGTTTTACCAATCTAGGCTTCACCAAAACCCTGGTTACATCCTGGGAAGCCAATTCTCCCCAACCCTAACCCTAACTTGAGTCTTAGCCCTAATTTCCTTTTTGGACTGAAACATACCGCCGTCCACAGAGTGTACCAAATGTCAGTATGGAAGACATCTTGATGTCCCACTCAGTCTGATTCAGCAAGCTAGGCTTCACCAAGGACCTATTTCCAACCTGGGAAGCCACATCTCCCCAACCCTAACCCTCACTTGAGACTTAACCTGATTTTCTTGTGCAAATGTAACAAACCCCCATCCTCATGTTGTACTAAAAGACAGTAGGCACACGATTCCTTTGGCCCTCTCAGTCTGTTTCACCATGCTTGGCTTCAGCAACACCGTGTTTCCATTCTGGGAAGCCATATCTCCTGACCGCTAACCCTAACTTGGGTCTTAACCCTAATTTTTTCTTCCGACTGAAACATTTCCCTGTCCACATGGTGTACTAACTGGCAGTATGTTATACTCCTGATGGCCTACTCAGTCTGTTTTACCAATCTAGGCTTCACCAAAACCCTGGTTACATCCTGGGAAGCCAAGTCTCCCCAACCCTAACCCTAATTTGAGTCTCAGGCCTCGTTTCCTTTTGGGACTGAAACATACCGCCGTCCACAGAGTGTACCAAATGTCAGTATGGAAGACATCTTGATGTCCCACTCAGTCTGATTCAGCAAGCTAGGCTTCACCAAGGACCCGTTTCCAACCTGGGAAGCCACATCTCCCCAACCCTAACCCTAACTTGAGACTTAACCTGATTTTCTTGTGCAAATGTAACAAACCCCCATCCTCATGTTGTACTAAAAGACAGTAGGCATACAATTCCTTTGGCCCTCTCAGTCTGTTTCACCATGCTTGGCTTCAGCAACACCCTGTTTCCATTCTGGGAAGCCATTTCTCCTGACCGCTAACCCTAACTTGGGTCTTAACCCTAATTTTTTCTTTGGACTGAAACATTTCCCTGTCCACATGGTGTACTAACTGGCAGTATGTTATCCTCCTGATGGCCTACTCAGTCTGTTTTAGCAATCTAGGCTTCACCAAGACCCTGGTTACATCCTGGGAAGCCAAGTCTCCCCAACCCTAACCCTAATTTGAGTCTCAGGCCAAATTTCCTTTTTGGACTGAAACATACCGCCGTCCACAGAGTGTACCAAATGTCAGTATGGAAGCCATCTTGATGTCCCACTCAGTCTGATTCAGCAAGCTAGGCTTCACCAAGGATGCGTTTCCAACCTGGGAAGCCACATCTCCCCAACCCTAACCCTCACTTGAGACTTAACCTGATTTTCTTGTGCGAATGTAACAAACCCCCATCCTCATGTTCTACTAAAAGACAGTAGGCACACAATTCCTTTGGCCCTCTCAGTCTGTTTCACCATGCTTGGCTTCAGCAACACCCTGTTTCCCTTCTGGGAAGCCATGTCTCCTGACCGCTAACCCTAACTTGGGTTTTAACCCTAATTTTTTCCTTGGACTGAAACATTTCCCTGTCCACATGGTGTACTAACTGGCAGTATGTTATCCTCCTGATGGCCTACTCAGTCTGTTTTACCAATCTAGGCTTCACCAAAACCCTGGTTACATCCTGGGAAGCCAAGTCTCCCCAACCCTAACCCTAATTTGAGTCTCAGGCCTAATTTCCTTTTTGGACTGAAACATAACGCCGTCCACAGAGTGTACCAAATGTCAGTATGGAAGACATCTTGATGTCCCACTCAGTCTGATTCAGCAAGCTAGGCTTCACCAAGGACGCGTTTCCAACCTGGAAAGCCACATCTCCCCAACCCTAACCCTAACTTGACACTTAACCTGATTTTCTTGTGCAAATGTAACAAACCCCCATCCTCATGTTGTACTAAAAGACAGTAGGCACACAATTCCTTTGGCCCTCTCAGTCTGTTTCACCATGCTTGGCTTCAGCAACACCCTGTTTCCCTTCTAGGAAGCCATGTCTCCTGACGGCTAACCCTAACTTGGGTCTTAACCCAAATTTTTTCCTTGGACTGAAACATTTCCCTGTCCACATGGTGTACTAACTGGCAGTATGTTATACTCCTGATGGCCTACTCAGTCTGTTTTACCAATCTAGGCTTCACCAAAACACTGGTTACATCCTGGGAAGCCAAGTCTCCCCAACCCTAACCCTAATTTGAGTCTCAGGCCCAATTTCCTTTTTGGACTGAAACATAATGCCGTCCACAGAGTGTACCAAATGTCAGTATGGAAGACATCTTGATGTCCCTCTCAGTCTGATTCAGCAAGTTAGGCTTCACCAAGGACCCGTTTCCAACCTGGGAAGCCACATCTCCCCATCGCTAGCCCTAACATGAGATTTTACCCTAATTTTCTTGTGCAAATGTAACAAACCCCCATCCTCATGTTCTACTAAAAGACAGTAGGCAGACAATTCCTTTGGCCCTCTCAGTCTGTTTCACCATGCTTGGCTTCACCAACACCCTGTTTCCCTTCTGGGAAGCCATGTCTCCTGACCGCTAACCCTAACTTGGGTCTTAACCCTAATTTTTTCTTTGGACTGAAACAGTTCCCTGTCCACATGGTGTACTAACTGGCAGTATGTTATACTCCTGATGACCTACTCAGTCTGTTTTACCAATCTAGGCTTCACCAAAACCCTGGTTACATCCTGGGAAGCCAATTCTCCCCAACCCTAACCCTAACTTGAGTCTTAGCCCTAATTTCCTTTTTGGACTGAAACATACCGCCGTCCACAGAGTGTACCAAATGTCAGTATGGAAGACATCTTGATGTCCCACTCAGTCTGATTCAGCAAGCTAGGCTTCACCAAGGACCCGTTTCCAACCTGGGAAGCCACATCTCCCCAACCCTAACCCTCACTTGAGACTTAACCTGATTTTCTTGTGCAAATGTAACAAACCCCCATCCTCATGTTGTAGTAAAAGACAGTAGGCACACGATTCCTTTGGCCCTCTCAGTCTGTTTCACCATGCTTGGCTTCAGCAACACCGTGTTTCCATTCTGGGAAGCCATATCTCCTGACCGCTAACCCTAACTTGGGTCTTAACCCTAATTTTTTCTTCCGACTGAAACATTTCCCTGTCCACATGGTGTACTAACTGGCAGTATGTTATACTCCTGATGGCCTACTCAGTCTGTTTTACCAATCTAGGCTTCACCAAAACCCTGGTTACATCCTGGGAAGCCAAGTCTCCCCAACCCTAACCCTAATTTGAGTCTCAGGCCTCGTTTCCTTTTGGGACTGAAACATACCGCCGTCCACAGAGTGTACCAAATGTCAGTATGGAAGACATCTTGATGTCCCACTCAGTCTGATTCAGCAAGCTAGGCTTCACCAAGGACCCGTTTCCAACCTGGGAAGCCACATCTCCCCAACCCTAACCCTAACTTGAGACTTAACCTGATTTTCTTGTGCAAATGTAACAAACCCCCATCCTCATGTTGTACTAAAAGACAGTAGGCACACGATTCCTTTGGCTCTCTCAGTCTGTTTCACCATGCTTGGCTTCAGCAACACCCTGTTTCCATTCTGGGAAGCCATGTCTCCTGACCGCTAACCCTAACTTGGGTCTTAACCCTAATTTTTTCTTTGGACTGAAACATTTCCCTGTCCACATGGTGTACTAACTGGCAGTATGTTATACTCCTGATGGCCTACTCAGTCTGTTTTACCAATCTAGGCTTCACCAAAACCCTGGTTACATCCTGGGAAGCCAAGTCTCCCCAACCCTAACCCTAATTTGAGTCTTAGCCCTTTTTTCCTTTTTGGACTGAAACATACTGCCGTCCACAGAGTGTACCAAATGTCAGTATGGAAGACATCTTGATGTCCCACTCAGTCTGATTCAGCAAGTTAGGCTTCACCAAGGACCCGTTTCCAACCTGGGAAGCCATATCTCCCCAACCCTAACCCTAACTTGAGACTTAACCTGATTTTCTTGTGCAAATTTAACAAACCCCCATCCTCATGTCCTACTAAAAGACAGTAGGCACACGATTCGTTTGGCCCTCTCAGTCTGTTTCACCATGCTTGGCTTCAGCAACACCCTGTTTCCCTTCTGGGAAGCCAAGTCTCCCGACCCCTAACCCTCACTTGGGTCTTAACCCAAATATCCTCTATGGAATGAAACATCTCCCTCTCCATAGGGTGTATTAACAGGCAGTATGTTATCCTCCGGATGGCCTACTCAGTCTGTTTTACCAATCTATGCTTCACCAAGACCCTGGTTCCATCCTGGGAAACCAATTCTCCCCAACCCTAACCCTAATTTGAGTCTCAGCCCGTTTTTCCTTTTTGGACTGAAACATACCGCCGTCCACAGAGTGTACCAAATGTCAGTATGGAAGCCATCTTGATGGCGACTCAGTCTGATTCACCAAGCTAGGCTTCACCAAGAACTCATTTTCTACCTGGCAAGCCACATCTCCCCTTCCCTAGCCCTAACATGAGATTTTACCCCAATTTTCTTGTGCAACTGTAACAAACCGCCGTCCACGCTTTGAAGTAAAAGAAAGAAGGCACCCCGTTCTGATGGCCCACTCAGTCTGTTTTAGCAAGCTTGCCTTCAGCAAAGCCCTGATTCCATTCGGGGAAGCCCAGTCTCCCCAATCCTAACCCTAACCTGGGTTTTAACCCTAATTTCCGTTTGGGAATCAAACATCCCCCGTCCAAACAGTGTTCTAAAAGACAGGAGGCAACCCTTGGTGAAGCCCCACTCACTCTATTTCAACATGCTTGGCTTTTCAGAGGCCCTGGTTCACTCCTGGGAAGCCAAGTCTCCACAACCCTAACCCTACCTGGAGTCTTAACCCTAATGTTCTTGTGCGACTGTAACAAACGCCCACCCACAGGTTGACAGTAGGCACACCACTCCTTTGGCCCTGTCAGTCTGTTTCACCATGCTTGGCTTCAGCAACACCCTGTTTCCCTTCTGGGAAGCCAAGTCTCCCGACCCCTAACCCACACTTGGGTCTTAACCCAAATTTCCTCTATGGAATGAAACATGTCCCTGTCCATAGGGTGTATTAACAGGCAGTATGTTATCCTCCTGATGGCCTACTCAGTCTGTTTTACCAATCTATGCTTCACCAAGACCCTGGTTCCATCCTGGGAAACCAATTCTCCCCAACCCTAACCCTAATTTGAGTCTTAGCCCTAATTTCCTTTTTGGACGGGAACATACCGCCGTCCACAGTGTGTACCAAATGTCAGTATGGAAGACATCTTGATGTCCCACTCAGTCTGATTCAGAAAGCTAGGTTTCACCAAGGACCTATTTCCAGCCTGGGAAGCCACATCTCCCCAACCCTAACCCTAACTTGAGACTCACCCTGATTTCGTTGTGCAAATGTAAAAAACCCCCATCCTCATGTTGTACTAAAAGACAGTAGGCACACAATTCCTTTGGCCCTCTCAGTCTGTTTCACCATGCTTGGCTTCACCAACACCCTGTTTCCCTTCTGGGAAGCCATGTCTCCTGACCGCTAACCCTAACTTGGGTCTTAACCCTAATTTTTTCTTTGGACTGAAACAGTTCCCTGTCCACATGGTGTACTAACTGGCAGTATGTTATACTCCTGATGACCTACTCAGTCTGTTTTACCAATCTAGGCTTCACCAAAACCCTGGTTACATCCTGGGAAGCCAATTCTCCCCAACCCTAACCCTAACTTGAGTCTTAGCCCTAATTTCCTTTTTGGACTGAAACATACCGCCGTCCACAGAGTGTACCAAATGTCAGTATGGAAGACATCTTGATGTCCCACTCAGTCTGATTCAGCAAGCTAGGCTTCACCAAGGACCCGTTTCCAACCTGGGAAGCCACATCTCCCCAACCCTAACCCTCACTTGAGACTTAACCTGATTTTCTTGTGCAAATGTAACAAACCCCCATCCTCATGTTGTAGTAAAAGACAGTAGGCACACGATTCCTTTGGCCCTCTCAGTCTGTTTCACCATGCTTGGCTTCAGCAACACCGTGTTTCCATTCTGGGAAGCCATATCTCCTGACCGCTAACCCTAACTTGGGTCTTAACCCTAATTTTTTCTTCCGACTGAAACATTTCCCTGTCCACATGGTGTACTAACTGGCAGTATGTTATACTCCTGATGGCCTACTCAGTCTGTTTTACCAATCTAGGCTTCACCAAAACCCTGGTTACATCCTGGGAAGCCAAGTCTCCCCAACCCTAACCCTAATTTGAGTCTCAGGCCTCGTTTCCTTTTGGGACTGAAACATACCGCCGTCCACAGAGTGTACCAAATGTCAGTATGGAAGACATCTTGATGTCCCACTCAGTCTGATTCAGCAAGCTAGGCTTCACCAAGGACCCGTTTCCAACCTGGGAAGCCACATCTCCCCAACCCTAACCCTAACTTGAGACTTAACCTGATTTTCTTGTGCAAATGTAACAAACCCCCATCCTCATGTTGTACTAAAAGACAGTAGGCACACGATTCCTTTGGCTCTCTCAGTCTGTTTCACCATGCTTGGCTTCAGCAACACCCTGTTTCCATTCTGGGAAGCCATGTCTCCTGACCGCTAACCCTAACTTGGGTCTTAACCCTAATTTTTTCTTTGGACTGAAACATTTCCCTGTCCACATGGTGTACTAACTGGCAGTATGTTATACTCCTGATGGCCTACTCAGTCTGTTTTACCAATCTAGGCTTCACCAAAACCCTGGTTACATCCTGGGAAGCCAAGTCTCCCCAACCCTAACCCTAATTTGAGTCTTAGCCCTTTTTTCCTTTTTGGACTGAAACATACTGCCGTCCACAGAGTGTACCAAATGTCAGTATGGAAGACATCTTGATGTCCCACTCAGTCTGATTCAGCAAGTTAGGCTTCACCAAGGACCCGTTTCCAACCTGGGAAGCCATATCTCCCCAACCCTAACCCTAACTTGAGACTTAACCTGATTTTCTTGTGCAAATTTAACAAACCCCCATCCTCATGTCCTACTAAAAGACAGTAGGCACACGATTCGTTTGGCCCTCTCAGTCTGTTTCACCATGCTTGGCTTCAGCAACACCCTGTTTCCCTTCTGGGAAGCCAAGTCTCCCGACCCCTAACCCTCACTTGGGTCTTAACCCAAATATCCTCTATGGAATGAAACATCTCCCTCTCCATAGGGTGTATTAACAGGCAGTATGTTATCCTCCGGATGGCCTACTCAGTCTGTTTTACCAATCTATGCTTCACCAAGACCCTGGTTCCATCCTGGGAAACCAATTCTCCCCAACCCTAACCCTAATTTGAGTCTCAGCCCGTTTTTCCTTTTTGGACTGAAACATACCGCCGTCCACAGAGTGTACCAAATGTCAGTATGGAAGCCATCTTGATGGCGACTCAGTCTGATTCACCAAGCTAGGCTTCACCAAGAACTCATTTTCTACCTGGCAAGCCACATCTCCCCTTCCCTAGCCCTAACATGAGATTTTACCCCAATTTTCTTGTGCAACTGTAACAAACCGCCGTCCACGCTTTGAAGTAAAAGAAAGAAGGCACCCCGTTCTGATGGCCCACTCAGTCTGTTTTAGCAAGCTTGCCTTCAGCAAAGCCCTGATTCCATTCGGGGAAGCCCAGTCTCCCCAATCCTAACCCTAACCTGGGTTTTAACCCTAATTTCCGTTTGGGAATCAAACATCCCCCGTCCAAACAGTGTTCTAAAAGACAGGAGGCAACCCTTGGTGAAGCCCCACTCACTCTATTTCAACATGCTTGGCTTTTCAGAGGCCCTGGTTCACTCCTGGGAAGCCAAGTCTCCACAACCCTAACCCTACCTGGAGTCTTAACCCTAATGTTCTTGTGCGACTGTAACAAACGCCCACCCACAGGTTGACAGTAGGCACACCACTCCTTTGGCCCTGTCAGTCTGTTTCACCATGCTTGGCTTCAGCAACACCCTGTTTCCCTTCTGGGAAGCCAAGTCTCCCGACCCCTAACCCACACTTGGGTCTTAACCCAAATTTCCTCTATGGAATGAAACATGTCCCTGTCCATAGGGTGTATTAACAGGCAGTATGTTATCCTCCTGATGGCCTACTCAGTCTGTTTTACCAATCTATGCTTCACCAAGACCCTGGTTCCATCCTGGGAAACCAATTCTCCCCAACCCTAACCCTAATTTGAGTCTTAGCCCTAATTTCCTTTTTGGACGGGAACATACCGCCGTCCACAGTGTGTACCAAATGTCAGTATGGAAGACATCTTGATGTCCCACTCAGTCTGATTCAGAAAGCTAGGTTTCACCAAGGACCTATTTCCAGCCTGGGAAGCCACATCTCCCCAACCCTAACCCTAACTTGAGACTCACCCTGATTTCGTTGTGCAAATGTAAAAAACCCCCATCCTCATGTTGTACTAAAAGACAGTAGGCACACAATTCCTTTGGCCCTCTCAGTCTGTTTCACCATGCTTGGCTTCACCAACACCCTGTTTCCCTTCTGGGAAGCCATGTCTCCTGACCGCTAACCCTAACTTGGGTCTTAACCCTAATTTTTTCTTTGGACTGAAACAGTTCCCTGTCCACATGGTGTACTAACTGGCAGTATGTTATACTCCTGATGACCTACTCAGTCTGTTTTACCAATCTAGGCTTCACCAAAACCCTGGTTACATCCTGGGAACCCAATTCTCCCCAACCCTAACCCTAATTTGAGTCTTAGCCCTAATTTCCTTTTTGGACTGAAACATACCGCCGTCCACAGAGTGTACCAAATGTCAGTATGGAAGACATCTTGATGTCCCTCTCAGTCTGATTCAGCAAGCTAGGCTTCACCAAGGACCCGTTTCCAACCTGGGAAGCCACATCTCCCCAACCCTAACCCTCACTTGAGACTTAACCTGATTTTCTTGTGCAAATGTAACAAACCCCCATCCTCATGTTGTACTAAAAGACAGTAGGCACACGATTCCTTTGGCCCTCTCAGTCTGTTTCACCATGCTTGGCTTCAGCAACACCCTGTTTCCCTCCTGGGAAGCCAAGTCTCCCGACCCCTAACCCTCACTTGGGTCTTAACCCAAATTTCCTCTATGGAATGAAACATCTCCCTCTCCATAGGGTGTATTAACAGGCAGTATGTTATCCTCCTGATGGCCTACTCAGTCTGTTTTACCAATCTATGCTTCACCAAGACCCTGGTTCCATCCTGGGAAACCAATTCTCCCCAACCCTAACCCTAATTTGAGTCTCAGGCCTAATTTCCTTTTTGGACTGAAACATACCGCCGTCCACAGAGTGTACCAAATGTCAGTATGGAAGCCATCTTGATGGCGACTCAGTCTGATTCACCAAGCTAGGCTTCACCAAGAACTCGTTTTCTACCTGGCAAGCCACATCTCCCCTTCCCTAGCCCTAACATGAGATTTTACCCCAATTTTCTTGTGCAACTGTAACAAACCGCCGTCCACGCTTTGAAGTAAAAGAAAGAAGGCACCCCGTTCTGATGGCCCACTCAGTCTGTTTTAGCAAGCTTGCCTTCACCAAAGCCCTGATTCCATTCGGGGAAGCCCAGTCTCCCCAATCCTAACCCTAACCTGGGTTTTAACCCTAATTTCCGTTTGGGAATCAAACATCCCCCGTCCAAACAGTGTTCTAAAAGACAGGAGGCAACCCTTGGTGAAGCCCCACTCACTCTATTTCAACATGCTTGGCTTTTCAGAGGCCCTGGTTCACTCCTGGGAAGCCAAGTCTCCACAACCCTAACCCTACCTGGAGTCTTAACCCTAATGTTCTTGTGCGACTGTAACAAACGCCCATCCACAGGTTGACAGTAGGCACACCACTCCTTTGGCCCTGTCAGTCTGTTTCACCATGCTTGGCTTCAGCAACACCGTGTTTCCATCCTGGGAAGCCATATCTCCTGACAGCTAACCCTAACTTGGGTCTTAACCCTAATTTTTTTCTTCCGACTGAAACATGTCCCTGTCCACATGGTGTACTAACTGGCAGTATGTTATACTCCTGATGGCCTACTCAGTCTGTTTTACCAATCTAGGCTTCACCAAAACCCTGGTTACATCCTGGGAAGCCAAGTCTCCCCAACCCTAACCCTAATTTGAGTCTCAACCCTCATTTCCTTTTGGGACTGAAACATACCGCCGTCCACAGAGTGTACCAAATGTCAGTATGGAAGACATCTTGATGTCCCACTCAGTCTGATTCAGCAAGCTAGGCTTCACCAAGGACCCGTTTCCAACCTGGGAAGCCACATCTCCCCAACCCTAACCCTAACTTGACACTTAACCTGATTTTCTTGTGCAAATGTAACAAACCCCCATCCTCATGTCCTACTAAAAGACAGTAGGCACACAATTCCTTTGGTCCTCTCAGTCTGTTTCACCATGCTTGGCTTCAGCAACACCCTGTTTCCCTTCTGGGAAGCCAAGTCTCCCGACCCCTAACCCTCACTTGGGTCTTAACCCAAATTTCCTCTATGGAATGAAACATCTCCCTCTCCATAGGGTGTATTAACAGGCAGTATGTTATCCTCCTGATGGCCTACTCAGTCTGTTTTACCAATCTATGCTTCACCAAGACCCTGGTTCCATCCTGGGAAACCAATTCTCCCCAACCCTAACCCTAATTTGAGTCTCAGCCCGTTTTTCCTTTTTGGACTGAAACATACCGCCGTCCACAGAGTGTACCAAATGTCAGTATGGAAGCCATCTTGATGGCGACTCAGTCTGATTCACCAAGCTAGGCTTCACCAAGAACTCGTTTTCTACCTGGCAAGCCACATCTCCCCTTCCCTAGCCCTAACATGAGATTTTACCCCAATTTTCTTGTGCAACTGTAACAAACCGCCGTCCACGCTTTGAAGTAAAAGAAAGAAGGCACCCCGTTCTGATGGCCCACTCAGTCTGTTATAGCAAGCTTGCCTTCACCAAAGCCCTGATTCCATTCGGGGAAGCCCAGTCTCCCCAATCCTAACCCTAACCTGGGTTTTAACCCTAATTTCCGTTTGGGAATCAAACATCCCCCGTCCAAACAGTGTTCTAAAAGACAGGAGGCAACCCTTGGTGAAGCCCCACTCACTCTATTTCAACATGCTTGGCTTTTCAGAGGCCCTGGTTCACTCCTGGGAAGCCAAGTCTCCACAACCCTAACCCTACCTGGAGTCTTAACCCTAATGTTCTTGTGCGACTGTAACAAACGCCCATCCACAGGTTGACAGTAGGCACACCACTCCTTTGGCCCTGTCAGTCTGTTTCACCATGCTTGGCTTCAGCAACACCCTGTTTCCCTTCTGGGAAGCCAAGTCTCCCGACCCCTAACCCTCACTTGGGTCTTAACCCAAATTTCCTCTATGGAATGAAACATGTCCCTGTCCATAGGGTGTATTAACAGGCAGTATGTTATCCTCCTGATGGCCTACTCAGTCTGTTTTACCAATCTATGCTTCACCAAGACCCTGGTTCCATCCTGGGAAACCAATTCTCCCCAACCCTAACCCTAATTTGAGTCTTAGCCCTAATTTCCTTTTTGGACGGAAACATACCGCCGTCCACAGTGTGTACCAAATGTCAGTATGGAAGACATCTTGATGTCCCACTCAGTCTGATTCAGAAAGCTAGGTTTCACCAAGGACCTATTTCCAGCCTGGGAAGCCACATCTCCCCAACCCTAACCCTAACTTGAGACTCAACCTGATTTCGTTGTGCAAATGTAACAAACCCCCATCCTCATGTTGTACTAAAAGACAGTAGGCACACAATTCCTTTGGCCCTCTCAGTCTGTTTCACCATGCTTGGCTTCACCAACACCCTGTTTCCCTTCTGGGAAGCCATGTCTCCTTACCGCTAACCCTAACTTGGGTCTTAACCCTAATTTTTTCTTTGGACTGAAACAGTTCCCTGTCCACATGGTGTACTAACTGGCAGTATGTTATACTCCTGATGACCTACTCAGTCTGTTTTACCAATCTAGGCTTCACCAAAACCCTGGTTACATCCTGGGAACCCAATTCTCCCCAACCCTAACCCTAATTTGAGTCTTAGCCCTAATTTCCTTTTTGGACTGAAACATACCGCCGTCCACAGAGTGTACCAAATGTCAGTATGGAAGACATCTTGATGTCCCACTCAGTCTGATTCAGCAAGCTAGGCTTCACCAAGGACCCGTTTCCAACCTGGGAAGCCACATCTCCCCAACCCTAACCCTCACTTGAGACTTAACCTGATTTTCTTGTGCAAATGTAACAAACCCCCATCCTCATGTTGTACTAAAAGACAGTAGGCACACGATTCCTTTGGCCCTCTCAGTCTGTTTCACCATGCTTGGCTTCAGCAACACCCTGTTTCCCTCCTGGGAAGCCAAGTCTCCCGACCCCTAACCCTCACTTGGGTCTTAACCCAAATTTCCTCTATGGAATGAAACATCTCCCACTCCATAGGGTGTATTAAGAGGCAGTATGTTATCCTCCTGATGGCCTACTCAGTCTGTTTTACCAATCTATGCTTCACCAAGACCCTGGTTCCATCCTGGGAAACCAATTCTCCCCAACCCTAACCCTAATTTGAGTCTCAGGCCTAATTTCCTTTTTGGACTGAAACATACCGCCATCCACAGAGTGTACCAAATGTCAGTATGGAAGCCATCTTGATGGCGACTCAGTCTGATTCACCAAGCTAGGCTTCACCAAGAACTCGTTTTCTACCTGGCAAGCCACATCTCCCCTTCCCTAGCCCTAACATGAGATTTTACCCCAATTTTCTTGTGCAACTGTAACAAACCGCCGTCCACGCTTTGAAGTAAAAGAAAGAAGGCACCCCGTTCTGATGGCCCACTCAGTCTGTTTTAGCAAGCTTGCCTTCACCAAAGCCCTGATTCCATTCGGGGAAGCCCAGTCTCCCCAATCCTAACCCTAACCTGGGTTTTAACCCTAATTTCCGTTTGGGAATCAAACATCCCCCGTCCAAACAGTGTTCTAAAAGACAGGAGGCAACCCTTGGTGAAGCCCCACTCACTCTATTTCAACATGCTTGGCTTTTCAGAGGCCCTGGTTCACTCCTGGGAAGCCAAGTCTCCACAACCCTAACCCTACCTGGAGTCTTAACCCTAATGTTCTTGTGCGACTGTAACAAACGCCCATCCACAGGTTGACAGTAGGCACACCACTCCTTTGGCCCTGTCAGTCTGTTTCACCATGCTTGGCTTCAGCAACACCGTGTTTCCATCCTGGGAAGCCATATCTCCTGACAGCTAACCCTAACTTGGGTCTTAACCCTAATTTTTTTCTTCCGACTGAAACATGTCCCTGTCCACATGGTGTACTAACTGGCAGTATGTTATACTCCTGATGGCCTACTCAGTCTGTTTTACCAATCTAGGCTTCACCAAAACCCTGGTTACATCCTGGGAAGCCAAGTCTCCCCAACCCTAACCCTAATTTGAGTCTCAACCCTCATTTCCTTTTGGGACTGAAACATACCGCCGTCCACAGAGTGTACCAAATGTCAGTATGGAAGACATCTTGATGTCCCACTCAGTCTGATTCAGCAAGCTAGGCTTCACCAAGGACCCGTTTCCAACCTGGGAAGCCACATCTCCCCAACCCTAACCCTAACTTGAGACTTAACCTGATTTTCTTGTGCAAATGTAACAAACCCCCATCCTCATGTCCT
Organism: Heloderma suspectum; assembly: GCF_057233095.1. Classification (NCBI taxonomy): domain Eukaryota; kingdom Metazoa; phylum Chordata; class Lepidosauria; order Squamata; family Helodermatidae; genus Heloderma; species Heloderma suspectum. The sequence continues at coordinate 148,724,821 of NC_139461.1, forward strand.
ACTAAAAGACAGTAGGCACACAATTCCTTTGGTCCTCTCAGTCTGTTTCACCATGCTTGGCTTCAGCAACACCCTGTTTCCCTTCTGGGAAGCCAAGTCTCCCGACCCCTAACCCTCACTTGGGTCTTAACCCAAATTTCCTCTATGGAATGAAACATCTCCCTCTCCATAGGGTGTATTAACAGGCAGTATGTTATCCTCCTGATGGCCTACTCAGTCTGTTTTACCAATCTATGCTTCACCAAGACCCTGGTTCCATCCTGGGAAACCAATTCTCCCCAACCCTAACCCTAATTTGAGTCTCAGCCCGTTTTTCCTTTTTGGACTGAAACATACCGCCGTCCACAGAGTGTACCAAATGTCAGTATGGAAGCCATCTTGATGGCGACTCAGTCTGATTCACCAAGCTAGGCTTCACCAAGAACTCGTTTTCTACCTGGCAAGCCACATCTCCCCTTCCCTAGCCCTAACATGAGAATTTACCCCAATTTTCTTGTAACAAACCGCCGTCCACGCTTTGAAGTAAAAGAAAGAAGGCACCCCGTTCTGATGGCCCACTCAGTCTGTTATAGCAAGCTTGCCTTCACCAAAGCCCTGATTCCATTCGGGGAAGCCCAGTCTCCCCAATCCTAACCCTAACCTGGGTTTTAACCCTAATTTCCGTTTGGGAATCAAACATCCCCCGTCCAAACAGTGTTCTAAAAGACAGGAGGCAACCCTTGGTGAAGCCCCACTCACTCTATTTCAACATGCTTGGCTTTTCAGAGGCCCTGGTTCACTCCTGGGAAGCCAAGTCTCCACAACCCTAACCCTACCTGGAGTCTTAACCCTAATGTTCTTGTGCGACTGTAACAAACGCCCATCCACAGGTTGACAGTAGGCACACCACTCCTTTGGCCCTGTCAGTCTGTTTCACCATGCTTGGCTTCAGCAACACCCTGTTTCCCTTCTGGGAAGCCAAGTCTCCCGACCCCTAACCCTCACTTGGGTCTTAACCCAAATTTCCTCTATGGAATGAAACATGTCCCTGTCCATAGGGTGTATTAACAGGCAGTATGTTATCCTCCTGATGGCCTACTCAGTCTGTTTTACCAATCTATGCTTCACCAAGACCCTGGTTCCATCCTGGGAAACCAATTCTCCCCAACCCTAACCCTAATTTGAGTCTTAGCCCTAATTTCCTTTTTGGACGGAAACATACCGCCGTCCACAGTGTGTACCAAATGTCAGTATGGAAGACATCTTGATGTCCCACTCAGTCTGATTCAGAAAGCTAGGTTTCACCAAGGACCTATTTCCAGCCTGGGAAGCCACATCTCCCCAACCCTAACCCTAACTTGAGACTCAACCTGATTTCGTTGTGCAAATGTAACAAACCCCCATCCTCATGTTGTACTAAAAGACAGTAGGCACACAATTCCTTTGGCCCTCTCAGTCTGTTTCACCATGCTTGGCTTCACCAACACCCTGTTTCCCTTCTGGGAAGCCATGTCTCCTTACCGCTAACCCTAACTTGGGTCTTAACCCTAATTTTTTCTTTGGACTGAAACAGTTCCCTGTCCACATGGTGTACTAACTGGCAGTATGTTATACTCCTGATGACCTACTCAGTCTGTTTTACCAATCTAGGCTTCACCAAAACCCTGGTTACATCCTGGGAACCCAATTCTCCCCAACCCTAACCCTAATTTGAGTCTTAGCCCTAATTTCCTTTTTGGACTGAAACATACCGCCGTCCACAGAGTGTACCAAATGTCAGTATGGAAGACATCTTGATGTCCCACTCAGTCTGATTCAGCAAGCTAGGCTTCACCAAGGACCCGTTTCCAACCTGGGAAGCCACATCTCCCCAACCCTAACCCTCACTTGAGACTTAACCTGATTTTCTTGTGCAAATGTAACAAACCCCCATCCTCATGTTGTACTAAAAGACAGTAGGCACACGATTCCTTTGGCCCTCTCAGTCTGTTTCACCATGCTTGGCTTCAGCAACACCCTGTTTCCCTCCTGGGAAGCCAAGTCTCCCGACCCCTAACCCTCACTTGGGTCTTAACCCAAATTTCCTCTATGGAATGAAACATCTCCCACTCCATAGGGTGTATTAACAGGCAGTATGTTATCCTCCTGATGGCCTACTCAGTCTGTTTTACCAATCTATGCTTCACCAAGACCCTGGTTCCATCCTGGGAAACCAATTCTCCCCAACCCTAACCCTAATTTGAGTCTCAGGCCTAATTTCCTTTTTGGACTGAAACATACCGCCGTCCACAGAGTGTACCAAATGTCAGTATGGAAGCCATCTTGATGGCGACTCAGTCTGATTCACCAAGCTAGGCTTCACCAAGCTAGGCTTCACCAAGAACTCGTTTTCTACCTGGCAAGCCACATCTCCCCTTCCCTAGCCCTAACATGAGATTTTACCCCAATTTTCTTGTGCAACTGTAACAAACCGCCGTCCACGCTTTGAAGTAAAAGAAAGAAGGCACCCCGTTCTGATGGCCCACTCAGTCTGTTTTAGCAAGCTTGCCTTCACCAAAGCCCTGATTCCATTCGGGGAAGCCCAGTCTCCCCAATCCTAACCCTAACCTGGGTTTTAACCCTAATTTCCGTTTGGGAATCAAACATCCCCCGTCCAAACAGTGTTCTAAAAGACAGGAGGAAACCCTTGGTGAAGCCCCACTCACTCTATTTCAACATGCTTGGCTTTTCAGAGGCCCTGGTTCACTCCTGGGAAGCCAAGTCTCCACAACCCTAACCCTACCTGGAGTCTTAACCCTAATGTTCTTGTGCGACTGTAACAAACGCCCATCCACAGGTTGACAGTAGGCACACCACTCCTTTGGCCCTGTCAGTCTGTTTCACCATGCTTGGCTTCAGCAACACCGTGTTTCCATCCTGGGAAGCCATATCTCCTGACAGCTAACCCTAACTTGGGTCTTAACCCTAATTTTTTTCTTCCGACTGAAACATGTCCCTGTCCACATGGTGTACTAACTGGCAGTATGTTATACTCCTGATGGCCTACTCAGTCTGTTTTACCAATCTAGGCTTCACCAAAACCCTGGTTACATCCTGGGAAGCCAAGTCTCCCCAACCCTAACCCTAATTTGAGTCTCAACCCTCATTTCCTTTTGGGACTGAAACATACCGCCGTCCACAGAGTGTACCAAATGTCAGTATGGAAGACATCTTGATGTCCCACTCAGTCTGATTCAGCAAGCTAGGCTTCACCAAGGACCCGTTTCCAACCTGGGAAGCCACATCTCCCCAACCCTAACCCTAACTTGAGACTTAACCTGATTTTCTTGTGCAAATGTAACAAACCCCCATCCTCATGTCCTACTAAAAGACAGTAGGCACACAATTCCTTTGGTCCTCTCAGTCTGTTTCACCATGCTTGGCTTCAGCAACACCCTGTTTCCCTTCTGGGAAGCCAAGTCTCCCGACCCCTAACCCTCACTTGGGTCTTAACCCAAATTTCCTCTATGGAATGAAACATCTCCCTCTCCATAGGGTGTATTAACAGGCAGTATGTTATCCTCCTGATGGCCTACTCAGTCTGTTTTACCAATCTATGCTTCACCAAGACCCTGGTTCCATCCTGGGAAACCAATTCTCCCCAACCCTAACCCTAATTTGAGTCTCAGCCCGTTTTTCCTTTTTGGACTGAAACATACCGCCGTCCACAGAGTGTACCAAATGTCAGTATGGAAGCCATCTTGATGGCGACTCAGTCTGATTCACCAAGCTAGGCTTCACCAAGAACTCGTTTTCTACCTGGCAAGCCACATCTCCCCTTCCCTAGCCCTAACATGAGATTTTACCCCAATTTTCTTGTGCAACTGTAACAAACCGCCGTCCACGCTTTGAAGTAAAAGAAAGAAGGCACCCCGTTCTGATGGCCCACTCAGTCTGTTATAGCAAGCTTGCATTCACCAAAGCCCTGATTCCATTCGGGGAAGCCCAGTCTCCCCAATCCTAACCCTAACCTGGGTTTTAACCCTAATTTCCGTTTGGGAATCAAACATCCCCCGTCCAAACAGTGTTCTAAAAGACAGGAGGCAACCCTTGGTGAAGCCCCACTCACTCTATTTCAACATGCTTGGCTTTTCAGAGGCCCTGGTTCACTCCTGGGAAGCCAAGTCTCCACAACCCTAACCCTACCTGGAGTCTTAACCCTAATGTTCTTGTGCGACTGTAACAAACGCCCATCCACAGGTTGACAGTAGGCACACCACTCCTTTGGCCCTGTCAGTCTGTTTCACCATGCTTGGCTTCAGCAACACCCTGTTTCCCTTCTGGGAAGCCAAGTCTCCCGACCCCTAACCCTCACTTGGGTCTTAACCCAAATTTCCTCTATGGAATGAAACATGTCCCTGTCCATAGGGTGTATTAACAGGCAGTATGTTATCCTCCTGATGGCCTACTCAGTCTGTTTTACCAATCTATGCTTCACCAAGACCCTGGTTCCATCCGGGGAAACAAGTCTCCCCAACCCTAACCCTAATTTGAGTCTCAGGCCTAATTTCCTTTTTGGACTGAAACATACTTCCGTCCACAGAGTGTACCAAATGTCAGTATGGAAGACATCTTGATGTCCCACTCAGTCTGATTCAGCAAGTTAGGCTTCACCAATGACCCGTTTCCAACCTGGGAAGCCACATCTCCCCAACCCTAACCCTAACTTGAGACTTAACCTGATTTTCTTGTGAAAATGTAACAAACCCCCATCCTCATGTTGTACTGAAAGACAGTAGGCACACAATTCCTTTGGCCCTCTCAGTCTGTTTCACCATGCTTGGCTTCAGCAACACCCTGTTTCCATTCTGGGAAGCCATGTCTCCTGACCGCTAACCCTAACTTGGGTCTTAACCCTAATTTTTTCTTTGGACTGAAACAGTTCCCTGTCCACATGGTGTACTAACTGGCAGTATGTTATACTCCTGATGACCTACTCAGTCTGTTTTACCAATCTAGGCTTCACCACAACCCTGGTTACATCCTGGGAAGCCAATTCTCCCCAACCCTAACCCTAATTTGAGTCTTAGCCCTAATTTCCTTTTTGGACTGAAACATACCGCCGTCCACAGAGTGTACCAAATGTCAGTATGGAAGACATCTTGATGTCCCACTCAGTCTGATTCAGCAAGCTAGGCTTCACCAAGGACCTATTTCCAGCCTGGGAAGCCACATCTCCCCAACCCTAACCCTAACTTGAGACTCAACCTGATTTCGTTGTGCAAATGTAACAAACCCCCATCCTCATGTTGTACTAAAAGACAGTAGGCACACAATTCCTTTGGCCCTCTCAGTCTGTTTCACCATTCTTGGCTTCAGCAACACCGTGTTTCCATTCTGGGAAGCCATATCTCCTGACAGCTAACCCTAACTTGGGTCTTAACCCTAATTTTTTTCTTCCGACTGAAACATTTCCCTGTCCACATGGTGTACTAACTGGCAGTATGTTATACTCCTGATGGCCTACTCAGTCTGTTTTACCAATCTAGGCTTCACCAAAACCCTGGTTACATCCTGGGAAGCCAAGTCTCCCCAACCCTAACCCTAATTTGAGTCTCAACCCTCATTTCCTTTTGGGACTGAAACATACCGCCATCCACAGAGTGTACCAAATGTCAGTATGGAAGACATCTTGATGTCCCACTCAGTCTGATTCAGCAAGCTAGGCTTCACCAAGGACCCATTTCCAACCTGGGAAGCCACATCTCCCCAACCCTAACCCTAACTTGAGACTTAACCTGATTTTCTTGTGCAAATGTAACAAACCCCCATCCTCATGTGGTACTAAAAGACAGTAGGCACACAATTCCTTTGGTCCTCTCAGTCTGTTTCACCATGCTTGGCTTCAGCAACACCCTGTTTCCCTTCTGGGAAGCCAAGTCTCCCGACCCCTAACCCTCACTTGGGTCTTAACCCAAATTTCCTCTATGGAATGAAACATCTCCCTCTCCATAGGGTGTATTAACAGGCAGTATGTTATCCTCCTGATGGCCTACTCAGTCTGTTTCACCAATCGAGGCTTCACCAAGACCCTGGTTCCATCCTGGGAAACCAATTCTCCCCAACCCTAACCCTAATTTGAGTCTCAGCCCGTTTTTCCTTTTTGGACTGAAACATACCGCCGTCCACAGAGTGTACCAAATGTCAGTATGGAAGCCATCTTGATGGCGACTCAGTCTGATTCACCAAGCTAGGCTTCACCAAGAACTCGTTTTCTACCTGGCAAGCCACATCTCCCCTTCCCTAGCCCTAACATGAGATTTTACCCCAATTTTCTTGTGCAACTGTAACAAACCGCCGTCCATGCTTTGAAGTAAAAGAAAGAAGACACCCCGTTCTGATGGCCCACTCAGTCTGTTTTAGCAAGCTTGCCTTCACCAAAGCCCTGATTCCATTCGGGGAAGCCCAGTCTCCCCAATCCTAACCCTAACCTGGGTTTTAACCCTAATTTCCGTTTGGGAATCAAACATCCCCCGTCCAAACAGTGTTCTAAAAGACAGGAGGCAACCCTTGGTGAAGCCCCACTCACTCTATTTCAACATGCTTGGCTTTTCAGAGGCCCTGGTTCACTCCTGGGAAGCCAAGTCTCCACAACCCTAACCCTACCTGGAGTCTTAACCCTAATGTTCTTGTGCGACTGTAACAAACGCCCATCCACAGGTTGACAGTAGGCACACCACTCCTTTGGCCCTGTCAGTCTGTTTCACCATGCTTGGCTTCAGCAACACCCTGTTTCCCTTCTGGGAAGCCAAGTCTCCCGACCCCTAACCCTCACTTGGGTCTTAACCCAAATTTCCTCTATGGAATGAAACATGTCCCTGTCCATAGGGTGTATTAACAGGCAGTATGTTATCCTCCTGATGGCCTACTCAGTCTGTTTTACCAATCTATGCTTCACCAAGACCCTGGTTCCATCCGGGGAAACAAGTCTCCCCAACCCTAACCCTAATTTGAGTCTCAGGCCTAATTTCCTTTTTGGACTGAAACATACTGCCGTCCACAGAGTGTACCAAATGTCAGTATGGAAGTCATCTTGATGTCCCACTCAGTCTGATTCAGCAAGTTAGGCTTCACAAAGGACCCGTTTCCAACCTGGGAAGCCACATCTCCCCAACCCTAACCCTAACTTGAGACTTAACCTGATTTTCTTGTGCAAATGTAAAAAACCCCCATCCTCATGTTGTACTGAAAGACAGTAGGCACACAATTCCTTTGGCCCTCTCAGTCTGTTTCACCATGCTTGGCTTCAGCAACACCCTGTTTCCATTCTGGGAAGCCACGTCTCCTGACCGCTAACCCTAACTTGGGTCTTAACCCTAATTTTTTCTTCCGACTGAAACATTTCCCTGTCCACATGGTGTACTAACTGGCAGTATGTTATACTCCTGATGGCCTACTCAGTCTGTTTTACCAATCTAGGCTTCACCAAAACCCTGGTTACATCCTGGGAAGCCAAGTCTCCCCAACCCTAACCCTAATTTGAGTCTCAACCCTCATTTTCTTTTTGGACTGAAACATACCGCCGTCCACAGAGTGTACCAAATGTCAGTATGGAAGACATCTTGATGTCCCACTCAGTCTGATTCAGCAAGCTAGGCTTCACCAAGGACTTATTTCCAGCCTGGGAAGCCACATCTCCCCAACCCTAACCCTAACTTGAGACTCAACCTGATTTCGTTGTGCAAATGTAACAAACCCCCATCCTCATGTGGTACTAAAAGACAGTAGGCACACAATTCCTTTGGTCCTCTCAGTCTGTTTCACCATGCTTGGCTTCAGCAACACCCTGTTTCCCTCCTGGGAAGCCAAGTCTCCCGACCCCTAACCCTCACTTGGGTCTTAACCCAAATTTCCTCTATGGAATGAAACATCTCCCTCTCCATAGGGTGTATTAACAGGCAGTATGTTATCCTCCTGATGGCCTACTCAGTCTGTTTTACCAATCTATGCTTCACCAAGACCCTGGTTCCATCCTGGGAAACCAATTCTCCCCAACCCTAACCCTAATTTGAGTCTCAGCCCGTTTTTCCTTTTTGGACTGAAACATACCGCCGTCCACAGAGTGTACCAAATGTCAGTATGGAAGCCATCTTGATGGCGACTCAGTCTGATTCACCAAGCTAGGCTTCACCAAGAACTCGTTTTCTACCTGGCAAGCCACATCTCCCCTTCCCTAGCCCTAACATGAGATTTTACCCCAATTTTCTTGTGCAACTGTAACAAACCGCCGTCCACGCTTTGAAGTAAAAGAAAGAAGGCACCCCGTTCTGATGGCCCACTCAGTCTGTTTTAGCAAGCTTGCCTTCACCAAAGCCCTGATTCCATTCGGGGAAGCCCAGTCTCCCCAATCCTAACCCTAACCTGGGTTTTAACCCTAATTTCCGTTTGGGAATCAAACATCCCCCGTCCAAACAGTGTTCTAAAAGACAGGAGGAAACCCTTGGTGAAGCCCCACTCACTCTATTTCAACATGCTTGGCTTTTCAGAGGCCCTGGTTCACTCCTGGGAAGCCAAGTCTCCACAACCCTAACCCTACCTGGAGGCTTAACCCTAATGTTCTTGTGCGACTGTAACAAACGCCCATCCACAGGTTGACAGTAGGCACACCACTCCTTTGGCCCTGTCAGTCTGTTTCACCATGCTTGGCTTCAGCAACACCGTGTTTCCATCCTGGGAAGCCATATCTCCTGACAGCTAACCCTAACTTGGGTCTTAACCCTAATTTTTTTCTTCCGACTGAAACATGTCCCTGTCCACATGGTGTACTAACTGGCAGTATGTTATACTCCTGATGGCCTACTCAGTCTGTTTTACCAATCTAGGCCTCACCAAAACCCTGGTTACATCCTGGGAAGCCAAGTCTCCCCAACCCTAACCCTAATTTGAGTCTCAACCCTCATTTCCTTTTGGGACTGAAACATACCGCCGTCCACAGAGTGTACCAAATGTCAGTATGGAAGACATCTTGATGTCCCACTCAGTCTGATTCAGCAAGCTAGGCTTCACCAAGGACCCGTTTCCAACCTGGGAAGCCACATCTCCCCAACCCTAACCCTAACTTGAGACTTAACCTGATTTTCTTGTGCAAATGTAACAAACCCCCATCCTCATGTCCTACTAAAAGACAGTAGGCACACAATTCCTTTGGTCCTCTCAGTCTGTTTCACCATGCTTGGCTTCAGCAACACCCTGTTTCCCTTCTGGGAAGCCAAGTCTCCCGACCCCTAACCATCACTTGGGTCTTAACCCAAATTTCCTCTATGGAATGAAACATCTCCCTCTCCATAGGGTGTATTAACAGGCAGTATGTTATCCTCCTGATGGCCTACTCAGTCTGTTTTACCAATCTATGCTTCACCAAGACCCTGGTTCCATCCTGGGAAACCAATTCTCCCCAACCCTAACCCTAATTTGAGTCTCAGCCCGTTTTTCCTTTTTGGACTGAAACATACCGCCGTCCACAGAGTGTACCAAATGTCAGTATGGAAGCCATCTTGATGGCGACTCAGTCTGATTCACCAAGCTAGGCTTCACCAAGAACTCGTTTTCTACCTGGCAAGCCACATCTCCCCTTCCCTAGCCCTAACATGAGATTTTACCCCAATTTTCTTGTGCAACTGTAACAAACCGCCGTCCACGCTTTGAAGTAAAAGAAAGAAGGCACCCCGTTCTGATGGCCCACTCAGTCTGTTATAGCAAGCTTGCATTCACCAAAGCCCTGATTCCATTCGGGGAAGCCCAGTCTCCCCAATCCTAACCCTAACCTGGGTTTTAACCCTAATTTCCGTTTGGGAATCAAACATCCCCCGTCCAAACAGTGTTCTAAAAGACAGGAGGCAACCCTTGGTGAAGCCCCACTCACTCTATTTCAACATGCTTGGTTTTTCAGAGGCCCTGGTTCACTCCTGGGAAGCCAAGTCTCCACAACCCTAACCCTACCTGGAGTCTTAACCCTAATGTTCTTGTGCGACTGTAACAAACGCCCATCCACAGGTTGACAGTAGGCACACCACTCCTTTGGCCCTGTCAGTCTGTTTCACCATGCTTGGCTTCAGCAACACCCTGTTTCCCTTCTGGGAAGCCAAGTCTCCCAACCCCTAACCCTCACTTGGGTCTTAACCCAAATTTCCTCTATGGAATGAAACATGTCCCTGTCCATAGGGTGTATTAACAGGCAGTATGTTATCCTCCTGATGGCCTACTCAGTCTGTTTTACCAATCTATGCTTCACCAAGACCCTGGTTCCATCCGGGGAAACAAGTCTCCCCAACCCTAACCCTAATTTGAGTCTCAGGCCTAATTTCCTTTTTGGACTGAAACATACTGCCGTCCACAGAGTGTACCAAATGTCAGTATGGAAGACATCTTGATGTCCCACTCAGTCTGATTCAGCAAGTTAGGCTTCACCAAGGACCCGTTTCCAACCTGGGAAGCCACATCTCCCCAACCCTAACCCTCACTTGAGACTTAACCTGATTTTCTTGTGAAAATGTAACAAACCCCCATCCTCATGTTGTACTGAAAGACAGTAGGCACACAATTCCTTTGGCCCTCTCAGTCTGTTTCACCATGCTTGGCTTCAGCAACACCCTGTTTCCATTCTGGGAAGCCATTTCTCCTGACCGCTAACCCTAACTTGGGTCTTAACCCTAATTTTTTCTTCCGACTGAAACATTTCCCTGTCCACATGGTGTACTAACTGGCAGTATGTTATACTCCTGATGGCCTACTCAGTCTGTTTTACCAATCTAGGCTTCACCAAAACCCTGGTTACATCCTGGGAAGCCAAGTCTCCCCAACCCTAACCCTAATTAGAGTCTCAACCCTCATTTTCTTTTTGGACTGAAACATACCGCCGTCCACAGAGTGTATCAAATGTCAGTATGGAAGACATCTTGATGTCCCACTCAGTCTGAATCAGCAAGTTAGGCTTCACCAAGGACCCGTTTCCAACCTGGGAAGCCACATCTCCCCAACCCTAACCCTAACTTCTGACTTAACCCTGATTTTCTTGTGCAAATGTAACAAACCCCCATCCTCATGTTGTACTAAAAGACAGTAGGCATACAATTCCTTTGGCCCTCTCAGTCTGTTTCACCATGCTTGGCTTCAGCAACACCCTGTTTCCATTCTGGGAAGCCATGTCTCCTGACCGCTAACCCTAACTTGGGTCTTAACCCTAATTTTTTCTTTGGACTGAAACATTTCCCTGTCCACATGGTGTACTAACTGGCAGTATGTTATCCTCCTGATGGCCTACTCAGTCTGTTTTAGCAACCTAGGCTTCACCAAGACCCTGGTTACATCCTGGGAAGCCAAGTCTCCCCAACCCTAACCCTAATTTGAGTCTCAGGCCAAATTTCCTTTTTGGACTGAAACATACCGCCGTCCACAGAGTGTACCAAATGTCAGTATGGAAGCCATCTTGATGTCCCACTCAGTCTGATTCAGCAAGCTAGGCTTCACCAAGTACGCGTTTCCAACCTGGGAAGCCACATCTCCCCAACCCTAACCCTAACTTGAGACTTAACCTGATTTTCTTGTGCGAATGTAACAAACCCCCATCCTCATGTTCTACTAAAAGACAGTAGGCACACAATTCCTTTGGCCCTCTCAGTCTGTTTCACCATGCTTGGCTTCACCAACACCCTGTTTCCCTTCTGAGAAGCCATGTCTCCTGACCGCTAACCCTAACTTGGGTCTTAACCCTAATTTTTTCTTTGGACTGAAACAGTTCCCTGTCCACATGGTGTACTAACTGGCAGTATGTTATACTCCTGATGGCCTACTCAGTCTGTTTTACCAATCTAGGCTTCACCACAACCCTGGTTACATCCTGGGAAGCCAATTCTCCCCAACCCTAACCCTAATTTGAGTCTTAGCCCTAATTTCCTTTTTGGACTGAAACATACCGCCGTCCACAGAGTGTACCAAATATCAGTATGGAAGACATCTTGATGTCCCACTCAGTCTGATTCACCAAGCTAGGCTTCACCAAGGACCTATTTCCAGCCTGGGAAGCCACATCTCCCCAACCCTAACCCTAACTTGAGACTCAACCTGATTTCGTTGTGCAAATGTAACAAACCCCCATCCTCATGTTGTACTAAAAGACAGTAGGCACACAATTCCTTTGGCCCTCTCAGTCTGTTTCACCATGCTTGGCTTCAGCAACACCGTGTTTCCATTCTGGGAAGCCATATCTCCTGACAGCTAACCCTAACTTGGGTCTTAACCCTAATTTTTTTCTTCCGACTGAAACGTTTCCCTGTCCACATGGTGTACTAACTGGCAGTATGTTATACTCCTGATGGCCTACTCAATCTGTTTTACCAATCTAGGCTTCACCAAAACCCTGGTTACATCCTGGGAAGCCAAGTCTCCCCAACCCTAACCCTAATTTGAGTCTCAACCCTCATTTCCTTTTGGGACTGAAACATACCGCCATCCACAGAGTGTACCAAATGTCAGTATGGAAGACATCTTGATGTCCCACTCAGTCTGATTCAGCAAGCTAGGCTTCACCAAGGACCCATTTCCAACCTGGGAAGCCACATCTCCCCAACCCTAACCCTAACTTGAGACTTAACCTGATTTTCTTGTGCAAATGTAACAAACCCCCATCCTCATGTGGTACTAAAAGACAGTAGGCACACAATTCCTTTGGTCCTCTCAGTCTGTTTCACCATGCTTGGCTTCAGCAACACCCTGTTTCCCTTCTGGGAAGCCAAGTCTCCCGACCCCTAACCCTCACTTGGGTCTTAACCCAAATTTCCTCTATGGAATGAAACATCTCCCTCTCCATAGGGTGTATTAACAGGCAGTATGTTATCCTCCTGATGGCCTACTCAGTCTGTTTCACCAATCGAGGCTTCACCAAGACCCTGGTTCCATCCTGGGAAACCAATTCTCCCCAACCCTAACCCTAATTTGAGTCTCAGCCCGTTTTTCCTTTTTGGACTGAAACATACCGCCGTCCACAGAGTGTACCAAATGTCAGTATGGAAGCCATCTTGATGGCGACTCAGTCTGATTCACCAAGCTAGGCTTCACCAAGAACTCGTTTTCTACCTGGCAAGCCACATCTCCCCTTCCCTAGCCCTAACATGAGATTTTACCCCAATTTTCTTGTGCAACTGTAACAAACCGCCGTCCACGCTTTGAAGTAAAAGAAAGAAGGCACCCCGTTCTGATGGCCCACTCAGTCTGTTTTAGCAAGCTTGCCTTCACCAAAGCCCTGATTCCATTCGGGGAAGCCCAGTCTCCCCAATCCTAACCCTAACCTGGGTTTTAACCCTAATTTCCGTTTGGGAATCAAACATCCCCCGTCCAAACAGTGTTCTAAAAGACAGGAGGCAACCCTTGGTGAAGCCCCACTCACTCTATTTCAACATGCTTGGCTTTTCAGAGGCCCTGGTTCACTCCTGGGAAGCCAAGTCTCCACAACCCTAACCCTACCTGGAGTCTTAACCCTAATGTTCTTGTGCGACTGTAACAAACGCCCATCCACAGGTTGACAGTAGGCACACCACTCCTTTGGCCCTGTCAGTCTGTTTCACCATGCTTGGCTTCAGCAACACCCTGTTTCCCTTCTGGGAAGCCAAGTCTCCCGACCCCTAACCCTCACTTGGGTCTTAACCCAAATTTCCTCTATGGAATGAAACATGTCCCTGTCCATAGGGTGTATTAACAGGCAGTATGTTATCCTCCTGATGGCCTACTCAGTCTGTTTTACCAATCTATGCTTCACCAAGACCCTGGTTCCATCCGGGGAAACAAGTCTCCCCAACCCTAACCCTAATTTGAGTCTCAGGCCTAATTTCCTTTTTGGACTGAAACATACTGCCGTCCACAGAGTGTACCAAATGTCAGTATGGAAGCCATCTTGATGTCCCACTCAGTCTGATTCAGCAAGTTAGGCTTCACCAAGGACCCGTTTCCAACCTGGGAAGCCACATCTCCCCAACCCTAACCCTAACTTGAGACTTAACCTGATTTTCTTGTGCAAATGTAAAAAACCCCCATCCTCATGTTGTACTGAAAGACAGTAGGCACACAATTCCTTTGGCCCTCTCAGTCTGTTTCACCATGCTTGGCTTCAGCAACACCCTGTTTCCATTCTGGGAAGCCACGTCTCCTGACCGCTAACCCTAACTTGGGTCTTAACCCTAATTTTTTCTTCCGACTGAAACATTTCCCTGTCCACATGGTGTACTAACTGGCAGTATGTTATACTCCTGATGGCCTACTCAGTCTGTTTTACCAATCTAGGCTTCACCAAAACCCTGGTTACATCCTGGGAAGCCAAGTCTCCCCAACCCTAACCCTAATTTGAGTCTCAACCCTCATTTTCTTTTTGGACTGAAACATACCGCCGTCCACAGAGTGTACCAAATGTCAGTATGGAAGACATCTTGATGTCCCACTCAGTCTGATTCAGCAAGCTAGGCTTCACCAAGGACTTATTTCCAGCCTGGGAAGCCACATCTCCCCAACCCTAACCCTAACTTGAGACTCAACCTGATTTCGTTGTGCAAATGTAACAAACCCCCATCCTCATGTGGTACTAAAAGACAGTAGGCACACAATTCCTTTGGTCCTCTCAGTCTGTTTCACCATGCTTGGCTTCAGCAACACCCTGTTTCCCTCCTGGGAAGCCAAGTCTCCCGACCCCTAACCCTCACTTGGGTCTTAACCCAAATATCCTCTATGGAATGAAACATCTCCCTCTCCATAGGGTGTATTAACAGGCAGTATGTTATCCTCCTGATGGCCTACTCAGTCTGTTTTACCAATCTATGCTTCACCAAGACCCTGGTTCCATCCTGGGAAACCAATTCTCCCCAACCCTAACCCTAATTTGAGTCTCAGCCCGTTTTTCCTTTTTGGACTGAAACATACCGCTGTCCACAGAGTGTACCAAATGTCAGTATGGAAGCCATCTTGATGGCGACTCAGTCTGATTCACCAAGCTAGGCTTCACCAAGAACTCGTTTTCTACCTGGCAAGCCACATCTCCCCTTCCCTAGCCCTAACATGAGATTTTATCCCAATTTTCTTGTGCAACTGTAACAAACCGCCGTCCACGCTTTGAAGTAAAAGAAAGAAGGCACCCCGTTCTGATGGCCCACTCAGTCTGTTTTAGCAAGCTTGCCTTCACCAAAGCCCTGATTCCATTCGGGGAAGCCCAGTCTCCCCAATCCTAACCCTAACCTGGGTTTTAACCCTAATTTCCGTTTGGGAATCAAACATCCCCCGTCCAAACAGTGTTCTAAAAGACAGGAGGCAACCCTTGGTGAAGCCCCACTCACTCTATTTCAACATGCTTGGCTTTTCAGAGGCCCTGGTTCACTCCTGGGAAGCCAAGTCTCCAGAACCCTAACCCTACCTGGAGTCTTAACCCTAATGTTCTTGTGCGACTGTAACAAACGCCCATCCACAGGTTGACAGTAGGCACACCACTCCTTTGGCCCTGTCAGTCTGTTTCACCATGCTTGGCTTCAGCAACACCCTGTTTCCCTTCTGGGAAGCCAAGTCTCCCGACCCCTAACCCTCACTTGGGTCTTAACCCAAATTTCCTCTATGGAATGAAACATGTCCCTGTCCATAGGGTGTATTAACAGGCAGTATGTTATCCTCCTGATGGCCTACTCAGTCTGTTTTACCAATCTATGCTTCACCAAGACCCTGGTTCCATCCGGGGAAACAAGTCTCCCCAACCCTAACCCTAATTTGAGTCTCAGGCCTAATTTCCTTTTTGGACTGAAACATACTGCCGTCCACAGAGTGTACCAAATGTCAGTATGGAAGCCATCTTGATGTCCCACTCAGTCTGATTCAGCAAGTTAGGCTTCACCAAGGACCCGTTTCCAACCTGGGAAGCCACATCTCCCCAACCCTAACCCTAACTTGAGACTTAACCTGATTTTCTTGTGCAAATGTAAAAAACCCCCATCCTCATGTTGTACTGAAAGACAGTAGGCACACAATTCCTTTGGCCCTCTCAGTCTGTTTCACCATGCTTGGCTTCAGCAACACCCTGTTTCCATTCTGGGAAGCCACGTCTCCTGACCGCTAACCCTAACTTGGGTCTTAACCCTAATTTTTTCTTCCGACTGAAACATTTCCCTGTCCACATGGTGTACTAACTGGCAGTATGTTATACTCCTGATGGCCTACTCAGTCTGTTTTACCAATCTAGGCTTCACCAAAACCCTGGTTACATCCTGGGAAGCCAAGTCTCCCCAACCCTAACCCTAATTTGAGTCTCAACCCTCATTTTCTTTTTGGACTGAAACATACCGCCGTCCACAGAGTGTACCAAATGTCAGTATGGAAGACATCTTGATGTCCCACTCAGTCTGATTCAGCAAGCTAGGCTTCACCAAGGACTTATTTCCAGCCTGGGAAGCCACATCTCCCCAACCCTAACCCTAACTTGAGACTCAACCTGATTTCGTTGTGCAAATGTAACAAACCCCCATCCTCATGTGGTACTAAAAGACAGTAGGCACACAATTCCTTTGGTCCTCTCAGTCTGTTTCACCATGCTTGGCTTCAGCAACACCCTGTTTCCCTCCTGGGAAGCCAAGTCTCCCGACCCCTAACCCTCACTTGGGTCTTAACCCAAATATCCTCTATGGAATGAAACATCTCCCTCTCCATAGGGTGTATTAACAGGCAGTATGTTATCCTCCTGATGGCCTACTCAGTCTGTTTTACCAATCTATGCTTCACCAAGACCCTGGTTCCATCCTGGGAAACCAATTCTCCCCAACCCTAACCCTAATTTGAGTCTCAGCCCGTTTTTCCTTTTTGGACTGAAACATACCGCTGTCCACAGAGTGTACCAAATGTCAGTATGGAAGCCATCTTGATGGCGACTCAGTCTGATTCACCAAGCTAGGCTTCACCAAGAACTCGTTTTCTACCTGGCAAGCCACATCTCCCCTTCCCTAGCCCTAACATGAGATTTTATCCCAATTTTCTTGTGCAACTGTAACAAACCGCCGTCCACGCTTTGAAGTAAAAGAAAGAAGGCACCCCGTTCTGATGGCCCACTCAGTCTGTTTTAGCAAGCTTGCCTTCACCAAAGCCCTGATTCCATTCGGGGAAGCCCAGTCTCCCCAATCCTAACCCTAACCTGGGTTTTAACCCTAATTTCCGTTTGGGAATCAAACATCCCCCGTCCAAACAGTGTTCTAAAAGACAGGAGGCAACCCTTGGTGAAGCCCCACTCACTCTATTTCAACATGCTTGGCTTTTCAGAGGCCCTGGTTCACTCCTGGGAAGCCAAGTCTCCAGAACCCTAACCCTACCTGGAGTCTTAACCCTAATGTTCTTGTGCGACTGTAACAAACGCCCATCCACAGGTTGACAGTAGGCACACCACTCCTTTGGCCCTGTCAGTCTGTTTCACCATGCTTGGCTTCAGCAACACCGTGTTTCCATCCTGGGAAGCCATATCTCCTGACAGCTAACCCTAACTTGGGTCTTAACCCTAATTTTTTTCTTCCGACCGAAACATGTCCCTGTCCACATGGTGTACTAACTGGCAGTATGTTATACTCCTGATGGCCTACTCAGTCTGTTTTACCAATCTAGGCTTCACCAAAACCCTGGTTACATCCTGGGAAGCCAAGTCTCCCCAACCCTAACCCTAATTTGAGTCTCAACCCTCATTTCCTTTTGGGACTGAAACATACCGCCGTCCACAGAGTGTACCAAATGTCAGTATGGAAGACATCTTGATGTCCCACTCAGTCTGATTCAGCAAGCTAGGCTTCACCAAGGACCCGTTTCCAACCTGGGAAGCCACATCTCCCCAACCCTAACCCTAACTTGAGACTTAACCTGATTTTCTTGTGCAAATGTAACAAACCCCCATCCTCATGTCCTACTAAAAGACAGTAGGCACACAATTCCTTTGGTCCTCTCAGTCTGTTTCACCATGCTTGGCTTCAGCAACACCCTGTTTCCCTTCTGGGAAGCCAAGTCTCCCGACCCCTAACCCTCACTTGGGTCTTAACCCAAATTTCCTCTATGGAATGAAACATCTCCCTCTCCATAGGGTGTATTAACAGGCAGTATGTTATACTCCTGATGGCCTACTCAGTCTGTTTTACCAATCTAGGCTTCACCACAACCCTGGTTACATCCTGGGAAGCCAATTCTCCCCAACCCTAACCCTAATTTGAGTCTTAGCCCTAATTTCCTTTTTGGACTGAAACATACCGCCGTCCACAGAGTGTACCAAATATCAGTATGGAAGACATCTTGATGTCCCACTCAGTCTGATTCACCAAGCTAGGCTTCACCAAGGACCTATTTCCAGCCTGGGAAGCCACATCTCCCCAACCCTAACCCTAACTTGAGACTCAACCTGATTTCGTTGTGCAAATGTAACAAACCCCCATCCTCATGTTGTACTAAAAGACAGTAGGCACACAATTCCTTTGGCCCTCTCAGTCTGTTTCACCATGCTTGGCTTCAGCAACACCGTGTTTCCATTCTGGGAAGCCATATCTCCTGACAGCTAACCCTAACTTGGGTCTTAACCCTAATTTTTTTCTTCCGACTGAAACGTTTCCCTGTCCACATGGTGTACTAACTGGCAGTATGTTATACTCCTGATGGCCTACTCAATCTGTTTTACCAATCTAGGCTTCACCAAAACCCTGGTTACATCCTGGGAAGCCAAGTCTCCCCAACCCTAACCCTAATTTGAGTCTCAACCCTCATTTCCTTTTGGGACTGAAACATACCGCCATCCACAGAGTGTACCAAATGTCAGTATGGAAGACATCTTGATGTCCCACTCAGTCTGATTCAGCAAGCTAGGCTTCACCAAGGACCCATTTCCAACCTGGGAAGCCACATCTCCCCAACCCTAACCCTAACTTGAGACTTAACCTGATTTTCTTGTGCAAATGTAACAAACCCCCATCCTCATGTGGTACTAAAAGACAGTAGGCACACAATTCCTTTGGTCCTCTCAGTCTGTTTCACCATGCTTGGCTTCAGCAACACCCTGTTTCCCTTCTGGGAAGCCAAGTCTCCCGACCCCTAACCCTCACTTGGGTCTTAACCCAAATTTCCTCTATGGAATGAAACATCTCCCTCTCCATAGGGTGTATTAACAGGCAGTATGTTATCCTCCTGATGGCCTACTCAGTCTGTTTCACCAATCGAGGCTTCACCAAGACCCTGGTTCCATCCTGGGAAACCAATTCTCCCCAACCCTAACCCTAATTTGAGTCTCAGCCCGTTTTTCCTTTTTGGACTGAAACATACCGCCGTCCACAGAGTGTACCAAATGTCAGTATGGAAGCCATCTTGATGGCGACTCAGTCTGATTCACCAAGCTAGGCTTCACCAAGAACTCGTTTTCTACCTGGCAAGCCACATCTCCCCTTCCCTAGCCCTAACATGAGATTTTACCCCAATTTTCTTGTGCAACTGTAACAAACCGCCGTCCACGCTTTGAAGTAAAAGAAAGAAGGCACCCCGTTCTGATGGCCCACTCAGTCTGTTTTAGCAAGCTTGCCTTCACCAAAGCCCTGATTCCATTCGGGGAAGCCCAGTCTCCCCAATCCTAACCCTAACCTGGGTTTTAACCCTAATTTCCGTTTGGGAATCAAACATCCCCCGTCCAAACAGTGTTCTAAAAGACAGGAGGCAACCCTTGGTGAAGCCCCACTCACTCTATTTCAACATGCTTGGCTTTTCAGAGGCCCTGGTTCACTCCTGGGAAGCCAAGTCTCCACAACCCTAACCCTACCTGGAGTCTTAACCCTAATGTTCTTGTGCGACTGTAACAAACGCCCATCCACAGGTTGACAGTAGGCACACCACTCCTTTGGCCCTGTCAGTCTGTTTCACCATGCTTGGCTTCAGCAACACCCTGTTTCCCTTCTGGGAAGCCAAGTCTCCCGACCCCTAACCCTCACTTGGGTCTTAACCCAAATTTCCTCTATGGAATGAAACATGTCCCTGTCCATAGGGTGTATTAACAGGCAGTATGTTATCCTCCTGATGGCCTACTCAGTCTGTTTTACCAATCTATGCTTCACCAAGACCCTGGTTCCATCCGGGGAAACAAGTCTCCCCAACCCTAACCCTAATTTGAGTCTCAGGCCTAATTTCCTTTTTGGACTGAAACATACTGCCGTCCACAGAGTGTACCAAATGTCAGTATGGAAGCCATCTTGATGTCCCACTCAGTCTGATTCAGCAAGTTAGGCTTCACCAAGGACCCGTTTCCAACCTGGGAAGCCACATCTCCCCAACCCTAACCCTAACTTGAGACTTAACCTGATTTTCTTGTGCAAATGTAAAAAACCCCCATCCTCATGTTGTACTGAAAGACAGTAGGCACACAATTCCTTTGGCCCTCTCAGTCTGTTTCACCATGCTTGGCTTCAGCAACACCCTGTTTCCATTCTGGGAAGCCACGTCTCCTGACCGCTAACCCTAACTTGGGTCTTAACCCTAATTTTTTCTTCCGACTGAAACATTTCCCTGTCCACATGGTGTACTAACTGGCAGTATGTTATACTCCTGATGGCCTACTCAGTCTGTTTTACCAATCTAGGCTTCACCAAAACCCTGGTTACATCCTGGGAAGCCAAGTCTCCCCAACCCTAACCCTAATTTGAGTCTCAACCCTCATTTTCTTTTTGGACTGAAACATACCGCCGTCCACAGAGTGTACCAAATGTCAGTATGGAAGACATCTTGATGTCCCACTCAGTCTGATTCAGCAAGCTAGGCTTCACCAAGGACTTATTTCCAGCCTGGGAAGCCACATCTCCCCAACCCTAACCCTAACTTGAGACTCAACCTGATTTCGTTGTGCAAATGTAACAAACCCCCATCCTCATGTGGTACTAAAAGACAGTAGGCACACAATTCCTTTGGTCCTCTCAGTCTGTTTCACCATGCTTGGCTTCAGCAACACCCTGTTTCCCTCCTGGGAAGCCAAGTCTCCCGACCCCTAACCCTCACTTGGGTCTTAACCCAAATATCCTCTATGGAATGAAACATCTCCCTCTCCATAGGGTGTATTAACAGGCAGTATGTTATCCTCCTGATGGCCTACTCAGTCTGTTTTACCAATCTATGCTTCACCAAGACCCTGGTTCCATCCTGGGAAACCAATTCTCCCCAACCCTAACCCTAATTTGAGTCTCAGCCCGTTTTTCCTTTTTGGACTGAAACATACCGCTGTCCACAGAGTGTACCAAATGTCAGTATGGAAGCCATCTTGATGGCGACTCAGTCTGATTCACCAAGCTAGGCTTCACCAAGAACTCGTTTTCTACCTGGCAAGCCACATCTCCCCTTCCCTAGCCCTAACATGAGATTTTATCCCAATTTTCTTGTGCAACTGTAACAAACCGCCGTCCACGCTTTGAAGTAAAAGAAAGAAGGCACCCCGTTCTGATGGCCCACTCAGTCTGTTTTAGCAAGCTTGCCTTCACCAAAGCCCTGATTCCATTCGGGGAAGCCCAGTCTCCCCAATCCTAACCCTAACCTGGGTTTTAACCCTAATTTCCGTTTGGGAATCAAACATCCCCCGTCCAAACAGTGTTCTAAAAGACAGGAGGCAACCCTTGGTGAAGCCCCACTCACTCTATTTCAACATGCTTGGCTTTTCAGAGGCCCTGGTTCACTCCTGGGAAGCCAAGTCTCCAGAACCCTAACCCTACCTGGAGTCTTAACCCTAATGTTCTTGTGCGACTGTAACAAACGCCCATCCACAGGTTGACAGTAGGCACACCACTCCTTTGGCCCTGTCAGTCTGTTTCACCATGCTTGGCTTCAGCAACACCGTGTTTCCATCCTGGGAAGCCATATCTCCTGACAGCTAACCCTAACTTGGGTCTTAACCCTAATTTTTTTCTTCCGACCGAAACATGTCCCTGTCCACATGGTGTACTAACTGGCAGTATGTTATACTCCTGATGGCCTACTCAGTCTGTTTTACCAATCTAGGCTTCACCAAAACCCTGGTTACATCCTGGGAAGCCAAGTCTCCCCAACCCTAACCCTAATTTGAGTCTCAACCCTCATTTCCTTTTGGGACTGAAACATACCGCCGTCCACAGAGTGTACCAAATGTCAGTATGGAAGACATCTTGATGTCCCACTCAGTCTGATTCAGCAAGCTAGGCTTCACCAAGGACCCGTTTCCAACCTGGGAAGCCACATCTCCCCAACCCTAACCCTAACTTGAGACTTAACCTGATTTTCTTGTGCAAATGTAACAAACCCCCATCCTCATGTCCTACTAAAAGACAGTAGGCACACAATTCCTTTGGTCCTCTCAGTCTGTTTCACCATGCTTGGCTTCAGCAACACCCTGTTTCCCTTCTGGGAAGCCAAGTCTCCCGACCCCTAACCCTCACTTGGGTCTTAACCCAAATTTCCTCTATGGAATGAAACATCTCCCTCTCCATAGGGTGTATTAACAGGCAGTATGTTATCCTCCTGATGGCCTACTCAGTCTGTTTTACCAATCTATGCTTCACCAAGACCCTGGTTCCATCCTGGGAAACCAATTCTCCCCAACCCTAACCCTAATTTGAGTCTCAGCCCGTTTTTCCTTTTTGGACTGAAACATACCGCCGTCCACAGAGTGTACCAAATGTCAGTATGGAAGACATCTTGATGTCCCACTCAGTCTGATTCAGCAAGCTAGGCTTCACCAAGGACCTATTTCCAGCCTGG
This sequence comes from Heloderma suspectum, assembly GCF_057233095.1. Lineage (NCBI taxonomy): Eukaryota > Metazoa > Chordata > Lepidosauria > Squamata > Helodermatidae > Heloderma > Heloderma suspectum. Next base: position 148,747,570 of record NC_139461.1, read on the forward strand.
GAAGCCACATCTCCCCAACCCTAACCCTAACTTGAGACTCAACCTGATTTCGTTGTGCAAATGTAACAAACCCCCATCCTCATGTTGTACTAAAAGACAGTAGGCACACAATTCCTTTGGCCCTCTCAGTCTGTTTCACCATTCTTGGCTTCAGCAACACCGTGTTTCCATTCTGGGAAGCCATATCTCCTGACAGCTAACCCTAACTTGGGTCTTAACCCTAATTTTTTTCTTCCGACTGAAACATTTCCCTGTCCACATGGTGTACTAACTGGCAGTATGTTATACTCCTGATGGCCTACTCAGTCTGTTTTACCAATCTAGGCTTCACCAAAACCCTGGTTACATCCTGGGAAGCCAAGTCTCCCCAACCCTAACCCTAATTTGAGTCTCAACCCTCATTTCCTTTTGGGACTGAAACATACCGCCATCCACAGAGTGTACCAAATGTCAGTATGGAAGACATCTTGATGTCCCACTCAGTCTGATTCAGCAAGCTAGGCTTCACCAAGGACCCATTTCCAACCTGGGAAGCCACATCTCCCCAACCCTAACCCTAACTTGAGACTTAACCTGATTTTCTTGTGCAAATGTAACAAACCCCCATCCTCATGTGGTACTAAAAGACAGTAGGCACACAATTCCTTTGGTCCTCTCAGTCTGTTTCACCATGCTTGGCTTCAGCAACACCCTGTTTCCCTTCTGGGAAGCCAAGTCTCCCGACCCCTAACCCTCACTTGGGTCTTAACCCAAATTTCCTCTATGGAATGAAACATCTCCCTCTCCATAGGGTGTATTAACAGGCAGTATGTTATCCTCCTGATGGCCTACTCAGTCTGTTTCACCAATCGAGGCTTCACCAAGACCCTGGTTCCATCCTGGGAAACCAATTCTCCCCAACCCTAACCCTAATTTGAGTCTCAGCCCGTTTTTCCTTTTTGGACTGAAACATACCGCCGTCCACAGAGTGTACCAAATGTCAGTATGGAAGCCATCTTGATGGCGACTCAGTCTGATTCACCAAGCTAGGCTTCACCAAGAACTCGTTTTCTACCTGGCAAGCCACATCTCCCCTTCCCTAGCCCTAACATGAGATTTTACCCCAATTTTCTTGTGCAACTGTAACAAACCGCCGTCCATGCTTTGAAGTAAAAGAAAGAAGACACCCCGTTCTGATGGCCCACTCAGTCTGTTTTAGCAAGCTTGCCTTCACCAAAGCCCTGATTCCATTCGGGGAAGCCCAGTCTCCCCAATCCTAACCCTAACCTGGGTTTTAACCCTAATTTCCGTTTGGGAATCAAACATCCCCCGTCCAAACAGTGTTCTAAAAGACAGGAGGCAACCCTTGGTGAAGCCCCACTCACTCTATTTCAACATGCTTGGCTTTTCAGAGGCCCTGGTTCACTCCTGGGAAGCCAAGTCTCCACAACCCTAACCCTACCTGGAGTCTTAACCCTAATGTTCTTGTGCGACTGTAACAAACGCCCATCCACAGGTTGACAGTAGGCACACCACTCCTTTGGCCCTGTCAGTCTGTTTCACCATGCTTGGCTTCAGCAACACCCTGTTTCCCTTCTGGGAAGCCAAGTCTCCCGACCCCTAACCCTCACTTGGGTCTTAACCCAAATTTCCTCTATGGAATGAAACATGTCCCTGTCCATAGGGTGTATTAACAGGCAGTATGTTATCCTCCTGATGGCCTACTCAGTCTGTTTTACCAATCTATGCTTCACCAAGACCCTGGTTCCATCCGGGGAAACAAGTCTCCCCAACCCTAACCCTAATTTGAGTCTCAGGCCTAATTTCCTTTTTGGACTGAAACATACTGCCGTCCACAGAGTGTACCAAATGTCAGTATGGAAGTCATCTTGATGTCCCACTCAGTCTGATTCAGCAAGTTAGGCTTCACAAAGGACCCGTTTCCAACCTGGGAAGCCACATCTCCCCAACCCTAACCCTAACTTGAGACTTAACCTGATTTTCTTGTGCAAATGTAAAAAACCCCCATCCTCATGTTGTACTGAAAGACAGTAGGCACACAATTCCTTTGGCCCTCTCAGTCTGTTTCACCATGCTTGGCTTCAGCAACACCCTGTTTCCATTCTGGGAAGCCACGTCTCCTGACCGCTAACCCTAACTTGGGTCTTAACCCTAATTTTTTCTTCCGACTGAAACATTTCCCTGTCCACATGGTGTACTAACTGGCAGTATGTTATACTCCTGATGGCCTACTCAGTCTGTTTTACCAATCTAGGCTTCACCAAAACCCTGGTTACATCCTGGGAAGCCAAGTCTCCCCAACCCTAACCCTAATTTGAGTCTCAACCCTCATTTTCTTTTTGGACTGAAACATACCGCCGTCCACAGAGTGTACCAAATGTCAGTATGGAAGACATCTTGATGTCCCACTCAGTCTGATTCAGCAAGCTAGGCTTCACCAAGGACTTATTTCCAGCCTGGGAAGCCACATCTCCCCAACCCTAACCCTAACTTGAGACTCAACCTGATTTCGTTGTGCAAATGTAACAAACCCCCATCCTCATGTGGTACTAAAAGACAGTAGGCACACAATTCCTTTGGTCCTCTCAGTCTGTTTCACCATGCTTGGCTTCAGCAACACCCTGTTTCCCTCCTGGGAAGCCAAGTCTCCCGACCCCTAACCCTCACTTGGGTCTTAACCCAAATTTCCTCTATGGAATGAAACATCTCCCTCTCCATAGGGTGTATTAACAGGCAGTATGTTATCCTCCTGATGGCCTACTCAGTCTGTTTTACCAATCTATGCTTCACCAAGACCCTGGTTCCATCCTGGGAAACCAATTCTCCCCAACCCTAACCCTAATTTGAGTCTCAGCCCGTTTTTCCTTTTTGGACTGAAACATACCGCCGTCCACAGAGTGTACCAAATGTCAGTATGGAAGCCATCTTGATGGCGACTCAGTCTGATTCACCAAGCTAGGCTTCACCAAGAACTCGTTTTCTACCTGGCAAGCCACATCTCCCCTTCCCTAGCCCTAACATGAGATTTTACCCCAATTTTCTTGTGCAACTGTAACAAACCGCCGTCCACGCTTTGAAGTAAAAGAAAGAAGGCACCCCGTTCTGATGGCCCACTCAGTCTGTTTTAGCAAGCTTGCCTTCACCAAAGCCCTGATTCCATTCGGGGAAGCCCAGTCTCCCCAATCCTAACCCTAACCTGGGTTTTAACCCTAATTTCCGTTTGGGAATCAAACATCCCCCGTCCAAACAGTGTTCTAAAAGACAGGAGGAAACCCTTGGTGAAGCCCCACTCACTCTATTTCAACATGCTTGGCTTTTCAGAGGCCCTGGTTCACTCCTGGGAAGCCAAGTCTCCACAACCCTAACCCTACCTGGAGGCTTAACCCTAATGTTCTTGTGCGACTGTAACAAACGCCCATCCACAGGTTGACAGTAGGCACACCACTCCTTTGGCCCTGTCAGTCTGTTTCACCATGCTTGGCTTCAGCAACACCGTGTTTCCATCCTGGGAAGCCATATCTCCTGACAGCTAACCCTAACTTGGGTCTTAACCCTAATTTTTTTCTTCCGACTGAAACATGTCCCTGTCCACATGGTGTACTAACTGGCAGTATGTTATACTCCTGATGGCCTACTCAGTCTGTTTTACCAATCTAGGCCTCACCAAAACCCTGGTTACATCCTGGGAAGCCAAGTCTCCCCAACCCTAACCCTAATTTGAGTCTCAACCCTCATTTCCTTTTGGGACTGAAACATACCGCCGTCCACAGAGTGTACCAAATGTCAGTATGGAAGACATCTTGATGTCCCACTCAGTCTGATTCAGCAAGCTAGGCTTCACCAAGGACCCGTTTCCAACCTGGGAAGCCACATCTCCCCAACCCTAACCCTAACTTGAGACTTAACCTGATTTTCTTGTGCAAATGTAACAAACCCCCATCCTCATGTCCTACTAAAAGACAGTAGGCACACAATTCCTTTGGTCCTCTCCGTCTGTTTCACCATGCTTGGCTTCAGCAACACCCTGTTTCCCTTCTGGGAAGCCAAGTCTCCCGACCCCTAACCCTCACTTGGGTCTTAACCCAAATTTCCTCTATGGAATGAAACATCTCCCTCTCCATAGGGTGTATTAACAGGCAGTATGTTATCCTCCTGATGGCCTACTCAGTCTGTTTTACCAATCTATGCTTCACCAAGACCCTGGTTCCATCCTGGGAAACCAATTCTCCCCAACCCTAACCCTAATTTGAGTCTCAGCCCGTTTTTCCTTTTTGGACTGAAACATACCGCCGTCCACAGAGTGTACCAAATGTCAGTATGGAAGCCATCTTGATGGCGACTCAGTCTGATTCACCAAGCTAGGCTTCACCAAGAACTCGTTTTCTACCTGGCAAGCCACATCTCCCCTTCCCTAGCCCTAACATGAGATTTTACCCCAATTTTCTTGTGCAACTGTAACAAACCGCCGTCCACGCTTTGAAGTAAAAGAAAGAAGGCACCCCGTTCTGATGGCCCACTCAGTCTGTTATAGCAAGCTTGCATTCACCAAAGCCCTGATTCCATTCGGGGAAGCCCAGTCTCCCCAATCCTAACCCTAACCTGGGTTTTAACCCTAATTTCCGTTTGGGAATCAAACATCCCCCGTCCAAACAGTGTTCTAAAAGACAGGAGGCAACCCTTGGTGAAGCCCCACTCACTCTATTTCAACATGCTTGGTTTTTCAGAGGCCCTGGTTCACTCCTGGGAAGCCAAGTCTCCACAACCCTAACCCTACCTGGAGTCTTAACCCTAATGTTCTTGTGCGACTGTAACAAACGCCCATCCACAGGTTGACAGTAGGCACACCACTCCTTTGGCCCTGTCAGTCTGTTTCACCATGCTTGGCTTCAGCAACACCCTGTTTCCCTTCTGGGAAGCCAAGTCTCCCAACCCCTAACCCTCACTTGGGTCTTAACCCAAATTTCCTCTATGGAATGAAACATGTCCCTGTCCATAGGGTGTATTAACAGGCAGTATGTTATCCTCCTGATGGCCTACTCAGTCTGTTTTACCAATCTATGCTTCACCAAGACCCTGGTTCCATCCGGGGAAACAAGTCTCCCCAACCCTAACCCTAATTTGAGTCTCAGGCCTAATTTCCTTTTTGGACTGAAACATACTGCCGTCCACAGAGTGTACCAAATGTCAGTATGGAAGACATCTTGATGTCCCACTCAGTCTGATTCAGCAAGTTAGGCTTCACCAAGGACCCGTTTCCAACCTGGGAAGCCACATCTCCCCAACCCTAACCCTCACTTGAGACTTAACCTGATTTTCTTGTGAAAATGTAACAAACCCCCATCCTCATGTTCTACTGAAAGACAGTAGGCACACAATTCCTTTGGCCCTCTCAGTCTGTTTCACCATGCTTGGCTTCAGCAACACCCTGTTTCCATTCTGGGAAGCCATTTCTCCTGACCGCTAACCCTAACTTGGGTCTTAACCCTAATTTTTTCTTCCGACTGAAACATTTCCCTGTCCACATGGTGTACTAACTGGCAGTATGTTATACTCCTGATGGCCTACTCAGTCTGTTTTACCAATCTAGGCTTCACCAAAACCCTGGTTACATCCTGGGAAGCCAAGTCTCCCCAACCCTAACCCTAATTAGAGTCTCAACCCTCATTTTCTTTTTGGACTGAAACATACCGCCGTCCACAGAGTGTATCAAATGTCAGTATGGAAGACATCTTGATGTCCCACTCAGTCTGAATCAGCAAGTTAGGCTTCACCAAGGACCCGTTTCCAACCTGGGAAGCCACATCTCCCCAACCCTAACCCTAACTTCTGACTTAACCCTGATTTTCTTGTGCAAATGTAACAAACCCCCATCCTCATGTTGTACTAAAAGACAGTAGGCATACAATTCCTTTGGCCCTCTCAGTCTGTTTCACCATGCTTGGCTTCAGCAACACCCTGTTTCCATTCTGGGAAGCCATGTCTCCTGACCGCTAACCCTAACTTGGGTCTTAACCCTAATTTTTTCTTTGGACTGAAACATTTCCCTGTCCACATGGTGTACTAACTGGCAGTATGTTATCCTCCTGATGGCCTACTCAGTCTGTTTTAGCAACCTAGGCTTCACCAAGACCCTGGTTACATCCTGGGAAGCCAAGTCTCCCCAACCCTAACCCTAATTTGAGTCTCAGGCCAAATTTCCTTTTTGGACTGAAACATACCGCCGTCCACAGAGTGTACCAAATGTCAGTATGGAAGCCATCTTGATGTCCCACTCAGTCTGATTCAGCAAGCTAGGCTTCACCAAGTACGCGTTTCCAACCTGGGAAGCCACATCTCCCCAACCCTAACCCTAACTTGAGACTTAACCTGATTTTCTTGTGCGAATGTAACAAACCCCCATCCTCATGTTCTACTAAAAGACAGTAGGCACACAATTCCTTTGGCCCTCTCAGTCTGTTTCACCATGCTTGGCTTCACCAACACCCTGTTTCCCTTCTGAGAAGCCATGTCTCCTGACCGCTAACCCTAACTTGGGTCTTAACCCTAATTTTTTCTTTGGACTGAAACAGTTCCCTGTCCACATGGTGTACTAACTGGCAGTATGTTATACTCCTGATGGCCTACTCAGTCTGTTTTACCAATCTAGGCTTCACCACAACCCTGGTTACATCCTGGGAAGCCAATTCTCCCCAACCCTAACCCTAATTTGAGTCTTAGCCCTAATTTCCTTTTTGGACTGAAACATACCGCCGTCCACAGAGTGTACCAAATATCAGTATGGAAGACATCTTGATGTCCCACTCAGTCTGATTCACCAAGCTAGGCTTCACCAAGGACCTATTTCCAGCCTGGGAAGCCACATCTCCCCAACCCTAACCCTAACTTGAGACTCAACCTGATTTCGTTGTGCAAATGTAACAAACCCCCATCCTCATGTTGTACTAAAAGACAGTAGGCACACAATTCCTTTGGCCCTCTCAGTCTGTTTCACCATGCTTGGCTTCAGCAACACCGTGTTTCCATTCTGGGAAGCCATATCTCCTGACAGCTAACCCTAACTTGGGTCTTAACCCTAATTTTTTTCTTCCGACTGAAACGTTTCCCTGTCCACATGGTGTACTAACTGGCAGTATGTTATACTCCTGATGGCCTACTCAATCTGTTTTACCAATCTAGGCTTCACCAAAACCCTGGTTACATCCTGGGAAGCCAAGTCTCCCCAACCCTAACCCTAATTTGAGTCTCAACCCTCATTTCCTTTTGGGACTGAAACATACCGCCATCCACAGAGTGTACCAAATGTCAGTATGGAAGACATCTTGATGTCCCACTCAGTCTGATTCAGCAAGCTAGGCTTCACCAAGGACCCATTTCCAACCTGGGAAGCCACATCTCCCCAACCCTAACCCTAACTTGAGACTTAACCTGATTTTCTTGTGCAAATGTAACAAACCCCCATCCTCATGTGGTACTAAAAGACAGTAGGCACACAATTCCTTTGGTCCTCTCAGTCTGTTTCACCATGCTTGGCTTCAGCAACACCCTGTTTCCCTTCTGGGAAGCCAAGTCTCCCGACCCCTAACCCTCACTTGGGTCTTAACCCAAATTTCCTCTATGGAATGAAACATCTCCCTCTCCATAGGGTGTATTAACAGGCAGTATGTTATCCTCCTGATGGCCTACTCAGTCTGTTTCACCAATCGAGGCTTCACCAAGACCCTGGTTCCATCCTGGGAAACCAATTCTCCCCAACCCTAACCCTAATTTGAGTCTCAGCCCGTTTTTCCTTTTTGGACTGAAACATACCGCCGTCCACAGAGTGTACCAAATGTCAGTATGGAAGCCATCTTGATGGCGACTCAGTCTGATTCACCAAGCTAGGCTTCACCAAGAACTCGTTTTCTACCTGGCAAGCCACATCTCCCCTTCCCTAGCCCTAACATGAGATTTTACCCCAATTTTCTTGTGCAACTGTAACAAACCGCCGTCCACGCTTTGAAGTAAAAGAAAGAAGGCACCCCGTTCTGATGGCCCACTCAGTCTGTTTTAGCAAGCTTGCCTTCACCAAAGCCCTGATTCCATTCGGGGAAGCCCAGTCTCCCCAATCCTAACCCTAACCTGGGTTTTAACCCTAATTTCCGTTTGGGAATCAAACATCCCCCGTCCAAACAGTGTTCTAAAAGACAGGAGGCAACCCTTGGTGAAGCCCCACTCACTCTATTTCAACATGCTTGGCTTTTCAGAGGCCCTGGTTCACTCCTGGGAAGCCAAGTCTCCACAACCCTAACCCTACCTGGAGTCTTAACCCTAATGTTCTTGTGCGACTGTAACAAACGCCCATCCACAGGTTGACAGTAGGCACACCACTCCTTTGGCCCTGTCAGTCTGTTTCACCATGCTTGGCTTCAGCAACACCCTGTTTCCCTTCTGGGAAGCCAAGTCTCCCGACCCCTAACCCTCACTTGGGTCTTAACCCAAATTTCCTCTATGGAATGAAACATGTCCCTGTCCATAGGGTGTATTAACAGGCAGTATGTTATCCTCCTGATGGCCTACTCAGTCTGTTTTACCAATCTATGCTTCACCAAGACCCTGGTTCCATCCGGGGAAACAAGTCTCCCCAACCCTAACCCTAATTTGAGTCTCAGGCCTAATTTCCTTTTTGGACTGAAACATACTGCCGTCCACAGAGTGTACCAAATGTCAGTATGGAAGCCATCTTGATGTCCCACTCAGTCTGATTCAGCAAGTTAGGCTTCACCAAGGACCCGTTTCCAACCTGGGAAGCCACATCTCCCCAACCCTAACCCTAACTTGAGACTTAACCTGATTTTCTTGTGCAAATGTAAAAAACCCCCATCCTCATGTTGTACTGAAAGACAGTAGGCACACAATTCCTTTGGCCCTCTCAGTCTGTTTCACCATGCTTGGCTTCAGCAACACCCTGTTTCCATTCTGGGAAGCCACGTCTCCTGACCGCTAACCCTAACTTGGGTCTTAACCCTAATTTTTTCTTCCGACTGAAACATTTCCCTGTCCACATGGTGTACTAACTGGCAGTATGTTATACTCCTGATGGCCTACTCAGTCTGTTTTACCAATCTAGGCTTCACCAAAACCCTGGTTACATCCTGGGAAGCCAAGTCTCCCCAACCCTAACCCTAATTTGAGTCTCAACCCTCATTTTCTTTTTGGACTGAAACATACCGCCGTCCACAGAGTGTACCAAATGTCAGTATGGAAGACATCTTGATGTCCCACTCAGTCTGATTCAGCAAGCTAGGCTTCACCAAGGACTTATTTCCAGCCTGGGAAGCCACATCTCCCCAACCCTAACCCTAACTTGAGACTCAACCTGATTTCGTTGTGCAAATGTAACAAACCCCCATCCTCATGTGGTACTAAAAGACAGTAGGCACACAATTCCTTTGGTCCTCTCAGTCTGTTTCACCATGCTTGGCTTCAGCAACACCCTGTTTCCCTCCTGGGAAGCCAAGTCTCCCGACCCCTAACCCTCACTTGGGTCTTAACCCAAATATCCTCTATGGAATGAAACATCTCCCTCTCCATAGGGTGTATTAACAGGCAGTATGTTATCCTCCTGATGGCCTACTCAGTCTGTTTTACCAATCTATGCTTCACCAAGACCCTGGTTCCATCCTGGGAAACCAATTCTCCCCAACCCTAACCCTAATTTGAGTCTCAGCCCGTTTTTCCTTTTTGGACTGAAACATACCGCTGTCCACAGAGTGTACCAAATGTCAGTATGGAAGCCATCTTGATGGCGACTCAGTCTGATTCACCAAGCTAGGCTTCACCAAGAACTCGTTTTCTACCTGGCAAGCCACATCTCCCCTTCCCTAGCCCTAACATGAGATTTTATCCCAATTTTCTTGTGCAACTGTAACAAACCGCCGTCCACGCTTTGAAGTAAAAGAAAGAAGGCACCCCGTTCTGATGGCCCACTCAGTCTGTTTTAGCAAGCTTGCCTTCACCAAAGCCCTGATTCCATTCGGGGAAGCCCAGTCTCCCCAATCCTAACCCTAACCTGGGTTTTAACCCTAATTTCCGTTTGGGAATCAAACATCCCCCGTCCAAACAGTGTTCTAAAAGACAGGAGGCAACCCTTGGTGAAGCCCCACTCACTCTATTTCAACATGCTTGGCTTTTCAGAGGCCCTGGTTCACTCCTGGGAAGCCAAGTCTCCAGAACCCTAACCCTACCTGGAGTCTTAACCCTAATGTTCTTGTGCGACTGTAACAAACGCCCATCCACAGGTTGACAGTAGGCACACCACTCCTTTGGCCCTGTCAGTCTGTTTCACCATGCTTGGCTTCAGCAACACCGTGTTTCCATCCTGGGAAGCCATATCTCCTGACAGCTAACCCTAACTTGGGTCTTAACCCTAATTTTTTTCTTCCGACCGAAACATGTCCCTGTCCACATGGTGTACTAACTGGCAGTATGTTATACTCCTGATGGCCTACTCAGTCTGTTTTACCAATCTAGGCTTCACCAAAACCCTGGTTACATCCTGGGAAGCCAAGTCTCCCCAACCCTAACCCTAATTTGAGTCTCAACCCTCATTTCCTTTTGGGACTGAAACATACCGCCGTCCACAGAGTGTACCAAATGTCAGTATGGAAGACATCTTGATGTCCCACTCAGTCTGATTCAGCAAGCTAGGCTTCACCAAGGACCCGTTTCCAACCTGGGAAGCCACATCTCCCCAACCCTAACCCTAACTTGAGACTTAACCTGATTTTCTTGTGCAAATGTAACAAACCCCCATCCTCATGTCCTACTAAAAGACAGTAGGCACACAATTCCTTTGGTCCTCTCAGTCTGTTTCACCATGCTTGGCTTCAGCAACACCCTGTTTCCCTTCTGGGAAGCCAAGTCTCCCGACCCCTAACCCTCACTTGGGTCTTAACCCAAATTTCCTCTATGGAATGAAACATCTCCCTCTCCATAGGGTGTATTAACAGGCAGTATGTTATCCTCCTGATGGCCTACTCAGTCTGTTTTACCAATCTATGCTTCACCAAGACCCTGGTTCCATCCTGGGAAACCAATTCTCCCCAACCCTAACCCTAATTTGAGTCTCAGCCCGTTTTTCCTTTTTGGACTGAAACATACCGCCGTCCACAGAGTGTACCAAATGTCAGTATGGAAGCCATCTTGATGGCGACTCAGTCTGATTCACCAAGCTAGGCTTCACCAAGAACTCGTTTTCTACCTGGCAAGCCACATCTCCCCATCCCTAGCCCTAACATGAGATTTTACCCCAATTTTCTTGTGCAACTGTAACAAACCGCCGTCCACGCTTTGTAGTAAAAGAAAGAAGGCACCCCGTTCTGATGGCCCACTCAGTCTGTTTTAGCAAGCTTGCCTTCACCAAAGCCCTGTTTCCATTCGGGGAAGCCCAGTCTCCCCAATCCTAACCCTAACCTGGGTTTTAACCCTAATTTCCGTTTGGGAATCAAACATCCCCCGTCCAAACAGTGTTCTAAAAGACAGGAGGCAACCCTTGGTGAAGCCCCACTCACTCTATTTCAACATGCTTGGCTTTTCAGAGGCCCTGGTTCACTCCTGGGAAGCCAAGTCTCCACAACCCTAACCCTACCTGGAGTCTTAACCCTAATGTTCTTGTGCGACTGTAACAAACGCCCATCCACAGGTTGACAGTAGGCACACCACTCCTTTGGCCCTGTCAGTCTGTTTCACCATGCTTGGCTTCAGCAACACCCTGTTTCCCTTCTGGGAAGCCAAGTCTCCCGACCCCTAACCCTCACTTGGGTCTTAACCCAAATTTCCTCTATGGAATGAAACATGTCCCTGTCCATAGGGTGTATTAACAGGCAGTATGTTATCCTCCTGATGGCCTACTCAGTCTGTTTTACCAATCTATGCTTCACCAAGACCCTGGTTCCATCCGGGGAAACAAGTCTCCCCAACCCTAACCCTAATTTGAGTCTCAGGCCTAATTTCCTTTTTGGACTGAAACATACTGCCGTCCACAGAGTGTACCAAATGTCAGTATGGAAGTCATCTTGATGTCCCACTCAGTCTGATTCAGCAAGTTAGGCTTCACCAAGGACCCGTTTCCAACCTGGGAAGCCACATCTCCCCAACCCTAACCCTAACTTGAGACTTAACCTGATTTTCTTGTGCAAATGTAAAAAACCCCCATCCTCATGTTGTACTGAAAGACAGTAGGCACACAATTCCTTTGGCCCTCTCAGTCTGTTTCACCATGCTTGGCTTCAGCAACACCCTGTTTCCATTCTGGGAAGCCACGTCTCCTGACCGCTAACCCTAACTTGGGTCTTAACCCTAATTTTTTCTTCCGACTGAAACATTTCCCTGTCCACATGGTGTACTAACTGGCAGTATGTTATACTCCTGATGGCCTACTCAGTCTGTTTTACCAATCTAGGCTTCACCAAAACCCTGGTTACATCCTGGGAAGCCAAGTCTCCCCAACCCTAACCCTAATTTGAGTCTCAACCCTCATTTTCTTTTTGGACTGAAACATACCGCCGTCCACAGAGTGTACCAAATGTCAGTATGGAAGACATCTTGATGTCCCACTCAGTCTGATTCAGCAAGCTAGGCTTCACCAAGGACTTATTTCCAGCCTGGGAAGCCACATCTCCCCAACCCTAACCCTAACTTGAGACTCAACCTGATTTCGTTGTGCAAATGTAACAAACCCCCATCCTCATGTGGTACTAAAAGACAGTAGGCACACAATTCCTTTGGTCCTCTCAGTCTGTTTCACCATGCTTGGCTTCAGCAACACCCTGTTTCCCTCCTGGGAAGCCAAGTCTCCCGACCCCTAACCCTCACTTGGGTCTTAACCCAAATATCCTCTATGGAATGAAACATCTCCCTCTCCATAGGGTGTATTAACAGGCAGTATGTTATCCTCCTGATGGCCTACTCAGTCTGTTTTACCAATCTATGCTTCACCAAGACCCTGGTTCCATCCTGGGAAACCAATTCTCCCCAACCCTAACCCTAATTTGAGTCTCAGCCCGTTTTTCCTTTTTGGACTGAAACATACCGCCGTCCACAGAGTGTACCAAATGTCAGTATGGAAGCCATCTTGATGGCGACTCAGTCTGATTCACCAAGCTAGGCTTCACCAAGAACTCGTTTTCTACCTGGCAAGCCACATCTCCCCTTCCCTAGCCCTAACATGAGATTTTATCCCAATTTTCTTGTGCAACTGTAACAAACCGCCGTCCACGCTTTGAAGTAAAAGAAAGAAGGCACCCCGTTCTGATGGCCCACTCAGTCTGTTTTAGCAAGCTTGCCTTCACCAAAGCCCTGATTCCATTCGGGGAAGCCCAGTCTCCCCAATCCTAACCCTAACCTGGGTTTTAACCCTAATTTCCGTTTGGGAATCAAACATCCCCCGTCCAAACAGTGTTCTAAAAGACAGGAGGCAACCCTTGGTGAAGCCCCACTCACTCTATTTCAACATGCTTGGCTTTTCAGAGGCCCTGGTTCACTCCTGGGAAGCCAAGTCTCCACAACCCTAACCCTACCTGGAGTCTTAACCCTAATGTTCTTGTGCGACTGTAACAAACGCCCATCCACAGGTTGACAGTAGGCACACCACTCCTTTGGCCCTGTCAGTCTGTTTCACCATGCTTGGCTGCAGCAACACCGTGTTTCCATCCTGGGAAGCCATATCTCCTGACAGCTAACCCTAACTTGGGTCTTAACCCTAATTTTTTTCTTCCGACTGAAACATGTCCCTGTCCACATGGTGTACTAACTGGCAGTATGTTATACTCCTGATGGCCTACTCAGTCTGTTTTACCAATCTAGGCTTCACCAAAACCCTGGTTACATCCTGGGAAGCCAAGTCTCCCCAACCCTAACCCTAATTTGAGTCTCAACCCTCATTTCCTTTTGGGACTGAAACATACCGCCGTCCACAGAGTGTACCAAATGTCAGTATGGAAGACATCTTGATGTCCCACTCAGTCTGATTCAGCAAGCTAGGCTTCACCAAGGACCCGTTTCCAACCTGGGAAGCCACATCTCCCCAACCCTAACCCTAACTTGAGACTTAACCTGATTTTCTTGTGCAAATGTAACAAACCCCCATCCTCATGTCCTACTAAAAGACAGTAGGCACACAATTCCTTTGGTCCTCTCCGTCTGTTTCACCATGCTTGGCTTCAGCAACACCCTGTTTCCCTTCTGGGAAGCCAAGTCTCCCGACCCCTAACCCTCACTTGGGTCTTAACCCAAATTTCCTCTATGGAATGAAACATCTCCCTCTCCATAGGGTGTATTAACAGGCAGTATGTTATCCTCCTGATGGCCTACTCAGTCTGTTTTACCAATCTATGCTTCACCAAGACCCCGGTTCCATCCTGGGAAACCAATTCTCCCCAACCCTAACCCTAATTTGAGTCTCAGCCCGTTTTTCCTTTTTGGACTGAAACATACCGCCGTCCACAGAGTGTACCAAATGTCAGTATGGAAGCCATCTTGATGGCGACTCAGTCTGATTCACCAAGCTAGGCTTCACCAAGAACTCGTTTTCTACCTGGCAAGCCACATCTCCCCATCCCTAGCCCTAACATGAGATTTTACCCCAATTTTCTTGTGCAACTGTAACAAACCGCCGTCCACGCTTTGTAGTAAAAGAAAGAAGGCACCCCGTTCTGATGGCCCACTCAGTCTGTTTTAGCAAGCTTGCCTTCACCAAAGCCCTGTTTCCATTCGGGGAAGCCCAGTCTCCCCAATCCTAACCCTAACCTGGGTTTTAACCCTAATTTCCGTTTGGGAATCAAACATCCCCCGTCCAAACAGTGTTCTAAAAGACAGGAGGCAACCCTTGGTGAAGCCCCACTCACTCTATTTCAACATGCTTGGCTTTTCAGAGGCCCTGGTTCACTCCTGGGAAGCCAAGTCTCCACAACCCTAACCCTACCTGGAGTCTTAACCCTAATGTTCTTGTGCGACTGTAACAAACGCCCATCCACAGGTTGACAGTAGGCACACCACTCCTTTGGCCCTGTCAGTCTGTTTCACCATGCTTGGCTTCAGCAACACCCTGTTTCCCTTCTGGGAAGCCAAGTCTCCCGACCCCTAACCCTCACTTGGGTCTTAACCCAAATTTCCTCTATGGATTGAAACATGTCCCTGTCCATAGGGTGTATTAACAGGCAGTATGTTATCCTCCTGATGGCCTACTCAGTCTGTTTTACCAATCTAGGCTTCACCAAAACCCTGGTTACATCCTGGGAAGCCAAGTCTCCCCAACCCTAACCCTAATTTGAGTCTCAACCCTCATTTCCTTTTGGGACTGAAACATACCGCCGTCCACAGAGTGTACCAAATGTCAGTATGGAAGACATCTTGATGTCCCACTCAGTCTGATTCAGCAAGCTAGGCTTCACCAAGGACCCGTTTCCAACCTGGGAAGCCACATCTCCCCAACCCTAACCCTAACTTGAGACTTAACCTGATTTTCTTGTGCAAATGTAACAAACCCCCATCCTCATGTCCTACTAAAAGACAGTAGGCACACCATTCCTTTGGTCCTCTCAGTCTGTTTCACCATGCTTGGCTTCAGCAACACCCTGTTTCCCTTCTGGGAAGCCAAGTGTCCCGACCCCTAACCCTCACTTGGGTCTTAACCCAAATTTCCTCTATGGAATGAAACATCTCCCTCTCCATAGGGTGTATTAACAGGCAGTATGTTATCCTCCTGATGGCCTACTCAGTCTGTTTTACCAATCTATGCTTCACCAAGACCCTGGTTCCATCCTGGGAAACCAATTCTCCCCAACCCTAACCCTAATTTGAGTCTCAGCCCGTTTTTCCTTTTTGGACTGAAACATACCGCCGTCCACAGAGTGTACCAAATGTCAGTATGGAAGCCATCTTGATGGCGACTCAGTCTGATTCACCAAGCTAGGCTTCACCAAGAACTCGTTTTCTACCTGGCAAGCCACATCTCCCAATCCCTAGCCCTAACATGAGATTTTACCCCAATTTTCTTGTGCAACTGTAACAAACCGCCGTCCACGCTTTGTAGTAAAAGAAAGAAGGCACCCCGTTCTGATGGCCCACTCAGTCTGTTTTAGCAAGCTTGCCTTCACCAAAGCCCTGTTTCCATTCGGGGAAGCCCAGTCTCCCCAATCCTAACCCTAACCTGGGTTTTAACCCTAATTTCCGTTTGGGAATCAAACATCCCCCGTCCAAACAGTGTTCTAAAAGACAGGAGGCAACCCTTGGTGAAGCCCCACTCACTCTATTTCAACATGCTTGGCATTTCAGAGGCCCTGGTTCACTCCTGGGAAGCCAAGTCTCCACAACCCTAACCCTACCTGGAGTCTTAACCCTAATGTTCTTGTGCGACTGTAACAAACGCCCATCCACAGGTTGACAGTAGGCACACCACTCCTTTGGCCCTGTCAGTCTGTTTCACCATGCTTGGCTTCAGCAACACCCTGTTTCCCTTCTGGGAAGCCAAGTCTCCCGACCCCTAACCCTCACTTGGGTCTTAACCCAAATTTCCTCTATGGATTGAAACATGTCCCTGTCCATAGGGTGTATTAACAGGCAGTATGTTATCCTCCTGATGGCCTACTCAGCCTGTTTTAGCAATCTAGGCTTCACCAAGACCCTGGTTACATCCTGGGAAGCCAAGTCTCCCCAACCCTAACCCTAATTTGAGTCTCAGGCCAAATTTCCTTTTTGGACTGAAACATACCGCCGTCCACAGAGTGTACCAAATGTCAGTATGGAAGCCATCTTGATGTCCCACTCAGTCTGATTCAGCAAGCTAGGCTTCACCAAGGACGCGTTTCCAACCTGGGAAGCCACATCTCCCCAACCCTAACCCTAACTTGAGACTTAACCTGATTTTCTTGTGCGAATGTAACAAACCCCCATCCTCATGTTCTACTAAAAGACAGTAGGCACACAATTCCTTTGGCCCTCTCAGTCTGTTTCACCATGCTTGGCTTCAGCAACACCCTGTTTCCCTTCTGGGAAGCCATGTCTCCTGACCGCTAACCCTAACTTGGGTTTTAACCCTAATTTTTTCCTTGGACTGAAACATTTCCCTGTCCACATCGTGTACTAACTGGCAGTATGTTATACTCCTGATGGCCTACTCAGTCTGTTTTACCAATCTAGGCTTCACCAAAACCCTGGTTACATCCTGGGAAGCCAAGTCTCCCCAACCCTAACCCTAATTTGAGTGTCAGGCCTAATTTTCTTTTTGGACTGAAACATACTGCCATCCACAGAGTGTACCAAATGTCAGTATGGAAGACATCTTGATGTCCCTCTCAGTCTGATTCAGCACGTTAGGCTTCACCAAGGACCCGTTTCCAACCTGGGAAGCCACATCTCCCCATCTCTAGACCTAACATGAGATTTTACCCTAATTTTCTTGTGCAAATGTAACAAACCCCCATCCTCATGTTCTACTAAAAGACAGTAGGCACACAATTCCTTTGGCCCTCTCAGTCTGTTTCACCATGCTTGGCTTCACCAACACCCTGTTTCCCTTCTGAGAAGCCATGTCTCCTGACCGCTAACCCTAACTTGGGTCTTAACCCTAATTTTTTCTTTGGACTGAAACAGTTCCCTGTCCTCATGGTGTACTAACTGGCAGTATGTTATACTCCTGATGGCCTACTCAGTCTGTTTTACCAATCTAGGCTTCACCAAAACCCTGGTTACATCCTGGGAAGCCAATTCTCCCCAACCCTAACCCTAATTTGAGTCTTAGCCCTAATTTCCTTTTTGGACTGAAACATACCGCCGTCCACAGAGTGTACCAAATGTCAGTATGGAAGACATCTTGATGTCCCACTCAGTCTGATTCAGCAAGCTAGGCTTCACCAAGGACCTATTTCCAGCCTGGGAAGCCACATCTCCCCAACCCTAACCCTAACTTGAGACTCAACCTGATTTCATTGTGCAAATGTAACAAACCCCCATCCTCATGTTGTACTAAAAGACAGTAGGCACACAATTCCTTTGGCCCTCTCAGTCTGTTTCACCATGCTTGGCTTCAGCAACACCGTTTTTCCATTCTGGGAAGCCAAGTCTCCCGACCCCTAACCCTCACTTGGGTCTTAACCCAAATTTCCTCTATGGAATGAAACATCTCCCTCTCCATAGGGTGTATTAACAGGCAGTATGTTATCCTCCTGATGGCCTACTCAGTCTGTTTTACCAATCTATGCTTCACCAAGACCCTGGTTCCATCCTGGGAAACCAATTCTCCCCAACCCTAACCCTAATTTGAGTCTCAGCCCGTTTTTCCTTTTTGGACTGAAACATACCGCCGTCCACAGAGTGTACCAAATGTCAGTATGGAAGCCATCTTGATGGCGACTCAGTCTGATTCACCAAGCTAGGCTTCACCAAGAACTCGTTTTCTACCTGGCAAGCCACATCTCCCCATCCCTAGCCCTAACATGAGATTTTACCCCAATTTTCTTGTGCAACTGTAACAAACCGCCGTCCACGCTTTGAAGTAAAAGAAAGAAGGCACCCCGTTCTGATGGCCCACTCAGTCTGTTTTAGCAAGCTTGCCTTCAGCAAAGCCCTGATTCCATTCGGGGAAGCCCAGTCTCCCCAATCCTAACCCTAACCTGGGTTTTAACCCTAATTTCCGTTTGGGAATCAAACATCCCCCGTCCAAACAGTGTTCTAAAAGACAGGAGGCAACCCTTGGTGAAGCCCCACTCACTCTATTTCAACATGCTTGGCTTTTCAGAGGCCCTAGTTCACTCCTGGGAAGCCAAGTCTCCACAACCCTAACCCTACCTGGAGTCTTAACCCTAATGTTCTTGTGCGACTGTAACAAACGCCCATCCACAGGTTGACAGTAGGCACACCACCCCTTTGGCCCTGTCAGTCTGTTTCACCATGCTTGGCTTCAGCAACACCCTGTTTCCCTTCTGGGAAGCCAAGTCTCCCGACCCCTAACCCTCACTTGGGTCTTAACCCAAATTTCCTCTATGGAATGAAACATGTCCCTGTCCATAGGGTGTATTAACAGGCAGTATGTTATCCTCCTGATGGCCTACTCAGTCTGTTTTACTAATCTATGCTTCACCAAGACCCTGGTTCCATCCGGGGAAACAAGTCTCCCCAACACTAACCCTAATTTGAGTCTCAGGCCTAATTTCCTTTTTGGACTGAAACATACCGCCGTCCACAGAGTGTACCAAATGTCAGTATGGAAGCCATCTTGATGGCGACTCAGTCTGATTCACCAAGCTAGGCTTCACCAAGAACTCGTTTTCTACCTGGCAAGCCACATCTCCCCTTCCCTAGCCCTAACATGAGATTTTACCCCAATTTTCTTGTGCAACTGTAACAAACCGCCGTCCACGCTTTGAAGTAAAAGAAAGAAGGCACCCCGTTCTGATGGCCCACTCAGTCTGTTATAGCAAGCTTGCCTTCACCAAAGCCCTGATTCCATTCGGGGAAGCCCAGTCTCCCCAATCCTAACCCTAACCTGGGTTTTAACCCTAATTTCCGTTTGGGAATCAAACATCCCCCGTCCAAACAGTGTTCTAAAAGACAGGAGGCAACCCTTGGTGAAGCCCCACTCACTCTATTTCAACATGCTTGGCTTTTCAGAGGCCCTGGTTCACTCCTGGGAAGCCAAGTCTCCACAACCCTAACCCTACCTGGAGTCTTAACCCTAAGGTTCTTGTGCGACTGTAACAAACGCCCATCCACAGGTTGACAGTAGGCACACCACTCCTTTGGCCCTGTCAGTCTGTTTCACCATGCTTGGCTTCAGCAACACCCTGTTTCCCTTCTGGGAAGCCAAGTCTCCCGACCCCTAACCCTCACTTGGGTCTTAACCCAAATTTCCTCTATGGAATGAAACATTTTCCTGTCCATAGGGTGCATTAACAGGCAGTATGTTATCCTCCTGATGGCCTACTCAGTCTGTTTTACTAATCTATGCTTCACCAAGACCCTGGTTCCATCCGGGGAAACAAGTCTCCCCAACCCTAACCCTACTTTGAGTCTCAGGCCTCATTTCCTTTTTGGACTGAAACATACCGCCGTCCACAGAGTGTACCAAATGTCAGTATGGAAGACACCTTGATGTCCCACTCAGTCTGATTCAGCAAGCTAGGCTTCACCAAGGACCTATTTCCAGCCTGGGAAGCCACATCTCCCCAACCCTAACCCTAACTTCTGACTTAACCCTGATTTTCTTGTGCAAATGTAACAAACCCCCATCCTCATGTTGTACTAAAAGACAGTAGGCATACAATTCCTTTGGCCCTCTCAGTCTGTTTCACCATGCTTGGCTTCAGCAACACCCTGTTTCCATTCTGAGAAGCTATGTCTCCTGACCGCTAACCCTAACTTGGGTCTTAACCCTAATTTTTTCTTTGGACTGAAACATTTCCCTGTCCACATGGTGTACTAACTGGCAGTATGTTATCCTCCTGATGGCCTACTCAGTCTGTTTTAGCAATCTAGGCTTCACCAAGACCCTGGTTACATCCTGGGAAGCCAAGTCTCCCCAACCCTAACCCTAATTTGAGTCTCAGGCCAAATTTCCTTTTTGGACTGAAACATACCGCCGTCCACAGAGGGTACCAAATGTCAGTATGGAAAGCATCTTGATGTCCCACTCAGTCTGATCCAGCAAGCTAGGCTTCACCAAGGACGCGTTTCCAACCTGGGAAGCCACATCTCCCCAACCCTAACCCTAACTTGAGACTTAACCTGATTTTCTTGTGCGAATGTAACAAACCCCCATCCTCATGTTCTACTAAAAGACAGTAGGCACACAATTCCTTTGGCCCTCTCAGTCTGTTTCACCATGCTTGGCTTCAGCAACACCCTGTTTCCCTTCTGGGAAGCCATGTCTCCTGACCGCTAACCCTAACTTGGGTTTTAACCCTAATTTTTTCCTTGGACTGAAACATTTCCCTGTCCACATGGTGTACTAACTGGCAGTATGTTATAGTCCTGATGGCCTACTCAGTCTGTTTTACCAATCTAGGCTTCACCAAAACCCTGGTTACATCCTGGGAAGACAAGTCTCCCCAACCCTAACCCTAATTTGAGTCTCAGGCCTAATTTCCTTTTTGGACTGAAACATACTGCCGTCCACAGAGTGTACCAAATGTCAGTATGGAAGACATCTTGATGTCCCACTCAGTCTGGTTCAGCAAGTTAGGCTTCACCAAGGACCCGTTTCCAACCTGGGAAGCCACATCTCCCCAACCCTAACCCTCACATGAGACTTAACCTGATTTTCTTGTGCAAATGTAACAAACCCCCATCCTCATGTCCTACTAAAAGACAGTAGGCACACGATTCCTTTGGCCCTCTCAGTCTGTTTCACCATGCTTGGCTTCAGCAACACCCTGTTTCCCTTCTGGGAAGCCAAGTCTCCTGACCCCTAACCCTCACTTGGGTCTTAACCCAAATATCCTCTATGGAATGAAACATCTCCCTCTCCATAGGGTGTATTAACAGGCAGTATGTTATCCTCCTGATGGCCTACTCAGTCTGTTTTACCAATCCATGCTTCACCAAGACCCTGGTTCCATCCTGGGAAACCAATTCTCCCCAACCCTAACCCTAATTTGAGTCTTAGCCCTTTTTTCCTTTTTGGACTGAAACATACCGCCGTCCACAGAGTGTACCAAATGTCAGTATGGAAGCCATCTTGATGGCGACTCAGTCTGATTCACCAAGCTAGGCTTCACCAAGAACTCGTTTTCTACCTGGCAAGCCACATCTCCCCATCCCTAGCCCTAACATGAGATTTTACCCCAATTTTCTTGTGCAACTGTAACAAACCGCCGTCCACGCTTTGTAGTAAAAGAAAGAAGGCACCCCGTTCTGATGGCCCACTCAGTCTGTTTTAGCAAGCTTGCCTTCACCAAAGCCCTGTTTCCATTCGGGGAAGCCCAGTCTCCCCAATCCTAACCCTAACCTGGTTTTTAACCCTAATTTCCGTTTGGGAATCAAACATCCCCCGTCCAAACAGTGTTCTAAAAGACAGGAGGCAACCCTTGGTGAAGCCCCACTCACTCTATTTCAACATGCTTGGCTTTTCAGAGGCCCTGGTTCACTCCTGGGAAGCCAAGTCTCCACAACCCTAACCCTACCTGGAGTCTTAACCCTAATGTTCTTGTGCGACTGTAACAAACGCCCATCCACAGGTTGACAGTAGGCACACCACTCCTTTGGCCCTGTCAGTCTGTTTCACCATGCTTGGCTTCAGCAACACCCTGTTTCCCTTCTGGGAAGCCAAGTCTCCCGACCCCTAACCCTCACTTGGGTCTTAACCCAAATTTCCTCTATGGATTGAAACATGTCCCTGTCCATAGGGTGTATTAACAGGCAGTATGTTATCCTCCTGATGGCCTACTCAGTCTGTTTTACCAAATTAGGCTTCACCAAGACCCTGGTTCCCTCCTGGGAAAACAAGTCTCCCCAACCCTAAAACTAATTTGAGTCTCAGGCCTAATTTCCTTTTTGGACTGAAACATACTGCCGTCCACAGAGTGTACCAAATGTCAGTATGGAAGACATCTTGATGTCCCACTCAGTCTGATTCAGCAAGTTAGGCTTCACCAAGGACCCGTTTCCAACCTGGGAAGCCACATCTCCCCAACCCTAACCCTAACTTGAGACTTAACCTGATTTTCTTGTGCAAATTTAACAAACCCCCATCCTCATGTCCTACTAAAAGACAGTAGGCACACGATTCGTTTGGCCCTCTCAGTCTGTTTCACCATGCTTGGCTTCAGCAACACCCTGTTTCCCTTCTGGGAAGCCAAGTCTCCCGACCCCTAACCCTCACTTGGGTCTTAACCCAAATATCCTCTATGGAATGAAACATCTCCCTCTCCATAGGGTGTATTAACAGGCAGTATGTTATCCTCCTGATGGCCTACTCAGTCTGTTTTACCAATCTATGCTTCACCAAGACCCTGGTTCCATCCTGGGAAACCAATTCTCCCCAACCCTAACCCTAATTTGAGTCTCAGCCCGTTTTTCCTTTTTGGACTGAAACATACCGCCGTCCACAGAGTGTACCAAATGTCAGTATGGAAGCCATCTTGATGGCGACTCAGTCTGATTCACCAAGCTAGGCTTCACCAAGAACTCGTTTTCTACCTGGCAAGCCACATCTCCCCTTCCCTAGCCCTAACATGAGATTTTACCCCAATTTTCTTGTGCAACTGTAACAAACCGCCGTCCACGCTTTGAAGTAAAAGAAAGAAGGCACCCCGTTCTGATGGCCCACTCAGTCTGTTTTAGCAAGCTTGCCTTCACCAAAGCCCTGATTCCATTCGGGGAAGCCCAGTCTCCCCAATCCTAACCCTAACCTGGTTTTTAACCCTAATTTCCGTTTGGGAATCAAACATCCCCCGTCCAAACAGTGTTCTAAAAGACAGGAGGCAACCCTTGGTGAAGCCCCACTCACTCTATTTCAACATGCTTGGCTTTTCAGAGGCCCTGGTTCACTCCTGGGAAGCCAAGTCTCCACAACCCTAACCCTACCTGGAGTCTTAACCCTAATGTTCTTGTGCGACTGTAACAAACGCCCATCCTCATGTGGTACTAAAAGACAGTAGGCACACGATTCCTTTGGCCCTGTCAGTCTGTTTCACCATGCTTGGCTTCAGCAACACCCTGTTTCCCTTCTGGGAAGCCAAGTCTCCCGACCCCTAACCCTCACTTGGGTCTTAACCCAAATTTCCTCTATGGAATGAAACATGTCCCTGTCCATAGGGTGTATTAACAGGCAGTATGTTATCCTCCTGATGGCCTACTCAGTCTGTTTTACCAATCTATGCTTCACCAAGACCCTGGTTCCATCCGGGGAAACAAGTCTCCCCAACCCTAACCCTAATTTGAGTCTCAGGCCTAATTTCCTTTTTGGACTGAAACATACTGCCGTCCACAGAGTGTACCAAATGTCAGTATGGAAGACATCTTGATGTCCCACTCAGTCTGATTCAGCAAGTTAGGCTTCACCAAGGACCCGTTTCCAACCTGGGAAGCCACATCTCCCCAACCCTAACCCTCACTTGAGACTTAACCTGATTTTCTTGTGAAAATGTAACAAACCCCCATCCTCATGTTGTACTGAAAGACAGTAGGCACACAATTCCTTTGGCCCTCTCAGTCTGTTTCACCATGCTTGGCTTCAGCAACACCCTGTTTCCATTCTGGGAAGCCATTTCTCCTGACCGCTAACCCTAACTTGGGTCTTAACCCTAATTTTTTCTTCCGACTGAAACATTTCCCTGTCCACATGGTGTACTAACTGGCAGTATGTTATACTCCTGATGGCCTACTCAGTCTGTTTTACCAATCTAGGCTTCACCAAAACCCTGGTTACATCCTGGGAAGCCAAGTCTCCCCAACCCTAACCCTAATTAGAGTCTCAACCCTCATTTTCTTTTTGGACTGAAACATACCGCCGTCCACAGAGTGTATCAAATGTCAGTATGGAAGACATCTTGATGTCCCACTCAGTCTGAATCAGCAAGTTAGGCTTCACCAAGGACCCGTTTCCAACCTGGGAAGCCACATCTCCCCAACCCTAACCCTAACTTCTGACTTAACCCTGATTTTCTTGTGCAAATGTAACAAACCCCCATCCTCATGTTGTACTAAAAGACAGTAGGCATACAATTCCTTTGGCCCTCTCAGTCTGTTTCACCATGCTTGGCTTCAGCAACACCCTGTTTCCATTCTGGGAAGCCATGTCTCCTGACCGCTAACCCTAACTTGGGTCTTAACCCTAATTTTTTCTTTGGACTGAAACATTTCCCTGTCCACATGGTGTACTAACTGGCAGTATGTTATCCTCCTGATGGCCTACTCAGTCTGTTTTAGCAACCTAGGCTTCACCAAGACCCTGGTTACATCCTGGGAAGCCAAGTCTCCCCAACCCTAACCCTAATTTGAGTCTCAGGCCAAATTTCCTTTTTGGACTGAAACATACCGCCGTCCACAGAGTGTACCAAATGTCAGTATGGAAGCCATCTTGATGTCCCACTCAGTCTGATTCAGCAAGCTAGGCTTCACCAAGTACGCGTTTCCAACCTGGGAAGCCACATCTCCCCAACCCTAACCCTAACTTGAGACTTAACCTGATTTTCTTGTGCGAATGTAACAAACCCCCATCCTCATGTTCTACTAAAAGACAGTAGGCACACAATTCCTTTGGCCCTCTCAGTCTGTTTCACCATGCTTGGCTTCACCAACACCCTGTTTCCCTTCTGAGAAGCCATGTCTCCTGACCGCTAACCCTAACTTGGGTCTTAACCCTAATTTTTTCTTTGGACTGAAACAGTTCCCTGTCCACATGGTGTACTAACTGGCAGTATGTTATACTCCTGATGGCCTACTCAGTCTGTTTTACCAATCTAGGCTTCACCACAACCCTGGTTACATCCTGGGAAGCCAATTCTCCCCAACCCTAACCCTAATTTGAGTCTTAGCCCTAATTTCCTTTTTGGACTGAAACATACCGCCGTCCACAGAGTGTACCAAATATCAGTATGGAAGACATCTTGATGTCCCACTCAGTCTGATTCACCAAGCTAGGCTTCACCAAGGACCTATTTCCAGCCTGGGAAGCCACATCTCCCCAACCCTAACCCTAACTTGAGACTCAACCTGATTTCGTTGTGCAAATGTAACAAACCCCCATCCTCATGTTGTACTAAAAGACAGTAGGCACACAATTCCTTTGGCCCTCTCAGTCTGTTTCACCATGCTTGGCTTCAGCAACACCGTGTTTCCATTCTGGGAAGCCATATCTCCTGACAGCTAACCCTAACTTGGGTCTTAACCCTAATTTTTTTCTTCCGACTGAAACGTTTCCCTGTCCACATGGTGTACTAACTGGCAGTATGTTATACTCCTGATGGCCTACTCAATCTGTTTTACCAATCTAGGCTTCACCAAAACCCTGGTTACATCCTGGGAAGCCAAGTCTCCCCAACCCTAACCCTAATTTGAGTCTCAACCCTCATTTCCTTTTGGGACTGAAACATACCGCCATCCACAGAGTGTACCAAATGTCAGTATGGAAGACATCTTGATGTCCCACTCAGTCTGATTCAGCAAGCTAGGCTTCACCAAGGACCCATTTCCAACCTGGGAAGCCACATCTCCCCAACCCTAACCCTAACTTGAGACTTAACCTGATTTTCTTGTGCAAATGTAACAAACCCCCATCCTCATGTGGTACTAAAAGACAGTAGGCACACAATTCCTTTGGTCCTCTCAGTCTGTTTCACCATGCTTGGCTTCAGCAACACCCTGTTTCCCTTCTGGGAAGCCAAGTCTCCCGACCCCTAACCCTCACTTGGGTCTTAACCCAAATTTCCTCTATGGAATGAAACATCTCCCTCTCCATAGGGTGTATTAACAGGCAGTATGTTATCCTCCTGATGGCCTACTCAGTCTGTTTCACCAATCGAGGCTTCACCAAGACCCTGGTTCCATCCTGGGAAACCAATTCTCCCCAACCCTAACCCTAATTTGAGTCTCAGCCCGTTTTTCCTTTTTGGACTGAAACATACCGCCGTCCACAGAGTGTACCAAATGTCAGTATGGAAGCCATCTTGATGGCGACTCAGTCTGATTCACCAAGCTAGGCTTCACCAAGAACTCGTTTTCTACCTGGCAAGCCACATCTCCCCTTCCCTAGCCCTAACATGAGATTTTACCCCAATTTTCTTGTGCAACTGTAACAAACCGCCGTCCACGCTTTGAAGTAAAAGAAAGAAGGCACCCCGTTCTGATGGCCCACTCAGTCTGTTTTAGCAAGCTTGCCTTCACCAAAGCCCTGATTCCATTCGGGGAAGCCCAGTCTCCCCAATCCTAACCCTAACCTGGGTTTTAACCCTAATTTCCGTTTGGGAATCAAACATCCCCCGTCCAAACAGTGTTCTAAAAGACAGGAGGCAACCCTTGGTGAAGCCCCACTCACTCTATTTCAACATGCTTGGCTTTTCAGAGGCCCTGGTTCACTCCTGGGAAGCCAAGTCTCCACAACCCTAACCCTACCTGGAGTCTTAACCCTAATGTTCTTGTGCGACTGTAACAAACGCCCATCCACAGGTTGACAGTAGGCACACCACTCCTTTGGCCCTGTCAGTCTGTTTCACCATGCTTGGCTTCAGCAACACCCTGTTTCCCTTCTGGGAAGCCAAGTCTCCCAACCCCTAACCCTCACTTGGGTCTTAACCCAAATTTCCTCTATGGAATGAAACATGTCCCTGTCCATAGGGTGTATTAACAGGCAGTATGTTATCCTCCTGATGGCCTACTCAGTCTGTTTTACCAATCTATGCTTCACCAAGACCCTGGTTCCATCCGGGGAAACAAGTCTCCCCAACCCTAACCCTAATTTGAGTCTCAGGCCTAATTTCCTTTTTGGACTGAAACATACTGCCGTCCACAGAGTGTACCAAATGTCAGTATGGAAGCCATCTTGATGTCCCACTCAGTCTGATTCAGCAAGTTAGGCTTCACCAAGGACCCGTTTCCAACCTGGGAAGCCACATCTCCCCAACCCTAACCCTAACTTGAGACTTAACCTGATTTTCTTGTGCAAATGTAAAAAACCCCCATCCTCATGTTGTACTGAAAGACAGTAGGCACACAATTCCTTTGGCCCTCTCAGTCTGTTTCACCATGCTTGGCTTCAGCAACACCCTGTTTCCATTCTGGGAAGCCACGTCTCCTGACCGCTAACCCTAACTTGGGTCTTAACCCTAATTTTTTCTTCCGACTGAAACATTTCCCTGTCCACATGGTGTACTAACTGGCAGTATGTTATACTCCTGATGGCCTACTCAGTCTGTTTTACCAATCTAGGCTTCACCAAAACCCTGGTTACATCCTGGGAAGCCAAGTCTCCCCAACCCTAACCCTAATTTGAGTCTCAACCCTCATTTTCTTTTTGGACTGAAACATACCGCCGTCCACAGAGTGTACCAAATGTCAGTATGGAAGACATCTTGATGTCCCACTCAGTCTGATTCAGCAAGCTAGGCTTCACCAAGGACTTATTTCCAGCCTGGGAAGCCACATCTCCCCAACCCTAACCCTAACTTGAGACTCAACCTGATTTCGTTGTGCAAATGTAACAAACCCCCATCCTCATGTGGTACTAAAAGACAGTAGGCACACAATTCCTTTGGTCCTCTCAGTCTGTTTCACCATGCTTGGCTTCAGCAACACCCTGTTTCCCTCCTGGGAAGCCAAGTCTCCCGACCCCTAACCCTCACTTGGGTCTTAACCCAAATATCCTCTATGGAATGAAACATCTCCCTCTCCATAGGGTGTATTAACAGGCAGTATGTTATCCTCCTGATGGCCTACTCAGTCTGTTTTACCAATCTATGCTTCACCAAGACCCTGGTTCCATCCTGGGAAACCAATTCTCCCCAACCCTAACCCTAATTTGAGTCTCAGCCCGTTTTTCCTTTTTGGACTGAAACATACCGCTGTCCACAGAGTGTACCAAATGTCAGTATGGAAGCCATCTTGATGGCGACTCAGTCTGATTCACCAAGCTAGGCTTCACCAAGAACTCGTTTTCTACCTGGCAAGCCACATCTCCCCTTCCCTAGCCCTAACATGAGATTTTATCCCAATTTACTTGTGCAACTGTAACAAACCGCCGTCCACGCTTTGAAGTAAAAGAAAGAAGGCACCCCGTTCTGATGGCCCACTCAGTCTGTTTTAGCAAGCTTGCCTTCACCAAAGCCCTGATTCCATTCGGGGAAGCCCAGTCTCCCCAATCCTAACCCTAACCTGGGTTTTAACCCTAATTTCCGTTTGGGAATCAAACATCCCCCGTCCAAACAGTGTTCTAAAAGACAGGAGGCAACCCTTGGTGAAGCCCCACTCACTCTATTTCAACATGCTTGGCTTTTCAGAGGCCCTGGTTCACTCCTGGGAAGCCAAGTCTCCACAACCCTAACCCTACCTGGAGTCTTAACCCTAATGTTCTTGTGCGACTGTAACAAACGCCCATCCACAGGTTGACAGTAGGCACACCACTCCTTTGGCCCTGTCAGTCTGTTTCACCATGCTTGGCTTCAGCAACACCGTGTTTCCATCCTGGGAAGCCATATCTCCTGACAGCTAACCCTAACTTGGGTCTTAACCCTAATTTTTTTCTTCCGACTGAAACATGTCCCTGTCCACATGGTGTACTAACTGGCAGTATGTTATACTCCTGATGGCCTACTCAGTCTGTTTTACCAATCTAGGCTTCACCAAAACCCTGGTTACATCCTGGGAAGCCAAGTCTCCCCAACCCTAACCCTAATTTGAGTCTCAACCCTCATTTCCTTTTGGGACTGAAACATACCGCCGTCCACAGAGTGTACCAAATGTCAGTATGGAAGACATCTTGATGTCCCACTCAGTCTGATTCAGCAAGCTAGGCTTCACCAAGGACCCGTTTCCAACCTGGGAAGCCACATCTCCCCAACCCTAACCCTAACTTGAGACTTAACCTGATTTTCTTGTGCAAATGTAACAAACCCCCATCCTCATGTCCTACTAAAAGACAGTAGGCACACAATTCCTTTGGTCCTCTCAGTCTGTTTCACCATGCTTGGCTTCAGCAACACCCTGTTTCCCTTCTGGGAAGCCAAGTCTCCCGACCCCTAACCCTCACTTGGGTCTTAACCCAAATTTCCTCTATGGAATGAAACATCTCCCTCTCCATAGGGTGTATTAACAGGCAGTATGTTATCCTCCTGATGGCCTACTCAGTCTGTTTTACCAATCTATGCTTCACCAAGACCCTGGTTCCATCCTGGGAAACCAATTCTCCCCAACCCTAACCCTAATTTGAGTCTCAGCCCGTTTTTCCTTTTTGGACTGAAACATACCGCCGTCCACAGAGTGTACCAAATGTCAGTATGGAAGCCATCTTGATGGCGACTCAGTCTGATTCACCAAGCTAGGCTTCACCAAGAACTCGTTTTCTACCTGGCAAGCCACAGCTCCCCATCCCTAGCCCTAACATGAGATTTTACCCCAATTTTCTTGTGCAACTGTAACAAACCGCCGTCCACGCTTTGTAGTAAAAGAAAGAAGGCACCCCGTTCTGATGGCCCACTCAGTCTGTTTTAGCAAGCTTGCCTTCACCAAAGCCCTGTTTCCATTCGGGGAAGCCCAGTCTCCCCAATCCTAACCCTAACCTGGGTTTTAACCCTAATTTCCGTTTGGGAATCAAACATCCCCCGTCCAAACAGTGTTCTAAAAGACAGGAGGCAACCCTTGGTGAAGCCCCACTCACTCTATTTCAACATGCTTGGCTTTTCAGAGGCCCTGGTTCACTCCTGGGAAGCCAAGTCTCCACAACCCTAACCCTACCTGGAGTCTTAACCCTAATGTTCTTGTGCGACTGTAACAAACGCCCATCCACAGGTTGACAGTAGGCACACCACTCCTTTGGCCCTGTCAGTCTGTTTCACCATGCTTGGCTTCAGCAACACCCTGTTTCCCTTCTGGGAAGCCAAGTCTCCCGACCCCTAACCCTCACTTGGGTCTTAACCCAAATTTCCTCTATGGAATGAAACATGTCCCTGTCCATAGGGTGTATTAACAGGCAGTATGTTATCCTCCTGATGGCCTACTCAGTCTGTTTTACCAATCTATGCTTCACCAAGACCCTGGTTCCATCCGGGGAAACAAGTCTCCCCAACCCTAACCCTAATTTGAGTCTCAGGCCTAATTTCCTTTTTGGACTGAAACATACTGCCGTCCACAGAGTGTACCAAATGTCAGTATGGAAGTCATCTTGATGTCCCACTCAGTCTGATTCAGCAAGTTAGGCTTCACCAAGGACCCGTTTCCAACCTGGGAAGCCACATCTCCCCAACCCTAACCCTAACTTGAGACTTAACCTGATTTTCTTGTGCAAATGTAAAAAACCCCCATCCTCATGTTGTACTGAAAGACAGTAGGCACACAATTCCTTTGGCCCTCTCAGTCTGTTTCACCATGCTTGGCTTCAGCAACACCCTGTTTCCATTCTGGGAAGCCACGTCTCCTGACCGCTAACCCTAACTTGGGTCTTAACCCTAATTTTTTCTTCCGACTGAAACATTTCCCTGTCCACATGGTGTACTAACTGGCAGTATGTTATACTCCTGATGGCCTACTCAGTCTGTTTTACCAATCTAGGCTTCACCAAAACCCTGGTTACATCCTGGGAAGCCAAGTCTCCCCAACCCTAACCCTAATTTGAGTCTCAACCCTCATTTTCTTTTTGGACTGAAACATACCGCCGTCCACAGAGTGTACCAAATGTCAGTATGGAAGACATCTTGATGTCCCACTCAGTCTGATTCAGCAAGCTAGGCTTCACCAAGGACTTATTTCCAGCCTGGGAAGCCACATCTCCCCAACCCTAACCCTAACTTGAGACTCAACCTGATTTCGTTGTGCAAATGTAACAAACCCCCATCCTCATGTGGTACTAAAAGACAGTAGGCACACAATTCCTTTGGTCCTCTCAGTCTGTTTCACCATGCTTGGCTTCAGCAACACCCTGTTTCCCTCCTGGGAAGCCAAGTCTCCCGACCCCTAACCCTCACTTGGGTCTTAACCCAAATATCCTCTATGGAATGAAACATCTCCCTCTCCATAGGGTGTATTAACAGGCAGTATGTTATCCTCCTGATGGCCTACTCAGTCTGTTTTACCAATCTATGCTTCACCAAGACCCTGGTTCCATCCTGGGAAACCAATTCTCCCCAACCCTAACCCTAATTTGAGTCTCAGCCCGTTTTTCCTTTTTGGACTGAAACATACCGCCGTCCACAGAGTGTACCAAATGTCAGTATGGAAGCCATCTTGATGGCGACTCAGTCTGATTCACCAAGCTAGGCTTCACCAAGAACTCGTTTTCTACCTGGCAAGCCACATCTCCCCTTCCCTAGCCCTAACATGAGATTTTATCCCAATTTTCTTGTGCAACTGTAACAAACGGCCGTCCACGCTTTGAAGTAAAAGAAAGAAGGCACCCCGTTCTGATGGCCCACTCAGTCTGTTTTAGCAAGCTTGCCTTCACCAAAGCCCTGATTCCATTCGGGGAAGCCCAGTCTCCCCAATCCTAACCCTAACCTGGGTTTTAACCCTAATTTCCGTTTGGGAATCAAACATCCCCCGTCCAAACAGTGTTCTAAAAGACAGGAGGCAACCCTTGGTGAAGCCCCACTCACTCTATTTCAACATGCTTGGCTTTTCAGAGGCCCGGGTTCACTCCTGGGAAGCCAAGTCTCCACAACCCTAACCCTACCTGGAGTCTTAACCCTAATGTTCTTGTGCGACTGTAACAAACGCCCATCCACAGGTTGACAGTAGGCACACCACTCCTTTGGCCCTGTCAGTCTGTTTCACCATGCTTGGCTGCAGCAACACCGTGTTTCCATCCTGGGAAGCCATATCTCCTGACAGCTAACCCTAACTTGGGTCTTAACCCTAATTTTTTTCTTCCGACTGAAACATGTCCCTGTCCACATGGTGTACTAACTGGCAGTATGTTATACTCCTGATGGCCTACTCAGTCTGTTTTACCAATCTAGGCTTCACCAAAACCCTGGTTACATCCTGGGAAGCCAAGTCTCCCCAACCCTAACCCTAATTTGAGTCTCAACCCTCATTTCCTTTTGGGACTGAAACATACCGCCGTCCACAGAGTGTACCAAATGTCAGTATGGAAGACATCTTGATGTCCCACTCAGTCTGATTCAGCAAGCTAGGCTTCACCAAGGACCCGTTTCCAACCTGGGAAGCCACATCTCCCCAACCCTAACCCTAAATTGAGACTTAACCTGATTTTCTTGTGCAAATGTAACAAACCCCCATCCTCATGTCCTACTAAAAGACAGTAGGCACACAATTCCTTTGGTCCTCTCCGTCTGTTTCACCATGCTTGGCTTCAGCAACACCCTGTTTCCCTTCTGGGAAGCCAAGTCTCCCGACCCCTAACCCTCACTTGGGTCTTAACCCAAATTTCCTCTATGGAATGAAACATCTCCCTCTCCATAGGGTGTATTAACAGGCAGTATGTTATCCTCCTGATGGCCTACTCAGTCTGTTTTACCAATCTATGCTTCACCAAGACCCTGGTTCCATCCTGGGAAACCAATTCTCCCCAACCCTAACCCTAATTTGAGTCTCAGCCCGTTTTTCCTTTTTGGACTGAAACATACCGCCGTCCACAGAGTGTACCAAATGTCAGTATGGAAGCCATCTTGATGGCGACTCAGTCTGATTCACCAAGCTAGGCTTCACCAAGAACTCGTTTTCTACCTGGCAAGCCACAGCTCCCCATCCCTAGCCCTAACATGAGATTTTACCCCAATTTTCTTGTGCAACTGTAACAAACCGCCGTCCACGCTTTGTAGTAAAAGAAAGAAGGCACCCCGTTCTGATGGCCCACTCAGTCTGTTTTAGCAAGCTTGCCTTCACCAAAGCCCTGTTTCCATTCGGGGAAGCCCAGTCTCCC
This sequence comes from Heloderma suspectum, assembly GCF_057233095.1. Classification (NCBI taxonomy): domain Eukaryota; kingdom Metazoa; phylum Chordata; class Lepidosauria; order Squamata; family Helodermatidae; genus Heloderma; species Heloderma suspectum. Next base: position 148,781,129 of record NC_139461.1, read on the forward strand.
CAATCCTAACCCTAACCTGGGTTTTAACCCTAATTTCCGTTTGGGAATCAAACATCCCCCGTCCAAACAGTGTTCTAAAAGACAGGAGGCAACCCTTGGTGAAGCCCCACTCACTCTATTTCAACATGCTTGGCTTTTCAGAGGCCCTGGTTCACTCCTGGGAAGCCAAGTCTCCACAACCCTAACCCTACCTGGAGTCTTAACCCTAATGTTCTTGTGCGACTGTAACAAACGCCCATCCACAGGTTGACAGTAGGCACACCACTCCTTTGGCCCTGTCAGTCTGTTTCACCATGCTTGGCTTCAGCAACACCCTGTTTCCCTTCTGGGAAGCCAAGTCTCCCGACCCCTAACCCTCACTTGGGTCTTAACCCAAATTTCCTCTATGGAATGAAACATGTCCCTGTCCATAGGGTGTATTAACAGGCAGTATGTTATCCTCCTGATGGCCTACTCAGTCTGTTTTACCAATCTATGCTTCACCAAGACCCTGGTTCCATCCGGGGAAACAAGTCTCCCCAACCCTAACCCTAATTTGAGTCTCAGGCCTAATTTCCTTTTTGGACTGAAACATACTGCCGTCCACAGAGTGTACCAAATGTCAGTATGGAAGTCATCTTGATGTCCCACTCAGTCTGATTCAGCAAGTTAGGCTTCACCAAGGACCCGTTTCCAACCTGGGAAGCCACATCTCCCCAACCCTAACCCTAACTTGAGACTTAACCTGATTTTCTTGTGCAAATGTAAAAAACCCCCATCCTCATGTTGTACTGAAAGACAGTAGGCACACAATTCCTTTGGCCCTCTCAGTCTGTTTCACCATGCTTGGCTTCAGCAACACCCTGTTTCCATTCTGGGAAGCCACGTCTCCTGACCGCTAACCCTAACTTGGGTCTTAACCCTAATTTTTTCTTCCGACTGAAACATTTCCCTGTCCACATGGTGTACTAACTGGCAGTATGTTATACTCCTGATGGCCTACTCAGTCTGTTTTACCAATCTAGGCTTCACCAAAACCCTGGTTACATCCTGGGAAGCCAAGTCTCCCCAACCCTAACCCTAATTTGAGTCTCAACCCTCATTTTCTTTTTGGACTGAAACATACCGCCGTCCACAGAGTGTACCAAATGTCAGTATGGAAGACATCTTGATGTCCCACTCAGTCTGATTCAGCAAGCTAGGCTTCACCAAGGACTTATTTCCAGCCTGGGAAGCCACATCTCCCCAACCCTAACCCTAACTTGAGACTCAACCTGATTTCGTTGTGCAAATGTAACAAACCCCCATCCTCATGTGGTACTAAAAGACAGTAGGCACACAATTCCTTTGGTCCTCTCAGTCTGTTTCACCATGCTTGGCTTCAGCAACACCCTGTTTCCCTCCTGGGAAGCCAAGTCTCCCGACCCCTAACCCTCACTTGGGTCTTAACCCAAATATCCTCTATGGAATGAAACATCTCCCTCTCCATAGGGTGTATTAACAGGCAGTATGTTATCCTCCTGATGGCCTACTCAGTCTGTTTTACCAATCTATGCTTCACCAAGACCCTGGTTCCATCCTGGGAAACCAATTCTCCCCAACCCTAACCCTAATTTGAGTCTCAGCCCGTTTTTCCTTTTTGGACTGAAACATACCGCCGTCCACAGAGTGTACCAAATGTCAGTATGGAAGCCATCTTGATGGCGACTCAGTCTGATTCACCAAGCTAGGCTTCACCAAGAACTCGTTTTCTACCTGGCAAGCCACATCTCCCCTTCCCTAGCCCTAACATGAGATTTTATCCCAATTTTCTTGTGCAACTGTAACAAACGGCCGTCCACGCTTTGAAGTAAAAGAAAGAAGGCACCCCGTTCTGATGGCCCACTCAGTCTGTTTTAGCAAGCTTGCCTTCACCAAAGCCCTGATTCCATTCGGGGAAGCCCAGTCTCCCCAATCCTAACCCTAACCTGGGTTTTAACCCTAATTTCCGTTTGGGAATCAAACATCCCCCGTCCAAACAGTGTTCTAAAAGACAGGAGGCAACCCTTGGTGAAGCCCCACTCACTCTATTTCAACATGCTTGGCTTTTCAGAGGCCCGGGTTCACTCCTGGGAAGCCAAGTCTCCACAACCCTAACCCTACCTGGAGTCTTAACCCTAATGTTCTTGTGCGACTGTAACAAACGCCCATCCACAGGTTGACAGTAGGCACACCACTCCTTTGGCCCTGTCAGTCTGTTTCACCATGCTTGGCTGCAGCAACACCGTGTTTCCATCCTGGGAAGCCATATCTCCTGACAGCTAACCCTAACTTGGGTCTTAACCCTAATTTTTTTCTTCCGACTGAAACATGTCCCTGTCCACATGGTGTACTAACTGGCAGTATGTTATACTCCTGATGGCCTACTCAGTCTGTTTTACCAATCTAGGCTTCACCAAAACCCTGGTTACATCCTGGGAAGCCAAGTCTCCCCAACCCTAACCCTAATTTGAGTCTCAACCCTCATTTCCTTTTGGGACTGAAACATACCGCCGTCCACAGAGTGTACCAAATGTCAGTATGGAAGACATCTTGATGTCCCACTCAGTCTGATTCAGCAAGCTAGGCTTCACCAAGGACCCGTTTCCAACCTGGGAAGCCACATCTCCCCAACCCTAACCCTAACTTGAGACTTAACCTGATTTTCTTGTGCAAATGTAACAAACCCCCATCCTCATGTCCTACTAAAAGACAGTAGGCACACAATTCCTTTGGTCCTCTCCGTCTGTTTCACCATGCTTGGCTTCAGCAACACCCTGTTTCCCTTCTGGGAAGCCAAGTCTCCCGACCCCTAACCCTCACTTGGGTCTTAACCCAAATTTCCTCTATGGAATGAAACATCTCCCTCTCCATAGGGTGTATTAACAGGCAGTATGTTATCCTCCTGATGGCCTACTCAGTCTGTTTTACCAATCTATGCTTCACCAAGACCCTGGTTCCATCCTGGGAAACCAATTCTCCCCAACCCTAACCCTAATTTGAGTCTCAGCCCGTTTTTCCTTTTTGGACTGAAACATACCGCCGTCCACAGAGTGTACCAAATGTCAGTATGGAAGCCATCTTGATGGCGACTCAGTCTGATTCACCAAGCTAGGCTTCACCAAGAACTCGTTTTCTACCTGGCAAGCCACATCTCCCCATCCCTAGCCCTAACATGAGATTTTACCCCAATTTTCTTGTGCAACTGTAACAAACCGCCGTCCACGCTTTGTAGTAAAAGAAAGAAGGCACCCCGTTCTGATGGCCCACTCAGTCTGTTTTAGCAAGCTTGCCTTCACCAAAGCCCTGTTTCCATTCGGGGAAGCCCAGTCTCCCCAATCCTAACCCTAACCTGGGTTTTAACCCTAATTTCCGTTTGGGAATCAAACATCCCCCGTCCAAACAGTGTTCTAAAAGACAGGAGGCAACCCTTGGTGAAGCCCCACTCACTCTATTTCAACATGCTTGGCTTTTCAGAGGCCCTGGTTCACTCCTGGGAAGCCAAGTCTCCACAACCCTAACCCTACCTGGAGTCTTAACCCTAATGTTCTTGTGCGACTGTAACAAACGCCCATCCACAGGTTGACAGTAGGCACACCACTCCTTTGGCCCTGTCAGTCTGTTTCACCATGCTTGGCTTCAGCAACACCCTGTTTCCCTTCTGGGAAGCCAAGTCTCCCGACCCCTAACCCTCACTTGGGTCTTAACCCAAATTTCCTCTATGGAATGAAACATGTCCCTGTCCATAGGGTGTATTAACAGGCAGTATGTTATCCTCCTGATGGCCTACTCAGTCTGTTTTACCAATCTATGCTTCACCAAGACCCTGGTTCCATCCGGGGAAACAAGTCTCCCCAACCCTAACCCTAATTTGAGTCTCAGGCCTAATTTCCTTTTTGGACTGAAACATACTGCCGTCCACAGAGTGTACCAAATGTCAGTATGGAAGCCATCTTGATGTCCCACTCAGTCTGATTCAGCAAGTTAGGCTTCACCAAGGACCCGTTTCCAACCTGGGAAGCCACATCTCCCCAACCCTAACCCTAACTTGAGACTTAACCTGATTTTCTTGTGCAAATGTAAAAAACCCCCATCCTCATGTTGTACTGAAAGACAGTAGGCACACAATTCCTTTGGCCCTCTCAGTCTGTTTCACCATGCTTGGCTTCAGCAACACCCTGTTTCCATTCTGGGAAGCCACGTCTCCTGACCGCTAACCCTAACTTGGGTCTTAACCCTAATTTTTTCTTCCGACTGAAACATTTCCCTGTCCACATGGTGTACTAACTGGCAGTATGTTATACTCCTGATGGCCTACTCAGTCTGTTTTACCAATCTAGGCTTCACCAAAACCCTGGTTACATCCTGGGAAGCCAAGTCTCCCCAACCCTAACCCTAATTTGAGTCTCAACCCTCATTTTCTTTTTGGACTGAAACATACCGCCGTCCACAGAGTGTACCAAATGTCAGTATGGAAGACATCTTGATGTCCCACTCAGTCTGATTCAGCAAGCTAGGCTTCACCAAGGACTTATTTCCAGCCTGGGAAGCCACATCTCCCCAACCCTAACCCTAACTTGAGACTCAACCTGATTTCGTTGTGCAAATGTAACAAACCCCCATCCTCATGTGGTACTAAAAGACAGTAGGCACACAATTCCTTTGGTCCTCTCAGTCTGTTTCACCATGCTTGGCTTCAGCAACACCCTGTTTCCCTCCTGGGAAGCCAAGTCTCCCGACCCCTAACCCTCACTTGGGTCTTAACCCAAATATCCTCTATGGAATGAAACATCTCCCTCTCCATAGGGTGTATTAACAGGCAGTATGTTATCCTCCTGATGGCCTACTCAGTCTGTTTTACCAATCTATGCTTCACCAAGACCCTGGTTCCATCCTGGGAAACCAATTCTCCCCAACCCTAACCCTAATTTGAGTCTCAGCCCGTTTTTCCTTTTTGGACTGAAACATACCGCCGTCCACAGAGTGTACCAAATGTCAGTATGGAAGCCATCTTGATGGCGACTCAGTCTGATTCACCAAGCTAGGCTTCACCAAGAACTCGTTTTCTACCTGGCAAGCCACATCTCCCCTTCCCTAGCCCTAACATGAGATTTTATTCCAATTTTCTTGTGCAACTGTAACAAACCGCCGTCCACGCTTTGAAGTAAAAGAAAGAAGGCACCCCGTTCTGATGGCCCACTCAGTCTGTTTTAGCAAGCTTGCCTTCACCAAAGCCCTGATTCCATTCGGGGAAGCCCAGTCTCCCCAATCCTAACCCTAACCTGGGTTTTAACCCTAATTTCCGTTTGGGAATCAAACATCCCCCGTCCAAACAGTGTTCTAAAAGACAGGAGGCAACCCTTGGTGAAGCCCCACTCACTCTATTTCAACATGCTTGGCTTTTCAGAGGCCCTGGTTCACTCCTGGGAAGCCAAGTCTCCACAACCCTAACCCTACCTGGAGTCTTAACCCTAATGTTCTTGTGCGACTGTAACAAACGCCCATCCACAGGTTGACAGTAGGCACACCACTCCTTTGGCCCTGTCAGTCTGTTTCACCATGCTTGGCTGCAGCAACACCGTGTTTCCATCCTGGGAAGCCATATCTCCTGACAGCTAACCCTAACTTGGGTCTTAACCCTAATTTTTTTCTTCCGACTGAAACATGTCCCTGTCCACATGGTGTACTAACTGGCAGTATGTTATACTCCTGATGGCCTACTCAGTCTGTTTTACCAATCTAGGCTTCACCAAAACCCTGGTTACATCCTGGGAAGCCAAGTCTCCCCAACCCTAACCCTAATTTGAGTCTCAACCCTCATTTCCTTTTGGGACTGAAACATACCGCCGTCCACAGAGTGTACCAAATGTCAGTATGGAAGACATCTTGATGTCCCACTCAGTCTGATTCAGCAAGCTAGGCTTCACCAAGGACCCGTTTCCAACCTGGGAAGCCACATCTCCCCAACCCTAACCCTAACTTGAGACTTAACCTGATTTTCTTGTGCAAATGTAACAAACCCCCATCCTCATGTCCTACTAAAAGACAGTAGGCACACAATTCCTTTGGTCCTCTCCGTCTGTTTCACCATGCTTGGCTTCAGCAACACCCTGTTTCCCTTCTGGGAAGCCAAGTCTCCCGACCCCTAACCCTCACTTGGGTCTTAACCCAAATTTCCTCTATGGAATGAAACATCTCCCTCTCCATAGGGTGTATTAACAGGCAGTATGTTATCCTCCTGATGGCCTACTCAGTCTGTTTTACCAATCTATGCTTCACCAAGACCCTGGTTCCATCCTGGGAAACCAATTCTCCCCAACCCTAACCCTAATTTGAGTCTCAGCCCGTTTTTCCTTTTTGGACTGAAACATACCGCCGTCCACAGAGTGTACCAAATGTCAGTATGGAAGCCATCTTGATGGCGACTCAGTCTGATTCACCAAGCTAGGCTTCACCAAGAACTCGTTTTCTACCTGGCAAGCCACATCTCCCCATCCCTAGCCCTAACATGAGATTTTACCCCAATTTTCTTGTGCAACTGTAACAAACCGCCGTCCACGCTTTGTAGTAAAAGAAAGAAGGCACCCCGTTCTGATGGCCCACTCAGTCTGTTTTAGCAAGCTTGCCTTCACCAAAGCCCTGTTTCCATTCGGGGAAGCCCAGTCTCCCCAATCCTAACCCTAACCTGGGTTTTAACCCTAATTTCCGTTTGGGAATCAAACATCCCCCGTCCAAACAGTGTTCTAAAAGACAGGAGGCAACCCTTGGTGAAGCCCCACTCACTCTATTTCAACATGCTTGGCTTTTCAGAGGCCCTGGTTCACTCCTGGGAAGCCAAGTCTCCACAACCCTAACCCTACCTGGAGTCTTAACCCTAATGTTCTTGTGCGACTGTAACAAACGCCCATCCACAGGTTGACAGTAGGCACACCACTCCTTTGGCCCTGTCAGTCTGTTTCACCATGCTTGGCTTCAGCAACACCCTGTTTCCCTTCTGGGAAGCCAAGTCTCCCGACCCCTAACCCTCACTTGGGTCTTAACCCAAATTTCCTCTATGGAATGAAACATGTCCCTGTCCATAGGGTGTATTAACAGGCAGTATGTTATCCTCCTGATGGCCTACTCAGTCTGTTTTACCAATCTATGCTTCACCAAGACCCTGGTTCCATCCGGGGAAACAAGTCTCCCCAACCCTAACCCTAATTTGAGTCTCAGGCCTAATTTCCTTTTTGGACTGAAACATACTGCCGTCCACAGAGTGTACCAAATGTCAGTATGGAAGACATCTTGATGTCCCACTCAGTCTGATTCAGCAAGTTAGGCTTCACCAAGGACCCGTTTCCAACCTGGGAAGCCACATCTCCCCAACCCTAACCCTCACTTGAGACTTAACCTGATTTTCTTGTGAAAATGTAACAAACCCCCATCCTCATGTTGTACTGAAAGACAGTAGGCACACAATTCCTTTGGCCCTCTCAGTCTGTTTCACCATGCTTGGCTTCAGCAACACCCTGTTTCCATTCTGGGAAGCCATTTCTCCTGACCGCTAACCCTAACTTGGGTCTTAACCCTAATTTTTTCTTCCGACTGAAACATTTCCCTGTCCACATGGTGTACTAACTGGCAGTATGTTATACTCCTGATGGCCTACTCAGTCTGTTTTACCAATCTAGGCTTCACCAAAACCCTGGTTACATCCTGGGAAGCCAAGTCTCCCCAACCCTAACCCTAATTAGAGTCTCAACCCTCATTTTCTTTTTGGACTGAAACATACCGCCGTCCACAGAGTGTATCAAATGTCAGTATGGAAGACATCTTGATGTCCCACTCAGTCTGAATCAGCAAGTTAGGCTTCACCAAGGACCCGTTTCCAACCTGGGAAGCCACATCTCCCCAACCCTAACCCTAACTTCTGACTTAACCCTGATTTTCTTGTGCAAATGTAACAAACCCCCATCCTCATGTTGTACTAAAAGACAGTAGGCATACAATTCCTTTGGCCCTCTCAGTCTGTTTCACCATGCTTGGCTTCAGCAACACCCTGTTTCCATTCTGGGAAGCCATGTCTCCTGACCGCTAACCCTAACTTGGGTCTTAACCCTAATTTTTTCTTTGGACTGAAACATTTCCCTGTCCACATGGTGTACTAACTGGCAGTATGTTATCCTCCTGATGGCCTACTCAGTCTGTTTTAGCAACCTAGGCTTCACCAAGACCCTGGTTACATCCTGGGAAGCCAAGTCTCCCCAACCCTAACCCTAATTTGAGTCTCAGGCCAAATTTCCTTTTTGGACTGAAACATACCGCCGTCCACAGAGTGTACCAAATGTCAGTATGGAAGCCATCTTGATGTCCCACTCAGTCTGATTCAGCAAGCTAGGCTTCACCAAGTACGCGTTTCCAACCTGGGAAGCCACATCTCCCCAACCCTAACCCTAACTTGAGACTTAACCTGATTTTCTTGTGCGAATGTAACAAACCCCCATCCTCATGTTCTACTAAAAGACAGTAGGCACACAATTCCTTTGGCCCTCTCAGTCTGTTTCACCATGCTTGGCTTCACCAACACCCTGTTTCCCTTCTGAGAAGCCATGTCTCCTGACCGCTAACCCTAACTTGGGTCTTAACCCTAATTTTTTCTTTGGACTGAAACAGTTCCCTGTCCACATGGTGTACTAACTGGCAGTATGTTATACTCCTGATGGCCTACTCAGTCTGTTTTACCAATCTAGGCTTCACCACAACCCTGGTTACATCCTGGGAAGCCAATTCTCCCCAACCCTAACCCTAATTTGAGTCTTAGCCCTAATTTCCTTTTTGGACTGAAACATACCGCCGTCCACAGAGTGTACCAAATATCAGTATGGAAGACATCTTGATGTCCCACTCAGTCTGATTCACCAAGCTAGGCTTCACCAAGGACCTATTTCCAGCCTGGGAAGCCACATCTCCCCAACCCTAACCCTAACTTGAGACTCAACCTGATTTCGTTGTGCAAATGTAACAAACCCCCATCCTCATGTTGTACTAAAAGACAGTAGGCACACAATTCCTTTGGCCCTCTCAGTCTGTTTCACCATGCTTGGCTTCAGCAACACCGTGTTTCCATTCTGGGAAGCCATATCTCCTGACAGCTAACCCTAACTTGGGTCTTAACCCTAATTTTTTTCTTCCGACTGAAACGTTTCCCTGTCCACATGGTGTACTAACTGGCAGTATGTTATACTCCTGATGGCCTACTCAATCTGTTTTACCAATCTAGGCTTCACCAAAACCCTGGTTACATCCTGGGAAGCCAAGTCTCCCCAACCCTAACCCTAATTTGAGTCTCAACCCTCATTTCCTTTTGGGACTGAAACATACCGCCATCCACAGAGTGTACCAAATGTCAGTATGGAAGACATCTTGATGTCCCACTCAGTCTGATTCAGCAAGCTAGGCTTCACCAAGGACCCATTTCCAACCTGGGAAGCCACATCTCCCCAACCCTAACCCTAACTTGAGACTTAACCTGATTTTCTTGTGCAAATGTAACAAACCCCCATCCTCATGTGGTACTAAAAGACAGTAGGCACACAATTCCTTTGGTCCTCTCAGTCTGTTTCACCATGCTTGGCTTCAGCAACACCCTGTTTCCCTTCTGGGAAGCCAAGTCTCCCGACCCCTAACCCTCACTTGGGTCTTAACCCAAATTTCCTCTATGGAATGAAACATCTCCCTCTCCATAGGGTGTATTAACAGGCAGTATGTTATCCTCCTGATGGCCTACTCAGTCTGTTTCACCAATCGAGGCTTCACCAAGACCCTGGTTCCATCCTGGGAAACCAATTCTCCCCAACCCTAACCCTAATTTGAGTCTCAGCCCGTTTTTCCTTTTTGGACTGAAACATACCGCCGTCCACAGAGTGTACCAAATGTCAGTATGGAAGCCATCTTGATGGCGACTCAGTCTGATTCACCAAGCTAGGCTTCACCAAGAACTCGTTTTCTACCTGGCAAGCCACATCTCCCCTTCCCTAGCCCTAACATGAGATTTTACCCCAATTTTCTTGTGCAACTGTAACAAACCGCCGTCCACGCTTTGAAGTAAAAGAAAGAAGGCACCCCGTTCTGATGGCCCACTCAGTCTGTTTTAGCAAGCTTGCCTTCACCAAAGCCCTGATTCCATTCGGGGAAGCCCAGTCTCCCCAATCCTAACCCTAACCTGGGTTTTAACCCTAATTTCCGTTTGGGAATCAAACATCCCCCGTCCAAACAGTGTTCTAAAAGACAGGAGGCAACCCTTGGTGAAGCCCCACTCACTCTATTTCAACATGCTTGGCTTTTCAGAGGCCCTGGTTCACTCCTGGGAAGCCAAGTCTCCACAACCCTAACCCTACCTGGAGTCTTAACCCTAATGTTCTTGTGCGACTGTAACAAACGCCCATCCACAGGTTGACAGTAGGCACACCACTCCTTTGGCCCTGTCAGTCTGTTTCACCATGCTTGGCTTCAGCAACACCCTGTTTCCCTTCTGGGAAGCCAAGTCTCCCGACCCCTAACCCTCACTTGGGTCTTAACCCAAATTTCCTCTATGGAATGAAACATGTCCCTGTCCATAGGGTGTATTAACAGGCAGTATGTTATCCTCCTGATGGCCTACTCAGTCTGTTTTACCAATCTATGCTTCACCAAGACCCTGGTTCCATCCGGGGAAACAAGTCTCCCCAACCCTAACCCTAATTTGAGTCTCAGGCCTAATTTCCTTTTTGGACTGAAACATACTGCCGTCCACAGAGTGTACCAAATGTCAGTATGGAAGCCATCTTGATGTCCCACTCAGTCTGATTCAGCAAGTTAGGCTTCACCAAGGACCCGTTTCCAACCTGGGAAGCCACATCTCCCCAACCCTAACCCTAACTTGAGACTTAACCTGATTTTCTTGTGCAAATGTAAAAAACCCCCATCCTCATGTTGTACTGAAAGACAGTAGGCACACAATTCCTTTGGCCCTCTCAGTCTGTTTCACCATGCTTGGCTTCAGCAACACCCTGTTTCCATTCTGGGAAGCCACGTCTCCTGACCGCTAACCCTAACTTGGGTCTTAACCCTAATTTTTTCTTCCGACTGAAACATTTCCCTGTCCACATGGTGTACTAACTGGCAGTATGTTATACTCCTGATGGCCTACTCAGTCTGTTTTACCAATCTAGGCTTCACCAAAACCCTGGTTACATCCTGGGAAGCCAAGTCTCCCCAACCCTAACCCTAATTTGAGTCTCAACCCTCATTTTCTTTTTGGACTGAAACATACCGCCGTCCACAGAGTGTACCAAATGTCAGTATGGAAGACATCTTGATGTCCCACTCAGTCTGATTCAGCAAGCTAGGCTTCACCAAGGACTTATTTCCAGCCTGGGAAGCCACATCTCCCCAACCCTAACCCTAACTTGAGACTCAACCTGATTTCGTTGTGCAAATGTAACAAACCCCCATCCTCATGTGGTACTAAAAGACAGTAGGCACACAATTCCTTTGGTCCTCTCAGTCTGTTTCACCATGCTTGGCTTCAGCAACACCCTGTTTCCCTCCTGGGAAGCCAAGTCTCCCGACCCCTAACCCTCACTTGGGTCTTAACCCAAATATCCTCTATGGAATGAAACATCTCCCTCTCCATAGGGTGTATTAACAGGCAGTATGTTATCCTCCTGATGGCCTACTCAGTCTGTTTTACCAATCTATGCTTCACCAAGACCCTGGTTCCATCCTGGGAAACCAATTCTCCCCAACCCTAACCCTAATTTGAGTCTCAGCCCGTTTTTCCTTTTTGGACTGAAACATACCGCTGTCCACAGAGTGTACCAAATGTCAGTATGGAAGCCATCTTGATGGCGACTCAGTCTGATTCACCAAGCTAGGCTTCACCAAGAACTCGTTTTCTACCTGGCAAGCCACATCTCCCCTTCCCTAGCCCTAACATGAGATTTTATCCCAATTTACTTGTGCAACTGTAACAAACCGCCGTCCACGCTTTGAAGTAAAAGAAAGAAGGCACCCCGTTCTGATGGCCCACTCAGTCTGTTTTAGCAAGCTTGCCTTCACCAAAGCCCTGATTCCATTCGGGGAAGCCCAGTCTCCCCAATCCTAACCCTAACCTGGGTTTTAACCCTAATTTCCGTTTGGGAATCAAACATCCCCCGTCCAAACAGTGTTCTAAAAGACAGGAGGCAACCCTTGGTGAAGCCCCACTCACTCTATTTCAACATGCTTGGCTTTTCAGAGGCCCTGGTTCACTCCTGGGAAGCCAAGTCTCCACAACCCTAACCCTACCTGGAGTCTTAACCCTAATGTTCTTGTGCGACTGTAACAAACGCCCATCCACAGGTTGACAGTAGGCACACCACTCCTTTGGCCCTGTCAGTCTGTTTCACCATGCTTGGCTTCAGCAACACCGTGTTTCCATCCTGGGAAGCCATATCTCCTGACAGCTAACCCTAACTTGGGTCTTAACCCTAATTTTTTTCTTCCGACTGAAACATGTCCCTGTCCACATGGTGTACTAACTGGCAGTATGTTATACTCCTGATGGCCTACTCAGTCTGTTTTACCAATCTAGGCTTCACCAAAACCCTGGTTACATCCTGGGAAGCCAAGTCTCCCCAACCCTAACCCTAATTTGAGTCTCAACCCTCATTTCCTTTTGGGACTGAAACATACCGCCGTCCACAGAGTGTACCAAATGTCAGTATGGAAGACATCTTGATGTCCCACTCAGTCTGATTCAGCAAGCTAGGCTTCACCAAGGACCCGTTTCCAACCTGGGAAGCCACATCTCCCCAACCCTAACCCTAACTTGAGACTTAACCTGATTTTCTTGTGCAAATGTAACAAACCCCCATCCTCATGTCCTACTAAAAGACAGTAGGCACACAATTCCTTTGGTCCTCTCAGTCTGTTTCACCATGCTTGGCTTCAGCAACACCCTGTTTCCCTTCTGGGAAGCCAAGTCTCCCGACCCCTAACCCTCACTTGGGTCTTAACCCAAATTTCCTCTATGGAATGAAACATCTCCCTCTCCATAGGGTGTATTAACAGGCAGTATGTTATCCTCCTGATGGCCTACTCAGTCTGTTTTACCAATCTATGCTTCACCAAGACCCTGGTTCCATCCTGGGAAACCAATTCTCCCCAACCCTAACCCTAATTTGAGTCTCAGCCCGTTTTTCCTTTTTGGACTGAAACATACCGCCGTCCACAGAGTGTACCAAATGTCAGTATGGAAGCCATCTTGATGGCGACTCAGTCTGATTCACCAAGCTAGGCTTCACCAAGAACTCGTTTTCTACCTGGCAAGCCACATCTCCCCATCCCTAGCCCTAACATGAGATTTTACCCCAATTTTCTTGTGCAACTGTAACAAACCGCCGTCCACGCTTTGTAGTAAAAGAAAGAAGGCACCCCGTTCTGATGGCCCACTCAGTCTGTTTTAGCAAGCTTGCCTTCACCAAAGCCCTGTTTCCATTCGGGGAAGCCCAGTCTCCCCAATCCTAACCCTAACCTGGGTTTTAACCCTAATTTCCGTTTGGGAATCAAACATCCCCCGTCCAAACAGTGTTCTAAAAGACAGGAGGCAACCCTTGGTGAAGCCCCACTCACTCTATTTCAACATGCTTGGCTTTTCAGAGGCCCTGGTTCACTCCTGGGAAGCCAAGTCTCCACAACCCTAACCCTACCTGGAGTCTTAACCCTAATGTTCTTGTGCGACTGTAACAAACGCCCATCCACAGGTTGACAGTAGGCACACCACTCCTTTGGCCCTGTCAGTCTGTTTCACCATGCTTGGCTTCAGCAACACCCTGTTTCCCTTCTGGGAAGCCAAGTCTCCCGACCCCTAACCCTCACTTGGGTCTTAACCCAAATTTCCTCTATGGAATGAAACATGTCCCTGTCCATAGGGTGTATTAACAGGCAGTATGTTATCCTCCTGATGGCCTACTCAGTCTGTTTTACCAATCTATGCTTCACCAAGACCCTGGTTCCATCCGGGGAAACAAGTCTCCCCAACCCTAACCCTAATTTGAGTCTCAGGCCTAATTTCCTTTTTGGACTGAAACATACTGCCGTCCACAGAGTGTACCAAATGTCAGTATGGAAGTCATCTTGATGTCCCACTCAGTCTGATTCAGCAAGTTAGGCTTCACCAAGGACCCGTTTCCAACCTGGGAAGCCACATCTCCCCAACCCTAACCCTAACTTGAGACTTAACCTGATTTTCTTGTGCAAATGTAAAAAACCCCCATCCTCATGTTGTACTGAAAGACAGTAGGCACACAATTCCTTTGGCCCTCTCAGTCTGTTTCACCATGCTTGGCTTCAGCAACACCCTGTTTCCATTCTGGGAAGCCACGTCTCCTGACCGCTAACCCTAACTTGGGTCTTAACCCTAATTTTTTCTTCCGACTGAAACATTTCCCTGTCCACATGGTGTACTAACTGGCAGTATGTTATACTCCTGATGGCCTACTCAGTCTGTTTTACCAATCTAGGCTTCACCAAAACCCTGGTTACATCCTGGGAAGCCAAGTCTCCCCAACCCTAACCCTAATTTGAGTCTCAACCCTCATTTTCTTTTTGGACTGAAACATACCGCCGTCCACAGAGTGTACCAAATGTCAGTATGGAAGACATCTTGATGTCCCACTCAGTCTGATTCAGCAAGCTAGGCTTCACCAAGGACTTATTTCCAGCCTGGGAAGCCACATCTCCCCAACCCTAACCCTAACTTGAGACTCAACCTGATTTCGTTGTGCAAATGTAACAAACCCCCATCCTCATGTGGTACTAAAAGACAGTAGGCACACAATTCCTTTGGTCCTCTCAGTCTGTTTCACCATGCTTGGCTTCAGCAACACCCTGTTTCCCTCCTGGGAAGCCAAGTCTCCCGACCCCTAACCCTCACTTGGGTCTTAACCCAAATATCCTCTATGGAATGAAACATCTCCCTCTCCATAGGGTGTATTAACAGGCAGTATGTTATCCTCCTGATGGCCTACTCAGTCTGTTTTACCAATCTATGCTTCACCAAGACCCTGGTTCCATCCTGGGAAACCAATTCTCCCCAACCCTAACCCTAATTTGAGTCTCAGCCCGTTTTTCCTTTTTGGACTGAAACATACCGCCGTCCACAGAGTGTACCAAATGTCAGTATGGAAGCCATCTTGATGGCGACTCAGTCTGATTCACCAAGCTAGGCTTCACCAAGAACTCGTTTTCTACCTGGCAAGCCACATCTCCCCTTCCCTAGCCCTAACATGAGATTTTATCCCAATTTTCTTGTGCAACTGTAACAAACGGCCGTCCACGCTTTGAAGTAAAAGAAAGAAGGCACCCCGTTCTGATGGCCCACTCAGTCTGTTTTAGCAAGCTTGCCTTCACCAAAGCCCTGATTCCATTCGGGGAAGCCCAGTCTCCCCAATCCTAACCCTAACCTGGGTTTTAACCCTAATTTCCGTTTGGGAATCAAACATCCCCCGTCCAAACAGTGTTCTAAAAGACAGGAGGCAACCCTTGGTGAAGCCCCACTCACTCTATTTCAACATGCTTGGCTTTTCAGAGGCCCGGGTTCACTCCTGGGAAGCCAAGTCTCCACAACCCTAACCCTACCTGGAGTCTTAACCCTAATGTTCTTGTGCGACTGTAACAAACGCCCATCCACAGGTTGACAGTAGGCACACCACTCCTTTGGCCCTGTCAGTCTGTTTCACCATGCTTGGCTGCAGCAACACCGTGTTTCCATCCTGGGAAGCCATATCTCCTGACAGCTAACCCTAACTTGGGTCTTAACCCTAATTTTTTTCTTCCGACTGAAACATGTCCCTGTCCACATGGTGTACTAACTGGCAGTATGTTATACTCCTGATGGCCTACTCAGTCTGTTTTACCAATCTAGGCTTCACCAAAACCCTGGTTACATCCTGGGAAGCCAAGTCTCCCCAACCCTAACCCTAATTTGAGTCTCAACCCTCATTTCCTTTTGGGACTGAAACATACCGCCGTCCACAGAGTGTACCAAATGTCAGTATGGAAGACATCTTGATGTCCCACTCAGTCTGATTCAGCAAGCTAGGCTTCACCAAGGACCCGTTTCCAACCTGGGAAGCCACATCTCCCCAACCCTAACCCTAACTTGAGACTTAACCTGATTTTCTTGTGCAAATGTAACAAACCCCCATCCTCATGTCCTACTAAAAGACAGTAGGCACACAATTCCTTTGGTCCTCTCCGTCTGTTTCACCATGCTTGGCTTCAGCAACACCCTGTTTCCCTTCTGGGAAGCCAAGTCTCCCGACCCCTAACCCTCACTTGGGTCTTAACCCAAATTTCCTCTATGGAATGAAACATCTCCCTCTCCATAGGGTGTATTAACAGGCAGTATGTTATCCTCCTGATGGCCTACTCAGTCTGTTTTACCAATCTATGCTTCACCAAGACCCTGGTTCCATCCTGGGAAACCAATTCTCCCCAACCCTAACCCTAATTTGAGTCTCAGCCCGTTTTTCCTTTTTGGACTGAAACATACCGCCGTCCACAGAGTGTACCAAATGTCAGTATGGAAGCCATCTTGATGGCGACTCAGTCTGATTCACCAAGCTAGGCTTCACCAAGAACTCGTTTTCTACCTGGCAAGCCACATCTCCCCATCCCTAGCCCTAACATGAGATTTTACCCCAATTTTCTTGTGCAACTGTAACAAACCGCCGTCCACGCTTTGTAGTAAAAGAAAGAAGGCACCCCGTTCTGATGGCCCACTCAGTCTGTTTTAGCAAGCTTGCCTTCACCAAAGCCCTGTTTCCATTCGGGGAAGCCCAGTCTCCCCAATCCTAACCCTAACCTGGGTTTTAACCCTAATTTCCGTTTGGGAATCAAACATCCCCCGTCCAAACAGTGTTCTAAAAGACAGGAGGCAACCCTTGGTGAAGCCCCACTCACTCTATTTCAACATGCTTGGCTTTTCAGAGGCCCTGGTTCACTCCTGGGAAGCCAAGTCTCCACAACCCTAACCCTACCTGGAGTCTTAACCCTAATGTTCTTGTGCGACTGTAACAAACGCCCATCCACAGGTTGACAGTAGGCACACCACTCCTTTGGCCCTGTCAGTCTGTTTCACCATGCTTGGCTTCAGCAACACCCTGTTTCCCTTCTGGGAAGCCAAGTCTCCCGACCCCTAACCCTCACTTGGGTCTTAACCCAAATTTCCTCTATGGAATGAAACATGTCCCTGTCCATAGGGTGTATTAACAGGCAGTATGTTATCCTCCTGATGGCCTACTCAGTCTGTTTTACCAATCTATGCTTCACCAAGACCCTGGTTCCATCCGGGGAAACAAGTCTCCCCAACCCTAACCCTAATTTGAGTCTCAGGCCTAATTTCCTTTTTGGACTGAAACATACTGCCGTCCACAGAGTGTACCAAATGTCAGTATGGAAGCCATCTTGATGTCCCACTCAGTCTGATTCAGCAAGTTAGGCTTCACCAAGGACCCGTTTCCAACCTGGGAAGCCACATCTCCCCAACCCTAACCCTAACTTGAGACTTAACCTGATTTTCTTGTGCAAATGTAAAAAACCCCCATCCTCATGTTGTACTGAAAGACAGTAGGCACACAATTCCTTTGGCCCTCTCAGTCTGTTTCACCATGCTTGGCTTCAGCAACACCCTGTTTCCATTCTGGGAAGCCACGTCTCCTGACCGCTAACCCTAACTTGGGTCTTAACCCTAATTTTTTCTTCCGACTGAAACATTTCCCTGTCCACATGGTGTACTAACTGGCAGTATGTTATACTCCTGATGGCCTACTCAGTCTGTTTTACCAATCTAGGCTTCACCAAAACCCTGGTTACATCCTGGGAAGCCAAGTCTCCCCAACCCTAACCCTAATTTGAGTCTCAACCCTCATTTTCTTTTTGGACTGAAACATACCGCCGTCCACAGAGTGTACCAAATGTCAGTATGGAAGACATCTTGATGTCCCACTCAGTCTGATTCAGCAAGCTAGGCTTCACCAAGGACTTATTTCCAGCCTGGGAAGCCACATCTCCCCAACCCTAACCCTAACTTGAGACTCAACCTGATTTCGTTGTGCAAATGTAACAAACCCCCATCCTCATGTGGTACTAAAAGACAGTAGGCACACAATTCCTTTGGTCCTCTCAGTCTGTTTCACCATGCTTGGCTTCAGCAACACCCTGTTTCCCTCCTGGGAAGCCAAGTCTCCCGACCCCTAACCCTCACTTGGGTCTTAACCCAAATATCCTCTATGGAATGAAACATCTCCCTCTCCATAGGGTGTATTAACAGGCAGTATGTTATCCTCCTGATGGCCTACTCAGTCTGTTTTACCAATCTATGCTTCACCAAGACCCTGGTTCCATCCTGGGAAACCAATTCTCCCCAACCCTAACCCTAATTTGAGTCTCAGCCCGTTTTTCCTTTTTGGACTGAAACATACCGCCGTCCACAGAGTGTACCAAATGTCAGTATGGAAGCCATCTTGATGGCGACTCAGTCTGATTCACCAAGCTAGGCTTCACCAAGAACTCGTTTTCTACCTGGCAAGCCACATCTCCCCTTCCCTAGCCCTAACATGAGATTTTATTCCAATTTTCTTGTGCAACTGTAACAAACCGCCGTCCACGCTTTGAAGTAAAAGAAAGAAGGCACCCCGTTCTGATGGCCCACTCAGTCTGTTTTAGCAAGCTTGCCTTCACCAAAGCCCTGATTCCATTCGGGGAAGCCCAGTCTCCCCAATCCTAACCCTAACCTGGGTTTTAACCCTAATTTCCGTTTGGGAATCAAACATCCCCCGTCCAAACAGTGTTCTAAAAGACAGGAGGCAACCCTTGGTGAAGCCCCACTCACTCTATTTCAACATGCTTGGCTTTTCAGAGGCCCTGGTTCACTCCTGGGAAGCCAAGTCTCCACAACCCTAACCCTACCTGGAGTCTTAACCCTAATGTTCTTGTGCGACTGTAACAAACGCCCATCCACAGGTTGACAGTAGGCACACCACTCCTTTGGCCCTGTCAGTCTGTTTCACCATGCTCGGCTGCAGCAACACCGTGTTTCCATCCTGGGAAGCCATATCTCCTGACAGCTAACCCTAACTTGGGTCTTAACCCTAATTTTTTTCTTCCGACTGAAACATGTCCCTGTCCACATGGTGTACTAACTGGCAGTATGTTATACTCCTGATGGCCTACTCAGTCTGTTTTACCAATCTAGGCTTCACCAAAACCCTGGTTACATCCTGGGAAGCCAAGTCTCCCCAACCCTAACCCTAATTTGAGTCTCAACCCTCATTTCCTTTTGGGACTGAAACATACCGCCGTCCACAGAGTGTACCAAATGTCAGTATGGAAGACATCTTGATGTCCCACTCAGTCTGATTCAGCAAGCTAGGCTTCACCAAGGACCCGTTTCCAACCTGGGAAGCCACATCTCCCCAACCCTAACCCTAACTTGAGACTTAACCTGATTTTCTTGTGCAAATGTAACAAACCCCCATCCTCATGTCCTACTAAAAGACAGTAGGCACACAATTCCTTTGGTCCTCTCCGTCTGTTTCACCATGCTTGGCTTCAGCAACACCCTGTTTCCCTTCTGGGAAGCCAAGTCTCCCGACCCCTAACCCTCACTTGGGTCTTAACCCAAATTTCCTCTATGGAATGAAACATCTCCCTCTCCATAGGGTGTATTAACAGGCAGTATGTTATCCTCCTGATGGCCTACTCAGTCTGTTTTACCAATCTATGCTTCACCAAGACCCTGGTTCCATCCTGGGAAACCAATTCTCCCCAACCCTAACCCTAATTTGAGTCTCAGCCCGTTTTTCCTTTTTGGACTGAAACATACCGCCGTCCACAGAGTGTACCAAATGTCAGTATGGAAGCCATCTTGATGGCGACTCAGTCTGATTCACCAAGCTAGGCTTCACCAAGAACTCGTTTTCTACCTGGCAAGCCACATCTCCCCATCCCTAGCCCTAACATGAGATTTTACCCCAATTTTCTTGTGCAACTGTAACAAACCGCCGTCCACGCTTTGTAGTAAAAGAAAGAAGGCACCCCGTTCTGATGGCCCACTCAGTCTGTTTTAGCAAGCTTGCCTTCACCAAAGCCCTGTTTCCATTCGGGGAAGCCCAGTCTCCCCAATCCTAACCCTAACCTGGGTTTTAACCCTAATTTCCGTTTGGGAATCAAACATCCCCCGTCCAAACAGTGTTCTAAAAGACAGGAGGCAACCCTTGGTGAAGCCCCACTCACTCTATTTCAACATGCTTGGCTTTTCAGAGGCCCTGGTTCACTCCTGGGAAGCCAAGTCTCCACAACCCTAACCCTACCTGGAGTCTTAACCCTAATGTTCTTGTGCGACTGTAACAAACGCCCATCCACAGGTTGACAGTAGGCACACCACTCCTTTGGCCCTGTCAGTCTGTTTCACCATGCTTGGCTTCAGCAACACCCTGTTTCCCTTCTGGGAAGCCAAGTCTCCCGACCCCTAACCCTCACTTGGGTCTTAACCCAAATTTCCTCTATGGATTGAAACATGTCCCTGTCTACAGGGTGTATTAACAGGCAGTATGTTATCCTCCTGATGGCCTACTCAGTCTGTTTTACCAATCTAGGCTTCACCAAAACCCTGGTTACATCCTGGGAAGCCAAGTCTCCCCAACCCTAACCCTAATTTGAGTCTCAACCCTCATTTCCTTTTGGGACTGAAACATACCGCCGTCCACAGAGTGTACCAAATGTCAGTATGGAAGACATCTTGATGTCCCACTCAGTCTGATTCAGCAAGCTAGGCTTCACCAAGGACCCGTTTCCAACCTGGGAAGCCACATCTCCCCAACCCTAACCCTAACTTGAGACTTAACCTGATTTTCTTGTGCAAATGTAACAAACCCCCATCCTCATGTCCTACTAAAAGACAGTAGGCACACCATTCCTTTGGTCCTCTCAGTCTGTTTCACCATGCTTGGCTTCAGCAACACCCTGTTTCCCTTCTGGGAAGCCAAGTGTCCCGACCCCTAACCCTCACTTGGGTCTTAACCCAAATTTCCTCTATGGAATGAAACATCTCCCTCTCCATAGGGTGTATTAACAGGCAGTATGTTATCCTCCTGATGGCCTACTCAGTCTGTTTTACCAATCTATGCTTCACCAAGACCCTGGTTCCATCCTGGGAAACCAATTCTCCCCAACCCTAACCCTAATTTGAGTCTCAGCCCGTTTTTCCTTTTTGGACTGAAACATACCGCCGTCCACAGAGTGTACCAAATGTCAGTATGGAAGCCATCTTGATGGCGACTCAGTCTGATTCACCAAGCTAGGCTTCACCAAGAACTCGTTTTCTACCTGGCAAGCCACATCTCCCAATCCCTAGCCCTAACATGAGATTTTACCCCAATTTTCTTGTGCAACTGTAACAAACCGCCGTCCACGCTTTGTAGTAAAAGAAAGAAGGCACCCCGTTCTGATGGCCCACTCAGTCTGTTTTAGCAAGCTTGCCTTCACCAAAGCCCTGTTTCCATTCGGGGAAGCCCAGTCTCCCCAATCCTAACCCTAACCTGGGTTTTAACCCTAATTTCCGTTTGGGAATCAAACATCCCCCGTCCAAACAGTGTTCTAAAAGACAGGAGGCAACCCTTGGTGAAGCCCCACTCACTCTATTTCAACATGCTTGGCTTTTCAGAGGCCCTGGTTCACTCCTGGGAAGCCAAGTCTCCACAACCCTAACCCTACCTGGAGTCTTAACCCTAATGTTCTTGTGCGACTGTAACAAACGCCCATCCACAGGTTGACAGTAGGCACACCACTCCTTTGGCCCTGTCAGTCTGTTTCACCATGCTTGGCTTCAGCAACACCCTGTTTCCCTTCTGGGAAGCCAAGTCTCCCGACCCCTAACCCTCACTTGGGTCTTAACCCAAATTTCCTCTATGGATTGAAACATGTCCCTGTCCATAGGGTGTATTAACAGGCAGTATGTTATCCTCCTGATGGCCTACTCAGCCTGTTTTAGCAATCTAGGCTTCACCAAGACCCTGGTTACATCCTGGGAAGCCAAGTCTCCCCAACCCTAACCCTAATTTGAGTCTCAACCCTCATTTCCTTTTGGGACTGAAACATACCGCCGTCCACAGAGTGTACCAAATGTCAGTATGGAAGACATCTTGATGTCCCACTCAGTCTGATTCAGCAAGCTAGGCTTCACCAAGGACGCGTTTCCAACCTGGGAAGCCACATCTCCCCAACCCTAACCCTAACTTGAGACTTAACCTGATTTTCTTGTGCGAATGTAACAAACCCCCATCCTCATGTTCTACTAAAAGACAGTAGGCACACAATTCCTTTGGCCCTCTCAGTCTGTTTCACCATGCTTGGCTTCAGCAACACCCTGTTTCCCTTCTGGGAAGCCATGTCTCCTGACCGCTAACCCTAACTTGGGTTTTAACCCTAATTTTTTCCTTGGACTGAAACATTTCCCTGTCCACATCGTGTACTAACTGGCAGTATGTTATACTCCTGATGGCCTACTCAGTCTGTTTTACCAATCTAGGCTTCACCAAAACCCTGGTTACATCCTGGGAAGCCAAGTCTCCCCAACCCTAACCCTAATTTGAGTGTCAGGCCTAATTTTCTTTTTGGACTGAAACATACTGCCATCCACAGAGTGTACCAAATGTCAGTATGGAAGACATCTTGATGTCCCTCTCAGTCTGATTCAGCACGTTAGGCTTCACCAAGGACCCGTTTCCAACCTGGGAAGCCACATCTCCCCATCGCTAGACCTAACATGAGATTTTACCCTAATTTTCTTGTGCAAATGTAACAAACCCCCATCCTCATGTTCTACTAAAAGACAGTAGGCACACAATTCCTTTGGCCCTCTCAGTCTGTTTCACCATGCTTGGCTTCACCAACACCCTGTTTCCCTTCTTAGAAGCCATGTCTCCTGACCGCTAACCCTAACTTGGGTCTTAACCCTAATTTTTTCTTTGGACTGAAACAGTTCCCTGTCCTCATGGTGTACTAACTGGCAGTATGTTATACTCCTGATGGCCTACTCAGTCTGTTTTACCAATCTAGGCTTCACCAAAACCCTGGTTACATCCTGGGAAGCCAATTCTCCCCAACCCTAACCCTAATTTGAGTCTTAGCCCTAATTTCCTTTTTGGACTGAAACATACCGCCGTCCACAGAGTGTACCAAATGTCAGTATGGAAGACATCTTGATGTCCCACTCAGTCTGATTCAGCAAGCTAGGCTTCACCAAGGACCTATTTCCAGCCTGGGAAGCCACATCTCCCCAACCCTAACCCTAACTTGAGACTCAACCTGATTTCATTGTGCAAATGTAACAAACCCCCATCCTCATGTTGTACTAAAAGACAGTAGGCACACAATTCCTTTGGCCCTCTCAGTCTGTTTCACCATGCTTGGCTTCAGCAACACCGTTTTTCCATTCTGGGAAGCCAAGTCTCCCGACCCCTAACCCTCACTTGGGTCTTAACCCAAATTTCCTCTATGGAATGAAACATCTCCCTCTCCATAGGGTGTATTAACAGGCAGTATGTTATCCTCCTGATGGCCTACTCAGTCTGTTTTACCAATCTATGCTTCACCAAGACCCTGGTTCCATCCTGGGAAACCAATTCTCCCCAACCCTAACCCTAATTTGAGTCTCAGCCCGTTTTTCCTTTTTGGACTGAAACATACCGCCGTCCACAGAGTGTACCAAATGTCAGTATGGAAGCCATCTTGATGGCGACTCAGTCTGATTCACCAAGCTAGGCTTCACCAAGAACTCGTTTTCTACCTGGCAAGCCACATCTCCCCATCCCTAGCCCTAACATGAGATTTTACCCCAATTTTCTTGTGCAACTGTAACAAACCGCCGTCCACGCTTTGAAGTAAAAGAAAGAAGGCACCCCGTTCTGATGGCCCACTCAGTCTGTTTTAGCAAGCTTGCCTTCAGCAAAGCCCTGATTCCATTCGGGGAAGCCCAGTCTCCCCAATCCTAACCCTAACCTGGGTTTTAACCCTAATTTCCGTTTGGGAATCAAACATCCCCCGTCCAAACAGTGTTCTAAAAGACAGGAGGCAACCCTTGGTGAAGCCCCACTCACTCTATTTCAACATGCTTGGCTTTTCAGAGGCCCTAGTTCACTCCTGGGAAGCCAAGTCTCCACAACCCTAACCCTACCTGGAGTCTTAACCCTAATGTTCTTGTGCGACTGTAACAAACGCCCATCCACAGGTTGACAGTAGGCACACCACCCCTTTGGCCCTGTCAGTCTGTTTCACCATGCTTGGCTTCAGCAACACCCTGTTTCCCTTCTGGGAAGCCAAGTCTCCCGACCCCTAACCCTCACTTGGGTCTTAACCCAAATTTCCTCTATGGAATGAAACATGTCCCTGTCCATAGGGTGTATTAACAGGCAGTATGTTATCCTCCTGATGGCCTACTCAGTCTGTTTTACTAATCTATGCTTCACCAAGACCCTGGTTCCATCCGGGGAAACAAGTCTCCCCAACACTAACCCTAATTTGAGTCTCAGGCCTAATTTCCTTTTTGGACTGAAACATACCGCCGTCCACAGAGTGTACCAAATGTCAGTATGGAAGCCATCTTGATGGCGACTCAGTCTGATTCACCAAGCTAGGCTTCACCAAGAACTCGTTTTCTACCTGGCAAGCCACATCTCCCCTTCCCTAGCCCTAACATGAGATTTTACCCCAATTTTCTTGTGCAACTGTAACAAACCGCCGTCCACGCTTTGAAGTAAAAGAAAGAAGGCACCCCGTTCTGATGGCCCACTCAGTCTGTTATAGCAAGCTTGCATTCACCAAAGCCCTGATTCCATTCGGGGAAGCCCAGTCTCCCCAATCCTAACCCTAACCTGGGTTTTAACCCTAATTTCCGTTTGGGAATCAAACATCCCCCGTCCAAACAGTGTTCTAAAAGACAGGAGGCAACCCTTGGTGAAGCCCCACTCACTCTATTTCAACATGCTTGGCTTTTCAGAGGCCCTGGTTCACTCCTGGGAAGCCAAGTCTCCACAACCCTAACCCTACCTGGAGTCTTAACCCTAAGGTTCTTGTGCGACTGTAACAAACGCCCATCCACAGGTTGACAGTAGGCACACCACTCCTTTGGCCCTGTCAGTCTGTTTCACCATGCTTGGCTTCAGCAACACCCTGTTTCCCTTCTGGGAAGCCAAGTCTCCCGACCCCTAACCCTCACTTGGGTCTTAACCCAAATTTCCTCTATGGAATGAAACATTTTCCTGTCCATAGGGTGCATTAACAGGCAGTATGTTATCCTCCTGATGGCCTACTCAGTCTGTTTTACTAATCTATGCTTCACCAAGACCCTGGTTCCATCCGGGGAAACAAGTCTCCCCAACCCTAACCCTACTTTGAGTCTCAGGCCTCATTTCCTTTTTGGACTGAAACATACCGCCGTCCACAGAGTGTACCAAATGTCAGTATGGAAGACACCTTGATGTCCCACTCAGTCTGATTCAGCAAGCTAGGCTTCACCAAGGACCTATTTCCAGCCTGGGAAGCCACATCTCCCCAACCCTAACCCTAACTTCTGACTTAACCCTGATTTTCTTGTGCAAATGTAACAAACCCCCATCCTCATGTTGTACTAAAAGACAGTAGGCATACAATTCCTTTGGCCCTCTCAGTCTGTTTCACCATGCTTGGCTTCAGCAACACCCTGTTTCCATTCTGAGAAGCTATGTCTCCTGACCGCTAACCCTAACTTGGGTCTTAACCCTAATTTTTTCTTTGGACTGAAACATTTCCCTGTCCACATGGTGTACTAACTGGCAGTATGTTATCCTCCTGATGGCCTACTCAGTCTGTTTTAGCAATCTAGGCTTCACCAAGACCCTGGTTACATCCTGGGAAGCCAAGTCTCCCCAACCCTAACCCTAATTTGAGTCTCAGGCCAAATTTCCTTTTTGGACTGAAACATACCGCCGTCCACAGAGGGTACCAAATGTCAGTATGGAAAGCATCTTGATGTCCCACTCAGTCTGATCCAGCAAGCTAGGCTTCACCAAGGACGCGTTTCCAACCTGGGAAGCCACATCTCCCCAACCCTAACCCTAACTTGAGACTTAACCTGATTTTCTTGTGCGAATGTAACAAACCCCCATCCTCATGTTCTACTAAAAGACA
This sequence comes from Heloderma suspectum, assembly GCF_057233095.1. Taxonomy (NCBI): domain Eukaryota; kingdom Metazoa; phylum Chordata; class Lepidosauria; order Squamata; family Helodermatidae; genus Heloderma; species Heloderma suspectum. The sequence continues at coordinate 148,807,358 of NC_139461.1, forward strand.
GTAGGCACACAATTCCTTTGGCCCTCTCAGTCTGTTTCACCATGCTTGGCTTCAGCAACACCCTGTTTCCCTTCTGGGAAGCCATGTCTCCTGACCGCTAACCCTAACTTGGGTTTTAACCCTAATTTTTTCCTTGGACTGAAACATTTCCCTGTCCACATGGTGTACTAACTGGCAGTATGTTATAGTCCTGATGGCCTACTCAGTCTGTTTTACCAATCTAGGCTTCACCAAAACCCTGGTTACATCCTGGGAAGACAAGTCTCCCCAACCCTAACCCTAATTTGAGTCTCAGGCCTAATTTCCTTTTTGGACTGAAACATACTGCCGTCCACAGAGTGTACCAAATGTCAGTATGGAAGACATCTTGATGTCCCACTCAGTCTGGTTCAGCAAGTTAGGCTTCACCAAGGACCCGTTTCCAACCTGGGAAGCCACATCTCCCCAACCCTAACCCTCACATGAGACTTAACCTGATTTTCTTGTGCAAATGTAACAAACCCCCATCCTCATGTCCTACTAAAAGACAGTAGGCACACGATTCCTTTGGCCCTCTCAGTCTGTTTCACCATGCTTGGCTTCAGCAACACCCTGTTTCCCTTCTGGGAAGCCAAGTCTCCTGACCCCTAACCCTCACTTGGGTCTTAACCCAAATATCCTCTATGGAATGAAACATCTCCCTCTCCATAGGGTGTATTAACAGGCAGTATGTTATCCTCCTGATGGCCTACTCAGTCTGTTTTACCAATCCATGCTTCACCAAGACCCTGGTTCCATCCTGGGAAACCAATTCTCCCCAACCCTAACCCTAATTTGAGTCTTAGCCCTTTTTTCCTTTTTGGACTGAAACATACCGCCGTCCACAGAGTGTACCAAATGTCAGTATGGAAGCCATCTTGATGGCGACTCAGTCTGATTCACCAAGCTAGGCTTCACCAAGAACTCGTTTTCTACCTGGCAAGCCACATCTCCCCATCCCTAGCCCTAACATGAGATTTTACCCCAATTTTCTTGTGCAACTGTAACAAACCGCCGTCCACGCTTTGTAGTAAAAGAAAGAAGGCACCCCGTTCTGATGGCCCACTCAGTCTGTTTTAGCAAGCTTGCCTTCACCAAAGCCCTGTTTCCATTCGGGGAAGCCCAGTCTCCCCAATCCTAACCCTAACCTGGTTTTTAACCCTAATTTCCGTTTGGGAATCAAACATCCCCCGTCCAAACAGTGTTCTAAAAGACAGGAGGCAACCCTTGGTGAAGCCCCACTCACTCTATTTCAACATGCTTGGCTTTTCAGAGGCCCTGGTTCACTCCTGGGAAGCCAAGTCTCCACAACCCTAACCCTACCTGGAGTCTTAACCCTAATGTTCTTGTGCGACTGTAACAAACGCCCATCCACAGGTTGACAGTAGGCACACCACTCCTTTGGCCCTGTCAGTCTGTTTCACCATGCTTGGCTTCAGCAACACCCTGTTTCCCTTCTGGGAAGCCAAGTCTCCCGACCCCTAACCCTCACTTGGGTCTTAACCCAAATTTCCTCTATGGATTGAAACATGTCCCTGTCCATAGGGTGTATTAACAGGCAGTATGTTATCCTCCTGATGGCCTACTCAGTCTGTTTTACCAAATTAGGCTTCACCAAGACCCTGGTTCCCTCCTGGGAAAACAAGTCTCCCCAACCCTAAAACTAATTTGAGTCTCAGGCCTAATTTCCTTTTTGGACTGAAACATACTGCCGTCCACAGAGTGTACCAAATGTCAGTATGGAAGACATCTTGATGTCCCACTCAGTCTGATTCAGCAAGTTAGGCTTCACCAAGGACCCGTTTCCAACCTGGGAAGCCACATCTCCCCAACCCTAACCCTAACTTGAGACTTAACCTGATTTTCTTGTGCAAATTTAACAAACCCCCATCCTCATGTCCTACTAAAAGACAGTAGGCACACGATTCGTTTGGCCCTCTCAGTCTGTTTCACCATGCTTGGCTTCAGCAACACCCTGTTTCCCTTCTGGGAAGCCAAGTCTCCCGACCCCTAACCCTCACTTGGGTCTTAACCCAAATATCCTCTATGGAATGAAACATCTCCCTCTCCATAGGGTGTATTAACAGGCAGTATGTTATCCTCCTGATGGCCTACTCAGTCTGTTTTACCAATCTATGCTTCACCAAGACCCTGGTTCCATCCTGGGAAACCAATTCTCCCCAACCCTAACCCTAATTTGAGTCTCAGCCCGTTTTTCCTTTTTGGACTGAAACATACCGCCGTCCACAGAGTGTACCAAATGTCAGTATGGAAGCCATCTTGATGGCGACTCAGTCTGATTCACCAAGCTAGGCTTCACCAAGAACTCGTTTTCTACCTGGCAAGCCACATCTCCCCTTCCCTAGCCCTAACATGAGATTTTACCCCAATTTTCTTGTGCAACTGTAACAAACCGCCGTCCACGCTTTGAAGTAAAAGAAAGAAGGCACCCCGTTCTGATGGCCCACTCAGTCTGTTTTAGCAAGCTTGCCTTCACCAAAGCCCTGATTCCATTCGGGGAAGCCCAGTCTCCCCAATCCTAACCCTAACCTGGTTTTTAACCCTAATTTCCGTTTGGGAATCAAACATCCCCCGTCCAAACAGTGTTCTAAAAGACAGGAGGCAACCCTTGGTGAAGCCCCACTCACTCTATTTCAACATGCTTGGCTTTTCAGAGGCCCTGGTTCACTCCTGGGAAGCCAAGTCTCCACAACCCTAACCCTACCTGGAGTCTTAACCCTAATGTTCTTGTGCGACTGTAACAAACGCCCATCCTCATGTGGTACTAAAAGACAGTAGGCACACGATTCCTTTGGCCCTGTCAGTCTGTTTCACCATGCTTGGCTTCAGCAACACCCTGTTTCCCTTCTGGGAAGCCAAGTCTCCCGACCCCTAACCCTCACTTGGGTCTTAACCCAAATATCCAATATGGAATGAAACATCTCCCTCTCCATAGGGTGTATTAACAGGCAGTATGTTATCCTCCTGATGGCCTACTCAGTCTGTTTTACCAATTTTTGCTTCACCAAGACCCTGGTTCCATCCTGGGAAACCAATTCTCCCCAACCCTAACCCTAATTTGAGTCTTAGCCCTAATTTCCTTTTTGGACTGAAACATACCGCCGTCCACAGAGTGTACCAAATGTCAGTATGGAAGACATCTTGATGTCCCACTCAGTCTGATTCAGCAAGCTAGGCTTCACCAAGGACCCGTTTCCAGCCTGGGAAGCCACATCTCCCCAACCCTAACCCTAACTTGAGACTCAACCTGATTTCGTTGTGCAAATGTAACAAACCCCCATCCTCATGTTGTACTAAAAGACAGTAGGCACACAATTCCTTTGGCCCTCTCAGTCTGTTTCACCATGCTTGGCTTCAGCAACACCGTGTTTCCATTCTGGGAAGCCATATCTCCTGACAGCTAACCCTAACTTGGGTCTTAACCCTAATTTTTTCTTTGGACTGAAACATTTCCCTGTCCACATGGTGTACTAACTGGCAGTATGTTATACTCCTGATGGCCTACTCAGTCTGTTTTACCAATCTAGGCTTCACAAAAACCCTGGTTACATCCTGGGAAGCCAAGTCTCCCCAACCCTAACCCTAATTTGAGTCTCAGGCCTAATTTCCTTTTTGACTGAAAGATACCGCCGTCCACACAGTGTACCAAATGTCAGTATGGAAGACATCTTGATGTCCCACTCAGTCTGATTCAGCAAGCTAGGCTTCACCAAGGACCCGTTTCCAACCTGGGAAGCCACATCTCCCCAACCCTAACCCTAACTTGAGACTTAACCTGATTTCGTTGTGCAAATGTAACAAACCCCCATCCTCATGTTGTACTAAAAGACAGTAGGCACACAATTCCTTTGGCCCTCTCAGTCTGTTTCACCATGCTTGGCTTCAGCAACACCGTGTTTCCATTCTGGGAAGCCATATCTCCTGACAGCTAACCCTAACTTGGGTCTTAACCCTAATTTTTTTTTGGACTGAAACATTTCCCTGTCCACATGGTGTACTAACTGGCAGTATGTTATACTCCTGATGGTCTACTCAGTCTGTTTTACCAATCTAGGCTTCACCAAAACCCTGGTTACATCCTGGGAAGCCAAGTCTCCCCAACCCTAACCCTAATTTGAGTCTCAGGCCTAATTTCCTTTTTGACTGAAACATACCGCCGTCCACAGAGTGTACCAAATGTCAGTATGGAAGACATCTTGATGTCCCACTCAGTCTGATTCAGCAAGCTAGGCTTCACCAAGGACCCGTTTCCAACCTGGGAAGCCACATCTCCCCAACCCTAACACTCACTTGAGACTTAACCTGATTTTCTTGTGCAAATGTAACAAACCCCCATCCTCATGTTGTACTAAAGACAGTAGGCACACAATTCCTTTGGCCCTCTCAGTCTGTTTCACCATGCTTGGCTTTAGCAACACCCTGTTTCCCTTCTGGGAAGCCAAGTCTCCACAATCCTAACCCTACCTGGAGTCTTAACCCTAATGTTCTTGTGCGACTGTAACAAACGCCCATCCACAGGTTGACAGTAGGCACACCACTCCTTTGGCCCTGTCAGTCTGTTTCACCATGCTTGGCTTCAGCAACACCCTGTTTCCCTTCTGGGAAGCCAAGTCTCCCGACCCCTAACCCTCACTTGGGTCTTAACCCAAATTTCCTCTATGGATTGAAACATGTCCCTGTCCATAGGGTGTATTAACAGGCAGTATGTTATCCTCCTGATGGCCTACTCATTCTGTTTTACCAAATTAGGCTTCACCAAGACCCTGGTTCCCTCCTGGGAAAACAAGTCTCCCCAACCCTAAAACTAATTTGAGTCTCAGGCCTAATTTCCCTTTTGGACTGAAACATACTGCCGTCCACAGAGTGTACCAAATGTCAGTATGGAAGACATCTTGATGTCCCACTCAGTCTGATTCAGCAAGTTAGGCTTCACCAAGGACCCGTTTCCAACCTGGGAAGCCACATCTCCCCAACCCTAACCCTAACTTGAGACTTAACCTGATTTTCTTGTGCAAATTTAACAAACCCCCATCCTCATGTGCTACTAAAAGACAGTAGGCACACGATTCGTTTGGCCCTCTCAGTCTGTTTCACCATGCTTGGCTTCAGCAACACCCTGTTTCCCTTCTGGGAAGCCAAGTCTCCCGACCCCTAACCCTCACTTGTGTCTTAACCCAAATATCCTCTATGGAATGAAACATCTCCCTCTCCATAGGGTGTATTAACAGGCAGTATGTTATCCTCCTGATGGCCTACTCAGTCTGTTTTACCAATCTATGCTTCACCAAGACCCTGGTTCCATCCTGGGAAACCAATTCTCCCCAACCCTAACCCTAATTTGAGTCTCAGCCCGTTTTTCCTTTTTGGACTGAAACATACCGCCGTCCACAGAGTGTACCAAATGTCAGTATGGAAGCCATCTTGATGGCGACTCAGTCTGATTCAGCAAGCTAGGCTTCACCAAGAACTCGTTTTCTACCTGGCAAGCCACATCTCCCCTTCCCTAGCCCTAACATGAGATTTTACCCCAATTTTCTTGTGCAACTGTAACAAACCGCCGTCCACGCTTTGAAGTAAAAGAAAGAAGGCACCCCGTTCTGATGGCCCACTCAGTCTGTTTTAGCAAGCTTGCCTTCACCAAAGCCCTGATTCCATTCGGGGAAGCCCAGTCTCCCCAATCCTAACCCTAACCTGGTTTTTAACCCTAATTTCCGTTTGGGAATCAAACATCCCCCGTCCAAACAGTGTTCTAAAAGACAGGAGGCAACCCTTGGTGAAGCCCCACTCACTCTATTTCAACATGCTTGGCTTTTCAGAGGCCCTGGTTCACTCCTGGGAAGCCAAGTCTCCACAACCCTAACCCTACCTGGAGTCTTAACCCTAATGTTCTTGTGCGACTGTAACAAACGCCCATCCACAGGTTGACAGTAGGCACACCACTCCTTTGGCCCTGTCAGTCTGTTTCACCATGCTTGGCTTCAGCAACACCCTGTTTCCCTTCTGGGAAGCCAAGTCTCCCGACCCCTAACCCTCACTTGGGTCTTAACCCAAATTTCCTCTATGGATTGAAACATGTCCCTGTCCATAGGGTGTATTAACAGGCAGTATGTTATCCTCCTGATGGCCTACTCATTCTGTTTTACCAAATTAGGCTTCACCAAGACCCTGGTTCCCTCCTGGGAAAACAAGTCTCCCCAACCCTAAAACTAATTTGAGTCTCAGGCCTAATTTCCTTTTTGGACTGAAACATACTGCCGTCCACAGAGTGTACCAAATGTCAGTATGGAAGACATCTTGATGTCCCACTCAGTCTGATTCAGCAAGTTAGGCTTCACCAAGGACCCGTTTCCAACCTGGGAAGCCACATCTCCCCAACCCTAACCCTAACTTGAGACTTAACCTGATTTTCTTGTGCAAATTTAACAAACCCCCATCCTCATGTCCTACTAAAAGACAGTAGGCACACAATTCGTTTGGCCCTCTCAGTCTGTTTCACCATGCTTGGCTTCAGCAACACCCTGTTTCCCTTCTGGGAAGCCAAGTCTCCCGACCCCTAACCCTCACTTGGGTCTTAACCCAAATATCCTCTATGGAATGAAACATCTCCCTCTCCATAGGGTGTATTAACAGGCAGTATGTCATCCTCCGGATGGCCTACTCAGTCTGTTTTACCAATCTATGCTTCACCAAGACCCTGGTTCCATCCTGGGAAACCAATTCTCCCCAACCCTAACCCTAATTTGAGTCTCAGCCCGTTTTTCCTTTTTGGACTGAAACATACCGCCGTCCACAGAGTGTACCAAATGTCAGTATGGAAGCCATCTTGATGGCGACTCAGTCTGATTCACCAAGCTAGGCTTCACCAAGAACTCGTTTTCTACCTGGCAAGCCACATCTCCCCTTCCCTAGCCCTAACATGAGATTTTACCCCAATTTTCTTGTGCAACTGTAACAAACCGCCGTCCACGCTTTGAAGTAAAAGAAAGAAGGCACCCCGTTCTGATGGCCCACTCAGTCTGTTTTAGCAAGCTTGCCTTCACCAAAGCCCTGATTCCATTCGGGGAAGCCCAGTCTCCCCAATCCTAACCCTAACCTGGTTTTTAACCCTAATTTCCGTTTGGGAATCAAACATCCCCCGTCCAAACAGTGTTCTAAAAGACAGGAGGCAACCCTTGGTGAAGCCCCACTCACTCTATTTCAACATGCTTGGCTTTTCAGAGGCCCTGGTTCACTCCTGGGAAGCCAAGTCTCCACAACCCTAACCCTACCTGGAGTCTTAACCCTAATGTTCTTGTGCGACTGTAACAAACGCCCATCCACAGGTTGACAGTAGGCACACCACTCCTTTGGCCCTGTCAGTCTGTTTCACCATGCTTGGCTTCAGCAACACCCTGTTTCCCTTCTGGGAAGCCAAGTCTCCCGACCCCTAACCCTCACTTGGGTCTTAACCCAAATTTCCTCTATGGAATGAAACATCTCCCTCTCCATAGGGTGTATTAACAGGCAGTATGTTATCCTCCTGATGGCCTACTCAGTCTGTTTTACCAATCTATGCTTCACCAAGACCCTGGTTCCATCCTGGGAAACCAATTCTCCCCAACACTAACCCTAATTTGAGTCTTAGCCCTAATTTCCTTTTTGGACTGAAACATACCGCCGTCCACAGAGTGTACCAAATGTCAGTATGGAAGACATCTTGATGTCCCACTCAGTCTGATTCAGCAAGCTAGGCTTCACCAAGGACCCGTTTCCAGCCTGGGAAGCCACATCTCCCCAACCCTAACCCTAACTTGAGACTCAACCTGATTTCGTTGTGCAAATGTAACAAACCCCCATCCTCATGTTGTACTAAAAGACAGTAGGCACACAATTCCTTTGGCCCTCTCAGTCTGTTTCACCATGCTTGGCTTCAGCAACACCGTGTTTCCATTCTGGGAAGCCATATCTCCTGACAGCTAAACCTAACTTGGGTCTTAACCCTAATTTTTTTCTTCCGACTGAAACATTTCCCTGTCCACATGGTGTACTAACTGGCAGTATGTTATACTCCTGATGGCCTACTCAGTCTGTTTTACCAATCTAGGCTTCACCACAACCCTGGTTACATCCTGGGAAGCCAAGTCTCCCCAACCCTAACCCTAATTTGAGTCTCAACCCTCATTTCCTTTTTGACTGAAAGATACCGCCGTCCACACAGTGTACCAAATGTCAGTATGGAAGACATCTTGATGTCCCACTCAGTCTGATTCAGCAAGCTAGGCTTCACCAAGGACCCATTTCCAACCTGGGAAGCCACATCTCCCCAACCCTAACCCTAACTTGAGACTTAACCTGATTTTCTTGTGCAAATGTAACAAACCCCCATCCTCATGTGGTACTAAAAGACAGTAGGCACACAATTCCTTTGGTCCTCTCAGTCTGTTTCACCATGCTTGGCTTCAGCAACACCCTGTTTCCCTTCTGGGAAGCCAAGTGTCCCGACCCCTAACCCTCACTTGGGTCTTAACCCAAATTTCCTCTATGGAATGAAACATCTCCCTCTCCATAGGGTGTATTAACAGGCAGTATGTTATCCTCCTGATGGCCTACTCAGTCTGTTTTACCAGTTTTTGCTTCACCAAGACCCTGGTTCCATCCTGGGAAACCAATTCTCCCCAACCCTAACCCTAATTTGAGTCTTAGCCCTAATTTCCTTTTTGGACTGAAACATACCGCCGTCCACAGAGTGTACCAAATGTCAGTATGGAAGACATCTTGATGTCCCACTCAGTCTGATTCAGCAAGCTAGGCTTCACCAAGGACCTATTTCCAGCCTGGGAAGCCACATCTCCCCAACCCTAACCCTAACTTGAGACTCAACCTGATTTCGTTGTGCAAATGTAACAAACCCCCATCCTCATGTTGTACTAAAAGACAGTAGGCACACAATTCCTTTGGCCCTCTCAGTCTGTTTCACCATGCTTGGCTTCAGCAACACCGTGTTTCCATTCTGGGAAGCCATATCTCCTGACAGCTAACCCTAACTTGGGTCTTAACCCTAATTTTTTCTTTGGACTGAAACATTTCCCTGTCCACATGGTGTACTAACTGGCAGTATGTTATACTCCTGATGGCCTACTCAGTCTGTTTTACCAATCTAGGCTTCACAAAAACCCTGGTTACATCCTGGGAAGCCAAGTCTCCCCAACCCTAACCCTAATTTGAGTCTCAGGCCTAATTTCCTTTTTGACTGAAAGATACCGCCGTCCACACAGTGTACCAAATGTCAGTATGGAAGACATCTTGATGTCCCACTCAGTCTGATTCAGCAAGCTAGGCTTCACCAAGGACCCGTTTCCAACCTGGGAAGCCACATCTCCCCAACCCTAACCCTAACTTGAGACTTAACCTGATTTCGTTGTGCAAATGTAACAAACCCCCATCCTCATGTTGTACTAAAAGACAGTAGGCACACAATTCCTTTGGCCCTCTCAGTCTGTTTCACCATGCTTGGCTTCAGCAACACCGTGTTTCCATTCTGGGAAGCCATATCTCCTGACCGCTAACCCTAACTTGGGTCTTAACCCTAATTTTTTTTTGGACTGAAACATTTCCCTGTCCACATGGTGTACTAACTGGCAGTATGTTATACTTCTGATGGTCTACTCAGTCTGTTTTACCAATCTAGGCTTCACCAAAACCCTGGTTACATCCTGGGAAGCCAAGTCTCCCCAACCCTAACCCTAATTTGAGTCTCAGGCCTAATTTCCTTTTTGACTGAAACATACCGCCGTCCACAGAGTGTACCAAATGTCAGTATGGAAGACATCTTGATGTCCCACTCAGTCTGATTCAGCAAGCTAGGCTTCACCAAGGACCCGTTTCCAACCTGGGAAGCCACATCTCCCCAACCCTAACACTCACTTGAGACTTAACCTGATTTTCTTGTGCAAATGTAACAAACCCCCATCCTCATGTTGTACTAAAGACAGTAGGCACACAATTCCTTTGGCCCTCTCAGTCTGTTTCACCATGCTTGGCTTTAGCAACACCCTGTTTCCCTTCTGGGAAGCCAAGTCTCCACAACCCTAACCCTACCTGGAGTCTTAACCCTAATGTTCTTGTGCGACTGTAACAAACGCCCATCCACAGGTTGACAGTAGGCACACCACTCCTTTGGCCCTGTCAGTCTGTTTCACCATGCTTGGCTTCAGCAACACCCTGTTTCCCTTCTGGGAAGCCAAGTCTCCCGACCCCTAACCCTCACTTGGGTCTTAACCCAAATTTCCTCTATGGATTGAAACATGTCCCTGTCCATAGGGTGTATTAACAGGCAGTATGTTATCCTCCTGATGGCCTACTCATTCTGTTTTACCAAATTAGGCTTCACCAAGACCCTGGTTCCCTCCTGGGAAAACAAGTCTCCCCAACCCTAAAACAAATTTGAGTCTCAGGCCTAATTTCCTTTTTGGACTGAAACATACTGCCGTCCACAGAGTGTACCAAATGTCAGTATGGAAGACATCTTGATGTCCCACTCAGTCTGATTCAGCAAGTTAGGCTTCACCAAGGACCCGTTTCCAACCTGGGAAGCCACATCTCCCCAACCCTAACCCTAACTTGAGACTTAACCTGATTTTCTTGTGCAAATTTAACAAACCCCCATCCTCATGTCCTACTAAAAGACAGTAGGCACACGATTCGTTTGGCCCTCTCAGTCTGTTTCACCATGCTTGGCTTCAGCAACACCCTGTTTCCCTTCTGGGAAGCCAAGTCTCCCGACCCCTAACCCTCACTTGGGTCTTAACCCAAATATCCTCTATGGAATGAAACATCTCCCTCTCCATAGGGTGTATTAAAAGGCAGTATGTCATCCTCCGGATGGCCTACTCAGTCTGTTTTACCAATCTATGCTTCACCAAGACCCTGGTTCCATCCTGGGAAACCAATTCTCCCCAACCCTAACCCTAATTTGAGTCTCAGCCCGTTTTTCCTTTTTGGACTGAAACATACCGCCGTCCACAGAGTGTACCAAATGTCAGTATGGAAGCCATCTTGATGGCGACTCAGTCTGATTCACCAAGCTAGGCTTCACCAAGAACTCGTTTTCTACCTGGCAAGCCACATCTCCCCTTCCCTAGCCCTAACATGAGATTTTACCCCAATTTTCTTGTGCAACTGTAACAAACCGCCGTCCACGCTTTGAAGTAAAAGAAAGAAGGCACCCCGTTCTGATGGCCCACTCAGTCTGTTTTAGCAAGCTTGCCTTCACCAAAGCCCTGATTCCATTCGGGGAAGCCCAGTCTCCCCAATCCTAACCCTAACCTGGTTTTTAACCCTAATTTCCGTTTGGGAATCAAACATCCCCCGTCCAAACAGTGTTCTAAAAGACAGGAGGCAACCCTTGGTGAAGCCCCACTCACTCTATTTCAACATGCTTGGCTTTTCAGAGGCCCTGGTTCACTCCTGGGAAGCCAAGTCTCCACAACCCTAACCCTACCTGGAGTCTTAACCCTAATGTTCTTGTGCGACTGTAACAAACGCCCATCCACAGGTTGACAGTAGGCACACCACTCCTTTGGCCCTGTCAGTCTGTTTCACCATGCTTGGCTTCAGCAACACCCTGTTTCCCTTCTGGGAAGCCAAGTCTCCCGACCCCTAACCCTCACTTGGGTCTTAACCCAAATTTCCTCTATGGAATGAAACATCTCCCTCTCCATAGGGTGTATTAACAGGCAGTATGTTATCCTCCTGATGGCCTACTCAGTCTGTTTTACCAATCTATGCTTCACCAAGACCCTGGTTCCATCCTGGGAAACCAATTCTCCCCAACCCTAACCCTAATTTGAGTCTTAGCCCTAATTTCCTTTTTGGACTGAAACATACCGCCGTCCACAGAGTGTACCAAATGTCAGTATGGAAGACATCTTGATGTCCCACTCAGTCTGATTCAGCAAGCTAGGCTTCACCAAGGACCCGTTTCCAGGCTGGGAAGCCACATCTCCCCAACCCTAACCCTAACTTGAGACTCAACCTGATTTCGTTGTGCAAATGTAACAAACCCCCATCCTCATGTTGTACTAAAAGACAGTAGGCACACAATTCCTTTGGCCCTCTCAGTCTGTTTCACCATGCTTGGCTTCAGCAACACCGTGTTTCCATTCTGGGAAGCCATATCTCCTGACAGCTAAACCTAACTTGGGTCTTAACCCTAATTTTTTTCTTCCGACTGAAACATTTCCCTGTCCACATGGTGTACTAACTGGCAGTATGTTATACTCCTGATGGCCTACTCAGTCTGTTTTACCAATCTAGGCTTCACCAAAACCCTGGTTACATCCTGGGAAGCCAAGTCTCCCCAACCCTAACCCTAATTTGAGTCTCAACCCTCATTTCCTTTTTGACTGAAAGATACCGCCGTCCACACAGTGTACCAAATGTCAGTATGGAAGACATCTTGATGTCCCACTCAGTCTGATTCAGCAAGCTAGGCTTCACCAAGGACCCATTTCCAACCTGGGAAGCCACATCTCCCCAACCCTAACCCTAACTTGAGACTTAACCTGATTTTCTTGTGCAAATGTAACAAACCCCCATCCTCATGTGGTACTAAAAGACAGTAGGCACACAATTCCTTTGGTCCTCTCAGTCTGTTTCACCATGCTTGGCTTCAGCAACACCCTGTTTCCCTTCTGGGAAGCCAAGTGTCCCGACCCCTAACCCTCACTTGGGTCTTAACCCAAATTTCCTCTATGGAATGAAACATCTCCCTCTCCATAGGGTGTATTAACAGGCAGTATGTTATCCTCCTGATGGCCGACTCAGTCTGTTTTACCAATTTTTGCTTCACCAAGACCCTGGTTCCATCCTGGGAAACCAATTCTCCCCAACCCTAACCCTAATTTGAGTCTTAGCCCTAATTTCCTTTTTGGACTGAAACATACCGCCGTCCACAGAGTGTACCAAATGTCAGTATGGAAGACATCTTGATGTCCCACTCAGTCTGATTCAGCAAGCTAGGCTTCACCAAGGACCTATTTCCAGCCTGGGAAGCCACATCTCCCCAACCCTAACCCGAACTTGAGACTCAACCTGATTTCGTTGTGCAAATGTAACAAACCCCCATCCTCATGTTGTACTAAAAGACAGTAGGCACACAATTCCTTTGGCCCTCTCAGTCTGTTTCACCATGCTTGGCTTCAGCAACACCGTGTTTCCATTCTGGGAAGCCATATCTCCTGACAGCTAACCCTAACTTGGGTCTTAACCCTAATTTTTTCTTTGGACTGAAACATTTCCCTGTCCACATGGTGTACTAACTGGCAGTATGTTATACTCCTGATGGCCTACTCAGTCTGTTTTACCAATCTAGGCTTCACAAAAACCCTGGTTACATCCTGGGAAGCCAAGTCTCCCCAACCCTAACCCTAATTTGAGTCTCAGGCCTAATTTCCTTTTTGACTGAAAGATACCGCCGTCCACACAGTGTACCAAATGTCAGTATGGAAGACATCTTGATGTCCCACTCAGTCTGATTCAGCAAGCTAGGCTTCACCAAGGACCCGTTTCCAACCTGGGAAGCCACATCTCCCCAACCCTAACCCTAACTTGAGACTTAACCTGATTTCGTTGTGCAAATGTAACAAACCCCCATCCTCATGTTGTACTAAAAGACAGTAGGCACACAATTCCTTTGGCCCTCTCAGTCTGTTTCACCATGCTTGGCTTCAGCAACACCGTGTTTCCATTCTGGGAAGCCATATCTCCTGACCGCTAACCCTAACTTGGGTCTTAACCCTAATTTTTTTTTGGACTGAAACATTTCCCTGTCCACATGGTGTACTAACTGGCAGTATGTTATACTCCTGATGGTCTACTCAGTCTGTTTTACCAATCTAGGCTTCACCAAAACCCTGGTTACATCCTGGGAAGCCAAGTCTCCCCAACCCTAACCCTAATTTGAGTCTCAGGCCTAATTTCCTTTTTGACTGAAACATACCGCCGTCCACAGAGTGTACCAAATGTCAGTATGGAAGACATCTTGATGTCCCACTCAGTCTGATTCAGCAAGCTAGGCTTCACCAAGGACCCGTTTCCAACCTGGGAAGCCACATCTCCCCAACCCTAACCCTAACTTGAGACTTAACCTGATTTTCTTGTGCAAATGTAACAAACCCCCATCCTCATGTTGTACTAAAGACAGTAGGCACACAATTCCTTTGGCCCTCTCAGTCTGTTTCACCATGCTTGGCTTTAGCAACACCCTGTTTCCCTTCTGGGAAGCCAAGTCTCCACAACCCTAACCCTACCTGGAGTCTTAACCCTAATGTTCTTGTGCGACTGTAACAAACGCCCATCCACAGGTTGACAGTAGGCACACCACTCCTTTGGCCCTGTCAGTCTGTTTCACCATGCTTGGCTTCAGCAACACCCTGTTTCCCTTCTGGGAAGCCAAGTCTCCCGACCCCTAACCCTCACTTGGGTCTTAACCCAAATTTCCTCTAGGGAATGAAACATGTCCCTGTCCATAGGATGTATTAACAGGCAGTATGTTATCCTCCTGATGGCCTACTCAGTCTGTTTTACCAATCTATGCTTCACCAAGACCCTGGTTCCATCCTGGGAAACCAATTCTCCCCAACCCTAACCCTAATTTGAGTCTTAGCCCTAATTTCCTTTTTGGACTGAAACATACCGCCGTCCACAGAGTGTACCAAATGTCAGTATGGAAGACATCTTGATGTCCCACTCAGTCTGATTCAGCAAGGTAGGCTTCACCAAGGACCTATTTCCAGCCTGGGAAGCCACATCTCCCCAACCCTATCCCTAACTTCTGACTTAACCCTGATTTTCTTGTGCAAATGTAACAAACCACCATCCTCATGTTGTACTAAAAGACAGTAGGCATACAATTCCTTTGGCCCTCTCAGTCTGTTTCACCATGCTTGGCTTCAGCAACACCCTGTTTCCATTCTGAGAAGCCATGTCTCCTGACCGCTAACCCTAACTTGGGTCTTAACCCTAATTTTTTCTTTGGACTGAAACATTTCCCTGTCCACATGGTGTACTAACTGGCAGTATGTTATCCTCCTGATGGCCTACTCAGTCTGTTTTAGCAATCTAGGCTTCACCAAGACCCTGGTTACATCCTGGGAAGCCAAGTCTCCCCAACCCTAACCCTAATTTGAGTCTCAGGCCAAATTTCCTTTTTGGACTGAAACATACCGCCGTCCACAGAGTGTACCAAATGTCAGTATGGAAGCCATCTTGATGTCCCACTCAGTCTGATCCAGCAAGCTAGGCTTCACCAAGGACGCGTTTCCAACCTGGGAAGCCACATCTCCCCAACCCTAACCCTAACTTGAGACTTAACCTGATTTTCTTGTGCGAATGTAACAAACCCCCATCCTCATGTTCTACTAAAAGACAGTAGGCACACAATTCCTTTGGCCCTCTCAGTCTGTTTCACCATGCTTGGCTTCAGCAACACCCTGTTTCCCTTCTGGGAAGCCATGTCTCCTGACCGCTAACCCTAACTTGGGTTTTAACCCTAATTTTTTCCTTGGACTGAAATATTTCCCTGTCCACATGGTGTACTAACTGGCAGTATGTTATACTCCTGATGGCCTACTCAGTCTGTTATACCAATCTAGGCTTCACCAAGACCGTGGTAACATCCTGGGAAGCCAAGTCTCCCCAACCCTAACCCTAATTTGAGTCTCAGGCCAAATTTCCTTTTTGGACTGAAACATACCGCCGTCCACAGAGTGTACCAAATGTCAGTATGGAAGCCATCTTGATGTCCCACTCAGTCTGATCCAGCAAGCTAGGCTTCACCAAGGACGCGTTTCCAACCTGGGAAGCCACATCTCCCCAACCCTAACCCTAACTTGAGACTTAACCTGATTTTCTTGTGCGAATGTAACAAACCCCCATCCTCATGTTCTACTAAAAGACAGTAGGCACACAATTCCTTTGGCCCTCTCAGTCTGTTTCACCATGCTTGGCTTCAGCAACACCCTGTTTCCCTTCTGGGAAGCCATGTCTCCTGACCGCTAACCCTAACTTGGGTTTTAACCCTAATTTTTTCCTTGGACTGAAACATTTCCCTGTCCACATGGTGTACTAACTGGCAGTATGTTATACTCCTGATGGCCTACTCAGTCTGTTATACCAATCTAGGCTTCACCAAAACCCTGGTTACATCCTGGGAAGCCAAGTCTCCCCAACCCTAACCCTAATTTGAGTCTCAGGCCTAATTTCCTTTTTGGACTGAAACATACCGCCGTCCACAGAGTGTACCAAATGTCAGTATGGAAGACATCTTGATGTCCCACTCAGTCTGATTCAGCAAGCTAGGCTTCACCAAGGACGCGTTTCCAACCTGAAAAGCCACATCTCCCCAACCCTAACCCTAACTTGACACTTAACCTGATTTTCTTGTGCAAATGTAAGAAACCCCCATCCTCATGTTGTACTAAAAGACAGTAGGCACACAATTCCTTTGGCCCTCTCAGTCTGTTTCACCATGCTTGGCTTCAGCAACACCCTGTTTCCCTTCTGGGAAGCCATGTCTCCTGACCGCTAACCCTAACTTGGGTCTTAAGCCTAATTTTTTCTTCCGACTGAAACATTTCCCTGTCCACATGGTGTACTAACTGGCAGTATGTTATACTCCTGATGGTCTACTCAGTCTGTTTTACCAATCTAGGCTTCACCAAAACCCTGGTTACATCCTGGGAAGCCAAGTCTCCCCAACCCTAACCCTAATTTGAGTCTCAGGCCTAATTTCCTTTTTGGACTGAAACATACTGCCATCCACAGAGTGTACCAAATGTCAGTATGGAAGACATCTTGATGTCCCTCTCAGTCTGATTCAGCACGTTAGGCTTCACCAAGGACCCGTTTCCAACCTGGGAAGCCACATCTCCCCATCGCTAGCCCTAACATGAGATTTTACCCTAATTTTCTTGTGCAAATGTAACAAACCCCCATCCTCATGTTCTACTAAAAGACAGTAGGCACACGATTCCTTTGGCCCTCTCAGTCTGTTTCACCATGCTTGGCTTCCGCAACACCCTGTTTCCATTCTGGGAAGCCATGTCTCCTGACCGCTAACCCTAACTTGGGTCTTAACCCTAATTTTTTCTTTGGACTGAAACATTTCCCTGTCCACATGTTGTACTAACTGGCAGTATGTTATACTCCTGATGGCCTACTCAGTCTGTTTTACCAATCTAGGCTTCACCAAAACCCTGGTTACATCCTGGGAAGCCAAGTCTCCCCAACCCTAACCCTATTTTGAGTCTCAGGCCTAATTTCCTTTTTGACTGAAAGATACCGCCGTCCACACAGTGTACCAAATGTCAGTATGGAAGACATCTTGATGTCCCACTCAGTCTGATTCAGCAAGCTAGGCTTCACCAAGGACCCGTTTCCAACCTGGGAAGCCACATCTCCCCAACCCTAACCCTAACTTGAGACTTAACCTGATTTCGTTGTGCAAATGTAACAAACCCCCATCCTCATGTTGTACTAAAAGACAGTAGGAACACAATTCCTTTGGCCCTCTCAGTCTGTTTCACCATGCTTGGCTTCAGCAACACCGTGTTTCCATTCTGGGAAGCCATATCTCCTGACCGCTAACCCTAACTTGGGTCTTAACCCTAATTTTTTTTTGGACTGAAACATTTCCCTGTCCACATGGTGTACTAACTGGCAGTATGTTATACTCCTGATGGTCTACTCAGTCTGTTTAACCAATCTAGGCTTCACCAAAACCCTGGTTACATCCTGGGAAGCCAAGTCTCCCCAACCCTAACGCTAATTTGAGTCTCAGGCCTAATTTCCTTTTTGACTGAAACATACCGCCGTCCACAGAGTGTACCAAATGTCAGTATGGAAGACATCTTGATGTCCCACTCAGTCTGATTCAGCAAGCTAGGCTTCACCAAGGACCCGTTTCCAACCTGGGAAGCCACATCTCCCCAACCCTAACACTCACTTGAGACTTAACCTGATTTTCTTGTGCAAATGTAACAAACCCCCATCCTCATGTTGTACTAAAGACAGTAGGCACACAATTCCTTTGGCCCTCTCAGTCTGTTTCACCATGCTTGGCTTTAGCAACACCCTGTTTCCCTTCTGGGAAGCCAAGTCTCCACAACCCTAACCCTACCTGGAGTCTTAACCCTAATGTTCTTGTGCGACTGTAACAAACGCCCATCCACAGGTTGACAGTAGGCACACCACTCCTTTGGCCCTGTCAGTCTGTTTCACCATGCTTGGCTTCAGCAACACCCTGTTTCCCTTCTGGGAAGCCAAGTCTCCCGACCCCTAACCCTCACTTGGGTCTTAACCCAAATTTCCTGTATGGAATGAAACATCTCCCTGTCCATAGGGTGTATTAACAGGCAGTATGTTATCCTCCTGATGGCCTACTCAGTCTGTTTTACCAATCTATGCTTCACCAAGACCCTGGTTCCATCCTGGGAAACCAATTCTCCCCAACCCTAACCCTAATTTGAGTCTTAGCCCTAATTTCCTTTTTGGACTGAAACATACCGCCGTCCACAGAGTGTACCAAATGTCAGTATGGAAGACATCTTGATGTCCCACTCAGTCTGATTCAGCAAGCTAGGCTTCACCAAGGACCTATTTCCAGCCTGGGAAGCCACATCTCCCCAACCCTAACCCTAACTTCTGACTTAACCCTGATTTTCTTGTGCAAATGTAACAAACCCCCATCCTCATGTTGTACTAAAAGACAGTAGGCATACAATTCCTTTGGCCCTCTCAGTCTGTTTCACCATGCTTGGCTTCAGCAACACCCTGTTTCCATTCTGAGAAGCCATGTCTCCTGACCGCTAACCCTAACTTAGGTCTTAACCCTAATTTTTTCTTTGGACTGAAACATTTCCCTGTCCACATGGTGTACTAACTGGCAGTATGTTATCCTCCTGATGGCCTACTCAGTCTGTTTTAGCAATCTAGGCTTCACCAAGACCCTGGTTACATCCTGGGAAGCCAAGTCTCCCCAACCCTAACCCTAATTTGAGTCTCAGGCCAAATTTCCTTTTTGGACTGAAACATACCGCCGTCCACAGAGCGTACCAAATGTCAGTATGGAAGCCATCTTGATGTCCCACTCAGTCTGATCCAGCAAGCTAGGCTTCACCAAGGATGCGTTTCCAACCTGGGAAGCCACATCTCCCCAACCCTAACCCTAACTTGAGACTTAACCTGATTTTCTTGTGCGAATGTAACAAACCCCCATCCTCATGTTCTACTAAAAGACAGTAGGCACACAATTCCTTTGGCCCTCTCAGTCTGTTTCACCATGCTTGGCTTCAGCAACACCCTGTTTCCCTTCTGGGAAGCCATGTCTCCTGACCGCTAACCCTAACTTGGGTTTCAACCCTAATTTTTTCCTTGGACTGAAACATTTCCCTGTCCACATGGTGTACTAACTGGCAGTATGTTATCCTCCTGATGGCCTACTCAGTCTGTTATACCAATCTAGGCTTCACCAAAACCCTGGTTACATCCTGGGAAGCCAAGTCTCCCCAACCCTAACCCTAATTTGAGTCTCAGGCCTAATTTCCTTTTTGGACTGAAACATAACGCCGTCCACAGAGTGTACCAAATGTCAGTATGGAAGACATCTTGATGTCCCACTCAGTCTGATTCAGCAAGCTAGGCTTCACCAAGGACGCGTTTCCAACCTGGAAAGCCACATCTCCCCAACCCTAACCCTAACTTGACACTTAACCTGATTTTCTTGTGCAAATGTAAGAAACCCCCATCCTCATGTTGTACTAAAAGACAGTAGGCACACAATTCCTTTGGCCCTCTCAGTCTGTTTCACCATGCTTGGCTTCAGCAACACCCTGTTTCCCTTCTGGGAAGCCATGTCTCCTGACCGCTAACCCTAACTTGGGTCTTAAGCCTAATTTTTTCTTCCGACTGAAACATTTCCCTGTCCACATGGTGTACTAACTGGCAGTATGTCATACTCCTGATGGTCTACTCAGTCTGTTTTACCAATCTAGGCTTCACCAAAACCCTGGTTACATCCTGGGAAGCCAAGTCTCCCCAACCCTAAAACAAATTTGAGTCTCAGGCCTAATTTCCTTTTTGGACTGAAACATACTGCCATCCACAGAGTGTACCAAATGTCAGTATGGAAGACATCTTGATGTCCCTCTCAGTCTGATTCAGCACGTTAGGCTTTACCAAGGACCCGTTTCCAACCTGGGAAGCCACATCTCCCCAACCCTAACCCTAACTTGAGACTTAACCTGATTTCGTTGTGCAAATGTAACAAACCCCCATCCTCATGTTGTACTAAAAGACAGTAGGCACACAATTCCTTTGGCCCTCTCAGTCTGTTTCACCATGCTTGGCTTCAGCAACACCGTGTTTCCATTCTGGGAAGCCATATCTCCTGACCGCTAACCCTAACTTGGGTCTTAACCCTAATTTTTTTTTGGACTGAAACATTTCCCTGTCCACATGGTGTACTAACTGGCAGTATGTTATACTCCTGATGGTCTACTCAGTCTGTTTTACCAATCTAGGCTTCACCAAAACCCTGGTTACATCCTGGGAAGCCAAGTCTCCCCAACCCTAACCCTAATTTGAGCCTCAGGCCTAATTTCCTTTTTGGACTGAAACATACTGCCATCCACAGAGTGTACCAAATGTCAGTATGGAAGACATCTTGATGTCCCTCTCAGTCTGATTCAGCACGTTAGGCTTCACCAAGGACCCGTTTCCAACCTGGGAAGCCACATCTCCCCATCGCTAGCCCTAACATGAGATTTTACCCTAATTTTCTTGTGCAAATGTAACAAACCCCCATCCTCATGTTCTACTAAAAGACAGTAGGCACACGATTCCTTTGGCCCTCTCAGTGTGTTTCACCATGCTTGGCTTCCGCAACACCCTGTTTCCATTCTGGGAAGCCATGTCTCCTGACCGCTAACCCTAACTTGGGTCTTAACCCTAATTTTTTCTTTGGACTGAAACATTTCCCTGTCCACATGGTGTACTAACTGGCAGTATGTTATACTCCTGATGGTCTACTCAGTCTGTTTTGCCAATCTAGGCTTCACCAAAACCCTGGTTACATCCTGGGAAGCCAAGTCTCCCCAACCCTAACCCTAATTTGAGTCTCAGGCCTAATTTCCTTTTGGGACTGAAACATACTGCCGTCCACAGAGTGTACCAAATGTCAGTATGGAAGACATCTTGATGTCCCACTCAGTCTGATTCAGCAAGTTAGGCTTCACCAAGGACCCGTTTCCAACCTGGGAAGCCACATCTCCCCAACCCTAACCCTCACATGAGACTTAACCTGATTTTCTTGTGCAAATGTAAGAAACCCCCATCCTCATGTTGTACTAAAAGACAGTAGGCACACGATTCCTTTGGCCCTCTCAGTCTGTTTCACCATGCTTGGCTTCAGCAACACCCTGTTTCCCTTCTGGGAAGCCAAGTCTCCTGACCCCTAACCCTCACTTGGGTCTTAACCCAAATATCCTCTATGGAATGAAACATCTCCCTCTCCATAGGGTGTATTAACAGGCAGTATGTTATCCTCCTGATGGCCTACTCAGTCTGTTTTACCAATCCATGCTTCACCAAGACCCTGGTTCCATCCTGGGAAACCAATTCTCCCCAACCCTAACCCTAATTTGAGTCTTAGCCCTTTTTTCCTTTTTGGACTGAAACATACCGCCGTCCACAGAGTGTACCAAATGTCAGTATGGAAGCCATCTTGATGGCGACTCAGTCTGATTCAGCAAGCTAGGCTTCACCAAGAACTCGTTTTCTACCTGGCAAGCCACATCTCCCCATCCCTAGCCCTAACATGAGATTTTACCCCAATTTTCTTGTGCAACTGTAACAAACCGCCGTCCACGCTTTGTAGTAAAAGAAAGAAGGCACCCCGTTCTGATGGCCCACTCAGTCTGTTTTAGCAAGCTTGCCTTCACCAAAGCCCTGTTTCCATTCGGGGAAGCCCAGTCTCCCCAATCCTAACCCTAACCTGGTTTTTAACCCTAATTTCCGTTTGGGAATCAAACATCCCCCGTCCAAACAGTGTTCTAAAAGACAGGAGGCAACCCTTGGTGAAGACCCATTCACTCTATTTCAACATGCTTGGCTTTTCAGAGGCCCTGGTTCACTCCTGGGAAGCCAAGTCTCCACAACCCTAACCCTACCTGGAGTCTTAACCCTAATGTTCTTGTGCGACTGTAACAAACGCCCATCCACAGGTTGACAGTAGGCACACCACTCCTTTGGCCCTGTCAGTCTGTTTCACCATGCTTGGCTTCAGCAACACCCTGTTTCCCTTCTGGGAAGCCAAGTCTCCCGACCCCTAACCCTCACTTGGGTCTTAACCCAAATTTCCTCTATGGAATGAAACAAGTCCCTGTCCATAGGGTGTATTAACAGGCAGTATGTTATCCTCCTGATGGCCTACTCAGTCTGTTTTACCAATCTATGCTTCACCAAGACCCTGGTTCCATCCTGGGAAACCAATTCTCCCCAACCCTAACCCTAATTTGAGTCTTAGCCCTAATTTCCTTTTTGGACTGAAACATACCGCCGTCCACAGAGTGTACCAAATGTCAGTATGGAAGACATCTTGATGTCCCACTCAGTCTGATTCAGCAAGCTAGGCTTCACCAAGGACCTATTTCCAGCCTGGGAAGCCACATCTCCCCAACCCTAACCCTAACTTGAGACTCAACCTGATTTCGTTGTGCAAATGTAACAAACCCCCATCCTCATGTTGTACTAAAAGACAGTAGGCACACAATTCCTTTGGCCCTCTCAGTCTGTTTCACCATGCTTGGCTTCAGCAACACCGTGTTTCCATTCTGGGAAGCCATATCTCCTGACCGCTAACCCTAACTTGGGTCTTAACCCTAATTTTTTTCTTCCGACTGAAACATTTCCCTGTCCACATGGTGTACTAACTGGCAGTATGTTATACTCCTGATGGCCTACTCAGTCTGTTTTACCAATCTAGGCTTCACCAAAACCCTGGTTACATTCCGGGAAGCCAAGTCTCCCCAACCCTAACCCTAATTTGAGTCTCAACCCTCATTTCCTTTTGGGACTGAAACATACCGCCGTCCACAGAGTGTACCAAATGTCAGTATGGAAGACATCTTGATGTCCCACTCAGTCTGATTCAGCAAGCTAGGCTTCACCAAGGACCCATTTCCAACCTGGGAAGCCACATCTCCCCAACCCTAACCCTAACTTGAGACTTAACCTGATTTTCTTGTGCAAATGTAACAAACCCCCATCCTCATGTGGTACTAAAAGACAGTAGGCACACAATTCCTTTGGTCCTCTCAGTCTGTTTCACCATGCTTGGCTTCAGCAACACCCTGTTTCCCTTCTGGGAAGCCAAGTCTCCCGACCCCTAACCCTCACTTGGGTCTTAACCCAAATTTCCTCTATGGAATGAAACATCTCCCTCTCCATAGGGTGTATTAACAGGCAGTATGTTATCCTCCTGATGGCCTACTCAGTCTGTTTTACCAATCTATGCTTCACCAAGACCCTGGTTCCATCCTGGGAAACCAATTCTCCCCAACCCTAACCCTAATTTGAATCTCAGCCCGTTTTTCCTTTTTGGACTGAAACATACCGCCGTCCACAGAGTGTACCAAATGTCAGTATGGAAGCCATCTTGATGGCGACTCAGTCTGATTCACCAAGCTAGGCTTCACCAAGAACTCGTTTTCTACCTGGCAAGCCACATCTCCCCATCCCTAGCCCTAACATGAGATTTTACCCCAATTTTCTTGTGCAACTGTAACAAACCGCCGTCCACGCTTTGTAGTAAAAGAAAGAAGGCACCCCGTTCTGATGGCCCACTCAGTCTGTTTTAGCAAGCTTGCCTTCACCAAAGCCCTGTTTCCATTCGGGGAAGCCCAGTCTCCCCAATCCTAACCCTAACCTGGGTTTTAACCCTAATTTCCGTTTGGGAATCAAACATCCCCCGTCCAAACAGTGTTCTAAAAGACAGGAGGCAACCCTTGGTGAAGCCCCACTCACTCTATTTCAACATGCTTGGCTTTTCAGAGGCCCTGGTTCACTCCTGGGAAGCCAAGTCTCCACAACCCTAACCCTACCTGGAGTCTTAACCCTAATGTTCTTGTATGACTGTAACAAACGCCCATTCACAGGTTGACAGTAGGCACACCACTCCTTTGGCCCTGTCAGTCTGTTTCACCATGCTTGGCTTCAGCAACACCCTGTTTCCCTTCTGGGAAGCCAAGTCTCCCGACCCCTAACCCTCACTTGGGTCTTAACCCAAATTTCCTCTATGGATTGAAACATGTCCCTGTCCATAGGGTGTATTAACAGGCAGTATGTTATCCTCCTGATGGCCTACTCAGTCTGTTTTACCAAATTAGGCTTCACCAAGACCCTGGTTCCCTCCTGGGAAAACAAGTCTCCCCAACCCTAAAACTAATTTGAGTCTCAGGCCTAATTTCCTTTTTGGACTGAAACATACTGCCGTCCACAGAGTGTACCAAATGTCAGTATGGAAGACATCTTGATGTCCCACTCAGTCTGATTCAGCAAGTTAGGCTTCACCAAGGACCCGTTTCCAACCTGGGAAGCCACATCTCCCCAACCCTAACCCTAACTTGAGATTTAACCTGATTTTCTTGTGCAAATTTAACAAACCCCCATCCTCATGTCCTACTAAAAGACAGTAGGCACACGATTCGTTTGGCCCTCTCAGTCTGTTTCACCATGCTTGGCTTCAGCAACACCCTGTTTCCCTTCTGGGAAGCCAAGTCTCCCGACCCCTAACCCTCACTTGGGTCTTAACCCTAATATCCAATATGGAATGAAACATCTCCCTCTCCATAGGGTGTATTAACAGGCAGTATGTTATCCTCCTGATGGCCTACTCAGTCTGTTTTACCAATTTTTGCTTCACCAAGACCCTGGTTCCGTCCTGGGAAACCAATTCTCCCCAACCCTAACCCTAATTTGAGTCTTAGCCCTAATTTCCTTTTTGGACTGAAACATACCGCCGTCCACAGAGTGTACCAAATGTCAGTATGGAAGACATCTTGATGTCCCACTCAGTCTGATTCAGCAAGCTAGGCTTCACCAAGGACCTATTTCCAGCCTGGGAAGCCACATCTCCCCAACCCTAACCCTAACTTGAGACTCAACCTGATTTCGTTGTGCAAATGTAACAAACCCCCATCCTCATGTGGTACTAAAAGACAGTAGACACACAATTCCTTTGGTCCTCTCAGTCTGTTTCACCATGCTTGGCTTCAGCAACACCCTGTTTCCCTTCTGGGAAGCCAAGTCTCCCGACCCCTAACCCTCACTTGGGTCTTAACCCAAATTTCCTCTATGGAATGAAACATCTCCCTCTCCATAGGGTGTATTAACAGGCAGTATGTTATCCTCCTGATGGCCTACTCAGTCTGTTTTACCAATCTATGCTTCACCAAGACCCTGGTTCCATCCTGGGAAACCAATTCTCCCCAACCCTAACCCTAATTTGAATCTCAGCCCGTTTTTCCTTTTTGGACTGAAACATACCGCCGTCCACAGAGTGTACCAAATGTCAGTATGGAAGCCATCTTGATGGCGACTCAGTCTGATTCACCAAGCTAGGCTTCACCAAGAACTCGTTTTCTACCTGGCAAGCCACATCTCCCCATCCCTAGCCCTAACATGAGATTTTACCCCAATTTTCTTGTGCAACTGTAACAAACCGCCGTCCACGCTTTGTAGTAAAAGAAAGAAGGCACCCCGTTCTGATGGCCCACTCAGTCTGTTTTAGCAAGCTTGCCTTCACCAAAGCCCTGTTTCCATTCGGGGAAGCCCAGTCTCCCCAATCCTAACCCTAACCTGGTTTTTAACCCTAATTTCCGTTTGGGAATCAAACATCCCCCGTCCAAACAGTGTTCTAAAAGACAGGAGGCAACCCTTGGTGAAGCCCCACTCACTCTATTTCAACATGCTTGGCTTTTCAGAGGCCCTGGTTCACTCCTGGGAAGCCAAGTCTCCACAACCCTAACCCTACCTGGAGTCTTAACCCTAATGTTCTTGTGCGACTGTAACAAACGCCCATCCACAGGTTGACAGTAGGCACACCACTCCTTTGGCCCTGTCAGTCTGTTTCACCATGCTTGGCTTCAGCAACACCCTGTTTCCCTTCTGGGAAGCCAAGTCTCCCGACCCCTAACCCTCACTTGGGTCTTAACCCAAATTTCCTCTATGGATTGAAACATGTCCCTGTCCATAGGGTGTATTAACAGGCAGTATGTTATCCTCCTGATGGCCTACTCAGTCTGTTTTACCAAATTAGGCTTCACCAAGACCCTGGTTCCCTCCTGGGAAAACAAGTCTCCCCAACCCTAAAACTAATTTGAGTCTCAGGCCTAATTTCCTTTTTGGACTGAAACATACTGCCGTCCACAGAGTGTACCAAATGTCAGTATGGAAGACATCTTGATGTCCCTCTCAGTCTGATTCAGCACGTTAGGCTTCACCAAGGACCCGTTTCCAACCTGGGAAGCCACATCTCCCCAACCCTAACCCTAACTTGAGACTTAACCTGATTTCGTTGTGCAAATGTAACAAACCCCCATCCTCATGTCCTACTAAAAGACAGTAGGCACACGATTCGTTTGGCCCTCTCAGTCTGTTTCACCATGCTTGGCTTCAGCAACACCCTGTTTCCCTTCTGGGAAGCCAAGTCTCCCGACCCCTAACCCTCACTTGGGTCTTAACCCAAATATCCAATATGGAATGAAACATCTCCCTCTCCATAGGGCGTATTAACAGGCAGTATGTTATCCTCCTGATGGCCTACTCAGTCTGTTTTACCAATTTTTGCTTCACCAAGACCCTGGTTCCATCCTGGGAAACCAATTCTCCCCAACCCTAACCCTAATTTGAGTCTTAGCCCTAATTTCCTTTTTGGACTGAAACATACCGCCGTCCACACAGTGTACCAAATGTCAGTATGGAAGACATCTTGATGTCCCACTCAGTCTGATTCAGCAAGCTAGGCTTCACCAAGGAGCTATTTCCAGCCTGGGAAGCCACATCTCCCCAACCCTAACCCTAACTTCTGACTTAACCCTGATTTTCTTGTGCAAATGTAACAAACCCCCATCCTCATGTTGTACTAAAAGACAGTAGGCATACAATTCCTTTGGCCCTCTCAGTCTGTTTCACCATGCTTGGCTTCAGCAACACCCTGTTTCCATTCTGAGAAGCCATGTCTCCTGACAGCTAACCCTAACTTAGGTCTTAACCCTAATTTTTTCTTTGGACTGAAACATTTCCCTGTCCACATGGTGTACTAACTGGCAGTATGTTATCCTCCTGATGGCCTACTCAGTCTGTTTTAGCAATCTAGGCTTCACCAAGACCCTGGTTACATCCTGGGAAGCCAAGTCTCCCCAACCCTAACCCTAATTTGAGTCTCAGGCCAAATTTCCTTTTTGGACTGAAACATACCGCCGTCCACAGAGAGTACCAAATGTCAGTATGGAAGCCATCTTGATGTCCCACTCAGTCTGATCCAGCAAGCTAGGCTTCACCAAGGACCCGTTTCCAACCTGGGAAGCCACATCTCCCCAACCCTAACCCTAACTTGAGACTTAACCTGATTTCGTTGTGCAAATGTAACAAACCCCCATCCTCATGTTGTACTAAAAGACAGTAGGCACACAATTCCTTTGGCCCTCTCAGTCTGTTTCACCATGCTTGGCTTCAGCAACACCGTGTTTCCATTCTGGGAAGCCATATCTCCTGACCGCTAACCCTAACTTGGGTCTTAACCCTAATTTTTTTTTGGACTGAAACATTTCCCTGTCCACATGGTGTACTAACTGGCAGTATGTTATACTCCTGATGGTCTACTCAGTCGGTTTTACCAATCTAGGCTTCACCAAAACCCTGGTTACATCCTGGGAAGCCAAGTCTCCCCAACCCTAACCCTAATTTGAGTCTCAGGCCTAATTTCCTTTTTGGACTGAAACATAACGCCGTCCACAGAGTGTACCAAATGTCAGTATGGAAGACATCTTGATGTCCCACTCAGTCTGATTCAGCAAGCTAGGCTTCACCAAGGACGCGTTTCCAACCTGGAAAGCCACATCTCCCCAACCCTAACACTAACTTGACACTTAACCTGATTTTCTTGTGCAAATGTAAGAAACCCCCATCCTCATGTTGTACTAAAAGACAGTAGGCACACAATTCCTTTGGCCCTCTCAGTCTGTTTCACCATGCTTGGCTTCAGCAACACCCTGTTTCCCTTCTGGGAAGCCATGTCTCCTGACCGCTAACCCTAATTTGGGTCTTAAGCCTAATTTTTTCTTCCGACTGAAACATTTCCCTGTCCACATGGTGTACTAACTGGCAGTATGTCATACTCCTGATGGTCTACTCAGTATGTTTTACCAATCTAGGCTTCACCAAAACCCTGGTTACATCCTGGGAAGCCAAGTCTCCCCAACCCTAAAACAAATTTGAGTCTCAGGCCTAATTTCCTTTTTGGACTGAAACATACTGCCATCCACAGAGTGTACCAAATGTCAGTATGGAAGACATCTTGATGTCCCTCTCAGTCTGATTCAGCACGTTAGGCTTCACCAAGGACCCGTTTCCAACCTGGGAAGCCACATCTCCCCAACCCTAACCCTAACTTGAGACTTAACCTGATTTCGTTGTGCAAATGTAACAAACCCCCATCCTCATGTCCTACTAAAAGACAGTAGGCACACGATTCGTTTGGCCCTCTCAGTCTGTTTCACCATGCTTGGCTTCAGCAACACCCTGTTTCCCTTCTGGGAAGCCAAGTCTCCCGACCCCTAACCCTCACTTGGGTCTTAACCCAAATATCCAATATGGAATGAAACATCTCCCTCTCCATAGGGCGTATTAACAGGCAGTATGTTATCCTCCTGATGGCCTACTCAGTCTGTTTTACCAATTTTTGCTTCACCAAGACCCTGGTTCCATCCTGGGAAACCAATTCTCCCCAACCCTAACCCTAATTTGAGTCTTAGCCCTAATTTCCTTTTTGGACTGAAACATACCGCCGTCCACAGAGTGTACCAAATGTCAGTATGGAAGACATCTTGATGTCCCACTCAGTCTGATTCAGCAAGCTAGGCTTCACCAAGGACCTATTTCCAGCCTGGGAAGCCACATCTCCCCAACCCTAACCCTAACTTGAGACTCAACCTGATTTCGTTGTGCAAATGTAACAAACCCCCATCCTCATGTTGTACTAAAAGACAGTAGGCACACAATTCCTTTGGCCCTCTCAGTCTGTTTCACCATGCTTGGCTTCAGCAACACCGTGTTTCCATTCTGGGAAGCCATATCTCCTGACAGCTAACCCTAACTTGGGTCTTAACCCTAATTTTTTTCTTCCGACTGAAACATTTCCCTGTCCACATGGTGTACTAACTGGCAGTATGTTATACTCCTGATGGCCTACTCAGTCTGTTTTACCAATCTAGGCTTCACCAAAACCCTGGTTACATCCTGGGAAGCCAAGTCTCCCCAACCCTAACCCTAATTTGAGTCTCAGGCCTAATTTCCTTTTTGACTGAAAGATACCGCCGTCCACACAGTGTACCAAATGTCAGTATGGAAGACATCTTGATGTCCCACTCAGTCTGATTCAGCAAGCTAGGCTTCACCAAGGACCCGTTTCCAACCTGGGAAGCCACATCTCCCCAACCCTAACCCTAACTTGAGACTTAACCTGATTTCGTTGTGCAAATGTAACAAACCCCCATCCTCATGTTGTACTAAAAGACAGTAGGAACACAATTCCTTTGGCCCTCTCAGTCTGTTTCACCATGCTTGGCTTCAGCAACACCGTGTTTCCATTCTGGGAAGCCATATCTCCTGACCGCTAACCCTAACTTGGGTCTTAACCCTAATTTTTTCCTTGGACTGAAACATTTCCCTGTCCACATGGTGTACTAACTGGCAGTATGTTATACTCCTGATGGTCTACTCAGTCTGTTTTACCAATCTAGGCTTCACCAAAACCCTGGTTACATCCTGGGAAGCCAAGTCTCCCCAACCCTAACCCTAATTTGAGTCTCAGGCCTAATTTCCTTTTTGACTGAAACATACCGCCGTCCACAGAGTGTACCAAATGTCAGTATGGAAGACATCTTGATGTCCCACTCAGTCTGATTCAGCAAGCTAGGCTTCACCAAGGACCCGTTTCCAACCTGGGAAGCCACATCTCCCCAACCCTAACACTCACTTGAGACTTAACCTGATTTTCTTGTGCAAATGTAACAAACCCCCATCCTCATGTCCTACTAAAAGACAGTAGGCACACAATTCCTTTGGCCCTCTCAGTCTGTTTCACCATACTTGGCTTTAGCAACACCCTGTTTCCCATCTGGGAAGCCAAGTCTCCACAGCCCTAACCCTACCTGGAGTCTTAACCCTAATGTTCTTGTGCGACTGTAACAAACGCCCATCCACAGGTTGACAGTAGGCACACCACTCCTTTGGCCCTGTCAGTCTGTTTCACCATGCTTGGCTTCAGCAACACCCTGTTTCCCTTCTGGGAAGCCAAGTCTCCCGACCCCTAACCCTCACTTGGGTCTTAACCCAAATTTCCTCTATGGAATGAAACATCTCCCTGTCCATAGGGTGTATTAACAGGCAGTATGTTATCCTCCTGATGGCCTACTCAGTCTGTTTTACCAATCTATGCTTCACCAAGACCCTGGTTCCATCCTGGGAAACCAATTCTCCCCAACCCTAACCCTAATTTGAGTCTTAGCCCTAATTTCCTTTTTGGACTGAAACATACCGCCGTCCACAGAGTGTACCAAATGTCAGTATGGAAGACATCTTGATGTCCCACTCAGTCTGATTCAGCAAGCTAGGCTTCACCAAGGAGCTATTTCCAGCCTGGGAAGCCACATCTCCCCAACCCTAACCCTAACTTCTGACTTAACCCTGATTTTCTTGTGCAAATGTAACAAACCCCCATCCTCATGTTGTACTAAAAGACAGTAGGCATACAATTCCTTTGGCCCTCTCAGTCTGTTTCACCATGCTTGGCTTCAGCAACACCCTGTTTCCATTCTGAGAAGCCATGTCTCCTGACAGCTAACCCTAACTTAGGTCTTAACCCTAATTTTTTCTTTGGACTGAAACATTTCCCTGTCCACATGGTGTACTAACTGGCAGTATGTTATCCTCCTGATGGCCTACTCAGTCTGTTTTAGCAATCTAGGCTTCACCAAGACCCTGGTTACATCCTGGGAAGCCAAGTCTCCCCAACCCTAACCCTAATTTGAGTCTCAGGCCAAATTTCCTTTTTGGACTGAAACATACCGCCGTCCACAGAGAGTACCAAATGTCAGTATGGAAGCCATCTTGATGTCCCACTCAGTCTGATCCAGCAAGCTAGGCTTCACCAAGGACCCGTTTCCAACCTGGGAAGCCACATCTCCCCAACCCTAACCCTAACTTGAGACTTAACCTGATTTCGTTGTGCAAATGTAACAAACCCCCATCCTCATGTTGTACTAAAAGACAGTAGGCACACAATTCCTTTGGCCCTCTCAGTCTGTTTCACCATGCTTGGCTTCAGCAACACCGTGTTTCCATTCTGGGAAGCCATATCTCCTGACCGCTAACCCTAACTTGGGTCTTAACCCTAATTTTTTTTTGGACTGAAACATTTCCCTGTCCACATGGTGTACTAACTGGCAGTATGTTATACTCCTGATGGTCTACTCAGTCGGTTTTACCAATCTAGGCTTCACCAAAACCCTGGTTACATCCTGGGAAGCCAAGTCTCCCCAACCCTAACCCTAATTTGAGTCTCAGGCCTAATTTCCTTTTTGGACTGAAACATACCGCCGTCCACAGAGTGTACCAAATGTCAGTATGGAAGACATCTTGATGTCCCACTCAGTCTGATTCAGCAAGCTAGGCTTCACCAAGGACGCGTTTCCAACCTGGAAAGCCACATCTCCCCAACCCTAACCCTAACTTGACACTTAACCTGATTTTCTTGTGCAAATGTAAGAAACCCCCATCCTCATGTTGTACTAAAAGACAGTAGGCACACAATTCCTTTGGCCCTCTCAGTCTGTTTCACCATGCTTGGCTTCAGCAACACCCTGTTTCCCTTCTGGGAAGCCATGTCTCCTGACCGCTAACCCTAACTTGGGTCTTAAGCCTAATTTTTTCTTCCGACTGAAACATTTCCCTGTCCACATGGTGTACTAACTGGCAGTATGTCATACTCCTGATGGTCTACTCAGTCTGTTTTACCAATCTAGGCTTCACCAAAACCCTGGTTACATCCTGGGAAGCCAAGTCTCCCCAACCCTAAAACAAATTTGAGTCTCAGGCCTAATTTCCTTTTTGGACTGAAACATACTGCCATCCACAGAGTGTACCAAATGTCAGTATGGAAGACATCTTGATGTCCCTCTCAGTCTGATTCAGCACGTTAGGCTTCACCAAGGACCCGTTTCCAACCTGGGAAGCCACATCTCCCCAACCCTAACCCTAACTTGAGACTTAACCTGATTTCGTTGTGCAAATGTAACAAACCCCCATCCTCATGTTGTACTAAAAGACAGTAGGCACACAATTCCTTTGGCCCTCTCAGTCTGTTTCACCATGCTTGGCTTCAGCAACACCGTGTTTCCATTCTGGGAAGCCATATCTCCTGACCGCTAACCCTAACTTGGGTCTTAACCCTAATTTTTTTTTGGACTGAAACATTTCCCTGTCCACATGGTGTACTAACTGGCAGTATGTTATACTCCTGATGGTCTACTCAGTCTGTTTTACCAATCTAGGCTTCACCAAAACCCTGGTTACATCCTGGGAAGCCAAGTCTCCCCAACCCTAACCCTAATTTGAGCCTCAGGCCTAATTTCCTTTTTGGACTGAAACATACTGCCATCCACAGAGTGTACCAAATGTCAGTATGGAAGACATCTTGATGTCCCTCTCAGTCTGATTCAGCACGTTAGGCTTCACCAAGGACCCGTTTCCAACCTGGGAAGCCACATCTCCCCATCGCTAGCCCTAACATGAGATTTTACCCTAATTTTCTTGTGCAAATGTAACAAACCCCCATCCTCATGTTCTACTAAAAGACAGTAGGCACACGATTCCTTTGGCCCTCTCAGTGTGTTTCACCATGCTTGGCTTCCGCAACACCCTGTTTCCATTCTGGGAAGCCATGTCTCCTGACCGCTAACCCTAACTTGGGTCTTAACCCTAATTTTTTCTTTGGACTGAAACATTTCCCTGTCCACATGGTGTACTAACTGGCAGTATGTTATACTCCTGATGGTCTACTCAGTCTGTTTTGCCAATCTAGGCTTCACCAAAACCCTGGTTACATCCTGGGAAGCCAAGTCTCCCCAACCCTAACCCTAATTTGAGTCTCAGGCCTAATTTCCTTTTGGGACTGAAACATACTGCCGTCCACAGAGTGTACCAAATGTCAGTATGGAAGACATCTTGATGTCCCACTCAGTCTGATTCAGCAAGTTAGGCTTCACCAAGGACCCGTTTCCAACCTGGGAAGCCACATCTCCCCAACCCTAACCCTCACATGAGACTTAACCTGATTTTCTTGTGCAAATGTAAGAAACCCCCATCCTCATGTTGTACTAAAAGACAGTAGGCACACGATTCCTTTGGCCCTCTCAGTCTGTTTCACCATGCTTGGCTTCAGCAACACCCTGTTTCCCTTCTGGGAAGCCAAGTCTCCTGACCCCTAACCCTCACTTGGGTCTTAACCCAAATATCCTCTATGGAATGAAACATCTCCCTCTCCATAGGGTGTATTAACAGGCAGTATGTTATCCTCCTGATGGCCTACTCAGTCTGTTTTACCAATCCATGCTTCACCAAGACCCTGGTTCCATCCTGGGAAACCAATTCTCCCCAACCCTAACCCTAATTTGAGTCTTAGCCCTTTTTTCCTTTTTGGACTGAAACATACCGCCGTCCACAGAGTGTACCAAATGTCAGTATGGAAGCCATCTTGATGGCGACTCAGTCTGATTCAGCAAGCTAGGCTTCACCAAGAACTCGTTTTCTACCTGGCAAGCCACATCTCCCCATCCCTAGCCCTAACATGAGATTTTACCCCAATTTTCTTGTGCAACTGTAACAAACCGCCGTCCACGCTTTGTAGTAAAAGAAAGAAGGCACCCCGTTCTGATGGCCCACTCAGTCTGTTTTAGCAAGCTTGCCTTCACCAAAGCCCTGTTTCCATTCGGGGAAGCCCAGTCTCCCCAATCCTAACCCTAACCTGGTTTTTAACCCTAATTTCCGTTTGGGAATCAAACATCCCCCGTCCAAACAGTGTTCTAAAAGACAGGAGGCAACCCTTGGTGAAGACCCATTCACTCTATTTCAACATGCTTGGCTTTTCAGAGGCCCTGGTTCACTCCTGGGAAGCCAAGTCTCCACAACCCTAACCCTACCTGGAGTCTTAACCCTAATGTTCTTGTGCGACTGTAACAAACGCCCATCCACAGGTTGACAGTAGGCACACCACTCCTTTGGCCCTGTCAGTCTGTTTCACCATGCTTGGCTTCAGCAACACCCTGTTTCCCTTCTGGGAAGCCAAGTCTCCCGACCCCTAACCCTCACTTGGGTCTTAACCCAAATTTCCTCTATGGAATGAAACAAGTCCCTGTCCATAGGGTGTATTAACAGGCAGTATGTTATCCTCCTGATGGCCTACTCAGTCTGTTTTACCAATCTATGCTTCACCAAGACCCTGGTTCCATCCTGGGAAACCAATTCTCCCCAACCCTAACCCTAATTTGAGTCTTAGCCCTAATTTCCTTTTTGGACTGAAACATACCGCCGTCCACAGAGTGTACCAAATGTCAGTATGGAAGACATCTTGATGTCCCACTCAGTCTGATTCAGCAAGCTAGGCTTCACCAAGGACCTATTTCCAGCCTGGGAAGCCACATCTCCCCAACCCTAACCCTAACTTGAGACTCAACCTGATTTCGTTGTGCAAATGTAACAAACCCCCATCCTCATGTTGTACTAAAAGACAGTAGGCACACAATTCCTTTGGCCCTCTCAGTCTGTTTCACCATGCTTGGCTTCAGCAACACCGTGTTTCCATTCTGGGAAGCCATATCTCCTGACCGCTAACCCTAACTTGGGTCTTAACCCTAATTTTTTTCTTCCGACTGAAACATTTCCCTGTCCACATGGTGTACTAACTGGCAGTATGTTATACTCCTGATGGCCTACTCAGTCTGTTTTACCAATCTAGGCTTCACCAAAACCCTGGTTACATTCCGGGAAGCCAAGTCTCCCCAACCCTAACCCTAATTTGAGTCTCAACCCTCATTTCCTTTTGGGACTGAAACATACCGCCGTCCACAGAGTGTACCAAATGTCAGTATGGAAGACATCTTGATGTCCCACTCAGTCTGATTCAGCAAGCTAGGCTTCACCAAGGACCCATTTCCAACCTGGGAAGCCACATCTCCCCAACCCTAACCCTAACTTGAGACTTAACCTGATTTTCTTGTGCAAATGTAACAAACCCCCATCCTCATGTGGTACTAAAAGACAGTAGGCACACAATTCCTTTGGTCCTCTCAGTCTGTTTCACCATGCTTGGCTTCAGCAACACCCTGTTTCCCTTCTGGGAAGCCAAGTCTCCCGACCCCTAACCCTCACTTGGGTCTTAACCCAAATTTCCTCTATGGAATGAAACATCTCCCTCTCCATAGGGTGTATTAACAGGCAGTATGTTATCCTCCTGATGGCCTACTCAGTCTGTTTTACCAATCTATGCTTCACCAAGACCCTGGTTCCATCCTGGGAAACCAATTCTCCCCAACCCTAACCCTAATTTGAATCTCAGCCCGTTTTTCCTTTTTGGACTGAAACATACCGCCGTCCACAGAGTGTACCAAATGTCAGTATGGAAGCCATCTTGATGGCGACTCAGTCTGATTCACCAAGCTAGGCTTCACCAAGAACTCGTTTTCTACCTGGCAAGCCACATCTCCCCATCCCTAGCCCTAACATGAGATTTTACCCCAATTTTCTTGTGCAACTGTAACAAACCGCCGTCCACGCTTTGTAGTAAAAGAAAGAAGGCACCCCGTTCTGATGGCCCACTCAGTCTGTTTTAGCAAGCTTGCCTTCACCAAAGCCCTGTTTCCATTCGGGGAAGCCCAGTCTCCCCAATCCTAACCCTAACCTGGGTTTTAACCCTAATTTCCGTTTGGGAATCAAACATCCCCCGTCCAAACAGTGTTCTAAAAGACAGGAGGCAACCCTTGGTGAAGCCCCACTCACTCTATTTCAACATGCTTGGCTTTTCAGAGGCCCTGGTTCACTCCTGGGAAGCCAAGTCTCCACAACCCTAACCCTACCTGGAGTCTTAACCCTAATGTTCTTGTATGACTGTAACAAACGCCCATTCACAGGTTGACAGTAGGCACACCACTCCTTTGGCCCTGTCAGTCTGTTTCACCATGCTTGGCTTCAGCAACACCCTGTTTCCCTTCTGGGAAGCCAAGTCTCCCGACCCCTAACCCTCACTTGGGTCTTAACCCAAATTTCCTCTATGGATTGAAACATGTCCCTGTCCATAGGGTGTATTAACAGGCAGTATGTTATCCTCCTGATGGCCTACTCAGTCTGTTTTACCAAATTAGGCTTCACCAAGACCCTGGTTCCCTCCTGGGAAAACAAGTCTCCCCAACCCTAAAACTAATTTGAGTCTCAGGCCTAATTTCCTTTTTGGACTGAAACATACTGCCGTCCACAGAGTGTACCAAATGTCAGTATGGAAGACATCTTGATGTCCCACTCAGTCTGATTCAGCAAGTTAGGCTTCACCAAGGACCCGTTTCCAACCTGGGAAGCCACATCTCCCCAACCCTAACCCTAACTTGAGATTTAACCTGATTTTCTTGTGCAAATTTAACAAACCCCCATCCTCATGTCCTACTAAAAGACAGTAGGCACACGATTCGTTTGGCCCTCTCAGTCTGTTTCACCATGCTTGGCTTCAGCAACACCCTGTTTCCCTTCTGGGAAGCCAAGTCTCCCGACCCCTAACCCTCACTTGGGTCTTAACCCTAATATCCAATATGGAATGAAACATCTCCCTCTCAATAGGGTGTATTAACAGGCAGTATGTTATCCTCCTGATGGCCTACTCAGTCTGTTTTACCAATTTTTGCTTCACCAAGACCCTGGTTCCGTCCTGGGAAACCAATTCTCCCCAACCCTAACCCTAATTTGAGTCTTAGCCCTAATTTCCTTTTTGGACTGAAACATACCGCCGTCCACAGAGTGTACCAAATGTCAGTATGGAAGACATCTTGATGTCCCACTCAGTCTGATTCAGCAAGCTAGGCTTCACCAAGGACCTATTTCCAGCCTGGGAAGCCACATCTCCCCAACCCTAACCCTAACTTGAGACTCAACCTGATTTCGTTGTGCAAATGTAACAAACCCCCATCCTCATGTTGTACTAAAAGACAGTAGGCACACAATTCCTTTGGCCCTCTCAGTCTGTTTCACCATGCTTGGCTTCAGCAACACCGTGTTTCCATTCTGGGAAGCCATATCTCCTGACCGCTAACCCTAACTTGGGTCTTAACCCTAATTTTTTTCTTCCGACTGAAACATTTCCCTGTCCACATGGTGTACTAACTGGCAGTATGTTATACTCCTGATGGTCTACTCAGTCGGTTTTACCAATCTAGGCTTCACCAAGACCCTGGTTCCCTCCTGGGAAAACAAGTCTCCCCAACCCTAACCCTAATTTGAGTCTCAGGCCTAATTTCCTTTTTGGACTGAAACATACTGCCATCCACAGAGTGTACCAAATGTCAGTATGGAAGACATCTTGATGTCCCTCTCAGTCTGATTCAGCACGTTAGGCTTCACCAAGGACCCGTTTCCAGCCTGGGAAGCCACATCTCCCCATCGCTAGCCCTAACATGAGATTTTACCCTAATTTTCTTGTGCAAATGTAACAAACCCCCATCCTCATGTTCTACTAAAAGACAGTAGGCACACGATTCCTTTGGCCCTCTCAGTCTGTTTCACCATGCTTGGCTTCCGCAACACCCTGTTTCCATTCTGGGAAGCCATGTCTCCTGACCGCTAACCCTAACTTGGGTCTTAACCCTAATTTTTTCTTTGGACTGAAACATTTCCCTGTCCACATGGTGTACTAACTGGCAGTATGTTATACTCCTGATGGCCTACTCAGTCTGTTTTACCAATCTAGGCTTCACCAAAACCCTGGTTACATCCTGGGAAGCCAAGTCTCCCCAACCCTAACCCTAATTTGAGTCTCAGGCCTAATTTCCTTTTGGGACTGAAACATACTGCCGTCCACAGAGTGTACCAAATGTCAGTATGGAAGACATCTTGATGTCCCACTCAGTCTGATTCAGCAAGTTAGGCTTCACCAAGGACCCGTTTCCAACCTGGGAAGCCACATCTCCCCAACCCTAACCCTCACATGAGACTTAACCTGATTTTCTTGTGCAAATGTAACAAACCCCCATCCTCATGTCCTACTAAAAGACAGTAGGCACACGATTCCTTTGGCCCTCTCAGTCTGTTTCACCATGCTTGGCTTCAGCAACACCCTGTTTCCCTTCTGGGAAGCCAAGTCTCCTGACCCCTAACCCTCACTTGGGTCTTAACCCAAATATCCTCTATGGAATGAAACATCTCCCTCTCCATAGGGTGTATTAACAGGCAGTATGTTATCCTCCTGATGGCCTACTCAGTCTGTTTTACCAATCCATGCTTCACCAAGACCCTGGTTCCATCCTGGGAAACCAATTCTCCCCAACCCTAACCCTAATTTGAGTCTTAGCCCTTTTTTCCTTTTTGGACTGAAACATACCGCCGTCCACAGAGTGTACCAAATGTCAGTATGGAAGCCATCTTGATGGCGACTCAGTCTGATTCACCAAGCTAGGCTTCACCAAGAACTCGTTTTCTACCTGGCAAGCCACATTGTGCGACTGTAACAAACGCCCATCCACAGGTTGACAGTAGGCACACCACTCCTTTGGCCCTGTCAGTCTGTTTCACCATGCTTGGCTTCAGCAACACCCTGTTTCCCTTCTGGGAAGCCAAGTCTCCCGACCCCTAACCCTCACTTGGGTCTTAACCCAAATTTCCTCTATGGAATGAAACATGTCCCTGTCCATAGGGTGTATTAACAGGCAGTATGTTATCCTCCTGATGGCCTACTCAGTCTGTTTTACCAATCTATGCTTCACCAAGACCCTGGTTCCATCCTGGGAAACCAATTCTCCCCAACCCTAACCCTAATTTGAGTCTTAGCCCTAATTTCCTTTTTGGACTGAAACATACCGCCGTCCACAGAGTGTACCAAATGTCAGTATGGAAGACATCTTGATGTCCCACTCAGTCTGATTCAGCAAGCTAGGCTTCACCAAGGACCTATTTCCAGCCTGGGAAGCCACATCTCCCCAACCCTAACCCTAACTTGAGACTCAACCTGATTTCGTTGTGCAAATGTAACAAACCCCCATCCTCATGTTGTACTAAAAGACAGTAGGCACACAATTCCTTTGGCCCTCTCAGTCTGTTTCACCATGCTTGGCTTCAGCAACACCCTGTTTCCATTCTGGGAAGCCATATCTCCTGACAGCTAACCCTAACTTGGGTCTTAACCCTAATTTTTTTCTTCCGACTGAAACATTTCCCTGTCCACATGGTGTACTAACTGGCAGTATGTTATACTCCTGATGGCCTACTCAGTCTGTTTTACCAATCTAGGCTTCACCAAAACCCTGGTTACATTCCGGGAAGCCAAGTCTCCCCAACCCTAACCCTAATTTGAGTCTCAACCCTCATTTCCTTTTGGGACTGAAACATACCGCCGTCCACAGAGTGTACCAAATGTCAGTATGGAAGACATCTTGATGTCCCACTAAGTCTGAATCAGCAAGTTAGGCTTCACCAAGGACCCGTTTCCAACCTGGGAAGCCACATCTCCCCAACCCTAACCCTAACTTGAGACTTAACCTGATTTTCTTGTGCAAATGTAACAAACCCCCATCCTCATGTGGTACTAAAAGACAGTAGACACACAATTCCTTTGGTCCTCTCAGTCTGTTTCACCATGCTTGGCTTCAGCAACACCCTGTTTCCCTTCTGGGAAGCCAAGTCTCCCGACCCCTAACCCTCACTTGGGTCTTAACCCAAATTTCCTCTATGGAATGAAACATCTCCCTCTCCATAGGGTGTATTAACAGGCAGTATGTTATCCTCCTGATGGCCTACTCAGTCTGTTTTACCAATCTATGCTTCACCAAGACCCTGGTTCCATCCTGGGAAACCAATTCTCCCCAACCCTAACCCTAATTTGAATCTCAGCCCGTTTTTCCTTTTTGGACTGAAACATACCGCCGTCCACAGAGTGTACCAAATGTCAGTATGGAAGCCATCTTGATGGCGACTCAGTCTGATTCACCAAGCTAGGCTTCACCAAGAACTCGTTTTCTACCTGGCAAGCCACATCTCCCCATCCCTAGCCCTAACATGAGATTTTACCCCAATTTTCTTGTGCAACTGTAACAAACCGCCGTCCACGCTTTGTAGTAAAAGAAAGAAGGCACCCCGTTCTGATGGCCCACTCAGTCTGTTTTAGCAAGCTTGCCTTCACCAAAGCCCTGTTTCCATTCGGGGAAGCCCAGTCTCCCCAATCCTAACCCTAACCTGGTTTTTAACCCTAATTTCCGTTTGGGAATCAAACATCCCCCGTCCAAACAGTGTTCTAAAAGACAGGAGGCAACCCTTGGTGAAGCCCCACTCACTCTATTTCAACATGCTTGGCTTTTCAGAGGCCCTGGTTCACTCCTGGGAAGCCAAGTCTCCACAACCCTAACCCTACCTGGAGTCTTAACCCTAATGTTCTTGTGCGACTGTAACAAACGCCCATCCACAGGTTGACAGTAGGCACACCACTCCTTTGGCCCTGTCAGTCTGTTTCACCATGCTTGGCTTCAGCAACACCCTGTTTCCCTTCTGGGAAGCCAAGTCTCCCGACCCCTAACCCTCACTTGGGTCTTAACCCAAATTTCCTCTATGGATTGAAACATGTCCCTGTCCATAGGGTGTATTAACAGGCAGTATGTTATCCTCCTGATGGCCTACTCAGTCTGTTTTACCAAATTAGGCTTCACCAAGACCCTGGTTCCCTCCTGGGAAAACAAGTCTCCCCAACCCTAAAACTAATTTGAGTCTCAGGCCTAATTTCCTTTTTGGACTGAAACATACTGCCGTCCACAGAGTGTACCAAATGTCAGTATGGAAGACATCTTGATGTCCCACTCAGTCTGATTCAGCAAGTTAGGCTTCACCAAGGACCCGTTTCCAACCTGGGAAGCCACATCTCCCCAACCCTAACCCTCACTTGAGACTTAACCTGATTTTCTTGTGCAAATTTAACAAACCCCCATCCTCATGTCCTACTAAAAGACAGTAGGCACACGATTCGTTTGGCCCTCTCAGTCTGTTTCACCATGCTTGGCTTCAGCAACACCCTGTTTCCCTTCTGGGAAGCCAAGTCTCCCGACCCCTAACCCTCACTTGGGTCTTAACCCAAATATCCAATATGGAATGAAACATCTCCCTCTCCATAGGGCGTATTAACAGGCAGTATGTTATCCTCCTGATGGCCTACTCAGTCTGTTTTACCAATTTTTGCTTCACCAAGACCCTGGTTCCATCCTGGGAAACCAATTCTCCCCAACCCTAACCCTAATTTGAGTCTTAGCCCTAATTTCCTTTTTGGACTGAAACATACCGCCGTCCACAGAGTGTACCAAATGTCAGTATGGAAGACATCTTGATGTCCCACTCAGTCTGATTCAGCAAGCTAGGCTTCACCAAGGACCTATTTCCAGCCTGGGAAGCCACATCTCCCCAACCCTAACCCTAACTTGAGACTCAACCTGATTTCGTTGTGCAAATGTAACAAACCCCCATCCTCATGTTGTACTAAAAGACAGTAGGCACACAATTCCTTTGGCCCTCTCAGTCTGTTTCACCATGCTTGGCTTCAGCAACACCGTGTTTCCATTCTGGGAAGCCATATCTCCTGACAGCTAACCCTAACTTGGGTCTTAACCCTAATTTTTTTCTTCCGACTGAAACATTTCCCTGTCCACATGGTGTACTAACTGGCAGTATGTTATACTCGTGATGGCCTACTCAGTCTGTTTTACCAATCTAGGCTTCACCAAAACCCTGGTTACATCCTGGGAAGCCAAGTCTCCCCAACCCTAACCCTAATTTGAGTCTCAGGCCTAATTTCCTTTTTGACTGAAAGATACCGCCGTCCACACAGTGTACCAAATGTCAGTATGGAAGACATCTTGATGTCCCACTCAGTCTGATTCAGCAAGCTAGGCTTCACCAAGGACCCGTTTCCAACCTGGGAAGCCACATCTCCCCAACCCTAACCCTAACTTGAGACTTAACCTGATTTCATTGTGCAAATGTAACAAACCCCCATCCTCATGTTGTACTAAAAGACAGTAGGAACACAATTCCTTTGGCCCTCTCAGTCTGTTTCACCATGCTTGGCTTCAGCAACACCGTGTTTCCATTCTGGGAAGCCATATCTCCTGACCGCTAACCCTAACTTGGGTCTTAACCCTAATTTTTTCCTTGGACTGAAACATTTCCCTGTCCACATGGTGTACTAACTGGCAGTATGTTATACTCCTGATGGTCTACTCAGTCTGTTTTACCAATCTAGGCTTCACCAAAACCCTGGTTACATCCTGGGAAGCCAAGTCTCCCCAACCCTAACCCTAATTTGAGTCTCAGGCCTAATTTCCTTTTTGACTGAAACATACCGCCGTCCACAGAGTGTACCAAATGTCAGTATGGAAGACATCTTGATGTCCCACTCAGTCTGATTCAGCAAGCTAGGCTTCACCAAGGACCCGTTTCCAACCTGGGAAGCCACATCTCCCCAACCCTAACACTCACTTGAGACTTAACCTGATTTTCTTGTGCAAATGTAACAAACCCCCATCCTCATGTCCTACTAAAAGACAGTAGGCACACAATTCCTTTGGCCCTCTCAGTCTGTTTCACCATGCTTGGCTTTAGCAACACCCTGTTTCCCTTCTGGGAAGCCAAGTCTCCACAGCCCTAACCCTACCTGGAGTCTTAACCCTAATGTTCTTGTGCGACTGTAACAAACGCCCATCCACAGGTTGACAGTAGGCACACCACTCCTTTGGCCCTGTCAGTCTGTTTCACCATGCTTGGCTTCAGCAACACCCTGTTTCCCTTCTGGGAAGCCAAGTCTCCCGACCCCTAACCCTCACTTGGGTCTTAACCCAAATTTCCTCTATGGAATGAAACATCTCCCTGTCCATAGGGTGTATTAACAGGCAGTATGTTATCCTCCTGATGGCCTACTCAGTCTGTTTTACCAATCTATGCTTCACCAAGACCCTGGTTCCATCCTGGGAAACCAATTCTCCCCAACCCTAACCCTAATTTGAGTCTTAGCCCTAATTTCCTTTTTGGACTGAAACATACCGCCGTCCACAGAGTGTACCAAATGTCAGTATGGAAGACATCTTGATGTCCCACTCAGTCTGATTCAGCAAGCTAGGCTTCACCAAGGAGCTATTTCCAGCCTGGGAAGCCACATCTCCCCAACCCTAACCCTAACTTCTGACTTAACCCTGATTTTCTTGTGCAAATGTAACAAACCCCCATCCTCATGTTGTACTAAAAGACAGTAGGCATACAATTCCTT
Source organism: Heloderma suspectum (assembly GCF_057233095.1). Taxonomy (NCBI): domain Eukaryota; kingdom Metazoa; phylum Chordata; class Lepidosauria; order Squamata; family Helodermatidae; genus Heloderma; species Heloderma suspectum. The sequence goes on from NC_139461.1 coordinate 148,851,261, forward strand.
TGGCCCTCTCAGTCTGTTTCACCATGCTTGGCTTCAGCAACACCCTGTTTCCATTCTGAGAAGCCATGTCTCCTGACAGCTAACCCTAACTTAGGTCTTAACCCTAATTTTTTCTTTGGACTGAAACATTTCCCTGTCCACATGGTGTACTAACTGGCAGTATGTTATCCTCCTGATGGCCTACTCAGTCTGTTTTAGCAATCTAGGCTTCACCAAGACCCTGGTTACATCCTGGGAAGCCAAGTCTCCCCAACCCTAACCCTAATTTGAGTCTCAGGCCAAATTTCCTTTTTGGACTGAAACATACCGCCGTCCACAGAGAGTACCAAATGTCAGTATGGAAGCCATCTTGATGTCCCACTCAGTCTGATCCAGCAAGCTAGGCTTCACCAAGGACCCGTTTCCAACCTGGGAAGCCACATCTCCCCAACCCTAACCCTAACTTGAGACTTAACCTGATTTCGTTGTGCAAATGTAACAAACCCCCATCCTCATGTTGTACTAAAAGACAGTAGGCACACAATTCCTTTGGCCCTCTCAGTCTGTTTCACCATGCTTGGCTTCAGCAACACCGTGTTTCCATTCTGGGAAGCCATATCTCCTGACCGCTAACCCTAACTTGGGTCTTAACCCTAATTTTTTTTTGGACTGAAACATTTCCCTGTCCACATGGTGTACTAACTGGCAGTATGTTATACTCCTGATGGTCTACTCAGTCGGTTTTACCAATCTAGGCTTCACCAAAACCCTGGTTACATCCTGGGAAGCCAAGTCTCCCCAACCCTAACCCTAATTTGAGTGTCAGGCCTAATTTCCTTTTTGACTGAAACATACCGCCGTCCACAGAGTGTACCAAATGTCAGTATGGAAGACATCTTGATGTCCCACTCAGTCTGATTCAGCAAGTTAGGCTTCACCAAGGACCCGTTTCCAACCTGGGAAGCCACATCTCCCCAACCCTAACACTCACTTGAGACTTAACCTGATTTTCTTGTGCAAATGTAACAAACCCCCATCCTCATGTTGTACTAAAGACAGTAGGCACACAATTCCTTTGGCCCTCTCAGTCTGTTTCACCATGCTTGGCTTTAGCAACACCCTGTTTCCCTTCTGGGAAGCCAAGTCTCCCGACCCCTAACCCTCTCTTGGGTCTTAACCCAAATATCCTCTATGGAATGAAACATGTCCCTGTCCATAGGGTGTATTAACAGGCAGTATGTTATCCTCCTGTTGGCCTACTCAGTCTGTTTTACCAATCTATGCTTCACCAAGACCCCGGTTCCATCCTGGGAAACCAATTCTCCCCAACCCTAACCCTAATTTGAGTCTTAGCCCTTTTTTCCTTTTTGGACTGAAACATACCGCCGTCCACAGAGTGTACCAAATGTCAGTATGGAAGCCATCTTGATGGCGACTCAGTCTGATTCACCAAGCTAGGCTTCACCAAGAACTCGTTTTCTACCTGGCAAGCCACAGCTCCCCATCCCTAGCCCTAACATGAGATTTTACTCCAATTTTCTTGTGCAACTGTAACAAACCGCCGTCCACGCTTTGTAGTAAAAGAAAGAAGGCACCCCGTTCTGATGGCCCACTCAGTCTGTTTTAGCAAGCTTGCCTTCACCAAAGCCCTGTTTCCATTCGGGGAAGCCCAGTCTCCCCAATCCTAACCCTAACCTGGGTTTTAACCCTAATTTCCGTTTGGGAATCAAACATCCCCCGTCCAAACAGTGTTCTAAAAGACAGGAGGCAACCCTTGGTGAAGCCCCACTCACTCTATTTCAACATGCTTGGCTTTTCAGAGGCCCTGGTTCACTCCTGGGAAGCCAAGTCTCCACAACCCTAACCCTACCTGGAGTCTTAACCCTAATGTTCTTGTATGACTGTAACAAACGCCCATTCACAGGTTGACAGTAGGCACACCACTCCTTTGGCCCTGTCAGTCTGTTTCACCATGCTTGGCTTCAGCAACACCCTGTTTCCCTTCTGGGAAGCCAAGTCTCCCGACCCCTAACCCTCACTTGGGTCTTAACCCAAATTTCCTCTATGGATTGAAACATGTCCCTGTCCATAGGGTGTATTAACAGGCAGTATGTTATCCTCCTGATGGCCTACTCAGTCTGTTTTACCAAATTAGGCTTCACCAAGACCCTGGTTCCCTCCTGGGAAAACAAGTCTCCCCAACCCTAAAACTAATTTGAGTCTCAGGCCTAATTTCCTTTTTGGACTGAAACATACTGCCGTCCACAGAGTGTACCAAATGTCAGTATGGAAGACATCTTGATGTCCCACTCAGTCTGATTCAGCAAGTTAGGCTTCACCAAGGACCCGTTTCCAACCTGGGAAGCCACATCTCCCCAACCCTAACCCTAACTTGAGACTTAACCTGATTTTCTTGTGCAAATTTAACAAACCCCCATCCTCATGTCCTACTAAAAGACAGTAGGCACACGATTCGTTTGGCCCTCTCAGTCTGTTTCACCATGCTTGGCTTCAGCAACACCCTGTTTCCCTTCTGGGAAGCCAAGTCTCCCGACCCCTAACCCTCACTTGGGTCTTAACCCAAATATCCAATATGGAATGAAACATCTCCCTCTCCATAGGGTGTATTAACAGGCAGTATGTTATCCTCCTGATGGCCTACTCAGTCTGTTTTACCAATTTTTGCTTCACCAAGACCCTGGTTCCATCCTGGGAAACCAATTCTCCCCAACCCTAACCCTAATTTGAGTCTTAGCCCTAATTTCCTTTTTGGACTGAAACATACCGCCGTCCACAGAGTGTACCAAATGTCAGTATGGAAGACATCTTGATGTCCCACTCAGTCTGATTCAGCAAGCTAGGCTTCACCAAGGAGCTATTTCCAGCCTGGGAAGCCACATCTCCCCAACCCTAACCCTAACTTCTGACTTAACCCTGATTTTCTTGTGCAAATGTAACAAACCCCCATCCTCATGTTGTACTAAAAGACAGTAGGCATACAATTCCTTTGGCCCTCTCAGTCTGTTTCACCATGCTTGGCTTCAGCAACACCCTGTTTCCATTCTGAGAAGCCATGTCTCCTGACAGCTAACCCTAACTTAGGTCTTAACCCTAATTTTTTCTTTGGACTGAAACATTTCCCTGTCCACATGGTGTACTAACTGGCAGTATGTTATCCTCCTGATGGCCTACTCAGTCTGTTTTACCAATCTAGGCTTCACCAAGACCCTGGTTACATCCTGGGAAGCCAAGTCTCCCCAACCCTAACCCTAATTTGAGTCTCAGGCCAAATTTCCTTTTTGGACTGAAACATACCGCCGTCTACAGAGAGTACCAAATGTCAGTATGGAAGCCATCTTGATGTCCCACTCAGTCTGATCCAGCAAGCTAGGCTTCACCAAGGACGCGTTTCCAACCTGGGAAGCCACATCTCCCCAACCCTAACCCTAACTTGACACTTAACCTGATTTTCTTGTGCAAATGTGAGAAACCCCCATCCTCATGTTGTACTAAAAGACAGTAGGCACACAATTCCTTTGGCCCTCTCAGTCTGTTTCACCATGCTTGGCTTCAGCAACACCCTGTTTCCCTTCTGGGAAGCCATGTCTCCTGACCGCTAACCCTAACTTGGGTCTTAACCCTAATTTTTTCTTCCGACTGAAACATTTCCCTGTCCACATGGTGTACTAACTGGCAGTATGTTATACTCCTGATGGTCTACTCAGTCTGTTTTACCAATCTAGGCTTCACCAAAACCCTGGTTACATCCTGGGAAGCCAAGTCTCCCCAACCCTAACCCTAATTTGAGTCTCAGGCCTAATTTCCTTTTTGGACTGAAACATACTGTCATCCACAGAGTGTACCAAATGTCAGTATGGAAGACATCTTGATGTCCCTCTCAGTCTGATTCAGCACGTTAGGCTTCACCAAGGACCCGTTTCCAACCTGGGAAGCCACATCTCCCCAACCCTAACCCTAACTTGAGACTTAACCTGATTTCGTTGTGCAAATGTAACAAACCCCCATCCTCATGTTGTACTAAAAGACAGTAGGCACACAATTCCTTTGGCCCTCTCAGTCTGTTTCACCATGCTTGGCTTCAGCAACACCGTGTTTCCATTCTGGGAAGCCATATCTCCTGACCGCTAACCCTAACTTGGGTCTTAACCCTAATTTTTTTTTGGACTGAAACATTTCCCTGTCCACATGGTGTACTAACTGGCAGTATGTTATACTCCTGATGGTCTACTCAGTCGGTTTTACCAATCTAGGCTTCACCAAAACCCTGGTTACATCCTGGGAAGCCAAGTCTCCCCAACCCTAACCCTAATTTGAGTGTCAGGCCTAATTTCCTTTTTGACTGAAACATACCGCCGTCCACAGAGTGTACCAAATGTCAGTATGGAAGACATCTTGATGTCCCACTCAGTCTGATTCAGCAAGCTAGGCTTCACCAAGGACCCGTTTCCAACCTGGGAAGCCACATCTCCCCAACCCTAACGCTCACTTGAGACTTAACCTGATTTTCTTGTGCAAATGTAACAAACCCCCATCCTCATGTTGTACTAAAGACAGTAGGCACACAATTCCTTTGGCCCTCTCAGTCTGTTTCACCATGCTTGGCTTCAGCAACACCCTGTTTCCCTTCTGGGAAGCCATGTCTCCTGACCGCTAACCCTAACTTGGGTCTTAACCCTAATTTTTTCTTCCGACTGAAACATTTCCCTGTCCACATGGTGTACTAACTGGCAGTATGTTATACTCCTGATGGTCTACTCAGTCTGTTTTACCAATCTAGGCTTCACCAAAACCCTGGTTACATCCTGGGAAGCCAAGTCTCCCCAACCCTAACCCTAATTTGAGTCTCAGGCCTAATTTCCTTTTTGGACTGAAACATACTGTCATCCACAGAGTGTACCAAATGTCAGTATGGAAGACATCTTGATGTCCCTCTCAGTCTGATTCAGCACGTTAGGCTTCACCAAGGACCCGTTTCCAACCTGGGAAGCCACATCTCCCCAACCCTAACCCTAACTTGAGACTTAACCTGATTTCGTTGTGCAAATGTAACAAACCCCCATCCTCATGTTGTACTAAAAGACAGTAGGCACACAATTCCTTTGGCCCTCTCAGTCTGTTTCACCATGCTTGGCTTCAGCAACACCGTGTTTCCATTCTGGGAAGCCATATCTCCTGACCGCTAACCCTAACTTGGGTCTTAACCCTAATTTTTTTTTGGACTGAAACATTTCCCTGTCCACATGGTGTACTAACTGGCAGTATGTTATACTCCTGATGGTCTACTCAGTCGGTTTTACCAATCTAGGCTTCACCAAAACCCTGGTTACATCCTGGGAAGCCAAGTCTCCCCAACCCTAACCCTAATTTGAGTGTCAGGCCTAATTTCCTTTTTGACTGAAACATACCGCCGTCCACAGAGTGTACCAAATGTCAGTATGGAAGACATCTTGATGTCCCACTCAGTCTGATTCAGCAAGCTAGGCTTCACCAAGGACCCGTTTCCAACCTGGGAAGCCACATCTCCCCAACCCTAACGCTCACTTGAGACTTAACCTGATTTTCTTGTGCAAATGTAACAAACCCCCATCCTCATGTTGTACTAAAGACAGTAGGCACACAATTCCTTTGGCCCTCTCAGTCTGTTTCACCATGCTTGGCTTTAGCAACACCCTGTTTCCCTTCTGGGAAGCCAAGTCTCCCGACCCCTAACCCTCTCTTGGGTCTTAACCCAAATATCCTCTATGGAATGAAACATGTCCCTCTCCATAGGGTGTATTAACAGGCAGTATGTTATCCTCCTGATGGCCTACTCAGTCTGTTTTACCAATCTATGCTTCACCAAGACCCCGGTTCCATCCTGGGAAACCAATTCTCCCCAACCCTAACCCTAATTTGAGTCTTAGCCCTTTTTTCCTTTTTGGACTGAAACATACCGCCGTCCACAGAGTGTACCAAATGTCAGTATGGAAGCCATCTTGATGGCGACTCAGTCTGATTCACCAAGCTAGGCTTCACCAAGAACTCGTTTTCTACCTGGCAAGCCACAGCTCCCCATCCCTAGCCCTAACATGAGATTTTACTCCAATTTTCTTGTGCAACTGTAACAAACCGCCGTCCACGCTTTGTAGTAAAAGAAAGAAGGCACCCCGTTCTGATGGCCCACTCAGTCTGTTTTAGCAAGCTTGCCTTCACCAAAGCCCTGTTTCCATTCGGGGAAGCCCAGTCTCCCCAATCCTAACCCTAACCTGGGTTTTAACCCTAATTTCCGTTTGGGAATCAAACATCCCCCGTCCAAACAGTGTTCTAAAAGACAGGAGGCAACCCTTGGTGAAGCCCCACTCACTCTATTTCAACATGCTTGGCTTTTCAGAGGCCCTGGTTCACTCCTGGGAAGCCAAGTCTCCACAACCCTAACCCTACCTGGAGTCTTAACCCTAATGTTCTTGTATGACTGTAACAAACGCCCATTCACAGGTTGACAGTAGGCACACCACTCCTTTGGCCCTGTCAGTCTGTTTCACCATGCTTGGCTTCAGCAACACCCTGTTTCCCTTCTGGGAAGCCAAGTCTCCCGACCCCTAACCCTCACTTGGGTCTTAACCCAAATTTCCTCTATGGATTGAAACATGTCCCTGTCCATAGGGTGTATTAACAGGCAGTATGTTATCCTCCTGATGGCCTACTCAGTCTGTTTTACCAAATTAGGCTTCACCAAGACCCTGGTTCCCTCCTGGGAAAACAAGTCTCCCCAACCCTAAAACTAATTTGAGTCTCAGGCCTAATTTCCTTTTTGGACTGAAACATACTGCCGTCCACAGAGTGTACCAAATGTCAGTATGGAAGACATCTTGATGTCCCACTCAGTCTGATTCAGCAAGTTAGGCTTCACCAAGGACCCGTTTCCAACCTGGGAAGCCACATCTCCCCAACCCTAACCCTAACTTGAGACTTAACCTGATTTTCTTGTGCAAATTTAACAAACCCCCATCCTCATGTCCTACTAAAAGACAGTAGGCACACGATTCGTTTGGCCCTCTCAGTCTGTTTCACCATGCTTGGCTTCAGCAACACCCTGTTTCCCTTCTGGGAAGCCAAGTCTCCCGACCCCTAACCCTCACTTGGGTCTTAACCCAAATATCCTCTATGGAATGAAACATCTCCCTCTCCATAGGGTGTATTAACAGGCAGTATGTTATCCTCCTGATGGCCTACTCAGTCTGTTTTACCAATTTTTGCTTCACCAAGACCCTGGTTCCATCCTGGGAAACCAATTCTCCCCAACCCTAACCCTAATTTGAGTCTTAGCCCTAATTTCCTTTTTGGACTGAAACATACCGCCGTCCACAGAGTGTACCAAATGTCAGTATGGAAGACATCTTGATGTCCCACTCAGTCTGATTCAGCAAGTTAGGCTTCACCAAGGAGCTATTTCCAGCCTGGGAAGCCACATCTCCCCAACCCTAACCCTAACTTCTGACTTAACCCTGATTTTCTTGTGCAAATGTAACAAACCCCCATCCTCATGTTGTACTAAAAGACAGTAGGCATACAATTCCTTTGGCCCTCTCAGTCTGTTTCACCATGCTTGGCTTCAGCAACACCCTGTTTCCATTCTGAGAAGCCATGTCTCCTGACAGCTAACCCTAACTTAGGTCTTAACCCTAATTTTTTCTTTGGACTGAAACATTTCCCTGTCCACATGGTGTACTAACTGGCAGTATGTTATCCTCCTGATGGCCTACTCAGTCTGTTTTACCAATCTAGGCTTCACCAAGACCCTGGTTACATCCTGGGAAGCCAAGTCTCCCCAACCCTAACCCTAATTTGAGTCTCAGGCCAAATTTCCTTTTTGGACTGAAACATACCGCCGTCTACAGAGAGTACCAAATGTCAGTATGGAAGCCATCTTGATGTCCCACTCAGTCTGATCCAGCAAGCTAGGCTTCACCAAGGACGCGTTTCCAACCTGGGAAGCCACATCTCCCCAACCCTAACCCTAACTTGAGACTTAACCTGATTTTCTTGTGCAAATGTGAGAAACCCCCATCCTCATGTTGTACTAAAAGACAGTAGGCACACAATTCCTTTGGCCCTCTCAGTCTGTTTCACCATGCTTGGCTTCAGCAACACCCTGTTTCCCTTCTGGGAAGCCATGTCTCCTGACCGCTAACCCTAACTTGGGTCTTAACCCTTATTTTTTCTTCCGACTGAAACATTTCCCTGTCCACATGGTGTACTAACTGGCAGTATGTTATACTCCTGATGGTCTACTCAGTCTGTTTTACCAATCTAGGCTTCACCAAAACCCTGGTTACATCCTGGGAAGCCAAGTCTCCCCAACCCTAACCCTAATTTGAGTCTCAGGCCTAATTTCCTTTTTGGACTGAAACATACTGTCATCCACAGAGTGTACCAAATGTCAGTATGGAAGACATCTTGATGTCCCTCTCAGTCTGATTCAGCACGTTAGGCTTCACCAAGGACCCGTTTCCAACCTGGGAAGCCACATCTCCCCAACCCTAACCCTAACTTGAGACTTAACCTGATTTCGTTGTGCAAATGTAACAAACCCCCATCCTCATGTTGTACTAAAAGACAGTAGGCACACAATTCCTTTGGCCCTCTCAGTCTGTTTCACCATGCTTGGCTTCAGCAACACCGTGTTTCCATTCTGGGAAGCCATATCTCCTGACCGCTAACCCTAACTTGGGTCTTAACCCTAATTTTTTTTTGGACTGAAACATTTCCCTGTCCACATGGTGTACTAACTGGCAGTATGTTATAGTCCTGATGGTCTACTCAGTCGGTTTTACCAATCTAGGCTTCACCAAAACCCTGGTTACATCCTGGGAAGCCAAGTCTCCCCAACCCTAACCCTAATTTGAGTGTCAGGCCTAATTTCCTTTTTGACTGAAACATACCGCCGTCCACAGAGTGTACCAAATGTCAGTATGGAAGACATCTTGATGTCCCACTCAGTCTGATTCAGCAAGCTAGGCTTCACCAAGGACCCGTTTCCAACCTGGGAAGCCACATCTCCCCAACCCTAACACTCACTTGAGACTTAACCTGATTTTCTTGTGCAAATGTAACAAACCCCCATCCTCATGTTGTACTAAAGACAGTAGGCACACAATTCCTTTGGCCCTCTCAGTCTGTTTCACCATGCTTGGCTTTAGCAACACCCTGTTTCCCTTCTGGGAAGCCAAGTCTCCCGACCCCTAACCCTCTCTTGGGTCTTAACCCAAATATCCTCTATGGAATGAAACATGTCCCTCTCCATAGGGTGTATTAACAGGCAGTATGTTATCCTCCTGATGGCCTACTCAGTCTGTTTTACCAATCTATGCTTCACCAAGACCCCGGTTCCATCCTGGGAAACCAATTCTCCCCAACCCTAACCCTAATTTGAGTCTTAGCCCTTTTTTCCTTTTTGGACTGAAACATACCGCCGTCCACAGAGTGTACCAAATGTCAGTATGGAAGCCATCTTGATGGCGACTCAGTCTGATTCACCAAGCTAGGCTTCACCAAGAACTCGTTTTCTACCTGGCAAGCCACAGCTCCCCATCCCTAGCCCTAACATGAGATTTTACTCCAATTTTCTTGTGCAACTGTAACAAACCGCCGTCCACGCTTTGTAGTAAAAGAAAGAAGGCACCCCGTTCTGATGGCCCACTCAGTCTGTTTTAGCAAGCTTGCCTTCACCAAAGCCCTGTTTCCATTCGGGGAAGCCCAGTCTCCCCAATCCTAACCCTAACCTGGGTTTTAACCCTAATTTCCGTTTGGGAATCAAACATCCCCCGTCCAAACAGTGTTCTAAAAGACAGGAGGCAACCCTTGGTGAAGCCCCACTCACTCTATTTCAACATGCTTGGCTTTTCAGAGGCCCTGGTTCACTCCTGGGAAGCCAAGTCTCCACAACCCTAACCCTACCTGGAGTCTTAACCCTAATGTTCTTGTATGACTGTAACAAACGCCCATTCACAGGTTGACAGTAGGCACACCACTCCTTTGGCCCTGTCAGTCTGTTTCACCATGCTTGGCTTCAGCAACACCCTGTTTCCCTTCTGGGAAGCCAAGCCTCCCGACCCCTAACCCTCACTTGGGTCTTAACCCAAATTTCCTCTATGGATTGAAACATGTCCCTGTCCATAGGGTGTATTAACAGGCAGTATGTTATCCTCCTGATGGCCTACTCAGTCTGTTTTACCAAATTAGGCTTCACCAAGACCCTGGTTCCCTCCTGGGAAAACAAGTCTCCCCAACCCTAAAACTAATTTGAGTCTCAGGCCTAATTTCCTTTTTGGACTGAAACATACTGCCGTCCACAGAGTGTACCAAATGTCAGTATGGAAGACATCTTGATGTCCCACTCAGTCTGATTCAGCAAGTTAGGCTTCACCAAGGACCCGTTTCCAACCTGGGAAGCCACATCTCCCCAACCCTAACCCTAACTTGAGACTTAACCTGATTTTCTTGTGCAAATTTAACAAACCCCCATCCTCATGTCCTACTAAAAGACAGTAGGCACACGATTCGTTTGGCCCTCTCAGTCTGTTTCACCATGCTTGGCTTCAGCAACACCCTGTTTCCCTTCTGGGAAGCCAAGTCTCCCGACCCCTAACCCTCACTTGGGTCTTAACCCAAATATCCTCTATGGAATGAAACATCTCCCTCTCCATAGGGTGTATTAACAGGCAGTATGTTATCCTCCTGATGGCCTACTCAGTCTGTTTTACCAATTTTTGCTTCACCAAGACCCTGGTTCCATCCTGGGAAACCAATTCTCCCCAACCCTAACCCTAATTTGAGTCTTAGCCCTAATTTCCTTTTTGGACTGAAACATACCGCCGTCCACAGAGTGTACCAAATGTCAGTATGGAAGACATCTTGATGTCCCACTCAGTCTGATTCAGCAAGCTAGGCTTCACCAAGGACCTATTTCCAGCCTGCGAAGCCACATCTCCCCAACCCTAACCCTAACTTGAGACTCAACCTGATTTCGTTGTGCAAATGTAACAAACCCCCATCCTCATGTTGTACTAAAAGACAGTAGGCACACAATTCCTTTGGCCCTCTCAGTCTGTTTCACCATGCTTGGCTTCAGCAACACTGTGTTTCCATTCTGGGAAGCCATATCTCCTGACAGCTAACCCTAACTTGGGTCTTAACCCTAATTTTTTTCTTCCGACTGAAACATTTCCCTGTCCACATGGTGTACTAACTGGCAGTATGTTATACTCCTGATGGTCTACTCAGTCGGTTTTACCAATCTAGGCTTCACCAAAACCCTGGTTACATCCTGGGAAGCCAAGTCTCCCCAACCCTAACCCTAATTTGAGTCTCAGGCCTAATTTCCTTTTTGACTGAAACATACCGCTGTCCAGAGAGTGTACCAAATGTCAGTATGGAAGACATCTTGATGTCCCACTCAGTCTGATTCAGCAAGCTAGGCTTCACCAAGGACCCGTTTCCAACCTGGGAAGCCACATCTCCCCAACCCTAACACTCACTTGAGACTTAACCTGATTTTCTTGTGCAAATGTAACAAACCCCCATCCTCATGTTGTACTAAAGACAGTAGGCACACAATTCCTTTGGCCCTCTCAGTCTGTTTCACCATGCTTGGCTTTAGCAACACCCTGTTTCCCTTCTGGGAAGCCAAGTCTCCACAACCCTAACCCTACCTGGAGTCTTAACCCTAATGTTCTTGTGCGACTGTAACAAAAGCCCATCCACAGGTTGACAGTAGGCACACCACTCCTTTGGCCCTGTCAGTCTGTTTCACCATGCTTGGCTTCAGCAACACCCTGTTTCCCTTCTGGGAAGCCAAGTCTCCCGACCCCTAACCCTCACTTGGGTCTTAACCCAAATTTCCTCTATGGAATGAAACATCTCCCTGTCCATAGGGTGTATTAACAGGCAGTATGTTATCCTCCTGATGGCCTACTCAGTCTGTTTTTCCAATCTATGCTTCACCAAGACCCTGGTTCCATCCTGGGAAACCAATTCTCCCCAACCCTAACCCTAATTTGAGTCTTAGCCCTAATTTCCTTTTTGGACTGAAACATACCGCCGTCCACAGAGTGTACCAAATGTCAGTATGGAAGACATCTTGATGTCCCACTCAGTCTGATTCAGCAAGCTAGGCTTCACCAAGGACCTATTTCCAGCCTGGGAAGCCACATCTCCCCAACCCTAACCCTATCTTCTGACTTAACCCTGATTTTCTTGTGCAAATGTAACAAACCCCCATCCTCATGTTGTACTAAAAGACAGTAGGCATACAATTCCTTTGGCCCTCTCAGTCTGTTTCACCATGCTTGGCTTCAGCAACACCCTGTTTCCATTCTGAGAAGCCATGTCTCCTGACCGCTAACCCTAACTTAGGTCTTAACCCTAATTTTTTCTTTGGACTGAAACATTTCCCTGTCCACATGGTGTACTAAATGGCAGTATGTTATCCTCCTGATTGCCTACTCAGTCTGTTTTAGCAATCTAGGCTTCACCAAGACCCTGGTTACATCCTGGGAAGCCAAGTCTCCCCAACCCTAACCCTAATTTGAGTCTCAGGCCAAATTTCCTTTTTGGACTGAAACATACTGCCGTCCACAGAGTGTACCAAATGTCAGTATGGAAGCCATCTTGATGTCCCACTCAGTCTGATCCAGCAAGCTAGGCTTCACCAAGGACGCGTTTCCAACCTGGGAAGCCACATCTCCCCAACCCTAACCCTAACTTGAGACTTAACCTGATTTTCTTGTGCGAATGTAACAAACCCCCATCCTCATGTTCTACTAAAAGACAGTAGGCACACAATTCCTTTGGCCCTCTCAGTCTGTTTCACCATGCTTGGCTTCAGCAACACCGTGTTTCCATTCTGGGAAGCCATATCTCCTGACCGCTAACCCTAACTTGGGTCTTAACCCTAATTTTTTTTTGGACTGAAACATTTCCCTGTCCACATGGTGTACTAACTGGCAGTATGTTATACTCCTGATGGTCTACTCAGTCTGTTTTACCAATCTAGGCTTCACCAAAACCCTGGTTACATCCTGGGAAGCCAAGTCTCCCCAACCCTAACCCTAATTTGAGCCTCAGGCCTAATTTCCTTTTTGGACTGAAACATACTGCCATCCACAGAGTGTACCAAATGTCAGTATGGAAGACATCTTGATGTCCCTCTCAGTCTGATTCAGCACGTTAGGCTTCACCAAGGACCCGTTTCCAACCTGGGAAGCCACATCTCCCCATCGCTAGCCCTAACATGAGATTTTACCCTAATTTTCTTGTGCAAATGTAACAAACCCCCATCCTCATGTTCTACTAAAAGACAGTAGGCACACGATTCCTTTGGCCCTCTCAGTCTGTTTCACCATGCTTGGCTTCCGCAACACCCTGTTTCCATTCTGGGAAGCCATGTCTCCTGACCGCTAACCCTAACTTGGGTCTTAACCCTAATTTTTTCTTTGGACTGAAACATTTCCCTGTCCACATGGTGTACTAACTGGCAGTATGTTATACTCCTGATGGTCTACTCAGTCTGTTTTACCAATCTAGGCTTCACCAAAACCCTGGTTACATCCTGGGAAGCCAAGTCTCCCCAACCCTAACCCTAATTTGAGTCTCAGGCCTAATTTCCTTTTGGGACTGAAACATACTGCCGTCCACAGAGTGTACCAAATGTCAGTATGGAAGACATCTTGATGTCCCACTCAGTCTGATTCAGCAAGTTAGGCTTCACCAAGGACCCGTTTCCAACCTGGGAAGCCACATCTCCCCAACCCTAACCCTCACATGAGACTTAACCTGATTTTCTTGTGCAAATGTAACAAACCCCCATCCTCATGTCCTACTAAAAGACAGTAGGCACACGATTCCTTTGGCCCTCTCAGTCTGTTTCACCATGCTTGGCTTCAGCAACACCCTGTTTCCCTTCTGGGAAGCCAAGTCTCCTGACCCCTAACCCTCACTTGGGTCTTAACCCAAATATCCTCTATGGAATGAAACATCTCCCTCTCCATAGGGTGTATTAACAGGCAGTATGTTATCCTCCTGATGGCCTACTCAGTCTGTTTTACCAATCCATGCTTCACCAAGACCCTGGTTCCATCCTGGGAAACCAATTCTCCCCAACCCTAACCCTAATTTGAGTCTTAGCCCTTTTTTCCTTTTTGGACTGAAACATACCGCCGTCCACAGAGTGTACCAAATGTCAGTATGGAAGCCATCTTGATGGCGACTCAGTCTGATTCAGCAAGCTAGGCTTCACCAAGAACTCGTTTTCTACCTGGCAAGCCACATCTCCCCATCCCTAGCCCTAACATGAGATTTTACCCCAATTTTCTTGTGCAACTGTAACAAACCGCCGTCCACGCTTTGTAGTAAAAGAAAGAAGGCACCCCGTTCTGATGGCCCACTCAGTCTGTTTTAGCAAGCTTGCCTTCACCAAAGCCCTGTTTCCATTCGGGGAAGCCCAGTCTCCCCAATCCTAACCCTAACCTGGTTTTTAACCCTAATTTCCGTTTGGGAATCAAACATCCCCCGTCCAAACAGTGTTCTAAAAGACAGGAGGCAACCCTTGGTGAAGCCCCATTCACTCTATTTCAACATGCTTGGCTTTTCAGAGGCCCTGGTTCACTCCTGGGAAGCCAAGTCTCCACAACCCTAACCCTACCTGGAGTCTTAACCCTAATGTTCTTGTGCGACTGTAACAAACGCCCATCCACAGGTTGACAGTAGGCACACCACTCCTTTGGCCCTGTCAGTCTGTTTCACCATGCTTGGCTTCAGCAACACCCTGTTTCCCTTCTGGGAAGCCAAGTCTCCCGACCCCTAACCCTCACTTGGGTCTTAACCCAAATTTCCTCTATGGATTGAAACATGTCCCTGTCCATAGGGTGTATTAACAGGCAGTATGTTATCCTCCTGATGGCCTACTCAGTCTGTTTTACCAAATTAGGCTTCACCAAGACCCTGGTTCCCTCCTGGGAAAACAAGTCTCCCCAACCCTAAAACTAATTTGAGTCTCAGGCCTAATTTCCTTTTTGGACTGAAACATACTGCTGTCCACAGAGTGTACCAAATGTCAGTATGGAAGACATCTTGATGTCCCACTCAGTCTGATTCAGCAAGTTAGGCTTCACCAAGGACCCGTTTCCAACCTGGGAAGCCACATCTCCCCAACCCTAACCCTAACTTGAGACTTAACCTGATTTTCTTGTGCAAATTTAACAAACCCCAATCCTCATGTCCTACTAAAAGACAGTAGGCACACGATTCGTTTGGCCCTCTCAGTCTGTTTCACCATGCTTGGCTTCAGCAACACCCTGTTTCCCTTCTGGGAAGCCAAGTCTCCCGACCCCTAACCCTCACTTGGGTCTTAACCCAAATATCCTCTATGGAATGAAACATCTCCCTCTCCATAGGGTGTATTAACAGGCAGTATGTTATCCTCCTGATGGCCTACTCAGTCTGTTTTACCAATCTATGCTTCACCAAGACCCTGGTTCCATCCTGGGAAACCAATTCTCCCCAACCCTAACCCTAATTTGAGTCTCAGCCCGTTTTTCCTTTTTGGACTGAAACATACCGCCGTCCACAGAGTGTACCAAATGTCAGTATGGAAGCCATCTTGATGGCGACTCAGTCTGATTCACCAAGCTAGGCTTCACCAAGAACTCGTTTTCTACCTGGCAAGCCACATCTCCCCTTCCCTAGCCCTAACATGAGATTTTACCCCAATTTTCTTGTGCAACTGTAACAAACCGCCGTCCACGCTTTGAAGTAAAAGAAAGAAGGCACCCCGTTCCGATGGCCCACTCAGTCTGTTTTAGCAAGCTTGCCTTCACCAAAGCCCTGATTCCATTCGGGGAAGCCCAGTCTCCCCAATCCTAACCCTAACCTGGTTTTTAACCCTAATTTCCGTTTGGGAATCAAACATCCCCCGTCCAAACAGTGTTCTAAAAGACAGGAGGCAACCCTTGGTGAAGCCCCACTCACTCTATTTCAACATGCTTGGCTTTTCAGAGGCCCTGGTTCACTCCTGGGAAGCCAAGTCTCCACAACCCTAACCCTACCTGGAGTCTTAACCCTAATGTTCTTGTGCGACTGTAACAAACGCCCATCCACAGGTTGACAGTAGGCACACCACTCCTTTGGCCCTGTCAGTCTGTTTCACCATGCTTGGCTTCAGCAACACCCTGTTTCCCTTCTGGGAAGCCAAGTCTCCCGACCCCTAACCCTCACTTGGGTCTTAACCCAAATTTCCTCTATGGAATGAAACAAGTCCCTGTCCATAGGGTGTATTAACAGGCAGTATGTTATCCTCCTGATGGCCTACTCAGTCTGTTTTACCAATCTATGCTTCACCAAGACCCTGGTTCCATCCTGGGAAACCAATTCTCCCCAACCCTAACCCTAATTTGAGTCTTAGCCCTAATTTCCTTTTTGGACTGAAACATACCGCCGTCCACAGAGTGTACCAAATGTCAGTATGGAAGACATCTTGATGTCCCACTCAGTCTGATTCAGCAAGCTAGGCTTCACCAAGGACCTATTTCCAGCCTGGGAAGCCACATCTCCCCAACCCTAACCCTAACTTGAGACTCAACCTGATTTCGTTGTGGAAATGTAACAAACCCCCATCCTCATGTTGTACTAAAAGACAGTAGGCACACAATTCCTTTGGCCCTCTCAGTCTGTTTCACCATGCTTGGCTTCAGCAACACCGTGTTTCCATTCTGGGAAGCCATATCTCCTGACAGCTAACCCTAACTTGGGTCTTAACCCTAATTTTTTTCTTCCGACTGAAACATTTCCCTGTCCACATGGTGTACTAACTGGCAGTATGTTATACTCCTGATGGCCTACTCAGTCTGTTTTACCAATCTAGGCTTCACCAAAACCCTGGTTACATTCCGGGAAGCCAAGTCTCCCCAACCCTAACCCTAATTTGAGTCTCAACCCTCATTTCCTTTTGGGACTGAAACATACCGCCGTCCACAGAGTGTACCAAATGTCAGTATGGAAGACATCTTGATGTCCCACTCAGTCTGATTCAGCAAGCTAGGCTTCACCAAGGACCCATTTCCAACCTGGGAAGCCACATCTCCCCAACCCTAACCCTAACTTGAGACTTAACCTGATTTTCTTGTGCAAATGTAACAAACCCCCATCCTCATGTGGTACTAAAAGACAGTAGGCACACAATTCCTTTGGTCCTCTCAGTCTGTTTCACCATGCTTGGCTTCAGCAACACCCTGTTTCCCTTCTGGGAAGCCAAGTCTCCCGACCCCTAACCCTCACTTGGGTCTTAACCCAAATTTCCTCTATGGAATGAAACATCTCCCTCTCCATAGGGTGTATTAACAGGCAGTATGTTATCCTCCTGATGGCCTACTCAGTCTGTTTTACCAATCTATGCTTCACCAAGACCCTGGTTCCATCCTGGGAAACCAATTCTCCCCAACCCTAACCCTAATTTGAATCTCAGCCCGTTTTTCCTTTTTGGACTGAAACATACCGCCGTCCACAGAGTGTACCAAATGTCAGTATGGAAGCCATCTTGATGTCGACTCAGTCTGATTCACCAAGCTAGGCTTCACCAAGAACTCGTTTTCTACCTGGCAAGCCACATCTCCCCATCCCTAGCCCTAACATGAGATTTTACCCCAATTTTCTTGTGCAACTGTAACAAACCGCCGTCCACGCTTTGTAGTAAAAGAAAGAAGGCACCCCGTTCTGATGGCCCACTCAGTCTGTTTTAGCAAGCTTGCCTTCACCAAAGCCCTGTTTCCATTCGGGGAAGCCCAGTCTCCCCAATCCTAACCCTAACCTGGGTTTTAACCCTAATTTCCGTTTGGGAATCAAACATCCCCCGTCCAAACAGTGTTCTAAAAGACAGGAGGCAACCCTTGGTGAAGCCCCACTCACTCTATTTCAACATGCTTGGCTTTTCAGAGGCCCTGGTTCACTCCTGGGAAGCCAAGTCTCCACAACCCTAACCCTACCTGGAGTCTTAACCCTAATGTTCTTGTATGACTGTAACAAACGCCCATTCACAGGTTGACAGTAGGCACACCACTCCTTTGGCCCTGTCAGTCTGTTTCACCATGCTTGGCTTCAGCAACACCCTGTTTCCCTTCTGGGAAGCCAAGTCTCCCGACCCCTAACCCTCACTTGGGTCTTAACCCAAATTTCCTCTATGGATTGAAACATGTCCCTGTCCATAGGGTGTATTAACAGGCAGTATGTTATCCTCCTGATGGCCTACTCAGTCTGTTTTACCAAATTAGGCTTCACCAAGACCCTGGTTCCCTCCTGGGAAAACAAGTCTCCCCAACCCTAAAACTAATTTGAGTCTCAGGCCTAATTTCCTTTTTGGACTGAAACATACTGCCGTCCACAGAGTGTACCAAATGTCAGTATGGAAGACATCTTGATGTCCCACTCAGTCTGATTCAGCAAGTTAGGCTTCACCAAGGACCCGTTTCCAACCTGGGAAGCCACATCTCCCCAACCCTAACCCTAACTTGAGATTTAACCTGATTTTCTTGTGCAAATTTAACAAACCCCCATCCTCATGTCCTACTAAAAGACAGTAGGCACACGATTCGTTTGGCCCTCTCAGTCTGTTTCACCATGCTTGGCTTCAGCAACACCCTGTTTCCCTTCTGGGAAGCCAAGTCTCCCGACCCCTAACCCTCACTTGGGTCTTAACCCTAATATCCAATATGGAATGAAACATCTCCCTCTCAATAGGGTGTATTAACAGGCAGTATGTTATCCTCCTGATGGCCTACTCAGTCTGTTTTACCAATTTTTGCTTCACCAAGACCCTGGTTCCGTCCTGGGAAACCAATTCTCCCCAACCCTAACCCTAATTTGAGTCTTAGCCCTAATTTCCTTTTTGGACTGAAACATACCGCCGTCCACAGAGTGTACCAAATGTCAGTATGGAAGACATCTTGATGTCCCACTCAGTCTGATTCAGCAAGCTAGGCTTCACCAAGGACCTATTTCCAGCCTGGGAAGCCACATCTCCCCAACCCTAACCCTAACTTGAGACTCAACCTGATTTCGTTGTGCAAATGTAACAAACCCCCATCCTCATGTTGTACTAAAAGACAGTAGGCACACAATTCCTTTGGCCCTCTCAGTCTGTTTCACCATGCTTGGCTTCCGCAACACCCTGTTTCCATTCTGGGAAGCCATGTCTCCTGACCGCTAACCCTAACTTGGGTCTTAACCCTAATTTTTTCTTTGGACTGAAACATTTCCCTGTCCACATGGTGTACTAACTGGCAGTATGTTATACTCCTGATGGCCTACTCAGTCTGTTTTACCAATCTAGGCTTCACCAAAACCCTGGTTACATCCTGGGAAGCCAAGTCTCCCCAACCCTAACCCTAATTTGAGTCTCAGGCCTAATTTCCTTTTGGGACTGAAACATACTGCCGTCCACAGAGTGTACCAAATGTCAGTATGGAAGACATCTTGATGTCCCACTCAGTCTGATTCAGCAAGTTAGGCTTCACCAAGGACCCGTTTCCAACCTGGGAAGCCACATCTCCCCAACCCTAACCCTCACATGAGACTTAACCTGATTTTCTTGTGCAAATGTAACAAACCCCCATCCTCATGTCCTACTAAAAGACAGTAGGCACACGATTCCTTTGGCCCTCTCAGTCTGTTTCACCATGCTTGGCTTCAGCAACACCCTGTTTCCCTTCTGGGAAGCCAAGTCTCCTGACCCCTAACCCTCACTTGGGTCTTAACCCAAATATCCTCTATGGAATGAAACATCTCCCTCTCCATAGGGTGTATTAACAGGCAGTATGTTATCCTCCTGATGGCCTACTCAGTCTGTTTTACCAATCCATGCTTCACCAAGACCCTGGTTCCATCCTGGGAAACCAATTCTCCCCAACCCTAACCCTAATTTGAGTCTTAGCCCTTTTTTCCTTTTTGGACTGAAACATACCGCCGTCCACAGAGTGTACCAAATGTCAGTATGGAAGCCATCTTGATGGCGACTCAGTCTGATTCACCAAGCTAGGCTTCACCAAGAACTCGTTTTCTACCTGGCAAGCCACATTGTGCGACTGTAACAAACGCCCATCCACAGGTTGACAGTAGGCACACCACTCCTTTGGCCCTGTCAGTCTGTTTCACCATGCTTGGCTTCAGCAACACCCTGTTTCCCTTCTGGGAAGCCAAGTCTCCCGACCCCTAACCCTCACTTGGGTCTTAACCCAAATTTCCTCTATGGAATGAAACATGTCCCTGTCCATAGGGTGTATTAACAGGCAGTATGTTATCCTCCTGATGGCCTACTCAGTCTGTTTTACCAATCTATGCTTCACCAAGACCCTGGTTCCATCCTGGGAAACCAATTCTCCCCAACCCTAACCCTAATTTGAGTCTTAGCCCTAATTTCCTTTTTGGACTGAAACATACCGCCGTCCACAGAGTGTACCAAATGTCAGTATGGAAGACATCTTGATGTCCCACTCAGTCTGATTCAGCAAGCTAGGCTTCACCAAGGACCTATTTCCAGCCTGGGAAGCCACATCTCCCCAACCCTAACCCTAACTTGAGACTCAACCTGATTTCGTTGTGCAAATGTAACAAACCCCCATCCTCATGTTGTACTAAAAGACAGTAGGCACACAATTCCTTTGGCCCTCTCAGTCTGTTTCACCATGCTTGGCTTCAGCAACACCGTGTTTCCATTCTGGGAAGCCATATCTCCTGACAGCTAACCCTAACTTGGGTCTTAACCCTAATTTTTTTCTTCCGACTGAAACATTTCCCTGTCCACATGGTGTACTAACTGGCAGTATGTTATACTCCTGATGGCCTACTCAGTCTGTTTTACCAATCTAGGCTTCACCAAAACCCTGGTTACATTCCGGGAAGCCAAGTCTCCCCAACCCTAACCCTAATTTGAGTCTCAACCCTCATTTCCTTTTGGGACTGAAACATACCGCCGTCCACAGAGTGTACCAAATGTCAGTATGGAAGACATCTTGATGTCCCACTCAGTCTGAATCAGCAAGTTAGGCTTCACCAAGGACCCGTTTCCAACCTGGGAAGCCACATCTCCCCAACCCTAACCCTAACTTGAGACTTAACCTGATTTTCTTGTGCAAATGTAACAAACTCCCATCCTCATGTGGTACTAAAAGACAGTAGACACACAATTCCTTTGGTCCTCTCAGTCTGTTTCACCATGCTTGGCTTCAGCAACACCCTGTTTCCCTTCTGGGAAGCCAAGTCTCCCGACCCCTAACCCTCACTTGGGTCTTAACCCAAATTTCCTCTATGGAATGAAACATCTCCCTCTCCATAGGGTGTATTAACAGGCAGTATGTTATCCTCCTGATGGCCTACTCAGTCTGTTTTACCAATCTATGCTTCACCAAGACCCTGGTTCCATCCTGGGAAACCAATTCTCCCCAACCCTAACCCTAATTTGAATCTCAGCCCGTTTTTCCTTTTTGGACTGAAACATACCGCCGTCCACAGAGTGTACCAAATGTCAGTATGGAAGCCATCTTGATGGCGACTCAGTCTGATTCACCAAGCTAGGCTTCACCAAGAACTCGTTTTCTACCTGGCAAGCCACATCTCCCCATCCCTAGCCCTAACATGAGATTTTACCCCAATTTTCTTGTGCAACTGTAACAAACCGCCGTCCACGCTTTGTAGTAAAAGAAAGAAGGCACCCCGTTCTGATGGCCCACTCAGTCTGTTTTAGCAAGCTTGCCTTCACCAAAGCCCTGTTTCCATTCGGGGAAGCCCAGTCTCCCCAATCCTAACCCTAACCTGGGTTTTAACCCTAATTTCCGTTTGGGAATCAAACATCCCCCGTCCAAACAGTGTTCTAAAAGACAGGAGGCAACCCTTGGTGAAGCCCCACTCACTCTATTTCAACATGCTTGGCTTTTCAGAGGCCCTGGTTCACTCCTGGGAAGCCAAGTCTCCACAACCCTAACCCTACCTGGAGTCTTAACCCTAATGTTCTTGTATGACTGTAACAAACGCCCATTCACAGGTTGACAGTAGGCACACCACTCCTTTGGCCCTGTCAGTCTGTTTCACCATGCTTGGCTTCAGCAACACCCTGTTTCCCTTCTGGGAAGCCAAGTCTCCCGACCCCTAACCCTCACTTGGGTCTTAACCCAAATTTCCTCTATGGATTGAAACATGTCCCTGTCCATAGGGTGTATTAACAGGCAGTATGTTATCCTCCTGATGGCCTACTCAGTCTGTTTTACCAAATTAGGCTTCACCAAGACCCTGGTTCCCTCCTGGGAAAACAAGTCTCCCCAACCCTAAAACTAATTTGAGTCTCAGGCCTAATTTCCTTTTTGGACTGAAACATACTGCCGTCCACAGAGTGTACCAAATGTCAGTATGGAAGACATCTTGATGTCCCACTCAGTCTGATTCAGCAAGTTAGGCTTCACCAAGGACCCGTTTCCAACCTGGGAAGCCACATCTCCCCAACCCTAACCCTAACTTGAGATTTAACCTGATTTTCTTGTGCAAATTTAACAAACCCCCATCCTCATGTCCTACTAAAAGACAGTAGGCACACGATTCGTTTGGCCCTCTCAGTCTGTTTCACCATGCTTGGCTTCAGCAACACCCTGTTTCCCTTCTGGGAAGCCAAGTCTCCCGACCCCTAACCCTCACTTGGGTCTTAACCCTAATATCCAATATGGAATGAAACATCTCCCTCTCAATAGGGTGTATTAACAGGCAGTATGTTATCCTCCTGATGGCCTACTCAGTCTGTTTTACCAATTTTTGCTTCACCAAGACCCTGGTTCCGTCCTGGGAAACCAATTCTCCCCAACCCTAACCCTAATTTGAGTCTTAGCCCTAATTTCCTTTTTGGACTGAAACATACCGCCGTCCACAGAGTGTACCAAATGTCAGTATGGAAGACATCTTGATGTCCCACTCAGTCTGATTCAGCAAGCTAGGCTTCACCAAGGACCTATTTCCAGCCTGGGAAGCCACATCTCCCCAACCCTAACCCTAACTTGAGACTCAACCTGATTTCGTTGTGCAAATGTAACAAACCCCCATCCTCATGTTGTACTAAAAGACAGTAGGCACACAATTCCTTTGGCCCTCTCAGTCTGTTTCACCATGCTTGGCTTCCGCAACACCCTGTTTCCATTCTGGGAAGCCATGTCTCCTGACCGCTAACCCTAACTTGGGTCTTAACCCTAATTTTTTCTTTGGACTGAAACATTTCCCTGTCCACATGGTGTACTAACTGGCAGTATGTTATACTCCTGATGGCCTACTCAGTCTGTTTTACCAATCTAGGCTTCACCAAAACCCTGGTTACATCCTGGGAAGCCAAGTCTCCCCAACCCTAACCCTAATTTGAGTCTCAGGCCTAATTTCCTTTTGGGACTGAAACATACTGCCGTCCACAGAGTGTACCAAATGTCAGTATGGAAGACATCTTGATGTCCCACTCAGTCTGATTCAGCAAGTTAGGCTTCACCAAGGACCCGTTTCCAACCTGGGAAGCCACATCTCCCCAACCCTAACCCTCACATGAGACTTAACCTGATTTTCTTGTGCAAATGTAACAAACCCCCATCCTCATGTCCTACTAAAAGACAGTAGGCACACGATTCCTTTGGCCCTCTCAGTCTGTTTCACCATGCTTGGCTTCAGCAACACCCTGTTTCCCTTCTGGGAAGCCAAGTCTCCTGACCCCTAACCCTCACTTGGGTCTTAACCCAAATATCCTCTATGGAATGAAACATCTCCCTCTCCATAGGGTGTATTAACAGGCAGTATGTTATCCTCCTGATGGCCTACTCAGTCTGTTTTACCAATCCATGCTTCACCAAGACCCTGGTTCCATCCTGGGAAACCAATTCTCCCCAACCCTAACCCTAATTTGAGTCTTAGCCCTTTTTTCCTTTTTGGACTGAAACATACCGCCGTCCACAGAGTGTACCAAATGTCAGTATGGAAGCCATCTTGATGGCGACTCAGTCTGATTCACCAAGCTAGGCTTCACCAAGAACTCGTTTTCTACCTGGCAAGCCACATTGTGCGACTGTAACAAACGCCCATCCACAGGTTGACAGTAGGCACACCACTCCTTTGGCCCTGTCAGTCTGTTTCACCATGCTTGGCTTCAGCAACACCCTGTTTCCCTTCTGGGAAGCCAAGTCTCCCGACCCCTAACCCTCACTTGGGTCTTAACCCAAATTTCCTCTATGGAATGAAACATGTCCCTGTCCATAGGGTGTATTAACAGGCAGTATGTTATCCTCCTGATGGCCTACTCAGTCTGTTTTACCAATCTATGCTTCACCAAGACCCTGGTTCCATCCTGGGAAACCAATTCTCCCCAACCCTAACCCTAATTTGAGTCTTAGCCCTAATTTCCTTTTTGGACTGAAACATACCGCCGTCCACAGAGTGTACCAAATGTCAGTATGGAAGACATCTTGATGTCCCACTCAGTCTGATTCAGCAAGCTAGGCTTCACCAAGGACCTATTTCCAGCCTGGGAAGCCACATCTCCCCAACCCTAACCCTAACTTGAGACTCAACCTGATTTCGTTGTGCAAATGTAACAAACCCCCATCCTCATGTTGTACTAAAAGACAGTAGGCACACAATTCCTTTGGCCCTCTCAGTCTGTTTCACCATGCTTGGCTTCAGCAACACCGTGTTTCCATTCTGGGAAGCCATATCTCCTGACAGCTAACCCTAACTTGGGTCTTAACCCTAATTTTTTTCTTCCGACTGAAACATTTCCCTGTCCACATGGTGTACTAACTGGCAGTATGTTATACTCCTGATGGCCTACTCAGTCTGTTTTACCAATCTAGGCTTCACCAAAACCCTGGTTACATTCCGGGAAGCCAAGTCTCCCCAACCCTAACCCTAATTTGAGTCTCAACCCTCATTTCCTTTTGGGACTGAAACATACCGCCGTCCACAGAGTGTACCAAATGTCAGTATGGAAGACATCTTGATGTCCCACTCAGTCTGAATCAGCAAGTTAGGCTTCACCAAGGACCCGTTTCCAACCTGGGAAGCCACATCTCCCCAACCCTAACCCTAACTTGAGACTTAACCTGATTTTCTTGTGCAAATGTAACAAACTCCCATCCTCATGTGGTACTAAAAGACAGTAGACACACAATTCCTTTGGTCCTCTCAGTCTGTTTCACCATGCTTGGCTTCAGCAACACCCTGTTTCCCTTCTGGGAAGCCAAGTCTCCCGACCCCTAACCCTCACTTGGGTCTTAACCCAAATTTCCTCTATGGAATGAAACATCTCCCTCTCCATAGGGTGTATTAACAGGCAGTATGTTATCCTCCTGATGGCCTACTCAGTCTGTTTTACCAATCTATGCTTCACCAAGACCCTGGTTCCATCCTGGGAAACCAATTCTCCCCAACCCTAACCCTAATTTGAATCTCAGCCCGTTTTTCCTTTTTGGACTGAAACATACCGCCGTCCACAGAGTGTACCAAATGTCAGTATGGAAGCCATCTTGATGGCGACTCAGTCTGATTCACCAAGCTAGGCTTCACCAAGAACTCGTTTTCTACCTGGCAAGCCACATCTCCCCATCCCTAGCCCTAACATGAGATTTTACCCCAATTTTCTTGTGCAACTGTAACAAACCGCCGTCCACGCTTTGTAGTAAAAGAAAGAAGGCACCCCGTTCTGATGGCCCACTCAGTCTGTTTTAGCAAGCTTGCCTTCACCAAAGCCCTGTTTCCATTCGGGGAAGCCCAGTCTCCCCAATCCTAACCCTAACCTGGTTTTTAACCCTAATTTCCGTTTGGGAATCAAACATCCCCCGTCCAAACAGTGTTCTAAAAGACAGGAGGCAACCCTTGGTGAAGCCCCACTCACTCTATTTCAACATGCTTGGCTTTTCAGAGGCCCTGGTTCACTCCTGGGAAGCCAAGTCTCCACAACCCTAACCCTACCTGGAGTCTTAACCCTAATGTTCTTGTGCGACTGTAACAAACGCCCATCCACAGGTTGACAGTAGGCACACCACTCCTTTGGCCCTGTCAGTCTGTTTCACCATGCTTGGCTTCAGCAACACCCTGTTTCCCTTCTGGGAAGCCAAGTCTCCCGACCCCTAACCCTCACTTGGGTCTTAACCCAAATTTCCTCTATGGATTGAAACATGTCCCTGTCCATAGGGTATATTAACAGGCAGTATGTTATCCTCCTGATGGCCTACTCAGTCTGTTTTACCAAATTAGGCTTCACCAAGACCCTGGTTCCCTCCTGGGAAAACAAGTCTCCCCAACCCTAAAACTAATTTGAGTCTCAGGCCTAATTTCCTTTTTGGACTGAAACATACTGCCGTCCACAGAGTGTACCAAATGTCAGTATGGAAGACATCTTGATGTCCCACTCAGTCTGATTCAGCAAGTTAGGCTTCACCAAGGACCCGTTTCCAACCTGGGAAGCCACATCTCCCCAACCCTAACCCTAACTTGAGACTTAACCTGATTTTCTTGTGCAAATTTAACAAACCCCCATCCTCATGTCCTACTAAAAGACAGTAGGCACACGATTCGTTTGGCCCTCTCAGTCTGTTTCACCATGCTTGGCTTCAGCAACACCCTGTTTCCCTTCTGGGAAGCCAAGTCTCCCGACCCCTAACCCTCACTTGGGTCTTAACCCAAATATCCAATATGGAATGAAACATCTCCCTCTCCATAGGGTGTATTAACAGGCAGTATGTTATCCTCCTGATGGCCTACTCAGTCTGTTTTACCAATTTTTGCTTCACCAAGACCCTGGTTCCATCCTGGGAAAACAATTCTCCCCAACCCTAACCCTAATTTGAGTCTTAGCCCTAATTTCCTTTTTGGACTGAAACATACCGCCGTCCACAGAGTGTACCAAATGTCAGTATGGAAGACATCTTGATGTCCCACTCAGTCTGATTCAGCAAGCTAGGCTTCACCAAGGACCTATTTCCAGCCTGGGAAGCCACATCTCCCCAACCCTAACCCTAACTTGAGACTCAACCTGATTTCGTTGTGCAAATGTAACAAACCCCCATCCTCATGTTGTACTAAAAGACAGTAGGCACACAATTCCTTTGGCCCTCTCAGTCTGTTTCACCATGCTTGGCTTCAGCAACACCGTGTTTCCATTCTGGGAAGCCATATCTCCTGACAGCTAACCCTAACTTGGGTCTTAACCCTAATTTTTTTCTTCCGACTGAAACATTTCCCTGTCCACATGGTGTACTAACTGGCAGTATGTTATACTCCTGATGGCCTACTCAGTCTGTTTTACCAATCTAGGCTTCACCAAAACCCTGGTTACATCCTGGGAAGCCAAGTCTCCCCAACCCTAACCCTAATTTGAGTCTCAGGCCTAATTTCCTTTTTGACTGAAAGATACCGCCGTCCACACAGTGTACCAAATGTCAGTATGGAAGACATCTTGATGTCCCACTCAGTCTGATTCAGCAAGCTAGGCTTCACCAAGGACCCGTTTCCAACCTGGGAAGCCACATCTCCCCAACCCTAACCCTAACTTGAGACTTAACCTGATTTCGTTGTGCAAATGTAACAAACCCCCATCCTCATGTTGTACTAAAAGACAGTAGGAACACAATTCCTTTGGCCCTCTCAGTCTGTTTCACCATGCTTGGCTTCAGCAACACCGTGTTTCCATTCTGGGAAGCCATATCTCCTGACCGCTAACCCTAACTTGGGTCTTAACCCTAATTTTTTCCTTGGACTGAAACATTTCCCTGTCCACATGGTGTACTAACTGGCAGTATGTTATACTCCTGATGGTCTACTCAGTCTGTTTTACCAATCTAGGCTTCACCAAAACCCTGGTTACATCCTGGGAAGCCAAGTCTCCCCAACCCTAACCCTAATTTGAGTCTCAGGCCTAATTTCCTTTTTGACTGAAACATACCGCCGTCCACAGAGTGTACCAAATGTCAGTATGGAAGACATCTTGATGTCCCACTCAGTCTGATTCAGCAAGCTAGGCTTCACCAAGGACCCGTTTCCAACCTGGGAAGCCACATCTCCCCAACCCTAACACTCACTTGAGACTTAACCTGATTTTCTTGTGCAAATGTAACAAACCCCCATCCTCATGTCCTACTAAAAGACAGTAGGCACACAATTCCTTTGGCCCTCTCAGTCTGTTTCACCATGCTTGGCTTTAGCAACACCCTGTTTCCCTTCTGGGAAGCCAAGTCTCCACAGCCCTAACCCTACCTGGAGTCTTAACCCTAATGTTCTTGTGCGACTGTAACAAACGCCCATCCACAGGTTGACAGTAGGCACACCACTCCTTTGGCCCTGTCAGTCTGTTTCACCATGCTTGGCTTCAGCAACACCCTGTTTCCCTTCTGGGAAGCCAAGTCTCCCGACCCCTAACCCTCACTTGGGTCTTAACCCAAATTTCCTCTATGGAATGAAACATCTCCCTGTCCATAGGGTGTATTAACAGGCAGTATGTTATCCTCCTGATGGCCTACTGAGTCTGTTTTACCAATCTATGCTTCACCAAGACCCTGGTTCCATCCTGGGAAACCAATTCTCCCCAACCCTAACCCTAATTTGAGTCTTAGCCCTAATTTCCTTTTTGGACTGAAACATACCGCCGTCCACAGAGTGTACCAAATGTCAGTATGGAAGACATCTTGATGTCCCACTCAGTCTGATTCAGCAAGCTAGGCTTCACCAAGGAGCTATTTCCAGCCTGGGAAGCCACATCTCCCCAACCCTAACCCTAACTTCTGACTTAACCCTGATTTTCTTGTGCAAATGTAACAAACCCCCATCCTCATGTTGTACTAAAAGACAGTAGGCATACAATTCCTTTGGCCCTCTCAGTCTGTTTCACCATGCTTGGCTTCAGCAACACCCTGTTTCCATTCTGAGAAGCCATGTCTCCTGACAGCTAACCCTAACTTAGGTCTTAACCCTAATTTTTTCTTTGGACTGAAACATTTCCCTGTCCACATGGTGTACTAACTGGCAGTATGTTATCCTCCTGATGGCCTACTCAGTCTGTTTTAGCAATCTAGGCTTCACCAAGACCCTGGTTACATCCTGGGAAGCCAAGTCTCCCCAACCCTAACCCTAATTTGAGTCTCAGGCCAAATTTCCTTTTTGGACTGAAACATACCGCCGTCCACAGAGAGTACCAAATGTCAGTATGGAAGCCATCTTGATGTCCCACTCAGTCTGATCCAGCAAGCTAGGCTTCACCAAGGACCCGTTTCCAACCTGGGAAGCCACATCTCCCCAACCCTAACCCTAACTTGAGACTTAACCTGATTTCGTTGTGCAAATGTAACAAACCCCCATCCTCATGTTGTACTAAAAGACAGTAGGCACACAATTCCTTTGGCCCTCTCAGTCTGTTTCACCATGCTTGGCTTCAGCAACACCGTGTTTCCATTCTGGGAAGCCATATCTCCTGACCGCTAACCCTAACTTGGGTCTTAACCCTAATTTTTTTTTGGACTGAAACATTTCCCTGTCCACATGGTGTACTAACTGGCAGTATGTTATACTCCTGATGGTCTACTCAGTCGGTTTTACCAATCTAGGCTTCACCAAAACCCTGGTTACATCCTGGGAAGCCAAGTCTCCCCAACCCTAACCCTAATTTGAGTGTCAGGCCTAATTTCCTTTTTGACTGAAACATACCGCCGTCCACAGAGTGTACCAAATGTCAGTATGGAAGACATCTTGATGTCCCACTCAGTCTGATTCAGCAAGCTAGGCTTCACCAAGGACCCGTTTCCAACCTGGGAAGCCACATCTCCCCAACCCTAACACTCACTTCAGACTTAACCTGATTTTCTTGTGCAAATGTAACAAACCCCCATCCTCATGTTGTACTAAAGACAGTAGGCACACAATTCCTTTGGCCCTCTCAGTCTGTTTCACCATGCTTGGCTTTAGCAACACCCTGTTTCCCTTCTGGGAAGCCAAGTCTCCCGACCCCTAACCCTCTCTTGGGTCTTAACCCAAATATCCTCTATGGAATGAAACATGTCCCTGTCCATAGGGTGTATTAACAGGCAGTATGTTATCCTCCTGATGGCCTACTCAGTCTGTTTTACCAATCTATGCTTCACCAAGACCCCGGTTCCATCCTGGGAAACCAATTCTCCCCAACCCTAACCCTAATTTGAGTCTTAGCCCTTTTTTCCTTTTTGGACTGAAACATACCGCCGTCCACAGAGTGTACCAAATGTCAGTATGGAAGCCATCTTGATGGCGACTCAGTCTGATTCACCAAGCTAGGCTTCACCAAGAACTCGTTTTCTACCTGGCAAGCCACATCTCCCCATCCCTAGCCCTAACATGAGATTTTACCCCAATTTTCTTCTGCAACTGTAACAAACCGCCGTCCACGCTTTGTAGTAAAAGAAAGAAGGCACCCCGTTCTGATGGCCCACTCAGTCTGTTTTAGCAAGCTTGCCTTCACCAAAGCCCTGTTTCCATTCGGGGAAGCCCAGTCTCCCCAATCCTAACCCTAACCTGGTTTTTAACCCTAATTTCCGTTTGGGAATCAAACATCCCCCGTCCAAACAGTGTTCTAAAAGACAGGAGGCAACCCTTGGTGAAGCCCCACTCACTCTATTTCAACATGCTTGGCTTTTCAGAGGCCCTGGTTCACTCCTGGGAAGCCAAGTCTCCACAACCCTAACCCTACCTGGAGTCTTAACCCTAATGTTCTTGTGCGACTGTAACAAACGCCCATCCACAGGTTGACAGTAGGCACACCACTCCTTTGGCCCTGTCAGTCTGTTTCACCATGCTTGGCTTCAGCAACACCCTGTTTCCCTTCTGGGAAGCCAAGTCTCCCGACCCCTAACCCTCACTTGGGTCTTAACCCAAATTTCCTCTATGGATTGAAACATGTCCCTGTCCATAGGGTGTATTAACAGGCAGTATGTTATCCTCCTGATGGCCTACTCAGTCTGTTTTACCAAATTAGGCTTCACCAAGACCCTGGTTCCCTCCTGGGAAAACAAGTCTCCCCAACCCTAAAACTAATTTGAGTCTCAGGCCTAATTTCCTTTTTGGACTGAAACATACTGCCGTCCACAGAGTGTACCAAATGTCAGTATGGAAGACATCTTGATGTCCCACTCAGTCTGATTCAGCAAGTTAGGCTTCACCAAGGACCCGTTTCCAACCTGGGAAGCCACATCTCCCCAACCCTAACCCTAACTTGAGACTTAACCTGATTTTCTTGTGCAAATTTAACAAACCCCCATCCTCATGTCCTACTAAAAGACAGTAGGCACACGATTCGTTTGGCCCTCTCAGTCTGTTTCACCATGCTTGGCTTCAGCAACACCCTGTTTCCCTTCTGGGAAGCCAAGTCTCCCGACCCCTAACCCTCACTTGGGTCTTAACCCAAATATCCAATATGGAATGAAACATCTCCCTCTCCATAGGGTGTATTAACAGGCAGTATGTTATCCTCCTGATGGCCTACTCAGTCTGTTTTACCAATTTTTGCTTCACCAAGACCCTGGTTCCATCCTGGGAAACCAATTCTCCCCAACCCTAACCCTAATTTGAGTCTTAGCCCTAATTTCCTTTTTGGACTGAAACATACCGCCGTCCACAGAGTGTACCAAATGTCAGTATGGAAGACATCTTGATGTCCCACTCAGTCTGATTCAGCAAGCTAGGCTTCACCAAGGACCTATTTCCAGCCTGCGAAGCCACATCTCCCCAACCCTAACCCTAACTTGAGACTCAACCTGATTTCGTTGTGCAAATGTAACAAACCCCCATCCTCATGTTGTACTAAAAGACAGTAGGCACACAATTCCTTTGGCCCTCTCAGTCTGTTTCACCATGCTTGGCTTCAGCAACACCGTGTTTCCATTCTGGGAAGCAATATCTCCTGACAGCTAACCCTAACTTGGGTCTTAACCCTAATTTTTTTCTTCCGACTGAAACATTTCCCTGTCCACATGGTGTACTAACTGGCAGTATGTTATACTCCTGATGGCCTACTCAGTCTGTTTTACCAATCTAGGCTTCACCAAAACCCTGGTTACATCCTGGGAAGCCAAGTCTCCCCAACCCTAACCCTAATTTGAGTCTCAGGCCTAATTTCCTTTTTGACTGAAAGATACCGCCGTCCACACAGTGTACCAAATGTCAGTATGGAAGACATCTTGATGTCCCACTCAGTCTGATTCAGCAAGCTAGGCTTCACCAAGGACCCGTTTCCAACCTGGGAAGCCACATCTCCCCAACCCTAACCCTAACTTGAGACTTAACCTGATTTCGTTGTGCAAATGTAACAAACCCCCATCCTCATGTTGTACTAAAAGACAGTAGGCACACAATTCCTTTGGCCCTCTCAGTCTGTTTCACCATGCTTGGCTTCAGCAACACCGTGTTTCCATTCTGGGAAGCCATATCTCCTGACCGCTAACCCTAACTTGGGTCTTAACCCTAATTTTTTTCTTCCGACTGAAACATTTCCCTGTCCACATGGTGTACTAACTGGCAGTATGTTATACTCCTGATGGTCTACTCAGTCGGTTTTACCAATCTAGGCTTCACCAAAACCCTGGTTACATCCTGGGAAGCCAAGTCTCCCCAACCCTAACCCTAATTTGAGTCTCAGGCCTAATTTCCTTTTTGGACTGAAACATACTGCCATCCACAGAGTGTACCAAATGTCAGTATGGAAGACATCTTGATGTCCCTCTCAGTCTGATTCAGCACGTTAGGCTTCACCAAGGACCCGTTTCCAGCCTGGGAAGCCACATCTCCCCATCGCTAGCCCTAACATGAGATTTTACCCTAATTTTCTTGTGCAAATGTAACAAACCCCCATCCTCATGTTCTACTAAAAGACAGTAGGCACACGATTCCTTTGGCCCTCTCAGTCTGTTTCACCATGCTTGGCTTCCGCAACACCCTGTTTCCATTCTGGGAAGCCATGTCTCCTGACCGCTAACCCTAACTTGGGTCTTAACCCTAATTTTTTCTTTGGACTGAAACATTTCCCTGTCCACATGGTGTACTAACTGGCAGTATGTTATACTCCTGATGGCCTACTCAGTCTGTTTTACCAATCTAGGCTTCACCAAAACCCTGGTTACATCCTGGGAAGCCAAGTCTCCCCAACCCTAACCCTAATTTGAGTCTCAGGCCTAATTTCCTTTTGGGACTGAAACATACTGCCGTCCACAGAGTGTACCAAATGTCAGTATGGAAGACATCTTGATGTCCCACTCAGTCTGATTCAGCAAGTTAGGCTTCACCAAGGACCCGTTTCCAACCTGGGAAGCCACATCTCCCCAACCCTAACCCTCACATGAGACTTAACCTGATTTTCTTGTGCAAATGTAACAAACCCCCATCCTCATGTCCTACTAAAAGACAGTAGGCACACGATTCCTTTGGCCCTCTCAGTCTGTTTCACCATGCTTGGCTTCAGCAACACCCTGTTTCCCTTCTGGGAAGCCAAGTCTCCTGACCCCTAACCCTCACTTGGGTCTTAACCCAAATATCCTCTATGGAATGAAACATCTCCCTCTCCATAGGGTGTATTAACAGGCAGTATGTTATCCTCCTGATGGCCTACTCAGTCTGTTTTACCAATCCATGCTTCACCAAGACCCTGGTTCCATCCTGGGAAACCAATTCTCCCCAACCCTAACCCTAATTTGAGTCTTAGCCCTTTTTTCCTTTTTGGACTGAAACATACCGCCGTCCACAGAGTGTACCAAATGTCAGTATGGAAGCCATCTTGATGGCGACTCAGTCTGATTCACCAAGCTAGGCTTCACCAAGAACTCGTTTTCTACCTGGCAAGCCACATTGTGCGACTGTAACAAACGCCCATCCACAGGTTGACAGTAGGCACACCACTCCTTTGGCCCTGTCAGTCTGTTTCACCATGCTTGGCTTCAGCAACACCCTGTTTCCCTTCTGGGAAGCCAAGTCTCCCGACCCCTAACCCTCACTTGGGTCTTAACCCAAATTTCCTCTATGGAATGAAACATGTCCCTGTCCATAGGGTGTATTAACAGGCAGTATGTTATCCTCCTGATGGCCTACTCAGTCTGTTTTACCAATCTATGCTTCACCAAGACCCTGGTTCCATCCTGGGAAACCAATTCTCCCCAACCCTAACCCTAATTTGAGTCTTAGCCCTAATTTCCTTTTTGGACTGAAACATACCGCCGTCCACAGAGTGTACCAAATGTCAGTATGGAAGACATCTTGATGTCCCACTCAGTCTGATTCAGCAAGCTAGGCTTCACCAAGGACCTATTTCCAGCCTGGGAAGCCACATCTCCCCAACCCTAACCCTAACTTGAGACTCAACCTGATTTCGTTGTGCAAATGTAACAAACCCCCATCCTCATGTTGTACTAAAAGACAGTAGGCACACAATTCCTTTGGCCCTCTCAGTCTGTTTCACCATGCTTGGCTTCAGCAACACCGTGTTTCCATTCTGGGAAGCCATATCTCCTGACAGCTAACCCTAACTTGGGTCTTAACCCTAATTTTTTTCTTCCGACTGAAACATTTCCCTGTCCACATGGTGTACTAACTGGCAGTATGTTATACTCCTGATGGCCTACTCAGTCTGTTTTACCAATCTAGGCTTCACCAAAACCCTGGTTACATTCCGGGAAGCCAAGTCTCCCCAACCCTAACCCTAATTTGAGTCTCAACCCTCATTTCCTTTTGGGACTGAAACATACCGCCGTCCACAGAGTGTACCAAATGTCAGTATGGAAGCCATCTTGATGGCGACTCAGTCTGATTCACCAAGCTAGGCTTCACCAAGAACTCGTTTTCTACCTGGCAAGCCACATCTCCCCATCCCTAGCCCTAACATGAGATTTTACCCCAATTTTCTTGTGCAACTGTAACAAACCGCCGTCCACGCTTTGTAGTAAAAGAAAGAAGGCACCCCGTTCTGATGGCCCACTCAGTCTGTTTTAGCAAGCTTGCCTTCACCAAAGCCCTGTTTCCATTCGGGGAAGCCCAGTCTCCCCAATCCTAACCCTAACCTGGTTTTTAACCCTAATTTCCGTTTGGGAATCAAACATCCCCCGTCCAAACAGTGTTCTAAAAGACAGGAGGCAACCCTTGGTGAAGCCCCACTCACTCTATTTCAACATGCTTGGCTTTTCAGAGGCCCTGGTTCACTCCTGGGAAGCCAAGTCTCCACAACCCTAACCCTACCTGGAGTCTTAACCCTAATGTTCTTGTGCGACTGTAACAAACGCCCATCCACAGGTTGACAGTAGGCACACCACTCCTTTGGCCCTGTCAGTCTGTTTCACCATGCTTGGCTTCAGCAACACCCTGTTTCCCTTCTGGGAAGCCAAGTCTCCCGACCCCTAACCCTCACTTGGGTCTTAACCCAAATTTCCTCTATGGAATGAAACATGTCCCTGTCCATAGGGTATATTAACAGGCAGTATGTTATCCTCCTGATGGCCTACTCAGTCTGTTTTACCAAATTAGGCTTCACCAAGACCCTGGTTCCCTCCTGGGAAAACAAGTCTCCCCAACCCTAAAACTAATTTGAGTCTCAGGCCTAATTTCCTTTTTGGACTGAAACATACTGCCGTCCACAGAGTGTACCAAATGTCAGTATGGAAGACATCTTGATGTCCCACTCAGTCTGATTCAGCAAGTTAGGCTTCACCAAGGACCCGTTTCCAACCTGGGAAGCCACATCTCCCCAACCCTAACCCTAACTTGAGACTTAACCTGATTTTCTTGTGCAAATTTAACAAACCCCCATCCTCATGTCCTACTAAAAGACAGTAGGCACACGATTCGTTTGGCCCTCTCAGTCTGTTTCACCATGCTTGGCTTCAGCAACACCCTGTTTCCCTTCTGGGAAGCCAAGTCTCCCGACCCCTAACCCTCACTTGGGTCTTAACCCAAATATCCAATATGGAATGAAACATCTCCCTCTCCATAGGGTGTATTAACAGGCAGTATGTTATCCTCCTGATGGCCTACTCAGTCTGTTTTACCAATTTTTGCTTCACCAAGACCCTGGTTCCATCCTGGGAAACCAATTCTCCCCAACCCTAACCCTAATTTGAGTCTTAGCCCTAATTTCCTTTTTGGACTGAAACATACCGCCGTCCACAGAGTGTACCAAATGTCAGTATGGAAGACATCTTGATGTCCCACTCAGTCTGATTCAGCAAGCTAGGCTTCACCAAGGACCTATTTCCAGCCTGGGAAGCCACATCTCCCCAACCCTAACCCTAACTTGAGACTCAACCTGATTTCGTTGTGCAAATGTAACAAACCCCCATCCTCATGTTGTACTAAAAGACAGTAGGCACACAATTCCTTTGGCCCTCTCAGTCTGTTTCACCATGCTTGGCTTCAGCAACACCGTGTTTCCATTCTGGGAAGCCATATCTCCTGACAGCTAACCCTAACTTGGGTCTTAACCCTAATTTTTTTCTTCCGACTGAAACATTTCCCTGTCCACATGGTGTACTAACTGGCAGTATGTTATACTCCTGATGGCCTACTCAGTCTGTTTTACCAATCTAGGCTTCACCAAAACCCTGGTTACATCCTGGGAAGCCAAGTCTCCCCAACCCTAACCCTAATTTGAGTCTCAGGCCTAATTTCCTTTTTGACTGAAAGATACCGCCGTCCACACAGTGTACCAAATGTCAGTATGGAAGACATCTTGATGTCCCACTCAGTCTGATTCAGCAAGCTAGGCTTCACCAAGGACCCGTTTCCAACCTGGGAAGCCACATCTCCCCAACCCTAACCCTAACTTGAGACTTAACCTGATTTCGTTGTGCAAATGTAACAAACCCCCATCCTCATGTTGTACTAAAAGACAGTAGGAACACAATTCCTTTGGCCCTCTCAGTCTGTTTCACCATGCTTGGCTTCAGCAACACCGTGTTTCCATTCTGGGAAGCCATATCTCCTGACCGCTAACCCTAACTTGGGTCTTAACCCTAATTTTTTCCTTGGACTGAAACATTTCCCTGTCCACATGGTGTACTAACTGGCAGTATGTTATACTCCTGATGGTCTACTCAGTCTGTTTTACCAATCTAGGCTTCACCAAAACCCTGGTTACATCCTGGGAAGCCAAGTCTCCCCAACCCTAACCCTAATTTGAGTCTCAGGCCTAATTTCCTTTTTGACTGAAACATACCGCCGTCCACAGAGTGTACCAAATGTCAGTATGGAAGACATCTTGATGTCCCACTCAGTCTGATTCAGCAAGCTAGGCTTCACCAAGGACCCGTTTCCAACCTGGGAAGCCACATCTCCCCAACCCTAACACTCACTTGAGACTTAACCTGATTTTCTTGTGCAAATGTAACAAACCCCCATCCTCATGTCCTACTAAAAGACAGTAGGCACACAATTCCTTTGGCCCTCTCAGTCTGTTTCACCATGCTTGGCTTTAGCAACACCCTGTTTCCCTTCTGGGAAGCCAAGTCTCCACAGCCCTAACCCTACCTGGAGTCTTAACCCTAATGTTCTTGTGCGACTGTAACAAACGCCCATCCACAGGTTGACAGTAGGCACACCACTCCTTTGGCCCTGTCAGTCTGTTTCACCATGCTTGGCTTCAGCAACACCCTGTTTCCCTTCTGGGAAGCCAAGTCTCCCGACCCCTAACCCTCACTTGGGTCTTAACCCAAATATCCTCTATGGAATGAAACATCTCCCTGTCCATAGGGTGTATTAACAGGCAGTATGTTATCCTCCTGATGGCCTACTCAGTCTGTTTTACCAATCTATGCTTCACCAAGACCCTGGTTCCATCCTGGGAAACCAATTCTCCCCAACCCTAACCCTAATTTGAGTCTTAGCCCTAATTTCCTTTTTGGACTGAAACATACCGCCGTCCACAGAGTGTACCAAATGTCAGTATGGAAGACATCTTGATGTCCCACTCAGTCTGATTCAGCAAGCTAGGCTTCACCAAGGAGCTATTTCCAGCCTGGGAAGCCACATCTCCCCAACCCTAACCCTAACTTCTGACTTAACCCTGATTTTCTTGTGCAAATGTAACAAACCCCCATCCTCATGTTGTACTAAAAGACAGTAGGCATACAATTCCTTTGGCCCTCTCAGTCTGTTTCACCATGCTTGGCTTCAGCAACACCCTGTTTCCATTCTGAGAAGCCATGTCTCCTGACAGCTAACCCTAACTTAGGTCTTAACCCTAATTTTTTCTTTGGACTGAAACATTTCCCTGTCCACATGGTGTACTAACTGGCAGTATGTTATCCTCCTGATGGCCTACTCAGTCTGTTTTAGCAATCTAGGCTTCACCAAGACCCTGGTTACATCCTGGGAAGCCAAGTCTCC
This sequence comes from Heloderma suspectum, assembly GCF_057233095.1. Taxonomy (NCBI): domain Eukaryota; kingdom Metazoa; phylum Chordata; class Lepidosauria; order Squamata; family Helodermatidae; genus Heloderma; species Heloderma suspectum. Next base: position 148,889,673 of record NC_139461.1, read on the forward strand.
CCAACCCTAACCCTAATTTGAGTCTCAGGCCAAATTTCCTTTTTGGACTGAAACATACCGCCGTCCACAGAGAGTACCAAATGTCAGTATGGAAGCCATCTTGATGTCCCACTCAGTCTGATCCAGCAAGCTAGGCTTCACCAAGGACCCGTTTCCAACCTGGGAAGCCACATCTCCCCAACCCTAACCCTAACTTGAGACTTAACCTGATTTCGTTGTGCAAATGTAACAAACCCCCATCCTCATGTTGTACTAAAAGACAGTAGGCACACAATTCCTTTGGCCCTCTCAGTCTGTTTCACCATGCTTGGCTTCAGCAACACCGTGTTTCCATTCTGGGAAGCCATATCTCCTGACCGCTAACCCTAACTTGGGTCTTAACCCTAATTTTTTTTTGGACTGAAACATTTCCCTGTCCACATGGTGTACTAACTGGCAGTATGTTATACTCCTGATGGTCTACTCAGTCGGTTTTACCAATCTAGGCTTCACCAAAACCCTGGTTACATCCTGGGAAGCCAAGTCTCCCCAACCCTAACCCTAATTTGAGTGTCAGGCCTAATTTCCTTTTTGACTGAAACATACCGCCGTCCACAGAGTGTACCAAATGTCAGTATGGAAGACATCTTGATGTCCCACTCAGTCTGATTCAGCAAGCTAGGCTTCACCAAGGACCCGTTTCCAACCTGGGAAGCCACATCTCCCCAACCCTAACACTCACTTGAGACTTAACCTGATTTTCTTGTGCAAATGTAACAAACCCCCATCCTCATGTTGTACTAAAGACAGTAGGCACACAATTCCTTTGGCCCTCTCAGTCTGTTTCACCATGCTTGGCTTTAGCAACACCCTGTTTCCCTTCTGGGAAGCCAAGTCTCCCGACCCCTAACCCTCTCTTGGGTCTTAACCCAAATATCCTCTATGGAATGAAACATGTCCCTGTCCATAGGGTGTATTAACAGGCAGTATGTTATCCTCCTGATGGCCTACTCAGTCTGTTTTACCAATCTATGCTTCACCAAGACCCCGGTTCCATCCTGGGAAACCAATTCTCCCCAACCCTAACCCTAATTTGAGTCTTAGCCCTTTTTTCCTTTTTGGACTGAAACATACCGCCGTCCACAGAGTGTACCAAATGTCAGTATGGAAGCCATCTTGATGGCGACTCAGTCTGATTCACCAAGCTAGGCTTCACCAAGAACTCGTTTTCTACCTGGCAAGCCACATCTCCCCATCCCTAGCCCTAACATGAGATTTTACCCCAATTTTCTTGTGCAACTGTAACAATCCGCCGTCCACGCTTTGTAGTAAAAGAAAGAAGGCACCCCGTTCTGATGGCCCACTCAGTCTGTTTTAGCAAGCTTGCCTTCACCAAAGCCCTGTTTCCATTCGGGGAAGCCCAGTCTCCCCAATCCTAACCCTAACCTGGTTTTTAACCCTAATTTCCGTTTGGGAATCAAACATCCCCCGTCCAAACAGTGTTCTAAAAGACAGGAGGCAACCCTTGGTGAAGCCCCACTCACTCTATTTCAACATGCTTGGCTTTTCAGAGGCCCTGGTTCACTCCTGGGAAGCCAAGTCTCCACAACCCTAACCCTACCTGGAGTCTTAACCCTAATGTTCTTGTGCGACTGTAACAAACGCCCATCCACAGGTTGACAGTAGGCACACCACTCCTTTGGCCCTGTCAGTCTGTTTCACCATGCTTGGCTTCAGCAACACCCTGTTTCCCTTCTGGGAAGCCAAGTCTCCCGACCCCTAACCCTCACTTGGGTCTTAACCCAAATTTCCTCTATGGATTGAAACATGTCCCTGTCCATAGGGTGTATTAACAGGCAGTATGTTATCCTCCTGATGGCCTACTCAGTCTGTTTTACCAAATTAGGCTTCACCAAGACCCTGGTTCCCTCCTGGGAAAACAAGTCTCCCCAACCCTAAAACTAATTTGAGTGTCAGGCCTAATTTCCTTTTTGGACTGAAACATACTGCCGTCCACAGAGTGTACCAAATGTCAGTATGGAAGACATCTTGATGTCCCACTCAGTCTGATTCAGCAAGTTAGGCTTCACCAAGGACCCGTTTCCAACCTGGGAAGCCACATCTCCCCAACCCTAACCCTAACTTGAGACTTAACCTGATTTTCTTGTGCAAATTTAACAAACCCCCATCCTCATGTCCTACTAAAAGACAGTAGGCACACGATTCGTTTGGCCCTCTCAGTCTGTTTCACCATGCTTGGCTTCAGCAACACCCTGTTTCCCTTCTGGGAAGCCAAGTCTCCCGACCCCTAACCCTCACTTGGGTCTTAACCCAAATATCCAATATGGAATGAAACATCTCCCTCTCCATAGGGTGTATTAACAGGCAGTATGTTATCCTCCTGATGGCCTACTCAGTCTGTTTTACCAATTTTTGCTTCACCAAGACCCTGGTTCCATCCTGGGAAACCAATTCTCCCCAACCCTAACCCTAATTTGAGTCTTAGCCCTAATTTCCTTTTTGGACTGAAACATACCGCCGTCCACAGAGTGTACCAAATGTCAGTATGGAAGACATCTTGATGTCCCACTCAGTCTGATTCAGCAAGCTAGGCTTCACCAAGGACCTATTTCCAGCCTGGGAAGCCACATCTCCCCAACCCTAACCCTAACTTGAGACTCAACCTGATTTCGTTGTGCAAATGTAACAAACCCCCATCCTCATGTTGTACTAAAAGACAGTAGGCACACAATTCCTTTGGCCCTCTCAGTCTGTTTCACCATGCTTGGCTTCAGCAACACCGTGTTTCCATTCTGGGAAGCCATATCTCCTGACAGCTAACCCTAACTTGGGTCTTAACCCTAATTTTTTTCTTCCGACTGAAACATTTCCCTGTCCACATGGTGTACTAACTGGCAGTATGTTATACTCCTGATGGCCTACTCAGTCTGTTTTACCAATCTAGGCTTCACCAAAACCCTGGTTACATCCTGGGAAGCCAAGTCTCCCCAACCCTAACCCTAATTTGAGTCTCAGGCCTAATTTCCTTTTTGACTGAAAGATACCGCCGTCCACACAGTGTACCAAATGTCAGTATGGAAGACATCTTGATGTCCCACTCAGTCTGATTCAGCAAGCTAGGCTTCACCAAGGACCCGTTTCCAACCTGGGAAGCCACATCTCCCCAACCCTAACCCTAACTTGAGACTTAACCTGATTTCGTTGTGCAAATGTAACAAACCCCCATCCTCATGTTGTACTAAAAGACAGTAGGAACACAATTCCTTTGGCCCTCTCAGTCTGTTTCACCATGCTTGGCTTCAGCAACACCGTGTTTCCATTCTGGGAAGCCATATCTCCTGACCGCTAACCCTAACTTGGGTCTTAACCCTAATTTTTTCCTTGGACTGAAACATTTCCCTGTCCACATGGTGTACTAACTGGCAGTATGTTATACTCCTGATGGTCTACTCAGTCTGTTTTACCAATCTAGGCTTCACCAAAACCCTGGTTACATCCTGGGAAGCCAAGTCTCCCCAACCCTAACCCTAATTTGAGTCTCAGGCCTAATTTCCTTTTTGACTGAAACATACCGCCGTCCACAGAGTGTACCAAATGTCAGTATGGAAGACATCTTGATGTCCCACTCAGTCTGATTCAGCAAGCTAGGCTTCACCAAGGACCCGTTTCCAACCTGGGAAGCCACATCTCCCCAACCCTAACACTCACTTGAGACTTAACCTGATTTTCTTGTGCAAATGTAACAAACCCCCATCCTCATGTCCTACTAAAAGACAGTAGGCACACAATTCCTTTGGCCCTCTCAGTCTGTTTCACCATGCTTGGCTTTAGCAACACCCTGTTTCCCTTCTGGGAAGCCAAGTCTCCACAGCCCTAACCCTACCTGGAGTCTTAACCCTAATGTTCTTGTGCGACTGTAACAAACGCCCATCCACAGGTTGACAGTAGGCACACCACTCCTTTGGCCCTGTCAGTCTGTTTCACCATGCTTGGCTTCAGCAACACCCTGTTTCCCTTCTGGGAAGCCAAGTCTCCCGACCCCTAACCCTCACTTGGGTCTTAACCCAAATATCCTCTATGGAATGAAACATCTCCCTGTCCATAGGGTGTATTAACAGGCAGTATGTTATCCTCCTGATGGCCTACTCAGTCTGTTTTACCAATCTATGCTTCACCAAGACCCTGGTTCCATCCTGGGAAACCAATTCTCCCCAACCCTAACCCTAATTTGAGTCTTAGCCCTAATTTCCTTTTTGGACTGAAACATACCGCCGTCCACAGAGTGTACCAAATGTCAGTATGGAAGACATCTTGATGTCCCACTCAGTCTGATTCAGCAAGCTAGGCTTCACCAAGGAGCTATTTCCAGCCTGGGAAGCCACATCTCCCCAACCCTAACCCTAACTTCTGACTTAACCCTGATTTTCTTGTGCAAATGTAACAAACCCCCATCCTCATGTTGTACTAAAAGACAGTAGGCATACAATTCCTTTGGCCCTCTCAGTCTGTTTCACCATGCTTGGCTTCAGCAACACCCTGTTTCCATTCTGAGAAGCCATGTCTCCTGACAGCTAACCCTAACTTAGGTCTTAACCCTAATTTTTTCTTTGGACTGAAACATTTCCCTGTCCACATGGTGTACTAACTGGCAGTATGTTATCCTCCTGATGGCCTACTCAGTCTGTTTTAGCAATCTAGGCTTCACCAAGACCCTGGTTACATCCTGGGAAGCCAAGTCTCCCCAACCCTAACCCTAATTTGAGTCTCAGGCCAAATTTCCTTTTTGGACTGAAACATACCGCCGTCCACAGAGAGTACCAAATGTCAGTATGGAAGCCATCTTGATGTCCCACTCAGTCTGATCCAGCAAGCTAGGCTTCACCAAGGACCCGTTTCCAACCTGGGAAGCCACATCTCCCCAACCCTAACCCTAACTTGAGACTTAACCTGATTTCGTTGTGCAAATGTAACAAACCCCCATCCTCATGTTGTACTAAAAGACAGTAGGCACACAATTCCTTTGGCCCTCTCAGTCTGTTTCACCATGCTTGGCTTCAGCAACACCGTGTTTCCATTCTGGGAAGCCATATCTCCTGACCGCTAACCCTAACTTGGGTCTTAACCCTAATTTTTTTTTGGACTGAAACATTTCCCTGTCCACATGGTGTACTAACTGGCAGTATGTTATACTCCTGATGGTCTACTCAGTCGGTTTTACCAATCTAGGCTTCACCAAAACCCTGGTTACATCCTGGGAAGCCAAGTCTCCCCAACCCTAACCCTAATTTGAGTGTCAGGCCTAATTTCCTTTTTGACTGAAACATACCGCCGTCCACAGAGTGTACCAAATGTCAGTATGGAAGACATCTTGATGTCCCACTCAGTCTGATTCAGCAAGCTAGGCTTCACCAAGGACCCGTTTCCAACCTGGGAAGCCACATCTCCCCAACCCTAACACTCACTTGAGACTTAACCTGATTTTCTTGTGCAAATGTAACAAACCCCCATCCTCATGTTGTACTAAAGACAGTAGGCACACAATTCCTTTGGCCCTCTCAGTCTGTTTCACCATGCTTGGCTTTAGCAACACCCTGTTTCCCTTCTGGGAAGCCAAGTCTCCCGACCCCTAACCCTCTCTTGGGTCTTAACCCAAATATCCTCTATGGAATGAAACATGTCCCTGTCCATAGGGTGTATTAACAGGCAGTATGTTATCCTCCTGATGGCCTACTCAGTCTGTTTTACCAATCTATGCTTCACCAAGACCCCGGTTCCATCCTGGGAAACCAATTCTCCCCAACCCTAACCCTAATTTGAGTCTTAGCCCTTTTTTCCTTTTTGGACTGAAACATACCGCCGTCCACAGAGTGTACCAAATGTCAGTATGGAAGCCATCTTGATGGCGACTCAGTCTGATTCACCAAGCTAGGCTTCACCAAGAACTCGTTTTCTACCTGGCAAGCCACATCTCCCCATCCCTAGCCCTAACATGAGATTTTACCCCAATTTTCTTGTGCAACTGTAACAAACCGCCGTCCACGCTTTGTAGTAAAAGAAAGAAGGCACCCCGTTCTGATGGCCCACTCAGTCTGTTTTAGCAAGCTTGCCTTCACCAAAGCCCTGTTTCCATTCGGGGAAGCCCAGTCTCCCCAATCCTAACCCTAACCTGGTTTTTAACCCTAATTTCCGTTTGGGAATCAAACATCCCCCGTCCAAACAGTGTTCTAAAAGACAGGAGGCAACCCTTGGTGAAGCCCCACTCACTCTATTTCAACATGCTTGGCTTTTCAGAGGCCCTGGTTCACTCCTGGGAAGCCAAGTCTCCACAACCCTAACCCTACCTGGAGTCTTAACCCTAATGTTCTTGTGCGACTGTAACAAACGCCCATCCACAGGTTGACAGTAGGCACACCACTCCTTTGGCCCTGTCAGTCTGTTTCACCATGCTTGGCTTCAGCAACACCCTGTTTCCCTTCTGGGAAGCCAAGTCTCCCGACCCCTAACCCTCACTTGGGTCTTAACCCAAATTTCCTCTATGGATTGAAACATGTCCCTGTCCATAGGGTGTATTAACAGGCAGTATGTTATCCTCCTGATGGCCTACTCAGTCTGTTTTACCAAATTAGGCTTCACCAAGACCCTGGTTCCCTCCTGGGAAAACAAGTCTCCCCAACCCTAAAACTAATTTGAGTGTCAGGCCTAATTTCCTTTTTGGACTGAAACATACTGCCGTCCACAGAGTGTACCAAATGTCAGTATGGAAGACATCTTGATGTCCCACTCAGTCTGATTCAGCAAGTTAGGCTTCACCAAGGACCCGTTTCCAACCTGGGAAGCCACATCTCCCCAACCCTAACCCTAACTTGAGACTTAACCTGATTTTCTTGTGCAAATTTAACAAACCCCCATCCTCATGTCCTACTAAAAGACAGTAGGCACACGATTCGTTTGGCCCTCTCAGTCTGTTTCACCATGCTTGGCTTCAGCAACACCCTGTTTCCCTTCTGGGAAGCCAAGTCTCCCGACCCCTAACCCTCACTTGGGTCTTAACCCAAATATCCAATATGGAATGAAACATCTCCCTCTCCATAGGGTGTATTAACAGGCAGTATGTTATCCTCCTGATGGCCTACTCAGTCTGTTTTACCAATTTTTGCTTCACCAAGACCCTGGTTCCATCCTGGGAAACCAATTCTCCCCAACCCTAACCCTAATTTGAGTCTTAGCCCTAATTTCCTTTTTGGACTGAAACATACCGCCGTCCACAGAGTGTACCAAATGTCAGTATGGAAGACATCTTGATGTCCCACTCAGTCTGATTCAGCAAGCTAGGCTTCACCAAGGACCTATTTCCAGCCTGGGAAGCCACATCTCCCCAACCCTAACCCTAACTTGAGACTCAACCTGATTTCGTTGTGCAAATGTAACAAACCCCCATCCTCATGTTGTACTAAAAGACAGTAGGCACACAATTCCTTTGGCCCTCTCAGTCTGTTTCACCATGCTTGGCTTCAGCAACACCGTGTTTCCATTCTGGGAAGCCATATCTCCTGACAGCTAACCCTAACTTGGGTCTTAACCCTAATTTTTTTCTTCCGACTGAAACATTTCCCTGTCCACATGGTGTACTAACTGGCAGTATGTTATACTCCTGATGGCCTACTCAGTCTGTTTTACCAATCTAGGCTTCACCAAAACCCTGGTTACATCCTGGGAAGCCAAGTCTCCCCAACCCTAACCCTAATTTGAGTCTCAGGCCTAATTTCCTTTTTAACTGAAAGATACCGCCGTCCACACAGTGTACCAAATGTCAGTATGGAAGACATCTTGATGTCCCACTCAGTCTGATTCAGCAAGCTAGGCTTCACCAAGGACCCGTTTCCAACCTGGGAAGCCACATCTCCCCAACCCTAACCCTAACTTGAGACTTAACCTGATTTCGTTGTGCAAATGTAACAAACCCCCATCCTCATGTTGTACTAAAAGACAGTAGGAACACAATTCCTTTGGCCCTCTCAGTCTGTTTCACCATGCTTGGCTTCAGCAACACCGTGTTTCCATTCTGGGAAGCCATATCTCCTGACCGCTAACCCTAACTTGGGTCTTAACCCTAATTTTTTCCTTGGACTGAAACATTTCCCTGTCCACATGGTGTACTAACTGGCAGTATGTTATACTCCTGATGGTCTACTCAGTCTGTTTTACCAATCTAGGCTTCACCAAAACCCTGGTTACATCCTGGGAAGCCAAGTCTCCCCAACCCTAACCCTAATTTGAGTCTCAGGCCTAATTTCCTTTTTGACTGAAACATACCGCCGTCCACAGAGTGTACCAAATGTCAGTATGGAAGACATCTTGATGTCCCACTCAGTCTGATTCAGCAAGCTAGGCTTCACCAAGGACCCGTTTCCAACCTGGGAAGCCACATCTCCCCAACCCTAACACTCACTTGAGACTTAACCTGATTTTCTTGTGCAAATGTAACAAACCCCCATCCTCATGTCCTACTAAAAGACAGTAGGCACACAATTCCTTTGGCCCTCTCAGTCTGTTTCACCATGCTTGGCTTTAGCAACACCCTGTTTCCCTTCTGGGAAGCCAAGTCTCCACAGCCCTAACCCTACCTGGAGTCTTAACCCTAATGTTCTTGTGCGACTGTAACAAACGCCCATCCACAGGTTGACAGTAGGCACACCACTCCTTTGGCCCTGTCAGTCTGTTTCACCATGCTTGGCTTCAGCAACACCCTGTTTCCCTTCTGGGAAGCCAAGTCTCCCGACCCCTAACCCTCACTTGGGTCTTAACCCAAATTTCCTCTATGGAATGAAACATCTCCCTGTCCATAGGGTGTATTAACAGGCAGTATGTTATCCTCCTGATGGCCTACTCAGTCTGTTTTACCAATCTATGCTTCACCAAGATCCTGGTTCCATCCTGGGAAACCAATTCTCCCCAACCCTAACCCTAATTTGAGTCTTAGCCCTAATTTCCTTTTTGGACTGAAACATACCGCCGTCCACAGAGTGTACCAAATGTCAGTATGGAAGACATCTTGATGTCCCACTCAGTCTGATTCAGCAAGCTAGGCTTCACCAAGGAGCTATTTCCAGCCTGGGAAGCCACATCTCCCCAACCCTAACCCTAACTTCTGACTTAACCCTGATTTTCTTGTGCAAATGTAACAAACCCCCATCCTCATGTTGTACTAAAAGACAGTAGGCATACAATTCCTTTGGCCCTCTCAGTCTGTTTCACCATGCTTGGCTTCAGCAACACCCTGTTTCCATTCTGAGAAGCCATGTCTCCTGACAGCTAACCCTAACTTAGGTCTTAACCCTAATTTTTTCTTTGGACTGAAACATTTCCCTGTCCACATGGTGTACTAACTGGCAGTATGTTATCCTCCTGATGGCCTACTCAGTCTGTTTTAGCAATCTAGGCTTCACCAAGACCCTGGTTACATCCTGGGAAACCAAGTCTCCCCAACCCTAACCCTAATTTGAGTCTCAGGCCAAATTTCCTTTTTGGACTGAAACATACCGCCGTCCACAGAGAGTACCAAATGTCAGTATGGAAGCCATCTTGATGTCCCACTCAGTCTGATCCAGCAAGCTAGGCTTCACCAAGGACCCGTTTCCAACCTGGGAAGCCACATCTCCCCAACCCTAACCCTAACTTGAGACTTAACCTGATTTCGTTGTGCAAATGTAACAAACCCCCATCCTCATGTTGTACTAAAAGACAGTAGGCACACAATTCCTTTGGCCCTCTCAGTCTGTTTCACCATGCTTGGCTTCAGCAACACCGTGTTTCCATTCTGGGAAGCCATATCTCCTGACCGCTAACCCTAACTTGGGTCTTAACCCTAATTTTTTTTTGGACTGAAACATTTCCCTGTCCACATGGTGTACTAACTGGCAGTATGTTATACTCCTGATGGTCTACTCAGTCGGTTTTACCAATCTAGGCTTCACCAAAACCCTGGTTACATCCTGGGAAGCCAAGTCTCCCCAACCCTAACCCTAATTTGAGTGTCAGGCCTAATTTCCTTTTTGACTGAAACATACCGCCGTCCACAGAGTGTACCAAATGTCAGTATGGAAGACATCTTGATGTCCCACTCAGTCTGATTCAGCAAGCTAGGCTTCACCAAGGACCCGTTTCCAACCTGGGAAGCCACATCTCCCCAACCCTAACACTCACTTGAGACTTAACCTGATTTTCTTGTGCAAATGTAACAAACCCCCATCCTCATGTTGTACTAAAGACAGTAGGCACACAATTCCTTTGGCCCTCTCAGTCTGTTTCACCATGCTTGGCTTTAGCAACACCCTGTTTCCCTTCTGGGAAGCCAAGTCTCCCGACCCCTAACCCTCTCTTGGGTCTTAACCCAAATATCCTCTATGGAATGAAACATGTCCCTGTCCATAGGGTGTATTAACAGGCAGTATGTTATCCTCCTGATGGCCTACTCAGTCTGTTTTACCAATCTATGCTTCACCAAGACCCCGGTTCCATCCTGGGAAACCAATTCTCCCCAACCCTAACCCTAATTTGAGTCTTAGCCCTTTTTTCCTTTTTGGACTGAAACATACCGCCGTCCACAGAGTGTACCAAATGTCAGTATGGAAGCCATCTTGATGGCGACTCAGTCTGATTCACCAAGCTAGGCTTCACCAAGAACTCGTTTTCTACCTGGCAAGCCACAGCTCCCCATCCCTAGCCCTAACATGAGATTTTACTCCAATTTTCTTGTGCAACTGTAACAAACCGCCGTCCACGCTTTGTAGTAAAAGAAAGAAGGCACCCCGTTCTGATGGCCCACTCAGTCTGTTTTAGCAAGCTTGCCTTCACCAAAGCCCTGTTTCCATTCGGGGAAGCCCAGTCTCCCCAATCCTAACCCTAACCTGGGTTTTAACCCTAATTTCCGTTTGGGAATCAAACATCCCCCGTCCAAACAGTGTTCTAAAAGACAGGAGGCAACCCTTGGTGAAGCCCCACTCACTCTATTTCAACATGCTTGGCTTTTCAGAGGCCCTGGTTCACTCCTGGGAAGCCAAGTCTCCACAACCCTAACCCTACCTGGAGTCTTAACCCTAATGTTCTTGTATGACTGTAACAAACGCCCATTCACAGGTTGACAGTAGGCACACCACTCCTTTGGCCCTGTCAGTCTGTTTCACCATGCTTGGCTTCAGCAACACCCTGTTTCCCTTCTGGGAAGCCAAGTCTCCCGACCCCTAACCCTCACTTGGGTCTTAACCCAAATTTCCTCTATGGATTGAAACATGTCCCTGTCCATAGGGTGTATTAACAGGCAGTATGTTATCCTCCTGATGGCCTACTCAGTCTGTTTTACCAAATTAGGCTTCACCAAGACCCTGGTTCCCTCCTGGGAAAACAAGTCTCCCCAACCCTAAAACTAATTTGAGTCTCAGGCCTAATTTCCTTTTTGGACTGAAACATACTGCCGTCCACAGAGTGTACCAAATGTCAGTATGGAAGACATCTTGATGTCCCACTCAGTCTGATTCAGCAAGTTAGGCTTCACCAAGGACCCGTTTCCAACCTGGGAAGCCACATCTCCCCAACCCTAACCCTAACTTGAGACTTAACCTGATTTTCTTGTGCAAATTTAACAAACCCCCATCCTCATGTCCTACTAAAAGACAGTAGGCACACGATTCGTTTGGCCCTCTCAGTCTGTTTCACCATGCTTGGCTTCAGCAACACCCTGTTTCCCTTCTGGGAAGCCAAGTCTCCCGACCCCTAACCCTCACTTGGGTCTTAACCCAAATATCCTCTATGGAATGAAACATCTCCCTCTCCATAGGGTGTATTAACAGGCAGTATGTTATCCTCCTGATGGCCTACTCAGTCTGTTTTACCAATTTTTGCTTCACCAAGACCCTGGTTCCATCCTGGGAAACCAATTCTCCCCAACCCTAACCCTAATTTGAGTCTTAGCCCTAATTTCCTTTTTGGACTGAAACATACCGCCGTCCACAGAGTGTACCAAATGTCAGTATGGAAGACATCTTGATGTCCCACTCAGTCTGATTCAGCAAGCTAGGCTTCACCAAGGACCTATTTCCAGCCTGCGAAGCCACATCTCCCCAACCCTAACCCTAACTTGAGACTCAACCTGATTTCGTTGTGCAAATGTAACAAACCCCCATCCTCATGTTGTACTAAAAGACAGTAGGCACACAATTCCTTTGGCCCTCTCAGTCTGTTTCACCATGCTTGGCTTCAGCAACACTGTGTTTCCATTCTGGGAAGCCATATCTCCTGACAGCTAACCCTAACTTGGGTCTTAACCCTAATTTTTTTCTTCCGACTGAAACATTTCCCTGTCCACATGGTGTACTAACTGGCAGTATGTTATACTCCTGATGGTCTACTCAGTCGGTTTTACCAATCTAGGCTTCACCAAAACCCTGGTTACATCCTGGGAAGCCAAGTCTCCCCAACCCTAACCCTAATTTGAGTCTCAGGCCTAATTTCCTTTTTGACTGAAACATACCGCTGTCCAGAGAGTGTACCAAATGTCAGTATGGAAGACATCTTGATGTCCCACTCAGTCTGATTCAGCAAGCTAGGCTTCACCAAGGACCCGTTTCCAACCTGGGAAGCCACATCTCCCCAACCCTAACACTCACTTGAGACTTAACCTGATTTTCTTGTGCAAATGTAACAAACCCCCATCCTCATGTCCTACTAAAAGACAGTAGGCACACGATTCGTTTGGCCCTCTCAGTCTGTTTCACCATGCTTGGCTTCAGCAACACCCTGTTTCCCTTCTGGGAAGCCAAGTCTCCCGACCCCTAACCCTCACTTGGGTCTTAACCCAAATATCCTCTATGGAATGAAACATCTCCCTCTCCATAGGGTGTATTAACAGGCAGTATGTTATCCTCCTGATGGCCTACTCAGTCTGTTTTACCAATTTTTGCTTCACCAAGACCCTGGTTCCATCCTGGGAAACCAATTCTCCCCAACCCTAACCCTAATTTGAGTCTTAGCCCTAATTTCCTTTTTGGACTGAAACATACCGCCGTCCACAGAGTGTACCAAATGTCAGTATGGAAGACATCTTGATGTCCCACTCAGTCTGATTCAGCAAGCTAGGCTTCACCAAGGAGCTATTTCCAGCCTGGGAAGCCACATCTCCCCAACCCTAACCCTAACTTCTGACTTAACCCTGATTTTCTTGTGCAAATGTAACAAACCCCCATCCTCATGTTGTACTAAAAGACAGTAGGCATACAATTCCTTTGGCCCTCTCAGTCTGTTTCACCATGCTTGGCTTCAGCAACACCCTGTTTCCATTCTGAGAAGCCATGTCTCCTGACAGCTAACCCTAACTTAGGTCTTAACCCTAATTTTTTCTTTGGACTGAAACATTTCCCTGTCCACATGGTGTACTAACTGGCAGTATGTTATCCTCCTGATGGCCTACTCAGTCTGTTTTACCAATCTAGGCTTCACCAAGACCCTGGTTACATCCTGGGAAGCCAAGTCTCCCCAACCCTAACCCTAATTTGAGTCTCAGGCCAAATTTCCTTTTTGGACTGAAACATACCGCCGTCTACAGAGAGTACCAAATGTCAGTATGGAAGCCATCTTGATGTCCCACTCAGTCTGATCCAGCAAGCTAGGCTTCACCAAGGACGCGTTTCCAACCTGGGAAGCCACATCTCCCCAACCCTAACCCTAACTTGACACTTAACCTGATTTTCTTGTGCAAATGTGAGAAACCCCCATCCTCATGTTGTACTAAAAGACAGTAGGCACACAATTCCTTTGGCCCTCTCAGTCTGTTTCACCATGCTTGGCTTCAGCAACACCCTGTTTCCCTTCTGGGAAGCCATGTCTCCTGACCGCTAACCCTAACTTGGGTCTTAACCCTAATTTTTTCTTCCGACTGAAACATTTCCCTGTCCACATGGTGTACTAACTGGCAGTATGTTATACTCCTGATGGTCTACTCAGTCTGTTTCACCAATCTAGGCTTCACCAAAACCCTGGTTACATCCTGGGAAGCCAAGTCTCCCCAACCCTAACCCTAATTTGAGTCTCAGGCCTAATTTCCTTTTTGGACTGAAACATACTGTCATCCACAGAGTGTACCAAATGTCAGTATGGAAGACATCTTGATGTCCCTCTCAGTCTGATTCAGCACGTTAGGCTTCACCAAGGACCCGTTTCCAACCTGGGAAGCCACATCTCCCCAACCCTAACCCTAACTTGAGACTTAACCTGATTTCGTTGTGCAAATGTAACAAACCCCCATCCTCATGTTGTACTAAAAGACAGTAGGCACACAATTCCTTTGGCCCTCTCAGTCTGTTTCACCATGCTTGGCTTCAGCAACACCGTGTTTCCATTCTGGGAAGCCATATCTCCTGACCGCTAACCCTAACTTGGGTCTTAACCCTAATTTTTTTTTGGACTGAAACATTTCCCTGTCCACATGGTGTACTAACTGGCAGTATGTTATCCTCCTGATGGTCTACTCAGTCGGTTTTACCAATCTCGGCTTCACCAAAACCCTGGTTACATCCTGGGAAGCCAAGTCTCCCCAACCCTAACCCTAATTTGAGTGTCAGGCCTAATTTCCTTTTTGACTGAAACATACCGCCGTCCACAGAGTGTACCAAATGTCAGTATGGAAGACATCTTGATGTCCCACTCAGTCTGATTCAGCAAGCTAGGCTTCACCAAGGACCCGTTTCCAACCTGGGAAGCCACATCTCCCCAACCCTAACACTCACTTGAGACTTAACCTGATTTTCTTGTGCAAATGTAACAAACCCCCATCCTCATGTTGTACTAAAGACAGTAGGCACACAATTCCTTTGGCCCTCTCAGTCTGTTTCACCATGCTTGGCTTTAGCAACACCCTGTTTCCCTTCTGGGAAGCCAAGTCTCCCGACCCCTAACCCTCTCTTGGGTCTTAACCCAAATATCCTCTATGGAATGAAACATGTCCCTGTCCATAGGGTGTATTAACAGGCAGTATGTTATCCTCCTGATGGCCTACTCAGTCTGTTTTACCAATCTATGCTTCACCAAGACCCCGGTTCCATCCTGGGAAACCAATTCTCCCCAACCCTAACCCTAATTTGAGTCTTAGCCCTTTTTTCCTTTTTGGACTGAAACATACCGCCGTCCACAGAGTGTACCAAATGTCAGTATGGAAGCCATCTTGATGGCGACTCAGTCTGATTCACCAAGCTAGGCTTCACCAAGAACTCGTTTTCTACCTGGCAAGCCACAGCTCCCCATCCCTAGCCCTAACATGAGATTTTACTCCAATTTTCTTGTGCAACTGTAACAAACCGCCGTCCACGCTTTGTAGTAAAAGAAAGAAGGCACCCCGTTCTGATGGCCCACTCAGTCTGTTTTAGCAAGCTTGCCTTCACCAAAGCCCTGTTTCCATTCGGGGAAGCCCAGTCTCCCCAATCCTAACCCTAACCTGGGTTTTAACCCTAATTTCCGTTTGGGAATCAAACATCCCCCGTCCAAACAGTGTTCTAAAAGACAGGAGGCAACCCTTGGTGAAGCCCCACTCACTCTATTTCAACATGCTTGGCTTTTCAGAGGCCCTGGTTCACTCCTGGGAAGCCAAGTCTCCACAACCCTAACCCTACCTGGAGTCTTAACCCTAATGTTCTTGTATGACTGTAACAAACGCCCATTCACAGGTTGACAGTAGGCACACCACTCCTTTGGCCCTGTCAGTCTGTTTCACCATGCTTGGCTTCAGCAACACCCTGTTTCCCTTCTGGGAAGCCAAGTCTCCCGACCCCTAACCCTCACTTGGGTCTTAACCCAAATTTCCTCTATGGATTGAAACATGTCCCTGTCCATAGGGTGTATTAACAGGCAGTATGTTATCCTCCTGATGGCCTACTCAGTCTGTTTTACCAAATTAGGCTTCACCAAGACCCTGGTTCCCTCCTGGGAAAACAAGTCTCCCCAACCCTAAAACTAATTTGAGTCTCAGGCCTAATTTCCTTTTTGGACTGAAACATACTGCCGTCCACAGAGTGTACCAAATGTCAGTATGGAAGACATCTTGATGTCCCACTCAGTCTGATTCAGCAAGTTAGGCTTCACCAAGGACCCGTTTCCAACCTGGGAAGCCACATCTCCCCAACCCTAACCCTAACTTGAGACTTAACCTGATTTTCTTGTGCAAATTTAACAAACCCCCATCCTCATGTCCTACTAAAAGACAGTAGGCACACGATTCGTTTGGCCCTCTCAGTCTGTTTCACCATGCTTGGCTTCAGCAACACCCTGTTTCCCTTCTGGGAAGCCAAGTCTCCCGACCCCTAACCCTCACTTGGGTCTTAACCCAAATATCCTCTATGGAATGAAACATCTCCCTCTCCATAGGGTGTATTAACAGGCAGTATGTTATCCTCCTGATGGCCTACTCAGTCTGTTTTACCAATTTTTGCTTCACCAAGACCCTGGTTCCATCCTGGGAAACCAATTCTCCCCAACCCTAACCCTAATTTGAGTCTTAGCCCTAATTTCCTTTTTGGACTGAAACATACCGCCGTCCACAGAGTGTACCAAATGTCAGTATGGAAGACATCTTGATGTCCCACTCAGTCTGATTCAGCAAGCTAGGCTTCACCAAGGACCTATTTCCAGCCTGCGAAGCCACATCTCCCCAACCCTAACCCTAACTTGAGACTCAACCTGATTTCGTTGTGCAAATGTAACAAACCCCCATCCTCATGTTGTACTAAAAGACAGTAGGCACACAATTCCTTTGGCCCTCTCAGTCTGTTTCACCATGCTTGGCTTCAGCAACACTGTGTTTCCATTCTGGGAAGCCATATCTCCTGACAGCTAACCCTAACTTGGGTCTTAACCCTAATTTTTTTCTTCCGACTGAAACATTTCCCTGTCCACATGGTGTACTAACTGGCAGTATGTTATACTCCTGATGGTCTACTCAGTCGGTTTTACCAATCTAGGCTTCACCAAAACCCTGGTTACATCCTGGGAAGCCAAGTCTCCCCAACCCTAACCCTAATTTGAGTCTCAGGCCTAATTTCCTTTTTGACTGAAACATACCGCTGTCCAGAGAGTGTACCAAATGTCAGTATGGAAGACATCTTGATGTCCCACTCAGTCTGATTCAGCAAGCTAGGCTTCACCAAGGACCCGTTTCCAACCTGGGAAGCCACATCTCCCCAACCCTAACACTCACTTGAGACTTAACCTGATTTTCTTGTGCAAATGTAACAAACCCCCATCCTCATGTCCTACTAAAAGACAGTAGGCACACGATTCGTTTGGCCCTCTCAGTCTGTTTCACCATGCTTGGCTTCAGCAACACCCTGTTTCCCTTCTGGGAAGCCAAGTCTCCCGACCCCTAACCCTCACTTGGGTCTTAACCCAAATATCCTCTATGGAATGAAACATCTCCCTCTCCATAGGGTGTATTAACAGGCAGTATGTTATCCTCCTGATGGCCTACTCAGTCTGTTTTACCAATTTTTGCTTCACCAAGACCCTGGTTCCATCCTGGGAAACCAATTCTCCCCAACCCTAACCCTAATTTGAGTCTTAGCCCTAATTTCCTTTTTGGACTGAAACATACCGCCGTCCACAGAGTGTACCAAATGTCAGTATGGAAGACATCTTGATGTCCCACTCAGTCTGATTCAGCAAGCTAGGCTTCACCAAGGAGCTATTTCCAGCCTGGGAAGCCACATCTCCCCAACCCTAACCCTAACTTCTGACTTAACCCTGATTTTCTTGTGCAAATGTAACAAACCCCCATCCTCATGTTGTACTAAAAGACAGTAGGCATACAATTCCTTTGGCCCTCTCAGTCTGTTTCACCATGCTTGGCTTCAGCAACACCCTGTTTCCATTCTGAGAAGCCATGTCTCCTGACAGCTAACCCTAACTTAGGTCTTAACCCTAATTTTTTCTTTGGACTGAAACATTTCCCTGTCCACATGGTGTACTAACTGGCAGTATGTTATCCTCCTGATGGCCTACTCAGTCTGTTTTACCAATCTAGGCTTCACCAAGACCCTGGTTACATCCTGGGAAGCCAAGTCTCCCCAACCCTA
The DNA here is from genome assembly GCF_057233095.1 of Heloderma suspectum. Lineage (NCBI taxonomy): Eukaryota > Metazoa > Chordata > Lepidosauria > Squamata > Helodermatidae > Heloderma > Heloderma suspectum. Next base: position 148,907,783 of record NC_139461.1, read on the forward strand.
ACCCTAATTTGAGTCTCAGGCCAAATTTCCTTTTTGGACTGAAACATACCGCCGTCTACAGAGAGTACCAAATGTCAGTATGGAAGCCATCTTGATGTCCCACTCAGTCTGATCCAGCAAGCTAGGCTTCACCAAGGACGCGTTTCCAACCTGGGAAGCCACATCTCCCCAACCCTAACCCTAACTTGACACTTAACCTGATTTTCTTGTGCAAATGTGAGAAACCCCCATCCTCATGTTGTACTAAAAGACAGTAGGCACACAATTCCTTTGGCCCTCTCAGTCTGTTTCACCATGCTTGGCTTCAGCAACACCCTGTTTCCCTTCTGGGAAGCCATGTCTCCTGACCGCTAACCCTAACTTGGGTCTTAACCCTAATTTTTTCTTCCGACTGAAACATTTCCCTGTCCACATGGTGTACTAACTGGCAGTATGTTATACTCCTGATGGTCTACTCAGTCGGTTTTACCAATCTAGGCTTCACCAAAACCCTGGTTACATCCTGGGAAGCCAAGTCTCCCCAACCCTAACCCTAATTTGAGTCTCAGGCCTAATTTCCTTTTTGGACTGAAACATACTGCCATCCACAGAGTGTACCAAATGTCAGTATGGAAGACATCTTGATGTCCCTCTCAGTCTGATTCAGCACGTTAGGCTTCACCAAGGACCCGTTTCCAGCCTGGGAAGCCACATCTCCCCATCGCTAGCCCTAACATGAGATTTTACCCTAATTTTCTTGTGCAAATGTAACAAACCCCCATCCTCATGTTCTACTAAAAGACAGTAGGCACACGATTCCTTTGGCCCTCTCAGTCTGTTTCACCATGCTTGGCTTCCGCAACACCCTGTTTCCATTCTGGGAAGCCATGTCTCCTGACCGCTAACCCTAACTTGGGTCTTAACCCTAATTTTTTCTTTGGACTGAAACATTTCCCTGTCCACATGGTGTACTAACTGGCAGTATGTTATACTCCTGATGGCCTACTCAGTCTGTTTTACCAATCTAGGCTTCACCAAAACCCTGGTTACATCCTGGGAAGCCAAGTCTCCCCAACCCTAACCCTAATTTGAGTCTCAGGCCTAATTTCCTTTTGGGACTGAAACATACTGCCGTCCACAGAGTGTACCAAATGTCAGTATGGAAGACATCTTGATGTCCCACTCAGTCTGATTCAGCAAGTTAGGCTTCACCAAGGACCCGTTTCCAACCTGGGAAGCCACATCTCCCCAACCCTAACCCTCACATGAGACTTAACCTGATTTTCTTGTGCAAATGTAACAAACCCCCATCCTCATGTCCTACTAAAAGACAGTAGGCACACGATTCCTTTGGCCCTCTCAGTCTGTTTCACCATGCTTGGCTTCAGCAACACCCTGTTTCCCTTCTGGGAAGCCAAGTCTCCTGACCCCTAACCCTCACTTGGGTCTTAACCCAAATATCCTCTATGGAATGAAACATCTCCCTCTCCATAGGGTGTATTAACAGGCAGTATGTTATCCTCCTGATGGCCTACTCAGTCTGTTTTACCAATCCATGCTTCACCAAGACCCTGGTTCCATCCTGGGAAACCAATTCTCCCCAACCCTAACCCTAATTTGAGTCTTAGCCCTTTTTTCCTTTTTGGACTGAAACATACCGCCGTCCACAGAGTGTACCAAATGTCAGTATGGAAGCCATCTTGATGGCGACTCAGTCTGATTCACCAAGCTAGGCTTCACCAAGAACTCGTTTTCTACCTGGCAAGCCACATTGTGCGACTGTAACAAACGCCCATCCACAGGTTGACAGTAGGCACACCACTCCTTTGGCCCTGTCAGTCTGTTTCACCATGCTTGGCTTCAGCAACACCCTGTTTCCCTTCTGGGAAGCCAAGTCTCCCGACCCCTAACCCTCACTTGGGTCTTAACCCAAATTTCCTCTATGGAATGAAACATGTCCCTGTCCATAGGGTGTATTAACAGGCAGTATGTTATCCTCCTGATGGCCTACTCAGTCTGTTTTACCAATCTATGCTTCACCAAGACCCTGGTTCCATCCTGGGAAACCAATTCTCCCCAACCCTAACCCTAATTTGAGTCTTAGCCCTAATTTCCTTTTTGGACTGAAACATACCGCCGTCCACAGAGTGTACCAAATGTCAGTATGGAAGACATCTTGATGTCCCACTCAGTCTGATTCAGCAAGCTAGGCTTCACCAAGGACCTATTTCCAGCCTGGGAAGCCACATCTCCCCAACCCTAACCCTAACTTGAGACTCAACCTGATTTCGTTGTGCAAATGTAACAAACCCCCATCCTCATGTTGTACTAAAAGACAGTAGGCACACAATTCCTTTGGCCCTCTCAGTCTGTTTCACCATGCTTGGCTTCAGCAACACCGTGTTTCCATTCTGGGAAGCCATATCTCCTGACAGCTAACCCTAACTTGGGTCTTAACCCTAATTTTTTTCTTCCGACTGAAACATTTCCCTGTCCACATGGTGTACTAACTGGCAGTATGTTATACTCCTGATGGCCTACTCAGTCTGTTTTACCAATCTAGGCTTCACCAAAACCCTGGTTACATTCCGGGAAGCCAAGTCTCCCCAACCCTAACCCTAATTTGAGTCTCAACCCTCATTTCCTTTTGGGACTGAAACATACCGCCGTCCACAGAGTGTACCAAATGTCAGTATGGAAGACATCTTGATGTCCCACTCAGTCTGAATCAGCAAGTTAGGCTTCACCAAGGACCCGTTTCCAACCTGGGAAGCCACATCTCCCCAACCCTAACCCTAACTTGAGACTTAACCTGATTTTCTTGTGCAAATGTAACAAACCCCCATCCTCATGTGGTACTAAAAGACAGTAGACACACAATTCCTTTGGTCCTCTCAGTCTGTTTCACCATGCTTGGCTTCAGCAACACCCTGTTTCCCTTCTGGGAAGCCAAGTCTCCCGACCCCTAACCCTCACTTGGGTCTTAACCCAAATTTCCTCTATGGAATGAAACATCTCCCTCTCCATAGGGTGTATTAACAGGCAGTATGTTATCCTCCTGATGGCCTACTCAGTCTGTTTTACCAATCTATGCTTCACCAAGACCCTGGTTCCATCCTGGGAAACCAATTCTCCCCAACCCTAACCCTAATTTGAATCTCAGCCCGTTTTTCCTTTTTGGACTGAAACATACCGCCGTCCACAGAGTGTACCAAATGTCAGTATGGAAGCCATCTTGATGGCGACTCAGTCTGATTCACCAAGCTAGGCTTCACCAAGAACTCGTTTTCTACCTGGCAAGCCACATCTCCCCATCCCTAGCCCTAACATGAGATTTTACCCCAATTTTCTTGTGCAACTGTAACAAACCGCCGTCCACGCTTTGTAGTAAAAGAAAGAAGGCACCCCGTTCTGATGGCCCACTCAGTCTGTTTTAGCAAGCTTGCCTTCACCAAAGCCCTGTTTCCATTCGGGGAAGCCCAGTCTCCCCAATCCTAACCCTAACCTGGTTTTTAACCCTAATTTCCGTTTGGGAATCAAACATCCCCCGTCCAAACAGTGTTCTAAAAGACAGGAGGCAACCCTTGGTGAAGCCCCACTCACTCTATTTCAACATGCTTGGCTTTTCAGAGGCCCTGGTTCACTCCTGGGAAGCCAAGTCTCCACAACCCTAACCCTACCTGGAGTCTTAACCCTAATGTTCTTGTGCGACTGTAACAAACGCCCATCCACAGGTTGACAGTAGGCACACCACTCCTTTGGCCCTGTCAGTCTGTTTCACCATGCTTGGCTTCAGCAACACCCTGTTTCCCTTCTGGGAAGCCAAGTCTCCCGACCCCTAACCCTCACTTGGGTCTTAACCCAAATTTCCTCTATGGATTGAAACATGTCCCTGTCCATAGGGTATATTAACAGGCAGTATGTTATCCTCCTGATGGCCTACTCAGTCTGTTTTACCAAATTAGGCTTCACCAAGACCCTGGTTCCCTCCTGGGAAAACAAGTCTCCCCAACCCTAAAACTAATTTGAGTCTCAGGCCTAATTTCCTTTTTGGACTGAAACATACTGCCGTCCACAGAGTGTACCAAATGTCAGTATGGAAGACATCTTGATGTCCCACTCAGTCTGATTCAGCAAGTTAGGCTTCACCAAGGACCCGTTTCCAACCTGGGAAGCCACATCTCCCCAACCCTAACCCTAACTTGAGACTTAACCTGATTTTCTTGTGCAAATTTAACAAACCCCCATCCTCATGTCCTACTAAAAGACAGTAGGCACACGATTCGTTTGGCCCTCTCAGTCTGTTTCACCATGCTTGGCTTCAGCAACACCCTGTTTCCCTTCTGGGAAGCCAAGTCTCCCGACCCCTAACCCTCACTTGGGTCTTAACCCAAATATCCAATATGGAATGAAACATCTCCCTCTCCATAGGGTGTATTAACAGGCAGTATGTTATCCTCCTGATGGCCTACTCAGTCTGTTTTACCAATTTTTGCTTCACCAAGACCCTGGTTCCATCCTGGGAAACCAATTCTCCCCAACCCTAACCCTAATTTGAGTCTTAGCCCTAATTTCCTTTTTGGACTGAAACATACCGCCGTCCACAGAGTGTACCAAATGTCAGTATGGAAGACATCTTGATGTCCCACTCAGTCTGATTCAGCAAGCTAGGCTTCACCAAGGACCTATTTCCAGCCTGGGAAGCCACATCTCCCCAACCCTAACCCTAACTTGAGACTCAACCTGATTTCGTTGTGCAAATGTAACAAACCCCCATCCTCATGTTGTACTAAAAGACAGTAGGCACACAATTCCTTTGGCCCTCTCAGTCTGTTTCACCATGCTTGGCTTCAGCAACACCGTGTTTCCATTCTGGGAAGCCATATCTCCTGACAGCTAACCCTAACTTGGGTCTTAACCCTAATTTTTTTCTTCCGACTGAAACATTTCCCTGTCCACATGGTGTACTAACTGGCAGTATGTTATACTCCTGATGGCCTACTCAGTCTGTTTTACCAATCTAGGCTTCACCAAAACCCTGGTTACATCCTGGGAAGCCAAGTCTCCCCAACCCTAACCCTAATTTGAGTCTCAGGCCTAATTTCCTTTTTGACTGAAAGATACCGCCGTCCACACAGTGTACCAAATGTCAGTATGGAAGACATCTTGATGTCCCACTCAGTCTGATTCAGCAAGCTAGGCTTCACCAAGGACCCGTTTCCAACCTGGGAAGCCACATCTCCCCAACCCTAACCCTAACTTGAGACTTAACCTGATTTCGTTGTGCAAATGTAACAAACCCCCATCCTCATGTTGTACTAAAAGACAGTAGGAACACAATTCCTTTGGCCCTCTCAGTCTGTTTCACCATGCTTGGCTTCAGCAACACCGTGTTTCCATTCTGGGAAGCCATATCTCCTGACCGCTAACCCTAACTTGGGTCTTAACCCTAATTTTTTCCTTGGACTGAAACATTTCCCTGTCCACATGGTGTACTAACTGGCAGTATGTTATACTCCTGATGGTCTACTCAGTCTGTTTTACCAATCTAGGCTTCACCAAAACCCTGGTTACATCCTGGGAAGCCAAGTCTCCCCAACCCTAACCCTAATTTGAGTCTCAGGCCTAATTTCCTTTTTGACTGAAACATACCGCCGTCCACAGAGTGTACCAAATGTCAGTATGGAAGACATCTTGATGTCCCACTCAGTCTGATTCAGCAAGCTAGGCTTCACCAAGGACCCGTTTCCAACCTGGGAAGCCACATCTCCCCAACCCTAACACTCACTTGAGACTTAACCTGATTTTCTTGTGCAAATGTAACAAACCCCCATCCTCATGTCCTACTAAAAGACAGTAGGCACACAATTCCTTTGGCCCTCTCAGTCTGTTTCACCATGCTTGGCTTTAGCAACACCCTGTTTCCCTTCTGGGAAGCCAAGTCTCCACAGCCCTAACCCTACCTGGAGTCTTAACCCTAATGTTCTTGTGCGACTGTAACAAACGCCCATCCACAGGTTGACAGTAGGCACACCACTCCTTTGGCCCTGTCAGTCTGTTTCACCATGCTTGGCTTCAGCAACACCCTGTTTCCCTTCTGGGAAGCCAAGTCTCCCGACCCCTAACCCTCACTTGGGTCTTAACCCAAATATCCTCTATGGAATGAAACATCTCCCTGTCCATAGGGTGTATTAACAGGCAGTATGTTATCCTCCTGATGGCCTACTCAGTCTGTTTTACCAATCTATGCTTCACCAAGACCCTGGTTCCATCCTGGGAAACCAATTCTCCCCAACCCTAACCCTAATTTGAGTCTTAGCCCTAATTTCCTTTTTGGACTGAAACATACCGCCGTCCACAGAGTGTACCAAATGTCAGTATGGAAGACATCTTGATGTCCCACTCAGTCTGATTCAGCAAGCTAGGCTTCACCAAGGAGCTATTTCCAGCCTGGGAAGCCACATCTCCCCAACCCTAACCCTAACTTCTGACTTAACCCTGATTTTCTTGTGCAAATGTAACAAACCCCCATCCTCATGTTGTACTAAAAGACAGTAGGCATACAATTCCTTTGGCCCTCTCAGTCTGTTTCACCATGCTTGGCTTCAGCAACACCCTGTTTCCATTCTGAGAAGCCATGTCTCCTGACAGCTAACCCTAACTTAGGTCTTAACCCTAATTTTTTCTTTGGACTGAAACATTTCCCTGTCCACATGGTGTACTAACTGGCAGTATGTTATCCTCCTGATGGCCTACTCAGTCTGTTTTAGCAATCTAGGCTTCACCAAGACCCTGGTTACATCCTGGGAAGCCAAGTCTCCCCAACCCTAACCCTAATTTGAGTCTCAGGCCAAATTTCCTTTTTGGACTGAAACATACCGCCGTCCACAGAGAGTACCAAATGTCAGTATGGAAGCCATCTTGATGTCCCACTCAGTCTGATCCAGCAAGCTAGGCTTCACCAAGGACCCGTTTCCAACCTGGGAAGCCACATCTCCCCAACCCTAACCCTAACTTGAGACTTAACCTGATTTCGTTGTGCAAATGTAACAAACCCCCATCCTCATGTTGTACTAAAAGACAGTAGGCACACAATTCCTTTGGCCCTCTCAGTCTGTTTCACCATGCTTGGCTTCAGCAACACCGTGTTTCCATTCTGGGAAGCCATATCTCCTGACCGCTAACCCTAACTTGGGTCTTAACCCTAATTTTTTTTTGGACTGAAACATTTCCCTGTCCACATGGTGTACTAACTGGCAGTATGTTATACTCCTGATGGTCTACTCAGTCGGTTTTACCAATCTAGGCTTCACCAAAACCCTGGTTACATCCTGGGAAGCCAAGTCTCCCCAACCCTAACCCTAATTTGAGTGTCAGGCCTAATTTCCTTTTTGACTGAAACATACCGCCGTCCACAGAGTGTACCAAATGTCAGTATGGAAGACATCTTGATGTCCCACTCAGTCTGATTCAGCAAGCTAGGCTTCACCAAGGACCCGTTTCCAACCTGGGAAGCCACATCTCCCCAACCCTAACACTCACTTGAGACTTAACCTGATTTTCTTGTGCAAATGTAACAAACCCCCATCCTCATGTTGTACTAAAGACAGTAGGCACACAATTCCTTTGGCCCTCTCAGTCTGTTTCACCATGCTTGGCTTTAGCAACACCCTGTTTCCCTTCTGGGAAGCCAAGTCTCCCGACCCCTAACCCTCTCTTGGGTCTTAACCCAAATATCCTCTATGGAATGAAACATGTCCCTGTCCATAGGGTGTATTAACAGGCAGTATGTTATCCTCCTGATGGCCTACTCAGTCTGTTTTACCAATCTATGCTTCACCAAGACCCCGGTTCCATCCTGGGAAACCAATTCTCCCCAACCCTAACCCTAATTTGAGTCTTAGCCCTTTTTTCCTTTTTGGACTGAAACATACCGCCGTCCACAGAGTGTACCAAATGTCAGTATGGAAGCCATCTTGATGGCGACTCAGTCTGATTCACCAAGCTAGGCTTCACCAAGAACTCGTTTTCTACCTGGCAAGCCACATCTCCCCATCCCTAGCCCTAACATGAGATTTTACCCCAATTTTCTTGTGCAACTGTAACAAACCGCCGTCCACGCTTTGTAGTAAAAGAAAGAAGGCACCCCGTTCTGATGGCCCACTCAGTCTGTTTTAGCAAGCTTGCCTTCACCAAAGCCCTGTTTCCATTCGGGGAAGCCCAGTCTCCCCAATCCTAACCCTAACCTGGTTTTTAACCCTAATTTCCGTTTGGGAATCAAACATCCCCCGTCCAAACAGTGTTCTAAAAGACAGGAGGCAACCCTTGGTGAAGCCCCACTCACTCTATTTCAACATGCTTGGCTTTTCAGAGGCCCTGGTTCACTCCTGGGAAGCCAAGTCTCCACAACCCTAACCCTACCTGGAGTCTTAACCCTAATGTTCTTGTGCGACTGTAACAAACGCCCATCCACAGGTTGACAGTAGGCACACCACTCCTTTGGCCCTGTCAGTCTGTTTCACCATGCTTGGCTTCAGCAACACCCTGTTTCCCTTCTGGGAAGCCAAGTCTCCCGACCCCTAACCCTCACTTGGGTCTTAACCCAAATTTCCTCTATGGATTGAAACATGTCCCTGTCCATAGGGTGTATTAACAGGCAGTATGTTATCCTCCTGATGGCCTACTCAGTCTGTTTTACCAAATTAGGCTTCACCAAGACCCTGGTTCCCTCCTGGGAAAACAAGTCTCCCCAACCCTAAAACTAATTTGAGTCTCAGGCCTAATTTCCTTTTTGGACTGAAACATACTGCCGTCCACAGAGTGTACCAAATGTCAGTATGGAAGACATCTTGATGTCCCACTCAGTCTGATTCAGCAAGTTAGGCTTCACCAAGGACCCGTTTCCAACCTGGGAAGCCACATCTCCCCAACCCTAACCCTAACTTGAGACTTAACCTGATTTTCTTGTGCAAATTTAACAAACCCCCATCCTCATGTCCTACTAAAAGACAGTAGGCACACGATTCGTTTGGCCCTCTCAGTCTGTTTCACCATGCTTGGCTTCAGCAACACCCTGTTTCCCTTCTGGGAAGCCAAGTCTCCCGACCCCTAACCCTCACTTGGGTCTTAACCCAAATATCCAATATGGAATGAAACATCTCCCTCTCCATAGGGTGTATTAACAGGCAGTATGTTATCCTCCTGATGGCCTACTCAGTCTGTTTTACCAATTTTTGCTTCACCAAGACCCTGGTTCCATCCTGGGAAACCAATTCTCCCCAACCCTAACCCTAATTTGAGTCTTAGCCCTAATTTCCTTTTTGGACTGAAACATACCGCCGTCCACAGAGTGTACCAAATGTCAGTATGGAAGACATCTTGATGTCCCACTCAGTCTGATTCAGCAAGCTAGGCTTCACCAAGGACCTATTTCCAGCCTGGGAAGCCACATCTCCCCAACCCTAACCCTAACTTGAGACTCAACCTGATTTCGTTGTGCAAATGTAACAAACCCCCATCCTCATGTTGTACTAAAAGACAGTAGGCACACAATTCCTTTGGCCCTCTCAGTCTGTTTCACCATGCTTGGCTTCAGCAACACCGTGTTTCCATTCTGGGAAGCCATATCTCCTGACAGCTAACCCTAACTTGGGTCTTAACCCTAATTTTTTTCTTCCGACTGAAACATTTCCCTGTCCACATGGTGTACTAACTGGCAGTATGTTATACTCCTGATGGCCTACTCAGTCTGTTTTACCAATCTAGGCTTCACCAAAACCCTGGTTACATCCTGGGAAGCCAAGTCTCCCCAACCCTAACCCTAATTTGAGTCTCAGGCCTAATTTCCTTTTTGACTGAAAGATACCGCCGTCCACACAGTGTACCAAATGTCAGTATGGAAGACATCTTGATGTCCCACTCAGTCTGATTCAGCAAGCTAGGCTTCACCAAGGACCCGTTTCCAACCTGGGAAGCCACATCTCCCCAACCCTAACCCTAACTTGAGACTTAACCTGATTTCGTTGTGCAAATGTAACAAACCCCCATCCTCATGTTGTACTAAAAGACAGTAGGAACACAATTCCTTTGGCCCTCTCAGTCTGTTTCACCATGCTTGGCTTCAGCAACACCGTGTTTCCATTCTGGGAAGCCATATCTCCTGACCGCTAACCCTAACTTGGGTCTTAACCCTAATTTTTTCCTTGGACTGAAACATTTCCCTGTCCACATGGTGTACTAACTGGCAGTATGTTATACTCCTGATGGTCTACTCAGTCTGTTTTACCAATCTAGGCTTCACCAAAACCCTGGTTACATCCTGGGAAGCCAAGTCTCCCCAACCCTAACCCTAATTTGAGTCTCAGGCCTAATTTCCTTTTTGACTGAAACATACCGCCGTCCACAGAGTGTACCAAATGTCAGTATGGAAGACATCTTGATGTCCCACTCAGTCTGATTCAGCAAGCTAGGCTTCACCAAGGACCCGTTTCCAACCTGGGAAGCCACATCTCCCCAACCCTAACACTCACTTGAGACTTAACCTGATTTTCTTGTGCAAATGTAACAAACCCCCATCCTCATGTCCTACTAAAAGACAGTAGGCACACAATTCCTTTGGCCCTCTCAGTCTGTTTCACCATGCTTGGCTTTAGCAACACCCTGTTTCCCTTCTGGGAAGCCAAGTCTCCACAGCCCTAACCCTACCTGGAGTCTTAACCCTAATGTTCTTGTGCGACTGTAACAAACGCCCATCCACAGGTTGACAGTAGGCACACCACTCCTTTGGCCCTGTCAGTCTGTTTCACCATGCTTGGCTTCAGCAACACCCTGTTTCCCTTCTGGGAAGCCAAGTCTCCCGACCCCTAACCCTCACTTGGGTCTTAACCCAAATATCCTCTATGGAATGAAACATCTCCCTGTCCATAGGGTGTATTAACAGGCAGTATGTTATCCTCCTGATGGCCTACTCAGTCTGTTTTACCAATCTATGCTTCACCAAGACCCTGGTTCCATCCTGGGAAACCAATTCTCCCCAACCCTAACCCTAATTTGAGTCTTAGCCCTAATTTCCTTTTTGGACTGAAACATACCGCCGTCCACAGAGTGTACCAAATGTCAGTATGGAAGACATCTTGATGTCCCACTCAGTCTGATTCAGCAAGCTAGGCTTCACCAAGGAGCTATTTCCAGCCTGGGAAGCCACATCTCCCCAACCCTAACCCTAACTTCTGACTTAACCCTGATTTTCTTGTGCAAATGTAACAAACCCCCATCCTCATGTTGTACTAAAAGACAGTAGGCATACAATTCCTTTGGCCCTCTCAGTCTGTTTCACCATGCTTGGCTTCAGCAACACCCTGTTTCCATTCTGAGAAGCCATGTCTCCTGACAGCTAACCCTAACTTAGGTCTTAACCCTAATTTTTTCTTTGGACTGAAACATTTCCCTGTCCACATGGTGTACTAACTGGCAGTATGTTATCCTCCTGATGGCCTACTCAGTCTGTTTTAGCAATCTAGGCTTCACCAAGACCCTGGTTACATCCTGGGAAGCCAAGTCTCCCCAACCCTAACCCTAATTTGAGTCTCAGGCCAAATTTCCTTTTTGGACTGAAACATACCGCCGTCCACAGAGAGTACCAAATGTCAGTATGGAAGCCATCTTGATGTCCCACTCAGTCTGATCCAGCAAGCTAGGCTTCACCAAGGACCCGTTTCCAACCTGGGAAGCCACATCTCCCCAACCCTAACCCTAACTTGAGACTTAACCTGATTTCGTTGTGCAAATGTAACAAACCCCCATCCTCATGTTGTACTAAAAGACAGTAGGCACACAATTCCTTTGGCCCTCTCAGTCTGTTTCACCATGCTTGGCTTCAGCAACACCGTGTTTCCATTCTGGGAAGCCATATCTCCTGACAGCTAACCCTAACTTGGGTCTTAACCCTAATTTTTTTTTGGACTGAAACATTTCCCTGTCCACATGGTGTACTAACTGGCAGTATGTTATACTCCTGATGGTCTACTCAGTCGGTTTTACCAATCTAGGCTTCACCAAAACCCTGGTTACATCCTGGGAAGCCAAGTCTCCCCAACCCTAACCCTAATTTGAGTGTCAGGCCTAATTTCCTTTTTGACTGAAACATACCGCCGTCCACAGAGTGTACCAAATGTCAGTATGGAAGACATCTTGATGTCCCACTCAGTCTGATTCAGCAAGCTAGGCTTCACCAAGGACCCGTTTCCAACCTGGGAAGCCACATCTCCCCAACCCTAACACTCACTTGAGACTTAACCTGATTTTCTTGTGCAAATGTAACAAACCCCCATCCTCATGTTGTACTAAAGACAGTAGGCACACAATTCCTTTGGCCCTCTCAGTCTGTTTCACCATGCTTGGCTTTAGCAACACCCTGTTTCCCTTCTGGGAAGCCAAGTCTCCCGACCCCTAACCCTCTCTTGGGTCTTAACCCAAATATCCTCTATGGAATGAAACATGTCCCTGTCCATAGGGTGTATTAACAGGCAGTATGTTATCCTCCTGATGGCCTACTCAGTCTGTTTTACCAATCTATGCTTCACCAAGACCCCGGTTCCATCCTGGGAAACCAATTCTCCCCAACCCTAACCCTAATTTGAGTCTTAGCCCTTTTTTCCTTTTTGGACTGAAACATACCGCCGTCCACAGAGTGTACCAAATGTCAGTATGGAAGCCATCTTGATGGCGACTCAGTCTGATTCACCAAGCTAGGCTTCACCAAGAACTCGTTTTCTACCTGGCAAGCCACATCTCCCCATCCCTAGCCCTAACATGAGATTTTACCCCAATTTTCTTGTGCAACTGTAACAAACCGCCGTCCACGCTTTGTAGTAAAAGAAAGAAGGCACCCCGTTCTGATGGCCCACTCAGTCTGTTTTAGCAAGCTTGCCTTCACCAAAGCCCTGTTTCCATTCGGGGAAGCCCAGTCTCCCCAATCCTAACCCTAACCTGGTTTTTAACCCTAATTTCCGTTTGGGAATCAAACATCCCCCGTCCAAACAGTGTTCTAAAAGACAGGAGGCAACCCTTGGTGAAGCCCCACTCACTCTATTTCAACATGCTTGGCTTTTCAGAGGCCCTGGTTCACTCCTGGGAAGCCAAGTCTCCACAACCCTAACCCTACCTGGAGTCTTAACCCTAATGTTCTTGTGCGACTGTAACAAACGCCCATCCACAGGTTGACAGTAGGCACACCACTCCTTTGGCCCTGTCAGTCTGTTTCACCATGCTTGGCTTCAGCAACACCCTGTTTCCCTTCTGGGAAGCCAAGTCTCCCGACCCCTAACCCTCACTTGGGTCTTAACCCAAATTTCCTCTATGGATTGAAACATGTCCCTGTCCATAGGGTGTATTAACAGGCAGTATGTTATCCTCCTGATGGCCTACTCAGTCTGTTTTACCAAATTAGGCTTCACCAAGACCCTGGTTCCCTCCTGGGAAAACAAGTCTCCCCAACCCTAAAACTAATTTGAGTCTCAGGCCTAATTTCCTTTTTGGACTGAAACATACTGCCGTCCACAGAGTGTACCAAATGTCAGTATGGAAGACATCTTGATGTCCCACTCAGTCTGATTCAGCAAGTTAGGCTTCACCAAGGACCCGTTTCCAACCTGGGAAGCCACATCTCCCCAACCCTAACCCTAACTTGAGACTTAACCTGATTTTCTTGTGCAAATTTAACAAACCCCCATCCTCATGTCCTACTAAAAGACAGTAGGCACACGATTCGTTTGGCCCTCTCAGTCTGTTTCACCATGCTTGGCTTCAGCAACACCCTGTTTCCCTTCTGGGAAGCCAAGTCTCCCGACCCCTAACCCTCACTTGGGTCTTAACCCAAATATCCAATATGGAATGAAACATCTCCCTCTCCATAGGGTGTATTAACAGGCAGTATGTTATCCTCCTGATGGCCTACTCAGTCTGTTTTACCAATTTTTGCTTCACCAAGACCCTGGTTCCATCCTGGGAAACCAATTCTCCCCAACCCTAACCCTAATTTGAGTCTTAGCCCTAATTTCCTTTTTGGACTGAAACATACCGCCGTCCACAGAGTGTACCAAATGTCAGTATGGAAGACATCTTGATGTCCCACTCAGTCTGATTCAGCAAGCTAGGCTTCACCAAGGACCTATTTCCAGCCTGGGAAGCCACATCTCCCCAACCCTAACCCTAACTTGAGACTCAACCTGATTTCGTTGTGCAAATGTAACAAACCCCCATCCTCATGTTGTACTAAAAGACAGTAGGCACACAATTCCTTTGGCCCTCTCAGTCTGTTTCACCATGCTTGGCTTCAGCAACACCGTGTTTCCATTCTGGGAAGCCATATCTCCTGACAGCTAACCCTAACTTGGGTCTTAACCCTAATTTTTTTCTTCCGACTGAAACATTTCCCTGTCCACATGGTGTACTAACTGGCAGTATGTTATACTCCTGATGGCCTACTCAGTCTGTTTTACCAATCTAGGCTTCACCAAAACCCTGGTTACATCCTGGGAAGCCAAGTCTCCCCAACCCTAACCCTAATTTGAGTCTCAGGCCTAATTTCCTTTTTGACTGAAAGATACCGCCGTCCACACAGTGTACCAAATGTCAGTATGGAAGACATCTTGATGTCCCACTCAGTCTGATTCAGCAAGCTAGGCTTCACCAAGGACCCGTTTCCAACCTGGGAAGCCACATCTCCCCAACCCTAACCCTAACTTGAGACTTAACCTGATTTCGTTGTGCAAATGTAACAAACCCCCATCCTCATGTTGTACTAAAAGACAGTAGGAACACAATTCCTTTGGCCCTCTCAGTCTGTTTCACCATGCTTGGCTTCAGCAACACCGTGTTTCCATTCTGGGAAGCCATATCTCCTGACCGCTAACCCTAACTTGGGTCTTAACCCTAATTTTTTCCTTGGACTGAAACATTTCCCTGTCCACATGGTGTACTAACTGGCAGTATGTTATACTCCTGATGGTCTACTCAGTCTGTTTTACCAATCTAGGCTTCACCAAAACCCTGGTTACATCCTGGGAAGCCAAGTCTCCCCAACCCTAACCCTAATTTGAGTCTCAGGCCTAATTTCCTTTTTGACTGAAACATACCGCCGTCCACAGAGTGTACCAAATGTCAGTATGGAAGACATCTTGATGTCCCACTCAGTCTGATTCAGCAAGCTAGGCTTCACCAAGGACCCGTTTCCAACCTGGGAAGCCACATCTCCCCAACCCTAACACTCACTTGAGACTTAACCTGATTTTCTTGTGCAAATGTAACAAACCCCCATCCTCATGTCCTACTAAAAGACAGTAGGCACACAATTCCTTTGGCCCTCTCAGTCTGTTTCACCATGCTTGGCTTTAGCAACACCCTGTTTCCCTTCTGGGAAGCCAAGTCTCCACAGCCCTAACCCTACCTGGAGTCTTAACCCTAATGTTCTTGTGCGACTGTAACAAACGCCCATCCACAGGTTGACAGTAGGCACACCACTCCTTTGGCCCTGTCAGTCTGTTTCACCATGCTTGGCTTCAGCAACACCCTGTTTCCCTTCTGGGAAGCCAAGTCTCCCGACCCCTAACCCTCACTTGGGTCTTAACCCAAATTTCCTCTATGGAATGAAACATCTCCCTGTCCATAGGGTGTATTAACAGGCAGTATGTTATCCTCCTGATGGCCTACTCAGTCTGTTTTACCAATCTATGCTTCACCAAGATCCTGGTTCCATCCTGGGAAACCAATTCTCCCCAACCCTAACCCTAATTTGAGTCTTAGCCCTAATTTCCTTTTTGGACTGAAACATACCGCCGTCCACAGAGTGTACCAAATGTCAGTATGGAAGACATCTTGATGTCCCACTCAGTCTGATTCAGCAAGCTAGGCTTCACCAAGGAGCTATTTCCAGCCTGGGAAGCCACATCTCCCCAACCCTAACCCTAACTTCTGACTTAACCCTGATTTTCTTGTGCAAATGTAACAAACCCCCATCCTCATGTTGTACTAAAAGACAGTAGGCATACAATTCCTTTGGCCCTCTCAGTCTGTTTCACCATGCTTGGCTTCAGCAACACCCTGTTTCCCTTCTGGGAAGCCATGTCTCCTGACCGCTAACCCTAACTTGGGTCTTAACCCTAATTTTTTCTTCCGACTGAAACATTTCCCTGTCCACATGGTGTACTAACTGGCAGTATGTTATACTCCTGATGGTCTACTCAGTCTGTTTCACCAATCTAGGCTTCACCAAAACCCTGGTTACATCCTGGGAAGCCAAGTCTCCCCAACCCTAACCCTAATTTGAGTCTCAGGCCTAATTTCCTTTTTGGACTGAAACATACTGTCATCCACAGAGTGTACCAAATGTCAGTATGGAAGACATCTTGATGTCCCTCTCAGTCTGATTCAGCACGTTAGGCTTCACCAAGGACCCGTTTCCAACCTGGGAAGCCACATCTCCCCAACCCTAACCCTAACTTGAGACTTAACCTGATTTCGTTGTGCAAATGTAACAAACCCCCATCCTCATGTTGTACTAAAAGACAGTAGGCACACAATTCCTTTGGCCCTCTCAGTCTGTTTCACCATGCTTGGCTTCAGCAACACCGTGTTTCCATTCTGGGAAGCCATATCTCCTGACCGCTAACCCTAACTTGGGTCTTAACCCTAATTTTTTTTTGGACTGAAACATTTCCCTGTCCACATGGTGTACTAACTGGCAGTATGTTATACTCCTGATGGTCTACTCAGTCGGTTTTACCAATCTCGGCTTCACCAAAACCCTGGTTACATCCTGGGAAGCCAAGTCTCCCCAACCCTAACCCTAATTTGAGTGTCAGGCCTAATTTCCTTTTTGACTGAAACATACCGCCGTCCACAGAGTGTACCAAATGTCAGTATGGAAGACATCTTGATGTCCCACTCAGTCTGATTCAGCAAGCTAGGCTTCACCAAGGACCCGTTTCCAACCTGGGAAGCCACATCTCCCCAACCCTAACACTCACTTGAGACTTAACCTGATTTTCTTGTGCAAATGTAACAAACCCCCATCCTCATGTTGTACTAAAGACAGTAGGCACACAATTCCTTTTGCCCTCTCAGTCTGTTTCACCATGCTTGGCTTTAGCAACACCCTGTTTCCCTTCTGGGAAGCCAAGTCTCCCGACCCCTAACCCTCTCTTTGGTCTTAACCCAAATATCCTCTATGGAATGAAACATGTCCCTGTCCATAGGGTGTATTAACAGGCAGTATGTTATCCTCCTGATGGCCTACTCAGTCTGTTTTACCAATCTATGCTTCACCAAGACCCCGGTTCCATCCTGGGAAACCAATTCTCCCCAACCCTAACCCTAATTTGAGTCTTAGCCCTTTTTTCCTTTTTGGACTGAAACATACCGCCGTCCACAGAGTGTACCAAATGTCAGTATGGAAGCCATCTTGATGGCGACTCAGTCTGATTCACCAAGCTAGGCTTCACCAAGAACTCGTTTTCTACCTGGCAAGCCACAGCTCCCCATCCCTAGCCCTAACATGAGATTTTACTCCAATTTTCTTGTGCAACTGTAACAAACCGCCGTCCACGCTTTGTAGTAAAAGAAAGAAGGCACCCCGTTCTGATGGCCCACTCAGTCTGTTTTAGCAAGCTTGCCTTCACCAAAGCCCTGTTTCCATTCGGGGAAGCCCAGTCTCCCCAATCCTAACCCTAACCTGGGTTTTAACCCTAATTTCCGTTTGGGAATCAAACATCCCCCGTCCAAACAGTGTTCTAAAAGACAGGAGGCAACCCTTGGTGAAGCCCCACTCACTCTATTTCAACATGCTTGGCTTTTCAGAGGCCCTGGTTCACTCCTGGGAAGCCAAGTCTCCACAACCCTAACCCTACCTGGAGTCTTAACCCTAATGTTCTTGTATGACTGTAACAAACGCCCATTCACAGGTTGACAGTAGGCACACCACTCCTTTGGCCCTGTCAGTCTGTTTCACCATGCTTGGCTTCAGCAACACCCTGTTTCCCTTCTGGGAAGCCAAGTCTCCCGACCCCTAACCCTCACTTGGGTCTTAACCCAAATTTCCTCTATGGATTGAAACATGTCCCTGTCCATAGGGTGTATTAACAGGCAGTATGTTATCCTCCTGATGGCCTACTCAGTCTGTTTTACCAAATTAGGCTTCACCAAGACCCTGGTTCCCTCCTGGGAAAACAAGTCTCCCCAACCCTAAAACTAATTTGAGTCTCAGGCCTAATTTCCTTTTTGGACTGAAACATACTGCCGTCCACAGAGTGTACCAAATGTCAGTATGGAAGACATCTTGATGTCCCACTCAGTCTGATTCAGCAAGTTAGGCTTCACCAAGGACCCGTTTCCAACCTGGGAAGCCACATCTCCCCAACCCTAACCCTAACTTGAGACTTAACCTGATTTTCTTGTGCAAATTTAACAAACCCCCATCCTCATGTCCTACTAAAAGACAGTAGGCACACGATTCGTTTGGCCCTCTCAGTCTGTTTCACCATGCTTGGCTTCAGCAACACCCTGTTTCCCTTCTGGGAAGCCAAGTCTCCCGACCCCTAACCCTCACTTGGGTCTTAACCCAAATATCCTCTATGGAATGAAACATCTCCCTCTCCATAGGGTGTATTAACAGGCAGTATGTTATCCTCCTGATGGCCTACTCAGTCTGTTTTACCAATTTTTGCTTCACCAAGACCCTGGTTCCATCCTGGGAAACCAATTCTCCCCAACCCTAACCCTAATTTGAGTCTTAGCCCTAATTTCCTTTTTGGACTGAAACATACCGCCGTCCACAGAGTGTACCAAATGTCAGTATGGAAGACATCTTGATGTCCCACTCAGTCTGATTCAGCAAGCTAGGCTTCACCAAGGACCTATTTCCAGCCTGCGAAGCCACATCTCCCCAACCCTAACCCTAACTTGAGACTCAACCTGATTTCGTTGTGCAAATGTAACAAACCCCCATCCTCATGTTGTACTAAAAGACAGTAGGCACACAATTCCTTTGGCCCTCTCAGTCTGTTTCACCATGCTTGGCTTCAGCAACACTGTGTTTCCATTCTGGGAAGCCATATCTCCTGACAGCTAACCCTAACTTGGGTCTTAACCCTAATTTTTTTCTTCCGACTGAAACATTTCCCTGTCCACATGGTGTACTAACTGGCAGTATGTTATACTCCTGATGGTCTACTCAGTCGGTTTTACCAATCTAGGCTTCACCAAAACCCTGGTTACATCCTGGGAAGCCAAGTCTCCCCAACCCTAACCCTAATTTGAGTCTCAGGCCTAATTTCCTTTTTGACTGAAACATACCGCTGTCCAGAGAGTGTACCAAATGTCAGTATGGAAGACATCTTGATGTCCCACTCAGTCTGATTCAGCAAGCTAGGCTTCACCAAGGACCCGTTTCCAACCTGGGAAGCCACATCTCCCCAACCCTAACACTCACTTGAGACTTAACCTGATTTTCTTGTGCAAATGTAACAAACCCCCATCCTCATGTTGTACTAAAGACAGTAGGCACACAATTCCTTTGGCCCTCTCAGTCTGTTTCACCATGCTTGGCTTTAGCAACACCCTGTTTCCCTTCTGGGAAGCCAAGTCTCCACAACCCTAACCCTACCTGGAGTCTTAACCCTAATGTTCTTGTGCGACTGTAACAAACGCCCATCCACAGGTTGACAGTAGGCACACCACTCCTTTGGCCCTGTCAGTCTGTTTCACCATGCTTGGCTTCAGCAACACCCTGTTTCCCTTCTGGGAAGCCAAGTCTCCCGACCCCTAACCCTCACTTGGGTCTTAACCCAAATTTCCTCTATGGAATGAAACATCTCCCTGTCCATAGGGTGTATTAACAGGCAGTATGTTATCCTCCTGATGGCCTACTCAGTCTGTTTTTCCAATCTATGCTTCACCAAGACCCTGGTTCCATCCTGGGAAACCAATTCTCCCCAACCCTAACCCTAATTTGAGTCTTAGCCCTAATTTCCTTTTTGGACTGAAACATACCGCCGTCCACAGAGTGTACCAAATGTCAGTATGGAAGACATCTTGATGTCCCACTCAGTCTGATTCAGCAAGCTAGGCTTCACCAAGGACCTATTTCCAGCCTGGGAAGCCACATCTCCCCAACCCTAACCCTATCTTCTGACTTAACCCTGATTTTCTTGTGCAAATGTAACAAACCCCCATCCTCATGTTGTACTAAAAGACAGTAGGCATACAATTCCTTTGGCCCTCTCAGTCTGTTTCACCATGCTTGGCTTCAGCAACACCCTGTTTCCATTCTGAGAAGCCATGTCTCCTGACCGCTAACCCTAACTTAGGTCTTAACCCTAATTTTTTCTTTGGACTGAAACATTTCCCTGTCCACATGGTGTACTAACTGGCAGTATGTTATCCTCCTGATTGCCTACTCAGTCTGTTTTAGCAATCTAGGCTTCACCAAGACCCTGGTTACATCCTGGGAAGCCAAGTCTCCCCAACCCTAACCCTAATTTGAGTCTCAGGCCAAATTTCCTTTTTGGACTGAAACATACTGCCGTCCACAGAGTGTACCAAATGTCAGTATGGAAGCCATCTTGATGTCCCACTCAGTCTGATCCAGCAAGCTAGGCTTCACCAAGGACGCGTTTCCAACCTGGGAAGCCACATCTCCCCAACCCTAACCCTAACTTGAGACTTAACCTGATTTTCTTGTGCGAATGTAACAAACCCCCATCCTCATGTTCTACTAAAAGACAGTAGGCACACAATTCCTTTGGCCCTCTCAGTCTGTTTCACCATGCTTGGCTTCAGCAACACCCTGTTTCCCTTCTGGGAAGCCATGTCTCCTGACAGCTAACCCTAACTTGGGTCTTAACCCTAATTTTTTCCTTGGACTGAAACATTTCCCTGTCCACATGGTGTACTAACTGGCAGTATGTTATACTCCTGATGGCCTACTCAGTCTGTTATACCAATCTAGGCTTCACCAAAACCCTGGTTACATCCTGGGAAGCCAAGTCTCCCCAACCCTAACCCTAATTTTAGTCTCAGGCCTAATTTCCTTTTTGGACTGAAACATAACGCCGTCCACAGAGTGTACCAAATGTCAGTATGGAAGACATCTTGATGTCCCTCTCAGTCTGATTCAGCAAGTTAGGCTTCACCAAGGACCCGTTTCCAACCTGGGAAGCCACATCTCCCCAACCCTAAACCTAACTTGAGACTTAACCTGATTTCGTTGTGCAAATGTAACAAACCCCCATCCTCATGTTGTACTAAAAGACAGTAGGCACACAATTCCTTTGGCCCTCTCAGTCTGTTTCACCATGCTTGGCTTCAGCAACACCGTGTTTCCATTCTGGGAAGCCATATCTCCTGACCACTAACCCTAACTTGGGTCTTAACCCTAATTTTTTTTTGGACTGAAACATTTCCCTGTCCACATGGTGTACTAACTGGCAGTATGTTATACTCCTGATGGTCTACTCAGTCGGTTTTACCAATCTAGGCTTCACCAAAACCCTGGTTACATCCTGGGAAGCCAAGTCTCCCCAACCCTAACCCTAATTTGAGTGTCAGGCCTAATTTCCTTTTTGACTGAAACATACCGCCGTCCACAGAGTGTACCAAATGTCAGTATGGAAGACATCTTGATGTCCCACTCAGTCTGATTCAGCAAGCTAGGCTTCACCAAGGACCCGTTTCCAACCTGGGAAGCCACATCTCCCCAACCCTAACACTCACTTGAGACTTAACCTGATTTTCTTGTGCAAATGTAACAAACCCCCATCCTCATGTTGTACTAAAGACAGTAGGCACACAATTCCTTTGGCCCTCTCAGTCTGTTTCACCATGCTTGGCTTTAGCAACACCCTGTTTCCCTTCTGGGAAGCCAAGTCTCCCGACCCCTAACCCTCTCTTGGGTCTTAACCCAAATATCCTCTATGGAATGAAACATGTCCCTGTCCATAGGGTGTATTAACAGGCAGTATGTTATCCTCCTGATGGCCTACTCAGTCTGTTTTACCAATCTATGCTTCACCAAGACCCCGGTTCCATCCTGGGAAACCAATTCTCCCCAACCCTAACCCTAATTTGAGTCTTAGCCCTTTTTTCCTTTTTGGACTGAAACATACCGCCGTCCACAGAGTGTACCAAATGTCAGTATGGAAGCCATCTTGATGGCGACTCAGTCTGATTCACCAAGCTAGGCTTCACCAAGAACTCGTTTTCTACCTGGCAAGCCACAGCTCCCCATCCCTAGCCCTAACATGAGATTTTACTCCAATTTTCTTGTGCAACTGTAACAAACCGCCGTCCACGCTTTGTAGTAAAAGAAAGAAGGCACCCCGTTCTGATGGCCCACTCAGTCTGTTTTAGCAAGCTTGCCTTCACCAAAGCCCTGTTTCCATTCGGGGAAGCCCAGTCTCCCCAATCCGAACCCTAACCTGGGTTTTAACCCTAATTTCCGTTTGGGAATCAAACATCCCCCGTCCAAACAGTGTTCTAAAAGACAGGAGGCAACCCTTGGTGAAGCCCCACTCACTCTATTTCAACATGCTTGGCTTTTCAGAGGCCCTGGTTCACTCCTGGGAAGCCAAGTCTCCACAACCCTAACCCTACCTGGAGTCTTAACCCTAATGTTCTTGTATGACTGTAACAAACGCCCATTCACAGGTTGACAGTAGGCACACCACTCCTTTGGCCCTGTCAGTCTGTTTCACCATGCTTGGCTTCAGCAACACCCTGTTTCCCTTCTGGGAAGCCAAGTCTCCCGACCCCTAACACTCACTTGGGTCTTAACCCAAATTTCCTCTATGGATTGAAACATGTCCCTGTCCATAGGGTGTATTAACAGGCAGTATGTTATCCTCCTGATGGCCTACTCAGTCTGTTTTACCAAATTAGGCTTCACCAAGACCCTGGTTCCCTCCTGGGAAAACAAGTCTCCCCAACCCTAAAACTAATTTGAGTCTCAGGCCTAATTTCCTTTTTGGACTGAAACATACTGCCGTCCACAGAGTGTACCAAATGTCAGTATGGAAGACATCTTGATGTCCCACTCAGTCTGATTCAGCAAGTTAGGCTTCACCAAGGACCCGTTTCCAACCTGGGAAGCCACATCTCCCCAACCCTAACCCTAACTTGAGACTTAACCTGATTTTCTTGTGCAAATTTAACAAACCCCCATCCTCATGTCCTACTAAAAGACAGTAGGCACACGATTCGTTTGGCCCTCTCAGTCTGTTTCACCATGCTTGGCTTCAGCAACACCCTGTTTCCCTTCTGGGAAGCCAAGTCTCCCGACCCCTAACCCTCACTTGGGTCTTAACCCAAATATCCTCTATGGAATGAAACATCTCCCTCTCCATAGGGTGTATTAACAGGCAGTATGTTATCCTCCTGATGGCCTACTCAGTCTGTTTTACCAATTTTTGCTTCACCAAGACCCTGGTTCCATCCTGGGAAACCAATTCTCCCCAACCCTAACCCTAATTTGAGTCTTAGCCCTAATTTCCTTTTTGGACTGAAACATACCGCCGTCCACAGAGTGTACCAAATGTCAGTATGGAAGACATCTTGATGTCCCACTCAGTCTGATTCAGCAAGCTAGGCTTCACCAAGGAGCTATTTCCAGCCTGGGAAGCCACATCTCCCCAACCCTAACCCTAACTTCTGACTTAACCCTGATTTTCTTGTGCAAATGTAACAAACCCCCATCCTCATGTTGTACTAAAAGACAGTAGGCATACAATTCCTTTGGCCCTCTCAGTCTGTTTCACCATGCTTGGCTTCAGCAACACCCTGTTTCCATTCTGAGAAGCCATGTCTCCTGACAGCTAACCCTAACTTAGGTCTTAACCCTAATTTTTTCTTTGGACTGAAACATTTCCCTGTCCACATGGTGTACTAACTGGCAGTATGTTATCCTCCTGATGGCCTACTCAGTCTGTTTTAGCAATCTAGGCTTCACCAAGACCCTGGTTACATCCTGGGAAGCCAAGTCTCCCCAACCCTAACCCTAATTTGAGTCTCAGGCCTAATTTCCTTTTTGGACTGAAACATACCGCCGTCCACAGAGAGTACCAAATGTCAGTATGGAAGCCATCTTGATGTCCCACTCAGTCTGATCCAGCAAGCTAGGCTTCACCAAGGACGCGTTTCCAACCTGGGAAGCCACATCTCCCCAACCCTAACCCTAACTTGACACTTAACCTGATTTTCTTGTGCAAATGTAAGAAACCCCCATCCTCATGTTGTACTAAAAGACAGTAGGCACACAATTCCTTTGGCCCTCTCAGTCTGTTTCACCATGCTTGGCTTCAGCAACACCCTGTTTCCCTTCTGGGAAGCCATGTCTCCTGACCGCTAACCCTAACTTGGGTCTTAACCCTAATTTTTTCTTCCGACTGAAACATTTCCCTGTCCACATGGTGTACTAACTGGCAGTATGTTATACTCCTGATGGTCTACTCAGTCTGTTTTACCAATCTAGGCTTCACCAAAACCCTGGTTACATCCTGGGAAGCCAAGTCTCCCCAACCCTAACCCTAATTTGAGTCTCAGGCCTAATTTCCTTTTTGGACTGAAACATACTGTCATCCACAGAGTGTACCAAATGTCAGTATGGAAGACATCTTGATGTCCCTCTCAGTCTGATTCAGCACGTTAGGCTTCACCAAGACCCGTTTCCAACCTGGGAAGCCACATCTCCCCAACCCTAACCCTAACTTGAGACTTAACCTGATTTCGTTGTGCAAATGTAACAAACCCCCATCCTCATGTTGTACTAAAAGACAGTAGGCACACAATTCCTTTGGCCCTCTCAGTCTGTTTCACCATGCTTGGCTTCAGCAACACCGTGTTTCCATTCTGGGAAGCCATATCTCCTGACCGCTAACCCTAACTTGGGTCTTAACCCTAATTTTTTTTTGGACTGAAACATTTCCCTGTCCACATGGTGTACTAACTGGCAGTATGTTATACTCCTGATGGTCTACTCAGTCGGTTTTACCAATCTAGGCTTCACCAAAACCCTGGTTACATCCTGGGAAGCCAAGTCTCCCCAACCCTAACCCTAATTTGAGTGTCAGGCCTAATTTCCTTTTTGACTGAAACATACCGCCGTCCACAGAGTGTACCAAATGTCAGTATGGAAGACATCTTGATGTCCCACTCAGTCTGATTCAGCAAGCTAGGCTTCACCAAGGACCCGTTTCCAACCTGGGAAGCCACATCTCCCCAACCCTAACACTCACTTGAGACTTAACCTGATTTTCTTGTGCAAATGTAACAAACCCCCATCCTCATGTTGTACTAAAGACAGTAGGCACACAATTCCTTTGGCCCTCTCAGTCTGTTTCACCATGCTTGGCTTTAGCAACACCCTGTTTCCCTTCTGGGAAGCCAAGTCTCCCGACCCCTAACCCTCTCTTGGGTCTTAACCCAAATATCCTCTATGGAATGAAACATGTCCCTGTCCATAGGGTGTATTAACAGGCAGTATGTTGTCCTCCTGATGGCCTACTCAGTCTGTTTTACCAATCTATGCTTCACCAAGACCCCGGTTCCATCCTGGGAAACCAATTCTCCCCAACCCTAACCCTAATTTGAGTCTTAGCCCTTTTTTCCTTTTTGGACTGAAACATACCGCCGTCCACAGAGTGTACCAAATGTCAGTATGGAAGCCATCTTGATGGCGACTCAGTCTGATTCACCAAGCTAGGCTTCACCAAGAACTCGTTTTCTACCTGGCAAGCCACAGCTCCCCATCCCTAGCCCTAACATGAGATTTTACTCCAATTTTCTTGTGCAACTGTAACAAACCGCCGTCCACGCTTTGTAGTAAAAGAAAGAAGGCACCCCGTTCTGATGGCCCACTCAGTCTGTTTTAGCAAGCTTGCCTTCACCAAAGCCCTGTTTCCATTCGGGGAAGCCCAGTCTCCCCAATCCTAACCCTAACCTGGGTTTTAACCCTAATTTCCGTTTGGGAATCAAACATCCCCCGTCCAAACAGTGTTCTAAAAGACAGGAGGCAACCCTTGGTGAAGCCCCACTCACTCTATTTCAACATGCTTGGCTTTTCAGAGGCCCTGGTTCACTCCTGGGAAGCCAAGTCTCCACAACCCTAACCCTACCTGGAGTCTTAACCCTAATGTTCTTGTATGACTGTAACAAACGCCCATTCACAGGTTGACAGTAGGCACACCACTCCTTTGGCCCTGTCAGTCTGTTTCACCATGCTTGGCTTCAGCAACACCCTGTTTCCCTTCTGGGAAGCCAAGTCTCCCGACCCCTAACCCTCACTTGGGTCTTAACCCAAATTTCCTCTATGGATTGAAACATGTCCCTGTCCATAGGGTGTATTAACAGGCAGTATGTTATCCTCCTGATGGCCTACTCAGTCTGTTTTACCAATTTTTGCTTCACCAAGACCCTGGTTCCATCCTGGGAAACCAATTCTCCCCAACCCTAACCCTAATTTGAGTCTTAGCCCTAATTTCCTTTTTGGACTGAAACATACCGCCGTCCACAGAGTGTACCAAATGTCAGTATGGAAGACATCTTGATGTCCCACTCAGTCTGATTCAGCAAGCTAGGCTTCACCAAGGACCTATTTCCAGCCTGCGAAGCCACATCTCCCCAACCCTAACCCTAACTTGAGACTCAACCTGATTTCGTTGTGCAAATGTAACAAACCCCCATCCTCATGTTGTACTAAAAGACAGTAGGCACACAATTCCTTTGGCCCTCTCAGTCTGTTTCACCATGCTTGGCTTCAGCAACACCCTGTTTCCATTCTGGGAAGCCATATCTCCTGACAGCTAACCCTAACTTGGGTCTTAACCCTAATTTTTTTCTTCCGACTGAAACATTTCCCTGTCCACATGGTGTACTAACTGGCAGTATGTTATACTCCTGATGGTCTACTCAGTCGGTTTTACCAATCTAGGCTTCACCAAAACCCTGGTTACATCCTGGGAAGCCAAGTCTCCCCAACCCTAACCCTAATTTGAGTCTCAGGCCTAATTTCCTTTTTGACTGAAACATACCGCTGTCCAGAGAGTGTACCAAATGTCAGTATGGAAGACATCTTGATGTCCCACTCAGTCTGATTCAGCAAGCTAGGCTTCACCAAGGACCCGTTTCCAACCTGGGAAGCCACATCTCCCCAACCCTAACACTCACTTGAGACTTAACCTGATTTTCTTGTGCAAATGTAACAAACCCCCATCCTCATGTTGTACTAAAGACAGTAGGCACACAATTCCTTTGGCCCTCTCAGTCTGTTTCACCATGCTTGGCTTTAGCAACACCCTGTTTCCCTTCTGGGAAGCCAAGTCTCCACAACCCTAACCCTACCTGGAGTCTTAACCCTAATGTTCTTGTGCGACTGTAACAAACGCCCATCCACAGGTTGACAGTAGGCACACCACTCCTTTGGCCCTGTCAGTCTGTTTCACCATGCTTGGCTTCAGCAACACCCTGTTTCCCTTCTGGGAAGCCAAGTCTCCCGACCCCTAACCCTCACTTGGGTCTTAACCCAAATTTCCTCTATGGAATGAAACATCTCCCTGTCCATAGGGTGTATTAACAGGCAGTATGTTATCCTCCTGATGGCCTACTCAGTCTGTTTTTCCAATCTATGCTTCACCAAGACCCTGGTTCCATCCTGGGAAACCAATTCTCCCCAACCCTAACCCTAATTTGAGTCTTAGCCCTAATTTCCTTTTTGGACTGAAACATACCGCCGTCCACAGAGTGTACCAAATGTCAGTATGGAAGACATCTTGATGTCCCACTCAGTCTGATTCAGCAAGCTAGGCTTCACCAAGGACCTATTTCCAGCCTGGGAAGCCACATCTCCCCAACCCTAACCCTATCTTCTGACTTAACCCTGATTTTCTTGTGCAAATGTAACAAACCCCCATCCTCATGTTGTACTAAAAGACAGTAGGCATACAATTCCTTTGGCCCTCTCAGTCTGTTTCACCATGCTTGGCTTCAGCAACACCCTGTTTCCATTCTGAGAAGCCATGTCTCCTGACCGCTAACCCTAACTTAGGTCTTAACCCTAATTTTTTCTTTGGACTGAAACATTTCCCTGTTCACATGGTGTACTAACTGGCAGTATGTTATCCTCCTGATTGCCTACTCAGTCTGTTTTAGCAATCTAGGCTTCACCAAGACCCTGGTTACATCCTGGGAAGCCAAGTCTCCCCAACCCTAACCCTAATTTGAGTCTCAGGCCAAATTTCCTTTTTGGACTGAAACATACTGCCGTCCACAGAGTGTACCAAATGTCAGTATGGAAGCCATCTTGATGTCCCACTCAGTCTGATCCAGCAAGCTAGGCTTCACCAAGGACGCGTTTCCAACCTGGGAAGCCACATCTCCCCAACCCTAACCCTAACTTGAGACTTAACCTGATTTTCTTGTGCGAATGTAAGAAACCCCCATCCTCATGTTCTACTAAAAGACAGTAGGCACACAATTCCTTTGGCCCTCTCAGTCTGTTTCACCATGCTTGGCTTCAGCAACACCCTGTTTCCCTTCTGGGAAGCCATGTCTCCTGACAGCTAACCCTAACTTGGGTCTTAACCCTAATTTTTTCCTTCGACTGAAACATTTCCCTGTCCACATGGTGTACTAACTGGCAGTATGTTATACTCCTGATGGCCTACTCAGTCTGTTATACCAATCTAGGCTTCACCAAAACCCTGGTTACATCCTGGGAAGCCAAGTCTCCCCAACCCTAACCCTAATTTGAGTCTCAGGCCTAATTTCCTTTTTGGACTGAAACATAACGCCGTCCGCAGAGTGTACCAAATGTCAGTATGGAAGACATCTTGATGTCCCACTCAGTCTGATTCAGCAAGCTAGGCTTCACCAAGGACGCGTTTCCAACCTGGAAAGCCACATCTCCCCAACCCTAACCCTAACTTGACACTTAACCTGATTTTCTTGTGCAAATGTAAGAAACCCCCATCCTCATGTTGTACTAAAAGACAGTAGGCACACAATTCCTTTGGCCCTCTCAGTCTGTTTCACCATGCTTGGCTTCAGCAACACCCTGTTTCCCTTCTGGGAAGCCATGTCTCCTGACCGCTAACCCTAACTTGGGTCTTAACCCTAATTTTTTCTTCCGACTGAAACATTTCCCTGTCCACATGGTGTACTAACTGGCAGTATGTTATACTCCTGATGGTCTACTCAGTCTGTTTTACCAATCTAGGCTTCACCAAAACCCTGGTTACATCCTGGGAAGCCAAGTCTCCCCAACCCTAACCCTAATTTGAGTCTCAGGCCTAATTTCCTTTTTGGACTGAAACATACTGCCATCCACAGAGTGTACCAAATGTCAGTATGGAAGACATCTTGATGTCCCTCTCAGTCTGATTCAGCACGTTAGGCTTTACCAAGGACCCGTTTCCAACCTGGGAAGCCACATCTCCCCATCGCTAGCCCTAACATGAGATTTTACCCTAATTTTCTTGTGCAAATGTAACAAACCCCCATCCTCATGTTCTACTAAAAGACAGTAGGCACACGATTCCTTTGGCCCTCTCAGTCTGTTTCACCATGCTTGGCTTCCGCAACACCCTGTTTCCATTCTGGGAAGCCATGTCTCCAGACCGCTAACCCTAATTTGGGTCTTAACCCTAATTTTTTCTTTGGACTGAAACATTTCCCTGTCCACATGGTGTACTAACTGGCAGTATGTTATACTCCTGATGGCCTACTCAGTCTGTTTTACCAATCTAGGCTTCACCAAAACCCTGGTTACATCCTGGGAAGCCAAGTCTCCCCAACCCTAACCCTAATTTGAGTCTCAGGCCTAATTTCCTTTTTGGACTGAAACATACTGCCGTCCACAGAGTGTACCAAATGTCAGTATGGAAGACATCTTGATGTCCCACTCAGTCTGATTCAGCAAGTTAGGCTTCACCAAGGACCCGTTTCCAACCTGGGAAGCCACATCTCCCCAACCCTAACCCTCACATGAGACTTAACCTGATTTTCTTGTGCAAATGTAACAAACCCCCATCCTCATGTTCTACTAAAAGACAGTAGGCACACAATTCCTTTGGCCCTCTCAGTCTGTTTCACCATGCTTGGCTTCAGCAACACCCTGTTTCCATTCTGGGAAGCCATGTCTCCTGACAGCTAACCCTAACTTGGGTCTTAACCCTAATTTTCTCTTTGGACTGAAACATTTCCCTGTCCACATGGTGTACTAACTGGCAGTATGTTATACTCCTGAATGCCTACTCAGTCTGTTTTACCAATCTAGGCTTCACCAAAACCCCGGTTACATCCTGGGAAGCCAAGTCTCCCCAACCCTAACCCTAATTTGATTCTCAACCCTCATATCCTTTTTGGACTGAAACGTACTGCGGTCCAAAGAGTGTGCAAAATGTAAGTATGGAAGACATCTTGATGCCCCACTCAGGCTGATTCAGGAAGTTAAGCTTCACCAAGGACCCGTTTCCAACCTGGGAAGCCACATCTCCCCAACCCTAACCCTAACTTGAGACTTAACCTGATTTTCTTGTGCAAATGTAACAACCCCCCATCCTCATGTTCTACTAAAAGACAATAGGCACACAATTCCTTTGGCCCTCTCAGTCTGTTTCACCATGCTTGGCTTCAGCAACACCCTGTTTCCATTCTGGGAAGCCATGTCTCCTGACCGATAACCCTCACTTGGGTCTTAACCCTAATTTTCTCTTTGGAATGAAACATTTCCCTGTCCACATGGTGTACTCACTGGCAGTATGTTATACTCCGGTTGGCCTACTCAGTCTGTTTTACCAATCTAGGCTTCACCAAAACCCTGGTTACATCCTGGGAAGCCAAGTCTCCCCAACCCTAACCCTAATTTGAGTCTCAGGCCTCATTTTCTTTTGGGACTGAAACATACCGCCGTCCACAGAGTGTACCAAATGTCAGTATGGAAGACATCTTGATGTCCCACTCAGTCTGATTCAACAAGCTAGGCTTCACCAAGGACCCGTTTCCAACCTGGGAAGCCACATCTCCCCAACCCAACCCTAACTTGAGACTTAACCTGATTTTCTTGTGCAAATGTAACAAACCCCCATCCTCATGTTGTACTAAAAGACAGTAGGCACACAATTCCGTTGGCCCTCTCAGTCTGTTTCACCATGCTTGGCTTCAGCAACACCCTGTTTCCATTCCGGGAAGCCATGTCTCCTGACCGCTAACCCTAACTTGGGTCTTAACCCTAATTTTCTCTTTGGACTGAAACATTTCCCTGTCCACATGGTGTACTAACTGGCAGTATGTTATACTCCTGAATGCCTACTCAGTCTGTTTTAGCAATCTAGGCTTCACCAAGACCCTGGTTACATCCTGGGAAGCCAAGTCTCCCCAATCCTAACCCTAATTTGAGTCTCAGGCCAAATTTCCTTTTTGGACTGAAACATACCGCCGTCCACAGAGAGTACCAAATGTCAGTATGGAAGCCATCTTGATGTCCCACTCAGTCTGATCCAGCAAGCTAGGCTTCACCAAGGACGCGTTTCCAACCTGGGAAGCCACATCTCCCCAACCCTAACCCTAACTTGACACTTAACCTGATTTTCTTGTGCAAATGTAACAAACCCCCATCCTCATGTTGTACTAAAAGACAGTAGGCACACAATTCCTTTGGCCCTCTCAGTCTGTTTCACCATGCTTGGCTTCAGCAACACCCTGTTTCCCTTCTGGGAAGCCATGTCTCCTGACCGCTAACCCTAACTTGGGTCTTAACCCTAATTTTTTCTTCCGACTGAAACATTTCCCTGTCCACATGGTGTACTAACTGGCAGTATGTTATACTCCTGATGGTCTACTCAGTCTGTTTTACCAATCTAGGCTTCACCAAAACCCTGGTTACATCCTGGGAAGCCAAGTCTCCCCAACCCTAACCCTAATTTGAGTCTCAGGCCTAATTTCCTTTTTGGACTGAAACATACTGTCATCCACAGAGTGTACCAAATGTCAGTATGGAAGACATCTTGATGTCCCTCTCAGTCTGATTCAGCACGTTAGGCTTCACCAAGGACCCGTTTCCAACCTGGGAAGCCACATCTCCCCAACCCTAACCCTAACTTGAGACTTAACCTGATTTCGTTGTGCAAATGTAACAAACCCCCATCCTCATGTTGTACTAAAAGACAGTAGGCACACAATTCCTTTGGCCCTCTCAGTCTTTTTCACCATGCTTGGCTTCAGCAACACCGTGTTTCCATTCTGGGAAGCCATATCTCCTGACCGCTAACCCTAACTTGGGTCTTAACCCTAATTTTTTTTTGGACTGAAACATTTCCCTGTCCACATGGTGTACTAACTGGCAGTATGTTATACTCCTGATGGTCTACTCAGTCGGTTTTACCAATCTAGGCTTCACCAAAACCCTGGTTACATCCTGGGAAGCCAAGTCTCCCCAACCCTAACCCTAATTTGAGTGTCAGGCCTAATTTCCTTTTTGACTGAAACATACCGCCGTCCACAGAGTGTACCAAATGTCAGTATGGAAGACATCTTGATGTCCCACTCAGTCTGATTCAGCAAGCTAGGCTTCACCAAGGACCCGTTTCCAACCTGGGAAGCCACATCTCCCCAACCCTAACACTCACTTGAGACTTAACCTGATTTTCTTGTGCAAATGTAACAAACCCCCATCCTCATGTTGTACTAAAGACAGTAGGCACACAATTCCTTTGGCCCTCTCAGTCTGTTTCACCATGCTTGGCTTTAGCAACACCCTGTTTCCCTTCTGGGAAGCCAAGTCTCCCGACCCCTAACCCTCTCTTGGGTCTTAACCCAAATATCCTCTATGGAATGAAACATGTCCCTGTCCATAGGGTGTATTAACAGGCAGTATGTTATCCTCCTGATGGCCTACTCAGTCTGTTTTACCAATCTATGCTTCACCAAGACCCCGGTTCCATCCTGGGAAACCAATTCTCCCCAACCCTAACCCTAATTTGAGTCTTAGCCCTTTTTTCCTTTTTGGACTGAAACATACCGCCGTCCACAGAGTGTACCAAATGTCAGTATGGAAGCCATCTTGATGGCGACTCAGTCTGATTCACCAAGCTAGGCTTCACCAAGAACTCGTTTTCTTCCTGGCAAGCCACAGCTCCCCATCCCTAGCCCTAACATGAGATTTTACTCCAATTTTCTTGTGCAACTGTAACAAACCGCCGTCCACGCTTTGTAGTAAAAGAAAGAAGGCACCCCGTTCTGATGGCCCACTCAGTCTGTTTTAGCAAGCTTGCCTTCACCAAAGCCCTGTTTCCATTCGGGGAAGCCCAGTCTCCCCAATCCTAACCCTAACCTGGGTTTTAACCCTAATTTCCGTTTGGGAATCAAACATCCCCCGTCCAAACAGTGTTCTAAAAGACAGGAGGCAACCCTTGGTGAAGCCCCACTCACTCTATTCAACATGCTTGGCTTTTCAGAGGCCCTGGTTCACTCCTGGGAAGCCAAGTCTCCACAACCCTAACCCTACCTGGAGTCTTAACCCTAATGTTCTTGTATGACTGTAACAAACGCCCATTCACAGGTTGACAGTAGGCACACCACTCCTTTGGCCCTGTCAGTCTGTTTCACCATGCTTGGCTTCAGCAACACCCTGTTTCCCTTCTGGGAAGCCAAGTCTCCCGACCCCTAACCCTCACTTGGGTCTTAACCCAAATTTCCTCTATGGATTGAAACATGTCCCTGTCCATAGGGTGTATTAACAGGCAGTATGTTATCCTCCTGATGGCCTACTCAGTCTGTTTTACCAAATTAGGCTTCACCAAGACCCTGGTTCCCTCCTGGGAAAACAAGTCTCCCCAACCCTAAAACTAATTTGAGTCTCAGGCCTAATTTCCTTTTTGGACTGAAACATACTGCCGTCCACAGAGTGTACCAAATGTCAGTATGGAAGACATCTTGATGTCCCACTCAGTCTGATTCAGCAAGTTAGGCTTCACCAAGGACCCGTTTCCAACCTGGGAAGCCACATCTCCCCAACCCTAACCCTAACTTGAGACTTAACCTGATTTTCTTGTGCAAATTTAACAAACCCCCATCCTCATGTCCTACTAAAAGACAGTAGGCACACGATTCGTTTGGCCCTCTCAGTCTGTTTCACCATGCTTGGCTTCAGCAACACCCTGTTTCCCTTCTGGGAAGCCAAGTCTCCCGACCCCTAACCCTCACTTGGGTCTTAACCCAAATATCCTCTATGGAATGAAACATCTCCCTCTCCATAGGGTGTATTAACAGGCAGTATGTTATCCTCCTGATGGCCTACTCAGTCTGTTTTACCAATTTTTGCTTCACCAAGACCCTGGTTCCATCCTGGGAAACCAATTCTCCCCAACCCTAACCCTAATTTGAGTCTTAGCCCTAATTTCCTTTTTGGACTGAAACATACCGCCGTCCACAGAGTGTACCAAATGTCAGTATGGAAGACATCTTGATGTCCCACTCAGTCTGATTCAGCAAGCTAGGCTTCACCAAGGACCTATTTCCAGCCTGCGAAGCCACATCTCCCCAACCCTAACCCTAACTTGAGACTCAACCTGATTTCGTTGTGCAAATGTAACAAACCCCCATCCTCATGTTGTACTAAAAGACAGTAGGCACACAATTCCTTTGGCCCTCTCAGTCTGTTTCACCATGCTTGGCTTTAGCAACACCCTGTTTCCCTTCTGGGAAGCCAAGTCTCCACAACCCTAACCCTACCTGGAGTCTTAACCCTAATGTTCTTGTGCGACTGTAACAAACGCCCATCCACAGGTTGACAGTAGGCACACCACTCCTTTGGCCCTGTCAGTCTGTTTCACCATGCTTGGCTTCAGCAACACCCTGTTTCCCTTCTGGGAAGCCAAGTCTCCCGACCCCTAACCCTCACTTGGGTCTTAACCCAAATTTCCTCTATGGAATGAAACATCTCCCTGTCCATAGGGTGTATTAACAGGCAGTATGTTATCCTCCTGATGGCCTACTCAGTCTGTTTTTCCAATCTATGCTTCACCAAGACCCTGGTTCCATCCTGGGAAACCAATTCTCCCCAACCCTAACCCTAATTTGAGTCTTAGCCCTAATTTCCTTTTTGGACTGAAACATACCGCCGTCCACAGAGTGTACCAAATGTCAGTATGGAAGACATCTTGATGTCCCACTCAGTCTGATTCAGCAAGCTAGGCTTCACCAAGGACCTATTTCCAGCCTGGGAAGCCACATCTCCCCAACCCTAACCCTATCTTCTGACTTAACCCTGATTTTCTTGTGCAAATGTAACAAACCCCCATCCTCATGTTGTACTAAAAGACAGTAGGCATACAATTCCTTTGGCCCTCTCAGTCTGTTTCACCATGCTTGGCTTCAGCAACACCCTGTTTCCATTCTGAGAAGCCATGTCTCCTGACCGCTAACCCTAACTTAGGTCTTAACCCTAATTTTTTCTTTGGACTGAAACATTTCCCTGTCCACATGGTGTACTAACTGGCAGTATGTTATCCTCCTGATTGCCTACTCAGTCTGTTTTAGCAATCTAGGCTTCACCAAGACCCTGGTTACATCCTGGGAAGCCAAGTCTCCCCAACCCTAACCCTAATTTGAGTCTCAGGCCTCATTTTCTTTTGGGACTGAAACATACCGCCGTCCACAGAGTGTACCAAATGTCAGTATGGAAGACATCTTGATGTCCCACTCAGTCTGATTCAACAAGCTAGGCTTCACCAAGGACCCGTTTCCAACCTGGGAAGCCACATCTCCCCAACCCAACCCTAACTTGAGACTTAACCTGATTTTCTTGTGCAAATGTAACAAACCCCCATCCTCATGTTGTACTAAAAGACAGTAGGCACACAATTCCGTTGGCCCTCTCAGTCTGTTTCACCATGCTTGGCTTCAGCAACACCCTGTTTCCATTCCGGGAAGCCATGTCTCCTGACCGCTAACCCTAACTTGGGTCTTAACCCTAATTTTCTCTTTGGACTGAAACATTTCCCTGTCCACATGGTGTACTAACTGGCAGTATGTTATACTCCTGAATGCCTACTCAGTCTGTTTTAGCAATCTAGGCTTCACCAAGACCCTGGTTACATCCTGGGAAGCCAAGTCTCCCCAATCCTAACCCTAATTTGAGTCTCAGGCCAAATTTCCTTTTTGGACTGAAACATACCGCCGTCCACAGAGAGTACCAAATGTCAGTATGGAAGCCATCTTGATGTCCCACTCAGTCTGATCCAGCAAGCTAGGCTTCACCAAGGACGCGTTTCCAACCTGGGAAGCCACATCTCCCCAACCCTAACCCTAACTTGACACTTAACCTGATTTTCTTGTGCAAATGTAAGAAACCCCCATCCTCATGTTGTACTAAAAGACAGTAGGCACACAATTCCTTTGGCCCTCTCAGTCTGTTTCACCATGCTTGGCTTCAGCAACACCCTGTTTCCCTTCTGGGAAGCCATGTCTCCTGACCGCTAACCCTAACTTGGGTCTTAACCCTAATTTTTTCTTCCGACTGAAACATTTCCCTGTCCACATGGTGTACTAACTGGCAGTATGTTATACTCCTGATGGTCTACTCAGTCTGTTTTACCAATCTAGGCTTCACCAAAACCCTGGTTACATCCTGGGAAGCCAAGTCTCCCCAACCCTAACCCTAATTTGAGTCTCAGGCCTAATTTCCTTTTTGGACTGAAACATACTGTCATCCACAGAGTGTACCAAATGTCAGTATGGAAGACATCTTGATGTCCCTCTCAGTCTGATTCAGCACGTTAGGCTTCACCAAGGACCCGTTTCCAACCTGGGAAGCCACATCTCCCCAACCCTAACCCTAACTTGAGACTTAACCTGATTTCGTTGTGCAAATGTAACAAACCCCCATCCTCATGTTGTACTAAAAGACAGTAGGCACACAATTCCTTTGGCCCTCTCAGTCTTTTTCACCATGCTTGGCTTCAGCAACACCGTGTTTCCATTCTGGGAAGCCATATCTCCTGACCGCTAACCCTAACTTGGGTCTTAACCCTAATTTTTTTTTGGACTGAAACATTTCCCTGTCCACATGGTGTACTAACTGGCAGTATGTTATACTCCTGATGGTCTACTCAGTCGGTTTTACCAATCTAGGCTTCACCAAAACCCTGGTTACATCCTGGGAAGCCAAGTCTCCCCAACCCTAACCCTAATTTGAGTGTCAGGCCTAATTTCCTTTTTGACTGAAACATACCGCCGTCCACAGAGTGTACCAAATGTCAGTATGGAAGACATCTTGATGTCCCACTCAGTCTGATTCAGCAAGCTAGGCTTCACCAAGGACCCGTTTCCAACCTGGGAAGCCACATCTCCCCAACCCTAACACTCACTTGAGACTTAACCTGATTTTCTTGTGCAAATGTAACAAACCCCCATCCTCATGTTGTACTAAAGACAGTAGGCACACAATTCCTTTGGCCCTCTCAGTCTGTTTCACCATGCTTGTCTTTAGCAACACCCTGTTTCCCTTCTGGGAAGCCAAGTCTCCCGACCCCTAACCCTCTCTTGGGTCTTAACCCAAATATCCTCTATGGAATGAAACATGTCCCTGTCCATAGGGTGTATTAACAGGCAGTATGTTATCCTCCTGATGGCCTACTCAGTCTGTTTTACCAATCTATGCTTCACCAAGACCCCGGTTCCATCCTGGGAAACCAATTCTCCCCAACCCTAACCCTAATTTGAGTCTTAGCCCTTTTTTCCTTTTTGGACTGAAACATACCGCCGTCCACAGAGTGTACCAAATGTCAGTATGGAAGCCATCTTGATGGCGACTCAGTCTGATTCACCAAGCTAGGCTTCACCAAGAACTCGTTTTCTTCCTGGCAAGCCACAGCTCCCCATCCCTAGCCCTAACATGAGATTTTACTCCAATTTTCTTGTGCAACTGTAACAAACCGCCGTCCACGCTTTGTAGTAAAAGAAAGAAGGCACCCCGTTCTGATGGCCCACTCAGTCTGTTTTAGCAAGCTTGCCTTCACCAAAGCCCTGTTTCCATTCGGGGAAGCCCAGTCTCCCCAATCCTAACCCTAACCTGGGTTTTAACCCTAATTTCCGTTTGGGAATCAAACATCCCCCGTCCAAACAGTGTTCTAAAAGACAGGAGGCAACCCTTGGTGAAGCCCCACTCACTCTATTCAACATGCTTGGCTTTTCAGAGGCCCTGGTTCACTCCTGGGAAGCCAAGTCTCCACAACCCTAACCCTACCTGGAGTCTTAACCCTAATGTTCTTGTATGACTGTAACAAACGCCCATTCACAGGTTGACAGTAGGCACACCACTCCTTTGGCCCTGTCAGTCTGTTTCACCATGCTTGGCTTCAGCAACACCCTGTTTCCCTTCTGGGAAGCCAAGTCTCCCGACCCCTAACCCTCACTTGGGTCTTAACCCAAATTTCCTCTATGGATTGAAACATGTCCCTGTCCATAGGGTGTATTAACAGGCAGTATGTTATCCTCCTGATGGCCTACTCAGTCTGTTTTACCAAATTAGGCTTCACCAAGACCCTGGTTCCCTCCTGGGAAAACAAGTCTCCCCAACCCTAAAACTAATTTGAGTCTCAGGCCTAATTTCCTTTTTGGACTGAAACATACTGCCGTCCACAGAGTGTACCAAATGTCAGTATGGAAGACATCTTGATGTCCCACTCAGTCTGATTCAGCAAGTTAGGCTTCACCAAGGACCCGTTTCCAACCTGGGAAGCCACATCTCCCCAACCCTAACCCTAACTTGAGACTTAACCTGATTTTCTTGTGCAAATTTAACAAACCCCCATCCTCATGTCCTACTAAAAGACAGTAGGCACACGATTCGTTTGGCCCTCTCAGTCTGTTTCACCATGCTTGGCTTCAGCAACACCCTGTTTCCCTTCTGGGAAGCCAAGTCTCCCGACCCCTAACCCTCACTTGGGTCTTAACCCAAATATCCTCTATGGAATGAAACATCTCCCTCTCCATAGGGTGTATTAACAGGCAGTATGTTATCCTCCTGATGGCCTACTCAGTCTGTTTTACCAATTTTTGCTTCACCAAGACCCTGGTTCCATCCTGGGAAACCAATTCTCCCCAACCCTAACCCTAATTTGAGTCTTAGCCCTAATTTCCTTTTTGGACTGAAACATACCGCCGTCCACAGAGTGTACCAAATGTCAGTATGGAAGACATCTTGATGTCCCACTCAGTCTGATTCAGCAAGCTAGGCTTCACCAAGGACCTATTTCCAGCCTGCGAAGCCACATCTCCCCAACCCTAACCCTAACTTGAGACTCAACCTGATTTCGTTGTGCAAATGTAACAAACCCCCATCCTCATGTTGTACTAAAAGACAGTAGGCACACAATTCCTTTGGCCCTCTCAGTCTGTTTCACCATGCTTGGCTTTAGCAACACCCTGTTTCCCTTCTGGGAAGCCAAGTCTCCACAACCCTAACCCTACCTGGAGTCTTAACCCTAATGTTCTTGTGCGACTGTAACAAACGCCCATCCACAGGTTGACAGTAGGCACACCACTCCTTTGGCCCTGTCAGTCTGTTTCACCATGCTTGGCTTCAGCAACACCCTGTTTCCCTTCTGGGAAGCCAAGTCTCCCGACCCCTAACCCTCACTTGGGTCTTAACCCAAATTTCCTCTATGGAATGAAACATCTCCCTGTCCATAGGGTGTATTAACAGGCAGTATGTTATCCTCCTGATGGCCTACTCAGTCTGTTTTTCCAATCTATGCTTCACCAAGACCCTGGTTCCATCCTGGGAAACCAATTCTCCCCAACCCTAACCCTAATTTGAGTCTTAGCCCTAATTTCCTTTTTGGACTGAAACATACCGCCGTCCACAGAGTGTACCAAATGTCAGTATGGAAGACATCTTGATGTCCCACTCAGTCTGATTCAGCAAGCTAGGCTTCACCAAGGACCTATTTCCAGCCTGGGAAGCCACATCTCCCCAACCCTAACCCTATCTTCTGACTTAACCCTGATTTTCTTGTGCAAATGTAACAAACCCCCATCCTCATGTTGTACTAAAAGACAGTAGGCATACAATTCCTTTGGCCCTCTCAGTCTGTTTCACCATGCTTGGCTTCAGCAACACCCTGTTTCCATTCTGAGAAGCCATGTCTCCTGACCGCTAACCCTAACTTAGGTCTTAACCCTAATTTTTTCTTTGGACTGAAACATTTCCCTGTCCACATGGTGTACTAACTGGCAGTATGTTATCCTCCTGATTGCCTACTCAGTCTGTTTTAGCAATCTAGGCTTCACCAAGACCCTGGTTACATCCTGGGAAGCCAAGTCTCCCCAACCCTAACCCTAATTTGAGTCTCAGGCCAAATTTCCTTTTTGGACTGAAACATACTGCCGTCCACAGAGTGTACCAAATGTCAGTATGGAAGCCATCTTGATGTCCCACTCAGTCTGATCCAGCAAGCTAGGCTTCACCAAGGACCCGTTTCCAACCTGGGAAGCCACATCTCCCCAACCCTAACCCTAACTTGAGACTTAACCTGATTTCGTTGTGCAAATGTAACAAACCCCCATCCTCATGTTGTACTAAAAGACAGTAGGCACACAATTCCTTTGGCCCTCTCAGTCTTTTTCACCATGCTTGGCTTCAGCAACACCGTGTTTCCATTCTGGGAAGCCATATCTCCTGACCGCTAACCCTAACTTGGGTCTTAACCCTAATTTTTTTTTGGACTGAAACATTTCCCTGTCCACATGGTGTACTAACTGGCAGTATGTTATACTCCTGATGGTCTACTCAGTCGGTTTTACCAATCTAGGCTTCACCAAAACCCTGGTTACATCCTGGGAAGCCAAGTCTCCCCAACCCTAACCCTAATTTGAGTGTCAGGCCTAATTTCCTTTTTGACTGAAACATACCGCCGTCCACAGAGTGTACCAAATGTCAGTATGGAAGACATCTTGATGTCCCACTCAGTCTGATTCAGCAAGCTAGGCTTCACCAAGGACCCGTTTCCAACCTGGGAAGCCACATCTCCCCAACCCTAACACTCACTTGAGACTTAACCTGATTTTCTTGTGCAAATGTAACAAACCCCCATCCTCATGTTGTACTAAAGACAGTAGGCACACAATTCCTTTGGCCCTCTCAGTCTGTTTCACCATGCTTGGCTTTAGCAACACCCTGTTTCCCTTCTGGGAAGCCAAGTCTCCCGACCCCTAACCCTCTCTTGGGTCTTAACCCAAATATCCTCTATGGAATGAAACATGTCCCTGTCCATAGGGTGTATTAACAGGCAGTATGTTATCCTCCTGATGGCCTACTCAGTCTGTTTTACCAATCTATGCTTCACCAAGACCCCGGTTCCATCCTGGGAAACCAATTCTCCCCAACCTTAACCCTAATTTGAGTCTTAGCCCTTTTTTCCTTTTTGGACTGAAACATACCGCCGTCCACAGAGTGTACCAAATGTCAGTATGGAAGCCATCTTGATGGCGACTCAGTCTGATTCACCAAGCTAGGCTTCACCAAGAACTCGTTTTCTTCCTGGCAAGCCACAGCTCCCCATCCCTAGCCCTAACATGAGATTTTACTCCAATTTTCTTGTGCAACTGTAACAAACCGCCGTCCACGCTTTGTAGTAAAAGAAAGAAGGCACCCCGTTCTGATGGCCCACTCAGTCTGTTTTAGCAAGCTTGCCTTCACCAAAGCCCTGTTTCCATTCGGGGAAGCCCAGTCTCCCCAATCCTAACCCTAACCTGGGTTTTAACCCTAATTTCCGTTTGGGAATCAAACATCCCCCGTCCAAACAGTGTTCTAAAAGACAGGAGGCAACCCTTGGTGAAGCCCCACTCACTCTATTCAACATGCTTGGCTTTTCAGAGGCCCTGGTTCACTCCTGGGAAGCCAGGTCTCCACAACCCTAACCCTACCTGGAGTCTTAACCCTAATGTTCTTGTATGACTGTAACAAACGCCCATTCACAGGTTGACAGTAGGCACACCACTCCTTTGGCCCTGTCAGTCTGTTTCACCATGCTTGGCTTCAGCAACACCCTGTTTCCCTTCTGGGAAGCCAAGTCTCCCGACCCCTAACCCTCACTTGGGTCTTAACCCAAATTTCCTCTATGGATTGAAACATGTCCCTGTCCATAGGGTGTATTAACAGGCAGTATGTTATCCTCCTGATGGCCTACTCAGTCTGTTTTACCAAATTAGGCTTCACCAAGACCCTGGTTCCCTCCTGGGAAAACAAGTCTCCCCAACCCTAAAACTAATTTGAGTCTCAGGCCTAATTTCCTTTTTGGACTGAAACATACTGCCGTCCACAGAGTGTACCAAATGTCAGTATGGAAGACATCTTGATGTCCCACTCAGTCTGATTCAGCAAGTTAGGCTTCACCAAGGACCCGTTTCCAACCTGGGAAGCCACATCTCCCCAACCCTAACCCTAACTTGAGACTTAACCTGATTTTCTTGTGCAAATTTAACAAACCCCCATCCTCATGTCCTACTAAAAGACAGTAGGCACACGATTCGTTTGGCCCTCTCAGTCTGTTTCACCATGCTTGGCTTCAGCAACACCCTGTTTCCCTTCTGGGAAGCCAAGTCTCCCGACCCCTAACCCTCACTTGGGTCTTAACCCAAATATCCTCTATGGAATGAAACATCTCCCTCTCCATAGGGTGTATTAACAGGCAG
Organism: Heloderma suspectum; assembly: GCF_057233095.1. Lineage (NCBI taxonomy): Eukaryota > Metazoa > Chordata > Lepidosauria > Squamata > Helodermatidae > Heloderma > Heloderma suspectum. The sequence continues at coordinate 148,950,497 of NC_139461.1, forward strand.
TATGTTATCCTCCTGATGGCCTACTCAGTCTGTTTTACCAATTTTTGCTTCACCAAGACCCTGGTTCCATCCTGGGAAACCAATTCTCCCCAACCCTAACCCTAATTTGAGTCTTAGCCCTAATTTCCTTTTTGGACTGAAACATACCGCCGTCCACAGAGTGTACCAAATGTCAGTATGGAAGACATCTTGATGTCCCACTCAGTCTGATTCAGCAAGCTAGGCTTCACCAAGGACCTATTTCCAGCCTGCGAAGCCACATCTCCCCAACCCTAACCCTAACTTGAGACTCAACCTGATTTCGTTGTGCAAATGTAACAAACCCCCATCCTCATGTTGTACTAAAAGACAGTAGGCACACAATTCCTTTGGCCCTCTCAGTCTGTTTCACCATGCTTGGCTTTAGCAACACCCTGTTTCCCTTCTGGGAAGCCAAGTCTCCACAACCCTAACCCTACCTGGAGTCTTAACCCTAATGTTCTTGTGCGACTGTAACAAACGCCCATCCACAGGTTGACAGTAGGCACACCACTCCTTTGGCCCTGTCAGTCTGTTTCACCATGCTTGGCTTCAGCAACACCCTGTTTCCCTTCTGGGAAGCCAAGTCTCCCGACCCCTAACCCTCACTTGGGTCTTAACCCAAATTTCCTCTATGGAATGAAACATCTCCCTGTCCATAGGGTGTATTAACAGGCAGTATGTTATCCTCCTGATGGCCTACTCAGTCTGTTTTTCCAATCTATGCTTCACCAAGACCCTGGTTCCATCCTGGGAAACCAATTCTCCCCAACCCTAACCCTAATTTGAGTCTTAGCCCTAATTTCCTTTTTGGACTGAAACATACCGCCGTCCACAGAGTGTACCAAATGTCAGTATGGAAGACATCTTGATGTCCCACTCAGTCTGATTCAGCAAGCTAGGCTTCACCAAGGACCTATTTCCAGCCTGGGAAGCCACATCTCCCCAACCCTAACCCTATCTTCTGACTTAACCCTGATTTTCTTGTGCAAATGTAACAAACCCCCATCCTCATGTTGTACTAAAAGACAGTAGGCATACAATTCCTTTGGCCCTCTCAGTCTGTTTCACCATGCTTGGCTTCAGCAACACCCTGTTTCCATTCTGAGAAGCCATGTCTCCTGACCGCTAACCCTAACTTAGGTCTTAACCCTAATTTTTTCTTTGGACTGAAACATTTCCCTGTCCACATGGTGTACTAACTGGCAGTATGTTATCCTCCTGATTGCCTACTCAGTCTGTTTTAGCAATCTAGGCTTCACCAAGACCCTGGTTACATCCTGGGAAGCCAAGTCTCCCCAACCCTAACCCTAATTTGAGTCTCAGGCCAAATTTCCTTTTTGGACTGAAACATACTGCCGTCCACAGAGTGTACCAAATGTCAGTATGGAAGCCATCTTGATGTCCCACTCAGTCTGATCCAGCAAGCTAGGCTTCACCAAGGACGCGTTTCCAACCTGGGAAGCCACATCTCCCCAACCCTAACCCTAACTTGAGACTTAACCTGATTTTCTTGTGCGAATGTAACAAACCCCCATCCTCATGTTCTACTAAAAGACAGTAGGCACACAATTCCTTTGGCCCTCTCAGTCTGTTTCACCATGCTTGGCTTCAGCAACACCCTGTTTCCCTTCTGGGAAGCCATGTCTCCTGACAGCTAACCCTAACTTGGGTCTTAACCCTAATTTTTTCCTTGGACTGAAACATTTCCCTGTCCACATGGTGTACTAACTGGCAGTATGTTATACTCCTGATGGCCTACTCAGTCTGTTATACCAATCTAGGCTTCACCAAAACCCTGGTTACATCCTGGGAAGCCAAGTCTCCCCAACCCTAACCCTAATTTGAGTCTCAGGCCTAATTTCCTTTTTGGACTGAAACATAACGCCGTCCACAGAGTGTACCAAATGTCAGTATGGAAGACATCTTTATGTCCCTCTCAGTCTGATTCAGCACGTTAGGCTTCACCAAGGGCCCGTTTCCAACCTGGGAAGCCACATCTCCCCAACCCTAACCCTAACTTGAGACTTAACCTGATTTCGTTGTGCAAATGTAACAAACCCCCATCCTCATGTTGTACTAAAAGACAGTAGGCACACAATTCCTTTGGCCCTCTCAGTCTGTTTCACCATGCTTGGCTTCAGCAACACCGTGTTTCCATTCTGGGAAGCCATATCTCCTGACCCCTAACCCTAACTTGGGTCTTAACCCTAATTTTTTTTTGGACTGAAACATTTCCCTGTCCACATGGTGTACTAACTGGCAGTATGTTATACTCCTGATGGTCTACTCAGTCGGTTTTACCAATCTAGGCTTCACCAAAACCCTGGTTACATCCTGGGAAGCCAAGTCTCCCCAACCCTAACCCTAATTTGAGTGTCAGGCCTAATTTCCTTTTTGACTGAAACATACCGCCGTCCACAGAGTGTACCAAATGTCAGTATGGAAGACATCTTGATGTCCCACTCAGTCTGATTCAGCAAGCTAGGCTTCACCAAGGACCCGTTTCCAACCTGGGAAGCCACATCTCCCCAACCCTAATACTCACTTGAGACTTAACCTGATTTTCTTGTGCAAATGTAACAAACCCCCATCCTCATGTTGTACTAAAGACAGTAGGCACACAATTCCTTTGGCCCTCTCAGTCTGTTTCACCATGCTTGGCTTTAGCAACACCCTGTTTCCCTTCTGGGAAGCCAAGTCTCCCGACCCCTAACCCTCTCTTGGGTCTTAACCCAAATATCCTCTATGGAATGAAACATGTCCCTGTCCATAGGGTGTATTAACAGGCAGTATGTTATCCTCCTGATGGCCTACTCAGTCTGTTTTACCAATCTATGCTTCACCAAGACCCTGGTTCCATCCTGGGAAACCAATTCTCCCCAACCCTAACCCTAATTTGAGTCTTAGCCCTTTTTTCCTTTTTGGACTGAAACATACCGCCGTCCACAGAGTGTACCAAATGTCAGTATGGAAGCCATCTTGATGGCGACTCAGTCTGATTCACCAAGCTAGGCTTCACCAAGAACTCGTTTTCTACCTGGCAAGCCACAGCTCCCCATCCCTAGCCCTAACATGAGATTTTACTCCAATTTTCTTGTGCAACTGTAACAAACCGCCGTCCACGCTTTGTAGTAAAAGAAAGAAGGCACCCCGTTCTGATGGCCCACTCAGTCTGTTTTAGCAAGCTTGCCTTCACCAAAGCCCTGTTTCCATTCGGGGAAGCCCAGTCTCCCCAATCCTAACCCTAACCTGGGTTTTAACCCTAATTTCCGTTTGGGAATCAAACATCCCCCGTCCAAACAGTGTTCTAAAAGACAGGAGGCAACCCTTGGTGAAGCCCCACTCACTCTATTTCAACATGCTTGGCTTTTCAGAGGCCCTGGTTCACTCCTGGGAAGCCAAGTCTCCACAACCCTAACCCTACCTGGAGTCTTAACCCTAATGTTCTTGTATGACTGTAACAAACGCCCATTCACAGGTTGACAGTAGGCACACGATTCGTTTGGCCCTCTCAGTCTGTTTCACCATGCTTGGCTTCAGCAACACCCTGTTTCCCTTCTGGGAAGCCAAGTCTCCCGACCCCTAACCCTCACTTGGGTCTTAACCCAAATATCCTCTATGGAATGAAACATCTCCCTCTCCATAGGGTGTATTAACAGGCAGTATGTTATCCTCCTGATGGCCTACTCAGTCTGTTTTACCAATTTTTGCTTCACCAAGACCCTGGTTCCATCCTGGGAAACCAATTCTCCCCAACCCTAACCCTAATTTGAGTCTTAGCCCTAATTTCCTTTTTGGACTGAAACATACCGCCGTCCACAGAGTGTACCAAATGTCAGTATGGAAGACATCTTGATGTCCCACTCAGTCTGATTCAGCAAGCTAGGCTTCACCAAGGAGCTATTTCCAGCCTGGGAAGCCACATCTCCCCAACCCTAACCCTAACTTCTGACTTAACCCTGATTTTCTTGTGCAAATGTAACAAACCCCCATCCTCATGTTGTACTAAAAGACAGTAGGCATACAATTCCTTTGGCCCTCTCAGTCTGTTTCACCATGCTTGGCTTCAGCAACACCCTGTTTCCCTTCTGGGAAGCCATGTCTCCTGACCGCTAACCCTAACTTGGGTCTTAACCCTAATTTTTTCTTCCGACTGAAACATTTCCCTGTCCACATGGTGTACTAACTGGCAGTATGTTATACTCCTGATGGTCTACTCAGTCTGTTTTACCAATCTAGGCTTCACCAAAACCCTGGTTACATCCTGGGAAGCCAAGTCTCCCCAACCCTAACCCTAATTTGAGTCTCAGGCCTAATTTCCTTTTTGGACTGAAACATACTGTCATCCACAGAGTGTACCAAATGTCAGTATGGAAGACATCTTGATGTCCCTCTCAGTCTGATTCAGCACGTTAGGCTTCACCAAGGACCCGTTTCCAACCTGGGAAGCCACATCTCCCCAACCCTAACCCTAACTTGAGACTTAACCTGATTTCGTTGTGCAAATGTAACAAACCCCCATCCTCATGTTGTACTAAAAGACAGTAGGCACACAATTCCTTTGGCCCTCTCAGTCTGTTTCACCATGCTTGGCTTCAGCAACACCGTGTTTCCATTCTGGGAAGCCATATCTCCTGACCGCTAACCCTAACTTGGGTCTTAACCCTAATTTTTTTTTGGACTGAAACATTTCCCTGTCCACATGGTGTACTAACTGGCAGTATGTTATACTCCTGATGGTCTACTCAGTCGGTTTTACCAATCTAGGCTTCACCAAAACCCTGGTTACATCCTGGGAAGCCAAGTCTCCCCAACCCTAACCCTAATTTGAGTGTCAGGCCTAATTTCCTTTTTGACTGAAACATACCGCCGTCCACAGAGTGTACCAAATGTCAGTATGGAAGACATCTTGATGTCCCACTCAGTCTGATTCAGCAAGCTAGGCTTCACCAAGGACCCGTTTCCAACCTGGGAAGCCACATCTCCCCAACCCTAACACTCACTTGAGACTTAACCTGATTTTCTTGTGCAAATTTAACAAACCCCCATCCTCATGTCCTACTAAAAGACAGTAGGCACACGATTCGTTTGGCCCTCTCAGTCTGTTTCACCATGCTTGGCTTCAGCAACACCCTGTTTCCCTTCTGGGAAGCCAAGTCTCCCGACCCCTAACCCTCACTTGGGTCTTAACCCAAATATCCTCTATGGAATGAAACATCTCCCTCTCCATAGGGTGTATTAACAGGCAGTATGTTATCCTCCTGATGGCCTACTCAGTCTGTTTTACCAATTTTTGCTTCACCAAGACCCTGGTTCCATCCTGGGAAACCAATTCTCCCCAACCCTAACCCTAATTTGAGTCTTAGCCCTAATTTCCTTTTTGGACTGAAACATACCGCCGTCCACAGAGTGTACCAAATGTCAGTATGGAAGACATCTTGATGTCCCACTCAGTCTGATTCAGCAAGCTAGGCTTCACCAAGGAGCTATTTCCAGCCTGGGAAGCCACATCTCCCCAACCCTAACCCTAACTTCTGACTTAACCCTGATTTTCTTGTGCAAATGTAACAAACCCCCATCCTCATGTTGTACTAAAAGACAGTAGGCATACAATTCCTTTGGCCCTCTCAGTCTGTTTCACCATGCTTGGCTTCAGCAACACCCTGTTTCCCTTCTGGGAAGCCATGTCTCCTGACCGCTAACCCTAACTTGGGTCTTAACCCTAATTTTTTCTTCCGACTGAAACATTTCCCTGTCCACATGGTGTACTAACTGGCAGTATGTTATACTCCTGATGGTCTACTCAGTCTGTTTTACCAATCTAGGCTTCACCAAAACCCTGGTTACATCCTGGGAAGCCAAGTCTCCCCAACCCTAACCCTAATTTGAGTCTCAGGCCTAATTTCCTTTTTGGACTGAAACATACTGTCATCCACAGAGTGTACCAAATGTCAGTATGGAAGACATCTTGATGTCCCTCTCAGTCTGATTCAGCACGTTAGGCTTCACCAAGGACCCGTTTCCAACCTGGGAAGCCACATCTCCCCAACCCTAACCCTAACTTGAGACTTAACCTGATTTCGTTGTGCAAATGTAACAAACCCCCATCCTCATGTTGTACTAAAAGACAGTAGGCACACAATTCCTTTGGCCCTCTCAGTCTGTTTCACCATGCTTGGCTTCAGCAACACCGTGTTTCCATTCTGGGAAGCCATATCTCCTGACCGCTAACCCTAACTTGGGTCTTAACCCTAATTTTTTTTTGGACTGAAACATTTCCCTGTCCACATGGTGTACTAACTGGCAGTATGTTATACTCCTGATGGTCTACTCAGTCGGTTTTACCAATCTAGGCTTCACCAAAACCCTGGTTACATCCTGGGAAGCCAAGTCTCCCCAACCCTAACCCTAATTTGAGTGTCAGGCCTAATTTCCTTTTTGACTGAAACATACCGCCGTCCACAGAGTGTACCAAATGTCAGTATGGAAGACATCTTGATGTCCCACTCAGTCTGATTCAGCAAGCTAGGCTTCACCAAGGACCCGTTTCCAACCTGGGAAGCCACATCTCCCCAACCCTAACACTCACTTGAGACTTAACCTGATTTTCTTGTGCAAATGTAACAAACCCCCATCCTCATGTTGTACTAAAGACAGTAGGCACACAATTCCTTTGGCCCTCTCAGTCTGTTTCACCATGCTTGGCTTTAGCAACACCCTGTTTCCCTTCTGGGAAGCCAAGTCTCCCGACCCCTAACCCTCTCTTGGGTCTTAACCCAAATATCCTCTATGGAATGAAACATGTCCCTGTCCATAGGGTGTATTAACAGGCAGTATGTTATCCTCCTGATGGCCTACTCAGTCTGTTTTACCAATCTATGCTTCACCAAGACCCCGGTTCCATCCTGGGAAACCAATTCTCCCCAACCCTAACCCTAATTTGAGTCTTAGCCCTTTTTTCCTTTTTGGACTGAAACATACCGCCGTCCACAGAGTGTACCAAATGTCAGTATGGAAGCCATCTTGATGGCGACTCAGTCTGATTCACCAAGCTAGGCTTCACCAAGAACTCGTTTTCTTCCTGGCAAGCCACAGCTCCCCATCCCTAGCCCTAACATGAGATTTTACTCCAATTTTCTTGTGCAACTGTAACAAACCGCCGTCCACGCTTTGTAGTAAAAGAAAGAAGGCACCCCGTTCTGATGGCCCACTCAGTCTGTTTTAGCAAGCTTGCCTTCACCAAAGCCCTGTTTCCATTCGGGGAAGCCCAGTCTCCCCAATCCTAACCCTAACCTGGGTTTTAACCCTAATTTCCGTTTGGGAATCAAACATCCCCCGTCCAAACAGTGTTCTAAAAGACAGGAGGCAACCCTTGGTGAAGCCCCACTCACTCTATTTCAACATGCTTGGCTTTTCAGAGGCCCTGGTTCACTCCTGGGAAGCCAAGTCTCCACAACCCTAACCCTACCTGGAGTCTTAACCCTAATGTTCTTGTATGACTGTAACAAACGCCCATTCACAGGTTGACAGTAGGCACACCACTCCTTTGGCCCTGTCAGTCTGTTTCACCATGCTTGGCTTCAGCAACACCCTGTTTCCCTTCTGGGAAGCCAAGTCTCCCGACCCCTAACCCTCACTTGGGTCTTAACCCAAATTTCCTCTATGGATTGAAACATGTCCCTGTCCATAGGGTGTATTAACAGGCAGTATGTTATCCTCCTGATGGCCTACTCAGTCTGTTTTACCAAATTAGGCTTCACCAAGACCCTGGTTCCCTCCTGGGAAAACAAGTCTCCCCAACCCTAAAACTAATTTGAGTCTCAGGCCTAATTTCCTTTTTGGACTGAAACATACTGCCGTCCACAGAGTGTACCAAATGTCAGTATGGAAGACATCTTGATGTCCCACTCAGTCTGATTCAGCAAGTTAGGCTTCACCAAGGACCCGTTTCCAACCTGGGAAGCCACATCTCCCCAACCCTAACCCTAACTTGAGACTTAACCTGATTTTCTTGTGCAAATTTAACAAACCCCCATCCTCATGTCCTACTAAAAGACAGTAGGCACACGATTCGTTTGGCCCTCTCAGTCTGTTTCACCATGCTTGGCTTCAGCAACACTGTGTTTCCATTCTGGGAAGCCATATCTCCTGACAGCTAACCCTAACTTGGGTCTTAACCCTAATTTTTTTCTTCCGACTGAAACATTTCCCTGTCCACATGGTGTACTAACTGGCAGTATGTTATACTCCTGATGGTCTACTCAGTCGGTTTTACCAATCTAGGCTTCACCAAAACCCTGGTTACATCCTGGGAAGCCAAGTCTCCCCAACCCTAACCCTAATTTGAGTCTCAGGCCTAATTTCCTTTTTGACTGAAACATACCGCTGTCCAGAGAGTGTACCAAATGTCAGTATGGAAGACATCTTGATGTCCCACTCAGTCTGATTCAGCAAGCTAGGCTTCACCAAGGACCCGTTTCCAACCTGGGAAGCCACATCTCCCCAACCCTAACACTCACTTGAGACTTAACCTGATTTTCTTGTGCAAATGTAACAAACCCCCATCCTCATGTTGTACTAAAGACAGTAGGCACACAATTCCTTTGGCCCTCTCAGTCTGTTTCACCATGCTTGGCTTTAGCAACACCCTGTTTCCCTTCTGGGAAGCCAAGTCTCCACAACCCTAACCCTACCTGGAGTCTTAACCCTAATGTTCTTGTGCGACTGTAACAAACGCCCATCCACAGGTTGACAGTAGGCACACCACTCCTTTGGCCCTGTCAGTCTGTTTCACCATGCTTGGCTTCAGCAACACCCTGTTTCCCTTCTGGGAAGCCAAGTCTCCCGACCCCTAACCCTCACTTGGGTCTTAACCCAAATTTCCTCTATGGAATGAAACATCTCCCTGTCCATAGGGTGTATTAACAGGCAGTATGTTATCCTCCTGATGGCCTACTCAGTCTGTTTTTCCAATCTATGCTTCACCAAGACCCTGGTTCCATCCTGGGAAACCAATTCTCCCCAACCCTAACCCTAATTTGAGTCTTAGCCCTAATTTCCTTTTTGGACTGAAACATACCGCCGTCCACAGAGTGTACCAAATGTCAGTATGGAAGACATCTTGATGTCCCACTCAGTCTGATTCAGCAAGCTAGGCTTCACCAAGGACCTATTTCCAGCCTGGGAAGCCACATCTCCCCAACCCTAACCCTATCTTCTGACTTAACCCTGATTTTCTTGTGCAAATGTAACAAACCCCCATCCTCATGTTGTACTAAAAGACAGTAGGCATACAATTCCTTTGGCCCTCTCAGTCTGTTTCACCATGCTTGGCTTCAGCAACACCCTGTTTCCATTCTGAGAAGCCATGTCTCCTGACCGCTAACCCTAACTTAGGTCTTAACCCTAATTTTTTCTTTGGACTGAAACATTTCCCTGTCCACATGGTGTACTAACTGGCAGTATGTTATCCTCCTGATTGCCTACTCAGTCTGTTTTAGCAATCTAGGCTTCACCAAAACCCTGGTTACATCCTGGGAAGCCAAGTCTCCCCAACCCTAACCCTAATTTGAGTCTCAGGCCAAATTTCCTTTTTGGACTGAAACATACTGCCGTCCACAGAGTGTACCAAATGTCAGTATGGAAGCCATCTTGATGTCCCACTCAGTCTGATCCAGCAAGCTAGGCTTCACCAAGGACGCGTTTCCAACCTGGGAAGCCACATCTCCCCAACCCTAACCCTAACTTGAGACTTAACCTGATTTTCTTGTGCGAATGTAACAAACCCCCATCCTCATGTTCTACTAAAAGACAGTAGGCACACAATTCCTTTGGCCCTCTCAGTCTGTTTCACCATGCTTGGCTTCAGCAACACCCTGTTTCCCTTCTGGGAAGCCATGTCTCCTGACAGCTAACCCTAACTTGGGTCTTAACCCTAATTTTTTCCTTGGACTGAAACATTTCCCTGTCCACATGGTGTACTAACTGGCAGTATGTTATACTCCTGATGGCCTACTCAGTCTGTTATACCAATCTAGGCTTCACCAAAACCCTGGTTACATCCTGGGAAGCCAAGTCTCCCCAACCCTAACCCTAATTTGAGTCTCAGGCCTAATTTCCTTTTTGGACTGAAACATAACGCCGTCCACAGAGTGTACCAAATGTCAGTATGGAAGACATCTTGATGTCCCACTCAGTCTGATTCAGCAAGCTAGGCTTCACCAAGGACGCGTTTCCAACCTGGAAAGCCACATCTCCCCAACCCTAACCCTAACTTGACACTTAACCTGATTTTCTTGTGCAAATGTAAGAAACCCCCATCCTCATGTTGTACTAAAAGACAGTAGGCACACAATTCCTTTGGCCCTCTCAGTCTGTTTCACCATGCTTGGCTTCAGCAACACCCTGTTTCCCTTCTGGGAAGCCATGTCTCCTGACCGCTAACCCTAACTTGGGTCTTAACCCTAATTTTTTCTTCCGACTGAAACATTTCCCTGTCCACATGGTGTACTAACTGGCAGTATGTTATACTCCTGATGGTCTACTCAGTCTGTTTTACCAATCTAGGCTTCACCAAAACCCTGGTTACATCCTGGGAAGCCAAGTCTCCCCAACCCTAACCCTAATTTGAGTCTCAGGCCTAATTTCCTTTTTGGACTGAAACATACTGCCATCCACAGAGTGTACCAAATGTCAGTATGGAAGACATCTTGATGTCCCTCTCAGTCTGATTCAGCACGTTAGGCTTTACCAAGGACCCGTTTCCAACCTGGGAAGCCACATCTCCCCATCGCTAGCCCTAACATGAGATTTTACCCTAATTTTCTTGTGCAAATGTAACAAACCCCCATCCTCATGTTCTACTAAAAGACAGTAGGCACACGATTCCTTTGGCCCTCTCAGTCTGTTTCACCATGCTTGGCTTCCGCAACACCCTGTTTCCATTCTGGGAAGCCATGTCTCCAGACCGCTAACCCTAATTTGGGTCTTAACCCTAATTTTTTCTTTGGACTGAAACATTTCCCTGTCCACATGGTGTACTAACTGGCAGTATGTTATACTCCTGATGGCCTACTCAGTCTGTTTTACCAATCTAGGCTTCACCAAAACCCTGGTTACATCCTGGGAAGCCAAGTCTCCCCAACCCTAACCCTAATTTGAGTCTCAGGCCTAATTTCCTTTTTGGACTGAAACATACTGCCGTCCACAGAGTGTACCAAATGTCAGTATGGAAGACATCTTGATGTCCCACTCAGTCTGATTCAGCAAGTTAGGCTTCACCAAGGACCCGTTTCCAACCTGGGAAGCCACATCTCCCCAACCCTAACCCTCACATGAGACTTAACCTGATTTTCTTGTGCAAATGTAACAAACCCCCATCCTCATGTCCTACTAAAAGACAGTAGGCACACGATTCCTTTGGCCCTCTCAGTCTGTTTCACCATGCTTGGCTTCAGCAACACCCTGTTTCCCTTCTGGGAAGCCAAGTCTCCTGACCCCTAACCCTCACTTGGGTCTTAACCCAAATATCCTCTATGGAATGAAACATCTCCCTCTCCATAGGGTGTATTAACAGGCAGTATGTTATCCTCCTGATGGCCTACTCAGTCTGTTTTACCAATCCATGCTTCACCAAGACCCTGGTTCCATCCTGGGAAACCAATTCTCCCCAACCCTAACCCTAATTTGATTCTTAGCCCTTTTTTCCTTTTTGGACTGAAACATACCGCCGTCCACAGAGTGTACCAAATGTCAGTATGGAAGCCATCTTGATGGCGACTCAGTCTGATTCACCAAGCTAGGCTTCACCAAGAACTCGTTTTCTACCTGGCAAGCCACATCTCCCCATCCCTAGCCCTAACATGAGATTTTACCCCAATTTTCTTGTGCAACTGTAACAAACCGCCGTCCACGCTTTGTAGTAAAAGAAAGAAGGCACCCCGTTCTGATGGCCCACTCAGTCTGTTTTAGCAAGCTTGCCTTCACCAAAGCCCTGTTTCCATTCGGGGAAGCCCAGTCTCCCCAATCCTAACCCTAACCTGGTTTTTAACCCTAATTTCCGTTTGGGAATCAAACATCCCCCGTCCAAACAGTGTTCTAAAAGACAGGAGGCAACCCTTGGTGAAGCCCCACTCACTCTATTTCAACATGCTTGGCTTTTCAGAGGCCCTGGTTCACTCCTGGGAAGCCAAGTCTCCACAACCCAAACCCTACCTGGAGTCTTAACCCTAATGTTCTTGTGCGACTGTAACAAACGCCCATCCACAGGTTGACAGTAGGCACACCACTCCATTGGCCCTGTCAGTCTGTTTCACCATGCTTGGCTTCAGCAACACCCTGTTTCCCTTCTGGGAAGCCAAGTCTCCCGACCCCTAACCCTCACTTGGGTCTTAACCCAAATTTCCTCTATGGATTGAAACATGTCCCTGTCCATAGGGTGTATTAACAGGCAGTATGTTATCCTCCTGATGGCCTACTCAGTCTGTTTTACCAATCTAGGCTTCACCAGAACCCTGGTTACATCCTGGGAAGCCAAGTCTCCCCAACCCTAACCCTAATTTGAGTCTCAACCCTCATTTCCTTTTTGGACTGAAACATACTGCGGTCTACAGAGTGTGCCAAATGTTAGTATGGAAGACATCTTGATGCCCCACTCAGTCTGATTCAGGAAGTTAAGCTTCACCAAGGAGCCGTTTCCAACCTGGGAAGCCACATCTCCCCAACCCTAACCCTAACTTGAGACTTAACCTGATTTTCTTGTGCAAATGTAACAAACCCCCATCCTCATGTTGTACTAAAAGACAGTAGGTACACAATTCCTTTGGCCCTCTCAGTCTGTTTCACCATGCTTGGCTTCAGCAACACCCTGTTTCCATTCTGGGAAGCCATGTCTCCTGACAGCTAACCCTAACTTGGGTCTTAACCCTAATTTTCTCTTTGGACTGAAACATTTCCCTGTCCACATGGTGTACTAACTGGCAGTATGTTATACTCCTGAATGCCTACTCAGTCTGTTTTACCAATCTAGGCTTCACCAAAACCCTGGTTACATCCTGGGAAGCCAAGTCTCCCCAACCCTAACCCTAATTTGAGTCTCAACCCTCATTTCCTTTTTGGACTGAAACATACTGCGGTCCACAGAGTGTGCCAAATGTTAGTATGGAAGACATCTTGATGCCCCACTCAGTCTGATTCAGGAAGTTAAGCTTCACCAAGGAGCCGTTTCCAACCTGGGAAGCCACATCTCCCCAACCCTAACCCTAACTTGAGACTTAACCTGATTTTTTTGTGCAAATGTAACAAACCCCCATCCTCATGTTGTACTAAAAGACAGTAGGCACACAATTCCTTTGGCCCTCTCAGTCTGTTTCACCATGCTTGGCTTCAGCAACACCCTGTTTCCATTCTGGGAAGCCATGTCTCCTGACAGCTAACCCTAACTTGGGTCTTAACCCTAATTTTCTCTTTGGACTGAAACATTTCCCTGTCCACATGGTGTACTAACTGGCAGTATGTTATACTCCTGAATGCCTACTCAGTCTGTTTTACCAATCTAGGCTTCACCAAAACCCTGGTTACATCCTGGGAAGCCAAGTCTCCCCAACCCTATCCCTAATTTGAGTCTCAACCCTCATTTCCTTTTTGGACTGAAACATACTGCGGTCCACAGAGTGTGCCAAATGTTAGTATGGAAGACATCTTGATGCCCGACTCAGTCTGATTCAGGAAGTTAAGCTTCACCAAGGAGCCGTTTCCAACCTGGGAAGCCACATCTCCCCAACCCTAACCCTAACTTGAGACTTAACCTGATTTTCTTGTGCAAATGTAACAAACCCCCATCCTCATGTTGTACTAAAAGACAGTAGGCACACAATTCCTTTGGCCCTCTCAGTCTGTTTCACCATGCTTGGCTTCAGCAACACCCTGTTTCCATTCTGGGAAGCCATGTCTCCTGACAGCTAACCCTAACTTGGGTCTTAACCCTAATTTTCTCTTTGGACTTAAACATTTCCCTGTCCACATGGTGTACTCACTGGCAGTATGTTATACTCCTGAATGCCTACTCAGTCGGTTTTACCAATCTAGGCTTCACCAAAACCCTGGTTACATCCTGGGAAGCCAAGTCTCCCCAACCCTAACCCTAATTTGAGTCTCAGGCCTCATTTCCTTTTGGGACTGAAACGTACTGCGGTCCACAGAGTGTACCAAATGTAAGTATGGAAGACATCTTGATGCCCCACTCAGTCTGATTCAGCAAGTTAGGCTTCACCAAGGACCCGTTTCCAACCTGGGAAGCCACATCTCCCCAACCCTAACCCTAACTTGAGACTTAACCTGATTTTCTTGTGCAAATGTAACAAACCCCCATCCTCATGTTGTACTAAAAGACAGTAGGCACACAATTCCTTTGGCCCTCTCAGTCTGTTTCACCATGCTTGGCTTCAGCAACACCCTGTTTCCATTCTGGGAAGCCATGTCTCCTGACAGCTAACCCTAACTTGGGTCTTAACCCTAATTTTCTCTTTGGACTGAAACATTTCCCTGTCCACATGGTGTACTAACTGGCAGTATGTTATACTCCTGAATGCCTACTCAGTCTGTTTTACCAATCTAGGCTTCACCAAAACCCCGGTTACATCCTGGGAAGCCAAGTCTCCCCAACCCTAACCCTAATTTGATTCTCAACCCTCATATCCTTTTTGGACTGAAACGTACTGCGGTCCAAAGAGTGTGCAAAATGTAAGTATGGAAGACATCTTGATGCCACACTCAGGCTGATTCAGGAAGTTAAGCTTCACCAAGGAGCCGTTTCCAACCTGGGAAGCCACATCTCCCCAACCCTAACCCTAACTTGAGACTTAACCTGATTTTCTTGTGCAAATGTAACAACCCCCCATCCTCATGTTCTACTAAAAGACAATAGGCACACAATTCCTTTGGCCCTCTCAGTCTGTTTCACCATGCTTGGCTTCAGCAACACCCTGTTTCCATTCTGGGAAGCCATGTCTCCTGACCGATAACCCTCACTTGGGTCTTAACCCTAATTTTCTCTTTGGAATGAAACATTTCCCTGTCCACATGGTGTACTCACTGGCAGTATGTTATACTCCGGTTGGCCTACTCAGTCTGTTTTACCAATCTAGGCTTCACCAAAACCCTGGTTACATCCTGGGAAGCCAAGTCTCCCCAACCCTAACCCTAATTTGAGTCTCAGGCCTCATTTTCTTTTGGGACTGAAACATACCGCCGTCCACAGAGTGTACCAAATGTCAGTATGGAAGACATCTTGATGTCCCACTCAGTCTGATTCAACAAGCTAGGCTTCACCAAGGACCCGTTTCCAACCTGGGAAGCCACATCTCCCCAACCCAACCCTAACTTGAGACTTAACCTGATTTTCTTGTGCAAATGTAACAAACCCCCATCCTCATGTTGTACTAAAAGACAGTAGGCACACAATTCCGTTGGCCCTCTCAGTCTGTTTCACCATGCTTGGCTTCAGCAACACCCTGTTTCCATTCCGGGAAGCCATGTCTCCTGACCGCTAACCCTAACTTGGGTCTTAACCCTAATTTTCTCTTTGGACTGAAACATTTCCCTGTCCACATGGTGTACTAACTGGCAGTATGTTATACTCCTGAATGCCTACTCAGTCTGTTTTACCAATCTAGGCTTC
Organism: Heloderma suspectum; assembly: GCF_057233095.1. Lineage (NCBI taxonomy): Eukaryota > Metazoa > Chordata > Lepidosauria > Squamata > Helodermatidae > Heloderma > Heloderma suspectum. The sequence goes on from NC_139461.1 coordinate 148,966,194, forward strand.
ACCAAAACCCTGGTTACATCCTGGGAAGCCAAGTCTCCCCAACCCTAACCCTAATTTGAGTCTCAGGCCTCATTTCCTTTTGGGACTGAAACGTACTGCGGTCCACAGAGTGTGCAAAATGTAAGTATGGAAGACATCTTGATGCCCCACTCAGGCTGATTCAGGAAGTTAAGCTTCACCAAGGATCCGTTTCCAACCTGGGAAGCCACATCTCCCTAACCCTAACCGTAACTTGAGACTTAACCTGATTTTCTTGTGCAAATGTAACAAACCCCCATCCTCATGTTGTACTAAAAGACAGTAGGTACACAATTCCTTTGGCCCTCTCAGTCTGTTTCACCATGCTTGGCTTCAGCAACACCCTGTTTCCATTCTGGGAAGCCATGTCTCCTGACAGCTAACCCTAACTTGGGTCTTAACCCTAATTTTCTCTTTGGACTGAAACATTTCCCTGTCCACATGGTGTACTAACTGGCAGTATGTTATACTCCTGAATGCCTACTCAGTCTGTTTTACCAATCTAGGCTTCACCAAAACCCTGGTTACATCCTGGGAAGCCAAGTCTCCCCAACCCTAACCCTAATTTGAGTCTCAACCCTCATTTCCTTTTTGGACTGAAACATACTGCGGTCCACAGAGTGTGCCAAATGTTAGTATGGAAGACATCTTGATGCCCCACTCAGTCTGATTCAGGAAGTTAAGCTTCACCAAGGAGCCGTTTCCAACCTGGGAAGCCACATCTCCCCAACCCTAACCCTAACTTGAGACTTAACCTGATTTTCTTGTGCAAATGTAACAAACCCCCATCCTCATGTTGTACTAAAAGACAGTAGGCACACAATTCCTTTGGCCCTCTCAGTCTGTTTCACCATGCTTGGCTTCAGCAACACCCTGTTTCCATTCTGGGAAGCCATGTCTCCTGACAGCTAACCCTAACTTGGGTCTTAACCCTAATTTTCTCTTTGGACTGAAACATTTCCCTGTCCACATGGTGTACTCACTGGCAGTATGTTATACTCCTGAATGCCTACTCAGTCTGTTTTACCAATCTAGGCTTCACCAAAACCCCGGTTACATCCTGGGAAGCCAAGTCTCCCCAACCCTAACCCTAATTTGATTCTCAACCCTCATATCCTTTTTGGACTGAAACGTACTGCGGTCCAAAGAGTGTGCAAAATGTAAGTATGGAAGACATCTTGATGCCACACTCAGGCTGATTCAGGAAGTTAAGCTTCACCAAGGAGCCGTTTCCAACCTGGGAAGCCACATCTCCCCAACCCTAACCCTAACTTGAGACTTAACCTGATTTTCTTGTGCAAATGTAACAACCCCCCATCCTCATGTTCTACTAAAAGACAATAGGCACACAATTCCTTTGGCCCTCTCAGTCTGTTTCACCATGCTTGGCTTCAGCAACACCCTGTTTCCATTCTGGGAAGCCATGTCTCCTGACCGATAACCCTCACTTGGGTCTTAACCCTAATTTTCTCTTTGGAATGAAACATTTCCCTGTCCACATGGTGTACTCACTGGCAGTATGTTATACTCCGGTTGGCCTACTCAGTCTGTTTTACCAATCTAGGCTTCACCAAAACCCTGGTTACATCCTGGGAAGCCAAGTCTCCCCAACCCTAACCCTAATTTGAGTCTCAGGCCTCATTTTCTTTTGGGACTGAAACATACCGCCGTCCACAGAGTGTACCAAATGTCAGTATGGAAGACATCTTGATGTCCCACTCAGTCTGATTCAACAAGCTAGGCTTCACCAAGGACCCGTTTCCAACCTGGGAAGCCACATCTCCCCAACCCAACCCTAACTTGAGACTTAACCTGATTTTCTTGTGCAAATGTAACAAACCCCCATCCTCATGTTGTACTAAAAGACAGTAGGCACACAATTCCGTTGGCCCTCTCAGTCTGTTTCACCATGCTTGGCTTCAGCAACACCCTGTTTCCATTCCGGGAAGCCATGTCTCCTGACCGCTAACCCTAACTTGGGTCTTAACCCTAATTTTCTCTTTGGACTGAAACATTTCCCTGTCCACATGGTGTACTAACTGGCAGTATGTTATACTCCTGAATGCCTACTCAGTCTGTTTTACCAATCTAGGCTTCACCAAAACCCTGGTTACATCCTGGGAAGCCAAGTCTCCCCAACCCTATCCCTAATTTGAGTCTCAGGCCTCATTTCCTTTTGGGACTGAAACGTACTGCGGTCCACAGAGTGTGCAAAATGTAAGTATGGAAGACATCTTGATGCCCCACTCAGGCTGATTCAGGAAGTTAAGCTTCACCAAGGATCCGTTTCCAACCTGGGAAGCCACATCTCCCTAACCCTAACCGTAACTTGAGACTTAACCTGATTTTCTTGTGCAAATGTAACAAACCCCCATCCTCATGTTGTACTAAAAGACAGTAGGTACACAATTCCTTTGGCCCTCTCAGTCTGTTTCACCATGCTTGGCTTCAGCAACACCCTGTTTCCATTCTGGGAAGCCATGTCTCCTGACAGCTAACCCTAACTTGGGTCTTAACCCTAATTTTCTCTTTGGACTGAAACATTTCCCTGTCCACATGGTGTACTAACTGGCAGTATGTTATACTCCTGAATGCCTACTCAGTCTGTTTTACCAATCTAGGCTTCACCAAAACCCTGGTTACATCCTGGGAAGCCAAGTCTCCCCAACCCTAACCCTAATTTGAGTCTCAACCCTCATTTCCTTTTTGGACTGAAACATACTGCGGTCCACAGAGTGTGCCAAATGTTAGTATGGAAGACATCTTGATGCCCCACTCAGTCTGATTCAGGAAGTTAAGCTTCACCAAGGAGCCGTTTCCAACCTGGGAAGCCACATCTCCCCAACCCTAACCCTAACTTGAGACTTAACCTGATTTTCTTGTGCAAATGTAACAAACCCCCATCCTCATGTTGTACTAAAAGACAGTAGGTACACAATTCCTTTGGCCCTCTCAGTCTGTTTCCCCATGCTTGGCTTCAGCAACACCCTGTTTCCATTCTGGGAAGCCATGTCTCCTGACAGCTAACCCTAACTTGGGTCTTAACCCTAATTTTTTCTTTGGACTGAAACATTTCCCTGTCCACATGGTGTACTAACTGGCAGTATGTTATACTCCGGATGGCCTACTCAGTCTGTTTTACCAATCTAGGCTTCGCCAAAACCCTGGATACATCCTGAGAAGCCAAGTCTCCCCAACCCTAACCCTAATTTGAGTCTCAGGCCTCATTTCCTTTTGGGACTGAAACATACCGCCGTCCACAAAGGGTACCAAATGTCAGTATGGAAGACATCTTGATGTCCCACTCAGTCTGAATCAGCAAGTTAGGCTTCACCAAGGACCCGTTTCCAACCTGGGAAGCCACATCTCCCCAACCCTAACCCTAACTTGAGACTTAACCTGATTTTCTTGTGCAAATGTAACAAACCCCCATCCTCATGTTGTACTAAAAGACAGTAGGTACACAATTCCTTTGGCCCTCTCAGTCTGTTTCATCATGCTTGGCTTCAGCAAAACCCTGTTTCCATTCTGGGAAGCCATGTCTCCTGACAGCTAACCCTAACTTGGGTCTTAACCCTAATTTTCTCTTTGGACTGAAACATTTCCCTGTCCACATGGTGTACTAACTGGCAGTATGTTATACTCCTGAATGCCTACTCAGTCTGTTTTACCAATCTAGGCTTCACCAAAACCCTGGTTACATCCTGGGAAGCCAAGTCTCCCCAACCCTAACCCTAATTTGAGTCTCAACCCTCATTTCCTTTTTGGACTGAAACATACTGCGGTCCACAGAGTGTGCCAAATGTTAGTATGGAAGACATCTTGATGCCCCACTCAGTCTGATTCAGGAAGTTAAGCTTCACCAAGGAGCCGTTTCCAACCTGGGAAGCCACATCTCCCCAACCCTAACCCTAACTTGAGACTTAACCTGATTTTCTTGTGCAAATGTAACAACCCCCCATCCTCATGTTGTACTAAAAGACAATAGGCACACAATTCCTTTGGCCCTCTCAGTCTGTTTCACCATGCTTGGCTTCAGCAACACCCTGTTTCCATTCTGGGAAGCCATGTCTCCTGACCGATAACCCTCACTTGGGTCTTAACCCTAATTTTCTCTTTGGAATGAAACATTTCCCTGTCCACATGGTGTACTCACTGGCAGTATGTTATACTCCGGTTGGCCTACTCAGTCTGTTTTACCAATCTAGGCTTCACCAAAACCCTGATTACATCCTGGGAAGCCAAGTCTCCCCAACCCTAACCCTAATTTGAGTCTCAGGCCTCATTTTCTTTTGGGACTGAAACATACCGCCGTCCACAGAGTGTACCAAATGTCAGTATGGAAGACATCTTGATGTCCCACTCAGTCTGATTCAGCAAGCTAGGCTTCACCAAGGACCCGTTTCCAACCTGGGAAGCCACATCTCCCCAACCCAACCCTAACTTGAGACTTAACCTGATTTTCTTGTGCAAATGTAACAAACCCCCATCCTCATGTTGTACTAAAAGACAGTAGGCACACAATTCCGTTGGCCCTCTCAGTCTGTTTCACCATGCTTGGCTTCAGCAACACCCTGTTTCCATTCCGGGAAGCCATGTCTCCTGACCGCTAACCCTAACTTGGGTCTTAACCCTAATTTTCTCTTTGGACTGAAACATTTCCCTGTCCACATGGTGTACTAACTGGCAGTATGTTATACTCCTGAATGCCTACTCAGTCTGTTTTACCAATCTAGGCTTCACCAAAACCCCGGTTACATCCTGGGAAGCCAAGTCTCCCCAACCCTAACCCTAATTTGATTCTCAACCCTCATATCCTTTTTGGACTGAAACGTACTGCGGTCCAAAGAGTGTGCAAAATGTAAGTATGGAAGACATCTTGATGCCACACTCAGGCTGATTCAGGAAGTTAAGCTTCACCAAGGACCCGTTTCCAACCTGGGAAGCCACATCTCCCCAACCCTAACCCTAACTTGAGACTTAACCTGATTTTCTTGTGCAAATGTAACAACCCCCCATCCTCATGTTCTACTAAAAGACAATAGGCACACAATTCCTTTGGCCCTCTCAGTCTGTTTCACCATGCTTGGCTTCAGCAACACCCTGTTTCCATTCTGGGAAGCCATGTCTCCTGACCGATAACCCTCACTTGGGTCTTAACCCTAATTTTCTCTTTGGAATGAAACATTTCCCTGTCCACATGGTGTACTCACTGGCAGTATGTTATACTCCGGTTGGCCTACTCAGTCTGTTTTACCAATCTAGGCTTCACCAAAACCCTGGTTACATCCTGGGAAGCCAAGTCTCCCCAACCCTAACCCTAATTTGAGTCTCAGGCCTCATTTTCTTTTGCGACTGAAACATACCGCCGTCCACAGAGTGTACCAAATGTCAGTATGGAAGACATCTTGATGTCCCACTCAGTCTGATTCAACAAGCTAGGCTTCACCAAGGACCCGTTTCCAACCTGGGAAGCCACATCTCCCCAACCCAACCCTAACTTGAGACTTAACCTGATTTTCTTGTGCAAATGTAACAAACCCCCATCCTCATGTTGTACTAAAAGACAGTAGGCACACAATTCCGTTGGCCCTCTCAGTCTGTTTCACCATGCTTGGCTTCAGCAACACCCTGTTTCCATTCCGGGAAGCCATGTCTCCTGACCGCTAACCCTAACTTGGGTCTTAACCCTAATTTTCTCTTTGGACTGAAACATTTCCCTGTCCACATGGTGTACTAACTGGCAGTATGTTATACTCCTGAATGCCTACTCAGTCTGTTTTACCAATCTAGGCTTCACCAAAACCCTGGTTACATCCTGGGAAGCCAAGTCTCCCCAACCCTAACCCTAATTTGAGTCTCAGGCCTAATTTCCTTTTTGGACTGAAACATACTGTCATCCACAGAGTGTACCAAATGTCAGTATGGAAGACATCTTGATGTCCCTCTCAGTCTGATTCAGCACGTTAGGCTTCACCAAGGACCCGTTTCCAACCTGGGAAGCCACATCTCCCCAACCCTAACCCTAACTTGAGACTCAACCTGATTTCGTTGTGCAAATGTAACAAACCCCCATCCTCATGTTGTACTAAAAGACAGTAGGCACACAATTCCTTTGGCCCTCTCAGTCTGTTTCACCATGATTGGCTTCAGCAACACCGTGTTTCCATTCTGGGAAGCCATATCTCCTGACCGCTAACCCTAACTTGGGTCTTAACCCTAATTTTTTTTTGGACTGAAACATTTCCCTGTCCACATGGTGTACTAACTGGCAGTATGTTATACTCCTGATGGTCTACTCAGTCGGTTTTACCAATCTAGGCTTCACCAAAACCCTGGTTACATCCTGGGAAGCCAAGTCTCCCCAACCCTAACCCTAATTTGAGTGTCAGGCCTAATTTCCTTTTTGACTGAAACATACCGCCGTCCACAGAGTGTACCAAATGTCAGTATGGAAGACATCTTGATGTCCCACTCAGTCTGATTCAGCAAGCTAGGCTTCACCAAGGACCCGTTTCCAACCTGGGAAGCCACATCTCCCCAACCCTAACACTCACTTGAGACTTAACCTGATTTTCTTGTGCAAATGTAACAAACCCCCATCCTCATGTTGTACTAAAGACAGTAGGCACACAATTCCTTTGGCCCTCTCAGTCTGTTTCACCATGCTTGGCTTTAGCAACACCCTGTTTCCCTTCTGGGAAGCCAAGTCTCCCGACCCCTAACCCTCTCTTGGGTCTTAACCCAAATATCCTCTATGGAATGAAACATGTCCCTGTCCATAGGGTGTATTAACAGGCAGTATGTTATCCTCCTGATGGCCTACTCAGTCTGTTTTACCAATCTATGCTTCACCAAGACCCCGGTTCCATCCTGGGAAACCAATTCTCCCCAACCCTAACCCTAATTTGAGTCTTAGCCCTTTTTTCCTTTTTGGACTGAAACATACCGCCGTCCACAGAGTGTACCAAATGTCAGTATGGAAGCCATCTTGATGGCGACTCAGTCTGATTCACCAAGCTAGGCTTCACCAAGAACTCGTTTTCTTCCTGGCAAGCCACAGCTCCCCATCCCTAGCCCTAACATGAGATTTTACTCCAATTTTCTTGTGCAACTGTAACAAACCGCCGTCCACGCTTTGTAGTAAAAGAAAGAAGGCACCCCGTTCTGATGGCCCACTCAGTCTGTTTTAGCAAGCTTGCCTTCACCAAAGCCCTGTTTCCATTCGGGGAAGCCCAGTCTCCCCAATCCTAACCCTAACCTGGGTTTTAACCCTAATTTCCGTTTGGGAATCAAACATCCCCCGTCCAAACAGTGTTCTAAAAGACAGGAGGCAACCCTTGGTGAAGCCCCACTCACTCTATTTCAACATGCTTGGCTTTTCAGAGGCCCTGGTTCACTCCTGGGAAGCCAAGTCTCCACAACCCTAACCCTACCTGGAGTCTTAACCCTAATGTTCTTGTATGACTGTAACAAACGCCCATTCACAGGTTGACAGTAGGCACACCACTCCTTTGGCCCTGTCAGTCTGTTTCACCATGCTTGGCTTCAGCAACACCCTGTTTCCCTTCTGGGAAGCCAAGTCTCCCGACCCCTAACCCTCACTTGGGTCTTAACCCAAATTTCCTCTATGGATTGAAACATGTCCCTGTCCATAGGGTGTATTAACAGGCAGTATGTTATCCTCCTGATGGCCTACTCAGTCTGTTTTACCAAATTAGGCTTCACCAAGACCCTGGTTCCCTCCTGGGAAAACAAGTCTCCCCAACCCTAAAACTAATTTGAGTCTCAGGCCTAATTTCCTTTTTGGACTGAAACATACTGCCGTCCACAGAGTGTACCAAATGTCAGTATGGAAGACATCTTGATGTCCCACTCAGTCTGATTCAGCAAGTTAGGCTTCACCAAGGACCCGTTTCCAACCTGGGAAGCCACATCTCCCCAACCCTAACCCTAACTTGAGACTTAACCTGATTTTCTTGTGCAAATTTAACAAACCCCCATCCTCATGTCCTACTAAAAGACAGTAGGCACACGATTCGTTTGGCCCTCTCAGTCTGTTTCACCATGCTTGGCTTCAGCAACACTGTGTTTCCATTCTGGGAAGCCATATCTCCTGACAGCTAACCCTAACTTGGGTCTTAACCCTAATTTTTTTCTTCCGACTGAAACATTTCCCTGTCCACATGGTGTACTAACTGGCAGTATGTTATACTCCTGATGGTCTACTCAGTCGGTTTTACCAATCTAGGCTTCACCAAAACCCTGGTTACATCCTGGGAAGCCAAGTCTCCCCAACCCTAACCCTAATTTGAGTCTCAGGCCTAATTTCCTTTTTGACTGAAACATACCGCTGTCCAGAGAGTGTACCAAATGTCAGTATGGAAGACATCTTGATGTCCCACTCAGTCTGATTCAGCAAGCTAGGCTTCACCAAGGACCCGTTTCCAACCTGGGAAGCCACATCTCCCCAACCCTAACACTCACTTGAGACTTAACCTGATTTTCTTGTGCAAATGTAACAAACCCCCATCCTCATGTTGTACTAAAGACAGTAGGCACACAATTCCTTTGGCCCTCTCAGTCTGTTTCACCATGCTTGGCTTTAGCAACACCCTGTTTCCCTTCTGGGAAGCCAAGTCTCCACAACCCTAACCCTACCTGGAGTCTTAACCCTAATGTTCTTGTGCGACTGTAACAAACGCCCATCCACAGGTTGACAGTAGGCACACCACTCCTTTGGCCCTGTCAGTCTGTTTCACCATGCTTGGCTTCAGCAACACCCTGTTTCCCTTCTGGGAAGCCAAGTCTCCCGACCCCTAACCCTCACTTGGGTCTTAACCCAAATTTCCTCTATGGAATGAAACATCTCCCTGTCCATAGGGTGTATTAACAGGCAGTATGTTATCCTCCTGATGGCCTACTCAGTCTGTTTTTCCAATCTATGCTTCACCAAGACCCTGGTTCCATCCTGGGAAACCAATTCTCCCCAACCCTAACCCTAATTTGAGTCTTAGCCCTAATTTCCTTTTTGGACTGAAACATACCGCCGTCCACAGAGTGTACCAAATGTCAGTATGGAAGACATCTTGATGTCCCACTCAGTCTGATTCAGCAAGCTAGGCTTCACCAAGGACCTATTTCCAGCCTGGGAAGCCACATCTCCCCAACCCTAACCCTATCTTCTGACTTAACCCTGATTTTCTTGTGCAAATGTAACAAACCCCCATCCTCATGTTGTACTAAAAGACAGTAGGCATACAATTCCTTTGGCCCTCTCAGTCTGTTTCACCATGCTTGGCTTCAGCAACACCCTGTTTCCATTCTGAGAAGCCATGTCTCCTGACCGCTAACCCTAACTTAGGTCTTAACCCTAATTTTTTCTTTGGACTGAAACATTTCCCTGTCCACATGGTGTACTAACTGGCAGTATGTTATCCTCCTGATTGCCTACTCAGTCTGTTTTAGCAATCTAGGCTTCACCAAGACCCTGGTTACATCCTGGGAAGCCAAGTCTCCCCAACCCTAACCCTAATTTGAGTCTCAGGCCAAATTTCCTTTTTGGACTGAAACATACTGCCGTCCACAGAGTGTACCAAATGTCAGTATGGAAGCCATCTTGATGTCCCACTCAGTCTGATCCAGCAAGCTAGGCTTCACCAAGGACGCGTTTCCAACCTGGGAAGCCACATCTCCCCAACCCTAACCCTAACTTGAGACTTAACCTGATTTTCTTGTGCGAATGTAACAAACCCCCATCCTCATGTTCTACTAAAAGACAGTAGGCACACAATTCCTTTGGCCCTCTCAGTCTGTTTCACCATGCTTGGCTTCAGCAACACCCTGTTTCCCTTCTGGGAAGCCATGTCTCCTGACAGCTAACCCTAACTTGGGTCTTAACCCTAATTTTTTCCTTGGACTGAAACATTTCCCTGTCCACATGGTGTACTAACTGGCAGTATGTTATACTCCTGATGGCCTACTCAGTCTGTTATACCAATCTAGGCTTCACCAAAACCCTGGTTACATCCTGGGAAGCCAAGTCTCCCCAACCCTAACCCTAATTTGAGTCTCAGGCCTAATTTCCTTTTTGGACTGAAACATAACGCCGTCCACAGAGTGTACCAAATGTCAGTATGGAAGACATCTTGATGTCCCACTCAGTCTGATTCAGCAAGCTAGGCTTCACCAAGGACGCGTTTCCAACCTGGAAAGCCACATCTCCCCAACCCTAACCCTAACTTGACACTTAACCTGATTTTCTTGTGCAAATGTAAGAAACCCCCATCCTCATGTTGTACTAAAAGACAGTAGGCACACAATTCCTTTGGCCCTCTCAGTCTGTTTCACCATGCTTGGCTTCAGCAACACCCTGTTTCCCTTCTGGGAAGCCATGTCTCCTGACCGCTAACCCTAACTTGGGTCTTAACCCTAATTTTTTCTTCCGACTGAAACATTTCCCTGTCCACATGGTGTACTAACTGGCAGTATGTTATACTCCTGATGGTCTACTCAGTCTGTTTTACCAATCTAGGCTTCACCAAAACCCTGGTTACATCCTGGGAAGCCAAGTCTCCCCAACCCTAACCCTAATTTGAGTCTCAGGCCTAATTTCCTTTTTGGACTGAAACATACTGCCATCCACAGAGTGTACCAAATGTCAGTATGGAAGACATCTTGATGTCCCTCTCAGTCTGATTCAGCACGTTAGGCTTTACCAAGGACCCGTTTCCAACCTGGGAAGCCACATCTCCCCATCGCTAGCCCTAACATGAGATTTTACCCTAATTTTCTTGTGCAAATGTAACAAACCCCCATCCTCATGTTCTACTAAAAGACAGTAGGCACACGATTCCTTTGGCCCTCTCAGTCTGTTTCACCATGCTTGGCTTCCGCAACACCCTGTTTCCATTCTGGGAAGCCATGTCTCCAGACCGCTAACCCTAATTTGGGTCTTAACCCTAATTTTTTCTTTGGACTGAAACATTTCCCTGTCCACATGGTGTACTAACTGGCAGTATGTTATACTCCTGATGGCCTACTCAGTCTGTTTTACCAATCTAGGCTTCACCAAAACCCTGGTTACATCCTGGGAAGCCAAGTCTCCCCAACCCTAACCCTAATTTGAGTCTCAGGCCTAATTTCCTTTTTGGACTGAAACATACTGCCGTCCACAGAGTGTACCAAATGTCAGTATGGAAGACATCTTGATGTCCCACTCAGTCTGATTCAGCAAGTTAGGCTTCACCAAGGACCCGTTTCCAACCTGGGAAGCCACATCTCCCCAACCCTAACCCTCACATGAGACTTAACCTGATTTTCTTGTGCAAATGTAACAAACCCCCATCCTCATGTCCTACTAAAAGACAGTAGGCACACGATTCCTTTGGCCCTCTCAGTCTGTTTCACCATGCTTGGCTTCAGCAACACCCTGTTTCCCTTCTGGGAAGCCAAGTCTCCTGACCCCTAACCCTCACTTGGGTCTTAACCCAAATATCCTCTATGGAATGAAACATCTCCCTCTCCATAGGGTGTATTAACAGGCAGTATGTTATCCTCCTGATGGCCTACTCAGTCTGTTTTACCAATCCATGCTTCACCAAGACCCTGGTTCCATCCTGGGAAACCAATTCTCCCCAACCCTAACCCTAATTTGATTCTTAGCCCTTTTTTCCTTTTTGGACTGAAACATACCGCCGTCCACAGAGTGTACCAAATGTCAGTATGGAAGCCATCTTGATGGCGACTCAGTCTGATTCACCAAGCTAGGCTTCACCAAGAACTCGTTTTCTTCCTGGCAAGCCACAGCTCCCCATCCCTAGCCCTAACATGAGATTTTACTCCAATTTTCTTGTGCAACTGTAACAAACCGCCGTCCACGCTTTGTAGTAAAAGAAAGAAGGCACCCCGTTCTGATGGCCCACTCAGTCTGTTTTAGCAAGCTTGCCTTCACCAAAGCCCTGTTTCCATTCGGGGAAGCCCAGTCTCCCCAATCCTAACCCTAACCTGGGTTTTAACCCTAATTTCCGTTTGGGAATCAAACATCCCCCGTCCAAACAGTGTTCTAAAAGACAGGAGGCAACCCTTGGTGAAGCCCCACTCACTCTATTTCAACATGCTTGGCTTTTCAGAGGCCCTGGTTCACTCCTGGGAAGCCAAGTCTCCACAACCCTAACCCTACCTGGAGTCTTAACCCTAATGTTCTTGTATGACTGTAACAAACGCCCATTCACAGGTTGACAGTAGGCACACCACTCCTTTGGCCCTGTCAGTCTGTTTCACCATGCTTGGCTTCAGCAACACCCTGTTTCCCTTCTGGGAAGCCAAGTCTCCCGACCCCTAACCCTCACTTGGGTCTTAACCCAAATTTCCTCTATGGATTGAAACATGTCCCTGTCCATAGGGTGTATTAACAGGCAGTATGTTATCCTCCTGATGGCCTACTCAGTCTGTTTTACCAAATTAGGCTTCACCAAGACCCTGGTTCCCTCCTGGGAAAACAAGTCTCCCCAACCCTAAAACTAATTTGAGTCTCAGGCCTAATTTCCTTTTTGGACTGAAACATACTGCCGTCCACAGAGTGTACCAAATGTCAGTATGGAAGACATCTTGATGTCCCACTCAGTCTGATTCAGCAAGTTAGGCTTCACCAAGGACCCGTTTCCAACCTGGGAAGCCACATCTCCCCAACCCTAACCCTAACTTGAGACTTAACCTGATTTTCTTGTGCAAATTTAACAAACCCCCATCCTCATGTCCTACTAAAAGACAGTAGGCACACGATTCGTTTGGCCCTCTCAGTCTGTTTCACCATGCTTGGCTTCAGCAACACTGTGTTTCCATTCTGGGAAGCCATATCTCCTGACAGCTAACCCTAACTTGGGTCTTAACCCTAATTTTTTTCTTCCGACTGAAACATTTCCCTGTCCACATGGTGTACTAACTGGCAGTATGTTATACTCCTGATGGTCTACTCAGTCGGTTTTACCAATCTAGGCTTCACCAAAACCCTGGTTACATCCTGGGAAGCCAAGTCTCCCCAACCCTAACCCTAATTTGAGTCTCAGGCCTAATTTCCTTTTTGACTGAAACATACCGCTGTCCAGAGAGTGTACCAAATGTCAGTATGGAAGACATCTTGATGTCCCACTCAGTCTGATTCAGCAAGCTAGGCTTCACCAAGGACCCGTTTCCAACCTGGGAAGCCACATCTCCCCAACCCTAACACTCACTTGAGACTTAACCTGATTTTCTTGTGCAAATGTAACAAACCCCCATCCTCATGTTGTACTAAAGACAGTAGGCACACAATTCCTTTGGCCCTCTCAGTCTGTTTCACCATGCTTGGCTTTAGCAACACCCTGTTTCCCTTCTGGGAAGCCAAGTCTCCACAACCCTAACCCTACCTGGAGTCTTAACCCTAATGTTCTTGTGCGACTGTAACAAACGCCCATCCACAGGTTGACAGTAGGCACACCACTCCTTTGGCCCTGTCAGTCTGTTTCACCATGCTTGGCTTCAGCAACACCCTGTTTCCCTTCTGGGAAGCCAAGTCTCCCGACCCCTAACCCTCACTTGGGTCTTAACCCAAATTTCCTCTATGGAATGAAACATCTCCCTGTCCATAGGGTGTATTAACAGGCAGTATGTTATCCTCCTGATGGCCTACTCAGTCTGTTTTTCCAATCTATGCTTCACCAAGACCCTGGTTCCATCCTGGGAAACCAATTCTCCCCAACCCTAACCCTAATTTGAGTCTTAGCCCTAATTTCCTTTTTGGACTGAAACATACCGCCGTCCACAGAGTGTACCAAATGTCAGTATGGAAGACATCTTGATGTCCCACTCAGTCTGATTCAGCAAGCTAGGCTTCACCAAGGACCTATTTCCAGCCTGGGAAGCCACATCTCCCCAACCCTAACCCTATCTTCTGACTTAACCCTGATTTTCTTGTGCAAATGTAACAAACCCCCATCCTCATGTTGTACTAAAAGACAGTAGGCATACAATTCCTTTGGCCCTCTCAGTCTGTTTCACCATGCTTGGCTTCAGCAACACCCTGTTTCCATTCTGAGAAGCCATGTCTCCTGACCGCTAACCCTAACTTAGGTCTTAACCCTAATTTTTTCTTTGGACTGAAACATTTCCCTGTCCACATGGTGTACTAACTGGCAGTATGTTATCCTCCTGATTGCCTACTCAGTCTGTTTTAGCAATCTAGGCTTCACCAAGACCCTGGTTACATCCTGGGAAGCCAAGTCTCCCCAACCCTAACCCTAATTTGAGTCTCAGGCCAAATTTCCTTTTTGGACTGAAACATACTGCCGTCCACAGAGTGTACCAAATGTCAGTATGGAAGCCATCTTGATGTCCCACTCAGTCTGATCCAGCAAGCTAGGCTTCACCAAGGACGCGTTTCCAACCTGGGAAGCCACATCTCCCCAACCCTAACCCTAACTTGAGACTTAACCTGATTTTCTTGTGCGAATGTAACAAACCCCCATCCTCATGTTCTACTAAAAGACAGTAGGCACACAATTCCTTTGGCCCTCTCAGTCTGTTTCACCATGCTTGGCTTCAGCAACACCCTGTTTCCCTTCTGGGAAGCCATGTCTCCTGACAGCTAACCCTAACTTGGGTCTTAACCCTAATTTTTTCCTTGGACTGAAACATTTCCCTGTCCACATGGTGTACTAACTGGCAGTATGTTATACTCCTGATGGCCTACTCAGTCTGTTATACCAATCTAGGCTTCACCAAAACCCTGGTTACATCCTGGGAAGCCAAGTCTCCCCAACCCTAACCCTAATTTGAGTCTCAGGCCTAATTTCCTTTTTGGACTGAAACATAACGCCGTCCACAGAGTGTACCAAATGTCAGTATGGAAGACATCTTGATGTCCCACTCAGTCTGATTCAGCAAGCTAGGCTTCACCAAGGACGCGTTTCCAACCTGGAAAGCCACATCTCCCCAACCCTAACCCTAACTTGACACTTAACCTGATTTTCTTGTGCAAATGTAAGAAACCCCCATCCTCATGTTGTACTAAAAGACAGTAGGCACACAATTCCTTTGGCCCTCTCAGTCTGTTTCACCATGCTTGGCTTCAGCAACACCCTGTTTCCCTTCTGGGAAGCCATGTCTCCTGACCGCTAACCCTAACTTGGGTCTTAACCCTAATTTTTTCTTCCGACTGAAACATTTCCCTGTCCACATGGTGTACTAACTGGCAGTATGTTATACTCCTGATGGTCTACTCAGTCTGTTTTACCAATCTAGGCTTCACCAAAACCCTGGTTACATCCTGGGAAGCCAAGTCTCCCCAACCCTAACCCTAATTTGAGTCTCAGGCCTAATTTCCTTTTTGGACTGAAACATACTGCCATCCACAGAGTGTACCAAATGTCAGTATGGAAGACATCTTGATGTCCCTCTCAGTCTGATTCAGCACGTTAGGCTTTACCAAGGACCCGTTTCCAACCTGGGAAGCCACATCTCCCCATCGCTAGCCCTAACATGAGATTTTACCCTAATTTTCTTGTGCAAATGTAACAAACCCCCATCCTCATGTTCTACTAAAAGACAGTAGGCACACGATTCCTTTGGCCCTCTCAGTCTGTTTCACCATGCTTGGCTTCCGCAACACCCTGTTTCCATTCTGGGAAGCCATGTCTCCAGACCGCTAACCCTAATTTGGGTCTTAACCCTAATTTTTTCTTTGGACTGAAACATTTCCCTGTCCACATGGTGTACTAACTGGCAGTATGTTATACTCCTGATGGCCTACTCAGTCTGTTTTACCAATCTAGGCTTCACCAAAACCCTGGTTACATCCTGGGAAGCCAAGTCTCCCCAACCCTAACCCTAATTTGAGTCTCAGGCCTAATTTCCTTTTTGGACTGAAACATACTGCCGTCCACAGAGTGTACCAAATGTCAGTATGGAAGACATCTTGATGTCCCACTCAGTCTGATTCAGCAAGTTAGGCTTCACCAAGGACCCGTTTCCAACCTGGGAAGCCACATCTCCCCAACCCTAACCCTCACATGAGACTTAACCTGATTTTCTTGTGCAAATGTAACAAACCCCCATCCTCATGTCCTACTAAAAGACAGTAGGCACACGATTCCTTTGGCCCTCTCAGTCTGTTTCACCATGCTTGGCTTCAGCAACACCCTGTTTCCCTTCTGGGAAGCCAAGTCTCCTGACCCCTAACCCTCACTTGGGTCTTAACCCAAATATCCTCTATGGAATGAAACATCTCCCTCTCCATAGGGTGTATTAACAGGCAGTATGTTATCCTCCTGATGGCCTACTCAGTCTGTTTTACCAATCCATGCTTCACCAAGACCCTGGTTCCATCCTGGGAAACCAATTCTCCCCAACCCTAACCCTAATTTGATTCTTAGCCCTTTTTTCCTTTTTGGACTGAAACATACCGCCGTCCACAGAGTGTACCAAATGTCAGTATGGAAGCCATCTTGATGGCGAATCAGTCTGATTCACCAAGCTAGGCTTCACCAAGAACTCGTTTTCTACCTGGCAAGCCACATCTCCCCATCCCTAGCCCTAACATGAGATTTTACCCCAATTTTCTTGTGCAACTGTAACAAACCGCCGTCCACGCTTTGTAGTAAAAGAAAGAAGGCACCCCGTTCTGATGGCCCACTCAGTCTGTTTTAGCAAGCTTGCCTTCACCAAAGCCCTGTTTCCATTCGGGGAAGCCCAGTCTCCCCAATCCTAACCCTAACCTGGTTTTTAACCCTAATTTCCGTTTGGGAATCAAACATCCCCCGTCCAAACAGTGTTCTAAAAGACAGGAGGCAACCCTTGGTGAAGCCCCACTCACACTATTTCAACATGCTTGGCTTTTCAGAGGCCCTGGTTCACTCCTGGGAAGCCAAGTCTCCACAACCCAAACCCTACCTGGAGTCTTAACCCTAATGTTCTTGTGCGACTGTAACAAACGCCCATCCACAGGTTGACAGTAGGCACACCACTCCTTTGGCCCTGTCAGTCTGTTTCACCATGCTTGGCTTCAGCAACACCCTGTTTCCCTTCTGGGAAGCCAAGTCTCCCGACCCCTAACCCTCACTTGGGTCTTAACCCAAATTTCCTCTATGGATTGAAACATGTCCCTGTCCATAGGGTGTATTAACAGGCAGTATGTTATCCTCCTGATGGCCTACTCAGTCTGTTTTACCAAATTAGGCTTCACCAAGACCCTGGTTCCCTCCTGGGAAAACAAGTCTCCCCAACCCTAAAACTAATTTGAGTCTCAGGCCTAATTTCCTTTTTGGACTGAAACATACTGCCGTCCACAGAGTGTACCAAATGTCAGTATGGAAGACATCTTGATGTCCCACTCAGTCTGATTCAGCAAGTTAGGCTTCACCAAGGACCCGTTTCCAACCTGGGAAGCCACATCTCCCCAACCCTAACCCTAACTTGAGACTTAACCTGATTTTCTTGTGCAAATTTAACAAACCCCCATCCTCATGTCCTACTAAAAGACAGTAGGCACACGATTCGTTTGGCCCTCTCAGTCTGTTTCACCATGCTTGGCTTCAGCAACACTGTGTTTCCATTCTGGGAAGCCATATCTCCTGACAGCTAACCCTAACTTGGGTCTTAACCCTAATTTTTTTCTTCCGACTGAAACATTTCCCTGTCCACATGGTGTACTAACTGGCAGTATGTTATACTCCTGATGGTCTACTCAGTCGGTTTTACCAATCTAGGCTTCACCAAAACCCTGGTTACATCCTGGGAAGCCAAGTCTCCCCAACCCTAACCCTAATTTGAGTCTCAGGCCTAATTTCCTTTTTGACTGAAACATACCGCTGTCCAGAGAGTGTACCAAATGTCAGTATGGAAGACATCTTGATGTCCCACTCAGTCTGATTCAGCAAGCTAGGCTTCACCAAGGACCCGTTTCCAACCTGGGAAGCCACATCTCCCCAACCCTAACACTCACTTGAGACTTAACCTGATTTTCTTGTGCAAATGTAACAAGCCCCCATCCTCATGTTGTACTAAAGACAGTAGGCACACAATTCCTTTGGCCCTCTCAGTCTGTTTCACCATGCTTGGCTTTAGCAACACCCTGTTTCCCTTCTGGGAAGCCAAGTCTCCACAACCCTAACCCTACCTGGAGTCTTAACCCTAATGTTCTTGTGCGACTGTAACAAACGCCCATCCACAGGTTGACAGTAGGCACACCACTCCTTTGGCCCTGTCAGTCTGTTTCACCATGCTTGGCTTCAGCAACACCCTGTTTCCCTTCTGGGAAGCCAAGTCTCCCGACCCCTAACCCTCACTTGGGTCTTAACCCAAATTTCCTCTATGGAATGAAACATCTCCCTGTCCATAGGGTGTATTAACAGGCAGTATGTTATCCTCCTGATGGCCTACTCAGTCTGTTTTTCCAATCTATGCTTCACCAAGACCCTGGTTCCATCCTGGGAAACCAATTCTCCCCAACCCTAACCCTAATTTGAGTCTTAGCCCTAATTTCCTTTTTGGACTGAAACATACCGCCGTCCACAGAGTGTACCAAATGTCAGTATGGAAGACATCTTGATGTCCCACTCAGTCTGATTCAGCAAGCTAGGCTTCACCAAGGACCTATTTCCAGCCTGGGAAGCCACATCTCCCCAACCCTAACCCTATCTTCTGACTTAACCCTGATTTTCTTGTGCAAATGTAACAAACCCCCATCCTCATGTTGTACTAAAAGACAGTAGGCATACAATTCCTTTGGCCCTCTCAGTCTGTTTCACCATGCTTGGCTTCAGCAACACCCTGTTTCCATTCTGAGAAGCCATGTCTCCTGACCGCTAACCCTAACTTAGGTCTTAACCCTAATTTTTTCTTTGGACTGAAACATTTCCCTGTCCACATGGTGTACTAACTGGCAGTATGTTATCCTCCTGATTGCCTACTCAGTCTGTTTTAGCAATCTAGGCTTCACCAAGACCCTGGTTACATCCTGGGAAGCCAAGTCTCCCCAACCCTAACCCTAATTTGAGTCTCAGGCCAAATTTCCTTTTTGGACTGAAACATACTGCCGTCCACAGAGTGTACCAAATGTCAGTATGGAAGCCATCTTGATGTCCCACTCAGTCTGATCCAGCAAGCTAGGCTTCACCAAGGACGCGTTTCCAACCTGGGAAGCCACATCTCCCCAACCCTAACCCTAACTTGAGACTTAACCTGATTTTCTTGTGCGAATGTAACAAACCCCCATCCTCATGTTCTACTAAAAGACAGTAGGCACACAATTCCTTTGGCCCTCTCAGTCTGTTTCACCATGCTTGGCTTCAGCAACACCCTGTTTCCCTTCTGGGAAGCCATGTCTCCTGACAGCTAACCCTAACTTGGGTCTTAACCCTAATTTTTTCCTTGGACTGAAACATTTCCCTGTCCACATGGTGTACTAACTGGCAGTATGTTATACTCCTGATGGCCTACTCAGTCTGTTATACCAATCTAGGCTTCACCAAAACCCTGGTTACATCCTGGGAAGCCAAGTCTCCCCAACCCTAACCCTAATTTGAGTCTCAGGCCTAATTTCCTTTTTGGACTGAAACATAACGCCGTCCACAGAGTGTACCAAATATCAGTATGGAAGACATCTTGATGTCCCACTCAGTCTGATTCAGCAAGCTAGGCTTCACCAAGGACGCGTTTCCAACCTGGAAAGCCACATCTCCCCAACCCTAACCCTAACTTGACACTTAACCTGATTTTCTTGTGCAAATGTAAGAAACCCCCATCCTCATGTTGTACTAAAAGACAGTAGGCACACAATTCCTTTGGCCCTCTCAGTCTGTTTCACCATGCTTGGCTTCAGCAACACCCTGTTTCCCTTCTGGGAAGCCATGTCTCCTGACCGCTAACCCTAACTTGGGTCTTAACCCTAATTTTTTCTTCCGACTGAAACATTTCCCTGTCCACATGGTGTACTAACTGGCAGTATGTTATACTCCTGATGGTCTACTCAGTCTGTTTTACCAATCTAAGCTTCACCAAAACCCTGGTTACATCCTGGGAAGCCAAGTCTCCCCAACCCTAACCCTAATTTGAGTCTCAGGCCTAATTTCCTTTTTGGACTGAAACATACTGCCATCCACAGAGTGTACCAAATGTCAGTATGGAAGACATCTTGATGTCCCTCTCAGTCTGATTCAGCACGTTAGGCTTTACCAAGGACCCGTTTCCAACCTGGGAAGCCACATCTCCCCATCGCTAGCCCTAACATGAGATTTTACCCTAATTTTCTTGTGCAAATGTAACAAACCCCCATCCTCATGTTCTACTAAAAGACAGTAGGCACACGATTCCTTTGGCCCTCTCAGTCTGTTTCACCATGCTTGGCTTCCGCAACACCCTGTTTCCATTCTGGGAAGCCATGTCTCCAGACCGCTAACCCTAATTTGGGTCTTAACCCTAATTTTTTC
Source organism: Heloderma suspectum (assembly GCF_057233095.1). Taxonomy (NCBI): domain Eukaryota; kingdom Metazoa; phylum Chordata; class Lepidosauria; order Squamata; family Helodermatidae; genus Heloderma; species Heloderma suspectum. Next base: position 148,986,674 of record NC_139461.1, read on the forward strand.
TTTGGACTGAAACATTTCCCTGTCCACATGGTGTACTAACTGGCAGTATGTTATACTCCTGATGGCCTACTCAGTCTGTTTTACCAATCTAGGCTTCACCAAAACCCTGGTTACATCCTGGGAAGCCAAGTCTCCCCAACCCTAACCCTAATTTGAGTCTCAGGCCTAATTTCCTTTTTGGACTGAAACATACTGCCGTCCACAGAGTGTACCAAATGTCAGTATGGAAGACATCTTGATGTCCCACTCAGTCTGATTCAGCAAGTTAGGCTTCACCAAGGACCCGTTTCCAACCTGGGAAGCCACATCTCCCCAACCCTAACCCTCACATGAGACTTAACCTGATTTTCTTGTGCAAATGTAACAAACCCCCATCCTCATGTCCTACTAAAAGACAGTAGGCACACGATTCCTTTGGCCCTCTCAGTCTGTTTCACCATGCTTGGCTTCAGCAACACCCTGTTTCCCTTCTGGGAAGCCAAGTCTCCTGACCCCTAACCCTCACTTGGGTCTTAACCCAAATATCCTCTATGGAATGAAACATCTCCCTCTCCATAGGGTGTATTAACAGGCAGTATGTTATCCTCCTGATGGCCTACTCAGTCTGTTTTACCAATCCATGCTTCACCAAGACCCTGGTTCCATCCTGGGAAACCAATTCTCCCCAACCCTAACCCTAATTTGATTCTTAGCCCTTTTTTCCTTTTTGGACTGAAACATACCGCCGTCCACAGAGTGTACCAAATGTCAGTATGGAAGCCATCTTGATGGCGAATCAGTCTGATTCACCAAGCTAGGCTTCACCAAGAACTCGTTTTCTACCTGGCAAGCCACATCTCCCCATCCCTAGCCCTAACATGAGATTTTACCCCAATTTTCTTGTGCAACTGTAACAAACCGCCGTCCACGCTTTGTAGTAAAAGAAAGAAGGCACCCCGTTCTGATGGCCCACTCAGTCTGTTTTAGCAAGCTTGCCTTCACCAAAGCCCTGTTTCCATTCGGGGAAGCCCAGTCTCCCCAATCCTAACCCTAACCTGGTTTTTAACCCTAATTTCCGTTTGGGAATCAAACATCCCCCGTCCAAACAGTGTTCTAAAAGACAGGAGGCAACCCTTGGTGAAGCCCCACTCACTCTATTTCAACATGCTTGGCTTTTCAGAGGCCCTGGTTCACTCCTGGGAAGCCAAGTCTCCACAACCCAAACCCTACCTGGAGTCTTAACCCTAATGTTCTTGTGCGACTGTAACAAACGCCCATCCACAGGTTGACAGTAGGCACACCACTCCTTTGGCCCTGTCAGTCTGTTTCACCATGCTTGGCTTCAGCAACACCCTGTTTCCCTTCTGGGAAGCCAAGTCTCCCGACCCCTAACCCTCACTTGGGTCTTAACCCAAATTTCCTCTATGGATTGAAACATGTCCCTGTCCATAGGGTGTATTAACAGGCAGTATGTTATCCTCCTGATGGCCTACTCAGTCTGTTTTACCAATCTAGGCTTCACCAGAACCCTGGTTACATCCTGGGAAGCCAAGTCTCCCCAACCCTAACCCTAATTTGAGTCTCAACCCTCATTTCCTTTTTGGACTGAAACATACTGCGGTCTACAGAGTGTGCCAAATGTTAGTATGGAAGACATCTTGATGCCCCACTCAGTCTGATTCAGGAAGTTAAGCTTCACCAAGGAGCCGTTTCCAACCTGGGAAGCCACATCTCCCCAACCCTAACCCTAACTTGAGACTTAACCTGATTTTCTTGTGCAAATGTAACAAACCCCCATCCTCATGTTGTACTAAAAGACAGTAGGTACACAATTCCTTTGGCCCTCTCAGTCTGTTTCACCATGCTTGGCTTCAGCAACACCCTGTTTCCATTCTGGGAAGCCATGTCTCCTGACAGCTAACCCTAACTTAGGTCTTAACCCTAATTTTTTCTTTGGACTGAAACATTTCCCTGTCCACATGGTGTACTAACTGGCAGTATGTTATCCTCCTGATTGCCTACTCAGTCTGTTTTAGCAATCTAGGCTTCACCAAGACCCTGGTTACATCCTGGGAAGCCAAGTCTCCCCAACCCTAACCCTAATTTGAGTCTCAGGCCAAATTTCCTTTTTGGACTGAAACATACTGCCGTCCACAGAGTGTACCAAATGTCAGTATGGAAGCCATCTTGATGTCCCACTCAGTCTGATCCAGCAAGCTAGGCTTCACCAAGGACGCGTTTCCAACCTGGGAAGCCACATCTCCCCAACCCTAACCCTAACTTGAGACTTAACCTGATTTTCTTGTGCGAATGTAACAAACCCCCATCCTCATGTTCTACTAAAAGACAGTAGGCACACAATTCCTTTGGCCCTCTCAGTCTGTTTCACCATGCTTGGCTTCAGCAACACCCTGTTTCCCTTCTGGGAAGCCATGTCTCCTGACAGCTAACCCTAACTTGGGTCTTAACCCTAATTTTTTCCTTGGACTGAAACATTTCCCTGTCCACATGGTGTACTAACTGGCAGTATGTTATACTCCTGATGGCCTACTCAGTCTGTTATACCAATCTAGGCTTCACCAAAACCCTGGTTACATCCTGGGAAGCCAAGTCTCCCCAACCCTAACCCTAATTTGAGTCTCAGGCCTAATTTCCTTTTTGGACTGAAACATAACGCCGTCCACAGAGTGTACCAAATATCAGTATGGAAGACATCTTGATGTCCCACTCAGTCTGATTCAGCAAGCTAGGCTTCACCAAGGACGCGTTTCCAACCTGGAAAGCCACATCTCCCCAACCCTAACCCTAACTTGACACTTAACCTGATTTTCTTGTGCAAATGTAAGAAACCCCCATCCTCATGTTGTACTAAAAGACAGTAGGCACACAATTCCTTTGGCCCTCTCAGTCTGTTTCACCATGCTTGGCTTCAGCAACACCCTGTTTCCCTTCTGGGAAGCCATGTCTCCTGACCGCTAACCCTAACTTGGGTCTTAACCCTAATTTTTTCTTCCGACTGAAACATTTCCCTGTCCACATGGTGTACTAACTGGCAGTATGTTATACTCCTGATGGTCTACTCAGTCTGTTTTACCAATCTAAGCTTCACCAAAACCCTGGTTACATCCTGGGAAGCCAAGTCTCCCCAACCCTAACCCTAATTTGAGTCTCAGGCCTAATTTCCTTTTTGGACTGAAACATACTGCCATCCACAGAGTGTACCAAATGTCAGTATGGAAGACATCTTGATGTCCCTCTCAGTCTGATTCAGCACGTTAGGCTTTACCAAGGACCCGTTTCCAACCTGGGAAGCCACATCTCCCCATCGCTAGCCCTAACATGAGATTTTACCCTAATTTTCTTGTGCAAATGTAACAAACCCCCATCCTCATGTTCTACTAAAAGACAGTAGGCACACGATTCCTTTGGCCCTCTCAGTCTGTTTCACCATGCTTGGCTTCCGCAACACCCTGTTTCCATTCTGGGAAGCCATGTCTCCAGACCGCTAACCCTAATTTGGGTCTTAACCCTAATTTTTTCTTTGGACTGAAACATTTCCCTGTCCACATGGTGTACTAACTGGCAGTATGTTATACTCCTGATGGCCTACTCAGTCTGTTTTACCAATCTAGGCTTCACCAAAACCCTGGTTACATCCTGGGAAGCCAAGTCTCCCCAACCCTAACCCTAATTTGAGTCTCAGGCCTAATTTCCTTTTTGGACTGAAACATACTGCCGTCCACAGAGTGTACCAAATGTCAGTATGGAAGACATCTTGATGTCCCACTCAGTCTGATTCAGCAAGTTAGGCTTCACCAAGGACCCGTTTCCAACCTGGGAAGCCACATCTCCCCAACCCTAACCCTCACATGAGACTTAACCTGATTTTCTTGTGCAAATGTAACAAACCCCCATCCTCATGTCCTACTAAAAGACAGTAGGCACACGATTCCTTTGGCCCTCTCAGTCTGTTTCACCATGCTTGGCTTCAGCAACACCCTGTTTCCCTTCTGGGAAGCCAAGTCTCCTGACCCCTAACCCTCACTTGGGTCTTAACCCAAATATCCTCTATGGAATGAAACATCTCCCTCTCCATAGGGTGTATTAACAGGCAGTATGTTATCCTCCTGATGGCCTACTCAGTCTGTTTTACCAATCCATGCTTCACCAAGACCCTGGTTCCATCCTGGGAAACCAATTCTCCCCAACCCTAACCCTAATTTGATTCTTAGCCCTTTTTTCCTTTTTGGACTGAAACATACCGCCGTCCACAGAGTGTACCAAATGTCAGTATGGAAGCCATCTTGATGGCGAATCAGTCTGATTCACCAAGCTAGGCTTCACCAAGAACTCGTTTTCTACCTGGCAAGCCACATCTCCCCATCCCTAGCCCTAACATGAGATTTTACCCCAATTTTCTTGTGCAACTGTAACAAACCGCCGTCCACGCTTTGTAGTAAAAGAAAGAAGGCACCCCGTTCTGATGGCCCACTCAGTCTGTTTTAGCAAGCTTGCCTTCACCAAAGCCCTGTTTCCATTCGGGGAAGCCCAGTCTCCCCAATCCTAACCCTAACCTGGTTTTTAACCCTAATTTCCGTTTGGGAATCAAACATCCCCCGTCCAAACAGTGTTCTAAAAGACAGGAGGCAACCCTTGGTGAAGCCCCACTCACTCTATTTCAACATGCTTGGCTTTTCAGAGGCCCTGGTTCACTCCTGGGAAGCCAAGTCTCCACAACCCAAACCCTACCTGGAGTCTTAACCCTAATGTTCTTGTGCGACTGTAACAAACGCCCATCCACAGGTTGACAGTAGGCACACCACTCCTTTGGCCCTGTCAGTCTGTTTCACCATGCTTGGCTTCAGCAACACCCTGTTTCCCTTCTGGGAAGCCAAGTCTCCCGACCCCTAACCCTCACTTGGGTCTTAACCCAAATTTCCTCTATGGATTGAAACATGTCCCTGTCCATAGGGTGTATTAACAGGCAGTATGTTATCCTCCTGATGGCCTACTCAGTCTGTTTTACCAATCTAGGCTTCACCAGAACCCTGGTTACATCCTGGGAAGCCAAGTCTCCCCAACCCTAACCCTAATTTGAGTCTCAACCCTCATTTCCTTTTTGGACTGAAACATACTGCGGTCTACAGAGTGTGCCAAATGTTAGTATGGAAGACATCTTGATGCCCCACTCAGTCTGATTCAGGAAGTTAAGCTTCACCAAGGAGCCGTTTCCAACCTGGGAAGCCACATCTCCCCAACCCTAACCCTAACTTGAGACTTAACCTGATTTTCTTGTGCAAATGTAACAAACCCCCATCCTCATGTTGTACTAAAAGACAGTAGGTACACAATTCCTTTGGCCCTCTCAGTCTGTTTCACCATGCTTGGCTTCAGCAACACCCTGTTTCCATTCTGGGAAGCCATGTCTCCTGACAGCTAACCCTAACTTGGGTCTTAACCCTAATTTTCTCTTTGGACTGAAACATTTCCCTGTCCACATGGTGTACTAACTGGCAGTATGTTATACTCCTGAATGCCTACTCAGTCTGTTTTACCAATCTAGGCTTCACCAAAACCCTGGTTACATCCTGGGAAGCCAAGTCTCCCCAACCCTAACCCTAATTTGAGTCTCAACCCTCATTTCCTTTTTGGACTGAAACATACTGCGGTCCACAGAGTGTGCCAAATGTTAGTATGGAAGACATCTTGATGCCCCACTCAGTCTGATTCAGGAAGTTAAGCTTCACCAAGGAGCCGTTTCCAACCTGGGAAGCCACATCTCCCCAACCCTAACCCTAACTTGAGACTTAACCTGATTTTTTTGTGCAAATGTAACAAACCCCCATCCTCATGTTGTACTAAAAGACAGTAGGCACACAGTTCCTTTGGCCCTCTCAGTCTGTTTCACCATGCTTGGCTTCAGCAACACCCTGTTTCCATTCTGGGAAGCCATGTCTCCTGACAGCTAACCCTAACTTGGGTCTTAACCCTAATTTTCTCTTTGGACTGAAACATTTCCCTGTCCACATGGTGTACTAACTGGCAGTATGTTATACTCCGGATGGCCTACTCAGTCTGTTTTACCAATCTAGGCTTCGCCAAAACCCTGGTTACATCCTGAGAAGCCAAGTCTCCCCAACCCTAACCCTAATTTGAGTCTCAGGCCTCATTTTCTTTTGGGACTGAAACATACCGCCGTCCACAGAGTGTACCAAATGTCAGTATGGAAGACATCTTGATGTCCCACTCAGTCTGAATCAGCAAGTTAGGCTTCACCAAGGACCCGTTTCCAACCTGGGAAGCCACATCTCCCCAACCCTAACCCTAACTTGAGACTTAACCTGATTTTCTTGTGCAAATGTAACAAACCCCCATCCTCATGTTGTACTAAAAGACAGTAGGTACACAATTCCTTTGGCCCTCTCAGTCTGTTTCATCATGCTTGGCTTCAGCAACACCCTGTTTCCATTCTGGGAAGCCATGTCTCCTGACAGCTAACCCTAACTTGGGTCTTAACCCTAATTTTCTCTTTGGACTGAAACATTTCCCTGTCCACATGGTGTACTAACTGGCAGTATGTTATACTCCTGAATGCCTACTCAGTCTGTTTTACCAATCTAGGCTTCACCAAAACCCTGGTTACATCCTGGGAAGCCAAGTCTCCCCAACCCTATCCCTAATTTGAGTCTCAACCCTCATTTCCTTTTTGGACTGAAACATACTGCGGTCCACAGAGTGTGCCAAATGTTAGTATGGAAGACATCTTGATGCCCGACTCAGTCTGATTCAGGAAGTTAAGCTTCACCAAGGAGCCGTTTCCAACCTGGGAAGCCACATCTCCCCAACCCTAACCCTAACGTGAGACTTAACCTGATTTTCTTGTGCAAATGTAACAAACCCCCATCCTCATGTTGTACTAAAAGACAGTAGGCACACAATTCCTTTGGCCCTCTCAGTCTGTTTCACCATGCTTGGCTTCAGCAACACCCTGTTTCCATTCTGGGAAGCCATGTCTCCTGACAGCTAACCCTAACTTGGGTCTTAACCCTAATTTTCTCTTTGGACTTAAACATTTCCCTGTCCACATGGTGTACTCACTGGCAGTATGTTATACTCCTGAATGCCTACTCAGTCGGTTTTACCAATCTAGGCTTCACCAAAACCCTGGTTACATCCTGGGAAGCCAAGTCTCCCCAACCCTAACCCTAATTTGAGTCTCAGGCCTCATTTCCTTTTGGGACTGAAACGTACTGCGGTCCACAGAGTGTACCAAATGTAAGTATGGAAGACATCTTGATGCCCCACTCAGTCTGATTCAGCAAGTTAGGCTTCACCAAGGACCCGTTTCCAACCTGGGAAGCCACATCTCCCCAACCCTAACCCTAACTTGAGACTTAACCTGATTTTCTTGTGCAAATGTAACAAACCCCCATCCTCATGTTGTACTAAAAGACAGTAGGCACACAATTCCTTTGGCCCTCTCAGTCTGTTTCACCATGCTTGGCTTCAGCAACACCCTGTTTCCATTCTGGGAAGCCATGTCTCCTGACAGCTAACCCTAACTTGGGTCTTAACCCTAATTTTCTCTTTGGACTGAAACATTTCCCTGTCCACATGGTGTACTAACTGGCAGTATGTTATACTCCTGAATGCCTACTCAGTCTGTTTTACCAATCTAGGCTTCACCAAAACCCCGGTTACATCCTGGGAAGCCAAGTCTCCCCAACCCTAACCCTAATTTGAGTCTCAACCCTCATATCCTTTTTGGACTGAAACGTACTGCGGTCCAAAGAGTGTGCAAAATGTAAGTATGGAAGACATCTTGATGCCACACTCAGGCTGATTCAGGAAGTTAAGCTTCACCAAGGAGCCGTTTCCAACCTGGGAAGCCACATCTCCCCAACCCTAACCCTAACTTGAGACTTAACCTGATTTTCTTGTGCAAATGTAACAACCCCCCATCCTCATGTTCTACTAAAAGACAATAGGCACACAATTCCTTTGGCCCTCTCAGTCTGTTTCACCATGCTTGGCTTCAGCAACACCCTGTTTCCATTCTGGGAAGCCATGTCTCCTGACCGATAACCCTCACTTGGGTCTTAACCCTAATTTTCTCTTTGGAATGAAACATTTCCCTGTCCACATGGTGTACTCACTGGCAGTATGTTATACTCCGGTTGGCCTACTCAGTCTGTTTTACCAATCTAGGCTTCACCAAAACCCTGGTTACATCCTGGGAAGCCAAGTCTCCCCAACCCTAACCCTAATTTGAGTCTCAGGCCTCATTTTCTTTTGGGACTGAAACATACCGCCGTCCACAGAGTGTACCAAATGTCAGTATGGAAGACATCTTGATGTCCCACTCAGTCTGATTCAACAAGCTAGGCTTCACCAAGGACCCGTTTCCAACCTGGGAAGCCACATCTCCCCAACCCAACCCTAACTTGAGACTTAACCTGATTTTCTTGTGCAAATGTAACAAACCCCCATCCTCATGTTGTACTAAAAGACAGTAGGCACACAATTCCGTTGGCCCTCTCAGTCTGTTTCACCATGCTTGGCTTCAGCAACACCCTGTTTCCATTCCGGGAAGCCATGTCTCCTGACCGCTAACCCTAACTTGGGTCTTAACCCTAATTTTCTCTTTGGACTGAAACATTTCCCTGTCCACATGGTGTACTAACTGGCAGTATGTTATACTCCTGAATGCCTACTCAGTCTGTTTTACCAATCTAGGCTTCACCAAAACCCTGGTTACATCCTGGGAAGCCAAGTCTCCCCAACCCTAACCCTAATTTGAGTCTCAGGCCTCATTTCCTTTTGGGACTGAAACGTACTGCGGTCCACAGAGTGTGCAAAATGTAAGTATGGAAGACATCTTGATGCCCCACTCAGGCTGATTCAGGAAGTTAAGCTTCACCAAGGATCCGTTTCCAACCTGGGAAGCCACATCTCCCTAACCCTAACCGTAACTTGAGACTTAACCTGATTTTCTTGTGCAAATGTAACAAACCCCCATCCTCATGTTGTACTAAAAGACAGTAGGTACACAATTCCTTTGGCCCTCTCAGTCTGTTTCACCATGCTTGGCTTCAGCAACACCCTGTTTCCATTCTGGGAAGCCATGTCTCCTGACAGCTAACCCTAACTTGGGTCTTAACCCTAATTTTCTCTTTGGACTGAAACATTTCCCTGTCCACATGGTGTACTAACTGGCAGTATGTTATACTCCTGAATGCCTACTCAGTCTGTTTTACCAATCTAGGCTTCACCAAAACCCTGGTTACATCCTGGGAAGCCAAGTCTCCCCAACCCTAACCCTAATTTGAGTCTCAACCCTCATTTCCTTTTTGGACTGAAACATACTGCGGTCCACAGAGTGTGCCAAATGTTAGTATGGAAGACATCTTGATGCCCCACTCAGTCTGATTCAGGAAGTTAAGCTTCACCAAGGAGCCGTTTCCAACCTGGGAAGCCACATCTCCCCAACCCTAACCCTAACTTGAGACTTAACCAGATTTTCTTGTGCAAATGTAACAAACCCCCATCCTCATGTTGTACTAAAAGACAGTAGGTACACAATTCCTTTGGCCCTCTCAGTCTGTTTCCCCATGCTTGGCTTCAGCAACACCCTGTTTCCATTCTGGGAAGCCATGTCTCCTGACAGCTAACCCTAACTTGGGTCTTAACCCTAATTTTTTCTTTGGACTGAAACATTTCCCTGTCCACATGGTGTACTAAGTGGCAGTATGTTATACTCCGGATGGCCTACTCAGTCTGTTTTACCAATCTAGGCTTCGCCAAAACCCTGGTTACATCCTGAGAAGCCAAGTCTCCCCAACCCTAACCCTAATTTGAGTCTCAGGCCTCATTTCCTTTTGGGACTGAAACATACCGCCGTCCACAAAGGGTACCAAATGTCAGTATGGAAGACATCTTGATGTCCCACTCAGTCTGAATAAGCAAGTTAGGCTTCACCAAGGACCCGTTTCCAACCTGGGAAGCCACATCTCCCCAACCCTAACCCTAACTTGAGACTTAACCTGATTTTCTTGTGCAAATGTAACAAACCCCCATCCTCATGTTGTACTAAAAGACAGTAGGTACACAATTCCTTTGGCCCTCTCAGTCTGTTTCATCATGCTTGGCTTCAGCAAAACCCTGTTTCCATTCTGGGAAGCCATGTCTCCTGACAGCTAACCCTAACTTGGGTCTTAACCCTAATTTTCTCTTTGGACTGAAACATTTCCCTGTCCACATGGTGTACTAACTGGCAGTATGTTATACTCCTGAATGCCTACTCAGTCTGTTTTACCAATCTAGGCTTCACCAAAACCCTGGTTACATCCTGGGAAGCCAAGTCTCCCCAACCCTAACCCTAATTTGAGTCTCAACCCTCATTTCCTTTTTGGACTGAAACATACTGCGGTCCACAGAGTGTGCCAAATGTTAGTATGGAAGACATCTTGATGCCCCACTCAGTCTGATTCAGGAAGTTAAGCTTCACCAAGGAGCCGTTTCCAACCTGGGAAGCCACATCTCCCCAACCCTAACCCTAACTTGAGACTTAACCTGATTTTCTTGTGCAAATGTAACAACCCCCCATCCTCATGTTGTACTAAAAGACAATAGGCACACAATTCCTTTGGCCCTCTCAGTCTGTTTCACCATGCTTGGCTTCAGCAACACCCTGTTTCCATTCTGGGAAGCCATGTCTCCTGACCGATAACCCTCACTTGGGTCTTAACCCTAATTTTCTCTTTGGAATGAAACATTTCCCTGTCCACATGGTGTACTCACTGGCAGTATGTTATACTCCGGTTGGCCTACTCAGTCTGTTTTACCAATCTAGGCTTCACCAAAACCCTGATTACATCCTGGGAAGCCAAGTCTCCCCAACCCTAACCCTAATTTGAGTCTCAGGCCTCATTTTCTTTTGGGACTGAAACATACCGCCGTCCACAGAGTGTACCAAATGTCAGTATGGAAGACATCTTGATGTCCCACTCAGTCTGATTCAGCAAGCTAGGCTTCACCAAGGACCCGTTTCCAACCTGGGAAGCCACATCTCCCCAACCCAACCCTAACTTGAGACTTAACCTGATTTTCTTGTGCAAATGTAACAAACCCCCATCCTCATGTTGTACTAAAAGACAGTAGGCACACAATTCCGTTGGCCCTCTCAGTCTGTTTCACCATGCTTGGCTTCAGCAACACCCTGTTTCCATTCCGGGAAGCCATGTCTCCTGACCGCTAACCCTAACTTGGGTCTTAACCCTAATTTTCTCTTTGGACTGAAACATTTCCCTGTCCACATGGTGTACTAACTGGCAGTATGTTATACTCCTGAATGCCTACTCAGTCTGTTTTACCAATCTAGGCTTCACCAAAACCCTGGTTACATCCTGGGAAGCCAAGTCTCCCCAACCCTAACCCTAATTTGAGTCTCAGGCCTCATTTCCTTTTTGGACTGAAACATACTGTCATCCACAGAGTGTACCAAATGTCAGTATGGAAGACATCTTGATGTCCCTCTCAGTCTGATTCAGCACGTTAGGCTTCACCAAGGACCCGTTTCCAACCTGGGAAGCCACATCTCCCCAACCCTAACCCTAACTTGAGACTTAACCTGATTTCGTTGTGCAAATGTAACAAACCCCCATCCTCATGTTGTACTAAAAGACAGTAGGCACACAATTCCTTTGGCCCTCTCAGTCTGTTTCACCATGATTGGCTTCAGCAACACCGTGTTTCCATTCTGGGAAGCCATATCTCCTGACCGCTAACCCTAACTTGGGTCTTAACCCTAATTTTTTTTTGGACTGAAACATTTCCCTGTCCACATGGTGTACTAACTGGCAGTATGTTATACTCCTGATGGTCTACTCAGTCGGTTTTACCAATCTAGGCTTCACCAAAACCCTGGTTACATCCTGGGAAGCCAAGTCTCCCCAACCCTAACCCTAATTTGAGTGTCAGGCCTAATTTCCTTTTTGACTGAAACATACCGCCGTCCACAGAGTGTACCAAATGTCAGTATGGAAGACATCTTGATGTCCCACTCAGTCTGATTCAGCAAGCTAGGCTTCACCAAGGACCCGTTTCCAACCTGGGAAGCCACATCTCCCCAACCCTAACACTCACTTGAGACTTAACCTGATTTTCTTGTGCAAATGTAACAAACCCCCATCCTCATGTTGTACTAAAGACAGTAGGCACACAATTCCTTTGGCCCTCTCAGTCTGTTTCACCATGCTTGGCTTTAGCAACACCCTGTTTCCCTTCTGGGAAGCCAAGTCTCCCGACCCCTAACCCTCTCTTGGGTCTTAACCCAAATATCCTCTATGGAATGAAACATGTCCCTGTCCATAGGGTGTATTAACAGGCAGTATGTTATCCTCCTGATGGCCTACTCAGTCTGTTTTACCAATCTATGCTTCACCAAGACCCCGGTTCCATCCTGGGAAACCAATTCTCCCCAACCCTAACCCTAATTTGAGTCTTAGCCCTTTTTTCCTTTTTGGACTGAAACATACCGCCGTCCACAGAGTGTACCAAATGTCAGTATGGAAGCCATCTTGATGGCGACTCAGTCTGATTCACCAAGCTAGGCTTCACCAAGAACTCGTTTTCTTCCTGGCAAGCCACAGCTCCCCATCCCTAGCCCTAACATGAGATTTTACTCCAATTTTCTTGTGCAACTGTAACAAACCGCCGTCCACGCTTTGTAGTAAAAGAAAGAAGGCACCCCGTTCTGATGGCCCACTCAGTCTGTTTTAGCAAGCTTGCCTTCACCAAAGCCCTGTTTCCATTCGGGGAAGCCCAGTCTCCCCAATCCTAACCCTAACCTGGGTTTTAACCCTAATTTCCGTTTGGGAATCAAACATCCCCCGTCCAAACAGTGTTCTAAAAGACAGGAGGCAACCCTTGGTGAAGCCCCACTCACTCTATTTCAACATGCTTGGCTTTTCAGAGGCCCTGGTTCACTCCTGGGAAGCCAAGTCTCCACAACCCTAACCCTACCTGGAGTCTTAACCCTAATGTTCTTGTATGACTGTAACAAACGCCCATTCACAGGTTGACAGTAGGCACACCACTCCTTTGGCCCTGTCAGTCTGTTTCACCATGCTTGGCTTCAGCAACACCCTGTTTCCCTTCTGGGAAGCCAAGTCTCCCGACCCCTAACCCTCACTTGGGTCTTAACCCAAATTTCCTCTATGGATTGAAACATGTCCCTGTCCATAGGGTGTATTAACAGGCAGTATGTTATCCTCCTGATGGCCTACTCAGTCTGTTTTACCAAATTAGGCTTCACCAAGACCCTGGTTCCCTCCTGGGAAAACAAGTCTCCCCAACCCTAAAACTAATTTGAGTCTCAGGCCTAATTTCCTTTTTGGACTGAAACATACTGCCGTCCACAGAGTGTACCAAATGTCAGTATGGAAGACATCTTGATGTCCCACTCAGTCTGATTCAGCAAGTTAGGCTTCACCAAGGACCCGTTTCCAACCTGGGAAGCCACATCTCCCCAACCCTAACCCTAACTTGAGACTTAACCTGATTTTCTTGTGCAAATTTAACAAACCCCCATCCTCATGTCCTACTAAAAGACAGTAGGCACACGATTCGTTTGGCCCTCTCAGTCTGTTTCACCATGCTTGGCTTCAGCAACACTGTGTTTCCATTCTGGGAAGCCATATCTCCTGACAGCTAACCCTAACTTGGGTCTTAACCCTAATTTTTTTCTTCCGACTGAAACATTTCCCTGTCCACATGGTGTACTAACTGGCAGTATGTTATACTCCTGATGGTCTACTCAGTCGGTTTTACCAATCTAGGCTTCACCAAAACCCTGGTTACATCCTGGGAAGCCAAGTCTCCCCAACCCTAACCCTAATTTGAGTCTCAGGCCTAATTTCCTTTTTGACTGAAACATACCGCTGTCCAGAGAGTGTACCAAATGTCAGTATGGAAGACATCTTGATGTCCCACTCAGTCTGATTCAGCAAGCTAGGCTTCACCAAGGACCCGTTTCCAACCTGGGAAGCCACATCTCCCCAACCCTAACACTCACTTGAGACTTAACCTGATTTTCTTGTGCAAATGTAACAAACCCCCATCCTCATGTTGTACTAAAGACAGTAGGCACACAATTCCTTTGGCCCTCTCAGTCTGTTTCACCATGCTTGGCTTTAGCAACACCCTGTTTCCCTTCTGGGAAGCCAAGTCTCCACAACCCTAACCCTACCTGGAGTCTTAACCCTAATGTTCTTGTGCGACTGTAACAAACGCCCATCCACAGGTTGACAGTAGGCACACCACTCCTTTGGCCCTGTCAGTCTGTTTCACCATGCTTGGCTTCAGCAACACCCTGTTTCCCTTCTGGGAAGCCAAGTCTCCCGACCCCTAACCCTCACTTGGGTCTTAACCCAAATTTCCTCTATGGAATGAAACATCTCCCTGTCCATAGGGTGTATTAACAGGCAGTATGTTATCCTCCTGATGGCCTACTCAGTCTGTTTTTCCAATCTATGCTTCACCAAGACCCTGGTTCCATCCTGGGAAACCAATTCTCCCCAACCCTAACCCTAATTTGAGTCTTAGCCCTAATTTCCTTTTTGGACTGAAACATACCGCCGTCCACAGAGTGTACCAAATGTCAGTATGGAAGACATCTTGATGTCCCACTCAGTCTGATTCAGCAAGCTAGGCTTCACCAAGGACCTATTTCCAGCCTGGGAAGCCACATCTCCCCAACCCTAACCCTATCTTCTGACTTAACCCTGATTTTCTTGTGCAAATGTAACAAACCCCCATCCTCATGTTGTACTAAAAGACAGTAGGCATACAATTCCTTTGGCCCTCTCAGTCTGTTTCACCATGCTTGGCTTCAGCAACACCCTGTTTCCATTCTGAGAAGCCATGTCTCCTGACCGCTAACCCTAACTTAGGTCTTAACCCTAATTTTTTCTTTGGACTGAAACATTTCCCTGTCCACATGGTGTACTAACTGGCAGTATGTTATCCTCCTGATTGCCTACTCAGTCTGTTTTAGCAATCTAGGCTTCACCAAGACCCTGGTTACATCCTGGGAAGCCAAGTCTCCCCAACCCTAACCCTAATTTGAGTCTCAGGCCAAATTTCCTTTTTGGACTGAAACATACTGCCGTCCACAGAGTGTACCAAATGTCAGTATGGAAGCCATCTTGATGTCCCACTCAGTCTGATCCAGCAAGCTAGGCTTCACCAAGGACGCGTTTCCAACCTGGGAAGCCACATCTCCCCAACCCTAACCCTAACTTGAGACTTAACTTGATTTTCTTGTGCGAATGTAACAAACCCCCATCCTCATGTTCTACTAAAAGACAGTAGGCACACAATTCCTTTGGCCCTCTCAGTCTGTTTCACCATGCTTGGCTTCAGCAACACCCTGTTTCCCTTCTGGGAAGCCATGTCTCCTGACAGCTAACCCTAACTTGGGTCTTAACCCTAATTTTTTCCTTGGACTGAAACATTTCCCTGTCCACATGGTGTACTAACTGGCAGTATGTTATACTCCTGATGGCCTACTCAGTCTGTTATACCAATCTAGGCTTCACCAAAACCCTGGTTACATCCTGGGAAGCCAAGTCTCCCCAACCCTAACCCTAATTTGAGTCTCAGGCCTAATTTCCTTTTTGGACTGAAACATAACGCCGTCCACAGAGTGTACCAAATGTCAGTATGGAAGACATCTTGATGTCCCACTCAGTCTGATTCAGCAAGCTAGGCTTCACCAAGGACGCGTTTCCAACCTGGAAAGCCACATCTCCCCAACCCTAACCCTAACTTGACACTTAACCTGATTTTCTTGTGCAAATGTAAGAAACCCCCATCCTCATGTTGTACTAAAAGACAGTAGGCACACAATTCCTTTGGCCCTCTCAGTCTGTTTCACCATGCTTGGCTTCAGCAACACCCTGTTTCCCTTCTGGGAAGCCATGTCTCCTGACCGCTAACCCTAACTTGGGTCTTAACCCTAATTTTTTCTTCCGACTGAAACATTTCCCTGTCCACATGGTGTACTAACTGGCAGTATGTTATACTCCTGATGGTCTACTCAGTCTGTTTTACCAATCTAGGCTTCACCAAAACCCTGGTTACATCCTGGGAAGCCAAGTCTCCCCAACCCTAACCCTAATTTGAGTCTCAGGCCTAATTTCCTTTTTGGACTGAAACATACTGCCATCCACAGAGTGTACCAAATGTCAGTATGGAAGACATCTTGATGTCCCTCTCAGTCTGATTCAGCACGTTAGGCTTTACCAAGGACCCGTTTCCAACCTGGGAAGCCACATCTCCCCATCGCTAGCCCTAACATGAGATTTTACCCTAATTTTCTTGTGCAAATGTAACAAACCCCCATCCTCATGTTCTACTAAAAGACAGTAGGCACACGATTCCTTTGGCCCTCTCAGTCTGTTTCACCATGCTTGGCTTCCGCAACACCCTGTTTCCATTCTGGGAAGCCATGTCTCCAGACCGCTAACCCTAATTTGGGTCTTAACCCTAATTTTTTCTTTGGACTGAAACATTTCCCTGTCCACATGGTGTACTAACTGGCAGTATGTTATACTCCTGATGGCCTACTCAGTCTGTTTTACCAATCTAGGCTTCACCAAAACCCTGGTTACATCCTGGGAAGCCAAGTCTCCCCAACCCTAACCCTAATTTGAGTCTCAGGCCTAATTTCCTTTTTGGACTGAAACATACTGCCGTCCACAGAGTGTACCAAATGTCAGTATGGAAGACATCTTGATGTCCCACTCAGTCTGATTCAGCAAGTTAGGCTTCACCAAGGACCCGTTTCCAACCTGGGAAGCCACATCTCCCCAACCCTAACCCTCACATGAGACTTAACCTGATTTTCTTGTGCAAATGTAACAAACCCCCATCCTCATGTCCTACTAAAAGACAGTAGGCACACGATTCCTTTGGCCCTCTCAGTCTGTTTCACCATGCTTGGCTTCAGCAACACCCTGTTTCCCTTCTGGGAAGCCAAGTCTCCTGACCCCTAACCCTCACTTGGGTCTTAACCCAAATATCCTCTATGGAATGAAACATCTCCCTCTCCATAGGGTGTATTAACAGGCAGTATGTTATCCTCCTGATGGCCTACTCAGTCTGTTTTACCAATCCATGCTTCACCAAGACCCTGGTTCCATCCTGGGAAACCAATTCTCCCCAACCCTAACCCTAATTTGATTCTTAGCCCTTTTTTCCTTTTTGGACTGAAACATACCGCCGTCCACAGAGTGTACCAAATGTCAGTATGGAAGCCATCTTGATGGCGACTCAGTCTGATTCACCAAGCTAGGCTTCACCAAGAACTCGTTTTCTTCCTGGCAAGCCACATCTCCCCATCCCTAGCCCTAACATGAGATTTTACTCCAATTTTCTTGTGCAACTGTAACAAACCGCCGTCCACGCTTTGTAGTAAAAGAAAGAAGGCACCCCGTTCTGATGGCCCACTCAGTCTGTTTTAGCAAGCTTGCCTTCACCAAAGCCCTGTTTCCATTCGGGGAAGCCCAGTCTCCCCAATCCTAACCCTAACCTGGGTTTTAACCCTAATTTCCGTTTGGGAATCAAACATCCCCCGTCCAAACAGTGTTCTAAAAGACAGGAGGCAACCCTTGGTGAAGCCCCACTCACTCTATTTCAACATGCTTGGCTTTTCAGAGGCCCTGGTTCACTCCTGGGAAGCCAAGTCTCCACAACCCTAACCCTACCTGGAGTCTTAACCCTAATGTTCTTGTATGACTGTAACAAACGCCCA
Source organism: Heloderma suspectum (assembly GCF_057233095.1). NCBI lineage: Eukaryota > Metazoa > Chordata > Lepidosauria > Squamata > Helodermatidae > Heloderma > Heloderma suspectum. The sequence continues at coordinate 149,004,468 of NC_139461.1, forward strand.
TTCACAGGTTGACAGTAGGCACACCACTCCTTTGGCCCTGTCAGTCTGTTTCACCATGCTTGGCTTCAGCAACACCCTGTTTCCCTTCTGGGAAGCCAAGTCTCCCGACCCCTAACCCTCACTTGGGTCTTAACCCAAATTTCCTCTATGGATTGAAACATGTCCCTGTCCATAGGGTGTATTAACAGGCAGTATGTTATCCTCCTGATGGCCTACTCAGTCTGTTTTACCAAATTAGGCTTCACCAAGACCCTGGTTCCCTCCTGGGAAAACAAGTCTCCCCAACCCTAAAACTAATTTGAGTCTCAGGCCTAATTTCCTTTTTGGACTGAAACATACTGCCGTCCACAGAGTGTACCAAATGTCAGTATGGAAGACATCTTGATGTCCCACTCAGTCTGATTCAGCAAGTTAGGCTTCACCAAGGACCCGTTTCCAACCTGGGAAGCCACATCTCCCCAACCCTAACCCTAACTTGAGACTTAACCTGATTTTCTTGTGCAAATTTAACAAACCCCCATCCTCATGTCCTACTAAAAGACAGTAGGCACACGATTCGTTTGGCCCTCTCAGTCTGTTTCACCATGCTTGGCTTCAGCAACACTGTGTTTCCATTCTGGGAAGCCATATCTCCTGACAGCTAACCCTAACTTGGGTCTTAACCCTAATTTTTTTCTTCCGACTGAAACATTTCCCTGTCCACATGGTGTACTAACTGGCAGTATGTTATACTCCTGATGGTCTACTCAGTCGGTTTTACCAATCTAGGCTTCACCAAAACCCTGGTTACATCCTGGGAAGCCAAGTCTCCCCAACCCTAACCCTAATTTGAGTCTCAGGCCTAATTTCCTTTTTGACTGAAACATACCGCTGTCCAGAGAGTGTACCAAATGTCAGTATGGAAGACATCTTGATGTCCCACTCAGTCTGATTCAGCAAGCTAGGCTTCACCAAGGACCCGTTTCCAACCTGGGAAGCCACATCTCCCCAACCCTAACACTCACTTGAGACTTAACCTGATTTTCTTGTGCAAATGTAACAAACCCCCATCCTCATGTTGTACTAAAGACAGTAGGCACACAATTCCTTTGGCCCTCTCAGTCTGTTTCACCATGCTTGGCTTTAGCAACACCCTGTTTCCCTTCTGGGAAGCCAAGTCTCCACAACCCTAACCCTACCTGGAGTCTTAACCCTAATGTTCTTGTGCGACTGTAACAAACGCCCATCCACAGGTTGACAGTAGGCACACCACTCCTTTGGCCCTGTCAGTCTGTTTCACCATGCTTGGCTTCAGCAACACCCTGTTTCCCTTCTGGGAAGCCAAGTCTCCCGACCCCTAACCCTCACTTGGGTCTTAACCCAAATTTCCTCTATGGAATGAAACATCTCCCTGTCCATAGGGTGTATTAACAGGCAGTATGTTATCCTCCTGATGGCCTACTCAGTCTGTTTTTCCAATCTATGCTTCACCAAGACCCTGGTTCCATCCTGGGAAACCAATTCTCCCCAACCCTAACCCTAATTTGAGTCTTAGCCCTAATTTCCTTTTTGGACTGAAACATACCGCCGTCCACAGAGTGTACCAAATGTCAGTATGGAAGACATCTTGATGTCCCACTCAGTCTGATTCAGCAAGCTAGGCTTCACCAAGGACCTATTTCCAGCCTGGGAAGCCACATCTCCCCAACCCTAACCCTATCTTCTGACTTAACCCTGATTTTCTTGTGCAAATGTAACAAACCCCCATCCTCATGTTGTACTAAAAGACAGTAGGCATACAATTCCTTTGGCCCTCTCAGTCTGTTTCACCATGCTTGGCTTCAGCAACACCCTGTTTCCATTCTGAGAAGCCATGTCTCCTGACCGCTAACCCTAACTTAGGTCTTAACCCTAATTTTTTCTTTGGACTGAAACATTTCCCTGTCCACATGGTGTACTAACTGGCAGTATGTTATCCTCCTGATTGCCTACTCAGTCTGTTTTAGCAATCTAGGCTTCACCAAGACCCTGGTTACATCCTGGGAAGCCAAGTCTCCCCAACCCTAACCCTAATTTGAGTCTCAGGCCAAATTTCCTTTTTGGACTGAAACATACTGCCGTCCACAGAGTGTACCAAATGTCAGTATGGAAGCCATCTTGATGTCCCACTCAGTCTGATCCAGCAAGCTAGGCTTCACCAAGGACGCGTTTCCAACCTGGGAAGCCACATCTCCCCAACCCTAACCCTAACTTGAGACTTAACCTGATTTTCTTGTGCGAATGTAACAAACCCCCATCCTCATGTTCTACTAAAAGACAGTAGGCACACAATTCCTTTGGCCCTCTCAGTCTGTTTCACCATGCTTGGCTTCAGCAACACCCTGTTTCCCTTCTGGGAAGCCATGTCTCCTGACAGCTAACCCTAACTTGGGTCTTAACCCTAATTTTTTCCTTGGACTGAAACATTTCCCTGTCCACATGGTGTACTAACTGGCAGTATGTTATACTCCTGATGGCCTACTCAGTCTGTTATACCAATCTAGGCTTCACCAAAACCCTGGTTACATCCTGGGAAGCCAAGTCTCCCCAACCCTAACCCTAATTTGAGTCTCAGGCCTAATTTCCTTTTTGGACTGAAACATAACGCCGTCCACAGAGTGTACCAAATGTCAGTATGGAAGACATCTTGATGTCCCACTCAGTCTGATTCAGCAAGCTAGGCTTCACCAAGGACGCGTTTCCAACCTGGAAAGCCACATCTCCCCAACCCTAACCCTAACTTGACACTTAACCTGATTTTCTTGTGCAAATGTAAGAAACCCCCATCCTCATGTTGTACTAAAAGACAGTAGGCACACAATTCCTTTGGCCCTCTCAGTCTGTTTCACCATGCTTGGCTTCAGCAACACCCTGTTTCCCTTCTGGGAAGCCATGTCTCCTGACCGCTAACCCTAACTTGGGTCTTAACCCTAATTTTTTCTTCCGACTGAAACATTTCCCTGTCCACATGGTGTACTAACTGGCAGTATGTTATACTCCTGATGGTCTACTCAGTCTGTTTTACCAATCTAGGCTTCACCAAAACCCTGGTTACATCCTGAGAAGCCAAGTCTCCCCAACCCTAACCCTAATTTGAGTCTCAGGCCTAATTTCCTTTTTGGACTGAAACATACTGCCATCCACAGAGTGTACCAAATGTCAGTATGGAAGACATCTTGATGTCCCTCTCAGTCTGATTCAGCACGTTAGGCTTTACCAAGGACCCGTTTCCAACCTGGGAAGCCACATCTCCCCATCGCTAGCCCTAACATGAGATTTTACCCTAATTTTCTTGTGCAAATGTAACAAACCCCCATCCTCATGTTCTACTAAAAGACAGTAGGCACACGATTCCTTTGGCCCTCTCAGTCTGTTTCACCATGCTTGGCTTCCGCAACACCCTGTTTCCATTCTGGGAAGCCATGTCTCCAGACCGCTAACCCTAATTTGGGTCTTAACCCTAATTTTTTCTTTGGACTGAAACATTTCCCTGTCCACATGGTGTACTAACTGGCAGTATGTTATACTCCTGATGGCCTACTCAGTCTGTTTTACCAATCTAGGCTTCACCAAAACCCTGGTTACATCCTGGGAAGCCAAGTCTCCCCAACCCTAACCCTAATTTGAGTCTCAGGCCTAATTTCCTTTTTGGACTGAAACATACTGCCGTCCACAGAGTGTACCAAATGTCAGTATGGAAGACATCTTGATGTCCCACTCAGTCTGATTCAGCAAGTTAGGCTTCACCAAGGACCCGTTTCCAACCTGGGAAGCCACATCTCCCCAACCCTAACCCTCACATGAGACTTAACCTGATTTTCTTGTGCAAATGTAACAAACCCCCATCCTCATGTCCTACTAAAAGACAGTAGGCACACGATTCCTTTGGCCCTCTCAGTCTGTTTCACCATGCTTGGCTTCAGCAACACCCTGTTTCCCTTCTGGGAAGCCAAGTCTCCTGACCCCTAACCCTCACTTGGGTCTTAACCCAAATATCCTCTATGGAATGAAACATCTCCCTCTCCATAGGGTGTATTAACAGGCAGTATGTTATCCTCCTGATGGCCTACTCAGTCTGTTTTACCAATCCATGCTTCACCAAGACCCTGGTTCCATCCTGGGAAACCAATTCTCCCCAACCCTAACCCTAATTTGATTCTTAGCCCTTTTTTCCTTTTTGGACTGAAACATACCGCCGTCCACAGAGTGTACCAAATGTCAGTATGGAAGCCATCTTGATGGCGAATCAGTCTGATTCACCAAGCTAGGCTTCACCAAGAACTCGTTTTCTACCTGGCAAGCCACATCTCCCCATCCCTAGCCCTAACATGAGATTTTACCCCAATTTTCTTGTGCAACTGTAACAAACCGCCGTCCACGCTTTGTAGTAAAAGAAAGAAGGCACCCCGTTCTGATGGCCCACTCAGTCTGTTTTAGCAAGCTTGCCTTCACCAAAGCCCTGTTTCCATTCGGGGAAGCCCAGTCTCCCCAATCCTAACCCTAACCTGGTTTTTAACCCTAATTTCCGTTTGGGAATCAAACATCCCCCGTCCAAACAGTGTTCTAAAAGACAGGAGGCAACCCTTGGTGAAGCCCCACTCACTCTATTTCAACATGCTTGGCTTTTCAGAGGCCCTGGTTCACTCCTGGGAAGCCAAGTCTCCACAACCCAAACCCTACCTGGAGTCTTAACCCTAATGTTCTTGTGCGACTGTAACAAACGCCCATCCACAGGTTGACAGTAGGCACACCACTCCTTTGGCCCTGTCAGTCTGTTTCACCATGCTTGGCTTCAGCAACACCCTGTTTCCCTTCTGGGAAGCCAAGTCTCCCGACCCCTAACCCTCACTTGGGTCTTAACCCAAATTTCCTCTATGGATTGAAACATGTCCCTGTCCATAGGGTGTATTAACAGGCAGTATGTTATCCTCCTGATGGCCTACTCAGTCTGTTTTACCAAATTAGGCTTCACCAAGACCCTGGTTCCCTCCTGGGAAAACAAGTCTCCCCAACCCTAAAACTAATTTGAGTCTCAGGCCTAATTTCCTTTTTGGACTGAAACATACTGCCGTCCACAGAGTGTACCAAATGTCAGTATGGAAGACATCTTGATGTCCCACTCAGTCTGATTCAGCAAGTTAGGCTTCACCAAGGACCCGTTTCCAACCTGGGAAGCCACATCTCCCCAACCCTAACCCTAACTTGAGACTTAACCTGATTTTCTTGTGCAAATTTAACAAACCCCCATCCTCATGTCCTACTAAAAGACAGTAGGCACACGATTCGTTTGGCCCTCTCAGTCTGTTTCACCATGCTTGGCTTCAGCAACACTGTGTTTCCATTCTGGGAAGCCATATCTCCTGACAGCTAACCCTAACTTGGGTCTTAACCCTAATTTTTTTCTTCCGACTGAAACAATTCCCTGTCCACATGGTGTACTAACTGGCAGTATGTTATACTCCTGATGGTCTACTCAGTCGGTTTTACCAATCTAGGCTTCACCAAAACCCTGGTTACATCCTGGGAAGCCAAGTCTCCCCAACCCTAACCCTAATTTGAGTCTCAGGCCTAATTTCCTTTTTGACTGAAACATACCGCTGTCCAGAGAGTGTACCAAATGTCAGTATGGAAGACATCTTGATGTCCCACTCAGTCTGATTCAGCAAGCTAGGCTTCACCAAGGACCCGTTTCCAACCTGGGAAGCCACATCTCCCCAACCCTAACACTCACTTGAGACTTAACCTGATTTTCTTGTGCAAATGTAACAAACCCCCATCCTCATGTTGTACTAAAGACAGTAGGCACACAATTCCTTTGGCCCTCTCAGTCTGTTTCACCATGCTTGGCTTTAGCAACACCCTGTTTCCCTTCTGGGAAGCCAAGTCTCCACAACCCTAACCCTACCTGGAGTCTTAACCCTAATGTTCTTGTGCGACTGTAACAAACGCCCATCCACAGGTTGACAGTAGGCACACCACTCCTTTGGCCCTGTCAGTCTGTTTCACCATGCTTGGCTTCAGCAACACCCTGTTTCCCTTCTGGGAAGCCAAGTCTCCCGACCCCTAACCCTCACTTGGGTCTTAACCCAAATTTCCTCTATGGAATGAAACATCTCCCTGTCCATAGGGTGTATTAACAGGCAGTATGTTATCCTCCTGATGGCCTACTCAGTCTGTTTTTCCAATCTATGCTTCACCAAGACCCTGGTTCCATCCTGGGAAACCAATTCTCCCCAACCCTAACCCTAATTTGAGTCTTAGCCCTAATTTCCTTTTTGGACTGAAACATACCGCCGTCCACAGAGTGTACCAAATGTCAGTATGGAAGACATCTTGATGTCCCACTCAGTCTGATTCAGCAAGCTAGGCTTCACCAAGGACCTATTTCCAGCCTGGGAAGCCACATCTCCCCAACCCTAACCCTATCTTCTGACTTAACCCTGATTTTCTTGTGCAAATGTAACAAACCCCCATCCTCATGTTGTACTAAAAGACAGTAGGCATACAATTCCTTTGGCCCTCTCAGTCTGTTTCACCATGCTTGGCTTCAGCAACACCCTGTTTCCATTCTGAGAAGCCATGTCTCCTGACCGCTAACCCTAACTTAGGTCTTAACCCTAATTTTTTCTTTGGACTGAAACATTTCCCTGTCCACATGGTGTACTAACTGGCAGTATGTTATCCTCCTGATTGCCTACTCAGTCTGTTTTAGCAATCTAGGCTTCACCAAGACCCTGGTTACATCCTGGGAAGCCAAGTCTCCCCAACCCTAACCCTAATTTGAGTCTCAGGCCAAATTTCCTTTTTGGACTGAAACATACTGCCGTCCACAGAGTGTACCAAATGTCAGTATGGAAGCCATCTTGATGTCCCACTCAGTCTGATCCAGCAAGCTAGGCTTCACCAAGGACGCGTTTCCAACCTGGGAAGCCACATCTCCCCAACCCTAACCCTAACTTGAGACTTAACCTGATTTTCTTGTGCGAATGTAACAAACCCCCATCCTCATGTTCTACTAAAAGACAGTAGGCACACAATTCCTTTGGCCCTCTCAGTCTGTTTCACCATGCTTGGCTTCAGCAACACCCTGTTTCCCTTCTGGGAAGCCATGTCTCCTGACAGCTAACCCTAACTTGGGTCTTAACCCTAATTTTTTCCTTGGACTGAAACATTTCCCTGTCCACATGGTGTACTAACTGGCAGTATGTTATACTCCTGATGGCCTACTCAGTCTGTTATACCAATCTAGGCTTCACCAAAACCCTGGTTACATCCTGGGAAGCCAAGTCTCCCCAACCCTAACCCTAATTTGAGTCTCAGGCCTAATTTCCTTTTTGGACTGAAACATAACGCCGTCCACAGAGTGTACCAAATGTCAGTATGGAAGACATCTTGATGTCCCACTCAGTCTGATTCAGCAAGCTAGGCTTCACCAAGGACGCGTTTCCAACCTGGAAAGCCACATCTCCCCAACCCTAACCCTAACTTGACACTTAACCTGATTTTCTTGTGCAAATGTAAGAAACCCCCATCCTCATGTTGTACTAAAAGACAGTAGGCACACAATTCCTTTGGCCCTCTCAGTCTGTTTCACCATGCTTGGCTTCAGCAACACCCTGTTTCCCTTCTGGGAAGCCATGTCTCCTGACCGCTAACCCTAACTTGGGTCTTAACCCTAATTTTTTCTTCCGACTGAAACATTTCCCTGTCCACATGGTGTACTAACTGGCAGTATGTTATACTCCTGATGGTCTACTCAGTCTGTTTTACCAATCTAAGCTTCACCAAAACCCTGGTTACATCCTGGGAAGCCAAGTCTCCCCAACCCTAACCCTAATTTGAGTCTCAGGCCTAATTTCCTTTTTGGACCGAAACATACTGCCATCCACAGAGTGTACCAAATGTCAGTATGGAAGACATCTTGATGTCCCTCTCAGTCTGATTCAGCACGTTAGGCTTTACCAAGGACCCGTTTCCAACCTGGGAAGCCACATCTCCCCATCGCTAGCCCTAACATGAGATTTTACCCTAATTTTCTTGTGCAAATGTAACAAACCCCCATCCTCATGTTCTACTAAAAGACAGTAGGCACACGATTCCTTTGGCCCTCTCAGTCTGTTTCACCATGCTTGGCTTCCGCAACACCCTGTTTCCATTCTGGGAAGCCATGTCTCCAGACCGCTAACCCTAATTTGGGTCTTAACCCTAATTTTTTCTTTGGACTGAAACATTTCCCTGTCCACATGGTGTACTAACTGGCAGTATGTTATACTCCTGATGGCCTACTCAGTCTGTTTTACCAATCTAGGCTTCACCAAAACCCTGGTTACATCCTGGGAAGCCAAGTCTCCCCAACCCTAACCCTAATTTGAGTCTCAGGCCTAATTTCCTTTTTGGACTGAAACATACTGCCGTCCACAGAGTGTACCAAATGTCAGTATGGAAGACATCTTGATGTCCCACTCAGTCTGATTCAGCAAGTTAGGCTTCACCAAGGACCCGTTTCCAACCTGGGAAGCCACATCTCCCCAACCCTAACCCTCACATGAGACTTAACCTGATTTTCTTGTGCAAATGTAACAAACCCCCATCCTCATGTCCTACTAAAAGACAGTAGGCACACGATTCCTTTGGCCCTCTCAGTCTGTTTCACCATGCTTGGCTTCAGCAACACCCTGTTTCCCTTCTGGGAAGCCAAGTCTCCTGACCCCTAACCCTCACTTGGGTCTTAACCCAAATATCCTCTATGGAATGAAACATCTCCCTCTCCATAGGGTGTATTAACAGGCAGTATGTTATCCTCCTGATGGCCTACTCAGTCTGTTTTACCAATCCATGCTTCACCAAGACCCTGGTTCCATCCTGGGAAACCAATTCTCCCCAACCCTAACCCTAATTTGATTCTTAGCCCTTTTTTCCTTTTTGGACTGAAACATACCGCCGTCCACAGAGTGTACCAAATGTCAGTATGGAAGCCATCTTGATGGCGAATCAGTCTGATTCACCAAGCTAGGCTTCACCAAGAACTCGTTTTCTACCTGGCAAGCCACATCTCCCCATCCCTAGCCCTAACATGAGATTTTACCCCAATTTTCTTGTGCAACTGTAACAAACCGCCGTCCACGCTTTGTAGTAAAAGAAAGAAGGCACCCCGTTCTGATGGCCCACTCAGTCTGTTTTAGCAAGCTTGCCTTCACCAAAGCCCTGTTTCCATTCGGGGAAGCCCAGTCTCCCCAATCCTAACCCTAACCTGGTTTTTAACCCTAATTTCCGTTTGGGAATCAAACATCCCCCGTCCAAACAGTGTTCTAAAAGACAGGAGGCAACCCTTGGTGAAGCCCCACTCACTCTATTTCAACATGCTTGGCTTTTCAGAGGCCCTGGTTCACTCCTGGGAAGCCAAGTCTCCACAACCCAAACCCTACCTGGAGTCTTAACCCTAATGTTCTTGTGCGACTGTAACAAACGCCCATCCACAGGTTGACAGTAGGCACACCACTCCTTTGGCCCTGTCAGTCTGTTTCACCATGCTTGGCTTCAGCAACACCCTGTTTCCCTTCTGGGAAGCCAAGTCTCCCGACCCCTAACCCTCACTTGGGTCTTAACCCAAATTTCCTCTATGGATTGAAACATGTCCCTGTCCATAGGGTGTATTAACAGGCAGTATGTTATCCTCCTGATGGCCTACTCAGTCTGTTTTACCAATCTAGGCTTCACCAGAACCCTGGTTACATCCTGGGAAGCCAAGTCTCCCCAACCCTAACCCTAATTTGAGTCTCAACCCTCATTTCCTTTTTGGACTGAAACATACTGCGGTCTACAGAGTGTGCCAAATGTTAGTATGGAAGACATCTTGATGCCCCACTCAGTCTGATTCAGGAAGTTAAGCTTCACCAAGGAGCCGTTTCCAACCTGGGAAGCCACATCTCCCCAACCCTAACCCTAACTTGAGACTTAACCTGATTTTCTTGTGCAAATGTAACAAACCCCCATCCTCATGTTGTACTAAAAGACAGTAGGTACACAATTCCTTTGGCCCTCTCAGTCTGTTTCACCATGCTTGGCTTCAGCAACACCCTGTTTCCATTCTGGGAAGCCATGTCTCCTGACAGCTAACCCTAACTTGGGTCTTAACCCTAATTTTCTCTTTGGACTGAAACATTTCCCTGTCCACATGGTGTACTAACTGGCAGTATGTTATACTCCTGAATGCCTACTCAGTCTGTTTTACCAATCTAGGCTTCACCAAAACCCTGGTTACATCCTGGGAAGCCAAGTCTCCCCAACCCTAACCCTAATTTGAGTCTCAACCCTCATTTCCTTTTTGGACTGAAACATACTGCGGTCCACAGAGTGTGCCAAATGTTAGTATGGAAGACATCTTGATGCCCCACTCAGTCTGATTCAGGAAGTTAAGCTTCAGCAAGGAGCCGTTTCCAACCTGGGAAGCCACATCTCCCCAACCCTAACCCTAACTTGAGACTTAACCTGATTTTTTTGTGCAAATGTAACAAACCCCCATCCTCATGTTGTACTAAAAGACAGTAGGCACACAATTCCTTTGGCCCTCTCAGTCTGTTTCACCATGCTTGGCTTCAGCAACACCCTGTTTCCATTCTGGGAAGCCATGTCTCCTGACAGCTAACCCTAACTTGGGTCTTAACCCTAATTTTCTCTTTGGACTGAAACATTTCCCTGTCCACATGGTGTACTAACTGGCAGTATGTTATACTCCGGATGGCCTACTCAGTCTGTTTTACCAATCTAGGCTTCGCCAAAACCCTGGTTACATCCTGAGAAGCCAAGTCTCCCCAACCCTAACCCTAATTTGAGTCTCAGGCCTCATTTTCTTTTGGGACTGAAACATACCGCCGTCCACAGAGTGTACCAAATGTCAGTATGGAAGACATCTTGATGTCCCACTCAGTCTGAATCAGCAAGTTAGGCTTCACCAAGGACCCGTTTCCAACCTGGGAAGCCACATCTCCCCAACCCTAACCCTAACTTGAGACTTAACCTGATTTTCTTGTGCAAATGTAACAAACCCCCATCCTCATGTTGTACTAAAAGACAGTAGGTACACAATTCCTTTGGCCCTCTCAGTCTGTTTCATCATGCTTGGCTTCAGCAACACCCTGTTTCCATTCTGGGAAGCCATGTCTCCTGACAGCTAACCCTAACTTGGGTCTTAACCCTAATTTTCTCTTTGGACTGAAACATTTCCCTGTCCACATGGTGTACTAACTGGCAGTATGTTATACTCCTGAATGCCTACTCAGTCTGTTTTACCAATCTAGGCTTCACCAAAACCCTGGTTACATCCTGGGAAGCCAAGTCTCCCCAACCCTATCCCTAATTTGAGTCTCAACCCTCATTTCCTTTTTGGACTGAAACATACTGCGGTCCACAGAGTGTGCCAAATGTTAGTATGGAAGACATCTTGATGCCCGACTCAGTCTGATTCAGGAAGTTAAGCTTCACCAAGGAGCCGTTTCCAACCTGGGAAGCCACATCTCCCCAACCCTAACCCTAACGTGAGACTTAACCTGATTTTCTTGTGCAAATGTAACAAACCCCCATCCTCATGTTGTACTAAAAGACAGTAGGCACACAATTCCTTTGGCCCTCTCAGTCTGTTTCACCATGCTTGGCTTCAGCAACACCCTGTTTCCATTCTGGGAAGCCATGTCTCCTGACAGCTAACCCTAACTTGGGTCTTAACCCTAATTTTCTCTTTGGACTTAAACATTTCCCTGTCCACATGGTGTACTCACTGGCAGTATGTTATACTCCTGAATGCCTACTCAGTCGGTTTTACCAATCTAGGCTTCACCAAAACCCTGGTTACATCCTGGGAAGCCAAGTCTCCCCAACCCTAACCCTAATTTGAGTCTCAGGCCTCATTTCCTTTTGGGACTGAAACGTACTGCGGTCCACAGAGTGTACCAAATGTAAGTATGGAAGACATCTTGATGCCCCACTCAGTCTGATTCAGCAAGTTAGGCTTCACCAAGGACCCGTTTCCAACCTGGGAAGCCACATCTCCCCAACCCTAACCCTAACTTGAGACTTAACCTGATTTTCTTGTGCAAATGTAACAAACCCCCATCCTCATGTTGTACTAAAAGACAGTAGGCACACAATTCCTTTGGCCCTCTCAGTCTGTTTCACCATGCTTGGCTTCAGCAACACCCTGTTTCCATTCTGGGAAGCCATGTCTCCTGACAGCTAACCCTAACTTGGGTCTTAACCCTAATTTTCTCTTTGGACTGAAACATTTCCCTGTCCACATGGTGTACTAACTGGCAGTATGTTATACTCCTGAATGCCTACTCAGTCTGTTTTACCAATCTAGGCTTCACCAAAACCCCGGTTACATCCTGGGAAGCCAAGTCTCCCCAACCCTAACCTAATTTGATTCTCAACCCTCATATCCTTTTTGGACTGAAACGTACTGCGGTCCAAAGAGTGTGCAAAATGTAAGTATGGAAGACATCTTGATGCCACACTCAGGCTGATTCAGGAAGTTAAGCTTCACCAAGGAGCCGTTTCCAACCTGGGAAGCCACATCTCCCCAACCCTAACCCTAACTTGAGACTTAACCTGATTTTCTTGTGCAAATGTAACAACCCCCCATCCTCATGTTCTACTAAAAGACAATAGGCACACAATTCCTTTGGCCCTCTCAGTCTGTTTCACCATGCTTGGCTTCAGCAACACCCTGTTTCCATTCTGGGAAGCCATGTCTCCTGACCGATAACCCTCACTTGGGTCTTAACCCTAATTTTCTCTTTGGAATGAAACATTTCCCTGTCCACATGGTGTACTCACTGGCAGTATGTTATACTCCGGTTGGCCTACTCAGTCTGTTTTACCAATCTAGGCTTCACCAAAACCCTGGTTACATCCTGGGAAGCCAAGTCTCCCCAACCCTAACCCTAATTTGAGTCTCAGGCCTCATTTTCTTTTGGGACTGAAACATACCGCCGTCCACAGAGTGTACCAAATGTCAGTATGGAAGACATCTTGATGTCCCACTCAGTCTGATTCAACAAGCTAGGCTTCACCAAGGACCCGTTTCCAACCTGGGAAGCCACATCTCCCCAACCCAACCCTAACTTGAGACTTAACCTGATTTTCTTGTGCAAATGTAACAAACCCCCATCCTCATGTTGTACTAAAAGACAGTAGGCACACAATTCCGTTGGCCCTCTCAGTCTGTTTCACCATGCTTGGCTTCAGCAACACCCTGTTTCCATTCCGGGAAGCCATGTCTCCTGACCGCTAACCCTAACTTGGGTCTTAACCCTAATTTTCTCTTTGGACTGAAACATTTCCCTGTCCACATGGTGTACTAACTGGCAGTATGTTATACTCCTGAATGCCTACTCAGTCTGTTTTACCAATCTAGGCTTCACCAAAACCCTGGTTACATCCTGGGAAGCCAAGTCTCCCCAACCCTAACCCTAATTTGAGTCTCAGGCCTCATTTCCTTTTGGGACTGAAACGTACTGCGGTCCACAGAGTGTGCAAAATGTAAGTATGGAAGACATCTTGATGCCCCACTCAGGCTGATTCAGGAAGTTAAGCTTCACCAAGGATCCGTTTCCAACCTGGGAAGCCACATCTCCCTAACCCTAACCGTAACTTGAGACTTAACCTGATTTTCTTGTGCAAATGTAACAAACCCCCATCCTCATGTTGTACTAAAAGACAGTAGGTACACAATTCCTTTGGCCCTCTCAGTCTGTTTCACCATGCTTGGCTTCAGCAACACCCTGTTTCCATTCTGGGAAGCCATGTCTCCTGACAGCTAACCCTAACTTGGGTCTTAACCCTAATTTTCTCTTTGGACTGAAACATTTCCCTGTCCACATGGTGTACTAACTGGCAGTATGTTATACTCCTGAATGCCTACTCAGTCTGTTTTACCAATCTAGGCTTCACCAAAACCCTGGTTACATCCTGGGAAGCCAAGTCTCCCCAACCCTAACCCTAATTTGAGTCTCAACCCTCATTTCCTTTTTGGACTGAAACATACTGCGGTCCACAGAGTGTGCCAAATGTTAGTATGGAAGACATCTTGATGCCCCACTCAGTCTGATTCAGGAAGTTAAGCTTCACCAAGGAGCCGTTTCCAACCTGGGAAGCCACATCTCCCCAACCCTAACCCTAACTTGAGACTTAACCAGATTTTCTTGTGCAAATGTAACAAACCCCCATCCTCATGTTGTACTAAAAGACAGTAGGTACACAATTCCTTTGGCCCTCTCAGTCTGTTTCCCCATGCTTGGCTTCAGCAACACCCTGTTTCCATTCTGGGAAGCCATGTCTCCTGACAGCTAACCCTAACTTGGGTCTTAACCCTAATTTTTTCTTTGGACTGAAACATTTCCCTGTCCACATGGTGTACTAAGTGGCAGTATGTTATACTCCGGATGGCCTACTCAGTCTGTTTTACCAATCTAGGCTTCGCCAAAACCCTGGTTACATCCTGAGAAGCCAAGTCTCCCCAACCCTAACCCTAATTTGAGTCTCAGGCCTCATTTCCTTTTGGGACTGAAACATACCGCCGTCCACAAAGGGTACCAAATGTCAGTATGGAAGACATCTTGATGTCCCACTCAGTCTGAATAAGCAAGTTAGGCTTCACCAAGGACCCGTTTCCAACCTGGGAAGCCACATCTCCCCAACCCTAACCCTAACTTGAGACTTAACCTGATTTTCTTGTGCAAATGTAACAAACCCCCATCCTCATGTTGTACTAAAAGACAGTAGGTACACAATTCCTTTGGCCCTCTCAGTCTGTTTCATCATGCTTGGCTTCAGCAAAACCCTGTTTCCATTCTGGGAAGCCATGTCTCCTGACAGCTAACCCTAACTTGGGTCTTAACCCTAATTTTCTCTTTGGACTGAAACATTTCCCTGTCCACATGGTGTACTAACTGGCAGTATGTTATACTCCTGAATGCCTACTCAGTCTGTTTTACCAATCTAGGCTTCACCAAAACCCTGGTTACATCCTGGGAAGCCAAGTCTCCCCAACCCTAACCCTAATTTGAGTCTCAACCCTCATTTCCTTTTTGGACTGAAACATACTGCGGTCCACAGAGTGTGCCAAATGTTAGTATGGAAGACATCTTGATGCCCCACTCAGTCTGATTCAGGAAGTTAAGCTTCACCAAGGAGCCGTTTCCAACCTGGGAAGCCACATCTCCCCAACCCTAACCCTAACTTGAGACTTAACCTGATTTTCTTGTGCAAATGTAACAACCCCCCATCCTCATGTTGTACTAAAAGACAATAGGCACACAATTCCTTTGGCCCTCTCAGTCTGTTTCACCATGCTTGGCTTCAGCAACACCCTGTTTCCATTCTGGGAAGCCATGTCTCCTGACCGATAACCCTCACTTGGGTCTTAACCCTAATTTTCTCTTTGGAATGAAACATTTCCCTGTCCACATGGTGTACTCACTGGCAGTATGTTATACTCCGGTTGGCCTACTCAGTCTGTTTTACCAATCTAGGCTTCACCAAAACCCTGATTACATCCTGGGAAGCCAAGTCTCCCCAACCCTAACCCTAATTTGAGTCTCAGGCCTCATTTTCTTTTGGGACTGAAACATACCGCCGTCCACAGAGTGTACCAAATGTCAGTATGGAAGACATCTTGATGTCCCACTCAGTCTGATTCAGCAAGCTAGGCTTCACCAAGGACCCGTTTCCAACCTGGGAAGCCACATCTCCCCAACCCAACCCTAACTTGAGACTTAACCTGATTTTCTTGTGCAAATGTAACAAACCCCCATCCTCATGTTGTACTAAAAGACAGTAGGCACACAATTCCGTTGGCCCTCTCAGTCTGTTTCACCATGCTTGGCTTCAGCAACACCCTGTTTCCATTCCGGGAAGCCATGTCTCCTGACCGCTAACCCTAACTTGGGTCTTAACCCTAATTTTCTCTTTGGACTGAAACATTTCCCTGTCCACATGGTGTACTAACTGGCAGTATGTTATACTCCTGAATGCCTACTCAGTCTGTTTTACCAATCTAGGCTTCACCAAAACCCCGGTTACATCCTGGGAAGCCAAGTCTCCCCAACCCTAACCCTAATTTGATTCTCAACCCTCATATCCTTTTTGGACTGAAACGTACTGCGGTCCAAAGAGTGTGCAAAATGTAAGTATGGAAGACATCTTGATGCCACACTCAGGCTGATTCAGGAAGTTAAGCTTCACCAAGGACCCGTTTCCAACCTGGGAAGCCACATCTCCCCAACCCTAACCCTAACTTGAGACTTAACCTGATTTTCTTGTGCAAATGTAACAACCCCCCATCCTCATGTTCTACTAAAAGACAATAGGCACACAATTCCTTTGGCCCTCTCAGTCTGTTTCACCATGCTTGGCTTCAGCAACACCCTGTTTCCATTCTGGGAAGCCATGTCTCCTGACCGATAACCCTCACTTGGGTCTTAACCCTAATTTTCTCTTTGGAATGAAACATTTCCCTGTCCACATGGTGTACTCACTGGCAGTATGTTATACTCCGGTTGGCCTACTCAGTCTGTTTTACCAATCTAGGCTTCACCAAAACCCTGGTTACATCCTGGGAAGCCAAGTCTCCCCAACCCTAACCCTAATTTGAGTCTCAGGCCTCATTTTCTTTTGCGACTGAAACATACCGCCGTCCACAGAGTGTACCAAATGTCAGTATGGAAGACATCTTGATGTCCCACTCAGTCTGATTCAACAAGCTAGGCTTCACCAAGGACCCGTTTCCAACCTGGGAAGCCACATCTCCCCAACCCAACCCTAACTTGAGACTTAACCTGATTTTCTTGTGCAAATGTAACAAACCCCCATCCTCATGTTGTACTAAAAGACAGTAGGCACACAATTCCGTTGGCCCTCTCAGTCTGTTTCACCATGCTTGGCTTCAGCAACACCCTGTTTCCATTCCGGGAAGCCATGTCTCCTGACCGCTAACCCTAACTTGGGTCTTAACCCTAATTTTCTCTTTGGACTGAAACATTTCCCTGTCCACATGGTGTACTAACTGGCAGTATGTTATACTCCTGAATGCCTACTCAGTCTGTTTTACCAATCTAGGCTTCACCAAAACCCTGGTTACATCCTGGGAAGCCAAGTCTCCCCAACCCTAACCCTAATTTGAGTCTCAGGCCTCATTTCCTTTTGGGACTGAAACGTACTGCGGTCCACAGAGTGTGCAAAATGTAAGTATGGAAGACATCTTGATGCCCCACTCAGGCTGATTCAGGAAGTTAAGCTTCACCAAGGATCCGTTTCCAACCTGGGAAGCCACATCTCCCTAACCCTAACCGTAACTTGAGACTTAACCTGATTTTCTTGTGCAAATGTAACAAACCCCCATCCTCATGTTGTACTAAAAGACAGTAGGCACACAATTCCTTTGGCCCTCTCAGTCTGTTTCACCATGCTTGGCTTCAGCAACACCCTGTTTCCATTCTGGGAAGCCATGTCTCCTGACAGCTAACCCTAACTTGGGTCTTAACCCTAATTTTCTCTTTGGACTGAAACATTTCCCTGTCCACATGGTGTACTAACTGGCAGTATGTTATACTCCTGAATGCCTACTCAGTCTGTTTTACCAATCTAGGCTTCACCAAAACCCTGGTTACATCCTGGGAAGCCAAGTCTCCCCAACCCTAACCCTAATTTGAGTCTCAACCCTCATTTCCTTTTTGGACTGAAACATACTGCGGTCCACAGAGTGTGCCAAATGTTAGTATGGAAGACATCTTGATGCCCCACTCAGTCTGATTCAGGAAGTTAAGCTTCACCAAGGAGCCGTTTCCAACCTGGGAAGCCACATCTCCCCAACCCTAACCCTAACTTGAGACTTAACCAGATTTTCTTGTGCAAATGTAACAAACCCCCATCCTCATGTTGTACTAAAAGACAGTAGGTACACAATTCCTTTGGCCCTCTCAGTCTGTTTCCCCATGCTTGGCTTCAGCAACACCCTGTTTCCATTCTGGGAAGCCATGTCTCCTGACAGCTAACCCTAACTTGGGTCTTAACCCTAATTTTTTCTTTGGACTGAAACATTTCCCTGTCCACATGGTGTACTAACTGGCAGTATGTTATACTCCGGATGGCCTACTCAGTCTGTTTTACCAATCTAGGCTTCGCCAAAACCCTGGTTACATCCTGAGAAGCCAAGTCTCCCCAACCCTAACCCTAATTTGAGTCTCAGGCCTCATTTCCTTTTGGGACTGAAACATACCGCCGTCCACAAAGGGTACCAAATGTCAGTATGGAAGACATCTTGATGTCCCACTCAGTCTGAATCAGCAAGTTAGGCTTCACCAAGGACCCGTTTCCAACCTGGGAAGCCACATCTCCCCAACCCTAACCCTAACTTGAGACTTAACCTGATTTTCTTGTGCAAATGTAACAAACCCCCATCCTCATGTTGTACTAAAAGACAGTAGGTACACAATTCCTTTGGCCCTCTCAGTCTGTTTCATCATGCTTGGCTTCAGCAAAACCCTGTTTCCATTCTGGGAAGCCATGTCTCCTGACAGCTAACCCTAACTTGGGTCTTAACCCTAATTTTCTCTTTGGACTGAAACATTTCCCTGTCCACATGGTGTACTAACTGGCAGTATGTTATACTCCTGAATGCCTACTCAGTCTGTTTTACCAATCTAGGCTTCACCAAAACCCTGGTTACATCCTGGGAAGCCAAGTCTCCCCAACCCTAACCCTAATTTGAGTCTCAACCCTCATTTCCTTTTTGGACTGAAACATACTGCGGTCCACAGAGTGTGCCAAATGTTAGTATGGAAGACATCTTGATGCCCCACTCAGTCTGATTCAGGAAGTTAAGCTTCACCAAGGAGCCGTTTCCAACCTGGGAAGCCACATCTCCCCAACCCTAACCCTAACTTGAGACTTAACCTGATTTTCTTGTGCAAATGTAACAACCCCCCATCCTCATGTTGTACTAAAAGACAATAGGCACACAATTCCTTTGGCCCTCTCAGTCTGTTTCACCATGCTTGGCTTCAGCAACACCCTGTTTCCATTCTGGGAAGCCATGTCTCCTGACCGATAACCCTCACTTGGGTCTTAACCCTAATTTTCTCTTTGGAATGAAACATTTCCCTGTCCACATGGTGTACTCACTGGCAGTATGTTATACTCCGGTTGGCCTACTCAGTCTGTTTTACCAATCTAGGCTTCACCAAAACCCTGATTACATCCTGGGAAGCCAAGTCTCCCCAACCCTAACCCTAATTTGAGTCTCAGGCCTCATTTCCTTTTGGGACTGAAACATACCGCCGTCCACAGAGTGTACCAAATGTCAGTATGGAAGACATCTTGATGTCCCACTCAGTCTGATTCAGCAAGTTAGGCTTCACCAAGGACCCGTTTCCAACCTGGGAAGCCACATCTCCCCAACCCTAACCCTAACTTGAGACTTAACCTGATTTTCTTGTGCAAATGTAACAAACCCCCATCCTCATGTTGTACTAAAAGACAGTAGGCACACAATTCCGTTGGCCCTCTCAGTCTGTTTCACCATGCTTGGCTTCAGCAACACCCTGTTTCCATTCCGGGAAGCCATGTCTCCTGACCGCTAACCCTAACTTGGGTCTTAACCCTAATTTTCTCTTTGGACTGAAACATTTCCCTGTCCACATGGTGTACTAACTGGCAGTATGTTATACTCCTGAATGCCTACTCAGTCTGTTTTACCAATCTAGGCTTCGCCAAAACCCTGGTTACATCCTGGGAAGCCAAGTCTCCCCAACCCTAACCCTAATTTGAGTCTCAACCCTCATTTCCTTTTTGGACTGAAACATACTGCGGTCTACAGAGTGTGCCAAATGTTAGTATGGAAGACATCTTGATGCCCCACTCAGTCTGATTCAGGAAGTTAAGCTTCACCAAGGAGCCGTTTCCAACCTGGGAAGCCACATCTCCCCAACCCTAACCCTAACTTGAGACTTAACCTGATTTTCTTGTGCAAATGTAACAAACCCCCATCCTCATGTTGTACTAAAAGACAGTAGGTACACAATTCCTTTGGCCCTCTCAGTCTGTTTCCCCATGCTTGGCTTCAGCAACACCCTGTTTCCATTCTGGGAAGCCATGTCTCCTGACAGCTAACCCTAACTTGGGTCTTAACCCTAATTTTCTCTTTGGACTGAAACATTTCCCTGTCCACATGGTGTACTAACTGGCAGTATGTTATACTCCTGAATGCCTACTCAGTCTGTTTTACCAATCTAGGCTTCACCAAAACCCTGGTTACATCCTGGGAAGCCAAGTCTCCCCAACCCTAACCCTAATTTGAGTCTCAACCCTCATTTCCTTTTTGGACTGAAACATACTGCGGTCCACAGAGTGTGCCAAATGTTAGTATGGAAGACATCTTGATGCCCCACTCAGTCTGATTCAGGAAGTTAAGCTTCACCAAGGAGCCGTTTCCAACCTGGGAAGCCACATCTCCCCAACCCTAACCCTAACTTGAGACTTAACCTGATTTTTTTGTGCAAATGTAACAAACCCCCATCCTCATGTTGTACTAAAAGACAGTAGGCACACAATTCCTTTGGCCCTCTCAGTCTGTTTCACCATGCTTGGCTTCAGCAACACCCTGTTTCCATTCTGGGAAGCCATGTCTCCTGACAGCTAACCCTAACTTGGGTCTTAACCCTAATTTTCTCTTTGGACTGAAACATTTCCCTGTCCACATGGTGTACTAACTGGCAGTATGTTATACTCCGGATGGCCTACTCAGTCTGTTTTACCAATCTAGGCTTCGCCAAAACCCTGGTTACATCCTGAGAAGCCAAGTCTCCCCAACCCTAACCCTAATTTGAGTCTCAGGCCTCATTTCCTTTTGGGACTGAAACATACCGCCGTCCACAAAGGGTACCAAATGTCAGTATGGAAGACATCTTGATGTCCCACTCAGTCTGATTCAGCAAGTTAGGCTTCACCAAGGACCCGTTTCCAACCTGGGAAGCCACATCTCCCCAACCCTAACCCTCACATGAGACTTAACCTGATTTTCTTGTGCAAATGTAACAAACCCCCATCCTCATGTCCTACTAAAAGACAGTAGGCACACGATTCCTTTGCCCCTCTCAGTCTGTTTCACCATGCTTGGCTTCAGCAACACCCTGTTTCCCTTCTGGGAAGCCAAGTCTCCTGACCCCTAACCCTCACTTGGGTCTTAACCCAAATATCCTCTATGGAATGAAACATCTCCCTCTCCATAGGGTGTATTAACAGGCAGTATGTTATCCTCCTGATGGCCTACTCAGTCTGTTTTACCAATCCATGCTTCACCAAGACCCTGGTTCCATCCTGGGAAACCAATTCTCCCCAACCCTAACCCTAATTTGATTCTTAGCCCTTTTTTCCTTTTTGGACTGAAACATACCGCCGTCCACAGAGTGTACCAAATGTCAGTATGGAAGCCATCTTGATGGCGACTCAGTCTGATTCACCAAGCTAGGCTTCACCAAGAACTCGTTTTCTACCTGGCAAGCCACATCTCCCCATCCCTAGCCCTAACATGAGATTTTACCCCAATTTTCTTGTGCAACTGTAACAAACCGCCGTCCACGCTTTGTAGTAAAAGAAAGAAGGCACCCCGTTCTGATGGCCCACTCAGTCTGTTTTAGCAAGCTTGCCTTCACCAAACCCTGTTTCCATTCGGGGAAGCCCAGTCTCCCCAATCCTAACCCTAACCTGGTTTTTAACCCTAATTTCCGTTTGGGAATCAAACATCCCCCGTCCAAACAGTGTTCTAAAAGACAGGAGGCAACCCTTGGTGAAGCCCCACTCACTCTATTTCAACATGCTTGGCTTTTCAGAGGCCCTGGTTCACTCCTGGGAAGCCAAGTCTCCACAACCCAAACCCTACCTGGAGTCTTAACCCTAATGTTCTTGTGCGACTGTAACAAACGCCCATCCACAGGTTGACAGTAGGCACACCACTCCTTTGGCCCTGTCAGTCTGTTTCACCATGCTTGGCTTCAGCAACACCCTGTTTCCCTTCTGGGAAGCCAAGTCTCCCGACCCCTAACCCTCACTTGGGTCTTAACCCAAATTTCCTCTATGGATTGAAACATGTCCCTGTCCATAGGGTGTATTAACAGGCAGTATGTTATCCTCCTGATGGCCTACTCAGTCTGTTTTACCAATCTAGGCTTCACCAGAACCCTGGTTACATCCTGGGAAGCCAAGTCTCCCCAACCCTAACCCTAATTTGAGTCTCAACCCTCATTTCCTTTTTGGACTGAAACATACTGCGGTCTACAGAGTGTGCCAAATGTTAGTATGGAAGACATCTTGATGCCCCACTCAGTCTGATTCAGGAAGTTAAGCTTCACCAAGGAGCCGTTTCCAACCTGGGAAGCCACATCTCCCCAACCCTAACCCTAACTTGAGACTTAACCTGATTTTCTTGTGCAAATGTAACAAACCCCCATCCTCATGTTGTACTAAAAGACAGTAGGTACACAATTCCTTTGGCCCTCTCAGTCTGTTTCACCATGCTTGGCTTCAGCAACACCCTGTTTCCATTCTGGGAAGCCATGTCTCCTGACAGCTAACCCTAACTTGGGTCTTAACCCTAATTTTCTCTTTGGACTGAAACATTTCCCTGTCCACATGGTGTACTAACTGGCAGTATGTTATACTCCGGATGGCCTACTCAGTCTGTTTTACCAATCTAGGCTTCGCCAAAACCCTGGTTACATCCTGAGAAGCCAAGTCTCCCCAACCCTAACCCTAATTTGAGTCTCAGGCCTCATTTTCTTTTGGGACTGAAACATACCGCCGTCCACAGAGTGTACCAAATGTCAGTATGGAAGACATCTTGATGTCCCACTCAGTCTGAATCAGCAAGTTAGGCTTCACCAAGGACCCGTTTCCAACCTGGGAAGCCACATCTCCCCAACCCTAACCCTAACTTGAGACTTAACCTGATTTTCTTGTGCAAATGTAACAAACCCCCATCCTCATGTTGTACTAAAAGACAGTAGGTACACAATTCCTTTGGCCCTCTCAGTCTGTTTCATCATGCTTGGCTTCAGCAACACCCTGTTTCCATTCTGGGAAGCCATGTCTCCTGACAGCTAACCCTAACTTGGGTCTTAACCCTAATTTTCTCTTTGGACTGAAACATTTCCCTGTCCACATGGTGTACTAACTGGCAGTATGTTATACTCCTGAATGCCTACTCAGTCTGTTTTACCAATCTAGGCTTCACCAAAACCCTGGTTACATCCTGGGAAGCCAAGTCTCCCCAACCCTATCCCTAATTTGAGTCTCAACCCTCATTTCCTTTTTGGACTGAAACATACTGCGGTCCACAGAGTGTGCCAAATGTTAGTATGGAAGACATCTTGATGCCCGACTCAGTCTGATTCAGGAAGTTAAGCTTCACCAAGGACCCGTTTCCAACCTGGGAAGCCACATCTCCCCAACCCTAACCCTAACTTGAGACTTAACCTGATTTTCTTGTGCAAATGTAACAAACCCCCATCCTCATGTTGTACTAAAAGACAGTAGGTACACAATTCCTTTGGCCCTCTCAGTCTGTTTCACCATGCTTGGCTTCAGCAACACCCTGTTTCCATTCTGGGAAGCCATGTCTCCTGACAGCTAACCCTAACTTGGGTCTTAACCCTAATTTTCTCTTTGGACTGAAACATTTCCCTGTCCACATGGTGTACTCACTCGCAGTATGTTATACTCCTGAATGCCTACTCAGTCGGTTTTACCAATCTAGGCTTCACCAAAACCCTGGTTACATCCTGGGAAGCCAAGTCTCCCCAACCCTAACCCTAATTTGAGTCTCAGGCCTCATTTCCTTTTGGGACTGAAACGTACTGCGGTCCACAGAGTGTACCAAATGTAAGTATGGAAGACATCTTGATGCCCCACTCAGTCTGATTCAGCAAGTTAGGCTTCACCAAGGACCCGTTTCCAACCTGGGAAGCCACATCTCCCCAACCCTAACCCTAACTTGAGACTTAACCTGATTTTCTTGTGCAAATGTAACAACCCCCCATCCTCATGTTGTACTAAAAGACAATAGGCACACAATTCCTTTGGCCCTCTCAGTCTGTTTCACCATGCTTGGCTTCAGCAACACCCTGTTTCCATTCTGGGAAGCCATGTCTCCTGACCGATAACCCTCACTTGGGTCTTAACCCTAATTTTCTCTTTGGAATGAAACATTTCCCTGTCCACATGGTGTACTCACTGGCAGTATGTTATACTCCGGATGGCCTACTCAGTCTGTTTTACCAATCTAGGCTTCGCCAAAACCCTGGTTACATCCTGAGAAGCCAAGTCTCCCCAACCCTAACCCTAATTTGAGTCTCAGGCCTCATTTCCTTTTGGGACTGAAACATACCGCCGTCCACAAAGGGTACCAAATGTCAGTATGGAAGACATCTTGATGTCCCACTCAGTCTGATTCAGCAAGTTAGGCTTCACCAAGGAGCCGTTTCCAACCTGGGAAGCCACATCTCCCCAACCCTAACCCTCACATGAGACTTAACCTGATTTTCTTGTGCAAATGTAACAAACCCCCATCCTCATGTCCTACTAAAAGACAGTAGGCACACGATTCCTTTGCCCCTCTCAGTCTGTTTCACCATGCTTGGCTTCAGCAACACCCTGTTTCCCTTCTGGGAAGCCAAGTCTCCTGACCCCTAACCCTCACTTGGGTCTTAACCCAAATATCCTCTATGGAATGAAACATCTCCCTCTCCATAGGGTGTATTAACAGGCAGTATGTTATCCTCCTGATGGCCTACTCAGTCTGTTTTACCAATCCATGCTTCACCAAGACCCTGGTTCCATCCTGGGAAACCAATTCTCCCCAACCCTAACCCTAATTTGATTCTTAGCCCTTTTTTCCTTTTTGGACTGAAACATACCGCCGTCCACAGAGTGTACCAAATGTCAGTATGGAAGCCATCTTGATGGCGACTCAGTCTGATTCACCAAGCTAGGCTTCACCAAGAACTCGTTTTCTACCTGGCAAGCCACATCTCCCCATCCCTAGCCCTAACATGAGATTTTACCCCAATTTTCTTGTGCAACTGTAACAAACCGCCGTCCACGCTTTGTAGTAAAAGAAAGAAGGCACCCCGTTCTGATGGCCCACTCAGTCTGTTTTAGCAAGCTTGCCTTCACCAAACCCTGTTTCCATTCGGGGAAGCCCAGTCTCCCCAATCCTAACCCTAACCTGGTTTTTAACCCTAATTTCCGTTTGGGAATCAAACATCCCCCGTCCAAACAGTGTTCTAAAAGACAGGAGGCAACCCTTGGTGAAGCCCCACTCACTCTATTTCAACATGCTTGGCTTTTCAGAGGCCCTGGTTCACTCCTGGGAAGCCAAGTCTCCACAACCCAAACCCTACCTGGAGTCTTAACCCTAATGTTCTTGTGCGACTGTAACAAACGCCCATCCACAGGTTGACAGTAGGCACACCACTCCTTTGGCCCTGTCAGTCTGTTTCACCATGCTTGGCTTCAGCAACACCCTGTTTCCCTTCTGGGAAGCCAAGTCTCCCGACCCCTAACCCTCACTTGGGTCTTAACCCAAATTTCCTCTATGGATTGAAACATGTCCCTGTCCATAGGGTGTATTAACAGGCAGTATGTTATCCTCCTGATGGCCTACTCAGTCTGTTTTACCAATCTAGGCTTCACCAGAACCCTGGTTACATCCTGGGAAGCCAAGTCTCCCCAACCCTAACCCTAATTTGAGTCTCAACCCTCATTTCCTTTTTGGACTGAAACATACTGCGGTCTACAGAGTGTGCCAAATGTTAGTATGGAAGACATCTTGATGCCCCACTCAGTCTGATTCAGGAAGTTAAGCTTCACCAAGGAGCCGTTTCCAACCTGGGAAGCCACATCTCCCCAACCCTAACCCTAACTTGAGACTTAACCTGATTTTCTTGTGCAAATGTAACAAACCCCCATCCTCATGTTGTACTAAAAGACAGTAGGTACACAATTCCTTTGGCCCTCTCAGTCTGTTTCACCATGCTTGGCTTCAGCAACACCCTGTTTCCATTCTGGGAAGCCATGTCTCCTGACAGCTAACCCTAACTTGGGTCTTAACCCTAATTTTCTCTTTGGACTGAAACATTTCCCTGTCCACATGGTGTACTAACTGGGAGTATGTTATACTCCTGAATGCCTACTCAGTCTGTTTTACCAATCTAGGCTTCACCAAAACCCTGGTTACATCCTGGGAAGCCAAGTCTCCCCAACCCTAACCCTAATTTGAGTCTCAACCCTCATTTCCTTTTTGGACTGAAACATACTGCGGTCCACAGAGTGTGCCAAATGTTAGTATGGAAGACATCTTGATGCCCCACTCAGTCTGATTCAGGAAGTTAAGCTTCACCAAGGAGCCGTTTCCAACCTGGGAAGCCACATCTCCCCAACCCTAACCCTAACTTGAGACTTAACCTGATTTTTTTGTGCAAATGTAACAAACCCCCATCCTCATGTTGTACTAAAAGACAGTAGGCACACAATTCCTTTGGCCCTCTCAGTCTGTTTCACCATGCTTGGCTTCAGCAACACCCTGTTTCCATTCTGGGAAGCCATGTCTCCTGACAGCTAACCCTAACTTGGGTCTTAACCCTAATTTTCTCTTTGGACTGAAACATTTCCCTGTCCACATGGTGTACTAACTGGCAGTATGTTATACTCCGGATGGCCTACTCAGTCTGTTTTACCAATCTAGGCTTCGCCAAAACCCTGGTTACATCCTGAGAAGCCAAGTCTCCCCAACCCTAACCCTAATTTGAGTCTCAGGCCTCATTTTCTTTTGGGACTGAAACATACCGCCGTCCACAGAGTGTACCAAATGTCAGTATGGAAGACATCTTGATGTCCCACTCAGTCTGAATCAGCAAGTTAGGCTTCACCAAGGACCCGTTTCCAACCTGGGAAGCCACATCTCCCCAACCCTAACCCTAACTTGAGACTTAACCTGATTTTCTTGTGCAAATGTAACAAACCCCCATCCTCATGTTGTACTAAAAGACAGTAGGTACACAATTCCTTTGGCCCTCTCAGTCTGTTTCATCATGCTTGGCTTCAGCAACACCCTGTTTCCATTCTGGGAAGCCATGTCTCCTGACAGCTAACCCTAACTTGGGTCTTAACCCTAATTTTCTCTTTGGACTGAAACATTTCCCTGTCCACATGGTGTACTAACTGGCAGTATGTTATACTCCTGAATGCCTACTCAGTCTGTTTTACCAATCTAGGCTTCACCAAAACCCTGGTTACATCCTGGGAAGCCAAGTCTCCCCAACCCTATCCCTAATTTGAGTCTCAACCCTCATTTCCTTTTTGGACTGAAACATACTGCGGTCCACAGAGTGTGCCAAATGTTAGTATGGAAGACATCTTGATGCCCGACTCAGTCTGATTCAGGAAGTTAAGCTTCACCAAGGACCCGTTTCCAACCTGGGAAGCCACATCTCCCCAACCCTAACCCTAACTTGAGACTTAACCTGATTTTCTTGTGCAAATGTAACAAACCCCCATCCTCATGTTGTACTAAAAGACAGTAGGTACACAATTCCTTTGGCCCTCTCAGTCTGTTTCACCATGCTTGGCTTCAGCAACACCCTGTTTCCATTCTGGGAAGCCATGTCTCCTGACAGCTAACCCTAACTTGGGTCTTAACCCTAATTTTCTCTTTGGACTGAAACATTTCCCTGTCCACATGGTGTACTCACTGGCAGTATGTTATACTCCTGAATGCCTACTCAGTCGGTTTTACCAATCTAGGCTTCACCAAAACCCTGGTTACATCCTGGGAAGCCAAGTCTCCCCAACCCTAACCCTAATTTGAGTCTCAGGCCTCATTTCCTTTTGGGACTGAAACGTACTGCGGTCCACAGAGTGTACCAAATGTAAGTATGGAAGACATCTTGATGCCCCACTCAGTCTGATTCAGCAAGTTAGGCTTCACCAAGGACCCGTTTCCAACCTGGGAAGCCACATCTCCCCAACCCTAACCCTAACTTGAGACTTAACCTGATTTTCTTGTGCAAATGTAACAAACCCCCATCCTCATGTTGTACTAAAAGACAGTAGGCACACAATTCCTTTGGCCCTCTCAGTCTGTTTCACCATGCTTGGCTTCAGCAACACCCTGTTTCCATTCTGGGAAGCCATGTCTCCTGACAGCTAACCCTAACTTGGGTCTTAACCCTAATTTTATCTTTGGACTGAAACATTTCCCTGTCCACATGGTGTACTAACTGGCAGTATGTTATACTCCTGAATGCCTACTCAGTCTGTTTTACCAATCTAGGCTTCACCAAAACCCCGGTTACATCCTGGGAAGCCAAGTCTCCCCAACCCTAACCCTAATTTGATTCTCAACCCTCATATTCTTTTTGGACTGAAACGTACTGCGGTCCAAAGAGTGTGCAAAATGTAAGTATGGAAGACATCTTGATGCCCCACTCAGGCTGATTCAGGAAGTTAAGCTTCACCAAGGACCCGTTTCCAACCTGGGAAGCCACATCTCCCCAACCCTAACCCTAACTTGAGACTTAACCTGATTTTCTTGTGCAAATGTAACAACCCCCCATCCTCATGTTGTACTAAAAGACAATAGGCACACAATTCCTTTGGCCCTCTCAGTCTGTTTCACCATGCTTGGCTTCAGCAACACCCTGTTTCCATTCTGGGAAGCCATGTCTCCTGACCGATAACCCTCACTTGGGTCTTAACCCTAATTTTCTCTTTGGAATGAAACATTTCCCTGTCCACATGGTGTACTCACTGGCAGTATGTTATACTCCGGATGGCCTACTCAGTCTGTTTTACCAATCTAGGCTTCGCCAAAACCCTGGTTACATCCTGAGAAGCCAAGTCTCCCCAACCCTAACCCTAATTTGAGTCTCAGGCCTCATTTCCTTTTGGGACTGAAACATACCGCCGTCCACAAAGGGTACCAAATGTCAGTATGGAAGACATCTTGATGTCCCACTCAGTCTGATTCAGCAAGTTAGGCTTCACCAAGGAGCCGTTTCCAACCTGGGAAGCCACATCTCCCCAACCCTAACCCTCACATGAGACTTAACCTGATTTTCTTGTGCAAATGTAACAAACCCCCATCCTCATGTCCTACTAAAAGACAGTAGGCACACGATTCCTTTGCCCCTCTCAGTCTGTTTCACCATGCTTGGCTTCAGCAACACCCTGTTTCCCTTCTGGGAAGCCAAGTCTCCTGACCCCTAACCCTCACTTGGGTCTTAACCCAAATATCCTCTATGGAATGAAACATCTCCCTCTCCATAGGGTGTATTAACAGGCAGTATGTTATCCTCCTGATGGCCTACTCAGTCTGTTTTACCAATCCATGCTTCACCAAGACCCTGGTTCCATCCTGGGAAACCAATTCTCCCCAACCCTAACCCTAATTTGATTCTTAGCCCTTTTTTCCTTTTTGGACTGAAACATACCGCCGTCCACAGAGTGTACCAAATGTCAGTATGGAAGCCATCTTGATGGCGACTCAGTCTGATTCACCAAGCTAGGCTTCACCAAGAACTCGTTTTCTACCTGGCAAGCCACATCTCCCCATCCCTAGCCCTAACATGAGATTTTACCCCAATTTTCTTGTGCAACTGTAACAAACCGCCGTCCACGCTTTGTAGTAAAAGAAAGAAGGCACCCCGTTCTGATGGCCCACTCAGTCTGTTTTAGCAAGCTTGCCTTCACCAAACCCTGTTTCCATTCGGGGAAGCCCAGTCTCCCCAATCCTAACCCTAACCTGGTTTTTAACCCTAATTTCCGTTTGGGAATCAAACATCCCCCGTCCAAACAGTGTTCTAAAAGACAGGAGGCAACCCTTGGTGAAGCCCCACTCACTCTATTTCAACATGCTTGGCTTTTCAGAGGCCCTGGTTCACTCCTGGGAAGCCAAGTCTCCACAACCCAAACCCTACCTGGAGTCTTAACCCTAATGTTCTTGTGCGACTGTAACAAACGCCCATCCACAGGTTGACAGTAGGCACACCACTCCTTTGGCCCTGTCAGTCTGTTTCACCATGCTTGGCTTCAGCAACACCCTGTTTCCCTTCTGGGAAGCCAAGTCTCCCGACCCCTAACCCTCACTTGGGTCTTAACCCAAATTTCCTCTATGGATTGAAACATGTCCCTGTCCATAGGGTGTATTAACAGGCAGTATGTTATCCTCCTGATGGCCTACTCAGTCTGTTTTACCAATCTAGGCTTCACCAGAACCCTGGTTACATCCTGGGAAGCCAAGTCTCCCCAACCCTAACCCTAATTTGAGTCTCAACCCTCATTTCCTTTTTGGACTGAAACATACTGCGGTCTACAGAGTGTGCCAAATGTTAGTATGGAAGACATCTTGATGCCCCACTCAGTCTGATTCAGGAAGTTAAGCTTCACCAAGGAGCCGTTTCCAACCTGGGAAGCCACATCTCCCCAACCCTAACCCTAACTTGAGACTTAACCTGATTTTCTTGTGCAAATGTAACAAACCCCCATCCTCATGTTGTACTAAAAGACAGTAGGTACACAATTCCTTTGGCCCTCTCAGTCTGTTTCACCATGCTTGGCTTCAGCAACACCCTGTTTCCATTCTGGGAAGCCATGTCTCCTGACAGCTAACCCTAACTTGGGTCTTAACCCTAATTTTCTCTTTGGACTGAAACATTTCCCTGTCCACATGGTGTACTAACTGGGAGTATGTTATACTCCTGAATGCCTACTCAGTCTGTTTTACCAATCTAGGCTTCACCAAAACCCTGGTTACATCCTGGGAAGCCAAGTCTCCCCAACCCTAACCCTAATTTGAGTCTCAACCCTCATTTCCTTTTTGGACTGAAACATACTGCGGTCCACAGAGTGTGCCAAATGTTAGTATGGAAGACATCTTGATGCCCCACTCAGTCTGATTCAGGAAGTTAAGCTTCACCAAGGAGCCGTTTCCAACCTGGGAAGCCACATCTCCCCAACCCTAACCCTAACTTGAGACTTAACCTGATTTTTTTGTGCAAATGTAACAAACCCCCATCCTCATGTTGTACTAAAAGACAGTAGGCACACAATTCCTTTGGCCCTCTCAGTCTGTTTCACCATGCTTGGCTTCAGCAACACCCTGTTTCCATTCTGGGAAGCCATGTCTCCTGACAGCTAACCCTAACTTGGGTCTTAACCCTAATTTTCTCTTTGGACTGAAACATTTCCCTGTCCACATGGTGTACTAACTGGCAGTATGTTATACTCCGGATGGCCTACTCAGTCTGTTTTACCAATCTAGGCTTCGCCAAAACCCTGGTTACATCCTGAGAAGCCAAGTCTCCCCAACCCTAACCCTAATTTGAGTCTCAGGCCTCATTTTCTTTTGGGACTGAAACATACCGCCGTCCACAGAGTGTACCAAATGTCAGTATGGAAGACATCTTGATGTCCCACTCAGTCTGAATCAGCAAGTTAGGCTTCACCAAGGACCCGTTTCCAACCTGGGAAGCCACATCTCCCCAACCCTAACCCTAACTTGAGACTTAACCTGATTTTCTTGTGCAAATGTAACAAACCCCCATCCTCATGTTGTACTAAAAGACAGTAGGTACACAATTCCTTTGGCCCTCTCAGTCTGTTTCATCATGCTTGGCTTCAGCAACACCCTGTTTCCATTCTGGGAAGCCATGTCTCCTGACAGCTAACCCTAACTTGGGTCTTAACCCTAATTTTCTCTTTGGACTGAAACATTTCCCTGTCCACATGGTGTACTAACTGGCAGTATGTTATACTCCTGAATGCCTACTCAGTCTGTTTTACCAATCTAGGCTTCACCAAAACCCTGGTTACATCCTGGGAAGCCAAGTCTCCCCAACCCTATCCCTAATTTGAGTCTCAACCCTCATTTCCTTTTTGGACTGAAACATACTGCGGTCCACAGAGTGTGCCAAATGTTAGTATGGAAGACATCTTGATGCCCGACTCAGTCTGATTCAGGAAGTTAAGCTTCACCAAGGACCCGTTTCCAACCTGGGAAGCCACATCTCCCCAACCCTAACCCTAACTTGAGACTTAACCTGATTTTCTTGTGCAAATGTAACAAACCCCCATCCTCATGTTGTACTAAAAGACAGTAGGTACACAATTCCTTTGGCCCTCTCAGTCTGTTTCACCATGCTTGGCTTCAGCAACACCCTGTTTCCATTCTGGGAAGCCATGTCTCCTGACAGCTAACCCTAACTTGGGTCTTAACCCTAATTTTCTCTTTGGACTGAAACATTTCCCTGTCCACATGGTGTACTCACTGGCAGTATGTTATACTCCTGAATGCCTACTCAGTCGGTTTTACCAATCTAGGCTTCACCAAAACCCTGGTTACATCCTGGGAAGCCAAGTCTCCCCAACCCTAACCCTAATTTGAGTCTCAGGCCTCATTTCCTTTTGGGACTGAAACGTACTGCGGTCCACAGAGTGTACCAAATGTAAGTATGGAAGACATCTTGATGCCCCACTCAGTCTGATTCAGCAAGTTAGGCTTCACCAAGGACCCGTTTCCAACCTGGGAAGCCACATCTCCCCAACCCTAACCCTAACTTGAGACTTAACCTGATTTTCTTGTGCAAATGTAACAAACCCCCATCCTCATGTTGTACTAAAAGACAGTAGGCACACAATTCCTTTGGCCCTCTCAGTCTGTTTCACCATGCTTGGCTTCAGCAACACCCTGTTTCCATTCTGGGAAGCCATGTCTCCTGACAGCTAACCCTAACTTGGGTCTTAACCCTAATTTTATCTTTGGACTGAAACATTTCCCTGTCCACATGGTGTACTAACTGGCAGTATGTTATACTCCTGAATGCCTACTCAGTCTGTTTTACCAATCTAGGCTTCACCAAAACCCCGGTTACATCCTGGGAAGCCAAGTCTCCCCAACCCTAACCCTAATTTGATTCTCAACCCTCATATTCTTTTTGGACTGAAACGTACTGCGGTCCAAAGAGTGTGCAAAATGTAAGTATGGAAGACATCTTGATGCCCCACTCAGGCTGATTCAGGAAGTTAAGCTTCACCAAGGACCCGTTTCCAACCTGGGAAGCCACATCTCCCCAACCCTAACCCTAACTTGAGACTTAACCTGATTTTCTTGTGCAAATGTAACAACCCCCCATCCTCATGTTGTACTAAAAGACAATAGGCACACAATTCCTTTGGCCCTCTCAGTCTGTTTCACCATGCTTGGCTTCAGCAACACCCTGTTTCCATTCTGGGAAGCCATGTCTCCTGACCGATAACCCTCACTTGGGTCTTAACCCTAATTTTCTCTTTGGAATGAAACATTTCCCTGTCCACATGGTGTACTCACTGGCAGTATGTTATACTCCGGTTGGCCTACTCAGTCTGTTTTACCAATCTAGGCTTCACCAAAACCCTGGTTACATCCTGGGAAGCCAAGTCTCCCCAACCCTAACCCTAATTTGAGTCTCAGGCCTCATTTTCTTTTGGGACTGAAACATACCGCCGTCCACAGAGTGTACCAAATGTCAGTATGGAAGACATCTTGATGTCCCACTCAGTCTGATTCAACAAGCTAGGCTTCACCAAGGACCCGTTTCCAACCTGGGAAGCCACATCTCCCCAAACCAACCCTAACTTGAGACTTAACCTGATTTTCTTGTGCAAATGTAACAAACCCCCATCCTCATGTTGTACTAAAAGACAGTAGGCACACAATTCCGTTGGCCCTCTCAGTCTGTTTCACCATGCTTGGCTTAAGCAACACCCTGTTTCCATTCCGGGAAGCCATGTCTCCTGACCGCTAACCCTAACTTGGGTCTTAACCCTAATTTTCTCTTTGGACTGAAACATTTCCCTGTCCACATGGTGTACTAACTGGCAGTATGTTATACTCCTGAATGCCTACTCAGTCTGTTTTACCAATCTAGGCTTCACCAAAACCCTGGTTACATCCTGGGAAGCCAAGTCTCCCCAACCCTAACCCTAATTTGAGTCTCAGGCCTCATTTCCTTTTGGGACTGAAACGTACTGCGGTCCACAGAGTGTGCAAAATGTAAGTATGGAAGACATCTTGATGCCCCACTCAGGCTGATTCAGGAAGTTAAGCTTCACCAAGGATCCGTTTCCAACCTGGGAAGCCACATCTCCCTAACCCTAACCGTAACTTGAGACTTAACCTGATTTTCTTGTGCAAATGTAACAAACCCCCATCCTCATGTTGTACTAAAAGACAGTAGGTACACAATTCCTTTGGCCCTCTCAGTCTGTTTCATCATGCTTGGCTTCAGCAAAACCCTGTTTCCATTCTGGGAAGCCATGTCTCCTGACAGCTAACCCTAACTTGGGTCTTAACCCTAATTTTCTCTTTGGACTGAAACATTTCCCTGTCCACATGGTGTACTAACTGGCAGTATGTTATACTCCTGAATGCCTACTCAGTCTGTTTTACCAATCTAGGCTTCACCAAAACCCTGGTTACATCCTGGGAAGCCAAGTCTCCCCAACCCTAACCCTAATTTGAGTCTCAACCCTCATTTCCTTTTTGGACTGAAACATACTGCGGTCCACAGAGTGTGCCAAATGTTAGTATGGAAGACATCTTGATGCCCCACTCAGTCTGATTCAGGAAGTTAAGCTTCACCAAGGAGCCGTTTCCAACCTGGGAAGCCACATCTCCCCAACCCTAACCCTAACTTGAGACTTAACCTGATTTTCTTGTGCAAATGTAACAACCCCCCATCCTCATGTTGTACTAAAAGACAATAGGCACACAATTCCTTTGGCCCTCTCAGTCTGTTTCACCATGCTTGGCTTCAGCAACACCCTGTTTCCATTCTGGGAAGCCATGTCTCCTGACCGATAACCCTCACTTGGGTCTTAACCCTAATTTTCTCTTTGGAATGAAACATTTCCCTGTCCACATGGTGTACTCACTGGCAGTATGTTATACTCCGGTTGGCCTACTCAGTCTGTTTTACCAATCTAGGCTTCACCAAAACCCTGATTACATCCTGGGAAGCCAAGTCTCCCCAACCCTAACCCTAATTTGAGTCTCAGGCCTCATTTTCTTTTGGGACTGAAACATACCGCCGTCCACAGAGTGTACCAAATGTCAGTATGGAAGACATCTTGATGTCCCACTCAGTCTGATTCAGCAAGCTAGGCTTCACCAAGGACCCGTTTCCAACCTGGGAAGCCACATCTCCCCAACCCAACCCTAACTTGAGACTTAACCTGATTTTCTTGTGCAAATGTAACAAACCCCCATCCTCATGTTGTACTAAAAGACAGTAGGCACACAATTCCGTTGGCCCTCTCAGTCTGTTTCACCATGCTTGGCTTCAGCAACACCCTGTTTCCATTCCGGGAAGCCATGTCTCCTGACCGCTAACCCTAACTTGGGTCTTAACCCTAATTTTCTCTTTGGACTGAAACATTTCCCTGTCCACATGGTGTACTAACTGGCAGTATGTTATACTCCTGAATGCCTACTCAGTCTGTTTTACCAATCTAGGCTTCGCCAAAACCCTGGTTACATCCTGGGAAGCCAAGTCTCCCCAACCCTAACCCTAATTTGAGTCTCAACCCTCATTTCCTTTTTGGACTGAAACATACTGCGGTCCACAGAGTGTGCCAAATGTTAGTATGGAAGACATCTTGATGCCCCACTCAGTCTGATTCAGGAAGTTAAGCTTCACCAAGGAGCCGTTTCCAACCTGGGAAGCCACATCTCCCCAACCCTAACCCTAACTTGAGACTTAACCTGATTTTTTTGTGCAAATGTAACAAACCCCCATCCTCATGTTGTACTAAAAGACAGTAGGCACACAATTCCTTTGGCCCTCTCAGTCTGTTTCACCATGCTTGGCTTCAGCAACACCCTGTTTCCATTCTGGGAAGCCATGTCTCCTGACAGCTAACCCTAACTTGGGTCTTAACCCTAATTTTCTCTTTGGACTGAAACATTTCCCTGTCCACATGGTGTACTAACTGGCAGTATATTATACTCCGGATGGCCTACTCAGTCTGTTTTACCAATCTAGGCTTCGCCAAAACCCTGGTAACATCCTGAGAAGCCAAGTCTCCCCAACCCTAACCCTAATTTGAGTCTCAGGCCTCATTTCCTTTTGGGACTGAAACATACCGCCGTCCACAAAGGGTACCAAATGTCAGTATGGAAGACATCTTGATGTCCCACTCAGTCTGAATCAGCAAGTTAGGCTTCACCAAGGACCCGTTTCCAACCTGGGAAGCCACATCTCCCCAACCCTAACCCTAACTTGAGACTTAACCTGATTTTCTTGTGCAAATGTAACAAACCCCCATCCTCATGTTGTACTAAAAGACAGTAGGTACACAATTCCTTTTGCCCTCTCAGTCTGTTTCATCATGCTTGGCTTCAGCAACACCCTGTTTCCATTCTGGGAAGCCATGTCTCCTGACAGCTAACCCTAACTTGGGTCTTAACCCTAATTTTCTCTTTGGACTGAAACATTTCCCTGTCCACATGGTGTACTAACTGGCAGTATGTTATACTCCTGAATGCCTACTCAGTCTGTTTTACCAATCTAGGCTTCACCAAAACCCTGGTTACATCCTGGGAAGCCAAGTCTCCCCAACCCTAACCCTAATTTGAGTCTCAACCCTCATTTCCTTTTTGGACTGAAACATACTGCGGTCCACAGAGTGTGCCAAATGTTAGTATGGAAGACATCTTGATGCCCCACTCAGTCTGATTCAGGAAGTTAAGCTTCACCAAGGAGCCGTTTCCAACCTGGGAAGCCACATCTCCCCAACCCTAACCCTAACTTGAGACTTAACCTGATTTTTTTGTGCAAATGTAACAACCCCCATCCTCATGTTGTACTAAAAGACAGTAGGCACACAATTCCTTTGGCCCTCTCAGTCTGTTTCACCATGCTTGGCTTCAGCAACACCCTGTTTCCATTCTGGGAAGCCATGTCTCCTGACAGCTAACCCTAACTTGGGTCTTAACCCTAATTTTCTCTTTGGACTGAAACATTTCCCTGTCCACATGGTGTACTAACTGGCAGTATGTTATACTCCGGATGGCCTACTCAGTCTGTTTTACCAATCTAGGCTTCGCCAAAACCCTGGTTACATCCTGAGAAGCCAAGTCTCCCCAACCCTAACCCTAATTTGAGTCTCAGGCCTCATTTCCTTTTGGGACTGAAACATACCGCCGTCCACAAAGGGTACCAAATGTCAGTATGGAAGACATCTTGATGTCCCACTCAGTCTGAATCAGCAAGTTAGGCTTCACCAAGGACCCGTTTCCAACCTGGGAAGCCACATCTCCCCAACCCTAACCCTAACTTGAGACTTAACCTGATTTTCTTGTGCAAATGTAACAAACCCCCATCCTCATGTTGTACTAAAAGACAGTAGGTACACAATTCCTTTTGCCCTCTCAGTCTGTTTCATCATGCTTGGCTTCAGCAACACCCTGTTTCCATTCTGGGAAGCCATGTCTCCTGACAGCTAACCCTAACTTGGGTCTTAACCCTAATTTTCTCTTTGGACTGAAACATTTCCCTGTCCACATGGTGTACTAACTGGCAGTATGTTATACTCCTGAATGCCTACTCAGTCTGTTTTACCAATCTAGGCTTCACCAAAACCCTGGTTACATCCTGGGAAGCCAAGTCTCCCCAACCCTATCCCTAATTTGAGTCTCAACCCTCATTTCCTTTTTGGACTGAAACATACTGCGGTCCACAGAGTGTGCCAAATGTTAGTATGGAAGACATCTTGATGCCCGACTCAGTCTGATTCAGGAAGTTAAGCTTCACCAAGGAGCCGTTTCCAACCTGGGAAGCCACATCTCCCCAACCCTAACCCTAACTTGAGACTTAACCTGATTTTCTTGTGCAAATGTAACAAACCCCCATCCTCATGTTGTACTAAAAGACAGTAGGCACACAATTCCGTTGGCCCTCTCAGTCTGTTTCACCATGCTTGGCTTCAGCAACACCCTGTTTCCATTCCGGGAAGCCATGTCTCCTGACCGCTAACCCTAACTTGGGTCTTAACCCTAATTTTCTCTTTGGACTGAAACATTTCCCTGTCCACATGGTGTACTAACTGGCAGTATGTTATACTCCTGAATGCCTACTCAGTCTGTTTTACCAATCTAGGCTTCGCCAAAACCCTGGTTACATCCTGGGAAGCCAAGTCTCCCCAACCCTAACCCTAATTTGAGTCTCAACCCTCATTTCCTTTTTGGACTGAAACATACTGCGGTCTACAGAGTGTGCCAAATGTTAGTATGGAAGACATCTTGATGCCCCACTCAGTCTGATTCAGGAAGTTAAGCTTCACCAAGGAGCCGTTTCCAACCTGGGAAGCCACATCTCCCCAACCCTAACCCTAACTTGAGACTTAACCTGATTTTCTTGTGCAAATGTAACAAACCCCCATCCTCATGTTGTACTAAAAGACAGTAGGCACACAATTCCTTTGGCCCTCTCAGTCTGTTTCACCATGCTTGGCTTCAGCAACACCCTGTTTCCATTCTGGGAAGCCATGTCTCCTGACAGCTAACCCTAACTTGGGTCTTAACCCTAATTTTCTCTTTGGACTGAAACATTTCCCTGTCCACATGGTGTACTAACTGGCAGTATGTTATACTCCTGAATGCCTACTCAGTCTGTTTTACCAATCTAGGCTTCACCAAAACCCTGGTTACATCCTGGGAAGCCAAGTCTCCCCAACCCTAACCCTAATTTGAGTCTCAACCCTCATTTCCTTTTTGGAATGAAACATACTGCGGTCCACAGAGTGTGCCAAATGTTAGTATGGAAGACATCTTGATGCCCCACTCAGTCTGATTCAGGAAGTTAAGCTTCACCAAGGAGCCGTTTCCAACCTGGGAAGCCACATCTCCCCAACCCTAACCCTAACTTGAGACTTAACCTGATTTTTTTGTGCAAATGTAACAAACCCCCATCCTCATGTTGTACTAAAAGACAGTAGGCACACAATTCCTTTGGCCCTCTCAGTCTGTTTCCCCATGCTTGGCTTCAGCAACACCCTGTTTCCATTCTGGGAAGCCATGTCTCCTGACAGCTAACCCTAACTTGGGTCTTAACCCTAATTTTCTCTTTGGACTGAAACATTTCCCTGTCCACATGGTGTACTAACTGGCAGTATGTTATACTCCGGATGGCCTACTCAGTCTGTTTTACCAATCTAGGCTTCGCCAAAACCCTGGTTACATCCTGAGAAGCCAAGTCTCCCCAACCCTAACCCTAATTTGAGTCTCAGGCCTCATTTCCTTTTGGGACTGAAACATACCGCCGTCCACAAAGGGTACCAAATGTCAGTATGGAAGACATCTTGATGTCCCACTCAGTCTGAATCAGCAAGTTAGGCTTCACCAAGGACCCGTTTCCAACCTGGGAAGCCACATCTCCCCAACCCTAACCCTAACTTGAGACTTAACCTGATTTTCTTGTGCAAATGTAACAAACCCCCATCCTCATGTTGTACTAAAAGACAGTAGGTACACAATTCCTTTGGCCCTCTCAGTCTGTTTCATCATGCTTGGCTTCAGCAACACCCTGTTTCCATTCTGGGAAGCCATGTCTCCTGACAGCTAACCCTCACTTGGGTCTTAACCCTAATTTTCTCTTTGGACTGAAACATTTCCCTGTCCACATGGTGTACTAACTGGCAGTATGTTATACTCCTGAATGCCTACTCAGTCTGTTTTACCAATCTAGGCTTCACCAAAACCCTGGTTACATCCTGGGAAGCCAAGTCTCCCCAACCCTATCCCTAATTTGAGTCTCAACCCTCATTTCCTTTTTGGACTGAAACGTACTGCGGTCCAAAGAGTGTGCCAAATGTTAGTATGGAAGACATCTTGATGCCCGACTCAGTCTGATTCAGGAAGTTAAGCTTCACCAAGGAGCCGTTTCCAACCTGGGAAGCCACATCTCCCCAACCCTAACCCTAACTTGAGACTTAACCTGATTTTCTTGTGCAAATGTAACAAACCCCCATCCTCATGTTGTACTAAAAGACAGTAGGCACACAATTCCTTTGGCCCTCTCAGTCTGTTTCACCATGCTTGGCTTCAGCAACACCCTGTTTCCATTCTGGGAAGCCATGTCTCCTGACAGCTAACCCTAACTTGGGTCTTAACCCTAATTTTCTCTTTGGACTTAAACATTTCCCTGTCCACATGGTGTACTCACTGGCAGTATGTTATACTCCTGAATGCCTACTCAGTCGGTTTTACCAATCTAGGCTTCACCAAAACCCTGGTTACATCCTGGGAAGCCAAGTCTCCCCAACCCTAACCCTAATTTGAGTCTCAGGCCTCATTTCCTTTTGGGACTGAAACGTACTGCGGTCCACAGAGTGTACCAAATGTAAGTATGGAAGACATCTTGATGCCCCACTCAGTCTGATTCAGCAAGTTAGGCTTCACCAAGGACCCGTTTCCAACCTGGGAAGCCACATCTCCCCAACCCTAACCCTAACTTGAGACTTAACCTGATTTTCTTGTGCAAATGTAACAAACCCCCATCCTCATGTTGTACTAAAAGACAGTAGGCACACAATTCCTTTGGCCCTCTCAGTCTGTTTCACCATGCTTGGCTTCAGCAACACCCTGTTTCCATTCTGGGAAGCCATGTCTCCTGACAGCTAACCCTAACTTGGGTCTTAACCCTAATTTTCTCTTTGGACTGAAACATTTCCCTGTCCACATGGTGTACTCACTGGCAGTATGTTATACTCCTGAATGCCTACTCAGTCTGTTTTACCAATCTAGGCTTCACCAAAACCCTGGTTACATCCTGGGAAGCCAAGTCTCCCCAACCCTATCCCTAATTTGAGTCTCAACCCTCATTTCCTTTTTGGACTGAAACATACTGCGGTCCACAGAGTGTGCCAAATGTTAGTATGGAAGACATCTTGATGCCCGACTCAGTCTGATTCAGGAAGTTAAGCTTCACCAAGGAGCCGTTTCCAACCTGGGAAGCCACATCTCCCCAACCCTAACCCTAACTTGAGACTTAACCTGATTTTCTTGTGCAAATGTAACAAACCCCCATCCTCATGTTGTACTAAAAGACAGTAGGCACACAATTCCTTTGGCCCTCTCAGTCTGTTTCACCATGCTTGGCTTCAGCAACACCCTGTTTCCATTCTGGGAAGCCATGTCTCCTGACAGCTAACCCTAACTTGGGTCTTAACCCTAATTTTCTCTTTGAACTTAAACATTTCCCTGTCCACATGGTGTACTCACTGGCAGTATGTTATACTCCTGAATGCCTACTCAGTCGGTTTTACCAATCTAGGCTTCACCAAAACCCTGGTTACATCCTGGGAAGCCAAGTCTCCCCAACCCTAACCCTAATTTGAGTCTCAGGCCTCATTTCCTTTTGGGACTGAAACGTACTGCGGTCCACAGAGTGTACCAAATGTAAGTATGGAAGACATCTTGATGCCCCACTCAGTCTGATTCAGCAAGTTAGGCTTCACCAAGGACCCGTTTCCAACCTGGGAAGCCACATCTCCCCAACCCTAACCCTAACTTGAGACTTAACCTGATTTTCTTGTGCAAATGTAACAAACCCCCATCCTCATGTTGTACTAAAAGACAGTAGGCACACAATTCCTTTGGCCCTCTCAGTCTGTTTCACCATGCTTGGCTTCAGCAACACCCTGTTTCCATTCTGGGAAGCCATGTCTCCTGACAGCTAACCCTAACTTGGGTCTTAACCCTAATTTTCTCTTTGGACTGAAACATTTCCCTGTCCACATGGTGTACTAACTGGCAGTATGTTATACTCCTGAATGCCTACTCAGTCTGTTTTACCAATCTAGGCTTCACCAAAACCCCGGTTACATCCTGGGAAGCCAAGTCTCCCCAACCCTAACCCTAATTTGATTCTCAACCCTCATATCCTTTTTGGACTGAAACGTACTGCGGTCCACAGAGTGTGCAAAATGTAAGTATGGAAGACATCTTGATGCCCCACTCAGGCTGATTCAGGAAGTTAAGCTTCACCAAGGACCCGTTTCCAACCTGGGAAGCCACATCTCCCCAACCCTAACCCTAACTTGAGACTTAACCTGATTTTCTTGTGCAAATGTAACAACCCCCCATCCTCATGTTCTACTAAAAGACAATAGGCACACAATTCCTTTGGCCCTCTCAGTCTGTTTCACCATGCTTGGCTTCAGCAACACCCTGTTTCCATTCTGGGAAGCCATGTCTCCTGACCGATAACCCTCACTTGGGTCTTAACCCTAATTTTCTCTTTGGAATGAAACATTTCCCTGTCCACATGGTGTACTCACTGGCAGTATGTTATACTCCGGTTGGCCTACTCAGTCTGTTTTACCAATCTAGGCTTCACCAAAACCCTGGTTACATCCTGGGAAGCCAAGTCTCCCCAACCCTAACCCTAATTTGAGTCTCAGGCCTCATTTTCTTTTGCGACTGAAACATACCGCCGTCCACAGAGTGTACCAAATGTTAGTATGGAAGACATCTTGATGTCCCACTCAGTCTGATTCAGGAAGTTAAGCTTCACCAAGGACCCATTTCCAACCTGGGAAGCCACATCTCCCCAACCCTAACCCTAACTTGAGACTTAACCTGATTTTCTTGTTGAAATGTAACAACCCCCCATCCTCATGTTCTACTAAAAGACAGTAGGCACACAATTCATTTTGCCCTCTCAGTCTGTTTCACCGTGCTTGGCTTCAGCAACACCCTGTTTCCATTCTGGGAGGCCATGTCTCCTGACCGCTATCCCTAACTTGGGTCTTAACCCTCATTTTTTCTTTGGACTGAAACATTTCCCTGTCCACATGGTGTACTAACTGGCAGTACTTTATACTCCGGATGGCCTACTCAGTCTGTTTTACCAATCTAGGCTTCGCCAAAACCCTGGTTACATCCTGGGAAGCCAAGTCTCCCCAACCCTAACCCTAATTTGAGTCTCAGGCCTCATTTCCTTTTTGGACTGAAACATACCGCCGTCCACAGAGTGTGCCAAATGTAAGTATGGAAGACATCTTGATGCCCCACTCAGTCTGATTCAGGAAGTTAAGCTTCACCAAGGACCCGTTTCCAACCTGGGAAGCCACATCTCCCCAACCCTAACCCTAACTTGAGACTTAACCTGATTTTCTTGTGCAAATGTAACAAACCCCCATCCTCATGTTGTACTAAAAGACAGTAGGCACACAATTCCTTTGGCCCTCTCAGTCTGTTTCACCATGCTTGGCTTCAGCAACACCCTGTTTCCATTCTGGGAAGCCATGTCTCCTGACAGCTAACCCTAACTTGGGTCTTAACCCTAATTTTCTCTTTGGACTTAAACATTTCCCTGTCCACATGGTGTACTCACTGGCAGTATGTTATACTCCTGAATGCCTACTCAGTCGGTTTTACCAATCTAGGCTTCACCAAAACCCTGGTTACATCCTGGGAAGCCAAGTCTCCCCAACCCTAACCCTAATTTGAGTCTCAGGCCTCATTTCCTTTTGGGACTGAAACGTACTGCGGTCCACAGAGTGTACCAAATGTAAGTATGGAAGACATCTTGATGCCCCACTCAGTCTGATTCAGCAAGTTAGGCTTCACCAAGGACCCGTTTCCAACCTGGGAAGCCACATCTCCCCAACCCTAACCCTAACTTGAGACTTAACCTGATTTTCTTGTGCAAATGTAACAAACCCCCATCCTCATGTTGTACTAAAAGACAGTAGGCACACAATTCCGTTGGCCCTCTCAGTCTGTTTCACCATGCTTGGCTTCAGCAACACCCTGTTTCCATTCTGGGAAGCCATGTCTCCTGACAGCTAACCCTAACTTGGGTCTTAACCCTAATTTTCTCTTTGGACTGAAACATTTCCCTGTCCACATGGTGTACTAACTGGCAGTATGTTATACTCCTGAATGCCTACTCAGTCTGTTTTACCAATCTAGGCTTCACCAAAACCCCGGTTACATCCTGGGAAGCCAAGTCTCCCCAACCCTAACCCTAATTTGATTCTCAACCCTCATATCCTTTTTGTACTGAAACGTACTGCGGTCCACAGAGTGTGCAAAATGTAAGTATGGAAGACATCTTGATGCCCCACTCAGGCTGATTCAGGAAGTTAAGCTTCACCAAGGACCCGTTTCCAACCTGGGAAGCCACATCTCCCCAACCCTAACCCTAACTTGAGACTTAACCTGATTTTCTTGTGCAAATGTAACAACCCCCCATCCTCATGTTGTACTAAAAGACAATAGGCACACAATTCCTTTGGCCCTCTCAGTCTGTTTCACCATGCTTGGCTTCAGCAACACCCTGTTTCCATTCTGGGAAGCCATGTCTCCTGACCGATAACCCTCACTTGGGTCTTAACCCTAATTTTCTCTTTGGAATGAAACATTTCCCTGTCCACATGGTGTACTAACTGGCAGTATGTTATACTCCTGAATGCCTACTCAGTCTGTTTTACCAATCTAGGCTTCACCAAAACCCTGGTTACATCCTGGGAAGCCAAGTCTCCCCAACCCTAACCCTAATTTGAGTCTCAGGCCTCATTTTCTTTTGGGACTGAAACATACCGCCGTCCACAGAGTGTACCAAATGTCAGTATGGAAGACATCTTGATGTCCCACTCAGTCTGATTCAGGAAGTTAAGCTT
The DNA here is from genome assembly GCF_057233095.1 of Heloderma suspectum. Taxonomy (NCBI): domain Eukaryota; kingdom Metazoa; phylum Chordata; class Lepidosauria; order Squamata; family Helodermatidae; genus Heloderma; species Heloderma suspectum. The sequence continues at coordinate 149,049,255 of NC_139461.1, forward strand.
CACCAAGGACCCATTTCAAACCTGGGAAGCCACATCTCCCCAACCCTAACCCTAACTTGAGACTTAACCTGATTTTCTTGTTGAAATGTAACAACCCCCCATCCTCATGTTCTACTAAAAGACAGTAGGCACACAATTCATTTTGCCCTCTCAGTCTGTTTCACCGTGCTTGGCTTCAGCAACACCCTGTTTCCATTCTGGGAGGCCATGTCTCCTGACCGCTATCCCTAACTTGGGTCTTAACCCTCATTTTTTCTTTGGACTGAAACATTTCCCTGTCCACATGGTGTACTAACTGGCAGTACTTTATACTCCGGATGGCCTACTCAGTTTGTTTTACCAATCTAGGCTTCGCCAAAACCCTGGTTACATCCTGGGAAGCCAAGTCTCCCCAACCCTAACCCTAATTTGAGTCTCAGGCCTCATTTCCTTTTTGGACTGAAACATACCGCCGTCCACAGAGTGTGCCAAATGTAAGTATGGAAGACATCTTGATGCCCCACTCAGTCTGATTCAGGAAGTTAAGCTTCACCAAGGACCCGTTTCCAACCTGGGAAGCCACATCTCCCCAACCCTAACCCTAACTTGAGACTTTACCTGATTTTCTTGTGCAAATGTAACAAACCCCCATCCTCATGTTGTACTAAAAGACAGTAGGCACACAATTCCTTTGGCCCTCTCAGTCTGTTTCACCATGCTTGGCTTCAGCAACACCCTGTTTCCATTCTGGGAAGCCATGTCTCCTGACAGCTAACCCTAACTTGGGTCTTAACCCTAATTTTCTCTTTGGACTGAAACATTTCCCTGTCCACATGGTGTACTAACTGGCAGTATGTTATACTCCTGAATGCCTACTCAGTCTGTTTTACCAATCTAGGCTTCACCAAAACCCTGGTTACATCCTGGGAAGCCAAGTCTCCCCAACCCTAACCCTAATTTGAGTCTCAGGCCTCATTTCCTTTTGGGACTGAAACGTACTGCGGTCCACAGAGTGTACCAAATGTAAGTATGGAAGACATCTTGATGCCCACTCAGTCTGATTCAGCAAGTTAGGCTTCACCAAGGACCCGTTTCCAACCTGGGAAGCCACATCTCCCCAACCCTAACCCTAACTTGAGACTTTACCTGATTTTCTTGTTGAAATGTAACAACCCCCCATCCTCATGTTCTACTAAAAGACAGTAGGCACACAATTCATTTTGCCCTCTCAGTCTGTTTCACCATGCTTGGCTTCAGCAACACCCTGTTTCCATTCTGGGAGGCCATGTCTCCTGACCGCTAACCCTAACTTGGGTCTTAACCCTCATTTTTTCTTTGGACTGAAAAATTTCCCTGTCCACAAGGTGTACTAACTGGCAGTACTTTATACTCCTGAAGGCCTACTCAGTCTGTTTTACCAATCTAGGATTCGCCAAAACCCCGGTTACATCCTGGCAAGCCAAGTCTCCCCAACCCTAACCCTAATTTGAGTCTCAACCCTCATATCCTTTTTGGACTGAAACGTACTGCGGTCCACAGAGTGTGCAAAATGTAAGTATGGAAGACATCTTGATGCCCCACTCAGTCTGATTCAGGAAGTAAAGCTTCACCAAGGACCCGTTTCCAACCTGGGAAGCCACATCTCCCCAACCCTAACCCTAACTTGAGACTTAACCTGATTTTCTTGTTGAAATGTAACAACCCCCCATCCTCATGTTCTACTAAAAGACAGTAGGCACACAATTCATTTTGCCCTCTCAGTCTGTTTCACCGTGCTTGGCTTCAGCAACACCCTGTTTCCATTCTGGGAGGCCATGTCTCCTGACCGCTATCCCTAACTTGGGTCTTAACCCTAATTTTTTCTTTGGACTGAAACATTTCCCTGTCCACATGGTGTACTAACTGGCAGTATGTTATACTCCGGATGGCCTACTCAGTCTGTTTTACCAATCTAGGCTTCGCCAAAACCCTGGTTACATCCTGGGAAGCCAAGTCTCCCCAACCCTAACCCTAATTTGAGTCTCAGGCCTCATTTCCTTTTTGGACTGAAACATACCGCCGTCCACAGAGTGTACCAAATATCAGTATGGAAGACATCTTGATGTCCCACTCAGTCTGATTCAGCAAGTTAGGCTTCACCAAGGACCCATTTCCAACCTGGGAAGCCACATCTCCCCAACCCTAACCCTAACTTGAGACTTAACCTGATTTTCTTGTGCAAATGTAACAAACCCCCATTCTCATGTTGTACTAAAGACAGTAGGCACACAATTCCTTTGGCCCTCTCAGTCTGTTTCACCATGCTTGGCTTCAGCAACACCCTGTTTCCATTCTGGGAAGCCATGTCTCCTGACAGCTAACCCTAACTTGGGTCTTAACCCTAATTTTCTCTTTGGACTGAAACATTTCCCTGTCCACATGGTGTACTAACTGGCAGTATGTTATACTCCGGATGGCCTACTCAGTCTGTTTTACCAATCTAGGCTTCGCCAAAACCCTGGTTACATCCTGGGAAGCCAAGTCTCCCCAACCCTATCCCTAATTTGAGTCTCAGGCCTCATTTCCTTTTGGGACTGAAACGTACTGCGGTCCACAGAGTGTACCAAATGTAAGTATGGAAGACATCTTGATGCCCCACTCAGTCTGATTCAGCAAGTTAGGCTTCACCAAGGAGCCGTTTCCAACCTGGGAAGCCACATCTCCCCAACCCTAACCCTAACTTGAGACTTAACCTGATTTTCTTGTGCAAATGTAACAAACCCCCATCCTCATGTTGTACTAAAAGACAGTAGGCACACAATTCCGTTGGCCCTCTCAGTCTGTTTCACCATGCTTGGCTTCAGCAACACCCTGTTTCCATTCTGGGAAGCCATGTCTCCTGACAGCTAACCCTAACTTGGGTCTTAACCCTAATTTTCTCTTTGGACTGAAACATTTCCCTGTCCACATGGTGTACTAACTGGCAGTATGTTATACTCCTGAATGCCTACTCAGTCTGTTTTACCAATCTAGGCTTCACCAAAACCCCGGTTACATCCTGGGAAGCCAAGTCTCCCCAACCCTAACCCTAATTTGATTCTCAACCCTCATATCCTTTTTGTACTGAAACGTACTGCGGTCCACAGAGTGTGCAAAATGTAAGTATGGAAGACATCTTGATGCCCCACTCAGGCTGATTCAGGAAGTTAAGCTTCACCAAGGACCCGTTTCCAACCTGGGAAGCCACATCTCCCCAACCCTAACCCTAACTTGGGACTTAACCTGATTTTCTTGTGCAAATGTAACAACCCCCCATCCTCATGTTGTACTAAAAGACAATAGGCACACAATTCCTTTGGCCCTCTCAGTCTGTTTCACCATGCTTGGCTTCAGCAACACCCTGTTTCCATTCTGGGAAGCCATGTCTCCTGACCGATAACCCTCACTTGGGTCTTAACCCTAATTTTCTCTTTGGAATGAAACATTTCCCTGTCCACATGGTGTACTAACTGGCAGTATGTTATACTCCTGAATGCCTACTCAGTCTGTTTTACCAATCTAGGCTTCACCAAAACCCTGGTTACATCCTGGGAAGCCAAGTCTCCCCAACCCTAACCCTAATTTGAGTCTCAGGCCTCATTTTCTTTTGGGACTGAAACATACCGCCGTCCACAGAGTGTACCAAATGTCAGTATGGAAGACATCTTGATGTCCCACTCAGTCTGATTCAGGAAGTTAAGCTTCACCAAGGACCCATTTCAAACCTGGGAAGCCACATCTCCCCAACCCTAACCCTAACTTGAGACTTAACCTGATTTTCTTGTTGAAATGTAACAACCCCCCATCCTCATGTTCTACTAAAAGACAGTAGGCACACAATTCATTTTGCCCTCTCAGTCTGTTTCACCGTGCTTGGCTTCAGCAACACCCTGTTTCCATTCTGGGAGGCCATGTCTCCTGACCGCTATCCCTAACTTGGGTCTTAACCCTCATTTTTTCTTTGGACTGAAACATTTCCCTGTCCACATGGTGTACTAACTGGCAGTACTTTATACTCCGGATGGCCTACTCAGTTTGTTTTACCAATCTAGGCTTCGCCAAAACCCTGGTTACATCCTGGGAAGCCAAGTCTCCCCAACCCTAACCCTAATTTGAGTCTCAGGCCTCATTTCCTTTTTGGACTGAAACATACCGCCGTCCACAGAGTGTGCCAAATGTAAGTATGGAAGACATCTTGATGCCCCACTCAGTCTGATTCAGGAAGTTAAGCTTCACCAAGGACCCGTTTCCAACCTGGGAAGCCACATCTCCCCAACCCTAACCCTAACTTGAGACTTTACCTGATTTTCTTGTGCAAATGTAACAAACCCCCATCCTCATGTTGTACTAAAAGACAGTAGGCACACAATTCCTTTGGCCCTCTCAGTCTGTTTCACCATGCTTGGCTTCAGCAACACCCTGTTTCCATTCTGGGAAGCCATGTCTCCTGACAGCTAACCCTAACTTGGGTCTTAACCCTAATTTTCTCTTTGGACTGAAACATTTCCCTGTCCACATGGTGTACTAACTGGCAGTATGTTATACTCCTGAATGCCTACTCAGTCTGTTTTACCAATCTAGGCTTCACCAAAACCCTGGTTACATCCTGGGAAGCCAAGTCTCCCCAACCCTAACCCTAATTTGAGTCTCAGGCCTCATTTCCTTTTGGGACTGAAACGTACTGCGGTCCACAGAGTGTACCAAATGTAAGTATGGAAGACATCTTGATGCCCACTCAGTCTGATTCAGCAAGTTAGGCTTCACCAAGGACCCGTTTCCAACCTGGGAAGCCACATCTCCCCAACCCTAACCCTAACTTGAGACTTTACCTGATTTTCTTGTTGAAATGTAACAACCCCCCATCCTCATGTTCTACTAAAAGACAGTAGGCACACAATTCATTTTGCCCTCTCAGTCTGTTTCACCATGCTTGGCTTCAGCAACACCCTGTTTCCATTCTGGGAGGCCATGTCTCCTGACCGCTAACCCTAACTTGGGTCTTAACCCTCATTTTTTCTTTGGACTGAAAAATTTCCCTGTCCACAAGGTGTACTAACTGGCAGTACTTTATACTCCTGAAGGCCTACTCAGTCTGTTTTACCAATCTAGGATTCGCCAAAACCCCGGTTACATCCTGGCAAGCCAAGTCTCCCCAACCCTAACCCTAATTTGAGTCTCAACCCTCATATCCTTTTTGGACTGAAACGTACTGCGGTCCACAGAGTGTGCAAAATGTAAGTATGGAAGACATCTTGATGCCCCACTCAGTCTGATTCAGGAAGTAAAGCTTCACCAAGGACCCGTTTCCAACCTGGGAAGCCACATCTCCCCAACCCTAACCCTAACTTGAGACTTAACCTGATTTTCTTGTTGAAATGTAACAACCCCCCATCCTCATGTTCTACTAAAAGACAGTAGGCACACAATTCATTTTGCCCTCTCAGTCTGTTTCACCGTGCTTGGCTTCAGCAACACCCTGTTTCCATTCTGGGAGGCCATGTCTCCTGACCGCTATCCCTAACTTGGGTCTTAACCCTAATTTTTTCTTTGGACTGAAACATTTCCCTGTCCACATGGTGTACTAACTGGCAGTATGTTATACTCCGGATGGCCTACTCAGTCTGTTTTACCAATCTAGGCTTCGCCAAAACCCTGGTTACATCCTGGGAAGCCAAGTCTCCCCAACCCTAACCCTAATTTGAGTCTCAGGCCTCATTTCCTTTTTGGACTGAAACATACCGCCGTCCACAGAGTGTACCAAATATCAGTATGGAAGACATCTTGATGTCCCACTCAGTCTGATTCAGCAAGTTAGGCTTCACCAAGGACCCATTTCCAACCTGGGAAGCCACATCTCCCCAACCCTAACCCTAACTTGAGACTTAACCTGATTTTCTTGTGCAAATGTAACAAACCCCCATTCTCATGTTGTACTAAAAGACAGTAGGCACACAATTCCTTTGGCCCTCTCAGTCTGTTTCACCATGCTTGGCTTCAGCAACACCCTGTTTCCATTCTGGGAAGCCATGTCTCCTGACAGCTAACCCTAACTTGGGTCTTAACCCTAATTTTCTCTTTGGACTGAAACATTTCCCTGTCCACATGGTGTACTAACTGGCAGTATGTTATACTCCGGATGGCCTACTCAGTCTGTTTTACCAATCTAGGCTTCGCCAAAACCCTGGTTACATCCTGGGAAGCCAAGTCTCCCCAACCCTAACCCTAATTTGAGTCTCAACCCTCATTTCCTTTTTGGACTGAAACATACCGCCGTCCACAGAGTGTACCAAATGTCAGTGTGGAAGACATCTTGATGTCCCACTCAGTCTGATTCAGGAAGTTAGGCTTCACCAAGGACCCGTTTCCAACCTGGGAAGCCACATCTCCTCAACCCTAACCCTAACTTGAGACTTTACCTAAATTTCTTGTTGAAATGTAACAACCCCCCATCCTCATGTTCTACTAAAAGACAGTAGGCACACAATTCATTTTGCCCTCTCAGTCTGTTTCACCATGCTTGGCTTCAGCAACACCCTGTTTCCATTCTGGGAGGCCATGTCTCCTGACCGCTAACCCTAACTTGGGTCTTAACCCTAATTTTTTCTTTGGACTGAAACATTTCCCTGTCCACATGGTGTACTAACTGGCAGTATGTTATACTACGGATGGCCTACTCAGTCTGTTTTACCAATCTAGGCTTCGCCAAAACCCTGGTTACATCCTGGGAAGCCAAGTCTCCCCAACCCTAACCCTAATTTGAGTCTCAGGCCTAATTTCCTTTTTGGACTGAAACATACCGCCGTCCACAGAGTGTACCAAATGTCAGTATGGAAGACATCTTGATGTCCCACTCAGTCTGATTCAGCAAGTTAGGCTTCACCAAGGAGCCGTTTCCAACCTGGGAAGCCACATCTCCCCAACCCTAACCCTAACTTGAGACTTAACCTGATTTTCTTGTGCAAATGTAACAAACCCCCATCCTCATGTTGTACTAAAAGACAGTAGGCACACAATTCCTTTGGCCCTCTCAGTCTCTTTACCAAGCTTGGCTTCAGCAACACCCTGTTTCCATTCTGGGAAGCCATGTCTCCTGACAGCTAACCCTAACTTGGGTCTTAACCCTAATTTTCTCTTTGGACTGAAACATTTCCCTGTCCACATGGTGTACTAACTGGCAGTATGTTATACTCCTGAATGCCTACTCAGTCTGTTTTACCAATCTAGGCTTCACCAAAACCCCGGTTACATCCTGGGAAGCCAAGTCTCCCCAACCCTAACCCTAATTTGAGTCTCAACCCTCATATCCTTTTTGGACTGAAACGTACTGCGGTCCACAGAGTGTGCCAAATGTAAGTATGGAAGACATATTGATGCCCCACTCAGTCTGATTCAGGAAGTTAAGCTTCACCAAGGACCCGTTTCCAACCTGGGAAGCCACATCTCCCCAACCCTAACCCTAACTTGAGACTTAACCTGATTTTCTTGTTGAAATGTAACAAACCCCCATCCTCATGTTGTACTAAAAGACAGTAGGCACACAATTCCTTTGGCCCTCTCAGTCTGTTTCACCATGCTTGGCTTCAGCAACACCCTGTTTCCATTCTGGGAAGCCATGTCTCCTGACAGCTAACCCTAACTTGGGTCTTAACCCTAATTTTCTCTTTGGAATGAAACATTTCCCTGTCCACATGGTGTACTAACTGGCAGTATGTTATACTCCGGATGGCCTACTCAGTCTGTTTTACCAATCTAGGCTTCGCCAAAACCCTGGTTACATCCTGGGAAGCCAAGTCTCCCCAACCCTAACCCTAATTTGAGTCTCAGGCCTCATTTCCTTTTTGGACTGAAACATACCGCCGTCCACAGAGTGTACCAAATATCAGTATGGAAGACATCTTGATGTCCCACTCAGTCTGATTCAGCAAGTTAGGCTTCACCAAGGACCCGTTTCCAACCTGGGAAGCCACATCTCCCCAACCCTAACCCTAACTTGAGACTTAACCTGATTTTCTTGTGCAAATGTAACAAACCCCCATTCTCATGTTGTACTAAAAGACAGTAGGCACACAATTCCTTTCGCCCTCTCAGTCTGTTTCACCATGCTTGGCTTCAGCAACACCCTGTTTCCATTCTGGGAAGCCATGTCTCCTGACAGCTAACCCTAACTTGGGTCTTAACCCTAATTTTTTCTTTGGACTGAAACATTTCCCTGTCCACATGGTGTACTAACTGGCAGTATGTTATACTCCGGATGGCCTACTCAGTCTGTTTTACCAATCTAGGCTTCGCCAAAACCCTGGTTACATCCTGGGAAGCCAAGTCTCCCCAACCCTAACCCTAATTTGAGTCTCAACCCTCATTTCCTTTTTGGACTGAAACATACCGCCGTCCACAGAGTGTACCAAATGTCAGTATGGAAGACATCTTGATGTCCCACTCAGTCTGATTCAGGAAGTTAGGCTTCACCAAGGACCCGTTTCCAACCTGGGAAGCCACATCTCCCCAACCCTAACCCTAACTTGAGACTTTACCTAAATTTCTTGTTGAAATGTAACAACCCCCCATCCTCATGTTCTACTAAAAGACAGTAGGCACACAATTCATTTTGCCCTCTCAGTCTGTTTCACCATGCTTGGCTTCAGCAACACCCTGTTTCCATTCTGGGAGGCCATTTCTCCTCACCGCTAACCCTAACTTGGGTCTTAACCCTAATTTTTTCTTTGGACTGAAACATTTCCCTGTCCACATGGTGTACTAACTGGCAGTATGTTATACTACGGATGGCCTACTCAGTCTGTTTTACCAATCTAGGCTTCGCCAAAACCCTGGTTACATCCTGGGAAGCCAAGTCTCCCCAACCCTAACCCTAATTTGAGTCTCAGGCCTAATTTCCTTTTTGGACTGAAACATACCGCCGTCCACAGAGTGTACCAAATGTCAGTATGGAAGACATCTTGATGTCCCACTCAGTCTGATTCAGCAAGTTAGGCTTCACCAAGGACCCGTTTCCAACCTGGGAAGCCACATCTCCCCAACCCTAACCCTAACTTGAGACTTAACCTGATTTTCTTGTGCAAATGTAACAAACCCCCATCCTCATGTTGTACTACAAGACAGTAGGCACACAATTCCTTTGGCCCTCTCAGTCTCTTTCACCATGCTTGGCTTCAGCAACACCCTGTTTCCATTCTGGGAAGCCATGTCTCCTGACAGCTAACCCTAACTTGGGTCTTAACCCTAATTTTCTCTTTGGACTGAAACATTTCCCTGTCCACATGGTGTACTAACTGGCAGTATGTTATACTCCTGAATGCCTACTCAGTCTGTTTTACCAATCTAGGCTTCACCAAAACCCTGGTTACATCCTGGGAAGCCAAGTCTCCCCAACCCTAACCCTAATTTGAGTCTCAACCCTCATATCCTTTTTGGACTGAAACGTACTGCGGTCCACAGAGTGTGCCAAATGTAAGTATGGAAGACATCTTGATGCCCCACTCAGTCTGATTCAGGAAGTTAAGCTTCACCAAGGAGCCGTTTCCAACCTGGGAAGCCACATCTCCCCAACCCTAACCCTAACTTGAGACTTAACCTGATTTTCTTGTTGAAATGTAACAAACCCCCATCCTCATGTTGTACTAAAAGACAGTAGGCACACAATTCCTTTGGCCCTCTCAGTCTGTTTCACCATGCTTGGCTTCAGCAACACCCTGTTTCCATTCTGGGAAGCCATGTCTCCTGACAGCTAACCCTAACTTGGGTCTTAACCCTAATTTTCTCTTTGGACTGAAAGATTTCCCTGTCCACATGGTGTACTAACTGGCAGTATGTTATACTCCTGAATGCCTACTCAGTCTGTTTTACCAATCTAGGCTTCACCAAAACCCTGGTTACATCCTGGGAAGCCAAGTCTCCCCAACCCTAACCCTAATTTGAGTCTCAGGCCTCATTTCCTTTTGGGATTGAAACGTACTGCGGTCCACAGAGTGTGCAAAATGTAAGTGTGGAAGACATCTTGATGCCCACTCAGTCTGATTCAGGAAGTTAGGCTTCACCAAGGACCCGTTTCCAACCTGGGAAGCCACATCTCCTCAACCCTAACCCTAACTTGAGACTTTACCTAAATTTCTTGTTGAAATGTAACAAACCCCCATCCTCATGTTCTACTAAAAGACAGTAGGCACACAATTCATTTTGCCCTCTCAGTCTGTTTCACCATGCTTGGCTTCAGCAACACCCTGTTTCCATTCTGGGAGGCCATGTCTCCTGACCGCTAACCCTAACTTGGGTCTTAACCCTAATTTTTTCTTTGGACTGAAACATTTCCCTGTCCACATGGTGTACTAACTGGCAGTATGTTATACTACGGATGGCCTACTCAGTCTGTTTTACCAATCTAGGCTTCGCCAAAACCCTGGTTACATCCTGGGAAGCCAAGTCTCCCCAACCCTAACCCTAATTTGAGTCTCAACCCTCATTTCCTTTTTGGACTGAAACATACCGCCGTCCACAGAGTGTACCAAATGTCAGTATGGAAGACATCTTGATGCCCCACTCAGTCTGATTCAGCAAGTTAGGCTTCACCAAGGAGCCGTTTCCAACCTGGGAAGCCACATCTCCCCAACCCTAACCCTAACTTGAGACTTAACCTGATTTTCTTGTTGAAATGTAACAAACCCCCATCCTCATGTTGTACTAAAAGACAGTAGGCACACAATTCCTTTGGCCCTCTCAGTCTCTTTCACCATGCTTGGCTTCAGCAACACCCTGTTTCCATTCTGGGAAGCCATGTCTCCTGACAGCTAACCCTAACTTGGGTCTTAACCCTAATTTTCTCTTTGGACTGAAACATTTCCCTGTCCACATGGTGTACTAACTGGCAGTATGTTATACTCCGGATGGCCTACTCAGTCTGTTTTACCAATCTAGGCTTCGCCAAAACCCTGGTTACATCCTGGGAAGCCAAGTCTCCCCAACCCTAACCCTAATTTGAGTCTCAGGCCTCATTTCCTTTTTGGACTGAAACATACCGCCGTCCACAGAGTGTACCAAATATCAGTATGGAAGACATCTTGATGTCCCACTCAGTCTGATTCAGCAAGTTAGGCTTCACCAAGGACCCGTTTCCAACCTGGGAAGCCACATCTCCCCAACCCTAACCCTAACTTGAGACTTAACCTGATTTTCTTGTGCAAATGTAACAAACCCCCATTCTCATGTTGTACTAAAAGACAGTAGGCACACAATTCCTTTGGCCCTCTCAGTCTGTTTCACCATGCTTGGCTTCAGCAACACCCTGTTTCCATTCTGGGAAGCCATGTCTCCTGACAGCTAACCCTAACTTGGGTCTTAACCCTAATTTTTTCTTTGGACTGAAACATTTCCCTGTCCACATGGTGTACTAACTGGCAGTATGTTATACTCCGGATGCCCTACTCAGTCTGTTTTACCAATCTAGGCTTCGCCAAAACCCTGGTTACATCCTGGGAAGCCAAGTCTCCCCAACCCTAACCCTAATTTGAGTCTCAACCCTCATTTCCTTTTTGGACTGAAACATACCGCCGTCCACAGAGTGTACCAAATGTCAGTATGGAAGACATCTTGATGTCCCACTCAGTCTGATTCAGGAAGTTAGGCTTCACCAAGGACCCGTTTCCAACCTGGGAAGCCACATCTCCCCAACCCTAACCCTAACTTGAGACTTTACCTAAATTTCTTGTTGAAATGTAACAACCCCCCATCCTCATGTTCTACTAAAAGACAGTAGGCACACAATTCATTTTGCCCTCTCAGTCTGTTTCACCATGCTTGGCTTCAGCAACACCCTGTTTCCATTCTGGGAGGCCATTTCTCCTGACCGCTAACCCTAACTTGGGTCTTAACCCTAATTTTTTCTTTGGACTGAAACATTTCCCTGTCCACATGGTGTACTAACTGGCAGTATGTTATACTACGGATGGCCTACTCAGTCTGTTTTACCAATCTAGGCTTCGCCAAAACCCTGGTTACATCCTGGGAAGCCAAGTCTCCCCAACCCTAACCCTAATTTGAGTCTCAGGCCTAATTTCCTTTTTGGACTGAAACATACCGCCGTCCACAGAGTGTGCCAAATGTCAGTATGGAAGACATCTTGATGTCCCACTCAGTCTGATTCAGCAAGTTAGGCTTCACCAAGGAGCCGTTTCCAACCTGGGAAGCCACATCTCCCCAACCCTAACCCTAACTTGAGACTTAACCTGATTTTCTTGTGCAAATGTAACAAACCCCCATCCTCATGTTGTACTAAAAGACAGTAGGCACACAATTCCTTTGGCCCTCTCAGTCTCTTTCACCATGCTTGGCTTCAGCAACACCCTGTTTCCATTCTGGGAAGCCATGTCTCCTGACAGCTAACCCTAACTTGGGTCTTAACCCTAATTTTCTCTTTGGACTGAAACATTTCCCTGTCCACATGGTGTACTAACTGGCAGTATGTTATACTCCTGAATGCCTACTCAGTCTGTTTTACCAATCTAGGCTTCACCAAAACCCTGGTTACATCCTGGGAAGCCAAGTCTCCCCAACCCTAACCCTAATTTGAGTCTCAACCCTCATATCCTTTTTGGACTGAAACGTACTGCGGTCCACAGAGTGTGCCAAATGTAAGTATGGAAGACATCTTGATGCCCCACTCAGGCTGATTCAGGAAGTTAAGCTTCACCAAGGAGCCGTTTCCAACCTGGGAAGCCACATCTCCCCAACCCTAACCCTAACTTGAGACTTAACCTGATTTTCTTGTTGAAATGTAACAAACCCCCATCCTCATGTTGTACTAAAAGACAGTAGGCACACAATTCCTTTGGCCCTCTCAGTCTGTTTCACCATGCTTGGCTTCAGCAACACCCTGTTTCCATTCTGGGAAGCCATGTCTCCTGACAGCTAACCCTAACTTGGGTCTTAACCCTAATTTTCTCTTTGGACTGAAAGATTTCCCTGTCCACATGGTGTACTAACTGGCAGTATGTTATACTCCTGAATGCCTACTCAGTCTGTTTTACCAATCTAGGCTTCACCAAAACCCTGGTTACATCCTGGGAAGCCAAGTCTCCCCAACCCTAACCCTAATTTGAGTCTCAGGCCTCATTTCCTTTTGGGACTGAAACGTACTGCGGTCCACAGAGTGTGCAAAATGTAAGTATGGAAGACATCTTGATGCCCACTCAGTCTGATTCAGGAAGTTAGGCTTCACCAAGGACCCGTTTCCAACCTGGGAAGCCACATCTCCTCAACCCTAACCCTAACTTGAGTCTTTACCTAAATTTCTTGTTGAAATGTAACAAACCCCCATCCTCATGTTCTACTAAAAGACAGTAGGCACACAATTCATTTTGCCCTCTCAGTCTGTTTCACCATGCTTGGCTTCAGCAACACCCTGTTTCCATTCTGGGAGGCCATGTCTCCTGACCGCTAACCCTCACTTGGGTCTTAACCCTAATTTTTTCTTTGGACTGAAACATTTCCCTGTCCACATGGTGTACTAACTGGCAGTATGTTATACTACGGATGGCCTACTCAGTCTGTTTTACCAATCTAGGCTTCGCCAAAACCCTGGTTACATCCTGGGAAGCCAAGTCTCCCCAACCCTAACCCTAATTTGAGTCTCAACCCTCATTTCCTTTTTGGACTGAAACATACCGCCGTCCACAGAGTGTACCAAATGTCAGTATGGAAGACATCTTGATGTCCCACTCAGTCTGATTCAGCAAGTTAGGCTTCACCAAGGAGCCGTTTCCAACCTGGGAAGCCACATCTCCCCAACCCTAACCCTAACTTGAGACTTAACCTGATTTTCTTGTGCAAATGTAACAAACCCCCATCCTCATGTTGTACTAAAAGACAGTAGGCACACAATTCCTTTGGCCCTCTCAGTCTCTTTCACCATGCTTGGCTTCAGCAACACCCTGTTTCCATTCTGGGAAGCCATGTCTCCTGACAGCTAACCCTAACTTGGGTCTTAACCCTAATTTTCTCTTTGGACTGAAACATTTCCCTGTCCACATGGTGTACTAACTGGCAGTATGTTATACTCCTGAATGCCTACTCAGTCTGTTTTACCAATCTAGGCTTCACCAAAACCCCGGTTACATCCTGGGAAGCCAAGTCTCCCCAACCCTAACCCTAATTTGAGTCTCAGGCCTCATTTCCTTTTGGGACTGAAACGTACTGCGGTCCACAGAGTGTACCAAATGTAAGTATGGAAGACATCTTGATGCCCACTCATTCTGATTCAGCAAGTTAGGCTTCACCAAGGACCCGTTTCCAACCTGGGAAGCCACATCTCCCCAACCCTAACCCTAACTTGAGACTTTACCTGATTTTCTTGTTGAAATGTAACAACCCCCCATCCTCATGTTCTACTAAAAGACAGTAGGCACACAATTCATTTTGCCCTCTCAGTCTGTTTCACCATGCTTGGCTTCAGCAACACCCTGTTTCCATTCTGGGAGGCCATGTCTCCTGACCGCTAACCCTAACTTGGGTCTTAACCCTAATTTTTTCTTTGGACTGAAACATTTCCCTGTCCACATGGTGTACTAACTGACAGTACTTTATACTACGGATGGCCTACTCAGTCTGTTTTACCAATCTAGGATTCGCCAAAACCCCGGTTACATCCTGGGAAGCCAAGTCTCCCCAACCCTAACCCTAATTTGAGTCTCAACCCTCATATCCTTTTTGGACTGAAACGTACTGCGGTCCACAGAGTGTGCAAAATGTAAGTATGGAAGACATCTTGATGCCCCACTCAGTCTGATTCAGGAAGTAAAGCTTCACCAAGGACCCGTTTCCAACCTGGGAAGCCACATCTCCCCAACCCTAACCCTAACTTGAGACTTAACCTGATTTTCTTGTTGAAATGTAACAAACCCCCATCCTCATGTTCTACTAAAAGACAGTAGGCACACAATTCCTTTTGCCCTCTCAGTCTGTTTCACCGTGCTTGGCTTCAGCAACACCCTGTTTCCATTCTGGGAGGCCATGTCTCCTGACCGCTATCCCTAACTAGGGTCTTAACCCTCATTTTTTCTTTGGACTGAAACATTTCCCTGTCCACATGGTGTACTAACTGGCAGTATGTTATACTCCGGATGGCCTACTCAGTCTGTTTTACCAATCTAGGCTTCGCCAAAACCCTGGTTACATCCTGGGAAGCCAAGTCTCCCCAACCCTAACCCTAATTTGAGTCTCAGGCCTCATTTCCTTTTTGGACTGAAACATACCGCCATCCACAGAGTGTACCAAATGTCAGTATGGAAGACATCTTGATGTCCCACTCAGTCTGATTCAGCAAGTTAGGCTTCACCAAGGACCCGTTTCCAACCTGGAAAGCCACATCTCCCCAACCCTAACCCTAACTTGAGACTTAACCTGATTTTCTTGTGCAAATGTAACAAACCCCCATTCTCATGTTGTACTAAAAGACAGTAGGCACACAATTCCTTTGGCCCTCTCAGTCTGTTTCACCATGCTTGGCTTCAGCAACACCCTGTTTCCATTCTGGGAAGCCATGTCTCCTGACAGCTAACCCTAACTTGGGTCTTAACCCTAATTTTCTCTTTGGACTGAAACATTTCCCTGTCCACATGGTGTACTAACTGGCAGTATGTTATACTCCGGATGGCCTACTCAGTCTGTTTTACCAATCTAGGCTTCGCCAAAACCCTGGTTACATCCTGGGAAGCCAAGTCTCCCCAACCCTAACCCTAATTTGAGTCTCAACCCTCATTTCCTTTTTGGACTGAAACATACCGCCGTCCACAGAGTGTACCAAATGTCAGTATGGAAGACATCTTGATGTCCCACTCAGTCTGATTCAGGAAGTTAAGCTTCACCAAGGACCCATTTCCAACCTGGGAAGCCACATCTCCCCAACCCTAACCCTAACTTGAGACTTAACCTGATTTTCTTGTTGAAATGTAACAACCCCCCATCCTCATGTTCTACTAAAAGACAGTAGGCACACAATTCATTTTGCCCTCTCAGTCTGTTTCACCGTGCTTGGCTTCAGCAACACCCTGTTTCCATTCTGGGAGGCCATGTCTCCTGACCGCTATCCCTAACTTGGGTCTTAACCCTCATTTTTTCTTTGGACTGAAACATTTCCCTGTCCACATGGTGTACTAACTGGCAGTACTTTATACTCCGGATGGCCTACTCAGTCTGTTTTACCAATCTAGGCTTCGCCAAAACCCTGGTTACATCCTGGGAAGCCAAGTCTCCCCAACCCTAACCCTAATTTGAGTCTCAGGCCTCATTTCCTTTTTGGACTGAAACATACCGCCGTCCACAGTGTGTGCCAAATGTAAGTATGGAAGACATCTTGATGCCCCACTCAGTCTGATTCAGGAAGTTAAGCTTCACCAAGGACCCGTTTCCAACCTGGGAAGCCACATCTCCCCAACCCTAACCCTAACTTGAGACTTAACCTGATTTTCTTGTGCAAATGTAACAAACCCCCATCCTCATGTTGTACTAAAAGACAGTAGGCACACAATTCCTTTGGCCCTCTCAGTCTGTTTCACCATGCTTGGCTTCAGCAACACCCTGTTTCCATTCTGGGAAGCCATGTCTCCTGACAGCTAACCCTAACTTGGGTCTTAACCCTAATTTTCTCTTTGGACTGAAACATTTCCCTGTCCACATGGTGTACTAACTGGCAGTATGTTATACTCCTGAATGCCTACTCAGTCTGTTTTACCAATCTAGGCTTCACCAAAACCCTGGTTACATCCTGGGAAGCCAAGTCTCCCCAACCCTAACCCTAATTTGAGTCTCAGGCCTCATTTCCTTTTGGCACTGAAACGTACTGCGGTCCACAGAGTGTACCAAATGTAAGTATGGAAGACATCTTGATGCCCACTCAGTCTGATTCATCAAGTTAGGCTTCACCAAGGACCCGTTTCCAACCTGGGAAGCCACATCTCCCCAACCCTAACCCTAACTTGAGACTTTACCTGATTTTCTTGTTGAAATGTAACAACCCCCCATCCTCATGTTCTACTAAAAGACAGTAGGCACACAATTCATTTTGCCCTCTCAGTCTGTTTCACCATGCTTGGCTTCAGCAACACCCTGTTTCCATTCTGGGAGGCCATGTCTCCTGACCGCTAACCCTAACTTGGGTCTTAACCCTCATTTTTTCTTTGGACTGAAACATTTCCCTGTCCACATGGTGTACTAACTGGCAGTACTTTATACTACGGATGGCCTACTCAGTCTGTTTTACCAATCTAGGATTCGCCAAAACCCCGGTTACATCCTGGGAAGCCAAGTCTCCCCAACCCTAACCCTAATTTGAGTCTCAACCCTCATATCCTTTTTGGACTGAAACGTACTGCGGTCCACAGAGTGTGCAAAATGTAAGTATGGAAGACATCTTGATGCCCCACTCAGTCTGATTCAGGAAGTAAAGCTTCACCAAGGACCCGTTTCCAACCTGGGAAGCCACATCTCCCCAACCCTAACCCTAACTTGAGACTTAACCTGATTTTCTTGTTGAAATGTAACAACCCCCCATCCTCATGTTCTACTAAAAGACAGTAGGCACATGATTCCTTTGGCCCTCTCAGTCTGTTTCACCATGCTTGGCTTCAGCAACACCCTGTTTCCCTTCTGGGAAGCCAAGTCTCCTGACCCCTAACCCTCACTTGGGTCTTAACCCAAATATCCTCTATGGAATGAAACATCTCCCTCTCCATAGGGTGTATTAACAGGCAGTATGTTATCCTCCTGATGGCCTACTCAGTCTGTTTTACCAATCCATGCTTCACCAAGACCCTGGTTCCATCCTGGGAAACCAATTCTCCCCAACCCTAACCCTAATTTGAGTCTTAGCCCTTTTTTCCTTTTTGGACTGAAACATACCGCCGTCCACAGAGTGTACCAAATGTCAGTATGGAAGCCATCTTGATGGCGACTCAGTCTGATTCACCAAGCTAGGCTTCACCAAGAACTCGTTTTCTACCTGGCAAGCCACATCTCCCCATCCCTAGCCCTAACATGAGATTTTACCCCAATTTTCTTGTGCAACTGTAACAAACCGCCGTCCACGCTTTGTAGTAAAAGAAAGAAGGCACCCCGTTCTGATGGCCCACTCAGTCTGTTTTAGCAAGCTTGCCTTCACCAAAGCCCTGTTTCCATTCGGGGAAGCCCAGTCTCCCCAATCCTAACTCTAACCTGGTTTTTAACCCTAATTTCCGTTTGGGAATCAAACATCCCCCGTCCAAACAGTGTTCTAAAAGACAGGAGGCAACCCTTGGTGAAGCCCCACTCACTCTATTTCAACATGCTTGGCTTTTCAGAGGCCCTGGTTCACTCCTGGGAAGCCAAGTCTCCACAACCCTAACCCTACCTGGAGTCTTAACCCTAATGTTCTTGTGCGACTGTAACAAACGCCCATCCACAGGTTGACAGTAGGCACACCACTCCTTTGGCCCTGTCAGTCTGTTTCACCATGCTTGGCTTCAGCAACACCCTGTTTCCCTTCTGGGAAGCCAAGTCTCCCGACCCCTAACCCTCACTTGGGTCTTAACCCAAATTTCCTCTATGGATTGAAACATGTCCCTGTCCATAGGGTGTATTAACAGGCAGTATGTTATCCTCCTGATGGCCTACTCAGTCTGTTTTACCAAATTAGGCTTCACCAAGACCCTGGTTCCCTCCTGGGAAAACAAGTCTCCCCAACCCTAAAACTAATTTGAGTCTCAGGCCTAATTTCCTTTTTGGACTGAAACATACTGCCGTCCACAGAGTGTACCAAATGTCAGTATGGAAGACATCTTGATGTCCCACTCAGTCTGATTCAGCAAGTTAGGCTGCACCAAGGACCCGTTTCCAACCTGGGAAGCCACATCTCCCCAACCCTAACCCTAACTTGAGACTTAACCTGATTTTCTTGTGCAAATGTAACAAACCCCCATCCTCATGTTGTACTAAAAGACAGTAGGTACACAATTCCTTTGGCCCTCTCAGTCTGTTTCACCGTGCTTGGCTTCAGCAACACCCTGTTTCCATTCTGGGAAGCCATGTCTCCTGACAGCTAACCCTAACTTGGGTCTTAACCCTAATTTTCTCTTTGGACTGAAACATTTCCCTGTCCACATGGTGTACTAACTGGCAGTATGTTATACTCCTGAATGCCTACTCAGTCTGTTTTACCAATCTAGGCTTCACCAAAACCCTGGTTACATCCTGGGAAGCCAAGTCTCCCCAACCCTAACCCTAATTTGAGTCTCAGGCCTCATTTCCTTTTGGCACTGAAACGTACTGCGGTCCACAGAGTGTACCAAATGTAAGTATGGAAGACATCTTGATGCCCACTCAGTCTGATTCATCAAGTTAGGCTTCACCAAGGACCCGTTTCCAACCTGGGAAGCCACATCTCCCCAACCCTAACCCTAACTTGAGACTTTACCTGATTTTCTTGTTGAAATGTAACAACCCCCCATCCTCATGTTCTACTAAAAGACAGTAGGCACACAATTCATTTTGCCCTCTCAGTCTGTTTCACCATGCTTGGCTTCAGCAACACCCTGTTTCCATTCTGGGAGGCCATGTCTCCTGACCGCTAACCCTAACTTGGGTCTTAACCCTCATTTTTTCTTTGGACTGAAACATTTCCCTGTCCACATGGTGTACTAACTGGCAGTACTTTATACTACGGATGGCCTACTCAGTCTGTTTTACCAATCTAGGATTCGCCAAAACCCCGGTTACATCCTGGGAAGCCAAGTCTCCCCAACCCTAACCCTAATTTGAGTCTCAACCCTCATATCCTTTTTGGACTGAAACGTACTGCGGTCCACAGAGTGTGCAAAATGTAAGTATGGAAGACATCTTGATGCCCCACTCAGTCTGATTCAGGAAGTAAAGCTTCACCAAGGACCCGTTTCCAACCTGGGAAGCCACATCTCCCCAACCCTAACCCTAACTTGAGACTTAACCTGATTTTCTTGTTGAAATGTAACAACCCCCCATCCTCATGTTCTACTAAAAGACAGTAGGCACATGATTCCTTTGGCCCTCTCAGTCTGTTTCACCATGCTTGGCTTCAGCAACACCCTGTTTCCCTTCTGGGAAGCCAAGTCTCCTGACCCCTAACCCTCACTTGGGTCTTAACCCAAATATCCTCTATGGAATGAAACATCTCCCTCTCCATAGGGTGTATTAACAGGCAGTATGTTATCCTCCTGATGGCCTACTCAGTCTGTTTTACCAATCCATGCTTCACCAAGACCCTGGTTCCATCCTGGGAAACCAATTCTCCCCAACCCTAACCCTAATTTGAGTCTTAGCCCTTTTTTCCTTTTTGGACTGAAACATACCGCCGTCCACAGAGTGTACCAAATGTCAGTATGGAAGCCATCTTGATGGCGACTCAGTCTGATTCACCAAGCTAGGCTTCACCAAGAACTCGTTTTCTACCTGGCAAGCCACATCTCCCCATCCCTAGCCCTAACATGAGATTTTACCCCAATTTTCTTGTGCAACTGTAACAAACCGCCGTCCACGCTTTGTAGTAAAAGAAAGAAGGCACCCCGTTCTGATGGCCCACTCAGTCTGTTTTAGCAAGCTTGCCTTCACCAAAGCCCTGTTTCCATTCGGGGAAGCCCAGTCTCCCCAATCCTAACTCTAACCTGGTTTTTAACCCTAATTTCCGTTTGGGAATCAAACATCCCCCGTCCAAACAGTGTTCTAAAAGACAGGAGGCAACCCTTGGTGAAGCCCCACTCACTCTATTTCAACATGCTTGGCTTTTCAGAGGCCCTGGTTCACTCCTGGGAAGCCAAGTCTCCACAACCCTAACCCTACCTGGAGTCTTAACCCTAATGTTCTTGTGCGACTGTAACAAACGCCCATCCACAGGTTGACAGTAGGCACACCACTCCTTTGGCCCTGTCAGTCTGTTTCACCATGCTTGGCTTCAGCAACACCCTGTTTCCCTTCTGGGAAGCCAAGTCTCCCGACCCCTAACCCTCACTTGGGTCTTAACCCAAATTTCCTCTATGGATTGAAACATGTCCCTGTCCATAGGGTGTATTAACAGGCAGTATGTTATCCTCCTGATGGCCTACTCAGTCTGTTTTACCAAATTAGGCTTCACCAAGACCCTGGTTCCCTCCTGGGAAAACAAGTCTCCCCAACCCTAAAACTAATTTGAGTCTCAGGCCTAATTTCCTTTTTGGACTGAAACATACTGCCGTCCACAGAGTGTACCAAATGTCAGTATGGAAGACATCTTGATGTCCCACTCAGTCTGATTCAGCAAGTTAGGCTGCACCAAGGACCCGTTTCCAACCTGGGAAGCCACATCTCCCCAACCCTAACCCTAACTTGAGACTTAACCTGATTTTCTTGTGCAAATTTAACAAACCCCCATCCTCATGTCCTACTAAAAGACAGTAGGCACACGATTCCTTTGGCCCTCTCAGTCTGTTTCACCATGCTTGGCTTCAGCAACACCCTGTTTCCCTTCTGGGAAGCCAAGTCTCCCGACCCCTAACCCTCATTTGGGTCTTAACCCAAATATCCTCTATGGAATGAAACATCTCCCTCTCCATAGGGTGTATTAACAGGCAGTATGTTATCCTCCTGATGGCCTACTCAGTCTGTTTTAGCAATCTATGCTTCACCAAGACCCTGGTTCCATCCTGGGAAACCAATTCTCCCCAACCCTAACCCTAATTTGAGTCTCAGCCCGTTTTTCCTTTTTGGACTGAAACATACCGCCGTCCACAGAGTGTACCAAATGTCAGTATGGAAGCCATCTTGATGGCGACTCAGTCTGATTCACCAAGCTAGGCTTCACCAAGAACTCGTTTTCTACCTGGCAAGCCACATCTCCCCTTCCCTAGCCCTAACATGAGATTTTACCCCAATTTTCTGGTGCAACTGTAACAAACCGCCGTCCACGCTTTGAAGTAAAAGAAAGAAGGCACCCCGTTCTGATGGCCCACTCAGTCTGTTTTAGCAAGCTTGCCTTCACCAAAGCCCTGATTCCATTCGGGGAAGCCCAGTCTCCCCAATCCTAACCCTAACCTGGGTTTTAACCCTAATTTCCGTTTGGGAATCAAACATCCCCCGTCCAAACAGTGTTCTAAAAGACAGTAGGCAACCCTTGGTGAAGCCCCACTCACTCTATTTCAACATGCTTGGCTTTTCAGAGGCCCTGGTTCACTCCTGGGAAGCCAAGTCTCCACAACCCTAACCCTACCTGGAGTCTTAACCCTAATGTTCTTGTGCGACTGTAACAAACGCCCATCCACAGGTTGACAGTAGGCACACCACTCCTTTGGCCCTGTCAGTCTGTTTCACCATGCTTGGCTTCAGCAACACCCTGTTTCCCTTCTGGGAAGCCAAGTCTCCCGACCCCTAACCCTCACTTGGGTCTTAACCCAAATTTCCTCTATGGAATGAAACATGTCCCTGTCCATAGGGTGTATTAACAGGCAGTATGTTATCCTCCTGATGGCCTACTCAGTCTGTTTTACCAATCTATGCTTCACCAAGACCCTGGTTCCATCCTGGGAAACCAATTCTCCCCAACCCTAACCCTAATTTGAGTCTTAGCCCTAATTTCCTTTTTGGACTGAAACATACCGCCGTCCACAGAGTGTACCAAATGTCAGTATGGAAGACATCTTGATGTCCCACTCAGTCTGATTCAGCAAGCTAGGCTTCACCAAGGACCTATTTCCAGCCTGGGAAGCCACATCTCCCCAACCCTAACCCTAACTTGAGACTCAACCTGATTTCGTTGTGCAAATGTAACAAACCCCCATCCTCATGTTGTACTAAAAGACAGTAGGCACACAATTCCTTTGGCCCTCTCAGTCTGTTTCACCATGCTTGGCTTCAGCAACACCGTGTTTCCATTCTGGGAAGCCATATCTCCTGACAGCTAACCCTAACTTGGGTCTTAACCCTAATTTTTTTCTTCCGACTGAAACATTTCCCTGTCCACATGGTGTACTAACTGGCAGTATGTTATACTCCTGATGGCCTACTCAGTCTGTTTTACCAATCTAGGCTTCACCAAAACCCTGGTTACATTCCGGGAAGCCAAGTCTCCCCAACCCTAACCCTAATTTGAGTCTCAACCCTCATTTCCTTTTGGGACTGAAACGTACTGCGGTCCACAGAGTGTGCAAAATGTAAGTATGGAAGACATCTTGATGCCCCACTCAGTCTGATTCAGGAAGTAAAGCTTCACCAAGGACCCGTTTCCAACCTGGGAAGCCACATCTCCCCAACCCTAACCCTAACTTGAGACTTAACCTGATTTTCTTGTTGAAATGTAACAACCCCCCATCCTCATGTTCTACTAAAAGACAGTAGGCACACAATTCATTTTGCCCTCTCAGTCTGTTTCACCGTGCTTGGCTTCAGCAACACCCTGTTTCCATTCTGGGAGGCCATGTCTCCTGACCGCTATCCCTAACTTGGGTCTTAACCCTAATTTTTTCTTTGGACTGAAACATTTCCCTGTCCACATGGTGTACTAACTGGCAGTATGTTATACTCGGGATGGCCTACTCAGTCTGTTTTACCAATCTAGGCTTCGCCAAAACCCTGGTTACATCCTGGGAAGCCAAGTCTCCCCAACCCTAACCCTAATTTGAGTCTCAGGCCTCATTTCCTTTTTGGACTGAAACATACCGCCGTCCACAGAGTGTACCAAATATCAGTATGGAAGACATCTTGATGTCCCACTCAGTCTGATTCAGGAAGTTAGGCTTCACCAAGGACCCGTTTCCAACCTGGGAAGCCACATCTCCCCAACCCTAACCCTCACATGAGACTTAACCTGATTTTCTTGTGCAAATGTAACAAACCCCCATCCTCATGTCCTACTAAAAGACAGTAGGCACACGATTCCTTTGGCCCTCTCAGTCTGTTTCACCATGCTTGGCTTCAGCAACACCCTGTTTCCCTTCTGGGAAGCCAAGTCTCCTGACCCCTAACCCTCACTTGGGTCTTAACCCAAATATCCTCTATGGAATGAAACATCTCCCTCTCCATAGGGTGTATTAACAGGCAGTATGTTATCCTCCTGATGGCCTACTCAGTCTGTTTTACCAATCCATGCTTCACCAAGACCCTGGTTCCATTTGGGAAACCAATTCTCCCCAACCCTAACCCTAATTTGAGTCTTAGCCCTTTTTTCCTTTTTGGACTGAAACATACCGCCGTCCACAGAGTGTACCAAATGTCAGTATGGAAGCCATCTTGATGGCGACTCAGTCTGATTCACCAAGCTAGGCTTCACCAAGAACTCGTTTTCTACCTGGCAAGCCACATCTCCCCATCCCTAGCCCTAACATGAGATTTTACCCCAATTTTCTTGTGCAACTGTAACAAACCGCCGTCCACGCTTTGTAGTAAAAGAAAGAAGGCACCCCGTTCTGATGGCCCACTCAGTCTGTTTTAGCAAGCTTGCCTTCACCAAAGCCCTGTTTCCATTCGGGGAAGCCCAGTCTCCCCAATCCTAACTCTAACCTGGTTTTTAACCCTAATTTCCGTTTGGGAATCAAACATCCCCCATCCAAACAGTGTTCTAAAAGACAGGAGGCAACCCTTGGTGAAGCCCCACTCACTCTATTTCAACATGCTTGGCTTTTCAGAGGCCCTGGTTCACTCCTGGGAAGCCAAGTCTCCACAACCCTAACCCTACCTGGAGTCTTAACCCTAATGTTCTTGTGCGACTGTAACAAACGCCCATCCACAGGTTGACAGTAGGCACACCACTCCTTTGGCCCTGTCAGTCTGTTTCACCATGCTTGGCTTCAGCAACACCCTGTTTCCCTTCTGGGAAGCCAAGTCTCCCGACAACTCACCCTCACTTGGGTCTTAACCCAAATTTCCTCTATGGATTGAAACATGTCCCTGTCCATAGGGTGTATTAACAGGCAGTATGTTATCCTCCTGATGGCCTACTCAGTCTGTTTTACCAAATTAGGCTTCACCAAGACCCTGGTTCCCTCCTGGGAAAACAAGTCTCCCCAACCCTAAAACTAATTTGAGTCTCAGGCCTAATTTCCTTTTTGGACTGAAACATACTGCCGTCCACAGAGTGTACCAAATGTCAGTATGGAAGACATCTTGATGTCCCACTCAGTCTGATTCAGCAAGTTAGGCTGCACCAAGGACCCGTTTCCAACCTGGGAAGCCACATCTCCCCAACCCTAACCCTAACTTGAGACTTAACCTGATTTTCTTGTGCAAATTTAACAAACCCCCATCCTCATGTCCTACTAAAAGACAGTAGGCACACGATTCCTTTGGCCCTCTCAGTCTGTTTCACCATGCTTGGCTTCAGCAACACCCTGTTTCCCTTCTGGGAAGCCAAGTCTCCCGACCCCTAACCCTCATTTCGGTCTTAACCCAAATATCCTCTATGGAATGAAACATCTCCCTCTCCATAGGGTGTATTAACAGGCAGTATGTTATCCTCCTGATGGCCTACTCAGTCTGTTTTAGCAATCTATGCTTCACCAAGACCCTGGTTCCATCCTGGGAAACCAATTCTCCCCAACCCTAACCCTAATTTGAGTCTCAGCCCGTTTTTCCTTTTTGGACTGAAACATACCGCCGTCCACAGAGTGTACCAAATGTCAGTATGGAAGCCATCTTGATGGCGACTC
Source organism: Heloderma suspectum (assembly GCF_057233095.1). Classification (NCBI taxonomy): domain Eukaryota; kingdom Metazoa; phylum Chordata; class Lepidosauria; order Squamata; family Helodermatidae; genus Heloderma; species Heloderma suspectum. The sequence continues at coordinate 149,074,931 of NC_139461.1, forward strand.
AGTCTGATTCACCAAGCTAGGCTTCACCAAGAACTCGTTTTCTACCTGGCAAGCCACATCTCCCCTTCCCTAGCCCTAACATGAGATTTTACCCCAATTTTCTGGTGCAACTGTAACAAACCGCCGTCCACGCTTTGAAGTAAAAGAAAGAAGGCACCCCGTTCTGATGGCCCACTCAGTCTGTTTTAGCAAGCTTGCCTTCACCAAAGCCCTGATTCCATTCGGGGAAGCCCAGTCTCCCCAATCCTAACCCTAACCTGGGTTTTAACCCTAATTTCCGTTTGGGAATCAAACATCCCCCGTCCAAACAGTGTTCTAAAAGACAGGAGGCAACCCTTGGTGAAGCCCCACTCACTCTATTTCAACATGCTTGGCTTTTCAGAGGCCCTGGTTCACTCCTGGGAAGCCAAGTCTCCACAACCCTAACCCTACCTGGAGTCTTAACCCTAATGTTCTTGTGCGACTGTAACAAACGCCCATCCACAGGTTGACAGTAGGCACACCACTCCTTTGGCCCTGTCAGTCTGTTTCACCATGCTTGGCTTCAGCAACACCCTGTTTCCCTTCTGGGAAGCCAAGTCTCCCGACCCCTAACCCTCACTTGGGTCTTAACCCAAATTTCCTCTATGGAATGAAACATGTCCCTGTCCATAGGGTGTATTAACAGGCAGTATGTTATCCTCCTGATGGCCTACTCAGTCTGTTTTACCAATCTATGCTTCACCAAGACCCTGGTTCCATCCTGGGAAACCAATTCTCCCCAACCCTAACCCTAATTTGAGTCTTAGCCCTAATTTCCTTTTTGGACTGAAACATACCGCCGTCCACAGAGTGTACCAAATGTCAGTATGGAAGACATCTTGATGTCCCACTCAGTCTGATTCAGCAAGCTAGGCTTCACCAAGGACCTATTTCCAGCCTGGGAAGCCACATCTCCCCAACCCTAACCCTAACTTGAGACTCAACCTGATTTCGTTGTGCAAATGTAACAAACCCCCATCCTCATGTTGTACTAAAAGACAGTAGGCACACAATTCCTTTGGCCCTCTCAGTCTGTTTCACCATGCTTGGCTTCAGCAACACCGTGTTTCCATTCTGGGAAGCCATATCTCCTGACAGCTAACCCTAACTTGGGTCTTAACCCTAATTTTTTTCTTCCGACTGAAACATTTCCCTGTCCACATGGTGTACTAACTGGCAGTATGTTATACTCCTGATGGCCTACTCAGTCTGTTTTACCAATCTAGGCTTCACCAAAACCCTGGTTACATTCCGGGAAGCCAAGTCTCCCCAACCCTAACCCTAATTTGAGTCTCAACCCTCATTTCCTTTTGGGACTGAAACATACCGCCGTCCACAGAGTGTACCAAATGTCAGTATGGAAGACATCTTGATGTCCCACTCAGTCTGATTCAGCAAGCTAGGCTTCACCAAGGACCCATTTCCAACCTGGGAAGCCACATCTCCCCAACCCTAACCCTAACTTGAGACTTAACCTGATTTTCTTGTGCAAATGTAACAAACCCCCATCCTCATGTGGTACTAAAAGACAGTAGACACACAATTCCTTTGGTCCTCTCAGTCTGTTTCACCATGCTTGGCTTCAGCAACACCCTGTTTCCCTTCTGGGAAGCCAAGTCTCCCGACCCCTAACCCTCACTTGGGTCTTAACCCAAATTTCCTCTATGGAATGAAACATCTCCCTCTCCATAGGGTGTATTAACAGGCAGTATGTTATCCTCCTGATGGCCTACTCAGTCTGTTTTACCAATCTATGCTTCACCAAGACCCTGGTTCCATCCTGGGAAACCAATTCTCCCCAACCCTAACCCTAATTTGAATCTCAGCCCGTTTTTCCTTTTTGGACTGAAACATACCGCCGTCCACAGAGTGTACCAAATGTCAGTATGGAAGCCATCTTGATGGCGACTCAGTCTGATTCACCAAGCTAGGCTTCACCAAGAACTCGTTTTCTACCTGGCAAGCCACATCTCCCCATCCCTAGCCCTAACATGAGATGTTACCCCAATTTTCTTGTGCAACTGAAACAAACCGCCGTCCACGCTTTGTAGTAAAAGAAAGAAGGCACCCCGTTCTGATGGCCCACTCAGTCTGTTTTAGCAAGCTTGCCTTCACCAAAGCCCTGTTTCCATTCGGGGAAGCCCAGTCTCCCCAATCCTAACCCTAACCTGGTTTTTAACCCTAATTTCCGTTTGGGAATCAAACATCCCCCGTCCAAACAGTGTTCTAAAAGACAGGAGGCAACCCTTGGTGAAGCCCCACTCACTCTATTTCAACATGCTTGGCTTTTCAGAGGCCCTGGTTCACTCCTGGGAAGCCAAGTCTCCACAACCCTAACCCTACCTGGAGTCTTAACCCTAATGTTCTTGTGCGACTGTAACAAACGCCCATCCACAGGTTGACAGTAGGCACACCACTCCTTTGGCCCTGTCAGTCTGTTTCACCATGCTTGGCTTCAGCAACACCCTGTTTCCCTTCTGGGAAGCCAAGTCTCCCGACCCCTAACCCACACTTGGGTCTTAACCCAAATTTCCTCTATGGATTGAAACATGTCCCTGTCCATAGGGTGTATTAACAGGCAGTATGTTATCCTCCTGATGGCCTACTCAGTCTGTTTTACCAAATTAGGCTTCACCAAGACCCTGGTTCCCTCCTGGGAAAACAAGTCTCCCCAACCCTAAAACTAATTTGAGTCTCAGGCCTAATTTCCTTTTTGGACTGAAACATACTGCCGTCCACAGAGTGTACCAAATGTCAGTATGGAAGACATCTTGATGTCCCACTCAGTCTGATTCAGCAAGTTAGGCTTCACCAAGGACCCGTTTCCAACCTGGGAAGCCACATCTCCCCAACCCTAACCCTAACTTGAGACTTAACCTGATTTTCTTGTGCAAATTTAACAAACCCCCATCCTCATGTCCTACTAAAAGACAGTAGGCACACGATTCGTTTGGCCCTCTCAGTCTGTTTCACCATGCTTGGCTTCAGCAACGCCCTGTTTCCCTTCTGGGAAGCCAAGTCTCCCGACCCCTAACCCTCACTTGGGTCTTAACCCAAATATCCAATATGGAATGAAACATCTCCCTCTCCATAGGGTGTATTAACAGGCAGTATGTTATCCTCCTGATGGCCTACTCAGTCTGTTTTACCAATTTTTGCTTCACCAAGACCCTGGTTCCATCCTGGGAAACCAATTCTCCCCAACCCTAACCCTAATTTGAGTCTTAGCCCTAATTTCCTTTTTGGACTGAAACATACCGCCGTCCACAGAGTGTACCAAATGTCAGTATGGAAGACATCTTGATGTCCCACTCAGTCTGATTCAGCAAGCTAGGCTTCACCAAGGACCTATTTCCAGCCTGGGAAGCCACATCTCCCCAACCCTAACCCTAACTTGAGACTCAACCTGATTTCGTTGTGCAAATGTAAGAAACCCCCATCCTCATGTTGTACTAAAAGACAGTAGGCACACAATTCCTTTGGCCCTCTCAGTCTGTTTCACCATGCTTGGCTTCAGCAACACCGTGTTTCCATTCTGGGAAGCCATATCTCCTGACAGCTAACCCTAACTTGCGTCTTAACCCTAATTTTTTTCTTCCGACTGAAACATTTCCCTGTCCACATGGTGTACTAACTGGCAGTATGTTATACTCCTGATGGCCTACTCAGTCTGTTTTACCAATCTAGGCTTCACCAAAACCCTGGTTACATCCTGGGAAGCCAAGTCTCCCCAACCCTAACCCTAATTTGAGTCTCAGGCCTAATTTCCTTTTTGACTGAAAGATACCGCCGTCCACACAGTGTACCAAATGTCAGTATGGAAGACATCTTGATGTCCCACTCAGTCTGATTCAGCAAGCTAGGCTTCACCAAGGACCCATTTCCAACCTGGGAAGCCACATCTCCCCAACCCTAACCCTAACTTGAGACTTAACCTGATTTCGTTGTGCAAATGTAACAAACCCCCATCCTCATGTTGTACTAAAAGACAGTAGGAACACAATTCCTTTGGCCCTCTCAGTCTGTTTCACCATGCTTGGCTTCAGCAACACCGTGTTTCCATTCTGGGAAGCCATATCTCCTGACCGCTAACCCTAACTTGGGTCTTAACCCTAATTTTTTCCTTGGACTGAAACATTTCCCTGTCCACATGGTGTACTAACTGGCAGTATGTTATACTCCTGATGGTCTACTCAGTCTGTTTTACCAATCTAGGCTTCACCAAAACCCTGGTTACATCCTGGGAAGCCAAGTCTCCCCAACCCTAACCCTAATTTGAGTCTCAGGCCTAATTTCCTTTTTGACTGAAACATACCGCCGTCCACAGAGTGTACCAAATGTCAGTATGGAAGACATCTTGATGTCCCACTCAGTCTGATTCAGCAAGCTAGGCTTCACCAAGGACCCGTTTCCAACCTGGGAAGCCACATCTCCCCAACCCTAACACTCACTTGAGACTTAACCTGATTTTCTTGTGCAAATGTAACAAACCCCCATCCTCATGTCCTACTAAAAGACAGTAGGCACACAATTCCTTTGGCCCTCTCAGTCTGTTTCACCATGCTTGGCTTTAGCAACACCCTGTTTCCCTTCTGGGAAGCCAAGTCTCCACAACCCTAACCCTACCTGGAGTCTTAACCCTAATGTTCTTGTGCGACTGTAACAAACGCCCATCCACAGGTTGACAGTAGGCACACCACTCCTTTGGCCCTGTCAGTCTGTTTCACCATGCTTGGCTTCAGCAACACCCTGTTTCCCTTCTGGGAAGCCAAGTCTCCCGACCCCTAACCCTCACTTGGGTCTTAACCCAAATTTCCTCTATGGAATGAAACATCTCCCTGTCCATAGGGTGTATTAACAGGCAGTATGTTATCCTCCTGATGGCCTACTCAGTCTGTTTTACCAATCTATGCTTCACCAAGACCCTGGTTCCATCCTGGGAAACCAATTCTCCCCAACCCTAACCCTAATTTGAGTCTTAGCCCTAATTTCCTTTTTGGACTGAAACATACCGCCGTCCACAGAGTGTACCAAATGTCAGTATGGAAGACATCTTGATGTCCCACTCAGTCTGATTCAGCAAGCTAGGCTTCACCAAGGAGCTATTTCCAGCCTGGGAAGCCACATCTCCCCAACCCTAACCCTAACTTCTGACTTAACCCTGATTTTCTTGTGCAAATGTAACAAACCCCCATCCTCATGTTGTACTAAAAGACAGTAGGCATACAATTCCTTTGGCCCTCTCAGTCTGTTTCACCATGCTTGGCTTCAGCAACACCCTGTTTCCATTCTGAGAAGCCATGTCTCCTGACAGCTAACCCTAACTTGGGTCTTAACCCTAATTTTTTCTTTGGACTGAAACATTTCCCTGTCCACATGGTGTACTAACTGACAGTACTTTATACTACGGATGGCCTACTCAGTCTGTTTTACCAATCTAGGATTCGCCAAAACCCCGGTTACATCCTGGGAAGCCAAGTCTCCCCAACCCTAACCCTAATTTGAGTCTCAACCCTCATATCCTTTTTGGACTGAAACGTACTGCGGTCCACAGAGTGTGCAAAATGTAAGTATGGAAGACATCTTGATGCCCCACTCAGTCTGATTCAGGAAGTAAAGCTTCACCAAGGACCCGTTTCCAACCTGGGAAGCCACATCTCCCCAACCCTAACCCTAACTTGAGACTTAACCTGATTTTCTTGTTGAAATGTAACAAACCCCCATCCTCATGTTCTACTAAAAGACAGTAGGCACACAATTCATTTTGCCCTCTCAGTCTGTTTCACCGTGCTTGGCTTCAGCAACACCCTGTTTCCATTCTGGGAGGCCATGTCTCCTGACCGCTATCCCTAACTAGGGTCTTAACCCTCATTTTTTCTTTGGACTGAAACATTTCCCTGTCCACATGGTGTACTAACTGGCAGTATGTTATACTCCGGATGGCCTACTCAGTCTGTTTTACCAATCTAGGCTTCGCCAAAACCCTGGTTACATCCTGGGAAGCCAAGTCTCCCCAACCCTAACCCTAATTTGAGTCTCAGGCCTCATTTCCTTTTTGGACTGAAACATACCGCCATCCACAGAGTGTACCAAATGTCAGTATGGAAGACATCTTGATGTCCCACTCAGTCTGATTCAGCAAGTTAGGCTTCACCAAGGACCCGTTTCCAACCTGGGAAGCCACATCTCCCCAACCCTAACCCTAACTTGAGACTTAACCTGATTTTCTTGTGCAAATGTAACAAACCCCCATTCTCATGTTGTACTAAAAGACAGTAGGCACACAATTCCTTTGGCCCTCTCAGTCTGTTTCACCATGCTTGGCTTCAGCAACACCCTGTTTCCATTCTGGGAAGCCATGTCTCCTGACAGCTAACCCTAACTTGGGTCTTAACCCTAATTTTCTCTTTGGACTGAAACATTTCCCTGTCCACATGGTGTACTAACTGGCAGTATGTTATACTCCGGATGGCCTACTCAGTCTGTTTTACCAATCTAGGCTTCGCCAAAACCCTGGTTACATCCTGGGAAGCCAAGTCTCCCCAACCCTAACCCTAATTTGAGTCTCAACCCTCATTTCCTTTTTGGACTGAAACATACCGCCGTCCACAGAGTGTACCAAATGTCAGTATGGAAGACATCTTGATGTCCCACTCAGTCTGATTCAGGAAGTTAAGCTTCACCAAGGACCCATTTCCAACCTGGGAAGCCACATCTCCCCAACCCTAACCCTAACTTGAGACTTAACCTGATTTTCTTGTTGAAATGTAACAACCCCCCATCCTCATGTTGTACTAAAAGACAGTAGGCACACAATTCATTTTGCCCTCTCAGTCTGTTTCACCGTGCTTGGCTTCAGCAACACCCTGTTTCCATTCTGGGAGGCCATGTCTCCTGACCGCTATCCCTAACTTGGGTCTTAACCCTCATTTTTTCTTTGGACTGAAACATTTCCCTGTCCACATGGTGTACTAACTGGCAGTACTTTATACTCCGGATGGCCTACTCAGTCTGTTTTACCAATCTAGGCTTCGCCAAAACCCTGGTTACATCCTGGGAAGCCAAGTCTCCCCAACCCTAACCCTAATTTGAGTCTCAGGCCTCATTTCCTTTTTGGACTGAAACATACCGCCGTCCACAGTGTGTGCCAAATGTAAGTATGGAAGACATCTTGATGCCCCACTCAGTCTGATTCAGGAAGTTAAGCTTCACCAAGGACCCGTTTCCAACCTGGGAAGCCACATCTCCCCAACCCTAACCCTAACTTGAGACTTAACCTGATTTTCTTGTGCAAATGTAACAAACCCCCATCCTCATGTTGTACTAAAAGACAGTAGGCACACAATTCCTTTGGCCCTCTCAGTCTGTTTCACCATGCTTGGCTTCAGCAACACCCTGTTTCCATTCTGGGAAGCCATGTCTCCTGACAGCTAACCCTAACTTGGGTCTTAACCCTAATTTTCTCTTTGGACTGAAACATTTCCCTGTCCACATGGTGTACTAACTGGCAGTATGTTATACTCCTGAATGCCTACTCAGTCTGTTTTACCAATCTAGGCTTCACCAAAACCCTGGTTACATCCTGGGAAGCCAAGTCTCCCCAACCCTAACCCTAATTTGAGTCTCAGGCCTCATTTCCTTTTGGGACTGAAACGTACTGCGGTCCACAGAGTGTACCAAATGTAAGTATGGAAGACATCTTGATGCCCACTCAGTCTGATTCAGCAAGTTAGGCTTCACCAAGGACCCGTTTCCAACCTGGGAAGCCACATCTCCCCAACCCTAACCCTAACTTGAGACTTTACCTGATTTTCTTGTTGAAATGTAACAACCCCCCATCCTCATGTTCTACTAAAAGACAGTAGGCACACAATTCATTTTGCCCTCTCAGTCTGTTTCACCATGCTTGGCTTCAGCAACACCCTGTTTCCATTCTGGGAGGCCATGTCTCCTGACCGCTAACCCTAACTTGGGTCTTAACCCTCATTTTTTCTTTGGACTGAAACATTTCCCTGTCCACATGGTGTACTAACTGGCAGTACTTTATACTACGGATGGCCTACTCAGTCTGTTTTACCAATCTAGGATTCGCCAAAACCCCGGTTACATCCTGGGAAGCCAAGTCTCCCCAACCCTAACCCTAATTTGAGTCTCAACCCTCATATCCTTTTTGGACTGAAACGTACTGCGGTCCACAGAGTGTGCAAAATGTAAGTATGGAAGACATCTTGATGCCCCACTCAGTCTGATTCAGGAAGTAAAGCTTCACCAAGGACCCGTTTCCAACCTGGGAAGCCACATCTCCCCAACCCTAACCCTAACTTGAGACTTAACCTGATTTTCTTGTTGAAATGTAACAACCCCCCATCCTCATGTTCTACTAAAAGACAGTAGGCACACAATTCATTTTGCCCTCTCAGTCTGTTTCACCGTGCTTGGCTTCAGCAACACCCTGTTTCCATTCTGGGAGGCCATGTCTCCTGACCGCTATCCCTAACTTGGGTCTTAACCCTAATTTTTTCTTTGGACTGAAACATTTCCCTGTCCACATGGTGTACTAACTGGCAGTATGTTATACTCCGGATGGCCTACTCAGTCTGTTTTACCAATCTAGGCTTCGCCAAAACCCTGGTTACATCCTGGGAAGCCAAGTCTCCCCAACCCTAACCCTAATTTGAGTCTCAGGCCTCATTTCCTTTTTGGACTGAAACATACCGCCGTCCACAGAGTGTACCAAATATCAGTATGGAAGACATCTTGATGTCCCACTCAGTCTGATTCAGCAAGTTAGGCTTCACCAAGGACCCGTTTCCAACCTGGGAAGCCACATCTCCCCAACCCTAACCCTCACATGAGACTTAACCTGATTTTCTTGTGCAAATGTAACAAACCCCCATCCTCATGTCCTACTAAAAGACAGTAGGCACACGATTCCTTTGGCCCTCTCAGTCTGTTTCACCATGCTTGGCTTCAGCAACACCCTGTTTCCCTTCTGGGAAGCCAAGTCTCCTGACCCCTAACCCTCACTTGGGTCTTAACCCAAATATCCTCTATGGAATGAAACATCTCCCTCTCCATAGGGTGTATTAACAGGCAGTATGTTATCCTCCTGATGGCCTACTCAGTCTGTTTTACCAATCCATGCTTCACCAAGACCCTGGTTCCATCCTGGGAAACCAATTCTCCCCAACCCTAACCCTAATTTGAGTCTTAGCCCTTTTTTCCTTTTTGGACTGAAACATACCGCCGTCCACAGAGTGTACCAAATGTCAGTATGGAAGCCATCTTGATGGCGACTCAGTCTGATTCACCAAGCTAGGCTTCACCAAGAACTCGTTTTCTACCTGGCAAGCCACATCTCCCCATCCCTAGCCCTAACATGAGATTTTACCCCAATTTTCTTGTGCAACTGTAACAAACCGCCGTCCACGCTTTGTAGTAAAAGAAAGAAGGCACCCCGTTCTGATGGCCCACTCAGTCTGTTTTAGCAAGCTTGCCTTCACCAAAGCCCTGTTTCCATTCGGGGAAGCCCAGTCTCCCCAATCCTAACTCTAACCTGGTTTTTAACCCTAATTTCCGTTTGGGAATCAAACATCCCCCGTCCAAACAGTGTTCTAAAAGACATGAGGCAACCCTTGGTGAAGCCCCACTCACTCTATTTCAACATGCTTGGCTTTTCAGAGGCCCTGGTTCACTCCTGGGAAGCCAAGTCTCCACAACCCTAACCCTACCTGGAGTCTTAACCCTAATGTTCTTGTGCGACTGTAACAAACGCCCATCCACAGGTTGACAGTAGGCACACCACTCCTTTGGCCCTGTCAGTCTGTTTCACCATGCTTGGCTTCAGCAACACCCTGTTTCCCTTCTGGGAAGCCAAGTCTCCCGACCCCTAACCCTCACTTGGGTCTTAACCCAAATTTCCTCTATGGATTGAAACATGTCCCTGTCCATAGGGTGTATTAACAGGCAGTATGTTATCCTCCTGATGGCCTACTCAGTCTGTTTTACCAAATTAGGCTTCACCAAGACCCTGGTTCCCTCCTGGGAAAACAAGTCTCCCCAACCCTAAAACTAATTTGAGTCTCAGGCCTAATTTCCTTTTTGGACTGAAACATACTGCCGTCCACAGAGTGTACCAAATGTCAGTATGGAAGACATCTTGATGTCCCACTCAGTCTGATTCAGCAAGTTAGGCTGCACCAAGGACCCGTTTCCAACCTGGGAAGCCACATCTCCCCAACCCTAACCCTAACTTGAGACTTAACCTGATTTTCTTGTGCAAATTTAACAAACCCCCATCCTCATGTCCTACTAAAAGACAGTAGGCACACGATTCCTTTGGCCCTCTCAGTCTGTTTCACCATGCTTGGCTTCAGCAACACCCTGTTTCCCTTCTGGGAAGCCAAGTCTCCCGACCCCTAACCCTCATTTGGGTCTTAACCCAAATATCCTCTATGGAATGAAACATCTCCCTCTCCATAGGGTGTATTAACAGGCAGTATGTTATCCTCCTGATGGCCTACTCAGTCTGTTTTAGCAATCTATGCTTCACCAAGACCCTGGTTCCATCCTGGGAAACCAATTCTCCCCAACCCTAACCCTAATTTGAGTCTCAGCCCGTTTTTCCTTTTTGGACTGAAACATACCGCCGTCCACAGAGTGTACCAAATGTCAGTATGGAAGCCATCTTGATGGCGACTCAGTCTGATTCACCAAGCTAGGCTTCACCAAGAACTCGTTTTCTACCTGGCAAGCCACATCTCCCCTTCCCTAGCCCTAACATGAGATTTTACCCCAATTTTCTGGTGCAACTGTAACAAACCGCCGTCCACGCTTTGAAGTAAAAGAAAGAAGGCACCCCGTTCTGATGGCCCACTCAGTCTGTTTTAGCAAGCTTGCCTTCACCAAAGCCCTGATTCCATTCGGGGAAGCCCAGTCTCCCCAATCCTAACCCTAACCTGGGTTTTAACCCTAATTTCCGTTTGGGAATCAAACATCCCCCGTCCAAACAGTGTTCTAAAAGACAGGAGGCAACCCTTGGTGAAGCCCCACTCACTCTATTTCAACATGCTTGGCTTTTCAGAGGCCCTGGTTCACTCCTGGGAAGCCAAGTCTCCACAACCCTAACCCTACCTGGAGTCTTAACCCTAATGTTCTTGTGCGACTGTAACAAACGCCCATCCACAGGTTGACAGTAGGCACACCACTCCTTTGGCCCTGTCAGTCTGTTTCACCATGCTTGGCTTCAGCAACACCCTGTTTCCCTTCTGGGAAGCCAAGTCTCCCGACCCCTAACCCTCACTTGGGTCTTAACCCAAATTTCCTCTATGGAATGAAACATCTCCCTCTCCATAGGGTGTATTAACAGGCAGTATGTTATCCTCCTGATGGCCTACTCAGTCTGTTTTACCAATCTATGCTTCACCAAGACCCTGGTTCCATCCTGGGAAACCAATTCTCCCCAACCCTAACCCTAATTTGAGTCTTAGCCCTAATTTCCTTTTTGGACTGAAACATACCGCCGTCCACAGAGTGTACCAAATGTCAGTATGGAAGACATCTTGATGTCCCACTCAGTCTGATTCAGCAAGCTAGGCTTCACCAAGGACCTATTTCCAGCCTGGGAAGCCACATCTCCCCAACCCTAACCCTAACTTGAGACTCAACCTGATTTCGTTGTGCAAATGTAACAAACCCCCATCCTCATGTTGTACTAAAAGACAGTAGGCACACAATTCCTTTGGCCCTCTCAGTCTGTTTCACCATGCTTGGCTTCAGCAACACCGTGTTTCCATTCTGGGAAGCCATATCTCCTGACAGCTAACCCTAACTTGGGTCTTAACCCTAATTTTTTTCTTCCGACTGAAACATTTCCCTGTCCACATGGTGTACTAACTGGCAGTATGTTATACTCCTGATGGCCTACTCAGTCTGTTTTACCAATCTAGGCTTCACCAAAACCCTGGTTACATTCCGGGAAGCCAAGTCTCCCCAACCCTAACCCTAATTTGAGTCTCAACCCTCATTTCCTTTTGGGACTGAAACATACCGCCGTCCACAGAGTGTACCAAATGTCAGTATGGAAGACATCTTGATGTCCCACTCAGTCTGATTCAGCAAGCTAGGCTTCACCAAGGACCCATTTCCAACCTGGGAAGCCACATCTCCCCAACCCTAACCCTAACTTGAGACTTAACCTGATTTTCTTGTGCAAATGTAACAAACCCCCATCCTCATGTGGTACTAAAAGACAGTAGACACACAATTCCTTTGGTCCTCTCAGTCTGTTTCACCATGCTTGGCTTCAGCAACACCCTGTTTCCCTTCTGGGAAGCCAAGTCTCCCGACCCATACCCTCACTTGGGTCTTAACCCAAATTTCCTCTATGGAATGAAACATCTCCCTCTCCATAGGGTGTATTAACAGGCAGTATGTTATCCTCCTGATGGCCTACTCAGTCTGTTTTACCAATCTATGCTTCACCAAGACCCTGGTTCCATCCTGGGAAACCAATTCTCCCCAACCCTAACCCTAATTTGAATCTCAGCCCGTTTTTCCTTTTTGGACTGAAACATACCGCCGTCCACAGAGTGTACCAAATGTCAGTATGGAAGCCATCTTGATGGCGACTCAGTCTGATTCACCAAGCTAGGCTTCACCAAGAACTCGTTTTCTACCTGGCAAGCCACATCTCCCCATCCCTAGCCCTAACATGAGATTTTACCCCAATTTTCTTGTGCAACTGAAACAAACCGCCGTCCACGCTTTGTAGTAAAAGAAAGAAGGCACCCCGTTCTGATGGCCCACTCAGTCTGTTTTAGCAAGCTTGCCTTCACCAAAGCCCTGTTTCCATTCGGGGAAGCCCAGTCTCCCCAATCCTAACCCTAACCTGGTTTTTAACCCTAATTTCCGTTTGGGAATCAAACATCCCCCGTCCAAACAGTGTTCTAAAAGACAGGAGGCAACCCTTGGTGAAGCCCCACTCACTCTATTTCAACATGCTTGGCTTTTCAGAGGCCCTGGTTCACTCCTGGGAAGCCAAGTCTCCACAACCCTAACCCTACCTGGAGTCTTAACCCTAATGTTCTTGTGCGACTGTAACAAACGCCCATCCACAGGTTGACAGTAGGCACACCACTCCTTTGGCCCTGTCAGTCTGTTTCACCATGCTTGGCTTCAGCAACACCCTGTTTCCCTTCTGGGAAGCCAAGTCTCCCGACCCCTAACCCTCACTTGGGTCTTAACCCAAATTTCCTCTATGGATTGAAACATGTCCCTGTCCATAGGGTGTATTAACAGGCAGTATGTTATCCTCCTGATGGCCTACTCAGTCTGTTTTACCAAATTAGGCTTCACCAAGACCCTGGTTCCCTCCTGGGAAAACAAGTCTCCCCAACCCTAAAACTAATTTGAGTCTCAGGCCTAATTTCCTTTTTGGACTGAAACATACTGCCGTCCACAGAGTGTACCAAATGTCAGTATGGAAGACATCTTGATGTCCCACTCAGTCTGATTCAGCAAGTTAGGCTTCACCAAGGACCCGTTTCCAACCTGGGAAGCCACATCTCCCCAACCCTAACCCTAACTTGAGACTTAACCTGATTTTCTTGTGCAAATTTAACAAACCCCCATCCTCATGTCCTACTAAAAGACAGTAGGCACACGATTCGTTTGGCCCTCTCAGTCTGTTTCACCATGCTTGGCTTCAGCAACACCCTGTTTCCCTTCTGGGAAGCCAAGTCTCCCGACCCCTAACCCTCACTTGGGTCTTAACCCAAATATCCAATATGGAATGAAACATCTCCCTCTCCATAGGGTGTATTAACAGGCAGTATGTTATCCTCCTGATGGCCTACTCAGTCTGTTTTACCAATTTTTGCTTCACCAAGACCCTGGTTCCCTCCTGGGAAAACAAGTCTCCCCAACCCTAAAACTAATTTGAGTCTCAGGCCTAATTTCCTTTTTGGACTGAAACATACCGCCGTCCACAGAGTGTACCAAATGTCAGTATGGAAGACATCTTGATGTCCCACTCAGTCTGATTCAGCAAGCTAGGCTTCACCAAGGACCTATTTCCAGCCTGGGAAGCCACATCTCCCCAACCCTAACCCTAACTTGAGACTCAACCTGATTTCGTTGTGCAAATGTAAGAAACCCCCATCCTCATGTTGTACTAAAAGACAGTAGGCACACAATTCCTTTGGCCCTCTCAGTCTGTTTCACCATGCTTGGCTTCAGCAACACCGTGTTTCCATTCTGGGAAGCCATATCTCCTGACAGCTAACCCTAACTTGCGTCTTAACCCTAATTTTTTTCTTCCGACTGAAACATTTCCCTGTCCACATGGTGTACTAACTGGCAGTATGTTATACTCCTGATGGCCTACTCAGTCTGTTTTACCAATCTAGGCTTCACCAAAACCCTGGTTACATCCTGGGAAGCCAAGTCTCCCCAACCCTAACCCTAATTTGAGTCTCAGGCCTAATTTCCTTTTTGACTGAAAGATACCGCCGTCCACACAGTGTACCAAATGTCAGTATGGAAGACATCTTGATGTCCCACTCAGTCTGATTCAGCAAGCTAGGCTTCACCAAGGACCCGTTTCCAACCTGGGAAGCCACATCTCCCCAACCCTAACCCTAACTTGAGACTTAACCTGATTTCGTTGTGCAAATGTAACAAACCCCCATCCTCATGTTGTACTAAAAGACAGTAGGCACACAATTCCTTTGGCCCTCTCAGTCTGTTTCACCATGCTTGGCTTCAGCAACACCGTGTTTCCATTCTGGGAAGCCATATCTCCTGACCGCTAACCCTAACTTGGGTCTTAACCCTAATTTTTTCCTTGGACTGAAACATTTCCCTGTCCACATGGTGTACTAACTGGCAGTATGTTATACTCCTGATGGTCTACTCAGTCTGTTTTACCAATCTAGGCTTCACCAAAACCCTGGTTACATCCTGGGAAGCCAAGTCTCCCCAACCCTAACCCTAATTTGAGTCTCAGGCCTAATTTCCTTTTTGACTGAAACATACCGCCGTCCACAGAGTGTACCAAATGTCAGTATGGAAGACATCTTGATGTCCCACTCAGTCTGATTCAGCAAGCTAGGCTTCACCAAGGACCCGTTTCCAACCTGGGAAGCCACATCTCCCCAACCCTAACACTCACTTGAGACTTAACCTGATTTTCTTGTGCAAATGTAACAAACCCCCATCCTCATGTCCTACTAAAAGACAGTAGGCACACAATTCCTTTGGCCCTCTCAGTCTGTTTCACCATGCTTGGCTTTAGCAACACCCTGTTTCCCTTCTGGGAAGCCAAGTCTCCACAACCCTAACCCTACCTGGAGTCTTAACCCTAATGTTCTTGTGCGACTGTAACAAACGCCCATCCACAGGTTGACAGTAGGCACACCACTCCTTTGGCCCTGTCAGTCTGTTTCACCATGCTTGGCTTCAGCAACACGCTGTTTCCCTTCTGGGAAGCCAAGTCTCCCGACCCCTAACCCTCACTTGGGTCTTAACCCAAATTTCCTCTATGGAATGAAACATCTCCCTGTCCATAGGGTGTATTAACAGGCAGTATGTTATCCTCCTGATGGCCTACTCAGTCTGTTTTACCAATCTATGCTTCACCAAGACCCTGGTTCCATCCTGGGAAACCAATTCTCCCCAACCCTAACCCTAATTTGAGTCTTAGCCCTAATTTCCTTTTTGGACTGAAACATACCGCCGTCCACAGAGTGTACCAAATGTCAGTATGGAAGACATCTTGATGTCCCACTCAGTCTGATTCAGCAAGCTAGGCTTCACCAAGGAGCTATTTCCAGCCTGGGAAGCCACATCTCCCCAACCCTAACCCTAACTTCTGACTTAACCCTGATTTTCTTGTGCAAATGTAACAAACCCCCATCCTCATGTTGTACTAAAAGACAGTAGGCATACAATTCCTTTGGCCCTCTCAGTCTGTTTCACCATGCTTGGCTTCAGCAACACCCTGTTTCCATTCTGAGAAGCCATGTCTCCTGACAGCTAACCCTAACTTAGGTCTTAACCCTAATTTTTTCTTTGGACTGAAACATTTCCCTGTCCACATGGTGTACTAACTGGCAGTATGTTATCCTCCTGATGGCCTACTCAGTCTGTTTTAGCAATCTAGGCTTCACCAAGACCCTGGTTACATCCTGGGAAGCCAAGTCTCCCCAACCCTAACCCTAATTTGAGTCTCAGGCCAAATTTCCTTTTTGGACTGAAACATACCGCCGTCCACAGAGAGTACCAAATGTCAGTATGGAAGCCATCTTGATGTCCCACTCAGTCTGATCCAGCAAGCTAGGCTTCACCAAGGACGCGTTTCCAACCTGGGAAGCCACATCTCCCCAACCCTAACCCTAACTTGACACTTAACCTGATTTTCTTGTGCAAATGTAAGAAACCCCCATCCTCATGTTGTACTAAAAGACAGTAGGCACACAATTCCTTTGGCCCTCTCAGTCTGTTTCACCATGCTTGGCTTCAGCAACACCCTGTTTCCCTTCTGGGAAGCCATGTCTCCTGACCGCTAACCCTAACTTGGGTCTTAACCCTAATTTTTTCTTCCGACTGAAACATTTCCCTGTCCACATGGTGTACTAACTGGCAGTATGTTATACTCCTGATGGTCTACTCAGTCTGTTTTACCAATCTAGGCTTCACCAAAACCCTGGTTACATCCTGGGAAGCCAAGTCTCCCCAACCCTAACCCTAATTTGAGTCTCAGGCCTAATTTCCTTTTTGGACTGAAACATACTGTCATCCACAGAGTGTACCAAATGTCAGTATGGAAGACATCTTGATGTCCCTCTCAGTCTGATTCAGCACGTTAGGCTTCACCAAGGACCCGTTTCCAACCTGGGAAGCCACATCTCCCCAACCCTAACCCTAACTTGAGACTTAACCTGATTTCGTTGTGCAAATGTAACAAACCCCCATCCTCATGTTGTACTAAAAGACAGTAGGCACACAATTCCTTTGGCCCTCTCAGTCTGTTTCACCATGCTTGGCTTCAGCAACACCGTGTTTCCATTCTGGGAAGCCATATCTCCTGACCGCTAACCCTAACTTGGGTCTTAACCCTAATTTTTTTTTGGACTGAAACATTTCCCTGTCCACATGGTGTACTAACTGGCATTATGTTATACTCCTGATGGTCTACTCAGTCGGTTTTACCAATCTAGGCTTCACCAAAACCCTGGTTACATCCTGGGAAGCCAAGTCTCCCCAACCCTAACCCTAATTTGAGTGTCAGGCCTAATTTCCTTTTTGACTGAAACATACCGCCGTCCACAGAGTGTACCAAATGTCAGTACGGAAGACATCTTGATGTCCCACTCAGTCTGATTCAGCAAGCTAGGCTTCACCAAGGACCCGTTTCCAACCTGGGAAGCCACATCTCCCCAACCCTAACACTCACTTGAGACTTAACCTGATTTTCTTGTGCAAATGTAACAAACCCCCATCCTCATGTTGTACTAAAGACAGTAGGCACACAATTCCTTTGGCCCTCTCAGTCTGTTTCACCATGCTTGGCTTTAGCAACACCCTGTTTCCCTTCTGGGAAGCCAAGTCTCCCGACCCCTAACCCTCTCTTGGGTCTTAACCCAAATATCCTCTATGGAATGAAACATGTCCCTGTCCATAGGGTGTATTAACAGGCAGTATGTTGTCCTCCTGATGGCCTACTCAGTCTGTTTTACCAATCTATGCTTCACCAAGACCCCGGTTCCATCCTGGGAAACCAATTCTCCCCAACCCTAACCCTAATTTGAGTCTCAGCCCGTTTTTCCTTTTTGGACTGAAACATACCGCCGTCCACAGAGTGTACCAAATGTCAGTATGGAAGCCATCTTGATGGCGACTCAGTCTGATTCACCAAGCTAGGCTTCACCAAGAACTCGTTTTCTACCTGGCAAGCCACATCTCCCCTTCCCTAGCCCTAACATGAGATTTTACCCCAATTTTCTGGTGCAACTGTAACAAACCGCCGTCCACGCTTTGAAGTAAAAGAAAGAAGGCACCCCGTTCTGATGGCCCACTCAGTCTGTTTTAGCAAGCTTGCCTTCACCAAAGCCCTGATTCCATTCGGGGAAGCCCAGTCTCCCCAATCCTAACCCTAACCTGGGTTTTAACCCTAATTTCCGTTTGGGAATCAAACATCCCCCGTCCAAACAGTGTTCTAAAAGACAGGAGGCAACCCTTGGTGAAGCCCCACTCACTCTATTTCAACATGCTTGGCTTTTCAGAGGCCCTGGTTCACTCCTGGGAAGCCAAGTCTCCACAACCCTAACCCTACCTGGAGTCTTAACCCTAATGTTCTTGTGCGACTGTAACAAACGCCCATCCACAGGTTGACAGTAGGCACACCACTCCTTTGGCCCTGTCAGTCTGTTTCACCATGCTTGGCTTCAGCAACACCCTGTTTCCCTTCTGGGAAGCCAAGTCTCCCGACCCCTAACCCTCACTTGGGTCTTAACCCAAATTTCCTCTATGGAATGAAACATCTCCCTCTCCATAGGGTGTATTAACAGGCAGTATGTTATCCTCCTGATGGCCTACTCAGTCTGTTTTACCAATCTATGCTTCACCAAGACCCTGGTTCCATCCTGGGAAACCAATTCTCCCCAACCCTAACCCTAATTTGAGTCTTAGCCCTAATTTCCTTTTTGGACTGAAACATACCGCCGTCCACAGAGTGTACCAAATGTCAGTATGGAAGACATCTTGATGTCCCACTCAGTCTGATTCAGCAAGCTAGGCTTCACCAAGGACCTATTTCCAGCCTGGGAAGCCACATCTCCCCAACCCTAACCCTAACTTGAGACTCAACCTGATTTCGTTGTGCAAATGTAACAAACCCCCATCCTCATGTTGTACTAAAAGACAGTAGGCACACAATTCCTTTGGCCCTCTCAGTCTGTTTCACCATGCTTGGCTTCAGCAACACCGTGTTTCCATTCTGGGAAGCCATATCTCCTGACAGCTAACCCTAACTTGGGTCTTAACCCTAATTTTTTTCTTCCGACTGAAACATTTCCCTGTCCACATGGTGTACTAACTGGCAGTATGTTATACTCCTGATGGCCTACTCAGTCTGTTTTACCAATCTAGGCTTCACCAAAACCCTGGTTACATTCCGGGAAGCCAAGTCTCCCCAACCCTAACCCTAATTTGAGTCTCAACCCTCATTTCCTTTTGGGACTGAAACATACCGCCGTCCACAGAGTGTACCAAATGTCAGTATGGAAGACATCTTGATGTCCCACTCAGTCTGATTCAGCAAGCTAGGCTTCACCAAGGACCCATTTCCAACCTGGGAAGCCACATCTCCCCAACCCTAACCCTAACTTGAGACTTAACCTGATTTTCTTGTGCAAATGTAACAAACCCCCATCCTCATGTGGTACTAAAAGACAGTAGACACACAATTCCTTTGGTCCTCTCAGTCTGTTTCACCATGCTTGGCTTCAGCAACACCCTGTTTCCCTTCTGGGAAGCCAAGTCTCCCGACCCATACCCTCACTTGGGTCTTAACCCAAATTTCCTCTATGGAATGAAACATCTCCCTCTCCATAGGGTGTATTAACAGGCAGTATGTTATCCTCCTGATGGCCTACTCAGTCTGTTTTACCAATCTATGCTTCACCAAGACCCTGGTTCCATCCTGGGAAACCAATTCTCCCCAACCCTAACCCTAATTTGAATCTCAGCCCGTTTTTCCTTTTTGGACTGAAACATACCGCCGTCCACAGAGTGTACCAAATGTCAGTATGGAAGCCATCTTGATGGCGACTCAGTCTGATTCACCAAGCTAGGCTTCACCAAGAACTCGTTTTCTACCTGGCAAGCCACATCTCCCCATCCCTAGCCCTAACATGAGATTTTACCCCAATTTTCTTGTGCAACTGAAACAAACCGCCGTCCACGCTTTGTAGTAAAAGAAAGAAGGCACCCCGTTCTGATGGCCCACTCAGTCTGTTTTAGCAAGCTTGCCTTCACCAAAGCCCTGTTTCCATTCGGGGAAGCCCAGTCTCCCCAATCCTAACCCTAACCTGGTTTTTAACCCTAATTTCCGTTTGGGAATCAAACATCCCCCGTCCAAACAGTGTTCTAAAAGACAGGAGGCAACCCTTGGTGAAGCCCCACTCACTCTATTTCAACATGCTTGGCTTTTCAGAGGCCCTGGTTCACTCCTGGGAAGCCAAGTCTCCACAACCCTAACCCTACCTGGAGTCTTAACCCTAATGTTCTTGTGCGACTGTAACAAACGCCCATCCACAGGTTGACAGTAGGCACACCACTCCTTTGGCCCTGTCAGTCTGTTTCACCATGCTTGGCTTCAGCAACACCCTGTTTCCCTTCTGGGAAGCCAAGTCTCCCGACCCCTAACCCTCACTTGGGTCTTAACCCAAATTTCCTCTATGGATTGAAACATGTCCCTGTCCATAGGGTGTATTAACAGGCAGTATGTTATCCTCCTGATGGCCTACTCAGTCTGTTTTACCAAATTAGGCTTCACCAAGACCCTGGTTCCCTCCTGGGAAAACAAGTCTCCCCAACCCTAAAACTAATTTGAGTCTCAGGCCTAATTTCCTTTTTGGACTGAAACATACTGCCGTCCACAGAGTGTACCAAATGTCAGTATGGAAGACATCTTGATGTCCCACTCAGTCTGATTCAGCAAGCTAGGCTTCACCAAGGACCCATTTCCAACCTGGGAAGCCACATCTCCCCAACCCTAACCCTAACTTGAGACTTAACCTGATTTTCTTGTGCAAATGTAACAAACCCCCATCCTCATGTGGTACTAAAAGACAGTAGACACACAATTCCTTTGGTCCTCTCAGTCTGTTTCACCATGCTTGGCTTCAGCAACACCCTGTTTCCCTTCTGGGAAGCCAAGTCTCCCGACCCATACCCTCACTTGGGTCTTAACCCAAATTTCCTCTATGGAATGAAACATCTCCCTCTCCATAGGGTGTATTAACAGGCAGTATGTTATCCTCCTGATGGCCTACTCAGTCTGTTTTACCAATCTATGCTTCACCAAGACCCTGGTTCCATCCTGGGAAACCAATTCTCCCCAACCCTAACCCTAATTTGAATCTCAGCCCGTTTTTCCTTTTTGGACTGAAACATACCGCCGTCCACAGAGTGTACCAAATGTCAGTATGGAAGCCATCTTGATGGCGACTCAGTCTGATTCACCAAGCTAGGCTTCACCAAGAACTCGTTTTCTACCTGGCAAGCCACATCTCCCCATCCCTAGCCCTAACATGAGATTTTACCCCAATTTTCTTGTGCAACTGAAACAAACCGCCGTCCACGCTTTGTAGTAAAAGAAAGAAGGCACCCCGTTCTGATGGCCCACTCAGTCTGTTTTAGCAAGCTTGCCTTCACCAAAGCCCTGTTTCCATTCGGGGAAGCCCAGTCTCCCCAATCCTAACCCTAACCTGGTTTTTAACCCTAATTTCCGTTTGGGAATCAAACATCCCCCGTCCAAACAGTGTTCTAAAAGACAGGAGGCAACCCTTGGTGAAGCCCCACTCACTCTATTTCAACATGCTTGGCTTTTCAGAGGCCCTGGTTCACTCCTGGGAAGCCAAGTCTCCACAACCCTAACCCTACCTGGAGTCTTAACCCTAATGTTCTTGTGCGACTGTAACAAACGCCCATCCACAGGTTGACAGTAGGCACACCACTCCTTTGGCCCTGTCAGTCTGTTTCACCATGCTTGGCTTCAGCAACACCCTGTTTCCCTTCTGGGAAGCCAAGTCTCCCGACCCCTAACCCTCACTTGGGTCTTAACCCAAATTTCCTCTATGGATTGAAACATGTCCCTGTCCATAGGGTGTATTAACAGGCAGTATGTTATCCTCCTGATGGCCTACTCAGTCTGTTTTACCAAATTAGGCTTCACCAAGACCCTGGTTCCCTCCTGGGAAAACAAGTCTCCCCAACCCTAAAACTAATTTGAGTCTCAGGCCTAATTTCCTTTTTGGACTGAAACATACTGCCGTCCACAGAGTGTACCAAATGTCAGTATGGAAGACATCTTGATGTCCCACTCAGTCTGATTCAGCAAGTTAGGCTTCACCAAGGACCCGTTTCCAACCTGGGAAGCCACATCTCCCCAACCCTAACCCTAACTTGAGACTTAACCTGATTTTCTTGTGCAAATTTAACAAACCCCCATCCTCATGTCCTACTAAAAGACAGTAGGCACACGATTCGTTTGGCCCTCTCAGTCTGTTTCACCATGCTTGGCTTCAGCAACACCCTGTTTCCCTTCTGGGAAGCCAAGTCTCCCGACCCCTAACCCTCACTTGGGTCTTAACCCAAATATCCAATATGGAATGAAACATCTCCCTCTCCATAGGGTGTATTAACAGGCAGTATGTTATCCTCCTGATGGCCTACTCAGTCTGTTTTACCAATTTTTGCTTCACCAAGACCCTGGTTCCCTCCTGGGAAAACAAGTCTCCCCAACCCTAAAACTAATTTGAGTCTCAGGCCTAATTTCCTTTTTGGACTGAAACATACCGCCGTCCACAGAGTGTACCAAATGTCAGTATGGAAGACATCTTGATGTCCCACTCAGTCTGATTCAGCAAGCTAGGCTTCACCAAGGACCTATTTCCAGCCTGGGAAGCCACATCTCCCCAACCCTAACCCTAACTTGAGACTCAACCTGATTTCGTTGTGCAAATGTAAGAAACCCCCATCCTCATGTTGTACTAAAAGACAGTAGGCACACAATTCCTTTGGCCCTCTCAGTCTGTTTCACCATGCTTGGCTTCAGCAACACCGTGTTTCCATTCTGGGAAGCCATATCTCCTGACAGCTAACCCTAACTTGCGTCTTAACCCTAATTTTTTTCTTCCGACTGAAACATTTCCCTGTCCACATGGTGTACTAACTGGCAGTATGTTATACTCCTGATGGCCTACTCAGTCTGTTTTACCAATCTAGGCTTCACCAAAACCCTGGTTACATCCTGGGAAGCCAAGTCTCCCCAACCCTAACCCTAATTTGAGTCTCAGGCCTAATTTCCTTTTTGACTGAAAGATACCGCCGTCCACACAGTGTACCAAATGTCAGTATGGAAGACATCTTGATGTCCCACTCAGTCTGATTCAGCAAGCTAGGCTTCACCAAGGACCCGTTTCCAACCTGGGAAGCCACATCTCCCCAACCCTAACCCTAACTTGAGACTTAACCTGATTTCGTTGTGCAAATGTAACAAACCCCCATCCTCATGTTGTACTAAAAGACAGTAGGCACACAATTCCTTTGGCCCTCTCAGTCTGTTTCACCATGCTTGGCTTCAGCAACACCGTGTTTCCATTCTGGGAAGCCATATCTCCTGACCGCTAACCCTAACTTGGGTCTTAACCCTAATTTTTTCCTTGGACTGAAACATTTCCCTGTCCACATGGTGTACTAACTGGCAGTATGTTATACTCCTGATGGTCTACTCAGTCTGTTTTACCAATCTAGGCTTCACCAAAACCCTGGTTACATCCTGGGAAGCCAAGTCTCCCCAACCCTAACCCTAATTTGAGTCTCAGGCCTAATTTCCTTTTTGACTGAAACATACCGCCGTCCACAGAGTGTACCAAATGTCAGTATGGAAGACATCTTGATGTCCCACTCAGTCTGATTCAGCAAGCTAGGCTTCACCAAGGACCCGTTTCCAACCTGGGAAGCCACATCTCCCCAACCCTAACACTCACTTGAGACTTAACCTGATTTTCTTGTGCAAATGTAACAAACCCCCATCCTCATGTCCTACTAAAAGACAGTAGGCACACAATTCCTTTGGCCCTCTCAGTCTGTTTCACCATGCTTGGCTTTAGCAACACCCTGTTTCCCTTCTGGGAAGCCAAGTCTCCACAACCCTAACCCTACCTGGAGTCTTAACCCTAATGTTCTTGTGCGACTGTAACAAACGCCCATCCACAGGTTGACAGTAGGCACACCACTCCTTTGGCCCTGTCAGTCTGTTTCACCATGCTTGGCTTCAGCAACACGCTGTTTCCCTTCTGGGAAGCCAAGTCTCCCGACCCCTAACCCTCACTTGGGTCTTAACCCAAATTTCCTCTATGGAATGAAACATCTCCCTGTCCATAGGGTGTATTAACAGGCAGTATGTTATCCTCCTGATGGCCTACTCAGTCTGTTTTACCAATCTATGCTTCACCAAGACCCTGGTTCCATCCTGGGAAACCAATTCTCCCCAACCCTAACCCTAATTTGAGTCTTAGCCCTAATTTCCTTTTTGGACTGAAACATACCGCCGTCCACAGAGTGTACCAAATGTCAGTATGGAAGACATCTTGATGTCCCACTCAGTCTGATTCAGCAAGCTAGGCTTCACCAAGGAGCTATTTCCAGCCTGGGAAGCCACATCTCCCCAACCCTAACCCTAACTTCTGACTTAACCCTGATTTTCTTGTGCAAATGTAACAAACCCCCATCCTCATGTTGTACTAAAAGACAGTAGGCATACAATTCCTTTGGCCCTCTCAGTCTGTTTCACCATGCTTGGCTTCAGCAACACCCTGTTTCCATTCTGAGAAGCCATGTCTCCTGACAGCTAACCCTAACTTAGGTCTTAACCCTAATTTTTTCTTTGGACTGAAACATTTCCCTGTCCACATGGTGTACTAACTGGCAGTATGTTATCCTCCTGATGGCCTACTCAGTCTGTTTTAGCAATCTAGGCTTCACCAAGACCCTGGTTACATCCTGGGAAGCCAAGTCTCCCCAACCCTAACCCTAATTTGAGTCTCAGGCCAAATTTCCTTTTTGGACTGAAACATACCGCCGTCCACAGAGAGTACCAAATGTCAGTATGGAAGCCATCTTGATGTCCCACTCAGTCTGATCCAGCAAGCTAGGCTTCACCAAGGACGCGTTTCCAACCTGGGAAGCCACATCTCCCCAACCCTAACCCTAACTTGACACTTAACCTGATTTTCTTGTGCAAATGTAAGAAACCCCCATCCTCATGTTGTACTAAAAGACAGTAGGCACACAATTCCTTTGGCCCTCTCAGTCTGTTTCACCATGCTTGGCTTCAGCAACACCCTGTTTCCCTTCTGGGAAGCCATGTCTCCTGACCGCTAACCCTAACTTGGGTCTTAACCCTAATTTTTTCTTCCGACTGAAACATTTCCCTGTCCACATGGTGTACTAACTGGCAGTATGTTATACTCCTGATGGTCTACTCAGTCTGTTTTACCAATCTAGGCTTCACCAAAACCCTGGTTACATCCTGGGAAGCCAAGTCTCCCCAACCCTAACCCTAATTTGAGTCTCAGGCCTAATTTCCTTTTTGGACTGAAACATACTGTCATCCACAGAGTGTACCAAATGTCAGTATGGAAGACATCTTGATGTCCCTCTCAGTCTGATTCAGCACGTTAGGCTTCACCAAGGACCCGTTTCCAACCTGGGAAGCCACATCTCCCCAACCCTAACCCTAACTTGAGACTTAACCTGATTTCGTTGTGCAAATGTAACAAACCCCCATCCTCATGTTGTACTAAAAGACAGTAGGCACACAATTCCTTTGGCCCTCTCAGTCTGTTTCACCATGCTTGGCTTCAGCAACACCGTGTTTCCATTCTGGGAAGCCATATCTCCTGACCGCTAACCCTAACTTGGGTCTTAACCCTAATTTTTTTTTGGACTGAAACATTTCCCTGTCCACATGGTGTACTAACTGGCATTATGTTATACTCCTGATGGTCTACTCAGTCGGTTTTACCAATCTAGGCTTCACCAAAACCCTGGTTACATCCTGGGAAGCCAAGTCTCCCCAACCCTAACCCTAATTTGAGTGTCAGGCCTAATTTCCTTTTTGACTGAAACATACCGCCGTCCACAGAGTGTACCAAATGTCAGTACGGAAGACATCTTGATGTCCCACTCAGTCTGATTCAGCAAGCTAGGCTTCACCAAGGACCCGTTTCCAACCTGGGAAGCCACATCTCCCCAACCCTAACACTCACTTGAGACTTAACCTGATTTTCTTGTGCAAATGTAACAAACCCCCATCCTCATGTTGTACTAAAGACAGTAGGCACACAATTCCTTTGGCCCTCTCAGTCTGTTTCACCATGCTTGGCTTTAGCAACACCCTGTTTCCCTTCTGGGAAGCCAAGTCTCCCGACCCCTAACCCTCTCTTGGGTCTTAACCCAAATATCCTCTATGGAATGAAACATGTCCCTGTCCATAGGGTGTATTAACAGGCAGTATGTTGTCCTCCTGATGGCCTACTCAGTCTGTTTTACCAATCTATGCTTCACCAAGACCCCGGTTCCATCCTGGGAAACCAATTCTCCCCAACCCTAACCCTAATTTGAGTCTTAGCCCTTTTTTCCTTTTTGGACTGAAACATACCGCCGTCCACAGAGTGTACCAAATGTCAGTATGGAAGCCATCTTGATGGCGACTCAGTCTGATTCACCAAGCTAGGCTTCACCAAGAACTCGTTTTCTACCTGGCAAGCCACAGCTCCCCATCCCTAGCCCTAACATGAGATTTTACTCCAATTTTCTTGTGCAACTGTAACAAACCGCCGTCCACGCTTTGTAGTAAAAGAAAGAAGGCACCCCGTTCTGATGGCCCACTCAGTCTGTTTTAGCAAGCTTGCCTTCACCAAAGCCCTGTTTCCATTCGGGGAAGCCCAGTCTCCCCAATCCTAACCCTAACCTGGGTTTTAACCCTAATTTCCGTTTGGGAATCAAACATCCCCCGTCCAAACAGTGTTCTAAAAGACAGGAGGCAACCCTTGGTGAAGCCCCACTCACTCTATTTCAACATGCTTGGCTTTTCAGAGGCCCTGGTTCACTCCTGGGAAGCCAAGTCTCCACAACCCTAACCCTACCTGGAGTCTTAACCCTAATGTTCTTGTATGACTGTAACAAACGCCCATTCACAGGTTGACAGTAGGCACACCACTCCTTTGGCCCTGTCAGTCTGTTTCACCATGCTTGGCTTCAGCAACACCCTGTTTCCCTTCTGGGAAGCCAAGTCTCCCGACCCCTAACCCTCACTTGGGTCTTAACCCAAATTTCCTCTATGGATTGAAACATGTCCCTGTCCATAGGGTGTATTAACAGGCAGTATGTTATCCTCCTGATGGCCTACTCAGTCTGTTTTACCAAATTAGGCTTCACCAAGTCCCTGGTTCCCTCCTGGGAAAACAAGTCTCCCCAACCCTAAAACTAATTTGAGTCTCAGGCCTAATTTCCTTTTTGGACTGAAACATACTGCCGTCCACAGAGTGTACCAAATGTCAGTATGGAAGACATCTTGATGTCCCACTCAGTCTGATTCAGCAAGCTAGGCTTCACCAAGGACCCGTTTCCAACCTGGGAAGCCACATCTCCCCAACCCTAACACTCACTTGAGACTTAACCTGATTTTCTTGTGCAAATGTAACAAACCCCCATCCTCATGTCCTACTAAAAGACAGTAGGCACACAATTCCTTTGGCCCTCTCAGTCTGTTTCACCATGCTTGGCTTTAGCAACACCCTGTTTCCCTTCTGGGAAGCCAAGTCTCCACAACCCTAACCCTACCTGGAGTCTTAACCCTAATGTTCTTGTGCGACTGTAACAAACGCCCATCCACAGGTTGACAGTAGGCACACCACTCCTTTGGCCCTGTCAGTCTGTTTCACCATGCTTGGCTTCAGCAACACCCTGTTTCCCTTCTGGGAAGCCAAGTCTCCCGACCCCTAACCCTCACTTGGGTCTTAACCCAAATTTCCTCTATGGAATGAAACATCTCCCTGTCCATAGGGTGTATTAACAGGCAGTATGTTATCCTCCTGATGGCCTACTCAGTCTGTTTTACCAATCTATGCTTCACCAAGACCCTGGTTCCATCCTGGGAAACCAATTCTCCCCAACCCTAACCCTAATTTGAGTCTTAGCCCTAATTTCCTTTTTGGACTGAAACATACCGCCGTCCACAGAGTGTACCAAATGTCAGTATGGAAGACATCTTGATGTCCCACTCAGTCTGATTCAGCAAGCTAGGCTTCACCAAGGAGCTATTTCCAGCCTGGGAAGCCACATCTCCCCAACCCTAACCCTAACTTCTGACTTAACCCTGATTTTCTTGTGCAAATGTAACAAACCCCCATCCTCATGTTGTACTAAAAGACAGTAGGCATACAATTCCTTTGGCCCTCTCAGTCTGTTTCACCATGCTTGGCTTCAGCAACACCCTGTTTCCATTCTGAGAAGCCATGTCTCCTGACAGCTAACCCTAACTTAGGTCTTAACCCTAATTTTTTCTTTGGACTGAAACATTTCCCTGTCCACATGGTGTACTAACTGGCAGTATGTTATCCTCCTGATGGCCTACTCAGTCTGTTTTAGCAATCTAGGCTTCACCAAGACCCTGGTTACATCCTGGGAAGCCAAGTCTCCCCAACCCTAACCCTAATTTGAGTCTCAGGCCAAATTTCCTTTTTGGACTGAAACATACCGCCGTCCACAGAGAGTACCAAATGTCAGTATGGAAGCCATCTTGATGTCCCACTCAGTCTGATCCAGCAAGCTAGGCTTCACCAAGGACGCGTTTCCAACCTGGGAAGCCACATCTCCCCAACCCTAACCCTAACTTGACACTTAACCTGATTTTCTTGTGCAAATGTAAGAAACCCCCATCCTCATGTTGTACTAAAAGACAGTAGGCACACAATTCCTTTGGCCCTCTCAGTCTGTTTCACCATGCTTGGCTTCAGCAACACCCTGTTTCCCTTCTGGGAAGCCATGTCTCCTGACCGCTAACCCTAACTTGGGTCTTAACCCTAATTTTTTCTTCCGACTGAAACATTTCCCTGTCCACATGGTGTACTAACTGGCAGTATGTTATACTCCTGATGGTCTACTCAGTCTGTTTTACCAATCTAGGCTTCACCAAAACCCTGGTTACATCCTGGGAAGCCAAGTCTCCCCAACCCTAACCCTAATTTGAGTCTCAGGCCTAATTTCCTTTTTGGACTGAAACATACTGTCATCCACAGAGTGTACCAAATGTCAGTATGGAAGACATCTTGATGTCCCTCTCAGTCTGATTCAGCACGTTAGGCTTCACCAAGGACCCGTTTCCAACCTGGGAAGCCACATCTCCCCAACCCTAACCCTAACTTGAGACTTAACCTGATTTCGTTGTGCAAATGTAACAAACCCCCATCCTCATGTTGTACTAAAAGACAGTAGGCACACAATTCCTTTGGCCCTCTCAGTCTGTTTCACCATGCTTGGCTTCAGCAACACCGTGTTTCCATTCTGGGAAGCCATATCTCCTGACCGCTAACCCTAACTTGGGTCTTAACCCTAATTTTTTTTTGGACTGAAACATTTCCCTGTCCACATGGTGTACTAACTGGCAGTATGTTATACTCCTGATGGTCTACTCAGTCGGTTTTACCAATCTAGGCTTCACCAAAACCCTGGTTACATCCTGGGAAGCCAAGTCTCCCCAACCCTAACCCTAATTTGAGTGTCAGGCCTAATTTCCTTTTTGACTGAAACATACCGCCGTCCACAGAGTGTACCAAATGTCAGTACGGAAGACATCTTGATGTCCCACTCAGTCTGATTCAGCAAGCTAGGCTTCACCAAGGACCCGTTTCCAACCTGGGAAGCCACATCTCCCCAACCCTAACACTCACTTGAGACTTAACCTGATTTTCTTGTGCAAATGTAACAAACCCCCATCCTCATGTTGTACTAAAGACAGTAGGCACACAATTCCTTTGGCCCTCTCAGTCTGTTTCACCATGCTTGGCTTTAGCAACACCCTGTTTCCCTTCTGGGAAGCCAAGTCTCCCGACCCCTAACCCTCTCTTGGGTCTTAACCCAAATATCCTCTATGGAATGAAACATGTCCCTGTCCATAGGGTGTATTAACAGGCAGTATGTTGTCCTCCTGATGGCCTACTCAGTCTGTTTTACCAATCTATGCTTCACCAAGACCCCGGTTCCATCCTGGGAAACCAATTCTCCCCAACCCTAACCCTAATTTGAGTCTTAGCCCTTTTTTCCTTTTTGGACTGAAACATACCGCCGTCCACAGAGTGTACCAAATGTCAGTATGGAAGCCATCTTGATGGCGACTCAGTCTGATTCACCAAGCTAGGCTTCACCAAGAACTCGTTTTCTACCTGGCAAGCCACAGCTCCCCATCCCTAGCCCTAACATGAGATTTTACTCCAATTTTCTTGTGCAACTGTAACAAACTGCCGTCCACGCTTTGTAGTAAAAGAAAGAAGGCACCCCGTTCTGATGGCCCACTCAGTCTGTTTTAGCAAGCTTGCCTTCACCAAAGCCCTGTTTCCATTCGGGGAAGCCCAGTCTCCCCAATCCTAACCCTAACCTGGGTTTTAACCCTAATTTCCGTTTGGGAATCAAACATCCCCCGTCCAAACAGTGTTCTAAAAGACAGGAGGCAACCCTTGGTGAAGCCCCACTCACTCTATTTCAACATGCTTGGCTTTTCAGAGGCCCTGGTTCACTCCTGGGAAGCCAAGTCTCCACAACCCTAACCCTACCTGGAGTCTTAACCCTAATGTTCTTGTATGACTGTAACAAACGCCCATTCACAGGTTGACAGTAGGCACACCACTCCTTTGGCCCTGTCAGTCTGTTTCACCATGCTTGGCTTCAGCAACACCCTGTTTCCCTTCTGGGAAGCCAAGTCTCCCGACCCCTAACCCTCACTTGGGTCTTAACCCAAATTTCCTCTATGGATTGAAACATGTCCCTGTCCATAGGGTGTATTAACAGGCAGTATGTTATCCTCCTGATGGCCTACTCAGTCTGTTTTACCAAATTAGGCTTCACCAAGACCCTGGTTCCCTCCTGGGAAAACAAGTCTCCCCAACCCTAAAACTAATTTGAGTCTCAGGCCTAATTTCCTTTTTGGACTGAAACATACTGCCGTCCACAGAGTGTACCAAATGTCAGTATGGAAGACATCTTGATGTCCCACTCAGTCTGATTCAGCAAGTTAGGCTTCACCAAGGACCCGTTTCCAACCTGGGAAGCCACATCTCCCCAACCCTAACCCTAACTTGAGACTTAACCTGATTTTCTTGTGCAAATTTAACAAACCCCCATCCTCATGTCCTACTAAAAGACAGTAGGCACACGATTCGTTTGGCCCTCTCAGTCTGTTTCACCATGCTTGGCTTCAGCAACACCCTGTTTCCCTTCTGGGAAGCCAAGTCTCCCGACCCCTAACCCTCACTTGGGTCTTAACCCAAATATCCTCTATGGAATGAAACATCTCCCTCTCCATAGGGTGTATTAACAGGCAGTATGTTATCCTCCTGATGGCCTACTCAGTCTGTTTTACCAATTTTTGCTTCACCAAGACCCTGGTTCCATCCTGGGAAACCAATTCTCCCCAACCCTAACCCTAATTTGAGTCTTAGCCCTAATTTCCTTTTTGGACTGAAACATACCGCCGTCCACAGAGTGTACCAAATGTCAGTATGGAAGACATCTTGATGTCCCACTCAGTCTGATTCAGCAAGCTAGGCTTCACCAAGGACCTATTTCCAGCCTGCGAAGCCACATCTCCCCAACCCTAACCCTAACTTGAGACTCAACCTGATTTCGTTGTGCAAATGTAACAAACCCCCATCCTCATGTTGTACTAAAAGACAGTAGGCACACAATTCCTTTGGCCCTCTCAGTCTGTTTCACCATGCTTGGCTTCAGCAACACTGTGTTTCCATTCTGGGAAGCCATATCTCCTGACAGCTAACCCTAACTTGGGTCTTAACCCTAATTTTTTTCTTCCGACTGAAACATTTCCCTGTCCACATGGTGTACTAACTGGCAGTATGTTATACTCCTGATGGTCTACTCAGTCGGTTTTACCAATCTAGGCTTCACCAAAACCCTGGTTACATCCTGGGAAGCCAAGTATCCCCAACCCTAACCCTAATTTGAGTCTCAGGCCTAATTTCCTTTTTGACTGAAACATACCGCTGTCCAGAGAGTGTACCAAATGTCAGTATGGAAGACATCTTGATGTCCCACTCAGTCTGATTCAGCAAGCTAGGCTTCACCAAGGACCCGTTTCCAACCTGGGAAGCCACATCTCCCCAACCCTAACACTCACTTGAGACTTAACCTGATTTTCTTGTGCAAATGTAACAAACCCCCATCCTCATGTTGTACTAAAGACAGTAGGCACACAATTCCTTTGGCCCTCTCAGTCTGTTTCACCATGCTTGGCTTTAGCAACACCCTGTTTCCCTTCTGGGAAGCCAAGTCTCCACAACCCTAACCCTACCTGGAGTCTTAACCCTAATGTTCTTGTGCAACTGTAACAAACGCCCATCCACAGGTTGACAGTAGGCACACCACTCCTTTGGCCCTGTCAGTCTGTTTCACCATGCTTGGCTTCAGCAACACCCTGTTTCCCTTCTGGGAAGCCAAGTCTCCCGACCCCTAACCCTCACTTGGGTCTTAACCCAAATTTCCTCTATGGAATGAAACATCTCCCTGTCCATAGGGTGTATTAACAGGCAGTATGTTATCCTCCTGATGGCCTACTCAGTCTGTTTTTCCAATCTATGCTTCACCAAGACCCTGGTTCCATCCTGGGAAACCAATTCTCCCCAACCCTAACCCTAATTTGAGTCTTAGCCCTAATTTCCTTTTTGGACTGAAACATACCGCCGTCCACAGAGTGTACCAAATGTCAGTATGGAAGACATCTTGATGTCCCACTCAGTCTGATTCAGCAAGCTAGGCTTCACCAAGGACCTATTTCCAGCCTGGGAAGCCACATCTCCCCAACCCTAACCCTATCTTCTGACTTAACCCTGATTTTCTTGTGCAAATGTAACAAACCCCCATCCTCATGTTGTACTAAAAGACAGTAGGCATACAATTCCTTTGGCCCTCTCAGTCTGTTTCACCATGCTTGGCTTCAGCAACACCCTGTTTCCATTCTGAGAAGCCATGTCTCCTGACCGCTAACCCTAACTTAGGTCTTAACCCTAATTTTTTCTTTGGACTGAAACATTTCCCTGTCCACATGGTGTACTAACTGGCAGTATGTTATCCTCCTGATTGCCTACTCAGTCTGTTTTAGCAATCTAGGCTTCACCAAGACCCTGGTTACATCCTGGGAAGCC
The DNA here is from genome assembly GCF_057233095.1 of Heloderma suspectum. Classification (NCBI taxonomy): domain Eukaryota; kingdom Metazoa; phylum Chordata; class Lepidosauria; order Squamata; family Helodermatidae; genus Heloderma; species Heloderma suspectum. Next base: position 149,108,176 of record NC_139461.1, read on the forward strand.
AAGTCTCCCCAACCCTAACCCTAATTTGAGTCTCAGGCCAAATTTCCTTTTTGGACTGAAACATACTGCCGTCCACAGAGTGTACCAAATGTCAGTATGGAAGCCATCTTGATGTCCCACTCAGTCTGATCCAGCAAGCTAGGCTTCACCAAGGACGCGTTTCCAACCTGGGAAGCCACATCTCCCCAACCCTAACACTCACTTGAGACTTAACCTGATTTTCTTGTGCAAATGTAACAAACCCCCATCCTCATGTTGTACTAAAGACAGTAGGCACACAATTCCTTTGGCCCTCTCAGTCTGTTTCACCATGCTTGGCTTTAGCAACACCCTGTTTCCCTTCTGGGAAGCCAAGTCTCCACAACCCTAACCCTACCTGGAGTCTTAACCCTAATGTTCTTGTGCGACTGTAACAAACGCCCATCCACAGGTTGACAGTAGGCACACCACTCCTTTGGCCCTGTCAGTCTGTTTCACCATGCTTGGCTTCAGCAACACCCTGTTTCCCTTCTGGGAAGCCAAGTCTCCCGACCCCTAACCCTCACTTGGGTCTTAACCCAAATTTCCTCTATGGAATGAAACATCTCCCTGTCCATAGGGTGTATTAACAGGCAGTATGTTATCCTCCTGATGGCCTACTCAGTCTGTTTTTCCAATCTATGCTTCACCAAGACCCTGGTTCCATCCTGGGAAACCAATTCTCCCCAACCCTAACCCTAATTTGAGTCTTAGCCCTAATTTCCTTTTTGGACTGAAACATACCGCCGTCCACAGAGTGTACCAAATGTCAGTATGGAAGACATCTTGATGTCCCACTCAGTCTGATTCAGCAAGCTAGGCTTCACCAAGGACCTATTTCCAGCCTGGGAAGCCACATCTCCCCAACCCTAACCCTATCTTCTGACTTAACCCTGATTTTCTTGTGCAAATGTAACAAACCCCCATCCTCATGTTGTACTAAAAGACAGTAGGCATACAATTCCTTTGGCCCTCTCAGTCTGTTTCACCATGCTTGGCTTCAGCAACACCCTGTTTCCATTCTGAGAAGCCATGTCTCCTGACCGCTAACCCTAACTTAGGTCTTAACCCTAATTTTTTCTTTGGACTGAAACATTTCCCTGTCCACATGGTGTACTAACTGGCAGTATGTTATCCTCCTGATGGCCTACTCAGTCTGTTTTAGCAATCTAGGCTTCACCAAGACCCTGGTTACATCCTGGGAAGCCAAGTCTCCCCAACCCTAACCCTAATTTGAGTCTCAGGCCAAATTTCCTTTTTGGACTGAAACATACTGCCGTCCACAGAGTGTACCAAATGTCAGTATGGAAGCCATCTTGATGTCCCACTCAGTCTGATCCAGCAAGCTAGGCTTCACCAAGGACGCGTTTCCAACCTGGGAAGCCACATCTCCCCAACCCTAACCCTAACTTGAGACTTAACCTGATTTTCTTGTGCGAATGTAACAAACCCCCATCCTCATGTTCTACTAAAAGACAGTAGGCACACAATTCCTTTGGCCCTCTCAGTCTGTTTCACCATGCTTGGCTTCAGCAACACCCTGTTTCCCTTCTGGGAAGCCATGTCTCCTGACCGCTAACCCTAACTTGGGTCTTAACCCTAATTTTTTCCTTGGACTGAAACATTTCCCTGTCCACATGGTGTACTAACTGGCAGTATGTTATACTCCTGATGGTCTACTCAGTCTGTTTTACCAATCTAGGCTTCACCAAAACCCTGGTTACATCCTGGGAAGCCAAGTCTCCCCAACCCTAACCCTAATTTGAGTCTCAGGCCTAATTTCCTTTTTGGACTGAAACATACTGCCATCCACAGAGTGTACCAAATGTCAGTATGGAAGACATCTTGATGTCCCTCTCAGTCTGATTCAGCACGTTAGGCTTTACCAAGGACCCGTTTCCAACCTGGGAAGCCACATCTCCCCATCGCTAGCCCTAACATGAGATTTTACCCTAATTTTCTTGTGCAAATGTAACAAACCCCCATCCTCATGTTGTACTAAAAGACAGTAGGCACACGATTCCTTTGGCCCTCTCAGTCTGTTTCACCATGCTTGGCTTCCGCAACACCCTGTTTCCATTCTGGGAAGCCATGTCTCCAGACCGCTAACCCTAATTTGGGTCTTAACCCTAATTTTTTCTTTGGACTGAAACATTTCCCTGTCCACATGGTGTACTAACTGGCAGTATGTTATACTCCTGATGGCCTACTCAGTCTGTTTTACCAATCTAGGCTTCACCAAAACCCTGGTTACATCCTGGGAAGCCAAGTCTCCCCAACCCTAACCCTAATTTGAGTCTCAGGCCTAATTTCCTTTTTGGACTGAAACATACTGCCGTCCACAGAGTGTACCAAATGTCAGTATGGAAGACATCTTGATGTCCCACTCAGTCTGATTCAGCAAGTTAGGCTTCACCAAGGACCCGTTTCCAACCTGGGAAGCCACATCTCCCCAACCCTAACCCTCACATGAGACTTAACCTGATTTTCTTGTGCAAATGTAACAAACCCCCATCCTCATGTCCTACTAAAAGACAGTAGGCACACGATTCCTTTGGCCCTCTCAGTCTGTTTCACCATGCTTGGCTTCAGCAACACCCTGTTTCCCTTCTGGGAAGCCACGTCTCCTGACCCCTAACCCTCACTTGGGTCTTAACCCAAATATCCTCTATGGAATGAAACATCTCCCTCTCCATAGGGTGTATTAACAGGCAGTATGTTATCCTCCTGATGGCCTACTCAGTCTGTTTTACCAATCCATGCTTCACCAAGACCCTGGTTCCATCCTGGGAAACCAATTCTCCCCAACCCTAACCCTAATTTGATTCTTAGCCCTTTTTTCCTTTTTGGACTGAAACATACCGCCGTCCACAGAGTGTACCAAATGTCAGTATGGAAGCCATCTTGATGGCGACTCAGTCTGATTCACCAAGCTAGGCTTCACCAAGAACTCGTTTTCTACCTGGCAAGCCACATCTCCCCATCCCTAGCCCTAACATGAGATTTTACCCCAATTTTCTTGTGCAACTGTAACAAACCGCCGTCCACGCTTTGTAGTAAAAGAAAGAAGGCACCCCGTTCTGATGGCCCACTCAGTCTGTTTTAGCAAGCTTGCCTTCACCAAAGCCCTGTTTCCATTCGGGGAAGCCCAGTCTCCCCAATCCTAACCCTAACCTGGTTTTTAACCCTAATTTCCGTTTGGGAATCAAACATCCCCCGTCCAAACAGTGTTCTAAAAGACAGGAGGCAACCCTTGGTGAAGCCCCACTCACTCTATTTCAACATGCTTGGCTTTTCAGAGGCCCTGGTTCACTCCTGGGAAGCCAAGTCTCCACAACCCAAACCCTACCTGGAGTCTTAACCCTAATGTTCTTGTGCGACTGTAACAAACGCCCATCCACAGGTTGACAGTAGGCACACCACTCCTTTGGCCCTGTCAGTCTGTTTCACCATGCTTGGCTTCAGCAACACCCTGTTTCCCTTCTGGGAAGCCAAGTCTCCCGACCCCTAACCCTCACTTGGGTCTTAACCCAAATTTCCTCTATGGATTGAAACATGTCCCTGTCCATAGGGTGTAATAACAGGCAGTATGTTATCCTCCTGATGGCCTACTCAGTCTGTTTTACCAATCTAGGCTTCACCAGAACCCTGGTTACATCCTGGGAAGCCAAGTCTCCCCAACCCTAACCCTAATTTGAGTCTCAACCCTCATTTCCTTTTTGGACTGAAACATACTGCGGTCTACAGAGTGTGCCAAATGTTAGTATGGAAGACATCTTGATGCCCCACTCAGTCTGATTCAGGAAGTTAAGCTTCACCAAGGAGCCGTTTCCAACCTGGGAAGCCACATCTCCCCAACCCTAACCCTAACTTGAGACTTAACCTGATTTTCTTGTGCAAATGTAACAAACCCCCATCCTCATGTTGTACTAAAAGACAGTAGGTACACAATTCCTTTGGCCCTCTCAGTCTGTTTCACCATGCTTGGCTTCAGCAACACCCTGTTTCCATTCTGGGAAGCCATGTCTCCTGACAGCTAACCCTAACTTGGGTCTTAACCCTAATTTTCTCTTTGGACTGAAACATTTCCCTGTCCACATGGTGTACTAACTGGCAGTATGTTATACTCCTGAATGCCTACTCAGTCTGTTTTACCAATCTAGGCTTCACCAAAACCCTGGTTACATCCTGGGAAGCCAAGTCTCCCCAACCCTAACCCTAATTTGAGTCTCAACCCTCATTTCCTTTTTGGACTGAAACATACTGCGGTCCACAGAGTGTGCCAAATGTTAGTATGGAAGACATCTTGATGGCCCACTCAGTCTGATTCAGGAAGTTAAGCTTCACCAAGGACCCGTTTCCAACCTGGGAAGCCACATCTCCCCAACCCTAACCCTAACTTGAGACTTAACCTGATATTCTTGTGCAAATGTAACAACCTCCCATCCTCATGTTCTACTAAAAGACAGTAGGCACACAATTCCTTTGGCCCTCTCAGTCTGTTTCACCATGCTTGGCTTCAGCAACACCCTGTTTCCATTCTGGGAAGCCATGTCTCCTGACAGCTAACCCTAGCTTGGGTCTTAACCCTAATTTTCTCTTTGGACTGAAACATTTCCCTGTCCACATGGTGTACTAACTGGCAGTATGTTATACTCCTGAATGCCTACTCAGTCTGTTTTACCAATCTAGGCTTCGCCAAAACCCTGGTTACATCCTGAGAAGCCAAGTCTCCCCAACCCTAACCCTAATTTGAGTCTCAGGCCTCATTTTCTTTTGGGACTGAAACATACCGCCGTCCACAGAGTGTACCAAATGTCAGTATGGAAGACATCTTGATGTCCCACTCAGTCTGAATCAGCAAGTTAGGCTTCACCAAGGACCCGTTTCCAACCTGGGAAGCCACATCTCCCCAACCCTAACCCTAACTTGAGACTTAACCTGATTTTCTTGTGCAAATGTAACAAACCCCCATCCTCATGTTGTACTAAAAGACAGTAGGCACACAATTCCTTTGGCCCTCTCAGTCTGTTTCACCATGCTTGGCTTCAGCAACACCCTGTTTCCATTCTGGGAAGCCATGTCTCCTGACAGCTAACCCTAACTTGGGTCTTAACCCTAATTTTCTCTTTGGACTGAAACATTTCCCTGTCCACATGGTGTACTAACTGGCAGTATGTTATACTCCTGAATGCCTACTCAGTCTGTTTTACCAATCTAGGCTTCACCAAAACCCTGGTTACATCCTGGGAAGCCAAGTCTCCCCAACCCTATCCCTAATTTGAGTCTCAACCCTCATTTCCTTTTTGGACTGAAACATACTGCGGTCCACAGAGTGTGCCAAATGTTAGTATGGAAGACATCTTGATGCCCGACTCAGTCTGATTCAGGAAGTTAAGCTTCACCAAGGAGCCGTTTCCAACCTGGGAAGCCACATCTCCCCAACCCTAACCCTAACTTGAGACTTAACCTGATTTTCTTGTGCAAATGTAACAAACCCCCATCCTCATGTTGTACTAAAAGACAGTAGGCACACAATTCCTTTGGCCCTCTCAGTCTGTTTCACCATGCTTGGCTTCAGCAACACCCTGTTTCCATTCTGGGAAGCCATGTCTCCAGACCGCTAACCCTAACTTGGGTCTTAACCCTAATTTTTTCTTTGGACTGAAACATTTCCCTGTCCACATGGTGTACTAACTGGCAGTATGTTATACTCCTGATGGCCTACTCAGTCTGTTTTACCAATCTAGGCTTCACCAAAACCCTGGTTACATCCTGGGAAGCCAAGTCTCCCCAACCCTAACCCTAATTTGAGTCTCAGGCCTAATTTCCTTTTTGGACTGAAACATACTGCCGTCCACAGAGTGTACCAAATGTCAGTATGGAAGACATCTTGATGTCCCACTCAGTCTGATTCAGCAAGTTAGGCTTCACCAAGGACCCGTTTCCAACCTGGGAAGCCACATCTCCCCAACGCTAACCCTCACATGAGACTTAACCTGATTTTCTTGTGCAAATGTAACAAACCCCCATCCTCATGTCCTACTAAAAGACAGTAGGCACACGATTCCTTTGGCCCTCTCAGTCTGTTTCACCATGCTTGGCTTCAGCAACACCCTGTTTCCCTTCTGGGAAGCCAAGTCTCCTGACCCCTAACCCTCACTTGGGTCTTAACCCAAATATCCTCTATGGAATGAAACATCTCCCTCTCCATAGGGTGTATTAACAGGCAGTATGTTATCCTCCTGATGGCCTACTCAGTCTGTTTTACCAATCCATGCTTCACCAAGACCCTGGTTCCATCCTGGGAAACCAATTCTCCCCAACCCTAACCCTAATTTGATTCTTAGCCCTTTTTTCCTTTTTGGACTGAAACATACCGCCGTCCACAGAGTGTACCAAATGTCAGTATGGAAGCCATCTTGATGGCGACTCAGTCTGATTCACCAAGCTAGGCTTCACCAAGAACTCGTTTTCTACCTGGCAAGCCACATCTCCCCATCCCTAGCCCTAACATGAGATTTTACCCCAATTTTCTTGTGCAACTGTAACAAACCGCCGTCCACGCTTTGTAGTAAAAGAAAGAAGGCACCCCGTTCTGATGGCCCACTCAGTCTGTTTTAGCAAGCTTGCCTTCACCAAAGCCCTGTTTCCATTCGGGGAAGCCCAGTCTCCCCAATCCTAACCCTAACCTGGGTTTTAACCCTAATTTCCGTTTGGGAATCAAACATCCCCCGTCCAAACAGTGTTCTAAAAGACAGGAGGCAACCCTTGGTGAAGCCCCACTCACTCTATTTCAACATGCTTGGCTTTTCAGAGGCCCTGGTTCACTCCTGGGAAGCCAAGTCTCCACAACCCTAACCCTACCTGGAGTCGTAACCCTAATGTTCTTGTGCGACTGTAACAAACGCCCATCCACAGGTTGACAGTAGGCACACCACTCCTTTGGCCCTGTCAGTCTGTTTCACCATGCTTGGCTTCAGCAACACCCTGTTTCCCTTCTGGGAAGCCAAGTCTCCCGACCCCTAACCCTCACTTGGGTCTTAACCCAAATTTCCTCTATGGATTGAAACATGTCCCTGTCCATAGGGTGTATTAACAGGCAGTATGTTATCCTCCTGATGGCCTACTCAGTCTGTTTTACCAAATTAGGCTTCACCAAGAGCCTGGTTCCCTCCTGGGAAAACAAGTCTCCCCAACCCTAAAACTAATTTGAGTCTTAGCCCTAATTTCCTTTTTGGACTGAAACATACTGCCGTCCACAGAGTGTACCAAATGTCAGTATGGAAGACATCTTGATGTCCCACTCAGTCTGATTCAGCAAGTTAGGCTTCACCAAGGACCCGTTTCCAACCTGGGAAGCCACATCTCCCCAACCCTAACCCTAACTTGAGACTTAACCTGATTTTCTTGTGCAAATTTAACAAACCCCCATCCTCATGTCCTACTAAAAGACAGTAGGCACACGATTCGTTTGGCCCTCTCAGTCTGTTTCACCATGCTTGGCTTCAGCAACACCGTGTTTCCATTCTGGGAAGCCATATCTCCTGACCGCTAACCCTAACTTGGGTCTTAACCCTAATTTTTTTTTGGACTGAAACATTTCCCTGTCCACATGGTGTACTAACTGGCAGTATGTTATACTCCTGATGGTCTACTCAGTCGGTTTTACCAATCTAGGCTTCACCAAAACCCTGGTTACATCCTGGGAAGCCAAGTCTCCCCAACCCTAACCCTAATTTGAGTCTCAGGCCTAATTTCCTTTTTGACTGAAACATACCGCCGTCCACAGAGTGTACCAAATGTCAGTATGGAAGACATCTTGATGTCCCACTCAGTCTGATTCAGCAAGCTAGGCTTCACCAAGGACCCGTTTCCAACCTGGGAAGCCACATCTCCCCAACCCTAACACTCACTTGAGACTTAACCTGATTTTCTTGTGCAAATGTAACAAACCCCCATCCTCATGTTGTACTAAAGACCGTAGGCACACAATTCCTTTGGCCCTCTCAGTGTGTTTCACCATGCTTGGCTTTAGCAACACCCTGTTTCCCTTCTGGGAAGCCAAGTCTCCACAACCCTAACCCTACCTGGAGTCTTAACGCTAATGTTCTTGTGCGACTGTAACAAACGCCCATCCACAGGTTGACAGTAGGCACACCACTCCTTTGGCCCTGTCAGTCTGTTTCACCATGCTTGGCTTCAGCAACACCCTGTTTCCCTTCTGGGAAGCCAAGTCTCCCGACCCCTAACCCTCACTTGGGTCTTAACCCAAATTTCCTCTATGGAATGAAACATCTCCCTGTCCATAGGGTGTATTAACAGGCAGTATGTTATCCTCCTGATGGCCTACTCAGTCTGTTTTACCAATCTATGCTTCACCAAGACCCTGGTTCCATCCTGGGAAACCAATTCTCCCCAACCCTAACCCTAATTTGAGTCTTAGCCCTAATTTCCTTTTTGGAATGAAACATACCGCCGTCCACAGAGTGTACCAAATGTCAGTATGGAAGACATCTTGATGTCCCACTCAGTCTGATTCAGCAAGCTAGGCTTCACCAAGGACCCGTTTCCAACCTGGGAAGCCACATCTCCCCAACCCTAACCCGAACTTGAGACTTAACCTGATTTCATTGTGTAAATGTAACAAACCCCCATCCTCATGTTGTACTAAAAGACAGTAGGCACACAATTCCTTTGGCCCTCTCAGTCTGTTTCACCATGCTTGGCTTCAGCAACACCGTGTTTCCATTCTGGGAAGCCATATCTCCTGACCGCTAACCCTAACTTGGGTCTTAACCCTAATTTTTTTTCTGGACTGAAACATTTCCCTGTCCACATGGTGTACTCACTGGCAGTATGTTATACTCCGGTTGGCCTACTCAGTCTGTTTTACCAATCTAGGCTTCACCAAAACCCTGGTTACATCCTGGGAAGCCAAGTCTCCCCAACCCTAACCCTAATTTGAGTCTCAGGCCTCATTTTCTTTTGGGACTGAAACATACCGCCGTCCACAGAGTGTACCAAATGTCAGTATGGAAGACATCTTGATGTCCCACTCAGTCTGATTCAGCAAGCTAGGCTTCACCAAGGACCCGTTTCCAACCTGGGAAGCCACATCTCCCCAACCCAACCCTAACTTGAGACTTAACCTGATTTTCTTGTGCAAATGTAACAAACCCCCATCCTCATGTTGTACTAAAAGACAGTAGGCACACAATTCCGTTGGCCCTCTCAGTCTGTTTCACCATGCTTGGCTTCAGCAACACCCTGTTTCCATTCCGGGAAGCCATGTCTCCTGACCGCTAACCCTAACTTGGGTCTTAACCCTAATTTTCTCTTTGGACTGAAACATTTCCCTGTCCACATGGTGTACTAACTGGCAGTATGTTATACTCCTGAATGCCTACTCAGTCTGTTTTACCAATCTAGGCTTCGCCAAAACCCTGGTTACATCCTGGGAAGCCAAGTCTCCCCAACCCTAACCCTAATTTGAGTCTCAGGCCTCATTTCCTTTTGGGACTGAAACATACCGCCGTCCACAAAGGGTACCAAATGTCAGTATGGAAGACATCTTGATGTCCCACTCAGTCTGAATCAGCAAGTTAGGCTTCACCAAGGACCCGTTTCCAACCTGGGAAGCCACATCTCCCCAACCCTAACCCTAACTTGAGACTTAACCTGATTTTCTTGTGCAAATGTAACAAACCCCCATCCTCATGTTGTACTAAAAGACAGTAGGTACACAATTCCTTAGGCCCTCTCAGTCTGTTTCACCATGCTTGGCTTCAGCAACACCCTGTTTCCATTCTGGGAAGCCATGTCTCCTGACAGCTAACCCTAACTTGGGTCTTAACCCTAATTTTCTCTTTGGACTGAAACATTTCCCTCTCCACATGGTGTACTAACTGGCAGTATGTTATACTCCTGAATGCCTACTCAGTCTGTTTTACCAATCTAGGCTTCACCAAAACCCTGGTTACATCCTGGGAAGCCAAGTCTCCCCAACCCTAACCCTAATTTGAGTCTCAACCCTCATTTCCTTTTTGGACTGAAACATACTGCGGTCCACAGAGTGTGCCAAATGTTAGTATGGAAGACATCTTGATGCCCCACTCAGTCTGATTCAGGAAGTAAAGCTTCACCAAGGAGCCGTTTCCAACCTGGGAAGCCACATCTCCCCAACCCTAACCCTAACTTGAGACTTAACCTGATTTTCTTGTGCAAATGTAACAAACCCCCATCCTCATGTTGTACTAAAAGACAGTAGGCACACAATTCCTTTGGCCCTCTCAGTCTGTTTCACCATGCTTGGCTTCAGCAACACCCTGTTTCCATTCTGGGAAGCCATGTCTCCTGACCGATAACCCTCACTTGGGTCTTAACCCTAATTTTCTCTTTGGAATGAAACATTTCCCTGTCCACATGGTGTACTCACTGGCAGTATGTTATACTCCGGTTGGCCTACTCAGTCTGTTTTACCAATCTAGGCTTCACCAAAACCCTGGTTACATCCTGGGAAGCCAAGTCTCCCCAACCCTAACCCTAATTTGAGTCTCAGGCCTCATTTTCTTTTGGGACTGAAACATACCGCCGTCCACAGAGTGTACCAAATGTCAGTATGGAAGACATCTTGATGTCCCACTCAGTCTGATTCAACAAGCTAGGCTTCACCAAGGACCCGTTTCCAACCTGGGAAGCCACATCTCCCCAACCCAACCCTAACTTGAGACTTAACCTGATTTTCTTGTGCAAATGTAACAAACCCCCATCCTCATGTTGTACTAAAAGACAGTAGGCACACAATTCCGTTGGCCCTCTCAGTCTGTTTCACCATGCTTGGCTTCAGCAACACCCTGTTTCCATTCCGGGAAGCCATGTCTCCTGACCGCTAACCCTAACTTGGGTCTTAACCCTAATTTTCTCTTTGGACTGAAACATTTCCCTGTCCACATGGTGTACTAACTGGCAGTATGTTATACTCCTGAATGCCTACTCAGTCTGTTTTACCAATCTAGGCTTCACCAAAACCCTGGTTACATCCTGGGAAGCCAAGTCTCCCCAACCCTAACCCTAATTTGAGTCTCAGGCCTCATTTCCTTTTGGGACTGAAACGTACTGCGGTCCACAGAGTGTGCAAAATGTAAGTATGGAAGACATCTTGATGCCCCACTCAGGCTGATTCAGGAAGTTAAGCTTCACCAAGGATCCGTTTCCAACCTGGGAAGCCACATCTCCCTAACCCTAACCGTAACTTGAGACTTAACCTGATTTTCTTGTGCAAATGTAACAAACCCCCATCCTCATGTTGTACTAAAAGACAGTAGGTACACAATTCCTTTGGCCCTCTCAGTCTGTTTCACCATGCTTGGCTTCAGCAACACCCTGTTTCCATTCTGGGAAGCCATGTCTCCTGACAGCTAACCCTAACTTGGGTCTTAACCCTAATTTTCTCTTTGGACTGAAACATTTCCCTGTCCACATGGTGTACTAACTGGCAGTATGTTATACTCCTGAATGCCTACTCAGTCTGTTTTACCAATCTAGGCTTCGCCAAAACCCTGGTTACATCCTGGGAAGCCAAGTCTCCCCAACCCTAACCCTAATTTGAGTCTCAACCCTCATTTCCTTTTTGGACTGAAACATACTGCGGTCCACAGAGTGTGCCAAATGTTAGTATGGAAGACATCTTGATGCCCCACTCAGTCTGATTCAGGAAGTTAAGCTTCACCAAGGAGCCGTTTCCAACCTGGGAAGCCACATCTCCCCAACCCTAACCCTAACTTGAGACTTAACCAGATTTTCTTGTGCAAATGTAACAAACCCCCATCCTCATGTTGTACTAAAAGACAGTAGGTACACAATTCCTTTGGCCCTCTCAGTCTGTTTCCCCATGCTTGGCTTCAGCAACACCCTGTTTCCATTCTGGGAAGCCATGTCTCCTGACAGCTAACCCTAACTTGGGTCTTAACCCTAATTTTTTCTTTGGACTGAAACATTTCCCTGTCCACATGGTGTACTAACTGGCAGTATGTTATACTCCGGATGGCCTACTCAGTCTGTTTTACCAATCTAGGCTTCGCCAAAACCCTGGTTACATCCTGAGAAGCCAAGTCTCCCCAACCCTAACCCTAATTTGAGTCTCAGGCCTCATTTCCTTTTGGGACTGAAACATACCGCCGTCCACAAAGGGTACCAAATGTCAGTATGGAAGACATCTTGATGTCCCACTCAGTCTGAATCAGCAAGTTAGGCTTCACCAAGGACCCGTTTCCAACCTGGGAAGCCACATCTCCCCAACCCTAACCCTAACTTGAGACTTAACCTGATTTTCTTGTGCAAATGTAACAAACCCCCATCCTCATGTTGTACTAAAAGACAGTAGGTACACAATTCCTTTGGCCCTCTCAGTCTGTTTCATCATGCTTGGCTTCAGCAAAACCCTGTTTCCATTCTGGGAAGCCATGTCTCCTGACAGCTAACCCTAACTTGGGTCTTAACCCTAATTTTCTCTTTGGACTGAAACATTTCCCTGTCCACATGGTGTACTAACTGGCAGTATGTTATACTCCTGAATGCCTACTCAGTCTGTTTTACCAATCTAGGCTTCACCAAAACCCTGGTTACATCCTGGGAAGCCAAGTCTCCCCAACCCTAACCCTAATTTGAGTCTCAACCCTCATTTCCTTTTTGGACTGAAACATACTGCGGTCCACAGAGTGTGCCAAATGTTAGTATGGAAGACATCTTGATGCCCCACTCAGTCTGATTCAGGAAGTTAAGCTTCACCAAGGAGCCGTTTCCAACCTGGGAAGCCACATCTCCCCAACCCTAACCCTAACTTGAGACTTAACCTGATTTTCTTGTGCAAATGTAACAACCCCCCATCCTCATGTTGTACTAAAAGACAATAGGCACACAATTCCTTTGGCCCTCTCAGTCTGTTTCACCATGCTTGGCTTCAGCAACACCCTGTTTCCATTCTGGGAAGCCATGTCTCCTGACCGATAACCCTCACTTGGGTCTTAACCCTAATTTTCTCTTTGGAATGAAACATTTCCCTGTCCACATGGTGTACTCACTGGCATTATGTTATACTCCGGTTGGCCTACTCAGTCTGTTTTACCAATCTAGGCTTCACCAAAACCCTGATTACATCCTGGGAAGCCAAGTCTCCCCAACCCTAACCCTAATTTGAGTCTCAGGCCTCATTTTCTTTTGGGACTGAAACATACCGCCGTCCACAGAGTGTACCAAATGTCAGTATGGAAGACATCTTGATGTCCCACTCAGTCTGATTCAGCAAGCTAGGCTTCACCAAGGACCCGTTTCCAACCTGGGAAGCCACATCTCCCCAACCCAACCCTAACTTGAGACTTAACCTGATTTTCTTGTGCAAATGTAACAAACCCCCATCCTCATGTTGTACTAAAAGACAGTAGGCACACAATTCCGTTGGCCCTCTCAGTCTGTTTCACCATGCTTGGCTTCAGCAACACCCTGTTTCCATTCCGGGAAGCCATGTCTCCTGACCGCTAACCCTAACTTGGGTCTTAACCCTAATTTTCTCTTTGGACTGAAACATTTCCCTGTCCACATGGTGTACTAACTGGCAGTATGTTATACTCCTGAATGCCTACTCAGTCTGTTTTACCAATCTAGGCTTCACCAAAACCCTGGTTACATCCTGGGAAGCCAAGTCTCCCCAACCCTAACCCTAATTTGAGTCTCAGGCCTCATTTCCTTTTGGGACTGAAACGTACTGCGGTCCACAGAGTGTGCAAAATGTAAGTATGGAAGACATCTTGATGCCCCACTCAGGCTGATTCAGGAAGTTAAGCTTCACCAAGGATCCGTTTCCAACCTGGGAAGCCACATCTCCCTAACCCTAACCGTAACTTGAGACTTAACCTGATTTTCTTGTGCAAATGTAACAAACCCCCATCCTCATGTTGTACTAAAAGACAGTAGGTACACAATTCCTTTGGCCCTCTCAGTCTGTTTCACCATGCTTGGCTTCAGCAACACCCTGTTTCCATTCTGGGAAGCCATGTCTCCTGACAGCTAACCCTAACTTGGGTCTTAACCCTAATTTTCTCTTTGGACTGAAACATTTCCCTGTCCACATGGTGTACTAACTGGCAGTATGTTATACTCCTGAATGCCTACTCAGTCTGTTTTACCAATCTAGGCTTCACCAAAACCCTGGTTACATCCTGGGAAGCCAAGTCTCCCCAACCCTAACCCTAATTTGAGTCTCAACCCTCATTTCCTTTTTGGACTGAAACATACTGCGGTCCACAGAGTGTGCCAAATGTTAGTATGGAAGACATCTTGATGCCCCACTCAGTCTGATTCAGGAAGTTAAGCTTCACCAAGGAGCCGTTTCCAACCTGGGAAGCCACATCTCCCCAACCCTAACCCTAACTTGAGACTTAACCAGATTTCCTTGTGCAAATGTAACAAACCCCCATCCTCATGTTGTACTAAAAGACAGTAGGTACACAATTCCTTTGGCCCTCTCAGTCTGTTTCCCCATGCTTGGCTTCAGCAACACCCTGTTTCCATTCTGGGAAGCCATGTCTCCTGACAGCTAACCCTAGCTTGGGTCTTAACCCTAATTTTTTCTTTGGACTGAAACATTTCCCTGTCCACATGGTGTACTAACTGGCAGTATGTTATACTCCGGATGGCCTACTCAGTCTGTTTTACCAATCTAGGCTTCGCCAAAACCCTGGTTACATCCTGAGAAGCCAAGTCTCCCCAACCCTAACCCTAATTTGAGTCTCAGGCCTCATTTCCTTTTGGGACTGAAACATACCGCCGTCCACAAAGGGTACCAAATGTCAGTATGGAAGACATCTTGATGTCCCACTCAGTCTGAATCAGCAAGTTAGGCTTCACCAAGGACCCGTTTCCAACCTGGGAAGCCACATCTCCCCAACCCTAACCCTAACTTGAGACTTAACCTGATTTTCTTGTGCAAATGTAACAAACCCCCATCCTCATGTTGTACTAAAAGACAGTAGGTACACAATTCCTTTGGCCCTCTCAGTCTGTTTCATCATGCTTGGCTTCAGCAAAACCCTGTTTCCATTCTGGGAAGCCATGTCTCCTGACAGCTAACCCTAACTTGGGTCTTAACCCTAATTTTCTCTTTGGACTGAAACATTTCCCTGTCCACATGGTGTACTAACTGGCAGTATGTTATACTCCTGAATGCCTACTCAGTCTGTTTTACCAATCTAGGCTTCACCAAAACCCTGGTTACATCCTGGGAAGCCAAGTCTCCCCAACCCTAACCCTAATTTGAGTCTCAACCCTCATTTCCTTTTTGGACTGAAACATACTGCGGTCCACAGAGTGTGCCAAATGTTAGTATGGAAGACATCTTGATGCCCCACTCAGTCTGATTCAGGAAGTTAAGCTTCACCAAGGAGCCGTTTCCAACCTGGGAAGCCACATCTCCCCAACCCTAACCCTAACTTGAGACTTAACCTGATTTTCTTGTGCAAATGTAACAACCCCCCATCCTCATGTTGTACTAAAAGACAATAGGCACACAATTCCTTTGGCCCTCTCAGTCTGTTTCACCATGCTTGGCTTCAGCAACACCCTGTTTCCATTCTGGGAAGCCATGTCTCCTGACCGATAACCCTCACTTGGGTCTTAACCCTAATTTTCTCTTTGGAATGAAACATTTCCCTGTCCACATGGTGTACTCACTGGCAGTATGTTATACTCCGGTTGGCCTACTCAGTCTGTTTTACCAATCTAGGCTTCACCAAAACCCTGATTACATCCTGGGAAGCCAAGTCTCCCCAACCCTAACCCTAATTTGAGTCTCAGGCCTCATTTTCTTTTGGGACTGAAACATACCGCCGTCCACAGAGTGTACCAAATGTCAGTATGGAAGACATCTTGATGTCCCACTCAGTCTGATTCAGCAAGCTAGGCTTCACCAAGGACCCGTTTCCAACCTGGGAAGCCACATCTCCCCAACCCAACCCTAACTTGAGACTTAACCTGATTTTCTTGTGCAAATGTAACAAACCCCCATCCTCATGTTGTACTAAAAGACAGTAGGCACACATTCCGTTGGCCCTCTCAGTCTGTTTCACCATGCTTGGCTTCAGCAACACCCTGTTTCCATTCCGGGAAGCCATGTCTCCTGACCGCTAACCCTAACTTGGGTCTTAACCCTAATTTTCTCTTTGGACTGAAACATTTCCCTGTCCACATGGTGTACTAACTGGCAGTATGTTATACTCCTGAATGCCTACTCAGTCGGTTTTACCAATCTAGGCTTCGCCAAAACCCTGGTTACATCCTGGGAAGCCAAGTCTCCCCAACCCTAACCCTAATTTGAGTCTCAACCCTCATTTCCTTTTTGGACTGAAACATACTGCGGTCCACAGAGTGTGCCAAATGTTAGTATGGAAGACATCTTGATGCCCCACTCAGTCTGATTCAGGAAGTTAAGCTTCACCAAGGAGCCGTTTCCAACCTGGGAAGCCACATCTCCCCAACCCTAACCCTAACTTGAGACTTAACCAGATTTTCTTGTGCAAATGTAACAAACCCCCATCCTCATGTTGTACTAAAAGACAGTAGGTACACAATTCCTTTGGCCCTCTCAGTCTGTTTCCCCATGCTTGGCTTCAGCAACACCCTGTTTCCATTCTGGGAAGCCATGTCTCCTGACAGCTAACCCTAACTTGGGTCTTAACCCTAATTTTTTCTTTGGACTGAAACATTTCCCTGTCCACATGGTGTACTAACTGGCAGTATGTTATACTCCGGATGGCCTACTCAGTCTGTTTTACCAATCTAGGCTTCGCCAAAACCCTGGTTACATCCTGAGAAGCCAAGTCTCCCCAACCCTAACCCTAATTTGAGTCTCAGGCCTCATTTCCTTTTGGGACTGAAACATACCGCCGTCCACAAAGGGTACCAAATGTCAGTATGGAAGACATCTTGATGTCCCACTCAGTCTGAATCAGCAAGTTAGGCTTCACCAAGGACCCGTTTCCAACCTGGGAAGCCACATCTCCCCAACCCTAACCCTAACTTGAGACTTAACCTGATTTTCTTGTGCAAATGTAACAAACCCCCATCCTCATGTTGTACTAAAAGACAGTAGGTACACAATTCCTTTGGCCCTCTCAGTCTGTTTCATCATGCTTGGCTTCAGCAAAACCCTGTTTCCATTCTGGGAAGCCATGTCTCCTGACAGCTAACCCTAACTTGGGTCTTAACCCTAATTTTCTCTTTGGACTGAAACATTTCCCTGTCCACATGGTGTACTAACTGGCAGTATGTTATACTCCTGAATGCCTACTCAGTCTGTTTTACCAATCTAGGCTTCACCAAAACCCTGGTTACATCCTGGGAAGCCAAGTCTCCCCAACCCTAACCCTAATTTGAGTCTCAACCCTCATTTCCTTTTTGGACTGAAACATACTGCGGTCCACAGAGTGTGCCAAATGTTAGTATGGAAGACATCTTGATGCCCCACTCAGTCTGATTCAGGAAGTTAAGCTTCACCAAGGAGCCGTTTCCAACCTGGGAAGCCACATCTCCCCAACCCTAACCCTAACTTGAGACTTAACCTGATTTTCTTGTGCAAATGTAACAACCCCCCATCCTCATGTTGTACTAAAAGACAATAGGCACACAATTCCTTTGGCCCTCTCAGTCTGTTTCACCATGCTTGGCTTCAGCAACACCCTGTTTCCATTCTGGGAAGCCATGTCTCCTGACCGATAACCCTCACTTGGGTCTTAACCCTAATTTTCTCTTTGGAATGAAACATTTCCCTGTCCACATGGTGTACTCACTGGCAGTATGTTATACTCCGGTTGGCCTACTCAGTCTGTTTTACCAATCTAGGCTTCACCAAAACCCTGATTACATCCTGGGAAGCCAAGTCTCCCCAACCCTAACCCTAATTTGAGTCTCAGGCCTCATTTTCTTTTGGGACTGAAACATACCGCCGTCCACAGAGTGTACCAAATGTCAGTATGGAAGACATCTTGATGTCCCACTCAGTCTGATTCAGCAAGCTAGGCTTCACCAAGGACCCGTTTCCAACCTGGGAAGCCACATCTCCCCAACCCAACCCTAACTTGAGACTTAACCTGATTTTCTTGTGCAAATGTAACAAACCCCCATCCTCATGTTGTACTAAAAGACAGTAGGCACACAATTCCGTTGGCCCTCTCAGTCTGTTTCACCATGCTTGGCTTCAGCAACACCCTGTTTCCATTCCGGGAAGCCATGTCTCCTGACCGCTAACCCTAACTTGGGTCTTAACCCTAATTTTCTCTTTGGACTGAAACATTTCCCTGTCCACATGGTGTACTAACTGGCAGTATGTTATACTCCTGAATGCCTACTCAGTCGGTTTTACCAATCTAGGCTTCGCCAAAACCCTGGTTACATCCTGGGAAGCCAAGTCTCCCCAACCCTAACCCTAATTTGAGTCTCAACCCTCATTTCCTTTTTGGACTGAAACATACTGCGGTCTACAGAGTGTGCCAAATGTTAGTATGGAAGACATCTTGATGCCCCACTCAGTCTGATTCAGGAAGTTAAGCTTCACCAAGGACCCGTTTCCAACCTGGGAAGCCACATCTCCCCAACCCTAACCCTAACTTGAGACTTAACCTGATTTTCTTGTGCAAATGTAACAAACCCCCATCCTCATGTTGTACTAAAAGACAGTAGGTACACAATTCCTTTGGCCCTCTCAGTCTGTTTCCCCATGCTTGGCTTCAGCAACACCCTGTTTCCATTCTGGGAAGCCATGTCTCCTGACAGCTAACCCTAACTTGGGTCTTAACCCTAATTTTCTCTTTGGACTGAAACATTTCCCTGTCCACATGGTGTACTAACTGGCAGTATGTTATACTCCTGAATGCCTACTCAGTCTGTTTTACCAATCTAGGCTTCACCAAAACCCTGGTTACATCCTGGGAAGCCAAGTCTCCCCAACCCTAACCCTAATTTGAGTCTCAACCCTCATTTCCTTTTTGGACTGAAACATACTGCGGTCCACAGAGTGTGCCAAATGTTAGTATGGAAGACATCTTGATGCCCCACTCAGTCTGATTCAGGAAGTTAAGCTTCACCAAGGAGCCGTTTCCAACCTGGGAAGCCACATCTCCCCAACCCTAACCCTAACTTGAGACTTAACCTGATTTTTTTGTGCAAATGTAACAAACCCCCATCCTCATGTTGTACTAAAAGACAGTAGGCACACAATTCCTTTGGCCCTCTCAGTCTGTTTCACCATGCTTGGCTTCAGCGACACCCTGTTTCCATTCTGGGAAGCCATGTCTCCTGACAGCTAACCCTAACTTGGGTCTTAACCCTAATTTTCTCTTTGGACTGAAACATTTCCCTGTCCACATGGTGTACTAACTGGCAGTATGTTATACTCCGGATGGCCTACTCAGTCTGTTTTACCAATCTAGGCTTCGCCAAAACCCTGGTTACATCCTGAGAAGCCAAGTCTCCCCAACCCTAACCCTAATTTGAGTCTCAGGCCTCATTTCCTTTTGGGACTGAAACATACCGCCGTCCACAAAGGGTACCAAATGTCAGTATGGAAGACATCTTGATGTCCCACTCAGTCTGAATCAGCAAGTTAGGCTTCACCAAGGACCCGTTTCCAACCTGGGAAGCCACATCTCCCCAACCCTAACCCTAACTTGAGACTTAACCTGATTTTCTTGTGCAAATGTAACAAACCCCCATCCTCATGTTGTACTAAAAGACAGTAGGTACACAATTCCTTTGGCCCTCTCAGTCTGTTTCATCATGCTTGGCTTCAGCAACACCCTGTTTCCATTCTGGGAAGCCATGTCTCCTGACAACTAACCCTAACTTGGGTCTTAACCCTAATTTTCTCTTTGGACTGAAACATTTCCCTGTCCACATGGTGTACTAACTGGCAGTATGTTATACTCCTGAATGCCTACTCAGTCTGTTTTACCAATCTAGGCTTCACCAAAACCCTGGTTACATCCTGGGAAGCCAAGTCTCCCCAACCCTATCCCTAATTTGAGTCTCAACCCTCATTTCCTTTTTGGACTGAAACATACTGCGGTCCACAGAGTGTGCCAAATGTTAGTATGGAAGACATCTTGATGCCCGACTCAGTCTGATTCAGGAAGTTAAGCTTCACCAAGGAGCCGTTTCCAACCTGGGAAGCCACATCTCCCCAACCCTAACCCTAACTTGAGACTTAACCTGATTTTCTTGTGCAAATGTAACAAACCCCCATCCTCATGTTGTACTAAAAGACAGTAGGCACACAATTCCTTTGGCCCTCTCAGTCTGTTTCACCATGCTTGGCTTCCGCAACACCGTGTTTCCATTCTGGGAAGCCATGTCTCCAGACCGCTAACCCTAATTTGGGTCTTAACCCTAATTTTTTCTTTGGACTGAAACATTTCCCTGTCCACATGGTGTACTAACTGGCAGTATGTTATACTCCTGATGGCCTACTCAGTCTGTTTTACCAATCTAGGCTTCACCAAAACCCTGGTTACATCCTGGGAAGCCAAGTCTCCCCAACCCTAACCCTAATTTGAGTCTCAGGCCTAATTTCCTTTTTGGACTGAAACATACTGCCGTCCACAGAGTGTACCAAATGTCAGTATGGAAGACATCTTGATGTCCCACTCAGTCTGATTCAGCAAGTTAGGCTTCACCAAGGACCCGTTTCCAACCTGGGAAGCCACATCTCCCCAACCCTAACCCTCACATGAGACTTAACCTGATTTTCTTGTGCAAATGTAACAAACCCCCATCCTCATGTCCTACTAAAAGACAGTAGGCACACGATTCCTTTGGCCCTCTCAGTCTGTTTCACCATGCTTGGCTTCAGCAACACCCTGTTTCCCTTCTGGGAAGCCAAGTCTCCTGACCCCTAACCCTCACTTGGGTCTTAACCCAAATATCCTCTATGGAATGAAACATCTCCCTCTCCATAGGGTGTATTAACAGGCAGTATGTTATCCTCCTGATGGCCTACTCAGTCTGTTTTACCAATCCATGCTTCACCAAGACCCTGGTTCCATCCTGGGAAACCAATTCTCCCCAACCCTAACCCTAATTTGAGTCTTAGCCCTTTTTTCCTTTTTGGACTGAAACATACCGCCGTCCACAGAGTGTACCAAATGTCAGTATGGAAGCCATCTTGATGGCGACTCAGTCTGATTCACCAAGCTAGGCTTCACCAAGAACTCGTTTTCTACCTGGCAAGCCACATCTCCCCATCCCTAGCCCTAACATGAGATTTTACCCCAATTTTCTTGTGCAACTGTAACAAACCGCCGTCCACGCTTTGTAGTAAAAGAAAGAAGGCACCCCGTTCTGATGGCCCACTCAGTCTGATTTAGCAAGCTTGCCTTCACCAAAGCCCTGTTTCCATTCGGGGAAGCCCAGTCTCCCCAATCCTAACCCTAACCTGGTTTTTAACCCTAATTTCCGTTTGGGAATCAAACATCCCCCGTCCAAACAGTGTTCTAAAAGACAGGAGGCAACCCTTGGTGAAGCCCCACTCACTCTATTTCAACATGCTTGGCTTTTCAGAGGCCCTGGTTCACTCCTGGGAAGCCAAGTCTCCACAACACAAACCCTACCTGGAGTCTTAACCCTAATGTTCTTGTGCGACTGTAACAAACGCCCATCCACAGGTTGACAGTAGGCACACCACTCCTTTGGCCCTGTCAGTCTGTTTCACCATGCTTGGCTTCAGCAACACCCTGTTTCCCTTCTGGGAAGCCAAGTCTCCCGACCCCTAACCCTCACTTGGGTCTTAACCCAAATTTCCTCTATGGATTGAAACATGTCCCTGTCCATAGGGTGTATTAACAGGCAGTATGTTATCCTCCTGATGGCCTACTCAGTCTGTTTTACCAATCTAGGCTTCACCAGAACCCTGGTTACATCCTGGGAAGCCAAGTCTCCCCAACCCTAACCCTAATTTGAGTCTCAACCCTCATTTCCTTTTTGGACTGAAACATACTGCGGTCTACAGAGTGTGCCAAATGTTAGTATGGAAGACATCTTGATGCCCCACTCAGTCTGATTCAGGAAGTTAAGCTTCACCAAGGAGCCGTTTCCAACCTGGGAAGCCACATCTCCCCAACCCTAACCCTAACTTGAGACTTAACCTGATTTTCTTGTGCAAATGTAACAAACCCCCATCCTCATGTTGTACTAAAAGACAGTAGGTACACAATTCCTTTGGCCCTCTCAGTCTGTTTCACCATGCTTGGCTTCAGCAACACCCTGTTTCCATTCTGGGAAGCCATGTCTCCTGACAGCTAACCCTAACTTGGGTCTTAACCCTAATTTTCTCTTTGGACTGAAACATTTCCCTGTCCACATGGTGTACTAACTGGCAGTATGTTATACTCCTGATTGCCTACTCAGTCTGTTTTACCAATCTAGGCTTCACCAAAACCCTGGTTACATCCTGGGAAGCCAAGTCTCCCCAACCCTATCCCTAATTTGAGTCTCAACCCTCATTTCCTTTTTGGACTGAAACATACTGCGGTCCACAGAGTGTGCCAAATGTTAGTATGGAAGACATCTTGATGCCCCACTCAGTCTGATTCAGGAAGTTAAGCTTCACCAAGGAGCCGTTTCCAACCTGGGAAGCCACATCTCCCCAACCCTAACCCTAACTTGAGACTTAACCTGATTTTCTTGTGCAAATGTAACAAACCCCCATCCTCATGTTGTACTAAAAGACAGTAGGCACACAATTCCTTTGGCCCTCTCAGTCTGTTTCACCATGCTTGGCTTCAGCAACACCCTGTTTCCATTCTGGGAAGCCATGTCTCCTGACAGCTAACCCTAACTTGGGTCTTAACCCTAATTTTCTCTTTGGACTTAAACATTTCCCTGTCCACATGGTGTACTCACTGGCAGTATGTTATACTCCTGAATGCCTACTCAGTCGGTTTTACCAATCTAGGCTTCACCAAAACCCTGGTTACATCCTGGGAAGCCAAGTCTCCCCAACCCTAACCCTAATTTGAGTCTCAGGCCTCATTTCCTTTTGGGACTGAAACGTACTGCGGTCCACAGAGTGTACCAAATGTAAGTATGGAAGACATCTTGATGCCCCACTCAGTCTGATTCAGCAAGTTAGGCTTCACCAAGGACCCGTTTCCAACCTGGGAAGCCACATCTCCCCAACCCTAACCCTAACTTGAGACTTAACCTGATTTTCTTGTGCAAATGTAACAAACCCCCATCCTCATGTTGTACTAAAAGACAGTAGGCACACAATTCCTTTGGCCCTCTCAGTCTGTTTCACCATGCTTGGCTTCAGCAACACCCTGTTTCCATTCTGGGAAGCCATGTCTCCTGACAGCTAACCCTAACTTGGGTCTTAACCCTAATTTTCTCTTTGGACTGAAACATTTCCCTGTCCACATGGTGTACTAACTGGCAGTATGTTATACTCCTGAATGCCTACTCAGTCTGTTTTACCAATCTAGGCTTCACCAAAACCCCGGTTACATCCTGGGAAGCCAAGTCTCCCCAACCCTAACCCTAATTTGATTCTCAACCCTCATATCCTTTTTGGACTGAAACGTACTGCGGTCCACAGAGTGTGCAAAATGTAAGTATGGAAGACATCTTGATGCCCCACTCAGGCTGATTCAGGAAGTTAAGCTTCACCAAGGACCCGTTTCCAACCTGGGAAGCCACATCTCCCCAACCCTAACCCTAACTTGAGACTTAACCTGATTTTCTTGTGCAAATGTAACAACCCCCCATCCTCATGTTCTACTAAAAGACAATAGGCACACAATTCCTTTGGCCCTCTCAGTCTGTTTCACCATGCTTGGCTTCAGCAACACCCTGTTTCCATTCTGGGAAGCCATGTCTCCTGACCGATAACCCTCACTTGGGTCTTAACCCTAATTTTCTCTTTGGAATGAAACATTTCCCTGTCCACATGGTGTACTCACTGGCAGTATGTTATACTCCGGTTGGCCTACTCAGTCTGTTTTACCAATCTAGGCTTCACCAAAACCCTGGTTACATCCTGGGAAGCCAAGTCTCCCCAACCCTAACCCTAATTTGAGTCTCAGGCCTCATTTTCTTTTGGGACTGAAACATACCGCCGTCCACATAGTGTACCAAATGTCAGTATGGAAGACATCTTGATGTCCCACTCAGTCTGATTCAGCAAGCTAGGCTTCACCAAGGACCCGTTTCCAACCTGGGAAGCCACATCTCCCCAACCCAACCCTAACTTGAGACTTAACCTGATTTTCTTGTGCAAATGTAACAAACCCCCATCCTCATGTTGTACTAAAAGACAGTAGGCACACAATTCCGTTGGCCCTCTCAGTCTGTTTCACCATGCTTGGCTTCAGCAACACCCTGTTTCCATTCCGGGAAGCCATGTCTCCTGACCGCTAACCCTAACTTGGGTCTTAACCCTAATTTTCTCTTTGGACTGAAACATTTCCCTGTCCACATGGTGTACTAACTGGCAGTATGTTATACTCCTGAATGCCTACTCAGTCGGTTTTACCAATCTAGGCTTCGCCAAAACCCTGGTTACATCCTGGGAAGCCAAGTCTCCCCAACCCTAACCCTAATTTGAGTCTCAACCCTCATTTCCTTTTTGGACTGAAACATACTGCGGTCTACAGAGTGTGCCAAATGTTAGTATGGAAGACATCTTGATGCCCCACTCAGTCTGATTCAGGAAGTTAAGCTTCACCAAGGACCCGTTTCCAACCTGGGAAGCCACATCTCCCCAACCCTAACCCTAACTTGAGACTTAACCTGATTTTCTTGTGCAAATGTAACAAACCCCCATCCTCATGTTGTACTAAAAGACAGTAGGTACACAATTCCTTTGGCCCTCTCAGTCTGTTTCCCCATGCTTGGCTTCAGCAACACCCTGTTTCCATTCTGGGAAGCCATGTCTCCTGACAGCTAACCCTAACTTGGGTCTTAACCCTAATTTTCTCGTTGGACTGAAACATTTCCCTGTCCACATGGTGTACTAACTGGCAGTATGTTATACTCCTGAATGCCTACTCAGTCTGTTTTACCAATCTAGGCTTCACCAAAACCCTGGTTACATCCTGGGAAGCCAAGTCTCCCCAACCCTAACCCTAATTTGAGTCTCAACCCTCATTTCCTTTTTGGACTGAAACATACTGCAGTCCACAGAGTGTGCCAAATGTTAGTATGGAAGACATCTTGATGCCCCACTCAGTCTGATTCAGGAAGTTAAGCTTCACCAAGGAGCCGTTTCCAACCTGGGAAGACACATCTCCCCAACCCTAACCCTAACTTGAGACTTAACCTGATTTTTTTGTGCAAATGTAACAAACCCCCATCCTCATGTTGTACTAAAAGACAGTAGGCACACAATTCCTTTGGCCCTCTCAGTCTGTTTCACCATGCTTGGCTTCAGCAACACCCTGTTTCCATTCTGGGAAGCCATGTCTCCTGACAGCTAACCCTAACTTGGGTCTTAACCCTAATTTTCTCTTTGGACTGAAACATTTCCCTGTCCACATGGTGTACTAACTGGCAGTATGTTATACTCCGGATGGCCTACTCAGTCTGTTTTACCAATCTAGGCTTCGCCAAAACCCTGGTTACATCCTGAGAAGCCAAGTCTCCCCAACCCTAACCCTAATTTGAGTCTCAGGCCTCATTTCCTTTTGGGACTGAAACATACCGCCGTCCACAAAGGGTACCAAATGTCAGTATGGAAGACATCTTGATGTCCCACTCAGTCTGAATCAGCAAGTTAGGCTTCACCAAGGACCCGTTTCCAACCTGGGAAGCCACATCTCCCCAACCCTAACCCTAACTTGAGACTTAACCTGATTTTCTTGTGCAAATGTAACAAACCCCCATCCTCATGTTGTACTAAAAGACAGTAGGTACACAATTCCTTTGGCCCTCTCAGTCTGTTTCATCATGCTTGGCTTCAGCAACACCCTGTTTCCATTCTGGGAAGCCATGTCTCCTGACAACTAACCCTAACTTGGGTCTTAACCCTAATTTTCTCTTTGGACTGAAACATTTCCCTGTCCACATGGTGTACTAACTGGCAGTATGTTATACTCCTGAATGCCTACTCAGTCTGTTTTACCAATCTAGGCTTCACCAAAACCCTGGTTACATCCTGGGAAGCCAAGTCTCCCCAACCCTATCCCTAATTTGAGTCTCAACCCTCATTTCCTTTTTGGACTGAAACATACTGCGGTCCACAGAGTGTGCCAAATGTTAGTATGGAAGACATCTTGATGCCCGACTCAGTCTGATTCAGGAAGTTAAGCTTCACCAAGGAGCCGTTTCCAACCTGGGAAGCCACATCTCCCCAACCCTAACCCTAACTTGAGACTTAACCTGATTTTCTTGTGCAAATGTAACAAACCCCCATCCTCATGTTGTACTAAAAGACAGTAGGCACACAATTCCTTTGGCCCTCTCAGTCTGTTTCACCATGCTTGGCTTCCGCAACACCCTGTTTCCATTCTGGGAAGCCATGTCTCCAGACCGCTAACCCTAATTTGGGTCTTAACCCTAATTTTTTCTTTGGACTGAAACATTTCCCTGTCCACATGGTGTACTAACTGGCAGTATGTTATACTCCTGATGGCCTACTCAGTCTGTTTTACCAATCTAGGCTTCACCAAAACCCTGGTTACATCCTGGGAAGCCAAGTCTCCCCAACCCTAACCCTAATTTGAGTCTCAGGCCTAATTTCCTTTTTGGACTGAAACATACTGCCGTCCACAGAGTGTACCAAATGTCAGTATGGAAGACATCTTGATGTCCCACTCAGTCTGATTCAGCAAGTTAGGCTTCACCAAGGACCCGTTTCCAACCTGGGAAGCCACATCTCCCCAACCCTAACCCTCACATGAGACTTAACCTGATTTTCTTGTGCAAATGTAACAAACCCCCATCCTCATGTCCTACTAAAAGACAGTAGGCACACGATTCCTTTGGCCCTCTCAGTCTGTTTCACCATGCTTGGCTTCAGCAACACCCTGTTTCCCTTCTGGGAAGCCAAGTCTCCTGACCCCTAACCCTCACTTGGGTCTTAACCCAAATATCCTCTATGGAATGAAACATCTCCCTCTCCATAGGGTGTATTAACAGGCAGTATGTTATCCTCCTGATGGCCTACTCAGTCTGTTTTACCAATCCATGCTTCACCAAGACCCTGGTTCCATCCTGGGAAGCCAAGTCTCCCCAACCCTATCCCTAATTTGAGTCTCAACCCTCATTTCCTTTTTGGACTGAAACATACTGCGGTCCACAGAGTGTGCCAAATGTTAGTATGGAAGACATCTTGATGCCCGACTCAGTCTGATTCAGGAAGTTAAGCTTCACCAAGGAGCCGTTTCCAACCTGGGAAGCCACATCTCCCCAACCCTAACCCTAACTTGAGACTTAACCTGATTTTCTTGTGCAAATGTAACAAACCCCCATCCTCATGTTGTACTAAAAGACAGTAGGCACACAATTCCTTTGGCCCTCTCAGTCTGTTTCACCATGCTTGGCTTCCGCAACACCCTGTTTCCATTCTGGGAGGCCATGTCTCCTGACCGCTATCCCTAACTTGGGTCTTAACCCTCATTTTTTCTTTGGACTGAAACATTTCCCTGTCCACATGGTGTACTAACTGGCAGTACTTTATACTCCGGATGGCCTACTCAGTCTGTTTTACCAATCTAGGCTTCGCCAAAACCCTGGTTACATCCTGGGAAGCCAAGTCTCCCCAACCCTAACCCTAATTTGAGTCTCAGGCCTCATTTCCTTTTTGGACTGAAACATACCGCCGTCCACAGAGTGTGCCAAATGTAAGTATGGAAGACATCTTGATGCCCCACTCAGTCTGATTCAGGAAGTTAAGCTTCACCAAGGACCCGTTTCCAACCTGGGAAGCCACATCTCCCCAACCCTAACCCTAACTTGAGACTTAACCTGATTTTCTTGTGCAAATGTAACAAACCCCCATCCTCATGTTGTACTAAAAGACAGTAGGCACACAATTCCTTTGGCCCTCTCAGTCTGTTTCACCATGCTTGGCTTCAGCAACACCCTGTTTCCATTCTGGGAAGCCATGTCTCCTGACAGCTAACCCTAACTTGGGTCTTAACCCTAATTTTCTCTTGGGACTGAAACATTTCCCTGTCCACATGGTGTACTCACTGGCAGTATGTTATACTCCTGAATGCCTACTCAGTCGGTTTTACCAATCTAGGCTTCACCAAAACCCTGGTTACATCCTGGGAAGCCAAGTCTCCCCAACCCTAACCCTAATTTGAGTCTCAGGCCTCATTTCCTTTTGGGACTGAAACGTACTGCGGTCCACAGAGTGTACCAAATGTAAGTATGGAAGACATCTTGATGCCCCACTCTGTCTGATTCAGCAAGTTAGGCTTCACCAAGGACCCGTTTCCAACCTGGGAAGCCACATCTCCCCAACCCTAACCCTAACTTGAGACTTAACCTGATTTTCTTGTGCAAATGTAACAAACCCCCATCCTCATGTTGTACTAAAAGACAGTAGGCACACAATTCCTTTGGCCCTCTCAGTCTGTTTCACCATGCTTGGCTTCAGCAACACCCTGTTTCCATTCTGGGAAGCCATGTCTCCTGACAGCTAACCCTAACTTGGGTCTTAACCCTAATTTTCTCTTTGGACTGAAACATTTCCCTGTCCACATGGTGTACTAACTGGCAGTATGTTATACTCCTGAATGCCTACTCAGTCTGTTTTACCAATCTAGGCTTCACCAAAACCCCGGTTACATCCTGGGAAGCCAAGTCTCCCCAACCCTAACCCTAATTTGATTCTCAACCCTCATATCCTTTTTGGACTGAAACGTACTGCGGTCCACAGAGTGTGCAAAATGTAAGTATGTAAGACATCTTGATGCCCCACTCAGGCTGATTCAGGAAGTTAAGCTTCACCAAGGACCCGTTTCCAACCTGGGAAGCCACATCTCCCCAAACCTAACCCTAACTTGAGACTTAACCTGATTTTCTTGTGCAAATGTAACAACCCCCCATCCTCATGTTCTACTAAAAGACAATAGGCACACAATTCCTTTGGCCCTCTCAGTCTGTTTCACCATGCTTGGCTTCAGCAACACCCTGTTTCCATTCTGTGAAGCCATGTCTCCTGACCGATAACCCTCACTTGGGTCTTAACCCTAATTTTCTCTTTGGAATGAAACATTTCCCTGTCCACATGGTGTACTCACTGGCAGTATGTTATACTCCGGTTGGCCTACTCAGTCTGTTTTACCAATCTAGGCTTCACCAAAACCCTGGTTACATCCTGGGAAGCCAAGTCTCCCCAACCCTAACCCTAATTTGAGTCTCAGGCCTCATTTTCTTTTGGGACTGAAACATACCGCCGTCCACAGAGTGTACCAAATGTCAGTATGGAAGACATCTTGATGTCCCACTCAGTCTGATTCAGGAAGTTAAGCTTCACCAAGGACCCATTTCCAACCTGGGAAGCCACATCTCCCCAACCCTAACCCTAACTTGAGACTTAACCTGATTTTCTTGTTGAAATGTAACAACCCCCCATCCTCATGTTCTACTAAAAGACAGTAGGCACACAATTCATTTTGCCCTCTCAGTCTGTTTCACCGTGCTTGGCTTCAGCAACACCCTGTTTCCATTCTGGGAGGCAATGTCTCCTGACCGCTATCCCTAACTTGGGTCTTAACCCTCATTTTTTCTTTGGACTGAAACATTTCCCTGTCCACATGGTGTACTAACTGGCAGTACTTTATACTCCGGATGGCCTACTCAGTCTGTTTTACCAATCTAGGCTTCGCCAAAACCCTGGTTACATCCTGGGAAGCCAAGTCTCCCCAACCCTAACCCTAATTTGAGTCTCAGGCCTCATTTCCTTTTTGGACTGAAACATACCGCCGTCCACAGAGTGTGCCAAATGTAAGTATGGAAGACATCTTGATGCCCCACTCAGTCTGATTCAGGAAGTTAAGCTTCACCAAGGACCCGTTTCCAACCTGGGAAGCCACATCTCCCCAACCCTAACCCTAACTTGAGACTTTACCTGATTTTCTTGTGCAAATGTAACAAACCCCCATCCTCATGTTGTACTAAAAGACAGTAGGCACACAATTCCTTTGGCCCTCTCAGTCTGTTTCACCATGCTTGGCTTCAGCAACACCCTGTTTCCATTCTGGGAAGCCATGTCTCCTGACAGCTAACCCTAACTTGGGTCTTAACCCTAATTTTCTCTTTGGACTGAAACATTTCCCTGTCCACATGGTGTACTAACTGGCAGTATGTTATACTCCTGAATGCCTACTCAGTCTGTTTTACCAATCTAGGCTTCACCAAAACCCTGGTTACATCCTGGGAAGCCAAGTCTCCCCAACCCTAACCCTAATTTGAGTCTCAGGCCTCATTTCCTTTTGGGACTGAAACGTACTGCAGTCCACAGAGTGTACCAAATGTAAGTATGGAAGACATCTTGATGCCCACTCAGTCTGATTCAGCAAGTTAGGCTTCACCAAGGACCCGTTTCCAACCTGGGAAGCCACATCTCCCCAACCCTAACCCTAACTTGAGACTTTACCTGATTTTCTTGTTGAAATGTAACAACCCCCCATCCTCATGTTCTACTAAAAGACAGTAGGCACACAATTCATTTTGCCCTCTCAGTCTGTTTCACCATGCTTGGCTTCAGCAACACCCTGTTTCCATTCTGGGAGGCCATGTCTCCTGACCGCTAACCCTAACTTGGGTCTTAACCCTCATTTTTTCTTTGGACTGAAACATTTCCCTGTCCACATGGTGTACTAACTGGCAGTACTTTATACTACGGAAGGCCTACTCAGTCTGTTTTACCAATCTAGGATTCGCCAAAACCCCGGTTACATCCTGGGAAGCCAAGTCTCCCCAACCCTAACCCTAATTTGAGTCTCAACCCTCATATCCTTTTTGGACTGAAACGTACTGCGGTCCACAGAGTGTGCAAAATGTAAGTATGGAAGACATCTTGATGCCCCACTCAGTCTGATTCAGGAAGTAAAGCTTCACCAAGGACCCGTTTCCAACCTGGGAAGCCACATCTCCCCAACCCTAACCCTAACTTGAGACTTAACCTGATTTTCTTGTTGAAATGTAACAACCCCCCATCCTCATGTTCTACTAAAAGACAGTAGGCACACAATTCATTTTGCCCTCTCAGTCTGTTTCACCGTGCTTGGCTTCAGCAACACCCTGTTTCCATTCTGGGAGGCCATGTCTCCTGACCGCTATCCCTAACTTGGGTCTTAACCCTAATTTTTTCTTTGGACTGAAACATTTCCCTGTCCACATGGTGTACTAACTGGCAGTATGTTATACTCCGGATGGCCTACTCAGTCTGTTTTACCAATCTAGGCTTCGCCAAAACCCTGGTTACATCCTGGGAAGCCAAGTCTCCCCAACCCTAACCCTAATTTGAGTCTCAGGCCTCATTTCCTTTTTGGACTGAAACATACCGCCGTCCACAGAGTGTACCAAATATCAGTATGGAAGACATCTTGATGTCCCACTCAGTCTGATTCAGCAAGTTAGGCTTCACCAAGGACCCATTTCCAACCTGGGAAGCCACATCTCCCCAACCCTAACCCTAACTTGAGACTTAACCTGATTTTCTTGTGCAAATGTAACAAACCCCCATTCTCATGTTGTACTAAAAGACAGTAGGCACACAATTCCTTTGGCCCTCTCAGTCTGTTTCACCATGCTTGGCTTCAGCAACACCCTGTTTCCATTCTGGGAAGCCATGTCTCCTGACAGCTAACCCTAACTTGGGTCTTAACCCTAATTTTCTCTTTGGACTGAAACATTTCCCTGTCCACATGGTGTACTAACTGGCAGTATGTTATACTCCGGATGGCCTACTCAGTCTGTTTTACCAATCTAGGCTTCGCCAAAACCCTGGTTACATCCTGGGAAGCCAAGTCTCCCCAACCCTAACCCTAATTTGAGTCTCAACCCTCATTTCCTTTTTGGACTGAAACATACCGCCGTCCACAGAGTGTACCAAATGTCAGTATGGAAGACATCTTGATGTCCCACTCAGTCTGATTCAGGAAGTTAGGCTTCACCAAGGACCCGTTTCCAACCTGGGAAGCCACATCTCCTCAACCCTAACCCTAACTTGAGACTTTACCTAAATTTCTTGTTGAAATGTAACAACCCCCCATCCTCATGTTCTACTAAAAGACAGTAGGCACACAATTCATTTTGCCCTCTCAGTCTGTTTCACCATGCTTGGCTTCAGCAACACCCTGTTTCCATTCTGGGAGGCCATGTCTCCTGACCGCTAACCCTAACTTGGGTCTTAACCCTAATTTTTTCTTTGGACTGAAACATTTCCCTGTCCACATGGTGTACTAACTGGCAGTATGTTATACTCCGGATGGCCTACTCAGTCTGTTTTACCAATCTAGGCTTCGCCAAAACCCTGGTTACATCCTGGGAAGCCAAGTCTCCCCAACCCTAACCCTAATTTGAGTCTCAGGCCTCATTTCCTTTTTGGACTGAAACATACCGCCGTCCACAGAGTGTACCAAATGTCAGTATGGAAGACATCTTGATGTCCCACTCAGTCTGATTCAGCAAGTTAGGCTTCACCAAGGAGCCGTTTCCAACCTGGGAAGCCACATCTCCCCAACCCTAACCCTAACTTGACACTTAACCTGATTTTCTTGTGCAAATGTAACAAACCCCCATCCTCATGTTGTACTAAAAGACAGTAGGCACACAATTCCTTTGGCCCTCTCAGTCTCTTTACCAAGCTTGGCTTCAGCAACACCCTGTTTCCATTCTGGGAAGCCATGTCTCCTGACAGCTAACCCTAACTTGGGTCTTAACCCTAATTTTCTCTTTGGACTGAAACATTTCCCTGTCCACATGGTGTACTAACTGGCAGTATGTTATACTCCTGAATGCCTACTCAGTCTGTTTTACCAATCTAGGCTTCACCAAAACCCCGGTTACATCCTGGGAAGCCAAGTCTCCCCAACCCTAACCCTAATTTGAGTCTCAACCCTCATATCCTTTTTGGACTGAAACGTACTGCGGTCCACAGAGTGTGCCAAATGTAAGTATGGAAGACATCTTGATGCCCCACTCAGTCTGATTCAGGAAGTTAAGCTTCACCAAGGACCCGTTTCCAACCTGGGAAGCCACATCTCCCCAACCCTAACCCTAACTTGAGACTTAACCTGATTTTCTTGTTGAAATGTAACAAACCCCCATCCTCATGTTGTACTAAAAGACAGTAGGCACACAATTCCTTTGGCCCTCTCAGTCTCTTTACCAAGCTTGGCTTCAGCAACACCCTGTTTCCATTCTGGGAAGCCATGTCTCCTGACAGCTAACCCTAACTTGGGTCTTAACCCTAATTTTCTCTTTGGACTGAAACATTTCCCTGTCCACATGGTGTACTAACTGGCAGTATGTTATACTCCTGAATGCCTACTCAGTCTGTTTTACCAATCTAGGCTTCACCAAAACCCCGGTTACATCCTGGGAAGCCAAGTCTCCCCAACCCTAACCCTAATTTGAGTCTCAACCCTCATATCCTTTTTGGACTGAAACGTACTGCGGTCCACAGAGTGTGCCAAATGTAAGCATGGAAGACATCTTGATGCCCCACTCAGTCTGATTCAGGAAGTTAAGCTTCACCAAGGACCCGTTTCCAACCTGGGAAGCCACATCTCCCCAACCCTAACCCTAACTTGAGACTTAACCTGATTTTCTTGTTGAAATGTAACAAACCCCCATCCTCATGTTGTACTAAAAGACAGTAGGCACACAATTCCTTTGGCCCTCTCAGTCTGTTTCACCATGCTTGGCTTCAGCAACACCCTGTTTCCATTCTGGGAAGCCATGTCTCCTGACAGCTAACCCTAACTTGGGTCTTAACCCTAATTTTCTCTTTGGAATGAAACATTTCCCTGTCCACATGGTGTACTAACTGGCAGTATGTTATACTCCGGATGGCCTACTCAGTCTGTTTTACCAATCTAGGCTTCGCCAAAACCCTGGTTACATCCTGGGAAGCCAAGTCTCCCCAACCCTAACCCTAATTTGAGTCTCAGGCCTCATTTCCTTTTTGGACTGAAACATACCGCCGTCCACAGAGTGTACCAAATATCAGTATGGAAGACATCTTGATGTCCCACTCAGTCTGATTCAGCAAGTTAGGCTTCACCAAGGACCCGTTTCCAACCTGGGAAGCCACATCTCCCCAACCCTAACCCTAACTTGAGACTTAACCTGATTTTCTTGTGCAAATGTAACAAACCCCCATTCTCATGTTGTACTAAAAGACAGTAGGCACACAATTCCTTTCGCCCTCTCAGTCTGTTTCACCATGCTTGGCTTCAGCAACACCCTGTTTCCATTCTGGGAAGCCATGTCTCCTGACAGCTAACCCTAACTTGGGTCTTAACCCTAATTTTTTCTTTGGAATGAAACATTTCCCTGTCCACATGGTGTACTAACTGGCAGTATGTTATACTCCGGATGGCCTACTCAGTCTGTTTTACCAATCTAGGCTTCGCCAAAACCCTGGTTACATCCTGGGAAGCCAAGTCTCCCCAACCCTAACCCTAATTTGAGTCTCAACCCTCATTTCCTTTTTGGACTGAAACATACCGCCGTCCACAGAGTGTACCAAATGTCAGTATGGAAGACATCTTGATGTCCCACTCAGTCTGATTCAGGAAGTTAGGCTTCACCAAGGACCCGTTTCCAACCTGGGAAGCCACATCTCCTCAACCCTAACCCTAACTTGAGACTTTACCTAAATTTCTTGTTGAAATGTAACAACCCCCCATCCTCATGTTCTACTAAAAGACAGTAGGCACACAATTCATTTTGCCCTCTCAGTCTGTTTCACCATGCTTGGCTTCAGCAACACCCTGTTTCCATTCTGGGAGGCCATTTCTCCTGACCGCTAACCCTAACTTGGGTCTTAACCCTAATTTTTTCTTTGGACTGAAACATTTCCCTGTCCACATGGTGTACTAACTGGCAGTATGTTATACTACGGATGGCCTACTCAGTCTGTTTTACCAATCTAGGCTTCGCCAAAACCCTGGTTACATCCTGGGAAGCCAAGTCTCCCCAACCCTAACCCTAATTTGAGTCTCAGGCCTAATTTCCTTTTTGGACTGAAACATACCGCCGTCCACAGAGTGTACCAAATGTCAGTATGGAAGACATCTTGATGTCCCACTCAGTCTGATTCAGCAAGTTAGGCTTCACCAAGGAGCCGTTTCCAACCTGGGAAGCCACATCTCCCCAACCCTAACCCTAACTTGAGACTTAACCTGATTTTCTTGTTGAAATGTAACAAACCCCCATCCTCATGTTGTACTAAAAGACAGTAGGCACACAATTCCTTTGGCCCTCTCAGTCTGTTTCACCATGCTTGGCTTCAGCAACACCCTGTTTCCATTCTGGGAAGCCATGTCTCCTGACAGCTAACCCTAACTTGGGTCTTAACCCTAATTTTCTCTTTGGACTGAAACATTTCCCTGTCCACATGGTGTACTAACTGGCAGTATGTTATACTCCTGAATGCCTACTCAGTCTGTTTTACCAATCTAGGCTTCACCAAAACCCTGGTTACATCCTGGGAAGCCAAGTCTCCCCAACCCTAACCCTAATTTGAGTCTCAGGCCTCATTTCCTTTTGGGACTGAAACGTACTGCGGTCCACAGAGTGTGCAAAATGTAAGTATGGAAGACATCTTGATGCCCACTCAGTCTGATTCAGGAAGTTAGGCTTCACCAAGGACCCGTTTCCAACCTGGGAAGCCACATCTCCTCAACCCTAACCCTAACTTGAGACTTTACCTAAATTTCTTGTTGAAATGTAACAAACCCCCATCCTCATGTTCTACTAAAAGACAGTAGGCACACAATTCATTTTGCCCTCTCAGTCTGTTTCACCATGCTTGGCTTCAGCAACACCCTGTTTCCATTCTGGGAGGCCATGTCTCCTGACCGCTAACCCTAACTTGGGTCTTAACCCTAATTTTTTCTTTGGACTGAAACATTTCCCTGTCCACATGGTATACTAACTGGCAGTATGTTATACTACGGATGGCCTACTCAGTCTGTTTTACCAATCTAGGCTTCGCCAAAACCCTGGTTACATCCTGGGAAGCCAAGTCTCCCCAACCCTAACCCTAATTTGAGTCTCAACCCTCATTTCCTTTTTGGACTGAAACATACCGCCGTCCACAGAGTGTACCAAATGTCAGTATGGAAGACATCTTGATGTCCCACTCAGTCTGATTCAGCAAGTTAGGCTTCACCAAGGAGCCGTTTCCAACCTGGGAAGCCACATCTCCCCAACCCTAACCCTAACTTGAGACTTAACCTGATTTTCTTGTGCAAATGTAACAAACCCCCATCCTCATGTTGTACTAAAAGACAGTAGGCACACAATTCCTTTGGCCCTCTCAGTCTCTTTCACCATGCTTGGCTTCAGCAACACCCTGTTTCCATTCTGGGAAGCCATGTCTCCTGACAGCTAACCCTAACTTGGGTCTTAACCCTAATTTTCTCTTTGG
Organism: Heloderma suspectum; assembly: GCF_057233095.1. Lineage (NCBI taxonomy): Eukaryota > Metazoa > Chordata > Lepidosauria > Squamata > Helodermatidae > Heloderma > Heloderma suspectum. The sequence goes on from NC_139461.1 coordinate 149,144,852, forward strand.
ACTGAAACATTTCCCTGTCCACATGGTGTACTAACTGGCAGTATGTTATACTCCTGAATGCCTACTCAGTCTGTTTTACCAATCTAGGCTTCACCAAAACCCCGGTTACATCCTGGGAAGCCAAGTCTCCCCAACCCTAACCCTAATTTGAGTCTCAGGCCTCATTTCCTTTTGGGACTGAAACGTACTGCGGTCCACAGAGTGTACCAAATGTAAGTATGGAAGACATCTTGATGCCCACTCATTCTGATTCAGCAAGTTAGGCTTCACCAAGGACCCGTTTCCAACCTGGGAAGCCACATCTCCCCAACCCTAACCCTAACTTGAGACTTTACCTGATTTTCTTGTTGAAATGTAACAACCCCCCATCCTCATGTTCTACTAAAAGACAGTAGGCACACAATTCATTTTGCCCTCTCAGTCTGTTTCACCATGCTTGGCTTCAGCAACACCCTGTTTCCATTCTGGGAGGCCATGTCTCCTGACCGCTAACCCTAACTTGGGTCTTAACCCTAATTTTTTCTTTGGACTGAAACATTTCCCTGTCCACATGGTGTACTAACTGACAGTACTTTATACTACGGATGGCCTACTCAGTCTGTTTTACCAATCTAGGATTCGCCAAAACCCCGGTTACATCCTGGGAAGCCAAGTCTCCCCAACCCTAACCCTAATTTGAGTCTCAACCCTCATATCCTTTTTGGACTGAAACGTACTGCGGTCCACAGAGTGTGCAAAATGTAAGTATGGAAGACATCTTGATGCCCCACTCAGTCTGATTCAGGAAGTAAAGCTTCACCAAGGACCCGTTTCCAACCTGGGAAGCCACATCTCCCCAACCCTAACCCTAACTTGAGACTTAACCTGATTTTCTTGTTGAAATGTAACAAACCCCCATCCTCATGTTCTACTAAAAGACAGTAGGCACACAATTCATTTTGCCCTCTCAGTCTGTTTCACCGTGCTTGGCTTCAGCAACACCCTGTTTCCATTCTGGGAGGCCATGTCTCCTGACCGCTATCCCTAACTTGGGTCTTAACCCTCATTTTTTCTTTGGACTGAAACATTTCCCTGTCCACATGGTGTACTAACTGGCAGTATGTTATACTCCGGATGGCCTACTCAGTCTGTTTTACCAATCTAGGCTTCGCCAAAACCCTGGTTACATCCTGGGAAGCCAAGTCTCCCCAACCCTAACCCTAATTTGAGTCTCAGGCCTCATTTCCTTTTTGGACTGAAACATACCGCCATCCACAGAGTGTACCAAATGTCAGTATGGAAGACATCTTGATGTCCCACTCAGTCTGATTCAGCAAGTTAGGCTTCACCAAGGACCCGTTTCCAACCTGGGAAGCCACATCTCCCCAACCCTAACCCTAACTTGAGACTTAACCTGATTTTCTTGTTGAAATGTAACAACCCCCCATCCTCATGTTCTACTAAAAGACAGTAGGCACACAATTCATTTTGCCCTCTCAGTCTGTTTCACCGTGCTTGGCTTCAGCAACACCCTGTTTCCATTCTGGGAGGCCATGTCTCCTGACCGCTATCCCTAACTTGGGTCTTAACCCTCATTTTTTCTTTGGACTGAAACATTTCCCTGTCCACATGGTGTACTAACTGGCAGTACTTTATACTCCGGATGGCCTACTCAGTCTGTTTTACCAATCTAGGCTTCGCCAAAACCCTGGTTACATCCTGGGAAGCCAAGTCTCCCCAACCCTAACCCTAATTTGAGTCTCAGGCCTCATTTCCTTTTTGGACTGAAACATACCGCCGTCCACAGTGTGTGCCAAATGTAAGTATGGAAGACATCTTGATGCCCCACTCAGTCTGATTCAGGAAGTTAAGCTTCACCAAGGACCCGTTTCCAACCTGGGAAGCCACATCTCCCCAACCCTAACCCTAACTTGAGACTTAACCTGATTTTCTTGTGCAAATGTAACAAACCCCCATCCTCATGTTGTACTAAAAGACAGTAGGCACACAATTCCTTTGGCCCTCTCAGTCTGTTTCACCATGCTTGGCTTCAGCAACACCCTGTTTCCATTCTGGGAAGCCATGTCTCCTGACAGCTAACCCTAACTTGGGTCTTAACCCTAATTTTCTCTTTGGACTGAAACATTTCCCTGTCCACATGGTGTACTAACTGGCAGTATGTTATACTCCTGAATGCCTACTCAGTCTGTTTTACCAATCTAGGCTTCACCAAAACCCTGGTTACATCCTGGGAAGCCAAGTCTCCCCAACCCTAACCCTAATTTGAGTCTCAGGCCTCATTTCCTTTTGGCACTGAAACGTACTGCGGTCCACAGAGTGTACCAAATGTAAGTATGGAAGACATCTTGATGCCCACTCAGTCTGATTCAGCAAGTTAGGCTTCACCAAGGACCCGTTTCCAACCTGGGAAGCCACATCTCCCCAACCCTAACCCTAACTTGAGACTTTACCTGATTTTCTTGTTGAAATGTAACAACCCCCCATCCTCATGTTCTACTAAAAGACAGTAGGCACACAATTCATTTTGCCCTCTCAGTCTGTTTCACCATGCTTGGCTTCAGCAACACCCTGTTTCCATTCTGGGAGGCCATGTCTCCTGACCGCTAACCCTAACTTGGGTCTTAACCCTCATTTTTTCTTTGGACTGAAACATTTCCCTGTCCACATGGTGTACTAACTGGCAGTACTTTATACTACGGATGGCCTACTCAGTCTGTTTTACCAATCTAGGCTTCGCCAAAACCCCGGTTACATCCTGGGAAGCCAAGTCTCCCCAACCCTAACCCTAATTTGAGTCTCAACCCTCATATCCTTTTTGGACTGAAACGTACTGCGGTCCACAGAGTGTGCAAAATGTAAGTATGGAAGACATCTTGATGCCCCACTCAGTCTGATTCAGGAAGTAAAGCTTCACCAAGGACCCGTTTCCAACCTGGGAAGCCACATCTCCCCAACCCTAACCCTAACTTGAGACTTAACCTGATTTTCTTGTTGAAATGTAACAACCCCCCATCCTCATGTTCTACTAAAAGACAGTAGGCACACAATTCATTTTGCCCTCTCAGTCTGTTTCACCGTGCTTGGCTTCAGCAACACCCTGTTTCCATTCTGGGAGGCCATGTCTCCTGACCGCTATCCCTAACTTGGGTCTTAACCCTAATTTTTTCTTTGGACTGAAACATTTCCCTGTCCACATGGTGTACTAACTGGCAGTATGATATACTACGGATGGCCTACTCAGTCTGTTTTACCAATCTAGGCTTCGCCAAAACCCTGGTTACATCCTGGGAAGCCAAGTCTCCCGACCCCTAACCCTCACTTGGGTCTTAACCCAAATTTCCTCTATGGATTGAAACATGTCCCTGTCCATAGGGTGTATTAACAGGCAGTATGTTATCCTCCTGATGGCCTACTCAGTCTGTTTTACCAAATTAGGCTTCACCAAGACCCTGGTTCCCTCCTGGGAAAACAAGTCTCCCCAACCCTAAAACTAATTTGAGTCTCAGGCCTAATTTCCTTTTTGGACTGAAACATACTGCCGTCCACAGAGTGTACCAAATGTCAGTATGGAAGACATCTTGATGTCCCACTCAGTCTGATTCAGCAACTTAGGCTGCACCAAGGACCCGTTTCCAACCTGGGAAGCCACATCTCCCCAACCCTAACCCTAACTTGAGACTTAACCTGATTTTCTTGTGCAAATTTAACAAACCCCCATCCTCATGTCCTACTAAAAGACAGTAGGCACACGATTCCTTTGGCCCTCTCAGTCTGTTTCACCATGCTTGGCTTCAGCAACACCCTGTTTCCCTTCTGGGAAGCCAAGTCTCCCGACCCCTAACCCTCATTTGGGTCTTAACCCAAATATCCTCTATGGAATGAAACATCTCCCTCTCCATAGGGTGTATTAACAGGCAGTATGTTATCCTCCTGATGGCCTACTCAGTCTGTTTTAGCAATCTATGCTTCACCAAGACCCTGGTTCCATCCTGGGAAACCAATTCTCCCCAACCCTAACCCTAATTTGAGTCTCAGCCCGTTTTTCCTTTTTGGACTGAAACATACCGCCGTCCACAGAGTGTACCAAATGTCAGTATGGAAGCCATCTTGATGGCGACTCAGTCTGATTCACCAAGCTAGGCTTCACCAAGAACTCGTTTTCTACCTGGCAAGCCACATCTCCCCTTCCCTAGCCCTAACATGAGATTTTACCCCAATTTTCTGGTGCAACTGTAACAAACCGCCGTCCACGCTTTGAAGTAAAAGAAAGAAGGCACCCCGTTCTGATGGCCCACTCAGTCTGTTTTAGCAAGCTTGCCTTCACCAAAGCCCTGATTCCATTCGGGGAAGCCCAGTCTCCCCAATCCTAACCCTAACCTGGGTTTTAACCCTAATTTCCGTTTGGGAATCAAACATCCCCCGTCCAAACAGTGTTCTAAAAGACAGGAGGCAACCCTTGGTGAAGCCCCACTCACTCTATTTCAACATGCTTGGCTTTTCAGAGGCCCTGGTTCACTCCTGGGAAGCCAAGTCTCCACAACCCTAACCCTACCTGGAGTCTTAACCCTAATGTTCTTGTGCGACTGTAACAAACGCCCATCCACAGGTTGACAGTAGGCACACCACTCCTTTGGCCCTGTCAGTCTGTTTCACCATGCTTGGCTTCAGCAACACCCTGTTTCCCTTCTGGGAAGCCAAGTCTCCCGACCCCTAACCCTCACTTGGGTCTTAACCCAAATTTCCTCTATGGAATGAAACATGTCCCTGTCCATAGGGTGTATTAACAGGCAGTATGTTATCCTCCTGATGGCCTACTCAGTCTGTTTCACCAATCTATGCTTCACCAAGACCCTGGTTCCATCCTGGGAAACCAATTCTCCCCAACCCTAACCCTAATTTGAGTCTTAGCCCTAATTTCCTTTTTGGACTGAAACATACCGCCGTCCACAGAGTGTACCAAATGTCAGTATGGAAGACATCTTGATGTCCCACTCAGTCTGATTCAGCAAGCTAGGCTTCACCAAGGACCTATTTCCAGCCTGGGAAGCCACATCTCCCCAACCCTAACCCTAACTTGAGACTCAACCTGATTTCGTTGTGCAAATGTAACAAACCCCCATCCTCATGTTGTACTAAAAGACAGTAGGCACACAATTCCTTTGGCCCTCTCAGTCTGTTTCACCATGCTTGGCTTCAGCAACACCGTGTTTCCATTCTGGGAAGCCATATCTCCTGACAGCTAACCCTAACTTGGGTCTTAACCCTAATTTTTTTCTTCCGACTGAAACATTTCCCTGTCCACATGGTGTACTAACTGGCAGTATGTTATACTCCTGATGGCCTACTCAGTCTGTTTTACCAATCTAGGCTTCACCAAAACCCTGGTTACATTCCGGGAAGCCAAGTCTCCCCAACCCTAACCCTAATTTGAGTCTCAACCCTCATTTCCTTTTGGGACTGAAACATACCGCCGTCCACAGAGTGTACCAAATGTCAGTATGGAAGACATCTTGATGTCCCACTCAGTCTGATTCAGCAAGCTAGGCTTCACCAAGGACCCATTTCCAACCTGGGAAGCCACATCTCCCCAACCCTAACCCTAACTTGAGACTTAACCTGATTTTCTTGTGCAAATGTAACAAACCCCCATCCTCATGTGGTACTAAAAGACAGTAGACACACAATTCCTTTGGTCCTCTCAGTCTGTTTCACCATGCTTGGCTTCAGCAACACCCTGTTTCCCTTCTGGGAAGCCAAGTCTCCCGACCCCTAACCCTCACTTGGGTCTTAACCCAAATTTCCTCTATGGAATGAAACATCTCCCTCTCCATAGGGTGTATTAACAGGCAGTATGTTATCCTCCTGATGGCCTACTCAGTCTGTTTTACCAATCTATGCTTCACCAAGACCCTGGTTCCATCCTGGGAAACCAATTCTCCCCAACCCTAACCCTAATTTGAATCTCAGCCCGTTTTTCCTTTTTGGACTGAAACATACCGCCGTCCACAGAGTGTACCAAATGTCAGTATGGAAGCCATCTTGATGGCGACTCAGTCTGATTCACCAAGCTAGGCTTCACCAAGAACTCGTTTTCTACCTGGCAAGCCACATCTCCCCATCCCTAGCCCTAACATGAGATTTTTCCCCAATTTTCTTGTGCAACTGAAACAAACCGCCGTCCACGCTTTGTAGTAAAAGAAAGAAGGCACCCCGTTCTGATGGCCCACTCAGTCTGTTTTAGCAAGCTTGCCTTCACCAAAGCCCTGTTTCCATTCGGGGAAGCCCAGTCTCCCCAATCCTAACCCTAACCTGGTTTTTAACCCTAATTTACGTTTGGGAATCAAACATCCCCCGTCCAAACAGTGTTCTAAAAGACAGGAGGCAACCCTTGGTGAAGCCCCACTCACTCTATTTCAACATGCTTGGCTTTTCAGAGGCCCTGGTTCACTCCTGGGAAGCCAAGTCTCCACAACCCTAACCCTACCTGGAGTCTTAACCCTAATGTTCTTGTGCGACTGTAACAAACGCCCATCCACAGGTTGACAGTAGGCACACCACTCCTTTGGCCCTGTCAGTCTGTTTCACCATGCTTGGCTTCAGCAACGCCCTGTTTCCCTTTAGGGAAGCCAAGTCTCCCGACCCCTAACCCTCACTTGGGTCTTAACCCAAATTTCCTCTATGGATTGAAACATGTCCCTGTCCATAGGGTGTATTAACAGGCAGTATGTTATCGTCCTGATGGCCTACTCAGTCTGTTTTACCAAATTAGGCTTCACCAAGACCCTGGTTCCCTCCTGGGAAAACAAGTCTCCCCAACCCTAAAACTAATTTGAGTCTCAGGCCTAATTTCCTTTTTGGACTGAAACATACTGCCGTCCACAGAGTGTACCAAATGTCAGTATGGAAGACATCTTGATGTCCCACTCAGTCTGATTCAGCAAGTTAGGCTTCACCAAGGACCCGTTTCCAACCTGGGAAGCCACATCTCCCCAACCCTAACCCTAACTTGAGACTTAACCTGATTTTCTTGTGCAAATTTAACAAACCCCCATCCTCATGTCCTACTAAAAGACAGTAGGCACACGATTCGTTTGGCCCTCTCAGTCTGTTTCACCATGCTTGGCTTCAGCAACACCCTGTTTCCCTTCTGGGAAGCCAAGTCTCCCGACCCCTAACCCTCACTTGGGTCTTAACCCAAATATCCAATATGGAATGAAACATCTCCCTCTCCATAGGGTGTATTAACAGGCAGTATGTTATCCTCCTGATGGCCTACTCAGTCTGTTTTACCAATTTTTGCTTCACCAAGACCCTGGTTCCATCCTGGGAAACCAATTCTCCCCAACCCTAACCCTAATTTGAGTCTTAGCCCTAATTTCCTTTTTGGACTGAAACATACCGCCGTCCACAGAGTGTACCAAATGTCAGTATGGAAGACATCTTGATGTCCCACTCAGTCTGATTCAGCAAGCTAGGCTTCACCAAGGACCTATTTCCAGCCTGGGAAGCCACATCTCCCCAACCCTAACCCTAACTTGAGACTCAACCTGATTTCGTTGTGCAAATGTAAGAAACCCCCATCCTCATGTTGTACTAAAAGACAGTAGGCACACAATTCCTTTGGCCCTCTCAGTCTGTTTCACCATGCTTGGCTTCAGCAACACCGTGTTTCCATTCTGGGAAGCCATATCTCCTGACAGCTAACCCTAACTTGGGTCTTAACCCTAATTTTTTTCTTCCGACTGAAACATTTCCCTGTCCACATGGTGTACTAACTGGCAGTATGTTATACTCCTGATGGCCTACTCAGTCTGTTTTACCAATCTAGGCTTCACCAAAACCCTGGTTACATCCTGGGAAGCCAAGTCTCCCCAACCCTAACCCTAATTTGAGTCTCAGGCCTAATTTCCTTCTTGACTGAAAGATACCGCCGTCCACACAGTGTACCAAATGTCAGTATGGAAGACATCTTGATGTCCCACTCAGTCTGATTCAGCAAGCTAGGCTTCACCAAGGACCCGTTTCCAACCTGGGAAGCCACATCTCCCCAACCCTAACCCTAACTTGAGACTTAACCTGATTTCGTTGTGCAAATGTAACAAACCCCCATCCTCATGTTGTACTAAAAGACAGTAGGAACACAATTCCTTTGGCCCTCTCAGTCTGTTTCACGATGCTTGGCTTCAGCAACACCGTGTTTCCATTCTGGGAAGCCATATCTCCTGACCGCTAACCCTAACTTGGGTCTTAACCCTAATTTTTTCCTTGGACTGAAACATTTCCCTGTCCACATGGTGTACTAACTGGCAGTATGTTATACTCCTGATGGTCTACTCAGTCTGTTTTACCAATCTAGGCTTCACCAAAACCCTGGTTACATCCTGGGAAGCCAAGTCTCCCCAACCCTAACCCTAATTTGAGTCTCAGGCCTCATTTCCTTTTGGCACTGAAACGTACTGCGGTCCACAGAGTGTACCAAATGTAAGTATGGAAGACATCTTGATGCCCACTCAGTCTGATTCAGCAAGTTAGGCTTCACCAAGGACCCGTTTCCAACCTGGGAAGCCACATCTCCCCAACCCTAACCCTAACTTGAGACTTTACCTGATTTTCTTGTTGAAATGTAACAACCCCCCATCCTCATGTTCTACTAAAAGACAGTAGGCACACAATTCATTTTGCCCTCTCAGTCTGTTTCACCATGCTTGGCTTCAGCAACACCCTGTTTCCATTCTGGGAGGCCATGTCTCCTGACCGCTAACCCTAACTTGGGTCTTAACCCTCATTTTTTCTTTGGACTGAAACATTTCCCTGTCCACATGGTGTACTAACTGGCAGTACTTTATACTACGGATGGCCTACTCAGTCTGTTTTACCAATCTAGGCTTCGCCAAAACCCCGGTTACATCCTGGGAAGCCAAGTCTCCCCAACCCTAACCCTAATTTGAGTCTCAACCCTCATATCCTTTTTGGACTGAAACGTACTGCGGTCCACAGAGTGTGCAAAATGTAAGTATGGAAGACATCTTGATGCCCCACTCAGTCTGATTCAGGAAGTAAAGCTTCACCAAGGACCCGTTTCCAACCTGGGAAGCCACATCTCCCCAACCCTAACCCTAACTTGAGACTTAACCTGATTTTCTTGTTGAAATGTAACAACCCCCCATCCTCATGTTCTACTAAAAGACAGTAGGCACACAATTCATTTTGCCCTCTCAGTCTGTTTCACCGTGCTTGGCTTCAGCAACACCCTGTTTCCATTCTGGGAGGCCATGTCTCCTGACCGCTATCCCTAACTTGGGTCTTAACCCTAATTTTTTCTTTGGACTGAAACATTTCCCTGTCCACATGGTGTACTAACTGGCAGTATGATATACTACGGATGGCCTACTCAGTCTGTTTTACCAATCTAGGCTTCGCCAAAACCCTGGTTACATCCTGGGAAGCCAAGTCTCCCGACCCCTAACCCTCACTTGGGTCTTAACCCAAATTTCCTCTATGGATTGAAACATGTCCCTGTCCATAGGGTGTATTAACAGGCAGTATGTTATCCTCCTGATGGCCTACTCAGTCTGTTTTACCAAATTAGGCTTCACCAAGACCCTGGTTCCCTCCTGGGAAAACAAGTCTCCCCAACCCTAAAACTAATTTGAGTCTCAGGCCTAATTTCCTTTTTGGACTGAAACATACTGCCGTCCACAGAGTGTACCAAATGTCAGTATGGAAGACATCTTGATGTCCCACTCAGTCTGATTCAGCAACTTAGGCTGCACCAAGGACCCGTTTCCAACCTGGGAAGCCACATCTCCCCAACCCTAACCCTAACTTGAGACTTAACCTGATTTTCTTGTGCAAATTTAACAAACCCCCATCCTCATGTCCTACTAAAAGACAGTAGGCACACGATTCCTTTGGCCCTCTCAGTCTGTTTCACCATGCTTGGCTTCAGCAACACCCTGTTTCCCTTCTGGGAAGCCAAGTCTCCCGACCCCTAACCCTCATTTGGGTCTTAACCCAAATATCCTCTATGGAATGAAACATCTCCCTCTCCATAGGGTGTATTAACAGGCAGTATGTTATCCTCCTGATGGCCTACTCAGTCTGTTTTAGCAATCTATGCTTCACCAAGACCCTGGTTCCATCCTGGGAAACCAATTCTCCCCAACCCTAACCCTAATTTGAGTCTCAGCCCGTTTTTCCTTTTTGGACTGAAACATACCGCCGTCCACAGAGTGTACCAAATGTCAGTATGGAAGCCATCTTGATGGCGACTCAGTCTGATTCACCAAGCTAGGCTTCACCAAGAACTCGTTTTCTACCTGGCAAGCCACATCTCCCCTTCCCTAGCCCTAACATGAGATTTTACCCCAATTTTCTGGTGCAACTGTAACAAACCGCCGTCCACGCTTTGAAGTAAAAGAAAGAAGGCACCCCGTTCTGATGGCCCACTCAGTCTGTTTTAGCAAGCTTGCCTTCACCAAAGCCCTGATTCCATTCGGGGAAGCCCAGTCTCCCCAATCCTAACCCTAACCTGGGTTTTAACCCTAATTTCCGTTTGGGAATCAAACATCCCCCGTCCAAACAGTGTTCTAAAAGACAGGAGGCAACCCTTGGTGAAGCCCCACTCACTCTATTTCAACATGCTTGGCTTTTCAGAGGCCCTGGTTCACTCCTGGGAAGCCAAGTCTCCACAACCCTAACCCTACCTGGAGTCTTAACCCTAATGTTCTTGTGCGACTGTAACAAACGCCCATCCACAGGTTGACAGTAGGCACACCACTCCTTTGGCCCTGTCAGTCTGTTTCACCATGCTTGGCTTCAGCAACACCCTGTTTCCCTTCTGGGAAGCCAAGTCTCCCGACCCCTAACCCTCACTTGGGTCTTAACCCAAATTTCCTCTATGGAATGAAACATGTCCCTGTCCATAGGGTGTATTAACAGGCAGTATGTTATCCTCCTGATGGCCTACTCAGTCTGTTTCACCAATCTATGCTTCACCAAGACCCTGGTTCCATCCTGGGAAACCAATTCTCCCCAACCCTAACCCTAATTTGAGTCTTAGCCCTAATTTCCTTTTTGGACTGAAACATACCGCCGTCCACAGAGTGTACCAAATGTCAGTATGGAAGACATCTTGATGTCCCACTCAGTCTGATTCAGCAAGCTAGGCTTCACCAAGGACCTATTTCCAGCCTGGGAAGCCACATCTCCCCAACCCTAACCCTAACTTGAGACTCAACCTGATTTCGTTGTGCAAATGTAACAAACCCCCATCCTCATGTTGTACTAAAAGACAGTAGGCACACAATTCCTTTGGCCCTCTCAGTCTGTTTCACCATGCTTGGCTTCAGCAACACCGTGTTTCCATTCTGGGAAGCCATATCTCCTGACAGCTAACCCTAACTTGGGTCTTAACCCTAATTTTTTTCTTCCGACTGAAACATTTCCCTGTCCACATGGTGTACTAACTGGCAGTATGTTATACTCCTGATGGCCTACTCAGTCTGTTTTACCAATCTAGGCTTCACCAAAACCCTGGTTACATTCCGGGAAGCCAAGTCTCCCCAACCCTAACCCTAATTTGAGTCTCAACCCTCATTTCCTTTTGGGACTGAAACATACCGCCGTCCACAGAGTGTACCAAATGTCAGTATGGAAGACATCTTGATGTCCCACTCAGTCTGATTCAGCAAGCTAGGCTTCACCAAGGACCCATTTCCAACCTGGGAAGCCACATCTCCCCAACCCTAACCCTAACTTGAGACTTAACCTGATTTTCTTGTGCAAATGTAACAAACCCCCATCCTCATGTGGTACTAAAAGACAGTAGACACACAATTCCTTTGGTCCTCTCAGTCTGTTTCACCATGCTTGGCTTCAGCAACACCCTGTTTCCCTTCTGGGAAGCCAAGTCTCCCGACCCCTAACCCTCACTTGGGTCTTAACCCAAATTTCCTCTATGGAATGAAACATCTCCCTCTCCATAGGGTGTATTAACAGGCAGTATGTTATCCTCCTGATGGCCTACTCAGTCTGTTTTACCAATCTATGCTTCACCAAGACCCTGGTTCCATCCTGGGAAACCAATTCTCCCCAACCCTAACCCTAATTTGAATCTCAGCCCGTTTTTCCTTTTTGGACTGAAACATACCGCCGTCCACAGAGTGTACCAAATGTCAGTATGGAAGCCATCTTGATGGCGACTCAGTCTGATTCACCAAGCTAGGCTTCACCAAGAACTCGTTTTCTACCTGGCAAGCCACATCTCCCCATCCCTAGCCCTAACATGAGATTTTTCCCCAATTTTCTTGTGCAACTGAAACAAACCGCCGTCCACGCTTTGTAGTAAAAGAAAGAAGGCACCCCGTTCTGATGGCCCACTCAGTCTGTTTTAGCAAGCTTGCCTTCACCAAAGCCCTGTTTCCATTCGGGGAAGCCCAGTCTCCCCAATCCTAACCCTAACCTGGTTTTTAACCCTAATTTACGTTTGGGAATCAAACATCCCCCGTCCAAACAGTGTTCTAAAAGACAGGAGGCAACCCTTGGTGAAGCCCCACTCACTCTATTTCAACATGCTTGGCTTTTCAGAGGCCCTGGTTCACTCCTGGGAAGCCAAGTCTCCACAACCCTAACCCTACCTGGAGTCTTAACCCTAATGTTCTTGTGCGACTGTAACAAACGCCCATCCACAGGTTGACAGTAGGCACACCACTCCTTTGGCCCTGTCAGTCTGTTTCACCATGCTTGGCTTCAGCAACGCCCTGTTTCCCTTTAGGGAAGCCAAGTCTCCCGACCCCTAACCCTCACTTGGGTCTTAACCCAAATTTCCTCTATGGATTGAAACATGTCCCTGTCCATAGGGTGTATTAACAGGCAGTATGTTATCGTCCTGATGGCCTACTCAGTCTGTTTTACCAAATTAGGCTTCACCAAGACCCTGGTTCCCTCCTGGGAAAACAAGTCTCCCCAACCCTAAAACTAATTTGAGTCTCAGGCCTAATTTCCTTTTTGGACTGAAACATACTGCCGTCCACAGAGTGTACCAAATGTCAGTATGGAAGACATCTTGATGTCCCACTCAGTCTGATTCAGCAAGTTAGGCTTCACCAAGGACCCGTTTCCAACCTGGGAAGCCACATCTCCCCAACCCTAACCCTAACTTGAGACTTAACCTGATTTTCTTGTGCAAATTTAACAAACCCCCATCCTCATGTCCTACTAAAAGACAGTAGGCACACGATTCGTTTGGCCCTCTCAGTCTGTTTCACCATGCTTGGCTTCAGCAACACCCTGTTTCCCTTCTGGGAAGCCAAGTCTCCCGACCCCTAACCCTCACTTGGGTCTTAACCCAAATATCCAATATGGAATGAAACATCTCCCTCTCCATAGGGTGTATTAACAGGCAGTATGTTATCCTCCTGATGGCCTACTCAGTCTGTTTTACCAATTTTTGCTTCACCAAGACCCTGGTTCCATCCTGGGAAACCAATTCTCCCCAACCCTAACCCTAATTTGAGTCTTAGCCCTAATTTCCTTTTTGGACTGAAACATACCGCCGTCCACAGAGTGTACCAAATGTCAGTATGGAAGACATCTTGATGTCCCACTCAGTCTGATTCAGCAAGCTAGGCTTCACCAAGGACCTATTTCCAGCCTGGGAAGCCACATCTCCCCAACCCTAACCCTAACTTGAGACTCAACCTGATTTCGTTGTGCAAATGTAAGAAACCCCCATCCTCATGTTGTACTAAAAGACAGTAGGCACACAATTCCTTTGGCCCTCTCAGTCTGTTTCACCATGCTTGGCTTCAGCAACACCGTGTTTCCATTCTGGGAAGCCATATCTCCTGACAGCTAACCCTAACTTGGGTCTTAACCCTAATTTTTTTCTTCCGACTGAAACATTTCCCTGTCCACATGGTGTACTAACTGGCAGTATGTTATACTCCTGATGGCCTACTCAGTCTGTTTTACCAATCTAGGCTTCACCAAAACCCTGGTTACATCCTGGGAAGCCAAGTCTCCCCAACCCTAACCCTAATTTGAGTCTCAGGCCTAATTTCCTTCTTGACTGAAAGATACCGCCGTCCACACAGTGTACCAAATGTCAGTATGGAAGACATCTTGATGTCCCACTCAGTCTGATTCAGCAAGCTAGGCTTCACCAAGGACCCGTTTCCAACCTGGGAAGCCACATCTCCCCAACCCTAACCCTAACTTGAGACTTAACCTGATTTCGTTGTGCAAATGTAACAAACCCCCATCCTCATGTTGTACTAAAAGACAGTAGGAACACAATTCCTTTGGCCCTCTCAGTCTGTTTCACGATGCTTGGCTTCAGCAACACCGTGTTTCCATTCTGGGAAGCCATATCTCCTGACCGCTAACCCTAACTTGGGTCTTAACCCTAATTTTTTCCTTGGACTGAAACATTTCCCTGTCCACATGGTGTACTAACTGGCAGTATGTTATACTCCTGATGGTCTACTCAGTCTGTTTTACCAATCTAGGCTTCACCAAAACCCTGGTTACATCCTGGGAAGCCAAGTCTCCCCAACCCTAACCCTAATTTGAGTCTCAGGCCTAATTTCCTTTTTGACTGAAACATACCGCCGTCCACAGAGTGTACCAAATGTCAGTATGGAAGACATCTTGATGTCCCACTCAGTCTGATTCAGCAAGCTAGGCTTCACCAAGGACCCGTTTCCAACCTGGGAAGCCACATCTCCCCAACCCTAACACTCACTTGAGACTTAACCTGATTTTCTTGTGCAAATGTAACAAACCCCCATCCTCATGTCCTACTAAAAGACAGTAGGCACACAATTCCTTTGGCCCTCTCAGTCTGTTTCACCATGCTTGGCTTTAGCAACACCCTGTTTCCCTTCTGGGAAGCCAAGTCTCCACAACCCTAACCCTACCTGGAGTCTTAACCCTAATGTTCTTGTGCGACTGTAACAAACGCCCATCCACAGGTTGACAGTAGGCACACCACTCCTTTGGCCCTGTCAGTCTGTTTCACCATGCTTGGCTTCAGCAACACCCTGTTTCCCTTCTGGGAAGCCAAGTCTCCCGACCCCTAACCCTCACTTGGGTCTTAACCCAAATTTCCTCTATGGAATGAAACATCTCCCTGTCCATAGGGTGTATTAACAGGCAGTATGTTATCCTCCTGATGGCCTACTCAGTCTGTTTTACCAATCTATGCTTCACCAAGACCCTGGTTCCATCCTGGGAAACCAATTCTCCCCAACCCTAACCCTAATTTGAGTCTTAGCCCTAATTTCCTTTTCGGACTGAAACATACCGCCGTCCACAGAGTGTACCAAATGTCAGTATGGAAGACATCTTGATGTCCCCCTCAGTCTGATTCAGCAAGCTAGGCTTCACCAAGGAGCTATTTCCAGCCTGGGAAGCCACATCTCCCCAACCCTAACCCTAACTTCTGACTTAACCCTGATTTTCTTGTGCAAATGTAACAAACCCCCATCCTCATGTTGTACTAAAAGACAGTAGGCATACAATTCCTTTGGCCCTCTCAGTCTGTTTCACCATGCTTGGCTTCAGCAACACCCTGTTTCCATTCTGAGAAGCCATGTCTCCTGACAGCTAACCCTAACTTAGGTCTTAACCCTAATTTTTTCTTTGGACTGAAACATTTCCCTGTCCACATGGTGTACTAACTGGCAGTATGTTATCCTCCTGATGGCCTACTCAGTCTGTTTTAGCAATCTAGGCTTCACCAAGACCCTGGTTACATCCTGGGAAGCCAAGTCTCCCCAACCCTAACCCTAATTTGAGTCTCAGGCCAAATTTCCTTTTTGGACTGAAACATACCGCCGTCCACAGAGAGTACCAAATGTCAGTATGGAAGCCATCTTGATGTCCCACTCAGTCTGATCCAGCAAGCTAGGCTTCACCAAGGACGCGTTTCCAACCTGGGAAGCCACATCTCCCCAACCCTAACCCTAACTTGACACTTAACCTGATTTTCTTGTGCAAATGTAAGAAACCCCCATCCTCATGTTGTACTAAAAGACAGTAGGCACACAATTCCTTTGGCCCTCTCAGTCTGTTTCACCATGCTTGGCTTCAGCAACACCCTGTTTCCCTTCTGGGAAGCCATGTCTCCTGACCGCTAACCCTAACTTGGGTCTTAACCCTAATTTTTTCTTCCGACTGAAACATTTCCCTGTCCACATGGTGTACTAACTGGCAGTATGTTATACTCCTGATGGTCTACTCAGTCTGTTTTACCAATCTAGGCTTCACCAAAACCCTGGTTACATCCTGGGAAGCCAAGTCTCCCCAACCCTATCCCTAATTTGAGTCTCAGGCCTAATTTCCTTTTTGGACTGAAACATACTGTCATCCACAGAGTGTACCAAATGTCAGTATGGAAGACATCTTGATGTCCCTCTCAGTCTGATTCAGCACGTTAGGCTTCACCAAGGACCCGTTTCCAACCTGGGAAGCCACATCTCCCCAACCCTAACCCTAACTTGAGACTTAACCTGATTTCGTTGTGCAAATGTAACAAACCCCCATCCTCATGTTGTACTAAAAGACAGTAGGCACACAATTCCTTTGGCCCTCTCAGTCTGTTTCACCATGCTTGGCTTCAGCAACACCGTGTTTCCATTCTGGGAAGCCATATCTCCTGACCGCTAACCCTAACTTGGGTCTTAACCCTAATTTTTTTCTTCCGACTGAAACATTTCCCTGTCCACATGGTGTACTAACTGGCAGTATGTTATACTCCTGATGGCCTACTCAGTCTGTTTTACCAATCTAGGCTTCACCAAAACCCTGGTTACATTCCGGGAAGCCAAGTCTCCCCAACCCTAACCCTAATTTGAGTCTCAACCCTCATTTCCTTTTGGGACTGAAACATACCGCCGTCCACAGAGTGTACCAAATGTCAGTATGGAAGACATCTTGATGTCCCACTCAGTCTGATTCAGCAAGCTAGGCTTCACCAAGGACCCATTTCCAACCTGGGAAGCCACATCTCCCCAACCCTAACCCTAACTTGAGACTTAACCTGATTTTCTTGTGCAAATGTAACAAACCCCCATCCTCATGTGGTACTAAAAGACAGTAGACACACAATTCCTTTGGTCCTCTCAGTCTGTTTCACCATGCTTGGCTTCAGCAACACCCTGTTTCCCTTCTGGGAAGCCAAGTCTCCCGACCCCTAACCCTCACTTGGGTCTTAACCCAAATTTCCTCTATGGAATGAAACATCTCCCTCTCCATAGGGTGTATTAACAGGCAGTATGTTATCCTCCTGATGGCCTACTCAGTCTGTTTTACCAATCTATGCTTCACCAAGACCCTGGTTCCATCCTGGGAAACCAATTCTCCCCAACCCTAACCCTAATTTGAATCTCAGCCCGTTTTTCCTTTTTGGACTGAAACATACCGCCGTCCACAGAGTGTACCAAATGTCAGTATGGAAGCCATCTTGATGGCGACTCAGTCTGATTCACCAAGCTAGGCTTCACCAAGAACTCGTTTTCTACCTGGCAAGCCACATCTCCCCATCCCTAGCCCTAACATGAGATTTTTCCCCAATTTTCTTGTGCAACTGAAACAAACCGCCGTCCACGCTTTGTAGTAAAAGAAAGAAGGCACCCCGTTCTGATGGCCCACTCAGTCTGTTTTAGCAAGCTTGCCTTCACCAAAGCCCTGTTTCCATTCGGGGAAGCCCAGTCTCCCCAATCCTAACCCTAACCTGGTTTTTAACCCTAATTTACGTTTGGGAATCAAACATCCCCCGTCCAAACAGTGTTCTAAAAGACAGGAGGCAACCCTTGGTGAAGCCCCACTCACTCTATTTCAACATGCTTGGCTTTTCAGAGGCCCTGGTTCACTCCTGGGAAGCCAAGTCTCCACAACCCTAACCCTACCTGGAGTCTTAACCCTAATGTTCTTGTGCGACTGTAACAAACGCCCATCCACAGGTTGACAGTAGGCACACCACTCCTTTGGCCCTGTCAGTCTGTTTCACCATGCTTGGCTTCAGCAACGCCCTGTTTCCCTTTAGGGAAGCCAAGTCTCCCGACCCCTAACCCTCACTTGGGTCTTAACCCAAATTTCCTCTATGGATTGAAACATGTCCCTGTCCATAGGGTGTATTAACAGGCAGTATGTTATCGTCCTGATGGCCTACTCAGTCTGTTTTACCAAATTAGGCTTCACCAAGACCCTGGTTCCCTCCTGGGAAAACAAGTCTCCCCAACCCTAAAACTAATTTGAGTCTCAGGCCTAATTTCCTTTTTGGACTGAAACATACTGCCGTCCACAGAGTGTACCAAATGTCAGTATGGAAGACATCTTGATGTCCCACTCAGTCTGATTCAGCAAGTTAGGCTTCACCAAGGACCCGTTTCCAACCTGGGAAGCCACATCTCCCCAACCCTAACCCTAACTTGAGACTTAACCTGATTTTCTTGTGCAAATTTAACAAACCCCCATCCTCATGTCCTACTAAAAGACAGTAGGCACACGATTCGTTTGGCCCTCTCAGTCTGTTTCACCATGCTTGGCTTCAGCAACACCCTGTTTCCCTTCTGGGAAGCCAAGTCTCCCGACCCCTAACCCTCACTTGGGTCTTAACCCAAATATCCAATATGGAATGAAACATCTCCCTCTCCATAGGGTGTATTAACAGGCAGTATGTTATCCTCCTGATGGCCTACTCAGTCTGTTTTACCAATTTTTGCTTCACCAAGACCCTGGTTCCATCCTGGGAAACCAATTCTCCCCAACCCTAACCCTAATTTGAGTCTTAGCCCTAATTTCCTTTTTGGACTGAAACATACCGCCGTCCACAGAGTGTACCAAATGTCAGTATGGAAGACATCTTGATGTCCCACTCAGTCTGATTCAGCAAGCTAGGCTTCACCAAGGACCTATTTCCAGCCTGGGAAGCCACATCTCCCCAACCCTAACCCTAACTTGAGACTCAACCTGATTTCGTTGTGCAAATGTAAGAAACCCCCATCCTCATGTTGTACTAAAAGACAGTAGGCACACAATTCCTTTGGCCCTCTCAGTCTGTTTCACCATGCTTGGCTTCAGCAACACCGTGTTTCCATTCTGGGAAGCCATATCTCCTGACAGCTAACCCTAACTTGGGTCTTAACCCTAATTTTTTTCTTCCGACTGAAACATTTCCCTGTCCACATGGTGTACTAACTGGCAGTATGTTATACTCCTGATGGCCTACTCAGTCTGTTTTACCAATCTAGGCTTCACCAAAACCCTGGTTACATCCTGGGAAGCCAAGTCTCCCCAACCCTAACCCTAATTTGAGTCTCAGGCCTAATTTCCTTCTTGACTGAAAGATACCGCCGTCCACACAGTGTACCAAATGTCAGTATGGAAGACATCTTGATGTCCCACTCAGTCTGATTCAGCAAGCTAGGCTTCACCAAGGACCCGTTTCCAACCTGGGAAGCCACATCTCCCCAACCCTAACCCTAACTTGAGACTTAACCTGATTTCGTTGTGCAAATGTAACAAACCCCCATCCTCATGTTGTACTAAAAGACAGTAGGAACACAATTCCTTTGGCCCTCTCAGTCTGTTTCACGATGCTTGGCTTCAGCAACACCGTGTTTCCATTCTGGGAAGCCATATCTCCTGACCGCTAACCCTAACTTGGGTCTTAACCCTAATTTTTTCCTTGGACTGAAACATTTCCCTGTCCACATGGTGTACTAACTGGCAGTATGTTATACTCCTGATGGTCTACTCAGTCTGTTTTACCAATCTAGGCTTCACCAAAACCCTGGTTACATCCTGGGAAGCCAAGTCTCCCCAACCCTAACCCTAATTTGAGTCTCAGGCCTAATTTCCTTTTTGACTGAAACATACCGCCGTCCACAGAGTGTACCAAATGTCAGTATGGAAGACATCTTGATGTCCCACTCAGTCTGATTCAGCAAGCTAGGCTTCACCAAGGACCCGTTTCCAACCTGGGAAGCCACATCTCCCCAACCCTAACACTCACTTGAGACTTAACCTGATTTTCTTGTGCAAATGTAACAAACCCCCATCCTCATGTCCTACTAAAAGACAGTAGGCACACAATTCCTTTGGCCCTCTCAGTCTGTTTCACCATGCTTGGCTTTAGCAACACCCTGTTTCCCTTCTGGGAAGCCAAGTCTCCACAACCCTAACCCTACCTGGAGTCTTAACCCTAATGTTCTTGTGCGACTGTAACAAACGCCCATCCACAGGTTGACAGTAGGCACACCACTCCTTTGGCCCTGTCAGTCTGTTTCACCATGCTTGGCTTCAGCAACACCCTGTTTCCCTTCTGGGAAGCCAAGTCTCCCGACCCCTAACCCTCACTTGGGTCTTAACCCAAATTTCCTCTATGGAATGAAACATCTCCCTGTCCATAGGGTGTATTAACAGGCAGTATGTTATCCTCCTGATGGCCTACTCAGTCTGTTTTACCAATCTATGCTTCACCAAGACCCTGGTTCCATCCTGGGAAACCAATTCTCCCCAACCCTAACCCTAATTTGAGTCTTAGCCCTAATTTCCTTTTCGGACTGAAACATACCGCCGTCCACAGAGTGTACCAAATGTCAGTATGGAAGACATCTTGATGTCCCCCTCAGTCTGATTCAGCAAGCTAGGCTTCACCAAGGAGCTATTTCCAGCCTGGGAAGCCACATCTCCCCAACCCTAACCCTAACTTCTGACTTAACCCTGATTTTCTTGTGCAAATGTAACAAACCCCCATCCTCATGTTGTACTAAAAGACAGTAGGCATACAATTCCTTTGGCCCTCTCAGTCTGTTTCACCATGCTTGGCTTCAGCAACACCCTGTTTCCATTCTGAGAAGCCATGTCTCCTGACAGCTAACCCTAACTTAGGTCTTAACCCTAATTTTTTCTTTGGACTGAAACATTTCCCTGTCCACATGGTGTACTAACTGGCAGTATGTTATCCTCCTGATGGCCTACTCAGTCTGTTTTAGCAATCTAGGCTTCACCAAGACCCTGGTTACATCCTGGGAAGCCAAGTCTCCCCAACCCTAACCCTAATTTGAGTCTCAGGCCAAATTTCCTTTTTGGACTGAAACATACCGCCGTCCACAGAGAGTACCAAATGTCAGTATGGAAGCCATCTTGATGTCCCACTCAGTCTGATCCAGCAAGCTAGGCTTCACCAAGGACGCGTTTCCAACCTGGGAAGCCACATCTCCCCAACCCTAACCCTAACTTGACACTTAACCTGATTTTCTTGTGCAAATGTAAGAAACCCCCATCCTCATGTTGTACTAAAAGACAGTAGGCACACAATTCCTTTGGCCCTCTCAGTCTGTTTCACCATGCTTGGCTTCAGCAACACCCTGTTTCCCTTCTGGGAAGCCATGTCTCCTGACCGCTAACCCTAACTTGGGTCTTAACCCTAATTTTTTCTTCCGACTGAAACATTTCCCTGTCCACATGGTGTACTAACTGGCAGTATGTTATACTCCTGATGGTCTACTCAGTCTGTTTTACCAATCTAGGCTTCACCAAAACCCTGGTTACATCCTGGGAAGCCAAGTCTCCCCAACCCTATCCCTAATTTGAGTCTCAGGCCTAATTTCCTTTTTGGACTGAAACATACTGTCATCCACAGAGTGTACCAAATGTCAGTATGGAAGACATCTTGATGTCCCTCTCAGTCTGATTCAGCACGTTAGGCTTCACCAAGGACCCGTTTCCAACCTGGGAAGCCACATCTCCCCAACCCTAACCCTAACTTGAGACTTAACCTGATTTCGTTGTGCAAATGTAACAAACCCCCATCCTCATGTTGTACTAAAAGACAGTAGGCACACAATTCCTTTGGCCCTCTCAGTCTGTTTCACCATGCTTGGCTTCAGCAACACCGTGTTTCCATTCTGGGAAGCCATATCTCCTGACCGCTAACCCTAACTTGGGTCTTAACCCTAATTTTTTTTTGGACTGAAACATTTCCCTGTCCACATGGTGTACTAACTGGCAGTATGTTATACTCCTGATGGTCTACTCAGTCGGTTTTACCAATCTAGGCTTCACCAAAACCCTGGTTACATCCTGGGAAGCCAAGTCTCCCCAACCCTAACCCTAATTTGAGTGTCAGGCCTAATTTCCTTTTTGACTGAAACATACCGCCGTCCACAGAGTGTACCAAATGTCAGTATGGAAGACATCTTGATGTCCCACTCAGTCTGATTCAGCAAGCTAGGCTTCACCAAGGACCCGTTTCCAACCTGGGAAGCCACATCTCCCCAACCCTAACACTCACTTGAGACTTAACCTGATTTTCTTGTGCAAATGTAACAAACCCCCATCCTCATGTTGTACTAAAGACAGTAGGCACACAATTCCTTTGGCCCTCTCAGTCTGTTTCACCATGCTTGGCTTTAGCAACACCCTGTTTCCCTTCTGGGAAGCCAAGTCTCCCGACCCCTAACCCTCTCTTGGGTCTTAACCCAAATATCCTCTATGGAATGAAACATGTCCCTGTCCATAGGTTGTATTAACAGGCAGTATGTTGTCCTCCTGATGGCCTACTCAGTCTGTTTTACCAATCTATGCTTCACCAAGACCCCGGTTCCATCCTGGGAAACCAATTCTCCCCAACCCTAACCCTAATTTGAGTCTTAGCCCTTTTTTCCTTTTTGGACTGAAACATACCGCCGTCCACAGAGTGTACCAAATGTCAGTATGGAAGCCATCTTGATGGCGACTCAGTCTGATTCACCAAGCTAGGCTTCACCAAGAACTCGTTTTCTACCTGGCAAGCCACAGCTCCCCATCCCTAGCCCTAACATGAGATTTTACTCCAATTTTCTTGTGCAACTGTAACAAACCGCCGTCCACGCTTTGTAGTAAAAGAAAGAAGGCACCCCGTTCTGATGGCCCACTCAGTCTGTTTTAGCAAGCTTGCCTTCACCAAAGCCCTGTTTCCATTCGGGGAAGCCCAGTCTCCCCAATCCTAACCCTAACCTGGGTTTTAACCCTAATTTCCGTTTGGGAATCAAACATCCCCCGTCCAAACAGTGTTCTAAAAGACAGGAGGCAACCCTTGGTGAAGCCCCACTCACTCTATTTCAACATGCTTGGCTTTTCAGAGGCCCTGGTTCACTCCTGGGAAGCCAAGTCTCCACAACCCTAACCCTACCTGGAGTCTTAACCCTAATGTTCTTGTATGACTGTAACAAACGCCCATTCACAGGTTGACAGTAGGCACACCACTCCTTTGGCCCTGTCAGTCTGTTTCACCATGCTTGGCTTCAGCAACACCCTGTTTCCCTTCTGGGAAGCCAAGTCTCCCGACCCCTAACCCTCACTTGGGTCTTAACCCAAATTTCCTCTATGGATTGAAACATGTCCCTGTCCATAGGGTGTATTAACAGGCAGTATGTTATCCTCCTGATGGCCTACTCAGTCTGTTTTACCAAATTAGGCTTCACCAAGACCCTGGTTCCCTCCTGGGAAAACAAGTCTCCCCAACCCTAAAACTAATTTGAGTCTCAGGCCTAATTTCCTTTTTGGACTGAAACATACTGCCGTCCACAGAGTGTACCAAATGTCAGTATGGAAGACATCTTGATGTCCCACTCAGTCTGATTCAGCAAGTTAGGCTTCACCAAGGACCCGTTTCCAACCTGGGAAGCCACATCTCCCCAACCCTAACCCTAACTTGAGACTTAACCTGATTTTCTTGTGCAAATTTAACAAACCCCCATCCTCATGTCCTACTAAAAGACAGTAGGCACACGATTCGTTTGGCCCTCTCAGTCTGTTTCACCATGCTTGGCTTCAGCAACACCCTGTTTCCCTTCTGGGAAGCCAAGTCTCCCGACCCCTATCCCTCACTTGGGTCTTAACCCAAATATCCTCTATGGAATGAAACATCTCCCTCTCCATAGGGTGTATTAACAGGCAGTATGTTATCCTCCTGATGGCCTACTCAGTCTGTTTTACCAATTTTTGCTTCACCAAGACCCTGGTTCCATCCTGGGAAACCAATTCTCCCCAACCCTAACCCTAATTTGAGTCTTAGCCCTAATTTCCTTTTTGGACTGAAACATACCGCCGTCCACAGAGTGTACCAAATGTCAGTATGGAAGACATCTTGATGTCCCACTCAGTCTGATTCAGCAAGCTAGGCTTCACCAAGGACCTATTTCCAGCCTGCGAAGCCACATCTCCCCAACCCTAACCCTAACTTGAGACTCAACCTGATTTCGTTGTGCAAATGTAACAAACCCCCATCCTCATGTTGTACTAAAAGACAGTAGGCACACAATTCCTTTGGCCCTCTCAGTCTGTTTCACCATGCTTGGCTTCAGCAACACTGTGTTTCCATTCTGGGAAGCCATATCTCCTGACAGCTAACCCTAACTTGGGTCTTAACCCTAATTTTTTTCTTCCGACTGAAACATTTCCCTGTCCACATGGTGTACTAACTGGCAGTATGTTATACTCCTGATGGTCTACTCAGTCGGTTTTACCAATCTAGGCTTCACCAAAACCCTGGTTACATCCTGGGAAGCCAAGTCTCCCCAACCCTAACCCTAATTTGAGTCTCAGGCCTAATTTGCTTTTTGACTGAAACATACCGCTGTCCAGAGAGTGTACCAAATGTCAGTATGGAAGACATCTTGATGTCCCACTCAGTCTGATTCAGCAAGCTAGGCTTCACCAAGGACCCGTTTCCAACCTGGGAAGCCACATCTCCCCAACCCTAACACTCACTTGAGACTTAACCTGATTTTCTTGTGCAAATGTAACAAACCCCCATCCTCATGTTGTACTAAAGACAGTAGGCACACAATTCCTTTGGCCCTCTCAGTCTGTTTCACCATGCTTGGCTTTAGCAACACCCTGTTTCCCTTCTGGGAAGCCAAGTCTCCACAACCCTAACCCTACCTGGAGTCTTAACCCTAATGTTCTTGTGCGACTGTAACAAACGCCCATCCACAGGTTGACAGTAGGCACACCACTCCTTTGGCCCTGTCAGTCTGTTTCACCATGCTTGGCTTCAGCAACACCCTGTTTCCCTTCTGGGAAGCCAAGTCTCCCGACCCCTAACCCTCACTTGGGTCTTAACCCAAATTTCCTCTATGGAATGAAACATCTCCCTGTCCATAGGGTGTATTAACAGGCAGTATGTTATCCTCCTGATGGCCTACTCAGTCTGTTTTTCCAATCTATGCTTCACCAAGACCCTGGTTCCATCCTGGGAAACCAATTCTCCCCAACCCTAACCCTAATTTGAGTCTTAGCCCTAATTTCCTTTTTGGACTGAAACATACCGCCGTCCACAGAGTGTACCAAATGTCAGTATGGAAGACATCTTGATGTCCCACTCAGTCTGATTCAGCAAGCTAGGCTTCACCAAGGACCTATTTCCAGCCTGGGAAGCCACATCTCCCCAACCCTAACCCTATCTTCTGACTTAACCCTGATTTTCTTGTGCAAATGTAACAAACCCCCATCCTCATGTGGTACTAAAAGACAGTAGGCATACAATTCCTTTGGCCCTCTCAGTCTGTTTCACCATGCTTGGCTTCAGCAACACCCTGTTTCCATTCTGAGAAGCCATGTCTCCTGACCGCTAACCCTAACTTGGGTCTTAACCCTAATTTTTTCTTTGGACTGAAACATTTCCCTGTCCACATGGTGTACTAACTGGCAGTATGTTATCCTCCTGATTGCCTACTCAGTCTGTTTTAGCAATCTAGGCTTCACCAAGACCCTGGTTACATCCTGGGAAGCCAAGTCTCCCCAACCCTAACCCTAATTTGAGTCTCAGGCCAAATTTCCTTTTTGGACTGAAACATACTGCCGTCCACAGAGTGTACCAAATGTCAGTATGGAAGCCATCTTGATGTCCCACTCAGTCTGATCCAGCAAGCTAGGCTTCACCAAGGACGCGTTTCCAACCTGGGAAGCCACATCTCCCCAACCCTAACCCTAACTTGAGACTTAACCTGATTTTCTTGTGCGAATGTAACAAACCCCCATCCTCATGTTCTACTAAAAGACAGTAGGCACACAATTCCTTTGGCCCTCTCAGTCTGTTTCACCATGCTTGGCTTCAGCAACACCCTGTTTCCCTTCTGGGAAGCCATGTCTCCTGACAGCTAACCCTAACTTGGGTCTTAACCCTAATTTTTTCCTTGGACTGAAACATTTCCCTGTCCACATGGTGTACTAACTGGCAGTATGTTATACTCCTGATGGCCTACTCAGTCTGTTATACCAAACTAGGCTTCACCAAAACCCTGGTTACATCCTGGGAAGCCAAGTCTCCCCAACCCTAACCCTAATTTGAGTCTCAGGCCTAATTTCCTTTTTGGACTGAAACATAACGCCGTCCACAGAGTGTACCAAATGTCAGTATGGAAGACATCTTGATGTCCCACTCAGTCTGATTCAGCAAGCTAGGCTTCACCAAGGACGCGTTTCCAACCTGGAAAGCCACATCTCCCCAACCCTAACCCTAACTTGACACTTAACCTGATTTTCTTGTGCAAATGTAAGAAACCCCCATCCTCATGTTGTACTAAAAGACAGTAGGCACACAATTCCTTTGGCCCTCTCAGTCTGTTTCACCATGCTTGGCTTCAGCAACACCCTGTTTCCCTTCTGGGAAGCCATGTCTCCTGACCGCTAACCCTAACTTGGGTCTTAACCCTAATTTTTTCTTCCGACTGAAACATTTCCCTGTCCACATGGTGTACTAACTGGCAGTATGTTATACTCCTGATGGTCTACTCAGTCTGTTTTACCAATCTAGGCTTCACCAAAACCCTGGTTACATCCTGGGAAGCCAAGTCTCCCCAACCCTAACCCTAATTTGAGTCTCAGGCCTAATTTCCTTTTTGGACTGAAACATACTGCCATCCACAGAGTGTACCAAATGTCAGTATGGAAGACATCTTGATGTCCCTCTCAGTCTGATTCAGCACGTTAGGCTTTACCAAGGACCCGTTTCCAACCTGGGAAGCCACATCTCCCCATCGCTAGCCCTAACATGAGATTTTACCCTAATTTTCTTGTGCAAATGTAACAAACCCCCATCCTCATGTTCTACTAAAAGACAGTAGGCACACGATTCCTTTGGCCCTCTCAGTCTGTTTCACCATGCTTGGCTTCCGCAACACCCTGTTTCCATTCTGGGAAGCCATGTCTCCAGACCGCTAACCCTAATTTGGGTCTTAACCCTAATTTTTTCTTTGGACTGAAACATTTCCCTGTCCACATGGTGTACTAACTGGCAGTATGTTATACTCCTGATGGCCTACTCAGTCTGTTTTACCAATCTAGGCTTCACCAAAACCCTGGTTACATCCTGGGAAGCCAAGTCTCCCCAACCCTAACCCTAATTTGAGTCTCAGGCCTAATTTCCTTTTTGGACTGAAACATACTGCCGTCCACAGAGTGTACCAAATGTCAGTATGGAAGACATCTTGATGTCCCACTCAGTCTGATTCAGCAAGTTAGGCTTCACCAAGGACCCGTTTCCAACCTGGGAAGCCACATCTCCCCAACCCTAACCCTCACATGAGACTTAACCTGATTTTCTTGTGCAAATGTAACAAACCCCCATCCTCATGTCCTACTAAAAGACAGTAGGCACACGATTCCTTTGGCCCTCTCAGTCTGTTTCACCATGCTTGGCTTCAGCAACACCCTGTTTCCCTTCTGGGAAGCCAAGTCTCCTGACCCCTAACCCTCACTTGGGTCTTAACCCAAATATCCTCTATGGAATGAAACATCTCCCTCTCCATAGGGTGTATTAACAGGCAGTATGTTATCCTCCTGATGGCCTACTCAGTCTGTTTTACCAATCCATGCTTCACCAAGACCCTGGTTCCATCCTGGGAAACCAATTCTCCCCAACCCTAACCCTAATTTGATTCTTAGCCCTTTTTTCCTTTTTGGACTGAAACATACCGCCGTCCACAGAGTGTACCAAATGTCAGTATGGAAGCCATCTTGATGGCGACTCAGTCTGATTCACCAAGCTAGGCTTCACCAAGAACTCGTTTTCTACCTGGCAAGCCACATCTCCCCATCCCTAGCCCTAACATGAGATTTTACCCCAATTTTCTTGTGCAACTGTAACAAACCGCCGTCCACGCTTTGTAGTAAAAGAAAGAAGGCACCCCGTTCTGATGGCCCACTCAGTCTGTTTTAGCAAGCTTGCCTTCACCAAAGCCCTGTTTCCATTCGGGGAAGCCCAGTCTCCCCAATCCTAACCCTAACCTGGTTTTTAACCCTAATTTCCGTTTGGGAATCAAACATCCCCCGTCCAAACAGTGTTCTAAAAGACAGGAGGCAACCCTTGGTGAAGCCCCACTCACTCTATTTCAACATGCTTGGCTTTTCAGAGGCCCTGGTTCACTCCTGGGAAGCCAAGTCTCCACAACCCAAACCCTACCTGGAGTCTTAACCCTAATGTTCTTGTGCGACTGTAACAAACGCCCATCCACAGGTTGACAGTAGGCACACCACTCCTTTGGCCCTGTCAGTCTGTTTCACCATGCTTGGCTTCAGCAACACCCTGTTTCCCTTCTGGGAAGCCAAGTCTCCCGACCCCTAACCCTCACTTGGGTCTTAACCCAAATTTCCTCTATGGATTGAAACATGTCCCTGTCCATAGGGTGTATTAACAGGCAGTATGTTATCCTCCTGATGGCCTACTCAGTCTGTTTTACCAATCTAGGCTTCACCAGAACCCTGGTTACATCCTGGGAAGCCAAGTCTCCCCAACCCTAACCCTAATTTGAGTCTCAACCCTCATTTCCTTTTTGGACTGAAACATACTGCGGTCTACAGAGTGTGCCAAATGTTAGTATGGAAGACATCTTGATGCCCCACTCAGTCTGATTCAGGAAGTTAAGCTTCACCAAGGAGCCGTTTCCAACCTGGGAAGCCACATCTCCCCAACCCTAACCCTAACTTGAGACTTAACCTGATTTTCTTGTGCAAATGTAACAAACCCCCATCCTCATGTTGTACTAAAAGACAGTAGGTACACAATTCCTTTCGCCCTCTCAGTCTGTTTCACCATGCTTGGCTTCAGCAACACCCTGTTTCCATTCTGGGAAGCCATGTCTCCTGACAGCTAACCCTAACTTGGGTCTTAACCCTAATTTTCTCTTTGGACTGAAACATTTCCCTGTCCACATGGTGTACTAACTGGCAGTATGTTATACTCCTGAATGCCTACTCAGTCTGTTTTACCAATCTAGGCTTCACCAAAACCCTGGTTACATCCTGGGAAGCCAAGTCTCCCCAACCCTAACCCTAATTTGAGTCTCAACCCTCATTTCCTTTTTGGACTGAAACATACTGCGGTCCACAGAGTGTGCCAAATGTTAGTATGGAAGACATCTTGATGCCCCACTCAGTCTGATTCAGGAAGTTAAGCTTCACCAAGGAGCCGTTTCCAACCTGGGAAGCCACATCTCCCCAACCCTAACCCTAACTTGAGACTTAACCTGATTTTTTTGTGCAAATGTAACAAACCCCCATCCTCATGTTGTACTAAAAGACAGTAGGCACACAATTCCTTTGGCCCTCTCAGTCTGTTTCACCATGCTTGGCTTCAGCAACACCCTGTTTCCATTCTGGGAAGCCATGTCTCCTGACAGCTAACCCTAACTTGGGTCTTAACCCTAATTTTCTCTTTGGACTGAAACATTTCCCTGTCCACATGGTGTACTAACTGGCAGTATGTTATACTCCTGAATGCCTACTCAGTCTGTTTTACCAATCTAGGCTTCACCAAAACCCTGGTTACATCCTGGGAAGCCAAGTCTCCCCAACCCTATCCCTAATTTGAGTCTCAACCCTCATTTCCTTTTTGGACTGAAACATACTGCGGTCCACAGAGTGTGCCAAATGTTAGTATGGAAGACATCTTGATGCCCGACTCAGTCTGATTCAGGAAGTTAAGCTTCACCAAGGAGCCGTTTCCAACCTGGGAAGCCACATCTCCCCAACCCTAACCCTAACTTGAGACTTAACCTGATTTTCTTGTGCAAATGTAACAAACCCCCATCCTCATGTTGTACTAAAAGACAGTAGGCACACAATTCCTTTGGCCCTCTCAGTCTGTTTCACCATGCTTGGCTTCAGCAACACCCTGTTTCCATTCTGGGAAGCCATGTCTCCAGACCGCTAACCCTAACTTGGGTCTTAACCCTAATTTTTTCTTCCGACTGAAACATTTCCCTGTCCACATGGTGTACTAACTGGCAGTATGTTATACTCCTGATGGCCTACTCAGTCTGTTTTACCAATCTAGGCTTCACCAAAACCCTGGTTACATCCTGGGAAGCCAAGTCTCCCCAACCCTAACCCTAATTTGAGTCTCAGGCCTAATTTCCTTTTTGGACTGAAACATACTGCCGTCCACAGAGTGTACCAAATGTCAGTATGGAAGACATCTTGATGTCCCACTCAGTCTGATTCAGCAAGTTAGGCTTCACCAAGGACCCGTTTCCAACCTGGGAAGCCACATCTCCCCAACCCTAACCCTCACATGAGACTTAACCTGATTTTCTTGTGCAAATGTAACAAACCCCCATCCTCATGTCCTACTAAAAGACAGTAGGCACACGATTCCTTTGGCCCTCTCAGTCTGTTTCACCATGCTTGGCTTCAGCAACACCCTGTTTCCCTTCTGGGAAGCCAAGTCTCCTGACCCCTAACCCTCACTTGGGTCTTAACCCAAATATCCTCTATGGAATGAAACATCTCCCTCTCCATAGGGTGTATTAACAGGCAGTATGTTATCCTCCGGATGGCCTACTCAGTCTGTTTTACCAATCCATGCTTCACCAAGACCCTGGTTCCATCCTGGGAAACCAATTCTCCCCAACCCTAACCCTAATTTGATTCTTAGCCCTTTTTTCCTTTTTGGACTGAAACATACCGCCGTCCACAGAGTGTACCAAATGTCAGTATGGAAGCCATCTTGATGGCGACTCAGTCTGATTCACCAAGCTAGGCTTCACCAAGAACTCGTTTTCTACCTGGCAAGCCACATCTCCCCATCCCTAGCCCTAACATGAGATTTTACCCCAATTTTCTTGTGCAACTGTAACAAACCGCCGTCCACGCTTTGTAGTAAAAGAAAGAAGGCACCCCGTTCTGATGGCCCACTCAGTCTGTTTTAGCAAGCTTGCCTTCACCAAAGCCCTGTTTCCATTCGGGGAAGCCCAGTCTCCCCAATCCTAACCCTAACCTGGTTTTTAACCCTAATTTCCGTTTGGGAATCAAACATCCCCCGTCCAAACAGTGTTCTAAAAGACAGGAGGCAACCCTTGGTGAAGCCCCACTCACTATATTTCAACATGCTTGGCTTTTCAGAGGCCCTGGTTCACTCCTGGGAAGCCAAGTCTCCACAACCCTAACCCTACCTGGAGTCTTAACCCTAATGTTCTTGTGCGACTGTAACAAACGCCCATCCACAGGTTGACAGTAGGCACACCACTCCTTTGGCCCTGTCAGTCTGTTTCACCATGCTTGGCTTCAGCAACACCCTGTTTCCCTTCTGGGAAGCCAAGTCTCCCGACCCCTAACCCTCACTTGGGTCTTAACCCAAATTTCCTCTATGGATTGAAACATGTCCCTGTCCATAGGGTGTATTAACAGGCAGTATGTTATCCTCCTGATGGCCTACTCAGTCTGTTTTACCAAATTAGGCTTCACCAAGAGCCTGGTTCCCTCCTGGGAAAACAAGTCTCCCCAACCCTAACCCTAATTTGAGTCTCAGGCCTAATTTCCTTTTTGACTGAAACATACCGCCGTCCACAGAGTGTACCAAATGTCAGTATGGAAGACATCTTGATGTCCCACTCAGTCTGATTCAGCAAGCTAGGCTTCACCAAGGACCCGTTTCCAACCTGGGAAGCCACATCTCCCCAACCCTAACACTCACTTGAGACTTAACCTGATTTTCTTGTGCAAATGTAACAAACCCCCATCCTCATGTTGTACTAAAGACAGTAGGCACACAATTCCTTTGGCCCTCTCAGTCTGTTTCACCATGCTTGGCTTTAGCAACACCCTGTTTCCCTTCTGGGAAGCCAAGTCTCCACAACCCTAACCCTACCTGGAGTCTTAACGCTAATGTTCTTGTGCGACTGTAACAAACGCCCATCCACAGGTTGACAGTAGGCACACCACTCCTTTGGCCCTGTCAGTCTGTTTCACCATGCTTGGCTTCAGCAACACCCTGTTTCCCTTCTGGGAAGCCAAGTCTCCCGACCCCTAACCCTCACTTGGGTCTTAACCCAAATTTCCTCTATGGAATGAAACATCTCCCTGTCCATAGGGTGTATTAACAGGCAGTATGTTATCCTCCTGATGGCCTACTCAGTCTGTTTTACCAATCTATGCTTCACCAAGACCCTGGTTCCATCCTGGGAAACCAAGTCTCCCCAACCCTAACCCTAATTTGAGTCTTAGCCCTAATTTCCTTTTTGGAATGAAACATACCGCCGTCCACAGAGTGTACCAAATGTCAGTATGGAAGACATCTTGATGTCCCACTCAGTCTGATTCAGCAAGCTAGGCTTCACCAAGGACCCGTTTCCAACCTGGGAAGCCACATCTCCCCAACCCTAACCCGAACTTGAGACTTAACCTGATTTCATTGTGTAAATGTAACAAACCCCCATCCTCATGTTGTACTAAAAGACAGTAGGCACACAATTCCTTTGGCCCTCTCAGTCTGTTTCACCATGCTTGGCTTCAGCAACACCGTGTTTCCATTCTGGGAAGCCATATCTCCTGACCGCTAACCCTAACTTGGGTCTTAACCCTAATTTTTTTTCTGGACTGAAACATTTCCCTGTCCACATGGTGTACTCACTGGCAGTATGTTATACTCCGGTTGGCCTACTCAGTCTGTTTTACCAATCTAGGCTTCACCAAAACCCTGGTTACATCCTGGGAAGCCAAGTCTCCCCAACCCTAACCCTAATTTGAGTCTCAGGCCTCATTTTCTTTTGGGACTGAAACATACCGCCGTCCACAGAGTGTACCAAATGTCAGTATGGAAGACATCTTGATGTCCCACTCAGTCTGATTCAGCAAGCTAGGCTTCACCAAGGACCCGTTTCCAACCTGGGAAGCCACATCTCCCCAACCCAACCCTAACTTGAGACTTAACCTGATTTTCTTGTGCAAATGTAACAAACCCCCATCCTCATGTTGTACTAAAAGACAGTAGGCACACAATTCCGTTGGCCCTCTCAGTCTGTTTCACCATGCTTGGCTTCAGCAACACCCTGTTTCCATTCCGGGAAGCCATGTCTCCTGACCGCTAACCCTAACTTGGGTCTTAACCCTAATTTTCTCTTTGGACTGAAACATTTCCCTGTCCACATGGTGTACTAACTGGCAGTATGTTATACTCCTGAATGCCTACTCAGTCTGTTTTACCAATCTAGGCTTCGCCAAAACCCTGGTTACATCCTGGGAAGCCAAGTCTCCCCAACCCTAACCCTAATTTGAGTCTCAGGCCTCATTTCCTTTTGGGACTGAAACATACCGCCGTCCACAAAGGGTACCAAATGTCAGTATGGAAGACATCTTGATGTCCCACTCAGTCTGAATCAGCAAGTTAGGCTTCACCAAGGACCCGTTTCCAACCTGGGAAGCCACATCTCCCCAACCCTAACCCTAACTTGAGACTTAACCTGATTTTCTTGTGCAAATGTAACAAACCCCCATCCTCATGTTGTACTAAAAGACAGTAGGTACACAATTCCTTAGGCCCTCTCAGTCTGTTTCACCATGCTTGGCTTCAGCAACACCCTGTTTCCATTCTGGGAAGCCATGTCTCCTGACAGCTAACCCTAACTTGGGTCTTAACCCTAATTTTCTCTTTGGACTGAAACATTTCCCTGTCCACATGGTGTACTAACTGGCAGTATGTTATACTCCTGAATGCCTACTCAGTCTGTTTTACCAATCTAGGCTTCACCAAAACCCTGGTTACATCCTGGGAAGCCAAGTCTCCCCAACCCTAACCCTAATTTGAGTCTCAACCCTCATTTCCTTTTTGGACTGAAACATACTGCGGTCCACAGAGTGTGCCAAATGTTAGTATGGAAGACATCTTGATGCCCCACTCAGTCTGATTCAGGAAGTAAAGCTTCACCAAGGAGCCGTTTCCAACCTGGGAAGCCACATCTCCCCAACCCTAACCCTAACTTGAGACTTAACCTGATTTTCTTGTGCAAATGTAACAAACCCCCATCCTCATGTTGTACTAAAAGACAGTAGGCACACAATTCCTTTGGCCCTCTCAGTCTGTTTCACCATGCTTGGCTTCAGCAACACCCTGTTTCCATTCTGGGAAGCCATGTCTCCTGACAGCTAACCCTAACTTGGGTCTTAACCCTAATTTTCTCTTTGGACTGAAACATTTCCCTGTCCACATGGTGTACTAACTGGCAGTATGTTATACTCCGGATGGCCTACTCAGTCTGTTTTACCAATCTAGGCTTCACCAAAACCCTGGTTACA
Source organism: Heloderma suspectum (assembly GCF_057233095.1). Taxonomy (NCBI): domain Eukaryota; kingdom Metazoa; phylum Chordata; class Lepidosauria; order Squamata; family Helodermatidae; genus Heloderma; species Heloderma suspectum. The sequence goes on from NC_139461.1 coordinate 149,179,415, forward strand.
TCCTGGGAAGCCAAGTCTCCCCAACCCTAACCCTAATTTGAGTCTCAGGCCTCATTTTCTTTTGGGACTGAAACATACCGCCGTCCACAGAGTGTACCAAATGTCAGTATGGAAGACATCTTGATGTCCCACTCAGTCTGATTCAGCAAGCTAGGCTTCACCAAGGACCCGTTTCCAACCTGGGAAGCCACATCTCCTCAACCCTAACCCTAACTTGAGACTTTACCTAAATTTCTTGTTGAAATGTAACAACCCCCCATCCTCATGTTCTACTAAAAGACAGTAGGCACACAATTCATTTTGCCCTCTCAGTCTGTTTCACCGTGCTTGGCTTCAGCAACACCCTGTTTCCATTCTGGGAGGCCATGTCTCCTGACCGCTAACCCTAACTTGGGTTTTAACCCTAATTTTTTCTTTGGACTGAAACATTTCCCTGTCCACATGGTGTACTAACTGGCAGTATGTTATACTCCGGATGGCCTACTCAGTCTGTTTTACCAATCTAGGCTTCGCCAAAACCCTGGTTACATCCTGGGAAGCCAAGTCTCCCCAACCCTAACCCTAATTTGAGTCTCAGGCCTCATTTTCTTTTGGGACTGAAACATAACGCCGTCCACAGAGTGTACCAAATGTCAGTATGGAAGACATCTTGATGTCCCACTCAGTCTGATTCAGCAAGTTAGGCTTCACCAAGGAGCCGTTTCCAACCTGGGAAGCCAGATCTCCCCAACCCTAACCCTAACTTGAGACTTAACCTGATTTTCTTGTGCAAATGTAACAAACCCCCATCCTCATGTGGTACTAAAAGACAGTAGGCACACAATTCCTTTGGCCCTCTCAGTCTCTTTCACCATGCTTGGCTTCAGCAACACCCTGTTTCCATTCTGGGAAGCCATGTCTCCTGACAGCTAACCCTAACTTGGGTCTTAACCCTAATTTTCTCTTTGGACTGAAACATTTCCCTGTCCACATGGTGTACTAACTGGCAGTATTTTATACTCCTGAATGCCTACTCAGTCTGTTTTACCAATCTAGGCTTCACCAAAACCCTGGTTACATCCTGGGAAGCCAAGTCTCCCCAACCCTAACCCTAATTTGAGTCTCAACCCTCATATCCTTTTTGGACTGAAACGTACTGCGGTCCACAGAGTGTACCAAATGTAAGTATGGAAGACATCTTGATGCCCCACTCAGTCTGATTCAGCAAGTTAGGCTTCACCAAGGACCCGTTTCCAACCTGGGAAGCCACATCTCCCCAACCCTAACCCTAACTTGAGACTTAACCTGATTTTCTTGTGCAAATGTAACAAACCCCCATCCTCATGTTGTACTAAAAGACAGTAGGCACACAATTCCTTTGGCCCTCTCAGTCTGTTTCACCATGCTTGGCTTCAGCAACACCCTGTTTCCATTCTGGGAAGCCATGTCTCCTGACAGCTAACCCTAACTTGGGTCTTAACCCTAATTTTCTCTTTGGACTGAAACATTTCCCTGTCCACATGGTGTACTAACTGGCAGTATGTTATACTCCTGAATGCCTACTCAGTCTGTTTTACCAATCTAGGCTTCACCAAAACCCCGGTTACATCCTGGGAAGCCAAGTCTCCCCAACCCTAACCCTAATTTGATTCTCAACCCTCATATCCTTTTTGGACTGAAACGTACTGCGGTCCACAGAGTGTGCAAAATGTAAGTATGGAAGACATCTTGATGCCCCACTCAGGCTGATTCAGGAAGTTAAGCTTCACCAAGGAGCCGTTTCCAACCTGGGAAGCCACATCTCCCCAACCCTAACCCTAACTTGAGACTTAACCTGATTTTCTTGTGCAAATGTAACAACCCCCCATCCTCATGTTCTACTAAAAGACAATAGGCACACAATTCCTTTGGCCCTCTCAGTCTGTTTCATCATGCTTGGCTTCAGCAACACCCTGTTTCCATTCTGGGAAGCCATGTCTCCTGACCGATAACCCTCACTTGGGTCTTAACCCTAATTTTCTCTTTGGAATGAAACATTTCCCTGTCCACATGGTGTACTCACTGGCAGTATGTTATACTCCGGTTGGCCTACTCAGTCTGTTTTACCAATCTAGGCTTCACCAAAACCCTGGTTACATCCTGGGAAGCCAAGTCTCCCCAACCCTAACCCTAATTTGAGTCTCAGGCCTCATTTTCTTTTGGGACTGAAACATACCGCCGTCCACAGAGTGTACCAAATGTCAGTATGGAAGACATCTTGATGTCCCACTCAGTCTGATTCAGCAAGCTAGGCTTCACCAAGGACCCGTTTCCAACCTGGGAAGCCACATCTCCCCAACCCAACCCTAACTTGAGACTTAACCTGATTTTCTTGTGCAAATGTAACAAACCCCCATCCTCATGTTGTACTAAAAGACAGTAGGCACACAATTCCGTAGGCCCTCTCAGTCTGTTTCACCATGCTTGGCTTCAGCAACACCCTGTTTCCATTCCGGGAAGCCATGTCTCCTGACCGCTAACCCTAACTTGGGTCTTAACCCTAATTTTCTCTTTGGACTGAAACATTTCCCTGTCCACATGGTGTACTAACTGGCAGTATGTTATACTCCGGAATGCCTACTCAGTCTGTTTTACCAATCTAGGCTTCGCCAAAACCCTGGTTACATCCTGGGAAGCCAAGTCTCCCCAACCCTAACCCTAATTTGAGTCTCAGGCCTCATTTCCTTTTTGGACTGAAACGTACTGCGGTCCACAGAGTGTGCAAAATGTAAGTAAGGAAGACATCTTGATGCCCCACTCAGTCTGATTCAGGAAGTAAAGCTTCACCAAGGACCCGTTTCCAACCTGGGAAGCCACATCTCCCCAACCCTAACCCTAACTTGAGACTTTACCTGATTTTCTTGTTGAAATGTAACAACCCCCCATCCTCATGTTCTACTAAAAGACAATAGGCACACAATTCCTTTGGCCCTCTCAGTCTGTTTCACCATGCTTGGCTTCAGCAACACCCTGTTTCCATTCTGGGAAGCCATGTCTCCTGACCGATAACCCTCACTTGGGTCTTAACCCTAATTTTCTCTTTGGAATGAAACATTTCCCTGTCCACATGGTGTACTCACTGGCAGTATGTTATACTCCGGTTGGCCTACTCAGTCTGTTTTACCAATCTAGGCTTCACCAAAACCCTGGTTACATCCTGGGAAGCCAAGTCTCCCCAACCCTAACCCTAATTTGAGTCTCAGGCCTCATTTTCTTTTGGGACTGAAACATACCGCCGTCCACCGAGTGTACCAAATGTCAGTATGGAAGACATCTTGATGTCCCACTCAGTCTGATTCAGCAAGCTAGGCTTCACCAAGGACCCGTTTCCAACCTGGGAAGCCACATCTCCCCAACCCAACCCTAACTTGAGACTTAACCTGATTTTCTTGTGCAAATGTAACAAACCCCCATCCTCATGTTGTACTAAAAGACAGTAGGCACACAATTCCGTTGGCCCTCTCAGTCTGTTTCACCATGCTTGGCTTCAGCAACACCCTGTTTCCATTCCGGGAAGCCATGTCTCCTGACCGCTAACCCTAACTTGGGTCTTAACCCTAATTTTCTCTTTGGACTGAAACATTTCCCTGTCCACATGGTGTACTAACTGGCAGTATGTTATACTCCTGAATGCCTACTCAGTCTGTTTTACCAATCTAGGCTTCGCCAAAACCCTGGTTACATCCTGGGAAGCCAAGTCTCCCCAACCCTAACCCTAATTTGAGTCTCAGGCCTCATTTCCTTTTGGGACTGAAACATACCGCCGTCCACAAAGGGTACCAAATGTCAGTATGGAAGACATCTTGATGTCCCACTCAGTCTGAATCAGCAAGTTAGGCTTCACCAAGGACCCGTTTCCAACCTGGGAAGCCACATCTCCCCAACCCTAACCCTAACTTGAGACTTAACCTGATTTTCTTGTGCAAATGTAACAAACCCCCATCCTCATGTTGTACTAAAAGACAGTAGGTACACAATTCCTTTGGCCCTCTCAGTCTGTTTCACCATGCTTGGCTTCAGCAACACCCTGTTTCCATTCTGGGAAGCCATGTCTCCTGACCGCTAACCCTAACTTGGGTCTTAACCCTAATTTTCTCTTTGGACTGAAACATTTCCCTGTCCACATGGTGTACTAACTGGCAGTATGTTATACTCCTGAATGCCTACTCAGTCTGTTTTACCAATCTAGGCTTCGCCAAAACCCTGGTTACATCCTGGGAAGCCAAGTCTCCCCAACCCTAACCCTAATTTGAGTCTCAGGCCTCATTTCCTTTTGGGACTGAAACATACCGCCGTCCACAAAGGGTACCAAATGTCAGTATGGAAGACATCTTGATGTCCCACTCAGTCTGAATCAGCAAGTTAGGCTTCACCAAGGACCCGTTTCCAACCTGGGAAGCCACATCTCCCCAACCCTAACCCTAACTTGAGACTTAACCTGATTTTCTTGTGCAAATGTAACAAACCCCCATCCTCATGTTGTACTAAAAGACAGTAGGTACACAATTCCTTTGGCCCTCTCAGTCTGTTTCACCATGCTTGGCTTCAGCAACACCCTGTTTCCATTCTGGGAAGCCATGTCTCCTGACAGCTAACCCTAACTTGGGTCTTAACCCTAATTTTCTCTTTGGACTGAAACATTTCCCTGTCCACATGGTGTACTAACTGGCAGTATGTTATACTCCTGAATGCCTACTCAGTCTGTTTTACCAATCTAGGCTTCACCAAAACCCTGGTTACATCCTGGGAAGCCAAGTCTCCCCAACCCTAACCCTAATTTGAGTCTCAACCCTCATTTCCTTTTTGGACTGAAACATACTGCGGTCCACAGAGTGTGCCAAATGTTAGTATGGAAGACATCTTGATGCCCCACTCAGTCTGATTCAGGAAGTTTAGCTTCACCAAGGAGCCGTTTCCAACCTGGGAAGCCACATCTCCCCAACCCTAACCCTAACTTGAGACTTAACCTGATTTTCTTGTGCAAATGTAACAACCCCCCATCCTCATGTTCTACTAAAAGACAATAGGCACACAATTCCTTTGGCCCTCTCAGTCTGTTTCACCATGCTTGGCTTCAGCAACACCCTGTTTCCATTCTGGGAAGCCATGTCTCCTGACCGATAACCCTCACTTGGGTCTTAACCCTAATTTTCTCTTTGGAATGAAACATTTCCCTGTCCACATGGTGTACTCACTGGCAGTATGTTATACTCCGGTTGGCCTACTCAGTCTGTTTTACCAATCTAGGCTTCACCAAAACCCTGGTTACATCCTGGGAAGCCAAGTCTCCCCAACCCTAACCCTAATTTGAGTCTCAGGCCTCATTTTCTTTTGGGACTGAAACATACCGCCGTCCACAGAGTGTACCAAATGTCAGTATGGAAGACATCTTGATGTCCCACTCAGTCTGATTCAGCAAGCTAGGCTTCACCAAGGACCCGTTTCCAACCTGGGAAGCCACATCTCCCCAACCCAACCCTGACTTGAGACTTAACCTGATTTTCTTGTGCAAATGTAACAAACCCCCATCCTCATGTTGTACTAAAAGACAGTAGGCACACAATTCCGTTGGCCCTCTCAGTCTGTTTCACCATGCTTGGCTTCAGCAACACCCTGTTTCCATTCCTGGAAGCCATGTCTCCTGACAGCTAACCCTAACTTGGGTCTTAACCCTAATTTTCTCTTTGGACTGAAACATTTCCCTGTCCACATGGTGTACTAACTGGCAGTATGTTATACTCCTGAATGCCTACTCAGTCTGTTTTACCAATCTAGGCTTCGCCAAAACCCTGGTTACATCCTGGGAAGCCAAGTCTCCCCAACCCTAACCCTAATTTGAGTCTCAGGCCTCATTTCCTTTTGGGACTGAAACATACCGCCGTCCACAAAGGGTACCAAATGTCAGTATGGAAGACATCTTGATGTCCCACTCAGTCTGAATCAGCAAGTTAGGCTTCACCAAGGACCCGTTTCCAACCTGGGAAGCCACATCTCTCCAACCCTAACCCTAACTTGAGACTTAACCTGATTTTCTTGTGCAAATGTAACAAACCCCCATCCTCATGTTGTACTAAAAGACAGTAGGTACACAATTCCTTTGGCCCTCTCAGTCTGTTTCACCATGCTTGGCTTCAGCAACACCCTGTTTCCATTCTGGGAAGCCATGTCTCCTGACAGCTAACCCTAACTTGGGTCTTAACCCTAATTTTCTCTTTGGACTGAAACATTTCCCTGTCCACATGGTGTACTAACTGGCAGTATGTTATACTCCTGAATGCCTACTCAGTCTGTTTTACCAATCTAGGCTTCACCAAAACCCTGGTTACATCCTGGGAAGCCAAGTCTCCCCAACCCTAACCCTAATTTGAGTCTCAACCCTCATTTCCTTTTTGGACTGAAACATACTGCGGTCCACAGAGTGTGCCAAATGTTAGTATGGAAGACATCTTGATGCCCCACTCAGTCTGATTCAGGAAGTTAAGCTTCACCAAGGAGCCGTTTCCAACCTGGGAAGCCACATCTCCCCAACCCTAACCCTAACTTGAGACTTAACCTGATTTTCTTGTGCAAATGTAACAACCCCCCATCCTCATGTTCTACTAAAAGACAATAGGCACACAATTCCTTTGGCCCTCTCAGTCTGTTTCACCATGCTTGGCTTCAGCAACACCCTGTTTCCATTCTGGGAAGCCATGTCTCCTGACCGATAACCCTCACTTGGGTCTTAACCCTAATTTTCTCTTTGGAATGAAACATTTCCCTGTCCACATGGTGTACTCACTGGCAGTATGTTATACTCCGGTTGGCCTACTCAGTCTGTTTTACCAATCTAGGCTTCACCAAAACCCTGGTTACATCCTGGGAAGCCAAGTCTCCCCAACCCTAACCCTAATTTGAGTCTCAGGCCTCATTTTCTTTTGGGACTGAAACATACCGCCGTCCACAGAGTGTACCAAATGTCAGTATGGAAGACATCTTGATGTCCCACTCAGTCTGATTCAGCAAGCTAGGCTTCACCAAGGACCCGTTTCCAACCTGGGAAGCCACATCTCCCCAACCCAACCCTAACTTGAGACTTAACCTGATTTTCTTGTGCAAATGTAACAAACCCCCATCCTCATGTTGTACTAAAAGACAGTAGGCACACAATTCCGTTGGCCCTCTCAGTCTGTTTCACCATGCTTGGCTTCAGCAACACCCTGTTTCCATTCCTGGAAGCCATGTCTCCTGACAGCTAACCCTAACTTGGGTCTTAACCCTAATTTTCTCTTTGGACTGAAACATTTCCCTGTCCACATGGTGTACTAACTGGCAGTATGTTATACTCCTGAATGCCTACTCAGTCTGTTTTACCAATCTAGGCTTCGCCAAAACCCTGGTTACATCCTGGGAAGCCAAGTCTCCCCAACCCTAACCCTAATTTGAGTCTCAGGCCTCATTTCCTTTTGGGACTGAAACATACCGCCGTCCACAAAGGGTACCAAATGTCAGTATGGAAGACATCTTGATGTCCCACTCAGTCTGAATCAGCAAGTTAGGCTTCACCAAGGACCCGTTTCCAACCTGGGAAGCCACATCTCTCCAACCCTAACCCTAACTTGAGACTTAACCTGATTTTCTTGTGCAAATGTAACAAACCCCCATCCTCATGTTGTACTAAAAGACAGTAGGTACACAATTCCTTTGGCCCTCTCAGTCTGTTTCACCATGCTTGGCTTCAGCAACACCCTGTTTCCATTCTGGGAAGCCATGTCTCCTGACAGCTAACCCTAACTTGGGTCTTAACCCTAATTTTCTCTTTGGACTGAAACATTTCCCTGTCCACATGGTGTACTAACTGGCAGTATGTTATACTCCTGAATGCCTACTCAGTCTGTTTTACCAATCTAGGCTTCACCAAAACCCTGGTTACATCCTGGGAAGCCAAGTCTCCCCAACCCTAACCCTAATTTGAGTCTCAACCCTCATTTCCTTTTTGGACTGAAACATACTGCGGTCCACAGAGTGTGCCAAATGTTAGTATGGAAGACATCTTGATGCCCCACTCAGTCTGATTCAGGAAGTTAAGCTTCACCAAGGAGCCGTTTCCAACCTGGGAAGCCACATCTCCCCAACCCTAACCCTAACTTGAGACTTAACCTGATTTTCTTGTGCAAATGTAACAAACCCCCATCCTCATGTTGTACTAAAAGACAGTAGGTACACAATTCCTTTGGCCCTCTCAGTCTGTTTCCCCATGCTTGGCTTCAGCAACACCCTGTTTCCATTCTGGGAAGCCATGTCTCCTGACAGCTAACCCTAACTTGGGTCTTAACCCTAATTTTTTCTTTGGACTGAAACATTTCCCTGTCCACATGGTGTAGTAACTGGCAGTATGTTATACTCCGGATGGCCTACTCAGTCTGTTTTACCAATCTAGGCTTCGCCAAAACCCTGGTTACATCCTGAGAAGCCAAGTCTCCCCAACCCTAACCCTAATTTGAGTCTCAGGCCTCATTTCCTTTTGGGACTGAAACATACCGCCGTCCACAGAGTGTACCAAATGTCAGTATGGAAGACATCTTGATGTCCCACTCAGTCTGATTCAGCAAGCTAGGCTTCACCAAGGACCCGTTTCCAACCTGGGAAGCCACATCTCCCCAACCCAACCCTGACTTGAGACTTAACCTGATTTTCTTGTGCAAATGTAACAAACCCCCATCCTCATGTTGTACTAAAAGACAGTAGGCACACAATTCCGTTGGCCCTCTCAGTCTGTTTCACCATGCTTGGCTTCAGCAACACCCTGTTTCCATTCCTGGAAGCCATGTCTCCTGACAGCTAACCCTAACTTGGGTCTTAACCCTAATTTTCTCTTTGGACTGAAACATTTCCCTGTCCACATGGTGTACTAACTGGCAGTATGTTATACTCCTGAATGCCTACTCAGTCTGTTTTACCAATCTAGGCTTCGCCAAAACCCTGGTTACATCCTGGGAAGCCAAGTCTCCCCAACCCTAACCCTAATTTGAGTCTCAGGCCTCATTTCCTTTTGGGACTGAAACATACCGCCGTCCACAAAGGGTACCAAATGTCAGTATGGAAGACATCTTGATGTCCCACTCAGTCTGAATCAGCAAGTTAGGCTTCACCAAGGACCCGTTTCCAACCTGGGAAGCCACATCTCTCCAACCCTAACCCTAACTTGAGACTTAACCTGATTTTCTTGTGCAAATGTAACAAACCCCCATCCTCATGTTGTACTAAAAGACAGTAGGTACACAATTCCTTTGGCCCTCTCAGTCTGTTTCACCATGCTTGGCTTCAGCAACACCCTGTTTCCATTCTGGGAAGCCATGTCTCCTGACAGCTAACCCTAACTTGGGTCTTAACCCTAATTTTCTCTTTGGACTGAAACATTTCCCTGTCCACATGGTGTACTAACTGGCAATATGTTATACTCCTGAATGCCTACTCAGTCTGTTTTACCAATCTAGGCTTCACCAAAACCCTGGTTACATCCTGGGAAGCCAAGTCTCCCCAACCCTAACCCTAATTTGAGTCTCAACCCTCATTTCCTTTTTGGACTGAAACATACTGCGGTCCACAGAGTGTGCCAAATGTTAGTATGGAAGACATCTTGATGCCCCACTCAGTCTGATTCAGGAAGTTAAGCTTCACCAAGGAGCCGTTTCCAACCTGGGAAGCCACATCTCCCCAACCCTAACCCTAACTTGAGACTTAACCTGATTTTCTTGTGCAAATGTAACAAACCCCCATCCTCATGTTGTACTAAAAGACAGTGGGTACACAATTCCTTTGGCCCTCTCAGTCTGTTTCCCCATGCTTGGCTTCAGCAACACCCTGTTTCCATTCTGGGAAGCCATGTCTCCTGACAGCTAACCCTAACTTGGGTCTTAACCCTAATTTTTTCTTTGGACTGAAACATTTCCCTGTCCACATGGTGTAGTAACTGGCAGTATGTTATACTCCGGATGGCCTACTCAGTCTGTTTTACCAATCTAGGCTTCGCCAAAACCCTGGTTACATCCTGAGAAGCCAAGTCTCCCCAACCCTAACCCTAATTTGAGTCTCAGGCCTCATTTCCTTTTGGGACTGAAACATACCGCCGTCCACAAAGGGTACCAAATGTCAGTATGGAAGACATCTTGATGTCCCACTCAGTCTGAATCAGCAAGTTAGGCTTCACCAAGGACCCGTTTCCAACCTGGGAAGCCACATCTCCCCAACCCTAACCCTAACTTGAGACTTAACCTGATTTTCTTGTGCAAATGTAACAAACCCCCATCCTCATGTTGTACTAAAAGACAGTAGGTACACAATTCCTTTGGCCCTCTCAGTCTGTTTCATCATGCTTGGCTTCAGCAAAACCCTGTTTCCATTCTGGGAAGCCATGTCTCCTGACAGCTAACCCTAACTTGGGTCTTAACCCTAATTTTCTCTTTGGACTGAAACATTTCCCTGTCCACATGGTGTACTCACTGGCAGTATGTTATACTCCTGAATGCCTACTCAGTCTGTTTTACCAATCTAGGCTTCACCAAAACCCTGGTTACATCCTGGGAAGCCAAGTCTCCCCAACCCTAACCCTAATTTGAGTCTCAGGCCTCATTTCCTTTTGGGACTGAAACATACCGCCGTCCACAAAGGGTACCAAATGTCAGTATGGAAGACATCTTGATGTCCCACTCAGTCTGAATCAGCAAGTTAGGCTTCACCAAGGACCCGTTTCCAACCTGGGAAGCCACATCTCCCCAACCCTAACCCTAACTTGAGACTTAACCTGATTTTCTTGTGCAAATGTAACAAACCCCCATCCTCATGTTGTACTAAAAGACAGTAGGTACACAATTCCTTTGGCCCTCTCAGTCTGTTTCATCATGCTTGGCTTCAGCAACACCCTGTTTCCATTCTGGGAAGCCATGTCTCCTGACAGCTAACCCTAACTTGGGTCTTAACCCTAATTTTCTCTTTGGACTGAAACATTTCCCTGTCCACATGGTGTACTAACTGGCAGTATGTTATACTCCTGAATGCCTACTCAGTCTGTTTTACCAATCTAGGCTTCACCAAAACCCTGGTTACATCCTGGGAAGCCAAGTCTCCCCAACCCTATCCCTAATTTGAGTCTCAACCCTCATTTCCTTTTTGGACTGAAACATACTGCGGTCCACAGAGTGTGCCAAATGTTTGTATGGAAGACATCTTGATGCCCCACTCAGTCTGATTCAGGAAGTTAAGCTTCACCAAGGAGCCGTTTCCAACCTGGGAAGCCACATCTCCCCAACCCTAACCCTAACTTGAGACTTAACCTGATTTTCTTGTGCAAATGTAACAAACCCCCATCCTCATGTTGTACTAAAAGACAGTAGGCACACAATTCCTTTGGCCCTCTCAGTCTGTTTCACCATGCTTGGCTTCAGCAACACCCTGTTTCCATTCTGGGAAGCCATGTCTCCTGACAGCTAACCCTAACTTGGGTCTTAACCCTAATTTTCTCTTTGGACTTAAACATTTCCCTGTCCACATGGTGTACTAACTGGCAGTATGTTATACTCCTGAATGCCTACTCAGTCGGTTTTACCAATCTAGGCTTCACCAAAACCCTGGTTACATCCTGGGAAGCCAAGTCTCCCCAACCCTAACCCTAATTTGAGTCTCAGGCCTCATTTCCTTTTGGGACTGAAACGTACTGCGGTCCACAGAGTGTGCCAAATGTTAGTATGGAAGACATCTTGATGCCCCACTCAGTCTGATTCAGGAAGTTAAGCTTCACCAAGGAGCCGTTTCCAACCTGGGAAGCCACATCTCCCCAACCCTAACCCTAACTTGAGACTTAACCTGATTTTCTTGTGCAAATGTAACAACCCCCCATCCTCATGTTGTACTAAAAGACAATAGGCACACAATTCCTTTGGCCCTCTCAGTCTGTTTCACCATGCTTGGCTTCAGCAACACCCTGTTTCCATTCTGGGAAGCCATGTCTCCTGACCAATAACCCTCACTTGAGTCTTAACCCTAATTTTCTCTTTGGAATGAAACATTTCCCTGTCCACATGGTGTACTCACTGGCAGTATGTTATACTCCGGTTGGCCTACTCAGTCTGTTTTACCAATCTAGGCTTCACCAAAACCCTGATTACATCCTGGGAAGCCAAGTCTCCCCAACCCTAACCCTAATTTGAGTCTCAGGCCTCATTTTCTTTTGGGACTGAAACATACCGCCGTCCACAGAGTGTACCAAATGTCAGTATGGAAGACATCTTGATGTCCCACTCAGTCTGATTCAGCAAGCTAGGCTTCACCAAGGACCCGTTTCCAACCTGGGAAGCCACATCTCCCCAACCCAACCCTAACTTGAGACTTAACCTGATTTTCTTGTGCAAATGTAACAAACCCCCATCCTCATGTTGTACTAAAAGACAGTAGGCACACAATTCCTTTGGCCCTCTCAGTCTGTTTCACCATGCTTGGCTTCAGCAACACCCTGTTTCCATTCTGGGAAGCCATGTCTCCTGACAGCTAACCCTAACTTGGGTCTTAACCCTAATTTTTTCTTTGGACTGAAACATTTCCCTGTCCACATGGTGTACTAACTGGCAGTATGTTATACTCCTGAATGCCTACTCAGTCTGTTTTACCAATCTAGGCTTCGCCAAAACCCTGGTTACATCCTGGGAAGCCAAGTCTCCCCAACCCTAACCCTAATTTGAGTCTCAGGCCTCATTTCCTTTTGGGAGTGAAACATACCGCCGTCCACAAAGGGTACCAAATGTCAGTATGGAAGACATCTTGATGTCCCACTCAGTCTGAATCAGCAAGTTAGGCTTCACCAAGGACCCGTTTCCAACCTGGGAAGCCACATCTCCCCAACCCTAACCCTAACTTGAGACTTAACCTGATTTTCTTGTGCAAATGTAACAAACCCCCATCCTCATGTTGTACTAAAAGACAGTAGGTACACAATTCCTTTGGCCCTCTCAGTCTGTTTCACCATGCTTGGCTTCAGCAACACCCTGTTTCCATTCTGGGAAGCCATGTCTCCTGACAGCTAACCCTAACTTGGGTCTTAACCCTAATTTTCTCTTTGGACTGAAACATTTCCCTGTCCACATGGTGTACTCACTGGCAGTATGTTATACTCCTGAATGCCTACTCAGTCTGTTTTACCAATCTAGGCTTCACCAGAACCCTGGTTACATCCTGGGAAGCCAAGTCTCCCCAACCCTAACCCTAATTTGAGTCTCAACCCTCATTTCCTTTTTGGACTGAAACATACTGCGGTCTACAGAGTGTGCCAAATGTTAGTATGGAAGACATCTTGATGCCCCACTCAGTCTGATTCAGGAAGTTAAGCTTCACCAAGGAGCCGTTTCCAACCTGGGAAGCCACATCTCCCCAACCCTAACCCTAACTTGAGACTTAACCTGATTTTCTTGTGCAAATGTAACAAACCCCCATCCTCATGTTGTACTAAAAGACAGTAGGTACACAATTCCTTTGGCCCTCTCAGTCTGTTTCACCATGCTTGGCTTCAGCAACACCCTGTTTCCATTCTGGGAAGCCATGTCTCCTGACAGCTAACCCTAACTTGGGTCTTAACCCTAATTTTCTCTTTGGACTGAAACATTTCCCTGTCCACATGGTGTACTAACTGGCAGTATGTTATACTCCTGAATGCCTACTCAGTCTGTTTTACCAATCTAGGCTTCACCAAAACCCTGGTTACATCCTGGGAAGCCAAGTCTCCCCAACCCTAACCCTAATTTGAGTCTCAGGCCTCATTTCCTTTTGGGACTGAAACGTACTGCGGTCCACAGAGTGTGCCAAATGTTAGTATGGAAGACATCTTGATGCCCCACTCAGTCTGATTCAGGAAGTTAAGCTTCACCAAGGAGCCGTTTCCAACCTGGGAAGCCACATCTCCCCAACCCTAACCCTAACTTGAGACTTAACCTGATTTTCTTGTGCAAATGTAACAACCCCCCATCCTCATGTTGTACTAAAAGACAATAGGCACACAATTCCTTTGGCCCTCTCAGTCTGTTTCACCATGCTTGGCTTCAGCAACACCCTGTTTCCATTCTGGGAAGCCATGTCTCCTGACCGATAACCCTCACTTGAGTCTTAACCCTAATTTTCTCTTTGGAATGAAACATTTCCCTGTCCACATGGTGTACTCACTGGCAGTATGTTATACTCCGGTTGGCCTACTCAGTCTGTTTTACCAATCTAGGCTTCACCAAAACCCTGATTACATCCTGGGAAGCCAAGTCTCCCCAACCCTAACCCTAATTTGAGTCTCAGGCCTCATTTTCTTTTGGGACTGAAACATACCGCCGTCCACAGAGTGTACCAAATGTCAGTATGGAAGACATCTTGATGTCCCACTCAGTCTGATTCAGCAAGCTAGGCTTCACCAAGGACCCGTTTCCAACCTGGGAAGCCACATCTCCCCAACCCAACCCTAACTTGAGACTTAACCTGATTTTCTTGTGCAAATGTAACAAACCCCCATCCTCATGTTGTACTAAAAGACAGTAGGCACACAATTCCTTTGGCCCTCTCAGTCTGTTTCACCATGCTTGGCTTCAGCAACACCCTGTTTCCATTCCGGGAAGCCATGTCTCCTGACCGCTAACCCTAACTTGGGTCTTAACCCTAATTTTCTCTTTGGACTGAAACATTTCCCTGTCCACATGGTGTACTAACTGGCAGTATGTTATACTCCTGAATGCCTACTCAGTCTGTTTTACCAATCTAGGCTTCGCCAAAACCCTGGTTACATCCTGGGAAGCCAAGTCTCCCCAACCCTAACCCTAATTTGAGTCTCAGGCCTCATTTCCTTTTGGGAGTGAAACATACCGCCGTTCACAAAGGGTACCAAATGTCAGTATGGAAGACATCTTGATGTCCCACTCAGTCTGAATCAGCAAGTTAGGCTTCACCAAGGACCCGTTTCCAACCTGGGAAGCCACATCTCCCCAACCCTAACCCTAACTTGAGACTTAACCTGATTTTCTTGTGCAAATGTAACAAACCCCCATCCTCATGTTGTACTAAAAGACAGTAGGTACACAATTCCTTTGGCCCTCTCAGTCTGTTTCACCATGCTTGGCTTCAGCAACACCCTGTTTCCATTCTGGGAAGCCATGTCTCCTGACAGCTAACCCTAACTTGGGTCTTAACCCTAATTTTCTCTTTGGACTGAAACATTTCCCTGTCCACATGGTGTACTCACTGGCAGTATGTTATACTCCTGAATGCCTACTCAGTCTGTTTTACCAATCTAGGCTTCACCAGAACCCTGGTTACATCCTGGGAAGCCAAGTCTCCCCAACCCTAACCCTAATTTGAGTCTCAACCCTCATTTCCTTTTTGGACTGAAACATACTGCGGTCTACAGAGTGTGCCAAATGTTAGTATGGAAGACATCTTGATGCCCCACTCAGTCTGATTCAGGAAGTTAAGCTTCACCAAGGAGCCGTTTCCAACCTGGGAAGCCACATCTCCCCAACCCTAACCCTAACTTGAGACTTAACCTGATTTTCTTGTGCAAATGTAACAAACCCCCATCCTCATGTTGTACTAAAAGACAGTAGGTACACAATTCCTTTGGCCCTCTCAGTCTGTTTCACCATGCTTGGCTTCAGCAACACCCTGTTTCCATTCTGGGAAGCCATGTCTCCTGACAGCTAACCCTAACTTGGGTCTTAACCCTAATTTTCTCTTTGGACTGAAACATTTCCCTGTCCACATGGTGTACTAACTGGCAGTATGTTATACTCCTGAATGCCTACTCAGTCTGTTTTACCAATCTAGGCTTCACCAAAACCCTGGTTACATCCTGGGAAGCCAAGTCTCCCCAACCCTAACCCTAATTTGAGTCTCAACCCTCATTTCCTTTTTGGACTGAAACATACTGCGGTCCACAGAGTGTGCCAAATGTTAGTATGGAAGACATCTTGATGCCCCACTCAGTCTGATTCAGGAAGTTAAGCTTCACCAAGGAGCCGTTTCCAACCTGGGAAGCCACATCTCCCCAACCCTAACCCTAACTTGAGACTTAACCTGATTTTTTTGTGCAAATGTAACAAACCCCCATCCTCATGTTGTACTAAAAGACAGTAGGCACACAATTCCTTTGGCCCTCTCAGTCTGTTTCACCATGCTTGGCTTCAGCAACACCCTGTTTCCATTCTGGGAAGCCATGTCTCCTGACAGCTAACCCTAACTTGGGTCTTAACCCTAATTTTCTCTTTGGACTGAAACATTTCCCTGTCCACATGGTGTACTAACTGGCAGTATGTTATACTCCGGATGGCCTACTCAGTCTGTTTTACCAATCTAGGCTTCGCCAAAACCCTGGTTACATCCTGAGAAGCCAAGTCTCCCCAACCCTAACCCTAATTTGAGTCTCAGGCCTCATTTCCTTTTGGGACTGAAACATACCGCCGTCCACAAAGGGTACCAAATGTCAGTATGGAAGACATCTTGATGTCCCACTCAGTCTGAATCAGCAAGTTAGGCTTCACCAAGGACCCGTTTCCAACCTGGGAAGCCACATCTCCCCAACCCTAACCCTAACTTGAGACTTAACCTGATTTTCTTGTGCAAATGTAACAAACCCCCATCCTCATGTTGTACTAAAAGACAGTAGGTACACAATTCCTTTGGCCCTCTCAGTCTGTTTCATCATGCTTGGCTTCAGCAAAACCCTGTTTCCATTCTGGGAAGCCATGTCTCCTGACAGCTAACCCTAACTTGGGTCTTAACCCTAATTTTCTCTTTGGACTGAAACATTTCCCTGTCCACATGGTGTACTAACTGGCAGTATGTTATACTCCTGAATGCCTACTCAGTCTGTTTTACCAATCTAGGCTTCGCCAAAACCCTGGTTACATCCTGGGAAGCCAAGTCTCCCCAACCCTAACCCTAATTTGAGTCTCAGGCCTCATTTCCTTTTGGGACTGAAACATACCGCCGTCCACAAAGGGTACCAAATGTCAGTATGGAAGACATCTTGATGTCCCACTCAGTCTGAATCAGCAAGTTAGGCTTCACCAAGGACCCGTTTCCAACCTGGGAAGCCACATCTCTCCAACCCTAACCCTAACTTGAGACTTAACCTGATTTTCTTGTGCAAATGTAACAAACCCCCATCCTCATGTTGTACTAAAAGACAGTAGGTACACAATTCCTTTGGCCCTCTCAGTCTGTTTCACCATGCTTGGCTTCAGCAACACCCTGTTTCCATTCTGGGAAGCCATGTCTCCTGACAGCTAACCCTAACTTGGGTCTTAACCCTAATTTTCTCTTTGGACTGAAACATTTCCCTGTCCACATGGTGTACTAACTGGCAGTATGTTATACTCCTGAATGCCTACTCAGTCTGTTTTACCAATCTAGGCTTCACCAAAACCCTGGTTACATCCTGGGAAGCCAAGTCTCCCCAACCCTAACCCTAATTTGAGTCTCAACCCTCATTTCCTTTTTGGACTGAAACATACTGCGGTCCACAGAGTGTGCCAAATGTTAGTATGGAAGACATCTTGATGCCCCACTCAGTCTGATTCAGGAAGTTAAGCTTCACCAAGGAGCCGTTTCCAACCTGGGAAGCCACATCTCCCCAACCCTAACCCTACCTTGAGACTTAACCTGATTTTCTTGTGCAAATGTAACAAACCCCCATCCTCATGTTGTACTAAAAGACAGTAGGTACACAATTCCTTTGGCCCTCTCAGTCTGTTTCCCCATGCTTGGCTTCAGCAACACCCTGTTTCCATTCTGGGAAGCCATGTCTCCTGACAGCTAACCCTAACTTGGGTCTTAACCCTAATTTTTTCTTTGGACTGAAACATTTCCCTGTCCACATGGTGTAGTAACTGGCAGTATGTTATACTCCGGATGGCCTACTCAGTCTGTTTTACCAATCTAGGCTTCGCCAAAACCCTGGTTACATCCTGAGAAGCCAAGTCTCCCCAACCCTAACCCTAATTTGAGTCTCAGGCCTCATTTCCTTTTGGGACTGAAACATACCGCCGTCCACAAAGGGTACCAAATGTCAGTATGGAAGACATCTTGATGTCCCACTCAGTCTGAATCAGCAAGTTAGGCTTCACCAAGGACCCGTTTCCAACCTGGGAAGCCACATCTCCCCAACCCTAACCCTAACTTGAGACTTAACCTGATTTTCTTGTGCAAATGTAACAAACCCCCATCCTCATGTTGTACTAAAAGACAGTAGGTACACAATTCCTTTGGCCCTCTCAGTCTGTTTCATCATGCTTGGCTTCAGCAAAACCCTGTTTCCATTCTGGGAAGCCATGTCTCCTGACAGCTAACCCTAACTTGGGTCTTAACCCTAATTTTCTCTTTGGACTGAAACATTTCCCTGTCCACATGGTGTACTCACTGGCAGTATGTTATACTCCTGAATGCCTACTCAGTCTGTTTTACCAATCTAGGCTTCACCAAAACCCTGGTTACATCCTGGGAAGCCAAGTCTCCCCAACCCTAACCCTAATTTGAGTCTCAGGCCTCATTTCCTTTTGGGACTGAAACATACCGCCGTCCACAAAGGGTACCAAATGTCAGTATGGAAGACATCTTGATGTCCCACTCAGTCTGAATCAGCAAGTTAGGCTTCACCAAGGACCCGTTTCCAACCTGGGAAGCCACATCTCCCCAACCCTAACCCTAACTTGAGACTTAACCTGATTTTCTTGTGCAAATGTAACAAACCCCCATCCTCATGTTGTACTAAAAGACAGTAGGTACACAATTCCTTTGGCCCTCTCAGTCTGTTTCATCATGCTTGGCTTCAGCAACACCCTGTTTCCATTCTGGGAAGCCATGTCTCCTGACAGCTAACCCTAACTTGGGTCTTAACCCTAATTTTCTCTTTGGACTGAAACATTTCCCTGTCCACATGGTGTACTAACTGGCAGTATGTTATACTCCTGAATGCCTACTCAGTCTGTTTTACCAATCTAGGCTTCACCAAAACCCTGGTTACATCCTGGGAAGCCAAGTCTCCCCAACCCTATCCCTAATTTGAGTCTCAACCCTCATTTCCTTTTTGGACTGAAACATACTGCGGTCCACAGAGTGTGCCAAATGTTTGTATGGAAGACATCTTGATGCCCGACTCAGTCTGATTCAGGAAGTTAAGCTTCACCAAGGAGCCGTTTCCAACCTGGGAAGCCACATCTCCCCAACCCTAACCCTAACTTGAGACTTAACCTGATTTTCTTGTGCAAATGTAACAAACCCCCATCCTCATGTTGTACTAAAAGACAGTAGGCACACAATTCCTTTGGCCCTCTCAGTCTGTTTCACCATGCTTGGCTTCAGCAACACCCTGTTTCCATTCTGGGAAGCCATGTCTCCTGACAGCTAACCCTAACTTGGGTCTTAACCCTAATTTTCTCTTTGGACTTAAACATTTCCCTGTCCACATGGTGTACTAACTGGCAGTATGTTATACTCCTGAATGCCTACTCAGTCGGTTTTACCAATCTAGGCTTCACCAAAACCCTGGTTACATCCTGGGAAGCCAAGTCTCCCCAACCCTAACCCTAATTTGAGTCTCAGGCCTCATTTCCTTTTGGGACTGAAACATACCGCCGTCCACAAAGGGTACCAAATGTCAGTATGGAAGACATCTTGATGTCCCACTCAGTCTGAATCAGCAAGTTAGGCTTCACCAAGGACCCGTTTCCAACCTGGGAAGCCACATCTCCCCAACCCTAACCCTAACTTGAGACTTAACCTGATTTTCTTGTGCAAATGTAACAAACCCCCATCCTCATGTTGTACTAAAAGACAGTAGGTACACAATTCCTTTGGCCCTCTCAGTCTGTTTCATCATGCTTGGCTTCAGCAAAACCCTGTTTCCATTCTGGGAAGCCATGTCTCCTGACAGCTAACCCTAACTTGGGTCTTAACCCTAATTTTCTCTTTGGACTGAAACATTTCCCTGTCCACATGGTGTACTCACTGGCAGTATGTTATACTCCTGAATGCCTACTCAGTCTGTTTTACCAATCTAGGCTTCACCAAAACCCTGGTTACATCCTGGGAAGCCAAGTCTCCCCAACCCTAACCCTAATTTGAGTCTCAGGCCTCATTTCCTTTTGGGACTGAAACATACCGCCGTCCACAAAGGGTACCAAATGTCAGTATGGAAGACATCTTGATGTCCCACTCAGTCTGAATCAGCAAGTTAGGCTTCACCAAGGACCCGTTTCCAACCTGGGAAGCCACATCTCCCCAACCCTAACCCTAACTTGAGACTTAACCTGATTTTCTTGTGCAAATGTAACAAACCCCCATCCTCATGTTGTACTAAAAGACAGTAGGTACACAATTCCTTTGGCCCTCTCAGTCTGTTTCATCATGCTTGGCTTCAGCAACACCCTGTTTCCATTCTGGGAAGCCATGTCTCCTGACAGCTAACCCTAACTTGGGTCTTAACCCTAATTTTCTCTTTGGACTGAAACATTTCCCTGTCCACATGGTGTACTAACTGGCAGTATGTTATACTCCTGAATGCCTACTCAGTCTGTTTTACCAATCTAGGCTTCACCAAAACCCTGGTTACATCCTGGGAAGCCAAGTCTCCCCAACCCTATCCCTAATTTGAGTCTCAACCCTCATTTCCTTTTTGGACTGAAACATACTGCGGTCCACAAAGGGTACCAAATGTCAGTATGGAAGACATCTTGATGTCCCACTCAGTCTGAATCAGCAAGTTAGGCTTCACCAAGGACCCGTTTCCAACCTGGGAAGCCACATCTCTCCAACCCTAACCCTAACTTGAGACTTAACCTGATTTTCTTGTGCAAATGTAACAAACCCCCATCCTCATGTTGTACTAAAAGACAGTAGGTACACAATTCCTTTGGCCCTCTCAGTCTGTTTCACCATGCTTGGCTTCAGCAACACCCTGTTTCCATTCTGGGAAGCCATGTCTCCTGACAGCTAACCCTAACTTGGGTCTTAACCCTAATTTTCTCTTTGGACTGAAACATTTCCCTGTCCACATGGTGTACTAACTGGCAGTATGTTATACTCCTGAATGCCTACTCAGTCTGTTTTACCAATCTAGGCTTCACCAAAACCCTGGTTACATCCTGGGAAGCCAAGTCTCCCCAACCCTAACCCTAATTTGAGTCTCAACCCTCATTTCCTTTTTGGACTGAAACATACTGCGGTCCACAGAGTGTGCCAAATGTTAGTATGGAAGACATCTTGATGCCCCACTCAGTCTGATTCAGGAAGTTAAGCTTCACCAAGGAGCCGTTTCCAACCTGGGAAGCCACATCTCCCCAACCCTAACCCTAACTTGAGACTTAACCTGATTTTCTTGTGCAAATGTAACAAACCCCCATCCTCATGTTGTACTAAAAGACAGTAGGTACACAATTCCTTTGGCCCTCTCAGTCTGTTTCCCCATGCTTGGCTTCAGCAACACCCTGTTTCCATTCTGGGAAGCCATGTCTCCTGACAGCTAACCCTAACTTGGGTCTTAACCCTAATTTTTTCTTTGGACTGAAACATTTCCCTGTCCACATGGTGTAGTAACTGGCAGTATGTTATACTCCGGATGGCCTACTCAGTCTGTTTTACCAATCTAGGCTTCGCCAAAACCCTGGTTACATCCAGAGAAGCCAAGTCTCCCCAACCCTAACCCTAATTTGAGTCTCAGGCCTCATTTCCTTTTGGGACTGAAACATACCGCCGTCCACAGAGTGTACCAAATGTCAGTATGGAAGACATCTTGATGTCCCACTCAGTCTGATTCAGCAAGCTAGGCTTCACCAAGGACCCGTTTCCAACCTGGGAAGCCACATCTCCCCAACCCAACCCTGACTTGAGACTTAACCTGATTTTCTTGTGCAAATGTAACAAACCCCCATCCTCATGTTGTACTAAAAGACAGTAGGCACACAATTCCGTTGGCCCTCTCAGTCTGTTTCACCATGCTTGGCTTCAGCAACACCCTGTTTCCATTCCTGGAAGCCATGTCTCCTGACAGCTAACCCTAACTTGGGTCTTAACCCTAATTTTCTCATTGGACTGAAACATTTCCCTGTCCACATGGTGTACTAACTGGCAGTATGTTATACTCCTGAATGCCTACTCAGTCTGTTTTACCAATCTAGGCTTCGCCAAAACCCTGGTTACATCCTGGGAAGCCAAGTCTCCCCAACCCTAACCCTAATTTGAGTCTCAGGCCTCATTTCCTTTTGGGACTGAAACATACCGCCGTCCACAAAGGGTACCAAATGTCAGTATGGAAGACATCTTGATGTCCCACTCAGTCTGAATCAGCAAGTTAGGCTTCACCAAGGACCCGTTTCCAACCTGGGAAGCCACATCTCTCCAACCCTAACCCTAACTTGAGACTTAACCTGATTTTCTTGTGCAAATGTAACAAACCCCCATCCTCATGTTGTACTAAAAGACAGTAGGTACACAATTCCTTTGGCCCTCTCAGTCTGTTTCACCATGCTTGGCTTCAGCAACACCCTGTTTCCATTCTGGGAAGCCATGTCTCCTGACAGCTAACCCTAACTTGGGTCTTAACCCTAATTTTCTCTTTGGACTGAAACATTTCCCTGTCCACATGGTGTACTAACTGGCAGTATGTTATACTCCTGAATGCCTACTCAGTCTGTTTTACCAATCTAGGCTTCACCAAAACCCTGGTTACATCCTGGGAAGCCAAGTCTCCCCAACCCTAACCCTAATTTGAGTCTCAACCCTCATTTCCTTTTTGGACTGAAACATACTGCGGTCCACAGAGTGTGCCAAATGTTAGTATGGAAGACATCTTGATGCCCCACTCAGTCTGATTCAGGAAGTTAAGCTTCACCAAGGAGCCGTTTCCAACCTGGGAAGCCACATCTCCCCAACCCTAACCCTAACTTGAGACTTAACCTGATTTTCTTGTGCAAATGTAACAAACCCCCATCCTCATGTTGTACTAAAAGACAGTGGGTACACAATTCCTTTGGCCCTCTCAGTCTGTTTCCCCATGCTTGGCTTCAGCAACACCCTGTTTCCATTCTGGGAAGCCATGTCTCCTGACAGCTAACCCTAACTTGGGTCTTAACCCTAATTTTTTCTTTGGACTGAAACATTTCCCTGTCCACATGGTGTAGTAACTGGCAGTATGTTATACTCCGGATGGCCTACTCAGTCTGTTTTACCAATCTAGGCTTCGCCAAAACCCTGGTTACATCCTGAGAAGCCAAGTCTCCCCAACCCTAACCCTAATTTGAGTCTCAGGCCTCATTTCCTTTTGGGACTGAAACATACCGCCGTCCACAAAGGGTACCAAATGTCAGTATGGAAGACATCTTGATGTCCCACTCAGTCTGAATCAGCAAGTTAGGCTTCACCAAGGACACGTTTCCAACCTGGGAAGCCACATCTCCCCAACCCTAACCCTAACTTGAGACTTAACCTGATTTTCTTGTGCAAATGTAACAAACCCCCATCCTCATGTTGTACTAAAAGACAGTAGGTACACAATTCCTTTGGCCCTCTCAGTCTGTTTCATCATGCTTGGCTTCAGCAAAACCCTGTTTCCATTCTGGGAAGCCATGTCTCCTGACAGCTAACCCTAACTTGGGTCTTAACCCTAATTTTCTCTTTGGACTGAAACATTTCCCTGTCCACATGGTGTACTCACTGGCAGTATGTTATACTCCTGAATGCCTACTCAGTCTGTTTTACCAATCTAGGCTTCACCAAAACCCTGGTTACATCCTGGGAAGCCAAGTCTCCCCAACCCTAACCCTAATTTGAGTCTCAGGCCTCATTTCCTTTTGGGACTGAAACATACCGCCGTCCACAAAGGGTACCAAATGTCAGTATGGAAGACATCTTGATGTCCCACTCAGTCTGAATCAGCAAGTTAGGCTTCACCAAGGACCCGTTTCCAACCTGGGAAGCCACATCTCCCCAACCCTAACCCTAACTTGAGACTTAACCTGATTTTCTTGTGCAAATGTAACAAACCCCCATCCTCATGTTGTACTAAAAGACAGTAGGTACACAATTCCTTTGGCCCTCTCAGTCTGTTTCATCATGCTTGGCTTCAGCAACACCCTGTTTCCATTCTGGGAAGCCATGTCTCCTGACAGCTAACCCTAACTTGGGTCTTAACCCTAATTTTCTCTTTGGACTGAAACATTTCCCTGTCCACATGGTGTACTAACTGGCAGTATGTTATACTCCTGAATGCCTACTCAGTCTGTTTTACCAATCTAGGCTTCACCAAAACCCTGGTTACATCCTGGGAAGCCAAGTCTCCCCAACCCTATCCCTAATTTGAGTCTCAACCCTCATTTCCTTTTTGGACTGAAACATACTGCGGTCCACAGAGTGTGCCAAATGTTTGTATGGAAGACATCTTGATGCCCGACTCAGTCTGATTCAGGAAGTTAAGCTTCACCAAGGAGCCGTTTCCAACCTGGGAAGCCACATCTCCCCAACCCTAACCCTAACTTGAGACTTAACCTGATTTTCTTGTGCAAATGTAACAAACCCCCATCCTCATGTTGTACTAAAAGACAGTAGGCACACAATTCCTTTGGCCCTCTCAGTCTGTTTCACCATGCTTGGCTTCAGCAACACCCTGTTTCCATTCTGGGAAGCCATGTCTCCTGACAGCTAACCCTAACTTGGGTCTTAACCCTAATTTTCTCTTTGGACTTAAACATTTCCCTGTCCACATGGTGTACTAACTGGCAGTATGTTATACTCCTGAATGCCTACTCAGTCGGTTTTACCAATCTAGGCTTCACCAAAACCCTGGTTACATCCTGGGAAGCCAAGTCTCCCCAACCCTAACCCTAATTTGAGTCTCAGGCCTCATTTCCTTTTGGGACTGAAACGTACTGCGGTCCACAGAGTGTGCCAAATGTTAGTATGGAAGACATCTTGATGCCCCACTCAGTCTGATTCAGGAAGTTAAGCTTCACCAAGGAGCCGTTTCCAACCTGGGAAGCCACATCTCCCCAACCCTAACCCTAACTTGAGACTTAACCTGATTTTCTTGTGCAAATGTAACAACCCCCCATCCTCATGTTGTACTAAAAGACAATAGGCACACAATTCCTTTGGCCCTCTCAGTCTGTTTCACCATGCTTGGCTTCAGCAACACCCTGTTTCCATTCTGGGAAGCCATGTCTCCTGACCGATAACCCTCACTTGAGTCTTAACCCTAATTTTCTCTTTGGAATGAAACATTTCCCTGTCCACATGGTGTACTCACTGGCAGTATGTTATACTCCGGTTGGCCTACTCAGTCTGTTTTACCAATCTAGGCTTCACCAAAACCCTGATTACATCCTGGGAAGCCAAGTCTCCCCAACCCTAACCCTAATTTGAGTCTCAGGCCTCATTTTCTTTTGGGACTGAAACATACCGCCGTCCACAGAGTGTACCAAATGTCAGTATGGAAGACATCTTGATGTCCCACTCAGTCTGATTCAGCAAGCTAGGCTTCACCAAGGACCCGTTTCCAACCTGGGAAGCCACATCTCCCCAACCCAACCCTAACTTGAGACTTAACCTGATTTTCTTGTGCAAATGTAACAAACCCCCATCCTCATGTTGTACTAAAAGACAGTAGGCACACAATTCCTTTGGCCCTCTCAGTCTGTTTCACCATGCTTGGCTTCAGCAACACCCTGTTTCCATTCTGGGAAGCCATGTCTCCTGACAGCTAACCCTAACTTGGGTCTTAACCCTAATTTTTTCTTTGGACTGAAACATTTCCCTGTCCACATGGTGTACTAACTGGCAGTATGTTATACTCCGGATGGCCTACTCAGTCTGTTTTACCAATCTAGGCTTCGCCAAAACCCTGGTTACATCCTGGGAAGCCAAGTCTCCCCAACCCTAACCCTAATTTGAGTCTCAGGCCTCATTTCCTTTTGGGAGTGAAACATACCGCCGTCCACAAAGGGTACCAAATGTCAGTATGGAAGACATCTTGATGTCCCACTCAGTCTGAATCAGCAAGTTAGGCTTCACCAAGGACCCGTTTCCAACCTGGGAAGCCACATCTCCCCAACCCTAACCCTAACTTGAGACTTAACCTGATTTTCTTGTGCAAATGTAACA
This sequence comes from Heloderma suspectum, assembly GCF_057233095.1. NCBI lineage: Eukaryota > Metazoa > Chordata > Lepidosauria > Squamata > Helodermatidae > Heloderma > Heloderma suspectum. The sequence continues at coordinate 149,205,578 of NC_139461.1, forward strand.
AACCCCCATCCTCATGTTGTACTAAAAGACAGTAGGTACACAATTCCTTTGGCCCTCTCAGTCTGTTTCACCATGCTTGGCTTCAGCAACACCCTGTTTCCATTCTGGGAAGCCATGTCTCCTGACAGCTAACCCTAACTTGGGTCTTAACCCTAATTTTCTCTTTGGACTGAAACATTTCCCTGTCCACATGGTGTACTCACTGGCAGTATGTTATACTCCTGAATGCCTACTCAGTCTGTTTTACCAATCTAGGCTTCACCAGAACCCTGGTTACATCCTGGGAAGCCAAGTCTCCCCAACCCTAACCCTAATTTGAGTCTCAACCCTCATTTCCTTTTTGGACTGAAACATACTGCGGTCTACAGAGTGTGCCAAATGTTAGTATGGAAGACATCTTGATGCCCCACTCAGTCTGATTCAGGAAGTTAAGCTTCACCAAGGAGCCGTTTCCAACCTGGGAAGCCACATCTCCCCAACCCTAACCCTAACTTGAGACTTAACCTGATTTTCTTGTGCAAATGTAACAAACCCCCATCCTCATGTTGTACTAAAAGACAGTAGGTACACAATTCCTTTGGCCCTCTCAGTCTGTTTCACCATGCTTGGCTTCAGCAACACCCTGTTTCCATTCTGGGAAGCCATGTCTCCTGACAGCTAACCCTAACTTGGGTCTTAACCCTAATTTTCTCTTTGGACTGAAACATTTCCCTGTCCACATGGTGTACTAACTGGCAGTATGTTATACTCCTGAATGCCTACTCAGTCTGTTTTACCAATCTAGGCTTCACCAAAACCCTGGTTACATCCTGGGAAGCCAAGTCTCCCCAACCCTAACCCTAATTTGAGTCTCAGGCCTCATTTCCTTTTGGGACTGAAACGTACTGCGGTCCACAGAGTGTGCCAAATGTTAGTATGGAAGACATCTTGATGCCCCACTCAGTCTGATTCAGGAAGTTAAGCTTCACCAAGGAGCCGTTTCCAACCTGGGAAGCCACATCTCCCCAACCCTAACCCTAACTTGAGACTTAACCTGATTTTCTTGTGCAAATGTAACAACCCCCCATCCTCATGTTGTACTAAAAGACAATAGGCACACAATTCCTTTGGCCCTCTCAGTCTGTTTCACCATGCTTGGCTTCAGCAACACCCTGTTTCCATTCTGGGAAGCCATGTCTCCTGACCGATAACCCTCACTTGAGTCTTAACCCTAATTTTCTCTTTGGAATGAAACATTTCCCTGTCCACATGGTGTACTCACTGGCAGTATGTTATACTCCGGTTGGCCTACTCAGTCTGTTTTACCAATCTAGGCTTCACCAAAACCCTGATTACATCCTGGGAAGCCAAGTCTCCCCAACCCTAACCCTAATTTGAGTCTCAGGCCTCATTTTCTTTTGGGACTGAAACATACCGCCGTCCACAGAGTGTACCAAATGTCAGTATGGAAGACATCTTGATGTCCCACTCAGTCTGATTCAGCAAGCTAGGCTTCACCAAGGACCCGTTTCCAACCTGGGAAGCCACATCTCCCCAACCCAACCCTAACTTGAGACTTAACCTGATTTTCTTGTGCAAATGTAACAAACCCCCATCCTCATGTTGTACTAAAAGACAGTAGGCACACAATTCCTTTGGCCCTCTCAGTCTGTTTCACCATGCTTGGCTTCAGCAACACCCTGTTTCCATTCCGGGAAGCCATGTCTCCTGACCGCTAACCCTAACTTGGGTCTTAACCCTAATTTTCTCTTTGGACTGAAACATTTCCCTGTCCACATGGTGTACTAACTGGCAGTATGTTATACTCCTGAATGCCTACTCAGTCTGTTTTACCAATCTAGGCTTCGCCAAAACCCTGGTTACATCCTGGGAAGCCAAGTCTCCCCAACCCTAACCCTAATTTGAGTCTCAGGCCTCATTTCCTTTTGGGAGTGAAACATACCACCGTTCACAAAGGGTACCAAATGTCAGTATGGAAGACATCTTGATGTCCCACTCAGTCTGAATCAGCAAGTTAGGCTTCACCAAGGACCCGTTTCCAACCTGGGAAGCCACATCTCCCCAACCCTAACCCTAACTTGAGACTTAACCTGATTTTCTTGTGCAAATGTAACAAACCCCCATCCTCATGTTGTACTAAAAGACAGTAGGTACACAATTCCTTTGGCCCTCTCAGTCTGTTTCACCATGCTTGGCTTCAGCAACACCCTGTTTCCATTCTGGGAAGCCATGTCTCCTGACAGCTAACCCTAACTTGGGTCTTAACCCTAATTTTCTCTTTGGACTGAAACATTTCCCTGTCCACATGGTGTACTAACTGGCAGTATGTTATACTCCTGAATGCCTACTCAGTCTGTTTTACCAATCTAGGCTTCGCCAAAACCCTGGTTACATCCTGGGAAGCCAAGTCTCCCCAACCCTAACCCTAATTTGAGTCTCAGGCCTCATTTCCTTTTGGGAGTGAAACATACCGCCGTCCACAAAGGGTACCAAATGTCAGTATGGAAGACATCTTGATGTCCCACTCAGTCTGAATCAGCAAGTTAGGCTTCACCAAGGACCCGTTTCCAACCTGGGAAGCCACATCTCCCCAACCCTAACCCTAACTTGAGACTTAACCTGATTTTCTTGTGCAAATGTAACAAACCCCCATCCTCATGTTGTACTAAAAGACAGTAGGTACACAATTCCTTTGGCCCTCTCAGTCTGTTTCACCATGCTTGGCTTCAGCAACACCCTGTTTCCATTCTGGGAAGCCATGTCTCCTGACAGCTAACCCTAACTTGGGTCTTAACCCTAATTTTCTCTTTGGACTGAAACATTTCCCTGTCCACATGGTGTACTCACTGGCAGTATGTTATACTCCTGAATGCCTACTCAGTCTGTTTTACCAATCTAGGCTTCACCAGAACCCTGGTTACATCCTGGGAAGCCAAGTCTCCCCAACCCTAACCCTAATTTGAGTCTCAACCCTCATTTCCTTTTTGGACTGAAACATACTGCGGTCTACAGAGTGTGCCAAATGTTAGTATGGAAGACATCTTGATGCCCCACTCAGTCTGATTCAGGAAGTTAAGCTTCACCAAGGAGCCGTTTCCAACCTGGGAAGCCACATCTCCCCAACCCTAACCCTAACTTGAGACTTAACCTGATTTTCTTGTGCAAATGTAACAAACCCCCATCCTCATGTTGTACTAAAAGACAGTAGGTACACAATTCCTTTGGCCCTCTCAGTCTGTTTCACCATGCTTGGCTTCAGCAACACCCTGTTTCCATTCTGGGAAGCCATGTCTCCTGACAGCTAACCCTAACTTGGGTCTTAACCCTAATTTTCTCTTTGGACTGAAACATTTCCCTGTCCACATGGTGTACTAACTGGCAGTATGTTATACTCCTGAATGCCTACTCAGTCTGTTTTACCAATCTAGGCTTCACCAAAACCCTGGTTACATCCTGGGAAGCCAAGTCTCCCCAACCCTAACCCTAATTTGAGTCTCAACCCTCATTTCCTTTTTGGACTGAAACATACTGCGGTCCACAGAGTGTGCCAAATGTTAGTATGGAAGACATCTTGATGCCCCACTCAGTCTGATTCAGGAAGTTAAGCTTCACCAAGGAGCCGTTTCCAACCTGGGAAGCCACATCTCCCCAACCCTAACCCTAACTTGAGACTTAACCTGATTTTTTTGTGCAAATGTAACAAACCCCCATCCTCATGTTGTACTAAAAGACAGTAGGCACACAATTCCTTTGGCCCTCTCAGTCTGTTTCACCATGCTTGGCTTCAGCAACACCCTGTTTCCATTCTGGGAAGCCATGTCTCCTGACAGCTAACCCTAACTTGGGTCTTAACCCTAATTTTCTCTTTGGACTGAAACATTTCCCTGTCCACATGGTGTACTAACTGGCAGTATGTTATACTCCGGATGGCCTACTCAGTCTGTTTTACCAATCTAGGCTTCGCCAAAACCCTGGTTACATCCTGAGAAGCCAAGTCTCCCCAACCCTAACCCTAATTTGAGTCTCAGGCCTCATTTCCTTTTGGGACTGAAACATACCGCCGTCCACAAAGGGTACCAAATGTCAGTATGGAAGACATCTTGATGTCCCACTCAGTCTGAATCAGCAAGTTAGGCTTCACCAAGGACCCGTTTCCAACCTGGGAAGCCACATCTCCCCAACCCTAACCCTAACTTGAGACTTAACCTGATTTTCTTGTGCAAATGTAACAAACCCCCATCCTCATGTTGTACTAAAAGACAGTAGGTACACAATTCCTTTGGCCCTCTCAGTCTGTTTCATCATGCTTGGCTTCAGCAAAACCCTGTTTCCATTCTGGGAAGCCATGTCTCCTGACAGCTAACCCTAACTTGGGTCTTAACCCTAATTTTCTCTTTGGACTGAAACATTTCCCTGTCCACATGGTGTACTAACTGGCAGTATGTTATACTCCTGAATGCCTACTCAGTCTGTTTTACCAATCTAGGCTTCGCCAAAACCCTGGTTACATCCTGGGAAGCCAAGTCTCCCCAACCCTAACCCTAATTTGAGTCTCAGGCCTCATTTCCTTTTGGGACTGAAACATACCGCCGTCCACAAAGGGTACCAAATGTCAGTATGGAAGACATCTTGATGTCCCACTCAGTCTGAATCAGCAAGTTAGGCTTCACCAAGGACCCGTTTCCAACCTGGGAAGCCACATCTCTCCAACCCTAACCCTAACTTGAGACTTAACCTGATTTTCTTGTGCAAATGTAACAAACCCCCATCCTCATGTTGTACTAAAAGACAGTAGGTACACAATTCCTTTGGCCCTCTCAGTCTGTTTCACCATGCTTGGCTTCAGCAACACCCTGTTTCCATTCTGGGAAGCCATGTCTCCTGACAGCTAACCCTAACTTGGGTCTTAACCCTAATTTTCTCTTTGGACTGAAACATTTCCCTGTCCACATGGTGTACTAACTGGCAGTATGTTATACTCCTGAATGCCTACTCAGTCTGTTTTACCAATCTAGGCTTCACCAAAACCCTGGTTACATCCTGGGAAGCCAAGTCTCCCCAACCCTATCCCTAATTTGAGTCTCAACCCTCATTTCCTTTTTGGACTGAAACATACTGCGGTCCACAGAGTGTGCCAAATGTTTGTATGGAAGACATCTTGATGCCCGACTCAGTCTGATTCAGGAAGTTAAGCTTCACCAAGGAGCCGTTTCCAACCTGGGAAGCCACATCTCCCCAACCCTAACCCTAACTTGAGACTTAACCTGATTTTCTTGTGCAAATGTAACAAACCCCCATCCTCATGTTGTACTAAAAGACAGTAGGCACACAATTCCTTTGGCCCTCTCAGTCTGTTTCACCATGCTTGGCTTCAGCAACACCCTGTTTCCATTCTGGGAAGCCATGTCTCCTGACAGCTAACCCTAACTTGGGTCTTAACCCTAATTTTCTCTTTGGACTGAAACATTTCCCTGTCCACATGGTGTACTAACTGGCAGTATGTTATACTCCTGAATGCCTACTCAGTCGGTTTTACCAATCTAGGCTTCACCAAAACCCTGGTTACATCCTGGGAAGCCAAGTCTCCCCAACCCTAACCCTAATTTGAGTCTCAGGCCTCATTTCCTTTTGGGACTGAAACATACCGCCGTCCACAAAGGGTACCAAATGTCAGTATGGAAGACATCTTGATGTCCCACTCAGTCTGAATCAGCAAGTTAGGCTTCACCAAGGACCCGTTTCCAACCTGGGAAGCCACATCTCCCCAACCCTAACCCTAACTTGAGACTTAACCTGATTTTCTTGTGCAAATGTAACAAACCCCCATCCTCATGTTGTACTAAAAGACAGTAGGTACACAATTCCTTTGGCCCTCTCAGTCTGTTTCATCATGCTTGGCTTCAGCAAAACCCTGTTTCCATTCTGGGAAGCCATGTCTCCTGACCGCTAACCCTAACTTGGGTCTTAACCCTAATTTTCTCTTTGGACTGAAACATTTCCCTGTCCACATGGTGTACTCACTGGCAGTATGTTATACTCCTGAATGCCTACTCAGTCTGTTTTACCAATCTAGGCTTCACCAAAACCCTGGTTACATCCTGGGAAGCCAAGTCTCCCCAACCCTAACCCTAATTTGAGTCTCAGGCCTCATTTCCTTTTGGGACTGAAACATACCGCCGTCCACAAAGGGTACCAAATGTCAGTATGGAAGACATCTTGATGTCCCACTCAGTCTGAATCAGCAAGTTAGGCTTCACCAAGGACCCGTTTCCAACCTGGGAAGCCACATCTCCCCAACCCTAACCCTAACTTGAGACTTAACCTGATTTTCTTGTGCAAATGTAACAAACCCCCATCCTCATGTTGTACTAAAAGACAGTAGGTACACAATTCCTTTGGCCCTCTCAGTCTGTTTCATCATGCTTGGCTTCAGCAACACCCTGTTTCCATTCTGGGAAGCCATGTCTCCTGACAGCTAACCCTAACTTGGGTCTTAACCCTAATTTTCTCTTTGGACTGAAACATTTCCCTGTCCACATGGTGTACTAACTGGCAGTATGTTATACTCCTGAATGCCTACTCAGTCTGTTTTACCAATCTAGGCTTCACCAAAACCCTGGTTACATCCTGGGAAGCCAAGTCTCCCCAACCCTATCCCTAATTTGAGTCTCAACCCTCATTTCCTTTTTGGACTGAAACATACTGCGGTCCACAGAGTGTGCCAAATGTTTGTATGGAAGACATCTTGATGCCCGACTCAGTCTGATTCAGGAAGTTAAGCTTCACCAAGGAGCCGTTTCCAACCTGGGAAGCCACATCTCCCCAACCCTAACCCTAACTTGAGACTTAACCTGATTTTCTTGTGCAAATGTAACAAACCCCCATCCTCATGTTGTACTAAAAGACAGTAGGCACACAATTCCTTTGGCCCTCTCAGTCTGTTTCACCATGCTTGGCTTCAGCAACACCCTGTTTCCATTCTGGGAAGCCATGTCTCCTGACAGCTAACCCTAACTTGGGTCTTAACCCTAATTTTCTCTTTGGACTTAAACATTTCCCTGTCCACATGGTGTACTAACTGGCAGTATGTTATACTCCTGAATGCCTACTCAGTCGGTTTTACCAATCTAGGCTTCACCAAAACCCTGGTTACATCCTGGGAAGCCAAGTCTCCCCAACCCTAACCCTAATTTGAGTCTCAGGCCTCATTTCCTTTTGGGACTGAAACGTACTGCGGTCCACAGAGTGTGCCAAATGTTAGTATGGAAGACATCTTGATGCCCCACTCAGTCTGATTCAGGAAGTTAAGCTTCACCAAGGAGCCGTTTCCAACCTGGGAAGCCACATCTCCCCAACCCTAACCCTAACTTGAGACTTAACCTGATTTTCTTGTGCAAATGTAACAACCCCCCATCCTCATGTTGTACTAAAAGACAATAGGCACACAATTCCTTTGGCCCTCTCAGTCTGTTTCACCATGCTTGGCTTCAGCAACACCCTGTTTCCATTCTGGGAAGCCATGTCTCCTGACCGATAACCCTCACTTGAGTCTTAACCCTAATTTTCTCTTTGGAATGAAACATTTCCCTGTCCACATGGTGTACTCACTGGCAGTATGTTATACTCCGGTTGGCCTACTCAGTCTGTTTTACCAATCTAGGCTTCACCAAAACCCTGATTACATCCTGGGAAGCCAAGTCTCCCCAACCCTAACCCTAATTTGAGTCTCAGGCCTCATTTTCTTTTGGGACTGAAACATACCGCCGTCCACAGAGTGTACCAAATGTCAGTATGGAAGACATCTTGATGTCCCACTCAGTCTGATTCAGCAAGCTAGGCTTCACCAAGGACCCGTTTCCAACCTGGGAAGCCACATCTCCCCAACCCAACCCTAACTTGAGACTTAACCTGATTTTCTTGTGCAAATGTAACAAACCCCCATCCTCATGTTGTACTAAAAGACAGTAGGCACACAATTCCTTTGGCCCTCTCAGTCTGTTTCACCATGCTTGGCTTCAGCAACACCCTGTTTCCATTCCGGGAAGCCATGTCTCCTGACAGCTAACCCTAACTTGGGTCTTAACCCTAATTTTCTCTTTGGACTGAAACATTTCCCTGTCCACATGGTGTACTAACTGGCAGTATGTTATACTCCTGAATGCCTACTCAGTCTGTTTTACCAATCTAGGCTTCGCCAAAACCCTGGTTACATCCTGGGAAGCCAAGTCTCCCCAACCCTAACCCTAATTTGAGTCTCAGGCCTCATTTCCTTTTGGGAGTGAAACATACCGCCGTTCACAAAGGGTACCAAATGTCAGTATGGAAGACATCTTGATGTCCCACTCAGTCTGAATCAGCAAGTTAGGCTTCACCAAGGACCCGTTTCCAACCTGGGAAGCCACATCTCCCCAACCCTAACCCTAACTTGAGACTTAACCTGATTTTCTTGTGCAAATGTAACAAACCCCCATCCTCATGTTGTACTAAAAGACAGTAGGTACACAATTCCTTTGGCCCTCTCAGTCTGTTTCACCATGCTTGGCTTCAGCAACACCCTGTTTCCATTCTGGGAAGCCATGTCTCCTGACAGCTAACCCTAACTTGGGTCTTAACCCTAATTTTCTCTTTGGACTGAAACATTTCCCTGTCCACATGGTGTACTAACTGGCAGTATGTTATACTCCTGAATGCCTACTCAGTCTGTTTTACCAATCTAGGCTTCGCCAAAACCCTGGTTACATCCTGGGAAGCCAAGTCTCCCCAACCCTAACCCTAATTTGAGTCTCAGGCCTCATTTCCTTTTGGGAGTGAAACATACCGCCGTCCACAAAGGGTACCAAATGTCAGTATGGAAGACATCTTGATGTCCCACTCAGTCTGAATCAGCAAGTTAGGCTTCACCAAGGACCCGTTTCCAACCTGGGAAGCCACATCTCCCCAACCCTAACCCTAACTTGAGACTTAACCTGATTTTCTTGTGCAAATGTAACAAACCCCCATCCTCATGTTGTACTAAAAGACAGTAGGTACACAATTCCTTTGGCCCTCTCAGTCTGTTTCACCATGCTTGGCTTCAGCAACACCCTGTTTCCATTCTGGGAAGCCATGTCTCCTGACAGCTAACCCTAACTTGGGTCTTAACCCTAATTTTCTCTTTGGACTGAAACATTTCCCTGTCCACATGGTGTACTCACTGGCAGTATGTTATACTCCTGAATGCCTACTCAGTCTGTTTTACCAATCTAGGCTTCACCAGAACCCTGGTTACATCCTGGGAAGCCAAGTCTCCCCAACCCTAACCCTAATTTGAGTCTCAACCCTCATTTCCTTTTTGGACTGAAACATACTGCGGTCTACAGAGTGTGCCAAATGTTAGTATGGAAGACATCTTGATGCCCCACTCAGTCTGATTCAGGAAGTTAAGCTTCACCAAGGAGCCGTTTCCAACCTGGGAAGCCACATCTCCCCAACCCTAACCCTAACTTGAGACTTAACCTGATTTTCTTGTGCAAATGTAACAAACCCCCATCCTCATGTTGTACTAAAAGACAGTAGGTACACAATTCCTTTGGCCCTCTCAGTCTGTTTCACCATGCTTGGCTTCAGCAACACCCTGTTTCCATTCTGGGAAGCCATGTCTCCTGACAGCTAACCCTAACTTGGGTCTTAACCCTAATTTTCTCTTTGGACTGAAACATTTCCCTGTCCACATGGTGTACTAACTGGCAGTATGTTATACTCCTGAATGCCTACTCAGTCTGTTTTACCAATCTAGGCTTCACCAAAACCCTGGTTACATCCTGGGAAGCCAAGTCTCCCCAACCCTAACCCTAATTTGAGTCTCAACCCTCATTTCCTTTTTGGACTGAAACATACTGCGGTCCACAGAGTGTGCCAAATGTTAGTATGGAAGACATCTTGATGCCCCACTCAGTCTGATTCAGGAAGTTAAGCTTCACCAAGGAGCCGTTTCCAACCTGGGAAGCCACATCTCCCCAACCCTAACCCTAACTTGAGACTTAACCTGATTTTTTTGTGCAAATGTAACAAACCCCCATCCTCATGTTGTACTAAAAGACAGTAGGCACACAATTCCTTTGGCCCTCTCAGTCTGTTTCCCCATGCTTGGCTTCAGCAACACCCTGTTTCCATTCTGGGAAGCCATGTCTCCTGACAGCTAACCCTAACTTGGGTCTTAACCCTAATTTTCTCTTTGGACTGAAACATTTCCCTGTCCACATGGTGTACTAACTGGCAGTATGTTATACTCCGGATGGCCTACTCAGTCTGTTTTACCAATCTAGGCTTCGCCAAAACCCTGGTTACATCCTGAGAAGCCAAGTCTCCCCAACCCTAACCCTAATTTGAGTCTCAGGCCTCATTTCCTTTTGGGACTGAAACATACCGCCGTCCACAAAGGGTACCAAATGTCAGTATGGAAGACATCTTGATGTCCCACTCAGTCTGAATCAGCAAGTTAGGCTTCACCAAGGACCCGTTTCCAACCTGGGAAGCCACATCTCCCCAACCCTAACCCTAACTTGAGACTTAACCTGATTTTCTTGTGCAAATGTAACAAACCCCCATCCTCATGTTGTACTAAAAGACAGTAGGTACACAATTCCTTTGGCCCTCTCAGTCTGTTTCATCATGCTTGGCTTCAGCAAAACCCTGTTTCCATTCTGGGAAGCCATGTCTCCTGACAGCTAACCCTAACTTGGGTCTTAACCCTAATTTTCTCTTTGGACTGAAACATTTCCCTGTCCACATGGTGTACTAACTGGCAGTATGTTATACTCCTGAATGCCTACTCAGTCTGTTTTACCAATCTAGGCTTCGCCAAAACCCTGGTTACATCCTGGGAAGCCAAGTCTCCCCAACCCTAACCCTAATTTGAGTCTCAGGCCTCATTTCCTTTTGGGACTGAAACATACCGCCGTCCACAAAGGGTACCAAATGTCAGTATGGAAGACATCTTGATGTCCCACTCAGTCTGAATCAGCAAGTTAGGCTTCACCAAGGACCCGTTTCCAACCTGGGAAGCCACATCTCTCCAACCCTAACCCTAACTTGAGACTTAACCTGATTTTCTTGTGCAAATGTAACAAACCCCCATCCTCATGTTGTACTAAAAGACAGTAGGTACACAATTCCTTTGGCCCTCTCAGTCTGTTTCACCATGCTTGGCTTCAGCAACACCCTGTTTCCATTCTGGGAAGCCATGTCTCCTGACAGCTAACCCTAACTTGGGTCTTAACCCTAATTTTCTCTTTGGACTGAAACATTTCCCTGTCCACATGGTGTACTAACTGGCAGTATGTTATACTCCTGAATGCCTACTCAGTCTGTTTTACCAATCTAGGCTTCACCAAAACCCTGGTTACATCCTGGGAAGCCAAGTCTCCCCAACCCTAACCCTAATTTGAGTCTCAACCCTCATTTCCTTTTTGGACTGAAACATACTGCGGTCCACAGAGTGTGCCAAATGTTAGTATGGAAGACATCTTGATGCCCCACTCAGTCTGATTCAGGAAGTTAAGCTTCACCAAGGAGCCGTTTCCAACCTGGGAAGCCACATCTCCCCAACCCTAACCCTACCTTGAGACTTAACCTGATTTTCTTGTGCAAATGTAACAAACCCCCATCCTCATGTTGTACTAAAAGACAGTAGGTACACAATTCCTTTGGCCCTCTCAGTCTGTTTCCCCATGCTTGGCTTCAGCAACACCCTGTTTCCATTCTGGGAAGCCATGTCTCCTGACAGCTAACCCTAACTTGGGTCTTAACCCTAATTTTTTCTTTGGACTGAAACATTTCCCTGTCCACATGGTGTAGTAACTGGCAGTATGTTATACTCCGGATGGCCTACTCAGTCTGTTTTACCAATCTAGGCTTCGCCAAAACCCTGGTTACATCCTGAGAAGCCAAGTCTCCCCAACCCTAACCCTAATTTGAGTCTCAGGCCTCATTTCCTTTTGGGACTGAAACATACCGCCGTCCACAAAGGGTACCAAATGTCAGTATGGAAGACATCTTGATGTCCCACTCAGTCTGAATCAGCAAGTTAGGCTTCACCAAGGACCCGTTTCCAACCTGGGAAGCCACATCTCCCCAACCCTAACCCTAACTTGAGACTTAACCTGATTTTCTTGTGCAAATGTAACAAACCCCCATCCTCATGTTGTACTAAAAGACAGTAGGTACACAATTCCTTTGGCCCTCTCAGTCTGTTTCATCATGCTTGGCTTCAGCAAAACCCTGTTTCCATTCTGGGAAGCCATGTCTCCTGACAGCTAACCCTAACTTGGGTCTTAACCCTAATTTTCTCTTTGGACTGAAACATTTCCCTGTCCACATGGTGTACTAACTGGCAGTATGTTATACTCCTGAATGCCTACTCAGTCTGTTTTACCAATCTAGGCTTCACCAAAACCCTGGTTACATCCTGGGAAGCCAAGTCTCCCCAACCCTAACCCTAATTTGAGTCTCAGGCCTCATTTCCTTTTGGGACTGAAACATACCGCCGTCCACAAAGGGTACCAAATGTCAGTATGGAAGACATCTTGATGTCCCACTCAGTCTGAATCAGCAAGTTAGGCTTCACCAAGGACCCGTTTCCAACCTGGGAAGCCACATCTCCCCAACCCTAACCCTAACTTGAGACTTAACCTGATTTTCTTGTGCAAATGTAACAAACCCCCATCCTCATGTTGTACTAAAAGACAGTAGGTACACAATTCCTTTGGCCCTCTCAGTCTGTTTCATCATGCTTGGCTTCAGCAACACCCTGTTTCCATTCTGGGAAGCCATGTCTCCTGACCGCTAACCCTAACTTGGGTCTTAACCCTAATTTTCTCTTTGGACTGAAACATTTCCCTGTCCACATGGTGTACTAACTGGCAGTATGTTATACTCCTGAATGCCTACTCAGTCTGTTTTACCAATCTAGGCTTCACCAAAACCCTGGTTACATCCTGGGAAGCCAAGTCTCCCCAACCCTATCCCTAATTTGAGTCTCAACCCTCATTTCCTTTTTGGACTGAAACATACTGCGGTCCACAGAGTGTGCCAAATGTTTGTATGGAAGACATCTTGATGCCCGACTCAGTCTGATTCAGGAAGTTAAGCTTCACCAAGGAGCCGTTTCCAACCTGGGAAGCCACATCTCCCCAACCCTAACCCTAACTTGAGACTTAACCTGATTTTCTTGTGCAAATGTAACAAACCCCCATCCTCATGTTGTACTAAAAGACAGTAGGCACACAATTCCTTTGGCCCTCTCAGTCTGTTTCACCATGCTTGGCTTCAGCAACACCCTGTTTCCATTCTGGGAAGCCATGTCTCCTGACAGCTAACCCTAACTTGGGTCTTAACCCTAATTTTCTCTTTGGACTTAAACATTTCCCTGTCCACATGGTGTACTAACTGGCAGTATGTTATACTCCTGAATGCCTACTCAGTCGGTTTTACCAATCTAGGCTTCACCAAAACCCTGGTTACATCCTGGGAAGCCAAGTCTCCCCAACCCTAACCCTAATTTGAGTCTCAGGCCTCATTTCCTTTTGGGAGTGAAACATACCGCCGTCCACAAAGGGTACCAAATGTCAGTATGGAAGACATCTTGATGTCCCACTCAGTCTGAATCAGCAAGTTAGGCTTCACCAAGGACCCGTTTCCAACCTGGGAAGCCACATCTCCCCAACCCTAACCCTAACTTGAGACTTAACCTGATTTTCTTGTGCAAATGTAACAAACCCCCATCCTCATGTTGTACTAAAAGACAGTAGGTACACAATTCCTTTGGCCCTCTCAGTCTGTTTCACCATGCTTGGCTTCAGCAACACCCTGTTTCCATTCTGGGAAGCCATGTCTCCTGACAGCTAACCCTAACTTGGGTCTTAACCCTAATTTTCTCTTTGGACTGAAACATTTCCCTGTCCACATGGTGTACTCACTGGCAGTATGTTATACTCCTGAATGCCTACTCAGTCTGTTTTACCAATCTAGGCTTCACCAGAACCCTGGTTACATCCTGGGAAGCCAAGTCTCCCCAACCCTAACCCTAATTTGAGTCTCAACCCTCATTTCCTTTTTGGACTGAAACATACTGCGGTCTACAGAGTGTGCCAAATGTTAGTATGGAAGACATCTTGATGCCCCACTCAGTCTGATTCAGGAAGTTAAGCTTCACCAAGGAGCCGTTTCCAACCTGGGAAGCCACATCTCCCCAACCCTAACCCTAACTTGAGACTTAACCTGATTTTCTTGTGCAAATGTAACAAACCCCCATCCTCATGTTGTACTAAAAGACAGTAGGTACACAATTCCTTTGGCCCTCTCAGTCTGTTTCACCATGCTTGGCTTCAGCAACACCCTGTTTCCATTCTGGGAAGCCATGTCTCCTGACAGCTAACCCTAACTTGGGTCTTAACCCTAATTTTCTCTTTGGACTGAAACATTTCCCTGTCCACATGGTGTACTAACTGGCAGTATGTTATACTCCTGAATGCCTACTCAGTCTGTTTTACCAATCTAGGCTTCACCAAAACCCTGGTTACATCCTGGGAAGCCAAGTCTCCCCAACCCTAACCCTAATTTGAGTCTCAACCCTCATTTCCTTTTTGGACTGAAACATACTGCGGTCCACAGAGTGTGCCAAATGTTAGTATGGAAGACATCTTGATGCCCCACTCAGTCTGATTCAGGAAGTTAAGCTTCACCAAGGAGCCGTTTCCAACCTGGGAAGCCACATCTCCCCAACCCTAACCCTAACTTGAGACTTAACCTGATTTTTTTGTGCAAATGTAACAAACCCCCATCCTCATGTTGTACTAAAAGACAGTAGGCACACAATTCCTTTGGCCCTCTCAGTCTGTTTCCCCATGCTTGGCTTCAGCAACACCCTGTTTCCATTCTGGGAAGCCATGTCTCCTGACAGCTAACCCTAACTTGGGTCTTAACCCTAATTTTCTCTTTGGACTGAAACATTTCCCTGTCCACATGGTGTACTAACTGGCAGTATGTTATACTCCGGATGGCCTACTCAGTCTGTTTTACCAATCTAGGCTTCGCCAAAACCCTGGTTACATCCTGAGAAGCCAAGTCTCCCCAACCCTAACCCTAATTTGAGTCTCAGGCCTCATTTCCTTTTGGGACTGAAACATACCGCCGTCCACAAAGGGTACCAAATGTCAGTATGGAAGACATCTTGATGTCCCACTCAGTCTGAATCAGCAAGTTAGGCTTCACCAAGGACCCGTTTCCAACCTGGGAAGCCACATCTCCCCAACCCTAACCCTAACTTGAGACTTAACCTGATTTTCTTGTGCAAATGTAACAAACCCCCATCCTCATGTTGTACTAAAAGACAGTAGGTACACAATTCCTTTGGCCCTCTCAGTCTGTTTCATCATGCTTGGCTTCAGCAAAACCCTGTTTCCATTCTGGGAAGCCATGTCTCCTGACAGCTAACCCTAACTTGGGTCTTAACCCTAATTTTCTCTTTGGACTGAAACATTTCCCTGTCCACATGGTGTACTAACTGGCAGTATGTTATACTCCTGAATGCCTACTCAGTCTGTTTTACCAATCTAGGCTTCGCCAAAACCCTGGTTACATCCTGGGAAGCCAAGTCTCCCCAACCCTAACCCTAATTTGAGTCTCAGGCCTCATTTCCTTTTGGGACTGAAACATACCGCCATCCACAAAGGGTACCAAATGTCAGTATGGAAGACATCTTGATGTCCCACTCAGTCTGAATCAGCAAGTTAGGCTTCACCAAGGACCCGTTTCCAACCTGGGAAGCCACATCTCTCCAACCCTAACCCTAACTTGAGACTTAACCTGATTTTCTTGTGCAAATGTAACAAACCCCCATCCTCATGTTGTACTAAAAGACAGTAGGTACACAATTCCTTTGGCCCTCTCAGTCTGTTTCACCATGCTTGGCTTCAGCAACACCCTGTTTCCATTCTGGGAAGCCATGTCTCCTGACAGCTAACCCTAACTTGGGTCTTAACCCTAATTTTCTCTTTGGACTGAAACATTTCCCTGTCCACATGGTGTACTAACTGGCAGTATGTTATACTCCTGAATGCCTACTCAGTCTGTTTTACCAATCTAGGCTTCACCAAAACCCTGGTTACATCCTGGGAAGCCAAGTCTCCCCAACCCTAACCCTAATTTGAGTCTCAACCCTCATTTCCTTTTTGGACTGAAACATACTGCGGTCCACAGAGTGTGCCAAATGTTAGTATGGAAGACATCTTGATGCCCCACTCAGTCTGATTCAGGAAGTTAAGCTTCACCAAGGAGCCGTTTCCAACCTGGGAAGCCACATCTCCCCAACCCTAACCCTACCTTGAGACTTAACCTGATTTTCTTGTGCAAATGTAACAAACCCCCATCCTCATGTTGTACTAAAAGACAGTAGGTACACAATTCCTTTGGCCCTCTCAGTCTGTTTCCCCATGCTTGGCTTCAGCAACACCCTGTTTCCATTCTGGGAAGCCATGTCTCCTGACAGCTAACCCTAACTTGGGTCTTAACCCTAATTTTTTCTTTGGACTGAAACATTTCCCTGTCCACATGGTGTAGTAACTGGCAGTATGTTATACTCCGGATGGCCTACTCAGTCTGTTTTACCAATCTAGGCTTCGCCAAAACCCTGGTTACATCCTGAGAAGCCAAGTCTCCCCAACCCTAACCCTAATTTGAGTCTCAGGCCTCATTTCCTTTTGGGACTGAAACATACCGCCGTCCACAAAGGGTACCAAATGTCAGTATGGAAGACATCTTGATGTCCCACTCAGTCTGAATCAGCAAGTTAGGCTTCACCAAGGACCCGTTTCCAACCTGGGAAGCCACATCTCCCCAACCCTAACCCTAACTTGAGACTTAACCTGATTTTCTTGTGCAAATGTAACAAACCCCCATCCTCATGTTGTACTAAAAGACAGTAGGTACACAATTCCTTTGGCCCTCTCAGTCTGTTTCATCATGCTTGGCTTCAGCAAAACCCTGTTTCCATTCTGGGAAGCCATGTCTCCTGACAGCTAACCCTAACTTGGGTCTTAACCCTAATTTTCTCTTTGGACTGAAACATTTCCCTGTCCACATGGTGTACTAACTGGCAGTATGTTATACTCCTGAATGCCTACTCAGTCTGTTTTACCAATCTAGGCTTCACCAAAACCCTGGTTACATCCTGGGAAGCCAAGTCTCCCCAACCCTAACCCTAATTTGAGTCTCAGGCCTCATTTCCTTTTGGGACTGAAACATACCGCCGTCCACAAAGGGTACCAAATTTCAGTATGGAAGACATCTTGATGTCCCACTCAGTCTGAATCAGCAAGTTAGGCTTCACCAAGGACCCGTTTCCAACCTGGGAAGCCACATCTCCCCAACCCTAACCCTAACTTGAGACTTAACCTGATTTTCTTGTGCAAATGTAACAAACCCCCATCCTCATGTTGTACTAAAAGACAGTAGGTACACAATTCCTTTGGCCCTCTCAGTCTGTTTCATCATGCTTGGCTTCAGCAACACCCTGTTTCCATTCTGGGAAGCCATGTCTCCTGACAGCTAACCCTAACTTGGGTCTTAACCCTAATTTTCTCTTTGGACTGAAACATTTCCCTGTCCACATGGTGTAGTAACTGGCAGTATGTTATACTCCGGATGGCCTACTCAGTCTGTTTTACCAATCTAGGCTTCGCCAAAACCCTGGTTACATCCTGAGAAGCCAAGTCTCCCCAACCCTAACCCTAATTTGAGTCTCAGGCCTCATTTCCTTTTGGGACTGAAACATACCGCCGTCCACAAAGGGTACCAAATGTCAGTATGGAAGACATCTTGATGTCCCACTCAGTCTGAATCAGCAAGTTAGGCTTCACCAAGGACCCGTTTCCAACCTGGGAAGCCACATCTCCCCAACCCTAACCCTAACTTGAGACTTAACCTGATTTTCTTGTGCAAATGTAACAAACCCCCATCCTCATGTTGTACTAAAAGACAGTAGGTACACAATTCCTTTGGCCCTCTCAGTCTGTTTCATCATGCTTGGCTTCAGCAAAACCCTGTTTCCATTCTGGGAAGCCATGTCTCCTGACAGCTAACCCTAACTTGGGTCTTAACCCTAATTTTCTCTTTGGACTGAAACATTTCCCTGTCCACATGGTGTACTAACTGGCAGTATGTTATACTCCTGAATGCCTACTCAGTCTGTTTTACCAATCTAGGCTTCACCAAAACCCTGGTTACATCCTGGGAAGCCAAGTCTCCCCAACCCTAACCCTAATTTGAGTCTCAGGCCTCATTTCCTTTTGGGACTGAAACATACCGCCGTCCACAAAGGGTACCAAATGTCAGTATGGAAGACATCTTGATGTCCCACTCAGTCTGAATCAGCAAGTTAGGCTTCACCAAGGACCCGTTTCCAACCTGGGAAGCCACATCTCCCCAACCCTAACCCTAACTTGAGACTTAACCTGATTTTCTTGTGCAAATGTAACAAACCCCCATCCTCATGTTGTACTAAAAGACAGTAGGTACACAATTCCTTTGGCCCTCTCAGTCTGTTTCATCATGCTTGGCTTCAGCAACACCCTGTTTCCATTCTGGGAAGCCATGTCTCCTGACAGCTAACCCTAACTTGGGTCTTAACCCTAATTTTCTCTTTGGACTGAAACATTTCCCTGTCCACATGGTGTACTAACTGGCAGTATGTTATACTCCTGAATGCCTACTCAGTCTGTTTTACCAATCTAGGCTTCACCAAAACCCTGGTTACATCCTGGGAAGCCAAGTCTCCCCAACCCTATCCCTAATTTGAGTCTCAACCCTCATTTCCTTTTTGGACTGAAACATACTGCGGTCCACAGAGTGTGCCAAATGTTTGTATGGAAGACATCTTGATGCCCGACTCAGTCTGATTCAGGAAGTTAAGCTTCACCAAGGAGCCGTTTCCAACCTGGGAAGCCACATCTCCCCAACCCTAACCCTAACTTGAGACTTAACCTGATTTTCTTGTGCAAATGTAACAAACCCCCATCCTCATGTTGTACTAAAAGACAGTAGGCACACAATTCCTTTGGCCCTCTCAGTCTGTTTCACCATGCTTGGCTTCAGCAACACCCTGTTTCCATTCTGGGAAGCCATGTCTCCTGACAGCTAACCCTAACTTGGGTCTTAACCCTAATTTTCTCTTTGGACTTAAACATTTCCCTGTCCACATGGTGTACTAACTGGCAGTATGTTATACTCCTGAATGCCTACTCAGTCGGTTTTACCAATCTAGGCTTCACCAAAACCCTGGTTACATCCTGGGAAGCCAAGTCTCCCCAACCCTAACCCTAATTTGAGTCTCAGGCCTCATTTCCTTTTGGGACTGAAACATACCGCCGTCCACAAAGGGTACCAAATGTCAGTATGGAAGACATCTTGATGTCCCACTCAGTCTGAATCAGCAAGTTAGGCTTCACCAAGGACCCGTTTCCAACCTGGGAAGCCACATCTCCCCAACCCTAACCCTAACTTGAGACTTAACCTGATTTTCTTGTGCAAATGTAACAAACCCCCATCCTCATGTTGTACTAAAAGACAGTAGGTACACAATTCCTTTGGCCCTCTCAGTCTGTTTCATCATGCTTGGCTTCAGCAAAACCCTGTTTCCATTCTGGGAAGCCATGTCTCCTGACCGCTAACCCTAACTTGGGTCTTAACCCTAATTTTCTCTTTGGACTGAAACATTTCCCTGTCCACATGGTGTACTCACTGGCAGTATGTTATACTCCTGAATGCCTACTCAGTCTGTTTTACCAATCTAGGCTTCACCAAAACCCTGGTTACATCCTGGGAAGCCAAGTCTCCCCAACCCTAACCCTAATTTGAGTCTCAGGCCTCATTTCCTTTTGGGACTGAAACATACCGCCGTCCACAAAGGGTACCAAATGTCAGTATGGAAGACATCTTGATGTCCCACTCAGTCTGAATCAGCAAGTTAGGCTTCACCAAGGACCCGTTTCCAACCTGGGAAGCCACATCTCCCCAACCCTAACCCTAACTTGAGACTTAACCTGATTTTCTTGTGCAAATGTAACAAACCCCCATCCTCATGTTGTACTAAAAGACAGTAGGTACACAATTCCTTTGGCCCTCTCAGTCTGTTTCATCATGCTTGGCTTCAGCAACACCCTGTTTCCATTCTGGGAAGCCATGTCTCCTGACAGCTAACCCTAACTTGGGTCTTAACCCTAATTTTCTCTTTGGACTGAAACATTTCCCTGTCCACATGGTGTACTAACTGGCAGTATGTTATACTCCTGAATGCCTACTCAGTCTGTTTTACCAATCTAGGCTTCACCAAAACCCTGGTTACATCCTGGGAAGCCAAGTCTCCCCAACCCTATCCCTAATTTGAGTCTCAACCCTCATTTCCTTTTTGGACTGAAACATACTGCGGTCCACAGAGTGTGCCAAATGTTTGTATGGAAGACATCTTGATGCCCGACTCAGTCTGATTCAGGAAGTTAAGCTTCACCAAGGAGCCGTTTCCAACCTGGGAAGCCACATCTCCCCAACCCTAACCCTAACTTGAGACTTAACCTGATTTTCTTGTGCAAATGTAACAAACCCCCATCCTCATGTTGTACTAAAAGACAGTAGGCACACAATTCCTTTGGCCCTCTCAGTCTGTTTCACCATGCTTGGCTTCAGCAACACCCTGTTTCCATTCTGGGAAGCCATGTCTCCTGACAGCTAACCCTAACTTGGGTCTTAACCCTAATTTTCTCTTTGGACTTAAACATTTCCCTGTCCACATGGTGTACTAACTGGCAGTATGTTATACTCCTGAATGCCTACTCAGTCGGTTTTACCAATCTAGGCTTCACCAAAACCCTGGTTACATCCTGGGAAGCCAAGTCTCCCCAACCCTAACCCTAATTTGAGTCTCAGGCCTCATTTCCTTTTGGGACTGAAACGTACTGCGGTCCACAGAGTGTGCCAAATGTTAGTATGGAAGACATCTTGATGCCCCACTCAGTCTGATTCAGGAAGTTAAGCTTCACCAAGGAGCCGTTTCCAACCTGGGAAGCCACATCTCCCCAACCCTAACCCTAACTTGAGACTTAACCTGATTTTCTTGTGCAAATGTAACAACCCCCCATCCTCATGTTGTACTAAAAGACAATAGGCACACAATTCCTTTGGCCCTCTCAGTCTGTTTCACCATGCTTGGCTTCAGCAACACCCTGTTTCCATTCTGGGAAGCCATGTCTCCTGACCGATAACCCTCACTTGAGTCTTAACCCTAATTTTCTCTTTGGAATGAAACATTTCCCTGTCCACATGGTGTACTCACTGGCAGTATGTTATACTCCGGTTGGCCTACTCAGTCTGTTTTACCAATCTAGGCTTCACCAAAACCCTGATTACATCCTGGGAAGCCAAGTCTCCCCAACCCTAACCCTAATTTGAGTCTCAGGCCTCATTTTCTTTTGGGACTGAAACATACCGCCGTCCACAGAGTGTACCAAATGTCAGTATGGAAGACATCTTGATGTCCCACTCAGTCTGATTCAGCAAGCTAGGCTTCACCAAGGACCCGTTTCCAACCTGGGAAGCCACATCTCCCCAACCCAACCCTAACTTGAGACTTAACCTGATTTTCTTGTGCAAATGTAACAAACCCCCATCCTCATGTTGTACTAAAAGACAGTAGGCACACAATTCCTTTGGCCCTCTCAGTCTGTTTCACCATGCTTGGCTTCAGCAACACCCTGTTTCCATTCTGGGAAGCCATGTCTCCTGACAGCTAACCCTAACTTGGGTCTTAACCCTAATTTTCTCTTTGGACTGAAACATTTCCCTGTCCACATGGTGTACTAACTGGCAGTATGTTATACTCCTGAATGCCTACTCAGTCTGTTTTACCAATCTAGGCTTCGCCAAAACCCTGGTTACATCCTGGGAAGCCAAGTCTCCCCAACCCTAACCCTAATTTGAGTCTCAGGCCTCATTTCCTTTTGGGAGTGAAACATACCGCCGTCCACAAAGGGTACCAAATGTCAGTATGGAAGACATCTTGATGTCCCACTCAGTCTGAATCAGCAAGTTAGGCTTCACCAAGGACCCGTTTCCAACCTGGGAAGCCACATCTCCCCAACCCTAACCCTAACTTGAGACTTAACCTGATTTTCTTGTGCAAATGTAACAAACCCCCATCCTCATGTTGTACTAAAAGACAGTAGGTACACAATTCCTTTGGCCCTCTCAGTCTGTTTCACCATGCTTGGCTTCAGCAACACCCTGTTTCCATTCTGGGAAGCCATGTCTCCTGACAGCTAACCCTAACTTGGGTCTTAACCCTAATTTTCTCTTTGGACTGAAACATTTCCCTGTCCACATGGTGTACTCACTGGCAGTATGTTATACTCCTGAATGCCTACTCAGTCTGTTTTACCAATCTAGGCTTCACCAGAACCCTGGTTACATCCTGGGAAGCCAAGTCTCCCCAACCCTAACCCTAATTTGAGTCTCAACCCTCATTTCCTTTTTGGACTGAAACATACTGCGGTCTACAGAGTGTGCCAAATGTTAGTATGGAAGACATCTTGATGCCCCACTCAGTCTGATTCAGGAAGTTAAGCTTCACCAAGGAGCCGTTTCCAACCTGGGAAGCCACATCTCCCCAACCCTAACCCTAACTTGAGACTTAACCTGATTTTCTTGTGCAAATGTAACAAACCCCCATCCTCATGTTGTACTAAAAGACAGTAGGTACACAATTCCTTTGGCCCTCTCAGTCTGTTTCACCATGCTTGGCTTCAGCAACACCCTGTTTCCATTCTGGGAAGCCATGTCTCCTGACAGCTAACCCTAACTTGGGTCTTAACCCTAATTTTCTCTTTGGACTGAAACATTTCCCTGTCCACATGGTGTACTAACTGGCAGTATGTTATACTCCTGAATGCCTACTCAGTCTGTTTTACCAATCTAGGCTTCACCAAAACCCTGGTTACATCCTGGGAAGCCAAGTCTCCCCAACCCTAACCCTAATTTGAGTCTCAGGCCTCATTTCCTTTTGGGACTGAAACGTACTGCGGTCCACAGAGTGTGCCAAATGTTAGTATGGAAGACATCTTGATGCCCCACTCAGTCTGATTCAGGAAGTTAAGCTTCACCAAGGAGCCGTTTCCAACCTGGGAAGCCACATCTCCCCAACCCTAACCCTAACTTGAGACTTAACCTGATTTTCTTGTGCAAATGTAACAACCCCCCATCCTCATGTTGTACTAAAAGACAATAGGCACACAATTCCTTTGGCCCTCTCAGTCTGTTTCACCATGCTTGGCTTCAGCAACACCCTGTTTCCATTCTGGGAAGCCATGTCTCCTGACCGATAACCCTCACTTGAGTCTTAACCCTAATTTTCTCTTTGGAATGAAACATTTCCCTGTCCACATGGTGTACTCACTGGCAGTATGTTATACTCCGGTTGGCCTACTCAGTCTGTTTTACCAATCTAGGCTTCGCCAAAACCCTGATTACATCCTGGGAAGCCAAGTCTCCCCAACCCTAACCCTAATTTGAGTCTCAGGCCTCATTTTCTTTTGGGACTGAAACATACCGCCGTCCACAGAGTGTACCAAATGTCAGTATGGAAGACATCTTGATGTCCCACTCAGTCTGATTCAGCAAGCTAGGCTTCACCAAGGACCCGTTTCCAACCTGGGAAGCCACATCTCCCCAACCCAACCCTAACTTGAGACTTAACCTGATTTTCTTGTGCAAATGTAACAAACCCCCATCCTCATGTTGTACTAAAAGACAGTAGGCACACAATTCCTTTGGCCCTCTCAGTCTGTTTCACCATGCTTGGCTTCAGCAACACCCTGTTTCCATTCCGGGAAGCCATGTCTCCTGACCGCTAACCCTAACTTGGGTCTTAACCCTAATTTTCTCTTTGGACTGAAACATTTCCCTGTCCACATGGTGTACTAACTGGCAGTATGTTATACTCCTGAATGCCTACTCAGTCTGTTTTACCAATCTAGGCTTCGCCAAAACCCTGGTTACATCCTGGGAAGCCAAGTCTCCCCAACCCTAACCCTAATTTGAGTCTCAGGCCTCATTTCCTTTTGGGAGTGAAACATACCGCCGTTCACAAAGGGTACCAAATGTCAGTATGGAAGACATCTTGATGTCCCACTCAGTCTGAATCAGCAAGTTAGGCTTCACCAAGGACCCGTTTCCAACCTGGGAAGCCACATCTCCCCAACCCTAACCCTAACTTGAGACTTAACCTGATTTTCTTGTGCAAATGTAACAAACCCCCATCCTCATGTTGTACTAAAAGACAGTAGGTACACAATTCCTTTGGCCCTCTCAGTCTGTTTCACCATGCTTGGCTTCAGCAACACCCTGTTTCCATTCTGGGAAGCCATGTCTCCTGACAGCTAACCCTAACTTGGGTCTTAACCCTAATTTTCTCTTTGGACTGAAACATTTCCCTGTCCACATGGTGTACTAACTGGCAGTATGTTATACTCCTGAATGCCTACTCAGTCTGTTTTACCAATCTAGGCTTCGCCAAAACCCTGGTTACATCCTGGGAAGCCAAGTCTCCCCAACCCTAACCCTAATTTGAGTCTCAGGCCTCATTTCCTTTTGGTACTGAAACATACCGCCGTCCACAAAGGGTACCAAATGTCAGTATGGAAGACATCTTGATGTCCCACTCAGTCTGAATCAGCAAGTTAGGCTTCACCAAGGACCCGTTTCCAACCTGGGAAGCCACATCTCCCCAACCCTAACCCTAACTTGAGACTTAACCTGATTTTCTTGTGCAAATGTAACAAACCCCCATCCTCATGTTGTACTAAAAGACAGTAGGTACACAATTCCTTTGGCCCTCTCAGTCTGTTTCACCATGCTTGGCTTCAGCAACACCCTGTTTCCATTCTGGGAAGCCATGTCTCCTGACAGCTAACCCTAACTTGGGTCTTAACCCTAATTTTCTCTTTGGACTGAAACATTTCCCTGTCCACATGGTGTACTCACTGGCAGTATGTTATACTCCTGAATGCCTACTCAGTCTGTTTTACCAATCTAGGCTTCACCAGAACCCTGGTTACATCCTGGGAAGCCAAGTCTCCCCAACCCTAACCCTAATTTGAGTCTCAACCCTCATTTCCTTTTTGGACTGAAACATACTGCGGTCCACAGAGTGTGCCAAATGTTAGTATGGAAGACATCTTGATGCCCCACTCAGTCTGATTCAGGAAGTTAAGCTTCACCAAGGAGCCGTTTCCAACCTGGGAAGCCACATCTCCCCAACCCTAACCCTAACTTGAGACTTAACCTGATTTTTTTGTGCAAATGTAACAAACCCCCATCCTCATGTTGTACTAAAAGACAGTAGGCACACAATTCCTTTGGCCCTCTCAGTCTGTTTCCCCATGCTTGGCTTCAGCAACACCCTGTTTCCATTCTGGGAAGCCATGTCTCCTGACAGCTAACCCTAACTTGGGTCTTAACCCTAATTTTCTCTTTGGACTGAAACATTTCCCTGTCCACATGGTGTACTAACTGGCAGTATGTTATACTCCTGAATGCCTACTCAGTCTGTTTTACCAATCTAGGCTTCACCAAAACCCTGGTTACATCCTGGGAAGCCAAGTCTCCCCAACCCTAACCCTAATTTGAGTCTCAGGCCTCATTTCCTTTTGGGACTGAAACATACCGCCGTCCACAAAGGGTACCAAATGTCAGTATGGAAGACATCTTGATGTCCCACTCAGTCTGAATCAGCAAGTTAGGCTTCACCAAGGACCCGTTTCCAACCTGGGAAGCCACATCTCCCCAACCCTAACCCTAACTTGAGACTTAACCTGATTTTCTTGTGCAAATGTAACAAACCCCCATCCTCATGTTGTACTAAAAGACAGTAGGTACACAATTCCTTTGGCCCTCTCAGTCTGTTTCATCATGCTTGGCTTCAGCAACACCCTGTTTCCATTCTGGGAAGCCATGTCTCCTGACAGCTAACCCTAACTTGGGTCTTAACCCTAATTTTCTCTTTGGACTGAAACATTTCCCTGTCCACATGGTGTACTAACTGGCAGTATGTTATACTCCTGAATGCCTACTCAGTCTGTTTTACCAATCTAGGCTTCACCAAAACCCTGGTTACATCCTGGGAAGCCAAGTCTCCCCAACCCTATCCCTAATTTGAGTCTCAACCCTCATTTCCTTTTTGGACTGAAACATACTGCGGTACACAGAGTGTGCCAAATGTTTGTATGGAAGACATCTTGATGCCCGACTCAGTCTGATTCAGGAAGTTAAGCTTCACCAAGGAGCCGTTTCCAACCTGGGAAGCCACATCTCCCCAACCCTAACCCTAACTTGAGACTTAACCTGATTTTCTTGTGCAAATGTAACAAACCCCCATCCTCATGTTGTACTAAAAGACAGTAGGCACACAATTCCTTTGGCCCTCTCAGTCTGTTTCACCATGCTTGGCTTCAGCAACACCCTGTTTCCATTCTGGGAAGCCATGTCTCCTGACAGCTAACCCTAACTTGGGTCTTAACCCTAATTTTCTCTTTGGACTTAAACATTTCCCTGTCCACATGGTGTACTAACTGGCAGTATGTTATACTCCTGAATGCCTACTCAGTCGGTTTTACCAATCTAGGCTTCACCAAAACCCTGGTTACATCCTGGGAAGCCAAGTCTCCCCAACCCTAACCCTAATTTGAGTCTCAGGCCTCATTTCCTTTTGGGACTGAAACGTACTGCGGTCCACAGAGTGTGCCAAATGTTAGTATGGAAGACATCTTGATGCCCCACTCAGTCTGATTCAGGAAGTTAAGCTTCACCAAGGAGCCGTTTCCAACCTGGGAAGCCACATCTCCCCAACCCTAACCCTAACTTGAGACTTAACCTGATTTTCTTGTGCAAATGTAACAACCCCCCATCCTCATGTTGTACTAAAAGACAATAGGCACACAATTCCTTTGGCCCTCTCAGTCTGTTTCACCATGCTTGGCTTCAGCAACACCCTGTTTCCATTCTGGGAAGCCATGTCTCCTGACCGATAACCCTCACTTGAGTCTTAACCCTAATTTTCTCTTTGGAATGAAACATTTCCCTGTCCACATGGTGTACTCACTGGCAGTATGTTATACTCCGGTTGGCCTACTCAGTCTGTTTTACCAATCTAGGCTTCACCAAAACCCTGATTACATCCTGGGAAGCCAAGTCTCCCCAACCCTAACCCTAATTTGAATCTCAGGCCTCATTTTATTTTGGGACTGAAACATACCGCCGTCCACAGAGTGTACCAAATGTTAGTATGGAAGACATCTTGATGTCCCACTCAGTCTGATTCAGCAAGCTAGGCTTCACCAAGGACCCGTTTCCAACCTGGGAAGCCACATCTCCCCAACCCAACCCTAACTTGAGACTTAACCTGATTTTCTTGTGCAAATGTAACAAACCCCCATCCTCATGTTGTACTAAAAGACAGTAGGCACACAATTCCTTTGGCCCTCTCAGTCTGTTTCACCATGCTTGGCTTCAGCAACACCCTGTTTCCATTCCGGGAAGCCATGTCTCCTGACCGCTAACCCTAACTTGGGTCTTAACCCTAATTTTCTCTTTGGACTGAAACATTTCCCTGTCCACATGGTGTACTAACTGGCAGTATGTTATACTCCTGAATGCCTACTCAGTCTGTTTTACCAATCTAGGCTTCGCCAAAACCCTGGTTACATCCTGGGAAGCCAAGTCTCCCCAACCCTAACCCTAATTTGAGTCTCAGGCCTCATTTCCTTTTGGGAGTGAAACATACCGCCGTTCACAAAGGGTACCAAATGTCAGTATGGAAGACATCTTGATGTCCCACTCAGTCTGAATCAGCAAGTTAGGCTTCACCAAGGACCCGTTTCCAACCTGGGAAGCCACATCTCCCCAACCCTAACCCTAACTTGAGACTTAACCTGATTTTCTTGTGCAAATGTAACAAACCCCCATCCTCATGTTGTACTAAAAGACAGTAGGTACACAATTCCTTTGGCCCTCTCAGTCTGTTTCACCATGCTTGGCTTCAGCAACACCCTGTTTCCATTCTGGGAAGCCATGTCTCCTGACAGCTAACCCTAACTTGGGTCTTAACCCTAATTTTCTCTTTGGACTGAAACATTTCCCTGTCCACATGGTGTACTAACTGGCAGTATGTTATACTCCTGAATGCCTACTCAGTCTGTTTTACCAATCTAGGCTTCGCCAAAACCCTGGTTACATCCTGGGAAGCCAAGTCTCCCCAACCCTAACCCTAATTTGAGTCTCAGGCCTCATTTCCTTTTGGGAGTGAAACATACCGCCGTCCACAAAGGGTACCAAATGTCAGTATGGAAGACATCTTGATGTCCCACTCAGTCTGAATCAGCAAGTTAGGCTTCACCAAGGACCCGTTTCCAACCTGGGAAGCCACATCTCCCCAACCCTAACCCTAACTTGAGACTTAACCTGATTTTCTTGTGCAAATGTAACAAACCCCCATCCTCATGTTGTACTAAAAGACAGTAGGTACACAATTCCTTTGGCCCTCTCAGTCTGTTTCACCATGCTTGGCTTCAGCAACACCCTGTTTCCATTCTGGGAAGCCATGTCTCCTGACAGCTAACCCTAACTTGGGTCTTAACCCTAATTTTATCTTTGGACTGAAACATTTCCCTGTCCACATGGTGTACTCACTGGCAGTATGTTATACTCCTGAATGCCTACTCAGTCTGTTTTACCAATCTAGGCTTCACCAGAACCCTGGTTACATCCTGGGAAGCCAAGTCTCCCCAACCCTAACCCTAATTTGAGTCTCAACCCTCATTTCCTTTTTGGACTGAAACATACTGCGGTCTACAGAGTGTGCCAAATGTTAGTATGGAAGACATCTTGATGCCCCACTCAGTCTGATTCAGGAAGTTAAGCTTCACCAAGGAGCCGTTTCCAACCTGGGAAGCCACATCTCCCCAACCCTAACCCTAACTTGAGACTTAACCTGATTTTCTTGTGCAAATGTAACAAACCCCCATCCTCATGTTGTACTAAAAGACAGTAGGCACACAATTCCTTTGGCCCTCTCAGTCTGTTTCACCATGCTTGGCTTCAGCAACACCCTGTTTCCATTCTGGGAAGCCATGTCTCCTGACAGCTAACCCTAACTTGGGTCTTAACCCTAATTTTCTCTTTGGACTTAAACATTTCCCTGTCCACATGGTGTACTAACTGGCAGTATGTTATACTCCTGAATGCCTACTCAGTCGGTTTTACCAATCTAGGCTTCACCAAAACCCTGGTTACATCCTGGGAAGCCAAGTCTCCCCAACCCTAACCCTAATTTGAGTCTCAGGCCTCATTTCCTTTTGGGACTGAAACGTACTGCGGTCCACAGAGTGTGCCAAATGTTAGTATGGAAGACATCTTGATGCCCCACTCAGTCTGATTCAGGAAGTTAAGCTTCACCAAGGAGCCGTTTCCAACCTGGGAAGCCACATCTCCCCAACCCTAACCCTAACTTGAGACTTAACCTGATTTTCTTGTGCAAATGTAACAACCCCCCATCCTCATGTTGTACTAAAAGACAATAGGCACACAATTCCTTTGGCCCTCTCAGTCTGTTTCACCATGCTTGGCTTCAGCAACACCCTGTTTCCATTCTGGGAAGCCATGTCTCCTGACCGATAACCCTCACTTGAGTCTTAACCCTAATTTTCTCTTTGGAATGAAACATTTCCCTGTCCACATGGTGTACTCACTGGCAGTATGTTATACTCCGGTTGGCCTACTCAGTCTGTTTTACCAATCTAGGCTTCACCAAAACCCTGATTACATCCTGGGAAGCCAAGTCTCCCCAACCCTAACCCTAATTTGAGTCTCAGGCCTCATTTTCTTTTGGGACTGAAACATACCGCCATCCACAGAGTGTACCAAATGTCAGTATGGAAGACATCTTGATGTCCCACTCAGTCTGATTCAGCAAGCTAGGCTTCACCAAGGACCCGTTTCCAACCTGGGAAGCCACATCTCCCCAACCCAACCCTAACTTGAGACTTAACCTGATTTTCTTGTGCAAATGTAACAAACCCCCATCCTCATGTTCTACTAAAAGACAGTAGGCACACAATTCCTTTGGCCCTCTCAGTCTGTTTCACCATGCTTGGCTTCAGCAACACCCTGTTTCCATTCCGGGAAGCCATGTCTCCTGACCGCTAACCCTAACTTGGGTCTTAACCCTAATTTTCTCTTTGGACTGAAACATTTCCCTGTCCACATGGTGTACTAACTGGCAGTATGTTATACTCCTGAATGCCTACTCAGTCTGTTTTACCAATCTAGGCTTCGCCAAAACCCTGGTTACATCCTGGGAAGCCAAGTCTCCCCAACCCTAACCCTAATTTGAGTCTCAGGCCTCATTTCCTTTTGGGAGTGAAACATACCGCCGTTCACAAAGGGTACCAAATGTCAGTATGGAAGACATCTTGATGTCCCACTCAGTCTGAATCAGCAAGTTAGGCTTCACCAAGGACCCGTTTCCAACCTGGGAAGCCACATCTCCCCAACCCTAACCCTAACTTGAGACTTAACCTGATTTTCTTGTGCAAATGTAACAAACCCCCATCCTCATGTTGTACTAAAAGACAGTAGGTACACAATTCCTTTGGCCCTCTCAGTCTGTTTCACCATGCTTGGCTTCAGCAACACCCTGTTTCCATTCTGGGAAGCCATGTCTCCTGACAGCTAACCCTAACTTGGGTCTTAACCCTAATTTTTTCTTTGGACTGAAACATTTCCCTGTCCACATGGTGTACTAACTGGCAGTATGTTATACTCCTGAATGCCTACTCAGTCTGTTTTACCAATCTAGGCTTCGCCAAAACCCTGGTTACATCCTGGGAAGCCAAGTCTCCCCAACCCTAACCCTAATTTGAGTCTCAGGCCTCATTTCCTTTTGGGAGTGAAACATACCGCCGTCCACAAAGGGTACCAAATGTCAGTATGGAAGACATCTTGATGTCCCACTCAGTCTGAATCAGCAAGTTAGGCTTCACCAAGGACCCGTTTCCAACCTGGGAAGCCACATCTCCCCAACCCTAACCCTAACTTGAGACTTAACCTGATTTTCTTGTGCAAATGTAACAAACCCCCATCCTCATGTTGTACTAAAAGACAGTAGGTACACAATTCCTTTGGCCCTCTCAGTCTGTTTCACCATGCTTGGCTTCAGCAACACCCTGTTTCCATTCTGGGAAGCCATGTCTCCTGACAGCTAACCCTAACTTGGGTCTTAACCCTAATTTTCTCTTTGGACTGAAACATTTCCCTGTCCACATGGTGTACTCACTGGCAGTATGTTATACTCCTGAATGCCTACTCAGTCTGTTTTACCAATCTAGGCTTCACCAGAACCCTGGTTACATCCTGGGAAGCCAAGTCTCCCCAACCCTAACCCTAATTTGAGTCTCAACCCTCATTTCCTTTTTGGACTGAAACATACTGCGGTCTACAGAGTGTGCCAAATGTTAGTATGGAAGACATCTTGATGCCCCACTCAGTCTGATTCAGGAAGTTAAGCTTCACCAAGGAGCCGTTTCCAACCTGGGAAGCCACATCTCCCCAACCCTAACCCTAACTTGAGACTTAACCTGATTTTCTTGTGCAAATGTAACAAACCCCCATCCTCATGTTGTACTAAAAGACAGTAGGTACACAATTCCTTTGGCCCTCTCAGTCTGTTTCACCATGCTTGGCTTCAGCAACACCCTGTTTCCATTCTGGGAAGCCATGTCTCCTGACAGCTAACCCTAACTTGGGTCTTAACCCTAATTTTCTCTTTGGACTGAAACATTTCCCTGTCCACATGGTGTACTAACTGGCAGTATGTTATACTCCTGAATGCCTACTCAGTCTGTTTTACCAATCTAGGCTTCACCAAAACCCTGGTTACATCCTGGGAAGCCAAGTCTCCCCAACCCTAACCCTAATTTGAGTCTCAACCCTCATTTCCTTTTTGGACTGAAACATACTGCGGTCCACAGAGTGTGCCAAATGTTAGTATGGAAGACATCTTGATGCCCCACTCAGTCTGATTCAGGAAGTTAAGCTTCACCAAGGAGCCGTTTCCACCCTGGGAAGCCACATCTCCCCAACCCTAACCCTAACTTGAGACTTAACCTGATTTTTTTGTGCAAATGTAACAAACCCCCATCCTCATGTTGTACTAAAAGACAGTAGGCACACAATTCCTTTGGCCCTCTCAGTCTGTTTCACCATGCTTGGCTTCAGCAACACCCTGTTTCCATTCTGGGAAGCCATGTCTCCTGACAGCTAACCCTAACTTGGGTCTTAACCCTAATTTTCTCTTTGGACTGAAACATTTCCCTGTCCACATGGTGTACTAACTGGCAGTATGTTATACTCCGGATGGCCTACTCAGTCTGTTTTACCAATCTAGGCTTCGCCAAAACCCTGGTTACATCCTGAGAAGCCAAGTCTCCCCAACCCTAACCCTAATTTGAGTCTCAGGCCTCATTTCCTTTTGGGAGTGAAACATACCGCCGTCCACAAAGGGTACCAAATGTCAGTATGGAAGACATCTTGATGTCCCACTCAGTCTGAATCAGCAAGTTAGGCTTCACCAAGGACCCGTTTCCAACCTGGGAAGCCACATCTCCCCAACCCTAACCCTAACTTGAGACTTAACCTGATTTTCTTGTGCAAATGTAACAAACCCCCATCCTCATGTTGTACTAAAAGACAGTAGGTACACAATTCCTTTTGCCCTCTCAGTCTGTTTCACCATGCTTGGCTTCAGCAACACCCTGTTTCCATTCTGGGAAGCCATGTCTCCTGACAGCTAACCCTAACTTGGGTCTTAACCCTAATTTTCTCTTTGGACTTAAACATTTCCCTGTCCACATGGTGTACTCACTGGCAGTATGTTATACTCCTGAATGCCTACTCAGTCGGTTTTACCAATCTAGGCTTCACCAAAACCCTGGTTACATCCTGGGAAGCCAAGTCTCCCCAACCCTAACCCTAATTTGAGTCTCAGGCCTCATTTCCTTTTGGGACTGAAACGTACTGCGGTCCACAGAGTGTACCAAATGTAAGTATGGAAGACATCTTGATGCCCCACTCAGTCTGATTCAGCAAGTTAGGCTTCACCAAGGACCCGTTTCCAACCTGGGAAGCCACATCTCCCCAACCCTAACCCTAACTTGAGACTTAACCTGATTTTCTTGTGCAAATGTAACAAACCCCCGTCCTCATGTTGTACTAAAAGACAGTAGGCACACAATTCCTTTGGCCCTCTCAGTCTGTTTCACCATGCTTGGCTTCAGCAACACCCTGTTTCCATTCTGGGAAGCCATGTCTCCTGACAGCTAACCCTAACTTGGGTCTTAACCCTAATTTTCTCTTTGGACTGAAACATTTCCCTGTCCACATGGTGTACTAACTGGCAGTATGTTATACTCCTGAATGCCTACTCAGTCTGTTTTACCAATCTAGGCTTCACCAAAACCCCGGTTACATCCTGGGAAGCCAAGTCTCCCCAACCCTAACCCTAATTTGATTCTCAACCCTCATATCCTTTTTGGACTGAAACGTACTGCGGTCCACAGAGTGTGCAAAATGTAAGTATGGAAGACATCTTGATGCCCCACTCAGGCTGATTCAGGAAGTTAAGCTTCACCAAGGACCCGTTTCCAACCTGGGAAGCCACATCTCCCCAACCCTAACCCTAACTTGAGACTTAACCTGATTTTCTTGTGCAAATGTAACAAACCCCCATCCTCATGTTGTACTAAAAGACAATAGGCACACAATTCCTTTGGCCCTCTCAGTCTGTTTCACCATGCTTGGCTTCAGCAACACCCTGTTTCCATTCTGGGAAGCCATGTCTCCTGACCGATAACCCTCACTTGGGTCTTAACCCTAATTTTCTCTTTGGAATGAAACATTTCCCTGTCCACATGGTGTACTCACTGGCAGTATGTTATACTCCGGTTGGCCTACTCAGTCTGTTTTACCAATCTAGGCTTCACCAAAACCCTGGTTACATCCTGGGAAGCCAAGTCTCCCCAACCCTAACCCTAATTTGAGTCTCAGGCCTCATTTTCTTTTGGGACTGAAACATACCGCCGTCCACAGAGTGTACCAAATGTCAGTATGGAAGACATCTTGATGTCCCACTCAGTCTGATTCAGGAAGTTAAGCTTCACCGAGGACCCATTTCCAACCTGGGAAGCCACATCTCCCCAACCCTAACCCTAACTTGAGACTTAACCTGATTTTCTTGTTGAAATGTAACAACCCCCCATCCTCATGTTCTACTAAAAGACAGTAGGCACACAATTCATTTTGCCCTCTCAGTCTGTTTCACCGTGCTTGGCTTCAGCAACACCCTGTTTCCATTCTGGGAGGCCATGTCTCCTGACCGCTATCCCTAACTTGGGTCTTAACCCTCATTTTTTCTTTGGACTGAAACATTTCCCTGTCCACATGGTGTACTAACTGGCAGTACTTTATACTCCGGATGGCCTACTCAGTCTGTTTTACCAATCTAGGCTTCGCCAAAACCCTGGTTACATCCTGGGAAGCCAAGTCTCCCCAACCCTAACCCTAATTTGAGTCTCAGGCCTAATTTCCTTTTTGGACTGAAACATACCGCCGTCCACAGAGTGTGCCAAATGTAAGTATGGAAGACATCTTGATGCCCCACTCAGTCTGATTCAGGAAGTTAAGCTTCACCAAGGACCCGTTTCCAACCTGGGAAGCCACATCTCCCCAACCCTAACCCTAACTTGAGACTTAACCTGATTTTCTTGTGCAAATGTAACAAACCCCTATCCTCATGTTGTACTAAGAGACAGTAGGCACACAATTCCTTTGGCCCTCTCAGTCTGTTTCACCATGCTTGGCTTCAGCAACACCCTGTTTCCATTCTGGGAAGCCATGTCTCCTGACAGCTAACCCTAACTTGGGTCTTAACCCTAATTTTCTCTTTGGACTGAAACATTTCCCTGTCCACATGGTGTACTCACTGGCAGTATGTTATACTCCTGAATGCCTACTCAGTCGGTTTTACCAATCTAGGCTTCACCAAAACCCTGGTTACATCCTGGGAAGCCAAGTCTCCCCAACCCTAACCCTAATTTGAGTCTCAGGCCTCATTTCCTTTTGGGACTGAAACGTACTGCGGTCCACAGAGTGTACCAAATGTAAGTATGGAAGACATCTTGATGCCCCACTCAGTCTGATTCAGCAAGTTAGGCTTCACCAAGGACCCGTTTCCAACCTGGGAAGCCACATCTCCCCAACCCTAACCCTAACTTGAGACTTAACCTGATTTTCTTGTGCAAATGTAACAAACCCCCATCCTCATGTTGTACTAAAAGACAGTAGGCACACAATTCCTTTGGCCCTCTCAGTCTGTTTCACCATGCTTGGCTTCAGCAACACCCTGTTTCCATTCTGGGAAGCCATGTCTCCTGACAGCTAACCCTAACTTGGGTCTTAACCCTAATTTTCTCTTTGGACTGAAACATTTCCCTGTCCACATGGTGTACTAACTGGCAGTATGTTATACTCCTGAATGCCTACTCAGTCTGTTTTACCAATCTAGGCTTCACCAAAACCCCGGTTACATCCTGGGAAGCCAAGTCTCCCCAACCCTAACCCTAATTTGATTCTCAACCCTCATATCCTTTTTGGACTGAAACGTACTGCGGTCCACAGAGTGTGCAAAATGTAAGTATGGAAGACATCTTGATGCCCCACTCAGGCTGATTCAGGAAGTTAAGCTTCACCAAGGACCCGTTTCCAACCTGGGAAGCCACATCTCCCCAACCCTAACCCTAACTTGAGACTTAACCTGATTTTCTTGTGCAAATGTAACAACCCCCCATCCTCATGTTCTACTAAAAGACAATAGGCACACAATTCCTTTGGCCCTCTCAGTCTGTTTCACCATGCTTGGCTTCAGCAACACCCTGTTTCCAATCTGGGAAGCCATGTCTCCTGACCGATAACCCTCACTTGGGTCTTAACCCTAATTTTCTCTTTGGAATGAAACATTTCCCTGTCCACATGGTGTACTCACTGGCAGTATGTTATACTCCGGTTGGCCTACTCAGTCTGTTTTACCAATCTAGGCTTCACCAAAACCCTGATTACATCCTGGGAAGCCAAGTCTCCCCAACCCTAACCCTAATTTGAGTCTCAGGCCTCATTTTCTTTTGGGACTGAAACATACCGCCGTCCACAGAGTGTACCAAATGTCAGTATGGAAGACATCTTGATGTCCCACTCAGTCTGATTCAGGAAGTTAAGCTTCACCAAGGACCCATTTCCAACCTGGGAAGCCACATCTCCCCAACCCTAACCCTAACTTGAGACTTAACCTGATTTTCTTGTTGAAATGTAACAACCCCCCATCCTCATGTTCTACTAAAAGACAGTAGGCACACAATTCATTTTGCCCTCTCAGTCTGTTTCACCGTGCTTGGCTTCAGCAACACCCTGTTTCCATTCTGGGAGGCCATGTCTCCTGACCGCTATCCCTAACTTGGGTCTTAACCCTCATTTTTTCTTTGGACTGAAACATTTCCCTGTCCACATGGTGTACTAACTGGCAGTACTTTATACTCCGGATGGCCTACTCAGTCTGTTTTACCAATCTAGGCTTCGCCAAAACCCTGGTTACATCCTGGGAAGCCAAGTCTCCCCAACCCTAACCCTAATTTGAGTCTCAGGCCTCATTTCCTTTTTGGACTGAAACATACCGCCGTCCACAGAGTGTGCCAAATGTAAGTATGGAAGACATCTTGATGCCCCACTCAGTCTGATTCAGGAAGTTAAGCTTCACCAAGGACCCGTTTCCAACCTGGGAAGCCACATCTCCCCAACCCTAACCCTAACTTGAGACTTAACCTGATTTTCTTGTGCAAATGTAAAAAACCCCCATCCTCATGTTGTACTAAAAGACAGTAGGCACACAATTCCTTTGGCCCTCTCAGTCTGTTTCACCATGCTTGGCTTCAGCAACACCCTGTTTCCATTCTGGGAAGCCATGTCTCCTGACAGCTAACCCTAACTTGGGTCTTAACCCTAATTTTCTCTTTGGACTGAAACATTTCCCTGTCCACATGGTGTACTAACTGGCAGTATGTTATACTCCTGAATGCCTACTCAGTCTGTTTTACCAATCTAGGCTTCACCAAAACCCTGGTTACATCCTGGAAAGCCAAGTCTCCCCAACCCTAACCCTAATTTGAGTCTCAGGCCTCATTTCCTTTTGGGACTGAAACGTACTGCGGTCCACAGAGTGTACCAAATGTAAGTATGGAAGACATCTTGATGCCCACTCAGTCTGATTCAGCAAGTTAGGCTTCACCAAGGACCCGTTTCCAACCTGGGAAGCCACATCTCCCCAACCCTAACCCTAACTTGAGACTTTACCTGATTTTCTTGTTGAAATGTAACAACCCCCCATCCTCATGTTCTACTAAAAGACAGTAGGCACACAATTCATTTTGCCCTCTCAGTCTGTTTCACCATGCTTGGCTTCAGCAACACCCTGTTTCCATTCTGGGAGGCCATGTCTCCTGACCGCTAACCCTAACTTGGGTCTTAACCCTCATTTTTTCTTTGGACTGAAACATTTCCCTGTCCACATGGTGTACTAACTGGCAGTACTTTATACTACGGAAGGCCTACTCAGTCTGTTTTACCAATCTAGGATTCGCCAAAACCCCGGTTACATCCTGGGAAGCCAAGTCTCCCCAACCCTAACCCTAATTTGAGTCTCAACCCTCATATCCTTTTTGGACTGAAACGTACTGCGGTCCACAGAGTGTGCAAAATGTAAGTATGGAAGACATCTTGATGCCCCACTCAGTCTGATTCAGGAAGTAAAGCTTCACCAAGGACCCGTTTCCAACCTGGGAAGCCACATCTCCCCAACCCTAACCCTAACTTGAGACTTAACCTGATTTTCTTGTTGAAATGTAACAACCCCCCATCCTCATGTTCTACTAAAAGACAGTAGGCACACAATTCATTTTGCCCTCTCAGTCTGTTTCACCGTGCTTGGCTTCAGCAACACCCTGTTTCCATTCTGGGAGGCCATGTCTCCTGACCGCTATCCCTAACTTGGGTCTTAACCCTAATTTTTTCTTTGGACTGAAACATTTCCCTGTCCACATGGTGTACTAACTGGCAGTATGTTATACTCCGGATGGCCTACTCAGTCTGTTTTACCAATCTAGGCTTCGCCAAAACCCTGGTTACATCCTGGGAAGCCAAGTCTCCCCAACCCTAACCCTAATTTGAGTCTCAGGCCTCATTTCCTTTTTGGACTGAAACATACCGCCGTCCACAGAGTGTACCAAATATCAGTATGGAAGACATCTTGATGTCCCACTCAGTCTGATTCAGCAAGTTAGGCTTCACCAAGGACCCGTTTCCAACCTGGGAAGCCACATCTCCCCAACCCTAACCCTAACTTGAGACTTAACCTGATTTTCTTGTGCAAATGTAACAAACCCCCATTCTCATGTTGTACTAAAAGACAGTAGGCACACAATTCCTTTGGCCCTCTCAGTCTGTTTCACCATGCTTGGCTTCAGCAACACCCTGTTTCCATTCTGGGAAGCCATGTCTCCTGACAGCTAACCCTAACTAGGGTCTTAACCCTAATTTTCTCTTTGGACTGAAACATTTCCCTGTCCACATGGTGTACTAACTGGCAGTATGTTATACTCCGGATGGCCTACTCAGTCTGTTTTACCAATCTAGGCTTCGCCAAAACCCTGGTTACATCCTGGGAAGCCAAGTCTCCCCAACCCTAACCCTAATTTGAGTCTCAACCCTCATTTCCTTTTTGGACTGAAACATACCGCCGTCCACAGAGTGTACCAAATGTCAGTATGGAAGACATCTTGATGTCCCACTCAGTCTGATTCAGGAAGTTAGGCTTCACCAAGGACCCGTTTCCAACCTGGGAAGCCACATCTCCTCAACCCTAACCCTAACTTGAGACTTTACCTAAATTTCTTGTTGAAATGTAACAACCCCCCATCCTCATGTTCTACTAAAAGACAGTAGGCACACAATTCATTTTGCCCTCTCAGTCTGTTTCACCATGCTTGGCTTCAGCAACACCCTGTTTCCATTCTGGGAGGCCATGTCTCCTGACCGCTAACCCTAACTTGGGTCTTAACCCTAATTTTTTCTTTGGACTGAAACATTTCCCTGTCCACATGGTGTACTAACTGGCAGTATGTTATACTACGGATGGCCTACTCAGTCTGTTTTACCAATCTAGGCTTCGCCAAAACCCTGGTTACATCCTGGGAAGCCAAGTCTCCCCAACCCTAACCCTAATTTGATTCTCAGGCCTCATTTCCTTTTGGGACTGAAACATACCGCCGTCCACAAAGGGTACCAAATGTCAGTATGGAAGACATCTTGATGTCCCACTCAGTCTGAATCAGCAAGTTAGGCTTCACCAAGGACCCGTTTCCAACCTGGGAAGCCACATCTCCCCAACCCGAACCCTAACTTGAGACTTAACCTGATTTTCTTGTGCAAATGTAACAAACCCCCGTCCTCATGTTGTACTAAAAGACAGTAGGTACACAATTCCTTTTGCCCTCTCAGTCTGTTTCACCATGCTTGGCTTCAGCAACACCCTGTTTCCATTCTGGGAAGCCATGTCTCCTGACAGCTAACCCTAACTTGGGTCTTAACCCTAATTTTCTCTTTGGACTTAAACATTTCCCTGTCCACATGGTGTACTCACTGGCAGTATGTTATACTCCTGAATGCCTACTCAGTCGGTTTTACCAATCTAGGCTTCACCAAAACCCTGGTTACATCCTGGGAAGCCAAGTCTCCCCAACCCTAACCCTAATTTGAGTCTCAGGCCTCATTTCCTTTTGGGACTGAAACGTACTGCGGTCCACAGAGTGTACCAAATGTAAGTATGGAAGACATCTTGATGCCCCACTCAGTCTGATTCAGCAAGTTAGGCTTCACCAAGGACCCGTTTCCAACCTGGGAAGCCACATCTCCCCAACCCTAACCCTAACTTGAGACTTAACCTGATTTTCTTGTGCAAATGTAACAAACCCCCGTCCTCATGTTGTACTAAAAGACAGTAGGCACACAATTCCTTTGGCCCTCTCAGTCTGTTTCACCATGCTTGGCTTCAGCAACACCCTGTTTCCATTCTGGGAAGCCATGTCTCCTGACAGCTAACCCTAACTTGGGTCTTAACCCTAATTTTCTCTTTGGACTGAAACATTTCCCTGTCCACATGGTGTACTAACTGGCAGTATGTTATACTCCTGAATGCCTACTCAGTCTGTTTTACCAATCTAGGCTTCACCAAAACCCCGGTTACATCCTGGGAAGCCAAGTCTCCCCAACCCTAACCCTAATTTGATTCTCAACCCTCATATCCTTTTTGGACTGAAACGTACTGCGGTCCACAGAGTGTGCAAAATGTAAGTATGGAAGACATCTTGATGCCCCACTCAGGCTGATTCAGGAAGTTAAGCTTCACCAAGGACCCGTTTCCAACCTGGGAAGCCACATCTCCCCAACCCTAACCCTAACTTGAGACTTAACCTGATTTTCTTGTGCAAATGTAACAACCCCCCATCCTCATGTTGTACTAAAAGACAATAGGCACACAATTCCTTTGGCCCTCTCAGTCTGTTTCACCATGCTTGGCTTCAGCAACACCCTGTTTCCATTCTGGGAAGCCATGTCTCCTGACCGATAACCCTCACTTGGGTCTTAACCCTAATTTTCTCTTTGGAATGAAACATTTCCCTGTCCACATGGTGTACTCACTGGCAGTATGTTATACTCCGGTTGGCCTACTCAGTCTGTTTTACCAATCTAGGCTTCACCAAAACCCTGGTTACATCCTGGGAAGCCAAGTCTCCCCAACCCTAACCCTAATTTGAGTCTCAGGCCTCATTTTCTTTTGGGACTGAAACATACCGCCGTCCACAGAGTGTACCAAATGTCAGTATGGAAGACATCTTGATGTCCCACTCAGTCTGATTCAGGAAGTTAAGCTTCACCAAGGACCCATTTCCAACCTGGGAAGCCACATCTCCCCAACCCTAACCCTAACTTGAGACTTAACCTGATTTTCTTGTTGAAATGTAACAACCCCCCATCCTCATGTTCTACTAAAAGACAGTAGGCACACAATTCATTTTGCCCTCTCAGTCTGTTTCACCATGCTTGGCTTCAGCAACACCCTGTTTCCATTCTGGGAGGCCATGTCTCCTGACCGCTATCCCTAACTTGGGTCTTAACCCTCATTTTTTCTTTGGACTGAAACATTTCCCTGTCCACATGGTGTACTAACTGGCAGTACTTTATACTCCGGATGGCCTACTCAGTCTGTTTTACCAATCTAGGCTTCGCCAAAACCCTGGTTACATCCTGGGAAGCCAAGTCTCCCCAACCCTAACCCTAATTTGAGTCTCAGGCCTAATTTCCTTTTTGGACTGAAACATACCGCCGTCCACAGAGTGTGCCAAATGTAAGTATGGAAGACATCTTGATGCCCCACTCAGTCTGATTCAGGAAGTTAAGCTTCACCAAGGACCCGTTTCCAACCTGGGAAGCCACATCTCCCCAACCCTAACCCTAACTTGAGACTTAACCTGATTTTCTTGTGCAAATGTAACAAACCCCTATCCTCATGTTGTACTAAAAGACAGTAGGCACACAATTCCTTTGGCCCTCTCAGTCTGTTTCACCATGCTTGGCTTCAGCAACACCCTGTTTCCATTCTGGGAAGCCATGTCTCCTGACAGCTAACCCTAACTTGGGTCTTAACCCTAATTTTCTCTTTGGACTGAAACATTTCCCTGTCCACATGGTGTACTCACTGGCAGTATGTTATACTCCTGAATGCCTACTCAGTCGGTTTTACCAATCTAGGCTTCACCAAAACCCTGGTTACATCCTGGGAAGCCAAGTCTCCCCAACCCTAACCCTAATTTGAGTCTCAGGCCTCATTTCCTTTTGGGACTGAAACGTACTGCGGTCCACAGAGTGTACCAAATGTAAGTATGGAAGACATCTTGATGCCCCACTCAGTCTGATTCAGCAAGTTAGGCTTCACCAAGGACCCGTTTCCAACCTGGGAAGCCACATCTCCCCAACCCTAACCCTAACTTGAGACTTAACCTGATTTTCTTGTGCAAATGTAACAAACCCCCATCCTCATGTTGTACTAAAAGACAGTAGGCACACAATTCCTTTGGCCCTCTCAGTCTGTTTCACCATGCTTGGCTTCAGCAACACCCTGTTTCCATTCTGGGAAGCCATGTCTCCTGACAGCTAACCCTAACTTGGGTCTTAACCCTAATTTTCTCTTTGGACTGAAACATTTCCCTGTCCACATGGTGTACTAACTGGCAGTATGTTATACTCCTGAATGCCTACTCAGTCTGTTTTACCAATCTAGGCTTCACCAAAACCCCGGTTACATCCTGGGAAGCCAAGTCTCCCCAACCCTAACCCTAATTTGATTCTCAACCCTCATATCCTTTTTGGACTGAAACGTACTGCGGTCCACAGAGTGTGCAAAATGTAAGTATGGAAGACATCTTGATGCCCCACTCAGGCTGATTCAGGAAGTTAAGCTTCACCAAGGACCCGTTTCCAACCTGGGAAGCCACATCTCCCCAACCCTAACCCTAACTTGAGACTTAACCTGATTTTCTTGTGCAAATGTAACAACCCCCCATCCTCATGTTCTACTAAAAGACAATAGGCACACAATTCCTTTGGCCCTCTCAGTCTGTTTCACCATGCTTGGCTTCAGCAACACCCTGTTTCCAATCTGGGAAGCCATGTCTCCTGACCGATAACCCTCACTTGGGTCTTAACCCTAATTTTCTCTTTGGAATGAAACATTTCCCTGTCCACATGGTGTACTCACTGGCAGTATGTTATACTCCGGTTGGCCTACTCAGTCTGTTTTACCAATCTAGGCTTCACCAAAACCCTGATTACATCCTGGGAAGCCAAGTCTCCCCAACCCTAACCCTAATTTGAGTCTCAGGCCTCATTTTCTTTTGGGACTGAAACATACCGCCGTCCACAGAGTGTACCAAATGTCAGTATGGAAGACATCTTGATGTCCCACTCAGTCTGATTCAGGAAGTTAAGCTTCACCAAGGACCCATTTCCAACCTGGGAAGCCACATCTCCCCAACCCTAACCCTAACTTGAGACTTAACCTGATTTTCTTGTTGAAATGTAACAACCCCCCATCCTCATGTTCTACTAAAAGACAGTAGGCACACAATTCATTTTGCCCTCTCAGTCTGTTTCACCGTGCTTGGCTTCAGCAACACCCTGTTTCCATTCTGGGAGGCCATGTCTCCTGACCGCTATCCCTAACTTGGGTCTTAACCCTCATTTTTTCTTTGGACTGAAACATTTCCCTGTCCACATGGTGTACTAACTGGCAGTACTTTATACTCCGGATGGCCTACTCAGTCTGTTTTACCAATCTAGGCTTCGCCAAAACCCTGGTTACATCCTGGGAAGCCAAGTCTCCCCAACCCTAACCCTAATTTGAGTCTCAGGCCTCATTTCCTTTTTGGACTGAAACATACCGCCGTCCA
Source organism: Heloderma suspectum (assembly GCF_057233095.1). Classification (NCBI taxonomy): domain Eukaryota; kingdom Metazoa; phylum Chordata; class Lepidosauria; order Squamata; family Helodermatidae; genus Heloderma; species Heloderma suspectum. The sequence continues at coordinate 149,249,314 of NC_139461.1, forward strand.
CAGAGTGTGCCAAATGTAAGTATGGAAGACATCTTGATGCCCCACTCAGTCTGATTCAGGAAGTTAAGCTTCACCAAGGACCCGTTTCCAACCTGGGAAGCCACATCTCCCCAACCCTAACCCTAACTTGAGACTTAACCTGATTTTCTTGTGCAAATGTAAAAAACCCCCATCCTCATGTTGTACTAAAAGACAGTAGGCACACAATTCCTTTGGCCCTCTCAGTCTGTTTCACCATGCTTGGCTTCAGCAACACCCTGTTTCCATTCTGGGAAGCCATGTCTCCTGACAGCTAACCCTAACTTGGGTCTTAACCCTAATTTTCTCTTTGGACTGAAACATTTCCCTGTCCACATGGTGTACTAACTGGCAGTATGTTATACTCCTGAATGCCTACTCAGTCTGTTTTACCAATCTAGGCTTCACCAAAACCCTGGTTACATCCTGGAAAGCCAAGTCTCCCCAACCCTAACCCTAATTTGAGTCTCAGGCCTCATTTCCTTTTGGGACTGAAACGTACTGCGGTCCACAGAGTGTACCAAATGTAAGTATGGAAGACATCTTGATGCCCACTCAGTCTGATTCAGCAAGTTAGGCTTCACCAAGGACCCGTTTCCAACCTGGGAAGCCACATCTCCCCAACCCTAACCCTAACTTGAGACTTTACCTGATTTTCTTGTTGAAATGTAACAACCCCCCATCCTCATGTTCTACTAAAAGACAGTAGGCAAACAATTCATTTTGCCCTCTCAGTCTGTTTCACCATGCTTGGCTTCAGCAACACCCTGTTTCCATTCTGGGAGGCCATGTCTCCTGACCGCTAACCCTAACTTGGGTCTTAACCCTCATTTTTTCTTTGGACTGAAACATTTCCCTGTCCACATGGTGTACTAACTGGCAGTACTTTATACTACGGAAGGCCTACTCAGTCTGTTTTACCAATCTAGGATTCGCCAAAACCCCGGTTACATCCTGGGAAGCCAAGTCTCCCCAACCCTAACCCTAATTTGAGTCTCAACCCTCATATCCTTTTTGGACTGAAACGTACTGCGGTCCACAGAGTGTGCAAAATGTAAGTATGGAAGACATCTTGATGCCCCACTCAGTCTGATTCAGGAAGTAAAGCTTCACCAAGGACCCGTTTCCAACCTGGGAAGCCACATCTCCCCAACCCTAACCCTAACTTGAGACTTAACCTGATTTTCTTGTTGAAATGTAACAACCCCCCATCCTCATGTTCTACTAAAAGACAGTAGGCACACAATTCATTTTGCCCTCTCAGTCTGTTTCACCGTTCTTGGCTTCAGCAACACCCTGTTTCCATTCTGGGAGGCCATGTCTCCTGACCGCTATCCCTAACTTGGGTCTTAACCCTAATTTTTTCTTTGGACTGAAACATTTCCCTGTCCACATGGTGTACTAACTGGCAGTATGTTATACTCCGGATGGCCTACTCAGTCTGTTTTACCAATCTAGGCTTCGCCAAAACCCTGGTTACATCCTGGGAAGCCAAGTCTCCCCAACCCTAACCCTAATTTGAGTCTCAGGCCTCATTTCCTTTTTGGACTGAAACATACCGCCGTCCACAGAGTGTACCAAATATCAGTATGGAAGACATCTTGATGTCCCACTCAGTCTGATTCAGCAAGTTAGGCTTCACCAAGGACCCGTTTCCAACCTGGGAAGCCACATCTCCCCAACCCTAACCCTAACTTGAGACTTAACCTGATTTTCTTGTGCAAATGTAACAAACCCCCATTCTCATGTTGTACTAAAAGACAGTAGGCACACAATTCCTTTGGCCCTCTCAGTCTGTTTCACCATGCTTGGCTTCAGCAACACCCTGTTTCCATTCTGGGAAGCCATGTCTCCTGACAGCTAACCCTAACTAGGGTCTTAACCCTAATTTTCTCTTTGGACTGAAACATTTCCCTGTCCACATGGTGTACTAACTGGCAGTATGTTATACTCCGGATGGCCTACTCAGTCTGTTTTACCAATCTAGGCTTCGCCAAAACCCTGGTTACATCCTGGGAAGCCAAGTCTCCCCAACCCTAACCCTAATTTGAGTCTCAACCCTCATTTCCTTTTTGGACTGAAACATACCGCCGTCCACAGAGTGTACCAAATGTCAGTATGGAAGACATCTTGATGTCCCACTCAGTCTGATTCAGGAAGTTAGGCTTCACCAAGGACCCGTTTCCAACCTGGGAAGCCACATCTCCTCAACCCTAACCCTAACTTGAGACTTTACCTAAATTTCTTGTTGAAATGTAACAACCCCCCATCCTCATGTTCTACTAAAAGACAGTAGGCACACAATTCATTTTGCCCTCTCAGTCTGTTTCACCATGCTTGGCTTCAGCAACACCCTGTTTCCATTCTGGGAGGCCATGTCTCCTGACCGCTAACCCTAACTTGGGTCTTAACCCTAATTTTTTCTTTGGACTGAAACATTTCCCTGTCCACATGGTGTACTAACTGGCAGTATGTTATACTACGGATGGCCTACTCAGTCTGTTTTACCAATCTAGGCTTCGCCAAAACCCTGGTTACATCCTGGGAAGCCAAGTCTCCCCAACCCTAACCCTAATTTGAGTCTCAGGCCTAATTTCCTTTTTGGACTGAAACATACCGCCGTCCACAGAGTGTACCAAATGTCAGTATGGAAGACATCTTGATGTCCCACTCAGTCTGATTCAGCAAGTTAGGCTTCACCAAGGAGCCGTTTCCAACCTGGGAAGCCACATCTCCCCAACCCTAACCCTAACTTGAGACTTAACCTGATTTTCTTGTGCAAATGTAACAAACCCCCATCCTCATGTTGTACTAAAAGACAGTAGGCACACAATTCCTTTGGCCCTCTCAGTCTCTTTCACCATGCTTGGCTTCAGCAACACCCTGTTTCCATTCTGGGAAGCCATGTCTCCTGACAGCTAACCCTAACTTGGGTCTTAACCCTAATTTTCTCTTTGGACTGAAACATTTCCCTGTCCACATGGTGTACTAACTGGCAGTATGTTATACTCCTGAATGCCTACTCAGTCTGTTTTACCAATCTAGGCTTCACCAAAACCCCGGTTACATCCTGGGAAGCCAAGTCTCCCCAACCCTAACCCTAATTTGAGTCTCAACCCTCATATCCTTTTTGGACTGAAACGTACTGCGGTCCACAGAGTGTGCCAAATGTAAGTATGGAAGACATCTTGATGCCCCACTCAGTCTGATTCAGGAAGTTAAGCTTCACCAAGGACCCGTTTCCAACCTGGGAAGCCACATCTCCCCAACCCTAACCCTAACTTGAGACTTAACCTGATTTTCTTGTGCAAATGTAACAAACCCCCATCCTCATGTTGTACTAAAAGACAGTGGGCACACAATTCCTTTGGCCCTCTCAGTCTGTTTCACCATGCTTGGCTTCAGCAACAACCTGTTTCCATTCTGGGAAGCCATGTCTCCTGACAGCTAACCCTAACTTGGGTCTTAACCCTAATTTTCTCTTTGGAATGAAACATTTCCCTGTCCACATGGTGTACTAACTGGCAGTATGTTATACTACGGATGGCCTACTCAGTCTGTTTTACCAATCTAGGCCTCGCCAAAACCCTGGTTACATCCTGGGAAGCCAAGTCTCCCCAACCCTAACCCTAATTTGAGTCTCAGGCCTCATTTCCTTTTTGGACTGAAACATACCGCCGTCCACAGAGTATACCAAATATCAGTATGGAAGACATCTTGATGTCCCACTCAGTCTGATTCAGCAAGTTAGGCTTCACCAAGGACCCGTTTCCAACCTGGGAAGCCACATCTCCCCAACCCTAACCCTAACTTGAGACTTAACCTGATTTTCTTGTGCAAATGTAACAAACCCCCATTCTCATGTTGTACTAAAAGACAGTAGGCACACAATTCCTTTCGCCCTCTCAGTCTGTTTCACCATGCTTGGCTTCAGCAACACCCTGTTTCCATTCTGGGAAGCCATGTCTCCTGACAGCTAACCCTAACTTGGGTCTTAACCCTAATTTTTTCTTTGGACTGAAACATTTCCCTGTCCACATGGTGTACTAACTGGCAGTATGTTATACTCCCGATGGCCTACTCAGTCTGTTTTACCAATCTAGGCTTCGCCAAAACCCTGGTTACATCCTGGGAAGCCAAGTCTCCCCAACCCTAACCCTAATTTGAGTCTCAACCCTCATTTCCTTTTTGGACTGAAACATACCGCCGTCCACAGTGTGTACCAAATGTCAGTATGGAAGACATCTTGATGTCCCACTCAGTCTGATTCAGGAAGTTAGGCTTCACCAAGGACCCGTTTCCAACCTGGGAAGCCACATCTCCTCAACCCTAACCCTAACTTGAGACTTTACCTAAATTTCTTGTTGAAATGTAACAACCCCCCATCCTCATGTTCTACTAAAAGACAGTAGGCACACAATTCATTTTGCCCTCTCAGTCTGTTTCACCATGCTTGGCTTCAGCAACACCCTGTTTCCATTCTGGGAGGCCATTTCTCCTGACCGCTAACCCTAACTTGGGTCTTAACCCTAATTTTTTTTTTGGACTGAAACATTTCCCTGTCCACATGGTGTACTAACTGGCAGTATGTTATACTACGGATGGCCTACTCAGTCTGTTTTACCAATCTAGGCTTCGCCAAAACCCTGGTTACATCCTGGGAAGCCAAGTCTCCCCAACCCTAACCCTAATTTGAGTCTCAGGCCTAATTTCCTTTTTGGACTGAAACATACCGCCGTCCACAGAGTGTACCAAATGTCAGTATGGAAGACATCTTGATGTCCCACTCAGTCTGATTCAGCAAGTTAGGCTTCACCAAGGAGCCGTTTCCAACCTGGGAAGCCACATCTCCCCAACCCTAACCCTAACTTGAGACTTAACCTGATTTTCTTGTGCAAATGTAACAAACCCCCATCCTCATGTTGTACTAAAAGACAGTAGGCACACAATTCCTTTGGCCCTCTCAGTCTCTTTCACCATGCTTGGCTTCAGCAACACCCTGTTTCCATTCTGGGAAGCCATGTCTCCTGACAGCTAACCCTAACTTGGGTCTTAACCCTAATTTTCTCTTTGGACTGAAACATTTCCCTGTCCACATGGTGTACTAACTGGCAGTATGTTATACTCCTGAATGCCTACTCAGTCTGTTTTACCAATCTAGGCTTCACCAAAACCCCGGTTACATCCTGGGAAGCCAAGTCTCCCCAACCCTAACCCTAATTTGAGTCTCAACCCTCATATCCTTTTTGACTGAAACGTACTGCGGTCCACAGAGTGTGCCAAATGTAAGTATGGAAGACATCTTGATGCCCCACTCAGTCTGATTCAGGAAGTTAAGCTTCACCAAGGAGCCGTTTCCAACCTGGGAAGCCACATCTCCCCAACCCTAACCCTAACTTGAGACTTAACCTGATTTTCTTGTTGAAATGTAACAAACCCCCATCCTCATGTTGTACTAAAAGACAGTAGGCACACAATTCCTTTGGCCCTCTCAGTCTGTTTCACCATGCTTGGCTTCAGCAACACCCTGTTTCCATTCTGGGAAGCCATGTCTCCTGACAGCTAACCCTAACTTGGGTCTTAACCCTAATTTTCTCTTTGGACTGAAAGATTTCCCTGTCCAAATGGTGTACTAACTGGCAGTATGTTATACTCCTGAATGCCTACTCAGTCTGTTTTACCAATCTAGGCTTCACCAAAACCCTGGTTACATCCTGGGAAGCCAAGTCTCCCTAACCCTAACCCTAATTTGAGTCTCAGGCCTCATTTCCTTTTGGGACTGAAACGTACTGCGGTCCACAGAGTGTGCAAAATGTAAGTATGGAAGACATCTTGATGCCCACTCAGTCTGATTCAGGAAGTTAGGCTTCACCAAGGACCCGTTTCCAACCTGGGAAGCCACATCTCCTCAACCCTAACCCTAACTTGAGACTTTACCTAAATTTCTTGTTGAAATGTAACAAACCCCCATCCTCATGTTCTACTAAAAGACAGTAGGCACACAATTCATTTTGCCCTCTCAGTCTGTTTCACCATGCTTGGCTTCAGCAACACCCTGTTTCCATTCTGGGAGGCCATGTCTCCTGACCGCTAACCCTAACTTGGGTCTTAACCCTCATTTTTTCTTTGGACTGAAACATTTCCCTGTCCACATGGTGTACTAACTGGCAGTATGTTATACTACGGATGGCCTACTCAGTCTGTTTTACCAATCTAGGCTTCGCCAAAACCCTGGTTACATCCTGGGAAGCCAAGTCTCCCCAACCCTAACCCTAATTTGAGTCTCAACCCTCATTTCCTTTTTGGACTGAAACATACTGCCGTCCACAGAGTGTACCAAATGTCAGTATGGAAGACATCTTGATGTCCCACTCAGTCTGATTCAGCAAGTTAGGCTTCACCAAGGAGCCGTTTCCAACCTGGGAAGCCACATCTCCCCAACCCTAACCCTAACTTGAGACTTAACCTGATTTTCTTGTGCAAATGTAACAAACCCCCATCCTCATGTTGTACTAAAAGACAGTAGGCACACAATTCCTTTGGCCCTCTCAGTCTCTTTCACCATGCTTGGCTTCAGCAACACCCTGTTTCCATTCTGGGAAGCCATGTCTCCTGACAGCTAACCCTAACTTGGGTCTTAACCCTAATTTTCTCTTTGGACTGAAACATTTCCCTGTCCACATGGTGTACTAACTGGCAGTATGTTATACTCCTGAATGCCTACTCAGTCTGTTTTACCAATCTAGGCTTCACCAAAACCCCGGTTACATCCTGGGAAGCCAAGTCTCCCCAACCCTAACCCTAATTTGAGTCTCAGGCCTCATTTCCTTTTGGGACTGAAACGTACTGCGGTCCACAGAGTGTACCAAATGTAAGTATGGAAGACATCTTGATGCCCACTCAGTCTGATTCAGCAAGTTAGGCTTCACCAAGGACCCGTTTCCAACCTGGGAAGCCACATCTCCCCAACCCTAACCCTAACTTGAGACTTTACCTGATTTTCTTGTTGAAATGTAACAACCCCCCATCCTCATGTTCTACTAAAAGACAGTAGGCACACAATTCATTTTGCCCTCTCAGTCTGTTTCACCATGCTTGGCTTCAGCAACACCCTGTTTCCATTCTGGGAGGCCATGTCTCCTGACCGCTAACCCTAACTTGGGTCTTAACCCTAATTTTTTCTTTGGACTGAAACATTTCCCTGTCCACATGGTGTACTAACTGACAGTACTTTATACTACGGATGGCCTACTCAGTCTGTTTTACCAATCTAGGATTCGCCAAAACCCCGGTTACATCCTGGGAAGCCAAGTCTCCCCAACCCTAACCCTAATTTGAGTCTCAACCCTCATATCCTTTTTGGACTGAAACGTACTGCGGTCCACAGAGTGTGCAAAATGTAAGTATGGAAGACATCTTGATGCCCCACTCAGTCTGATTCAGGAAGTAAAGCTTCACCAAGGACCCGTTTCCAACCTGGGAAGCCACATCTCCCCAACCCTAACCCTAACTTGAGACTTAACCTGATTTTCTTGTTGAAATGTAACAACCCCCCATCCTCATGTTCTACTAAAAGACAGTAGGCACACAATTCATTTTGCCCTCTCAGTCTGTTTCACCGTGCTTGGCTTCAGCAACACCCTGTTTCCATTCTGGGAGGCCATGTCTCCTGACCGCTATCCCTAACTTGGGTCTTAACCCTCATTTTTTCTTTGGACTGAAACATTTCCCTGTCCACATGGTGTACTAACTGGCAGTATGTTATACTCCGGATGGCCTACTCAGTCTGTTTTACCAATCTAGGCTTCGCCAAAACCCTGGTTACATCCTGGGAAGCCAAGTCTCCCCAACCCTAACCCTAATTTGAGTCTCAGGCCTCATTTCCTTTTTGGACTGAAACATACCGCCATCCACAGAGTGTACCAAATGTCAGTATGGAAGACATCTTGATGTCCCACTCAGTCTGATTCAGCAAGTTAGGCTTCACCAAGGACCCGTTTCCAACCTGGGAAGCCACATCTCCCCAACCCTAACCCTAACTTGAGACTTAACCTGATTTTCTTGTGCAAATGTAACAAACCCCCATTCTCATGTTGTACTAAAAGACAGTAGGCACACAATTCCTTTGGCCCTCTCAGTCTGTTTCACCATGCTTGGCTTCAGCAACACCCTGTTTCCATTCTGGGAAGCCATGTCTCCTGACAGCTAACCCTAACTTGGGTCTTAACCCTAATTTTCTCTTTGGACTGAAACATTTCCCTGTCCACATGGTGTACTAACTGGCAGTATGTTATACTCCGGATGGCCTACTCAGTCTGTTTTACCAATCTAGGCTTCGCCAAAACCCCGGTTACATCCTGGGAAGCCAAGTCTCCCCAACCCCAACCCTAACCCTAATTTGATTCTCAACCCTCATATCCTTTTTGGACTGAAACGTACTGCGGTCCACAGAGTGTGCAAAATGTAAGTATGGAAGACATCTTGATGCCCCACTCAGGCTGATTCAGGAAGTTAAGCTTCACCAAGGACCCGTTTCCAACCTGGGAAGCCACATCTCCCCAACCCTAACCCTAACTTGAGACTTAACCTGATTTTCTTGTGCAAATGTAACAACCCCCCATCCTCATGTTCTACTAAAAGACAATAGGCACACAATTCCTTTGGCCCTCTCAGTCTGTTTCACCATGCTTGGCTTCAGCAACACCCTGTTTCCATTCTGGGAAGCCATGTCTCCTGACCGATAACCCTCACTTGGGTCTTAACCCTAATTTTCTCTTTGGAATGAAACATTTCCCTGTCCACATGGTGTACTCACTGGCAGTATGTTATACTCCGGTTGGCCTACTCAGTCTGTTTTACCAATCTAGGCTTCACCAAAACCCTGGTTACATCCTGGGAAGCCAAGTCTCCCCAACCCTAACCCTAATTTGAGTCTCAGGCCTCATTTTCTTTTGGGACTGAAACATACCGCCGTCCACAGAGTGTACCAAATGTCAGTATGGAAGACATCTTGATGTCCCACTCAGTCTGATTCAGGAAGTTAAGCTTCACCAAGGACCCATTTCCAACCTGGGAAGCCACATCTCCCCAACCCTAACCCTAACTTGAGACTTAACCTGATTTTCTTGTTGAAATGTAACAAACCCCCATCCTCATGTTGTACTAAAAGACAGTGGGCACACAATTCCTTTGGCCCTCTCAGTCTGTTTCACCATGCTTGGCTTCAGCAACAACCTGTTTCCATTCTGGGAAGCCATGTCTCCTGACAGCTAACCCTAACTTGGGTCTTAACCCTAATTTTCTCTTTGGAATGAAACATTTCCCTGTCCACATGGTGTACTAACTGGCAGTATGTTATACTACGGATGGCCTACTCAGTCTGTTTTACCAATCTAGGCCTCGCCAAAACCCTGGTTACATCCTGGGAAGCCAAGTCTCCCCAACCCTAACCCTAATTTGAGTCTCAGGCCTCATTTCCTTTTTGGACTGAAACATACCGCCGTCCACAGAGTATACCAAATATCAGTATGGAAGACATCTTGATGTCCCACTCAGTCTGATTCAGCAAGTTAGGCTTCACCAAGGACCCGTTTCCAACCTGGGAAGCCACATCTCCCCAACCCTAACCCTAACTTGAGACTTAACCTGATTTTCTTGTGCAAATGTAACAAACCCCCATTCTCATGTTGTACTAAAAGACAGTAGGCACACAATTCCTTTCGCCCTCTCAGTCTGTTTCACCATGCTTGGCTTCAGCAACACCCTGTTTCCATTCTGGGAAGCCATGTCTCCTGACAGCTAACCCTAACTTGGGTCTTAACCCTAATTTTTTCTTTGGACTGAAACATTTCCCTGTCCACATGGTGTACTAACTGGCAGTATGTTATACTCCCGATGGCCTACTCAGTCTGTTTTACCAATCTAGGCTTCGCCAAAACCCTGGTTACATCCTGGGAAGCCAAGTCTCCCCAACCCTAACCCTAATTTGAGTCTCAACCCTCATTTCCTTTTTGGACTGAAACATACCGCCGTCCACAGTGTGTACCAAATGTCAGTATGGAAGACATCTTGATGTCCCACTCAGTCTGATTCAGGAAGTTAGGCTTCACCAAGGACCCGTTTCCAACCTGGGAAGCCACATCTCCTCAACCCTAACCCTAACTTGAGACTTTACCTAAATTTCTTGTTGAAATGTAACAACCCCCCATCCTCATGTTCTACTAAAAGACAGTAGGCACACAATTCATTTTGCCCTCTCAGTCTGTTTCACCATGCTTGGCTTCAGCAACACCCTGTTTCCATTCTGGGAGGCCATTTCTCCTGACCGCTAACCCTAACTTGGGTCTTAACCCTAATTTTTTCTTTGGACTGAAACATTTCCCTGTCCACATGGTGTACTAACTGGCAGTATGTTATACTACGGATGGCCTACTCAGTCTGTTTTACCAATCTAGGCTTCGCCAAAACCCTGGTTACATCCTGGGAAGCCAAGTCTCCCCAACCCTAACCCTAATTTGAGTCTCAGGCCTAATTTCCTTTTTGGACTGAAACATACCGCCGTCCACAGAGTGTACCAAATGTCAGTATGGAAGACATCTTGATGTCCCACTCAGTCTGATTCAGCAAGTTAGGCTTCACCAAGGAGCCGTTTCCAACCTGGGAAGCCACATCTCCCCAACCCTAACCCTAACTTGAGACTTAACCTGATTTTCTTGTGCAAATGTAACAAACCCCCATCCTCATGTTGTACTAAAAGACAGTAGGCACACAATTCCTTTGGCCCTCTCAGTCTCTTTCACCATGCTTGGCTTCAGCAACACCCTGTTTCCATTCTGGGAAGCCATGTCTCCTGACAGCTAACCCTAACTTGGGTCTTAACCCTAATTTTCTCTTTGGACTGAAACATTTCCCTGTCCACATGGTGTACTAACTGGCAGTATGTTATACTCCTGAATGCCTACTCAGTCTGTTTTACCAATCTAGGCTTCACCAAAACCCTGGTTACATCCTGGGAAGCCAAGTCTCCCCAACCCTAACCCTAATTTGAGTCTCAACCCTCATATCCTTTTTGACTGAAACGTACTGCGGTCCACAGAGTGTGCCAAATGTAAGTATGGAAGACATCTTGATGCCCCACTCAGTCTGATTCAGGAAGTTAAGCTTCACCAAGGAGCCGTTTCCAACCTGGGAAGCCACATCTCCCCAACCCTAACCCTAACTTGAGACTTAACCTGATTTTCTTGTTGAAATGTAACAAACCCCCATCCTCATGTTGTACTAAAAGACAGTAGGCACACAATTCCTTTGGCCCTCTCAGTCTGTTTCACCATGCTTGGCTTCAGCAACACCCTGTTTCCATTCTGGGAAGCCATGTCTCCTGACAGCTAACCCTAACTTGGGTCTTAACCCTAATTTTCTCTTTGGACTGAAAGATTTCCCTGTCCAAATGGTGTACTAACTGGCAGTATGTTATACTCCTGAATGCCTACTCAGTCTGTTTTACCAATCTAGGCTTCACCAAAACCCTGGTTACATCCTGGGAAGCCAAGTCTCCCTAACCCTAACCCTAATTTGAGTCTCAGGCCTCATTTCCTTTTGGGACTGAAACGTACTGCGGTCCACAGAGTGTGCAAAATGTAAGTATGGAAGACATCTTGATGCCCACTCAGTCTGATTCAGGAAGTTAGGCTTCACCAAGGACCCGTTTCCAACCTGGGAAGCCACATCTCCTCAACCCTAACCCTAACTTGAGACTTTACCTAAATTTCTTGTTGAAATGTAACAAACCCCCATCCTCATGTTCTACTAAAAGACAGTAGGCACACAATTCATTTTGCCCTCTCAGTCTGTTTCACCATGCTTGGCTTCAGCAACACCCTGTTTCCATTCTGGGAGGCCATGTCTCCTGACCGCTAACCCTAACTTGGGTCTTAACCCTCATTTTTTCTTTGGACTGAAACATTTCCCTGTCCACATGGTGTACTAACTGGCAGTATGTTATACTACGGATGGCCTACTCAGTCTGTTTTACCAATCTAGGCTTCGCCAAAACCCTGGTTACATCCTGGGAAGCCAAGTCTCCCCAACCCTAACCCTAATTTGAGTCTCAACCCTCATTTCCTTTTTGGACTGAAACATACTGCCGTCCACAGAGTGTACCAAATGTCAGTATGGAAGACATCTTGATGTCCCACTCAGTCTGATTCAGCAAGTTAGGCTTCACCAAGGAGCCGTTTCCAACCTGGGAAGCCACATCTCCCCAACCCTAACCCTAACTTGAGACTTAACCTGATTTTCTTGTGCAAATGTAACAAACCCCCATCCTCATGTTGTACTAAAAGACAGTAGGCACACAATTCCTTTGGCCCTCTCAGTCTCTTTCACCATGCTTGGCTTCAGCAACACCCTGTTTCCATTCTGGGAAGCCATGTCTCCTGACAGCTAACCCTAACTTGGGTCTTAACCCTAATTTTCTCTTTGGACTGAAACATTTCCCTGTCCACATGGTGTACTAACTGGCAGTATGTTATACTCCTGAATGCCTACTCAGTCTGTTTTACCAATCTAGGCTTCACCAAAACCCCGGTTACATCCTGGGAAGCCAAGTCTCCCCAACCCTAACCCTAATTTGAGTCTCAGGCCTCATTTCCTTTTGGGACTGAAACGTACTGCGGTCCACAGAGTGTACCAAATGTAAGTATGGAAGACATCTTGATGCCCACTCAGTCTGATTCAGCAAGTTAGGCTTCACCAAGGACCCGTTTCCAACCTGGGAAGCCACATCTCCCCAACCCTAACCCTAACTTGAGACTTAACCTGATTTTCTTGTTGAAATGTAACAACCCCCCATCCTCATGTTCTACTAAAAGACAGTAGGCACACAATTCCTTTTGCCCTCTCAGTCTGTTTCACCATGCTTGGCTTCAGCAACACCCTGTTTCCATTCTGGGAGGCCATGTCTCCTGACCGCTAACCCTAACTTGGGTCTTAACCCTAATTTTTTCTTTGGACTGAAACATTTCCCTGTCCACATGGTGTACTAACTGACAGTACTTTATACTACGGATGGCCTACTCAGTCTGTTTTACCAATCTAGGATTCGCCAAAACCCCGGTTACATCCTGGGAAGCCAAGTCTCCCCAACCCTAACCCTAATTTGAGTCTCAACCCTCATATCCTTTTTGGACTGAAACGTACTGCGGTCCACAGGGTGTGCAAAATGTAAGTATGGAAGACATCTTGATGCCCCACTCAGTCTGATTCAGGAAGTAAAGCTTCACCAAGGACCCGTTTCCAACCTGGGAAGCCACATCTCCCCAACCCTAACCCTAACTTGAGACTTAACCTGATTTTCTTGTTGAAATGTAACAACCCCCCATCCTCATGTTCTACTAAAAGACAGTAGGCACACAATTCATTTTGCCCTCTCAGTCTGTTTCACCGTGCTTGGCTTCAGCAACACCCTGTTTCCATTCTGGGAGGCCATGTCTCCTGACCGCTATCCCTAACTTGGGTCTTAACCCTCATTTTTTCTTTGGACTGAAACATTTCCCTGTCCACATGGTGTACTAACTGGCAGTATGTTATACTCCGGATGGCCTACTCAGTCTGTTTTACCAATCTAGGCTTCGCCAAAACCCTGGTTACATCCTGGGAAGCCAAGTCTCCCCAACCCTAACCCTAATTTGAGTCTCAGGCCTCATTTCCTTTTTGGACTGAAACATACCGCCATCCACAGAGTGTACCAAATGTCAGTATGGAAGACATCTTGATGTCCCACTCAGTCTGATTCAGCAAGTTAGGCTTCACCAAGGACCCGTTTCCAACCTGGGAAGCCACATCTCCCCAACCCTAACCCTAACTTGAGACTTAACCTGATTTTCTTGTGCAAATGTAACAAACCCCCATTCTCATGTTGTACTAAAAGACAGTAGGCACACAATTCCTTTGGCCCTCTCAGTCTGTTTCACCATGCTTGGCTTCAGCAACACCCTGTTTCCATTCTGGGAAGCCATGTCTCCTGACAGCTAACCCTAACTTGGGTCTTAACCCTAATTTTCTCTTTGGACTGAAACATTTCCCTGTCCACATGGTGTACTAACTGGCAGTATGTTATACTCCGGATGGCCTACTCAGTCTGTTTTACCAATCTAGGCTTCGCCAAAACCCCGGTTACATCCTGGGAAGCCAAGTCTCCCCAACCCCAACCCTAACCCTAATTTGATTCTCAACCCTCATATCCTTTTTGGACTGAAACGTACTGCGGTCCACAGAGTGTGCAAAATGTAAGTATGGAAGACATCTTGATGCCCCACTCAGGCTGATTCAGGAAGTTAAGCTTCACCAAGGACCCGTTTCCAACCTGGGAAGCCACATCTCCCCAACCCTAACCCTAACTTGAGACTTAACCTGATTTTCTTGTGCAAATGTAACAACCCCCCATCCTCATGTTCTACTAAAAGACAATAGGCACACAATTCCTTTGGCCCTCTCAGTCTGTTTCACCATGCTTGGCTTCAGCAACACCCTGTTTCCATTCTGGGAAGCCATGTCTCCTGACCGATAACCCTCACTTGGGTCTTAACCCTAATTTTCTCTTTGGAATGAAACATTTCCCTGTCCACATGGTGTACTCACTGGCAGTATGTTATACTCCGGTTGGCCTACTCAGTCTGTTTTACCAATCTAGGCTTCACCAAAACCCTGGTTACATCCTGGGAAGCCAAGTCTCCCCAACCCTAACCCTAATTTGAGTCTCAGGCCTCATTTTCTTTTGGGACTGAAACATACCGCCGTCCACAGAGTGTACCAAATGTCAGTATGGAAGACATCTTGATGTCCCACTCAGTCTGATTCAGGAAGTTAAGCTTCACCGAGGACCCATTTCCAACCTGGGAAGCCACATCTCCCCAACCCTAACCCTAACTTGAGACTTAACCTGATTTTCTTGTTGAAATGTAACAAACCCCCATCCTCATGTTGTACTAAAAGACAGTGGGCACACAATTCCTTTGGCCCTCTCAGTCTGTTTCACCATGCTTGGCTTCAGCAACAACCTGTTTCCATTCTGGGAAGCCATGTCTCCTGACAGCTAACCCTAACTTGGGTCTTAACCCTAATTTTCTCTTTGGAATGAAACATTTCCCTGTCCACATGGTGTACTAACTGGCAGTATGTTATACTACGGATGGCCTACTCAGTCTGTTTTACCAATCTAGGCCTCGCCAAAACCCTGGTTACATCCTGGGAAGCCAAGTCTCCCCAACCCTAACCCTAATTTGAGTCTCAGGCCTCATTTCCTTTTTGGACTGAAACATACCGCCGTCCACAGAGTATACCAAATATCAGTATGGAAGACATCTTGATGTCCCACTCAGTCTGATTCAGCAAGTTAGGCTTCACCAAGGACCCGTTTCCAACCTGGGAAGCCACATCTCCCCAACCCTAACCCTAACTTGAGACTTAACCTGATTTTCTTGTGCAAATGTAACAAACCCCCATTCTCATGTTGTACTAAAAGACAGTAGGCACACAATTCCTTTCGCCCTCTCAGTCTGTTTCACCATGCTTGGCTTCAGCAACACCCTGTTTCGATTCTGGGAAGCCATGTCTCCTGACAGCTAACCCTAACTTGGGTCTTAACCCTAATTTTTTCTTTGGACTGAAACATTTCCCTGTCCACATGGTGTACTAACTGGCAGTATGTTATACTCCCGATGGCCTACTCAGTCTGTTTTACCAATCTAGGCTTCGCCAAAACCCTGGTTACATCCTGGGAAGCCAAGTCTCCCCAACCCTAACCCTAATTTGAGTCTCAACCCTCATTTCCTTTTTGGACTGAAACATACTGCCGTCCACAGAGTGTACCAAATGTCAGTATGGAAGACATCTTGATGTCCCACTCAGTCTGATTCAGCAAGTTAGGCTTCACCAAGGAGCCGTTTCCAACCTGGGAAGCCACATCTCCCCAACCCTAACCCTAACTTGAGACTTAACCTGATTTTCTTGTGCAAATGTAACAAACCCCCATCCTCATGTTGTACTAAAAGACAGTAGGCACACAATTCCTTTGGCCCTCTCAGTCTCTTTCACCATGCTTGGCTTCAGCAACACCCTGTTTCCATTCTGGGAAGCCATGTCTCCTGACAGCTAACCCTAACTTGGGTCTTAACCCTAATTTTCTCTTTGGACTGAAACATTTCCCTGTCCACATGGTGTACTAACTGGCAGTATGTTATACTCCTGAATGCCTACTCAGTCTGTTTTACCAATCTAGGCTTCACCAAAACCCCGGTTACATCCTGGGAAGCCAAGTCTCCCCAACCCTAACCCTAATTTGAGTCTCAGGCCTCATTTCCTTTTGGGACTGAAACGTACTGCGGTCCACAGAGTGTACCAAATGTAAGTATGGAAGACATCTTGATGCCCACTCAGTCTGATTCAGCAAGTTAGGCTTCACCAAGGACCCGTTTCCAACCTGGGAAGCCACATCTCCCCAACCCTAACCCTAACTTGAGACTTAACCTGATTTTCTTGTTGAAATGTAACAACCCCCCATCCTCATGTTCTACTAAAAGACAGTAGGCACACAATTCCTTTTGCCCTCTCAGTCTGTTTCACCATGCTTGGCTTCAGCAACACCCTGTTTCCATTCTGGGAGGCCATGTCTCCTGACCGCTAACCCTAACTTGGGTCTTAACCCTAATTTTTTCTTTGGACTGAAACATTTCCCTGTCCACATGGTGTACTAACTGACAGTACTTTATACTACGGATGGCCTACTCAGTCTGTTTTACCAATCTAGGATTCGCCAAAACCCCGGTTACATCCTGGGAAGCCAAGTCTCCCCAACCCTAACCCTAATTTGAGTCTCAACCCTCATATCCTTTTTGGACTGAAACGTACTGCGGTCCACAGAGTGTGCAAAATGTAAGTATGGAAGACATCTTGATGCCCCACTCAGTCTGATTCAGGAAGTAAAGCTTCACCAAGGACCCGTTTCCAACCTGGGAAGCCACATCTCCCCAACCCTAACCCTAACTTGAGACTTAACCTGATTTTCTTGTTGAAATGTAACAACCCCCCATCCTCATGTTCTACTAAAAGACAGTAGGCACACAATTCATTTTGCCCTCTCAGTCTGTTTCACCGTGCTTGGCTTCAGCAACACCCTGTTTCCATTCTGGGAGGCCATGTCTCCTGACCGCTATCCCTAACTTGGGTCTTAACCCTCATTTTTTCTTTGGACTGAAACATTTCCCTGTCCACATGGTGTACTAACTGGCAGTATGTTATACTCCGGATGGCCTACTCAGTCTGTTTTACCAATCTAGGCTTCGCCAAAACCCTGGTTACATCCTGGGAAGCCAAGTCTCCCCAACCCTAACCCTAATTTGAGTCTCAGGCCTCATTTCCTTTTTGGACTGAAACATACCGCCATCCACAGAGTGTACCAAATGTCAGTATGGAAGACATCTTGATGTCCCACTCAGTCTGATTCAGCAAGTTAGGCTTCACCAAGGACCCGTTTCCAACCTGGGAAGCCACATCTCCCCAACCCTAACCCTAACTTGAGACTTAACCTGATTTTCTTGTGCAAATGTAACAAACCCCCATTCTCATGTTGTACTAAAAGACAGTAGGCACACAATTCCTTTGGCCCTCTCAGTCTGTTTCACCATGCTTGGCTTCAGCAACACCCTGTTTCCATTCTGGGAAGCCATGTCTCCTGACAGCTAACCCTAACTTGGGTCTTAACCCTAATTTTCTCTTTGGACTGAAACATTTCCCTGTCCACATGGTGTACTAACTGGCAGTATGTTATACTCCGGATGGCCTACTCAGTCTGTTTTACCAATCTAGGCTTCGCCAAAACCCCGGTTACATCCTGGGAAGCCAAGTCTCCCCAACCCCAACCCTAACCCTAATTTGATTCTCAACCCTCATATCCTTTTTGGACTGAAACGTACTGCGGTCCACAGAGTGTGCAAAATGTAAGTATGGAAGACATCTTGATGCCCCACTCAGGCTGATTCAGGAAGTTAAGCTTCACCAAGGACCCGTTTCCAACCTGGGAAGCCACATCTCCCCAACCCTAACCCTAACTTGAGACTTAACCTGATTTTCTTGTGCAAATGTAACAACCCCCCATCCTCATGTTCTACTAAAAGACAATAGGCACACAATTCCTTTGGCCCTCTCAGTCTGTTTCACCATGCTTGGCTTCAGCAACACCCTGTTTCCATTCTGGGAAGCCATGTCTCCTGACCGATAACCCTCACTTGGGTCTTAACCCTAATTTTCTCTTTGGAATGAAACATTTCCCTGTCCACATGGTGTACTCACTGGCAGTATGTTATACTCCGGTTGGCCTACTCAGTCTGTTTTACCAATCTAGGCTTCACCAAAACCCTGGTTACATCCTGGGAAGCCAAGTCTCCCCAACCCTAACCCTAATTTGAGTCTCAGGCCTCATTTTCTTTTGGGACTGAAACATACCGCCGTCCACAGAGTGTACCAAATGTCAGTATGGAAGACATCTTGATGTCCCACTCAGTCTGATTCAGGAAGTTAAGCTTCACCAAGGACCCATTTCCAACCTGGGAAGCCACATCTCCCCAACCCTAACCCTAACTTGAGACTTAACCTGATTTTCTTGTTGAAATGTAACAAACCCCCATCCTCATGTTGTACTAAAAGACAGTGGGCACACAATTCCTTTGGCCCTCTCAGTCTGTTTCACCATGCTTGGCTTCAGCAACAACCTGTTTCCATTCTGGGAAGCCATGTCTCCTGACAGCTAACCCTAACTTGGGTCTTAACCCTAATTTTCTCTTTGGAATGAAACATTTCCCTGTCCACATGGTGTACTAACTGGCAGTATGTTATACTACGGATGGCCTACTCAGTCTGTTTTACCAATCTAGGCCTCGCCAAAACCCTGGTTACATCCTGGGAAGCCAAGTCTCCCCAACCCTAACCCTAATTTGAGTCTCAGGCCTCATTTCCTTTTTGGACTGAAACATACCGCCGTCCACAGAGTATACCAAATATCAGTATGGAAGACATCTTGATGTCCCACTCAGTCTGATTCAGCAAGTTAGGCTTCACCAAGGACCCGTTTCCAACCTGGGAAGCCACATCTCCCCAACCCTAACCCTAACTTGAGACTTAACCTGATTTTCTTGTGCAAATGTAACAAACCCCCATTCTCATGTTGTACTAAAAGACAGTAGGCACACAATTCCTTTCGCCCTCTCAGTCTGTTTCACCATGCTTGGCTTCAGCAACACCCTGTTTCCATTCTGGGAAGCCATGTCTCCTGACAGCTAACCCTAACTTGGGTCTTAACCCTAATTTTTTCTTTGGACTGAAACATTTCCCTGTCCACATGGTGTACTAACTGGCAGTATGTTATACTCCCGATGGCCTACTCAGTCTGTTTTACCAATCTAGGCTTCGCCAAAACCCTGGTTACATCCTGGGAAGCCAAGTCTCCCCAACCCTAACCCTAATTTGAGTCTCAACCCTCATTTCCTTTTTGGACTGAAACATACCGCCGTCCACAGTGTGTACCAAATGTCAGTATGGAAGACATCTTGATGTCCCACTCAGTCTGATTCAGGAAGTTAGGCTTCACCAAGGACCCGTTTCCAACCTGGGAAGCCACATCTCCTCAACCCTAACCCTAACTTGAGACTTTACCTAAATTTCTTGTTGAAATGTAACAACCCCCCATCCTCATGTTCTACTAAAAGACAGTAGGCACACAATTCATTTTGCCCTCTCAGTCTGTTTCACCATGCTTGGCTTCAGCAACACCCTGTTTCCATTCTGGGAGGCCATTTCTCCTGACCGCTAACCCTAACTTGGGTCTTAACCCTAATTTTTTCTTTGGACTGAAACATTTCCCTGTCCACATGGTGTACTAACTGGCAGTATGTTATACTACGGATGGCCTACTCAGTCCGTTTTACCAATCTAGGCTTCGCCAAAACCCTGGTTACATCCTGGGAAGCCAAGTCTCCCCAACCCTAACCCTAATTTGAGTCTCAGGCCTAATTTCCTTTTTGGACTGAAACATACCGCCGTCCACAGAGTGTGCCAAATGTCAGTATGGAAGACATCTTGATGTCCCACTCAGTCTGATTCAGCAAGTTAGGCTTCACCAAGGAGCCGTTTCCAACCTGGGAAGCCACATCTCCCCAACCCTAACCCTAACTTGAGACTTAACCTGATTTTCTTGTGCAAATGTAACAAACCCCCATCCTCATGTTGTACTAAAAGACAGTAGGCACACAATTCCTTTGGCCCTCTCAGTCTCTTTCACCATGCTTGGCTTCAGCAACACCCTGTTTCCATTCTGGGAAGCCATGTCTCCTGACAGCTAACCCTAACTTGGGTCTTAACCCTAATTTTCTCTTTGGACTGAAACATTTCCCTGTCCACATGGTGTACTAACTGGCAGTATGTTATACTCCTGAATGCCTACTCAGTCTGTTTTACCAATCTAGGCTTCACCAAAACCCCGGTTACATCCTGGGAAGCCAAGTCTCCCCAACCCTAACCCTAATTTGAGTCTCAACCCTCATATCCTTTTTGACTGAAACGTACTGCGGTCCACAGAGTGTGCCAAATGTAAGTATGGAAGACATCTTGATGCCCACTCAGTCTGATTCAGGAAGTTAGGCTTCACCAAGGACCCGTTTCCAACCTGGGAAGCCACATCTCCTCAACCCTAACCCTAACTTGAGACTTTACCTAAATTTCTTGTTGAAATGTAACAAACCCCCATCCTCATGTTCTACTAAAAGACAGTAGGCACACAATTCATTTTGCCCTCTCAGTCTGTTTCACCATGCTTGGCTTCAGCAACACCCTGTTTCCATTCTGGGAGGCCATGTCTCCTGACCGCTAACCCTAACTTGGGTCTTAACCCTCATTTTTTCTTTGGACTGAAACATTTCCCTGTCCACATGGTGTACTAACTGGCAGTATGTTATACTACGGATGGCCTACTCAGTCTGTTTTACCAATCTAGGCTTCGCCAAAACCCTGGTTACATCCTGGGAAGCCAAGTCTCCCCAACCCTAACCCTAATTTGAGTCTCAACCCTCATTTCCTTTTTGGACTGAAACATACTGCCGTCCACAGAGTGTACCAAATGTCAGTATGGAAGACATCTTGATGTCCCACTCAGTCTGATTCAGCAAGTTAGGCTTCACCAAGGAGCCGTTTCCAACCTGGGAAGCCACATCTCCCCAACCCTAACCCTAACTTGAGACTTAACCTGATTTTCTTGTGCAAATGTAACAAACCCCCATCCTCATGTTGTACTAAAAGACAGTAGGCACACAATTCCTTTGGCCCTCTCAGTCTCTTTCACCATGCTTGGCTTCAGCAACACCCTGTTTCCATTCTGGGAAGCCATGTCTCCTGACAGCTAACCCTAACTTGGGTCTTAACCCTAATTTTCTCTTTGGACTGAAACATTTCCCTGTCCACATGGTGTACTAACTGGCAGTATGTTATACTCCTGAATGCCTACTCAGTCTGTTTTACCAATCTAGGCTTCACCAAAACCCCGGTTACATCCTGGGAAGCCAAGTCTCCCCAACCCTAACCCTAATTTGAGTCTCAGGCCTCATTTCCTTTTGGGACTGAAACGTACTGCGGTCCACAGAGTGTATCAAATGTAAGTATGGAAGACATCTTGATGCCCACTCAGTCTGATTCAGCAAGTTAGGCTTCACCAAGGACCCGTTTCCAACCTGGGAAGCCACATCTCCCCAACCCTAACCCTAACTTGAGACTTTACCTGATTTTCTTGTTGAAATGTAACAACCCCCCATCCTCATGTTCTACTAAAAGACAGTAGGCACACAATTCATTTTGCCCTCTCAGTCTGTTTCACCATGCTTGGCTTCAGCAACACCCTGTTTCCATTCTGGGAGGCCATGTCTCCTGACCGCTAACCCTAACTTGGGTCTTAACCCTAATTTTTTCTTTGGACTGAAACATTTCCCTGTCCACATGGTGTACTAACTGGCAGTACTTTATACTACGGATGGCCTACTCAGTCTGTTTTACCAATCTAGGATTCGCCAAAACCCCGGTTACATCCTGGGAAGCCAAGTCTCCCCAACCCTAACCCTAATTTGAGTCTCAACCCTCATATCCTTTTTGGACTGAAACGTACTGCGGTCCACAGAGTGTGCAAAATGTAAGTATGGAAGACATCTTGATGCCCCACTCAGTCTGAATCAGGAAGTAAAGCTTCACCAAGGACCCGTTTCCAACCTGGGAAGCCACATCTCCCCAACCCTAACCCTAACTTGAGACTTAACCTGATTTTCTTGTTGAAATGTAACAACCCCCCATCCTCATGTTCTACTAAAAGACAGTAGGCACACAATTCATTTTGCCCTCTCAGTCTGTTTCACCGTGCTTGGCTTCAGCAACACCCTGTTTCCATTCTGGGAGGCCATGTCTCCTGACCGCTATCCCTAACTTGGGTCTTAACCCTCATTTTTTCTTTGGACTGAAACATTTCCCTGTCCACATGGTGTACTAACTGGCAGTATGTTATACTCCGGATGGCCTACTCAGTCTGTTTTACCAATCTAGGCTTCGCCAAAACCCTGGTTACATCCTGGGAAGCCAAGTCTCCCCAACCCTAACCCTAATTTGAGTCTCAGGCCTCATTTCCTTTTTGGACTGAAACATACCGCCATCCACAGAGTGTACCAAATGTCAGTATGGAAGACATCTTGATGTCCCACTCAGTCTGATTCAGCAAGTTAGGCTTCACCAAGGACCCGTTTCCAACCTGGGAAGCCACATCTCCCCAACCCTAACCCTAACTTGAGACTTAACCTGATTTTCTTGTGCAAATGTAACAAACCCCCATTCTCATGTTGTACTAAAAGACAGTAGGCACACAATTCCTTTGGCCCTCTCAGTCTGTTTCACCATGCTTGGCTTCAGCAACACCCTGTTTCCATTCTGGGAAGCCATGTCTCCTGACAGCTAACCCTAACTTGGGTCTTAACCCTAATTTTCTCTTTGGACTGAAACATTTCCCTGTCCACATGGTGTACTAACTGGCAGTATGTTATACTCCGGATGGCCTACTCAGTCTGTTTTACCAATCTAGGCTTCGCCAAAACCCCGGTTACATCCTGGGAAGCCAAGTCTCCCCAACCCTAACCCTAATTTGATTCTCAACCCTCATATCCTTTTTGGACTGAAACGTACTGCGGTCCACAGAGTGTGCAAAATGTAAGTATGGAAGACATCTTGATGCCCCACTCAGGCTGATTCAGGAAGTTAAGCTTCACCAAGGACCCGTTTCCAACCTGGGAAGCCACATCTCCCCAACCCTAACCCTAACTTGAGACTTAACCTGATTTTCTTGTGCAAATGTAACAACCCCCCATCCTCATGTTCTACTAAAAGACAATAGGCACACAATTCCTTTGGCCCTCTCAGTCTGTTTCACCATGCTTGGCTTCAGCAACACCCTGTTTCCATTCTGGGAAGCCATGTCTCCTGACCGATAACCCTCACTTGGGTCTTAACCCTAATTTTCTCTTTGGAATGAAACATTTCCCTGTCCACATGGTGTACTCACTGGCAGTATGTTATACTCCTGAATGCCTACTCAGTCTGTTTTACCAATCTAGGCTTCACCAAAACCCTGGTTACATCCTGGGAAGCCAAGTCTCCCCAACCCTAACCCTAATTTGAGTCTCAGGCCTCATTTTCTTTTGGGACTGAAACATACCGCCATCCACAGAGTGTACCAAATGTCAGTATGGAAGACATCTTGATGTCCCACTCAGTCTGATTCAGGAAGTTAAGCTTCACCAAGGACCCATTTCCAACCTGGGAAGCCACATCTCCCCAACCCTAACCCTAACTTGAGACTTAACCTGATTTTCTTGTTGAAATGTAACAACCCCCCATCCTCATGTTCTACTAAAAGACAGTAGGCACACAATTCATTTTGCCCTCTCAGTCTGTTTCACCGTGCTTGGCTTCAGCAACACCCTGTTTCCATTCTGGGAGGCCATGTCTCCTGACCGCTATCCCTAACTTGGGTCTTAACCCTCATTTTTTCTTTGGACTGAAACATTTCCCTGTCCACATGGTGTACTAACTGGCAGTACTTTATACTCCGGATGGCCTACTCAGTCTGTTTTACCAATCTAGGCTTCGCCAAAACCCTGGTTACATCCTGGGAAGCCAAGTCTCCCCAACCCTAACCCTAATTTGAGTCTCAGGCCTCATTTCCTTTTTGGACTGAAACATACCGCCGTCCACAGAGTGTGCCAAATGTAAGTATGGAAGACATCTTGATGCCCCACTCAGTCTGATTCAGGAAGTTAAGCTTCACCAAGGACCCGTTTCCAACCTGGGAAGCCACATCTCCCCAACCCTAACCCTAACTTGAGACTTAACCTGATTTTCTTGTGCAAATGTAACAAACCCCCATCCTCATGTTGTACTAAAAGACAGTAGGCACACAATTCCTTTGGCCCTCTCAGTCTGTTTCACCATGCTTGGCTTCAGCAACACCCTGTTTCCATTCTGGGAAGCCATGTCTCCTGACAGCTAACCCTAACTTGGGTCTTAACCCTCATTTTCTCTTTGGACTGAAACATTTCCCTGTCCACATGGTGTACTAACTGGCAGTATGTTATACTCCTGAATGCCTACTCAGTCTGTTTTACCAATCTAGGCTTCACCAAAACCCTGGTTACATCCTGGGAAGCCAAGTCTCCCCAACCCTAACCCTAATTTGAGTCTCAGGCCTCATTTCCTTTTGGGACTGAAACGTACTGCGGTCCACAGAGTGTACCAAATGTAAGTATGGAAGACATCTTGATGCCCACTCAGTCTGATTCAGCAAGTTAGGCTTCACCAAGGACCCGTTTCCAACCTGGGAAGCCACATCTCCCCAACCCTAACCCTAACTTGAGACTTTACCTGATTTTCTTGTTGAAATGTAACAACCCCCCATCCTCATGTTCTACTAAAAGACAGTAGGCACACAATTCATTTTGCCCTCTCAGTCTGTTTCACCATGCTTGGCTTCAGCAACACCCTGTTTCCATTCTGGGAGGCCATGTCTCCTGACCGCTAACCCTAACTTGGGTCTTAACCCTCATTTTTTCTTTGGACTGAAACATTTCCCTGTCCACATGGTGTACTAACTGGCAGTACTTTATACTACGGAAGGCCTACTCAGTCTGTTTTACCAATCTAGGATTCGCCAAAACCCCGGTTACATCCTGGGAAGCCAAGTCTCCCCAACCCTAACCCTAATTTGAGTCTCAACCCTCATATCCTTTTTGGACTGAAACGTACTGCGGTCCACAGAGTGTGCAAAATGTAAGTATGGAAGACATCTTGATGCCCCACTCAGTCTGATTCAGGAAGTAAAGCTTCACCAAGGACCCGTTTCCAACCTGGGAAGCCACATCTCCCCAACCCTAACCCTAACTTGAGACTTAACCTGATTTTCTTGTTGAAATGTAACAACCCCCCATCCTCATGTTCTACTAAAAGACAGTAGGCACACAATTCATTTTGCCCTCTCAGTCTGTTTCACCGTGCTTGGCTTCAGCAACACCCTGTTTCCATTCTGGGAGGCCATGTCTCCTGACCGCTATCCCTAACTTGGGTCTTAACCCTAATTTTTTCTTTGGACTGAAACATTTCCCTGTCCACATGGTGTACTAACTGGCAGTATGTTATACTCCGGATGGCCTACTCAGTCTGTTTTACCAATCTAGGCTTCGCCAAAACCCTGGTTACATCCTGGGAAGCCAAGTCTCCCCAACCCTAACCCTAATTTGAGTCTCAGGCCTCATTTCCTTTTTGGACTGAAACATACCGCCGTCCACAGAGTGTACCAAATATCAGTATGGAAGACATCTTGATGTCCCACTCAGTCTGATTCAGCAAGTTAGGCTTCACCAAGGACCCGTTTCCAACCTGGGAAGCCACATCTCCCCAACCCTAACCCTAACTTGAGACTTAACCTGATTTTCTTGTGCAAATGTAACAAACCCCCATTCTCATGTTGTACTAAAAGACAGTAGGCACACAATTCCTTTGGCCCTCTCAGTCTGTTTCACCATGCTTGGCTTCAGCAACACCCTGTTTCCATTCTGGGAAGCCATGTCTCCTGACAGCTAACCCTAACTTGGGTCTTAACCCTAATTTTCTCTTTGGACTGAAACATTTCCCTGTCCACATGGTGTACTAACTGGCAGTATGTTATACTCCGGATGGCCTACTCAGTCTGTTTTACCAATCTAGGCTTCGCCAAAACCCTGGTTACATCCTGGGAAGCCAAGTCTCCCCAACCCTAACCCTAATTTGAGTCTCAACCCTCATTTCCTTTTTGGACTGAAACATACCGCCGTCCACAGAGTGTACCAAATGTCAGTATGGAAGACATCTTGATGTCCCACTCAGTCTGATTCAGGAAGTTAGGCTTCACCAAGGACCCGTTTCCAACCTGGGAAGCCACATCTCCTCAACCCTAACCCTAACTTGAGACTTTACCTAAATTTCTTGTTGAAATGTAACAACCCCCCATCCTCATGTTCTACTAAAAGACAGTAGGCACACAATTCATTTTGCCCTCTCAGTCTGTTTCACCATGCTTGGCTTCAGCAACACCCTGTTTCCATTCTGGGAGGCCATGTCTCCTGACCGCTAACCCTAACTTGG
Source organism: Heloderma suspectum (assembly GCF_057233095.1). Taxonomy (NCBI): domain Eukaryota; kingdom Metazoa; phylum Chordata; class Lepidosauria; order Squamata; family Helodermatidae; genus Heloderma; species Heloderma suspectum. The sequence goes on from NC_139461.1 coordinate 149,276,077, forward strand.
GTCTTAACCCTAATTTTTTCTTTGGACTGAAACATTTCCCTGTCCACATGGTGTACTAACTGGCAGTATGTTATACTCCGGATGGCCTACTCAGTCTGTTTTACCAATCTAGGCTTCGCCAAAACCCTGGTTACATCCTGGGAAGCCAAGTCTCCCCAACCCTAACCCTAATTTGAGTCTCAGGCCTCATTTCCTTTTGGGACTGAAACATACCGCCGTCCACAAAGGGTACCAAATGTCAGTATGGAAGACATCTTGATGTCCCACTCAGTCTGAATCAGCAAGTTAGGCTTCACCAAGGACCCGTTTCCAACCTGGGAAGCCACATCTCCCCAACCCTAACCCTAACTTGAGACTTAACCTGATTTTCTTGTGCAAATGTAACAAACCCCCATCCTCATGTTGTACTAAAAGACAGTAGGTACACAATTCCTTTGGCCCTCTCAGTCTGTTTCACCATGCTTGGCTTCAGCAACACCCTGTTTCCATTCTGGGAAGCCATGTCTCCTGACAGCTAACCCTAACTTGCGTCTTAACCCTAATTTTCTCTTTGGACTGAAACATTTCCCTGTCCACATGGTGTACTAACTGGCAGTATGTTATACTCCTGAATGCCTACTCAGTCGGTTTTACCAATCTAGGCTTCACCAAAACCCTGGTTACATCCTGGGAAGCCAAGTCTCCCCAACCCTAACCCTAATTTGAGTCTCAGGCCTCATTTCCTTTTGGGACTGAAACGTACTGCGGTCCACAGAGTGTACCAAATGTAAGTATGGAAGACATCTTGATGCCCCACTCAGTCTGATTCAGCAAGTTAGGCTTCACCAAGGACCCGTTTCCAACCTGGGAAGCCACATCTCCCCAACCCTAACCCTAACTTGAGACTTAACCTGATTTTCTTGTGCAAATGTAACAAACCCCCATCCTCATGTTGTACTAAAAGACAGTAGGCACACAATTCCTTTGGCCCTCTCAGTCTGTTTCACCATGCTTGGCTTCAGCAACACCCTGTTTCCATTCTGGGAAGCCATGTCTCCTGACAGCTAACCCTAACTTGGGTCTTAACCCTAATTTTCTCTTTGGACTGAAACATTTCCCTGTCCACATGGTGTACTAACTGGCAGTATGTTATACTCCTGAATGCCTACTCAGTCTGTTTTACCAATCTAGGCTTCACCAAAACCCTGGTTACATCCTGGGAAGCCAAGTCTCCCCAACCCTAACCCTAATTTGAGTCTCAGGCCTCATTTCCTTTTGGGACTGAAACGTACTGCGGTCCACAGAGTGTACCAAATGTAAGTATGGAAGACATCTTGATGCCCCACTCAGTCTGATTCAGCAAGTTAGGCTTCACCAAGGACCCGTTTCCAACCTGGGAAGCCACATCTCCCCAACCCTAACCCTAACTTGAGACTTAACCTGATTTTCTTGTGCAAATGTAACAAACCCCCATCCTCATGTTGTACTAAAAGACAGTAGGCACACAATTCCTTTGGCCCTCTCAGTCTGTTTCACCATGCTTGGCGTCAGCAACACCCTGTTTCCATTCTGGGAAGCCATGTCTCCTGACAGCTAACCCTAACTTGGGTCTTAACCCTAATTTTCTCTTTGGACTGAAACATTTCCCTGTCCACATGGTGTACTAACTGGCAGTATGTTATACTCCTGAATGCCTTCGCAGTCTGTTTTACCAGTCTAGGCTTCACCAAAACCCTGGTTACATCCTGGGAAGCCAAGTCTCCCCAACCCTAACCCTAATTTGATTCTCAACCCTCATATCCTTTTTGGACTGAAACGTACTGCGGTCCAGAGAGTGTGCAAAATGTAAGTATGGAAGACATCTTGATGCCCCACTCAGGCTGATTCAGGAAGTTAAGCTTCACCAAGGACCCGTTTCCAACCTGGGAAGCCACATCTCCCCAACCCTAACCCTAACTTGAGACTTAACCTGATTTTCTTGTGCAAATGTAACAACCCCCCATCCTCATGTCCTACTAAAAGACAGTAGGCACACAATTCCTTTGGCCCTCTCAGTCTGTTTCACCATGCTTGGCTTCAGCAACACCCTGTTTCCATTCTGGGAAGCCATGTCTCCTGACCGATAACCCTCACTTGGGTCTTAACCCTAATTTTCTCTTTGGAATGAAACATTTCCCTGTCCACATGGTGTACTCACTGGCAGTATGATATACTCCGGTTGGCCTACTCAGTCTGTTTTACCAATCTAGGCTTCACCAAAACCCTGGTTACATCCTGGGAAGCCAAGTCACCCCAACCCTAACCCTAATTTGAGTCTCAGGCCTCATTTTCTTTTGGGACTGAAACATACCGCCGTCCACAGAGTGTACCAAATGTCAGTATGGAAGACAACTTGATGTCCCACTCAGTCTGATTCAGCAAGTTAGGCTTCACCAAGGACCCGTTTCCAACCTGGGAAGCCACATCTCCTCAACCCTAACCCTAACTTGAGACTTTACCTAAATTTCTTGTTGAAATGTAACAACCCCCCATCCTCATGTTCTACTAAAAGACAGTAGGCACACAATTCATTTTGCCCTCTCAGTCTGTTTCACCATGCTTGGCTTCAGCAACACCCTGTTTCCATTCTGGGAGGCCATGTCTCCTGACCGCGAACCCTAACTTGGGTCTTAACCCTAATTTTTTCTTTGGACTGAAACACTTCCCTGTCCACATGGTGTACTAACTGGCAGTATGTTATACTCCGGATGGCCTACTCAGTCTGTTTTACCAATCTAGGCTTCGCCAAAACCCTGGTTACATCCTGGGAAGCCAAGTCTCCCCAACCCTAACCCTAATTTGAGTCTCAGGCCTCATTTCCTTTTGGGACTGAAACATACCGCCGTCCACAAAGGGTACCAAATGTCAGTATGGAAGACATCTTGATGTCCCACTCAGTCTGAATCAGCAAGTTAGGCTTCACCAAGGACCCGTTTCCAACCTGGGAAGCCACATCTCCCCAACCCTAACCCTAACTTGAGACGTAACCTGATTTTCTTGTGCAAATGTAACAAACCCCCATCCTCATGTTGTACTAAAAGACAGTAGGTACACAATTCCTTTGGCCCTCTCAGTCTGTTTCACCATGCTTGGCTTCAGCAACACCCTGTTTCCATTCTGGGAAGCCATGTCTCCTGACAGCTAACCCTAACTTGGGTCTTAACCCTAATTTTCTCTTTGGACTGAAACATTTCCCTGTCCACATGGTGTACTAACTGGCAGTATGTTATACTCCTGAATGCCTACTCAGTCTGTTTTACCAATCTAGGCTTCACCAAAACCCTGGTTACATCCTGGGAAGCCAAGTCTCCCCAACCCTAACCCTAATTTGAGTCTCAACCCTCATTTCCTTTTTGGACTGAAACGTACTGCGGTCCACAGAGTGTGCCAAATGTTAGTATGGAAGACATCTTGATGCCCCACTCAGTCTGATTCAGGAAGTTAAGCTTCACCAAGGAGCCGTTTCCAACCTGGGAAGCCACATCTCCCCAACCCTAACCCTAACTTGAGACTTAACCTGATTTTCTTGTTGAAATGTAACAACCCCCCATCCACATGTCCTACTAAAAGACAGTAGGCACACAATTCCTTTTGCCCTCACAGTCTGTTTCACCATGCTTGGCTTCAGCAACACCCTGTTTCCATTCTGGGAAGCCATGTCTCCTGACAGCTAACCCTAACTTGGGTCTTAACCCTAATTTTCTCTTTGGACTGAAACATTTCCCTGTCCACATGGTGTACTAACTGGCAGTATGTTATACTCCTGAATGCCTACTCAGTCTGTTTTACCAATCTAGGCTTCACCAAAACCCTGGTTACATCCTGGGAAGCCAAGTCTCCCCAACCCTAACCCTAATTTGAGTCTCAACCCTCATTTCCTTTTTGGACTGAAACATACTGCGGTCCACAGAGTGTGCCAAATGTAAGTATGGAAGACATCTTGATGCCCCACTCAGTCTGATTGAGGAAGTTAAGCTTCACCAAGGACCCGTTTCCAACCTGGGAAGCCACATCTCCCCAACCCTAACCCTAACTTGAAACTTAACCTGATTTTCTTGTGCAAATGTAACAAACCCCCATCCTCATGTTGTACTAAAAGACAGTAGGCACACAATTCCTTTGGCCCTCTCAGTCTGTTTCACCATGCTTGGCTTCAGCAACACCCTGTTTCCATTCTGGTAAGCCATGTCTCCTGACAGCTAACCCTAACTTGGGTCTTAACCCTAATTTTCTCTTTGGACTGAAACATTTCCCTGTCCACATGGTGTACTAACTGGCAGTATGTTATACTCCTGAATGCCTACTCAGTCTGTTTTACCAATCTAGGCTTCACCAAAACCCTGGTTACATCCTGGGAAGCCAAGTCTCCCCAACCCTAACCCTAATTTGAGTCTCAGGCCTCATTTCCTTTTGGGACTGAAACGTACTGCGGTCCACAGAGTGTACCAAATGTAAGTATGGAAGACATCTTGATGCCCACTCAGTCTGATTCAGCAAGTTAGGCTTCACCAAGGACCCGTTTCCAACCTGGGAAGCCACATCTCCCCAACCCTAACCCTAACTTGAGACTTTACCTGATTTTCTTGTTGAAATGTAACAACCCCCCATCCTCATGTTCTACTAAAAGACAGTAGGCACACAATTCATTTTGCCCTCTCAGTCTGTTTCACCATGCTTGGCTTCAGCAACACCCTGTTTCCATTCTGGGAGGCCATGTCTCCTGACAGCTAACCCTAACTTGGGTCTTAACCCTAATTTTTTCTTTGGACTGAAACATTTCCCTGTCCACATGGTGTACTAACTGGCAGTACTTTATACTCCTGAATGCCTACTCAGTCTGTTTTACCAATCTAGGCTTCACCAAAACCCTGGTTACATCCTGGGAAGCCAAGTCTCCCCAACCCTAACCCTAATTTGAGTCTCAGGCCTCATTTCCTTTTTGGACTGAAACATACCGCCGTCCACAGAGTGTACCAAATGTCAGTATGGAAGACAACTTGATGTCCCACTCAGTCTGATTCAGCAAGTTAGGCTTCACCAAGGACCCGTTTCCAACCTGGGAAGCCACATCTCCCCAACCCTAACCCTAACTTGAGACTTAACCTGATTTTCTTGTGCAAATGTAACAAACCCCCATTCTCATGTTGTACTAAAAGACAGTAGGCACACAATTCCTTTGGCCCTCTCAGTCTGTTTCACCATGCTTGGCTTCAGCAACACCCTGTTTCCATTCTGGGAAGCCATGTCTCCTGACAGCTAACCCTAACTTGGGTCTTAACCCTAATTTTCTCTTTGGACTGAAACATTTCCCTGTCCACATGGTGTACTAACTGGAAGTATGTTATACTCCTGAATGCCTACTCAGTCTGTTTTACCAATCTAGGCTTCACCAAAACCCTGGTTACATCCTGGGAAGCCAAGTCTCCCCAACCCTAACCCTAATTTGAGTCTCAACCCTCATTTCCTTTTGGGACTAAAACATACCGCCGTCCACAGAGTGTACCAAATGTAAGTACGGAAGACATCTTGATGCCCCACTCAGTCTGATTCAGCAAGTTAGGCTTCACCAAGGACCCGTTTCCAACCTGGGAAGCCACATCTCCCCAACCCTAACCCTAACTTGAGACTTTACCTGATATTCTTGTTGAAATGTAACAACCCCCCATCCTCATGTTCTACTAAAAGACAGTAGGCACACAATTCATTTTGCCCTCTCAGTCTGTTTCACCATGCTTGGCTTCAGCAACACCCTGTTTCCATTCTGGGAGGCCATGTCTCCTGACCGCTAACCCTAACTTGGGTCTTAACCCTAATTTTTTCTTTGGACTGAAACATTTCCCTGTCCACATGGTGTACTAACTGGCAGTATGTTATACTCCGGATGGCCTACTCCGTCTGTTTTACCAATCTAGGCTTCGCCAAAACCCTGGTTACATCCTGGGAAGCCAAGTCTCCCCAACCCTAACCCTAATTTGAGTCTCAACCCTCATTTCCTTTTTGGACTGAAACATACCGCCGTCCACAGAGTGTACCAAATGTCAGTATGGAAGACATCTTGATGTCCCACTCAGTCTGATTCAGCAAGTTAGGCTTCACCAAGGAGCCGTTTCCAACCTGGGAAGCCACATCTCCCCAACCCTAACCCTAACTTGAGACTTAACCTGATTTTCTTGTGCAAATGTAACAAACCCCCATCCTCATGTTGTACTAAAAGACAGTAGGCACACAATTCCTTTGGCCCTCTCAGTCTGTTTCACCATGCTTGGCTTCAGCAACACCCTGTTTCCATTCTGGGAAGCCATGTCTCCTGACAGCTAACCCTATCTTGGGTCTTAACCCTAATTTTCTCTTTGGACTTAAACATTTCCCTGTCCACATGGTGTACTAACTGGCAGTATGTTATACTCCTGAATGCCTACTCAGTCTGTTTTACCAATCTAGGCTTCACCAAAACCCTGGTTACATCCTGGGAAGCCAAGTCTCCCCAACCCTAACCCTAATTTGAGTCTCAACCCTCATATCCTTTTTGGACTGAAACGTATGGCGGTCCACAGAGTGTGCAAAATGTAAGTATGGAAGACATCTTGATGCCCCACTCAGTCTGATTCAGGAAGTTAAGCTTCACCAAGGACCCGTTTCCAACCTGGGAAGCCACATCTCCCCAACCCTAACCCTAACTTGAGACTTAACCTGATTTTCTTGTTGAAATGTAACAACCCCCCATCCTCATGTCCTACTAAAAGACAGTAGGCACACAATTCCTTTGGCCCTCTCAGTCTGTTTCACCATGCTTGGCTTCAGCAACACCCTGTTTCCATTCTGGGAAGCCATGTCTCCTGACAGCTAACCCTAACTTGGGTCTTAACCCTAATTTTCTCTTTGGACTGAAACATTTCCCTGTCCACATGGTGTACTAACTGGCAGTATGTTATACTCCTGAATGCCTACTCAGTCTGTTTTACCAATCTAGGCTTCACCAAAACCCTGGTTACATCCTGGGAAGCCAAGTCTCCCCAACCCTAACCCTAATTTGAGTCTCAGGCCTCATTTCCTTTTGGGACTGAAACGTACTGCGGTCCACAGAGTGTACCAAATGTAAGTATGGAAGACATCTTGATGCCCACTCAGTCTGATTCAGCAAGTTAGGCTTCACCAAGGACCCGTTTCCAACCTGGGAAGCCACATCTCCCCAACCCTAACCCTAACTTGAGACTTTACCTGATTTTCTTGTTGAAATGTAACAACCCCCCATCCTCATGTTCTACTAAAAGACAGTAGGCACACAATTCATTTTGCCCTCTCAGTCTGTTTCACCATGCTTGGCTTCAGCAACACCCTGTTTCCATTCTGGGAGGCCATGTCTCCTGACCGCTAACCCTAACTTGGGTCTTAACCCTAATTTTTTCTTTGGACTGAAACATTTCCCTGTCCACATGGTGTACTAACTGGCAGTACTTTATACTACGGATGGCCTACTCAGTCTGTTTTACCAATCTAGGATTCGCCAAAACCCCGGTTACATCCTGGGAAGCCAAGTCTCCCCAACCCTAACCCTAATTTGAGTCTCAACCCTCATATCCTTTTTGGACTGAAACGTACTGCGGTCCACAGAGTGTGCAAAATGTAAGTATGGAAGACATCTTGATGCCCCACTCAGTCTGATTCAGGAAGTAAAGCTTCACCAAGGACCCGTTTCCAACCTGGGAAGCCACATCTCCCCAACCCTAACCCTAACTTGAGACTTAACCTGATTTTCTTGTTGAAATGTAACAACCCCCCATCCTCATGTTCTACTAAAAGACAGTAGGCACACAATTCATTTTGCCCTCTCAGTCTGTTTCACCGTGCTTGGCTTCAGCAACACCCTGTTTCCATTCTGGGAGGCCATGTCTCCTGACCGCTATCCCTAACTTGGGTCTTAACCCTAATTTTTTCTTTGGACTGAAACATTTCCCTGTCCACATGGTGTACTAACTGGCAGTATGTTATACTCCTGAATGCCTACTCAGTCTGTTTTACCAATCTAGGCTTCACCAAAACCCTGGTTACATCCTGGGAAGCCAAGTCTCCCCAACCCTAACCCTAATTTGAGTCTCAACCCTCATATCCTTTTTGGACTGAAACGTACTGCGGTCCACAGAGTGTGCAAAATGTAAGTATGGAAGACATCTTGATGCCCCACTCAGTCTGATTCAGGAAGTTAAGCTTCACCAAGGACCCGTTTCCAACCTGGGAAGCCACATCTCCCCAACCCTAACCCTAACTTGAGACTTAACCTGATTTTCTTGTTGAAATGTAACAACCCCCCATCCTCATGTCCTACTAAAAGACAGTAGGCACACAATTCCTTTGGCCCTCTCAGTCTGTTTCACCATGCTTGGCTTCAGCAACACCCTGTTTCCATTCTGGGAAGCCATGTCTCCTGATAGCTAACCCTAACTTGGGTCTTAACCCTAATTTTCTCTTTGGACTGAAACATTTCCCTGTCCACATGGTGTACTAACTGGCAGTATGTTATACTCCTGAATGCCTACTCAGTCTGTTTTACCAATCTAGGCTTCACCAAAACCCTGGTTACATCCTGGGAAGCCAAGTCTCCCCAACCCTAACCCTAATTTGAGTCTCAACCCTCATTTCCTTTTGGGACTGAAACATACTGCGGTCCACAGAGTGTGCCAAATGTTAGTATGGAAGACATCTTGATGCCCCACTCAGTCTGATTCAGGAAGTTAAGCTTCACCAAGGAGCCGTTTCCAACCTGGGAAGCCACATCTCCCCAACCCTAACCCTAACTTGAGACTTAACCTGATTTTCTTGTTGAAATGTAACAACCCCCCATCCACATGTCCTACTAAAAGACAGTAGGCACACAATTCCTTTTGCCCTCACAGTCTGTTTCACCATGCTTGGCTTCAGCAACACCCTGTTTCCATTCTGGGAAGCCATGTCTCCTGACAGCTAACCCTAACTTGGGTCTTAACCCTAATTTTCTCTTTGGACTGAAACATTTCCCTGTCCACATGGTGTACTAACTGGCAGTATGTTATACTCCTGAATGCCTACTCAGTCTGTTTTACCAATCTAGGCTTCACCAAAACCCTGGTTACATCCTGGGAAGCCAAGTCTCCCCAACCCTAACCCTAATTTGAGTCTCAACCCTCATTTCCTTTTTGGACTGAAACATACTGCGGTCCACAGAGTGTGCCAAATGTAAGTATGGAAGACATCTTGATGCCCCACTCAGTCTGATTGAGGAAGTTAAGCTTCACCAAGGACCCGTTTCCAACCTGGGAAGCCACATCTCCCCAACCCTAACCCTAACTTGAAACTTAACCTGATTTTCTTGTGCAAATGTAACAAACCCCCATCCTCATGTTGTACTAAAAGACAGTAGGCACACAATTCCTTTGGCCCTCTCAGTCTGTTTCACCATGCTTGGCTTCAGCAACACCCTGTTTCCATTCTGGGAAGCCATGTCTCCTGACAGCTAACCCTAACTTGGGTCTTAACCCTAATTTTCTCTTTGGACTGAAAGATTTCCCTGTCCAAATGGTGTACTAACTGGCAGTATGTTATACTCCTGAATGCCTACTCAGTCTGTTTTACCAATCTAGGCTTCACCAAAACCCTGGTTACATCCAGGGAAGCCAAGTCTCCCTAACCCTAACCCTAATTTGAGTCTCAGGCCTCATTTCCTTTTGGGACTGAAACGTACTGCGGTCCACAGAGTGTGCAAAATGTAAGTATGGAAGACATCTTGATGCCCACTCAGTCTGATTCAGGAAGTTAGGCTTCACCAAGGACCCGTTTCCAACCTGGGAAGCCACATCTCCTCAACCCTAACCCTAACTTGAGACTTTACCTAAATTTCTTGTTGAAATGTAACAAACCCCCATCCTCATGTTCTACTAAAAGACAGTAGGCACACAATTCATTTTGCCCTCTCAGTCTGTTTCACCATGCTTGGCTTCAGCAACACCCTGTTTCCATTCTGGGAGGCCATGTCTCCTGACCGCTAACCCTAACTTGGGTCTTAACCCTCATTTTTTCTTTGGACTGAAACATTTCCCTGTCCACATGGTGTACTAACTGGCAGTATGTTATACTACGGATGGCCTACTCAGTCTGTTTTACCAATCTAGGCTTCGCCAAAACCCTGGTTACATCCTGGGAAGCCAAGTCTCCCCAACCCTAACCCTAATTTGAGTCTCAACCCTCATTTCCTTTTTGGACTGAAACATACTGCCGTCCACAGAGTGTACCAAATGTCAGTATGGAAGACATCTTGATGTCCCACTCAGTCTGATTCAGCAAGTTAGGCTTCACCAAGGAGCCGTTTCCAACCTGGGAAGCCACATCTCCCCAACCCTAACCCTAACTTGAGACTTAACCTGATTTTCTTGTGCAAATGTAACAAACCCCCATCCTCATGTTGTACTAAAAGACAGTAGGCACACAATTCCTTTGGCCCTCTCAGTCTCTTTCACCATGCTTGGCTTCAGCAACACCCTGTTTCCATTCTGGGAAGCCATGTCTCCTGACAGCTAACCCTAACTTGGGTCTTAACCCTAATTTTCTCTTTGGACTGAAACATTTCCCTGTCCACATGGTGTACTAACTGGCAGTATGTTATACTCCTGAATGCCTACTCAGTCTGTTTTACCAATCTAGGCTTCACCAAAACCCCGGTTACATCCTGGGAAGCCAAGTCTCCCCAACCCTAACCCTAATTTGAGTCTCAGGCCTCATTTCCTTTTGGGACTGAAACGTACTGCGGTCCACAGAGTGTACCAAATGTAAGTATGGAAGACATCTTGATGCCCACTCAGTCTGATTCAGCAAGTTAGGCTTCACCAAGGACCCGTTTCCAACCTGGGAAGCCACATCTCCCCAACCCTAACCCTAACTTGAGACTTAACCTGATTTTCTTGTTGAAATGTAACAACCCCCCATCCTCATGTTCTACTAAAAGACAGTAGGCACACAATTCATTTTGCCCTCTCAGTCTGTTTCACCGTGCTTGGCTTCAGCAACACCCTGTTTCCATTCTGGGAGGCCATGTCTCCTGACCGCTATCCCTAACTTGGGTCTTAACCCTCATTTTTTCTTTGGACTGAAACATTTCCCTGTCCACATGGTGTACTAACTGGCAGTATGTTATACTCCGGATGGCCTACTCAGTCTGTTTTACCAATCTAGGCTTCGCCAAAACCCTGGTTACATCCTGGGAAGCCAAGTCTCCCCAACCCTAACCCTAATTTGAGTCTCAGGCCTCATTTCCTTTTTGGACTGAAACATACCGCCATCCACAGAGTGTACCAAATGTCAGTATGGAAGACATCTTGATGTCCCACTCAGTCTGATTCAGCAAGTTAGGCTTCACCAAGGACCCGTTTCCAACCTGGGAAGCCACATCTCCCCAACCCTAACCCTAACTTGAGACTTAACCTGATTTTCTTGTGCAAATGTAACAAACCCCCATTCTCATGTTGTACTAAAAGACAGTAGGCACACAATTCCTTTGGCCCTCTCAGTCTGTTTCACCATGCTTGGCTTCAGCAACACCCTGTTTCCATTCTGGGAAGCCATGTCTCCTGACAGCTAACCCTAACTTGGGTCTTAACCCTAATTTTCTCTTTGGACTGAAACATTTCCCTGTCCACATGGTGTACTAACTGGCAGTATGTTATACTCCGGATGGCCTACTCAGTCTGTTTTACCAATCTAGGCTTCGCCAAAACCCCGGTTACATCCTGGGAAGCCAAGTCTCCCCAACCCCAACCCTAACCCTAATTTGATTCTCAACCCTCATATCCTTTTTGGACTGAAACGTACTGCGGTCCACAGAGTGTGCAAAATGTAAGTATGGAAGACATCTTGATGCCCCACTCAGGCTGATTCAGGAAGTTAAGCTTCACCAAGGACCCGTTTCCAACATGGGAAGCCACATCTCCCCAACCCTAACCCTAACTTGAGACTTAACCTGATTTTCTTGTGCAAATGTAACAACCCCCCATCCTCATGTTCTACTAAAAGACAATAGGCACACAATTCCTTTGGCCCTCTCAGTCTGTTTCACCATGCTTGGCTTCAGCAACACCCTGTTTCCATTCTGGGAAGCCATGTCTCCTGACCGATAACCCTCACTTGGGTCTTAACCCTAATTTTCTCTTTGGAATGAAACATTTCCCTGTCCACATGGTGTACTCACTGGCAGTATGTTATACTCCGGTTGGCCTACTCAGTCTGTTTTACCAATCTAGGCTTCACCAAAACCCTGGTTACATCCTGGGAAGCCAAGTCTCCCCAACCCTAACCCTAATTTGAGTCTCAGGCCTCATTTTCTTTTGGGACTGAAACATACCGCCGTCCACAGAGTGTACCAAATGTCAGTATGGAAGACATCTTGATGTCCCACTCAGTCTGATTCAGGAAGTTAAGCTTCACCAAGGACCCATTTCCAACCTGGGAAGCCACATCTCCCCAACCCTAACCCTAACTTGAGACTTAACCTGATTTTCTTGTTGAAATGTAACAAACCCCCATCCTCATGTTGTACTAAAAGACAGTGGGCACACAATTCCTTTGGCCCTCTCAGTCTGTTTCACCATGCTTGGCTTCAGCAACAACCTGTTTCCATTCTGGGAAGCCATGTCTCCTGACAGCTAACCCTAACTTGGGTCTTAACCCTAATTTTCTCTTTGGAATGAAACATTTCCCTGTCCACATGGTGTACTAACTGGCAGTATGTTATACTACGGATGGCCTACTCAGTCTGTTTTACCAATCTAGGCCTCGCCAAAACCCTGGTTACATCCTGGGAAGCCAAGTCTCCCCAACCCTAACCCTAATTTGTGTCTCAGGCCTCATTTCCTTTTTGGACTGAAACATACCGCCGTCCACAGAGTATACCAAATATCAGTATGGAAGACATCTTGATGTCCCACTCAGTCTGATTCAGCAAGTTAGGCTTCACCAAGGACCCGTTTCCAACCTGGGAAGCCACATCTCCCCAACCCTAACCCTAACTTGAGACTTAACCTGATTTTCTTGTGCAAATGTAACAAACCCCCATCCTCATGTTGTACTAAAAGACAGTAGGCACACAATTCCTTTCGCCCTCTCAGTCTGTTTCACCATGCTTGGCTTCAGCAACACCCTGTTTCCATTCTGGGAAGCCATGTCTCCTGACAGCTAACCCTAACTTGGGTCTTAACCCTAATTTTTTCTTTGGACTGAAACATTTCCCTGTCCACATGGTGTACTAACTGGCAGTATGTTATACTCCCGATGGCCTACTCAGTCTGTTTTACCAATCTAGGCTTCGCCAAAACCCTGGTTACATCCTGGGAAGCCAAGTCTCCCCAACCCTAACCCTAATTTGAGTCTCAACCCTCATTTCCTTTTTGGACTGAAACATACTGCCGTCCACAGAGTGTACCAAATGTCAGTATGGAAGACATCTTGATGTCCCACTCAGTCTGATTCAGCAAGTTAGGCTTCACCAAGGAGCCGTTTCCAACCTGGGAAGCCACATCTCCCCAACCCTAACCCTAACTTGAGACTTAACCTGATTTTCTTGTGCAAATGTAACAAACCCCCATCCTCATGTTGTACTAAAAGACAGTAGGCACACAATTCCTTTGGCCCTCTCAGTCTGTTTCACCATGCTTGGCTTCAGCAACACCCTGTTTCCATTCTGGGAAGCCATGTCTCCTGACAGCTAACCCTAACTTGGGTCTTAACCCTAATTTTCTCTTTGGACTGAAACATTTCCCTGTCCACATGGTGTACTAACTGGCAGTATGTTATACTCCTGAATGCCTACTCAGTCTGTTTTACCAATCTAGGCTTCACCAAAACCCCGGTTACATCCTGGGAAGCCAAGTCTCCCCAACCCTAACCCTAATTTGAGTCTCAGGCCTCATTTCCTTTTGGGACTGAAACGTACTGCGGTCCACAGAGTGTACCAAATGTAAGTATGGAAGACATCTTGATGCCCACTCAGTCTGATTCAGCAAGTTAGGCTTCACCAAGGACCCGTTTCCAACCTGGGAAGCCACATCTCCCCAACCCTAACCCTAACTTGAGACTTAACCTGATTTTCTTGTTGAAATGTAACAACCCCCCATCCTCATGTTCTACTAAAAGACAGTAGGCACACAATTCCTTTTGCCCTCTCAGTCTGTTTCACCATGCTTGGCTTCAGCAACACCCTGTTTCCATTCTGGGAGGCCATGTCTCCTGACCGCTAACCCTAACTTGGGTCTTAACCCTAATTTTTTCTTTGGACTGAAACATTTCCCTGTCCACATGGTGTACTAACTGACAGTACTTTATACTACGGATGGCCTACTCAGTCTGTTTTACCAATCTAGGATTCGCCAAAACCCCGGTTACATCCTGGGAAGCCAAGTCTCCCCAACCCTAACCCTAATTTGAGTCTCAACCCTCATATCCTTTTTGGACTGAAACGTACTGCGGTCCACAGAGTGTGCAAAATGTAAGTATGGAAGACATCTTGATGCCCCACTCAGTCTGATTCAGGAAGTAAAGCTTCACCAAGGACCCGTTTCCAACCTGGGAAGCCACATCTCCCCAACCCTAACCCTAACTTGAGACTTAACCTGATTTTCTTGTTGAAATGTAACAACCCCCCATCCTCATGTTCTACTAAAAGACAGTAGGCACACAATTCATTTTGCCCTCTCAGTCTGTTTCACCGTGCTTGGCTTCAGCAACACCCTGTTTCCATTCTGGGAGGCCATGTCTCCTGACCGCTATCCCTAACTTGGGTCTTAACCCTCATTTTTTCTTTGGACTGAAACATTTCCCTGTCCACATGGTGTACTAACTGGCAGTATGTTATACTCCGGATGGCCTACTCAGTCTGTTTTACCAATCTAGGCTTCGCCAAAACCCTGGTTACATCCTGGGAAGCCAAGTCTCCCCAACCCTAACCCTAATTTGAGTCTCAGGCCTCATTTCCTTTTTGGACTGAAACATACCGCCATCCACAGAGTGTACCAAATGTCAGTATGGAAGACATCTTGATGTCCCACTCAGTCTGATTCAGCAAGTTAGGCTTCACCAAGGACCCGTTTCCAACCTGGGAAGCCACATCTCCCCAACCCTAACCCTAACTTGAGACTTAACCTGATTTTCTTGTGCAAATGTAACAAACCCCCATTCTCATGTTGTACTAAAAGACAGTAGGCACACAATTCCTTTGGCCCTCTCAGTCTGTTTCACCATGCTTGGCTTCAGCAACACCCTGTTTCCATTCTGGGAAGCCATGTCTCCTGACAGCTAACCCTAACTTGGGTCTTAACCCTAATTTTCTCTTTGGACTGAAACATTTCCCTGTCCACATGGTGTACTAACTGGCAGTATGTTATACTCCGGATGGCCTACTCAGTCTGTTTTACCAATCTAGGCTTCGCCAAAACCCCGGTTACATCCTGGGAAGCCAAGTCTCCCCAACCCCAACCCTAACCCTAATTTGATTCTCAACCCTCATATCCTTTTTGGACTGAAACGTACTGCGGTCCACAGAGTGTGCAAAATGTAAGTATGGAAGACATCTTGATGCCCCACTCAGGCTGATTCAGGAAGTTAAGCTTCACCAAGGACCCGTTTCCAACCTGGGAAGCCACATCTCCCCAACCCTAACCCTAACTTGAGACTTAACCTGATTTTCTTGTTGAAATGTAACAAACCCCCATCCTCATGTTGTACTAAAAGACAGTGGGCACACAATTCCTTTGGCCCTCTCAGTCTGTTTCACCATGCTTGGCTTCAGCAACAACCTGTTTCCATTCTGGGAAGCCATGTCTCCTGACAGCTAACCCTAACTTGGGTCTTAACCCTAATTTTCTCTTTGGAATGAAACATTTCCCTGTCCACATGGTGTACTAACTGGCAGTATGTTATACTACGGATGGCCTACTCAGTCTGTTTTACCAATCTAGGCCTCGCCAAAACCCTGGTTACATCCTGGGAAGCCAAGTCTCCCCAACCCTAACCCTAATTTGAGTCTCAGGCCTCATTTCCTTTTTGGACTGAAACATACCGCCGTCCACAGAGTATACCAAATATCAGTATGGAAGACATCTTGATGTCCCACTCAGTCTGATTCAGCAAGTTAGGCTTCACCAAGGACCCGTTTCCAACCTGGGAAGCCACATCTCCCCAACCCTAACCCTAACTTGAGACTTAACCTGATTTTCTTGTGCAAATGTAACAAACCCCCATTCTCATGTTGTACTAAAAGACAGTAGGCACACAATTCCTTTCGCCCTCTCAGTCTGTTTCACCATGCTTGGCTTCAGCAACACCCTGTTTCCATTCTGGGAAGCCATGTCTCCTGACAGCTAACCCTAACTTGGGTCTTAACCCTAATTTTTTCTTTGGACTGAAACATTTCCCTGTCCACATGGTGTACTAACTGGCAGTATGTTATACTCCCGATGGCCTACTCAGTCTGTTTTACCAATCTAGGCTTCGCCAAAACCCTGGTTACATCCTGGGAAGCCAAGTCTCCCCAACCCTAACCCTAATTTGAGTCTCAACCCTCATTTCCTTTTTGGACTGAAACATACCGCCGTCCACAGTGTGTACCAAATGTCAGTATGGAAGACATCTTGATGTCCCACTCAGTCTGATTCAGGAAGTTAGGCTTCACCAAGGACCCGTTTCCAACCTGGGAAGCCACATCTCCTCAACCCTAACCCTAACTTGAGACTTTACCTAAATTTCTTGTTGAAATGTAACAACCCCCCATCCTCATGTTCTACTAAAAGACAGTAGGCACACAATTCATTTTGCCCTCTCAGTCTGTTTCACCATGCTTGGCTTCAGCAACACCCTGTTTCCATTCTGGGAGGCCATTTCTCCTGACCGCTAACCCTAACTTGGGTCTTAACCCTAATTTTTTCTTTGGACTGAAACATTTCCCTGTCCACATGGTGTACTAACTGGCAGTATGTTATACTACGGATGGCCTACTCAGTCCGTTTTACCAATCTAGGCTTCGCCAAAACCCTGGTTACATCCTGGGAAGCCAAGTCTCCCCAACCCTAACCCTAATTTGAGTCTCAGGCCTAATTTCCTTTTTGGACTGAAACATACCGCCGTCCACAGAGTGTGCCAAATGTCAGTATGGAAGACATCTTGATGTCCCACTCAGTCTGATTCAGCAAGTTAGGCTTCACCAAGGAGCCGTTTCCAACCTGGGAAGCCACATCTCCCCAACCCTAACCCTAACTTGAGACTTAACCTGATTTTCTTGTGCAAATGTAACAAACCCCCATCCTCATGTTGTACTAAAAGACAGTAGGCACACAATTCCTTTGGCCCTCTCAGTCTCTTTCACCATGCTTGGCTTCAGCAACACCCTGTTTCCATTCTGGGAAGCCATGTCTCCTGACAGCTAACCCTAACTTGGGTCTTAACCCTAATTTTCTCTTTGGACTGAAACATTTCCCTGTCCACATGGTGTACTAACTGGCAGTATGTTATACTCCTGAATGCCTACTCAGTCTGTTTTACCAATCTAGGCTTCACCAAAACCCCGGTTACATCCTGGGAAGCCAAGTCTCCCCAACCCTAACCCTAATTTGAGTCTCAACCCTCATATCCTTTTTGACTGAAACGTACTGCGGTCCACAGAGTGTGCCAAATGTAAGTATGGAAGACATCTTGATGCCCCACTCAGTCTGATTCAGGAAGTTAAGCTTCACCAAGGAGCCGTTTCCAACCTGGGAAGCCACATCTCCCCAACCCTAACCCTAACTTGAGACTTAACCTGATTTTCTTGTTGAAATGTAACAAACCCCCATCCTCATGTTGTACTAAAAGACAGTAGGCACACAATTCCTTTGGCCCTCTCAGTCTGTTTCACCATGCTTGGCTTCAGCAACACCCTGTTTCCATTCTGGGAAGCCATGTCTCCTGACAGCTAACCCTAACTTGGGTCTTAACCCTAATTTTCTCTTTGGACTGAAAGATTTCCCTGTCCAAATGGTGTACTAACTGGCAGTATGTTATACTCCTGAATGCCTACTCAGTCTGTTTTACCAATCTAGGCTTCACCAAAACCCTGGTTACATCCTGGGAAGCCAAGTCTCCCCAACCCTAACCCTAATTTGAGTCTCAGGCCTCATTTCCTTTTGGGACTGAAACGTACTGCGGTCCACAGAGTGTGCAAAATGTAAGTATGGAAGACATCTTGATGCCCACTCAGTCTGATTCAGGAAGTTAGGCTTCACCAAGGACCCGTTTCCAACCTGGGAAGCCACATCTCCTCAACCCTAACCCTAACTTGAGACTTTACCTAAATTTCTTGTTGAAATGTAACAAACCCCCATCCTCATGTTCTACTAAAAGACAGTAGGCACACAATTCATTTTGCCCTCTCAGTCTGTTTCACCATGCTTGGCTTCAGCAACACCCTGTTTCCATTCTGGGAGGCCATGTCTCCTGACCGCTAACCCTAACTTGGGTCTTAACCCTCATTTTTTCTTTGGACTGAAACATTTCCCTGTCCACATGGTGTACTAACTGGCAGTATGTTATACTACGGATGGCCTACTCAGTCTGTTTTACCAATCTAGGCTTCGCCAAAACCCTGGTTACATCCTGGGAAGCCAAGTCTCCCCAACCCTAACCCTAATTTGAGTCTCAACCCTCATTTCCTTTTTGGACTGAAACATACTGCCGTCCACAGAGTGTACCAAATGTCAGTATGGAAGACATCTTGATGTCCCACTCAGTCTGATTCAGCAAGTTAGGCTTCACCAAGGAGCCGTTTCCAACCTGGGAAGCCACATCTCCCCAACCCTAACCCTAACTTGAGACTTAACCTGATTTTCTTGTGCAAATGTAACAAACCCCCATCCTCATGTTGTACTAAAAGACAGTAGGCACACAATTCCTTTGGCCCTCTCAGTCTCTTTCACCATGCTTGGCTTCAGCAACACCCTGTTTCCATTCTGGGAAGCCATGTCTCCTGACAGCTAACCCTAACTTGGGTCTTAACCCTAATTTTCTCTTTGGACTGAAACATTTCCCTGTCCACATGGTGTACTAACTGGCAGTATGTTATACTCCTGAATGCCTACTCAGTCTGTTTTACCAATCTAGGCTTCACCAAAACCCCGGTTACATCCTGGGAAGCCAAGTCTCCCCAACCCTAACCCTAATTTGAGTCTCAGGCCTCATTTCCTTTTGGGACTGAAACGTACTGCGGTCCACAGAGTGTACCAAATGTAAGTATGGAAGACATCTTGATGCCCACTCAGTCTGATTCAGCAAGTTAGGCTTCACCAAGGACCCGTTTCCAACCTGGGAAGCCACATCTCCCCAACCCTAACCCTAACTTGAGACTTTACCTGATTTTCTTGTTGAAATGTAACAACCCCCCATCCTCATGTTCTACTAAAAGACAGTAGGCACACAATTCATTTTGCCCTCTCAGTCTGTTTCACCATGCTTGGCTTCAGCAACACCCTGTTTCCATTCTGGGAGGCCATGTCTCCTGACCGCTAACCCTAACTTGGGTCTTAACCCTAATTTTTTCTTTGGACTGAAACATTTCCCTGTCCACATGGTGTACTAACTGGCAGTACTTTATACTACGGATGGCCTACTCAGTCTGTTTTACCAATCTAGGATTCGCCAAAACCCCGGTTACATCCTGGGAAGCCAAGTCTCCCCAACCCTAACCCTAATTTGAGTCTCAACCCTCATATCCTTTTTGGACTGAAACGTACTGCGGTCCACAGAGTGTGCAAAATGTAAGTATGGAAGACATCTTGATGCCCCACTCAGTCTGATTCAGGAAGTAAAGCTTCACCAAGGACCCGTTTCCAACCTGGGAAGCCACATCTCCCCAACCCTAACCCTAACTTGAGACTTAACCTGATTTTCTTGTTGAAATGTAACAACCCCCCATCCTCATGTTCTACTAAAAGACAGTAGGCACACAATTCATTTTGCCCTCTCAGTCTGTTTCACCGTGCTTGGCTTCAGCAACACCCTGTTTCCATTCTGGGAGGCCATGTCTCCTGACCGCTATCCCTAACTTGGGTCTTAACCCTCATTTTTTCTTTGGACTGAAACATTTCCCTGTCCACATGGTGTACTAACTGGCAGTATGTTATACTCCGGATGGCCTACTCAGTCTGTTTTACCAATCTAGGCTTCGCCAAAACCCTGGTTACATCCTGGGAAGCCAAGTCTCCCCAACCCAAACCCTAATTTGAGTCTCAGGCCTCATTTCCTTTTTGGACTGAAACATACCGCCATCCACAGAGTGTACCAAATGTCAGTATGGAAGACATCTTGATGTCCCACTCAGTCTGATTCAGCAAGTTAGGCTTCACCAAGGACCCGTTTCCAACCTGGGAAGCCACATCTCCCCAACCCTAACCCTAACTTGAGACTTAACCTGATTTTCTTGTGCAAATGTAACAAACCCCCATTCTCATGTTGTACTAAAAGACAGTAGGCACACAATTCCTTTGGCCCTCTCAGTCTGTTTCACCATGCTTGGCTTCAGCAACACCCTGTTTCCATTCTGGGAAGCCATGTCTCCTGACAGCTAACCCTAACTTGGGTCTTAACCCTAATTTTCTCTTTGGACTGAAACATTTCCCTGTCCACATGGTGTACTAACTGGCAGTATGTTATACTCCGGATGGCCTACTCAGTCTGTTTTACCAATCTAGGCTTCGCCAAAACCCCGGTTACATCCTGGGAAGCCAAGTCTCCCCAACCCTAACCCTAATTTGATTCTCAACCCTCATATCCTTTTTGGACTGAAACGTACTGCGGTCCACAGAGTGTGCAAAATGTAAGTATGGAAGACATCTTGATGCCCCACTCAGGCTGATTCAGGAAGTTAAGCTTCACCAAGGACCCGTTTCCAACCTGGGAAGCCACATCTCCCCAACCCTAACCCTAACTTGAGACTTAACCTGATTTTCTTGTGCAAATGTAACAACCCCCCATCCTCATGTTCTACTAAAAGACAATAGGCACACAATTCCTTTGGCCCTCTCAGTCTGTTTCACCATGCTTGGCTTCAGCAACACCCTGTTTCCATTCTGGGAAGCCATGTCTCCTGACCGATAACCCTCACTTGGGTCTTAACCCTAATTTTCTCTTTGGAATGAAACATTTCCCTGTCCACATGGTGTACTCACTGGCAGTATGTTATACTCCTGAATGCCTACTCAGTCTGTTTTACCAATCTAGGCTTCACCAAAACCCTGGTTACATCCTGGGAAGCCAAGTCTCCCCAACCCTAACCCTAATTTGAGTCTCAGGCCTCATTTTCTTTTGGGACTGAAACATACCGCCATCCACAGAGTGTACCAAATGTCAGTATGGAAGACATCTTGATGTCCCACTCAGTCTGATTCAGGAAGTTAAGCTTCACCAAGGACCCATTTCCAACCTGGGAAGCCACATCTCCCCAACCCTAACCCTAACTTGAGACTTAACCTGATTTTCTTGTTGAAATGTAACAACCCCCCATCCTCATGTTCTACTAAAAGACAGTAGGCACACAATTCATTTTGCCCTCTCAGTCTGTTTCACCGTGCTTGGCTTCAGCAACACCCTGTTTCCATTCTGGGAGGCCATGTCTCCTGACCGCTATCCCTAACTTGGGTCTTAACCCTCATTTTTTCTTTGGACTGAAACATTTCCCTGTCCACATGGTGTACTAACTGGCAGTACTTTATACTCCGGATGGCCTACTCAGTCTGTTTTACCAATCTAGGCTTCGCCAAAACCCTGGTTACATCCTGGGAAGCCAAGTCTCCCCAACCCTAACCCTAATTTGAGTCTCAGGCCTCATTTCCTTTTTGGACTGAAACATACCGCCGTCCACAGAGTGTGCCAAATGTAAGTATGGAAGACATCTTGATGCCCCACTCAGTCTGATTCAGGAAGTTAAGCTTCACCAAGGACCCGTTTCCAACCTGGGAAGCCACATCTCCCCAACCCTAACCCTAACTTGAGACTTAACCTGATTTTCTTGTGCAAATGTAACAAACCCCCATCCTCATGTTGTACTAAAAGACAGTAGGCACACAATTCCTTTGGCCCTCTCAGTCTGTTTCACCATGCTTGGCTTCAGCAACACCCTGTTTCCATTCTGGGAAGCCATGTCTCCTGACAGCTAACCCTAACTTGGGTCTTAACCCTCATTTTCTCTTTGGACTGAAACATTTCCCTGTCCACATGGTGTACTAACTGGCAGTATGTTATACTCCTGAATGCCTACTCAGTCTGTTTTACCAATCTAGGCTTCACCAAAACCCTGGTTACATCCTGGGAAGCCAAGTCTCCCCAACCCTAACCCTAATTTGAGTCTCAGGCCTCATTTCCTTTTGGGACTGAAACGTACTGCGGTCCACAGAGTGTACCAAATGTAAGTATGGAAGACATCTTGATGCCCACTCAGTCTGATTCAGCAAGTTAGGCTTCACCAAGGACCCGTTTCCAACCTGGGAAGCCACATCTCCCCAACCCTAACCCTAACTTGAGACTTTACCTGATTTTCTTGTTGAAATGTAACAACCCCCCATCCTCATGTTCTACTAAAAGACAGTAGGCACACAATTCATTTTGCCCTCTCAGTCTGTTTCACCATGCTTGGCTTCAGCAACACCCTGTTTCCATTCTGGGAGGCCATGTCTCCTGACCGCTAACCCTAACTTGGGTCTTAACCCTCATTTTTTCTTTGGACTGAAACATTTCCCTGTCCACATGGTGTACTAACTGGCAGTACTTTATACTACGGAAGGCCTACTCAGTCTGTTTTACCAATCTAGGATTCGCCAAAACCCCGGTTACATCCTGGGAAGCCAAGTCTCCCCAACCCTAACCCTAATTTGAGTCTCAACCCTCATATCCTTTTTGGACTGAAACGTACTGCGGTCCACAGAGTGTGCCAAATGTAAGTATGGAAGACATCTTGATGCCCCACTCAGTCTGATTCAGGAAGTAAAGCTTCACCAAGGACCCGTTTCCAACCTGGGAAGCCACATCTCCCCAACCCTAACCCTAACTTGAGACTTAACCTGATTTTCTTGTTGAAATGTAACAACCCCCCATCCTCATGTTCTACTAAAAGACAGTAGGCACACAATTCATTTTGCCCTCTCAGTCTGTTTCACCGTGCTTGGCTTCAGCAACACCCTGTTTCCATTCTGGGAGGCCATGTCTCCTGACCGCTATCCCTAACTTGGGTCTTAACCCTAATTTTTTCTTTGGACTGAAACATTTCCCTGTCCACATGGTGTACTAACTGGCAGTATGTTATACTCCGGATGGCCTACTCAGTCTGTTTTACCAATCTAGGCTTCGCCAAAACCCTGGTTACATCCTGGGAAGCCAAGTCTCCCCAACCCTAACCCTAATTTGAGTCTCAGGCCTCATTTCCTTTTTGGACTGAAACATACCGCCGTCCACAGAGTGTACCAAATATCAGTATGGAAGACATCTTGATGTCCCACTCAGTCTGATTCAGCAAGTTAGGCTTCACCAAGGACCCGTTTCCAACCTGGGAAGCCACATCTCCCCAACCCTAACCCTAACTTGAGACTTAACCTGATTTTCTTGTGCAAATGTAACAAACCCCCATTCTCATGTTGTACTAAAAGACAGTAGGCACACAATTCCTTTGGCCCTCTCAGTCTGTTTCACCATGCTTGGCTTCAGCAACACCCTGTTTCCATTCTGGGAAGCCATGTCTCCTGACAGCTAACCCTAACTTGGGTCTTAACCCTAATTTTCTCTTTGGACTGAAACATTTCCCTGTCCACATGGTGTACTAACTGGCAGTATGTTATACTCCGGATGGCCTACTCAGTCTGTTTTACCAATCTAGGCTTCGCCAAAACCCTGGTTACATCCTGGGAAGCCAAGTCTCCCCAACCCTAACCCTAATTTGAGTCTCAACCCTCATTTCCTTTTTGGACTGAAACATACCGCCGTCCACAGAGTGTACCAAATGTCAGTATGGAAGACATCTTGATGTCCCACTCAGTCTGATTCAGGAAGTTAGGCTTCACCAAGGACCCGTTTCCAACCTGGGAAGCCACATCTCCTCAACCCTAACCCTAACTTGAGACTTTACCTAAATTTCTTGTTGAAATGTAACAACCCCCCATCCTCATGTTCTACTAAAAGACAGTAGGCACACAATTCATTTTGCCCTCTCAGTCTGTTTCACCATGCTTGGCTTCAGCAACACCCTGTTTCCATTCTGGGAGGCCATGTCTCCTGACCGCTAACCCTAACTTGGGTCTTAACCCTAATTTTTTCTTTGGACTGAAACATTTCCCTGTCCACATGGTGTACTAACTGGCAGTATGTTATACTCCGGATGGCCTACTCAGTCTGTTTTACCAATCTAGGCTTCGCCAAAACCCTGGTTACATCCTGGGAAGCCAAGTCTCCCCAACCCTAACCCTAATTTGAGTCTCAGGCCTCATTTCCTTTTGGGACTGAAACATACCGCCGTCCACAAAGGGTACCAAATGTCAGTATGGAAGACATCTTGATGTCCCACTCAGTCTGAATCAGCAAGTTAGGCTTCACCAAGGACCCGTTTCCAACCTGGGAAGCCACATCTCCCCAACCCTAACCCTAACTTGAGACTTAACCTGATTTTCTTGTGCAAATGTAACAAACCCCCATCCTCATGTTGTACTAAAAGACAGTAGGTACACAATTCCTTTGGCCCTCTCAGTCTGTTTCACCATGCTTGGCTTCAGCAACACCCTGTTTCCATTCTGGGAAGCCATGTCTCCTGACAGCTAACCCTAACTTGCGTCTTAACCCTAATTTTCTCTTTGGACTGAAACATTTCCCTGTCCACATGGTGTACTAACTGGCAGTATGTTATACTCCTGAATGCCTACTCAGTCGGTTTTACCAATCTAGGCTTCACCAAAACCCTGGTTACATCCTGGGAAGCCAAGTCTCCCCAACCCTAACCCTAATTTGAGTCTCAGGCCTCATTTCCTTTTGGGACTGAAACGTACTGCGGTCCACAGAGTGTACCAAATGTAAGTATGGAAGACATCTTGATGCCCCACTCAGTCTGATTCAGCAAGTTAGGCTTCACCAAGGACCCGTTTCCAACCTGGGAAGCCACATCTCCCCAACCCTAACCCTAACTTGAGACTTAACCTGATTTTCTTGTTGAAATGTAACAAACCCCCATCCTCATGTTGTACTAAAAGACAGTAGGCACACAATTCCTTTGGCCCTCTCAGTCTGTTTCACCATGCTTGGCTTCAGCAACACCCTGTTTCCATTCTGGGAAGCCATGTCTCCTGACAGCTAACCCTAACTTGGGTCTTAACCCTAATTTTCTCTTTGGACTGAAACATTTCCCTGTCCACATGGTGTACTAACTGGCAGTATGTTATACTCCTGAATGCCTACTCAGTCTGTTTTACCAATCTAGGCTTCACCAAAACCCTGGTTACATCCTGGGAAGCCAAGTCTCCCCAACCCTAACCCTAATTTGAGTCTCAGGCCTCATTTCCTTTTGGGACTGAAACGTACTGCGGTCCACAGAGTGTACCAAATGTAAGTATGGAAGACATCTTGATGCCCCACTCAGTCTGATTCAGCAAGTTAGGCTTCACCAAGGACCCGTTTCCAACCTGGGAAGCCACATCTCCCCAACCCTAACCCTAACTTGAGACTTAACCTGATTTTCTTGTGCAAATGTAACAAACCCCCATCCTCATGTTGTACTAAAAGACAGTAGGCACACAATTCCTTTGGCCCTCTCAGTCTGTTTCACCATGCTTGGCGTCAGCAACACCCTGTTTCCATTCTGGGAAGCCATGTCTCCTGACAGCTAACCCTAACTTGGGTCTTAACCCTAATTTTCTCTTTGGACTGAAACATTTCCCTGTCCACATGGTGTACTAACTGGCAGTATGTTATACTCCTGAATGCCTTCGCAGTCTGTTTTACCAGTCTAGGCTTCACCAAAACCCTGGTTACATCCTGGGAAGCCAAGTCTCCCCAACCCTAACCCTAATTTGATTCTCAACCCTCATATCCTTTTTGGACTGAAACGTACTGCGGTCCAGAGAGTGTGCAAAATGTAAGTATGGAAGACATCTTGATGCCCCACTCAGGCTGATTCAGGAAGTTAAGCTTCACCAAGGACCCGTTTCCAACCTGGGAAGCCACATCTCCCCAACCCTAACCCTAACTTGAGACTTAACCTGATTTTCTTGTGCAAATGTAACAACCCCCCATCCTCATGTCCTACTAAAAGACAGTAGGCACACAATTCCTTTGGCCCTCTCAGTCTGTTTCACCATGCTTGGCTTCAGCAACACCCTGTTTCCATTCTGGGAAGCCATGTCTCCTGACCGATAACCCTCACTTGGGTCTTAACCCTAATTTTCTCTTTGGAATGAAACATTTCCCTGTCCACATGGTGTACTCACTGGCAGTATGATATACTCCGGTTGGCCTACTCAGTCTGTTTTACCAATCTAGGCTTCACCAAAACCCTGGTTACATCCTGGGAAGCCAAGTCTCCCCAACCCTAACCCTAATTTGAGTCTCAGGCCTCATTTTCTTTTGGGACTGAAACATACCGCCGTCCACAGAGTGTACCAAATGTCAGTATGGAAGACAACTTGATGTCCCACTCAGTCTGATTCAGCAAGTTAGGCTTCACCAAGGACCCGTTTCCAACCTGGGAAGCCACATCTCCTCAACCCTAACCCTAACTTGAGACTTTACCTAAATTTCTTGTTGAAATGTAACAACCCCCCATCCTCATGTTCTACTAAAAGACAGTAGGCACACAATTCATTTTGCCCTCTCAGTCTGTTTCACCATGCTTGGCTTCAGCAACACCCTGTTTCCATTCTGGGAGGCCATGTCTCCTGACCGCGAACCCTAACTTGGGTCTTAACCCTAATTTTTTCTTTGGACTGAAACATTTCCCTGTCCACATGGTGTACTAACTGGCAGTATGTTATACTCCGGATGGCCTACTCAGTCTGTTTTACCAATCTAGGCTTCGCCAAAACCCTGGTTACATCCTGGGAAGCCAAGTCTCCCCAACCCTAACCCTAATTTGAGTCTCAGGCCTCATTTCCTTTTGGGACTGAAACATACCGCCGTCCACAAAGGGTACCAAATGTCAGTATGGAAGACATCTTGATGTCCCACTCAGTCTGAATCAGCAAGTTAGGCTTCACCAAGGACCCGTTTCCAACCTGGGAAGCCACATCTCCCCAACCCTAACCCTAACTTGAGACGTAACCTGATTTTCTTGTGCAAATGTAACAAACCCCCATCCTCATGTTGTACTAAAAGACAGTAGGTACACAATTCCTTTGGCCCTCTCAGTCTGTTTCACCATGCTTGGCTTCAGCAACACCCTGTTTCCATTCTGGGAAGCCATGTCTCCTGACAGCTAACCCTAACTTGGGTCTTAACCCTAATTTTCTCTTTGGACTGAAACATTTCCCTGTCCACATGGTGTACTAACTGGCAGTATGTTATACTCCTGAATGCCTACTCAGTCTGTTTTACCAATCTAGGCTTCACCAAAACCCTGGTTACATCCTGGGAAGCCAAGTCTCCCCAACCCTAACCCTAATTTGAGTCTCAACCCTCATTTCCTTTTTGGACTGAAACGTACTGCGGTCCACAGAGTGTGCCAAATGTTAGTATGGAAGACATCTTGATGCCCCACTCAGTCTGATTCAGGAAGTTAAGCTTCACCAAGGAGCCGTTTCCAACCTGGGAAGCCACATCTCCCCAACCCTAACCCTAACTTGAGACTTAACCTGATTTTCTTGTTGAAATGTAACAACCCCCCATCCACATGTCCTACTAAAAGACAGTAGGCACACAATTCCTTTTGCCCTCACAGTCTGTTTCACCATGCTTGGCTTCAGCAACACCCTGTTTCCATTCTGGGAAGCCATGTCTCCTGACAGCTAACCCTAACTTGGGTCTTAACCCTAATTTTCTCTTTGGACTGAAACATTTCCCTGTCCACATGGTGTACTAACTGGCAGTATGTTATACTCCTGAATGCCTACTCAGTCTGTTTTACCAATCTAGGCTTCACCAAAACCCTGGTTACATCCTGGGAAGCCAAGTCTCCCCAACCCTAACCCTAATTTGAGTCTCAACCCTCATTTCCTTTTTGGACTGAAACATACTGCGGTCCACAGAGTGTGCCAAATGTAAGTATGGAAGACATCTTGATGCCCCACTCAGTCTGATTGAGGAAGTTAAGCTTCACCAAGGACCCGTTTCCAACCTGGGAAGCCACATCTCCCCAACCCTAACCCTAACTTGAGACTTAACCTGATTTTCTTGTTGAAATGTAACAACCCCCCATCCTCATGTTCTACTAAAAGACAGTAGGCACACAATTCATTTTGCCCTCTCAGTCTGTTTCACCGTGCTTGGCTTCAGCAACACCCTGTTTCCATTCTGGGAGGCCATGTCTCCTGACCGCTATCCCTAACTTGGGTCTTAACCCTAATTTTTTCTTTGGACTGAAACATTTCCCTGTCCACATGGTGTACTAACTGGCAGTATGTTATACTCCTGAATGCCTACTCAGTCTGTTTTACCAATCTAGGCTTCACCAAAACCCTGGTTACATCCTGGGAAGCCAAGTCTCCCCAACCCTAACCCTAATTTGAGTCTCAACCCTCATATCCTTTTTGGACTGAAACGTACTGCGGTCCACAGAGTGTGCAAAATGTAAGTATGGAAGACATCTTGATGCCCCACTCAGTCTGATTCAGGAAGTTAAGCTTCACCAAGGACCCGTTTCCAACCTGGGAAGCCACATCTCCCCAACCCTAACCCTAACTTGAGACTTAACCTGATTTTCTTGTTGAAATGTAACAACCCCCCATCCTCATGTCCTACTAAAAGACAGTAGGCACACAATTCCTTTGGCCCTCTCAGTCTGTTTCACCATGCTTGGCTTCAGCAACACCCTGTTTCCATTCTGGGAAGCCATGTCTCCTGACCGATAACCCTCACTTGGGTCTTAACCCTAATTTTCTCTTTGGAATGAAACATTTCCCTGTCCACATGGTGTACTCACTGGCAGTATGATATACTCCGGTTGGCCTACTCAGTCTGTTTTACCAATCTAGGCTTCACCAAAACCCTGGTTACATCCTGGGAAGCCAAGTCTCCCCAACCCTAACCCTAATTTGAGTCTCAGGCCTCATTTTCTTTTGGGACTGAAACATACCGCCGTCCACAGAGTGTACCAAATGTCAGTATGGAAGACAACTTGATGTCCCACTCAGTCTGATTCAGCAAGTTAGGCTTCACCAAGGACCCGTTTCCAACCTGGGAAGCCACATCTCCTCAACCCTAACCCTAACTTGAGACTTTACCTAAATTTCTTGTTGAAATGTAACAACCCCCCATCCTCATGTTCTACTAAAAGACAGTAGGCACACAATTCATTTTGCCCTCTCAGTCTGTTTCACCATGCTTGGCTTCAGCAACACCCTGTTTCCATTCTGGGAGGCCATGTCTCCTGACCGCGAACCCTAACTTGGGTCTTAACCCTAATTTTTTCTTTGGACTGAAACATTTCCCTGTCCACATGGTGTACTAACTGGCAGTATGTTATACTCCGGATGGCCTACTCAGTCTGTTTTACCAATCTAGGCTTCGCCAAAACCCTGGTTACATCCTGGGAAGCCAAGTCTCCCCAACCCTAACCCTAATTTGAGTCTCAGGCCTCATTTCCTTTTGGGACTGAAACATACCGCCGTCCACAAAGGGTACCAAATGTCAGTATGGAAGACATCTTGATGTCCCACTCAGTCTGAATCAGCAAGTTAGGCTTCACCAAGGACCCGTTTCCAACCTGGGAAGCCACATGTCCCCAACCCTAACCCTAACTTGAGACGTAACCTGATTTTCTTGTGCAAATGTAACAAACCCCCATCCTCATGTTGTACTAAAAGACAGTAGGTACACAATTCCTTTGGCCCTCTCAGTCTGTTTCACCATGCTTGGCTTCAGCAACACCCTGTTTCCATTCTGGGAAGCCATGTCTCCTGACAGCTAACCCTAACTTGGGTCTTAACCCTAATTTTCTCTTTGGACTGAAACATTTCCCTGTCCACATGGTGTACTAACTGGCAGTATGTTATACTCCTGAATGCCTACTCAGTCTGTTTTACCAATCTAGGCTTCACCAAAACCCTGGTTACATCCTGGGAAGCCAAGTCTCCCCAACCCTAACCCTAATTTGAGTCTCAACCCTCATTTCCTTTTTGGACTGAAACGTACTGCGGTCCACAGAGTGTGCCAAATGTTAGTATGGAAGACATCTTGATGCCCCACTCAGTCTGATTCAGGAAGTTAAGCTTCACCAAGGAGCCGTTTCCAACCTGGGAAGCCACATCTCCCCAACCCTAACCCTAACTTGAGACTTAACCTGATTTTCTTGTTGAAATGTAACAACCCCCCATCCACATGTCCTACTAAAAGACAGTAGGCACACAATTCCTTTTGCCCTCACAGTCTGTTTCACCATGCTTGGCTTCAGCAACACCCTGTTTCCATTCTGGGAAGCCATGTCTCCTGACAGCTAACCCTAACTTGGGTCTTAACCCTAATTTTCTCTTTGGACTGAAACATTTCCCTGTCCACATGGTGTACTAACTGGCAGTATGTTATACTCCTGAATGCCTACTCAGTCTGTTTTACCAATCTAGGCTTCACCAAAACCCTGGTTACATCCTGGGAAGCCAAGTCTCCCCAACCCTAACCCTAATTTGAGTCTCAACCCTCATTTCCTTTTTGGACTGAAACATACTGCGGTCCACAGAGTGTGCCAAATGTAAGTATGGAAGACATCTTGATGCCCCACTCAGTCTGATTGAGGAAGTTAAGCTTCACCAAGGACCCGTTTCCAACCTGGGAAGCCACATCTCCCCAACCCTAACCCTAACTTGAGACTTAACCTGATTTTCTTGTTGAAATGTAACAAACCCCCATCCTCATGTTCTACTAAAAGACAGTAGGCACACAATTCATTTTGCCCTCTCAGTCTGTTTCACCGTGCTTGGCTTCAGCAACACCCTGTTTCCATTCTGGGAGGCCATGTCTCCTGACCGCTATCCCTAACTTGGGTCTTAACCCTAATTTTTTCTTTGGACTGAAACATTTCCCTGTCCACATGGTGTACTAACTGGCAGTATGTTATACTCCTGAATGCCTACTCAGTCTGTTTTACCAATCTAGGCTTCACCAAAACCCTGGTTACATCCTGGGAAGCCAAGTCTCCCCAACCCTAACCCTAATTTGAGTCTCAACCCTCATATCCTTTTTGGACTGAAACGTACTGCGGTCCACAGAGTGTGCAAAATGTAAGTATGGAAGACATCTTGATGCCCCACTCAGTCTGATTCAGGAAGTTAAGCTTCACCAAGGACCCGTTTCCAACCTGGGAAGCCACATCTCCCCAACCCTAACCCTAACTTGAGACTTAACCTGATTTTCTTGTTGAAATGTAACAACCCCCCATCCTCATGTCCTACTAAAAGACAGTAGGCACACAATTCCTTTGGCCCTCTCAGTCTGTTTCACCATGCTTGGCTTCAGCAACACCCTGTTTCCATTCTGGGAAGCCATGTCTCCTGATAGCTAACCCTAACTTGGGTCTTAACCCTAATTTTCTCTTTGGACTGAAACATTTCCCTGTCCACATGGTGTACTAACTGGCAGTATGTTATACTCCTGAATGCCTACTCAGTCTGTTTTACCAATCTAGGCTTCACCAAAACCCTGGTTACATCCTGGGAAGCCAAGTCTCCCCAACCCTAACCCTAATTTGAGTCTCAACCCTCATTTCCTTTTGGGACTGAAACATACTGCGGTCCACAGAGTGTGCCAAATGTTAGTATGGAAGACATCTTGATGCCCCACTCAGTCTGATTCAGGAAGTTAAGCTTCACCAAGGAGCCGTTTCCAACCTGGGAAGCCACATCTCCCCAACCCTAACCCTAACTTGAGACTTAACCTGATTTTCTTGTTGAAATGTAACAACCCCCCATCCACATGTCCTACTAAAAGACAGTAGGCACACAATTCCTTTTGCCCTCACAGTCTGTTTCACCATGCTTGGCTTCAGCAACACCCTGTTTCCATTCTGGGAAGCCATGTCTCCTGACAGCTAACCCTAACTTGGGTCTTAACCCTAATTTTCTCTTTGGACTGAAACATTTCCCTGTCCACATGGTGTACTAACTGGCAGTATGTTATACTCCTGAATGCCTACTCAGTCTGTTTTACCAATCTAGGCTTCACCAAAACCCTGGTTACATCCTGGGAAGCCAAGTCTCCCCAACCCTAACCCTAATTTGAGTCTCAACCCTCATTTCCTTTTTGGACTGAAACATACTGCGGTCCACAGAGTGTGCCAAATGTAAGTATGGAAGACATCTTGATGCCCCACTCAGTCTGATTGAGGAAGTTAAGCTTCACCAAGGACCCGTTTCCAACCTGGGAAGCCACATCTCCCCAACCCTAACCCTAACTTGAAACTTAACCTGATTTTCTTGTGCAAATGTAACAAACCCCCATCCTCATGTTGTACTAAAAGACAGTAGGCACACAATTCCTTTGGCCCTCTCAGTCTGTTTCACCATGCTTGGCTTCAGCAACACCCTGTTTCCATTCTGGGAAGCCATGTCTCCTGACAGCTAACCCTAACTTGGGTCTTAACCCTAATATTCTCTTTGGACTGAAACATTTCCCTGTCCACATGGTGTACTAACTGGCAGTATGTTATACTCCTGAATGCCTACTCAGTCTGTTTTACCAATCTAGGCTTCACCAAAACCCTGGTTACATCCTGGGAAGCCAAGTCTCCCCAACCCTAACCCTAATTTGAGTCTCAGGCCTCATTTCCTTTTGGGACTGAAACGTACTGCGGTCCACAGAGTGTACCAAATGTAAGTATGGAAGACATCTTGATGCCCACTCAGTCTGATTCAGCAAGTTAGGCTTCACCAAGGACCCGTTTCCAACCTGGGAAGCCACATCTCCCCAACCCTAACCCTAACTTGAGACTTTACCTGATTTTCTTGTTGAAATGTAACAACCCCCCATCCTCATGTTCTACTAAAAGACAGTAGGCACACAATTCATTTTGCCCTCTCAGTCTGTTTCACCATGCTTGGCTTCAGCAACACCCTGTTTCCATTCTGGGAGGCCATGTCTCCTGACTGCTAACCCTAACTTGGGTCTTAACCCTAATTTTTTCTTTGGACTGAAACATTTCCCTGTCCACATGGTGTACTAACTGGCAGTACTTTATACTCCTGAATGCCTACTCAGTCTGTTTTACCAATCTAGGCTTCACCAAAACCCTGGTTACATCCTGGGAAGCCAAGTCTCCCCAACCCTAACCCTAATTTGAGTCTCAGGCCTCATTTCCTTTTTGGACTGAAACATACCGCCGTCCACAGAGTGTACCAAATGTCAGTATGGAAGACATCTTGATGTCCCACTCAGTCTGATTCAGCAAGTTAGGCTTCACCAAGGACCCGTTTCCAACCTGGGAAGCCACATCTCCCCAACCCTAACCCTAACTTGAGACTTAACCTGATTTTCTTGTGCAAATGTAACAAACCCCCATTCTCATGTTGTACTAAAAGACAGTAGGCACACAATTCCTTTGGCCCTCTCAGTCTGTTTCACCATGCTTGGCTTCAGCAACACCCTGTTTCCATTCTGGGAAGCCATGTCTCCTGACAGCTAACCCTAACTTGGGTCTTAACCCTAATTTTCTCTTTGGACTGAAACATTTCCCTGTCCACATGGTGTACTAACTGGAAGTATGTTATACTCCTGAATGCCTACTCAGTCTGTTTTACCAATCTAGGCTTCACCAAAACCCTGGTTACATCCTGGGAAGCCAAGTCTCCCCAACCCTAACCCTAATTTGAGTCTCAGGCCTCATTTCCTTT
This sequence comes from Heloderma suspectum, assembly GCF_057233095.1. NCBI lineage: Eukaryota > Metazoa > Chordata > Lepidosauria > Squamata > Helodermatidae > Heloderma > Heloderma suspectum. The sequence goes on from NC_139461.1 coordinate 149,310,132, forward strand.
TGGGACTGAAACGTACTGCGGTCCACAGAGTGTACCAAATGTAAGTATGGAAGACATCTTGATGCCCCACTCAGTCTGATTCAGCAAGTTAGGCTTCACCAAGGACCCGTTTCCAACCTGGGAAGCCACATCTCCCCAACCCTAACCCTAACTTGAGACTTAACCTGATTTTCTTGTGCAAATGTAACAAACCCCCATCCTCATGTTGTACTAAAAGACAGTAGGCACACAATTCCTTTGGCCCTCTCAGTCTGTTTCACCATGCTTGGCGTCAGCAACACCCTGTTTCCATTCTGGGAAGCCATGTCTCCTGACAGCTAACCCTAACTTGGGTCTTAACCCTAATTTTCTCTTTGGACTGAAACATTTCCCTGTCCACATGGTGTACTAACTGGCAGTATGTTATACTCCTGAATGCCTTCGCAGTCTGTTTTACCAGTCTAGGCTTCACCAAAACCCTGGTTACATCCTGGGAAGCCAAGTCTCCCCAACCCTAACCCTAATTTGATTCTCAACCCTCATATCCTTTTTGGACTGAAACGTACTGCGGTCCACAGAGTGTGCAAAATGTAAGTATGGAAGACATCTTGATGACCCACTCAGGCTGATTCAGGAAGTTAAGCTTCACCAAGGACCCGTTTCCAACCTGGGAAGCCACATCTCCCCAACCCTAACCCTAACTTGAGACTTAACCTGATTTTCTTGTGCAAATGTAACAACCCCCCATCCTCATGTCCTACTAAAAGACAGTAGGCACACAATTCCTTTGGCCCTCTCAGTCTGTTTCACCATGCTTGGCTTCAGCAACACCCTGTTTCCATTCTGGGAAGCCATGTCTCCTGACCGATAACCCTCACTTGGGTCTTAACCCTAATTTTCTCTTTGGAATGAAACATTTCCCTGTCCACATGGTGTACTCACTGGCAGTATGATATACTCCGGTTGGCCTACTCAGTCTGTTTTACCAATCTAGGCTTCACCAAAACCCTGGTTACATCCTGGGAAGCCAAGTCTCCCCAACCCTAACCCTAATTTGAGTCTCAGGCCTCATTTTCTTTTGGGACTGAAACATACCGCCGTCCACAGAGTGTACCAAATGTCAGTATGGAAGACAACTTGATGTCCCACTCAGTCTGATTCAGCAACTTAGGCTTCACCAAGGACCCGTTTCCAACCTGGGAAGCCACATCTCCTCAACCCTAACCCTAACTTGAGACTTTACCTAAATTTCTTGTTGAAATGTAACAACCCCCCATCCTCATGTTCTACTAAAAGACAGTAGGCACACAATTCATTTTGCCCTCTCAGTCTGTTTCACCATGCTTGGCTTCAGCAACACCCTGTTTCCATTCTGGGAGGCCATGTCTCCTGACCGCGAACCCTAACTTGGGTCTTAACCCTAATTTTTTCTTTGGACTGAAACATTTCCCTGTCCACATGGTGTACTAACTGGCAGTATGTTATACTCCGGATGGCCTACTCAGTCTGTTTTACCAATCTAGGCTTCGCCAAAACCCTGGTTACATCCTGGGAAGCCAAGTCTCCCCAACCCTAACCCTAATTTGAGTCTCAGGCCTCATTTCCTTTTGGGACTGAAACATACCGCCGTCCACAAAGGGTACCAAATGTCAGTATGGAAGACATCTTGATGTCCCACTCAGTCTGAATCAGCAAGTTAGGCTTCACCAAGGACCCGTTTCCAACCTGGGAAGCCACATCTCCCCAACCCTAACCCTAACTTGAGACGTAACCTGATTTTCTTGTGCAAATGTAACAAACCCCCATCCTCATGTTGTACTAAAAGACAGTAGGTACACAATTCCTTTGGCCCTCTCAGTCTGTTTCACCATGCTTGGCTTCAGCAACACCCTGTTTCCATTCTGGGAAGCCATGTCTCCTGACAGCTAACCCTAACTTGGGTCTTAACCCTAATTTTCTCTTTGGACTGAAACATTTCCCTGTCCACATGGTGTACTAACTGGCAGTATGTTATTCTCCTGTATGCCTACTCAGTCTGTTTTACCAATCTAGGCTTCACCAAAACCCTGGTTACATCCTGGGAAGCCAAGTCTCCCCAACCCTAACCCTAATTTGAGTCTCAACCCTCATTTCCTTTTTGGACTGAAACGTACTGCGGTCCACAGAGTGTGCCAAATGTTAGTATGGAAGACATCTTGATGCCCCACTCAGTCTGATTCAGGAAGTTAAGCTTCACCAAGGAGCCGTTTCCAACCTGGGAAGCCACATCTCCCCAACCCTAACCCTAACTTGAGACTTAACCTGATTTTCTTGTTGAAATGTAACAACCCCCCATCCACATGTCCTACTAAAAGACAGTAGGCACACAATTCCTTTTGCCCTCACAGTCTGTTTCACCATGCTTGGCTTCAGCAACACCCTGTTTCCATTCTGGGAAGCCATGTCTCCTGACAGCTAACCCTAACTTGGGTCTTAACCCTAATTTTGTCTTTGGACTGAAACATTTCCCTGTCCACATGGTGTACTAACTGGCAGTATGTTATACTCCTGAATGCCTACTCAGTCTGTTTTACCAATCTAGGCTTCACCAAAACCCTGGTTACATCCTGGGAAGCCAAGTCTCCCCAACCCTAACCCTAATTTGAGTCTCAGGCCTCATTTCCTTTTTGGACTGAAACATACCGCCGTCCACAGAGTGTACCAAATGTCCGTATGGAAGACATCTTGATGTCCCACTCAGTCTGATTCAGCAAGTTAGGCTTCACCAAGGACCCGTTTCCAACCTGGGAAGCCACATCTCCCCAACCCTAACCCTAACTTGAGACTTAACCTGATTTTCTTGTGCAAATGTAACAAACCCCCATTCTCATGTTGTACTAAAAGACAGTAGGCACACAATTCCTTTGGCCCTCTCAGTCTGTTTCACCATGCTTGGCTTCAGCAACACCCTGTTTCCATTCTGGGAAGCCATGTCTCCTGACAGCTAACCCTAACTTGGGTCTTAACCCTAATTTTCTCTTTGGACTGAAACATTTCCCTGTCCACATGGTGTACTAACTGGCAGTATGTTATACTCCTGAATGCCTACTCAGTCTGTTTTACCAATCTAGGCTTCACCAAAACCCTGGTTACATCCTGGGAAGCCAAGTCTCCCCAACCCTAACCCTAATTTGAGTCTCAACCCTCATTTCCTTTTGGGACTAAAACGTACCGCCGTCCACAGAGTGTACCAAATGTAAGTACGGAAGACATCTTGATGCCCCACTCAGTCTGATTCAGCAAGTTAGGCTTCACCAAGGACCCGTTTCCAACCTGGGAAGCCACATCTCCCCAACCCTAACCCTAACTTGAGACTTTACCTGATATTCTTGTTGAAATGTAACAACCCCCCATCCTCATGTTCTACTAAAAGACAGTAGGCACACAATTCATTTTGCCCTCTCAGTCTGTTTCACCATGCTTGGCTTCAGCAACACCCTGTTTCCATTCTGGGAGGCCATGTCTCCTGACAGCTAACCCTAACTTGGGTCTTAACCCTAATTTTCTCTTTGGACTGAAACATTTCCCTGTCCACATGGTGTACTAACTGGCAGTATGTTATACTCCTGAATGCCTACTCAGTCTGTTTTACCAATCTAGGCTTCACCAAAACCCTGGTTACATCCTGGGAAGCCAAGTCTCCCCAACCCTAACCCTAATTTGAGTCTCAACCCTCATATCCTTTTTGGACTGAAACGTACTGCGGTACACAGAGTGTGCAAAATGTAAGTATGGAAGACATCTTGATGCCCCACTCAGTCTGATTCAGGAAGTTAAGCTTCACCAAGGACCCGTTTCCAACCTGGGAAGCCACATCTCCCCAACCCTAACCCTAACTTGAGACTTAACCTGATTTTCTTGTTGAAATGTAACAACCCCCCATCCTCATGTCCTACTAAAAGACAGTAGGCACACAATTCCTTTGGCCCTCTCAGTCTGTTTCACCATGCTTGGCTTCAGCAACACCCTGTTTCCATTCTGGGAAGCCATGTCTCCTGACAGCTAACCCTAACTTGGGTCTTAACCCTAATTTTCTCTTTGGACTGAAACATTTCCCTGTCCACATGGTGTACTAACTGGCAGTATGTTATACTCCTGAATGCCTACTCAGTCTGTTTTACCAATCTAGGCTTCACCAAAACCCTGGTTACATCCTGGGAAGCCAAGTCTCCCCAACCCTAACCCTAATTTGAGTCTCAGGCCTCATTTTCTTTTGGGACTGAAACGTACTGCGGTCCACAGAGTGTACCAAATGTAAGTATGGAAGACATCTTGATGCCCACTCAGTCTGATTCAGCAAGTTAGGCTTCACCAAGGACCCGTTTCCAACCTGGGAAGCCACATCTCCCCAACCCTAACCCTAACTTGAGACTTTACCTGATTTTCTTGTTGAAATGTAACAACCCCCCATCCTCATGTTCTACTAAAAGACAGTAGGCACACAATTCCTTTTGCCCTCTCAGTCTGTTTCACCATGCTTGGCTTCAGCAACACCCTGTTTCCATTCTGGGAGGCCATGTCTCCTGACCGCTAACCCTAACTTGGGTCTTAACCCTAATTTTTTCTTTGGACTGAAACATTTCCCTGTCCACATGGTGTACTAACTGGCAGTACTTTATACTACGGATGGCCTACTCAGTCTGTTTTACCAATCTAGGATTCGCCAAAACCCCGGTTACATCCTGGGAAGCCAAGTCTCCCCAACCCTAACCCTAATTTGAGTCTCAACCCTCATATCCTTTTTGGACTGAAACGTACTGCGGTCCACAGAGTGTGCAAAATGTAAGTATGGAAGACATCTTGATGCCCCACTCAGTCTGATTCAGGAAGTTAAGCTTCACCAAGGACCCGTTTCCAACCTGGGAAGCCACATCTCCCCAACCCTAACCCTAACTTGAGACTTAACCTGATTTTCTTGTTGAAATGTAACAACCCCCCATTCTCATGTTGTACTAAAAGACAGTAGGCACACAATTCCTTTGGCCCTCTCAGTCTGTTTCACCATGCTTGGCTTCAGCAACACCCTGTTTCCATTCTGGGAAGCCATGTCTCCTGACAGCTAACCCTAACTTGGGTCTTAACCCTAATTTTCTCTTTGGACTGAAACATTTCCCTGTCCACATGGTGTACTAACTGGCAGTATGTTATACTCCTGAATGCCTACTCAGTCTGTTTTACCAATCTAGGCTTCACCAAAACCCTGGTTACATCCTGGGAAGCCAAGTCTCCCCAACCCTAACCCTAATTTGAGTCTCAACCCTCATTTCCTTTTTGTACTGAAACATACTGCGGTCCACAGAGTGTGCCAAATGTTAGTATGGAAGACATCTTGATGCCCCACTCAGTCTGATTCAGGAAGTTAAGCTTCACCAAGGAGCCGTTTCCAACCTGGGAAGCCACATCTCCCCAACCCTAACCCTAACTTGAGACTTAACCTGATTTTCTTGTTGAAATGTAACAACCCCCCATCCACATGTCCTACTAAAAGACAGTAGGCACACAATTCCTTTTGCCCTCACAGTCTGTTTCACCATGCTTGGCTTCAGCAACACCCTGTTTCCATTCTGGGAAGCCATGTCTCCTGACAGCTAACCCTAACTTGGGTCTTAACCCTAATTTTCTCTTTGGACTGAAACATTTCCCTGTCCACATGGTGTACTAACTGGCAGTATGTTATACTCCTGAATGCCTACTCAGTCTGTTTTACCAATCTAGGCTTCACCAAAACCCTGGTTACATCCTGGGAAGCCAAGTCTCCCCAACCCTAACCCTAATTTGAGTCTCAACCCTCATTTCCTTTTTGGACTGAAACATACTGCGGTCCACAGAGTGTGCCAAATGTAAGTATGGAAGACATCTTGATGCCCCACTCAGTCTGATTCAGGAAGTTAAGCTTCACCAAGGACCCGTTTCCAACCTGGGAAGCCACATCTCCCCAACCCTAACCCTAACTTGAAACTTAACCTGATTTTCTTGTGCAAATGTAACAAACCCCCATCCTCATGTTGTACTAAAAGACAGTAGGCACACAATTCCTTTGGCCCTCTCAGTCTGTTTCACCATGCTTGGCTTCAGCAACACCCTGTTTCCATTCTGGGAGGCCATGTCTCCTGACTGCTAACCCTAACTTGGGTCTTAACCCTAATTTTTTCTTTGGACTGAAACATTTCCCTGTCCACATGGTGTACTAACAGGCAGTACTTTATACTCCTGAATGCCTACTCAGTCTGTTTTACCAATCTAGGCTTCACCAAAACCCTGGTTACATCCTGGGAAGCCAAGTCTCCCCAACCCTAACCCTAATTTGAGTCTCAGGCCTCATTTCCTTTTTGGACTGAAACATACCGCCGTCCACAGAGTGTACCAAATGTCAGTATGGAAGACATCTTGATGTCCCACTCAGTCTGATTCAGCAAGTTAGGCTTCACCAAGGACCCGTTTCCAACCTGGGAAGCCACATCTCCCCAACCCTAACCCTAACTTGAGACTTAACCTGATTTTCTTGTGCAAATGTAATAAACCCCCATTCTCATGTTGTACTAAAAGACAGTAGGCACACAATTCCTTTGGCCCTCTCAGTCTGTTTCACCATGCTTGGCTTCAGCAACACCCTGTTTCCATTCTGGGAAGCCATGTCTCCTGACAGCTAACCCTAACTTGGGTCTTAACCCTAATTTTCTCTTTGGACTGAAACATTTCCCTGTCCACATGGTGTACTAACTGGCAGTATGTTATACTCCTGAATGCCTACTCAGTCTGTTTTACCAATCTAGGCTTCACCAAAACCCTGGTTACATCCTGGGAAGCCAAGTCTCCCCAACCCTAACCCTAATTTGAGTCTCAACCCTCATATCCTTTTTGGACTGAAACGTACTGCGGTCCACAGAGTGTGCAAAATGTAAGTATGGAAGACATCTTGATGCCCCACTCAGTCTGATTCAGGAAGTTAAGCTTCACCAAGGACCCGTTTCCAACCTGGGAAGCCACATCTCCCCAACCCTAACCCTAACTTGAGACTTAACCTGATTTTCTTGTTGAAATGTAACAACCCCCCATCCTCATGTCCTACTAAAAGACAGTAGGCACACAATTCCTTTGGCCCTCTCAGTCTGTTTCACCATGCTTGGCTTCAGCAACACCCTGTTTCCATTCTGGGAAGCCATGTCTCCTGACAGCTAACCCTAACTTGGGTCTTAACCCTAATTTTCTCTTTGGACTGAAACATTTCCCTGTCCACATGGTGTACTAACTGGCAGTATGTTATACTCCTGAATGCCTACTCAGTCTGTTTTACCAATCTAGGCTTCACCAAAACCCTGGTTACATCCTGGGAAGCCAAGTCTCCCCAACCCTAACCCTAATTTGAGTCTCAGGCCTCATTTCCTTTTGGGACTGAAACGTACTGCGGTCCACAGAGTGTACCAAATGTAAGTATGGAAGACATCTTGATGCCCACTCAGTCTGATTCAGCAAGTTAGGCTTCACCAAGGACCCGTTTCCAACCTGGGAAGCCACATCTCCCCAACCCTAACCCTAACTTGAGACTTTACCTGATTTTCTTGTTGAAATGTAACAACCCCCCATCCTCATGTTCTACTAAAAGACAGTAGGCACACAATTCATTTTGCCCTCTCAGTCTGTTTCACCATGCTTGGCTTCAGCAACACCCTGTTTCCATTCTGGGAGGCCATGTCTCCTGACCGCTAACCCTAACTTGGGTCTTAACCCTAATTTTTTCTTTGGACTGAAACATTTCCCTGTCCACATGGTGTACTAACTGGCAGTACTTTATACTACGGATGGCCTACTCAGTCTGTTTTACCAATCTAGGATTCGCCAAAACCCCGGTTACATCCTGGGAAGCCAAGTCTCCCCAACCCTAACCCTAATTTGAGTCTCAACCCTCATATCCTTTTTGGACTGAAACGTACTGCGGTCCACAGAGTGTGCAAAATGTAAGTATGGAAGACATCTTGATGCCCCACTCAGTCTGATTCAGGAAGTAAAGCTTCACCAAGGACCCGTTTCCAACCTGGGAAGCCACATCTCCCCAACCCTAACCCTAACTTGAGACTTAACCTGATTTTCTTGTTGAAATGTAACAACCCCCCATCCTCATGTTCTACTAAAAGACAGTAGGCACACAATTCATTTTGCCCTCTCAGTCTGTTTCACCGTGCTTGGCTTCAGCAACACCCTGTTTCCATTCTGGGAGGCCATGTCTCCTGACCGCTATCCCTAACTTGGGTCTTAACCCTAATTTTTTCTTTGGACTGAAACATTTCCCTGTCCACATGGTGTACTAACTGGCAGTATGTTATACTCCTGAATGCCTACTCAGTCTGTTTTACCAATCTAGGCTTCACCAAAACCCTGGTTACATCCTGGGAAGCCAAGTCTCCCCAACCCTAACCCTAATTTGAGTCTCAACCCTCATTTCCTTTTTGGACTGAAACATACTGCGGTCCACAGAGTGTGCCAAATGTTAGTATGGAAGACATCTTGATGCCCCACTCAGTCTGATTCAGGAAGTTAAGCTTCACCAAGGAGCCGTTTCCAACCTGGGAAGCCACATCTCCCCAACCCTAACCCTAACTTGAGACTTAACCTGATTTTCTTGTTGAAATGTAACAACCCCCCATCCACATGTCCTACTAAAAGACAGTAGGCACACAATTCCTTTTGCCCTCACAGTCTGTTTCACCATGCTTGGCTTCAGCAACACCCTGTTTCCATTCTGGGAAGCCATGTCTCCTGACAGCTAACCCTAACTTGGGTCTTAACCCTAATTTTCTCTTTGGACTGAAACATTTCCCTGTCCACATGGTGTACTAACTGGCAGTATGTTATACTCCTGAATGCCTACTCAGTCTGTTTTACCAATCTAGGCTTCACCAAAACCCTGGTTACATCCTGGGAAGCCAAGTCTCCCCAACCCTAACCCTAATTTGAGTCTCAGGCCTCATTTCCTTTTTGGACTGAAACATACTGCGGTCCACAGAGTGTGCCAAATGTAAGTATGGAAGACATCTTGATGCCCCACTCAGTCTGATTGAGGAAGTTAAGCTTCACCAAGGACCCGTTTCCAACCTGGGAAGCCACATCTCCCCAACCCTAACCCTAACTTGAAACTTAACCTGATTTTCTTGTGCAAATGTAACAAACCCCCATCCTCATGTTGTACTAAAAGACAGTAGGCACACAATTCCTTTGGCCCTCTCAGTCTGTTTCACCATGCTTGGCTTCAGCAACACCCTGTTTCCATTCTGGGAAGCCATGTCTCCTGACAGCTAACCCTAACTTGGGTCTTAACCCTAATTTTCTCTTTGGACTGAAACATTTCCCTGTCCACATGGTGTACTAACTGGCAGTATGTTATACTCCTGAATGCCTACTCAGTCTGTTTTACCAATCTAGGCTTCACCAAAACCCTGGTTACATCCTGGGAAGCCAAGTCTCCCCAACCCTAACCCTAATTTGAGTCTCAGGCCTCATTTCCTTTTTGGACTGAAACATACCGCCGTCCACAGAGTGTACCAAATGTCAGTATGGAAGACATCTTGATGTCCCACTCAGTCTGATTCAGCAAGTTAGGCTTCACCAAGGACCCGTTTCCAACCTGGGAAGCCACATCTCCCCAACCCTAACCCTAACTTGAGACTTAACCTGATTTTCTTGTGCAAATGTAACAAACCCCCATTCTCATGTTGTACTAAAAGACAGTAGGCACACAATTCCTTTGGCCCTCTCAGTCTGTTTCACCATGCTTGGCTTCAGCAACACCCTGTTTCCATTCTGGGAAGCCATGTCTCCTGACAGCTAACCCTAACTTGGGTCTTAACCCTAATTTTCTCTTTGGACTGAAACATTTCCCTGTCCACATGGTGTACTAACTGGCAGTATGTTATACTCCTGAATGCCTACTCAGTCTGTTTTACCAATCTAGGCTTCACCAAAACCCTGGTTACATCCTGGGAAGCCAAGTCTCCCCAACCCTAACCCTAATTTGAGTCTCAACCCTCATATCCTTTTTGGACTGAAACGTACTGCGGTCCACAGAGTGTGCAAAATGTAAGTATGGAAGACATCTTGATGCCCCACTCAGTCTGATTCAGGAAGTTAAGCTTCACCAAGGACCCGTTTCCAACCTGGGAAGCCACATCTCCCCAACCCTAACCCTAACTTGAGACTTAACCTGATTTTCTTGTTGAAATGTAACAACCCCCCATCCTCATGTCCTACTAAAAGACAGTAGGCACACAATTCCTTTGGCCCTCTCAGTCTGTTTCACCATGCTTGGCTTTAGCAACACCCTGTTTCCATTCTGGGAAGCCATGTCTCCTGACAGCTAACCCTAACTTGGGTCTTAACCCTAATTTTCTCTTTGGACTGAAACATTTCCCTGTCCACATGGTGTACTAACTGGCAGTATGTTATACTCCTGAATGCCTACTCAGTCTGTTTTACCAATCTAGGCTTCACCAAAACCCTGGTTACATCCTGGGAAGCCAAGTCTCCCCAACCCTAACCCTAATTTGAGTCTCAGGCCTCATTTCCTTTTGGGACTGAAACGTACTGCGGTCCACAGAGTGTACCAAATGTAAGTATGGAAGACATCTTGATGCCCACTCAGTCTGATTCAGCAAGTTAGGCTTCACCAAGGACCCGTTTCCAACCTGGGAAGCCACATCTCCCCAACCCTAACCCTAACTTGAGACTTTACCTGATTTTCTTGTTGAAATGTAACAACCCCCCATCCTCATGTTCTACTAAAAGACAGTAGGCACACAATTCATTTTGCCCTCTCAGTCTGTTTCACCATGCTTGGCTTCAGCAACACCCTGTTTCCATTCTGGGAGGCCATGTCTCCTGACCGCTAACCCTAACTTGGGTCTTAACCCTAATTTTTTCTTTGGACTGAAACATTTCCCTGTCCACATGGTGTACTAACTGGCAGTACTTTATACTACGGATGGCCTACTCAGTCTGTTTTACCAATCTAGGATTCGCCAAAACCCCGGTTACATCCTGGGAAGCCAAGTCTCCCCAACCCTAACCCTAATTTGAGTCTCAACCCTCATATCCTTTTTGGACTGAAACGTACTGCGGTCCACAGAGTGTGCAAAATGTAAGTATGGAAGACATCTTGATGCCCCACTCAGTCTGATTCAGGAAGTAAAGCTTCACCAAGGACCCGTTTCCAACCTGGGAAGCCACATCTCCCCAACCCTAACCCTAACTTGAGACTTAACCTGATTTTCTTGTTGAAATGTAACAACCCCCCATCCTCATGTTCTACTAAAAGACAGTAGGCACACAATTCATTTTGCCCTCTCAGTCTGTTTCACCGTGCTTGGCTTCAGCAACACCCTGTTTCCATTCTGGGAGGCCATGTCTCCTGACCGCTATCCCTAACTTGGGTCTTAACCCTAATTTTTTCTTTGGACTGAAACATTTCCCTGTCCACATGGTGTACTAACTGGCAGTATGTTATACTCCTGAATGCCTACTCAGTCTGTTTTACCAATCTAGGCTTCACCAAAACCCTGGTTACATCCTGGGAAGCCAAGTCTCCCCAACCCTAACCCTAATTTGAGTCTCAACCCTCATATCCTTTTTGGACTGAAACGTACTGCGGTCCACAGAGTGTGCAAAATGTAAGTATGGAAGACATCTTGATGCCCCACTCAGTCTGATTCAGGAAGTTAAGCTTCACCAAGGACCCGTTTCCAACCTGGGAAGCCACATCTCCCCAACCCTAACCCTAACTTGAGACTTAACCTGATTTTCTTGTTGAAATGTAACAACCCCCCATCCACATGTCCTACTAAAAGACAGTAGGCACACAATTCCTTTGGCCCTCTCAGTCTGTTTCACCATGCTTGGCTTCAGCAACACCCTGTTTCCATTCTGGGAAGCCATGTCTCCTGACAGCTAACCCTAACTTGGGTCTTAACCCTAATTTTCTCTTTGGACTGAAACATTTCCCTGTCCACATGGTGTACTAACTGGCAGTATGTTATACTCCTGAATGCCTACTCAGTCTGTTTTACCAATCTAGGCTTCACCAAAACCCTGGTTACATCCTGGGAAGCCAAGTCTCCCCAACCCTAACCCTAATTTGAGTCTCAACCCTCATTTCCTTTTTGGACTGAAACATACTGCGGTCCACAGAGTGTGCCAAATGTTAGTATGGAAGACATCTTGATGCCCCACTCAGTCTGATTCAGGAAGTTAAGCTTCACCAAGGAGCCGTTTCCAACCTGGGAAGCCACATCTCCCCAACCCTAACCCTAACTTGAGACTTAACCTGATTTTCTTGTTGAAATGTAACAACCCCCCATCCACATGTCCTACTAAAAGACAGTAGGCACACAATTCCTTTTGCCCTCACAGTCTGTTTCACCATGCTTGGCTTCAGCAACACCCTGTTTCCATTCTGGGAAGCCATGTCTCCTGACAGCTAACCCTAACTTGGGTCTTAACCCTAATTTTCTCTTTGGACTGAAACATTTCCCTGTCCACATGGTGTACTAACTGGCAGTATGTTATACTCCTGAATGCCTACTCAGTCTGTTTTACCAATCTAGGCTTCACCAAAACCCTGGTTACATCCTGGGAAGCCAAGTCTCCCCAACCCTAACCCTAATTTGAGTCTCAGGCCTCATTTCCTTTTTGGACTGAAACATACTGCGGTCCACAGAGTGTGCCAAATGTAAGTATGGAAGACATCTTGATGCCCCACTCAGTCTGATTGAGGAAGTTAAGCTTCACCAAGGACCCGTTTCCAACCTGGGAAGCCACATCTCCCCAACCCTAACCCTAACTTGAGACTTAACCTGATTTTCTTGTTGAAATGTAACAACCCCCCATCCTCATGTCCTACTAAAAGACAGTAGGCACACAATTCCTTTGGCCCTCTCAGTCTGTTTCACCATGCTTGGCTTCAGCAACACCCTGTTTCCATTCTGGGAAGCCATGTCTCCTGACAGCTAACCCTAACTTGGGTCTTAACCCTAATTTTCTCTTTGGACTGAAACATTTCCCTGTCCACATGGTGTACTAACTGGCAGTATGTTATACTCCTGAATGCCTACTCAGTCTGTTTTACCAATCTAGGCTTCACCAAAACCCTGGTTACATCCTGGGAAGCCAAGTCTCCCCAACCCTAACCCTAATTTGAGTCTCAGGCCTCATTTCCTTTTGGGACTGAAACGTACTGCGGTCCACAGAGTGTACCAAATGTAAGTATGGAAGACATCTTGATGCCCACTCAGTCTGATTCAGCAAGTTAGGCTTCACCAAGGACCCGTTTCCAACCTGGGAAGCCACATCTCCCCAACCCTAACCCTAACTTGAGACTTTACCTGATTTTCTTGTTGAAATGTAACAACCCCCCATCCTCATGTTCTACTAAAAGACAGTAGGCACACAATTCATTTTGCCCTCTCAGTCTGTTTCACCATGCTTGGCTTCAGCAACACCCTGTTTCCATTCTGGGAGGCCATGTCTCCTGACCGCTAACCCTAACTTGGGTCTTAACCCTAATTTTTTCTTTGGACTGAAACATTTCCCTGTCCACATGGTGTACTAACTGGCAGTACTTTATACTACGGATGGCCTACTCAGTCTGTTTTACCAATCTAGGATTCGCCAAAACCCCGGTTACATCCTGGGAAGCCAAGTCTCCCCAACCCTAACCCTAATTTGAGTCTCAACCCTCATATCCTTTTTGGACTGAAACGTACTGCGGTCCACAGAGTGTGCAAAATGTAAGTATGGAAGACATCTTGATGCCCCACTCAGTCTGATTCAGGAAGTAAAGCTTCACCAAGGACCCGTTTCCAACCTGGGAAGCCACATCTCCCCAACCCTAACCCTAACTTGAGACTTAACCTGATTTTCTTGTTGAAATGTAACAACCCCCCATCCTCATGTTCTACTAAAAGACAGTAGGCACACAATTCATTTTGCCCTCTCAGTCTGTTTCACCGTGCTTGGCTTCAGCAACACCCTGTTTCCATTCTGGGAGGCCATGTCTCCTGACCGCTATCCCTAACTTGGGTCTTAACCCTAATTTTTTCTTTGGACTGAAACATTTCCCTGTCCACATGGTGTACTAACTGGCAGTATGTTATACTCCTGAATGCCTACTCAGTCTGTTTTACCAATCTAGGCTTCACCAAAACCCTGGTTACATCCTGGGAAGCCAAGTCTCCCCAACCCTAACCCTAATTTGAGTCTCAACCCTCATATCCTTTTTGGACTGAAACGTACTGCGGTCCACAGAGTGTGCAAAATGTAAGTATGGAAGACATCTTGATGCCCCACTCAGTCTGATTCAGGAAGTTAAGCTTCACCAAGGACCCGTTTCCAACCTGGGAAGCCACATCTCCCCAACCCTAACCCTAACTTGAGACTTAACCTGATTTTCTTGTTGAAATGTAACAACCCCCCATCCTCATGTCCTACTAAAAGACAGTAGGCACACAATTCCTTTGGCCCTCTCAGTCTGTTTCACCATGCTTGGCTTCAGCAACACCCTGTTTCCATTCTGGGAAGCCATGTCTCCTGACAGCTAACCCTAACTTGGGTCTTAACCCTAATTTTCTCTTTGGACTGAAACATTTCCCTGTCCACATGGTGTACTAACTGGCAGTATGTTATACTCCTGAATGCCTACTCAGTCTGTTTTACCAATCTAGGCTTCACCAAAACCCTGGTTACATCCTGGGAAGCCAAGTCTCCCCAACCCTAACCCTAATTTGAGTCTCAACCCTCATTTCCTTTTTGGACTGAAACATACTGCGGTCCACAGAGTGTGCCAAATGTTAGTATGGAAGACATCTTGATGCCCCACTCAGTCTGATTCAGGAAGTTAAGCTTCACCAAGGAGCCGTTTCCAACCTGGGAAGCCACATCTCCCCAACCCTAACCCTAACTTGAGACTTAACCTGATTTTCTTGTTGAAATGTAACAACCCCCCATCCACATGTCCTACTAAAAGACAGTAGGCACACAATTCCTTTTGCCCTCACAGTCTGTTTCACCATGCTTGGCTTCAACAACACCCTGTTTCCATTCTGGGAAGCCATGTCTCCTGACAGCTAACCCTAACTTGGGTCTTAACCCTAATTTTCTCTTTGGACTGAAACATTTCCCTGTCCACATGGTGTACTAACTGGCAGTATGTTATACTCCTGAATGCCTACTCAGTCTGTTTTACCAATCTAGGCTTCACCAAAACCCTGGTTACATCCTGGGAAGCCAAGTCTCCCCAACCCTAACCCTAATTTGAGTCTCAGGCCTCATTTCCTTTTTGGACTGAAACATACTGCGGTCCACAGAGTGTGCCAAATGTAAGTATGGAAGACATCTTGATGCCCCACTCAGTCTGATTGAGGAAGTTAAGCTTCACCAAGGACCCGTTTCCAACCTGGGAAGCCACATCTCCCCAACCCTAACCCTAACTTGAAACTTAACCTGATTTTCTTGTGCAAATGTAACAAACCCCCATCCTCATGTTGTACTAAAAGACAGTAGGCACACAATTCCTTTGGCCCTCTCAGTCTGTTTCACCATGCTTGGCTTCAGCAACACCCTGTTTCCATTCTGGGAAGCCATGTCTCCTGACAGCTAACCCTAACTTGGGTCTTAACCCTAATTTTCTCTTTGGACTGAAACATTTCCCTGTCCACATGGTGTACTAACTGGCAGTATGTTATACTCCTGAATGCCTACTCAGTCTGTTTTACCAATCTAGGCTTCACCAAAACCCTGGTTACATCCTGGGAAGCCAAGTCTCCCCAACCCTAACCCTAATTTGAGTCTCAGGCCTCATTTCCTTTTTGGACTGAAACATACCGCCGTCCACAGAGTGTACCAAATGTCAGTATGGAAGACATCTTGATGTCCCACTCAGTCTGATTCAGCAAGTTAGGCTTCACCAAGGACCCGTTTCCAACCTGGGAAGCCACATCTCCCCAACCCTAACCCTAACTTGAGACTTAACCTGATTTTCTTGTGCAAATGTAACAAACCCCCATTCTCATGTTGTACTAAAAGACAGTAGGCACACAATTCCTTTGGCCCTCTCAGTCTGTTTCACCATGCTTGGCTTCAGCAACACCCTGTTTCCATTCTGGGAAGCCATGTCTCCTGACAGCTAACCCTAACTTGGGTCTTAACCCTAATTTTCTCTTTGGACTGAAACATTTCCCTGTCCACATGGTGTACTAACTGGCAGTATGTTATACTCCTGAATGCCTACTCAGTCTGTTTTACCAATCTAGGCTTCACCAAAACCCTGGTTACATCCTGGGAAGCCAAGTCTCCCCAACCCTAACCCTAATTTGAGTCTCAACCCTCATATCCTTTTTGGACTGAAACGTACTGCGGTCCACAGAGTGTGCAAAATGTAAGTATGGAAGACATCTTGATGCCCCACTCAGTCTGATTCAGGAAGTTAAGCTTCACCAAGGACCCGTTTCCAACCTGGGAAGCCACATCTCCCCAACCCTAACCCTAACTTGAGACTTAACCTGATTTTCTTGTTGAAATGTAACAACCCCCCATCCTCATGTCCTACTAAAAGACAGTAGGCACACAATTCCTTTGGCCCTCTCAGTCTGTTTCACCATGCTTGGCTTCAGCAACACCCTGTTTCCATTCTGGGAAGCCATGTCTCCTGACAGCTAACCCTAACTTGGGTCTTAACCCTAATTTTCTCTTTGGACTGAAACATTTCCCTGTCCACATGGTGTACTAACTGGCAGTATGTTATACTCCTGAATGCCTACTCAGTCTGTTTTACCAATCTAGGCTTCACCAAAACCCTGGTTACATCCTGGGAAGCCAAGTCTCCCCAACCCTAACCCTAATTTGAGTCTCAGGCCTCATTTCCTTTTGGGACTGAAACGTACTGCGGTCCACAGAGTGTACCAAATGTAAGTATGGAAGACATCTTGATGCCCACTCAGTCTGATTCAGCAAGTTAGGCTTCACCAAGGACCCGTTTCCAACCTGGGAAGCCACATCTCCCCAACCCTAACCCTAACTTGAGACTTTACCTGATTTTCTTGTTGAAATGTAACAACCCCCCATCCTCATGTTCTACTAAAAGACAGTAGGCACACAATTCATTTTGCCCTCTCAGTCTGTTTCACCATGCTTGGCTTCAGCAACACCCTGTTTCCATTCTGGGAGGCCATGTCTCCTGACCGCTAACCCTAACTTGGGTCTTAACCCTAATTTTTTCTTTGGACTGAAACATTTCCCTGTCCACATGGTGTACTAACTGGCAGTACTTTATACTACGGATGGCCTACTCAGTCTGTTTTACCAATCTAGGATTCGCCAAAACCCCGGTTACATCCTGGGAAGCCAAGTCTCCCCAACCCTAACCCTAATTTGAGTCTCAACCCTCATATCCTTTTTGGACTGAAACGTACTGCGGTCCACAGAGTGTGCAAAATGTAAGTATGGAAGACATCTTGATGCCCCACTCAGTCTGATTCAGGAAGTAAAGCTTCACCAAGGACCCGTTTCCAACCTGGGAAGCCACATCTCCCCAACCCTAACCCTAACTTGAGACTTAACCTGATTTTCTTGTTGAAATGTAACAACCCCCCATCCTCATGTTCTACTAAAAGACAGTAGGCACACAATTCATTTTGCCCTCTCAGTCTGTTTCACCGTGCTTGGCTTCAGCAACACCCTGTTTCCATTCTGGGAGGCCATGTCTCCTGACCGCTATCCCTAACTTGGGTCTTAACCCTAATTTTTTCTTTGGACTGAAACATTTCCCTGTCCACATGGTGTACTAACTGGCAGTATGTTATACTCCTGAATGCCTACTCAGTCTGTTTTACCAATCTAGGCTTCACCAAAACCCTGGTTACATCCTGGGAAGCCAAGTCTCCCCAACCCTAACCCTAATTTGAGTCTCAACCCTCATATCCTTTTTGGACTGAAACGTACTGCGGTCCACAGAGTGTGCAAAATGTAAGTATGGAAGACATCTTGATGCCCCACTCAGTCTGATTCAGGAAGTTAAGCTTCACCAAGGACCCGTTTCCAACCTGGGAAGCCACATCTCCCCAACCCTAACCCTAACTTGAGACTTAACCTGATTTTCTTGTTGAAATGTAACAACCCCCCATCCTCATGTCCTACTAAAAGACAGTAGGCACACAATTCCTTTGGCCCTCTCAGTCTGTTTCACCATGCTTGGCTTCAGCAACACCCTGTTTCCATTCTGGGAAGCCATGTCTCCTGACAGCTAACCCTAACTTGGGTCTTAACCCTAATTTTCTCTTTGGACTGAAACATTTCCCTGTCCACATGGTGTACTAACTGGCAGTATGTTATACTCCTGAATGCCTACTCAGTCTGTTTTACCAATCTAGGCTTCACCAAAACCCTGGTTACATCCTGGGAAGCCAAGTCTCCCCAACCCTAACCCTAATTTGAGTCTCAACCCTCATTTCCTTTTTGGACTGAAACATACTGCGGTCCAGAGAGTGTGCCAAATGTTAGTATGGAAGACATCTTGATGCCCCACTCAGTCTGATTCAGGAAGTTAAGCTTCACCAAGGAGCCGTTTCCAACCTGGGAAGCCACATCTCCCCAACCCTAACCCTAACTTGAGACTTAACCTGATTTTCTTGTTGAAATGTAACAACCCCCCATCCACATGTCCTACTAAAAGACAGTAGGCACACAATTCCTTTTGCCCTCACAGTCTGTTTCACCATGCTTGGCTTCAGCAACACCCTGTTTCCATTCTGGGAAGCCATGTCTCCTGACAGCTAACCCTAACTTGGGTCTTAACCCTAATTTTCTCTTTGGACTGAAACATTTCCCTGTCCACATGGTGTACTAACTGGCAGTATGTTATACTCCTGAATGCCTACTCAGTCTGTTTTACCAATCTAGGCTTCACCAAAACCCTGGTTACATCCTGGGAAGCCAAGTCTCCCCAACCCTAACCCTAATTTGAGTCTCAACCCTCATTTCCTTTTTGGACTGAAACATACTGCGGTCCACAGAGTGTGCCAAATGTAAGTATGGAAGACATCTTGATGCCCCACTCAGTCTGATTGAGGAAGTTAAGCTTCACCAAGGACCCGTTTCCAACCTGGGAAGCCACATCTCCCCAACCCTAACCCTAACTTGAAACTTAACCTGATTTTCTTGTGCAAATGTAACAAACCCCCATCCTCATGTTGTACTAAAAGACAGTAGGCACACAATTCCTTTGGCCCTCTCAGTCTGTTTCACCATGCTTGGCTTCAGCAACACCCTGTTTCCATTCTGGGAAGCCATGTCTCCTGACAGCTAACCCTAACTTGGGTCTTAACCCTAATTTTCTCTTTGGACTGAAACATTTCCCTGTCCACATGGTGTACTAACTGGCAGTATGTTATACTCCTGAATGCCTACTCAGTCTGTTTTACCAATCTAGGCTTCACCAAAACCCTGGTTACATCCTGGGAAGCCAAGTCTCCCCAACCCTAACCCTAATTTGAGTCTCAGGCCTCATTTCCTTTTGGGACTGAAACGTACTGCGGTCCACAGAGTGTACCAAATGTAAGTATGGAAGACATCTTGATGCCCACTCAGTCTGATTCAGCAAGTTAGGCTTCACCAAGGACCCGTTTCCAACCTGGGAAGCCACATCTCCCCAACCCTAACCCTAACTTGAGACTTTACCTGATTTTCTTGTTGAAATGTAACAACCCCCCATCCTCATTTTCTACTAAAAGACAGTAGGCACACAATTCATTTTGCCCTCTCAGTCTGTTTCACCATGCTTGGCTTCAGCAACACCCTGTTTCCATTCTGGGAGGCCATGTCTCCTGACTGCTAACCCTAACTTGGGTCTTAACCCTAATTTTTTCTTTGGACTGAAACATTTCCCTGTCCACATGGTGTACTAACTGGCAGTACTTTATACTCCTGAATGCCTACTCAGTCTGTTTTACCAATCTAGGCTTCACCAAAACCCTGGTTACATCCTGGGAAGCCAAGTCTCCCCAACCCTAACCCTAATTTGAGTCTCAGGCCTCATTTCCTTTTTGGACTGAAACATACCGCCGTCCACAGAGTGTACCAAATGTCAGTATGGAAGACATCTTGATGTCCCACTCAGTCTGATTCAGCAAGTTAGGCTTCACCAAGGACCCGTTTCCAACCTGGGAAGCCACATCTCCCCAACCCTAACCCTAACTTGAGACTTAACCTGATTTTCTTGTGCAAATGTAACAAACCCCCATTCTCATGTTGTACTAAAAGACAGTAGGCACACAATTCCTTTGGCCCTCTCAGTCTGTTTCACCATGCTTGGCTTCAGCAACACCCTGTTTCCATTCTGGGAAGCCATGTCTCCTGACAGCTAACCCTAACTTGGGTCTTAACCCTAATTTTCTCTTTGGACTGAAACATTTCCCTGTCCACATGGTGTACTAACTGGAAGTATGTTATACTCCTGAATGCCTACTCAGTCTGTTTTACCAATCTAGGCTTCACCAAAACCCCGGTTACATCCTGGGAAGCCAAGTCTCCCCAACCCTAACCCTAATTTGAGTCTCAACCCTCATTTCCTTTTGGGACTAAAACGTACCGCCGTCCACAGAGTGTACCAAATGTAAGTACGGAAGACATCTTGATGCCCCACTCAGTCTGATTCAGCAAGTTAGGCTTCACCAAGGACCCGTTTCCAACCTGGGAAGCCACATCTCCCCAACCCTAACCCTAACTTGAGACTTTACCTGATTTTCTTGTTGAAATGTAACAACCCCCCATCCTCATGTTCTACTAAAAGACAGTAGGCACACAATTCATTTTGCCCTCTCAGTCTGTTTCACCATGCTTGGCTTCAGCAACACCCTGTTTCCATTCTGGGAGGCCATGTCTCCTGACCGCTAACCCTAACTTGGGTCTTAACCCTCATTTTTTCTTTGGACTGAAACATTTCCCTGTCCACATGGTGTACTAACTGGCAGTACTTTATACCACGGATGGCCTACTCAGTCTGTTTTACCAATCTAGGATTCGCCAAAACCCCGGTTACATCCTGGGAAGCCAAGTCTCCCCAACCCTAACCCTAATTTGAGTCTCAACCCTCATATCCTTTTTGGACTGAAACGTACTGCGGTCCACAGAGTGTGCAAAATGTAAGTATGGAAGACATCTTGATGCCCCACTCAGTCTGATTCAGGAAGTAAAGCTTCACCAAGGACCCGTTTCCAACCTGGGAAGCCACATCTCCCCAACCCTAACCCTAACTTGAGACTTAACCTGATTTTCTTGTTGAAATGTAACAACCCCCCATCCTCATGTTCTACTAAAAGACAGTAGGCACACAATTCATTTTGCCCTCTCAGTCTGTTTCACCGTGCTTGGCTTCAGCAACACCCTGTTTCCATTCTGGGAGGCCATGTCTCCTGACCGCTATCCCTAACTTGGGTCTTAACCCTAATTTTTTCTTTGGACTGAAACATTTCCCTGTCCACATGGTGTACTAACTGGCAGTATGTTATACTCCGGATGGCCTACTCAGTCTGTTTTACCAATCTAGGCTTCGCCAAAACCCTGGTTACATCCTGGGAAGCCAAGTCTCCCCAACCCTAACCCTAATTTGAGTCTCAGGCCTCATTTCCTTTTTGGACTGAAACATACCGCCATCCACAGAGTGTACCAAATGTCAGTATGGAAGACATCTTGATGTCCCACTCAGTCTGATTCAGCAAGTTAGGCTTCACCAAGGACCCGTTTCCAACCTGGGAAGCCACATCTCCCCAACCCTAACCCTAACTTGAGACTTAACCTGATTTTCTTCTGCAAATGTAACAAACCCCCATTCTCATGTTGTACTAAAAGACAGTAGGCACACAATTCCTTTGGCCCTCTCAGTCTGTTTCACCATGCTTGGCTTCAGCAACACCCTGTTTCCATTCTGGGAAGCCATGTCTCCTGACAGCTAACCCTAACTTGGGTCTTAACCCTAATTTTCTCTTTGGACTGAAACATTTCCCTGTCCACATGGTGTACTCACTGGCAGTATGTTATACTCCGGATGGCCTACTCAGTCTGTTTTACCAATCTAGGCTTCGCCAAAACCCTGGTTACATCCTGGGAAGCCAAGTCTCCCCAACCCTAACCCTAATTTGAGTCTCAACCCTCATTTCCTTTTTGGACTGAAACATACCGCCGTCCACAGAGTGTACCAAATGTCAGTATGGAAGACATCTTGATGTCCCACTCAGTCTGATTCAGGAAGTTAGGCTTCACCAAGGACCCATTTCCAACCTGGGAAGCCACATCTCCCCAACCCTAACCCTAACTTGAGACTTAACCTGATTTTCTTGTTGAAATGTAACAACCCCCCATCCTCATGTTCTACTAAAAGACAGTAGGCACACAATTCATTTTGCCCTCTCAGTCTGTTTCACCGTGCTTGGCTTCAGCAACACCCTGTTTCCATTCTGGGAGGCCATGTCTCCTGACCGCTATCCCTAACTTGGGTCTTAACCCTCATTTTTTCTTTGGACTGAAACATTTCCCTGTCCACATGGTGTACTAACTGGCAGTACTTTATACTCCGGATGGCCTACTCAGTCTGTTTTACCAATCTAGGCTTCGCCAAAACCCTGGTTACATCCTGGGAAGCCAAGTCTCCCCAACCCTAACCCTAATTTGAGTCTCAGGCCTCATTTCCTTTTTGGACTGAAACATACCGCCGTCCACAGAGTGTGCCAAATGTAAGTATGGAAGACATCTTGATGCCCCACTCAGTCTGATTCAGGAAGTTAAGCTTCACCAAGGACCCGTTTCCAACCTGGGAAACCACATCTCCCCAACCCTAACCCTAACTTGAGACTTAACCTGATTTTCTTGTGCAAATGTAACAAACCCCCATCCTCATGTTGTACTAAAAGACAGTAGGCACACAATTCCTTTGGCCCTCTCAGTCTGTTTCACCATGCTTGGCTTCAGCAACACCCTGTTTCCATTCTGGGAAGCCATGTCTCCTGACAGCTAACCCTAACTTGGGTCTTAACCCTAATTTTCTCTTTGGACTGAAACATTTCCCTGTCCACATGGTGTACTAACTGGCAGTATGTTATACTCCTGAATGCCTACTCAGTCTGTTTTACCAATCTAGGCTTCACCAAAACCCTGGTTACATCCTGGGAAGCCAAGTCTCCCCATCCCTAACCCTAATTTGAGTCTCAGGCCTCATTTCCTTTTGGGACTGAAACGTACTGCGGTCCACAGAGTGTACCAAATGTAAGTATGGAAGACATCTTGATGCCCCACTCAGTCTGATTCAGCAAGTTAGGCTTCACCAAGGACCCGTTTCCAACCTGGGAAGCCACATCTCCCCAACCCTAACCCTAACTTGAGACTTAACCTGATTTTCTTGTGCAAATTTAACAAACCCCCATCCTCATGTTGTACTAAAAGACAGTAGGCACACAATTCCTTTGGCCCTCTCAGTCTGTTTCACCATGCTTGGCGTCAGCAACACCCTGTTTCCATTCTGGGAAGCCATGTCTCCTGACAGCTAACCCTAACTTGGGTCTTAACCCTAATTTTCTCTTTGGACTGAAACATTTCCCTGTCCACATGGTGTACTAACTGGCAGTATGTTATACTCCTGAATGCCTTCGCAGTCTGTTTTACCAGTCTAGGCTTCACCAAAACCCTGGTTACATCCTGGGAAGCCAAGTCTCCCCAACCCTAACCCTAATTTGATTCTCTACCCTCATATCCTTTTTGGACTGAAACGTACTGCGGTCCACAGAGTGTGCAAAATGTAAGTATGGAAGACATCTTGATGCCCCACTCAGGCTGATTCAGGAAGTTAAGCTTCACCAAGGACCCGTTTCCAACCTGGGAAGCCACATCTCCCTAACCCTAACCCTAACTTGAGACTTAACCTGATTTTCTTGTGCAAATGTAACAACCCCCCATCCTCATGTCCTACTAAAAGACAGTAGGCACACAATTCCTTTGGCCCTCTCAGTCTGTTTCACCATGCTTGGCTTCAGCAACACCCTGTTTCCATTCTGGGAAGCCATGTCTCCTGACCGATAACCCTCACTTGGGTCTTAACCCTAATTTTCTCTTTGGAATGAAACATTTCCCTGTCCACATGGTGTACTCACTGGCAGTATGATATACTCCGGTTGGCCTACTCAGTCTGTTTTACCAATCTAGGCTTCACCAAAACCCTGGTTACATCCTGGGAAGCCAAGTCTCCCCAACCCTAACCCTAATTTGAGTTTCAGGCCTCATTTTCTTTTGGGACTGAAACATACCGCCGTCCACAGAGTGTACCAAATGTCAGTATGGAAGACAACTTGATGTCCCACTCAGTCTGATTCAGGAAGTTAGGCTTCACCAAGGACCCGTTTCCAACCTGGGAAGCCACATCTCCTCAACCCTAACCCTAACTTGAGACTTTACCTAAATTTCTTGTTGAAATGTAACAACCCCCCATCCTCATGTTCTACTAAAAGACAGTAGGCACACAATTCATTTTGCCCTCTCAGTCTGTTTCACCATGCTTGGCTTCAGCAACACCCTGTTTCCATTCTGGGAGGCCATGTCTCCTGACCGCGAACCCTAACTTGGGTCTTAACCCTAATTTTTTCTTTGGACTGAAACATTTCCCTGTCCACATGGTGTACTAACTGGCAGTATGTTATACTCCTGAATGCCTACTCAGTCTGTTTTACCAATCTAGGCTTCACCAAAACCCTGGTTACATCCTGGGAAGCCAAGTCTCCCCAACCCTAACCCTAATTTGAGTCTCAACCCTCATTTCCTTTTTGGACTGAAACGTACTGCGGTCCACAGAGTGTGCCAAATGTTAGTATGGAAGACATCTTGATGCCCCACTCAGTCTGATTCAGGAAGTTAAGCTTCACCAAGGAGCCGTTTCCAACCTGGGAAGCCACATCTCCCCAACCCTAACCCTAACTTGAGACTTAACCTGATTTTCTTGTGCAAATGTAACAACCCCCCATCCTCATGTCCTACTAAAAGACAGTAGGCACACAATTCCTTTTGCCCTCTCAGTCTGTTTCACCATGCTTGGCTTCAGCAACACCCTGTTTCCATTCTGGGAAGCCATGTCTCCTTACAGCTAACCCTAACTTGGGTCTTAACCCTAATTTTCTCTTTGGACTGAAACATTTCCCTGTCCACATGGTGTACTAACTGGCAGTATGTTATACTACGGATGGCCTACTCAGTCTGTTTTACCAATCTAGGCTTCGCCAAAACCCTGGTTACATCCTGGGAAGCCAAGTCTCCCCAACCCTAACCCTAATTTGAGTCTCAGGCCTCATTTCCTTTTTGGACTGAAACATACCGCCGTCCACAGAGTGTACCAAATGTCAGTATGGAAAACATCTTGATGTCCCACTCAGTCTGATTCAGCAAGTTAGGCTTCACCAAGGACCCGTTTCCAACCTGGGAAGCCACATCTCCCCAACCCTAACCCTAACTTGAGACTTAACCTGATTTTCTTGTGCAAATGTAACAAACCCCCATCCTCATGTTGTACTAAAAGACAGTAGGTACACAATTCCTTTGGCCCTCTCAGTCTGTTTCACCATGCTTGGCTTCAGCAACACCCTGTTTCCATTCTGGGAGGCCATGTCTCCTGACAGCTAACCCTAACTTGGGTCTTAACCCTAATTTTCTCTTTGGACTGAAACATTTCCCTGTCCACATGGTGTACTAACTGGCAGTATGTTATACTCCTGAATGCCTACTCAGTCTGTTTTACCAATCTAGGCTTCACCAAAACCCTGGTTACATCCTGGGAAGCCAAGTCTCCCCAACCCTAACCCTAATTTGAGTCTCAGGCCTCATTTCCTTTTGGGACTGAAACGTACTGCGGTCCACAGAGTGTACCAAATGTCAGTATGGAAGACATCTTGATGTCCCACTCAGTCTGATTCAGCAAGTTAGGCTTCACCAAGGACCCGTTTCCAACCTGGGAAGCCACATCTCCCCAACCCTAACCCTAACTTGAGACTTAACCTGATTTTCTTGTGCAAATGTAACAAACCCCCATCCTCATGTTGTACTAAAAGACAGTAGGCACACAATTCCTTTGGCCCTCTCAGTCTGTTTCACCATGCTTGGCTTCAGCAACACCCTGTTTCCATTCTGGGAAGCCATGTCTCCCGACAGCTAACCCTAACTTGGGTCTTAACCCTAATTTTCTCTTTGGACTGAAACATTTCCCTGTCCACATGGTGTACTAACTGGCAGTATGTTATACTACGGATGGCCTACTCAGTCTGTTTTACCAATCTAGGCTTCGCCAAAACCCTGGTTACATCCTGGGAAGCCAAGTCTCCCCAACCCTAACCCTAATTTGAGTCTCAGGCCTCATTTCCTTTTTGGACTGAAACATACCGCCGTCCACAGAGTGTACCAAATGTCAGTATGGAAGACATCTTGATGTCCCACTCAGTCTGATTCAGCAAGTTAGGCTTCACCAAGGACCCGTTTCCAACCTGGGAAGCCACATCTCCCCAACCCTAACCCTAACTTGAGACTTAACCTGATTTTCTTGTGCAAATGTAACAAACCCCCATCCTCATGTTGTACTAAAAGACAGTAGGCACACAATTCCTTTGGCCCTCTCAGTCTGTTTCACCATGCTTGGCTTCAGCAACACCCTGTTTCCATTCTGGGAGGCCATGTCTCCTGACCGCTAACCCTAAGTTGGGTCTTAACCCTAATTTTTTCTTTGGACTGAAACATTTCCCTGTCCACATGGTGTACGAACTGGCAGTATGTTATACTACGGATGGCCTACTCAGTCTGTTTTACCAATCTAGGCTTCGCCAAAACCCTGGTTACATCCTGGGAAGCCAAGTCTCCCCAACCCTAACCCTAATTTGAGTCTCAGGCCTCATTTCCTTTTTGGACTGAAACATACCGCCGTCCACAGAGTGTACCAAATGTCAGTATGGAAGACATCTTGATGTCCCACTCAGTCTGATTCAGCAAGTTAGGCTTCACCAAGGACCCGTTTCCAACCTGGGAAGCCACATCTCCCCAACCCTAACCCTAACTTGAGACTTAACCTGATTTTCTTGTGCAAATGTAACAAACCCCCATCCTCATGTTGTACTAAAAGACAGTAGGTACACAATTCCTTTGGCCCTCTCAGTCTGTTTCACCATGCTTGGCTTCAGCAACACCCTGTTTCCATTCTGGGAGGCCATGTCTCCTGACAGCTAACCCTAACTTGGGTCTTAACCCTAATTTTCTCTTTGGACTGAAACATTTCCCTGTCCACATGGTGTACTAACTGGCAGTATGTTATACTCCTGAATGCCTACTCAGTCTGTTTTACCAATCTAGGCTTCACCAAAACCCTGGTTACATCCTGGGAAGCCAAGTCTCCCCAACCCTAACCCTAATTTGAGTCTCAACCCTCATTTCCTTTTTGGACTGAAACATACCGCCGTCCACAGATTGTGCCAAATGTAAGTATGGAAGACATCTTGATGCCCCACTCAGTCTGATTCAGGAAGTTAAGCTTCACCAAGGACCCGTTTCCAACCTGGGAAGCCACATCTCCCCAACCCTAACCCTAACTTGAGACTTAACCTGATTTTCTTGTGCAAATGTAACAAACCCCCATCCTCATGTTGTACTAAAAGACAGTAGGCACACAATTCCTTTGGCCCTCTCAGTCTGTTTCACCATGCTTGGCTTCAGCAACACCCTGTTTCTATTCTGGGAAGCCATGTCTCCTGACAGCTAACCCTAACTTGGGTCTTAACCCTAATTTTCTCTTTGGACTGAAACATTTCCCTGTCCACATGGTGTACTAACTGGCAGTATGTTATACTCCTGAATGCCTACTCAGTCTGTTTTACCAATCTAGGCTTCACCAAAACCCCGGTTACATCCTGGGAAGCCAAGTCTCCCCAACCCTAACCCTAATTTGAGTCTCAGGCCTCTTTTCCTTTTGGGACTGAAACGTACTGCGGTCCACAGAGTGTACCAAATGTAAGTATGGAAGACATCTTGATGCCCCACTCAGTCTGATTCAGCAAGTTAGGCTTCACCAAGGACCCGTTTCCAACCTGGGAAGCCACATCTCCCCAACCCTAACCCTAACTTGAGACTTTACCTGATTTTCTTGTTGAAATGTAACAACCCCCCATCCTCATGTTCTACTAAAAGACAGTAGACACACAATTCATTTTGCCCTCTCAGTCTGTTTCACCATGCTTGGCTTCAGCAACACCCTGTTTCCATTCTGGGAGGCCATGTCTCCTGACCGCTAACCCTAAGTTGGGTCTTAACCCTAATTTTTTCTTTGGACTGAAACATTTCCCTGTCCACATGGTGTACTAACTGGCAGTATGTTATACTACGGATGGCCTACTCAGTCTGTTTTACCAATCTAGGCTTCGCCAAAACCCTGGTTACATCCTGGGAAGCCAAGTCTCCCCAACCCTAACCCTAAGTTGAGTCTCAGGCCTCATTTCCTTTTTGGACTGAAACATACCGCCGTCCACAGAGTGTACCAAATGTCAGTATGGAAGACATCTTGATGTCCCACTCAGTCTGATTCAGCAAGTTAGGCTTCACCAAGGACCCGTTTCCAACCTGGGAAGCCACATCTCCCCAACCCTAACCCTAACTTGAGACTTTACCTGATTTTCTTGTGCAAATGTAACAAACCCCCATCCTCATGTTGTACTAAAAGACAGTAGGTACACAATTCCTTTGGCCCTCTCAGTCTGTTTCACCATGCTTGGCTTCAGCAACACCCTGTTTCCATTCTGGGAGGCCATGTCTCCTGACAGCTAACCCTAACTTGGGTCTTAACCCTAATTTTCTCTTTGGACTGAAACATTTCCCTGTCCACATGGTGTACTAACTGGCAGTATGTTATACTCCTGAATGCCTACTCAGTCTGTTTTACCAATCTAGGCTTCACCAAAACCCTGGTTACATCCTGGGAAGCCAAGTCTCCCCAACCCTAACCCTAATTTGAGTCTCAACCCTCATTTCCTTTTTGGACTGAAACATACCGCCGTCCACAGATTGTGCCAAATGTAAGTATGGAAGACATCTTGATGCCCCACTCAGTCTGATTCAGGAAGTTAAGCTTCACCAAGGACCCGTTTCCAACCTGGGAAGCCACATCTCCCCAACCCTAACCCTAACTTGAGACTTAACCTGATTTTCTTGTGCAAATGTAACAACCCCCATCCTCATGTTGTACTAAAAGACAGTAGGCACACAATTCCTTTGGCCCTCTCAGTCTGTTTCACCATGCTTGGCTTCAGCAACACCCTGTTTCCATTCTGGGAGGCCATGTCTCCTGACAGCTAACCCTAACTTGGGTCTTAACCCTAATTTTCTCTTTGGACTGAAACATTTCCCTGTCCACATGGTGTACTAACTGGCAGTATGTTATACTCCTGAATGCCTACTCAGTCTGTTTTACCAATCTAGGCTTCACCAAAACCCCGGTTACATCCTGGGAAGCCAAGTCTCCCCAACCCTAACCCTAATTTGAGTCTCAGGCCTCATTTCCTTTTGGGACTGAAACGTACTGCGGTCCACAGAGTGTACCAAATGTAAGTATGGAAGACATCTTGATGCCCCACTCAGTCTGATTCAGCAAGTTAGGCTTCACCAAGGACCCGTTTCCAACCTGGGAAGCCACATCTCCCCAACCCTAACCCTAACTTGAGACTTTACCTGATTTTCTTGTTGAAATGTAACAACCCCCCATCCTCATGTTCTACTAAAAGACAGTAGGCACACAATTCATTTTGCCCTCTCAGTCTGTTTCACCATGCTTGGCTTCAGCAACACCCTGTTTCCATTCTGGGAGGCCATGTCTCCTGACAGCTAACCCTAACTTGGGTCTTAACCCTAATTTTTTCTTTGGACTGAAACATTTCCCTGTCCACATGGTGTACTAACTGGCAGTATGTTATACTCCGGATGGCCTACTCAGTCTGTTTTACCAATCTAGGCTTCGCCAAAACCCTGGTTACATCCTGGGAAGCCAAGTCTCCCCAACCCTAACCCTAATTTGAGTCTCAGGCCTAATTTCCTTTTTGGACTGAAACATACCGCCCTCCAGAGAGTGTACCAAATGTCAGTATGGAAGACATCTTGATGTCCCACTCAGTCTGATTCAGCAAGTTAGGCTTCACCAAGGACCCGTTTCCAACCTGGGAAGCCACATCTCCCCAACCCTAACCCTAACTTGATACTTTACCTGATTTTCTTGTTGAAATGTAACAACCCCCCATCCTCATGTTCTACTAAAAGACAGTAGGCACACAATTCCTTTTGCCCTCTCAGTCTGTTTCACCATGCTTGGCTTCAGCAACACCCTGTTTCCATTCTGGGAGGCCATGTCTCCCGACCGCTAACCCTAACTTGGGTCTTAACCCTAATTTTTTCTTTGGACTGAAACATTTCCCTGTCCACATGGTGTACGAACTGGCAGTATGTTATACTACGGATGGCCTACTCAGTCTGTTTTACAAATCTAGGCTTCGCCAAAACCCTGGTTACATCCTGGGAAGCCAAGTCTCCCCAACCCTAACCCTAATTTGAGTCTCAGGCCTAATTTCCTTTTTGGACTGAAACATACCGCCGTCCACAGAGTGTACCAAATGTCAGTATGGAAGACATCTTGATGTCCCACTCAGTCTGATTCAGCAAGTTAGGCTTCACCAAGGACCCGTTTCCAACCTGGGAAGCCACATCTCCCCAACCCTAACCCTATCTTGAGACTTAACCTGATTTTCTTGTTGAACTGTAACAACCCCCCATCCTCATGTTCTACTAAAAGACAGTAGGCACACAATTCCTTTTGCCCTCTCAGTCTGTTTCACCATGCTTGGCTTCAGCAACACCCTGTTTCCATTCTGGGAAGCCATGTCTCCTGACAGCTAACCCTAACTTGGGTCTTAACCCTAATTTTCTCTTTGGACTGAAACATGTCCCTGTCAACATGGTGTACTCACTGGCAGTATGTTATACTCCGGATGGCCTACTCAGTCTGTTTTAACAATCTAGGCTTCGCCAAAACCCTGGTTACATCCTGGGAAGCCAAGTCTCCCCAACCCTAACCCTAATTTGAGTCTCAGGCCTCATTTCCTTTTGGGACTGAAACATACCGCCGTCCACAGAGTGTACCAAATGTCAGTATGGAAGACATCTTGATGTCCCACTCAGTCTGATTCAGCAAGTTAGGCTTCACCAAGGACCCGTTTCCAACCTGGGAAGCCACATCTCCCCAACCCTAACCCTAACTTGAGACTTAACCTGATTTTCTTGTGCAAATGTAACAAACCCCCATCCTCATGTTGTACTAAAAGACAGTAGGCACACAATTCCTTTGGCCCTCTCAGTCTGTTTCACCATGCTTGGCTTCAGCAACACCCTGTTTCCATTCTGGGAAGCCATGTCTCCCGACAGCTAACCCTAACTTGGGTCTTAACCCTAATTTTCTCTTTGGACTGAAACATTTCCCTGTCCACATGGTGTACTAACTGGCAGTATGTTATACTACGGATGGCCTACTCAGTCTGTTTTACCAATCTAGGCTTCGCCAAAACCCTGGTTACATCCTGGGAAGCCAAGTCTCCCCAACCCTAACCCTAATTTGAGTCTCAGGCCTCATTTCCTTTTTGGACTGAAACATACCGCCGTCCACAGAGTGTACCAAATGTCAGTATGGAAGACATCTTGATGTCCCACTCAGTCTGATTCAGCAAGTTAGGCTTCACCAAGGACCCGTTTCCAACCTGGGAAGCCACATCTCCCCAACCCTAACCCTAACTTGAGACTTAACCTGATTTTCTTGTGCAAATGTAACAAACCCCCATCCTCATGTTGTACTAAAAGACAGTAGGCACACAATTCCTTTGGCCCTCTCAGTCTGTTTCACCATGCTTGGCTTCAGCAACACCCTGTTTCCATTCTGGGAGGCCATGTCTCCTGACCGCTAACCCTAACTTGGGTCTTAACCCTAATTTTTTCTTTGGACTGAAACATTTCCCTGTCCACATGGTGTACTAACTGGCAGTATGTTATACTCCTGAATGCCTACTCAGTCTGTTTTACCAATCTAGGCTTCACCAAAACCCTGGTTACATCCTGGGAAGCCAAGTCTCCCCAACCCTAACCCTAATTTGAGTCTCAACCCTCATTTCCTTTTTGGACTGAAACATACCGCCGTCCACAGATTGTGCCAAATGTAAGTATGGAAGACATCTTGATGCCCCACTCAGTCTGATTCAGGAAGTTAAGCTTCACCAAGGACCCGTTTCCAACCTGGGAAGCCACATCTCCCCAACCCTAACCCTAACTTGAGACTTAACCTGATTTTCTTGTGCAAATGTAACAAACCCCCATCCTCATGTTGTACTAAAAGACAGTAGGCACACAATTCCTTTGGCCCTCTCAGTCTGTTTCACCATGCTTGGCTTCAGCAACACCCTGTTTCTATTCTGGGAAGCCATGTCTCCTGACAGCTAACCCTAACTTGGGTCTTAACCCTAATTTTCTCTTTGGACTGAAACATTTCCCTGTCCACATGGTGTACTAACTGGCAGTATGTTATACTCCTGAATGCCTACTCAGTCTGTTTTACCAATCTAGGCTTCACCAAAACCCCGGTTACATCCTGGGAAGCCAAGTCTCCCCAACCCTAACCCTAATTTGAGTCTCAGGCCTCATTTCCTTTTGGGACTGAAACGTACTGCGGTCCACAGAGTGTACCAAATGTAAGTATGGAAGACATCTTGATGCCCCACTCAGTCTGATTCAGCAAGTTAGGCTTCACCAAGGACCCGTTTCCAACCTGGGAAGCCACATCTCCCCAACCCTAACCCTAACTTGAGACTTTACCTGATTTTCTTGTTGAAATGTAACAACCCCCCATCCTCATGTTCTACTAAAAGACAGTAGACACACAATTCATTTTGCCCTCTCAGTCTGTTTCACCATGCTTGGCTTCAGCAACACCCTGTTTCCATTCTGGGAGGCCATGTCTCCTGACCGCTAACCCTAAGTTGGGTCTTAACCCTAATTTTTTCTTTGGACTGAAACATTTCCCTGTCCACATGGTGTACTAACTGGCAGTATGTTATACTACGGATGGCCTACTCAGTCTGTTTTACCAATCTAGGCTTCGCCAAAACCCTGGTTACATCCTGGGAAGCCAAGTCTCCCCAACCCTAACCCTAATTTGAGTCTCAGGCCTCATTTCCTTTTTGGACTGAAACATACCGCCGTCCACAGAGTGTACCAAATGTCAGTATGGAAGACATCTTGATGTCCCACTCAGTCTGATTCAGCAAGTTAGGCTTCACCAAGGACCCGTTTCCAACCTGGGAAGCCACATCTCCCCAACCCTAACCCTAACTTGAGACTTTACCTGATTTTCTTGTGCAAATGTAACAAACCCCCATCCTCATGTTGTACTAAAAGACAGTAGGTACACAATTCCTTTGGCCCTCTCAGTCTGTTTCACCATGCTTGGCTTCAGCAACACCCTGTTTCCATTCTGGGAGGCCATGTCTCCTGACAGCTAACCCTAACTTGGGTCTTAACCCTAATTTTCTCTTTGGACTGAAACATTTCCCTGTCCACATGGTGTACTAACTGGCAGTATGTTATACTCCTGAATGCCTACTCAGTCTGTTTTACCAATCTAGGCTTCACCAAAACCCTGGTTACATCCTGGGAAGCCAAGTCTCCCCAACCCTAACCCTAATTTGAGTCTCAACCCTCATTTCCTTTTTGGACTGAAACATACCGCCGTCCACAGATTGTGCCAAATGTAAGTATGGAAGACATCTTGATGCCCCACTCAGTCTGATTCAGGAAGTTAAGCTTCACCAAGGACCCGTTTCCAACCTGGGAAGCCACATCTCCCCAACCCTAACCCTAACTTGAGACTTAACCTGATTTTCTTGTGCAAATGTAACAAACCCCCATCCTCATGTTGTACTAAAAGACAGTAGGCACACAATTCCTTTGGCCCTCTCAGTCTGTTTCACCATGCTTGGCTTCAGCAACACCCTGTTTCTATTCTGGGAAGCCATGTCTCCTGACAGCTAACCCTAACTTGGGTCTTAACCCTAATTTTCTCTTTGGACTGAAACATTTCCCTGTCCACATGGTGTACTAACTGGCAGTATGTTATACTCCTGAATGCCTACTCAGTCTGTTTTACCAATCTAGGCTTCACCAAAACCCCGGTTACATCCTGGGAAGCCAAGTCTCCCCAACCCTAACCCTGATTTGAGTCTCAGGCCTCATTTCCTTTTGGGACTGAAACGTACTGCGGTCCACAGAGTGTACCAAATGTAAGTATGGAAGACATCTTGATGCCCCACTCAGTCTGATTCAGCAAGTTAGGCTTCACCAAGGACCCGTTTCCAACCTGGGAAGCCACATCTCCCCAACCCTAACCCTAACTTGAGACTTTACCTGATTTTCTGGTTGAAATGTAACAACCCCCCATCCTCATGTTCTACTAAAAGACAGTAGACACACAATTCATTTTGCCCTCTCAGTCTGTTTCACCATGCTTGGCTTCAGCAACACCCTGTTTCCATTCTGGGAGGCCATGTCTCCTGACCGCTAACCCTAAGTTGGGTCTTAACCCTAATTTTTTCTTTGGACTGAAACATTTCCCTGTCCACATGGTGTACTAACTGGCAGTATGTTATACTACGGATGGCCTACTCAGTCTGTTTTACCAATCTAGGCTTCGCCAAAACCCTGGTTACATCCTGGGAAGCCAAGTCTCCCCAACCCTAACCCTAATTTGAGTCTCAGGCCTCATTTCCTTTTTGGACTGAAACATACCGCCGTCCACAGAGTGTACCAAATGTCAGTATGGAAGACATCTTGATGTCCCACTCAGTCTGATTCAGCAAGTTAGGCTTCACCAAGGACCCGTTTCCAACCTGGGAAGCCACATCTCCCCAACCCTAACCCTAACTTGAGACTTTACCTGATTTTCTTGTGCAAATGTAACAAACCCCCATCCTCATGTTGTACTAAAAGACAGTAGGTACACAATTCCTTTGGCCCTCTCAGTCTGTTTCACCATGCTTGGCTTCAGCAACACCCTGTTTCCATTCTGGGAGGCCATGTCTCCTGACAGCTAACCCTAACTTGGGTCTTAACCCTAATTTTCTCTTTGGACTGAAACATTTCCCTGTCCACATGGTGTACTAACTGGCAGTATGTTATACTCCTGAATGCCTACTCAGTCTGTTTTACCAATCTAGGCTTCACCAAAACCCTGGTTACATCCTGGGAAGCCAAGTCTCCCCAACCCTAACCCTAATTTGAGTCTCAACCCTCATTTCCTTTTTGGACTGAAACATACCGCCGTCCACAGATTGTGCCAAATGTAAGTATGGAAGACATCTTGATGCCCCACTCAGTCTGATTCAGGAAGTTAAGCTTCACCAAGGACCCGTTTCCAACCTGGGAAGCCACATCTCCCCAACCCTAACCCTAACTTGAGACTTAACCTGATTTTCTTGTGCAAATGTAACAAACCCCCATCCTCATGTTGTACTAAAAGACAGTAGGCACACAATTCCTTTGGCCCTCTCAGTCTGTTTCACCATGCTTGGCTTCAGCAACACCCTGTTTCTATTCTGGGAAGCCATGTCTCCTGACAGCTAACCCTAACTTGGGTCTTAACCCTAATTTTCTCTTTGGACTGAAACATTTCCCTGTCCACATGGTGTACTAACTGGCAGTATGTTATACTCCTGAATGCCTACTCAGTCTGTTTTACCAATCTAGGCTTCACCAAAACCCCGGTTACATCCTGGGAAGCCAAGTCTCCCCAACCCTAACCCTGATTTGAGTCTCAGGCCTCATTTCCTTTTGGGACTGAAACGTACTGCGGTCCACAGAGTGTACCAAATGTAAGTATGGAAGACATCTTGATGCCCCACTCAGTCTGATTCAGCAAGTTAGGCTTCACCAAGGACCCGTTTCCAACCTGGGAAGCCACATCTCCCCAACCCTAACCCTAACTTGAGACTTTACCTGATTTTCTGGTTGAAATGTAACAACCCCCCATCCTCATGTTCTACTAAAAGACAGTAGACACACAATTCATTTTGCCCTCTCAGTCTGTTTCACCATGCTTGGCTTCAGCAACACCCTGTTTCCATTCTGGGAGGCCATGTCTCCTGACCGCTAACCCTAAGTTGGGTCTTAACCCTAATTTTTTCTTTGGACTGAAACATTTCCCTGTCCACATGGTGTACTAACTGGCAGTATGTTATACTCCGGATGGCCTACTCAGTCTGTTTTACCAATCTAGGCTTCGCCAAAACCCTGGTTACATCCTGGGAAGCCAAGTCTCCCCAACCCTAACCCTAATTTGAGTCTCAGGCCTAATTTCCTTTTTGGACTGAAACATACCGCCCTCCAGAGAGTGTACCAAATATCAGTATGGAAGACATCTTGATGTCCCACTCAGTCTGATTCAGCAAGTTAGGCTTCACCAAGGACCCGTTTCCAACCTGGGAAGCCACATCTCCCCAACCCTAACCCTAACTTGAGACTTTACCTGATTTTCTTGTGCAAATGTAACAAACCCCCATCCTCATGTTGTACTAAAAGACAGTAGGCACACAATTCCTTTTGCCCTCTCAGTCTGTTTCACCATGCTTGGCTTCAGCAACACCCTGTTTCCATTCTGGGAGGCCATGTCTCCTGACCGCTAACCCTAACTTGGGTCTTAACCCTAATTTTCTCTTTGGACTGAAACATTTCCCTGTCCACATGGTGTACGAACTGGCAGTATGTTATACTACGGATGGCCTACTCAGTCTGTTTTACCAATCTAGGCTTCGCCAAAACCCTGGTTACATCCTGGGAAGCCAAGTCTCCCCAACCCTAACCCTAATTTGAGTCTCAACCCTCATTTCCTTTTTGGACTGAAACATACCGCCGTCCACAGATTGTGCCAAATGTAAGTATGGAAGACATCTTGATGCCCCACTCAGTCTGATTCAGGAAGTTAAGCTTCACCAAGGACCCGTTTCCAACCTGGGAAGCCACATCTCCCCAACCCTAACCCTAACTTGAGACTTAACCTGATTTTCTTGTGCAAATGTAACAAACCCCCATCCTCATGTTGTACTAAAAGACAGTAGGCACACAATTCCTTTGGCCCTCTCAGTCTGTTTCACCATGCTTGGCTTCAGCAACACCCTGTTTCTATTCTGGGAAGCCATGTCTCCTGACAGCTAACCCTAACTTGGGTCTTAACCCTAATTTTCTCTTTGGACTGAAACATTTCCCTGTCCACATGGTGTACTAACTGGCAGTATGTTATACTCCTGAATGCCTACTCAGTCTGTTTTACCAATCTAGGCTTCACCAAAACCCCGGTTACATCCTGGGAAGCCAAGTCTCCCCAACCCTAACCCTAATTTGAGTCTCAGGCCTCATTTCCTTTTGGGACTGAAACGTACTGCGGTCCACAGAGTGTACCAAATGTAAGTATGGAAGACATCTTGATGCCCCACTCAGTCTGATTCAGCAAGTTAGGCTTCACCAAGGACCCGTTTCCAACCTGGGAAGCCACATCTCCCCAACCCTAACCCTAACTTGAGACTTTACCTGATTTTCTTGTTGAAATGTAACAACCCCCCATCCTCATGTTCTACTAAAAGACAGTAGACACACAATTCATTTTGCCCTCTCAGTCTGTTTCACCATGCTTGGCTTCAGCAACACCCTGTTTCCATTCTGGGAGGCCATGTCTCCTGACCGCTAACCCTAAGTTGGGTCTTAACCCTAATTTTTTCTTTGGACTGAAACATTTCCCTGTCCACATGGTGTACTAACTGGCAGTATGTTATACTCCGGATGTCCTACTCAGTCTGTTTTACCAATCTAGGCTTCGCCAAAACCCTGGTTACATCCTGGGAAGCCAAGTCTCCCCAACCCTAACCCTAATTTGAGTCTCAGGCCTAATTTCCTTTTTGGACTGAAACATACCGCCCTCCAGAGAGTGTACCAAATGTCAGTATGGAAGACATCTTGATGTCCCACTCAGTCTGATTCAGCAAGTTAGGCTTCACCAAGGACCCGTTTCCAACCTGGGAAGCCACATCTCCCCAACCCTAACCCTAACTTGAGACTTAACCTGATTTTCTTGTGCAAATGTAACAAACCCCCATCCTCATGTTGTACTAAAAGACAGTAGGCACACAATTCCTTTTGCCCTCTCAGTCTGTTTCACCATGCTTGGCTTCAGCAACACCCTGTTTCCATTCTGGGAGGCCATGTCTCCTGACCGCTAACCCTAACTTGGGTCTTAACCCTATTTTTTTCTTTGGACTGAAACATTTCCCTGTCCACATGGTGTACTAACTGGCAGTATGTTATACTACGGATGGCCTACTCAGTCTGTTTTACCAATCTAGGCTTCGCCAAAACCCTGGTTACATCCTGGGAAGCCAAGTCTCCCCAACCCTAACCCTAATTTGAGTCTCAGGCCTCATTTCCTTTTTGGACTGAAACATACCGCCGTCCACAGAGTGTACCAAATGTCAGTATGGAAGAAATCTTGATGTCCCACTCAGTCTAATTCAGCAAGTTAGGCTTCACCAAGGACCCGTTTCCAACCTGGGAAGCCACATCTCCCCAACCCTAACCCTAACTTGAGACTTTACCTGATTTTCTTGTGCAAATGTAACAAACCCCCATCCTCATGTTGTACTAAAAGACAGTAGGTACACAATTCCTTTGGCCCTCTCAGTCTGTTTCACCATGCTTGGCTTCAGCAACACCCTGTTTCCATTCTGGGAGGCCATGTCTCCTGACAGCTAACCCTAACTTGGGTCTTAACCCTAATTTTCTCTTTGGACTGAAACATTTCCCTGTCCACATGGTGTACTAACTGGCAGTATGTTATACTCCTGAATGCCTACTCAGTCTGTTTTACCAATCTAGGCTTCACCAAAACCCTGGTTACATCCTGGGAAGCCAAGTCTCCCCAACCCTAACCCTAATTTGAGTCTCAGGCCTCATTTCCTTTTGGGACTGAAACGTACTGCGGTCCACAGAGTGTACCAAATGTAAGTATGGAAGACATCTTGATGCCCCACTCAGTCTGATTCAGCAAGTTAGGCTTCACCAAGGACCCGTTTCCAACCTGGGAAGCCACATCTCCCCAACCCTAACCCTAACTTGAGACTTTACCTGATTTTCTTGTTGAAATGTAACAACCCCCCATCCTCATGTTCTACTAAAAGACAGTAGGCACACAATTCATTTTGCCCTCTCAGTCTGTTTCACCATGCTTGGCTTCAGCAACACCCTGTTTCCATTCTGGGAGGCCATGTCTCCTGACCGCTAACCCTAAGTTGGGTCTTAACCCTAATTTTTTCTTTGGACTGAAACATTTCCCTGTCCACATGGTGTACTAACTGGCAGTATGTTATACTCCGGATGGCCTACTCAGTCTGTTTTACCAATCTAGGCTTCGCCAAAACCCTGGTTACATCCTGGGAAGCCAAGTCTCCCCAACCCTAACCCTAATTTGAGTCTCAGGCCTAATTTCCTTTTTGGACTGAAACATACCGCCCTCGAGAGAGTGTACCAAATGTCAGTATGGAAGACATCTTGATGTCCCACTCAGTCTGATTCAGCAAGTTAGGCTTCACCAAGGACCCGTTTCCAACCTGGGAAGCCACATCTCCACAACCCTAACCCTAACTTGAGACTTTACCTGATTTTCTTGTTGAAATGTAACAACCCCCCATCCTCATGTTCTACTAAAAGACAGTAGGCACACAATTCCTTTTGCCCTCTCAGTCTGTTTCACCATGCTTGGCTTCAGCAACACCCTGTTTCCATTCTGGGAGGCCATGTCTCCTGACCGCTAACCCTAACTTGGGTCTTAACCCTAATTTTTTCTTTGGACTGAAACATTTCCCTGTCCACATGGTGTACTAACTGGCAGTATGTTATACTACGGATGGCCTACTCAGTCTGTTTTACCAATCTAGGCTTCGCCAAAACCCTGGTTACATCCTGGGAAGCCAAGTCTCCCCAACCCTAACCCTAATTTGAGTCTCAGGCCTCATTTCCTTTTTGGACTGAAACATACCGCCGTCCACAGAGTGTACCAAATGTCAGTATGGAAGACATCTTGATGTCCCACTCAGTCTGATTCAGCAAGTTAGGGTTCACCAAGGACCCGTTTCCAACCTGGGAAGCCACATCTCCCCAACCCTAACCCTAACTTGAGACTTAACCTGATTTTCTTGTGCAAATGTAACAAACCCCCATCCTCATGTTGTACTAAAAGACAGTAGGCACACAATTCCTTTGGCCCTCTCAGTCTGTTTCACCATGCTTGGCTTCAGCAACACCCTGTTTCCATTCTGGGAGGCCATGTCTCCTGACCGCTAACCCTAACTTGGGTCTTAACCCTAATTTTTTCTTTGGACTGAAACATTTCCCTGTCCACATGGTGTACTAACTGGCAGTATGTTATACTCCTGAATGCCTACTCAGTCTGTTTTACCAATCTAGGCTTCACCAAAACCCTGGTTACATCCTGGGAAGCCAAGTCTCCCCAACCCTAACCCTAATTTGAGTCTCAACCCTCATTTCCTTTTTGGACTGAAACATACCGCCGTCCACAGATTGTGCCAAATGTAAGTATGGAAGACATCTTGATGCCCCACTCAGTCTGATTCAGGAAGTTAAGCTTCACCAAGGACCCGTTTCCAACCTGGGAAGCCACATCTCCCCAACCCTAACCCTAACTTGAGACTTAACCTGATTTTCTTGTGCAAATGTAACAAACCCCCATCCTCATGTTGTACTAAAAGACAGTAGGCACACAATTCCTTTGGCCCTCTCAGTCTGTTTCACCATGCTTGGCTTCAGCAACACCCTGTTTCCATTCTGGGAAGCCATGTCTCCTGACAGCTAACCCTAACTTGGGTCTTAACCCTAATTTTCTCTTTGGACTGAAACATTTCCCTGTCCACATGGTGTACTAACTGGCAGTATGTTATACTCCTGAATGCCTACTCAGTCTGTTTTACCAATCTAGGCTTCACCAAAACCCCGGTTACATCCTGGGAAGCCAAGTCTCCCCAACCCTAACCCTAATTTGAGTCTCAGGCCTCATTTCCTTTTGGGACTGAAACGTACTGCGGTCCACAGAGTGTACCAAATGTAAGTATGGAAGACATCTTGATGCCCCACTCAGTCTGATTCAGCAAGTTAGGCTTCACCAAGGACCCGTTTCCAACCTGGGAAGCCACATCTCCCCAACCCTAACCCTAACTTGAGACTTTACCTGATTTTCTTGTTGAAATGTAACAACCCCCCATCCTCATGTTCTACTAAAAGACAGTAGACACACAATTCATTTTGCCCTCTCAGTCTGTTTCACCATGCTTGGCTTCAGCAACACCCTGTTTCCATTCTGGGAGGCCATGTCTCCTGACCGCTAACCCTAAGTTGGGTCTTAACCCTAATTTTTTCTTTGGACTGAAACATTTCCCTGTCCACATGGTGTACTAACTGGCAGTATGTTATACTACGGATGGCCTACTCAGTCTGTTTTACCAATCTAGGCTTCGCCAAAACCCTGGTTACATCCTGGGAAGCCAAGTCTCCCCAACCCTAACCCTAATTTGAGTCTCAGGCCTCATTTCCTTTTTGGACTGAAACATACCGCCGTCCACAGAGTGTACCAAATGTCAGTATGGAAGACATCTTGATGTCCCACTCAGTCTGATTCAGCAAGTTAGGCTTCACCAAGGACCCGTTTCCAACCTGGGAAGCCACATCTCCCCAACCCTAACCCTAACTTGAGACTTTACCTGATTTTCTTGTGCAAATGTAACAAACCCCCATCCTCATGTTGTACTAAAAGACAGTAGGTACACAATTCCTTTGGCCCTCTCAGTCTGTTTCACCATGCTTGGCTTCAGCAACACCCTGTTTCCATTCTGGGAGGCCATGTCTCCTGACAGCTAACCCTAACTTGGGTCTTAACCCTAATTTTCTCTTTGGACTGAAACATTTCCCTGTCCACATGGTGTACTAACTGGCAGTATGTTATACTCCTGAATGCCTACTCAGTCTGTTTTACCAATCTAGGCTTCACCAAAACCCTGGTTACATCCTGGGAAGCCAAGTCTCCCCAACCCTAACCCTAATTTGAGTCTCAACCCTCATTTCCTTTTTGGACTGAAACATACCGCCGTCCACAGATTGTGCCAAATGTAAGTATGGAAGACATCTTGATGCCCCACTCAGTCTGATTCAGGAAGTTAAGCTTCACCAAGGACCCGTTTCCAACCTGGGAAGCCACATCTCCCCAACCCTAACCCTAACTTGAGACTTAACCTGATTTTCTTGTGCAAATGTAACAAACCCCCATCCTCATGTTGTACTAAAAGACAGTAGGCACACAATTCCTTTGGCCCTCTCAGTCTGTTTCACCATGCTTGGCTTCAGCAACACCCTGTTTCTATTCTGGGAAGCCATGTCTCCTGACAGCTAACCCTAACTTGGGTCTTAACCCTAATTTTCTCTTTGGACTGAAACATTTCCCTGTCCACATGGTGTACTAACTGGCAGTATGTTATACTCCTGAATGCCTACTCAGTCTGTTTTACCAATCTAGGCTTCACCAAAACCCCGGTTACATCCTGGGAAGCCAAGTCTCCCCAACCCTAACCCTGATTTGAGTCTCAGGCCTCATTTCCTTTTGGGACTGAAACGTACTGCGGTCCACAGAGTGTACCAAATGTAAGTATGGAAGACATCTTGATGCCCCACTCAGTCTGATTCAGCAAGTTAGGCTTCACCAAGGACCCGTTTCCAACCTGGGAAGCCACATCTCCCCAACCCTAACCCTAACTTGAGACTTTACCTGATTTTCTGGTTGAAATGTAACAACCCCCCATCCTCATGTTCTACTAAAAGACAGTAGACACACAATTCATTTTGCCCTCTCAGTCTGTTTCACCATGCTTGGCTTCAGCAACACCCTGTTTCCATTCTGGGAGGCCATGTCTCCTGACCGCTAACCCTAAGTTGGGTCTTAACCCTAATTTTTTCTTTGGACTGAAACATTTCCCTGTCCACATGGTGTACTAACTGGCAGTATGTTATACTACGGATGGCCTACTCAGTCTGTTTTACCAATCTAGGCTTCGCCAAAACCCTGGTTACATCCTGGGAAGCCAAGTCTCCCCAACCCTAACCCTAATTTGAGTCTCAGGCCTCATTTCCTTTTTGGACTGAAACATACCGCCGTCCACAGAGTGTACCAAATGTCAGTATGGAAGACATCTTGATGTCCCACTCAGTCTGATTCAGCAAGTTAGGCTTCACCAAGGACCCGTTTCCAACCTGGGAAGCCACATCTCCCCAACCCTAACCCTAACTTGAGACTTTACCTGATTTTCTTGTGCAAATGTAACAAACCCCCATCCTCATGTTGTACTAAAAGACAGTAGGTACACAATTCCTTTGGCCCTCTCAGTCTGTTTCACCATGCTTGGCTTCAGCAACACCCTGTTTCCATTCTGGGAGGCCATGTCTCCTGACAGCTAACCCTAACTTGGGTCTTAACCCTAATTTTCTCTTTGGACTGAAACATTTCCCTGTCCACATGGTGTACTAACTGGCAGTATGTTATACTCCTGAATGCCTACTCAGTCTGTTTTACCAATCTAGGCTTCACCAAAACCCTGGTTACATCCTGGGAAGCCAAGTCTCCCCAACC
The DNA here is from genome assembly GCF_057233095.1 of Heloderma suspectum. Lineage (NCBI taxonomy): Eukaryota > Metazoa > Chordata > Lepidosauria > Squamata > Helodermatidae > Heloderma > Heloderma suspectum. Next base: position 149,353,996 of record NC_139461.1, read on the forward strand.
CTAACCCTAATTTGAGTCTCAACCCTCATTTCCTTTTTGGACTGAAACATACCGCCGTCCACAGATTGTGCCAAATGTAAGTATGGAAGACATCTTGATGCCCCACTCAGTCTGATTCAGGAAGTTAAGCTTCACCAAGGACCCGTTTCCAACCTGGGAAGCCACATCTCCCCAACCCTAACCCTAACTTGAGACTTAACCTGATTTTCTTGTGCAAATGTAACAAACCCCCATCCTCATGTTGTACTAAAAGACAGTAGGCACACAATTCCTTTGGCCCTCTCAGTCTGTTTCACCATGCTTGGCTTCAGCAACACCCTGTTTCTATTCTGGGAAGCCATGTCTCCTGACAGCTAACCCTAACTTGGGTCTTAACCCTAATTTTCTCTTTGGACTGAAACATTTCCCTGTCCACATGGTGTACTAACTGGCAGTATGTTATACTCCTGAATGCCTACTCAGTCTGTTTTACCAATCTAGGCTTCACCAAAACCCCGGTTACATCCTGGGAAGCCAAGTCTCCCCAACCCTAACCCTGATTTGAGTCTCAGGCCTCATTTCCTTTTGGGACTGAAACGTACTGCGGTCCACAGAGTGTACCAAATGTAAGTATGGAAGACATCTTGATGCCCCACTCAGTCTGATTCAGCAAGTTAGGCTTCACCAAGGACCCGTTTCCAACCTGGGAAGCCACATCTCCCCAACCCTAACCCTAACTTGAGACTTTACCTGATTTTCTGGTTGAAATGTAACAACCCCCCATCCTCATGTTCTACTAAAAGACAGTAGACACACAATTCATTTTGCCCTCTCAGTCTGTTTCACCATGCTTGGCTTCAGCAACACCCTGTTTCCATTCTGGGAGGCCATGTCTCCTGACCGCTAACCCTAAGTTGGGTCTTAACCCTAATTTTTTCTTTGGACTGAAACATTTCCCTGTCCACATGGTGTACTAACTGGCAGTATGTTATACTCCGGATGGCCTACTCAGTCTGTTTTACCAATCTAGGCTTCGCCAAAACCCTGGTTACATCCTGGGAAGCCAAGTCTCCCCAACCCTAACCCTAATTTGAGTCTCAGGCCTAATTTCCTTTTTGGACTGAAACATACCGCCCTCCAGAGAGTGTACCAAATATCAGTATGGAAGACATCTTGATGTCCCACTCAGTCTGATTCAGCAAGTTAGGCTTCACCAAGGACCCGTTTCCAACCTGGGAAGCCACATCTCCCCAACCCTAACCCTAACTTGAGACTTAACCTGATTTTCTTGTGCAAATGTAACAAACCCCCATCCTCATGTTGTACTAAAAGACAGTAGGCACACAATTCCTTTTGCCCTCTCAGTCTGTTTCACCATGCTTGGCTTCAGCAACACCCTGTTTCCATTCTGGGAGGCCATGTCTCCTGACCGCTAACCCTAACTTGGGTCTTAACCCTAATTTTCTCTTTGGACTGAAACATTTCCCTGTCCACATGGTGTACGAACTGGCAGTATGTTATACTACGGATGGCCTACTCAGTCTGTTTTACCAATCTAGGCTTCGCCAAAACCCTGGTTACATCCTGGGAAGCCAAGTCTCCCCAACCCTAACCCTAATTTGAGTCTCAACCCTCATTTCCTTTTTGGACTGAAACATACCGCCGTCCACAGATTGTGCCAAATGTAAGTATGGAAGACATCTTGATGCCCCACTCAGTCTGATTCAGGAAGTTAAGCTTCACCAAGGACCCGTTTCCAACCTGGGAAGCCACATCTCCCCAACCCTAACCCTAACTTGAGACTTAACCTGATTTTCTTGTGCAAATGTAACAAACCCCCATCCTCATGTTGTACTAAAAGACAGTAGGCACACAATTCCTTTGGCCCTCTCAGTCTGTTTCACCATGCTTGGCTTCAGCAACACCCTGTTTCCATTCTGGGAGGCCATGTCTCCTGACCGCTAACCCTAACTTGGGTCTTAACCCTATTTTTTTCTTTGGACTGAAACATTTCCCTGTCCACATGGTGTACTAACTGGCAGTATGTTATACTCCGGATGGCCTACTCAGTCTGTTTTACCAATCTAGGCTTCGCCAAAACCCTGGTTACATCCTGGGAAGCCAAGTCTCCCCAACCCTAACCCTAATTTGAGTCTCAGGCCTCATTTCCTTTTTGGACTGAAACATACCGCCGTCCACAGAGTGTACCAAATGTCAGTATGGAAGAAATCTTGATGTCCCACTCAGTCTGATTCAGCAAGTTAGGCTTCACCAAGGACCCGTTTCCAACCTGGGAAGCCACATCTCCCCAACCCTAACCCTAACTTGAGACTTTACCTGATTTTCTTGTGCAAATGTAACAAACCCCCATCCTCATGTTGTACTAAAAGACAGTAGGTACACAATTCCTTTGGCCCTCTCAGTCTGTTTCACCATGCTTGGCTTCAGCAACACCCTGTTTCCATTCTGGGAGGCCATGTCTCCTGACAGCTAACCCTAACTTGGGTCTTAACCCTAATTTTCTCTTTGGACTGAAACATTTCCCTGTCCACATGGTGTACTAACTGGCAGTATGTTATACTCCTGAATGCCTACTCAGTCTGTTTTACCAATCTAGGCTTCACCAAAACCCTGGTTACATCCTGGGAAGCCAAGTCTCCCCAACCCTAACCCTAATTTGAGTCTCAGGCCTCATTTCCTTTTGGGACTGAAACGTACTGCGGTCCACAGAGTGTACCAAATGTAAGTATGGAAGACATCTTGATGCCCCACTCAGTCTGATTCAGCAAGTTAGGCTTCACCAAGGACCCGTTTCCAACCTGGGAAGCCACATCTCCCCAACCCTAACCCTAACTTGAGACTTTACCTGATTTTCTTGTTGAAATGTAACAACCCCCCATCCTCATGTTCTACTAAAAGACAGTAGGCACACAATTCATTTTGCCCTCTCAGTCTGTTTCACCATGCTTGGCTTCAGCAACACCCTGTTTCCATTCTGGGAGGCCATGTCTCCTGACCGCTAACCCTAAGTTGGGTCTTAACCCTAATTTTTTCTTTGGACTGAAACATTTCCCTGTCCACATGGTGTACTAACTGGCAGTATGTTATACTCCGGATGGCCTACTCAGTCTGTTTTACCAATCTAGGCTTCGCCAAAACCCTGGTTACATCCTGGGAAGCCAAGTCTCCCCAACCCTAACCCTAATTTGAGTCTCAGGCCTCATTTCCTTTTGGGACTGAAACATACCGCCGTCCACAGAGTGTACCAAATGTCAGTATGGAAGACATCTTGATGTCCCACTCAGTCTGATTCAGCAAGTTAGGCTTCACCAAGGCCCCGTTTCCAACCTGGCAAGCCACATCTCCCCAACCCTAACCCTAACTTGAGACTTTACCTGATTTTCTTGTGCAAATGTAACAAACCCCCATCCTCATGTTGTACTAAAAGACAGTAGGTACACAATTCCTTTGGCCCTCTCAGTCTGTTTCACCATGCTTGGCTTCAGCAACACCCTGTTTCCATTCTGGGAGGCCATGTCTCCTGACAGCTAACCCTAACTTGGGTCTTAACCCTAATTTTCTCTTTGGACTGAAACATTTCCCTGTCCACATGGGGTACTAACTGGCAGTATGTTATACTCCTGAATGCCTACTCAGTCTGTTTTACCAATCTAGGCTTCACCAAAACCCTGGTTACATCCTGGGAAGCCAAGTCTCCCCAACCCTAACCCTAATTTGAGTCTCAACCCTCATATCCTTTTTGGACTGAAACATACCGCCGTCCACAGATTGTGCCAAATGTAAGTATGGAAGACATCTTGATGCCCCACTCAGTCTGATTCAGGAAGTTAAGCTTCACCAAGGACCCGTTTCCAACCTGGGAAGCCACATCTCCCCAACCCTAACCCTAACTTGAGACTTAACCTGATTTTCTTGTGCAAATGTAACAAACCCCCATCCTCATGTTGTACTAAAAGACAGTAGGCACACAATTCCTTTGGCCCTCTCAGTCTGTTTCACCATGCTTGGCTTCAGCAACACCCTGTTTCCATTCTGGGAAGCCATGTCTCCTGACAGCTAACCCTAACTTGGGTCTTAACCCTAATTTTCTCTTTGGACTGAAACATTTCCCTGTCCACATGGTGTACTAACTGGCAGTATGTTATACTCCTGAATGCCTACTCAGTCTGTTTTACCAATCTAGGCTTCACCAAAACCCCGGTTACATCCTGGGAAGCCAAGTCTCCCCAACCCTAACCCTAATTTGAGTCTCAGGCCTCATTTCCTTTTGGGACTGAAACGTACTGCAGTCCACAGAGTGTACCAAATGTAAGTATGGAAGACATCTTGATGCCCCACTCAGTCTGATTCAGCAAGTTAGGCTTCACCAAGGACCCGTTTCCAACCTGGGAAGCCACATCTCCCCAACCCTAACCCTAACTTGAGACTTTACCTGATTTTCTTGTTGAAATGTAACAACCCCCCATCCTCATGTTCTACTAAAAGACAGTAGGCACACAATTCATTTTGCCCTCTCAGTCTGTTTCACCATGCTTGGCTTCAGCAACACCCTGTTTCCATTCTGGGAGGCCATGTCTCCTGACCGCTAACCCTAAGTTGGGTCTTAACCCTAATTTTTTCTTTGGACTGAAACATTTCCCTGTCCACATGGGGTACTAACTGGCAGTATGTTATACTCCGGATGGCCTACTCAGTCTGTTTTACCAATCTAGGCTTCGCCAAAACCCTGGTTACATCCTGGGAAGCCAAGTCTCCCCAACCCTAACCCTAATTTGAGTCTCAGGCCTCATTTCCTTTTGGGACTGAAACATACCGCCCTCCAGAGAGTGTACCAAATGTCAGTATGGAAGACATCTTGATGTCCCACTCAGTCTGATTCAGCAAGTTAGGCTTCACCAAGGACCCGTTTCCAACCTGGGAAGCCACATCTCCACAACCCTAACCCTAACTTGATACTTTACCTGATTTTCTTGTTGAAATGTAACAACCCCCCATCCTCATGTTCTACTAAAAGACAGTAGGCACACAATTCCTTTTGCCCTCTCAGTCTGTTTCACCATGCTTGGCTTCAGCAACACCCTGTTTCCATTCTGGGAGGCCATGTCTCCTGACCGCTAACCCTAACTTGGGTCTTAACCCTAATTTTTTCTTTGGACTGAAACATTTCCCTGTCCACATGGTGTACTAAGTGGCAGTATGTTATACTCCGGATGGCCTACTCAGTCTGTTTTACCAATCTAGGCTTCGCCAAAACCCTGGTTACATCCTGGGAAGCCAAGTCTCCCCAACCCTAACCCTAATTTGAGTCTCAGGCCTAATTTCCTTTTTGGACTGAAACATACCGCCCTCCAGAGAGTGTACCAAATGTCAGTATGGAAGACATCTTGATGTCCCACTCAGTCTGATTCAGCAAGTTAGGCTTCACCAAGGACCCGTTTCCAACCTGGGAAGCCACATCTCCCCAACCCTAACCCTAACTTGAGACTTAACCTGATTTTCTTGTGCAAATGTAACAACCCCCCATCCTCATGTTCTACTAAAAGACAGTAGGCACACAATTCCTTTTGCCCTCTCAGTCTGTTTCACCATGCTTGGCTTCAGCAACACCCTGTTTCCATTCTGGGAGGCCATGTCTCCTGACCGCTAACCCTAACTTGGGTCTTAACCCTATTTTTTTCTTTGGACTGAAACATTTCCCTGTCCACATGGTGTACTAACTGGCAGTATGTTATACTACGGATGGCCTACTCAGTCTGTTTTACCAATCTAGGCTTCGCCAAAACCCTGGTTACATCCTGGGAAGCCAAGTCTCCCCAACCCTAACCCTAATTTGAGTCTCAGGCCTCATTTCCTTTTTGGACTGAAACATACCGCCGTCCACAGAGTGTACCAAATGTCAGTATGGAAGACATCTTGATGTCCCACTCAGTCTGATTCAGCAAGTTAGGCTTCACCAAGGACCCGTTTCCAACCTGGGAAGCCACATCTCCCCAACCCTAACCCTAACTTGAGACTTTACCTGATTTTCTTGTGCAAATGTAACAAACCCCCATCCTCATGTTGTACTAAAAGACAGTAGGTACACAATTCCTTTGGCCCTCTCAGTCTGTTTCACCATGCTTGGCTTCAGCAACACCCTGTTTCCATTCTGGGAGGCCATGTCTCCTGACAGCTAACCCTAACTTGGGTCTTAACCCTAATTTTCTCTTTGGACTGAAACATTTCCCTGTCCACATGGTGTACTAACTGGCAGTATGGTATACTCCTGAATGCCTACTCAGTCTGTTTTACCAATCTAGGCTTCACCAAAACCCTGGTTACATCCTGGGAAGCCAAGTCTCCCCAACCCTAACCCTAATTTGAGTCTCAGGCCTCATTTCCTTTTGGGACTGAAACGTACTGCGGTCCACAGAGTGTACCAAATGTAAGTATGGAAGACATCTTGATGCCCCACTCAGTCTGATTCAGCAAGTTAGGCTTCACCAAGGACCCGTTTCCAACCTGGGAAGCCACATCTCCCCAACCCTAACCCTAACTTGAGACTTTACCTGATTTTCTTGTTGAAATGTAACAACCCCCCATCCTCATGTTCTACTAAAAGACAGTAGGCACACAATTCATTTTGCCCTCTCAGTCTGTTTCACCATGCTTGGCTTCAGCAACACCCTGTTTCCATTCTGGGAGGCCATGTCTCCTGACCGCTAACCCTAAGTTGGGTCTTAACCCTAATTTTTTCTTTGGACTGAAACATTTCCCTGTCCACATGGTGTACTAACTGGCAGTATGTTATACTCCGGATGGCCTACTCAGTCTGTTTTACCAATCTAGGCTTCGCCAAAACCCTGGTTACATCCTGGGAAGCCAAGTCTCCCCAACCCTAACCCTAATTTGAGTCTCAGGCCTCATTTCCTTTTTGGACTGAAACATACCGCCCTCCAGAGAGTGTACCAAATGTCAGTATGGAAGACATCTTGATGTCCCACTCAGTCTGATTCAGCAAGTTAGGCTTCACCAAGGACCCGTTTCCAACCTGGGAAGCCACATCTCCACAACCCTAACCCTAACTTGATACTTTACCTGATTTTCTTGTTGAAATGTAACAACCCCCCATCCTCATGTTGTACTAAAAGACAGTAGGCACACAATTCCTTTTGCCCTCTCAGTCTGTTTCACCATGCTTGGCTTCAGCAACACCCTGTTTCCATTCTGGGAGGCCATGTCTCCTGACCGCTAACCCTAACTTGGGTCTTAACCCTAATTTTTTCTTTGGACTGAAACATTTCCCTGTCCACATGGTGTACTAACTGGCAGTATGTTATACTACGGATGGCCTACTCAGTCTGTTTTACCAATCTAGGCTTCGCCAAAACCCTGGTTACATCCTGGGAAGCCAAGTCTCCCCAACCCTAACCCTAATTTGAGTCTCAGGCCTCATTTCCTTTTTGGACTGAAACATACCGCCGTCCACAGAGTGTACCAAATGTCAGTATGGAAGACATCTTGATGTCCCACTCAGTCTGATTCAGCAAGTTAGGCTTCACCAAGGACCCGTTTCCAACCTGGGAAGCCACATCTCCCCAACCCTAACCCTAACTTGAGACTTAACCTGATTTTCTTGTGCAAATGTAACAAACCCCCATCCTCATGTTGTACTAAAAGACAGTAGGCACACAATTCCTTTGGCCCTCTCAGTCTGTTTCACCATGCTTGGCTTCAGCAACACCCTGTTTCCATTCTGGGAGGCCATGTCTCCTGACCGCTAACCCTAAGTTGGGTCTTAACCCTAATTTTTTCTTTGGACTGAAACATTTCCCTGTCCACATGGTGTACTAACTGGCAGTATGTTATACTCCGGATGGCCTACTCAGTCTGTTTTACCAATCTAGGCTTCGCCAAAACCCTGGTTACATCCTGGGAAGCCAAGTCTCCCCAACCCTAACCCTAATTTGAGTCTCAGGCCTAATTTCCTTTTTGGACTGAAACATACCGCCCTCCAGAGAGTGTACCAAATGTCAGTATGGAAGACATCTTGATGTCCCACTCAGTCTGATTCAGCAAGTTAGGCTTCACCAAGGACCCGTTTCCAACCTGGGAAGCCACATCTCCCCAACCCTAACCCTAACTTGAGACTTTACCTGATTTTCTTGTGCAAATGTAACAACCCCCCATCCTCATGTTCTACTAAAAGACAGTAGGCACACAATTCATTTTGCCCTCTCAGTCTGTTTCACCATGCTTGGCTTCAGCAACACCCTGTTTCCATTCTGGGAGGCCATGTCTCCCGACCGCTAACCCTAACTTGGGTCTTAACCCTAATTTTTTCTTTGGACTGAAACATTTCCCTGTCCACATGGTGTACGAACTGGCAGTATGTTATACTACGGATGGCCTACTCAGTCTGTTTTACCAATCTAGGCTTCGCCAAAACCCTGGTTACATCCTGGGAAGCCAAGTCTCCCCAACCCTAACCCTAATTTGAGTCTCAGGCCTCATTTCCTTTTTGGACTGAAACATACCGCCCTCCAGAGAGTGTACCAAATGTCAGTATGGAAGACATCTTGATGTCCCACTCAGTCTGATTCAGCAAGTTAGGCTTCACCAAGGACCCGTTTCCAACCTGGCAAGCCACATCTCCCCAACCCTAACCCTAACTTGATACTTTACCTGATTTTCTTGTGCAAATGTAACAAACCCCCATCCTCATGTTGTACTAAAAGACAGTAGGCACACAATTCATTTTGCCCTCTCAGTCTGTTTCACAATGCTTGGCTTCAGCAACACCCTGTTTCCATTCTGGGAGGCCATGTCTCCCGACCGCTAACCCTAACTTGGGTCTTAACCCTAATTTTTTCTTTGGACTGAAACATTTCCCTGTCCACATGGTGTACGAACTGGCAGTATGTTATACTACGGATGGCCTACTCAGTCTGTTTTACCAATCTAGGCTTCGCCAAAACCCTGGTTACATCCTGGGAAGCCAAGTCTCCCCAACCCTAACCCTAATTTGAGTCTCAGGCCTCATTTCCTTTTGGGACTGAAACATACCGCCGTCCACAGAGTGTACCAAATGTCAGTATGGAAGACATCTTGATGTCCCACTCAGTCTGATTCAGCAAGTTAGGCTTCACCAAGGCCCCGTTTCCAACCTGGCAAGCCACATCTCCCCAACCCTAACCCTAACTTGAGACTTTACCTGATTTTCTTGTGCAAATGTAACAAACCCCCATCCTCATGTTGTACTAAAAGACAGTAGGTACACAATTCCTTTGGCCCTCTCAGTCTGTTTCACCATGCTTGGCTTCAGCAACACCCTGTTTCCATTCTGGGAGGCCATGTCTCCTGACAGCTAACCCTAACTTGGGTCTTAACCCTAATTTTCTCTTTGGACTGAAACATTTCCCTGTCCACATGGGGTACTAACTGGCAGTATGTTATACTCCTGAATGCCTACTCAGTCTGTTTTACCAATCTAGGCTTCACCAAAACCCTGGTTACATCCTGGGAAGCCAAGTCTCCCCAACCCTAACCCTAATTTGAGTCTCAACCCTCATTTCCTTTTTGGACTGAAACATACCGCCGTCCACAGATTGTGCCAAATGTAAGTATGGAAGAAATCTTGATGCCCCACTCAGTCTGATTCAGGAAGTTAAGCTTCACCAAGGACCCGTTTCCAACCTGGGAAGCCACATCTCCCCAACCCTAACCCTAACTTGAGACTTAACCTGATTTTCTTGTGCAAATGTAACAAACCCCCATCCTCATGTTGTACTAAAAGACAGTAGGCACACAATTCCTTTGGCCCTCTCAGTCTGTTTCACCATGCTTGGCTTCAGCAACACCCTGTTTCCATTCTGGGAAGCCATGTCTCCTGACAGCTAACCCTAACTTGGGTCTTAACCCTAATTTTCTCTTTGGACTGAAACATTTCCCTGTCCACATGGTGTACTAACTGGCAGTATGTTATACTCCTGAATGCCTACTCAGTCTGTTTTACCAATCTAGGCTTCACCAAAACCCCGGTTACATCCTGGGAAGCCAAGTCTCCCCAACCCTAACCCTAATTTGAGTCTCAGGCCTCATTTCCTTTTGGGACTGAAACGTACTGCAGTCCACAGAGTGTACCAAATGTAAGTATGGAAGACATCTTGATGCCCCACTCAGTCTGATTCAGCAAGTTAGGCTTCACCAAGGACCCGTTTCCAACCTGGGAAGCCACATCTCCCCAACCCTAACCCTAACTTGAGACTTTACCTGATTTTCTTGTTGAAATGTAACAACCCCCCATCCTCATGTTCTACTAAAAGACAGTAGGCACACAATTCATTTTGCCCTCTCAGTCTGTTTCACCATGCTTGGCTTCAGCAACACCCTGTTTCCATTCTGGGAGGCCATGTCTCCTGACCGCTAACCCTAAGTTGGGTCTTAACCCTAATTTTTTCTTTGGACTGAAACATTTCCCTGTCCACATGGGGTACTAACTGGCAGTATGTTATACTCCGGATGGCCTACTCAGTCTGTTTTACCAATCTAGGCTTCGCCAAAACCCTGGTTACATCCTGGGAAGCCAAGTCTCCCCAACCCTAACCCTAATTTGAGTCTCAGGCCTCATTTCCTTTTGGGACTGAAACATACCGCCCTCCAGAGAGTGTACCAAATGTCAGTATGGAAGACATCTTGATGTCCCACTCAGTCTGATTCAGCAAGTTAGGCTTCACCAAGGACCCGTTTCCAACCTGGGAAGCCACATCTCCACAACCCTAACCCTAACTTGATACTTTACCTGATTTTCTTGTTGAAATGTAACAACCCCCCATCCTCATGTTCTACTAAAAGACAGTAGGCACACAATTCCTTTTGCCCTCTCAGTCTGTTTCACCATGCTTGGCTTCAGCAACACCCTGTTTCCATTCTGGGAGGCCATGTCTCCTGACCGCTAACCCTAACTTGGGTCTTAACCCTAATTTTTTCTTTGGACTGAAACATTTCCCTGTCCACATGGTGTACTAACTGGCAGTATGTTATACTCCGGATGGCCTACTCAGTCTGTTTTACCAATCTAGGCTTCGCCAAAACCCTGGTTACATCCTGGGAAGCCAAGTCTCCCCAACCCTAACCCTAATTTGAGTCTCAGGCCTCATTTCCTTTTTGGACTGAAACATACCGCCCTCCAGAGAGTGTACCAAATGTCAGTATGGAAGACATCTTGATGTCCCACTCAGTCTGATTCAGCAAGTTAGGCTTCACCAAGGACCCGTTTCCAACCTGGGAAGCCACATCTCCCCAACCCTAACCCTAACTTGAGACTTAACCTGATTTTCTTGTGCAAATGTAACAAACCCCCATCCTCATGTTGTACTAAAAGACAGTAGGCACACAATTCCTTTTGCCCTCTCAGTCTGTTTCACCATGCTTGGCTTCAGCAACACCCTGTTTCTATTCTGGGAGGCCATGTCTCCTGACCGCTAACCCTAACTTGGGTCTTAACCCTATTTTTTTCTTTGGACTGAAACATTTCCCTGTCCACATGGTGTACTAACTGGCAGTATGTTATACTACGGATGGCCTACTCAGTCTGTTTTACCAATCTAGGCTTCGCCAAAACCCTGGTTACATCCTGGGAAGCCAAGTCTCCCCAACCCTAACCCTAATTTGAGTCTCAGGCCTCATTTCCTTTTTGGACTGAAACATACCGCCGTCCACAGAGTGTACCAAATGTCAGTATGGAAGACATCTTGATGTCCCACTCAGTCTGATTCAGCAAGTTAGGCTTCACCAAGGACCCGTTTCCAACCTGGGAAGCCACATCTCCCCAACCCTAACCCTAACTTGAGACTTTACCTGATTTTCTTGTGCAAATGTAACAAACCCCCATCCTCATGTTGTACTAAAAGACAGTAGGTACACAATTCCTTTGGCCCTCTCAGTCTGTTTCACCATGCTTGGCTTCAGCAACACCCTGTTTCCATTCTGGGAGGCCATGTCTCCTGACAGCTAACCCTAACTTGGGTCTTAACCCTAATTTTCTCTTTGGACTGAAACATTTCCCTGTCCACATGGTGTACTAACTGGCAGTATGGTATACTCCTGAATGCCTACTCAGTCTGTTTTACCAATCTAGGCTTCACCAAAACCCTGGTTACATCCTGGGAAGCCAAGTCTCCCCAACCCTAACCCTAATTTGAGTCTCAGGCCTCATTTCCTTTTGGGACTGAAACGTACTGCGGTCCACAGAGTGTACCAAATGTAAGTATGGAAGACATCTTGATGCCCCACTCAGTCTGATTCAGCAAGTTCGGCTTCACCAAGGACCCGTTTCCAACCTGGGAAGCCACATCTCCCCAACCCTAACCCTAACTTGAGACTTTACCTGATTTTCTTGTTGAAATGTAACAACCCCCCATCCTCATGTTCTACTAAAAGACAGTAGGCACACAATTCATTTTGCCCTCTCAGTCTGTTTCACCATGCTTGGCTTCAGCAACACCCTGTTTCCATTCTGGGAGGCCATGTCTCCTGACCGCTAACCCTAAGTTGGGTCTTAACCCTAATTTTTTCTTTGGACTGAAACATTTCCCTGTCCACATGGTGTACTAACTGGCAGTATGTTATACTCCGGATGGCCTACTCAGTCTGTTTTACCAATCTAGGCTTCGCCAAAACCCTGGTTACATCCTGGGAAGCCAAGTCTCCCCAACCCTAACCCTAATTTGAGTCTCAGGCCTCATTTCCTTTTTGGACTGAAACATACCGCCCTCCAGAGAGTGTACCAAATGTCAGTATGGAAGACATCTTGATGTCCCACTCAGTCTGATTCAGCAAGTTAGGCTTCACCAAGGACCCGTTTCCAACCTGGGAAGCCACATCTCCACAACCCTAACCCTAACTTGATACTTTACCTGATTTTCTTGTTGAAATGTAACAACCCCCCATCCTCATGTTCTACTAAAAGACAGTAGGCACACAATTCCTTTTGCCCTCTCAGTCTGTTTCACCATGCTTGGCTTCAGCAACACCCTGTTTCCATTCTGGGAGGCCATGTCTCCTGACCGCTAACCCTAACTTGGGTCTTAACCCTAATTTTTTCTTTGGACTGAAACATTTCCCTGTCCACATGGTGTACTAACTGGCAGTATGTTATACTACGGATGGCCTACTCAGTCTGTTTTACCAATCTAGGCTTCGCCAAAACCCTGGTTACATCCTGGGAAGCCAAGTCTCCCCAACCCTAACCCTAATTTGAGTCTCAGGCCTCATTTCCTTTTTGGACTGAAACATACCGCCGTCCACAGAGTGTACCAAATGTCAGTATGGAAGACATCTTGATGTCCCACTCAGTCTGATTCAGCAAGTTAGGCTTCACCAAGGACCCGTTTCCAACCTGGGAAGCCACATCTCCCCAACCCTAACCCTAACTTGAGACTTAACCTGATTTTCTTGTGCAAATGTAACAAACCCCCATCCTCATGTTGTACTAAAAGACAGTAGGCACACAATTCCTTTTGCCCTCTCAGTCTGTTTCACCATGCTTGGCTTCAGCAACACCCTGTTTCCATTCTGGGAGGCCATGTCTCCTGACCGCTAACCCTAACTTGGGTCTTAACCCTATTTTTTTCTTTGGACTGAAACATTTCCCTGTCCACATGGTGTACTAACTGGCAGTATGTTATACTACGGATGGCCTACTCAGTCTGTTTTACCAATCTAGGCTTCGCCAAAACCCTGGTTACATCCTGGGAAGCCAAGTCTCCCCAACCCTAACCCTAATTTGAGTCTCAACCCTCATTTCCTTTTTGGACTGAAACATACCGCCGTCCACAGAGTGTACCAAATGTCAGTATGGAAGACATCTTGATGTCCCACTCAGTCTGATTCAGCAAGTTAGGCTTCACCAAGGACCCGTTTCCAACCTGGGAAGCCACATCTCCCCAACCCTAACCCTAACTTGAGACTTTACCTGATTTTCTTGTGCAAATGTAACAAACCCCCATCCTCATGTTGTACTAAAAGACAGTAGGTACACAATTCCTTTGGCCCTCTCAGTCTGTTTCACCATGCTTGGCTTCAGCAACACCCTGTTTCCATTCTGGGAGGCCATGTCTCCTGACAGCTAACCCTAACTTGGGTCTTATCCCTAATTTTCTCTTTGGACTGAAACATTTCCCTGTCCACATGGTGTACTAACTGGCAGTATGTTATACTCCGGATGGCCTACTCAGTCTGTTTTACCAATCTAGGCTTCGCCAAAACCCTGGTTACATCCTGGGAAGCCAAGTCTCCCCAACCCTAACCCTAATTTGAGTCTCAGGCCTCATTTCCTTTTGGGACTGAAACGTACTGCGGTCCACAGAGTGTACCAAATGTAAGTATGGAAGACATCTTGATGCCCCACTCAGTCTGATTCAGCAAGTTAGGCTTCACCAAGGACCCGTTTCCAACCTGGGAAGCCACATCTCCCCAACCCTAACCCTAACTTGAGACTTTACCTGATTTTCTTGTTGAAATGTAACAACCCCCCATCCTCATGTTCTACTAAAAGACAGTAGGCACACAATTCATTTTGCCCTCTCAGTCTGTTTCACCATGCTTGGCTTCAGCAACACCCTGTTTCCATTCTGGGAGGCCATGTCTCCTGACCGCTAACCCTAAGTTGGGTCTTAACCCTAATTTTTTCTTTGGACTGAAACATTTCCCTGTCCACATGGTGTACTAACTGGCAGTATGTTATACTCCGGATGGCCTACTCAGTCTGTTTTACCAATCTAGGCTTCGCCAAAACCCTGGTTACATCCTGGGAAGCCAAGTCTCCCCAACCCTAACCCTAATTTGAGTCTCAGGCCTAATTTCCTTTTTGGACTGAAACATACCGCCCTCCAGAGAGTGTACCAAATGTCAGTATGGAAGACATCTTGATGTCCCACTCAGTCTGATTCAGCAAGTTAGGCTTCACCAAGGACCCGTTTCCAACCTGGGAAGCCACATCTCCCCAACCCTAACCCTAACTTGAGACTTTACCTGATTTTCTTGTGCAAATGTAACAACCCCCCATCCTCATGTTCTACTAAAAGACAGTAGGCACACAATTCATTTTGCCCTCTCAGTCTGTTTCACCATGCTTGGCTTCAGCAACACCCTGTTTCCATTCTGGGAGGCCATGTCTCCCGACCGCTAACCCTAACTTGGGTCTTAACCCTAATTTTTTCTTTGGACTGAAACATTTCCCTGTCCACATGGTGTACGAACTGGCAGTATGTTATACTACGGATGGCCTACTCAGTCTGTTTTACCAATCTAGGCTTCGCCAAAACCCTGGTTACATCCTGGGAAGCCAAGTCTCCCCAACCCTAACCCTAATTTGAGTCTCAGGCCTCATTTCCTTTTTGGACTGAAACATACCGCCCTCCAGAGAGTGTACCAAATGTCAGTATGGAAGACATCTTGATGTCCCACTCAGTCTGATTCAGCAAGTTAGGCTTCACCAAGGACCCGTTTCCAACCTGGCAAGCCACATCTCCCCAACCCTAACCCTAACTTGATACTTTACCTGATTTTCTTGTGCAAATGTAACAAACCCCCATCCTCATGTTGTACTAAAAGACAGTAGGCACACAATTCATTTTGCCCTCTCAGTCTGTTTCACCATGCTTGGCTTCAGCAACACCCTGTTTCCATTCTGGGAGGCCATGTCTCCCGACCGCTAACCCTAACTTGGGTCTTAACCCTAATTTTTTCTTTGGACTGAAACATTTCCCTGTCCACATGGTGTACGAACTGGCAGTATGTTATACTACGGATGGCCTACTCAGTCTGTTTTACCAATCTAGGCTTCGCCAAAACCCTGGTTACATCCTGGGAAGCCAAGTCTCCCCAACCCTAACCCTAATTTGAGTCTCAGGCCTCATTTCCTTTTGGGACTGAAACATACCGCCGTCCACAGAGTGTACCAAATGTCAGTATGGAAGACATCTTGATGTCCCACTCAGTCTGATTCAGCAAGTTAGGCTTCACCAAGGCCCCGTTTCCAACCTGGCAAGCCACATCTCCCCAACCCTAACCCTAACTTGAGACTTTACCTGATTTTCTTGTGCAAATGTAACAAACCCCCATCCTCATGTTGTACTAAAAGACAGTAGGTACACAATTCCTTTGGCCCTCTCAGTCTGTTTCACCATGCTTGGCTTCAGCAACACCCTGTTTCCATTCTGGGAGGCCATGTCTCCTGACAGCTAACCCTAACTTGGGTCTTAACCCTAATTTTCTCTTTGGACTGAAACATTTCCCTGTCCACATGGGGTACTAACTGGCAGTATGTTATACTCCTGAATGCCTACTCAGTCTGTTTTACCAATCTAGGCTTCACCAAAACCCTGGTTACATCCTGGGAAGCCAAGTCTCCCCAACCCTAACCCTAATTTGAGTCTCAACCCTCATTTCCTTTTTGGACTGAAACATACCGCCGTCCACAGATTGTGCCAAATGTAAGTATGGAAGAAATCTTGATGCCCCACTCAGTCTGATTCAGGAAGTTAAGCTTCACCAAGGACTCGTTTCCAACCTGGGAAGCCACATCTCCCCAACCCTAACCCTAACTTGAGACTTAACCTGATTTTCTTGTGCAAATGTAACAAACCCCCATCCTCATGTTGTACTAAAAGACAGTAGGCACACAATTCCTTTGGCCCTCTCAGTCTGTTTCACCATGCTTGGCTTCAGCAACACCCTGTTTCCATTCTGGGAAGCCATGTCTCCTGACAGCTAACCCTAACTTGGGTCTTAACCCTAATTTTCTCTTTGGACTGAAACATTTCCCTGTCCACATGGTGTACTAACTGGCAGTATGTTATACTCCTGAATGCCTACTCAGTCTGTTTTACCAATCTAGGCTTCACCAAAACCCCGGTTACATCCTGGGAAGCCAAGTCTCCCCAACCCTAACCCTAATTTGAGTCTCAGGCCTCATTTCCTTTTGGGACTGAAACGTACTGCAGTCCACAGAGTGTACCAAATGTAAGTATGGAAGACATCTTGATGCCCCACTCAGTCTGATTCAGCAAGTTAGGCTTCACCAAGGACCCGTTTCCAACCTGGGAAGCCACATCTCCCCAACCCTAACCCTAACTTGAGACTTTACCTGATTTTCTTGTTGAAATGTAACAACCCCCCATCCTCATGTTCTACTAAAAGACAGTAGGTACACAATTCCTTTGGCCCTCTCAGTCTGTTTCACCATGCTTGGCTTCAGCAACACCCTGTTTCCATTCTGGGAGGCCATGTCTCCTGACAGCTAACCCTAACTTGGGTCTTAACCCTAATTTTCTCTTTGGACTGAAACATTTCCCTGTCCACATGGGGTACTAACTGGCAGTATGTTATACTCCTGAATGCCTACTCAGTCTGTTTTACCAATCTAGGCTTCACCAAAACCCTGGTTACATCCTGGGAAGCCAAGTCTCCCCAACCCTAACCCTAATTTGAGTCTCAACCCTCATTTCCTTTTTGGACTGAAACATACCGCCGTCCACAGATTGTGCCAAATGTAAGTATGGAAGACATCTTGATGCCCCACTCAGTCTGATTCAGGAAGTTAAGCTTCACCAAGGACCCGTTTCCAACCTGGGAAGCCACATCTCCCCAACCCTAACCCTAACTTGAGACTTAACCTGATTTTCTTGTGCAAATGTAACAAACCCCCATCCTCATGTTGTACTAAAAGACAGTAGGCACACAATTCCTTTGGCCCTCTCAGTCTGTTTCACCATGCTTGGCTTCAGCAACACCCTGTTTCCATTCTGGGAAGCCATGTCTCCTGACAGCTAACCCTAACTTGGGTCTTAACCCTAATTTTCTCTTTGGACTGAAACATTTCCCTGTCCACATGGTGTACTAACTGGCAGTATGTTATACTCCTGAATGCCTACTCAGTCTGTTTTACCAATCTAGGCTTCACCAAAACCCCGGTTACATCCTGGGAAGCCAAGTCTCCCCAACCCTAACCCTAATTTGAGTCTCAGGCCTCATTTCCTTTTGGGACTGAAACGTACTGCAGTCCACAGAGTGTACCAAATGTAAGTATGGAAGACATCTTGATGCCCCACTCAGTCTGATTCAGCAAGTTAGGCTTCACCAAGGACCCGTTTCCAACCTGGGAAGCCACATCTCCCCAACCCTAACCCTAACTTGAGACTTTACCTGATTTTCTTGTTGAAATGTAACAACCCCCCATCCTCATGTTCTACTAAAAGACAGTAGGCACACAATTCATTTTGCCCTCTCAGTCTGTTTCACCATGCTTGGCTTCAGCAACACCCTGTTTCCATTCTGGGAGGCCATGTCTCCTGACCGCTAACCCTAAGTTGGGTCTTAACCCTAATTTTTTCTTTGGACTGAAACATTTCCCTGTCCACATGGGGTACTAACTGGCAGTATGTTATACTCCGGATGGCCTACTCAGTCTGTTTTACCAATCTAGGCTTCGCCAAAACCCTGGTTACATCCTGGGAAGCCAAGTCTCCCCAACCCTAACCCTAATTTGAGTCTCAGGCCTCATTTCCTTTTGGGACTGAAACATACCGCCCTCCAGAGAGTGTACCAAATGTCAGTATGGAAGACATCTTGATGTCCCACTCAGTCTGATTCAGCAAGTTAGGCTTCACCAAGGACCCGTTTCCAACCTGGGAAGCCACATCTCCACAACCCTAACCCTAACTTGATACTTTACCTGATTTTCTTGTTGAAATGTAACAACCCCCCATCCTCATGTTCTACTAAAAGACAGTAGGCACACAATTCCTTTTGCCCTCTCAGTCTGTTTCACCATGCTTGGCTTCAGCAACACCCTGTTTCCATTCTGGGAGGCCATGTCTCCTGACCGCTAACCCTAACTTGGGTCTTAACCCTAATTTTTTCTTTGGACTGAAACATTTCCCTGTCCACATGGTGTACTAACTGGCAGTATGTTATACTCCGGATGGCCTACTCAGTCTGTTTTACCAATCTAGGCTTCGCCAAAACCCTGGTTACATCCTGGGAAGCCAAGTCTCCCCAACCCTAACCCTAATTTGAGTCTCAGGCCTAATTTCCTTTTTGGACTGAAACATACCGCCCTCCAGAGAGTGTACCAAATGTCAGTATGGAAGACATCTTGATGTCCCACTCAGTCTGATTCAGCAAGTTAGGCTTCACCAAGGACCCGTTTCCAACCTGGGAAGCCACATCTCCCCAACCCTAACCCTAACTTGAGACTTAACCTGATTTTCTTGTGCAAATGTAACAAACCCCCATCCTCATGTTGTACTAAAAGACAGTAGGCACACAATTCCTTTTGCCCTCTCAGTCTGTTTCACCATGCTTGGCTTCAGCAACACCCTGTTTCCATTCTGGGAGGCCATGTCTCCTGACCGCTAACCCTAACTTGGGTCTTAACCCTATTTTTTTCTTTGGACTGAAACATTTCCCTGTCCACATGGTGTACTAACTGGCAGTATGTTATACTACGGATGGCCTACTCAGTCTGTTTTACCAATCTAGGCTTCGCCAAAACCCTGGTTACATCCTGGGAAGCCAAGTCTCCCCAACCCTAACCCTAATTTGAGTCTCAGGCCTCATTTCCTTTTTGGACTGAAACATACCGCCGTCCACAGAGTGTACCAAATGTCAGTATGGAAGACATCTTGATGTCCCACTCAGTCTGATTCAGCAAGTTAGGCTTCACCAAGGACCCGTTTCCAACCTGGGAAGCCACATCTCCCCAACCCTAACCCTAACTTGAGACTTTACCTGATTTTCTTGTGCAAATGTAACAAACCCCCATCCTCATGTTGTACTAAAAGACAGTAGGTACACAATTCCTTTGGCCCTCTCAGTCTGTTTCACCATGCTTGGCTTCAGCAACACCCTGTTTCCATTCTGGGAGGCCATGTCTCCTGACAGCTAACCCTAACTTGGGTCTTAACCCTAATTTTCTCTTTGGACTGAAACATTTCCCTGTCCACATGGTGTACTAACTGGCAGTATGGTATACTCCTGAATGCCTACTCAGTCTGTTTTACCAATCTAGGCTTCACCAAAACCCTGGTTACATCCTGGGAAGCCAAGTCTCCCCAACCCTAACCCTAATTTGAGTCTCAGGCCTCATTTCCTTTTGGGACTGAAACGTACTGCGGTCCACAGAGTGTACCTAATGTAAGTATGGAAGACATCTTGATGCCCCACTCAGTCTGATTCAGCAAGTTAGGCTTCACCAAGGACCCGTTTCCAACCTGGGAAGCCACATCTCCCCAACCCTAACCCTAACTTGAGACTTTACCTGATTTTCTTGTTGAAATGTAACAACCCCCCATCCTCATGTTCTACTAAAAGACAGTAGGCACACAATTCATTTTGCCCTCTCAGTCTGTTTCACCATGCTTGGCTTCAGCAACACCCTGTTTCCATTCTGGGAGGCCATGTCTCCTGACCGCTAACCCTAAGTTGGGTCTTAACCCTAATTTTTTCTTTGGACTGAAACATTTCCCTGTCCATATGGTGTACTAACTGGCAGTATGTTATACTCCGGATGGCCTACTCAGTCTGTTTTACCAATCTAGGCTTCGCCAAAACCCTGGTTACATCCTGGGAAGCCAAGTCTCCCCAACCCTAACCCTAATTTGAGTCTCAGGCCTCATTTCCTTTTTGGACTGAAACATACCGCCCTCCAGAGAGTGTACCAAATGTCAGTATGGAAGACATCTTGATGTCCCACTCAGTCTGATTCAGCAAGTTAGGCTTCACCAAGGACCCGTTTCCAACCTGGGAAGCCACATCTCCACAACCCTAACCCTAACTTGAGACTTTACCTGATTTTCTTGTTGAAATGTAACAACCCCCCATCCTCATGTTCTACTAAAAGACAGTAGGCACACAATTCCTTTTGCCCTCTCAGTCTGTTTCACCATGCTTGGCTTCAGCAACACCCTGTTTCCATTCTGGGAGGCCATGTCTCCTGACCGCTAACCCTAACTTGGGTCTTAACCCTAATTTTTTCTTTGGACTGAAACATTTCCCTGTCCACATGGTGTACTAACTGGCAGTATGTTATACTCCGGATGGCCTACTCAGTCTGTTTTACCAATCTAGGCTTCGCCAAAACCCTGGTTACATCCTGGGAAGCCAAGTCTCCCCAACCCTAACCCTAATTTGAGTCTCAGGCCTCATTTCCTTTTTGGACTGAAACATACCGCCGTCCACAGAGTGTACCAAATGTCAGTATGGAAGACATCTTGATGTCCCACTCAGTCTGATTCAGCAAGTTAGGCTTCACCAAGGACCCGTTTCCAACCTGGGAAGCCACATCTCCCCAACCCTAACCCTAACTTGAGACTTAACCTGATTTTCTTGTGCAAATGTAACAAACCCCCATCCTCATGTTGTACTAAAAGACAGTAGGCACACAATTCCTTTGGCCCTCTCAGTCTGTTTCACCATGCTTGGCTTCAGCAACACCCTGTTTCCATTCTGGGAGGCCATGTCTCCTGACCGCTAACCCTAAGTTGGGTCTTAACCCTAATTTTTTCTTTGGACTGAAACATTTCCCTGTCCACATGGTGTACTAACTGGCAGTATGTTATACTCCGGATGGCCTACTCAGTCTGTTTTACCAATCTAGGCTTCGCCAAAACCCTGGTTACATCCTGGGAAGCCAAGTCTCCCCAACCCTAACCCTAATTTGAGTCTCAGGCCTAATTTCCTTTTTGGACTGAAACATACCGCCCTCCAGAGAGTGTACCAAATGTCAGTATGGAAGACATCTTGATGTCCCACTCAGTCTGATTCAGCAAGTTAGGCTTCACCAAGGACCCGTTTCCAACCTGGGAAGCCACATCTCCCCAACCCTAACCCTAACTTGAGACTTAACCTGATTTTCTTGTGCAAATGTAACAAACCCCCATCCTCATGTTGTACTAAAAGACAGTAGGCACACAATTCCTTTGGCCCTCTCAGTCTGTTTCACCATGCTTGGCTTCAGCAACACCCTGTTTCCATTCTGGGAAGCCATGTCTCCTGACAGCTAACCCTAACTTGGGTCTTAACCCTAATTTTCTCTTTGGACTGAAACATTTCCCTGTCCACATGGTGTACTAACTGGCAGTATGTTATACTCCTGAATGCCTACTCAGTCTGTTTTACCAATCTAGGCTTCACCAAAACCCCGGTTACATCCTGGGAAGCCAAGTCTCCCCAACCCTAACCCTAATTTGAGTCTCAGGCCTCATTTCCTTTTGGGACTGAAACGTACTGCAGTCCACAGAGTGTACCAAATGTAAGTATGGAAGACATCTTGATGCCCCACTCAGTCTGATTCAGCAAGTTAGGCTTCACCAAGGACCCGTTTCCAACCTGGGAAGCCACATCTCCCCAACCCTAACCCTAACTTGAGACTTTACCTGATTTTCTTGTTGAAATGTAACAACCCCCCATCCTCATGTTCTACTAAAAGACAGTAGGTACACAATTCCTTTGGCCCTCTCAGTCTGTTTCACCATGCTTGGCTTCAGCAACACCCTGTTATCATTCTGGGAGGCCATGTCTCCTGACAGCTAACCCTAACTTGGGTCTTAACCCTAATTTTCTCTTTGGACTGAAACATTTCCCTGTCCACATGGGGTACTAACTGGCAGTATGTTATACTCCTGAATGCCTACTCAGTCTGTTTTACCAATCTAGGCTTCACCAAAACCCTGGTTACATCCTGGGAAGCCAAGTCTCCCCAACCCTAACCCTAATTTGAGTCTCAACCCTCATTTCCTTTTTGGACTGAAACATACCGCCGTCCACAGATTGTGCCAAATGTAAGTATGGAAGACATCTTGATGCCCCACTCAGTCTGATTCAGGAAGTTAAGCTTCACCAAGGACCCGTTTCCAACCTGGGAAGCCACATCTCCCCAACCCTAACCCTAACTTGAGACTTAACCTGATTTTCTTGTGCAAATGTAACAAACCCCCATCCTCATGTTGTACTAAAAGACAGTAGGCACACAATTCCTTTGGCCCTCTCAGTCTGTTTCACCATGCTTGGCTTCAGCAACACCCTGTTTCCATTCTGGGAAGCCATGTCTCCTGACAGCTAACCCTAACTTGGGTCTTAACCCTAATTTTCTCTTTGGACTGAAACATTTCCCTGTCCACATGGTGTACTAACTGGCAGTATGTTATACTCCTGAATGCCTACTCAGTCTGTTTTACCAATCTAGGCTTCACCAAAACCCCGGTTACATCCTGGGAAGCCAAGTCTCCCCAACCCTAACCCTAATTTGAGTCTCAGGCCTCATTTCCTTTTGGGACTGAAACGTACTGCAGTCCACAGAGTGTACCAAATGTAAGTATGGAAGACATCTTGATGCCCCACTCAGTCTGATTCAGCAAGTTAGGCTTCACCAAGGACCCGTTTCCAACCTGGGAAGCCACATCTCCCCAACCCTAACCCTAACTTGAGACTTTACCTGATTTTCTTGTTGAAATGTAACAACCCCCCATCCTCATGTTCTACTAAAAGACAGTAGGCACACAATTCATTTTGCCCTCTCAGTCTGTTTCACCATGCTTGGCTTCAGCAACACCCTGTTTCCATTCTGGGAGGCCATGTCTCCTGACCGCTAACCCTAAGTTGGGTCTTAACCCTAATTTTTTCTTTGGACTGAAACATTTCCCTGTCCACATGGGGTACTAACTGGCAGTATGTTATACTCCGGATGGCCTACTCAGTCTGTTTTACCAATCTAGGCTTCGCCAAAACCCTGGTTACATCCTGGGAAGCCAAGTCTCCCCAACCCTAACCCTAATTTGAGTCTCAGGCCTCATTTCCTTTTGGGACTGAAACATACCGCCCTCCAGAGAGTGTACCAAATGTCAGTATGGAAGACATCTTGATGTCCCACTCAGTCTGATTCAGCAAGTTAGGCTTCACCAAGGACCCGTTTCCAACCTGGGAAGCCACATCTCCACAACCCTAACCCTAACTTGATACTTTACCTGATTTTCTTGTTGAAATGTAACAACCCCCCATCCTCATGTTCTACTAAAAGACAGTAGGCACACAATTCCTTTTGCCCTCTCAGTCTGTTTCACCATGCTTGGCTTCAGCAACACCCTGTTTCCATTCTGGGAGGCCATGTCTCCTGACCGCTAACCCTAACTTGGGTCTTAACCCTAATTTTTTCTTTGGACTGAAACATTTCCCTGTCCACATGGTGTACTAACTGGCAGTATGTTATACTCCGGATGGCCTACTCAGTCTGTTTTACCAATCTAGGCTTCGCCAAAACCCTGGTTACATCCTGGGAAGCCAAGTCTCCCCAACCCTAACCCTAATTTGAGTCTCAGGCCTAATTTCCTTTTTGGACTGAAACATACCGCCCTCCAGAGAGTGTACCAAATGTCAGTATGGAAGACATCTTGATGTCCCACTCAGTCTGATTCAGCAAGTTAGGCTTCACCAAGGACCCGTTTCCAACCTGGGAAGCCACATCTCCCCAACCCTAACCCTAACTTGAGACTTAACCTGATTTTCTTGTGCAAATGTAACAAACCCCCATCCTCATGTTGTACTAAAAGACAGTAGGCACACAATTCCTTTTGCCCTCTCAGTCTGTTTCACCATGCTTGGCTTCAGCAACACCCTGTTTCCATTCTGGGAGGCCATGTCTCCTGACCGCTAACCCTAACTTGGGTCTTAACCCTAATTTTTTCTTTGGACTGAAACATTTCCCTGTCCACATGGTGTACTAACTGGCAGTATGTTATACTCCGGATGGCCTACTCAGTCTGTTTTACCAATCTAGGCTTCGCCAAAACCCTGGTTACATCCTGGGAAGCCAAGTCTCCCCAACCCTAACCCTAATTTGAGTCTCAGGCCTAATTTCCTTTTTGGACTGAAACATACCGCCCTCCAGAGAGTGTACCAAATGTCAGTATGGAAGACATCTTGATGTCCCACTCAGTCTGATTCAGCAAGTTAGGCTTCACCAAGGACCCGTTTCCAACCTGGGAAGCCACATCTCCCCAACCCTAACCCTAACTTGAGACTTAACCTGATTTTCTTGTGCAAATGTAACAAACCCCCATCCTCATGTTGTACTAAAAGACAGTAGGCACACAATTCCTTTTGCCCTCTCAGTCTGTTTCACCATGCTTGGCTTCAGCAACACCCTGTTTCCATTCTGGGAGGCCATGTCTCCTGACCGCTAACCCTAACTTGGGTCTTAACCCTATTTTTTTCTTTGGACTGAAACATTTCCCTGTCCACATGGTGTACTAACTGGCAGTATGTTATACTACGGATGGCCTACTCAGTCTGTTTTACCAATCTAGGCTTCGCCAAAACCCTGGTTACATCCTGGGAAGCCAAGTCTCCCCAACCCTAACCCTAATTTGAGTCTCAGGCCTCATTTCCTTTTTGGACTGAAACATACCGCCGTCCACAGAGTGTACCAAATGTCAGTATGGAAGACATCTTGATGTCCCACTCAGTCTGATTCAGCAAGTTAGGCTTCACCAAGGACCCGTTTCCAACCTGGGAAGCCACATCTCCCCAACCCTAACCCTAACTTGAGACTTTACCTGATTTTCTTGTGCAAATGTAACAAACCCCCATCCTCATGTTGTACTAAAAGACAGTAGGTACACAATTCCTTTGGCCCTCTCAGTCTGTTTCACCATGCTTGGCTTCAGCAACACCCTGTTTCCATTCTGGGAGGCCATGTCTCCTGACAGCTAACCCTAACTTGGGTCTTAACCCTAATTTTCTCTTTGGACTGAAACATTTCCCTGTCCACATGGTGTACTAACTGGCAGTATGGTATACTCCTGAATGCCTACTCAGTCTGTTTTACCAATCTAGGCTTCACCAAAACCCTGGTTACATCCTGGGAAGCCAAGTCTCCCCAACCCTAACCCTAATTTGAGTCTCAGGCCTCATTTCCTTTTGGGACTGAAACGTACTGCGGTCCACAGAGTGTACCAAATGTAAGTATGGAAGACATCTTGATGCCCCACTCAGTCTGATTCAGCAAGTTAGGCTTCACCAAGGACCCGTTTCCAACCTGGGAAGCCACATCTCCCCAACCCTAACCCTAACTTGAGACTTAACCTGATTTTCTTGTTGAAATGTAACAACCCCCCATCCTCATGTTCTACTAAAAGACAGTAGGCACACAATTCATTTTGCCCTCTCAGTCTGTTTCACCATGCTTGGCTTCAGCAACACCCTGTTTCCATTCTGGGAGGCCATGTCTCCTGACCGCTAACCCTAAGTTGGGTCTTAACCCTAATTTTTTCTTTGGACTGAAACATTTCCCTGTCCACATGGTGTACTAACTGGCAGTATGTTATACTCCGGATGGCCTACTCAGTCTGTTTTACCAATCTAGGCTTCGCCAAAACCCTGGTTACATCCTGGGAAGCCAAGTCTCCCCAACCCTAACCCTAATTTGAGTCTCAGGCCTCATTTCCTTTTTGGACTGAAACATACCGCCCTCCAGAGAGTGTACCAAATGTCAGTATGGAAGACATCTTGATGTCCCACTCAGTCTGATTCAGCAAGTTAGGCTTCACCAAGGACCCGTTTCCAACCTGGGAAGCCACATCTCCACAACCCTAACCCTAACTTGATACTTTACCTGATTTTCTTGTTGAAATGTAACAACCCCCCATCCTCATGTTCTACTAAAAGACAGTAGGCACACAATTCCTTTTGCCCTCTCAGTCTGTTTCACCATGCTTGGCTTCAGCAACACCCTGTTTCCATTCTGGGAGGCCATGTCTCCTGACCGCTAACCCTAACTTGGGTCTTAACCCTAATTTTTTCTTTGGACTGAAACATTTCCCTGTCCACATGGTGTACTCACTGGCAGTATGTTATACTCCGGATGGCCTACTCAGTCTGTTTTACAAATCTAGGCTTCGCCAAAACCCTGGTTACATCCTGGGAAGCCAAGTCTCCCCAACCCTAACCCTAATTTGAGTCTCAGGCCTCATTTCCTTTTTGGACTGAAACATACCGCCGTCCACAGAGTGTACCAAATGTCAGTATGGAAGACATCTTGATGTCCCACTCAGTCTGATTCAGCAAGTTAGGCTTCACCAAGGACCCGTTTCCAACCTGGGAAGCCACATCTCCCCAACCCTAACCCTAACTTGAGACTTAACCTGATTTTCTTGTGCAAATGTAACAAACCCCCATCCTCATGTTGTACTAAAAGACAGTAGGCACACAATTCCTTTGGCCCTCTCAGTCTGTTTCACCATGCTTGGCTTCAGCAACACCCTGTTTCCATTCTGGGAGGCCATGTCTCCTGACCGCTAACCCTAAGTTGGGTCTTAACCCTAATTTTTTCTTTGGACTGAAACATTTCCCTGTCCACATGGTGTACTAACTGGCAGTATGTTATACTCCGGATGGCCTACTCAGTCTGTTTTACCAATCTAGGCTTCGCCAAAACCCTGGTTACATCCTGGGAAGCCAAGTCTCCCCAACCCTAACCCTAATTTGAGTCTCAGGCCTAATTTCCTTTTTGGACTGAAACATACCGCCCTCCAGAGAGTGTACCAAATGTCAGTATGGAAGACATCTTGATGTCCCACTCAGTCTGATTCAGCAAGTTAGGCTTCACCAAGGACCCGTTTCCAACCTGGGAAGCCACATCTCCCCAACCCTAACCCTAACTTGATACTTTACCTGATTTTCTTGTTGAAATGTAACAACCCCCCATCCTCATGTTCTACTAAAAGACAGTAGACACACAATTCATTTTGCCCTCTCAGTCTGTTTCACCATGCTTGGCTTCAGCAACACCCTGTTTCCATTCTGGGAGGCCATGTCTCCCGACCGCTAACCCTAACTTGGGTCTTAACCCTAATTTTTTCTTTGGACTGAAACATTTCCCTGTCCACATGGTGTACGAACTGGCAGTATGTTATACTCCGGATGGCCTACTCAGTCTGTTTTACCAATCTAGGCTTCGCCAAAACCCTGGTTACATCCTGGGAAGCCAAGTCTCCCCAACCCTAACCCTAATTTGAGTCTCAGGCCTAATTTCCTTTTTGGACTGAAACATACCGCCCTCCAGAGAGTGTACCAAATGTCAGTATGGAAGACATCTTGATGTCCCACTCAGTCTGATTCAGCAAGTTAGGCTTCACCAAGGACCCGTTTCCAACCTGGGAAGCCACATCTCCCCAACCCTAACCCTAACTTGATACTTTACCTGATTTTCTTGTGCAAATGTAACAAACCCCCATCCTCATGTTGTACTAAAAGACAGTAGGCACACAATTCATTTTGCCCTCTCAGTCTGTTTCACCATGCTTGGCTTCAGCAACACCCTGTTTCCATTCTGGGAGGCCATGTCTCCCGACCGCTAACCCTAACTTGGGTCTTAACCCTAATTTTTTCTTTGGACTGAAACATTTCCCTGTCCACATGGTGTACGAACTGGCAGTATGTTATACTACGGATGGCCTACTCAGTCTGTTTTACCAATCTAGGCTTCGCCAAAACCCTGGTTACATCCTGGGAAGCCAAGTCTCCCCAACCCTAACCCTAATTTGAGTCTCAGGCCTCATTTCCTTTTTGGACTGAAACATACCGCCGTCCACAGAGTGTACCAAATGTCAGTATGGAAGACATCTTGATGTCCCACTCAGTCTGATTCAGCAAGTTAGGCTTCACCAAGGCCCCGTTTCCAACCTGGCAAGCCACATCTCCCCAACCCTAACCCTAACTTGAGACTTTACCTGATTTTCTTGTGCAAATGTAACAAACCCCCATCCTCATGTTGTACTAAAAGACAGTAGGTACACAATTCCTTTGGCCCTCTCAGTCTGTTTCACCATGCTTGGCTTCAGCAACACCCTGTTTCCATTCTGGGAGGCCATGTCTCCTGACAGCTAACCCTAACTTGGGTCTTAACCCTAATTTTCTCTTTGGACTGAAACATTTCCCTGTCCACATGGGGTACTAACTGGCAGTATGTTATACTCCTGAATGCCTACTCAGTCTGTTTTACCAATCTAGGCTTCACCAAAACCCTGGTTACATCCTGGGAAGCCAAGTCTCCCCAACCCTAACCCTAATTTGAGTCTCAACCCTCATTTCCTTTTTGGACTGAAACATACCGCCGTCCACAGATTGTGCCAAATGTAAGTATGGAAGACATCTTGATGCCCCACTCAGTCTGATTCAGGAAGTTAAGCTTCACCAAGGACCCGTTTCCAACCTGGGAAGCCACATCTCCCCAACCCTAACCCTAACTTGAGACTTAACCTGATTTTCTTGTGCAAATGTAACAAACCCCCATCCTCATGTTGTACTAAAAGACAGTAGGCACACAATTCCTTTGGCCCTCTCAGTCTGTTTCACCATGCTTGGCTTCAGCAACACCCTGTTTCCATTCTGGGAAGCCATGTCTCCTGACAGCTAACCCTAACTTGGGTCTTAACCCTAATTTTCTCTTTGGACTGAAACATTTCCCTGTCCACATGGTGTACTAACTGGCAGTATGTTATACTCCTGAATGCCTACTCAGTCTGTTTTACCAATCTAGGCTTCACCAAAACCCCGGTTACATCCTGGGAAGCCAAGTCTCCCCAACCCTAACCCTAATTTGAGTCTCAGGCCTCATTTCCTTTTGGGACTGAAACGTACTGCAGTCCACAGAGTGTACCAAATGTAAGTATGGAAGACATCTTGATGCCCCACTCAGTCTGATTCAGCAAGTTAGGCTTCACCAAGGACCCGTTTCCAACCTGGGAAGCCACATCTCCCCAACCCTAACCCTAACTTGAGACTTTACCTGATTTTCTTGTTGAAATGTAACAACCCCCCATCCTCATGTTCTACTAAAAGACAGTAGGCACACAATTCATTTTGCCCTCTCAGTCTGTTTCACCATGCTTGGCTTCAGCAACACCCTGTTTCCATTCTGGGAGGCCATGTCTCCTGACCGCTAACCCTAAGTTGGGTCTTAACCCTAATTTTTTCTTTGGACTGAAACATTTCCCTGTCCACATGGGGTACTAACTGGCAGTATGTTATACTCCGGATGGCCTACTCAGTCTGTTTTACCAATCTAGGCTTCGCCAAAACCCTGGTTACATCCTGGGAAGCCAAGTCTCCCCAACCCTAACCCTAATTTGAGTCTCAGGCCTCATTTCCTTTTGGGACTGAAACATACCGCCCTCCAGAGAGTGTACCAAATGTCAGTATGGAAGACATCTTGATGTCCCACTCAGTCTGATTCAGCAAGTTAGGCTTCACCAAGGACCCGTTTCCAACCTGGGAAGCCACATCTCCACAACCCTAACCCTAACTTGATACTTTACCTGATTTTCTTGTTGAAATGTAACAACCCCCCATCCTCATGTTCTACTAAAAGACAGTAGGCACACAATTCCTTTTGCCCTCTCAGTCTGTTTCACCATGCTTGGCTTCAGCAACACCCTGTTTCCATTCTGGGAGGCCATGTCTCCTGACCGCTAACCCTAACTTGGGTCTTAACCCTAATTTTTTCTTTGGACTGAAACATTTCCCTGTCCACATGGTGTACGAACTGGCAGTATGTTATACTCCGGATGGCCTACTCAGTCTGTTTTACCAATCTAGGCTTCGCCAAAACCCTGGTTACATCCTGGGAAGCCAAGTCTCCCCAACCCTAACCCTAATTTGAGTCTCAGGCCTAATTTCCTTTTTGGACTGAAACATACCGCCCTCCAGAGAGTGTACCAAATGTCAGTATGGAAGACATCTTGATGTCCCACTCAGTCTGATTCAGCAAGTTAGGCTTCACCAAGGACCCGTTTCCAACCTGGGAAGCCACATCTCCCCAACCCTAACCCTAACTTGAGACTTAACCTGATTTTCTTGTGCAAATGTAACAAACCCCCATCCTCATGTTGTACTAAAAGACAGTAGGCACACAATTCCTTTTGCCCTCTCAGTCTGTTTCACCATGCTTGGCTTCAGCAACACCCTGTTTCCATTCTGGGAGGCCATGTCTCCTGACCGCTAACCCTAACTTGGGTCTTAACCCTATTTTTTTCTTTGGACTGAAACATTTCCCTGTCCACATGGTGTACTAACTGGCAGTATGTTATACTACGGATGGCCTACTCAGTCTGTTTTACCAATCTAGGCTTCGCCAAAACCCTGGTTACATCCTGGGAAGCCAAGTCTCCCCAACCCTAACCCTAATTTGAGTCTCAGGCCTCATTTCCTTTTTGGACTGAAACATACCGCCGTCCACAGAGTGTACCAAATGTCAGTATGGAAGACATCTTGATGTCCCACTCAGTCTGATTCAGCAAGTTAGGCTTCACCAAGGACCCGTTTCCAACCTGGGAAGCCACATCTCCCCAACCCTAACCCTAACTTGAGACTTTACCTGATTTTCTTGTGCAAATGTAACAAACCCCCATCCTCATGTTGTACTAAAAGACAGTAGGTACACAATTCCTTTGGCCCTCTCAGTCTGTTTCACCATGCTTGGCTTCAGCAACACCCTGTTTCCATTCTGGGAGGCCATGTCTCCTGACAGCTAACCCTAACTTGGGTCTTAACCCTAATTTTCTCTTTGGACTGAAACATTTCCCTGTCCACATGGTGTACTAACTGGCAGTATGGTATACTCCTGAATGCCTACTCAGTCTGTTTTACCAATCTAGGCTTCACCAAAACCCTGGTTACATCCTGGGAAGCCAAGTCTCCCCAACCCTAACCCTAATTTGAGTCTCAGGCCTCATTTCCTTTTGGGACTGAAACGTACTGCGGTCCACAGAGTGTACCTAATGTAAGTATGGAAGACATCTTGATGCCCCACTCAGTCTGATTCAGCAAGTTAGGCTTCACCAAGGACCCGTTTCCAACCTGGGAAGCCACATCTCCCCAACCCTAACCCTAACTTGAGACTTTACCTGATTTTCTTGTTGAAATGTAACAACCCCCCATCCTCATGTTCTACTAAAAGACAGTAGGCACACAATTCATTTTGCCCTCTCAGTCTGTTTCACCATGCTTGGCTTCAGCAACACCCTGTTTCCATTCTGGGAGGCCATGTCTCCTGACCGCTAACCCTAAGTTGGGTCTTAACCCTAATTTTTTCTTTGGACTGAAACATTTCCCTGTCCATATGGTGTACTAACTGGCAGTATGTTATACTCCGGATGGCCTACTCAGTCTGTTTTACCAATCTAGGCTTCGCCAAAACCCTGGTTACATCCTGGGAAGCCAAGTCTCCCCAACCCTAACCCTAATTTGAGTCTCAGGCCTCATTTCCTTTTTGGACTGAAACATACCGCCCTCCAGAGAGTGTACCAAATGTCAGTATGGAAGACATCTTGATGTCCCACTCAGTCTGATTCAGCAAGTTAGGCTTCACCAAGGACCCGTTTCCAACCTGGGAAGCCACATCTCCACAACCCTAACCCTAACTTGATACTTTACCTGATTTTCTTGTTGAAATGTAACAACCCCCCATCCTCATGTTCTACTAAAAGACAGTAGGCACACAATTCCTTTTGCCCTCTCAGTCTGTTTCACCATGCTTGGCTTCAGCAACACCCTGTTTCCATTCTGGGAGGCCATGTCTCCTGACCGCTAACCCTAACTTGGGTCTTAACCCTAATTTTTTCTTTGGACTGAAACATTTCCCTGTCCACATGGTGTACTAACTGGCAGTATGTTATACTACGGATGGCCTACTCAGTCTGTTTTACCAATCTAGGCTTCGCCAAAACCCTGGTTACATCCTGGGAAGCCAAGTCTCCCCAACCCTAACCCTAATTTGAGTCTCAGGCCTCATTTCCTTTTTGGACTGAAACATACCGCCGTCCACAGAGTGTACCAAATGTCAGTATGGAAGACATCTTGATGTCCCACTCAGTCTGATTCAGCAAGTTAGGCTTCACCAAGGACCCGTTTCCAACCTGGGAAGCCACATCTCCCCAACCCTAACCCTAACTTGAGACTTAACCTGATTTTCTTGTGCAAATGTAACAAACCCCCATCCTCATGTTGTACTAAAAGACAGTAGGCACACAATTCCTTTTGCCCTCTCAGTCTGTTTCACCATGCTTGGCTTCAGCAACACCCTGTTTCCATTCTGGGAGGCCATGTCTCCTGACCGCTAACCCTAACTTGGGTCTTAACCCTATTTTTTTCTTTGGACTGAAACATTTCCCTGTCCACATGGTGTACTAACTGGCAGTATGTTATACTACGGATGGCCTACTCAGTCTGTTTTACCAATCTAGGCTTCGCCAAAACCCTGGTTACATCCTGGGAAGCCAAGTCTCCCCAACCCTAACCCTAATTTGAGTCTCAGGCCTCATTTCCTTTTTGGACTGAAACATACCGCCGTCCACAGAGTGTACCAAATGTCAGTATGGAAGACATCTTGATGTCCCACTCAGTCTGATTCAGCAAGTTAGGCTTCACCAAGGACCCGTTTCCAACCTGGGAAGCCACATCTCCCCAACCCTAACCCTAACTTGATACTTTACCTGATTTTCTTGTTGAAATGTAACAACCCCCCATCCTCATGTTCTACTAAAAGACAGTAGACACACAATTCATTTTGCCCTCTCAGTCTGTTTCACCATGCTTGGCTTCAGCAACACCCTGTTTCCATTCTGGGAGGCCATGTCTCCCGACCGCTAACCCTAACTTGGGTCTTAACCCTAATTTTTTCTTTGGACTGAAACATTTCCCTGTCCACATGGTGTACGAACTGGCAGTATGTTATACTCCGGATGGCCTACTCAGTCTGTTTTACCAATCTAGGCTTCGCCAAAACCCTGGTTACATCCTGGGAAGCCAAGTCTCCCCAACCCTAACCCTAATTTGAGTCTCAGGCCTCATTTCCTTTTTGGACTGAAACATACCGCCCTCCAGAGAGTGTACCAAATGTCAGTATGGAAGACATCTTGATGTCCCACTCAGTCTGATTCAGCAAGTTAGGCTTCACCAAGGACCCGTTTCCAACCTGGCAAGCCACATCTCCCCAACCCTAACCCTAACTTGATACTTTACCTGATTTTCTTGTGCAAATGTAACAAACCCCCATCCTCATGTTGTACTAAAAGACAGTAGGCACACAATTCATTTTGCCCTCTCAGTCTGTTTCACCATGCTTGGCTTCAGCAACACCCTGTTTCCATTCTGGGAGGCCATGTCTCCCGACCGCTAACCCTAACTTGGGTCTTAACCCTAATTTTTTCTTTGGACTGAAACATTTCCCTGTCCACATGGTGTACGAACTGGCAGTATGTTATACTACGGATGGCCTACTCAGTCTGTTTTACCAATCTAGGCTTCGCCAAAACCCTGGTTACATCCTGGGAAGCCAAGTCTCCCCAACCCTAACCCTAATTTGAGTCTCAGGCCTCATTTCCTTTTGGGACTGAAACATACCGCCGTCCACAGAGTGTACCAAATGTCAGTATGGAAGACATCTTGATGTCCCACTCAGTCTGATTCAGCAAGTTAGGCTTCACCAAGGCCCCGTTTCCAACCTGGCAAGCCACATCTCCCCAACCCTAACCCTAACTTGAGACTTTACCTGATTTTCTTGTGCAAATGTAACAAACCCCCATCCTCATGTTGTACTAAAAGACAGTAGGTACACAATTCCTTTGGCCCTCTCAGTCTGTTTCACCATGCTTGGCTTCAGCAACACCCTGTTTCCATTCTGGGAGGCCATGTCTCCTGACAGCTAACCCTAACTTGGGTCTTAACCCTAATTTTCTCTTTGGACTGAAACATTTCCCTGTCCACATGGGGTACTAACTGGCAGTATGTTATACTCCTGAATGCCTACTCAGTCTGTTTTACCAATCTAGGCTTCACCAAAACCCTGGTTACATCCTGGGAAGCCAAGTCTCCCCAACCCTAACCCTAATTTGAGTCTCAGGCCTCATTTCCTTTTGGGACTGAAACGTACTGCGGTCCACAGAGTGTACCAAATGTAAGTATGGAAGACATCTTGATGCCCCACTCAGTCTGATTCAGCAAGTTAGGCTTCACCAAGGACCCGTTTCCAACCTGGGAAGCCACATCTCCCCAACCCTAACCCTAACTTGAGACTTAACCTGATTTTCTTGTTGAAATGTAACAACCCCCCATCCTCATGTTCTACTAAAAGACAGTAGGCACACAATTCATTTTGCCCTCTCAGTCTGTTTCACCATGCTTGGCTTCAGCAACACCCTGTTTCCATTCTGGGAGGCCATGTCTCCTGACCGCTAACCCTAAGTTGGGTCTTAACCCTAATTTTTTCTTTGGACTGAAACATTTCCCTGTCCACATGGTGTACTAACTGGCAGTATGTTATACTCCGGATGGCCTACTCAGTCTGTTTTACCAATCTAGGCTTCGCCAAAACCCTGGTTACATCCTGGGAAGCCAAGTCTCCCCAACCCTAACCCTAATTTGAGTCTCAGGCCTCATTTCCTTTTTGGACTGAAACATACCGCCGTCCACAGAGTGTACCAAATGTCAGTATGGAAGACATCTTGATGTCCCACTCAGTCTGATTCAGCAAGTTAGGCTTCACCAAGGACCCGTTTCCAACCTGGGAAGCCACATCTCCACAACCCTAACCCTAACTTGATACTTTACCTGATTTTCTTGTTGAAATGTAACAACCCCCCATCCTCATGTTCTACTAAAAGACAGTAGGCACACAATTCCTTTTGCCCTCTCAGTCTGTTTCACCATGCTTGGCTTCAGCAACACCCTGTTTCCATTCTGGGAGGCCATGTCTCCTGACCGCTAACCCTAACTTGGGTCTTAACCCTAATTTTTTCTTTGGACTGAAACATTTCCCTGTCCACATGGTGTACTCACTGGCAGTATGTTATACTCCGGATGGCCTACTCAGTCTGTTTTACAAATCTAGGCTTCGCCAAAACCCTGGTTACATCCTGGGAAGCCAAGTCTCCCCAACCCTAACCCTAATTTGAGTCTCAGGCCTCATTTCCTTTTTGGACTGAAACATACCGCCGTCCACAGAGTGTACCAAATGTCAGTATGGAAGACATCTTGATGTCCCACTCAGTCTGATTCAGCAAGTTAGGCTTCACCAAGGACCCGTTTCCAACCTGGGAAGCCACATCTCCCCAACCCTAACCCTAACTTGAGACTTAACCTGATTTTCTTGTGCAAATGTAACAAACCCCCATCCTCATGTTGTACTAAAAGACAGTAGGCACACAATTCCTTTGGCCCTCTCAGTCTGTTTCACCATGCTTGGCTTCAGCAACACCCTGTTTCCATTCTGGGAGGCCATGTCTCCTGACCGCTAACCCTAAGTTGGGTCTTAACCCTAATTTTTTCTTTGGACTGAAACATTTCCCTGTCCACATGGTGTACTAACTGGCAGTATGTTATACTCCGGATGGCCTACTCAGTCTGTTTTACCAATCTAGGCTTCGCCAAAACCCTGGTTACATCCTGGGAAGCCAAGTCTCCCCAACCCTAACCCTAATTTGAGTCTCAGGCCTAATTTCCTTTTTGGACTGAAACATACCGCCCTCCAGAGAGTGTACCAAATGTCAGTATGGAAGACATCTTGATGTCCCACTCAGTCTGATTCAGCAAGTTAGGCTTCACCAAGGACCCGTTTCCAACCTGGGAAGCCACATCTCCCCAACCCTAACCCTAACTTGATACTTTACCTGATTTTCTTGTTGAAATGTAACAACCCCCCATCCTCATGTTCTACTAAAAGACAGTAGACACACAATTCATTTTGCCCTCTCAGTCTGTTTCACCATGCTTGGCTTCAGCAACACCCTGTTTCCATTCTGGGAGGCCATGTCTCCCGACCGCTAACCCTAACTTGGGTCTTAACCCTAATTTTTTCTTTGGACTGAAACATTTCCCTGTCCACATGGTGTACGAACTGGCAGTATGTTATACTCCGGATGGCCTACTCAGTCTGTTTTACCAATCTAGGCTTCGCCAAAACCCTGGTTACATCCTGGGAAGCCAAGTCTCCCCAACCCTAACCCTAATTTGAGTCTCAGGCCTAATTTCCTTTTTGGACTGAAACATACCGCCCTCCAGAGAGTGTACCAAATGTCAGTATGGAAGACATCTTGATGTCCCACTCAGTCTGATTCAGCAAGTTAGGCTTCACCAAGGACCCGTTTCCAACCTGGGAAGCCACATCTCCCCAACCCTAACCCTAACTTGATACTTTACCTGATTTTCTTGTGCAAATGTAACAAACCCCCATCCTCATGTTGTACTAAAAGACAGTAGGCACACAATTCATTTTGCCCTCTCAGTCTGTTTCACCATGCTTGGCTTCAGCAACACCCTGTTTCCATTCTGGGAGGCCATGTCTCCCGACCGCTAACCCTAACTTGGGTCTTAACCCTAATTTTTTCTTTGGACTGAAACATTTCCCTGTCCACATGGTGTACGAACTGGCAGTATGTTATACTACGGATGGCCTACTCAGTCTGTTTTACCAATCTAGGCTTCGCCAAAACCCTGGTTACATCCTGGGAAGCCAAGTCTCCCCAACCCTAACCCTAATTTGAGTCTCAGGCCTCATTTCCTTTTTGGACTGAAACATACCGCCGTCCACAGAGTGTACCAAATGTCAGTATGGAAGACATCTTGATGTCCCACTCAGTCTGATTCAGCAAGTTAGGCTTCACCAAGGCCCCGTTTCCAACCTGGCAAGCCACATCTCCCCAACCCTAACCCTAACTTGAGACTTTACCTGATTTTCTTGTGCAAATGTAACAAACCCCCATCCTCATGTTGTACTAAAAGACAGTAGGTACACAATTCCTTTGGCCCTCTCAGTCTGTTTCACCATGCTTGGCTTCAGCAACACCCTGTTTCCATTCTGGGAGGCCATGTCTCCTGACAGCTAACCCTAACTTGGGTCTTAACCCTAATTTTCTCTTTGGACTGAAACATTTCCCTGTCCACATGGGGTACTAACTGGCAGTATGTTATACTCCTGAATGCCTACTCAGTCTGTTTTACCAATCTAGGCTTCACCAAAACCCTGGTTACATCCTGGGAAGCCAAGTCTCCCCAACCCTAACCCTAATTTGAGTCTCAACCCTCATTTCCTTTTTGGACTGAAACATACCGCCGTCCACAGATTGTGCCAAATGTAAGTATGGAAGACATCTTGATGCCCCACTCAGTCTGATTCAGGAAGTTAAGCTTCACCAAGGACCCGTTTCCAACCTGGGAAGCCACATCTCCCCAACCCTAACCCTAACTTGAGACTTAACCTGATTTTCTTGTGCAAATGTAACAAACCCCCATCCTCATGTTGTACTAAAAGACAGTAGGCACACAATTCCTTTGGCCCTCTCAGTCTGTTTCACCATGCTTGGCTTCAGCAACACCCTGTTTCCATTCTGGGAAGCCATGTCTCCTGACAGCTAACCCTAACTTGGGTCTTAACCCTAATTTTCTCTTTGGACTGAAACATTTCCCTGTCCACATGGTGTACTAACTGGCAGTATGTTATACTCCTGAATGCCTACTCAGTCTGTTTTACCAATCTAGGCTTCACCAAAACCCCGGTTACATCCTGGGAAGCCAAGTCTCCCCAACCCTAACCCTAATTTGAGTCTCAGGCCTCATTTCCTTTTGGGACTGAAACGTACTGCAGTCCACAGAGTGTACCAAATGTAAGTATGGAAGACATCTTGATGCCCCACTCAGTCTGATTCAGCAAGTTAGGCTTCACCAAGGACCCGTTTCCAACCTGGGAAGCCACATCTCCCCAACCCTAACCCTAACTTGAGACTTTACCTGATTTTCTTGTTGAAATGTAACAACCCCCCATCCTCATGTTCTACTAAAAGACAGTAGGCACACAATTCATTTTGCCCTCTCAGTCTGTTTCACCATGCTTGGCTTCAGCAACACCCTGTTTCCATTCTGGGAGGCCATGTCTCCTGACCGCTAACCCTAAGTTGGGTCTTAACCCTAATTTTTTCTTTGGACTGAAACATTTCCCTGTCCACATGGGGTACTAACTGGCAGTATGTTATACTCCGGATGGCCTACTCAGTCTGTTTTACCAATCTAGGCTTCGCCAAAACCCTGGTTACATCCTGGGAAGCCAAGTCTCCCCAACCCTAACCCTAATTTGAGTCTCAGGCCTCATTTCCTTTTGGGACTGAAACATACCGCCCTCCAGAGAGTGTACCAAATGTCAGTATGGAAGACATCTTGATGTCCCACTCAGTCTGATTCAGCAAGTTAGGCTTCACCAAGGACCCGTTTCCAACCTGGGAAGCCACATCTCCACAACCCTAACCCTAACTTGATACTTTACCTGATTTTCTTGTTGAAATGTAACAACCCCCCATCCTCATGTTCTACTAAAAGACAGTAGGCACACAATTCCTTTTGCCCTCTCAGTCTGTTTCACCATGCTTGGCTTCAGCAACACCCTGTTTCCATTCTGGGAGGCCATGTCTCCTGACCGCTAACCCTAACTTGGGTCTTAACCCTAATTTTTTCTTTGGACTGAAACATTTCCCTGTCCACATGGTGTACGAACTGGCAGTATGTTATACTCCGGATGGCCTACTCAGTCTGTTTTACCAATCTAGGCTTCGCCAAAACCCTGGTTACATCCTGGGAAGCCAAGTCTCCCCAACCCTAACCCTAATTTGAGTCTCAGGCCTAATTTCCTTTTTGGACTGAAACATACCGCCCTCCAGAGAGTGTACCAAATGTCAGTATGGAAGACATCTTGATGTCCCACTCAGTCTGATTCAGCAAGTTAGGCTTCACCAAGGACCCGTTTCCAACCTGGGAAGCCACATCTCCCCAACCCTAACCCTAACTTGAGACTTAACCTGATTTTCTTGTGCAAATGTAACAAACCCCCATCCTCATGTTGTACTAAAAGACAGTAGGCACACAATTCCTTTTGCCCTCTCAGTCTGTTTCACCATGCTTGGCTTCAGCAACACCCTGTTTCCATTCTGGGAGGCC
Organism: Heloderma suspectum; assembly: GCF_057233095.1. Taxonomy (NCBI): domain Eukaryota; kingdom Metazoa; phylum Chordata; class Lepidosauria; order Squamata; family Helodermatidae; genus Heloderma; species Heloderma suspectum. The sequence goes on from NC_139461.1 coordinate 149,394,010, forward strand.
ATGTCTCCTGACCGCTAACCCTAACTTGGGTCTTAACCCTATTTTTTTCTTTGGACTGAAACATTTCCCTGTCCACATGGTGTACTAACTGGCAGTATGTTATACTACGGATGGCCTACTCAGTCTGTTTTACCAATCTAGGCTTCGCCAAAACCCTGGTTACATCCTGGGAAGCCAAGTCTCCCCAACCCTAACCCTAATTTGAGTCTCAGGCCTCATTTCCTTTTTGGACTGAAACATACCGCCGTCCACAGAGTGTACCAAATGTCAGTATGGAAGACATCTTGATGTCCCACTCAGTCTGATTCAGCAAGTTAGGCTTCACCAAGGACCCGTTTCCAACCTGGGAAGCCACATCTCCCCAACCCTAACCCTAACTTGAGACTTTACCTGATTTTCTTGTGCAAATGTAACAAACCCCCATCCTCATGTTGTACTAAAAGACAGTAGGTACACAATTCCTTTGGCCCTCTCAGTCTGTTTCACCATGCTTGGCTTCAGCAACACCCTGTTTCCATTCTGGGAGGCCATGTCTCCTGACAGCTAACCCTAACTTGGGTCTTAACCCTAATTTTCTCTTTGGACTGAAACATTTCCCTGTCCACATGGTGTACTAACTGGCAGTATGGTATACTCCTGAATGCCTACTCAGTCTGTTTTACCAATCTAGGCTTCACCAAAACCCTGGTTACATCCTGGGAAGCCAAGTCTCCCCAACCCTAACCCTAATTTGAGTCTCAGGCCTCATTTCCTTTTGGGACTGAAACGTACTGCGGTCCACAGAGTGTACCAAATGTAAGTATGGAAGACATCTTGATGCCCCACTCAGTCTGATTCAGCAAGTTAGGCTTCACCAAGGACCCGTTTCCAACCTGGGAAGCCACATCTCCCCAACCCTAACCCTAACTTGAGACTTAACCTGATTTTCTTGTTGAAATGTAACAACCCCCCATCCTCATGTTCTACTAAAAGACAGTAGGCACACAATTCATTTTGCCCTCTCAGTCTGTTTCACCATGCTTGGCTTCAGCAACACCCTGTTTCCATTCTGGGAGGCCATGTCTCCTGACCGCTAACCCTAAGTTGGGTCTTAACCCTAATTTTTTCTTTGGACTGAAACATTTCCCTGTCCACATGGTGTACTAACTGGCAGTATGTTATACTCCGGATGGCCTACTCAGTCTGTTTTACCAATCTAGGCTTCGCCAAAACCCTGGTTACATCCTGGGAAGCCAAGTCTCCCCAACCCTAACCCTAATTTGAGTCTCAGGCCTCATTTCCTTTTTGGACTGAAACATACCGCCCTCCAGAGAGTGTACCAAATGTCAGTATGGAAGACATCTTGATGTCCCACTCAGTCTGATTCAGCAAGTTAGGCTTCACCAAGGACCCGTTTCCAACCTGGGAAGCCACATCTCCACAACCCTAACCCTAACTTGATACTTTACCTGATTTTCTTGTTGAAATGTAACAACCCCCCATCCTCATGTTCTACTAAAAGACAGTAGGCACACAATTCCTTTTGCCCTCTCAGTCTGTTTCACCATGCTTGGCTTCAGCAACACCCTGTTTCCATTCTGGGAGGCCATGTCTCCTGACCGCTAACCCTAACTTGGGTCTTAACCCTAATTTTTTCTTTGGACTGAAACATTTCCCTGTCCACATGGTGTACTAACTGGCAGTATGTTATACTACGGATGGCCTACTCAGTCTGTTTTACCAATCTAGGCTTCGCCAAAACCCTGGTTACATCCTGGGAAGCCAAGTCTCCCCAACCCTAACCCTAATTTGAGTCTCAGGCCTCATTTCCTTTTTGGACTGAAACATACCGCCGTCCACAGAGTGTACCAAATGTCAGTATGGAAGACATCTTGATGTCCCACTCAGTCTGATTCAGCAAGTTAGGCTTCACCAAGGACCCGTTTCCAACCTGGGAAGCCACATCTCCCCAACCCTAACCCTAACTTGAGACTTAACCTGATTTTCTTGTGCAAATGTAACAAACCCCCATCCTCATGTTGTACTAAAAGACAGTAGGCACACAATTCCTTTTGCCCTCTCAGTCTGTTTCACCATGCTTGGCTTCAGCAACACCCTGTTTCCATTCTGGGAGGCCATGTCTCCTGACCGCTAACCCTAACTTGGGTCTTAACCCTATTTTTTTCTTTGGACTGAAACATTTCCCTGTCCACATGGTGTACTAACTGGCAGTATGTTATACTACGGATGGCCTACTCAGTCTGTTTTACCAATCTAGGCTTCGCCAAAACCCTGGTTACATCCTGGGAAGCCAAGTCTCCCCAACCCTAACCCTAATTTGAGTCTCAGGCCTCATTTCCTTTTTGGACTGAAACATACCGCCGTCCACAGAGTGTACCAAATGTCAGTATGGAAGACATCTTGATGTCCCACTCAGTCTGATTCAGCAAGTTAGGCTTCACCAAGGACCCGTTTCCAACCTGGGAAGCCACATCTCCCCAACCCTAACCCTAACTTGAGACTTTACCTGATTTTCTTGTGCAAATGTAACAAACCCCCATCCTCATGTTGTACTAAAAGACAGTAGGTACACAATTCCTTTGGCCCTCTCAGTCTGTTTCACCATGCTTGGCTTCAGCAACACCCTGTTTCCATTCTGGGAGGCCATGTCTCCTGACAGCTAACCCTAACTTGGGTCTTAACCCTAATTTTCTCTTTGGACTGAAACATTTCCCTGTCCACATGGTGTACTAACTGGCAGTATGTTATACTCCTGAATGCCTACTCAGTCTGTTTTACCAATCTAGGCTTCACCAAAACCCTGGTTACATCCTGGGAAGCCAAGTCTCCCCAACCCTAACCCTAATTTGAGTCTCAGGCCTCATTTCCTTTTGGGACTGAAACGTACTGCGGTCCACAGAGTGTACCAAATGTAAGTATGGAAGACATCTTGATGCCCCACTCAGTCTGATTCAGCAAGTTAGGCTTCACCAAGGACCCGTTTCCAACCTGGGAAGCCACATCTCCCCAACCCTAACTCTAACTTGAGACTTTACCTGATTTTCTTGTTGAAATGTAACAACCCCCCATCCTCATGTTCTACTAAAAGACAGTAGGCACACAATTCATTTTGCCCTCTCAGTCTGTTTCACCATGCTTGGCTTCAGCAACACCCTGTTTCCATTCTGGGAGGCCATGTCTCCTGACCGCTAACCCTAACTTGGGTCTTAACCCTAATTTTTTCTTTGGACTGAAACATTTCCCTGTCCACATGGTGTACTAACTGGCAGTATGTTATACTCCGGATGGCCTACTCAGTCTGTTTTACCAATCTAGGCTTCGCCAAAACCCTGGTTACATCCTGGGAAGCCAAGTCTCCCCAACCCTAACCCTAATTTGAGTCTCAGGCCTAATTTCCTTTTTGGACTGAAACATACCGCCGTCCACAGAGTGTACCAAATGTCAGTATGGAAGACATCTTGATGTCCCACTCAGTCTGATTCAGCAAGTTAGGCTTCACCAAGGCCCCGTTTCCAACCTGGGAAGCCACATCTCCCCAACCCTAACCCTAACTTGAGACTTTACCTGATTTTCTTGTGCAAATGTAACAAACCCCCATCCTCATGTTGTACTAAAAGACAGTAGGTACACAATTCCTTTGGCCCTCTCAGTCTGTTTCACCATGCTTGGCTTCAGCAACACCCTGTTTCCATTCTGGGAGGCCATGTCTCCTGACAGCTAACCCTAACTTGGGTCTTAACCCTAATTTTCTCTTTGGACTGAAACATTTCCCTGTCCACATGGTGTACTAACTGGCAGTATGTTATACTCCTGAATGCCTACTCAGTCTGTTTTACCAATCTAGGCTTCACCAAAACCCTGGTTGCATCCTGGGAAGCCAAGTCTCCCCAACCCTAACCCTAATTTGAGTCTCAACCCTCATTTCCTTTTTGGACTGAAACATACCGCCGTCCACAGATTGTGCCAAATGTAAGTATGGAAGACATCTTGATGCCCCACTCAGTCTGATTCAGGAAGTTAAGCTTCACCAAGGACCCGTTTCCAACCTGGGAAGCCACATCTCCCCAACCCTAACCCTAACTTGAGACTTAACCTGATTTTCTTGTGCAAATGTAACAAACCCCCATCCTCATGTTGTACTAAAAGACAGTAGGCACACAATTCCTTTGGCCCTCTCAGTCTGTTTCACCATGCTTGGCTTCAGCAACACCCTGTTTCCATTCTGGGAAGCCATGTCTCCTGACAGCTAACCCTAACTTGGGTCTTAACCCTAATTTTCTCTTTGGACTGAAACATTTCCCTGTCCACATGGTGTACTAACTGGCAGTATGTTATACTCCTGAATGCCTACTCAGTCTGTTTTACCAATCTAGGCTTCACCAAAACCCCGGTTACATCCTGGGAAGCCAAGTCTCCCCAACCCTAACCCTAATTTGAGTCTCAGGCCTCATTTCCTTTTGGGACTGAAACGTACTGCAGTCCACAGAGTGTACCAAATGTAAGTATGGAAGACATCTTGATGCCCCACTCAGTCTGATTCAGCAAGTTAGGCTTCACCAAGGACCCGTTTCCAACCTGGGAAGCCACATCTCCCCAACCCTAACCCTAACTTGAGACTTTACCTGATTTTCTTGTTGAAATGTAACAACCCCCCATCCTCATGTTCTACTAAAAGACAGTAGGCACACAATTCATTTTGCCCTCTCAGTCTGTTTCACCATGCTTGGCTTCAGCAACACCCTGTTTCCATTCTGGGAGGCCATGTCTCCTGACCGCTAACCCTAAGTTGGGTCTTAACCCTAATTTTTTCTTTGGACTGAAACATTTCCCTGTCCACATGGGGTACTAACTGGCAGTATGTTATACTCCGGATGGCCTACTCAGTCTGTTTTACCAATCTAGGCTTCGCCAAAACCCTGGTTACATCCTGGGAAGCCAAGTCTCCCCAACCCTAACCCTAATTTGAGTCTCAGGCCTCATTTCCTTTTGGGACTGAAACATACCGCCCTCCAGAGAGTGTACCAAATGTCAGTATGGAAGACATCTTGATGTCCCACTCAGTCTGATTCAGCAAGTTAGGCTTCACCAAGGACCCGTTTCCAACCTGGGAAGCCACATCTCCACAACCCTAACCCTAACTTGATACTTTACCTGATTTTCTTGTTGAAATGTAACAACCCCCCATCCTCATGTTCTACTAAAAGACAGTAGGCACACAATTCCTTTTGCCCTCTCAGTCTGTTTCACCATGCTTGGCTTCAGCAACACCCTGTTTCCATTCTGGGAGGCCATGTCTCCTGACCGCTAACCCTAACTTGGGTCTTAACCCTAATTTTTTCTTTGGACTGAAACATTTCCCTGTCCACATGGTGTACTAACTGGCAGTATGTTATACTCCGGATGGCCTACTCAGTCTGTTTTACCAATCTAGGCTTCGCCAAAACCCTGGTTACATCCTGGGAAGCCAAGTCTCCCCAACCCTAACCCTAATTTGAGTCTCAGGCCTCATTTCCTTTTTGGACTGAAACATACCGCCCTCCAGAGAGTGTACCAAATGTCAGTATGGAAGACATCTTGATGTCCCACTCAGTCTGATTCAGCAAGTTAGGCTTCACCAAGGACCCGTTTCCAACCTGGGAAGCCACATCTCCCCAACCCTAACCCTAACTTGAGACTTAACCTGATTTTCTTGTGCAAATGTAACAAACCCCCATCCTCATGTTGTACTAAAAGACAGTAGGCACACAATTCCTTTTGCCCTCTCAGTCTGTTTCACCATGCTTGGCTTCAGCAACACCCTGTTTCTATTCTGGGAGGCCATGTCTCCTGACCGCTAACCCTAACTTGGGTCTTAACCCTATTTTTTTCTTTGGACTGAAACATTTCCCTGTCCACATGGTGTACTAACTGGCAGTATGTTATACTACGGATGGCCTACTCAGTCTGTTTTACCAATCTAGGCTTCACCAAAACCCTGGTTACATCCTGGGAAGCCAAGTCTCCCCAACCCTAACCCTAATTTGAGTCTCAGGCCTCATTTCCTTTTTGGACTGAAACATACCGCCGTCCACAGAGTGTACCAAATGTCAGTATGGAAGACATCTTGATGTCCCACTCAGTCTGATTCAGCAAGTTAGGCTTCACCAAGGACCCGTTTCCAACCTGGGAAGCCACATCTCCCCAACCCTAACCCTAACTTGAGACTTTACCTGATTTTCTTGTGCAAATGTAACAAACCCCCATCCTCATGTTGTACTAAAAGACAGTAGGTACACAATTCCTTTGGCCCTCTCAGTCTGTTTCACCATGCTTGGCTTCAGCAACACCCTGTTTCCATTCTGGGAGGCCATGTCTCCTGACAGCTAACCCTAACTTGGGTCTTAACCCTAATTTTCTCTTTGGACTGAAACATTTCCCTGTCCACATGGTGTACTAACTGGCAGTATGGTATACTCCTGAATGCCTACTCAGTCTGTTTTACCAATCTAGGCTTCACCAAAACCCTGGTTACATCCTGGGAAGCCAAGTCTCCCCAACCCTAACCCTAATTTGAGTCTCAGGCCTCATTTCCTTTTGGGACTGAAACGTACTGCGGTCCACAGAGTGTACCAAATGTAAGTATGGAAGACATCTTGATGCCCCACTCAGTCTGATTCAGCAAGTTAGGCTTCACCAAGGACCCGTTTCCAACCTGGGAAGCCACATCTCCCCAACCCTAACCCTAACTTGAGACTTTACCTGATTTTCTTGTTGAAATGTAACAACCCCCCATCCTCATGTTCTACTAAAAGACAGTAGGCACACAATTCATTTTGCCCTCTCAGTCTGTTTCACCATGCTTGGCTTCAGCAACACCCTGTTTCCATTCTGGGAGGCCATGTCTCCTGACCGCTAACCCTAAGTTGGGTCTTAACCCTAATTTTTTCTTTGGACTGAAACATTTCCCTGTCCACATGGTGTACTAACTGGCAGTATGTTATACTCCGGATGGCCTACTCAGTCTGTTTTACCAATCTAGGCTTCGCCAAAACCCTGGTTACATCCTGGGAAGCCAAGTCTCCCCAACCCTAACCCTAATTTGAGTCTCAGGCCTCATTTCCTTTTTGGACTGAAACATACCGCCCTCCAGAGAGTGTACCAAATGTCAGTATGGAAGACATCTTGATGTCCCACTCAGTCTGATTCAGCAAGTTAGGCTTCACCAAGGACCCGTTTCCAACCTGGGAAGCCACATCTCCACAACCCTAACCCTAACTTGATACTTTACCTGATTTTCTTGTTGAAATGTAACAACCCCCCATCCTCATGTTCTACTAAAAGACAGTAGGCACACAATTCCTTTTGCCCTCTCAGTCTGTTTCACCATGCTTGGCTTCAGCAACACCCTGTTTCCATTCTGGGAGGCCATGTCTCCTGACCGCTAACCCTAACTTGGGTCTTAACCCTAATTTTTTCTTTGGACTGAAACATTTCCCTGTCCACATGGTGTACTAACTGGCAGTATGTTGTACTACGGATGGCCTACTCAGTCTGTTTTACCAATCTAGGCTTCGCCAAAACCCTGGTTACATCCTGGGAAGCCAAGTCTCCCCAACCCTAACCCTAATTTGAGTCTCAGGCCTCATTTCCTTTTTGGACTGAAACATACCGCCGTCCACAGAGTGTACCAAATGTCAGTATGGAAGACATCTTGATGTCCCACTCAGTCTGATTCAGCAAGTTAGGCTTCACCAAGGACCCGTTTCCAACCTGGGAAGCCACATCTCCCCAACCCTAACCCTAACTTGAGACTTAACCTGATTTTCTTGTGCAAATGTAACAAACCCCCATCCTCATGTTGTACTAAAAGACAGTAGGCACACAATTCCTTTTGCCCTCTCAGTCTGTTTCACCATGCTTGGCTTCAGCAACACCCTGTTTCCATTCTGGGAGGCCATGTCTCCTGACCGCTAACCCTAACTTGGGTCTTAACCCTATTTTTTTCTTTGGACTGAAACATTTCCCTGTCCACATGGTGTACTAACTGGCAGTATGTTATACTACGGATGGCCTACTCAGTCTGTTTTACCAATCTAGGCTTCGCCAAAACCCTGGTTACATCCTGGGAAGCCAAGTCTCCCCAACCCTAACCCTAATTTGAGTCTCAGGCCTCATTTCCTTTTTGGACTGAAACATACCGCCGTCCACAGAGTGTACCAAATGTCAGTATGGAAGACATCTTGATGTCCCACTCAGTCTGATTCAGCAAGTTAGGCTTCACCAAGGACCCGTTTCCAACCTGGGAAGCCACATCTCCCCAACCCTAACCCTAACTTGAGACTTTACCTGATTTTCTTGTGCAAATGTAACAAACCCCCATCCTCATGTTGTACTAAAAGACAGTAGGTACACAATTCCTTTGGCCCTCTCAGTCTGTTTCACCATGCTTGGCTTCAGCAACACCCTGTTTCCATTCTGGGAGGCCATGTCTCCTGACAGCTAACCCTAACTTGGGTCTTAACCCTAATTTTCTCTTTGGACTGAAACATTTCCCTGTCCACATGGTGTACTAACTGGCAGTATGTTATACTCCTGAATGCCTACTCAGTCTGTTTTACCAATCTAGGCTTCACCAAAACCCTGGTTACATCCTGGGAAGCCAAGTCTCCCCAACCCTAACCCTAATTTGAGTCTCAGGCCTCATTTCCTTTTGGGACTGAAACGTACTGCGGTCCACAGAGTGTACCAAATGTAAGTATGGAAGACATCTTGATGCCCCACTCAGTCTGATTCAGCAAGTTAGGCTTCACCAAGGACCCGTTTCCAACCTGGGAAGCCACATCTCCCCAACCCTAACTCTAACTTGAGACTTTACCTGATTTTCTTGTTGAAATGTAACAACCCCCCATCCTCATGTTCTACTAAAAGACAGTAGGCACACAATTCATTTTGCCCTCTCAGTCTGTTTCACCATGCTTGGCTTCAGCAACACCCTGTTTCCATTCTGGGAGGCCATGTCTCCTGACCGCTAACCCTAAGTTGGGTCTTAACCCTAATTTTTTCTTTGGACTGAAACATTTCCCTGTCCACATGGTGTACTAACTGGCAGTATGTTATACTCCGGATGGCCTACTCAGTCTGTTTTACCAATCTAGGCTTCGCCAAAACCCTGGTTACATCCTGGGAAGCCAAGTCTCCCCAACCCTAACCCTAATTTGAGTCTCAGGCCTAATTTCCTTTTTGGACTGAAACATACCGCCGTCCACAGAGTGTACCAAATGTCAGTATGGAAGACATCTTGATGTCCCACTCAGTCTGATTCAGCAAGTTAGGCTTCACCAAGGCCCCGTTTCCAACCTGGGAAGCCACATCTCCCCAACCCTAACCCTAACTTGAGACTTTACCTGATTTTCTTGTGCAAATGTAACAAACCCCCATCCTCATGTTGTACTAAAAGACAGTAGGTACACAATTCCTTTGGCCCTCTCAGTCTGTTTCACCATGCTTGGCTTCAGCAACACCCTGTTTCCATTCTGGGAGGCCATGTCTCCTGACAGCTAACCCTAACTTGGGTCTTAACCCTAATTTTCTCTTTGGACTGAAACATTTCCCTGTCCACATGGTGTACTAACTGGCAGTATGTTATACTCCTGAATGCCTACTCAGTCTGTTTTACCAATCTAGGCTTCACCAAAACCCTGGTTACATCCTGGGAAGCCAAGTCTCCCCAACCCTAACCCTAATTTGAGTCTCAACCCTCATTTCCTTTTTGGACTGAAACATACCGCCGTCCACAGATTGTGCCAAATGTAAGTATGGAAGACATCTTGATGCCCCACTCAGTCTGATTCAGGAAGTTAAGCTTCACCAAGGACCCGTTTCCAACCTGGGAAGCCACATCTCCCCAACCCTAACCCTAACTTGAGACTTAACCTGATTTTCTTGTGCAAATGTAACAAACCCCCATCCTCATGTTGTACTAAAAGACAGTAGGCACACAATTCCTTTGGCCCTCTCAGTCTGTTTCACCATGCTTGGCTTCAGCAACACCCTGTTTCCATTCTGGGAAGCCATGTCTCCTGACAGCTAACCCTAACTTGGGTCTTAACCCTAATTTTCTCTTTGGACTGAAACATTTCCCTGTCCACATGGTGTACTAACTGGCCGTATGTTATACTCCTGAATGCCTACTCAGTCTGTTTTACCAATCTAGGCTTCACCAAAACCCCGGTTACATCCTGGGAAGCCAAGTCTCCCCAACCCTAACCCTAATTTGAGTCTCAGGCCTCATTTCCTTTTGGGACTGAAACGTACTGCGGTCCACAGAGTGTACCAAATGTCAGTATGGAAGACATCTTGATGCCCCACTCAGTCTGATTCAGCAAGTTAGGCTTCACCAAGGACCCGTTTCCAACCTGGGAAGCCACATCTCCCCAACCCTAACCCTAACTTGAGACTTTACCTGATTTTCTTGTTGAAATGTAACAACCCCCCATCCTCATGTTCTACTAAAAGACAGTAGGCACACAATTCATTTTGCCCTCTCAGTCTGTTTCACCATGCTTGGCTTCAGCAACACCCTGTTTCCATTCTGGGAGGCCATGTCTCCTGACCGCTAACCCTAAGTTGGGTCTTAACCCTAATTTTTTCTTTGGACTGAAACATTTCCCTGTCCACATGGTGTACTAACTGGCAGTATGTTATACTCCGGATGGCCTACTCAGTCTGTTTTACCAATCTAGGCTTCGCCAAAACCCTGGTTACATCCTGGGAAGCCAAGTCTCCCCAACCCTAACCCTAATTTGAGTCTCAGGCCTAATTTCCTTTTTGGACTGAAACATACCGCCCTCCAGAGAGTGTACCAAATGTCAGTATGGAAGACATCTTGATGTCCCACTCAGTCTGATTCAGCAAGTTAGGCTTCACCAAGGACCCGTTTCCAACCTGGGAAGCCACATCTCCCCAACCCTAACCCTAACTTGATACTTTACCTGATTTTCTTGTTGAAATGTAACAACCCCCCATCCTCATGTTCTACTAAAAGACAGTAGGCACACAATTCATTTTGCCCTCTCAGTCTGTTTCACCATGCTTGGCTTCAGCAACACCCTGTTTCCATTCTGGGAGGCCATGTCTCCCGACCGCTAACCCTAACTTGGGTCTTAACCCTAATTTTTTCTTTGGACTGAAACATTTCCCTGTCCACATGGTGTACGAACTGGCAGTATGTTATACTACGGATGGCCTACTCAGTCTGTTTTACCAATCTAGGCTTCGCCAAAACCCTGGTTACATCCTGGGAAGCCAAGTCTCCCCAACCCTAACCCTAATTTGAGTCTCAGGCCTCATTTCCTTTTGGGACTGAAACATACCGCCGTCCACAGAGTGTACCAAATGTCAGTATGGAAGACATCTTGATGTCCCACTCAGTCTGATTCAGCAAGTTAGGCTTCACCAAGGACCCGTTTCCAACCTGGCAAGCCACATCTCCCCAACCCTAACCCTAACTTGAGACTTAACCTGATTTTCTTGTGCAAATGTAACAAACCCCCATCCTCATGTTGTACTAAAAGACAGTAGGCACACAATTCCTTTTGCCCTCTCAGTCTGTTTCACCATGCTTGGCTTCAGCAACACCCTGTTTCCATTCTGGGAGGCCATGTCTCCTGACCGCTAACCCTAACTTGGGTCTTAACCCTAATTTTTTCTTTGGACTGAAACATTTCCCTGTCCACATGGTGTACTAACTGGCAGTATGTTATACTACGGATGGCCTACTCAGTCTGTTTTACCAATCTAGGCTTCGCCAAAACCCTGGTTACATCCTGGGAAGCCAAGTCTCCCCAACCCTAACCCTAATTTGAGTCTCAGGCCTCATTTCCTTTTTGGACTGAAACATACCGCCGTCCACAGAGTGTACCAAATGTCAGTATGGAAGACATCTTGATGTCCCACTCAGTCTGATTCAGCAAGTTAGGCTTCACCAAGGACCCGTTTCCAACCTGGGAAGCCACATCTCCCCAACCCTAACCCTAACTTGAGACTTTACCTGATTTTCTTGTGCAAATGTAACAAACCCCCATCCTCATGTTGTACTAAAAGACAGTAGGTACACAATTCCTTTGGCCCTCTCAGTCTGTTTCACCATGCTTGGCTTCAGCAACACCCTGTTTCCATTCTGGGAGGCCATGTCTCCTGACAGCTAACCCTAACTTGGGTCTTAACCCTAATTTTCTCTTTGGACTGAAACATTTCCCTGTCCACATGGTGTACTAACTGGCAGTATGTTATACTCCTGAATGCCTACTCAGTCTGTTTTACCAATCTAGGCTTCACCAAAACCCTGGTTACATCCTGGGAAGCCAAGTCTCCCCAACCCTAACCCTAATTTGAGTCTCAACCCTCATTTCCTTTTTGGACTGAAACATACCGCCGTCCACAGGTTGTGCCAAATGTAAGTATGGAAGACATCTTGATGCCCCACTCAGTCTGATTCAGGAAGTTAAGCTTCACCAAGGACCCGTTTCCAACCTGGGAAGCCACATCTCCCCAACCCTAACCCTAACTTGAGACTTAACCTGATTTTCTTGTGCAAATGTAACAAACCCCCATCCTCATGTTGTACTAAAAGACAGTAGGCACACAATTCCTTTGGCCCTCTCAGTCTGTTTCACCATGCTTGGCTTCAGCAACACCCTGTTTCCATTCTGGGAAGCCATGTCTCCTGACCGCTAACCCTAACTTGGGTCTTAACCCTAATTTTCTCTTTGGACTGAAACATTTCCCTGTCCACATGGTGTACTAACTGGCAGTATGTTATACTCCGGATGGCCTACTCAGTCTGTTTTACCAATCTAGGCTTCGCCAAAACCCTGGTTACATCCTGGGAAGCCAAGTCTCCCCAACCTTAACCCTAATTTGAGTCTCAGGCCTAATTTCCTTTTTGGACTGAAACATACCGCCCTCCAGAGAGTGTACCAAATGTCAGTATGGAAGACATCTTGATGTCCCACTCAGTCTGATTCAGCAAGTTAGGCTTCACCAAGGACCCGTTTCCAACCTGGGAAGCCACATCTCCCCAACCCTAACCCTAACTTGATACTTTACCTGATTTTCTTGTTGAAATGTAACAACCCCCCATCCTCATGTTCTACTAAAAGACAGTAGGCACACAATTCCTTTTGCCCTCTCAGTCTGTTTCACCATGCTTGGCTTCAGCAACACCCTGTTTCCATTCTGGGAGGCCATGTCTCCCGACCGCTAACCCTAACTTGGGTCTTAACCCTAATTTTTTCTTTGGACTGAAACATTTCCCTGTCCACATGGTGTACGAACTGGCAGTATGTTATACTCCTGAATGCCTACTCAGTCTGTTTTACCAATCTAGGCTTCGCCAAAACCCTGGTTACATCCTGGGAAGCCAAGTCTCCCCAACCCTAACCCTAATTTGAGTCTCAGGCCTCATTTCCTTTTGGGACTGAAACATACCGCCGTCCACAGAGTGTACCAAATGTCAGTATGGAAGACATCTTGATGTCCCACTCAGTCTGATTCAGCAAGTTAGGCTTCACCAAGGACCCGTTTCCAACCTTGCAAGCCACATCTCCCCATCCCTAACCCTAACTTGAGACTTAACCTGATTTTCTTGTGCAAATGTAACAAACCCCCATCCTCATGTTGTACTAAAAGACAGTAGGCACACAATTCCTTTGGCCCTCTCAGTCTGTTTCACCATGCTTGGCTTCAGCAACACCCTGTTTCCATTCTGGAAAGCCATGTCTCCTGACAGCTAACCCTAACTTGGGTCTTAACCCTAATTTTCTCTTTGGACTGAAACATTTCCCTGTCCACATGGTGTACTAACTGGCAGTATGTTATACTCCGGATGGCCTACTCAGTCTGTTTTACCAATCTAGGCTTCGCCAAAACCCTGGTTACATCCTGGGAAGCCAAATCTCCCCAACCCTAACCCTAATTTGAGTCTCAACCCTCATTTCCTTTTTGGACTGAAACATACCGCCGTCCACAGAGTGTACCAAATGTCAGTATGGAAGACATCTTGATGTCCCACTCAGTCTGATTCAGCAAGTTAGGCTTCACCAAGGACCCGTTTCCAACCTGGGAAGCCACATCTCCCCAACCCTAACCCTAACTTGAGACTTTACCTGATTTTCTTGTGCAAATGTAACAAACCCCCATCCTCATGTTGTACTAAAAGACAGTAGGCACACAATTCCTTTGGCCCTCTCAGTCTGTTTCACCATGCTTGGCTTCAGCAACACCCTGTTTCCATTCTGGAAAGCCATGTCTCCTGACAGCTAACCCTAACTTGGGTCTTAACCCTAATTTTCTCTTTGGACTGAAACATTTCCCTGTCCACATGGGGTACTAACTGGCAGTATGTTATACTCCTGAATGCCTACTCAGTCTGTTTTACCAATCTAGGCTTCACCAAAACCCTGGTTACATCCTGGGAAGCCAAGTCTCCCCAACCCTAACCCTAATTTGAGTCTCAACCCTCATTTCCTTTTTGGACTGAAACATACCGCCGTCCACAGATTGTGCCAAATGTAAGTATGGAAGACATCTTGATGCCCCACTCAGTCTGATTCAGGAAGTTAAGCTTCACCAAGGACCCGTTTCCAACCTGGGAAGCCACATCTCCCCAACCCTAACCCTAACTTGAGACTTAACCTAATTTTCTTGTGCAAATGTAACAAACCCCCATCCTCATGTTGTACTAAAAGACAGTAGGCACACAATTCCTTTGGCCCTCTCAGTCTGTTTCACCATGCTTGGCTTCAGCAACACCCTGTTTCCATTCTGGGAAGCCATGTCTCCTGACAGCTAACCCTAACTTGGGTCTTAACCCTAATTTTCTCTTTGGACTGAAACATTTCCCTGTCCACATGGTGTACTAACTGGCAGTATGTTATACTCCTGAATGCCTACTCAGTCTGTTTTACCAATCTAGGCTTCACCAAAACCCCGGTTACATCCTGGGAAGCCAAGTCTCCCCAACCCTAACCCTAATTTGAGTCTCAGGCCTCATTTCCTTTTGGGACTGAAACGTACTGCGGTCCACAGAGTGTACCAAATGTAAGTATGGAAGACATCTTGATGCCCCACTCAGTCTGATTCAGCAAGTTAGGCTTCACCAAGGACCCGTTTCCAACCTGGGAAGCCACATCTCCCCAACCCTAACCCTAACTTGAGACTTTACCTGATTTTCTTGTTGAAATGTAACAACCCCCCATCCTCATGTTCTACTAAAAGACAGTAGGCACACAATTCATTTTGCCCTCTCAGTCTGTTTCACCATGCTTGGCTTCAGCAACACCCTGTTTCCATTCTGGGAGGCCATGTCTCCTGACCGCTAACCCTAAGTTGGGTCTTAACCCTAATTTTTTCTTTGGACTGAAACATTTCCCTGTCCACATGGTGTACTAACTGGCAGTATGTTATACTCCGGATGGCCTACTCAGTCTGTTTTACCAATCTAGGCTTCGCCAAAACCCTGGTTACATCCTGGGAAGCCAAGTCTCCCCAACCCTAACCCTAATTTGAGTCTCAGGCCTAATTTCCTTTTTGGACTGAAACATACCGCCCTCCAGAGAGTGTACCAAATGTCAGTATGGAAGACATCTTGATGTCCCACTCAGTCTGATTCAGCAAGTTAGGCTTCACCAAGGACCCGTTTCCAACCTGGGAAGCCACATCTCCACAACCCTAACCCTAACTTGATACTTTACCTGATTTTCTTGTTGAAATGTAACAACCCCCCATCCTCATGTTCTACTAAAAGACAGTAGGCACACAATTCCTTTTGCCCTCTCAGTCTGTTTCACCATGCTTGGCTTCAGCAACACCCTGTTTCCATTCTGGGAGGCCATGTCTCCTGACCGCTAACCCTAACTTGGGTCTTAACCCTAATTTTTTCTTTGGACTGAAACATTTCCCTGTCCACATGGTGTACTAACTGGCAGTATGTTATACTACGGATGGCCTACTCAGTCTGTTTTACCAATCTAGGCTTCGCCAAAACCCTGGTTACATCCTGGGAAGCCAAGTCTCCCCAACCCTAACCCTAATTTGAGTCTCAGGCCTCATTTCCTTTTTGGACTGAAACATACCGCCGTCCACAGAGTGTACCAAATGTCAGTATGGAAGACATCTTGATGTCCCACTCAGTCTGATTCAGCAAGTTAGGCTTCACCAAGGACCCGTTTCCAACCTGGGAAGCCACATCTCCCCAACCCTAACCCTAACTTGAGACTTTACCTGATTTTCTTGTGCAAATGTAACAAACCCCCATCCTCATGTTGTACTAAAAGACAGTAGGTACACAATTCCTTTGGCCCTCTCAGTCTGTTTCACCATGCTTGGCTTCAGCAACACCCTGTTTCCATCCTGGGAGGCCATGTCTCCTGACAGCTAACCCTAACTTGGGTCTTAACCCTAATTTTCTCTTTGGACTGAAACATTTCCCTGTCCACATGGTGTACTAACTGGCAGTATGTTATACTCCTGAATGCCTACTCAGTCTGTTTTACCAATCTAGGCTTCACCAAAACCCTGGTTACATCCTGGGAAGCCAAGTCTCCCCAACCCTAACCCTAATTTGAGTCTCAACCCTCATTTCCTTTTTGGACTGAAACATACCGCCGTCCACAGATTGTGCCAAATGTAAGTATGGAAGACATCTTGATGCCCCACTCAGTCTGATTCAGGAAGTTAAGCTTCACCAAGGACCCGTTTCCAACCTGGGAAGCCACATCTCCCCAACCCTAACCCTAACTTGAGACTTAACCTGATTTTCTTGTGCAAATGTAACAAACCCCCATCCTCATGTTGTACTAAAAGACAGTAGGCACACAATTCCTTTGGCCCTCTCAGTCTGTTTCACCATGCTTGGCTTCAGCAACACCCTGTTTCCATTCTGGGAAGCCATGTCTCCTGACAGCTAACCCTAACTTGGGTCTTAACCCTAATTTTCTCTTTGGACTGAAACATGTCCCTGTCCACATGGTGTACTAACTGGCAGTATGTTATACTCCGGATGGCCTACTCAGTCTGTTTTACCAATCTAGGCTTCGCCAAAACCCTGGTTACATCCTGGGAAGCCAAGTCTCCCCAACCCTAACCCTAATTTGAGTCTCAGGCCTCATTTCCTTTTTGGACTGAAACATACCGCCCTCCAGAGAGTGTACCAAATGTCAGTATGGAAGACATCTTGATGTCCCACTCAGTCTGATTCAGCAAGTTAGGCTTCACCAAGGACCCGTTTCCAACCTGGGAAGCCACATCTCCCCAACCCTAACCCTAACTTGATACTTTACCTGATTTTCTTGTTGAAATGTAACAACCCCCCATCCTCATGTTCTACTAAAAGACAGTAGGCACACAATTACTTTTACCCTCTCAGTCTGTTTCACCATGCTTGGCTTCAGCAACACCCTGTTTCCATTCTGGGAAGCCATGTCTCCTGACAGCTAACCCTAACTTGGGTCTTAACCCTAATTTTCTCTTTGGACTGAAACATGTCCCTGTCAACATGGTGTACTCACTGGCAGTATGTTATACTCCGGATGGCCTACTCAGTCTGTTTTACCAATCTAGGCTTCGCCAAAACCCTGGTTACATCCTGGGAAGCCAAGTCTCCCCAACCCTAACCCTAATTTGAGTCTCAGGCCTCATTTCCTTTTGGGACTGAAACATACCGCCGTCCACAGAGTGTACCAAATGTCAGTATGGAAGACATCTTGATGTCCCACTCAGTCTGATTCAGCAAGTTAGGCTTCACCAAGGACCCGTTTCCAACCTGGAAAGCCACATCTCCCCAACCCTAACCCTAACTTGAGACTTAACCTGATTTTCTTGTGCAAATGTAACAAACCCCCATCCTCATGTTGTACTAAAAGACAGTAGGCACACAATTCCTTTGGCCCTCTCAGTCTGTTTCACCATGCTTGGCTTCAGCAACACCCTGTTTCCATTCTGGAAAGCCATGTCTCCTGACAGCTAACCCTAACTTGGGTCTTAACCCTAATTTTCTCTTTGGACTGAAACATTTCCCTGTCCACATGGTGTACTAACTGGCAGTATGTTATACTCCGGATGGCCTACTCAGTCTGTTTTACCAATCTAGGCTTCGCCAAAACCCTGGTTACATCCTGGGAAGCCAAGTCTCCCCAACCCTAACCCTAATTTGAGTCTCAGGCCTAATTTCCTTTTTGGACTGAAACATACCGCCCTCCAGAGAGTGTACCAAATGTCAGTATGGAAGACATCTTGATGTCCCACTCAGTCTGATTCAGCAAGTTAGGCTTCACCAAGGACCCGTTTCCAACCTGGGAAGCCACATCTCCCCAACCCTAACCCTAACTTGAGACTTTACCTGATTTTCTTGTTGAAATGTAACAACCCCCCATCCTCATGTTCTACTAAAAGACAGTAGGCACACAATTCATTTTGCCCTCTCAGTCTGTTTCACCATGCTTGGCTTCAGCAACACCCTGTTTCCATTCTGGGAGGCCATGTCTCCCGACCGCTAACCCTAACTTGGGTCTTAACCCTAATTTTTTCTTTGGACTGAAACATTTCCCTGTCCACATGGTGTACGAACTGGCAGTATGTTATACTACGGATGGCCTACTCAGTCTGTTTTACAAATCTAGGCTTCGCCAAAACCCTGGTTAAATCCTGGGAAGCCAAGTCTCCCCAACCCTAACCCTAATTTGAGTCTCAGGCCTAATTTCCTTTTTGGACTGAAACATACCGCCGTCCACAGAGTGTACCAAATGTCAGTATGGAAGACATCTTGATGTCCCACTCAGTCTGATTCAGCAAGTTAGGCTTCACCAAGGACCCGTTTCCAACCTGGCAAGCCACATCTCCCCAACCCTAACCCTATCTTGAGACTTAACCTGATTTTCTTGTTGAACTGTAACAACCCCCCATCCTCATGTTCTACTAAAAGACAGTAGGCACACAATTCCTTTTACCCTCTCAGTCTGTTTCACCATGCTTGGCTTCAGCAACACCCTGTTTCCATTCTGGGAAGCCATGTCTCCTGACAGCTAACCCTAACTTGGGTCTTAACCCTAATTTTCTCTTTGGACTGAAACATGTCCCTGTCAACATGGTGTACTCACTGGCAGTATGTTATACTCCGGATGGCCTACTCAGTCTGTTTTACCAATCTAGGCTTCGCCAAAACCCTGGTTACATCCTGGGAAGCCAAGTCTCCCCAACCCTAACCCTAATTTGAGTCTCAGGCCTCATTTCCTTTTGGGACTGAAACATACCGCCGTCCACAGAGTGTACCAAATGTCAGTATGGAAGACATCTTGATGTCCCACTCAGTCTGATTCAGCAAGTTAGGCTTCACCAAGGACCCGTTTCCAACCTGGAAAGCCACATCTCCCCAACCCTAACCCTAACTTGAGACTTAACCTGATTTTCTTGTGCAAATGTAACAAACCCCCATCCTCATGTTGTACTAAAAGACAGTAGGCACACAATTCCTTTTGCCCTCTCAGTCTGTTTCACCATGCTTGGCTTCAGCAACACCCTGTTTCCATTCTGGGAGGCCATGTCTCCTGACCGCTAACCCTAACTTGGGTCTTAACCCTAATTTTTTCTTTGGACTGAAACATTTCCCTGTCCACATGGTGTACTAACTGGCAGTATGTTATACTACGGATGGCCTACTCAGTCTGTTTTACCAATCTAGGCTTCGCCAAAACCCTGGTTACATCCTGGGAAGCCAAGTCTCCCCAACCCTAACCCTAATTTGAGTCTCAGGCCTAATTTCCTTTTTGGACTGAAACATACCGCCCTCCAGAGAGTGTACCAAATGTCAGTATGGAAGACATCTTGATGTCCCACTCAGTCTGATTCAGCAAGTTAGGCTTCACCAAGGACCCGTTTCCAACCTGGGAAGCCACATCTCCCCAACCCTAACCCTAACTTGAGACTTAACCTGATTTTCTTGTGCAAATGTAACAAACCCCCATCCTCATGTTGTACTAAAAGACAGTAGGCACACAATTCCTTTTGCCCTCTCAGTCTGTTTCACCATGCTTGGCTTCAGCAACACCCTGTTTCCATTCTGGGAGGCCATGTCTCCTGACCGCTAACCCTAACTTGGGTCTTAACCCTATTTTTTTCTTTGGACTGAAACATTTCCCTGTCCACATGGTGTACTAACTGGCAGTATGTTATACTACGGATGGCCTACTCAGTCTGTTTTACCAATCTAGGCTTCGCCAAAACCCTGGTTACATCCTGGGAAGCCAAGTCTCCCCAACCCTAACCCTAATTTGAGTCTCAGGCCTCATTTCCTTTTTGGACTGAAACATACCGCCGTCCACAGAGTGTACCAAATGTCAGTATGGAAGACATCTTGATGTCCCACTCAGTCTGATTCAGCAAGTTAGGCTTCACCAAGGACCCGTTTCCAACCTGGGAAGCCACATCTCCCCAACCCTAACCCTAACTTGAGACTTTACCTGATTTTCTTGTGCAAATGTAACAAACCCCCATCCTCATGTTGTACTAAAAGACAGTAGGTACACAATTCCTTTGGCCCTCTCAGTCTGTTTCACCATGCTTGGCTTCAGCAACACCCTGTTTCCATTCTGGGAGGCCATGTCTCCTGACAGCTAACCCTAACTTGGGTCTTAACCCTAATTTTCTCTTTGGACTGAAACATTTCCCTGTCCACATGGTGTACTAACTGGCAGTATGTTATACTCCTGAATGCCTACTCAGTCTGTTTTACCAATCTAGGCTTCACCAAAACCCTGGTTACATCCTGGGAAGCCAAGTCTCCCCAACCCTAACCCTAATTTGAGTCTCAGGCCTCATTTCCTTTTGGGACTGAAACGTACTGCGGTCCACAGAGTGTACCAAATGTAAGTATGGAAGACATCTTGATGCCCCACTCAGTCTGATTCAGCAAGTTAGGCTTCACCAAGGACCCGTTTCCAACCTGGGAAGCCACATCTCCCCAACCCTAACCCTAACTTGAGACTTTACCTGATTTTCTTGTTGAAATGTAACAACCCCCCATCCTCATGTACTACTAAAAGACAGTAGGCACACAATTCATTTTGCCCTCTCAGTCTGTTTCACCATGCTTGGCTTCAGCAACACCCTGTTTCCATTCTGGGAGGCCATGTCTCCTGACCGCTAACCCTAAGTTGGGTCTTAACCCTAATTTTTTCTTTGGACTGAAACATTTCCCTGTCCACATGGGGTACTAACTGGCAGTATGTTATACTCCGGATGGCCTACTCAGTCTGTTTTACCAATCTAGGCTTCGCCAAAACCCTGGTTACATCCTGGGAAGCCAAGTCTCCCCAACCCTAACCCTAATTTGAGTCTCAGGCCTCATTTCCTTTTGGGACTGAAACATACCGCCCTCCAGAGAGTGTACCAAATGTCAGTATGGAAGACATCTTGATGTCCCACTCAGTCTGATTCAGCAAGTTAGGCTTCACCAAGGACCCGTTTCCAACCTGGGAAGCCACATCTCCCCAACCCTAACCCTAACTTGATACTTTACCTGATTTTCTTGTTGAAATGTAACAACCCCCCATCCTCATGTTGTACTAAAAGACAGTAGGTACACAATTCCTTTGGCCCTCTCAGTCTGTTTCAACATGCTGGGATTCAGCAACACCCTGTTTCCATTCTGGGAGGCCATGTCTCCTGACAGCTAACCCTAACTTGGGTCTTAACCCTAATTTTCTCTTTGGACTGAAACATTTCCCTGTCCACATGGTGTACTAACTGGCAGTATGTTATACTCCTGAATGCCTACTCAGTCTGTTTTACCAATCTAGGCTTCACCAAAACCCTGGTTACATCCTGGGAAGCCAAGTCTCCCCAACCCTAACCCTAATTTGAGTCTCAACCCTCATTTCCTTTTTGGACTGAAACATACCGCCGTCCACAGATTGTGCCAAATGTAAGTATGGAAGACGTCTTGATGCCCCACTCAGTCTGATTCAGGAAGTTAAGCTTCACCAAGGACCCGTTTCCAACCTGGGAAGCCACATCTCCCCAACCCTAACCCTAACTTGAGACTTAACCTGATTTTCTTGTGCAAATGTAACAAACCCCCATCCTCATGTTGTACTAAAAGACAGTAGGCACACAATTCCTTTGGCCCTCTCAGTCTGTTTCACCATGCTTGGCTTCAGCAACACCCTGTTTCCATTCTGGGAAGCCATGTCTCCTGACAGCTAACCCTAACTTGGGTCTTAACCCTAATTTTCTCTTTGGACTGAAACATTTCCCTGTCCACATGGTGTACTAACTGGCAGTATGTTATACTCCTGAATGCCTACTCAGTCTGTTTTACCAATCTAGGCTTCACCAAAACCCCGGTTACATCCTGGGAAGCCAAGTCTCCCCAACCCTAACCCTAATTTGAGTCTCAGGCCTAATTTCCTTTTTGGACTGAAACATACCGCCCTCCAGAGAGTGTACCAAATGTCAGTATGGAAGACATCTTGATGTCCCACTCAGTCTGATTCAGCAAGTTAGGCTTCACCAATGACCCGTTTCCAACCTGGGAAGCCACATCTCCACAACCCTAACCCTAACTTGATACTTTACCTGATTTTCTTGTTGAAATGTAACAACCCCCCATCCTCATGTTCTACTAAAAGACAGTAGGCACACAATTCCTTTTGCCCTCTCAGTCTGTTTCACCATGCTTGGCTTCAGCAACACCCTGTTTCCATTCTGGGAGGCCATGTCTCCTGACCGCTAACCCTAACTTGGGTCTTAACCCTAATTTTTTCTTTGGACTGAAACATTTCCCTGTCCACATGGTGTACGAACTGGCAGTATGTTATACTACGGATGGCCTACTCAGTCTGTTTTACCAATCTAGGCTTCGCCAAAACCCTGGTTACATCCTGGGAAGCCAAGTCTCCCCAACCCTAACCCTAATTTGAGTCTCAGGCCTCATTTCCTTTTTGGACTGAAACATACCGCCGTCCACAGAGTGTACCAAATGTCAGTATGGAAGACATCTTGATGTCCCACTCAGTCTGATTCAGCAAGTTAGGCTTCACCAAGGACCCGTTTCCAACCTGGGAAGCCACATCTCCCCAACCCTAACCCTAACTTGAGACTTAACCTGATTTTCTTGTGCAAATGTAACAAACCCCCATCCTCATGTTGTACTAAAAGACAGTAGGTACACAATTCCTTTGGCCCTCTCAGTCTGTTTCACCATGCTTGGCTTCAGCAACACCCTGTTTCCATTCTGGGAGGCCATGTCTCCTGACAGCTAACCCTAACTTGGGTCTTAACCCTAATTTTCTCTTTGGACTGAAACATTTCCCTGTCCACATGGTGTACTAACTGGCAGTATGTTATACTCCTGAATGCCTACTCAGTCTGTTTTACCAATCTAGGCTTCACCAAAACCCTGGTTACATCCTGGGAAGCCAAGTCTCCCCAACCCTAACCCTAATTTGAGTCTCAGGCCTCATTTCCTTTTTGGACTGAAACATACCGCCCTCCAGAGAGTGTACCAAATGTCAGTATGGAAGACATCTTGATGTCCCACTCAGTCTGATTCAGCAAGTTAGGCTTCACCAAGGACCCGTTTCCAACCTGGGAAGCCACATCTCCCCAACCCTAACCCTAACTTGATACTTTACCTGATTTTCTTGTTGAAATGTAACAACCCCCCATCCTCATGTTCTACTAAAAGACAGTAGGCACACAATTCCTTTGGCCCTCTCAGTCTGTTTCACCATGCTTGGCTTCAGCAACACCCTGTTTCCATTCTGGGAGGCCATGTCTCCTGACAGCTAACCCTAACTTGGGTCTTAACCCTAATTTTCTCTTTGGACTGAAACATTTCCCTGTCCACATGGTGTACTAACTGGCAGTATGTTATACTCCGGATGGCCTACTCAGTCTGTTTTACCAATCTAGGCTTCGCCAAAACCCTGGTTACATCCTGGGAAGCCAAGTCTCCCCAACCCTAACCCTAATTTGAGTCTCAGGCCTAATTTCCTTTTTGGACTGAAACATACCGCCCTCCAGAGAGTGTACCAAATGTCAGTATGGAAGACATCTTGATGTCCCACTCAGTCTGATTCAGCAAGTTAGGCTTCACCAAGGACCCGTTTCCAACCTGGGAAGCCACATCTCCCCAACCCTAACCCTAACTTGAGACTTTACCTGATTTTCTTGTTGAAATGTAACAACCCCCCATCCTCATGTTCTACTAAAAGACAGTAGGCACACAATTCATTTTGCCCTCTCAGTCTGTTTCACCATGCTTGGCTTCAGCAACACCCTGTTTCCATTCTGGGAGGCCATGTCTCCCGACCGCTAACCCTAACTTGGGTCTTAACCCTAATTTTTTCTTTGGACTGAAACATTTCCCTGTCCACATGGTGTACGAACTGGCAGTATGTTATACTACGGATGGCCTACTCAGTCTGTTTTACAAATCTAGGCTTCGCCAAAACCCTGGTTACATCCTGGGAAGCCAAGTCTCCCCAACCCTAACCCTAATTTGAGTCTCAGGCCTAATTTCCTTTTTGGACTGAAACATACCGCCGTCCACAGAGTGTACCAAATGTCAGTATGGAAGACATCTTGATGTCCCACTCAGTCTGATTCAGCAAGTTAGGCTTCACCAAGGACCCGTTTCCAACCTGGCAAGCCACATCTCCCCAACCCTAACCCTATCTTGAGACTTAACCTGATTTTCTTGTTGAACTGTAACAACCCCCCATCCTCATGTTCTACTAAAAGACAGTAGGCACACAATTCCTTTTACCCTCTCAGTCTGTTTCACCATGCTTGGCTTCAGCAACACCCTGTTTCCATTCTGGGAAGCCATGTCTCCTGACAGCTAACCCTAACTTGGGTCTTAACCCTAATTTTCTCTTTGGACTGAAACATGTCCCTGTCAACATGGTGTACTCACTGGCAGTATGTTATACTCCGGATGGCCTACTCAGTCTGTTTTACCAATCTAGGCTTCGCCAAAACCCTGGTTACATCCTGGGAAGCCAAGTCTCCCCAACCCTAACCCTAATTTGAGTCTCAGGCCTCATTTCCTTTTGGGACTGAAACATACCGCCGTCCACAGAGTGTACCAAATGTCAGTATGGAAGACATCTTGATGTCCCACTCAGTCTGATTCAGCAAGTTAGGCTTCACCAAGGACCCGTTTCCAACCTGGAAAGCCACATCTCCCCAACCCTAACCCTAACTTGAGACTTAACCTGATTTTCTTGTGCAAATGTAACAAACCCCCATCCTCATGTTGTACTAAAAGACAGTAGGCACACAATTCCTTTGGCCCTCTCAGTCTGTTTCACCATGCTTGGCTTCAGCAACACCCTGTTTCCATTCTGGAAAGCCATGTCTCCTGACAGCTAACCCTAACTTGGGTCTTAACCCTAATTTTCTCTTTGGACTGAAACATTTCCCTGTCCACATGGTGTACTAACTGGCAGTATGTTATACTCCGGATGGCCTACTCAGTCTGTTTTACCAATCTAGGCTTCGCCAAAACCCTGGTTACATCCTGGGAAGCCAAGTCTCCCCAACCCTAACCCTAATTTGAGTCTCAGGCCTCATTTCCTTTTGGGACTGAAACGTACTGCGGTCCACAGAGTGTACCAAATGTAAGTATGGAAGACATCTTGATGTCCCACTCAGTCTGATTCAGCAAGTTAGGCTTCACCAAGGACCCGTTTCCAACCTGGGAAGCCACATCTCCACAACCCTAACCCTAACTTGATACTTTACCTGATTTTCTTGTGCAAATGTAACAACCCCCCATCCTCATGTTCTACTAAAAGACAGTAGGCACACAATTCCTTTTGCCCTCTCAGTCTGTTTCACCATGCTTGGCTTCAGCAACACCCTGTTTCCATTCTGGGAGGCCATGTCTCCTGACCGCTAACCCTAACTTGGGTCTTAACCCTAATTTTTTCTTTGGACTGAAACATTTCCCTGTCCACATGGTGTACTAACTGGCAGTATGTTATACTCCGGATGGCCTACTCAGTCTGTTTTACCAATCTAGGCTTCGCCAAAACCCTGGTTACATCCTGGGAAGCCAAGTCTCCCCAACCCTAACCCTAATTTGAGTCTCAGGCCTAATTTCCTTTTTGGACTGAAACATACCGCCCTCCAGAGAGTGTACCAAATGTCAGTATGGAAGACATCTTGATGTCCCACTCAGTCTGATTCAGCAAGTTAGGCTTCACCAAGGACCCGTTTCCAACCTGGGAAGCCACATCTCCCCAACCCTAACCCTAACTTGAGACTTAACCTGATTTTCTTGTGCAAATGTAACAAACCCCCATCCTCATGTTGTACTAAAAGACAGTAGGCACACAATTCCTTTTGCCCTCTCAGTCTGTTTCACCATGCTTGGCTTCAGCAACACCCTGTTTCCATTCTGGGAGGCCATGTCTCCTGACCGCTAACCCTAACTTGGGTCTTAACCCTATTTTTTTCTTTGGACTGAAACATTTCCCTGTCCACATGGTGTACTAACTGGCAGTATGTTATACTCCGGATGGCCTACTCAGTCTGTTTTACCAATCTAGGCTTCGCCAAAACCCTGGTTACATCCTGGGAAGCCAAGTCTCCCCAACCCTAACCCTAATTTGAGTCTCAGGCCTCATTTCCTTTTTGGACTGAAACATACCGCCGTCCACAGAGTGTACCAAATGTCAGTATGGAAGACATCTTGATGTCCCACTCAGTCTGATTCAGCAAGTTAGGCTTCACCAAGGACCCGTTTCCAACCTGGGAAGCCACATCTCCCCAACCCTAACCCTAACTTGAGACTTTACCTGATTTTCTTGTGCAAATGTAACAAACCCCCATCCTCATGTTGTACTAAAAGACAGTAGGTACACAATTCCTTTGGCCCTCTCAGTCTGTTTCACCATGCTTGGCTTCAGCAACTCCCTGTTTCCATTCTGGGAGGCCATGTCTCCTGACAGCTAACCCTAACTTGGGTCTTAACCCTAATTTTCTCTTTGGACTGAAACATTTCCCTGTCCACATGGTGTACTAACTGGCAGTATGTTATACTCCTGAATGCCTACTCAGTCTGTTTTACCAATCTAGGCTTCACCAAAACCCTGGTTACATCCTGGGAAGCCAAGTCTCCCCAACCCTAACCCTAATTTGAGTCTCAGGCCTCATTTCCTTTTGGGACTGAAACGTACTGCGGTCCACAGAGTGTACCAAATGTAAGTATGGAAGACATCTTGATGCCCCACTCAGTCTGATTCAGCAAGTTAGGCTTCACCAAGGACCCGTTTCCAACCTGGGAAGCCACATCTCCCCAACCCTAACCCTAACTTGAGACTTTACCTGATTTTCTTGTTGAAATGTAACAACCCCCCATCCTCATGTTCTACTAAAAGACAGTAGGCACACAATTCATTTTGCCCTCTCAGTCTGTTTCACCATGCTTGGCTTCAGCAACACCCTGTTTCCATTCTGGGAGGCCATGTCTCCGGACCGCTAACCCTAAGTTGGGTCTTAACCCTAATTTTTTCTTTGGACTGAAACATTTCCCTGTCCACATGGTGTACTAACTGGCAGTATGTTATACTCCGGATGGCCTACTCAGTCTGTTTTACCAATCTAGGCTTCGCCAAAACCCTGGTTACATCCTGGGAAGCCAAGTCTCCCCAACCCTAACCCTAATTTGAGTCTCAGGCCTAATTTCCTTTTTGGACTGAAACATACCGCCCTCCAGAGAGTGTACCAAATGCCAGTATGGAAGACATCTTGATGTCCCACTCAGTCTGATTCAGCAAGTTAGGCTTCACCAAGGACCCGTTTCCAACCTGGGAAGCCACATCTCCACAACCCTAACCCTAACTTGATACTTTACCTGATTTTCTTGTTGAAATGTAACAACCCCCCATCCTCATGTTCTACTAAAAGACAGTAGGCACACAATTCCTTTTGCCCTCTCAGTCTGTTTCACCATGCTTGGCTTCAGCAACACCCTGTTTCCATTCTGGGAGGCCATGTCTCCTGACCGCTAACCCTAACTTGGGTCTTAACCCTAATTTTTTCTTTGGACTGAAACATTTCCCTGTCCACATGGTGTACGAACTGGCAGTATGTTATACTACGGATGGCCTACTCAGTCTGTTTTACCAATCTAGGCTTCGCCAAAACCCTGGTTACATCCTGGGAAGCCAAGTCTCCCCAACCCTAACCCTAATTTGAGTCTCAGGCCTCATTTCCTTTTGGGACTGAAACATACCGCCGTCCACAGAGTGTACCAAATGTCAGTATGGAAGACATCTTGATGTCCCACTCAGTCTGATTCAGCAAGTTAGGCTTCACCAAGGACCCGTTTCCAACCTGGGAAGCCACATCTCCCCAACCCTAACCCTAACTTGAGACTTTACCTGATTTTCTTGTGCAAATGTAACAAACCCCCATCCTCATGTTGTACTAAAAGACAGTAGGTACACAATTCCTTTGGCCCTCTCAGTCTGTTTCAACATGCTTGGCTTCAGCAACACCCTGTTTCCATTCTGGGAGGCCATGTCTCCTGACAGCTAACCCTAACTTGGTCTTAACCCTAATTTTCTCTTTGGACTGAAACATTTCCCTGTCCACATGGTGTACTAACTGGCAATATGTTATACTCCTGAATGCCTACTCAGTCTGTTTTACCAATCTAGGCTTCACCAAAACCCTGGTTACATCCTGGGAAGCCAAGTCTCCCCAACCCTAACCCTAATTTGAGTCTCAACCCTCATTTCCTTTTTGGACTGAAACATACCGCCGTCCACAGATTGTGCCAAATGTAAGTATGGAAGACATCTTGATGCCCCACTCAGTCTGATTCAGGAAGTTAAGCTTCACCAAGGACCCGTTTCCAACCTGGGAAGCCACATCTCCCCAACCCTAACCCTAACTTGAGACTTAACCTGATTTTCTTGTGCAAATGTAACAAACCCCCATCCTCATGTTGTACTAAAAGACAGTAGGCACACAATTCCTTTGGCCCTCTCAGTCTGTTTCACCATGCTTGGCTTCAGCAACACCCTGTTTCCATTCTGGGAAGCCATGTCTCCTGACAGCTAACCCTAACTTGGGTCTTAACCCTAATTTTCTCTTTGGACTGAAACATTTCCCTGTCCACATGGTGTACTAACTGGCAGTATGTTATACTCCTGAATGCCTACTCAGTCTGTTTTACCAATCTAGGCTTCACCAAAACCCCGGTTACATCCTGGGAAGCCAAGTCTCCCCAACCCTAACCCTAATTTGAGTCTCAGGCCTCATTTCCTTTTGGGACTGAAACATACCGCCGTCCACAAAGGGTACCAAATGTCAGTATGGAAGACATCTTGATGTCCCACTCAGTCTGAATCAGCAAGTTAGGCTTCACCAAGGACACGTTTCCAACCTGGGAAGCCACATCTCCCCAACCCTAACCCTAACTTGAGACTTTAACTGATTTTCTTGTGCAAATGTAACAAACCCCCATCCTCATGTTGTACTAAAAGACAGTAGGTACACAATTCCTTTGGCCCTCTCAGTCTGTTTCAACATGCTTGGCTTCAGCAACACCCTGTTTCCATTCTGGGAGGCCATGTCTCCTGACAGCTAACCCTAACTTGGTCTTAACCCTAATTTTCTCTTTGGACTGAAACATTTCCCTGTCCACATGGTGTACTAACTGGCAATATGTTATACTCCTGAATGCCTACTCAGTCTGTTTTACCAATCTAGGCTTCACCAAAACCCTGGTTACATCCTGGGAAGCCAAGTCTCCCCAACCCTAACCCTAATTTGAGTCTCAACCCTCATTTCCTTTTTGGACTGAAACATACCGCCGTCCACAGATTGTGCCAAATGTAAGTATGGAAGACATCTTGATGCCCCACTCAGTCTGATTCAGGAAGTTAAGCTTCACCAAGGACCCGTTTCCAACCTGGGAAGCCACATCTCCCCAACCCTAACCCTAACTTGAGACTTAACCTGATTTTCTTGTGCAAATGTAACAAACCCCCATCCTCATGTTGTACTAAAAGACAGTAGGCACACAATTCCTTTGGCCCTCTCAGTCTGTTTCACCATGCTTGGCTTCAGCAACACCCTGTTTCCATTCTGGGAAGCCATGTCTCCTGACAGCTAACCCTAACTTGGGTCTTAACCCTAATTTTCTCTTTGGACTGAAACATTTCCCTGTCCACATGGTGTACTAACTGGCAGTATGTTATACTCCTGAATGCCTACTCAGTCTGTTTTACCAATCTAGGCTTCACCAAAACCCCGGTTACATCCTGGGAAGCCAAGTCTCCCCAACCCTAACCCTAATTTGAGTCTCAGGCCTCATTTCCTTTTGGGACTGAAACGTACTGCGGTCCACAGAGTGTACCAAATGTAAGTATGGAAGACATCTTGATGCCCCACTCAGTCTGATTCAGCAAGTTAGGCTTCACCAAGGACCCGTTTCCAACCTGGGAAGCCACATCTCCCCAACCCTAACCCTAACTTGAGACTTTACCTGATTTTCTTGTTGAAATGTAACAACCCCCCATCCTCATGTTCTACTAAAAGACAGTAGGCACACAATTCATTTTGCCCTCTCAGTCTGTTTCACCATGCTTGGCTTCAGCAACACCCTGTTTCCATTCTGGGAGGCCATGTCTCCTGACCGCTAACCCTAAGTTGGGTCTTAACCCTAATTTTTTCTTTGGACTGAAACATTTCCCTGTCCACATGGTGTACTAACTGGCAGTATGTTATACTCCGGATGGCCTACTCAGTCTGTTTTACCAATCTAGGCTTCGCCAAAACCCTGGTTACATCCTGGGAAGCCAAGTCTCCCCAACCCTAACCCTAATTTGAGTCTCAGGCCTAATTTCCTTTTTGGACTGAAACATACCGCCCTCCAGAGAGTGTACCAAATGTCAGTATGGAAGACATCTTGATGTCCCACTCAGTCTGATTCAGCAAGTTAGGCTTCACCAAGGACCCGTTTCCAACCTGGGAAGCCACATCTCCCCAACCCTAACCCTAACTTGATACTTTACCTGATTTTCTTGTTGAAATGTAACAACCCCCCATCCTCATGTTCTACTAAAAGACAGTAGGCACACAATTCATTTTGCCCTCTCAGTCTGTTTCACCATGCTTGGCTTCAGCAACACCCTGTTTCCATTCTGGGAGGCCATGTCTCCCGACCGCTAACCCTAACTTGGGTCTTAACCCTAATTTTTTCTTTGGACTGAAACATTTCCCTGTCCACATGGTGTACGAACTGGCAGTATGTTATACTACGGATGGCCTACTCAGTCTGTTTTACCAATCTAGGCTTCGCCAAAACCCTGGTTACATCCTGGGAAGCCAAGTCTCCCCAACCCTAACCCTAATTTGAGTCTCAGGCCTCATTTCCTTTTGGGACTGAAACATACCGCCGTCCACAGAGTGTACCAAATGTCAGTATGGAAGACATCTTGATGTCCCACTCAGTCTGATTCAGCAAGTTAGGCTTCACCAAGGACCCGTTTCCAACCTGGCAAGCCACATCTCCCCAACCCTAACCCTAACTTGAGACTTAACCTGATTTTCTTGTGCAAATGTAACAAACCCCCATCCTCATGTTGTACTAAAAGACAGTAGGCACACAATTCCTTTTGCCCTCTCAGTCTGTTTCACCATGCTTGGCTTCAGCAACACCCTGTTTCCATTCTGGGAGGCCATGTCTCCTGACCGCTAACCCTAACTTGGGTCTTAACCCTAATTTTTTCTTTGGACTGAAACATTTCCCTGTCCACATGGTGTACTAACTGGCAGTATGTTATACTACGGATGGCCTACTCAGTCTGTTTTACCAATCTAGGCTTCGCCAAAACCCTGGTTACATCCTGGGAAGCCAAGTCTCCCCAACCCTAACCCTAATTTGAGTCTCAGGCCTCATTTCCTTTTTGGACTGAAACATACCGCCGTCCACAGAGTGTACCAAATGTCAGTATGGAAGACATCTTGATGTCCCACTCAGTCTGATTCAGCAAGTTAGGCTTCACCAAGGACCCGTTTCCAACCTGGGAAGCCACATCTCCCCAACCCTAACCCTAACTTGAGACTTTACCTGATTTTCTTGTGCAAATGTAACAAACCCCCATCCTCATGTTGTACTAAAAGACAGTAGGTACACAATTCCTTTGGCCCTCTCAGTCTGTTTCACCATGCTTGGCTTCAGCAACACCCTGTTTCCATTCTGGGAGGCCATGTCTCCTGACAGCTAACCCTAACTTGGGTCTTAACCCTAATTTTCTCTTTGGACTGAAACATTTCCCTGTCCACATGGTGTACTAACTGGCAGTATGTTATACTCCTGAATGCCTACTCAGTCTGTTTTACCAATCTAGGCTTCACCAAAACCCTGGTTACATCCTGGGAAGCCAAGTCTCCCCAACCCTAACCCTAATTTGAGTCTCAACCCTCATTTCCTTTTTGGACTGAAACATACCGCCGTCCACAGATTGTGCCAAATGTAAGTATGGAAGACATCTTGATGCCCCACTCAGTCTGATTCAGGAAGTTAAGCTTCACCAAGGACCCGTTTCCAACCTGGGAAGCCACATCTCCCCAACCCTAACCCTAACTTGAGACTTAACCTGATTTTCTTGTGCAAATGTAACAAACCCCCATCCTCATGTTGTACTAAAAGACAGTAGGCACACAATTCCTTTGGCCCTCTCAGTCTGTTTCACCATGCTTGGCTTCAGCAACACCCTGTTTCCATTCTGGGAAGCCATGTCTCCTGACCGCTAACCCTAACTTGGGTCTTAACCCTAATTTTCTCTTTGGACTGAAACATTTCCCTGTCCACATGGTGTACTAACTGGCAGTATGTTATACTCCGGATGGCCTACTCAGTCTGTTTTACCAATCTAGGCTTCGCCAAAACCCTGGTTACATCCTGGGAAGCCAAGTCTCCCCAACCCTAACCCTAATTTGAGTCTCAGGCCTCATTTCCTTTTGGGACTGAAACGTACTGCGGTCCACAGAGTGTACCAAATGTAAGTATGGAAGACATCTTGATGCCCCACTCAGTCTGATTCAGCAAGTTAGGCTTCACCAAGGACCCGTTTCCAACCTGGGAAGCCACATCTCCCCAACCCTAACCCTAACTTGAGACTTTACCTGATTTTCTTGTTGAAATGTAACAACCCCCCATCCTCATGTTCTACTAAAAGACAGTAGGCACACAATTCATTTTGCCCTCTCAGTCTGTTTCACCATGCTTGGCTTCAGCAACACCCTGTTTCCATTCTGGGAGGCCATGTCTCCTGACCGCTAACCCTAAGTTGGGTCTTAACCCTAATTTTTTCTTTGGACTGAAACATTTCCCTGTCCACATGGTGTACTAACTGGCAGTATGTTATACTCCGGATGGCCTACTCAGTCTGTTTTACCAATCTAGGCTTCGCCAAAACCCTGGTTACATCCTGGGAAGCCAAGTCTCCCCAACCCTAACCCTAATTTGAGTCTCAGGCCTAATTTCCTTTTTGGACTGAAACATACCGCCCTCCAGAGAGTGTACCAAATGTCAGTATGGAAGACATCTTGATGTCCCACTCAGTCTGATTCAGCAAGTTAGGCTTCACCAAGGACCCGTTTCCAACCTGGGAAGCCACATCTCCCCAACCCTAACCCTAACTTGATACTTTACCTGATTTTCTTGTTGAAATGTAACAACCCCCCATCCTCATGTTCTACTAAAAGACAGTAGGCACACAATTCATTTTGCCCTCTCAGTCTGTTTCACCATGCTTGGCTTCAGCAACACCCTGTTTCCATTCTGGGAGGCCATGTCTCCCGACCGCTAACCCTAACTTGGGTCTTAACCCTAATTTTTTCTTTGGACTGAAACATTTCCCTGTCCACATGGTGTACGAACTGGCAGTATGTTATACTACGGATGGCCTACTCAGTCTGTTTTACCAATCTAGGCTTCGCCAAAACCCTGGTTACATCCTGGGAAGCCAAGTCTCCCCAACCCTAACCCTAATTTGAGTCTCAGGCCTCATTTCCTTTTGGGACTGAAACATACCGCCGTCCACAGAGTGTACCAAATGTCAGTATGGAAGACATCTTGATGTCCCACTCAGTCTGATTCAGCAAGTTAGGCTTCACCAAGGACCCGTTTCCAACCTGGCAAGCCACATCTCCCCAACCCTAACCCTAACTTGAGACTTAACCTGATTTTCTTGTGCAAATGTAACAAACCCCCATCCTCATGTTGTACTAAAAGACAGTAGGCACACAATTCCTTTTGCCCTCTCAGTCTGTTTCACCATGCTTGGCTTCAGCAACACCCTGTTTCCATTCTGGGAGGCCATGTCTCCTGACCGCTAACCCTAACTTGGGTCTTAACCCTAATTTTTTCTTTGGACTGAAACATTTCCCTGTCCACATGGTGTACTAACTGGCAGTATGTTATACTCCGGATGGCCTACTCAGTCTGTTTTACCAATCTAGGCTTCGCCAAAACCCTGGTTACATCCTGGGAAGCCAAGTCTCCCCAACCCTAACCCTAATTTGAGTCTCAGGCCTCATTTCCTTTTTGGACTGAAACATACCGCCGTCCACAGAGTGTACCAAATGTCAGTATGGAAGACATCTTGATGTCCCACTCAGTCTGATTCAGCAAGTTAGGCTTCACCAAGGACCCGTTTCCAACCTGGGAAGCCACATCTCCCCAACCCTAACCCTAACTTGAGACTTTACCTGATTTTCTTGTGCAAATGTAACAAACCCCCATCCTCATGTTGTACTAAAAGACAGTAGGTACACAAT
The DNA here is from genome assembly GCF_057233095.1 of Heloderma suspectum. NCBI lineage: Eukaryota > Metazoa > Chordata > Lepidosauria > Squamata > Helodermatidae > Heloderma > Heloderma suspectum. Next base: position 149,428,852 of record NC_139461.1, read on the forward strand.
TCCTTTGGCCCTCTCAGTCTGTTTCACCATGCTTGGCTTCAGCAACACCCTGTTTCCATTCTGGGAGGCCATGTCTCCTGACAGCTAACCCTAACTTGGGTCTTAACCCTAATTTTCTCTTTGGACTGAAACATTTCCCTGTCCACATGGTGTACTAACTGGCAGTATGTTATACTCCTGAATGCCTACTCAGTCTGTTTTACCAATCTAGGCTTCACCAAAACCCTGGTTACATCCTGGGAAGCCAAGTCTCCCCAACCCTAACCCTAATTTGAGTCTCAACCCTCATTTCCTTTTTGGACTGAAACATACCGCCGTCCACAGATTGTGCCAAATGTAAGTATGGAAGACATCTTGATGCCCCACTCAGTCTGATTCAGGAAGTTAAGCTTCACCAAGGACCCGTTTCCAACCTGGGAAGCCACATCTCCCCAACCCTAACCCTAACTTGAGACTTAACCTGATTTTCTTGTGCAAATGTAACAAACCCCCATCCTCATGTTGTACTAAAAGACAGTAGGCACACAATTCCTTTGGCCCTCTCAGTCTGTTTCACCATGCTTGGCTTCAGCAACACCCTGTTTCCATTCTGGGAAGCCATGTCTCCTGACCGCTAACCCTAACTTGGGTCTTAACCCTAATTTTCTCTTTGGACTGAAACATTTCCCTGTCCACATGGTGTACTAACTGGCAGTATGTTATACTCCGGATGGCCTACTCAGTCTGTTTTACCAATCTAGGCTTCGCCAAAACCCTGGTTACATCCTGGGAAGCCAAGTCTCCCCAACCCTAACCCTAATTTGAGTCTCAGGCCTAATTTCCTTTTTGGACTGAAACATACCGCCCTCCAGAGAGTGTACCAAATGTCAGTATGGAAGACATCTTGATGTCCCACTCAGTCTGATTCAGCAAGTTAGGCTTCACCAAGGACCCGTTTCCAACCTGGGAAGCCACATCTCCCCAACCCTAACCCTAACTTGATACTTTACCTGATTTTCTTGTTGAAATGTAACAACCCCCCATCCTCATGTTCTACTAAAAGACAGTAGGCACACAATTCATTTTGCCCTCTCAGTCTGTTTCACCATGCTTGGCTTCAGCAACACCCTGTTTCCATTCTGGGAGGCCATGTCTCCCGACCGCTAACCCTAACTTGGGTCTTAACCCTAATTTTTTCTTTGGACTGAAACATTTCCCTGTCTACATGGTGTACGAACTGGCAGTATGTTATACTCCGGATGGCCTACTCAGTCTGTTTTACCAATCTAGGCTTCGCCAAAACCCTGGTTACATCCTGGGAAGCCAAGTCTCCCCAACCCTAACCCTAATTTGAGTCTCAGGCCTCATTTCCTTTTGGGACTGAAACATACCGCCGTCCACAGAGTGTACCAAATGTCAGTATGGAAGACATCTTGATGTCCCACTCAGTCTGATTCAGCAAGTTAGGCTTCACCAAGGACCCGTTTCCAACCTGGCAAGCCACATCTCCCCAACCCTAACCCTAACTTGAGACTTAACCTGATTTTCTTGTGCAAATGTAACAAACCCCCATCCTCATGTTGTACTAAAAGACAGTAGGCACACAATTCCTTTGGCCCTCTCAGTCTGTTTCACCATGCTTGGCTTCAGCAACACCCTGTTTCCATTCTGGAAAGCCATGTCTCCTGACAGCTAACCCTAACTTGGGTCTTAACCCTAATTTTCTCTTTGGACTGAAACATTTCCCTGTCCACATGGTGTACTAACTGGCAGTATGTTATACTCCGGATGGCCTACTCAGTCTGTTTTACCAATCTAGGCTTCGCCAAAACCCTGGTTACATCCTGGGAAGCCAAATCTCCCCAACCCTAACCCTAATTTGAGTCTCAACCCTCATTTCCTTTTTGGACTGAAACATACCGCCGTCCACAGAGTGTACCAAATGTCAGTATGGAAGACATCTTGATGTCCCACTCAGTCTGATTCAGCAAGTTAGGCTTCACCAAGGACCCGTTTCCAACCTGGGAAGCCACATCTCCCCAACCCTAACCCTAACTTGAGACTTTACCTGATTTTCTTGTGCAAATGTAACAAACCCCCATCCTCATGTTGTACTAAAAGACAGTAGGTACACAATTCCTTTGGCCCTCTCAGTCTGTTTCACCATGCTTGGCTTCAGCAACACCCTGTTTCCATTCTGGGAGGCCATGTCTCCTGACAGCTAACCCTAACTTGGGTCTTAACCCTAATTTTCTCTTTGGACTGAAACATTTCCCTGTCCACATGGGGTACTAACTGGCAGTATGTTATACTCCTGAATGCCTACTCAGTCTGTTTTACCAATCTAGGCTTCACCAAAACCCTGGTTACATCCTGGGAAGCCAAGTCTCCCCAACCCTAACCCTAATTTGAGTCTCAGGCCTCATTTCCTTTTGGGACTGAAACGTACTGCGGTCCACAGAGTGTACCAAATGTAAGTATGGAAGACATCTTGATGTCCCACTCAGTCTGATTCAGCAAGTTAGGCTTCACCAAGGACCCGTTTCCAACCTGGGAAGCCACATCTCCACAACCCTAACCCTAACTTGATACTTTACCTGATTTTCTTGTGCAAATGTAACAACCCCCCATCCTCATGTTCTACTAAAAGACAGTAGGCACACAATTCCTTTTGCCCTCTCAGTCTGTTTCACCATGCTTGGCTTCAGCAACACCCTGTTTCCATTCTGGGAGGCCATGTCTCCTGACCGCTAACCCTAACTTGGGTCTTAACCCTAATTTTTTCTTTGGACTGAAACATTTCCCTGTCCACATGGTGTACTAACTGGCAGTATGTTATACTCCGGATGGCCTACTCAGTCTGTTTTACCAATCTAGGCTTCGCCAAAACCCTGGTTACATCCTGGGAAGCCAAGTCTCCCCAACCCTAACCCTAATTTGAGTCTCAGGCCTAATTTCCTTTTTGGACTGAAACATACCGCCCTCCAGAGAGTGTACCAAATGTCAGTATGGAAGACATCTTGATGTCCCACTCAGTCTGATTCAGCAAGTTAGGCTTCACCAAGGACCCGTTTCCAACCTGGGAAGCCACATCTCCCCAACCCTAACCCTAACTTGAGACTTAACCTGATTTTCTTGTGCAAATGTAACAAACCCCCATCCTCATGTTGTACTAAAAGACAGTAGGCACACAATTCCTTTTGCCCTCTCAGTCTGTTTCACCATGCTTGGCTTCAGCAACACCCTGTTTCCATTCTGGGAGGCCATGTCTCCTGACCGCTAACCCTAACTTGGGTCTTAACCCTATTTTTTTCTTTGGACTGAAACATTTCCCTGTCCACATGGTGTACTAACTGGCAGTATGTTATACTACGGATGGCCTACTCAGTCTGTTTTACCAATCTAGGCTTCGCCAAAACCCTGGTTACATCCTGGGAAGCCAAGTCTCCCCAACCCTAACCCTAATTTGAGTCTCAGGCCTCATTTCCTTTTTGGACTGAAACATACCGCCGTCCACAGAGTGTACCAAATGTCAGTATGGAAGACATCTTGATGTCCCACTCAGTCTGATTCAGCAAGTTAGGCTTCACCAAGGACCCGTTTCCAACCTGGGAAGCCACATCTCCCCAACCCTAACCCTAACTTGAGACTTTACCTGATTTTCTTGTGCAAATGTAACAAACCCCCATCCTCATGTTCTACTAAAAGACAGTAGGTACACAATTCCTTTGGCCCTCTCAGTCTGTTTCACCATGCTTGGCTTCAGCAACACCCTGTTTCCATTCTGGGAGGCCATGTCTCCTGACAGCTAACCCTAACTTGGGTCTTAACCCTAATTTTCTCTTTGGACTGAAACATTTCCCTGTCCACATGGTGTACTAACTGGCAGTATGTTATACTCCTGAATGCCTACTCAGTCTGTTTTACCAATCTAGGCTTCACCAAAACCCTGGTTACATCCTGGGAAGCCAAGTCTCCCCAACCCTAACCCTAATTTGAGTCTCAGGCCTCATTTCCTTTTGGGACTGAAACGTACTGCGGTCCACAGAGTGTACCAAATGTAAGTATGGAAGACATCTTGATGCCCCACTCAGTCTGATTCAGCAAGTTAGGCTTCACCAAGGACCCGTTTCCAACCTGGGAAGCCACATCTCCCCAACCCTAACCCTAACTTGAGACTTTACCTGATTTTCTTGTTGAAATGTAACAACCCCCCATCCTCATGTTCTACTAAAAGACAGTAGGCACACAATTCATTTTGCCCTCTCAGTCTGTTTCACCATGCTTGGCTTCAGCAACACCCTGTTTCCATTCTGGGAGGCCATGTCTCCTGACCGCTAACCCTAAGTTGGGTCTTAACCCTAATTTTCTCTTTGGACTGAAACATTTCCCTGTCCACATGGTGTACTAACTGGCAGTATGTTATACTCCTGAATGCCTACTCAGTCTGTTTTACCAATCTAGGCTTCACCAAAACCCCGGTTACATCCTGGGAAGCCAAGTCTCCCCAACCCTAACCCTAATTTGAGTCTCAGGCCTCATTTCCTTTTGGGACTGAAACGTACTGCGGTCCACAGAGTGTACCAAATGTAAGTATGGAAGACATCTTGATGCCCCACTCAGTCTGATTCAGCAAGTTAGGCTTCACCAAGGACCCGTTTCCAACCTGGGAAGCCACATCTCCCCAACCCTAACCCTAACTTGAGACTTTACCTGATTTTCTTGTTGAAATGTAACAACCCCCCATCCTCATGTTCTACTAAAAGACAGTAGGCACACAATTCATTTTGCCCTCTCAGTCTGTTTCACCATGCTTGGCTTCAGCAACACCCTGTTTCCATTCTGGGAGGCCATGTCTCCTGACCGCTAACCCTAACTTGGGTCTTAACCCTAATTTTCTCTTTGGACTGAAACATTTCCCTGTCCACATGGTGTACTAACTGGCAGTATGTTATACTCCTGAATGCCTACTCAGTCTGTTTTACCAATCTAGGCTTCACCAAAACCCTGGTTACATCCTGGGAAGCCAAGTCTCCCCAACCCTAACCCTAATTTGAGTCTCAACCCTCATTTCCTTTTTGGACTGAAACATACCGCCGTCCACAGATTGTGCCAAATGTAAGTATGGAAGACATCTTGATGCCCCACTCAGTCTGATTCAGGAAGTTAAGCTTCACCAAGGACCCGTTTCCAACCTGGGAAGCCACATCTCCCCAACCCTAACCCTAACTTGAGACTTAACCTGATTTTCTTGTGCAAATGTAACAAACCCCCATCCTCATGTTGTACTAAAAGACAGTAGGCACACAATTCCTTTGGCCCTCTCAGTCTGTTTCACCATGCTTGGCTTCAGCAACACCCTGTTTCCATTCTGGGAAGCCATGTCTCCTGACAGCTAACCCTAACTTGGGTCTTAACCCTAATTTTCTCTTTGGACTGAAACATTTCCCTGTCCACATGGTGTACTAACTGGCAGTATGTTATACTCCTGAATGCCTACTCAGTCTGTTTTACCAATCTAGGCTTCACCAAAACCCCGGTTACATCCTGGGAAGCCAAGTCTCCCCAACCCTAACCCTAATTTGAGTCTCAGGCCTCATTTCCTTTTGGGACTGAAACGTACTGCGGTCCACAGAGTGTACCAAATGTAAGTATGGAAGACATCTTGATGCCCCACTCAGTCTGATTCAGCAAGTTAGGCTTCACCAAGGACCCGTTTCCAACCTGGGAAGCCACATCTCCCCAACCCTAACCCTAACTTGAGACTTTACCTGATTTTCTTGTTGAAATGTAACAACCCCCCATCCTCATGTTCTACTAAAAGACAGTAGGCACACAATTCATTTTGCCCTCTCAGTCTGTTTCACCATGCTTGGCTTCAGCAACACCCTGTTTCCATTCTGGGAGGCCATGTCTCCTGACCGCTAACCCTAACTTGGGTCTTAACCCTAATTTTTTCTTTGGACTGAAACATTTCCCTGTCCACATGGTGTACTAACTGGCAGTATGTTATACTCCGGATGGCCTACTCAGTCTGTTTTACCAATCTAGGCTTCGCCAAAACCCTGGTTACATCCTGGGAAGCCAAGTCTCCCCAACCCTAACCCTAATTTGAGTCTCAGGCCTAATTTCCTTTTTGGACTGAAACATACCGCCCTCCAGAGAGTGTACCAAATGTCAGTATGGAAGACATCTTGATGTCCCACTCAGTCTGATTCAGCAAGTTAGGCTTCACCAAGGACCCGTTTCCAACCTGGGAAGCCACATCTCCACAACCCTAACCCTAACTTGATACTTTACCTGATTTTCTTGTTGAAATGTAACAACCCCCCATCCTCATGTTCTACTAAAAGACAGTAGGCACACAATTCCTTTTGCCCTCTCAGTCTGTTTCACCATGCTTGGCTTCAGCAACACCCTGTTTCCATTCTGGGAGGCCATGTCTCCTGACCGCTAACCCTAACTTGGGTCTTAACCCTAATTTTTTCTTTGGACTGAAACATTTCCCTGTCCACATGGTGTACTAACTGGCAGTATGTTATACTACGGATGGCCTACTCAGTCTGTTTTACCAATCTAGGCTTCGCCAAAACCCTGGTTACATCCTGGGAAGCCAAGTCTCCCCAACCCTAACCCTAATTTGAGTCTCAGGCCTCATTTCCTTTTTGGACTGAAACATACCGCCGTCCACAGAGTGTACCAAATGTCAGTATGGAAGACATCTTGATGTCCCACTCAGTCTGATTCAGCAAGTTAGGCTTCACCAAGGCCCCGTTTCCAACCTGGCAAGCCACATCTCCCCAACCCTAACCCTAACTTGAGACTTTACCTGATTTTCTTGTGCAAATGTAACAAACCCCCATCCTCATGTTGTACTAAAAGACAGTAGGTACACAATTCCTTTGGCCCTCTCAGTCTGTTTCACCATGCTTGGCTTCAGCAACACCCTGTTTCCATTCTGGGAGGCCATGTCTCCTGACAGCTAACCCTAACTTGGGTCTTAACCCTAATTTTCTCTTTGGACTGAAACATTTCCCTGTCCACATGGTGTACTAACTGGCAGTATGTTATACTCCTGAATGCCTACTCAGTCTGTTTTACCAATCTAGGCTTCACCAAAACCCTGGTTACATCCTGGGAAGCCAAGTCTCCCCAACCCTAACCCTAATTTGAGTCTCAACCCTCATTTCCTTTTTGGACTGAAACATACCGCCGTCCACAGATTGTGCCAAATGTAAGTATGGAAGACATCTTGATGCCCCACTCAGTCTGATTCAGGAAGTTAAGCTTCACCAAGGACCCGTTTCCAACCTGGGAAGCCACATCTCCCCAACCCTAACCCTAACTTGAGACTTAACCTGATTTTCTTGTGCAAATGTAACAAACCCCCATCCTCATGTTGTACTAAAAGACAGTAGGCACACAATTCCTTTGGCCCTCTCAGTCTGTTTCACCATGCTTGGCTTCAGCAACACCCTGTTTCCATTCTGGGAAGCCATGTCTCCTGACCGCTAACCCTAACTTGGGTCTTAACCCTAATTTTCTCTTTGGACTGAAACATTTCCCTGTCCACATGGTGTACTAACTGGCAGTATGTTATACTCCGGATGGCCTACTCAGTCTGTTTTACCAATCTAGGCTTCGCCAAAACCCTGGTTACATCCTGGGAAGCCAAGTCTCCCCAACCCTAACCCTAATTTGAGTCTCAGGCCTCATTTCCTTTTGGGACTGAAACGTACTGCGGTCCACAGAGTGTACCAAATGTAAGTATGGAAGACATCTTGATGCCCCACTCAGTCTGATTCAGCAAGTTAGGCTTCACCAAGGACCCGTTTCCAACCTGGGAAGCCACATCTCCCCAACCCTAACCCTAACTTGAGACTTTACCTGATTTTCTTGTTGAAATGTAACAACCCCCCATCCTCATGTTCTACTAAAAGACAGTAGGCACACAATTCATTTTGCCCTCTCAGTCTGTTTCACCATGCTTGGCTTCAGCAACACCCTGTTTCCATTCTGGGAGGCCATGTCTCCTGACCGCTAACCCTAAGTTGGGTCTTAACCCTAATTTTTTCTTTGGACTGAAACATTTCCCTGTCCACATGGTGTACTAACTGGCAGTATGTTATACTCCGGATGGCCTACTCAGTCTGTTTTACCAATCTAGGCTTCGCCAAAACCCTGGTTACATCCTGGGAAGCCAAGTCTCCCCAACCCTAACCCTAATTTGAGTCTCAGGCCTAATTTCCTTTTTGGACTGAAACATACCGCCCTCCAGAGAGTGTACCAAATGTCAGTATGGAAGACATCTTGATGTCCCACTCAGTCTGATTCAGCAAGTTAGGCTTCACCAAGGACCCGTTTCCAACCTGGGAAGCCACATCTCCCCAACCCTAACCCTAACTTGATACTTTACCTGATTTTCTTGTTGAAATGTAACAACCCCCCATCCTCATGTTCTACTAAAAGACAGTAGGCACACAATTCATTTTGCCCTCTCAGTCTGTTTCACCATGCTTGGCTTCAGCAACACCCTGTTTCCATTCTGGGAGGCCATGTCTCCCGACCGCTAACCCTAACTTGGGTCTTAACCCTAATTTTTTCTTTGGACTGAAACATTTCCCTGTCCACATGGTGTACGAACTGGCAGTATGTTATACTACGGATGGCCTACTCAGTCTGTTTTACCAATCTAGGCTTCGCCAAAACCCTGGTTACATCCTGGGAAGCCAAGTCTCCCCAACCCTAACCCTAATTTGAGTCTCAGGCCTCATTTCCTTTTGGGACTGAAACATACCGCCGTCCACAGAGTGTACCAAATGTCAGTATGGAAGACATCTTGATGTCCCACTCAGTCTGATTCAGCAAGTTAGGCTTCACCAAGGACCCGTTTCCAACCTGGCAAGCCACATCTCCCCAACCCTAACCCTAACTTGAGACTTAACCTGATTTTCTTGTGCAAATGTAACAAACCCCCATCCTCATGTTGTACTAAAAGACAGTAGGCACACAATTCCTTTTGCCCTCTCAGTCTGTTTCACCATGCTTGGCTTCAGCAACACCCTGTTTCCATTCTGGGAGGCCATGTCTCCTGACCGCTAACCCTAACTTGGGTCTTAACCCTAATTTTTTCTTTGGACTGAAACATTTCCCTGTCCACATGGTGTACTAACTGGCAGTATGTTATACTCCGGATGGCCTACTCAGTCTGTTTTACCAATCTAGGCTTCGCCAAAACCCTGGTTACATCCTGGGAAGCCAAGTCTCCCCAACCCTAACCCTAATTTGAGTCTCAGGCCTCATTTCCTTTTTGGACTGAAACATACCGCCGTCCACAGAGTGTACCAAATGTCAGTATGGAAGACATCTTGATGTCCCACTCAGTCTGATTCAGCAAGTTAGGCTTCACCAAGGACCCGTTTCCAACCTGGGAAGCCACATCTCCCCAACCCTAACCCTAACTTGAGACTTTACCTGATTTTCTTGTGCAAATGTAACAAACCCCCATCCTCATGTTGTACTAAAAGACAGTAGGTACACAATTCCTTTGGCCCTCTCAGTCTGTTTCACCATGCTTGGCTTCAGCAACACCCTGTTTCCATTCTGGGAGGCCATGTCTCCTGACAGCTAACCCTAACTTGGGTCTTAACCCTAATTTTCTCTTTGGACTGAAACATTTCCCTGTCCACATGGTGTACTAACTGGCAGTATGTTATACTCCTGAATGCCTACTCAGTCTGTTTTACCAATCTAGGCTTCACCAAAACCCTGGTTACATCCTGGGAAGCCAAGTCTCCCCAACCCTAACCCTAATTTGAGTCTCAACCCTCATTTCCTTTTTGGACTGAAACATACCGCCGTCCACAGATTGTGCCAAATGTAAGTATGGAAGACATCTTGATGCCCCACTCAGTCTGATTCAGGAAGTTAAGCTTCACCAAGGACCCGTTTCCAACCTGGGAAGCCACATCTCCCCAACCCTAACCCTAACTTGAGACTTAACCTGATTTTCTTGTGCAAATGTAACAAACCCCCATCCTCATGTTGTACTAAAAGACAGTAGGCACACAATTCCTTTGGCCCTCTCAGTCTGTTTCACCATGCTTGGCTTCAGCAACACCCTGTTTCCATTCTGGGAAGCCATGTCTCCTGACCGCTAACCCTAACTTGGGTCTTAACCCTAATTTTCTCTTTGGACTGAAACATTTCCCTGTCCACATGGTGTACTAACTGGCAGTATGTTATACTCCGGATGGCCTACTCAGTCTGTTTTACCAATCTAGGCTTCGCCAAAACCCTGGTTACATCCTGGGAAGCCAAGTCTCCCCAACCCTAACCCTAATTTGAGTCTCAGGCCTAATTTCCTTTTTGGACTGAAACATACCGCCCTCCAGAGAGTGTACCAAATGTCAGTATGGAAGACATCTTGATGTCCCACTCAGTCTGATTCAGCAAGTTAGGCTTCACCAAGGACCCGTTTCCAACCTGGGAAGCCACATCTCCACAACCCTAACCCTAACTTGATACTTTACCTGATTTTCTTGTTGAAATGTAACAACCCCCCATCCTCATGTTCTACTAAAAGACAGTAGGCACACAATTCCTTTTGCCCTCTCAGTCTGTTTCACCATGCTTGGCTTCAGCAACACCCTGTTTCCATTCTGGGAGGCCATGTCTCCTGACCGCTAACCCTAACTTGGGTCTTAACCCTAATTTTTTCTTTGGACTGAAACATTTCCCTGTCCACATGGTGTACTAACTGGCAGTATGTTATACTACGGATGGCCTACTCAGTCTGTTTTACCAATCTAGGCTTCGCCAAAACCCTGGTTACATCCTGGGAAGCCAAGTCTCCCCAACCCTAACCCTAATTTGAGTCTCAGGCCTCATTTCCTTTTTGGACTGAAACATACCGCCGTCCACAGAGTGTACCAAATGTCAGTATGGAAGACATCTTGATGTCCCACTCAGTCTGATTCAGCAAGTTAGGCTTCACCAAGGCCCCGTTTCCAACCTGGCAAGCCACATCTCCCCAACCCTAACCCTAACTTGAGACTTTACCTGATTTTCTTGTGCAAATGTAACAAACCCCCATCCTCATGTTGTACTAAAAGACAGTAGGTACACAATTCCTTTGGCCCTCTCAGTCTGTTTCACCATGCTTGGCTTCAGCAACACCCTGTTTCCATTCTGGGAGGCCATGTCTCCTGACAGCTAACCCTAACTTGGGTCTTAACCCTAATTTTCTCTTTGGACTGAAACATTTCCCTGTCCACATGGTGTACTAACTGGCAGTATGTTATACTCCTGAATGCCTACTCAGTCTGTTTTACCAATCTAGGCTTCACCAAAACCCTGGTTACATCCTGGGAAGCCAAGTCTCCCCAACCCTAACCCTAATTTGAGTCTCAACCCTCATTTCCTTTTTGGACTGAAACATACCGCCGTCCACAGATTGTGCCAAATGTAAGTATGGAAGACATCTTGATGCCCCACTCAGTCTGATTCAGGAAGTTAAGCTTCACCAAGGACCCGTTTCCAACCTGGGAAGCCACATCTCCCCAACCCTAACCCTAACTTGAGACTTAACCTGATTTTCTTGTGCAAATGTAACAAACCCCCATCCTCATGTTGTACTAAAAGACAGTAGGCACACAATTCCTTTGGCCCTCTCAGTCTGTTTCACCATGCTTGGCTTCAGCAACACCCTGTTTCCATTCTGGGAAGCCATGTCTCCTGACCGCTAACCCTAACTTGGGTCTTAACCCTAATTTTCTCTTTGGACTGAAACATTTCCCTGTCCACATGGTGTACTAACTGGCAGTATGTTATACTCCGGATGGCCTACTCAGTCTGTTTTACCAATCTAGGCTTCGCCAAAACCCTGGTTACATCCTGGGAAGCCAAGTCTCCCCAACCCTAACCCTAATTTGAGTCTCAGGCCTCATTTCCTTTTGGGACTGAAACGTACTGCGGTCCACAGAGTGTACCAAATGTAAGTATGGAAGACATCTTGATGCCCCACTCAGTCTGATTCAGCAAGTTAGGCTTCACCAAGGACCCGTTTCCAACCTGGGAAGCCACATCTCCCCAACCCTAACCCTAACTTGAGACTTTACCTGATTTTCTTGTTGAAATGTAACAACCCCCCATCCTCATGTTCTACTAAAAGACAGTAGGCACACAATTCATTTTGCCCTCTCAGTCTGTTTCACCATGCTTGGCTTCAGCAACACCCTGTTTCCATTCTGGGAGGCCATGTCTCCTGACCGCTAACCCTAAGTTGGGTCTTAACCCTAATTTTTTCTTTGGACTGAAACATTTCCCTGTCCACATGGTGTACTAACTGGCAGTATGTTATACTCCGGATGGCCTACTCAGTCTGTTTTACCAATCTAGGCTTCGCCAAAACCCTGGTTACATCCTGGGAAGCCAAGTCTCCCCAACCCTAACCCTAATTTGAGTCTCAGGCCTAATTTCCTTTTTGGACTGAAACATACCGCCCTCCAGAGAGTGTACCAAATGTCAGTATGGAAGACATCTTGATGTCCCACTCAGTCTGATTCAGCAAGTTAGGCTTCACCAAGGACCCGTTTCCAACCTGGGAAGCCACATCTCCCCAACCCTAACCCTAACTTGATACTTTACCTGATTTTCTTGTTGAAATGTAACAACCCCCCATCCTCATGTTCTACTAAAAGACAGTAGGCACACAATTCATTTTGCCCTCTCAGTCTGTTTCACCATGCTTGGCTTCAGCAACACCCTGTTTCCATTCTGGGAGGCCATGTCTCCCAACCGCTAACCCTAACTTGGGTCTTAACCCTAATTTTTTCTTTGGACTGAAACATTTCCCTGTCCACATGGTGTACGAACTGGCAGTATGTTATACTACGGATGGCCTACTCAGTCTGTTTTACCAATCTAGGCTTCGCCAAAACCCTGGTTACATCCTGGGAAGCCAAGTCTCCCCAACCCTAACCCTAATTTGAGTCTCAGGCCTCATTTCCTTTTGGGACTGAAACATACCGCCGTCCACAGAGTGTACCAAATGTCAGTATGGAAGACATCTTGATGTCCCACTCAGTCTGATTCAGCAAGTTAGGCTTCACCAAGGACCCGTTTCCAACCTGGCAAGCCACATCTCCCCAACCCTAACCCTAACTTGAGACTTAACCTGATTTTCTTGTGCAAATGTAACAAACCCCCATCCTCATGTTGTACTAAAAGACAGTAGGCACACAATTCCTTTTGCCCTCTCAGTCTGTTTCACCATGCTTGGCTTCAGCAACACCCTGTTTCCATTCTGGGAGGCCATGTCTCCTGACCGCTAACCCTAACTTGGGTCTTAACCCTAATTTTTTCTTTGGACTGAAACATTTCCCTGTCCACATGGTGTACTAACTGGCAGTATGTTATACTCCGGATGGCCTACTCAGTCTGTTTTACCAATCTAGGCTTCGCCAAAACCCTGGTTACATCCTGGGAAGCCAAGTCTCCCCAACCCTAACCCTAATTTGAGTCTCAGGCCTCATTTCCTTTTTGGACTGAAACATACCGCCGTCCACAGAGTGTACCAAATGTCAGTATGGAAGACATCTTGATGTCCCACTCAGTCTGATTCAGCAAGTTAGGCTTCACCAAGGACCCGTTTCCAACCTGGGAAGCCACATCTCCCCAACCCTAACCCTAACTTGAGACTTTACCTGATTTTCTTGTGCAAATGTAACAAACCCCCATCCTCATGTTGTACTAAAAGACAGTAGGTACACAATTCCTTTGGCCCTCTCAGTCTGTTTCACCATGCTTGGCTTCAGCAACACCCTGTTTCCATTCTGGGAGGCCATGTCTCCTGACAGCTAACCCTAACTTGGGTCTTAACCCTAATTTTCTCTTTGGACTGAAACATTTCCCTGTCCACATGGTGTACTAACTGGCAGTATGTTATACTCCTGAATGCCTACTCAGTCTGTTTTACCAATCTAGGCTTCACCAAAACCCTGGTTACATCCTGGGAAGCCAAGTCTCCCCAACCCTAACCCTAATTTGAGTCTCAACCCTCATTTCCTTTTTGGACTGAAACATACCGCCGTCCACAGATTGTGCCAAATGTAAGTATGGAAGACATCTTGATGCCCCACTCAGTCTGATTCAGGAAGTTAAGCTTCACCAAGGACCCGTTTCCAACCTGGGAAGCCACATCTCCCCAACCCTAACCCTAACTTGAGACTTAACCTGATTTTCTTGTGCAAATGTAACAAACCCCCATCCTCATGTTGTACTAAAAGACAGTAGGCACACAATTCCTTTGGCCCTCTCAGTCTGTTTCACCATGCTTGGCTTCAGCAACACCCTGTTTCCATTCTGGGAAGCCATGTCTCCTGACCGCTAACCCTAACTTGGGTCTTAACCCTAATTTTCTCTTTGGACTGAAACATTTCCCTGTCCACATGGTGTACTAACTGGCAGTATGTTATACTCCGGATGGCCTACTCAGTCTGTTTTACCAATCTAGGCTTCGCCAAAACCCTGGTTACATCCTGGGAAGCCAAGTCTCCCCAACCCTAACCCTAATTTGAGTCTCAGGCCTAATTTCCTTTTTGGACTGAAACATACCGCCCTCCAGAGAGTGTACCAAATGTCAGTATGGAAGACATCTTGATGTCCCACTCAGTCTGATTCAGCAAGTTAGGCTTCACCAAGGACCCGTTTCCAACCTGGGAAGCCACATCTCCCCAACCCTAACCCTAACTTGATACTTTACCTGATTTTCTTGTTGAAATGTAACAACCCCCCATCCTCATGTTCTACTAAAAGACAGTAGGCACACAATTCATTTTGCCCTCTCAGTCTGTTTCACCATGCTTGGCTTCAGCAACACCCTGTTTCCATTCTGGGAGGCCATGTCTCCCGACCGCTAACCCTAACTTGGGTCTTAACCCTAATTTTTTCTTTGGACTGAAACATTTCCCTGTCTACATGGTGTACGAACTGGCAGTATGTTATACTCCGGATGGCCTACTCAGTCTGTTTTACCAATCTAGGCTTCGCCAAAACCCTGGTTACATCCTGGGAAGCCAAGTCTCCCCAACCCTAACCCTAATTTGAGTCTCAGGCCTCATTTCCTTTTGGGACTGAAACATACCGCCGTCCACAGAGTGTACCAAATGTCAGTATGGAAGACATCTTGATGTCCCACTCAGTCTGATTCAGCAAGTTAGGCTTCACCAAGGACCCGTTTCCAACCTGGCAAGCCACATCTCCCCAACCCTAACCCTAACTTGAGACTTAACCTGATTTTCTTGTGCAAATGTAACAAACCCCCATCCTCATGTTGTACTAAAAGACAGTAGGCACACAATTCCTTTGGCCCTCTCAGTCTGTTTCACCATGCTTGGCTTCAGCAACACCCTGTTTCCATTCTGGAAAGCCATGTCTCCTGACAGCTAACCCTAACTTGGGTCTTAACCCTAATTTTCTCTTTGGACTGAAACATTTCCCTGTCCACATGGTGTACTAACTGGCAGTATGTTATACTCCGGATGGCCTACTCAGTCTGTTTTACCAATCTAGGCTTCGCCAAAACCCTGGTTACATCCTGGGAAGCCAAATCTCCCCAACCCTAACCCTAATTTGAGTCTCAACCCTCATTTCCTTTTTGGACTGAAACATACCGCCGTCCACAGAGTGTACCAAATGTCAGTATGGAAGACATCTTGATGTCCCACTCAGTCTGATTCAGCAAGTTAGGCTTCACCAAGGACCCGTTTCCAACCTGGGAAGCCACATCTCCCCAACCCTAACCCTAACTTGAGACTTTACCTGATTTTCTTGTGCAAATGTAACAAACCCCCATCCTCATGTTGTACTAAAAGACAGTAGGTACACAATTCCTTTGGCCCTCTCAGTCTGTTTCACCATGCTTGGCTTCAGCAACACCCTGTTTCCATTCTGGGAGGCCATGTCTCCTGACAGCTAACCCTAACTTGGGTCTTAACCCTAATTTTCTCTTTGGACTGAAACATTTCCCTGTCCACATGGGGTACTAACTGGCAGTATGTTATACTCCTGAATGCCTACTCAGTCTGTTTTACCAATCTAGGCTTCACCAAAACCCTGGTTACATCCTGGGAAGCCAAGTCTCCCCAACCCTAACCCTAATTTGAGTCTCAGGCCTCATTTCCTTTTGGGACTGAAACGTACTGCGGTCCACAGAGTGTACCAAATGTAAGTATGGAAGACATCTTGATGTCCCACTCAGTCTGATTCAGCAAGTTAGGCTTCACCAAGGACCCGTTTCCAACCTGGGAAGCCACATCTCCACAACCCTAACCCTAACTTGATACTTTACCTGATTTTCTTGTGCAAATGTAACAACCCCCCATCCTCATGTTCTACTAAAAGACAGTAGGCACACAATTCCTTTTGCCCTCTCAGTCTGTTTCACCATGCTTGGCTTCAGCAACACCCTGTTTCCATTCTGGGAGGCCATGTCTCCTGACCGCTAACCCTAACTTGGGTCTTAACCCTAATTTTTTCTTTGGACTGAAACATTTCCCTGTCCACATGGTGTACTAACTGGCAGTATGTTATACTCCGGATGGCCTACTCAGTCTGTTTTACCAATCTAGGCTTCGCCAAAACCCTGGTTACATCCTGGGAAGCCAAGTCTCCCCAACCCTAACCCTAATTTGAGTCTCAGGCCTAATTTCCTTTTTGGACTGAAACATACCGCCCTCCAGAGAGTGTACCAAATGTCAGTATGGAAGACATCTTGATGTCCCACTCAGTCTGATTCAGCAAGTTAGGCTTCACCAAGGACCCGTTTCCAACCTGGGAAGCCACATCTCCCCAACCCTAACCCTAACTTGAGACTTAACCTGATTTTCTTGTGCAAATGTAACAAACCCCCATCCTCATGTTGTACTAAAAGACAGTAGGCACACAATTCCTTTTGCCCTCTCAGTCTGTTTCACCATGCTTGGCTTCAGCAACACCCTGTTTCCATTCTGGGAGGCCATGTCTCCTGACCGCTAACCCTAACTTGGGTCTTAACCCTATTTTTTTCTTTGGACTGAAACATTTCCCTGTCCACATGGTGTACTAACTGGCAGTATGTTATACTACGGATGGCCTACTCAGTCTGTTTTACCAATCTAGGCTTCGCCAAAACCCTGGTTACATCCTGGGAAGCCAAGTCTCCCCAACCCTAACCCTAATTTGAGTCTCAGGCCTCATTTCCTTTTTGGACTGAAACATACCGCCGTCCACAGAGTGTACCAAATGTCAGTATGGAAGACATCTTGATGTCCCACTCAGTCTGATTCAGCAAGTTAGGCTTCACCAAGGACCCGTTTCCAACCTGGGAAGCCACATCTCCCCAACCCTAACCCTAACTTGAGACTTTACCTGATTTTCTTGTGCAAATGTAACAAACCCCCATCCTCATGTTCTACTAAAAGACAGTAGGTACACAATTCCTTTGGCCCTCTCAGTCTGTTTCACCATGCTTGGCTTCAGCAACACCCTGTTTCCATTCTGGGAGGCCATGTCTCCTGACAGCTAACCCTAACTTGGGTCTTAACCCTAATTTTCTCTTTGGACTGAAACATTTCCCTGTCCACATGGTGTACTAACTGGCAGTATGTTATACTCCTGAATGCCTACTCAGTCTGTTTTACCAATCTAGGCTTCACCAAAACCCTGGTTACATCCTGGGAAGCCAAGTCTCCCCAACCCTAACCCTAATTTGAGTCTCAGGCCTCATTTCCTTTTGGGACTGAAACGTACTGCGGTCCACAGAGTGTACCAAATGTAAGTATGGAAGACATCTTGATGCCCCACTCAGTCTGATTCAGCAAGTTAGGCTTCACCAAGGACCCGTTTCCAACCTGGGAAGCCACATCTCCCCAACCCTAACCCTAACTTGAGACTTTACCTGATTTTCTTGTTGAAATGTAACAACCCCCCATCCTCATGTTCTACTAAAAGACAGTAGGCACACAATTCATTTTGCCCTCTCAGTCTGTTTCACCATGCTTGGCTTCAGCAACACCCTGTTTCCATTCTGGGAGGCCATGTCTCCTGACCGCTAACCCTAAGTTGGGTCTTAACCCTAATTTTCTCTTTGGACTGAAACATTTCCCTGTCCACATGGTGTACTAACTGGCAGTATGTTATACTCCTGAATGCCTACTCAGTCTGTTTTACCAATCTAGGCTTCACCAAAACCCCGGTTACATCCTGGGAAGCCAAGTCTCCCCAACCCTAACCCTAATTTGAGTCTCAGGCCTCATTTCCTTTTGGGACTGAAACGTACTGCGGTCCACAGAGTGTACCAAATGTAAGTATGGAAGACATCTTGATGCCCCACTCAGTCTGATTCAGCAAGTTAGGCTTCACCAAGGACCCGTTTCCAACCTGGGAAGCCACATCTCCCCAACCCTAACCCTAACTTGAGACTTTACCTGATTTTCTTGTTGAAATGTAACAACCCCCCATCCTCATGTTCTACTAAAAGACAGTAGGCACACAATTCATTTTGCCCTCTCAGTCTGTTTCACCATGCTTGGCTTCAGCAACACCCTGTTTCCATTCTGGGAGGCCATGTCTCCTGACCGCTAACCCTAACTTGGGTCTTAACCCTAATTTTCTCTTTGGACTGAAACATTTCCCTGTCCACATGGTGTACTAACTGGCAGTATGTTATACTCCTGAATGCCTACTCAGTCTGTTTTACCAATCTAGGCTTCACCAAAACCCTGGTTACATCCTGGGAAGCCAAGTCTCCCCAACCCTAACCCTAATTTGAGTCTCAACCCTCATTTCCTTTTTGGACTGAAACATACCGCCGTCCACAGATTGTGCCAAATGTAAGTATGGAAGACATCTTGATGCCCCACTCAGTCTGATTCAGGAAGTTAAGCTTCACCAAGGACCCGTTTCCAACCTGGGAAGCCACATCTCCCCAACCCTAACCCTAACTTGAGACTTAACCTGATTTTCTTGTGCAAATGTAACAAACCCCCATCCTCATGTTGTACTAAAAGACAGTAGGCACACAATTCCTTTGGCCCTCTCAGTCTGTTTCACCATGCTTGGCTTCAGCAACACCCTGTTTCCATTCTGGGAAGCCATGTCTCCTGACAGCTAACCCTAACTTGGGTCTTAACCCTAATTTTCTCTTTGGACTGAAACATTTCCCTGTCCACATGGTGTACTAACTGGCAGTATGTTATACTCCTGAATGCCTACTCAGTCTGTTTTACCAATCTAGGCTTCACCAAAACCCCGGTTACATCCTGGGAAGCCAAGTCTCCCCAACCCTAACCCTAATTTGAGTCTCAGGCCTCATTTCCTTTTGGGACTGAAACGTACTGCGGTCCACAGAGTGTACCAAATGTAAGTATGGAAGACATCTTGATGCCCCACTCAGTCTGATTCAGCAAGTTAGGCTTCACCAAGGACCCGTTTCCAACCTGGGAAGCCACATCTCCCCAACCCTAACCCTAACTTGAGACTTTACCTGATTTTCTTGTTGAAATGTAACAACCCCCCATCCTCATGTTCTACTAAAAGACAGTAGGCACACAATTCATTTTGCCCTCTCAGTCTGTTTCACCATGCTTGGCTTCAGCAACACCCTGTTTCCATTCTGGGAGGCCATGTCTCCTGACCGCTAACCCTAACTTGGGTCTTAACCCTAATTTTTTCTTTGGACTGAAACATTTCCCTGTCCACATGGTGTACTAACTGGCAGTATGTTATACTCCGGATGGCCTACTCAGTCTGTTTTACCAATCTAGGCTTCGCCAAAACCCTGGTTACATCCTGGGAAGCCAAGTCTCCCCAACCCTAACCCTAATTTGAGTCTCAGGCCTAATTTCCTTTTTGGACTGAAACATACCGCCCTCCAGAGAGTGTACCAAATGTCAGTATGGAAGACATCTTGATGTCCCACTCAGTCTGATTCAGCAAGTTAGGCTTCACCAAGGACCCGTTTCCAACCTGGGAAGCCACATCTCCACAACCCTAACCCTAACTTGATACTTTACCTGATTTTCTTGTTGAAATGTAACAACCCCCCATCCTCATGTTCTACTAAAAGACAGTAGGCACACAATTCCTTTTGCCCTCTCAGTCTGTTTCACCATGCTTGGCTTCAGCAACACCCTGTTTCCATTCTGGGAGGCCATGTCTCCTGACCGCTAACCCTAACTTGGGTCTTAACCCTAATTTTTTCTTTGGACTGAAACATTTCCCTGTCCACATGGTGTACTAACTGGCAGTATGTTATACTACGGATGGCCTACTCAGTCTGTTTTACCAATCTAGGCTTCGCCAAAACCCTGGTTACATCCTGGGAAGCCAAGTCTCCCCAACCCTAACCCTAATTTGAGTCTCAGGCCTCATTTCCTTTTTGGACTGAAACATACCGCCGTCCACAGAGTGTACCAAATGTCAGTATGGAAGACATCTTGATGTCCCACTCAGTCTGATTCAGCAAGTTAGGCTTCACCAAGGCCCCGTTTCCAACCTGGCAAGCCACATCTCCCCAACCCTAACCCTAACTTGAGACTTTACCTGATTTTCTTGTGCAAATGTAACAAACCCCCATCCTCATGTTGTACTAAAAGACAGTAGGTACACAATTCCTTTGGCCCTCTCAGTCTGTTTCACCATGCTTGGCTTCAGCAACACCCTGTTTCCATTCTGGGAGGCCATGTCTCCTGACAGCTAACCCTAACTTGGGTCTTAACCCTAATTTTCTCTTTGGACTGAAACATTTCCCTGTCCACATGGTGTACTAACTGGCAGTATGTTATACTCCTGAATGCCTACTCAGTCTGTTTTACCAATCTAGGCTTCACCAAAACCCTGGTTACATCCTGGGAAGCCAAGTCTCCCCAACCCTAACCCTAATTTGAGTCTCAACCCTCATTTCCTTTTTGGACTGAAACATACCGCCGTCCACAGATTGTGCCAAATGTAAGTATGGAAGACATCTTGATGCCCCACTCAGTCTGATTCAGGAAGTTAAGCTTCACCAAGGACCCGTTTCCAACCTGGGAAGCCACATCTCCCCAACCCTAACCCTAACTTGAGACTTAACCTGATTTTCTTGTGCAAATGTAACAAACCCCCATCCTCATGTTGTACTAAAAGACAGTAGGCACACAATTCCTTTGGCCCTCTCAGTCTGTTTCACCATGCTTGGCTTCAGCAACACCCTGTTTCCATTCTGGGAAGCCATGTCTCCTGACAGCTAACCCTAACTTGGGTCTTAACCCTAATTTTCTCTTTGGACTGAAACATTTCCCTGTCCACATGGTGTACTAACTGGCAGTATGTTATACTCCTGAATGCCTACTCAGTCTGTTTTACCAATCTAGGCTTCACCAAAACCCCGGTTACATCCTGGGAAGCCAAGTCTCCCCAACCCTAACCCTAATTTGAGTCTCAGGCCTCATTTCCTTTTGGGACTGAAACGTACTGCGGTCCACAGAGTGTACCAAATGTAAGTATGGAAGACATCTTGATGCCCCACTCAGTCTGATTCAGCAAGTTAGGCTTCACCAAGGACCCGTTTCCAACCTGGGAAGCCACATCTCCCCAACCCTAACCCTAACTTGAGACTTTACCTGATTTTCTTGTTGAAATGTAACAACCCCCCATCCTCATGTTCTACTAAAAGACAGTAGGCACACAATTCATTTTGCCCTCTCAGTCTGTTTCACCATGCTTGGCTTCAGCAACACCCTGTTTCCATTCTGGGAGGCCATGTCTCCTGACCGCTAACCCTAACTTGGGTCTTAACCCTAATTTTTTCTTTGGACTGAAACATTTCCCTGTCCACATGGTGTACTAACTGGCAGTATGTTATACTCCGGATGGCCTACTCAGTCTGTTTTACCAATCTAGGCTTCGCCAAAACCCTGGTTACATCCTGGGAAGCCAAGTCTCCCCAACCCTAACCCTAATTTGAGTCTCAGGCCTAATTTCCTTTTTGGACTGAAACATACCGCCCTCCAGAGAGTGTACCAAATGTCAGTATGGAAGACATCTTGATGTCCCACTCAGTCTGATTCAGCAAGTTAGGCTTCACCAAGGACCCGTTTCCAACCTGGGAAGCCACATCTCCACAACCCTAACCCTAACTTGATACTTTACCTGATTTTCTTGTTGAAATGTAACAACCCCCCATCCTCATGTTCTACTAAAAGACAGTAGGCACACAATTCCTTTTGCCCTCTCAGTCTGTTTCACCATGCTTGGCTTCAGCAACACCCTGTTTCCATTCTGGGAGGCCATGTCTCCTGACCGCTAACCCTAACTTGGGTCTTAACCCTAATTTTTTCTTTGGACTGAAACATTTCCCTGTCCACATGGTGTACTAACTGGCAGTATGTTATACTACGGATGGCCTACTCAGTCTGTTTTACCAATCTAGGCTTCGCCAAAACCCTGGTTACATCCTGGGAAGCCAAGTCTCCCCAACCCTAACCCTAATTTGAGTCTCAGGCCTCATTTCCTTTTTGGACTGAAACATACCGCCGTCCACAGAGTGTACCAAATGTCAGTATGGAAGACATCTTGATGTCCCACTCAGTCTGATTCAGCAAGTTAGGCTTCACCAAGGCCCCGTTTCCAACCTGGCAAGCCACATCTCCCCAACCCTAACCCTAACTTGAGACTTTACCTGATTTTCTTGTGCAAATGTAACAAACCCCCATCCTCATGTTGTACTAAAAGACAGTAGGTACACAATTCCTTTGGCCCTCTCAGTCTGTTTCACCATGCTTGGCTTCAGCAACACCCTGTTTCCATTCTGGGAGGCCATGTCTCCTGACAGCTAACCCTAACTTGGGTCTTAACCCTAATTTTCTCTTTGGACTGAAACATTTCCCTGTCCACATGGTGTACTAACTGGCAGTATGTTATACTCCTGAATGCCTACTCAGTCTGTTTTACCAATCTAGGCTTCACCAAAACCCTGGTTACATCCTGGGAAGCCATGTCTCCCCAACCCTAACCCTAATTTGAGTCTCAACCCTCATTTCCTTTTTGGACTGAAACATACCGCCGTCCACAGATTGTGCCAAATGTAAGTATGGAAGACATCTTGATGCCCCACTCAGTCTGATTCAGGAAGTTAAGCTTCACCAAGGACCCGTTTCCAACCTGGGAAGCCACATCTCCCCAACCCTAACCCTAACTTGAGACTTAACCTGATTTTCTTGTGCAAATGTAACAAACCCCCATCCTCATGTTGTACTAAAAGACAGTAGGCACACAATTCCTTTGGCCCTCTCAGTCTGTTTCACCATGCTTGGCTTCAGCAACACCCTGTTTCCATTCTGGGAAGCCATGTCTCCTGACAGCTAACCCTAACTTGGGTCTTAACCCTAATTTTCTCTTTGGACTGAAACATTTCCCTGTCCACATGGTGTACTAACTGGCAGTATGTTATACTCCTGAATGCCTACTCAGTCTGTTTTACCAATCTAGGCTTCACCAAAACCCCGGTTACATCCTGGGAAGCCAAGTCTCCCCAACCCTAACCCTAATTTGAGTCTCAGGCCTCATTTCCTTTTGGGACTGAAACGTACTGCGGTCCACAGAGTGTACCAAATGTAAGTATGGAAGACATCTTGATGCCCCACTCAGTCTGATTCAGCAAGTTAGGCTTCACCAAGGACCCGTTTCCAACCTGGGAAGCCACATCTCCCCAACCCTAACCCTAACTTGAGACTTTACCTGATTTTCTTGTTGAAATGTAACAACCCCCCATCCTCATGTTCTACTAAAAGACAGTAGGCACACAATTCATTTTGCCCTCTCAGTCTGTTTCACCATGCTTGGCTTCAGCAACACCCTGTTTCCATTCTGGGAGGCCATGTCTCCTGACCGCTAACCCTAAGTTGGGTCTTAACCCTAATTTTTTCTTTGGACTGAAACATTTCCCTGTCCACATGGTGTACTAACTGGCAGTATGTTATACTCCGGATGGCCTACTCAGTCTGTTTTACCAATCTAGGCTTCGCCAAAACCCTGGTTACATCCTGGGAAGCCAAGTCTCCCCAACCCTAACCCTAATTTGAGTCTCAGGCCTAATTTCCTTTTTGGACTGAAACATACCGCCCTCCAGAGAGTGTACCAAATGTCAGTATGGAAGACATCTTGATGTCCCACTCAGTCTGATTCAGCAAGTTAGGCTTCACCAAGGACCCGTTTCCAACCTGGGAAGCCACATCTCCCCAACCCTAACCCTAACTTGATACTTTACCTGATTTTCTTGTTGAAATGTAACAACCCCCCATCCTCATGTTCTACTAAAAGACAGTAGGCACACAATTCATTTTGCCCTCTCAGTCTGTTTCACCATGCTTGGCTTCAGCAACACCCTGTTTCCATTCTGGGAGGCCATGTCTCCCGACCGCTAACCCTAACTTGGGTCTTAACCCTAATTTTTTCTTTGGACTGAAACATTTCCCTGTCCACATGGTGTACGAACTGGCAGTATGTTATACTACGGATGGCCTACTCAGTCTGTTTTACCAATCTAGGCTTCGCCAAAACCCTGGTTACATCCTGGGAAGCCAAGTCTCCCCAACCCTAACCCTAATTTGAGTCTCAGGCCTCATTTCCTTTTGGGACTGAAACATACCGCCGTCCACAGAGTGTACCAAATGTCAGTATGGAAGACATCTTGATGTCCCACTCAGTCTGATTCAGCAAGTTAGGCTTCACCAAGGACCCGTTTCCAACCTGGCAAGCCACATCTCCCCAACCCTAACCCTAACTTGAGACTTAACCTGATTTTCTTGTGCAAATGTAACAAACCCCCATCCTCATGTTGTACTAAAAGACAGTAGGCACACAATTCCTTTTGCCCTCTCAGTCTGTTTCACCATGCTTGGCTTCAGCAACACCCTGTTTCCATTCTGGGAGGCCATGTCTCCTGACCGCTAACCCTAACTTGGGTCTTAACCCTAATTTTTTCTTTGGACTGAAACATTTCCCTGTCCACATGGTGTACTAACTGGCAGTATGTTATACTACGGATGGCCTACTCAGTCTGTTTTACCAATCTAGGCTTCGCCAAAACCCTGGTTACATCCTGGGAAGCCAAGTCTCCCCAACCCTAACCCTAATTTGAGTCTCAGGCCTCATTTCCTTTTTGGACTGAAACATACCGCCGTCCACAGAGTGTACCAAATGTCAGTATGGAAGACATCTTGATGTCCCACTCAGTCTGATTCAGCAAGTTAGGCTTCACCAAGGACCCGTTTCCAACCTGGGAAGCCACATCTCCCCAACCCTAACCCTAACTTGAGACTTTACCTGATTTTCTTGTGCAAATGTAACAAACCCCCATCCTCATGTTGTACTAAAAGACAGTAGGTACACAATTCCTTTGGCCCTCTCAGTCTGTTTCACCATGCTTGGCTTCAGCAACACCCTGTTTCCATTCTGGGAGGCCATGTCTCCTGACAGCTAACCCTAACTTGGGTCTTAACCCTAATTTTCTCTTTGGACTGAAACATTTCCCTGTCCACATGGTGTACTAACTGGCAGTATGTTATACTCCTGAATGCCTACTCAGTCTGTTTTACCAATCTAGGCTTCGCCAAAACCCTGGTTACATCCTGGGAAGCCAAGTCTCCCCAACCCTAACCCTAATTTGAGTCTCAGGCCTAATTTCCTTTTTGGACTGAAACATCCCGCCGTCCACAGAGTGTACCAAATGTCAGTATGGAAGACATCTTGATGTCCCACTCAGTCTGATTCAGCAAGTTAGGCTTCACCAAGGACCCGTTTCCAACCTGGGAAGCCACATCTCCCCAACCCTAACCCTAACTTGAGACTTTACCTGATTTTCTTGTTGAAATGTAACAACCCCCCATCCTCATGTTCTACTAAAAGACAGTAGGCACACAATTCATTTTGCCCTCTCAGTCTGTTTCACCATGCTTGGCTTCAGCAACACCCTGTTTCCATTCTGGGAGGCCATGTCTCCCGACCGCTAACCCTAACTTGGGTCTTAACCCTAATTTTTTCTTTGGACTGAAACATTTCCCTGTCCACATGGTGTACGAACTGGCAGTATGTTATACTCCGGATGGCCTACTCAGTCTGTTTTACCAATCTAGGCTTCGCCAAAACCCTGGTTACATCCTGGGAAGCCAAGTCTCCCCAACCCTAACCCTAATTTGAGTCTCAGGCCTCATTTCCTTTTGGGACTGAAACATACCGCCGTCCACAGAGTGTACCAAATGTCAGTATGGAAGACATCTTGATGTCCCACTCAGTCTGATTCAGCAAGTTAGGCTTCACCAAGGACCCGTTTCCAACCTGGCAAGCCACATCTCCCCAACCCTAACCCTAACTTGAGACTTAACCTGATTTTCTTGTGCAAATGTAACAAACCCCCATCCTCATGTTGTACTAAAAGACAGTAGGCACACAATTCCTTTGGCCCTCTCAGTCTGTTTCACCATGCTTGGCTTCAGCAACACCCTGTTTCCATTCTGGAAAGCCATGTCTCCTGACAGCTAACCCTAACTTGGGTCTTAACCCTAATTTTCTCTTTGGACTGAAACATTTCCCTGTCCACATGGTGTACTAACTGGCAGTATGTTATACTCCGGATGGCCTACTCAGTCTGTTTTACCAATCTAGGCTTCGCCAAAACCCTGGTTACATCCTGGGAAGCCAAATCTCCCCAACCCTAACCCTAATTTGAGTCTCAACCCTCATTTCCTTTTTGGACTGAAACATACCGCCGTCCACAGAGTGTACCAAATGTCAGTATGGAAGACATCTTGATGTCCCACTCAGTCTGATTCAGCAAGTTAGGCTTCACCAAGGACCCGTTTCCAACCTGGGAAGCCACATCTCCCCAACCCTAACCCTAACTTGAGACTTTACCTGATTTTCTTGTGCAAATGTAACAAACCCCCATCCTCATGTTGTACTAAAAGACAGTAGGTACACAATTCCTTTGGCCCTCTCAGTCTGTTTCACCATGCTTGGCTTCAGCAACACCCTGTTTCCATTCTGGGAGGCCATGTCTCCTGACAGCTAACCCTAACTTGGGTCTTAACCCTAATTTTCTCTTTGGACTGAAACATTTCCCTGTCCACATGGGGTACTAACTGGCAGTATGTTATACTCCTGAATGCCTACTCAGTCTGTTTTACCAATCTAGGCTTCACCAAAACCCCGGTTACATCCTGGGAAGCCAAGTCTCCCCAACCCTAACCCTAATTTGAGTCTCAACCCTCATTTCCTTTTTGGACTGAAACATACCGCCGTCCACAGATTGTGCCAAATGTAAGTATGGAAGACATCTTGATGCCCCACTCAGTCTGATTCAGGAAGTTAAGCTTCACCAAGGACCCGTTTCCAACCTGGGAAGCCACATCTCCCCAACCCTAACCCTAACTTGAGACTTAACCTGATTTTCTTGTGCAAATGTAACAAACCCCCATCCTCATGTTGTACTAAAAGACAGTAGGCACACAATTCCTTTGGCCCTCTCAGTCTGTTTCACCATGCTTGGCTTCAGCAACACCCTGTTTCCATTCTGGGAAGCCATGTCTCCTGACAGCTAACCCTAACTTGGGTCTTAACCCTAATTTTCTCTTTGGACTGAAACATTTCCCTGTCCACATGGTGTACTAACTGGCAGTATGTTATACTCCTGAATGCCTACTCAGTCTGTTTTACCAATCTAGGCTTCACCAAAACCCCGGTTACATCCTGGGAAGCCAAGTCTCCCCAACCCTAACCCTAATTTGAGTCTCAGGCCTCATTTCCTTTTTGGACTGAAACATACCGCCGTCCACAGAGTGTACCAAATGTAAGTATGGAAGACATCTTGATGCCCCACTCAGTCTGATTCAGCAAGTTAGGCTTCACCAAGGACCCGTTTCCAACCTGGGAAGCCACATCTCCCCAACCCTAACCCTAACTTGAGACTTTACCTGATTTTCTTGTTGAAATGTAACAACCCCCCATCCTCATGTTCTACTAAAAGACAGTAGGCACACAATTCATTTTGCCCTCTCAGTCTGTTTCACCATGCTTGGCTTCAGCAACACCCTGTTTCCATTCTGGGAGGCCATGTCTCCTGACCGCTAACCCTAAGTTGGGTCTTAACCCTAATTTTTTCTTTGGACTGAAACATTTCCCTGTCCACATGGTGTACTAACTGGCAGTATGTTATACTCCGGATGGCCTACTCAGTCTGTTTTACCAATCTAGGCTTCGCCAAAACCCTGGTTACATCCTGGGAAGCCAAGTCTCCCCAACCCTAACCCTAATTTGAGTCTCAGGCCTCATTTCCTTTTGGGACTGAAACATACCGCCCTCCAGAGAGTGTACCAAATGTCAGTATGGAAGACATCTTGATGTCCCACTCAGTCTGATTCAGCAAGTTAGGCTTCACCAAGGACCCGTTTCCAACCTGGGAAGCCACATCTCCACAACCCTAACCCTAACTTGATACTTTACCTGATTTTCTTGTTGAAATGTAACAACCCCCCATCCTCATGTTCTACTAAAAGACAGTAGGCACACAATTCCTTTGGCCCTCTCAGTCTGTTTCACCATGCTTGGCTTCAGCAACACCCTGTTTCCATTCTGGGAGGCCATGTCTCCTGACCGCTAACCCTAACTTGGGTCTTAACCCTAATTTTTTCTTTGGACTGAAACATTTCCCTGTCCACATGGTGTACTAACTGGCAGTATGTTATACTCCGGATGGCCTACTCAGTCTGTTTTACCAATCTAGGCTTCGCCAAAACCCTGGTTACATCCTGGGAAGCCAAGTCTCCCCAACCCTAACCCTAATTTGAGTCTCAGGCCTCATTTCCTTTTTGGACTGAAACATACCGCCGTCCACAGAGTGTACCAAATGTCAGTATGGAAGACATCTTGATGTCCCACTCAGTCTGATTCAGCAAGTTAGGCTTCACCAAGGACCCGTTTCCAACCTGGGAAGCCACATCTCCCCAACCCTAACCCTAACTTGAGACTTTACCTGATTTTCTTGTGCAAATGTAACAAACCCCCATCCTCATGTTCTACTAAAAGACAGTAGGTACACAATTCCTTTGGCCCTCTCAGTCTGTTTCACCATGCTTGGCTTCAGCAACACCCTGTTTCCATTCTGGGAGGCCATGTCTCCTGACAGCTAACCCTAACTTGGGTCTTAACCCTAATTTTCTCTTTGGACTGAAACATTTCCCTGTCCACATGGTGTACTAACTGGCAGTATGTTATACTCCTGAATGCCTACTCAGTCTGTTTTACCAATCTAGGCTTCACCAAAACCCTGGTTACATCCTGGGAAGCCAAGTCTCCCCAACCCTAACCCTAATTTGAGTCTCAACCCTCATTTCCTTTTTGGACTGAAACATACCGCCATCCACAGATTGTGCCAAATGTAAGTATGGAAGACATCTTGATGCCCCACTCAGTCTGATTCAGGAAGTTAAGCTTCACCAAGGACCCGTTTCCAACCTGGGAAGCTACATCTCCCCAACCCTAACCCTAACTTGAGACTTAACCTGATTTTCTTGTGCAAATGTAACAAACCCCCATCCTCATGTTGTACTAAAAGACAGTAGGCACACAATTCCTTTGGCCCTCTCAGTCTGTTTCACCATGCTTGGCTTCAGCAACACCCTGTTTCCATTCTGGAAAGCCATGTCTCCTGACAGCTAACCCTAACTTGGGTCTTAACCCTAATTTTCTCTTTGGACTGAAACATTTCCCTGTCCACATGGTGTACTAACTGGCAGTATGTTATACTCCGGATGGCCTACTCAGTCTGTTTTACCAATCTAGGCTTCGCCAAAACCCTGGTTACATCCTGGGAAGCCAAGTCTCCCCAACCCTAACCCTAATTTGAGTCTCAGGCCTAATTTCCTTTTTGGACTGAAACATACCGCCCTCCAGAGAGTGTACCAAATGTCAGTATGGAAGACATCTTGATGTCCCACTCAGTCTGATTCAGCAAGTTAGGCTTCACCAAGGACCCGTTTCCAACCTGGGAAGCCACATCTCCACAACCCTAACCCTAACTTGATACTTTACCTGATTTTCTTGTTGAAATGTAACAACCCCCCATCCTCATGTTCTACTAAAAGACAGTAGGCACACAATTCCTTTTGCCCTCTCAGTCTGTTTCACCATGCTTGGCTTCAGCAACACCCTGTTTCCATTCTGGGAGGCCATGTCTCCTGACCGCTAACCCTAACTTGGGTCTTAACCCTAATTTTTTCTTTGGACTGAAACATTTCCCTGTCCACATGGTGTACTAACTGGCAGTATGTTATACTACGGATGGCCTACTCAGTCTGTTTTACCAATCTAGGCTTCGCCAAAACCCTGGTTACATCCTGGGAAGCCAAGTCTCCCCAACCCTAACCCTAATTTGAGTCTCAGGCCTCATTTCCTTTTTGGACTGAAACATACCGCCGTCCACAGAGTGTACCAAATGTCAGTATGGAAGACATCTTGATGTCCCACTCAGTCTGATTCAGCAAGTTAGGCTTCACCAAGGCCCCGTTTCCAACCTGGCAAGCCACATCTCCCCAACCCTAACCCTAACTTGAGACTTTACCTGATTTTCTTGTGCAAATGTAACAAACCCCCATCCTCATGTTGTACTAAAAGACAGTAGGTACACAATTCCTTTGGCCCTCTCAGTCTGTTTCACCATGCTTGGCTTCAGCAACACCCTGTTTCCATTCTGGGAGGCCATGTCTCCTGACAGCTAACCCTAACTTGGGTCTTAACCCTAATTTTCTCTTTGGACTGAAACATTTCCCTGTCCACATGGTGTACTAACTGGCAGTATGTTATACTCCTGAATGCCTACTCAGTCTGTTTTACCAATCTAGGCTTCACCAAAACCCTGGTTACATCCTGGGAAGCCATGTCTCCCCAACCCTAACCCTAATTTGAGTCTCAACCCTCATTTCCTTTTTGGACTGAAACATACCGCCGTCCACAGATTGTGCCAAATGTAAGTATGGAAGACATCTTGATGCCCCACTCAGTCTGATTCAGGAAGTTAAGCTTCACCAAGGACCCGTTTCCAACCTGGGAAGCCACATCTCCCCAACCCTAACCCTAACTTGAGACTTAACCTGATTTTCTTGTGCAAATGTAACAAACCCCCATCCTCATGTTGTACTAAAAGACAGTAGGCACACAATTCCTTTGGCCCTCTCAGTCTGTTTCACCATGCTTGGCTTCAGCAACACCCTGTTTCCATTCTGGGAAGCCATGTCTCCTGACAGCTAACCCTAACTTGGGTCTTAACCCTAATTTTCTCTTTGGACTGAAACATTTCCCTGTCCACATGGTGTACTAACTGGCAGTATGTTATACTCCTGAATGCCTACTCAGTCTGTTTTACCAATCTAGGCTTCACCAAAACCCCGGTTACATCCTGGGAAGCCAAGTCTCCCCAACCCTAACCCTAATTTGAGTCTCAGGCCTCATTTCCTTTTGGGACTGAAACGTACTGCGGTCCACAGAGTGTACCAAATGTAAGTATGGAAGACATCTTGATGCCCCACTCAGTCTGATTCAGCAAGTTAGGCTTCACCAAGGACCCGTTTCCAACCTGGGAAGCCACATCTCCCCAACCCTAACCCTAACTTGAGACTTTACCTGATTTTCTTGTTGAAATGTAACAACCCCCCATCCTCATGTTCTACTAAAAGACAGTAGGCACACAATTCATTTTGCCCTCTCAGTCTGTTTCACCATGCTTGGCTTCAGCAACACCCTGTTTCCATTCTGGGAGGCCATGTCTCCTGACCGCTAACCCTAAGTTGGGTCTTAACCCTAATTTTTTCTTTGGACTGAAACATTTCCCTGTCCACATGGTGTACTAACTGGCAGTATGTTATACTCCGGATGGCCTACTCAGTCTGTTTTACCAATCTAGGCTTCGCCAAAACCCTGGTTACATCCTGGGAAGCCAAGTCTCCCCAACCCTAACCCTAATTTGAGTCTCAGGCCTAATTTCCTTTTTGGACTGAAACATACCGCCCTCCAGAGAGTGTACCAAATGTCAGTATGGAAGACATCTTGATGTCCCACTCAGTCTGATTCAGCAAGTTAGGCTTCACCAAGGACCCGTTTCCAACCTGGGAAGCCACATCTCCCCAACCCTAACCCTAACTTGATACTTTACCTGATTTTCTTGTTGAAATGTAACAACCCCCCATCCTCATGTTCTACTAAAAGACAGTAGGCACACAATTCATTTTGCCCTCTCAGTCTGTTTCACCATGCTTGGCTTCAGCAACACCCTGTTTCCATTCTGGGAGGCCATGTCTCCCGACCGCTAACCCTAACTTGGGTCTTAACCCTAATTTTTTCTTTGGACTGAAACATTTCCCTGTCCACATGGTGTACGAACTGGCAGTATGTTATACTACGGATGGCCTACTCAGTCTGTTTTACCAATCTAGGCTTCGCCAAAACCCTGGTTACATCCTGGGAAGCCAAGTCTCCCCAACCCTAACCCTAATTTGAGTCTCAGGCCTCATTTCCTTTTGGGACTGAAACATACCGCCGTCCACAGAGTGTACCAAATGTCAGTATGGAAGACATCTTGATGTCCCACTCAGTCTGATTCAGCAAGTTAGGCTTCACCAAGGACCCGTTTCCAACCTGGCAAGCCACATCTCCCCAACCCTAACCCTAACTTGAGACTTAACCTGATTTTCTTGTGCAAATGTAACAAACCCCCATCCTCATGTTGTACTAAAAGACAGTAGGCACACAATTCCTTTTGCCCTCTCAGTCTGTTTCACCATGCTTGGCTTCAGCAACACCCTGTTTCCATTCTGGGAGGCCATGTCTCCTGACCGCTAACCCTAACTTGGGTCTTAACCCTAATTTTTTCTTTGGACTGAAACATTTCCCTGTCCACATGGTGTACTAACTGGCAGTATGTTATACTACGGATGGCCTACTCAGTCTGTTTTACCAATCTAGGCTTCGCCAAAACCCTGGTTACATCCTGGGAAGCCAAGTCTCCCCAACCCTAACCCTAATTTGAGTCTCAGGCCTCATTTCCTTTTTGGACTGAAACATACCGCCGTCCACAGAGTGTACCAAATGTCAGTATGGAAGACATCTTGATGTCCCACTCAGTCTGATTCAGCAAGTTAGGCTTCACCAAGGACCCGTTTCCAACCTGGGAAGCCACATCTCCCCAACCCTAACCCTAACTTGAGACTTTACCTGATTTTCTTGTGCAAATGTAACAAACCCCCATCCTCATGTTGTACTAAAAGACAGTAGGTACACAATTCCTTTGGCCCTCTCAGTCTGTTTCACCATGCTTGGCTTCAGCAACACCCTGTTTCCATTCTGGGAGGCCATGTCTCCTGACAGCTAACCCTAACTTGGGTCTTAACCCTAATTTTCTCTTTGGACTGAAACATTTCCCTGTCCACATGGTGTACTAACTGGCAGTATGTTATACTCCTGAATGCCTACTCAGTCTGTTTTACCAATCTAGGCTTCGCCAAAACCCTGGTTACATCCTGGGAAGCCAAGTCTCCCCAACCCTAACCCTAATTTGAGTCTCAGGCCTAATTTCCTTTTTGGACTGAAACATCCCGCCGTCCACAGAGTGTACCAAATGTCAGTATGGAAGACATCTTGATGTCCCACTCAGTCTGATTCAGCAAGTTAGGCTTCACCAAGGACCCGTTTCCAACCTGGGAAGCCACATCTCCCCAACCCTAACCCTAACTTGAGACTTTACCTGATTTTCTTGTTGAAATGTAACAACCCCCCATCCTCATGTTCTACTAAAAGACAGTAGGCACACAATTCATTTTGCCCTCTCAGTCTGTTTCACCATGCTTGGCTTCAGCAACACCCTGTTTCCATTCTGGGAGGCCATGTCTCCCGACCGCTAACCCTAACTTGGGTCTTAACCCTAATTTTTTCTTTGGACTGAAACATTTCCCTGTCCACATGGTGTACGAACTGGCAGTATGTTATACTCCGGATGGCCTACTCAGTCTGTTTTACCAATCTAGGCTTCGCCAAAACCCTGGTTACATCCTGGGAAGCCAAGTCTCCCCAACCCTAACCCTAATTTGAGTCTCAGGCCTCATTTCCTTTTGGGACTGAAACATACCGCCGTCCACAGAGTGTACCAAATGTCAGTATGGAAGACATCTTGATGTCCCACTCAGTCTGATTCAGCAAGTTAGGCTTCACCAAGGACCCGTTTCCAACCTGGCAAGCCACATCTCCCCAACCCTAACCCTAACTTGAGACTTAACCTGATTTTCTTGTGCAAATGTAACAAACCCCCATCCTCATGTTGTACTAAAAGACAGTAGGCACACAATTCCTTTGGCCCTCTCAGTCTGTTTCACCATGCTTGGCTTCAGCAACACCCTGTTTCCATTCTGGAAAGCCATGTCTCCTGACAGCTAACCCTAACTTGGGTCTTAACCCTAATTTTCTCTTTGGACTGAAACATTTCCCTGTCCACATGGTGTACTAACTGGCAGTATGTTATACTCCGGATGGCCTACTCAGTCTGTTTTACCAATCTAGGCTTCGCCAAAACCCTGGTTACATCCTGGGAAGCCAAATCTCCCCAACCCTAACCCTAATTTGAGTCTCAACCCTCATTTCCTTTTTGGACTGAAACATACCGCCGTCCACAGAGTGTACCAAATGTCAGTATGGAAGACATCTTGATGTCCCACTCAGTCTGATTCAGCAAGTTAGGCTTCACCAAGGACCCGTTTCCAACCTGGGAAGCCACATCTCCCCAACCCTAACCCTAACTTGAGACTTTACCTGATTTTCTTGTGCAAATGTAACAAACCCCCATCCTCATGTTGTACTAAAAGACAGTAGGTACACAATTCCTTTGGCCCTCTCAGTCTGTTTCACCATGCTTGGCTTCAGCAACACCCTGTTTCCATTCTGGGAGGCCATGTCTCCTGACAGCTAACCCTAACTTGGGTCTTAACCCTAATTTTCTCTTTGGACTGAAACATTTCCCTGTCCACATGGGGTACTAACTGGCAGTATGTTATACTCCTGAATGCCTACTCAGTCTGTTTTACCAATCTAGGCTTCACCAAAACCCCGGTTACATCCTGGGAAGCCAAGTCTCCCCAACCCTAACCCTAATTTGAGTCTCAACCCTCATTTCCTTTTTGGACTGAAACATACCGCCGTCCACAGATTGTGCCAAATGTAAGTATGGAAGACATCTTGATGCCCCACTCAGTCTGATTCAGGAAGTTAAGCTTCACCAAGGACCCGTTTCCAACCTGGGAAGCCACATCTCCCCAACCCTAACCCTAACTTGAGACTTAACCTGATTTTCTTGTGCAAATGTAACAAACCCCCATCCTCATGTTGTACTAAAAGACAGTAGGCACACAATTCCTTTGGCCCTCTCAGTCTGTTTCACCATGCTTGGCTTCAGCAACACCCTGTTTCCATTCTGGGAAGCCATGTCTCCTGACAGCTAACCCTAACTTGGGTCTTAACCCTAATTTTCTCTTTGGACTGAAACATTTCCCTGTCCACATGGTGTACTAACTGGCAGTATGTTATACTCCTGAATGCCTACTCAGTCTGTTTTACCAATCTAGGCTTCACCAAAACCCCGGTTACATCCTGGGAAGCCAAGTCTCCCCAACCCTAACCCTAATTTGAGTCTCAGGCCTCATTTCCTTTTTGGACTGAAACATACCGCCGTCCACAGAGTGTACCAAATGTAAGTATGGAAGACATCTTGATGCCCCACTCAGTCTGATTCAGCAAGTTAGGCTTCACCAAGGACCCGTTTCCAACCTGGGAAGCCACATCTCCCCAACCCTAACCCTAACTTGAGACTTTACCTGATTTTCTTGTTGAAATGTAACAACCCCCCATCCTCATGTTCTACTAAAAGACAGTAGGCACACAATTCATTTTGCCCTCTCAGTCTGTTTCACCATGCTTGGCTTCAGCAACACCCTGTTTCCATTCTGGGAGGCCATGTCTCCTGACCGCTAACCCTAAGTTGGGTCTTAACCCTAATTTTTTCTTTGGACTGAAACATTTCCCTGTCCACATGGTGTACTAACTGGCAGTATGTTATACTCCGGATGGCCTACTCAGTCTGTTTTACCAATCTAGGCTTCGCCAAAACCCTGGTTACATCCTGGGAAGCCAAGTCTCCCCAACCCTAACCCTAATTTGAGTCTCAGGCCTCATTTCCTTTTGGGACTGAAACATACCGCCCTCCAGAGAGTGTACCAAATGTCAGTATGGAAGACATCTTGATGTCCCACTCAGTCTGATTCAGCAAGTTAGGCTTCACCAAGGACCCGTTTCCAACCTGGGAAGCCACATCTCCACAACCCTAACCCTAACTTGATACTTTACCTGATTTTCTTGTTGAAATGTAACAACCCCCCATCCTCATGTTCTACTAAAAGACAGTAGGCACACAATTCCTTTGGCCCTCTCAGTCTGTTTCACCATGCTTGGCTTCAGCAACACCCTGTTTCCATTCTGGGAGGCCATGTCTCCTGACCGCTAACCCTAACTTGGGTCTTAACCCTAATTTTTTCTTTGGACTGAAACATTTCCCTGTCCACATGGTGTACTAACTGGCAGTATGTTATACTCCGGATGGCCTACTCAGTCTGTTTTACCAATCTAGGCTTCGCCAAAACCCTGGTTACATCCTGGGAAGCCAAGTCTCCCCAACCCTAACCCTAATTTGAGTCTCAGGCCTCATTTCCTTTTTGGACTGAAACATACCGCCGTCCACAGAGTGTACCAAATGTCAGTATGGAAGACATCTTGATGTCCCACTCAGTCTGATTCAGCAAGTTAGGCTTCACCAAGGACCCGTTTCCAACCTGGGAAGCCACATCTCCCCAACCCTAACCCTAACTTGAGACTTTACCTGATTTTCTTGTGCAAATGTAACAAACCCCCATCCTCATGTTCTACTAAAAGACAGTAGGTACACAATTCCTTTGGCCCTCTCAGTCTGTTTCACCATGCTTGGCTTCAGCAACACCCTGTTTCCATTCTGGGAGGCCATGTCTCCTGACAGCTAACCCTAACTTGGGTCTTAACCCTAATTTTCTCTTTGGACTGAAACATTTCCCTGTCCACATG
The DNA here is from genome assembly GCF_057233095.1 of Heloderma suspectum. Lineage (NCBI taxonomy): Eukaryota > Metazoa > Chordata > Lepidosauria > Squamata > Helodermatidae > Heloderma > Heloderma suspectum. The sequence continues at coordinate 149,466,031 of NC_139461.1, forward strand.
GTGTACTAACTGGCAGTATGTTATACTCCTGAATGCCTACTCAGTCTGTTTTACCAATCTAGGCTTCACCAAAACCCTGGTTACATCCTGGGAAGCCAAGTCTCCCCAACCCTAACCCTAATTTGAGTCTCAACCCTCATTTCCTTTTTGGACTGAAACATACCGCCATCCACAGATTGTGCCAAATGTAAGTATGGAAGACATCTTGATGCCCCACTCAGTCTGATTCAGGAAGTTAAGCTTCACCAAGGACCCGTTTCCAACCTGGGAAGCTACATCTCCCCAACCCTAACCCTAACTTGAGACTTAACCTGATTTTCTTGTGCAAATGTAACAAACCCCCATCCTCATGTTGTACTAAAAGACAGTAGGCACACAATTCCTTTGGCCCTCTCAGTCTGTTTCACCATGCTTGGCTTCAGCAACACCCTGTTTCCATTCTGGAAAGCCATGTCTCCTGACAGCTAACCCTAACTTGGGTCTTAACCCTAATTTTCTCTTTGGACTGAAACATTTCCCTGTCCACATGGTGTACTAACTGGCAGTATGTTATACTCCGGATGGCCTACTCAGTCTGTTTTACCAATCTAGGCTTCGCCAAAACCCTGGTTACATCCTGGGAAGCCAAGTCTCCCCAACCCTAACCCTAATTTGAGTCTCAGGCCTAATTTCCTTTTTGGACTGAAACATACCGCCCTCCAGAGAGTGTACCAAATGTCAGTATGGAAGACATCTTGATGTCCCACTCAGTCTGATTCAGCAAGTTAGGCTTCACCAAGGACCCGTTTCCAACCTGGGAAGCCACATCTCCCCAACCCTAACCCTAACTTGATACTTTACCTGATTTTCTTGTTGAAATGTAACAACCCCCCATCCTCATGTTCTACTAAAAGACAGTAGGCACACAATTCATTTTGCCCTCTCAGTCTGTTTCACCATGCTTGGCTTCAGCAACACCCTGTTTCCATTCTGGGAGGCCATGTCTCCCGACCGCTAACCCTAACTTGGGTCTTAACCCTAATTTTTTCTTTGGACTGAAACATTTCCCTGTCCACATGGTGTACGAACTGGCAGTATGTTATACTCCGGATGGCCTACTCAGTCTGTTTTACCAATCTAGGCTTCGCCAAAACCCTGGTTACATCCTGGGAAGCCAAGTCTCCCCAACCCTAACCCTAATTTGAGTCTCAGGCCTCATTTCCTTTTGGGACTGAAACATACCGCCGTCCACAGAGTGTACCAAATGTCAGTATGGAAGACATCTTGATGTCCCACTCAGTCTGATTCAGCAAGTTAGGCTTCACCAAGGACCCGTTTCCAACCTGGAAAGCCACATCTCCCCAACCCTAACCCTAACTTGAGACTTAACCTGATTTTCTTGTGCAAATGTAACAAACCCCCATCCTCATGTTGTACTAAAAGACAGTAGGCACACAATTCCTTTGGCCCTCTCAGTCTGTTTCACCATGCTTGGCTTCAGCAACACCCTGTTTCCATTCTGGAAAGCCATGTCTCCTGACAGCTAACCCTAACTTGGGTCTTAACCCTAATTTTCTCTTTGGACTGAAACATTTCCCTGTCCACATGGTGTACTAACTGGCAGTATGTTATACTCCGGATGGCCTACTCAGTCTGTTTTACCAATCTAGGCTTCGCCAAAACCCTGGTTACATCCTGGGAAGCCAAGTCTCCCCAACCCTAACCCTAATTTGAGTCTCAGGCCTAATTTCCTTTTTGGACTGAAACATACCGCCCTCCAGAGAGTGTACCAAATGTCAGTATGGAAGACATCTTGATGTCCCACTCAGTCTGATTCAGCAAGTTAGGCTTCACCAAGGACCCGTTTCCAACCTGGGAAGCCACATCTCCCCAACCCTAACCCTAACTTGATACTTTACCTGATTTTCTTGTTGAAATGTAACAACCCCCCATCCTCATGTTCTACTAAAAGACAGTAGGCACACAATTCATTTTGCCCTCTCAGTCTGTTTCACCATGCTTGGCTTCAGCAACACCCTGTTTCCATTCTGGGAGGCCATGTCTCCCGACCGCTAACCCTAACTTGGGTCTTAACCCTAATTTTTTCTTTGGACTGAAACATTTCCCTGTCCACATGGTGTACGAACTGGCAGTATGTTATACTCCGGATGGCCTACTCAGTCTGTTTTACCAATCTAGGCTTCGCCAAAACCCTGGTTACATCCTGGGAAGCCAAGTCTCCCCAACCCTAACCCTAATTTGAGTCTCAGGCCTCATTTCCTTTTGGGACTGAAACATACCGCCGTCCACAGAGTGTACCAAATGTCAGTATGGAAGACATCTTGATGTCCCACTCAGTCTGATTCAGCAAGTTAGGCTTCACCAAGGACCCGTTTCCAACCTGGCAAGCCACATCTCCCCAACCCTAACCCTAACTTGAGACTTAACCTGATTTTCTTGTGCAAATGTAACAAACCCCCATCCTCATGTTGTACTAAAAGACAGTAGGCACACAATTCCTTTGGCCCTCTCAGTCTGTTTCACCATGCTTGGCTTCAGCAACACCCTGTTTCCATTCTGGAAAGCCATGTCTCCTGACAGCTAACCCTAACTTGGGTCTTAACCCTAATTTTCTCTTTGGACTGAAACATTTCCCTGTCCACATGGTGTACTAACTGGCAGTATGTTATACTCCGGATGGCCTACTCAGTCTGTTTTACCAATCTAGGCTTCGCCAAAACCCTGGTTACATCCTGGGAAGCCAAATCTCCCCAACCCTAACCCTAATTTGAGTCTCAACCCTCATTTCCTTTTTGGACTGAAACATACCGCCGTCCACAGAGTGTACCAAATGTCAGTATGGAAGACATCTTGATGTCCCACTCAGTCTGATTCAGCAAGTTAGGCTTCACCAAGGACCCGTTTCCAACCTGGGAAGCCACATCTCCCCAACCCTAACCCTAACTTGAGACTTAACCTGATTTTCTTGTGCAAATGTAACAAACCCCCATCCTCATGTTGTACTAAAAGACAGTAGGCACACAATTCCTTTGGCCCTCTCAGTCTGTTTCACCATGCTTGGCTTCAGCAACACCCTGTTTCCATTCTGGAAAGCCATGTCTCCTGACAGCTAACCCTAACTTGGGTCTTAACCCTAATTTTCTCTTTGGACTGAAACATTTCCCTGTCCACATGGGGTACTAACTGGCAGTATGTTATACTCCGGATGGCCTACTCAGTCTGTTTTACCAATCTAGGCTTCGCCAAAACCCTGGTTACATCCTGGGAAGCCAAATCTCCCCAACCCTAACCCTAATTTGAGTCTCAACCCTCATTTCCTTTTTGGACTGAAACATACCGCCGTCCACAGAGTGTACCAAATGTCAGTATGGAAGACATCTTGATGTCCCACTCAGTCTGATTCAGCAAGTTAGGCTTCACCAAGGACCCGTTTCCAACCTGGGAAGCCACATCTCCCCAACCCTAACCCTAACTTGAGACTTTACCTGATTTTCTTGTGCAAATGTAACAAACCCCCATCCTCATGTTGTACTAAAAGACAGTAGGTACACAATTCCTTTGGCCCTCTCAGTCTGTTTCACCATGCTTGGCTTCAGCAACACCCTGTTTCCATTCTGGGAGGCCATGTCTCCTGACAGCTAACCCTAACTTGGGTCTTAACCCTAATTTTCTCTTTGGACTGAAACATTTCCCTGTCCACATGGGGTACTAACTGGCAGTATGTTATACTCCTGAATGCCTACTCAGTCTGTTTTACCAATCTAGGCTTCACCAAAACCCTGGTTACATCCTGGGAAGCCAAGTCTCCCCAACCCTAACCCTAATTTGAGTCTCAACCCTCATTTCCTTTTTGGACTGAAACATACCGCCGTCCACAGATTGTGCCAAATGTAAGTATGGAAGACATCTTGATGCCCCACTCAGTCTGATTCAGGAAGTTAAGCTTCACCAAGGACCCGTTTCCAACCTGGGAAGCCACATCTCCCCAACCCTAACCCTAACTTGAGACTTAACCTGATTTTCTTGTGCAAATGTAACAAACCCCCATCCTCATGTTGTACTAAAAGACAGTAGGCACACAATTCCTTTGGCCCTCTCAGTCTGTTTCACCATGCTTGGCTTCAGCAACACCCTGTTTCCATTCTGGGAAGCCATGTCTCCTGACAGCTAACCCTAACTTGGGTCTTAACCCTAATTTTCTCTTTGGACTGAAACATTTCCCTGTCCACATGGTGTACTAACTGGCAGTATGTTATACTCCTGAATGCCTACTCAGTCTGTTTTACCAATCTAGGCTTCACCAAAACCCCGGTTACATCCTGGGAAGCCAAGTCTCCCCAACCCTAACCCTAATTTGAGTCTCAGGCCTCATTTCCTTTTGGGACTGAAACGTACTGCAGTCCACAGAGTGTACCAAATGTAAGTATGGAAGACATCTTGATGCCCCACTCAGTCTGATTCAGCAAGTTAGGCTTCACCAAGGACCCGTTTCCAACCTGGGAAGCCACATCTCCCCAACCCTAACCCTAACTTGAGACTTTACCTGATTTTCTTGTTGAAATGTAACAACCCCCCATCCTCATGTTCTACTAAAAGACAGTAGGCACACAATTCCTTTTGCCCTCTCAGTCTGTTTCACCATGCTTGGCTTCAGCAACACCCTGTTTCCATTCTGGGAGGCCATGTCTCCTGACCGCTAACCCTAACTTGGGTCTTAACCCTAATTTTTTCTTTGGACTGAAACATTTCCCTGTCCACATGGGGTACTAACTGGCAGTATGTTATACTCCGGATGGCCTACTCAGTCTGTTTTACCAATCTAGGCTTCGCCAAAACCCTGGTTACATCCTGGGAAGCCAAGTCTCCCCAACCCTAACCCTAATTTGAGTCTCAGGCCTCATTTCCTTTTGGGACTGAAACATACCGCCCTCCAGAGAGTGTACCAAATGTCAGTATGGAAGACATCTTGATGTCCCACTCAGTCTGATTCAGCAAGTTAGGCTTCACCAAGGACCCGTTTCCAACCTGGGAAGCCACATCTCCACAACCCTAACCCTAACTTGATACTTTACCTGATTTTCTTGTTGAAATGTAACAACCCCCCATCCTCATGTTCTACTAAAAGACAGTAGGCACACAATTCCTTTTGCCCTCTCAGTCTGTTTCACCATGCTTGGCTTCAGCAACACCCTGTTTCCATTCTGGGAGGCCATGTCTCCTGACCGCTAACCCTAACTTGGGTCTTAACCCTAATTTTTTCTTTGGACTGAAACATTTCCCTGTCCACATGGTGTACTAACTGGCAGTATGTTATACTCCGGATGGCCTACTCAGTCTGTTTTACCAATCTAGGCTTCGCCAAAACCCTGGTTACATCCTGGGAAGCCAAGTCTCCCCAACCCTAACCCTAATTTGAGTCTCAGGCCTAATTTCCTTTTTGGACTGAAACATACCGCCCTCCAGAGAGTGTACCAAATGTCAGTATGGAAGACATCTTGATGTCCCACTCAGTCTGATTCAGCAAGTTAGGCTTCACCAAGGACCCGTTTCCAACCTGGGAAGCCACATCTCCCCAACCCTAACCCTAACTTGAGACTTTACCTGATTTTCTTGTGCAAATGTAACAAACCCCCATCCTCATGTTGTACTAAAAGACAGTAGGCACACAATTCCTTTTGCCCTCTCAGTCTGTTTCACCATGCTTGGCTTCAGCAACACCCTGTTTCCATTCTGGGAGGCCATGTCTCCTGACCGCTAACCCTAACTTGGGTCTTAACCCTATTTTTTTCTTTGGACTGAAACATTTCCCTGTCCACATGGTGTACTAACTGGCAGTATGTTATACTACGGATGGCCTACTCAGTCTGTTTTACCAATCTAGGCTTCGCCAAAACCCTGGTTACATCCTGGGAAGCCAAGTCTCCCCAACCCTAACCCTAATTTGAGTCTCAGGCCTCATTTCCTTTTTGGACTGAAACATCCCGCCGTCCACAGAGTGTACCAAATGTCAGTATGGAAGACATCTTGATGTCCCACTCAGTCTGATTCAGCAAGTTAGGCTTCACCAAGGACCCGTTTCCAACCTGGGAAGCCACATCTCCCCAACCCTAACCCTAACTTGAGACTTTACCTGATTTTCTTGTGCAAATGTAACAAACCCCCATCCTCATGTTGTACTAAAAGACAGTAGGTACACAATTCCTTTGGCCCTCTCAGTCTGTTTCACCATGCTTGGCTTCAGCAACACCCTGTTTCCATTCTGGGAGGCCATGTCTCCTGACAGCTAACCCTAACTTGGGTCTTAACCCTAATTTTCTCTTTGGACTGAAACATTTCCCTGTCCACATGGTGTACTAACTGGCAGTATGTTATACTCCTGAATGCCTACTCAGTCTGTTTTACCAATCTAGGCTTCACCAAAACCCTGGTTACATCCTGGGAAGCCAAGTCTCCCCAACCCTAACCCTAATTTGAGTCTCAGGCCTCATTTCCTTTTGGGACTGAAACGTACTGCGGTCCACAGAGTGTACCTAATGTAAGTATGGAAGACATCTTGATGCCCCACTCAGTCTGATTCAGCAAGTTAGGCTTCACCAAGGACCCGTTTCCAACCTGGGAAGCCACATCTCCCCAACCCTAACCCTAACTTGAGACTTTACCTGATTTTCTTGTTGAAATGTAACAACCCCCCATCCTCATGTTCTACTAAAAGACAGTAGGCACACAATTCATTTTGCCCTCTCAGTCTGTTTCACCATGCTTGGCTTCAGCAACACCCTGTTTCCATTCTGGGAGGCCATGTCTCCTGACCGCTAACCCTAAGTTGGGTCTTAACCCTAATTTTTTCTTTGGACTGAAACATTTCCCTGTCCATATGGTGTACTAACTGGCAGTATGTTATACTCCGGATGGCCTACTCAGTCTGTTTTACCAATCTAGGCTTCGCCAAAACCCTGGTTACATCCTGGGAAGCCAAGTCTCCCCAACCCTAACCCTAATTTGAGTCTCAGGCCTCATTTCCTTTTTGGACTGAAACATACCGCCCTCCAGAGAGTGTACCAAATGTCAGTATGGAAGACATCTTGATGTCCCACTCAGTCTGATTCAGCAAGTTAGGCTTCACCAAGGACCCGTTTCCAACCTGGGAAGCCACATCTCCACAACCCTAACCCTAACTTGATACTTTACCTGATTTTCTTGTTGAAATGTAACAACCCCCCATCCTCATGTTCTACTAAAAGACAGTAGGCACACAATTCCTTTTGCCCTCTCAGTCTGTTTCACCATGCTTGGCTTCAGCAACACCCTGTTTCCATTCTGGGAGGCCATGTCTCCTGACCGCTAACCCTAACTTGGGTCTTAACCCTAATTTTTTCTTTGGACTGAAACATTTCCCTGTCCACATGGTGTACTAACTGGCAGTATGTTATACTCCGGATGGCCTACTCAGTCTGTTTTACCAATCTAGGCTTCGCCAAAACCCTGGTTACATCCTGGGAAGCCAAGTCTCCCCAACCCTAACCCTAATTTGAGTCTCAGGCCTCATTTCCTTTTGGGACTGAAACATACCGCCGTCCACAGAGTGTACCAAATGTCAGTATGGAAGACATCTTGATGTCCCACTCAGTCTGATTCAGCAAGTTAGGCTTCACCAAGGACCCGTTTCCAACCTGGGAAGCCACATCTCCCCAACCCTAACCCTAACTTGAGACTTAACCTGATTTTCTTGTGCAAATGTAACAAACCCCCATCCTCATGTTGTACTAAAAGACAGTAGGCACACAATTCCTTTTGCCCTCTCAGTCTGTTTCACCATGCTTGGCTTCAGCAACACCCTGTTTCCATTCTGGGAGGCCATGTCTCCTGACCGCTAACCCTAACTTGGGTCTTAACCCTAATTTTTTCTTTGGACTGAAACATTTCCCTGTCCACATGGGGTACTAACTGGCAGTATGTTATACTCCGGATGGCCTACTCAGTCTGTTTTACCAATCTAGGCTTCGCCAAAACCCTGGTTACATCCTGGGAAGCCAAGTCTCCCCAACCCTAACCCTAATTTGAGTCTCAGGCCTCATTTCCTTTTGGGACTGAAACATACCGCCCTCCAGAGAGTGTACCAAATGTCAGTATGGAAGACATCTTGATGTCCCACTCAGTCTGATTCAGCAAGTTAGGCTTCACCAAGGACCCGTTTCCAACCTGGGAAGCCACATCTCCACAACCCTAACCCTAACTTGATACTTTACCTGATTTTCTTGTTGAAATGTAACAACCCCCCATCCTCATGTTCTACTAAAAGACAGTAGGCACACAATTCCTTTTGCCCTCTCAGTCTGTTTCACCATGCTTGGCTTCAGCAACACCCTGTTTCCATTCTGGGAGGCCATGTCTCCTGACCGCTAACCCTAACTTGGGTCTTAACCCTAATTTTTTCTTTGGACTGAAACATTTCCCTGTCCACATGGTGTACTAACTGGCAGTATGTTATACTCCGGATGGCCTACTCAGTCTGTTTTACCAATCTAGGCTTCGCCAAAACCCTGGTTACATCCTGGGAAGCCAAGTCTCCCCAACCCTAACCCTAATTTGAGTCTCAGGCCTAATTTCCTTTTTGGACTGAAACATACCGCCCTCCAGAGAGTGTACCAAATGTCAGTATGGAAGACATCTTGATGTCCCACTCAGTCTGATTCAGCAAGTTAGGCTTCACCAAGGACCCGTTTCCAACCTGGGAAGCCACATCTCCCCAACCCTAACCCTAACTTGAGACTTTACCTGATTTTCTTGTGCAAATGTAACAAACCCCCATCCTCATGTTGTACTAAAAGACAGTAGGCACACAATTCCTTTTGCCCTCTCAGTCTGTTTCACCATGCTTGGCTTCAGCAACACCCTGTTTCCATTCTGGGAGGCCATGTCTCCTGACCGCTAACCCTAACTTGGGTCTTAACCCTATTTTTTTCTTTGGACTGAAACATTTCCCTGTCCACATGGTGTACTAACTGGCAGTATGTTATACTACGGATGGCCTACTCAGTCTGTTTTACCAATCTAGGCTTCGCCAAAACCCTGGTTACATCCTGGGAAGCCAAGTCTCCCCAACCCTAACCCTAATTTGAGTCTCAGGCCTCATTTCCTTTTTGGACTGAAACATCCCGCCGTCCACAGAGTGTACCAAATGTCAGTATGGAAGACATCTTGATGTCCCACTCAGTCTGATTCAGCAAGTTAGGCTTCACCAAGGACCCGTTTCCAACCTGGGAAGCCACATCTCCCCAACCCTAACCCTAACTTGAGACTTTACCTGATTTTCTTGTGCAAATGTAACAAACCCCCATCCTCATGTTGTACTAAAAGACAGTAGGTACACAATTCCTTTGGCCCTCTCAGTCTGTTTCACCATGCTTGGCTTCAGCAACACCCTGTTTCCATTCTGGGAGGCCATGTCTCCTGACAGCTAACCCTAACTTGGGTCTTAACCCTAATTTTCTCTTTGGACTGAAACATTTCCCTGTCCACATGGTGTACTAACTGGCAGTATGTTATACTCCTGAATGCCTACTCAGTCTGTTTTACCAATCTAGGCTTCACCAAAACCCTGGTTACATCCTGGGAAGCCAAGTCTCCCCAACCCTAACCCTAATTTGAGTCTCAGGCCTCATTTCCTTTTGGGACTGAAACGTACTGCGGTCCACAGAGTGTACCTAATGTAAGTATGGAAGACATCTTGATGCCCCACTCAGTCTGATTCAGCAAGTTAGGCTTCACCAAGGACCCGTTTCCAACCTGGGAAGCCACATCTCCCCAACCCTAACCCTAACTTGAGACTTTACCTGATTTTCTTGTTGAAATGTAACAACCCCCCATCCTCATGTTCTACTAAAAGACAGTAGGCACACAATTCATTTTGCCCTCTCAGTCTGTTTCACCATGCTTGGCTTCAGCAACACCCTGTTTCCATTCTGGGAGGCCATGTCTCCTGACCGCTAACCCTAAGTTGGGTCTTAACCCTAATTTTTTCTTTGGACTGAAACATTTCCCTGTCCATATGGTGTACTAACTGGCAGTATGTTATACTCCGGATGGCCTACTCAGTCTGTTTTACCAATCTAGGCTTCGCCAAAACCCTGGTTACATCCTGGGAAGCCAAGTCTCCCCAACCCTAACCCTAATTTGAGTCTCAGGCCTCATTTCCTTTTTGGACTGAAACATACCGCCCTCCAGAGAGTGTACCAAATGTCAGTATGGAAGACATCTTGATGTCCCACTCAGTCTGATTCAGCAAGTTAGGCTTCACCAAGGACCCGTTTCCAACCTGGGAAGCCACATCTCCACAACCCTAACCCTAACTTGATACTTTACCTGATTTTCTTGTTGAAATGTAACAACCCCCCATCCTCATGTTCTACTAAAAGACAGTAGGCACACAATTCCTTTTGCCCTCTCAGTCTGTTTCACCATGCTTGGCTTCAGCAACACCCTGTTTCCATTCTGGGAGGCCATGTCTCCTGACCGCTAACCCTAACTTGGGTCTTAACCCTAATTTTTTCTTTGGACTGAAACATTTCCCTGTCCACATGGTGTACTAACTGGCAGTATGTTATACTCCGGATGGCCTACTCAGTCTGTTTTACCAATCTAGGCTTCGCCAAAACCCTGGTTACATCCTGGGAAGCCAAGTCTCCCCAACCCTAACCCTAATTTGAGTCTCAGGCCTCATTTCCTTTTGGGACTGAAACATACCGCCGTCCACAGAGTGTACCAAATGTCAGTATGGAAGACATCTTGATGTCCCACTCAGTCTGATTCAGCAAGTTAGGCTTCACCAAGGACCCGTTTCCAACCTGGGAAGCCACATCTCCCCAACCCTAACCCTAACTTGAGACTTAACCTGATTTTCTTGTGCAAATGTAACAAACCCCCATCCTCATGTTGTACTAAAAGACAGTAGGCACACAATTCCTTTGGCCCTCTCAGTCTGTTTCACCATGCTTGGCTTCAGCAACACCCTGTTTCCATTCTGGGAGGCCATGTCTCCTGACCGCTAACCCTAAGTTGGGTCTTAACCCTAATTTTTTCTTTGGACTGAAACATTTCCCTGTCCACATGGTGTACTAACTGGCAGTATGTTATACTCCGGATGGCCTACTCAGTCTGTTTTACCAATCTAGGCTTCGCCAAAACCCTGGTTACATCCTGGGAAGCCAAGTCTCCCCAACCCTAACCCTAATTTGAGTCTCAGGCCTAATTTCCTTTTTGGACTGAAACATACCGCCCTCCAGAGAGTGTACCAAATGTCAGTATGGAAGACATCTTGATGTCCCACTCAGTCTGATTCAGCAAGTTAGGCTTCACCAAGGACCCGTTTCCAACCTGGGAAGCCACATCTCCCCAACCCTAACCCTAACTTGATACTTTACCTGATTTTCTTGTTGAAATGTAACAACCCCCCATCCTCATGTTCTACTAAAAGACAGTAGGCACACAATTCATTTTGCCCTCTCAGTCTGTTTCACCATGCTTGGCTTCAGCAACACCCTGTTTCCATTCTGGGAGGCCATGTCTCCCGACCGCTAACCCTAACTTGGGTCTTAACCCTAATTTTTTCTTTGGACTGAAACATTTCCCTGTCCACATGGTGTACGAACTGGCAGTATGTTATACTACGGATGGCCTACTCAGTCTGTTTTACCAATCTAGGCTTCGCCAAAACCCTGGTTACATCCTGGGAAGCCAAGTCTCCCCAACCCTAACCCTAATTTGAGTCTCAGGCCTAATTTCCTTTTTGGACTGAAACATACCGCCCTCCAGAGAGTGTACCAAATGTCAGTATGGAAGACATCTTGATGTCCCACTCAGTCTGATTCAGCAAGTTAGGCTTCACCAAGGACCCGTTTCCAACCTGGGAAGCCACATCTCCCCAACCCTAACCCTAACTTGATACTTTACCTGATTTTCTTGTGCAAATGTAACAAACCCCCATCCTCATGTTGTACTAAAAGACAGTAGGCACACAATTCATTTTGCCCTCTCAGTCTGTTTCACCATGCTTGGCTTCAGCAACACCCTGTTTCCATTCTGGGAGGCCATGTCTCCCGACCGCTAACCCTAACTTGGGTCTTAACCCTAATTTTTTCTTTGGACTGAAACATTTCCCTGTCCACATGGTGTACGAACTGGCAGTATGTTATACTACGGATGGCCTACTCAGTCTGTTTTACCAATCTAGGCTTCGCCAAAACCCTGGTTACATCCTGGGAAGCCAAGTCTCCCCAACCCTAACCCTAATTTGAGTCTCAGGCCTCATTTCCTTTTGGGACTGAAACATACCGCCGTCCACAGAGTGTACCAAATGTCAGTATGGAAGACATCTTGATGTCCCACTCAGTCTGATTCAGCAAGTTAGGCTTCACCAAGGCCCCGTTTCCAACCTGGCAAGCCACATCTCCCCAACCCTAACCCTAACTTGAGACTTTACCTGATTTTCTTGTGCAAATGTAACAAACCCCCATCCTCATGTTGTACTAAAAGACAGTAGGTACACAATTCCTTTGGCCCTCTCAGTCTGTTTCACCATGCTTGGCTTCAGCAACACCCTGTTTCCATTCTGGGAGGCCATGTCTCCTGACAGCTAACCCTAACTTGGGTCTTAACCCTAATTTTCTCTTTGGACTGAAACATTTCCCTGTCCACATGGGGTACTAACTGGCAGTATGTTATACTCCTGAATGCCTACTCAGTCTGTTTTACCAATCTAGGCTTCACCAAAACCCTGGTTACATCCTGGGAAGCCAAGTCTCCCCAACCCTAACCCTAATTTGAGTCTCAACCCTCATTTCCTTTTTGGACTGAAACATACCGCCGTCCACAGATTGTGCCAAATGTAAGTATGGAAGAAATCTTGATGCCCCACTCAGTCTGATTCAGGAAGTTAAGCTTCACCAAGGACCCGTTTCCAACCTGGGAAGCCACATCTCCCCAACCCTAACCCTAACTTGAGACTTAACCTGATTTTCTTGTGCAAATGTAACAAACCCCCATCCTCATGTTGTACTAAAAGACAGTAGGCACACAATTCCTTTGGCCCTCTCAGTCTGTTTCACCATGCTTGGCTTCAGCAACACCCTGTTTCCATTCTGGGAAGCCATGTCTCCTGACAGCTAACCCTAACTTGGGTCTTAACCCTAATTTTCTCTTTGGACTGAAACATTTCCCTGTCCACATGGTGTACTAACTGGCAGTATGTTATACTCCTGAATGCCTACTCAGTCTGTTTTACCAATCTAGGCTTCACCAAAACCCCGGTTACATCCTGGGAAGCCAAGTCTCCCCAACCCTAACCCTAATTTGAGTCTCAGGCCTCATTTCCTTTTGGGACTGAAACGTACTGCAGTCCACAGAGTGTACCAAATGTAAGTATGGAAGACATCTTGATGCCCCACTCAGTCTGATTCAGCAAGTTAGGCTTCACCAAGGACCCGTTTCCAACCTGGGAAGCCACATCTCCCCAACCCTAACCCTAACTTGAGACTTTACCTGATTTTCTTGTTGAAATGTAACAACCCCCCATCCTCATGTTCTACTAAAAGACAGTAGGCACACAATTCATTTTGCCCTCTCAGTCTGTTTCACCATGCTTGGCTTCAGCAACACCCTGTTTCCATTCTGGGAGGCCATGTCTCCTGACCGCTAACCCTAAGTTGGGTCTTAACCCTAATTTTTTCTTTGGACTGAAACATTTCCCTGTCCACATGGGGTACTAACTGGCAGTATGTTATACTCCGGATGGCCTACTCAGTCTGTTTTACCAATCTAGGCTTCGCCAAAACCCTGGTTACATCCTGGGAAGCCAAGTCTCCCCAACCCTAACCCTAATTTGAGTCTCAGGCCTCATTTCCTTTTGGGACTGAAACATACCGCCCTCCAGAGAGTGTACCAAATGTCAGTATGGAAGACATCTTGATGTCCCACTCAGTCTGATTCAGCAAGTTAGGCTTCACCAAGGACCCGTTTCCAACCTGGGAAGCCACATCTCCACAACCCTAACCCTAACTTGATACTTTACCTGATTTTCTTGTTGAAATGTAACAACCCCCCATCCTCATGTTCTACTAAAAGACAGTAGGCACACAATTCCTTTTGCCCTCTCAGTCTGTTTCACCATGCTTGGCTTCAGCAACACCCTGTTTCCATTCTGGGAGGCCATGTCTCCTGACCGCTAACCCTAACTTGGGTCTTAACCCTAATTTTTTCTTTGGACTGAAACATTTCCCTGTCCACATGGTGTACTAACTGGCAGTATGTTATACTCCGGATGGCCTACTCAGTCTGTTTTACCAATCTAGGCTTCGCCAAAACCCTGGTTACATCCTGGGAAGCCAAGTCTCCCCAACCCTAACCCTAATTTGAGTCTCAGGCCTCATTTCCTTTTTGGACTGAAACATACCGCCCTCCAGAGAGTGTACCAAATGTCAGTATGGAAGACATCTTGATGTCCCACTCAGTCTGATTCAGCAAGTTAGGCTTCACCAAGGACCCGTTTCCAACCTGGGAAGCCACATCTCCCCAACCCTAACCCTAACTTGAGACTTAACCTGATTTTCTTGTGCAAATGTAACAAACCCCCATCCTCATGTTGTACTAAAAGACAGTAGGCACACAATTCCTTTTGCCCTCTCAGTCTGTTTCACCATGCTTGGCTTCAGCAACACCCTGTTTCCATTCTGGGAGGCCATGTCTCCTGACCGCTAACCCTAACTTGGGTCTTAACCCTATTTTTTTCTTTGGACTGAAACATTTCCCTGTCCACATGGTGTACTAACTGGCAGTATGTTATACTACGGATGGCCTACTCAGTCTGTTTTACCAATCTAGGCTTCGCCAAAACCCTGGTTACATCCTGGGAAGCCAAGTCTCCCCAACCCTAACCCTAATTTGAGTCTCAGGCCTCATTTCCTTTTTGGACTGAAACATACCGCCGTCCACAGAGTGTACCAAATGTCAGTATGGAAGACATCTTGATGTCCCACTCAGTCTGATTCAGCAAGTTAGGCTTCACCAAGGACCCGTTTCCAACCTGGGAAGCCACATCTCCCCAACCCTAACCCTAACTTGAGACTTTACCTGATTTTCTTGTGCAAATGTAACAAACCCCCATCCTCATGTTGTACTAAAAGACAGTAGGTACACAATTCCTTTGGCCCTCTCAGTCTGTTTCACCATGCTTGGCTTCAGCAACACCCTGTTTCCATTCTGGGAGGCCATGTCTCCTGACAGCTAACCCTAACTTGGGTCTTAACCCTAATTTTCTCTTTGGACTGAAACATTTCCCTGTCCACATGGGGTACTAACTGGCAGTATGTTATACTCCTGAATGCCTACTCAGTCTGTTTTACCAATCTAGGCTTCACCAAAACCCTGGTTACATCCTGGGAAGCCAAGTCTCCCCAACCCTAACCCTAATTTGAGTCTCAGGCCTCATTTCCTTTTGGGACTGAAACGTACTGCGGTCCACAGAGTGTACCAAATGTAAGTATGGAAGACATCTTGATGCCCCACTCAGTCTGATTCAGCAAGTTAGGCTTCACCAAGGACCCGTTTCCAACCTGGGAAGCCACATCTCCCCAACCCTAACCCTAACTTGAGACTTTACCTGATTTTCTTGTTGAAATGTAACAACCCCCCATCCTCATGTTCTACTAAAAGACAGTAGGCACACAATTCATTTTGCCCTCTCAGTCTGTTTCACCATGCTTGGCTTCAGCAACACCCTGTTTCCATTCTGGGAGGCCATGTCTCCTGACCGCTAACCCTAAGTTGGGTCTTAACCCTAATTTTTTCTTTGGACTGAAACATTTCCCTGTCCACATGGTGTACTAACTGGCAGTATGTTATACTCCGGATGGCCTACTCAGTCTGTTTTACCAATCTAGGCTTCGCCAAAACCCTGGTTACATCCTGGGAAGCCAAGTCTCCCCAACCCTAACCCTAATTTGAGTCTCAGGCCTCATTTCCTTTTTGGACTGAAACATACCGCCCTCCAGAGAGTGTACCAAATGTCAGTATGGAAGACATCTTGATGTCCCACTCAGTCTGATTCAGCAAGTTAGGCTTCACCAAGGACCCGTTTCCAACCTGGGAAGCCACATCTCCACAACCCTAACCCTAACTTGATACTTTACCTGATTTTCTTGTTGAAATGTAACAACCCCCCATCCTCATGTTCTACTAAAAGACAGTAGGCACACAATTCCTTTTGCCCTCTCAGTCTGTTTCACCATGCTTGGCTTCAGCAACACCCTGTTTCCATTCTGGGAGGCCATGTCTCCTGACCGCTAACCCTAACTTGGGTCTTAACCCTAATTTTTTCTTTGGACTGAAACATTTCCCTGTCCACATGGTGTACTAACTGGCAGTATGTTATACTACGGATGGCCTACTCAGTCTGTTTTACCAATCTAGGCTTCGCCAAAACCCTGGTTACATCCTGGGAAGCCAAGTCTCCCCAACCCTAACCCTAATTTGAGACTCAGGCCTCAT
The DNA here is from genome assembly GCF_057233095.1 of Heloderma suspectum. Taxonomy (NCBI): domain Eukaryota; kingdom Metazoa; phylum Chordata; class Lepidosauria; order Squamata; family Helodermatidae; genus Heloderma; species Heloderma suspectum. The sequence continues at coordinate 149,482,570 of NC_139461.1, forward strand.
TTCCTTTTTGGACTGAAACATACCGCCGTCCACAGAGTGTACCAAATGTCAGTATGGAAGACATCTTGATGTCCCACTCAGTCTGATTCAGCAAGTTAGGCTTCACCAAGGACCCGTTTCCAACCTGGGAAGCCACATCTCCCCAACCCTAACCCTAACTTGAGACTTAACCTGATTTTCTTGTGCAAATGTAACAAACCCCCATCCTCATGTTGTACTAAAAGACAGTAGGCACACAATTCCTTTTGCCCTCTCAGTCTGTTTCACCATGCTTGGCTTCAGCAACACCCTGTTTCCATTCTGGGAGGCCATGTCTCCTGACCGCTAACCCTAACTTGGGTCTTAACCCTATTTTTTTCTTTGGACTGAAACATTTCCCTGTCCACATGGTGTACTAACTGGCAGTATGTTATACTACGGATGGCCTACTCAGTCTGTTTTACCAATCTAGGCTTCGCCAAAACCCTGGTTACATCCTGGGAAGCCAAGTCTCCCCAACCCTAACCCTAATTTGAGTCTCAGGCCTCATTTCCTTTTTGGACTGAAACATACCGCCGTCCACAGAGTGTACCAAATGTCAGTATGGAAGACATCTTGATGTCCCACTCAGTCTGATTCAGCAAGTTAGGCTTCACCAAGGACCCGTTTCCAACCTGGGAAGCCACATCTCCCCAACCCTAACCCTAACTTGAGACTTTACCTGATTTTCTTGTGCAAATGTAACAAACCCCCATCCTCATGTTGTACTAAAAGACAGTAGGTACACAATTCCTTTGGCCCTCTCAGTCTGTTTCACCATGCTTGGCTTCAGCAACACCCTGTTTCCATTCTGGGAGGCCATGTCTCCTGACAGCTAACCCTAACTTGGGTCTTAACCCTAATTTTCTCTTTGGACTGAAACATTTCCCTGTCCACATGGTGTACTAACTGGCAGTATGTTATACTCCTGAATGCCTACTCAGTCTGTTTTACCAATCTAGGCTTCACCAAAACCCTGGTTACATCCTGGGAAGCCAAGTCTCCCCAACCCTAACCCTAATTTGAGTCTCAGGCCTCATTTCCTTTTGGGACTGAAACGTACTGCGGTCCACAGAGTGTACCAAATGTAAGTATGGAAGACATCTTGATGCCCCACTCAGTCTGATTCAGCAAGTTAGGCTTCACCAAGGACCCGTTTCCAACCTGGGAAGCCACATCTCCCCAACCCTAACTCTAACTTGAGACTTTACCTGATTTTCTTGTTGAAATGTAACAACCCCCCATCCTCATGTTCTACTAAAAGACAGTAGGCACACAATTCATTTTGCCCTCTCAGTCTGTTTCACCATGCTTGGCTTCAGCAACACCCTGTTTCCATTCTGGGAGGCCATGTCTCCTGACCGCTAACCCTAAGTTGGGTCTTAACCCTAATTTTTTCTTTGGACTGAAACATTTCCCTGTCCACATGGTGTACTAACTGGCAGTATGTTATACTCCGGATGGCCTACTCAGTCTGTTTTACCAATCTAGGCTTCGCCAAAACCCTGGTTACATCCTGGGAAGCCAAGTCTCCCCAACCCTAACCCTAATTTGAGTCTCAGGCCTCATTTCCTTTTTGGACTGAAACATACCGCCCTCCAGAGAGTGTACCAAATGTCAGTATGGAAGACATCTTGATGTCCCACTCAGTCTGATTCAGCAAGTTAGGCTTCACCAAGGACCCGTTTCCAACCTGGGAAGCCACATCTCCACAACCCTAACCCTAACTTGATACTTTACCTGATTTTCTTGTTGAAATGTAACAACCCCCCATCCTCATGTTCTACTAAAAGACAGTAGGCACACAATTCCTTTTGCCCTCTCAGTCTGTTTCACCATGCTTGGCTTCAGCAACACCCTGTTTCCATTCTGGGAGGCCATGTCTCCTGACCGCTAACCCTAACTTGGGTCTTAACCCTAATTTTTTCTTTGGACTGAAACATTTCCCTGTCCACATGGTGTACTAACTGGCAGTATGTTTTACTACGGATGGCCTACTCAGTCTGTTTTACCAATCTAGGCTTCGCCAAAACCCTGGTTACATCCTGGGAAGCCAAGTCTCCCCAACCCTAACCCTAATTTGAGTCTCAGGCCTCATTTCCTTTTTGGACTGAAACATACCGCCGTCCACAGAGTGTACCAAATGTCAGTATGGAAGACATCTTGATGTCCCACTCAGTCTGATTCAGCAAGTTAGGCTTCACCAAGGACCCGTTTCCAACCTGGGAAGCCACATCTCCCCAACCCTAACCCTAACTTGAGACTTAACCTGATTTTCTTGTGCAAATGTAACAAACCCCCATCCTCATGTTGTACTAAAAGACAGTAGGCACACAATTCCTTTGGCCCTCTCAGTCTGTTTCACCATGCTTGGCTTCAGCAACACCCTGTTTCCATTCTGGGAGGCCATGTCTCCTGACCGCTAACCCTAACTTGGGTCTTAACCCTATTTTTTTCTTTGGACTGAAACATTTCCCTGTCCACATGGTGTACTAGCTGGCAGTATGTTATACTACGGATGGCCTACTCAGTCTGTTTTACCAATCTAGGCTTCGCCAAAACCCTGGTTACATCCTGGGAAGCCAAGTCTCCCCAACCCTAACCCTAATTTGAGTCTCAGGCCTCATTTCCTTTTTGGACTGAAACATACCGCCGTCCACAGAGTGTACCAAATGTCAGTATGGAAGACATCTTGATGTCCCACTCAGTCTGATTCAGCAAGTTAGGCTTCACCAAGGACCCGTTTCCAACCTGGGAAGCCACATCTCCCCAACCCTAACCCTAACTTGAGACTTTACCTGATTTTCTTGTGCAAATGTAACAAACCCCCATCCTCATGTTGTACTAAAAGACAGTAGGTACACAATTCCTTTGGCCCTCTCAGTCTGTTTCACCATGCTTGGCTTCAGCAACACCCTGTTTCCATTCTGGGAGGCCATGTCTCCTGACAGCTAACCCTAACTTGGGTCTTAACCCTAATTTTCTCTTTGGACTGAAACATTTCCCTGTCCACATGGTGTACTAACTGGCAGTATGTTATACTCCTGAATGCCTACTCAGTCTGTTTTACCAATCTAGGCTTCACCAAAACCCTGGTTACATCCTGGGAAGCCAAGTCTCCCCAACCCTAACCCTAATTTGAGTCTCAGGCCTCATTTCCTTTTGGGACTGAAACGTACTGCGGTCCACAGAGTGTACCAAATGTAAGTATGGAAGACATCTTGATGCCCCACTCAGTCTGATTCAGCAAGTTAGGCTTCACCAAGGACCCGTTTCCAACCTGGGAAGCCACATCTCCCCAACCCTAACTCTAACTTGAGACTTTACCTGATTTTCTTGTTGAAATGTAACAACCCCCCATCCTCATGTTCTACTAAAAGACAGTAGGCACACAATTCATTTTGCCCTCTCAGTCTGTTTCACCATGCTTGGCTTCAGCAACACCCTGTTTCCATTCTGGGAGGCCATGTCTCCTGACCGCTAACCCTAACTTGGGTCTTAACCCTAATTTTTTCTTTGGACTGAAACATTTCCCTGTCCACATGGTGTACTAACTGGCAGTATGTTATACTCCGGATGGCCTACTCAGTCTGTTTTACCAATCTAGGCTTCGCCAAAACCCTGGTTACATCCTGGGAAGCCAAGTCTCCCCAACCCTAACCCTAATTTGAGTCTCAGGCCTCATTTCCTTTTTGGACTGAAACATACCGCCGTCCACAGAGTGTACCAAATGTCAGTATGGAAGACATCTTGATGTCCCACTCAGTCTGATTCAGCAAGTTAGGCTTCACCAAGGCCCCGTTTCCAACCTGGGAAGCCACATCTCCCCAACCCTAACCCTAACTTGAGACTTTACCTGATTTTCTTGTGCAAATGTAACAAACCCCCATCCTCATGTTGTACTAAAAGACAGTAGGTACACAATTCCTTTGGCCCTCTCAGTCTGTTTCACCATGCTTGGCTTCAGCAACACCCTGTTTCCATTCTGGGAGGCCATGTCTCCTGACAGCTAACCCTAACTTGGGTCTTAACCCTAATTTTCTCTTTGGACTGAAACATTTCCCTGTCCACATGGTGTACTAACTGGCAGTATGTTATACTCCTGAATGCCTACTCAGTCTGTTTTACCAATCTAGGCTTCACCAAAACCCTGGTTACATCCTGGGAAGCCAAGTCTCCCCAACCCTAACCCTAATTTGAGTCTCAACCCTCATTTCCTTTTTGGACTGAAACATACCGCCGTCCACAGATTGTGCCAAATGTAAGTATGGAAGACATCTTGATGCCCCACTCAGTCTGATTCAGGAAGTTAAGCTTCACCAAGGACCCGTTTCCAACCTGGGAAGCCACATCTCCCCAACCCTAACCCTAACTTGAGACTTAACCTGATTTTCTTGTGCAAATGTAACAAACCCCCATCCTCATGTTGTACTAAAAGACAGTAGGCACACAATTCCTTTGGCCCTCTCAGTCTGTTTCACCATGCTTGGCTTCAGCAACACCCTGTTTCCATTCTGGGAAGCCATGTCTCCTGACAGCTAACCCTAACTTGGGTCTTAACCCTAATTTTCTCTTTGGACTGAAACATTTCCCTGTCCACATGGTGTACTAACTGGCAGTATGTTATACTCCTGAATGCCTACTCAGTCTGTTTTACCAATCTAGGCTTCACCAAAACCCCGGTTACATCCTGGGAAGCCAAGTCTCCCCAACCCTAACCCTAATTTGAGTCTCAGGCCTAATTTCCTTTTTGGACTGAAACATACCGCCCTCCAGAGAGTGTACCAAATGTCAGTATGGAAGACATCTTGATGTCCCACTCAGTCTGATTCAGCAAGTTAGGCTTCACCAAGGACCCGTTTCCAACCTGGGAAGCCACATCTCCCCAACCCTAACCCTAACTTGATACTTTACCTGATTTTCTTGTTGAAATGTAACAACCCCCCATCCTCATGTTCTACTAAAAGACAGTAGGCACACAATTCATTTTGCCCTCTCAGTCTGTTTCACCATGCTTGGCTTCAGCAACACCCTGTTTCCATTCTGGGAGGCCATGTCTCCCGACCGCTAACCCTAACTTGGGTCTTAACCCTAATTTTTTCTTTGGACTGAAACATTTCCCTGTCCACATGGTGTACGAACTGGCAGTATGTTATACTCCGGATGGCCTACTCAGTCTGTTTTACCAATCTAGGCTTCGCCAAAACCCTGGTTACATCCTGGGAAGCCAAGTCTCCCCAACCCTAACCCTAATTTGAGTCTCAGGCCTAATTTCCTTTTTGGACTGAAACATACCGCCCTCCAGAGAGTGTACCAAATGTCAGTATGGAAGACATCTTGATGTCCCACTCAGTCTGATTCAGCAAGTTAGGCTTCACCAAGGACCCGTTTCCAACCTGGGAAGCCACATCTCCCCAACCCTAACCCTAACTTGATACTTTACCTGATTTTCTTGTGCAAATGTAACAAACCCCCATCCTCATGTTGTACTAAAAGACAGTAGGCACACAATTCATTTTGCCCTCTCAGTCTGTTTCACCATGCTTGGCTTCAGCAACACCCTGTTTCCATTCTGGGAGGCCATGTCTCCCGACCGCTAACCCTAACTTGGGTCTTAACCCTAATTTTTTCTTTGGACTGAAACATTTCCCTGTCCACATGGTGTACGAACTGGCAGTATGTTATACTACGGATGGCCTACTCAGTCTGTTTTACCAATCTAGGCTTCGCCAAAACCCTGGTTACATCCTGGGAAGCCAAGTCTCCCCAACCCTAACCCTAATTTGAGTCTCAGGCCTCATTTCCTTTTGGGACTGAAACATACCGCCGTCCACAGAGTGTACCAAATGTCAGTATGGAAGACATCTTGATGTCCCACTCAGTCTGATTCAGCAAGTTAGGCTTCACCAAGGCCCCGTTTCCAACCTGGCAAGCCACATCTCCCCAACCCTAACCCTAACTTGAGACTTTACCTGATTTTCTTGTGCAAATGTAACAAACCCCCATCCTCATGTTGTACTAAAAGACAGTAGGTACACAATTCCTTTGGCCCTCTCAGTCTGTTTCACCATGCTTGGCTTCAGCAACACCCTGTTTCCATTCTGGGAGGCCATGTCTCCTGACAGCTAACCCTAACTTGGGTCTTAACCCTAATTTTCTCTTTGGACTGAAACATTTCCCTGTCCACATGGGGTACTAACTGGCAGTATGTTATACTCCTGAATGCCTACTCAGTCTGTTTTACCAATCTAGGCTTCACCAAAACCCTGGTTACATCCTGGGAAGCCAAGTCTCCCCAACCCTAACCCTAATTTGAGTCTCAACCCTCATTTCCTTTTTGGACTGAAACATACCGCCGTCCACAGATTGTGCCAAATGTAAGTATGGAAGAAATCTTGATGCCCCACTCAGTCTGATTCAGGAAGTTAAGCTTCACCAAGGACCCGTTTCCAACCTGGGAAGCCACATCTCCCCAACCCTAACCCTAACTTGAGACTTAACCTGATTTTCTTGTGCAAATGTAACAAACCCCCATCCTCATGTTGTACTAAAAGACAGTAGGCACACAATTCCTTTGGCCCTCTCAGTCTGTTTCACCATGCTTGGCTTCAGCAACACCCTGTTTCCATTCTGGGAAGCCATGTCTCCTGACAGCTAACCCTAACTTGGGTCTTAACCCTAATTTTCTCTTTGGACTGAAACATTTCCCTGTCCACATGGTGTACTAACTGGCAGTATGTTATACTCCTGAATGCCTACTCAGTCTGTTTTACCAATCTAGGCTTCACCAAAACCCCGGTTACATCCTGGGAAGCCAAGTCTCCCCAACCCTAACCCTAATTTGAGTCTCAGGCCTCATTTCCTTTTGGGACTGAAACGTACTGCAGTCCACAGAGTGTACCAAATGTAAGTATGGAAGACATCTTGATGCCCCACTCAGTCTGATTCAGCAAATTAGGCTTCACCAAGGACCCGTTTCCAACCTGGGAAGCCACATCTCCCCAACCCTAACCCTAACTTGAGACTTTACCTGATTTTCTTGTTGAAATGTAACAACCCCCCATCCTCATGTTCTACTAAAAGACAGTAGGCACACAATTCCTTTTGCCCTCTCAGTCTGTTTCACCATGCTTGGCTTCAGCAACACCCTGTTTCCATTCTGGGAGGCCATGTCTCCTGACCGCTAACCCTAACTTGGGTCTTAACCCTAATTTTTTCTTTGGACTGAAACATTTCCCTGTCCACATGGGGTACTAACTGGCAGTATGTTATACTCCGGATGGCCTACTCAGTCTGTTTTACCAATCTAGGCTTCGCCAAAACCCTGGTTACATCCTGGGAAGCCAAGTCTCCCAACCCTAACCCTAATTTGAGTCTCAGGCCTCATTTCCTTTTGGGACTGAAACATACCGCCCTCCAGAGAGTGTACCAAATGTCAGTATGGAAGACATCTTGATGTCCCACTCAGTCTGATTCAGCAAGTTAGGCTTCACCAAGGACCCGTTTCCAACCTGGGAAGCCACATCTCCACAACCCTAACCCTAACTTGATACTTTACCTGATTTTCTTGTTGAAATGTAACAACCCCCCATCCTCATGTTCTACTAAAAGACAGTAGGCACACAATTCCTTTTGCCCTCTCAGTCTGTTTCACCATGCTTGGCTTCAGCAACACCCTGTTTCCATTCTGGGAGGCCATGTCTCCTGACCGCTAACCCTAACTTGGGTCTTAACCCTAATTTTTTCTTTGGACTGAAACATTTCCCTGTCCACATGGTGTACTAACTGGCAGTATGTTATACTCCGGATGGCCTACTCAGTCTGTTTTACCAATCTAGGCTTCGCCAAAACCCTGGTTACATCCTGGGAAGCCAAGTCTCCCCAACCCTAACCCTAATTTGAGTCTCAGGCCTCATTTCCTTTTTGGACTGAAACATACCGCCCTCCAGAGAGTGTACCAAATGTCAGTATGGAAGACATCTTGATGTCCCACTCAGTCTGATTCAGCAAGTTAGGCTTCACCAAGGACCCGTTTCCAACCTGGGAAGCCACATCTCCCCAACCCTAACCCTAACTTGAGACTTTACCTGATTTTCTTGTGCAAATGTAACAAACCCCCATCCTCATGTTGTACTAAAAGACAGTAGGCACACAATTCCTTTGGCCCTCTCAGTCTGTTTCACCATGCTTGGCTTCAGCAACACCCTGTTTCCATTCTGGGAGGCCATGTCTCCTGACAGCTAACCCTAACTTGGGTCTTAACCCTAATTTTCTCTTTGGACTGAAACATTTCCCTGTCCACATGGGGTACTAACTGGCAGTATGTTATACTCCTGAATGCCTACTCAGTCTGTTTTACCAATCTAGGCTTCACCAAAACCCTGGTTACATCCTGGGAAGCCAAGTCTCCCCAACCCTAACCCTAATTTGAGTCTCAGGCCTCATTTCCTTTTGGGACTGAAACGTACTGCGGTCCACAGAGTGTACCAAATGTAAGTATGGAAGACATCTTGATGCCCCACTCAGTCTGATTCAGCAAGTTAGGCTTCACCAAGGACCCGTTTCCAACCTGGGAAGCCACATCTCCCCAACCCTAACCCTAACTTGAGACTTTACCTGATTTTCTTGTTGAAATGTAACAACCCCCCATCCTCATGTTCTACTAAAAGACAGTAGGCACACAATTCATTTTGCCCTCTCAGTCTGTTTCACCATGCTTGGCTTCAGCAACACCCTGTTTCCATTCTGGGAGGCCATGTCTCCTGACCGCTAACCCTAAGTTGGGTCTTAACCCTAATTTTTTCTTTGGACTGAAACATTTCCCTGTCCACATGGTGTACTAACTGGCAGTATGTTATACTCCGGATGGCCTACTCAGTCTGTTTTACCAATCTAGGCTTCGCCAAAACCCTGGTTACATCCTGGGAAGCCAAGTCTCCCCAACCCTAACCCTAATTTGAGTCTCAGGCCTCATTTCCTTTTTGGACTGAAACATACCGCCCTCCAGAGAGTGTACCAAATGTCAGTATGGAAGACATCTTGATGTCCCACTCAGTCTGATTCAGCAAGTTAGGCTTCACCAAGGACCCGTTTCCAACCTGGGAAGCCACATCTCCACAACCCTAACCCTAACTTGATACTTTACCTGATTTTCTTGTTGAAATGTAACAACCCCCCATCCTCATGTTCTACTAAAAGACAGTAGGCACACAATTCCTTTTGCCCTCTCAGTCTGTTTCACCATGCTTGGCTTCAGCAACACCCTGTTTCCATTCTGGGAGGCCATGTCTCCTGACCGCTAACCCTAACTTGGGTCTTAACCCTAATTTTTTCTTTGGACTGAAACATTTCCCTGTCCACATGGTGTACTAACTGGCAGTATGTTATACTACGGATGGCCTACTCAGTCTGTTTTACCAATCTAGGCTTCGCCAAAACCCTGGTTACATCCTGGGAAGCCAAGTCTCCCCAACCCTAACCCTAATTTGAGTCTCAGGCCTCATTTCCTTTTTGGACTGAAACATACCGCCGTCCACAGAGTGTACCAAATGTCAGTATGGAAGACATCTTGATGTCCCACTCAGTCTGATTCAGCAAGTTAGGCTTCACCAAGGACCCGTTTCCAACCTGGGAAGCCACATCTCCCCAACCCTAACCCTAACTTGAGACTTAACCTGATTTTCTTGTGCAAATGTAACAAACCCCCATCCTCATGTTGTACTAAAAGACAGTAGGCACACAATTCCTTTTGCCCTCTCAGTCTGTTTCACCATGCTTGGCTTCAGCAACACCCTGTTTCCATTCTGGGAGGCCATGTCTCCTGACCGCTAACCCTAACTTGGGTCTTAACCCTATTTTTTTCTTTGGACTGAAACATTTCCCTGTCCACATGGTGTACTAACTGGCAGTATGTTATACTACGGATGGCCTACTCAGTCTGTTTTACCAATCTAGGCTTCGCCAAAACCCTGGTTACATCCTGGGAAGCCAAGTCTCCCCAACCCTAACCCTAATTTGAGTCTCAGGCCTCATTTCCTTTTTGGACTGAAACATACCGCCGTCCACAGAGTGTACCAAATGTCAGTATGGAAGACATCTTGATGTCCCACTCAGTCTGATTCAGCAAGTTAGGCTTCACCAAGGACCCGTTTCCAACCTGGGAAGCCACATCTCCCCAACCCTAACCCTAACTTGAGACTTTACCTGATTTTCTTGTGCAAATGTAACAAACCCCCATCCTCATGTTGTACTAAAAGACAGTAGGTACACAATTCCTTTTGCCCTCTCAGTCTGTTTCACCATGCTTGGCTTCAGCAACACCCTGTTTCCATTCTGGGAGGCCATGTCTCCTGACAGCTAACCCTAACTTGGGTCTTAACCCTAATTTTCTCTTTGGACTGAAACATTTCCCTGTCCACATGGTGTACTAACTGGCAGTATGTTATACTCCTGAATGCCTACTCAGTCTGTTTTACCAATCTAGGCTTCACCAAAACCCTGGTTACATCCTGGGAAGCCAAGTCTCCCCAACCCTAACCCTAATTTGAGTCTCAGGCCTCATTTCCTTTTGGGACTGAAACGTACTGCGGTCCACAGAGTGTACCAAATGTAAGTATGGAAGACATCTTGATGCCCCACTCAGTCTGATTCAGCAAGTTAGGCTTCACCAAGGACCCGTTTCCAACCTGGGAAGCCACATCTCCCCAACCCTAACTCTAACTTGAGACTTTACCTGATTTTCTTGTTGAAATGTAACAACCCCCCATCCTCATGTTCTACTAAAAGACAGTAGGCACACAATTCATTTTGCCCTCTCAGTCTGTTTCACCATGCTTGGCTTCAGCAACACCCTGTTTCCATTCTGGGAGGCCATGTCTCCTGACCGCTAACCCTAAGTTGGGTCTTAACCCTAATTTTTTCTTTGGACTGAAACATTTCCCTGTCCACATGGTGTACTAACTGGCAGTATGTTATACTCCGGATGGCCTACTCAGTCTGTTTTACCAATCTAGGCTTCGCCAAAACCCTGGTTACATCCTGGGAAGCCAAGTCTCCCCAACCCTAACCCTAATTTGAGTCTCAGGCCTCATTTCCTTTTTGGACTGAAACATACCGCCGTCCACAGAGTGTACCAAATGTCAGTATGGAAGACATCTTGATGTCCCACTCAGTCTGATTCAGCAAGTTAGGCTTCACCAAGGCCCCGTTTCCAACCTGGGAAGCCACATCTCCCCAACCCTAACCCTAACTTGAGACTTTACCTGATTTTCTTGTGCAAATGTAACAAACCCCCATCCTCATGTTGTACTAAAAGACAGTAGGTACACAATTCCTTTGGCCCTCTCAGTCTGTTTCACCATGCTTGGCTTCAGCAACACCCTGTTTCCATTCTGGGAGGCCATGTCTCCTGACAGCTAACCCTAACTTGGGTCTTAACCCTAATTTTCTCTTTGGACTGAAACATTTCCCTGTCCACATGGTGTACTAACTGGCAGTATGTTATACTCCTGAATGCCTACTCAGTCTGTTTTACCAATCTAGGCTTCACCAAAACCCTGGTTACATCCTGGGAAGCCAAGTCTCCCCAACCCTAACCCTAATTTGAGTCTCAACCCTCATTTCCTTTTTGGACTGAAACATACCGCCGTCCACAGATTGTGCCAAATGTAAGTATGGAAGACATCTTGATGCCCCACTCAGTCTGATTCAGGAAGTTAAGCTTCACCAAGGACCCGTTTCCAACCTGGGAAGCCACATCTCCCCAACCCTAACCCTAACTGGAGACTTAACCTGATTTTCTTGTGCAAATGTAACAAACCCCCATCCTCATGTTGTACTAAAAGACAGTAGGCACACAATTCCTTTGGCCCTCTCAGTCTGTTTCACCATGCTTGGCTTCAGCAACACCCTGTTTCCATTCTGGGAAGCCATGTCTCCTGACAGCTAACCCTAACTTGGGTCTTAACCCTAATTTTCTCTTTGGACTGAAACATTTCCCTGTCCACATGGTGTACTAACTGGCAGTATGTTATACTCCTGAATGCCTACTCAGTCTGTTTTACCAATCTAGGCTTCACCAAAACCCCGGTTACATCCTGGGCAGCCAAGTCTCCCCAACCCTAACCCTAATTTGAGTCTCAGGCCTCATTTCCTTTTGGGACTGAAACGTACTGCGGTCCACAGAGTGTACCAAATGTAAGTATGGAAGACATCTTGATGCCCCACTCAGTCTGATTCAGCAAGTTAGGCTTCACCAAGGACCCGTTTCCAACCTGGGAAGCCACATCTCCCCAACCCTAACCCTAACTTGAGACTTTACCTGATTTTCTTGTTAAAATGTAACAACCCCCCATCCTCATGTTCTACTAAAAGACAGTAGGCACACAATTCATTTTGCCCTCTCAGTCTGTTTCACCATGCTTGGCTTCAGCAACACCCTGTTTCCATTCTGGGAGGCCATGTCTCCCGACCGCTAACCCTAACTTGGGTCTTAACCCTAATTTTTTCTTTGGACTGAAACATTTCCCTGTCCACATGGTGTACGAACTGGCAGTATGTTATACTACGGATGGCCTACTCAGTCTGTTTTACCAATCTAGGCTTCGCCAAAACCCTGGTTACATCCTGGGAAGCCAAGTCTCCCCAACCCTAACCCTAATTTGAGTCTCAGGCCTCATTTCCTTTTGGGACTGAAACATACCGCCGTCCACAGAGTGTACCAAATGTCAGTATGGAAGACATCTTGATGTCCCACTCAGTCTGATTCAGCAAGTTAGGCTTCACCAAGGACCCGTTTCCAACCTGGCAAGCCACATCTCCCCAACCCTAACCCTAACTTGAGACTTAACCTGATTTTCTTGTGCAAATGTAACAAACCCCCATCCTCATGTTGTACTAAAAGACAGTAGGCACACAATTCCTTTTGCCCTCTCAGTCTGTTTCACCATGCTTGGCTTCAGCAACACCCTGTTTCCATTCTGGGAGGCCATGTCTCCTGACCGCTAACCCTAACTTGGGTCTTAACCCTAATTTTTTCTTTGGACTGAAACATTTCCCTGTCCACATGGTGTACTAACTGGCAGTATGTTATACTACGGATGGCCTACTCAGTCTGTTTTACCAATCTAGGCTTCGCCAAAACCCTGGTTACATCCTGGGAAGCCAAGTCTCCCCAACCCTAACCCTAATTTGAGTCTCAGGCCTCATTTCCTTTTTGGACTGAAACATACCGCCGTCCACAGAGTGTACCAAATGTCAGTATGGAAGACATCTTGATGTCCCACTCAGTCTGATTCAGCAAGTTAGGCTTCACCAAGGACCCGTTTCCAACCTGGGAAGCCACATCTCCCCAACCCTAACCCTAACTTGAGACTTTACCTGATTTTCTTGTGCAAATGTAACAAACCCCCATCCTCATGTTGTACTAAAAGACAGTAGGTACACAATTCCTTTGGCCCTCTCAGTCTGTTTCACCATGCTTGGCTTCAGCAACACCCTGTTTCCATTCTGGGAGGCCATGTCTCCTGACAGCTAACCCTAACTTGGGTCTTAACCCTAATTTTCTCTTTGGACTGAAACATTTCCCTGTCCACATGGTGTACTAACTGGCAGTATGTTATACTCCTGAATGCCTACTCAGTCTGTTTTACCAATCTAGGCTTCACCAAAACCCTGGTTACATCCTGGGAAGCCAAGTCTCCCCAACCCTAACCCTAATTTGAGTCTCAACCCTCATTTCCTTTTTGGACTGAAACATACCGCCGTCCACAGGTTGTGCCAAATGTAAGTATGGAAGACATCTTGATGCCCCACTCAGTCTGATTCAGGAAGTTAAGCTTCACCAAGGACCCGTTTCCAACCTGGGAAGCCACATCTCCCCAACCCTAACCCTAACTTGAGACTTAACCTGATTTTCTTGTGCAAATGTAACAAACCCCCATCCTCATGTTGTACTAAAAGACAGTAGGCACACAATTCCTTTGGCCCTCTCAGTCTGTTTCACCATGCTTGGCTTCAGCAACACCCTGTTTCCATTCTGGGAAGCCATGTCTCCTGACCGCTAACCCTAACTTGGGTCTTAACCCTAATTTTCTCTTTGGACTGAAACATTTCCCTGTCCACATGGTGTACTAACTGGCAGTATGTTATACTCCGGATGGCCTACTCAGTCTGTTTTACCAATCTAGGCTTCGCCAAAACCCTGGTTACATCCTGGGAAGCCAAGTCTCCCCAACCTTAACCCTAATTTGAGTCTCAGGCCTAATTTCCTTTTTGGACTGAAACATACCGCCGTCCACAGATTGTGCCAAATGTAAGTATGGAAGACATCTTGATGCCCCACTCAGTCTGATTCAGGAAGTTAAGCTTCACCAAGGACCCGTTTCCAACCTGGGAAGCCACATCTCCCCAACCCTAACCCTAACTTGAGACTTAACCTGATTTTCTTGTGCAAATGTAACAAACCCCCATCCTCATGTTGTACTAAAAGACAGTAGGCACACAATTCCTTTGGCCCTCTCAGTCTGTTTCACCATGCTTGGCTTCAGCAACACCCTGTTTCCATTCTGGGAAGCCATGTCTCCTGACAGCTAACCCTAACTTGGGTCTTAACCCTAATTTTCTCTTTGGACTGAAACATTTCCCTGTCCACATGGTGTACTAACTGGCAGTATGTTATACTCCTGAATGCCTACTCCGTCTGTTTTACCAATCTAGGCTTCACCAAAACCCCGGTTACATCCTGGGAAGCCAAGTCTCCCCAACCCTAACCCTAATTTGAGTCTCAGGCCTCATTTCCTTTTGGGACTGAAACGTACTGCGGTCCACAGAGTGTACCAAATGTAAGTATGGAAGACATCTTGATGCCCCACTCAGTCTGATTCAGCAAGTTAGGCTTCACCAAGGACCCGTTTCCAACCTGGGAAGCCACATCTCCCCAACCCTAACCCTAACTTGAGACTTTACCTGATTTTCTTGTTAAAATGTAACAACCCCCCATCCTCATGTTCTACTAAAAGACAGTAGGCACACAATTCATTTTGCCCTCTCAGTCTGTTTCACCATGCTTGGCTTCAGCAACACCCTGTTTCCATTCTGGGAGGCCATGTCTCCCGACCGCTAACCCTAACTTGGGTCTTAACCCTAATTTTTTCTTTGGACTGAAACATTTCCCTGTCCACATGGTGTACGAACTGGCAGTATGTTATACTACGGATGGCCTACTCAGTCTGTTTTACCAATCTAGGCTTCGCCAAAACCCTGGTTACATCCTGGGAAGCCAAGTCTCCCCAACCCTAACCCTAATTTGAGTCTCAGGCCTCATTTCCTTTTGGGACTGAAACATACCGCCGTCCACAGAGTGTACCAAATGTCAGTATGGAAGACATCTTGATGTCCCACTCAGTCTGATTCAGCAAGTTAGGCTTCACCAAGGACCCGTTTCCAACCTGGCAAGCCACATCTCCCCAACCCTAACCCTAACTTGAGACTTAACCTGATTTTCTTGTGCAAATGTAACAAACCCCCATCCTCATGTTGTACTAAAAGACAGTAGGCACACAATTCCTTTTGCCCTCTCAGTCTGTTTCACCATGCTTGGCTTCAGCAACACCCTGTTTCCATTCTGGGAGGCCATGTCTCCTGACCGCTAACCCTAACTTGGGTCTTAACCCTAATTTTTTCTTTGGACTGAAACATTTCCCTGTCCACATGGTGTACTAACTGGCAGTATGTTATACTACGGATGGCCTACTCAGTCTGTTTTACCAATCTAGGCTTCGCCAAAACCCTGGTTACATCCTGGGAAGCCAAGTCTCCCCAACCCTAACCCTAATTTGAGTCTCAGGCCTCATTTCCTTTTTGGACTGAAACATACCGCCGTCCACAGAGTGTACCAAATGTCAGTATGGAAGACATCTTGATGTCCCACTCAGTCTGATTCAGCAAGTTAGGCTTCACCAAGGACCCGTTTCCAACCTGGGAAGCCACATCTCCCCAACCCTAACCCTAACTTGAGACTTAACCTGATTTTCTTGTGCAAATGTAACAAACCCCCATCCTCATGTTGTACTAAAAGACAGTAGGTACACAATTCCTTTGGCCCTCTCAGTCTGTTTCACCATGCTTGGCTTCAGCAACACCCTGTTTCCATTCTGGGAGGCCATGTCTCCTGACAGCTAACCCTAACTTGGGTCTTAACCCTAATTTTCTCTTTGGACTGAAACATTTCCCTGTCCACATGGTGTACTAACTGGCAGTATGTTATACTCCTGAATGCCTACTCAGTCTGTTTTACCAATCTAGGCTTCACCAAAACCCTGGTTACATCCTGGGAAGCCAAGTCTCCCCAACCCTAACCCTAATTTGAGTCTCAACCCTCATTTCCTTTTTGGACTGAAACATACCGCCGTCCACAGGTTGTGCCAAATGTAAGTATGGAAGACATCTTGATGCCCCACTCAGTCTGATTCAGGAAGTTAAGCTTCACCAAGGACCCGTTTCCAACCTGGGAAGCCACATCTCCCCAACCCTAACCCTAACTTGAGACTTAACCTGATTTTCTTGTGCAAATGTAACAAACCCCCATCCTCATGTTGTACTAAAAGACAGTAGGCACACAATTCCTTTGGCCCTCTCAGTCTGTTTCACCATGCTTGGCTTCAGCAACACCCTGTTTCCATTCTGGGAAGCCATGTCTCCTGACCGCTAACCCTAACTTGGGTCTTAACCCTAATTTTCTCTTTGGACTGAAACATTTCCCTGTCCACATGGTGTACTAACTGGCAGTATGTTATACTCCGGATGGCCTACTCAGTCTGTTTTACCAATCTAGGCTTCGCCAAAACCCTGGTTACATCCTGGGAAGCCAAGTCTCCCCAACCTTAACCCTAATTTGAGTCTCAGGCCTAATTTCCTTTTTGGACTGAAACATACCGCCCTCCAGAGAGTGTACCAAATGTCAGTATGGAAGACATCTTGATGTCCCACTCAGTCTGATTCAGCAAGTTAGGCTTCACCAAGGACCCGTTTCCAACCTGGGAAGCCACATCTCCCCAACCCTAACCCTAACTTGATACTTTACCTGATTTTCTTGTTGAAATGTAACAACCCCCCATCCTCATGTTCTACTAAAAGACAGTAGGCACACAATTCCTTTTGCCCTCTCAGTCTGTTTCACCATGCTTGGCTTCAGCAACACCCTGTTTCCATTCTGGGAGGCCATGTCTCCCGACCGCTAACCCTAACTTGGGTCTTAACCCTAATTTTTTCTTTGGACTGAAACATTTCCCTGTCCACATGGTGTACGAACTGGCAGTATGTTATACTACGGATGGCCTACTCAGTCTGTTTTACCAATCTAGGCTTCGCCAAAACCCTGGTTACATCCTGGGAAGCCAAGTCTCCCCAACCCTAACCCTAATTTGAGTCTCAGGCCTCATTTCCTTTTGGGACTGAAACATACCGCCGTCCACAGAGTGTACCAAATGTCAGTATGGAAGACATCTTGATGTCCCACTCAGTCTGATTCAGCAAGTTAGGCTTCACCAAGGACCCGTTTCCAACCTGGCAAGCCACATCTCCCCAACCCTAACCCTAACTTGAGACTTAACCTGATTTTCTTGTGCAAATGTAACAAACCCCCATCCTCATGTTGTACTA
The DNA here is from genome assembly GCF_057233095.1 of Heloderma suspectum. Taxonomy (NCBI): domain Eukaryota; kingdom Metazoa; phylum Chordata; class Lepidosauria; order Squamata; family Helodermatidae; genus Heloderma; species Heloderma suspectum. Next base: position 149,500,246 of record NC_139461.1, read on the forward strand.
AAAGACAGTAGGCACACAATTCCTTTGGCCCTCTCAGTCTGTTTCACCATGCTTGGCTTCAGCAACACCCTGTTTCCATTCTGGAAAGCCATGTCTCCTGACAGCTAACCCTAACTTGGGTCTTAACCCTAATTTTCTCTTTGGACTGAAACATTTCCCTGTCCACATGGTGTACTAACTGGCAGTATGTTATACTCCGGATGGCCTACTCAGTCTGTTTTACCAATCTAGGCTTCGCCAAAACCCTGGTTACATCCTGGGAAGCCAAATCTCCCCAACCCTAACCCTAATTTGAGTCTCAACCCTCATTTCCTTTTTGGACTGAAACATACCGCCGTCCACAGAGTGTACCAAATGTCAGTATGGAAGACATCTTGATGTCCCACTCAGTCTGATTCAGCAAGTTAGGCTTCACCAAGGACCCGTTTCCAACCTGGGAAGCCACATCTCCCCAACCCTAACCCTAACTTGAGACTTTACCTGATTTTCTTGTGCAAATGTAACAAACCCCCATCCTCATGTTGTACTAAAAGACAGTAGGCACACAATTCCTTTGGCCCTCTCAGTCTGTTTCACCATGCTTGGCTTCAGCAACACCCTGTTTCCATTCTGGAAAGCCATGTCTCCTGACAGCTAACCCTAACTTGGGTCTTAACCCTAATTTTCTCTTTGGACTGAAACATTTCCCTGTCCACATGGGGTACTAACTGGCAGTATGTTATACTCCTGAATGCCTACTCAGTCTGTTTTACCAATCTAGGCTTCACCAAAACCCTGGTTACATCCTGGGAAGCCAAGTCTCCCCAACCCTAACCCTAATTTGAGTCTCAACCCTCATTTCCTTTTTGGACTGAAACATACCGCCGTCCACAGATTGTGCCAAATGTAAGTATGGAAGACATCTTGATGCCCCACTCAGTCTGATTCAGGAAGTTAAGCTTCACCAAGGACCCGTTTCCAACCTGGGAAGCCACATCTCCCCAACCCTAACCCTAACTTGAGACTTAACCTAATTTTCTTGTGCAAATGTAACAAACCCCCATCCTCATGTTGTACTAAAAGACAGTAGGCACACAATTCCTTTGGCCCTCTCAGTCTGTTTCACCATGCTTGGCTTCAGCAACACCCTGTTTCCATTCTGGGAAGCCATGTCTCCTGACAGCTAACCCTAACTTGGGTCTTAACCCTAATTTTCTCTTTGGACTGAAACATTTCCCTGTCCACATGGTGTACTAACTGGCAGTATGTTATACTCCTGAATGCCTACTCAGTCTGTTTTACCAATCTAGGCTTCACCAAAACCCCGGTTACATCCTGGGAAGCCAAGTCTCCCCAACCCTAACCCTAATTTGAGTCTCAGGCCTCATTTCCTTTTGGGACTGAAACGTACTGCGGTCCACAGAGTGTACCAAATGTAAGTATGGAAGACATCTTGATGCCCCACTCAGTCTGATTCAGCAAGTTAGGCTTCACCAAGGACCCGTTTCCAACCTGGGAAGCCACATCTCCCCAACCCTAACCCTAACTTGAGACTTTACCTGATTTTCTTGTTGAAATGTAACAACCCCCCATCCTCATGTTCTACTAAAAGACAGTAGGCACACAATTCATTTTGCCCTCTCAGTCTGTTTCACCATGCTTGGCTTCAGCAACACCCTGTTTCCATTCTGGGAGGCCATGTCTCCTGACCGCTAACCCTAAGTTGGGTCTTAACCCTAATTTTTTCTTTGGACTGAAACATTTCCCTGTCCACATGGTGTACTAACTGGCAGTATGTTATACTCCGGATGGCCTACTCAGTCTGTTTTACCAATCTAGGCTTCGCCAAAACCCTGGTTACATCCTGGGAAGCCAAGTCTCCCCAACCCTAACCCTAATTTGAGTCTCAGGCCTAATTTCCTTTTTGGACTGAAACATACCGCCCTCCAGAGAGTGTACCAAATGTCAGTATGGAAGACATCTTGATGTCCCACTCAGTCTGATTCAGCAAGTTAGGCTTCACCAAGGACCCGTTTCCAACCTGGGAAGCCACATCTCCACAACCCTAACCCTAACTTGATACTTTACCTGATTTTCTTGTTGAAATGTAACAACCCCCCATCCTCATGTTCTACTAAAAGACAGTAGGCACACAATTCCTTTTGCCCTCTCAGTCTGTTTCACCATGCTTGGCTTCAGCAACACCCTGTTTCCATTCTGGGAGGCCATGTCTCCTGACCGCTAACCCTAACTTGGGTCTTAACCCTAATTTTTTCTTTGGACTGAAACATTTCCCTGTCCACATGGTGTACGAACTGGCAGTATGTTATACTACGGATGGCCTACTCAGTCTGTTTTACCAATCTAGGCTTCGCCAAAACCCTGGTTACATCCTGGGAAGCCAAGTCTCCCCAACCCTAACCCTAATTTGAGTCTCAGGCCTCATTTCCTTTTTGGACTGAAACATACCGCCGTCCACAGAGTGTACCAAATGTCAGTATGGAAGACATCTTGATGTCCCACTCAGTCTGATTCAGCAAGTTAGGCTTCACCAAGGACCCGTTTCCAACCTGGGAAGCCACATCTCCCCAACCCTAACCCTAACTTGAGACTTTACCTGATTTTCTTGTGCAAATGTAACAAACCCCCATCCTCATGTTGTACTAAAAGACAGTAGGTACACAATTCCTTTGGCCCTCTCAGTCTGTTTCACCATGCTTGGCTTCAGCAACACCCTGTTTCCATTCTGGGAGGCCATGTCTCCTGACAGCTAACCCTAACTTGGGTCTTAACCCTAATTTTCTCTTTGGACTGAAACATTTCCCTGTCCACATGGTGTACTAACTGGCAGTATGTTATACTCCTGAATGCCTACTCAGTCTGTTTTACCAATCTAGGCTTCACCAAAACCCTGGTTACATCCTGGGAAGCCAAGTCTCCCCAACCCTAACCCTAATTTGAGTCTCAACCCTCATTTCCTTTTTGGACTGAAACATACCGCCGTCCACAGATTGTGCCAAATGTAAGTATGGAAGACATCTTGATGCCCCACTCAGTCTGATTCAGGAAGTTAAGCTTCACCAAGGACCTGTTTCCAACCTGGGAAGCCACATCTCCCCAACCCTAACCCTAACTTGAGACTTAACCTGATTTTCTTGTGCAAATGTAACAAACCCCCATCCTCATGTTGTACTAAAAGACAGTAGGCACACAATTCCTTTGGCCCTCTCAGTCTGTTTCACCATGCTTGGCTTCAGCAACACCCTGTTTCCATTCTGGGAAGCCATGTCTCCTGACAGCTAACCCTAACTTGGGTCTTAACCCTAATTTTCTCTTTGGACTGAAACATGTCCCTGTCCACATGGTGTACTAACTGGCAGTATGTTATACTCCGGATGGCCTACTCAGTCTGTTTTACCAATCTAGGCTTCGCCAAAACCCTGGTTACATCCTGGGAAGCCAAGTCTCCCCAACCCTAACCCTAATTTGAGTCTCAGGCCTCATTTCCTTTTTGGACTGAAACATACCGCCCTCCAGAGAGTGTACCAAATGTCAGTATGGAAGACATCTTGATGTCCCACTCAGTCTGATTCAGCAAGTTAGGCTTCACCAAGGACCCGTTTCCAACCTGGGAAGCCACATCTCCCCAACCCTAACCCTAACTTGATACTTTACCTGATTTTCTTGTTGAAATGTAACAACCCCCCATCCTCATGTTCTACTAAAAGACAGTAGGCACACAATTACTTTTACCCTCTCAGTCTGTTTCACCATGCTTGGCTTCAGCAACACCCTGTTTCCATTCTGGGAAGCCATGTCTCCTGACAGCTAACCCTAACTTGGGTCTTAACCCTAATTTTCTCTTTGGACTGAAACATGTCCCTGTCAACATGGTGTACTCACTGGCAGTATGTTATACTCCGGATGGCCTACTCAGTCTGTTTTACCAATCTAGGCTTCGCCAAAACCCTGGTTACATCCTGGGAAGCCAAGTCTCCCCAACCCTAACCCTAATTTGAGTCTCAGGCCTCATTTCCTTTTGGGACTGAAACATACCGCCGTCCACAGAGTGTACCAAATGTCAGTATGGAAGACATCTTGATGTCCCACTCAGTCTGATTCAGCAAGTTAGGCTTCACCAAGGACCCGTTTCCAACCTGGAAAGCCACATCTCCCCAACCCTAACCCTAACTTGAGACTTAACCTGATTTTCTTGTGCAAATGTAACAAACCCCCATCCTCATGTTGTACTAAAAGACAGTAGGCACACAATTCCTTTGGCCCTCTCAGTCTGTTTCACCATGCTTGGCTTCAGCAACACCCTGTTTCCATTCTGGAAAGCCATGTCTCCTGACAGCTAACCCTAACTTGGGTCTTAACCCTAATTTTCTCTTTGGACTGAAACATTTCCCTGTCCACATGGTGTACTAACTGGCAGTATGTTATACTCCGGATGGCCTACTCAGTCTGTTTTACCAATCTAGGCTTCGCCAAAACCCTGGTTACATCCTGGGAAGCCAAGTCTCCCCAACCCTAACCCTAATTTGAGTCTCAGGCCTAATTTCCTTTTTGGACTGAAACATACCGCCCTCCAGAGAGTGTACCAAATGTCAGTATGGAAGACATCTTGATGTCCCACTCAGTCTGATTCAGCAAGTTAGGCTTCACCAAGGACCCGTTTCCAACCTGGGAAGCCACATCTCCCCAACCCTAACCCTAACTTGATACTTTACCTGATTTTCTTGTTGAAATGTAACAACCCCCCATCCTCATGTTCTACTAAAAGACAGTAGGCACACAATTCATTTTGCCCTCTCAGTCTGTTTCACCATGCTTGGCTTCAGCAACACCCTGTTTCCATTCTGGGAGGCCATGTCTCCCGACCGCTAACCCTAACTTGGGTCTTAACCCTAATTTTTTCTTTGGACTGAAACATTTCCCTGTCCACATGGTGTACGAACTGGCAGTATGTTATACTACGGATGGCCTACTCAGTCTGTTTTACAAATCTAGGCTTCGCCAAAACCCTGGTTACATCCTGGGAAGCCAAGTCTCCCCAACCCTAACCCTAATTTGAGTCTCAGGCCTAATTTCCTTTTTGGACTGAAACATACCGCCGTCCACAGAGTGTACCAAATGTCAGTATGGAAGACATCTTGATGTCCCACTCAGTCTGATTCAGCAAGTTAGGCTTCACCAAGGACCCGTTTCCAACCTGGCAAGCCACATCTCCCCAACCCTAACCCTATCTTGAGACTTAACCTGATTTTCTTGTTGAACTGTAACAACCCCCCATCCTCATGTTCTACTAAAAGACAGTAGGCACACAATTCCTTTTACCCTCTCAGTCTGTTTCACCATGCTTGGCTTCAGCAACACCCTGTTTCCATTCTGGGAAGCCATGTCTCCTGACAGCTAACCCTAACTTGGGTCTTAACCCTAATTTTCTCTTTGGACTGAAACATGTCCCTGTCAACATGGTGTACTCACTGGCAGTATGTTATACTCCGGATGGCCTACTCAGTCTGTTTTACCAATCTAGGCTTCGCCAAAACCCTGGTTACATCCTGGGAAGCCAAGTCTCCCCAACCCTAACCCTAATTTGAGTCTCAGGCCTCATTTCCTTTTGGGACTGAAACATACCGCCGTCCACAGAGTGTACCAAATGTCAGTATGGAAGACATCTTGATGTCCCACTCAGTCTGATTCAGCAAGTTAGGCTTCACCAAGGACCCGTTTCCAACCTGGAAAGCCACATCTCCCCAACCCTAACCCTAACTTGAGACTTAACCTGATTTTCTTGTGCAAATGTAACAAACCCCCATCCTCATGTTGTACTAAAAGACAGTAGGCACACAATTCCTTTGGCCCTCTCAGTCTGTTTCACCATGCTTGGCTTCAGCAACACCCTGTTTCCATTCTGGAAAGCCATGTCTCCTGACAGCTAACCCTAACTTGGGTCTTAACCCTAATTTTCTCTTTGGACTGAAACATTTCCCTGTCCACATGGTGTACTAACTGGCAGTATGTTATACTCCGGATGGCCTACTCAGTCTGTTTTACCAATCTAGGCTTCGCCAAAACCCTGGTTACATCCTGGGAAGCCAAGTCTCCCCAACCCTAACCCTAATTTGAGTCTCAGGCCTCATTTCCTTTTGGGACTGAAACGTACTGCGGTCCACAGAGTGTACCAAATGTAAGTATGGAAGACATCTTGATGTCCCACTCAGTCTGATTCAGCAAGTTAGGCTTCACCAAGGACCCGTTTCCAACCTGGGAAGCCACATCTCCACAACCCTAACCCTAACTTGATACTTTACCTGATTTTCTTGTGCAAATGTAACAACCCCCCATCCTCATGTTCTACTAAAAGACAGTAGGCACACAATTCCTTTTGCCCTCTCAGTCTGTTTCACCATGCTTGGCTTCAGCAACACCCTGTTTCCATTCTGGGAGGCCATGTCTCCTGACCGCTAACCCTAACTTGGGTCTTAACCCTAATTTTTTCTTTGGACTGAAACATTTCCCTGTCCACATGGTGTACTAACTGGCAGTATGTTATACTCCGGATGGCCTACTCAGTCTGTTTTACCAATCTAGGCTTCGCCAAAACCCTGGTTACATCCTGGGAAGCCAAGTCTCCCCAACCCTAACCCTAATTTGAGTCTCAGGCCTAATTTCCTTTTTGGACTGAAACATACCGCCCTCCAGAGAGTGTACCAAATGTCAGTATGGAAGACATCTTGATGCCCCACTCAGTCTGATTCAGCAAGTTAGGCTTCACCAAGGACCCGTTTCCAACCTGGGAAGCCACATCTCCACAACCCTAACCCTAACTTGAGACTTTACCTGATTTTCTTGTTGAAATGTAACAACCCCCCATCCTCATGTTCTACTAAAAGACAGTAGGCACACAATTCATTTTGCCCTCTCAGTCTGTTTCACCATGCTTGGCTTCAGCAACACCCTGTTTCCATTCTGGGAGGCCATGTCTCCCGACCGCTAACCCTAACTTGGGTCTTAACCCTAATTTTTTCTTTGGACTGAAACATTTCCCTGTCCACATGGTGTACGAACTGGCAGTATGTTATACTACGGATGGCCTACTCAGTCTGTTTTACCAATCTAGGCTTCGCCAAAACCCTGGTTACATCCTGGGAAGCCAAGTCTCCCCAACCCTAACCCTAATTTGAGTCTCAGGCCTCATTTCCTTTTGGGACTGAAACATACCGCCGTCCACAGAGTGTACCAAATGTCAGTATGGAAGACATCTTGATGTCCCACTCAGTCTGATTCAGCAAGTTAGGCTTCACCAAGGACCCGTTTCCAACCTGGCAAGCCACATCTCCCCAACCCTAACCCTAACTTGAGACTTAACCTGATTTTCTTGTGCAAATGTAACAAACCCCCATCCTCATGTTGTACTAAAAGACAGTAGGCACACAATTCCTTTTGCCCTCTCAGTCTGTTTCACCATGCTTGGCTTCAGCAACACCCTGTTTCCATTCTGGGAGGCCATGTCTCCTGACCGCTAACCCTAACTTGGGTCTTAACCCTAATTTTTTCTTTGGACTGAAACATTTCCCTGTCCACATGGTGTACTAACTGGCAGTATGTTATACTACGGATGGCCTACTCAGTCTGTTTTACCAATCTAGGCTTCGCCAAAACCCTGGTTACATCCTGGGAAGCCAAGTCTCCCCAACCCTAACCCTAATTTGAGTCTCAGGCCTCATTTCCTTTTTGGACTGAAACATACCGCCGTCCACAGAGTGTACCAAATGTCAGTATGGAAGACATCTTGATGTCCCACTCAGTCTGATTCAGCAAGTTAGGCTTCACCAAGGACCCGTTTCCAACCTGGGAAGCCACATCTCCCCAACCCTAACCCTAACTTGAGACTTTACCTGATTTTCTTGTGCAAATGTAACAAACCCCCATCCTCATGTTGTACTAAAAGACAGTAGGTACACAATTCCTTTGGCCCTCTCAGTCTGTTTCACCATGCTTGGCTTCAGCAACACCCTGTTTCCATTCTGGGAGGCCATGTCTCCTGACAGCTAACCCTAACTTGGGTCTTAACCCTAATTTTCTCTTTGGACTGAAACATTTCCCTGTCCACATGGTGTACTAACTGGCAGTATGTTATACTCCTGAATGCCTACTCAGTCTGTTTTACCAATCTAGGCTTCACCAAAACCCTGGTTACATCCTGGGAAGCCAAGTCTCCCCAACCCTAACCCTAATTTGAGTCTCAACCCTCATTTCCTTTTTGGACTGAAACATACCGCCGTCCACAGGTTGTGCCAAATGTAAGTATGGAAGACATCTTGATGCCCCACTCAGTCTGATTCAGGAAGTTAAGCTTCACCAAGGACCCGTTTCCAACCTGGGAAGCCACATCTCCCCAACCCTAACCCTAACTTGAGACTTAACCTGATTTTCTTGTGCAAATGTAACAAACCCCCATCCTCATGTTGTACTAAAAGACAGTAGGCACACAATTCCTTTGGCCCTCTCAGTCTGTTTCACCATGCTTGGCTTCAGCAACACCCTGTTTCCATTCTGGGAAGCCATGTCTCCTGACCGCTAACCCTAACTTGGGTCTTAACCCTAATTTTCTCTTTGGACTGAAACATTTCCCTGTCCACATGGTGTACTAACTGGCAGTATGTTATACTCCGGATGGCCTACTCAGTCTGTTTTACCAATCTAGGCTTCGCCAAAACCCTGGTTACATCCTGGGAAGCCAAGTCTCCCCAACCTTAACCCTAATTTGAGTCTCAGGCCTAATTTCCTTTTTGGACTGAAACATACCGCCCTCCAGAGAGTGTACCAAATGTCAGTATGGAAGACATCTTGATGTCCCACTCAGTCTGATTCAGCAAGTTAGGCTTCACCAAGGACCCGTTTCCAACCTGGGAAGCCACATCTCCCCAACCCTAACCCTAACTTGATACTTTACCTGATTTTCTTGTTGAAATGTAACAACCCCCCATCCTCATGTTCTACTAAAAGACAGTAGGCACACAATTCCTTTTGCCCTCTCAGTCTGTTTCACCATGCTTGGCTTCAGCAACACCCTGTTTCCATTCTGGGAGGCCATGTCTCCCGACCGCTAACCCTAACTTGGGTCTTAACCCTAATTTTTTCTTTGGACTGAAACATTTCCCTGTCCACATGGTGTACGAACTGGCAGTATGTTATACTACGGATGGCCTACTCAGTCTGTTTTACCAATCTAGGCTTCGCCAAAACCCTGGTTACATCCTGGGAAGCCAAGTCTCCCCAACCCTAACCCTAATTTGAGTCTCAGGCCTCATTTCCTTTTGGGACTGAAACATACCGCCGTCCACAGAGTGTACCAAATGTCAGTATGGAAGACATCTTGATGTCCCACTCAGTCTGATTCAGCAAGTTAGGCTTCACCAAGGACCCGTTTCCAACCTGGCAAGCCACATCTCCCCAACCCTAACCCTAACTTGAGACTTAACCTGATTTTCTTGTGCAAATGTAACAAACCCCCATCCTCATGTTGTACTAAAAGACAGTAGGCACACAATTCCTTTGGCCCTCTCAGTCTGTTTCACCATGCTTGGCTTCAGCAACACCCTGTTTCCATTCTGGAAAGCCATGTCTCCTGACAGCTAACCCTAACTTGGGTCTTAACCCTAATTTTCTCTTTGGACTGAAACATTTCCCTGTCCACATGGTGTACTAACTGGCAGTATGTTATACTCCGGATGGCCTACTCAGTCTGTTTTACCAATCTAGGCTTCGCCAAAACCCTGGTTACATCCTGGGAAGCCAAATCTCCCCAACCCTAACCCTAATTTGAGTCTCAACCCTCATTTCCTTTTTGGACTGAAACATACCGCCGTCCACAGAGTGTACCAAATGTCAGTATGGAAGACATCTTGATGTCCCACTCAGTCTGATTCAGCAAGTTAGGCTTCACCAAGGACCCGTTTCCAACCTGGGAAGCCACATCTCCCCAACCCTAACCCTAACTTGAGACTTTACCTGATTTTCTTGTGCAAATGTAACAAACCCCCATCCTCATGTTGTACTAAAAGACAGTAGGCACACAATTCCTTTGGCCCTCTCAGTCTGTTTCACCATGCTTGGCTTCAGCAACACCCTGTTTCCATTCTGGAAAGCCATGTCTCCTGACAGCTAACCCTAACTTGGGTCTTAACCCTAATTTTCTCTTTGGACTGAAACATTTCCCTGTCCACATGGGGTACTAACTGGCAGTATGTTATACTCCTGAATGCCTACTCAGTCTGTTTTACCAATCTAGGCTTCACCAAAACCCTGGTTACATCCTGGGAAGCCAAGTCTCCCCAACCCTAACCCTAATTTGAGTCTCAACCCTCATTTCCTTTTTGGACTGAAACATACCGCCGTCCACAGATTGTGCCAAATGTAAGTATGGAAGACATCTTGATGCCCCACTCAGTCTGATTCAGGAAGTTAAGCTTCACCAAGGACCCGTTTCCAACCTGGGAAGCCACATCTCCCCAACCCTAACCCTAACTTGAGACTTAACCTAATTTTCTTGTGCAAATGTAACAAACCCCCATCCTCATGTTGTACTAAAAGACAGTAGGCACACAATTCCTTTGGCCCTCTCAGTCTGTTTCACCATGCTTGGCTTCAGCAACACCCTGTTTCCATTCTGGGAAGCCATGTCTCCTGACAGCTAACCCTAACTTGGGTCTTAACCCTAATTTTCTCTTTGGACTGAAACATTTCCCTGTCCACATGGTGTACTAACTGGCAGTATGTTATACTCCTGAATGCCTACTCAGTCTGTTTTACCAATCTAGGCTTCACCAAAACCCCGGTTACATCCTGGGAAGCCAAGTCTCCCCAACCCTAACCCTAATTTGAGTCTCAGGCCTCATTTCCTTTTGGGACTGAAACGTACTGCGGTCCACAGAGTGTACCAAATGTAAGTATGGAAGACATCTTGATGCCCCACTCAGTCTGATTCAGCAAGTTAGGCTTCACCAAGGACCCGTTTCCAACCTGGGAAGCCACATCTCCCCAACCCTAACCCTAACTTGAGACTTTACCTGATTTTCTTGTTGAAATGTAACAACCCCCCATCCTCATGTTCTACTAAAAGACAGTAGGCACACAATTCATTTTGCCCTCTCAGTCTGTTTCACCATGCTTGGCTTCAGCAACACCCTGTTTCCATTCTGGGAGGCCATGTCTCCTGACCGCTAACCCTAAGTTGGGTCTTAACCCTAATTTTTTCTTTGGACTGAAACATTTCCCTGTCCACATGGTGTACTAACTGGCAGTATGTTATACTCCGGATGGCCTACTCAGTCTGTTTTACCAATCTAGGCTTCGCCAAAACCCTGGTTACATCCTGGGAAGCCAAGTCTCCCCAACCCTAACCCTAATTTGAGTCTCAGGCCTAATTTCCTTTTTGGACTGAAACATACCGCCCTCCAGAGAGTGTACCAAATGTCAGTATGGAAGACATCTTGATGTCCCACTCAGTCTGATTCAGCAAGTTAGGCTTCACCAAGGACCCGTTTCCAACCTGGGAAGCCACATCTCCCCAACCCTAACCCTAACTTGAGACTTTACCTGATTTTCTTGTGCAAATGTAACAAACCCCCATCCTCATGTTGTACTAAAAGACAGTAGGTACACAATTCCTTTGGCCCTCTCAGTCTGTTTCACCATGCTTGGCTTCAGCAACACCCTGTTTCCATTCTGGGAGGCCATGTCTCCTGACAGCTAACCCTAACTTGGGTCTTAACCCTAATTTTCTCTTTGGACTGAAACATTTCCCTGTCCACATGGTGTACTAACTGGCAGTATGTTATACTCCTGAATGCCTACTCAGTCTGTTTTACCAATCTAGGCTTCACCAAAACCCTGGTTACATCCTGGGAAGCCAAGTCTCCCCACCCCTAACCCTAATTTGAGTCTCAACCCTCATTTCCTTTTTGGACTGAAACATACCGCCGTCCACAGATTGTGCCAAATGTAAGTATGGAAGACATCTTGATGCCCCACTCAGTCTGATTCAGGAAGTTAAGCTTCACCAAGGACCCGTTTCCAACCTGGGAAGCCACATCTCCCCAACCCTAACCCTAACTTGAGACTTAACCTGATTTTCTTGTGCAAATGTAACAAACCCCCATCCTCATGTTGTACTAAAAGACAATAGGCACACAATTCCTTTGGCCCTCTCAGTCTGTTTCACCATGCTTGGCTTCAGCAACACCCTGTTTCCATTCTGGGAAGCCATGTCTCCTGACAGCTAACCCTAACTTGGGTCTTAACCCTAATTTTCTCTTTGGACTGAAACATGTCCCTGTCCACATGGTGTACTAACTGGCAGTATGTTATACTCCGGATGGCCTACTCAGTCTGTTTTACCAATCTAGGCTTCGCCAAAACCCTGGTTACATCCTGGGAAGCCAAGTCTCCCCAACCCTAACCCTAATTTGAGTCTCAGGCCTCATTTCCTTTTTGGACTGAAACATACCGCCCTCCAGAGAGTGTACCAAATGTCAGTATGGAAGACATCTTGATGTCCCACTCAGTCTGATTCAGCAAGTTAGGCTTCACCAAGGACCCGTTTCCAACCTGGGAAGCCACATCTCCCCAACCCTAACCCTAACTTGATACTTTACCTGATTTTCTTGTTGAAATGTAACAACCCCCCATCCTCATGTTCTACTAAAAGACAGTAGGCACACAATTCCTTTTACCCTCTCAGTCTGTTTCACCATGCTTGGCTTCAGCAACACCCTGTTTCCATTCTGGGAAGCCATGTCTCCTGACAGCTAACCCTAACTTGGGTCTTAACCCTAATTTTCTCTTTGGACTGAAACATGTCCCTGTCAACATGGTGTACTCACTGGCAGTATGTTATACTCCGGATGGCCTACTCAGTCTGTTTTACCAATCTAGGCTTCGCCAAAACCCTGGTTACATCCTGGGAAGCCAAGTCTCCCCAACCCTAACCCTAATTTGAGTCTCAGGCCTCATTTCCTTTTGGGACTGAAACATACCGCCGTCCACAGAGTGTACCAAATGTCAGTATGGAAGACATCTTGATGTCCCACTCAGTCTGATTCAGCAAGTTAGGCTTCACCAAGGACCCGTTTCCAACCTGGAAAGCCACATCTCCCCAACCCTAACCCTAACTTGAGACTTAACCTGATTTTCTTGTGCAAATGTAACAAACCCCCATCCTCATGTTGTACTAAAAGACAGTAGGCACACAATTCCTTTGGCCCTCTCAGTCTGTTTCACCATGCTTGGCTTCAGCAACACCCTGTTTCCATTCTGGAAAGCCATGTCTCCTGACAGCTAACCCTAACTTGGGTCTTAACCCTAATTTTCTCTTTGGACTGAAACATTTCCCTGTCCACATGGTGTACTAACTGGCAGTATGTTATACTCCGGATGGCCTACTCAGTCTGTTTTACCAATCTAGGCTTCGCCAAAACCCTGGTTACATCCTGGGAAGCCAAGTCTCCCCAACCCTAACCCTAATTTGAGTCTCAGGCCTAATTTCCTTTTTGGACTGAAACATACCGCCCTCCAGAGAGTGTACCAAATGTCAGTATGGAAGACATCTTGATGTCCCACTCAGTCTGATTCAGCAAGTTAGGCTTCACCAAGGACCCGTTTCCAACCTGGGAAGCCACATCTCCCCAACCCTAACCCTAACTTGATACTTTACCTGATTTTCTTGTTGAAATGTAACAACCCCCCATCCTCATGTTCTACTAAAAGACAGTAGGCACACAATTCATTTTGCCCTCTCAGTCTGTTTCACCATGCTTGGCTTCAGCAACACCCTGTTTCCATTCTGGGAGGCCATGTCTCCCGACCGCTAACCCTAACTTGGGTCTTAACCCTAATTTTTTCTTTGGACTGAAACATTTCCCTGTCCACATGGTGTACGAACTGGCAGTATGTTATACTACGGATGGCCTACTCAGTCTGTTTTACAAATCTAGGCTTCGCCAAAACCCTGGTTACATCCTGGGAAGCCAAGTCTCCCCAACCCTAACCCTAATTTGAGTCTCAGGCCTAATTTCCTTTTTGGACTGAAACATACCGCCGTCCACAGAGTGTACCAAATGTCAGTATGGAAGACATCTTGATGTCCCACTCAGTCTGATTCAGCAAGTTAGGCTTCACCAAGGACCCGTTTCCAACCTGGCAAGCCACATCTCCCCAACCCTAACCCTATCTTGAGACTTAACCTGATTTTCTTGTTGAACTGTAACAACCCCCCATCCTCATGTTCTACTAAAAGACAGTAGGCACACAATTCCTTTTACCCTCTCAGTCTGTTTCACCATGCTTGGCTTCAGCAACACCCTGTTTCCATTCTGGGAAGCCATGTCTCCTGACAGCTAACCCTAACTTGGGTCTTAACCCTAATTTTCTCTTTGGACTGAAACATGTCCCTGTCAACATGGTGTACTCACTGGCAGTATGTTATACTCCGGATGGCCTACTCAGTCTGTTTTACCAATCTAGGCTTCGCCAAAACCCTGGTTACATCCTGGGAAGCCAAGTCTCCCCAACCCTAACCCTAATTTGAGTCTCAGGCCTCATTTCCTTTTGGGACTGAAACATACCGCCGTCCACAGAGTGTACCAAATGTCAGTATGGAAGACATCTTGATGTCCCACTCAGTCTGATTCAGCAAGTTAGGCTTCACCAAGGACCCGTTTCCAACCTGGAAAGCCACATCTCCCCAACCCTAACCCTAACTTGAGACTTAACCTGATTTTCTTGTGCAAATGTAACAAACCCCCATCCTCATGTTGTACTAAAAGACAGTAGGCACACAATTCCTTTGGCCCTCTCAGTCTGTTTCACCATGCTTGGCTTCAGCAACACCCTGTTTCCATTCTGGAAAGCCATGTCTCCTGACAGCTAACCCTAACTTGGGTCTTAACCCTAATTTTCTCTTTGGACTGAAACATTTCCCTGTCCACATGGTGTACTAACTGGCAGTATGTTATACTCCGGATGGCCTACTCAGTCTGTTTTACCAATCTAGGCTTCGCCAAAACCCTGGTTACATCCTGGGAAGCCAAGTCTCCCCAACCCTAACCCTAATTTGAGTCTCAGGCCTCATTTCCTTTTGGGACTGAAACGTACTGCGGTCCACAGAGTGTACCAAATGTAAGTATGGAAGACATCTTGATGTCCCACTCAGTCTGATTCAGCAAGTTAGGCTTCACCAAGGACCCGTTTCCAACCTGGGAATGCACATCTCCACAACCCTAACCCTAACTTGATACTTTACCTGATTTTCTTGTGCAAATGTAACAACCCCCCATCCTCATGTTCTACTAAAAGACAGTAGGCACACAATTCCTTTTGCCCTCTCAGTCTGTTTCACCATGCTTGGCTTCAGCAACACCCTGTTTCCATTCTGGGAGGCCATGTCTCCTGACCGCTAACCCTAACTTGGGTCTTAACCCTAATTTTTTCTTTGGACTGAAACATTTCCCTGTCCACATGGTGTACTAACTGGCAGTATGTTATACTCCGGATGGCCTACTCAGTCTGTTTTACCAATCTAGGCTTCGCCAAAACCCTGGTTACATCCTGGGAAGCCAAGTCTCCCCAACCCTAACCCTAATTTGAGTCTCAGGCCTAATTTCCTTTTTGGACTGAAACATACCGCCCTCCAGAGAGTGTACCAAATGTCAGTATGGAAGACATCTTGATGTCCCACTCAGTCTGATTCAGCAAGTTAGGCTTCACCAAGGACCCGTTTCCAACCTGGGAAGCCACATCTCCCCAACCCTAACCCTAACTTGAGACTTAACCTGATTTTCTTGTGCAAATGTAACAAACCCCCATCCTCATGTTGTACTAAAAGACAGTAGGCACACAATTCCTTTTGCCCTCTCAGTCTGTTTCACCATGCTTGGCTTCAGCAACACCCTGTTTCCATTCTGGGAGGCCATGTCTCCTGACCGCTAACCCTAACTTGTGTCTTAACCCTATTTTTTTCTTTGGACTGAAACATTTCCCTGTCCACATGGTGTACTAACTGGCAGTATGTTATACTACGGATGGCCTACTCAGTCTGTTTTACCAATCTAGGCTTCGCCAAAACCCTGGTTACATCCTGGGAAGCCAAGTCTCCCCAACCCTAACCCTAATTTGAGTCTCAGGCCTCATTTCCTTTTTGGACTGAAACATACCGCCGTCCACAGAGTGTACCAAATGTCAGTATGGAAGACATCTTGATGTCCCACTCAGTCTGATTCAGCAAGTTAGGCTTCACCAAGGACCCGTTTCCAACCTGGGAAGCCACATCTCCCCAACCCTAACCCTAACTTGAGACTTTACCTGATTTTCTTGTGCAAATGTAACAAACCCCCATCCTCATGTTGTACTAAAAGACAGTAGGTACACAATTCCTTTGGCCCTCTCAGTCTGTTTCACCATGCTTGGCTTCAGCAACACCCTGTTTCCATTCTGGGAGGCCATGTCTCCTGACAGCTAACCCTAACTTGGGTCTTAACCCTAATTTTCTCTTTGGACTGAAACATTTCCCTGTCCACATGGTGTACTAACTGGCAGTATGTTATACTCCTGAATGCCTACTCAGTCTGTTTTACCAATCTAGGCTTCACCAAAACCCTGGTTACATCCTGGGAAGCCAAGTCTCCCCAACCCTAACCCTAATTTGAGTCTCAGGCCTCATTTCCTTTTGGGACTGAAACGTACTGCGGTCCACAGAGTGTACCAAATGTAAGTATGGAAGACATCTTGATGCCCCACTCAGTCTGATTCAGCAAGTTAGGCTTCACCAAGGACCCGTTTCCAACCTGGGAAGCCACATCTCCCCAACCCTAACCCTAACTTGAGACTTTACCTGATTTTCTTGTTGAAATGTAACAACCCCCCATCCTCATGTACTACTAAAAGACAGTAGGCACACAATTCATTTTGCCCTCTCAGTCTGTTTCACCATGCTTGGCTTCAGCAACACCCTGTTTCCATTCTGGGAGGCCATGTCTCCTGACCGCTAACCCTAAGTTGGGTCTTAACCCTAATTTTTTCTTTGGACTGAAACATTTCCCTGTCCACATGGTGTACTAACTGGCAGTATGTTATACTCCGGATGGCCTACTCAGTCTGTTTTACCAATCTAGGCTTCGCCAAAACCCTGGTTACATCCTGGGAAGCCAAGTCTCCCCAACCCTAACCCTAATTTGAGTCTCAGGCCTAATTTCCTTTTTGGACTGAAACATACCGCCCTCCAGAGAGTGTACCAAATGTCAGTATGGAAGACATCTTGATGTCCCACTCAGTCTGATTCAGCAAGTTAGGCTTCACCAAGGACCCGTTTCCAACCTGGGAAGCCACATCTCCACAACCCTAACCCTAACTTGATACTTTACCTGATTTTCTTGTTGAAATGTAACAACCCCCCATCCTCATGTTCTACTAAAAGACAGTAGGCACACAATTCCTTTTACCCTCTCAGTCTGTTTCACCATGCTTGGCTTCAGCAACACCCTGTTTCCATTCTGGGAAGCCATGTCTCCTGACAGCTAACCCTAACTTGGGTCTTAACCCTAATTTTCTCTTTGGACTGAAACATGTCCCTGTCAACATGGTGTACTCACTGGCAGTATGTTATACTCCGGATGGCCTACTCAGTCTGTTTTACCAATCTAGGCTTCGCCAAAACCCTGGTTACATCCTGGGAAGCCAAGTCTCCCCAACCCTAACCCTAATTTGAGTCTCAGGCCTCATTTCCTTTTGGGACTGAAACATACCGCCGTCCACAGAGTGTACCAAATGTCAGTATGGAAGACATCTTGATGTCCCACTCAGTCTGATTCAGCAAGTTAGGCTTCACCAAGGACCCGTTTCCAACCTGGAAAGCCACATCTCCCCAACCCTAACCCTAACTTGAGACTTAACCTGATTTTCTTGTGCAAATGTAACAAACCCCCATCCTCATGTTGTACTAAAAGACAGTAGGCACACAATTCCTTTGGCCCTCTCAGTCTGTTTCACCATGCTTGGCTTCAGCAACACCCTGTTTCCATTCTGGAAAGCCATGTCTCCTGACAGCTAACCCTAACTTGGGTCTTAACCCTAATTTTCTCTTTGGACTGAAACATTTCCCTGTCCACATGGTGTACTAACTGGCAGTATGTTATACTCCGGATGGCCTACTCAGTCTGTTTTACCAATCTAGGCTTCGCCAAAACCCTGGATACATCCTGGGAAGCCAAGTCTCCCCAACCCTAACCCTAATTTGAGTCTCAGGCCTAATTTCCTTTTTGGACTGAAACATACCGCCCTCCAGAGAGTGTACCAAATGTCAGTATGGAAGACATCTTGATGTCCCACTCAGTCTGATTCAGCAAGTTAGGCTTCACCAAGGACCCGTTTCCAACCTGGGAAGCCACATCTCCCCAACCCTAACCCTAACTTGATACTTTACCTGATTTTCTTGTTGAAATGTAACAACCCCCCATCCTCATGTTCTACTAAAAGACAGTAGGCACACAATTCATTTTGCCCTCTCAGTCTGTTTCACCATGCTTGGCTTCAGCAACACCCTGTTTCCATTCTGGGAGGCCATGTCTCCCGACCGCTAACCCTAACTTGGGTCTTAACCCTAATTTTTTCTTTGGACTGAAACATTTCCCTGTCCACATGGTGTACGAACTGGCAGTATGTTATACTACGGATGGCCTACTCAGTCTGTTTTACAAATCTAGGCTTCGCCAAAACCCTGGTTACATCCTGGGAAGCCAAGTCTCCCCAACCCTAACCCTAATTTGAGTCTCAGGCCTAATTTCCTTTTTGGACTGAAACATACCGCCGTCCACAGAGTGTACCAAATGTCAGTATGGAAGACATCTTGATGTCCCACTCAGTCTGAATCAGCAAGTTAGGCTTCACCAAGGACCCGTTTCCAACCTGGCAAGCCACATCTCCCCAACCCTAACCCTATCTTGAGACTTAACCTGATTTTCTTGTTGAACTGTAACAACCCCCCATCCTCATGTTCTACTAAAAGACAGTAGGCACACAATTCCTTTTACCCTCTCAGTCTGTTTCACCATGCTTGGCTTCAGCAACACCCTGTTTCCATTCTGGGAAGCCATGTCTCCTGACAGCTAACCCTAACTTGGGTCTTAACCCTAATTTTCTCTTTGGACTGAAACATGTCCCTGTCAACATGGTGTACTCACTGGCAGTATGTTATACTCCGGATGGCCTACTCAGTCTGTTTTACCAATCTAGGCTTCGCCAAAACCCTGGTTACATCCTGGGAAGCCAAGTCTCCCCAACCCTAACCCTAATTTGAGTCTCAGGCCTCATTTCCTTTTGGGACTGAAACATACCGCCGTCCACAGAGTGTACCAAATGTCAGTATGGAAGACATCTTGATGTCCCACTCAGTCTGATTCAGCAAGTTAGGCTTCACCAAGGACCCGTTTCCAACCTGGAAAGCCACATCTCCCCAACCCTAACCCTAACTTGAGACTTAACCTGATTTTCTTGTGCAAATGTAACAAACCCCCATCCTCATGTTGTACTAAAAGACAGTAGGCACACAATTCCTTTGGCCCTCTCAGTCTGTTTCACCATGCTTGGCTTCAGCAACACCCTGTTTCCATTCTGGAAAGCCATGTCTCCTGACAGCTAACCCTAACTTGGGTCTTAACCCTAATTTTCTCTTTGGACTGAAACATTTCCCTGTCCACATGGTGTACTAACTGGCAGTATGTTATACTCCGGATGGCCTACTCAGTCTGTTTTACCAATCTAGGCTTCGCCAAAACCCTGGTTACATCCTGGGAAGCCAAGTCTCCCCAACCCTAACCCTAATTTGAGTCTCAGGCCTCATTTCCTTTTGGGACTGAAACGTACTGCGGTCCACAGAGTGTACCAAATGTAAGTATGGAAGACATCTTGATGTCCCACTCAGTCTGATTCAGCAAGTTAGGCTTCACCAAGGACCCGTTTCCAACCTGGGAATGCACATCTCCACAACCCTAACCCTAACTTGATACTTTACCTGATTTTCTTGTGCAAATGTAACAACCCCCCATCCTCATGTTCTACTAAAAGACAGTAGGCACACAATTCCTTTTGCCCTCTCAGTCTGTTTCACCATGCTTGGCTTCAGCAACACCCTGTTTCCATTCTGGGAGGCCATGTCTCCTGACCGCTAACCCTAACTTGGGTCTTAACCCTAATTTTTTCTTTGGACTGAAACATTTCCCTGTCCACATGGTGTACTAACTGGCAGTATGTTATACTCCGGATGGCCTACTCAGTCTGTTTTACCAATCTAGGCTTCGCCAAAACCCTGGTTACATCCTGGGAAGCCAAGTCTCCCCAACCCTAACCCTAATTTGAGTCTCAGGCCTAATTTCCTTTTTGGACTGAAACATACCGCCCTCCAGAGAGTGTACCAAATGTCAGTATGGAAGACATCTTGATGTCCCACTCAGTCTGATTCAGCAAGTTAGGCTTCACCAAGGACCCGTTTCCAACCTGGGAAGCCACATCTCCCCAACCCTAACCCTAACTTGAGACTTAACCTGATTTTCTTGTGCAAATGTAACAAACCCCCATCCTCATGTTGTACTAAAAGACAGTAGGCACACAATTCCTTTTGCCCTCTCAGTCTGTTTCACCATGCTTGGCTTCAGCAACACCCTGTTTCCATTCTGGGAGGCCATGTCTCCTGACCGCTAACCCTAACTTGTGTCTTAACCCTATTTTTTTCTTTGGACTGAAACATTTCCCTGTCCACATGGTGTACTAACTGGCAGTATGTTATACTACGGATGGCCTACTCAGTCTGTTTTACCAATCTAGGCTTCGCCAAAACCCTGGTTACATCCTGGGAAGCCAAGTCTCCCCAACCCTAACCCTAATTTGAGTCTCAGGCCTCATTTCCTTTTTGGACTGAAACATACCGCCGTCCACAGAGTGTACCAAATGTCAGTATGGAAGACATCTTGATGTCCCACTCAGTCTGATTCAGCAAGTTAGGCTTCACCAAGGACCCGTTTCCAACCTGGGAAGCCACATCTCCCCAACCCTAACCCTAACTTGAGACTTTACCTGATTTTCTTGTGCAAATGTAACAAACCCCCATCCTCATGTTGTACTAAAAGACAGTAGGTACACAATTCCTTTGGCCCTCTCAGTCTGTTTCACCATGCTTGGCTTCAGCAACACCCTGTTTCCATTCTGGGAGGCCATGTCTCCTGACAGCTAAGCCTAACTTGGGTCTTAACCCTAATTTTCTCTTTGGACTGAAACATTTCCCTGTCCACATGGTGTACTAACTGGCAGTATGTTATACTCCTGAATGCCTACTCAGTATGTTTTACCAATCTAGGCTTCACCAAAACCCTGGTTACATCCTGGGAAGCCAAGTCTCCCCAACCCTAACCCTAATTTGAGTCTCAGGCCTCATTTCCTTTTGGGACTGAAACGTACTGCGGTCCACAGAGTGTACCAAATGTAAGTATGGAAGACATCTTGATGCCCCACTCAGTCTGATTCAGCAAGTTAGGCTTCACCAAGGACCCGTTTCCAACCTGGGAAGCCACATCTCCCCAACCCTAACCCTAACTTGAGACTTTACCTGATTTTCTTGTTGAAATGTAACAACACCCCATCCTCATGTACTACTAAAAGACAGTAGGCACACAATTCATTTTGCCCTCTCAGTCTGTTTCACCATGCTTGGCTTCAGCAACACCCTGTTTCCATTCTGGGAGGCCATGTCTCCTGACCGCTAACCCTAAGTTGGGTCTTAACCCTAATTTTTTCTTTGGACTGAAACATTTCCCTGTCCACATGGTGTACTAACTGGCAGTATGTTATACTCCGGATGGCCTACTCAGTCTGTTTTACCAATCTAGGCTTCGCCAAAACCCTGGTTACATCCTGGGAAGCCAAGTCTCCCCAACCCTAACCCTAATTTGAGTCTCAGGCCTAATTTCCTTTTTGGACTGAAACATACCGCCCTCCAGAGAGTGTACCAAATGTCAGTATGGAAGACATCTTGATGTCCCACTCAGTCTGATTCAGCAAGTTAGGCTTCACCAAGGACCCGTTTCCAACCTGGGAAGCCACATCTCCACAACCCTAACCCTAACTTGATACTTTACCTGATTTTCTTGTTGAAATGTAACAACCCCCCATCCTCATGTTCTACTAAAAGACAGTAAGCACACAATTCCTTTTGCCCTCTCAGTCTGTTTCACCATGCTTGGCTTCAGCAACACCCTGTTTCCATTCTGGGAGGCCATGTCTCCTGACCGCTAACCCTAACTTGGGTCTTAACCCTAATTTTTTCTTTGGACTGAAACATTTCCCTGTCCACATGGTGTACTAACTGGCAGTATGTTATACTACGGATGGCCTACTCAGTCTGTTTTACCAATCTAGGCTTCGCCAAAACCCTGGTTACATCCTGGGAAGCCAAGTCTCCCCAACCCTAACCCTAATTTGAGTCTCAGGCCTCATTTCCTTTTTGGACTGAAACATACCGCCGTCCACAGAGTGTACCAAATGTCAGTATGGAAGACATCTTGATGTCCCACTCAGTCTGATTCAGCAAGTTAGGCTTCACCAAGGACCCGTTTCCAACCTGGGAAGCCACATCTCCCCAACCCTAACCCTAACTTGAGACTTTACCTGATTTTCTTGTGCAAATGTAACAAACCCCCATCCTCATGTTGTACTAAAAGACAGTAGGTACACAATTCCTTTGGCCCTCTCAGTCTGTTTCAACATGCTTGGATTCAGCAACACCCTGTTTCCATTCTGGGAGGCCATGTCTCCTGACAGCTAACCCTAACTTGGGTCTTAACCCTAATTTTCTCTTTGGACTGAAACATTTCCCTGTCCACATGGTGTACTAACTGGCAGTATGTTATACTCCTGAATGCCTACTCAGTCTGTTTTACCAATCTAGGCTTCACCAAAACCCTGGTTACATCCTGGGAAGCCAAGTCTCCCCAACCCTAACCCTAATTTGAGTCTCAACCCTCATTTCCTTTTTGGACTGAAACATACCGCCGTCCACAGATTGTGCCAAATGTAAGTATGGAAGACGTCTTGATGCCCCACTCAGTCTGATTCAGGAAGTTAAGCTTCACCAAGGACCCGTTTCCAACCTGGGAAGCCACATCTCCCCAACCCTAACCCTAACTTGAGACTTAACCTGATTTTCTTGTGCAAATGTAACAAACCCCCATCCTCATGTTGTACTAAAAGACAGTAGGCACACAATTCCTTTGGCCCTCTCAGTCTGTTTCACCATGCTTGGCTTCAGCAACACCCTGTTTCCATTCTGGGAAGCCATGTCTCCTGACAGCTAACCCTAACTTGGGTCTTAACCCTAATTTTCTCTTTGGACTGAAACATTTCCCTGTCCACATGGTGTACTAACTGGCAGTATGTTATACTCCTGAATGCCTACTCAGTCTGTTTTACCAATCTAGGCTTCACCAAAACCCCGGTTACATCCTGGGAAGCCAAGTCTCCCCAACCCTAACCCTAATTTGAGTCTCAGGCCTAATTTCCTTTTTGGACTGAAACATACCGCCCTCCAGAGAGTGTACCAAATGTCAGTATGGAAGACATCTTGATGTCCCACTCAGTCTGATTCAGCATGTTAGGCTTCACCAAGGACCCGTTTCCAACCTGGGAAGCCACATCTCCACAACCCTAACCCTAACTTGATACTTTACCTGATTTTCTTGTTGAAATGTAACAACCCCCCATCCTCATGTTCTACTAAAAGACAGTAGGCACACAATTCCTTTTGCCCTCTCAGTCTGTTTCACCATGCTTGGCTTCAGCAACACCCTGTTTCCATTCTGGGAGGCCATGTCTCCTGACCGCTAACCCTAACTTGGGTCTTAACCCTAATTTTTTCTTTGGACTGAAACATTTCCCTGTCCACATGGTGTACTAACTGGCAGTATGTTATACTACGGATGGCCTACTCAGTCTGTTTTACCAATCTAGGCTTCGCCAAAACCCTGGTTACATCCTGGGAAGCCAAGTCTCCCCAACCCTAACCCTAATTTGAGTCTCAGGCCTCATTTCCTTTTTGGACTGAAACATACCGCCGTCCACAGAGTGTACCAAATGTCAGTATGGAAGACATCTTGATGTCCCACTCAGTCTGATTCAGCAAGTTAGGCTTCACCAAGGACCCGTTTCCAACCTGGGAAGCCACATCTCCCCAACCCTAACCCTAACTTGAGACTTTACCTGATTTTCTTGTGCAAATGTAACAAACCCCCATCCTCATGTTGTACTAAAAGACAGTAGGTACACAATTCCTTTGGCCCTCTCAGTCTGTTTCACCATGCTTGGCTTCAGCAACACCCTGTTTCCATTCTGGGAGGCCATGTCTCCTGACAGCTAACCCTAACTTGGGTCTTAACCCTAATTTTCTCTTTGGACTGAAACATTTCCCTGTCCACATGGTGTACTAACTGGCAGTATGTTATACTCCTGAATGCCTACTCAGTCTGTTTTACCAATCTAGGCTTCACCAAAACCCTGGTTACATCCTGGGAAGCCAAGTCTCCCCAACCCTAACCCTAATTTGAGTCTCAACCCTCATTTCCTTTTTGGACTGAAACATACCGCCGTCCACAGATTGTGCCAAATGTAAGTATGGAAGACATCTTGATGCCCCACTCAGTCTGATTCAGGAAGTTAAGCTTCACCAAGGACCCGTTTCCAACCTGGGAAGCCACATCTCCCCAACCCTAACCCTAACTTGAGACTTAACCTGATTTTCTTGTGCAAATGTAACAAACCCCCATCCTCATGTTGTACTAAAAGACAGTAGGCACACAATTCCTTTGGCCCTCTCAGTCTGTTTCACCATGCTTGGCTTCAGCAACACCCTGTTTCCATTCTGGGAAGCCATGTCTCCTGACAGCTAACCCTAACTTGGGTCTTAACCCTAATTTTCTCTTTGGACTGAAACATTTCCCTGTCCACATGGTGTACTAACTGGCAGTATGTTATACTCCGGATGGCCTACTCAGTCTGTTTTACCAATCTAGGCTTCGCCAAAACCCTGGTTACATCCTGGGAAGCCAAGTCTCCCCAACCCTAACCCTAATTTGAGTCTCAGGCCTCATTTCCTTTTTGGACTGAAACATACCGCCCTCCAGAGAGTGTACCAAATGTCAGTATGGAAGACATCTTGATGTCCCACTCAGTCTGATTCAGCAAGTTAGGCTTCACCAAGGACCCGTTTCCAACCTGGGAAGCCACATCTCCCCAACCCTAACCCTAACTTGATACTTTACCTGATTTTCTTGTTGAAATGTAACAACCCCCCATCCTCATGTTCTACTAAAAGACAGTAGGCACACAATTCCTTTTACCCTCTCAGTCTGTTTCACCATGCTTGGCTTCAGCAACACCCTGTTTCCATTCTGGGAAGCCATGTCTCCTGACAGCTAACCCTAACTTGGGTCTTAACCCTAATTTTCTCTTTGGACTGAAACATGTCCCTGTCAACATGGTGTACTCACTGGCAGTATGTTATACTCCGGATGGCCTACTCAGTCTGTTTTACCAATCTAGGCTTCGCCAAAACCCTGGTTACATCCTGGGAAGCCAAGTCTCCCCAACCCTAACCCTAATTTGAGTCTCAGGCCTCATTTCCTTTTGGGACTGAAACATACCGCCGTCCACAGAGTGTACCAAATGTCAGTATGGAAGACATCTTGATGTCCCACTCAGTCTGATTCAGCAAGTTAGGCTTCACCAAGGACCCGTTTCCAACCTGGAAAGCCACATCTCCCCAACCCTAACCCTAACTTGAGACTTAACCTGATTTTCTTGTGCAAATGTAACAAACCCCCATCCTCATGTTGTACTAAAAGACAGTAGGCACACAATTCCTTTGGCCCTCTCAGTCTGTTTCACCATGCTTGGCTTCAGCAACACCCTGTTTCCATTCTGGAAAGCCATGTCTCCTGACAGCTAACCCTAACTTGGGTCTTAACCCTAATTTTCTCTTTGGACTGAAACATTTCCCTGTCCACATGGTGTACTAACTGGCAGTATGTTATACTCCGGATGGCCCTCTCAGTCTGTTTCACCATGCTTGGCTTCAGCAACACCCTGTTTCCATTCTGGGAGGCCATGTCTCCCGACCGCTAACCCTAACTTGGGTCTTAACCCTAATTTTTTCTTTGGACTGAAACATTTCCCTGTCCACATGGTGTACGAACTGGCAGTATGTTATACTACGGATGGCCTACTCAGTCTGTTTTACAAATCTAGGCTTCGCCAAAACCCTGGTTACATCCTGGGAAGCCAAGTCTCCCCAACCCTAACCCTAATTTGAGTCTCAGGCCTAATTTCCTTTTTGGACTGAAACATACCGCCGTCCACAGAGTGTACCAAATGTCAGTATGGAAGACATCTTGATGTCCCACTCAGTCTGATTCAGCAAGTTAGGCTTCACCAAGGACCCGTTTCCAACCTGGCAAGCCACATCTCCCCAACCCTAACCCTATCTTGAGACTTAACCTGATTTTCTTGTTGAACTGTAACAACCCCCCATCCTCATGTTCTACTAAAAGACAGTAGGCACACAATTCCTTTTACCCTCTCAGTCTGTTTCACCATGCTTGGCTTCAGCAACACCCTGTTTCCATTCTGGGAAGCCATGTCTCCTGACAGCTAACCCTAACTTGGGTCTTAACCCTAATTTTCTCTTTGGACTGAAACATGTCCCTGTCAACATGGTGTACTCACTGGCAGTATGTTATACTCCGGATGGCCTACTCAGTCTGTTTTACCAATCTAGGCTTCGCCAAAACCCTGGTTACATCCTGGGAAGCCAAGTCTCCCCAACCCTAACCCTAATTTGAGTCTCAGGCCTCATTTCCTTTTGGGACTGAAACATACCGCCGTCCACAGAGTGTACCAAATGTCAGTATGGAAGACATCTTGATGTCCCACTCAGTCTGATTCAGCAAGTTAGGCTTCACCAAGGACCCGTTTCCAACCTGGGAAGCCACATCTCCCCAACCCTAACCCTAACTTGAGACTTAACCTGATTTTCTTGTGCAAATGTAACAAACCCCCATCCTCATGTTGTACTAAAAGACAGTAGGCACACAATTCCTTTGGCCCTCTCAGTCTGTTTCACCATGCTTGGCTTCAGCAACACCCTGTTTCCATTCTGGAAAGCCATGTCTCCTGACAGCTAACCCTAACTTGGGTCTTAACCCTAATTTTCTCTTTGGACTGAAACATTTCCCTGTCCACATGGTGTACTAACTGGCAGTATGTTATACTCCGGATGGCCTACTCAGTCTGTTTTACCAATCTAGGCTTCGCCAAAACCCTGGTTACATCCTGGGAAGCCAAGTCTCCCCAACCCTAACCCTAATTTGAGTCTCAGGCCTCATTTCCTTTTGGGACTGAAACGTACTGCGGTCCACAGAGTGTACCAAATGTAAGTATGGAAGACATCTTGATGTCCCACTCAGTCTGATTCAGCAAGTTAGGCTTCACCAAGGACCCGTTTCCAACCTGGGAAGCCACATCTCCACAACCCTAACCCTAACTTGATACTTTACCTGATTTTCTTGTGCAAATGTAACAACCCCCCATCCTCATGTTCTACTAAAAGACAGTAGGCACACAATTCCTTTTGCCCTCTCAGTCTGTTTCACCATGCTTGGCTTCAGCAACACCCTGTTTCCATTCTGGGAGGCCATGTCTCCTGACCGCTAACCCTAACTTGGGTCTTAACCCTAATTTTTTCTTTGGACTGAAACATTTCCCTGTCCACATGGTGTACTAACTGGCAGTATGTTATACTCCGGATGGCCTACTCAGTCTGTTTTACCAATCTAGGCTTCGCCAAAACCCTGGTTACATCCTGGGAAGCCAAGTCTCCCCAACCCTAACCCTAATTTGAGTCTCAGGCCTCATTTCCTTTTGGGACTGAAACATACCGCCCTCCAGAGAGTGTACCAAATGTCAGTATGGAAGACATCTTGATGTCCCACTCAGTCTGATTCAGCAAGTTAGGCTTCACCAAGGACCCGTTTCCAACCTGGGAAGCCACATCTCCACAACCCTAACCCTAACTTGATACTTTACCTGATTTTCTTGTTGAAATGTAACAACCCCCCATCCTCATGTTCTACTAAAAGACAGTAGGCACACAATTCCTTTGGCCCTCTCAGTCTGTTTCACCATGCTTGGCTTCAGCAACACCCTGTTTCCATTCTGGGAGGCCATGTCTCCTGACCGCTAACCCTAACTTGGGTCTTAACCCTAATTTTTTCTTTGGACTGAAACATTTCCCTGTCCACATGGTGTACTAACTGGCAGTATGTTATACTCCGGATGGCCTACTCAGTCTGTTTTACCAATCTAGGCTTCGCCAAAACCCTGGTTACATCCTGGGAAGCCAAGTCTCCCCAACCCTAACCCTAATTTGAGTCTCAGGCCTCATTTCCTTTTTGGACTGAAACATACCGCCGTCCACAGAGTGTACCAAATGTCAGTATGGAAGACATCTTGATGTCCCACTCAGTCTGATTCAGCAAGTTAGGCTTCACCAAGGACCCGTTTCCAACCTGGGAAGCCACATCTCCCCAACCCTAACCCTAACTTGAGACTTTACCTGATTTTCTTGTGCAAATGTAACAAACCCCCATCCTCATGTTCTACTAAAAGACAGTAGGTACACAATTCCTTTGGCCCTCTCAGTCTGTTTCACCATGCTTGGCTTCAGCAACACCCTGTTTCCATTCTGGGAGGCCATGTCTCCTGACAGCTAACCCTAACTTGGGTCTTAACCCTAATTTTCTCTTTGGACTGAAACATTTCCCTGTCCACATGGTGTACTAACTGGCAGTATGTTATACTCCTGAATGCCTACTCAGTCTGTTTTACCAATCTAGGCTTCACCAAAACCCTGGTTACATCCTGGGAAGCCAAGTCTCCCCAACCCTAACCCTAATTTGAGTCTCAACCCTCATTTCCTTTTTGGACTGAAACATACCGCCATCCACAGATTGTGCCAAATGTAAGTATGGAAGACATCTTGATGCCCCACTCAGTCTGATTCAGGAAGTTAAGCTTCACCAAGGACCCGTTTCCAACCTGGGAAGCTACATCTCCCCAACCCTAACCCTAACTTGAGACTTAACCTGATTTTCTTGTGCAAATGTAACAAACCCCCATCCTCATGTTGTACTAAAAGACAGTAGGCACACAATTCCTTTGGCCCTCTCAGTCTGTTTCACCATGCTTGGCTTCAGCAACACCCTGTTTCCATTCTGGAAAGCCATGTCTCCTGACAGCTAACCCTAACTTGGGTCTTAACCCTAATTTTCTCTTTGGACTGAAACATTTCCCTGTCCACATGGTGTACTAACTGGCAGTATGTTATACTCCGGATGGCCTACTCAGTCTGTTTTACCAATCTAGGCTTCGCCAAAACCCTGGTTACATCCTGGGAAGCCAAGTCTCCCCAACCCTAACCCTAATTTGAGTCTCAGGCCTAATTTCCTTTTTGGACTGAAACATACCGCCCTCCAGAGAGTGTACCAAATGTCAGTATGGAAGACATCTTGATGTCCCACTCAGTCTGATTCAGCAAGTTAGGCTTCACCAAGGACCCGTTTCCAACCTGGGAAGCCACATCTCCCCAACCCTAACCCTAACTTGATACTTTACCTGATTTTCTTGTTGAAATGTAACAACCCCCCATCCTCATGTTCTACTAAAAGACAGTAGGCACACAATTCATTTTGCCCTCTCAGTCTGTTTCACCATGCTTGGCTTCAGCAACACCCTGTTTCCATTCTGGGAGGCCATGTCTCCCGACCGCTAACCCTAACTTGGGTCTTAACCCTAATTTTTTCTTTGGACTGAAACATTTCCCTGTCCACATGGTGTACGAACTGGCAGTATGTTATACTCCGGATGGCCTACTCAGTCTGTTTTACCAATCTAGGCTTCGCCAAAACCCTGGTTACATCCTGGGAAGCCAAGTCTCCCCAACCCTAACCCTAATTTGAGTCTCAGGCCTCATTTCCTTTTGGGACTGAAACATACCGCCGTCCACAGAGTGTACCAAATGTCAGTATGGAAGACATCTTGATGTCCCACTCAGTCTGATTCAGCAAGTTAGGCTTCACCAAGGACCCGTTTCCAACCTGGAAAGCCACATCTCCCCAACCCTAACCCTAACTTGAGACTTAACCTGATTTTCTTGTGCAAATGTAACAAACCCCCATCCTCATGTTGTACTAAAAGACAGTAGGCACACAATTCCTTTGGCCCTCTCAGTCTGTTTCACCATGCTTGGCTTCAGCAACACCCTGTTTCCATTCTGGAAAGCCATGTCTCCTGACAGCTAACCCTAACTTGGGTCTTAACCCTAATTTTCTCTTTGGACTGAAACATTTCCCTGTCCACATGGTGTACTAACTGGCAGTATGTTATACTCCGGATGGCCTACTCAGTCTGTTTTACCAATCTAGGCTTCGCCAAAACCCTGGTTACATCCTGGGAAGCCAAGTCTCCCCAACCCTAACCCTAATTTGAGTCTCAGGCCTAATTTCCTTTTTGGACTGAAACATACCGCCCTCCAGAGAGTGTACCAAATGTCAGTATGGAAGACATCTTGATGTCCCACTCAGTCTGATTCAGCAAGTTAGGCTTCACCAAGGACCCGTTTCCAACCTGGGAAGCCACATCTCCCCAACCCTAACCCTAACTTGATACTTTACCTGATTTTCTTGTTGAAATGTAACAACCCCCCATCCTCATGTTCTACTAAAAGACAGTAGGCACACAATTCATTTTGCCCTCTCAGTCTGTTTCACCATGCTTGGCTTCAGCAACACCCTGTTTCCATTCTGGGAGGCCATGTCTCCCGACCGCTAACCCTAACTTGGGTCTTAACCCTAATTTTTTCTTTGGACTGAAACATTTCCCTGTCCACATGGTGTACGAACTGGCAGTATGTTATACTCCGGATGGCCTACTCAGTCTGTTTTACCAATCTAGGCTTCGCCAAAACCCTGGTTACATCCTGGGAAGCCAAGTCTCCCCAACCCTAACCCTAATTTGAGTCTCAGGCCTCATTTCCTTTTGGGACTGAAACATACCGCCGTCCACAGAGTGTACCAAATGTCAGTATGGAAGACATCTTGATGTCCCACTCAGTCTGATTCAGCAAGTTAGGCTTCACCAAGGACCCGTTTCCAACCTGGCAAGCCACATCTCCCCAACCCTAACCCTAACTTGAGACTTAACCTGATTTTCTTGTGCAAATGTAACAAACCCCCATCCTCATGTTGTACTAAAAGACAGTAGGCACACAATTCCTTTGGCCCTCTCAGTCTGTTTCACCATGCTTGGCTTCAGCAACACCCTGTTTCCATTCTGGAAAGCCATGTCTCCTGACAGCTAACCCTAACTTGGGTCTTAACCCTAATTTTCTCTTTGGACTGAAACATTTCCCTGTCCACATGGTGTACTAACTGGCAGTATGTTATACTCCGGATGGCCTACTCAGTCTGTTTTACCAATCTAGGCTTCGCCAAAACCCTGGTTACATCCTGGGAAGCCAAATCTCCCCAACCCTAACCCTAATTTGAGTCTCAACCCTCATTTCCTTTTTGGACTGAAACATACCGCCGTCCACAGAGTGTACCAAATGTCAGTATGGAAGACATCTTGATGTCCCACTCAGTCTGATTCAGCAAGTTAGGCTTCACCAAGGACCCGTTTCCAACCTGGGAAGCCACATCTCCCCAACCCTAACCCTAACTTGAGACTTAACCTGATTTTCTTGTGCAAATGTAACAAACCCCCATCCTCATGTTGTACTAAAAGACAGTAGGCACACAATTCCTTTGGCCCTCTCAGTCTGTTTCACCATGCTTGGCTTCAGCAACACCCTGTTTCCATTCTGGAAAGCCATGTCTCCTGACAGCTAACCCTAACTTGGGTCTTAACCCTAATTTTCTCTTTGGACTGAAACATTTCCCTGTCCACATGGGGTACTAACTGGCAGTATGTTATACTCCGGATGGCCTACTCAGTCTGTTTTACCAATCTAGGCTTCGCCAAAACCCTGGTTACATCCTGGGAAGCCAAATCTCCCCAACCCTAACCCTAATTTGAGTCTCAACCCTCATTTCCTTTTTGGACTGAAACATACCGCCGTCCACAGAGTGTACCAAATGTCAGTATGGAAGACATCTTGATGTCCCACTCAGTCTGATTCAGCAAGTTAGGCTTCACCAAGGACCCGTTTCCAACCTGGGAAGCCACATCTCCCCAACCCTAACCCTAACTTGAGACTTTACCTGATTTTCTTGTGCAAATGTAACAAACCCCCATCCTCATGTTGTACTAAAAGACAGTAGGTACACAATTCCTTTGGCCCTCTCAGTCTGTTTCACCATGCTTGGCTTCAGCAACACCCTGTTTCCATTCTGGGAGGCCATGTCTCCTGACAGCTAACCCTAACTTGGGTCTTAACCCTAATTTTCTCTTTGGACTGAAACATTTCCCTGTCCACATGGGGTACTAACTGGCAGTATGTTATACTCCTGAATGCCTACTCAGTCTGTTTTACCAATCTAGGCTTCACCAAAACCCTGGTTACATCCTGGGAAGCCAAGTCTCCCCAACCCTAACCCTAATTTGAGTCTCAACCCTCATTTC
Source organism: Heloderma suspectum (assembly GCF_057233095.1). NCBI lineage: Eukaryota > Metazoa > Chordata > Lepidosauria > Squamata > Helodermatidae > Heloderma > Heloderma suspectum. Next base: position 149,533,003 of record NC_139461.1, read on the forward strand.
CTTTTTGGACTGAAACATACCGCCGTCCACAGATTGTGCCAAATGTAAGTATGGAAGACATCTTGATGCCCCACTCAGTCTGATTCAGGAAGTTAAGCTTCACCAAGGACCCGTTTCCAACCTGGGAAGCCACATCTCCCCAACCCTAACCCTAACTTGAGACTTAACCTGATTTTCTTGTGCAAATGTAACAAACCCCCATCCTCATGTTGTACTAAAAGACAGTAGGCACACAATTCCTTTGGCCCTCTCAGTCTGTTTCACCATGCTTGGCTTCAGCAACACCCTGTTTCCATTCTGGGAAGCCATGTCTCCTGACAGCTAACCCTAACTTGGGTCTTAACCCTAATTTTCTCTTTGGACTGAAACATTTCCCTGTCCACATGGTGTACTAACTGGCAGTATGTTATACTCCTGAATGCCTACTCAGTCTGTTTTACCAATCTAGGCTTCACCAAAACCCCGGTTACATCCTGGGAAGCCAAGTCTCCCCAACCCTAACCCTAATTTGAGTCTCAGGCCTCATTTCCTTTTGGGACTGAAACGTACTGCAGTCCACAGAGTGTACCAAATGTAAGTATGGAAGACATCTTGATGCCCCACTCAGTCTGATTCAGCAAGTTAGGCTTCACCAAGGACCCGTTTCCAACCTGGGAAGCCACATCTCCCCAACCCTAACCCTAACTTGAGACTTTACCTGATTTTCTTGTTGAAATGTAACAACCCCCCATCCTCATGTTCTACTAAAAGACAGTAGGCACACAATTCCTTTTGCCCTCTCAGTCTGTTTCACCATGCTTGGCTTCAGCAACACCCTGTTTCCATTCTGGGAGGCCATGTCTCCTGACCGCTAACCCTAACTTGGGTCTTAACCCTAATTTTTTCTTTGGACTGAAACATTTCCCTGTCCACATGGGGTACTAACTGGCAGTATGTTATACTCCGGATGGCCTACTCAGTCTGTTTTACCAATCTAGGCTTCGCCAAAACCCTGGTTACATCCTGGGAAGCCAAGTCTCCCCAACCCTAACCCTAATTTGAGTCTCAGGCCTCATTTCCTTTTGGGACTGAAACATACCGCCCTCCAGAGAGTGTACCAAATGTCAGTATGGAAGACATCTTGATGTCCCACTCAGTCTGATTCAGCAAGTTAGGCTTCACCAAGGACCCGTTTCCAACCTGGGAAGCCACATCTCCACAACCCTAACCCTAACTTGATACTTTACCTGATTTTCTTGTTGAAATGTAACAACCCCCCATCCTCATGTTCTACTAAAAGACAGTAGGCACACAATTCCTTTTGCCCTCTCAGTCTGTTTCACCATGCTTGGCTTCAGCAACACCCTGTTTCCATTCTGGGAGGCCATGTCTCCTGACCGCTAACCCTAACTTGGGTCTTAACCCTAATTTTTTCTTTGGACTGAAACATTTCCCTGTCCACATGGTGTACTAACTGGCAGTATGTTATACTCCGGATGGCCTACTCAGTCTGTTTTACCAATCTAGGCTTCGCCAAAACCCTGGTTACATCCTGGGAAGCCAAGTCTCCCCAACCCTAACCCTAATTTGAGTCTCAGGCCTAATTTCCTTTTTGGACTGAAACATACCGCCCTCCAGAGAGTGTACCAAATGTCAGTATGGAAGACATCTTGATGTCCCACTCAGTCTGATTCAGCAAGTTAGGCTTCACCAAGGACCCGTTTCCAACCTGGGAAGCCACATCTCCCCAACCCTAACCCTAACTTGAGACTTTACCTGATTTTCTTGTGCAAATGTAACAAACCCCCATCCTCATGTTGTACTAAAAGACAGTAGGCACACAATTCCTTTTGCCCTCTCAGTCTGTTTCACCATGCTTGGCTTCAGCAACACCCTGTTTCCATTCTGGGAGGCCATGTCTCCTGACCGCTAACCCTAACTTGGGTCTTAACCCTATTTTTTTCTTTGGACTGAAACATTTCCCTGTCCACATGGTGTACTAACTGGCAGTATGTTATACTACGGATGGCCTACTCAGTCTGTTTTACCAATCTAGGCTTCGCCAAAACCCTGGTTACATCCTGGGAAGCCAAGTCTCCCCAACCCTAACCCTAATTTGAGTCTCAGGCCTCATTTCCTTTTTGGACTGAAACATCCCGCCGTCCACAGAGTGTACCAAATGTCAGTATGGAAGACATCTTGATGTCCCACTCAGTCTGATTCAGCAAGTTAGGCTTCACCAAGGACCCGTTTCCAACCTGGGAAGCCACATCTCCCCAACCCTAACCCTAACTTGAGACTTTACCTGATTTTCTTGTGCAAATGTAACAAACCCCCATCCTCATGTTGTACTAAAAGACAGTAGGTACACAATTCCTTTGGCCCTCTCAGTCTGTTTCACCATGCTTGGCTTCAGCAACACCCTGTTTCCATTCTGGGAGGCCATGTCTCCTGACAGCTAACCCTAACTTGGGTCTTAACCCTAATTTTCTCTTTGGACTGAAACATTTCCCTGTCCACATGGTGTACTAACTGGCAGTATGTTATACTCCTGAATGCCTACTCAGTCTGTTTTACCAATCTAGGCTTCACCAAAACCCTGGTTACATCCTGGGAAGCCAAGTCTCCCCAACCCTAACCCTAATTTGAGTCTCAGGCCTCATTTCCTTTTGGGACTGAAACGTACTGCGGTCCACAGAGTGTACCTAATGTAAGTATGGAAGACATCTTGATGCCCCACTCAGTCTGATTCAGCAAGTTAGGCTTCACCAAGGACCCGTTTCCAACCTGGGAAGCCACATCTCCCCAACCCTAACCCTAACTTGAGACTTTACCTGATTTTCTTGTGCAAATGTAACAACCCCCCATCCTCATGTTCTACTAAAAGACAGTAGGCACACAATTCATTTTGCCCTCTCAGTCTGTTTCACCATGCTTGGCTTCAGCAACACCCTGTTTCCATTCTGGGAGGCCATGTCTCCTGACCGCTAACCCTAAGTTGGGTCTTAACCCTAATTTTTTCTTTGGACTGAAACATTTCCCTGTCCATATGGTGTACTAACTGGCAGTATGTTATACTCCGGATGGCCTACTCAGTCTGTTTTACCAATCTAGGCTTCGCCAAAACCCTGGTTACATCCTGGGAAGCCAAGTCTCCCCAACCCTAACCCTAATTTGAGTCTCAGGCCTCATTTCCTTTTTGGACTGAAACATACCGCCCTCCAGAGAGTGTACCAAATGTCAGTATGGAAGACATCTTGATGTCCCACTCAGTCTGATTCAGCAAGTTAGGCTTCACCAAGGACCCGTTTCCAACCTGGGAAGCCACATCTCCACAACCCTAACCCTAACTTGATACTTTACCTGATTTTCTTGTTGAAATGTAACAACCCCCCATCCTCATGTTCTACTAAAAGACAGTAGGCACACAATTCCTTTTGCCCTCTCAGTCTGTTTCACCATGCTTGGCTTCAGCAACACCCTGTTTCCATTCTGGGAGGCCATGTCTCCTGACCGCTAACCCTAACTTGGGTCTTAACCCTAATTTTTTCTTTGGACTGAAACATTTCCCTGTCCACATGGTGTACTAACTGGCAGTATGTTATACTCCGGATGGCCTACTCAGTCTGTTTTACCAATCTAGGCTTCGCCAAAACCCTGGTTACATCCTGGGAAGCCAAGTCTCCCCAACCCTAACCCTAATTTGAGTCTCAGGCCTCATTTCCTTTTGGGACTGAAACATACCGCCGTCCACAGAGTGTACCAAATGTCAGTATGGAAGACATCTTGATGTCCCACTCAGTCTGATTCAGCAAGTTAGGCTTCACCAAGGACCCGTTTCCAACCTGGGAAGCCACATCTCCCCAACCCTAACCCTAACTTGAGACTTAACCTGATTTTCTTGTGCAAATGTAACAAACCCCCATCCTCATGTTGTACTAAAAGACAGTAGGCACACAATTCCTTTTGCCCTCTCAGTCTGTTTCACCATGCTTGGCTTCAGCAACACCCTGTTTCCATTCTGGGAGGCCATGTCTCCTGACCGCTAACCCTAACTTGGGTCTTAACCCTAATTTTTTCTTTGGACTGAAACATTTCCCTGTCCACATGGGGTACTAACTGGCAGTATGTTATACTCCGGATGGCCTACTCAGTCTGTTTTACCAATCTAGGCTTCGCCAAAACCCTGGTTACATCCTGGGAAGCCAAGTCTCCCCAACCCTAACCCTAATTTGAGTCTCAGGCCTCATTTCCTTTTGGGACTGAAACATACCGCCCTCCAGAGAGTGTACCAAATGTCAGTATGGAAGACATCTTGATGTCCCACTCAGTCTGATTCAGCAAGTTAGGCTTCACCAAGGACCCGTTTCCAACCTGGGAAGCCACATCTCCACAACCCTAACCCTAACTTGATACTTTACCTGATTTTCTTGTTGAAATGTAACAACCCCCCATCCTCATGTTCTACTAAAAGACAGTAGGCACACAATTCCTTTTGCCCTCTCAGTCTGTTTCACCATGCTTGGCTTCAGCAACACCCTGTTTCCATTCTGGGAGGCCATGTCTCCTGACCGCTAACCCTAACTTGGGTCTTAACCCTAATTTTTTCTTTGGACTGAAACATTTCCCTGTCCACATGGTGTACTAACTGGCAGTATGTTATACTCCGGATGGCCTACTCAGTCTGTTTTACCAATCTAGGCTTCGCCAAAACCCTGGTTACATCCTGGGAAGCCAAGTCTCCCCAACCCTAACCCTAATTTGAGTCTCAGGCCTAATTTCCTTTTTGGACTGAAACATACCGCCCTCCAGAGAGTGTACCAAATGTCAGTATGGAAGACATCTTGATGTCCCACTCAGTCTGATTCAGCAAGTTAGGCTTCACCAAGGACCCGTTTCCAACCTGGGAAGCCACATCTCCCCAACCCTAACCCTAACTTGAGACTTTACCTGATTTTCTTGTGCAAATGTAACAAACCCCCATCCTCATGTTGTACTAAAAGACAGTAGGCACACAATTCCTTTTGCCCTCTCAGTCTGTTTCACCATGCTTGGCTTCAGCAACACCCTGTTTCCATTCTGGGAGGCCATGTCTCCTGACCGCTAACCCTAACTTGGGTCTTAACCCTATTTTTTTCTTTGGACTGAAACATTTCCCTGTCCACATGGTGTACTAACTGGCAGTATGTTATACTACGGATGGCCTACTCAGTCTGTTTTACCAATCTAGGCTTCGCCAAAACCCTGGTTACATCCTGGGAAGCCAAGTCTCCCCAACCCTAACCCTAATTTGAGTCTCAGGCCTCATTTCCTTTTTGGACTGAAACATCCCGCCGTCCACAGAGTGTACCAAATGTCAGTATGGAAGACATCTTGATGTCCCACTCAGTCTGATTCAGCAAGTTAGGCTTCACCAAGGACCCGTTTCCAACCTGGGAAGCCACATCTCCCCAACCCTAACCCTAACTTGAGACTTTACCTGATTTTCTTGTGCAAATGTAACAAACCCCCATCCTCATGTTGTACTAAAAGACAGTAGGTACACAATTCCTTTGGCCCTCTCAGTCTGTTTCACCATGCTTGGCTTCAGCAACACCCTGTTTCCATTCTGGGAGGCCATGTCTCCTGACAGCTAACCCTAACTTGGGTCTTAACCCTAATTTTCTCTTTGGACTGAAACATTTCCCTGTCCACATGGTGTACTAACTGGCAGTATGTTATACTCCTGAATGCCTACTCAGTCTGTTTTACCAATCTAGGCTTCACCAAAACCCTGGTTACATCCTGGGAAGCCAAGTCTCCCCAACCCTAACCCTAATTTGAGTCTCAGGCCTCATTTCCTTTTGGGACTGAAACGTACTGCGGTCCACAGAGTGTACCTAATGTAAGTATGGAAGACATCTTGATGCCCCACTCAGTCTGATTCAGCAAGTTAGGCTTCACCAAGGACCCGTTTCCAACCTGGGAAGCCACATCTCCCCAACCCTAACCCTAACTTGAGACTTTACCTGATTTTCTTGTTGAAATGTAACAACCCCCCATCCTCATGTTCTACTAAAAGACAGTAGGCACACAATTCATTTTGCCCTCTCAGTCTGTTTCACCATGCTTGGCTTCAGCAACACCCTGTTTCCATTCTGGGAGGCCATGTCTCCTGACCGCTAACCCTAAGTTGGGTCTTAACCCTAATTTTTTCTTTGGACTGAAACATTTCCCTGTCCATATGGTGTACTAACTGGCAGTATGTTATACTCCGGATGGCCTACTCAGTCTGTTTTACCAATCTAGGCTTCGCCAAAACCCTGGTTACATCCTGGGAAGCCAAGTCTCCCCAACCCTAACCCTAATTTGAGTCTCAGGCCTCATTTCCTTTTTGGACTGAAACATACCGCCCTCCAGAGAGTGTACCAAATGTCAGTATGGAAGACATCTTGATGTCCCACTCAGTCTGATTCAGCAAGTTAGGCTTCACCAAGGACCCGTTTCCAACCTGGGAAGCCACATCTCCACAACCCTAACCCTAACTTGATACTTTACCTGATTTTCTTGTTGAAATGTAACAACCCCCCATCCTCATGTTCTACTAAAAGACAGTAGGCACACAATTCCTTTTGCCCTCTCAGTCTGTTTCACCATGCTTGGCTTCAGCAACACCCTGTTTCCATTCTGGGAGGCCATGTCTCCTGACCGCTAACCCTAACTTGGGTCTTAACCCTAATTTTTTCTTTGGACTGAAACATTTCCCTGTCCACATGGTGTACTAACTGGCAGTATGTTATACTCCGGATGGCCTACTCAGTCTGTTTTACCAATCTAGGCTTCGCCAAAACCCTGGTTACATCCTGGGAAGCCAAGTCTCCCCAACCCTAACCCTAATTTGAGTCTCAGGCCTCATTTCCTTTTGGGACTGAAACATACCGCCGTCCACAGAGTGTACCAAATGTCAGTATGGAAGACATCTTGATGTCCCACTCAGTCTGATTCAGCAAGTTAGGCTTCACCAAGGACCCGTTTCCAACCTGGGAAGCCACATCTCCCCAACCCTAACCCTAACTTGAGACTTAACCTGATTTTCTTGTGCAAATGTAACAAACCCCCATCCTCATGTTGTACTAAAAGACAGTAGGCACACAATTCCTTTGGCCCTCTCAGTCTGTTTCACCATGCTTGGCTTCAGCAACACCCTGTTTCCATTCTGGGAGGCCATGTCTCCTGACCGCTAACCCTAAGTTGGGTCTTAACCCTAATTTTTTCTTTGGACTGAAACATTTCCCTGTCCACATGGTGTACTAACTGGCAGTATGTTATACTCCGGATGGCCTACTCAGTCTGTTTTACCAATCTAGGCTTCGCCAAAACCCTGGTTACATCCTGGGAAGCCAAGTCTCCCCAACCCTAACCCTAATTTGAGTCTCAGGCCTAATTTCCTTTTTGGACTGAAACATACCGCCCTCCAGAGAGTGTACCAAATGTCAGTATGGAAGACATCTTGATGTCCCACTCAGTCTGATTCAGCAAGTTAGGCTTCACCAAGGACCCGTTTCCAACCTGGGAAGCCACATCTCCCCAACCCTAACCCTAACTTGATACTTTACCTGATTTTCTTGTTGAAATGTAACAACCCCCCATCCTCATGTTCTACTAAAAGACAGTAGGCACACAATTCATTTTGCCCTCTCAGTCTGTTTCACCATGCTTGGCTTCAGCAACACCCTGTTTCCATTCTGGGAGGCCATGTCTCCCGACCGCTAACCCTAACTTGGGTCTTAACCCTAATTTTTTCTTTGGACTGAAACATTTCCCTGTCCACATGGTGTACGAACTGGCAGTATGTTATACTACGGATGGCCTACTCAGTCTGTTTTACCAATCTAGGCTTCGCCAAAACCCTGGTTACATCCTGGGAAGCCAAGTCTCCCCAACCCTAACCCTAATTTGAGTCTCAGGCCTAATTTCCTTTTTGGACTGAAACATACCGCCCTCCAGAGAGTGTACCAAATGTCAGTATGGAAGACATCTTGATGTCCCACTCAGTCTGATTCAGCAAGTTAGGCTTCACCAAGGACCCGTTTCCAACCTGGGAAGCCACATCTCCCCAACCCTAACCCTAACTTGATACTTTACCTGATTTTCTTGTGCAAATGTAACAAACCCCCATCCTCATGTTGTACTAAAAGACAGTAGGCACACAATTCATTTTGCCCTCTCAGTCTGTTTCACCATGCTTGGCTTCAGCAACACCCTGTTTCCATTCTGGGAGGCCATGTCTCCCGACCGCTAACCCTAACTTGGGTCTTAACCCTAATTTTTTCTTTGGACTGAAACATTTCCCTGTCCACATGGTGTACGAACTGGCAGTATGTTATACTACGGATGGCCTACTCAGTCTGTTTTACCAATCTAGGCTTCGCCAAAACCCTGGTTACATCCTGGGAAGCCAAGTCTCCCCAACCCTAACCCTAATTTGAGTCTCAGGCCTCATTTCCTTTTGGGACTGAAACATACCGCCGTCCACAGAGTGTACCAAATGTCAGTATGGAAGACATCTTGATGTCCCACTCAGTCTGATTCAGCAAGTTAGGCTTCACCAAGGCCCCGTTTCCAACCTGGCAAGCCACATCTCCCCAACCCTAACCCTAACTTGAGACTTTACCTGATTTTCTTGTGCAAATGTAACAAACCCCCATCCTCATGTTGTACTAAAAGACAGTAGGTACACAATTCCTTTGGCCCTCTCAGTCTGTTTCACCATGCTTGGCTTCAGCAACACCCTGTTTCCATTCTGGGAGGCCATGTCTCCTGACAGCTAACCCTAACTTGGGTCTTAACCCTAATTTTCTCTTTGGACTGAAACATTTCCCTGTCCACATGGGGTACTAACTGGCAGTATGTTATACTCCTGAATGCCTACTCAGTCTGTTTTACCAATCTAGGCTTCACCAAAACCCTGGTTACATCCTGGGAAGCCAAGTCTCCCCAACCCTAACCCTAATTTGAGTCTCAACCCTCATTTCCTTTTTGGACTGAAACATACCGCCGTCCACAGATTGTGCCAAATGTAAGTATGGAAGAAATCTTGATGCCCCACTCAGTCTGATTCAGGAAGTTAAGCTTCACCAAGGACCCGTTTCCAACCTGGGAAGCCACATCTCCCCAACCCTAACCCTAACTTGAGACTTAACCTGATTTTCTTGTGCAAATGTAACAAACCCCCATCCTCATGTTGTACTAAAAGACAGTAGGCACACAATTCCTTTGGCCCTCTCAGTCTGTTTCACCATGCTTGGCTTCAGCAACACCCTGTTTCCATTCTGGGAAGCCATGTCTCCTGACAGCTAACCCTAACTTGGGTCTTAACCCTAATTTTCTCTTTGGACTGAAACATTTCCCTGTCCACATGGTGTACTAACTGGCAGTATGTTATACTCCTGAATGCCTACTCAGTCTGTTTTACCAATCTAGGCTTCACCAAAACCCCGGTTACATCCTGGGAAGCCAAGTCTCCCCAACCCTAACCCTAATTTGAGTCTCAGGCCTCATTTCCTTTTGGGACTGAAACGTACTGCAGTCCACAGAGTGTACCAAATGTAAGTATGGAAGACATCTTGATGCCCCACTCAGTCTGATTCAGCAAGTTAGGCTTCACCAAGGACCCGTTTCCAACCTGGGAAGCCACATCTCCCCAACCCTAACCCTAACTTGAGACTTTACCTGATTTTCTTGTTGAAATGTAACAACCCCCCATCCTCATGTTCTACTAAAAGACAGTAGGCACACAATTCATTTTGCCCTCTCAGTCTGTTTCACCATGCTTGGCTTCAGCAACACCCTGTTTCCATTCTGGGAGGCCATGTCTCCTGACCGCTAACCCTAAGTTGGGTCTTAACCCTAATTTTTTCTTTGGACTGAAACATTTCCCTGTCCACATGGGGTACTAACTGGCAGTATGTTATACTCCGGATGGCCTACTCAGTCTGTTTTACCAATCTAGGCTTCGCCAAAACCCTGGTTACATCCTGGGAAGCCAAGTCTCCCCAACCCTAACCCTAATTTGAGTCTCAGGCCTCATTTCCTTTTGGGACTGAAACATACCGCCCTCCAGAGAGTGTACCAAATGTCAGTATGGAAGACATCTTGATGTCCCACTCAGTCTGATTCAGCAAGTTAGGCTTCACCAAGGACCCGTTTCCAACCTGGGAAGCCACATCTCCACAACCCTAACCCTAACTTGATACTTTACCTGATTTTCTTGTTGAAATGTAACAACCCCCCATCCTCATGTTCTACTAAAAGACAGTAGGCACACAATTCCTTTTGCCCTCTCAGTCTGTTTCACCATGCTTGGCTTCAGCAACACCCTGTTTCCATTCTGGGAGGCCATGTCTCCTGACCGCTAACCCTAACTTGGGTCTTAACCCTAATTTTTTCTTTGGACTGAAACATTTCCCTGTCCACATGGTGTACTAACTGGCAGTATGTTATACTCCGGATGGCCTACTCAGTCTGTTTTACCAATCTAGGCTTCGCCAAAACCCTGGTTACATCCTGGGAAGCCAAGTCTCCCCAACCCTAACCCTAATTTGAGTCTCAGGCCTAATTTCCTTTTTGGACTGAAACATACCGCCCTCCAGAGAGTGTACCAAATGTCAGTATGGAAGACATCTTGATGTCCCACTCAGTCTGATTCAGCAAGTTAGGCTTCACCAAGGACCCGTTTCCAACCTGGGAAGCCACATCTCCCCAACCCTAACCCTAACTTGAGACTTAACCTGATTTTCTTGTGCAAATGTAACAAACCCCCATCCTCATGTTGTACTAAAAGACAGTAGGCACACAATTCCTTTTGCCCTCTCAGTCTGTTTCACCATGCTTGGCTTCAGCAACACCCTGTTTCCATTCTGGGAGGCCATGTCTCCTGACCGCTAACCCTAACTTGGGTCTTAACCCTATTTTTTTCTTTGGACTGAAACATTTCCCTGTCCACATGGTGTACTAACTGGCAGTATGTTATACTACGGATGGCCTACTCAGTCTGTTTTACCAATCTAGGCTTCGCCAAAACCCTGGTTACATCCTGGGAAGCCAAGTCTCCCCAACCCTAACCCTAATTTGAGTCTCAGGCCTCATTTCCTTTTTGGACTGAAACATACCGCCGTCCACAGAGTGTACCAAATGTCAGTATGGAAGACATCTTGATGTCCCACTCAGTCTGATTCAGCAAGTTAGGCTTCACCAAGGACCCGTTTCCAACCTGGGAAGCCACATCTCCCCAACCCTAACCCTAACTTGAGACTTTACCTGATTTTCTTGTGCAAATGTAACAAACCCCCATCCTCATGTTGTACTAAAAGACAGTAGGTACACAATTCCTTTGGCCCTCTCAGTCTGTTTCACCATGCTTGGCTTCAGCAACACCCTGTTTCCATTCTGGGAGGCCATGTCTCCTGACAGCTAACCCTAACTTGGGTCTTAACCCTAATTTTCTCTTTGGACTGAAACATTTCCCTGTCCACATGGGGTACTAACTGGCAGTATGTTATACTCCTGAATGCCTACTCAGTCTGTTTTACCAATCTAGGCTTCACCAAAACCCTGGTTACATCCTGGGAAGCCAAGTCTCCCCAACCCTAACCCTAATTTGAGTCTCAGGCCTCATTTCCTTTTGGGACTGAAACGTACTGCGGTCCACAGAGTGTACCAAATGTAAGTATGGAAGACATCTTGATGCCCCACTCAGTCTGATTCAGCAAGTTAGGCTTCACCAAGGACCCGTTTCCAACCTGGGAAGCCACATCTCCCCAACCCTAACCCTAACTTGAGACTTTACCTGATTTTCTTGTTGAAATGTAACAACCCCCCATCCTCATGTTCTACTAAAAGACAGTAGGCACACAATTCATTTTGCCCTCTCAGTCTGTTTCACCATGCTTGGCTTCAGCAACACCCTGTTTCCATTCTGGGAGGCCATGTCTCCTGACCGCTAACCCTAAGTTGGGTCTTAACCCTAATTTTTTCTTTGGACTGAAACATTTCCCTGTCCACATGGTGTACTAACTGGCAGTATGTTATACTCCGGATGGCCTACTCAGTCTGTTTTACCAATCTAGGCTTCGCCAAAACCCTGGTTACATCCTGGGAAGCCAAGTCTCCCCAACCCTAACCCTAATTTGAGTCTCAGGCCTCATTTCCTTTTTGGACTGAAACATACCGCCCTCCAGAGAGTGTACCAAATGTCAGTATGGAAGACATCTTGATGTCCCACTCAGTCTGATTCAGCAAGTTAGGCTTCACCAAGGACCCGTTTCCAACCTGGGAAGCCACATCTCCACAACCCTAACCCTAACTTGATACTTTACCTGATTTTCTTGTTGAAATGTAACAACCCCCCATCCTCATGTTCTACTAAAAGACAGTAGGCACACAATTCCTTTTGCCCTCTCAGTCTGTTTCACCATGCTTGGCTTCAGCAACACCCTGTTTCCATTCTGGGAGGCCATGTCTCCTGACCGCTAACCCTAACTTGGGTCTTAACCCTAATTTTTTCTTTGGACTGAAACATTTCCCTGTCCACATGGTGTACTAACTGGCAGTATGTTATACTACGGATGGCCTACTCAGTCTGTTTTACCAATCTAGGCTTCGCCAAAACCCTGGTTACATCCTGGGAAGCCAAGTCTCCCCAACCCTAACCCTAATTTGAGACTCAGGCCTCATTTCCTTTTTGGACTGAAACATACCGCCGTCCACAGAGTGTACCAAATGTCAGTATGGAAGACATCTTGATGTCCCACTCAGTCTGATTCAGCAAGTTAGGCTTCACCAAGGACCCGTTTCCAACCTGGGAAGCCACATCTCCCCAACCCTAACCCTAACTTGAGACTTAACCTGATTTTCTTGTGCAAATGTAACAAACCCCCATCCTCATGTTGTACTAAAAGACAGTAGGCACACAATTCCTTTTGCCCTCTCAGTCTGTTTCACCATGCTTGGCTTCAGCAACACCCTGTTTCCATTCTGGGAGGCCATGTCTCCTGACCGCTAACCCTAACTTGGGTCTTAACCCTATTTTTTTCTTTGGACTGAAACATTTCCCTGTCCACATGGTGTACTAACTGGCAGTATGTTATACTACGGATGGCCTACTCAGTCTGTTTTACCAATCTAGGCTTCGCCAAAACCCTGGTTACATCCTGGGAAGCCAAGTCTCCCCAACCCTAACCCTAATTTGAGTCTCAGGCCTCATTTCCTTTTTGGACTGAAACATACCGCCGTCCACAGAGTGTACCAAATGTCAGTATGGAAGACATCTTGATGTCCCACTCAGTCTGATTCAGCAAGTTAGGCTTCACCAAGGACCCGTTTCCAACCTGGGAAGCCACATCTCCCCAACCCTAACCCTAACTTGAGACTTTACCTGATTTTCTTGTGCAAATGTAACAAACCCCCATCCTCATGTTGTACTAAAAGACAGTAGGTACACAATTCCTTTGGCCCTCTCAGTCTGTTTCACCATGCTTGGCTTCAGCAACACCCTGTTTCCATTCTGGGAGGCCATGTCTCCTGACAGCTAACCCTAACTTGGGTCTTAACCCTAATTTTCTCTTTGGACTGAAACATTTCCCTGTCCACATGGTGTACTAACTGGCAGTATGTTATACTCCTGAATGCCTACTCAGTCTGTTTTACCAATCTAGGCTTCACCAAAACCCTGGTTACATCCTGGGAAGCCAAGTCTCCCCAACCCTAACCCTAATTTGAGTCTCAGGCCTCATTTCCTTTTGGGACTGAAACGTACTGCGGTCCACAGAGTGTACCAAATGTAAGTATGGAAGACATCTTGATGCCCCACTCAGTCTGATTCAGCAAGTTAGGCTTCACCAAGGACCCGTTTCCAACCTGGGAAGCCACATCTCCCCAACCCTAACTCTAACTTGAGACTTTACCTGATTTTCTTGTTGAAATGTAACAACCCCCCATCCTCATGTTCTACTAAAAGACAGTAGGCACACAATTCATTTTGCCCTCTCAGTCTGTTTCACCATGCTTGGCTTCAGCAACACCCTGTTTCCATTCTGGGAGGCCATGTCTCCTGACCGCTAACCCTAAGTTGGGTCTTAACCCTAATTTTTTCTTTGGACTGAAACATTTCCCTGTCCACATGGTGTACTAACTGGCAGTATGTTATACTCCGGATGGCCTACTCAGTCTGTTTTACCAATCTAGGCTTCGCCAAAACCCTGGTTACATCCTGGGAAGCCAAGTCTCCCCAACCCTAACCCTAATTTGAGTCTCAGGCCTCATTTCCTTTTTGGACTGAAACATACCGCCCTCCAGAGAGTGTACCAAATGTCAGTATGGAAGACATCTTGATGTCCCACTCAGTCTGATTCAGCAAGTTAGGCTTCACCAAGGACCCGTTTCCAACCTGGGAAGCCACATCTCCACAACCCTAACCCTAACTTGATACTTTACCTGATTTTCTTGTTGAAATGTAACAACCCCCCATCCTCATGTTCTACTAAAAGACAGTAGGCACACAATTCCTTTTGCCCTCTCAGTCTGTTTCACCATGCTTGGCTTCAGCAACACCCTGTTTCCATTCTGGGAGGCCATGTCTCCTGACCGCTAACCCTAACTTGGGTCTTAACCCTAATTTTTTCTTTGGACTGAAACATTTCCCTGTCCACATGGTGTACTAACTGGCAGTATGTTTTACTACGGATGGCCTACTCAGTCTGTTTTACCAATCTAGGCTTCGCCAAAACCCTGGTTACATCCTGGGAAGCCAAGTCTCCCCAACCCTAACCCTAATTTGAGTCTCAGGCCTCATTTCCTTTTTGGACTGAAACATACCGCCGTCCACAGAGTGTACCAAATGTCAGTATGGAAGACATCTTGATGTCCCACTCAGTCTGATTCAGCAAGTTAGGCTTCACCAAGGACCCGTTTCCAACCTGGGAAGCCACATCTCCCCAACCCTAACCCTAACTTGAGACTTAACCTGATTTTCTTGTGCAAATGTAACAAACCCCCATCCTCATGTTGTACTAAAAGACAGTAGGCACACAATTCCTTTGGCCCTCTCAGTCTGTTTCACCATGCTTGGCTTCAGCAACACCCTGTTTCCATTCTGGGAGGCCATGTCTCCTGACCGCTAACCCTAACTTGGGTCTTAACCCTATTTTTTTCTTTGGACTGAAACATTTCCCTGTCCACATGGTGTACTAGCTGGCAGTATGTTATACTACGGATGGCCTACTCAGTCTGTTTTACCAATCTAGGCTTCGCCAAAACCCTGGTTACATCCTGGGAAGCCAAGTCTCCCCAACCCTAACCCTAATTTGAGTCTCAGGCCTCATTTCCTTTTTGGACTGAAACATACCGCCGTCCACAGAGTGTACCAAATGTCAGTATGGAAGACATCTTGATGTCCCACTCAGTCTGATTCAGCAAGTTAGGCTTCACCAAGGACCCGTTTCCAACCTGGGAAGCCACATCTCCCCAACCCTAACCCTAACTTGAGACTTTACCTGATTTTCTTGTGCAAATGTAACAAACCCCCATCCTCATGTTGTACTAAAAGACAGTAGGTACACAATTCCTTTGGCCCTCTCAGTCTGTTTCACCATGCTTGGCTTCAGCAACACCCTGTTTCCATTCTGGGAGGCCATGTCTCCTGACAGCTAACCCTAACTTGGGTCTTAACCCTAATTTTCTCTTTGGACTGAAACATTTCCCTGTCCACATGGTGTACTAACTGGCAGTATGTTATACTCCTGAATGCCTACTCAGTCTGTTTTACCAATCTAGGCTTCACCAAAACCCTGGTTACATCCTGGGAAGCCAAGTCTCCCCAACCCTAACCCTAATTTGAGTCTCAGGCCTCATTTCCTTTTGGGACTGAAACGTACTGCGGTCCACAGAGTGTACCAAATGTAAGTATGGAAGACATCTTGATGCCCCACTCAGTCTGATTCAGCAAGTTAGGCTTCACCAAGGACCCGTTTCCAACCTGGGAAGCCACATCTCCCCAACCCTAACTCTAACTTGAGACTTTACCTGATTTTCTTGTTGAAATGTAACAACCCCCCATCCTCATGTTCTACTAAAAGACAGTAGGCACACAATTCATTTTGCCCTCTCAGTCTGTTTCACCATGCTTGGCTTCAGCAACACCCTGTTTCCATTCTGGGAGGCCATGTCTCCTGACCGCTAACCCTAACTTGGGTCTTAACCCTAATTTTTTCTTTGGACTGAAACATTTCCCTGTCCACATGGTGTACTAACTGGCAGTATGTTATACTCCGGATGGCCTACTCAGTCTGTTTTACCAATCTAGGCTTCGCCAAAACCCTGGTTACATCCTGGGAAGCCAAGTCTCCCCAACCCTAACCCTAATTTGAGTCTCAGGCCTAATTTCCTTTTTGGACTGAAACATACCGCCGTCCACAGAGTGTACCAAATGTCAGTATGGAAGACATCTTGATGTCCCACTCAGTCTGATTCAGCAAGTTAGGCTTCACCAAGGCCCCGTTTCCAACCTGGGAAGCCACATCTCCCCAACCCTAACCCTAACTTGAGACTTTACCTGATTTTCTTGTGCAAATGTAACAAACCCCCATCCTCATGTTGTACTAAAAGACAGTAGGTACACAATTCCTTTGGCCCTCTCAGTCTGTTTCACCATGCTTGGCTTCAGCAACACCCTGTTTCCATTCTGGGAGGCCATGTCTCCTGACAGCTAACCCTAACTTGGGTCTTAACCCTAATTTTCTCTTTGGACTGAAACATTTCCCTGTCCACATGGTGTACTAACTGGCAGTATGTTATACTCCTGAATGCCTACTCAGTCTGTTTTACCAATCTAGGCTTCACCAAAACCCTGGTTACATCCTGGGAAGCCAAGTCTCCCCAACCCTAACCCTAATTTGAGTCTCAACCCTCATTTCCTTTTTGGACTGAAACATACCGCCGTCCACAGATTGTGCCAAATGTAAGTATGGAAGACATCTTGATGCCCCACTCAGTCTGATTCAGGAAGTTAAGCTTCACCAAGGACCCGTTTCCAACCTGGGAAGCCACATCTCCCCAACCCTAACCCTAACTTGAGACTTAACCTGATTTTCTTGTGCAAATGTAACAAACCCCCATCCTCATGTTGTACTAAAAGACAGTAGGCACACAATTCCTTTGGCCCTCTCAGTCTGTTTCACCATGCTTGGCTTCAGCAACACCCTGTTTCCATTCTGGGAAGCCATGTCTCCTGACAGCTAACCCTAACTTGGGTCTTAACCCTAATTTTCTCTTTGGACTGAAACATTTCCCTGTCCACATGGTGTACTAACTGGCAGTATGTTATACTCCTGAATGCCTACTCAGTCTGTTTTACCAATCTAGGCTTCACCAAAACCCCGGTTACATCCTGGGAAGCCAAGTCTCCCCAACCCTAACCCTAATTTGAGTCTCAGGCCTAATTTCCTTTTTGGACTGAAACATACCGCCCTCCAGAGAGTGTACCAAATGTCAGTATGGAAGACATCTTGATGTCCCACTCAGTCTGATTCAGCAAGTTAGGCTTCACCAAGGACCCGTTTCCAACCTGGGAAGCCACATCTCCCCAACCCTAACCCTAACTTGATACTTTACCTGATTTTCTTGTTGAAATGTAACAACCCCCCATCCTCATGTTCTACTAAAAGACAGTAGGCACACAATTCATTTTGCCCTCTCAGTCTGTTTCACCATGCTTGGCTTCAGCAACACCCTGTTTCCATTCTGGGAGGCCATGTCTCCCGACCGCTAACCCTAACTTGGGTCTTAACCCTAATTTTTTCTTTGGACTGAAACATTTCCCTGTCCACATGGTGTACGAACTGGCAGTATGTTATACTCCGGATGGCCTACTCAGTCTGTTTTACCAATCTAGGCTTCGCCAAAACCCTGGTTACATCCTGGGAAGCCAAGTCTCCCCAACCCTAACCCTAATTTGAGTCTCAGGCCTAATTTCCTTTTTGGACTGAAACATACCGCCCTCCAGAGAGTGTACCAAATGTCAGTATGGAAGACATCTTGATGTCCCACTCAGTCTGATTCAGCAAGTTAGGCTTCACCAAGGACCCGTTTCCAACCTGGGAAGCCACATCTCCCCAACCCTAACCCTAACTTGATACTTTACCTGATTTTCTTGTGCAAATGTAACAAACCCCCATCCTCATGTTGTACTAAAAGACAGTAGGCACACAATTCATTTTGCCCTCTCAGTCTGTTTCACCATGCTTGGCTTCAGCAACACCCTGTTTCCATTCTGGGAGGCCATGTCTCCCGACCGCTAACCCTAACTTGGGTCTTAACCCTAATTTTTTCTTTGGACTGAAACATTTCCCTGTCCACATGGTGTACGAACTGGCAGTATGTTATACTACGGATGGCCTACTCAGTCTGTTTTACCAATCTAGGCTTCGCCAAAACCCTGGTTACATCCTGGGAAGCCAAGTCTCCCCAACCCTAACCCTAATTTGAGTCTCAGGCCTCATTTCCTTTTGGGACTGAAACATACCGCCGTCCACAGAGTGTACCAAATGTCAGTATGGAAGACATCTTGATGTCCCACTCAGTCTGATTCAGCAAGTTAGGCTTCACCAAGGCCCCGTTTCCAACCTGGCAAGCCACATCTCCCCAACCCTAACCCTAACTTGAGACTTTACCTGATTTTCTTGTGCAAATGTAACAAACCCCCATCCTCATGTTGTACTAAAAGACAGTAGGTACACAATTCCTTTGGCCCTCTCAGTCTGTTTCACCATGCTTGGCTTCAGCAACACCCTGTTTCCATTCTGGGAGGCCATGTCTCCTGACAGCTAACCCTAACTTGGGTCTTAACCCTAATTTTCTCTTTGGACTGAAACATTTCCCTGTCCACATGGGGTACTAACTGGCAGTATGTTATACTCCTGAATGCCTACTCAGTCTGTTTTACCAATCTAGGCTTCACCAAAACCCTGGTTACATCCTGGGAAGCCAAGTCTCCCCAACCCTAACCCTAATTTGAGTCTCAACCCTCATTTCCTTTTTGGACTGAAACATACCGCCGTCCACAGATTGTGCCAAATGTAAGTATGGAAGAAATCTTGATGCCCCACTCAGTCTGATTCAGGAAGTTAAGCTTCACCAAGGACCCGTTTCCAACCTGGGAAGCCACATCTCCCCAACCCTAACCCTAACTTGAGACTTAACCTGATTTTCTTGTGCAAATGTAACAAACCCCCATCCTCATGTTGTACTAAAAGACAGTAGGCACACAATTCCTTTGGCCCTCTCAGTCTGTTTCACCATGCTTGGCTTCAGCAACACCCTGTTTCCATTCTGGGAAGCCATGTCTCCTGACAGCTAACCCTAACTTGGGTCTTAACCCTAATTTTCTCTTTGGACTGAAACATTTCCCTGTCCACATGGTGTACTAACTGGCAGTATGTTATACTCCTGAATGCCTACTCAGTCTGTTTTACCAATCTAGGCTTCACCAAAACCCCGGTTACATCCTGGGAAGCCAAGTCTCCCCAACCCTAACCCTAATTTGAGTCTCAGGCCTCATTTCCTTTTGGGACTGAAACGTACTGCAGTCCACAGAGTGTACCAAATGTAAGTATGGAAGACATCTTGATGCCCCACTCAGTCTGATTCAGCAAATTAGGCTTCACCAAGGACCCGTTTCCAACCTGGGAAGCCACATCTCCCCAACCCTAACCCTAACTTGAGACTTTACCTGATTTTCTTGTTGAAATGTAACAACCCCCCATCCTCATGTTCTACTAAAAGACAGTAGGCACACAATTCCTTTTGCCCTCTCAGTCTGTTTCACCATGCTTGGCTTCAGCAACACCCTGTTTCCATTCTGGGAGGCCATGTCTCCTGACCGCTAACCCTAACTTGGGTCTTAACCCTAATTTTTTCTTTGGACTGAAACATTTCCCTGTCCACATGGGGTACTAACTGGCAGTATGTTATACTCCGGATGGCCTACTCAGTCTGTTTTACCAATCTAGGCTTCGCCAAAACCCTGGTTACATCCTGGGAAGCCAAGTCTCCCAACCCTAACCCTAATTTGAGTCTCAGGCCTCATTTCCTTTTGGGACTGAAACATACCGCCCTCCAGAGAGTGTACCAAATGTCAGTATGGAAGACATCTTGATGTCCCACTCAGTCTGATTCAGCAAGTTAGGCTTCACCAAGGACCCGTTTCCAACCTGGGAAGCCACATCTCCACAACCCTAACCCTAACTTGATACTTTACCTGATTTTCTTGTTGAAATGTAACAACCCCCCATCCTCATGTTCTACTAAAAGACAGTAGGCACACAATTCCTTTTGCCCTCTCAGTCTGTTTCACCATGCTTGGCTTCAGCAACACCCTGTTTCCATTCTGGGAGGCCATGTCTCCTGACCGCTAACCCTAACTTGGGTCTTAACCCTAATTTTTTCTTTGGACTGAAACATTTCCCTGTCCACATGGTGTACTAACTGGCAGTATGTTATACTCCGGATGGCCTACTCAGTCTGTTTTACCAATCTAGGCTTCGCCAAAACCCTGGTTACATCCTGGGAAGCCAAGTCTCCCCAACCCTAACCCTAATTTGAGTCTCAGGCCTAATTTCCTTTTTGGACTGAAACATACCGCCCTCCAGAGAGTGTACCAAATGTCAGTATGGAAGACATCTTGATGTCCCACTCAGTCTGATTCAGCAAGTTAGGCTTCACCAAGGACCCGTTTCCAACCTGGGAAGCCACATCTCCCCAACCCTAACCCTAACTTGAGACTTAACCTGATTTTCTTGTGCAAATGTAACAAACCCCCATCCTCATGTTGTACTAAAAGACAGTAGGCACACAATTCCTTTTGCCCTCTCAGTCTGTTTCACCATGCTTGGCTTCAGCAACACCCTGTTTCCATTCTGGGAGGCCATGTCTCCTGACCGCTAACCCTAACTTGGGTCTTAACCCTATTTTTTTCTTTGGACTGAAACATTTCCCTGTCCACATGGTGTACTAACTGGCAGTATGTTATACTACGGATGGCCTACTCAGTCTGTTTTACCAATCTAGGCTTCGCCAAAACCCTGGTTACATCCTGGGAAGCCAAGTCTCCCCAACCCTAACCCTAATTTGAGTCTCAGGCCTCATTTCCTTTTTGGACTGAAACATACCGCCGTCCACAGAGTGTACCAAATGTCAGTATGGAAGACATCTTGATGTCCCACTCAGTCTGATTCAGCAAGTTAGGCTTCACCAAGGACCCGTTTCCAACCTGGGAAGCCACATCTCCCCAACCCTAACCCTAACTTGAGACTTTACCTGATTTTCTTGTGCAAATGTAACAAACCCCCATCCTCATGTTGTACTAAAAGACAGTAGGTACACAATTCCTTTGGCCCTCTCAGTCTGTTTCACCATGCTTGGCTTCAGCAACACCCTGTTTCCATTCTGGGAGGCCATGTCTCCTGACAGCTAACCCTAACTTGGGTCTTAACCCTAATTTTCTCTTTGGACTGAAACATTTCCCTGTCCACATGGGGTACTAACTGGCAGTATGTTATACTCCTGAATGCCTACTCAGTCTGTTTTACCAATCTAGGCTTCACCAAAACCCTGGTTACATCCTGGGAAGCCAAGTCTCCCCAACCCTAACCCTAATTTGAGTCTCAGGCCTCATTTCCTTTTGGGACTGAAACGTACTGCGGTCCACAGAGTGTACCAAATGTAAGTATGGAAGACATCTTGATGCCCCACTCAGTCTGATTCAGCAAGTTAGGCTTCACCAAGGACCCGTTTCCAACCTGGGAAGCCACATCTCCCCAACCCTAACCCTAACTTGAGACTTTACCTGATTTTCTTGTTGAAATGTAACAACCCCCCATCCTCATGTTCTACTAAAAGACAGTAGGCACACAATTCATTTTGCCCTCTCAGTCTGTTTCACCATGCTTGGCTTCAGCAACACCCTGTTTCCATTCTGGGAGGCCATGTCTCCTGACCGCTAACCCTAAGTTGGGTCTTAACCCTAATTTTTTCTTTGGACTGAAACATTTCCCTGTCCACATGGTGTACTAACTGGCAGTATGTTATACTCCGGATGGCCTACTCAGTCTGTTTTACCAATCTAGGCTTCGCCAAAACCCTGGTTACATCCTGGGAAGCCAAGTCTCCCCAACCCTAACCCTAATTTGAGTCTCAGGCCTCATTTCCTTTTTGGACTGAAACATACCGCCCTCCAGAGAGTGTACCAAATGTCAGTATGGAAGACATCTTGATGTCCCACTCAGTCTGATTCAGCAAGTTAGGCTTCACCAAGGACCCGTTTCCAACCTGGGAAGCCACATCTCCACAACCCTAACCCTAACTTGATACTTTACCTGATTTTCTTGTTGAAATGTAACAACCCCCCATCCTCATGTTCTACTAAAAGACAGTAGGCACACAATTCCTTTTGCCCTCTCAGTCTGTTTCACCATGCTTGGCTTCAGCAACACCCTGTTTCCATTCTGGGAGGCCATGTCTCCTGACCGCTAACCCTAACTTGGGTCTTAACCCTAATTTTTTCTTTGGACTGAAACATTTCCCTGTCCACATGGTGTACTAACTGGCAGTATGTTATACTACGGATGGCCTACTCAGTCTGTTTTACCAATCTAGGCTTCGCCAAAACCCTGGTTACATCCTGGGAAGCCAAGTCTCCCCAACCCTAACCCTAATTTGAGTCTCAGGCCTCATTTCCTTTTTGGACTGAAACATACCGCCGTCCACAGAGTGTACCAAATGTCAGTATGGAAGACATCTTGATGTCCCACTCAGTCTGATTCAGCAAGTTAGGCTTCACCAAGGACCCGTTTCCAACCTGGGAAGCCACATCTCCCCAACCCTAACCCTAACTTGAGACTTAACCTGATTTTCTTGTGCAAATGTAACAAACCCCCATCCTCATGTTGTACTAAAAGACAGTAGGCACACAATTCCTTTTGCCCTCTCAGTCTGTTTCACCATGCTTGGCTTCAGCAACACCCTGTTTCCATTCTGGGAGGCCATGTCTCCTGACCGCTAACCCTAACTTGGGTCTTAACCCTATTTTTTTCTTTGGACTGAAACATTTCCCTGTCCACATGGTGTACTAACTGGCAGTATGTTATACTACGGATGGCCTACTCAGTCTGTTTTACCAATCTAGGCTTCGCCAAAACCCTGGTTACATCCTGGGAAGCCAAGTCTCCCCAACCCTAACCCTAATTTGAGTCTCAGGCCTCATTTCCTTTTTGGACTGAAACATACCGCCGTCCACAGAGTGTACCAAATGTCAGTATGGAAGACATCTTGATGTCCCACTCAGTCTGATTCAGCAAGTTAGGCTTCACCAAGGACCCGTTTCCAACCTGGGAAGCCACATCTCCCCAACCCTAACCCTAACTTGAGACTTTACCTGATTTTCTTGTGCAAATGTAACAAACCCCCATCCTCATGTTGTACTAAAAGACAGTAGGTACACAATTCCTTTTGCCCTCTCAGTCTGTTTCACCATGCTTGGCTTCAGCAACACCCTGTTTCCATTCTGGGAGGCCATGTCTCCTGACAGCTAACCCTAACTTGGGTCTTAACCCTAATTTTCTCTTTGGACTGAAACATTTCCCTGTCCACATGGTGTACTAACTGGCAGTATGTTATACTCCTGAATGCCTACTCAGTCTGTTTTACCAATCTAGGCTTCACCAAAACCCTGGTTACATCCTGGGAAGCCAAGTCTCCCCAACCCTAACCCTAATTTGAGTCTCAGGCCTCATTTCCTTTTGGGACTGAAACGTACTGCGGTCCACAGAGTGTACCAAATGTAAGTATGGAAGACATCTTGATGCCCCACTCAGTCTGATTCAGCAAGTTAGGCTTCACCAAGGACCCGTTTCCAACCTGGGAAGCCACATCTCCCCAACCCTAACTCTAACTTGAGACTTTACCTGATTTTCTTGTTGAAATGTAACAACCCCCCATCCTCATGTTCTACTAAAAGACAGTAGGCACACAATTCATTTTGCCCTCTCAGTCTGTTTCACCATGCTTGGCTTCAGCAACACCCTGTTTCCATTCTGGGAGGCCATGTCTCCTGACCGCTAACCCTAAGTTGGGTCTTAACCCTAATTTTTTCTTTGGACTGAAACATTTCCCTGTCCACATGGTGTACTAACTGGCAGTATGTTATACTCCGGATGGCCTACTCAGTCTGTTTTACCAATCTAGGCTTCGCCAAAACCCTGGTTACATCCTGGGAAGCCAAGTCTCCCCAACCCTAACCCTAATTTGAGTCTCAGGCCTCATTTCCTTTTTGGACTGAAACATACCGCCGTCCACAGAGTGTACCAAATGTCAGTATGGAAGACATCTTGATGTCCCACTCAGTCTGATTCAGCAAGTTAGGCTTCACCAAGGCCCCGTTTCCAACCTGGGAAGCCACATCTCCCCAACCCTAACCCTAACTTGAGACTTTACCTGATTTTCTTGTGCAAATGTAACAAACCCCCATCCTCATGTTGTACTAAAAGACAGTAGGTACACAATTCCTTTGGCCCTCTCAGTCTGTTTCACCATGCTTGGCTTCAGCAACACCCTGTTTCCATTCTGGGAGGCCATGTCTCCTGACAGCTAACCCTAACTTGGGTCTTAACCCTAATTTTCTCTTTGGACTGAAACATTTCCCTGTCCACATGGTGTACTAACTGGCAGTATGTTATACTCCTGAATGCCTACTCAGTCTGTTTTACCAATCTAGGCTTCACCAAAACCCTGGTTACATCCTGGGAAGCCAAGTCTCCCCAACCCTAACCCTAATTTGAGTCTCAACCCTCATTTCCTTTTTGGACTGAAACATACCGCCGTCCACAGATTGTGCCAAATGTAAGTATGGAAGACATCTTGATGCCCCACTCAGTCTGATTCAGGAAGTTAAGCTTCACCAAGGACCCGTTTCCAACCTGGGAAGCCACATCTCCCCAACCCTAACCCTAACTTGAGACTTAACCTGATTTTCTTGTGCAAATGTAACAAACCCCCATCCTCATGTTGTACTAAAAGACAGTAGGCACACAATTCCTTTGGCCCTCTCAGTCTGTTTCACCATGCTTGGCTTCAGCAACACCCTGTTTCCATTCTGGGAAGCCATGTCTCCTGACAGCTAACCCTAACTTGGGTCTTAACCCTAATTTTCTCTTTGGACTGAAACATTTCCCTGTCCACATGGTGTACTAACTGGCAGTATGTTATACTCCTGAATGCCTACTCAGTCTGTTTTACCAATCTAGGCTTCACCAAAACCCCGGTTACATCCTGGGAAGCCAAGTCTCCCCAACCCTAACCCTAATTTGAGTCTCAGGCCTCATTTCCTTTTGGGACTGAAACGTACTGCGGTCCACAGAGTGTACCAAATGTAAGTATGGAAGACATCTTGATGCCCCACTCAGTCTGATTCAGCAAGTTAGGCTTCACCAAGGACCCGTTTCCAACCTGGGAAGCCACATCTCCCCAACCCTAACCCTAACTTGAGACTTTACCTGATTTTCTTGTTAAAATGTAACAACCCCCCATCCTCATGTTCTACTAAAAGACAGTAGGCACACAATTCATTTTGCCCTCTCAGTCTGTTTCACCATGCTTGGCTTCAGCAACACCCTGTTTCCATTCTGGGAGGCCATGTCTCCCGACCGCTAACCCTAACTTGGGTCTTAACCCTAATTTTTTCTTTGGACTGAAACATTTCCCTGTCCACATGGTGTACGAACTGGCAGTATGTTATACTACGGATGGCCTACTCAGTCTGTTTTACCAATCTAGGCTTCGCCAAAACCCTGGTTACATCCTGGGAAGCCAAGTCTCCCCAACCCTAACCCTAATTTGAGTCTCAGGCCTCATTTCCTTTTGGGACTGAAACATACCGCCGTCCACAGAGTGTACCAAATGTCAGTATGGAAGACATCTTGATGTCCCACTCAGTCTGATTCAGCAAGTTAGGCTTCACCAAGGACCCGTTTCCAACCTGGCAAGCCACATCTCCCCAACCCTAACCCTAACTTGAGACTTAACCTGATTTTCTTGTGCAAATGTAACAAACCCCCATCCTCATGTTGTACTAAAAGACAGTAGGCACACAATTCCTTTTGCCCTCTCAGTCTGTTTCACCATGCTTGGCTTCAGCAACACCCTGTTTCCATTCTGGGAGGCCATGTCTCCTGACCGCTAACCCTAACTTGGGTCTTAACCCTAATTTTTTCTTTGGACTGAAACATTTCCCTGTCCACATGGTGTACTAACTGGCAGTATGTTATACTACGGATGGCCTACTCAGTCTGTTTTACCAATCTAGGCTTCGCCAAAACCCTGGTTACATCCTGGGAAGCCAAGTCTCCCCAACCCTAACCCTAATTTGAGTCTCAGGCCTCATTTCCTTTTTGGACTGAAACATACCGCCGTCCACAGAGTGTACCAAATGTCAGTATGGAAGACATCTTGATGTCCCACTCAGTCTGATTCAGCAAGTTAGGCTTCACCAAGGACCCGTTTCCAACCTGGGAAGCCACATCTCCCCAACCCTAACCCTAACTTGAGACTTTACCTGATTTTCTTGTGCAAATGTAACAAACCCCCATCCTCATGTTGTACTAAAAGACAGTAGGTACACAATTCCTTTGGCCCTCTCAGTCTGTTTCACCATGCTTGGCTTCAGCAACACCCTGTTTCCATTCTGGGAGGCCATGTCTCCTGACAGCTAACCCTAACTTGGGTCTTAACCCTAATTTTCTCTTTGGACTGAAACATTTCCCTGTCCACATGGTGTACTAACTGGCAGTATGTTATACTCCTGAATGCCTACTCAGTCTGTTTTACCAATCTAGGCTTCACCAAAACCCTGGTTACATCCTGGGAAGCCAAGTCTCCCCAACCCTAACCCTAATTTGAGTCTCAACCCTCATTTCCTTTTTGGACTGAAACATACCGCCGTCCACAGGTTGTGCCAAATGTAAGTATGGAAGACATCTTGATGCCCCACTCAGTCTGATTCAGGAAGTTAAGCTTCACCAAGGACCCGTTTCCAACCTGGGAAGCCACATCTCCCCAACCCTAACCCTAACTTGAGACTTAACCTGATTTTCTTGTGCAAATGTAACAAACCCCCATCCTCATGTTGTACTAAAAGACAGTAGGCACACAATTCCTTTGGCCCTCTCAGTCTGTTTCACCATGCTTGGCTTCAGCAACACCCTGTTTCCATTCTGGGAAGCCATGTCTCCTGACCGCTAACCCTAACTTGGGTCTTAACCCTAATTTTCTCTTTGGACTGAAACATTTCCCTGTCCACATGGTGTACTAACTGGCAGTATGTTATACTCCGGATGGCCTACTCAGTCTGTTTTACCAATCTAGGCTTCGCCAAAACCCTGGTTACATCCTGGGAAGCCAAGTCTCCCCAACCTTAACCCTAATTTGAGTCTCAGGCCTAATTTCCTTTTTGGACTGAAACATACCGCCGTCCACAGATTGTGCCAAATGTAAGTATGGAAGACATCTTGATGCCCCACTCAGTCTGATTCAGGAAGTTAAGCTTCACCAAGGACCCGTTTCCAACCTGGGAAGCCACATCTCCCCAACCCTAACCCTAACTTGAGACTTAACCTGATTTTCTTGTGCAAATGTAACAAACCCCCATCCTCATGTTGTACTAAAAGACAGTAGGCACACAATTCCTTTGGCCCTCTCAGTCTGTTTCACCATGCTTGGCTTCAGCAACACCCTGTTTCCATTCTGGGAAGCCATGTCTCCTGACAGCTAACCCTAACTTGGGTCTTAACCCTAATTTTCTCTTTGGACTGAAACATTTCCCTGTCCACATGGTGTACTAACTGGCAGTATGTTATACTCCTGAATGCCTACTCAGTCTGTTTTACCAATCTAGGCTTCACCAAAACCCCGGTTACATCCTGGGAAGCCAAGTCTCCCCAACCCTAACCCTAATTTGAGTCTCAGGCCTCATTTCCTTTTGGGACTGAAACGTACTGCGGTCCACAGAGTGTACCAAATGTAAGTATGGAAGACATCTTGATGCCCCACTCAGTCTGATTCAGCAAGTTAGGCTTCACCAAGGACCCGTTTCCAACCTGGGAAGCCACATCTCCCCAACCCTAACCCTAACTTGAGACTTTACCTGATTTTCTTGTTAAAATGTAACAACCCCCCATCCTCATGTTCTACTAAAAGACAGTAGGCACACAATTCATTTTGCCCTCTCAGTCTGTTTCACCATGCTTGGCTTCAGCAACACCCTGTTTCCATTCTGGGAGGCCATGTCTCCCGACCGCTAACCCTAACTTGGGTCTTAACCCTAATTTTTTCTTTGGACTGAAACATTTCCCTGTCCACATGGTGTACGAACTGGCAGTATGTTATACTACGGATGGCCTACTCAGTCTGTTTTACCAATCTAGGCTTCGCCAAAACCCTGGTTACATCCTGGGAAGCCAAGTCTCCCCAACCCTAACCCTAATTTGAGTCTCAGGCCTCATTTCCTTTTGGGACTGAAACATACCGCCGTCCACAGAGTGTACCAAATGTCAGTATGGAAGACATCTTGATGTCCCACTCAGTCTGATTCAGCAAGTTAGGCTTCACCAAGGACCCGTTTCCAACCTGGCAAGCCACATCTCCCCAACCCTAACCCTAACTTGAGACTTAACCTGATTTTCTTGTGCAAATGTAACAAACCCCCATCCTCATGTTGTACTAAAAGACAGTAGGCACACAATTCCTTTTGCCCTCTCAGTCTGTTTCACCATGCTTGGCTTCAGCAACACCCTGTTTCCATTCTGGGAGGCCATGTCTCCTGACCGCTAACCCTAACTTGGGTCTTAACCCTAATTTTTTCTTTGGACTGAAACATTTCCCTGTCCACATGGTGTACTAACTGGCAGTATGTTATACTACGGATGGCCTACTCAGTCTGTTTTACCAATCTAGGCTTCGCCAAAACCCTGGTTACATCCTGGGAAGCCAAGTCTCCCCAACCCTAACCCTAATTTGAGTCTCAGGCCTCATTTCCTTTTTGGACTGAAACATACCGCCGTCCACAGAGTGTACCAAATGTCAGTATGGAAGACATCTTGATGTCCCACTCAGTCTGATTCAGCAAGTTAGGCTTCACCAAGGACCCGTTTCCAACCTGGGAAGCCACATCTCCCCAACCCTAACCCTAACTTGAGACTTAACCTGATTTTCTTGTGCAAATGTAACAAACCCCCATCCTCATGTTGTACTAAAAGACAGTAGGTACACAATTCCTTTGGCCCTCTCAGTCTGTTTCACCATGCTTGGCTTCAGCAACACCCTGTTTCCATTCTGGGAGGCCATGTCTCCTGACAGCTAACCCTAACTTGGGTCTTAACCCTAATTTTCTCTTTGGACTGAAACATTTCCCTGTCCACATGGTGTACTAACTGGCAGTATGTTATACTCCTGAATGCCTACTCAGTCTGTTTTACCAATCTAGGCTTCACCAAAACCCTGGTTACATCCTGGGAAGCCAAGTCTCCCCAACCCTAACCCTAATTTGAGTCTCAACCCTCATTTCCTTTTTGGACTGAAACATACCGCCGTCCACAGGTTGTGCCAAATGTAAGTATGGAAGACATCTTGATGCCCCACTCAGTCTGATTCAGGAAGTTAAGCTTCACCAAGGACCCGTTTCCAACCTGGGAAGCCACATCTCCCCAACCCTAACCCTAACTTGAGACTTAACCTGATTTTCTTGTGCAAATGTAACAAACCCCCATCCTCATGTTGTACTAAAAGACAGTAGGCACACAATTCCTTTGGCCCTCTCAGTCTGTTTCACCATGCTTGGCTTCAGCAACACCCTGTTTCCATTCTGGGAAGCCATGTCTCCTGACCGCTAACCCTAACTTGGGTCTTAACCCTAATTTTCTCTTTGGACTGAAACATTTCCCTGTCCACATGGTGTACTAACTGGCAGTATGTTATACTCCGGATGGCCTACTCAGTCTGTTTTACCAATCTAGGCTTCGCCAAAACCCTGGTTACATCCTGGGAAGCCAAGTCTCCCCAACCTTAACCCTAATTTGAGTCTCAGGCCTAATTTCCTTTTTGGACTGAAACATACCGCCCTCCAGAGAGTGTACCAAATGTCAGTATGGAAGACATCTTGATGTCCCACTCAGTCTGATTCAGCAAGTTAGGCTTCACCAAGGACCCGTTTCCAACCTGGGAAGCCACATCTCCCCAACCCTAACCCTAACTTGATACTTTACCTGATTTTCTTGTTGAAATGTAACAACCCCCCATCCTCATGTTCTACTAAAAGACAGTAGGCACACAATTCCTTTTGCCCTCTCAGTCTGTTTCACCATGCTTGGCTTCAGCAACACCCTGTTTCCATTCTGGGAGGCCATGTCTCCCGACCGCTAACCCTAACTTGGGTCTTAACCCTAATTTTTTCTTTGGACTGAAACATTTCCCTGTCCACATGGTGTACGAACTGGCAGTATGTTATACTACGGATGGCCTACTCAGTCTGTTTTACCAATCTAGGCTTCGCCAAAACCCTGGTTACATCCTGGGAAGCCAAGTCTCCCCAACCCTAACCCTAATTTGAGTCTCAGGCCTCATTTCCTTTTGGGACTGAAACATACCGCCGTCCACAGAGTGTACCAAATGTCAGTATGGAAGACATCTTGATGTCCCACTCAGTCTGATTCAGCAAGTTAGGCTTCACCAAGGACCCGTTTCCAACCTGGCAAGCCACATCTCCCCAACCCTAACCCTAACTTGAGACTTAACCTGATTTTCTTGTGCAAATGTAACAAACCCCCATCCTCATGTTGTACTAAAAGACAGTAGGCACACAATTCCTTTGGCCCTCTCAGTCTGTTTCACCATGCTTGGCTTCAGCAACACCCTGTTTCCATTCTGGAAAGCCATGTCTCCTGACAGCTAACCCTAACTTGGGTCTTAACCCTAATTTTCTCTTTGGACTGAAACATTTCCCTGTCCACATGGTGTACTAACTGGCAGTATGTTATACTCCGGATGGCCTACTCAGTCTGTTTTACCAATCTAGGCTTCGCCAAAACCCTGGTTACATCCTGGGAAGCCAAATCTCCCCAACCCTAACCCTAATTTGAGTCTCAACCCTCATTTCCTTTTTGGACTGAAACATACCGCCGTCCACAGAGTGTACCAAATGTCAGTATGGAAGACATCTTGATGTCCCACTCAGTCTGATTCAGCAAGTTAGGCTTCACCAAGGACCCGTTTCCAACCTGGGAAGCCACATCTCCCCAACCCTAACCCTAACTTGAGACTTTACCTGATTTTCTTGTGCAAATGTAACAAACCCCCATCCTCATGTTGTACTAAAAGACAGTAGGCACACAATTCCTTTGGCCCTCTCAGTCTGTTTCACCATGCTTGGCTTCAGCAACACCCTGTTTCCATTCTGGAAAGCCATGTCTCCTGACAGCTAACCCTAACTTGGGTCTTAACCCTAATTTTCTCTTTGGACTGAAACATTTCCCTGTCCACATGGGGTACTAACTGGCAGTATGTTATACTCCTGAATGCCTACTCAGTCTGTTTTACCAATCTAGGCTTCACCAAAACCCTGGTTACATCCTGGGAAGCCAAGTCTCCCCAACCCTAACCCTAATTTGAGTCTCAACCCTCATTTCCTTTTTGGACTGAAACATACCGCCGTCCACAGATTGTGCCAAATGTAAGTATGGAAGACATCTTGATGCCCCACTCAGTCTGATTCAGCAAGTTAAGCTTCACCAAGGACCCGTTTCCAACCTGGGAAGCCACATCTCCCCAACCCTAACCCTAACTTGAGACTTAACCTAATTTTCTTGTGCAAATGTAACAAACCCCCATCCTCATGTTGTACTAAAAGACAGTAGGCACACAATTCCTTTGGCCCTCTCAGTCTGTTTCACCATGCTTGGCTTCAGCAACACCCTGTTTCCATTCTGGGAAGCCATGTCTCCTGACAGCTAACCCTAACTTGGGTCTTAACCCTAATTTTCTCTTTGGACTGAAACATTTCCCTGTCCACATGGTGTACTAACTGGCAGTATGTTATACTCCTGAATGCCTACTCAGTCTGTTTTACCAATCTAGGCTTCACCAAAACCCCGGTTACATCCTGGGAAGCCAAGTCTCCCCAACCCTAACCCTAATTTGAGTCTCAGGCCTCATTTCCTTTTGGGACTGAAACGTACTGCGGTCCACAGAGTGTACCAAATGTAAGTATGGAAGACATCTTGATGCCCCACTCAGTCTGATTCAGCAAGTTAGGCTTCACCAAGGACCCGTTTCCAACCTGGGAAGCCACATCTCCCCAACCCTAACCCTAACTTGAGACTTTACCTGATTTTCTTGTTGAAATGTAACAACCCCCCATCCTCATGTTCTACTAAAAGACAGTAGGCACACAATTCATTTTGCCCTCTCAGTCTGTTTCACCATGCTTGGCTTCAGCAACACCCTGTTTCCATTCTGGGAGGCCATGTCTCCTGACCGCTAACCCTAAGTTGGGTCTTAACCCTAATTTTTTCTTTGGACTGAAACATTTCCCTGTCCACATGGTGTACTAACTGGCAGTATGTTATACTCCGGATGGCCTACTCAGTCTGTTTTACCAATCTAGGCTTCGCCAAAACCCTGGTTACATCCTGGGAAGCCAAGTCTCCCCAACCCTAACCCTAATTTGAGTCTCAGGCCTAATTTCCTTTTTGGACTGAAACATACCGCCCTCCAGAGAGTGTACCAAATGTCAGTATGGAAGACATCTTGATGTCCCACTCAGTCTGATTCAGCAAGTTAGGCTTCACCAAGGACCCGTTTCCAACCTGGGAAGCCACATCTCCACAACCCTAACCCTAACTTGATACTTTACCTGATTTTCTTGTTGAAATGTAACAACCCCCCATCCTCATGTTCTACTAAAAGACAGTAGGCACACAATTCCTTTTGCCCTCTCAGTCTGTTTCACCATGCTTGGCTTCAGCAACACCCTGTTTCCATTCTGGGAGGCCATGTCTCCTGACCGCTAACCCTAACTTGGGTCTTAACCCTAATTTTTTCTTTGGACTGAAACATTTCCCTGTCCACATGGTGTACGAACTGGCAGTATGTTATACTACGGATGGCCTACTCAGTCTGTTTTACCAATCTAGGCTTCGCCAAAACCCTGGTTACATCCTGGGAAGCCAAGTCTCCCCAACCCTAACCCTAATTTGAGTCTCAGGCCTCATTTCCTTTTTGGACTGAAACATACCGCCGTCCACAGAGTGTACCAAATGTCAGTATGGAAGACATCTTGATGTCCCACTCAGTCTGATTCAGCAAGTTAGGCTTCACCAAGGACCCGTTTCCAACCTGGGAAGCCACATCTCCCCAACCCTAACCCTAACTTGAGACTTTACCTGATTTTCTTGTGCAAATGTAACAAACCCCCATCCTCATGTTGTACTAAAAGACAGTAGGTACACAATTCCTTTGGCCCTCTCAGTCTGTTTCACCATGCTTGGCTTCAGCAACACCCTGTTTCCATTCTGGGAGGCCATGTCTCCTGACAGCTAACCCTAACTTGGGTCTTAACCCTAATTTTCTCTTTGGACTGAAACATTTCCCTGTCCACATGGTGTACTAACTGGCAGTATGTTATACTCCTGAATGCCTACTCAGTCTGTTTTACCAATCTAGGCTTCACCAAAACCCTGGTTACATCCTGGGAAGCCAAGTCTCCCCAACCCTAACCCTAATTTGAGTCTCAACCCTCATTTCCTTTTTGGACTGAAACATACCGCCGTCCACAGATTGTGCCAAATGTAAGTATGGAAGACATCTTGATGCCCCACTCAGTCTGATTCAGGAAGTTAAGCTTCACCAAGGACCCGTTTCCAACCTGGGAAGCCACATCTCCCCAACCCTAACCCTAACTTGAGACTTAACCTGATTTTCTTGTGCAAATGTAACAAACCCCCATCCTCATGTTGTACTAAAAGACAGTAGGCACACAATTCCTTTGGCCCTCTCAGTCTGTTTCACCATGCTTGGCTTCAGCAACACCCTGTTTCCATTCTGGGAAGCCATGTCTCCTGACAGCTAACCCTAACTTGGGTCTTAACCCTAATTTTCTCTTTGGACTGAAACATGTCCCTGTCCACATGGTGTACTAACTGGCAGTATGTTATACTCCGGATGGCCTACTCAGTCTGTTTTACCAATCTAGGCTTCGCCAAAACCCTGGTTACATCCTGGGAAGCCAAGTCTCCCCAACCCTAACCCTAATTTGAGTCTCAGGCCTCATTTCCTTTTTGGACTGAAACATACCGCCCTCCAGAGAGTGTACCAAATGTCAGTATGGAAGACATCTTGATGTCCCACTCAGTCTGATTCAGCAAGTTAGGCTTCACCAAGGACCCGTTTCCAACCTGGGAAGCCACATCTCCCCAACCCTAACCCTAACTTGATACTTTACCTGATTTTCTTGTTGAAATGTAACAACCCCCCATCCTCATGTTCTACTAAAAGACAGTAGGCACACAATTACTTTTACCCTCTCAGTCTGTTTCACCATGCTTGGCTTCAGCAACACCCTGTTTCCATTCTGGGAAGCCATGTCTCCTGACAGCTAACCCTAACTTGGGTCTTAACCCTAATTTTCTCTTTGGACTGAAACATGTCCCTGTCAACATGGTGTACTCACTGGCAGTATGTTATACTCCGGATGGCCTACTCAGTCTGTTTTACCAATCTAGGCTTCGCCAAAACCCTGGTTACATCCTGGGAAGCCAAGTCTCCCCAACCCTAACCCTAATTTGAGTCTCAGGCCTCATTTCCTTTTGGGACTGAAACATACCGCCGTCCACAGAGTGTACCAAATGTCAGTATGGAAGACATCTTGATGTCCCACTCAGTCTGATTCAGCAAGTTAGGCTTCACCAAGGACCCGTTTCCAACCTGGAAAGCCACATCTCCCCAACCCTAACCCTAACTTGAGACTTAACCTGATTTTCTTGTGCAAATGTAACAAACCCCCATCCTCATGTTGTACTAAAAGACAGTAGGCACACAATTCCTTTGGCCCTCTCAGTCTGTTTCACCATGCTTGGCTTCAGCAACACCCTGTTTCCATTCTGGAAAGCCATGTCTCCTGACAGCTAACCCTAACTTGGGTCTTAACCCTAATTTTCTCTTTGGACTGAAACATTTCCCTGTCCACATGGTGTACTAACTGGCAGTATGTTATACTCCGGATGGCCTACTCAGTCTGTTTTACCAATCTAGGCTTCGCCAAAACCCTGGTTACATCCTGGGAAGCCAAGTCTCCCCAACCCTAACCCTAATTTGAGTCTCAGGCCTCATTTCCTTTTTGGACTGAAACATACCGCCCTCCAGAGAGTGTACCAAATGTCAGTATGGAAGACATCTTGATGTCCCACTCAGTCTGATTCAGCAAGTTAGGCTTCACCAAGGACCCGTTTCCAACCTGGGAAGCCACATCTCCCCAACCCTAACCCTAACTTGATACTTTACCTGATTTTCTTGTTGAAATGTAACAACCCCCCATCCTCATGTTCTACTAAAAGACAGTAGGCACACAATTCATTTTGCCCTCTCAGTCTGTTTCACCATGCTTGGCTTCAGCAACACCCTGTT
This sequence comes from Heloderma suspectum, assembly GCF_057233095.1. NCBI lineage: Eukaryota > Metazoa > Chordata > Lepidosauria > Squamata > Helodermatidae > Heloderma > Heloderma suspectum. Next base: position 149,568,736 of record NC_139461.1, read on the forward strand.
TCCATTCTGGGAGGCCATGTCTCCCGACCGCTAACCCTAACTTGGGTCTTAACCCTAATTTTTTCTTTGGACTGAAACATTTCCCTGTCCACATGGTGTACGAACTGGCAGTATGTTATACTACGGATGGCCTACTCAGTCTGTTTTACAAATCTAGGCTTCGCCAAAACCCTGGTTACATCCTGGGAAGCCAAGTCTCCCCAACCCTAACCCTAATTTGAGTCTCAGGCCTAATTTCCTTTTTGGACTGAAACATACCGCCGTCCACAGAGTGTACCAAATGTCAGTATGGAAGACATCTTGATGTCCCACTCAGTCTGATTCAGCAAGTTAGGCTTCACCAAGGACCCGTTTCCAACCTGGCAAGCCACATCTCCCCAACCCTAACCCTATCTTGAGACTTAACCTGATTTTCTTGTTGAACTGTAACAACCCCCCATCCTCATGTTCTACTAAAAGACAGTAGGCACACAATTCCTTTTACCCTCTCAGTCTGTTTCACCATGCTTGGCTTCAGCAACACCCTGTTTCCATTCTGGGAAGCCATGTCTCCTGACAGCTAACCCTAACTTGGGTCTTAACCCTAATTTTCTCTTTGGACTGAAACATGTCCCTGTCAACATGGTGTACTCACTGGCAGTATGTTATACTCCGGATGGCCTACTCAGTCTGTTTTACCAATCTAGGCTTCGCCAAAACCCTGGTTACATCCTGGGAAGCCAAGTCTCCCCAACCCTAACCCTAATTTGAGTCTCAGGCCTCATTTCCTTTTGGGACTGAAACATACCGCCGTCCACAGAGTGTACCAAATGTCAGTATGGAAGACATCTTGATGTCCCACTCAGTCTGATTCAGCAAGTTAGGCTTCACCAAGGACCCGTTTCCAACCTGGAAAGCCACATCTCCCCAACCCTAACCCTAACTTGAGACTTAACCTGATTTTCTTGTGCAAATGTAACAAACCCCCATCCTCATGTTGTACTAAAAGACAGTAGGCACACAATTCCTTTGGCCCTCTCAGTCTGTTTCACCATGCTTGGCTTCAGCAACACCCTGTTTCCATTCTGGAAAGCCATGTCTCCTGACAGCTAACCCTAACTTGGGTCTTAACCCTAATTTTCTCTTTGGACTGAAACATTTCCCTGTCCACATGGTGTACTAACTGGCAGTATGTTATACTCCGGATGGCCTACTCAGTCTGTTTTACCAATCTAGGCTTCGCCAAAACCCTGGTTACATCCTGGGAAGCCAAGTCTCCCCAACCCTAACCCTAATTTGAGTCTCAGGCCTCATTTCCTTTTGGGACTGAAACGTACTGCGGTCCACAGAGTGTACCAAATGTAAGTATGGAAGACATCTTGATGTCCCACTCAGTCTGATTCAGCAAGTTAGGCTTCACCAAGGACCCGTTTCCAACCTGGGAAGCCACATCTCCACAACCCTAACCCTAACTTGATACTTTACCTGATTTTCTTGTGCAAATGTAACAACCCCCCATCCTCATGTTCTACTAAAAGACAGTAGGCACACAATTCCTTTTGCCCTCTCAGTCTGTTTCACCATGCTTGGCTTCAGCAACACCCTGTTTCCATTCTGGGAGGCCATGTCTCCTGACCGCTAACCCTAACTTGGGTCTTAACCCTAATTTTTTCTTTGGACTGAAACATTTCCCTGTCCACATGGTGTACTAACTGGCAGTATGTTATACTCCGGATGGCCTACTCAGTCTGTTTTACCAATCTAGGCTTCGCCAAAACCCTGGTTACATCCTGGGAAGCCAAGTCTCCCCAACCCTAACCCTAATTTGAGTCTCAGGCCTAATTTCCTTTTTGGACTGAAACATACCGCCCTCCAGAGAGTGTACCAAATGTCAGTATGGAAGACATCTTGATGCCCCACTCAGTCTGATTCAGCAAGTTAGGCTTCACCAAGGACCCGTTTCCAACCTGGGAAGCCACATCTCCACAACCCTAACCCTAACTTGAGACTTTACCTGATTTTCTTGTTGAAATGTAACAACCCCCCATCCTCATGTTCTACTAAAAGACAGTAGGCACACAATTCATTTTGCCCTCTCAGTCTGTTTCACCATGCTTGGCTTCAGCAACACCCTGTTTCCATTCTGGGAGGCTATGTCTCCTGACCGCTAACCCTAACTTGGGTCTTAACCCTAATTTTTTCTTTGGACTGAAACATTTCCCTGTCCACATGGTGTACTAACTGGCAGTATGTTATACTCCGGATGGCCTACTCAGTCTGTTTTACCAATCTAGGCTTCGCCAAAACCCTGGTTACATCCTGGGAAGCCAAGTCTCCCCAACCCTAACCCTAATTTGAGTCTCAGGCCTAATTTCCTTTTTGGACTGAAACATACCGCCCTCCAGAGAGTGTACCAAATGTCAGTATGGAAGACATCTTGATGCCCCACTCAGTCTGATTCAGCAAGTTAGGCTTCACCAAGGACCCGTTTCCAACCTGGGAAGCCACATCTCCACAACCCTAACCCTAACTTGAGACTTTACCTGATTTTCTTGTTGAAATGTAACAACCCCCCATCCTCATGTTCTACTAAAAGACAGTAGGCACACAATTCATTTTGCCCTCTCAGTCTGTTTCACCATGCTTGGCTTCAGCAACACCCTGTTTCCATTCTGGGAGGCCATGTCTCCCGACCGCTAACCCTAACTTGGGTCTTAACCCTAATTTTTTCTTTGGACTGAAACATTTCCCTGTCCACATGGTGTACGAACTGGCAGTATGTTATACTACGGATGGCCTACTCAGTCTGTTTTACCAATCTAGGCTTCGCCAAAACCCTGGTTACATCCTGGGAAGCCAAGTCTCCCCAACCCTAACCCTAATTTGAGTCTCAGGCCTCATTTCCTTTTGGGACTGAAACATACCGCCGTCCACAGAGTGTACCAAATGTCAGTATGGAAGACATCTTGATGTCCCACTCAGTCTGATTCAGCAAGTTAGGCTTCACCAAGGACCCGTTTCCAACCTGGCAAGCCACATCTCCCCAACCCTAACCCTAACTTGAGACTTAACCTGATTTTCTTGTGCAAATGTAACAAACCCCCATCCTCATGTTGTACTAAAAGACAGTAGGCACACAATTCCTTTTGCCCTCTCAGTCTGTTTCACCATGCTTGGCTTCAGCAACACCCTGTTTCCATTCTGGGAGGCCATGTCTCCTGACCGCTAACCCTAACTTGGGTCTTAACCCTAATTTTTTCTTTGGACTGAAACATTTCCCTGTCCACATGGTGTACTAACTGGCAGTATGTTATACTACGGATGGCCTACTCAGTCTGTTTTACCAATCTAGGCTTCGCCAAAACCCTGGTTACATCCTGGGAAGCCAAGTCTCCCCAACCCTAACCCTAATTTGAGTCTCAGGCCTCATTTCCTTTTTGGACTGAAACATACCGCCGTCCACAGAGTGTACCAAATGTCAGTATGGAAGACATCTTGATGTCCCACTCAGTCTGATTCAGCAAGTTAGGCTTCACCAAGGACCCGTTTCCAACCTGGGAAGCCACATCTCCCCAACCCTAACCCTAACTTGAGACTTTACCTGATTTTCTTGTGCAAATGTAACAAACCCCCATCCTCATGTTGTACTAAAAGACAGTAGGTACACAATTCCTTTGGCCCTCTCAGTCTGTTTCACCATGCTTGGCTTCAGCAACACCCTGTTTCCATTCTGGGAGGCCATGTCTCCTGACAGCTAACCCTAACTTGGGTCTTAACCCTAATTTTCTCTTTGGACTGAAACATTTCCCTGTCCACATGGTGTACTAACTGGCAGTATGTTATACTCCTGAATGCCTACTCAGTCTGTTTTACCAATCTAGGCTTCACCAAAACCCTGGTTACATCCTGGGAAGCCAAGTCTCCCCAACCCTAACCCTAATTTGAGTCTCAACCCTCATTTCCTTTTTGGACTGAAACATACCGCCGTCCACAGGTTGTGCCAAATGTAAGTATGGAAGACATCTTGATGCCCCACTCAGTCTGATTCAGGAAGTTAAGCTTCACCAAGGACCCGTTTCCAACCTGGGAAGCCACATCTCCCCAACCCTAACCCTAACTTGAGACTTAACCTGATTTTCTTGTGCAAATGTAACAAACCCCCATCCTCATGTTGTACTAAAAGACAGTAGGCACACAATTCCTTTGGCCCTCTCAGTCTGTTTCACCATGCTTGGCTTCAGCAACACCCTGTTTCCATTCTGGGAAGCCATGTCTCCTGACCGCTAACCCTAACTTGGGTCTTAACCCTAATTTTCTCTTTGGACTGAAACATTTCCCTGTCCACATGGTGTACTAACTGGCAGTATGTTATACTCCGGATGGCCTACTCAGTCTGTTTTACCAATCTAGGCTTCGCCAAAACCCTGGTTACATCCTGGGAAGCCAAGTCTCCCCAACCTTAACCCTAATTTGAGTCTCAGGCCTAATTTCCTTTTTGGACTGAAACATACCGCCCTCCAGAGAGTGTACCAAATGTCAGTATGGAAGACATCTTGATGTCCCACTCAGTCTGATTCAGCAAGTTAGGCTTCACCAAGGACCCGTTTCCAACCTGGGAAGCCACATCTCCCCAACCCTAACCCTAACTTGATACTTTACCTGATTTTCTTGTTGAAATGTAACAACCCCCCATCCTCATGTTCTACTAAAAGACAGTAGGCACACAATTCCTTTTGCCCTCTCAGTCTGTTTCACCATGCTTGGCTTCAGCAACACCCTGTTTCCATTCTGGGAGGCCATGTCTCCCGACCGCTAACCCTAACTTGGGTCTTAACCCTAATTTTTTCTTTGGACTGAAACATTTCCCTGTCCACATGGTGTACGAACTGGCAGTATGTTATACTACGGATGGCCTACTCAGTCTGTTTTACCAATCTAGGCTTCGCCAAAACCCTGGTTACATCCTGGGAAGCCAAGTCTCCCCAACCCTAACCCTAATTTGAGTCTCAGGCCTCATTTCCTTTTGGGACTGAAACATACCGCCGTCCACAGAGTGTACCAAATGTCAGTATGGAAGACATCTTGATGTCCCACTCAGTCTGATTCAGCAAGTTAGGCTTCACCAAGGACCCGTTTCCAACCTGGCAAGCCACATCTCCCCAACCCTAACCCTAACTTGAGACTTAACCTGATTTTCTTGTGCAAATGTAACAAACCCCCATCCTCATGTTGTACTAAAAGACAGTAGGCACACAATTCCTTTGGCCCTCTCAGTCTGTTTCACCATGCTTGGCTTCAGCAACACCCTGTTTCCATTCTGGAAAGCCATGTCTCCTGACAGCTAACCCTAACTTGGGTCTTAACCCTAATTTTCTCTTTGGACTGAAACATTTCCCTGTCCACATGGTGTACTAACTGGCAGTATGTTATACTCCGGATGGCCTACTCAGTCTGTTTTACCAATCTAGGCTTCGCCAAAACCCTGGTTACATCCTGGGAAGCCAAATCTCCCCAACCCTAACCCTAATTTGAGTCTCAACCCTCATTTCCTTTTTGGACTGAAACATACCGCCGTCCACAGAGTGTACCAAATGTCAGTATGGAAGACATCTTGATGTCCCACTCAGTCTGATTCAGCAAGTTAGGCTTCACCAAGGACCCGTTTCCAACCTGGGAAGCCACATCTCCCCAACCCTAACCCTAACTTGAGACTTTACCTGATTTTCTTGTGCAAATGTAACAAACCCCCATCCTCATGTTGTACTAAAAGACAGTAGGCACACAATTCCTTTGGCCCTCTCAGTCTGTTTCACCATGCTTGGCTTCAGCAACACCCTGTTTCCATTCTGGAAAGCCATGTCTCCTGACAGCTAACCCTAACTTGGGTCTTAACCCTAATTTTCTCTTTGGACTGAAACATTTCCCTGTCCACATGGGGTACTAACTGGCAGTATGTTATACTCCTGAATGCCTACTCAGTCTGTTTTACCAATCTAGGCTTCACCAAAACCCTGGTTACATCCTGGGAAGCCAAGTCTCCCCAACCCTAACCCTAATTTGAGTCTCAACCCTCATTTCCTTTTTGGACTGAAACATACCGCCGTCCACAGATTGTGCCAAATGTAAGTATGGAAGACATCTTGATGCCCCACTCAGTCTGATTCAGGAAGTTAAGCTTCACCAAGGACCCGTTTCCAACCTGGGAAGCCACATCTCCCCAACCCTAACCCTAACTTGAGACTTAACCTAATTTTCTTGTGCAAATGTAACAAACCCCCATCCTCATGTTGTACTAAAAGACAGTAGGCACACAATTCCTTTGGCCCTCTCAGTCTGTTTCACCATGCTTGGCTTCAGCAACACCCTGTTTCCATTCTGGGAAGCCATGTCTCCTGACAGCTAACCCTAACTTGGGTCTTAACCCTAATTTTCTCTTTGGACTGAAACATTTCCCTGTCCACATGGTGTACTAACTGGCAGTATGTTATACTCCTGAATGCCTACTCAGTCTGTTTTACCAATCTAGGCTTCACCAAAACCCCGGTTACATCCTGGGAAGCCAAGTCTCCCCAACCCTAACCCTAATTTGAGTCTCAGGCCTCATTTCCTTTTGGGACTGAAACGTACTGCGGTCCACAGAGTGTACCAAATGTAAGTATGGAAGACATCTTGATGCCCCACTCAGTCTGATTCAGCAAGTTAGGCTTCACCAAGGACCCGTTTCCAACCTGGGAAGCCACATCTCCCCAACCCTAACCCTAACTTGAGACTTTACCTGATTTTCTTGTTGAAATGTAACAACCCCCCATCCTCATGTTCTACTAAAAGACAGTAGGCACACAATTCATTTTGCCCTCTCAGTCTGTTTCACCATGCTTGGCTTCAGCAACACCCTGTTTCCATTCTGGGAGGCCATGTCTCCTGACCGCTAACCCTAAGTTGGGTCTTAACCCTAATTTTTTCTTTGGACTGAAACATTTCCCTGTCCACATGGTGTACTAACTGGCAGTATGTTATACTCCGGATGGCCTACTCAGTCTGTTTTACCAATCTAGGCTTCGCCAAAACCCTGGTTACATCCTGGGAAGCCAAGTCTCCCCAACCCTAACCCTAATTTGAGTCTCAGGCCTAATTTCCTTTTTGGACTGAAACATACCGCCCTCCAGAGAGTGTACCAAATGTCAGTATGGAAGACATCTTGATGTCCCACTCAGTCTGATTCAGCAAGTTAGGCTTCACCAAGGACCCGTTTCCAACCTGGGAAGCCACATCTCCCCAACCCTAACCCTAACTTGAGACTTTACCTGATTTTCTTGTGCAAATGTAACAAACCCCCATCCTCATGTTGTACTAAAAGACAGTAGGTACACAATTCCTTTGGCCCTCTCAGTCTGTTTCACCATGCTTGGCTTCAGCAACACCCTGTTTCCATTCTGGGAGGCCATGTCTCCTGACAGCTAACCCTAACTTGGGTCTTAACCCTAATTTTCTCTTTGGACTGAAACATTTCCCTGTCCACATGGTGTACTAACTGGCAGTATGTTATACTCCTGAATGCCTACTCAGTCTGTTTTACCAATCTAGGCTTCACCAAAACCCTGGTTACATCCTGGGAAGCCAAGTCTCCCCACCCCTAACCCTAATTTGAGTCTCAACCCTCATTTCCTTTTTGGACTGAAACATACCGCCGTCCACAGATTGTGCCAAATGTAAGTATGGAAGACATCTTGATGCCCCACTCAGTCTGATTCAGGAAGTTAAGCTTCACCAAGGACCCGTTTCCAACCTGGGAAGCCACATCTCCCCAACCCTAACCCTAACTTGAGACTTAACCTGATTTTCTTGTGCAAATGTAACAAACCCCCATCCTCATGTTGTACTAAAAGACAATAGGCACACAATTCCTTTGGCCCTCTCAGTCTGTTTCACCATGCTTGGCTTCAGCAACACCCTGTTTCCATTCTGGGAAGCCATGTCTCCTGACAGCTAACCCTAACTTGGGTCTTAACCCTAATTTTCTCTTTGGACTGAAACATGTCCCTGTCCACATGGTGTACTAACTGGCAGTATGTTATACTCCGGATGGCCTACTCAGTCTGTTTTACCAATCTAGGCTTCGCCAAAACCCTGGTTACATCCTGGGAAGCCAAGTCTCCCCAACCCTAACCCTAATTTGAGTCTCAGGCCTCATTTCCTTTTTGGACTGAAACATACCGCCCTCCAGAGAGTGTACCAAATGTCAGTATGGAAGACATCTTGATGTCCCACTCAGTCTGATTCAGCAAGTTAGGCTTCACCAAGGACCCGTTTCCAACCTGGGAAGCCACATCTCCCCAACCCTAACCCTAACTTGATACTTTACCTGATTTTCTTGTTGAAATGTAACAACCCCCCATCCTCATGTTCTACTAAAAGACAGTAGGCACACAATTCCTTTTACCCTCTCAGTCTGTTTCACCATGCTTGGCTTCAGCAACACCCTGTTTCCATTCTGGGAAGCCATGTCTCCTGACAGCTAACCCTAACTTGGGTCTTAACCCTAATTTTCTCTTTGGACTGAAACATGTCCCTGTCAACATGGTGTACTCACTGGCAGTATGTTATACTCCGGATGGCCTACTCAGTCTGTTTTACCAATCTAGGCTTCGCCAAAACCCTGGTTACATCCTGGGAAGCCAAGTCTCCCCAACCCTAACCCTAATTTGAGTCTCAGGCCTCATTTCCTTTTGGGACTGAAACATACCGCCGTCCACAGAGTGTACCAAATGTCAGTATGGAAGACATCTTGATGTCCCACTCAGTCTGATTCAGCAAGTTAGGCTTCACCAAGGACCCGTTTCCAACCTGGAAAGCCACATCTCCCCAACCCTAACCCTAACTTGAGACTTAACCTGATTTTCTTGTGCAAATGTAACAAACCCCCATCCTCATGTTGTACTAAAAGACAGTAGGCACACAATTCCTTTGGCCCTCTCAGTCTGTTTCACCATGCTTGGCTTCAGCAACACCCTGTTTCCATTCTGGAAAGCCATGTCTCCTGACAGCTAACCCTAACTTGGGTCTTAACCCTAATTTTCTCTTTGGACTGAAACATTTCCCTGTCCACATGGTGTACTAACTGGCAGTATGTTATACTCCGGATGGCCTACTCAGTCTGTTTTACCAATCTAGGCTTCGCCAAAACCCTGGTTACATCCTGGGAAGCCAAGTCTCCCCAACCCTAACCCTAATTTGAGTCTCAGGCCTAATTTCCTTTTTGGACTGAAACATACCGCCCTCCAGAGAGTGTACCAAATGTCAGTATGGAAGACATCTTGATGTCCCACTCAGTCTGATTCAGCAAGTTAGGCTTCACCAAGGACCCGTTTCCAACCTGGGAAGCCACATCTCCCCAACCCTAACCCTAACTTGATACTTTACCTGATTTTCTTGTTGAAATGTAACAACCCCCCATCCTCATGTTCTACTAAAAGACAGTAGGCACACAATTCATTTTGCCCTCTCAGTCTGTTTCACCATGCTTGGCTTCAGCAACACCCTGTTTCCATTCTGGGAGGCCATGTCTCCCGACCGCTAACCCTAACTTGGGTCTTAACCCTAATTTTTTCTTTGGACTGAAACATTTCCCTGTCCACATGGTGTACGAACTGGCAGTATGTTATACTACGGATGGCCTACTCAGTCTGTTTTACAAATCTAGGCTTCGCCAAAACCCTGGTTACATCCTGGGAAGCCAAGTCTCCCCAACCCTAACCCTAATTTGAGTCTCAGGCCTAATTTCCTTTTTGGACTGAAACATACCGCCGTCCACAGAGTGTACCAAATGTCAGTATGGAAGACATCTTGATGTCCCACTCAGTCTGATTCAGCAAGTTAGGCTTCACCAAGGACCCGTTTCCAACCTGGCAAGCCACATCTCCCCAACCCTAACCCTATCTTGAGACTTAACCTGATTTTCTTGTTGAACTGTAACAACCCCCCATCCTCATGTTCTACTAAAAGACAGTAGGCACACAATTCCTTTTACCCTCTCAGTCTGTTTCACCATGCTTGGCTTCAGCAACACCCTGTTTCCATTCTGGGAAGCCATGTCTCCTGACAGCTAACCCTAACTTGGGTCTTAACCCTAATTTTCTCTTTGGACTGAAACATGTCCCTGTCAACATGGTGTACTCACTGGCAGTATGTTATACTCCGGATGGCCTACTCAGTCTGTTTTACCAATCTAGGCTTCGCCAAAACCCTGGTTACATCCTGGGAAGCCAAGTCTCCCCAACCCTAACCCTAATTTGAGTCTCAGGCCTCATTTCCTTTTGGGACTGAAACATACCGCCGTCCACAGAGTGTACCAAATGTCAGTATGGAAGACATCTTGATGTCCCACTCAGTCTGATTCAGCAAGTTAGGCTTCACCAAGGACCCGTTTCCAACCTGGAAAGCCACATCTCCCCAACCCTAACCCTAACTTGAGACTTAACCTGATTTTCTTGTGCAAATGTAACAAACCCCCATCCTCATGTTGTACTAAAAGACAGTAGGCACACAATTCCTTTGGCCCTCTCAGTCTGTTTCACCATGCTTGGCTTCAGCAACACCCTGTTTCCATTCTGGAAAGCCATGTCTCCTGACAGCTAACCCTAACTTGGGTCTTAACCCTAATTTTCTCTTTGGACTGAAACATTTCCCTGTCCACATGGTGTACTAACTGGCAGTATGTTATACTCCGGATGGCCTACTCAGTCTGTTTTACCAATCTAGGCTTCGCCAAAACCCTGGTTACATCCTGGGAAGCCAAGTCTCCCCAACCCTAGCCCTAATTTGAGTCTCAGGCCTCATTTCCTTTTGGGACTGAAACGTACTGCGGTCCACAGAGTGTACCAAATGTAAGTATGGAAGACATCTTGATGTCCCACTCAGTCTGATTCAGCAAGTTAGGCTTCACCAAGGACCCGTTTCCAACCTGGGAATGCACATCTCCACAACCCTAACCCTAACTTGATACTTTACCTGATTTTCTTGTGCAAATGTAACAACCCCCCATCCTCATGTTCTACTAAAAGACAGTAGGCACACAATTCCTTTTGCCCTCTCAGTCTGTTTCACCATGCTTGGCTTCAGCAACACCCTGTTTCCATTCTGGGAGGCCATGTCTCCTGACCGCTAACCCTAACTTGGGTCTTAACCCTAATTTTTTCTTTGGACTGAAACATTTCCCTGTCCACATGGTGTACTAACTGGCAGTATGTTATACTCCGGATGGCCTACTCAGTCTGTTTTACCAATCTAGGCTTCGCCAAAACCCTGGTTACATCCTGGGAAGCCAAGTCTCCCCAACCCTAACCCTAATTTGAGTCTCAGGCCTAATTTCCTTTTTGGACTGAAACATACCGCCCTCCAGAGAGTGTACCAAATGTCAGTATGGAAGACATCTTGATGTCCCACTCAGTCTGATTCAGCAAGTTAGGCTTCACCAAGGACCCGTTTCCAACCTGGGAAGCCACATCTCCCCAACCCTAACCCTAACTTGAGACTTAACCTGATTTTCTTGTGCAAATGTAACAAACCCCCATCCTCATGTTGTACTAAAAGACAGTAGGCACACAATTCCTTTTGCCCTCTCAGTCTGTTTCACCATGCTTGGCTTCAGCAACACCCTGTTTCCATTCTGGGAGGCCATGTCTCCTGACCGCTAACCCTAACTTGTGTCTTAACCCTATTTTTTTCTTTGGACTGAAACATTTCCCTGTCCACATGGTGTACTAACTGGCAGTATGTTATACTACGGATGGCCTACTCAGTCTGTTTTACCAATCTAGGCTTCGCCAAAACCCTGGTTACATCCTGGGAAGCCAAGTCTCCCCAACCCTAACCCTAATTTGAGTCTCAGGCCTCATTTCCTTTTTGGACTGAAACATACCGCCGTCCACAGAGTGTACCAAATGTCAGTATGGAAGACATCTTGATGTCCCACTCAGTCTGATTCAGCAAGTTAGGCTTCACCAAGGACCCGTTTCCAACCTGGGAAGCCACATCTCCCCAACCCTAACCCTAACTTGAGACTTTACCTGATTTTCTTGTGCAAATGTAACAAACCCCCATCCTCATGTTGTACTAAAAGACAGTAGGTACACAATTCCTTTGGCCCTCTCAGTCTGTTTCACCATGCTTGGCTTCAGCAACACCCTGTTTCCATTCTGGGAGGCCATGTCTCCTGACAGCTAACCCTAACTTGGGTCTTAACCCTAATTTTCTCTTTGGACTGAAACATTTCCCTGTCCACATGGTGTACTAACTGGCAGTATGTTATACTCCTGAATGCCTACTCAGTCTGTTTTACCAATCTAGGCTTCACCAAAACCCTGGTTACATCCTGGGAAGCCAAGTCTCCCCAACCCTAACCCTAATTTGAGTCTCAGGCCTCATTTCCTTTTGGGACTGAAACGTACTGCGGTCCACAGAGTGTACCAAATGTAAGTATGGAAGACATCTTGATGCCCCACTCAGTCTGATTCAGCAAGTTAGGCTTCACCAAGGACCCGTTTCCAACCTGGGAAGCCACATCTCCCCAACCCTAACCCTAACTTGAGACTTTACCTGATTTTCTTGTTGAAATGTAACAACCCCCCATCCTCATGTACTACTAAAAGACAGTAGGCACACAATTCATTTTGCCCTCTCAGTCTGTTTCACCATGCTTGGCTTCAGCAACACCCTGTTTCCATTCTGGGAGGCCATGTCTCCTGACCGCTAACCCTAAGTTGGGTCTTAACCCTAATTTTTTCTTTGGACTGAAACATTTCCCTGTCCACATGGTGTACTAACTGGCAGTATGTTATACTCCGGATGGCCTACTCAGTCTGTTTTACCAATCTAGGCTTCGCCAAAACCCTGGTTACATCCTGGGAAGCCAAGTCTCCCCAACCCTAACCCTAATTTGAGTCTCAGGCCTAATTTCCTTTTTGGACTGAAACATACCGCCCTCCAGAGAGTGTACCAAATGTCAGTATGGAAGACATCTTGATGTCCCACTCAGTCTGATTCAGCAAGTTAGGCTTCACCAAGGACCCGTTTCCAACCTGGGAAGCCACATCTCCACAACCCTAACCCTAACTTGATACTTTACCTGATTTTCTTGTTGAAATGTAACAACCCCCCATCCTCATGTTCTACTAAAAGACAGTAGGCACACAATTCCTTTTACCCTCTCAGTCTGTTTCACCATGCTTGGCTTCAGCAACACCCTGTTTCCATTCTGGGAAGCCATGTCTCCTGACAGCTAACCCTAACTTGGGTCTTAACCCTAATTTTCTCTTTGGACTGAAACATGTCCCTGTCAACATGGTGTACTCACTGGCAGTATGTTATACTCCGGATGGCCTACTCAGTCTGTTTTACCAATCTAGGCTTCGCCAAAACCCTGGTTACATCCTGGGAAGCCAAGTCTCCCCAACCCTAACCCTAATTTGAGTCTCAGGCCTCATTTCCTTTTGGGACTGAAACATACCGCCGTCCACAGAGTGTACCAAATGTCAGTATGGAAGACATCTTGATGTCCCACTCAGTCTGATTCAGCAAGTTAGGCTTCACCAAGGACCCGTTTCCAACCTGGAAAGCCACATCTCCCCAACCCTAACCCTAACTTGAGACTTAACCTGATTTTCTTGTGCAAATGTAACAAACCCCCATCCTCATGTTGTACTAAAAGACAGTAGGCACACAATTCCTTTGGCCCTCTCAGTCTGTTTCACCATGCTTGGCTTCAGCAACACCCTGTTTCCATTCTGGAAAGCCATGTCTCCTGACAGCTAACCCTAACTTGGGTCTTAACCCTAATTTTCTCTTTGGACTGAAACATTTCCCTGTCCACATGGTGTACTAACTGGCAGTATGTTATACTCCGGATGGCCTACTCAGTCTGTTTTACCAATCTAGGCTTCGCCAAAACCCTGGATACATCCTGGGAAGCCAAGTCTCCCCAACCCTAACCCTAATTTGAGTCTCAGGCCTAATTTCCTTTTTGGACTGAAACATACCGCCCTCCAGAGAGTGTACCAAATGTCAGTATGGAAGACATCTTGATGTCCCACTCAGTCTGATTCAGCAAGTTAGGCTTCACCAAGGACCCGTTTCCAACCTGGGAAGCCACATCTCCCCAACCCTAACCCTAACTTGATACTTTACCTGATTTTCTTGTTGAAATGTAACAACCCCCCATCCTCATGTTCTACTAAAAGACAGTAGGCACACAATTCATTTTGCCCTCTCAGTCTGTTTCACCATGCTTGGCTTCAGCAACACCCTGTTTCCATTCTGGGAGGCCATGTCTCCCGACCGCTAACCCTAACTTGGGTCTTAACCCTAATTTTTTCTTTGGACTGAAACATTTCCCTGTCCACATGGTGTACGAACTGGCAGTATGTTATACTACGGATGGCCTACTCAGTCTGTTTTACAAATCTAGGCTTCGCCAAAACCCTGGTTACATCCTGGGAAGCCAAGTCTCCCCAACCCTAACCCTAATTTGAGTCTCAGGCCTAATTTCCTTTTTGGACTGAAACATACCGCCGTCCACAGAGTGTACCAAATGTCAGTATGGAAGACATCTTGATGTCCCACTCAGTCTGATTCAGCAAGTTAGGCTTCACCAAGGACCCGTTTCCAACCTGGCAAGCCACATCTCCCCAACCCTAACCCTATCTTGAGACTTAACCTGATTTTCTTGTTGAACTGTAACAACCCCCCATCCTCATGTTCTACTAAAAGACAGTAGGCACACAATTCCTTTTACCCTCTCAGTCTGTTTCACCATGCTTGGCTTCAGCAACACCCTGTTTCCATTCTGGGAAGCCATGTCTCCTGACAGCTAACCCTAACTTGGGTCTTAACCCTAATTTTCTCTTTGGACTGAAACATGTCCCTGTCAACATGGTGTACTCACTGGCAGTATGTTATACTCCGGATGGCCTACTCAGTCTGTTTTACCAATCTAGGCTTCGCCAAAACCCTGGTTACATCCTGGGAAGCCAAGTCTCCCCAACCCTAACCCTAATTTGAGTCTCAGGCCTCATTTCCTTTTGGGACTGAAACATACCGCCGTCCACAGAGTGTACCAAATGTCAGTATGGAAGACATCTTGATGTCCCACTCAGTCTGATTCAGCAAGTTAGGCTTCACCAAGGACCCGTTTCCAACCTGGAAAGCCACATCTCCCCAACCCTAACCCTAACTTGAGACTTAACCTGATTTTCTTGTGCAAATGTAACAAACCCCCATCCTCATGTTGTACTAAAAGACAGTAGGCACACAATTCCTTTGGCCCTCTCAGTCTGTTTCACCATGCTTGGCTTCAGCAACACCCTGTTTCCATTCTGGAAAGCCATGTCTCCTGACAGCTAACCCTAACTTGGGTCTTAACCCTAATTTTCTCTTTGGACTGAAACATTTCCCTGTCCACATGGTGTACTAACTGGCAGTATGTTATACTCCGGATGGCCTACTCAGTCTGTTTTACCAATCTAGGCTTCGCCAAAACCCTGGTTACATCCTGGGAAGCCAAGTCTCCCCAACCCTAACCCTAATTTGAGTCTCAGGCCTCATTTCCTTTTGGGACTGAAACGTACTGCGGTCCACAGAGTGTACCAAATGTAAGTATGGAAGACATCTTGATGTCCCACTCAGTCTGATTCAGCAAGTTAGGCTTCACCAAGGACCCGTTTCCAACCTGGGAATGCACATCTCCACAACCCTAACCCTAACTTGATACTTTACCTGATTTTCTTGTGCAAATGTAACAACCCCCCATCCTCATGTTCTACTAAAAGACAGTAGGCACACAATTCCTTTTGCCCTCTCAGTCTGTTTCACCATGCTTGGCTTCAGCAACACCCTGTTTCCATTCTGGGAGGCCATGTCTCCTGACCGCTAACCCTAACTTGGGTCTTAACCCTAATTTTTTCTTTGGACTGAAACATTTCCCTGTCCACATGGTGTACTAACTGGCAGTATGTTATACTCCGGATGGCCTACTCAGTCTGTTTTACCAATCTAGGCTTCGCCAAAACCCTGGTTACATCCTGGGAAGCCAAGTCTCCCCAACCCTAACCCTAATTTGAGTCTCAGGCCTAATTTCCTTTTTGGACTGAAACATACCGCCCTCCAGAGAGTGTACCAAATGTCAGTATGGAAGACATCTTGATGTCCCACTCAGTCTGATTCAGCAAGTTAGGCTTCACCAAGGACCCGTTTCCAACCTGGGAAGCCACATCTCCCCAACCCTAACCCTAACTTGAGACTTAACCTGATTTTCTTGTGCAAATGTAACAAACCCCCATCCTCATGTTGTACTAAAAGACAGTAGGCACACAATTCCTTTTGCCCTCTCAGTCTGTTTCACCATGCTTGGCTTCAGCAACACCCTGTTTCCATTCTGGGAGGCCATGTCTCCTGACCGCTAACCCTAACTTGTGTCTTAACCCTATTTTTTTCTTTGGACTGAAACATTTCCCTGTCCACATGGTGTACTAACTGGCAGTATGTTATACTACGGATGGCCTACTCAGTCTGTTTTACCAATCTAGGCTTCGCCAAAACCCTGGTTACATCCTGGGAAGCCAAGTCTCCCCAACCCTAACCCTAATTTGAGTCTCAGGCCTCATTTCCTTTTTGGACTGAAACATACCGCCGTCCACAGAGTGTACCAAATGTCAGTATGGAAGACATCTTGATGTCCCACTCAGTCTGATTCAGCAAGTTAGGCTTCACCAAGGACCCGTTTCCAACCTGGGAAGCCACATCTCCCCAACCCTAACCCTAACTTGAGACTTTACCTGATTTTCTTGTGCAAATGTAACAAACCCCCATCCTCATGTTGTACTAAAAGACAGTAGGTACACAATTCCTTTGGCCCTCTCAGTCTGTTTCACCATGCTTGGCTTCAGCAACACCCTGTTTCCATTCTGGGAGGCCATGTCTCCTGACAGCTAACCCTAACTTGGGTCTTAACCCTAATTTTCTCTTTGGACTGAAACATTTCCCTGTCCACATGGTGTACTAACTGGCAGTATGTTATACTCCTGAATGCCTACTCAGTCTGTTTTACCAATCTAGGCTTCACCAAAACCCTGGTTACATCCTGGGAAGCCAAGTCTCCCCAACCCTAACCCTAATTTGAGTCTCAGGCCTCATTTCCTTTTGGGACTGAAACGTACTGCGGTCCACAGAGTGTACCAAATGTAAGTATGGAAGACATCTTGATGCCCCACTCAGTCTGATTCAGCAAGTTAGGCTTCACCAAGGACCCGTTTCCAACCTGGGAAGCCACATCTCCCCAACCCTAACCCTAACTTGAGACTTTACCTGATTTTCTTGTTGAAATGTAACAACACCCCATCCTCATGTACTACTAAAAGACAGTAGGCACACAATTCATTTTGCCCTCTCAGTCTGTTTCACCATGCTTGGCTTCAGCAACACCCTGTTTCCATTCTGGGAGGCCATGTCTCCTGACCGCTAACCCTAAGTTGGGTCTTAACCCTAATTTTTTCTTTGGACTGAAACATTTCCCTGTCCACATGGTGTACTAACTGGCAGTATGTTATACTCCGGATGGCCTACTCAGTCTGTTTTACCAATCTAGGCTTCGCCAAAACCCTGGTTACATCCTGGGAAGCCAAGTCTCCCCAACCCTAACCCTAATTTGAGTCTCAGGCCTAATTTCCTTTTTGGACTGAAACATACCGCCCTCCAGAGAGTGTACCAAATGTCAGTATGGAAGACATCTTGATGTCCCACTCAGTCTGATTCAGCAAGTTAGGCTTCACCAAGGACCCGTTTCCAACCTGGGAAGCCACATCTCCACAACCCTAACCCTAACTTGATACTTTACCTGATTTTCTTGTTGAAATGTAACAACCCCCCATCCTCATGTTCTACTAAAAGACAGTAAGCACACAATTCCTTTTGCCCTCTCAGTCTGTTTCACCATGCTTGGCTTCAGCAACACCCTGTTTCCATTCTGGGAGGCCATGTCTCCTGACCGCTAACCCTAACTTGGGTCTTAACCCTAATTTTTTCTTTGGACTGAAACATTTCCCTGTCCACATGGTGTACTAACTGGCAGTATGTTATACTACGGATGGCCTACTCAGTCTGTTTTACCAATCTAGGCTTCGCCAAAACCCTGGTTACATCCTGGGAAGCCAAGTCTCCCCAACCCTAACCCTAATTTGAGTCTCAGGCCTCATTTCCTTTTTGGACTGAAACATACCGCCGTCCACAGAGTGTACCAAATGTCAGTATGGAAGACATCTTGATGTCCCACTCAGTCTGATTCAGCAAGTTAGGCTTCACCAAGGACCCGTTTCCAACCTGGGAAGCCACATCTCCCCAACCCTAACCCTAACTTGAGACTTTACCTGATTTTCTTGTGCAAATGTAACAAACCCCCATCCTCATGTTGTACTAAAAGACAGTAGGTACACAATTCCTTTGGCCCTCTCAGTCTGTTTCAACATGCTTGGATTCAGCAACACCCTGTTTCCATTCTGGGAGGCCATGTCTCCTGACAGCTAACCCTAACTTGGGTCTTAACCCTAATTTTCTCTTTGGACTGAAACATTTCCCTGTCCACATGGTGTACTAACTGGCAGTATGTTATACTCCTGAATGCCTACTCAGTCTGTTTTACCAATCTAGGCTTCACCAAAACCCTGGTTACATCCTGGGAAGCCAAGTCTCCCCAACCCTAACCCTAATTTGAGTCTCAACCCTCATTTCCTTTTTGGACTGAAACATACCGCCGTCCACAGATTGTGCCAAATGTAAGTATGGAAGACGTCTTGATGCCCCACTCAGTCTGATTCAGGAAGTTAAGCTTCACCAAGGACCCGTTTCCAACCTGGGAAGCCACATCTCCCCAACCCTAACCCTAACTTGAGACTTAACCTGATTTTCTTGTGCAAATGTAACAAACCCCCATCCTCATGTTGTACTAAAAGACAGTAGGCACACAATTCCTTTGGCCCTCTCAGTCTGTTTCACCATGCTTGGCTTCAGCAACACCCTGTTTCCATTCTGGGAAGCCATGTCTCCTGACAGCTAACCCTAACTTGGGTCTTAACCCTAATTTTCTCTTTGGACTGAAACATTTCCCTGTCCACATGGTGTACTAACTGGCAGTATGTTATACTCCTGAATGCCTACTCAGTCTGTTTTACCAATCTAGGCTTCACCAAAACCCCGGTTACATCCTGGGAAGCCAAGTCTCCCCAACCCTAACCCTAATTTGAGTCTCAGGCCTAATTTCCTTTTTGGACTGAAACATACCGCCCTCCAGAGAGTGTACCAAATGTCAGTATGGAAGACATCTTGATGTCCCACTCAGTCTGATTCAGCAAGTTAGGCTTCACCAAGGACCCGTTTCCAACCTGGGAAGCCACATCTCCACAACCCTAACCCTAACTTGATACTTTACCTGATTTTCTTGTTGAAATGTAACAACCCCCCATCCTCATGTTCTACTAAAAGACAGTAGGCACACAATTCCTTTTGCCCTCTCAGTCTGTTTCACCATGCTTGGCTTCAGCAACACCCTGTTTCCATTCTGGGAGGCCATGTCTCCTGACCGCTA
This sequence comes from Heloderma suspectum, assembly GCF_057233095.1. NCBI lineage: Eukaryota > Metazoa > Chordata > Lepidosauria > Squamata > Helodermatidae > Heloderma > Heloderma suspectum. The sequence goes on from NC_139461.1 coordinate 149,588,342, forward strand.
ACCCTAACTTGGGTCTTAACCCTAATTTTTTCTTTGGACTGAAACATTTCCCTGTCCACATGGTGTACTAACTGGCAGTATGTTATACTACGGATGGCCTACTCAGTCTGTTTTACCAATCTAGGCTTCGCCAAAACCCTGGTTACATCCTGGGAAGCCAAGTCTCCCCAACCCTAACCCTAATTTGAGTCTCAGGCCTAATTTCCTTTTTGGACTGAAACATACCGCCGTCCACAGAGTGTACCAAATGTCAGTATGGAAGACATCTTGATGTCCCACTCAGTCTGATTCAGCAAGTTAGGCTTCACCAAGGACCCGTTTCCAACCTGGGAAGCCACATCTCCCCAACCCTAACCCTAACTTGAGACTTTACCTGATTTTCTTGTGCAAATGTAACAAACCCCCATCCTCATGTTGTACTAAAAGACAGTAGGTACACAATTCCTTTGGCCCTCTCAGTCTGTTTCACCATGCTTGGCTTCAGCAACACCCTGTTTCCATTCTGGGAGGCCATGTCTCCTGACAGCTAACCCTAACTTGGGTCTTAACCCTAATTTTCTCTTTGGACTGAAACATTTCCCTGTCCACATGGTGTACTAACTGGCAGTATGTTATACTCCTGAATGCCTACTCAGTCTGTTTTACCAATCTAGGCTTCACCAAAACCCTGGTTACATCCTGGGAAGCCAAGTCTCCCCAACCCTAACCCTAATTTGAGTCTCAACCCTCATTTCCTTTTTGGACTGAAACATACCGCCGTCCACAGATTGTGCCAAATGTAAGTATGGAAGACATCTTGATGCCCCACTCAGTCTGATTCAGGAAGTTAAGCTTCACCAAGGACCCGTTTCCAACCTGGGAAGCCACATCTCCCCAACCCTAACCCTAACTTGAGACTTAACCTGATTTTCTTGTGCAAATGTAACAAACCCCCATCCTCATGTTGTACTAAAAGACAGTAGGCACACAATTCCTTTGGCCCTCTCAGTCTGTTTCACCATGCTTGGCTTCAGCAACACCCTGTTTCCATTCTGGGAAGCCATGTCTCCTGACAGCTAACCCTAACTTGGGTCTTAACCCTAATTTTCTCTTTGGACTGAAACATTTCCCTGTCCACATGGTGTACTAACTGGCAGTATGTTATACTCCGGATGGCCTACTCAGTCTGTTTTACCAATCTAGGCTTCGCCAAAACCCTGGTTACATCCTGGGAAGCCAAGTCTCCCCAACCCTAACCCTAATTTGAGTCTCAGGCCTCATTTCCTTTTTGGACTGAAACATACCGCCCTCCAGAGAGTGTACCAAATGTCAGTATGGAAGACATCTTGATGTCCCACTCAGTCTGATTCAGCAAGTTAGGCTTCACCAAGGACCCGTTTCCAACCTGGGAAGCCACATCTCCCCAACCCTAACCCTAACTTGATACTTTACCTGATTTTCTTGTTGAAATGTAACAACCCCCCATCCTCATGTTCTACTAAAAGACAGTAGGCACACAATTCCTTTTACCCTCTCAGTCTGTTTCACCATGCTTGGCTTCAGCAACACCCTGTTTCCATTCTGGGAAGCCATGTCTCCTGACAGCTAACCCTAACTTGGGTCTTAACCCTAATTTTCTCTTTGGACTGAAACATGTCCCTGTCAACATGGTGTACTCACTGGCAGTATGTTATACTCCGGATGGCCTACTCAGTCTGTTTTACCAATCTAGGCTTCGCCAAAACCCTGGTTACATCCTGGGAAGCCAAGTCTCCCCAACCCTAACCCTAATTTGAGTCTCAGGCCTCATTTCCTTTTGGGACTGAAACATACCGCCGTCCACAGAGTGTACCAAATGTCAGTATGGAAGACATCTTGATGTCCCACTCAGTCTGATTCAGCAAGTTAGGCTTCACCAAGGACCCGTTTCCAACCTGGAAAGCCACATCTCCCCAACCCTAACCCTAACTTGAGACTTAACCTGATTTTCTTGTGCAAATGTAACAAACCCCCATCCTCATGTTGTACTAAAAGACAGTAGGCACACAATTCCTTTGGCCCTCTCAGTCTGTTTCACCATGCTTGGCTTCAGCAACACCCTGTTTCCATTCTGGAAAGCCATGTCTCCTGACAGCTAACCCTAACTTGGGTCTTAACCCTAATTTTCTCTTTGGACTGAAACATTTCCCTGTCCACATGGTGTACTAACTGGCAGTATGTTATACTCCGGATGGCCCTCTCAGTCTGTTTCACCATGCTTGGCTTCAGCAACACCCTGTTTCCATTCTGGGAGGCCATGTCTCCCGACCGCTAACCCTAACTTGGGTCTTAACCCTAATTTTTTCTTTGGACTGAAACATTTCCCTGTCCACATGGTGTACGAACTGGCAGTATGTTATACTACGGATGGCCTACTCAGTCTGTTTTACAAATCTAGGCTTCGCCAAAACCCTGGTTACATCCTGGGAAGCCAAGTCTCCCCAACCCTAACCCTAATTTGAGTCTCAGGCCTAATTTCCTTTTTGGACTGAAACATACCGCCGTCCACAGAGTGTACCAAATGTCAGTATGGAAGACATCTTGATGTCCCACTCAGTCTGATTCAGCAAGTTAGGCTTCACCAAGGACCCGTTTCCAACCTGGCAAGCCACATCTCCCCAACCCTAACCCTATCTTGAGACTTAACCTGATTTTCTTGTTGAACTGTAACAACCCCCCATCCTCATGTTCTACTAAAAGACAGTAGGCACACAATTCCTTTTACCCTCTCAGTCTGTTTCACCATGCTTGGCTTCAGCAACACCCTGTTTCCATTCTGGGAAGCCATGTCTCCTGACAGCTAACCCTAACTTGGGTCTTAACCCTAATTTTCTCTTTGGACTGAAACATGTCCCTGTCAACATGGTGTACTCACTGGCAGTATGTTATACTCCGGATGGCCTACTCAGTCTGTTTTACCAATCTAGGCTTCGCCAAAACCCTGGTTACATCCTGGGAAGCCAAGTCTCCCCAACCCTAACCCTAATTTGAGTCTCAGGCCTCATTTCCTTTTGGGACTGAAACATACCGCCGTCCACAGAGTGTACCAAATGTCAGTATGGAAGACATCTTGATGTCCCACTCAGTCTGATTCAGCAAGTTAGGCTTCACCAAGGACCCGTTTCCAACCTGGGAAGCCACATCTCCCCAACCCTAACCCTAACTTGAGACTTAACCTGATTTTCTTGTGCAAATGTAACAAACCCCCATCCTCATGTTGTACTAAAAGACAGTAGGCACACAATTCCTTTGGCCCTCTCAGTCTGTTTCACCATGCTTGGCTTCAGCAACACCCTGTTTCCATTCTGGAAAGCCATGTCTCCTGACAGCTAACCCTAACTTGGGTCTTAACCCTAATTTTCTCTTTGGACTGAAACATTTCCCTGTCCACATGGTGTACTAACTGGCAGTATGTTATACTCCGGATGGCCTACTCAGTCTGTTTTACCAATCTAGGCTTCGCCAAAACCCTGGTTACATCCTGGGAAGCCAAGTCTCCCCAACCCTAACCCTAATTTGAGTCTCAGGCCTCATTTCCTTTTGGGACTGAAACGTACTGCGGTCCACAGAGTGTACCAAATGTAAGTATGGAAGACATCTTGATGTCCCACTCAGTCTGATTCAGCAAGTTAGGCTTCACCAAGGACCCGTTTCCAACCTGGGAAGCCACATCTCCACAACCCTAACCCTAACTTGATACTTTACCTGATTTTCTTGTGCAAATGTAACAACCCCCCATCCTCATGTTCTACTAAAAGACAGTAGGCACACAATTCCTTTTGCCCTCTCAGTCTGTTTCACCATGCTTGGCTTCAGCAACACCCTGTTTCCATTCTGGGAGGCCATGTCTCCTGACCGCTAACCCTAACTTGGGTCTTAACCCTAATTTTTTCTTTGGACTGAAACATTTCCCTGTCCACATGGTGTACTAACTGGCAGTATGTTATACTCCGGATGGCCTACTCAGTCTGTTTTACCAATCTAGGCTTCGCCAAAACCCTGGTTACATCCTGGGAAGCCAAGTCTCCCCAACCCTAACCCTAATTTGAGTCTCAGGCCTCATTTCCTTTTTGGACTGAAACATACCGCCCTCCAGAGAGTGTACCAAATGTCAGTATGGAAGACATCTTGATGTCCCACTCAGTCTGATTCAGCAAGTTAGGCTTCACCAAGGACCCGTTTCCAACCTGGGAAGCCACATCTCCCCAACCCTAACCCTAACTTGAGACTTAACCTGATTTTCTTGTTGAAATGTAACAAACCCCCATCCTCATGTTGTACTAAAAGACAGTAGGCACACAATTCCTTTTGCCCTCTCAGTCTGTTTCACCATGCTTGGCTTCAGCAACACCCTGTTTCCATTCTGGGAGGCCATGTCTCCTGACCGCTAACCCTAACTTGGGTCTTAACCCTATTTTTTTCTTTGGACTGAAACATTTCCCTGTCCACATGGTGTACTAACTGGCAGTATGTTATACTACGGATGGCCTACTCAGTCTGTTTTACCAATCTAGGCTTCGCCAAAACCCTGGTTACATCCTGGGAAGCCAAGTCTCCCCAACCCTAACCCTAATTTGAGTCTCAGGCCTCATTTCCTTTTTGGACTGAAACATACCGCCGTCCACAGAGTGTACCAAATGTCAGTATGGAAGACATCTTGATGTCCCACTCAGTCTGATTCAGCAAGTTCGGCTTCACCAAGGACCCGTTTCCAACCTGGGAAGCCACATCTCCCCAACCCTAACCCTAACTTGAGACTTTACCTGATTTTCTTGTGCAAATGTAACAAACCCCCATCCTCATGTTGTACTAAAAGACAGTAGGTACACAATTCCTTTGGCCCTCTCAGTCTGTTTCACCATGCTTGGCTTCAGCAACACCCTGTTTCCATTCTGGGAGGCCATGTCTCCTGACAGCTAACCCTAACTTGGGTCTTAACCCTAATTTTCTCTTTGGACTGAAACATTTCCCTGTCCACATGGTGTACTAACTGGCAGTATGTTATACTCCTGAATGCCTACTCAGTCTGTTTTACCAATCTAGGCTTCACCAAAACCCTGGTTACATCCTGGGAAGCCAAGTCTCCCCAACCCTAACCCTAATTTGAGTCTCAGGCCTCATTTCCTTTTGGGACTGAAACGTACTGCGGTCCACAGAGTGTACCAAATGTAAGTATGGAAGACATCTTGATGCCCCACTCAGTCTGATTCAGCAAGTTAGGCTTCACCAAGGACCCGTTTCCAACCTGGGAAGCCACATCTCCCCAACCCTAACCCTAACTTGAGACTTTACCTGATTTTCTTGTTGAAATGTAACAACCCCCCATCCTCATGTTCTACTAAAAGACAGTAGGCACACAATTCATTTTGCCCTCTCAGTCTGTTTCACCATGCTTGGCTTCAGCAACACCCTGTTTCCATTCTGGGAGGCCATGTCTCCGGACCGCTAACCCTAAGTTGGGTCTTAACCCTAATTTTTTCTTTGGACTGAAACATTTCCCTGTCCACATGGTGTACTAACTGGCAGTATGTTATACTCCGGATGGCCTACTCAGTCTGTTTTACCAATCTAGGCTTCGCCAAAACCCTGGTTACATCCTGGGAAGCCAAGTCTCCCCAACCCTAACCCTAATTTGAGTCTCAGGCCTAATTTCCTTTTTGGACTGAAACATACCGCCCTCCAGAGAGTGTACCAAATGTCAGTATGGAAGACATCTTGATGTCCCACTCAGTCTGATTCAGCAAGTTAGGCTTCACCAAGGACCCGTTTCCAACCTGGGAAGCCACATCTCCACAACCCTAACCCTAACTTGATACTTTACCTGATTTTCTTGTTGAAATGTAACAACCCCCCATCCTCATGTTCTACTAAAAGACAGTAGGCACACAATTCCTTTTGCCCTCTCAGTCTGTTTCACCATGCTTGGCTTCAGCAACACCCTGTTTCCATTCTGGGAGGCCATGTCTCCTGACCGCTAACCCTAACTTGGGTCTTAACCCTAATTTTTTCTTTGGACTGAAACATTTCCCTGTCCACATGGTGTACAAACTGGCAGTATGTTATACTACGGATGGCCTACTCAGTCTGTTTTACCAATCTAGGCTTCGCCAAAACCCTGGTTACATCCTGGGAAGCCAAGTCTCCCCAACCCTAACCCTAATTTGAGTCTCAGGCCTCATTTCCTTTTGGGACTGAAACATACCGCCGTCCACAGAGTGTACCAAATGTCAGTATGGAAGACATCTTGATGTCCCACTCAGTCTGATTCAGCAAGTTAGGCTTCACCAAGGACCCGTTTCCAACCTGGGAAGCCACATCTCCCCAACCCTAACCCTAACTTGAGACTTTACCTGATTTTCTTGTGCAAATGTAACAAACCCCCATCCTCATGTTGTACTAAAAGACAGTAGGTACACAATTCCTTTGGCCCTCTCAGTCTGTTTCAACATGCTTGGCTTCAGCAACACCCTGTTTCCATTCTGGGAGGCCATGTCTCCTGACAGCTAACCCTAACTTGGTCTTAACCCTAATTTTCTCTTTGGACTGAAACATTTCCCTGTCCACATGGTGTACTAACTGGCAATATGTTATACTCCTGAATGCCTACTCAGTCTGTTTTACCAATCTAGGCTTCACCAAAACCCTGGTTACATCCTGGGAAGCCAAGTCTCCCCAACCCTAACCCTAATTTGAGTCTCAACCCTCATTTCCTTTTTGGACTGAAACATACCGCCGTCCACAGATTGTGCCAAATGTAAGTATGGAAGACATCTTGATGCCCCACTCAGTCTGATTCAGGAAGTTAAGCTTCACCAAGGACCCGTTTCCAACCTGGGAAGCCACATCTCCCCAACCCTAACCCTAACTTGAGACTTAACCTGATTTTCTTGTGCAAATGTAACAAACCCCCATCCTCATGTTGTACTAAAAGACAGTAGGCACACAATTCCTTTGGCCCTCTCAGTCTGTTTCACCATGCTTGGCTTCAGCAACACCCTGTTTCCATTCTGGGAAGCCATGTCTCCTGACAGCTAACCCTAACTTGGGTCTTAACCCTAATTTTCTCTTTGGACTGAAACATTTCCCTGTCCACATGGTGTACTAACTGGCAGTATGTTATACTCCGGATGGCCTACTCAGTCTGTTTTACCAATCTAGGCTTCGCCAAAACCCTGGTTACATCCTGGGAAGCCAAGTCTCCCCAACCCTAACCCTAATTTGAGTCTCAGGCCTAATTTCCTTTTTGGACTGAAACATACCGCCCTCCAGAGAGTGTACCAAATGTCAGTATGGAAGACATCTTGATGTCCCACTCAGTCTGATTCAGCAAGTTAGGCTTCACCAAGGACCCGTTTCCAACCTGGGAAGCCACATCTCCCCAACCCTAACCCTAACTTGATACTTTACCTGATTTTCTTGTTGAAATGTAACAACCCCCCATCCTCATGTTCTACTAAAAGACAGTAGGCACACAATTCATTTTGCCCTCTCAGTCTGTTTCACCATGCTTGGCTTCAGCAACACCCTGTTTCCATTCTGGGAGGCCATGTCTCCCGACCGCTAACCCTAACTTGGGTCTTAACCCTAATTTTTTCTTTGGACTGAAACATTTCCCTGTCCACATGGTGTACGAACTGGCAGTATGTTATACTACGGATGGCCTACTCAGTCTGTTTTACCAATCTAGGCTTCGCCAAAACCCTGGTTACATCCTGGGAAGCCAAGTCTCCCCAACCCTAACCCTAATTTGAGTCTCAGGCCTCATTTCCTTTTGGGACTGAAACATACCGCCGTCCACAGAGTGTACCAAATGTCAGTATGGAAGACATCTTGATGTCCCACTCAGTCTGATTCAGCAAGTTAGGCTTCACCAAGGACCCGTTTCCAACCTGGCAAGCCACATCTCCCCAACCCTAACCCTAACTTGAGACTTAACCTGATTTTCTTGTGCAAATGTAACAAACCCCCATCCTCATGTTGTACTAAAAGACAGTAGGCACACAATTCCTTTTGCCCTCTCAGTCTGTTTCACCATGCTTGGCTTCAGCAACACCCTGTTTCCATTCTGGGAGGCCATGTCTCCTGACCGCTAACCCTAACTTGGGTCTTAACCCTAATTTTTTCTTTGGACTGAAACATTTCCCTGTCCACATGGTGTACTAACTGGCAGTATGTTATACTACGGATGGCCTACTCAGTCTGTTTTACCAATCTAGGCTTCGCCAAAACCCTGGTTACATCCTGGGAAGCCAAGTCTCCCCAACCCTAACCCTAATTTGAGTCTCAGGCCTCATTTCCTTTTTGGACTGAAACATACCGCCGTCCACAGAGTGTACCAAATGTCAGTATGGAAGACATCTTGATGTCCCACTCAGTCTGATTCAGCAAGTTAGGCTTCACCAAGGACCCGTTTCCAACCTGGGAAGCCACATCTCCCCAACCCTAACCCTAACTTGAGACTTTACCTGATTTTCTTGTGCAAATGTAACAAACCCCCATCCTCATGTTGTACTAAAAGACAGTAGGTACACAATTCCTTTGGCCCTCTCAGTCTGTTTCACCATGCTTGGCTTCAGCAACACCCTGTTTCCATTCTGGGAGGCCATGTCTCCTGACAGCTAACCCTAACTTGGGTCTTAACCCTAATTTTCTCTTTGGACTGAAACATTTCCCTGTCCACATGGTGTACTTACTGGCAGTATGTTATACTCCTGAATGCCTACTCAGTCTGTTTTACCAATCTAGGCTTCACCAAAACCCTGGTTACATCCTGGGAAGCCAAGTCTCCCCAACCCTAACCCTAATTTGAGTCTCAACCCTCATTTCCTTTTTGGACTGAAACATACCGCCGTCCACAGATTGTGCCAAATGTAAGTATGGAAGACATCTTGATGCCCCACTCAGTCTGATTCAGGAAGTTAAGCTTCACCAAGGACCCGTTTCCAACCTGGGAAGCCACATCTCCCCAACCCTAACCCTAACTTGAGACTTAACCTGATTTTCTTGTGCAAATGTAACAAACCCCCATCCTCATGTTGTACTAAAAGACAGTAGGCACACAATTCCTTTGGCCCTCTCAGTCTGTTTCACCATGCTTGGCTTCAGCAACACCCTGTTTCCATTCTGGGAAGCCATGTCTCCTGACCGCTAACCCTAACTTGGGTCTTAACCCTAATTTTCTCTTTGGATTGAAACATTTCCCTGTCCACATGGTGTACTAACTGGCAGTATGTTATACTCCGGATGGCCTACTCAGTCTGTTTTACCAATCTAGGCTTCGCCAAAACCCTGGTTACATCCTGGGAAGCCAAGTCTCCCCAACCCTAACCCTAATTTGAGTCTCAGGCCTAATTTCCTTTTTGGACTGAAACATACCGCCCTCCAGAGAGTGTACCAAATGTCAGTATGGAAGACATCTTGATGTCCCACTCAGTCTGATTCAGCAAGTTAGGCTTCACCAAGGACCCGTTTCCAACCTGGGAAGCCACATCTCCCCAACCCTAACCCTAACTTGATACTTTACCTGATTTTCTTGTTGAAATGTAACAACCCCCCATCCTCATGTTCTACTAAAAGACAGTAGGCACACAATTCATTTTGCCCTCTCAGTCTGTTTCACCATGCTTGGCTTCAGCAACACCCTGTTTCCATTCTGGGAGGCCATGTCTCCCGACCGCTAACCCTAACTTGGGTCTTAACCCTAATTTTTTCTTTGGACTGAAACATTTCCCTGTCCACATGGTGTACGAACTGGCAGTATGTTATACTCCGGATGGCCTACTCAGTCTGTTTTACCAATCTAGGCTTCGCCAAAACCCTGGTTACATCCTGGGAAGCCAAGTCTCCCCAACCCTAACCCTAATTTGAGTCTCAGGCCTCATTTCCTTTTGGGACTGAAACATACCGCCGTCCACAGAGTGTACCAAATGTCAGTATGGAAGACATCTTGATGTCCCACTCAGTCTGATTCAGCAAGTTAGGCTTCACCAAGGACCCGTTTCCAACCTGGCAAGCCACATCTCCCCAACCCTAACCCTAACTTGAGACTTAACCTGATTTTCTTGTGCAAATGTAACAAACCCCCATCCTCATGTTGTACTAAAAGACAGTAGGCACACAATTCCTTTGGCCCTCTCAGTCTGTTTCACCATGCTTGGCTTCAGCAACACCCTGTTTCCATTCTGGAAAGCCATGTCTCCTGACAGCTAACCCTAACTTGGGTCTTAACCCTAATTTTCTCTTTGGACTGAAACATTTCCCTGTCCACATGGTGTACTAACTGGCAGTATGTTATACTCCGGATGGCCTACTCAGTCTGTTTTACCAATCTAGGCTTCGCCAAAACCCTGGTTACATCCTGGGAAGCCAAATCTCCCCAACCCTAACCCTAATTTGAGTCTCAACCCTCATTTCCTTTTTGGACTGAAACATACCGCCGTCCACAGAGTGTACCAAATGTCAGTATGGAAGACATCTTGATGTCCCACTCAGTCTGATTCAGCAAGTTAGGCTTCACCAAGGACCCGTTTCCAACCTGGGAAGCCACATCTCCCCAACCCTAACCCTAACTTGAGACTTTACCTGATTTTCTTGTGCAAATGTAACAAACCCCCATCCTCATGTTGTACTAAAAGACAGTAGGTACACAATTCCTTTGGCCCTCTCAGTCTGTTTCACCATGCTTGGCTTCAGCAACACCCTGTTTCCATTCTGGGAGGCCATGTCTCCTGACAGCTAACCCTAACTTGGGTCTTAACCCTAATTTTCTCTTTGGACTGAAACATTTCCCTGTCCACATGGGGTACTAACTGGCAGTATGTTATACTCCTGAATGCCTACTCAGTCTGTTTTACCAATCTAGGCTTCACCAAAACCCTGGTTACATCCTGGGAAGCCAAGTCTCCCCAACCCTAACCCTAATTTGAGTCTCAGGCCTCATTTCCTTTTGGGACTGAAACATACCGCCGTCCACAGAGTGTACCAAATGTCAGTATGGAAGACATCTTGATGTCCCACTCAGTCTGATTCAGCAAGTTAGGCTTCACCAAGGACCCGTTTCCAACCTGGCAAGCCACATCTCCCCAACCCTAACCCTAACTTGAGACTTAACCTGATTTTCTTGTGCAAATGTAACAAACCCCCATCCTCATGTTGTACTAAAAGACAGTAGGCACACAATTCCTTTGGCCCTCTCAGTCTGTTTCACCATGCTTGGCTTCAGCAACACCCTGTTTCCATTCTGGAAAGCCATGTCTCCTGACAGCTAACCCTAACTTGGGTCTTAACCCTAATTTTCTCTTTGGACTGAAACATTTCCCTGTCCACATGGTGTACTAACTGGCAGTATGTTATACTCCGGATGGCCTACTCAGTCTGTTTTACCAATCTAGGCTTCGCCAAAACCCTGGTTACATCCTGGGAAGCCAAATCTCCCCAACCCTAACCCTAATTTGAGTCTCAACCCTCATTTCCTTTTTGGACTGAAACATACCGCCGTCCACAGAGTGTACCAAATGTCAGTATGGAAGACATCTTGATGTCCCACTCAGTCTGATTCAGCAAGTTAGGCTTCACCAAGGACCCGTTTCCAACCTGGGAAGCCACATCTCCCCAACCCTAACCCTAACTTGAGACTTTACCTGATTTTCTTGTGCAAATGTAACAAACCCCCATCCTCATGTTGTACTAAAAGACAGTAGGTACACAATTCCTTTGGCCCTCTCAGTCTGTTTCACCATGCTTGGCTTCAGCAACACCCTGTTTCCATTCTGGGAGGCCATGTCTCCTGACAGCTAACCCTAACTTGGGTCTTAACCCTAATTTTCTCTTTGGACTGAAACATTTCCCTGTCCACATGGGGTACTAACTGGCAGTATGTTATACTCCTGAATGCCTACTCAGTCTGTTTTACCAATCTAGGCTTCACCAAAACCCTGGTTACATCCTGGGAAGCCAAGTCTCCCCAACCCTAACCCTAATTTGAGTCTCAGGCCTCATTTCCTTTTGGGACTGAAACGTACTGCGGTCCACAGAGTGTACCAAATGTAAGTATGGAAGACATCTTGATGTCCCACTCAGTCTGATTCAGCAAGTTAGGCTTCACCAAGGACCCGTTTCCAACCTGGGAAGCCACATCTCCACAACCCTAACCCTAACTTGATACTTTACCTGATTTTCTTGTGCAAATGTAACAACCCCCCATCCTCATGTTCTACTAAAAGACAGTAGGCACACAATTCCTTTTGCCCTCTCAGTCTGTTTCACCATGCTTGGCTTCAGCAACACCCTGTTTCCATTCTGGGAGGCCATGTCTCCTGACCGCTAACCCTAACTTGGGTCTTAACCCTAATTTTTTCTTTGGACTGAAACATTTCCCTGTCCACATGGTGTACTAACTGGCAGTATGTTATACTCCGGATGGCCTACTCAGTCTGTTTTACCAATCTAGGCTTCGCCAAAACCCTGGTTACATCCTGGGAAGCCAAGTCTCCCCAACCCTAACCCTAATTTGAGTCTCAGGCCTAATTTCCTTTTTGGACTGAAACATACCGCCCTCCAGAGAGTGTACCAAATGTCAGTATGGAAGACATCTTGATGTCCCACTCAGTCTGATTCAGCAAGTTAGGCTTCACCAAGGACCCGTTTCCAACCTGGGAAGCCACATCTCCCCAACCCTAACCCTAACTTGAGACTTAACCTGATTTTCTTGTGCAAATGTAACAAACCCCCATCCTCATGTTGTACTAAAAGACAGTAGGCACACAATTCCTTTTGCCCTCTCAGTCTGTTTCACCATGCTTGGCTTCAGCAACACCCTGTTTCCATTCTGGGAGGCCATGTCTCCTGACCGCTAACCCTAACTTGGGTCTTAACCCTATTTTTTTCTTTGGACTGAAACATTTCCCTGTCCACATGGTGTACTAACTGGCAGTATGTTATACTCCGGATGGCCTACTCAGTCTGTTTTACCAATCTAGGCTTCGCCAAAACCCTGGTTACATCCTGGGAAGCCAAGTCTCCCCAACCCTAACCCTAATTTGAGTCTCAGGCCTCATTTCCTTTTTGGACTGAAACATACCGCCGTCCACAGAGTGTACCAAATGTCAGTATGGAAGACATCTTGATGTCCCACTCAGTCTGATTCAGCAAGTTAGGCTTCACCAAGGACCCGTTTCCAACCTGGGAAGCCACATCTCCCCAACCCTAACCCTAACTTGAGACTTTACCTGATTTTCTTGTGCAAATGTAACAAACCCCCATCCTCATGTTGTACTAAAAGACAGTAGGTACACAATTCCTTTGGCCCTCTCAGTCTGTTTCACCATGCTTGGCTTCAGCAACACCCTGTTTCCATTCTGGGAGGCCATGTCTCCTGACAGCTAACCCTAACTTGGGTCTTAACCCTAATTTTCTCTTTGGACTGAAACATTTCCCTGTCCACATGGGGTACTAACTGGCAGTATGTTATACTCCTGAATGCCTACTCAGTCTGTTTTACCAATCTAGGCTTCACCAAAACCCTGGTTACATCCTGGGAAGCCAAGTCTCCCCAACCCTAACCCTAATTTGAGTCTCAGGCCTCATTTCCTTTTGGGACTGAAACGTACTGCGGTCCACAGAGTGTACCAAATGTAAGTATGGAAGACATCTTGATGTCCCACTCAGTCTGATTCAGCAAGTTAGGCTTCACCAAGGACCCGTTTCCAACCTGGGAAGCCACATCTCCACAACCCTAACCCTAACTTGATACTTTACCTGATTTTCTTGTGCAAATGTAACAACCCCCCATCCTCATGTTCTACTAAAAGACAGTAGGCACACAATTCCTTTTGCCCTCTCAGTCTGTTTCACCATGCTTGGCTTCAGCAACACCCTGTTTCCATTCTGGGAGGCCATGTCTCCTGACCGCTAACCCTAACTTGGGTCTTAACCCTAATTTTTTCTTTGGACTGAAACATTTCCCTGTCCACATGGTGTACTAACTGGCAGTATGTTATACTCCGGATGGCCTACTCAGTCTGTTTTACCAATCTAGGCTTCGCCAAAACCCTGGTTACATCCTGGGAAGCCAAGTCTCCCCAACCCTAACCCTAATTTGAGTCTCAGGCCTAATTTCCTTTTTGGACTGAAACATACCGCCCTCCAGAGAGTGTACCAAATGTCAGTATGGAAGACATCTTGATGTCCCACTCAGTCTGATTCAGCAAGTTAGGCTTCACCAAGGACCCGTTTCCAACCTGGGAAGCCACATCTCCCCAACCCTAACCCTAACTTGAGACTTAACCTGATTTTCTTGTGCAAATGTAACAAACCCCCATCCTCATGTTGTACTAAAAGACAGTAGGCACACAATTCCTTTTGCCCTCTCAGTCTGTTTCACCATGCTTGGCTTCAGCAACACCCTGTTTCCATTCTGGGAGGCCATGTCTCCTGACCGCTAACCCTAACTTGGGTCTTAACCCTATTTTTTTCTTTGGACTGAAACATTTCCCTGTCCACATGGTGTACTAACTGGCAGTATGTTATACTACGGATGGCCTACTCAGTCTGTTTTACCAATCTAGGCTTCGCCAAAACCCTGGTTACATCCTGGGAAGCCAAGTCTCCCCAACCCTAACCCTAATTTGAGTCTCAGGCCTCATTTCCTTTTTGGACTGAAACATACCGCCGTCCACAGAGTGTACCAAATGTCAGTATGGAAGACATCTTGATGTCCCACTCAGTCTGATTCAGCAAGTTAGGCTTCACCAAGGACCCGTTTCCAACCTGGGAAGCCACATCTCCCCAACCCTAACCCTAACTTGAGACTTTACCTGATTTTCTTGTGCAAATGTAACAAACCCCCATCCTCATGTTCTACTAAAAGACAGTAGGTACACAATTCCTTTGGCCCTCTCAGTCTGTTTCACCATGCTTGGCTTCAGCAACACCCTGTTTCCATTCTGGGAGGCCATGTCTCCTGACAGCTAACCCTAACTTGGGTCTTAACCCTAATTTTCTCTTTGGACTGAAACATTTCCCTGTCCACATGGTGTACTAACTGGCAGTATGTTATACTCCTGAATGCCTACTCAGTCTGTTTTACCAATCTAGGCTTCACCAAAACCCTGGTTACATCCTGGGAAGCCAAGTCTCCCCAACCCTAACCCTAATTTGAGTCTCAGGCCTCATTTCCTTTTGGGACTGAAACGTACTGCGGTCCACAGAGTGTACCAAATGTAAGTATGGAAGACATCTTGATGCCCCACTCAGTCTGATTCAGCAAGTTAGGCTTCACCAAGGACCCGTTTCCAACCTGGGAAGCCACATCTCCCCAACCCTAACCCTAACTTGAGACTTTACCTGATTTTCTTGTTGAAATGTAACAACCCCCCATCCTCATGTTCTACTAAAAGACAGTAGGCACACAATTCATTTTGCCCTCTCAGTCTGTTTCACCATGCTTGGCTTCAGCAACACCCTGTTTCCATTCTGGGAGGCCATGTCTCCTGACCGCTAACCCTAAGTTGGGTCTTAACCCTAATTTTTTCTTTGGACTGAAACATTTCCCTGTCCACATGGTGTACTAACTGGCAGTATGTTATACTCCGGATGGCCTACTCAGTCTGTTTTACCAATCTAGGCTTCGCCAAAACCCTGGTTACATCCTGGGAAGCCAAGTCTCCCCAACCCTAACCCTAATTTGAGTCTCAGGCCTAATTTCCTTTTTGGACTGAAACATACCGCCCTCCAGAGAGTGTACCAAATGTCAGTATGGAAGACATCTTGATGTCCCACTCAGTCTGATTCAGCAAGTTAGGCTTCACCAAGGACCCGTTTCCAACCTGGGAAGCCACATCTCCACAACCCTAACCCTAACTTGATACTTTACCTGATTTTCTTGTTGAAATGTAACAACCCCCCATCCTCATGTTCTACTAAAAGACAGTAGGCACACAATTCCTTTTGCCCTCTCAGTCTGTTTCACCATGCTTGGCTTCAGCAACACCCTGTTTCCATTCTGGGAGGCCATGTCTCCTGACCGCTAACCCTAACTTGGGTCTTAACCCTAATTTTTTCTTTGGACTGAAACATTTCCCTGTCCACATGGTGTACTAACTGGCAGTATGTTATACTACGGATGGCCTACTCAGTCTGTTTTACCAATCTAGGCTTCGCCAAAACCCTGGTTACATCCTGGGAAGCCAAGTCTCCCCAACCCTAACCCTAATTTGAGTCTCAGGCCTCATTTCCTTTTTGGACTGAAACATACCGCCGTCCACAGAGTGTACCAAATGTCAGTATGGAAGACATCTTGATGTCCCACTCAGTCTGATTCAGCAAGTTAGGCTTCACCAAGGACCCGTTTCCAACCTGGGAAGCCACATCTCCCCAACCCTAACCCTAACTTGAGACTTTACCTGATTTTCTTGTGCAAATGTAACAAACCCCCATCCTCATGTTGTACTAAAAGACAGTAGGTACACAATTCCTTTGGCCCTCTCAGTCTGTTTCACCATGCTTGGCTTCAGCAACACCCTGTTTCCATTCTGGGAGGCCATGTCTCCTGACAGCTAACCCTAACTTGGGTCTTAACCCTAATTTTCTCTTTGGACTGAAACATTTCCCTGTCCACATGGTGTACTAACTGGCAGTATGTTATACTCCTGAATGCCTACTCAGTCTGTTTTACCAATCTAGGCTTCACCAAAACCCTGGTTACATCCTGGGAAGCCAAGTCTCCCCAACCCTAACCCTAATTTGAGTCTCAACCCTCATTTCCTTTTTGGACTGAAACATACCGCCGTCCACAGATTGTGCCAAATGTAAGTATGGAAGACATCTTGATGCCCCACTCAGTCTGATTCAGGAAGTTAAGCTTCACCAAGGACCCGTTTCCAACCTGGGAAGCCACATCTCCCCAACCCTAACCCTAACTTGAGACTTAACCTGATTTTCTTGTGCAAATGTAACAAACCCCCATCCTCATGTTGTACTAAAAGACAGTAGGCACACAATTCCTTTGGCCCTCTCAGTCTGTTTCACCATGCTTGGCTTCAGCAACACCCTGTTTCCATTCTGGGAAGCCATGTCTCCTGACAGCTAACCCTAACTTGGGTCTTAACCCTAATTTTCTCTTTGGACTGAAACATTTCCCTGTCCACATGGTGTACTAACTGGCAGTATGTTATACTCCTGAATGCCTACTCAGTCTGTTTTACCAATCTAGGCTTCACCAAAACCCCGGTTACATCCTGGGAAGCCAAGTCTCCCCAACCCTAACCCTAATTTGAGTCTCAGGCCTCATTTCCTTTTGGGACTGAAACGTACTGCGGTCCACAGAGTGTACCAAATGTAAGTATGGAAGACATCTTGATGCCCCACTCAGTCTGATTCAGCAAGTTAGGCTTCACCAAGGACCCGTTTCCAACCTGGGAAGCCACATCTCCCCAACCCTAACCCTAACTTGAGACTTTACCTGATTTTCTTGTTGAAATGTAACAACCCCCCATCCTCATGTTCTACTAAAAGACAGTAGGCACACAATTCATTTTGCCCTCTCAGTCTGTTTCACCATGCTTGGCTTCAGCAACACCCTGTTTCCATTCTGGGAGGCCATGTCTCCTGACCGCTAACCCTAACTTGGGTCTTAACCCTAATTTTTTCTTTGGACTGAAACATTTCCCTGTCCACATGGTGTACTAACTGGCAGTATGTTATACTCCGGATGGCCTACTCAGTCTGTTTTACCAATCTAGGCTTCGCCAAAACCCTGGTTACATCCTGGGAAGCCAAGTCTCCCCAACCCTAACCCTAATTTGAGTCTCAGGCCTAATTTCCTTTTTGGACTGAAACATACCGCCCTCCAGAGAGTGTACCAAATGTCAGTATGGAAGACATCTTGATGTCCCACTCAGTCTGATTCAGCAAGTTAGGCTTCACCAAGGACCCGTTTCCAACCTGGGAAGCCACATCTCCACAACCCTAACCCTAACTTGATACTTTACCTGATTTTCTTGTTGAAATGTAACAACCCCCCATCCTCATGTTCTACTAAAAGACAGTAGGCACACAATTCCTTTTGCCCTCTCAGTCTGTTTCACCATGCTTGGCTTCAGCAACACCCTGTTTCCATTCTGGGAGGCCATGTCTCCTGACCGCTAACCCTAACTTGGGTCTTAACCCTAATTTTTTCTTTGGACTGAAACATTTCCCTGTCCACATGGTGTACTAACTGGCAGTATGTTATACTACGGATGGCCTACTCAGTCTGTTTTACCAATCTAGGCTTCGCCAAAACCCTGGTTACATCCTGGGAAGCCAAGTCTCCCCAACCCTAACCCTAATTTGAGTCTCAGGCCTCATTTCCTTTTTGGACTGAAACATACCGCCGTCCACAGAGTGTACCAAATGTCAGTATGGAAGACATCTTGATGTCCCACTCAGTCTGATTCAGCAAGTTAGGCTTCACCAAGGACCCGTTTCCAACCTGGGAAGCCACATCTCCCCAACCCTAACCCTAACTTGAGACTTTACCTGATTTTCTTGTGCAAATGTAACAAACCCCCATCCTCATGTTGTACTAAAAGACAGTAGGTACACAATTCCTTTGGCCCTCTCAGTCTGTTTCACCATGCTTGGCTTCAGCAACACCCTGTTTCCATTCTGGGAGGCCATGTCTCCTGACAGCTAACCCTAACTTGGGTCTTAACCCTAATTTTCTCTTTGGACTGAAACATTTCCCTGTCCACATGGTGTACTAACTGGCAGTATGTTATACTCCTGAATGCCTACTCAGTCTGTTTTACCAATCTAGGCTTCACCAAAACCCTGGTTACATCCTGGGAAGCCATGTCTCCCCAACCCTAACCCTAATTTGAGTCTCAACCCTCATTTCCTTTTTGGACTGAAACATACCGCCGTCCACAGATTGTGCCAAATGTAAGTATGGAAGACATCTTGATGCCCCACTCAGTCTGATTCAGGAAGTTAAGCTTCACCAAGGACCCGTTTCCAACCTGGGAAGCCACATCTCCCCAACCCTAACCCTAACTTGAGACTTAACCTGATTTTCTTGTGCAAATGTAACAAACCCCCATCCTCATGTTGTACTAAAAGACAGTAGGCACACAATTCCTTTGGCCCTCTCAGTCTGTTTCACCATGCTTGGCTTCAGCAACACCCTGTTTCCATTCTGGGAAGCCATGTCTCCTGACAGCTAACCCTAACTTGGGTCTTAACCCTAATTTTCTCTTTGGACTGAAACATTTCCCTGTCCACATGGTGTACTAACTGGCAGTATGTTATACTCCTGAATGCCTACTCAGTCTGTTTTACCAATCTAGGCTTCACCAAAACCCCGGTTACATCCTGGGAAGCCAAGTCTCCCCAACCCTAACCCTAATTTGAGTCTCAGGCCTCATTTCCTTTTGGGACTGAAACGTACTGCGGTCCACAGAGTGTACCAAATGTAAGTATGGAAGACATCTTGATGCCCCACTCAGTCTGATTCAGCAAGTTAGGCTTCACCAAGGACCCGTTTCCAACCTGGGAAGCCACATCTCCCCAACCCTAACCCTAACTTGAGACTTTACCTGATTTTCTTGTTGAAATGTAACAACCCCCCATCCTCATGTTCTACTAAAAGACAGTAGGCACACAATTCATTTTGCCCTCTCAGTCTGTTTCACCATGCTTGGCTTCAGCAACACCCTGTTTCCATTCTGGGAGGCCATGTCTCCTGACCGCTAACCCTAAGTTGGGTCTTAACCCTAATTTTTTCTTTGGACTGAAACATTTCCCTGTCCACATGGTGTACTAACTGGCAGTATGTTATACTCCGGATGGCCTACTCAGTCTGTTTTACCAATCTAGGCTTCGCCAAAACCCTGGTTACATCCTGGGAAGCCAAGTCTCCCCAACCCTAACCCTAATTTGAGTCTCAGGCCTAATTTCCTTTTTGGACTGAAACATACCGCCCTCCAGAGAGTGTACCAAATGTCAGTATGGAAGACATCTTGATGTCCCACTCAGTCTGATTCAGCAAGTTAGGCTTCACCAAGGACCCGTTTCCAACCTGGGAAGCCACATCTCCCCAACCCTAACCCTAACTTGATACTTTACCTGATTTTCTTGTTGAAATGTAACAACCCCCCATCCTCATGTTCTACTAAAAGACAGTAGGCACACAATTCATTTTGCCCTCTCAGTCTGTTTCACCATGCTTGGCTTCAGCAACACCCTGTTTCCATTCTGGGAGGCCATGTCTCCCGACCGCTAACCCTAACTTGGGTCTTAACCCTAATTTTTTCTTTGGACTGAAACATTTCCCTGTCCACATGGTGTACGAACTGGCAGTATGTTATACTACGGATGGCCTACTCAGTCTGTTTTACCAATCTAGGCTTCGCCAAAACCCTGGTTACATCCTGGGAAGCCAAGTCTCCCCAACCCTAACCCTAATTTGAGTCTCAGGCCTCATTTCCTTTTGGGACTGAAACATACCGCCGTCCACAGAGTGTACCAAATGTCAGTATGGAAGACATCTTGATGTCCCACTCAGTCTGATTCAGCAAGTTAGGCTTCACCAAGGACCCGTTTCCAACCTGGCAAGCCACATCTCCCCAACCCTAACCCTAACTTGAGACTTAACCTGATTTTTTTGTGCAAATGTAACAAACCCCCATCCTCATGTTGTACTAAAAGACAGTAGGCACACAATTCCTTTTGCCCTCTCAGTCTGTTTCACCATGCTTGGCTTCAGCAACACCCTGTTTCCATTCTGGGAGGCCATGTCTCCTGACCGCTAACCCTAACTTGGGTCTTAACCCTAATTTTTTCTTTGGACTGAAACATTTCCCTGTCCACATGGTGTACTAACTGGCAGTATGTTATACTACGGATGGCCTACTCAGTCTGTTTTACCAATCTAGGCTTCGCCAAAACCCTGGTTACATCCTGGGAAGCCAAGTCTCCCCAACCCTAACCCTAATTTGAGTCTCAGGCCTCATTTCCTTTTTGGACTGAAACATACCGCCGTCCACAGAGTGTACCAAATGTCAGTATGGAAGACATCTTGATGTCCCACTCAGTCTGATTCAGCAAGTTAGGCTTCACCAAGGACCCGTTTCCAACCTGGGAAGCCACATCTCCCCAACCCTAACCCTAACTTGAGACTTTACCTGATTTTCTTGTGCAAATGTAACAAACCCCCATCCTCATGTTGTACTAAAAGACAGTAGGTACACAATTCCTTTGGCCCTCTCAGTCTGTTTCACCATGCTTGGCTTCAGCAACACCCTGTTTCCATTCTGGGAGGCCATGTCTCCTGACAGCTAACCCTAACTTGGGTCTTAACCCTAATTTTCTCTTTGGACTGAAACATTTCCCTGTCCACATGGTGTACTAACTGGCAGTATGTTATACTCCTGAATGCCTACTCAGTCTGTTTTACCAATCTAGGCTTCACCAAAACCCTGGTTACATCCTGGGAAGCCAAGTCTCCCCAACCCTAACCCTAATTTGAGTCTCAACCCTCATTTCCTTTTTGGACTGAAACATACCGCCGTCCACAGATTGTGCCAAATGTAAGTATGGAAGACATCTTGATGCCCCACTCAGTCTGATTCAGGAAGTTAAGCTTCACCAAGGACCCGTTTCCAACCTGGGAAGCCACATCTCCCCAACCCTAACCCTAACTTGAGACTTAACCTGATTTTCTTGTGCAAATGTAACAAACCCCCATCCTCATGTTGTACTAAAAGACAGTAGGCACACAATTCCTTTGGCCCTCTCAGTCTGTTTCACCATGCTTGGCTTCAGCAACACCCTGTTTCCATTCTGGGAAGCCATGTCTCCTGACCGCTAACCCTAACTTGGGTCTTAACCCTAATTTTCTCTTTGGACTGAAACATTTCCCTGTCCACATGGTGTACTAACTGGCAGTATGTTATACTCCGGATGGCCTACTCAGTCTGTTTTACCAATCTAGGCTTCGCCAAAACCCTGGTTACATCCTGGGAAGCCAAGTCTCCCCAACCCTAACCCTAATTTGAGTCTCAGGCCTAATTTCCTTTTTGGACTGAAACATACCGCCCTCCAGAGAGTGTACCAAATGTCAGTATGGAAGACATCTTGATGTCCCACTCAGTCTGATTCAGCAAGTTTGGCTTCACCAAGGACCCGTTTCCAACCTGGGAAGCCACATCTCCCCAACCCTAACCCTAACTTGAGACTTTACCTGATTTTCTTGTTGAAATGTAACAACCCCCCATCCTCATGTTCTACTAAAAGACAGTAGGCACACAATTCATTTTGCCCTCTCAGTCTGTTTCACCATGCTTGGCTTCAGCAACACCCTGTTTCCATTCTGGGAGGCCATGTCTCCCGACCGCTAACCCTAACTTGGGTCTTAACCCTAATTTTTTCTTTGGACTGAAACATTTCCCTGTCCACATGGTGTACGAACTGGCAGTATGTTATACTCCGGATGGCCTACTCAGTCTGTTTTACCAATCTAGGCTTCGCCAAAACCCTGGTTACATCCTGGGAAGCCAAGTCTCCCCAACCCTAACCCTAATTTGAGTCTCAGGCCTCATTTCCTTTTGGGACTGAAACATACCGCCGTCCACAGAGTGTACCAAATGTCAGTATGGAAGACATCTTGATGTCCCACTCAGTCTGATTCAGCAAGTTAGGCTTCACCAAGGACCCGTTTCCAACCTGGCAAGCCACATCTCCCCAACCCTAACCCTAACTTGAGACTTAACCTGATTTTCTTGTGCAAATGTAACAAACCCCCATCCTCATGTTGTACTAAAAGACAGTAGGCACACAATTCCTTTGGCCCTCTCAGTCTGTTTCACCATGCTTGGCTTCAGCAACACCCTGTTTCCATTCTGGAAAGCCATGTCTCCTGACAGCTAACCCTAAGTTGGGTCTTAACCCTAATTTTCTCTTTGGACTGAAACATTTCCCTGTCCACATGGTGTACTAACTGGCAGTATGTTATACTCCGGATGGCCTACTCAGTCTGTTTTACCAATCTAGGCTTCGCCAAAACCCTGGTTACATCCTGGGAAGCCAAATCTCCCCAACCCTAACCCTAATTTGAGTCTCAACCCTCATTTCCTTTTTGGACTGAAACATACCGCCGTCCACAGAGTGTACCAAATGTCAGTATGGAAGACATCTTGATGTCCCACTCAGTCTGATTCAGCAAGTTAGGCTTCACCAAGGACCCGTTTCCAACCTGGGAAGCCACATCTCCCCAACCCTAACCCTAACTTGAGACTTTACCTGATTTTCTTGTGCAAATGTAACAAACCCCCATCCTCATGTTGTACTAAAAGACAGTAGGTACACAATTCCTTTGGCCCTCTCAGTCTGTTTCACCATGCTTGGCTTCAGCAACACCCTGTTTCCATTCTGGGAGGCCATGTCTCCTGACAGCTAACCCTAACTTGGGTCTTAACCCTAATTTTCTCTTTGGACTGAAACATTTCCCTGTCCACATGGGGTACTAACTGGCAGTATGTTATACTCCTGAATGCCTACTCAGTCTGTTTTACCAATCTAGGCTTCACCAAAACCCTGGTTACATCCTGGGAAGCCAAGTCTCCCCAACCCTAACCCTAATTTGAGTCTCAGGCCTCATTTCCTTTTGGGACTGAAACATACCGCCGTCCACAGAGTGTACCAAATGTCAGTATGGAAGACATCTTGATGTCCCACTCAGTCTGATTCAGCAAGTTAGGCTTCACCAAGGACCCGTTTCCAACCTGGCAAGCCACATCTCCCCAACCCTAACCCTAACTTGAGACTTAACCTGATTTTCTTGTGCAAATGTAACAAACCCCCATCCTCATGTTGTACTAAAAGACAGTAGGCACACAATTCCTTTGGCCCTCTCAGTCTGTTTCACCATGCTTGGCTTCAGCAACACCCTGTTTCCATTCTGGGAGGCCATGTCTCCTGACAGCTAACCCTAACTTGGGTCTTAACCCTAATTTTCTCTTTGGACTGAAACATTTCCCTGTCCACATGGGGTACTAACTGGCAGTATGTTATACTCCTGAATGCCTACTCAGTCTGTTTTACCAATCTAGGCTTCACCAAAACCCTGGTTACATCCTGGGAAGCCAAGTCTCCCCAACCCTAACCCTAATTTGAGTCTCAACCCTCATTTCCTTTTTGGACTGAAACATACCGCCGTCCACAGATTGTGCCAAATGTAAGTATGGAAGACATCTTGATGCCCCACTCAGTCTGATTCAGGAAGTTAAGCTTCACCAAGGACCCGTTTCCAACCTGGGAAGCCACATCTCCCCAACCCTAACCCTAACTTGAGACTTAACCTGATTTTCTTGTGCAAATGTAACAAACCCCCATCCTCATGTTGTACTAAAAGACAGTAGGCACACAATTCCTTTGGCCCTCTCAGTCTGTTTCACCATGCTTGGCTTCAGCAACACCCTGTTTCCATTCTGGGAAGCCATGTCTCCTGACAGCTAACCCTAACTTGGGTCTTAACCCTAATTTTCTCTTTGGACTGAAACATTTCCCTGTCCACATGGTGTACTAACTGGCAGTATGTTATACTCCTGAATGCCTACTCAGTCTGTTTTACCAATCTAGGCTTCACCAAAACCCCGGTTACATCCTGGGAAGCCAAGTCTCCCCAACCCTAACCCTAATTTGAGTCTCAGGCCTCATTTCCTTTTGGGACTGAAACGTACTGCAGTCCACAGAGTGTACCAAATGTAAGTATGGAAGACATCTTGATGCCCCACTCAGTCTGATTCAGCAAGTTAGGCTTCACCAAGGACCCGTTTCCAACCTGGGAAGCCACATCTCCCCAACCCTAACCCTAACTTGAGACTTTACCTGATTTTCTTGTTGAAATGTAACAACCCCCCATCCTCATGTTGTACTAAAAGACAGTAGGCACACAATTCCTTTGGCCCTCTCAGTCTGTTTCACCATGCTTGGCTTCAGCAACACCCTGTTTCCATTCTGGGAGGCCATGTCTCCTGACAGCTAACCCTAACTTGGGTCTTAACCCTAATTTTCTCTTTGGACTGAAACATTTCCCTGTCCACATGGTGTACTAACTGGCAGTATGTTATACTCCTGAATGCCTACTCAGTCTGTTTTACCAATCTAGGCTTCACCAAAACCCTGGTTACATCCTGGGAAGCCAAGTCTCCCCAACCCTAACCCTAATTTGAGTCTCAACCCTCATTTCCTTTTTGGACTGAAACATACCGCCGTCCACAGATTGTGCCAAATGTAAGTATGGAAGACATCTTGATGCCCCACTCAGTCTGATTCAGGAAGTTAAGCTTCACCAAGGACCCGTTTCCAACCTGGGAAGCTACATCTCCCCAACCCTAACCCTAACTTGAGACTTAACCTGATTTTCTTGTGCAAATGTAACAAACCCCCATCCTCATGTTGTACTAAAAGACAGTAGGCACACAATTCCTTTGGCCCTCTCAGTCTGTTTCACCATGCTTGGCTTCAGCAACACCCTGTTTCCATTCTGGGAAGCCATGTCTCCTGACAGCTAACCCTAACTTGGGTCTTAACCCTAATTTTCTCTTTGGACTGAAACATTTCCCTGTCCACATGGTGTACTAACTGGCAGTATGTTATACTCCTGAATGCCTACTCAGTCTGTTTTACCAATCTAGGCTTCACCAAAACCCCGGTTACATCCTGGGAAGCCAAGTCTCCCCAACCCTAACCCTAATTTGAGTCTCAGGCCTCATTTCCTTTTGGGACTGAAACGTACTGCGGTCCACAGAGTGTACCAAATGTAAGTATGGAAGACATCTTGATGCCCCACTCAGTCTGATTCAGCAAGTTAGGCTTCACCAAGGACCCGTTTCCAACCTGGGAAGCCACATCTCCCCAACCCTAACCCTAACTTGAGACTTTACCTGATTTTCTTGTTGAAATGTAACAAACCCCCATCCTCATGTTCTACTAAAAGACAGTAGGCACACAATTCATTTTGCCCTCTCAGTCTGTTTCACCATGCTTGGCTTCAGCAACACCCTGTTTTCATTCTGGGAGGCCATGTCTCCTGACAGCTAACCCTAACTTGGGTCTTAACCCTAATTTTTTCTTTGGACTGAAACATTTCCCTGTCCACATGGTGTACTAACTGGCAGTATGTTATACTCCGGATGGCCTACTCAGTCTGTTTTACCAATCTAGGCTTCGCCAAAACCCTGGTTACATCCTGGGAAGCCAAGTCTCCCCAACCCTAACCCTAATTTGAGTCTCAGGCCTAATTTCCTTTTTGGACTGAAACATACCGCCCTCCAGAGAGTGTACCAAATGTCAGTATGGAAGACATCTTGATGTCCCACTCAGTCTGATTCAGCAAGTTAGGCTTCACCAAGGACCCGTTTCCAACCTGGGAAGCCACATCTCCCCAACCCTAACCCTAACTTGATACTTTACCTGATTTTCTTGTTGAAATGTAACAACCCCCCATCCTCATGTTCTACTAAAAGACAGTAGGCACACAATTCCTTTTACCCTCTCAGTCTGTTTCACCATGCTTGGCTTCAGCAACACCCTGTTTCCATTCTGGGAAGCCATGTCTCCTGACAGCTAACCCTAACTTGGGTCTTAACCCTAATTTTCTCTTTGGACTGAAACATTTCCCTGTCCACATGGTGTACTAACTGGCAGTATGTTATACTCCTGAATGCCTACTCAGTCTGTTTTACCAATCTAGGCTTCACCAAAACCCCGGTTACATCCTGGGAAGCCAAGTCTCCCCAACCCTAACCCTAATTTGAGTCTCAGGCCTCATTTCCTTTTGGGACTGAAACGTACTGCGGTCCACAGAGTGTACCAAATGTAAGTATGGAAGACATCTTGATGCCCCACTCAGTCTGATTCAGCAAGTTAGGCTTCACCAAGGACCCGTTTCCAACCTGGGAAGCCACATCTCCCCAACCCTAACCCTAACTTGAGACTTTACCTGATTTTCTTGTTGAAATGTAACAAACCCCCATCCTCATGTTCTACTAAAAGACAGTAGGCACACAATTCATTTTGCCCTCTCAGTCTGTTTCACCATGCTTGGCTTCAGCAACACCCTGTTTTCATTCTGGGAGGCCATGTCTCCTGACAGCTAACCCTAACTTGGGTCTTAACCCTAATTTTTTCTTTGGACTGAAACATTTCCCTGTCCACATGGTGTACTAACTGGCAGTATGTTATACTCCGGATGGCCTACTCAGTCTGTTTTACCAATCTAGGCTTCGCCAAAACCCTGGTTACATCCTGGGAAGCCAAGTCTCCCCAACCCTAACCCTAATTTGAGTCTCAGGCCTAATTTCCTTTTTGGACTGAAACATACCGCCCTCCAGAGAGTGTACCAAATGTCAGTATGGAAGACATCTTGATGTCCCACTCAGTCTGATTCAGCAAGTTAGGCTTCACCAAGGACCCGTTTCCAACCTGGGAAGCCACTTCTCCCCAACCCTAACCCTAACTTGATACTTTACCTGATTTTCTTGTTGAAATGTAACAACCCCCCATCCTCATGTTCTACTAAAAGACAGTAGGCACACAATTCCTTTTACCCTCTCAGTCTGTTTCACCATGCTTGGCTTCAGCAACACCCTGTTTCCATTCTGGGAAGCCATGTCTCCTGACAGCTAACCCTAACTTGGGTCTTAACCCTAATTTTCTCTTTGGACTGAAACATGTCCCTGTCAACATGGTGTACTCACTGGCAGTATGTTATACTCCGGATGGCCTACTCAGTCTGTTTTACCAATCTAGGCTTCGCCAAAACCCTGGTTACATCCTGGGAAGCCAAGTCTCCCCAACCCTAACCCTAATTTGAGTCTCAGGCCTCATTTCCTTTTGGGACTGAAACATACCGCCGTCCACAGAGTGTACCAAATGTCAGTATGGAAGACATCTTGATGTCCCACTCAGTCTGATTCAGCAAGTTAGGCTTCACCAAGGACCCGTTTCCAACCTGGCAAGCCACATCTCCCCAACCCTAACCCTAACTTGAGACTTAACCTGATTTTCTTGTGCAAATGTAACAAACCCCCATCCTCATGTTGTACTAAAAGACAGTAGGCACACAATTCCTTTGGCCCTCTCAGTCTGTTTCACCATGCTTGGCTTCAGCAACACCCTGTTTCCATTCTGGAAAGCCATGTCTCCTGACAGCTAACCCTAACTTGGGTCTTAACCCTAATTTTCTCTTTGGACTGAAACATTTCCCTGTCCACATGGTGTACTAACTGGCAGTATGTTATACTCCGGATGGCCTACTCAGTCTGTTTTACCAATCTAGGCTTCGCCAAAACCCTGGTTACATCCTGGGAAGCCAAGTCTCCCCAACCCTAACCCTAATTTGAGTCTCAGGCCTAATTTCCTTTTTGGACTGAAACATACCGCCCTCCAGAGAGTGTACCAAATGTCAGTATGGAAGACATCTTGATGTCCCACTCAGTCTGATTCAGCAAGTTAGGCTTCACCAAGGACCCGTTTCCAACCTGGGAAGCCACATCTCCCCAACCCTAACCCTAACTTGATACTTTACCTGATTTTCTTGTTGAAATGTAACAACCCCCCATCCTCATGTTCTACTAAAAGACAGTAGGCACACAATTCATTTTGCCCTCTCAGTCTGTTTCACCATGCTTGGCTTCAGCAACACCCTGTTTCCATTCTGGGAGGCCATGTCTCCCGACCGCTAACCCTAACTTGGGTCTTAACCCTAATTTTTTCTTTGGACTGAAACATTTCCCTGTCCACATGGTGTACGAACTGGCAGTATGTTATACTCCGGATGGCCTACTCAGTCTGTTTTACCAATCTAGGCTTCGCCAAAACCCTGGTTACATCCTGGGAAGCCAAGTCTCCCCAACCCTAACCCTAATTTGAGTCTCAGGCCTCATTTCCTTTTGGGACTGAAACATACCGCCGTCCACAGAGTGTACCAAATGTCAGTATGGAAGACATCTTGATGTCCCACTCAGTCTGATTCAGCAAGTTAGGCTTCACCAAGGACCCGTTTCCAACCTGGAAAGCCACATCTCCCCAACCCTAACCCTAACTTGAGACTTAACCTGATTTTCTTGTGCAAATGTAACAAACCCCCATCCTCATGTTGTACTAAAAGACAGTAGGCACACAATTCCTTTGGCCCTCTCAGTCTGTTTCACCATGCTTGGCTTCAGCAACACCCTGTTTCCATTCTGGAAAGCCATGTCTCCTGACAGCTAACCCTAACTTGGGTCTTAACCCTAATTTTCTCTTTGGACTGAAACATTTCCCTGTCCACATGGTGTACTAACTGGCAGTATGTTATACTCCGGATGGCCTACTCAGTCTGTTTTACCAATCTAGGCTTCGCCAAAACCCTGGTTACATCCTGGGAAGCCAAGTCTCCCCAACCCTAACCCTAATTTGAGTCTCAGGCCTAATTTCCTTTTTGGACTGAAACATACCGCCCTCCAGAGAGTGTACCAAATGTCAGTATGGAAGACATCTTGATGTCCCACTCAGTCTGATTCAGCAAGTTAGGCTTCACCAAGGACCCGTTTCCAACCTGGGAAGCCACATCTCCCCAACCCTAACCCTAACTTGATACTTTACCTGATTTTCTTGTTGAAATGTAACAACCCCCCATCCTCATGTTCTACTAAAAGACAGTAGGCACACAATTCATTTTGCCCTCTCAGTCTGTTTCACCATGCTTGGCTTCAGCAACACCCTGTTTCCATTCTGGGAGGCCATGTCTCCCGACCGCTAACCCTAACTTGGGTCTTAACCCTAATTTTTTCTTTGGACTGAAACATTTCCCTGTCCACATGGTGTACGAACTGGCAGTATGTTATACTACGGATGGCCTACTCAGTCTGTTTTACCAATCTAGGCTTCGCCAAAACCCTGGTTACATCCTGGGAAGCCAAGTCTCCCCAACCCTAACCCTAATTTGAGTCTCAGGCCTCATTTCCTTTTGGGACTGAAACATACCGCCGTCCACAGAGTGTACCAAATGTCAGTATGGAAGACATCTTGATGTCCCACTCAGTCTGATTCAGCAAGTTAGGCTTCACCAAGGACCCGTTTCCAACCTGGCAAGCCACATCTCCCCAACCCTAACCCTAACTTGAGACTTAACCTGATTTTCTTGTGCAAATGTAACAAACCCCCATCCTCATGTTGTACTAAAAGACAGTAGGCACACAATTCCTTTGGCCCTCTCAGTCTGTTTCACCATGCTTGGCTTCAGCAACACCCTGTTTCCATTCTGGAAAGCCATGTCTCCTGACAGCTAACCCTAACTTGGGTCTTAACCCTAATTTTCTCTTTGGACTGAAACATTTCCCTGTCCACATGGTGTACTAACTGGCAGTATGTTATACTCCGGATGGCCTACTCAGTCTGTTTTACCAATCTAGGCTTCGCCAAAACCCTGGTTACATCCTGGGAAGCCAAATCTCCCCAACCCTAACCCTAATTTGAGTCTCAACCCTCATTTCCTTTTTGGACTGAAACATACCGCCATCCACAGAGTGTACCAAATGTCAGTATGGAAGACATCTTGATGTCCCACTCAGTCTGATTCAGCAAGTTAGGCTTCACCAAGGACCCGTTTCCAACCTGGGAAGCCACATCTCCCCAACCCTAACCCTAACTTGAGACTTAACCTGATTTTCTTGTGCAAATGTAACAAACCCCCATCCTCATGTTGTACTAAAAGACAGTAGGCACACAATTCCTTTGGCCCTCTCAGTCTGTTTCACCATGCTTGGCTTCAGCAACACCCTGTTTCCATTCTGGAAAGCCATGTCTCCTGACAGCTAACCCTAACTTGGGTCTTAACCCTAATTTTCTCTTTGGACTGAAACATTTCCCTGTCCACATGGGGTACTAACTGGCAGTATGTTATACTCCGGATGGCCTACTCAGTCTGTTTTACCAATCTAGGCTTCGCCAAAACCCTGGTTACATCCTGGGAAGCCAAGTCTCCCCAACCCTAACCCTAATTTGAGTCTCAGGCCTCATTTCCTTTTTGGACTGAAACATACCGCCGTCCACAGAGTGTACCAAATGTCAGTATGGAAGACATCTTGATGTCCCACTCAGTCTGATTCAGCAAGTTAGGCTTCACCAAGGACCCGTTTCCAACCTGGGAAGCCACATCTCCCCAACCCTAACCCTAACTTGAGACTTTACCTGATTTTCTTGTGCAAATGTAACAAACCCCCATCCTCATGTTGTACTAAAAGACAGTAGGTACACAATTCCTTTGGCCCTCTCAGTCTGTTTCACCATGCTTGGCTTCAGCAACACCCTGTTTCCATTCTGGGAGGCCATGTCTCCTGACAGCTAACCCTAACTTGGGTCTTAACCCTAATTTTCTCTTTGGACTGAAACATTT
The DNA here is from genome assembly GCF_057233095.1 of Heloderma suspectum. Taxonomy (NCBI): domain Eukaryota; kingdom Metazoa; phylum Chordata; class Lepidosauria; order Squamata; family Helodermatidae; genus Heloderma; species Heloderma suspectum. The sequence goes on from NC_139461.1 coordinate 149,619,777, forward strand.
CCCTGTCCACATGGTGTACTAACTGGCAGTATGTTATACTCCTGAATGCCTACTCAGTCTGTTTTACCAATCTAGGCTTCACCAAAACCCTGGTTACATCCTGGGAAGCCAAGTCTCCCCAACCCTAACCCTAATTTGAGTCTCAACCCTCATTTCCTTTTTGGACTGAAACATACCGCCGTCCACAGATTGTGCCAAATGTAAGTATGGAAGACATCTTGATGCCCCACTCAGTCTGATTCAGGAAGTTAAGCTTCACCAAGGACCCGTTTCCAACCTGGGAAGCCACATCTCCCCAACCCTAACCCTAACTTGAGACTTAACCTGATTTTCTTGTGCAAATGTAACAAACCCCCATCCTCATGTTGTACTAAAAGACAGTAGGCACACAATTCCTTTGGCCCTCTCAGTATGTTTCACCATGCTTGGCTTCAGCAACACCCTGTTTCCATTCTGGGAAGCCATGTCTCCTGACCGCTAACCCTAACTTGGGTCTTAACCCTAATTTTCTCTTTGGACTGAAACATTTCCCTGTCCACATGGTGTACTAACTGGCAGTATGTTATACTCCGGATGGCCTACTCAGTCTGTTTTACCAATCTAGGCTTCGCCAAAACCCTGGTTACATCCTGGGAAGCCAAGTCTCCCCAACCCTAACCCTAATTTGAGTCTCAGGCCTAATTTCCTTTTTGGACTGAAACATACCGCCCTCCAGAGAGTGTACCAAATGTCAGTATGGAAGACATCTTGATGTCCCACTCAGTCTGATTCAGCAAGTTTGGCTTCACCAAGGACCCGTTTCCAACCTGGGAAGCCACATCTCCCCAACCCTAACCCTAACTTGAGACTTTACCTGATTTTCTTGTTGAAATGTAACAACCCCCCATCCTCATGTTCTACTAAAAGACAGTAGGCACACAATTCATTTTGCCCTCTCAGTCTGTTTCACCATGCTTGGCTTCAGCAACACCCTGTTTCCATTCTGGGAGGCCATGTCTCCCGACCGCTAACCCTAACTTGGGTCTTAACCCTAATTTTTTCTTTGGACTGAAACATTTCCCTGTCCACATGGTGTACGAACTGGCAGTATGTTATACTCCGGATGGCCTACTCAGTCTGTTTTACCAATCTAGGCTTCGCCAAAACCCTGGTTACATCCTGGGAAGCCAAGTCTCCCCAACCCTAACCCTAATTTGAGTCTCAGGCCTCATTTCCTTTTGGGACTGAAACATACCGCCGTCCACAGAGTGTACCAAATGTCAGTATGGAAGACATCTTGATGTCCCACTCAGTCTGATTCAGCAAGTTAGGCTTCACCAAGGACCCGTTTCCAACCTGGCAAGCCACATCTCCCCAACCCTAACCCTAACTTGAGACTTAACCTGATTTTCTTGTGCAAATGTAACAAACCCCCATCCTCATGTTGTACTAAAAGACAGTAGGCACACAATTCCTTTGGCCCTCTCAGTCTGTTTCACCATGCTTGGCTTCAGCAACACCCTGTTTCCATTCTGGAAAGCCATGTCTCCTGACAGCTAACCCTAAGTTGGGTCTTAACCCTAATTTTCTCTTTGGACTGAAACATTTCCCTGTCCACATGGTGTACTAACTGGCAGTATGTTATACTCCGGATGGCCTACTCAGTCTGTTTTACCAATCTAGGCTTCGCCAAAACCCTGGTTACATCCTGGGAAGCCAAATCTCCCCAACCCTAACCCTAATTTGAGTCTCAACCCTCATTTCCTTTTTGGACTGAAACATACCGCCGTCCACAGAGTGTACCAAATGTCAGTATGGAAGACATCTTGATGTCCCACTCAGTCTGATTCAGCAAGTTAGGCTTCACCAAGGACCCGTTTCCAACCTGGGAAGCCACATCTCCCCAACCCTAACCCTAACTTGAGACTTTACCTGATTTTCTTGTGCAAATGTAACAAACCCCCATCCTCATGTTGTACTAAAAGACAGTAGGTACACAATTCCTTTGGCCCTCTCAGTCTGTTTCACCATGCTTGGCTTCAGCAACACCCTGTTTCCATTCTGGGAGGCCATGTCTCCTGACAGCTAACCCTAACTTGGGTCTTAACCCTAATTTTCTCTTTGGACTGAAACATTTCCCTGTCCACATGGGGTACTAACTGGCAGTATGTTATACTCCTGAATGCCTACTCAGTCTGTTTTACCAATCTAGGCTTCACCAAAACCCTGGTTACATCCTGGGAAGCCAAGTCTCCCCAACCCTAACCCTAATTTGAGTCTCAGGCCTCATTTCCTTTTGGGACTGAAACATACCGCCGTCCACAGAGTGTACCAAATGTCAGTATGGAAGACATCTTGATGTCCCACTCAGTCTGATTCAGCAAGTTAGGCTTCACCAAGGACCCGTTTCCAACCTGGCAAGCCACATCTCCCCAACCCTAACCCTAACTTGAGACTTAACCTGATTTTCTTGTGCAAATGTAACAAACCCCCATCCTCATGTTGTACTAAAAGACAGTAGGCACACAATTCCTTTGGCCCTCTCAGTCTGTTTCACCATGCTTGGCTTCAGCAACACCCTGTTTCCATTCTGGGAGGCCATGTCTCCTGACAGCTAACCCTAACTTGGGTCTTAACCCTAATTTTCTCTTTGGACTGAAACATTTCCCTGTCCACATGGGGTACTAACTGGCAGTATGTTATACTCCTGAATGCCTACTCAGTCTGTTTTACCAATCTAGGCTTCACCAAAACCCTGGTTACATCCTGGGAAGCCAAGTCTCCCCAACCCTAACCCTAATTTGAGTCTCAACCCTCATTTCCTTTTTGGACTGAAACATACCGCCGTCCACAGATTGTGCCAAATGTAAGTATGGAAGACATCTTGATGCCCCACTCAGTCTGATTCAGGAAGTTAAGCTTCACCAAGGACCCGTTTCCAACCTGGGAAGCCACATCTCCCCAACCCTAACCCTAACTTGAGACTTAACCTGATTTTCTTGTGCAAATGTAACAAACCCCCATCCTCATGTTGTACTAAAAGACAGTAGGCACACAATTCCTTTGGCCCTCTCAGTCTGTTTCACCATGCTTGGCTTCAGCAACACCCTGTTTCCATTCTGGGAAGCCATGTCTCCTGACAGCTAACCCTAACTTGGGTCTTAACCCTAATTTTCTCTTTGGACTGAAACATTTCCCTGTCCACATGGTGTACTAACTGGCAGTATGTTATACTCCTGAATGCCTACTCAGTCTGTTTTACCAATCTAGGCTTCACCAAAACCCCGGTTACATCCTGGGAAGCCAAGTCTCCCCAACCCTAACCCTAATTTGAGTCTCAGGCCTCATTTCCTTTTGGGACTGAAACGTACTGCGGTCCACAGAGTGTACCAAATGTAAGTATGGAAGACATCTTGATGCCCCACTCAGTCTGATTCAGCAAGTTAGGCTTCACCAAGGACCCGTTTCCAACCTGGGAAGCCACATCTCCCCAACCCTAACCCTAACTTGAGACTTTACCTGATTTTCTTGTTGAAATGTAACAAACCCCCATCCTCATGTTCTACTAAAAGACAGTAGGCACACAATTCATTTTGCCCTCTCAGTCTGTTTCACCATGCTTGGCTTCAGCAACACCCTGTTTTCATTCTGGGAGGCCATGTCTCCTGACAGCTAACCCTAACTTGGGTCTTAACCCTAATTTTTTCTTTGGACTGAAACATTTCCCTGTCCACATGGTGTACTAACTGGCAGTATGTTATACTCCGGATGGCCTACTCAGTCTGTTTTACCAATCTAGGCTTCGCCAAAACCCTGGTTACATCCTGGGAAGCCAAGTCTCCCCAACCCTAACCCTAATTTGAGTCTCAGGCCTAATTTCCTTTTTGGACTGAAACATACCGCCCTCCAGAGAGTGTACCAAATGTCAGTATGGAAGACATCTTGATGTCCCACTCAGTCTGATTCAGCAAGTTAGGCTTCACCAAGGACCCGTTTCCAACCTGGGAAGCCACATCTCCCCAACCCTAACCCTAACTTGATACTTTACCTGATTTTCTTGTTGAAATGTAACAACCCCCCATCCTCATGTTCTACTAAAAGACAGTAGGCACACAATTCCTTTTACCCTCTCAGTCTGTTTCACCATGCTTGGCTTCAGCAACACCCTGTTTCCATTCTGGGAAGCCATGTCTCCTGACAGCTAACCCTAACTTGGGTCTTAACCCTAATTTTCTCTTTGGACTGAAACATTTCCCTGTCCACATGGTGTACTAACTGGCAGTATGTTATACTCCTGAATGCCTACTCAGTCTGTTTTACCAATCTAGGCTTCACCAAAACCCCGGTTACATCCTGGGAAGCCAAGTCTCCCCAACCCTAACCCTAATTTGAGTCTCAGGCCTCATTTCCTTTTGGGACTGAAACGTACTGCGGTCCACAGAGTGTACCAAATGTAAGTATGGAAGACATCTTGATGCCCCACTCAGTCTGATTCAGCAAGTTAGGCTTCACCAAGGACCCGTTTCCAACCTGGGAAGCCACATCTCCCCAACCCTAACCCTAACTTGAGACTTTACCTGATTTTCTTGTTGAAATGTAACAAACCCCCATCCTCATGTTCTACTAAAAGACAGTAGGCACACAATTCATTTTGCCCTCTCAGTCTGTTTCACCATGCTTGGCTTCAGCAACACCCTGTTTTCATTCTGGGAGGCCATGTCTCCTGACAGCTAACCCTAACTTGGGTCTTAACCCTAATTTTTTCTTTGGACTGAAACATTTCCCTGTCCACATGGTGTACTAACTGGCAGTATGTTATACTCCGGATGGCCTACTCAGTCTGTTTTACCAATCTAGGCTTCGCCAAAACCCTGGTTACATCCTGGGAAGCCAAGTCTCCCCAACCCTAACCCTAATTTGAGTCTCAGGCCTAATTTCCTTTTTGGACTGAAACATACCGCCCTCCAGAGAGTGTACCAAATGTCAGTATGGAAGACATCTTGATGTCCCACTCAGTCTGATTCAGCAAGTTAGGCTTCACCAAGGACCCGTTTCCAACCTGGGAAGCCACTTCTCCCCAACCCTAACCCTAACTTGATACTTTACCTGATTTTCTTGTTGAAATGTAACAACCCCCCATCCTCATGTTCTACTAAAAGACAGTAGGCACACAATTCCTTTTACCCTCTCAGTCTGTTTCACCATGCTTGGCTTCAGCAACACCCTGTTTCCATTCTGGGAAGCCATGTCTCCTGACAGCTAACCCTAACTTGGGTCTTAACCCTAATTTTCTCTTTGGACTGAAACATGTCCCTGTCAACATGGTGTACTCACTGGCAGTATGTTATACTCCGGATGGCCTACTCAGTCTGTTTTACCAATCTAGGCTTCGCCAAAACCCTGGTTACATCCTGGGAAGCCAAGTCTCCCCAACCCTAACCCTAATTTGAGTCTCAGGCCTCATTTCCTTTTGGGACTGAAACATACCGCCGTCCACAGAGTGTACCAAATGTCAGTATGGAAGACATCTTGATGTCCCACTCAGTCTGATTCAGCAAGTTAGGCTTCACCAAGGACCCGTTTCCAACCTGGCAAGCCACATCTCCCCAACCCTAACCCTAACTTGAGACTTAACCTGATTTTCTTGTGCAAATGTAACAAACCCCCATCCTCATGTTGTACTAAAAGACAGTAGGCACACAATTCCTTTGGCCCTCTCAGTCTGTTTCACCATGCTTGGCTTCAGCAACACCCTGTTTCCATTCTGGAAAGCCATGTCTCCTGACAGCTAACCCTAACTTGGGTCTTAACCCTAATTTTCTCTTTGGACTGAAACATTTCCCTGTCCACATGGTGTACTAACTGGCAGTATGTTATACTCCGGATGGCCTACTCAGTCTGTTTTACCAATCTAGGCTTCGCCAAAACCCTGGTTACATCCTGGGAAGCCAAGTCTCCCCAACCCTAACCCTAATTTGAGTCTCAGGCCTAATTTCCTTTTTGGACTGAAACATACCGCCCTCCAGAGAGTGTACCAAATGTCAGTATGGAAGACATCTTGATGTCCCACTCAGTCTGATTCAGCAAGTTAGGCTTCACCAAGGACCCGTTTCCAACCTGGGAAGCCACATCTCCCCAACCCTAACCCTAACTTGATACTTTACCTGATTTTCTTGTTGAAATGTAACAACCCCCCATCCTCATGTTCTACTAAAAGACAGTAGGCACACAATTCATTTTGCCCTCTCAGTCTGTTTCACCATGCTTGGCTTCAGCAACACCCTGTTTCCATTCTGGGAGGCCATGTCTCCCGACCGCTAACCCTAACTTGGGTCTTAACCCTAATTTTTTCTTTGGACTGAAACATTTCCCTGTCCACATGGTGTACGAACTGGCAGTATGTTATACTCCGGATGGCCTACTCAGTCTGTTTTACCAATCTAGGCTTCGCCAAAACCCTGGTTACATCCTGGGAAGCCAAGTCTCCCCAACCCTAACCCTAATTTGAGTCTCAGGCCTCATTTCCTTTTGGGACTGAAACATACCGCCGTCCACAGAGTGTACCAAATGTCAGTATGGAAGACATCTTGATGTCCCACTCAGTCTGATTCAGCAAGTTAGGCTTCACCAAGGACCCGTTTCCAACCTGGAAAGCCACATCTCCCCAACCCTAACCCTAACTTGAGACTTAACCTGATTTTCTTGTGCAAATGTAACAAACCCCCATCCTCATGTTGTACTAAAAGACAGTAGGCACACAATTCCTTTGGCCCTCTCAGTCTGTTTCACCATGCTTGGCTTCAGCAACACCCTGTTTCCATTCTGGAAAGCCATGTCTCCTGACAGCTAACCCTAACTTGGGTCTTAACCCTAATTTTCTCTTTGGACTGAAACATTTCCCTGTCCACATGGTGTACTAACTGGCAGTATGTTATACTCCGGATGGCCTACTCAGTCTGTTTTACCAATCTAGGCTTCGCCAAAACCCTGGTTACATCCTGGGAAGCCAAGTCTCCCCAACCCTAACCCTAATTTGAGTCTCAGGCCTAATTTCCTTTTTGGACTGAAACATACCGCCCTCCAGAGAGTGTACCAAATGTCAGTATGGAAGACATCTTGATGTCCCACTCAGTCTGATTCAGCAAGTTAGGCTTCACCAAGGACCCGTTTCCAACCTGGGAAGCCACATCTCCCCAACCCTAACCCTAACTTGATACTTTACCTGATTTTCTTGTTGAAATGTAACAACCCCCCATCCTCATGTTCTACTAAAAGACAGTAGGCACACAATTCATTTTGCCCTCTCAGTCTGTTTCACCATGCTTGGCTTCAGCAACACCCTGTTTCCATTCTGGGAGGCCATGTCTCCCGACCGCTAACCCTAACTTGGGTCTTAACCCTAATTTTTTCTTTGGACTGAAACATTTCCCTGTCCACATGGTGTACGAACTGGCAGTATGTTATACTACGGATGGCCTACTCAGTCTGTTTTACCAATCTAGGCTTCGCCAAAACCCTGGTTACATCCTGGGAAGCCAAGTCTCCCCAACCCTAACCCTAATTTGAGTCTCAGGCCTCATTTCCTTTTGGGACTGAAACATACCGCCGTCCACAGAGTGTACCAAATGTCAGTATGGAAGACATCTTGATGTCCCACTCAGTCTGATTCAGCAAGTTAGGCTTCACCAAGGACCCGTTTCCAACCTGGCAAGCCACATCTCCCCAACCCTAACCCTAACTTGAGACTTAACCTGATTTTCTTGTGCAAATGTAACAAACCCCCATCCTCATGTTGTACTAAAAGACAGTAGGCACACAATTCCTTTGGCCCTCTCAGTCTGTTTCACCATGCTTGGCTTCAGCAACACCCTGTTTCCATTCTGGAAAGCCATGTCTCCTGACAGCTAACCCTAACTTGGGTCTTAACCCTAATTTTCTCTTTGGACTGAAACATTTCCCTGTCCACATGGTGTACTAACTGGCAGTATGTTATACTCCGGATGGCCTACTCAGTCTGTTTTACCAATCTAGGCTTCGCCAAAACCCTGGTTACATCCTGGGAAGCCAAATCTCCCCAACCCTAACCCTAATTTGAGTCTCAACCCTCATTTCCTTTTTGGACTGAAACATACCGCCGTCCACAGAGTGTACCAAATGTCAGTATGGAAGACATCTTGATGTCCCACTCAGTCTGATTCAGCAAGTTAGGCTTCACCAAGGACCCGTTTCCAACCTGGGAAGCCACATCTCCACAACCCTAACCCTAACTTGAGACTTTACCTGATTTTCTTGTGCAAATGTAACAAACCCCCATCCTCATGTTGTACTAAAAGACAGTAGGTACACAATTCCTTTGGCCCTCTCAGTCTGTTTCACCATGCTTGGCTTCAGCAACACCCTGTTTCCATTCTGGGAGGCCATGTCTCCTGACAGCTAACCCTAACTTGGGTCTTAACCCTAATTTTCTCTTTGGACTGAAACATTTCCCTGTCCACATGGTGTACTAACTGGCAGTATGTTATACTCCTGAATGCCTACTCAGTCTGTTTTACCAATCTAGGCTTCACCAAAACCCTGGTTACATCCTGGGAAGCCAAGTCTCCCCAACCCTAACCCTAATTTGAGTCTCAACCCTCATTTCCTTTTTGGACTGAAACATACCGCCGTCCACAGATTGTGCCAAATGTAAGTATGGAAGACATCTTGATGCCCCACTCAGTCTGATTCAGGAAGTTAAGCTTCACCAAGGACCCGTTTCCAACCTGGGAAGCCACATCTCCCCAACCCTAACCCTAACTTGAGACTTAACCTGATTTTCTTGTGCAAATGTAACAAACCCCCATCCTCATGTTGTACTAAAAGACAGTAGGCACACAATTCCTTTGGCCCTCTCAGTCTGTTTCACCATGCTTGGCTTCAGCAACACCCTGTTTCCATTCTGGGAAGCCATGTCTCCTGACAGCTAACCCTAACTTGGGTCTTAACCCTAATTTTCTCTTTGGACTGAAACATTTCCCTGTCCACATGGTGTACTAACTGGCAGTATGTTATACTCCTGAATGCCTACTCAGTCTGTTTTACCAATCTAGGCTTCACCAAAACCCCGGTTACATCCTGGGAAGCCAAGTCTCCCCAACCCTAACCCTAATTTGAGTCTCAGGCCTCATTTCCTTTTGGGACTGAAACGTACTGCAGTCCACAGAGTGTACCAAATGTAAGTATGGAAGACATCTTGATGCCCCACTCAGTCTGATTCAGCAAGTTAGGCTTCACCAAGGACCCGTTTCCAACCTGGGAAGCCACATCTCCCCAACCCTAACCCTAACTTGAGACTTTACCTGATTTTCTTGTTGAAATGTAACAACCCCCCATCCTCATGTTCTACTAAAAGACAGTAGGCACACAATTCATTTTGCCCTCTCAGTCTGTTTCACCATGCTTGGCTTCAGCAACACCCTGTTTCCATTCTGGGAGGCCATGTCTCCTGACCGCTAACCCTAACTTGGGTCTTAACCCTAATTTTTTCTTTGGACTGAAACATTTCCCTGTCCACATGGTGTACTAACTGGCAGTATGTTATACTCCAGATGGCCTACTCAGTCTGTTTTACCAATCTAGGCTTCGCCAAAACCCTGGTTACATCCTGGGAAGCAAAGTCTCCCCAACCCTAACCCTAATTTGAGTCTCAGGCCTCATTTCCTTTTGGGACTGAAACATACCGCCCTCCAGAGAGTGTACCAAATGTCAGTATGGAAGACATCTTGATGTCCCACTCAGTCTGATTCAGCAAGTTAGGCTTCACCAAGGACCCGTTTCCAACCTGGCAAGCCACATCTCCCCAACCCTAACCCTAACTTGAGACTTAACCTGATTTTCTTGTGCAAATGTAACAAACCCCCATCCTCATGTTGTACTAAAAGACAGTAGGCACACAATTCCTTTGGCCCTCTCAGTCTGTTTCACCATGCTTGGCTTCAGCAACACCCTGTTTCCATTCTGGAAAGCCATGTCTCCTGACAGCTAACCCTAACTTGGGTCTTAACCCTAATTTTCTCTTTGGACTGAAACATTTCCCTGTCCACATGGTGTACTAACTGGCAGTATGTTATACTACGGATGGCCTACTCAGTCTGTTTTACCAATCTAGGCTTCGCCAAAACCCTGGTTACATCCTGGGAAGCCAAGTCTCCCCAACCCTAACCCTAATTTGAGTCTCAGGCCTCATTTCCTTTTGGGACTGAAACATACCGCCCTCCAGAGAGTGTACCAAATGTCAGTATGGAAGACATCTTGATGTCCCACTCAGTCTGATTCAGCAAGTTAGGCTTCACCAAGGACCCGTTTCCAACCTGGGAAGCCACATCTCCCCAACCCTAACCCTAACTTGAGACTTTACCTGATTTTCTTGTTGAAATGTAACAACCCCCCATCCTCATGTTCTACTAAAAGACAGTAGGCACACAATTCATTTTGCCCTCTCAGTCTGTTTCACCATGCTTGGCTTCAGCAACACCCTGTTTCCATTCTGGGAGGCCATGTCTCCCGACCGCTAACCCTAACTTGGGTCTTAACCCTAATTTTTTCTTTGGACTGAAACATTTCCCTGTCCACATGGTGTACGAACTGGCAGTATGTTATACTCCGGATGGCCTACTCAGTCTGTTTTACCAATCTAGGCTTCGCCAAAACCCTGGTTACATCCTGGGAAGCCAAGTCTCCCCAACCCTAACCCTAATTTGAGTCTCAGGCCTCATTTCCTTTTGGGACTGAAACATACCGCCGTCCACAGAGTGTACCAAATGTCAGTATGGAAGACATCTTGATGTCCCACTCAGTCTGATTCAGCAAGTTAGGCTTCACCAAGGACCCGTTTCCAACCTGGAAAGCCACATCTCCCCAACCCTAACCCTAACTTGAGACTTAACCTGATTTTCTTGTGCAAATGTAACAAACCCCCATCCTCATGTTGTACTAAAAGACAGTAGGCACACAATTCCTTTGGCCCTCTCAGTCTGTTTCACCATGCTTGGCTTCAGCAACACCCTGTTTCCATTCTGGAAAGCCATGTCTCCTGACAGCTAACCCTAACTTGGGTCTTAACCCTAATTTTCTCTTTGGACTGAAACATTTCCCTGTCCACATGGTGTACTAACTGGCAGTATGTTATACTCCGGATGGCCTACTCAGTCTGTTTTACCAATCTAGGCTTCGCCAAAACCCTGGTTACATCCTGGGAAGCCAAGTCTCCCCAACCCTAACCCTAATTTGAGTCTCAGGCCTAATTTCCTTTTTGGACTGAAACATACCGCCCTCCAGAGAGTGTACCAAATGTCAGTATGGAAGACATCTTGATGTCCCACTCAGTCTGATTCAGCAAGTTAGGCTTCACCAAGGACCCGTTTCCAACCTGGGAAGCCACATCTCCCCAACCCTAACCCTAACTTGATACTTTACCTGATTTTCTTGTTGAAATGTAACAACCCCCCATCCTCATGTTCTACTAAAAGACAGTAGGCACACAATTCATTTTGCCCTCTCAGTCTGTTTCACCATGCTTGGCTTCAGCAACACCCTGTTTCCATTCTGGGAGGCCATGTCTCCCGACCGCTAACCCTAACTTGGGTCTTAACCCTAATTTTTTCTTTGGACTGAAACATTTCCCTGTCCACATGGTGTACGAACTGGCAGTATGTTATACTCCGGATGGCCTACTCAGTCTGTTTTACCAATCTAGGCTTCGCCAAAACCCTGGTTACATCCTGGGAAGCCAAGTCTCCCCAACCCTAACCCTAATTTGAGTCTCAGGCCTCATTTCCTTTTGGGACTGAAACATACCGCCGTCCACAGAGTGTACCAAATGTCAGTATGGAAGACATCTTGATGTCCCACTCAGTCTGATTCAGCAAGTTAGGCTTCACCAAGGACCCGTTTCCAACCTGGCAAGCCACATCTCCCCAACCCTAACCCTAACTTGAGACTTAACCTGATTTTCTTGTGCAAATGTAACAAACCCCCATCCTCATGTTGTACTAAAAGACAGTAGGCACACAATTCCTTTGGCCCTCTCAGTCTGTTTCACCATGCTTGGCTTCAGCAACACCCTGTTTCCATTCTGGAAAGCCATGTCTCCTGACAGCTAACCCTAACTTGGGTCTTAACCCTAATTTTCTCTTTGGACTGAAACATTTCCCTGTCCACATGGTGTACTAACTGGCAGTATGTTATACTCCGGATGGCCTACTCAGTCTGTTTTACCAATCTAGGCTTCGCCAAAACCCTGGTTACATCCTGGGAAGCCAAGTCTCCCCAACCCTAACCCTAATTTGAGTCTCAACCCTCATTTCCTTTTTGGACTGAAACATACCGCCGTCCACAGAGTGTACCAAATGTCAGTATGGAAGACATCTTGATGTCCCACTCAGTCTGATTCAGCAAGTTAGGCTTCACCAAGGACCCGTTTCCAACCTGGGAAGCCACATCTCCCCAACCCTAACCCTAACTTGAGACTTTACCTGATTTTCTTGTGCAAATGTAACAAACCCCCATCCTCATGTTGTACTAAAAGACAGTAGGTACACAATTCCTTTGGCCCTCTCAGTCTGTTTCACCATGCTTGGCTTCAGCAACACCCTGTTTCCATTCTGGGAGGCCATGTCTCCTGACAGCTAACCCTAACTTGGGTCTTAACCCTAATTTTCTCTTTGGACTGAAACATTTCCCTGTCCACATGGGGTACTAACTGGCAGTATGTTATACTCCTGAATGCCTACTCAGTCTGTTTTACCAATCTAGGCTTCACCAAAACCCTGGTTACATCCTGGGAAGCCAAGTCTCCCCAACCCTAACCCTAATTTGAGTCTCAGGCCTCATTTCCTTTTGGGACTGAAACATACCGCCGTCCACAGAGTGTACCAAATGTCAGTATGGAAGACATCTTGATGTCCCACTCAGTCTGATTCAGAAAGTTAGGCTTCACCAAGGACCCGTTTCCAACCTGGCAAGCCACATCTCCCCAACCCTAACCCTAACTTGAGACTTAACCTGATTTTCTTGTGCAAATGTAACAAACCCCCATCCTCATGTTGTACTAAAAGACAGTAGGCACACAATTCCTTTGGCCCTCTCAGTCTGTTTCACCATGCTTGGCTTCAGCAACACCCTGTTTCCATTCTGGAAAGCCATGTCTCCTGACAGCTAACCCTAACTTGGGTCTTAACCCTAATTTTCTCTTTGGACTGAAACATTTCCCTGTCCACATGGTGTACTAACTGGCAGTATGTTATACTCCGGATGGCCTACTCAGTCTGTTTTACCAATCTAGGCTTCGCCAAAACCCTGGTTACATCCTGGGAAGCCAAATCTCCCCAACCCTAACCCTAATTTGAGTCTCAACCCTCATTTCCTTTTTGGACTGAAACATCCCGCCGTCCACAGAGTGTACCAAATGTCAGTATGGAAGACATCTTGATGTCCCACTCAGTCTGATTCAGCAAGTTAGGCTTCACCAAGGACCCGTTTCCAACCTGGGAAGCCACATCTCCCCAACCCTAACCCTAACTTGAGACTTTACCTGATTTTCTTGTGCAAATGTAACAAACCCCCATCCTCATGTTGTACTAAAAGACAGTAGGTACACAATTCCTTTGGCCCTCTCAGTCTGTTTCACCATGCTTGGCTTCAGCAACACCCTGTTTCCATTCTGGGAGGCCATGTCTCCTGACAGCTAACCCTAACTTGGGTCTTAACCCTAATTTTCTCTTTGGACTGAAACATTTCCCTGTCCACATGGGGTACTAACTGGCAGTATGTTATACTCCTGAATGCCTACTCAGTCTGTTTTACCAATCTAGGCTTCACCAAAACCCTGGTTACATCCTGGGAAGCCAAGTCTCCCCAACCCTAACCCTAATTTGAGTCTCAACCCTCATTTCCTTTTTGGACTGAAACATACCGCCGTCCACAGATTGTGCCAAATGTAAGTATGGAAGACATCTTGATGCCCCACTCAGTCTGATTCAGGAAGTTAAGCTTCACCAAGGACCCGTTTCCAACCTGGGAAGCCACATCTCCCCAACCCTAACCCTAACTTGAGACTTAACCTGATTTTCTTGTGCAAATGTAACAAACCCCCATCCTCATGTTGTACTAAAAGACAGTAGGCACACAATTCCTTTGGCCCTCTCAGTCTGTTTCACCATGCTTGGCTTCAGCAACACCCTGTTTCCATTCTGGGAAGCCATGTCTCCTGACAGCTAACCCTAACTTGGGTCTTAACCCTAATTTTCTCTTTGGACTGAAACATTTCCCTGTCCACATGGTGTACTAACTGGCAGTATGTTATACTCCTGAATGCCTACTCAGTCTGTTTTACCAATCTAGGCTTCACCAAAACCCCGGTTACATCCTGGGAAGCCAAGTCTCCCCAACCCTAACCCTAATTTGAGTCTCAGGCCTCATTTCCTTTTGGGACTGAAACGTACTGCAGTCCACAGAGTGTACCAAATGTAAGTATGGAAGACATCTTGATGCCCCACTCAGTCTGATTCAGCAAGTTAGGCTTCACCAAGGACCCGTTTCCAACCTGGGAAGCCACATCTCCCCAACCCTAACCCTAACTTGAGACTTTACCTGATTTTCTTGTTGAAATGTAACAACCCCCCATCCTCATGTTCTACTAAAAGACAGTAGGCACACAATTCATTTTGCCCTCTCAGTCTGTTTCACCATGCTTGGCTTCAGCAACACCCTGTTTCCATTCTGGGAGGCCATGTCTCCTGACCGCTAACCCTAACTTGGGTCTTAACCCTAATTTTTTCTTTGGACTGAAACATTTCCCTGTCCACATGGTGTACTAACTGGCAGTATGTTATACTCCAGATGGCCTACTCAGTCTGTTTTACCAATCTAGGCTTCGCCAAAACCCTGGTTACATCCTGGGAAGCCAAGTCTCCCCAACCCTAACCCTAATTTGAGTCTCAGGCCTCATTTCCTTTTGGGACTGAAACATACCGCCCTCCAGAGAGTGTACCAAATGTCAGTATGGAAGACATCTTGATGTCCCACTCAGTCTGATTCAGCAAGTTAGGCTTCACCAAGGACCCGTTTCCAACCTGGGAAGCCACATCTCCACAACCCTAACCCTAACTTGATACTTTACCTGATTTTCTTGTTGAAATGTAACAACCCCCCATCCTCATGTTCTACTAAAAGACAGTAGGCACACAATTCCTTTTGCCCTCTCAGTCTGTTTCACCATGCTTGGCTTCAGCAACACCCTGTTTCCATTCTGGGAGGCCATGTCTCCTGACCGCTAACCCTAACTTGGGTCTTAACCCTAATTTTTTCTTTGGACTGAAACATTTCCCTGTCCACATGGTGTACTAACTGGCAGTATGTTATACTACGGATGGCCTACTCAGTCTGTTTTACCAATCTAGGCTTCGCCAAAACCCTGGTTACATCCTGGGAAGCCAAGTCTCCCCAACCCTAACCCTAATTTGAGTCTCAGGCCTCATTTCCTTTTTGGACTGAAACATACCGCCGTCCACAGAGTGTACCAAATGTCAGTATGGAAGACATCTTGATGTCCCACTCAGTCTGATTCAGCAAGTTAGGCTTCACCAAGGACCCGTTTCCAACCTGGGAAGCCACATCTCCCCAACCCTAACCCTAACTTGAGACTTTACCTGATTTTCTTGTGCAAATGTAACAAACCCCCATCCTCATGTTGTACTAAAAGACAGTAGGTACACAATTCCTTTGGCCCTCTCAGTCTGTTTCACCATGCTTGGCTTCAGCAACACCCTGTTTCCATTCTGGGAGGCCATGTCTCCTGACAGCTAACCCTAACTTGGGTCTTAACCCTAATTTTCTCTTTGGACTGAAACATTTCCCTGTCCACATGGTGTACTAACTGGCAGTATGTTATACTCCTGAATGCCTACTCAGTCTGTTTTACCAATCTAGGCTTCACCAAAACCCTGGTTACATCCTGGGAAGCCAAGTCTCCCCAACCCTAACCCTAATTTGAGTCTCAACCCTCATTTCCTTTTTGGACTGAAACATACCGCCGTCCACAGATTGTGCCAAATGTAAGTATGGAAGACATCTTGATGCCCCACTCAGTCTGATTCAGGAAGTTAAGCTTCACCAAGGACCCGTTTCCAACCTGGGAAGCCACATCTCCCCAACCCTAACCCTAACTTGAGACTTAACCTGATTTTCTTGTGCAAATGTAACAAACCCCCATCCTCATGTTGTACTAAAAGACAGTAGGCACACAATTCCTTTGGCCCTCTCAGTCTGTTTCACCATGCTTGGCTTCAGCAACACCCTGTTTCCATTCTGGGAAGCCATGTCTCCTGACAGCTAACCCTAACTTGGGTCTTAACCCTAATTTTCTCTTTGGACTGAAACATTTCCCTGTCCACATGGTGTACTAACTGGCAGTATGTTATACTCCTGAATGCCTACTCAGTCTGTTTTACCAATCTAGGCTTCACCAAAACCCCGGTTACATCCTGGGAAGCCAAGTCTCCCCAACCCTAACCCTAATTTGAGTCTCAGGCCTCATTTCCTTTTGGGACTGAAACGTACTGCGGTCCACAGAGTGTACCAAATGTAAGTATGGAAGACATCTTGATGCCCCACTCAGTCTGATTCAGCAAGTTAGGCTTCACCAAGGACCCGTTTCCAACCTGGCAAGCCACATCTCCCCAACCCTAACCCTAACTTGAGACTTTACCTGATTTTCTTGTTGAAATGTAACAAACCCCCATCCTCATGTTCTACTAAAAGACAGTAGGCACACAATTCATTTTGCCCTCTCAGTCTGTTTCACCATGCTTGGCTTCAGCAACACCCTGTTTCCATTCTGGGAAGCCATGTCTCCTGACAGCTAACCCTAACTTGGGTCTTAACCCTAATTTTCTCTTTGGACTGAAACATGTCCCTGTCAACATGGTGTACTCACTGGCAGTATGTTATACTCCGGATGGCCTACTCAGTCTGTTTTACCAATCTAGGCTTCGCCAAAACCCTGGTTACATCCTGGGAAACCAAGTCTCCCCAACCCTAACCCTAATTTGAGTCTCAGGCCTCATTTCCTTTTGGGACTGAAACATACCGCCGTCCACAGAGTGTACCAAATGTCAGTATGGAAGACATCTTGATGTCCCACTCAGTCTGATTCAGCAAGTTAGGCTTCACCAAGGACCCGTTTCCAACCTGGAAAGCCACATCTCCCCAACCCTAACCCTAACTTGAGACTTAACCTGATTTTCTTGTGCAAATGTAACAAACCCCCATCCTCATGTTGTACTAAAAGACAGTAGGCACACAATTCCTTTGGCCCTCTCAGTCTGTTTCACCATGCTTGGCTTCAGCAACACCCTGTTTCCATTCTGGAAAGCCATGTCTCCTGACAGCTAACCCTAACTTGGGTCTTAACCCTAATTTTCTCTTTGGACTGAAACATTTCCCTGTCCACATGGTGTACTAACTGGCAGTATGTTATACTCCGGATGGCCTACTCAGTCTGTTTTACCAATCTAGGCTTCGCCAAAACCCTGGTTACATCCTGGGAAGCCAAGTCTCCCCAACCCTAACCCTAATTTGAGTCTCAGGCCTAATTTCCTTTTTGGACTGAAACATACCGCCCTCCAGAGAGTGTACCAAATGTCAGTATGGAAGACATCTTGATGTCCCACTCAGTCTGATTCAGCAAGTTAGGCTTCACCAAGGACCTGTTTCCAACCTGGGAAGCCACATCTCCCCAACCCTAACCCTAACTTGATACTTTACCTGATTTTCTTGTTGAAATGTAACAACCCCCCATCCTCATGTTCTACTAAAAGACAGTAGGCACACAATTCATTTTGCCCTCTCAGTCTGTTTCACCATGCTTGGCTTCAGCAACACCCTGTTTCCATTCTGGGAGGCCATGTCTCCCGACCGCTAACCCTAACTTGGGTCTTAACCCTAATTTTTTCTTTGGACTGAAACATTTCCCTGTCCACATGGTGTACGAACTGGCAGTATGTTATACTACGGATGGCCTACTCAGTCTGTTTTACAAATCTAGGCTTCGCCAAAACCCTGGTTACATCCTGGGAAGCCAAGTCTCCCCAACCCTAACCCTAATTTGAGTCTCAGGCCTAATTTCCTTTTTGGACTGAAACATACCGCCGTCCACAGAGTGTACCAAATGTCAGTATGGAAGACATCTTGATGTCCCACTCAGTCTGATTCAGCAAGTTAGGCTTCACCAAGGACCCGTTTCCAACCTGGGAAGCCACATCTCCCCAACCCTAACCCTATCTTGAGACTTAACCTGATTTTCTTGTTGAACTGTAACAACCCCCCATCCTCATGTTCTACTAAAAGACAGTAGGCACACAATTCCTTTTACCCTCTCAGTCTGTTTCACCATGCTTGGCTTCAGCAACACCCTGTTTCCATTCTGGGAGGCCATGTCTCCTGACCACTAACCCTAACTTGGGTCTTAACCCTAATTTTTTCTTTGGACTGAAACATTTCCCTGTCCACATGGTGTACTAACTGGCAGTATGTTATACTACGGATGGCCTACTCAGTCTGTTTTACAAATCTAGGCTTCGCCAAAACCCTGGTTACATCCTGGGAAGCCAAGTCTCCCCAACCCTAACCCTAATTTGAGTCTCAGGCCTAATTTCCTTTTTGGACTGAAACATACCGCCCTCCAGAGAGTGTACCAAATGTCAGTATGGAAGACATCTTGATGTCCCACTCAGTCTGATTCAGCAAGTTAGGCTTCACCAAGGACCTGTTTCCAACCTGGGAAGCCACATCTCCCCAACCCTAACCCTAACTTGATACTTTACCTGATTTTCTTGTTGAAATGTAACAACCCCCCATCCTCATGTTCTACTAAAAGACAGTAGGCACACAATTCATTTTGCCCTCTCAGTCTGTTTCACCATGCTTGGCTTCAGCAACACCCTGTTTCCATTCTGGGAGGCCATGTCTCCCGACCGCTAACCCTAACTTGGGTCTTAACCCTAATTTTTTCTTTGGACTGAAACATTTCCCTGTCCACATGGTGTACGAACTGGCAGTATGTTATACTACGGATGGCCTACTCAGTCTGTTTTACAAATCTAGGCTTCGCCAAAACCCTGGTTACATCCTGGGAAGCCAAGTCTCCCCAACCCTAACCCTAATTTGAGTCTCAGGCCTAATTTCCTTTTTGGACTGAAACATACCGCCGTCCACAGAGTGTACCAAATGTCAGTATGGAAGACATCTTGATGTCCCACTCAGTCTGATTCAGCAAGTTAGGCTTCACCAAGGACCCGTTTCCAACCTGGGAAGCCACATCTCCCCAACCCTAACCCTATCTTGAGACTTAACCTGATTTTCTTGTTGAACTGTAACAACCCCCCATCCTCATGTTCTACTAAAAGACAGTAGGCACACAATTCCTTTTACCCTCTCAGTCTGTTTCACCATGCTTGGCTTCAGCAACACCCTGTTTCCATTCTGGGAGGCCATGTCTCCTGACCGCTAACCCTAACTTGGGTCTTAACCCTAATTTTTTCTTTGGACTGAAACATTTCCCTGTCCACATGGTGTACTAACTGGCAGTATGTTATACTACGGATGGCCTACTCAGTCTGTTTTACCAATCTAGGCTTCGCCAAAACCCTGGTTACATCCTGGGAAGCCAAGTCTCCCCAACCCTAACCCTAATTTGAGTCTCAGGCCTCATTTCCTTTTTGGACTGAAACATACCGCCGTCCACAGAGTGTACCAAATGTCAGTATGGAAGACATCTTGATGTCCCACTCAGTCTGATTCAGCAAGTTAGGCTTCACCAAGGACCCGTTTCCAACCTGGGAAGCCACATCTCCCCAACCCTAACCCTAACTTGAGACTTTACCTGATTTTCTTGTGCAAATGTAACAAACCCCCATCCTCATGTTGTACTAAAAGACAGTAGGTACACAATTCCTTTGGCCCTCTCAGTCTGTTTCACCATGCTTGGCTTCAGCAACACCCTGTTTCCATTCTGGGAGGCCATGTCTCCTGACAGCTAACCCTAACTTGGGTCTTAACCCTAATTTTCTCTTTGGACTGAAACATTTCCCTGTCCACATGGTGTACTAACTGGCAGTATGTTATACTCCTGAATGCCTACTCAGTCTGTTTTACCAATCTAGGCTTCACCAAAACCCTGGTTACATCCTGGGAAGCCAAGTCTCCCCAACCCTAACCCTAATTTGAGTCTCAACCCTCATTTCCTTTTTGGACTGAAACATACCGCCGTCCACAGATTGTGCCAAATGTAAGTATGGAAGACATCTTGATGCCCCACTCAGTCTGATTCAGGAAGTTAAGCTTCACCAAGGACCCGTTTCCAACCTGGGAAGCCACATCTCCCCAACCCTAACCCTAACTTGAGACTTAACCTGATTTTCTTGTGCAAATGTAACAAACCCCCATCCTCATGTTGTACTAAAAGACAGTAGGCACACAATTCCTTTGGCCCTCTCAGTCTGTTTCACCATGCTTGGCTTCAGCAACACCCTGTTTCCATTCTGGGAAGCCATGTCTCCTGACAGCTAACCCTAACTTGGGTCTTAACCCTAATTTTCTCTTTGGACTGAAACATTTCCCTGTCCACATGGTGTACTAACTGGCAGTATGTTATACTCCTGAATGCCTACTCAGTCTGTTTTACCAATCTAGGCTTCACCAAAACCCCGGTTACATCCTGGGAAGCCAAGTCTCCCCAACCCTAACCCTAATTTGAGTCTCAGGCCTCATTTCCTTTTGGGACTGAAACGTACTGCGGTCCACAGAGTGTACCAAATGTAAGTATGGAAGACATCTTGATGCCCCACTCAGTCTGATTCAGCAAGTTAGGCTTCACCAAGGACCCGTTTCCAACCTGGCAAGCCACATCTCCCCAACCCTAACCCTAACTTGAGACTTTACCTGATTTTCTTGTTGAAATGTAACAAACCCCCATCCTCATGTTCTACTAAAAGACAGTAGGCACACAATTCATTTTGCCCTCTCAGTCTGTTTCACCATGCTTGGCTTCAGCAACACCCTGTTTCCATTCTGGGAAGCCATGTCTCCTGACAGCTAACCCTAACTTGGGTCTTAACCCTAATTTTCTCTTTGGACTGAAACATGTCCCTGTCAACATGGTGTACTCACTGGCAGTATGTTATACTCCGGATGGCCTACTCAGTCTGTTTTACCAATCTAGGCTTCGCCAAAACCCTGGTTACATCCTGGGAAACCAAGTCTCCCCAACCCTAACCCTAATTTGAGTCTCAGGCCTCATTTCCTTTTGGGACTGAAACATACCGCCGTCCACAGAGTGTACCAAATGTCAGTATGGAAGACATCTTGATGTCCCACTCAGTCTGATTCAGCAAGTTAGGCTTCACCAAGGACCCGTTTCCAACCTGGAAAGCCACATCTCCCCAACCCTAACCCTAACTTGAGACTTAACCTGATTTTCTTGTGCAAATGTAACAAACCCCCATCCTCATGTTGTACTAAAAGACAGTAGGCACACAATTCCTTTGGCCCTCTCAGTCTGTTTCACCATGCTTGGCTTCAGCAACACCCTGTTTCCATTCTGGAAAGCCATGTCTCCTGACAGCTAACCCTAACTTGGGTCTTAACCCTAATTTTCTCTTTGGACTGAAACATTTCCCTGTCCACATGGTGTACTAACTGGCAGTATGTTATACTCCGGATGGCCTACTCAGTCTGTTTTACCAATCTAGGCTTCGCCAAAACCCTGGTTACATCCTGGGAAGCCAAGTCTCCCCAACCCTAACCCTAATTTGAGTCTCAGGCCTAATTTCCTTTTTGGACTGAAACATACCGCCCTCCAGAGAGTGTACCAAATGTCAGTATGGAAGACATCTTGATGTCCCACTCAGTCTGATTCAGCAAGTTAGGCTTCACCAAGGACCCGTTTCCAACCTGGGAAGCCACATCTCCCCAACCCTAACCCTAACTTGATACTTTACCTGATTTTCTTGTTGAAATGTAACAACCCCCCATCCTCATGTTCTACTAAAAGACAGTAGGCACACAATTCATTTTGCCCTCTCAGTCTGTTTCACCATGCTTGGCTTCAGCAACACCCTGTTTCCATTCTGGGAGGCCATGTCTCCCGACCGCTAACCCTAACTTGGGTCTTAACCCTAATTTTTTCTTTGGACTGAAACATTTCCCTGTCCACATGGTGTACGAACTGGCAGTATGTTATACTACGGATGGCCTACTCAGTCTGTTTTACAAATCTAGGCTTCGCCAAAACCCTGGTTACATCCTGGGAAGCCAAGTCTCCCCAACCCTAACCCTAATTTGAGTCTCAGGCCTAATTTCCTTTTTGGACTGAAACATACCGCCGTCCACAGAGTGTACCAAATGTCAGTATGGAAGACATCTTGATGTCCCACTCAGTCTGATTCAGCAAGTTAGGCTTCACCAAGGACCCGTTTCCAACCTGGGAAGCCACATCTCCCCAACCCTAACCCTATCTTGAGACTTAACCTGATTTTCTTGTTGAACTGTAACAACCCCCCATCCTCATGTTCTACTAAAAGACAGTAGGCACACAATTCCTTTTACCCTCTCAGTCTGTTTCACCATGCTTGGCTTCAGCAACACCCTGTTTCCATTCTGGGAAGCCATGTCTCCTGACAGCTAACCCTAACTTGGGTCTTAACCCTAATTTTCTCTTTGGACTGAAACATGTCCCTGTCAACATGGTGTACTCACTGGCAGTATGTTATACTCCGGATGGCCTACTCAGTCTGTTTTACCAATCTAGGCTTCGCCAAAACCCTGGTTACATCCTGGGAAGCCAAGTCTCCCCAACCCTAACCCTAATTTGAGTCTCAGGCCTCATTTCCTTTTGGGACTGAAACATACCGCCGTCCACAGAGTGTACCAAATGTCAGTATGGAAGACATCTTGATGTCCCACTCAGTCTGATTCAGCAAGTTAGGCTTCACCAAGGACCCGTTTCCAACCTGGAAAGCCACATCTCCCCAACCCTAACCCTAACTTGAGACTTAACCTGATTTTCTTGTGCAAATGTAACAAACCCCCATCCTCATGTTGTACTAAAAGACAGTAGGCACACAATTCCTTTGGCCCTCTCAGTCTGTTTCACCATGCTTGGCTTCAGCAACACCCTGTTTCCATTCTGGAAAGCCATGTCTCCTGACAGCTAACCCTAACTTGGGTCTTAACCCTAATTTTCTCTTTGGACTGAAACATTTCCCTGTCCACATGGTGTACTAACTGGCAGTATGTTATACTCCGGATGGCCTACTCAGTCTGTTTTACCAATCTAGGCTTCGCCAAAACCCTGGTTACATCCTGGGAAGCCAAGTCTCCCCAACCCTAACCCTAATTTGAGTCTCAGGCCTCATTTCCTTTTGGGACTGAAACGTACTGCGGTCCACAGAGTGTACCAAATGTAAGTATGGAAGACATCTTGATGCCCCACTCAGTCTGATTCAGCAAGTTAGGCTTCACCAAGGACCCGTTTCCAACCTGGGAAGCCACATCTCCCCAACCCTAACCCTAACTTGAGACTTAACCTGATTTTCTTGTGCAAATGTAACAAACCCCCATCCTCATGTTGTACTAAAATCCAGTAGGCACACAATTCCTTTGGCCCTCTCAGTCTGTTTCACCATGCTTGGCTTCAGCAACACCCTGTTTCCATTCTGGGAAGCCATGTCTCCTGACAGCTAACCCTAACTTGGGTCTTAACCCTAATTTTCTCTTTGGACTGAAACATTTCCCTGTCCACATGGTGTACTAACTGGCAGTATGTTATACTACGGATGGCCTACTCAGTCTGTTTTACCAATCTAGGCTTCGCCAAAACCCTGGTTACATCCTGGGAAGCCAAGTCTCCCCAACCCTAACCCTAATTTGAGTCTCAGGCCTCATTTCCTTTTTGGACTGAAACATACCGCCGTCCACAGAGTGTACCAAATGTCAGTATGGAAGACATCTTGATGTCCCACTCAGTCTGATTCAGCAAGTTAGGCTTCACCAAGGACCCGTTTCCAACCTGGGAAGCCACATCTCCCCAACCCTAACCCTAACTTGAGACTTAACCTGATTTTCTTGTGCAAATGTAACAAACCCCCATCCTCATGTTGTACTAAAAGACAGTAGGCACACAATTCCTTTTGCCCTCTCAGTCTGTTTCACCATGCTTGGCTTCAGCAACACCCTGTTTCCATTCTGGGAGGCCATGTCTCCTGACCGCTAACCCTAACTTGGGTCTTAACCCTAATTTTTTCTTTGGACTGAAACATTTCCCTGTCCACATGGTGTACTAACTGGCAGTATGTTATACTCCGGATGGCCTACTCAGTCTGTTTTACCAATCTAGGCTTCGCCAAAACCCTGGTTACATCCTGGGAAGCCAAGTCTCCCCAACCCTAACCCTAATTTGAGTCTCAGGCCTCATTTCCTTTTTGGACTGAAACATACCGCCGTCCACAGAGTGTACCAAATGTCAGTATGGAAGACATCTTGATGTCCCACTCAGTCTGATTCAGCAAGTTAGGCTTCACCAAGGACCCGTTTCCAACCTGGCAAGCCACATCTCCCCAACCCTAACCCTAACTTGAGACTTAACCTGATTTTCTTGTGCAAATGTAACAAACCCCCATCCTCATGTTGTACTAAAAGACAGTAGGTACACAATTCCTTTGGCCCTCTCAGTCTGTTTCACCATGCTTGGCTTCAGCAACACCCTGTTTCCATTCTGGGAGGCCATGTCTCCTGACAGCTAACCCTAACTTGGGTCTTAACCCTAATTTTCTCTTTGGACTGAAACATTTCCCTGTCCACATGGTGTACTAACTGGCAGTATGTTATACTCCTGAATGCCTACTCAGTCTGTTTTACCAATCTAGGCTTCACCAAAACCCTGGTTACATCCTGGGAAGCCAAGTCTCCCCAACCCTAACCCTAATTTGAGTCTCAACCCTCATTTCCTTTTTGGACTGAAACATACCGCCGTCCACAGATTGTGCCAAATGTAAGTATGGAAGACATCTTGATGCCCCACTCAGTCTGATTCAGCAAGTTAAGCTTCACCAAGGACCCGTTTCCAACCTGGGAAGCCACATCTCCCCAACCCTAACCCTAACTTGAGACTTAACCTGATTTTCTTGTGCAAATGTAACAAACCCCCATCCTCATGTTGTACTAAAAGACAGTAGGCACACAATTCCTTTGGCCCTCTCAGTCTGTTTCACCATGCTTGGCTTCAGCAACACCCTGTTTCTATTCTGGGAAGCCATGTCTCCTGACAGCTAACCCTAACTTGGGTCTTAACCCTAATTTTCTCTTTGGACTGAAACATTTCCCTGTCCACATGGTGTACTAACTGGCAGTATGTTATACTCCTGAATGCCTACTCAGTCTGTTTTACCAATCTAGGCTTCACCAAAACCCCGGTTACATCCTGGGAAGCCAAGTCTCCCCAACCCTAACCCTAATTTGAGTCTCAGGCCTCATTTCCTTTTGGGACTGAAACGTACTGCGGTCCACAGAGTGTACCAAATGTAAGTATGGAAGACATCTTGATGCCCCACTCAGTCTGATTCAGCAAGTTAGGCTTCACCAAGGACCCGTTTCCAACCTGGGAAGCCACATCTCCCCAACCCTAACCCTAACTTGAGACTTAACCTGATTTTCTTGTGCAAATGTAACAACCCCCCATCCTCATGTTCTACTAAAAGACAGTAGACACACAATTCATTTTGCCCTCTCAGTCTGTTTCACCATGCTTGGCTTCAGCAACACCCTGTTTCCATTCTGGGAGGCCATGTCTCCTGACCGCTAACCCTAAGTTGGGTCTTAACCCTAATTTTTTCTTTGGACTGAAACATTTCCCTGTCCACATGGTGTACTAACTGGCAGTATGTTATACTCCGGATGGCCTACTCAGTCTGTTTTACCAATCTAGGCTTCGCCAAAACCCTGGTTACATCCTGGGAAGCCAAGTCTCCCCAACCCTAACCCTAATTTGAGTCTCAGGCCTAATTTCCTTTTTGGACTGAAACATACCGCCCTCCAGAGAGTGTACCAAATGTCAGTATGGAAGACATCTTGATGTCCCACTCAGTCTGATTCAGCAAGTTAGGCTTCACCAAGGACCCGTTTCCAACCTGGGAAGCCACATCTCCCCAACCCTAACCCTAACTTGAGACTTAACCTGATTTTCTTGTGCAAATGTAACAAACCCCCATCCTCATGTTGTACTAAAAGACAGTAGGCACACAATTCCTTTTGCCCTCTCAGTCTGTTTCACCATGCTTGGCTTCAGCAACACCCTGTTTCCATTCTGGGAGGCCATGTCTCCTGACCGCTAACCCTAACTTGGGTCTTAACCCTAATTTTTTCTTTGGACTGAAACATTTCCCTGTCCACATGGTGTACTAACTGGCAGTATGTTATACTACGGATGGCCTACTCAGTCTGTTTTACCAATCTAGGCTTCGCCAAAACCCTGGTTACATCCTGGGAAGCCAAGTCTCCCCAACCCTAACCCTAATTTGAGTCTCAGGCCTCATTTCCTTTTTGGACTGAAACATACCGCCGTCCACAGAGTGTACCAAATGTCAGTATGGAAGACATCTTGATGTCCCACTCAGTCTGATTCAGCAAGTTAGGCTTCACCAAGGACCCGTTTCCAACCTGGGAAGCCACATCTCCCCAACCCTAACCCTAACTTGAGACTTTACCTGATTTTCTTGTGCAAATGTAACAAACCCCCATCCTCATGTTGTACTAAAAGACAGTAGGTACACAATTCCTTTGGCCCTCTCAGTCTGTTTCACCATGCTTGGCTTCAGCAACACCCTGTTTCCATTCTGGGAGGCCATGTCTCCTGACAGCTAACCCTAACTTGGGTCTTAACCCTAATTTTCTCTTTGGACTGAAACATTTCCCTGTCCACATGGTGTACTAACTGGCAGTATGTTATACTCCTGAATGCCTACTCAGTCTGTTTTACCAATCTAGGCTTCACCAAAACCCTGGTTACATCCTGGGAAGCCAAGTCTCCCCAACCCTAACCCTAATTTGAGTCTCAACCCTCATTTCCTTTTTGGACTGAAACATACCGCCGTCCACAGATTGTGCCAAATGTAAGTATGGAAGACATCTTGATGCCCCACTCAGTCTGATTCAGGAAGTTAAGCTTCACCAAGGACCCGTTTCCAACCTGGGAAGCCACATCTCCCCAACCCTAACCCTAACTTGAGACTTAACCTGATTTTCTTGTGCAAATGTAACAAACCCCCATCCTCATGTTGTACTAAAAGACAGTAGGCACACAATTCCTTTGGCCCTCTCAGTCTGTTTCACCATGCTTGGCTTCAGCAACACCCTGTTTCCATTCTGGGAAGCCATGTCTCCTGACAGCTAACCCTAACTTGGGTCTTAACCCTAATTTTCTCTTTGGACTGAAACATTTCCCTGTCCACATGGTGTACTAACTGGCAGTATGTTATACTCCTGAATGCCTACTCAGTCTGTTTTACCAATCTAGGCTTCACCAAAACCCTGGTTACATCCTGGGAAGCCAAGTCTCCCCAACCCTAACCCTAATTTGAGTCTCAGGCCTCATTTCCTTTTGAGACTGAAACGTACTGCGGTCCACAGAGTGTACCAAATGTAAGTATGGAAGACATCTTGATGCCCCACTCAGTCTGATTCAGCAAGTTAGGCTTCACCAAGGACCCGTTTCCAACCTGGGAAGCCACATCTCCCCAACCCTAACCCTAACTTGAGACTTTACCTGATTTTCTTGTTGAAATGTAACAACCCCCCATCCTCATGTTCTACTAAAAGACAGTAGGCACACAATTCATTTTGCCCTCTCAGTCTGTTTCACCATGCTTGGCTTCAGCAACACCCTGTTTCCATTCTGGGAGGCCATGTCTCCTGACCGCTAACCCTAAGTTGGGTCTTAACCCTAATTTTTTCTTTGGACTGAAACATTTCCCTGTCCACATGGTGTACTAACTGGCAGTATGTTATACTCCGGATGGCCTACTCAGTCTGTTTTACCAATCTAGGCTTCGCCAAAACCCTGGTTACATCCTGGGAAGCCAAGTCTCCCCAACCCTAACCCTAATTTGAGTCTCAGGCCTAATTTCCTTTTTGGACTGAAACATACCGCCCTCCAGAGAGTGTACCAAATGTCAGTATGGAAGACATCTTGATGTCCCACTCAGTCTGATTCAGCAAGTTAGGCTTCACCAAGGACCCGTTTCCAACCTGGGAAGCCACATCTCCCCAACCCTAACCCTAACTTGATACTTTACCTGATTTTCTTGTTGAAATGTAACAACCCCCCATCCTCATGTTCTACTAAAAGACAGTAGGCACACAATTCATTTTGCCCTCTCAGTCTGTTTCACCATGCTTGGCTTCAGCAACACCCTGTTTCCATTCTGGGAGGCCATGTCTCCCGACCGCTAACCCTAACTTGGGTCTTAACCCTAATTTTCTCTTTGGACTGAAACATTTCCCTGTCCACATGGTGTACTAACTGGCAGTATGTTATACTACGGATGGCCTACTCAGTCTGTTTTACCAATCTAGGCTTCGCCAAAACCCTGCTTACATCCTGGGAAGCCAAGTCTCCCCAACCCTAACCCTAATTTGAGTCTCAGGCCTCATTTCCTTTTGGGACTGAAACATACTGCGGTCCACAGAGTGTGCCAAATGTAAGTATGGAAGACATCTTGATGCCCCACTCAGTCTGATTCAGGAAGTTAAGCTTCACCAAGGACCCGTTTCCAACCAGGGAAGCCACATCTCCCCAACCCTAACCCTAACTTGAGACTTAACCTGATTTTCTTGTGCAAATGTAACAAACCCCCATCCTCATGTTGTACTAAAATCCAGTAGGCACACAATTCCTTTGGCCCTCTCAGTCTGTTTCACCATGCTTGGCTTCAGCAACACCCTGTTTCCATTCTGGGAAGCCATGTCTCCTGACAGCTAACCCTAACTTGGGTCTTAACCCTAATTTTCTCTTTGGACTGAAACATTTCCCTGTCCACATGGTGTACTAACTGGCAGTATGTTATACTACGGATGGCCTACTCAGTCTGTTTTACCAATCTAGGCTTCGCCAAAACCCTGGTTACATCCTGGGAAGCCAAGTCTCCCCAACCCTAACCCTAATTTGAGTCTCAGGCCTCATTTCCTTTTTGGACTGAAACATACCGCCGTCCACAGAGTGTACCAAATGTCAGTATGGAAGACATCTTGATGTCCCACTCAGTCTGATTCAGCAAGTTAGGCTTCACGAAGGACCCGTTTCCAACCTGGGAAGCCACATCTCCCCAACCCTAACCCTAACTTGAGACTTAACCTGATTTTCTTGTGCAAATGTAACAAACCCCCATCCTCATGTTGTACTAAAAGACAGTAGGCACACAATTCCTTTTGCCCTCTCAGTCTGTTTCACCATGCTTGGCTTCAGCAACACCCTGTTTCCATTCTGGGAGGCCATGTCTCCTGACCGCTAACCCTAACTTGGGTCTTAACCCTAATTTTTTCTTTGGACTGAAACATTTCCCTGTCCACATGGTGTACTAACTGGCAGTATGTTATACTACGGATGGCCTACTCAGTCTGTTTTACCAATCTAGGCTTCGCCAAAACCCTGGTTACATCCTGGGAAGCCAAGTCTCCGCAACCCTAACCCTAATTTGAGTCTCAGGCCTCATTTCCTTTTTGGACTGAAACATACCGCCGTCCACAGAGTGTACCAAATGTCAGTATGGAAGACATCTTGATGTCCCACTCAGTCTGATTCAGCAAGTTCGGCTTCACCAAGGACCCGTTTCCAACCTGGGAAGCCACATCTCCCCAACCCTAACCCTAACTTGAGACTTTACCTGATTTTCTTGTGCAAATGTAACAAACCCCCATCCTCATGTTGTACTAAAAGACAGTAGGTACACAATTCCTTTGGCCCTCTCAGTCTGTTTCACCATGCTTGGCTTCAGCAACACCCTGTTTCCATTCTGGGAGGCCATGTCTCCTGACAGCTAACCCTAACTTGGGTCTTAACCCTAATTTTCTCTTTGGACTGAAACATTTCCCTGTCCACATGGTGTACTAACTGGCAGTATGTTATACTCCTGAATGCCTACTCAGTCTGTTTTACCAATCTAGGCTTCACCAAAACCCTGGTTACATCCTGGGAAGCCAAGTCTCCCCAACCCTAACCCTAATTTGAGTCTCAACCCTCATTTCCTTTTTGGACTGAAACATACCGCCGTCCACAGATTGTGCCAAATGTAAGTATGGAAGACATCTTGATGCCCCACTCAGTCTGATTCAGGAAGTTAAGCTTCACCAAGGACCCGTTTCCAACCTGGGAAGCTACATCTCCCCAACCCTAACCCTAACTTGAGACTTAACCTGATTTTCTTGTGCAAATGTAACAAACCCCCATCCTCATGTTGTACTAAAAGACAGTAGGCACACAATTCCTTTGGCCCTCTCAGTCTGTTTCACCATGCTTGGCTTCAGCAACACCCTGTTTCCATTCTGGGAAGCCATGTCTCCTGACAGCTAACCCTAACTTGGGTCTTAACCCTAATTTTCTCTTTGGACTGAAACATTTCCCTGTCCACATGGTGTACTAACTGGCAGTATGTTATACTCCTGAATGCCTACTCAGTCTGTTTTACCAATCTAGGCTTCACCAAAACCCCGGTTACATCCTGGGAAGCCAAGTCTCCCCAACCCTAACCCTAATTTGAGTCTCAGGCCTCATTTCCTTTTGGGACTGAAACGTACTGCGGTCCACAGAGTGTACCAAATGTAAGTATGGAAGACATCTTGATGCCCCACTCAGTCTGATTCAGCAAGTTAGGCTTCACCAAGGACCCGTTTCCAACCTGGGAAGCCACATCTCCCCAACCCTAACCCTAACTTGAGACTTTACCTGATTTTCTTGTTGAAATGTAACAAACCCCCATCCTCATGTTCTACTAAAAGACAGTAGGCACACAATTCATTTTGCCCTCTCAGTCTGTTTCACCATGCTTGGCTTCAGCAACACCCTGTTTTCATTCTGGGAGGCCATGTCTCCTGACAGCTAACCCTAACTTGGGTCTTAACCCTAATTTTTTCTTTGGACTGAAACATTTCCCTGTCCACATGGTGTACTAACTGGCAGTATGTTATACTACGGATGGCCTACTCAGTCTGTTTTACCAATCTAGGCTTCGCCAAAACCCTGGTTACATCCTGGGAAGCCAAGTCTCCCCAACCCTAACCCTAATTTGAGTCTCAGGCCTCATTTCCTTTTTGGACTGAAACATACCGCCCTCCAGAGAGTGTACCAAATGTCAGTATGGAAGACATCTTGATGTCCCACTCAGTCTGATTCAGCAAGTTAGGCTTCACCAAGGACCTGTTTCCAACCTGGGAAGCCACATCTCCCCAACCCTAACCCTAACTTGATACTTTACCTGATTTTCTTGTTGAAATGTAACAACCCCCCATCCTCATGTTCTACTAAAAGACAGTAGGCACACAATTCATTTTGCCCTCTCAGTCTGTTTCACCATGCTTGGCTTCAGCAACACCCTGTTTCCATTCTGGGAGGCCATGTCTCCCGACCGCTAACCCTAACTTGGGTCTTAACCCTAATTTTTTCTTTGGACTGAAACATTTCCCTGTCCACATGGTGTACGAACTGGCAGTATGTTATACTACGGATGGCCTACTCAGTCTGTTTTACAAATCTAGGCTTCGCCAAAACCCTGGTTACATCCTGGGAAGCCAAGTCTCCCCAACCCTAACCCTAATTTGAGTCTCAGGCCTAATTTCCTTTTTGGACTGAAACATACCGCCGTCCACAGAGTGTACCAAATGTCAGTATGGAAGACATCTTGATGTCCCACTCAGTCTGATTCAGCAAGTTAGGCTTCACCAAGGACCCGTTTCCAACCTGGGAAGCCACATCTCCCCAACCCTAACCCTATCTTGAGACTTAACCTGATTTTCTTGTTGAACTGTAACAACCCCCCATCCTCATGTTCTACTAAAAGACAGTAGGCACACAATTCCTTTTACCCTCTCAGTCTGTTTCACCATGCTTGGCTTCAGCAACACCCTGTTTCCATTCTGGGAGGCCATGTCTCCTGACCGCTAACCCTAACTTGGGTCTTAACCCTAATTTTTTCTTTGGACTGAAACATTTCCCTGTCCACATGGTGTACTAACTGGCAGTATGTTATACTACGGATGGCCTACTCAGTCTGTTTTACAAATCTAGGCTTCGCCAAAACCCTGGTTACATCCTGGGAAGCCAAGTCTCCCCAACCCTAACCCTAATTTGAGTCTCAGGCCTAATTTCCTTTTTGGACTGAAACATACCGCCCTCCAGAGAGTGTACCAAATGTCAGTATGGAAGACATCTTGATGTCCCACTCAGTCTGATTCAGCAAGTTAGGCTTCACCAAGGACCTGTTTCCAACCTGGGAAGCCACATCTCCCCAACCCTAACCCTAACTTGATACTTTACCTGATTTTCTTGTTGAAATGTAACAACCCCCCATCCTCATGTTCTACTAAAAGACAGTAGGCACACAATTCATTTTGCCCTCTCAGTCTGTTTCACCATGCTTGGCTTCAGCAACACCCTGTTTCCATTCTGGGAGGCCATGTCTCCCGACCGCTAACCCTAACTTGGGTCTTAACCCTAATTTTTTCTTTGGACTGAAACATTTCCCTGTCCACATGGTGTACGAACTGGCAGTATGTTATACTACGGATGGCCTACTCAGTCTGTTTTACAAATCTAGGCTTCGCCAAAACCCTGGTTACATCCTGGGAAGCCAAGTCTCCCCAACCCTAACCCTAATTTGAGTCTCAGGCCTAATTTCCTTTTTGGACTGAAACATACCGCCGTCCACAGAGTGTACCAAATGTCAGTATGGAAGACATCTTGATGTCCCACTCAGTCTGATTCAGCAAGTTAGGCTTCACCAAGGACCCGTTTCCAACCTGGGAAGCCACATCTCCCCAACCCTAACCCTATCTTGAGACTTAACCTGATTTTCTTGTTGAACTGTAACAACCCCCCATCCTCATGTTCTACTAAAAGACAGTAGGCACACAATTCCTTTTACCCTCTCAGTCTGTTTCACCATGCTTGGCTTCAGCAACACCCTGTTTCCATTCTGGGAGGCCATGTCTCCTGACCGCTAACCCTAACTTGGGTCTTAACCCTAATTTTTTCTTTGGACTGAAACATTTCCCTGTCCACATGGTGTACTAACTGGCAGTATGTTATACTACGGATGGCCTACTCAGTCTGTTTTACCAATCTAGGCTTCGCCAAAACCCTGGTTACATCCTGGGAAGCCAAGTCTCCCCAACCCTAACCCTAATTTGAGTCTCAGGCCTCATTTCCTTTTTGGACTGAAACATACCGCCGTCCACAGAGTGTACCAAATGTCAGTATGGAAGACATCTTGATGTCCCACTCAGTCTGATTCAGCAAGTTAGGCTTCACCAAGGACCCGTTTCCAACCTGGGAAGCCACATCTCCCCAACCCTAACCCTAACTTGAGACTTTACCTGATTTTCTTGTGCAAATGTAACAAACCCCCATCCTCATGTTGTACTAAAAGACAGTAGGTACACAATTCCTTTGGCCCTCTCAGTCTGTTTCACCATGCTTGGCTTCAGCAACACCCTGTTTCCATTCTGGGAGGCCATGTCTCCTGACAGCTAACCCTAACTTGGGTCTTAACCCTAATTTTCTCTTTGGACTGAAACATTTCCCTGTCCACATGGTGTACTAACTGGCAGTATGTTATACTCCTGAATGCCTACTCAGTCTGTTTTACCAATCTAGGCTTCACCAAAACCCTGGTTACATCCTGGGAAGCCAAGTCTCCCCAACCCTAACCCTAATTTGAGTCTCAACCCTCATTTCCTTTTTGGACTGAAACATACCGCCGTCCACAGATTGTGCCAAATGTAAGTATGGAAGACATCTTGATGCCCCACTCAGTCTGATTCAGGAAGTTAAGCTTCACCAAGGACCCGTTTCCAACCTGGGAAGCCACATCTCCCCAACCCTAACCCTAACTTGAGACTTAACCTGATTTTCTTGTGCAAATGTAACAAACCCCCATCCTCATGTTGTACTAAAAGACAGTAGGCACACAATTCCTTTGGCCCTCTCAGTCTGTTTCACCATGCTTGGCTTCAGCAACACCCTGTTTCCATTCTGGGAAGCCATGTCTCCTGACAGCTAACCCTAACTTGGGTCTTAACCCTAATTTTCTCTTTGGACTGAAACATTTCCCTGTCCACATGGTGTACTAACTGGCAGTATGTTATACTCCTGAATGCCTACTCAGTCTGTTTTACCAATCTAGGCTTCACCAAAACCCCGGTTACATCCTGGGAAGCCAAGTCTCCCCAACCCTAACCCTAATTTGAGTCTCAGGCCTCATTTCCTTTTGGGACTGAAACGTACTGCGGTCCACAGAGTGTACCAAATGTAAGTATGGAAGACATCTTGATGCCCCACTCAGTCTGATTCAGCAAGTTAGGCTTCACCAAGGACCCGTTTCCAACCTGGCAAGCCACATCTCCCCAACCCTAACCCTAACTTGAGACTTTACCTGATTTTCTTGTTGAAATGTAACAAACCCCCATCCTCATGTTCTACTAAAAGACAGTAGGCACACAATTCATTTTGCCCTCTCAGTCTGTTTCACCATGCTTGGCTTCAGCAACACCCTGTTTCCATTCTGGGAAGCCATGTCTCCTGACAGCTAACCCTAACTTGGGTCTTAACCCTAATTTTCTCTTTGGACTGAAACATGTCCCTGTCAACATGGTGTACTCACTGGCAGTATGTTATACTCCGGATGGCCTACTCAGTCTGTTTTACCAATCTAGGCTTCGCCAAAACCCTGGTTACATCCTGGGAAACCAAGTCTCCCCAACCCTAACCCTAATTTGAGTCTCAGGCCTCATTTCCTTTTGGGACTGAAACATACCGCCGTCCACAGAGTGTACCAAATGTCAGTATGGAAGACATCTTGATGTCCCACTCAGTCTGATTCAGCAAGTTAGGCTTCACCAAGGACCCGTTTCCAACCTGGAAAGCCACATCTCCCCAACCCTAACCCTAACTTGAGACTTAACCTGATTTTCTTGTGCAAATGTAACAAACCCCCATCCTCATGTTGTACTAAAAGACAGTAGGCACACAATTCCTTTGGCCCTCTCAGTCTGTTTCACCATGCTTGGCTTCAGCAACACCCTGTTTCCATTCTGGAAAGCCATGTCTCCTGACAGCTAACCCTAACTTGGGTCTTAACCCTAATTTTCTCTTTGGACTGAAACATTTCCCTGTCCACATGGTGTACTAACTGGCAGTATGTTATA
Organism: Heloderma suspectum; assembly: GCF_057233095.1. Lineage (NCBI taxonomy): Eukaryota > Metazoa > Chordata > Lepidosauria > Squamata > Helodermatidae > Heloderma > Heloderma suspectum. Next base: position 149,655,258 of record NC_139461.1, read on the forward strand.
CTCCGGATGGCCTACTCAGTCTGTTTTACCAATCTAGGCTTCGCCAAAACCCTGGTTACATCCTGGGAAGCCAAGTCTCCCCAACCCTAACCCTAATTTGAGTCTCAGGCCTAATTTCCTTTTTGGACTGAAACATACCGCCCTCCAGAGAGTGTACCAAATGTCAGTATGGAAGACATCTTGATGTCCCACTCAGTCTGATTCAGCAAGTTAGGCTTCACCAAGGACCCGTTTCCAACCTGGGAAGCCACATCTCCCCAACCCTAACCCTAACTTGATACTTTACCTGATTTTCTTGTTGAAATGTAACAACCCCCCATCCTCATGTTCTACTAAAAGACAGTAGGCACACAATTCATTTTGCCCTCTCAGTCTGTTTCACCATGCTTGGCTTCAGCAACACCCTGTTTCCATTCTGGGAGGCCATGTCTCCCGACCGCTAACCCTAACTTGGGTCTTAACCCTAATTTTTTCTTTGGACTGAAACATTTCCCTGTCCACATGGTGTACGAACTGGCAGTATGTTATACTACGGATGGCCTACTCAGTCTGTTTTACAAATCTAGGCTTCGCCAAAACCCTGGTTACATCCTGGGAAGCCAAGTCTCCCCAACCCTAACCCTAATTTGAGTCTCAGGCCTAATTTCCTTTTTGGACTGAAACATACCGCCGTCCACAGAGTGTACCAAATGTCAGTATGGAAGACATCTTGATGTCCCACTCAGTCTGATTCAGCAAGTTAGGCTTCACCAAGGACCCGTTTCCAACCTGGGAAGCCACATCTCCCCAACCCTAACCCTATCTTGAGACTTAACCTGATTTTCTTGTTGAACTGTAACAACCCCCCATCCTCATGTTCTACTAAAAGACAGTAGGCACACAATTCCTTTTACCCTCTCAGTCTGTTTCACCATGCTTGGCTTCAGCAACACCCTGTTTCCATTCTGGGAAGCCATGTCTCCTGACAGCTAACCCTAACTTGGGTCTTAACCCTAATTTTCTCTTTGGACTGAAACATGTCCCTGTCAACATGGTGTACTCACTGGCAGTATGTTATACTCCGGATGGCCTACTCAGTCTGTTTTACCAATCTAGGCTTCGCCAAAACCCTGGTTACATCCTGGGAAGCCAAGTCTCCCCAACCCTAACCCTAATTTGAGTCTCAGGCCTCATTTCCTTTTGGGACTGAAACATACCGCCGTCCACAGAGTGTACCAAATGTCAGTATGGAAGACATCTTGATGTCCCACTCAGTCTGATTCAGCAAGTTAGGCTTCACCAAGGACCCGTTTCCAACCTGGAAAGCCACATCTCCCCAACCCTAACCCTAACTTGAGACTTAACCTGATTTTCTTGTGCAAATGTAACAAACCCCCATCCTCATGTTGTACTAAAAGACAGTAGGCACACAATTCCTTTGGCCCTCTCAGTCTGTTTCACCATGCTTGGCTTCAGCAACACCCTGTTTCCATTCTGGGAAGCCATGTCTCCTGACAGCTAACCCTAACTTGGGTCTTAACCCTAATTTTCTCTTTGGACTGAAACATTTCCCTGTCCACATGGTGTACTAACTGGCAGTATGTTATACTCCGGATGGCCTACTCAGTCTGTTTTACCAATCTAGGCTTCGCCAAAACCCTGGTTACATCCTGGGAAGCCAAGTCTCCCCAACCCTAACCCTAATTTGAGTCTCAGGCCTCATTTCCTTTTGGGACTGAAACGTACTGCGGTCCACAGAGTGTACCAAATGTAAGTATGGAAGACATCTTGATGCCCCACTCAGTCTGATTCAGCAAGTTAGGCTTCACCAAGGACCCGTTTCCAACCTGGGAAGCCACATCTCCCCAACCCTAACCCTAACTTGAGACTTAACCTGATTTTCTTGTGCAAATGTAACAAACCCCCATCCTCATGTTGTACTAAAATCCAGTAGGCACACAATTCCTTTGGCCCTCTCAGTCTGTTTCACCATGCTTGGCTTCAGCAACACCCTGTTTCCATTCTGGGAAGCCATGTCTCCTGACAGCTAACCCTAACTTGGGTCTTAACCCTAATTTTCTCTTTGGACTGAAACATTTCCCTGTCCACATGGTGTACTAACTGGCAGTATGTTATACTACGGATGGCCTACTCAGTCTGTTTTACCAATCTAGGCTTCGCCAAAACCCTGGTTACATCCTGGGAAGCCAAGTCTCCCCAACCCTAACCCTAATTTGAGTCTCAGGCCTCATTTCCTTTTTGGACTGAAACATACCGCCGTCCACAGAGTGTACCAAATGTCAGTATGGAAGACATCTTGATGTCCCACTCAGTCTGATTCAGCAAGTTAGGCTTCACCAAGGACCCGTTTCCAACCTGGGAAGCCACATCTCCCCAACCCTAACCCTAACTTGAGACTTAACCTGATTTTCTTGTGCAAATGTAACAAACCCCCATCCTCATGTTGTACTAAAAGACAGTAGGCACACAATTCCTTTTGCCCTCTCAGTCTGTTTCACCATGCTTGGCTTCAGCAACACCCTGTTTCCATTCTGGGAGGCCATGTCTCCTGACCGCTAACCCTAACTTGGGTCTTAACCCTAATTTTTTCTTTGGACTGAAACATTTCCCTGTCCACATGGTGTACTAACTGGCAGTATGTTATACTCCGGATGGCCTACTCAGTCTGTTTTACCAATCTAGGCTTCGCCAAAACCCTGGTTACATCCTGGGAAGCCAAGTCTCCCCAACCCTAACCCTAATTTGAGTCTCAGGCCTCATTTCCTTTTTGGACTGAAACATACCGCCGTCCACAGAGTGTACCAAATGTCAGTATGGAAGACATCTTGATGTCCCACTCAGTCTGATTCAGCAAGTTAGGCTTCACCAAGGACCCGTTTCCAACCTGGCAAGCCACATCTCCCCAACCCTAACCCTAACTTGAGACTTAACCTGATTTTCTTGTGCAAATGTAACAAACCCCCATCCTCATGTTGTACTAAAAGACAGTAGGTACACAATTCCTTTGGCCCTCTCAGTCTGTTTCACCATGCTTGGCTTCAGCAACACCCTGTTTCCATTCTGGGAGGCCATGTCTCCTGACAGCTAACCCTAACTTGGGTCTTAACCCTAATTTTCTCTTTGGACTGAAACATTTCCCTGTCCACATGGTGTACTAACTGGCAGTATGTTATACTCCTGAATGCCTACTCAGTCTGTTTTACCAATCTAGGCTTCACCAAAACCCTGGTTACATCCTGGGAAGCCAAGTCTCCCCAACCCTAACCCTAATTTGAGTCTCAACCCTCATTTCCTTTTTGGACTGAAACATACCGCCGTCCACAGATTGTGCCAAATGTAAGTATGGAAGACATCTTGATGCCCCACTCAGTCTGATTCAGCAAGTTAAGCTTCACCAAGGACCCGTTTCCAACCTGGGAAGCCACATCTCCCCAACCCTAACCCTAACTTGAGACTTAACCTGATTTTCTTGTGCAAATGTAACAAACCCCCATCCTCATGTTGTACTAAAAGACAGTAGGCACACAATTCCTTTGGCCCTCTCAGTCTGTTTCACCATGCTTGGCTTCAGCAACACCCTGTTTCTATTCTGGGAAGCCATGTCTCCTGACAGCTAACCCTAACTTGGGTCTTAACCCTAATTTTCTCTTTGGACTGAAACATTTCCCTGTCCACATGGTGTACTAACTGGCAGTATGTTATACTCCTGAATGCCTACTCAGTCTGTTTTACCAATCTAGGCTTCACCAAAACCCCGGTTACATCCTGGGAAGCCAAGTCTCCCCAACCCTAACCCTAATTTGAGTCTCAGGCCTCATTTCCTTTTGGGACTGAAACGTACTGCGGTCCACAGAGTGTACCAAATGTAAGTATGGAAGACATCTTGATGCCCCACTCAGTCTGATTCAGCAAGTTAGGCTTCACCAAGGACCCGTTTCCAACCTGGGAAGCCACATCTCCCCAACCCTAACCCTAACTTGAGACTTTACCTGATTTTCTTGTGCAAATGTAACAACCCCCCATCCTCATGTTCTACTAAAAGACAGTAGACACACAATTCATTTTGCCCTCTCAGTCTGTTTCACCATGCTTGGCTTCAGCAACACCCTGTTTCCATTCTGGGAGGCCATGTCTCCTGACCGCTAACCCTAAGTTGGGTCTTAACCCTAATTTTTTCTTTGGACTGAAACATTTCCCTGTCCACATGGTGTACTAACTGGCAGTATGTTATACTCCGGATGGCCTACTCAGTCTGTTTTACCAATCTAGGCTTCGCCAAAACCCTGGTTACATCCTGGGAAGCCAAGTCTCCCCAACCCTAACCCTAATTTGAGTCTCAGGCCTAATTTCCTTTTTGGACTGAAACATACCGCCCTCCAGAGAGTGTACCAAATGTCAGTATGGAAGACATCTTGATGTCCCACTCAGTCTGATTCAGCAAGTTAGGCTTCACCAAGGACCCGTTTCCAACCTGGGAAGCCACATCTCCCCAACCCTAACCCTAACTTGAGACTTAACCTGATTTTCTTGTGCAAATGTAACAAACCCCCATCCTCATGTTGTACTAAAAGACAGTAGGCACACAATTCCTTTTGCCCTCTCAGTCTGTTTCACCATGCTTGGCTTCAGCAACACCCTGTTTCCATTCTGGGAGGCCATGTCTCCTGACCGCTAACCCTAACTTGGGTCTTAACCCTAATTTTTTCTTTGGACTGAAACATTTCCCTGTCCACATGGTGTACTAACTGGCAGTATGTTATACTACGGATGGCCTACTCAGTCTGTTTTACCAATCTAGGCTTCGCCAAAACCCTGGTTACATCCTGGGAAGCCAAGTCTCCCCAACCCTAACCCTAATTTGAGTCTCAGGCCTCATTTCCTTTTTGGACTGAAACATACCGCCGTCCACAGAGTGTACCAAATGTCAGTATGGAAGACATCTTGATGTCCCACTCAGTCTGATTCAGCAAGTTAGGCTTCACCAAGGACCCGTTTCCAACCTGGGAAGCCACATCTCCCCAACCCTAACCCTAACTTGAGACTTTACCTGATTTTCTTGTGCAAATGTAACAAACCCCCATCCTCATGTTGTACTAAAAGACAGTAGGTACACAATTCCTTTGGCCCTCTCAGTCTGTTTCACCATGCTTGGCTTCAGCAACACCCTGTTTCCATTCTGGGAGGCCATGTCTCCTGACAGCTAACCCTAACTTGGGTCTTAACCCTAATTTTCTCTTTGGACTGAAACATTTCCCTGTCCACATGGTGTACTAACTGGCAGTATGTTATACTCCTGAATGCCTACTCAGTCTGTTTTACCAATCTAGGCTTCACCAAAACCCTGGTTACATCCTGGGAAGCCAAGTCTCCCCAACCCTAACCCTAATTTGAGTCTCAACCCTCATTTCCTTTTTGGACTGAAACATACCGCCGTCCACAGATTGTGCCAAATGTAAGTATGGAAGACATCTTGATGCCCCACTCAGTCTGATTCAGGAAGTTAAGCTTCACCAAGGACCCGTTTCCAACCTGGGAAGCCACATCTCCCCAACCCTAACCCTAACTTGAGACTTAACCTGATTTTCTTGTGCAAATGTAACAAACCCCCATCCTCATGTTGTACTAAAAGACAGTAGGCACACAATTCCTTTGGCCCTCTCAGTCTGTTTCACCATGCTTGGCTTCAGCAACACCCTGTTTCCATTCTGGGAAGCCATGTCTCCTGACAGCTAACCCTAACTTGGGTCTTAACCCTAATTTTCTCTTTGGACTGAAACATTTCCCTGTCCACATGGTGTACTAACTGGCAGTATGTTATACTCCTGAATGCCTACTCAGTCTGTTTTACCAATCTAGGCTTCACCAAAACCCTGGTTACATCCTGGGAAGCCAAGTCTCCCCAACCCTAACCCTAATTTGAGTCTCAGGCCTCATTTCCTTTTGAGACTGAAACGTACTGCGGTCCACAGAGTGTACCAAATGTAAGTATGGAAGACATCTTGATGCCCCACTCAGTCTGATTCAGCAAGTTAGGCTTCACCAAGGACCCGTTTCCAACCTGGGAAGCCACATCTCCCCAACCCTAACCCTAACTTGAGACTTTACCTGATTTTCTTGTTGAAATGTAACAACCCCCCATCCTCATGTTCTACTAAAAGACAGTAGGCACACAATTCATTTTGCCCTCTCAGTCTGTTTCACCATGCTTGGCTTCAGCAACACCCTGTTTCCATTCTGGGAGGCCATGTCTCCTGACCGCTAACCCTAAGTTGGGTCTTAACCCTAATTTTTTCTTTGGACTGAAACATTTCCCTGTCCACATGGTGTACTAACTGGCAGTATGTTATACTCCGGATGGCCTACTCAGTCTGTTTTACCAATCTAGGCTTCGCCAAAACCCTGGTTACATCCTGGGAAGCCAAGTCTCCCCAACCCTAACCCTAATTTGAGTCTCAGGCCTAATTTCCTTTTTGGACTGAAACATACCGCCCTCCAGAGAGTGTACCAAATGTCAGTATGGAAGACATCTTGATGTCCCACTCAGTCTGATTCAGCAAGTTAGGCTTCACCAAGGACCCGTTTCCAACCTGGGAAGCCACATCTCCCCAACCCTAACCCTAACTTGATACTTTACCTGATTTTCTTGTTGAAATGTAACAACCCCCCATCCTCATGTTCTACTAAAAGACAGTAGGCACACAATTCATTTTGCCCTCTCAGTCTGTTTCACCATGCTTGGCTTCAGCAACACCCTGTTTCCATTCTGGGAGGCCATGTCTCCCGACCGCTAACCCTAACTTGGGTCTTAACCCTAATTTTCTCTTTGGACTGAAACATTTCCCTGTCCACATGGTGTACTAACTGGCAGTATGTTATACTACGGATGGCCTACTCAGTCTGTTTTACCAATCTAGGCTTCGCCAAAACCCTGCTTACATCCTGGGAAGCCAAGTCTCCCCAACCCTAACCCTAATTTGAGTCTCAGGCCTCATTTCCTTTTGGGACTGAAACATACTGCGGTCCACAGAGTGTGCCAAATGTAAGTATGGAAGACATCTTGATGCCCCACTCAGTCTGATTCAGGAAGTTAAGCTTCACCAAGGACCCGTTTCCAACCAGGGAAGCCACATCTCCCCAACCCTAACCCTAACTTGAGACTTAACCTGATTTTCTTGTGCAAATGTAACAAACCCCCATCCTCATGTTGTACTAAAATCCAGTAGGCACACAATTCCTTTGGCCCTCTCAGTCTGTTTCACCATGCTTGGCTTCTGCAACACCCTGTTTCCATTCTGGGAAGCCATGTCTCCTGACAGCTAACCCTAACTTGGGTCTTAACCCTAATTTTCTCTTTGGACTGAAACATTTCCCTGTCCACATGGTGTACTAACTGGCAGTATGTTATACTACGGATGGCCTACTCAGTCTGTTTTACCAATCTAGGCTTCGCCAAAACCCTGGTTACATCCTGGGAAGCCAAGTCTCCCCAACCCTAACCCTAATTTGAGTCTCAGGCCTCATTTCCTTTTTGGACTGAAACATACCGCCGTCCACAGAGTGTACCAAATGTCAGTATGGAAGACATCTTGATGTCCCACTCAGTCTGATTCAGCAAGTTAGGCTTCACCAAGGACCCGTTTCCAACCTGGGAAGCCACATCTCCCCAACCCTAACCCTAACTTGAGACTTAACCTGATTTTCTTGTGCAAATGTAACAAACCCCCATCCTCATGTTGTACTAAAAGACAGTAGGCACACAATTCCTTTTGCCCTCTCAGTCTGTTTCACCATGCTTGGCTTCAGCAACACCCTGTTTCCATTCTGGGAGGCCATGTCTCCTGACCGCTAACCCTAACTTGGGTCTTAACCCTAATTTTTTCTTTGGACTGAAACATTTCCCTGTCCACATGGTGTACTAACTGGCAGTATGTTATACTACGGATGGCCTACTCAGTCTGTTTTACCAATCTAGGCTTCGCCAAAACCCTGGTTACATCCTGGGAAGCCAAGTCTCCGCAACCCTAACCCTAATTTGAGTCTCAGGCCTCATTTCCTTTTTGGACTGAAACATACCGCCGTCCACAGAGTGTACCAAATGTCAGTATGGAAGACATCTTGATGTCCCACTCAGTCTGATTCAGCAAGTTCGGCTTCACCAAGGACCCGTTTCCAACCTGGGAAGCCACATCTCCCCAACCCTAACCCTAACTTGAGACTTTACCTGATTTTCTTGTGCAAATGTAACAAACCCCCATCCTCATGTTGTACTAAAAGACAGTAGGTACACAATTCCTTTGGCCCTCTCAGTCTGTTTCACCATGCTTGGCTTCAGCAACACCCTGTTTCCATTCTGGGAGGCCATGTCTCCTGACAGCTAACCCTAACTTGGGTCTTAACCCTAATTTTCTCTTTGGACTGAAACATTTCCCTGTCCACATGGTGTACTAACTGGCAGTATGTTATACTCCTGAATGCCTACTCAGTCTGTTTTACCAATCTAGGCTTCACCAAAACCCTGGTTACATCCTGGGAAGCCAAGTCTCCCCAACCCTAACCCTAATTTGAGTCTCAACCCTCATTTCCTTTTTGGACTGAAACATACCGCCGTCCACAGATTGTGCCAAATGTAAGTATGGAAGACATCTTGATGCCCCACTCAGTCTGATTCAGGAAGTTAAGCTTCACCAAGGACCCGTTTCCAACCTGGGAAGCTACATCTCCCCAACCCTAACCCTAACTTGAGACTTAACCTGATTTTCTTGTGCAAATGTAACAAACCCCCATCCTCATGTTGTACTAAAAGACAGTAGGCACACAATTCCTTTGGCCCTCTCAGTCTGTTTCACCATGCTTGGCTTCAGCAACACCCTGTTTCCATTCTGGGAAGCCATGTCTCCTGACAGCTAACCCTAACTTGGGTCTTAACCCTAATTTTCTCTTTGGACTGAAACATTTCCCTGTCCACATGGTGTACTAACTGGCAGTATGTTATACTCCTGAATGCCTACTCAGTCTGTTTTACCAATCTAGGCTTCACCAAAACCCCGGTTACATCCTGGGAAGCCAAGTCTCCCCAACCCTAACCCTAATTTGAGTCTCAGGCCTCATTTCCTTTTGGGACTGAAACGTACTGCGGTCCACAGAGTGTACCAAATGTAAGTATGGAAGACATCTTGATGCCCCACTCAGTCTGATTCAGCAAGTTAGGCTTCACCAAGGACCCGTTTCCAACCTGGGAAGCCACATCTCCCCAACCCTAACCCTAACTTGAGACTTTACCTGATTTTCTTGTTGAAATGTAACAAACCCCCATCCTCATGTTCTACTAAAAGACAGTAGGCACACAATTCATTTTGCCCTCTCAGTCTGTTTCACCATGCTTGGCTTCAGCAACACCCTGTTTTCATTCTGGGAGGCCATGTCTCCTGACAGCTAACCCTAACTTGGGTCTTAACCCTAATTTTTTCTTTGGACTGAAACATTTCCCTGTCCACATGGTGTACTAACTGGCAGTATGTTATACTACGGATGGCCTACTCAGTCTGTTTTACCAATCTAGGCTTCGCCAAAACCCTGGTTACATCCTGGGAAGCCAAGTCTCCCCAACCCTAACCCTAATTTGAGTCTCAGGCCTCATTTCCTTTTTGGACTGAAACATACCGCCCTCCAGAGAGTGTACCAAATGTCAGTATGGAAGACATCTTGATGTCCCACTCAGTCTGATTCAGCAAGTTAGGCTTCACCAAGGACCCGTTTCCAACCTGGGAAGCCACATCTCCCCAACCCTAACCCTAACTTGATACTTTACCTGATTTTCTTGTTGAAATGTAACAACCCCCCATCCTCATGTTCTACTAAAAGACAGTAGGCACACAATTCCTTTTACCCTCTCAGTCTGTTTCACCATGCTTGGCTTCAGCAACACCCTGTTTCCATTCTGGGAAGCCATGTCTCCTGACAGCTAACCCTAACTTGGGTCTTAACCCTAATTTTCTCTTTGGACTGAAACATGTCCCTGTCAACATGGTGTACTCACTGGCAGTATGTTATACTCCGGATGGCCTACTCAGTCTGTTTTACCAATCTAGGCTTCGCCAAAACCCTGGTTACATCCTGGGAAGCCAAGTCTCCCCAACCCTAACCCTAATTTGAGTCTCAGGCCTCATTTCCTTTTGGGACTGAAACATACCGCCGTCCACAGAGTGTACCAAATGTCAGTATGGAAGACATCTTGATGTCCCACTCAGTCTGATTCAGCAAGTTAGGCTTCACCAAGGACCCGTTTCCAACCTGGCAAGCCACATCTCCCCAACCCTAACCCTAACTTGAGACTTAACCTGATTTTCTTGTGCAAATGTAACAAACCCCCATCCTCATGTTGTACTAAAAGACAGTAGGCACACAATTCCTTTGGCCCTCTCAGTCTGTTTCACCATGCTTGGCTTCAGCAACACCCTGTTTCCATTCTGGAAAGCCATGTCTCCTGACAGCTAACCCTAACTTGGGTCTTAACCCTAATTTTCTCTTTGGACTGAAACATTTCCCTGTCCACATGGTGTACTAACTGGCAGTATGTTATACTACGGATGGCCTACTCAGTCTGTTTTACCAATCTAGGCTTCGCCAAAACCCTGGTTACATCCTGGGAAGCCAAGTCTCCCCAACCCTAACCCTAATTTGAGTCTCAGGCCTAATTTCCTTTTTGGACTGAAACATACCGCCCTCCAGAGAGTGTACCAAATGTCAGTATGGAAGACATCTTGATGTCCCACTCAGTCTGATTCAGCAAGTTAGGCTTCACCAAGGACCCGTTTCCAACCTGGGAAGCCACATCTCCCCAACCCTAACCCTAACTTGATACTTTACCTGATTTTCTTGTTGAAATGTAACAACCCCCCATCCTCATGTTCTACTAAAAGACAGTAGGCACACAATTCATTTTGCCCTCTCAGTCTGTTTCACCATGCTTGGCTTCAGCAACACCCTGTTTCCATTCTGGGAGGCCATGTCTCCCGACCGCTAACCCTAACTTGGGTCTTAACCCTAATTTTTTCTTTGGACTGAAACATTTCCCTGTCCACATGGTGTACGAACTGGCAGTATGTTATACTCCGGATGGCCTACTCAGTCTGTTTTACCAATCTAGGCTTCGCCAAAACCCTGGTTACATCCTGGGAAGCCAAGTCTCCCCAACCCTAACCCTAATTTGAGTCTCAGGCCTCATTTCCTTTTGGGACTGAAACATACCGCCGTCCACAGAGTGTACCAAATGTCAGTATGGAAGACATCTTGATGTCCCACTCAGTCTGATTCAGCAAGTTAGGCTTCACCAAGGACCCGTTTCCAACCTGGCAAGCCACATCTCCCCAACCCTAACCCTAACTTGAGACTTAACCTGATTTTCTTGTGCAAATGTAACAAACCCCCATCCTCATGTTGTACTAAAAGACAGTAGGCACACAATTCCTTTGGCCCTCTCAGTCTGTTTCACCATGCTTGGCTTCAGCAACACCCTGTTTCCATTCTGGAAAGCCATGTCTCCTGACAGCTAACCCTAACTTGGGTCTTAACCCTAATTTTCTCTTTGGACTGAAACATTTCCCTGTCCACATGGTGTACTAACTGGCAGTATGTTATACTCCGGATGGCCTACTCAGTCTGTTTTACCAATCTAGGCTTCGCCAAAACCCTGGTTACATCCTGGGAAGCCAAATCTCCCCAACCCTAACCCTAATTTGAGTCTCAACCCTCATTTCCTTTTTGGACTGAAACATACCGCCGTCCACAGAGTGTACCAAATGTCAGTATGGAAGACATCTTGATGTCCCACTCAGTCTGATTCAGCAAGTTAGGCTTCACCAAGGACCCGTTTCCAACCTGGGAAGCCACATCTCCCCAACCCTAACCCTAACTTGAGACTTAACCTGATTTTCTTGTGCAAATGTAACAAACCCCCATCCTCATGTTGTACTAAAAGACAGTAGGCACACAATTCCTTTGGCCCTCTCAGTCTGTTTCACCATGCTTGGCTTCAGCAACACCCTGTTTCCATTCTGGAAAGCCATGTCTCCTGACAGCTAACCCTAACTTGGGTCTTAACCCTAATTTTCTCTTTGGACTGAAACATTTCCCTGTCCACATGGGGTACTAACTGGCAGTATGTTATACTCCGGATGGCCTACTCAGTCTGTTTTACCAATCTAGGCTTCGCCAAAACCCTGGTTACATCCTGGGAAGCCAAATCTCCCCAACCCTAACCCTAATTTGAGTCTCAACCCTCATTTCCTTTTTGGACTGAAACATACCGCCGTCCACAGAGTGTACCAAATGTCAGTATGGAAGACATCTTGATGTCCCACTCAGTCTGATTCAGCAAGTTAGGCTTCACCAAGGACCCGTTTCCAACCTGGGAAGCCACATCTCCCCAACCCTAACCCTAACTTGAGACTTTACCTGATTTTCTTGTGCAAATGTAACAAACCCCCATCCTCATGTTGTACTAAAAGACAGTAGGTACACAATTCCTTTGGCCCTCTCAGTCTGTTTCACCATGCTTGGCTTCAGCAACACCCTGTTTCCATTCTGGGAGGCCATGTCTCCTGACAGCTAACCCTAACTTGGGCCTTAACCCTAATTTTCTCTTTGGACTGAAACATTTCCCTGTCCACATGGGGTACTAACTGGCAGTATGTTATACTCCTGAATGCCTACTCAGTCTGTTTTACCAATCTAGGCTTCACCAAAACCCTGGTTACATCCTGGGAAGCCAAGTCTCCCCAACCCTAACCCTAATTTGAGTCTCAACCCTCATTTCCTTTTTGGACTGAAACATACCGCCGTCCACAGATTGTGCCAAATGTAAGTATGGAAGACATCTTGATGCCCCACTCAGTCTGATTCAGGAAGTTAAGCTTCACCAAGGACCCGTTTCCAACCTGGGAAGCCACATCTCCCCAACCCTAACCCTAACTTGAGACTTAACCTGATTTTCTTGTGCAAATGTAACAAACCCCCATCCTCATGTTGTACTAAAAGACAGTAGGCACACAATTCCTTTGGCCCTCTCAGTCTGTTTCACCATGCTTGGCTTCAGCAACACCCTGTTTCCATTCTGGGAAGCCATGTCTCCTGACAGCTAACCCTAACTTGGGTCTTAACCCTAATTTTCTCTTTGGACTGAAACATTTCCCTGTCCACATGGTGTACTAACTGGCAGTATGTTATACTCCTGAATGCCTACTCAGTCTGTTTTACCAATCTAGGCTTCACCAAAACCCCGGTTACATCCTGGGAAGCCAAGTCTCCCCAACCCTAACCCTAACTTGAGACTTAACCTGATTTTTTTGTGCAAATGTAACAAACCCCCATCCTCATGTTCTACTAAAAGACAGTAGGCACACAATTCCTTTGGCCCTCTCAGTCTGTTTCACCATGCTTGGCTTCAGCAACACCCTGTTTCCATTCTGGAAAGCCATGTCTCCTGACAGCTAACCCTAACTTGGGTCTTAACCCTAATTTTCTCTTTGGACTGAAACATTTCCCTGTCCACATGGTGTACTAACTGGCAGTATGTTATACTACGGATGGCCTACTCAGTCTGTTTTACCAATCTAGGCTTCGCCAAAACCCTGGTTACATCCTGGGAAGCCAAGTCTCCCCAACCCTAACCCTAATTTGAGTCTCAGGCCTAATTTCCTTTTTGGACTGAAACATACCGCCCTCCAGAGAGTGTACCAAATGTCAGTATGGAAGACATCTTGATGTCCCACTCAGTCTGATTCAGCAAGTTAGGCTTCACCAAGGACCCGTTTCCAACCTGGGAAGCCACATCTCCCCAACCCTAACCCTAACTTGAGACTTTACCTGATTTTCTTGTTGAAATGTAACAACCCCCCATCCTCATGTTCTACTAAAAGACAGTAGGCACACAATTCATTTTGCCCTCTCAGTCTGTTTCACCATGCTTGGCTTCAGCAACACCCTGTTTCCATTCTGGGAGGCCATGTCTCCCGACCGCTAACCCTAACTTGGGTCTTAACCCTAATTTTTTCTTTGGACTGAAACATTTCCCTGTCCACATGGTGTACGAACTGGCAGTATGTTATACTCCGGATGGCCTACTCAGTCTGTTTTACCAATCTAGGCTTCGCCAAAACCCTGGTTACATCCTGGGAAGCCAAGTCTCCCCAACCCTAACCCTAATTTGAGTCTCAGGCCTCATTTCCTTTTGGGACTGAAACATACCGCCGTCCACAGAGTGTACCAAATGTCAGTATGGAAGACATCTTGATGTCCCACTCAGTCTGATTCAGCAAGTTAGGCTTCACCAAGGACCCGTTTCCAACCTGGAAAGCCACATCTCCCCAACCCTAACCCTAACTTGAGACTTAACCTGATTTTCTTGTGCAAATGTAACAAACCCCCATCCTCATGTTGTACTAAAAGACAGTAGGCACACAATTCCTTTGGCCCTCTCAGTCTGTTTCACCATGCTTGGCTTCAGCAACACCCTGTTTCCATTCTGGAAAGCCATGTCTCCTGACAGCTAACCCTAACTTGGGTCTTAACCCTAATTTTCTCTTTGGACTGAAACATTTCCCTGTCCACATGGTGTACTAACTGGCAGTATGTTATACTCCGGATGGCCTACTCAGTCTGTTTTACCAATCTAGGCTTCGCCAAAACCCTGGTTACATCCTGGGAAGCCAAGTCTCCCCAACCCTAACCCTAATTTGAGTCTCAGGCCTAATTTCCTTTTTGGACTGAAACATACCGCCCTCCAGAGAGTGTACCAAATGTCAGTATGGAAGACATCTTGATGTCCCACTCAGTCTGATTCAGCAAGTTAGGCTTCACCAAGGACCCGTTTCCAACCTGGGAAGCCACATCTCCCCAACCCTAACCCTAACTTGATACTTTACCTGATTTTCTTGTTGAAATGTAACAACCCCCCATCCTCATGTTCTACTAAAAGACAGTAGGCACACAATTCATTTTGCCCTCTCAGTCTGTTTCACCATGCTTGGCTTCAGCAACACCCTGTTTCCATTCTGGGAGGCCATGTCTCCCGACCGCTAACCCTAACTTGGGTCTTAACCCTAATTTTTTCTTTGGACTGAAACATTTCCCTGTCCACATGGTGTACGAACTGGCAGTATGTTATACTCCGGATGGCCTACTCAGTCTGTTTTACCAATCTAGGCTTCGCCAAAACCCTGGTTACATCCTGGGAAGCCAAGTCTCCCCAACCCTAACCCTAATTTGAGTCTCAGGCCTCATTTCCTTTTGGGACTGAAACATACCGCCGTCCACAGAGTGTACCAAATGTCAGTATGGAAGACATCTTGATGTCCCACTCAGTCTGATTCAGCAAGTTAGGCTTCACCAAGGACCCGTTTCCAACCTGGCAAGCCACATCTCCCCAACCCTAACCCTAACTTGAGACTTAACCTGATTTTCTTGTGCAAATGTAACAAACCCCCATCCTCATGTTGTACTAAAAGACAGTAGGCACACAATTCCTTTGGCCCTCTCAGTCTGTTTCACCATGCTTGGCTTCAGCAACACCCTGTTTCCATTCTGGAAAGCCATGTCTCCTGACAGCTAACCCTAACTTGGGTCTTAACCCTAATTTTCTCTTTGG
Source organism: Heloderma suspectum (assembly GCF_057233095.1). Lineage (NCBI taxonomy): Eukaryota > Metazoa > Chordata > Lepidosauria > Squamata > Helodermatidae > Heloderma > Heloderma suspectum. The sequence goes on from NC_139461.1 coordinate 149,670,901, forward strand.
ACTGAAACATTTCCCTGTCCACATGGTGTACTAACTGGCAGTATGTTATACTCCGGATGGCCTACTCAGTCTGTTTTACCAATCTAGGCTTCGCCAAAACCCTGGTTACATCCTGGGAAGCCAAATCTCCCCAACCCTAACCCTAATTTGAGTCTCAACCCTCATTTCCTTTTTGGACTGAAACATACCGCCGTCCACAGAGTGTACCAAATGTCAGTATGGAAGACATCTTGATGTCCCACTCAGTCTGATTCAGCAAGTTAGGCTTCACCAAGGACCCGTTTCCAACCTGGGAAGCCACATCTCCCCAACCCTAACCCTAACTTGAGACTTTACCTGATTTTCTTGTGCAAATGTAACAAACCCCCATCCTCATGTTGTACTAAAAGACAGTAGGTACACAATTCCTTTGGCCCTCTCAGTCTGTTTCACCATGCTTGGCTTCAGCAACACCCTGTTTCCATTCTGGGAGGCCATGTCTCCTGACAGCTAACCCTAACTTGGGTCTTAACCCTAATTTTCTCTTTGGACTGAAACATTTCCCTGTCCACATGGTGTACTAACTGGCAGTATGTTATACTCCGGATGGCCTACTCAGTCTGTTTTACCAATCTAGGCTTCGCCAAAACCCTGGTTACATCCTGGGAAGCCAAATCTCCCCAACCCTAACCCTAATTTGAGTCTCAACCCTCATTTCCTTTTTGGACTGAAACATACCGCCGTCCACAGAGTGTACCAAATGTCAGTATGGAAGACATCTTGATGCCCCACTCAGTCTGATTCAGCAAGTTAGGCTTCACCAAGGACCCGTTTCCAACCTGGGAAGCCACATCTCCCCAACCCTAACCCTAACTTGAGACTTTACCTGATTTTCTTGTTGAAATGTAACAACCCCCCATCCTCATGTTCTACTAAAAGACAGTAGGCACACAATTCATTTTGCCCTCTCAGTCTGTTTCACCATGCTTGGCTTCAGCAACACCCTGTTTCCATTCTGGGAGGCCATGTCTCCTGACCGCTAACCCTAAGTTGGGTCTTAACCCTAATTTTTTCTTTGGACTGAAACATTTCCCTGTCCACATGGTGTACTAACTGGCAGTATGTTATACTCCGGATGGCCTACTCAGTCTGTTTTACCAATCTAGGCTTCGCCAAAACCCTGGTTACATCCTGGGAAGCCAAGTCTCCCCAACCCTAACCCTAATTTGAGTCTCAGGCCTCATTTCCTTTTGGGACTGAAACATACCGCCCTCCAGAGAGTGTACCAAATGTCAGTATGGAAGACATCTTGATGTCCCACTCAGTCTGATTCAGCAAGTTAGGCTTCACCAAGGACCCGTTTCCAACCTGGGAAGCCACATCTCCACAACCCTAACCCTAACTTGATACTTTACCTGATTTTCTTGTTGAAATGTAACAACCCCCCATCCTCATGTTCTACTAAAAGACAGTAGGCACACAATTCCTTTTGCCCTCTCAGTCTGTTTCACCATGCTTGGCTTCAGCAACACCCTGTTTCCATTCTGGGAGGCCATGTCTCCTGACCGCTAACCCTAACTTGGGTCTTAACCCTAATTTTTTCTTTGGACTGAAACATTTCCCTGTCCACATGGTGTACTAACTGGCAGTATGTTATACTCCGGATGGCCTACTCAGTCTGTTTTACCAATCTAGGCTTCGCCAAAACCCTGGTTACATCCTGGGAAGCCAAGTCTCCCCAACCCTAACCCTAATTTGAGTCTCAGGCCTCATTTCCTTTTTGGACTGAAACATACCGCCGTCCACAGAGTGTACCAAATGTCAGTATGGAAGACATCTTGATGTCCCACTCAGTCTGATTCAGCAAGTTAGGCTTCACCAAGGACCCGTTTCCAACCTGGGAAGCCACATCTCCCCAACCCTAACCCTAACTTGAGACTTTACCTGATTTTCTTGTGCAAATGTAACAAACCCCCATCCTCATGTTGTACTAAAAGACAGTAGGTACACAATTCCTTTGGCCCTCTCAGTCTGTTTCACCATGCTTGGCTTCAGCAACACCCTGTTTCCATTCTGGGAGGCCATGTCTCCTGACAGCTAACCCTAACTTGGGTCTTAACCCTAATTTTCTCTTTGGACTGAAACATTTCCCTGTCCACATGGTGTACTAACTGGCAGTATGTTATACTCCTGAATGCCTACTCAGTCTGTTTTACCAATCTAGGCTTCACCAAAACCCTGGTTACATCCTGGGAAGCCAAGTCTCCCCAACCCTAACCCTAATTTGAGTCTCAACCCTCATTTCCTTTTTGGACTGAAACATACCGCCGTCCACAGATTGTGCCAAATGTAAGTATGGAAGACATCTTGATGCCCCACTCAGTCTGATTCAGGAAGTTAAGCTTCACCAAGGACCCGTTTCCAACCTGGTAAGCTACATCTCCCCAACCCTAACCCTAACTTGAGACTTAACCTGATTTTCTTGTGCAAATGTAACAAACCCCCATCCTCATGTTGTACTAAAAGACAGTAGGCACACAATTCCTTTACCCCTCTCAGTCTGTTTCACCATGCTTGGCTTCAGCAACACCCTGTTTCCATTCTGGGAAGCCATGTCTCCTGACAGCTAACCCTAACTTGGGTCTTAACCCTAATTTTCTCTTTGGACTGAAACATTTCCCTGTCCACATGGTGTACTAACTGGCAGTATGTTATACTCCTGAATGCCTACTCAGTCTGTTTTACCAATCTAGGCTTCACCAAAACCCCGGTTACATCCTGGGAAGCCAAGTCTCCCCAACCCTAACCCTAATTTGAGTCTCAGGCCTCATTTCCTTTTGGGACTGAAACGTACTGCGGTCCACAGAGTGTACCAAATGTAAGTATGGAAGACATCTTGATGCCCCACTCAGTCTGATTCAGCAAGTTAGGCTTCACCAAGGACCCGTTTCCAACCTGGGAAGCCACATCTCCCCAACCCTAACCCTAACTTGAGACTTTACCTGATTTTCTTGTTGAAATGTAACAAACCCCCATCCTCATGTTCTACTAAAAGACAGTAGGCACACAATTCATTTTGCCCTCTCAGTCTGTTTCACCATGCTTGGCTTCAGCAACACCCTGTTTTCATTCTGGGAGGCCATGTCTCCTGACAGCTAACCCTAACTTGGGTCTTAACCCTAATTTTTTCTTTGGACTGAAACATTTCCCTGTCCACATGGTGTACTAACTGGCAGTATGTTATACTCCGGATGGCCTACTCAGTCTGTTTTACCAATCTAGGCTTCGCCAAAACCCTGGTTACATCCTGGGAAGCCAAGTCTCCCCAACCCTAACCCTAATTTGAGTCTCAGGCCTAATTTCCTTTTTGGACTGAAACATACCGCCCTCCAGAGAGTGTACCAAATGTCAGTATGGAAGACATCTTGATGTCCCACTCAGTCTGATTCAGCAAGTTAGGCTTCACCAAGGACCCGTTTCCAACCTGGGAAGCCACATCTCCCCAACCCTAACCCTAACTTGATACTTTACCTGATTTTCTTGTTGAAATGTAACAACCCCCCATCCTCATGTTCTACTAAAAGACAGTAGGCACACAATTCCTTTTACCCTCTCAGTCTGTTTCACCATGCTTGGCTTCAGCAACACCCTGTTTCCATTCTGGGAAGCCATGTCTCCTGACAGCTAACCCTAACTTGGGTCTTAACCCTAATTTTCTCTTTGGACTGAAACATGTCCCTGTCAACATGGTGTACTCACTGGCAGTATGTTATACTCCGGATGGCCTACTCAGTCTGTTTTACCAATCTAGGCTTCGCCAAAACCCTGGTTACATCCTGGGAAGCCAAGTCTCCCCAACCCTAACCCTAATTTGAGTCTCAGGCCTCATTTCCTTTTGGGACTGAAACATACCGCCGTCCACAGAGTGTACCAAATGTCAGTATGGAAGACATCTTGATGTCCCACTCAGTCTGATTCAGCAAGTTAGGCTTCACCAAGGACCCGTTTCCAACCTGGCAAGCCACATCTCCCCAACCCTAACCCTAACTTGAGACTTAACCTGATTTTCTTGTGCAAATGTAACAAACCCCCATCCTCATGTTGTACTAAAAGACAGTAGGCACACAATTCCTTTGGCCCTCTCAGTCTGTTTCACCATGCTTGGCTTCAGCAACACCCTGTTTCCATTCTGGAAAGCCATGTCTCCTGACAGCTAACCCTAACTTGGGTCTTAACCCTAATTTTCTCTTTGGACTGAAACATTTCCCTGTCCACATGGTGTACTAACTGGCAGTATGTTATACTCCGGATGGCCTACTCAGTCTGTTTTACCAATCTAGGCTTCGCCAAAACCCTGGTTACATCCTGGGAAGCCAAGTCTCCCCAACCCTAACCCTAATTTGAGTCTCAGGCCTAATTTCCTTTTTGGACTGAAACATACCGCCCTCCAGAGAGTGTACCAAATGTCAGTATGGAAGACATCTTGATGTCCCACTCAGTCTGATTCAGCAAGTTAGGCTTCACCAAGGACCCGTTTCCAACCTGGGAAGCCACATCTCCCCAACCCTAACCCTAACTTGATACTTTACCTGATTTTCTTGTTGAAATGTAACAACCCCCCATCCTCATGTTCTACTAAAAGACAGTAGGCACACAATTCATTTTGCCCTCTCAGTCTGTTTCACCATGCTTGGCTTCAGCAACACCCTGTTTCCATTCTGGGAGGCCATGTCTCCCGACCGCTAACCCTAACTTGGGTCTTAACCCTAATTTTTTCTTTGGACTGAAACATTTCCCTGTCCACATGGTGTACGAACTGGCAGTATGTTATACTCCGGATGGCCTACTCAGTCTGTTTTACCAATCTAGGCTTCGCCAAAACCCTGGTTACATCCTGGGAAGCCAAGTCTCCCCAACCCTAACCCTAATTTGAGTCTCAGGCCTCATTTCCTTTTGGGACTGAAACATACCGCCGTCCACAGAGTGTACCAAATGTCAGTATGGAAGACATCTTGATGTCCCACTCAGTCTGATTCAGCAAGTTAGGCTTCACCAAGGACCCGTTTCCAACCTGGAAAGCCACATCTCCCCAACCCTAACCCTAACTTGAGACTTAACCTGATTTTCTTGTGCAAATGTAACAAACCCCCATCCTCATGTTGTACTAAAAGACAGTAGGCACACAATTCCTTTGGCCCTCTCAGTCTGTTTCACCATGCTTGGCTTCAGCAACACCCTGTTTCCATTCTGGAAAGCCATGTCTCCTGACAGCTAACCCTAACTTGGGTCTTAACCCTAATTTTCTCTTTGGACTGAAACATTTCCCTGTCCACATGGTGTACTAACTGGCAGTATGTTATACTCCGGATGGCCTACTCAGTCTGTTTTACCAATCTAGGCTTCGCCAAAACCCTGGTTACATCCTGGGAAGCCAAGTCTCCCCAACCCTAACACTAATTTGAGTCTCAGGCCTAATTTCCTTTTTGGACTGAAACATACCGCCCTCCAGAGAGTGTACCAAATGTCAGTATGGAAGACATCTTGATGTCCCACTCAGTCTGATTCAGCAAGTTAGGCTTCACCAAGGACCCGTTTCCAACCTGGGAAGCCACATCTCCCCAACCCTAACCCTAACTTGATACTTTACCTGATTTTCTTGTTGAAATGTAACAACCCCCCATCCTCATGTTCTACTAAAAGATAGTAGGCACACAATTCATTTTGCCCTCTCAGTCTGTTTCACCATGCTTGGCTTCAGCAACACCCTGTTTCCATTCTGGGAGGCCATGTCTCCCGACCGCTAACCCTAACTTGGGTCTTAACCCTAATTTTTTCTTTGGACTGAAACATTTCCCTGTCCACATGGTGTACGAACTGGCAGTATGTTATACTCCGGATGGCCTACTCAGTCTGTTTTACCAATCTAGGCTTCGCCAAAACCCTGGTTACATCCTGGGAAGCCAAGTCTCCCCAACCCTAACCCTAATTTGAGTCTCAGGCCTCATTTCCTTTTGGGACTGAAACATACCGCCGTCCACAGAGTGTACCAAATGTCAGTATGGAAGACATCTTGATGTCCCACTCAGTCTGATTCAGCAAGTTAGGCTTCACCAAGGACCCGTTTCCAACCTGGCAAGCCACATCTCCCCAACCCTAACCCTAACTTGAGACTTAACCTGATTTTCTTGTGCAAATGTAACAAACCCCCATCCTCATGTTGTACTAAAAGACAGTAGGCACACAATTCCTTTGGCCCTCTCAGTCTGTTTCACCATGCTTGGCTTCAGCAACACCCTGTTTCCATTCTGGAAAGCCATGTCTCCTGACAGCTAACCCTAACTTGGGTCTTAACCCTAATTTTCTCTTTGGACTGAAACATTTCCCTGTCCACATGTTGTACTAACTGGCAGTATGTTATACTCCGGATGGCCTACTCAGTCTGTTTTACCAATCTAGGCTTCGCCAAAACCCTGGTTACATCCTGGGAAGCCAAATCTCCCCAACCCTAACCCTAATTTGAGTCTCAACCCTCATTTCCTTTTTGTACTGAAACATACCGCCGTCCACAGAGTGTACCAAATGTCAGTATGGAAGACATCTTGATGTCCCACTCAGTCTGATTCAGCAAGTTAGGCTTCACCAAGGACCCGTTTCCAACCTGGGAAGCCACATCTCCCCAACCCTAACCCTAACTTGAGACTTAACCTGATTTTCTTGTGCAAATGTAACAAACCCCCATCCTCATGTTGTACTAAAAGACAGTAGGCACACAATTCCTTTGGCCCTCTCAGTCTGTTTCACCATGCTTGGCTTCAGCAACACCCTGTTTCCATTCTGGAAAGCCATGTCTCCTGACAGCTAACCCTAACTTGGGTCTTAACCCTAATTTTCTCTTTGGACTGAAACATTTCCCTGTCCACATGGGGTACTAACTGGCAGTATGTTATACTCCGGATGGCCTACTCAGTCTGTTTTACCAATCTAGGCTTCGCCAAAACCCTGGTTACATCCTGGGAAGCCAAATCTCCCCAACCCTAACCCTAATTTGAGTCTCAACCCTCATTTCCTTTTTGGACTGAAACATACCGCCGTCCACAGAGTGTACCAAATGTCAGTATGGAAGACATCTTGATGTCCCACTCAGTCTGATTCAGCAAGTTAGGCTTCACCAAGGACCCGTTTCCAACCTGGGAAGCCACATCTCCCCAACCCTAACCCTAACTTGAGACTTTACCTGATTTTCTTGTGCAAATGTAACAAACCCCCATCCTCATGTTGTACTAAAAGACAGTAGGTACACAATTCCTTTGGCCCTCTCAGTCTGTTTCACCATGCTTGGCTTCAGCAACACCCTGTTTCCATTCTGGGAGGCCATGTCTCCTGACAGCTAACCCTAACTTGGGTCTTAACCCTAATTTTCTCTTTGGACTGAAACATTTCCCTGTCCACATGGGGTACTAACTGGCAGTATGTTATACTCCTGAATGCCTACTCAGTCTGTTTTACCAATCTAGGCTTCACCAAAACCCTGGTTACATCCTGGGAAGCCAAGTCTCCCCAACCCTAACCCTAATTTGAGTCTCAACCCTCATTTCCTTTTTGGACTGAAACATACCGCCGTCCACAGATTGTGCCAAATGTAAGTATGGAAGACATCTTGATGCCCCACTCAGTCTGATTCAGGAAGTTAAGCTTCACCAAGGACCCGTTTCCAACCTGGGAAGCCACATCTCCCCAACCCTAACCCTAACTTGAGACTTAACCTGATTTTCTTGTGCAAATGTAACAAACCCCCATCCTCATGTTGTACTAAAAGACAGTAGGCACACAATTCCTTTGGCCCTCTCAGTCTGTTTCACCATGCTTGGCTTCAGCAACACCCTGTTTCCATTCTGGGAAGCCATGTCTCCTGACAGCTAACCCTAACTTGGGTCTTAACCCTAATTTTCTCTTTGGACTGAAACATTTCCCTGTCCACATGGTGTACTAACTGGCAGTATGTTATACTCCTGAATGCCTACTCAGTCTGTTTTACCAATCTAGGCTTCACCAAAACCCCGGTTACATCCTGGGAAGCCAAGTCTCCCCAACCCTAACCCTAATTTGAGTCTCAGGCCTCATTTCCTTTTGGGACTGAAACGTACTGCAGTCCACAGAGTGTACCAAATGTAAGTATGGAAGACATCTTGATGCCCCACTCAGTCTGATTCAGCAAGTTAGGCTTCACCAAGGACCCGTTTCCAACCTGGGAAGCCACATCTCCCCAACCCTAACCCTAACTTGAGACTTTACCTGATTTTCTTGTTGAAATGTAACAACCCCCCATCCTCATGTTCTACTAAAAGACAGTAGGCACACAATTCATTTTGCCCTCTCAGTCTGTTTCACCATGCTTGGCTTCAGCAACACCCTGTTTCCATTCTGGGAGGCCATGTCTCCTGACCGCTAACCCTAACTTGGGTCTTAACCCTAATTTTTTCTTTGGACTGAAACATTTCCCTGTCCACATGGTGTACTAACTGGCAGTATGTTATACTCCAGATGGCCTACTCAGTCTGTTTTACCAATCTAGGCTTCGCCAAAACCCTGGTTACATCCTGGGAAGCCAAGTCTCCCCAACCCTAACCCTAATTTGAGTCTCAGGCCGCATTTCCTTTTGGGACTGAAACATACCGCCCTCCAGAGAGTGTACCAAATGTCAGTATGGAAGACATCTTGATGTCCCACTCAGTCTGATTCAGCAAGTTAGGCTTCACCAAGGACCCGTTTCCAACCTGGCAAGCCACATCTCCCCAACCCTAACCCTAACTTGAGACTTAACCTGATTTTCTTGTGCAAATGTAACAAACCCCCATCCTCATGTTGTACTAAAAGACAGTAGGCACACAATTCCTTTGGCCCTCTCAGTCTGTTTCACCATGCTTGGCTTCAGCAACACCCTGTTTCCATTCTGGAAAGCCATGTCTCCTGACAGCTAACCCTAACTTGGGTCTTAACCCTAATTTTCTCTTTGGACTGAAACATTTCCCTGTCCACATGGTGTACTAACTGGCAGTATGTTATACTACGGATGGCCTACTCAGTCTGTTTTACCAATCTAGGCTTCGCCAAAACCCTGGTTACATCCTGGGAAGCCAAGTCTCCCCAACCCTAACCCTAATTTGAGTCTCAGGCCTAATTTCCTTTTTGGACTGAAACATACCGCCCTCCAGAGAGTGTACCAAATGTCAGTATGGAAGACATCTTGATGTCCCACTCAGTCTGATTCAGCAAGTTAGGCTTCACCAAGGACCCGTTTCCAACCTGGGAAGCCACATCTCCCCAACCCTAACCCTAACTTGAGACTTTACCTGATTTTCTTGTTGAAATGTAACAACCCCCCATCCTCATGTTCTACTAAAAGACAGTAGGCACACAATTCATTTTGCCCTCTCAGTCTGTTTCACCATGCTTGGCTTCAGCAACACCCTGTTTCCATTCTGGGAGGCCATGTCTCCCGACCGCTAACCCTAACTTGGGTCTTAACCCTAATTTTCTCTTTGGACTGAAACATTTCCCTGTCCACATGGGGTACTAACTGGCAGTATGTTATACTCCTGAATGCCTACTCAGTCTGTTTTACCAATCTAGGCTTCACCAAAACCCTGGTTACATCCTGGGAAGCCAAGTCTCCCCAACCCTAACCCTAATTTGAGTCTCAACCCTCATTTCCTTTTTGGACTGAAACATACCGCCGTCCACAGATTGTGCCAAATGTAAGTATGGAAGACATCTTGATGCCCCACTCAGTCTGATTCAGGAAGTTAAGCTTCACCAAGGACCCGTTTCCAACCTGGGAAGCCACATCTCCCCAACCCTAACCCTAACTTGAGACTTAACCTGATTTTCTTGTGCAAATGTAACAAACCCCCATCCTCATGTTGTACTAAAAGACAGTAGGCACACAATTCCTTTGGCCCTCTCAGTCTGTTTCACCATGCTTGGCTTCAGCAACACCCTGTTTCCATTCTGGGAAGCCATGTCTCCTGACAGCTAACCCTAACTTGGGTCTTAACCCTAATTTTCTCTTTGGACTGAAACATTTCCCTGTCCACATGGTGTACTAACTGGCAGTATGTTATACTCCTGAATGCCTACTCAGTCTGTTTTACCAATCTAGGCTTCACCAAAACCCCGGTTACATCCTGGGAAGCCAAGTCTCCCCAACCCTAACCCTAATTTGAGTCTCAGGCCTCATTTCCTTTTGGGACTGAAACGTACTGCAGTCCACAGAGTGTACCAAATGTAAGTATGGAAGACATCTTGATGCCCCACTCAGTCTGATTCAGCAAGTTAGGCTTCACCAAGGACCCGTTTCCAACCTGGGAAGCCACATCTCCCCAACCCTAACCCTAACTTGAGACTTTACCTGATTTTCTTGTTGAAATGTAACAACCCCCCATCCTCATGTTCTACTAAAAGACAGTAGGCACACAATTCATTTTGCCCTCTCAGTCTGTTTCACCATGCTTGGCTTCAGCAACACCCTGTTTCCATTCTGGGAGGCCATGTCTCCTGACCGCTAACCCTAACTTGGGTCTTAACCCTAATTTTTTCTTTGGACTGAAACATTTCCCTGTCCACATGGTGTACTAACTGGCAGTATGTTATACTCCAGATGGCCTACTCAGTCTGTTTTACCAATCTAGGCTTCGCCAAAACCCTGGTTACATCCTGGGAAGCCAAGTCTCCCCAACCCTAACCCTAATTTGAGTCTCAGGCCGCATTTCCTTTTGGGACTGAAACATACCGCCCTCCAGAGAGTGTACCAAATGTCAGTATGGAAGACATCTTGATGTCCCACTCAGTCTGATTCAGCAAGTTAGGCTTCACCAAGGACCCGTTTCCAACCTGGCAAGCCACATCTCCCCAACCCTAACCCTAACTTGAGACTTAACCTGATTTTCTTGTGCAAATGTAACAAACCCCCATCCTCATGTTGTACTAAAAGACAGTAGGCACACAATTCCTTTGGCCCTCTCAGTCTGTTTCACCATGCTTGGCTTCAGCAACACCCTGTTTCCATTCTGGAAAGCCATGTCTCCTGACAGCTAACCCTAACTTGGGTCTTAACCCTAATTTTCTCTTTGGACTGAAACATTTCCCTGTCCACATGGTGTACTAACTGGCAGTATGTTATACTACGGATGGCCTACTCAGTCTGTTTTACCAATCTAGGCTTCGCCAAAACCCTGGTTACATCCTGGGAAGCCAAGTCTCCCCAACCCTAACCCTAATTTGAGTCTCAGGCCTAATTTCCTTTTTGGACTGAAACATACCGCCCTCCAGAGAGTGTACCAAATGTCAGTATGGAAGACATCTTGATGTCCCACTCAGTCTGATTCAGCAAGTTAGGCTTCACCAAGGACCCGTTTCCAACCTGGGAAGCCACATCTCCCCAACCCTAACCCTAACTTGAGACTTTACCTGATTTTCTTGTTGAAATGTAACAACCCCCCATCCTCATGTTCTACTAAAAGACAGTAGGCACACAATTCATTTTGCCCTCTCAGTCTGTTTCACCATGCTTGGCTTCAGCAACACCCTGTTTCCATTCTGGGAGGCCATGTCTCCCGACCGCTAACCCTAACTTGGGTCTTAACCCTAATTTTTTCTTTGGACTGAAACATTTCCCTGTCCACATGGTGTACGAACTGGCAGTATGTTATACTCCGGATGGCCTACTCAGTCTGTTTTACCAATCTAGGCTTCGCCAAAACCCTGGTTACATCCTGGGAAGCCAAGTCTCCCCAACCCTAACCCTACTTTGAGTCTCAGGCCTCATTTCCTTTTGGGACTGAAACATACCGCCGTCCACAGAGTGTACCAAATGTCAGTATGGAAGACATCTTGATGTCCCACTCAGTCTGATTCAGCAAGTTAGGCTTCACCAAGGACCCGTTTCCAACCTGGAAAGCCACATCTCCCCAACCCTAACCCTAACTTGAGACTTAACCTGATTTTCTTGTGCAAATGTAACAAACCCCCATCCTCATGTTGTACTAAAAGACAGTAGGCACACAATTCCTTTGGCCCTCTCAGTCTGTTTCACCATGCTTGGCTTCAGCAACACCCTGTTTCCATTCTGGAAAGCCATGTCTCCTGACAGCTAACCCTAACTTGGGTCTTAACCCTAATTTTCTCTTTGGACTGAAACATTTCCCTGTCCACATGGTGTACTAACTGGCAGTATGTTATACTCCGGATGGCCTACTCAGTCTGTTTTACCAATCTAGGCTTCGCCAAAACCCTGGTTACATCCTGGGAAGCCAAGTCTCCCCAACCCTAACCCTAATTTGAGTCTCAGGCCTAATTTCCTTTTTGGACTGAAACATACCGCCCTCCAGAGAGTGTACCAAATGTCAGTATGGAAGACATCTTGATGTCCCACTCAGTCTGATTCAGCAAGTTAGGCTTCACCAAGGACCCGTTTCCAACCTGGGAAGCCACATCTCCCCAACCCTAACCCTAACTTGATACTTTACCTGATTTTCTTGTTGAAATGTAACAACCCCCCATCCTCATGTTCTACTAAAAGACAGTAGGCACACAATTCATTTTGCCCTCTCAGTCTGTTTCACCATGCTTGGCTTCAGCAACACCCTGTTTCCATTCTGGGAGGCCATGTCTCCCGACCGCTAACCCTAACTTGGGTCTTAACCCTAATTTTTTCTTTGGACTGAAACATTTCCCTGTCCACATGGTGTACGAACTGGCAGTATGTTATACTCCGGATGGCCTACTCAGTCTGTTTTACCAATCTAGGCTTCGCCAAAACCCTGGTTACATCCTGGGAAGCCAAGTCTCCCCAACCCTAACCCTAATTTGAGTCTCAGGCCTCATTTCCTTTTGGGACTGAAACATACCGCCGTCCACAGAGTGTACCAAATGTCAGTATGGAAGACATCTTGATGTCCCACTCAGTCTGATTCAGCAAGTTAGGCTTCACCAAGGACCCGTTTCCAACCTGGCAAGCCACATCTCCCCAACCCTAACCCTAACTTGAGACTTAACCTGATTTTCTTGTGCAAATGTAACAAACCCCCATCCTCATGTTGTACTAAAAGACAGTAGGCACACAATTCCTTTGGCCCTCTCAGTCTGTTTCACCATGCTTGGCTTCAGCAACACCCTGTTTCCATTCTGGAAAGCCATGTCTCCTGACAGCTAACCCTAACTTGGGTCTTAACCCTAATTTTCTCTTTGGACTGAAACATTTCCCTGTCCACATGGTGTACTAACTGGCAGTATGTTATACTCCGGATGGCCTACTCAGTCTGTTTTACCAATCTAGGCTTCGCCAAAACCCTGGTTACATCCTGGGAAGCCAAATCTCCCCAACCCTAACCCTAATTTGAGTCTCAACCCTCATTTCCTTTTTGGACTGAAACATACCGCCGTCCACAGAGTGTACCAAATGTCAGTATGGAAGACATCTTGATGTCCCACTCAGTCTGATTCAGCAAGTTAGGCTTCACCAAGGACCCGTTTCCAACCTGGGAAGCCACATCTCCCCAACCCTAACCCTAACTTGAGACTTTACCTGATTTTCTTGTGCAAATGTAACAAACCCCCATCCTCATGTTGTACTAAAAGACAGTAGGTACACAATTCCTTTGGCCCTCTCAGTCTGTTTCACCATGCTTGGCTTCAGCAACACCCTGTTTCCATTCTGGGAGGCCATGTCTCCTGACAGCTAACCCTAACTTGGGTCTTAACCCTAATTTTCTCTTTGGACTGAAACATTTCCCTGTCCACATGGTGTACGAACTGGCAGTATGTTATACTCCTGAATGCCTACTCAGTCTGTTTTACCAATCTAGGCTTCACCAAAACCCTGGTTACATCCTGGGAAGCCAAGTCTCCCCAACCCTAACCCTAATTTGAGTCTCAGGCCTCATTTCCTTTTGGGACTGAAACATACCGCCGTCCACAGAGTGTACCAAATGTCAGTATGGAAGACATCTTGATGTCCCACTCAGTCTGATTCAGCAAGTTAGGCTTCACCAAGGACCCGTTTCCAACCTGGCAAGCCACATCTCCCCAACCCTAACCCTAACTTGAGACTTAACCTGATTTTCTTGTGCAAATGTAACAAACCCCCATCCTCATGTTGTACTAAAAGACAGTAGGCACACAATTCCTTTGGCCCTCTCAGTCTGTTTCACCATGCTTGGCTTCAGCAACACCCTGTTTCCATTCTGGAAAGCCATGTCTCCTGACAGCTAACCCTAACTTGGGTCTTAACCCTAATTTTCTCTTTGGACTGAAACATTTCCCTGTCCACATGGTGTACTAACTGGCAGTATGTTATACTCCGGATGGCCTACTCAGTCTGTTTTACCAATCTAGGCTTCGCCAAAACCCTGGTTACATCCTGGGAAGCCAAATCTCCCCAACCCTAACCCTAATTTGAGTCTCAACCCTCATTTCCTTTTTGGACTGAAACATACCGCCGTCCACAGAGTGTACCAAATGTCAGTATGGAAGACATCTTGATGTCCCACTCAGTCTGATTCAGCAAGTTAGGCTTCACCAAGGACCCGTTTCCAACCTGGGAAGCCACATCTCCCCAACCCTAACCCTAACTTGAGACTTTACCTGATTTTCTTGTGCAAATGTAACAAACCCCCATCCTCATGTTGTACTAAAAGACAGTAGGTACACAATTCCTTTGGCCCTCTCAGTCTGTTTCACCATGCTTGGCTTCAGCAACACCCTGTTTCCATTCTGGGAGGCCATGTCTCCTGACAGCTAACCCTAACTTGGGTCTTAACCCTAATTTTCTCTTTGGACTGAAACATTTCCCTGTCCACATGGGGTACTAACTGGCAGTATGTTATACTCCTGAATGCCTACTCAGTCTGTTTTACCAATCTAGGCTTCACCAAAACCCTGGTTACATCCTGGGAAGCCAAGTCTCCCCAACCCTAACCCTAATTTGAGTCTCAACCCTCATTTCCTTTTTGGACTGAAACATACCGCCGTCCACAGATTGTGCCAAATGTAAGTATGGAAGACATCTTGATGCCCCACTCAGTCTGATTCAGGAAGTTAAGCTTCACCAAGGACCCGTTTCCAACCTGGGAAGCCACATCTCCCCAACCCTAACCCTAACTTGAGACTTAACCTGATTTTCTTGTGCAAATGTAACAAACCCCCATCCTCATGTTGTACTAAAAGACAGTAGGCACACAATTCCTTTGGCCCTCTCAGTCTGTTTCACCATGCTTGGCTTCAGCAACACCCTGTTTCCATTCTGGGAAGCCATGTCTCCTGACAGCTAACCCTAACTTGGGTCTTAACCCTAATTTTCTCTTTGGACTGAAACATTTCCCTGTCCACATGGTGTACTAACTGGCAGTATGTTATACTCCTGAATGCCTACTCAGTCTGTTTTACCAATCTAGGCTTCACCAAAACCCCGGTTACATCCTGGGAAGCCAAGTCTCCCCAACCCTAACCCTAATTTGAGTCTCAGGCCTCATTTCCTTTTGGGACTGAAACGTACTGCAGTCCACAGAGTGTACCAAATGTAAGTATGGAAGACATCTTGATGCCCCACTCAGTCTGATTCAGCAAGTTAGGCTTCACCAAGGACCCGTTTCCAACCTGGGAAGCCACATCTCCCCAACCCTAACCCTAACTTGAGACTTTACCTGATTTTCTTGTTGAAATGTAACAACCCCCCATCCTCATGTTCTACTAAAAGACAGTAGGCACACAATTCATTTTGCCCTCTCAGTCTGTTTCACCATGCTTGGCTTCAGCAACACCCTGTTTCCATTCTGGGAGGCCATGTCTCCTGACCGCTAACCCTAACTTGGGTCTTAACCCTAATTTTTTCTTTGGACTGAAACATTTCCCTGTCCACATGGTGTACTAACTGGCAGTATGTTATACTCCAGATGGCCTACTCAGTCTGTTTTACCAATCTAGGCTTCGCCAAAACCCTGGTTACATCCTGGGAAGCCAAGTCTCCCCAACCCTAACCCTAATTTGAGTCTCAGGCCTCATTTCCTTTTGGGACTGAAACATACCGCCCTCCAGAGAGTGTACCAAATGTCAGTATGGAAGACATCTTGATGTCCCACTCAGTCTGATTCAGCAAGTTAGGCTTCACCAAGGACCCGTTTCCAACCTGGGAAGCCACATCTCCACAACCCTAACCCTAACTTGATACTTTACCTGATTTTCTTGTTGAAATGTAACAACCCCCCATCCTCATGTTCTACTAAAAGACAGTAGGCACACAATTCCTTTTGCCCTCTCAGTCTGTTTCACCATGCTTGGCTTCAGCAACACCCTGTTTCCATTCTGGGAGGCCATGTCTCCTGACCGCTAACCCTAACTTGGGTCTTAACCCTAATTTTCTCTTTGGACTGAAACATTTCCCTGTCCACATGGTGTACTAACTGGCAGTATGTTATACTCCGGATGGCCTACTCAGTCTGTTTTACCAATCTAGGCTTCGCCAAAACCCTGGTTACATCCTGGGAAGCCAAATCTCCCCAACCCTAACCCTAATTTGAGTCTCAACCCTCATTTCCTTTTTGGACTGAAACATACCGCCGTCCACAGAGTGTACCAAATGTCAGTATGGAAGACATCTTGATGTCCCACTCAGTCTGATTCAGCAAGTTAGGCTTCACCAAGGACCCGTTTCCAACCTGGGAAGCCACATCTCCCCAACCCTAACCCTAACTTGAGACTTTACCTGATTTTCTTGTGCAAATGTAACAAACCCCCATCCTCATGTTGTACTAAAAGACAGTAGGTACACAATTCATTTTGCCCTCTCAGTCTGTTTCACCATGCTTGGCTTCAGCAACACCCTGTTTCCATTCTGGGAGGCCATGTCTCCCGACCGCTAACCCTAACTTGGGTCTTAACCCTAATTTTCTCCTTGGACTGAAACATTTCCCTGTCCACATGGGGTACTAACTGGCAGTATGTTATACTCCTGAATGCCTACTCAGTCTGTTTTACCAATCTAGGCTTCACCAAAACCCTGGTTACATCCTGGGAAGCCAAGTCTCCCCAACCCTAACCCTAATTTGAGTCTCAACCCTCATTTCCTTTTTGGACTGAAACATACCGCCATCCACAGATTGTGCCAAATGTAAGTATGGAAGACATCTTGATGCCCCACTCAGTCTGATTCAGGAAGTTAAGCTTCACCAAGGACCCGTTTCCAACCTGGGAAGCCACATCTCCCCAACCCTAACCCTAACTTGAGACTTAACCTGATTTTCTTGTGCAAATGTAACAAACCCCCATCCTCATGTTGTACTAAAAGACAGTAGGCACACAATTCCTTTGGCCCTCTCAGTCTGTTTCACCATGCTTGGCTTCAGCAACACCCTGTTTCCATTCTGGGAAGCCATGTCTCCTGACAGCTAACCCTAACTTGGGTCTTAACCCTAATTTTCTCTTTGGACTGAAACATTTCCCTGTCCACATGGTGTACTAACTGGCAGTATGTTATACTCCTGAATGCCTACTCAGTCTGTTTTACCAATCTAGGCTTCACCAAAACCCCGGTTACATCCTGGGAAGCCAAGTCTCCCCAACCCTAACCCTAATTTGAGTCTCAGGCCTCATTTCCTTTTGGGACTGAAACGTACTGCGGTCCACAGAGTGTACCAAATGTAAGTATGGAAGACATCTTGATGCCCCACTCAGTCTGATTCAGCAAGTTAGGCTTCACCAAGGACCCGTTTCCAACCTGGCAAGCCACATCTCCCCAACCCTAACCCTAACTTGAGACTTTACCTGATTTTCTTGTTGAAATGTAACAAACCCCCATCCTCATGTTCTACTAAAAGACAGTAGGCACACAATTCATTTTGCCCTCTCAGTCTGTTTCACCATGCTTGGCTTCAGCAACACCCTGTTTCCATTCTGGGAAGCCATGTCTCCTGACAGCTAACCCTAACTTGGGTCTTAACCCTAATTTTCTCTTTGGACTGAAACATGTCCCTGTCAACATGGTGTACTCACTGGCAGTATGTTATACTCCGGATGGCCTACTCAGTCTGTTTTACCAATCTAGGCTTCGCCAAAACCCTGGTTACATCCTGGGAAGCCAAGTCTCCCCAACCCTAACCCTAATTTGAGTCTCAGGCCTCATTTCCTTTTGGGACTGAAACATACCGCCGTCCACAGAGTGTACCAAATGTCAGTATGGAAGACATCTTGATGTCCCACTCAGTCTGATTCAGCAAGTTAGGCTTCACCAAGGACCCGTTTCCAACCTGGAAAGCCACATCTCCCCAACCCTAACCCTAACTTGAGACTTAACCTGATTTTCTTGTGCAAATGTAACAAACCCCCATCCTCATGTTGTACTAAAAGACAGTAGGCACACAATTCCTTTGGCCCTCTCAGTCTGTTTCACCATGCTTGGCTTCAGCAACACCCTGTTTCCATTCTGGGAGGCCATGTCTCCCGACCGCTAACCCTAACTTGGGTCTTAACCCTAATTTTTTCTTTGGACTGAAACATTTCCCTGTCCACATGGTGTACGAACTGGCAGTATGTTATACTATGGATGGCCTACTCAGTCTGTTTTACAAATCTAGGCTTCGCCAAAACCCTGGTTACATCCTGGGAAGCCAAGTCTCCCCAACCCTAACCCTAATTTGAGTCTCAGGCCTAATTTCCTTTTTGGACTGAAACATACCGCCGTCCACAGAGTGTACCAAATGTCAGTATGGAAGACATCTTGATGTCCCACTCAGTCTGATTCAGCAAGTTAGGCTTCACCAAGGACCCGTTTCCAACCTGGGAAGCCACATCTCCCCAACCCTAACCCTATCTTGAGACTTAACCTGATTTTCTTGTTGAACTGTAACAACCCCCCATCCTCATGTTCTACTAAAAGACAGTATGCACACAATTCCTTTTACCCTCTCAGTCTGTTTCACCATGCTTGGCTTCAGCAACACCCTGTTTCCATTCTGGGAAGCCATGTCTCCTGACAGCTAACCCTAACTTGGGTCTTAACCCTAATTTTCTCTTTGGACTGAAACATGTCCCTGTCAACATGGTGTACTCACTGGCAGTATGTTATACTCCGGATGGCCTACTCAGTCTGTTTTACCAATCTAGGCTTCGCCAAAACCCTGGTTACATCCTGGGAAGCCAAGTCTCCCCAACCCTAACCCTAATTTGAGTCTCAGGCCTCATTTCCTTTTGGGACTGAAACATACCGCCGTCCACAGAGTGTACCAAATGTCAGTATGGAAGACATCTTGATGTCCCACTCAGTCTGATTCAGCAAGTTAGGCTTCACCAAGGACCCGTTTCCAACCTGGAAAGCCACATCTCCCCAACCCTAACCCTAACTTGAGACTTAACCTGATTTTCTTGTGCAAATGTAACAAACCCCCATCCTCATGTTGTACTAAAAGACAGTAGGCACACAATTCCTTTGGCCCTCTCAGTCTGTTTCACCATGCTTGGCTTCAGCAACACCCTGTTTCCATTCTGGAAAGCCATGTCTCCTGACAGCTAACCCTAACTTGGGTCTTAACCCTAATTTTCTCTTTGGACTGAAACATTTCCCTGTCCACATGGTGTACTAACTGGCAGTATGTTATACTCCGGATGGCCTACTCAGTCTGTTTTACCAATCTAGGCTTCGCCAAAACCCTGGTTACATCCTGGGAAGCCAAGTCTCCCCAACCCTAACCCTAATTTGAGTCTCAGGCCTCATTTCCTTTTGGGACTGAAACGTACTGCGGTCCACAGAGTGTACCAAATGTAAGTATGGAAGACATCTTGATGCCCCACTCAGTCTGATTCAGCAAGTTAGGCTTCACCAAGGACCCGTTTCCAACCTGGGAAGCCACATCTCCCCAACCCTAACCCTAACTTGAGACTTAACCTGATTTTCTTGTGCAAATGTAACAAACCCCCATCCTCATGTTGTACTAAAATCCAGTAGGCACACAATTCCTTTGGCCCTCTCAGTCTGTTTCACCATGCTTGGCTTCAGCAACACCCTGTTTCCATTCTGGGAAGCCATGTCTCCTGACAGCTAACCCTAACTTGGGTCTTAACCCTAATTTTCTCTTTGGACTGAAACATTTCCCTGTCCACATGGTGTACTAACTGGCAGTATGTTATACTACGGATGGCCTACTCAGTCTGTTTTACCAATCTAGGCTTCGCCAAAACCCTGGTTACATCCTGGGAAGCCAAGTCTCCCCAACCCTAACCCTAATTTGAGTCTCAGGCCTCATTTCCTTTTTGGACTGAAACATACCGCCGTCCACAGAGTGTACCAAATGTCAGTATGGAAGACATCTTGATGTCCCACTCAGTCTGATTCAGCAAGTTAGGCTTCACCAAGGACCCGTTTCCAACCTGGGAAGCCACATCTCCCCAACCCTAACCCTAACTTGAGACTTAACCTGATTTTCTTGTGCAAATGTAACAAACCCCCATCCTCATGTTGTACTAAAAGACAGTAGGCACACAATTCCTTTTGCCCTCTCAGTCTGTTTCACCATGCTTGGCTTCAGCAACACCCTGTTTCCATTCTGGGAGGCCATGTCTCCTGACCGCTAACCCTAACTTGGGTCTTAACCCTAATTTTTTCTTTGGACTGAAACATTTCCCTGTCCACATGGTGTACTAACTGGCAGTATGTTATACTCCGGATGGCCTACTCAGTCTGTTTTACCAATCTAGGCTTCGCCAAAACCCTGGTTACATCCTGGGAAGCCAAGTCTCCCCAACCCTAACCCTAATTTGAGTCTCAGGCCTCATTTCCTTTTTGGACTGAAACATACCGCCGTCCACAGAGTGTACCAAATGTCAGTATGGAAGACATCTTGATGTCCCACTCAGTCTGATTCAGCAAGTTCGGCTTCACCAAGGACCCGTTTCCAACCTGGGAAGCCACATCTCCCCAACCCTAACCCTAACTTGAGACTTAACCTGATTTTCTTGTGCAAATGTAACAAACCCCCATCCTCATGTTGTACTAAAAGACAGTAGGTACACAATTCCTTTGGCCCTCTCAGTCTGTTTCACCATGCTTGGCTTCAGCAACACCCTGTTTCCATTCTGGGAGGCCATGTCTCCTGACAGCTAACCCTAACTTGGGTCTTAACCCTAATTTTCTCTTTGGACTGAAACATTTCCCTGTCCACATGGTGTACTAACTGGCAGTATGTTATACTCCTGAATGCCTACTCAGTCTGTTTTACCAATCTAGGCTTCACCAAAACCCTGGTTACATCCTGGGAAGCCAAGTCTCCCCAACCCTAACCCTAATTTGAGTCTCAACCCTCATTTCCTTTTTGGACTGAAACATACCGCCGTCCACAGATTGTGCCAAATGTAAGAATGGAAGACATCTTGATGCCCCACTCAGTCTGATTCAGCAAGTTAAGCTTCACCAAGGACCCGTTTCCAACCTGGGAAGCCACATCTCCCCAACCCTAACCCTAACTTGAGACTTAACCTGATTTTCTTGTGCAAATGTAACAAACCCCCATCCTCATGTTGTACTAAAAGACAGTAGGCACACAATTCCTTTGGCCCTCTCAGTCTGTTTCACCATGCTTGGCTTCAGCAACACCCTGTTTCTATTCTGGGAAGCCATGTCTCCTGACAGCTAACCCTAACTTGGGTCTTAACCCTAATTTTCTCTTTGGACTGAAACATTTCCCTGTCCACATGGTGTACTAACTGGCAGTATGTTATACTCCTGAATGCCTACTCAGTCTGTTTTACCAATCTAGGCTTCACCAAAACCCCGGTTACATCCTGGGAAGCCAAGTCTCCCCAACCCTAACCCTAATTTGAGTCTCAGGCCTCATTTCCTTTTGGGACTGAAACGTACTGCGGTCCACAGAGTGTACCAAATGTAAGTATGGAAGACATCTTGATGCCCCACTCAGTCTGATTCAGGAAGTTAGGCTTCACCAAGGACCCGTTTCCAACCTGGGAAGCCACATCTCCCCAACCCTAACCCTAACTTGAGACTTAACCTGATTTTCTTGTGCAAATGTAACAACCCCCCATCCTCATGTTCTACTAAAAGACAGTAGACACACAATTCATTTTGCCCTCTCAGTCTGTTTCACCATGCTTGGCTTCAGCAACACCCTGTTTCCATTCTGGGAGGCCATGTCTCCTGACCGCTAACCCTAAGTTGGGTCTTAACCCTAATTTTTTCTTTGGACTGAAACATTTCCCTGTCCACATGGTGTACTAACTGGCAGTATGTTATACTCCGGATGGCCTACTCAGTCTGTTTTACCAATCTAGGCTTCGCCAAAACCCTGGTTACATCCTGGGAAGCCAAGTCTCCCCAACCCTAACCCTAATTTGAGTCTCAGGCCTCATTTCCTTTTTGGACTGAAACATACCGCCGTCCACAGAGTGTACCAAATGTCAGTATGGAAGACATCTTGATGTCCCACTCAGTCTGATTCAGCAAGTTAGGCTTCACCAAGGACCCGTTTCCAACCTGGGAAGCCACATCTCCCCAACCCTAACCCTAACTTGAGACTTAACCTGATTTTCTTGTGCAAATGTAACAAACCCCCATCCTCATGTTGTACTAAAAGACAGTAGGCACACAATTCCTTTTGCCCTCTCAGTCTGTTTCACCATGCTTGGCTTCAGCAACACCCTGTTTCCATTCTGGGAGGCCATGTCTCCTGACCGCTAACCCTAACTTGGGTCTTAACCCTAATTTTTTCTTTGGACTGAAACATTTCCCTGTCCACATGGTGTACTAACTGGCAGTATGTTATACTACGGATGGCCTACTCAGTCTGTTTTACCAATCTAGGCTTCGCCAAAACCCTGGTTACATCCTGGGAAGCCAAGTCTCCCCAACCCTAACCCTAATTTGAGTCTCAGGCCTCATTTCCTTTTTGGACTGAAACATACCGCCGTCCACAGAGTGTACCAAATGTCAGTATGGAAGACATCTTGATGTCCCACTCAGTCTGATTCAGCAAGTTAGGCTTCACCAAGGACCCGTTTCCAACCTGGGAAGCCACATCTCCCCAACCCTAACCCTAACTTGAGACTTTACCTGATTTTCTTGTGCAAGTGTAACAAACCCCCATCCTCATGTTGTACTAAAAGACAGTAGGTACACAATTCCTTTGGCCCTCTCAGTCTGTTTCACCATGCTTGGCTTCAGCAACACCCTGTTTCCATTCTGGGAGGCCATGTCTCCTGACAGCTAACCCTAACTTGGGTCTTAACCCTAATTTTCTCTTTGGACTGAAACATTTCCCTGTCCACATGGTGTACTAACTGGCAGTATGTTATACTCCTGAATGCCTACTCAGTCTGTTTTACCAATCTAGGCTTCACCAAAACCCTGGTTACATCCTGGGAAGCCAAGTCTCCCCAACCCTAACCCTAATTTGAGTCTCAACCCTCATTTCCTTTTTGGACTGAAACATACCGCCGTCCACAGATTGTGCCAAATGTAAGTATGGAAGACATCTTGATGCCCCACTCAGTCTGATTCAGGAAGTTAAGCTTCACCAAGGACCCGTTTCCAACCTGGGAAGCCACATCTCCCCAACCCTAACCCTAACTTGAGACTTAACCTGATTTTCTTGTGCAAATGTAACAAACCCCCATCCTCATGTTGTACTAAAAGACAGTAGGCACACAATTCCTTTGGCCCTCTCAGTCTGTTTCACCATGCTTGGCTTCAGCAACACCCTGTTTCCATTCTGGGAAGCCATGTCTCCTGACAGCTAACCCTAACTTGGGTCTTAACCCTAATTTTCTCTTTGGACTGAAACATTTCCCTGTCCACATGGTGTACTAACTGGCAGTATGTTATACTCCTGAATGCCTACTCAGTCTGTTTTACCAATCTAGGCTTCACCAAAACCCTGGTTACATCCTGGGAAGCCAAGTCTCCCCAACCCTAACCCTAATTTGAGTCTCAGGCCTCATTTCCTTTTGAGACTGAAACGTACTGCGGTCCACAGAGTGTACCAAATGTAAGTATGGAAGACATCTTGATGCCCCACTCAGTCTGATTCAGCAAGTTAGGCTTCACCAAGGACCCGTTTCCAACCTGGGAAGCCACATCTCCCCAACCCTAACCCTAACTTGAGACTTTACCTGATTTTCTTGTTGAAATGTAACAACCCCCCATCCTCATGTTCTACTAAAAGACAGTAGGCACACAATTCATTTTGCCCTCTCAGTCTGTTTCACCATGCTTGGCTTCAGCAACACCCTGTTTCCATTCTGGGAGGCCATGTCTCCTGACCGCTAACCCTAAGTTGGGTCTTAACCCTAATTTTTTCTTTGGACTGAAACATTTCCCTGTCCACATGGTGTACTAACTGGCAGTATGTTATACTCCGGATGGCCTACTCAGTCTGTTTTACCAATCTAGGCTTCGCCAAAACCCTGGTTACATCCTGGGAAGCCAAGTCTCCCCAACCCTAACCCTAATTTGAGTCTCAGGCCTAATTTCCTTTTTGGACTGAAACATACCGCCCTCCAGAGAGTGTACCAAATGTCAGTATGGAAGACATCTTGATGTCCCACTCAGTCTGATTCAGCAAGTTAGGCTTCACCAAGGACCCGTTTCCAACCTGGGAAGCCACATCTCCCCAACCCTAACCCTAACTTGATACTTTACCTGATTTTCTTGTTGAAATGTAACAACCCCCCATCCTCATGTTCTACTAAAAGACAGTAGGCACACAATTCATTTTGCCCTCTCAGTCTGTTTCACCATGCTTGGCTTCAGCAACACCCTGTTTCCATTCTGGGAGGCCATGTCTCCCGACCGCTAACCCTAACTTGGGTCTTAACCCTAATTTTCTCTTTGGACTGAAACATTTCCCTGTCCACATGGTGTACTAACTGGCAGTATGTTATACTACGGATGGCCTACTCAGTCTGTTTTACCAATCTAGGCTTCGCCAAAACCCTGCTTACATCCTGGGAAGCCAAGTCTCCCCAACCCTAACCCTAATTTGAGTCTCAGGCCTCATTTCCTTTTGGGACTGAAACATACCGCCGTCCACAGAGTGTACCAAATGTCAGTATGGAAGACATCTTGATGTCCCACTCAGTCTGATTCAGCAAGTTAGGCTTCACCAAGGACCCGTTTCCAACCTGGGAAGCCACATCTCCCCAACCCTAACCCTAACTTGAGACTTAACCTGATTTTCTTGTGCAAATGTAACAAACCCCCATCCTCATGTTGTACTAAAAGACAGTAGGCACACAATTCCTTTGGCCCTCTCAGTCTGTTTCACCATGCTTGGCTTCAGCAACACCCTGTTTCCATTCTGGGAGGCCATGTCTCCTGACCGCTAACCCTAACTTGGGTCTTAACCCTAATTTTTTCTTTGGACTGAAACATTTCCCTGTCCACATGGTGTACTAACTGGCAGTATGTTATACTCCGGATGGCCTACTCAGTCTGTTTTACCAATCTAGGCTTCGCCAAAACCCTGGTTACATCCTGGGAAGCCAAGTCTCCCCAACCCTAACCCTAATTTGAGTCTCAGGCCTCATTTCCTTTTTGGACTGAAACATACCGCCGTCCACAGAGTGTACCAAATGTCAGTATGGAAGACATCTTGATGTCCCACTCAGTCTGATTCAGCAAGTTAGGCTTCACCAAGGACCCGTTTCCAACCTGGGAAGCCACATCTCCCCAACCCTAACCCTAACTTGAGACTTAACCTGATTTTCTTGTGCAAATGTAACAAACCCCCATCCTCATGTTGTACTAAAAGACAGTAGGTACACAATTCCTTTGGCCCTCTCAGTCTGTTTCACCATGCTTGGCTTCAGCAACACCCTGTTTCCATTCTGGGAGGCCATGTCTCCTGACAGCTAACCCTAACTTGGGTCTTAACCCTAATTTTCTCTTTGGACTGAAACATTTCCCTGTCCACATGGTGTACTAACTGGCAGTATGTTATACTCCTGAATGCCTACTCAGTCTGTTTTACCAATCTAGGCTTCACCAAAACCCTGGTTACATCCTGGGAAGCCAAGTCTCCCCAACCCTAACCCTAATTTGAGTCTCAACCCTCATTTCCTTTTTGGACTGAAACATACCGCCGTCCACAGATTGTGCCAAATGTAAGAATGGAAGACATCTTGATGCCCCACTCAGTCTGATTCAGCAAGTTAAGCTTCACCAAGGACCCGTTTCCAACCTGGGAAGCCACATCTCCCCAACCCTAACCCTAACTTGAGACTTAACCTGATTTTCTTGTGCAAATGTAACAAACCCCCATCCTCATGTTGTACTAAAAGACAGTAGGCACACAATTCCTTTGGCCCTCTCAGTCTGTTTCACCATGCTTGGCTTCAGCAACACCCTGTTTCTATTCTGGGAAGCCATGTCTCCTGACAGCTAACCCTAACTTGGGTCTTAACCCTAATTTTCTCTTTGGACTGAAACATTTCCCTGTCCACATGGTGTACTAACTGGCAGTATGTTATACTCCTGAATGCCTACTCAGTCTGTTTTACCAATCTAGGCTTCACCAAAACCCCGGTTACATCCTGGGAAGCCAAGTCTCCCCAACCCTAACCCTAATTTGAGTCTCAGGCCTCATTTCCTTTTGGGACTGAAACGTACTGCGGTCCACAGAGTGTACCAAATGTAAGTATGGAAGACATCTTGATGCCCCACTCAGTCTGATTCAGCAAGTTAGGCTTCACCAAGGACCCGTTTCCAACCTGGGAAGCCACATCTCCCCAACCCTAACCCTAACTTGAGACTTAACCTGATTTTCTTGTGCAAATGTAACAACCCCCCATCCTCATGTTCTACTAAAAGACAGTAGACACACAATTCATTTTGCCCTCTCAGTCTGTTTCACCATGCTTGGCTTCAGCAACACCCTGTTTCCATTCTGGGAGGCCATGTCTCCTGACCGCTAACCCTAAGTTGGGTCTTAACCCTAATTTTTTCTTTGGACTGAAACATTTCCCTGTCCACATGGTGTACTAACTGGCAGTATGTTATACTCCGGATGGCCTACTCAGTCTGTTTTACCAATCTAGGCTTCGCCAAAACCCTGGTTACATCCTGGGAAGCCAAGTCTCCCCAACCCTAACCCTAATTTGAGTCTCAGGCCTCATTTCCTTTTTGGACTGAAACATACCGCCGTCCACAGAGTGTACCAAATGTCAGTATGGAAGACATCTTGATGTCCCACTCAGTCTGATTCAGCAAGTTAGGCTTCACCAAGGACCCGTTTCCAACCTGGGAAGCCACATCTCCCCAACCCTAACCCTAACTTGAGACTTAACCTGATTTTCTTGTGCAAATGTAACAAACCCCCATCCTCATGTTGTACTAAAAGACAGTAGGCACACAATTCCTTTTGCCCTCTCAGTCTGTTTCACCATGCTTGGCTTCAGCAACACCCTGTTTCCATTCTGGGAGGCCATGTCTCCTGACCGCTAACCCTAACTTGGGTCTTAACCCTAATTTTTTCTTTGGACTGAAACATTTCCCTGTCCACATGGTGTACTAACTGGCAGTATGTTATACTACGGATGGCCTACTCAGTCTGTTTTACCAATCTAGGCTTCGCCAAAACCCTGGTTACATCCTGGGAAGCCAAGTCTCCCCAACCCTAACCCTAATTTGAGTCTCAGGCCTCATTTCCTTTTTGGACTGAAACATACCGCCGTCCACAGAGTGTACCAAATGTCAGTATGGAAGACATCTTGATGTCCCACTCAGTCTGATTCAGCAAGTTAGGCTTCACCAAGGACCCGTTTCCAACCTGGGAAGCCACATCTCCCCAACCCTAACCCTAACTTGAGACTTTACCTGATTTTCTTGTGCAAGTGTAACAAACCCCCATCCTCATGTTGTACTAAAAGACAGTAGGTACACAATTCCTTTGGCCCTCTCAGTCTGTTTCACCATGCTTGGCTTCAGCAACACCCTGTTTCCATTCTGGGAGGCCATGTCTCCTGACAGCTAACCCTAACTTGGGTCTTAACCCTAATTTTCTCTTTGGACTGAAACATTTCCCTGTCCACATGGTGTACTAACTGGCAGTATGTTATACTCCTGAATGCCTACTCAGTCTGTTTTACCAATCTAGGCTTCACCAAAACCCTGGTTACATCCTGGGAAGCCAAGTCTCCCCAACCCTAACCCTAATTTGAGTCTCAACCCTCATTTCCTTTTTGGACTGAAACATACCGCCGTCCACAGATTGTGCCAAATGTAAGTATGGAAGACATCTTGATGCCCCACTCAGTCTGATTCAGGAAGTTAAGCTTCACCAAGGACCCGTTTCCAACCTGGGAAGCCACATCTCCCCAACCCTAACCCTAACTTGAGACTTAACCTGATTTTCTTGTGCAAATGTAACAAACCCCCATCCTCATGTTGTACTAAAAGACAGTAGGCACACAATTCCTTTGGCCCTCTCAGTCTGTTTCACCATGCTTGGCTTCAGCAACACCCTGTTTCCATTCTGGGAAGCCATGTCTCCTGACAGCTAACCCTAACTTGGGTCTTAACCCTAATTTTCTCTTTGGACTGAAACATTTCCCTGTCCACATGGTGTACTAACTGGCAGTATGTTATACTCCTGAATGCCTACTCAGTCTGTTTTACCAATCTAGGCTTCACCAAAACCCTGGTTACATCCTGGGAAGCCAAGTCTCCCCAACCCTAACCCTAATTTGAGTCTCAGGCCTCATTTCCTTTTGAGACTGAAACGTACTGCGGTCCACAGAGTGTACCAAATGTAAGTATGGAAGACATCTTGATGCCCCACTCAGTCTGATTCAGCAAGTTAGGCTTCACCAAGGACCCGTTTCCAACCTGGGAAGCCACATCTCCCCAACCCTAACCCTAACTTGAGACTTTACCTGATTTTCTTGTTGAAATGTAACAACCCCCCATCCTCATGTTCTACTAAAAGACAGTAGGCACACAATTCATTTTGCCCTCTCAGTCTGTTTCACCATGCTTGGCTTCAGCAACACCCTGTTTCCATTCTGGGAGGCCATGTCTCCTGACCGCTAACCCTAAGTTGGGTCTTAACCCTAATTTTTTCTTTGGACTGAAACATTTCCCTGTCCACATGGTGTACTAACTGGCAGTATGTTATACTCCGGATGGCCTACTCAGTCTGTTTTACCAATCTAGGCTTCGCCAAAACCCTGGTTACATCCTGGGAAGCCAAGTCTCCCCAACCCTAACCCTAATTTGAGTCTCAGGCCTAATTTCCTTTTTGGACTGAAACATACCGCCCTCCAGAGAGTGTACCAAATGTCAGTATGGAAGACATCTTGATGTCCCACTCAGTCTGATTCAGCAAGTTAGGCTTCACCAAGGACCCGTTTCCAACCTGGGAAGCCACATCTCCCCAACCCTAACCCTAACTTGATACTTTACCTGATTTTCTTGTTGAAATGTAACAACCCCCCATCCTCATGTTCTACTAAAAGACAGTAGGCACACAATTCATTTTGCCCTCTCAGTCTGTTTCACCATGCTTGGCTTCAGCAACACCCTGTTTCCATTCTGGGAGGCCATGTCTCCCGACCGCTAACCCTAACTTGGGTCTTAACCCTAATTTTCTCTTTGGACTGAAACATTTCCCTGTCCACATGGTGTACTAACTGGCAGTATGTTATACTACGGATGGCCTACTCAGTCTGTTTTACCAATCTAGGCTTCGCCAAAACCCTGCTTACATCCTGGGAAGCCAAGTCTCCCCAACCCTAACCCTAATTTGAGTCTCAGGCCTCATTTCCTTTTGGGACTGAAACATACCGCCGTCCACAGAGTGTACCAAATGTCAGTATGGAAGACATCTTGATGTCCCACTCAGTCTGATTCAGCAAGTTAGGCTTCACCAAGGACCCGTTTCCAACCTGGGAAGCCACATCTCCCCAACCCTAACCCTAACTTGAGACTTAACCTGATTTTCTTGTGCAAATGTAACAAACCCCCATCCTCATGTTGTACTAAAAGACAGTAGGCACACAATTCCTTTGGCCCTCTCAGTCTGTTTCACCATGCTTGGCTTCAGCAACACCCTGTTTCCATTCTGGAAAGCCATGTCTCCTGACAGCTAACCCTAACTTGGGTCTTAACCCTAATTTTCTCTTTGGACTGAAACATTTCCCTGTCCACATGGTGTACTAACTGGCAGTATGTTATACTCCTGAATGCCTACGCAGTCTGTTTTACCAATCTAGGCTTCACCAAAACCCTGGTTACATCCTGGGAAGCCAAGTCTCCCCAACCCTAACCCTAATTTGAGTCTCAACCCTCATTTACTTTTTGGACTGAAACATACTGCGGTCCACAGAGTGTGCCAAATGTAAGTATGGAAGACATCTTGATGCCCCACTCAGTCTGATTCAGGAAGTTAAGCTTCACCAAGGACCCGTTTCCAACCAGGGAAGCCACATCTCCCCAACCCTAACCCTAACTTGAGACTTAACCTGATTTTCTTGTGCAAATGTAACAAACCCCCATCCTCATGTTGTACTAAAATCCAGTAGGCACACAATTCCTTTGGCCCTCTCAGTCTGTTTCACCATGCTTGGCTTCAGCAACACCCTGTTTCCATTCTGGGAAGCCATGTCTCCTGACAGCTAACCCTAACTTGGGTCTTAACCCTAATTTTCTCTTTGGACTGAAACATTTCCCTGTCCACATGGTGTACTAACTGGCAGTATGTTATACTACGGATGGCCTACTCAGTCTGTTTTACCAATCTAGGCTTCGCCAAAACCCTGGTTACATCCTGGGAAGCCAAGTCTCCCCAACCCTAACCCTAATTTGAGTCTCAGGCCTCATTTCCTTTTTGGACTGAAACATACCGCCGTCCACAGAGTGTACCAAATGTCAGTATGGAAGACATCTTGATGTCCCACTCAGTCTGATTCAGCAAGTTAGGCTTCACCAAGGACCCGTTTCCAACCTGGGAAGCCACATCTCCCCAACCCTAACCCTAACTTGATACTTTACCTGATTTTCTTGTTGAAATGTAACAACCCCCCATCCTCATGTTCTACTAAAAGACAGTAGGCACACAATTCATTTTGCCCTCTCAGTCTGTTTCACCATGCTTGGCTTCAGCAACACCCTGTTTCCATTCTGGGAGGCCATGTCTCCCGACCGCTAACCCTAACTTGGGTCTTAACCCTAATTTTCTCTTTGGACTGAAACATTTCCCTGTCCACATGGTGTACTAACTGGCAGTATGTTATACTACGGATGGCCTACTCAGTCTGTTTTACCAATCTAGGCTTCGCCAAAACCCTGCTTACATCCTGGGAAGCCAAGTCTCCCCAACCCTAACCCTAATTTGAGTCTCAGGCCTCATTTCCTTTTGGGACTGAAACATACCGCCGTCCACAGAGTGTACCAAATGTCAGTATGGAAGACATCTTGATGTCCCACTCAGTCTGATTCAGCAAGTTAGGCTTCACCAAGGACCCGTTTCCAACCTGGCAAGCCACATCTCCCCAACCCTAACCCTAACTTGAGACTTAACCTGATTTTCTTGTGCAAATGTAACAAACCCCCATCCTCATGTTGTACTAAAATCCAGTAGGCACACAATTCCTTTGGCCCTCTCAGTCTGTTTCACCATGCTTGGCTTCAGCAACACCCTGTTTCCATTCTGGGAGGCCATGTCTCCTGACAGCTAACCCTAACTTGGGTCTTAACCCTAATTTTCTCTTTGGACTGAAACATTTCCCTGTCCACATGGTGTACTAACTGGCAGTATGTTATACTCCTGAATGCCTACTCAGTCTGTTTTACCAATCTAGGCTTCACCAAAACCCTGGTTACATCCTGGGAAGCCAAGTCTCCCCAACCCTAACCCTAATTTGAGTCTCAGGCCTCATTTCCTTTTGGGACTGAAACGTACTGCGGTCCACAGAGTGTACCAAATGTAAGTATGGAAGACATCTTGATGCCCCACTCAGTCTGATTCAGCAAGTTAGGCTTCACCAAGGACCCGTTTCCAACCTGGGAAGCCACATCTCCCCAACCCTAACCCTAACTTGAGACTTTACCTGATTTTCTTGTTGAAATGTAACAACCCCCCATCCTCATGTTCTACTAAAAGACAGTAGGCACACAATTCATTTTGCCCTCTCAGTCTGTTTCACCATGCTTGGCTTCAGCAACACCCTGTTTCCATTCTGGGAGGCCATGTCTCCTGACCGCTAACCCTAACTTGGGTCTTAACCCTAATTTTTTCTTTGGACTGAAACATTTCCCTGTCCACATGGTGTACTAACTGGCAGTATGTTATACTCCGGATGGCCTACTCAGTCTGTTTTACCAATCTAGGCTTCGCCAAAACCCTGGTTACATCCTGGGAAGCCAAGTCTCCCCAACCCTAACCCTAATTTGAGTCTCAGGCCTAATTTCCTTTTTGGACTGAAACATACCGCCCTCCAGAGAGTGTACCAAATGTCAGTATGGAAGACATCTTGATGTCCCACTCAGTCTGATTCAGCAAGTTAGGCTTCACCAAGGACCCGTTTCCAACCTGGGAAGCCACATCTCCCCAACCCTAACCCTAACTTGATACTTTAAATGATTTTCTTGTTGAAATGTAACAACCCCCCATCCTCATGTTCTACTAAAAGACAGTAGGCACACAATTCATTTTGCCCTCTCAGTCTGTTTCACCATGCATGGCTTCAGCAACACCCTGTTTCCATTCTGGGAGGCCATGTCTCCCGACTGCTAGCCCTAACTTGGGTCTTAACCCTAATTTTTTCTTTGGACTGAAACATTTCCCTGTCCACATGGTGTACGAACTGGCAGTATGTTATACTACGGATGGCCTACTCAGTCTGTTTTACCAATCTAGGCTTCGCCAAAACCCTGGTTACATCCTGGGAAGCCAAGTCTCCCCAACCCTAACCCTAATTTGAGTCTCAGGCCTCATTTCCTTTTTGGACTGAAACATACCGCCGTCCACAGAGTGTACCAAATGTCAGTATGGAAGACATCTTGATGTCCCACTCAGTCTGATTCAGCAAGTTAGGCTTCACCAAGGACCCGTTTCCAACCTGGGAAGCCACATCTCCCCAACCCTAACCCTAACTTGAGACTTAACCTGATTTTCTTGTGCAAATGTAACAAACCCCCATCCTCATGTTGTACTAAAATCCAGTAGGCACACAATTCCTTTGGCCCTCTCAGTCTGTTTCACCATGCTTGGCTTCAGCAACACCCTGTTTCCATTCTGGGAAGCCATGTCTCCTGACAGCTAACCCTAACTTGGGTCTTAACCCTAATTTTCTCTTTGGACTGAAACATTTCCCTGTCCACATGGTGTACTAACTGGCAGTATGTTATACTACGGATGGCCTACTCAGTCTGTTTTACCAATCTAGGCTTCGCCAAAACCCTGGTTACATCCTGGGAAGCCAAGTCTCCCCAACCCTAACCCTAATTTGAGTCTCAGGCCTCATTTCCTTTTTGGACTGAAACATACCGCCGTCCACAGAGTGTACCAAATGTCAGTATGGAAGACATCTTGATGTCCCACTCAGTCTGATTCAGCAAGTTAGGCTTCACCAAGGACCCGTTTCCAACCTGGGAAGCCACATCTCCCCAACCCTAACCCTAACTTGAGACTTAACCTGATTTTCTTGTGCAAATGTAACAAACCCCCATCCTCATGTTGTACTAAAAGACAGTAGGCACACAATTCCTTTGGCCCTCTCAGTCTGTTTCACCATGCTTGGCTTCAGCAACACCCTGTTTCCATTCTGGGAGGCCATGTCTCCTGACCGCTAACCCTAACTTGGGTCTTAACCCTAATTTTCTCTTTGGACTGAAACATTTCCCTGTCCACATGGTGTACTAACTGGCAGTATGTTATACTCCTGAATGCCTACTCAGTCTGTTTTACCAATCTAGGCTTCACCAAAACCCCGGTTACATCCTGGGAAGCCAAGTCTCCCCAACCCTAACCCTAATTTGAGTCTCAGGCCTCATTTCCTTTTGGGACTGAAACGTACTGCGGTCCACAGAGTGTACCAAATGTAAGTATGGAAGACATCTTGATGCCCCACTCAGTCTGATTCAGCAAGTTAGGCTTCACCAAGGACCCGTTTCCAACCTGGGAAGCCACATCTCCCCAACCCTAACCCTAACTTGAGACTTAACCTGATTTTCTTGTGCAAATGTAACAACCCCCCATCCTCATGTTCTACTAAAAGACAGTAGACACACAATTCATTTTGCCCTCTCAGTCTGTTTCACCATGCTTGGCTTCAGCAACACCCTGTTTCCATTCTGGGAGGCCATGTCTCCTGACCGCTAACCCTAAGTTGGGTCTTAACCCTAATTTTTTCTTTGGACTGAAACATTTCCCTGTCCACATGGTGTACTAACTGGCAGTATGTTATACTCCGGATGGCCTACTCAGTCTGTTTTACCAATCTAGGCTTCGCCAAAACCCTGGTTACATCCTGGGAAGCCAAGTCTCCCCAACCCTAACCCTAATTTGAGTCTCAGGCCTCATTTCCTTTTTGGACTGAAACATACCGCCGTCCACAGAGTGTACCAAATGTCAGTATGGAAGACATCTTGATGTCCCACTCAGTCTGATTCAGCAAGTTAGGCTTCACCAAGGACCCGTTTCCAACCTGGGAAGCCACATCTCCCCAACCCTAACCCTAACTTGAGACTTAACCTGATTTTCTTGTGCAAATGTAACAAACCCCCATCCTCATGTTGTACTAAAAGACAGTAGGCACACAATTCCTTTTGCCCTCTCAGTCTGTTTCACCATGCTTGGCTTCAGCAACACCCTGTTTCCATTCTGGGAGGCCATGTCTCCTGACCGCTAACCCTAACTTGGGTCTTAACCCTAATTTTTTCTTTGGACTGAAACATTTCCCTGTCCACATGGTGTACTAACTGGCAGTATGTTATACTACGGATGGCCTACTCAGTCTGTTTTACCAATCTAGGCTTCGCCAAAACCCTGGTTACATCCTGGGAAGCCAAGTCTCCCCAACCCTAACCCTAATTTGAGTCTCAGGCCTCATTTCCTTTTTGGACTGAAACATACCGCCGTCCACAGAGTGTACCAAATGTCAGTATGGAAGACATCTTGATGTCCCACTCAGTCTGATTCAGCAAGTTAGGCTTCACCAAGGACCCGTTTCCAACCTGGGAAGCCACATCTCCCCAACCCTAACCCTAACTTGAGACTTTACCTGATTTTCTTGTGCAAGTGTAACAAACCCCCATCCTCATGTTGTACTAAAAGACAGTAGGTACACAATTCCTTTGGCCCTCTCAGTCTGTTTCACCATGCTTGGCTTCAGCAACACCCTGTTTCCATTCTGGGAGGCCATGTCTCCTGACAGCTAACCCTAACTTGGGTCTTAACCCTAATTTTCTCTTTGGACTGAAACATTTCCCTGTCCACATGGTGTACTAACTGGCAGTATGTTATACTCCTGAATGCCTACTCAGTCTGTTTTACCAATCTAGGCTTCACCAAAACCCTGGTTACATCCTGGGAAGCCAAGTCTCCCCAACCCTAACCCTAATTTGAGTCTCAACCCTCATTTCCTTTTTGGACTGAAACATACCGCCGTCCACAGATTGTGCCAAATGTAAGTATGGAAGACATCTTGATGCCCCACTCAGTCTGATTCAGGAAGTTAAGCTTCACCAAGGACCCGTTTCCAACCTGGGAAGCCACATCTCCCCAACCCTAACCCTAACTTGAGACTTAACCTGATTTTCTTGTGCAAATGTAACAAACCCCCATCCTCATGTTGTACTAAAAGACAGTAGGCACACAATTCCTTTGGCCCTCTCAGTCTGTTTCACCATGCTTGGCTTCAGCAACACCCTGTTTCCATTCTGGGAAGCCATGTCTCCTGACAGCTAACCCTAACTTGGGTCTTAACCCTAATTTTCTCTTTGGACTGAAACATTTCCCTGTCCACATGGTGTACTAACTGGCAGTATGTTATACTCCTGAATGCCTACTCAGTCTGTTTTACCAATCTAGGCTTCACCAAAACCCTGGTTACATCCTGGGAAGCCAAGTCTCCCCAACCCTAACCCTAATTTGAGTCTCAGGCCTCATTTCCTTTTGAGACTGAAACGTACTGCGGTCCACAGAGTGTACCAAATGTAAGTATGGAAGACATCTTGATGCCCCACTCAGTCTGATTCAGCAAGTTAGGCTTCACCAAGGACCCGTTTCCAACCTGGGAAGCCACATCTCCCCAACCCTAACCCTAACTTGAGACTTTACCTGATTTTCTTGTTGAAATGTAACAACCCCCCATCCTCATGTTCTACTAAAAGACAGTAGGCACACAATTCATTTTGCCCTCTCAGTCTGTTTCACCATGCTTGGCTTCAGCAACACCCTGTTTCCATTCTGGGAGGCCATGTCTCCTGACCGCTAACCCTAAGTTGGGTCTTAACCCTAATTTTTTCTTTGGACTGAAACATTTCCCTGTCCACATGGTGTACTAACTGGCAGTATGTTATACTCCGGATGGCCTACTCAGTCTGTTTTACCAATCTAGGCTTCGCCAAAACCCTGGTTACATCCTGGGAAGCCAAGTCTCCCCAACCCTAACCCTAATTTGAGTCTCAGGCCTAATTTCCTTTTTGGACTGAAACATACCGCCCTCCAGAGAGTGTACCAAATGTCAGTATGGAAGACATCTTGATGTCCCACTCAGTCTGATTCAGCAAGTTAGGCTTCACCAAGGACCCGTTTCCAACCTGGGAAGCCACATCTCCCCAACCCTAACCCTAACTTGATACTTTACCTGATTTTCTTGTTGAAATGTAACAACCCCCCATCCTCATGTTCTACTAAAAGACAGTAGGCACACAATTCATTTTGCCCTCTCAGTCTGTTTCACCATGCTTGGCTTCAGCAACACCCTGTTTCCATTCTGGGAGGCCATGTCTCCCGACCGCTAACCCTAACTTGGGTCTTAAC
The DNA here is from genome assembly GCF_057233095.1 of Heloderma suspectum. NCBI lineage: Eukaryota > Metazoa > Chordata > Lepidosauria > Squamata > Helodermatidae > Heloderma > Heloderma suspectum. Next base: position 149,707,914 of record NC_139461.1, read on the forward strand.
CCTAATTTTCTCTTTGGACTGAAACATTTCCCTGTCCACATGGTGTACTAACTGGCAGTATGTTATACTACGGATGGCCTACTCAGTCTGTTTTACCAATCTAGGCTTCGCCAAAACCCTGCTTACATCCTGGGAAGCCAAGTCTCCCCAACCCTAACCCTAATTTGAGTCTCAGGCCTCATTTCCTTTTGGGACTGAAACATACCGCCGTCCACAGAGTGTACCAAATGTCAGTATGGAAGACATCTTGATGTCCCACTCAGTCTGATTCAGCAAGTTAGGCTTCACCAAGGACCCGTTTCCAACCTGGGAAGCCACATCTCCCCAACCCTAACCCTAACTTGAGACTTAACCTGATTTTCTTGTGCAAATGTAACAAACCCCCATCCTCATGTTGTACTAAAAGACAGTAGGCACACAATTCCTTTGGCCCTCTCAGTCTGTTTCACCATGCTTGGCTTCAGCAACACCCTGTTTCCATTCTGGAAAGCCATGTCTCCTGACAGCTAACCCTAACTTGGGTCTTAACCCTAATTTTCTCTTTGGACTGAAACATTTCCCTGTCCACATGGTGTACTAACTGGCAGTATGTTATACTCCTGAATGCCTACGCAGTCTGTTTTACCAATCTAGGCTTCACCAAAACCCTGGTTACATCCTGGGAAGCCAAGTCTCCCCAACCCTAACCCTAATTTGAGTCTCAACCCTCATTTACTTTTTGGACTGAAACATACTGCGGTCCACAGAGTGTGCCAAATGTAAGTATGGAAGACATCTTGATGCCCCACTCAGTCTGATTCAGGAAGTTAAGCTTCACCAAGGACCCGTTTCCAACCAGGGAAGCCACATCTCCCCAACCCTAACCCTAACTTGAGACTTAACCTGATTTTCTTGTGCAAATGTAACAAACCCCCATCCTCATGTTGTACTAAAATCCAGTAGGCACACAATTCCTTTGGCCCTCTCAGTCTGTTTCACCATGCTTGGCTTCAGCAACACCCTGTTTCCATTCTGGGAAGCCATGTCTCCTGACAGCTAACCCTAACTTGGGTCTTAACCCTAATTTTCTCTTTGGACTGAAACATTTCCCTGTCCACATGGTGTACTAACTGGCAGTATGTTATACTACGGATGGCCTACTCAGTCTGTTTTACCAATCTAGGCTTCGCCAAAACCCTGGTTACATCCTGGGAAGCCAAGTCTCCCCAACCCTAACCCTAATTTGAGTCTCAGGCCTCATTTCCTTTTTGGACTGAAACATACCGCCGTCCACAGAGTGTACCAAATGTCAGTATGGAAGACATCTTGATGTCCCACTCAGTCTGATTCAGCAAGTTAGGCTTCACCAAGGACCCGTTTCCAACCTGGGAAGCCACATCTCCCCAACCCTAACCCTAACTTGATACTTTACCTGATTTTCTTGTTGAAATGTAACAACCCCCCATCCTCATGTTCTACTAAAAGACAGTAGGCACACAATTCATTTTGCCCTCTCAGTCTGTTTCACCATGCTTGGCTTCAGCAACACCCTGTTTCCATTCTGGGAGGCCATGTCTCCCGACCGCTAACCCTAACTTGGGTCTTAACCCTAATTTTCTCTTTGGACTGAAACATTTCCCTGTCCACATGGTGTACTAACTGGCAGTATGTTATACTACGGATGGCCTACTCAGTCTGTTTTACCAATCTAGGCTTCGCCAAAACCCTGCTTACATCCTGGGAAGCCAAGTCTCCCCAACCCTAACCCTAATTTGAGTCTCAGGCCTCATTTCCTTTTGGGACTGAAACATACCGCCGTCCACAGAGTGTACCAAATGTCAGTATGGAAGACATCTTGATGTCCCACTCAGTCTGATTCAGCAAGTTAGGCTTCACCAAGGACCCGTTTCCAACCTGGCAAGCCACATCTCCCCAACCCTAACCCTAACTTGAGACTTAACCTGATTTTCTTGTGCAAATGTAACAAACCCCCATCCTCATGTTGTACTAAAATCCAGTAGGCACACAATTCCTTTGGCCCTCTCAGTCTGTTTCACCATGCTTGGCTTCAGCAACACCCTGTTTCCATTCTGGGAAGCCATGTCTCCTGACAGCTAACCCTAACTTGGGTCTTAACCCTAATTTTCTCTTTGGACTGAAACATTTCCCTGTCCACATGGTGTACTAACTGGCAGTATGTTATACTACGGATGGCCTACTCAGTCTGTTTTACCAATCTAGGCTTCACCAAAACCCTGGTTACATCCTGGGAAGCCAAGTCTCCGCAACCCTAACCCTAATTTGAGTCTCAGGCCTCATTTCCTTTTTGGACTGAAACATACCGCCGTCCACAGAGTGTACCAAATGTCAGTATGGAAGACATCTTGATGTCCCACTCAGTCTGATTCAGCAAGTTCGGCTTCACCAAGGACCAGTTTCCAACCTGGGAAGCCACATCTCCCCAACCCTAACCCTAACTTGAGACTTTACCTGATTTTCTTGTGCAAATGTAACAAACCCCCATCCTCATGTTGTACTAAAAGACAGTAGGTACACAATTCCTTTGGCCCTCTCAGTCTGTTTCACCATGCTTGGCTTCAGCAACACCCTGTTTCCATTCTGGGAGGCCATGTCTCCTGACAGCTAACCCTAACTTGGGTCTTAACCCTAATTTTCTCTTTGGACTGAAACATTTCCCTGTCCACATGGTGTACTAACTGGCAGTATGTTATACTCCTGAATGCCTACTCAGTCTGTTTTACCAATCTAGGCTTCACCAAAACCCTGGTTACATCCTGGGAAGCCAAGTCTCCCCAACCCTAACCCTAATTTGAGTCTCAGGCCTCATTTCCTTTTGGGACTGAAACGTACTGCGGTCCACAGAGTGTACCAAATGTAAGTATGGAAGACATCTTGATGCCCCACTCAGTCTGATTCAGCAAGTTAGGCTTCACCAAGGACCCGTTTCCAACCTGGGAAGCCACATCTCCCCAACCCTAACCCTAACTTGAGACTTAACCTGATTTTCTTGTGCAAATGTAACAAACCCCCATCCTCATGTTGTACTAAAAGACAGTAGGCACACAATTCCTTTTGCCCTCTCAGTCTGTTTCACCATGCTTGGCTTCAGCAACACCCTGTTTCCATTCTGGGAGGCCATGTCTCCTGACCGCTAACCCTAACTTGGGTCTTAACCCTAATTTTTTCTTTGGACTGAAACATTTCCCTGTCCACATGGTGTACTAACTGGCAGTATGTTATACTCCGGATGGCCTACTCAGTCTGTTTTACCAATCTAGGCTTCGCCAAAACCCTGGTTACATCCTGGGAAGCCAAGTCTCCCCAACCCTAACCCTAATTTGAGTCTCAGGCCTCATTTCCTTTTTGGACTGAAACATACCGCCGTCCACAGAGTGTACCAAATGTCAGTATGGAAGACATCTTGATGTCCCACTCAGTCTGATTCAGCAAGTTAGGCTTCACCAAGGACCCGTTTCCAACCTGGGAAGCCACATCTCCCCAACCCTAACCCTAACTTGAGACTTAACCTGATTTTCTTGTGCAAATGTAACAAACCCCCATCCTCATGTTGTACTAAAAGACAGTAGGTACACAATTCCTTTGGCCCTCTCAGTCTGTTTCACCATGCTTGGCTTCAGCAACACCCTGTTTCCATTCTGGGAGGCCATGTCTCCTGACAGCTAACCCTAACTTGGGTCTTAACCCTAATTTTCTCTTTGGACTGAAACATTTCCCTGTCCACATGGTGTACTAACTGGCAGTATGTTATACTCCTGAATGCCTACTCAGTCTGTTTTACCAATCTAGGCTTCACCAAAACCCTGGTTACATCCTGGGAAGCCAAGTCTCCCCAACCCTAACCCTAATTTGAGTCTCAACCCTCATTTCCTTTTTGGACTGAAACATACCGCCGTCCACAGATTGTGCCAAATGTAAGAATGGAAGACATCTTGATGCCCCACTCAGTCTGATTCAGCAAGTTAAGCTTCACCAAGGACCCGTTTCCAACCTGGGAAGCCACATCTCCCCAACCCTAACCCTAACTTGAGACTTAACCTGATTTTCTTGTGCAAATGTAACAAACCCCCATCCTCATGTTGTACTAAAAGACAGTAGGCACACAATTCCTTTGGCCCTCTCAGTCTGTTTCACCATGCTTGGCTTCAGCAACACCCTGTTTCTATTCTGGGAAGCCATGTCTCCTGACAGCTAACCCTAACTTGGGTCTTAACCCTAATTTTCTCTTTGGACTGAAACATTTCCCTGTCCACATGGTGTACTAACTGGCAGTATGTTATACTCCTGAATGCCTACTCAGTCTGTTTTACCAATCTAGGCTTCACCAAAACCCCGGTTACATCCTGGGAAGCCAAGTCTCCCCAACCCTAACCCTAATTTGAGTCTCAGGCCTCATTTCCTTTTGGGACTGAAACGTACTGCGGTCCACAGAGTGTACCAAATGTAAGTATGGAAGACATCTTGATGCCCCACTCAGTCTGATTCAGCAAGTTAGGCTTCACCAAGGACCCGTTTCCAACCTGGGAAGCCACATCTCCCCAACCCTAACCCTAACTTGAGACTTAACCTGATTTTCTTGTGCAAATGTAACAACCCCCCATCCTCATGTTCTACTAAAAGACAGTAGACACACAATTCATTTTGCCCTCTCAGTCTGTTTCACCATGCTTGGCTTCAGCAACACCCTGTTTCCATTCTGGGAGGCCATGTCTCCTGACCGCTAACCCTAAGTTGGGTCTTAACCCTAATTTTTTCTTTGGACTGAAACATTTCCCTGTCCACATGGTGTACTAACTGGCAGTATGTTATACTCCGGATGGCCTACTCAGTCTGTTTTACCAATCTAGGCTTCGCCAAAACCCTGGTTACATCCTGGGAAGCCAAGTCTCCCCAACCCTAACCCTAATTTGAGTCTCAGGCCTCATTTCCTTTTTGGACTGAAACATACCGCCGTCCACAGAGTGTACCAAATGTCAGTATGGAAGACATCTTGATGTCCCACTCAGTCTGATTCAGCAAGTTAGGCTTCACCAAGGACCCGTTTCCAACCTGGGAAGCCACATCTCCCCAACCCTAACCCTAACTTGAGACTTAACCTGATTTTCTTGTGCAAATGTAACAAACCCCCATCCTCATGTTGTACTAAAAGACAGTAGGCACACAATTCCTTTTGCCCTCTCAGTCTGTTTCACCATGCTTGGCTTCAGCAACACCCTGTTTCCATTCTGGGAGGCCATGTCTCCTGACCGCTAACCCTAACTTGGGTCTTAACCCTAATTTTTTCTTTGGACTGAAACATTTCCCTGTCCACATGGTGTACTAACTGGCAGTATGTTATACTACGGATGGCCTACTCAGTCTGTTTTACCAATCTAGGCTTCGCCAAAACCCTGGTTACATCCTGGGAAGCCAAGTCTCCCCAACCCTAACCCTAATTTGAGTCTCAGGCCTCATTTCCTTTTTGGACTGAAACATACCGCCGTCCACAGAGTGTACCAAATGTCAGTATGGAAGACATCTTGATGTCCCACTCAGTCTGATTCAGCAAGTTAGGCTTCACCAAGGACCCGTTTCCAACCTGGGAAGCCACATCTCCCCAACCCTAACCCTAACTTGAGACTTTACCTGATTTTCTTGTGCAAGTGTAACAAACCCCCATCCTCATGTTGTACTAAAAGACAGTAGGTACACAATTCCTTTGGCCCTCTCAGTCTGTTTCACCATGCTTGGCTTCAGCAACACCCTGTTTCCATTCTGGGAGGCCATGTCTCCTGACAGCTAACCCTAACTTGGGTCTTAACCCTAATTTTCTCTTTGGACTGAAACATTTCCCTGTCCACATGGTGTACTAACTGGCAGTATGTTATACTCCTGAATGCCTACTCAGTCTGTTTTACCAATCTAGGCTTCACCAAAACCCTGGTTACATCCTGGGAAGCCAAGTCTCCCCAACCCTAACCCTAATTTGAGTCTCAACCCTCATTTCCTTTTTGGACTGAAACATACCGCCGTCCACAGATTGTGCCAAATGTAAGTATGGAAGACATCTTGATGCCCCACTCAGTCTGATTCAGGAAGTTAAGCTTCACCAAGGACCCGTTTCCAACCTGGGAAGCCACATCTCCCCAACCCTAACCCTAACTTGAGACTTAACCTGATTTTCTTGTGCAAATGTAACAAACCCCCATCCTCATGTTGTACTAAAAGACAGTAGGCACACAATTCCTTTGGCCCTCTCAGTCTGTTTCACCATGCTTGGCTTCAGCAACACCCTGTTTCCATTCTGGGAAGCCATGTCTCCTGACAGCTAACCCTAACTTGGGTCTTAACCCTAATTTTCTCTTTGGACTGAAACATTTCCCTGTCCACATGGTGTACTAACTGGCAGTATGTTATACTCCTGAATGCCTACTCAGTCTGTTTTACCAATCTAGGCTTCACCAAAACCCTGGTTACATCCTGGGAAGCCAAGTCTCCCCAACCCTAACCCTAATTTGAGTCTCAGGCCTCATTTCCTTTTGAGACTGAAACGTACTGCGGTCCACAGAGTGTACCAAATGTAAGTATGGAAGACATCTTGATGCCCCACTCAGTCTGATTCAGCAAGTTAGGCTTCACCAAGGACCCGTTTCCAACCTGGGAAGCCACATCTCCCCAACCCTAACCCTAACTTGAGACTTTACCTGATTTTCTTGTTGAAATGTAACAACCCCCCATCCTCATGTTCTACTAAAAGACAGTAGGCACACAATTCATTTTGCCCTCTCAGTCTGTTTCACCATGCTTGGCTTCAGCAACACCCTGTTTCCATTCTGGGAGGCCATGTCTCCTGACCGCTAACCCTAAGTTGGGTCTTAACCCTAATTTTTTCTTTGGACTGAAACATTTCCCTGTCCACATGGTGTACTAACTGGCAGTATGTTATACTCCGGATGGCCTACTCAGTCTGTTTTACCAATCTAGGCTTCGCCAAAACCCTGGTTACATCCTGGGAAGCCAAGTCTCCCCAACCCTAACCCTAATTTGAGTCTCAGGCCTAATTTCCTTTTTGGACTGAAACATACCGCCCTCCAGAGAGTGTACCAAATGTCAGTATGGAAGACATCTTGATGTCCCACTCAGTCTGATTCAGCAAGTTAGGCTTCACCAAGGACCCGTTTCCAACCTGGGAAGCCACATCTCCCCAACCCTAACCCTAACTTGATACTTTACCTGATTTTCTTGTTGAAATGTAACAACCCCCCATCCTCATGTTCTACTAAAAGACAGTAGGCACACAATTCATTTTGCCCTCTCAGTCTGTTTCACCATGCTTGGCTTCAGCAACACCCTGTTTCCATTCTGGGAGGCCATGTCTCCCGACCGCTAACCCTAACTTGGGTCTTAACCCTAATTTTCTCTTTGGACTGAAACATTTCCCTGTCCACATGGTGTACTAACTGGCAGTATGTTATACTACGGATGGCCTACTCAGTCTGTTTTACCAATCTAGGCTTCGCCAAAACCCTGCTTACATCCTGGGAAGCCAAGTCTCCCCAACCCTAACCCTAATTTGAGTCTCAGGCCTCATTTCCTTTTGGGACTGAAACATACCGCCGTCCACAGAGTGTACCAAATGTCAGTATGGAAGACATCTTGATGTCCCACTCAGTCTGATTCAGCAAGTTAGGCTTCACCAAGGACCCGTTTCCAACCTGGGAAGCCACATCTCCCCAACCCTAACCCTAACTTGAGACTTAACCTGATTTTCTTGTGCAAATGTAACAAACCCCCATCCTCATGTTGTACTAAAAGACAGTAGGCACACAATTCCTTTGGCCCTCTCAGTCTGTTTCACCATGCTTGGCTTCAGCAACACCCTGTTTCCATTCTGGGAGGCCATGTCTCCTGACCGCTAACCCTAACTTGGGTCTTAACCCTAATTTTTTCTTTGGACTGAAACATTTCCCTGTCCACATGGTGTACTAACTGGCAGTATGTTATACTCCGGATGGCCTACTCAGTCTGTTTTACCAATCTAGGCTTCGCCAAAACCCTGGTTACATCCTGGGAAGCCAAGTCTCCCCAACCCTAACCCTAATTTGAGTCTCAGGCCTCATTTCCTTTTTGGACTGAAACATACCGCCGTCCACAGAGTGTACCAAATGTCAGTATGGAAGACATCTTGATGTCCCACTCAGTCTGATTCAGCAAGTTAGGCTTCACCAAGGACCCGTTTCCAACCTGGGAAGCCACATCTCCCCAACCCTAACCCTAACTTGAGACTTAACCTGATTTTCTTGTGCAAATGTAACAAACCCCCATCCTCATGTTGTACTAAAAGACAGTAGGTACACAATTCCTTTGGCCCTCTCAGTCTGTTTCACCATGCTTGGCTTCAGCAACACCCTGTTTCCATTCTGGGAGGCCATGTCTCCTGACAGCTAACCCTAACTTGGGTCTTAACCCTAATTTTCTCTTTGGACTGAAACATTTCCCTGTCCACATGGTGTACTAACTGGCAGTATGTTATACTCCTGAATGCCTACTCAGTCTGTTTTACCAATCTAGGCTTCACCAAAACCCTGGTTACATCCTGGGAAGCCAAGTCTCCCCAACCCTAACCCTAATTTGAGTCTCAACCCTCATTTCCTTTTTGGACTGAAACATACCGCCGTCCACAGATTGTGCCAAATGTAAGAATGGAAGACATCTTGATGCCCCACTCAGTCTGATTCAGCAAGTTAAGCTTCACCAAGGACCCGTTTCCAACCTGGGAAGCCACATCTCCCCAACCCTAACCCTAACTTGAGACTTAACCTGATTTTCTTGTGCAAATGTAACAAACCCCCATCCTCATGTTGTACTAAAAGACAGTAGGCACACAATTCCTTTGGCCCTCTCAGTCTGTTTCACCATGCTTGGCTTCAGCAACACCCTGTTTCTATTCTGGGAAGCCATGTCTCCTGACAGCTAACCCTAACTTGGGTCTTAACCCTAATTTTCTCTTTGGACTGAAACATTTCCCTGTCCACATGGTGTACTAACTGGCAGTATGTTATACTCCTGAATGCCTACTCAGTCTGTTTTACCAATCTAGGCTTCACCAAAACCCCGGTTACATCCTGGGAAGCCAAGTCTCCCCAACCCTAACCCTAATTTGAGTCTCAGGCCTCATTTCCTTTTGGGACTGAAACGTACTGCGGTCCACAGAGTGTACCAAATGTAAGTATGGAAGACATCTTGATGCCCCACTCAGTCTGATTCAGCAAGTTAGGCTTCACCAAGGACCCGTTTCCAACCTGGGAAGCCACATCTCCCCAACCCTAACCCTAACTTGAGACTTAACCTGATTTTCTTGTGCAAATGTAACAACCCCCCATCCTCATGTTCTACTAAAAGACAGTAGACACACAATTCATTTTGCCCTCTCAGTCTGTTTCACCATGCTTGGCTTCAGCAACACCCTGTTTCCATTCTGGGAGGCCATGTCTCCTGACCGCTAACCCTAAGTTGGGTCTTAACCCTAATTTTTTCTTTGGACTGAAACATTTCCCTGTCCACATGGTGTACTAACTGGCAGTATGTTATACTCCGGATGGCCTACTCAGTCTGTTTTACCAATCTAGGCTTCGCCAAAACCCTGGTTACATCCTGGGAAGCCAAGTCTCCCCAACCCTAACCCTAATTTGAGTCTCAGGCCTCATTTCCTTTTTGGACTGAAACATACCGCCGTCCACAGAGTGTACCAAATGTCAGTATGGAAGACATCTTGATGTCCCACTCAGTCTGATTCAGCAAGTTAGGCTTCACCAAGGACCCGTTTCCAACCTGGGAAGCCACATCTCCCCAACCCTAACCCTAACTTGAGACTTAACCTGATTTTCTTGTGCAAATGTAACAAACCCCCATCCTCATGTTGTACTAAAAGACAGTAGGCACACAATTCCTTTTGCCCTCTCAGTCTGTTTCACCATGCTTGGCTTCAGCAACACCCTGTTTCCATTCTGGGAGGCCATGTCTCCTGACCGCTAACCCTAACTTGGGTCTTAACCCTAATTTTTTCTTTGGACTGAAACATTTCCCTGTCCACATGGTGTACTAACTGGCAGTATGTTATACTACGGATGGCCTACTCAGTCTGTTTTACCAATCTAGGCTTCGCCAAAACCCTGGTTACATCCTGGGAAGCCAAGTCTCCCCAACCCTAACCCTAATTTGAGTCTCAGGCCTCATTTCCTTTTTGGACTGAAACATACCGCCGTCCACAGAGTGTACCAAATGTCAGTATGGAAGACATCTTGATGTCCCACTCAGTCTGATTCAGCAAGTTAGGCTTCACCAAGGACCCGTTTCCAACCTGGGAAGCCACATCTCCCCAACCCTAACCCTAACTTGAGACTTTACCTGATTTTCTTGTGCAAGTGTAACAAACCCCCATCCTCATGTTGTACTAAAAGACAGTAGGTACACAATTCCTTTGGCCCTCTCAGTCTGTTTCACCATGCTTGGCTTCAGCAACACCCTGTTTCCATTCTGGGAGGCCATGTCTCCTGACAGCTAACCCTAACTTGGGTCTTAACCCTAATTTTCTCTTTGGACTGAAACATTTCCCTGTCCACATGGTGTACTAACTGGCAGTATGTTATACTCCTGAATGCCTACTCAGTCTGTTTTACCAATCTAGGCTTCACCAAAACCCTGGTTACATCCTGGGAAGCCAAGTCTCCCCAACCCTAACCCTAATTTGAGTCTCAACCCTCATTTCCTTTTTGGACTGAAACATACCGCCGTCCACAGATTGTGCCAAATGTAAGTATGGAAGACATCTTGATGCCCCACTCAGTCTGATTCAGGAAGTTAAGCTTCACCAAGGACCCGTTTCCAACCTGGGAAGCCACATCTCCCCAACCCTAACCCTAACTTGAGACTTAACCTGATTTTCTTGTGCAAATGTAACAAACCCCCATCCTCATGTTGTACTAAAAGACAGTAGGCACACAATTCCTTTGGCCCTCTCAGTCTGTTTCACCATGCTTGGCTTCAGCAACACCCTGTTTCCATTCTGGGAAGCCATGTCTCCTGACAGCTAACCCTAACTTGGGTCTTAACCCTAATTTTCTCTTTGGACTGAAACATTTCCCTGTCCACATGGTGTACTAACTGGCAGTATGTTATACTCCTGAATGCCTACTCAGTCTGTTTTACCAATCTAGGCTTCACCAAAACCCTGGTTACATCCTGGGAAGCCAAGTCTCCCCAACCCTAACCCTAATTTGAGTCTCAGGCCTCATTTCCTTTTGAGACTGAAACGTACTGCGGTCCACAGAGTGTACCAAATGTAAGTATGGAAGACATCTTGATGCCCCACTCAGTCTGATTCAGCAAGTTAGGCTTCACCAAGGACCCGTTTCCAACCTGGGAAGCCACATCTCCCCAACCCTAACCCTAACTTGAGACTTTACCTGATTTTCTTGTTGAAATGTAACAACCCCCCATCCTCATGTTCTACTAAAAGACAGTAGGCACACAATTCATTTTGCCCTCTCAGTCTGTTTCACCATGCTTGGCTTCAGCAACACCCTGTTTCCATTCTGGGAGGCCATGTCTCCTGACCGCTAACCCTAAGTTGGGTCTTAACCCTAATTTTTTCTTTGGACTGAAACATTTCCCTGTCCACATGGTGTACTAACTGGCAGTATGTTATACTCCGGATGGCCTACTCAGTCTGTTTTACCAATCTAGGCTTCGCCAAAACCCTGGTTACATCCTGGGAAGCCAAGTCTCCCCAACCCTAACCCTAATTTGAGTCTCAGGCCTAATTTCCTTTTTGGACTGAAACATACCGCCCTCCAGAGAGTGTACCAAATGTCAGTATGGAAGACATCTTGATGTCCCACTCAGTCTGATTCAGCAAGTTAGGCTTCACCAAGGACCCGTTTCCAACCTGGGAAGCCACATCTCCCCAACCCTAACCCTAACTTGATACTTTACCTGATTTTCTTGTTGAAATGTAACAACCCCCCATCCTCATGTTCTACTAAAAGACAGTAGGCACACAATTCATTTTGCCCTCTCAGTCTGTTTCACCATGCTTGGCTTCAGCAACACCCTGTTTCCATTCTGGGAGGCCATGTCTCCCGACCGCTAACCCTAACTTGGGTCTTAACCCTAATTTTCTCTTTGGACTGAAACATTTCCCTGTCCACATGGTGTACTAACTGGCAGTATGTTATACTACGGATGGCCTACTCAGTCTGTTTTACCAATCTAGGCTTCGCCAAAACCCTGCTTACATCCTGGGAAGCCAAGTCTCCCCAACCCTAACCCTAATTTGAGTCTCAGGCCTCATTTCCTTTTGGGACTGAAACATACCGCCGTCCACAGAGTGTACCAAATGTCAGTATGGAAGACATCTTGATGTCCCACTCAGTCTGATTCAGCAAGTTAGGCTTCACCAAGGACCCGTTTCCAACCTGGGAAGCCACATCTCCCCAACCCTAACCCTAACTTGAGACTTAACCTGATTTTCTTGTGCAAATGTAACAAACCCCCATCCTCATGTTGTACTAAAAGACAGTAGGCACACAATTCCTTTGGCCCTCTCAGTCTGTTTCACCATGCTTGGCTTCAGCAACACCCTGTTTCCATTCTGGAAAGCCATGTCTCCTGACAGCTAACCCTAACTTGGGTCTTAACCCTAATTTTCTCTTTGGACTGAAACATTTCCCTGTCCACATGGTGTACTAACTGGCAGTATGTTATACTCCTGAATGCCTACGCAGTCTGTTTTACCAATCTAGGCTTCACCAAAACCCTGGTTACATCCTGGGAAGCCAAGTCTCCCCAACCCTAACCCTAATTTGAGTCTCAACCCTCATTTACTTTTTGGACTGAAACATACTGCGGTCCACAGAGTGTGCCAAATGTAAGTATGGAAGACATCTTGATGCCCCACTCAGTCTGATTCAGGAAGTTAAGCTTCACCAAGGACCCGTTTCCAACCAGGGAAGCCACATCTCCCCAACCCTAACCCTAACTTGAGACTTAACCTGATTTTCTTGTGCAAATGTAACAAACCCCCATCCTCATGTTGTACTAAAATCCAGTAGGCACACAATTCCTTTGGCCCTCTCAGTCTGTTTCACCATGCTTGGCTTCAGCAACACCCTGTTTCCATTCTGGGAAGCCATGTCTCCTGACAGCTAACCCTAACTTGGGTCTTAACCCTAATTTTCTCTTTGGACTGAAACATTTCCCTGTCCACATGGTGTACTAACTGGCAGTATGTTATACTACGGATGGCCTACTCAGTCTGTTTTACCAATCTAGGCTTCGCCAAAACCCTGGTTACATCCTGGGAAGCCAAGTCTCCCCAACCCTAACCCTAATTTGAGTCTCAGGCCTCATTTCCTTTTTGGACTGAAACATACCGCCGTCCACAGAGTGTACCAAATGTCAGTATGGAAGACATCTTGATGTCCCACTCAGTCTGATTCAGCAAGTTAGGCTTCACCAAGGACCCGTTTCCAACCTGGGAAGCCACATCTCCCCAACCCTAACCCTAACTTGATACTTTACCTGATTTTCTTGTTGAAATGTAACAACCCCCCATCCTCATGTTCTACTAAAAGACAGTAGGCACACAATTCATTTTGCCCTCTCAGTCTGTTTCACCATGCTTGGCTTCAGCAACACCCTGTTTCCATTCTGGGAGGCCATGTCTCCCGACCGCTAACCCTAACTTGGGTCTTAACCCTAATTTTCTCTTTGGACTGAAACATTTCCCTGTCCACATGGTGTACTAACTGGCAGTATGTTATACTACGGATGGCCTACTCAGTCTGTTTTACCAATCTAGGCTTCGCCAAAACCCTGCTTACATCCTGGGAAGCCAAGTCTCCCCAACCCTAACCCTAATTTGAGTCTCAGGCCTCATTTCCTTTTGGGACTGAAACATACCGCCGTCCACAGAGTGTACCAAATGTCAGTATGGAAGACATCTTGATGTCCCACTCAGTCTGATTCAGCAAGTTAGGCTTCACCAAGGACCCGTTTCCAACCTGGCAAGCCACATCTCCCCAACCCTAACCCTAACTTGAGACTTAACCTGATTTTCTTGTGCAAATGTAACAAACCCCCATCCTCATGTTGTACTAAAATCCAGTAGGCACACAATTCCTTTGGCCCTCTCAGTCTGTTTCACCATGCTTGGCTTCAGCAACACCCTGTTTCCATTCTGGGAAGCCATGTCTCCTGACAGCTAACCCTAACTTGGGTCTTAACCCTAATTTTCTCTTTGGACTGAAACATTTCCCTGTCCACATGGTGTACTAACTGGCAGTATGTTATACTACGGATGGCCTACTCAGTCTGTTTTACCAATCTAGGCTTCACCAAAACCCTGGTTACATCCTGGGAAGCCAAGTCTCCGCAACCCTAACCCTAATTTGAGTCTCAGGCCTCATTTCCTTTTTGGACTGAAACATACCGCCGTCCACAGAGTGTACCAAATGTCAGTATGGAAGACATCTTGATGTCCCACTCAGTCTGATTCAGCAAGTTCGGCTTCACCAAGGACCAGTTTCCAACCTGGGAAGCCACATCTCCCCAACCCTAACCCTAACTTGAGACTTTACCTGATTTTCTTGTGCAAATGTAACAAACCCCCATCCTCATGTTGTACTAAAAGACAGTAGGTACACAATTCCTTTGGCCCTCTCAGTCTGTTTCACCATGCTTGGCTTCAGCAACACCCTGTTTCCATTCTGGGAGGCCATGTCTCCTGACAGCTAACCCTAACTTGGGTCTTAACCCTAATTTTCTCTTTGGACTGAAACATTTCCCTGTCCACATGGTGTACTAACTGGCAGTATGTTATACTCCTGAATGCCTACTCAGTCTGTTTTACCAATCTAGGCTTCACCAAAACCCTGGTTACATCCTGGGAAGCCAAGTCTCCCCAACCCTAACCCTAATTTGAGTCTCAGGCCTCATTTCCTTTTGGGACTGAAACGTACTGCGGTCCACAGAGTGTACCAAATGTAAGTATGGAAGACATCTTGATGCCCCACTCAGTCTGATTCAGCAAGTTAGGCTTCACCAAGGACCCGTTTCCAACCTGGGAAGCCACATCTCCCCAACCCTAACCCTAACTTGAGACTTTACCTGATTTTCTTGTTGAAATGTAACAACCCCCCATCCTCATGTTCTACTAAAAGACAGTAGGCACACAATTCATTTTGCCCTCTCAGTCTGTTTCACCATGCTTGGCTTCAGCAACACCCTGTTTCCATTCTGGGAGGCCATGTCTCCTGACCGCTAACCCTAACTTGGGTCTTAACCCTAATTTTTTCTTTGGACTGAAACATTTCCCTGTCCACATGGTGTACTAACTGGCAGTATGTTATACTCCGGATGGCCTACTCAGTCTGTTTTACCAATCTAGGCTTCGCCAAAACCCTGGTTACATCCTGGGAAGCCAAGTCTCCCCAACCCTAACCCTAATTTGAGTCTCAGGCCTAATTTCCTTTTTGGACTGAAACATACCGCCCTCCAGAGAGTGTACCAAATGTCAGTATGGAAGACATCTTGATGTCCCACTCAGTCTGATTCAGCAAGTTAGGCTTCACCAAGGACCCGTTTCCAACCTGGGAAGCCACATCTCCCCAACCCTAACCCTAACTTGATACTTTAAATGATTTTCTTGTTGAAATGTAACAACCCCCCATCCTCATGTTCTACTAAAAGACAGTAGGCACACAATTCATTTTGCCCTCTCAGTCTGTTTCACCATGCATGGCTTCAGCAACACCCTGTTTCCATTCTGGGAGGCCATGTCTCCCGACTGCTAGCCCTAACTTGGGTCTTAACCCTAATTTTTTCTTTGGACTGAAACATTTCCCTGTCCACATGGTGTACGAACTGGCAGTATGTTATACTACGGATGGCCTACTCAGTCTGTTTTACCAATCTAGGCTTCGCCAAAACCCTGGTTACATCCTGGGAAGCCAAGTCTCCCCAACCCTAACCCTAATTTGAGTCTCAGGCCTCATTTCCTTTTGGGACTGAAACATACCGCCGTCCACAGAGTGTACCAAATGTCAGTATGGAAGACATCTTGATGTCCCACTCAGTCTGATTCAGCAAGTTAGGCTTCACCAAGGACCCGTTTCCAACCTGGGAAGCCACATCTCCCCAACCCTAACCCTAACTTGAGACTTAACCTGATTTTCTTGTGCAAATGTAACAAACCCCCATCCTCATGTTGTACTAAAATCCAGTAGGCACACAATTCCTTTGGCCCTCTCAGTCTGTTTCACCATGCTTGGCTTCAGCAACACCCTGTTTCCATTCTGGGAAGCCATGTCTCCTGACAGCTAACCCTAACTTGGGTCTTAACCCTAATTTTCTCTTTGGACTGAAACATTTCCCTGTCCACATGGTGTACTAACTGGCAGTATGTTATACTACGGATGGCCTACTCAGTCTGTTTTACCAATCTAGGCTTCGCCAAAACCCTGGTTACATCCTGGGAAGCCAAGTCTCCCCAACCCTAACCCTAATTTGAGTCTCAGGCCTCATTTCCTTTTTGGACTGAAACATACCGCCGTCCACAGAGTGTACCAAATGTCAGTATGGAAGACATCTTGATGTCCCACTCAGTCTGATTCAGCAAGTTAGGCTTCACCAAGGACCCGTTTCCAACCTGGGAAGCCACATCTCCCCAACCCTAACCCTAACTTGAGACTTAACCTGATTTTCTTGTGCAAATGTAACAAACCCCCATCCTCATGTTGTACTAAAAGACAGTAGGCACACAATTCCTTTGGCCCTCTCAGTCTGTTTCACCATGCTTGGCTTCAGCAACACCCTGTTTCCATTCTGGGAGGCCATGTCTCCTGACCGCTAACCCTAACTTGGGTCTTAACCCTAATTTTCTCTTTGGACTGAAACATTTCCCTGTCCACATGGTGTACTAACTGGCAGTATGTTATACTCCTGAATGCCTACTCAGTCTGTTTTACCAATCTAGGCTTCACCAAAACCCCGGTTACATCCTGGGAAGCCAAGTCTCCCCAACCCTAACCCTAATTTGAGTCTCAGGCCTCATTTCCTTTTGGGACTGAAACGTACTGCGGTCCACAGAGTGTACCAAATGTAAGTATGGAAGACATCTTGATGCCCCACTCAGTCTGATTCAGCAAGTTAGGCTTCACCAAGGACCCGTTTCCAACCTGGGAAGCCACATCTCCCCAACCCTAACCCTAACTTGAGACTTAACCTGATTTTCTTGTGCAAATGTAACAACCCCCCATCCTCATGTTCTACTAAAAGACAGTAGACACACAATTCATTTTGCCCTCTCAGTCTGTTTCACCATGCTTGGCTTCAGCAACACCCTGTTTCCATTCTGGGAGGCCATGTCTCCTGACCGCTAACCCTAAGTTGGGTCTTAACCCTAATTTTTTCTTTGGACTGAAACATTTCCCTGTCCACATGGTGTACTAACTGGCAGTATGTTATACTCCGGATGGCCTACTCAGTCTGTTTTACCAATCTAGGCTTCGCCAAAACCCTGGTTACATCCTGGGAAGCCAAGTCTCCCCAACCCTAACCCTAATTTGAGTCTCAGGCCTCATTTCCTTTTTGGACTGAAACATACCGCCGTCCACAGAGTGTACCAAATGTCAGTATGGAAGACATCTTGATGTCCCACTCAGTCTGATTCAGCAAGTTAGGCTTCACCAAGGACCCGTTTCCAACCTGGGAAGCCACATCTCCCCAACCCTAACCCTAACTTGAGACTTAACCTGATTTTCTTGTGCAAATGTAACAAACCCCCATCCTCATGTTGTACTAAAAGACAGTAGGCACACAATTCCTTTTGCCCTCTCAGTCTGTTTCACCATGCTTGGCTTCAGCAACACCCTGTTTCCATTCTGGGAGGCCATGTCTCCTGACCGCTAACCCTAACTTGGGTCTTAACCCTAATTTTTTCTTTGGACTGAAACATTTCCCTGTCCACATGGTGTACTAACTGGCAGTATGTTATACTACGGATGGCCTACTCAGTCTGTTTTACCAATCTAGGCTTCGCCAAAACCCTGGTTACATCCTGGGAAGCCAAGTCTCCCCAACCCTAACCCTAATTTGAGTCTCAGGCCTCATTTCCTTTTTGGACTGAAACATACCGCCGTCCACAGAGTGTACCAAATGTCAGTATGGAAGACATCTTGATGTCCCACTCAGTCTGATTCAGCAAGTTAGGCTTCACCAAGGACCCGTTTCCAACCTGGGAAGCCACATCTCCCCAACCCTAACCCTAACTTGAGACTTTACCTGATTTTCTTGTGCAAGTGTAACAAACCCCCATCCTCATGTTGTACTAAAAGACAGTAGGTACACAATTCCTTTGGCCCTCTCAGTCTGTTTCACCATGCTTGGCTTCAGCAACACCCTGTTTCCATTCTGGGAGGCCATGTCTCCTGACAGCTAACCCTAACTTGGGTCTTAACCCTAATTTTCTCTTTGGACTGAAACATTTCCCTGTCCACATGGTGTACTAACTGGCAGTATGTTATACTCCTGAATGCCTACTCAGTCTGTTTTACCAATCTAGGCTTCACCAAAACCCTGGTTACATCCTGGGAAGCCAAGTCTCCCCAACCCTAACCCTAATTTGAGTCTCAACCCTCATTTCCTTTTTGGACTGAAACATACCGCCGTCCACAGATTGTGCCAAATGTAAGTATGGAAGACATCTTGATGCCCCACTCAGTCTGATTCAGGAAGTTAAGCTTCACCAAGGACCCGTTTCCAACCTGGGAAGCCACATCTCCCCAACCCTAACCCTAACTTGAGACTTAACCTGATTTTCTTGTGCAAATGTAACAAACCCCCATCCTCATGTTGTACTAAAAGACAGTAGGCACACAATTCCTTTGGCCCTCTCAGTCTGTTTCACCATGCTTGGCTTCAGCAACACCCTGTTTCCATTCTGGGAAGCCATGTCTCCTGACAGCTAACCCTAACTTGGGTCTTAACCCTAATTTTCTCTTTGGACTGAAACATTTCCCTGTCCACATGGTGTACTAACTGGCAGTATGTTATACTCCTGAATGCCTACTCAGTCTGTTTTACCAATCTAGGCTTCACCAAAACCCTGGTTACATCCTGGGAAGCCAAGTCTCCCCAACCCTAACCCTAATTTGAGTCTCAGGCCTCATTTCCTTTTGAGACTGAAACGTACTGCGGTCCACAGAGTGTACCAAATGTAAGTATGGAAGACATCTTGATGCCCCACTCAGTCTGATTCAGCAAGTTAGGCTTCACCAAGGACCCGTTTCCAACCTGGGAAGCCACATCTCCCCAACCCTAACCCTAACTTGAGACTTTACCTGATTTTCTTGTTGAAATGTAACAACCCCCCATCCTCATGTTCTACTAAAAGACAGTAGGCACACAATTCATTTTGCCCTCTCAGTCTGTTTCACCATGCTTGGCTTCAGCAACACCCTGTTTCCATTCTGGGAGGCCATGTCTCCTGACCGCTAACCCTAAGTTGGGTCTTAACCCTAATTTTTTCTTTGGACTGAAACATTTCCCTGTCCACATGGTGTACTAACTGGCAGTATGTTATACTCCGGATGGCCTACTCAGTCTGTTTTACCAATCTAGGCTTCGCCAAAACCCTGGTTACATCCTGGGAAGCCAAGTCTCCCCAACCCTAACCCTAATTTGAGTCTCAGGCCTAATTTCCTTTTTGGACTGAAACATACCGCCCTCCAGAGAGTGTACCAAATGTCAGTATGGAAGACATCTTGATGTCCCACTCAGTCTGATTCAGCAAGTTAGGCTTCACCAAGGACCCGTTTCCAACCTGGGAAGCCACATCTCCCCAACCCTAACCCTAACTTGATACTTTACCTGATTTTCTTGTTGAAATGTAACAACCCCCCATCCTCATGTTCTACTAAAAGACAGTAGGCACACAATTCATTTTGCCCTCTCAGTCTGTTTCACCATGCTTGGCTTCAGCAACACCCTGTTTCCATTCTGGGAGGCCATGTCTCCCGACCGCTAACCCTAACTTGGGTCTTAACCCTAATTTTCTCTTTGGACTGAAACATTTCCCTGTCCACATGGTGTACTAACTGGCAGTATGTTATACTACGGATGGCCTACTCAGTCTGTTTTACCAATCTAGGCTTCGCCAAAACCCTGCTTACATCCTGGGAAGCCAAGTCTCCCCAACCCTAACCCTAATTTGAGTCTCAGGCCTCATTTCCTTTTGGGACTGAAACATACCGCCGTCCACAGAGTGTACCAAATGTCAGTATGGAAGACATCTTGATGTCCCACTCAGTCTGATTCAGCAAGTTAGGCTTCACCAAGGACCCGTTTCCAACCTGGGAAGCCACATCTCCCCAACCCTAACCCTAACTTGAGACTTAACCTGATTTTCTTGTGCAAATGTAACAAACCCCCATCCTCATGTTGTACTAAAAGACAGTAGGCACACAATTCCTTTGGCCCTCTCAGTCTGTTTCACCATGCTTGGCTTCAGCAACACCCTGTTTCCATTCTGGAAAGCCATGTCTCCTGACAGCTAACCCTAACTTGGGTCTTAACCCTAATTTTCTCTTTGGACTGAAACATTTCCCTGTCCACATGGTGTACTAACTGGCAGTATGTTATACTCCTGAATGCCTACGCAGTCTGTTTTACCAATCTAGGCTTCACCAAAACCCTGGTTACATCCTGGGAAGCCAAGTCTCCCCAACCCTAACCCTAATTTGAGTCTCAACCCTCATTTACTTTTTGGACTGAAACATACTGCGGTCCACAGAGTGTGCCAAATGTAAGTATGGAAGACATCTTGATGCCCCACTCAGTCTGATTCAGGAAGTTAAGCTTCACCAAGGACCCGTTTCCAACCAGGGAAGCCACATCTCCCCAACCCTAACCCTAACTTGAGACTTAACCTGATTTTCTTGTGCAAATGTAACAAACCCCCATCCTCATGTTGTACTAAAATCCAGTAGGCACACAATTCCTTTGGCCCTCTCAGTCTGTTTCACCATGCTTGGCTTCAGCAACACCCTGTTTCCATTCTGGGAAGCCATGTCTCCTGACAGCTAACCCTAACTTGGGTCTTAACCCTAATTTTCTCTTTGGACTGAAACATTTCCCTGTCCACATGGTGTACTAACTGGCAGTATGTTATACTACGGATGGCCTACTCAGTCTGTTTTACCAATCTAGGCTTCGCCAAAACCCTGGTTACATCCTGGGAAGCCAAGTCTCCCCAACCCTAACCCTAATTTGAGTCTCAGGCCTCATTTCCTTTTTGGACTGAAACATACCGCCGTCCACAGAGTGTACCAAATGTCAGTATGGAAGACATCTTGATGTCCCACTCAGTCTGATTCAGCAAGTTAGGCTTCACCAAGGACCCGTTTCCAACCTGGGAAGCCACATCTCCCCAACCCTAACCCTAACTTGATACTTTACCTGATTTTCTTGTTGAAATGTAACAACCCCCCATCCTCATGTTCTACTAAAAGACAGTAGGCACACAATTCATTTTGCCCTCTCAGTCTGTTTCACCATGCTTGGCTTCAGCAACACCCTGTTTCCATTCTGGGAGGCCATGTCTCCCGACCGCTAACCCTAACTTGGGTCTTAACCCTAATTTTCTCTTTGGACTGAAACATTTCCCTGTCCACATGGTGTACTAACTGGCAGTATGTTATACTACGGATGGCCTACTCAGTCTGTTTTACCAATCTAGGCTTCGCCAAAACCCTGCTTACATCCTGGGAAGCCAAGTCTCCCCAACCCTAACCCTAATTTGAGTCTCAGGCCTCATTTCCTTTTGGGACTGAAACATACCGCCGTCCACAGAGTGTACCAAATGTCAGTATGGAAGACATCTTGATGTCCCACTCAGTCTGATTCAGCAAGTTAGGCTTCACCAAGGACCCGTTTCCAACCTGGCAAGCCACATCTCCCCAACCCTAACCCTAACTTGAGACTTAACCTGATTTTCTTGTGCAAATGTAACAAACCCCCATCCTCATGTTGTACTAAAATCCAGTAGGCACACAATTCCTTTGGCCCTCTCAGTCTGTTTCACCATGCTTGGCTTCAGCAACACCCTGTTTCCATTCTGGGAAGCCATGTCTCCTGACAGCTAACCCTAACTTGGGTCTTAACCCTAATTTTCTCTTTGGACTGAAACATTTCCCTGTCCACATGGTGTACTAACTGGCAGTATGTTATACTACGGATGGCCTACTCAGTCTGTTTTACCAATCTAGGCTTCACCAAAACCCTGGTTACATCCTGGGAAGCCAAGTCTCCGCAACCCTAACCCTAATTTGAGTCTCAGGCCTCATTTCCTTTTTGGACTGAAACATACCGCCGTCCACAGAGTGTACCAAATGTCAGTATGGAAGACATCTTGATGTCCCACTCAGTCTGATTCAGCAAGTTCGGCTTCACCAAGGACCAGTTTCCAACCTGGGAAGCCACATCTCCCCAACCCTAACCCTAACTTGAGACTTTACCTGATTTTCTTGTGCAAATGTAACAAACCCCCATCCTCATGTTGTACTAAAAGACAGTAGGTACACAATTCCTTTGGCCCTCTCAGTCTGTTTCACCATGCTTGGCTTCAGCAACACCCTGTTTCCATTCTGGGAGGCCATGTCTCCTGACAGCTAACCCTAACTTGGGTCTTAACCCTAATTTTCTCTTTGGACTGAAACATTTCCCTGTCCACATGGTGTACTAACTGGCAGTATGTTATACTCCTGAATGCCTACTCAGTCTGTTTTACCAATCTAGGCTTCACCAAAACCCTGGTTACATCCTGGGAAGCCAAGTCTCCCCAACCCTAACCCTAATTTGAGTCTCAGGCCTCATTTCCTTTTGGGACTGAAACGTACTGCGGTCCACAGAGTGTACCAAATGTAAGTATGGAAGACATCTTGATGCCCCACTCAGTCTGATTCAGCAAGTTAGGCTTCACCAAGGACCCGTTTCCAACCTGGGAAGCCACATCTCCCCAACCCTAACCCTAACTTGAGACTTTACCTGATTTTCTTGTTGAAATGTAACAACCCCCCATCCTCATGTTCTACTAAAAGACAGTAGGCACACAATTCATTTTGCCCTCTCAGTCTGTTTCACCATGCTTGGCTTCAGCAACACCCTGTTTCCATTCTGGGAGGCCATGTCTCCTGACCGCTAACCCTAACTTGGGTCTTAACCCTAATTTTTTCTTTGGACTGAAACATTTCCCTGTCCACATGGTGTACTAACTGGCAGTATGTTATACTCCGGATGGCCTACTCAGTCTGTTTTACCAATCTAGGCTTCGCCAAAACCCTGGTTACATCCTGGGAAGCCAAGTCTCCCCAACCCTAACCCTAATTTGAGTCTCAGGCCTAATTTCCTTTTTGGACTGAAACATACCGCCCTCCAGAGAGTGTACCAAATGTCAGTATGGAAGACATCTTGATGTCCCACTCAGTCTGATTCAGCAAGTTAGGCTTCACCAAGGACCCGTTTCCAACCTGGGAAGCCACATCTCCCCAACCCTAACCCTAACTTGATACTTTAAATGATTTTCTTGTTGAAATGTAACAACCCCCCATCCTCATGTTCTACTAAAAGACAGTAGGCACACAATTCATTTTGCCCTCTCAGTCTGTTTCACCATGCATGGCTTCAGCAACACCCTGTTTCCATTCTGGGAGGCCATGTCTCCCGACTGCTAGCCCTAACTTGGGTCTTAACCCTAATTTTTTCTTTGGACTGAAACATTTCCCTGTCCACATGGTGTACGAACTGGCAGTATGTTATACTACGGATGGCCTACTCAGTCTGTTTTACCAATCTAGGCTTCGCCAAAACCCTGGTTACATCCTGGGAAGCCAAGTCTCCCCAACCCTAACCCTAATTTGAGTCTCAGGCCTCATTTCCTTTTGGGACTGAAACATACCGCCGTCCACAGAGTGTACCAAATGTCAGTATGGAAGACATCTTGATGTCCCACTCAGTCTGATTCAGCAAGTTAGGCTTCACCAAGGACCCGTTTCCAACCTGGGAAGCCACATCTCCCCAACCCTAACCCTAACTTGATACTTTACCTGATTTTCTTGTTGAAATGTAACAACCCCCCATCCTCATGTTCTACTAAAAGACAGTAGGCACACAATTCATTTTGCCCTCTCAGTCTGTTTCACCATGCTTGGCTTCAGCAACACCCTGTTTCCATTCTGGGAGGCCATGTCTCCCGACCGCTAACCCTAACTTGGGTCTTAACCCTAATTTTCTCTTTGGACTGAAACATTTCCCTGTCCACATGGTGTACTAACTGGCAGTATGTTATACTACGGATGGCCTACTCAGTCTGTTTTACCAATCTAGGCTTCGCCAAAACCCTGCTTACATCCTGGGAAGCCAAGTCTCCCCAACCCTAACCCTAATTTGAGTCTCAGGCCTCATTTCCTTTTGGGACTGAAACATACCGCCGTCCACAGAGTGTACCAAATGTCAGTATGGAAGACATCTTGATGTCCCACTCAGTCTGATTCAGCAAGTTAGGCTTCACCAAGGACCCGTTTCCAACCTGGGAAGCCACATCTCCCCAACCCTAACCCTAACTTGAGACTTAACCTGATTTTCTTGTGCAAATGTAACAAACCCCCATCCTCATGTTGTACTAAAAGACAGTAGGCACACAATTCCTTTGGCCCTCTCAGTCTGTTTCACCATGCTTGGCTTCAGCAACACCCTGTTTCCATTCTGGAAAGCCATGTCTCCTGACAGCTAACCCTAACTTGGGTCTTAACCCTAATTTTCTCTTTGGACTGAAACATTTCCCTGTCCACATGGTGTACTAACTGGCAGTATGTTATACTCCTGAATGCCTACGCAGTCTGTTTTACCAATCTAGGCTTCACCAAAACCCTGGTTACATCCTGGGAAGCCAAGTCTCCCCAACCCTAACCCTAATTTGAGTCTCAACCCTCATTTACTTTTTGGACTGAAACATACTGCGGTCCACAGAGTGTGCCAAATGTAAGTATGGAAGACATCTTGATGCCCCACTCAGTCTGATTCAGGAAGTTAAGCTTCACCAAGGACCCGTTTCCAACCAGGGAAGCCACATCTCCCCAACCCTAACCCTAACTTGAGACTTAACCTGATTTTCTTGTGCAAATGTAACAAACCCCCATCCTCATGTTGTACTAAAATCCAGTAGGCACACAATTCCTTTGGCCCTCTCAGTCTGTTTCACCATGCTTGGCTTCAGCAACACCCTGTTTCCATTCTGGGAAGCCATGTCTCCTGACAGCTAACCCTAACTTGGGTCTTAACCCTAATTTTCTCTTTGGACTGAAACATTTCCCTGTCCACATGGTGTACTAACTGGCAGTATGTTATACTACGGATGGCCTACTCAGTCTGTTTTACCAATCTAGGCTTCGCCAAAACCCTGGTTACATCCTGGGAAGCCAAGTCTCCCCAACCCTAACCCTAATTTGAGTCTCAGGCCTCATTTCCTTTTTGGACTGAAACATACCGCCGTCCACAGAGTGTACCAAATGTCAGTATGGAAGACATCTTGATGTCCCACTCAGTCTGATTCAGCAAGTTAGGCTTCACCAAGGACCCGTTTCCAACCTGGGAAGCCACATCTCCCCAACCCTAACCCTAACTTGATACTTTACCTGATTTTCTTGTTGAAATGTAACAACCCCCCATCCTCATGTTCTACTAAAAGACAGTAGGCACACAATTCATTTTGCCCTCTCAGTCTGTTTCACCATGCTTGGCTTCAGCAACACCCTGTTTCCATTCTGGGAGGCCATGTCTCCCGACCGCTAACCCTAACTTGGGTCTTAACCCTAATTTTCTCTTTGGACTGAAACATTTCCCTGTCCACATGGTGTACTAACTGGCAGTATGTTATACTACGGATGGCCTACTCAGTCTGTTTTACCAATCTAGGCTTCGCCAAAACCCTGCTTACATCCTGGGAAGCCAAGTCTCCCCAACCCTAACCCTAATTTGAGTCTCAGGCCTCATTTCCTTTTGGGACTGAAACATACCGCCGTCCACAGAGTGTACCAAATGTCAGTATGGAAGACATCTTGATGTCCCACTCAGTCTGATTCAGCAAGTTAGGCTTCACCAAGGACCCGTTTCCAACCTGGCAAGCCACATCTCCCCAACCCTAACCCTAACTTGAGACTTAACCTGATTTTCTTGTGCAAATGTAACAAACCCCCATCCTCATGTTGTACTAAAATCCAGTAGGCACACAATTCCTTTGGCCCTCTCAGTCTGTTTCACCATGCTTGGCTTCAGCAACACCCTGTTTCCATTCTGGGAAGCCATGTCTCCTGACAGCTAACCCTAACTTGGGTCTTAACCCTAATTTTCTCTTTGGACTGAAACATTTCCCTGTCCACATGGTGTACTAACTGGCAGTATGTTATACTACGGATGGCCTACTCAGTCTGTTTTACCAATCTAGGCTTCACCAAAACCCTGGTTACATCCTGGGAAGCCAAGTCTCCGCAACCCTAACCCTAATTTGAGTCTCAGGCCTCATTTCCTTTTTGGACTGAAACATACCGCCGTCCACAGAGTGTACCAAATGTCAGTATGGAAGACATCTTGATGTCCCACTCAGTCTGATTCAGCAAGTTCGGCTTCACCAAGGACCAGTTTCCAACCTGGGAAGCCACATCTCCCCAACCCTAACCCTAACTTGAGACTTTACCTGATTTTCTTGTGCAAATGTAACAAACCCCCATCCTCATGTTGTACTAAAAGACAGTAGGTACACAATTCCTTTGGCCCTCTCAGTCTGTTTCACCATGCTTGGCTTCAGCAACACCCTGTTTCCATTCTGGGAGGCCATGTCTCCTGACAGCTAACCCTAACTTGGGTCTTAACCCTAATTTTCTCTTTGGACTGAAACATTTCCCTGTCCACATGGTGTACTAACTGGCAGTATGTTATACTCCTGAATGCCTACTCAGTCTGTTTTACCAATCTAGGCTTCACCAAAACCCTGGTTACATCCTGGGAAGCCAAGTCTCCCCAACCCTAACCCTAATTTGAGTCTCAGGCCTCATTTCCTTTTGGGACTGAAACGTACTGCGGTCCACAGAGTGTACCAAATGTAAGTATGGAAGACATCTTGATGCCCCACTCAGTCTGATTCAGCAAGTTAGGCTTCACCAAGGACCCGTTTCCAACCTGGGAAGCCACATCTCCCCAACCCTAACCCTAACTTGAGACTTTACCTGATTTTCTTGTTGAAATGTAACAACCCCCCATCCTCATGTTCTACTAAAAGACAGTAGGCACACAATTCATTTTGCCCTCTCAGTCTGTTTCACCATGCTTGGCTTCAGCAACACCCTGTTTCCATTCTGGGAGGCCATGTCTCCTGACCGCTAACCCTAACTTGGGTCTTAACCCTAATTTTTTCTTTGGACTGAAACATTTCCCTGTCCACATGGTGTACTAACTGGCAGTATGTTATACTCCGGATGGCCTACTCAGTCTGTTTTACCAATCTAGGCTTCGCCAAAACCCTGGTTACATCCTGGGAAGCCAAGTCTCCCCAACCCTAACCCTAATTTGAGTCTCAGGCCTAATTTCCTTTTTGGACTGAAACATACCGCCCTCCAGAGAGTGTACCAAATGTCAGTATGGAAGACATCTTGATGTCCCACTCAGTCTGATTCAGCAAGTTAGGCTTCACCAAGGACCCGTTTCCAACCTGGGAAGCCACATCTCCCCAACCCTAACCCTAACTTGATACTTTAAATGATTTTCTTGTTGAAATGTAACAACCCCCCATCCTCATGTTCTACTAAAAGACAGTAGGCACACAATTCATTTTGCCCTCTCAGTCTGTTTCACCATGCATGGCTTCAGCAACACCCTGTTTCCATTCTGGGAGGCCATGTCTCCCGACTGCTAGCCCTAACTTGGGTCTTAACCCTAATTTTTTCTTTGGACTGAAACATTTCCCTGTCCACATGGTGTACGAACTGGCAGTATGTTATACTACGGATGGCCTACTCAGTCTGTTTTACCAATCTAGGCTTCGCCAAAACCCTGGTTACATCCTGGGAAGCCAAGTCTCCCCAACCCTAACCCTAATTTGAGTCTCAGGCCTCATTTCCTTTTGGGACTGAAACATACCGCCGTCCACAGAGTGTACCAAATGTCAGTATGGAAGACATCTTGATGTCCCACTCAGTCTGATTCAGCAAGTTAGGCTTCACCAAGGACCCGTTTCCAACCTGGGAAGCCACATCTCCCCAACCCTAACCCTAACTTGAGACTTAACCTGATTTTCTTGTGCAAATGTAACAAACCCCCATCCTCATGTTGTACTAAAATCCAGTAGGCACACAATTCCTTTGGCCCTCTCAGTCTGTTTCACCATGCTTGGCTTCAGCAACACCCTGTTTCCATTCTGGGAAGCCATGTCTCCTGACAGCTAACCCTAACTTGGGTCTTAACCCTAATTTTCTCTTTGGACTGAAACATTTCCCTGTCCACATGGTGTACTAACTGGCAGTATGTTATACTACGGATGGCCTACTCAGTCTGTTTTACCAATCTAGGCTTCGCCAAAACCCTGGTTACATCCTGGGAAGCCAAGTCTCCCCAACCCTAACCCTAATTTGAGTCTCAGGCCTCATTTCCTTTTTGGACTGAAACATACCGCCGTCCACAGAGTGTACCAAATGTCAGTATGGAAGACATCTTGATGTCCCACTCAGTCTGATTCAGCAAGTTAGGCTTCACCAAGGACCCGTTTCCAACCTGGGAAGCCACATCTCCCCAACCCTAACCCTAACTTGAGACTTAACCTGATTTTCTTGTGCAAATGTAACAAACCCCCATCCTCATGTTGTACTAAAAGACAGTAGGCACACAATTCCTTTGGCCCTCTCAGTCTGTTTCACCATGCTTGGCTTCAGCAACACCCTGTTTCCATTCTGGGAGGCCATGTCTCCTGACCGCTAACCCTAACTTGGGTCTTAACCCTAATTTTTTCTTTGGACTGAAACATTTCCCTGTCCACATGGTGTACTAACTGGCAGTATGTTATACTACGGATGGCCTACTCAGTCTGTTTTACCAATCTAGGCTTCGCCAAAACCCTGGTTACATCCTGGGAAGCCAAGTCTCCCCAACCCTAACCCTAATTTGAGTCTCAGGCCTCATTTCCTTTTTGGACTGAAACATACCGCCGTCCACAGAGTGTACCAAATGTCAGTATGGAAGACATCTTGATGTCCCACTCAGTCTGATTCAGCAAGTTCGGCTTCACCAAGGACCCGTTTCCAACCTGAGAAGCCACATCTCCCCAACCCTAACCCTAACTTGAGACTTTACCTGATTTTCTTGTGCAAATGTAACAAACCCCCATCCTCATGTTGTACTAAAAGACAGTAGGTACACAATTCCTTTGGCCCTCTCAGTCTGTTTCACCATGCTTGGCTTCAGCAACACCCTGTTTCCATTCTGGGAGGCCATGTCTCCTGACAGCTAACCCTAACTTGGGTCTTAACCCTAATTTTCTCTTTGGACTGAAACATTTCCCTGTCCACATGGTGTACTAACTGGCAGTATGTTATACTCCTGAATGCCTACTCAGTCTGTTTTACCAATCTAGGCTTCACCAAAACCCTGGTTACATCCTGGGAAGCCAAGTCTCCCCAACCCTAACCCTAATTTGAGTCTCAGGCCTCATTTCCTTTTTGGACTGAAACGTACTGCGGTCCACAGAGTGTACCAAATGTAAGTATGGAAGACATCTTGATGCCCCACTCAGTCTGATTCAGCAAGTTAGGCTTCACCAAGGACCCGTTTCCAACCTGGGAAGCCACATCTCCCCAACCCTAACCCTAACTTGAGACTTTACCTGATTTTCTTGTTGAAATGTAACAACCCCCCATCCTCATGTTCTACTAAAAGACAGTAGGCACACAATTCATTTTGCCCTCTCAGTCTGTTTCACCATGCTTGGCTTCAGCAACACCCTGTTTCCATTCTGGGAGGCCATGTCTCCTGACCGCTAACCCTAAGTTGGGTCTTAACCCTAATTTTTTCTTTGGACTGAAACATTTCCCTGTCCACATGGTGTACTAACTGGCAGTATGTTATACTCCTGAATGCCTACTCAGTCTGTTTTACCAATCTAGGCTTCACCAAAACCCTGGTTACATCCTGGGAAGCCAAGTCTCCCCAACCCTAACCCTAATTTGAGTCTCAACCCTCATTTCCTTTTTGGACTGAAACATACCGCCGTCCACAGATTGTGCCAAATGTAAGTATGGAAGACATCTTGATGCCCCACTCAGTCTGATTCAGGAAGTTAAGCTTCACCAAGGACCCGTTTCCAACCTGGGAAGCCACATCTCCCCAACCCTAACCCTAACTTGAGACTTAACCTGATTTTCTTGTGCAAATGTAACAAACCCCCATCCTCATGTTGTACTAAAAGACAGTAGGCACACAATTCCTTTGGCCCTCTCAGTCTGTTTCACCATGCTTGGCTTCAGCAACACCCTGTTTCCATTCTGGGAAGCCATGTCTCCTGACAGCTAACCCTAACTTGGGTCTTAACCCTAATTTTCTCTTTGGACTGAAACATTTCCCTGTCCACATGGTGTACTAACTGGCAGTATGTTATACTCCTGAATGCCTACTCAGTCTGTTTTACCAATCTAGGCTTCACCAAAACCCCGGTTACATCCTGGGAAGCCAAGTCTCCCCAACCCTAACCCTAATTTGAGTCTCAGGCCTCATTTCCTTTTGGGACTGAAACGTACTGCGGTCCACAGAGTGTACCAAATGTAAGTATGGAAGACATCTTGATGCCCCACTCAGTCTGATTCAGCAAGTTAGGCTTCACCAAGGACCCGTTTCCAACCTGGGAAGCCACATCTCCCCAACCCTAACCCTAACTTGAGACTTTACCTGATTTTCTTGTTGAAATGTAACAACCCCCCATCCTCATGTTCTACTAAAAGACAGTAGGCACACAATTCATTTTGCCCTCTCAGTCTGTTTCACCATGCTTGGCTTCAGCAACACCCTGTTTCCATTCTGGGAGGCCATGTCTCCTGACCGCTAACCCTAAGTTGGGTCTTAACCCTAATTTTTTCTTTGGACTGAAACATTTCCCTGTCCACATGGTGTACTAACTGGCAGTATGTTATACTCCGGATGGCCTACTCAGTCCGTTTTACCAATCTAGGCTTCGCCAAAACCCTGGTTACATCCTGGGAAGCCAAGTCTCCCCAACCCTAACCCTAATTTGAGTCTCAGGCCTAATTTCCTTTTTGGACTGAAACATACCGCCCTCCAGAGAGTGTACCAAATGTCAGTATGGAAGACATCTTGATGTCCCACTCAGTCTGATTCAGCAAGTTAGGCTTCACCAAGGACCCGTTTCCAACCTGGGAAGCCACATCTCCACAACCCTAACCCTAACTTGATACTTTACCTGATTTTCTTGTTGAAATGTAACAACCCCCCATCCTCATGTTCTACTAAAAGACAGTAGGCACACAATTCCTTTTGCCCTCTCAGTCTGTTTCACCATGCTTGGCTTCAGCAACACCCTGTTTCCATTCTGGGAGGCCATGTCTCCTGACCGCTAACCCTAACTTGGGTCTTAACCCTAATTTTTTCTTTGGACTGAAACATTTCCCTGTCCACATGGTGTACTAACTGGCAGTATGTTATACTACGGATGGCCTACTCAGTCTGTTTTACCAATCTAGGCTTCGCCAAAACCCTGGTTACATCCTGGGAAGCCAAGTCTCCCCAACCCTAACCCTAATTTGAGTCTCAGGCCTCATTTCCTTTTTGGACTGAAACATACCGCCGTCCACAGAGTGTACCAAATGTCAGTATGGAAGACATCTTGATGTCCCACTCAGTCTGATTCAGCAAGTTAGGCTTCACCAAGGACCCGTTTCCAACCTGGGAAGCCACATCTCCCCAACCCTAACCCTAACTTGAGACTTTACCTGATTTTCTTGTGCAAGTGTAACAAACCCCCATCCTCATGTTGTACTAAAAGACAGTAGGTACACAATTCCTTTGGCCCTCTCAGTCTGTTTCACCATGCTTGGCTTCAGCAACACCCTGTTTCCATTCTGGGAGGCCATGTCTCCTGACAGCTAACCCTAACTTGGGTCTTAACCCTAATTTTCTCTTTGGACTGAAACATTTCCCTGTCCACATGGTGTACTAACTGGCAGTATGTTATACTCCTGAATGCCTACTCAGTCTGTTTTACCAATCTAGGCTTCACCAAAACCCTGGTTACATCCTGGGAAGCCAAGTCTCCCCAACCCTAACCCTAATTTGAGTCTCAACCCACATTTCCTTTTTGTACTGAAACATACCGCCGTCCACAGATTGTGCCAAATGTAAGTATGGAAGACATCTTGATGCCCCACTCAGTCTGATTCAGCAAGTTAAGCTTCACCAAGGACCCGTTTCCAACCTGGGAAGCCACATCTCCCCAACCCTAACCCTAACTTGAGACTTAACCTGATTTTCTTGTGCAAATGTAACAACCCCCCATCCTCATGTTGTACTAAAAGACAGTAGGCACACAATTCCTTTGGCCCTCTCAGTCTGTTTCACCATGCTTGGCTTCAGCAACACCCTGTTTCCATTCTGGGAAGCCATGTCTCCTGACAGCTAACCCTAACTTGGGTCTTAACCCTAATTTTCTCTTTGGACTGAAACATTTCCCTGTCCACATGGTGTACTAACTGGCAGTATGTTATACTCCGGATGGCCTACTCAGTCTGTTTTACCAATCTAGGCTTCGCCAAAACCCTGGTTACATCCTGGGAAGCCAAGTCTCCCCAACCCTAACCCTAATTTGAGTCTCAACCCTCATTTCCTTTTTGGACTGAAACATACCGCCGTCCACAGATTGTGCCAAATGTAAGTATGGAAGACATCTTGATGCCCCACTCAGTCTGATTCAGGAAGTTAAGCTTCACCAAGGACCCGTTTCCAACCTGGGAAGCCACATCTCCCCAACCCTAACCCTAACTTGAGACTTAACCTAATTTTCTTGTGCAAATGTAACAAACCCCCATCCTCATGTTGTACTAAAAGACAGTAGGCACACAATTCCTTTGGCCCTCTCAGTTTGTTTCACCATGCTTGGCTTCAGCAACACCCTGTTTCCATTCTGGGAAGCCATGTCTCCTGACAGCTAACCCTAACTTGGGTCTTAACCCTAATTTTCTCTTTGGACTGAAACATTTCCCTGTCCACATGGTGTACTAACTGGCAGTATGTTATACTCCTGAATGCCTACTCAGTCTGTTTTACCAATCTAGGCTTCACCAAAACCCCGGTTACATCCTGGGAAGCCAAGTCTCCCCAACCCTAACCCTAATTTGAGTCTCAGGCCTCATTTCCTTTTGGGACTGAAACGTACTGCGGTCCACAGAGTGTACCAAATGTAAGTATGGAAGACATCTTGATGCCCCACTCAGTCTGATTCAGCAAGTTAGGCTTCACCAAGGACCCGTTTCCAACCTGGGAAGCCACATCTCCCCAACCCTAACCCTAACTTGAGACTTTACCTGATTTTCTTGTTGAAATGTAACAACCCCCCATCCTCATGTTCTACTAAAAGACAGTAGGCACACAATTCATTTTGCCCTCTCAGTCTGTTTCACCATGCTTGGCTTCAGCAACACCCTGTTTCCATTCTGGGAGGCCATGTCTCCTGACCGCTAACCCTAAGTTGGGTCTTAACCCTAATTTTTTCTTTGGACTGAAACATTTCCCTGTCCACATGGTGTACTAACTGGCAGTATGTTATACTCCGGATGGCCTACTCAGTCTGTTTTACCAATCTAGGCTTCGCCAAAACCCTGGTTACATCCTGGGAAGCCAAGTCTCCCCAACCCTAACCCTAATTTGAGTCTCAGGCCTAATTTCCTTTTTGGACTGAAACATACCGCCCTCCAGAGAGTGTACCAAATGTCAGTATGGAAGACATCTTGATGTCCCACTCAGTCTGATTCAGCAAGTTAGGCTTCACCAAGGACCCGTTTCCAACCTGGGAAGCCACATCTCCCCAACCCTAACCCTAACTTGATACTTTACCTGATTTTCTTGTTGAAATGTAACAACCCCCCATCCTCATGTTCTACTAAAAGACAGTAGGCACACAATTCATTTTGCCCTCTCAGTCTGTTTCACCATGCTTGGCTTCAGCAACACCCTGTTTCCATTCTGGGAGGCCATGTCTCCCGACCGCTAACCCTAACTTGGTTCTTAACCCTAATTTTCTCTTTGGACTGAAACATTTCCCTGTCCACATGGTGTACTAACTGGCAGTATGTTATACTACGGATGGCCTACTCAGTCTGTTTTACCAATCTAGGCTTCGCCAAAACCCTGGTTACATCCTGGGAAGCCAAGTCTCCCCAACCCTAACCCTAATTTGAGTCTCAGGCCTCATTTCCTTTTGGGACTGAAACATACCGCCGTCCACAGAGTGTACCAAATGTCAGTATGGAAGACATCTTGATGTCCCACTCAGTCTGATTCAGCAAGTTAGGCTTCACCAAGGACCCGTTTCCAACCTGGGAAGCCACATCTCCCCAACCCTAACCCTAACTTGAGACTTAACCTGATTTTCTTGTGCAAATGTAACAAACCCCCATCCTCATGTTGTACTAAAAGACAGTAGGCACACAATTCCTTTGGCCCTCTCAGTCTGTTTCACCATGCTTGGCTTCAGCAACACCCTGTTTCCATTCTGGAAAGCCATGTCTCCTGACAGCTAACCCTAACTTGGGTCTTAACCCTAATTTTCTCTTTGGACTGAAACATTTCCCTGTCCACATGGTGTACTAACTGGCAGTATGTTATACTCCTGAATGCCTACGCAGTCTGTTTTACCAATCTAGGCTTCACCAAAACCCTGGTTACATCCTGGGAAGCCAAGTCTCCCCAACCCTAACCCTAATTTGAGTCTCAACCCTCATTTCCTTTTTGGACTGAAACATACTGCGGTCCACAGAGTGTGCCAAATGTAAGTATGGAAGACATCTTGATGCCCCACTCAGTCTGATTCAGGAAGTTAAGCTTCACCAAGGACCCGTTTCCAACCTGGGAAGCCACATCTCCCCAACCCTAACCCTAACTTGAGACTTAACCTGATTTTCTTGTGCAAATGTAACAAACCCCCATCCTCATGTTGTACTAAAATCCAGTAGGCACACAATTCCTTTGGCCCTCTCAGTCTGTTTCACCATGCTTGGCTTCAGCAACACCCTGTTTCCATTCTGGGAAGCCATGTCTCCTGACAGCTAACCCTAACTTGGGTCTTAACCCTAATTTTCTCTTTGGACTGAAACATTTCCCTGTCCACATGGTGTACTAACTGGCAGTATGTTATACTACGGATGGCCTACTCAGTCTGTTTTACCAATCTAGGCTTCGCCAAAACCCTGGTTACATCCTGGGAAGCCAAGTCTCCCCAACCCTAACCCTAATTTGAGTCTCAGGCCTCATTTCCTTTTTGGACTGAAACATACCGCCGTCCACAGAGTGTACCAAATGTCAGTATGGAAGACATCTTGATGTCCCACTCAGTCTGATTCAGCAAGTTAGGCTTCACCAAGGACCCGTTTCCAACCTGGGAAGCCACATCTCCCCAACCCTAACCCTAACTTGAGACTTAACCTGATTTTCTTGTGCAAATGTAACAAACCCCCATCCTCATGTTGTACTAAAAGACAGTAGGCACACAATTCCTTTTGCCCTCTCAGTCTGTTTCACCATGCTTGGCTTCAGCAACACCCTGTTTCCATTCTGGGAGGCCATGTCTCCTGACCGCTAACCCTAACTTGGGTCTTAACCCTAATTTTTTCTTTGGACTGAAACATTTCCCTGTCCACATGGTGTACTAACTGGCAGTATGTTATACTACGGATGGCCTACTCAGTCTGTTTTACCAATCTAGGCTTCGCCAAAACCCTGGTTACATCCTGGGAAGCCAAGTCTCCGCAACCCTAACCCTAATTTGAGTCTCAGGCCTCATTTCCTTTTTGGACTGAAACATACCGCCGTCCACAGAGTGTACCAAATGTCAGTATGGAAGACATCTTGATGTCCCACTCAGTCTGATTCAGCAAGTTCGGCTTCACCAAGGACCCGTTTCCAACCTGGGAAGCCACATCTCCCCAACCCTAACCCTAACTTGAGACTTTACCTGATTTTCTTGTGCAAATGTAACAAACCCCCATCCTCATGTTGTACTAAAAGACAGTAGGTACACAATTCCTTTGGCCCTCTCAGTCTGTTTCACCATGCTTGGCTTCAGCAACACCCTGTTTCCATTCTGGGAGGCCATGTCTCCTGACAGCTAACCCTAACTTGGGTCTTAACCCTAATTTTCTCTTTGGACTGAAACATTTCCCTGTCCACATGGTGTACTAACTGGCAGTATGTTATACTCCTGAATGCCTACTCAGTCTGTTTTACCAATCTAGGCTTCACCAAAACCCTGGTTACATCCTGGGAAGCCAAGTCTCCCCAACCCTAACCCTAATTTGAGTCTCAGGCCTCATTTCCTTTTGGGACTGAAACGTACTGCGGTCCACAGAGTGTACCAAATGTAAGTATGGAAGACATCTTGATGCCCCACTCAGTCTGATTCAGCAAGTTAGGCTTCACCAAGGACCCGTTTCCAACCTGGGAAGCCACATCTCCCCAACCCTAACCCTAACTTGAGACTTTACCTGATTTTCTTGTTGAAATGTAACAACCCCCCATCCTCATGTTCTACTAAAAGACAGTAGGCACACAATTCATTTTGCCCTCTCAGTCTGTTTCACCATGCTTGGCTTCAGCAACACCCTGTTTCCATTCTGGGAGGCCATGTCTCCTGACCGCTAACCCTAACTTGGGTCTTAACCCTAATTTTTTCTTTGGACTGAAACATTTCCCTGTCCACATGGTGTACTAACTGGCAGTATGTTATACTCCGGATGGCCTACTCAGTCTGTTTTACCAATCTAGGCTTCGCCAAAACCCTGGTTACATCCTGGGAAGCCAAGTCTCCCCAACCCTAACCCTAATTTGAGTCTCAGGCCTAATTTCCTTTTTGGACTGAAACATACCGCCCTCCAGAGAGTGTACCAAATGTCAGTATGGAAGACATCTTGATGTCCCACTCAGTCTGATTCAGCAAGTTAGGCTTCACCAAGGACCCGTTTCCAACCTGGGAAGCCACATCTCCCCAACCCTAACCCTAACTTGATACTTTACCTGATTTTCTTGTTGAAATGTAACAACCCCCCATCCTCATGTTCTACTAAAAGACAGTAGGCACACAATTCATTTTGCCCTCTCAGTCTGTTTCACCATGCATGGCTTCAGCAACACCCTGTTTCCATTCTGGGAGGCCATGTCTCCCGACCGCTAGCCCTAACTTGGGTCTTAACCCTAATTTTTTCTTTGGACTGAAACATTTCCCTGTCCACATGGTGTACGAACTGGCAGTATGTTATACTACGGATGGCCTACTCAGTCTGTTTTACCAATCTAGGCTTCGCCAAAACCCTGGTTACATCCTGGGAAGCCAAGTCTCCCCAACCCTAACCCTAATTTGAGTCTCAGGCCTCATTTCCTTTTGGGACTGAAACATACCGCCGTCCACAGAGTGTACCAAATGTCAGTATGGAAGACATCTTGATGTCCCACTCAGTCTGATTCAGCAAGTTAGGCTTCACCAAGGACCCGTTTCCAACCTGGGAAGCCACATCTCCCCAACCCTAACCCTAACTTGAGACTTAACCTGATTTTCTTGTGCAAATGTAACAAACCCCCATCCTCATGTTGTACTAAAAGACAGTAGGCACACAATTCCTTTGGCCCTCTCAGTCTGTTTCACCATGCTTGGCTTCAGCAACACCCTGTTTCCATTCTGGGAAGCCATGTCTCCTGACAGCTAACCCTAACTTGGGTCTTAACCCAAATTTTATCTTTGGACTGAAACATTTGCCTGTCCACATGGTGTACTAACTGGCAGTATGTTATACTCCTGAATGCCTACTCAGTCTGTTTTACCAATCTAGGCTTCACCAAAACCCCGGTTACATCCTGGGAAGCCAAGTCTCCCCAACCCTTACCCTAATTTGAGTCTCAGAC
The DNA here is from genome assembly GCF_057233095.1 of Heloderma suspectum. Classification (NCBI taxonomy): domain Eukaryota; kingdom Metazoa; phylum Chordata; class Lepidosauria; order Squamata; family Helodermatidae; genus Heloderma; species Heloderma suspectum. Next base: position 149,746,179 of record NC_139461.1, read on the forward strand.
CTCATTTCCTTTTGGGACTGAAACGTACTGCGGTCCACAGAGTGTACCAAATGTAAGTATGGAAGACATCTTGATGCCCCACTCAGTCTGATTCAGCAAGTTAGGCTTCACCAAGGACCCGTTTCCAACCTGGGAAGCCACATCTCCCCAACCCTAACCCTAACTTGAGACTTTACCTGATTTTCTTGTTGAAATGTAACAACCCCCCATCCTCATGTTCTACTAAAAGACAGTAGGCACACAATTCATTTTGCCCTCTCAGTCTGTTTCACCATGCTTGGCTTCAGCAACACCCTGTTTCCATTCTGGGAGGCCATGTCTCCTGACCGCTAACCCTAAGTTGGGTCTTAACCCTAATTTTTTCTTTGGACTGAAACATTTCCCTGTCCACATGGTGTACTAACTGGCAGTATGTTATACTCCGGATGGCCTACTCAGTCTGTTTTACCAATCTAGGCTTCGCCAAAACCCTGGTTACATCCTGGGAAGCCAAGTCTCCCCAACCCTAACCCTAATTTGAGTCTCAGGCCTCATTTCCTTTTGGGACTGAAACATACCGCCGTCCACAGAGTGTACCAAATGTCAGTATGGAAGACATCTTGATGTCCCACTCAGTCTGATTCAGCAAGTTAGGCTTCACCAAGGACCCGTTTCCAACCTGGGAAGCCACATCTCCCCAACCCTAACCCTAACTTGAGACTTAACCTGATTTTCTTGTGCAAATGTAACAAACCCCCATCCTCATGTTGTACTAAAATCCAGTAGGCACACAATTCCTTTGGCCCTCTCAGTCTGTTTCACCATGCTTGGCTTCAGCAACACCCTGTTTCCATTCTGGGAAGCCATGTCTCCTGACAGCTAACCCTAACTTGGGTCTTAACCCTAATTTTCTCTTTGGACTGAAACATTTCCCTGTCCACATGGTGTACTAACTGGCAGTATGTTATACTACGGATGGCCTACTCAGTCTGTTTTACCAATCTAGGCTTCGCCAAAACCCTGGTTACATCCTGGGAAGCCAAGTCTCCCCAACCCTAACCCTAATTTGAGTCTCAGGCCTCATTTCCTTTTTGGACTGAAACATACCGCCGTCCACAGAGTGTACCAAATGTCAGTATGGAAGACATCTTGATGTCCCACTCAGTCTGATTCAGCAAGTTAGGCTTCACCAAGGACCCGTTTCCAACCTGGGAAGCCACATCTCCCCAACCCTAACCCTAACTTGAGACTTAACCTGATTTTCTTGTGCAAATGTAACAAACCCCCATCCTCATGTTGTACTAAAAGACAGTAGGCACACAATTCCTTTTGCCCTCTCAGTCTGTTTCACCATGCTTGGCTTCAGCAACACCCTGTTTCCATTCTGGGAGGCCATGTCTCCTGACCGCTAACCCTAACTTGGGTCTTAACCCTAATTTTTTCTTTGGACTGAAACATTTCCCTGTCCACATGGTGTACTAACTGGCAGTATGTTATACTACGGATGGCCTACTCAGTCTGTTTTACCAATCTAGGCTTCGCCAAAACCCTGGTTACATCCTGGGAAGCCAAGTCTCCCCAACCCTAACCCTAATTTGAGTCTCAGGCCTCATTTCCTTTTTGGACTGAAACATACCGCCGTCCACAGAGTGTACCAAATGTCAGTATGGAAGACATCTTGATGTCCCACTCAGTCTGATTCAGCAAGTTCGGCTTCACCAAGGACCCGTTTCCAACCTGGGAAGCCACATCTCCCCAACCCTAACCCTAACTTGAGACTTAACCTGATTTTCTTGTGCAAATGTAACAAACCCCCATCCTCATGTTGTACTAAAAGACAGTAGGTACACAATTCCTTTGGCCCTCTCAGTCTGTTTCACCATGCTTGGCTTCAGCAACACCCTGTTTCCATTCTGGGAGGCCATGTCTCCTGACAGCTAACCCTAACTTGGGTCTTAACCCTAATTTTCTCTTTGGACTGAAACATTTCCCTGTCCACATGGTGTACTAACTGGCAGTATGTTATACTCCTGAATGCCTACTCAGTCTGTTTTACCAATCTAGGCTTCACCAAAACCCTGGTTACATCCTGGGAAGCCAAGTCTCCCCAACCCTAACCCTAATTTGAGTCTCAGGCCTCATTTCCTTTTGGGACTGAAACGTACTGCGGTCCACAGAGTGTACCAAATGTAAGTATGGAAGACATCTTGATGCCCCACTCAGTCTGATTCAGCAAGTTAGGCTTCACCAAGGACCCGTTTCCAACCTGGGAAGCCACATCTCCCCAACCCTAACCCTAACTTGAGACTTTACCTGATTTTCTTGTTGAAATGTAACAACCCCCCATCCTCATGTTCTACTAAAAGACAGTAGGCACACAATTCATTTTGCCCTCTCAGTCTGTTTCACCATGCTTGGCTTCAGCAACACCCTGTTTCCATTCTGGGAGGCCATGTCTCCTGACCGCTAACCCTAAGTTGGGTCTTAACCCTAATTTTTTCTTTGGACTGAAACATTTCCCTGTCCACATGGTGTACTAACTGGCAGTATGTTATACTCCTGAATGCCTACTCAGTCTGTTTTACCAATCTAGGCTTCACCAAAACCCTGGTTACATCCTGGGAAGCCAAGTCTCCCCAACCCTAACCCTAATTTGAGTCTCAACCCTCATTTCCTTTTTGGACTGAAACATACCGCCGTCCACAGATTGTGCCAAATGTAAGTATGGAAGACATCTTGATGCCCCACTCAGTCTGATTCAGGAAGTTAAGCTTCACCAAGGACCCGTTTCCAACCTGGGAAGCCACATCTCCCCAACCCTAACCCTAACTTGAGACTTAACCTGATTTTCTTGTGCAAATGTAACAAACCCCCATCCTCATGTTGTACTAAAAGACAGTAGGCACACAATTCCTTTGGCCCTCTCAGTCTGTTTCACCATGCTTGGCTTCAGCAACACCCTGTTTCCATTCTGGGAAGCCATGTCTCCTGACAGCTAACCCTAACTTGGGTCTTAACCCTAATTTTCTCTTTGGACTGAAACATTTCCCTGTCCACATGGTGTACTAACTGGCAGTATGTTATACTCCTGAATGCCTACTCAGTCTGTTTTACCAATCTAGGCTTCACCAAAACCCCGGTTACATCCTGGGAAGCCAAGTCTCCCCAACCCTAACCCTAATTTGAGTCTCAGGCCTCATTTCCTTTTGGGACTGAAACGTACTGCGGTCCACAGAGTGTACCAAATGTAAGTATGGAAGACATCTTGATGCCCCACTCAGTCTGATTCAGCAAGTTAGGCTTCACCAAGGACCCGTTTCCAACCTGGGAAGCCACATCTCCCCAACCCTAACCCTAACTTGAGACTTTACCTGATTTTCTTGTTGAAATGTAACAACCCCCCATCCTCATGTTCTACTAAAAGACAGTAGGCACACAATTCATTTTGCCCTCTCAGTCTGTTTCACCATGCATGGCTTCAGCAACACCCTGTTTCCATTCTGGGAGGCCATGTCTCCCGACCGCTAGCCCTAACTTGGGTCTTAACCCTAATTTTTTCTTTGGACTGAAACATTTCCCTGTCCACATGGTGTACGAACTGGCAGTATGTTATACTACGGATGGCCTACTCAGTCTGTTTTACCAATCTAGGCTTCGCCAAAACCCTGGTTACATCCTGGGAAGCCAAGTCTCCCCAACCCTAACCCTAATTTGAGTCTCAGGCCTCATTTCCTTTTGGGACTGAAACATACCGCCGTCCACAGAGTGTACCAAATGTCAGTATGGAAGACATCTTGATGTCCCACTCAGTCTGATTCAGCAAGTTAGGCTTCACCAAGGACCCGTTTCCAACCTGGGAAGCCACATCTCCCCAACCCTAACCCTAACTTGAGACTTAACCTGATTTTCTTGTGCAAATGTAACAAACCCCCATCCTCATGTTGTACTAAAAGACAGTAGGCACACAATTCCTTTGGCCCTCTCAGTCTGTTTCACCATGCTTGGCTTCAGCAACACCCTGTTTCCATTCTGGGAAGCCATGTCTCCTGACAGCTAACCCTAACTTGGGTCTTAACCCAAATTTTATCTTTGGACTGAAACATTTGCCTGTCCACATGGTGTACTAACTGGCAGTATGTTATACTCCTGAATGCCTACTCAGTCTGTTTTACCAATCTAGGCTTCACCAAAACCCCGGTTACATCCTGGGAAGCCAAGTCTCCCCAACCCTTACCCTAATTTGAGTCTCAGACCTCATTTCCTTTTGGGACTGAAACGTACTGCGGTCCACAGAGTGTACCAAATGTAAGTATGGAAGACATCTTGATGCCCCACTCAGTCTGATTCAGCAAGTTAGGCTTCACCAAGGACCCGTTTCCAACCTGGGAAGCCACATCTCCCCAACCCTAACCCTAACTTGAGACTTTACCTGATTTTCTTGTTGAAATGTAACAACCCCCCATCCTCATGTTCTACTAAAAGACAGTAGGCACACAATTCATTTTGCCCTCTCAGTCTGTTTCACCATGCTTGGCTTCAGCAACACCCTGTTTCCATTCTGGGAGGCCATGTCTCCTGACCGCTAACCCTAAGTTGGGTCTTAACCCTAATTTTTTCTTTGGACTGAAACATTTCCCTGTCCACATGGTGTACTAACTGGCAGTATGTTATACTCCGGATGGCCTACTCAGTCTGTTTTACCAATCTAGGCTTCGCCAAAACCCTGGTTACATCCTGGGAAGCCAAGTCTCCCCAACCCTAACCCTAATTTGAGTCTCAGGCCTCATTTCCTTTTGGGACTGAAACATACCGCCGTCCACAGAGTGTACCAAATGTCAGTATGGAAGACATCTTGATGTCCCACTCAGTCTGATTCAGCAAGTTAGGCTTCACCAAGGACCCGTTTCCAACCTGGGAAGCCACATCTCCCCAACCCTAACCCTAACTTGAGACTTAACCTGATTTTCTTGTGCAAATGTAACAAACCCCCATCCTCATGTTGTACTAAAATCCAGTAGGCACACAATTCCTTTGGCCCTCTCAGTCTGTTTCACCATGCTTGGCTTCAGCAACACCCTGTTTCCATTCTGGGAAGCCATGTCTCCTGACAGCTAACCCTAACTTGGGTCTTAACCCTAATTTTCTCTTTGGACTGAAACATTTCCCTGTCCACATGGTGTACTAACTGGCAGTATGTTATACTACGGATGGCCTACTCAGTCTGTTTTACCAATCTAGGCTTCGCCAAAACCCTGGTTACATCCTGGGAAGCCAAGTCTCCCCAACCCTAACCCTAATTTGAGTCTCAGGCCTCATTTCCTTTTTGGACTGAAACATACCGCCGTCCACAGAGTGTACCAAATGTCAGTATGGAAGACATCTTGATGTCCCACTCAGTCTGATTCAGCAAGTTAGGCTTCACCAAGGACCCGTTTCCAACCTGGGAAGCCACATCTCCCCAACCCTAACCCTAACTTGAGACTTAACCTGATTTTCTTGTGCAAATGTAACAAACCCCCATCCTCATGTTGTACTAAAAGACAGTAGGCACACAATTCCTTTTGCCCTCTCAGTCTGTTTCACCATGCTTGGCTTCAGCAACACCCTGTTTCCATTCTGGGAGGCCATGTCTCCTGACCGCTAACCCTAACTTGGGTCTTAACCCTAATTTTTTCTTTGGACTGAAACATTTCCCTGTCCACATGGTGTACTAACTGGCAGTATGTTATACTACGGATGGCCTACTCAGTCTGTTTTACCAATCTAGGCTTCGCCAAAACCCTGGTTACATCCTGGGAAGCCAAGTCTCCCCAACCCTAACCCTAATTTGAGTCTCAGGCCTCATTTCCTTTTTGGACTGAAACATACCGCCGTCCACAGAGTGTACCAAATGTCAGTATGGAAGACATCTTGATGTCCCACTCAGTCTGATTCAGCAAGTTCGGCTTCACCAAGGACCCGTTTCCAACCTGGGAAGCCACATCTCCCCAACCCTAACCCTAACTTGAGACTTAACCTGATTTTCTTGTGCAAATGTAACAAACCCCCATCCTCATGTTGTACTAAAAGACAGTAGGTACACAATTCCTTTGGCCCTCTCAGTCTGTTTCACCATGCTTGGCTTCAGCAACACCCTGTTTCCATTCTGGGAGGCCATGTCTCCTGACAGCTAACCCTAACTTGGGTCTTAACCCTAATTTTCTCTTTGGACTGAAACATTTCCCTGTCCACATGGTGTACTAACTGGCAGTATGTTATACTCCTGAATGCCTACTCAGTCTGTTTTACCAATCTAGGCTTCACCAAAACCCTGGTTACATCCTGGGAAGCCAAGTCTCCCCAACCCTAACCCTAATTTGAGTCTCAGGCCTCATTTCCTTTTGGGACTGAAACGTACTGCGGTCCACAGAGTGTACCAAATGTAAGTATGGAAGACATCTTGATGCCCCACTCAGTCTGATTCAGCAAGTTAGGCTTCACCAAGGACCCGTTTCCAACCTGGGAAGCCACATCTCCCCAACCCTAACCCTAACTTGAGACTTTACCTGATTTTCTTGTTGAAATGTAACAACCCCCCATCCTCATGTTCTACTAAAAGACAGTAGGCACACAATTCATTTTGCCCTCTCAGTCTGTTTCACCATGCTTGGCTTCAGCAACACCCTGTTTCCATTCTGGGAGGCCATGTCTCCTGACCGCTAACCCTAAGTTGGGTCTTAACCCTAATTTTTTCTTTGGACTGAAACATTTCCCTGTCCACATGGTGTACTAACTGGCAGTATGTTATACTCCTGAATGCCTACTCAGTCTGTTTTACCAATCTAGGCTTCACCAAAACCCTGGTTACATCCTGGGAAGCCAAGTCTCCCCAACCCTAACCCTAATTTGAGTCTCAACCCTCATTTCCTTTTTGGACTGAAACATACCGCCGTCCACAGATTGTGCCAAATGTAAGTATGGAAGACATCTTGATGCCCCACTCAGTCTGATTCAGGAAGTTAAGCTTCACCAAGGACCCGTTTCCAACCTGGGAAGCCACATCTCCCCAACCCTAACCCTAACTTGAGACTTAACCTGATTTTCTTGTGCAAATGTAACAAACCCCCATCCTCATGTTGTACTAAAAGACAGTAGGCACACAATTCCTTTGGCCCTCTCAGTCTGTTTCACCATGCTTGGCTTCAGCAACACCCTGTTTCCATTCTGGGAAGCCATGTCTCCTGACAGCTAACCCTAACTTGGGTCTTAACCCTAATTTTCTCTTTGGACTGAAACATTTCCCTGTCCACATGGTGTACTAACTGGCAGTATGTTATACTCCTGAATGCCTACTCAGTCTGTTTTACCAATCTAGGCTTCACCAAAACCCCGGTTACATCCTGGGAAGCCAAGTCTCCCCAACCCTAACCCTAATTTGAGTCTCAGGCCTCATTTCCTTTTGGGACTGAAACGTACTGCGGTCCACAGAGTGTACCAAATGTAAGTATGGAAGACATCTTGATGCCCCACTCAGTCTGATTCAGCAAGTTAGGCTTCACCAAGGACCCGTTTCCAACCTGGGAAGCCACATCTCCCCAACCCTAACCCTAACTTGAGACTTTACCTGATTTTCTTGTTGAAATGTAACAACCCCCCATCCTCATGTTCTACTAAAAGACAGTAGGCACACAATTCATTTTGCCCTCTCAGTCTGTTTCACCATGCTTGGCTTCAGCAACACCCTGTTTCCATTCTGGGAGGCCATGTCTCCTGACCGCTAACCCTAAGTTGGGTCTTAACCCTAATTTTTTCTTTGGACTGAAACATTTCCCTGTCCACATGGTGTACTAACTGGCAGTATGTTATACTCCGGATGGCCTACTCAGTCCGTTTTACCAATCTAGGCTTCGCCAAAACCCTGGTTACATCCTGGGAAGCCAAGTCTCCCCAACCCTAACCCTAATTTGAGTCTCAGGCCTAATTTCCTTTTTGGACTGAAACATACCGCCCTCCAGAGAGTGTACCAAATGTCAGTATGGAAGACATCTTGATGTCCCACTCAGTCTGATTCAGCAAGTTAGGCTTCACCAAGGACCCGTTTCCAACCTGGGAAGCCACATCTCCACAACCCTAACCCTAACTTGATACTTTACCTGATTTTCTTGTTGAAATGTAACAACCCCCCATCCTCATGTTCTACTAAAAGACAGTAGGCACACAATTCCTTTTGCCCTCTCAGTCTGTTTCACCATGCTTGGCTTCAGCAACACCCTGTTTCCATTCTGGGAGGCCATGTCTCCTGACCGCTAACCCTAACTTGGGTCTTAACCCTAATTTTTTCTTTGGACTGAAACATTTCCCTGTCCACATGGTGTACTAACTGGCAGTATGTTATACTACGGATGGCCTACTCAGTCTGTTTTACCAATCTAGGCTTCGCCAAAACCCTGGTTACATCCTGGGAAGCCAAGTCTCCCCAACCCTAACCCTAATTTGAGTCTCAGGCCTCATTTCCTTTTTGGACTGAAACATACCGCCGTCCACAGAGTGTACCAAATGTCAGTATGGAAGACATCTTGATGTCCCACTCAGTCTGATTCAGCAAGTTAGGCTTCACCAAGGACCCGTTTCCAACCTGGGAAGCCACATCTCCCCAACCCTAACCCTAACTTGAGACTTTACCTGATTTTCTTGTGCAAGTGTAACAAACCCCCATCCTCATGTTGTACTAAAAGACAGTAGGTACACAATTCCTTTGGCCCTCTCAGTCTGTTTCACCATGCTTGGCTTCAGCAACACCCTGTTTCCATTCTGGGAGGCCATGTCTCCTGACAGCTAACCCTAACTTGGGTCTTAACCCTAATTTTCTCTTTGGACTGAAACATTTCCCTGTCCACATGGTGTACTAACTGGCAGTATGTTATACTCCTGAATGCCTACTCAGTCTGTTTTACCAATCTAGGCTTCACCAAAACCCTGGTTACATCCTGGGAAGCCAAGTCTCCCCAACCCTAACCCTAATTTGAGTCTCAACCCACATTTCCTTTTTGTACTGAAACATACCGCCGTCCACAGATTGTGCCAAATGTAAGTATGGAAGACATCTTGATGCCCCACTCAGTCTGATTCAGCAAGTTAGGCTTCACCAAGGACCCGTTTCCAACCTGGGAAGCCACATCTCCCCAACCCTAACCCTAACTTGAGACTTTACCTGATTTTCTTGTTGAAATGTAACAACCCCCCATCCTCATGTTCTACTAAAAGACAGTAGGCACACAATTCATTTTGCCCTCTCAGTCTGTTTCACCATGCTTGGCTTCAGCAACACCCTGTTTCCATTCTGGGAGGCCATGTCTCCTGACCGCTAACCCTAAGTTGGGTCTTAACCCTAATTTTTTCTTTGGACTGAAACATTTCCCTGTCCACATGGTGTACGAACTGGCAGTATGTTATACTCCGGATGGCCTACTCAGTCTGTTTTACCAATCTAGGCTTCGCCAAAACCCTGGTTACATCCTGGGAAGCCAAGTCTCCCCAACCCTAACCCTAATTTGAGTCTCAGGCCTAATTTCCTTTTTGGACTGAAACATACCGCCCTCCAGAGAGTGTACCAAATGTAAGTATGGAAGACATCTTGATGTCCCACTCAGTCTGATTCAGCAAGTTAGGCTTCACCAAGGACCCGTTTCCAACCTGGGAAGCCACATCTCCCCAACCCTAACCCTAACTTGATACTTTACCTGATTTTCTTGTTGAAATGTAACAACCCCCCATCCTCATGTTCTACTAAAAGACAGTAGGCACACAATTCATTTTGCCCTCTCAGTCTGTTTCACCATGCTTGGCTTCAGCAACACCCTGTTTCCATTCTGGGAGGCCATGTCTCCCGACCGCTAACCCTAACTTGGGTCTTAACCCTAATTTTCTCTTTGGACTGAAACATTTCCCTGTCCACATGGTGTACTAACTGGCAGTATGTTATACTACGGATGGCCTACTCAGTCTGTTTTACCAATCTAGGCTTCGCCAAAACCCTGGTTACATCCTGGGAAGCCAAGTCTCCCCAACCCTAACCCTAATTTGAGTCTCAGGCCTCATTTCCTTTTGGGACTGAAACATACCGCCGTCCACAGAGTGTACCAAATGTCAGTATGGAAGACATCTTGATGTCCCACTCAGTCTGATTCAGCAAGTTAGGCTTCACCAAGGACCCGTTTCCAACCTGGGAAGCCACATCTCCCCAACCCTAACCCTAACTTGAGACTTAACCTGATTTTCTTGTGCAAATGTAACAAACCCCCATCCTCATGTTGTACTAAAAGACAGTAGGCACACAATTCCTTTGGCCCTCTCAGTCTGTTTCACCATGCTTGGCTTCAGCAACACCCTGTTTCCATTCTGGAAAGCCATGTCTCCTGACAGCTAACCCTAACTTGGGTCTTAACCCTAATTTTCTCTTTGGACTGAAACATTTCCCTGTCCACATGGTGTACTCACTGGCAGTATGTTATACTCCTGAATGCCTACGCAGTCTGTTTTACCAATCTAGGCTTCACCAAAACCCTGGTTACATCCTGGGAAGCCAAGTCTCCCCAACCCTAACCCTAATTTGAGTCTCAACCCTCATTTCCTTTTTGGACTGAAACATACTGCGGTCCACAGAGTGTGCCAAATGTAAGTATGGAAGACATCTTGATGCCCCACTCAGTCTGATTCAGGAAGTTAAGCTTCACCAAGGACCCGTTTCCAACCTGGGAAGCCACATCTCCCCAACCCTAACCCTAACTTGAGACTTAACCTGATTTTCTTGTGCAAATGTAACAAACCCCCATCCTCATGTTGTACTAAAATCCAGTAGGCACACAATTCCTTTGGCCCTCTCAGTCTGTTTCACCATGCTTGGCTTCAGCAACACCCTGTTTCCATTCTGGGAAGCCATGTCTCCTGACAGCTAACCCTAACTTGGGTCTTAACCCTAATTTTCTCTTTGGACTGAAACATTTCCCTGTCCACATGGTGTACTAACTGGCAGTATGTTATACTACGGATGGCCTACTCAGTCTGTTTTACCAATCTAGGCTTCGCCAAAACCCTGGTTACATCCTGGGAAGCCAAGTCTCCCCAACCCTAACCCTAATTTGAGTCTCAGGCCTCATTTCCTTTTTGGACTGAAACATACCGCCGTCCACAGAGTGTACCAAATGTCAGTATGGAAGACATCTTGATGTCCCACTCAGTCTGATTCAGCAAGTTAGGCTTCACCAAGGACCCGTTTCCAACCTGGGAAGCCACATCTCCCCAACCCTAACCCTAACTTGAGACTTAACCTGATTTTCTTGTGCAAATGTAACAAACCCCCATCCTCATGTTGTACTAAAAGACAGTAGGCACACAATTCCTTTTGCCCTCTCAGTCTGTTTCACCATGCTTGGCTTCAGCAACACCCTGTTTCCATTCTGGGAGGCCATGTCTCCTGACCGCTAACCCTAACTTGGGTCTTAACCCTAATTTTTTCTTTGGACTGAAACATTTCCCTGTCCACATGGTGTACTAACTGGCAGTATGTTATACTACGGATGGCCTACTCAGTCTGTTTTACCAATCTAGGCTTCACCAAAACCCTGGTTACATCCTGGGAAGCCAAGTCTCCCCAACCCTAACCCTAATTTGAGTCTCAGGCCTCATTTCCTTTTGAGACTGAAACGTACTGCGGTCCACAGAGTGTACCAAATGTAAGTATGGAAGACATCTTGATGCCCCACTCAGTCTGATTCAGCAAGTTAGGCTTCACCAAGGACCCGTTTCCAACCTGGGAAGCCACATCTCCCCAACCCTAACCCTAACTTGAGACTTTACCTGATTTTCTTGTTGAAATGTAACAACCCCCCATCCTCATGTTCTACTAAAAGACAGTAGGCACACAATTCATTTTGCCCTCTCAGTCTGTTTCACCATGCTTGGCTTCAGCAACACCCTGTTTCCATTCTGGGAGGCCATGTCTCCTGACCGCTAACCCTAAGTTGGGTCTTAACCCTAATTTTTTCTTTGGACTGAAACATTTCCCTGTCCACATGGTGTACTAACTGGCAGTATGTTATACTCCGGATGGCCTACTCAGTCTGTTTTACCAATCTAGGCTTCGCCAAAACCCTGGTTACATCCTGGGAAGCCAAGTCTCCCCAACCCTAACCCTAATTTGAGTCTCAGGCCTAATTTCCTTTTTGGACTGAAACATACCGCCCTCCAGAGAGTGTACCAAATGTCAGTATGGAAGACATCTTGATGTCCCACTCAGTCTTATTCAGCAAGTTAGGCTTCACCAAGGACCCGTTTCCAACCTGGGAAGCCACATCTCCCCAACCCTAACCCTAACTTGATACTTTACCTGATTTTCTTGTTGAAATGTAACAACCCCCCATCCTCATGTTCTACTAAAAGACAGTAGGCACACAATTCATTTTGCCCTCTCAGTCTGTTTCACCATGCTTGGCTTCAGCAACACCCTGTTTCCATTCTGGGAGGCCATGTCTCCCGACCGCTAACCCTAACTTGGGTCTTAACCCTAATTTTCTCTTTGGACTGAAACATTTCCCTGTCCACATGGTGTACTAACTGGCAGTATGTTATACTACGGATGGCCTACTCAGTCTGTTTTACCAATCTAGGCTTCGCCAAAACCCTGGTTACATCCTGGGAAGCCAAGTCTCCCCAACCCTAACCCTAATTTGAGTCTCAGGCCTCATTTCCTTTTGGGACTGAAACATACCGCCGTCCACAGAGTGTACCAAATGTCAGTATGGAAGACATCTTGATGTCCCACTCAGTCTGATTCAGCAAGTTAGGCTTCACCAAGGACCCGTTTCCAACCTGGGAAGCCACATCTCCCCAACCCTAACCCTAACTTGAGACTTAACCTGATTTTCTTGTGCAAATGTAACAAACCCCCATCCTCATGTTGTACTAAAAGACAGTAGGCACACAATTCCTTTGGCCCTCTCAGTCTGTTTCACCATGCTTGGCTTCAGCAACACCCTGTTTCCATTCTGGAAAGCCATGTCTCCTGACAGCTAACCCTAACTTGGGTCTTAACCCTAATTTTCTCTTTGGACTGAAACATTTCCCTGTCCACATGGTGTACTAACTGGCAGTATGTTATACTCCTGAATGCCTACGCAGTCTGTTTTACCAATCTAGGCTTCACCAAAACCCTGGTTACATCCTGGGAAGCCAAGTCTCCCCAACCCTAACCCTAATTTGAGTCTCAACCCTCATTTCCTTTTTGGACTGAAACATACTGCGGTCCACAGAGTGTGCCAAATGTAAGTATGGAAGACATCTTGATGCCCCACTCAGTCTGATTCAGGAAGTTAAGCTTCACCAAGGACCCGTTTCCAACCTGGGAAGCCACATCTCCCCAACCCTAACCCTAACTTGAGACTTAACCTGATTTTCTTGTGCAAATGTAACAAACCCCCATCCTCATGTTGTACTAAAATCCAGTAGGCACACAATTCCTTTGGCCCTCTCAGTCTGTTTCACCATGCTTGGCTTCAGCAACACCCTGTTTCCATTCTGGGAAGCCATGTCTCCTGACAGCTAACCCTAACTTGGGTCTTAACCCTAATTTTCTCTTTGGACTGAAACATTTCCCTGTCCACATGGTGTACTAACTGGCAGTATGTTATACTACGGATGGCCTACTCAGTCTGTTTTACCAATCTAGGCTTCGCCAAAACCCTGGTTACATCCTGGGAAGCCAAGTCTCCCCAACCCTAACCCTAATTTGAGTCTCAGGCCTCATTTCCTTTTTGGACTGAAACATACCGCCGTCCACAGAGTGTACCAAATGTCAGTATGGAAGACATCTTGATGTCCCACTCAGTCTGATTCAGCAAGTTAGGCTTCACCAAGGACCCGTTTCCAACCTGGGAAGCCACATCTCCCCAACCCTAACCCTAACTTGAGACTTAACCTGATTTTCTTGTGCAAATGTAACAAACCCCCATCCTCATGTTGTACTAAAAGACAGTAGGCACACAATTCCTTTTGCCCTCTCAGTCTGTTTCACCATGCTTGGCTTCAGCAACACCCTGTTTCCATTCTGGGAGGCCATGTCTCCTGACCGCTAACCCTAACTTGGGTCTTAACCCTAATTTTTTCTTTGGACTGAAACATTTCCCTGTCCACATGGTGTACTAACTGGCAGTATGTTATACTACGGATGGCCTACTCAGTCTGTTTTACCAATCTAGGCTTCGCCAAAACCCTGGTTACATCCTGGGAAGCCAAGTCTCCGCAACCCTAACCCTAATTTGAGTCTCAGGCCTCATTTCCTTTTTGGACTGAAACATACCGCCGTCCACAGAGTGTACCAAATGTCAGTATGGAAGACATCTTGATGTCCCACTCAGTCTGATTCAGCAAGTTCGGCTTCACCAAGGACCCGTTTCCAGCCTGGGAAGCCACATCTCCCCAACCCTAACCCTAACTTGAGACTTTACCTGATTTTCTTGTGCAAATGTAACAAACCCCCATCCTCATGTTGTACTAAAAGACAGTAGGTACACAATTCCTTTGGCCCTCTCAGTCTGTTTCACCATGCTTGGCTTCAGCAACACCCTGTTTCCATTCTGGGAGGCCATGTCTCCTGACAGCTAACCCTAACTTGGGTCTTAACCCTAATTTTCTCTTTGGACTGAAACATTTCCCTGTCCACATGGTGTACTAACTGGCAGTATGTTATACTCCTGAATGCCTACTCAGTCTGTTTTACCAATCTAGGCTTCACCAAAACCCTGGTTACATCCTGGGAAGCCAAGTCTCCCCAACCCTAACCCTAATTTGAGTCTCAGGCCTCATTTCCTTTTGGGACTGAAACGTACTGCGGTCCACAGAGTGTACCAAATGTCAGTATGGAAGACATCTTGATGCCCCACTCAGTCTGATTCAGCAAGTTAGGCTTCACCAAGGACCCGTTTCCAACCTGGGAAGCCACATCTCCCCAACCCTAACCCTAACTTGAGACTTTACCTGATTTTCTTGTTGAAATGTAACAACCCCCCATCCTCATGTTCTACTAAAAGACAGTAGGCACACAATTCATTTTGCCCTCTCAGTCTGTTTCACCATGCTTGGCTTCAGCAACACCCTGTTTCCATTCTGGGAGGCCATGTCTCCCGACCGCTAACCCTAACTTGGGTCTTAACCCTAATTTTTTCTTTGGACTGAAACATTTCCCTGTCCACATGGTGTACGAACTGGCAGTATGTTATACTCCGGATGGCCTACTCAGTCTGTTTTACCAATCTAGGCTTCGCCAAAACCCTGGTTACATCCTGGGAAGCCAAGTCTCCCCAACCCTAACCCTAATTTGAGTCTCAGGCCTAATTTCCTTTTTGGACTGAAACATACCGCCCTCCAGAGAGTGTACCAAATGTCAGTATGGAAGACATCTTGATGTCCCACTCAGTCTGATTCAGCAAGTTAGGCTTCACCAAGGACCCGTTTCCAACCTGGGAAGCCACATCTCCCCAACCCTAACCCTAACTTGATACTTTACCTGATTTTCTTGTTGAAATGTAACAACCCCCCATCCTCATGTTCTACTAAAAGACAGTAGGCACACAATTCATTTTGCCCTCTCAGTCTGTTTCACCATGCATGGCTTCAGCAACACCCTGTTTCCATTCTGGGAGGCCATGTCTCCCGACCGCTAGCCCTAACTTGGGTCTTAACCCTAATTTTTTCTTTGGACTGAAACATTTCCCTGTCCACATGGTGTACGAACTGGCAGTATGTTATACTACGGATGGCCTACTCAGTCTGTTTTACCAATCTAGGCTTCGCCAAAACCCTGGTTACATCCTGGGAAGCCAAGTCTCCCCAACCCTAACCCTAATTTGAGTCTCAGGCCTCATTTCCTTTTGGGACTGAAACATACCGCCGTCCACAGAGTGTACCAAATGTCAGTATGGAAGACATCTTGATGTCCCACTCAGTCTGATTCAGCAAGTTAGGCTTCACCAAGGACCCGTTTCCAACCTGGGAAGCCACATCTCCCCAACCCTAACCCTAACTTGAGACTTAACCTGATTTTCTTGTGCAAATGTAACAAACCCCCTTCCTCATGTTGTACTAAAAGACAGTAGGCACACAATTCCTTTGGCCCTCTCAGTCTGTTTCACCATGCTTGGCTTCAGCAACACCCTGTTTCCATTCTGGGAAGCCATGTCTCCTGACAGCTAACCCTAACTTGGGTCTTAACCCAAATTTTATCTTTGGACTGAAACATTTGCCTGTCCACATGGTGTACTAACTGGCAGTATGTTATACTCCTGAATGCCTACTCAGTCTGTTTTACCAATCTAGGCTTCACCAAAACCCTGGTTACATCCTGGGAAGCCAAGTCTCCCCAACCCTTACCCTAATTTGAGTCTCAGGCCTCATTTCCTTTTGGGACTGAAACGTACTGCGGTCCACAGAGTGTACCAAATGTAAGTATGGAAGACATCTTGATGCCCCACTCAGTCTGATTCAGCAAGTTAGGCTTCACCAAGGACCCGTTTCCAACCTGGGAAGCCACATCTCCCCAACCCTAACCCTAACTTGAGACTTTACCTGATTTTCTTGTTGAAATGTAACAACCCCCCATCCTCATGTTCTACTAAAAGACAGTAGGCACACAATTCATTTTGCCCTCTCAGTCTGTTTCACCATGCTTGGCTTCAGCAACACCCTGTTTCCATTCTGGGAGGCCATGTCTCCTGACCGCTAACCCTAAGTTGGGTCTTAACCCTAATTTTTTCTTTGGACTGAAACATTTCCCTGTCCACATGGTGTACTAACTGGCAGTATGTTATACTCCGGATGGCCTACTCAGTCTGTTTTACCAATCTAGGCTTCGCCAAAACCCTGGTTACATCCTGGGAAGCCAAGTCTCCCCAACCCTAACCCTAATTTGAGTCTCAGGCCTAATTTCCTTTTTGGACTGAAACATACCGCCCTCCAGAGAGTGTACCAAATGTCAGTATGGAAGACATCTTGATGTCCCACTCAGTCTGATTCAGCAAGTTAGGCTTCACCAAGGACCCGTTTCCAACCTGGGAAGCCACATCTCCCCAACCCTAACCCTAACTTGATACTTTACCTGATTTTCTTGTTGAAATGTAACAACCCCCCATCCTCATGTTCTACTAAAAGACAGTAGGCACACAATTCATTTTGCCCTCTCAGTCTGTTTCACCATGCTTGGCTTCAGCAACACCCTGTTTCCATTCTGGGAGGCCATGTCTCCCGACCGCTAACCCTAACTTGGGTCTTAACCCTAATTTTTTCTTTGGACTGAAACATTTCCCTGTCCACATGGTGTACGAACTGGCAGTATGTTATACTACGGATGGCCTACTCAGTCTGTTTTACCAATCTAGGCTTCGCCAAAACCCTGGTTACATCCTGGGAAGCCAAGTCTCCCCAACCCTAACCCTAATTTGAGTCTCAGGCCTCATTTCCTTTTGGGACTGAAACATACCGCCGTCCACAGAGTGTACCAAATGTCAGTATGGAAGACATCTTGATGTCCCACTCAGTCTGATTCAGCAAGTTAGGCTTCACCAAGGACCCGTTTCCAACCTGGGAAGCCACATCTCCCCAACCCTAACCCTAACTTGAGACTTAACCTGATTTTCTTGTGCAAATGTAACAAACCCCCATCCTCATGTTGTACTAAAATCCAGTAGGCACACAATTCCTTTGGCCCTCTCAGTCTGTTTCACCATGCTTGGCTTCAGCAACACCCTGTTTCCATTCTGGGAAGCCATGTCTCCTGACAGCTAACCCTAACTTGGGTCTTAACCCAAATTTTCTCTTTGGACTGAAACATTTCCCTGTCCACATGGTGTACTAACTGGCAGTATGTTATACTACGGATGGCCTACTCAGTCTGTTTTACCAATCTAGGCTTCGCCAAAACCCTGGTTACATCCTGGGAAGCCAAGTCTCCCCAACCCTAACCCTAATTTGAGTCTCAGGCCTCATTTCCTTTTTGGACTGAAACATACCGCCGTCCACAGAGTGTACCAAATGTCAGTATGGAAGACATCTTGATGTCCCACTCAGTCTGATTCAGCAAGTTAGGCTTCACCAAGGACCCGTTTCCAACCTGGGAAGCCACATCTCCCCAACCCTAACCCTAACTTGAGACTTAACCTGATTTTCTTGTGCAAATGTAACAAACCCCCATCCTCATGTTGTACTAAAAGACAGTAGGCACACAATTCCTTTGGCCCTCTCAGTCTGTTTCACCATGCTTGGCTTCAGCAACACCCTGTTTCCATTCTGGGAGGCCATGTCTCCTGACCGCTAACCCTAACTTGGGTCTTAACCCTAATTTTTTCTTTGGACTGAAACATTTCCCTGTCCACATGGTGTACTAACTGGCAGTATGTTATACTACGGATGGCCTACTCAGTCTGTTTTACCAATCTAGGCTTCGCCAAAACCCTGGTTACATCCTGGGAAGCCAAGTCTCCCCAACCCTAACCCTAATTTGAGTCTCAGGCCTCATTTCCTTTTTGGACTGAAACATACCGCCGTCCACAG
Source organism: Heloderma suspectum (assembly GCF_057233095.1). NCBI lineage: Eukaryota > Metazoa > Chordata > Lepidosauria > Squamata > Helodermatidae > Heloderma > Heloderma suspectum. Next base: position 149,764,734 of record NC_139461.1, read on the forward strand.
AGTGTACCAAATGTCAGTATGGAAGACATCTTGATGTCCCACTCAGTCTGATTCAGCAAGTTCGGCTTCACCAAGGACCCGTTTCCAACCTGGGAAGCCACATCTCCCCAACCCTAACCCTAACTTGAGACTTTACCTGATTTTCTTGTGCAAATGTAACAAACCCCCATCCTCATGTTGTACTAAAAGACAGTAGGTACACAATTCCTTTGGCCCTCTCAGTCTGTTTCACCATGCTTGGCTTCAGCAACACCCTGTTTCCATTCTGGGAGGCCATGTCTCCTGACAGCTAACCCTAACTTGGGTCTTAACCCTAATTTTCTCTTTGGACTGAAACATTTCCCTGTCCACATGGTGTACTAACTGGCAGTATGTTATACTCCTGAATGCCTACTCAGTCTGTTTTACCAATCTAGGCTTCACCAAAACCCTGGTTACATCCTGGGAAGCCAAGTCTCCCCAACCCTAACCCTAATTTGAGTCTCAACCCTCATTTCCTTTTTGGACTGAAACATACCGCCGTCCACAGATTGTGCCAAATGTAAGTATGGAAGACATCTTGATGCCCCACTCAGTCTGATTCAGGAAGTTAAGCTTCACCAAGGACCCGTTTCCAACCTGGGAAGCCACATCTCCCCAACCCTAACCCTAACTTGAGACTTAACCTGATTTTCTTGTGCAAATGTAACAAACCCCCATCCTCATGTTGTACTAAAAGACAGTAGGCACACAATTCCTTTGGCCCTCTCAGTCTGTTTCACCATGCTTGGCTTCAGCAACACCCTGTTTCCATTCTGGGAAGCCATGTCTCCTGACAGCTAACCCTAACTTGGGTCTTAACCCTAATTTTCTCTTTGGACTGAAACATTTCCCTGTCCACATGGTGTACTAACTGGCAGTATGTTATACTCCTGAATGCCTACTCAGTCTGTTTTACCAATCTAGGCTTCACCAAAACCCTGGTTACATCCTGGGAAGCCAAGTCTCCCCAACCCTAACCCTAATTTGAGTCTCAGGCCTCATTTCCTTTTGAGACTGAAACGTACTGCGGTCCACAGAGTGTACCAAATGTAAGTATGGAAGACATCTTGATGCCCCACTCAGTCTGATTCAGCAAGTTAGGCTTCACCAAGGACCCGTTTCCAACCTGGGAAGCCACATCTCCCCAACCCTAACCCTAACTTGAGACTTTACCTGATTTTCTTGTTGAAATGTAACAACCCCCCATCCTCATGTTCTACTAAAAGACAGTAGGCACACAATTCATTTTGCCCTCTCAGTCTGTTTCACCATGCTTGGCTTCAGCAACACCCTGTTTCCATTCTGGGAGGCCATGTCTCCTGACCGCTAACCCTAAGTTGGGTCTTAACCCTAATTTTTTCTTTGGACTGAAACATTTCCCTGTCCACATGGTGTACTAACTGGCAGTATGTTATACTCCGGATGGCCTACTCAGTCTGTTTTACCAATCTAGGCTTCGCCAAAACCCTGGTTACATCCTGGGAAGCCAAGTCTCCCCAACCCTAACCCTAATTTGAGTCTCAGGCCTAATTTCCTTTTTGGACTGAAACATACCGCCCTCCAGAGAGTGTACCAAATGTCAGTATGGAAGACATCTTGATGTCCCACTCAGTCTGATTCAGCAAGTTAGGCTTCACCAAGGACCCGTTTCCAACCTGGGAAGCCACATCTCCCCAACCCTAACCCTAACTTGATACTTTACCTGATTTTCTTGTTGAAATGTAACAACCCCCCATCCTCATGTTCTACTAAAAGACAGTAGGCACACAATTCATTTTGCCCTCTCAGTCTGTTTCACCATGCTTGGCTTCAGCAACACCCTGTTTCCATTCTGGGAGGCCATGTCTCCCGACCGCTAACCCTAACTTGGGTCTTAACCCTAATTTTCTCTTTGGACTGAAACATTTCCCTGTCCACATGGTGTACTAACTGGCAGTATGTTATACTACGGATGGCCTACTCAGTCTGTTTTACCAATCTAGGCTTCGCCAAAACCCTGCTTACATCCTGGGAAGCCAAGTCTCCCCAACCCTAACCCTAATTTGAGTCTCAGGCCTCATTTCCTTTTGGGACTGAAACATACCGCCGTCCACAGAGTGTACCAAATGTCAGTATGGAAGACATCTTGATGTCCCACTCAGTCTGATTCAGCAAGTTAGGCTTCACCAAGGACCCGTTTCCAACCTGGGAAGCCACATCTCCCCAACCCTAACCCTAACTTGAGACTTAACCTGATTTTCTTGTGCAAATGTAACAAACCCCCATCCTCATGTTGTACTAAAAGACAGTAGGCACACAATTCCTTTGGCCCTCTCAGTCTGTTTCACCATGCTTGGCTTCAGCAACACCCTGTTTCCATTCTGGAAAGCCATGTCTCCTGACAGCTAACCCTAACTTGGGTCTTAACCCTAATTTTCTCTTTGGACTGAAACATTTCCCTGTCCACATGGTGTACTAACTGGCAGTATGTTATACTCCTGAATGCCTACGCAGTCTGTTTTACCAATCTAGGCTTCACCAAAACCCTGGTTACATCCTGGGAAGCCAAGTCTCCCCAACCCTAACCCTAATTTGAGTCTCAACCCTCATTTCCTTTTTGGACTGAAACATACTGCGGTCCACAGAGTGTGCCAAATGTAAGTATGGAAGACATCTTGATGCCCCACTCAGTCTGATTCAGGAAGTTAAGCTTCACCAAGGACCCGTTTCCAACCAGGGAAGCCACATCTCCCCAACCCTAACCCTAACTTGAGACTTAACCTGATTTTCTTGTGCAAATGTAACAAACCCCCATCCTCATGTTGTACTAAAATCCAGTAGGCACACAATTCCTTTGGCCCTCTCAGTCTGTTTCACCATGCTTGGCTTCAGCAACACCCTGTTTCCATTCTGGGAAGCCATGTCTCCTGACAGCTAACCCTAACTTGGGTCTTAACCCTAATTTTCTCTTTGGACTGAAACATTTCCCTGTCCACATGGTGTACTAACTGGCAGTATGTTATACTACGGATGGCCTACTCAGTCTGTTTTACCAATCTAGGCTTCGCCAAAACCCTGGTTACATCCTGGGAAGCCAAGTCTCCCCAACCCTAACCCTAATTTGAGTCTCAGGCCTCATTTCCTTTTTGGACTGAAACATACCGCCGTCCACAGAGTGTACCAAATGTCAGTATGGAAGACATCTTGATGTCCCACTCAGTCTGATTCAGCAAGTTAGGCTTCACCAAGGACCCGTTTCCAACCTGGGAAGCCACATCTCCCCAACCCTAACCCTAACTTGAGACTTAACCTGATTTTCTTGTGCAAATGTAACAAACCCCCATCCTCATGTTGTACTAAAAGACAGTAGGCACACAATTCCTTTTGCCCTCTCAGTCTGTTTCACCATGCTTGGCTTCAGCAACACCCTGTTTCCATTCTGGGAGGCCATGTCTCCTGACCGCTAACCCTAACTTGGGTCTTAACCCTAATTTTTTCTTTGGACTGAAACATTTCCCTGTCCACATGGTGTACTAACTGGCAGTATGTTATACTACGGATGGCCTACTCAGTCTGTTTTACCAATCTAGGCTTCGCCAAAACCCTGGTTACATCCTGGGAAGCCAAGTCTCCGCAACCCTAACCCTAATTTGAGTCTCAGGCCTCATTTCCTTTTTGGACTGAAACATACCGCCGTCCACAGAGTGTACCAAATGTCAGTATGGAAGACATCTTGATGTCCCACTCAGTCTGATTCAGCAAGTTCGGCTTCACCAAGGACCCGTTTCCAACCTGGGAAGCCACATCTCCCCAACCCTAACCCTAACTTGAGACTTTACCTGATTTTCTTGTGCAAATGTAACAAACCCCCATCCTCATGTTGTACTAAAAGACAGTAGGTACACAATTCCTTTGGCCCTCTCAGTCTGTTTCACCATGCTTGGCTTCAGCAACACCCTGTTTCCATTCTGGGAGGCCATGTCTCCTGACAGCTAACCCTAACTTGGGTCTTAACCCTAATTTTCTCTTTGGACTGAAACATTTCCCTGTCCACATGGTGTACTAACTGGCAGTATGTTATACTCCTGAATGCCTACTCAGTCTGTTTTACCAATCTAGGCTTCACCAAAACCCTGGTTACATCCTGGGAAGCCAAGTCTCCCCAACCCTAACCCTAATTTGAGTCTCAGGCCTCATTTCCTTTTGGGACTGAAACGTACTGCGGTCCACAGAGTGTACCAAATGTAAGTATGGAAGACATCTTGATGCCCCACTCAGTCTGATTCAGCAAGTTAGGCTTCACCAAGGACCCGTTTCCAACCTGGGAAGCCACATCTCCCCAACCCTAACCCTAACTTGAGACTTTACCTGATTTTCTTGTTGAAATGTAACAACCCCCCATCCTCATGTTCTACTAAAAGACAGTAGGCACACAATTCATTTTGCCCTCTCAGTCTGTTTCACCATGCTTGGCTTCAGCAACACCCTGTTTCCATTCTGGGAGGCCATGTCTCCTGACCGCTAACCCTAACTTGGGTCTTAACCCTAATTTTTTCTTTGGACTGAAACATTTCCCTGTCCACATGGTGTACTAACTGGCAGTATGTTATACTCCGGATGGCCTACTCAGTCTGTTTTACCAATCTAGGCTTCGCCAAAACCCTGGTTACATCCTGGGAAGCCAAGTCTCCCCAACCCTAACCCTAATTTGAGTCTCAGGCCTAATTTCCTTTTTGGACTGAAACATACCGCCCTCCAGAGAGTGTACCAAATGTCAGTATGGAAGACATCTTGATGTCCCACTCAGTCTGATTCAGCAAGTTAGGCTTCACCAAGGACCCGTTTCCAACCTGGGAAGCCACATCTCCCCAACCCTAACCCTAACTTGATACTTTACCTGATTTTCTTGTTGAAATGTAACAACCCCCCATCCTCATGTTCTACTAAAAGACAGTAGGCACACAATTCATTTTGCCCTCTCAGTCTGTTTCACCATGCATGGCTTCAGCAACACCCTGTTTCCATTCTGGGAGGCCATGTCTCCCGACCGCTAGCCCTAACTTGGGTCTTAACCCTAATTTTTTCTTTGGACTGAAACATTTCCCTGTCCACATGGTGTACGAACTGGCAGTATGTTATACTACGGATGGCCTACTCAGTCTGTTTTACCAATCTAGGCTTCGGCAAAACCCTGGTTACATCCTGGGAAGCCAAGTCTCCCCAACCCTAACCCTAATTTGAGTCTCAGGCCTAATTTCCTTTTTGGACTGAAACATACCGCCCTCCAGAGAGTGTACCAAATGTCAGTATGGAAGACATCTTGATGTCCCACTCAGTCTGATTCAGCAAGTTAGGCTTCACCAAGGACCCGTTTCCAACCTGGGAAGCCACATCTCCACAACCCTAACCCTAACTTGATACTTTACCTGATTTTCTTGTTGAAATGTAACAACCCCCCATCCTCATGTTCTACTAAAAGACAGTAGGCACACAATTCCTTTTGCCCTCTCAGTCTGTTTCACCATGCTTGGCTTCAGCAACACCCTGTTTCCATTCTGGGAGGCCATGTCTCCTGACCGCTAACCCTAACTTGGGTCTTAACCCTAATTTTTTCTTTGGACTGAAACATTTCCCTGTCCACATGGTGTACTAACTGGCAGTATGTTATACTACGGATGGCCTACTCAGTCTGTTTTACCAATCTAGGCTTCGCCAAAACCCTGGTTACATCCTGGGAAGCCAAGTCTCCCCAACCCTAACCCTAATTTGAGTCTCAGGCCTCATTTCCTTTTTGGACTGAAACATACCGCCGTCCACAGAGTGTACCAAATGTCAGTATGGAAGACATCTTGATGTCCCACTCAGTCTGATTCAGCAAGTTAGGCTTCACCAAGGACCCGTTTCCAACCTGGGAAGCCACATCTCCCCAACCCTAACCCTAACTTGAGACTTTACCTGATTTTCTTGTGCAAGTGTAACAAACCCCCATCCTCATGTTGTACTAAAAGACAGTAGGTACACAATTCCTTTGGCCCTCTCAGTCTGTTTCACCATGCTTGGCTTCAGCAACACCCTGTTTCCATTCTGGGAGGCCATGTCTCCTGACAGCTAACCCTAACTTGGGTCTTAACCCTAATTTTCTCTTTGGACTGAAACATTTCCCTGTCCACATGGTGTACTAACTGGCAGTATGTTATACTCCTGAATGCCTACTCAGTCTGTTTTACCAATCTAGGCTTCACCAAAACCCTGGTTACATCCTGGGAAGCCAAGTCTCCCCAACCCTAACCCTAATTTGAGTCTCAACCCACATTTCCTTTTTGTACTGAAACATACCGCCGTCCACAGATTGTGCCAAATGTAAGTATGGAAGACATCTTGATGCCCCACTCAGTCTGATTCAGCAAGTTAAGCTTCACCAAGGACCCGTTTCCAACCTGGGAAGCCACATCTCCCCAACCCTAACCCTAACTTGAGACTTAACCTGATTTTCTTGTGCAAATGTAACAAACCCCCATCCTCATGTTGTACTAAAAGACAGTAGGCACACAATTCCTTTGGCCCTCTCAGTCTGTTTCACCATGCTTGGCTTCAGCAACACCCTGTTTCCATTCTGGGAAGCCATGTCTCCTGACAGCTAACCCTAACTTGGGTCTTAACCCTAATTTTCTCTTTGGACTGAAACATTTCCCTGTCCACATGGTGTACTAACTGGCAGTATGTTATACTCCTGAATGCCTACTCAGTCTGTTTTACCAATCTAGGCTTCACCAAAACCCTGGTTACATCCTGGGAAGCCAAGTCTCCCCAACCCTAACCCTAATTTGAGTCTCAGGCCTCATTTCCTTTTGAGACTGAAACGTACTGCGGTCCACAGAGTGTACCAAATTTAAGTATGGAAGACATCTTGATGCCCCACTCAGTCTGATTCAGCAAGTTAGGCTTCACCAAGGACCCGTTTCCAACCTGGGAAGCCACATCTCCCCAACCCTAACCCTAACTTGAGACTTTACCTGATTTTCTTGTTGAAATGTAACAACCCCCCATCCTCATGTTCTACTAAAAGACAGTAGGCACACAATTCATTTTGCCCTCTCAGTCTGTTTCACCATGCTTGGCTTCAGCAACACCCTGTTTCCATTCTGGGAGGCCATGTCTCCTGACCGCTAACCCTAAGTTGGGTCTTAACCCTAATTTTTTCTTTGGACTGAAACATTTCCCTGTCCACATGGTGTACTAACTGGCAGTATGTTATACTCCGGATGGCCTACTCAGTCTGTTTTACCAATCTAGGCTTCGCCAAAACCCTGGTTACATCCTGGGAAGCCAAGTCTCCCCAACCCTAACCCTAATTTGAGTCTCAGGCCTAATTTCCTTTTTGGACTGAAACATACCGCCCTCCAGAGAGTGTACCAAATGTCAGTATGGAAGACATCTTGATGTCCCACTCAGTCTGATTCAGCAAGTTAGGCTTCACCAAGGACCCGTTTCCAACCTGGGAAGCCACATCTCCCCAACCCTAACCCTAACTTGATACTTTACCTGATTTTCTTGTTGAAATGTAACAACCCCCCATCCTCATGTTCTACTAAAAGACAGTAGGCACACAATTCATTTTGCCCTCTCAGTCTGTTTCACCATGCTTGGCTTCAGCAACACCCTGTTTCCATTCTGGGAGGCCATGTCTCCCGACCGCTAACCCTAACTTGGGTCTTAACCCTAATTTTCTCTTTGGACTGAAACATTTCCCTGTCCACATGGTGTACTAACTGGCAGTATGTTATACTACGGATGGCCTACTCAGTCTGTTTTACCAATCTAGGCTTCGCCAAAACCCTGGTTACATCCTGGGAAGCCAAGTCTCCCCAACCCTAACCCTAATTTGAGTCTCAGGCCTCATTTCCTTTTGGGACTGAAACATACCGCCGTCCACAGAGTGTACCAAATGTCAGTATGGAAGACATCTTGATGTCCCACTCAGTCTGATTCAGCAAGTTAGGCTTCACCAAGGACCCGTTTCCAACCTGGGAAGCCACATCTCCCCAACCCTAACCCTAACTTGAGACTTACCCTGATTTTCTTGTGCAAATGTAACAAACCCCCATCCTCATGTTGTACTAAAAGACAGTAGGCACACAATTCCTTTGGCCCTCTCAGTCTGTTTCACCATGCTTGGCTTCAGCAACACCCTGTTTCCATTCTGGAAAGCCATGTCTCCTGACAGCTAACCCTAACTTGGGTCTTAACCCTAATTTTCTCTTTGGACTGAAACATTTCCCTGTCCACATGGTGTACTAACTGGCAGTATGTTATACTCCTGAATGCCTACGCAGTCTGTTTTACCAATCTAGGCTTCACCAAAACCCTGGTTACATCCTGGGAAGCCAAGTCTCCCCAACCCTAACCCTAATTTGAGTCTCAACCCTCATTTCCTTTTTGGACTGAAACATACTGCGGTCCACAGAGTGTGCCAAATGTAAGTATGGAAGACATCTTGATGCCCCACTCAGTCTGATTCAGGAAGTTAAGCTTCACCAAGGACCCGTTTCCAACCTGGGAAGCCACATCTCCCCAACCCTAACCCTAACTTGAGACTTAACCTGATTTTCTTGTGCAAATGTAACAAACCCCCATCCTCATGTTGTACTAAAATCCAGTAGGCACACAATTCCTTTGGCCCTCTCAGTCTGTTTCACCATGCTTGGCTTCAGCAACACCCTGTTTCCATTCTGGGAAGCCATGTCTCCTGACAGCTAACCCTAACTTGGGTCTTAACCCTAATTTTCTCTTTGGACTGAAACATGTCCCTGTCCACATGGTGTACTCACTGGCAGTATGTTATACTACGGATGGCCTACTCAGTCTGTTTTACCAATCTAGGCTTCGCCAAAACCCTGGTTACATCCTGGGAAGCCAAGTCTCCCCAACCCTAACCCTAATTTGAGTCTCAGGCCTCATTTCCTTTTGGGACTGAAACATACCGCCCTCCAGAGAGTGTACCAAATGTCAGTATGGAAGACATCTTGATGTCCCACTCAGTCTGATTCAGCAAGTTAGGCTTCACCAAGGACCCGTTTCCAACCTGGGAAGCCACATCTCCCCAACCCTAACCCTAACTTGAGACTTAACCTGATTTTCTTGTGCAAATGTAACAAACCCCCATCCTCATGTTGTACTAAAAGACAGTAGGCACACAATTCCTTTGGCCCTCTCAGTCTGTTTCACCATGCTTAGCTTCAGCAACACCCTGTTTCCATTCTGGGAGGCCATGTCTCCTGACCGCTAACCCTAACTTGGGTCTTAACCCTAATTTTTTCTTTGGACTGAAACATTTCCCTGTCCACATGGTGTACTAACTGGCAGTATGTTATACTACGGATGGCCTACTCAGTCTGTTTTACCAATCTAGGCTTCACCAAAACCCTGGTTACATCCTGGGAAGCCAAGTCTCCCCAACCCTAACCCTAATTTGAGTCTCAGGCCTCATTTCCTTTTGGGACTGAAACGTACTGCGGTCCACAGAGTGTACCAAATGTAAGTATGGAAGACATCTTGATGCCCCACTCAGTCTGATTCAGCAAGTTAGGCTTCACCAAGGACCCGTTTCCAACCTGGGAAGCCACATCTCCCCAACCCTAACCCTAACTTGAGACTTTACCTGATTTTCTTGTTGAAATGTAACAACCCCCCATCCTCATGTTCTACTAAAAGACAGTAGGCACACAATTCATTTTGCCCTCTCAGTCTGTTTCACCATGCTTGGCTTCAGCAACACCCTGTTTCCATTCTGGGAGGCCATGTCTCCTGACCGCTAACCCTAAGTTGGGTCTTAACCCTAATTTTTTCTTTGGACTGAAACATTTCCCTGTCCACATGGTGTACTAACTGGCAGTATGTTATACTCCTGAATGCCTACTCAGTCTGTTTTACCAATCTAGGCTTCACCAAAACCCTGGTTACATCCTGGGAAGCCAAGTCTCCCCAACCCTAACCCTAATTTGAGTCTCAACCCTCATTTCCTTTTTGGACTGAAACATACCGCCGTCCACAGATTGTGCCAAATGTAAGTATGGAAGACATCTTGATGCCCCACTCAGTCTGATTCAGGAAGTTAAGCTTCACCAAGGACCCGTTTCCAACCTGGGAAGCCACATCTCCCCAACCCTAACCCTAACTTGAGACTTAACCTGATTTTCTTGTGCAAATGTAACAAACCCCCATCCTCATGTTGTACTAAAAGACAGTAGGCACACAATTCCTTTGGCCCTCTCAGTCTGTTTCACCATGCTTGGCTTCAGCAACACCCTGTTTCCATTCTGGGAAGCCATGTCTCCTGACAGCTAACCCTAACTTGGGTCTTAACCCTAATTTTCTCTTTGGACTGAAACATTTCCCTGTCCACATGGTGTACTAACTGGCAGTATGTTATACTCCTGAATGCCTACTCAGTCTGTTTTACCAATCTAGGCTTCACCAAAACCCCGGTTACATCCTGGGAAGCCAAGTCTCCCCAACCCTAACCCTAATTTGAGTCTCAGGCCTCATTTCCTTTTGGGACTGAAACGTACTGCGGTCCACAGAGTGTACCAAATGTAAGTATGGAAGACATCTTGATGCCCCACTCAGTCTGATTCAGCAAGTTAGGCTTCACCAAGGACCCGTTTCCAACCTGGGAAGCTACATCTCCCCAACCCTAACCCTAACTTGAGACTTTACCTGATTTTCTTGTTGAAATGTAACAACCCCCCATCCTCATGTTCTACTAAAAGACAGTAGGCACACAATTCATTTTGCCCTCTCAGTCTGTTTCACCATGCTTGGCTTCAGCAACACCCTGTTTCCATTCTGGGAGGCCATGTCTCCTGACCGCTAACCCTAAGTTGGGTCTTAACCCTAATTTTTTCTTTGGACTGAAACATTTCCCTGTCCACATGGTGTACTAACTGGCAGTATGTTATACTCCGGATGGCCTACTCAGTCCGTTTTACCAATCTAGGCTTCGGCAAAACCCTGGTTACATCCTGGGAAGCCAAGTCTCCCCAACCCTAACCCTAATTTGAGTCTCAGGCCTAATTTCCTTTTTGGACTGAAACATACCGCCCTCCAGAGAGTGTACCAAATGTCAGTATGGAAGACATCTTGATGTCCCACTCAGTCTGATTCAGCAAGTTAGGCTTCACCAAGGACCCGTTTCCAACCTGGGAAGCCACATCTCCACAACCCTAACCCTAACTTGATACTTTACCTGATTTTCTTGTTGAAATGTAACAACCCCCCATCCTCATGTTCTACTAAAAGACAGTAGGCACACAATTCCTTTTGCCCTCTCAGTCTGTTTCACCATGCTTGGCTTCAGCAACACCCTGTTTCCATTCTGGGAGGCCATGTCTCCTGACCGCTAACCCTAACTTGGGTCTTAACCCTAATTTTTTCTTTGGACTGAAACATTTCCCTGTCCACATGGTGTACTAACTGGCAGTATGTTATACTACGGATGGCCTACTCAGTCTGTTTTACCAATCTAGGCTTCGCCAAAACCCTGGTTACATCCTGGGAAGCCAAGTCTCCCCAACCCTAACCCTAATTTGAGTCTCAGGCCTCATTTCCTTTTTGGACTGAAACATACCGCCGTCCACAGAGTGTACCAAATGTCAGTATGGAAGACATCTTGATGTCCCACTCAGTCTGATTCAGCAAGTTAGGCTTCACCAAGGACCCGTTTCCAACCTGGGAAGCCACATCTCCCCAACCCTAACCCTAACTTGAGACTTTACCTGATTTTCTTGTGCAAGTGTAACAAACCCCCATCCTCATGTTGTACTAAAAGACAGTAGGTACACAATTCCTTTGGCCCTCTCAGTCTGTTTCACCATGCTTGGCTTCAGCAACACCCTGTTTCCATTCTGGGAGGCCATGTCTCCTGACAGCTAACCCTAACTTGGGTCTTAACCCTAATTTTCTCTTTGGACTGAAACATTTCCCTGTCCACATGGTGTACTAACTGGCAGTATGTTATACTCCTGAATGCCTACTCAGTCTGTTTTACCAATCTAGGCTTCACCAAAACCCTGGTTACATCCTGGGAAGCCAAGTCTCCCCAACCCTAACCCTAATTTGAGTCTCAACCCACATTTCCTTTTTGTACTGAAACATACCGCCGTCCACAGATTGTGCCAAATGTAAGTATGGAAGACATCTTGATGCCCCACTCAGTCTGATTCAGCAAGTTAAGCTTCACCAAGGACCCGTTTCCAACCTGGGAAGCCACATCTCCCCAACCCTAACCCTAACTTGAGACTTAACCTGATTTTCTTGTGCAAATGTAACAAACCCCCATCCTCATGTTGTACTAAAAGACAGTAGGCACACAATTCCTTTGGCCCTCTCAGTCTGTTTCACCATGCTTGGCTTCAGCAACACCCTGTTTCCATTCTGGGAAGCCATGTCTCCTGACAGCTAACCCTAACTTGGGTCTTAACCCTAATTTTCTCTTTGGACTGAAACATTTCCCTGTCCACATGGTGTACTAACTGGCAGTATGTTATACTCCTGAATGCCTACTCAGTCTGTTTTACCAATCTAGGCTTCACCAAAACCCTGGTTACATCCTGGGAAGCCAAGTCTCCCCAACCCTAACCCTAATTTGAGTCTCAGGCCTCATTTCCTTTTGAGACTGAAACGTACTGCGGTCCACAGAGTGTACCAAATGTAAGTATGGAAGACATCTTGATGCCCCACTCAGTCTGATTCAGCAAGTTAGGCTTCACCAAGGACCCGTTTCCAACCTGGGAAGCCACATCTCCCCAACCCTAACCCTAACTTGAGACTTTACCTGATTTTCTTGTTGAAATGTAACAACCCCCCATCCTCATGTTCTACTAAAAGACAGTAGGCACACAATTCATTTTGCCCTCTCAGTCTGTTTCACCATGCTTGGCTTCAGCAACACCCTGTTTCCATTCTGGGAGGCCATGTCTCCTGACCGCTAACCCTAAGTTGGGTCTTAACCCTAATTTTTTCTTTGGACTGAAACATTTCCCTGTCCACATGGTGTACTAACTGGCAGTATGTTATACTCCGGATGGCCTACTCAGTCTGTTTTACCAATCTAGGCTTCGCCAAAACCCTGGTTACATCCTGGGAAGCCAAGTCTCCCCAACCCTAACCCTAATTTGAGTCTCAGGCCTAATTTCCTTTTTGGACTGAAACATACCGCCCTCCAGAGAGTGTACCAAATGTCAGTATGGAAGACATCTTGATGTCCCACTCAGTCTGATTCAGCAAGTTAGGCTTCACCAAGGACCCGTTTCCAACCTGGGAAGCCACATCTCCCCAACCCTAACCCTAACTTGATACTTTACCTGATTTTCTTGTTGAAATGTAACAACCCCCCATCCTCATGTTCTACTAAAAGACAGTAGGCACACAATTCATTTTGCCCTCTCAGTCTGTTTCACCATGCTTGGCTTCAGCAACACCCTGTTTCCATTCTGGGAGGCCATGTCTCCCGACCGCTAACCCTAACTTGGGTCTTAACCCTAATTTTCTCTTTGGACTGAAACATTTCCCTGTCCACATGGTGTACTAACTGGCAGTATGTTATACTACGGATGGCCTACTCAGTCTGTTTTACCAATCTAGGCTTCGCCAAAACCCTGGTTACATCCTGGGAAGCCAAGTCTCCCCAACCCTAACCCTAATTTGAGTCTCAGGCCTCATTTCCTTTTGGGACTGAAACATACCGCCGTCCACAGAGTGTACCAAATGTCAGTATGGAAGACATCTTGATGTCCCACTCAGTCTGATTCAGCAAGTTAGGCTTCACCAAGGACCCGTTTCCAACCTGGGAAGCCACATCTCCCCAACCCTAACCCTAACTTGAGACTTAACCTGATTTTCTTGTGCAAATGTAACAAACCCCCATCCTCATGTTGTACTAAAAGACAGTAGGCACACAATTCCTTTGGCCCTCTCAGTCTGTTTCACCATGCTTGGCTTCAGCAACACCCTGTTTCCATTCTGGAAAGCCATGTCTCCTGACAGCTAACCCTAACTTGGGTCTTAACCCTAATTTTCTCTTTGGACTGAAACATTTCCCTGTCCACATGGTGTACTAACTGGCAGTATGTTATACTCCTGAATGCCTACGCAGTCTGTTTTACCAATCTAGGCTTCACCAAAACCCTGGTTACATCCTGGGAAGCCAAGTCTCCCCAACCCTAACCCTAATTTGAGTCTCAACCCTCATTTCCTTTTTGGACTGAAACATACTGCGGTCCACAGAGTGTGCCAAATGTAAGTATGGAAGACATCTTGATGCCCCACTCAGTCTGATTCAGGAAGTTAAGCTTCACCAAGGACCCGTTTCCAACCTGGGAAGCCACATCTCCCCAACCCTAACCCTAACTTGAGACTTAACCTGATTTTCTTGTGCAAATGTAACAAACCCCCATCCTCATGTTGTACTAAAATCCAGTAGGCACACAATTCCTTTGGCCCTCTCAGTCTGTTTCACCATGCTTGGCTTCAGCAACACCCTGTTTCCATTCTGGGAAGCCATGTCTCCTGACAGCTAACCCTAACTTGGGTCTTAACCCTAATTTTCTCTTTGGACTGAAACATTTCCCTGTCCACATGGTGTACTAACTGGCAGTATGTTATACTACGGATGGCCTACTCAGTCTGTTTTACCAATCTAGGCTTCGCCAAAACCCTGGTTACATCCTGGGAAGCCAAGTCTCCCCAACCCTAACCCTAATTTGAGTCTCAGGCCTCATTTCCTTTTTGGACTGAAACATACCGCCGTCCACAGAGTGTACCAAATGTCAGTATGGAAGACATCTTGATGTCCCACTCAGTCTGATTCAGCAAGTTAGGCTTCACCAAGGACCCGTTTCCAACCTGGGAAGCCACATCTCCCCAACCCTAACCCTAACTTGAGACTTAACCTGATTTTCTTGTGCAAATGTAACAAACCCCCATCCTCATGTTGTACTAAAAGACAGTAGGCACACAATTCCTTTTGCCCTCTCAGTCTGTTTCACCATGCTTGGCTTCAGCAACACCCTGTTTCCATTCTGGGAGGCCATGTCTCCTGACCGCTAACCCTAACTTGGGTCTTAACCCTAATTTTTTCTTTGGACTGAAACATTTCCCTGTCCACATGGTGTACTAACTGGCAGTATGTTATACTACGGATGGCCTACTCAGTCTGTTTTACCAATCTAGGCTTCGCCAAAACCCTGGTTACATCCTGGGAAGCCAAGTCTCCGCAACCCTAACCCTAATTTGAGTCTCAGGCCTCATTTCCTTTTTGGACTGAAACATACCGCCGTCCACAGAGTGTACCAAATGTCAGTATGGAAGACATCTTGATGTCCCACTCAGTCTGATTCAGCAAGTTCGGCTTCACCAAGGACCCGTTTCCAACCTGGGAAGCCACATCTCCCCAACCCTAACCCTAACTTGAGACTTTACCTGATTTTCTTGTGCAAATGTAACAAACCCCCATCCTCATGTTGTACTAAAAGACAGTAGGTACACAATTCCTTTGGCCCTCTCAGTCTGTTTCACCATGCTTGGCTTCAGCAACACCCTGTTTCCATTCTGGGAGGCCATGTCTCCTGACAGCTAACCCTAACTTGGGTCTTAACCCTAATTTTCTCTTTGGACTGAAACATTTCCCTGTCCACATGGTGTACTAACTGGCAGTATGTTATACTCCTGAATGCCTACTCAGTCTGTTTTACCAATCTAGGCTTCACCAAAACCCTGGTTACATCCTGGGAAGCCAAGTCTCCCCAACCCTAACCCTAATTTGAGTCTCAGGCCTCATTTCCTTTTGGGACTGAAACGTACTGCGGTCCACAGAGTGTACCAAATGTCAGTATGGAAGACATCTTGATGCCCCACTCAGTCTGATTCAGCAAGTTAGGCTTCACCAAGGACCCGTTTCCAACCTGGGAAGCCACATCTCCCCAACCCTAACCCTAACTTGAGACTTTACCTGATTTTCTTGTTGAAATGTAACAACCCCCCATCCTCATGTTCTACTAAAAGACAGTAGGCACACAATTCATTTTGCCCTCTCAGTCTGTTTCACCATGCTTGGCTTCAGCAACACCCTGTTTCCATTCTGGGAGGCCATGTCTCCCGACCGCTAACCCTAACTTGGGTCTTAACCCTAATTTTTTCTTTGGACTGAAACATTTCCCTGTCCACATGGTGTACGAACTGGCAGTATGTTATACTCCGGATGGCCTACTCAGTCTGTTTTACCAATCTAGGCTTCGCCAAAACCCTGGTTACATCCTGGGAAGCCAAGTCTCCCCAACCCTAACCCTAATTTGAGTCTCAGGCCTAATTTCCTTTTTGGACTGAAACATACCGCCCTCCAGAGAGTGTACCAAATGTCAGTATGGAAGACATCTTGATGTCCCACTCAGTCTGATTCAGCAAGTTAGGCTTCACCAAGGACCCGTTTCCAACCTGGGAAGCCACATCTCCCCAACCCTAACCCTAACTTGATACTTTACCTGATTTTCTTGTTGAAATGTAACAACCCCCCATCCTCATGTTCTACTAAAAGACAGTAGGCACACAATTCATTTTGCCCTCTCAGTCTGTTTCACCATGCATGGCTTCAGCAACACCCTGTTTCCATTCTGGGAGGCCATGTCTCCCGACCGCTAGCCCTAACTTGGGTCTTAACCCTAATTTTTTCTTTGGACTGAAACATTTCCCTGTCCACATGGTGTACGAACTGGCAGTATGTTATACTACGGATGGCCTACTCAGTCTGTTTTACCAATCTAGGCTTCGCCAAAACCCTGGTTACATCCTGGGAAGCCAAGTCTCCCCAACCCTAACCCTAATTTGAGTCTCAGGCCTCATTTCCTTTTGGGACTGAAACATACCGCCGTCCACAGAGTGTACCAAATGTCAGTATGGAAGACATCTTGATGTCCCACTCAGTCTGATTCAGCAAGTTAGGCTTCACCAAGGACCCGTTTCCAACCTGGGAAGCCACATCTCCCCAACCCTAACCCTAACTTGAGACTTAACCTGATTTTCTTGTGCAAATGTAACAAACCCCCTTCCTCATGTTGTACTAAAAGACAGTAGGCACACAATTCCTTTGGCCCTCTCAGTCTGTTTCACCATGCTTGGCTTCAGCAACACCCTGTTTCCATTCTGGGAAGCCATGTCTCCTGACAGCTAACCCTAACTTGGGTCTTAACCCAAATTTTATCTTTGGACTGAAACATTTGCCTGTCCACATGGTGTACTAACTGGCAGTATGTTATACTCCTGAATGCCTACTCAGTCTGTTTTAC
Source organism: Heloderma suspectum (assembly GCF_057233095.1). Lineage (NCBI taxonomy): Eukaryota > Metazoa > Chordata > Lepidosauria > Squamata > Helodermatidae > Heloderma > Heloderma suspectum. Next base: position 149,782,070 of record NC_139461.1, read on the forward strand.
CAATCTAGGCTTCACCAAAACCCCGGTTACATCCTGGGAAGCCAAGTCTCCCCAACCCTTACCCTAATTTGAGTCTCAGGCCTCATTTCCTTTTGGGACTGAAACGTACTGCGGTCCACAGAGTGTACCAAATGTAAGTATGGAAGACATCTTGATGCCCCACTCAGTCTGATTCAGCAAGTTAGGCTTCACTAAGGACCCGTTTCCAACCTGGGAAGCCACATCTCCCCAACCCTAACCCTAACTTGAGACTTTACCTGATTTTCTTGTTGAAATGTAACAACCCCCCATCCTCATGTTCTACTAAAAGACAGTAGGCACACAATTCATTTTGCCCTCTCAGTCTGTTTCACCATGCTTGGCTTCAGCAACACCCTGTTTCCATTCTGGGAGGCCATGTCTCCTGACCGCTAACCCTAAGTTGGGTCTTAACCCTAATTTTTTCTTTGGACTGAAACATTTCCCTGTCCACATGGTGTACTAACTGGCAGTATGTTATACTCCGGATGGCCTACTCAGTCTGTTTTACCAATCTAGGCTTCGCCAAAACCCTGGTTACATCCTGGGAAGCCAAGTCTCCCCAACCCTAACCCTAATTTGAGTCTCAGGCCTAATTTCCTTTTTGGACTGAAACATACCGCCCTCCAGAGAGTGTACCAAATGTCAGTATGGAAGACATCTTGATGTCCCACTCAGTCTGATTCAGCAAGTTAGGCTTCACCAAGGACCCGTTTCCAACCTGGGAAGCCACATCTCCCCAACCCTAACCCTAACTTGAGACTTTACCTGATTTTCTTGTTGAAATGTAACAACCCCCCATCCTCATGTTCTACTAAAAGACAGTAGGCACACAATTCATTTTGCCCTCTCAGTCTGTTTCACCATGCTTGGCTTCAGCAACACCCTGTTTCCATTCTGGGAGGCCATGTCTCCCGACCGCTAACCCTAACTTGGGTCTTAACCCTAATTTTTTCTTTGGACTGAAACATTTCCCTGTCCACATGGTGTACGAACTGGCAGTATGTTATACTACGGATGGCCTACTCAGTCTGTTTTACCAATCTAGGCTTCGCCAAAACCCTGGTTACATCCTGGGAAGCCAAGTCTCCCCAACCCTAACCCTAATTTGAGTCTCAGGCCTCATTTCCTTTTGGGACTGAAACATACCGCCGTCCACAGAGTGTACCAAATGTCAGTATGGAAGACATCTTGATGTCCCACTCAGTCTGATTCAGCAAGTTAGGCTTCACCAAGGACCCGTTTCCAACCTGGGAAGCCACATCTCCCCAACCCTAACCCTAACTTGAGACTTAACCTGATTTTCTTGTGCAAATGTAACAAACCCCCATCCTCATGTTGTACTAAAATCCAGTAGGCACACAATTCCTTTGGCCCTCTCAGTCTGTTTCACCATGCTTGGCTTCAGCAACACCCTGTTTCCATTCTGGGAAGCCATGTCTCCTGACAGCTAACCCTAACTTGGGTCTTAACCCTAATTTTCTCTTTGGACTGAAACATTTCCCTGTCCACATGGTGTACTAACTGGCAGTATGTTATACTACGGATGGCCTACTCAGTCTGTTTTACCAATCTAGGCTTCGCCAAAACCCTGGTTACATCCTGGGAAGCCAAGTCTCCCCAACCCTAACCCTAATTTGAGTCTCAGGCCTCATTTCCTTTTTGGACTGAAACATACCGCCGTCCACAGAGTGTACCAAATGTCAGTATGGAAGACATCTTGATGCCCCACTCAGTCTGATTCAGCAAGTTAGGCTTCACCAAGGACCCGTTTCCAACCTGGGAAGCCACATCTCCCCAACCCTAACCCTAACTTGAGACTTAACCTGATTTTCTTGTGCAAATGTAACAAACCCCCATCCTCATGTTGTACTAAAAGACAGTAGGCACACAATTCCTTTTGCCCTCTCAGTCTGTTTCACCATGCTTGGCTTCAGCAACACCCTGTTTCCATTCTGGGAGGCCATGTCTCCTGACCGCTAACCCTAACTTGGGTCTTAACCCTAATTTTTTCTTTGGACTGAAACATTTCCCTGTCCACATGGTGTACTAACTGGCAGTATGTTATACTACGGATGGCCTACTCAGTCTGTTTTACCAATCTAGGCTTCGCCAAAACCCTGGTTACATCCTGGGAAGCCAAGTCTCCCCAACCCTAACCCTAATTTGAGTCTCAGGCCTCATTTCCTTTTTGGACTGAAACATACCGCCGTCCACAGAGTGTACCAAATGTCAGTATGGAAGACATCTTGATGTCCCACTCAGTCTGACTCAGCAAGTTCGGCTTCACCAAGGACCCGTTTCCAACCTGGGAAGCCACATCTCCCCAACCCTAACCCTAACTTGAGACTTTACCTGATTTTCTTGTGCAAATGTAACAAACCCCCATCCTCATGTTGTACTAAAAGACAGTAGGTACACAATTCCTTTGGCCCTCTCAGTCTGTTTCACCATGCTTGGCTTCAGCAACACCCTGTTTCCATTCTGGGAGGCCATGTCTCCTGACAGCTAACCCTAACTTGGGTCTTAACCCTAATTTTCTCTTTGGACTGAAACATTTCCCTGTCCACATGGTGTACTAACTGGCAGTATGTTATACTCCTGAATGCCTACTCAGTCTGTTTTACCAATCTAGGCTTCACCAAAACCCTGGTTACATCCTGGGAAGCCAAGTCTCCCCAACCCTAACCCTAATTTGAGTCTCAGGCCTCATTTCCTTTTGGGACTGAAACGTACTGCGGTCCACAGAGTGTACCAAATGTAAGTATGGAAGACATCTTGATGCCCCACTCAGTCTGATTCAGCAAGTTAGGCTTCACCAAGGACCCGTTTCCAACCTGGGAAGCCACATCTCCCCAACCCTAACCCTAACTTGAGACTTTACCTGATTTTCTTGTTGAAATGTAACAACCCCCCATCCTCATGTTCTACTAAAAGACAGTAGGCACACAATTCATTTTGCCCTCTCAGTCTGTTTCACCATGCTTGGCTTCAGCAACACCCTGTTTCCATTCTGGGAGGCCATGTCTCCTGACCGCTAACCCTAAGTTGGGTCTTAACCCTAATTTTTTCTTTGGACTGAAACATTTCCCTGTCCACATGGTGTACTAACTGGCAGTATGTTATACTCCTGAATGCCTACTCAGTCTGTTTTACCAATCTAGGCTTCACCAAAACCCTGGTTACATCCTGGGAAGCCAAGTCTCCCCAACCCTAACCCTAATTTGAGTCTCAACCCTCATTTCCTTTTTGGACTGAAACATACCGCCGTCCACAGATTGTGCCAAATGTAAGTATGGAAGACATCTTGATGCCCCACTCAGTCTGATTCAGGAAGTTAAGCTTCACCAAGGACCCGTTTCCAACCTGGGAAGCCACATCTCCCCAACCCTAACCCTAACTTGAGACTTAACCTGATTTTCTTGTGCAAATGTAACAAACCCCCATCCTCATGTTGTACTAAAAGACAGTAGGCACACAATTCCTTTGGCCCTCTCAGTCTGTTTCACCATGCTTGGCTTCAGCAACACCCTGTTTCCATTCTGGGAAGCCATGTCTCCTGACAGCTAACCCTAACTTGGGTCTTAACCCTAATTTTCTCTTTGGACTGAAACATTTCCCTGTCCACATGGTGTACTAACTGGCAGTATGTTATACTCCTGAATGCCTACTCAGTCTGTTTTACCAATCTAGGCTTCACCAAAACCCCGGTTACATCCTGGGAAGCCAAGTCTCCCCAACCCTAACCCTAATTTGAGTCTCAGGCCTCATTTCCTTTTGGGACTGAAACGTACTGCGGTCCACAGAGTGTACCAAATGTAAGTATGGAAGACATCTTGATGCCCCACTCAGTCTGATTCAGCAAGTTAGGCTTCACCAAGGACCCGTTTCCAACCTGGGAAGCCACATCTCCCCAACCCTAACCCTAACTTGAGACTTAACCTGATTTTCTTGTTGAAATGTAACAACCCCCCATCCTCATGTTCTACTAAAAGACAGTAGGCACACAATTCATTTTGCCCTCTCAGTCTGTTTCACCATGCTTGGCTTCAGCAACACCCTGTTTCCATTCTGGGAGGCCATGTCTCCTGACCGCTAACCCTAAGTTGGGTCTTAACCCTAATTTTTTCTTTGGACTGAAACATTTCCCTGTCCACATGGTGTACTAACTGGCAGTATGTTATACTCCGGATGGCCTACTCAGTCCGTTTTACCAATCTAGGCTTCGCCAAAACCCTGGTTACATCCTGGGAAGCCAAGTCTCCCCAACCCTAACCCTAATTTGAGTCTCAGGCCTCATTTCCTTTTTGGACTGAAACATACCGCCGTCCACAGAGTGTACCAAATGTCAGTATGGAAGACATCTTGATGTCCCACTCAGTCTGATTCAGCAAGTTCGGCTTCACCAAGGACCCGTTTCCAACCTGGGAAGCCACATCTCCCCAACCCTAACCCTAACTTGAGACTTTACCTGATTTTCTTGTGCAAATGTAACAAACCCCCATCCTCATGTTGTACTAAAAGACAGTAGGTACACAATTCCTTTGGCCCTCTCAGTCTGTTTCACCATGCTTGGCTTCAGCAACACCCTGTTTCCATTCTGGGAGGCCATGTCTCCTGACAGCTAACCCTAACTTGGGTCTTAACCCTAATTTTCTCTTTGGACTGAAACATTTCCCTGTCCACATGGTGTACTAACTGGCAGTATGTTATACTCCTGAATGCCTACTCAGTCTGTTTTACCAATCTAGGCTTCACCAAAACCCTGGTTACATCCTGGGAAGCCAAGTCTCCCCAACCCTAACCCTAATTTGAGTCTCAGGCCTCATTTCCTTTTGGGACTGAAACGTACTGCGGTCCACAGAGTGTACCAAATGTAAGTATGGAAGACATCTTGATGCCCCACTCAGTCTGATTCAGCAAGTTAGGCTTCACCAAGGACCCGTTTCCAACCTGGGAAGCCACATCTCCCCAACCCTAACCCTAACTTGAGACTTTACCTGATTTTCTTGTTGAAATGTAACAACCCCCCATCCTCATGTTCTACTAAAAGACAGTAGGCACACAATTCATTTTGCCCTCTCAGTCTGTTTCACCATGCTTGGCTTCAGCAACACCCTGTTTCCATTCTGGGAGGCCATGTCTCCTGACCGCTAACCCTAAGTTGGGTCTTAACCCTAATTTTTTCTTTGGACTGAAACATTTCCCTGTCCACATGGTGTACTAACTGGCAGTATGTTATACTCCTGAATGCCTACTCAGTCTGTTTTACCAATCTAGGCTTCACCAAAACCCTGGTTACATCCTGGGAAGCCAAGTCTCCCCAACCCTAACCCTAATTTGAGTCTCAACCCTCATTTCCTTTTTGGACTGAAACATACCGCCGTCCACAGATTGTGCCAAATGTAAGTATGGAAGACATCTTGATGCCCCACTCAGTCTGATTCAGGAAGTTAAGCTTCACCAAGGACCCGTTTCCAACCTGGGAAGCCACATCTCCCCAACCCTAACCCTAACTTGAGACTTAACCTGATTTTCTTGTGCAAATGTAACAAACCCCCATCCTCATGTTGTACTAAAAGACAGTAGGCACACAATTCCTTTGGCCCTCTCAGTCTGTTTCACCATGCTTGGCTTCAGCAACACCCTGTTTCCATTCTGGGAAGCCATGTCTCCTGACAGCTAACCCTAACTTGGGTCTTAACCCTAATTTTCTCTTTGGACTGAAACATTTCCCTGTCCACATGGTGTACTAACTGGCAGTATGTTATACTCCTGAATGCCTACTCAGTCTGTTTTACCAATCTAGGCTTCACCAAAACCCCGGTTACATCCTGGGAAGCCAAGTCTCCCCAACCCTAACCCTAATTTGAGTCTCAGGCCTCATTTCCTTTTGGGACTGAAACGTACTGCGGTCCACAGAGTGTACCAAATGTAAGTATGGAAGACATCTTGATGCCCCACTCAGTCTGATTCAGCAAGTTAGGCTTCACCAAGGACCCGTTTCCAACCTGGGAAGCCACATCTCCCCAACCCTAACCCTAACTTGAGACTTTACCTGATTTTCTTGTTGAAATGTAACAACCCCCCATCCTCATGTTCTACTAAAAGACAGTAGGCACACAATTCATTTTGCCCTCTCAGTCTGTTTCACCATGCTTGGCTTCAGCAACACCCTGTTTCCATTCTGGGAGGCCATGTCTCCTGACCGCTAACCCTAAGTTGGGTCTTAACCCTAATTTTTTCTTTGGACTGAAACATTTCCCTGTCCACATGGTGTACTAACTGGCAGTATGTTATACTCCGGATGGCCTACTCAGTCCGTTTTACCAATCTAGGCTTCGCCAAAACCCTGGTTACATCCTGGGAAGCCAAGTCTCCCCAACCCTAACCCTAATTTGAGTCTCAGGCCTAATTTCCTTTTTGGACTGAAACATACCGCCCTCCAGAGAGTGTACCAAATGTCAGTATGGAAGACATCTTGATGTCCCACTCAGTCTGATTCAGCAAGTTAGGCTTCACCAAGGACCCGTTTCCAACCTGGGAAGCCACATCTCCCCAACCCTAACCCTAACTTGATACTTTACCTGATTTTCTTGTTGAAATGTAACAACCCCCCATCCTCATGTTCTACTAAAAGACAGTAGGCACACAATTCATTTTGCCCTCTCAGTCTGTTTCACCATGCTTGGCTTCAGCAACACCCTGTTTCCATTCTGGGAGGCCATGTCTCCAGACCGCTAACCCTAACTTGGGTCTTAACCCTAATTTTTTCTTTGGACTGAAACATTTCCCTGTCCACATGGTGTACGAACTGGCAGTATGTTATACTACGGATGGCCTACTCAGTCTGTTTTACCAATCTAGGCTTCGCCAAAACCCTGGTTACATCCTGGGAAGCCAAGTCTCCCCAACCCTAACCCTAATTTGAGTCTCAGGCCTCATTTCCTTTTGGGACTGAAACATACCGCCGTCCACAGAGTGTACCAAATGTCAGTATGGAAGACATCTTGATGTCCCACTCAGTCTGATTCAGCAAGTTAGGCTTCACCAAGGACCCGTTTCCAACCTGGCAAGCCACATCTCCCCAACCCTAACCCTAACTTGAGACTTTACCTGATTTTCTTGTGCAAATGTAACAAACCCCCATCCTCATGTTGTACTAAAAGACAGTAGGCACACAATTCCTTTTGCCCTCTCAGTCTGTTTCACCATGCTTGGCTTCAGCAACACCCTGTTTCCATTCTGGGAGGCCATGTCTCCTGACCGCTAACCCTAACTTGGGTCTTAACCCTAATTTTTTCTTTGGACTGAAACATTTCCCTGTCCACATGGTGTACGAACTGGCAGTATGTTATACTACGGATGGCCTACTCAGTCTGTTTTACCAATCTAGGCTTCGCCAAAACCCTGGTTACATCCTGGGAAGCCAAGTCTCCCCAACCCTAACCCTAATTTGAGTCTCAGGCCTCATTTCCTTTTTGGACTGAAACATACCGCCGTCCACAGAGTGTACCAAATGTCAGTATGGAAGACATCTTGATGTCCCACTCAGTCTGATTCAGCAAGTTAGGCTTCACCAAGGACCCGTTTCCAACCTGGGAAGCCACATCTCCCCAACCCTAACCCTAACTTGAGACTTTACCTGATTTTCTTGTGCAAATGTAACAAACCCCCATCCTCATGTTGTACTAAAAGACAGTAGGTACACAATTCCTTTGGCCCTCTCAGTCTGTTTCACCATGCTTGGCTTCAGCAACACCCTGTTTCCATTCTGGGAGGCCATGTCTCCTGACAGCTAACCCTAACTTGGGTCTTAACCCTAATTTTCTCTTTGGACTGAAACATTTCCCTGTCCACATGGTGTACTAACTGGCAGTATGTTATACTCCTGAATGCCTACTCAGTCTGTTTTACCAATCTAGGCTTCACCAAAACCCTGGTTACATCCTGGGAAGCCAAGTCTCCCCAACCCTAACCCTAATTTGAGTCTCAACCCTCATTTCCTTTTTGGACTGAAACATACCGCCGTCCACAGATTGTGCCAAATGTAAGTATGGAAGACATCTTGATGCCCCACTCAGTCTGATTCAGGAAGTTAAGCTTCACCAAGGACCCGTTTCCAACCTGGGAAGCCACATCTCCCCAACCCTAACCCTAACTTGAGACTTAACCTGATTTTCTTGTGCAAATGTAACAAACCCCCATCCTCATGTTGTACTAAAAGACAGTAGGCACACAATTCCTTTGGCCCTCTCAGTCTGTTTCACCATGCTTGGCTTCAGCAACACCCTGTTTCCATTCTGGGAAGCCATGTCTCCTGACAGCTAACCCTAACTTGGGTCTTAACCCTAATTTTCTCTTTGGACTGAAACATTTCCCTGTCCACATGGTGTACTAACTGGCAGTATGTTATACTCCTGAATGCCTACTCAGTCTGTTTTACCAATCTAGGCTTCACCAAAACCCCGGTTACATCCTGGGAAGCCAAGTCTCCCCAACCCTAACCCTAATTTGAGTCTCAGGCCTCATTTCCTTTTGGGACTGAAACGTACTGCGGTCCACAGAGTGTACCAAATGTAAGTATGGAAGACATCTTGATGCCCCACTCAGTCTGATTCAGCAAGTTAGGCTTCACCAAGGACCCGTTTCCAACCTGGGAAGCCACATCTCCCCAACCCTAACCCTAACTTGAGACTTTACCTGATTTTCTTGTTGAAATGTAACAACCCCCCATCCTCATGTTCTACTAAAAGACAGTAGGCACACAATTCCTTTTGCCCTCTCAGTCTGTTTCACCATGCTTGGCTTCAGCAACACCCTGTTTCCATTCTGGGAGGCCATGTCTCCTGACCGCTAACCCTAACTTGGGTCTTAACCCTAATTTTTTCTTTGGACTGAAACATTTCCCTGTCCACATGGTGTACTAACTGGCAGTATGTTATACTCCGGATGGCCTACTCAGTCTGTTTTACCAATCTAGGCTTCGCCAAAACCCTGGTTACATCCTGGGAAGCCAAGTCTCCCCAACCCTAACCCTAATTTGAGTCTCAGGCCTCATTTCCTTTTTGGACTGAAACATACCGCCGTCCACAGAGTGTACCAAATGTCAGTATGGAAGACATCTTGATGTCCCACTCAGTCTGATTCAGCAAGTTAGGCTTCACCAAGGACCCGTTTCCAACCTGGGAAGCCACATCTCCCCAACCCTAACCCTAACTTGAGACTTTACCTGATTTTCTTGTGCAAATGTAACAAACCCCCATCCTCATGTTGTACTAAAAGACAGTAGGTACACAATTCCTTTGGCCCTCTCAGTCTGTTTCACCATGCTTGGCTTCAGCAACACCCTGTTTCCATTCTGGGAGGCCATGTCTCCTGACAGCTAACCCTAACTTGGGTCTTAACCCTAATTTTCTCTTTGGACTGAAACATTTCCCTGTCCACATGGTGTACTAACTGGCAGTATGTTATACTCCTGAATGCCTACTCAGTCTGTTTTACCAATCTAGGCTTCACCAAAACCCTGGTTACATCCTGGGAAGCCAAGTCTCCCCAACCCTAACCCTAATTTGAGTCTCAACCCTCATTTCCTTTTTGGACTGAAACATACCGCCGTCCACAGATTGTGCCAAATGTAAGTATGGAAGACATCTTGATGCCCCACTCAGTCTGATTCAGGAAGTTAAGCTTCACCAAGGACCCGTTTCCAACCTGGGAAGCCACATCTCCCCAACCCTAACCCTAACTTGAGACTTAACCTGATTTTCTTGTGCAAATGTAACAAACCCCCATCCTCATGTTGTACTAAAAGACAGTAGGCACACAATTCCTTTGGCCCTCTCAGTCTGTTTCACCATGCTTGGCTTCAGCAACACCCTGTTTCCATTCTGGGAAGCCATGTCTCCTGACAGCTAACCCTAACTTGGGTCTTAACCCTAATTTTCTCTTTGGACTGAAACATTTCCCTGTCCACATGGTGTACTAACTGGCAGTATGTTATACTCCTGAATGCCTACTCAGTCTGTTTTACCAATCTAGGCTTCACCAAAACCCCGGTTACATCCTGGGAAGCCAAGTCTCCCCAACCCTAACCCTAATTTGAGTCTCAGGCCTCATTTCCTTTTGGGACTGAAACGTACTGCGGTCCACAGAGTGTACCAAATGTAAGTATGGAAGACATCTTGATGCCCCACTCAGTCTGATTCAGCAAGTTAGGCTTCACCAAGGACCCGTTTCCAACCTGGGAAGCCACATCTCCCCAACCCTAACCCTAACTTGAGACTTTACCTGATTTTCTTGTTGAAATGTAACAACCCCCCATCCTCATGTTCTACTAAAAGACAGTAGGCACACAATTCATTTTGCCCTCTCAGTCTGTTTCACCATGCTTGGCTTCAGCAACACCCTGTTTCCATTCTGGGAGGCCATGTCTCCTGACTGCTAACCCTAAGTTGGGTCTTAACCCTAATTTTTTCTTTGGACTGAAACATTTCCCTGTCCACATGGTGTACTAACTGGCAGTATGTTATACTCCGGATGGCCTACTCAGTCTGTTTTACCAATCTAGGCTTCGCCAAAACCCTGGTTACATCCTGGGAAGCCAAGTCTCCCCAACCCTAACCCTAATTTGAGTCTCAGGCCTCATTTCCTTTTGGGACTGAAACATACCGCCCTCCAGAGAGTGTACCAAATGTCAGTATGGAAGACATCTTGATGTCCCACTCAGTCTGATTCAGCAAGTTAGGCTTCACCAAGGACCCGTTTCCAACCTGGGAAGCCACATCTCCACAACCCTAACCCTAACTTGATACTTTACCTGATTTTCTTGTTGAAATGTAACAACCCCCCATCCTCATGTTCTACTAAAAGACAGTAGGCACACAATTCCTTTTGCCCTCTCAGTCTGTTTCACCATGCTTGGCTTCAGCAACACCCTGTTTCCATTCTGGGAGGCCATGTCTCCTGACCGCTAACCCTAACTTGGGTCTTAACCCTAATTTTTTCTTTGGACTGAAACATTTCCCTGTCCACATGGTGTACTAACTGGCAGTATGTTATACTCCGGATGGCCTACTCAGTCTGTTTTACCAATCTAGGCTTCGCCAAAACCCTGGTTACATCCTGGGAAGCCAAGTCTCCCCAACCCTAACCCTAATTTGAGTCTCAGGCCTCATTTCCTTTTTGGACTGAAACATACCGCCGTCCACAGAGTGTACCAAATGTCAGTATGGAAGACATCTTGATGTCCCACTCAGTCTGATTCAGCAAGTTAGGCTTCACCAAGGACCCGTTTCCAACCTGGGAAGCCACATCTCCCCAACCCTAACCCTAACTTGAGACTTTACCTGATTTTCTTGTGCAAATGTAACAAACCCCCATCCTCATGTTGTACTAAAAGACAGTAGGTACACAATTCCTTTGGCCCTCTCAGTCTGTTTCACCATGCTTGGCTTCAGCAACACCCTGTTTCCATTCTGGGAGGCCATGTCTCCTGACAGCTAACCCTAACTTGGGTCTTAACCCTAATTTTCTCTTTGGACTGAAACATTTCCCTGTCCACATGGTGTACTAACTGGCAGTATGTTATACTCCTGAATGCCTACTCAGTCTGTTTTACCAATCTAGGCTTCACCAAAACCCTGGTTACATCCTGGGAAGCCAAGTCTCCCCAACCCTAACCCTAATTTGAATCTCAACCCTCATTTCCTTTTTGGACTGAAACATACCGCCGTCCACAGATTGTGCCAAATGTAAGTATGGAAGACATCTTGATGCCCCACTCAGTCTGATTCAGGAAGTTAAGCTTCACCAAGGACCCGTTTCCAACCTGGGAAGCCACATCTCCCCAACCCTAACCCTAACTTGAGACTTAACCTGATTTTCTTGTGCAAATGTAACAAACCCCCATCCTCATGTTGTACTAAAAGACAGTAGGCACACAATTCCTTTGGCCCTCTCAGTCTGTTTCACCATGCTTGGCTTCAGCAACACCCTGTTTCCATTCTGGGAAGCCATGTCTCCTGACAGCTAACCCTAACTTGGGTCTTAACCCTAATTTTCTCTTTGGACTGAAACATTTCCCTGTCCACATGGTGTACTAACTGGCAGTATGTTATACTCCTGAATGCCTACTCAGTCTGTTTTACCAATCTAGGCTTCACCAAAACCCCGGTTACATCCTGGGAAGCCAAGTCTCCCCAACCCTAACCCTAATTTGAGTCTCAGGCCTCATTTCCTTTTGGGACTGAAACGTACTGCGGTCCACAGAGTGTACCAAATGTAAGTATGGAAGACATCTTGATGCCCCACTCAGTCTGATTCAGCAAGTTAGGCTTCACCAAGGACCCGTTTCCAACCTGGGAAGCCACATCTCCCCAACCCTAACCCTAACTTGAGACTTTACCTGATTTTCTTGTTGAAATGTAACAACCCCCCATCCTCATGTTCTACTAAAAGACAGTAGGCACACAATTCATTTTGCCCTCTCAGTCTGTTTCACCATGCTTGGCTTCAGCAACACCCTGTTTCCATTCTGGGAGGCCATGTCTCCTGACCGCTAACCCTAAGTTGGGTCTTAACGCTAATTTTTTCTTTGGACTGAAACATTTCCCTGTCCACATGGTGTACTAACTGGCAGTATGTTATACTCCGGATGGCCTACTCAGTCTGTTTTACCAATCTAGGCTTCGCCAAAACCCTGGTTACATCCTGGGAAGCCAAGTCTCCCCAACCCTAACCCTAATTTGAGTCTCAGGCCTCATTTCCTTTTGGGACTGAAACATACCGCCCTCCAGAGAGTGTACCAAATGTCAGTATGGAAGACATCTTGATGTCCCACTCAGTCTGATTCAGCAAGTTAGGCTTCACCAAGGACCCGTTTCCAACCTGGGAAGCCACATCTCCACAACCCTAACCCTAACTTGATACTTTACCTGATTTTCTTGTTGAAATGTAACAACCCCCCATCCTCATGTTCTACTAAAAGACAGTAGGCACACAATTCCTTTTGCCCTCTCAGTCTGTTTCACCATGCTTGGCTTCAGCAACACCCTGTTTCCATTCTGGGAGGCCATGTCTCCTGACCGCTAACCCTAACTTGGGTCTTAACCCTAATTTTTTCTTTGGACTGAAACATTTCCCTGTCCACATGGTGTACTAACTGGCAGTATGTTATACTACGGATGGCCTACTCAGTCTGTTTTACCAATCTAGGCTTCGCCAAAACCCTGGTTACATCCTGGGAAGCCAAGTCTCCCCAACCCTAACCCTAATTTGAGTCTCAGGCCTCATTTCCTTTTTGGACTGAAACATACCGCCGTCCACAGAGTGTACCAAATGTCAGTATGGAAGACATCTTGATGTCCCACTCAGTCTGATTCAGCAAGTTAGGCTTCACCAAGGACCCGTTTCCAACCTGGGAAGCCACATCTCCCCAACCCTAACCCTAACTTGAGACTTTACCTGATTTTCTTGTGCAAATGTAACAAACCCCCATCCTCATGTTGTACTAAAAGACAGTAGGTACACAATTCCTTTGGCCCTCTCAGTCTGTTTCACCATGCTTGGCTTCAGCAACACCCTGTTTCCATTCTGGGAGGCCATGTCTCCTGACAGCTAACCCTAACTTGGGTCTTAACCCTAATTTTCTCTTTGGACTGAAACATTTCCCTGTCCACATGGTGTACTAACTGGCAGTATGTTATACTCCTGAATGCCTACTCAGTCTGTTTTACCAATCTAGGCTTCACCAAAACCCTGGTTACATCCTGGGAAGCCAAGTCTCCCCAACCCTAACCCTAATTTGAATCTCAACCCTCATTTCCTTTTTGGACTGAAACATACTGCCGTCCACAGATTGTGCCAAATGTAAGTATGGAAGACATCTTGATGCCCCACTCAGTCTGATTCAGGAAGTTAAGCTTCACCAAGGACCCGTTTCCAACCTGGGAAGCCACATCTCCCCAACCCTAACCCTAACTTGAGACTTAACCTGATTTTCTTGTGCAAATGTAACAAACCCCCATCCTCATGTTGTACTAAAAGACAGTAGGCACACAATTCCTTTGGCCCTCTCAGTCTGTTTCACCATGCTTGGCTTCAGCAACACCCTGTTTCCATTCTGGGAAGCCATGTCTCCTGACAGCTAACCCTAACTTGGGTCTTAACCCTAATTTTCTCTTTGGACTGAAACATTTCCCTGTCCACATGGTGTACTAACTGGCAGTATGTTATACTCCTGAATGCCTACTCAGTCTGTTTTACCAATCTAGGCTTCACCAAAACCCCGGTTACATCCTGGGAAGCCAAGTCTCCCCAACCCTAACCCTAATTTGAGTCTCAGGCCTCATTTCCTTTTGGGACTGAAACGTACTGCGGTCCACAGAGTGTACCAAATGTAAGTATGGAAGACATCTTGATGCCCCACTCAGTCTGATTCAGCAAGTTAGGCTTCACCAAGGACCCGTTTCCAACCTGGGAAGCCACATCTCCCCAACCCTAACCCTAACTTGAGACTTTACCTGATTTTCTTGTTGAAATGTAACAACCCCCCATCCTCATGTTCTACTAAAAGACAGTAGGCACACAATTCATTTTGCCCTCTCAGTCTGTTTCACCATGCTTGGCTTCAGCAACACCCTGTTTCCATTCTGGGAGGCCATGTCTCCTGACCGCTAACCCTAAGTTGGGTCTTAACGCTAATTTTTTCTTTGGACTGAAACATTTCCCTGTCCACATGGTGTACTAACTGGCAGTATGTTATACTCCGGATGGCCTACTCAGTCTGTTTTACCAATCTAGGCTTCGCCAAAACCCTGGTTACATCCTGGGAAGCCAAGTCTCCCCAACCCTAACCCTAATTTGAGTCTCAGGCCTCATTTCCTTTTGGGACTGAAACATACCGCCCTCCAGAGAGTGTACCAAATGTCAGTATGGAAGACATCTTGATGTCCCACTCAGTCTGATTCAGCAAGTTAGGCTTCACCAAGGACCCGTTTCCAACCTGGGAAGCCACATCTCCACAACCCTAACCCTAACTTGATACTTTACCTGATTTTCTTGTTGAAATGTAACAACCCCCCATCCTCATGTTCTACTAAAAGACAGTAGGCACACAATTCCTTTTGCCCTCTCAGTCTGTTTCACCATGCTTGGCTTCAGCAACACCCTGTTTCCATTCTGGGAGGCCATGTCTCCTGACCGCTAACCCTAACTTGGGTCTTAACCCTAATTTTTTCTTTGGACTGAAACATTTCCCTGTCCACATGGTGTACTAACTGGCAGTATGTTATACTACGGATGGCCTACTCAGTCTGTTTTACCAATCTAGGCTTCGCCAAAACCCTGGTTACATCCTGGGAAGCCAAGTCTCCCCAACCCTAACCCTAATTTGAGTCTCAGGCCTCATTTCCTTTTTGGACTGAAACATACCGCCGTCCACAGAGTGTACCAAATGTCAGTATGGAAGACATCTTGATGTCCCACTCAGTCTGATTCAGCAAGTTAGGCTTCACCAAGGACCCGTTTCCAACCTGGGAAGCCACATCTCCCCAACCCTAACCCTAACTTGAGACTTTACCTGATTTTCTTGTGCAAATGTAACAAACCCCCATCCTCATGTTGTACTAAAAGACAGTAGGTACACAATTCCTTTGGCCCTCTCAGTCTGTTTCACCATGCTTGGCTTCAGCAACACCCTGTTTCCATTCTGGGAGGCCATGTCTCCTGACAGCTAACCCTAACTTGGGTCTTAACCCTAATTTTCTCTTTGGACTGAAACATTTCCCTGTCCACATGGTGTACTAACTGGCAGTATGTTATACTCCTGAATGCCTACTCAGTCTGTTTTACCAATCTAGGCTTCACCAAAACCCTGGTTACATCCTGGGAAGCCAAGTCTCCCCAACCCTAACCCTAATTTGAATCTCAACCCTCATTTCCTTTTTGGACTGAAACATACTGCCGTCCACAGATTGTGCCAAATGTAAGTATGGAAGACATCTTGATGCCCCACTCAGTCTGATTCAGGAAGTTAAGCTTCACCAAGGACCCGTTTCCAACCTGGGAAGCCACATCTCCCCAACCCTAACCCTAACTTGAGACTTAACCTGATTTTCTTGTGCAAATGTAACAAACCCCCATCCTCATGTTGTACTAAAAGACAGTAGGCACACAATTCCTTTGGCCCTCTCAGTCTGTTTCACCATGCTTGGCTTCAGCAACACCCTGTTTCCATTCTGGGAAGCCATGTCTCCTGACAGCTAACCCTAACTTGGGTCTTAACCCTAATTTTCTCTTTGGACTGAAACATTTCCCTGTCCACATGGTGTACTAACTGGCAGTATGTTATACTCCTGAATGCCTACTCAGTCTGTTTTACCAATCTAGGCTTCACCAAAACCCCGGTTACATCCTGGGAAGCCAAGTCTCCCCAACCCTAACCCTAATTTGAGTCTCAGGCCTCATTTCCTTTTGGGACTGAAACGTACTGCGGTCCACAGAGTGTACCAAATGTAAGTATGGAAGACATCTTGATGCCCCACTCAGTCTGATTCAGCAAGTTAGGCTTCACCAAGGACCCGTTTCCAACCTGGGAAGCCACATCTCCCCAACCCTAACCCTAACTTGAGACTTTACCTGATTTTCTTGTTGAAATGTAACAAACCCCCATCCTCATGTTCTACTAAAAGACAGTAGGCACACAATTCATTTTGCCCTCTCAGTCTGTTTCACCATGCTTGGCTTCAGCAACACCCTGTTTCCATTCTGGGAGGCCATGACTCCTGACAGCTAACCCTAACTTGGGTCTTAACCCTAATTTTTTCTTTGGACTGAAACATTTCCCTGTCCACATGGTGTACTAACTGGCAGTATGTTATACTCCGGATGGCCTACTCAGTCTGTTTTACCAATCTAGGCTTCGCCAAAACCCTGGTTACATCCTGGGAAGCCAAGTCTCCCCAACCCTAACCCTAATTTGAGTCTCAGGCCTAATTTCCTTTTTGGACTGAAACATACCGCCCTCCAGAGAGTGTACCAAATGTCAGTATGGAAGACATCTTGATGTCCCACTCAGTCTGATTCAGCAAGTTAGGCTTCACCAAGGACCCGTTTCCAACCTGGGAAGCCACATCTCCCCAACCCTAACCCTAACTTGATACTTTACCTGATTTTCTTGTTGAACTGTAACAAACCCCCATCCTCATGTTCTACTAAAAGACAGTAGGCACACAATTCATTTTGCCCTCTCAGTCTGTTTCACCATGCTTGGCTTCAGCAACACCCTGTTTCCATTCTGGGAGGCCATGTCTCCCGACCGCTAACCCTAACTTGGGTCTTAACCCTAATTTTTTCTTTGGACTGAAACATTTCCCTGTCCACATGGTGTACGAACTGGCAGTATGTTATACTACGGATGGCCTACTCAGTCTGTTTTACAAATCTAGGCTTCGCCAAAACCCTGGTTACATCCTGGGAAGCCAAGTCTCCCCAACCCTAACCCTAATTTGAGTCTCAGGCCTAATTTCCTTTTTGGACTGAAACATACCGCCGTCCACAGAGTGTACCAAATGTCAGTATGGAAGACATCTTGATGTCCCACTCAGTCTGATTCAGCAAGTTAGGCTTCACCAAGGACCCGTTTCCAACCTGGAAAGCCACATCTCCCCAACCCTAACCCTAACTTGAGACTTAACCTGATTTTCTTGTGCTAATGTAACAAACCCCCATCCTCATGTTGTACTAAAAGACAGTAGGCACACAATTCCTTTGGCCCTCTCAGTCTGTTTCACCATGCTTGGCTTCAGCAACACCCTGTTTCCATTCTGGAAAGCCATGACTCCTGACAGCTAACCCTAACTTGGGTCTTAACCCTAATTTTCTCTTTGGACTGAAACATGTCCCTGTCCACATGGTGTACTAACTGGCAGTATGTTATACTCCGGATGGCCTACTCAGTCTGTTTTACCAATCTAGGCTTCGCCAAAACCCTGGTTACATCCTGGGAAGCCAAGTCTCCCCAACCCTAACCCTAATTTGAGTCTCAGGCCTCATTTCCTTTTGGGACTGAAACGTACTGCGGTCCACAGAGTGTACCAAATGTCAGTATGGAAGACATCTTGATGTCCCACTCAGTCTGATTCATGAAGTTAGGCTTCACCAAGGACCCGTTTCCAACCTGGGAAGCCACATCTCCCCAACCCTAACCCTAACTTGAGACTTAACCTGATTTTCTTGTGCAAATGTAACAAACCCCCATCCTCATGTTGTACTAAAAGACAGTAGGCACACAATTCCTTTGGCCCTCTCAGTCTGTTTCACCATGCTTGGCTTCAGCAACACCCTGTTTCCATTCTGGGAAGCCATGTCTCCCGACAGCTAACCCTAACTTGGGTCTTAACCCTAATTTTCTCTTTGGACTGAAACATTTCCCTGTCCACATGGTGTACTCACTGGCAGTATGTTATACTCCGGATGGCCTACTCAGTCTGTTTTACCAATCTAGGCTTCGCCAAAACCCTGGTTACATCCTGGGAAGCCAAATCTCCCCAACCCTAACCCTAATTTGAGTCTCAACCCTCATTTCCTTTTTGGACTGAAACATACCGCCGTCCACAGAGTGTACCAAATGTCAGTATGGAAGACATCTTGATGTCCCACTCAGTCTGATTCAGCAAGTTAGGCTTCACCAAGGACCCGTTTCCAACCTGGGAAGCCACATCTCCCCAACCCTAACCCTAACTTGAGACTTAACCTGATTTTCTTGTGCAAATGTAACAAACCCCCATCCTCATGTTGTACTAAAAGACAGTAGGCACACAATTCCTTTGGCCCTCTCAGTCTGTTTCACCATGCTTGGCTTCAGCAACACCCTGTTTCCATTCTGGGAAGCCATGTCTCCTGACAGCTAACCCTAACTTGGGTCTTAACCCTAATTTTCTCTTTGGACTGAAACATTTCCCTGTCCACATGGTGTACGAACTGGCAGTATGTTATACTACGGATGGCCTACTCAGTCTGTTTTACAAATCTAGGCTTCGCCAAAACCCTGGTTACATCCTGGGAAGCCAAGTCTCCCCAACCCTAACCCTAATTTGAGTCTCAGGCCTAATTTCCTTTTTGGATTGAAACATGCCGCCGTCCACAGAGTGTACCAAATGTCAGTATGGAAGACATCTTGATGTCCCACTCAGTCTGATTCAGCAAGTTAGGCTTCACCAAGGACCCGTTTCCAACCTGGGAAGCCACATCTCCCCAACCCTAACCCTAACTTGAGACTTTACCTGATTTTCTTGTGCAAATGTAACAAACCCCCATCCTCATGTTGTACTAAAAGACAGTAGGCACACAATTCCTTTGGCCCTCTCAGTCTGTTTCACCATGCTTGGCTTCAGCAACACCCTGTTTCCATTCTGGGAAGCCATGTCTCCTGACAGCTAACCCTAACTTGGGTCTTAACCCTAATTTTCTCTTTGGACTGAAACATTTCCCTGTCCACATGGTGTACTAACTTGCAGTATGTTATACTCCTGAATGCCTACTCAGTCTGTTTTACCAATCTAGGCTTCACCAAAACCCCGGTTACATCCTGGGAAGCCAAGTCTCCCCAACCCTAACCCTAATTTGAGTCTCAGGCCTCATTTCCTTTTGGGACTGAAACGTACTGCGGTCCACAGAGTGTACCAAATGTAAGTATGGAAGACATCTTGATGCCCCACTCAGTCTGATTCAGCAAGTTAGGCTTCACCAAGGACCCGTTTCCAACCTGGGAAGCCACATCTCCCCAACCCTAACCCTAACTTGAGACTTTACCTGATTTTCTTGTTGAAATGTAACAACCCCCCATCCTCATGTTCTACTAAAAGACAGTAGGCACACAATTCATTTTGCCCTCTCAGTCTGTTTCACCATGCTTGGCTTCAGCAACACCCTGTTTCCATTCTGGGAGGCCATGTCTCCTGACCGCTAACCCTAAGTTGGGTCTTAACCCTAATTTTTTCTTTGGACTGAAACATTTCCCTGTCCACATGGTGTACTAACTGGCAGTATGTTATACTCCGGATGGCCTACTCAGTCTGTTTTACCAATCTAGGCTTCGCCAAAACCCTGGTTACATCCTGGGAAGCCAAGTCTCCCCAACCCTAACCCTAATTTGAGTCTCAGGCCTAATTTCCTTTTTGGACTGAAACATACCGCCGTCCACAGAGTGTACCAAATGTCAGTATGGAAGACATCTTGATGTCCCACTCAGTCTGATTCAGCAAGTTAGGCTTCACCAAGGACCCGTTTCCAACCTGGGAAGCCACATCTCCCCAACCCTAACCCTAACTTGAGACTTAACCTGATTTTCTTGCTGAACTGTAACAACCCCCCATCCTCATGTTCTACTAAAAGACAGTAGGCACACAATTCCTTTTACCCTCTCAGTCTGTTTCACCATGCTTGGCTTCAGCAACACCCTGTTTCCATTCTGGGAAGCCATGTCTCCTGACAGCTAACCCTAACTTGGGTCTTAACCCTAATTTTCTCTTTGGACTGAAACATTTCCCTGTCAACATGGTGTACTCACTGGCAGTATGTTATACTCCGGATGGCCTACTCAGTCTGTTTTACAAATCTAGGCTTCGCCAAAACCCTGGTTACATCCTGGGAAGCCAAGTCTCCCCAACCCTAACCCTAATTTGAGTCTCAGGCCTAATTTCCTTTTGGGACTGAAACATACCGCCGTCCACAGAGTGTACCAAATGTCAGTATGGAAGACATCTTGATGTCCCACTCAGTCTGATTCAGCAAGTAACGCTTCACCAAGGACCCGTTTCCAACCTGGCAAGCCACATCTCCCCAACCCTAACCCTAACTTGAGACTTAACCTGATTTTCTTGTGCAAATGTAACAAACCCCCATCCTCATGTTGTACTAAAAGACAGTAGGTACACAATTCCTTTGGCCCTCTCAGTCTGTTTCACCATGCTTGGCTTCAGCAACACCCTGTTTCCATTCTGGGAGGCCATGTCTCCTGACAGCTAACCCTAACTTGGGTCTTAACCCTAATTTTCTCTTTGGACTGAAACATTTCCCTGTCCACATGGTGTACTAACTGGCAGTATGTTATACTCCTGAATGCCTACTCAGTCTGTTTTACCAATCTAGGCTTCACCAAAACCCTGGTTACATCCTGGGAAGCCAAGTCTCCCCAACCCTAACCCTAATTTGAGTCTCAACCCTCATTTCCTTTTTGGACTGAAACATACCGCCGTCCACAGATTGTGCCAAATGTAAGTATGGAAGACATCTTGATGCCCCACTCAGTCTGATTCAGGAAGTTAAGCTTCACCAAGGACCCGTTTCCAACCTGGGAAGCCACATCTCCCCAACCCTAACCCTAACTTGAGACTTAACCTGATTTTCTTGTGCAAATGTAACAAACCCCCATCCTCATGTTGTACTAAAAGACAGTAGGCACACAATTCCTTTGGCCCTCTCAGTCTGTTTCACCATGCTTGGCTTCAGCAACACCCTGTTTCCATTCTGGGAAGCCATGTCTCCTGACAGCTAACCCTAACTTGGGTCTTAACCCTAATTTTCTCTTTGGACTGAAACATTTCCCTGTCCACATGGTGTACTAACTGGCAGTATGTTATACTCCTGAATGCCTACTCAGTCTGTTTTACCAATCTAGGCTTCACCAAAACCCCGGTTACATCCTGGGAAGCCAAGTCTCCCCAACCCTAACCCTAATTTGAGTCTCAGGCCTCATTTCCTTTTGGGACTGAAACGTACTGCGGTCCACAGAGTGTACCAAATGTAAGTATGGAAGACATCTTGATGCCCCACTCAGTCTGATTCAGCAAGTTAGGCTTCACCAAGGACCCGTTTCCAACCTGGGAAGCCACATCTCCCCAACCCTAACCCTAACTTGAGACTTTACCTGATTTTCTTGTTGAAATGTAACAACCCCCCATCCTCATGTTCTACTAAAAGACAGTAGGCACACAATTCATTTTGCCCTCTCAGTCTGTTTCACCATGCTTGGCTTCAGCAACACCCTGTTTCCATTCTGGGAGGCCATGTCTCCTGACTGCTAACCCTAAGTTGGGTCTTAACCCTAATTTTTTCTTTGGACTGAAACATTTCCCTGTCCACATGGTGTACTAACTGGCAGTATGTTATACTCCGGATGGCCTACTCAGTCTGTTTTACCAATCTAGGCTTCGCCAAAACCCTGGTTACATCCTGGGAAGCCAAGTCTCCCCAACCCTAACCCTCATTTGAGTCTCAGGCCTCATTTCCTTTTGGGACTGAAACATACCGCCCTCCAGAGAGTGTACCAAATGTCAGTATGGAAGACATCTTGATGTCCCACTCAGTCTGATTCAGCAAGTTAGGCTTCACCAAGGACCCGTTTCCAACCTGGGAAGCCACATCTCCACAACCCTAACCCTAACTTGATACTTTACCTGATTTTCTTGTTGAAATGTAACAACCCCCCATCCTCATGTTCTACTAAAAGACAGTAGGCACACAATTCCTTTTGCCCTCTCAGTCTGTTTCACCATGCTTGGCTTCAGCAACACCCTGTTTCCATTCTGGGAGGCCATGTCTCCTGACCGCTAACCCTAACTTGGGTCTTAACCCTAATTTTTTCTTTGGACTGAAACATTTCCCTGTCCACATGGTGTACTAACTGGCAGTATGTTATACTCCGGATGGCCTACTCAGTCTGTTTTACCAATCTAGGCTTCGCCAAAACCCTGGTTACATCCTGGGAAGCCAAGTCTCCCCAACCCTAACCCTAATTTGAGTCTCAGGCCTCATTTCCTTTTGGGACTGAAACATACCGCCGTCCACAGAGTGTACCAAATGTCAGTATGGAAGACATCTTGATGTCCCACTCAGTCTGATTCAGCAAGTTAGGCTTCACCAAGGACCCGTTTCCAACCTGGGAAGCCACATCTCCCCAACCCTAACCCTAACTTGAGACTTTACCTGATTTTCTTGTGCAAATGTAACAAACCCCCATCCTCATGTTGTACTAAAAGACAGTAGGTACACAATTCCTTTGGCCCTCTCAGTCTGTTTCACCATGCTTGGCTTCAGCAACACCCTGTTTCCATTCTGGGAGGCCATGTCTCCTGACAGCTAACCCTAACTTGGGTCTTAACCCTAATTTTCTCTTTGGACTGAAACATTTCCCTGTCCACATGGTGTACTAACTGGCAGTATGTTATACTCCTGAATGCCTACTCAGTCTGTTTTACCAATCTAGGCTTCACCAAAACCCCGGTTACATCCTGGGAAGCCAAGTCTCCCCAACCCTAACCCTAATTTGAGTCTCAGGCCTCATTTCCTTTTGGGACTGAAACGTACTGCGGTCCACAGAGTGTACCAAATGTAAGTATGGAAGACATCTTGATGCCCCACTCAGTCTGATTCAGCAAGTTAGGCTTCACCAAGGACCCGTTTCCAACCTGGGAAGCCACATCTCCCCAACCCTAACCCTAACTTGAGACTTTACCTGATTTTCTTGTTGAAATGTAACAACCCCCCATCCTCATGTTCTACTAAAAGACAGTAGGCACACAATTCATTTTGCCCTCTCAGTCTGTTTCACCATGCTTGGCTTCAGCAACACCCTGTTTCCATTCTGGGAGGCCATGTCTCCTGACTGCTAACCCTAAGTTGGGTCTTAACCCTAATTTTTTCTTTGGACTGAAACATTTCCCTGTCCACATGGTGTACTAACTGGCAGTATGTTATACTCCGGATGGCCTACTCAGTCTGTTTTACCAATCTAGGCTTCGCCAAAACCCTGGTTACATCCTGGGAAGCCAAGTCTCCCCAACCCTAACCCTAATTTGAGTCTCAGGCCTCATTTCCTTTTGGGACTGAAACATACCGCCCTCCAGAGAGTGTACCAAATGTCAGTATGGAAGACATCTTGATGTCCCACTCAGTCTGATTCAGCAAGTTAGGCTTCACCAAGGACCCGTTTCCAACCTGGGAAGCCACATCTCCACAACCCTAACCCTAACTTGATACTTTACCTGATTTTCTTGTTGAAATGTAACAACCCCCCATCCTCATGTTCTACTAAAAGACAGTAGGCACACAATTCCTTTTGCCCTCTCAGTCTGTTTCACCATGCTTGGCTTCAGCAACACCCTGTTTCCATTCTGGGAGGCCATGTCTCCTGACCGCTAACCCTAACTTGGGTCTTAACCCTAATTTTTTCTTTGGACTGAAACATTTCCCTGTCCACATGGTGTACTAACTGGCAGTATGTTATACTCCGGATGGCCTACTCAGTCTGTTTTACCAATCTAGGCTTCGCCAAAACCCTGGTTACATCCTGGGAAGCCAAGTCTCCCCAACCCTAACCCTAATTTGAGTCTCAGGCCTCATTTCCTTTTTGGACTGAAACATACCGCCGTCCACAGAGTGTACCAAATGTCAGTATGGAAGACATCTTGATGTCCCACTCAGTCTGATTCAGCAAGTTAGGCTTCACCAAGGACCCGTTTCCAACCTGGGAAGCCACATCTCCCCAACCCTAACCCTAACTTGAGACTTTACCTGATTTTCTTGTGCAAATGTAACAAACCCCCATCCTCATGTTGTACTAAAAGACAGTAGGTACACAATTCCTTTGGCCCTCTCAGTCTGTTTCACCATGCTTGGCTTCAGCAACACCCTGTTTCCATTCTGGGAGGCCATGTCTCCTGACAGCTAACCCTAACTTGGGTCTTAACCCTAATTTTCTCTTTGGACTGAAACATTTCCCTGTCCACATGGTGTACTAACTGGCAGTATGTTATACTCCTGAATGCCTACTCAGTCTGTTTTACCAATCTAGGCTTCACCAAAACCCTGGTTACATCCTGGGAAGCCAAGTCTCCCCAACCCTAACCCTAATTTGAGTCTCAACCCTCATTTCCTTTTTGGACTGAAACATACCGCCGTCCACAGATTGTGCCAAATGTAAGTATGGAAGACATCTTGATGCCCCACTCAGTCTGATTCAGGAAGTTAAGCTTCACCAAGGACCCGTTTCCAACCTGGGAAGCCACATCTCCCCAACCCTAACCCTAACTTGAGACTTAACCTGATTTTCTTGTGCAAATGTAACAAACCCCCATCCTCATGTTGTACTAAAAGACAGTAGGCACACAATTCCTTTGGCCCTCTCAGTCTGTTTCACCATGCTTGGCTTCAGCAACACCCTGTTTCCATTCTGGGAAGCCATGTCTCCTGACAGCTAACCCTAACTTGGGTCTTAACCCTAATTTTCTCTTTGGACTGAAACATTTCCCTGTCCACATGGTGTACTAACTGGCAGTATGTTATACTCCTGAATGCCTACTCAGTCTGTTTTACCAATCTAGGCTTCACCAAAACCCCGGTTACATCCTGGGAAGCCAAGTCTCCCCAACCCTAACCCTAATTTGAGTCTCAGGCCTCATTTCCTTTTGGGACTGAAACGTACTGCGGTCCACAGAGTGTACCAAATGTAAGTATGGAAGACATCTTGATGCCCCACTCAGTCTGATTCAGCAAGTTAGGCTTCACCAAGGACCCGTTTCCAACCTGGGAAGCCACATCTCCCCAACCCTAACCCTAACTTGAGACTTTACCTGATTTTCTTGTTGAAATGTAACAACCCCCCATCCTCATGTTCTACTAAAAGACAGTAGGCACACAATTCATTTTGCCCTCTCAGTCTGTTTCACCATGCTTGGCTTCAGCAACACCCTGTTTCCATTCTGGGAGGCCATGTCTCCTGACTGCTAACCCTAAGTTGGGTCTTAACCCTAATTTTTTCTTTGGACTGAAACATTTCCCTGTCCACATGGTGTACTAACTGGCAGTATGTTATACTCCGGATGGCCTACTCAGTCTGTTTTACCAATCTAGGCTTCGCCAAAACCCTGGTTACATCCTGGGAAGCCAAGTCTCCCCAACCCTAACCCTAATTTGAGTCTCAGGCCTCATTTCCTTTTGGGACTGAAACATACCGCCCTCCAGAGAGTGTACCAAATGTCAGTATGGAAGACATCTTGATGTCCCACTCAGTCTGATTCAGCAAGTTAGGCTTCACCAAGGACCCGTTTCCAACCTGGGAAGCCACATCTCCACAACCCTAACCCTAACTTGATACTTTACCTGATTTTCTTGTTGAAATGTAACAACCCCCCATCCTCATGTTCTACTAAAAGACAGTAGGCACACAATTCCTTTTGCCCTCTCAGTCTGTTTCACCATGCTTGGCTTCAGCAACACCCTGTTTCCATTCTGGGAGGCCATGTCTCCTGACCGCTAACCCTAACTTGGGTCTTAACCCTAATTTTTTCTTTGGACTGAAACATTTCCCTGTCCACATGGTGTACTAACTGGCAGTATGTTATACTCCGGATGGCCTACTCAGTCTGTTTTACCAATCTAGGCTTCGCCAAAACCCTGGTTACATCCTGGGAAGCCAAGTCTCCCCAACCCTAACCCTAATTTGAGTCTCAGGCCTCATTTCCTTTTTGGACTGAAACATACCGCCGTCCACAGAGTGTACCAAATGTCAGTATGGAAGACATCTTGATGTCCCACTCAGTCTGATTCAGCAAGTTAGGCTTCACCAAGGACCCGTTTCCAACCTGGGAAGCCACATCTCCCCAACCCTAACCCTAACTTGAGACTTTACCTGATTTTCTTGTGCAAATGTAACAAACCCCCATCCTCATGTTGTACTAAAAGACAGTAGGTACACAATTCCTTTGGCCCTCTCAGTCTGTTTCACCATGCTTGGCTTCAGCAACACCCTGTTTCCATTCTGGGAGGCCATGTCTCCTGACAGCTAACCCTAACTTGGGTCTTAACCCTAATTTTCTCTTTGGACTGAAACATTTCCCTGTCCACATGGTGTACTAACTGGCAGTATGTTATACTCCTGAATGCCTACTCAGTCTGTTTTACCAATCTAGGCTTCACCAAAACCCTGGTTACATCCTGGGAAGCCAAGTCTCCCCAACCCTAACCCTAATTTGAATCTCAACCCTCATTTCCTTTTTGGACTGAAACATACCGCCGTCCACAGATTGTGCCAAATGTAAGTATGGAAGACATCTTGATGCCCCACTCAGTCTGATTCAGGAAGTTAAGCTTCACCAAGGACCCGTTTCCAACCTGGGAAGCCACATCTCCCCAACCCTAACCCTAACTTGAGACTTAACCTGATTTTCTTGTGCAAATGTAACAAACCCCCATCCTCATGTTGTACTAAAAGACAGTAGGCACACAATTCCTTTGGCCCTCTCAGTCTGTTTCACCATGCTTGGCTTCAGCAACACCCTGTTTCCATTCTGGGAAGCCATGTCTCCTGACAGCTAACCCTAACTTGGGTCTTAACCCTAATTTTCTCTTTGGACTGAAACATTTCCCTGTCCACATGGGGTACTAACTGGCAGTATGTTATACTCCTGAATGCCTACTCAGTCTGTTTTACCAATCTAGGCTTCACCAAAACCCCGGTTACATCCTGGGAAGCCAAGTCTCCCCAACCCTAACCCTAATTTGAGTCTCAGGCCTCATTTCCTTTTGGGACTGAAACGTACTGCGGTCCACAGAGTGTACCAAATGTAAGTATGGAAGACATCTTGATGCCCCACTCAGTCTGATTCAGCAAGTTAGGCTTCACCAAGGACCCGTTTCCAACCTGGGAAGCCACATCTCCCCAACCCTAACCCTAACTTGAGACTTTACCTGATTTTCTTGTTGAAATGTAACAACCCCCCATCCTCATGTTCTACTAAAAGACAGTAGGCACACAATTCATTTTGCCCTCTCAGTCTGTTTCACCATGCTTGGCTTCAGCAACACCCTGTTTCCATTCTGGGAGGCCATGTCTCCTGACCGCTAACCCTAAGTTGGGTCTTAACGCTAATTTTTTCTTTGGACTGAAACATTTCCCTGTCCACATGGTGTACTAACTGGCAGTATGTTATACTCCGGATGGCCTACTCAGTCTGTTTTACCAATCTAGGCTTCGCCAAAACCCTGGTTACATCCTGGGAAGCCAAGTCTCCCCAACCCTAACCCTAATTTGAGTCTCAGGCCTCATTTCCTTTTGGGACTGAAACATACCGCCCTCCAGAGAGTGTACCAAATGTCAGTATGGAAGACATCTTGATGTCCCACTCAGTCTGATTCAGCAAGTTAGGCTTCACCAAGGACCCGTTTCCAACCTGGGAAGCCACATCTCCACAACCCTAACCCTAACTTGATACTTTACCTGATTTTCTTGTTGAAATGTAACAACCCCCCATCCTCATGTTCTACTAAAAGACAGTAGGCACACAATTCCTTTTGCCCTCTCAGTCTGTTTCACCATGCTTGGCTTCAGCAACACCCTGTTTCCATTCTGGGAGGCCATGTCTCCTGACCGCTAACCCTAACTTGGGTCTTAACCCTAATTTTTTCTTTGGACTGAAACATTTCCCTGTCCACATGGTGTACTAACTGGCAGTATGTTATACTACGGATGGCCTACTCAGTCTGTTTTACCAATCTAGGCTTCGCCAAAACCCTGGTTACATCCTGGGAAGCCAAGTCTCCCCAACCCTAACCCTAATTTGAGTCTCAGGCCTCATTTCCTTTTTGGACTGAAACATACCGCCGTCCACAGAGTGTACCAAATGTCAGTATGGAAGACATCTTGATGTCCCACTCAGTCTGATTCAGCAAGTTAGGCTTCACCAAGGACCCGTTTCCAACCTGGGAAGCCACATCTCCCCAACCCTAACCCTAACTTGAGACTTTACCTGATTTTCTTGTGCAAATGTAACAAACCCCCATCCTCATGTTGTACTAAAAGACAGTAGGTACACAATTCCTTTGGCCCTCTCAGTCTGTTTCACCATGCTTGGCTTCAGCAACACCCTGTTTCCATTCTGGGAGGCCATGTCTCCTGACAGCTAACCCTAACTTGGGTCTTAACCCTAATTTTCTCTTTGGACTGAAACATTTCCCTGTCCACATGGTGTACTAACTGGCAGTATGTTATACTCCTGAATGCCTACTCAGTCTGTTTTACCAATCTAGGCTTCACCAAAACCCTGGTTACATCCTGGGAAGCCAAGTCTCCCCAACCCTAACCCTAATTTGAATCTCAACCCTCATTTCCTTTTTGGACTGAAACATACTGCCGTCCACAGATTGTGCCAAATGTAAGTATGGAAGACATCTTGATGCCCCACTCAGTCTGATTCAGGAAGTTAAGCTTCACCAAGGACCCGTTTCCAACCTGGGAAGCCACATCTCCCCAACCCTAACCCTAACTTGAGACTTAACCTGATTTTCTTGTGCAAATGTAACAAACCCCCATCCTCATGTTGTACTAAAAGACAGTAGGCACACAATTCCTTTGGCCCTCTCAGTCTGTTTCACCATGCTTGGCTTCAGCAACACCCTGTTTCCATTCTGGGAAGCCATGTCTCCTGACAGCTAACCCTAACTTGGGTCTTAACCCTAATTTTCTCTTTGGACTGAAACATTTCCCTGTCCACATGGTGTACTAACTGGCAGTATGTTATACTCCTGAATGCCTACTCAGTCTGTTTTACCAATCTAGGCTTCACCAAAACCCCGGTTACATCCTGGGAAGCCAAGTCTCCCCAACCCTAACCCTAATTTGAGTCTCAGGCCTCATTTCCTTTTGGGACTGAAACGTACTGCGGTCCACAGAGTGTACCAAATGTAAGTATGGAAGACATCTTGATGCCCCACTCAGTCTGATTCAGCAAGTTAGGCTTCACCAAGGACCCGTTTCCAACCTGGGAAGCCACATCTCCCCAACCCTAACCCTAACTTGAGACTTTACCTGATTTTCTTGTTGAAATGTAACAAACCCCCATCCTCATGTTCTACTAAAAGACAGTAGGCACACAATTCATTTTGCCCTCTCAGTCTGTTTCACCATGCTTGGCTTCAGCAACACCCTGTTTCCATTCTGGGAGGCCATGTCTCCTGACAGCTAACCCTAACTTGGGTCTTAACCCTAATTTTTTCTTTGGACTGAAACATTTCCCTGTCCACATGGTGTACTAACTGGCAGTATGTTATACTCCGGATGGCCTACTCAGTCTGTTTTACCAATCTAGGCTTCGCCAAAACCCTGGTTACATCCTGGGAAGCCAAGTCTCCCCAACCCTAACCCTAATTTGAGTCTCAGGCCTAATTTCCTTTTTGGACTGAAACATACCGCCCTCCAGAGAGTGTACCAAATGTCAGTATGGAAGACATCTTGATGTCCCACTCAGTCTGATTCAGCAAGTTAGGCTTCACCAAGGACCCGTTTCCAACCTGGGAAGCCACATCTCCCCAACCCTAACCCTAACTTGATACTTTACCTGATTTTCTTGTTGAACTGTAACAAACCCCCATCCTCATGTTCTACTAAAAGACAGTAGGCACACAATTCATTTTGCCCTCTCAGTCTGTTTCACCATGCTTGGCTTCAGCAACACCCTGTTTCCATTCTGGGAGGCCATGTCTCCCGACCGCTAACCCTAACTTGGGTCTTAACCCTAATTTTTTCTTTGGACTGAAACATTTCCCTGTCCACATGGTGTACGAACTGGCAGTATGTTATACTACGGATGGCCTACTCAGTCTGTTTTACAAATCTAGGCTTCGCCAAAACCCTGGTTACATCCTGGGAAGCCAAGTCTCCCCAACCCTAACCCTAATTTGAGTCTCAGGCCTAATTTCCTTTTTGGACTGAAACATACCGCCGTCCACAGAGTGTACCAAATGTCAGTATGGAAGACATCTTGATGTCCCACTCAGTCTGATTCAGCAAGTTAGGCTTCACCAAGGACCCGTTTCCAACCTGGAAAGCCACATCTCCCCAACCCTAACCCTAACTTGAGACTTAACCTGATTTTCTTGTGCTAATGTAACAAACCCCCATCCTCATGTTGTACTAAAAGACAGTAGGCACACAATTCCTTTGGCCCTCTCAGTCTGTTTCACCATGCTTGGCTTCAGCAACACCCTGTTTCCATTCTGGAAAGCCATGTCTCCTGACAGCTAACCCTAACTTGGGTCTTAACCCTAATTTTCTCTTTGGACTGAAACATGTCCCTGTCCACATGGTGTACTAACTGGCAGTATGTTATACTCCGGATGGCCTACTCAGTCTGTTTTACCAATCTAGGCTTCGCCAAAACCCTGGTTACATCCTGGGAAGCCAAGTCTCCCCAACCCTAACCCTAATTTGAGTCTCAGGCCTCATTTCCTTTTGGGACTGAAACGTACTGCGGTCCACAGAGTGTACCAAATGTCAGTATGGAAGACATCTTGATGTCCCACTCAGTCTGATTCATGAAGTTAGGCTTCACCAAGGACCCGTTTCCAACTTGGGAAGCCACATCTCCCCAACCCTAACCCTAACTTGAGACTTAACCTGATTTTCTTGTGCAAATGTAACAAACCCCCATCCTCATGTTGTACTAAAAGACAGTAGGCACACAATTCCTTTGGCCCTCTCAGTCTGTTTCACCATGCTTGGCTTCAGCAACACCCTGTTTCCATTCTGGGAAGCCATGTCTCCCGACAGCTAACCCTAACTTGGGTCTTAACCCTAATTTTCTCTTTGGACTGAAACATTTCCCTGTCCACATGGTGTACTCACTGGCAGTATGTTATACTCCGGATGGCCTACTCAGTCTGTTTTACCAATCTAGGCTTCGCCAAAACCCTGGTTACATCCTGGGAAGCCAAATCTCCCCAACCCTAACCCTAATTTGAGTCTCAACCCTCATTTCCTTTTTGGACTGAAACATACCGCCGTCCACAGAGTGTACCAAATGTCAGTATGGAAGACATCTTGATGTCCCACTCAGTCTGATTCAGCAAGTTAGGCTTCACCAAGGACCCGTTTCCAACCTGGGAAGCCACATCTCCCCAACCCTAACCCTAACTTGAGACTTAACCTGATTTTCTTGTGCAAATGTAACAAACCCCCATCCTCATGTTGTACTAAAAGACAGTAGGCACACAATTCCTTTGGCCCTCTCAGTCTGTTTCACCATGCTTGGCTTCAGCAACACCCTGTTTCCATTCTGGGAAGCCATGTCTCCTGACAGCTAACCCTAACTTGGGTCTTAACCCTAATTTTCTCTTTGGACTGAAACATTTCCCTGTCCACATGGTGTACGAACTGGCAGTATGTTATACTACGGATGGCCTACTCAGTCTGTTTTACAAATCTAGGCTTCGCCAAAACCCTGGTTACATCCTGGGAAGCCAAGTCTCCCCAACCCTAACCCTAATTTGAGTCTCAGGCCTAATTTCCTTTTTGGATTGAAACATGCCGCCGTCCACAGAGTGTACCAAATGTCAGTATGGAAGACATCTTGATGTCCCACTCAGTCTGATTCAGCAAGTTAGGCTTCACCAAGGACCCGTTTCCAACCTGGGAAGCCACATCTCCCCAACCCTAACCCTAACTTGAGACTTTACCTGATTTTCTTGTGCAAATGTAACAAACCCCCATCCTCATGTTGTACTAAAAGACAGTAGGCACACAATTCCTTTGGCCCTCTCAGTCTGTTTCACCATGCTTGGCTTCAGCAACACCCTGTTTCCATTCTGGGAAGCCATGTCTCCTGACAGCTAACCCTAACTTGGGTCTTAACCCTAATTTTCTCTTTGGACTGAAACATTTCCCTGTCCACATGGTGTACTAACTGGCAGTATGTTATACTCCTGAATGCCTACTCAGTCTGTTTTACCAATCTAGGCTTCACCAAAACCCCGGTTACATCCTGGGAAGCCAAGTCTCCCCAACCCTAACCCTAATTTGAGTCTCAGGCCTCATTTCCTTTTGGGACTGAAACGTACTGCGGTCCACAGAGTGTACCAAATGTAAGTATGGAAGACATCTTGATGCCCCACTCAGTCTGATTCAGCAAGTTAGGCTTCACCAAGGACCCGTTTCCAACCTGGGAAGCCACATCTCCCCAACCCTAACCCTAACTTGAGACTTTACCTGATTTTCTTGTTGAAATGTAACAACCCCCCATCCTCATGTTCTACTAAAAGACAGTAGGCACACAATTCATTTTGCCCTCTCAGTCTGTTTCACCATGCTTGGCTTCAGCAACACCCTGTTTCCATTCTGGGAGGCCATGTCTCCTGACCGCTAACCCTAAGTTGGGTCTTAACCCTAATTTTTTCTTTGGACTGAAACATTTCCCTGTCCACATGGTGTACTAACTGGCAGTATGTTATACTCCGGATGGCCTACTCAGTCTGTTTTACCAATCTAGGCTTCGCCAAAACCCTGGTTACATCCTGGGAAGCCAAGTCTCCCCAACCCTAACCCTAATTTGAGTCTCAGGCCTAATTTCCTTTTTGGACTGAAACATACCGCCCTCCAGAGAGTGTACCAAATGTCAGTATGGAAGACATCTTGATGTCCCACTCAGTCTGATTCAGCAAGTTAGGATTCACCAAGGACCCGTTTCCAACCTGGGAAGCCACATCTCCCCAACCCTAACCCTAACTTGATACTGTACCTGATTTTCTTGTTGAAATGTAACAACCCCCCATCCTCATGTTCTACTAAAAGACAGTAGGCACACAATTCATTTTGCCCTCTCAGTCTGTTTCACCATGCTTGGCTTCAGCAACACCCTGTTTCCATTCTGGGAGGCCATGTCTCCTGACCGCTAACCCTAACTTGGGTCTTAACCCTAATTTTTTCTTTGGACTGAAACATTTCCCTGTCCACATGGTGTACGAACTGGCAGTATGTTATACTACGGATGGCCTACTCTGTCTGTTTTACAAATCTAGGCTTCGCCAAAACCCTGGTTACATCCTGGGAAGCCAAGTCTCCCCAACCCTAACCCTAATTTGAGTCTCAGGCCTAATTTCCTTTTTGGACTGAAACATACCGCCGTCCACAGAGTGTACCAAATGTCAGTATGGAAGACATCTTGATGTCCCACTCAGTCTGATTCAGCAAGTTAGGCTTCACCAAGGACCCGTTTCCAACCTGGGAAGCCACATCTCCCCAACCCTAACCCTAACTTGAGACTTAACCTGATTTTCTTGCTGAACTGTAACAACCCCCCATCCTCATGTTCTACTAAAAGACAGTAGGCACACAATTCCTTTTACCCTCTCAGTCTGTTTCACCATGCTTGGCTTCAGCAACACCCTGTTTCCATTCTGGGAAGCCATGTCTCCTGACAGCTAACCCTAACTTGGGTCTTAACCCTAATTTTCTCTTTGGACTGAAACATTTCCCTGTCAACATGGTGTACTCACTGGCAGTATGTTATACTCCGGATGGCCTACTCAGTCTGTTTTACAAATCTAGGCTTCGCCAAAACCCTGGTTACATCCTGGGAAGCCAAGTCTCCCCAACCCTAACCCTAATTTGAGTCTCAGGCCTAATTTCCTTTTGGGACTGAAACATACCGCCGTCCACAGAGTGTACCAAATGTCAGTATGGAAGACATCTTGATGTCCCACTCAGTCTGATTCAGCAAGTAACGCTTCACCAAGGACCCGTTTCCAACCTGGCAAGCCACATCTCCCCAACCCTAACCCTAACTTGAGACTTAACCTGATTTTCTTGTGCAAATGTAACAAACCCCCATCCTCATGTTGTACTAAAAGACAGTAGGCACACAATTCCTTTGGCCCTCTCAGTCTGTTTCACCATGCTTGGCTTCAGCAACACCCTGTTTCCATTCTGGAAAGCCATGTCTCCTGACAGCTAACCCTAACTTGGGTCTTAACCCTAATTTTCTCTTTGGACTGAAACATTTCCCTGTCCACATGGTGTACTAACTGGCAGTATGTTATACTCCTGAATGCCTACGCAGTCTGTTTTACCAATCTAGGCTTCACCAAAACCCTGGTTACATCCTGGGAAGCCAAGTCTCCCCAACCCTAACCCTAATTTGAGTCTCAACCCTCATTTCCTTTTTGGACTGAAACATACTGCGGTCCACAGAGTGTGCCAAATGTAAGTATGGAAGACATCTTGATGCCCCACTCAGTCTGATTCAGGAAGTTAAGCTTCACCAAGGACCCGTTTCCAACCTGGGAAGCCACATCTCCCCAACCCTAACCCTAACTTGAGACTTAACCTGATTTTCTTGTGCAAATGTAACAAACCCCCATCCTCATGTTGTACTAAAATCCAGTAGGCACACAATTCCTTTGGCCCTCTCAGTCTGTTTCACCATGCTTGGCTTCAGCAACGCCCTGTTTCCATTCTGGGAAGCCATGTCTCCTGACAGCTAACCCTAACTTGGGTCTTAACCCTAATTTTCTCTTTGGACTGAAACATTTCCCTGTCCACATGGTGTACTAACTGGCAGTATGGTATACTACGGATGGCCTACTCAGTCTGTTTTACAAATCTAGGCTTCGCCAAAACCCTGGTTACATCCTGGGAAGCCAAGTCTCCCCAACCCTAACCCTAATTTGAGTCTCAGGCCTAATTTCCTTTTTGGACTGAAACATACCGCCGTCCACAGAGTGTACCAAATGTCAGTATGGAAGACATCTTGATGTCCCACTCAGTCTGATTCAGCAAGTTAGGCTTCACCAAGGACCCGTTTCCAACCTGGGAAGCCACATCTCCCCAACCCTAACCCTATCTTGAGACTTAACCTGATTTTCTTGTTGAACTGTAACAACCCCCCATCCTCATGTTCTACTAAAAGACAGTAGGCACACAATTCCTTTTACCCTCTCAGTCTGTTTCACCATGCTTGGCTTCAGCAACACCCTGTTTCCATTCTGGGAAGCCATGTCTCCTGACAGCTAACCCTAACTTGGGTCTTAACCCTAATTTTCTCTTTGGACTGAAACATTTCCCTGTCCACATGGTGTACTAACTGGCAGTATGTTATACTCCGGATGGCCTACTCAGTCTGTTTTACCAATCTAGGCTTCGCCAAAACCCTGGTTACATCCTGGGAAGCCAAGTCTCCCCAACCCTAACCCTAATTTGAGTCTCAGGCCTAATTTCCTTTTTGGACTGAAACATACCGCCCTCCAGAGAGTGTACCAAATGTCAGTATGGAAGACATCTTGATGTCCCACTCAGTCTGATTCAGCAAGTTAGGCTTCACCAAGGACCCGTTTCCAACCTGGGAAGCCACATCTCCCCAACCCTAACCCTAACTTGATACTTTACCTGATTTTCTTGTTGAAATGTAACAACCCCCCATCCTCATGTTCTACTAAAAGACAGTAGGCACACAATTCATTTTGCCCTCTCAGTCTGTTTCACCATGCTTGGCTTCAGCAACACCCTGTTTCCATTCTGGGAGGCCGTGTCTCCCGACCGCTAACCCTAACTTGGGTCTTAACCCTAATTTTTTCTTTGGACTGAAACATTTCCCTGTCCACATGGTGTACGAACTGGCAGTATGTTATACTACGGATGGCCTACTCAGTCTGTTTTACAAATCTAGGCTTCGCCAAAACCCTGGTTACATCCTGGGAAGCCAAGTCTCCCCAACCCTAACCCTAATTTGAGTCTCAGGCCTAATTTCCTTTTTGGACTGAAACATACCGCCGTCCACAGAGTGTACCAAATGTCAGTATGGAAGACATCTTGATGTCCCACTCAGTCTGATTCAGCAAGTTAGGCTTCACCAAGGACCCGTATCCAACCTGGGAAGCCACATCTCCCCAACCCTAACCCTATCTTGAGACTTAACCTGATTTTCTTGTTGAACTGTAACAACCCCCCATCCTCATGTTCTACTAAAAGACAGTAGGCACACAATTCCTTTTACCCTCTCAGTCTGTTTCACCATGCTTGGCTTCAGCAACACCCTGTTTCCATTCTGGGAAGCCATGTCTCCTGACAGCTAACCCTAACTTGGGTCTTAACCCTAATTTTCTCTTTGGACTGAAACATGTCCCTGTCAACATGGTGTACTCACTGGCAGTATGTTATACTCCGGATGGCCTACTCAGTCTGTTTTACCAATCTAGGCTTCGCCAAAACCCTGGTTACATCCTGGGAAGCCAAGTCTCCCCAACCCTAACCCTAATTTGAGTCTCAGGCCTCATTTCCTTTTGGGACTGAAACATACCGCCGTCCACAGAGTGTACCAAATGTCAGTATGGAAGACATCTTGATGTCCCACTCAGTCTGATTCAGCAAGTTAGGCTTCACCAAGGACCCGTTTCCAACCTGGCAAGCCACATCTCCCCAACCCTAACCCTAACTTGAGACTTAACCTGATTTTCTTGTGCAAATGTAACAAACCCCCATCCTCATGTTGTACTAAAAGACAGTAGGCACACAATTCCTTTGGCCCTCTCAGTCTGTTTCACCATGCTTGGCTTCAGCAACACCCTGTTTCCATTCTGGAAAGCCATGTCTCCTGACAGCTAACCCTAACTTGGGTCTTAACCCTAATTTTCTCTTTGGACTGAAACATTTCCCTGTCCACATGGTGTACTAACTGGCAGTATGTTATACTCCTGAATGCCTACTCAGTCTGTTTTACCAATCTAGGCTTCACCAAAACCCCGGTTACATCCTGGGAAGCCAAGTCTCCCCAACCCTAACCCTAATTTGAGTCTCAGGCCTCATTTCCTTTTGGGACTGAAACGTACTGCGGTCCACAGAGTGTACCAAATGTAAGTATGGAAGACATCTTGATGCCCCACTCAGTCTGATTCAGCAAGTTAGGCTTCACCAAGGACCCGTTTCCAACCTGGGAAGCCACATCTCCCCAACCCTAACCCTAACTTGAGACTTTACCTGATTTTCTTGTTGAAATGTAACAAACCCCCATCCTCATGTTCTACTAAAAGACAGTAGGCACACAATTCATTTTGCCCTCTCAGTCTGTTTCACCATGCTTGGCTTCAGCAACACCCTGTTTCCATTCTGGGAGGCCATGTCTCCTGACAGCTAACCCTAACTTGGGTCTTAACCCTAATTTTTTCTTTGGACTGAAACATTTCCCTGTCCACATGGTGTACTAACTGGCAGTATGTTATACTCCGGATGGCCTACTCAGTCTGTTTTACCAATCTAGGCTTCGCCAAAACCCTGGTTACATCCTGGGAAGCCAAGTCTCCCCAACCCTAACCCTAATTTGAGTCTCAGGCCTAATTTCCTTTTTGGACTGAAACATACCGCCCTCCAGAGAGTGTACCAAATGTCAGTATGGAAGACATCTTGATGTCCCACTCAGTCTGATTCAGCAAGTTAGGCTTCACCAAGGACCCGTTTCCAACCTGGGAAGCCACATCTCCCCAACCCTAACCCTAACTTGATACTTTACCTGATTTTCTTGTTGAAATGTAACAACCCCCCATCCTCATGTTCTACTAAAAGACAGTAGGCACACAATTCATTTTGCCCTCTCAGTCTGTTTCACCATGCTTGGCTTCAGCAACACCCTGTTTCCATTCTGGGAGGCCATGTCTCCCGACCGCTAACCCTAACTTGGGTCTTAACCCTAATTTTTTCTTTGGACTGAAACATTTCCCTGTCCACATGGTGTACGAACTGGCAGTATGTTATACTACGGATGGCCTACTCAGTCTGTTTTACCAATCTAGGCTTCGCCAAAACCCTGGTTACATCCTGGGAAGCCAAGTCTCCCCAACCCTAACCCTAATTTGAGTCTCAGGCCTAATTTCCTTTTTGGACTGAAACATACCGCCCTCCAGAGAGTGTACCAAATGTCAGTATGGAAGACATCTTGATGTCCCACTCAGTCTGATTCAGCAAGTTAGGCTTCACCAAGGACCCGTATCCAACCTGGGAAGCCACATCTCCCCAACCCTAACCCTATCTTGAGACTTAACCTGATTTTCTTGTTGAACTGTAACAACCCCCCATCCTCATGTTCTACTAAAAGACAGTAGGCACACAATTCCTTTTACCCTCTCAGTCTGTTTCACCATGCTTGGCTTCAGCAACACCCTGTTTCCATTCTGGGAAGCCATGTCTCCTGACAGCTAACCCTAACTTGGGTCTTAACCCTAATTTTCTCTTTGGACTGAAACATGTCCCTGTCAACATGGTGTACTCACTGGCAGTATGTTATACTCCGGATGGCCTACTCAGTCTGTTTTACCAATCTAGGCTTCGCCAAAACCCTGGTTACATCCTGGGAAGCCAAGTCTCCCCAACCCTAACCCTAATTTGAGTCTCAGGCCTCATTTCCTTTTGGGACTGAAACATACCGCCGTCCACAGAGTGTACCAAATGTCAGTATGGAAGACATCTTGATGTCCCACTCAGTCTGATTCAGCAAGTTAGGCTTCACCAAGGACCCGTTTCCAACCTGGCAAGCCACATCTCCCCAACCCTAACCCTAACTTGAGACTTAACCTGATTTTCTTGTGCAAATGTAACAAACCCCCATCCTCATGTTGTACTAAAAGACAGTAGGCACACAATTCCTTTGGCCCTCTCAGTCTGTTTCACCATGCTTGGCTTCAGCAACACCCTGTTTCCATTCTGGAAAGCCATGTCTCCTGACAGCTAACCCTAACTTGGGTCTTAACCCTAATTTTCTCTTTGGACTGAAACATTTCCCTGTCCACATGGTGTACTAACTGGCAGTATGTTATACTCCTGAATGCCTACTCAGTCTGTTTTACCAATCTAGGCTTCACCAAAACCCCGGTTACATCCTGGGAAGCCAAGTCTCCCCAACCCTAACCCTAATTTGAGTCTCAGGCCTCATTTCCTTTTGGGACTGAAACGTACTGCGGTCCACAGAGTGTACCAAATGTAAGTATGGAAGACATCTTGATGCCCCACTCAGTCTGATTCAGCAAGTTAGGCTTCACCAAGGACCCGTTTCCAACCTGGGAAGCCACATCTCCCCAACCCTAACCCTAACTTGAGACTTTACCTGATTTTCTTGTTGAAATGTAACAAACCCCCATCCTCATGTTCTACTAAAAGACAGTAGGCACACAATTCATTTTGCCCTCTCAGTCTGTTTCACCATGCTTGGCTTCAGCAACACCCTGTTTCCATTCTGGGAGGCCATGTCTCCTGACAGCTAACCCTAACTTGGGTCTTAACCCTAATTTTTTCTTTGGACTGAAACATTTCCCTGTCCACATGGTGTACTAACTGGCAGTATGTTATACTCCGGATGGCCTACTCAGTCTGTTTTACCAATCTAGGCTTCGCCAAAACCCTGGTTACATCCTGGGAAGCCAAGTCTCCCCAACCCTAACCCTAATTTGAGTCTCAGGCCTAATTTCCTTTTTGGACTGAAACATACCGCCCTCCAGAGAGTGTACCAAATGTCAGTATGGAAGACATCTTGATGTCCCACTCAGTCTGATTCAGCAAGTTAGGCTTCACCAAGGACCCGTTTCCAACCTGGGAAGCCACATCTCCCCAACCCTAACCCTAACTTGATACTTTACCTGATTTTCTTGTTGAAATGTAACAACCCCCCATCCTCATGTTCTACTAAAAGACAGTAGGCACACAAATCATTTTGCCCTCTCAGTCTGTTTCACCATGCTTGGCTTCAGCAACACCCTGTTTCCATTCTGGGAGGCCATGTCTCCCGACCGCTAACCCTAACTTGGGTCTTAACCCTAATTTTTTCTTTGGACTGAAACATTTCCCTGTCCACATGGTGTACGAACTGGCAGTATGTTATACTACGGATGGCCTACTCAGTCTGTTTTACCAATCTAGGCTTCGCCAAAACCCTGGTTACATCCTGGGAAGCCAAGTCTCCCCAACCCTAACCCTAATTTGAGTCTCAGGCCTAATTTCCTTTTTGGACTGAAACATACCGCCCTCCAGAGAGTGTACCAAATGTCAGTATGGAAGACATCTTGATGTCCCACTCAGTCTGATTCAGCAAGTTAGGCTTCACCAAGGACCCGTATCCAACCTGGGAAGCCACATCTCCCCAACCCTAACCCTATCTTGAGACTTAACCTGATTTTCTTGTTGAACTGTAACAACCCCCCATCCTCATGTTCTACTAAAAGACAGTAGGCACACAATTCCTTTTACCCTCTCAGTCTGTTTCACCATGCTTGGCTTCAGCAACACCCTGTTTCCATTCTGGGAAGCCATGTCTCCTGACAGCTAACCCTAACTTGGGTCTTAACCCTAATTTTCTCTTTGGACTGAAACATGTCCCTGTCAACATGGTGTACTCACTGGCAGTATGTTATACTCCGGATGGCCTACTCAGTCTGTTTTACCAATCTAGGCTTCGCCAAAACCCTGGTTACATCCTGGGAAGCCAAGTCTCCCCAACCCTAACCCTAATTTGAGTCTCAGGCCTCATTTCCTTTTGGGACTGAAACATACCGCCGTCCACAGAGTGTACCAAATGTCAGTATGGAAGACATCTTGATGTCCCACTCAGTCTGATTCAGCAAGTTAGGCTTCACCAAGGACCCGTTTCCAACCTGGCAAGCCACATCTCCCCAACCCTAACCCTAACTTGAGACTTAACCTGATTTTCTTGTGCAAATGTAACAAACCCCCATCCTCATGTTGTACTAAAAGACAGTAGGCACACAATTCCTTTGGCCCTCTCAGTCTGTTTCACCATGCTTGGCTTCAGCAACACCCTGTTTCCATTCTGGAAAGCCATGTCTCCTGACAGCTAACCCTAACTTGGGTCTTAACCCTAATTTTCTCTTTGGACTGAAACATTTCCCTGTCCACATGGTGTACTAACTGGCAGTATGTTATACTCCTGAATGCCTACTCAGTCTGTTTTACCAATCTAGGCTTCACCAAAACCCCGGTTACATCCTGGGAAGCCAAGTCTCCCCAACCCTAACCCTAATTTGAGTCTCAGGCCTCATTTCCTTTTGGGACTGAAACGTACTGCGGTCCACAGAGTGTACCAAATGTAAGTATGGAAGACATCTTGATGCCCCACTCAGTCTGATTCAGCAAGTTAGGCTTCACCAAGGACCCGTTTCCAACCTGGGAAGCCACATCTCCCCAACCCTAACCCTAACTTGAGACTTTACCTGATTTTCTTGTTGAAATGTAACAAACCCCCATCCTCATGTTCTACTAAAAGACAGTAGGCACACAATTCATTTTGCCCTCTCAGTCTGTTTCACCATGCTTGGCTTCAGCAACACCCTGTTTCCATTCTGGGAGGCCATGTCTCCTGACAGCTAACCCTAACTTGGGTCTTAACCCTAATTTTTTCTTTGGACTGAAACATTTCCCTGTCCACATGGTGTACTAACTGGCAGTATGTTATACTCCGGATGGCCTACTCAGTCTGTTTTACCAATCTAGGCTTCGCCAAAACCCTGGTTACATCCTGGGAAGCCAAGTCTCCCCAACCCTAACCCTAATTTGAGTCTCAGGCCTAATTTCCTTTTTGGACTGAAACATACCGCCCTCCAGAGAGTGTACCAAATGTCAGTATGGAAGACATCTTGATGTCCCACTCAGTCTGATTCAGCAAGTTAGGCTTCACCAAGGACCCGTTTCCAACCTGGGAAGCCACATCTCCCCAACCCTAACCCTAACTTGATACTTTACCTGATTTTCTTGTTGAAATGTAACAACCCCCCATCCTCATGTTCTACTAAAAGACAGTAGGCACACAAATCATTTTGCCCTCTCAGTCTGTTTCACCATGCTTGGCTTCAGCAACACCCTGTTTCCATTCTGGGAGGCCATGTCTCCCGACCGCTAACCCTAACTTGGGTCTTAACCCTAATTTTTTCTTTGGACTGAAACATTTCCCTGTCCACATGGTGTACGAACTGGCAGTATGTTATACTACGGATGGCCTACTCAGTCTGTTTTACAAATCTAGGCTTCGCCAAAACCCTGGTTACATCCTGGGAAGCCAAGTCTCCCCAACCCTAACCCTAATTTGAGTCTCAGGCCTAATTTCCTTTTTGGACTGAAACATACCGCCGTCCACAGAGTGTACCAAATGTCAGTATGGAAGACATCTTGATGTCCCACTCAGTCTGATTCAGCAAGTTAGGCTTCACCAAGGACCCGTTTCCAACCTGGGAAGCCACATCTCCCCAACCCTAACCCTATCTTGA
Source organism: Heloderma suspectum (assembly GCF_057233095.1). Classification (NCBI taxonomy): domain Eukaryota; kingdom Metazoa; phylum Chordata; class Lepidosauria; order Squamata; family Helodermatidae; genus Heloderma; species Heloderma suspectum. The sequence continues at coordinate 149,825,168 of NC_139461.1, forward strand.
GACTTAACCTGATTTTCTTGTTGAACTGTAACAACCCCCCATCCTCATGTTCTACTAAAAGACAGTAGGCACACAATTCCTTTTACCCTCTCAGTCTGTTTCACCATGCTTGGCTTCAGCAACACCCTGTTTCCATTCTGGGAAGCCATGTCTCCTGACAGCTAACCCTAACTTGGGTCTTAACCCTAATTTTCTCTTTGGACTGAAACATGTCCCTGTCAACATGGTGTACTCACTGGCAGTATGTTATACTCCGGATGGCCTACTCAGTCTGTTTTACCAATCTAGGCTTCGCCAAAACCCTGGTTACATCCTGGGAAGCCAAGTCTCCCCAACCCTAACCCTAATTTGAGTCTCAGGCCTCATTTCCTTTTGGGACTGAAACATACCGCCGTCCACAGAGTGTACCAAATGTCAGTATGGAAGACATCTTGATGTCCCACTCAGTCTGATTCAGCAAGTTAGGCTTCACCAAGGACCCGTTTCCAACCTGGCAAGCCACATCTCCCCAACCCTAACCCTAACTTGAGACTTAACCTGATTTTCTTGTGCTAATGTAACAAACCCCCATCCTCATGTTGTACTAAAAGACAGTAGGCACACAATTCCTTTGGCCCTCTCAGTCTGTTTCACCATGCTTGGCTTCAGCAACACCCTGTTTCCATTCTGGAAAGCCATGTCTCCTGACAGCTAACCCTAACTTGGGTCTTAACCCTAATTTTCTCTTTGGACTGAAACATTTCCCTGTCCACATGGTGTACTAACTGGCAGTATGTTATACTCCTGAATGCCTACTCAGTCTGTTTTACCAATCTAGGCTTCACCAAAACCCCGGTTACATCCTGGGAAGCCAAGTCTCCCCAACCCTAACCCTAATTTGAGTCTCAGGCCTCATTTCCTTTTGGGACTGAAACGTACTGCGGTCCACAGAGTGTACCAAATGTAAGTATGGAAGACATCTTGATGCCCCACTCAGTCTGATTCAGCAAGTTAGGCTTCACCAAGGACCCGTTTCCAACCTGGGAAGCCACATCTCCCCAACCCTAACCCTAACTTGAGACTTTACCTGATTTTCTTGTTGAAATGTAACAAACCCCCATCCTCATGTTCTACTAAAAGACAGTAGGCACACAATTCATTTTGCCCTCTCAGTCTGTTTCACCATGCTTGGCTTCAGCAACACCCTGTTTCCATTCTGGGAGGCCATGTCTCCTGACAGCTAACCCTAACTTGGGTCTTAACCCTAATTTTTTCTTTGGACTGAAACATTTCCCTGTCCACATGGTGTACTAACTGGCAGTATGTTATACTCCGGATGGCCTACTCAGTCTGTTTTACCAATCTAGGCTTCGCCAAAACCCTGGTTACATCCTGGGAAGCCAAGTCTCCCCAACCCTAACCCTAATTTGAGTCTCAGGCCTAATTTCCTTTTTGGACTGAAACATACCGCCCTCCAGAGAGTGTACCAAATGTCAGTATGGAAGACATCTTGATGTCCCACTCAGTCTGATTCAGCAAGTTAGGCTTCACCAAGGACCCGTTTCCAACCTGGGAAGCCACATCTCCCCAACCCTAACCCTAACTTGATACTTTACCTGATTTTCTTGTTGAAATGTAACAACCCCCCATCCTCATGTTCTACTAAAAGACAGTAGGCACACAAATCATTTTGCCCTCTCAGTCTGTTTCACCATGCTTGGCTTCAGCAACACCCTGTTTCCATTCTGGGAGGCCATGTCTCCCGACCGCTAACCCTAACTTGGGTCTTAACCCTAATTTTTTCTTTGGACTGAAACATTTCCCTGTCCACATGGTGTACGAACTGGCAGTATGTTATACTACGGATGGCCTACTCAGTCTGTTTTACCAATCTAGGCTTCGCCAAAACCCTGGTTACATCCTGGGAAGCCAAGTCTCCCCAACCCTAACCCTAATTTGAGTCTCAGGCCTAATTTCCTTTTTGGACTGAAACATACCGCCCTCCAGAGAGTGTACCAAATGTCAGTATGGAAGACATCTTGATGTCCCACTCAGTCTGATTCAGCAAGTTAGGCTTCACCAAGGACCCGTTTCCAACCTGGGAAGCCACATCTCCCCAACCCTAACCCTAACTTGATACTTTACCTGATTTTCTTGTTGAAATGTAACAACCCCCCATCCTCATGTTCTACTAAAAGACAGTAGGCACACAATTCATTTTGCCCTCTCAGTCTGTTTCACCATGCTTGGCTTCAGCAACACCCTGTTTCCATTCTGGGAGGCCGTGTCTCCCGACCGCTAACCCTAACTTGGGTCTTAACCCTAATTTTTTCTTTGGACTGAAACATTTCCCTGTCCACATGGTGTACGAACTGGCAGTATGTTATACTACGGATGGCCTACTCAGTCTGTTTTACCAATCTAGGCTTCACCAAAACCCCGGTTACATCCTGGGAAGCCAAGTCTCCCCAACCCTAACCCTAATTTGAGTCTCAGGCCTCATTTCCTTTTGGGACTGAAACGTACTGCGGTCCACAGAGTGTACCAAATGTAAGTATGGAAGACATCTTGATGCCCCACTCAGTCTGATTCAGCAAGTTAGGCTTCACCAAGGACCCGTTTCCAACCTGGGAAGCCACATCTCCCCAACCCTAACCCTAACTTGAGACTTTACCTGATTTTCTTGTTGAAATGTAACAAACCCCCATCCTCATGTTCTACTAAAAGACAGTAGGCACACAATTCATTTTGCCCTCTCAGTCTGTTTCACCATGCTTGGCTTCAGCAACACCCTGTTTCCATTCTGGGAGGCCATGTCTCCTGACAGCTAACCCTAACTTGGGTCTTAACCCTAATTTTTTCTTTGGACTGAAACATTTCCCTGTCCACATGGTGTACTAACTGGCAGTATGTTATACTCCGGATGGCCTACTCAGTCTGTTTTACCAATCTAGGCTTCGCCAAAACCCTGGTTACATCCTGGGAAGCCAAGTCTCCCCAACCCTAACCCTAATTTGAGTCTCAGGCCTAATTTCCTTTTTGGACTGAAACATACCGCCCTCCAGAGAGTGTACCAAATGTCAGTATGGAAGACATCTTGATGTCCCACTCAGTCTGATTCAGCAAGTTAGGCTTCACCAAGGACCCGTTTCCAACCTGGGAAGCCACATCTCCCCAACCCTAACCCTAACTTGATACTTTACCTGATTTTCTTGTTGAAATGTAACAACCCCCCATCCTCATGTTCTACTAAAAGACAGTAGGCACACAAATCATTTTGCCCTCTCAGTCTGTTTCACCATGCTTGGCTTCAGCAACACCCTGTTTCCATTCTGGGAGGCCATGTCTCCCGACCGCTAACCCTAACTTGGGTCTTAACCCTAATTTTTTCTTTGGACTGAAACATTTCCCTGTCCACATGGTGTACGAACTGGCAGTATGTTATACTACGGATGGCCTACTCAGTCTGTTTTACAAATCTAGGCTTCGCCAAAACCCTGGTTACATCCTGGGAAGCCAAGTCTCCCCAACCCTAACCCTAATTTGAGTCTCAGGCCTAATTTCCTTTTTGGACTGAAACATACCGCCGTCCACAGAGTGTACCAAATGTCAGTATGGAAGACATCTTGATGTCCCACTCAGTCTGATTCAGCAAGTTAGGCTTCACCAAGGACCCGTTTCCAACCTGGGAAGCCACATCTCCCCAACCCTAACCCTATCTTGAGACTTAACCTGATTTTCTTGTTGAACTGTAACAACCCCCCATCCTCATGTTCTACTAAAAGACAGTAGGCACACAATTCCTTTTACCCTCTCAGTCTGTTTCACCATGCTTGGCTTCAGCAACACCCTGTTTCCATTCTGGGAAGCCATGTCTCCTGACAGCTAACCCTAACTTGGGTCTTAACCCTAATTTTCTCTTTGGACTGAAACATGTCCCTGTCAACATGGTGTACTCACTGGCAGTATGTTATACTCCGGATGGCCTACTCAGTCTGTTTTACCAATCTAGGCTTCGCCAAAACCCTGGTTACATCCTGGGAAGCCAAGTCTCCCCAACCCTAACCCTAATTTGAGTCTCAGGCCTCATTTCCTTTTGGGACTGAAACATACCGCCGTCCACAGAGTGTACCAAATGTCAGTATGGAAGACATCTTGATGTCCCACTCAGTCTGATTCAGCAAGTTAGGCTTCACCAAGGACCCGTTTCCAACCTGGCAAGCCACATCTCCCCAACCCTAACCCTAACTTGAGACTTAACCTGATTTTCTTGTGCTAATGTAACAAACCCCCATCCTCATGTTGTACTAAAAGACAGTAGGCACACAATTCCTTTGGCCCTCTCAGTCTGTTTCACCATGCTTGGCTTCAGCAACACCCTGTTTCCATTCTGGAAAGCCATGTCTCCTGACAGCTAACCCTAACTTGGGTCTTAACCCTAATTTTCTCTTTGGACTGAAACATTTCCCTGTCCACATGGTGTACTAACTGGCAGTATGTTATACTCCGGATGGCCTACTCAGTCTGTTTTACCAATCTAGGCTTCGCCAAAACCCTGGTTACATCCTGGGAAGCCAAGTCTCCCCAACCCTAACCCTAATTTGAGTCTCAGGCCTCATTTCCTTTTTGGACTGAAACATACTGCGGTCCACAGAGTGTACCAAATGTCAGTATGGAAGACATCTTGATGTCCCACTCAGTCTGATTCAGCAAGTTAGGCTTCACCAAGGACCCGTTTCCAACCTGGGAAGCCACATCTCCCCAACCCTAACCCTAACTTGAGACTTAACCTGATTTTCTTGTGCAAATGTAACAAACCCCCATCCTCATGTTGTACTAAAAGACAGTAGGCACACAATTCCTTTGGCCCTCTCAGTCTGTTTCACCATGCTTGGCTTCAGCAACACCCTGTTTCCATTCTGGGAAGCCATGTCTCCCGACAGCTAACCCTAACTTGGGTCTTAACCCTAATTTTCTCTTTGGACTGAAACATTTCCCTGTCCACATGGTGTACTCACTGGCAGTATGTTATACTCCGGATGGCCTACTCAGTCTGTTTTACCAATCTAGGCTTCGCCAAAACCCTGGTTACATCCTGGGAAGCCAAATCTCCCCAACCCTAACCCTAATTTGAGTCTCAACCCTCATTTCCTTTTTGGACTGAAACATACCGCCGTCCACAGAGTGTACCAAATGTCAGTATGGAAGACATCTTGATGTCCCACTCAGTCTGATTCAGCAAGTTAGGCTTCACCAAGGACCCGTTTCCAACCTGGGAAGCCACATCTCCCCAACCCTAACCCTAACTTGAGACTTAACCTGATTTTCTTGTGCAAATGTAACAAACCCCCATCCTCATGTTGTACTAAAAGACAGTAGGCACACAATTCCTTTGGCCCTCTCAGTCTGTTTCACCATGCTTGGCTTCAGCAACACCCTGTTTCCATTCTGGGAAGCCATGTCTCCTGACAGCTAACCCTAACTTGGGTCTTAACCCTAATTTTCTCTTTGGACTGAAACATTTCCCTGTCCACATGGTGTACGAACTGGCAGTATGTTATACTACGGATGGCCTACTCAGTCTGTTTTACAAATCTAGGCTTCGCCAAAACCCTGGTTACATCCTGGGAAGCCAAGTCTCCCCAACCCTAACCCTAATTTGAGTCTCAGGCCTAATTTCCTTTTTGGACTGAAACATGCCGCCGTCCACAGAGTGTACCAAATGTCAGTATGGAAGACATCTTGATGTCCCACTCAGTCTGATTCAGCAAGTTAGGCTTCACCAAGGACCCGTTTCCAACCTGGGAAGCCACATCTCCCCAACCCTAACCCTAACTTGAGACTTTACCTGATTTTCTTGTGCAAATGTAACAAACCCCCATCCTCATGTTGTACTAAAAGACAGTAGGCACACAATTCCTTTGGCCCTCTCAGTCTGTTTCACCATGCTTGGCTTCAGCAACACCCTGTTTCCATTCTGGGAAGCCATGTCTCCTGACAGCTAACCCTAACTTGGGTCTTAACCCTAATTTTCTCTTTGGACTGAAACATTTCCCTGTCCACATGGTGTACTAACTGGCAGTATGTTATACTCCTGAATGCCTACTCAGTCTGTTTTACCAATCTAGGCTTCGCCAAAACCCTGGTTACATCCTGGGAAGCCAAGTCTCCCCAACCCTAACCCTAATTTGAGTCTCAGGCCTAATTTCCTTTTTGGACTGAAACATACCGCCGTCCACAGAGTGTACCAAATGTCAGTATGGAAGACATCTTGATGTCCCACTCAGTCTGATTCAGCAAGTTAGGCTTCACCAAGGACCCGTTTCCAACCTGGGAAGCCACATCTCCCCAACCCTAACCCTATCTTGAGACTTAACCTGATTTTCTTGTTGAACTGTAACAACCCCCCATCCTCATGTTCTACTAAAAGACAGTAGGCACACAATTCCTTTTACCCTCTCAGTCTGTTTCACCATGCTTGGCTTCAGCAACACCCTGTTTCCATTCTGGGAAGCCATGTCTCCTGACAGCTAACCCTAACTTGGGTCTTAACCCTAATTTTCTCTTTGGACTGAAACATGTCCCTGTCAACATGGTGTACTCACTGGCAGTATGTTATACTCCGGATGGCCTACTCAGTCAGTTTTACCAATCTAGGCTTCGCCAAAACCCTGGTTACATCCTGGGAAGCCAAGTCTCCCCAACCCTAACCCTAATTTGAGTCTCAGGCCTCATTTCCTTTTGGGACTGAAACATACCGCCGTCCACAGAGTGTACCAAATGTCAGTATGGAAGACATCTTGATGTCCCACTCAGTCTGATTCAGCAAGTTAGGCTTCACCAAGGACCCGTTTCCAACCTGGCAAGCCACATCTCCCCAACCCTAACCCTAACTTGAGACTTAACCTGATTTTCTTGTGCAAATGTAACAAACCCCCATCCTCATGTTGTACTAAAAGACAGTAGGCACACAATTCCTTTGGCCCTCTCAGTCTGTTTCACCATGCTTGGCTTCAGCAACACCCTGTTTCCATTCTGGAAAGCCATGTCTCCTGACAGCTAACCCTAACTTGGGTCTTAACCCTAATTTTCTCTTTGGACTGAAACATGTCCCTGTCAACATGGTGTACTCACTGGCAGTATGTTATACTCCGGATGGCCTACTCAGTCTGTTTTACCAATCTAGGCTTCGCCAAAACCCTGGTTACATCCTGGGAAGCCAAGTCTCCCCAACCCTAACCCTAATTTGAGTCTCAGGCCTCATTTCCTTTTGGGACTGAAACATACCGCCGTCCACAGAGTGTACCAAATGTCAGTATGGAAGACATCTTGATGTCCCACTCAGTCTGATTCAGCAAGTTAGGCTTCACCAAGGACCCGTTTCCAACCTGGCAAGCCACATCTCCCCAACCCTAACCCTAACTTGAGACTTAACCTGATTTTCTTGTGCAAATGTAACAAACCCCCATCCTCATGTTGTACTAAAAGACAGTAGGCACACAATTCCTTTGGCCCTCTCAGTCTGTTTCACCATGCTTGGCTTCAGCAACACCCTGTTTCCATTCTGGAAAGCCATGTCTCCTGACAGCTAACCCTAACTTGGGTCTTAACCCTAATTTTCTCTTTGGACTGAAACATTTCCCTGTCCACATGGTGTACTAACTGGCAGTATGTTATACTCCTGAATGCCTACTCAGTCTGTTTTACCAATCTAGGCTTCACCAAAACCCCGGTTACATCCTGGGAAGCCAAGTCTCCCCAACCCTAACCCTAATTTGAGTCTCAGGCCTCATTTCCTTTTGGGACTGAAACGTACTGCGGTCCACAGAGTGTACCAAATGTAAGTATGGAAGACATCTTGATGCCCCACTCAGTCTGATTCAGCAAGTTAGGCTTCACCAAGGACCCGTTTCCAACCTGGGAAGCCACATCTCCCCAACCCTAACCCTAACTTGAGACTTTACCTGATTTTCTTGTTGAAATGTAACAAACCCCCATCCTCATGTTCTACTAAAAGACAGTAGGCACACAATTCATTTTGCCCTCTCAGTCTGTTTCACCATGCTTGGCTTCAGCAACACCCTGTTTCCATTCTGGGAGGCCATGTCTCCTGACAGCTAACCCTAACTTGGGTCTTAACCCTAATTTTTTCTTTGGACTGAAACATTTCCCTGTCCACATGGTGTACTAACTGGCAGTATGTTATACTCCGGATGGCCTACTCAGTCTGTTTTACCAATCTAGGCTTCGCCAAAACCCTGGTTACATCCTGGGAAGCCAAGTCTCCCCAACCCTAACCCTAATTTGAGTCTCAGGCCTAATTTCCTTTTTGGACTGAAACATACCGCCCTCCAGAGAGTGTACCAAATGTCAGTATGGAAGACATCTTGATGTCCCACTCAGTCTGATTCAGCAAGTTAGGCTTCACCAAGGACCCGTTTCCAACCTGGGAAGCCACATCTCCCCAACCCTAACCCTAACTTGATACTTTACCTGATTTTCTTGTTGAAATGTAACAACCCCCCATCCTCATGTTCTACTAAAAGACAGTAGGCACACAAATCATTTTGCCCTCTCAGTCTGTTTCACCATGCTTGGCTTCAGCAACACCCTGTTTCCATTCTGGGAGGCCATGTCTCCCGACCGCTAACCCTAACTTGGGTCTTAACCCTAATTTTTTCTTTGGACTGAAACATTTCCCTGTCCACATGGTGTACGAACTGGCAGTATGTTATACTACGGATGGCCTACTCAGTCTGTTTTACAAATCTAGGCTTCGCCAAAACCCTGGTTACATCCTGGGAAGCCAAGTCTCCCCAACCCTAACCCTAATTTGAGTCTCAGGCCTAATTTCCTTTTTGGACTGAAACATACCGCCGTCCACAGAGTGTACCAAATGTCAGTATGGAAGACATCTTGATGTCCCACTCAGTCTGATTCAGCAAGTTAGGCTTCACCAAGGACCCGTTTCCAACCTGGGAAGCCACATCTCCCCAACCCTAACCCTATCTTGAGACTTAACCTGATTTTCTTGTTGAACTGTAACAACCCCCCATCCTCATGTTCTACTAAAAGACAGTAGGCACACAATTCCTTTTACCCTCTCAGTCTGTTTCACCATGCTTGGCTTCAGCAACACCCTGTTTCCATTCTGGGAAGCCATGTCTCCTGACAGCTAACCCTAACTTGGGTCTTAACCCTAATTTTCTCTTTGGACTGAAACATGTCCCTGTCAACATGGTGTACTCACTGGCAGTATGTTATACTCCGGATGGCCTACTCAGTCTGTTTTACCAATCTAGGCTTCGCCAAAACCCTGGTTACATCCTGGGAAGCCAAGTCTCCCCAACCCTAACCCTAATTTGAGTCTCAGGCCTCATTTCCTTTTGGGACTGAAACATACCGCCGTCCACAGAGTGTACCAAATGTCAGTATGGAAGACATCTTGATGTCCCACTCAGTCTGATTCAGCAAGTTAGGCTTCACCAAGGACCCGTTTCCAACCTGGCAAGCCACATCTCCCCAACCCTAACCCTAACTTGAGACTTAACCTGATTTTCTTGTGCTAATGTAACAAACCCCCATCCTCATGTTGTACTAAAAGACAGTAGGCACACAATTCCTTTGGCCCTCTCAGTCTGTTTCACCATGCTTGGCTTCAGCAACACCCTGTTTCCATTCTGGAAAGCCATGTCTCCTGACAGCTAACCCTAACTTGGGTCTTAACCCTAATTTTCTCTTTGGACTGAAACATTTCCCTGTCCACATGGTGTACTAACTGGCAGTATGTTATACTCCTGAATGCCTACTCAGTCTGTTTTACCAATCTAGGCTTCACCAAAACCCCGGTTACATCCTGGGAAGCCAAGTCTCCCCAACCCTAACCCTAATTTGAGTCTCAGGCCTCATTTCCTTTTGGGACTGAAACGTACTGCGGTCCACAGAGTGTACCAAATGTAAGTATGGAAGACATCTTGATGCCCCACTCAGTCTGATTCAGCAAGTTAGGCTTCACCAAGGACCCGTTTCCAACCTGGGAAGCCACATCTCCCCAACCCTAACCCTAACTTGAGACTTTACCTGATTTTCTTGTTGAAATGTAACAAACCCCCATCCTCATGTTCTACTAAAAGACAGTAGGCACACAATTCATTTTGCCCTCTCAGTCTGTTTCACCATGCTTGGCTTCAGCAACACCCTGTTTCCATTCTGGGAGGCCATGTCTCCTGACAGCTAACCCTAACTTGGGTCTTAACCCTAATTTTTTCTTTGGACTGAAACATTTCCCTGTCCACATGGTGTACTAACTGGCAGTATGTTATACTCCGGATGGCCTACTCAGTCTGTTTTACCAATCTAGGCTTCGCCAAAACCCTGGTTACATCCTGGGAAGCCAAGTCTCCCCAACCCTAACCCTAATTTGAGTCTCAGGCCTAATTTCCTTTTTGGACTGAAACATACCGCCCTCCAGAGAGTGTACCAAATGTCAGTATGGAAGACATCTTGATGTCCCACTCAGTCTGATTCAGCAAGTTAGGCTTCACCAAGGACCCGTTTCCAACCTGGGAAGCCACATCTCCCCAACCCTAACCCTAACTTGATACTTTACCTGATTTTCTTGTTGAAATGTAACAACCCCCCATCCTCATGTTCTACTAAAAGACAGTAGGCACACAAATCATTTTGCCCTCTCAGTCTGTTTCACCATGCTTGGCTTCAGCAACACCCTGTTTCCATTCTGGGAGGCCATGTCTCCCGACCGCTAACCCTAACTTGGGTCTTAACCCTAATTTTTTCTTTGGACTGAAACATTTCCCTGTCCACATGGTGTACGAACTGGCAGTATGTTATACTACGGATGGCCTACTCAGTCTGTTTTACCAATCTAGGCTTCGCCAAAACCCTGGTTACATCCTGGGAAGCCAAGTCTCCCCAACCCTAACCCTAATTTGAGTCTCAGGCCTAATTTCCTTTTTGGACTGAAACATACCGCCCTCCAGAGAGTGTACCAAATGTCAGTATGGAAGACATCTTGATGTCCCACTCAGTCTGATTCAGCAAGTTAGGCTTCACCAAGGACCCGTTTCCAACCTGGGAAGCCACATCTCCCCAACCCTAACCCTAACTTGATACTTTACCTGATTTTCTTGTTGAAATGTAACAACCCCCCATCCTCATGTTCTACTAAAAGACAGTAGGCACACAATTCATTTTGCCCTCTCAGTCTGTTTCACCATGCTTGGCTTCAGCAACACCCTGTTTCCATTCTGGGAGGCCGTGTCTCCCGACCGCTAACCCTAACTTGGGTCTTAACCCTAATTTTTTCTTTGGACTGAAACATTTCCCTGTCCACATGGTGTACGAACTGGCAGTATGTTATACTACGGATGGCCTACTCAGTCTGTTTTACAAATCTAGGCTTCGCCAAAACCCTGGTTACATCCTGGGAAGCCAAGTCTCCCCAACCCTAACCCTAATTTGAGTCTCAGGCCTAATTTCCTTTTTGGACTGAAACATACCGCCGTCCACAGAGTGTACCAAATGTCAGTATGGAAGACATCTTGATGTCCCACTCAGTCTGATTCAGCAAGTTAGGCTTCACCAAGGACCCGTATCCAACCTGGGAAGCCACATCTCCCCAACCCTAACCCTATCTTGAGACTTAACCTGATTTTCTTGTTGAACTGTAACAACCCCCCATCCTCATGTTCTACTAAAAGACAGTAGGCACACAATTCCTTTTACCCTCTCAGTCTGTTTCACCATGCTTGGCTTCAGCAACACCCTGTTTCCATTCTGGGAAGCCATGTCTCCTGACAGCTAACCCTAACTTGGGTCTTAACCCTAATTTTCTCTTTGGACTGAAACATGTCCCTGTCAACATGGTGTACTCACTGGCAGTATGTTATACTCCGGATGGCCTACTCAGTCTGTTTTACCAATCTAGGCTTCGCCAAAACCCTGGTTACATCCTGGGAAGCCAAGTCTCCCCAACCCTAACCCTAATTTGAGTCTCAGGCCTCATTTCCTTTTGGGACTGAAACATACCGCCGTCCACAGAGTGTACCAAATGTCAGTATGGAAGACATCTTGATGTCCCACTCAGTCTGATTCAGCAAGTTAGGCTTCACCAAGGACCCGTTTCCAACCTGGCAAGCCACATCTCCCCAACCCTAACCCTAACTTGAGACTTAACCTGATTTTCTTGTGCAAATGTAACAAACCCCCATCCTCATGTTGTACTAAAAGACAGTAGGCACACAATTCCTTTGGCCCTCTCAGTCTGTTTCACCATGCTTGGCTTCAGCAACACCCTGTTTCCATTCTGGAAAGCCATGTCTCCTGACAGCTAACCCTAACTTGGGTCTTAACCCTAATTTTCTCTTTGGACTGAAACATTTCCCTGTCCACATGGTGTACTAACTGGCAGTATGTTATACTCCTGAATGCCTACTCAGTCTGTTTTACCAATCTAGGCTTCACCAAAACCCCGGTTACATCCTGGGAAGCCAAGTCTCCCCAACCCTAACCCTAATTTGAGTCTCAGGCCTCATTTCCTTTTGGGACTGAAACGTACTGCGGTCCACAGAGTGTACCAAATGTAAGTATGGAAGACATCTTGATGCCCCACTCAGTCTGATTCAGCAAGTTAGGCTTCACCAAGGACCCGTTTCCAACCTGGGAAGCCACATCTCCCCAACCCTAACCCTAACTTGAGACTTTACCTGATTTTCTTGTTGAAATGTAACAAACCCCCATCCTCATGTTCTACTAAAAGACAGTAGGCACACAATTCATTTTGCCCTCTCAGTCTGTTTCACCATGCTTGGCTTCAGCAACACCCTGTTTCCATTCTGGGAGGCCATGTCTCCTGACAGCTAACCCTAACTTGGGTCTTAACCCTAATTTTTTCTTTGGACTGAAACATTTCCCTGTCCACATGGTGTACTAACTGGCAGTATGTTATACTCCGGATGGCCTACTCAGTCTGTTTTACCAATCTAGGCTTCGCCAAAACCCTGGTTACATCCTGGGAAGCCAAGTCTCCCCAACCCTAACCCTAATTTGAGTCTCAGGCCTAATTTCCTTTTTGGACTGAAACATACCGCCCTCCAGAGAGTGTACCAAATGTCAGTATGGAAGACATCTTGATGTCCCACTCAGTCTGATTCAGCAAGTTAGGCTTCACCAAGGACCCGTTTCCAACCTGGGAAGCCACATCTCCCCAACCCTAACCCTAACTTGATACTTTACCTGATTTTCTTGTTGAAATGTAACAACCCCCCATCCTCATGTTCTACTAAAAGACAGTAGGCACACAAATCATTTTGCCCTCTCAGTCTGTTTCACCATGCTTGGCTTCAGCAACACCCTGTTTCCATTCTGGGAGGCCATGTCTCCCGACCGCTAACCCTAACTTGGGTCTTAACCCTAATTTTTTCTTTGGACTGAAACATTTCCCTGTCCACATGGTGTACGAACTGGCAGTATGTTATACTACGGATGGCCTACTCAGTCTGTTTTACAAATCTAGGCTTCGCCAAAACCCTGGTTACATCCTGGGAAGCCAAGTCTCCCCAACCCTAACCCTAATTTGAGTCTCAGGCCTAATTTCCTTTTTGGACTGAAACATACCGCCGTCCACAGAGTGTACCAAATGTCAGTATGGAAGACATCTTGATGTCCCACTCAGTCTGATTCAGCAAGTTAGGCTTCACCAAGGACCCGTTTCCAACCTGGGAAGCCACATCTCCCCAACCCTAACCCTATCTTGAGACTTAACCTGATTTTCTTGTTGAACTGTAACAACCCCCCATCCTCATGTTCTACTAAAAGACAGTAGGCACACAATTCCTTTTACCCTCTCAGTCTGTTTCACCATGCTTGGCTTCAGCAACACCCTGTTTCCATTCTGGGAAGCCATGTCTCCTGACAGCTAACCCTAACTTGGGTCTTAACCCTAATTTTCTCTTTGGACTGAAACATGTCCCTGTCAACATGGTGTACTCACTGGCAGTATGTTATACTCCGGATGGCCTACTCAGTCTGTTTTACCAATCTAGGCTTCGCCAAAACCCTGGTTACATCCTGGGAAGCCAAGTCTCCCCAACCCTAACCCTAATTTGAGTCTCAGGCCTCATTTCCTTTTGGGACTGAAACATACCGCCGTCCACAGAGTGTACCAAATGTCAGTATGGAAGACATCTTGATGTCCCACTCAGTCTGATTCAGCAAGTTAGGCTTCACCAAGGACCCGTTTCCAACCTGGCAAGCCACATCTCCCCAACCCTAACCCTAACTTGAGACTTAACCTGATTTTCTTGTGCTAATGTAACAAACCCCCATCCTCATGTTGTACTAAAAGACAGTAGGCACACAATTCCTTTGGCCCTCTCAGTCTGTTTCACCATGCTTGGCTTCAGCAACACCCTGTTTCCATTCTGGAAAGCCATGTCTCCTGACAGCTAACCCTAACTTGGGTCTTAACCCTAATTTTCTCTTTGGACTGAAACATTTCCCTGTCCACATGGTGTACTAACTGGCAGTATGTTATACTCCGGATGGCCTACTCAGTCTGTTTTACCAATCTAGGCTTCGCCAAAACCCTGGTTACATCCTGGGAAGCCAAGTCTCCCCAACCCTAACCCTAATTTGAGTCTCAGGCCTCATTTCCTTTTTGGACTGAAACATACTGCGGTCCACAGAGTGTACCAAATGTCAGTATGGAAGACATCTTGATGTCCCACTCAGTCTGATTCAGCAAGTTAGGCTTCACCAAGGACCCGTTTCCAACCTGGGAAGCCACATCTCCCCAACCCTAACCCTAACTTGAGACTTAACCTGATTTTCTTGTGCAAATGTAACAAACCCCCATCCTCATGTTGTACTAAAAGACAGTAGGCACACAATTCCTTTGGCCCTCTCAGTCTGTTTCACCATGCTTGGCTTCAGCAACACCCTGTTTCCATTCTGGGAAGCCATGTCTCCCGACAGCTAACCCTAACTTGGGTCTTAACCCTAATTTTCTCTTTGGACTGAAACATTTCCCTGTCCACATGGTGTACTCACTGGCAGTATGTTATACTCCGGATGGCCTACTCAGTCTGTTTTACCAATCTAGGCTTCGCCAAAACCCTGGTTACATCCTGGGAAGCCAAATCTCCCCAACCCTAACCCTAATTTGAGTCTCAACCCTCATTTCCTTTTTGGACTGAAACATACCGCCGTCCACAGAGTGTACCAAATGTCAGTATGGAAGACATCTTGATGTCCCACTCAGTCTGATTCAGCAAGTTAGGCTTCACCAAGGACCCGTTTCCAACCTGGGAAGCCACATCTCCCCAACCCTAACCCTAACTTGAGACTTAACCTGATTTTCTTGTGCAAATGTAACAAACCCCCATCCTCATGTTGTACTAAAAGACAGTAGGCACACAATTCCTTTGGCCCTCTCAGTCTGTTTCACCATGCTTGGCTTCAGCAACACCCTGTTTCCATTCTGGGAAGCCATGTCTCCTGACAGCTAACCCTAACTTGGGTCTTAACCCTAATTTTCTCTTTGGACTGAAACATTTCCCTGTCCACATGGTGTACGAACTGGCAGTATGTTATACTACGGATGGCCTACTCAGTCTGTTTTACAAATCTAGGCTTCGCCAAAACCCTGGTTACATCCTGGGAAGCCAAGTCTCCCCAACCCTAACCCTAATTTGAGTCTCAGGCCTAATTTCCTTTTTGGACTGAAACATGCCGCCGTCCACAGAGTGTACCAAATGTCAGTATGGAAGACATCTTGATGTCCCACTCAGTCTGATTCAGCAAGTTAGGCTTCACCAAGGACCCGTTTCCAACCTGGGAAGCCACATCTCCCCAACCCTAACCCTAACTTGAGACTTTACCTGATTTTCTTGTGCAAATGTAACAAACCCCCATCCTCATGTTGTACTAAAAGACAGTAGGCACACAATTCCTTTGGCCCTCTCAGTCTGTTTCACCATGCTTGGCTTCAGCAACACCCTGTTTCCATTCTGGGAAGCCATGTCTCCTGACAGCTAACCCTAACTTGGGTCTTAACCCTAATTTTCTCTTTGGACTGAAACATTTCCCTGTCCACATGGTGTACTAACTGGCAGTATGTTATACTCCTGAATGCCTACTCAGTCTGTTTTACCAATCTAGGCTTCGCCAAAACCCTGGTTACATCCTGGGAAGCCAAGTCTCCCCAACCCTAACCCTAATTTGAGTCTCAGGCCTAATTTCCTTTTTGGACTGAAACATACCGCCGTCCACAGAGTGTACCAAATGTCAGTATGGAAGACATCTTGATGTCCCACTCAGTCTGATTCAGCAAGTTAGGCTTCACCAAGGACCCGTTTCCAACCTGGGAAGCCACATCTCCCCAACCCTAACCCTATCTTGAGACTTAACCTGATTTTCTTGTTGAACTGTAACAACCCCCCATCCTCATGTTCTACTAAAAGACAGTAGGCACACAATTCCTTTTACCCTCTCAGTCTGTTTCACCATGCTTGGCTTCAGCAACACCCTGTTTCCATTCTGGGAAGCCATGTCTCCTGACAGCTAACCCTAACTTGGGTCTTAACCCTAATTTTCTCTTTGGACTGAAACATGTCCCTGTCAACATGGTGTACTCACTGGCAGTATGTTATACTCCGGATGGCCTACTCAGTCAGTTTTACCAATCTAGGCTTCGCCAAAACCCTGGTTACATCCTGGGAAGCCAAGTCTCCCCAACCCTAACCCTAATTTGAGTCTCAGGCCTCATTTCCTTTTGGGACTGAAACATACCGCCGTCCACAGAGTGTACCAAATGTCAGTATGGAAGACATCTTGATGTCCCACTCAGTCTGATTCAGCAAGTTAGGCTTCACCAAGGACCCGTTTCCAACCTGGCAAGCCACATCTCCCCAACCCTAACCCTAACTTGAGACTTAACCTGATTTTCTTGTGCAAATGTAACAAACCCCCATCCTCATGTTGTACTAAAAGACAGTAGGCACACAATTCCTTTGGCCCTCTCAGTCTGTTTCACCATGCTTGGCTTCAGCAACACCCTGTTTCCATTCTGGAAAGCCATGTCTCCTGACAGCTAACCCTAACTTGGGTCTTAACCCTAATTTTCTCTTTGGACTGAAACATGTCCCTGTCAACATGGTGTACTCACTGGCAGTATGTTATACTCCGGATGGCCTACTCAGTCTGTTTTACCAATCTAGGCTTCGCCAAAACCCTGGTTACATCCTGGGAAGCCAAGTCTCCCCAACCCTAACCCTAATTTGAGTCTCAGGCCTAATTTCCTTTTTGGACTGAAACATACCGCCCTCCAGAGAGTGTACCAAATGTCAGTATGGAAGACATCTTGATGTCCCACTCAGTCTGATTCAGCAAGTTAGGCTTCACCAAGGACCCGTTTCCAACCTGGGAAGCCACATCTCCCCAACCCTAACCCTAACTTGATACTTTACCTGATTTTCTTGTTGAAATGTAACAACCCCCCATCCTCATGTTCTACTAAAAGACAGTAGGCACACAATTCATTTTGCCCTCTCAGTCTGTTTCACCATGCTTGGCTTCAGCAACACCCTGTTTCCATTCTGGGAGGCCATGTCTCCCGACCGCTAACCCTAACTTGGGTCTTAACCCTAATTTTTTCTTTGGACTGAAACATTTCCCTGTCCACATGGTGTACGAACTGGCAGTATGTTATACTACGGATGGCCTACTCAGTCTGTTTTACAAATCTAGGCTTCGCCAAAACCCTGGTTACATCCTGGGAAGCCAAGTCTCCCCAACCCTAACCCTAATTTGAGTCTCAGGCCTAATTTCCTTTTTGGACTGAAACATACCGCCGTCCACAGAGTGTACCAAATGTCAGTATGGAAGACATCTTGATGTCCCACTCAGTCTGATTCAGCAAGTTAGGCTTCACCAAGGACCCGTATCCAACCTGGGAAGCCACATCTCCCCAACCCTAACCCTATCTTGAGACTTAACCTGATTTTCTTGTTGAACTGTAACAACCCCCCATCCTCATGTTCTACTAAAAGACAGTAGGCACACAATTCCTTTTACCCTCTCAGTCTGTTTCACCATGCTTGGCTTCAGCAACACCCTGTTTCCATTCTGGGAAGCCATGTCTCCTGACAGCTAACCCTAACTTGGGTCTTAACCCTAATTTTCTCTTTGGACTGAAACATGTCCCTGTCAACATGGTGTACTCACTGGCAGTATGTTATACTCCGGATGGCCTACTCAGTCTGTTTTACCAATCTAGGCTTCGCCAAAACCCTGGTTACATCCTGGGAAGCCAAGTCTCCCCAACCCTAACCCTAATTTGAGTCTCAGGCCTCATTTCCTTTTGGGACTGAAACATACCGCCGTCCACAGAGTGTACCAAATGTAAGTATGGAAGACATCTTGATGCCCCACTCAGTCTGATTCAGCAAGTTAGGCTTCACCAAGGACCCGTTTCCAACCTGGGAAGCCACATCTCCCCAACCCTAACCCTAACTTGAGACTTTACCTGATTTTCTTGTTGAAATGTAACAACCCCCCATCCTCATGTTCTACTAAAAGACAGTAGGCACACAATTCATTTTGCCCTCTCAGTCTGTTTCACCATGCTTGGCTTCAGCAACACCCTGTTTCCATTCTGGGAGGCCATGTCTCCTGACTGCTAACCCTAAGTTGGGTCTTAACCCTAATTTTTTCTTTGGACTGAAACATTTCCCTGTCCACATGGTGTACTAACTGGCAGTATGTTATACTCCGGATGGCCTACTCAGTCTGTTTTACCAATCTAGGCTTCGCCAAAACCCTGGTTACATCCTGGGAAGCCAAGTCTCCCCAACCCTAACCCTAATTTGAGTCTCAGGCCTCATTTCCTTTTGGGACTGAAACATACCGCCCTCCAGAGAGTGTACCAAATGTCAGTATGGAAGACATCTTGATGTCCCACTCAGTCTGATTCAGCAAGTTAGGCTTCACCAAGGACCCGTTTCCAACCTGGGAAGCCACATCTCCACAACCCTAACCCTAACTTGATACTTTACCTGATTTTCTTGTTGAAATGTAACAACCCCCCATCCTCATGTTCTACTAAAAGACAGTAGGCACACAATTCCTTTTGCCCTCTCAGTCTGTTTCACCATGCTTGGCTTCAGCAACACCCTGTTTCCATTCTGGGAGGCCATGTCTCCTGACCGCTAACCCTAACTTGGGTCTTAACCCTAATTTTTTCTTTGGACTGAAACATTTCCCTGTCCACATGGTGTACTAACTGGCAGTATGTTATACTCCGGATGGCCTACTCAGTCTGTTTTACCAATCTAGGCTTCGCCAAAACCCTGGTTACATCCTGGGAAGCCAAGTCTCCCCAACCCTAACCCTAATTTGAGTCTCAGGCCTCATTTCCTTTTTGGACTGAAACATACCGCCGTCCACAGAGTGTACCAAATGTCAGTATGGAAGACATCTTGATGTCCCACTCAGTCTGATTCAGCAAGTTAGGCTTCACCAAGGACCCGTTTCCAACCTGGGAAGCCACATCTCCCCAACCCTAACCCTAACTTGAGACTTTACCTGATTTTCTTGTGCAAATGTAACAAACCCCCATCCTCATGTTGTACTAAAAGACAGTAGGTACACAATTCCTTTGGCCCTCTCAGTCTGTTTCACCATGCTTGGCTTCAGCAACACCCTGTTTCCATTCTGGGAGGCCATGTCTCCTGACAGCTAACCCTAACTTGGGTCTTAACCCTAATTTTCTCTTTGGACTGAAACATTTCCCTGTCCACATGGTGTACTAACTGGCAGTATGTTATACTCCTGAATGCCTACTCAGTCTGTTTTACCAATCTAGGCTTCACCAAAACCCTGGTTACATCCTGGGAAGCCAAGTCTCCCCAACCCTAACCCTAATTTGAATCTCAACCCTCATTTCCTTTTTGGACTGAAACATACCGCCGTCCACAGATTGTGCCAAATGTAAGTATGGAAGACATCTTGATGTCCCACTCAGTCTGATTCAGCAAGTTAAGCTTCACCAAGGACCCGTTTCCAACCTGGGAAGCCACATCTCCCCAACCCTAACCCTAACTTGAGACTTAACCTGATTTTCTTGTGCAAATGTAACAAACCCCCATCCTCATGTTGTACTAAAAGACAGTAGGCACACAATTCCTTTGGCCCTCTCAGTCTGTTTCACCATGCTTGGCTTCAGCAACACCCTGTTTCCATTCTGGGAAGCCATGTCTCCTGACAGCTAACCCTAACTTGGGTCTTAACCCTAATTTTCTCTTTGGACTGAAACATTTCCCTGTCCACATGGTGTACTAACTGGCAGTATGTTATACTCCTGAATGCCTACTCAGTCTGTTTTACCAATCTAGGCTTCACCAAAACCCCGGTTACATCCTGGGAAGCCAAGTCTCCCCAACCCTAACCCTAATTTGAGTCTCAGGCCTCATTTCCTTTTGGGACTGAAACGTACTGCGGTCCACAGAGTGTACCAAATGTAAGTATGGAAGACATCTTGATGCCCCACTCAGTCTGATTCAGCAAGTTAGGCTTCACCAAGGACCCGTTTCCAACCTGGGAAGCCACATCTCCCCAACCCTAACCCTAACTTGAGACTTTACCTGATTTTCTTGTTGAAATGTAACAACCCCCCATCCTCATGTTCTACTAAAAGACAGTAGGCACACAATTCATTTTGCCCTCTCAGTCTGTTTCACCATGCTTGGCTTCAGCAACACCCTGTTTCCATTCTGGGAGGCCATGTCTCCTGACCGCTAACCCTAAGTTGGGTCTTAACGCTAATTTTTTCTTTGGACTGAAACATTTCCCTGTCCACATGGTGTACTAACTGGCAGTATGTTATACTCCGGATGGCCTACTCAGTCTGTTTTACCAATCTAGGCTTCGCCAAAACCCTGGTTACATCCTGGGAAGCCAAGTCTCCCCAACCCTAACCCTAATTTGAGTCTCAGGCCTCATTTCCTTTTGGGACTGAAACATACCGCCCTCCAGAGAGTGTACCAAATGTCAGTATGGAAGACATCTTGATGTCCCACTCAGTCTGATTCAGCAAGTTAGGCTTCACCAAGGACCCGTTTCCAACCTGGGAAGCCACATCTCCACAACCCTAACCCTAACTTGATACTTTACCTGATTTTCTTGTTGAAATGTAACAACCCCCCATCCTCATGTTCTACTAAAAGACAGTAGGCACACAATTCCTTTTGCCCTCTCAGTCTGTTTCACCATGCTTGGCTTCAGCAACACCCTGTTTCCATTCTGGGAGGCCATGTCTCCTGACCGCTAACCCTAACTTGGGTCTTAACCCTAATTTTTTCTTTGGACTGAAACATTTCCCTGTCCACATGGTGTACTAACTGGCAGTATGTTATACTACGGATGGCCTACTCAGTCTGTTTTACCAATCTAGGCTTCGCCAAAACCCTGGTTACATCCTGGGAAGCCAAGTCTCCCCAACCCTAACCCTAATTTGAGTCTCAGGCCTCATTTCCTTTTTGGACTGAAACATACCGCCGTCCACAGAGTGCACCAAATGTCAGTATGGAAGACATCTTGATGTCCCACTCAGTCTGATTCAGCAAGTTAGGCTTCACCAAGGACCCGTTTCCAACCTGGGAAGCCACATCTCCCCAACCCTAACCCTAACTTGAGACTTTACCTGATTTTCTTGTGCAAATGTAACAAACCCCCATCCTCATGTTGTACTAAAAGACAGTAGGTACACAATTCCTTTGGCCCTCTCAGTCTGTTTCACCATGCTTGGCTTCAGCAACACCCTGTTTCCATTCTGGGAGGCCATGTCTCCTGACAGCTAACCCTAACTTGGGTCTTAACCCTAATTTTCTCTTTGGACTGAAACATTTCCCTGTCCACATGGTGTACTAACTGGCAGTATGTTATACTCCTGAATGCCTACTCAGTCTGTTTTACCAATCTAGGCTTCACCAAAACCCTGGTTACATCCTGGGAAGCCAAGTCTCCCCAACCCTAACCCTAATTTGAATCTCAACCCTCATTTCCTTTTTGGACTGAAACATACTGCCGTCCACAGATTGTGCCAAATGTAAGTATGGAAGACATCTTGATGCCCCACTCAGTCTGATTCAGGAAGTTAAGCTTCACCAAGGACCCGTTTCCAACCTGGGAAGCCACATCTCCCCAACCCTAACCCTAACTTGAGACTTAACCTGATTTTCTTGTGCAAATGTAACAAACCCCCATCCTCATGTTGTACTAAAAGACAGTAGGCACACAATTCCTTTGGCCCTCTCAGTCTGTTTCACCATGCTTGGCTTCAGCAACACCCTGTTTCCATTCTGGGAAGCCATGTCTCCTGACAGCTAACCCTAACTTGGGTCTTAACCCTAATTTTCTCTTTGGACTGAAACATTTCCCTGTCCACATGGTGTACTAACTGGCAGTATGTTATACTCCTGAATGCCTACTCAGTCTGTTTTACCAATCTAGGCTTCACCAAAACCCCGGTTACATCCTGGGAAGCCAAGTCTCCCCAACCCTAACCCTAATTTGAGTCTCAGGCCTCATTTCCTTTTGGGACTGAAACGTACTGCGGTCCACAGAGTGTACCAAATGTAAGTATGGAAGACATCTTGATGCCCCACTCAGTCTGATTCAGCAAGTTAGGCTTCACCAAGGACCCGTTTCCAACCTGGGAAGCCACATCTCCCCAACCCTAACCCTAACTTGAGACTTTACCTGATTTTCTTGTTGAAATGTAACAAACCCCCATCCTCATGTTCTACTAAAAGACAGTAGGCACACAATTCATTTTGCCCTCTCAGTCTGTTTCACCATGCTTGGCTTCAGCAACACCCTGTTTCCATTCTGGGAGGCCATGTCTCCTGACAGCTAACCCTAACTTGGGTCTTAACCCTAATTTTTTCTTTGGACTGAAACATTTCCCTGTCCACATGGTGTACTAACTGGCAGTATGTTATACTCCGGATGGCCTACTCAGTCTGTTTTACCAATCTAGGCTTCGCCAAAACCCTGGTTACATCCTGGGAAGCCAAGTCTCCCCAACCCTAACCCTAATTTGAGTCTCAGGCCTCATTTCCTTTTTGGACTGAAACATACTGCGGTCCACAGAGTGTACCAAATGTCAGTATGGAAGACATCTTGATGTCCCACTCAGTCTGATTCAGCAAGTTAGGCTTCACCAAGGACCCGTTTCCAACCTGGCAAGCCACATCTCCCCAACCCTAACCCTAACTTGAGACTTAACCTGATTTTCTTGTGCAAATGTAACAAACCCCCATCCTCATGTTGTACTAAAAGACAGTAGGCACACAATTCCTTTGGCCCTCTCAGTCTGTTTCACCATGCTTGGCTTCAGCAACACCCTGTTTCCATTCTGGGAAGCCATGTCTCCCGACAGCTAACCCTAACTTGGGTCTTAACCCTAATTTTCTCTTTGGACTGAAACATTTCCCTGTCCACATGGTGTACTCACTGGCAGTATGTTATACTCCGGATGGCCTACTCAGTCTGTTTTACCAATCTAGGCTTCGCCAAAACCCTGGTTACATCCTGGGAAGCCAAATCTCCCCAACCCTAACCCTAATTTGAGTCTCAACCCTCATTTCCTTTTTGGACTGAAACATACCGCCGTCCACAGAGTGTACCAAATGTCAGTATGGAAGACATCTTGATGTCCCACTCAGTCTGATTCAGCAAGTTAGGCTTCACCAAGGACCCGTTTCCAACCTGGGAAGCCACATCTCCCCAACCCTAACCCTAACTTGAGACTTAACCTGATTTTCTTGTGCAAATGTAACAAACCCCCATCCTCATGTTGTACTAAAAGACAGTAGGCACACAATTCCTTTGGCCCTCTCAGTCTGTTTCACCATGCTTGGCTTCAGCAACACCCTGTTTCCATTCTGGGAAGCCATGTCTCCTGACAGCTAACCCTAACTTGGGTCTTAACCCTAATTTTCTCTTTGGACTGAAACATTTCCCTGTCCACATGGTGTACGAACTGGCAGTATGTTATACTACGGATGGCCTACTCAGTCTGTTTTACAAATCTAGGCTTCGCCAAAACCCTGGTTACATCCTGGGAAGCCAAGTCTCCCCAACCCTAACCCTAATTTGAGTCTCAGGCCTAATTTCCTTTTTGGACTGAAACATGCCGCCGTCCACAGAGTGTACCAAATGTCAGTATGGAAGACATCTTGATGTCCCACTCAGTCTGATTCAGCAAGTTAGGCTTCACCAAGGACCCGTTTCCAACCTGGGAAGCCACATCTCCCCAACCCTAACCCTAACTTGAGACTTTACCTGATTTTCTTGTGCAAATGTAACAAACCCCCATCCTCATGTTGTACTAAAAGACAGTAGGCACACAATTCCTTTGGCCCTCTCAGTCTGTTTCACCATGCTTGGCTTCAGCAACACCCTGTTTCCATTCTGGGAAGCCATGTCTCCTGACAGCTAACCCTAACTTGGGTCTTAACCCTAATTTTCTCTTTGGACTGAAACATTTCCCTGTCCACATGGTGTACTAACTGGCAGTATGTTATACTCCTGAATGCCTACTCAGTCTGTTTTACCAATCTAGGCTTCGCCAAAACCCTGGTTACATCCTGGGAAGCCAAGTCTCCCCAACCCTAACCCTAATTTGAGTCTCAGGCCTAATTTCCTTTTTGGACTGAAACATACCGCCGTCCACAGAGTGTACCAAATGTCAGTATGGAAGACATCTTGATGTCCCACTCAGTCTGATTCAGCAAGTTAGGCTTCACCAAGGACCCGTTTCCAACCTGGGAAGCCACATCTCCCCAACCCTAACCCTATCTTGAGACTTAACCTGATTTTCTTGTTGAACTGTAACAACCCCCCATCCTCATGTTCTACTAAAAGACAGTAGGCACACAATTCCTTTTACCCTCTCAGTCTGTTTCACCATGCTTGGCTTCAGCAACACCCTGTTTCCATTCTGGGAAGCCATGTCTCCTGACAGCTAACCCTAACTTGGGTCTTAACCCTAATTTTCTCTTTGGACTGAAACATGTCCCTGTCAACATGGTGTACTCACTGGCAGTATGTTATACTCCGGATGGCCTACTCAGTCAGTTTTACCAATCTAGGCTTCGCCAAAACCCTGGTTACATCCTGGGAAGCCAAGTCTCCCCAACCCTAACCCTAATTTGAGTCTCAGGCCTCATTTCCTTTTGGGACTGAAACATACCGCCGTCCACAGAGTGTACCAAATGTCAGTATGGAAGACATCTTGATGTCCCACTCAGTCTGATTCAGCAAGTTAGGCTTCACCAAGGACCCGTTTCCAACCTGGAAAGCCACATCTCCCCAACCCTAACCCTAACTTGAGACTTAACCTGATTTTCTTGTGCAAATGTAACAAACCCCCATCCTCATGTTGTACTAAAAGACAGTAGGCACACAATTCCTTTGGCCCTCTCAGTCTGTTTCACCATGCTTGGCTTCAGCAACACCCTGTTTCCATTCTGGAAAGCCATGTCTCCTGACAGCTAACCCTAACTTGGGTCTTAACCCTAATTTTCTCTTTGGACTGAAACATGTCCCTGTCAACATGGTGTACTCACTGGCAGTATGTTATACTCCGGATGGCCTACTCAGTCTGTTTTACCAATCTAGGCTTCGCCAAAACCCTGGTTACATCCTGGGAAGCCAAGTCTCCCCAACCCTAACCCTAATTTGAGTCTCAGGCCTAATTTCCTTTTTGGACTGAAACATACCGCCCTCCAGAGAGTGTACCAAATGTCAGTATGGAAGACATCTTGATGTCCCACTCAGTCTGATTCAGCAAGTTAGGCTTCACCAAGGACCCGTTTCCAACCTGGGAAGCCACATCTCCCCAACCCTAACCCTAACTTGATACTTTACCTGATTTTCTTGTTGAAATGTAACAACCCCCCATCCTCATGTTCTACTAAAAGACAGTAGGCACACAATTCATTTTGCCCTCTCAGTCTGTTTCACCATGCTTGGCTTCAGCAACACCCTGTTTCCATTCTGGGAGGCCATGTCTCCCGACCGCTAACCCTAACTTGGGTCTTAACCCTAATTTTTTCTTTGGACTGAAACATTTCCCTGTCCACATGGTGTACGAACTGGCAGTATGTTATACTACGGATGGCCTACTCAGTCTGTTTTACAAATCTAGGCTTCGCCAAAACCCTGGTTACATCCTGGGAAGCCAAGTCTCCCCAACCCTAACCCTAATTTGAGTCTCAGGCCTAATTTCCTTTTTGGACTGAAACATACCGCCGTCCACAGAGTGTACCAAATGTCAGTATGGAAGACATCTTGATGTCCCACTCAGTCTGATTCAGCAAGTTAGGCTTCACCAAGGACCCGTATCCAACCTGGGAAGCCACATCTCCCCAACCCTAACCCTATCTTGAGACTTAACCTGATTTTCTTGTTGAACTGTAACAACCCCCCATCCTCATGTTCTACTAAAAGACAGTAGGCACACAATTCCTTTTACCCTCTCAGTCTGTTTCACCATGCTTGGCTTCAGCAACACCCTGTTTCCATTCTGGGAAGCCATGTCTCCTGACAGCTAACCCTAACTTGGGTCTTAACCCTAATTTTCTCTTTGGACTGAAACATGTCCCTGTCAACATGGTGTACTCACTGGCAGTATGTTATACTCCGGATGGCCTACTCAGTCTGTTTTACCAATCTAGGCTTCGCCAAAACCCTGGTTACATCCTGGGAAGCCAAGTCTCCCCAACCCTAACCCTAATTTGAGTCTCAGGCCTCATTTCCTTTTGGGACTGAAACATACCGCCGTCCACAGAGTGTACCAAATGTAAGTATGGAAGACATCTTGATGCCCCACTCAGTCTGATTCAGCAAGTTAGGCTTCACCAAGGACCCGTTTCCAACCTGGGAAGCCACATCTCCCCAACCCTAACCCTAACTTGAGACTTTACCTGATTTTCTTGTTGAAATGTAACAACCCCCCATCCTCATGTTCTACTAAAAGACAGTAGGCACACAATTCATTTTGCCCTCTCAGTCTGTTTCACCATGCTTGGCTTCAGCAACACCCTGTTTCCATTCTGGGAGGCCATGTCTCCTGACTGCTAACCCTAAGTTGGGTCTTAACCCTAATTTTTTCTTTGGACTGAAACATTTCCCTGTCCACATGGTGTACTAACTGGCAGTATGTTATACTCCGGATGGCCTACTCAGTCTGTTTTACCAATCTAGGCTTCGCCAAAACCCTGGTTACATCCTGGGAAGCCAAGTCTCCCCAACCCTAACCCTAATTTGAGTCTCAGGCCTCATTTCCTTTTGGGACTGAAACATACCGCCCTCCAGAGAGTGTACCAAATGTCAGTATGGAAGACATCTTGATGTCCCACTCAGTCTGATTCAGCAAGTTAGGCTTCACCAAGGACCCGTTTCCAACCTGGGAAGCCACATCTCCACAACCCTAACCCTAACTTGATACTTTACCTGATTTTCTTGTTGAAATGTAACAACCCCCCATCCTCATGTTCTACTAAAAGACAGTAGGCACACAATTCCTTTTGCCCTCTCAGTCTGTTTCACCATGCTTGGCTTCAGCAACACCCTGTTTCCATTCTGGGAGGCCATGTCTCCTGACCGCTAACCCTAACTTGGGTCTTAACCCTAATTTTTTCTTTGGACTGAAACATTTCCCTGTCCACATGGTGTACTAACTGGCAGTATGTTATACTCCGGATGGCCTACTCAGTCTGTTTTACCAATCTAGGCTTCGCCAAAACCCTGGTTACATCCTGGGAAGCCAAGTCTCCCCAACCCTAACCCTAATTTGAGTCTCAGGCCTAATTTCCTTTTTGGACTGAAACATACCGCCCTCCAGAGAGTGTACCAAATGTCAGTATGGAAGACATCTTGATGTCCCACTCAGTCTGATTCAGCAAGTTAGGCTTCACCAAGGACCCGTTTCCAACCTGGGAAGCCACATCTCCCCAACCCTAACCCTAACTTGAGACTTTACCTGATTTTCTTGTGCAAATGTAACAAACCCCCATCCTCATGTTGTACTAAAAGACAGTAGGTACACAATTCCTTTGGCCCTCTCAGTCTGTTTCACCATGCTTGGCTTCAGCAACACCCTGTTTCCATTCTGGGAGGCCATGTCTCCTGACAGCTAACCCTAACTTGGGTCTTAACCCTAATTTTCTCTTTGGACTGAAACATTTCCCTGTCCACATGGTGTACTAACTGGCAGTATGTTATACTCCTGAATGCCTACTCAGTCTGTTTTACCAATCTAGGCTTCACCAAAACCCTGGTTACATCCTGGGAAGCCAAGTCTCCCCAACCCTAACCCTAATTTGAATCTCAACCCTCATTTCCTTTTTGGACTGAAACATACCGCCGTCCACAGATTGTGCCAAATGTAAGTATGGAAGACATCTTGATGCCCCACTCAGTCTGATTCAGGAAGTTAAGCTTCACCAAGGACCCGTTTCCAACCTGGGAAGCCACATCTCCCCAACCCTAACCCTAACTTGAGACTTAACCTGATTTTCTTGTGCAAATGTAACAAACCCCCATCCTCATGTTGTACTAAAAGACAGTAGGCACACAATTCCTTTGGCCCTCTCAGTCTGTTTCACCATGCTTGGCTTCAGCAACACCCTGTTTCCATTCTGGGAGGCCATGTCTCCTGACCGCTAACCCTAAGTTGGGTCTTAACGCTAATTTTTTCTTTGGACTGAAACATTTCCCTGTCCACATGGTGTACTAACTGGCAGTATGTTATACTCCGGATGGCCTACTCAGTCTGTTTTACCAATCTAGGCTTCGCCAAAACCCTGGTTACATCCTGGGAAGCCAAGTCTCCCCAACCCTAACCCTAATTTGAGTCTCAGGCCTCATTTCCTTTTGGGACTGAAACATACCGCCCTCCAGAGAGTGTACCAAATGTCAGTATGGAAGACATCTTGATGTCCCACTCAGTCTGATTCAGCAAGTTAGGCTTCACCAAGGACCCGTTTCCAACCTGGGAAGCCACATCTCCACAACCCTAACCCTAACTTGATACTTTACCTGATTTTCTTGTTGAAATGTAACAACCCCCCATCCTCATGTTCTACTAAAAGACAGTAGGCACACAATTCCTTTTGCCCTCTCAGTCTGTTTCACCATGCTTGGCTTCAGCAACACCCTGTTTCCATTCTGGGAGGCCATGTCTCCTGACCGCTAACCCTAACTTGGGTCTTAACCCTAATTTTTTCTTTGGACTGAAACATTTCCCTGTCCACATGGTGTACTAACTGGCAGTATGTTATACTACGGATGGCCTACTCAGTCTGTTTTACCAATCTAGGCTTCGCCAAAACCCTGGTTACATCCTGGGAAGCCAAGTCTCCCCAACCCTAACCCTAATTTGAGTCTCAGGCCTCATTTCCTTTTTGGACTGAAACATACCGCCGTCCACAGAGTGTACCAAATGTCAGTATGGAAGACATCTTGATGTCCCACTCAGTCTGATTCAGCAAGTTAGGCTTCACCAAGGACCCGTTTCCAACCTGGGAAGCCACATCTCCCCAACCCTAACCCTAACTTGAGACTTTACCTGATTTTCTTGTGCAAATGTAACAAACCCCCATCCTCATGTTGTACTAAAAGACAGTAGGTACACAATTCCTTTGGCCCTCTCAGTCTGTTTCACCATGCTTGGCTTCAGCAATACCCTGTTTCCATTCTGGGAGGCCATGTCTCCTGACCGCTAACCCTAACTTGGGTCTTAACCCTAATTTTCTCTTTGGACTGAAACATTTCCCTGTCCACATGGTGTACTAACTGGCAGTATGTTATACTCCTGAATGCCTACTCAGTCTGTTTTACCAATCTAGGCTTCACCAAAACCCTGGTTACATCCTGGGAAGCCAAGTCTCCCCAACCCTAACCCTAATTTGAATCTCAACCCTCATTTCCTTTTTGGACTGAAACATACTGCCGTCCACAGATTGTGCCAAATGTAAGTATGGAAGACATCTTGATGCCCCACTCAGTCTGATTCAGGAAGTTAAGCTTCACCAAGGACCCGTTTCCAACCTGGGAAGCCACATCTCCCCAACCCTAACCCTAACTTGAGACTTAACCTGATTTTCTTGTGCAAATGTAACAAACCCCCATCCTCATGTTGTACTAAAAGACAGTAGGCACACAATTCCTTTGGCCCTCTCAGTCTGTTTCACCATGCTTGGCTTCAGCAACACCCTGTTTCCATTCTGGGAAGCCATGTCTCCTGACAGCTAACCCTAACTTGGGTCTTAACCCTAATTTTCTCTTTGGACTGAAACATTTCCCTGTCCACATGGTGTACTAACTGGCAGTATGTTATACTCCTGAATGCCTACTCAGTCTGTTTTACCAATCTAGGCTTCACCAAAACCCCGGTTACATCCTGGGAAGCCAAGTCTCCCCAACCCTAACCCTAATTTGAGTCTCAGGCCTCATTTCCTTTTGGGACTGAAACGTACTGCGGTCCACAGAGTGTACCAAATGTAAGTATGGAAGACATCTTGATGCCCCACTCAGTCTGATTCAGCAAGTTAGGCTTCACCAAGGACCCGTTTCCAACCTGGGAAGCCACATCTCCCCAACCCTAACCCTAACTTGAGACTTTACCTGATTTTCTTGTTGAAATGTAACAAACCCCCATCCTCATGTTCTACTAAAAGACAGTAGGCACACAATTCATTTTGCCCTCTCAGTCTGTTTCACCATGCTTGGCTTCAGCAACACCCTGTTTCCATTCTGGGAGGCCATGTCTCCTGACAGCTAACCCTAACTTGGGTCTTAACCCTAATTTTTTCTTTGGACTGAAACATTTCCCTGTCCACATGGTGTACTAACTGGCAGTATGTTATACTCCGGATGGCCTACTCAGTCTGTTTTACCAATCTAGGCTTCGCCAAAACCCTGGTTACATCCTGGGAAGCCAAGTCTCCCCAACCCTAACCCTAATTTGAGTCTCAGGCCTAATTTCCTTTTTGGACTGAAACATACCGCCCTCCAGAGAGTGTACCAAATGTCAGTATGGAAGACATCTTGATGTCCCACTCAGTCTGATTCAGCAAGTTAGGCTTCACCAAGGACCCGTTTCCAACCTGGGAAGCCACATCTCCCCAACCCTAACCCTAACTTGATACTTTACCTGATTTTCTTGTTGAACTGTAACAAACCCCCATCCTCATGTTCTACTAAAAGACAGTAGGCACACAATTCATTTTGCCCTCTCAGTCTGTTTCACCATGCTTGGCTTCAGCAACACCCTGTTTCCATTCTGGGAGGCCATGTCTCCCGACCGCTAACCCTAACTTGGGTCTTAACCCTAATTTTTTCTTTGGACTGAAACATTTCCCTGTCCACATGGTGTACGAACTGGCAGTATGTTATACTACGGATGGCCTACTCAGTCTGTTTTACAAATCTAGGCTTCGCCAAAACCCTGGTTACATCCTGGGAAGCCAAGTCTCCCCAACCCTAACCCTAATTTGAGTCTCAGGCCTAATTTCCTTTTTGGACTGAAACATACCGCCGTCCACAGAGTGTACCAAATGTCAGTATGGAAGACATCTTGATGTCCCACTCAGTCTGATTCAGCAAGTTAGGCTTCACCAAGGACCCGTTTCCAACCTGGGAAGCCACATCTCCCCAACCCTAACCCTATCTTGAGACTTAACCTGATTTTCTTGTTGAACTGTAACAACCCCCCATCCTCATGTTCTACTAAAAGACAGTAGGCACACAATTCCTTTTACCCTCTCAGTCTGTTTCACCATGCTTGGCTTCAGCAACACCCTGTTTCCATTCTGGGAAGCCATGTCTCCTGACAGCTAACCCTAACTTGGGTCTTAACCCTAATTTTCTCTTTGGACTGAAACATGTCCCTGTCAACATGGTGTACTCACTGGCAGTATGTTATACTCCGGATGGCCTACTCAGTCTGTTTTACCAATCTAGGCTTCGCCAAAACCCTGGTTACATCCTGGGAAGCCAAGTCTCCCCAACCCTAACCCTAATTTGAGTCTCAGGCCTCATTTCCTTTTGGGACTGAAACATACCGCCGTCCACAGAGTGTACCAAATGTCAGTATGGAAGACATCTTGATGTCCCACTCAGTCTGATTCAGCAAGTTAGGCTTCACCAAGGACCCGTTTCCAACCTGGCAAGCCACATCTCCCCAACCCTAACCCTAACTTGAGACTTAACCTGATTTTCTTGTGCTAATGTAACAAACCCCCATCCTCATGTTGTACTAAAAGACAGTAGGCACACAATTCCTTTGGCCCTCTCAGTCTGTTTCACCATGCTTGGCTTCAGCAACACCCTGTTTCCATTCTGGAAAGCCATGTCTCCTGACAGCTAACCCTAACTTGGGTCTTAACCCTAATTTTCTCTTTGGACTGAAACATTTCCCTGTCCACATGGTGTACTAACTGGCAGTATGTTATACTCCGGATGGCCTACTCAGTCTGTTTTACCAATCTAGGCTTCGCCAAAACCCTGGTTACATCCTGGGAAGCCAAGTCTCCCCAACCCTAACCCTAATTTGAGTCTCAGGCCTCATTTCCTTTTGGGACTGAAACGTACTGCGGTCCACAGAGTGTACCAAATGTCAGTATGGAAGACATCTTGATGTCCCACTCAGTCTGATTCATGAAGTTAGGCTTCACCAAGGACCCGTTTCCAACCTGGGAAGCCACATCTCCCCAACCCTAACCCTAACTTGATACTTTACCTGATTTTCTTGTTGAAATGTAACAACCCCCCATCCTCATGTTCTACTAAAAGACAGTAGGCACACAATTCATTTTGCCCTCTCAGTCTGTTTCACCATGCTTGGCTTCAGCAACACCCTGTTTCCATTCTGGGAGGCCATGACTCCCGACCGCTAACCCTAACTTGGGTCTTAACCCTAATTTTTTCTTTGGACTGAAACATTTCCCTGTCCACATGGTGTACGAACTGGCAGTATGTTATACTACGGATGGCCTACTCAGTCTGTTTTACAAATCTAGGCTTCGCCAAAACCCTGGTTACATCCTGGGAAGCCAAGTCTCCCCAACCCTAACCCTAATTTGAGTCTCAGGCCTAATTTCCTTTTTGGACTGAAACATACCGCCGTCCACAGAGTGTACCAAATGTCAGTATGGAAGACATCTTGATGTCCCACTCAGTCTGATTCAGCAAGTTAGGCTTCACCAAGGACCCGTTTCCAACCTGGGAAGCCACATCTCCCCAACCCTAACCCTATCTTGAGACTTAACCTGATTTTCTTGTTGAACTGTAACAACCCCCCATCCTCATGTTCTACTAAAAGACAGTAGGCACACAATTCCTTTTACCCTCTCAGTCTGTTTCACCATGCTTGGCTTCAGCAACACCCTGTTTCCATTCTGGGAAGCCATGTCTCCTGACAGCTAACCCTAACTTGGGTCTTAACCCTAATTTTCTCTTTGGACTGAAACATGTCCCTGTCAACATGGTGTACTCACTGGCAGTATGTTATACTCCGGATGGCCTACTCAGTCTGTTTTACCAATCTAGGCTTCGCCAAAACCCTGGTTACATCCTGGGAAGCCAAGTCTCCCCAACCCTAACCCTAATTTGAGTCTCAGGCCTCATTTCCTTTTGGGACTGAAACGTACTGCGGTCCACAGAGTGTACCAAATGTCAGTATGGAAGACATCTTGATGTCCCACTCAGTCTGATTCAGCAAGTTAGGCTTCACCAAGGACCCGTTTCCAACCTGGCAAGCCACATCTCCCCAACCCTAACCCTAACTTGAGACTTAACCTGATTTTCTTGTGCAAATGTAACAAACCCCCATCCTCATGTTGTACTAAAAGACAGTAGGCACACAATTCCTTTGGCCCTCTCAGTCTGTTTCACCATGCTTGGCTTCAGCAACACCCTGTTTCCATTCTGGGAAGCCATGTCTCCCGACAGCTAACCCTAACTTGGGTCTTAACCCTAATTTTCTCTTTGGACTGAAACATTTCCCTGTCCACATGGTGTACTCACTGGCAGTATGTTATACTCCGGATGGCCTACTCAGTCTGTTTTACCAATCTAGGCTTCGCCAAAACCCTGGTTACATCCTGGGAAGCC
Organism: Heloderma suspectum; assembly: GCF_057233095.1. Lineage (NCBI taxonomy): Eukaryota > Metazoa > Chordata > Lepidosauria > Squamata > Helodermatidae > Heloderma > Heloderma suspectum. The sequence goes on from NC_139461.1 coordinate 149,859,347, forward strand.
AAATCTCCCCAACCCTAACCCTAATTTGAGTCTCAACCCTCATTTCCTTTTTGGACTGAAACATACCGCCGTCCACAGAGTGTACCAAATGTCAGTATGGAAGACATCTTGATGTCCCACTCAGTCTGATTCAGCAAGTTAGGCTTCACCAAGGACCCGTTTCCAACCTGGGAAGCCACATCTCCCCAACCCTAACCCTAACTTGAGACTTTACCTGATTTTCTTGTTGAAATGTAACAACCCCCCATCCTCATGTTCTACTAAAAGACAGTAGGCACACAATTCATTTTGCCCTCTCAGTCTGTTTCACCATGCTTGGCTTCAGCAACACCCTGTTTCCATTCTGGGAGGCCATGTCTCCTGACCGCTAACCCTAAGTTGGGTCTTAACCCTAATTTTTTCTTTGGACTGAAACATTTCCCTGTCCACATGGTGTACTAACTGGCAGTATGTTATAATCCGGATGGCCTACTCAGTCTGTTTTACCAATCTAGGCTTCGCCAAAACCCTGGTTACATCCTGGGAAGCCAAGTCTCCCCAACCCTAACCCTAATTTGAGTCTCAGGCCTCATTTCCTTTTGGGACTGAAACATACCGCCCTCCAGAGAGTGTACCAAATGTCAGTATGGAAGACATCTTGATGTCCCACTCAGTCTGATTCAGCAAGTTAGGCTTCACCAAGGACCCGTTTCCAACCTGGGAAGCCACATCTCCACAACCCTAACCCTAACTTGATACTTTACCTGATTTTCTTGTTGAAATGTAACAACCCCCCATCCTCATGTTCTACTAAAAGACAGTAGGCACACAATTCCTTTTGCCCTCTCAGTCTGTTTCACCATGCTTGGCTTCAGCAACACCCTGTTTCCATTCTGGGAGGCCATGTCTCCTGACCGCTAACCCTAACTTGGGTCTTAACCCTAATTTTCTCTTTGGACTGAAACATTTCCCTGTCCACATGGTGTACTAACTGGCAGTATGTTATACTCCGGATGGCCTACTCAGTCTGTTTTACCAATCTAGGCTTCGCCAAAACCCTGGTTACATCCTGGGAAGCCAAGTCTCCCCAACCCTAACCCTAATTTGAGTCTCAGGCCTCATTTCCTTTTGGGACTGAAACGTACTGCGGTCCACAGAGTGTACCAAATGTCAGTATGGAAGACATCTTGATGTCCCACTCAGTCTGATTCAGCAAGTTAGGCTTCACCAAGGACCCGTTTCCAACCTGGCAAGCCACATCTCCCCAACCCTAACCCTAACTTGAGACTTAACCTGATTTTCTTGTGCAAATGTAACAAACCCCCATCCTCATGTTGTACTAAAAGACAGTAGGCACACAATTCCTTTGGCCCTCTCAGTCTGTTTCACCATGCTTGGCTTCAGCAACACCCTGTTTCCATTCTGGGAAGCCATGTCTCCCGACAGCTAACCCTAACTTGGGTCTTAACCCTAATTTTCTCTTTGGACTGAAACATTTCCCTGTCCACATGGTGTACTCACTGGCAGTATGTTATACTCCGGATGGCCTACTCAGTCTGTTTTACCAATCTAGGCTTCGCCAAAACCCTGGTTACATCCTGGGAAGCCAAATCTCCCCAACCCTAACCCTAATTTGAGTCTCAACCCTCATTTCCTTTTTGGACTGAAACATACCGCCGTCCACAGAGTGTACCAAATGTCAGTATGGAAGACATCTTGATGTCCCACTCAGTCTGATTCAGCAAGTTAGGCTTCACCAAGGACCCGTTTCCAACCTGGGAAGCCACATCTCCCCAACCCTAACCCTAACTTGAGACTTTACCTGATTTTCTTGTTGAAATGTAACAACCCCCCATCCTCATGTTCTACTAAAAGACAGTAGGCACACAATTCATTTTGCCCTCTCAGTCTGTTTCACCATGCTTGGCTTCAGCAACACCCTGTTTCCATTCTGGGAGGCCATGTCTCCTGACCGCTAACCCTAAGTTGGGTCTTAACCCTAATTTTTTCTTTGGACTGAAACATTTCCCTGTCCACATGGTGTACTAACTGGCAGTATGTTATAATCCGGATGGCCTACTCAGTCTGTTTTACCAATCTAGGCTTCGCCAAAACCCTGGTTACATCCTGGGAAGCCAAGTCTCCCCAACCCTAACCCTAATTTGAGTCTCAGGCCTCATTTCCTTTTGGGACTGAAACATACCGCCCTCCAGAGAGTGTACCAAATGTCAGTATGGAAGACATCTTGATGTCCCACTCAGTCTGATTCAGCAAGTTAGGCTTCACCAAGGACCCGTTTCCAACCTGGGAAGCCACATCTCCCCAACCCTAACCCTAACTTGATACTTTACCTGATTTTCTTGTTGAAATGTAACAACCCCCCATCCTCATGTTGTACTAAAAGACAGTAGGCACACAATTCCTTTGGCCCTCTCAGTCTGTTTCACCATGCTTGGCTTCAGCAACACCCTGTTTCCATTCTGGGAGGCCATGTCTCCTGACCGCTAACCCTAACTTGGGTCTTAACCCTAATTTTTTCTTTGGACTGAAACATTTCCCTGTCCACATGGTGTACTAACTGGCAGTATGTTATACTCCGGATGGCCTACTCAGTCTGTTTTACCAATCTAGGCTTCGCCAAAACCCTGGTTACATCCTGGGAAGCCAAGTCTCCCCAACCCTAACCCTAATTTGAGTCTCAGGCCTCATTTCCTTTTTGGACTGAAACATACCGCCGTCCACAGAGTGTACCAAATGTCAGTATGGAAGACATCTTGATGTCCCACTCAGTCTGATTCAGCAAGTTAGGCTTCACCAAGGACCCGTTTCCAACCTGGGAACCACATCTCCCCAACCCTAACCCTAACTTGAGACTTTACCTGATTTTCTTGTGCAAATGTAACAAACCCCCATCCTCATGTTGTACTAAAAGACAGTAGTTACACAATTCCTTTGGCCCTCTCAGTCTGTTTCACCATGCTTGGCTTCAGCAACACCCTGTTTCCATTCTGGGAAGCCATGTCTCCCGACAGCTAACCCTAACTTGGGTCTTAACCCTAATTTTCTCTTTGGACTGAAACATTTCCCTGTCCACATGGTGTACTAACTGGCAGTATGTTATACTCCTGAATGCCTACTCAGTCTGTTTTACCAATCTAGGCTTCACCAAAACCCTGGTTACATCCTGGGAAGCCAAGTCTCCCCAACCCTAACCCTAATTTGAATCTCAACCCTCATTTCCTTTTTGGACTGAAACATACCGCCGTCCACAGATTGTGCCAAATGTAAGTATGGAAGACATCTTGATGCCCCACTCAGTCTGATTCAGGAAGTTAAGCTTCACCAAGGACCCGTTTCCAACCTGGGAAGCCACATCTCCCCAACCCTAACCCTAACTTGAGACTTAACCTGATTTTCTTGTGCAAATGTAACAAACCCCCATCCTCATGTTGTACTAAAAGACAGTAGGCACACAATTCCTTTGGCCCTCTCAGTCTGTTTCACCATGCTTGGCTTCAGCAACACCCTGTTTCCATTCTGGGAAGCCATGTCTCCTGACAGCTAACCCTAACTTGGGTCTTAACCCTAATTTTCTCTTTGGACTGAAACATTTCCCTGTCCACATGGTGTACTAACTGGCAGTATGTTATACTCCTGAATGCCTACTCAGTCTGTTTTACCAATCTAGGCTTCACCAAAACCCCGGTTACATCCTGGGAAGCCAAGTCTCCCCAACCCTAACCCTAATTTGAGTCTCAGGCCTCATTTCCTTTTGGGACTGAAACGTACTGCGGTCCACAGAGTGTACCAAATGTAAGTATGGAAGACAGCTTGATGCCCCACTCAGTCTGATTCAGCAAGTTAGGCTTCACCAAGGACCCGTTTCCAACCTGGGAAGCCACATCTCCCCAACCCTAACCCTAACTTGAGACTTTACCTGATTTTCTTGTTGAAATGTAACAAACCCCCATCCTCATGTTCTACTAAAAGACAGTAGGCACACAATTCATTTTGCCCTCTCAGTCTGTTTCACCATGCTTGGCTTCAGCAACACCCTGTTTCCATTCTGGGAGGCCATGTCTCCTGACCGCTAACCCTAACTTGGGTCTTAACCCTAATTTTTTCTTTGGACTGAAACATTTCCCTGTCCACATGGTGTACGAACTGGCAGTATGTTATACTACGGATGGCCTACTCAGTCTGTTTTACCAATCTAGGCTTCGCCAAAACCCTGGTTACATCCTGGGAAGCCAAGTCTCCCCAACCCTAACCCTAATTTGAGTCTCAGGCCTAATTTCCTTTTTGGACTGAAACATACCGCCCTCCAGAGAGTGTACCAAATGTCAGTATGGAAGACATCTTGATGTCCCACTCAGTCTGATTCAGCAAGTTAGGCTTCACCAAGGACCCGTTTCCAACCTGGGAAGCCACATCTCCCCAACCCTAACCCTAACTTGATACTTTACCTGATTTTCTTGTTGAAATGTAACAACCCCCCATCCTCATGTTCTACTAAAAGACAGTAGGCACACAATTCATTTTGCCCTCTCAGTCTGTTTCACCATGCTTGGCTTCAGCAACACCCTGTTTCCATTCTGGGAGGCCATGACTCCCGACCGCTAACCCTAACTTGGGTCTTAACCCTAATTTTTTCTTTGGACTGAAACATTTCCCTGTCCACATGGTGTACGAACTGGCAGTATGTTATACTACGGATGGCCTACTCAGTCTGTTTTACCAATCTAGGCTTCGCCAAAACCCTGGTTACATCCTGGGAAGCCAAGTCTCCCCAACCCTAACCCTAATTTGAGTCTCAGGCCTAATTTCCTTTTTGGACTGAAACATACCGCCGTCCACAGAGTGTACCAAATGTCAGTATGGAAGACATCTTGATGTCCCACTCAGTCTGATTCAGCAAGTTAGGCTTCACCAAGGACCCGTTTCCAACCTGGGAAGCCACATCTCCCCAACCCTAACCCTATCTTGAGACTTAACCTGATTTTCTTGTTGAACTGTAACAACCCCCCATCCTCATGTTCTACTAAAAGACAGTAGGCACACAATTCCTTTTACCCTCTCAGTCTGTTTCACCATGCTTGGCTTCAGCAACACCCTGTTTCCATTCTGGGAAGCCATGTCTCCTGACAGCTAACCCTAACTTGGGTCTTAACCCTAATTTTCTCTTTGGACTGAAACATGTCCCTGTCAACATGGTGTACTCACTGGCAGTATGTTATACTCCGGATGGCCTACTCAGTCTGTTTTACCAATCTAGGCTTCGCCAAAACCCTGGTTACATCCTGGGAAGCCAAGTCTCCCCAACCCTAACCCTAATTTGAGTCTCAGGCCTCATTTCCTTTTGGGACTGAAACATACCGCCGTCCACAGAGTGTACCAAATGTCAGTATGGAAGACATCTTGATGTCCCACTCAGTCTGATTCAGCAAGTTAGGCTTCACCAAGGACCCGTTTCCAACCTGGCAAGCCACATCTCCCCAACCCTAACCCTAACTTGAGACTTAACCTGATTTTCTTGTGCTAATGTAACAAACCCCCATCCTCATGTTGTATTAAAAGACAGTAGGCACACAATTCCTTTGGCCCTCTCAGTCTGTTTCACCATGCTTGGCTTCAGCAACACCCTGTTTCCATTCTGGAAAGCCATGTCTCCTGACAGCTAACCCTAACTTGGGTCTTAACCCTAATTTTCTCTTTGGACTGAAACATTTCCCTGTCCACATGGTGTACTAACTGGCAGTATGTTATACTCCGGATGGCCTACTCAGTCTGTTTTACCAATCTAGGCTTCGCCAAAACCCTGGTTACATCCTGGGAAGCCAAGTCTCCCCAACCCTAACCCTAATTTGAGTCTCAGGCCTCATTTCCTTTTGGGACTGAAACGTACTGCGGTCCACAGAGTGTACCAAATGTCAGTATGGAAGACATCTTGATGTCCCACTCAGTCTGATTCAGCAAGTTAGGCTTCACCAAGGACCCGTTTCCAACCTGGCAAGCCACATCTCCCCAACCCTAACCCTAACTTGAGACTTAACCTGATTTTCTTGTGCAAATGTAACAAACCCCCATCCTCATGTTGTACTAAAAGACAGTAGGCACACAATTCCTTTGGCCCTCTCAGTCTGTTTCACCATGCTTGGCTTCAGCAACACCCTGTTTCCATTCTGGGAAGCCATGTCTCCCGACAGCTAACCCTAACTTGGGTCTTAACCCTAATTTTCTCTTTGGACTGAAACATTTCCCTGTCCACATGGTGTACTCACTGGCAGTATGTTATACTCCGGATGGCCTACTCAGTCTGTTTTACCAATCTAGGCTTCGCCAAAACCCTGGTTACATCCTGGGAAGCCAAATCTCCCCAACCCTAACCCTAATTTGAGTCTCAACCCTCATTTCCTTTTTGGACTGAAACATACCGCCGTCCACAGAGTGTACCAAATGTCAGTATGGAAGACATCTTGATGTCCCACTCAGTCTGATTCAGCAAGTTAGGCTTCACCAAGGACCCGTTTCCAACCTGGGAAGCCACATCTCCCCAACCCTAACCCTAACTTGAGACTTAACCTGATTTTCTTGTGCAAATGTAACAAACCCCCATCCTCATGTTGTACTAAAAGACAGTAGGCACACAATTCCTTTGGCCCTCTCAGTCTGTTTCACCATGCTTGGCTTCAGCAACACCCTGTTTCCATGCTGGGAAGCCATGTCTCCTGACAGCTAACCCTAACTTGGGTCTTAACCCTAATTTTCTCTTTGGACTGAAACATTTCCCTGTCCACATGGTGTACGAACTGGCAGTATGTTATACTCCGGATGGCCTACTCAGTCTGTTTTACCAATCTAGGCTTCGCCAAAACCCTGGTTACATCCTGGGAAGCCAAGTCTCCCCAACCCTAACCCTAATTTGAGTCTCAGGCCTCATTTCCTTTTGGGACTGAAACATACCGCCGTCCACAGAGTGTACCAAATGTCAGTATGGAAGACATCTTGATGTCCCACTCAGTCTGATTCAGCAAGTTAGGCTTCACCAAGGACCCGTTTCCAACCTGGCAAGCCACATCTCCCCAACCCTAACCCTAACTTGAGACTTAACCTGATTTTCTTGTGCTAATGTAACAAACCCCCATCCTCATGTTGTATTAAAAGACAGTAGGCACACAATTCCTTTGGCCCTCTCAGTCTGTTTCACCATGCTTGGCTTCAGCAACACCCTGTTTCCATTCTGGAAAGCCATGTCTCCTGACAGCTAACCCTAACTTGGGTCTTAACCCTAATTTTCTCTTTGGACTGAAACATTTCCCTGTCCACATGGTGTACTAACTGGCAGTATGTTATACTCCGGATGGCCTACTCAGTCTGTTTTACCAATCTAGGCTTCGCCAAAACCCTGGTTACATCCTGGGAAGCCAAGTCTCCCCAACCCTAACCCTAATTTGAGTCTCAGGCCTCATTTCCTTTTGGGACTGAAACGTACTGCGGTCCACAGAGTGTACCAAATGTCAGTATGGAAGACATCTTGATGTCCCACTCAGTCTGATTCAGCAAGTTAGGCTTCACCAAGGACCCGTTTCCAACCTGGCAAGCCACATCTCCCCAACCCTAACCCTAACTTGAGACTTAACCTGATTTTCTTGTGCAAATGTAACAAACCCCCATCCTCATGTTGTACTAAAAGACAGTAGGCACACAATTCCTTTGGCCCTCTCAGTCTGTTTCACCATGCTTGGCTTCAGCAACACCCTGTTTCCATTCTGGGAAGCCATGTCTCCCGACAGCTAACCCTAACTTGGGTCTTAACCCTAATTTTCTCTTTGGACTGAAACATTTCCCTGTCCACATGGTGTACTCACTGGCAGTATGTTATACTCCGGATGGCCTACTCAGTCTGTTTTACCAATCTAGGCTTCGCCAAAACCCTGGTTACATCCTGGGAAGCCAAATCTCCCCAACCCTAACCCTAATTTGAGTCTCAACCCTCATTTCCTTTTTGGACTGAAACATACCGCCGTCCACAGAGTGTACCAAATGTCAGTATGGAAGACATCTTGATGTCCCACTCAGTCTGATTCAGCAAGTTAGGCTTCACCAAGGACCCGTTTCCAACCTGGGAAGCCACATCTCCCCAACCCTAACCCTAACTTGAGACTTAACCTGATTTTCTTGTGCAAATGTAACAAACCCCCATCCTCATGTTGTACTAAAAGACAGTAGGCACACAATTCCTTTGGCCCTCTCAGTCTGTTTCACCATGCTTGGCTTCAGCAACACCCTGTTTCCATTCTGGGAAGCCATGTCTCCTGACAGCTAACCCTAACTTGGGTCTTAACCCTAATTTTCTCTTTGGACTGAAACATTTCCCTGTCCACATGGTGTACGAACTGGCAGTATGTTATACTACGGATGGCCTACTCAGTCTGTTTTACAAATCTAGGCTTCGCCAAAACCCTGGTTACATCCTGGGAAGCCAAGTCTCCCCAACCCTAACCCTAATTTGAGTCTCAGGCCTAATTTCCTTTTTGGACTGAAACATGCCGCCGTCCACAGAGTGTACCAAATGTCAGTATGGAAGACATCTTGATGTCCCACTCAGTCTGATTCAGCAAGTTAGGCTTCACCAAGGACCCGTTTCCAACCTGGGAAGCCACATCTCCCCAACCCTAACCCTAACTTGAGACTTTACCTGATTTTCTTGTGCAAATGTAACAAACCCCCATCCTCATGTTGTACTAAAAGACAGTAGGCACACAATTCCTTTGGCCCTCTCAGTCTGTTTCACCATGCTTGGCTTCAGCAACACCCTGTTTCCATTCTGGAAAGCCATGTCTCCTGACAGCTAACCCTAACTTGGGTCTTAACCCTAATTTTCTCTTTGTACTGAAACATGTCCCTGTCAACATGGTGTACTCACTGGCAGTATGTTATACTCCGGATGGCCTACTCAGTCTGTTTTACCAATCTAGGCTTCGCCAAAACCCTGGTTACATCCTGGGAAGCCAAGTCTCCCCAACCCTAACCCTAATTTGAGTCTCAGGCCTAATTTCCTTTTTGGACTGAAACATACCGCCCTCCAGAGAGTGTACCAAATGTCAGTATGGAAGACATCTTGATGTCCCACTCAGTCTGATTCAGCAAGTTAGGCTTCACCAAGGACCCGTTTCCAACCTGGGAAGCCACATCTCCCCAACCCTAACCCTAACTTGATACTTTACCTGATTTTCTTGTTGAAATGTAACAACCCCCCATCCTCATGTTCTACTAAAAGACAGTAGGCACACAATTCATTTTGCCCTCTCAGTCTGTTTCACCATGCTTGGCTTCAGCAACACCCTGTTTCCATTCTGGGAGGCCATGTCTCCCGACCGCTAACCCTAACTTGGGTCTTAACCCTAATTTTTTCTTTGGACTGAAACATTTCCCTGTCCACATGGTGTACGAACTGGCAGTATGTTATACTACGGATGGCCTACTCAGTCTGTTTTACAAATCTAGGCTTCGCCAAAACCCTGGTTACATCCTGGGAAGCCAAGTCTCCCCAACCCTAACCCTAATTTGAGTCTCAGGCCTAATTTCCTTTTTGGACTGAAACATACCGCCGTCCACAGAGTGTACCAAATGTCAGTATGGAAGACATCTTGATGTCCCACTCAGTCTGATTCAGCAAGTTAGGCTTCACCAAGGACCCGTATCCAACCTGGGAAGCCACATCTCCCCAACCCTAACCCTATCTTGAGACTTAACCTGATTTTCTTGTTGAACTGTAACAACCCCCCATCCTCATGTTCTACTAAAAGACAGTAGGCACACAATTCCTTTTACCCTCTCAGTCTGTTTCACCATGCTTGGCTTCAGCAACACCCTGTTTCCATTCTGGGAAGCCATGTCTCCTGACAGCTAACCCTAACTTGGGTCTTAACCCTAATTTTCTCTTTGGACTGAAACATGTCCCTGTCAACATGGTGTACTCACTGGCAGTATGTTATACTCCGGATGGCCTACTCAGTCTGTTTTACCAATCTAGGCTTCGCCAAAACCCTGGTTACATCCTGGGAAGCCAAGTCTCCCCAACCCTAACCCTAATTTGAGTCTCAGGCCTCATTTCCTTTTGGGACTGAAACATACCGCCGTCCACAGAGTGTACCAAATGTAAGTATGGAAGACATCTTGATGCCCCACTCAGTCTGATTCAGCAAGTTAGGCTTCACCAAGGACCCGTTTCCAACCTGGGAAGCCACATCTCCCCAACCCTAACCCTAACTTGAGACTTTACCTGATTTTCTTGTTGAAATGTAACAACCCCCCATCCTCATGTTCTACTAAAAGACAGTAGGCACACAATTCATTTTGCCCTCTCAGTCTGTTTCACCATGCTTGGCTTCAGCAACACCCTGTTTCCATTCTGGGAGGCCATGTCTCCTGACTGCTAACCCTAAGTTGGGTCTTAACCCTAATTTTTTCTTTGGACTGAAACATTTCCCTGTCCACATGGTGTACTAACTGGCAGTATGTTATACTCCGGATGGCCTACTCAGTCTGTTTTACCAATCTAGGCTTCGCCAAAACCCTGGTTACATCCTGGGAAGCCAAGTCTCCCCAACCCTAACCCTAATTTGAGTCTCAGGCCTCATTTCCTTTTGGGACTGAAACATACCGCCCTCCAGAGAGTGTACCAAATGTCAGTATGGAAGACATCTTGATGTCCCACTCAGTCTGATTCAGCAAGTTAGGCTTCACCAAGGACCCGTTTCCAACCTGGGAAGCCACATCTCCACAACCCTAACCCTAACTTGATACTTTACCTGATTTTCTTGTTGAAATGTAACAACCCCCCATCCTCATGTTCTACTAAAAGACAGTAGGCACACAATTCCTTTTGCCCTCTCAGTCTGTTTCACCATGCTTGGCTTCAGCAACACCCTGTTTCCATTCTGGGAGGCCATGTCTCCTGACCGCTAACCCTAACTTGGGTCTTAACCCTAATTTTTTCTTTGGACTGAAACATTTCCCTGTCCACATGGTGTACTAACTGGCAGTATGTTATACTCCGGATGGCCTACTCAGTCTGTTTTACCAATCTAGGCTTCGCCAAAACCCTGGTTACATCCTGGGAAGCCAAGTCTCCCCAACCCTAACCCTAATTTGAGTCTCAGGCCTCATTTCCTTTTTGGACTGAAACATACCGCCGTCCACAGAGTGTACCAAATGTCAGTATGGAAGACATCTTGATGTCCCACTCAGTCTGATTCAGCAAGTTAGGCTTCACCAAGGACCCGTTTCCAACCTGGGAAGCCACATCTCCCCAACCCTAACCCTAACTTGAGACTTTACCTGATTTTCTTGTGCAAATGTAACAAACCCCCATCCTCATGTTGTACTAAAAGACAGTAGGTACACAATTCCTTTGGCCCTCTCAGTCTGTTTCACCATGCTTGGCTTCAGCAACACCCTGTTTCCATTCTGGGAGGCCATGTCTCCTGACAGCTAACCCTAACTTGGGTCTTAACCCTAATTTTCTCTTTGGACTGAAACATTTCCCTGTCCACATGGTGTACTAACTGGCAGTATGTTATACTCCTGAATGCCTACTCAGTCTGTTTTACCAATCTAGGCTTCACCAAAACCCTGGTTACATCCTGGGAAGCCAAGTCTCCCCAACCCTAACCCTAATTTGAATCTCAACCCTCATTTCCTTTTTGGACTGAAACATACTGCCGTCCACAGATTGTGCCAAATGTAAGTATGGAAGACATCTTGATGCCCCACTCAGTCTGATTCAGGAAGTTAAGCTTCACCAAGGACCCGTTTCCAACCTGGGAAGCCACATCTCCCCAACCCTAACCCTAACTTGAGACTTAACCTGATTTTCTTGTGCAAATGTAACAAACCCCCATCCTCATGTTGTACTAAAAGACAGTAGGCACACAATTCCTTTGGCCCTCTCAGTCTGTTTCACCATGCTTGGCTTCAGCAACACCCTGTTTCCATTCTGGGAAGCCATGTCTCCTGACAGCTAACCCTAACTTGGGTCTTAACCCTAATTTTCTCTTTGGACTGAAACATTTCCCTGTCCACATGGTGTACTAACTGGCAGTATGTTATACTCCTGAATGCCTACTCAGTCTGTTTTACCAATCTAGGCTTCACCAAAACCCCGGTTACATCCTGGGAAGCCAAGTCTCCCCAACCCTAACCCTAATTTGAGTCTCAGGCCTCATTTCCTTTTGGGACTGAAACGTACTGCGGTCCACAGAGTGTACCAAATGTAAGTATGGAAGACATCTTGATGCCCCACTCAGTCTGATTCAGCAAGTTAGGCTTCACCAAGGACCCGTTTCCAACCTGGGAAGCCACATCTCCCCAACCCTAACCCTAACTTGAGACTTTACCTGATTTTCTTGTTGAAATGTAACAAACCCCCATCCTCATGTTCTACTAAAAGACAGTAGGCACACAATTCATTTTGCCCTCTCAGTCTGTTTCACCATGCTTGGCTTCAGCAACACCCTGTTTCCATTCTGGGAGGCCATGTCTCCTGACAGCTAACCCTAACTTGGGTCTTAACCCTAATTTTTTCTTTGGACTGAAACATTTCCCTGTCCACATGGTGTACTAACTGGCAGTATGTTATACTCCGGATGGCCTACTCAGTCTGTTTTACCAATCTAGGCTTCGCCAAAACCCTGGTTACATCCTGGGAAGCCAAGTCTCCCCAACCCTAACCCTAATTTGAGTCTCAGGCCTAATTTCCTTTTTGGACTGAAACATACCGCCCTCCAGAGAGTGTACCAAATGTCAGTATGGAAGACATCTTGATGTCCCACTCAGTCTGATTCAGCAAGTTAGGCTTCACCAAGGACCCGTTTCCAACCTGGGAAGCCACATCTCCCCAACCCTAACCCTAACTTGATACTTTACCTGATTTTCTTGTTGAACTGTAACAAACCCCCATCCTCATGTTCTACTAAAAGACAGTAGGCACACAATTCATTTTGCCCTCTCAGTCTGTTTCACCATGCTTGGCTTCAGCAACACCCTGTTTCCATTCTGGGAGGCCATGTCTCCCGACCGCTAACCCTAACTTGGGTCTTAACCCTAATTTTTTCTTTGGACTGAAACATTTCCCTGTCCACATGGTGTACGAACTGGCAGTATGTTATACTACGGATGGCCTACTCAGTCTGTTTTACAAATCTAGGCTTCGCCAAAACCCTGGTTACATCCTGGGAAGCCAAGTCTCCCCAACCCTAACCCTAATTTGAGTCTCAGGCCTAATTTCCTTTTTGGACTGAAACATACCGCCGTCCACAGAGTGTACCAAATGTCAGTATGGAAGACATCTTGATGTCCCACTCAGTCTGATTCAGCAAGTTAGGCTTCACCAAGGACCCGTTTCCAACCTGGGAAGCCACATCTCCCCAACCCTAACCCTATCTTGAGACTTAACCTGATTTTCTTGTTGAACTGTAACAACCCCCCATCCTCATGTTCTACTAAAAGACAGTAGGCACACAATTCCTTTTACCCTCTCAGTCTGTTTCACCATGCTTGGCTTCAGCAACACCCTGTTTCCATTCTGGGAAGCCATGTCTCCTGACAGCTAACCCTAACTTGGGTCTTAACCCTAATTTTCTCTTTGGACTGAAACATGTCCCTGTCAACATGGTGTACTCACTGGCAGTATGTTATACTCCGGATGGCCTACTCAGTCTGTTTTACCAATCTAGGCTTCGCCAAAACCCTGGTTACATCCTGGGAAGCCAAGTCTCCCCAACCCTAACCCTAATTTGAGTCTCAGGCCTCATTTCCTTTTGGGACTGAAACATACCGCCGTCCACAGAGTGTACCAAATGTCAGTATGGAAGACATCTTGATGTCCCACTCAGTCTGATTCAGCAAGTTAGGCTTCACCAAGGACCCGTTTCCAACCTGGCAAGCCACATCTCCCCAACCCTAACCCTAACTTGAGACTTAACCTGATTTTCTTGTGCTAATGTAACAAACCCCCATCCTCATGTTGTACTAAAAGACAGTAGGCACACAATTCCTTTGGCCCTCTCAGTCTGTTTCACCATGCTTGGCTTCAGCAACACCCTGTTTCCATTCTGGAAAGCCATGTCTCCTGACAGCTAACCCTAACTTGGGTCTTAACCCTAATTTTCTCTTTGGACTGAAACATTTCCCTGTCCACATGGTGTACTAACTGGCAGTATGTTATACTCCGGATGGCCTACTCAGTCTGTTTTACCAATCTAGGCTTCGCCAAAACCCTGGTTACATCCTGGGAAGCCAAGTCTCCCCAACCCTAACCCTAATTTGAGTCTCAGGCCTCATTTCCTTTTGGGACTGAAACGTACTGCGGTCCACAGAGTGTACCAAATGTCAGTATGGAAGACATCTTGATGTCCCACTCAGTCTGATTCATGAAGTTAGGCTTCACCAAGGACCCGTTTCCAACCTGGGAAGCCACATCTCCCCAACCCTAACCCTAACTTGATACTTTACCTGATTTTCTTGTTGAAATGTAACAACCCCCCATCCTCATGTTCTACTAAAAGACAGTAGGCACACAATTCATTTTGCCCTCTCAGTCTGTTTCACCATGCTTGGCTTCAGCAACACCCTGTTTCCATTCTGGGAGGCCATGACTCCCGACCGCTAACCCTAACTTGGGTCTTAACCCTAATTTTTTCTTTGGACTGAAACATTTCCCTGTCCACATGGTGTACGAACTGGCAGTATGTTATACTACGGATGGCCTACTCAGTCTGTTTTACAAATCTAGGCTTCGCCAAAACCCTGGTTACATCCTGGGAAGCCAAGTCTCCCCAACCCTAACCCTAATTTGAGTCTCAGGCCTAATTTCCTTTTTGGACTGAAACATACCGCCGTCCACAGAGTGTACCAAATGTCAGTATGGAAGACATCTTGATGTCCCACTCAGTCTGATTCAGCAAGTTAGGCTTCACCAAGGACCCGTTTCCAACCTGGGAAGCCACATCTCCCCAACCCTAACCCTATCTTGAGACTTAACCTGATTTTCTTGTTGAACTGTAACAACCCCCCATCCTCATGTTCTACTAAAAGACAGTAGGCACACAATTCCTTTTACCCTCTCAGTCTGTTTCACCATGCTTGGCTTCAGCAACACCCTGTTTCCATTCTGGGAAGCCATGTCTCCTGACAGCTAACCCTAACTTGGGTCTTAACCCTAATTTTCTCTTTGGACTGAAACATGTCCCTGTCAACATGGTGTACTCACTGGCAGTATGTTATACTCCGGATGGCCTACTCAGTCTGTTTTACCAATCTAGGCTTCGCCAAAACCCTGGTTACATCCTGGGAAGCCAAGTCTCCCCAACCCTAACCCTAATTTGAGTCTCAGGCCTCATTTCCTTTTGGGACTGAAACGTACTGCGGTCCACAGAGTGTACCAAATGTCAGTATGGAAGACATCTTGATGTCCCACTCAGTCTGATTCAGCAAGTTAGGCTTCACCAAGGACCCGTTTCCAACCTGGCAAGCCACATCTCCCCAACCCTAACCCTAACTTGAGACTTAACCTGATTTTCTTGTGCAAATGTAACAAACCCCCATCCTCATGTTGTACTAAAAGACAGTAGGCACACAATTCCTTTGGCCCTCTCAGTCTGTTTCACCATGCTTGGCTTCAGCAACACCCTGTTTCCATTCTGGGAAGCCATGTCTCCCGACAGCTAACCCTAACTTGGGTCTTAACCCTAATTTTCTCTTTGGACTGAAACATTTCCCTGTCCACATGGTGTACTCACTGGCAGTATGTTATACTCCGGATGGCCTACTCAGTCTGTTTTACCAATCTAGGCTTCGCCAAAACCCTGGTTACATCCTGGGAAGCCAAATCTCCCCAACCCTAACCCTAATTTGAGTCTCAACCCTCATTTCCTTTTTGGACTGAAACATACCGCCGTCCACAGAGTGTACCAAATGTCAGTATGGAAGACATCTTGATGTCCCACTCAGTCTGATTCAGCAAGTTAGGCTTCACCAAGGACCCGTTTCCAACCTGGGAAGCCACATCTCCCCAACCCTAACCCTAACTTGAGACTTTACCTGATTTTCTTGTTGAAATGTAACAACCCCCCATCCTCATGTTCTACTAAAAGACAGTAGGCACACAATTCATTTTGCCCTCTCAGTCTGTTTCACCATGCTTGGCTTCAGCAACACCCTGTTTCCATTCTGGGAGGCCATGTCTCCTGACCGCTAACCCTAAGTTGGGTCTTAACCCTAATTTTTTCTTTGGACTGAAACATTTCCCTGTCCACATGGTGTACTAACTGGCAGTATGTTATAATCCGGATGGCCTACTCAGTCTGTTTTACCAATCTAGGCTTCGCCAAAACCCTGGTTACATCCTGGGAAGCCAAGTCTCCCCAACCCTAACCCTAATTTGAGTCTCAGGCCTCATTTCCTTTTGGGACTGAAACATACCGCCCTCCAGAGAGTGTACCAAATGTCAGTATGGAAGACATCTTGATGTCCCACTCAGTCTGATTCAGCAAGTTAGGCTTCACCAAGGACCCGTTTCCAACCTGGGAAGCCACATCTCCACAACCCTAACCCTAACTTGATACTTTACCTGATTTTCTTGTTGAAATGTAACAACCCCCCATCCTCATGTTCTACTAAAAGACAGTAGGCACACAATTCCTTTTGCCCTCTCAGTCTGTTTCACCATGCTTGGCTTCAGCAACACCCTGTTTCCATTCTGGGAGGCCATGTCTCCTGACCGCTAACCCTAACTTGGGTCTTAACCCTAATTTTCTCTTTGGACTGAAACATTTCCCTGTCCACATGGTGTACTAACTGGCAGTATGTTATACTCCGGATGGCCTACTCAGTCTGTTTTACCAATCTAGGCTTCGCCAAAACCCTGGTTACATCCTGGGAAGCCAAGTCTCCCCAACCCTAACCCTAATTTGAGTCTCAGGCCTCATTTCCTTTTGGGACTGAAACGTACTGCGGTCCACAGAGTGTACCAAATGTCAGTATGGAAGACATCTTGATGTCCCACTCAGTCTGATTCAGCAAGTTAGGCTTCACCAAGGACCCGTTTCCAACCTGGCAAGCCACATCTCCCCAACCCTAACCCTAACTTGAGACTTAACCTGATTTTCTTGTGCAAATGTAACAAACCCCCATCCTCATGTTGTACTAAAAGACAGTAGGCACACAATTCCTTTGGCCCTCTCAGTCTGTTTCACCATGCTTGGCTTCAGCAACACCCTGTTTCCATTCTGGGAAGCCATGTCTCCCGACAGCTAACCCTAACTTGGGTCTTAACCCTAATTTTCTCTTTGGACTGAAACATTTCCCTGTCCACATGGTGTACTCACTGGCAGTATGTTATACTCCGGATGGCCTACTCAGTCTGTTTTACCAATCTAGGCTTCGCCAAAACCCTGGTTACATCCTGGGAAGCCAAATCTCCCCAACCCTAACCCTAATTTGAGTCTCAACCCTCATTTCCTTTTTGGACTGAAACATACCGCCGTCCACAGAGTGTACCAAATGTCAGTATGGAAGACATCTTGATGTCCCACTCAGTCTGATTCAGCAAGTTAGGCTTCACCAAGGACCCGTTTCCAACCTGGGAAGCCACATCTCCCCAACCCTAACCCTAACTTGAGACTTTACCTGATTTTCTTGTTGAAATGTAACAACCCCCCATCCTCATGTTCTACTAAAAGACAGTAGGCACACAATTCATTTTGCCCTCTCAGTCTGTTTCACCATGCTTGGCTTCAGCAACACCCTGTTTCCATTCTGGGAGGCCATGTCTCCTGACCGCTAACCCTAAGTTGGGTCTTAACCCTAATTTTTTCTTTGGACTGAAACATTTCCCTGTCCACATGGTGTACTAACTGGCAGTATGTTATAATCCGGATGGCCTACTCAGTCTGTTTTACCAATCTAGGCTTCGCCAAAACCCTGGTTACATCCTGGGAAGCCAAGTCTCCCCAACCCTAACCCTAATTTGAGTCTCAGGCCTCATTTCCTTTTGGGACTGAAACATACCGCCCTCCAGAGAGTGTACCAAATGTCAGTATGGAAGACATCTTGATGTCCCACTCAGTCTGATTCAGCAAGTTAGGCTTCACCAAGGACCCGTTTCCAACCTGGGAAGCCACATCTCCCCAACCCTAACCCTAACTTGATACTTTACCTGATTTTCTTGTTGAAATGTAACAACCCCCCATCCTCATGTTGTACTAAAAGACAGTAGGCACACAATTCCTTTGGCCCTCTCAGTCTGTTTCACCATGCTTGGCTTCAGCAACACCCTGTTTCCATTCTGGGAGGCCATGTCTCCTGACCGCTAACCCTAACTTGGGTCTTAACCCTAATTTTTTCTTTGGACTGAAACATTTCCCTGTCCACATGGTGTACTAACTGGCAGTATGTTATACTCCGGATGGCCTACTCAGTCTGTTTTACCAATCTAGGCTTCGCCAAAACCCTGGTTACATCCTGGGAAGCCAAGTCTCCCCAACCCTAACCCTAATTTGAGTCTCAGGCCTCATTTCCTTTTTGGACTGAAACATACCGCCGTCCACAGAGTGTACCAAATGTCAGTATGGAAGACATCTTGATGTCCCACTCAGTCTGATTCAGCAAGTTAGGCTTCACCAAGGACCCGTTTCCAACCTGGGAAGCCACATCTCCCCAACCCTAACCCTAACTTGAGACTTTACCTGATTTTCTTGTGCAAATGTAACAAACCCCCATCCTCATGTTGTACTAAAAGACAGTAGTTACACAATTCCTTTGGCCCTCTCAGTCTGTTTCACCATGCTTGGCTTCAGCAACACCCTGTTTCCATTCTGGGAGGCCATGTCTCCTGACAGCTAACCCTAACTTGGGTCTTAACCCTAATTTTCTCTTTGGACTGAAACATTTCCCTGTCCACATGGTGTACTAACTGGCAGTATGTTATACTCCTGAATGCCTACTCAGTCTGTTTTACCAATCTAGGCTTCACCAAAACCCTGGTTACATCCTGGGAAGCCAAGTCTCCCCAACCCTAACCCTAATTTGAATCTCAACCCTCATTTCCTTTTTGGACTGAAACATACCGCCGTCCACAGATTGTGCCAAATGTAAGTATGGAAGACATCTTGATGCCCCACTCAGTCTGATTCAGGAAGTTAAGCTTCACCAAGGACCCGTTTCCAACCTGGGAAGCCACATCTCCCCAACCCTAACCCTAACTTGAGACTTAACCTGATTTTCTTGTGCAAATGTAACAAACCCCCATCCTCATGTTGTACTAAAAGACAGTAGGCACACAATTCCTTTGGCCCTCTCAGTCTGTTTCACCATGCTTGGCTTCAGCAACACCCTGTTTCCATTCTGGGAAGCCATGTCTCCTGACAGCTAACCCTAACTTGGGTCTTAACCCTAATTTTCTCTTTGGACTGAAACATTTCCCTGTCCACATGGTGTACTAACTGGCAGTATGTTATACTCCTGAATGCCTACTCAGTCTGTTTTACCAATCTAGGCTTCACCAAAACCCCGGTTACATCCTGGGAAGCCAAGTCTCCCCAACCCTAACCCTAATTTGAGTCTCAGGCCTCATTTCCTTTTGGGACTGAAACGTACTGCGGTCCACAGAGTGTACCAAATGTAAGTATGGAAGACAGCTTGATGCCCCACTCAGTCTGATTCAGCAAGTTAGGCTTCACCAAGGACCCGTTTCCAACCTGGGAAGCCACATCTCCCCAACCCTAACCCTAACTTGAGACTTTACCTGATTTTCTTGTTGAAATGTAACAAACCCCCATCCTCATGTTCTACTAAAAGACAGTAGGCACACAATTCATTTTGCCCTCTCAGTCTGTTTCACCATGCTTGGCTTCAGCAACACCCTGTTTCCATTCTGGGAGGCCATGTCTCCTGACCGCTAACCCTAACTTGGGTCTTAACCCTAATTTTTTCTTTGGACTGAAACATTTCCCTGTCCACATGGTGTACGAACTGGCAGTATGTTATACTACGGATGGCCTACTCAGTCTGTTTTACCAATCTAGGCTTCGCCAAAACCCTGGTTACATCCTGGGAAGCCAAGTCTCCCCAACCCTAACCCTAATTTGAGTCTCAGGCCTAATTTCCTTTTTGGACTGAAACATACCGCCCTCCAGAGAGTGTACCAAATGTCAGTATGGAAGACATCTTGATGTCCCACTCAGTCTGATTCAGCAAGTTAGGCTTCACCAAGGACCCGTTTCCAACCTGGGAAGCCACATCTCCCCAACCCTAACCCTAACTTGATACTTTACCTGATTTTCTTGTTGAAATGTAACAACCCCCCATCCTCATGTTCTACTAAAAGACAGTAGGCACACAATTCATTTTGCCCTCTCAGTCTGTTTCACCATGCTTGGCTTCAGCAACACCCTGTTTCCATTCTGGGAGGCCATGACTCCCGACCGCTAACCCTAACTTGGGTCTTAACCCTAATTTTTTCTTTGGACTGAAACATTTCCCTGTCCACATGGTGTACGAACTGGCAGTATGTTATACTACGGATGGCCTACTCAGTCTGTTTTACCAATCTAGGCTTCGCCAAAACCCTGGTTACATCCTGGGAAGCCAAGTCTCCCCAACCCTAACCCTAATTTGAGTCTCAGGCCTAATTTCCTTTTTGGACTGAAACATACCGCCGTCCACAGAGTGTACCAAATGTCAGTATGGAAGACATCTTGATGTCCCACTCAGTCTGATTCAGCAAGTTAGGCTTCACCAAGGACCCGTTTCCAACCTGGGAAGCCACATCTCCCCAACCCTAACCCTATCTTGAGACTTAACCTGATTTTCTTGTTGAACTGTAACAACCCCCCATCCTCATGTTCTACTAAAAGACAGTAGGCACACAATTCCTTTTACCCTCTCAGTCTGTTTCACCATGCTTGGCTTCAGCAACACCCTGTTTCCATTCTGGGAAGCCATGTCTCCTGACAGCTAACCCTAACTTGGGTCTTAACCCTAATTTTCTCTTTGGACTGAAACATGTCCCTGTCAACATGGTGTACTCACTGGCAGTATGTTATACTCCGGATGGCCTACTCAGTCTGTTTTACCAATCTAGGCTTCGCCAAAACCCTGGTTACATCCTGGGAAGCCAAGTCTCCCCAACCCTAACCCTAATTTGAGTCTCAGGCCTCATTTCCTTTTGGGACTGAAACATACCGCCGTCCACAGAGTGTACCAAATGTCAGTATGGAAGACATCTTGATGTCCCACTCAGTCTGATTCAGCAAGTTAGGCTTCACCAAGGACCCGTTTCCAACCTGGCAAGCCACATCTCCCCAACCCTAACCCTAACTTGAGACTTAACCTGATTTTCTTGTGCTAATGTAACAAACCCCCATCCTCATGTTGTATTAAAAGACAGTAGGCACACAATTCCTTTGGCCCTCTCAGTCTGTTTCACCATGCTTGGCTTCAGCAACACCCTGTTTCCATTCTGGAAAGCCATGTCTCCTGACAGCTAACCCTAACTTGGGTCTTAACCCTAATTTTCTCTTTGGACTGAAACATTTCCCTGTCCACATGGTGTACTAACTGGCAGTATGTTATACTCCGGATGGCCTACTCAGTCTGTTTTACCAATCTAGGCTTCGCCAAAACCCTGGTTACATCCTGGGAAGCCAAGTCTCCCCAACCCTAACCCTAATTTGAGTCTCAGGCCTCATTTCCTTTTGGGACTGAAACGTACTGCGGTCCACAGAGTGTACCAAATGTCAGTATGGAAGACATCTTGATGTCCCACTCAGTCTGATTCAGCAAGTTAGGCTTCACCAAGGACCCGTTTCCAACCTGGCAAGCCACATCTCCCCAACCCTAACCCTAACTTGAGACTTAACCTGATTTTCTTGTGCAAATGTAACAAACCCCCATCCTCATGTTGTACTAAAAGACAGTAGGCACACAATTCCTTTGGCCCTCTCAGTCTGTTTCACCATGCTTGGCTTCAGCAACACCCTGTTTCCATTCTGGGAAGCCATGTCTCCCGACAGCTAACCCTAACTTGGGTCTTAACCCTAATTTTCTCTTTGGACTGAAACATTTCCCTGTCCACATGGTGTACTCACTGGCAGTATGTTATACTCCGGATGGCCTACTCAGTCTGTTTTACCAATCTAGGCTTCGCCAAAACCCTGGTTACATCCTGGGAAGCCAAATCTCCCCAACCCTAACCCTAATTTGAGTCTCAACCCTCATTTCCTTTTTGGACTGAAACATACCGCCGTCCACAGAGTGTACCAAATGTCAGTATGGAAGACATCTTGATGTCCCACTCAGTCTGATTCAGCAAGTTAGGCTTCACCAAGGACCCGTTTCCAACCTGGGAAGCCACATCTCCCCAACCCTAACCCTAACTTGAGACTTAACCTGATTTTCTTGTGCAAATGTAACAAACCCCCATCCTCATGTTGTACTAAAAGACAGTAGGCACACAATTCCTTTGGCCCTCTCAGTCTGTTTCACCATGCTTGGCTTCAGCAACACCCTGTTTCCATTCTGGGAAGCCATGTCTCCTGACAGCTAACCCTAACTTGGGTCTTAACCCTAATTTTCTCTTTGGACTGAAACATTTCCCTGTCCACATGGTGTACGAACTGGCAGTATGTTATACTCCGGATGGCCTACTCAGTCTGTTTTACCAATCTAGGCTTCGCCAAAACCCTGGTTACATCCTGGGAAGCCAAGTCTCCCCAACCCTAACCCTAATTTGAGTCTCAGGCCTCATTTCCTTTTGGGACTGAAACATACCGCCGTCCACAGAGTGTACCAAATGTCAGTATGGAAGACATCTTGATGTCCCACTCAGTCTGATTCAGCAAGTTAGGCTTCACCAAGGACCCGTTTCCAACCTGGCAAGCCACATCTCCCCAACCCTAACCCTAACTTGAGACTTAACCTGATTTTCTTGTGCTAATGTAACAAACCCCCATCCTCATGTTGTATTAAAAGACAGTAGGCACACAATTCCTTTGGCCCTCTCAGTCTGTTTCACCATGCTTGGCTTCAGCAACACCCTGTTTCCATTCTGGAAAGCCATGTCTCCTGACAGCTAACCCTAACTTGGGTCTTAACCCTAATTTTCTCTTTGGACTGAAACATTTCCCTGTCCACATGGTGTACTAACTGGCAGTATGTTATACTCCGGATGGCCTACTCAGTCTGTTTTACCAATCTAGGCTTCGCCAAAACCCTGGTTACATCCTGGGAAGCCAAGTCTCCCCAACCCTAACCCTAATTTGAGTCTCAGGCCTCATTTCCTTTTGGGACTGAAACGTACTGCGGTCCACAGAGTGTACCAAATGTCAGTATGGAAGACATCTTGATGTCCCACTCAGTCTGATTCAGCAAGTTAGGCTTCACCAAGGACCCGTTTCCAACCTGGCAAGCCACATCTCCCCAACCCTAACCCTAACTTGAGACTTAACCTGATTTTCTTGTGCAAATGTAACAAACCCCCATCCTCATGTTGTACTAAAAGACAGTAGGCACACAATTCCTTTGGCCCTCTCAGTCTGTTTCACCATGCTTGGCTTCAGCAACACCCTGTTTCCATTCTGGGAAGCCATGTCTCCCGACAGCTAACCCTAACTTGGGTCTTAACCCTAATTTTCTCTTTGGACTGAAACATTTCCCTGTCCACATGGTGTACTCACTGGCAGTATGTTATACTCCGGATGGCCTACTCAGTCTGTTTTACCAATCTAGGCTTCGCCAAAACCCTGGTTACATCCTGGGAAGCCAAATCTCCCCAACCCTAACCCTAATTTGAGTCTCAACCCTCATTTCCTTTTTGGACTGAAACATACCGCCGTCCACAGAGTGTACCAAATGTCAGTATGGAAGACATCTTGATGTCCCACTCAGTCTGATTCAGCAAGTTAGGCTTCACCAAGGACCCGTTTCCAACCTGGGAAGCCACATCTCCCCAACCCTAACCCTAACTTGAGACTTAACCTGATTTTCTTGTGCAAATGTAACAAACCCCCATCCTCATGTTGTACTAAAAGACAGTAGGCACACAATTCCTTTGGCCCTCTCAGTCTGTTTCACCATGCTTGGCTTCAGCAACACCCTGTTTCCATTCTGGGAAGCCATGTCTCCTGACAGCTAACCCTAACTTGGGTCTTAACCCTAATTTTCTCTTTGGACTGAAACATTTCCCTGTCCACATGGTGTACGAACTGGCAGTATGTTATACTACGGATGGCCTACTCAGTCTGTTTTACAAATCTAGGCTTCGCCAAAACCCTGGTTACATCCTGGGAAGCCAAGTCTCCCCAACCCTAACCCTAATTTGAGTCTCAGGCCTAATTTCCTTTTTGGACTGAAACATGCCGCCGTCCACAGAGTGTACCAAATGTCAGTATGGAAGACATCTTGATGTCCCACTCAGTCTGATTCAGCAAGTTAGGCTTCACCAAGGACCCGTTTCCAACCTGGGAAGCCACATCTCCCCAACCCTAACCCTAACTTGAGACTTTACCTGATTTTCTTGTGCAAATGTAACAAACCCCCATCCTCATGTTGTACTAAAAGACAGTAGGCACACAATTCCTTTGGCCCTCTCAGTCTGTTTCACCATGCTTGGCTTCAGCAACACCCTGTTTCCATTCTGGGAAGCCATGTCTCCTGACAGCTAACCCTAACTTGGGTCTTAACCCTAATTTTCTCTTTGGACTGAAACATTTCCCTGTCCACATGGTGTACTAACTGGCAGTATGTTATACTCCTGAATGCCTACTCAGTCTGTTTTACCAATCTAGGCTTCACCAAAACCCCGGTTACATCCTGGGAAGCCAAGTCTCCCCAACCCTAACCCTAATTTGAGTCTCAGGCCTCATTTCCTTTTGGGACTGAAACGTACTGCTGTCCACAGAGTGTACCAAATGTAAGTATGGAAGACATCTTGATGCCCCACTCAGTCTGATTCAGCAAGTTAGGCTTCACCAAGGACCCGTTTCCAACCTGGGAAGCCACATCTCCCCAACCCTAACCCTAACTTGAGACTTTACCTGATTTTCTTGTTGAAATGTAACAACCCCCCATCCTCATGTTCTACTAAAAGACAGTAGGCACACAATTCATTTTGCCCTCTCAGTCTGTTTCACCATGCTTGGCTTCAGCAACACCCTGTTTCCATTCTGGGAGGCCATGTCTCCTGACCGCTAACCCTAAGTTGGGTCTTAACCCTAATTTTTTCTTTGGACTGAAACATTTCCCTGTCCACATGGTGTACTAACTGGCAGTATGTTATACTCCGGATGGCCTACTCAGTCTGTTTTACCAATCTAGGCTTCGCCAAAACCCTGGTTACATCCTGGGAAGCCAAGTCTCCCCAACCCTAACCCTAATTTGAGTCTCAGGCCTAATTTCCTTTTTGGACTGAAACATACCGCCCTCCAGAGAGTGTACCAAATGTCAGTATGGAAGACATCTTGATGTCCCACTCAGTCTGATTCAGCAAGTTAGGCTTCACCAAGGACCCGTTTCCAACCTGGGAAGCCACATCTCCCCAACCCTAACCCTAACTTGATACTGTACCTGATTTTCTTGTTGAAATGTAACAACCCCCCATCCTCATGTTCTACTAAAAGACAGTAGGCACACAATTCCTTTTGCCCTCTCAGTCTGTTTCACCATGCTTGGCTTCAGCAACACCCTGTTTCCATTCTGGGAGGCCATGTCTCCTGACCGCTAACCCTAACTTGGGTCTTAACCCTAATTTTTTCTTTGGACTGAAACATTTCCCTGTCCACATGGTGTACGAACTGGCAGTATGTTATACTACGGATGGCCTACTCAGTCTGTTTTACCAATCTAGGCTTCGCCAAAACCCTGGTTACATCCTGGGAAGCCAAGTCTCCCCAACCCTAACCCTAATTTGAGTCTCAGGCCTCATTTCCTTTTTGGACTGAAACATACCGCCGTCCACAGAGTGTACCAAATGTCAGTATGGAAGACATCTTGATGTCCCACTCAGTCTGATTCAGCAAGTTAGGCTTCACCAAGGACCCGTTTCCAACCTGGGAAGCCACATCTCCCCAACCCTAACCCTAACTTGAGACTTTACCTGATTTTCTTGTGCAAATGTAACAAACCCCCATCCTCATGTTGTACTAAAAGACAGTAGGTACACAATTCCTTTGGCCCTCTCAGTCTGTTTCACCATGCTTGGCTTCAGCAACACCCTGTTTCCATTCTGGGAGGCCATGTCTCCTGACAGCTAACCCTAACTTGGGTCTTAACCCTAATTTTCTCTTTGGACTGAAACATTTCCCTGTCCACATGGTGTACTAACTGGCAGTATGTTATACTCCTGAATGCCTACTCAGTCTGTTTTACCAATCTAGGCTTCACCAAAACCCTGGTTACATCCTGGGAAGCCAAGTCTCCCCAACCCTAACCCTAATTTGAATCTCAACCCTCATTTCCTTTTTGGACTGAAACATACCGCCGTCCACAGATTGTGCCAAATGTAAGTATGGAAGACATCTTGATGCCCCACTCAGTCTGATTCAGGAAGTTAAGCTTCACCAAGGACCCGTTTCCAACCTGGGAAGCCACATCTCCCCAACCCTAACCCTAACTTGAGACTTAACCTGATTTTCTTGTGCAAATGTAACAAACCCCCATCCTCATGTTGTACTAAAAGACAGTAGGCACACAATTCCTTTGGCCCTCTCAGTCTGTTTCACCATGCTTGGCTTCAGCAACACCCTGTTTCCATTCTGGGAAGCCATGTCTCCTGACAGCTAACCCTAACTTGGGTCTTAACCCTAATTTTCTCTTTGGACTGAAACATTTCCCTGTCCACATGGTGTACTAACTGGCAGTATGTTATACTCCTGAATGCCTACTCAGTCTGTTTTACCAATCTAGGCTTCACCAAAACCCCGGTTACATCCTGGGAAGCCAAGTCTCCCCAACCCTAACCCTAATTTGAGTCTCAGGCCTCATTTCCTTTTGGGACTGAAACGTACTGCGGTCCACAGAGTGTACCAAATGTAAGTATGGAAGACAGCTTGATGCCCCACTCAGTCTGATTCAGCAAGTTAGGCTTCACCAAGGACCCGTTTCCAACCTGGGAAGCCACATCTCCCCAACCCTAACCCTAACTTGAGACTTTACCTGATTTTCTTGTTGAAATGTAACAACCCCCCATCCTCATGTTCTACTAAAAGACAGTAGGCACACAATTCATTTTGCCCTCTCAGTCTGTTTCACCATGCTTGGCTTCAGCAACACCCTGTTTCCATTCTGGGAGGCCATGTCTCCTGACCGCTAACCCTAAGTTGGGTCTTAACCCTAATTTTTTCTTTGGACTGAAACATTTCCCTGTCCACATGGTGTACGAACTGGCAGTATGTTATACTCCGGATGGCCTACTCCGTCTGTTTTACCAATCTAGGCTTCGCCAAAACCCTGGTTACATCCTGGGAAGCCAAGTCTCCCCAACCCTAACCCTAATTTGAGTCTCAGGCCTAATTTCCTTTTTGGACTGAAACATACCGCCCTCCAGAGAGTGTACCAAATGTCAGTATGGAAGACATCTTGATGTCCCACTCAGTCTGATTCAGCAAGTTAGGCTTCACCAAGGACCCGTTTCCAACCTGGCAAGCCACATCTCCCCAACCCTAACCCTAACTTGAGACTTAACCTGATTTTCTTGTGCAAATGTAACAAACCCCCATCCTCATGTTCTACTAAAAGACAGTAGGCACACAATTCATTTTGCCCTCTCAGTCTGTTTCACCATGCTTGGCTTCAGCAACACCCTGTTTCCATTCTGGGAGGCCATGTCTCCCGACCGCTAACCCTAACTTGGGTCTTAACCCTAATTTTTTCTTTGGACTGAAACATTTCCCTGTCCACATGGTGTACGAACTGGCAGTATGTTATACTACGGATGGCCTACTCAGTCTGTTTTACCAATCTAGGCTTCGCCAAAACCCTGGTTACATCCTGGGAAGCCAAGTCTCCCCAACCCTAACCCTAATTTGAGTCTCAGGCCTCATTTCCTTTTGGGACTGAAACATACCGCCGTCCACAGAGTGTACCAAATGTCAGTATGGAAGACATCTTGATGTCCCACTCAGTCTGATTCAGCAAGTTAGGCTTCACCAAGGACCCGTTTCCAACCTGGCAAGCCACATCTCCCCAACCCTAACCCTAACTTGAGACTTAACCTGATTTTCTTGTGCAAATGTAACAAACCCCCATCCTCATGTTGTACTAAAAGACAGTAGGCACACAATTCCTTTGGCCCTCTCAGTCTGTTTCACCATGCTTGGCTTCAGCAACACCCTGTTTCCATTCTGGAAAGCCATGTCTCCTGACAGCTAACCCTAACTTGGGTCTTAACCCTAATTTTCTCTTTGGACTGAAACATTTCCCTGTCCACATGGTGTACTAACTGGCAGTATGTTATACTCCGGATGGCCTACTCAGTCTGTTTTACCAATCTAGGCTTCGCCAAAACCCTGGTTACATCCTGGGAAGCCAAATCTCCCCAACCCTAACCCTAATTTGAGTCTCAACCCTCATTTCCTTTTTGGACTGAAACATACCGCCGTCCACAGAGTGTACCAAATGTCAGTATGGAAGACATCTTGATGTCCCACTCAGTCTGATTCAGCAAGTTAGGCTTCACCAAGGACCCGTTTCCAACATGGGAAGCCACATCTCCCCAACCCTAACCCTAACTTGAGACTTTACCTGATTTTCTTGTGCAAATGTAACAAACCCCCATCCTCATGTTGTACTAAAAGACAGTAGGTACACAATTCCTTTGGCCCTCTCAGTCTGTTTCACCATGCTTGGCTTCAGCAACACCCTGTTTCCATTCTGGGAGGCCATGTCTCCTGACAGCTAACCCTAACTTGGGTCTTAACCCTAATTTTCTCTTTGGACTGAAACATTTCCCTGTCCACATGGGGTACTAACTGGCAGTATGTTATACTCCTGAATGCCTACTCAGTCTGTTTTACCAATCTAGGCTTCACCAAAACCCTGGTTACATCCTGGGAAGCCAAGTCTCCCCAACCCTAACCCTAATTTGAGTCTCAACCCTCATTTCCTTTTTGGACTGAAACATACCGCCGTCCACAGAGTGTACCAAATGTAAGTATGGAAGACATCTTGATGCCCCACTCAGTCTGATTCAGCAAGTTAGGCTTCACCAAGGACCCGTTTCCAACCTGGGAAGCCACATCTCCCCAACCCTAACCCTAACTTGAGACTTTACCTGATTTTCTTGTTGAAATGTAACAACACCCCATCCTCATGTTCTACTAAAAGACAGTAGGCACACAATTCATTTTGCCCTCTCAGTCTGTTTCACCATGCTTGGCTTCAGCAACACCCTGTTTCCATTCTGGGAGGCCATGTCTCCTGACCGCTAACCCTAAGTTGGGTCTTAACCCTAATTTTTTCTTTGGACTGAAACATTTCCCTGTCCACATGGTGTACTAACTGGCAGTATGTTATAATCCGGATGGCCTACTCAGTCTGTTTTACCAATCTAGGCTTCGCCAAAACCCTGGTTACATCCTGGGAAGCCAAGTCTCCCCAACCCTAACCCTAATTTGAGTCTCAGGCCTCATTTCCTTTTGGGACTGAAACATACCGCCCTCCAGAGAGTGTACCAAATGTCAGTATGGAAGACATCTTGATGTCCCACTCAGTCTGATTCAGCAAGTCAGGCTTCACCAAGGACCCGTTTCCAACCTGGGAAGCCACATCTCCACAACCCTAACCCTAACTTGATACTTTACCTGATTTTCTTGTTGAAATGTAACAACCCCCCATCCTCATGTTCTACTAAAAGACAGTAGGCACACAATTCCTTTTGCCCTCTCAGTCTGTTTCACCATGCTTGGCTTCAGCAACACCCTGTTTCCATTCTGGGAGGCCATGTCTCCTGACCGCTAACCCTAACTTGGGTCTTAACCCTAATTTTTTCTTTGGACTGAAACATTTCCCTGTCCACATGGTGTACTAACTGGCAGTATGTTATACTCCGGATGGCCTACTCAGTCTGTTTTACCAATCTAGGCTTCGCCAAAACCCTGGTTACATCCTGGGAAGCCAAGTCTCCCCAACCCTAACCCTAATTTGAGTCTCAGGCCTCATTTCCTTTTTGGACTGAAACATACCGCCGTCCACAGAGTGTACCAAATGTCAGTATGGAAGACATCTTGATGTCCCACTCAGTCTGATTCAGCAAGTTAGGCTTCACCAAGGACCCGTTTCCAACCTGGGAAGCCACATCTCCCCAACCCTAACCCTAACTTGAGACTTTACCTGATTTTCTTGTGCAAATGTAACAAACCCCCATCCTCATGTTGTACTAAAAGACAGTAGGTACACAATTCCTTTGGCCCTCTCAGTCTGTTTCACCATGCTTGGCTTCAGCAACACCCTGTTTCCATTCTGGGAGGCCATGTCTCCTGACAGCTAACCCTAACTTGGGTCTTAACCCTAATTTTCTCTTTGGACTGAAACATTTCCCTGTCCACATGGTGTACTAACTGGCAGTATGTTATACTCCTGAATGCCTACTCAGTCTGTTTTACCAATCTAGGCTTCACCAAAACCCTGGTTACATCCTGGGAAGCCAAGTCTCCCCACCCCTAACCCTAATTTGAATCTCAACCCTCATTTCCTTTTTGGACTGAAACATACCGCCGTCCACAGATTGTGCCAAATGTAAGTATGGAAGACATCTTGATGCCCCACTCAGTCTGATTCAGGAAGTTAAGCTTCACCAAGGACCCGTTTCCAACCTGGGAAGCCACATCTCCCCAACCCTAACCCTAACTTGAGACTTAACCTGATTTTCTTGTGCAAATGTAACAAACCCCCATCCTCATGTTGTACTAAAAGACAGTAGGCACACAATTCCTTTGGCCCTCTCAGTCTGTTTCACCATGCTTGGCTTCAGCAACACCCTGTTTCCATTCTGGGAAGCCATGTCTCCTGACAGCTAACCCTAACTTGGGTCTTAACCCTAATTTTCTCTTTGGACTGAAACATTTCCCTGTCCACATGGTGTACTAACTGGCAGTATGTTATACTCCTGAATGCCTACTCAGTCTGTTTTACCAATCTAGGCTTCACCAAAACCCCGGTTACATCCTGGGAAGCCAAGTCTCCCCAACCCTAACCCTAATTTGAGTCTCAGGCCTCATTTCCTTTTGGGACTGAAACGTACTGCGGTCCACAGAGTGTACCAAATGTAAGTATGGAAGACATCTTGATGCCCCACTCAGTCTGATTCAGCAAGTTAGGCTTCACCAAGGACCCGTTTCCAACCTGGGAAGCCACATCTCCCCAACCCTAACCCTAACTTGAGACTTTACCTGATTTTCTTGTTGAAATGTAACAAACCCCCATCCTCATGTTCTACTAAAAGACAGTAGGCACACAATTCATTTTGCCCTCTCAGTCTGTTTCACCATGCTTGGCTTCAGCAACACCCTGTTTCCATTCTGGGAGGCCATGTCTCCTGACCGCTAACCCTAACTTGGGTCTTAACCCTAATTTTTTCTTTGGACTGAAACATTTCCCTGTCCACATGGTGTACGAACTGGCAGTATGTTATACTACGGATGGCCTACTCAGTCTGTTTTACCAATCTAGGCTTCGCCAAAACCCTGGTTACATCCTGGGAAGCCAAGTCTCCCCAACCCTAACCCTAATTTGAGTCTCAGGCCTAATTTCCTTTTTGGACTGAAACATACCGCCCTCCAGAGAGTGTACCAAATGTCAGTATGGAAGACATCTTGATGTCCCACTCAGTCTGATTCAGCAAGTTAGGCTTCACCAAGGACCCGTTTCCAACCTGGGAAGCCACATCTCCCCAACCGTAACCCTAACTTGATACTTTACCTGATTTTCTTGTTGAAATGTAACAACCCCCCATCCTCATGTTCTACTAAAAGACAGTAGGCACACAATTCATTTTGCCCTCTCAGTCTGTTTCACCATGCTTGGCTTCAGCAACACCCTGTTTCCATTCTGGGAGGCCATGACTCCCGACCGCTAACCCTAACTTGGGTCTTAACCCTAATTTTTTCTTTGGACTGAAACATTTCCCTGTCCACATGGTGTACGAACTGGCAGTATGTTATACTACGGATGGCCTACTCAGTCTGTTTTACAAATCTAGGCTTCGCCAAAACCCTGGTTACATCCTGGGAAGCCAAGTCTCCCCAACCCTAACCCTAATTTGAGTCTCAGGCCTAATTTCCTTTTTGGACTGAAACATACCGCCGTCCACAGAGTGTACCAAATGTCAGTATGGAAGACATCTTGATGTCCCACTCAGTCTGATTCAGCAAGTTAGGCTTCACCAAGGACCCGTTTCCAACCTGGGAAGCCACATCTCCCCAACCCTAACCCTATCTTGAGACTTAACCTGATTTTCTTGTTGAACTGTAACAACCCCCCATCCTCATGTTCTACTAAAAGACAGTAGGCACACAATTCCTTTTACCCTCTCAGTCTGTTTCACCATGCTTGGCTTCAGCAACACCCTGTTTCCATTCTGGGAAGCCATGTCTCCTGACAGCTAACCCTAACTTGGGTCTTAACCCTAATTTTCTCTTTGGACTGAAACATTTCCCTGTCCACATGGTGTACTCACTGGCAGTATGTTATACTCCGGATGGCCTACTCAGTCTGTTTTACCAATCTAGGCTTCGCCAAAACCCTGGTTACATCCTGGGAAGCCAAGTCTCCCCAACCCTAACCCTAATTTGAGTCTCAGGCCTCATTTCCTTTTGGGACTGAAACGTACTGCGGTCCACAGAGTGTACCAAATGTCAGTATGGAAGACATCTTGATGTCCCACTCAGTCTGATTCAGCAAGTTAGGCTTCACCAAGGACCCGTTTCCAACCTGGCAAGCCACATCTCCCCAACCCTAACCCTAACTTGAGACTTAACCTGATTTTCTTGTGCAAATGTAACAAACCCCCATCCTCATGTTGTACTAAAAGACAGTAGGCACACAATTCCTTTGGCCCTCTCAGTCTGTTTCACCATGCTTGGCTTCAGCAACACCCTGTTTCCATTCTGGGAAGCCATGTCTCCCGACAGCTAACCCTAACTTGGGTCTTAACCCTAATTTTCTCTTTGGACTGAAACATTTCCCTGTCCACATGGTGTACTCACTGGCAGTATGTTATACTCCGGATGGCCTACTCAGTCTGTTTTACCAATCTAGGCTTCGCCAAAACCCTGGTTACATCCTGGGAAGCCAAATCTCCCCAACCCTAACCCTAATTTGAGTCTCAACCCTCATTTCCTTTTTGGACTGAAACATACCGCCGTCCACAGAGTGTACCAAATGTCAGTATGGAAGACATCTTGATGTCCCACTCAGTCTGATTCAGCAAGTTAGGCTTCACCAAGGACCCGTTTCCAACCTGGGAAGCCACATCTCCCCAACCCTAACCCTAACTTGATACTTTACCTGATTTTCTTGTTGAAATGTAACAACCCCCCATCCTCATGTTCTACTAAAAGACAGTAGGCACACAATTCATTTTGCCCTCTCAGTCTGTTTCACCATGCTTGGCTTCAGCAACACCCTGTTTCCATTCTGGGAGGCCATGTCTCCTGACCGCTAACCCTAAGTTGGGTCTTAACCCTAATTTTTTCTTTGGACTGAAACATTTCCCTGTCCACATGGTGTACTAACTGGCAGTATGTTATAATCCGGATGGCCTACTCAGTCTGTTTTACCAATCTAGGCTTCGCCAAAACCCTGGTTACATCCTGGGAAGCCAAGTCTCCCCAACCCTAACCCTAATTTGAGTCTCAGGCCTCATTTCCTTTTGGGACTGAAACATACCGCCCTCCAGAGAGTGTACCAAATGTCAGTATGGAAGACATCTTGATGTCCCACTCAGTCTGATTCAGCAAGTTAGGCTTCACCAAGGACCCGTTTCCAACCTGGGAAGCCACATCTCCACAACCCTAACCCTAACTTGATACTTTACCTGATTTTCTTGTTGAAATGTAACAACCCCCCATCCTCATGTTCTACTAAAAGACAGTAGGCACACAATTCCTTTTGCCCTCTCAGTCTGTTTCACCATGCTTGGCTTCAGCAACACCCTGTTTCCATTCTGGGAGGCCATGTCTCCTGACCGCTAACCCTAACTTGGGTCTTAACCCTAATTTTCTCTTTGGACTGAAACATTTCCCTGTCCACATGGTGTACTAACTGGCAGTATGTTATACTCCGGATGGCCTACTCAGTCTGTTTTACCAATCTAGGCTTCGCCAAAACCCTGGTTACATCCTGGGAAGCCAAGTCTCCCCAACCCTAACCCTAATTTGAGTCTCAGGCCTCATTTCCTTTTGGGACTGAAACGTACTGCGGTCCACAGAGTGTACCAAATGTCAGTATGGAAGACATCTTGATGTCCCACTCAGTCTGATTCAGCAAGTTAGGCTTCACCAAGGACCCGTTTCCAACCTGGCAAGCCACATCTCCCCAACCCTAACCCTAACTTGAGACTTAACCTGATTTTCTTGTGCAAATGTAACAAACCCCCATCCTCATGTTGTACTAAAAGACAGTAGGCACACAATTCCTTTGGCCCTCTCAGTCTGTTTCACCATGCTTGGCTTCAGCAACACCCTGTTTCCATTCTGGAAAGCCATGTCTCCTGACAGCTAACCCTAACTTGGGTCTTAACCCTAATTTTCTCTTTGGACTGAAACATTTCCCTGTCCACATGGTGTACTCACTGGCAGTATGTTATACTCCGGATGGCCTACTCAGTCTGTTTTACCAATCTAGGCTTCGCCAAAACCCTGGTTACATCCTGGGAAGCCAAATCTCCCCAACCCTAACCCTAATTTGAGTCTCAACCCTCATTTCCTTTTTGGACTGAAACATACCGCCGTCCACAGAGTGTACCAAATGTCAGTATGGAAGACATCTTGATGTCCCACTCAGTCTGATTCAGCAAGTTAGGCTTCACCAAGGACCCGTTTCCAACCTGGGAAGCCACATCTCCCCAACCCTAACCCTAACTTGAGACTTTACCTGATTTTCTTGTTGAAATGTAACAACCCCCCATCCTCATGTTCTACTAAAAGACAGTAGGCACACAATTCATTTTGCCCTCTCAGTCTGTTTCACCATGCTTGGCTTCAGCAACACCCTGTTTCCATTCTGGGAGGCCATGTCTCCTGACCGCTAACCCTAAGTTGGGTCTTAACCCTAATTTTTTCTTTGGACTGAAACATTTCCCTGTCCACATGGTGTACTAACTGGCAGTATGTTATAATCCGGATGGCCTACTCAGTCTGTTTTACCAATCTAGGCTTCGCCAAAACCCTGGTTACATCCTGGGAAGCCAAGTCTCCCCAACCCTAACCCTAATTTGAGTCTCAGGCCTCATTTCCTTTTGGGACTGAAACATACCGCCCTCCAGAGAGTGTACCAAATGTCAGTATGGAAGACATCTTGATGTCCCACTCAGTCTGATTCAGCAAGTTAGGCTTCACCAAGGACCCGTTTCCAACCTGGGAAGCCACATCTCCCCAACCCTAACCCTAACTTGATACTTTACCTGATTTTCTTGTTGAAATGTAACAACCCCCCATCCTCATGTTGTACTAAAAGACAGTAGGCACACAATTCCTTTGGCCCTCTCAGTCTGTTTCACCATGCTTGGCTTCAGCAACACCCTGTTTCCATTCTGGGAGGCCATGTCTCCTGACCGCTAACCCTAACTTGGGTCTTAACCCTAATTTTTTCTTTGGACTGAAACATTTCCCTGTCCACATGGTGTACTAACTGGCAGTATGTTATACTCCGGATGGCCTACTCAGTCTGTTTTACCAATCTAGGCTTCGCCAAAACCCTGGTTACATCCTGGGAAGCCAAGTCTCCCCAACCCTAACCCTAATTTGAGTCTCAGGCCTCATTTCCTTTTTGGACTGAAACATACCGCCGTCCACAGAGTGTACCAAATGTCAGTATGGAAGACATCTTGATGTCCCACTCAGTCTGATTCAGCAAGTTAGGCTTCACCAAGGACCCGTTTCCAACCTGGGAAGCCACATCTCCCCAACCCTAACCCTAACTTGAGACTTTACCTGATTTTCTTGTGCAAATGTAACAAACCCCCATCCTCATGTTGTACTAAAAGACAGTAGTTACACAATTCCTTTGGCCCTCTCAGTCTGTTTCACCATGCTTGGCTTCAGCAACACCCTGTTTCCATTCTGGGAGGCCATGTCTCCTGACAGCTAACCCTAACTTGGGTCTTAACCCTAATTTTCTCTTTGGACTGAAACATTTCCCTGTCCACATGGTGTACTAACTGGCAGTATGTTATACTCCTGAATGCCTACTCAGTCTGTTTTACCAATCTAGGCTTCACCAAAACCCTGGTTACATCCTGGGAAGCCAAGTCTCCCCAACCCTAACCCTAATTTGAATCTCAACCCTCATTTCCTTTTTGGACTGAAACATACCGCCGTCCACAGATTGTGCCAAATGTAAGTATGGAAGACATCTTGATGCCCCACTCAGTCTGATTCAGGAAGTTAAGCTTCACCAAGGACCCGTTTCCAACCTGGGAAGCCACATCTCCCCAACCCTAACCCTAACTTGAGACTTAACCTGATTTTCTTGTGCAAATGTAACAAACCCCCATCCTCATGTTGTACTAAAAGACAGTAGGCACACAATTCCTTTGGCCCTCTCAGTCTGTTTCACCATGCTTGGCTTCAGCAACACCCTGTTTCCATTCTGGGAAGCCATGTCTCCTGACAGCTAACCCTAACTTGGGTCTTAACCCTAATTTTCTCTTTGGACTGAAACATTTCCCTGTCCACATGGTGTACTAACTGGCAGTATGTTATACTCCTGAATGCCTACTCAGTCTGTTTTACCAATCTAGGCTTCACCAAAACCCCGGTTACATCCTGGGAAGCCAAGTCTCCCCAACCCTAACCCTAATTTGAGTCTCAGGCCTCATTTCCTTTTGGGACTGAAACGTACTGCGGTCCACAGAGTGTACCAAATGTAAGTATGGAAGACAGCTTGATGCCCCACTCAGTCTGATTCAGCAAGTTAGGCTTCACCAAGGACCCGTTTCCAACCTGGGAAGCCACATCTCCCCAACCCTAACCCTAACTTGAGACTTTACCTGATTTTCTTGTTGAAATGTAACAAACCCCCATCCTCATGTTCTACTAAAAGACAGTAGGCACACAATTCATTTTGCCCTCTCAGTCTGTTTCACCATGCTTGGCTTCAGCAACACCCTGTTTCCATTCTGGGAGGCCATGTCTCCTGACCGCTAACCCTAACTTGGGTCTTAACCCTAATTTTTTCTTTGGACTGAAACATTTCCCTGTCCACATGGTGTACGAACTGGCAGTATGTTATACTACGGATGGCCTACTCAGTCTGTTTTACCAATCTAGGCTTCGCCAAAACCCTGGTTACATCCTGGGAAGCCAAGTCTCCCCAACCCTAACCCTAATTTGAGTCTCAGGCCTAATTTCCTTTTTGGACTGAAACATACCGCCCTCCAGAGAGTGTACCAAATGTCAGTATGGAAGACATCTTGATGTCCCACTCAGTCTGATTCAGCAAGTTAGGCTTCACCAAGGACCCGTTTCCAACCTGGGAAGCCACATCTCCCCAACCCTAACCCTAACTTGATACTTTACCTGATTTTCTTGTTGAAATGTAACAACCCCCCATCCTCATGTTCTACTAAAAGACAGTAGGCACACAATTCATTTTGCCCTCTCAGTCTGTTTCACCATGCTTGGCTTCAGCAACACCCTGTTTCCATTCTGGGAGGCCATGACTCCCGACCGCTAACCCTAACTTGGGTCTTAACCCTAATTTTTTCTTTGGACTGAAACATTTCCCTGTCCACATGGTGTACGAACTGGCAGTATGTTATACTACGGATGGCCTACTCAGTCTGTTTTACCAATCTAGGCTTCGCCAAAACCCTGGTTACATCCTGGGAAGCCAAGTCTCCCCAACCCTAACCCTAATTTGAGTCTCAGGCCTAATTTCCTTTTTGGACTGAAACATACCGCCGTCCACAGAGTGTACCAAATGTCAGTATGGAAGACATCTTGATGTCCCACTCAGTCTGATTCAGCAAGTTAGGCTTCACCAAGGACCCGTTTCCAACCTGGGAAGCCACATCTCCCCAACCCTAACCCTATCTTGAGACTTAACCTGATTTTCTTGTTGAACTGTAACAACCCCCCATCCTCATGTTCTACTAAAAGACAGTAGGCACACAATTCCTTTTACCCTCTCAGTCTGTTTCACCATGCTTGGCTTCAGCAACACCCTGTTTCCATTCTGGGAAGCCATGTCTCCTGACAGCTAACCCTAACTTGGGTCTTAACCCTAATTTTCTCTTTGGACTGAAACATGTCCCTGTCAACATGGTGTACTCACTGGCAGTATGTTATACTCCGGATGGCCTACTCAGTCTGTTTTACCAATCTAGGCTTCGCCAAAACCCTGGTTACATCCTGGGAAGCCAAGTCTCCCCAACCCTAACCCTAATTTGAGTCTCAGGCCTCATTTCCTTTTGGGACTGAAACATACCGCCGTCCACAGAGTGTACCAAATGTCAGTATGGAAGACATCTTGATGTCCCACTCAGTCTGATTCAGCAAGTTAGGCTTCACCAAGGACCCGTTTCCAACCTGGCAAGCCACATCTCCCCAACCCTAACCCTAACTTGAGACTTAACCTGATTTTCTTGTGCTAATGTAACAAACCCCCATCCTCATGTTGTATTAAAAGACAGTAGGCACACAATTCCTTTGGCCCTCTCAGTCTGTTTCACCATGCTTGGCTTCAGCAACACCCTGTTTCCATTCTGGAAAGCCATGTCTCCTGACAGCTAACCCTAACTTGGGTCTTAACCCTAATTTTCTCTTTGGACTGAAACATTTCCCTGTCCACATGGTGTACTAACTGGCAGTATGTTATACTCCGGATGGCCTACTCAGTCTGTTTTACCAATCTAGGCTTCGCCAAAACCCTGGTTACATCCTGGGAAGCCAAGTCTCCCCAACCCTAACCCTAATTTGAGTCTCAGGCCTCATTTCCTTTTGGGACTGAAACGTACTGCGGTCCACAGAGTGTACCAAATGTCAGTATGGAAGACATCTTGATGTCCCACTCAGTCTGATTCAGCAAGTTAGGCTTCACCAAGGACCCGTTTCCAACCTGGCAAGCCACATCTCCCCAACCCTAACCCTAACTTGAGACTTAACCTGATTTTCTTGTGCAAATGTAACAAACCCCCATCCTCATGTTGTACTAAAAGACAGTAGGCACACAATTCCTTTGGCCCTCTCAGTCTGTTTCACCATGCTTGGCTTCAGCAACACCCTGTTTCCATTCTGGGAAGCCATGTCTCCCGACAGCTAACCCTAACTTGGGTCTTAACCCTAATTTTCTCTTTGGACTGAAACATTTCCCTGTCCACATGGTGTACCCACTGGCAGTATGTTATACTCCGGATGGCCTACTCAGTCTGTTTTACCAATCTAGGCTTCGCCAAAACCCTGGTTACATCCTGGGAAGCCAAATCTCCCCAACCCTAACCCTAATTTGAGTCTCAACCCTCATTTCCTTTTTGGACTGAAACATACCGCCGTCCACAGAGTGTACCAAATGTCAGTATGGAAGACATCTTGATGTCCCACTCAGTCTGATTCAGCAAGTTAGGCTTCACCAAGGACCCGTTTCCAACCTGGGAAGCCACATCTCCCCAACCCTAACCCTAACTTGAGACTTAACCTGATTTTCTTGTGCAAATGTAACAAACCCCCATCCTCATGTTGTACTAAAAGACAGTAGGCACACAATTCCTTTGGCCCTCTCAGTCTGTTTCACCATGCTTGGCTTCAGCAACACCCTGTTTCCATTCTGGGAAGCCATGTCTCCTGACAGCTAACCCTAACTTGGGTCTTAACCCTAATTTTCTCTTTGGACTGAAACATTTCCCTGTCCACATGGTGTACGAACTGGCAGTATGTTATACTACGGATGGCCTACTCAGTCTGTTTTACAAATCTAGGCTTCGCCAAAACCCTGGTTACATCCTGGGAAGCCAAGTCTCCCCAACCCTAACCCTAATTTGAGTCTCAGGCCTAATTTCCTTTTTGGACTGAAACATGCCGCCGTCCACAGAGTGTACCAAATGTCAGTATGGAAGACATCTTGATGTCCCACTCAGTCTGATTCAGCAAGTTAGGCTTCACCAAGGACCCGTTTCCAACCTGGGAAGCCACATCTCCCCAACCCTAACCCTAACTTGAGACTTTACCTGATTTTCTTGTGCAAATGTAACAAACCCCCATCCTCATGTTGTACTAAAAGACAGTAGGCACACAATTCCTTTGGCCCTCTCAGTCTGTTTCACCATGCTTGGCTTCAGCAACACCCTGTTTCCATTCTGGGAAGCCATGTCTCCTGACAGCTAACCCTAACTTGGGTCTTAACCCTAATTTTCTCTTTGGACTGAAACATTTCCCTGTCCACATGGTGTACTAACTGGCAGTATGTTATACTCCTGAATGCCTACTCAGTCTGTTTTACCAATCTAGGCTTCACCAAAACCCCGGTTACATCCTGGGAAGCCAAGTCTCCCCAACCCTAACCCTAATTTGAGTCTCAGGCCTCATTTCCTTTTGGGACTGAAACGTACTGCTGTCCACAGAGTGTACCAAATGTAAGTATGGAAGACATCTTGATGCCCCACTCAGTCTGATTCAGCAAGTTAGGCTTCACCAAGGACCCGTTTCCAACCTGGGAAGCCACATCTCCCCAACCCTAACCCTAACTTGAGACTTTACCTGATTTTCTTGTTGAAATGTAACAACCCCCCATCCTCATGTTCTACTAAAAGACAGTAGGCACACAATTCATTTTGCCCTCTCAGTCTGTTTCACCATGCTTGGCTTCAGCAACACCCTGTTTCCATTCTGGGAGGCCATGTCTCCTGACCGCTAACCCTAAGTTGGGTCTTAACCCTAATTTTTTCTTTGGACTGAAACATTTCCCTGTCCACATGGTGTACTAACTGGCAGTATGTTATACTCCGGATGGCCTACTCAGTCTGTTTTACCAATCTAGGCTTCGCCAAAACCCTGGTTACATCCTGGGAAGCCAAGTCTCCCCAACCCTAACCCTAATTTGAGTCTCAGGCCTCATTTCCTTTTTGGACTGAAACATACCGCCGTCCACAGATTGTGCCAAATGTAAGTATGGAAGACATCTTGATGCCCCACTCAGTCTGATTCAGGAAGTTAAGCTTCACCAAGGACCCGTTTCCAACCTGGGAAGCCACATCTCCCCAACCCTAACCCTAACTTGAGACTTAACCTGATTTTCTTGTGCAAATGTAACAAACCCCCATCCTCATGTTGTACTAAAAGACAGTAGGCACACAATTCCTTTGGCCCTCTCAGTCTGTTTCACCATGCTTGGCTTCAGCAACACCCTGTTTCCATTCTGGGAAGCCATGTCTCCTGACAGCTAACCCTAACTTGGGTCTTAACCCTAATTTTCTCTTTGGACTGAAACATTTCCCTGTCCACATGGTGTACTAACTGGCAGTATGTTATACTCCTGAATGCCTACTCAGTCTGTTTTACCAATCTAGGCTTCACCAAAACCCCGGTTACATCCTGGGAAGCCAAGTCTCCCCAACCCTAACCCTAATTTGAGTCTCAGGCCTCATTTCCTTTTGGGACTGAAACGTACTGCGGTCCACAGAGTGTACCAAATGTAAGTATGGAAGACATCTTGATGCCCCACTCAGTCTGATTCAGCAAGTTAGGCTTCACCAAGGACCCGTTTCCAACCTGGGAAGCCACATCTCCCCAACCCTAACCCTAACTTGAGACTTTACCTGATTTTCTTGTTGAAATGTAACAACCCCCCATCCTCATGTTCTACTAAAAGACAGTAGGCACACAATTCATTTTGCCCTCTCAGTCTGTTTCACCATGCTTGGCTTCAGCAACACCCTGTTTCCATTCTGGGAGGCCATGTCTCCTGACCGCTAACCCTAAGTTGGGTCTTAACCCTAATTTTTTCTTTGGACTGAAACATTTCCCTGTCCACATGGTGTACGAACTGGCAGTATGTTATACTCCGGATGGCCTACTCCGTCTGTTTTACCAATCTAGGCTTCGCCAAAACCCTGGTTACATCCTGGGAAGCCAAGTCTCCCCAACCCTAACCCTAATTTGAGTCTCAGGCCTAATTTCCTTTTTGGACTGAAACATACCGCCCTCCAGAGAGTGTACCAAATGTCAGTATGGAAGACATCTTGATGTCCCACTCAGTCTGATTCAGCAAGTTAGGCTTCACCAAGGACCCGTTTCCAACCTGGCAAGCCACATCTCCCCAACCCTAACCCTAACTTGAGACTTAACCTGATTTTCTTGTGCAAATGTAACAAACCCCCATCCTCATGTTGTACTAAAAGACAGTAGGCACACAATTCCTTTGGCCCTCTCAGTCTGTTTCACCATGCTTGGCTTCAGCAACACCCTGTTTCCATTCTGGGAAGCCATGTCTCCCGACAGCTAACCCTAACTTGGGTCTTAACCCTAATTTTCTCTTTGGACTGAAACATTTCCCTGTCCACATGGTGTACTCACTGGCAGTATGTTATACTCCGGATGGCCTACTCAGTCTGTTTTACCAATCTAGGCTTCGCCAAAACCCTGGTTACATCCTGGGAAGCCAAATCTCCCCAACCCTAACCCTAATTTGAGTCTCAGGCCTCATTTCCTTTTTGGACTGAAACATACCGCCGTCCACAGAGTGTACCAAATGTCAGTATGGAAGACATCTTGATGTCCCACTCAGTCTGATTCAGCAAGTTAGGCTTCACCAAGGACCCGTTTCCAACCTGGGAAGCCACATCTCCCCAACCCTAACCCTAACTTGAGACTTAACCTGATTTTCTTGTGCAAATGTAACAAACCCCCATCCTCATGTTGTACTAAAAGACAGTAGGCACACAATTCATTTTGCCCTCTCAGTCTGTTTCACCATGCTTGGCTTCAGCAACACCCTGTTTCCATTCTGGGAGGCCATGTCTCCTGACAGCTAACCCTAACTTGGGTCTTAACCCTAATTTTTTCTTTGGACTGAAACATTTCCCTGTCCACATGGTGTACTAACTGGCAGTATGTTATACTCCGGATGGCCTACTCAGTCTGTTTTACCAATCTAGGCTTCGCCAAAACCCTGGTTACATCCTGGGAAGCCAAGTCTCCCCAACCCTAACCCTAATTTGAGTCTCAGGCCTAATTTCCTTTTTGGACTGAAACATACCGCCCTCCAGAGAGTGTACCAAATGTCAGTATGGAAGACATCTTGATGTCCCACTCAGTCTGATTCAGCAAGTTAGGCTTCACCAAGGACCCGTTTCCAACCTGGGAAGCCACATCTCCCCAACCCTAACCCTAACTTGATACTTTACCTGATTTTCTTGTTGAAATGTAACAACCCCCCATCCTCATGTTCTACTAAAAGACAGTAGGCACACAAATCATTTTGCCCTCTCAGTCTGTTTCACCATGCTTGGCTTCAGCAACACCCTGTTTCCATTCTGGGAGGCCATGTCTCCCGACCGCTAACCCTAACTTGGGTCTTAACCCTAATTTTTTCTTTGGACTGAAACATTTCCCTGTCCACATGGTGTACGAACTGGCAGTATGTTATACTACGGATGGCCTACTCAGTCTGTTTTACAAATCTAGGCTTCGCCAAAACCCTGGTTACATCCTGGGAAGCCAAGTCTCCCCAACCCTAACCCTAATTTGAGTCTCAGGCCTAATTTCCTTTTTGGACTGAAACATACCGCCGTCCACAGAGTGTACCAAATGTCAGTATGGAAGACATCTTGATGTCCCACTCAGTCTGATTCAGCAAGTTAGGCTTCACCA
Organism: Heloderma suspectum; assembly: GCF_057233095.1. Taxonomy (NCBI): domain Eukaryota; kingdom Metazoa; phylum Chordata; class Lepidosauria; order Squamata; family Helodermatidae; genus Heloderma; species Heloderma suspectum. The sequence continues at coordinate 149,903,404 of NC_139461.1, forward strand.
AGGACCCGTTTCCAACCTGGGAAGCCACATCTCCCCAACCCTAACCCTATCTTGAGACTTAACCTGATTTTCTTGTTGAACTGTAACAACCCCCCATCCTCATGTTCTACTAAAAGACAGTAGGCACACAATTCCTTTTACCCTCTCAGTCTGTTTCACCATGCTTGGCTTCAGCAACACCCTGTTTCCATTCTGGGAAGCCATGTCTCCTGACAGCTAACCCTAACTTGGGTCTTAACCCTAATTTTCTCTTTGGACTGAAACATGTCCCTGTCAACATGGTGTACTCACTGGCAGTATGTTATACTCCGGATGGCCTACTCAGTCTGTTTTACCAATCTAGGCTTCGCCAAAACCCTGGTTACATCCTGGGAAGCCAAGTCTCCCCAACCCTAACCCTAATTTGAGTCTCAGGCCTCATTTCCTTTTGGGACTGAAACATACCGCCGTCCACAGAGTGTACCAAATGTCAGTATGGAAGACATCTTGATGTCCCACTCAGTCTGATTCAGCAAGTTAGGCTTCACCAAGGACCCGTTTCCAACCTGGCAAGCCACATCTCCCCAACCCTAACCCTAACTTGAGACTTAACCTGATTTTCTTGTGCTAATGTAACAAACCCCCATCCTCATGTTGTACTAAAAGACAGTAGGCACACAATTCCTTTGGCCCTCTCAGTCTGTTTCACCATGCTTGGCTTCAGCAACACCCTGTTTCCATTCTGGAAAGCCATGTCTCCTGACAGCTAACCCTAACTTGGGTCTTAACCCTAATTTTCTCTTTGGACTGAAACATTTCCCTGTCCACATGGTGTACTAACTGGCAGTATGTTATACTCCTGAATGCCTACTCAGTCTGTTTTACCAATCTAGGCTTCACCAAAACCCCGGTTACATCCTGGGAAGCCAAGTCTCCCCAACCCTAACCCTAATTTGAGTCTCAGGCCTCATTTCCTTTTGGGACTGAAACGTACTGCGGTCCACAGAGTGTACCAAATGTAAGTATGGAAGACATCTTGATGCCCCACTCAGTCTGATTCAGCAAGTTAGGCTTCACCAAGGACCCGTTTCCAACCTGGGAAGCCACATCTCCCCAACCCTAACCCTAACTTGAGACTTTACCTGATTTTCTTGTTGAAATGTAACAAACCCCCATCCTCATGTTCTACTAAAAGACAGTAGGCACACAATTCATTTTGCCCTCTCAGTCTGTTTCACCATGCTTGGCTTCAGCAACACCCTGTTTCCATTCTGGGAGGCCATGTCTCCTGACAGCTAACCCTAACTTGGGTCTTAACCCTAATTTTTTCTTTGGACTGAAACATTTCCCTGTCCACATGGTGTACTAACTGGCAGTATGTTATACTCCGGATGGCCTACTCAGTCTGTTTTACCAATCTAGGCTTCGCCAAAACCCTGGTTACATCCTGGGAAGCCAAGTCTCCCCAACCCTAACCCTAATTTGAGTCTCAGGCCTAATTTCCTTTTTGGACTGAAACATACCGCCCTCCAGAGAGTGTACCAAATGTCAGTATGGAAGACATCTTGATGTCCCACTCAGTCTGATTCAGCAAGTTAGGCTTCACCAAGGACCCGTTTCCAACCTGGGAAGCCACATCTCCCCAACCCTAACCCTAACTTGATACTTTACCTGATTTTCTTGTTGAAATGTAACAACCCCCCATCCTCATGTTCTACTAAAAGACAGTAGGCACACAAATCATTTTGCCCTCTCAGTCTGTTTCACCATGCTTGGCTTCAGCAACACCCTGTTTCCATTCTGGGAGGCCATGTCTCCCGACCGCTAACCCTAACTTGGGTCTTAACCCTAATTTTTTCTTTGGACTGAAACATTTCCCTGTCCACATGGTGTACGAACTGGCAGTATGTTATACTACGGATGGCCTACTCAGTCTGTTTTACCAATCTAGGCTTCGCCAAAACCCTGGTTACATCCTGGGAAGCCAAGTCTCCCCAACCCTAACCCTAATTTGAGTCTCAGGCCTAATTTCCTTTTTGGACTGAAACATACCGCCCTCCAGAGAGTGTACCAAATGTCAGTATGGAAGACATCTTGATGTCCCACTCAGTCTGATTCAGCAAGTTAGGCTTCACCAAGGACCCGTTTCCAACCTGGGAAGCCACATCTCCCCAACCCTAACCCTAACTTGATACTTTACCTGATTTTCTTGTTGAAATGTAACAACCCCCCATCCTCATGTTCTACTAAAAGACAGTAGGCACACAATTCATTTTGCCCTCTCAGTCTGTTTCACCATGCTTGGCTTCAGCAACACCCTGTTTCCATTCTGGGAGGCCATGTCTCCCGAGCGCTAACCCTAACTTGGGTCTTAACCCTAATTTTTTCTTTGGACTGAAACATTTCCCTGTCCACATGGTGTACGAACTGGCAGTATGTTATACTACGGATGGCCTACTCAGTCTGTTTTACAAATCTAGGCTTCGCCAAAACCCTGGTTACATCCTGGGAAGCCAAGTCTCCCCAACCCTAACCCTAATTTGAGTCTCAGGCCTAATTTCCTTTTTGGACTGAAACATACCGCCGTCCACAGAGTGTACCAAATGTCAGTATGGAAGACATCTTGATGTCCCACTCAGTCTGATTCAGCAAGTTAGGCTTCACCAAGGACCCGTATCCAACCTGGGAAGCCACATCTCCCCAACCCTAACCCTATCTTGAGACTTAACCTGATTTTCTTGTTGAACTGTAACAACCCCCCATCCTCATGTTCTACTAAAAGACAGTAGGCACACAATTCCTTTTACCCTCTCAGTCTGTTTCACCATGCTTGGCTTCAGCAACACCCTGTTTCCATTCTGGGAAGCCATGTCTCCTGACAGCTAACCCTAACTTGGGTCTTAACCCTAATTTTCTCTTTGGACTGAAACATGTCCCTGTCAACATGGTGTACTCACTGGCAGTATGTTATACTCCGGATGGCCTACTCAGTCTGTTTTACCAATCTAGGCTTCGCCAAAACCCTGGTTACATCCTGGGAAGCCAAGTCTCCCCAACCCTAACCCTAATTTGAGTCTCAGGCCTCATTTCCTTTTGGGACTGAAACATACCGCCGTCCACAGAGTGTACCAAATGTCAGTATGGAAGACATCTTGATGTCCCACTCAGTCTGATTCAGCAAGTTAGGCTTCACCAAGGACCCGTTTCCAACCTGGCAAGCCACATCTCCCCAACCCTAACCCTAACTTGAGACTTAACCTGATTTTCTTGTGCAAATGTAACAAACCCCCATCCTCATGTTGTACTAAAAGACAGTAGGCACACAATTCCTTTGGCCCTCTCAGTCTGTTTCACCATGCTTGGCTTCAGCAACACCCTGTTTCCATTCTGGAAAGCCATGTCTCCTGACAGCTAACCCTAACTTGGGTCTTAACCCTAATTTTCTCTTTGGACTGAAACATTTCCCTGTCCACATGGTGTACTAACTGGCAGTATGTTATACTCCTGAATGCCTACTCAGTCTGTTTTACCAATCTAGGCTTCACCAAAACCCCGGTTACATCCTGGGAAGCCAAGTCTCCCCAACCCTAACCCTAATTTGAGTCTCAGGCCTCATTTCCTTTTGGGACTGAAACGTACTGCGGTCCACAGAGTGTACCAAATGTAAGTATGGAAGACATCTTGATGCCCCACTCAGTCTGATTCAGCAAGTTAGGCTTCACCAAGGACCCGTTTCCAACCTGGGAAGCCACATCTCCCCAACCCTAACCCTAACTTGAGACTTTACCTGATTTTCTTGTTGAAATGTAACAAACCCCCATCCTCATGTTCTACTAAAAGACAGTAGGCACACAATTCATTTTGCCCTCTCAGTCTGTTTCACCATGCTTGGCTTCAGCAACACCCTGTTTCCATTCTGGGAGGCCATGTCTCCTGACAGCTAACCCTAACTTGGGTCTTAACCCTAATTTTTTCTTTGGACTGAAACATTTCCCTGTCCACATGGTGTACGAACTGGCAGTATGTTATACTCCGGATGGCCTACTCCGTCTGTTTTACCAATCTAGGCTTCGCCAAAACCCTGGTTACATCCTGGGAAGCCAAGTCTCCCCAACCCTAACCCTAATTTGAGTCTCAGGCCTAATTTCCTTTTTGGACTGAAACATACCGCCCTCCAGAGAGTGTACCAAATGTCAGTATGGAAGACATCTTGATGTCCCACTCAGTCTGATTCAGCAAGTTAGGCTTCACCAAGGACCCGTTTCCAACCTGGGAAGCCACATCTCCCCAACCCTAACCCTAACTTGATACTTTACCTGATTTTCTTGTTGAAATGTAACAACCCCCCATCCTCATGTTCTACTAAAAGACAGTAGGCACACAAATCATTTTGCCCTCTCAGTCTGTTTCACCATGCTTGGCTTCAGCAACACCCTGTTTCCATTCTGGGAGGCCATGTCTCCCGACCGCTAACCCTAACTTGGGTCTTAACCCTAATTTTTTCTTTGGACTGAAACATTTCCCTGTCCACATGGTGTACGAACTGGCAGTATGTTATACTACGGATGGCCTACTCAGTCTGTTTTACAAATCTAGGCTTCGCCAAAACCCTGGTTACATCCTGGGAAGCCAAGTCTCCCCAACCCTAACCCTAATTTGAGTCTCAGGCCTAATTTCCTTTTTGGACTGAAACATACCGCCGTCCACAGAGTGTACCAAATGTCAGTATGGAAGACATCTTGATGTCCCACTCAGTCTGATTCAGCAAGTTAGGCTTCACCAAGGACCCGTTTCCAACCTGGGAAGCCACATCTCCCCAACCCTAACCCTATCTTGAGACTTAACCTGATTTTCTTGTTGAACTGTAACAACCCCCCATCCTCATGTTCTACTAAAAGACAGTAGGCACACAATTCCTTTTACCCTCTCAGTCTGTTTCACCATGCTTGGCTTCAGCAACACCCTGTTTCCATTCTGGGAAGCCATGTCTCCTGACAGCTAACCCTAACTTGGGTCTTAACCCTAATTTTCTCTTTGGACTGAAACATGTCCCTGTCAACATGGTGTACTCACTGGCAGTATGTTATACTCCGGATGGCCTACTCAGTCTGTTTTACCAATCTAGGCTTCGCCAAAACCCTGGTTACATCCTGGGAAGCCAAGTCTCCCCAACCCTAACCCTAATTTGAGTCTCAGGCCTCATTTCCTTTTGGGACTGAAACATACCGCCGTCCACAGAGTGTACCAAATGTCAGTATGGAAGACATCTTGATGTCCCACTCAGTCTGATTCAGCAAGTTAGGCTTCACCAAGGACCCGTTTCCAACCTGGCAAGCCACATCTCCCCAACCCTAACCCTAACTTGAGACTTAACCTGATTTTCTTGTGCTAATGTAACAAACCCCCATCCTCATGTTGTACTAAAAGACAGTAGGCACACAATTCCTTTGGCCCTCTCAGTCTGTTTCACCATGCTTGGCTTCAGCAACACCCTGTTTCCATTCTGGAAAGCCATGTCTCCTGACAGCTAACCCTAACTTGGGTCTTAACCCTAATTTTCTCTTTGGACTGAAACATTTCCCTGTCCACATGGTGTACTAACTGGCAGTATGTTATACTCCGGATGGCCTACTCAGTCTGTTTTACCAATCTAGGCTTCGCCAAAACCCTGGTTACATCCTGGGAAGCCAAGTCTCCCCAACCCTAACCCTAATTTGAGTCTCAGGCCTCATTTCCTTTTTGGACTGAAACATACTGCGGTCCACAGAGTGTACCAAATGTCAGTATGGAAGACATCTTGATGTCCCACTCAGTCTGATTCATGAAGTTAGGCTTCACCAAGGACCCGTTTCCAACCTGGGAAGCCACATCTCCCCAACCCTAACCCTAACTTGAGACTTAACCTGATTTTCTTGTGCAAATGTAACAAACCCCCATCCTCATGTTGTACTAAAAGACAGTAGGCACACAATTCCTTTGGCCCTCTCAGTCTGTTTCACCATGCTTGGCTTCAGCAACACCCTGTTTCCATTCTGGGAAGCCATGTCTCCCGACAGCTAACCCTAACTTGGGTCTTAACCCTAATTTTCTCTTTGGACTGAAACATTTCCCTGTCCACATGGTGTACTCACTGGCAGTATGTTATACTCCGGATGGCCTACTCAGTCTGTTTTACCAATCTAGGCTTCGCCAAAACCCTGGTTACATCCTGGGAAGCCAAATCTCCCCAACCCTAACCCTAATTTGAGTCTCAACCCTCATTTCCTTTTTGGACTGAAACATACCGCCGTCCACAGAGTGTACCAAATGTCAGTATGGAAGACATCTTGATGTCCCACTCAGTCTGATTCAGCAAGTTAGGCTTCACCAAGGACCCGTTTCCAACCTGGGAAGCCACATCTCCCCAACCCTAACCCTAACTTGAGACTTAACCTGATTTTCTTGTGCAAATGTAACAAACCCCCATCCTCATGTTGTACTAAAAGACAGTAGGCACACAATTCCTTTGGCCCTCTCAGTCTGTTTCACCATGCTTGGCTTCAGCAACACCCTGTTTCCATTCTGGGAAGCCATGTCTCCTGACAGCTAACCCTAACTTGGGTCTTAACCCTAATTTTCTCTTTGGACTGAAACATTTCCCTGTCCACATGGTGTACGAACTGGCAGTATGTTATACTACGGATGGCCTACTCAGTCTGTTTTACAAATCTAGGCTTCGCCAAAACCCTGGTTACATCCTGGGAAGCCAAGTCTCCCCAACCCTAACCCTAATTTGAGTCTCAGGCCTAATTTCCTTTTTGGACTGAAACATGCCGCCGTCCACAGAGTGTACCAAATGTCAGTATGGAAGACATCTTGATGTCCCACTCAGTCTGATTCAGCAAGTTAGGCTTCACCAAGGACCCGTTTCCAACCTGGGAAGCCACATCTCCCCAACCCTAACCCTAACTTGAGACTTTACCTGATTTTCTTGTGCAAATGTAACAAACCCCCATCCTCATGTTGTACTAAAAGACAGTAGGCACACAATTCCTTTGGCCCTCTCAGTCTGTTTCACCATGCTTGGCTTCAGCAACACCCTGTTTCCATTCTGGGAAGCCATGTCTCCTGACAGCTAACCCTAACTTGGGTCTTAACCCTAATTTTCTCTTTGGACTGAAACATTTCCCTGTCCACATGGTGTACTAACTGGCAGTATGTTATACTCCTGAATGCCTACTCAGTCTGTTTTACCAATCTAGGCTTCGCCAAAACCCTGGTTACATCCTGGGAAGCCAAGTCTCCCCAACCCTAACCCTAATTTGAGTCTCAGGCCTAATTTCCTTTTTGGACTGAAACATACCGCCGTCCACAGAGTGTACCAAATGTCAGTATGGAAGACATCTTGATGTCCCACTCAGTCTGATTCAGCAAGTTAGGCTTCACCAAGGACCCGTTTCCAACCTGGGAAGCCACATCTCCCCAACCCTAACCCTATCTTGAGACTTAACCTGATTTTCTTGTTGAACTGTAACAACCCCCCATCCTCATGTTCTACTAAAAGACAGTAGGCACACAATTCCTTTTACCCTCTCAGTCTGTTTCACCATGCTTGGCTTCAGCAACACCCTGTTTCCATTCTGGGAAGCCATGTCTCCTGACAGCTAACCCTAACTTGGGTCTTAACCCTAATTTTCTCTTTGGACTGAAACATGTCCCTGTCAACATGGTGTACTCACTGGCAGTATGTTATACTCCGGATGGCCTACTCAGTCAGTTTTACCAATCTAGGCTTCGCCAAAACCCTGGTTACATCCTGGGAAGCCAAGTCTCCCCAACCCTAACCCTAATTTGAGTCTCAGGCCTCATTTCCTTTTGGGACTGAAACATACCGCCGTCCACAGAGTGTACCAAATGTCAGTATGGAAGACATCTTGATGTCCCACTCAGTCTGATTCAGCAAGTTAGGCTTCACCAAGGACCCGTTTCCAACCTGGAAAGCCACATCTCCCCAACCCTAACCCTAACTTGAGACTTAACCTGATTTTCTTGTGCAAATGTAACAAACCCCCATCCTCATGTTGTACTAAAAGACAGTAGGCACACAATTCCTTTGGCCCTCTCAGTCTGTTTCACCATGCTTGGCTTCAGCAACACCCTGTTTCCATTCTGGAAAGCCATGTCTCCTGACAGCTAACCCTAACTTGGGTCTTAACCCTAATTTTCTCTTTGGACTGAAACATGTCCCTGTCAACATGGTGTACTCACTGGCAGTATGTTATACTCCGGATGGCCTACTCAGTCTGTTTTACCAATCTAGGCTTCGCCAAAACCCTGGTTACATCCTGGGAAGCCAAGTCTCCCCAACCCTAACCCTAATTTGAGTCTCAGGCCTAATTTCCTTTTTGGACTGAAACATACCGCCCTCCAGAGAGTGTACCAAATGTCAGTATGGAAGACATCTTGATGTCCCACTCAGTCTGATTCAGCAAGTTAGGCTTCACCAAGGACCCGTTTCCAACCTGGGAAGCCACATCTCCCCAACCCTAACCCTAACTTGATACTTTACCTGATTTTCTTGTTGAAATGTAACAACCCCCCATCCTCATGTTCTACTAAAAGACAGTAGGCACACAATTCATTTTGCCCTCTCAGTCTGTTTCACCATGCTTGGCTTCAGCAACACCCTGTTTCCATTCTGGGAGGCCATGTCTCCCGACCGCTAACCCTAACTTGGGTCTTAACCCTAATTTTTTCTTTGGACTGAAACATTTCCCTGTCCACATGGTGTACGAACTGGCAGTATGTTATACTACGGATGGCCTACTCAGTCTGTTTTACAAATCTAGGCTTCGCCAAAACCCTGGTTACATCCTGGGAAGCCAAGTCTCCCCAACCCTAACCCTAATTTGAGTCTCAGGCCTAATTTCCTTTTTGGACTGAAACATACCGCCGTCCACAGAGTGTACCAAATGTCAGTATGGAAGACATCTTGATGTCCCACTCAGTCTGATTCAGCAAGTTAGGCTTCACCAAGGACCCGTATCCAACCTGGGAAGCCACATCTCCCCAACCCTAACCCTATCTTGAGACTTAACCTGATTTTCTTGTTGAACTGTAACAACCCCCCATCCTCATGTTCTACTAAAAGACAGTAGGCACACAATTCCTTTTACCCTCTCAGTCTGTTTCACCATGCTTGGCTTCAGCAACACCCTGTTTCCATTCTGGGAAGCCATGTCTCCTGACAGCTAACCCTAACTTGGGTCTTAACCCTAATTTTCTCTTTGGACTGAAACATGTCCCTGTCAACATGGTGTACTCACTGGCAGTATGTTATACTCCGGATGGCCTACTCAGTCTGTTTTACCAATCTAGGCTTCGCCAAAACCCTGGTTACATCCTGGGAAGCCAAGTCTCCCCAACCCTAACCCTAATTTGAGTCTCAGGCCTCATTTCCTTTTGGGACTGAAACATACCGCCGTCCACAGAGTGTACCAAATGTAAGTATGGAAGACATCTTGATGCCCCACTCAGTCTGATTCAGCAAGTTAGGCTTCACCAAGGACCCGTTTCCAACCTGGGAAGCCACATCTCCCCAACCCTAACCCTAACTTGAGACTTTACCTGATTTTCTTGTTGAAATGTAACAACCCCCCATCCTCATGTTCTACTAAAAGACAGTAGGCACACAATTCATTTTGCCCTCTCAGTCTGTTTCACCATGCTTGGCTTCAGCAACACCCTGTTTCCATTCTGGGAGGCCATGTCTCCTGACTGCTAACCCTAAGTTGGGTCTTAACCCTAATTTTTTCTTTGGACTGAAACATTTCCCTGTCCACATGGTGTACTAACTGGCAGTATGTTATACTCCGGATGGCCTACTCAGTCTGTTTTACCAATCTAGGCTTCGCCAAAACCCTGGTTACATCCTGGGAAGCCAAGTCTCCCCAACCCTAACCCTAATTTGAGTCTCAGGCCTCATTTCCTTTTGGGACTGAAACATACCGCCCTCCAGAGAGTGTACCAAATGTCAGTATGGAAGACATCTTGATGTCCCACTCAGTCTGATTCAGCAAGTTAGGCTTCACCAAGGACCCGTTTCCAACCTGGGAAGCCACATCTCCACAACCCTAACCCTAACTTGATACTTTACCTGATTTTCTTGTTGAAATGTAACAACCCCCCATCCTCATGTTCTACTAAAAGACAGTAGGCACACAATTCCTTTTGCCCTCTCAGTCTGTTTCACCATGCTTGGCTTCAGCAACACCCTGTTTCCATTCTGGGAGGCCATGTCTCCTGACCGCTAACCCTAACTTGGGTCTTAACCCTAATTTTTTCTTTGGACTGAAACATTTCCCTGTCCACATGGTGTACTAACTGGCAGTATGTTATACTCCGGATGGCCTACTCAGTCTGTTTTACCAATCTAGGCTTCGCCAAAACCCTGGTTACATCCTGGGAAGCCAAGTCTCCCCAACCCTAACCCTAATTTGAGTCTCAGGCCTCATTTCCTTTTTGGACTGAAACATACCGCCGTCCACAGAGTGTACCAAATGTCAGTATGGAAGACATCTTGATGTCCCACTCAGTCTGATTCAGCAAGTTAGGCTTCACCAAGGACCCGTTTCCAACCTGGGAAGCCACATCTCCCCAACCCTAACCCTAACTTGAGACTTTACCTGATTTTCTTGTGCAAATGTAACAAACCCCCATCCTCATGTTGTACTAAAAGACAGTAGTTACACAATTCCTTTGGCCCTCTCAGTCTGTTTCACCATGCTTGGCTTCAGCAACACCCTGTTTCCATTCTGGGAGGCCATGTCTCCTGACAGCTAACCCTAACTTGGGTCTTAACCCTAATTTTCTCTTTGGACTGAAACATTTCCCTGTCCACATGGTGTACTAACTGGCAGTATGTTATACTCCTGAATGCCTACTCAGTCTGTTTTACCAATCTAGGCTTCACCAAAACCCTGGTTACATCCTGGGAAGCCAAGTCTCCCCAACCCTAACCCTAATTTGAATCTCAACCCTCATTTCCTTTTTGGACTGAAACATACCGCCGTCCACAGATTGTGCCAAATGTAAGTATGGAAGACATCTTGATGTCCCACTCAGTCTGATTCAGCAAGTTAAGCTTCACCAAGGACCCGTTTCCAACCTGGGAAGCCACATCTCCCCAACCCTAACCCTAACTTGAGACTTAACCTGATTTTCTTGTGCAAATGTAACAAACCCCCATCCTCATGTTGTACTAAAAGACAGTAGGCACACAATTCCTTTGGCCCTCTCAGTCTGTTTCACCATGCTTGGCTTCAGCAACACCCTGTTTCCATTCTGGGAAGCCATGTCTCCTGACAGCTAACCCTAACTTGGGTCTTAACCCTAATTTTCTCTTTGGACTGAAACATTTCCCTGTCCACATGGTGTACTAACTGGCAGTATGTTATACTCCTGAATGCCTACTCAGTCTGTTTTACCAATCTAGGCTTCACCAAAACCCCGGTTACATCCTGGGAAGCCAAGTCTCCCCAACCCTAACCCTAATTTGAGTCTCAGGCCTCATTTCCTTTTGGGACTGAAACGTACTGCGGTCCACAGAGTGTACCAAATGTAAGTATGGAAGACATCTTGATGCCCCACTCAGTCTGATTCAGCAAGTTAGGCTTCACCAAGGACCCGTTTCCAACCTGGGAAGCCACATCTCCCCAACCCTAACCCTAACTTGAGACTTTACCTGATTTTCTTGTTGAAATGTAACAACCCCCCATCCTCATGTTCTACTAAAAGACAGTAGGCACACAATTCATTTTGCCCTCTCAGTCTGTTTCACCATGCTTGGCTTCAGCAACACCCTGTTTCCATTCTGGGAGGCCATGTCTCCTGACCGCTAACCCTAAGTTGGGTCTTAACGCTAATTTTTTCTTTGGACTGAAACATTTCCCTGTCCACATGGTGTACTAACTGGCAGTATGTTATACTCCGGATGGCCTACTCAGTCTGTTTTACCAATCTAGGCTTCGCCAAAACCCTGGTTACATCCTGGGAAGCCAAGTCTCCCCAACCCTAACCCTAATTTGAGTCTCAGGCCTCATTTCCTTTTGGGACTGAAACATACCGCCCTCCAGAGAGTGTACCAAATGTCAGTATGGAAGACATCTTGATGTCCCACTCAGTCTGATTCAGCAAGTTAGGCTTCACCAAGGACCCGTTTCCAACCTGGGAAGCCACATCTCCACAACCCTAACCCTAACTTGATACTTTACCTGATTTTCTTGTTGAAATGTAACAACCCCCCATCCTCATGTTCTACTAAAAGACAGTAGGCACACAATTCCTTTTGCCCTCTCAGTCTGTTTCACCATGCTTGGCTTCAGCAACACCCTGTTTCCATTCTGGGAGGCCATGTCTCCTGACCGCTAACCCTAACTTGGGTCTTAACCCTAATTTTTTCTTTGGACTGAAACATTTCCCTGTCCACATGGTGTACTAACTGGCAGTATGTTATACTACGGATGGCCTACTCAGTCTGTTTTACCAATCTAGGCTTCGCCAAAACCCTGGTTACATCCTGGGAAGCCAAGTCTCCCCAACCCTAACCCTAATTTGAGTCTCAGGCCTCATTTCCTTTTTGGACTGAAACATACCGCCGTCCACAGAGTGCACCAAATGTCAGTATGGAAGACATCTTGATGTCCCACTCAGTCTGATTCAGCAAGTTAGGCTTCAGCAAGGACCCGTTTCCAACCTGGGAAGCCACATCTCCCCAACCCTAACCCTAACTTGAGACTTTACCTGATTTTCTTGTGCAAATGTAACAAACCCCCATCCTCATGTTGTACTAAAAGACAGTAGGTACACAATTCCTTTGGCCCTCTCAGTCTGTTTCACCATGCTTGGCTTCAGCAACACCCTGTTTCCATTCTGGGAGGCCATGTCTCCTGACAGCTAACCCTAACTTGGGTCTTAACCCTAATTTTCTCTTTGGACTGAAACATTTCCCTGTCCACATGGTGTACTAACTGGCAGTATGTTATACTCCTGAATGCCTACTCAGTCTGTTTTACCAATCTAGGCTTCACCAAAACCCTGGTTACATCCTGGGAAGCCAAGTCTCCCCAACCCTAACCCTAATTTGAATCTCAACCCTCATTTCCTTTTTGGACTGAAACATACTGCCGTCCACAGATTGTGCCAAATGTAAGTATGGAAGACATCTTGATGCCCCACTCAGTCTGATTCAGGAAGTTAAGCTTCACCAAGGACCCGTTTCCAACCTGGGAAGCCACATCTCCCCAACCCTAACCCTAACTTGAGACTTAACCTGATTTTCTTGTGCAAATGTAACAAACCCCCATCCTCATGTTGTACTAAAAGACAGTAGGCACACAATTCCTTTGGCCCTCTCAGTCTGTTTCACCATGCTTGGCTTCAGCAACACCCTGTTTCCATTCTGGGAAGCCATGTCTCCTGACAGCTAACCCTAACTTGGGTCTTAACCCTAATTTTCTCTTTGGACTGAAACATTTCCCTGTCCACATGGTGTACTAACTGGCAGTATGTTATACTCCTGAATGCCTACTCAGTCTGTTTTACCAATCTAGGCTTCACCAAAACCCCGGTTACATCCTGGGAAGCCAAGTCTCCCCAACCCTAACCCTAATTTGAGTCTCAGGCCTCATTTCCTTTTGGGACTGAAACGTACTGCGGTCCACAGAGTGTACCAAATGTAAGTATGGAAGACATCTTGATGCCCCACTCAGTCTGATTCAGCAAGTTAGGCTTCACCAAGGACCCGTTTCCAACCTGGGAAGCCACATCTCCCCAACCCTAACCCTAACTTGAGACTTTACCTGATTTTCTTGTTGAAATGTAACAAACCCCCATCCTCATGTTCTACTAAAAGACAGTAGGCACACAATTCATTTTGCCCTCTCAGTCTGTTTCACCATGCTTGGCTTCAGCAACACCCTGTTTCCATTCTGGGAGGCCATGTCTCCTGACAGCTAACCCTAACTTGGGTCTTAACCCTAATTTTTTCTTTGGACTGAAACATTTCCCTGTCCACATGGTGTACTAACTGGCAGTATGTTATACTCCGGATGGCCTACTCAGTCTGTTTTACCAATCTAGGCTTCGCCAAAACCCTGGTTACATCCTGGGAAGCCAAGTCTCCCCAACCCTAACCCTAATTTGAGTCTCAGGCCTCATTTCCTTTTTGGACTGAAACATACTGCGGTCCACAGAGTGTACCAAATGTCAGTATGGAAGACATCTTGATGTCCCACTCAGTCTGATTCAGCAAGTTAGGCTTCACCAAGGACCCGTTTCCAACCTGGCAAGCCACATCTCCCCAACCCTAACCCTAACTTGAGACTTAACCTGATTTTCTTGTGCAAATGTAACAAACCCCCATCCTCATGTTGTACTAAAAGACAGTAGGCACACAATTCCTTTGGCCCTCTCAGTCTGTTTCACCATGCTTGGCTTCAGCAACACCCTGTTTCCATTCTGGGAAGCCATGTCTCCCGACAGCTAACCCTAACTTGGGTCTTAACCCTAATTTTCTCTTTGGACTGAAACATTTCCCTGTCCACATGGTGTACTCACTGGCAGTATGTTATACTCCGGATGGCCTACTCAGTCTGTTTTACCAATCTAGGCTTCGCCAAAACCCTGGTTACATCCTGGGAAGCCAAATCTCCCCAACCCTAACCCTAATTTGAGTCTCAACCCTCATTTCCTTTTTGGACTGAAACATACCGCCGTCCACAGAGTGTACCAAATGTCAGTATGGAAGACATCTTGATGTCCCACTCAGTCTGATTCAGCAAGTTAGGCTTCACCAAGGACCCGTTTCCAACCTGGGAAGCCACATCTCCCCAACCCTAACCCTAACTTGAGACTTAACCTGATTTTCTTGTGCAAATGTAACAAACCCCCATCCTCATGTTGTACTAAAAGACAGTAGGCACACAATTCCTTTGGCCCTCTCAGTCTGTTTCACCATGCTTGGCTTCAGCAACACCCTGTTTCCATTCTGGGAAGCCATGTCTCCTGACAGCTAACCCTAACTTGGGTCTTAACCCTAATTTTCTCTTTGGACTGAAACATTTCCCTGTCCACATGGTGTACTAACTGGCAGTATGTTATACTCCTGAATGCCTACTCAGTCTGTTTTACCAATCTAGGCTTCGCCAAAACCCTGGTTACATCCTGGGAAGCCAAGTCTCCCCAACCCTAACCCTAATTTGAGTCTCAGGCCTAATTTCCTTTTTGGACTGAAACATACCGCCGTCCACAGAGTGTACCAAATGTCAGTATGGAAGACATCTTGATGTCCCACTCAGTCTGATTCAGCAAGTTAGGCTTCACCAAGGACCCGTTTCCAACCTGGGAAGCCACATCTCCCCAACCCTAACCCTATCTTGAGACTTAACCTGATTTTCTTGTTGAACTGTAACAACCCCCCATCCTCATGTTCTACTAAAAGACAGTAGGCACACAATTCCTTTTACCCTCTCAGTCTGTTTCACCATGCTTGGCTTCAGCAACACCCTGTTTCCATTCTGGGAAGCCATGTCTCCTGACAGCTAACCCTAACTTGGGTCTTAACCCTAATTTTCTCTTTGGACTGAAACATGTCCCTGTCAACATGGTGTACTCACTGGCAGTATGTTATACTCCGGATGGCCTACTCAGTCAGTTTTACCAATCTAGGCTTCGCCAAAACCCTGGTTACATCCTGGGAAGCCAAGTCTCCCCAACCCTAACCCTAATTTGAGTCTCAGGCCTCATTTCCTTTTGGGACTGAAACATACCGCCGTCCACAGAGTGTACCAAATGTCAGTATGGAAGACATCTTGATGTCCCACTCAGTCTGATTCAGCAAGTTAGGCTTCACCAAGGACCCGTTTCCAACCTGGAAAGCCACATCTCCCCAACCCTAACCCTAACTTGAGACTTAACCTGATTTTCTTGTGCAAATGTAACAAACCCC
The DNA here is from genome assembly GCF_057233095.1 of Heloderma suspectum. NCBI lineage: Eukaryota > Metazoa > Chordata > Lepidosauria > Squamata > Helodermatidae > Heloderma > Heloderma suspectum. The sequence goes on from NC_139461.1 coordinate 149,919,368, forward strand.
CATCCTCATGTTGTACTAAAAGACAGTAGGCACACAATTCCTTTGGCCCTCTCAGTCTGTTTCACCATGCTTGGCTTCAGCAACACCCTGTTTCCATTCTGGAAAGCCATGTCTCCTGACAGCTAACCCTAACTTGGGTCTTAACCCTAATTTTCTCTTTGGACTGAAACATGTCCCTGTCAACATGGTGTACTCACTGGCAGTATGTTATACTCCGGATGGCCTACTCAGTCTGTTTTACCAATCTAGGCTTCGCCAAAACCCTGGTTACATCCTGGGAAGCCAAGTCTCCCCAACCCTAACCCTAATTTGAGTCTCAGGCCTAATTTCCTTTTTGGACTGAAACATACCGCCCTCCAGAGAGTGTACCAAATGTCAGTATGGAAGACATCTTGATGTCCCACTCAGTCTGATTCAGCAAGTTAGGCTTCACCAAGGACCCGTTTCCAACCTGGGAAGCCACATCTCCCCAACCCTAACCCTAACTTGATACTTTACCTGATTTTCTTGTTGAAATGTAACAACCCCCCATCCTCATGTTCTACTAAAAGACAGTAGGCACACAATTCATTTTGCCCTCTCAGTCTGTTTCACCATGCTTGGCTTCAGCAACACCCTGTTTCCATTCTGGGAGGCCATGTCTCCCGACCGCTAACCCTAACTTGGGTCTTAACCCTAATTTTTTCTTTGGACTGAAACATTTCCCTGTCCACATGGTGTACGAACTGGCAGTATGTTATACTACGGATGGCCTACTCAGTCTGTTTTACAAATCTAGGCTTCGCCAAAACCCTGGTTACATCCTGGGAAGCCAAGTCTCCCCAACCCTAACCCTAATTTGAGTCTCAGGCCTAATTTCCTTTTTGGACTGAAACATACCGCCGTCCACAGAGTGTACCAAATGTCAGTATGGAAGACATCTTGATGTCCCACTCAGTCTGATTCAGCAAGTTAGGCTTCACCAAGGACCCGTATCCAACCTGGGAAGCCACATCTCCCCAACCCTAACCCTATCTTGAGACTTAACCTGATTTTCTTGTTGAACTGTAACAACCCCCCATCCTCATGTTCTACTAAAAGACAGTAGGCACACAATTCCTTTTACCCTCTCAGTCTGTTTCACCATGCTTGGCTTCAGCAACACCCTGTTTCCATTCTGGGAAGCCATGTCTCCTGACAGCTAACCCTAACTTGGGTCTTAACCCTAATTTTCTCTTTGGACTGAAACATGTCCCTGTCAACATGGTGTACTCACTGGCAGTATGTTATACTCCGGATGGCCTACTCAGTCTGTTTTACCAATCTAGGCTTCGCCAAAACCCTGGTTACATCCTGGGAAGCCAAGTCTCCCCAACCCTAACCCTAATTTGAGTCTCAGGCCTCATTTCCTTTTGGGACTGAAACATACCGCCGTCCACAGAGTGTACCAAATGTAAGTATGGAAGACATCTTGATGCCCCACTCAGTCTGATTCAGCAAGTTAGGCTTCACCAAGGACCCGTTTCCAACCTGGGAAGCCACATCTCCCCAACCCTAACCCTAACTTGAGACTTTACCTGATTTTCTTGTTGAAATGTAACAACCCCCCATCCTCATGTTCTACTAAAAGACAGTAGGCACACAATTCATTTTGCCCTCTCAGTCTGTTTCACCATGCTTGGCTTCAGCAACACCCTGTTTCCATTCTGGGAGGCCATGTCTCCTGACTGCTAACCCTAAGTTGGGTCTTAACCCTAATTTTTTCTTTGGACTGAAACATTTCCCTGTCCACATGGTGTACTAACTGGCAGTATGTTATACTCCGGATGGCCTACTCAGTCTGTTTTACCAATCTAGGCTTCGCCAAAACCCTGGTTACATCCTGGGAAGCCAAGTCTCCCCAACCCTAACCCTAATTTGAGTCTCAGGCCTCATTTCCTTTTGGGACTGAAACATACCGCCCTCCAGAGAGTGTACCAAATGTCAGTATGGAAGACATCTTGATGTCCCACTCAGTCTGATTCAGCAAGTTAGGCTTCACCAAGGACCCGTTTCCAACCTGGGAAGCCACATCTCCACAACCCTAACCCTAACTTGATACTTTACCTGATTTTCTTGTTGAAATGTAACAACCCCCCATCCTCATGTTCTACTAAAAGACAGTAGGCACACAATTCCTTTTGCCCTCTCAGTCTGTTTCACCATGCTTGGCTTCAGCAACACCCTGTTTCCATTCTGGGAGGCCATGTCTCCTGACCGCTAACCCTAACTTGGGTCTTAACCCTAATTTTTTCTTTGGACTGAAACATTTCCCTGTCCACATGGTGTACTAACTGGCAGTATGTTATACTCCGGATGGCCTACTCAGTCTGTTTTACCAATCTAGGCTTCGCCAAAACCCTGGTTACATCCTGGGAAGCCAAGTCTCCCCAACCCTAACCCTAATTTGAGTCTCAGGCCTCATTTCCTTTTTGGACTGAAACATACCGCCGTCCACAGAGTGTACCAAATGTCAGTATGGAAGACATCTTGATGTCCCACTCAGTCTGATTCAGCAAGTTAGGCTTCACCAAGGACCCGTTTCCAACCTGGGAAGCCACATCTCCCCAACCCTAACCCTAACTTGAGACTTTACCTGATTTTCTTGTGCAAATGTAACAAACCCCCATCCTCATGTTGTACTAAAAGACAGTAGGTACACAATTCCTTTGGCCCTCTCAGTCTGTTTCACCATGCTTGGCTTCAGCAACACCCTGTTTCCATTCTGGGAGGCCATGTCTCCTGACAGCTAACCCTAACTTGGGTCTTAACCCTAATTTTCTCTTTGGACTGAAACATTTCCCTGTCCACATGGTGTACTAACTGGCAGTATGTTATACTCCTGAATGCCTACTCAGTCTGTTTTACCAATCTAGGCTTCACCAAAACCCTGGTTACATCCTGGGAAGCCAAGTCTCCCCAACCCTAACCCTAATTTGAATCTCAACCCTCATTTCCTTTTTGGACTGAAACATACCGCCGTCCACAGATTGTGCCAAATGTAAGTATGGAAGACATCTTGATGCCCCACTCAGTCTGATTCAGGAAGTTAAGCTTCACCAAGGACCCGTTTCCAACCTGGGAAGCCACATCTCCCCAACCCTAACCCTAACTTGAGACTTAACCTGATTTTCTTGTGCAAATGTAACAAACCCCCATCCTCATGTTGTACTAAAAGACAGTAGGCACACAATTCCTTTGGCCCTCTCAGTCTGTTTCACCATGCTTGGCTTCAGCAACACCCTGTTTCCATTCTGGGAGGCCATGTCTCCTGACCGCTAACCCTAAGTTGGGTCTTAACGCTAATTTTTTCTTTGGACTGAAACATTTCCCTGTCCACATGGTGTACTAACTGGCAGTATGTTATACTCCGGATGGCCTACTCAGTCTGTTTTACCAATCTAGGCTTCGCCAAAACCCTGGTTACATCCTGGGAAGCCAAGTCTCCCCAACCCTAACCCTAATTTGAGTCTCAGGCCTCATTTCCTTTTGGGACTGAAACATACCGCCCTCCAGAGAGTGTACCAAATGTCAGTATGGAAGACATCTTGATGTCCCACTCAGTCTGATTCAGCAAGTTAGGCTTCACCAAGGACCCGTTTCCAACCTGGGAAGCCACATCTCCACAACCCTAACCCTAACTTGATACTTTACCTGATTTTCTTGTTGAAATGTAACAACCCCCCATCCTCATGTTCTACTAAAAGACAGTAGGCACACAATTCCTTTTGCCCTCTCAGTCTGTTTCACCATGCTTGGCTTCAGCAACACCCTGTTTCCATTCTGGGAGGCCATGTCTCCTGACCGCTAACCCTAACTTGGGTCTTAACCCTAATTTTTTCTTTGGACTGAAACATTTCCCTGTCCACATGGTGTACTAACTGGCAGTATGTTATACTACGGATGGCCTACTCAGTCTGTTTTACCAATCTAGGCTTCGCCAAAACCCTGGTTACATCCTGGGAAGCCAAGTCTCCCCAACCCTAACCCTAATTTGAGTCTCAGGCCTCATTTCCTTTTTGGACTGAAACATACCGCCGTCCACAGAGTGTACCAAATGTCAGTATGGAAGACATCTTGATGTCCCACTCAGTCTGATTCAGCAAGTTAGGCTTCACCAAGGACCCGTTTCCAACCTGGGAAGCCACATCTCCCCAACCCTAACCCTAACTTGAGACTTTACCTGATTTTCTTGTGCAAATGTAACAAACCCCCATCCTCATGTTGTACTAAAAGACAGTAGGTACACAATTCCTTTGGCCCTCTCAGTCTGTTTCACCATGCTTGGCTTCAGCAATACCCTGTTTCCATTCTGGGAGGCCATGTCTCCTGACAGCTAACCCTAACTTGGGTCTTAACCCTAATTTTCTCTTTGGACTGAAACATTTCCCTGTCCACATGGTGTACTAACTGGCAGTATGTTATACTCCTGAATGCCTACTCAGTCTGTTTTACCAATCTAGGCTTCACCAAAACCCTGGTTACATCCTGGGAAGCCAAGTCTCCCCAACCCTAACCCTAATTTGAATCTCAACCCTCATTTCCTTTTTGGACTGAAACATACTGCCGTCCACAGATTGTGCCAAATGTAAGTATGGAAGACATCTTGATGCCCCACTCAGTCTGATTCAGGAAGTTAAGCTTCACCAAGGACCCGTTTCCAACCTGGGAAGCCACATCTCCCCAACCCTAACCCTAACTTGAGACTTAACCTGATTTTCTTGTGCAAATGTAACAAACCCCCATCCTCATGTTGTACTAAAAGACAGTAGGCACACAATTCCTTTGGCCCTCTCAGTCTGTTTCACCATGCTTGGCTTCAGCAACACCCTGTTTCCATTCTGGGAAGCCATGTCTCCTGACAGCTAACCCTAACTTGGGTCTTAACCCTAATTTTCTCTTTGGACTGAAACATTTCCCTGTCCACATGGTGTACTAACTGGCAGTATGTTATACTCCTGAATGCCTACTCAGTCTGTTTTACCAATCTAGGCTTCACCAAAACCCCGGTTACATCCTGGGAAGCCAAGTCTCCCCAACCCTAACCCTAATTTGAGTCTCAGGCCTCATTTCCTTTTGGGACTGAAACGTACTGCGGTCCACAGAGTGTACCAAATGTAAGTATGGAAGACATCTTGATGCCCCACTCAGTCTGATTCAGCAAGTTAGGCTTCACCAAGGACCCGTTTCCAACCTGGGAAGCCACATCTCCCCAACCCTAACCCTAACTTGAGACTTTACCTGATTTTCTTGTTGAAATGTAACAAACCCCCATCCTCATGTTCTACTAAAAGACAGTAGGCACACAATTCATTTTGCCCTCTCAGTCTGTTTCACCATGCTTGGCTTCAGCAACACCCTGTTTCCATTCTGGGAGGCCATGTCTCCTGACAGCTAACCCTAACTTGGGTCTTAACCCTAATTTTTTCTTTGGACTGAAACATTTCCCTGTCCACATGGTGTACTAACTGGCAGTATGTTATACTCCGGATGGCCTACTCAGTCTGTTTTACCAATCTAGGCTTCGCCAAAACCCTGGTTACATCCTGGGAAGCCAAGTCTCCCCAACCCTAACCCTAATTTGAGTCTCAGGCCTAATTTCCTTTTTGGACTGAAACATACCGCCCTCCAGAGAGTGTACCAAATGTCAGTATGGAAGACATCTTGATGTCCCACTCAGTCTGATTCAGCAAGTTAGGCTTCACCAAGGACCCGTTTCCAACCTGGGAAGCCACATCTCCCCAACCCTAACCCTAACTTGATACTTTACCTGATTTTCTTGTTGAACTGTAACAAACCCCCATCCTCATGTTCTACTAAAAGACAGTAGGCACACAATTCATTTTGCCCTCTCAGTCTGTTTCACCATGCTTGGCTTCAGCAACACCCTGTTTCCATTCTGGGAGGCCATGTCTCCCGACCGCTAACCCTAACTTGGGTCTTAACCCTAATTTTTTCTTTGGACTGAAACATTTCCCTGTCCACATGGTGTACGAACTGGCAGTATGTTATACTACGGATGGCCTACTCAGTCTGTTTTACAAATCTAGGCTTCGCCAAAACCCTGGTTACATCCTGGGAAGCCAAGTCTCCCCAACCCTAACCCTAATTTGAGTCTCAGGCCTAATTTCCTTTTTGGACTGAAACATACCGCCGTCCACAGAGTGTACCAAATGTCAGTATGGAAGACATCTTGATGTCCCACTCAGTCTGATTCAGCAAGTTAGGCTTCACCAAGGACCCGTTTCCAACCTGGGAAGCCACATCTCCCCAACCCTAACCCTATCTTGAGACTTAACCTGATTTTCTTGTTGAACTGTAACAACCCCCCATCCTCATGTTCTACTAAAAGACAGTAGGCACACAATTCCTTTTACCCTCTCAGTCTGTTTCACCATGCTTGGCTTCAGCAACACCCTGTTTCCATTCTGGGAAGCCATGTCTCCTGACAGCTAACCCTAACTTGGGTCTTAACCCTAATTTTCTCTTTGGACTGAAACATGTCCCTGTCAACATGGTGTACTCACTGGCAGTATGTTATACTCCGGATGGCCTACTCAGTCTGTTTTACCAATCTAGGCTTCGCCAAAACCCTGGTTACATCCTGGGAAGCCAAGTCTCCCCAACCCTAACCCTAATTTGAGTCTCAGGCCTCATTTCCTTTTGGGACTGAAACATACCGCCGTCCACAGAGTGTACCAAATGTCAGTATGGAAGACATCTTGATGTCCCACTCAGTCTGATTCAGCAAGTTAGGCTTCACCAAGGACCCGTTTCCAACCTGGCAAGCCACATCTCCCCAACCCTAACCCTAACTTGAGACTTAACCTGATTTTCTTGTGCTAATGTAACAAACCCCCATCCTCATGTTGTACTAAAAGACAGTAGGCACACAATTCCTTTGGCCCTCTCAGTCTGTTTCACCATGCTTGGCTTCAGCAACACCCTGTTTCCATTCTGGAAAGCCATGTCTCCTGACAGCTAACCCTAACTTGGGTCTTAACCCTAATTTTCTCTTTGGACTGAAACATTTCCCTGTCCACATGGTGTACTAACTGGCAGTATGTTATACTCCGGATGGCCTACTCAGTCTGTTTTACCAATCTAGGCTTCGCCAAAACCCTGGTTACATCCTGGGAAGCCAAGTCTCCCCAACCCTAACCCTAATTTGAGTCTCAGGCCTCATTTCCTTTTGGGACTGAAACGTACTGCGGTCCACAGAGTGTACCAAATGTCAGTATGGAAGACATCTTGATGTCCCACTCAGTCTGATTCATGAAGTTAGGCTTCACCAAGGACCCGTTTCCAACCTGGGAAGCCACATCTCCCCAACCCTAACCCTAACTTGATACTTTACCTGATTTTCTTGTTGAAATGTAACAACCCCCCATCCTCATGTTCTACTAAAAGACAGTAGGCACACAATTCATTTTGCCCTCTCAGTCTGTTTCACCATGCTTGGCTTCAGCAACACCCTGTTTCCATTCTGGGAGGCCATGACTCCCGACCGCTAACCCTAACTTGGGTCTTAACCCTAATTTTTTCTTTGGACTGAAACATTTCCCTGTCCACATGGTGTACGAACTGGCAGTATGTTATACTACGGATGGCCTACTCAGTCTGTTTTACAAATCTAGGCTTCGCCAAAACCCTGGTTACATCCTGGGAAGCCAAGTCTCCCCAACCCTAACCCTAATTTGAGTCTCAGGCCTAATTTCCTTTTTGGACTGAAACATACCGCCGTCCACAGAGTGTACCAAATGTCAGTATGGAAGACATCTTGATGTCCCACTCAGTCTGATTCAGCAAGTTAGGCTTCACCAAGGACCCGTTTCCAACCTGGGAAGCCACATCTCCCCAACCCTAACCCTATCTTGAGACTTAACCTGATTTTCTTGTTGAACTGTAACAACCCCCCATCCTCATGTTCTACTAAAAGACAGTAGGCACACAATTCCTTTTACCCTCTCAGTCTGTTTCACCATGCTTGGCTTCAGCAACACCCTGTTTCCATTCTGGGAAGCCATGTCTCCTGACAGCTAACCCTAACTTGGGTCTTAACCCTAATTTTCTCTTTGGACTGAAACATGTCCCTGTCAACATGGTGTACTCACTGGCAGTATGTTATACTCCGGATGGCCTACTCAGTCTGTTTTACCAATCTAGGCTTCGCCAAAACCCTGGTTACATCCTGGGAAGCCAAGTCTCCCCAACCCTAACCCTAATTTGAGTCTCAGGCCTCATTTCCTTTTGGGACTGAAACGTACTGCGGTCCACAGAGTGTACCAAATGTCAGTATGGAAGACATCTTGATGTCCCACTCAGTCTGATTCAGCAAGTTAGGCTTCACCAAGGACCCGTTTCCAACCTGGCAAGCCACATCTCCCCAACCCTAACCCTAACTTGAGACTTAACCTGATTTTCTTGTGCAAATGTAACAAACCCCCATCCTCATGTTGTACTAAAAGACAGTAGGCACACAATTCCTTTGGCCCTCTCAGTCTGTTTCACCATGCTTGGCTTCAGCAACACCCTGTTTCCATTCTGGGAAGCCATGTCTCCCGACAGCTAACCCTAACTTGGGTCTTAACCCTAATTTTCTCTTTGGACTGAAACATTTCCCTGTCCACATGGTGTACTCACTGGCAGTATGTTATACTCCGGATGGCCTACTCAGTCTGTTTTACCAATCTAGGCTTCGCCAAAACCCTGGTTACATCCTGGGAAGCCAAATCTCCCCAACCCTAACCCTAATTTGAGTCTCAACCCTCATTTCCTTTTTGGACTGAAACATACCGCCGTCCACAGAGTGTACCAAATGTCAGTATGGAAGACATCTTGATGTCCCACTCAGTCTGATTCAGCAAGTTAGGCTTCACCAAGGACCCGTTTCCAACCTGGGAAGCCACATCTCCCCAACCCTAACCCTAACTTGAGACTTTACCTGATTTTCTTGTTGAAATGTAACAACCCCCCATCCTCATGTTCTACTAAAAGACAGTAGGCACACAATTCATTTTGCCCTCTCAGTCTGTTTCACCATGCTTGGCTTCAGCAACACCCTGTTTCCATTCTGGGAGGCCATGTCTCCTGACCGCTAACCCTAAGTTGGGTCTTAACCCTAATTTTTTCTTTGGACTGAAACATTTCCCTGTCCACATGGTGTACTAACTGGCAGTATGTTATAATCCGGATGGCCTACTCAGTCTGTTTTACCAATCTAGGCTTCGCCAAAACCCTGGTTACATCCTGGGAAGCCAAGTCTCCCCAACCCTATCCCTAATTTGAGTCTCAGGCCTCATTTCCTTTTGGGACTGAAACATACCGCCCTCCAGAGAGTGTACCAAATGTCAGTATGGAAGACATCTTGATGTCCCACTCAGTCTGATTCAGCAAGTTAGGCTTCACCAAGGACCCGTTTCCAACCTGGGAAGCCACATCTCCACAACCCTAACCCTAACTTGATACTTTACCTGATTTTCTTGTTGAAATGTAACAACCCCCCATCCTCATGTTCTACTAAAAGACAGTAGGCACACAATTCCTTTTGCCCTCTCAGTCTGTTTCACCATGCTTGGCTTCAGCAACACCCTGTTTCCATTCTGGGAGGCCATGTCTCCTGACCGCTAACCCTAACTTGGGTCTTAACCCTAATTTTCTCTTTGGACTGAAACATTTCCCTGTCCACATGGTGTACTAACTGGCAGTATGTTATACTCCGGATGGCCTACTCAGTCTGTTTTACCAATCTAGGCTTCGCCAAAACCCTGGTTACATCCTGGGAAGCCAAGTCTCCCCAACCCTAACCCTAATTTGAGTCTCAGGCCTCATTTCCTTTTGGGACTGAAACGTACTGCGGTCCACAGAGTGTACCAAATGTCAGTATGGAAGACATCTTGATGTCCCACTCAGTCTGATTCAGCAAGTTAGGCTTCACCAAGGACCCGTTTCCAACCTGGCAAGCCACATCTCCCCAACCCTAACCCTAACTTGAGACTTAACCTGATTTTCTTGTGCAAATGTAACAAACCCCCATCCTCATGTTGTACTAAAAGACAGTAGGCACACAATTCCTTTGGCCCTCTCAGTCTGTTTCACCATGCTTGGCTTCAGCAACACCCTGTTTCCATTCTGGGAAGCCATGTCTCCCGACAGCTAACCCTAACTTGGGTCTTAACCCTAATTTTCTCTTTGGACTGAAACATTTCCCTGTCCACATGGTGTACTCACTGGCAGTATGTTATACTCCGGATGGCCTACTCAGTCTGTTTTACCAATCTAGGCTTCGCCAAAACCCTGGTTACATCCTGGGAAGCCAAATCTCCCCAACCCTAACCCTAATTTGAGTCTCAACCCTCATTTCCTTTTTGGACTGAAACATACCGCCGTCCACAGAGTGTACCAAATGTCAGTATGGAAGACATCTTGATGTCCCACTCAGTCTGATTCAGCAAGTTAGGCTTCACCAAGGACCCGTTTCCAACCTGGGAAGCCACATCTCCCCAACCCTAACCCTAACTTGAGACTTTACCTGATTTTCTTGTTGAAATGTAACAACCCCCCATCCTCATGTTCTACTAAAAGACAGTAGGCACACAATTCATTTTGCCCTCTCAGTCTGTTTCACCATGCTTGGCTTCAGCAACACCCTGTTTCCATTCTGGGAGGCCATGTCTCCTGACCGCTAACCCTAAGTTGGGTCTTAACCCTAATTTTTTCTTTGGACTGAAACATTTCCCTGTCCACATGGTGTACTAACTGGCAGTATGTTATAATCCGGATGGCCTACTCAGTCTGTTTTACCAATCTAGGCTTCGCCAAAACCCTGGTTACATCCTGGGAAGCCAAGTCTCCCCAACCCTAACCCTAATTTGAGTCTCAGGCCTCATTTCCTTTTGGGACTGAAACATACCGCCCTCCAGAGAGTGTACCAAATGTCAGTATGGAAGACATCTTGATGTCCCACTCAGTCTGATTCAGCAAGTTAGGCTTCACCAAGGACCCGTTTCCAACCTGGGAAGCCACATCTCCCCAACCCTAACCCTAACTTGATACTTTACCTGATTTTCTTGTTGAAATGTAACAACCCCCCATCCTCATGTTGTACTAAAAGACAGTAGGCACACAATTCCTTTGGCCCTCTCAGTCTGTTTCACCATGCTTGGCTTCAGCAACACCCTGTTTCCATTCTGGGAGGCCATGTCTCCTGACCGCTAACCCTAACTTGGGTCTTAACCCTAATTTTTTCTTTGGACTGAAACATTTCCCTGTCCACATGGTGTACTAACTGGCAGTATGTTATACTCCGGATGGCCTACTCAGTCTGTTTTACCAATCTAGGCTTCGCCAAAACCCTGGTTACATCCTGGGAAGCCAAGTCTCCCCAACCCTAACCCTAATTTGAGTCTCAGGCCTCATTTCCTTTTTGGACTGAAACATACCGCCGTCCACAGAGTGTACCAAATGTCAGTATGGAAGACATCTTGATGTCCCACTCAGTCTGATTCAGCAAGTTAGGCTTCACCAAGGACCCGTTTCCAACCTGGGAAGCCACATCTCCCCAACCCTAACCCTAACTTGAGACTTTACCTGATTTTCTTGTGCAAATGTAACAAACCCCCATCCTCATGTTGTACTAAAAGACAGTAGTTACACAATTCCTTTGGCCCTCTCAGTCTGTTTCACCATGCTTGGCTTCAGCAACACCCTGTTTCCATTCTGGGAGGCCATGTCTCCTGACAGCTAACCCTAACTTGGGTCTTAACCCTAATTTTCTCTTTGGACTGAAACATTTCCCTGTCCACATGGTGTACTAACTGGCAGTATGTTATACTCCTGAATGCCTACTCAGTCTGTTTTACCAATCTAGGCTTCACCAAAACCCTGGTTACATCCTGGGAAGCCAAGTCTCCCCAACCCTAACCCTAATTTGAATCTCAACCCTCATTTCCTTTTTGGACTGAAACATACCGCCGTCCACAGATTGTGCCAAATGTAAGTATGGAAGACATCTTGATGCCCCACTCAGTCTGATTCAGGAAGTTAAGCTTCACCAAGGACCCGTTTCCAACCTGGGAAGCCACATCTCCCCAACCCTAACCCTAACTTGAGACTTAACCTGATTTTCTTGTGCAAATGTAACAAACCCCCATCCTCATGTTGTACTAAAAGACAGTAGGCACACAATTCCTTTGGCCCTCTCAGTCTGTTTCACCATGCTTGGCTTCAGCAACACCCTGTTTCCATTCTGGGAAGCCATGTCTCCTGACAGCTAACCCTAACTTGGGTCTTAACCCTAATTTTCTCTTTGGACTGAAACATTTCCCTGTCCACATGGTGTACTAACTGGCAGTATGTTATACTCCTGAATGCCTACTCAGTCTGTTTTACCAATCTAGGCTTCACCAAAACCCCGGTTACATCCTGGGAAGCCAAGTCTCCCCAACCCTAACCCTAATTTGAGTCTCAGGCCTCATTTCCTTTTGGGACTGAAACGTACTGCGGTCCACAGAGTGTACCAAATGTAAGTATGGAAGACAGCTTGATGCCCCACTCAGTCTGATTCAGCAAGTTAGGCTTCACCAAGGACCCGTTTCCAACCTGGGAAGCCACATCTCCCCAACCCTAACCCTAACTTGAGACTTTACCTGATTTTCTTGTTGAAATGTAACAAACCCCCATCCTCATGTTCTACTAAAAGACAGTAGGCACACAATTCATTTTGCCCTCTCAGTCTGTTTCACCATGCTTGGCTTCAGCAACACCCTGTTTCCATTCTGGGAGGCCATGTCTCCTGACCGCTAACCCTAACTTGGGTCTTAACCCTAATTTTTTCTTTGGACTGAAACATTTCCCTGTCCACATGGTGTACGAACTGGCAGTATGTTATACTACGGATGGCCTACTCAGTCTGTTTTACCAATCTAGGCTTCGCCAAAACCCTGGTTACATCCTGGGAAGCCAAGTCTCCCCAACCCTAACCCTAATTTGAGTCTCAGGCCTAATTTCCTTTTTGGACTGAAACATACCGCCCTCCAGAGAGTGTACCAAATGTCAGTATGGAAGACATCTTGATGTCCCACTCAGTCTGATTCAGCAAGTTAGGCTTCACCAAGGACCCGTTTCCAACCTGGGAAGCCACATCTCCCCAACCCTAACCCTAACTTGATACTTTACCTGATTTTCTTGTTGAAATGTAACAACCCCCCATCCTCATGTTCTACTAAAAGACAGTAGGCACACAATTCATTTTGCCCTCTCAGTCTGTTTCACCATGCTTGGCTTCAGCAACACCCTGTTTCCATTCTGGGAGGCCATGACTCCCGACCGCTAACCCTAACTTGGGTCTTAACCCTAATTTTTTCTTTGGACTGAAACATTTCCCTGTCCACATGGTGTACGAACTGGCAGTATGTTATACTACGGATGGCCTACTCAGTCTGTTTTACCAATCTAGGCTTCGCCAAAACCCTGGTTACATCCTGGGAAGCCAAGTCTCCCCAACCCTAACCCTAATTTGAGTCTCAGGCCTAATTTCCTTTTTGGACTGAAACATACCGCCGTCCACAGAGTGTACCAAATGTCAGTATGGAAGACATCTTGATGTCCCACTCAGTCTGATTCAGCAAGTTAGGCTTCACCAAGGACCCGTTTCCAACCTGGGAAGCCACATCTCCCCAACCCTAACCCTATCTTGAGACTTAACCTGATTTTCTTGTTGAACTGTAACAACCCCCCATCCTCATGTTCTACTAAAAGACAGTAGGCACACAATTCCTTTTACCCTCTCAGTCTGTTTCACCATGCTTGGCTTCAGCAACACCCTGTTTCCATTCTGGGAAGCCATGTCTCCTGACAGCTAACCCTAACTTGGGTCTTAACCCTAATTTTCTCTTTGGACTGAAACATGTCCCTGTCAACATGGTGTACTCACTGGCAGTATGTTATACTCCGGATGGCCTACTCAGTCTGTTTTACCAATCTAGGCTTCGCCAAAACCCTGGTTACATCCTGGGAAGCCAAGTCTCCCCAACCCTAACCCTAATTTGAGTCTCAGGCCTCATTTCCTTTTGGGACTGAAACATACCGCCGTCCACAGAGTGTACCAAATGTCAGTATGGAAGACATCTTGATGTCCCACTCAGTCTGATTCAGCAAGTTAGGCTTCACCAAGGACCCGTTTCCAACCTGGCAAGCCACATCTCCCCAACCCTAACCCTAACTTGAGACTTAACCTGATTTTCTTGTGCTAATGTAACAAACCCCCATCCTCATGTTGTATTAAAAGACAGTAGGCACACAATTCCTTTGGCCCTCTCAGTCTGTTTCACCATGCTTGGCTTCAGCAACACCCTGTTTCCATTCTGGAAAGCCATGTCTCCTGACAGCTAACCCTAACTTGGGTCTTAACCCTAATTTTCTCTTTGGACTGAAACATTTCCCTGTCCACATGGTGTACTAACTGGCAGTATGTTATACTCCGGATGGCCTACTCAGTCTGTTTTACCAATCTAGGCTTCGCCAAAACCCTGGTTACATCCTGGGAAGCCAAGTCTCCCCAACCCTAACCCTAATTTGAGTCTCAGGCCTCATTTCCTTTTGGGACTGAAACATACTGCGGTCCACAGAGTGTACCAAATGTCAGTATGGAAGACATCTTGATGTCCCACTCAGTCTGATTCAGCAAGTTAGGCTTCACCAAGGACCCGTTTCCAACCTGGCAAGCCACATCTCCCCAACCCTAACCCTAACTTGAGACTTAACCTGATTTTCTTGTGCAAATGTAACAAACCCCCATCCTCATGTTGTACTAAAAGACAGTAGGCACACAATTCCTTTGGCCCTCTCAGTCTGTTTCACCATGCTTGGCTTCAGCAACACCCTGTTTCCATTCTGGGAAGCCATGTCTCCCGACAGCTAACCCTAACTTGGGTCTTAACCCTAATTTTCTCTTTGGACTGAAACATTTCCCTGTCCACATGGTGTACTCACTGGCAGTATGTTATACTCCGGATGGCCTACTCAGTCTGTTTTACCAATCTAGGCTTCGCCAAAACCCTGGTTACATCCTGGGAAGCCAAATCTCCCCAACCCTAACCCTAATTTGAGTCTCAACCCTCATTTCCTTTTTGGACTGAAACATACCGCCGTCCACAGAGTGTACCAAATGTCAGTATGGAAGACATCTTGATGTCCCACTCAGTCTGATTCAGCAAGTTAGGCTTCACCAAGGACCCGTTTCCAACCTGGGAAGCCACATCTCCCCAACCCTAACCCTAACTTGAGACTTAACCTGATTTTCTTGTGCAAATGTAACAAACCCCCATCCTCATGTTGTACTAAAAGACAGTAGGCACACAATTCCTTTGGCCCTCTCAGTCTGTTTCACCATGCTTGGCTTCAGCAACACCCTGTTTCCATTCTGGGAAGCCATGTCTCCTGACAGCTAACCCTAACTTGGGTCTTAACCCTAATTTTCTCTTTGGACTGAAACATTTCCCTGTCCACATGGTGTACGAACTGGCAGTATGTTATACTCCGGATGGCCTACTCAGTCTGTTTTACCAATCTAGGCTTCGCCAAAACCCTGGTTACATCCTGGGAAGCCAAGTCTCCCCAACCCTAACCCTAATTTGAGTCTCAGGCCTCATTTCCTTTTGGGACTGAAACATACCGCCGTCCACAGAGTGTACCAAATGTCAGTATGGAAGACATCTTGATGTCCCACTCAGTCTGATTCAGCAAGTTAGGCTTCACCAAGGACCCGTTTCCAACCTGGCAAGCCACATCTCCCCAACCCTAACCCTAACTTGAGACTTAACCTGATTTTCTTGTGCTAATGTAACAAACCCCCATCCTCATGTTGTATTAAAAGACAGTAGGCACACAATTCCTTTGGCCCTCTCAGTCTGTTTCACCATGCTTGGCTTCAGCAACACCCTGTTTCCATTCTGGAAAGCCATGTCTCCTGACAGCTAACCCTAACTTGGGTCTTAACCCTAATTTTCTCTTTGGACTGAAACATTTCCCTGTCCACATGGTGTACTAACTGGCAGTATGTTATACTCCGGATGGCCTACTCAGTCTGTTTTACCAATCTAGGCTTCGCCAAAACCCTGGTTACATCCTGGGAAGCCAAGTCTCCCCAACCCTAACCCTAATTTGAGTCTCAGGCCTCATTTCCTTTTGGGACTGAAACGTACTGCGGTCCACAGAGTGTACCAAATGTCAGTATGGAAGACATCTTGATGTCCCACTCAGTCTGATTCAGCAAGTTAGGCTTCACCAAGGACCCGTTTCCAACCTGGCAAGCCACATCTCCCCAACCCTAACCCTAACTTGAGACTTAACCTGATTTTCTTGTGCAAATGTAACAAACCCCCATCCTCATGTTGTACTAAAAGACAGTAGGCACACAATTCCTTTGGCCCTCTCAGTCTGTTTCACCATGCTTGGCTTCAGCAACACCCTGTTTCCATTCTGGGAAGCCATGTCTCCCGACAGCTAACCCTAACTTGGGTCTTAACCCTAATTTTCTCTTTGGACTGAAACATTTCCCTGTCCACATGGTGTACTCACTGGCAGTATGTTATACTCCGGATGGCCTACTCAGTCTGTTTTACCAATCTAGGCTTCGCCAAAACCCTGGTTACATCCTGGGAAGCCAAATCTCCCCAACCCTAACCCTAATTTGAGTCTCAACCCTCATTTCCTTTTTGGACTGAAACATACCGCCGTCCACAGAGTGTACCAAATGTCAGTATGGAAGACATCTTGATGTCCCACTCAGTCTGATTCAGCAAGTTAGGCTTCACCAAGGACCCGTTTCCAACCTGGGAAGCCACATCTCCCCAACCCTAACCCTAACTTGAGACTTAACCTGATTTTCTTGTGCAAATGTAACAAACCCCCATCCTCATGTTGTACTAAAAGACAGTAGGCACACAATTCCTTTGGCCCTCTCAGTCTGTTTCACCATGCTTGGCTTCAGCAACACCCTGTTTCCATTCTGGGAAGCCATGTCTCCTGACAGCTAACCCTAACTTGGGTCTTAACCCTAATTTTCTCTTTGGACTGAAACATTTCCCTGTCCACATGGTGTACGAACTGGCAGTATGTTATACTACGGATGGCCTACTCAGTCTGTTTTACAAATCTAGGCTTCGCCAAAACCCTGGTTACATCCTGGGAAGCCAAGTCTCCCCAACCCTAACCCTAATTTGAGTCTCAGGCCTAATTTCCTTTTTGGACTGAAACATGCCGCCGTCCACAGAGTGTACCAAATGTCAGTATGGAAGACATCTTGATGTCCCACTCAGTCTGATTCAGCAAGTTAGGCTTCACCAAGGACCCGTTTCCAACCTGGGAAGCCACATCTCCCCAACCCTAACCCTAACTTGAGACTTTACCTGATTTTCTTGTGCAAATGTAACAAACCCCCATCCTCATGTTGTACTAAAAGACAGTAGGCACACAATTCCTTTGGCCCTCTCAGTCTGTTTCACCATGCTTGGCTTCAGCAACACCCTGTTTCCATTCTGGAAAGCCATGTCTCCTGACAGCTAACCCTAACTTGGGTCTTAACCCTAATTTTCTCTTTGGACTGAAACATGTCCCTGTCAACATGGTGTACTCACTGGCAGTATGTTATACTCCGGATGGCCTACTCAGTCTGTTTTACCAATCTAGGCTTCGCCAAAACCCTGGTTACATCCTGGGAAGCCAAGTCTCCCCAACCCTAACCCTAATTTGAGTCTCAGGCCTAATTTCCTTTTTGGACTGAAACATACCGCCCTCCAGAGAGTGTACCAAATGTCAGTATGGAAGACATCTTGATGTCCCACTCAGTCTGATTCAGCAAGTTAGGCTTCACCAAGGACCCGTTTCCAACCTGGGAAGCCACATCTCCCCAACCCTAACCCTAACTTGATACTTTACCTGATTTTCTTGTTGAAATGTAACAACCCCCCATCCTCATGTTCTACTAAAAGACAGTAGGCACACAATTCATTTTGCCCTCTCAGTCTGTTTCACCATGCTTGGCTTCAGCAACACCCTGTTTCCATTCTGGGAGGCCATGTCTCCCGACCGCTAACCCTAACTTGGGTCTTAACCCTAATTTTTTCTTTGGACTGAAACATTTCCCTGTCCACATGGTGTACGAACTGGCAGTATGTTATACTACGGATGGCCTACTCAGTCTGTTTTACAAATCTAGGCTTCGCCAAAACCCTGGTTACATCCTGGGAAGCCAAGTCTCCCCAACCCTAACCCTAATTTGAGTCTCAGGCCTAATTTCCTTTTTGGACTGAAACATACCGCCGTCCACAGAGTGTACCAAATGTCAGTATGGAAGACATCTTGATGTCCCACTCAGTCTGATTCAGCAAGTTAGGCTTCACCAAGGACCCGTATCCAACCTGGGAAGCCACATCTCCCCAACCCTAACCCTATCTTGAGACTTAACCTGATTTTCTTGTTGAACTGTAACAACCCCCCATCCTCATGTTCTACTAAAAGACAGTAGGCACACAATTCCTTTTACCCTCTCAGTCTGTTTCACCATGCTTGGCTTCAGCAACACCCTGTTTCCATTCTGGGAAGCCATGTCTCCTGACAGCTAACCCTAACTTGGGTCTTAACCCTAATTTTCTCTTTGGACTGAAACATGTCCCTGTCAACATGGTGTACTCACTGGCAGTATGTTATACTCCGGATGGCCTACTCAGTCTGTTTTACCAATCTAGGCTTCGCCAAAACCCTGGTTACATCCTGGGAAGCCAAGTCTCCCCAACCCTAACCCTAATTTGAGTCTCAGGCCTCATTTCCTTTTGGGACTGAAACATACCGCCGTCCACAGAGTGTACCAAATGTAAGTATGGAAGACATCTTGATGCCCCACTCAGTCTGATTCAGCAAGTTAGGCTTCACCAAGGACCCGTTTCCAACCTGGGAAGCCACATCTCCCCAACCCTAACCCTAACTTGAGACTTTACCTGATTTTCTTGTTGAAATGTAACAACCCCCCATCCTCATGTTCTACTAAAAGACAGTAGGCACACAATTCATTTTGCCCTCTCAGTCTGTTTCACCATGCTTGGCTTCAGCAACACCCTGTTTCCATTCTGGGAGGCCATGTCTCCTGACTGCTAACCCTAAGTTGGGTCTTAACCCTAATTTTTTCTTTGGACTGAAACATTTCCCTGTCCACATGGTGTACTAACTGGCAGTATGTTATACTCCGGATGGCCTACTCAGTCTGTTTTACCAATCTAGGCTTCGCCAAAACCCTGGTTACATCCTGGGAAGCCAAGTCTCCCCAACCCTAACCCTAATTTGAGTCTCAGGCCTCATTTCCTTTTGGGACTGAAACATACCGCCCTCCAGAGAGTGTACCAAATGTCAGTATGGAAGACATCTTGATGTCCCACTCAGTCTGATTCAGCAAGTTAGGCTTCACCAAGGACCCGTTTCCAACCTGGGAAGCCACATCTCCACAACCCTAACCCTAACTTGATACTTTACCTGATTTTCTTGTTGAAATGTAACAACCCCCCATCCTCATGTTCTACTAAAAGACAGTAGGCACACAATTCCTTTTGCCCTCTCAGTCTGTTTCACCATGCTTGGCTTCAGCAACACCCTGTTTCCATTCTGGGAGGCCATGTCTCCTGACCGCTAACCCTAACTTGGGTCTTAACCCTAATTTTTTCTTTGGACTGAAACATTTCCCTGTCCACATGGTGTACTAACTGGCAGTATGTTATACTCCGGATGGCCTACTCAGTCTGTTTTACCAATCTAGGCTTCGCCAAAACCCTGGTTACATCCTGGGAAGCCAAGTCTCCCCAACCCTAACCCTAATTTGAGTCTCAGGCCTCATTTCCTTTTTGGACTGAAACATACCGCCGTCCACAGAGTGTACCAAATGTCAGTATGGAAGACATCTTGATGTCCCACTCAGTCTGATTCAGCAAGTTAGGCTTCACCAAGGACCCGTTTCCAACCTGGGAAGCCACATCTCCCCAACCCTAACCCTAACTTGAGACTTTACCTGATTTTCTTGTGCAAATGTAACAAACCCCCATCCTCATGTTGTACTAAAAGACAGTAGGTACACAATTCCTTTGGCCCTCTCAGTCTGTTTCACCATGCTTGGCTTCAGCAACACCCTGTTTCCATTCTGGGAGGCCATGTCTCCTGACAGCTAACCCTAACTTGGGTCTTAACCCTAATTTTCTCTTTGGACTGAAACATTTCCCTGTCCACATGGTGTACTAACTGGCAGTATGTTATACTCCTGAATGCCTACTCAGTCTGTTTTACCAATCTAGGCTTCACCAAAACCCTGGTTACATCCTGGGAAGCCAAGTCTCCCCAACCCTAACCCTAATTTGAATCTCAACCCTCATTTCCTTTTTGGACTGAAACATACCGCCGTCCACAGATTGTGCCAAATGTAAGTATGGAAGACATCTTGATGCCCCACTCAGTCTGATTCAGGAAGTTAAGCTTCACCAAGGACCCGTTTCCAACCTGGGAAGCCACATCTCCCCAACCCTAACCCTAACTTGAGACTTAACCTGATTTTCTTGTGCAAATGTAACAAACCCCCATCCTCATGTTGTACTAAAAGACAGTAGGCACACAATTCCTTTGGCCCTCTCAGTCTGTTTCACCATGCTTGGCTTCAGCAACACCCTGTTTCCATTCTGGGAGGCCATGTCTCCTGACCGCTAACCCTAAGTTGGGTCTTAACGCTAATTTTTTCTTTGGACTGAAACATTTCCCTGTCCACATGGTGTACTAACTGGCAGTATGTTATACTCCGGATGGCCTACTCAGTCTGTTTTACCAATCTAGGCTTCGCCAAAACCCTGGTTACATCCTGGGAAGCCAAGTCTCCCCAACCCTAACCCTAATTTGAGTCTCAGGCCTCATTTCCTTTTGGGACTGAAACATACCGCCCTCCAGAGAGTGTACCAAATGTCAGTATGGAAGACATCTTGATGTCCCACTCAGTCTGATTCAGCAAGTTAGGCTTCACCAAGGACCCGTTTCCAACCTGGGAAGCCACATCTCCACAACCCTAACCCTAACTTGATACTTTACCTGATTTTCTTGTTGAAATGTAACAACCCCCCATCCTCATGTTCTACTAAAAGACAGTAGGCACACAATTCCTTTTGCCCTCTCAGTCTGTTTCACCATGCTTGGCTTCAGCAACACCCTGTTTCCATTCTGGGAGGCCATGTCTCCTGACCGCTAACCCTAACTTGGGTCTTAACCCTAATTTTTTCTTTGGACTGAAACATTTCCCTGTCCACATGGTGTACTAACTGGCAGTATGTTATACTACGGATGGCCTACTCAGTCTGTTTTACCAATCTAGGCTTCGCCAAAACCCTGGTTACATCCTGGGAAGCCAAGTCTCCCCAACCCTAACCCTAATTTGAGTCTCAGGCCTCATTTCCTTTTTGGACTGAAACATACCGCCGTCCACAGAGTGTACCAAATGTCAGTATGGAAGACATCTTGATGTCCCACTCAGTCTGATTCAGCAAGTTAGGCTTCACCAAGGACCCGTTTCCAACCTGGGAAGCCACATCTCCCCAACCCTAACCCTAACTTGAGACTTTACCTGATTTTCTTGTGCAAATGTAACAAACCCCCATCCTCATGTTGTACTAAAAGACAGTAGGTACACAATTCCTTTGGCCCTCTCAGTCTGTTTCACCATGCTTGGCTTCAGCAATACCCTGTTTCCATTCTGGGAGGCCATGTCTCCTGACAGCTAACCCTAACTTGGGTCTTAACCCTAATTTTCTCTTTGGACTGAAACATTTCCCTGTCCACATGGTGTACTAACTGGCAGTATGTTATACTCCTGAATGCCTACTCAGTCTGTTTTACCAATCTAGGCTTCACCAAAACCCTGGTTACATCCTGGGAAGCCAAGTCTCCCCAACCCTAACCCTAATTTGAATCTCAACCCTCATTTCCTTTTTGGACTGAAACATACTGCCGTCCACAGATTGTGCCAAATGTCAGTATGGAAGACATCTTGATGCCCCACTCAGTCTGATTCAGGAAGTTAAGCTTCACCAAGGACCCGTTTCCAACCTGGGAAGCCACATCTCCCCAACCCTAACCCTAACTTGAGACTTAACCTGATTTTCTTGTGCAAATGTAACAAACCCCCATCCTCATGTTGTACTAAAAGACAGTAGGCACACAATTCCTTTGGCCCTCTCAGTCTGTTTCACCATGCTTGGCTTCAGCAACACCCTGTTTCCATTCTGGGAAGCCATGTCTCCTGACAGCTAACCCTAACTTGGGTCTTAACCCTAATTTTCTCTTTGGACTGAAACATTTCCCTGTCCACATGGTGTACTAACTGGCAGTATGTTATACTCCTGAATGCCTACTCAGTCTGTTTTACCAATCTAGGCTTCACCAAAACCCCGGTTACATCCTGGGAAGCCAAGTCTCCCCAACCCTAACCCTAATTTGAGTCTCAGGCCTCATTTCCTTTTGGGACTGAAACGTACTGCGGTCCACAGAGTGTACCAAATGTAAGTATGGAAGACATCTTGATGCCCCACTCAGTCTGATTCAGCAAGTTAGGCTTCACCAAGGACCCGTTTCCAACCTGGGAAGCCACATCTCCCCAACCCTAACCCTAACTTGAGACTTTACCTGATTTTCTTGTTGAAATGTAACAAACCCCCATCCTCATGTTCTACTAAAAGACAGTAGGCACACAATTCATTTTGCCCTCTCAGTCTGTTTCACCATGCTTGGCTTCAGCAACACCCTGTTTCCATTCTGGGAGGCCATGTCTCCTGACAGCTAACCCTAACTTGGGTCTTAACCCTAATTTTTTCTTTGGACTGAAACATTTCCCTGTCCACATGGTGTACTAACTGGCAGTATGTTATACTCCGGATGGCCTACTCAGTCTGTTTTACCAATCTAGGCTTCGCCAAAACCCTGGTTACATCCTGGGAAGCCAAGTCTCCCCAACCCTAACCCTAATTTGAGTCTCAGGCCTAATTTCCTTTTTGGACTGAAACATACCGCCCTCCAGAGAGTGTACCAAATGTCAGTATGGAAGACATCTTGATGTCCCACTCAGTCTGATTCAGCAAGTTAGGCTTCACCAAGGACCCGTTTCCAACCTGGGAAGCCACATCTCCCCAACCCTAACCCTAACTTGATACTTTACCTGATTTTCTTGTTGAACTGTAACAAACCCCCATCCTCATGTTCTACTAAAAGACAGTAGGCACACAATTCATTTTGCCCTCTCAGTCTGTTTCACCATGCTTGGCTTCAGCAACACCCTGTTTCCATTCTGGGAGGCCATGTCTCCCGACCGCTAACCCTAACTTGGGTCTTAACCCTAATTTTTTCTTTGGACTGAAACATTTCCCTGTCCACATGGTGTACGAACTGGCAGTATGTTATACTACGGATGGCCTACTCAGTCTGTTTTACAAATCTAGGCTTCGCCAAAACCCTGGTTACATCCTGGGAAGCCAAGTCTCCCCAACCCTAACCCTAATTTGAGTCTCAGGCCTAATTTCCTTTTTGGACTGAAACATACCGCCGTCCACAGAGTGTACCAAATGTCAGTATGGAAGACATCTTGATGTCCCACTCAGTCTGATTCAGCAAGTTAGGCTTCACCAAGGACCCGTTTCCAACCTGGGAAGCCACATCTCCCCAACCCTAACCCTATCTTGAGACTTAACCTGATTTTCTTGTTGAACTGTAACAACCCCCCATCCTCATGTTCTACTAAAAGACAGTAGGCACACAATTCCTTTTACCCTCTCAGTCTGTTTCACCATGCTTGGCTTCAGCAACACCCTGTTTCCATTCTGGGAAGCCATGTCTCCTGACAGCTAACCCTAACTTGGGTCTTAACCCTAATTTTCTCTTTGGACTGAAACATGTCCCTGTCAACATGGTGTACTCACTGGCAGTATGTTATACTCCGGATGGCCTACTCAGTCTGTTTTACCAATCTAGGCTTCGCCAAAACCCTGGTTACATCCTGGGAAGCCAAGTCTCCCCAACCCTAACCCTAATTTGAGTCTCAGGCCTCATTTCCTTTTGGGACTGAAACATACCGCCGTCCACAGAGTGTACCAAATGTCAGTATGGAAGACATCTTGATGTCCCACTCAGTCTGATTCAGCAAGTTAGGCTTCACCAAGGACCCGTTTCCAACCTGGCAAGCCACATCTCCCCAACCCTAACCCTAACTTGAGACTTAACCTGATTTTCTTGTGCTAATGTAACAAACCCCCATCCTCATGTTGTACTAAAAGACAGTAGGCACACAATTCCTTTGGCCCTCTCAGTCTGTTTCACCATGCTTGGCTTCAGCAACACCCTGTTTCCATTCTGGAAAGCCATGTCTCCTGACAGCTAACCCTAACTTGGGTCTTAACCCTAATTTTCTCTTTGGACTGAAACATTTCCCTGTCCACATGGTGTACTAACTGGCAGTATGTTATACTCCGGATGGCCTACTCAGTCTGTTTTACCAATCTAGGCTTCGCCAAAACCCTGGTTACATCCTGGGAAGCCAAGTCTCCCCAACCCTAACCCTAATTTGAGTCTCAGGCCTCATTTCCTTTTGGGACTGAAACGTACTGCGGTCCACAGAGTGTACCAAATGTCAGTATGGAAGACATCTTGATGTCCCACTCAGTCTGATTCATGAAGTTAGGCTTCACCAAGGACCCGTTTCCAACCTGGGAAGCCACATCTCCCCAACCCTAACCCTAACTTGATACTTTACCTGATTTTCTTGTTGAAATGTAACAACCCCCCATCCTCATGTTCTACTAAAAGACAGTAGGCACACAATTCATTTTGCCCTCTCAGTCTGTTTCACCATGCTTGGCTTCAGCAACACCCTGTTTCCATTCTGGGAGGCCATGACTCCCGACCGCTAACCCTAACTTGGGTCTTAACCCTAATTTTTTCTTTGGACTGAAACATTTCCCTGTCCACATGGTGTACGAACTGGCAGTATGTTATACTACGGATGGCCTACTCAGTCTGTTTTACAAATCTAGGCTTCGCCAAAACCCTGGTTACATCCTGGGAAGCCAAGTCTCCCCAACCCTAACCCTAATTTGAGTCTCAGGCCTAATTTCCTTTTTGGACTGAAACATACCGCCGTCCACAGAGTGTACCAAATGTCAGTATGGAAGACATCTTGATGTCCCACTCAGTCTGATTCAGCAAGTTAGGCTTCACCAAGGACCCGTTTCCAACCTGGGAAGCCACATCTCCCCAACCCTAACCCTATCTTGAGACTTAACCTGATTTTCTTGTTGAACTGTAACAACCCCCCATCCTCATGTTCTACTAAAAGACAGTAGGCACACAATTCCTTTTACCCTCTCAGTCTGTTTCACCATGCTTGGCTTCAGCAACACCCTGTTTCCATTCTGGGAAGCCATGTCTCCTGACAGCTAACCCTAACTTGGGTCTTAACCCTAATTTTCTCTTTGGACTGAAACATGTCCCTGTCAACATGGTGTACTCACTGGCAGTATGTTATACTCCGGATGGCCTACTCAGTCTGTTTTACCAATCTAGGCTTCGCCAAAACCCTGGTTACATCCTGGGAAGCCAAGTCTCCCCAACCCTAACCCTAATTTGAGTCTCAGGCCTCATTTCCTTTTGGGACTGAAACGTACTGCGGTCCACAGAGTGTACCAAATGTAAGTATGGAAGACAGCTTGATGCCCCACTCAGTCTGATTCAGCAAGTTAGGCTTCACCAAGGACCCGTTTCCAACCTGGGAAGCCACATCTCCCCAACCCTAACCCTAACTTGAGACTTTACCTGATTTTCTTGTTGAAATGTAACAAACCCCCATCCTCATGTTCTACTAAAAGACAGTAGGCACACAATTCATTTTGCCCTCTCAGTCTGTTTCACCATGCTTGGCTTCAGCAACACCCTGTTTCCATTCTGGGAGGCCATGTCTCCTGACCGCTAACCCTAACTTGGGTCTTAACCCTAATTTTTTCTTTGGACTGAAACATTTCCCTGTCCACATGGTGTACGAACTGGCAGTATGTTATACTACGGATGGCCTACTCAGTCTGTTTTACCAATCTAGGCTTCGCCAAAACCCTGGTTACATCCTGGGAAGCCAAGTCTCCCCAACCCTAACCCTAATTTGAGTCTCAGGCCTAATTTCCTTTTTGGACTGAAACATACCGCCCTCCAGAGAGTGTACCAAATGTCAGTATGGAAGACATCTTGATGTCCCACTCAGTCTGATTCAGCAAGTTAGGCTTCACCAAGGACCCGTTTCCAACCTGGGAAGCCACATCTCCCCAACCCTAACCCTAACTTGATACTTTACCTGATTTTCTTGTTGAAATGTAACAACCCCCCATCCTCATGTTCTACTAAAAGACAGTAGGCACACAATTCATTTTGCCCTCTCAGTCTGTTTCACCATGCTTGGCTTCAGCAACACCCTGTTTCCATTCTGGGAGGCCATGACTCCCGACCGCTAACCCTAACTTGGGTCTTAACCCTAATTTTTTCTTTGGACTGAAACATTTCCCTGTCCACATGGTGTACGAACTGGCAGTATGTTATACTACGGATGGCCTACTCAGTCTGTTTTACCAATCTAGGCTTCGCCAAAACCCTGGTTACATCCTGGGAAGCCAAGTC
The DNA here is from genome assembly GCF_057233095.1 of Heloderma suspectum. NCBI lineage: Eukaryota > Metazoa > Chordata > Lepidosauria > Squamata > Helodermatidae > Heloderma > Heloderma suspectum. The sequence continues at coordinate 149,946,107 of NC_139461.1, forward strand.
TCCCCAACCCTAACCCTAATTTGAGTCTCAGGCCTAATTTCCTTTTTGGACTGAAACATACCGCCGTCCACAGAGTGTACCAAATGTCAGTATGGAAGACATCTTGATGTCCCACTCAGTCTGATTCAGCAAGTTAGGCTTCACCAAGGACCCGTTTCCAACCTGGGAAGCCACATCTCCCCAACCCTAACCCTATCTTGAGACTTAACCTGATTTTCTTGTTGAACTGTAACAACCCCCCATCCTCATGTTCTACTAAAAGACAGTAGGCACACAATTCCTTTTACCCTCTCAGTCTGTTTCACCATGCTTGGCTTCAGCAACACCCTGTTTCCATTCTGGGAAGCCATGTCTCCTGACAGCTAACCCTAACTTGGGTCTTAACCCTAATTTTCTCTTTGGACTGAAACATGTCCCTGTCAACATGGTGTACTCACTGGCAGTATGTTATACTCCGGATGGCCTACTCAGTCTGTTTTACCAATCTAGGCTTCGCCAAAACCCTGGTTACATCCTGGGAAGCCAAGTCTCCCCAACCCTAACCCTAATTTGAGTCTCAGGCCTCATTTCCTTTTGGGACTGAAACATACCGCCGTCCACAGAGTGTACCAAATGTCAGTATGGAAGACATCTTGATGTCCCACTCAGTCTGATTCAGCAAGTTAGGCTTCACCAAGGACCCGTTTCCAACCTGGCAAGCCACATCTCCCCAACCCTAACCCTAACTTGAGACTTAACCTGATTTTCTTGTGCTAATGTAACAAACCCCCATCCTCATGTTGTATTAAAAGACAGTAGGCACACAATTCCTTTGGCCCTCTCAGTCTGTTTCACCATGCTTGGCTTCAGCAACACCCTGTTTCCATTCTGGAAAGCCATGTCTCCTGACAGCTAACCCTAACTTGGGTCTTAACCCTAATTTTCTCTTTGGACTGAAACATTTCCCTGTCCACATGGTGTACTAACTGGCAGTATGTTATACTCCGGATGGCCTACTCAGTCTGTTTTACCAATCTAGGCTTCGCCAAAACCCTGGTTACATCCTGGGAAGCCAAGTCTCCCCAACCCTAACCCTAATTTGAGTCTCAGGCCTCATTTCCTTTTGGGACTGAAACGTACTGCGGTCCACAGAGTGTACCAAATGTCAGTATGGAAGACATCTTGATGTCCCACTCAGTCTGATTCAGCAAGTTAGGCTTCACCAAGGACCCGTTTCCAACCTGGCAAGCCACATCTCCCCAACCCTAACCCTAACTTGAGACTTAACCTGATTTTCTTGTGCAAATGTAACAAACCCCCATCCTCATGTTGTACTAAAAGACAGTAGGCACACAATTCCTTTGGCCCTCTCAGTCTGTTTCACCATGCTTGGCTTCAGCAACACCCTGTTTCCATTCTGGGAAGCCATGTCTCCCGACAGCTAACCCTAACTTGGGTCTTAACCCTAATTTTCTCTTTGGACTGAAACATTTCCCTGTCCACATGGTGTACTCACTGGCAGTATGTTATACTCCGGATGGCCTACTCAGTCTGTTTTACCAATCTAGGCTTCGCCAAAACCCTGGTTACATCCTGGGAAGCCAAATCTCCCCAACCCTAACCCTAATTTGAGTCTCAACCCTCATTTCCTTTTTGGACTGAAACATACCGCCGTCCACAGAGTGTACCAAATGTCAGTATGGAAGACATCTTGATGTCCCACTCAGTCTGATTCAGCAAGTTAGGCTTCACCAAGGACCCGTTTCCAACCTGGGAAGCCACATCTCCCCAACCCTAACCCTAACTTGAGACTTAACCTGATTTTCTTGTGCAAATGTAACAAACCCCCATCCTCATGTTGTACTAAAAGACAGTAGGCACACAATTCCTTTGGCCCTCTCAGTCTGTTTCACCATGCTTGGCTTCAGCAACACCCTGTTTCCATTCTGGGAAGCCATGTCTCCTGACAGCTAACCCTAACTTGGGTCTTAACCCTAATTTTCTCTTTGGACTGAAACATTTCCCTGTCCACATGGTGTACGAACTGGCAGTATGTTATACTCCGGATGGCCTACTCAGTCTGTTTTACCAATCTAGGCTTCGCCAAAACCCTGGTTACATCCTGGGAAGCCAAGTCTCCCCAACCCTAACCCTAATTTGAGTCTCAGGCCTCATTTCCTTTTGGGACTGAAACATACCGCCGTCCACAGAGTGTACCAAATGTCAGTATGGAAGACATCTTGATGTCCCACTCAGTCTGATTCAGCAAGTTAGGCTTCACCAAGGACCCGTTTCCAACCTGGCAAGCCACATCTCCCCAACCCTAACCCTAACTTGAGACTTAACCTGATTTTCTTGTGCTAATGTAACAAACCCCCATCCTCATGTTGTATTAAAAGACAGTAGGCACACAATTCCTTTGGCCCTCTCAGTCTGTTTCACCATGCTTGGCTTCAGCAACACCCTGTTTCCATTCTGGAAAGCCATGTCTCCTGACAGCTAACCCTAACTTGGGTCTTAACCCTAATTTTCTCTTTGGACTGAAACATTTCCCTGTCCACATGGTGTACTAACTGGCAGTATGTTATACTCCGGATGGCCTACTCAGTCTGTTTTACCAATCTAGGCTTCGCCAAAACCCTGGTTACATCCTGGGAAGCCAAGTCTCCCCAACCCTAACCCTAATTTGAGTCTCAGGCCTCATTTCCTTTTGGGACTGAAACGTACTGCGGTCCACAGAGTGTACCAAATGTCAGTATGGAAGACATCTTGATGTCCCACTCAGTCTGATTCAGCAAGTTAGGCTTCACCAAGGACCCGTTTCCAACCTGGCAAGCCACATCTCCCCAACCCTAACCCTAACTTGAGACTTAACCTGATTTTCTTGTGCAAATGTAACAAACCCCCATCCTCATGTTGTACTAAAAGACAGTAGGCACACAATTCCTTTGGCCCTCTCAGTCTGTTTCACCATGCTTGGCTTCAGCAACACCCTGTTTCCATTCTGGGAAGCCATGTCTCCCGACAGCTAACCCTAACTTGGGTCTTAACCCTAATTTTCTCTTTGGACTGAAACATTTCCCTGTCCACATGGTGTACTCACTGGCAGTATGTTATACTCCGGATGGCCTACTCAGTCTGTTTTACCAATCTAGGCTTCGCCAAAACCCTGGTTACATCCTGGGAAGCCAAATCTCCCCAACCCTAACCCTAATTTGAGTCTCAACCCTCATTTCCTTTTTGGACTGAAACATACCGCCGTCCACAGAGTGTACCAAATGTCAGTATGGAAGACATCTTGATGTCCCACTCAGTCTGATTCAGCAAGTTAGGCTTCACCAAGGACCCGTTTCCAACCTGGGAAGCCACATCTCCCCAACCCTAACCCTAACTTGAGACTTAACCTGATTTTCTTGTGCAAATGTAACAAACCCCCATCCTCATGTTGTACTAAAAGACAGTAGGCACACAATTCCTTTGGCCCTCTCAGTCTGTTTCACCATGCTTGGCTTCAGCAACACCCTGTTTCCATTCTGGGAAGCCATGTCTCCTGACAGCTAACCCTAACTTGGGTCTTAACCCTAATTTTCTCTTTGGACTGAAACATTTCCCTGTCCACATGGTGTACGAACTGGCAGTATGTTATACTACGGATGGCCTACTCAGTCTGTTTTACAAATCTAGGCTTCGCCAAAACCCTGGTTACATCCTGGGAAGCCAAGTCTCCCCAACCCTAACCCTAATTTGAGTCTCAGGCCTAATTTCCTTTTTGGACTGAAACATGCCGCCGTCCACAGAGTGTACCAAATGTCAGTATGGAAGACATCTTGATGTCCCACTCAGTCTGATTCAGCAAGTTAGGCTTCACCAAGGACCCGTTTCCAACCTGGGAAGCCACATCTCCCCAACCCTAACCCTAACTTGAGACTTTACCTGATTTTCTTGTGCAAATGTAACAAACCCCCATCCTCATGTTGTACTAAAAGACAGTAGGCACACAATTCCTTTGGCCCTCTCAGTCTGTTTCACCATGCTTGGCTTCAGCAACACCCTGTTTCCATTCTGGAAAGCCATGTCTCCTGACAGCTAACCCTAACTTGGGTCTTAACCCTAATTTTCTCTTTGGACTGAAACATGTCCCTGTCAACATGGTGTACTCACTGGCAGTATGTTATACTCCGGATGGCCTACTCAGTCTGTTTTACCAATCTAGGCTTCGCCAAAACCCTGGTTACATCCTGGGAAGCCAAGTCTCCCCAACCCTAACCCTAATTTGAGTCTCAGGCCTAATTTCCTTTTTGGACTGAAACATACCGCCCTCCAGAGAGTGTACCAAATGTCAGTATGGAAGACATCTTGATGTCCCACTCAGTCTGATTCAGCAAGTTAGGCTTCACCAAGGACCCGTTTCCAACCTGGGAAGCCACATCTCCCCAACCCTAACCCTAACTTGATACTTTACCTGATTTTCTTGTTGAAATGTAACAACCCCCCATCCTCATGTTCTACTAAAAGACAGTAGGCACACAATTCATTTTGCCCTCTCAGTCTGTTTCACCATGCTTGGCTTCAGCAACACCCTGTTTCCATTCTGGGAGGCCATGTCTCCCGACCGCTAACCCTAACTTGGGTCTTAACCCTAATTTTTTCTTTGGACTGAAACATTTCCCTGTCCACATGGTGTACGAACTGGCAGTATGTTATACTACGGATGGCCTACTCAGTCTGTTTTACAAATCTAGGCTTCGCCAAAACCCTGGTTACATCCTGGGAAGCCAAGTCTCCCCAACCCTAACCCTAATTTGAGTCTCAGGCCTAATTTCCTTTTTGGACTGAAACATACCGCCGTCCACAGAGTGTACCAAATGTCAGTATGGAAGACATCTTGATGTCCCACTCAGTCTGATTCAGCAAGTTAGGCTTCACCAAGGACCCGTATCCAACCTGGGAAGCCACATCTCCCCAACCCTAACCCTATCTTGAGACTTAACCTGATTTTCTTGTTGAACTGTAACAACCCCCCATCCTCATGTTCTACTAAAAGACAGTAGGCACACAATTCCTTTTACCCTCTCAGTCTGTTTCACCATGCTTGGCTTCAGCAACACCCTGTTTCCATTCTGGGAAGCCATGTCTCCTGACAGCTAACCCTAACTTGGGTCTTAACCCTAATTTTCTCTTTGGACTGAAACATGTCCCTGTCAACATGGTGTACTCACTGGCAGTATGTTATACTCCGGATGGCCTACTCAGTCTGTTTTACCAATCTAGGCTTCGCCAAAACCCTGGTTACATCCTGGGAAGCCAAGTCTCCCCAACCCTAACCCTAATTTGAGTCTCAGGCCTCATTTCCTTTTGGGACTGAAACATACCGCCGTCCACAGAGTGTACCAAATGTAAGTATGGAAGACATCTTGATGCCCCACTCAGTCTGATTCAGCAAGTTAGGCTTCACCAAGGACCCGTTTCCAACCTGGGAAGCCACATCTCCCCAACCCTAACCCTAACTTGAGACTTTACCTGATTTTCTTGTTGAAATGTAACAACCCCCCATCCTCATGTTCTACTAAAAGACAGTAGGCACACAATTCATTTTGCCCTCTCAGTCTGTTTCACCATGCTTGGCTTCAGCAACACCCTGTTTCCATTCTGGGAGGCCATGTCTCCTGACTGCTAACCCTAAGTTGGGTCTTAACCCTAATTTTTTCTTTGGACTGAAACATTTCCCTGTCCACATGGTGTACTAACTGGCAGTATGTTATACTCCGGATGGCCTACTCAGTCTGTTTTACCAATCTAGGCTTCGCCAAAACCCTGGTTACATCCTGGGAAGCCAAGTCTCCCCAACCCTAACCCTAATTTGAGTCTCAGGCCTCATTTCCTTTTGGGACTGAAACATACCGCCCTCCAGAGAGTGTACCAAATGTCAGTATGGAAGACATCTTGATGTCCCACTCAGTCTGATTCAGCAAGTTAGGCTTCACCAAGGACCCGTTTCCAACCTGGGAAGCCACATCTCCACAACCCTAACCCTAACTTGATACTTTACCTGATTTTCTTGTTGAAATGTAACAACCCCCCATCCTCATGTTCTACTAAAAGACAGTAGGCACACAATTCCTTTTGCCCTCTCAGTCTGTTTCACCATGCTTGGCTTCAGCAACACCCTGTTTCCATTCTGGGAGGCCATGTCTCCTGACCGCTAACCCTAACTTGGGTCTTAACCCTAATTTTTTCTTTGGACTGAAACATTTCCCTGTCCACATGGTGTACTAACTGGCAGTATGTTATACTCCGGATGGCCTACTCAGTCTGTTTTACCAATCTAGGCTTCGCCAAAACCCTGGTTACATCCTGGGAAGCCAAGTCTCCCCAACCCTAACCCTAATTTGAGTCTCAGGCCTCATTTCCTTTTTGGACTGAAACATACCGCCGTCCACAGAGTGTACCAAATGTCAGTATGGAAGACATCTTGATGTCCCACTCAGTCTGATTCAGCAAGTTAGGCTTCACCAAGGACCCGTTTCCAACCTGGGAAGCCACATCTCCCCAACCCTAACCCTAACTTGAGACTTTACCTGATTTTCTTGTGCAAATGTAACAAACCCCCATCCTCATGTTGTACTAAAAGACAGTAGGTACACAATTCCTTTGGCCCTCTCAGTCTGTTTCACCATGCTTGGCTTCAGCAACACCCTGTTTCCATTCTGGGAGGCCATGTCTCCTGACAGCTAACCCTAACTTGGGTCTTAACCCTAATTTTCTCTTTGGACTGAAACATTTCCCTGTCCACATGGTGTACTAACTGGCAGTATGTTATACTCCTGAATGCCTACTCAGTCTGTTTTACCAATCTAGGCTTCACCAAAACCCTGGTTACATCCTGGGAAGCCAAGTCTCCCCAACCCTAACCCTAATTTGAATCTCAACCCTCATTTCCTTTTTGGACTGAAACATACCGCCGTCCACAGATTGTGCCAAATGTAAGTATGGAAGACATCTTGATGCCCCACTCAGTCTGATTCAGGAAGTTAAGCTTCACCAAGGACCCGTTTCCAACCTGGGAAGCCACATCTCCCCAACCCTAACCCTAACTTGAGACTTAACCTGATTTTCTTGTGCAAATGTAACAAACCCCCATCCTCATGTTGTACTAAAAGACAGTAGGCACACAATTCCTTTGGCCCTCTCAGTCTGTTTCACCATGCTTGGCTTCAGCAACACCCTGTTTCCATTCTGGGAGGCCATGTCTCCTGACCGCTAACCCTAAGTTGGGTCTTAACGCTAATTTTTTCTTTGGACTGAAACATTTCCCTGTCCACATGGTGTACTAACTGGCAGTATGTTATACTCCGGATGGCCTACTCAGTCTGTTTTACCAATCTAGGCTTCGCCAAAACCCTGGTTACATCCTGGGAAGCCAAGTCTCCCCAACCCTAACCCTAATTTGAGTCTCAGGCCTCATTTCCTTTTGGGACTGAAACATACCGCCCTCCAGAGAGTGTACCAAATGTCAGTATGGAAGACATCTTGATGTCCCACTCAGTCTGATTCAGCAAGTTAGGCTTCACCAAGGACCCGTTTCCAACCTGGGAAGCCACATCTCCACAACCCTAACCCTAACTTGATACTTTACCTGATTTTCTTGTTGAAATGTAACAACCCCCCATCCTCATGTTCTACTAAAAGACAGTAGGCACACAATTCCTTTTGCCCTCTCAGTCTGTTTCACCATGCTTGGCTTCAGCAACACCCTGTTTCCATTCTGGGAGGCCATGTCTCCTGACCGCTAACCCTAACTTGGGTCTTAACCCTAATTTTTTCTTTGGACTGAAACATTTCCCTGTCCACATGGTGTACTAACTGGCAGTATGTTATACTACGGATGGCCTACTCAGTCTGTTTTACCAATCTAGGCTTCGCCAAAACCCTGGTTACATCCTGGGAAGCCAAGTCTCCCCAACCCTAACCCTAATTTGAGTCTCAGGCCTCATTTCCTTTTTGGACTGAAACATACCGCCGTCCACAGAGTGTACCAAATGTCAGTATGGAAGACATCTTGATGTCCCACTCAGTCTGATTCAGCAAGTTAGGCTTCACCAAGGACCCGTTTCCAACCTGGGAAGCCACATCTCCCCAACCCTAACCCTAACTTGAGACTTTACCTGATTTTCTTGTGCAAATGTAACAAACCCCCATCCTCATGTTGTACTAAAAGACAGTAGGTACACAATTCCTTTGGCCCTCTCAGTCTGTTTCACCATGCTTGGCTTCAGCAATACCCTGTTTCCATTCTGGGAGGCCATGTCTCCTGACAGCTAACCCTAACTTGGGTCTTAACCCTAATTTTCTCTTTGGACTGAAACATTTCCCTGTCCACATGGTGTACTAACTGGCAGTATGTTATACTCCTGAATGCCTACTCAGTCTGTTTTACCAATCTAGGCTTCACCAAAACCCTGGTTACATCCTGGGAAGCCAAGTCTCCCCAACCCTAACCCTAATTTGAATCTCAACCCTCATTTCCTTTTTGGACTGAAACATACTGCCGTCCACAGATTGTGCCAAATGTAAGTATGGAAGACATCTTGATGCCCCACTCAGTCTGATTCAGGAAGTTAAGCTTCACCAAGGACCCGTTTCCAACCTGGGAAGCCACATCTCCCCAACCCTAACCCTAACTTGAGACTTAACCTGATTTTCTTGTGCAAATGTAACAAACCCCCATCCTCATGTTGTACTAAAAGACAGTAGGCACACAATTCCTTTGGCCCTCTCAGTCTGTTTCACCATGCTTGGCTTCAGCAACACCCTGTTTCCATTCTGGGAAGCCATGTCTCCTGACAGCTAACCCTAACTTGGGTCTTAACCCTAATTTTCTCTTTGGACTGAAACATTTCCCTGTCCACATGGTGTACTAACTGGCAGTATGTTATACTCCTGAATGCCTACTCAGTCTGTTTTACCAATCTAGGCTTCACCAAAACCCCGGTTACATCCTGGGAAGCCAAGTCTCCCCAACCCTAACCCTAATTTGAGTCTCAGGCCTCATTTCCTTTTGGGACTGAAACGTACTGCGGTCCACAGAGTGTACCAAATGTAAGTATGGAAGACATCTTGATGCCCCACTCAGTCTGATTCAGCAAGTTAGGCTTCACCAAGGACCCGTTTCCAACCTGGGAAGCCACATCTCCCCAACCCTAACCCTAACTTGAGACTTTACCTGATTTTCTTGTTGAAATGTAACAAACCCCCATCCTCATGTTCTACTAAAAGACAGTAGGCACACAATTCATTTTGCCCTCTCAGTCTGTTTCACCATGCTTGGCTTCAGCAACACCCTGTTTCCATTCTGGGAGGCCATGTCTCCTGACAGCTAACCCTAACTTGGGTCTTAACCCTAATTTTTTCTTTGGACTGAAACATTTCCCTGTCCACATGGTGTACTAACTGGCAGTATGTTATACTCCGGATGGCCTACTCAGTCTGTTTTACCAATCTAGGCTTCGCCAAAACCCTGGTTACATCCTGGGAAGCCAAGTCTCCCCAACCCTAACCCTAATTTGAGTCTCAGGCCTAATTTCCTTTTTGGACTGAAACATACCGCCCTCCAGAGAGTGTACCAAATGTCAGTATGGAAGACATCTTGATGTCCCACTCAGTCTGATTCAGCAAGTTAGGCTTCACCAAGGACCCGTTTCCAACCTGGGAAGCCACATCTCCCCAACCCTAACCCTAACTTGATACTTTACCTGATTTTCTTGTTGAACTGTAACAAACCCCCATCCTCATGTTCTACTAAAAGACAGTAGGCACACAATTCATTTTGCCCTCTCAGTCTGTTTCACCATGCTTGGCTTCAGCAACACCCTGTTTCCATTCTGGGAGGCCATGTCTCCCGACCGCTAACCCTAACTTGGGTCTTAACCCTAATTTTTTCTTTGGACTGAAACATTTCCCTGTCCACATGGTGTACGAACTGGCAGTATGTTATACTACGGATGGCCTACTCAGTCTGTTTTACAAATCTAGGCTTCGCCAAAACCCTGGTTACATCCTGGGAAGCCAAGTCTCCCCAACCCTAACCCTAATTTGAGTCTCAGGCCTAATTTCCTTTTTGGACTGAAACATACCGCCGTCCACAGAGTGTACCAAATGTCAGTATGGAAGACATCTTGATGTCCCACTCAGTCTGATTCAGCAAGTTAGGCTTCACCAAGGACCCGTTTCCAACCTGGGAAGCCACATCTCCCCAACCCTAACCCTATCTTGAGACTTAACCTGATTTTCTTGTTGAACTGTAACAACCCCCCATCCTCATGTTCTACTAAAAGACAGTAGGCACACAATTCCTTTTACCCTCTCAGTCTGTTTCACCATGCTTGGCTTCAGCAACACCCTGTTTCCATTCTGGGAAGCCATGTCTCCTGACAGCTAACCCTAACTTGGGTCTTAACCCTAATTTTCTCTTTGGACTGAAACATGTCCCTGTCAACATGGTGTACTCACTGGCAGTATGTTATACTCCGGATGGCCTACTCAGTCTGTTTTACCAATCTAGGCTTCGCCAAAACCCTGGTTACATCCTGGGAAGCCAAGTCTCCCCAACCCTAACCCTAATTTGAGTCTCAGGCCTCATTTCCTTTTGGGACTGAAACATACCGCCGTCCACAGAGTGTACCAAATGTCAGTATGGAAGACATCTTGATGTCCCACTCAGTCTGATTCAGCAAGTTAGGCTTCACCAAGGACCCGTTTCCAACCTGGCAAGCCACATCTCCCCAACCCTAACCCTAACTTGAGACTTAACCTGATTTTCTTGTGCTAATGTAACAAACCCCCATCCTCATGTTGTACTAAAAGACAGTAGGCACACAATTCCTTTGGCCCTCTCAGTCTGTTTCACCATGCTTGGCTTCAGCAACACCCTGTTTCCATTCTGGAAAGCCATGTCTCCTGACAGCTAACCCTAACTTGGGTCTTAACCCTAATTTTCTCTTTGGACTGAAACATTTCCCTGTCCACATGGTGTACTAACTGGCAGTATGTTATACTCCGGATGGCCTACTCAGTCTGTTTTACCAATCTAGGCTTCGCCAAAACCCTGGTTACATCCTGGGAAGCCAAGTCTCCCCAACCCTAACCCTAATTTGAGTCTCAGGCCTCATTTCCTTTTGGGACTGAAACGTACTGCGGTCCACAGAGTGTACCAAATGTCAGTATGGAAGACATCTTGATGTCCCACTCAGTCTGATTCATGAAGTTAGGCTTCACCAAGGACCCGTTTCCAACCTGGGAAGCCACATCTCCCCAACCCTAACCCTAACTTGAGACTTTACCTGATTTTCTTGTTGAAATGTAACAACCCCCCATCCTCATGTTCTACTAAAAGACAGTAGGCACACAATTCATTTTGCCCTCTCAGTCTGTTTCACCATGCTTGGCTTCAGCAACACCCTGTTTCCATTCTGGGAGGCCATGACTCCCGACCGCTAACCCTAACTTGGGTCTTAACCCTAATTTTTTCTTTGGACTGAAACATTTCCCTGTCCACATGGTGTACGAACTGGCAGTATGTTATACTACGGATGGCCTACTCAGTCTGTTTTACAAATCTAGGCTTCGCCAAAACCCTGGTTACATCCTGGGAAGCCAAGTCTCCCCAACCCTAACCCTAATTTGAGTCTCAGGCCTAATTTCCTTTTTGGACTGAAACATACCGCCGTCCACAGAGTGTACCAAATGTCAGTATGGAAGACATCTTGATGTCCCACTCAGTCTGATTCAGCAAGTTAGGCTTCACCAAGGACCCGTTTCCAACCTGGGAAGCCACATCTCCCCAACCCTAACCCTATCTTGAGACTTAACCTGATTTTCTTGTTGAACTGTAACAACCCCCCATCCTCATGTTCTACTAAAAGACAGTAGGCACACAATTCCTTTTACCCTCTCAGTCTGTTTCACCATGCTTGGCTTCAGCAACACCCTGTTTCCATTCTGGGAAGCCATGTCTCCTGACAGCTAACCCTAACTTGGGTCTTAACCCTAATTTTCTCTTTGGACTGAAACATGTCCCTGTCAACATGGTGTACTCACTGGCAGTATGTTATACTCCGGATGGCCTACTCAGTCTGTTTTACCAATCTAGGCTTCGCCAAAACCCTGGTTACATCCTGGGAAGCCAAGTCTCCCCAACCCTAACCCTAATTTGAGTCTCAGGCCTCATTTCCTTTTGGGACTGAAACGTACTGCGGTCCACAGAGTGTACCAAATGTCAGTATGGAAGACATCTTGATGTCCCACTCAGTCTGATTCAGCAAGTTAGGCTTCACCAAGGACCCGTTTCCAACCTGGCAAGCCACATCTCCCCAACCCTAACCCTAACTTGAGACTTAACCTGATTTTCTTGTGCAAATGTAACAAACCCCCATCCTCATGTTGTACTAAAAGACAGTAGGCACACAATTCCTTTGGCCCTCTCAGTCTGTTTCACCATGCTTGGCTTCAGCAACACCCTGTTTCCATTCTGGGAAGCCATGTCTCCCGACAGCTAACCCTAACTTGGGTCTTAACCCTAATTTTCTCTTTGGACTGAAACATTTCCCTGTCCACATGGTGTACTCACTGGCAGTATGTTATACTCCGGATGGCCTACTCAGTCTGTTTTACCAATCTAGGCTTCGCCAAAACCCTGGTTACATCCTGGGAAGCCAAATCTCCCCAACCCTAACCCTAATTTGAGTCTCAACCCTCATTTCCTTTTTGGACTGAAACATACCGCCGTCCACAGAGTGTACCAAATGTCAGTATGGAAGACATCTTGATGTCCCACTCAGTCTGATTCAGCAAGTTAGGCTTCACCAAGGACCCGTTTCCAACCTGGGAAGCCACATCTCCCCAACCCTAACCCTAACTTGAGACTTTACCTGATTTTCTTGTTGAAATGTAACAACCCCCCATCCTCATGTTCTACTAAAAGACAGTAGGCACACAATTCATTTTGCCCTCTCAGTCTGTTTCACCATGCTTGGCTTCAGCAACACCCTGTTTCCATTCTGGGAGGCCATGTCTCCTGACCGCTAACCCTAAGTTGGGTCTTAACCCTAATTTTTTCTTTGGACTGAAACATTTCCCTGTCCACATGGTGTACTAACTGGCAGTATGTTATAATCCGGATGGCCTACTCAGTCTGTTTTACCAATCTAGGCTTCGCCAAAACCCTGGTTACATCCTGGGAAGCCAAGTCTCCCCAACCCTAACCCTAATTTGAGTCTCAGGCCTCATTTCCTTTTGGGACTGAAACATACCGCCCTCCAGAGAGTGTACCAAATGTCAGTATGGAAGACATCTTGATGTCCCACTCAGTCTGATTCAGCAAGTTAGGCTTCACCAAGGACCCGTTTCCAACCTGGGAAGCCACATCTCCACAACCCTAACCCTAACTTGATACTTTACCTGATTTTCTTGTTGAAATGTAACAACCCCCCATCCTCATGTTCTACTAAAAGACAGTAGGCACACAATTCCTTTTGCCCTCTCAGTCTGTTTCACCATGCTTGGCTTCAGCAACACCCTGTTTCCATTCTGGGAGGCCATGTCTCCTGACCGCTAACCCTAACTTGGGTCTTAACCCTAATTTTCTCTTTGGACTGAAACATTTCCCTGTCCACATGGTGTACTAACTGGCAGTATGTTATACTCCGGATGGCCTACTCAGTCTGTTTTACCAATCTAGGCTTCGCCAAAACCCTGGTTACATCCTGGGAAGCCAAGTCTCCCCAACCCTAACCCTAATTTGAGTCTCAGGCCTCATTTCCTTTTGGGACTGAAACGTACTGCGGTCCACAGAGTGTACCAAATGTCAGTATGGAAGACATCTTGATGTCCCACTCAGTCTGATTCAGCAAGTTAGGCTTCACCAAGGACCCGTTTCCAACCTGGCAAGCCACATCTCCCCAACCCTAACCCTAACTTGAGACTTAACCTGATTTTCTTGTGCAAATGTAACAAACCCCCATCCTCATGTTGTACTAAAAGACAGTAGGCACACAATTCCTTTGGCCCTCTCAGTCTGTTTCACCATGCTTGGCTTCAGCAACACCCTGTTTCCATTCTGGGAAGCCATGTCTCCCGACAGCTAACCCTAACTTGGGTCTTAACCCTAATTTTCTCTTTGGACTGAAACATTTCCCTGTCCACATGGTGTACTCACTGGCAGTATGTTATACTCCGGATGGCCTACTCAGTCTGTTTTACCAATCTAGGCTTCGCCAAAACCCTGGTTACATCCTGGGAAGCCAAATCTCCCCAACCCTAACCCTAATTTGAGTCTCAACCCTCATTTCCTTTTTGGACTGAAACATACCGCCGTCCACAGAGTGTACCAAATGTCAGTATGGAAGACATCTTGATGTCCCACTCAGTCTGATTCAGCAAGTTAGGCTTCACCAAGGACCCGTTTCCAACCTGGGAAGCCACATCTCCCCAACCCTAACCCTAACTTGAGACTTTACCTGATTTTCTTGTTGAAATGTAACAACCCCCCATCCTCATGTTCTACTAAAAGACAGTAGGCACACAATTCATTTTGCCCTCTCAGTCTGTTTCACCATGCTTGGCTTCAGCAACACCCTGTTTCCATTCTGGGAGGCCATGTCTCCTGACCGCTAACCCTAAGTTGGGTCTTAACCCTAATTTTTTCTTTGGACTGAAACATTTCCCTGTCCACATGGTGTACTAACTGGCAGTATGTTATAATCCGGATGGCCTACTCAGTCTGTTTTACCAATCTAGGCTTCGCCAAAACCCTGGTTACATCCTGGGAAGCCAAGTCTCCCCAACCCTAACCCTAATTTGAGTCTCAGGCCTCATTTCCTTTTGGGACTGAAACATACCGCCCTCCAGAGAGTGTACCAAATGTCAGTATGGAAGACATCTTGATGTCCCACTCAGTCTGATTCAGCAAGTTAGGCTTCACCAAGGACCCGTTTCCAACCTGGGAAGCCACATCTCCCCAACCCTAACCCTAACTTGATACTTTACCTGATTTTCTTGTTGAAATGTAACAACCCCCCATCCTCATGTTCTACTAAAAGACAGTAGGCACACAATTCCTTTGGCCCTCTCAGTCTGTTTCACCATGCTTGGCTTCAGCAACACCCTGTTTCCATTCTGGGAGGCCATGTCTCCTGACCGCTAACCCTAACTTGGGTCTTAACCCTAATTTTTTCTTTGGACTGAAACATTTCCCTGTCCACATGGTGTACTAACTGGCAGTATGTTATACTCCGGATGGCCTACTCAGTCTGTTTTACCAATCTAGGCTTCCCCAAAACCCTGGTTACATCCTGGGAAGCCAAGTCTCCCCAACCCTAACCCTAATTTGAGTCTCAGGCCTCATTTCCTTTTTGGACTGAAACATACCGCCGTCCACAGAGTGTACCAAATGTCAGTATGGAAGACATCTTGATGTCCCACTCAGTCTGATTCAGCAAGTTAGGCTTCACCAAGGACCCGTTTCCAACCTGGGAAGCCACATCTCCCCAACCCTAACCCTAACTTGAGACTTTACCTGATTTTCTTGTGCAAATGTAACAAACCCCCATCCTCATGTTGTACTAAAAGACAGTAGTTACACAATTCCTTTGGCCCTCTCAGTCTGTTTCACCATGCTTGGCTTCAGCAACACCCTGTTTCCATTCTGGGAGGCCATGTCTCCTGACAGCTAACCCTAACTTGGGTCTTAACCCTAATTTTCTCTTTGGACTGAAACATTTCCCTGTCCACATGGTGTACTAACTGGCAGTATGTTATACTCCTGAATGCCTACTCAGTCTGTTTTACCAATCTAGGCTTCACCAAAACCCTGGTTACATCCTGGGAAGCCAAGTCTCCCCAACCCTAACCCTAATTTGAATCTCAACCCTCATTTCCTTTTTGGACTGAAACATACCGCCGTCCACAGATTGTGCCAAATGTAAGTATGGAAGTCATCTTGATGCCCCACTCAGTCTGATTCAGGAAGTTAAGCTTCACCAAGGACCCGTTTCCAACCTGGGAAGCCACATCTCCCCAACCCTAACCCTAACTTGAGACTTAACCTGATTTTCTTGTGCAAATGTAACAAACCCCCATCCTCATGTTGTACTAAAAGACAGTAGGCACACAATTCCTTTGGCCCTCTCAGTCTGTTTCACCATGCTTGGCTTCAGCAACACCCTGTTTCCATTCTGGGAAGCCATGTCTCCTGACAGCTAACCCTAACTTGGGTCTTAACCCTAATTTTCTCTTTGGACTGAAACATTTCCCTGTCCACATGGTGTACTAACTGGCAGTATGTTATACTCCTGAATGCCTACTCAGTCTGTTTTACCAATCTAGGCTTCACCAAAACCCCGGTTACATCCTGGGAAGCCAAGTCTCCCCAACCCTAACCCTAATTTGAGTCTCAGGCCTCATTTCCTTTTGGGACTGAAACGTACTGCGGTCCACAGAGTGTACCAAATGTAAGTATGGAAGACAGCTTGATGCCCCACTCAGTCTGATTCAGCAAGTTAGGCTTCACCAAGGACCCGTTTCCAACCTGGGAAGCCACATCTCCCCAACCCTAACCCTAACTTGAGACTTTACCTGATTTTCTTGTTGAAATGTAACAAACCCCCATCCTCATGTTCTACTAAAAGACAGTAGGCACACAATTCATTTTGCCCTCTCAGTCTGTTTCACCATGCTTGGCTTCAGCAACACCCTGTTTCCATTCTGGGAGGCCATGTCTCCTGACCGCTAACCCTAACTTGGGTCTTAACCCTAATTTTTTCTTTGGACTGAAACATTTCCCTGTCCACATGGTGTACGAACTGGCAGTATGTTATACTACGGATGGCCTACTCAGTCTGTTTTACCAATCTAGGCTTCGCCAAAACCCTGGTTACATCCTGGGAAGCCAAGTCTCCCCAACCCTAACCCTAATTTGAGTCTCAGGCCTAATTTCCTTTTTGGACTGAAACATACCGCCCTCCAGAGAGTGTACCAAATGTCAGTATGGAAGACATCTTGATGTCCCACTCAGTCTGATTCAGCAAGTTAGGCTTCACCAAGGACCCGTTTCCAACCTGGGAAGCCACATCTCCCCAACCCTAACCCTAACTTGATACTTTACCTGATTTTCTTGTTGAAATGTAACAACCCCCCATCCTCATGTTCTACTAAAAGACAGTAGGCACACAATTCATTTTGCCCTCTCAGTCTGTTTCACCATGCTTGGCTTCAGCAACACCCTGTTTCCATTCTGGGAGGCCATGACTCCCGACCGCTAACCCTAACTTGGGTCTTAACCCTAATTTTTTCTTTGGACTGAAACATTTCCCTGTCCACATGGTGTACGAACTGGCAGTATGTTATACTACGGATGGCCTACTCAGTCTGTTTTACCAATCTAGGCTTCGCCAAAACCCTGGTTACATCCTGGGAAGCCAAGTCTCCCCAACCCTAACCCTAATTTGAGTCTCAGGCCTAATTTCCTTTTTGGACTGAAACATACCGCCGTCCACAGAGTGTACCAAATGTCAGTATGGAAGACATCTTGATGTCCCACTCAGTCTGATTCAGCAAGTTAGGCTTCACCAAGGACCCGTTTCCAACCTGGGAAGCCACATCTCCCCAACCCTAACCCTATCTTGAGACTTAACCTGATTTTCTTGTTGAACTGTAACAACCCCCCATCCTCATGTTCTACTAAAAGACAGTAGGCACACAATTCCTTTTACCCTCTCAGTCTGTTTCACCATGCTTGGCTTCAGCAACACCCTGTTTCCATTCTGGGAAGCCATGTCTCCTGACAGCTAACCCTAACTTGGGTCTTAACCCTAATTTTCTCTTTGGACTGAAACATGTCCCTGTCAACATGGTGTACTCACTGGCAGTATGTTATACTCCGGATGGCCTACTCAGTCTGTTTTACCAATCTAGGCTTCGCCAAAACCCTGGTTACATCCTGGGAAGCCAAGTCTCCCCAACCCTAACCCTAATTTGAGTCTCAGGCCTCATTTCCTTTTGGGACTGAAACATACCGCCGTCCACAGAGTGTACCAAATGTCAGTATGGAAGACATCTTGATGTCCCACTCAGTCTGATTCAGCAAGTTAGGCTTCACCAAGGACCCGTTTCCAACCTGGCAAGCCACATCTCCCCAACCCTAACCCTAACTTGAGACTTAACCTGATTTTCTTGTGCTAATGTAACAAACCCCCATCCTCATGTTGTATTAAAAGACAGTAGGCACACAATTCCTTTGGCCCTCTCAGTCTGTTTCACCATGCTTGGCTTCAGCAACACCCTGTTTCCATTCTGGAAAGCCATGTCTCCTGACAGCTAACCCTAACTTGGGTCTTAACCCTAATTTTCTCTTTGGACTGAAACATTTCCCTGTCCACATGGTGTACTAACTGGCAGTATGTTATACTCCGGATGGCCTACTCAGTCTGTTTTACCAATCTAGGCTTCGCCAAAACCCTGGTTACATCCTGGGAAGCCAAGTCTCCCCAACCCTAACCCTAATTTGAGTCTCAGGCCTCATTTCCTTTTGGGACTGAAACGTACTGCGGTCCACAGAGTGTACCAAATGTCAGTATGGAAGACATCTTGATGTCCCACTCAGTCTGATTCAGCAAGTTAGGCTTCACCAAGGACCCGTTTCCAACCTGGCAAGCCACATCTCCCCAACCCTAACCCTAACTTGAGACTTAACCTGATTTTCTTGTGCAAATGTAACAAACCCCCATCCTCATGTTGTACTAAAAGACAGTAGGCACACAATTCCTTTGGCCCTCTCAGTCTGTTTCACCATGCTTGGCTTCAGCAACACCCTGTTTCCATTCTGGGAAGCCATGTCTCCCGACAGCTAACCCTAACTTGGGTCTTAACCCTAATTTTCTCTTTGGACTGAAACATTTCCCTGTCCACATGGTGTACTCACTGGCAGTATGTTATACTCCGGATGGCCTACTCAGTCTGTTTTACCAATCTAGGCTTCGCCAAAACCCTGGTTACATCCTGGGAAGCCAAATCTCCCCAACCCTAACCCTAATTTGAGTCTCAACCCTCATTTCCTTTTTGGACTGAAACATACCGCCGTCCACAGAGTGTACCAAATGTCAGTATGGAAGACATCTTGATGTCCCACTCAGTCTGATTCAGCAAGTTAGGCTTCACCAAGGACCCGTTTCCAACCTGGGAAGCCACATCTCCCCAACCCTAACCCTAACTTGAGACTTAACCTGATTTTCTTGTGCAAATGTAACAAACCCCCATCCTCATGTTGTACTAAAAGACAGTAGGCACACAATTCCTTTGGCCCTCTCAGTCTGTTTCACCATGCTTGGCTTCAGCAACACCCTGTTTCCATTCTGGGAAGCCATGTCTCCTGACAGCTAACCCTAACTTGGGTCTTAACCCTAATTTTCTCTTTGGACTGAAACATTTCCCTGTCCACATGGTGTACGAACTGGCAGTATGTTATACTCCGGATGGCCTACTCAGTCTGTTTTACCAATCTAGGCTTCGCCAAAACCCTGGTTACATCCTGGGAAGCCAAGTCTCCCCAACCCTAACCCTAATTTGAGTCTCAGGCCTCATTTCCTTTTGGGACTGAAACATACCGCCGTCCACAGAGTGTACCAAATGTCAGTATGGAAGACATCTTGATGTCCCACTCAGTCTGATTCAGCAAGTTAGGCTTCACCAAGGACCCGTTTCCAACCTGGCAAGCCACATCTCCCCAACCCTAACCCTAACTTGAGACTTAACCTGATTTTCTTGTGCTAATGTAACAAACCCCCATCCTCATGTTGTATTAAAAGACAGTAGGCACACAATTCCTTTGGCCCTCTCAGTCTGTTTCACCATGCTTGGCTTCAGCAACACCCTGTTTCCATTCTGGAAAGCCATGTCTCCTGACAGCTAACCCTAACTTGGGTCTTAACCCTAATTTTCTCTTTGGACTGAAACATTTCCCTGTCCACATGGTGTACTAACTGGCAGTATGTTATACTCCGGATGGCCTACTCAGTCTGTTTTACCAATCTAGGCTTCGCCAAAACCCTGGTTACATCCTGGGAAGCCAAGTCTCCCCAACCCTAACCCTAATTTGAGTCTCAGGCCTCATTTCCTTTTGGGACTGAAACGTACTGCGGTCCACAGAGTGTACCAAATGTCAGTATGGAAGACATCTTGATGTCCCACTCAGTCTGATTCAGCAAGTTAGGCTTCACCAAGGACCCGTTTCCAACCTGGCAAGCCACATCTCCCCAACCCTAACCCTAACTTGAGACTTAACCTGATTTTCTTGTGCAAATGTAACAAACCCCCATCCTCATGTTGTACTAAAAGACAGTAGGCACACAATTCCTTTGGCCCTCTCAGTCTGTTTCACCATGCTTGGCTTCAGCAACACCCTGTTTCCATTCTGGGAAGCCATGTCTCCCGACAGCTAACCCTAACTTGGGTCTTAACCCTAATTTTCTCTTTGGACTGAAACATTTCCCTGTCCACATGGTGTACTCACTGGCAGTATGTTATACTCCGGATGGCCTACTCAGTCTGTTTTACCAATCTAGGCTTCGCCAAAACCCTGGTTACATCCTGGGAAGCCAAATCTCCCCAACCCTAACCCTAATTTGAGTCTCAACCCTCATTTCCTTTTTGGACTGAAACATACCGCCGTCCACAGAGTGTACCAAATGTCAGTATGGAAGACATCTTGATGTCCCACTCAGTCTGATTCAGCAAGTTAGGCTTCACCAAGGACCCGTTTCCAACCTGGGAAGCCACATCTCCCCAACCCTAACCCTAACTTGAGACTTAACCTGATTTTCTTGTGCAAATGTAACAAACCCCCATCCTCATGTTGTACTAAAAGACAGTAGGCACACAATTCCTTTGGCCCTCTCAGTCTGTTTCACCATGCTTGGCTTCAGCAACACCCTGTTTCCATTCTGGGAAGCCATGTCTCCTGACAGCTAACCCTAACTTGGGTCTTAACCCTAATTTTCTCTTTGGACTGAAACATTTCCCTGTCCACATGGTGTACGAACTGGCAGTATGTTATACTACGGATGGCCTACTCAGTCTGTTTTACAAATCTAGGCTTCGCCAAAACCCTGGTTACATCCTGGGAAGCCAAGTCTCCCCAACCCTAACCCTAATTTGAGTCTCAGGCCTAATTTCCTTTTTGGACTGAAACATGCCGCCGTCCACAGAGTGTACCAAATGTCAGTATGGAAGACATCTTGATGTCCCACTCAGTCTGATTCAGCAAGTTAGGCTTCACCAAGGACCCGTTTCCAACCTGGGAAGCCACATCTCCCCAACCCTAACCCTAACTTGAGACTTTACCTGATTTTCTTGTGCAAATGTAACAAACCCCCATCCTCATGTTGTACTAAAAGACAGTAGGCACACAATTCCTTTGGCCCTCTCAGTCTGTTTCACCATGCTTGGCTTCAGCAACACCCTGTTTCCATTCTGGGAAGCCATGTCTCCTGACAGCTAACCCTAACTTGGGTCTTAACCCTAATTTTCTCTTTGGACTGAAACATTTCCCTGTCCACATGGTGTACTAACTGGCAGTATGTTATACTCCTGAATGCCTACTCAGTCTGTTTTACCAATCTAGGCTTCACCAAAACCCCGGTTACATCCTGGGAAGCCAAGTCTCCCCAACCCTAACCCTAATTTGAGTCTCAGGCCTCATTTCCTTTTGGGACTGAAACGTACTGCTGTCCACAGAGTGTACCAAATGTAAGTATGGAAGACATCTTGATGCCCCACTCAGTCTGATTCAGCAAGTTAGGCTTCACCAAGGACCCGTTTCCAACCTGGGAAGCCACATCTCCCCAACCCTAACCCTAACTTGAGACTTTACCTGATTTTCTTGTTGAAATGTAACAACCCCCCATCCTCATGTTCTACTAAAAGACAGTAGGCACACAATTCATTTTGCCCTCTCAGTCTGTTTCACCATGCTTGGCTTCAGCAACACCCTGTTTCCATTCTGGGAGGCCATGTCTCCTGACCGCTAACCCTAAGTTGGGTCTTAACCCTAATTTTTTCTTTGGACTGAAACATTTCCCTGTCCACATGGTGTACTAACTGGCAGTATGTTATACTCCGGATGGCCTACTCAGTCTGTTTTACCAATCTAGGCTTCGCCAAAACCCTGGTTACATCCTGGGAAGCCAAGTCTCCCCAACCCTAACCCTAATTTGAGTCTCAGGCCTAATTTCCTTTTTGGACTGAAACATACCGCCCTCCAGAGAGTGTACCAAATGTCAGTATGGAAGACATCTTGATGTCCCACTCAGTCTGATTCAGCAAGTTAGGCTTCACCAAGGACCCGTTTCCAACCTGGGAAGCCACATCTCCCCAACCCTAACCCTAACTTGATACTGTACCTGATTTTCTTGTTGAAATGTAACAACCCCCCATCCTCATGTTCTACTAAAAGACAGTAGGCACACAATTCCTTTTGCCCTCTCAGTCTGTTTCACCATGCTTGGCTTCAGCAACACCCTGTTTCCATTCTGGGAGGCCATGTCTCCTGACCGCTAACCCTAACTTGGGTCTTAACCCTAATTTTCTCTTTGGACTGAAACATGTCCCTGTCCACATGGTGTACGAACTGGCAGTATGTTATACTACGGATGGCCTACTCAGTCTGTTTTACAAATCTAGGCTTCGCCAAAACCCTGGTTACATCCTGGGAAGCCAAGTCTCCCCAACCCTAACCCTAATTTGAGTCTCAGGCCTAATTTCCTTTTTGGACTGAAACATGCCGCCGTCCACAGAGTGTACCAAATGTCAGTATGGAAGACATCTTGATGTCCCACTCAGTCTGATTCAGCAAGTTAGGCTTCACCAAGGACCCGTTTCCAACCTGGGAAGCCACATCTCCCCAACCCTAACCCTAACTTGAGACTTTACCTGATTTTCTTGTGCAAATGTAACAAACCCCCATCCTCATGTTGTACTAAAAGACAGTAGGCACACAATTCCTTTGGCCCTCTCAGTCTGTTTCACCATGCTTGGCTTCAGCAACACCCTGTTTCCATTCTGGGAAGCCATGTCTCCTGACAGCTAACCCTAACTTGGGTCTTAACCCTAATTTTCTCTTTGGACTGAAACATTTCCCTGTCCACATGGTGTACTAACTGGCAGTATGTTATACTCCTGAATGCCTACTCAGTCTGTTTTACCAATCTAGGCTTCACCAAAACCCCGGTTACATCCTGGGAAGCCAAGTCTCCCCAACCCTAACCCTAATTTGAGTCTCAGGCCTCATTTCCTTTTGGGACTGAAACGTACTGCTGTCCACAGAGTGTACCAAATGTAAGTATGGAAGACATCTTGATGCCCCACTCAGTCTGATTCAGCAAGTTAGGCTTCACCAAGGACCCGTTTCCAACCTGGGAAGCCACATCTCCCCAACCCTAACCCTAACTTGAGACTTTACCTGATTTTCTTGTTGAAATGTAACAACCCCCCATCCTCATGTTCTACTAAAAGACAGTAGGCACACAATTCATTTTGCCCTCTCAGTCTGTTTCACCATGCTTGGCTTCAGCAACACCCTGTTTCCATTCTGGGAGGCCATGTCTCCTGACCGCTAACCCTAAGTTGGGTCTTAACCCTAATTTTTTCTTTGGACTGAAACATTTCCCTGTCCACATGGTGTACTAACTGGCAGTATGTTATACTCCGGATGGCCTACTCAGTCTGTTTTACCAATCTAGGCTTCGCCAAAACCCTGGTTACATCCTGGGAAGCCAAGTCTCCCCAACCCTAACCCTAATTTGAGTCTCAGGCCTAATTTCCTTTTTGGACTGAAACATACCGCCCTCCAGAGAGTGTACCAAATGTCAGTATGGAAGACATCTTGATGTCCCACTCAGTCTGATTCAGCAAGTTAGGCTTCACCAAGGACCCGTTTCCAACCTGGGAAGCCACATCTCCCCAACCCTAACCCTAACTTGATACTGTACCTGATTTTCTTGTTGAAATGTAACAACCCCCCATCCTCATGTTCTACTAAAAGACAGTAGGCACACAATTCCTTTTGCCCTCTCAGTCTGTTTCACCATGCTTGGCTTCAGCAACACCCTGTTTCCATTCTGGGAGGCCATGTCTCCTGACCGCTAACCCTAACTTGGGTCTTAACCCTAATTTTTTCTTTGGACTGAAATATTTCCCTGTCCACATGGTGTACGAACTGGCAGTATGTTATACTACGGATGGCCTACTCAGTCTGTTTTACCAATCTAGGCTTCGCCAAAACCCTGGTTACATCCTGGGAAGCCAAGTCTCCCCAACCCTAACCCTAATTTGAGTCTCAGGCCTCATTTCCTTTTTGGACTGAAACATACCGCCGTCCACAGAGTGTACCAAATGTCAGTATGGAAGACATCTTGATGTCCCACTCAGTCTGATTCAGCAAGTTAGGCTTCACCAAGGACCCGTTTCCAACCTGGGAAGCCACATCTCCCCAACCCTAACCCTAACTTGAGACTTTACCTGATTTTCTTGTGCAAATGTAACAAACCCCCATCCTCATGTTGTACTAAAAGACAGTAGGTACACAATTCCTTTGGCCCTCTCAGTCTGTTTCACCATGCTTGGCTTCAGCAACACCCTGTTTCCATTCTGGGAGGCCATGTCTCCTGACAGCTAACCCTAACTTGGGTCTTAACCCTAATTTTCTCTTTGGACTGAAACATTTCCCTGTCCACATGGTGTACTAACTGGCAGTATGTTATACTCCTGAATGCCTACTCAGTCTGTTTTACCAATCTAGGCTTCACCAAAACCCTGGTTACATCCTGGGAAGCCAAGTCTCCCCAACCCTAACCCTAATTTGAATCTCAACCCTCATTTCCTTTTTGGACTGAAACATACCGCCGTCCACAGATTGTGCCAAATGTAAGTATGGAAGACATCTTGATGCCCCACTCAGTCTGATTCAGGAAGTTAAGCTTCACCAAGGACCCGTTTCCAACCTGGGAAGCCACATCTCCCCAACCCTAACCCTAACTTGAGACTTAACCTGATTTTCTTGTGCAAATGTAACAAACCCCCATCCTCATGTTGTACTAAAAGACAGTAGGCACACAATTCCTTTGGCCCTCTCAGTCTGTTTCACCATGCTTGGCTTCAGCAACACCCTGTTTCCATTCTGGGAAGCCATGTCTCCTGACAGCTAACCCTAACTTGGGTCTTAACCCTAATTTTCTCTTTGGACTGAAACATTTCCCTGTCCACATGGTGTACTAACTGGCAGTATGTTATACTCCTGAATGCCTACTCAGTCTGTTTTACCAATCTAGGCTTCACCAAAACCCCGGTTACATCCTGGGAAGCCAAGTCTCCCCAACCCTAACCCTAATTTGAGTCTCAGGCCTCATTTCCTTTTGGGACTGAAACGTACTGCGGTCCACAGAGTGTACCAAATGTAAGTATGGAAGACAGCTTGATGCCCCACTCAGTCTGATTCAGCAAGTTAGGCTTCACCAAGGACCCGTTTCCAACCTGGGAAGCCACATCTCCCCAACCCTAACCCTAACTTGAGACTTTACCTGATTTTCTTGTTGAAATGTAACAACCCCCCATCCTCATGTTCTACTAAAAGACAGTAGGCACACAATTCATTTTGCCCTCTCAGTCTGTTTCACCATGCTTGGCTTCAGCAACACCCTGTTTCCATTCTGGGAGGCCATGTCTCCTGACCGCTAACCCTAAGTTGGGTCTTAACCCTAATTTTTTCTTTGGACTGAAACATTTCCCTGTCCACATGGTGTACGAACTGGCAGTATGTTATACTCCGGATGGCCTACTCCGTCTGTTTTACCAATCTAGGCTTCGCCAAAACCCTGGTTACATCCTGGGAAGCCAAGTCTCCCCAACCCTAACCCTAATTTGAGTCTCAGGCCTAATTTCCTTTTTGGACTGAAACATACCGCCCTCCAGAGAGTGTACCAAATGTCAGTATGGAAGACATCTTGATGTCCCACTCAGTCTGATTCAGCAAGTTAGGCTTCACCAAGGACCCGTTTCCAACCTGGCAAGCCACATCTCCCCAACCCTAACCCTAACTTGAGACTTAACCTGATTTTCTTGTGCAAATGTAACAAACCCCCATCCTCATGTTCTACTAAAAGACAGTAGGCACACAATTCATTTTGCCCTCTCAGTCTGTTTCACCATGCTTGGCTTCAGCAACACCCTGTTTCCATTCTGGGAGGCCATGTCTCCCGACCGCTAACCCTAACTTGGGTCTTAAGCCTAATTTTTTCTTTGGACTGAAACATTTCCCTGTCCACATGGTGTACGAACTGGCAGTATGTTATACTACGGATGGCCTACTCAGTCTGTTTTACCAATCTAGGCTTCGCCAAAACCCTGGTTACATCCTGGGAAGCCAAGTCTCCCCAACCCTAACCCTAATTTGAGTCTCAGGCCTCATTTCCTTTTGGGACTGAAACATACCGCCGTCCACAGAGTGTACCAAATGTCAGTATGGAAGACATCTTGATGTCCCACTCAGTCTGATTCAGCAAGTTAGGCTTCACCAAGGACCCGTTTCCAACCTGGCAAGCCACATCTCCCCAACCCTAACCCTAACTTGAGACTTAACCTGATTTTCTTGTGCAAATGTAACAAACCCCCATCCTCATGTTGTACTAAAAGACAGTAGGCACACAATTCCTTTGGCCCTCTCAGTCTGTTTCACCATGCTTGGCTTCAGCAACACCCTGTTTCCATTCTGGAAAGCCATGTCTCCTGACAGCTAACCCTAACTTGGGTCTTAACCCTAATTTTCTCTTTGGACTGAAACATTTCCCTGTCCACATGGTGTACTAACTGGCAGTATGTTATACTCCGGATGGCCTACTCAGTCTGTTTTACCAATCTAGGCTTCGCCAAAACCCTGGTTACATCCTGGGAAGCCAAATCTCCCCAACCCTAACCCTAATTTGAGTCTCAACCCTCATTTCCTTTTTGGACTGAAACATACCGCCGTCCACAGAGTGTACCAAATGTCAGTATGGAAGACATCTTGATGTCCCACTCAGTCTGATTCAGCAAGTTAGGCTTCACCAAGGACCCGTTTCCAACATGGGAAGCCACATCTCCCCAACCCTAACCCTAACTTGAGACTTTACCTGATTTTCTTGTGCAAATGTAACAAACCCCCATCCTCATGTTGTACTAAAAGACAGTAGGTACACAATTCCTTTGGCCCTCTCAGTCTGTTTCACCATGCTTGGCTTCAGCAACACCCTGTTTCCATTCTGGGAGGCCATGTCTCCTGACAGCTAACCCTAACTTGGGTCTTAACCCTAATTTTCTCTTTGGACTGAAACATTTCCCTGTCCACATGGGGTACTAACTGGCAGTATGTTATACTCCTGAATGCCTACTCAGTCTGTTTTACCAATCTAGGCTTCACCAAAACCCTGGTTACATCCTGGGAAGCCAAGTCTCCCCAACCCTAACCCTAATTTGAGTCTCAACCCTCATTTCCTTTTTGGACTGAAACATACCGCCGTCCACAGAGTGTACCAAATGTAAGTATGGAAGACATCTTGATGCCCCACTCAGTCTGATTCAGCAAGTTAGGCTTCACCAAGGACCCGTTTCCAACCTGGGAAGCCACATCTCCCCAACCCTAACCCTAACTTGAGACTTTACCTGATTTTCTTGTTGAAATGTAACAACACCCCATCCTCATGTTCTACTAAAAGACAGTAGGCACACAATTCATTTTGCCCTCTCAGTCTGTTTCACCATGCTTGGCTTCAGCAACACCCTGTTTCCATTCTGGGAGGCCATGTCTCCTGACCGCTAACCCTAACTTGGGTCTTAACCCTAATTTTTTCTTTGGACTGAAACATTTCCCTGTCCACATGGTGTACTAACTGGCAGTATGTTATAATCCGGATGGCCTACTCAGTCTGTTTTACCAATCTAGGCTTCGCCAAAACCCTGGTTACATCCTGGGAAGCCAAGTCTCCCCAACCCTAACCCTAATTTGAGTCTCAGGCCTCATTTCCTTTTGGGACTGAAACATACCGCCCTCCAGAGAGTGTACCAAATGTCAGTATGGAAGACATCTTGATGTCCCACTCAGTCTGATTCAGCAAGTCAGGCTTCACCAAGGACCCGTTTCCAACCTGGGAAGCCACATCTCCACAACCCTAACCCTAACTTGATACTTTACCTGATTTTCTTGTTGAAATGTAACAACCCCCCATCCTCATGTTCTACTAAAAGACAGTAGGCACACAATTCCTTTTGCCCTCTCAGTCTGTTTCACCATGCTTGGCTTCAGCAACACCCTGTTTCCATTCTGGGAGGCCATGTCTCCTGACCGCTAACCCTAACTTGGGTCTTAACCCTAATTTTTTCTTTGGACTGAAACATTTCCCTGTCCACATGGTGTACTAACTGGCAGTATGTTATACTCCGGATGGCCTACTCAGTCTGTTTTACCAATCTAGGCTTCGCCAAAACCCTGGTTACATCCTGGGAAGCCAAGTCTCCCCAACCCTAACCCTAATTTGAGTCTCAGGCCTCATTTCCTTTTTGGACTGAAACATACCGCCGTCCACAGAGTGTACCAAATGTCAGTATGGAAGACATCTTGATGTCCCACTCAGTCTGATTCAGCAAGTTAGGCTTCACCAAGGACCCGTTTCCAACCTGGGAAGCCACATCTCCCCAACCCTAACCCTAACTTGAGACTTTACCTGATTTTCTTGTGCAAATGTAACAAACCCCCATCCTCATGTTGTACTAAAAGACAGTAGGTACACAATTCCTTTGGCCCTCTCAGTCTGTTTCACCATGCTTGGCTTCAGCAACACCCTGTTTCCATTCTGGGAGGCCATGTCTCCTGACAGCTAACCCTAACTTGGGTCTTAACCCTAATTTTCTCTTTGGACTGAAACATTTCCCTGTCCACATGGTGTACTAACTGGCAGTATGTTATACTCCTGAATGCCTACTCAGTCTGTTTTACCAATCTAGGCTTCACCAAAACCCTGGTTACATCCTGGGAAGCCAAGTCTCCCCACCCCTAACCCTAATTTGAATCTCAACCCTCATTTCCTTTTTGGACTGAAACATACCGCCGTCCACAGATTGTGCCAAATGTAAGTATGGAAGACATCTTGATGCCCCACTCAGTCTGATTCAGGAAGTTAAGCTTCACCAAGGACCCGTTTCCAACCTGGGAAGCCACATCTCCCCAACCCTAACCCTAACTTGAGACTTAACCTGATTTTCTTGTGCAAATGTAACAAACCCCCATCCTCATGTTGTACTAAAAGACAGTAGGCACACAATTCCTTTGGCCCTCTCAGTCTGTTTCACCATGCTTGGCTTCAGCAACACCCTGTTTCCATTCTGGGAAGCCATGTCTCCTGACAGCTAACCCTAACTTGGGTCTTAACCCTAATTTTCTCTTTGGACTGAAACATTTCCCTGTCCACATGGTGTACTAACTGGCAGTATGTTATACTCCTGAATGCCTACTCAGTCTGTTTTACCAATCTAGGCTTCACCAAAACCCCGGTTACATCCTGGGAAGCCAAGTCTCCCCAACCCTAACCCTAATTTGAGTCTCAGGCCTCATTTCCTTTTGGGACTGAAACGTACTGCGGTCCACAGAGTGTACCAAATGTAAGTATGGAAGACATCTTGATGCCCCACTTAGTCTGATTCAGCAAGTTAGGCTTCACCAAGGACCCGTTTCCAACCTGGGAAGCCACATCTCCCCAACCCTAACCCTAACTTGAGACTTTACCTGATTTTCTTGTTGAAATGTAACAAACCCCCATCCTCATGTTCTACTAAAAGACAGTAGGCACACAATTCATTTTGCCCTCTCAGTCTGTTTCACCATGCTTGGCTTCAGCAACACCCTGTTTCCATTCTGGGAGGCCATGTCTCCTGACCGCTAACCCTAACTTGGGTCTTAACCCTAATTTTTTCTTTGGACTGAAACATTTCCCTGTCCACATGGTGTACGAACTGGCAGTATGTTATACTACGGATGGCCTACTCAGTCTGTTTTACCAATCTAGGCTTCGCCAAAACCCTGGTTACATCCTGGGAAGCCAAGTCTCCCCAATCCTAACCCTAATTTGAGTCTCAGGCCTAATTTCCTTTTTGGACTGAAACATACCGCCCTCCAGAGAGTGTACCAAATGTCAGTATGGAAGACATCTTGATGTCCCACTCAGTCTGATTCAGCAAGTTAGGCTTCACCAAGGACCCGTTTCCAACCTGGGAAGCCACATCTCCCCAACCGTAACCCTAACTTGATACTTTACCTGATTTTCTTGTTGAAATGTAACAACCCCCCATCCTCATGTTCTACTAAAAGACAGTAGGCACACAATTCATTTTGCCCTCTCAGTCTGTTTCACCATGCTTGGCTTCAGCAACACCCTGTTTCCATTCTGGGAGGCCATGACTCCCGACCGCTAACCCTAACTTGGGTCTTAACCCTAATTTTTTCTTTGGACTGAAACATTTCCCTGTCCACATGGTGTACGAACTGGCAGTATGTTATACTACGGATGGCCTACTCAGTCTGTTTTACAAATCTAGGCTTCGCCAAAACCCTGGTTACATCCTGGGAAGCCAAGTCTCCCCAACCCTAACCCTAATTTGAGTCTCAGGCCTAATTTCCTTTTTGGACTGAAACATACCGCCGTCCACAGAGTGTACCAAATGTCAGTATGGAAGACATCTTGATGTCCCACTCAGTCTGATTCAGCAAGTTAGGCTTCACCAAGGACCCGTTTCCAACCTGGGAAGCCACATCTCCCCAACCCTAACCCTATCTTGAGACTTAACCTGATTTTCTTGTTGAACTGTAACAACCCCCCATCCTCATGTTCTACTAAAAGACAGTAGGCACACAATTCCTTTTACCCTCTCAGTCTGTTTCACCATGCTTGGCTTCAGCAACACCCTGTTTCCATTCTGGGAAGCCATGTCTCCTGACAGCTAACCCTAACTTGGGTCTTAACCCTAATTTTCTCTTTGGACTGAAACATTTCCCTGTCCACATGGTGTACTCACTGGCAGTATGTTATACTCCGGATGGCCTACTCAGTCTGTTTTACCAATCTAGGCTTCGCCAAAACCCTGGTTACATCCTGGGAAGCCAAGTCTCCCCAACCCTAACCCTAATTTGAGTCTCAGGCCTCATTTCCTTTTGGGACTGAAACGTACTGCGGTCCACAGAGTGTACCAAATGTCAGTATGGAAGACATCTTGATGTCCCACTCAGTCTGATTCAGCAAGTTAGGCTTCACCAAGGACCCGTTTCCAACCTGGCAAGCCACATCTCCCCAACCCTAACCCTAACTTGAGACTTAACCTGATTTTCTTGTGCAAATGTAACAAACCCCCATCCTCATGTTGTACTAAAAGACAGTAGGCACACAATTCCTTTGGCCCTCTCAGTCTGTTTCACCATGCTTGGCTTCAGCAACACCCTGTTTCCATTCTGGGAAGCCATGTCTCCCGACAGCTAACCCTAACTTGGGTCTTAACCCTAATTTTCTCTTTGGACTGAAACATTTCCCTGTCCACATGGTGTACTCACTGGCAGTATGTTATACTCCGGATGGCCTACTCAGTCTGTTTTACCAATCTAGGCTTCGCCAAAACCCTGGTTACATCCTGGGAAGCCAAATCTCCCCAACCCTAACCCTAATTTGAGTCTCAACCCTCATTTCCTTTTTGGACTGAAACATACCGCCGTCCACAGAGTGTACCAAATGTCAGTATGGAAGACATCTTGATGTCCCACTCAGTCTGATTCAGCAAGTTAGGCTTCACCAAGGACCCGTTTCCAACCTGGGAAGCCACATCTCCCCAACCCTAACCCTAACTTGATACTTTACCTGATTTTCTTGTTGAAATGTAACAACCCCCCATCCTCATGTTCTACTAAAAGACAGTAGGCACACAATTCATTTTGCCCTCTCAGTCTGTTTCACCATGCTTGGCTTCAGCAACACCCTGTTTCCATTCTGGGAGGCCATGTCTCCTGACCGCTAACCCTAAGTTGGGTCTTAACCCTAATTTTTTCTTTGGACTGAAACATTTCCCTGTCCACATGGTGTACTAACTGGCAGTATGTTATAATCCGGATGGCCTACTCAGTCTGTTTTACCAATCTAGGCTTCGCCAAAACCCTGGTTACATCCTGGGAAGCCAAGTCTCCCCAACCCTAACCCTAATTTGAGTCTCAGGCCTCATTTCCTTTTGGGACTGAAACATACCGCCCTCCAGAGAGTGTACCAAATGTCAGTATGGAAGACATCTTGATGTCCCACTCAGTCTGATTCAGCAAGTTAGGCTTCACCAAGGACCCGTTTCCAACCTGGGAAGCCACATCTCCACAACCCTAACCCTAACTTGATACTTTACCTGATTTTCTTGTTGAAATGTAACAACCCCCCATCCTCATGTTCTACTAAAAGACAGTAGGCACACAATTCCTTTTGCCCTCTCAGTCTGTTTCACCATGCTTGGCTTCAGCAACACCCTGTTTCCATTCTGGGAGGCCATGTCTCCTGACCGCTAACCCTAACTTGGGTCTTAACCCTAATTTTCTCTTTGGACTGAAACATTTCCCTGTCCACATGGTGTACTAACTGGCAGTATGTTATACTCCGGATGGCCTACTCAGTCTGTTTTACCAATCTAGGCTTCGCCAAAACCCTGGTTACATCCTGGGAAGCCAAGTCTCCCCAACCCTAACCCTAATTTGAGTCTCAGGCCTCATTTCCTTTTGGGACTGAAACGTACTGCGGTCCACAGAGTGTACCAAATGTCAGTATGGAAGACATCTTGATGTCCCACTCAGTCTGATTCAGCAAGTTAGGCTTCACCAAGGACCCGTTTCCAACCTGGCAAGCCACATCTCCCCAACCCTAACCCTAACTTGAGACTTAACCTGATTTTCTTGTGCAAATGTAACAAACCCCCATCCTCATGTTGTACTAAAAGACAGTAGGCACACAATTCCTTTGGCCCTCTCAGTCTGTTTCACCATGCTTGGCTTCAGCAACACCCTGTTTCCATTCTGGAAAGCCATGTCTCCTGACAGCTAACCCTAACTTGGGTCTTAACCCTAATTTTCTCTTTGGACTGAAACATTTCCCTGTCCACATGGTGTACTCACTGGCAGTATGTTATACTCCGGATGGCCTACTCAGTCTGTTTTACCAATCTAGGCTTCGCCAAAACCCTGGTTACATCCTGGGAAGCCAAATCTCCCCAACCCTAACCCTAATTTGAGTCTCAACCCTCATTTCCTTTTTGGACTGAAACATACCGCCGTCCACAGAGTGTACCAAATGTCAGTATGGAAGACATCTTGATGTCCCACTCAGTCTGATTCAGCAAGTTAGGCTTCACCAAGGACCCGTTTCCAACCTGGGAAGCCACATCTCCCCAACCCTAACCCTAACTTGAGACTTTACCTGATTTTCTTGTTGAAATGTAACAACCCCCCATCCTCATGTTCTACTAAAAGACAGTAGGCACACAATTCATTTTGCCCTCTCAGTCTGTTTCACCATGCTTGGCTTCAGCAACACCCTGTTTCCATTCTGGGAGGCCATGTCTCCTGACCGCTAACCCTAAGTTGGGTCTTAACCCTAATTTTTTCTTTGGACTGAAACATTTCCCTGTCCACATGGTGTACTAACTGGCAGTATGTTATAATCCGGATGGCCTACTCAGTCTGTTTTACCAATCTAGGCTTCGCCAAAACCCTGGTTACATCCTGGGAAGCCAAGTCTCCCCAACCCTAACCCTAATTTGAGTCTCAGGCCTCATTTCCTTTTGGGACTGAAACATACCGCCCTCCAGAGAGTGTACCAAATGTCAGTATGGAAGACATCTTGATGTCCCACTCAGTCTGATTCAGCAAGTTAGGCTTCACCAAGGACCCGTTTCCAACCTGGGAAGCCACATCTCCCCAACCCTAACCCTAACTTGATACTTTACCTGATTTTCTTGTTGAAATGTAACAACCCCCCATCCTCATGTTGTACTAAAAGACAGTAGGCACACAATTCCTTTGGCCCTCTCAGTCTGTTTCACCATGCTTGGCTTCAGCAACACCCTGTTTCCATTCTGGGAGGCCATGTCTCCTGACCGCTAACCCTAACTTGGGTCTTAACCCTAATTTTTTCTTTGGACTGAAACATTTCCCTGTCCACATGGTGTACTAACTGGCAGTATGTTATACTCCGGATGGCCTACTCAGTCTGTTTTACCAATCTAGGCTTCGCCAAAACCCTGGTTACATCCTGGGAAGCCAAGTCTCCCCAACCCTAACCCTAATTTGAGTCTCAGGCCTCATTTCCTTTTTGGACTGAAACATACCGCCGTCCACAGAGTGTACCAAATGTCAGTATGGAAGACATCTTGATGTCCCACTCAGTCTGATTCAGCAAGTTAGGCTTCACCAAGGACCCGTTTCCAACCTGGGAAGCCACATCTCCCCAACCCTAACCCTAACTTGAGACTTTACCTGATTTTCTTGTGCAAATGTAACAAACCCCCATCCTCATGTTGTACTAAAAGACAGTAGTTACACAATTCCTTTGGCCCTCTCAGTCTGTTTCACCATGCTTGGCTTCAGCAACACCCTGTTTCCATTCTGGGAGGCCATGTCTCCTGACAGCTAACCCTAACTTGGGTCTTAACCCTAATTTTCTCTTTGGACTGAAACATTTCCCTGTCCACATGGTGTACTAACTGGCAGTATGTTATACTCCTGAATGCCTACTCAGTCTGTTTTACCAATCTAGGCTTCACCAAAACCCTGGTTACATCCTGGGAAGCCAAGTCTCCCCAACCCTAACCCTAATTTGAATCTCAACCCTCATTTCCTTTTTGGACTGAAACATACCGCCGTCCACAGATTGTGCCAAATGTAAGTATGGAAGACATCTTGATGCCCCACTCAGTCTGATTCAGGAAGTTAAGCTTCACCAAGGACCCGTTTCCAACCTGGGAAGCCACATCTCCCCAACCCTAACCCTAACTTGAGACTTAACCTGATTTTCTTGTGCAAATGTAACAAACCCCCATCCTCATGTTGTACTAAAAGACAGTAGGCACACAATTCCTTTGGCCCTCTCAGTCTGTTTCACCATGCTTGGCTTCAGCAACACCCTGTTTCCATTCTGGGAAGCCATGTCTCCTGACAGCTAACCCTAACTTGGGTCTTAACCCTAATTTTCTCTTTGGACTGAAACATTTCCCTGTCCACATGGTGTACTAACTGGCAGTATGTTATACTCCTGAATGCCTACTCAGTCTGTTTTACCAATCTAGGCTTCACCAAAACCCCGGTTACATCCTGGGAAGCCAAGTCTCCCCAACCCTAACCCTAATTTGAGTCTCAGGCCTCATTTCCTTTTGGGACTGAAACGTACTGCGGTCCACAGAGTGTACCAAATGTAAGTATGGAAGACAGCTTGATGCCCCACTCAGTCTGATTCAGCAAGTTAGGCTTCACCAAGGACCCGTTTCCAACCTGGGAAGCCACATCTCCCCAACCCTAACCCTAACTTGAGACTTTACCTGATTTTCTTGTTGAAATGTAACAAACCCCCATCCTCATGTTCTACTAAAAGACAGTAGGCACACAATTCATTTTGCCCTCTCAGTCTGTTTCACCATGCTTGGCTTCAGCAACACCCTGTTTCCATTCTGGGAGGCCATGTCTCCTGACCGCTAACCCTAACTTGGGTCTTAACCCTAATTTTTTCTTTGGACTGAAACATTTCCCTGTCCACATGGTGTACGAACTGGCAGTATGTTATACTACGGATGGCCTACTCAGTCTGTTTTACCAATCTAGGCTTCGCCAAAACCCTGGTTACATCCTGGGAAGCCAAGTCTCCCCAACCCTAACCCTAATTTGAGTCTCAGGCCTAATTTCCTTTTTGGACTGAAACATACCGCCCTCCAGAGAGTGTACCAAATGTCAGTATGGAAGACATCTTGATGTCCCACTCAGTCTGATTCAGCAAGTTAGGCTTCACCAAGGACCCGTTTCCAACCTGGGAAGCCACATCTCCCCAACCCTAACCCTAACTTGATACTTTACCTGATTTTCTTGTTGAAATGTAACAACCCCCCATCCTCATGTTCTACTAAAAGACAGTAGGCACACAATTCATTTTGCCCTCTCAGTCTGTTTCACCATGCTTGGCTTCAGCAACACCCTGTTTCCATTCTGGGAGGCCATGACTCCCGACCGCTAACCCTAACTTGGGTCTTAACCCTAATTTTTTCTTTGGACTGAAACATTTCCCTGTCCACATGGTGTACGAACTGGCAGTATGTTATACTACGGATGGCCTACTCAGTCTGTTTTACCAATCTAGGCTTCGCCAAAACCCTGGTTACATCCTGGGAAGCCAAGTCTCCCCAACCCTAACCCTAATTTGAGTCTCAGGCCTAATTTCCTTTTTGGACTGAAACATACCGCCGTCCACAGAGTGTACCAAATGTCAGTATGGAAGACATCTTGATGTCCCACTCAGTCTGATTCAGCAAGTTAGGCTTCACCAAGGACCCGTTTCCAACCTGGGAAGCCACATCTCCCCAACCCTAACCCTATCTTGAGACTTAACCTGATTTTCTTGTTGAACTGTAACAACCCCCCATCCTCATGTTCTACTAAAAGACAGTAGGCACACAATTCCTTTTACCCTCTCAGTCTGTTTCACCATGCTTGGCTTCAGCAACACCCTGTTTCCATTCTGGGAAGCCATGTCTCCTGACAGCTAACCCTAACTTGGGTCTTAACCCTAATTTTCTCTTTGGACTGAAACATGTCCCTGTCAACATGGTGTACTCACTGGCAGTATGTTATACTCCGGATGGCCTACTCAGTCTGTTTTACCAATCTAGGCTTCGCCAAAACCCTGGTTACATCCTGGGAAGCCAAGTCTCCCCAACCCTAACCCTAATTTGAGTCTCAGGCCTCATTTCCTTTTGGGACTGAAACATACCGCCGTCCACAGAGTGTACCAAATGTCAGTATGGAAGACATCTTGATGTCCCACTCAGTCTGATTCAGCAAGTTAGGCTTCACCAAGGACCCGTTTCCAACCTGGCAAGCCACATCTCCCCAACCCTAACCCTAACTTGAGACTTAACCTGATTTTCTTGTGCTAATGTAACAAACCCCCATCCTCATGTTGTATTAAAAGACAGTAGGCACACAATTCCTTTGGCCCTCTCAGTCTGTTTCACCATGCTTGGCTTCAGCAACACCCTGTTTCCATTCTGGAAAGCCATGTCTCCTGACAGCTAACCCTAACTTGGGTCTTAACCCTAATTTTCTCTTTGGACTGAAACATTTCCCTGTCCACATGGTGTA
Organism: Heloderma suspectum; assembly: GCF_057233095.1. Classification (NCBI taxonomy): domain Eukaryota; kingdom Metazoa; phylum Chordata; class Lepidosauria; order Squamata; family Helodermatidae; genus Heloderma; species Heloderma suspectum. The sequence goes on from NC_139461.1 coordinate 149,983,569, forward strand.
CTAACTGGCAGTATGTTATACTCCGGATGGCCTACTCAGTCTGTTTTACCAATCTAGGCTTCGCCAAAACCCTGGTTACATCCTGGGAAGCCAAGTCTCCCCAACCCTAACCCTAATTTGAGTCTCAGGCCTCATTTCCTTTTGGGACTGAAACGTACTGCGGTCCACAGAGTGTACCAAATGTCAGTATGGAAGACATCTTGATGTCCCACTCAGTCTGATTCAGCAAGTTAGGCTTCACCAAGGACCCGTTTCCAACCTGGCAAGCCACATCTCCCCAACCCTAACCCTAACTTGAGACTTAACCTGATTTTCTTGTGCAAATGTAACAAACCCCCATCCTCATGTTGTACTAAAAGACAGTAGGCACACAATTCCTTTGGCCCTCTCAGTCTGTTTCACCATGCTTGGCTTCAGCAACACCCTGTTTCCATTCTGGGAAGCCATGTCTCCTGACAGCTAACCCTAACTTGGGTCTTAACCCTAATTTTCTCTTTGGACTGAAACATTTCCCTGTCCACATGGTGTACTAACTGGCAGTATGTTATACTCCTGAATGCCTACTCAGTCTGTTTTACCAATCTAGGCTTCACCAAAACCCCGGTTACATCCTGGGAAGCCAAGTCTCCCCAACCCTAACCCTAATTTGAGTCTCAGGCCTCATTTCCTTTTGGGACTGAAACGTACTGCTGTCCACAGAGTGTACCAAATGTAAGTATGGAAGACATCTTGATGCCCCACTCAGTCTGATTCAGCAAGTTAGGCTTCACCAAGGACCCGTTTCCAACCTGGGAAGCCACATCTCCCCAACCCTAACCCTAACTTGAGACTTTACCTGATTTTCTTGTTGAAATGTAACAACCCCCCATCCTCATGTTCTACTAAAAGACAGTAGGCACACAATTCATTTTGCCCTCTCAGTCTGTTTCACCATGCTTGGCTTCAGCAACACCCTGTTTCCATTCTGGGAGGCCATGTCTCCTGACCGCTAACCCTAAGTTGGGTCTTAACCCTAATTTTTTCTTTGGACTGAAACATTTCCCTGTCCACATGGTGTACTAACTGGCAGTATGTTATACTCCGGATGGCCTACTCAGTCTGTTTTACCAATCTAGGCTTCGCCAAAACCCTGGTTACATCCTGGGAAGCCAAGTCTCCCCAACCCTAACCCTAATTTGAGTCTCAGGCCTCATTTCCTTTTTGGACTGAAACATACCGCCGTCCACAGATTGTGCCAAATGTAAGTATGGAAGACATCTTGATGCCCCACTCAGTCTGATTCAGGAAGTTAAGCTTCACCAAGGACCCGTTTCCAACCTGGGAAGCCACATCTCCCCAACCCTAACCCTAACTTGAGACTTAACCTGATTTTCTTGTGCAAATGTAACAAACCCCCATCCTCATGTTGTACTAAAAGACAGTAGGCACACAATTCCTTTGGCCCTCTCAGTCTGTTTCACCATGCTTGGCTTCAGCAACACCCTGTTTCCATTCTGGGAAGCCATGTCTCCTGACAGCTAACCCTAACTTGGGTCTTAACCCTAATTTTCTCTTTGGACTGAAACATTTCCCTGTCCACATGGTGTACTAACTGGCAGTATGTTATACTCCTGAATGCCTACTCAGTCTGTTTTACCAATCTAGGCTTCACCAAAACCCCGGTTACATCCTGGGAAGCCAAGTCTCCCCAACCCTAACCCTAATTTGAGTCTCAGGCCTCATTTCCTTTTGGGACTGAAACGTACTGCGGTCCACAGAGTGTACCAAATGTAAGTATGGAAGACATCTTGATGCCCCACTCAGTCTGATTCAGCAAGTTAGGCTTCACCAAGGACCCGTTTCCAACCTGGGAAGCCACATCTCCCCAACCCTAACCCTAACTTGAGACTTTACCTGATTTTCTTGTTGAAATGTAACAACCCCCCATCCTCATGTTCTACTAAAAGACAGTAGGCACACAATTCATTTTGCCCTCTCAGTCTGTTTCACCATGCTTGGCTTCAGCAACACCCTGTTTCCATTCTGGGAGGCCATGTCTCCTGACCGCTAACCCTAAGTTGGGTCTTAACCCTAATTTTTTCTTTGGACTGAAACATTTCCCTGTCCACATGGTGTACGAACTGGCAGTATGTTATACTCCGGATGGCCTACTCCGTCTGTTTTACCAATCTAGGCTTCGCCAAAACCCTGGTTACATCCTGGGAAGCCAAGTCTCCCCAACCCTAACCCTAATTTGAGTCTCAGGCCTAATTTCCTTTTTGGACTGAAACATACCGCCCTCCAGAGAGTGTACCAAATGTCAGTATGGAAGACATCTTGATGTCCCACTCAGTCTGATTCAGCAAGTTAGGCTTCACCAAGGACCCGTTTCCAACCTGGCAAGCCACATCTCCCCAACCCTAACCCTAACTTGAGACTTAACCTGATTTTCTTGTGCAAATGTAACAAACCCCCATCCTCATGTTGTACTAAAAGACAGTAGGCACACAATTCCTTTGGCCCTCTCAGTCTGTTTCACCATGCTTGGCTTCAGCAACACCCTGTTTCCATTCTGGGAAGCCATGTCTCCCGACAGCTAACCCTAACTTGGGTCTTAACCCTAATTTTCTCTTTGGACTGAAACATTTCCCTGTCCACATGGTGTACTCACTGGCAGTATGTTATACTCCGGATGGCCTACTCAGTCTGTTTTACCAATCTAGGCTTCGCCAAAACCCTGGTTACATCCTGGGAAGCCAAATCTCCCCAACCCTAACCCTAATTTGAGTCTCAGGCCTCATTTCCTTTTTGGACTGAAACATACCGCCGTCCACAGAGTGTACCAAATGTCAGTATGGAAGACATCTTGATGTCCCACTCAGTCTGATTCAGCAAGTTAGGCTTCACCAAGGACCCGTTTCCAACCTGGGAAGCCACATCTCCCCAACCCTAACCCTAACTTGAGACTTAACCTGATTTTCTTGTGCAAATGTAACAAACCCCCATCCTCATGTTGTACTAAAAGACAGTAGGCACACAATTCCTTTGGCCCTCTCAGTCTGTTTCACCATGCTTGGCTTCAGCAACACCCTGTTTCCATTCTGGGAAGCCATGTCTCCTGACAGCTAACCCTAACTTGGGTCTTAACCCTAATTTTCTCTTTGGACTGAAACATTTCCCTGTCCACATGGTGTACGAACTGGCAGTATGTTATACTACGGATGGCCTACTCAGTCTGTTTTACAAATCTAGGCTTCGCCAAAACCCTGGTTACATCCTGGGAAGCCAAGTCTCCCCAACCCTAACCCTAATTTGAGTCTCAGGCCTAATTTCCTTTTTGGACTGAAACATGCCGCCGTCCACAGAGTGTACCAAATGTCAGTATGGAAGACATCTTGATGTCCCACTCAGTCTGATTCAGCAAGTTAGGCTTCACCAAGGACCCGTTTCCAACCTGGGAAGCCACATCTCCCCAACCCTAACCCTAACTTGAGACTTTACCTGATTTTCTTGTGCAAATGTAACAAACCCCCATCCTCATGTTGTACTAAAAGACAGTAGGCACACAATTCCTTTGGCCCTCTCAGTCTGTTTCATCATGCTTGGCTTCAGCAACACCCTGTTTCCATTCTGGGAAGCCATGTCTCCTGACAGCTAACCCTAACTTGGGTCTTAACCCTAATTTTCTCTTTGGACTGAAACATTTCCCTGTCCACATGGTGTACTAACTGGCAGTATGTTATACTCCTGAATGCCTACTCAGTCTGTTTTACCAATCTAGGCTTCACCAAAACCCCGGTTACATCCTGGGAAGCCAAGTCTCCCCAACCCTAACCCTAATTTGAGTCTCAGGCCTCATTTCCTTTTGGGACTGAAACGTACTGCTGTCCACAGAGTGTACCAAATGTAAGTATGGAAGACATCTTGATGCCCCACTCAGTCTGATTCAGCAAGTTAGGCTTCACCAAGGACCCGTTTCCAACCTGGGAAGCCACATCTCCCCAACCCTAACCCTAACTTGAGACTTTACCTGATTTTCTTGTTGAAATGTAACAACCCCCCATCCTCATGTTCTACTAAAAGACAGTAGGCACACAATTCATTTTGCCCTCTCAGTCTGTTTCACCATGCTTGGCTTCAGCAACACCCTGTTTCCATTCTGGGAGGCCATGTCTCCTGACCGCTAACCCTAAGTTGGGTCTTAACCCTAATTTTTTCTTTGGACTGAAACATTTCCCTGTCCACATGGTGTACTAACTGGCAGTATGTTATACTCCGGATGGCCTACTCAGTCTGTTTTACCAATCTAGGCTTCGCCAAAACCCTGGTTACATCCTGGGAAGCCAAGTCTCCCCAACCCTAACCCTAATTTGAGTCTCAGGCCTAATTTCCTTTTTGGACTGAAACATACCGCCCTCCAGAGAGTGTACCAAATGTCAGTATGGAAGACATCTTGATGTCCCACTCAGTCTGATTCAGCAAGTTAGGCTTCACCAAGGACCCGTTTCCAACCTGGGAAGCCACATCTCCCCAACCCTAACCCTAACTTGATACTGTACCTGATTTTCTTGTTGAAATGTAACAACCCCCCATCCTCATGTTCTACTAAAAGACAGTAGGCACACAATTCCTTTTGCCCTCTCAGTCTGTTTCACCATGCTTGGCTTCAGCAACACCCTGTTTCCATTCTGGGAGGCCATGTCTCCTGACCGCTAACCCTAACTTGGGTCTTAACCCTAATTTTTTCTTTGGACTGAAACATTTCCCTGTCCACATGGTGTACGAACTGGCAGTATGTTATACTACGGATGGCCTACTCAGTCTGTTTTACCAATCTAGGCTTCGCCAAAACCCTGGTTACATCCTGGGAAGCCAAGTCTCCCCAACCCTAACCCTAATTTGAGTCTCAGGCCTCATTTCCTTTTTGGACTGAAACATACCGCCGTCCACAGAGTGTACCAAATGTCAGTATGGAAGACATCTTGATGTCCCACTCAGTCTGATTCAGCAAGTTAGGCTTCACCAAGGACCCGTTTCCAACCTGGGAAGCCACATCTCCCCAACCCTAACCCTAACTTGAGACTTTACCTGATTTTCTTGTGCAAATGTAACAAACCCCCATCCTCATGTTGTACTAAAAGACAGTAGGTACACAATTCCTTTGGCCCTCTCAGTCTGTTTCACCATGCTTGGCTTCAGCAACACCCTGTTTCCATTCTGGGAGGCCATGTCTCCTGACAGCTAACCCTAACTTGGGTCTTAACCCTAATTTTCTCTTTGGACTGAAACATTTCCCTGTCCACATGGTGTACTAACTGGCAGTATGTTATACTCCTGAATGCCTACTCAGTCTGTTTTACCAATCTAGGCTTCACCAAAACCCTGGTTACATCCTGGGAAGCCAAGTCTCCCCAACCCTAACCCTAATTTGAATCTCAACCCTCATTTCCTTTTTGGACTGAAACATACCGCCGTCCACAGATTGTGCCAAATGTAAGTATGGAAGACATCTTGATGCCCCACTCAGTCTGATTCAGGAAGTTAAGCTTCACCAAGGACCCGTTTCCAACCTGGGAAGCCACATCTCCCCAACCCTAACCCTAACTTGAGACTTAACCTGATTTTCTTGTGCAAATGTAACAAACCCCCATCCTCATGTTGTACTAAAAGACAGTAGGCACACAATTCCTTTGGCCCTCTCAGTCTGTTTCACCATGCTTGGCTTCAGCAACACCCTGTTTCCATTCTGGGAAGCCATGTCTCCTGACAGCTAACCCTAACTTGGGTCTTAACCCTAATTTTCTCTTTGGACTGAAACATTTCCCTGTCCACATGGTGTACTAACTGGCAGTATGTTATACTCCTGAATGCCTACTCAGTCTGTTTTACCAATCTAGGCTTCACCAAAACCCCGGTTACATCCTGGGAAGCCAAGTCTCCCCAACCCTAACCCTAATTTGAGTCTCAGGCCTCATTTCCTTTTGGGACTGAAACGTACTGCGGTCCACAGAGTGTACCAAATGTAAGTATGGAAGACATCTTGATGCCCCACTCAGTCTGATTCAGCAAGTTAGGCTTCACCAAGGACCCGTTTCCAACCTGGGAAGCCACATCTCCCCAACCCTAACCCTAACTTGAGACTTTACCTGATTTTCTTGTTGAAATGTAACAACCCCCCATCCTCATGTTCTACTAAAAGACAGTAGGCACACAATTCATTTTGCCCTCTCAGTCTGTTTCACCATGCTTGGCTTCAGCAACACCCTGTTTCCATTCTGGGAGGCCATGTCTCCTGACCGCTAACCCTAAGTTGGGTCTTAACCCTAATTTTTTCTTTGGACTGAAACATTTCCCTGTCCACATGGTGTACGAACTGGCAGTATGTTATACTCCGGATGGCCTACTCCGTCTGTTTTACCAATCTAGGCTTCGCCAAAACCCTGGTTACATCCTGGGAAGCCAAGTCTCCCCAACCCTAACCCTAATTTGAGTCTCAGGCCTAATTTCCTTTTTGGACTGAAACATACCGCCCTCCAGAGAGTGTACCAAATGTCAGTATGGAAGACATCTTGATGTCCCACTCAGTCTGATTCAGCAAGTTAGGCTTCACCAAGGACCCGTTTCCAACCTGGGAAGCCACATCTCCCCAACCCTAACCCTAACTTGATACTTTACCTGATTTTCTTGTTGAAATGTAACAACCCCCCATCCTCATGTTCTACTAAAAGACAGTAGGCACACAATTCATTTTGCCCTCTCAGTCTGTTTCACCATGCTTGGCTTCAGCAACACCCTGTTTCCATTCTGGGAGGCCATGTCTCCCGACCGCTAACCCTAACTTGGGTCTTAACCCTAATTTTTTCTTTGGACTGAAACATTTCCCTGTCCACATGGTGTACGAACTGGCAGTATGTTATACTCCGGATGGCCTACTCAGTCTGTTTTACCAATCTAGGCTTCGCCAAAACCCTGGTTACATCCTGGGAAGCCAAGTCTCCCCAACCCTAACCCTAATTTGAGTCTCAGGCCTCATTTCCTTTTGGGACTGAAACATACCGCCGTCCACAGAGTGTACCAAATGTCAGTATGGAAGACATCTTGATGTCCCACTCAGTCTGATTCAGCAAGTTAGGCTTCACCAAGGACCCGTTTCCAACCTGGGAAGCCACATCTCCCCAACCCTAACCCTATCTTGAGACTTTACCTGATTTTCTTGTTGAACTGTAACAACCCCCCATCCTCATGTTCTACTAAAAGACAGTAGGCACACAATTCCTTTTACCCTCTCAGTCTGTTTCACCATGCTTGGCTTCAGCAACACCCTGTTTCCATTCTGGGAAGCCATGTCTCCTGACAGCTAACCCTAACTTGGGTCTTAACCCTAATTTTCTCTTTGGACTGAAACATGTCCCTGTCAACATGGTGTACTCACTGGCAGTATGTTATACTCCGGATGGCCTACTCAGTCTGTTTTACCAATCTAGGCTTCGCCAAAACCCTGGTTACATCCTGGGAAGCCAAGTCTCCCCAACCCTAACCCTAATTTGAGTCTCAGGCCTCATTTCCTTTTGGGACTGAAACATACCGCCGTCCACAGAGTGTACCAAATGTCAGTATGGAAGACATCTTGATGTCCCACTCAGTCTGATTCAGCAAGTTAGGCTTCACCAAGGACCCGTTTCCAACCTGGCAAGCCACATCTCCCCAACCCTAACCCTAACTTGAGACTTAACCTGATTTTCTTGTGCTAATGTAACAAACCCCCATCCTCATGTTGTACTAAAAGACAGTAGGCACACAATTCCTTTGGCCCTCTCAGTCTGTTTCACCATGCTTGGCTTCAGCAACACCCTGTTTCCATTCTGGAAAGCCATGTCTCCTGACAGCTAACCCTAACTTGGGTCTTAACCCTAATTTTCTCTTTGGACTGAAACATTTCCCTGTCCACATGGTGTACTAACTGGCAGTATGTTATACTCCGGATGGCCTACTCAGTCTGTTTTACCAATCTAGGCTTCGCCAAAACCCTGGTTACATCCTGGGAAGCCAAGTCTCCCCAACCCTAACCCTAATTTGAGTCTCAGGCCTCATTTCCTTTTGGGACTGAAACGTACTGCGGTCCACAGAGTGTACCAAATGTCAGTATGGAAGACATCTTGATGTCCCACTCAGTCTGATTCAGCAAGTTAGGCTTCACCAAGGACCCGTTTCCAACCTGGGAAGCCACATCTCCCCAACCCTAACCCTAACTTGAGACTTAACCTGATTTTCTTGTGCAAATGTAACAAACCCCCATCCTCATGTTGTACTAAAAGACAGTAGGCACACAATTCCTTTGGCCCTCTCAGTCTGTTTCACCATGCTTGGCTTCAGCAACACCCTGTTTCCATTCTGGGAAGCCATGTCTCCTGACAGCTAACCCTAACTTGGGTCTTAACCCTAATTTTCTCTTTGGACTGAAACATTTCCCTGTCCACATGGTGTACGAACTGGCAGTATGTTATACTACGGATGGCCTACTCAGTCTGTTTTACAAATCTAGGCTTCGCCAAAACCCTGGTTACATCCTGGGAAGCCAAGTCTCCCCAACCCTAACCCTAATTTGAGTCTCAGGCCTAATTTCCTTTTTGGACTGAAACATGCCGCCGTCCACAGAGTGTACCAAATGTCAGTATGGAAGACATCTTGATGTCCCACTCAGTCTGATTCAGCAAGTTAGGCTTCACCAAGGACCCGTTTCCAACCTGGGAAGCCACATCTCCCCAACCCTAACCCTAACTTGAGACTTTACCTGATTTTCTTGTGCAAATGTAACAAACCCCCATCCTCATGTTGTACTAAAAGACAGTAGGCACACAATTCCTTTGGCCCTCTCAGTCTGTTTCACCATGCTTGGCTTCAGCAACACCCTGTTTCCATTCTGGGAAGCCATGTCTCCTGACAGCTAACCCTAACTTGGGTCTTAACCCTAATTTTCTCTTTGGACTGAAACATTTCCCTGTCCACATGGTGTACTAACTGGCAGTATGTTATACTCCTGAATGCCTACTCAGTCTGTTTTACCAATCTAGGCTTCACCAAAACCCCGGTTACATCCTGGGAAGCCAAGTCTCCCCAACCCTAACCCTAATTTGAGTCTCAGGCCTCATTTCCTTTTGGGACTGAAACGTACTGCTGTCCACAGAGTGTACCAAATGTAAGTATGGAAGACATCTTGATGCCCCACTCAGTCTGATTCAGCAAGTTAGGCTTCACCAAGGACCCGTTTCCAACCTGGGAAGCCACATCTCCCCAACCCTAACCCTAACTTGAGACTTTACCTGATTTTCTTGTTGAAATGTAACAACCCCCCATCCTCATGTTCTACTAAAAGACAGTAGGCACACAATTCATTTTGCCCTCTCAGTCTGTTTCACCATGCTTGGCTTCAGCAACACCCTGTTTCCATTCTGGGAGGCCATGTCTCCTGACCGCTAACCCTAAGTTGGGTCTTAACCCTAATTTTTTCTTTGGACTGAAACATTTCCCTGTCCACATGGTGTACTAACTGGCAGTATGTTATACTCCGGATGGCCTACTCAGTCTGTTTTACCAATCTAGGCTTCGCCAAAACCCTGGTTACATCCTGGGAAGCCAAGTCTCCCCAACCCTAACCCTAATTTGAGTCTCAGGCCTAATTTCCTTTTTGGACTCAAACATACCGCCCTCCAGAGAGTGTACCAAATGTCAGTATGGAAGACATCTTGATGTCCCACTCAGTCTGATTCAGCAAGTTAGGCTTCACCAAGGACCCGTTTCCAACCTGGGAAGCCACATCTCCCCAACCCTAACCCTAACTTGAGACTTAACCTGATTTTCTTGTGCAAATGTAACAAACCCCCATCCTCATGTTGTACTAAAAGACAGTAGGCACACAATTCCTTTTGCCCTCTCAGTCTGTTTCACCATGCTTGGCTTCAGCAACACCCTGTTTCCATTCTGGGAGGCCATGTCTCCTGACCGCTAACCCTAACTTGGGTCTTAACCCTAATTTTTTCTTTGGACTGAAACATTTCCCTGTCCACATGGTGTACTAACTGGCAGTATGTTATACTCCGGATGGCCTACTCAGTCTGTTTTACCAATCTAGGCTTCGCCAAAACCCTGGTTACATCCTGGGAAGCCAAGTCTCCCCAACCCTAACCCTAATTTGAGTCTCAGGCCTCATTTCCTTTTTGGACTGAAACATACCGCCGTCCACAGAGTGTACCAAATGTCAGTATGGAAGACATCTTGATGTCCCACTCAGTCTGATTCAGCAAGTTAGGCTTCACCAAGGACCCGTTTCCAACCTGGGAAGCCACATCTCCCCAACCCTAACCCTAACTTGAGACTTAACCTGATTTTCTTGTGCAAATGTAACAAACCCCCATCCTCATGTTGTACTAAAAGACAGTAGGTACACAATTCCTTTGGCCCTCTCAGTCTGTTTCACCATGCTTGGCTTCAGCAACACCCTGTTTCCATTCTGGGAGGCCATGTCTCCTGACAGCTAACCCTAACTTGGGTCTTAACCCTAATTTTCTCTTTGGACTGAAACATTTCCCTGTCCACATGGTGTACTAACTGGCAGTATGTTATACTCCTGAATGCCTACTCAGTCTGTTTTACCAATCTAGGCTTCACCAAAACCCTGGTTACATCCTGGGAAGCCAAGTCTCCCCAACCCTAACCCTAATTTGAGTCTCAACCCTCATTTCCTTTTTGGACTGAAACATACCGCCGTCCACAGATTGTGCCAAATGTAAGTATGGAAGACATCTTGATGCCCCACTCAGTCTGATTCAGCAAGTTAAGCTTCACCAAGGACCCGTTTCCAACCTGGGAAGCCACATCTCCCCAACCCTAACCCTAACTTGAGACTTAACCTGATTTTCTTGTGCAAATGTAACAAACCCCCATCCTCATGTTGTACTAAAAGACAGTAGGCACACAATTCCTTTGGCCCTCTCAGTCTGTTTCACCATGCTTGGCTTCAGCAACACCCTGTTTCTATTCTGGGAAGCCATGTCTCCTGACAGCTAACCCTAACTTGGGTCTTAACCCTAATTTTCTCTTTGGACTGAAACATTTCCCTGTCCACATGGTGTACTAACTGGCAGTATGTTATACTCCTGAATGCCTACTCAGTCTGTTTTACCAATCTAGGCTTCACCAAAACCCCGGTTACATCCTGGGAAGCCAAGTCTCCCCAACCCTAACCCTAATTTGAGTCTCAGGCCTCATTTCCTTTTGGGACTGAAACGTACTGCGGTCCACAGAGTGTACCAAATGTAAGTATGGAAGACATCTTGATGCCCCACTCAGTCTGATTCAGCAAGTTAGGCTTCACCAAGGACCCGTTTCCAACCTGGGAAGCCACATCTCCCCAACCCTAACCCTAACTTGAGACTTTACCTGATTTTCTTGTTGAAATGTAACAACCCCCCATCCTCATGTTCTACTAAAAGACAGTAGACACACAATTCATTTTGCCCTCTCAGTCTGTTTCACCATGCTTGGCTTCAGCAACACCCTGTTTCCATTCTGGGAGGCCATGTCTCCTGACCGCTAACCCTAAGTTGGGTCTTAACCCTAATTTTTTCTTTGGACTGAAACATTTCCCTGTCCACATGGTGTACTAACTGGCAGTATGTTATACTCCGGATGGCCTACTCAGTCTGTTTTACCAATCTAGGCTTCGCCAAAACCCTGGTTACATCCTGGGAAGCCAAGTCTCCCCAACCCTAACCCTAATTTGAGTCTCAGGCCTAATTTCCTTTTTGGACTGAAACATACCGCCCTCCAGAGAGTGTACCAAATGTCAGTATGGAAGACATCTTGATGTCCCACTCAGTCTGATTCAGCAAGTTAGGCTTCACCAAGGACCCGTTTCCAACCTGGGAAGCCACATCTCCCCAACCCTAACCCTAACTTGAGACTTAACCTGATTTTCTTGTGCAAATGTAACAAACCCCCATCCTCATGTTGTACTAAAAGACAGTAGGCACACAATTCCTTTTGCCCTCTCAGTCTGTTTCACCATGCTTGGCTTCAGCAACACCCTGTTTCCATTCTGGGAGGCCATGTCTCCTGACCGCTAACCCTAACTTGGGTCTTAACCCTAATTTTTTCTTTGGACTGAAACATTTCCCTGTCCACATGGTGTACTAACTGGCAGTATGTTATACTACGGATGGCCTACTCAGTCTGTTTTACCAATCTAGGCTTCGCCAAAACCCTGGTTACATCCTGGGAAGCCAAGTCTCCCCAACCCTAACCCTAACTTGAGTCTCAGGCCTCATTTCCTTTTTGGACTGAAACATACCGCCGTCCACAGAGTGTACCAAATGTCAGTATGGAAGACATCTTGATGTCCCACTCAGTCTGATTCAGCAAGTTAGGCTTCACCAAGGACCCGTTTCCAACCTGGGAAGCCACATCTCCCCAACCCTAACCCTAACTTGAGACTTTACCTGATTTCCTTGTGCAAATGTAACAAACCCCCATCCTCATGTTGTACTAAAAGACAGTAGGTACACAATTCCTTTGGCCCTCTCAGTCTGTTTCACCATGCTTGGCTTCAGCAACACCCTGTTTCCATTCTGGGAGGCCATGTCTCCTGACCGCTAACCCTAACTTGGGTCTTAACCCTAATTTTCTCTTTGGACTGAAACATTTCCCTGTCCACATGGTGTACTAACTGGCAGTATGTTATACTCCTGAATGCCTACTCAGTCTGTTTTACCAATCTAGGCTTCACCAAAACCCTGGTTACATCCTGGGAAGCCAAGTCTCCCCAACCCTAACCCTAATTTGAGTCTCAACCCTCATTTCCTTTTTGGACTGAAACATACCGCCGTCCACAGATTGTGCCAAATGTAAGTATGGAAGACATCTTGATGCCCCACTCAGTCTGATTCAGGAAGTTAAGCTTCACCAAGGACCCGTTTCCAACCTGGGAAGCCACATCTCCCCAACCCTAACCCTAACTTGAGACTTAACCTGATTTTCTTGTGCAAATGTAACAAACCCCCATCCTCATGTTGTACTAAAAGACAGTAGGCACACAATTCCTTTGGCCCTCTCAGTCTGTTTCACCATGCTTGGCTTCAGCAACACCCTGTTTCCATTCTGGGAAGCCATGTCTCCTGACAGCTAACCCTAACTTGGGTCTTAACCCTAATTTTCTCTTTGGACTGAAACATTTCCCTGTCCACATGGTGTACTAACTGGCAGTATGTTATACTCCTGAATGCCTACTCAGTCTGTTTTACCAATCTAGGCTTCACCAAAACCCTGGTTACATCCTGGGAAGCCAAGTCTCCCCAACCCTAACCCTAATTTGAGTCTCAGGCCTCATTTCCTTTTGGGACTGAAACGTACTGCGGTCCACAGAGTGTACCAAATGTAAGTATGGAAGACATCTTGATGCCCCACTCAGTCTGATTCAGCAAGTTAGGCTTCACCAAGGACCCGTTTCCAACCTGGGAAGCCACATCTCCCCAACCCTAACCCTAACTTGAGACTTTACCTGATTTTCTTGTTGAAATGTAACAACCCCCCATCCTCATGTTCTACTAAAAGACAATAGGCACACAATTCATTTTGCCCTCTCAGTCTGTTTCACCATGCTTGGCTTCAGCAACACCCTGTTTCCATTCTGGGAGGCCATGTCTCCTGACCGCTAACCCTAAGTTGGGTCTTAACCCTAATTTTTTCTTTGGACTGAAACATTTCCCTGTCCACATGGTGTACGAACTGGCAGTATGTTATACCACGGATGGCCTACTCAGTCTGTTTTACCAATCTAGGCTTCGCCAAAACCCTGGTTACATCCTGGGAAGCCATGTCTCCCCAACCCTAACCCTAATTTGAGTCTCAGGCCTAATTTCCTTTTTGGACTGAAACATACCGCCCTCCAGAGAGTGTACCAAATGTCAGTATGGAAGACATCTTGATGTCCCACTCAGTCTGATTCAGCAAGTTAGGCTTCACCAAGGACCCGTTTCCAACCTGGGAAGCCACATCTCCACAACCCTAACCCTAACTTGATACTTTACCTGATTTTCTTGTTGAAATGTAACAATCCCCCATCCTCATGTTCTACTAAAAGACAGTAGGCACACAATTCCTTTTGCCCTCTCAGTCTGTTTCACCATGCTTGGCTTCAGCAACACCCTGTTTCCATTCTGGGAGGCCATGTCTCCTGACCGCTAACCCTAACTTGGGTCTTAACCCTAATTTTTTCTTTGGACTGAAACATTTCCCTGTCCACATGGTGTACTAACTGGCAGTATGTTATACTACGGATGGCCTACTCAGTCTGTTTTACCAATCTAGGCTTCGCCAAAACCCTGGTTACATCCTGGGAAGCCAAGTCTCCGCAACCCTAACCCTAATTTGAGTCTCAGGCCTCATTTCCTTTTTGGACTGAAACATACCGCCGTCCACAGAGTGTACCAAATGTCAGTATGGAAGACATCTTGATGTCCCACTCAGTCTGATTCAGCAAGTTAGGCTTCACCAAGGACCCGTTTCCAACCTGGGAAGCCACATCTCCCCAACCCTAACCCTAACTTGAGACTTTACCTGATTTTCTTGTGCAAATGTAACAAACCCCCATCCTCATGTTGTACTAAAAGACAGTAGGTACACAATTCCTTTGGCCCTCTCAGTCTGTTTCACCATGCTTGGCTTCAGCAACACCCTGTTTCCATTCTGGGAGGCCATGTCTCCTGACAGCTAACCCTAACTTGGGTCTTAACCCTAATTTTCTCTTTGGACTGAAACATTTCCCTGTCCACATGGTGTACTAACTGGCAGTATGTTATACTCCTGAATGCCTACTCAGTCTGTTTTACCAATCTAGGCTTCACCAAAACCCCGGTTACATCCTGGGAAGCCAAGTCTCCCCAACCCTAACCCTAATTTGAGTCTCAGGCCTCATTTCCTTTTGGGACTGAAACGTACTGCGGTCCACAGAGTGTACCAAATGTAAGTATGGAAGACATCTTGATGCCCCACTCAGTCTGATTCAGCAAGTTAGGCTTCACCAAGGACCCGTTTCCAACCTGGGAAGCCACATCTCCCCAACCCTAACCCTAACTTGAGACTTTACCTGATTTTCTTGTTGAAATGTAACAACCCCCCATCCTCATGTTCTACTAAAAGACAGTAGACACACAATTCATTTTGCCCTCTCAGTCTGTTTCACCATGCTTGGCTTCAGCAACACCCTGTTTCCATTCTGGGAGGCCATGTCTCCTGACCGCTAACCCTAAGTTGGGTCTTAACCCTAATTTTTTCTTTGGACTGAAACATTTCCCTGTCCACATGGTGTACTAACTGGCAGTATGTTATACTCCGGATGGCCTACTCAGTCTGTTTTACCAATCTAGGCTTCGCCAAAACCCTGGTTACATCCTGGGAAGCCAAGTCTCCCCAACCCTAACCCTAATTTGAGTCTCAGGCCTAATTTCCTTTTTGGACTGAAACATACCGCCCTCCAGAGAGTGTACCAAATGTCAGTATGGAAGACATCTTGATGTCCCACTCAGTCTGATTCAGCAAGTTAGGCTTCACCAAGGACCCGTTTCCAACCTGGGAAGCCACATCTCCCCAACCCTAACCCTAACTTGAGACTTAACCTGATTTTCTTGTGCAAATGTAACAAACCCCCATCCTCATGTTGTACTAAAAGACAGTAGGCACACAATTCCTTTTGCCCTCTCAGTCTGTTTCACCATGCTTGGCTTCAGCAACACCCTGTTTCCATTCTGGGAGGCCATGTCTCCTGACCGCTAACCCTAACTTGGGTCTTAACCCTAATTTTTTCTTTGGACTGAAACATTTCCCTGTCCACATGGTGTACTAACTGGCAGTATGTTATACTACGGATGGCCTACTCAGTCTGTTTTACCAATCTAGGCTTCGCCAAAACCCTGGTTACATCCTGGGAAGCCAAGTCTCCCCAACCCTAACCCTAATTTGAGTCTCAGGCCTCATTTCCTTTTTGGACTGAAACATACCGCCGTCCACAGAGTGTACCAAATGTCAGTATGGAAGACATCTTGATGTCCCACTCAGTCTGATTCAGCAAGTTAGGCTTCACCAAGGACCCGTTTCCAACCTGGGAAGCCACATCTCCCCAACCCTAACCCTAACTTGAGACTTTACCTGATTTTCTTGTGCAAATGTAACAAACCCCCATCCTCATGTTGTACTAAAAGACAGTAGGTACACAATTCCTTTGGCCCTCTCAGTCTGTTTCACCATGCTTGGCTTCAGCAACACCCTGTTTCCATTCTGGGAGGCCATGTCTCCTGACCGCTAACCCTAACTTGGGTCTTAACCCTAATTTTCTCTTTGGACTGAAACATTTCCCTGTCCACATGGTGTACTAACTGGCAGTATGTTATACTCCTGAATGCCTACTCAGTCTGTTTTACCAATCTAGGCTTCACCAAAACCCTGGTTACATCCTGGGAAGCCAAGTCTCCCCAACCCTAACCCTAATTTGAGTCTCAACCCTCATTTCCTTTTTGGACTGAAACATACCGCCGTCCACAGATTGTGCCAAATGTAAGTATGGAAGACATCTTGATGCCCCACTCAGTCTGATTCAGGAAGTTAAGCTTCACCAAGGACCCGTTTCCAACCTGGGAAGCCACATCTCCCCAACCCTAACCCTAACTTGAGACTTAACCTGATTTTCTTGTGCAAATGTAACAAACCCCCATCCTCATGTTGTACTAAAAGACAGTAGGGACACAATTCATTTTGCCCTCTCAGTCTGTTTCACCATGCTTGGCTTCAGCAACACCCTGTTTCCATTCTGGGAGGCCATGTCTCCCGACCGCTAACCCTAACTTGGGTCTTAACCCTAATTTTTTCTTTGGACTGAAACATTTCCCTGTCCACATGGTGTACGAACTGGCAGTATGTTATACTACGGATGGCCTACTCAGTCTGTTTTACCAATCTAGGCTTCGCCAAAACCCTGGTTACATCCTGGGAAGCCAAGTCTCCCCAACCCTAACCCTAATTTGAGTCTCAGGCCTCATTTCCTTTTGGGACTGAAACATACCGCCGTCCACAGAGTGTACCAAATGTCAGTATGGAAGACATCTTGATGTCCCACTCAGTCTGATTCAGCAAGTTAGGCTTCACCAAGGACCCGTTTCCAACCTGGCAAGCCACATCTCCCCAACCCTAACCCTAACTTGAGACTTAACCTGATTTTCTTGTGCAAATGTAACAAACCCCCATCCTCATGTTGTACTAAAAGACAGTAGGCACACAATTCCTTTGGCCCTCTCAGTCTGTTTCACCATGCTTGGCTTCAGCAACACCCTGTTTCCATTCTGGAAAGCCATGTCTCCTGACAGCTAACCCTAACTTGGGTCTTAACCCTAATTTTCTCTTTGGACTGAAACATTTCCCTGTCCACATGGTGTACTAACTGGCAGTATGTTATACTCCGGATGGCCTACTCAGTCTGTTTTACCAATCTAGGCTTCGCCAAAACCCTGGTTACATCCTGGGAAGCCAAATCTCCCCAACCCTAACCCTAATTTGAGTCTCAACCCTCATTTCCTTTTTGGACTGAAACATACCGCCGTCCACAGAGTGTACCAAATGTCAGTATGGAAGACATCTTGATGTCCCACTCAGTCTGATTCAGCAAGTTAGGCTTCACCAAGGACCCGTTTCCAACCTGGGAAGCCACATCTCCCCAACCCTAACCCTAACTTGAGACTTTACCTGATTTTCTTGTGCAAATGTAACAAACCCCCATCCTCATGTTGTACTAAAAGACAGTAGGTACACAATTCCTTTGGCCCTCTCAGTCTGTTTCACCATGCTTGGCTTCAGCAACACCCTGTTTCCATTCTCGGAGGCCATGTCTCCTGACAGCTAACCCTAACTTGGGTCTTAACCCTAATTTTCTCTTTGGACTGAAACATTTCCCTGTCCACATGGGGTACTAACTGGCAGTATGTTATACTCCTGAATGCCTACTCAGTCTGTTTTACCAATCTAGGCTTCACCAAAACCCTGGTTACATCCTGGGAAGCCAAGTCTCCCCAACCCTAACCCTAATTTGAGTCTCAACCCTCATTTCCTTTTTGGACTGAAACATACCGCCGTCCACAGAGTGTACCAAATGTAAGTATGGAAGACATCTTGATGCCCCACTCAGTCTGATTCAGCAAGTTAGGCTTCACCAAGGACCCGTTTCCAACCTGGGAAGCCACATCTCCCCAACCCTAACCCTAACTTGAGACTTTACCTGATTTTCTTGTTGAAATGTAACAACCCCCCATCCTCATGTTCTACTAAAAGACAGTAGGCACACAATTCATTTTGCCCTCTCAGTCTGTTTCACCATGCTTGGCTTCAGCAACACCCTGTTTCCATTCTGGGAGGCCATGTCTCCTGACCGCTAACCCTAAGTTGGGTCTTAACCCTAATTTTTTCTTTGGACTGAAACATTTCCCTGTCCACATGGTGTACTAACTGGCAGTATGTTATACTCCGGATGGCCTACTCAGTCTGTTTTACCAATCTAGGCTTCGCCAAAACCCTGGTTACATCCTGGGAAGCCAAGTCTCCCCAACCCTAACCCTAATTTGAGTCTCAGGCCTAATTTCCTTTTTGGACTGAAACATACCGCCCTCCAGAGAGTGTACCAAATGTCAGTATGGAAGACATCTTGATGTCCCACTCAGTCTGATTCAGCAAGTTAGGCTTCACCAAGGACCCGTTTCCAACCTGGGAAGCCACATCTCCCCAACCCTAACCCTAACTTGAGACTTAACCTGATTTTCTTGTGCAAATGTAACAAACCCCCATCCTCATGTTGTACTAAAAGACAGTAGGCACACAATTCCTTTTGCCCTCTCAGTCTGTTTCACCATGCTTGGCTTCAGCAACACCCTGTTTCCATTCTGGGAGGCCATGTCTCCTGACCGCTAACCCTAACTTGGGTCTTAACCCTAATTTTCTCTTTGGACTGAAACATTTCCCTGTCCACATGGTGTACTAACTGGCAGTATGTTATACTCCTGAATGCCTACTCAGTCTGTTTTACCAATCTAGGCTTCACCAAAACCCTGGTTACATCCTGGGAAGCCAAGTCTCCCCAACCCTAACCCTAATTTGAGTCTCAACCCTCATTTCCTTTTTGGACTGAAACATACCGCCGTCCACAGATTGTGCCAAATGTAAGTATGGAAGACATCTTGATGCCCCACTCAGTCTGATTCAGGAAGTTAAGCTTCACCAAGGACCCGTTTCCAACCTGGGAAGCCACATCTCCCCAACCCTAACCCTAACTTGAGACTTAACCTGATTTTCTTGTGCAAATGTAACAAACCCCCATCCTCATGTTGTACTAAAAGACAGTAGGCACACAATTCCTTTTGCCCTCTCAGTCTGTTTCACCATGCTTGGCTTCAGCAACACCCTGTTTCCATTCTGGGAGGCCATGTCTCCCGACCGCTAACCCTAACTTGGGTCTTAACCCTAATTTTTTCTTTGGACTGAAACATTTCCCTGTCCACATGGTGTACGAACTGGCAGTATGTTATACTACGGATGGCCTACTCAGTCTGTTTTACCAATCTAGGCTTCGCCAAAACCCTGGTTACATCCTGGGAAGCCAAGTCTCCCCAACCCTAACCCTAATTTGAGTCTCAGGCCTCATTTCCTTTTGGGACTGAAACATACCGCCGTCCACAGAGTGTACCAAATGTCAGTATGGAAGACATCTTGATGTCCCACTCAGTCTGATTCAGCAAGTTAGGCTTCACCAAGGACCCGTTTCCAACCTGGCAAGCCACATCTCCCCAACCCTAACCCTAACTTGAGACTTAACCTGATTTTCTTGTGCAAATGTAACAAACCCCCATCCTCATGTTGTACTAAAAGACAGTAGGCACACAATTCCTTTGGCCCTCTCAGTCTGTTTCACCATGCTTGGCTTCAGCAACACCCTGTTTCCATTCTGGAAAGCCATGTCTCCTGACAGCTAACCCTAAGTTGGGTCTTAACCCTAATTTTCTCTTTGGACTGAAACATTTCCCTGTCCACATGGTGTACTAACTGGCAGTATGTTATACTCCGGATGGCCTACTCAGTCTGTTTTACCAATCTAGGCTTCGCCAAAACCCTGGTTACATCCTGGGAAGCCAAGTCTCCCCAACCCTAACCCTAATTTGAGTCTCAGGCCTAATTTCCTTTTTGGACTGAAACATACCGCCCTCCAGAGAGTGTACCAAATGTCAGTATGGAAGACATCTTGATGTCCCACTCAGTCTGATTCAGCAAGTTAGGCTTCACCAAGGACCCGTTTCCAACCTGGGAAGCCACATCTCCCCAACCCTAACCCTAACTTGAGACTTTACCTGATTTTCTTGTGCAAATGTAACAAACCCCCATCCTCATGTTGTACTAAAAGACAGTAGGCACACAATTCCTTTGGCCCTCTCAGTCTGTTTCACCATGCTTGGCTTCAGCAACACCCTGTTTCCATTCTGGGAGGCCATGTCTCCTGACCGCTAACCCTAACTTGGGTCTTAACCCTAATTTTTTCTTTGGACTGAAACATTTCCCTGTCCACATGGTGTACTAACTGGCAGTATGTTATACTACGGATGGCCTACTCAGTCTGTTTTACCAATCTAGGCTTCGCCAAAACCCTGGTTACATCCTGGGAAGCCAAGTCTCCCCAACCCTAACCCTAATTTGAGTCTCAGGCCTCATTTCCTTTTTGGACTGAAACATACCGCCGTCCACAGAGTGTACCAAATGTCAGTATGGAAGACATCTTGATGTCCCACTCAGTCTGATTCAGCAAGTTAGGCTTCACCAAGGACCCGTTTCCAACCTGGGAAGCCACATCTCCCCAACCCTAACCCTAACTTGAGACTTTACCTGATTTTCTTGTGCAAATGTAACAAACCCCCATCCTCATGTTGTACTAAAAGACAGTAGGTACACAATTCCTTTGGCCCTCTCAGTCTGTTTCACCATGCTTGGCTTCAGCAACACCCTGTTTCCATTCTGGGAGGCCATGTCTCCTGACCGCTAACCCTAACTTGGGTCTTAACCCTAATTTTCTCTTTGGACTGAAACATTTCCCTGTCCACATGGTGTACTAACTGGCAGTATGTTATACTCCTGAATGCCTACTCAGTCTGTTTTACCAATCTAGGCTTCACCAAAACCCTGGTTACATCCTGGGAAGCCAAGTCTCCCCAACCCTAACCCTAATTTGAGTCTCAACCCTCATTTCCTTTTTGGACTGAAACATACCGCCGTCCACAGATTGTGCCAAATGTAAGTATGGAAGACATCTTGATGCCCCACTCAGTCTGATTCAGGAAGTTAAGCTTCACCAAGGACCCGTTTCCAACCTGGGAAGCCACATCTCCCCAACCCTAACCCTAACTTGAGACTTAACCTGATTTTCTTGTGCAAATGTAACAAACCCCCATCCTCATGTTGTACTAAAAGACAGTAGGCACACAATTCCTTTGGCCCTCTCAGTCTGTTTCACCATGCTTGGCTTCAGCAACACCCTGTTTCCATTCTGGGAAGCCATGTCTCCTGACAGCTAACCCTAACTTGGGTCTTAACCCTAATTTTCTCTTTGGACTGAAACATTTCCCTGTCCACATGGTGTACTAACTGGCAGTATGTTATACTCCTGAATGCCTACTCAGTCTGTTTTACCAATCTAGGCTTCACCAAAACCCCGGTTACATCCTGGGAAGCCAAGTCTCCCCAACCCTAACCCTAATTTGAGTCTCAGGCCTCATTTCCTTTTGGGACTGAAACGTACTGCGGTCCACAGAGTGTACCAAATGTAAGTATGGAAGACATCTTGATGCCCCACTCAGTCTGATTCAGCAAGTTAGGCTTCACCAAGGACCCGTTTCCAACCTGGGAAGCCACATCTCCCCAACCCTAACCCTAACTTGAGACTTTACCTGATTTTCTTGTTGAAATGTAACAAACCCCCATCCTCATGTTCTACTAAAAGACAGTAGGCACACAATTCATTTTGCCCTCTCAGTCTGTTTCACCATGCTTGGCTTCAGCAACACCCTGTTTCCATTCTGGGAGGCCATGACTCCCGACCGCTAACCCTAACTTGGGTCTTAACCCTAATTTTTTCTTTGGACTGAAACATTTCCCTGTCCACATGGTGTACGAACTGGCAGTATGTTATACTACGGATGGCCTACTCAGTCTGTTTTACAAATCTAGGCTTCGCCAAAACCCTGGTTACATCCTGGGAAGCCAAGTCTCCCCAACCCTAACCCTAATTTGAGTCTCAGGCCTAATTTCCTTTTTGGACTGAAACATACCGCCGTCCACAGAGTGTACCAAATGTCAGTATGGAAGACATCTTGATGTCCCACTCAGTCTGATTCAGCAAGTTAGGCTTCACCAAGGACCCGTTTCCAACCTGGGAAGCCACATCTCCCCAACCCTAACCCTATCTTGAGACTTAACCTGATTTTCTTGTTGAACTGTAACAACCGCCCATCCTCATGTTCTACTAAAAGACAGTAGGCACACAATTCCTTTTACCCTCTCAGTCTGTTTCACCATGCTTGGCTTCAGCAACACCCTGTTTCCATTCTGGGAAGCCATGTCTCCTGACAGCTAACCCTAACTTGGGTCTTAACCCTAATTTTCTCTTTGGACTGAAACATGTCCCTGTCAACATGGTGTACTCACTGGCAGTATGTTATACTCCGGATGGCCTACTCAGTCTGTTTTACCAATCTAGGCTTCGCCAAAACCCTGGTTACATCCTGGGAAGCCAAGTCTCCCCAACCCTAACCCTAATTTGAGTCTCAGGCCTCATTTCCTTTTGGGACTGAAACATACCGCCGTCCACAGAGTGTACCAAATGTCAGTATGGAAGACATCTTGATGTCCCACTCAGTCTGATTCAGCAAGTTAGGCTTCACCAAGGACCCGTTTCCAACCTGGCAAGCCACATCTCCCCAACCCTAACCCTAACTTGAGACTTAACCTGATTTTCTTGTGCTAATGTAACAAACCCCCATCCTCATGTTGTACTAAAAGACAGTAGGCACACAATTCCTTTGGCCCTCTCAGTCTGTTTCACCATGCTTGGCTTCAGCAACACCCTGTTTCCATTCTGGAAAGCCATGTCTCCTGACAGCTAACCCTAACTTGGGTCTTAACCCTAATTTTCTCTTTGGACTGAAACATTTCCCTGTCCACATGGTGTACTAACTGGCAGTATGTTATACTCCGGATGGCCTACTCAGTCTGTTTTACCAATCTAGGCTTCGCCAAAACCCTGGTTACATCCTGGGAAGCCAAGTCTCCCCAACCCTAACCCTAATTTGAGTCTCAGGCCTCATTTCCTTTTGGGACTGAAACGTACTGCGGTCCACAGAGTGTACCAAATGTCAGTATGGAAGACATCTTGATGTCCCACTCAGTCTGATTCAGCAAGTTAGGCTTCACCAAGGACCCGTTTCCAACCTGGCAAGCCACATCTCCCCAACCCTAACCCTAACTTGAGACTTAACCTGATTTTCTTGTGCAAATGTAACAAACCCCCATCCTCATGTTGTACTAAAAGACAGTAGGCACACAATTCCTTTGGCCCTCTCAGTCTGTTTCACCATGCTTGGCTTCAGCAACACCCTGTTTCCATTCTGGGAAGCCATGTCTCCCGACAGCTAACCCTAACTTGGGTCTTAACCCTAATTTTCTCTTTGGACTGAAACATTTCCCTGTCCACATGGTGTACTCACTGGCAGTATGTTATACTCCGGATGGCCTACTCAGTCTGTTTTACCAATCTAGGCTTCGCCAAAACCCTGGTTACATCCTGGGAAGCCAAGTCTCCCCAACCCTAACCCTAATTTGAGTCTCAACCCTCATTTCCTTTTTGGACTGAAACATACCGCCGTCCACAGAGTGTACCAAATGTCAGTATGGAAGACATCTTGATGTCCCACTCAGTCTGATTCAGCAAGTTAGGCTTCACCAAGGACCCGTTTCCAACCTGGGAAGCCACATCTCCCCAACCCTAACCCTAACTTGAGACTTAACCTGATTTTCTTGTGCAAATGTAACAAACCCCCATCCTCATGTTGTACTAAAAGACAGTAGGCACACAATTCCTTTGGCCCTCTCAGTCTGTTTCACCATGCTTGGCTTCAGCAACACCCTGTTTCCATTCTGGGAAGCCATGTCTCCTGACAGCTAACCCTAACTTGGGTCTTAACCCTAATTTTCTCTTTGGACTGAAACATTTCCCTGTCCACATGGTGTACTAACTGGCAGTATGTTATACTCCTGAATGCCTACTCAGTCTGTTTTACCAATCTAGGCTTCACCAAAACCCCGGTTACATCCTGGGAAGCCAAGTCTCCCCAACCCTAACCCTAATTTGAGTCTCAGGCCTCATTTCCTTTTGGGACTGAAACGTACTGCTGTCCACAGAGTGTACCAAATGTAAGTATGGAAGACATCTTGATGCCCCACTCAGTCTGATTCAGCAAGTTAGGCTTCACCAAGGACCCGTTTCCAACCTGGGAAGCCACATCTCCCCAACCCTAACCCTAACTTGAGACTTTACCTGATTTTCTTGTTGAAATGTAACAACCCCCCATCCTCATGTTCTACTAAAAGACAGTAGGCACACAATTCATTTTGCCCTCTCAGTCTGTTTCACCATGCTTGGCTTCAGCAACACCCTGTTTCCATTCTGGGAGGCCATGTCTCCTGACCGCTAACCCTAAGTTGGGTCTTAACCCTAATTTTTTCTTTGGACTGAAACATTTCCCTGTCCACATGGTGTACTAACTGGCAGTATGTTATACTCCGGATGGCCTACTCAGTCTGTTTTACCAATCTAGGCTTCGCCAAAACCCTGGTTACATCCTGGGAAGCCAAGTCTCCCCAACCCTAACCCTAATTTGAGTCTCAGGCCTAATTTCCTTTTTGGACTGAAACATACCGCCCTCCAGAGAGTGTACCAAATGTCAGTATGGAAGACATCTTGATGTCCCACTCAGTCTGATTCAGCAAGTTAGGCTTCACCAAGGACCCGTTTCCAACCTGGGAAGCCACATCTCCCCAACCCTAACCCTAACTTGATACTGTACCTGATTTTCTTGTGCAAATGTAACAACCCCCCATCCTCATGTTCTACTAAAAGACAGTAGGCACACAATTCCTTTTGCCCTCTCAGTCTGTTTCACCATGCTTGGCTTCAGCAACACCCTGTTTCCATTCTGGGAGGCCATGTCTCCTGACCGCTAACCCTAACTTGGGTCTTAACCCTAATTTTTTCTTTGGACTGAAACATTTCCCTGTCCACATGGTGTACGAACTGGCAGTATGTTATACTACAAATGGCCTACTCAGTCTGTTTTACCAATCTAGGCTTCGCCAAAACCCTGGTTACATCCTGGGAAGCCAAGTCTCCCCAACCCTAACCCTAATTTGAGTCTCAGGCCTCATTTCCTTTTGGGACTGAAACATACCGCCGTCCACAGAGTGTACCAAATGTCAGTATGGAAGACATCTTGATGTCCCACTCAGTCTGATTCAGCAAGTTAGGCTTCACCAAGGACCCGTTTCCAACCTGGGAAGCCACATCTCCCCAACCCTAACCCTAACTTGAGACTTTACCTGATTTTCTTGTGCAAATGTAACAAACCCCCATCCTCATGTTGTACTAAAAGACAGTAGGTACACAATTCCTTTGGCCCTCTCAGTCTGTTTCACCATGCTTGGCTTCAGCAACACCCTGTTTCCATTCTGGGAGGCCATGTCTCCTGACAGCTAACCCTAACTTGGGTCTTAACCCTAATTTTCTCTTTGGACTGAAACATTTCCCTGTCCACATGGTGTACTAACTGGCAGTATGTTATACTCCTGAATGCCTACTCAGTCTGTTTTACCAATCTAGGCTTCACCAAAACCCCGGTTACATCCTGGGAAGCCAAGTCTCCCCAACCCTAACCCTAATTTGAGTCTCAGGCCTCATTTCCTTTTGGGACTGAAACGTACTGCGGTCCACAGAGTGTACCAAATGTAAGTATGGAAGACATCTTGATGCCCCACTCAGTCTGATTCAGCAAGTTAGGCTTCACCAAGGACCCGTTTCCAACCTGGGAAGCCACATCTCCCCAACCCTAACCCTAACTTGAGACTTTACCTGATTTTCTTGTTGAAATGTAACAACCCCCCATCCTCATGTTCTACTAAAAGACAGTAGGCACACAATTCATTTTGCCCTCTCAGTCTGTTTCACCATGCTTGGCTTCAGCAACACCCTGTTTCCATTCTGGGAGGCCATGTCTCCTGACCGCTAACCCTAAGTTGGGTCTTAACCCTAATTTTTTCTTTGGACTGAAACATTTCCCTGTCCACATGGTGTACGAACTGGCAGTATGTTATACTCCGGATGGCCTACTCAGTCTGTTTTACCAATCTAGGCTTCGCCAAAACCCTGGTTACATCCTGGGAAGCCAAGTCTCCCCAACCCTAACCCTAATTTGAGTCTCAGGCCTAATTTCCTTTTTGGACTGAAACATACCGCCCTCCAGAGAGTGTACCAAATGTCAGTATGGAAGACATCTTGATGTCCCACTCAGTCTGATTCAGCAAGTTAGGCTTCACCAAGGACCCGTTTCCAACCTGGGAAGCCACATCTCCCCAACCCTAACCCTAACTTGATACTTTTCCTGATTTTCTTGTTGAAATGTAACAACCCCCCATCCTCATGTTCTACTAAAAGACAGTAGGCACACAATTCATTTTGCCCTCTCAGTCTGTTTCACCATGCTTGGCTTCAGCAACACCCTGTTTCCATTCTGGGAGGCCATGTCTCCCGACCGCTAACCCTAACTTGGGTCTTAACCCTAATTTTTTCTTTGGACTGAAACATTTCCCTGTCCACATGGTGTACGAACTGGCAGTATGTTATACTACGGATGGCCTACTCAGTCTGTTTTACCAATCTAGGCTTCGCCAAAACCCTGGTTACATCCTGGGAAGCCAAGTCTCCCCAACCCTAACCCTAATTTGAGTCTCAGGCCTCATTTCCTTTTGGGACTGAAACATACCGCCGTCCACAGAGTGTACCAAATGTCAGTATGGAAGACATCTTGATGTCCCACTCAGTCTGATTCAGCAAGTTAGGCTTCACCAAGGACCCGTTTCCAACCTGGGAAGCCACATCTCCCCAACCCTAACCCTATCTTGAGACTTAACCTGATTTTCTTGTTGAACTGTAACAACCCCCCATCCTCATGTTCTACTAAAAGACAGTAGGCACACAATTCCTTTTACCCTCTCAGTCTGTTTCACCATGCTTGGCTTCAGCAACACCCTGTTTCCATTCTGGGAAGCCATGTCTCCTGACAGCTAACCCTAACTTGGGTCTTAACCCTAATTTTCTCTTTGGACTGAAACATGTCCCTGTCAACATGGTGTACTCACTGGCAGTATGTTATACTCCGGATGGCCTACTCAGTCTGTTTTACCAATCTAGGCTTCGCCAAAACCCTGGTTACATCCTGGGAAGCCAAGTCTCCCCAACCCTAACCCTAATTTGAGTCTCAGGCCTCATTTCCTTTTGGGACTGAAACATACCGCCGTCCACAGAGTGTACCAAATGTCAGTATGGAAGACATCTTGATGTCCCACTCAGTCTGATTCAGCAAGTTAGGCTTCACCAAGGACCCGTTTCCAACCTGGCAAGCCACATCTCCCCAACCCTAACCCTAACTTGAGACTTAACCTGATTTTCTTGTGCTAATGTAACAAACCCCCATCCTCATGTTGTACTAAAAGACAGTAGGCACACAATTCCTTTGGCCCTCTCAGTCTGTTTCACCATGCTTGGCTTCAGCAACACCCTGTTTCCATTCTGGAAAGCCATGTCTCCTGACAGCTAACCCTAACTTGGGTCTTAACCCTAATTTTCTCTTTGGACTGAAACATTTCCCTGTCCACATGGTGTACTAACTGGCAGTATGTTATACTCCGGATGGCCTACTCAGTCTGTTTTACCAATCTAGGCTTTGCCAAAACCCTGGTTACATCCTGGGAAGCCAAGTCTCCCCAACCCTAACCCTAATTTGAGTCTCAGGCCTCATTTCCTTTTGGGACTGAA
The DNA here is from genome assembly GCF_057233095.1 of Heloderma suspectum. Classification (NCBI taxonomy): domain Eukaryota; kingdom Metazoa; phylum Chordata; class Lepidosauria; order Squamata; family Helodermatidae; genus Heloderma; species Heloderma suspectum. The sequence continues at coordinate 150,011,758 of NC_139461.1, forward strand.
ACGTACTGCGGTCCACAGAGTGTACCAAATGTCAGTATGGAAGACATCTTGATGTCCCACTCAGTCTGATTCAGCAAGTTAGGCTTCACCAAGGACCCGTTTCCAACCTGGGAAGCCACATCTCCCCAACCCTAACCCTAACTTGAGACTTAACCTGATTTTCTTGTGCAAATGTAACAAACCCCCATCCTCATGTTGTACTAAAAGACAGTAGGCACACAATTCCTTTGGCCCTCTCAGTCTGTTTCACCATGCTTGGCTTCAGCAACACCCTGTTTCCATTCTGGGAAGCCATGTCTCCCGACAGCTAACCCTAACTTGGGTCTTAACCCTAATTTTCTCTTTGGACTGAAACATTTCCCTGTCCACATGGTGTACTCACTGGCAGTATGTTATACTCCGGATGGCCTACTCAGTCTGTTTTACCAATCTAGGCTTCGCCAAAACCCTGGTTACATCCTGGGAAGCCAAATCTCCCCAACCCTAACCCTAATTTGAGTCTCAACCCTCATTTCCTTTTTGGACTGAAACATACCGCCGTCCACAGAGTGTACCAAATGTCAGTATGGAAGACATCTTGATGTCCCACTCAGTCTGATTCAGCAAGTTAGGCTTCACCAAGGACCCGTTTCCAACCTGGGAAGCCACATCTCCCCAACCCTAACCCTAACTTGAGACTTAACCTGATTTTCTTGTGCAAATGTAACAAACCCCCATCCTCATGTTGTACTAAAAGACAGTAGGCACACAATTCCTTTGGCCCTCTCAGTCTGTTTCACCATGCTTGGCTTCAGCAACACCCTGTTTCCATTCTGGGAAGCCATGTCTCCTGACAGCTAACCCTAACTTGGGTCTTAACCCTAATTTTCTCTTTGGACTGAAACATTTCCCTGTCCACATGGTGTACGAACTGGCAGTATGTTATACTACGGATGGCCTACTCAGTCTGTTTTACAAATCTAGGCTTCGCCAAAACCCTGGTTACATCCTGGGAAGCCAAGTCTCCCCAACCCTAACCCTAATTTGAGTCTCAGGCCTAATTTCCTTTTTGGACTGAAACATGCCGCCGTCCACAGAGTGTACCAAATGTCAGTATGGAAGACATCTTGATGTCCCACTCAGTCTGATTCAGCAAGTTAGGCTTCACCAAGGACCCGTTTCCAACCTGGGAAGCCACATCTCCCCAACCCTAACCCTAACTTGAGACTTTACCTGATTTTCTTGTGCAAATGTAACAAACCCCCATCCTCATGTTGTACTAAAAGACAGTAGGCACACAATTCCTTTGGCCCTCTCAGTCTGTTTCACCATGCATGGCTTCAGCAACACCCTGTTTCCATTCTGGGAAGCCATGTCTCCTGACAGCTAACCCTAACTTGGGTCTTAACCCTAATTTTCTCTTTGGACTGAAACATTTCCCTGTCCACATGGTGTACTAACTGGCAGTATGTTATACTCCTGAATGCCTACTCAGTCTGTTTTACCAATCTAGGCTTCACCAAAACCCCGGTTACATCCTGGGAAGCCAAGTCTCCCCAACCCTAACCCTAATTTGAGTCTCAGGCCTCATTTCCTTTTGGGACTGAAACGTACTGCTGTCCACAGAGTGTACCAAATGTAAGTATGGAAGACATCTTGATGCCCCACTCAGTCTGATTCAGCAAGTTAGGCTTCACCAAGGACCCGTTTCCAACCTGGGAAGCCACATCTCCCCAACCCTAACCCTAACTTGAGACTTTACCTGATTTTCTTGTTGAAATGTAACAACCCCCCATCCTCATGTTCTACTAAAAGACAGTAGGCACACAATTCATTTTGCCCTCTCAGTCTGTTTCACCATGCTTGGCTTCAGCAACACCCTGTTTCCATTCTGGGAGGCCATGTCTCCTGACCGCTAACCCTAAGTTGGGTCTTAACCCTAATTTTTTCTTTGGACTGAAACATTTCCCTGTCCACATGGTGTACTAACTGGCAGTATGTTATACTCCGGATGGCCTACTCAGTCTGTTTTACCAATCTAGGCTTCGCCAAAACCCTGGTTACATCCTGGGAAGCCAAGTCTCCCCAACCCTAACCCTAATTTGAGTCTCAGGCCTAATTTCCTTTTTGGACTGAAACATACCGCCCTCCAGAGAGTGTACCAAATGTCAGTATGGAAGACATCTTGATGTCCCACTCAGTCTGATTCAGCAAGTTAGGCTTCACCAAGGACCCGTTTCCAACCTGGGAAGCCACATCTCCCCAACCCTAACCCTAACTTGATACTGTACCTGATTTTCTTGTTGAAATGTAACAACCCCCCATCCTCATGTTCTACTAAAAGACAGTAGGCACACAATTCCTTTTGCCCTCTCAGTCTGTTTCACCATGCTTGGCTTCAGCAACACCCTGTTTCCATTCTGGGAGGCCATGTCTCCTGACCGCTAACCCTAACTTGGGTCTTAACCCTAATTTTTTCTTTGGACTGAAACATTTCCCTGTCCACATGGTGTACGAACTGGCAGTATGTTATACTACGGATGGCCTACTCAGTCTGTTTTACCAATCTAGGCTTCGCCAAAACCCTGGTTACATCCTGGGAAGCCAAGTCTCCCCAACCCTAACCCTAATTTGAGTCTCAGGCCTCATTTCCTTTTGGGACTGAAACATACCGCCGTCCACAGAGTGTACCAAATGTCAGTATGGAAGACATCTTGATGTCCCACTCAGTCTGATTCAGCAAGTTAGGCTTCACCAAGGACCCGTTTCCAACCTGGGAAGCCACATCTCCCCAACCCTAACCCTAACTTGAGACTTTACCTGATTTTCTTGTGCAAATGTAACAAACCCCCATCCTCATGTTGTACTAAAAGACAGTAGGTACACAATTCCTTTGGCCCTCTCAGTCTGTTTCACCATGCTTGGCTTCAGCAACACCCTGTTTCCATTCTGGGAGGCCATGTCTCCTGACAGCTAACCCTAACTTGGGTCTTAACCCTAATTTTCTCTTTGGACTGAAACATTTCCCTGTCCACATGGTGTACTAACTGGCAGTATGTTATACTCCTGAATGCCTACTCAGTCTGTTTTACCAATCTAGGCTTCACCAAAACCCTGGTTACATCCTGGGAAGCCAAGTCTCCCCAACCCTAACCCTAATTTGAGTCTCAACCCTCATTTCCTTTTTGGACTGAAACATACCGCCGTCCACAGATTGTGCCAAATGTAAGTATGGAAGACATCTTGATGCCCCACTCAGTCTGATTCAGGAAGTTAAGCTTCACCAAGGACCCGTTTCCAACCTGGGAAGCCACATCTCCCCAACCCTAACCCTAACTTGAGACTTAACCTGATTTTCTTGTGCAAATGTAACAAACCCCCATCCTCATGTTGTACTAAAAGACAGTAGGCACACAATTCCTTTGGCCCTCTCAGTCTGTTTCACCATGCTTGGCTTCAGCAACACCCTGTTTCCATTCTGGGAAGCCATGTCTCCTGACAGCTAACCCTAACTTGGGTCTTAACCCTAATTTTCTCTTTGGACTGAAACATTTCCCTGTCCACATGGTGTACTAACTGGCAGTATGTTATACTCCTGAATGCCTACTCAGTCTGTTTTACCAATCTAGGCTTCACCAAAACCCCGGTTACATCCTGGGAAGCCAAGTCTCCCCAACCCTAACCCTAATTTGAGTCTCAGGCCTCATTTCCTTTTGGGACTGAAACGTACTGCGGTCCACAGAGTGTACCAAATGTAAGTATGGAAGACATCTTGATGCCCCACTCAGTCTGATTCAGCAAGTTAGGCTTCACCAAGGACCCGTTTCCAACCTGGGAAGCCACATCTCCCCAACCCTAACCCTAACTTGAGACTTTACCTGATTTTCTTGTTGAAATGTAACAACCCCCCATCCTCATGTTCTACTAAAAGACAGTAGGCACACAATTCATTTTGCCCTCTCAGTCTGTTTCACCATGCTTGGCTTCAGCAACACCCTGTTTCCATTCTGGGAGGCCATGTCTCCTGACCGCTAACCCTAAGTTGGGTCTTAACCCTAATTTTTTCTTTGGACTGAAACATTTCCCTGTCCACATGGTGTACGAACTGGCAGTATGTTATACTCCGGATGGCCTACTCAGTCTGTTTTACCAATCTAGGCTTCGCCAAAACCCTGGTTACATCCTGGGAAGCCAAGTCTCCCCAACCCTAACCCTAATTTGAGTCTCAGGCCTCATTTCCTTTTGGGACTGAAACGTACTGCGGTCCACAGAGTGTACCAAATGTAAGTATGGAAGACATCTTGATGCCCCACTCAGTCTGATTCAGCAAGTTAGGCTTCACCAAGGACCCGTTTCCAACCTGGGAAGCCACATCTCCCCAACCCTAACCCTAACTTGAGACTTTACCTGATTTTCTTGTTGAAATGTAACAACCCCCCATCCTCATGTTCTACTAAAAGACAGTAGGCACACAATTCATTTTGCCCTCTCAGTCTGTTTCACCATGCTTGGCTTCAGCAACACCCTGTTTCCATTCTGGGAGGCCATGTCTCCTGACCGCTAACCCTAAGTTGGGTCTTAACCCTAATTTTTTCTTTGGACTGAAACATTTCCCTGTCCACATGGTGTACGAACTGGCAGTATGTTATACTCCGGATGGCCTACTCAGTCTGTTTTACCAATCTAGGCTTCGCCAAAACCCTGGTTACATCCTGGGAAGCCAAGTCTCCCCAACCCTAACCCTAATTTGAGTCTCAGGCCTCATTTCCTTTTTGGACTGAAACATACCGCCGTCCACAGAGTGTACCAAATGTCAGTATGGAAGACATCTTGATGTCCCACTCAGTCTGATTCAGCAAGTTAGGCTTCACCAAGGACCCGTTTCCAACCTGGGAAGCCACATCTCCCCAACCCTAACCCTAACTTGAGACTTTACCTGATTTTCTTGTGCAAATGTAACAAACCCCCATCCTCATGTTGTACTAAAAGACAGTAGTTACACAATTCCTTTGGCCCTCTCAGTCTGTTTCACCATGCTTGGCTTCAGCAACACCCTGTTTCCATTCTGGGAGGCCATGTCTCCTGACAGCTAACCCTAACTTGGGTCTTAACCCTAATTTTCTCTTTGGACTGAAACATTTCCCTGTCCACATGGTGTACTAACTGGCAGTATGTTATACTCCTGAATGCCTACTCAGTCTGTTTTACCAATCTAGGCTTCACCAAAACCCTGGTTACATCCTGGGAAGCCAAGTCTCCCCAACCCTAACCCTAATTTGAATCTCAACCCTCATTTCCTTTTTGGACTGAAACATACCGCCGTCCACAGAGTGTACCAAATGTCAGTATGGAAGACATCTTGATGTCCCACTCAGTCTGATTCAGCAAGTTAGGCTTCACCAAGGACCCGTTTCCAACCTGGGAAGCCACATCTCCCCAACCCTAACCCTATCTTGAGACTTAACCTGATTTTCTTGTTGAACTGTAACAACCCCCCATCCTCATGTTCTACTAAAAGACAGTAGGCACACAATTCCTTTTACCCTCTCAGTCTGTTTCACCATGCTTGGCTTCAGCAACACCCTGTTTCCATTCTGGGAAGCCATGTCTCCTGACAGCTAACCCTAACTTGGGTCTTAACCCTAATTTTCTCTTTGGACTGAAACATGTCCCTGTCAACATGGTGTACTCACTGGCAGTATGTTATACTCCGGATGGCCTACTCAGTCTGTTTTACCAATCTAGGCTTCGCCAAAACCCTGGTTACATCCTGGGAAGCCAAGTCTCCCCAACCCTAACCCTAATTTGAGTCTCAGGCCTCATTTCCTTTTGGGACTGAAACATACCGCCGTCCACAGAGTGTACCAAATGTCAGTATGGAAGACATCTTGATGTCCCACTCAGTCTGATTCAGCAAGTTAGGCTTCACCAAGGACCCGTTTCCAACCTGGCAAGCCACATCTCCCCAACCCTAACCCTAACTTGAGACTTAACCTGATTTTCTTGTGCTAATGTAACAAACCCCCATCCTCATGTTGTATTAAAAGACAGTAGGCACACAATTCCTTTGGCCCTCTCAGTCTGTTTCACCATGCTTGGCTTCAGCAACACCCTGTTTCCATTCTGGAAAGCCATGTCTCCTGACAGCTAACCCTAACTTGGGTCTTAACCCTAATTTTCTCTTTGGACTGAAACATTTCCCTGTCCACATGGTGTACTAACTGGCAGTATGTTATACTCCGGATGGCCTACTCAGTCTGTTTTACCAATCTAGGCTTCGCCAAAACCCTGGTTACATCCTGGGAAGCCAAGTCTCCCCAACCCTAACCCTAATTTGAGTCTCAGGCCTCATTTCCTTTTGGGACTGAAACGTACTGCGGTCCACAGAGTGTACCAAATGTCAGTATGGAAGACATCTTGATGTCCCACTCAGTCTGATTCAGCAAGTTAGGCTTCACCAAGGACCCGTTTCCAACCTGGCAAGCCACATCTCCCCAACCCTAACCCTAACTTGAGACTTAACCTGATTTTCTTGTGCAAATGTAACAAACCCCCATCCTCATGTTGTACTAAAAGACAGTAGGCACACAATTCCTTTGGCCCTCTCAGTCTGTTTCACCATGCTTGGCTTCAGCAACACCCTGTTTCCATTCTGGGAAGCCATGTCTCCCGACAGCTAACCCTAACTTGGGTCTTAACCCTAATTTTCTCTTTGGACTGAAACATTTCCCTGTCCACATGGTGTACTCACTGGCAGTATGTTATACTCCGGATGGCCTACTCAGTCTGTTTTACCAATCTAGGCTTCGCCAAAACCCTGGTTACATCCTGGGAAGCCAAATCTCCCCAACCCTAACCCTAATTTGAGTCTCAACCCTCATTTCCTTTTTGGACTGAAACATACCGCCGTCCACAGAGTGTACCAAATGTCAGTATGGAAGACATCTTGATGTCCCACTCAGTCTGATTCAGCAAGTTAGGCTTCACCAAGGACCCGTTTCCAACCTGGGAAGCCACATCTCCCCAACCCTAACCCTAACTTGAGACTTAACCTGATTTTCTTGTGCAAATGTAACAAACCCCCATCCTCATGTTGTACTAAAAGACAGTAGGCACACAATTCCTTTGGCCCTCTCAGTCTGTTTCACCATGCTTGGCTTCAGCAACACCCTGTTTCCATTCTGGGAAGCCATGTCTCCTGACAGCTAACCCTAACTTGGGTCTTAACCCTAATTTTCTCTTTGGACTGAAACATTTCCCTGTCCACATGGTGTACGAACTGGCAGTATGTTATACTACGGATGGCCTACTCAGTCTGTTTTACAAATCTAGGCTTCGCCAAAACCCTGGTTACATCCTGGGAAGCCAAGTCTCCCCAACCCTAACCCTAATTTGAGTCTCAGGCCTAATTTCCTTTTTGGACTGAAACATGCCGCCGTCCACAGAGTGTACCAAATGTCAGTATGGAAGACATCTTGATGTCCCACTCAGTCTGATTCAGCAAGTTAGGCTTCACCAAGGACCCGTTTCCAACCTGGGAAGCCACATCTCCCCAACCCTAACCCTAACTTGATACTGTACCTGATTTTCTTGTTGAAATGTAACAACCCCCCATCCTCATGTTCTACTAAAAGACAGTAGGCACACAATTCCTTTTGCCCTCTCAGTCTGTTTCACCATGCTTGGCTTCAGCAACACCCTGTTTCCATTCTGGGAGGCCATGTCTCCTGACCGCTAACCCTAACTTGGGTCTTAACCCTAATTTTTTCTTTGGACTGAAACATTTCCCTGTCCACATGGTGTACGAACTGGCAGTATGTTATACTACGGATGGCCTACTCAGTCTGTTTTACCAATCTAGGCTTCGCCAAAACCCTGGTTACATCCTGGGAAGCCAAGTCTCCCCAACCCTAACCCTAATTTGAGTCTCAGGCCTCATTTCCTTTTGGGACTGAAACATACCGCCGTCCACAGAGTGTACCAAATGTCAGTATGGAAGACATCTTGATGTCCCACTCAGTCTGATTCAGCAAGTTAGGCTTCACCAAGGACCCGTTTCCAACCTGGGAAGCCACATCTCCCCAACCCTAACCCTAACTTGAGACTTTACCTGATTTTCTTGTGCAAATGTAACAAACCCCCATCCTCATGTTGTACTAAAAGACAGTAGGTACACAATTCCTTTGGCCCTCTCAGTCTGTTTCACCATGCTTGGCTTCAGCAACACCCTGTTTCCATTCTGGGAGGCCATGTCTCCTGACAGCTAACCCTAACTTGGGTCTTAACCCTAATTTTCTCTTTGGACTGAAACATTTCCCTGTCCACATGGTGTACTAACTGGCAGTATGTTATACTCCTGAATGCCTACTCAGTCTGTTTTACCAATCTAGGCTTCACCAAAACCCTGGTTACATCCTGGGAAGCCAAGTCTCCCCAACCCTAACCCTAATTTGAGTCTCAACCCTCATTTCCTTTTTGGACTGAAACATACCGCCGTCCACAGATTGTGCCAAATGTAAGTATGGAAGACATCTTGATGCCCCACTCAGTCTGATTCAGGAAGTTAAGCTTCACCAAGGACCCGTTTCCAACCTGGGAAGCCACATCTCCCCAACCCTAACCCTAACTTGAGACTTAACCTGATTTTCTTGTGCAAATGTAACAAACCCCCATCCTCATGTTGTACTAAAAGACAGTAGGCACACAATTCCTTTGGCCCTCTCAGTCTGTTTCACCATGCTTGGCTTCAGCAACACCCTGTTTCCATTCTGGGAAGCCATGTCTCCTGACAGCTAACCCTAACTTGGGTCTTAACCCTAATTTTCTCTTTGGACTGAAACATTTCCCTGTCCACATGGTGTACTAACTGGCAGTATGTTATACTCCTGAATGCCTACTCAGTCTGTTTTACCAATCTAGGCTTCACCAAAACCCCGGTTACATCCTGGGAAGCCAAGTCTCCCCAACCCTAACCCTAATTTGAGTCTCAGGCCTCATTTCCTTTTGGGACTGAAACGTACTGCGGTCCACAGAGTGTACCAAATGTAAGTATGGAAGACATCTTGATGCCCCACTCAGTCTGATTCAGCAAGTTAGGCTTCACCAAGGACCCGTTTCCAACCTGGGAAGCCACATCTCCCCAACCCTAACCCTAACTTGAGACTTTACCTGATTTTCTTGTTGAAATGTAACAACCCCCCATCCTCATGTTCTACTAAAAGACAGTAGGCACACAATTCATTTTGCCCTCTCAGTCTGTTTCACCATGCTTGGCTTCAGCAACACCCTGTTTCCATTCTGGGAGGCCATGTCTCCTGACCGCTAACCCTAAGTTGGGTCTTAACCCTAATTTTTTCTTTGGACTGAAACATTTCCCTGTCCACATGGTGTACGAACTGGCAGTATGTTATACTCCGGATGGCCTACTCAGTCTGTTTTACCAATCTAGGCTTCGCCAAAACCCTGGTTACATCCTGGGAAGCCAAGTCTCCCCAACCCTAACCCTAATTTGAGTCTCAGGCCTCATTTCCTTTTGGGACTGAAACGTACTGCGGTCCACAGAGTGTACCAAATGTAAGTATGGAAGACATCTTGATGCCCCACTCAGTCTGATTCAGCAAGTTAGGCTTCACCAAGGACCCGTTTCCAACCTGGGAAGCCACATCTCCCCAACCCTAACCCTAACTTGAGACTTTACCTGATTTTCTTGTTGAAATGTAACAACCCCCCATCCTCATGTTCTACTAAAAGACAGTAGGCACACAATTCATTTTGCCCTCTCAGTCTGTTTCACCATGCTTGGCTTCAGCAACACCCTGTTTCCATTCTGGGAGGCCATGTCTCCTGACCGCTAACCCTAAGTTGGGTCTTAACCCTAATTTTTTCTTTGGACTGAAACATTTCCCTGTCCACATGGTGTACGAACTGGCAGTATGTTATACTCCGGATGGCCTACTCAGTCTGTTTTACCAATCTAGGCTTCGCCAAAACCCTGGTTACATCCTGGGAAGCCAAGTCTCCCCAACCCTAACCCTAATTTGAGTCTCAGGCCTCATTTCCTTTTTGGACTGAAACATACCGCCGTCCACAGAGTGTACCAAATGTCAGTATGGAAGACATCTTGATGTCCCACTCAGTCTGATTCAGCAAGTTAGGCTTCACCAAGGACCCGTTTCCAACCTGGGAAGCCACATCTCCCCAACCCTAACCCTAACTTGAGACTTTACCTGATTTTCTTGTGCAAATGTAACAAACCCCCATCCTCATGTTGTACTAAAAGACAGTAGTTACACAATTCCTTTGGCCCTCTCAGTCTGTTTCACCATGCTTGGCTTCAGCAACACCCTGTTTCCATTCTGGGAGGCCATGTCTCCTGACAGCTAACCCTAACTTGGGTCTTAACCCTAATTTTCTCTTTGGACTGAAACATTTCCCTGTCCACATGGTGTACTAACTGGCAGTATGTTATACTCCTGAATGCCTACTCAGTCTGTTTTACCAATCTAGGCTTCACCAAAACCCTGGTTACATCCTGGGAAGCCAAGTCTCCCCAACCCTAACCCTAATTTGAATCTCAACCCTCATTTCCTTTTTGGACTGAAACATACCGCCGTCCACAGATTGTGCCAAATGTAAGTATGGAAGACATCTTGATGCCCCACTCAGTCTGATTCAGGAAGTTAAGCTTCACCAAGGACCCGTTTCCAACCTGGGAAGCCACATCTCCCCAACCCTAACCCTAACTTGAGACTTAACCTGATTTTCTTGTGCAAATGTAACAAACCCCCATCCTCATGTTGTACTAAAAGACAGTAGGCACACAATTCCTTTGGCCCTCTCAGTCTGTTTCACCATGCTTGGCTTCAGCAACACCCTGTTTCCATTCTGGGAAGCCATGTCTCCTGACAGCTAACCCTAACTTGGGTCTTAACCCTAATTTTCTCTTTGGACTGAAACATTTCCCTGTCCACATGGTGTACTAACTGGCAGTATGTTATACTCCTGAATGCCTACTCAGTCTGTTTTACCAATCTAGGCTTCACCAAAACCCCGGTTACATCCTGGGAAGCCAAGTCTCCCCAACCCTAACCCTAATTTGAGTCTCAGGCCTCATTTCCTTTTGGGACTGAAACGTACTGCGGTCCACAGAGTGTACCAAATGTAAGTATGGAAGACAGCTTGATGCCCCACTCAGTCTGATTCAGCAAGTTAGGCTTCACCAAGGACCCGTTTCCAACCTGGGAAGCCACATCTCCCCAACCCTAACCCTAACTTGAGACTTTACCTGATTTTCTTGTTGAAATGTAACAAACCCCCATCCTCATGTTCTACTAAAAGACAGTAGGCACACAATTCATTTTGCCCTCTCAGTCTGTTTCACCATGCTTGGCTTCAGCAACACCCTGTTTCCATTCTGGGAGGCCATGTCTCCTGACCGCTAACCCTAACTTGGGTCTTAACCCTAATTTTTTCTTTGGACTGAAACATTTCCCTGTCCACATGGTGTACGAACTGGCAGTATGTTATACTACGGATGGCCTACTCAGTCTGTTTTACCAATCTAGGCTTCGCCAAAACCCTGGTTACATCCTGGGAAGCCAAGTCTCCCCAACCCTAACCCTAATTTGAGTCTCAGGCCTAATTTCCTTTTTGGACTGAAACATACCGCCCTCCAGAGAGTGTACCAAATGTCAGTATGGAAGACATCTTGATGTCCCACTCAGTCTGATTCAGCAAGTTAGGCTTCACCAAGGACCCGTTTCCAACCTGGGAAGCCACATCTCCCCAACCCTAACCCTAACTTGATACTTTACCTGATTTTCTTGTTGAAATGTAACAACCCCCCATCCTCATGTTCTACTAAAAGACAGTAGGCACACAATTCATTTTGCCCTCTCAGTCTGTTTCACCATGCTTGGCTTCAGCAACACCCTGTTTCCATTCTGGGAGGCCATGACTCCCGACCGCTAACCCTAACTTGGGTCTTAACCCTAATTTTTTCTTTGGACTGAAACATTTCCCTGTCCACATGGTGTACGAACTGGCAGTATGTTATACTACGGATGGCCTACTCAGTCTGTTTTACCAATCTAGGCTTCGCCAAAACCCTGGTTACATCCTGGGAAGCCAAGTCTCCCCAACCCTAACCCTAATTTGAGTCTCAGGCCTCATTTCCTTTTGGGACTGAAACATACCGCCGTCCACAGAGTGTACCAAATGTCAGTATGGAAGACATCTTGATGTCCCACTCAGTCTGATTCAGCAAGTTAGGCTTCACCAAGGACCCGTTTCCAACCTGGGAAGCCACATCTCCCCAACCCTAACCCTAACTTGAGACTTTACCTGATTTTCTTGTGCAAATGTAACAAACCCCCATCCTCATGTTGTACTAAAAGACAGTAGGTACACAATTCCTTTGGCCCTCTCAGTCTGTTTCACCATGCTTGGCTTCAGCAACACCCTGTTTCCATTCTGGGAGGCCATGTCTCCTGACAGCTAACCCTAACTTGGGTCTTAACCCTAATTTTCTCTTTGGACTGAAACATTTCCCTGTCCACATGGTGTACTAACTGGCAGTATGTTATACTCCTGAATGCCTACTCAGTCTGTTTTACCAATCTAGGCTTCACCAAAACCCTGGTTACATCCTGGGAAGCCAAGTCTCCCCAACCCTAACCCTAATTTGAGTCTCAACCCTCATTTCCTTTTTGGACTGAAACATACCGCCGTCCACAGATTGTGCCAAATGTAAGTATGGAAGACATCTTGATGCCCCACTCAGTCTGATTCAGGAAGTTAAGCTTCACCAAGGACCCGTTTCCAACCTGGGAAGCCACATCTCCCCAACCCTAACCCTAACTTGAGACTTAACCTGATTTTCTTGTGCAAATGTAACAAACCCCCATCCTCATGTTGTACTAAAAGACAGTAGGCACACAATTCCTTTGGCCCTCTCAGTCTGTTTCACCATGCTTGGCTTCAGCAACACCCTGTTTCCATTCTGGGAAGCCATGTCTCCTGACAGCTAACCCTAACTTGGGTCTTAACCCTAATTTTCTCTTTGGACTGAAACATTTCCCTGTCCACATGGTGTACTAACTGGCAGTATGTTATACTCCTGAATGCCTACTCAGTCTGTTTTACCAATCTAGGCTTCACCAAAACCCCGGTTACATCCTGGGAAGCCAAGTCTCCCCAACCCTAACCCTAATTTGAGTCTCAGGCCTCATTTCCTTTTGGGACTGAAACGTACTGCGGTCCACAGAGTGTACCAAATGTAAGTATGGAAGACATCTTGATGCCCCACTCAGTCTGATTCAGCAAGTTAGGCTTCACCAAGGACCCGTTTCCAACCTGGGAAGCCACATCTCCCCAACCCTAACCCTAACTTGAGACTTTACCTGATTTTCTTGTTGAAATGTAACAACCCCCCATCCTCATGTTCTACTAAAAGACAGTAGGCACACAATTCATTTTGCCCTCTCAGTCTGTTTCACCATGCTTGGCTTCAGCAACACCCTGTTTCCATTCTGGGAGGCCATGTCTCCTGACCGCTAACCCTAAGTTGGGTCTTAACCCTAATTTTTTCTTTGGACTGAAACATTTCCCTGTCCACATGGTGTACGAACTGGCAGTATGTTATACTCCGGATGGCCTACTCAGTCTGTTTTACCAATCTAGGCTTCGCCAAAACCCTGGTTACATCCTGGGAAGCCAAGTCTCCCCAACCCTAACCCTAATTTGAGTCTCAGGCCTCATTTCCTTTTGGGACTGAAACGTACTGCGGTCCACAGAGTGTACCAAATGTAAGTATGGAAGACATCTTGATGCCCCACTCAGTCTGATTCAGCAAGTTAGGCTTCACCAAGGACCCGTTTCCAACCTGGGAAGCCACATCTCCCCAACCCTAACCCTAACTTGAGACTTTACCTGATTTTCTTGTTGAAATGTAACAACCCCCCATCCTCATGTTCTACTAAAAGACAGTAGGCACACAATTCATTTTGCCCTCTCAGTCTGTTTCACCATGCTTGGCTTCAGCAACACCCTGTTTCCATTCTGGGAGGCCATGTCTCCTGACCGCTAACCCTAAGTTGGGTCTTAACCCTAATTTTTTCTTTGGACTGAAACATTTCCCTGTCCACATGGTGTACGAACTGGCAGTATGTTATACTCCGGATGGCCTACTCAGTCTGTTTTACCAATCTAGGCTTCGCCAAAACCCTGGTTACATCCTGGGAAGCCAAGTCTCCCCAACCCTAACCCTAATTTGAGTCTCAGGCCTCATTTCCTTTTTGGACTGAAACATACCGCCGTCCACAGAGTGTACCAAATGTCAGTATGGAAGACATCTTGATGTCCCACTCAGTCTGATTCAGCAAGTTAGGCTTCACCAAGGACCCGTTTCCAACCTGGGAAGCCACATCTCCCCAACCCTAACCCTAACTTGAGACTTTACCTGATTTTCTTGTGCAAATGTAACAAACCCCCATCCTCATGTTGTACTAAAAGACAGTAGTTACACAATTCCTTTGGCCCTCTCAGTCTGTTTCACCATGCTTGGCTTCAGCAACACCCTGTTTCCATTCTGGGAGGCCATGTCTCCTGACAGCTAACCCTAACTTGGGTCTTAACCCTAATTTTCTCTTTGGACTGAAACATTTCCCTGTCCACATGGTGTACTAACTGGCAGTATGTTATACTCCTGAATGCCTACTCAGTCTGTTTTACCAATCTAGGCTTCACCAAAACCCTGGTTACATCCTGGGAAGCCAAGTCTCCCCAACCCTAACCCTAATTTGAATCTCAACCCTCATTTCCTTTTTGGACTGAAACATACCGCCGTCCACAGATTGTGCCAAATGTAAGTATGGAAGACATCTTGATGCCCCACTCAGTCTGATTCAGGAAGTTAAGCTTCACCAAGGACCCGTTTCCAACCTGGGAAGCCACATCTCCCCAACCCTAACCCTAACTTGAGACTTAACCTGATTTTCTTGTGCAAATGTAACAAACCCCCATCCTCATGTTGTACTAAAAGACAGTAGGCACACAATTCCTTTGGCCCTCTCAGTCTGTTTCACCATGCTTGGCTTCAGCAACACCCTGTTTCCATTCTGGGAAGCCATGTCTCCTGACAGCTAACCCTAACTTGGGTCTTAACCCTAATTTTCTCTTTGGACTGAAACATTTCCCTGTCCACATGGTGTACTAACTGGCAGTATGTTATACTCCTGAATGCCTACTCAGTCTGTTTTACCAATCTAGGCTTCACCAAAACCCCGGTTACATCCTGGGAAGCCAAGTCTCCCCAACCCTAACCCTAATTTGAGTCTCAGGCCTCATTTCCTTTTGGGACTGAAACGTACTGCGGTCCACAGAGTGTACCAAATGTAAGTATGGAAGACAGCTTGATGCCCCACTCAGTCTGATTCAGCAAGTTAGGCTTCACCAAGGACCCGTTTCCAACCTGGGAAGCCACATCTCCCCAACCCTAACCCTAACTTGAGACTTTACCTGATTTTCTTGTTGAAATGTAACAAACCCCCATCCTCATGTTCTACTAAAAGACAGTAGGCACACAATTCATTTTGCCCTCTCAGTCTGTTTCACCATGCTTGGCTTCAGCAACACCCTGTTTCCATTCTGGGAGGCCATGTCTCCTGACCGCTAACCCTAACTTGGGTCTTAACCCTAATTTTTTCTTTGGACTGAAACATTTCCCTGTCCACATGGTGTACGAACTGGCAGTATGTTATACTACGGATGGCCTACTCAGTCTGTTTTACCAATCTAGGCTTCGCCAAAACCCTGGTTACATCCTGGGAAGCCAAGTCTCCCCAACCCTAACCCTAATTTGAGTCTCAGGCCTAATTTCCTTTTTGGACTGAAACATACCGCCCTCCAGAGAGTGTACCAAATGTCAGTATGGAAGACATCTTGATGTCCCACTCAGTCTGATTCAGCAAGTTAGGCTTCACCAAGGACCCGTTTCCAACCTGGGAAGCCACATCTCCCCAACCCTAACCCTAACTTGATACTTTACCTGATTTTCTTGTTGAAATGTAACAACCCCCCATCCTCATGTTCTACTAAAAGACAGTAGGCACACAATTCATTTTGCCCTCTCAGTCTGTTTCACCATGCTTGGCTTCAGCAACACCCTGTTTCCATTCTGGGAGGCCATGACTCCCGACCGCTAACCCTAACTTGGGTCTTAACCCTAATTTTTTCTTTGGACTGAAACATTTCCCTGTCCACATGGTGTACGAACTGGCAGTATGTTATACTACGGATGGCCTACTCAGTCTGTTTTACCAATCTAGGCTTCGCCAAAACCCTGGTTACATCCTGGGAAGCCAAGTCTCCCCAACCCTAACCCTAATTTGAGTCTCAGGCCTAATTTCCTTTTTGGACTGAAACATACCGCCGTCCACAGAGTGTACCAAATGTCAGTATGGAAGACATCTTGATGTCCCACTCAGTCTGATTCAGCAAGTTAGGCTTCACCAAGGACCCGTTTCCAACCTGGGAAGCCACATCTCCCCAACCCTAACCCTATCTTGAGACTTAACCTGATTTTCTTGTTGAACTGTAACAACCCCCCATCCTCATGTTCTACTAAAAGACAGTAGGCACACAATTCCTTTTACCCTCTCAGTCTGTTTCACCATGCTTGGCTTCAGCAACACCCTGTTTCCATTCTGGGAAGCCATGTCTCCTGACAGCTAACCCTAACTTGGGTCTTAACCCTAATTTTCTCTTTGGACTGAAACATGTCCCTGTCAACATGGTGTACTCACTGGCAGTATGTTATACTCCGGATGGCCTACTCAGTCTGTTTTACCAATCTAGGCTTCGCCAAAACCCTGGTTACATCCTGGGAAGCCAAGTCTCCCCAACCCTAACCCTAATTTGAGTCTCAGGCCTCATTTCCTTTTGGGACTGAAACATACCGCCGTCCACAGAGTGTACCAAATGTCAGTATGGAAGACATCTTGATGTCCCACTCAGTCTGATTCAGCAAGTTAGGCTTCACCAAGGACCCGTTTCCAACCTGGCAAGCCACATCTCCCCAACCCTAACCCTAACTTGAGACTTAACCTGATTTTCTTGTGCTAATGTAACAAACCCCCATCCTCATGTTGTATTAAAAGACAGTAGGCACACAATTCCTTTGGCCCTCTCAGTCTGTTTCACCATGCTTGGCTTCAGCAACACCCTGTTTCCATTCTGGAAAGCCATGTCTCCTGACAGCTAACCCTAACTTGGGTCTTAACCCTAATTTTCTCTTTGGACTGAAACATTTCCCTGTCCACATGGTGTACTAACTGGCAGTATGTTATACTCCGGATGGCCTACTCAGTCTGTTTTACCAATCTAGGCTTCGCCAAAACCCTGGTTACATCCTGGGAAGCCAAGTCTCCCCAACCCTAACCCTAATTTGAGTCTCAGGCCTCATTTCCTTTTGGGACTGAAACGTACTGCGGTCCACAGAGTGTACCAAATGTCAGTATGGAAGACATCTTGATGTCCCACTCAGTCTGATTCAGCAAGTTAGGCTTCACCAAGGACCCGTTTCCAACCTGGCAAGCCACATCTCCCCAACCCTAACCCTAACTTGAGACTTAACCTGATTTTCTTGTGCAAATGTAACAAACCCCCATCCTCATGTTGTACTAAAAGACAGTAGGCACACAATTCCTTTGGCCCTCTCAGTCTGTTTCACCATGCTTGGCTTCAGCAACACCCTGTTTCCATTCTGGGAAGCCATGTCTCCCGACAGCTAACCCTAACTTGGGTCTTAACCCTAATTTTCTCTTTGGACTGAAACATTTCCCTGTCCACATGGTGTACTCACTGGCAGTATGTTATACTCCGGATGGCCTACTCAGTCTGTTTTACCAATCTAGGCTTCGCCAAAACCCTGGTTACATCCTGGGAAGCCAAATCTCCCCAACCCTAACCCTAATTTGAGTCTCAACCCTCATTTCCTTTTTGGACTGAAACATACTGCCGTCCACAGAGTGTACCAAATGTCAGTATGGAAGACATCTTGATGTCCCACTCAGTCTGATTCAGCAAGTTAGGCTTCACCAAGGACCCGTTTCCAACCTGGGAAGCCACATCTCCCCAACCCTAACCCTAACTTGAGACTTAACCTGATTTTCTTGTGCAAATGTAACAAACCCCCATCCTCATGTTGTACTAAAAGACAGTAGGCACACAATTCCTTTGGCCCTCTCAGTCTGTTTCACCATGCTTGGCTTCAGCAACACCCTGTTTCCATTCTGGGAAGCCATGTCTCCTGACAGCTAACCCTAACTTGGGTCTTAACCCTAATTTTCTCTTTGGACTGAAACATTTCCCTGTCCACATGGTGTACGAACTGGCAGTATGTTATACTACGGATGGCCTACTCAGTCTGTTTTACAAATCTAGGCTTCGCCAAAACCCTGGTTACATCCTGGGAAGCCAAGTCTCCCCAACCCTAACCCTAATTTGAGTCTCAGGCCTAATTTCCTTTTTGGACTGAAACATGCCGCCGTCCACAGAGTGTACCAAATGTCAGTATGGAAGACATCTTGATGTCCCACTCAGTCTGATTCAGCAAGTTAGGCTTCACCAAGGACCCGTTTCCAACCTGGGAAGCCACATCTCCCCAACCCTAACCCTAACTTGAGACTTTACCTGATTTTCTTGTGCAAATGTAACAAACCCCCATCCTCATGTTGTACTAAAAGACAGTAGGCACACAATTCCTTTGGCCCTCTCAGTCTGTTTCACCATGCTTGGCTTCAGCAACACCCTGTTTCCATTCTGGGAAGCCATGTCTCCTGACAGCTAACCCTAACTTGGGTCTTAACCCTAATTTTCTCTTTGGACTGAAACATTTCCCTGTCCACATGGTGTACTAACTGGCAGTATGTTATACTCCTGAATGCCTACTCAGTCTGTTTTACCAATCTAGGCTTCACCAAAACCCCGGTTACATCCTGGGAAGCCAAGTCTCCCCAACCCTAACCCTAATTTGAGTCTCAGGCCTCATTTCCTTTTGGGACTGAAACGTACTGCTGTCCACAGAGTGTACCAAATGTAAGTATGGAAGACATCTTGATGTCCCACTCAGTCTGATTCAGCAAGTTAGGCTTCACCAAGGACCCGTTTCCAACCTGGGAAGCCACATCTCCCCAACCCTAACCCTAACTTGATACTGTACCTGATTTTCTTGTTGAAATGTAACAACCCCCCATCCTCATGTTCTACTAAAAGACAGTAGGCACACAATTCCTTTTGCCCTCTCAGTCTGTTTCACCATGCTTGGCTTCAGCAACACCCTGTTTCCATTCTGGGAGGCCATGTCTCCTGACCGCTAACCCTAACTTGGGTCTTAACCCTAATTTTTTCTTTGGACTGAAACATTTCCCTGTCCACATGGTGTACGAACTGGCAGTATGTTATACTACGGATGGCCTACTCAGTCTGTTTTACCAATCTAGGCTTCGCCAAAACCCTGGTTACATCCTGGGAAGCCAAGTCTCCCCAACCCTAACCCTAATTTGAGTCTCAGGCCTCATTTCCTTTTTGGACTGAAACATACCGCCGTCCACAGAGTGTACCAAATGTCAGTATGGAAGACATCTTGATGTCCCACTCAGTCTGATTCAGCAAGTTAGGCTTCACCAAGGACCCGTTTCCAACCTGGGAAGCCACATCTCCCCAACCCTAACCCTAACTTGAGACTTTACCTGATTTTCTTGTGCAAATGTAACAAACCCCCATCCTCATGTTGTACTAAAAGACAGTAGGTACACAATTCCTTTGGCCCTCTCAGTCTGTTTCACCATGCTTGGCTTCAGCAACACCCTGTTTCCATTCTGGGAGGCCATGTCTCCTGACAGCTAACCCTAACTTGGGTCTTAACCCTAATTTTCTCTTTGGACTGAAACATTTCCCTGTCCACATGGTGTACTAACTGGCAGTATGTTATACTCCTGAATGCCTACTCAGTCTGTTTTACCAATCTAGGCTTCACCAAAACCCTGGTTACATCCTGGGAAGCCAAGTCTCCCCAACCCTAACCCTAATTTGAATCTCAACCCTCATTTCCTTTTTGGACTGAAACATACCGCCGTCCACAGATTGTGCCAAATGTAAGTATGGAAGACATCTTGATGCCCCACTCAGTCTGATTCAGGAAGTTAAGCTTCACCAAGGACCCGTTTCCAACCTGGGAAGCCACATCTCCCCAACCCTAACCCTAACTTGAGACTTAACCTGATTTTCTTGTGCAAATGTAACAAACCCCCATCCTCATGTTGTACTAAAAGACA
The DNA here is from genome assembly GCF_057233095.1 of Heloderma suspectum. NCBI lineage: Eukaryota > Metazoa > Chordata > Lepidosauria > Squamata > Helodermatidae > Heloderma > Heloderma suspectum. The sequence continues at coordinate 150,032,070 of NC_139461.1, forward strand.
GTAGGCACACAATTCCTTTGGCCCTCTCAGTCTGTTTCACCATGCTTGGCTTCAGCAACACCCTGTTTCCATTCTGGGAAGCCATGTCTCCTGACAGCTAACCCTAACTTGGGTCTTAACCCTAATTTTCTCTTTGGACTGAAACATTTCCCTGTCCACATGGTGTACTAACTGGCAGTATGTTATACTCCTGAATGCCTACTCAGTCTGTTTTACCAATCTAGGCTTCACCAAAACCCCGGTTACATCCTGGGAAGCCAAGTCTCCCCAACCCTAACCCTAATTTGAGTCTCAGGCCTCATTTCCTTTTGGGACTGAAACGTACTGCGGTCCACAGAGTGTACCAAATGTAAGTATGGAAGACAGCTTGATGCCCCACTCAGTCTGATTCAGCAAGTTAGGCTTCACCAAGGACCCGTTTCCAACCTGGGAAGCCACATCTCCCCAACCCTAACCCTAACTTGAGACTTTACCTGATTTTCTTGTTGAAATGTAACAACCCCCCATCCTCATGTTCTACTAAAAGACAGTAGGCACACAATTCATTTTGCCCTCTCAGTCTGTTTCACCATGCTTGGCTTCAGCAACACCCTGTTTCCATTCTGGGAGGCCATGTCTCCTGACCGCTAACCCTAAGTTGGGTCTTAACCCTAATTTTTTCTTTGGACTGAAACATTTCCCTGTCCACATGGTGTACGAACTGGCAGTATGTTATACTCCGGATGGCCTACTCCGTCTGTTTTACCAATCTAGGCTTCGCCAAAACCCTGGTTACATCCTGGGAAGCCAAGTCTCCCCAACCCTAACCCTAATTTGAGTCTCAGGCCTAATTTCCTTTTTGGACTGAAACATACCGCCCTCCAGAGAGTGTACCAAATGTCAGTATGGAAGACATCTTGATGTCCCACTCAGTCTGATTCAGCAAGTTAGGCTTCACCAAGGACCCGTTTCCAACCTGGCAAGCCACATCTCCCCAACCCTAACCCTAACTTGAGACTTAACCTGATTTTCTTGTGCAAATGTAACAAACCCCCATCCTCATGTTCTACTAAAAGACAGTAGGCACACAATTCATTTTGCCCTCTCAGTCTGTTTCACCATGCTTGGCTTCAGCAACACCCTGTTTCCATTCTGGGAGGCCATGTCTCCCGACCGCTAACCCTAACTTGGGTCTTAACCCTAATTTTTTCTTTGGACTGAAACATTTCCCTGTCCACATGGTGTACGAACTGGCAGTATGTTATACTACGGATGGCCTACTCAGTCTGTTTTACCAATCTAGGCTTCGCCAAAACCCTGGTTACATCCTGGGAAGCCAAGTCTCCCCAACCCTAACCCTAATTTGAGTCTCAGGCCTCATTTCCTTTTGGGACTGAAACATACCGCCGTCCACAGAGTGTACCAAATGTCAGTATGGAAGACATCTTGATGTCCCACTCAGTCTGATTCAGCAAGTTAGGCTTCACCAAGGACCCGTTTCCAACCTGGCAAGCCACATCTCCCCAACCCTAACCCTAACTTGAGACTTAACCTGATTTTCTTGTGCAAATGTAACAAACCCCCATCCTCATGTTGTACTAAAAGACAGTAGGCACACAATTCCTTTGGCCCTCTCAGTCTGTTTCACCATGCTTGGCTTCAGCAACACCCTGTTTCCATTCTGGAAAGCCATGTCTCCTGACAGCTAACCCTAACTTGGGTCTTAACCCTAATTTTCTCTTTGGACTGAAACATTTCCCTGTCCACATGGTGTACTAACTGGCAGTATGTTATACTCCGGATGGCCTACTCAGTCTGTTTTACCAATCTAGGCTTCGCCAAAACCCTGGTTACATCCTGGGAAGCCAAATCTCCCCAACCCTAACCCTAATTTGAGTCTCAACCCTCATTTCCTTTTTGGACTGAAACATACCGCCGTCCACAGAGTGTACCAAATGTCAGTATGGAAGACATCTTGATGTCCCACTCAGTCTGATTCAGCAAGTTAGGCTTCACCAAGGACCCGTTTCCAACATGGGAAGCCACATCTCCCCAACCCTAACCCTAACTTGAGACTTTACCTGATTTTCTTGTGCAAATGTAACAAACCCCCATCCTCATGTTGTACTAAAAGACAGTAGGTACACAATTCCTTTGGCCCTCTCAGTCTGTTTCACCATGCTTGGCTTCAGCAACACCCTGTTTCCATTCTGGGAGGCCATGTCTCCTGACAGCTAACCCTAACTTGGGTCTTAACCCTAATTTTCTCTTTGGACTGAAACATTTCCCTGTCCACATGGGGTACTAACTGGCAGTATGTTATACTCCTGAATGCCTACTCAGTCTGTTTTACCAATCTAGGCTTCACCAAAACCCTGGTTACATCCTGGGAAGCCAAGTCTCCCCAACCCTAACCCTAATTTGAGTCTCAACCCTCATTTCCTTTTTGGACTGAAACATACCGCCGTCCACAGAGTGTACCAAATGTAAGTATGGAAGACATCTTGATGCCCCACTCAGTCTGATTCAGCAAGTTAGGCTTCACCAAGGACCCGTTTCCAACCTGGGAAGCCACATCTCCCCAACCCTAACCCTAACTTGAGACTTTACCTGATTTTCTTGTTGAAATGTAACAACACCCCATCCTCATGTTCTACTAAAAGACAGTAGGCACACAATTCATTTTGCCCTCTCAGTCTGTTTCACCATGCTTGGCTTCAGCAACACCCTGTTTCCATTCTGGGAGGCCATGTCTCCTGACCGCTAACCCTAAGTTGGGTCTTAACCCTAATTTTTTCTTTGGACTGAAACATTTCCCTGTCCACATGGTGTACTAACTGGCAGTATGTTATAATCCGGATGGCCTACTCAGTCTGTTTTACCAATCTAGGCTTCGCCAAAACCCTGGTTACATCCTGGGAAGCCAAGTCTCCCCAACCCTAACCCTAATTTGAGTCTCAGGCCTCATTTCCTTTTGGGACTGAAACATACCGCCCTCCAGAGAGTGTACCAAATGTCAGTATGGAAGACATCTTGATGTCCCACTCAGTCTGATTCAGCAAGTCAGGCTTCACCAAGGACCCGTTTCCAACCTGGGAAGCCACATCTCCACAACCCTAACCCTAACTTGATACTTTACCTGATTTTCTTGTTGAAATGTAACAACCCCCCATCCTCATGTTCTACTAAAAGACAGTAGGCACACAATTCCTTTTGCCCTCTCAGTCTGTTTCACCATGCTTGGCTTCAGCAACACCCTGTTTCCATTCTGGGAGGCCATGTCTCCTGACCGCTAACCCTAACTTGGGTCTTAACCCTAATTTTTTCTTTGGACTGAAACATTTCCCTGTCCACATGGTGTACTAACTGGCAGTATGTTATACTCCGGATGGCCTACTCAGTCTGTTTTACCAATCTAGGCTTCGCCAAAACCCTGGTTACATCCTGGGAAGCCAAGTCTCCCCAACCCTAACCCTAATTTGAGTCTCAGGCCTCATTTCCTTTTTGGACTGAAACATACCGCCGTCCACAGAGTGTACCAAATGTCAGTATGGAAGACATCTTGATGTCCCACTCAGTCTGATTCAGCAAGTTAGGCTTCACCAAGGACCCGTTTCCAACCTGGGAAGCCACATCTCCCCAACCCTAACCCTAACTTGAGACTTTACCTGATTTTCTTGTGCAAATGTAACAAACCCCCATCCTCATGTTGTACTAAAAGACAGTAGGTACACAATTCCTTTGGCCCTCTCAGTCTGTTTCACCATGCTTGGCTTCAGCAACACCCTGTTTCCATTCTGGGAGGCCATGTCTCCTGACAGCTAACCCTAACTTGGGTCTTAACCCTAATTTTCTCTTTGGACTGAAACATTTCCCTGTCCACATGGTGTACTAACTGGCAGTATGTTATACTCCTGAATGCCTACTCAGTCTGTTTTACCAATCTAGGCTTCACCAAAACCCTGGTTACATCCTGGGAAGCCAAGTCTCCCCACCCCTAACCCTAATTTGAATCTCAACCCTCATTTCCTTTTTGGACTGAAACATACCGCCGTCCACAGATTGTGCCAAATGTAAGTATGGAAGACATCTTGATGCCCCACTCAGTCTGATTCAGGAAGTTAAGCTTCACCAAGGACCCGTTTCCAACCTGGGAAGCCACATCTCCCCAACCCTAACCCTAACTTGAGACTTAACCTGATTTTCTTGTGCAAATGTAACAAACCCCCATCCTCATGTTGTACTAAAAGACAGTAGGCACACAATTCCTTTGGCCCTCTCAGTCTGTTTCACCATGCTTGGCTTCAGCAACACCCTGTTTCCATTCTGGGAAGCCATGTCTCCTGACAGCTAACCCTAACTTGGGTCTTAACCCTAATTTTCTCTTTGGACTGAAACATTTCCCTGTCCACATGGTGTACTAACTGGCAGTATGTTATACTCCTGAATGCCTACTCAGTCTGTTTTACCAATCTAGGCTTCACCAAAACCCCGGTTACATCCTGGGAAGCCAAGTCTCCCCAACCCTAACCCTAATTTGAGTCTCAGGCCTCATTTCCTTTTGGGACTGAAACGTACTGCGGTCCACAGAGTGTACCAAATGTAAGTATGGAAGACATCTTGATGCCCCACTCAGTCTGATTCAGCAAGTTAGGCTTCACCAAGGACCCGTTTCCAACCTGGGAAGCCACATCTCCCCAACCCTAACCCTAACTTGAGACTTTACCTGATTTTCTTGTTGAAATGTAACAAACCCCCATCCTCATGTTCTACTAAAAGACAGTAGGCACACAATTCATTTTGCCCTCTCAGTCTGTTTCACCATGCTTGGCTTCAGCAACACCCTGTTTCCATTCTGGGAGGCCATGTCTCCTGACCGCTAACCCTAACTTGGGTCTTAACCCTAATTTTTTCTTTGGACTGAAACATTTCCCTGTCCACATGGTGTACGAACTGGCAGTATGTTATACTACGGATGGCCTACTCAGTCTGTTTTACCAATCTAGGCTTCGCCAAAACCCTGGTTACATCCTGGGAAGCCAAGTCTCCCCAACCCTAACCCTAATTTGAGTCTCAGGCCTCATTTCCTTTTTGGACTGAAACATACCGCCCTCCAGAGAGTGTACCAAATGTCAGTATGGAAGACATCTTGATGTCCCACTCAGTCTGATTCAGCAAGTTAGGCTTCACCAAGGACCCGTTTCCAACCTGGGAAGCCACATCTCCCCAACCGTAACCCTAACTTGATACTTTACCTGATTTTCTTGTTGAAATGTAACAACCCCCCATCCTCATGTTCTACTAAAAGACAGTAGGCACACAATTCATTTTGCCCTCTCAGTCTGTTTCACCATGCTTGGCTTCAGCAACACCCTGTTTCCATTCTGGGAGGCCATGACTCCCGACCGCTAACCCTAACTTGGGTCTTAACCCTAATTTTTTCTTTGGACTGAAACATTTCCCTGTCCACATGGTGTACGAACTGGCAGTATGTTATACTACGGATGGCCTACTCAGTCTGTTTTACAAATCTAGGCTTCGCCAAAACCCTGGTTACATCCTGGGAAGCCAAGTCTCCCCAACCCTAACCCTAATTTGAGTCTCAGGCCTAATTTCCTTTTTGGACTGAAACATACCGCCGTCCACAGAGTGTACCAAATGTCAGTATGGAAGACATCTTGATGTCCCACTCAGTCTGATTCAGCAAGTTAGGCTTCACCAAGGACCCGTTTCCAACCTGGGAAGCCACATCTCCCCAACCCTAACCCTATCTTGAGACTTAACCTGATTTTCTTGTTGAACTGTAACAACCCCCCATCCTCATGTTCTACTAAAAGACAGTAGGCACACAATTCCTTTTACCCTCTCAGTCTGTTTCACCATGCTTGGCTTCAGCAACACCCTGTTTCCATTCTGGGAAGCCATGTCTCCTGACAGCTAACCCTAACTTGGGTCTTAACCCTAATTTTCTCTTTGGACTGAAACATGTCCCTGTCAACATGGTGTACTCACTGGCAGTATGTTATACTCCGGATGGCCTACTCAGTCTGTTTTACCAATCTAGGCTTCGCCAAAACCCTGGTTACATCCTGGGAAGCCAAGTCTCCCCAACCCTAACCCTAATTTGAGTCTCAGGCCTCATTTCCTTTTGGGACTGAAACGTACTGCGGTCCACAGAGTGTACCAAATGTCAGTATGGAAGACATCTTGATGTCCCACTCAGTCTGATTCAGCAAGTTAGGCTTCACCAAGGACCCGTTTCCAACCTGGCAAGCCACATCTCCCCAACCCTAACCCTAACTTGAGACTTAACCTGATTTTCTTGTGCAAATGTAACAAACCCCCATCCTCATGTTGTACTAAAAGACAGTAGGCACACAATTCCTTTGGCCCTCTCAGTCTGTTTCACCATGCTTGGCTTCAGCAACACCCTGTTTCCATTCTGGGAAGCCATGTCTCCCGACAGCTAACCCTAACTTGGGTCTTAACCCTAATTTTCTCTTTGGACTGAAACATTTCCCTGTCCACATGGTGTACTCACTGGCAGTATGTTATACTCCGGATGGCCTACTCAGTCTGTTTTACCAATCTAGGCTTCGCCAAAACCCTGGTTACATCCTGGGAAGCCAAATCTCCCCAACCCTAACCCTAATTTGAGTCTCAACCCTCATTTCCTTTTTGGACTGAAACATACCGCCGTCCACAGAGTGTACCAAATGTCAGTATGGAAGACATCTTGATGTCCCACTCAGTCTGATTCAGCAAGTTAGGCTTCACCAAGGACCCGTTTCCAACCTGGGAAGCCACATCTCCCCAATCCTAACCCTAACTTGATACTTTACCTGATTTTCTTGTTGAAATGTAACAACCCCCCATCCTCATGTTCTACTAAAAGACAGTAGGCACACAATTCATTTTGCCCTCTCAGTCTGTTTCACCATGCTTGGCTTCAGCAACACCCTGTTTCCATTCTGGGAGGCCATGTCTCCTGACCGCTAACCCTAAGTTGGGTCTTAACCCTAATTTTTTCTTTGGACTGAAACATTTCCCTGTCCACATGGTGTACTAACTGGCAGTATGTTATAATCCGGATGGCCTACTCAGTCTGTTTTACCAATCTAGGCTTCGCCAAAACCCTGGTTACATCCTGGGAAGCCAAGTCTCCCCAACCCTAACCCTAATTTGAGTCTCAGGCCTCATTTCCTTTTGGGACTGAAACATACCGCCCTCCAGAGAGTGTACCAAATGTCAGTATGGAAGACATCTTGATGTCCCACTCAGTCTGATTCAGCAAGTTAGGCTTCACCAAGGACCCGTTTCCAACCTGGGAAGCCACATCTCCACAACCCTAACCCTAACTTGATACTTTACCTGATTTTCTTGTTGAAATGTAACAACCCCCCATCCTCATGTTCTACTAAAAGACAGTAGGCACACAATTCCTTTTGCCCTCTCAGTCTGTTTCACCATGCTTGGCTTCAGCAACACCCTGTTTCCATTCTGGGAGGCCATGTCTCCTGACCGCTAACCCTAACTTGGGTCTTAACCCTAATTTTCTCTTTGGACTGAAACATTTCCCTGTCCACATGGTGTACTAACTGGCAGTATGTTATACTCCGGATGGCCTACTCAGTCTGTTTTACCAATCTAGGCTTCGCCAAAACCCTGGTTACATCCTGGGAAGCCAAGTCTCCCCAACCCTAACCCTAATTTGAGTCTCAGGCCTCATTTCCTTTTGGGACTGAAACGTACTGCGGTCCACAGAGTGTACCAAATGTCAGTATGGAAGACATCTTGATGTCCCACTCAGTCTGATTCAGCAAGTTAGGCTTCACCAAGGACCCGTTTCCAACCTGGCAAGCCACATCTCCCCAACCCTAACCCTAACTTGAGACTTAACCTGATTTTCTTGTGCAAATGTAACAAACCCCCATCCTCATGTTGTACTAAAAGACAGTAGGCACACAATTCCTTTGGCCCTCTCAGTCTGTTTCACCATGCTTGGCTTCAGCAACACCCTGTTTCCATTCTGGGAAGCCATGTCTCCCGACAGCTAACCCTAACTTGGGTCTTAACCCTAATTTTCTCTTTGGACTGAAACATTTCCCTGTCCACATGGTGTACTCACTGGCAGTATGTTATACTCCGGATGGCCTACTCAGTCTGTTTTACCAATCTAGGCTTCGCCAAAACCCTGGTTACATCCTGGGAAGCCAAATCTCCCCAACCCTAACCCTAATTTGAGTCTCAACCCTCATTTCCTTTTTGGACTGAAACATACCGCCGTCCACAGAGTGTACCAAATGTCAGTATGGAAGACATCTTGATGTCCCACTCAGTCTGATTCAGCAAGTTAGGCTTCACCAAGGACCCGTTTCCAACCTGGGAAGCCACATCTCCCCAACCCTAACCCTAACTTGAGACTTTACCTGATTTTCTTGTTGAAATGTAACAACCCCCCATCCTCATGTTCTACTAAAAGACAGTAGGCACACAATTCATTTTGCCCTCTCAGTCTGTTTCACCATGCTTGGCTTCAGCAACACCCTGTTTCCATTCTGGGAGGCCATGTCTCCTGACCGCTAACCCTAAGTTGGGTCTTAACCCTAATTTTTTCTTTGGACTGAAACATTTCCCTGTCCACATGGTGTACTAACTGGCAGTATGTTATAATCCGGATGGCCTACTCAGTCTGTTTTACCAATCTAGGCTTCGCCAAAACCCTGGTTACATCCTGGGAAGCCAAGTCTCCCCAACCCTAACCCTAATTTGAGTCTCAGGCCTCATTTCCTTTTGGGACTGAAACATACCGCCCTCCAGAGAGTGTACCAAATGTCAGTATGGAAGACATCTTGATGTCCCACTCAGTCTGATTCAGCAAGTTAGGCTTCACCAAGGACCCGTTTCCAACCTGGGAAGCCACATCTCCCCAACCCTAACCCTAACTTGATACTTTACCTGATTTTCTTGTTGAAATGTAACAACCCCCCATCCTCATGTTGTACTAAAAGACAGTAGGCACACAATTCCTTTGGCCCTCTCAGTCTGTTTCACCATGCTTGGCTTCAGCAACACCCTGTTTCCATTCTGGGAGGCCATGTCTCCTGACCGCTAACCCTAACTTGGGTCTTAACCCTAATTTTTTCTTTGGACTGAAACATTTCCCTGTCCACATGGTGTACTAACTGGCAGTATGTTATACTCCGGATGGCCTACTCAGTCTGTTTTACCAATCTAGGCTTCGCCAAAACCCTGGTTACATCCTGGGAAGCCAAGTCTCCCCAACCCTAACCCTAATTTGAGTCTCAGGCCTCATTTCCTTTTTGGACTGAAACATACCGCCGTCCACAGAGTGTACCAAATGTCAGTATGGAAGACATCTTGATGTCCCACTCAGTCTGATTCAGCAAGTTAGGCTTCACCAAGGACCCGTTTCCAACCTGGGAAGCCACATCTCCCCAACCCTAACCCTAACTTGAGACTTTACCTGATTTTCTTGTGCAAATGTAACAAACCCCCATCCTCATGTTGTACTAAAAGACAGTAGTTACACAATTCCTTTGGCCCTCTCAGTCTGTTTCACCATGCTTGGCTTCAGCAACACCCTGTTTCCATTCTGGGAGGCCATGTCTCCTGACAGCTAACCCTAACTTGGGTCTTAACCCTAATTTTCTCTTTGGACTGAAACATTTCCCTGTCCACATGGTGTACTAACTGGCAGTATGTTATACTCCTGAATGCCTACTCAGTCTGTTTTACCAATCTAGGCTTCACCAAAACCCTGGTTACATCCTGGGAAGCCAAGTCTCCCCAACCCTAACCCTAATTTGAATCTCAACCCTCATTTCCTTTTTGGACTGAAACATACCGCCGTCCACAGATTGTGCCAAATGTAAGTATGGAAGACATCTTGATGCCCCACTCAGTCTGATTCAGGAAGTTAAGCTTCACCAAGGACCCGTTTCCAACCTGGGAAGCCACATCTCCCCAACCCTAACCCTAACTTGAGACTTAACCTGATTTTCTTGTGCAAATGTAACAAACCCCCATCCTCATGTTGTACTAAAAGACAGTAGGCACACAATTCCTTTGGCCCTCTCAGTCTGTTTCACCATGCTTGGCTTCAGCAACACCCTGTTTCCATTCTGGGAAGCCATGTCTCCTGACAGCTAACCCTAACTTGGGTCTTAACCCTAATTTTCTCTTTGGACTGAAACATTTCCCTGTCCACATGGTGTACTAACTGGCAGTATGTTATACTCCTGAATGCCTACTCAGTCTGTTTTACCAATCTAGGCTTCACCAAAACCCCGGTTACATCCTGGGAAGCCAAGTCTCCCCAACCCTAACCCTAATTTGAGTCTCAGGCCTCATTTCCTTTTGGGACTGAAACGTACTGCGGTCCACAGAGTGTACCAAATGTAAGTATGGAAGACAGCTTGATGCCCCACTCAGTCTGATTCAGCAAGTTAGGCTTCACCAAGGACCCGTTTCCAACCTGGGAAGCCACATCTCCCCAACCCTAACCCTAACTTGAGACTTTACCTGATTTTCTTGTTGAAATGTAACAAACCCCCATCCTCATGTTCTACTAAAAGACAGTAGGCACACAATTCATTTTGCCCTCTCAGTCTGTTTCACCATGCTTGGCTTCAGCAACACCCTGTTTCCATTCTGGGAGGCCATGTCTCCTGACCGCTAACCCTAACTTGGGTCTTAACCCTAATTTTTTCTTTGGACTGAAACATTTCCCTGTCCACATGGTGTACGAACTGGCAGTATGTTATACTACGGATGGCCTACTCAGTCTGTTTTACCAATCTAGGCTTCGCCAAAACCCTGGTTACATCCTGGGAAGCCAAGTCTCCCCAACCCTAACCCTAATTTGAGTCTCAGGCCTAATTTCCTTTTTGGACTGAAACATACCGCCCTCCAGAGAGTGTACCAAATGTCAGTATGGAAGACATCTTGATGTCCCACTCAGTCTGATTCAGCAAGTTAGGCTTCACCAAGGACCCGTTTCCAACCTGGGAAGCCACATCTCCCCAACCCTAACCCTAACTTGATACTTTACCTGATTTTCTTGTTGAAATGTAACAACCCCCCATCCTCATGTTCTACTAAAAGACAGTAGGCACACAATTCATTTTGCCCTCTCAGTCTGTTTCACCATGCTTGGCTTCAGCAACACCCTGTTTCCATTCTGGGAGGCCATGACTCCCGACCGCTAACCCTAACTTGGGTCTTAACCCTAATTTTTTCTTTGGACTGAAACATTTCCCTGTCCACATGGTGTACGAACTGGCAGTATGTTATACTACGGATGGCCTACTCAGTCTGTTTTACCAATCTAGGCTTCGCCAAAACCCTGGTTACATCCTGGGAAGCCAAGTCTCCCCAACCCTAACCCTAATTTGAGTCTCAGGCCTAATTTCCTTTTTGGACTGAAACATACCGCCGTCCACAGAGTGTACCAAATGTCAGTATGGAAGACATCTTGATGTCCCACTCAGTCTGATTCAGCAAGTTAGGCTTCACCAAGGACCCGTTTCCAACCTGGGAAGCCACATCTCCCCAACCCTAACCCTATCTTGAGACTTAACCTGATTTTCTTGTTGAACTGTAACAACCCCCCATCCTCATGTTCTACTAAAAGACAGTAGGCACACAATTCCTTTTACCCTCTCAGTCTGTTTCACCATGCTTGGCTTCAGCAACACCCTGTTTCCATTCTGGGAAGCCATGTCTCCTGACAGCTAACCCTAACTTGGGTCTTAACCCTAATTTTCTCTTTGGACTGAAACATGTCCCTGTCAACATGGTGTACTCACTGGCAGTATGTTATACTCCGGATGGCCTACTCAGTCTGTTTTACCAATCTAGGCTTCGCCAAAACCCTGGTTACATCCTGGGAAGCCAAGTCTCCCCAACCCTAACCCTAATTTGAGTCTCAGGCCTCATTTCCTTTTGGGACTGAAACATACCGCCGTCCACAGAGTGTACCAAATGTCAGTATGGAAGACATCTTGATGTCCCACTCAGTCTGATTCAGCAAGTTAGGCTTCACCAAGGACCCGTTTCCAACCTGGCAAGCCACATCTCCCCAACCCTAACCCTAACTTGAGACTTAACCTGATTTTCTTGTGCTAATGTAACAAACCCCCATCCTCATGTTGTATTAAAAGACAGTAGGCACACAATTCCTTTGGCCCTCTCAGTCTGTTTCACCATGCTTGGCTTCAGCAACACCCTGTTTCCATTCTGGAAAGCCATGTCTCCTGACAGCTAACCCTAACTTGGGTCTTAACCCTAATTTTCTCTTTGGACTGAAACATTTCCCTGTCCACATGGTGTACTAACTGGCAGTATGTTATACTCCGGATGGCCTACTCAGTCTGTTTTACCAATCTAGGCTTCGCCAAAACCCTGGTTACATCCTGGGAAGCCAAGTCTCCCCAACCCTAACCCTAATTTGAGTCTCAGGCCTCATTTCCTTTTGGGACTGAAACGTACTGCGGTCCACAGAGTGTACCAAATGTCAGTATGGAAGACATCTTGATGTCCCTCTCAGTCTGATTCAGCAAGTTAGGCTTCACCAAGGACCCGTTTCCAACCTGGCAAGCCACATCTCCCCAACCCTAACCCTAACTTGAGACTTAACCTGATTTTCTTGTGCAAATGTAACAAACCCCCATCCTCATGTTGTACTAAAAGACAGTAGGCACACAATTCCTTTGGCCCTCTCAGTCTGTTTCACCATGCTTGGCTTCAGCAACACCCTGTTTCCATTCTGGGAAGCCATGTCTCCCGACAGCTAACCCTAACTTGGGTCTTAACCCTAATTTTCTCTTTGGACTGAAACATTTCCCTGTCCACATGGTGTACCCACTGGCAGTATGTTATACTCCGGATGGCCTACTCAGTCTGTTTTACCAATCTAGGCTTCGCCAAAACCCTGGTTACATCCTGGGAAGCCAAATCTCCCCAACCCTAACCCTAATTTGAGTCTCAACCCTCATTTCCTTTTTGGACTGAAACATACCGCCGTCCACAGAGTGTACCAAATGTCAGTATGGAAGACATCTTGATGTCCCACTCAGTCTGATTCAGCAAGTTAGGCTTCACCAAGGACCCGTTTCCAACCTGGGAAGCCACATCTCCCCAACCCTAACCCTAACTTGAGACTTAACCTGATTTTCTTGTGCAAATGTAACAAACCCCCATCCTCATGTTGTACTAAAAGACAGTAGGCACACAATTCCTTTGGCCCTCTCAGTCTGTTTCACCATGCTTGGCTTCAGCAACACCCTGTTTCCATTCTGGGAAGCCATGTCTCCTGACAGCTAACCCTAACTTGGGTCTTAACCCTAATTTTCTCTTTGGACTGAAACATTTCCCTGTCCACATGGTGTACGAACTGGCAGTATGTTATACTACGGATGGCCTACTCAGTCTGTTTTACAAATCTAGGCTTCGCCAAAACCCTGGTTACATCCTGGGAAGCCAAGTCTCCCCAACCCTAACCCTAATTTGAGTCTCAGGCCTAATTTCCTTTTTGGACTGAAACATGCCGCCGTCCACAGAGTGTACCAAATGTCAGTATGGAAGACATCTTGATGTCCCACTCAGTCTGATTCAGCAAGTTAGGCTTCACCAAGGACCCGTTTCCAACCTGGGAAGCCACATCTCCCCAACCCTAACCCTAACTTGAGACTTTACCTGATTTTCTTGTGCAAATGTAACAAACCCCCATCCTCATGTTGTACTAAAAGACAGTAGGCACACAATTCCTTTGGCCCTCTCAGTCTGTTTCACCATGCTTGGCTTCAGCAACACCCTGTTTCCATTCTGGGAAGCCATGTCTCCTGACAGCTAACCCTAACTTGGGTCTTAACCCTAATTTTCTCTTTGGACTGAAACATTTCCCTGTCCACATGGTGTACTAACTGGCAGTATGTTATACTCCTGAATGCCTACTCAGTCTGTTTTACCAATCTAGGCTTCACCAAAACCCCGGTTACATCCTGGGAAGCCAAGTCTCCCCAACCCTAACCCTAATTTGAGTCTCAGGCCTCATTTCCTTTTGGGACTGAAACGTACTGCTGTCCACAGAGTGTACCAAATGTAAGTATGGAAGACATCTTGATGCCCCACTCAGTCTGATTCAGCAAGTTAGGCTTCACCAAGGACCCGTTTCCAACCTGGGAAGCCACATCTCCCCAACCCTAACCCTAGCTTGAGACTTTACCTGATTTTCTTGTTGAAATGTAACAACCCCCCATCCTCATGTTCTACTAAAAGACAGTAGGCACACAATTCATTTTGCCCTCTCAGTCTGTTTCACCATGCTTGGCTTCAGCAACACCCTGTTTCCATTCTGGGAGGCCATGTCTCCTGACCGCTAACCCTAAGTTGGGTCTTAACCCTAATTTTTTCTTTGGACTGAAACATTTCCCTGTCCACATGGTGTACTAACTGGCAGTATGTTATACTCCGGATGGCCTACTCAGTCTGTTTTACCAATCTAGGCTTCGCCAAAACCCTGGTTACATCCTGGGAAGCCAAGTCTCCCCAACCCTAACCCTAATTTGAGTCTCAGGCCTCATTTCCTTTTGGGACTGAAACATACCGCCCTCCAGAGAGTGTACCAAATGTCAGTATGGAAGACATCTTGATGTCCCACTCAGTCTGATTCAGCAAGTTAGGCTTCACCAAGGACCCGTTTCCAACCTGGGAAGCCACATCTCCCCAACCCTAACCCTAACTTGATACTGTACCTGATTTTCTTGTTGAAATGTAACAACCCCCCATCCTCATGTTCTACTAAAAGACAGTAGGCACACAATTCCTTTTGCCCTCTCAGTCTGTTTCACCATGCTTGGCTTCAGCAACACCCTGTTTCCATTCTGGGAGGCCATGTCTCCTGACCGCTAACCCTAACTTGGGTCTTAACCCTAATTTTTTCTTTGGACTGAAACATTTCCCTGTCCACATGGTGTACGAACTGGCAGTATGTTATACTACGGATGGCCTACTCAGTCTGTTTTACCAATCTAGGCTTCGCCAAAACCCTGGTTACATCCTGGGAAGCCAAGTCTCCCCAACCCTAACCCTAATTTGAGTCTCAGGCCTCATTTCCTTTTTGGACTGAAACATACCGCCGTCCACAGAGTGTACCAAATGTCAGTATGGAAGACATCTTGATGTCCCACTCAGTCTGATTCAGCAAGTTAGGCTTCACCAAGGACCCGTTTCCAACCTGGGAAGCCACATCTCCCCAACCCTAACCCTAACTTGAGACTTTACCTGATTTTCTTGTGCAAATGTAACAAACCCCCATCCTCATGTTGTACTAAAAGACAGTAGGTACACAATTCCTTTGGCCCTCTCAGTCTGTTTCACCATGCTTGGCTTCAGCAACACCCTGTTTCCATTCTGGGAGGCCATGTCTCCTGACAGCTAACCCTAACTTGGGTCTTAACCCTAATTTTCTCTTTGGACTGAAACATTTCCCTGTCCACATGGTGTACTAACTGGCAGTATGTTATACTCCTGAATGCCTACTCAGTCTGTTTTACCAATCTAGGCTTCACCAAAACCCTGGTTACATCCTGGGAAGCCAAGTCTCCCCAACCCTAACCCTAATTTGAATCTCAACCCTCATTTCCTTTTTGGACTGAAACATACCGCCGTCCACAGATTGTGCCAAATGTAAGTATGGAAGACATCTTGATGCCCCACTCAGTCTGATTCAGGAAGTTAAGCTTCACCAAGGACCCGTTTCCAACCTGGGAAGCCACATCTCCCCAACCCTAACCCTAACTTGAGACTTAACCTGATTTTCTTGTGCAAATGTAACAAACCCCCATCCTCATGTTGTACTAAAAGACAGTAGGCACACAATTCCTTTGGCCCTCTCAGTCTGTTTCACCATGCTTGGCTTCAGCAACACCCTGTTTCCATTCTGGAAAGCCATGTCTCCTGACAGCTAACCCTAACTTGGGTCTTAACCCTAATTTTCTCTTTGGACTGAAACATTTCCCTGTCCACATGGTGTACTAACTGGCAGTATGTTATACTCCGGATGGCCTACTCAGTCTGTTTTACCAATCTAGGCTTCGCCAAAACCCTGGTTACATCCTGGGAAGCCAAGTCTCCCCAACCCTAACCCTAATTTGAGTCTCAGGCCTCATTTCCTTTTGGGACTGAAACGTACTGCGGTCCACAGAGTGTACCAAATGTCAGTATGGAAGACATCTTGATGTCCCTCTCAGTCTGATTCAGCAAGTTAGGCTTCACCAAGGACCCGTTTCCAACCTGGCAAGCCACATCTCCCCAACCCTAACCCTAACTTGAGACTTAACCTGATTTTCTTGTGCAAATGTAACAAACCCCCATCCTCATGTTGTACTAAAAGACAGTAGGCACACAATTCCTTTGGCCCTCTCAGTCTGTTTCACCATGCTTGGCTTCAGCAACACCCTGTTTCCATTCTGGGAAGCCATGTCTCCCGACAGCTAACCCTAACTTGGGTCTTAACCCTAATTTTCTCTTTGGACTGAAACATTTCCCTGTCCACATGGTGTACCCACTGGCAGTATGTTATACTCCGGATGGCCTACTCAGTCTGTTTTACCAATCTAGGCTTCGCCAAAACCCTGGTTACATCCTGGGAAGCCAAATCTCCCCAACCCTAACCCTAATTTGAGTCTCAACCCTCATTTCCTTTTTGGACTGAAACATACCGCCGTCCACAGAGTGTACCAAATGTCAGTATGGAAGACATCTTGATGTCCCACTCAGTCTGATTCAGCAAGTTAGGCTTCACCAAGGACCCGTTTCCAACCTGGGAAGCCACATCTCCCCAACCCTAACCCTAACTTGAGACTTAACCTGATTTTCTTGTGCAAATGTAACAAACCCCCATCCTCATGTTGTACTAAAAGACAGTAGGCACACAATTCCTTTGGCCCTCTCAGTCTGTTTCACCATGCTTGGCTTCAGCAACACCCTGTTTCCATTCTGGGAAGCCATGTCTCCTGACAGCTAACCCTAACTTGGGTCTTAACCCTAATTTTCTCTTTGGACTGAAACATTTCCCTGTCCACATGGTGTACGAACTGGCAGTATGTTGTACTACGGATGGCCTACTCAGTCTGTTTTACAAATCTAGGCTTCGCCAAAACCCTGGTTACATCCTGGGAAGCCAAGTCTCCCCAACCCTAACCCTAATTTGAGTCTCAGGCCTAATTTCCTTTTTGGACTGAAACATGCCGCCGTCCACAGAGTGTACCAAATGTCAGTATGGAAGACATCTTGATGTCCCACTCAGTCTGATTCAGCAAGTTAGGCTTCACCAAGGACCCGTTTCCAACCTGGGAAGCCACATCTCCCCAACCCTAACCCTAACTTGAGACTTTACCTGATTTTCTTGTGCAAATGTAACAAACCCCCATCCTCATGTTGTACTAAAAGACAGTAGGCACACAATTCCTTTGGCCCTCTCAGTCTGTTTCACCATGCTTGGCTTCAGCAACACCCTGTTTCCATTCTGGGAAGCCATGTCTCCTGACAGCTAACCCTAACTTGGGTCTTAACCCTAATTTTCTCTTTGGACTGAAACATTTCCCTGTCCACATGGTGTACTAACTGGCAGTATGTTATACTCCTGAATGCCTACTCAGTCTGTTTTACCAATCTAGGCTTCACCAAAACCCCGGTTACATCCTGGGAAGCCAAGTCTCCCCAACCCTAACCCTAATTTGAGTCTCAGGCCTCATTTCCTTTTGGGACTGAAACGTACTGCTGTCCACAGAGTGTACCAAATGTAAGTATGGAAGACATCTTGATGCCCCACTCAGTCTGATTCAGCAAGTTAGGCTTCACCAAGGACCCGTTTCCAACCTGGGAAGCCACATCTCCCCAACCCTAACCCTAACTTGAGACTTTACCTGATTTTCTTGTTGAAATGTAACAACCCCCCATCCTCATGTTCTACTAAAAGACAGTAGGCACACAATTCATTTTGCCCTCTCAGTCTGTTTCACCATGCTTGGCTTCAGCAACACCCTGTTTCCATTCTGGGAGGCCATGTCTCCTGACCGCTAACCCTAAGTTGGGTCTTAACCCTAATTTTTTCTTTGGACTGAAACATTTCCCTGTCCACATGGTGTACTAACTGGCAGTATGTTATACTCCGGATGGCCTACTCAGTCTGTTTTACCAATCTAGGCTTCGCCAAAACCCTGGTTACATCCTGGGAAGCCAAGTCTCCCCAACCCTAACCCTAATTTGAGTCTCAGGCCTCATTTCCTTTTGGGACTGAAACATACCGCCCTCCAGAGAGTGTACCAAATGTCAGTATGGAAGACATCTTGATGTCCCACTCAGTCTGATTCAGCAAGTTAGGCTTCACCAAGGACCCGTTTCCAACCTGGGAAGCCACATCTCCCCAACCCTAACCCTAACTTGATACTGTACCTGATTTTCTTGTTGAAATGTAACAACCCCCCATCCTCATGTTCTACTAAAAGACAGTAGGCACACAATTCCTTTTGCCCTCTCAGTCTGTTTCACCATGCTTGGCTTCAGCAACACCCTGTTTCCATTCTGGGAGGCCATGTCTCCTGACCGCTAACCCTAACTTGGGTCTTAACCCTAATTTTTTCTTTGGACTGAAACATTTCCCTGTCCACATGGTGTACGAACTGGCAGTATGTTATACTACGGATGGCCTACTCAGTCTGTTTTACCAATCTAGGCTTCGCCAAAACCCTGGTTACATCCTGGGAAGCCAAGTCTCCCCAACCCTAACCCTAATTTGAGTCTCAGGCCTCATTTCCTTTTTGGACTGAAACATACCGCCGTCCACAGAGTGTACCAAATGTCAGTATGGAAGACATCTTGATGTCCCACTCAGTCTGATTCAGCAAGTTAGGCTTCACCAAGGACCCGTTTCCAACCTGGGAAGCCACATCTCCCCAACCCTAACCCTAACTTGAGACTTTACCTGATTTTCTTGTGCAAATGTAACAAACCCCCATCCTCATGTTGTACTAAAAGACAGTAGGTACACAATTCCTTTGGCCCTCTCAGTCTGTTTCACCATGCTTGGCTTCAGCAACACCCTGTTTCCATTCTGGGAGGCCATGTCTCCTGACAGCTAACCCTAACTTGGGTCTTAACCCTAATTTTCTCTTTGGACTGAAACATTTCCCTGTCCACATGGTGTACTAACTGGCAGTATGTTATACTCCTGAATGCCTACTCAGTCTGTTTTACCAATCTAGGCTTCACCAAAACCCTGGTTACATCCTGGGAAGCCAAGTCTCCCCAACCCTAACCCTAATTTGAATCTCAACCCTCATTTCCTTTTTGGACTGAAACATACCGCCGTCCACAGATTGTGCCAAATGTAAGTATGGAAGACATCTTGATGCCCCACTCAGTCTGATTCAGGAAGTTAAGCTTCACCAAGGACCCGTTTCCAACCTGGGAAGCCACATCTCCCCAACCCTAACCCTAACTTGAGACTTAACCTGATTTTCTTGTGCAAATGTAACAAACCCCCATCCTCATGTTGTACTAAAAGACAGTAGGCACACAATTCCTTTGGCCCTCTCAGTCTGTTTCACCATGCTTGGCTTCAGCAACACCCTGTTTCCATTCTGGGAAGCCATGTCTCCTGACAGCTAACCCTAACTTGGGTCTTAACCCTAATTTTCTCTTTGGACTGAAACATTTCCCTGTCCACATGGTGTACTAACTGGCAGTATGTTATACTCCTGAATGCCTACTCAGTCTGTTTTACCAATCTAGGCTTCACCAAAACCCCGGTTACATCCTGGGAAGCCAAGTCTCCCCAACCCTAACCCTAATTTGAGTCTCAGGCCTCATTTCCTTTTGGGACTGAAACGTACTGCGGTCCACAGAGTGTACCAAATGTAAGTATGGAAGACATCTTGATGCCCCACTCAGTCTGATTCAGCAAGTTAGGCTTCACCAAGGACCCGTTTCCAACCTGGGAAGCCACATCTCCCCAACCCTAACCCTAACTTGAGACTTTACCTGATTTTCTTGTTGAAATGTAACAACCCCCCATCCTCATGTTCTACTAAAAGACAGTAGGCACACAATTCATTTTGCCCTCTCAGTCTGTTTCACCATGCTTGGCTTCAGCAACACCCTGTTTCCATTCTGGGAGGCCATGTCTCCTGACAGCTAACCCTAAGTTGGGTCTTAACCCTAATTTTTTCTTTGGACTGAAACATTTCCCTGTCCACATGGTGTACGAACTGGCAGTATGTTATACTCCGGATGGCCTACTCCGTCTGTTTTACCAATCTAGGCTTCGCCAAAACCCTGGTTACATCCTGGGAAGCCAAGTCTCCCCAACCCTAACCCTAATTTGAGTCTCAGGCCTAATTTCCTTTTTGGACTGAAACATACCGCCCTCCAGAGAGTGTACCAAATGTCAGTATGGAAGACATCTTGATGTCCCACTCAGTCTGATTCAGCAAGTTAGGCTTCACCAAGGACCCGTTTCCAACCTGGCAAGCCACATCTCCCCAACCCTAACCCTAACTTGAGACTTAACCTGATTTTCTTGTGCAAATGTAACAAACCCCCATCCTCATGTTGTACTAAAAGACAGTAGGCACACAATTCCTTTGGCCCTCTCAGTCTGTTTCACCATGCTTGGCTTCAGCAACACCCTGTTTCCATTCTGGGAAGCCATGTCTCCCGACAGCTAACCCTAACTTGGGTCTTAACCCTAATTTTCTCTTTGGACTGAAACATTTCCCTGTCCACATGGTGTACTCACTGGCAGTATGTTATACTCCGGATGGCCTACTCAGTCTGTTTTACCAATCTAGGCTTCGCCAAAACCCTGGTTACATCCTGGGAAGCCAAATCTCCCCAACCCTAACCCTAATTTGAGTCTCAGGCCTCATTTCCTTTTTGGACTGAAACATACCGCCGTCCACAGAGTGTACCAAATGTCAGTATGGAAGACATCTTGATGTCCCACTCAGTCTGATTCAGCAAGTTAGGCTTCACCAAGGACCCGTTTCCAACCTGGGAAGCCACATCTCCCCAACCCTAACCCTAACTTGAGACTTAACCTGATTTTCTTGTGCAAATGTAACAAACCCCCATCCTCATGTTGTACTAAAAGACAGTAGGCACACAATTCCTTTGGCCCTCTCAGTCTGTTTCACCATGCTTGGCTTCAGCAACACCCTGTTTCCATTCTGGGAAGCCATGTCTCCTGACAGCTAACCCTAACTTGGGTCTTAACCCTAATTTTCTCTTTGGACTGAAACATTTCCCTGTCCACATGGTGTACGAACTGGCAGTATGTTATACTACGGATGGCCTACTCAGTCTGTTTTACAAATCTAGGCTTCGCCAAAACCCTGGTTACATCCTGGGAAGCCAAGTCTCCCCAACCCTAACCCTAATTTGAGTCTCAGGCCTCATTTCCTTTTTGGACTGAAACATGCCGCCGTCCACAGAGTGTACCAAATGTCAGTATGGAAGACATCTTGATGTCCCACTCAGTCTGATTCAGCAAGTTAGGCTTCACCAAGGACCCGTTTCCAACCTGGGAAGCCACATCTCCCCAACCCTAACCCTAACTTGAGACTTTACCTGATTTTCTTGTGCAAATGTAACAAACCCCCATCCTCATGTTGTACTAAAAGACAGTAGGCACACAATTCCTTTGGCCCTCTCAGTCTGTTTCATCATGCTTGGCTTCAGCAACACCCTGTTTCCATTCTGGGAAGCCATGTCTCCTGACAGCTAACCCTAACTTGGGTCTTAACCCTAATTTTCTCTTTGGACTGAAACATTTCCCTGTCCACATGGTGTACTAACTGGCAGTATGTTATACTCCTGAATGCCTACTCAGTCTGTTTTACCAATCTAGGCTTCACCAAAACCCCGGTTACATCCTGGGAAGCCAAGTCTCCCCAACCCTAACCCTAATTTGAGTCTCAGGCCTCATTTCCTTTTGGGACTGAAACGTACTGCTGTCCACAGAGTGTACCAAATGTAAGTATGGAAGACATCTTGATGCCCCACTCAGTCTGATTCAGCAAGTTAGGCTTCACCAAGGACCCGTTTCCAACCTGGGAAGCCACATCTCCCCAACCCTAACCCTAACTTGAGACTTTACCTGATTTTCTTGTTGAAATGTAACAACCCCCCATCCTCATGTTCTACTAAAAGACAGTAGGCACACAATTCATTTTGCCCTCTCAGTCTGTTTCACCATGCTTGGCTTCAGCAACACCCTGTTTCCATTCTGGGAGGCCATGTCTCCTGACCGCTAACCCTAAGTTGGGTCTTAACCCTAATTTTTTCTTTGGACTGAAACATTTCCCTGTCCACATGGTGTACTAACTGGCAGTATGTTATACTCCGGATGGCCTACTCAGTCTGTTTTACCAATCTAGGCTTCGCCAAAACCCTGGTTACATCCTGGGAAGCCAAGTCTCCCCAACCCTAACCCTAATTTGAGTCTCAGGCCTAATTTCCTTTTTGGACTGAAACATACCGCCCTCCAGAGAGTGTACCAAATGTCAGTATGGAAGACATCTTGATGTCCCACTCAGTCTGATTCAGCAAGTTAGGCTTCACCAAGGACCCGTTTCCAACCTGGGAAGCCACATCTCCCCAACCCTAACCCTAACTTGATACTGTACCTGATTTTCTTGTTGAAATGTAACAACCCCCCATCCTCATGTTCTACTAAAAGACAGTAGGCACACAATTCCTTTTGCCCTCTCAGTCTGTTTCACCATGCTTGGCTTCAGCAACACCCTGTTTCCATTCTGGGAGGCCATGTCTCCTGACCGCTAACCCTAACTTGGGTCTTAACCCTAATTTTTTCTTTGGACTGAAACATTTCCCTGTCCACATGGTGTACGAACTGGCAGTATGTTATACTACGGATGGCCTACTCAGTCTGTTTTACCAATCTAGGCTTCGCCAAAACCCTGGTTACATCCTGGGAAGCCAAGTCTCCCCAACCCTAACCCTAATTTGAGTCTCAGGCCTCATTTCCTTTTTGGACTGAAACATACCGCCGTCCACAGAGTGTACCAAATGTCAGTATGGAAGACATCTTGATGTCCCACTCAGTCTGATTCAGCAAGTTAGGCTTCACCAAGGACCCGTTTCCAACCTGGGAAGCCACATCTCCCCAACCCTAACCCTAACTTGAGACTTTACCTGATTTTCTTGTGCAAATGTAACAAACCCCCATCCTCATGTTGTACTAAAAGACAGTAGGTACACAATTCCTTTGGCCCTCTCAGTCTGTTTCACCATGCTTGGCTTCAGCAACACCCTGTTTCCATTCTGGGAGGCCATGTCTCCTGACAGCTAACCCTAACTTGGGTCTTAACCCTAATTTTCTCTTTGGACTGAAACATTTCCCTGTCCACATGGTGTACTAACTGGCAGTATGTTATACTCCTGAATGCCTACTCAGTCTGTTTTACCAATCTAGGCTTCACCAAAACCCTGGTTACATCCTGGGAAGCCAAGTCTCCCCAACCCTAACCCTAATTTGAATCTCAACCCTCATTTCCTTTTTGGACTGAAACATACCGCCGTCCACAGATTGTGCCAAATGTAAGTATGGAAGACATCTTGATGCCCCACTCAGTCTGATTCAGGAAGTTAAGCTTCACCAAGGACCCGTTTCCAACCTGGGAAGCCACATCTCCCCAACCCTAACCCTAACTTGAGACTTAACCTGATTTTCTTGTGCAAATGTAACAAACCCCCATCCTCATGTTGTACTAAAAGACAGTAGGCACACAATTCCTTTGGCCCTCTCAGTCTGTTTCACCATGCTTGGCTTCAGCAACACCCTGTTTCCATTCTGGGAAGCCATGTCTCCTGACAGCTAACCCTAACTTGGGTCTTAACCCTAATTTTCTCTTTGGACTGAAACATTTCCCTGTCCACATGGTGTACTAACTGGCAGTATGTTATACTCCTGAATGCCTACTCAGTCTGTTTTACCAATCTAGGCTTCACCAAAACCCCGGTTACATCCTGGGAAGCCAAGTCTCCCCAACCCTAACCCTAATTTGAGTCTCAGGCCTCATTTCCTTTTGGGACTGAAACGTACTGCGGTCCACAGAGTGTACCAAATGTAAGTATGGAAGACATCTTGATGCCCCACTCAGTCTGATTCAGCAAGTTAGGCTTCACCAAGGACCCGTTTCCAACCTGGGAAGCCACATCTCCCCAACCCTAACCCTAACTTGAGACTTTACCTGATTTTCTTGTTGAAATGTAACAACCCCCCATCCTCATGTTCTACTAAAAGACAGTAGGCACACAATTCATTTTGCCCTCTCAGTCTGTTTCACCATGCTTGGCTTCAGCAACACCCTGTTTCCATTCTGGGAGGCCATGTCTCCTGACCGCTAACCCTAAGTTGGGTCTTAACCCTAATTTTTTCTTTGGACTGAAACATTTCCCTGTCCACATGGTGTACGAACTGGCAGTATGTTATACTCCGGATGGCCTACTCCGTCTGTTTTACCAATCTAGGCTTCGCCAAAACCCTGGTTACATCCTGGGAAGCCAAGTCTCCCCAACCCTAACCCTAATTTGAGTCTCAGGCCTAATTTCCTTTTTGGACTGAAACATACCGCCCTCCAGAGAGTGTACCAAATGTCAGTATGGAAGACATCTTGATGTCCCACTCAGTCTGATTCAGCAAGTTAGGCTTCACCAAGGACCCGTTTCCAACCTGGGAAGCCACATCTCCCCAACCCTAACCCTAACTTGATACTTTACCTGATTTTCTTGTTGAAATGTAACAACCCCCCATCCTCATGTTCTACTAAAAGACAGTAGGCACACAATTCATTTTGCCCTCTCAGTCTGTTTCACCATGCTTGGCTTCAGCAACACCCTGTTTCCATTCTGGGAGGCCATGTCTCCCGACCGCTAACCCTAACTTGGGTCTTAACCCTAATTTTTTCTTTGGACTGAAACATTTCCCTGTCCACATGGTGTACGAACTGGCAGTATGTTATACTACGGATGGCCTACTCAGTCTGTTTTACCAATCTAGGCTTCGCCAAAACCCTGGTTACATCCTGGGAAGCCAAGTCTCCCCAACCCTAACCCTAATTTGAGTCTCAGGCCTCATTTCCTTTTGGGACTGAAACATACCGCCGTCCACAGAGTGTACCAAATGTCAGTATGGAAGACATCTTGATGTCCCACTCAGTCTGATTCAGCAAGTTAGGCTTCACCAAGGACCCGTTTCCAACCTGGGAAGCCACATCTCCCCAACCCTAACCCTATCTTGAGACTTTACCTGATTTTCTTGTTGAACTGTAACAACCCCCCATCCTCATGTTCTACTAAAAGACAGTAGGCACACAATTCCTTTTACCCTCTCAGTCTGTTTCACCATGCTTGGCTTCAGCAACACCCTGTTTCCATTCTGGGAAGCCATGTCTCCTGACAGCTAACCCTAACTTGGGTCTTAACCCTAATTTTCTCTTTGGACTGAAACATGTCCCTGTCAACATGGTGTACTCACTGGCAGTATGTTATACTCCGGATGGCCTACTCAGTCTGTTTTACCAATCTAGGCTTCGCCAAAACCCTGGTTACATCCTGGGAAGCCAAGTCTCCCCAACCCTAACCCTAATTTGAGTCTCAGGCCTCATTTCCTTTTGGGACTGAAACATACCGCCGTCCACAGAGTGTACCAAATGTCAGTATGGAAGACATCTTGATGTCCCACTCAGTCTGATTCAGCAAGTTAGGCTTCACCAAGGACCCGTTTCCAACCTGGCAAGCCACATCTCCCCAACCCTAACCCTAACTTGAGACTTAACCTGATTTTCTTGTGCTAATGTAACAAACCCCCATCCTCATGTTGTACTAAAAGACAGTAGGCACACAATTCCTTTGGCCCTCTCAGTCTGTTTCACCATGCTTGGCTTCAGCAACACCCTGTTTCCATTCTGGAAAGCCATGTCTCCTGACAGCTAACCCTAACTTGGGTCTTAACCCTAATTTTCTCTTTGGACTGAAACATTTCCCTGTCCACATGGTGTACTAACTGGCAGTATGTTATACTCCGGATGGCCTACTCAGTCTGTTTTACCAATCTAGGCTTCGCCAAAACCCTGGTTACATCCTGGGAAGCCAAGTCTCCCCAACCCTAACCCTAATTTGAGTCTCAGGCCTCATTTCCTTTTTGGACTGAAACATACCGCCGTCCACAGAGTGTACCAAATGTCAGTATGGAAGACATCTTGATGTCCCACTCAGTCTGATTCAGCAAGTTAGGCTTCACCAAGGACCCGTTTCCAACCTGGGAAGCCACATCTCCCCAACCCTAACCCTAACTTGAGACTTTACCTGATTTTCTTGTGCAAATGTAACAAACCCCCATCCTCATGTTGTACTAAAAGACAGTAGGTACACAATTCCTTTGGCCCTCTCAGTCTGTTTCACCATGCTTGGCTTCAGCAACACCCTGTTTCCATTCTGGGAGGCCATGTCTCCTGACAGCTAACCCTAACTTGGGTCTTAACCCTAATTTTCTCTTTGGACTGAAACATTTCCCTGTCCACATGGTGTACTAACTGGCAGTATGTTATACTCCTGAATGCCTACTCAGTCTGTTTTACCAATCTAGGCTTCACCAAAACCCTGGTTACATCCTGGGAAGCCAAGTCTCCCCAACCCTAACCCTAATTTGAATCTCAACCCTCATTTCCTTTTTGGACTGAAACATACCGCCGTCCACAGATTGTGCCAAATGTAAGTATGGAAGACATCTTGATGCCCCACTCAGTCTGATTCAGGAAGTTAAGCTTCACCAAGGACCCGTTTCCAACCTGGGAAGCCACATCTCCCCAACCCTAACCCTAACTTGAGACTTAACCTGATTTTCTTGTGCAAATGTAACAAACCCCCATCCTCATGTTGTACTAAAAGACAGTAGGCACACAATTCCTTTGGCCCTCTCAGTCTGTTTCACCATGCTTGGCTTCAGCAACACCCTGTTTCCATTCTGGAAAGCCATGTCTCCTGACAGCTAACCCTAACTTGGGTCTTAACCCTAATTTTCTCTTTGGACTGAAACATTTCCCTGTCCACATGGTGTACTAACTGGCAGTATGTTATACTCCGGATGGCCTACTCAGTCTGTTTTACCAATCTAGGCTTCGCCAAAACCCTGGTTACATCCTGGGAAGCCAAGTCTCCCCAACCCTAACCCTAATTTGAGTCTCAGGCCTCATTTCCTTTTGGGACTGAAACGTACTGCGGTCCACAGAGTGTACCAAATGTCAGTATGGAAGACATCTTGATGTCCCTCTCAGTCTGATTCAGCAAGTTAGGCTTCACCAAGGACCCGTTTCCAACCTGGCAAGCCACATCTCCCCAACCCTAACCCTAACTTGAGACTTAACCTGATTTTCTTGTGCAAATGTAACAAACCCCCATCCTCATGTTGTACTAAAAGACAGTAGGCACACAATTCCTTTGGCCCTCTCAGTCTGTTTCACCATGCTTGGCTTCAGCAACACCCTGTTTCCATTCTGGGAAGCCATGTCTCCCGACAGCTAACCCTAACTTGGGTCTTAACCCTAATTTTCTCTTTGGACTGAAACATTTCCCTGTCCACATGGTGTACCCACTGGCAGTATGTTATACTCCGGATGGCCTACTCAGTCTGTTTTACCAATCTAGGCTTCGCCAAAACCCTGGTTACATCCTGGGAAGCCAAATCTCCCCAACCCTAACCCTAATTTGAGTCTCAACCCTCATTTCCTTTTTGGACTGAAACATACCGCCGTCCACAGAGTGTACCAAATGTCAGTATGGAAGACATCTTGATGTCCCACTCAGTCTGATTCAGCAAGTTAGGCTTCACCAAGGACCCGTTTCCAACCTGGGAAGCCACATCTCCCCAACCCTAACCCTAACTTGAGACTTAACCTGATTTTCTTGTGCAAATGTAACAAACCCCCATCCTCATGTTGTACTAAAAGACAGTAGGCACACAATTCCTTTGGCCCTCTCAGTCTGTTTCACCATGCTTGGCTTCAGCAACACCCTGTTTCCATTCTGGGAAGCCATGTCTCCTGACAGCTAACCCTAACTTGGGTCTTAACCCTAATTTTCTCTTTGGACTGAAACATTTCCCTGTCCACATGGTGTACGAACTGGCAGTATGTTGTACTACGGATGGCCTACTCAGTCTGTTTTACAAATCTAGGCTTCGCCAAAACCCTGGTTACATCCTGGGAAGCCAAGTCTCCCCAACCCTAACCCTAATTTGAGTCTCAGGCCTAATTTCCTTTTTGGACTGAAACATGCCGCCGTCCACAGAGTGTACCAAATGTCAGTATGGAAGACATCTTGATGTCCCACTCAGTCTGATTCAGCAAGTTAGGCTTCACCAAGGACCCGTTTCCAACCTGGGAAGCCACATCTCCCCAACCCTAACCCTAACTTGAGACTTTACCTGATTTTCTTGTGCAAATGTAACAAACCCCCATCCTCATGTTGTACTAAAAGACAGTAGGCACACAATTCCTTTGGCCCTCTCAGTCTGTTTCACCATGCTTGGCTTCAGCAACACCCTGTTTCCATTCTGGGAAGCCATGTCTCCTGACAGCTAACCCTAACTTGGGTCTTAACCCTAATTTTCTCTTTGGACTGAAACATTTCCCTGTCCACATGGTGTACTAACTGGCAGTATGTTATACTCCTGAATGCCTACTCAGTCTGTTTTACCAATCTAGGCTTCACCAAAACCCCGGTTACATCCTGGGAAGCCAAGTCTCCCCAACCCTAACCCTAATTTGAGTCTCAGGCCTCATTTCCTTTTGGGACTGAAACGTACTGCTGTCCACAGAGTGTACCAAATGTAAGTATGGAAGACATCTTGATGCCCCACTCAGTCTGATTCAGCAAGTTAGGCTTCACCAAGGACCCGTTTCCAACCTGGGAAGCCACATCTCCCCAACCCTAACCCTAACTTGAGACTTTACCTGATTTTCTTGTTGAAATGTAACAACCCCCCATCCTCATGTTCTACTAAAAGACAGTAGGCACACAATTCATTTTGCCCTCTCAGTCTGTTTCACCATGCTTGGCTTCAGCAACACCCTGTTTCCATTCTGGGAGGCCATGTCTCCTGACCGCTAACCCTAAGTTGGGTCTTAACCCTAATTTTTTCTTTGGACTGAAACATTTCCCTGTCCACATGGTGTACTAACTGGCAGTATGTTATACTCCGGATGGCCTACTCAGTCTGTTTTACCAATCTAGGCTTCGCCAAAACCCTGGTTACATCCTGGGAAGCCAAGTCTCCCCAACCCTAACCCTAATTTGAGTCTCAGGCCTCATTTCCTTTTGGGACTGAAACATACCGCCCTCCAGAGAGTGTACCAAATGTCAGTATGGAAGACATCTTGATGTCCCACTCAGTCTGATTCAGCAAGTTAGGCTTCACCAAGGACCCGTTTCCAACCTGGGAAGCCACATCTCCCCAACCCTAACCCTAACTTGATACTGTACCTGATTTTCTTGTTGAAATGTAACAACCCCCCATCCTCATGTTCTACTAAAAGACAGTAGGCACACAATTCCTTTTGCCCTCTCAGTCTGTTTCACCATGCTTGGCTTCAGCAACACCCTGTTTCCATTCTGGGAGGCCATGTCTCCTGACCGCTAACCCTAACTTGGGTCTTAACCCTAATTTTTTCTTTGGACTGAAACATTTCCCTGTCCACATGGTGTACGAACTGGCAGTATGTTATACTACGGATGGCCTACTCAGTCTGTTTTACCAATCTAGGCTTCGCCAAAACCCTGGTTACATCCTGGGAAGCCAAGTCTCCCCAACCCTAACCCTAATTTGAGTCTCAGGCCTCATTTCCTTTTTGGACTGAAACATACCGCCGTCCACAGAGTGTACCAAATGTCAGTATGGAAGACATCTTGATGTCCCACTCAGTCTGATTCAGCAAGTTAGGCTTCACCAAGGACCCGTTTCCAACCTGGGAAGCCACATCTCCCCAACCCTAACCCTAACTTGAGACTTTACCTGATTTTCTTGTGCAAATGTAACAAACCCCCATCCTCATGTTGTACTAAAAGACAGTAGGTACACAATTCCTTTGGCCCTCTCAGTCTGTTTCACCATGCTTGGCTTCAGCAACACCCTGTTTCCATTCTGGGAGGCCATGTCTCCTGACAGCTAACCCTAACTTGGGTCTTAACCCTAATTTTCTCTTTGGACTGAAACATTTCCCTGTCCACATGGTGTACTAACTGGCAGTATGTTATACTCCTGAATGCCTACTCAGTCTGTTTTACCAATCTAGGCTTCACCAAAACCCTGGTTACATCCTGGGAAGCCAAGTCTCCCCAACCCTAACCCTAATTTGAATCTCAACCCTCATTTCCTTTTTGGACTGAAACATACCGCCGTCCACAGATTGTGCCAAATGTAAGTATGGAAGACATCTTGATGCCCCACTCAGTCTGATTCAGGAAGTTAAGCTTCACCAAGGACCCGTTTCCAACCTGGGAAGCCACATCTCCCCAACCCTAACCCTAACTTGAGACTTAACCTGATTTTCTTGTGCAAATGTAACAAACCCCCATCCTCATGTTGTACTAAAAGACAGTAGGCACACAATTCCTTTGGCCCTCTCAGTCTGTTTCACCATGCTTGGCTTCAGCAACACCCTGTTTCCATTCTGGGAAGCCATGTCTCCTGACAGCTAACCCTAACTTGGGTCTTAACCCTAATTTTCTCTTTGGACTGAAACATTTCCCTGTCCACATGGTGTACTAACTGGCAGTATGTTATACTCCTGAATGCCTACTCAGTCTGTTTTACCAATCTAGGCTTCACCAAAACCCCGGTTACATCCTGGGAAGCCAAGTCTCCCCAACCCTAACCCTAATTTGAGTCTCAGGCCTCATTTCCTTTTGGGACTGAAACGTACTGCGGTCCACAGAGTGTACCAAATGTAAGTATGGAAGACATCTTGATGCCCCACTCAGTCTGATTCAGCAAGTTAGGCTTCACCAAGGACCCGTTTCCAACCTGGGAAGCCACATCTCCCCAACCCTAACCCTAACTTGAGACTTTACCTGATTTTCTTGTTGAAATGTAACAACCCCCCATCCTCATGTTCTACTAAAAGACAGTAGGCACACAATTCATTTTGCCCTCTCAGTCTGTTTCACCATGCTTGGCTTCAGCAACACCCTGTTTCCATTCTGGGAGGCCATGTCTCCTGACAGCTAACCCTAAGTTGGGTCTTAACCCTAATTTTTTCTTTGGACTGAAACATTTCCCTGTCCACATGGTGTACGAACTGGCAGTATGTTATACTCCGGATGGCCTACTCCGTCTGTTTTACCAATCTAGGCTTCGCCAAAACCCTGGTTACATCCTGGGAAGCCAAGTCTCCCCAACCCTAACCCTAATTTGAGTCTCAGGCCTAATTTCCTTTTTGGACTGAAACATACCGCCCTCCAGAGAGTGTACCAAATGTCAGTATGGAAGACATCTTGATGTCCCACTCAGTCTGATTCAGCAAGTTAGGCTTCACCAAGGACCCGTTTCCAACCTGGCAAGCCACATCTCCCCAACCCTAACCCTAACTTGAGACTTAACCTGATTTTCTTGTGCAAATGTAACAAACCCCCATCCTCATGTTGTACTAAAAGACAGTAGGCACACAATTCCTTTGGCCCTCTCAGTCTGTTTCACCATGCTTGGCTTCAGCAACACCCTGTTTCCATTCTGGGAAGCCATGTCTCCCGACAGCTAACCCTAACTTGGGTCTTAACCCTAATTTTCTCTTTGGACTGAAACATTTCCCTGTCCACATGGTGTACTCACTGGCAGTATGTTATACTCCGGATGGCCTACTCAGTCTGTTTTACCAATCTAGGCTTCGCCAAAACCCTGGTTACATCCTGGGAAGCCAAATCTCCCCAACCCTAACCCTAATTTGAGTCTCAGGCCTCATTTCCTTTTTGGACTGAAACATACCGCCGTCCACAGAGTGTACCAAATGTCAGTATGGAAGACATCTTGATGTCCCACTCAGTCTGATTCAGCAAGTTAGGCTTCACCAAGGACCCGTTTCCAACCTGGGAAGCCACATCTCCCCAACCCTAACCCTAACTTGAGACTTAACCTGATTTTCTTGTGCAAATGTAACAAACCCCCATCCTCATGTTGTACTAAAAGACAGTAGGCACACAATTCCTTTGGCCCTCTCAGTCTGTTTCACCATGCTTGGCTTCAGCAACACCCTGTTTCCATTCTGGGAAGCCATGTCTCCTGACAGCTAACCCTAACTTGGGTCTTAACCCTAATTTTCTCTTTGGACTGAAACATTTCCCTGTCCACATGGTGTACGAACTGGCAGTATGTTATACTACGGATGGCCTACTCAGTCTGTTTTACAAATCTAGGCTTCGCCAAAACCCTGGTTACATCCTGGGAAGCCAAGTCTCCCCAACCCTAACCCTAATTTGAGTCTCAGGCCTAATTTCCTTTTTGGACTGAAACATGCCGCCGTCCACAGAGTGTACCAAATGTCAGTATGGAAGACATCTTGATGTCCCACTCAGTCTGATTCAGCAAGTTAGGCTTCACCAAGGACCCGTTTCCAACCTGGGAAGCCACATCTCCCCAACCCTAACCCTAACTTGAGACTTTACCTGATTTTCTTGTGCAAATGTAACAAACCCCCATCCTCATGTTGTACTAAAAGACAGTAGGCACACAATTCCTTTGGCCCTCTCAGTCTGTTTCATCATGCTTGGCTTCAGCAACACCCTGTTTCCATTCTGGGAAGCCATGTCTCCTGACAGCTAACCCTAACTTGGGTCTTAACCCTAATTTTCTCTTTGGACTGAAACATTTCCCTGTCCACATGGTGTACTAACTGGCAGTATGTTATACTCCTGAATGCCTACTCAGTCTGTTTTACCAATCTAGGCTTCACCAAAACCCCGGTTACATCCTGGGAAGCCAAGTCTCCCCAACCCTAACCCTAATTTGAGTCTCAGGCCTCATTTCCTTTTGGGACTGAAACGTACTGCTGTCCACAGAGTGTACCAAATGTAAGTATGGAAGACATCTTGATGCCCCACTCAGTCTGATTCAGCAAGTTAGGCTTCACCAAGGACCCGTTTCCAACCTGGGAAGCCACATCTCCCCAACCCTAACCCTAACTTGAGACTTTACCTGATTTTCTTGTTGAAATGTAACAACCCCCCATCCTCATGTTCTACTAAAAGACAGTAGGCACACAATTCATTTTGCCCTCTCAGTCTGTTTCACCATGCTTGGCTTCAGCAACACCCTGTTTCCATTCTGGGAGGCCATGTCTCCTGACCGCTAACCCTAAGTTGGGTCTTAACCCTAATTTTTTCTTTGGACTGAAACATTTCCCTGTCCACATGGTGTACTAACTGGCAGTATGTTATACTCCGGATGGCCTACTCAGTCTGTTTTACCAATCTAGGCTTCGCCAAAACCCTGGTTACATCCTGGGAAGCCAAGTCTCCCCAACCCTAACCCTAATTTGAGTCTCAGGCCTAATTTCCTTTTTGGACTGAAACATACCGCCCTCCAGAGAGTGTACCAAATGTCAGTATGGAAGACATCTTGATGTCCCACTCAGTCTGATTCAGCAAGTTAGGCTTCACCAAGGACCCGTTTCCAACCTGGGAAGCCACATCTCCCCAACCCTAACCCTAACTTGATACTGTACCTGATTTTCTTGTTGAAATGTAACAACCCCCCATCCTCATGTTCTACTAAAAGACAGTAGGCACACAATTCCTTTTGCCCTCTCAGTCTGTTTCACCATGCTTGGCTTCAGCAACACCCTGTTTCCATTCTGGGAGGCCATGTCTCCTGACCGCTAACCCTAACTTGGGTCTTAACCCTAATTTTTTCTTTGGACTGAAACATTTCCCTGTCCACATGGTGTACGAACTGGCAGTATGTTATACTACGGATGGCCTACTCAGTCTGTTTTACCAATCTAGGCTTCGCCAAAACCCTGGTTACATCCTGGGAAGCCAAGTCTCCCCAACCCTAACCCTAATTTGAGTCTCAGGCCTCATTTCCTTTTTGGACTGAAACATACCGCCGTCCACAGAGTGTACCAAATGTCAGTATGGAAGACATCTTGATGTCCCACTCAGTCTGATTCAGCAAGTTAGGCTTCACCAAGGACCCGTTTCCAACCTGGGAAGCCACATCTCCCCAACCCTAACCCTAACTTGAGACTTTACCTGATTTTCTTGTGCAAATGTAACAAACCCCCATCCTCATGTTGTACTAAAAGACAGTAGGTACACAATTCCTTTGGCCCTCTCAGTCTGTTTCACCATGCTTGGCTTCAGCAACACCCTGTTTCCATTCTGGGAGGCCATGTCTCCTGACAGCTAACCCTAACTTGGGTCTTAACCCTAATTTTCTCTTTGGACTGAAACATTTCCCTGTCCACATGGTGTACTAACTGGCAGTATGTTATACTCCTGAATGCCTACTCAGTCTGTTTTACCAATCTAGGCTTCACCAAAACCCTGGTTACATCCTGGGAAGCCAAGTCTCCCCAACCCTAACCCTAATTTGAATCTCAACCCTCATTTCCTTTTTGGACTGAAACATACCGCCGTCCACAGATTGTGCCAAATGTAAGTATGGAAGACATCTTGATGCCCCACTCAGTCTGATTCAGGAAGTTAAGCTTCACCAAGGACCCGTTTCCAACCTGGGAAGCCACATCTCCCCAACCCTAACCCTAACTTGAGACTTAACCTGATTTTCTTGTGCAAATGTAACAAACCCCCATCCTCATGTTGTACTAAAAGACAGTAGGCACACAATTCCTTTGGCCCTCTCAGTCTGTTTCACCATGCTTGGCTTCAGCAACACCCTGTTTCCATTCTGGGAAGCCATGTCTCCTGACAGCTAACCCTAACTTGGGTCTTAACCCTAATTTTCTCTTTGGACTGAAACATTTCCCTGTCCACATGGTGTACTAACTGGCAGTATGTTATACTCCTGAATGCCTACTCAGTCTGTTTTACCAATCTAGGCTTCACCAAAACCCCGGTTACATCCTGGGAAGCCAAGTCTCCCCAACCCTAACCCTAATTTGAGTCTCAGGCCTCATTTCCTTTTGGGACTGAAACGTACTGCGGTCCACAGAGTGTACCAAATGTAAGTATGGAAGACATCTTGATGCCCCACTCAGTCTGATTCAGCAAGTTAGGCTTCACCAAGGACCCGTTTCCAACCTGGGAAGCCACATCTCCCCAACCCTAACCCTAACTTGAGACTTTACCTGATTTTCTTGTTGAAATGTAACAACCCCCCATCCTCATGTTCTACTAAAAGACAGTAGGCACACAATTCATTTTGCCCTCTCAGTCTGTTTCACCATGCTTGGCTTCAGCAACACCCTGTTTCCATTCTGGGAGGCCATGTCTCCTGACCGCTAACCCTAAGTTGGGTCTTAACCCTAATTTTTTCTTTGGACTGAAACATTTCCCTGTCCACATGGTGTACGAACTGGCAGTATGTTATACTCCGGATGGCCTACTCCGTCTGTTTTACCAATCTAGGCTTCGCCAAAACCCTGGTTACATCCTGGGAAGCCAAGTCTCCCCAACCCTAACCCTAATTTGAGTCTCAGGCCTAATTTCCTTTTTGGACTGAAACATACCGCCCTCCAGAGAGTGTACCAAATGTCAGTATGGAAGACATCTTGATGTCCCACTCAGTCTGATTCAGCAAGTTAGGCTTCACCAAGGACCCGTTTCCAACCTGGGAAGCCACATCTCCCCAACCCTAACCCTAACTTGATACTTTACCTGATTTTCTTGTTGAAATGTAACAACCCCCCATCCTCATGTTCTACTAAAAGACAGTAGGCACACAATTCATTTTGCCCTCTCAGTCTGTTTCACCATGCTTGGCTTCAGCAACACCCTGTTTCCATTCTGGGAGGCCATGTCTCCCGACCGCTAACCCTAACTTGGGTCTTAACCCTAATTTTTTCTTTGGACTGAAACATTTCCCTGTCCACATGGTGTACGAACTGGCAGTATGTTATACTACGGATGGCCTACTCAGTCTGTTTTACCAATCTAGGCTTCGCCAAAACCCTGGTTACATCCTGGGAAGCCAAGTCTCCCCAACCCTAACCCTAATTTGAGTCTCAGGCCTCATTTCCTTTTGGGACTGAAACATACCGCCGTCCACAGAGTGTACCAAATGTCAGTATGGAAGACATCTTGATGTCCCACTCAGTCTGATTCAGCAAGTTAGGCTTCACCAAGGACCCGTTTCCAACCTGGGAAGCCACATCTCCCCAACCCTAACCCTATCTTGAGACTTTACCTGATTTTCTTGTTGAACTGTAACAACCCCCCATCCTCATGTTCTACTAAAAGACAGTAGGCACACAATTCCTTTTACCCTCTCAGTCTGTTTCACCATGCTTGGCTTCAGCAACACCCTGTTTCCATTCTGGGAAGCCATGTCTCCTGACAGCTAACCCTAACTTGGGTCTTAACCCTAATTTTCTCTTTGGACTGAAACATGTCCCTGTCAACATGGTGTACTCACTGGCAGTATGTTATACTCCGGATGGCCTACTCAGTCTGTTTTACCAATCTAGGCTTCGCCAAAACCCTGGTTACATCCTGGGAAGCCAAGTCTCCCCAACCCTAACCCTAATTTGAGTCTCAGGCCTCATTTCCTTTTGGGACTGAAACATACCGCCGTCCACAGAGTGTACCAAATGTCAGTATGGAAGACATCTTGATGTCCCACTCAGTCTGATTCAGCAAGTTAGGCTTCACCAAGGACCCGTTTCCAACCTGGCAAGCCACATCTCCCCAACCCTAACCCTAACTTGAGACTTAACCTGATTTTCTTGTGCTAATGTAACAAACCCCCATCCTCATGTTGTACTAAAAGACAGTAGGCACACAATTCCTTTGGCCCTCTCAGTCTGTTTCACCATGCTTGGCTTCAGCAACACCCTGTTTCCATTCTGGAAAGCCATGTCTCCTGACAGCTAACCCTAACTTGGGTCTTAACCCTAATTTTCTCTTTGGACTGAAACATTTCCCTGTCCACATGGTGTACTAACTGGCAGTATGTTATACTCCGGATGGCCTACTCAGTCTGTTTTACCAATCTAGGCTTCGCCAAAACCCTGGTTACATCCTGGGAAGCCAAGTCTCCCCAACCCTAACCCTAATTTGAGTCTCAGGCCTCATTTCCTTTTGGGACTGAAACGTACTGCGGTCCACAGAGTGTACCAAATGTCAGTATGGAAGACATCTTGATGTCCCACTCAGTCTGATTCAGCAAGTTAGGCTTCACCAAGGACCCGTTTCCAACCTGGGAAGCCACATCTCCCCAACCCTAACCCTAACTTGAGACTTAACCTGATTTTCTTGTGCAAATGTAACAAACCCCCATCCTCATGTTGTACTAAAAGACAGTAGGCACACAATTCCTTTGGCCCTCTCAGTCTGTTTCACCATGCTTGGCTTCAGCAACACCCTGTTTCCATTCTGGGAAGCCATGTCTCCTGACAGCTAACCCTAACTTGGGTCTTAACCCTAATTTTCTCTTTGGACTGAAACATTTCCCTGTCCACATGGTGTACGAACTGGCAGTATGTTATACTACGGATGGCCTACTCAGTCTGTTTTACAAATCTAGGCTTCGCCAAAACCCTGGTTACATCCTGGGAAGCCAAGTCTCCCCAACCCTAACCCTAATTTGAGTCTCAGGCCTAATTTCCTTTTTGGACTGAAACATGCCGCCGTCCACAGAGTGTACCAAATGTCAGTATGGAAGACATCTTGATGTCCCACTCAGTCTGATTCAGCAAGTTAGGCTTCACCAAGGACCCGTTTCCAACCTGGGAAGCCACATCTCCCCAACCCTAACCCTAACTTGAGACTTTACCTGATTTTCTTGTTGAAATGTAACAACCCCCCATCCTCATGTTCTACTAAAAGACAGTAGGCACACAATTCATTTTGCCCTCTCAGTCTGTTTCACCATGCTTGGCTTCAGCAACACCCTGTTTCCATTCTGGGAGGCCATGTCTCCTGACAGCTAACCCTAAGTTGGGTCTTAACCCTAATTTTTTCTTTGGACTGAAACATTTCCCTGTCCACATGGTGTACGAACTGGCAGTATGTTATACTCCGGATGGCCTACTCCGTCTGTTTTACCAATCTAGGCTTCGCCAAAACCCTGGTTACATCCTGGGAAGCCAAGTCTCCCCAACCCTAACCCTAATTTGAGTCTCAGGCCTAATTTCCTTTTTGGACTGAAACATACCGCCCTCCAGAGAGTGTACCAAATGTCAGTATGGAAGACATCTTGATGTCCCACTCAGTCTGATTCAGCAAGTTAGGCTTCACCAAGGACCCGTTTCCAACCTGGCAAGCCACATCTCCCCAACCCTAACCCTAACTTGAGACTTAACCTGATTTTCTTGTGCAAATGTAACAAACCCCCATCCTCATGTTGTACTAAAAGACAGTAGGCACACAATTCCTTTGGCCCTCTCAGTCTGTTTCACCATGCTTGGCTTCAGCAACACCCTGTTTCCATTCTGGGAAGCCATGTCTCCCGACAGCTAACCCTAACTTGGGTCTTAACCCTAATTTTCTCTTTGGACTGAAACATTTCCCTGTCCACATGGTGTACTCACTGGCAGTATGTTATACTCCGGATGGCCTACTCAGTCTGTTTTACCAATCTAGGCTTCGCCAAAACCCTGGTTACATCCTGGGAAGCCAAATCTCCCCAACCCTAACCCTAATTTGAGTCTCAGGCCTCATTTCCTTTTTGGACTGAAACATACCGCCGTCCACAGAGTGTACCAAATGTCAGTATGGAAGACATCTTGATGTCCCACTCAGTCTGATTCAGCAAGTTAGGCTTCACCAAGGACCCGTTTCCAACCTGGGAAGCCACATCTCCCCAACCCTAACCCTAACTTGAGACTTAACCTGATTTTCTTGTGCAAATGTAACAAACCCCCATCCTCATGTTGTACTAAAAGACAGTAGGCACACAATTCCTTTGGCCCTCTCAGTCTGTTTCACCATGCTTGGCTTCAGCAACACCCTGTTTCCATTCTGGGAAGCCATGTCTCCTGACAGCTAACCCTAACTTGGGTCTTAACCCTAATTTTCTCTTTGGACTGAAACATTTCCCTGTCCACATGGTGTACGAACTGGCAGTATGTTATACTACGGATGGCCTACTCAGTCTGTTTTACAAATCTAGGCTTCGCCAAAACCCTGGTTACATCCTGGGAAGCCAAGTCTCCCCAACCCTAACCCTAATTTGAGTCTCAGGCCTAATTTCCTTTTTGGACTGAAACATGCCGCCGTCCACAGAGTGTACCAAATGTCAGTATGGAAGACATCTTGATGTCCCACTCAGTCTGATTCAGCAAGTTAGGCTTCACCAAGGACCCGTTTCCAACCTGGGAAGCCACATCTCCCCAACCCTAACCCTAACTTGAGACTTTACCTGATTTTCTTGTGCAAATGTAACAAACCCCCATCCTCATGTTGTACTAAAAGACAGTAGGCACACAATTCCTTTGGCCCTCTCAGTCTGTTTCATCATGCTTGGCTTCAGCAACACCCTGTTTCCATTCTGGGAAGCCATGTCTCCTGACAGCTAACCCTAACTTGGGTCTTAACCCTAATTTTCTCTTTGGACTGAAACATTTCCCTGTCCACATGGTGTACTAACTGGCAGTATGTTATACTCCTGAATGCCTACTCAGTCTGTTTTACCAATCTAGGCTTCACCAAAACCCCGGTTACATCCTGGGAAGCCAAGTCTCCCCAACCCTAACCCTAATTTGAGTCTCAGGCCTCATTTCCTTTTGGGACTGAAACGTACTGCTGTCCACAGAGTGTACCAAATGTAAGTATGGAAGACATCTTGATGCCCCACTCAGTCTGATTCAGCAAGTTAGGCTTCACCAAGGACCCGTTTCCAACCTGGGAAGCCACATCTCCCCAACCCTAACCCTAACTTGAGACTTTACCTGATTTTCTTGTTGAAATGTAACAACCCCCCATCCTCATGTTCTACTAAAAGACAGTAGGCACACAATTCATTTTGCCCTCTCAGTCTGTTTCACCATGCTTGGCTTCAGCAACACCCTGTTTCCATTCTGGGAGGCCATGTCTCCTGACCGCTAACCCTAAGTTGGGTCTTAACCCTAATTTTTTCTTTGGACTGAAACATTTCCCTGTCCACATGGTGTACTAACTGGCAGTATGTTATACTCCGGATGGCCTACTCAGTCTGTTTTACCAATCTAGGCTTCGCCAAAACCCTGGTTACATCCTGGGAAGCCAAGTCTCCCCAACCCTAACCCTAATTTGAGTCTCAGGCCTAATTTCCTTTTTGGACTGAAACATACCGCCCTCCAGAGAGTGTACCAAATGTCAGTATGGAAGACATCTTGATGTCCCACTCAGTCTGATTCAGCAAGTTAGGCTTCACCAAGGACCCGTTTCCAACCTGGGAAGCCACATCTCCCCAACCCTAACCCTAACTTGATACTGTACCTGATTTTCTTGTTGAAATGTAACAACCCCCCATCCTCATGTTCTACTAAAAGACAGTAGGCACACAATTCCTTTTGCCCTCTCAGTCTGTTTCACCATGCTTGGCTTCAGCAACACCCTGTTTCCATTCTGGGAGGCCATGTCTCCTGACCGCTAACCCTAACTTGGGTCTTAACCCTAATTTTTTCTTTGGACTGAAACATTTCCCTGTCCACATGGTGTACGAACTGGCAGTATGTTATACTACGGATGGCCTACTCAGTCTGTTTTACCAATCTAGGCTTCGCCAAAACCCTGGTTACATCCTGGGAAGCCAAGTCTCCCCAACCCTAACCCTAATTTGAGTCTCAGGCCTCATTTCCTTTTTGGACTGAAACATACCGCCGTCCACAGAGTGTACCAAATGTCAGTATGGAAGACATCTTGATGTCCCACTCAGTCTGATTCAGCAAGTTAGGCTTCACCAAGGACCCGTTTCCAACCTGGGAAGCCACATCTCCCCAACCCTAACCCTAACTTGAGACTTTACCTGATTTTCTTGTGCAAATGTAACAAACCCCCATCCTCATGTTGTACTAAAAGACAGTAGGTACACAATTCCTTTGGCCCTCTCAGTCTGTTTCACCATGCTTGGCTTCAGCAACACCCTGTTTCCATTCTGGGAGGCCATGTCTCCTGACAGCTAACCCTAACTTGGGTCTTAACCCTAATTTTCTCTTTGGACTGAAACATTTCCCTGTCCACATGGTGTACTAACTGGCAGTATGTTATACTCCTGAATGCCTACTCAGTCTGTTTTACCAATCTAGGCTTCACCAAAACCCTGGTTACATCCTGGGAAGCCAAGTCTCCCCAACCCTAACCCTAATTTGAATCTCAACCCTCATTTCCTTTTTGGACTGAAACATACCGCCGTCCACAGATTGTGCCAAATGTAAGTATGGAAGACATCTTGATGCCCCACTCAGTCTGATTCAGGAAGTTAAGCTTCACCAAGGACCCGTTTCCAACCTGGGAAGCCACATCTCCCCAACCCTAACCCTAACTTGAGACTTAACCTGATTTTCTTGTGCAAATGTAACAAACCCCCATCCTCATGTTGTACTAAAAGACAGTAGGCACACAATTCCTTTGGCCCTCTCAGTCTGTTTCACCATGCTTGGCTTCAGCAACACCCTGTTTCCATTCTGGGAAGCCATGTCTCCTGACAGCTAACCCTAACTTGGGTCTTAACCCTAATTTTCTCTTTGGACTGAAACATTTCCCTGTCCACATGGTGTACTAACTGGCAGTATGTTATACTCCTGAATGCCTACTCAGTCTGTTTTACCAATCTAGGCTTCACCAAAACCCCGGTTACATCCTGGGAAGCCAAGTCTCCCCAACCCTAACCCTAATTTGAGTCTCAGGCCTCATTTCCTTTTGGGACTGAAACGTACTGCGGTCCACAGAGTGTACCAAATGTAAGTATGGAAGACATCTTGATGCCCCACTCAGTCTGATTCAGCAAGTTAGGCTTCACCAAGGACCCGTTTCCAACCTGGGAAGCCACATCTCCCCAACCCTAACCCTAACTTGAGACTTTACCTGATTTTCTTGTTGAACTGTAACAACCCCCCATCCTCATGTTCTACTAAAAGACAGTAGGCACACAATTCCTTTTACCCTCTCAGTCTGTTTCACCATGCTTGGCTTCAGCAACACCCTGTTTCCATTCTGGGAAGCCATGTCTCCTGACAGCTAACCCTAACTTGGGTCTTAACCCTAATTTTCTCTTTGGACTGAAACATGTCCCTGTCAACATGGTGTACTCACTGGCAGTATGTTATACTCCGGATGGCCTACTCAGTCTGTTTTACCAATCTAGGCTTCGCCAAAACCCTGGTTACATCCTGGGAAGCCAAGTCTCCCCAACCCTAACCCTAATTTGAGTCTCAGGCCTCATTTCCTTTTGGGACTGAAACATACCGCCGTCCACAGAGTGTACCAAATGTCAGTATGGAAGACATCTTGATGTCCCACTCAGTCTGATTCAGCAAGTTAGGCTTCACCAAGGACCCGTTTCCAACCTGGCAAGCCACATCTCCCCAACCCTAACCCTAACTTGAGACTTAACCTGATTTTCTTGTGCTAATGTAACAAACCCCCATCCTCATGTTGTACTAAAAGACAGTAGGCACACAATTCCTTTGGCCCTCTCAGTCTGTTTCACCATGCTTGGCTTCAGCAACACCCTGTTTCCATTCTGGAAAGCCATGTCTCCTGACAGCTAACCCTAACTTGGGTCTTAACCCTAATTTTCTCTTTGGACTGAAACATTTCCCTGTCCACATGGTGTACTAACTGGCAGTATGTTATACTCCGGATGGCCTACTCAGTCTGTTTTACCAATCTAGGCTTCGCCAAAACCCTGGTTACATCCTGGGAAGCCAAGTCTCCCCAACCCTAACCCTAATTTGAGTCTCAGGCCTCATTTCCTTTTGGGACTGAA
Organism: Heloderma suspectum; assembly: GCF_057233095.1. NCBI lineage: Eukaryota > Metazoa > Chordata > Lepidosauria > Squamata > Helodermatidae > Heloderma > Heloderma suspectum. Next base: position 150,075,238 of record NC_139461.1, read on the forward strand.
ACGTACTGCGGTCCACAGAGTGTACCAAATGTCAGTATGGAAGACATCTTGATGTCCCACTCAGTCTGATTCAGCAAGTTAGGCTTCACCAAGGACCCGTTTCCAACCTGGGAAGCCACATCTCCCCAACCCTAACCCTAACTTGATACTTTACCTGATTTTCTTGTTGAAATGTAACAACCCCCCATCCTCATGTTCTACTAAAAGACAGTAGGCACACAATTCATTTTGCCCTCTCAGTCTGTTTCACCATGCTTGGCTTCAGCAACACCCTGTTTCCATTCTGGGAGGCCATGTCTCCCGACCGCTAACCCTAACTTGGGTCTTAACCCTAATTTTTTCTTTGGACTGAAACATTTCCCTGTCCACATGGTGTACGAACTGGCAGTATGTTATACTACGGATGGCCTACTCAGTCTGTTTTACCAATCTAGGCTTCGCCAAAACCCTGGTTACATCCTGGGAAGCCAAGTCTCCCCAACCCTAACCCTAATTTGAGTCTCAGGCCTCATTTCCTTTTGGGACTGAAACATACCGCCGTCCACAGAGTGTACCAAATGTCAGTATGGAAGACATCTTGATGTCCCACTCAGTCTGATTCAGCAAGTTAGGCTTCACCAAGGACCCGTTTCCAACCTGGGAAGCCACATCTCCCCAACCCTAACCCTATCTTGAGACTTTACCTGATTTTCTTGTTGAACTGTAACAACCCCCCATCCTCATGTTCTACTAAAAGACAGTAGGCACACAATTCCTTTTACCCTCTCAGTCTGTTTCACCATGCTTGGCTTCAGCAACACCCTGTTTCCATTCTGGGAAGCCATGTCTCCTGACAGCTAACCCTAACTTGGGTCTTAACCCTAATTTTCTCTTTGGACTGAAACATGTCCCTGTCAACATGGTGTACTCACTGGCAGTATGTTATACTCCGGATGGCCTACTCAGTCTGTTTTACCAATCTAGGCTTCGCCAAAACCCTGGTTACATCCTGGGAAGCCAAGTCTCCCCAACCCTAACCCTAATTTGAGTCTCAGGCCTCATTTCCTTTTGGGACTGAAACATACCGCCGTCCACAGAGTGTACCAAATGTCAGTATGGAAGACATCTTGATGTCCCACTCAGTCTGATTCAGCAAGTTAGGCTTCACCAAGGACCCGTTTCCAACCTGGCAAGCCACATCTCCCCAACCCTAACCCTAACTTGAGACTTAACCTGATTTTCTTGTGCTAATGTAACAAACCCCCATCCTCATGTTGTACTAAAAGACAGTAGGCACACAATTCCTTTGGCCCTCTCAGTCTGTTTCACCATGCTTGGCTTCAGCAACACCCTGTTTCCATTCTGGAAAGCCATGTCTCCTGACAGCTAACCCTAACTTGGGTCTTAACCCTAATTTTCTCTTTGGACTGAAACATTTCCCTGTCCACATGGTGTACTAACTGGCAGTATGTTATACTCCGGATGGCCTACTCAGTCTGTTTTACCAATCTAGGCTTCGCCAAAACCCTGGTTACATCCTGGGAAGCCAAGTCTCCCCAACCCTAACCCTAATTTGAGTCTCAGGCCTCATTTCCTTTTGGGACTGAAACGTACTGCGGTCCACAGAGTGTACCAAATGTCAGTATGGAAGACATCTTGATGTCCCACTCAGTCTGATTCAGCAAGTTAGGCTTCACCAAGGACCCGTTTCCAACCTGGGAAGCCACATCTCCCCAACCCTAACCCTAACTTGAGACTTAACCTGATTTTCTTGTGCAAATGTAACAAACCCCCATCCTCATGTTGTACTAAAAGACAGTAGGCACACAATTCCTTTGGCCCTCTCAGTCTGTTTCACCATGCTTGGCTTCAGCAACACCCTGTTTCCATTCTGGGAAGCCATGTCTCCTGACAGCTAACCCTAACTTGGGTCTTAACCCTAATTTTCTCTTTGGACTGAAACATTTCCCTGTCCACATGGTGTACGAACTGGCAGTATGTTATACTACGGATGGCCTACTCAGTCTGTTTTACAAATCTAGGCTTCGCCAAAACCCTGGTTACATCCTGGGAAGCCAAGTCTCCCCAACCCTAACCCTAATTTGAGTCTCAGGCCTAATTTCCTTTTTGGACTGAAACATGCCGCCGTCCACAGAGTGTACCAAATGTCAGTATGGAAGACATCTTGATGTCCCACTCAGTCTGATTCAGCAAGTTAGGCTTCACCAAGGACCCGTTTCCAACCTGGGAAGCCACATCTCCCCAACCCTAACCCTAACTTGAGACTTTACCTGATTTTCTTGTTGAAATGTAACAACCCCCCATCCTCATGTTCTACTAAAAGACAGTAGGCACACAATTCATTTTGCCCTCTCAGTCTGTTTCACCATGCTTGGCTTCAGCAACACCCTGTTTCCATTCTGGGAGGCCATGTCTCCTGACCGCTAACCCTAAGTTGGGTCTTAACCCTAATTTTTTCTTTGGACTGAAACATTTCCCTGTCCACATGGTGTACTAACTGGCAGTATGTTATAATCCGGATGGCCTACTCAGTCTGTTTTACCAATCTAGGCTTCGCCAAAACCCTGGTTACATCCTGGGAAGCCAAGTCTCCCCAACCCTAACCCTAATTTGAGTCTCAGGCCTCATTTCCTTTTGGGACTGAAACATACCGCCCTCCAGAGAGTGTACCAAATGTCAGTATGGAAGACATCTTGATGTCCCACTCAGTCTGATTCAGCAAGTTAGGCTTCACCAAGGACCCGTTTCCAACCTGGGAAGCCACATCTCCCCAACCCTAACCCTAACTTGATACTTTACCTGATTTTCTTGTTGAAATGTAACAACCCCCCATCCTCATGTTGTACTAAAAGACAGTAGGCACACAATTCCTTTGGCCCTCTCAGTCTGTTTCACCATGCTTGGCTTCAGCAACACCCTGTTTCCATTCTGGGAGGCCATGTCTCCTGACCGCTAACCCTAACTTGGGTCTTAACCCTAATTTTTTCTTTGGACTGAAACATTTCCCTGTCCACATGGTGTACTAACTGGCAGTATGTTATACTCCGGATGGCCTACTCAGTCTGTTTTACCAATCTAGGCTTCGCCAAAACCCTGGTTACATCCTGGGAAGCCAAGTCTCCCCAACCCTAACCCTAATTTGAGTCTCAGGCCTCATTTCCTTTTTGGACTGAAACATACCGCCGTCCACAGAGTGTACCAAATGTCAGTATGGAAGACATCTTGATGTCCCACTCAGTCTGATTCAGCAAGTTAGGCTTCACCAAGGACCCGTTTCCAACCTGGGAAGCCACATCTCCCCAACCCTAACCCTAACTTGAGACTTTACCTGATTTTCTTGTGCAAATGTAACAAACCCCCATCCTCATGTTGTACTAAAAGACAGTAGTTACACAATTCCTTTGGCCCTCTCAGTCTGTTTCACCATGCTTGGCTTCAGCAACACCCTGTTTCCATTCTGGGAGGCCATGTCTCCTGACAGCTAACCCTAACTTGGGTCTTAACCCTAATTTTCTCTTTGGACTGAAACATTTCCCTGTCCACATGGTGTACTAACTGGCAGTATGTTATACTCCTGAATGCCTACTCAGTCTGTTTTACCAATCTAGGCTTCACCAAAACCCTGGTTACATCCTGGGAAGCCAAGTCTCCCCAACCCTAACCCTAATTTGAATCTCAACCCTCATTTCCTTTTTGGACTGAAACATACCGCCGTCCACAGATTGTGCCAAATGTAAGTATGGAAGACATCTTGATGCCCCACTCAGTCTGATTCAGGAAGTTAAGCTTCACCAAGGACCCGTTTCCAACCTGGGAAGCCACATCTCCCCAACCCTAACCCTAACTTGAGACTTAACCTGATTTTCTTGTGCAAATGTAACAAACCCCCATCCTCATGTTGTACTAAAAGACAGTAGGCACACAATTCCTTTGGCCCTCTCAGTCTGTTTCACCATGCTTGGCTTCAGCAACACCCTGTTTCCATTCTGGGAAGCCATGTCTCCTGACAGCTAACCCTAACTTGGGTCTTAACCCTAATTTTCTCTTTGGACTGAAACATTTCCCTGTCCACATGGTGTACTAACTGGCAGTATGTTATACTCCTGAATGCCTACTCAGTCTGTTTTACCAATCTAGGCTTCACCAAAACCCCGGTTACATCCTGGGAAGCCAAGTCTCCCCAACCCTAACCCTAATTTGAGTCTCAGGCCTCATTTCCTTTTGGGACTGAAACGTACTGCGGTCCACAGAGTGTACCAAATGTAAGTATGGAAGACAGCTTGATGCCCCACTCAGTCTGATTCAGCAAGTTAGGCTTCACCAAGGACCCGTTTCCAACCTGGGAAGCCACATCTCCCCAACCCTAACCCTAACTTGAGACTTTACCTGATTTTCTTGTTGAAATGTAACAAACCCCCATCCTCATGTTCTACTAAAAGACAGTAGGCACACAATTCATTTTGCCCTCTCAGTCTGTTTCACCATGCTTGGCTTCAGCAACACCCTGTTTCCATTCTGGGAGGCCATGTCTCCTGACCGCTAACCCTAACTTGGGTCTTAACCCTAATTTTTTCTTTGGACTGAAACATTTCCCTGTCCACATGGTGTACGAACTGGCAGTATGTTATACTACGGATGGCCTACTCAGTCTGTTTTACCAATCTAGGCTTCGCCAAAACCCTGGTTACATCCTGGGAAGCCAAGTCTCCCCAACCCTAACCCTAATTTGAGTCTCAGGCCTAATTTCCTTTTTGGACTGAAACATACCGCCCTCCAGAGAGTGTACCAAATGTCAGTATGGAAGACATCTTGATGTCCCACTCAGTCTGATTCAGCAAGTTAGGCTTCACCAAGGACCCGTTTCCAACCTGGGAAGCCACATCTCCCCAACCCTAACCCTAACTTGATACTTTACCTGATTTTCTTGTTGAAATGTAACAACCCCCCATCCTCATGTTCTACTAAAAGACAGTAGGCACACAATTCATTTTGCCCTCTCAGTCTGTTTCACCATGCTTGGCTTCAGCAACACCCTGTTTCCATTCTGGGAGGCCATGACTCCCGACCGCTAACCCTAACTTGGGTCTTAACCCTAATTTTTTCTTTGGACTGAAACATTTCCCTGTCCACATGGTGTACGAACTGGCAGTATGTTATACTACGGATGGCCTACTCAGTCTGTTTTACCAATCTAGGCTTCGCCAAAACCCTGGTTACATCCTGGGAAGCCAAGTCTCCCCAACCCTAACCCTAATTTGAGTCTCAGGCCTAATTTCCTTTTTGGACTGAAACATACCGCCGTCCACAGAGTGTACCAAATGTCAGTATGGAAGACATCTTGATGTCCCACTCAGTCTGATTCAGCAAGTTAGGCTTCACCAAGGACCCGTTTCCAACCTGGGAAGCCACATCTCCCCAACCCTAACCCTATCTTGAGACTTAACCTGATTTTCTTGTTGAACTGTAACAACCCCCCATCCTCATGTTCTACTAAAAGACAGTAGGCACACAATTCCTTTTACCCTCTCAGTCTGTTTCACCATGCTTGGCTTCAGCAACACCCTGTTTCCATTCTGGGAAGCCATGTCTCCTGACAGCTAACCCTAACTTGGGTCTTAACCCTAATTTTCTCTTTGGACTGAAACATGTCCCTGTCAACATGGTGTACTCACTGGCAGTATGTTATACTCCGGATGGCCTACTCAGTCTGTTTTACCAATCTAGGCTTCGCCAAAACCCTGGTTACATCCTGGGAAGCCAAGTCTCCCCAACCCTAACCCTAATTTGAGTCTCAGGCCTCATTTCCTTTTGGGACTGAAACATACCGCCGTCCACAGAGTGTACCAAATGTCAGTATGGAAGACATCTTGATGTCCCACTCAGTCTGATTCAGCAAGTTAGGCTTCACCAAGGACCCGTTTCCAACCTGGCAAGCCACATCTCCCCAACCCTAACCCTAACTTGAGACTTAACCTGATTTTCTTGTGCTAATGTAACAAACCCCCATCCTCATGTTGTATTAAAAGACAGTAGGCACACAATTCCTTTGGCCCTCTCAGTCTGTTTCACCATGCTTGGCTTCAGCAACACCCTGTTTCCATTCTGGAAAGCCATGTCTCCTGACAGCTAACCCTAACTTGGGTCTTAACCCTAATTTTCTCTTTGGACTGAAACATTTCCCTGTCCACATGGTGTACTAACTGGCAGTATGTTATACTCCGGATGGCCTACTCAGTCTGTTTTACCAATCTAGGCTTCGCCAAAACCCTGGTTACATCCTGGGAAGCCAAGTCTCCCCAACCCTAACCCTAATTTGAGTCTCAGGCCTCATTTCCTTTTGGGACTGAAACGTACTGCGGTCCACAGAGTGTACCAAATGTCAGTATGGAAGACATCTTGATGTCCCACTCAGTCTGATTCAGCAAGTTAGGCTTCACCAAGGACCCGTTTCCAACCTGGCAAGCCACATCTCCCCAACCCTAACCCTAACTTGAGACTTAACCTGATTTTCTTGTGCAAATGTAACAAACCCCCATCCTCATGTTGTACTAAAAGACAGTAGGCACACAATTCCTTTGGCCCTCTCAGTCTGTTTCACCATGCTTGGCTTCAGCAACACCCTGTTTCCATTCTGGGAAGCCATGTCTCCCGACAGCTAACCCTAACTTGGGTCTTAACCCTAATTTTCTCTTTGGACTGAAACATTTCCCTGTCCACATGGTGTACCCACTGGCAGTATGTTATACTCCGGATGGCCTACTCAGTCTGTTTTACCAATCTAGGCTTCGCCAAAACCCTGGTTACATCCTGGGAAGCCAAATCTCCCCAACCCTAACCCTAATTTGAGTCTCAACCCTCATTTCCTTTTTGGACTGAAACATACCGCCGTCCACAGAGTGTACCAAATGTCAGTATGGAAGACATCTTGATGTCCCACTCAGTCTGATTCAGCAAGTTAGGCTTCACCAAGGACCCGTTTCCAACCTGGGAAGCCACATCTCCCCAACCCTAACCCTAACTTGAGACTTAACCTGATTTTCTTGTGCAAATGTAACAAACCCCCATCCTCATGTTGTACTAAAAGACAGTAGGCACACAATTCCTTTGGCCCTCTCAGTCTGTTTCACCATGCTTGGCTTCAGCAACACCCTGTTTCCATTCTGGGAAGCCATGTCTCCTGACAGCTAACCCTAACTTGGGTCTTAACCCTAATTTTCTCTTTGGACTGAAACATTTCCCTGTCCACATGGTGTACGAACTGGCAGTATGTTATACTACGGATGGCCTACTCAGTCTGTTTTACAAATCTAGGCTTCGCCAAAACCCTGGTTACATCCTGGGAAGCCAAGTCTCCCCAACCCTAACCCTAATTTGAGTCTCAGGCCTAATTTCCTTTTTGGACTGAAACATGCCGCCGTCCACAGAGTGTACCAAATGTCAGTATGGAAGACATCTTGATGTCCCACTCAGTCTGATTCAGCAAGTTAGGCTTCACCAAGGACCCGTTTCCAACCTGGGAAGCCACATCTCCCCAACCCTAACCCTAACTTGAGACTTTACCTGATTTTCTTGTGCAAATGTAACAAACCCCCATCCTCATGTTGTACTAAAAGACAGTAGGCACACAATTCCTTTGGCCCTCTCAGTCTGTTTCACCATGCTTGGCTTCAGCAACACCCTGTTTCCATTCTGGGAAGCCATGTCTCCTGACAGCTAACCCTAACTTGGGTCTTAACCCTAATTTTCTCTTTGGACTGAAACATTTCCCTGTCCACATGGTGTACTAACTGGCAGTATGTTATACTCCTGAATGCCTACTCAGTCTGTTTTACCAATCTAGGCTTCACCAAAACCCCGGTTACATCCTGGGAAGCCAAGTCTCCCCAACCCTAACCCTAATTTGAGTCTCAGGCCTCATTTCCTTTTGGGACTGAAACGTACTGCTGTCCACAGAGTGTACCAAATGTAAGTATGGAAGACATCTTGATGCCCCACTCAGTCTGATTCAGCAAGTTAGGCTTCACCAAGGACCCGTTTCCAACCTGGGAAGCCACATCTCCCCAACCCTAACCCTAACTTGAGACTTTACCTGATTTTCTTGTTGAAATGTAACAACCCCCCATCCTCATGTTCTACTAAAAGACAGTAGGCACACAATTCATTTTGCCCTCTCAGTCTGTTTCACCATGCTTGGCTTCAGCAACACCCTGTTTCCATTCTGGGAGGCCATGTCTCCTGACCGCTAACCCTAAGTTGGGTCTTAACCCTAATTTTTTCTTTGGACTGAAACATTTCCCTGTCCACATGGTGTACTAACTGGCAGTATGTTATACTCCGGATGGCCTACTCAGTCTGTTTTACCAATCTAGGCTTCGCCAAAACCCTGGTTACATCCTGGGAAGCCAAGTCTCCCCAACCCTAACCCTAATTTGAGTCTCAGGCCTCATTTCCTTTTGGGACTGAAACATACCGCCCTCCAGAGAGTGTACCAAATGTCAGTATGGAAGACATCTTGATGTCCCACTCAGTCTGATTCAGCAAGTTAGGCTTCACCAAGGACCCGTTTCCAACCTGGGAAGCCACATCTCCCCAACCCTAACCCTAACTTGATACTGTACCTGATTTTCTTGTTGAAATGTAACAACCCCCCATCCTCATGTTCTACTAAAAGACAGTAGGCACACAATTCATTTTGCCCTCTCAGTCTGTTTCACCATGCTTGGCTTCAGCAACACCCTGTTTCCATTCTGGGAGGCCATGTCTCCTGACCGCTAACCCTAACTTGGGTCTTAACCCTAATTTTTTCTTTGGACTGAAACATTTCCCTGTCCACATGGTGTACGAACTGGCAGTATGTTATACTACGGATGGCCTACTCAGTCTGTTTTACCAATCTAGGCTTCGCCAAAACCCTGGTTACATCCTGGGAAGCCAAGTCTCCCCAACCCTAACCCTAATTTGAGTCTCAGGCCTCATTTCCTTTTTGGACTGAAACATACCGCCGTCCACAGAGTGTACCAAATGTCAGTATGGAAGACATCTTGATGTCCCACTCAGTCTGATTCAGCAAGTTAGGCTTCACCAAGGACCCGTTTCCAACCTGGGAAGCCACATCTCCCCAACCCTAACCCTAACTTGAGACTTTACCTGATTTTCTTGTGCAAATGTAACAAACCCCCATCCTCATGTTGTACTAAAAGACAGTAGGTACACAATTCCTTTGGCCCTCTCAGTCTGTTTCACCATGCTTGGCTTCAGCAACACCCTGTTTCCATTCTGGGAGGCCATGTCTCCTGACAGCTAACCCTAACTTGGGTCTTAACCCTAATTTTCTCTTTGGACTGAAACATTTCCCTGTCCACATGGTGTACTAACTGGCAGTATGTTATACTCCTGAATGCCTACTCAGTCTGTTTTACCAATCTAGGCTTCACCAAAACCCTGGTTACATCCTGGGAAGCCAAGTCTCCCCAACCCTAACCCTAATTTGAATCTCAACCCTCATTTCCTTTTTGGACTGAAACATACCGCCGTCCACAGATTGTGCCAAATGTAAGTATGGAAGACATCTTGATGCCCCACTCAGTCTGATTCAGGAAGTTAAGCTTCACCAAGGACCCGTTTCCAACCTGGGAAGCCACATCTCCCCAACCCTAACCCTAACTTGAGACTTAACCTGATTTTCTTGTGCAAATGTAACAAACCCCCATCCTCATGTTGTACTAAAAGACAGTAGGCACACAATTCCTTTGGCCCTCTCAGTCTGTTTCACCATGCTTGGCTTCAGCAACACCCTGTTTCCATTCTGGGAAGCCATGTCTCCTGACAGCTAACCCTAACTTGGGTCTTAACCCTAATTTTCTCTTTGGACTGAAACATTTCCCTGTCCACATGGTGTACTAACTGGCAGTATGTTATACTCCTGAATGCCTACTCAGTCTGTTTTACCAATCTAGGCTTCACCAAAACCCCGGTTACATCCTGGGAAGCCAAGTCTCCCCAACCCTAACCCTAATTTGAGTCTCAGGCCTCATTTCCTTTTGGGACTGAAACGTACTGCGGTCCACAGAGTGTACCAAATGTAAGTATGGAAGACATCTTGATGCCCCACTCAGTCTGATTCAGCAAGTTAGGCTTCACCAAGGACCCGTTTCCAACCTGGGAAGCCACATCTCCCCAACCCTAACCCTAACTTGAGACTTTACCTGATTTTCTTGTTGAAATGTAACAACCCCCCATCCTCATGTTCTACTAAAAGACAGTAGGCACACAATTCATTTTGCCCTCTCAGTCTGTTTCACCATGCTTGGCTTCAGCAACACCCTGTTTCCATTCTGGGAGGCCATGTCTCCTGACAGCTAACCCTAAGTTGGGTCTTAACCCTAATTTTTTCTTTGGACTGAAACATTTCCCTGTCCACATGGTGTACGAACTGGCAGTATGTTATACTCCGGATGGCCTACTCCGTCTGTTTTACCAATCTAGGCTTCGCCAAAACCCTGGTTACATCCTGGGAAGCCAAGTCTCCCCAACCCTAACCCTAATTTGAGTCTCAGGCCTAATTTCCTTTTTGGACTGAAACATACCGCCCTCCAGAGAGTGTACCAAATGTCAGTATGGAAGACATCTTGATGTCCCACTCAGTCTGATTCAGCAAGTTAGGCTTCACCAAGGACCCGTTTCCAACCTGGCAAGCCACATCTCCCCAACCCTAACCCTAACTTGAGACTTAACCTGATTTTCTTGTGCAAATGTAACAAACCCCCATCCTCATGTTGTACTAAAAGACAGTAGGCACACAATTCCTTTGGCCCTCTCAGTCTGTTTCACCATGCTTGGCTTCAGCAACACCCTGTTTCCATTCTGGGAAGCCATGTCTCCCGACAGCTAACCCTAACTTGGGTCTTAACCCTAATTTTCTCTTTGGACTGAAACATTTCCCTGTCCACATGGTGTACTCACTGGCAGTATGTTATACTCCGGATGGCCTACTCAGTCTGTTTTACCAATCTAGGCTTCGCCAAAACCCTGGTTACATCCTGGGAAGCCAAATCTCCCCAACCCTAACCCTAATTTGAGTCTCAGGCCTCATTTCCTTTTTGGACTGAAACATACCGCCGTCCACAGAGTGTACCAAATGTCAGTATGGAAGACATCTTGATGTCCCACTCAGTCTGATTCAGCAAGTTAGGCTTCACCAAGGACCCGTTTCCAACCTGGGAAGCCACATCTCCCCAACCCTAACCCTAACTTGAGACTTAACCTGATTTTCTTGTGCAAATGTAACAAACCCCCATCCTCATGTTGTACTAAAAGACAGTAGGCACACAATTCCTTTGGCCCTCTCAGTCTGTTTCACCATGCTTGGCTTCAGCAACACCCTGTTTCCATTCTGGGAAGCCATGTCTCCTGACAGCTAACCCTAACTTGGGTCTTAACCCTAATTTTCTCTTTGGACTGAAACATTTCCCTGTCCACATGGTGTACGAACTGGCAGTATGTTATACTACGGATGGCCTACTCAGTCTGTTTTACAAATCTAGGCTTCGCCAAAACCCTGGTTACATCCTGGGAAGCCAAGTCTCCCCAACCCTAACCCTAATTTGAGTCTCAGGCCTAATTTCCTTTTTGGACTGAAACATGCCGCCGTCCACAGAGTGTACCAAATGTCAGTATGGAAGACATCTTGATGTCCCACTCAGTCTGATTCAGCAAGTTAGGCTTCACCAAGGACCCGTTTCCAACCTGGGAAGCCACATCTCCCCAACCCTAACCCTAACTTGAGACTTTACCTGATTTTCTTGTGCAAATGTAACAAACCCCCATCCTCATGTTGTACTAAAAGACAGTAGGCACACAATTCCTTTGGCCCTCTCAGTCTGTTTCATCATGCTTGGCTTCAGCAACACCCTGTTTCCATTCTGGGAAGCCATGTCTCCTGACAGCTAACCCTAACTTGGGTCTTAACCCTAATTTTCTCTTTGGACTGAAACATTTCCCTGTCCACATGGTGTACTAACTGGCAGTATGTTATACTCCTGAATGCCTACTCAGTCTGTTTTACCAATCTAGGCTTCACCAAAACCCCGGTTACATCCTGGGAAGCCAAGTCTCCCCAACCCTAACCCTAATTTGAGTCTCAGGCCTCATTTCCTTTTGGGACTGAAACGTACTGCTGTCCACAGAGTGTACCAAATGTAAGTATGGAAGACATCTTGATGCCCCACTCAGTCTGATTCAGCAAGTTAGGCTTCACCAAGGACCCGTTTCCAACCTGGGAAGCCACATCTCCCCAACCCTAACCCTAACTTGAGACTTTACCTGATTTTCTTGTTGAAATGTAACAACCCCCCATCCTCATGTTCTACTAAAAGACAGTAGGCACACAATTCATTTTGCCCTCTCAGTCTGTTTCACCATGCTTGGCTTCAGCAACACCCTGTTTCCATTCTGGGAGGCCATGTCTCCTGACCGCTAACCCTAAGTTGGGTCTTAACCCTAATTTTTTCTTTGGACTGAAACATTTCCCTGTCCACATGGTGTACTAACTGGCAGTATGTTATACTCCGGATGGCCTACTCAGTCTGTTTTACCAATCTAGGCTTCGCCAAAACCCTGGTTACATCCTGGGAAGCCAAGTCTCCCCAACCCTAACCCTAATTTGAGTCTCAGGCCTAATTTCCTTTTTGGACTGAAACATACCGCCCTCCAGAGAGTGTACCAAATGTCAGTATGGAAGACATCTTGATGTCCCACTCAGTCTGATTCAGCAAGTTAGGCTTCACCAAGGACCCGTTTCCAACCTGGGAAGCCACATCTCCCCAACCCTAACCCTAACTTGATACTGTACCTGATTTTCTTGTTGAAATGTAACAACCCCCCATCCTCATGTTCTACTAAAAGACAGTAGGCACACAATTCATTTTGCCCTCTCAGTCTGTTTCACCATGCTTGGCTTCAGCAACACCCTGTTTCCATTCTGGGAGGCCATGTCTCCTGACCGCTAACCCTAACTTGGGTCTTAACCCTAATTTTTTCTTTGGACTGAAACATTTCCCTGTCCACATGGTGTACGAACTGGCAGTATGTTATACTACGGATGGCCTACTCAGTCTGTTTTACCAATCTAGGCTTCGCCAAAACCCTGGTTACATCCTGGGAAGCCAAGTCTCCCCAACCCTAACCCTAATTTGAGTCTCAGGCCTCATTTCCTTTTTGGACTGAAACATACCGCCGTCCACAGAGTGTACCAAATGTCAGTATGGAAGACATCTTGATGTCCCACTCAGTCTGATTCAGCAAGTTAGGCTTCACCAAGGACCCGTTTCCAACCTGGGAAGCCACATCTCCCCAACCCTAACCCTAACTTGAGACTTTACCTGATTTTCTTGTGCAAATGTAACAAACCCCCATCCTCATGTTGTACTAAAAGACAGTAGGTACACAATTCCTTTGGCCCTCTCAGTCTGTTTCACCATGCTTGGCTTCAGCAACACCCTGTTTCCATTCTGGGAGGCCATGTCTCCTGACAGCTAACCCTAACTTGGGTCTTAACCCTAATTTTCTCTTTGGACTGAAACATTTCCCTGTCCACATGGTGTACTAACTGGCAGTATGTTATACTCCTGAATGCCTACTCAGTCTGTTTTACCAATCTAGGCTTCACCAAAACCCTGGTTACATCCTGGGAAGCCAAGTCTCCCCAACCCTAACCCTAATTTGAATCTCAACCCTCATTTCCTTTTTGGACTGAAACATACCGCCGTCCACAGATTGTGCCAAATGTAAGTATGGAAGACATCTTGATGCCCCACTCAGTCTGATTCAGGAAGTTAAGCTTCACCAAGGACCCGTTTCCAACCTGGGAAGCCACATCTCCCCAACCCTAACCCTAACTTGAGACTTAACCTGATTTTCTTGTGCAAATGTAACAAACCCCCATCCTCATGTTGTACTAAAAGACAGTAGGCACACAATTCCTTTGGCCCTCTCAGTCTGTTTCACCATGCTTGGCTTCAGCAACACCCTGTTTCCATTCTGGGAAGCCATGTCTCCTGACAGCTAACCCTAACTTGGGTCTTAACCCTAATTTTCTCTTTGGACTGAAACATTTCCCTGTCCACATGGTGTACTAACTGGCAGTATGTTATACTCCTGAATGCCTACTCAGTCTGTTTTACCAATCTAGGCTTCACCAAAACCCCGGTTACATCCTGGGAAGCCAAGTCTCCCCAACCCTAACCCTAATTTGAGTCTCAGGCCTCATTTCCTTTTGGGACTGAAACGTACTGCGGTCCACAGAGTGTACCAAATGTAAGTATGGAAGACATCTTGATGCCCCACTCAGTCTGATTCAGCAAGTTAGGCTTCACCAAGGACCCGTTTCCAACCTGGGAAGCCACATCTCCCCAACCCTAACCCTAACTTGAGACTTTACCTGATTTTCTTGTTGAAATGTAACAACCCCCCATCCTCATGTTCTACTAAAAGACAGTAGGCACACAATTCATTTTGCCCTCTCAGTCTGTTTCACCATGCTTGGCTTCAGCAACACCCTGTTTCCATTCTGGGAGGCCATGTCTCCTGACCGCTAACCCTAAGTTGGGTCTTAACCCTAATTTTTTCTTTGGACTGAAACATTTCCCTGTCCACATGGTGTACGAACTGGCAGTATGTTATACTCCGGATGGCCTACTCCGTCTGTTTTACCAATCTAGGCTTCGCCAAAACCCTGGTTACATCCTGGGAAGCCAAGTCTCCCCAACCCTAACCCTAATTTGAGTCTCAGGCCTAATTTCCTTTTTGGACTGAAACATACCGCCCTCCAGAGAGTGTACCAAATGTCAGTATGGAAGACATCTTGATGTCCCACTCAGTCTGATTCAGCAAGTTAGGCTTCACCAAGGACCCGTTTCCAACCTGGGAAGCCACATCTCCCCAACCCTAACCCTAACTTGATACTTTACCTGATTTTCTTGTTGAAATGTAACAACCCCCCATCCTCATGTTCTACTAAAAGACAGTAGGCACACAATTCATTTTGCCCTCTCAGTCTGTTTCACCATGCTTGGCTTCAGCAACACCCTGTTTCCATTCTGGGAGGCCATGTCTCCCGACCGCTAACCCTAACTTGGGTCTTAACCCTAATTTTTTCTTTGGACTGAAACATTTCCCTGTCCACATGGTGTACGAACTGGCAGTATGTTATACTACGGATGGCCTACTCAGTCTGTTTTACCAATCTAGGCTTCGCCAAAACCCTGGTTACATCCTGGGAAGCCAAGTCTCCCCAACCCTAACCCTAATTTGAGTCTCAGGCCTCATTTCCTTTTGGGACTGAAACATACCGCCGTCCACAGAGTGTACCAAATGTCAGTATGGAAGACATCTTGATGTCCCACTCAGTCTGATTCAGCAAGTTAGGCTTCACCAAGGACCCGTTTCCAACCTGGGAAGCCACATCTCCCCAACCCTAACCCTATCTTGAGACTTTACCTGATTTTCTTGTTGAACTGTAACAACCCCCCATCCTCATGTTCTACTAAAAGACAGTAGGCACACAATTCCTTTTACCCTCTCAGTCTGTTTCACCATGCTTGGCTTCAGCAACACCCTGTTTCCATTCTGGGAAGCCATGTCTCCTGACAGCTAACCCTAACTTGGGTCTTAACCCTAATTTTCTCTTTGGACTGAAACATGTCCCTGTCAACATGGTGTACTCACTGGCAGTATGTTATACTCCGGATGGCCTACTCAGTCTGTTTTACCAATCTAGGCTTCGCCAAAACCCTGGTTACATCCTGGGAAGCCAAGTCTCCCCAACCCTAACCCTAATTTGAGTCTCAGGCCTCATTTCCTTTTGGGACTGAAACATACCGCCGTCCACAGAGTGTACCAAATGTCAGTATGGAAGACATCTTGATGTCCCACTCAGTCTGATTCAGCAAGTTAGGCTTCACCAAGGACCCGTTTCCAACCTGGCAAGCCACATCTCCCCAACCCTAACCCTAACTTGAGACTTAACCTGATTTTCTTGTGCTAATGTAACAAACCCCCATCCTCATGTTGTACTAAAAGACAGTAGGCACACAATTCCTTTGGCCCTCTCAGTCTGTTTCACCATGCTTGGCTTCAGCAACACCCTGTTTCCATTCTGGAAAGCCATGTCTCCTGACAGCTAACCCTAACTTGGGTCTTAACCCTAATTTTCTCTTTGGACTGAAACATTTCCCTGTCCACATGGTGTACTAACTGGCAGTATGTTATACTCCGGATGGCCTACTCAGTCTGTTTTACCAATCTAGGCTTCGCCAAAACCCTGGTTACATCCTGGGAAGCCAAGTCTCCCCAACCCTAACCCTAATTTGAGTCTCAGGCCTCATTTCCTTTTGGGACTGAAACGTACTGCGGTCCACAGAGTGTACCAAATGTCAGTATGGAAGACATCTTGATGTCCCACTCAGTCTGATTCAGCAAGTTAGGCTTCACCAAGGACCCGTTTCCAACCTGGGAAGCCACATCTCCCCAACCCTAACCCTAACTTGAGACTTAACCTGATTTTCTTGTGCAAATGTAACAAACCCCCATCCTCATGTTGTACTAAAAGACAGTAGGCACACAATTCCTTTGGCCCTCTCAGTCTGTTTCACCATGCTTGGCTTCAGCAACACCCTGTTTCCATTCTGGGAAGCCATGTCTCCTGACAGCTAACCCTAACTTGGGTCTTAACCCTAATTTTCTCTTTGGACTGAAACATTTCCCTGTCCACATGGTGTACGAACTGGCAGTATGTTATACTACGGATGGCCTACTCAGTCTGTTTTACAAATCTAGGCTTCGCCAAAACCCTGGTTACATCCTGGGAAGCCAAGTCTCCCCAACCCTAACCCTAATTTGAGTCTCAGGCCTAATTTCCTTTTTGGACTGAAACATGCCGCCGTCCACAGAGTGTACCAAATGTCAGTATGGAAGACATCTTGATGTCCCACTCAGTCTGATTCAGCAAGTTAGGCTTCACCAAGGACCCGTTTCCAACCTGGGAAGCCACATCTCCCCAACCCTAACCCTAACTTGAGACTTTACCTGATTTTCTTGTGCAAATGTAACAAACCCCCATCCTCATGTTGTACTAAAAGACAGTAGGCACACAATTCCTTTGGCCCTCTCAGTCTGTTTCACCATGCTTGGCTTCAGCAACACCCTGTTTCCATTCTGGGAAGCCATGTCTCCTGACAGCTAACCCTAACTTGGGTCTTAACCCTAATTTTCTCTTTGGACTGAAACATTTCCCTGTCCACATGGTGTACTAACTGGCAGTATGTTATACTCCTGAATGCCTACTCAGTCTGTTTTACCAATCTAGGCTTCACCAAAACCCCGGTTACATCCTGGGAAGCCAAGTCTCCCCAACCCTAACCCTAATTTGAGTCTCAGGCCTCATTTCCTTTTGGGACTGAAACGTACTGCTGTCCACAGAGTGTACCAAATGTAAGTATGGAAGACATCTTGATGCCCCACTCAGTCTGATTCAGCAAGTTAGGCTTCACCAAGGACCCGTTTCCAACCTGGGAAGCCACATCTCCCCAACCCTAACCCTAACTTGAGACTTTACCTGATTTTCTTGTTGAAATGTAACAACCCCCCATCCTCATGTTCTACTAAAAGACAGTAGGCACACAATTCATTTTGCCCTCTCAGTCTGTTTCACCATGCTTGGCTTCAGCAACACCCTGTTTCCATTCTGGGAGGCCATGTCTCCTGACCGCTAACCCTAAGTTGGGTCTTAACCCTAATTTTTTCTTTGGACTGAAACATTTCCCTGTCCACATGGTGTACTAACTGGCAGTATGTTATACTCCGGATGGCCTACTCAGTCTGTTTTACCAATCTAGGCTTCGCCAAAACCCTGGTTACATCCTGGGAAGCCAAGTCTCCCCAACCCTAACCCTAATTTGAGTCTCAGGCCTAATTTCCTTTTTGGACTGAAACATACCGCCCTCCAGAGAGTGTACCAAATGTCAGTATGGAAGACATCTTGATGTCCCACTCAGTCTGATTCAGCAAGTTAGGCTTCACCAAGGACCCGTTTCCAACCTGGGAAGCCACATCTCCCCAACCCTAACCCTAACTTGAGACTTAACCTGATTTTCTTGTGCAAATGTAACAAACCCCCATCCTCATGTTGTACTAAAAGACAGTAGGCACACAATTCCTTTGGCCCTCTCAGTCTGTTTCACCATGCTTGGCTTCAGCAACACCCTGTTTCCATTCTGGGAAGCCATGTCTCCTGACAGCTAACCCTAACTTGGGTCTTAACCCTAATTTTCTCTTTGGACTGAAACATTTCCCTGTCCACATGGTGTACGAACTGGCAGTATGTTATACTACGGATGGCCTACTCAGTCTGTTTTACAAATCTAGGCTTCGCCAAAACCCTGGTTACATCCTGGGAAGCCAAGTCTCCCCAACCCTAACCCTAATTTGAGTCTCAGGCCTAATTTCCTTTTTGGACTGAAACATGCCGCCGTCCACAGAGTGTACCAAATGTCAGTATGGAAGACATCTTGATGTCCCACTCAGTCTGATTCAGCAAGTTAGGCTTCACCAAGGACCCGTTTCCAACCTGGGAAGCCACATCTCCCCAACCCTAACCCTAACTTGAGACTTTACCTGATTTTCTTGTGCAAATGTAACAAACCCCCATCCTCATGTTGTACTAAAAGACAGTAGGCACACAATTCCTTTGGCCCTCTCAGTCTGTTTCACCATGCTTGGCTTCAGCAACACCCTGTTTCCATTCTGGGAAGCCATGTCTCCTGACAGCTAACCCTAACTTGGGTCTTAACCCTAATTTTCTCTTTGGACTGAAACATTTCCCTGTCCACATGGTGTACTAACTGGCAGTATGTTATACTCCTGAATGCCTACTCAGTCTGTTTTACCAATCTAGGCTTCACCAAAACCCCGGTTACATCCTGGGAAGCCAAGTCTCCCCAACCCTAACCCTAATTTGAGTCTCAGGCCTCATTTCCTTTTGGGACTGAAACGTACTGCTGTCCACAGAGTGTACCAAATGTAAGTATGGAAGACATCTTGATGCCCCACTCAGTCTGATTCAGCAAGTTAGGCTTCACCAAGGACCCGTTTCCAACCTGGGAAGCCACATCTCCCCAACCCTAACCCTAACTTGAGACTTTACCTGATTTTCTTGTTGAAATGTAACAACCCCCCATCCTCATGTTCTACTAAAAGACAGTAGGCACACAATTCATTTTGCCCTCTCAGTCTGTTTCACCATGCTTGGCTTCAGCAACACCCTGTTTCCATTCTGGGAGGCCATGTCTCCTGACCGCTAACCCTAAGTTGGGTCTTAACCCTAATTTTTTCTTTGGACTGAAACATTTCCCTGTCCACATGGTGTACTAACTGGCAGTATGTTATACTCCGGATGGCCTACTCAGTCTGTTTTACCAATCTAGGCTTCGCCAAAACCCTGGTTACATCCTGGGAAGCCAAGTCTCCCCAACCCTAACCCTAATTTGAGTCTCAGGCCTAATTTCCTTTTTGGACTGAAACATACCGCCCTCCAGAGAGTGTACCAAATGTCAGTATGGAAGACATCTTGATGTCCCACTCAGTCTGATTCAGCAAGTTAGGCTTCACCAAGGACCCGTTTCCAACCTGGGAAGCCACATCTCCCCAACCCTAACCCTAACTTGAGACTTAACCTGATTTTCTTGTGCAAATGTAACAAACCCCCATCCTCATGTTGTACTAAAAGACAGTAGGCACACAATTCCTTTTGCCCTCTCAGTCTGTTTCACCATGCTTGGCTTCAGCAACACCCTGTTTCCATTCTGGGAGGCCATGTCTCCTGACCGCTAACCCTAACTTGGGTCTTAACCCTAATTTTTTCTTTGGACTGAAACATTTCCCTGTCCACATGGTGTACTAACTGGCAGTATGTTATACTCCGGATGGCCTACTCAGTCTGTTTTACCAATCTAGGCTTCGCCAAAACCCTGGTTACATCCTGGGAAGCCAAGTCTCCCCAACCCTAACCCTAATTTGAGTCTCAGGCCTCATTTCCTTTTTGGACTGAAACATACCGCCGTCCACAGAGTGTACCAAATGTCAGTATGGAAGACATCTTGATGTCCCACTCAGTCTGATTCAGCAAGTTAGGCTTCACCAAGGACCCGTTTCCAACCTGGGAAGCCACATCTCCCCAACCCTAACCCTAACTTGAGACTTAACCTGATTTTCTTGTGCAAATGTAACAAACCCCCATCCTCATGTTGTACTAAAAGACAGTAGGTACACAATTCCTTTGGCCCTCTCAGTCTGTTTCACCATGCTTGGCTTCAGCAACACCCTGTTTCCATTCTGGGAGGCCATGTCTCCTGACAGCTAACCCTAACTTGGGTCTTAACCCTAATTTTCTCTTTGGACTGAAACATTTCCCTGTCCACATGGTGTACTAACTGGCAGTATGTTATACTCCTGAATGCCTACTCAGTCTGTTTTACCAATCTAGGCTTCACCAAAACCCTGGTTACATCCTGGGAAGCCAAGTCTCCCCAACCCTAACCCTAATTTGAGTCTCAACCCTCATTTCCTTTTTGGACTGAAACATACCGCCGTCCACAGATTGTGCCAAATGTAAGTATGGAAGACATCTTGATGCCCCACTCAGTCTGATTCAGCAAGTTAAGCTTCACCAAGGACCCGTTTCCAACCTGGGAAGCCACATCTCCCCAACCCTAACCCTAACTTGAGACTTAACCTGATTTTCTTGTGCAAATGTAACAAACCCCCATCCTCATGTTGTACTAAAAGACAGTAGGCACACAATTCCTTTGGCCCTCTCAGTCTGTTTCACCATGCTTGGCTTCAGCAACACCCTGTTTCTATTCTGGGAAGCCATGTCTCCTGACAGCTAACCCTAACTTGGGTCTTAACCCTAATTTTCTCTTTGGACTGAAACATTTCCCTGTCCACATGGTGTACTAACTGGCAGTATGTTATACTCCTGAATGCCTACTCAGTCTGTTTTACCAATCTAGGCTTCACCAAAACCCCGGTTACATCCTGGGAAGCCAAGTCTCCCCAACCCTAACCCTAATTTGAGTCTCAGGCCTCATTTCCTTTTGGGACTGAAACGTACTGCGGTCCACAGAGTGTACCAAATGTAAGTATGGAAGACATCTTGATGCCCCACTCAGTCTGATTCAGCAAGTTAGGCTTCACCAAGGACCCGTTTCCAACCTGGGAAGCCACATCTCCCCAACCCTAACCCTAACTTGAGACTTTACCTGATTTTCTTGTTGAAATGTAACAACCCCCCATCCTCATGTTCTACTAAAAGACAGTAGACACACAATTCATTTTGCCCTCTCAGTCTGTTTCACCATGCTTGGCTTCAGCAACACCCTGTTTCCATTCTGGGAGGCCATGTCTCCTGACCGCTAACCCTAAGTTGGGTCTTAACCCTAATTTTTTCTTTGGACTGAAACATTTCCCTGTCCACATGGTGTACTAACTGGCAGTATGTTATACTCCGGATGGCCTACTCAGTCTGTTTTACCAATCTAGGCTTCGCCAAAACCCTGGTTACATCCTGGGAAGCCAAGTCTCCCCAACCCTAACCCTAATTTGAGTCTCAGGCCTAATTTCCTTTTTGGACTGAAACATACCGCCCTCCAGAGAGTGTACCAAATGTCAGTATGGAAGACATCTTGATGTCCCACTCAGTCTGATTCAGCAAGTTAGGCTTCACCAAGGACCCGTTTCCAACCTGGGAAGCCACATCTCCCCAACCCTAACCCTAACTTGAGACTTAACCTGATTTTCTTGTGCAAATGTAACAAACCCCCATCCTCATGTTGTACTAAAAGACAGTAGGCACACAATTCCTTTTGCCCTCTCAGTCTGTTTCACCATGCTTGGCTTCAGCAACACCCTGTTTCCATTCTGGGAGGCCATGTCTCCTGACCGCTAACCCTAACTTGGGTCTTAACCCTAATTTTTTCTTTGGACTGAAACATTTCCCTGTCCACATGGTGTACTAACTGGCAGTATGTTATACTACGGATGGCCTACTCAGTCTGTTTTACCAATCTAGGCTTCGCCAAAACCCTGGTTACATCCTGGGAAGCCAAGTCTCCCCAACCCTAACCCTAATTTGAGTCTCAGGCCTCATTTCCTTTTTGGAATGAAACATACCGCCGTCCACAGAGTGTACCAAATGTCAGTATGGAAGACATCTTGATGTCCCACTCAGTCTGATTCAGCAAGTTAGGCTTCACCAAGGACCCGTTTCCAACCTGGGAAGCCACATCTCCCCAACCCTAACCCTAACTTGAGACTTTACCTGATTTTCTTGTGCAAATGTAACAAACCCCCATCCTCATGTTGTACTAAAAGACAGTAGGTACACAATTCCTTTGGCCCTCTCAGTCTGTTTCACCATGCTTGGCTTCAGCAACACCCTGTTTCCATTCTGGGAGGCCATGTCTCCTGACCGCTAACCCTAACTTGGGTCTTAACCCTAATTTTCTCTTTGGACTGAAACATTTCCCTGTCCACATGGTGTACTAACTGGCAGTATGTTATACTCCTGAATGCCTACTCAGTCTGTTTTACCAATCTAGGCTTCACCAAAACCCTGGTTACATCCTGGGAAGCCAAGTCTCCCCAACCCTAACCCTAATTTGAGTCTCAACCCTCATTTCCTTTTTGGACTGAAACATACCGCCGTCCACAGATTGTGCCAAATGTAAGTATGGAAGACATCTTGATGCCCCACTCAGTCTGATTCAGGAAGTTAAGCTTCACCAAGGACCCGTTTCCAACCTGGGAAGCCACATCTCCCCAACCCTAACCCTAACTTGAGACTTAACCTGATTTTCTTGTGCAAATGTAACAAACCCCCATCCTCATGTTGTACTAAAAGACAGTAGGCACACAATTCCTTTGGCCCTCTCAGTCTGTTTCACCATGCTTGGCTTCAGCAACACCCTGTTTCCATTCTGGGAAGCCATGTCTCCTGACAGCTAACCCTAACTTGGGTCTTAACCCTAATTTTCTCTTTGGACTGAAACATTTCCCTGTCCACATGGTGTACTAACTGGCAGTATGTTATACTCCTGAATGCCTACTCAGTCTGTTTTACCAATCTAGGCTTCACCAAAACCCTGGTTACATCCTGGGAAGCCAAGTCTCCCCAACCCTAACCCTAATTTGAGTCTCAGGCCTCATTTCCTTTTGGGACTGAAACGTACTGCGGTCCACAGAGTGTACCAAATGTAAGTATGGAAGACATCTTGATGCCCCACTCAGTCTGATTCAGCAAGTTAGGCTTCACCAAGGACCCGTTTCCAACCTGGGAAGCCACATCTCCCCAACCCTAACCCTAACTTGAGACTTTACCTGATTTTCTTGTTGAAATGTAACAACCCCCCATCCTCATGTTCTACTAAAAGACAGTAGGCACACAATTCATTTTGCCCTCTCAGTCTGTTTCACCATGCTTGGCTTCAGCAACACCCTGTTTCCATTCTGGGAGGCCATGTCTCCTGACCGCTAACCCTAAGTTGGGTCTTAACCCTAATTTTTTCTTTGGACTGAAACATTTCCCTGTCCACATGGTGTACGAACTGGCAGTATGTTATACTACGGATGGCCTACTCAGTCTGTTTTACCAATCTAGGCTTCGCCAAAACCCTGGTTACATCCTGGGAAGCCATGTCTCCCCAACCCTAACCCTAATTTGAGTCTCAGGCCTAATTTCCTTTTTGGACTGAAACATACCGCCCTCCAGAGAGTGTACCAAATGTCAGTATGGAAGACATCTTGATGTCCCACTCAGTCTGATTCAGCAAGTTAGGCTTCACCAAGGACCCGTTTCCAACCTGGGAAGCCACATCTCCACAACCCTAACCCTAACTTGATACTTTACCTGATTTTCTTGTTGAAATGTAACAATCCCCCATCCTCATGTTCTACTAAAAGACAGTAGGCACACAATTCCTTTTGCCCTCTCAGTCTGTTTCACCATGCTTGGCTTCAGCAACACCCTGTTTCCATTCTGGGAGGCCATGTCTCCTGACCGCTAACCCTAACTTGGGTCTTAACCCTAATTTTTTCTTTGGACTGAAACATTTCCCTGTCCACATGGTGTACTAACTGGCAGTATGTTATACTACGGATGGCCTACTCAGTCTGTTTTACCAATCTAGGCTTCGCCAAAACCCTGGTTACATCCTGGGAAGCCAAGTCTCCGCAACCCTAACCCTAATTTGAGTCTCAGGCCTCATTTCCTTTTTGGACTGAAACATACCGCCGTCCACAGAGTGTACCAAATGTCAGTATGGAAGACATCTTGATGTCCCACTCAGTCTGATTCAGCAAGTTAGGCTTCACCAAGGACCCGTTTCCAACCTGGGAAGCCACATCTCCCCAACCCTAACCCTAACTTGAGACTTTACCTGATTTTCTTGTGCAAATGTAACAAACCCCCATCCTCATGTTGTACTAAAAGACAGTAGGTACACAATTCCTTTGGCCCTCTCAGTCTGTTTCACCATGCTTGGCTTCAGCAACACCCTGTTTCCATTCTGGGAGGCCATGTCTCCTGACAGCTAACCCTAACTTGGGTCTTAACCCTAATTTTCTCTTTGGACTGAAACATTTCCCTGTCCACATGGTGTACTAACTGGCAGTATGTTATACTCCTGAATGCCTACTCAGTCTGTTTTACCAATCTAGGCTTCACCAAAACCCCGGTTACATCCTGGGAAGCCAAGTCTCCCCAACCCTAACCCTAATTTGAGTCTCAGGCCTCATTTCCTTTTGGGACTGAAACGTACTGCGGTCCACAGAGTGTACCAAATGTAAGTATGGAAGACATCTTGATGCCCCACTCAGTCTGATTCAGCAAGTTAGGCTTCACCAAGGACCCGTTTCCAACCTGGGAAGCCACATCTCCCCAACCCTAACCCTAACTTGAGACTTTACCTGATTTTCTTGTTGAAATGTAACAACCCCCCATCCTCATGTTCTACTAAAAGACAGTAGACACACAATTCATTTTGCCCTCTCAGTCTGTTTCACCATGCTTGGCTTCAGCAACACCCTGTTTCCATTCTGGGAGGCCATGTCTCCTGACCGCTAACCCTAAGTTGGGTCTTAACCCTAATTTTTTCTTTGGACTGAAACATTTCCCTGTCCACATGGTGTACTAACTGGCAGTATGTTATACTCCGGATGGCCTACTCAGTCTGTTTTACCAATCTAGGCTTCGCCAAAACCCTGGTTACATCCTGGGAAGCCAAGTCTCCCCAACCCTAACCCTAATTTGAGTCTCAGGCCTAATTTCCTTTTTGGACTGAAACATACCGCCCTCCAGAGAGTGTACCAAATGTCAGTATGGAAGACATCTTGATGTCCCACTCAGTCTGATTCAGCAAGTTAGGCTTCACCAAGGACCCGTTTCCAACCTGGGAAGCCACATCTCCCCAACCCTAACCCTAACTTGAGACTTAACCTGATTTTCTTGTGCAAATGTAACAAACCCCCATCCTCATGTTGTACTAAAAGACAGTAGGCACACAATTCCTTTTGCCCTCTCAGTCTGTTTCACCATGCTTGGCTTCAGCAACACCCTGTTTCCATTCTGGGAGGCCATGTCTCCTGACCGCTAACCCTAACTTGGGTCTTAACCCTAATTTTTTCTTTGGACTGAAACATTTCCCTGTCCACATGGTGTACTAACTGGCAGTATGTTATACTACGGATGGCCTACTCAGTCTGTTTTACCAATCTAGGCTTCGCCAAAACCCTGGTTACATCCTGGGAAGCCAAGTCTCCCCAACCCTAACCCTAATTTGAGTCTCAGGCCTCATTTCCTTTTTGGACTGAAACATACCGCCGTCCACAGAGTGTACCAAATGTCAGTATGGAAGACATCTTGATGTCCCACTCAGTCTGATTCAGCAAGTTAGGCTTCACCAAGGACCCGTTTCCAACCTGGGAAGCCACATCTCCCCAACCCTAACCCTAACTTGAGACTTTACCTGATTTTCTTGTGCAAATGTAACAAACCCCCATCCTCATGTTGTACTAAAAGACAGTAGGTACACAATTCCTTTGGCCCTCTCAGTCTGTTTCACCATGCTTGGCTTCAGCAACACCCTGTTTCCATTCTGGGAGGCCATGTCTCCTGACCGCTAACCCTAACTTGGGTCTTAACCCTAATTTTCTCTTTGGACTGAAACATTTCCCTGTCCACATGGTGTACTAACTGGCAGTATGTTATACTCCTGAATGCCTACTCAGTCTGTTTTACCAATCTAGGCTTCACCAAAACCCTGGTTACATCCTGGGAAGCCAAGTCTCCCCAACCCTAACCCTAATTTGAGTCTCAACCCTCATTTCCTTTTTGGACTGAAACATACCGCCGTCCACAGATTGTGCCAAATGTAAGTATGGAAGACATCTTGATGCCCCACTCAGTCTGATTCAGGAAGTTAAGCTTCACCAAGGACCCGTTTCCAACCTGGGAAGCCACATCTCCCCAACCCTAACCCTAACTTGAGACTTAACCTGATTTTCTTGTGCAAATGTAACAAACCCCCATCCTCATGTTGTACTAAAAGACAGTAGGGACACAATTCATTTTGCCCTCTCAGTCTGTTTCACCATGCTTGGCTTCAGCAACACCCTGTTTCCATTCTGGGAGGCCATGTCTCCCGACCGCTAACCCTAACTTGGGTCTTAACCCTAATTTTTTCTTTGGACTGAAACATTTCCCTGTCCACATGGTGTACGAACTGGCAGTATGTTATACTACGGATGGCCTACTCAGTCTGTTTTACCAATCTAGGCTTCGCCAAAACCCTGGTTACATCCTGGGAAGCCAAGTCTCCCCAACCCTAACCCTAATTTGAGTCTCAGGCCTCATTTCCTTTTGGGACTGAAACATACCGCCGTCCACAGAGTGTACCAAATGTCAGTATGGAAGACATCTTGATGTCCCACTCAGTCTGATTCAGCAAGTTAGGCTTCACCAAGGACCCGTTTCCAACCTGGCAAGCCACATCTCCCCAACCCTAACCCTAACTTGAGACTTAACCTGATTTTCTTGTGCAAATGTAACAAACCCCCATCCTCATGTTGTACTAAAAGACAGTAGGCACACAATTCCTTTGGCCCTCTCAGTCTGTTTCACCATGCTTGGCTTCAGCAACACCCTGTTTCCATTCTGGAAAGCCATGTCTCCTGACAGCTAACCCTAACTTGGGTCTTAACCCTAATTTTCTCTTTGGACTGAAACATTTCCCTGTCCACATGGTGTACTAACTGGCAGTATGTTATACTCCGGATGGCCTACTCAGTCTGTTTTACCAATCTAGGCTTCGCCAAAACCCTGGTTACATCCTGGGAAGCCAAATCTCCCCAACCCTAACCCTAATTTGAGTCTCAACCCTCATTTCCTTTTTGGACTGAAACATACCGCCGTCCACAGAGTGTACCAAATGTCAGTATGGAAGACATCTTGATGTCCCACTCAGTCTGATTCAGCAAGTTAGGCTTCACCAAGGACCCGTTTCCAACCTGGGAAGCCACATCTCCCCAACCCTAACCCTAACTTGAGACTTTACCTGATTTTCTTGTGCAAATGTAACAAACCCCCATCCTCATGTTGTACTAAAAGACAGTAGGTACACAATTCCTTTGGCCCTCTCAGTCTGTTTCACCATGCTTGGCTTCAGCAACACCCTGTTTCCATTCTCGGAGGCCATGTCTCCTGACAGCTAACCCTAACTTGGGTCTTAACCCTAATTTTCTCTTTGGACTGAAACATTTCCCTGTCCACATGGGGTACTAACTGGCAGTATGTTATACTCCTGAATGCCTACTCAGTCTGTTTTACCAATCTAGGCTTCACCAAAACCCTGGTTACATCCTGGGAAGCCAAGTCTCCCCAACCCTAACCCTAATTTGAGTCTCAACCCTCATTTCCTTTTTGGACTGAAACATACCGCCGTCCACAGAGTGTACCAAATGTAAGTATGGAAGACATCTTGATGCCCCACTCAGTCTGATTCAGCAAGTTAGGCTTCACCAAGGACCCGTTTCCAACCTGGGAAGCCACATCTCCCCAACCCTAACCCTAACTTGAGACTTTACCTGATTTTCTTGTTGAAATGTAACAACCCCCCATCCTCATGTTCTACTAAAAGACAGTAGGCACACAATTCATTTTGCCCTCTCAGTCTGTTTCACCATGCTTGGCTTCAGCAACACCCTGTTTCCATTCTGGGAGGCCATGTCTCCTGACCGCTAACCCTAAGTTGGGTCTTAACCCTAATTTTTTCTTTGGACTGAAACATTTCCCTGTCCACATGGTGTACTAACTGGCAGTATGTTATACTCCGGATGGCCTACTCAGTCTGTTTTACCAATCTAGGCTTCGCCAAAACCCTGGTTACATCCTGGGAAGCCAAGTCTCCCCAACCCTAACCCTAATTTGAGTCTCAGGCCTAATTTCCTTTTTGGACTGAAACATACCGCCCTCCAGAGAGTGTACCAAATGTCAGTATGGAAGACATCTTGATGTCCCACTCAGTCTGATTCAGCAAGTTAGGCTTCACCAAGGACCCGTTTCCAACCTGGGAAGCCACATCTCCCCAACCCTAACCCTAACTTGAGACTTAACCTGATTTTCTTGTGCAAATGTAACAAACCCCCATCCTCATGTTGTACTAAAAGACAGTAGGCACACAATTCATTTTGCCCTCTCAGTCTGTTTCACCATGCTTGGCTTCAGCAACACCCTGTTTCCATTCTGGGAGGCCATGTCTCCTGACCGCTAACCCTAACTTGGGTCTTAACCCTAATTTTCTCTTTGGACTGAAACATTTCCCTGTCCACATGGTGTACTAACTGGCAGTATGTTATACTCCTGAATGCCTACTCAGTCTGTTTTACCAATCTAGGCTTCACCAAAACCCTGGTTACATCCTGGGAAGCCAAGTCTCCCCAACCCTAACCCTAATTTGAGTCTCAACCCTCATTTCCTTTTTGGACTGAAACATACCGCCGTCCACAGATTGTGCCAAATGTAAGTATGGAAGACATCTTGATGCCCCACTCAGTCTGATTCAGGAAGTTAAGCTTCACCAAGGACCCGTTTCCAACCTGGGAAGCCACATCTCCCCAACCCTAACCCTAACTTGAGACTTAACCTGATTTTCTTGTGCAAATGTAACAAACCCCCATCCTCATGTTGTACTAAAAGACAGTAGGCACACAATTCCTTTTGCCCTCTCAGTCTGTTTCACCATGCTTGGCTTCAGCAACACCCTGTTTCCATTCTGGGAGGCCATGTCTCCCGACCGCTAACCCTAACTTGGGTCTTAACCCTAATTTTTTCTTTGGACTGAAACATTTCCCTGTCCACATGGTGTACGAACTGGCAGTATGTTATACTACGGATGGCCTACTCAGTCTGTTTTACCAATCTAGGCTTCGCCAAAACCCTGGTTACATCCTGGGAAGCCAAGTCTCCCCAACCCTAACCCTAATTTGAGTCTCAGGCCTCATTTCCTTTTGGGACTGAAACATACCGCCGTCCACAGAGTGTACCAAATGTCAGTATGGAAGACATCTTGATGTCCCACTCAGTCTGATTCAGCAAGTTAGGCTTCACCAAGGACCCGTTTCCAACCTGGCAAGCCACATCTCCCCAACCCTAACCCTAACTTGAGACTTAACCTGATTTTCTTGTGCAAATGTAACAAACCCCCATCCTCATGTTGTACTAAAAGACAGTAGGCACACAATTCCTTTGGCCCTCTCAGTCTGTTTCACCATGCTTGGCTTCAGCAACACCCTGTTTCCATTCTGGAAAGCCATGTCTCCTGACAGCTAACCCTAACTTGGGTCTTAACCCTAATTTTCTCTTTGGACTGAAACATTTCCCTGTCCACATGGTGTACTAACTGGCAGTATGTTATACTCCGGATGGCCTACTCAGTCTGTTTTACCAATCTAGGCTTCGCCAAAACCCTGGTTACATCCTGGGAAGCCAAATCTCCCCAACCCTAACCCTAATTTGAGTCTCAACCCTCATTTCCTTTTTGGACTGAAACATACCGCCGTCCACAGAGTGTACCAAATGTCAGTATGGAAGACATCTTGATGTCCCACTCAGTCTGATTCAGCAAGTTAGGCTTCACCAAGGACCCGTTTCCAACCTGGGAAGCCACATCTCCCCAACCCTAACCCTAACTTGAGACTTTACCTGATTTTCTTGTGCAAATGTAACAAACCCCCATCCTCATGTTGTACTAAAAGACAGTAGGTACACAATTCCTTTGGCCCTCTCAGTCTGTTTCACCATGCTTGGCTTCAGCAACACCCTGTTTCCATTCTGGGAGGCCATGTCTCCTGACAGCTAACCCTAACTTGGGTCTTAACCCTAATTTTCTCTTTGGACTGAAACATTTCCCTGTCCACATGGGGTACTAACTGGCAGTATGTTATACTCCTGAATGCCTACTCAGTCTGTTTTACCAATCTAGGCTTCACCAAAACCCTGGTTACATCCTGGGAAGCCAAGTCTCCCCAACCCTAACCCTAATTTGAGTCTCAACCCTCATTTCCTTTTTGGACTGAAACATACCGCCGTCCACAGAGTGTACCAAATGTAAGTATGGAAGACATCTTGATGCCCCACTCAGTCTGATTCAGCAAGTTAGGCTTCACCAAGGACCCGTTTCCAACCTGGGAAGCCACATCTCCCCAACCCTAACCCTAACTTGAGATTTTACCTGATTTTCTTGTTGAAATGTAACAACCCACCATCCTCATGTTCTACT
Organism: Heloderma suspectum; assembly: GCF_057233095.1. Taxonomy (NCBI): domain Eukaryota; kingdom Metazoa; phylum Chordata; class Lepidosauria; order Squamata; family Helodermatidae; genus Heloderma; species Heloderma suspectum. The sequence goes on from NC_139461.1 coordinate 150,106,122, forward strand.
AAAAGACAGTAGGCACACAATTCATTTTGCCCTCTCAGTCTGTTTCACCATGCTTGGCTTCAGCAACACCCTGTTTCCATTCTGGGAGGCCATGTCTCCTGACCGCTAACCCTAAGTTGGGTCTTAACCCTAATTTTTTCTTTGGACTGAAACATTTCCCTGTCCACATGGTGTACTAACTGGCAGTATGTTATACTCCGGATGGCCTACTCAGTCTGTTTTACCAATCTAGGCTTCGCCAAAACCCTGGTTACATCCTGGGAAGCCAAGTCTCCCCAACCCTAACCCTAATTTGAGTCTCAGGCCTAATTTCCTTTTTGGACTGAAACATACCGCCCTCCAGAGAGTGTACCAAATGTCAGTATGGAAGACATCTTGATGTCCCACTCAGTCTGATTCAGCAAGTTAGGCTTCACCAAGGACCCGTTTCCAACCTGGGAAGCCACATCTCCCCAACCCTAACCCTAACTTGAGACTTTACCTGATTTTCTTGTGCAAATGTAACAAACCCCCATCCTCATGTTGTACTAAAAGACAGTAGGCACACAATTCCTTTTGCCCTCTCAGTCTGTTTCACCATGCTTGGCTTCAGCAACACCCTGTTTCCATTCTGGGAGGCCATGTCTCCTGACCGCTAACCCTAACTTGGGTCTTAACCCTAATTTTTTCTTTGGACTGAAACATTTCCCTGTCCACATGGTGTACTAACTGGCAGTATGTTATACTACGGATGGCCTACTCAGTCTGTTTTACCAATCTAGGCTTCGCCAAAACCCTGGTTACATCCTGGGAAGCCAAGTCTCCCCAACCCTAACCCTAATTTGAGTCTCAGGCCTCATTTCCTTTTTGGACTGAAACATACCGCCGTCCACAGAGTGTACCAAATGTCAGTATGGAAGACATCTTGATGTCCCACTCAGTCTGATTCAGCAAGTTAGGCTTCACCAAGGACCCGTTTCCAACCTGGGAAGCCACATCTCCCCAACCCTAACCCTAACTTGAGACTTTACCTGATTTTCTTGTGCAAATGTAACAAACCCCCATCCTCATGTTGTACTAAAAGACAGTAGGTACACAATTCCTTTGGCCCTCTCAGTCTGTTTCACCATGCTTGGCTTCAGCAACACCCTGTTTCCATTCTGGGAGGCCATGTCTCCTGACCGCTAACCCTAACTTGGGTCTTAACCCTAATTTTCTCTTTGGACTGAAACATTTCCCTGTCCACATGGTGTACTAACTGGCAGTATGTTATACTCCTGAATGCCTACTCAGTCTGTTTTACCAATCTAGGCTTCACCAAAACCCTGGTTACATCCTGGGAAGCCAAGTCTCCCCAACCCTAACCCTAATTTGAGTCTCAACCCTCATTTCCTTTTTGGACTGAAACATACCGCCGTCCACAGATTGTGCCAAATGTAAGTATGGAAGACATCTTGATGCCCCACTCAGTCTGATTCAGGAAGTTAAGCTTCACCAAGGACCCGTTTCCAACCTGGGAAGCCACATCTCCCCAACCCTAACCCTAACTTGAGACTTAACCTGATTTTCTTGTGCAAATGTAACAAACCCCCATCCTCATGTTGTACTAAAAGACAGTAGGCACACAATTCCTTTGGCCCTCTCAGTCTGTTTCACCATGCTTGGCTTCAGCAACACCCTGTTTCCATTCTGGGAAGCCATGTCTCCTGACAGCTAACCCTAACTTGGGTCTTAACCCTAATTTTCTCTTTGGACTGAAACATTTCCCTGTCCACATGGTGTACTAACTGGCAGTATGTTATACTCCTGAATGCCTACTCAGTCTGTTTTACCAATCTAGGCTTCACCAAAACCCCGGTTACATCCTGGGAAGCCAAGTCTCCCCAACCCTAACCCTAATTTGAGTCTCAGGCCTCATTTCCTTTTGGGACTGAAACGTACTGCGGTCCACAGAGTGTACCAAATGTAAGTATGGAAGACATCTTGATGCCCCACTCAGTCTGATTCAGCAAGTTAGGCTTCACCAAGGACCCGTTTCCAACCTGGGAAGCCACATCTCCCCAACCCTAACCCTAACTTGAGACTTTACCTGATTTTCTTGTTGAAATGTAACAAACCCCCATCCTCATGTTCTACTAAAAGACAGTAGGCACACAATTCATTTTGCCCTCTCAGTCTGTTTCACCATGCTTGGCTTCAGCAACACCCTGTTTCCATTCTGGGAGGCCATGTCTCCTGACCGCTAACCCTAACTTGGGTCTTAACCCTAATTTTTTCTTTGGACTGAAACATTTCCCTGTCCACATGGTGTACGAACTGGCAGTATGTTATACTACGGATGGCCTACTCAGTCTGTTTTACCAATCTAGGCTTCGCCAAAACCCTGGTTACATCCTGGGAAGCCAAGTATCCCCAACCCTAACCCTAATTTGAGTCTCAGGCCTAATTTCCTTTTTGGACTGAAACATACCGCCCTCCAGAGAGTGTACCAAATGTCAGTATGGAAGACATCTTGATGTCCCACTCAGTCTGATTCAGCAAGTTAGGCTTCACCAAGGACCCGTTTCCAACCTGGGAAGCCACATCTCCCCAACCCTAACCCTAACTTGATACTTTACCTGATTTTCTTGTTGAAATGTAACAACCCCCCATCCTCATGTTCTACTAAAAGACAGTAGGCACACAATTCATTTTGCCCTCTCAGTCTGTTTCACCATGCTTGGCTTCAGCAACACCCTGTTTCCATTCTGGGAGGCCATGACTCCCGACCGCTAACCCTAACTTGGGTCTTAACCCTAATTTTTTCTTTGGACTGAAACATTTCCCTGTCCACATGGTGTACTCACTGGCAGTATGTTATACTCCGGATGGCCTACTCAGTCTGTTTTACAAATCTAGGCTTCGCCAAAACCCTGGTTACATCCTGGGAAGCCAAGTCTCCCCAACCCTAACCCTAATTTGAGTCTCAGGCCTAATTTCCTTTTTGGACTGAAACATACCGCCGTCCACAGAGTGTACCAAATGTCAGTATGGAAGACATCTTGATGTCCCACTCAGTCTGATTCAGCAAGTTAGGCTTCACCAAGGACCCGTTTCCAACCTGGGAAGCCACATCTCCCCAACCCTAACCCTATCTTGAGACTTAACCTGATTTTCTTGTTGAACTGTAACAACCGCCCATCCTCATGTTCTACTAAAAGACAGTAGGCACACAATTCCTTTTACCCTCTCAGTCTGTTTCACCATGCTTGGCTTCAGCAACACCCTGTTTCCATTCTGGGAAGCCATGTCTCCTGACAGCTAACCCTAACTTGGGTCTTAACCCTAATTTTCTCTTTGGACTGAAACATGTCCCTGTCAACATGGTGTACTCACTGGCAGTATGTTATACTCCGGATGGCCTACTCAGTCTGTTTTACCAATCTAGGCTTCGCCAAAACCCTGGTTACATCCTGGGAAGCCAAGTCTCCCCAACCCTAACCCTAATTTGAGTCTCAGGCCTCATTTCCTTTTGGGACTGAAACATACCGCCGTCCACAGAGTGTACCAAATGTCAGTATGGAAGACATCTTGATGTCCCACTCAGTCTGATTCAGCAAGTTAGGCTTCACCAAGGACCCGTTTCCAACCTGGCAAGCCACATCTCCCCAACCCTAACCCTAACTTGAGACTTAACCTGATTTTCTTGTGCTAATGTAACAAACCCCCATCCTCATGTTGTACTAAAAGACAGTAGGCACACAATTCCTTTGGCCCTCTCAGTCTGTTTCACCATGCTTGGCTTCAGCAACACCCTGTTTCCATTCTGGAAAGCCATGTCTCCTGACAGCTAACCCTAACTTGGGTCTTAACCCTAATTTTCTCTTTGGACTGAAACATTTCCCTGTCCACATGGTGTACTAACTGGCAGTATGTTATACTCCGGATGGCCTACTCAGTCTGTTTTACCAATCTAGGCTTCGCCAAAACCCTGGTTACATCCTGGGAAGCCAAGTCTCCCCAACCCTAACCCTAATTTGAGTCTCAGGCCTCATTTCCTTTTGGGACTGAAACGTACTGCGGTCCACAGAGTGTACCAAATGTCAGTATGGAAGACATCTTGATGTCCCACTCAGTCTGATTCAGCAAGTTAGGCTTCACCAAGGACCCGTTTCCAACCTGGCAAGCCACATCTCCCCAACCCTAACCCTAACTTGAGACTTAACCTGATTTTCTTGTGCAAATGTAACAAACCCCCATCCTCATGTTGTACTAAAAGACAGTAGGCACACAATTCCTTTGGCCCTCTCAGTCTGTTTCACCATGCTTGGCTTCAGCAACACCCTGTTTCCATTCTGGGAAGCCATGTCTCCCGACAGCTAACCCTAACTTGGGTCTTAACCCTAATTTTCTCTTTGGACTGAAACATTTCCCTGTCCACATGGTGTACTCACTGGCAGTATGTTATACTCCGGATGGCCTACTCAGTCTGTTTTACCAATCTAGGCTTCGCCAAAACCCTGGTTACATCCTGGGAAGCCAAGTCTCCCCAACCCTAACCCTAATTTGAGTCTCAACCCTCATTTCCTTTTTGGACTGAAACATACCGCCGTCCACAGAGTGTACCAAATGTCAGTATGGAAGACATCTTGATGTCCCACTCAGTCTGATTCAGCAAGTTAGGCTTCACCAAGGACCCGTTTCCAACCTGGGAAGCCACATCTCCCCAACCCTAACCCTAACTTGAGACTTAACCTGATTTTCTTGTGCAAATGTAACAAACCCCCATCCTCATGTTGTACTAAAAGACAGTAGGCACACAATTCCTTTGGCCCTCTCAGTCTGTTTCACCATGCTTGGCTTCAGCAACACCCTGTTTCCATTCTGGGAAGCCATGTCTCCTGACAGCTAACCCTAACTTGGGTCTTAACCCTAATTTTCTCTTTGGACTGAAACATTTCCCTGTCCACATGGTGTACTAACTGGCAGTATGTTATACTCCTGAATGCCTACTCAGTCTGTTTTACCAATCTAGGCTTCACCAAAACCCCGGTTACATCCTGGGAAGCCAAGTCTCCCCAACCCTAACCCTAATTTGAGTCTCAGGCCTCATTTCCTTTTGGGACTGAAACGTACTGCTGTCCACAGAGTGTACCAAATGTAAGTATGGAAGACATCTTGATGCCCCACTCAGTCTGATTCAGCAAGTTAGGCTTCACCAAGGACCCGTTTCCAACCTGGGAAGCCACATCTCCCCAACCCTAACCCTAACTTGAGACTTTACCTGATTTTCTTGTTGAAATGTAACAACCCCCCATCCTCATGTTCTACTAAAAGACAGTAGGCACACAATTCATTTTGCCCTCTCAGTCTGTTTCACCATGCTTGGCTTCAGCAACACCCTGTTTCCATTCTGGGAGGCCATGTCTCCTGACCGCTAACCCTAAGTTGGGTCTTAACCCTAATTTTTTCTTTGGACTGAAACATTTCCCTGTCCACATGGTGTACTAACTGGCAGTATGTTATACTCCGGATGGCCTACTCAGTCTGTTTTACCAATCTAGGCTTCGCCAAAACCCTGGTTACATCCTGGGAAGCCAAGTCTCCCCAACCCTAACCCTAATTTGAGTCTCAGGCCTAATTTCCTTTTTGGACTGAAACATACCGCCCTCCAGAGAGTGTACCAAATGTCAGTATGGAAGACATCTTGATGTCCCACTCAGTCTGATTCAGCAAGTTAGGCTTCACCAAGGACCCGTTTCCAACCTGGGAAGCCACATCTCCCCAACCCTAACCCTAACTTGATACTGTACCTGATTTTCTTGTGCAAATGTAACAACCCCCCATCCTCATGTTCTACTAAAAGACAGTAGGCACACAATTCCTTTTGCCCTCTCAGTCTGTTTCACCATGCTTGGCTTCAGCAACACCCTGTTTCCATTCTGGGAGGCCATGTCTCCTGACCGCTAACCCTAACTTGGGTCTTAACCCTAATTTTTTCTTTGGACTGAAACATTTCCCTGTCCACATGGTGTACGAACTGGCAGTATGTTATACTACAAATGGCCTACTCAGTCTGTTTTACCAATCTAGGCTTCGCCAAAACCCTGGTTACATCCTGGGAAGCCAAGTCTCCCCAACCCTAACCCTAATTTGAGTCTCAGGCCTCATTTCCTTTTGGGACTGAAACATACCGCCGTCCACAGAGTGTACCAAATGTCAGTATGGAAGACATCTTGATGTCCCACTCAGTCTGATTCAGCAAGTTAGGCTTCACCAAGGACCCGTTTCCAACCTGGGAAGCCACATCTCCCCAACCCTAACCCTAACTTGAGACTTTACCTGATTTTCTTGTGCAAATGTAACAAACCCCCATCCTCATGTTGTACTAAAAGACAGTAGGTACACAATTCCTTTGGCCCTCTCAGTCTGTTTCACCATGCTTGGCTTCAGCAACACCCTGTTTCCATTCTGGGAGGCCATGTCTCCTGACAGCTAACCCTAACTTGGGTCTTAACCCTAATTTTCTCTTTGGACTGAAACATTTCCCTGTCCACATGGTGTACTAACTGGCAGTATGTTATACTCCTGAATGCCTACTCAGTCTGTTTTACCAATCTAGGCTTCACCAAAACCCCGGTTACATCCTGGGAAGCCAAGTCTCCCCAACCCTAACCCTAATTTGAGTCTCAGGCCTCATTTCCTTTTGGGACTGAAACGTACTGCGGTCCACAGAGTGTACCAAATGTAAGTATGGAAGACATCTTGATGCCCCACTCAGTCTGATTCAGCAAGTTAGGCTTCACCAAGGACCCGTTTCCAACCTGGGAAGCCACATCTCCCCAACCCTAACCCTAACTTGAGACTTTACCTGATTTTCTTGTTGAAATGTAACAACCCCCCATCCTCATGTTCTACTAAAAGACAGTAGGCACACAATTCATTTTGCCCTCTCAGTCTGTTTCACCATGCTTGGCTTCAGCAACACCCTGTTTCCATTCTGGGAGGCCATGTCTCCTGACCGCTAACCCTAAGTTGGGTCTTAACCCTAATTTTTTCTTTGGACTGAAACATTTCCCTGTCCACATGGTGTACGAACTGGCAGTATGTTATACTCCGGATGGCCTACTCAGTCTGTTTTACCAATCTAGGCTTCGCCAAAACCCTGGTTACATCCTGGGAAGCCAAGTCTCCCCAACCCTAACCCTAATTTGAGTCTCAGGCCTAATTTCCTTTTTGGACTGAAACATACCGCCCTCCAGAGAGTGTACCAAATGTCAGTATGGAAGACATCTTGATGTCCCACTCAGTCTGATTCAGCAAGTTAGGCTTCACCAAGGACCCGTTTCCAACCTGGGAAGCCACATCTCCCCAACCCTAACCCTAACTTGATACTTTTCCTGATTTTCTTGTTGAAATGTAACAACCCCCCATCCTCATGTTCTACTAAAAGACAGTAGGCACACAATTCATTTTGCCCTCTCAGTCTGTTTCACCATGCTTGGCTTCAGCAACACCCTGTTTCCATTCTGGGAGGCCATGTCTCCCGACCGCTAACCCTAACTTGGGTCTTAACCCTAATTTTTTCTTTGGACTGAAACATTTCCCTGTCCACATGGTGTACGAACTGGCAGTATGTTATACTACGGATGGCCTACTCAGTCTGTTTTACCAATCTAGGCTTCGCCAAAACCCTGGTTACATCCTGGGAAGCCAAGTCTCCCCAACCCTAACCCTAATTTGAGTCTCAGGCCTCATTTCCTTTTGGGACTGAAACATACCGCCGTCCACAGAGTGTACCAAATGTCAGTATGGAAGACATCTTGATGTCCCACTCAGTCTGATTCAGCAAGTTAGGCTTCACCAAGGACCCGTTTCCAACCTGGGAAGCCACATCTCCCCAACCCTAACCCTATCTTGAGACTTAACCTGATTTTCTTGTTGAACTGTAACAACCCCCCATCCTCATGTTCTACTAAAAGACAGTAGGCACACAATTCCTTTTACCCTCTCAGTCTGTTTCACCATGCTTGGCTTCAGCAACACCCTGTTTCCATTCTGGGAAGCCATGTCTCCTGACAGCTAACCCTAACTTGGGTCTTAACCCTAATTTTCTCTTTGGACTGAAACATGTCCCTGTCAACATGGTGTACTCACTGGCAGTATGTTATACTCCGGATGGCCTACTCAGTCTGTTTTACCAATCTAGGCTTCGCCAAAACCCTGGTTACATCCTGGGAAGCCAAGTCTCCCCAACCCTAACCCTAATTTGAGTCTCAGGCCTCATTTCCTTTTGGGACTGAAACATACCGCCGTCCACAGAGTGTACCAAATGTCAGTATGGAAGACATCTTGATGTCCCACTCAGTCTGATTCAGCAAGTTAGGCTTCACCAAGGACCCGTTTCCAACCTGGCAAGCCACATCTCCCCAACCCTAACCCTAACTTGAGACTTAACCTGATTTTCTTGTGCTAATGTAACAAACCCCCATCCTCATGTTGTACTAAAAGACAGTAGGCACACAATTCCTTTGGCCCTCTCAGTCTGTTTCACCATGCTTGGCTTCAGCAACACCCTGTTTCCATTCTGGAAAGCCATGTCTCCTGACAGCTAACCCTAACTTGGGTCTTAACCCTAATTTTCTCTTTGGACTGAAACATTTCCCTGTCCACATGGTGTACTAACTGGCAGTATGTTATACTCCGGATGGCCTACTCAGTCTGTTTTACCAATCTAGGCTTCGCCAAAACCCTGGTTACATCCTGGGAAGCCAAGTCTCCCCAACCCTAACCCTAATTTGAGTCTCAGGCCTCATTTCCTTTTTGGACTGAAACGTACTGCGGTCCACAGAGTGTACCAAATGTCAGTATGGAAGACATCTTGATGTCCCACTCAGTCTGATTCAGCAAGTTAGGCTTCACCAAGGACCCGTTTCCAACCTGGGAAGCCACATCTCCCCAACCCTAACCCTAACTTGAGACTTAACCTGATTTTCTTGTGCAAATGTAACAAACCCCCATCCTCATGTTGTACTAAAAGACAGTAGGCACACAATTCCTTTGGCCCTCTCAGTCTGTTTCACCATGCTTGGCTTCAGCAACACCCTGTTTCCATTCTGGGAAGCCATGTCTCCCGACAGCTAACCCTAACTTGGGTCTTAACCCTAATTTTCTCTTTGGACTGAAACATTTCCCTGTCCACATGGTGTACTCACTGGCAGTATGTTATACTCCGGATGGCCTACTCAGTCTGTTTTACCAATCTAGGCTTCGCCAAAACCCTGGTTACATCCTGGGAAGCCAAATCTCCCCAACCCTAACCCTAATTTGAGTCTCAACCCTCATTTCCTTTTTGGACTGAAACATACCGCCGTCCACAGAGTGTACCAAATGTCAGTATGGAAGACATCTTGATGTCCCACTCAGTCTGATTCAGCAAGTTAGGCTTCACCAAGGACCCGTTTCCAACCTGGGAAGCCACATCTCCCCAACCCTAACCCTAACTTGAGACTTAACCTGATTTTCTTGTGCAAATGTAACAAACCCCCATCCTCATGTTGTACTAAAAGACAGTAGGCACACAATTCCTTTGGCCCTCTCAGTCTGTTTCACCATGCTTGGCTTCAGCAACACCCTGTTTCCATTCTGGGAAGCCATGTCTCCTGACAGCTAACCCTAACTTGGGTCTTAACCCTAATTTTCTCTTTGGACTGAAACATGTCCCTGTCCACATGGTGTACGAACTGGCAGTATGTTATACTACGGATGGCCTACTCAGTCTGTTTTACAAATCTAGGCTTCGCCAAAACCCTGGTTACATCCTGGGAAGCCAAGTCTCCCCAACCCTAACCCTAATTTGAGTCTCAGGCCTAATTTCCTTTTTGGACTGAAACATGCCGCCGTCCACAGAGTGTACCAAATGTCAGTATGGAAGACATCTTGATGTCCCACTCAGTCTGATTCAGCAAGTTAGGCTTCACCAAGGACCCGTTTCCAACCTGGGAAGCCACATCTCCCCAACCCTAACCCTAACTTGAGACTTTACCTGATTTTCTTGTGCAAATGTAACAAACCCCCATCCTCATGTTGTACTAAAAGACAGTAGGCACACAATTCCTTTGGCCCTCTCAGTCTGTTTCACCATGCATGGCTTCAGCAACACCCTGTTTCCATTCTGGGAAGCCATGTCTCCTGACAGCTAACCCTAACTTGGGTCTTAACCCTAATTTTCTCTTTGGACTGAAACATTTCCCTGTCCACATGGTGTACTAACTGGCAGTATGTTATACTCCTGAATGCCTACTCAGTCTGTTTTACCAATCTAGGCTTCACCAAAACCCCGGTTACATCCTGGGAAGCCAAGTCTCCCCAACCCTAACCCTAATTTGAGTCTCAGGCCTCATTTCCTTTTGGGACTGAAACGTACTGCTGTCCACAGAGTGTACCAAATGTAAGTATGGAAGACATCTTGATGCCCCACTCAGTCTGATTCAGCAAGTTAGGCTTCACCAAGGACCCGTTTCCAACCTGGGAAGCCACATCTCCCCAACCCTAACCCTAACTTGAGACTTTACCTGATTTTCTTGTTGAAATGTAACAACCCCCCATCCTCATGTTCTACTAAAAGACAGTAGGCACACAATTCATTTTGCCCTCTCAGTCTGTTTCACCATGCTTGGCTTCAGCAACACCCTGTTTCCATTCTGGGAGGCCATGTCTCCTGACCGCTAACCCTAAGTTGGGTCTTAACCCTAATTTTTTCTTTGGACTGAAACATTTCCCTGTCCACATGGTGTACTAACTGGCAGTATGTTATACTCCGGATGGCCTACTCAGTCTGTTTTACCAATCTAGGCTTCGCCAAAACCCTGGTTACATCCTGGGAAGCCAAGTCTCCCCAACCCTAACCCTAATTTGAGTCTCAGGCCTAATTTCCTTTTTGGACTGAAACATACCGCCCTCCAGAGAGTGTACCAAATGTCAGTATGGAAGACATCTTGATGTCCCACTCAGTCTGATTCAGCAAGTTAGGCTTCACCAAGGACCCGTTTCCAACCTGGGAAGCCACATCTCCCCAACCCTAACCCTAACTTGATACTGTACCTGATTTTCTTGTTGAAATGTAACAACCCCCCATCCTCATGTTCTACTAAAAGACAGTAGGCACACAATTCCTTTTGCCCTCTCAGTCTGTTTCACCATGCTTGGCTTCAGCAACACCCTGTTTCCATTCTGGGAGGCCATGTCTCCTGACCGCTAACCCTAACTTGGGTCTTAACCCTAATTTTTTCTTTGGACTGAAACATTTCCCTGTCCACATGGTGTACGAACTGGCAGTATGTTATACTACGGATGGCCTACTCAGTCTGTTTTACCAATCTAGGCTTCGCCAAAACCCTGGTTACATCCTGGGAAGCCAAGTCTCCCCAACCCTAACCCTAATTTGAGTCTCAGGCCTCATTTCCTTTTGGGACTGAAACATACCGCCGTCCACAGAGTGTACCAAATGTCAGTATGGAAGACATCTTGATGTCCCACTCAGTCTGATTCAGCAAGTTAGGCTTCACCAAGGACCCGTTTCCAACCTGGGAAGCCACATCTCCCCAACCCTAACCCTAACTTGAGACTTTACCTGATTTTCTTGTGCAAATGTAACAAACCCCCATCCTCATGTTGTACTAAAAGACAGTAGGTACACAATTCCTTTGGCCCTCTCAGTCTGTTTCACCATGCTTGGCTTCAGCAACACCCTGTTTCCATTCTGGGAGGCCATGTCTCCTGACAGCTAACCCTAACTTGGGTCTTAACCCTAATTTTCTCTTTGGACTGAAACATTTCCCTGTCCACATGGTGTACTAACTGGCAGTATGTTATACTCCTGAATGCCTACTCAGTCTGTTTTACCAATCTAGGCTTCACCAAAACCCTGGTTACATCCTGGGAAGCCAAGTCTCCCCAACCCTAACCCTAATTTGAGTCTCAACCCTCATTTCCTTTTTGGACTGAAACATACCGCCGTCCACAGATTGTGCCAAATGTAAGTATGGAAGACATCTTGATGCCCCACTCAGTCTGATTCAGGAAGTTAAGCTTCACCAAGGACCCGTTTCCAACCTGGGAAGCCACATCTCCCCAACCCTAACCCTAACTTGAGACTTAACCTGATTTTCTTGTGCAAATGTAACAAACCCCCATCCTCATGTTGTACTAAAAGACAGTAGGCACACAATTCCTTTGGCCCTCTCAGTCTGTTTCACCATGCTTGGCTTCAGCAACACCCTGTTTCCATTCTGGGAAGCCATGTCTCCTGACAGCTAACCCTAACTTGGGTCTTAACCCTAATTTTCTCTTTGGACTGAAACATTTCCCTGTCCACATGGTGTACTAACTGGCAGTATGTTATACTCCTGAATGCCTACTCAGTCTGTTTTACCAATCTAGGCTTCACCAAAACCCCGGTTACATCCTGGGAAGCCAAGTCTCCCCAACCCTAACCCTAATTTGAGTCTCAGGCCTCATTTCCTTTTGGGACTGAAACGTACTGCGGTCCACAGAGTGTACCAAATGTAAGTATGGAAGACATCTTGATGCCCCACTCAGTCTGATTCAGCAAGTTAGGCTTCACCAAGGACCCGTTTCCAACCTGGGAAGCCACATCTCCCCAACCCTAACCCTAACTTGAGACTTTACCTGATTTTCTTGTTGAAATGTAACAACCCCCCATCCTCATGTTCTACTAAAAGACAGTAGGCACACAATTCATTTTGCCCTCTCAGTCTGTTTCACCATGCTTGGCTTCAGCAACACCCTGTTTCCATTCTGGGAGGCCATGTCTCCTGACCGCTAACCCTAAGTTGGGTCTTAACCCTAATTTTTTCTTTGGACTGAAACATTTCCCTGTCCACATGGTGTACGAACTGGCAGTATGTTATACTCCGGATGGCCTACTCCGTCTGTTTTACCAATCTAGGCTTCGCCAAAACCCTGGTTACATCCTGGGAAGCCAAGTCTCCCCAACCCTAACCCTAATTTGAGTCTCAGGCCTAATTTCCTTTTTGGACTGAAACATACCGCCCTCCAGAGAGTGTACCAAATGTCAGTATGGAAGACATCTTGATGTCCCACTCAGTCTGATTCAGCAAGTTAGGCTTCACCAAGGACCCGTTTCCAACCTGGGAAGCCACATCTCCCCAACCCTAACCCTAACTTGATACTTTTCCTGATTTTCTTGTTGAAATGTAACAACCCCCCATCCTCATGTTCTACTAAAAGACAGTAGGCACACAATTCATTTTGCCCTCTCAGTCTGTTTCACCATGCTTGGCTTCAGCAACACCCTGTTTCCATTCTGGGAGGCCATGTCTCCCGACCGCTAACCCTAACTTGGGTCTTAACCCTAATTTTTTCTTTGGACTGAAACATTTCCCTGTCCACATGGTGTACGAACTGGCAGTATGTTATACTACGGATGGCCTACTCAGTCTGTTTTACCAATCTAGGCTTCGCCAAAACCCTGGTTACATCCTGGGAAGCCAAGTCTCCCCAACCCTAACCCTAATTTGAGTCTCAGGCCTCATTTCCTTTTGGGACTGAAACATACCGCCGTCCACAGAGTGTACCAAATGTCAGTATGGAAGACATCTTGATGTCCCACTCAGTCTGATTCAGCAAGTTAGGCTTCACCAAGGACCCGTTTCCAACCTGGGAAGCCACATCTCCCCAACCCTAACCCTATCTTGAGACTTAACCTGATTTTCTTGTTGAACTGTAACAACCCCCCATCCTCATGTTCTACTAAAAGACAGTAGGCACACAATTCCTTTTACCCTCTCAGTCTGTTTCACCATGCTTGGCTTCAGCAACACCCTGTTTCCATTCTGGGAAGCCATGTCTCCTGACAGCTAACCCTAACTTGGGTCTTAACCCTAATTTTCTCTTTGGACTGAAACATGTCCCTGTCAACATGGTGTACTCACTGGCAGTATGTTATACTCCGGATGGCCTACTCAGTCTGTTTTACCAATCTAGGCTTCGCCAAAACCCTGGTTACATCCTGGGAAGCCAAGTCTCCCCAACCCTAACCCTAATTTGAGTCTCAGGCCTCATTTCCTTTTGGGACTGAAACATACCGCCGTCCACAGAGTGTACCAAATGTCAGTATGGAAGACATCTTGATGTCCCACTCAGTCTGATTCAGCAAGTTAGGCTTCACCAAGGACCCGTTTCCAACCTGGCAAGCCACATCTCCCCAACCCTAACCCTAACTTGAGACTTAACCTGATTTTCTTGTGCTAATGTAACAAACCCCCATCCTCATGTTGTACTAAAAGACAGTAGGCACACAATTCCTTTGGCCCTCTCAGTCTGTTTCACCATGCTTGGCTTCAGCAACACCCTGTTTCCATTCTGGAAAGCCATGTCTCCTGACAGCTAACCCTAACTTGGGTCTTAACCCTAATTTTCTCTTTGGACTGAAACATTTCCCTGTCCACATGGTGTACTAACTGGCAGTATGTTATACTCCGGATGGCCTACTCAGTCTGTTTTACCAATCTAGGCTTCGCCAAAACCCTGGTTACATCCTGGGAAGCCAAGTCTCCCCAACCCTAACCCTAATTTGAGTCTCAGGCCTCATTTCCTTTTGGGACTGAAACGTACTGCGGTCCACAGAGTGTACCAAATGTCAGTATGGAAGACATCTTGATGTCCCACTCAGTCTGATTCAGCAAGTTAGGCTTCACCAAGGACCCGTTTCCAACCTGGGAAGCCACATCTCCCCAACCCTAACCCTAACTTGAGACTTAACCTGATTTTCTTGTGCAAATGTAACAAACCCCCATCCTCATGTTGTACTAAAAGACAGTAGGCACACAATTCCTTTGGCCCTCTCAGTCTGTTTCACCATGCTTGGCTTCAGCAACACCCTGTTTCCATTCTGGGAAGCCATGTCTCCCGACAGCTAACCCTAACTTGGGTCTTAACCCTAATTTTCTCTTTGGACTGAAACATTTCCCTGTCCACATGGTGTACTCACTGGCAGTATGTTATACTCCGGATGGCCTACTCAGTCTGTTTTACCAATCTAGGCTTCGCCAAAACCCTGGTTACATCCTGGGAAGCCAAATCTCCCCAACCCTAACCCTAATTTGAGTCTCAACCCTCATTTCCTTTTTGGACTGAAACATACCGCCGTCCACAGAGTGTACCAAATGTCAGTATGGAAGACATCTTGATGTCCCACTCAGTCTGATTCAGCAAGTTAGGCTTCACCAAGGACCCGTTTCCAACCTGGGAAGCCACATCTCCCCAACCCTAACCCTAACTTGAGACTTAACCTGATTTTCTTGTGCAAATGTAACAAACCCCCATCCTCATGTTGTACTAAAAGACAGTAGGCACACAATTCCTTTGGCCCTCTCAGTCTGTTTCACCATGCTTGGCTTCAGCAACACCCTGTTTCCATTCTGGGAAGCCATGTCTCCTGACAGCTAACCCTAACTTGGGTCTTAACCCTAATTTTCTCTTTGGACTGAAACATTTCCCTGTCCACATGGTGTACGAACTGGCAGTATGTTATACTACGGATGGCCTACTCAGTCTGTTTTACAAATCTAGGCTTCGCCAAAACCCTGGTTACATCCTGGGAAGCCAAGTCTCCCCAACCCTAACCCTAATTTGAGTCTCAGGCCTAATTTCCTTTTTGGACTGAAACATGCCGCCGTCCACAGAGTGTACCAAATGTCAGTATGGAAGACATCTTGATGTCCCACTCAGTCTGATTCAGCAAGTTAGGCTTCACCAAGGACCCGTTTCCAACCTGGGAAGCCACATCTCCCCAACCCTAACCCTAACTTGAGACTTTACCTGATTTTCTTGTGCAAATGTAACAAACCCCCATCCTCATGTTGTACTAAAAGACAGTAGGCACACAATTCCTTTGGCCCTCTCAGTCTGTTTCACCATGCATGGCTTCAGCAACACCCTGTTTCCATTCTGGGAAGCCATGTCTCCTGACAGCTAACCCTAACTTGGGTCTTAACCCTAATTTTCTCTTTGGACTGAAACATTTCCCTGTCCACATGGTGTACTAACTGGCAGTATGTTATACTCCTGAATGCCTACTCAGTCTGTTTTACCAATCTAGGCTTCACCAAAACCCCGGTTACATCCTGGGAAGCCAAGTCTCCCCAACCCTAACCCTAATTTGAGTCTCAGGCCTCATTTCCTTTTGGGACTGAAACGTACTGCTGTCCACAGAGTGTACCAAATGTAAGTATGGAAGACATCTTGATGCCCCACTCAGTCTGATTCAGCAAGTTAGGCTTCACCAAGGACCCGTTTCCAACCTGGGAAGCCACATCTCCCCAACCCTAACCCTAACTTGAGACTTTACCTGATTTTCTTGTTGAAATGTAACAACCCCCCATCCTCATGTTCTACTAAAAGACAGTAGGCACACAATTCATTTTGCCCTCTCAGTCTGTTTCACCATGCTTGGCTTCAGCAACACCCTGTTTCCATTCTGGGAGGCCATGTCTCCTGACCGCTAACCCTAACTTGGGTCTTAACCCTAATTTTTTCTTTGGACTGAAACATTTCCCTGTCCACATGGTGTACGAACTGGCAGTATGTTATACTCCGGATGGCCTACTCAGTCTGTTTTACCAATCTAGGCTTCGCCAAAACCCTGGTTACATCCTGGGAAGCCAAGTCTCCCCAACCCTAACCCTAATTTGAGTCTCAGGCCTAATTTCCTTTTTGGACTGAAACATACCGCCCTCCAGAGAGTGTACCAAATGTCAGTATGGAAGACATCTTGATGTCCCACTCAGTCTGATTCAGCAAGTTAGGCTTCACCAAGGACCCGTTTCCAACCTGGGAAGCCACATCTCCCCAACCCTAACCCTAACTTGATACTGTACCTGATTTTCTTGTTGAAATGTAACAACCCCCCATCCTCATGTTCTACTAAAAGACAGTAGGCACACAATTCCTTTTGCCCTCTCAGTCTGTTTCACCATGCTTGGCTTCAGCAACACCCTGTTTCCATTCTGGGAGGCCATGTCTCCTGACCGCTAACCCTAACTTGGGTCTTAACCCTAATTTTTTCTTTGGACTGAAACATTTCCCTGTCCACATGGTGTACGAACTGGCAGTATGTTATACTACGGATGGCCTACTCAGTCTGTTTTACCAATCTAGGCTTCGCCAAAACCCTGGTTACATCCTGGGAAGCCAAGTCTCCCCAACCCTAACCCTAATTTGAGTCTCAGGCCTCATTTCCTTTTGGGACTGAAACATACCGCCGTCCACAGAGTGTACCAAATGTCAGTATGGAAGACATCTTGATGTCCCACTCAGTCTGATTCAGCAAGTTAGGCTTCACCAAGGACCCGTTTCCAACCTGGGAAGCCACATCTCCCCAACCCTAACCCTAACTTGAGACTTTACCTGATTTTCTTGTGCAAATGTAACAAACCCCCATCCTCATGTTGTACTAAAAGACAGTAGGTACACAATTCCTTTGGCCCTCTCAGTCTGTTTCACCATGCTTGGCTTCAGCAACACCCTGTTTCCATTCTGGGAGGCCATGTCTCCTGACAGCTAACCCTAACTTGGGTCTTAACCCTAATTTTCTCTTTGGACTGAAACATTTCCCTGTCCACATGGTGTACTAACTGGCAGTATGTTATACTCCTGAATGCCTACTCAGTCTGTTTTACCAATCTAGGCTTCACCAAAACCCTGGTTACATCCTGGGAAGCCAAGTCTCCCCAACCCTAACCCTAATTTGAGTCTCAACCCTCATTTCCTTTTTGGACTGAAACATACCGCCGTCCACAGATTGTGCCAAATGTAAGTATGGAAGACATCTTGATGCCCCACTCAGTCTGATTCAGGAAGTTAAGCTTCACCAAGGACCCGTTTCCAACCTGGGAAGCCACATCTCCCCAACCCTAACCCTAACTTGAGACTTAACCTGATTTTCTTGTGCAAATGTAACAAACCCCCATCCTCATGTTGTACTAAAAGACAGTAGGCACACAATTCCTTTGGCCCTCTCAGTCTGTTTCACCATGCTTGGCTTCAGCAACACCCTGTTTCCATTCTGGGAAGCCATGTCTCCTGACAGCTAACCCTAACTTGGGTCTTAACCCTAATTTTCTCTTTGGACTGAAACATTTCCCTGTCCACATGGTGTACTAACTGGCAGTATGTTATACTCCTGAATGCCTACTCAGTCTGTTTTACCAATCTAGGCTTCGCCAAAACCCCGGTTACATCCTGGGAAGCCAAGTCTCCCCAACCCTAACCCTAATTTGAGTCTCAGGCCTCATTTCCTTTTGGGACTGAAACGTACTGCGGTCCACAGAGTGTACCAAATGTAAGTATGGAAGACATCTTGATGCCCCACTCAGTCTGATTCAGCAAGTTAGGCTTCACCAAGGACCCGTTTCCAACCTGGGAAGCCACATCTCCCCAACCCTAACCCTAACTTGAGACTTTACCTGATTTTCTTGTTGAAATGTAACAACCCCCCATCCTCATGTTCTACTAAAAGACAGTAGGCACACAATTCATTTTGCCCTCTCAGTCTGTTTCACCATGCTTGGCTTCAGCAACACCCTGTTTCCATTCTGGGAGGCCATGTCTCCTGACCGCTAACCCTAAGTTGGGTCTTAACCCTAATTTTTTCTTTGGACTGAAACATTTCCCTGTCCACATGGTGTACGAACTGGCAGTATGTTATACTCCGGATGGCCTACTCAGTCTGTTTTACCAATCTAGGCTTCGCCAAAACCCTGGTTACATCCTGGGAAGCCAAGTCTCCCCAACCCTAACCCTAATTTGAGTCTCAGGCCTAATTTCCTTTTTGGACTGAAACATACCGCCCTCCAGAGAGTGTACCAAATGTCAGTATGGAAGACATCTTGATGTCCCACTCAGTCTGATTCAGCAAGTTAGGCTTCACCAAGGACCCGTTTCCAACCTGGGAAGCCACATCTCCCCAACCCTAACCCTAACTTGATACTTTACCTGATTTTCTTGTTGAAATGTAACAACCCCCCATCCTCATGTTCTACTAAAAGACAGTAGGCACACAATTCATTTTGCCCTCTCAGTCTGTTTCACCATGCTTGGCTTCAGCAACACCCTGTTTCCATTCTGGGAGGCCATGTCTCCCGACCGCTAACCCTAACTTGGGTCTTAACCCTAATTTTTTCTTTGGACTGAAACATTTCCCTGTCCACATGGTGTACGAACTGGCAGTATGTTATACTACGGATGGCCTACTCAGTCTGTTTTACCAATCTAGGCTTCGCCAAAACCCTGGTTACATCCTGGGAAGCCAAGTCTCCCCAACCCTAACCCTAATTTGAGTCTCAGGCCTCATTTCCTTTTGGGACTGAAACATACCGCCGTCCACAGAGTGTACCAAATGTCAGTATGGAAGACATCTTGATGTCCCACTCAGTCTGATTCAGCAAGTTAGGCTTCACCAAGGACCCGTTTCCAACCTGGGAAGCCACATCTCCCCAACCCTAACCCTATCTTGAGACTTAACCTGATTTTCTTGTTGAACTGTAACAACCCCCCATCCTCATGTTCTACTAAAAGACAGTAGGCACACAATTCCTTTTACCCTCTCAGTCTGTTTCACCATGCTTGGCTTCAGCAACACCCTGTTTCCATTCTGGGAAGCCATGTCTCCTGACAGCTAACCCTAACTTGGGTCTTAACCCTAATTTTCTCTTTGGACTGAAACATGTCCCTGTCAACATGGTGTACTCACTGGCAGTATGTTATACTCCGGATGGCCTACTCAGTCTGTTTTACCAATCTAGGCTTCGCCAAAACCCTGGTTACATCCTGGGAAGCCAAGTCTCCCCAACCCTAACCCTAATTTGAGTCTCAGGCCTCATTTCCTTTTGGGACTGAAACGTACTGCGGTCCACAGAGTGTACCAAATGTCAGTATGGAAGACATCTTGATGTCCCACTCAGTCTGATTCAGCAAGTTAGGCTTCACCAAGGACCCGTTTCCAACCTGGGAAGCCACATCTCCCCAACCCTAACCCTAACTTGAGACTTAACCTGATTTTCTTGTGCAAATGTAACAAACCCCCATCCTCATGTTGTACTAAAAGACAGTAGGCACACAATTCCTTTGGCCCTCTCAGTCTGTTTCACCATGCTTGGCTTCAGCAACACCCTGTTTCCATTCTGGGAAGCCATGTCTCCCGACAGCTAACCCTTACTTGGGTCTTAACCCTAATTTTCTCTTTGGACTGAAACATTTCCCTGTCCACATGGTGTACTCACTGGCAGTATGTTATACTCCGGATGGCCTACTCAGTCTGTTTTACCAATCTAGGCTTCGCCAAAACCCTGGTTACATCCTGGGAAGCCAAATCTCCCCAACCCTAACCCTAATTTGAGTCTCAACCCTCATTTCCTTTTTGGACTGAAACATACCGCCGTCCACAGAGTGTACCAAATGTCAGTATGGAAGACATCTTGATGTCCCACTCAGTCTGATTCAGCAAGTTAGGCTTCACCAAGGACCCGTTTCCAACCTGGGAAGCCACATCTCCCCAACCCTAACCCTAACTTGAGACTTAACCTGATTTTCTTGTGCAAATGTAACAAACCCCCATCCTCATGTTGTACTAAAAGACAGTAGGCACACAATTCCTTTGGCCCTCTCAGTCTGTTTCACCATGCTTGGCTTCAGCAACACCCTGTTTCCATTCTGGGAAGCCATGTCTCCTGACAGCTAACCCTAACTTGGGTCTTAACCCTAATTTTCTCTTTGGACTGAAACATTTCCCTGTCCACATGGTGTACGAACTGGCAGTATGTTATACTACGGATGGCCTACTCAGTCTGTTTTACAAATCTAGGCTTCGCCAAAACCCTGGTTACATCCTGGGAAGCCAAGTCTCCCCAACCCTAACCCTAATTTGAGTCTCAGGCCTAATTTCCTTTTTGGACTGAAACATGCCGCCGTCCACAGAGTGTACCAAATGTCAGTATGGAAGACATCTTGATGTCCCACTCAGTCTGATTCAGCAAGTTAGGCTTCACCAAGGACCCGTTTCCAACCTGGGAAGCCACATCTCCCCAACCCTAACCCTAACTTGAGACTTAACCTGATTTTCTTGTGCAAATGTAACAAACCCCCATCCTCATGTTGTACTAAAAGACAGTAGGCACACAATTCCTTTGGCCCTCTCAGTCTGTTTCACCATGCTTGGCTTCAGCAACACCCTGTTTCCATTCTGGGAAGCCATGTCTCCTGACAGCTAACCCTAACTTGGGTCTTAACCCTAATTTTCTCTTTGGACTGAAACATTTCCCTGTCCACATGGTGTACTAACTGGCAGTATGTTATACTCCTGAATGCCTACTCAGTCTGTTTTACCAATCTAGGCTTCACCAAAACCCCGGTTACATCCTGGGAAGCCAAGTCTCCCCAACCCTAACCCTAATTTGAGTCTCAGGCCTCATTTCCTTTTGGGACTGAAACGTACTGCTGTCCACAGAGTGTACCAAATGTCAGTATGGAAGACATCTTGATGTCCCACTCAGTCTGATTCAGCAAGTTAGGCTTCACCAAGGACCCGTTTCCAACCTGGGAAGCCACATCTCCCCAACCCAAACCCTAACTTGAGACTTTACCTGATTTTCTTGTGCAAATGTAACAAACCCCCATCCTCATGTTGTACTAAAAGACAGTAGGCACACAATTCCTTTGGCCCTCTCAGTCTGTTTCACCATGCTTGGCTTCAGCAACACCCTGTTTCCATTCTGGGAAGCCATGTCTCCTGACAGCTAACCCTAACTTGGGTCTTAACCCTAATTTTCTCTTTGGACTGAAACATTTCCCTGTCCACATGGTGTACTAACTGGCAGTATGTTATACTCCTGAATGCCTACTCAGTCTGTTTTACCAATCTAGGCTTCACCAAAACCCCGGTTACATCCTGGGAAGCCAAGTCTCCCCAACCCTAACCCTAATTTGAGTCTCAGGCCTCATTTCCTTTTGGGACTGAAACGTACTGCGGTCCACAGAGTGTACCAAATGTAAGTATGGAAGACATCTTGATGCCCCACTCAGTCTGATTCAGCAAGTTAGGCTTCACCAAGGACCCGTTTCCAACCTGGGAAGCCACATCTCCCCAACCCTAACCCTAACTTGAGACTTTACCTGATTTTCTTGTTGAAATGTAACAACCCCCCATCCTCATGTTCTACTAAAAGACAGTAGGCACACAATTCCTTTTGCCCTCTCAGTCTGTTTCACCATGCTTGGCTTCAGCAACACCCTGTTTCCATTCTGGGAGGCCATGTCTCCTGACCGCTAACCCTAAGTTGGGTCTTAACCCTAATTTTTTCTTTGGACTGAAACATTTCCCTGTCCACATGGTGTACTAACTGGCAGTATGTTATACTCCGGATGGCCTACTCAGTCTGTTTTACCAATCTAGGCTTCGCCAAAACCCTGGTTACATCCTGGGAAGCCAAGTCTCCCCAACCCTAACCCTAATTTGAGTCTCAGGCCTAATTTCCTTTTTGGACTGAAACATACCGCCCTCCAGAGAGTGTACCAAATGTCAGTATGGAAGACATCTTGATGTCCCACTCAGTCTGATTCAGCAAGTTAGGCTTCACCAAGGACCCGTTTCCAACCTGGGAAGCCACATCTCCCCAACCCTAACCCTAACTTGAGACTTAACCTGATTTTCTTGTGCAAATGTAACAAACCCCCATCCTCATGTTGTACTAAAAGACAGTAGGTACACAATTCCTTTGGCCCTCTCAGTCTGTTTCACCATGCTTGGCTTCAGCAACACCCTGTTTCCATTCTGGGAGGCCATGTCTCCTGACAGCTAACCCTAACTTGGGTCTTAACCCTAATTTTCTCTTTGGACTGAAACATTTCCCTGTCCACATGGTGTACTAACTGGCAGTATGTTATACTCCTGAATGCCTACTCAGTCTGTTTTACCAATCTAGGCTTCACCAAAACCCTGGTTACATCCTGGGAAGCCAAGTCTCCCCAACCCTAACCCTAATTTGAGTCTCAACCCTCATTTCCTTTTTGGACTGAAACATACCGCCGTCCACAGATTGTGCCAAATGTAAGTATGGAAGACATCTTGATGCCCCACTCAGTCTGATTCAGCAAGTTAAGCTTCACCAAGGACCCGTTTCCAACCTGGGAAGCCACATCTCCCCAACCCTAACCCTAACTTGAGACTTAACCTGATTTTCTTGTGCAAATGTAACAAACCCCCATCCTCATGTTGTACTAAAAGACAGTAGGCACACAATTCCTTTGGCCCTCTCAGTCTGTTTCACCATGCTTGGCTTCAGCAACACCCTGTTTCTATTCTGGGAAGCCATGTCTCCTGACAGCTAACCCTAACTTGGGTCTTAACCCTAATTTTCTCTTTGGACTGAAACATTTCCCTGTCCACATGGTGTACTAACTGGCAGTATGTTATACTCCTGAATGCCTACTCAGTCTGTTTTACCAATCTAGGCTTCACCAAAACCCCGGTTACATCCTGGGAAGCCAAGTCTCCCCAACCCTAACCCTAATTTGAGTCTCAGGCCTCATTTCCTTTTGGGACTGAAATGTACTGCGGTCCACAGAGTGTACCAAATGTAAGTATGGAAGACATCTTGATGCCCCACTCAGTCTGATTCAGCAAGTTAGGCTTCACCAAGGACCCGTTTCCAACCTGGGAAGCCACATCTCCCCAACCCTAACCCTAACTTGAGACTTTACCTGATTTTCTTGTTGAAATGTAACAACCCCCCATCCTCATGTTCTACTAAAAGACAGTAGACACACAATTCATTTTGCCCTCTCAGTCTGTTTCACCATGCTTGGCTTCAGCAACACCCTGTTTCCATTCTGGGAGGCCATGTCTCCTGACCGCTAACCCTAAGTTGGGTCTTAACCCTAATTTTTTCTTTGGACTGAAACATTTCCCTGTCCACATGGTGTACTAACTGGCAGTATGTTATACTCCGGATGGCCTACTCAGTCTGTTTTACCAATCTAGGCTTCGCCAAAACCCTGGTTACATCCTGGGAAGCCAAGTCTCCCCAACCCTAACCCTAATTTGAGTCTCAGGCCTAATTTCCTTTTTGGACTGAAACATACCGCCCTCCAGAGAGTGTACCAAATGTCAGTATGGAAGACATCTTGATGTCCCACTCAGTCTGATTCAGCAAGTTAGGCTTCACCAAGGACCCGTTTCCAACCTGGGAAGCCACATCTCCCCAACCCTAACCCTAACTTGAGACTTAACCTGATTTTCTTGTGCAAATGTAACAAACCCCCATCCTCATGTTGTACTAAAAGACAGTAGGCACACAATTCCTTTGGCCCTCTCAGTCTGTTTCACCATGCTTGGCTTCAGCAACACCCTGTTTCCATTCTGGGAGGCCATGTCTCCTGACCGCTAACCCTAACTTGGGTCTTAACCCTAATTTTTTCTTTGGACTGAAACATTTCCCTGTCCACATGGTGTACTAACTGGCAGTATGTTATACTACGGATGGCCTACTCAGTCTGTTTTACCAATCTAGGCTTCGCCAAAACCCTGGTTACATCCTGGGAAGCCAAGTCTCCCCAACCCTAACCCTAATTTGAGTCTCAGGCCTCATTTCCTTTTTGGACTGAAACATACCGCCGTCCACAGAGTGTACCAAATGTCAGTATGGAAGACATCTTGATGTCCCACTCAGTCTGATTCAGCAAGTTAGGCTTCACCAAGGACCCGTTTCCAACCTGGGAAGCCACATCTCCCCAACCCTAACCCTAACTTGAGACTTTACCTGATTTTCTTGTGCAAATGTAACAAACCCCCATCCTCATGTTGTACTAAAAGACAGTAGGTACACAATTCCTTTGGCCCTCTCAGTCTGTTTCACCATGCTTGGCTTCAGCAACACCCTGTTTCCATTCTGGGAGGCCATGTCTCCTGACCGCTAACCCTAACTTGGGTCTTAACCCTAATTTTCTCTTTGGACTGAAACATTTCCCTGTCCACATGGTGTACTAACTGGCAGTATGTTATACTCCTGAATGCCTACTCAGTCTGTTTTACCAATCTAGGCTTCACCAAAACCCTGGTTACATCCTGGGAAGCCAAGTCTCCCCAACCCTAACCCTAATTTGAGTCTCAGGCCTCATTTCCTTTTTGGACTGAAACATACCGCCGTCCACAGATTGTGCCAAATGTAAGTATGGAAGACATCTTGATGCCCCACTCAGTCTGATTCAGGAAGTTAAGCTTCACCAAGGACCCGTTTCCAACCTGGGAAGCCACATCTCCCCAACCCTAACCCTAACTTGAGACTTAACCTGATTTTCTTGTGCAAATGTAACAAACCCCCATCCTCATGTTGTACTAAAAGACAGTAGGCACACAATTCCTTTGGCCCTCTCAGTCTGTTTCACCATGCTTGGCTTCAGCAACACCCTGTTTCCATTCTGGGAAGCCATGTCTCCTGACAGCTAACCCTAACTTGGGTCTTAACCCTAATTTTCTCTTTGGACTGAAACATTTCCCTGTCCACATGGTGTACTAACTGGCAGTATGTTATACTCCTGAATGCCTACTCAGTCTGTTTTACCAATCTAGGCTTCACCAAAACCCTGGTTACATCCTGGGAAGCCAAGTCTCCCCAACCCTAACCCTAATTTGAGTCTCAGGCCTCATTTCCTTTTGGGACTGAAACGTACTGCGGTCCACAGAGTGTACCAAATGTAAGTATGGAAGACATCTTGATGCCCCACTCAGTCTGATTCAGCAAGTTAGGCTTCACCAAGGACCCGTTTCCAACCTGGGAAGCCACATCTCCCCAACCCTAACCCTAACTTGAGACTTTACCTGATTTTCTTGTTGAAATGTAACAACCCCCCATCCTCATGTTCTACTAAAAGACAGTAGGCACACAATTCATTTTGCCCTCTCAGTCTGTTTCACCATGCTTGGCTTCAGCAACACCCTGTTTCCATTCTGGGAGGCCATGTCTCCTGACCGCTAACCCTAAGTTGGGTCTTAACCCTAATTTTTTCTTTGGACTGAAACATTTCCCTGTCCACATGGTGTACGAACTGGCAGTATGTTATACTACGGATGGCCTACTCAGTCTGTTTTACCAATCTAGGCTTCGCCAAAACCCTGGTTACATCCTGGGAAGCCAAGTCTCCCCAACCCTAACCCTAATTTGAGTCTCAGGCCTAATTTCCTTTTTGGACTGAAACATACCGCCCTCCAGAGAGTGTACCAAATGTCAGTATGGAAGACATCTTGATGTCCCACTCAGTCTGATTCAGCAAGTTAGGCTTCACCAAGGACCCGTTTCCAACCTGGGAAGCCACATCTCCACAACCCTAACCCTAACTTGATACTTTACCTGATTTTCTTGTTGAAATGTAACAATCCCCCATCCTCATGTTCTACTAAAAGACAGTAGGCACACAATTCCTTTTGCCTTCTCAGTCTGTTTCACCATGCTTGGCTTCAGCAACACCCTGTTTCCATTCTGGGAGGCCATGTCTCCTGACCGCTAACCCTAACTTGGGTCTTAACCCTAATTTTTTCTTTGGACTGAAACATTTCCCTGTCCACATGGTGTACTAACTGGCAGTATGTTATACTACGGATGGCCTACTCAGTCTGTTTTACCAATCTAGGCTTCGCCAAAACCCTGGTTACATCCTGGGAAGCCAAGTCTCCCCAACCCTAACCCTAATTTGAGTCTCAGGCCTCATTTCCTTTTTGGACTGAAACATACCGCCGTCCACAGAGTGTACCAAATGTCAGTATGGAAGACATCTTGATGTCCCACTCAGTCTGATTCAGCAAGTTAGGCTTCACCAAGGACCCGTTTCCAACCTGGGAAGCCACATCTCCCCAACCCTAACCCTAACTTGAGACTTTACCTGATTTTCTTGTGCAAATGTAACAAACCCCCATCCTCATGTTGTACTAAAAGACAGTAGGTACACAATTCCTTTGGCCCTCTCAGTCTGTTTCACCATGCTTGGCTTCAGCAACACCCTGTTTCCATTCTGGGAGGCCATGTCTCCTGACAGCTAACCCTAACTTGGGTCTTAACCCTAATTTTCTCTTTGGACTGAAACATTTCCCTGTCCACATGGTGTACTAACTGGCAGTATGTTATACTCCTGAATGCCTACTCAGTCTGTTTTACCAATCTAGGCTTCACCAAAACCCCGGTTACATCCTGGGAAGCCAAGTCTCCCCAACCCTAACCCTAATTTGAGTCTCAGGCCTCATTTCCTTTTGGGACTGAAACGTACTGCGGTCCACAGAGTGTACCAAATGTAAGTATGGAAGACATCTTGATGCCCCACTCAGTCTGATTCAGCAAGTTAGGCTTCACCAAGGACCCGTTTCCAACCTGGGAAGCCACATCTCCCCAACCCTAACCCTAACTTGAGACTTTACCTGATTTTCTTGTTGAAATGTAACAACCCCCCATCCTCATGTTCTACTAAAAGACAGTAGACACACAATTCATTTTGCCCTCTCAGTCTGTTTCACCATGCTTGGCTTCAGCAACACCCTGTTTCCATTCTGGGAGGCCATGTCTCCTGACCGCTAACCCTAAGTTGGGTCTTAACCCTAATTTTTTCTTTGGACTGAAACATTTCCCTGTCCACATGGTGTACTAACTGGCAGTATGTTATACTCCGGATGGCCTACTCAGTCTGTTTTACCAATCTAGGCTTCGCCAAAACCCTGGTTACATCCTGGGAAGCCAAGTCTCCCCAACCCTAACCCTAATTTGAGTCTCAGGCCTAATTTCCTTTTTGGACTGAAACATACCGCCCTCCAGAGAGTGTACCAAATGTCAGTATGGAAGACATCTTGATGTCCCACTCAGTCTGATTCAGCAAGTTAGGCTTCACCAAGGACCCGTTTCCAACCTGGGAAGCCACATCTCCCCAACCCTAACCCTAACTTGAGACTTAACCTGATTTTCTTGTGCAAATGTAACAAACCCCCATCCTCATGTTGTACTAAAAGACAGTAGGCACACAATTCCTTTTGCCCTCTCAGTCTGTTTCACCATGCTTGGCTTCAGCAACACCCTGTTTCCATTCTGGGAGGCCATGTCTCCTGACCGCTAACCCTAACTTGGGTCTTAACCCTAATTTTTTCTTTGGACTGAAACATTTCCCTGTCCACATGGTGTACTAACTGGCAGTATGTTATACTACGGATGGCCTACTCAGTCTGTTTTACCAATCTAGGCTTCGCCAAAACCCTGGTTACATCCTGGGAAGCCAAGTCTCCCCAACCCTAACCCTACTTTGAGTCCCAACCCTCATTTCCTTTTTGGACTGAAACATACCGCCGTCCACAGAGTGTACCAAATGTCAGTATGGAAGACATCTTGATGTCCCACTCAGTCTGATTCAGCAAGTTAGGCTTCACCAAGGACCCGTTTCCAACCTGGGAAGCCACATCTCCCCAACCCTAACCCTAACTTGAGACTTTACCTGATTTTCTTGTGCAAATGTAACAAACCCCCATCCTCATGTTGTACTAAAAGACAGTAGGTACACAATTCCTTTGGCCCTCTCAGTCTGTTTCACCATGCTTGGCTTCAGCAACACCCTGTTTCCATTCTGGGAGGCCATGTCTCCTGACCGCTAACCCTAACTTGGGTCTTAACCCTAATTTTCTCTTTGGACTGAAACATTTCCCTGTCCACATGGTGTACTAACTGGCAGTATGTTATACTCCTGAATGCCTACTCAGTCTGTTTTACCAATCTAGGCTTCACCAAAACCCTGGTTACATCCTGGGAAGCCAAGTCTCCCCAACCCTAACCCTAATTTGAGTCTCAACCCTCATTTCCTTTTTGGACTGAAACATACCGCCGTCCACAGATTGTGCCAAATGTAAGTATGGAAGACATCTTGATGCCCCACTCAGTCTGATTCAGCAAGTTAGGCTTCACCAAGGACCCGTTTCCAACCTGGGAAGCCACATCTCCCCAACCCTAACCCTAACTTGAGACTTTACCTGATTTTCTTGTTGAAATGTAACAACCCCCCATCCTCATGTTCTACTAAAAGACAGTAGGCACACAATTCATTTTGCCCTCTCAGTCTGTTTCACCATGCTTGGCTTCAGCAACACCCTGTTTCCATTCTGGGAGGCCATGTCTCCTGACCGCTAACCCTAAGTTGGGTCTTAACCCTAATTTTTTCTTTGGACTGAAACATTTCCCTGTCCACATGGTGTACTAACTGGCAGTATGTTATACTCCGGATGGCCTACTCAGTCTGTTTTACCAATCTAGGCTTCGCCAAAACCCTGGTTACATCCTGGGAAGCCAAGTCTCCCCAACCCTAACCCTAATTTGAGTCTCAGGCCTAATTTCCTTTTTGGACTGAAACATACCGCCCTCCAGAGAGTGTACCAAATGTCAGTATGGAAGACATCTTGATGTCCCACTCAGTCTGATTCAGCAAGTTAGGCTTCACCAAGGACCCGTTTCCAACCTGGGAAGCCACATCTCCCCAACCCTAACCCTAACTTGATACTGTACCTGATTTTCTTGTTGAAATGTAACAACCCCCCATCCTCATGTTCTACTAAAAGACAGTAGGCACACAATTCCTTTTGCCCTCTCAGTCTGTTTCACCATGCTTGGCTTCAGCAACACCCTGTTTCCATTCTGGGAGGCCATGTCTCCTGACCGCTAACCCTAACTTGGGTCTTAACCCTAATTTTTTCTTTGGACTGAAACATTTCCCTGTCCACATGGTGTACGAACTGGCAGTATGTTATACTACGGATGGCCTACTCAGTCTGTTTTACCAATCTAGGCTTCGCCAAAACCCTGGTTACATCCTGGGAAGCCAAGTCTCCCCAACCCTAACCCTAATTTGAGTCTCAGGCCTCATTTCCTTTTGGGACTGAAACATACCGCCGTCCACAGAGTGTACCAAATGTCAGTATGGAAGACATCTTGATGTCCCACTCAGTCTGATTCAGCAAGTTAGGCTTCACCAAGGACCCGTTTCCAACCTGGGAAGCCACATCTCCCCAACCCTAACCCTAACTTGAGACTTTACCTGATTTTCTTGTGCAAATGTAACAAACCCCCATCCTCATGTTGTACTAAAAGACAGTAGGTACACAATTCCTTTGGCCCTCTCAGTCTGTTTCACCATGCTTGGCTTCAGCAACACCCTGTTTCCATTCTGGGAGGCCATGTCTCCTGACAGCTAACCCTAACTTGGGTCTTAACCCTAATTTTCTCTTTGGACTGAAACATTTCCCTGTCCACATGGTGTACTAACTGGCAGTATGTTATACTCCTGAATGCCTACTCAGTCTGTTTTACCAATCTAGGCTTCACCAAAACCCTGGTTACATCCTGGGAAGCCAAGTCTCCCCAACCCTAACCCTAATTTGAGTCTCAACCCTCATTTCCTTTTTGGACTGAAACATACCGCCGTCCACAGATTGTGCCAAATGTAAGTATGGAAGACATCTTGATGCCCCACTCAGTCTGATTCAGGAAGTTAAGCTTCACCAAGGACCCGTTTCCAACCTGGGAAGCCACATCTCCCCAACCCTAACCCTAACTTGAGACTTAACCTGATTTTCTTGTGCAAATGTAACAAACCCCCATCCTCATGTTGTACTAAAAGACAGTAGGCACACAATTCCTTTGGCCCTCTCAGTCTGTTTCACCATGCTTGGCTTCAGCAACACCCTGTTTCCATTCTGGGAAGCCATGTCTCCTGACAGCTAACCCTAACTTGGGTCTTAACCCTAATTTTCTCTTTGGACTGAAACATTTCCCTGTCCACATGGTGTACTAACTGGCAGTATGTTATACTCCTGAATGCCTACTCAGTCTGTTTTACCAATCTAGGCTTCACCAAAACCCCGGTTACATCCTGGGAAGCCAAGTCTCCCCAACCCTAACCCTAATTTGAGTCTCAGGCCTCATTTCCTTTTGGGACTGAAACGTACTGCGGTCCACAGAGTGTACCAAATGTAAGTATGGAAGACATCTTGATGCCCCACTCAGTCTGATTCAGCAAGTTAGGCTTCACCAAGGACCCGTTTCCAACCTGGGAAGCCACATCTCCCCAACCCTAACCCTAACTTGAGACTTTACCTGATTTTCTTGTTGAAATGTAACAACCCCCCATCCTCATGTTCTACTAAAAGACAGTAGGCACACAATTCATTTTGCCCTCTCAGTCTGTTTCACCATGCTTGGCTTCAGCAACACCCTGTTTCCATTCTGGGAGGCCATGTCTCCTGACCGCTAACCCTAAGTTGGGTCTTAACCCTAATTTTTTCTTTGGACTGAAACATTTCCCTGTCCACATGGTGTACGAACTGGCAGTATGTTATACTCCGGATGGCCTACTCCGTCTGTTTTACCAATCTAGGCTTCGCCAAAACCCTGGTTACATCCTGGGAAGCCAAGTCTCCCCAACCCTAACCCTAATTTGAGTCTCAGGCCTAATTTCCTTTTTGGACTGAAACATACCGCCCTCCAGAGAGTGTACCAAATGTCAGTATGGAAGACATCTTGATGTCCCACTCAGTCTGATTCAGCAAGTTAGGCTTCACCAAGGACCCGTTTCCAACCTGGGAAGCCACATCTCCCCAACCCTAACCCTAACTTGATACTTTTCCTGATTTTCTTGTTGAAATGTAACAACCCCCCATCCTCATGTTCTACTAAAAGACAGTAGGCACACAATTCATTTTGCCCTCTCAGTCTGTTTCACCATGCTTGGCTTCAGCAACACCCTGTTTCCATTCTGGGAGGCCATGTCTCCCGACCGCTAACCCTAACTTGGGTCTTAACCCTAATTTTTTCTTTGGACTGAAACATTTCCCTGTCCACATGGTGTACGAACTGGCAGTATGTTATACTACGGATGGCCTACTCAGTCTGTTTTACCAATCTAGGCTTCGCCAAAACCCTGGTTACATCCTGGGAAGCCAAGTCTCCCCAACCCTAACCCTAATTTGAGTCTCAGGCCTCATTTCCTTTTGGGACTGAAACATACCGCCGTCCACAGAGTGTACCAAATGTCAGTATGGAAGACATCTTGATGTCCCACTCAGTCTGATTCAGCAAGTTAGGCTTCACCAAGGACCCGTTTCCAACCTGGGAAGCCACATCTCCCCAACCCTAACCCTATCTTGAGACTTAACCTGATTTTCTTGTTGAACTGTAACAACCCCCCATCCTCATGTTCTACTAAAAGACAGTAGGCACACAATTCCTTTTACCCTCTCAGTCTGTTTCACCATGCTTGGCTTCAGCAACACCCTGTTTCCATTCTGGGAAGCCATGTCTCCTGACAGCTAACCCTAACTTGGGTCTTAACCCTAATTTTCTCTTTGGACTGAAACATGTCCCTGTCAACATGGTGTACTCACTGGCAGTATGTTATACTCCGGATGGCCTACTCAGTCTGTTTTACCAATCTAGGCTTCGCCAAAACCCTGGTTACATCCTGGGAAGCCAAGTCTCCCCAACCCTAACCCTAATTTGAGTCTCAGGCCTCATTTCCTTTTGGGACTGAAACATACCGCCGTCCACAGAGTGTACCAAATGTCAGTATGGAAGACATCTTGATGTCCCACTCAGTCTGATTCAGCAAGTTAGGCTTCACCAAGGACCCGTTTCCAACCTGGCAAGCCACATCTCCCCAACCCTAACCCTAACTTGAGACTTAACCTGATTTTCTTGTGCTAATGTAACAAACCCCCATCCTCATGTTGTACTAAAAGACAGTAGGCACACAATTCCTTTGGCCCTCTCAGTCTGTTTCACCATGCTTGGCTTCAGCAACACCCTGTTTCCATTCTGGAAAGCCATGTCTCCTGACAGCTAACCCTAACTTGGGTCTTAACCCTAATTTTCTCTTTGGACTGAAACATTTCCCTGTCCACATGGTGTACGAACTGGCAGTATGTTATACTCCGGATGGCCTACTCAGTCTGTTTTACCAATCTAGGCTTCGCCAAAACCCTGGTTACATCCTGGGAAGCCAAGTCTCCCCAACCCTAACCCTAATTTGAGTCTCAGGCCTCATTTCCTTTTGGGACTGAAACGTACTGCGGTCCACAGAGTGTACCAAATGTCAGTATGGAAGACATCTTGATGTCCCACTCAGTCTGATTCAGCAAGTTAGGCTTCACCAAGGACCCGTTTCCAACCTGGGAAGCCACATCTCCCCAACCCTAACCCTAACTTGAGACTTAACCTGATTTTCTTGTGCAAATGTAACAAACCCCCATCCTCATGTTGTACTAAAAGACAGTAGGCACACAATTCCTTTGGCCCTCTCAGTCTGTTTCACCATGCTTGGCTTCAGCAACACCCTGTTTCCATTCTGGGAAGCCATGTCTCCCGACAGCTAACCCTAACTTGGGTCTTAACCCTAATTTTCTCTTTGGACTGAAACATTTCCCTGTCCACATGGTGTACTCACTGGCAGTATGTTATACTCCGGATGGCCTACTCAGTCTGTTTTACCAATCTAGGCTTCGCCAAAACCCTGGTTACATCCTGGGAAGCCAAATCTCCCCAACCCTAACCCTAATTTGAGTCTCAACCCTCATTTCCTTTTTGGACTGAAACATACCGCCGTCCACAGAGTGTACCAAATGTCAGTATGGAAGACATCTTGATGTCCCACTCAGTCTGATTCAGCAAGTTAGGCTTCACCAAGGACCCGTTTCCAACCTGGGAAGCCACATCTCCCCAACCCTAACCCTAACTTGAGACTTAACCTGATTTTCTTGTGCAAATGTAACAAACCCCCATCCTCATGTTGTACTAAAAGACAGTAGGCACACAATTCCTTTGGCCCTCTCAGTCTGTTTCACCATGCTTGGCTTCAGCAACACCCTGTTTCCATTCTGGGAAGCCATGTCTCCTGACAGCTAACCCTAACTTGGGTCTTAACCCTAATTTTCTCTTTGGACTGAAACATTTCCCTGTCCACATGGTGTACGAACTGGCAGTATGTTATACTACGGATGGCCTACTCAGTCTGTTTTACAAATCTAGGCTTCGCCAAAACCCTGGTTACATCCTGGGAAGCCAAGTCTCCCCAACCCTAACCCTAATTTGAGTCTCAGGCCTAATTTCCTTTTTGGACTGAAACATGCCGCCGTCCACAGAGTGTACCAAATGTCAGTATGGAAGACATCTTGATGTCCCACTCAGTCTGATTCAGCAAGTTAGGCTTCACCAAGGACCCGTTTCCAACCTGGGAAGCCACATCTCCCCAACCCTAACCCTAACTTGAGACTTTACCTGATTTTCTTGTGCAAATGTAACAAACCCCCATCCTCATGTTGTACTAAAAGACAGTAGGCACACAATTCCTTTGGCCCTCTCAGTCTGTTTCACCATGCATGGCTTCAGCAACACCCTGTTTCCATTCTGGGAAGCCATGTCTCCTGACAGCTAACCCTAACTTGGGTCTTAACCCTAATTTTCTCTTTGGACTGAAACATTTCCCTGTCCACATGGTGTACTAACTGGCAGTATGTTATACTCCTGAATGCCTACTCAGTCTGTTTTACCAATCTAGGCTTCACCAAAACCCCGGTTACATCCTGGGAAGCCAAGTCTCCCCAACCCTAACCCTAATTTGAGTCTCAGGCCTCATTTCCTTTTGGGACTGAAACGTACTGCTGTCCACAGAGTGTACCAAATGTAAGTATGGAAGACATCTTGATGCCCCACTCAGTCTGATTCAGCAAGTTAGGCTTCACCAAGGACCCGTTTCCAACCTGGGAAGCCACATCTCCCCAACCCTAACCCTAACTTGAGACTTTACCTGATTTTCTTGTTGAAATGTAACAACCCCCCATCCTCATGTTCTACTAAAAGACAGTAGGCACACAATTCATTTTGCCCTCTCAGTCTGTTTCACCATGCTTGGCTTCAGCAACACCCTGTTTCCATTCTGGGAGGCCATGTCTCCTGACCGCTAACCCTAACTTGGGTCTTAACCCTAATTTTTTCTTTGGACTGAAACATTTCCCTGTCCACATGGTGTACGAACTGGCAGTATGTTATACTCCGGATGGCCTACTCAGTCTGTTTTACCAATCTAGGCTTCGCCAAAACCCTGGTTACATCCTGGGAAGCCAAGTCTCCCCAACCCTAACCCTAATTTGAGTCTCAGGCCTAATTTCCTTTTTGGACTGAAACATACCGCCCTCCAGAGAGTGTACCAAATGTCAGTATGGAAGACATCTTGATGTCCCACTCAGTCTGATTCAGCAAGTTAGGCTTCACCAAGGACCCGTTTCCAACCTGGGAAGCCACATCTCCCCAACCCTAACCCTAACTTGATACTGTACCTGATTTTCTTGTTGAAATGTAACAACCCCCCATCCTCATGTTCTACTAAAAGACAGTAGGCACACAATTCCTTTTGCCCTCTCAGTCTGTTTCACCATGCTTGGCTTCAGCAACACCCTGTTTCCATTCTGGGAGGCCATGTCTCCTGACCGCTAACCCTAACTTGGGTCTTAACCCTAATTTTTTCTTTGGACTGAAACATTTCCCTGTCCACATGGTGTACGAACTGGCAGTATGTTATACTACGGATGGCCTACTCAGTCTGTTTTACCAATCTAGGCTTCGCCAAAACCCTGGTTACATCCTGGGAAGCCAAGTCTCCCCAACCCTAACCCTAATTTGAGTCTCAGGCCTCATTTCCTTTTGGGACTGAAACATACCGCCGTCCACAGAGTGTACCAAATGTCAGTATGGAAGACATCTTGATGTCCCACTCAGTCTGATTCAGCAAGTTAGGCTTCACCAAGGACCCGTTTCCAACCTGGGAAGCCACATCTCCCCAACCCTAACCCTAACTTGAGACTTTACCTGATTTTCTTGTGCAAATGTAACAAACCCCCATCCTCATGTTGTACTAAAAGACAGTAGGTACACAATTCCTTTGGCCCTCTCAGTCTGTTTCACCATGCTTGGCTTCAGCAACACCCTGTTTCCATTCTGGGAGGCCATGTCTCCTGACAGCTAACCCTAACTTGGGTCTTAACCCTAATTTTCTCTTTGGACTGAAACATTTCCCTGTCCACATGGTGTACTAACTGGCAGTATGTTATACTCCTGAATGCCTACTCAGTCTGTTTTACCAATCTAGGCTTCACCAAAACCCTGGTTACATCCTGGGAAGCCAAGTCTCCCCAACCCTAACCCTAATTTGAGTCTCAACCCTCATTTCCTTTTTGGACTGAAACATACCGCCGTCCACAGATTGTGCCAAATGTAAGTATGGAAGACATCTTGATGCCCCACTCAGTCTGATTCAGGAAGTTAAGCTTCACCAAGGACCCGTTTCCAACCTGGGAAGCCACATCTCCCCAACCCTAACCCTAACTTGAGACTTAACCTGATTTTCTTGTGCAAATGTAACAAACCCCCATCCTCATGTTGTACTAAAAGACAGTAGGCACACAATTCCTTTGGCCCTCTCAGTCTGTTTCACCATGCTTGGCTTCAGCAACACCCTGTTTCCATTCTGGGAAGCCATGTCTCCTGACAGCTAACCCTAACTTGGGTCTTAACCCTAATTTTCTCTTTGGACTGAAACATTTCCCTGTCCACATGGTGTACTAACTGGCAGTATGTTATACTCCTGAATGCCTACTCAGTCTGTTTTACCAATCTAGGCTTCACCAAAACCCCGGTTACATCCTGGGAAGCCAAGTCTCCCCAACCCTAACCCTAATTTGAGTCTCAGGCCTCATTTCCTTTTGGGACTGAAACGTACTGCGGTCCACAGAGTGTACCAAATGTAAGTATGGAAGACATCTTGATGCCCCACTCAGTCTGATTCAGCAAGTTAGGCTTCACCAAGGACCCGTTTCCAACCTGGGAAGCCACATCTCCCCAACCCTAACCCTAACTTGAGACTTTACCTGATTTTCTTGTTGAAATGTAACAACCCCCCATCCTCATGTTCTACTAAAAGACAGTAGGCACACAATTCATTTTGCCCTCTCAGTCTGTTTCACCATGCTTGGCTTCAGCAACACCCTGTTTCCATTCTGGGAGGCCATGTCTCCTGACCGCTAACCCTAAGTTGGGTCTTAACCCTAATTTTTTCTTTGGACTGAAACATTTCCCTGTCCACATGGTGTACGAACTGGCAGTATGTTATACTCCGGATGGCCTACTCAGTCTGTTTTACCAATCTAGGCTTCGCCAAAACCCTGGTTACATCCTGGGAAGCCAAGTCTCCCCAACCCTAACCCTAATTTGAGTCTCAGGCCTAATTTCCTTTTTGGACTGAAACATACCGCCCTCCAGAGAGTGTACCAAATGTCAGTATGGAAGACATCTTGATGTCCCACTCAGTCTGATTCAGCAAGTTAGGCTTCACCAAGGACCCGTTTCCAACCTGGGAAGCCACATCTCCCCAACCCTAACCCTAACTTGATACTTTACCTGATTTTCTTGTTGAAATGTAACAACCCCCCATCCTCATGTTCTACTAAAAGACAGTAGGCACACAATTCATTTTGCCCTCTCAGTCTGTTTCACCATGCTTGGCTTCAGCAACACCCTGTTTCCATTCTGGGAGGCCATGTCTCCCGACCGCTAACCCTAACTTGGGTCTTAACCCTAATTTTTTCTTTGGACTGAAACATTTCCCTGTCCACATGGTGTACGAACTGGCAGTATGTTATACTACGGATGGCCTACTCAGTCTGTTTTACCAATCTAGGCTTCGCCAAAACCCTGGTTACATCCTGGGAAGCCAAGTCTCCCCAACCCTAACCCTAATTTGAGTCTCAGGCCTCATTTCCTTTTGGGACTGAAACATACCGCCGTCCACAGAGTGTACCAAATGTCAGTATGGAAGACATCTTGATGTCCCACTCAGTCTGATTCAGCAAGTTAGGCTTCACCAAGGACCCGTTTCCAACCTGGGAAGCCACATCTCCCCAACCCTAACCCTATCTTGAGACTTAACCTGATTTTCTTGTTGAACTGTAACAACCCCCCATCCTCATGTTCTACTAAAAGACAGTAGGCACACAATTCCTTTTACCCTCTCAGTCTGTTTCACCATGCTTGGCTTCAGCAACACCCTGTTTCCATTCTGGGAAGCCATGTCTCCTGACAGCTAACCCTAACTTGGGTCTTAACCCTAATTTTCTCTTTGGACTGAAACATGTCCCTGTCAACATGGTGTACTCACTGGCAGTATGTTATACTCCGGATGGCCTACTCAGTCTGTTTTACCAATCTAGGCTTCGCCAAAACCCTGGTTACATCCTGGGAAGCCAAGTCTCCCCAACCCTAACCCTAATTTGAGTCTCAGGCCTCATTTCCTTTTGGGACTGAAACGTACTGCGGTCCACAGAGTGTACCAAATGTCAGTATGGAAGACATCTTGATGTCCCACTCAGTCTGATTCAGCAAGTTAGGCTTCACCAAGGACCCGTTTCCAACCTGGGAAGCCACATCTCCCCAACCCTAACCCTAACTTGAGACTTAACCTGATTTTCTTGTGCAAATGTAACAAACCCCCATCCTCATGTTGTACTAAAAGACAGTAGGCACACAATTCCTTTGGCCCTCTCAGTCTGTTTCACCATGCTTGGCTTCAGCAACACCCTGTTTCCATTCTGGGAAGCCATGTCTCCCGACAGCTAACCCTTACTTGGGTCTTAACCCTAATTTTCTCTTTGGACTGAAACATTTCCCTGTCCACATGGTGTACTCACTGGCAGTATGTTATACTCCGGATGGCCTACTCAGTCTGTTTTACCAATCTAGGCTTCGCCAAAACCCTGGTTACATCCTGGGAAGCCAAATCTCCCCAACCCTAACCCTAATTTGAGTCTCAACCCTCATTTCCTTTTTGGACTGAAACATACCGCCGTCCACAGAGTGTACCAAATGTCAGTATGGAAGACATCTTGATGTCCCACTCAGTCTGATTCAGCAAGTTAGGCTTCACCAAGGACCCGTTTCCAACCTGGGAAGCCACATCTCCCCAACCCTAACCCTAACTTGAGACTTAACCTGATTTTCTTGTGCAAATGTAACAAACCCCCATCCTCATGTTGTACTAAAAGACAGTAGGCACACAATTCCTTTGGCCCTCTCAGTCTGTTTCACCATGCTTGGCTTCAGCAACACCCTGTTTCCATTCTGGGAAGCCATGTCTCCTGACAGCTAACCCTAACTTGGGTCTTAACCCTAATTTTCTCTTTGGACTGAAACATTTCCCTGTCCACATGGTGTACGAACTGGCAGTATGTTATACTACGGATGGCCTACTCAGTCTGTTTTACAAATCTAGGCTTCGCCAAAACCCTGGTTACATCCTGGGAAGCCAAGTCTCCCCAACCCTAACCCTAATTTGAGTCTCAGGCCTAATTTCCTTTTTGGACTGAAACATGCCGCCGTCCACAGAGTGTACCAAATGTCAGTATGGAAGACATCTTGATGTCCCACTCAGTCTGATTCAGCAAGTTAGGCTTCACCAAGGACCCGTTTCCAACCTGGGAAGCCACATCTCCCCAACCCTAACCCTAACTTGAGACTTAACCTGATTTTCTTGTGCAAATGTAACAAACCCCCATCCTCATGTTGTACTAAAAGACAGTAGGCACACAATTCCTTTGGCCCTCTCAGTCTGTTTCACCATGCTTGGCTTCAGCAACACCCTGTTTCCATTCTGGGAAGCCATGTCTCCTGACAGCTAACCCTAACTTGGGTCTTAACCCTAATTTTCTCTTTGGACTGAAACATTTCCCTGTCCACATGGTGTACTAACTGGCAGTATGTTATACTCCTGAATGCCTACTCAGTCTGTTTTACCAATCTAGGCTTCACCAAAACCCCGGTTACATCCTGGGAAGCCAAGTCTCCCCAACCCTAACCCTAATTTGAGTCTCAGGCCTCATTTCCTTTTGGGACTGAAACGTACTGCTGTCCACAGAGTGTACCAAATGTCAGTATGGAAGACATCTTGATGTCCCACTCAGTCTGATTCAGCAAGTTAGGCTTCACCAAGGACCCGTTTCCAACCTGGGAAGCCACATCTCCCCAACCCAAACCCTAACTTGAGACTTTACCTGATTTTCTTGTGCAAATGTAACAAACCCCCATCCTCATGTTGTACTAAAAGACAGTAGGCACACAATTCCTTTGGCCCTCTCAGTCTGTTTCACCATGCTTGGCTTCAGCAACACCCTGTTTCCATTCTGGGAAGCCATGTCTCCTGACAGCTAACCCTAACTTGGGTCTTAACCCTAATTTTCTCTTTGGACTGAAACATTTCCCTGTCCACATGGTGTACTAACTGGCAGTATGTTATACTCCTGAATGCCTACTCAGTCTGTTTTACCAATCTAGGCTTCACCAAAACCCCGGTTACATCCTGGGAAGCCAAGTCTCCCCAACCCTAACCCTAATTTGAGTCTCAGGCCTCATTTCCTTTTGGGACTGAAACGTACTGCGGTCCACAGAGTGTACCAAATGTAAGTATGGAAGACATCTTGATGCCCCACTCAGTCTGATTCAGCAAGTTAGGCTTCACCAAGGACCCGTTTCCAACCTGGGAAGCCACATCTCCCCAACCCTAACCCTAACTTGAGACTTTACCTGATTTTCTTGTTGAAATGTAACAACCCCCCATCCTCATGTTCTACTAAAAGACAGTAGGCACACAATTCCTTTTGCCCTCTCAGTCTGTTTCACCATGCTTGGCTTCAGCAACACCCTGTTTCCATTCTGGGAGGCCATGTCTCCTGACCGCTAACCCTAAGTTGGGTCTTAACCCTAATTTTTTCTTTGGACTGAAACATTTCCCTGTCCACATGGTGTACTAACTGGCAGTATGTTATACTCCGGATGGCCTACTCAGTCTGTTTTACCAATCTAGGCTTCGCCAAAACCCTGGTTACATCCTGGGAAGCCAAGTCTCCCCAACCCTAACCCTAATTTGAGTCTCAGGCCTAATTTCCTTTTTGGACTGAAACATACCGCCCTCCAGAGAGTGTACCAAATGTCAGTATGGAAGACATCTTGATGTCCCACTCAGTCTGATTCAGCAAGTTAGGCTTCACCAAGGACCCGTTTCCAACCTGGGAAGCCACATCTCCCCAACCCTAACCCTAACTTGAGACTTAACCTGATTTTCTTGTGCAAATGTAACAAACCCCCATCCTCATGTTGTACTAAAAGACAGTAGGTACACAATTCCTTTGGCCCTCTCAGTCTGTTTCACCATGCTTGGCTTCAGCAACACCCTGTTTCCATTCTGGGAGGCCATGTCTCCTGACAGCTAACCCTAACTTGGGTCTTAACCCTAATTTTCTCTTTGGACTGAAACATTTCCCTGTCCACATGGTGTACTAACTGGCAGTATGTTATACTCCTGAATGCCTACTCAGTCTGTTTTACCAATCTAGGCTTCACCAAAACCCTGGTTACATCCTGGGAAGCCAAGTCTCCCCAACCCTAACCCTAATTTGAGTCTCAACCCTCATTTCCTTTTTGGACTGAAACATACCGCCGTCCACAGATTGTGCCAAATGTAAGTATGGAAGACATCTTGATGCCCCACTCAGTCTGATTCAGCAAGTTAAGCTTCACCAAGGACCCGTTTCCAACCTGGGAAGCCACATCTCCCCAACCCTAACCCTAACTTGAGACTTAACCTGATTTTCTTGTGCAAATGTAACAAACCCCCATCCTCATGTTGTACTAAAAGACAGTAGGCACACAATTCCTTTGGCCCTCTCAGTCTGTTTCACCATGCTTGGCTTCAGCAACACCCTGTTTCTATTCTGGGAAGCCATGTCTCCTGACAGCTAACCCTAACTTGGGTCTTAACCCTAATTTTCTCTTTGGACTGAAACATTTCCCTGTCCACATGGTGTACTAACTGGCAGTATGTTATACTCCTGAATGCCTACTCAGTCTGTTTTACCAATCTAGGCTTCACCAAAACCCCGGTTACATCCTGGGAAGCCAAGTCTCCCCAACCCTAACCCTAATTTGAGTCTCAGGCCTCATTTCCTTTTGGGACTGAAACGTACTGCGGTCCACAGAGTGTACCAAATGTAAGTATGGAAGACATCTTGATGCCCCACTCAGTCTGATTCAGCAAGTTAGGCTTCACCAAGGACCCGTTTCCAACCTGGGAAGCCACATCTCCCCAACCCTAACCCTAACTTGAGACTTTACCTGATTTTCTTGTTGAAATGTAACAACCCCCCATCCTCATGTTCTACTAAAAGACAGTAGACACACAATTCATTTTGCCCTCTCAGTCTGTTTCACCATGCTTGGCTTCAGCAACACCCTGTTTCCATTCTGGGAGGCCATGTCTCCTGACCGCTAACCCTAAGTTGGGTCTTAACCCTAATTTTTTCTTTGGACTGAAACATTTCCCTGTCCACATGGTGTACTAACTGGCAGTATGTTATACTCCGGATGGCCTACTCAGTCTGTTTTACCAATCTAGGCTTCGCCAAAACCCTGGTTACATCCTGGGAAGCCAAGTCTCCCCAACCCTAACCCTAATTTGAGTCTCAGGCCTAATTTCCTTTTTGGACTGAAACATACCGCCCTCCAGAGAGTGTACCAAATGTCAGTATGGAAGACATCTTGATGTCCCACTCAGTCTGATTCAGCAAGTTAGGCTTCACCAAGGACCCGTTTCCAACCTGGGAAGCCACATCTCCCCAACCCTAACCCTAACTTGAGACTTAACCTGATTTTCTTGTGCAAATGTAACAAACCCCCATCCTCATGTTGTACTAAAAGACAGTAGGCACACAATTCCTTTGGCCCTCTCAGTCTGTTTCACCATGCTTGGCTTCAGCAACACCCTGTTTCCATTCTGGGAGGCCATGTCTCCTGACCGCTAACCCTAACTTGGGTCTTAACCCTAATTTTTTCTTTGGACTGAAACATTTCCCTGTCCACATGGTGTACTAACTGGCAGTATGTTATACTACGGATGGCCTACTCAGTCTGTTTTACCAATCTAGGCTTCGCCAAAACCCTGGTTACATCCTGGGAAGCCAAGTCTCCCCAACCCTAACCCTAATTTGAGTCTCAGGCCTCATTTCCTTTTTGGACTGAAACATACCGCCGTCCACAGAGTGTACCAAATGTCAGTATGGAAGACATCTTGATGTCCCACTCAGTCTGATTCAGCAAGTTAGGCTTCACCAAGGACCCGTTTCCAACCTGGGAAGCCACATCTCCCCAACCCTAACCCTAACTTGAGACTTTACCTGATTTTCTTGTGCAA
Source organism: Heloderma suspectum (assembly GCF_057233095.1). NCBI lineage: Eukaryota > Metazoa > Chordata > Lepidosauria > Squamata > Helodermatidae > Heloderma > Heloderma suspectum. Next base: position 150,149,469 of record NC_139461.1, read on the forward strand.
ATGTAACAAACCCCCATCCTCATGTTGTACTAAAAGACAGTAGGTACACAATTCCTTTGGCCCTCTCAGTCTGTTTCACCATGCTTGGCTTCAGCAACACCCTGTTTCCATTCTGGGAGGCCATGTCTCCTGACCGCTAACCCTAACTTGGGTCTTAACCCTAATTTTCTCTTTGGACTGAAACATTTCCCTGTCCACATGGTGTACTAACTGGCAGTATGTTATACTCCTGAATGCCTACTCAGTCTGTTTTACCAATCTAGGCTTCACCAAAACCCTGGTTACATCCTGGGAAGCCAAGTCTCCCCAACCCTAACCCTAATTTGAGTCTCAGGCCTCATTTCCTTTTTGGACTGAAACATACCGCCGTCCACAGATTGTGCCAAATGTAAGTATGGAAGACATCTTGATGCCCCACTCAGTCTGATTCAGGAAGTTAAGCTTCACCAAGGACCCGTTTCCAACCTGGGAAGCCACATCTCCCCAACCCTAACCCTAACTTGAGACTTAACCTGATTTTCTTGTGCAAATGTAACAAACCCCCATCCTCATGTTGTACTAAAAGACAGTAGGCACACAATTCCTTTGGCCCTCTCAGTCTGTTTCACCATGCTTGGCTTCAGCAACACCCTGTTTCCATTCTGGGAAGCCATGTCTCCTGACAGCTAACCCTAACTTGGGTCTTAACCCTAATTTTCTCTTTGGACTGAAACATTTCCCTGTCCACATGGTGTACTAACTGGCAGTATGTTATACTCCTGAATGCCTACTCAGTCTGTTTTACCAATCTAGGCTTCACCAAAACCCTGGTTACATCCTGGGAAGCCAAGTCTCCCCAACCCTAACCCTAATTTGAGTCTCAGGCCTCATTTCCTTTTGGGACTGAAACGTACTGCGGTCCACAGAGTGTACCAAATGTAAGTATGGAAGACATCTTGATGCCCCACTCAGTCTGATTCAGCAAGTTAGGCTTCACCAAGGACCCGTTTCCAACCTGGGAAGCCACATCTCCCCAACCCTAACCCTAACTTGAGACTTTACCTGATTTTCTTGTTGAAATGTAACAACCCCCCATCCTCATGTTCTACTAAAAGACAGTAGGCACACAATTCATTTTGCCCTCTCAGTCTGTTTCACCATGCTTGGCTTCAGCAACACCCTGTTTCCATTCTGGGAGGCCATGTCTCCTGACCGCTAACCCTAAGTTGGGTCTTAACCCTAATTTTTTCTTTGGACTGAAACATTTCCCTGTCCACATGGTGTACGAACTGGCAGTATGTTATACTACGGATGGCCTACTCAGTCTGTTTTACCAATCTAGGCTTCGCCAAAACCCTGGTTACATCCTGGGAAGCCAAGTCTCCCCAACCCTAACCCTAATTTGAGTCTCAGGCCTAATTTCCTTTTTGGACTGAAACATACCGCCCTCCAGAGAGTGTACCAAATGTCAGTATGGAAGACATCTTGATGTCCCACTCAGTCTGATTCAGCAAGTTAGGCTTCACCAAGGACCCGTTTCCAACCTGGGAAGCCACATCTCCACAACCCTAACCCTAACTTGATACTTTACCTGATTTTCTTGTTGAAATGTAACAATCCCCCATCCTCATGTTCTACTAAAAGACAGTAGGCACACAATTCCTTTTGCCTTCTCAGTCTGTTTCACCATGCTTGGCTTCAGCAACACCCTGTTTCCATTCTGGGAGGCCATGTCTCCTGACCGCTAACCCTAACTTGGGTCTTAACCCTAATTTTTTCTTTGGACTGAAACATTTCCCTGTCCACATGGTGTACTAACTGGCAGTATGTTATACTACGGATGGCCTACTCAGTCTGTTTTACCAATCTAGGCTTCGCCAAAACCCTGGTTACATCCTGGGAAGCCAAGTCTCCCCAACCCTAACCCTAATTTGAGTCTCAGGCCTCATTTCCTTTTTGGACTGAAACATACCGCCGTCCACAGAGTGTACCAAATGTCAGTATGGAAGACATCTTGATGTCCCACTCAGTCTGATTCAGCAAGTTAGGCTTCACCAAGGACCCGTTTCCAACCTGGGAAGCCACATCTCCCCAACCCTAACCCTAACTTGAGACTTTACCTGATTTTCTTGTGCAAATGTAACAAACCCCCATCCTCATGTTGTACTAAAAGACAGTAGGTACACAATTCCTTTGGCCCTCTCAGTCTGTTTCACCATGCTTGGCTTCAGCAACACCCTGTTTCCATTCTGGGAGGCCATGTCTCCTGACAGCTAACCCTAACTTGGGTCTTAACCCTAATTTTCTCTTTGGACTGAAACATTTCCCTGTCCACATGGTGTACTAACTGGCAGTATGTTATACTCCTGAATGCCTACTCAGTCTGTTTTACCAATCTAGGCTTCACCAAAACCCCGGTTACATCCTGGGAAGCCAAGTCTCCCCAACCCTAACCCTAATTTGAGTCTCAGGCCTCATTTCCTTTTGGGACTGAAACGTACTGCGGTCCACAGAGTGTACCAAATGTAAGTATGGAAGACATCTTGATGCCCCACTCAGTCTGATTCAGCAAGTTAGGCTTCACCAAGGACCCGTTTCCAACCTGGGAAGCCACATCTCCCCAACCCTAACCCTAACTTGAGACTTTACCTGATTTTCTTGTTGAAATGTAACAACCCCCCATCCTCATGTTCTACTAAAAGACAGTAGACACACAATTCATTTTGCCCTCTCAGTCTGTTTCACCATGCTTGGCTTCAGCAACACCCTGTTTCCATTCTGGGAGGCCATGTCTCCTGACCGCTAACCCTAAGTTGGGTCTTAACCCTAATTTTTTCTTTGGACTGAAACATTTCCCTGTCCACATGGTGTACTAACTGGCAGTATGTTATACTCCGGATGGCCTACTCAGTCTGTTTTACCAATCTAGGCTTCGCCAAAACCCTGGTTACATCCTGGGAAGCCAAGTCTCCCCAACCCTAACCCTAATTTGAGTCTCAGGCCTAATTTCCTTTTTGGACTGAAACATACCGCCCTCCAGAGAGTGTACCAAATGTCAGTATGGAAGACATCTTGATGTCCCACTCAGTCTGATTCAGCAAGTTAGGCTTCACCAAGGACCCGTTTCCAACCTGGGAAGCCACATCTCCCCAACCCTAACCCTAACTTGAGACTTAACCTGATTTTCTTGTGCAAATGTAACAAACCCCCATCCTCATGTTGTACTAAAAGACAGTAGGCACACAATTCCTTTTGCCCTCTCAGTCTGTTTCACCATGCTTGGCTTCAGCAACACCCTGTTTCCATTCTGGGAGGCCATGTCTCCTGACCGCTAACCCTAACTTGGGTCTTAACCCTAATTTTTTCTTTGGACTGAAACATTTCCCTGTCCACATGGTGTACTAACTGGCAGTATGTTATACTACGGATGGCCTACTCAGTCTGTTTTACCAATCTAGGCTTCGCCAAAACCCTGGTTACATCCTGGGAAGCCAAGTCTCCCCAACCCTAACCCTACTTTGAGTCCCAACCCTCATTTCCTTTTTGGACTGAAACATACCGCCGTCCACAGAGTGTACCAAATGTCAGTATGGAAGACATCTTGATGTCCCACTCAGTCTGATTCAGCAAGTTAGGCTTCACCAAGGACCCGTTTCCAACCTGGGAAGCCACATCTCCCCAACCCTAACCCTAACTTGAGACTTTACCTGATTTTCTTGTGCAAATGTAACAAACCCCCATCCTCATGTTGTACTAAAAGACAGTAGGTACACAATTCCTTTGGCCCTCTCAGTCTGTTTCACCATGCTTGGCTTCAGCAACACCCTGTTTCCATTCTGGGAGGCCATGTCTCCTGACCGCTAACCCTAACTTGGGTCTTAACCCTAATTTTCTCTTTGGACTGAAACATTTCCCTGTCCACATGGTGTACTAACTGGCAGTATGTTATACTCCTGAATGCCTACTCAGTCTGTTTTACCAATCTAGGCTTCACCAAAACCCTGGTTACATCCTGGGAAGCCAAGTCTCCCCAACCCTAACCCTAATTTGAGTCTCAACCCTCATTTCCTTTTTGGACTGAAACATACCGCCGTCCACAGATTGTGCCAAATGTAAGTATGGAAGACATCTTGATGCCCCACTCAGTCTGATTCAGGAAGTTAAGCTTCACCAAGGACCCGTTTCCAACCTGGGAAGCCACATCTCCCCAACCCTAACCCTAACTTGAGACTTAACCTGATTTTCTTGTGCAAATGTAACAAACCCCCATCCTCATGTTGTACTAAAAGACAGTAGGCACACAATTCCTTTGGCCCTCTCAGTCTGTTTCACCATGCTTGGCTTCAGCAACACCCTGTTTCCATTCTGGGAGGCCATGTCTCCTGACCGCTAACCCTAAGTTGGGTCTTAACCCTAATTTTTTCTTTGGACTGAAACATTTCCCTGTCCACATGGTGTACGAACTGGCAGTATGTTATACTACGGATGGCCTACTCAGTCTGTTTTACCAATCTAGGCTTCGCCAAAACCCTGGTTACATCCTGGGAAGCCAAGTCTCCCCAACCCTAACCCTAATTTGAGTCTCAGGCCTAATTTCCTTTTTGGACTGAAACATACCGCCCTCCAGAGAGTGTACCAAATGTCAGTATGGAAGACATCTTGATGTCCCACTCAGTCTGATTCAGCAAGTTAGGCTTCACCAAGGACCCGTTTCCAACCTGGGAAGCCACATCTCCACAACCCTAACCCTAACTTGATACTTTACCTGATTTTCTTGTTGAAATGTAACAACCCCCCATCCTCATGTTCTACTAAAAGACAGTAGGCACACAATTCCTTTTGCCCTCTCAGTCTGTTTCACCATGCTTGGCTTCAGCAACACCCTGTTTCCATTCTGGGAGGCCATGTCTCCTGACCGCTAACCCTAACTTGGGTCTTAACCCTAATTTTTTCTTTGGACTGAAACATTTCCCTGTCCACATGGTGTACTAACTGGCAGTATGTTATACTACGGATGGCCTACTCAGTCTGTTTTACCAATCTAGGCTTCGCCAAAACCCTGGTTACATCCTGGGAAGCCAAGTCTCCCCAACCCTAACCCTAATTTGAGTCTCAGGCCTCATTTCCTTTTTGGACTGAAACATACCGCCGTCCACAGAGTGTACCAAATGTCAGTATGGAAGACATCTTGATGTCCCACTCAGTCTGATTCAGCAAGTTAGGCTTCACCAAGGACCCGTTTCCAACCTGGGAAGCCACATCTCCCCAACCCTAACCCTAACTTGAGACTTTACCTGATTTTCTTGTGCAAATGTAACAAACCCCCATCCTCATGTTGTACTAAAAGACAGTAGGTACACAATTCCTTTGGCCCTCTCAGTCTGTTTCACCATGCTTGGCTTCAGCAACACCCTGTTTCCATTCTGGGAGGCCATGTCTCCTGACAGCTAACCCTAACTTGGGTCTTAACCCTAATTTTCTCTTTGGACTGAAACATTTCCCTGTCCACATGGTGTACTAACTGGCAGTATGTTATACTCCTGAATGCCTACTCAGTCTGTTTTACCAATCTAGGCTTCACCAAAACCCTGGTTACATCCTGGGAAGCCAAGTCTCCCCAACCCTAACCCTAATTTGAGTCTCAACCCTCATTTCCTTTTTGGACTGAAACATACCGCCGTCCACAGATTGTGCCAAATGTAAGTATGGAAGACATCTTGATGCCCCACTCAGTCTGATTCAGGAAGTTAAGCTTCACCAAGGACCCGTTTCCAACCTGGGAAGCCACATCTCCCCAACCCTAACCCTAACTTGAGACTTAACCTGATTTTCTTGTGCAAATGTAACAAACCCCCATCCTCATGTTGTACTAAAAGACAGTAGGCACACAATTCCTTTGGCCCTCTCAGTCTGTTTCACCATGCTTGGCTTCAGCAACACCCTGTTTCCATTCTGGGAAGCCATGTCTCCTGACAGCTAACCCTAACTTGGGTCTTAACCCTAATTTTCTCTTTGGACTGAAACATTTCCCTGTCCACATGGTGTACTAACTGGCAGTATGTTATACTCCTGAATGCCTACTCAGTCTGTTTTACCAATCTAGGCTTCACCAAATCCCTGGTTACATCCTGGGAAGCCAAGTCTCCCCAACCCTAACCCTAATTTGAGTCTCAGGCCTCTTTTCCTTTTGAGACTGAAACGTACTGCGGTCCACAGAGTGTACCAAATGTAAGTATGGAAGACAACTTGATGCCCCACTCAGTCTGATTCAGCAAGTTAGGCTTCACCAAGGACCCGTTTCCAACCTGGGAAGCCACATCTCCCCAACCCTAACCCTAACTTGAGACTTTACCTGATTTTCTTGTTGAAATGTAACAACCCCCCAACCTCATGTTCTACTAAAAGACAGTAGGCACACAATTCATTTTGCCCTCTCAGTCTGTTTCACCATGCTTGGCTTCAGCAACACCCTGTTTCCATTCTGGGAGGCCATGTCTCCTGACCGCTAACCCTAAGTTGGGTCTTAACCCTAATTTTTTCTTTGGACTGAAACATTTCCCTGTCCACATGGTGTACTAACTGGCAGTATGTTATACTCCGGATGGCCTACTCAGTCTGTTTTACCAATCTAGGCTTCGCCAAAACCCTGGTTACATCCTGGGAAGCCAAGTCTCCCCAACCCTAACCCTAATTTGAGTCTCAGGCCTCATTTCCTTTTTGGACTGAAACATACCGCCCTCCAGAGAGTGTACCAAATGTCAGTATGGAAGACATCTTGATGTCCCACTCAGTCTGATTCAGCAAGTTAGGCTTCACCAAGGACCCGTTTCCAACCTGGGAAGCCACATCTCCCCAACCCTAACCCTAACTTGAGACTTTACCTGATTTTCTTGTTGAAATGTAACAACCCCCCATCCTCATGTTCTACTAAAAGACAGTAGGCACACAATTCCTTTTGCCCTCTCAGTCTGTTTCACCATGCTTGGCTTCAGCAACACCCTGTTTCCATTCTGGGAGGCCATGTCTCCCGACCGCTAACCCTAATTTGGGTTTTAACCCTAATTTTTTCTTTGGACTGAAACATTTCCCTGTCCACATGGTGTACGAACTGGCAGTATGTTATACTACGGATGGCCTACTCAGTCTGTTTTACCAATCTAGGCTTCGCCAAAACCCTGGTTACATCCTGGGAAGCCAAGTCTCCCCAACCCTAACCCTAATTTGAGTCTCAGGCCTCATTTCCTTTTGGGACTGAAACATACCGCCGTCCACAGAGTGTGCCAAATGTCAGTATGGAAGACATCTTGATGTCCCACTCAGTCTGATTCAGCAAGTTAGGCTTCACCAAGGACCCGTTTCCAACCTGGCAAGCCACATCTCCCCAACCCTAACCCTAACTTGAGACTTAACCTGATTTTCTTGTGCAAATGTAACAAACCCCCATCCTCATGTTGTACTAAAAGACAGTAGGCACACAATTCCTTTTGCCCTCTCAGTCTGTTTCACCATGCTTGGCTTCAGCAACACCCTGTTTCCATTCTGGGAGGCCATGTCTCCTGACCGCTAACCCTAACTTGGGTCTTAACCCTAATTTTTTCTTTGAACTGAAACATTTCCCTGTCCACATGGTGTACTAACTGGCAGTATGTTATACTACGGATGGCCTACTCAGTCTGTTTTACCAATCTAGGCTTCGCCAAAACCCTGGTTACATCCTGGGAAGCCAAGTCTCCCCAACCCTAACCCTAATTTGAGTCTCAGGCCTCATTTCCTTTTTGGACTGAAACATACCGCCGTCCACAGAGTGTACCAAATGTCAGTATGGAAGACATCTTGATGTCCCACTCAGTCTGATTCAGCAAGTTAGGCTTCACCAAGGACCCGTTTCCAACCTGGGAAGCCACATCTCCCCAACCCTAACCCTAACTTGAGACTTTACCTGATTTTCTTGTGCAAATGTAACAAACCCCCATCCTCATGTTGTACTAAAAGACAGTAGGCACACAATTCCTTTGGCCCTCTCAGTCTGTTTCACCATGCTTGGCTTCAGCAACACCCTGTTTCCATTCTGGGAGGCCATGTCTCCTGACAGCTAACCCTAACTTGGGTCTTAACCCTAATTTTCTCTTTGGACTGAAACATTTCCCTGTCCACATGGTGTACTAACTGGCAGTATGTTATACTCCTGAATGCCTACTCAGTCTGTTTTACCAATCTAGGCTTCACCAAAACCCTGGTTACATCCTGGGAAGCCAAGTCTCCCCAACCCTAACCCTAATTTGAGTCTCAACCCTCATTTCCTTTTTGGACTGAAACATACCGCCGTCCACAGATTGTGCCAAATGTAAGTATGGAAGACATCTTGATGCCCCACTCAGTCTGATTCAGGAAGTTAAGCTTCACCAAGGACCCGTTTCCAACCTGGGAAGCCACATCTCCCCAACCCTAACCCTAACTTGAGACTTAACCTGATTTTCTTGTGCAAATGTAACAAACCCCCATCCTCATGTTGTACTAAAAGACAGTAGGCACACAATTCCTTTGGCCCTCTCAGTCTGTTTCACCATGCTTGGCTTCAGCAACACCCTGTTTCCATTCTGGGAAGCCATGTCTCCTGACAGCTAACCCTAACTTGGGTCTTAACCCTAATTTTCTCTTTGGACTGAAACATTTCCCTGTCCACATGGTGTACTAACTGGCAGTATGTTATACTCCTGAATGCCTACTCAGTCTGTTTTACCAATCTAGGCTTCACCAAAACCCCGGTTACATCCTGGAAACCAAGTCTCCCCAACCCTAACCCTAATTTGAGTCTCAGGCCTCATTTCCTTTTGGGACTGAAACGTACTGCGGTCCACAGAGTGTACCAAATGTAAGTATGGAAGACATCTTGATGCCCCACTCAGTCTGATTCAGCAAGTTAGGCTTCACCAAGGACCCGTTTCCAACCTGGGAAGCCACATCTCCCCAACCCTAACCCTAACTTGAGACTTTACCTGATTTTCTTGTTGAAATGTAACAACCCCCCATCCTCATGTTCTACTAAAAGACAGTAGGCACACAATTCATTTTGCCCTCTCAGTCTGTTTCACCATGCTTGGCTTCAGCAACACCCTGTTTCCATTCTGGGAGGCCATGTCTCCTGACCGCTAACCCTAAGTTGGGTCTTAACCCTAATTTTTTCTTTGGACTGAAACATTTCCCTGTCCACATGGTGTACTAACTGGCAGTATGTTATACTCCGGATGGCCTACTCAGTCTGTTTTACCAATCTAGGCTTCGCCAAAACCCTGGTTACATCCTGGGAAGCCAAGTCTCCCCAACCCTAACCCTAATTTGAGTCTCAGGCCTAATTTCCTTTTTGGACTGAAACATACCGCCCTCCAGAGAGTGTACCAAATGTCAGTATGGAAGACATCTTGATGTCCCACTCAGTCTGATTCAGCAAGTTAGGCTTCACCAAGGACCCGTTTCCAACCTGGGAAGCCACATCTCCCCAACCCTAACCCTAACTTGAGACTTAACCTGATTTTCTTGTGCAAATGTAACAAACCCCCATCCTCATGTTGTACTAAAAGACAGTAGGCACACAATTCCTTTTGCCCTCTCAGTCTGTTTCACCATGCTTGGCTTCAGCAACACCCTGTTTCCATTCTGGGAGGCCATGTCTCCTGACCGCTAACCCTAACTTGGGTCTTAACCCTAATTTTTTCTTTGGACTGAAACATTTCCCTGTCCACATGGTGTACTAACTGGCAGTATGTTATACTCCGGATGGCCTACTCAGTCTGTTTTACCAATCTAGGCTTCGCCAAAACCCTGGTTACATCCTGGGAAGCCAAGTCTCCCCAACCCTAACCCTAATTTGAGTCTCAGGCCTCATTTCCTTTTTGGACTGAAACATACCGCCGTCCACAGAGTGTACCAAATGTCAGTATGGAAGACATCTTGATGTCCCACTCAGTCTGATTCAGCAAGTTAGGCTTCACCAAGGACCCGTTTCCAACCTGGGAAGCCACATCTCCCCAACCCTAACCCTAACTTGAGACTTAACCTGATTTTCTTGTGCAAATGTAACAAACCCCCATCCTCATGTTGTACTAAAAGACAGTAGGTACACAATTCCTTTGGCCCTCTCAGTCTGTTTCACCATGCTTGGCTTCAGCAACACCCTGTTTCCATTCTGGGAGGCCATGTCTCCTGACAGCTAACCCTAACTTGGGTCTTAACCCTAATTTTCTCTTTGGACTGAAACATTTCCCTGTCCACATGGTGTACTAACTGGCAGTATGTTATACTCCTGAATGCCTACTCAGTCTGTTTTACCAATCTAGGCTTCACCAAAACCCTGGTTACATCCTGGGAAGCCAAGTCTCCCCAACCCTAACCCTAATTTGAGTCTCAACCCTCATTTCCTTTTTGGACTGAAACATACCGCCGTCCACAGATTGTGCCAAATGTAAGTATGGAAGACATCTTGATGCCCCACTCAGTCTGATTCAGCAAGTTAAGCTTCACCAAGGACCCGTTTCCAACCTGGGAAGCCACATCTCCCCAACCCTAACCCTAACTTGAGACTTAACCTGATTTTCTTGTGCAAATGTAACAAACCCCCATCCTCATGTTGTACTAAAAGACAGTAGGCACACAATTCCTTTGGCCCTCTCAGTCTGTTTCACCATGCTTGGCTTCAGCAACACCCTGTTTCTATTCTGGGAAGCCATGTCTCCTGACAGCTAACCCTAACTTGGGTCTTAACCCTAATTTTCTCTTTGGACTGAAACATTTCCCTGTCCACATGGTGTACTAACTGGCAGTATGTTATACTCCTGAATGCCTACTCAGTCTGTTTTACCAATCTAGGCTTCACCAAAACCCCGGTTACATCCTGGGAAGCCAAGTCTCCCCAACCCTAACCCTAATTTGAGTCTCAGGCCTCATTTCCTTTTTGGACTGAAACATACCGCCGTCCACAGAGTGTACCAAATGTCAGTATGGAAGACATCTTGATGTCCCACTCAGTCTGATTCAGCAAGTTAGGCTTCACCAAGGACCCGTTTCCAACCTGGGAAGCCACATCTCCCCAACCCTAACCCTAACTTGAGACTTTACCTGATTTTCTTGTGCAAATGTAACAAACCCCCATCCTCATGTTGTACTAAAAGACAGTAGGCACACAATTCCTTTGGCCCTCTCAGTCTGTTTCACCATGCTTGGCTTCAGCAACACCCTGTTTCCATTCTGGGAGGCCATGTCTCCTGACAGCTAACCCTAACTTGGGTCTTAACCCTAATTTTCTCTTTGGACTGAAACATTTCCCTGTCCACATGGTGTACTAACTGGCAGTATGTTATACTCCTGAATGCCTACTCAGTCTGTTTTACCAATCTAGGCTTCACCAAAACCCTGGTTACATCCTGGGAAGCCAAGTCTCCCCAACCCTAACCCTAATTTGAGTCTCAACCCTCATTTCCTTTTTGGACTGAAACATACCGCCGTCCACAGATTGTGCCAAATGTAAGTATGGAAGACATCTTGATGCCCCACTCAGTCTGATTCAGGAAGTTAAGCTTCACCAAGGACCCGTTTCCAACCTGGGAAGCCACATCTCCCCAACCCTAACCCTAACTTGAGACTTAACCTGATTTTCTTGTGCAAATGTAACAAACCCCCATCCTCATGTTGTACTAAAAGACAGTAGGCACACAATTCCTTTGGCCCTCTCAGTCTGTTTCACCATGCTTGGCTTCAGCAACACCCTGTTTCCATTCTGGGAAGCCATGTCTCCTGACAGCTAACCCTAACTTGGGTCTTAACCCTAATTTTCTCTTTGGACTGAAACATTTCCCTGTCCACATGGTGTACTAACTGGCAGTATGTTATACTCCTGAATGCCTACTCAGTCTGTTTTACCAATCTAGGCTTCACCAAAACCCCGGTTACATCCTGGAAACCAAGTCTCCCCAACCCTAACCCTAATTTGAGTCTCAGGCCTCATTTCCTTTTGGGACTGAAACGTACTGCGGTCCACAGAGTGTACCAAATGTAAGTATGGAAGACATCTTGATGCCCCACTCAGTCTGATTCAGCAAGTTAGGCTTCACCAAGGACCCGTTTCCAACCTGGGAAGCCACATCTCCCCAACCCTAACCCTAACTTGAGACTTTACCTGATTTTCTTGTTGAAATGTAACAACCCCCCATCCTCATGTTCTACTAAAAGACAGTAGGCACACAATTCATTTTGCCCTCTCAGTCTGTTTCACCATGCTTGGCTTCAGCAACACCCTGTTTCCATTCTGGGAGGCCATGTCTCCTGACCGCTAACCCTAAGTTGGGTCTTAACCCTAATTTTTTCTTTGGACTGAAACATTTCCCTGTCCACATGGTGTACTAACTGGCAGTATGTTATACTCCGGATGGCCTACTCAGTCTGTTTTACCAATCTAGGCTTCGCCAAAACCCTGGTTACATCCTGGGAAGCCAAGTCTCCCCAACCCTAACCCTAATTTGAGTCTCAGGCCTAATTTCCTTTTTGGACTGAAACATACCGCCCTCCAGAGAGTGTACCAAATGTCAGTATGGAAGACATCTTGATGTCCCACTCAGTCTGATTCAGCAAGTTAGGCTTCACCAAGGACCCGTTTCCAACCTGGGAAGCCACATCTCCCCAACCCTAACCCTAACTTGAGACTTAACCTGATTTTCTTGTGCAAATGTAACAAACCCCCATCCTCATGTTGTACTAAAAGACAGTAGGCACACAATTCCTTTTGCCCTCTCAGTCTGTTTCACCATGCTTGGCTTCAGCAACACCCTGTTTCCATTCTGGGAGGCCATGTCTCCTGACCGCTAACCCTAACTTGGGTCTTAACCCTAATTTTTTCTTTGGACTGAAACATTTCCCTGTCCACATGGTGTACTAACTGGCAGTATGTTATACTCCGGATGGCCTACTCAGTCTGTTTTACCAATCTAGGCTTCGCCAAAACCCTGGTTACATCCTGGGAAGCCAAGTCTCCCCAACCCTAACCCTAATTTGAGTCTCAGGCCTCATTTCCTTTTTGGACTGAAACATACCGCCGTCCACAGAGTGTACCAAATGTCAGTATGGAAGACATCTTGATGTCCCACTCAGTCTGATTCAGCAAGTTAGGCTTCACCAAGGACCCGTTTCCAACCTGGGAAGCCACATCTCCCCAACCCTAACCCTAACTTGAGACTTAACCTGATTTTCTTGTGCAAATGTAACAAACCCCCATCCTCATGTTGTACTAAAAGACAGTAGGTACACAATTCCTTTGGCCCTCTCAGTCTGTTTCACCATGCTTGGCTTCAGCAACACCCTGTTTCCATTCTGGGAGGCCATGTCTCCTGACAGCTAACCCTAACTTGGGTCTTAACCCTAATTTTCTCTTTGGACTGAAACATTTCCCTGTCCACATGGTGTACTAACTGGCAGTATGTTATACTCCTGAATGCCTACTCAGTCTGTTTTACCAATCTAGGCTTCACCAAAACCCTGGTTACATCCTGGGAAGCCAAGTCTCCCCAACCCTAACCCTAATTTGAGTCTCAACCCTCATTTCCTTTTTGGACTGAAACATACCGCCGTCCACAGATTGTGCCAAATGTAAGTATGGAAGACATCTTGATGCCCCACTCAGTCTGATTCAGCAAGTTAAGCTTCACCAAGGACCCGTTTCCAACCTGGGAAGCCACATCTCCCCAACCCTAACCCTAACTTGAGACTTAACCTGATTTTCTTGTGCAAATGTAACAAACCCCCATCCTCATGTTGTACTAAAAGACAGTAGGCACACAATTCCTTTGGCCCTCTCAGTCTGTTTCACCATGCTTGGCTTCAGCAACACCCTGTTTCTATTCTGGGAAGCCATGTCTCCTGACAGCTAACCCTAACTTGGGTCTTAACCCTAATTTTCTCTTTGGACTGAAACATTTCCCTGTCCACATGGTGTACTAACTGGCAGTATGTTATACTCCTGAATGCCTACTCAGTCTGTTTTACCAATCTAGGCTTCACCAAAACCCCGGTTACATCCTGGGAAGCCAAGTCTCCCCAACCCTAACCCTAATTTGAGTCTCAGGCCTCATTTCCTTTTGGGACTGAAACGTACTGCGGTCCACAGAGTGTACCAAATGTAAGTATGGAAGACATCTTGATGCCCCACTCAGTCTGATTCAGCAAGTTAGGCTTCACCAAGGACCCGTTTCCAACCTGGGAAGCCACATCTCCCCAACCCTAACCCTAACTTGAGACTTTACCTGATTTTCTTGTTGAAATGTAACAACCCCCCATCCTCATGTTCTACTAAAAGACAGTAGACACACAATTCATTTTGCCCTCTCAGTCTGTTTCACCATGCTTGGCTTCAGCAACACCCTGTTTCCATTCTGGGAGGCCATGTCTCCTGACCGCTAACCCTAAGTTGGGTCTTAACCCTAATTTTTTCTTTGGACTGAAACATTTCCCTGTCCACATGGTGTACGAACTGGCAGTATGTTATACTACGGATGGCCTACTCAGTCTGTTTTACCAATCTAGGCTTCGCCAAAACCCTGGTTACATCCTGGGAAGCCAAGTCTCCCCAACCCTAACCCTAATTTGAGTCTCAGGCCTAATTTCCTTTTTGGACTGAAACATACCGCCCTCCAGAGAGTGTACCAAATGTCAGTATGGAAGACATCTTGATGTCCCACTCAGTCTGATTCAGCAAGTTAGGCTTCACCAAGGACCCGTTTCCAACCTGGGAAGCCACATCTCCACAACCCTAACCCTAACTTGATACTTTACCTGATTTTCTTGTTGAAATGTAACAACCCCCCATCCTCATGTTCTACTAAAAGACAGTAGGCACACAATTCATTTTGCCCTCTCAGTCTGTTTCACCATGCTTGGCTTCAGCAACACCCTGTTTCCATTCTGGGAGGCCATGTCTCCTGACCGCTAACCCTAACTTGGGTCTTAACCCTAATTTTTTCTTTGGACTGAAACATTTCCCTGTCCACATGGTGTACTAACTGGCAGTATGTTATACTCCGGATGGCCTACTCAGTCTGTTTTACCAATCTAGGCTTCGCCAAAACCCTGGTTACATCCTGGGAAGCCAAGTCTCCCCAACCCTAACCCTAATTTGAGTCTCAGGCCTCATTTCCTTTTTGGACTGAAACATACCGCCCTCCAGAGAGTGTACCAAATGTCAGTATGGAAGACATCTTGATGTCCCACTCAGTCTGATTCAGCAAGTTAGGCTTCACCAAGGACCCGTTTCCAACCTGGGAAGCCACATCTCCCCAACCCTAACCCTAACTTGAGACTTTACCTGATTTTCTTGTTGAAATGTAACAACCCCCCATCCTCATGTTCTACTAAAAGACAGTAGGCACACAATTCATTTTGCCCTCTCAGTCTGTTTCACCATGCTTGGCTTCAGCAACACCCTGTTTCCATTCTGGGAGGCCATGTCTCCCGACCGCTAACCCTAATTTGGGTTTTAACCCTAATTTTTTCTTTGGACTGAAACATTTCCCTGTCCACATGGTGTACGAACTGGCAGTATGTTATACTACGGATGGCCTACTCAGTCTGTTTTACCAATCTAGGCTTCGCCAAAACCCTGGTTACATCCTGGGAAGCCAAGTCTCCCCAACCCTAACCCTAATTTGAGTCTCAGGCCTCATTTCCTTTTGGGACTGAAACATACCGCCGTCCACAGAGTGTACCAAATGTCAGTATGGAAGACATCTTGATGTCCCACTCAGTCTGATTCAGCAAGTTAGGCTTCACCAAGGACCCGTTTCCAACCTGGCAAGCCACATCTCCCCAACCCTAACCCTAACTTGAGACTTAACCTGATTTTCTTGTGCAAATGTAACAAACCCCCATCCTCATGTTGTACTAAAAGACAGTAGGCACACAATTCCTTTTGCCCTCTCAGTCTGTTTCACCATGCTTGGCTTCAGCATCACCCTGTTTCCATTCTGGGAGGCCATGTCTCCTGACCGCTAACCCTAACTTGGGTCTTAACCCTAATTTTTTCTTTGAACTGAAACATTTCCCTGTCCACATGGTGTACTAACTGGCAGTATGTTATACTCCGGATGGCCTACTCAGTCTGTTTTACCAATCTAGGCTTCGCCAAAACCCTGGTTACATCCTGGGAAGCCAAGTCTCCCCAACCCTAACCCTAATTTGAGTCTCAGGCCTCATTTCCTTTTTGGACTGAAACATACCGCCGTCCACAGAGTGTACCAAATGTCAGTATGGAAGACATCTTGATGTCCCACTCAGTCTGATTCAGCAAGTTAGGCTTCACCAAGGACCCGTTTCCAACCTGGGAAGCCACATCTCCCCAACCCTAACCCTAACTTGAGACTTTACCTGATTTTCTTGTGCAAATGTAACAAACCCCCATCCTCATGTTGTACTAAAAGACAGTAGGCACACAATTCCTTTGGCCCTCTCAGTCTGTTTCACCATGCTTGGCTTCAGCAACACCCTGTTTCCATTCTGGGAGGCCATGTCTCCTGACAGCTAACCCTAACTTGGGTCTTAACCCTAATTTTCTCTTTGGACTGAAACATTTCCCTGTCCACATGGTGTACTAACTGGCAGTATGTTATACTCCTGAATGCCTACTCAGTCTGTTTTACCAATCTAGGCTTCACCAAAACCCTGGTTACATCCTGGGAAGCCAAGTCTCCCCAACCCTAACCCTAATTTGAGTCTCAACCCTCATTTCCTTTTTGGACTGAAACATACCGCCGTCCACAGATTGTGCCAAATGTAAGTATGGAAGACATCTTGATGCCCCACTCAGTCTGATTCAGGAAGTTAAGCTTCACCAAGGACCCGTTTCCAACCTGGGAAGCCACATCTCCCCAACCCTAACCCTAACTTGAGACTTAACCTGATTTTCTTGTGCAAATGTAACAAACCCCCATCCTCATGTTGTACTAAAAGACAGTAGGCACACAATTCCTTTGGCCCTCTCAGTCTGTTTCACCATGCTTGGCTTCAGCAACACCCTGTTTCCATTCTGGGAAGCCATGTCTCCTGACAGCTAACCCTAACTTGGGTCTTAACCCTAATTTTCTCTTTGGACTGAAACATTTCCCTGTCCACATGGTGTACTAACTGGCAGTATGTTATACTCCTGAATGCCTACTCAGTCTGTTTTACCAATCTAGGCTTCACCAAAACCCCGGTTACATCCTGGAAACCAAGTCTCCCCAACCCTAACCCTAATTTGAGTCTCAGGCCTCATTTCCTTTTGGGACTGAAACGTACTGCGGTCCACAGAGTGTACCAAATGTAAGTATGGAAGACATCTTGATGCCCCACTCAGTCTGATTCAGCAAGTTAGGCTTCACCAAGGACCCGTTTCCAACCTGGGAAGCCACATCTCCCCAACCCTAACCCTAACTTGAGACTTTACCTGATTTTCTTGTTGAAATGTAACAACCCCCCATCCTCATGTTCTACTAAAAGACAGTAGGCACACAATTCATTTTGCCCTCTCAGTCTGTTTCACCATGCTTGGCTTCAGCAACACCCTGTTTCCATTCTGGGAGGCCATGTCTCCTGACCGCTAACCCTAAGTTGGGTCTTAACCCTAATTTTTTCTTTGGACTGAAACATTTCCCTGTCCACATGGTGTACTAACTGGCAGTATGTTATACTCCGGATGGCCTACTCAGTCTGTTTTACCAATCTAGGCTTCGCCAAAACCCTGGTTACATCCTGGGAAGCCAAGTCTCCCCAACCCTAACCCTAATTTGAGTCTCAGGCCTCATTTCCTTTTTGGACTGAAACATACCGCCCTCCAGAGAGTGTACCAAATGTCAGTATGGAAGACATCTTGATGTCCCACTCAGTCTGATTCAGCAAGTTAGGCTTCACCAAGGACCCGTTTCCAACCTGGGAAGCCACATCTCCCCAACCCTAACCCTAACTTGAGACTTAACCTGATTTTCTTGTGCAAATGTAACAAACCCCCATCCTCATGTTGTACTAAAAGACAGTAGGCACACAATTCCTTTTGCCCTCTCAGTCTGTTTCACCATGCTTGGCTTCAGCAACACCCTGTTTCCATTCTGGGAGGCCATGTCTCCTGACCGCTAACCCTAACTTGGGTCTTAACCCTAATTTTTTCTTTGGACTGAAACATTTCCCTGTCCACATGGTGTACTAACTGGCAGTATGTTATACTCCGGATGGCCTACTCAGTCTGTTTTACCAATCTAGGCTTCGCCAAAACCCTGGTTACATCCTGGGAAGCCAAGTCTCCCCAACCCTAACCCTAATTTGAGTCTCAGGCCTCATTTCCTTTTTGGACTGAAACATACCGCCGTCCACAGAGTGTACCAAATGTCAGTATGGAAGACATCTTGATGTCCCACTCAGTCTGATTCAGCAAGTTAGGCTTCACCAAGGACCCGTTTCCAACCTGGGAAGCCACATCTCCCCAACCCTAACCCTAACTTGAGACTTAACCTGATTTTCTTGTGCAAATGTAACAAACCCCCATCCTCATGTTGTACTAAAAGACAGTAGGCACACAATTCCTTTGGCCCTCTCAGTCTGTTTCACCATGCTTGGCTTCAGCAACACCCTGTTTCCATTCTGGGAGGCCATGTCTCCTGACAGCTAACCCTAACTTGGGTCTTAACCCTAATTTTCTCTTTGGACTGAAACATTTCCCTGTCCACATGGTGTACTAACTGGCAGTATGTTATACTCCTGAATGCCTACTCAGTCTGTTTTACCAATCTAGGCTTCACCAAAACCCTGGTTACATCCTGGGAAGCCAAGTCTCCCCAACCCTAACCCTAATTTGAGTCTCAACCCTCATTTCCTTTTTGGACTGAAACATACCGCCGTCCACAGATTGTGCCAAATGTAAGTATGGAAGACATCTTGATGCCCCACTCAGTCTGATTCAGCAAGTTAAGCTTCACCAAGGACCCGTTTCCAACCTGGGAAGCCACATCTCCCCAACCCTAACCCTAACTTGAGACTTAACCTGATTTTCTTGTGCAAATGTAACAAACCCCCATCCTCATGTTGTACTAAAAGACAGTAGGCACACAATTCCTTTGGCCCTCTCAGTCTGTTTCACCATGCTTGGCTTCAGCAACACCCTGTTTCTATTCTGGGAAGCCATGTCTCCTGACAGCTAACCCTAACTTGGGTCTTAACCCTAATTTTCTCTTTGGACTGAAACATTTCCCTGTCCACATGGTGTACTAACTGGCAGTATGTTATACTCCTGAATGCCTACTCAGTCTGTTTTACCAATCTAGGCTTCACCAAAACCCCGGTTACATCCTGGGAAGCCAAGTCTCCCCAACCCTAACCCTAATTTGAGTCTCAGGCCTCATTTCCTTTTGGGACTGAAACGTACTGCGGTCCACAGAGTGTACCAAATGTAAGTATGGAAGACATCTTGATGCCCCACTCAGTCTGATTCAGCAAGTTAGGCTTCACCAAGGACCCGTTTCCAACCTGGGAAGCCACATCTCCCCAACCCTAACCCTAACTTGAGACTTTACCTGATTTTCTTGTTGAAATGTAACAACCCCCCATCCTCATGTTCTACTAAAAGACAGTAGACACACAATTCATTTTGCCCTCTCAGTCTGTTTCACCATGCTTGGCTTCAGCAACACCCTGTTTCCATTCTGGGAGGCCATGTCTCCTGACCGCTAACCCTAAGTTGGGTCTTAACCCTAATTTTTTCTTTGGACTGAAACATTTCCCTGTCCACATGGTGTACTAACTGGCAGTATGTTATACTCCGGATGGCCTACTCAGTCTGTTTTACCAATCTAGGCTTCGCCAAAACCCTGGTTACATCCTGGGAAGCCAAGTCTCCCCAACCCTAACCCTAATTTGAGTCTCAGGCCTAATTTCCTTTTTGGACTGAAACATACCGCCCTCCAGAGAGTGTACCAAATGTCAGTATGGAAGACATCTTGATGTCCCACTCAGTCTGATTCAGCAAGTTAGGCTTCACCAAGGACCCGTTTCCAACCTGGGAAGCCACATCTCCCCAACCCTAACCCTAACTTGAGACTTAACCTGATTTTCTTGTGCAAATGTAACAAACCCCCATCCTCATGTTGTACTAAAAGACAGTAGGCACACAATTCCTTTTGCCCTCTCAGTCTGTTTCACCATGCTTGGCTTCAGCAACACCCTGTTTCCATTCTGGGAGGCCATGTCTCCTGACCGCTAACCCTAACTTGGGTCTTAACCCTAATTTTTTCTTTGGACTGAAACATTTCCCTGTCCACATGGTGTACTAACTGGCAGTATGTTATACTACGGATGGCCTACTCAGTCTGTTTTACCAATCTAGGCTTCGCCAAAACCCTGGTTACATCCTGGGAAGCCAAGTCTCCCCAACCCTAACCCTAATTTGAGTCTCAGGCCTCATTTCCTTTTTGGACTGAAACATACCACCGTCCACAGAGTGTACCAAATGTCAGTATGGAAGACATCTTGATGTCCCACTCAGTCTGATTCAGCAAGTTAGGCTTCACCAAGGACCCGTTTCCAACCTGGGAAGCCACATCTCCCCAACCCTAACCCTAACTTGAGACTTTACCTGATTTTCTTGTGCAAATGTAACAAACCCCCATCCTCATGTTGTACTAAAAGACAGTAGGTACACAATTCCTTTGGCCCTCTCAGTCTGTTTCACCATGCTTGGCTTCAGCAACACCCTGTTTCCATTCTGGGAGGCCATGTCTCCTGACCGCTAACCCTAACTTGGGTCTTAACCCTAATTTTCTCTTTGGACTGAAACATTTCCCTGTCCACATGGTGTACTAACTGGCAGTATGTTATACTCCTGAATGCCTACTCAGTCTGTTTTACCAATCTAGGCTTCACCAAAACCCTGGTTACATCCTGGGAAGCCAAGTCTCCCCAACCCTAACCCTAATTTGAGTCTCAACCCTCATTTCCTTTTTGGACTGAAACATACCGCCGTCCACAGATTTTGCCAAATGTAAGTATGGAAGACATCTTGATGCCCCACTCAGTCTGATTCAGGAAGTTAAGCTTCACCAAGGACCCGTTTCCAACCTGGGAAGCCACATCTCCCCAACCCTAACCCTAACTTGAGACTTAACCTGATTTTCTTGTGCAAATGTAACAAACCCCCATCCTCATGTTGTACTAAAAGACAGTAGGCACACAATTCCTTTGGCCCTCTCAGTCTGTTTCACCATGCTTGGCTTCAGCAACACCCTGTTTCCATTCTGGGAAGCCATGTCTCCTGACAGCTAACCCTAACTTGGGTCTTAACCCTAATTTTCTCTTTGGACTGAAACATTTCCCTGTCCACATGGTGTACTAACTGGCAGTATGTTATACTCCTGAATGCCTACTCAGTCTGTTTTACCAATCTAGGCTTCACCAAAACCCCGGTTACATCCTGGGAAGCCAAGTCTCCCCAACCCTAACCCTAATTTGAGTCTCAGGCCTCATTTCCTTTTGGGACTGAAACGTACTGCGGTCCACAGAGTGTACCAAATGTAAGTATGGAAGACATCTTGATGCCCCACTCAGTCTGATTCAGCAAGTTAGGCTTCACCAAGGACCCGTTTCCAACCTGGGAAGCCACATCTCCCCAACCCTAACCCTAACTTGAGACTTTACCTGATTTTCTTGTTGAAATGTAACAACCCCCCATCCTCATGTTCTACTAAAAGTCAGTAGGCACACAATTCATTTTGCCCTCTCAGTCTGTTTCACCATGCTTGGCTTCAGCAACACCCTGTTTCCATTCTGGGAGGCCATGTCTCCTGACCGCTAACCCTAAGTTGGGTCTTAACCCTAATTTTTTCTTTGGACTGAAACATTTCCCTGTCCACATGGTGTACGAACTGGCAGTATGTTATACTACGGATGGCCTACTCAGTCTGTTTTACCAATCTAGGCTTCGCCAAAACCCTGGTTACATCCTGGGAAGCCAAGTCTCCCCAACCCTAACCCTAATTTGAGTCTCAGGCCTCTTTTCCTTTTGAGACTGAAACGTACTGCGGTCCACAGAGTGTACCAAATGTAAGTATGGAAGACATCTTGATGCCCCACTCAGTCTGATTCAGCAAGTTAGGCTTCACCAAGGACCCGTTTCCAACCTGGGAAGCCACATCTCCCCAACCCTAACCCTAACTTGAGACTTTACCTGATTTTCTTGTTGAAATGTAACAACCCCCCATCCTCATGTTCTACTAAAAGACAGTAGGCACACAATTCATTTTGCCCTCTCAGTCTGTTTCACCATGCTTGGCTTCAGCAACACCCTGTTTCCATTCTGGGAGGCCATGTCTCCTGACCGCTAACCCTAAGTTGGGTCTTAACCCTAATTTTTTCTTTGGACTGAAACATTTCCCTGTCCACATGGTGTACTAACTGGCAGTATGTTATACTCCGGATGGCCTACTCAGTCTGTTTTACCAATCTAGGCTTCGCCAAAACCCTGGTTACATCCTGGGAAGCCAAGTCTCCCCAACCCTAACCCTAATTTGAGTCTCAGGCCTAATTTCCTTTTTGGACTGAAACATACCGCCGTCCACAGAGTGTACCAAATGTCAGTATGGAAGACATCTTGATGTCCCACTCAGTCTGATTCAGCAAGTTAGGCTTCACCAAGGACCCGTTTCCAACCTGGGAAGCCACATCTCCCCAACCCTAACCCTAACTTGATACTTTACCTGATTTTCTTGTTGAAATGTAACAACCCCCCATCCTCATGTTCTACTAAAAGACAGTAGGCACACAATTCATTTTGCCCTCTCAGTCTGTTTCACCATGCTTGGCTTCAGCAACACCCTGTTTCCATTCTGGGAGGCCATGTCTCCCGACCGCTAACCCTAACTTGGGTTTTAACCCTAATTTTTTCTTTGGACTGAAACATTTCCCTGTCCACATGGTGTACGAACTGGCAGTATGTTATCCTTTTTGGACTGAAACATACCGCCCTCCAGAGAGTGTACCAAATGTCAGTATGGAAGACATCTTGATGTCCCACTCAGTCTGATTCAGCAAGTTAGGCTTCACCAAGGACCCGTTTCCAACCTGGGAAGCCACATCTCCACAACCCTAACCCTAACTTGATACTTTACCTGATTTTCTTGTTGAAATGTAACAACCCCCCATCCTCATGTTCTACTAAAAGACAGTAGGCACACAATTCCTTTTGCCCTCTCAGTCTGTTTCACCATGCTTGGCTTCAGCAACACCCTGTTTCCATTCTGGGAGGCCATGTCTCCTGACCGCTAACCCTAACTTGGGTCTTAACCCTAATTTTTTCTTTGGACTGAAACATTTCCCTGTCCACATGGTGTACTAACTGGCAGTATGTTATACTACGGATGGCCTACTCAGTCTGTTTTACCAATCTAGGCTTCGCCAAAACCCTGGTTACATCCTGGGAAGCCAAGTCTCCCCAACCCTAACCCTAATTTGAGTCTCAGGCCTCATTTCCTTTTTGGACTGAAACATACCGCCGTCCACAGAGTGTACCAAATGTCAGTATGGAAGACATCTTGATGTCCCACTCAGTCTGATTCAGCAAGTTAGGCTTCACCAAGGACCCGTTTCCAACCTGGGAAGCCACATCTCCCCAACCCTAACCCTAACTTGAGACTTAACCTGATTTTCTTGTGCAAATGTAACAAACCCCCATCCTCATGTTGTACTAAAAGACAGTAGGTACACAATTCCTTTGGCCCTCTCAGTCTGTTTCACCATGCTTGGCTTCAGCAACACCCTGTTTCCATTCTGGGAGGCCATGTCTCCTGACAGCTAACCCTAACTTGGGTCTTAACCCTAATTTTCTCTTTGGACTGAAACATTTCCCTGTCCACATGGTGTACTAACTGGCAGTATGTTATACTCCTGAATGCCTACTCAGTCTGTTTTACCAATCTAGGCTTCACCAAAACCCTGGTTACATCCTGGGAAGCCAAGTCTCCCCAACCCTAACCCTAATTTGAGTCTCAACCCTCATTTCCTTTTTGGACTGAAACATACCGCCGTCCACAGATTGTGCCAAATGTAAGTATGGAAGACATCTTGATGCCCCACTCAGTCTGATTCAGGAAGTTAAGCTTCACCAAGGACCCGTTTCCAACCTGGGAAGCCACATCTCCCCAACCCTAACCCTAACTTGAGACTTAACCTGATTTTCTTGTGCAAATGTAACAAACCCCCATCCTCATGTTGTACTAAAAGACAGTAGGCACACAATTCCTTTGGCCCTCTCAGTCTGTTTCACCATGCTTGGCTTCAGCAACACCCTGTTTCCATTCTGGGAAGCCATGTCTCCTGACAGCTAACCCTAACTTGGGTCTTAACCCTAATTTTCTCTTTGGACTGAAACATTTCCCTGTCCACATGGTGTACTAACTGGCAGTATGTTATACTCCTGAATGCCTACTCAGTCTGTTTTACCAATCTAGGCTTCACCAAAACCCCGGTTACATCCTGGGAAGCCAAGTCTCCCCAACCCTAACCCTAATTTGAGTCTCAGGCCTCTTTTCCTTTTGAGACTGAAACGTACTGCGGTCCACAGAGTGTACCAAATGTAAGTATGGAAGACATCTTGATGCCCCACTCAGTCTGATTCAGCAAGTTAGGCTTCACCAAGGACCCGTTTCCAACCTGGGAAGCCACATCTCCCCAACCCTAACCCTAACTTGAGACTTTACCTGATTTTCTTGTTGAAATGTAACAACCCCCCATCCTCATGTTCTACTAAAAGACAGTAGGCACACAATTCATTTTGCCCTCTCAGTCTGTTTCACCATGCTTGGCTTCAGCAACACCCTGTTTCCATTCTGGGAGGCCATGTCTCCTGACCGCTAACCCTAAGTTGGGTCTTAACCCTAATTTTTTCTTTGGACTGAAACATTTCCCTGTCCACATGGTGTACTAACTGGCAGTATGTTATACTCCGGATGGCCTACTCAGTCTGTTTTACCAATCTAGGCTTCGCCAAAACCCTGGTTACATCCTGGGAAGCCAAGTCTCCCCAACCCTAACCCTAATTTGAGTCTCAGGCCTAATTTCCTTTTTGGACTGAAACATACCGCCCTCCAGAGAGTGTACCAAATGTCAGTATGGAAGACATCTTGATGTCCCACTCAGTCTGATTCAGCAAGTTAGGCTTCACCAAGGACCCGTTTCCAACCTGGGAAGCCACATCTCCCCAACCCTAACCCTAACTTGAGACTTTACCTGATTTTCTTGTTGAAATGTAACAACCCCCCATCCTCATGTTCTACTAAAAGACAGTAGGCACACAATTCATTTTGCCCTCTCAGTCTGTTTCACCATGCTTGGCTTCAGCAACACCCTGTTTCCATTCTGGGAGGCCATGTCTCCCGACCGCTAACCCTAACTTGGGTTTTAACCCTAATTTTTTCTTTGGACTGAAACATTTCCCTGTCCACATGGTGTACGAACTGGCAGTATGTTATACTACGGATGGCCTACTCAGTCTGTTTTACCAATCTAGGCTTCGCCAAAACCCTGGTTACATCCTGGGAAGCCAAGTCTCCCCAACCCTAACCCTAATTTGAGTCTCAGGCCTCATTTCCTTTTGGGACTGAAACATACCGCCGTCCACAGAGTGTACCAAATGTCAGTATGGAAGACATCTTGATGTCCCACTCAGTCTGATTCAGCAAGTTAGGCTTCACCAAGGACCCGTTTCCAACCTGGCAAGCCACATCTCCCCAACCCTAACCCTAACTTGAGACTTAACCTGATTTTCTTGTGCAAATGTAACAAACCCCCATCCTCATGTTGTACTAAAAGACAGTAGGCACACAATTCCTTTTGCCCTCTCAGTCTGTTTCACCATGCTTGGCTTCAGCAACACCCTGTTTCCATTCTGGGAGGCCATGTCTCCTGACCGCTAACCCTAACTTGGGTCTTAACCCTAATTTTTTCTTTGAACTGAAACATTTCCCTGTCCACATGGTGTACTAACTGGCAGTATGTTATACTACGGATGGCCTACTCAGTCTGTTTTACCAATCTAGGCTTCGCCAAAACCCTGGTTACATCCTGGGAAGCCAAGTCTCCCCAACCCTAACCCTAATTTGAGTCTCAGGCCTCATTTCCTTTTTGGACTGAAACATACCGCCGTCCACAGAGTGTACCAAATGTCAGTATGGAAGACATCTTGATGTCCCACTCAGTCTGATTCAGCAAGTTAGGCTTCACCAAGGACCCGTTTCCAACCTGGGAAGCCACATCTCCCCAACCCTAACCCTAACTTGAGACTTTACCTGATTTTCTTGTGCAAATGTAACAAACCCCCATCCTCATGTTGTACTAAAAGACAGTAGGCACACAATTCCTTTGGCCCTCTCAGTCTGTTTCACCATGCTTGGCTTCAGCAACACCCTGTTTCCATTCTGGGAGGCCATGTCTCCTGACAGCTAACCCTAACTTGGGTCTTAACCCTAATTTTCTCTTTGGACTGAAACATTTCCCTGTCCACATGGTGTACTAACTGGCAGTATGTTATACTCCTGAATGCCTACTCAGTCTGTTTTACCAATCTAGGCTTCACCAAAACCCTGGTTACATCCTGGGAAGCCAAGTCTCCCCAACCCTAACCCTAATTTGAGTCTCAACCCTCATTTCCTTTTTGGACTGAAACATACCGCCGTCCACAGATTGTGCCAAATGTAAGTATGGAAGACATCTTGATGCCCCACTCAGTCTGATTCAGGAAGTTAAGCTTCACCAAGGACCCGTTTCCAACCTGGGAAGCCACATCTCCCCAACCCTAACCCTAACTTGAGACTTAACCTGATTTTCTTGTGCAAATGTAACAAACCCCCATCCTCATGTTGTACTAAAAGACAGTAGGCACACAATTCCTTTGGCCCTCTCAGTCTGTTTCACCATGCTTGGCTTCAGCAACACCCTGTTTCCATTCTGGGAAGCCATGTCTCCTGACAGCTAACCCTAACTTGGGTCTTAACCCTAATTTTCTCTTTGGACTGAAACATTTCCCTGTCCACATGGTGTACTAACTGGCAGTATGTTATACTCCTGAATGCCTACTCAGTCTGTTTTACCAATCTAGGCTTCACCAAAACCCCGGTTACATCCTGGGAAGCCAAGTCTCCCCAACCCTAACCCTAATTTGAGTCTCAGGCCTCATTTCCTTTTGGGACTGAAACGTACTGCGGTCCACAGAGTGTACCAAATGTAAGTATGGAAGACATCTTGATGCCCCACTCAGTCTGATTCAGCAAGTTAGGCTTCACCAAGGACCCGTTTCCAACCTGGGAAGCCACATCTCCCCAACCCTAACCCTAACTTGAGACTTTACCTGATTTTCTTGTTGAAATGTAACAACCCCCCATCCTCATGTTCTACTAAAAGACAGTAGGCACACAATTCATTTTGCCCTCTCAGTCTGTTTCACCATGCTTGGCTTCAGCAACACCCTGTTTCCATTCTGGGAGGCCATGTCTCCTGACCGCTAACCCTAAGTTGGGTATTAACCCTAATTTTTTCTTTGGACTGAAACATTTCCCTGTCCACATGGTGTACTAACTGGCAGTATGTTATACTCCGGATGGCCTACTCAGTCTGTTTTACCAATCTAGGCTTCGCCAAAACCCTGGTTACATCCTGGGAAGCCAAGTCTCCCCAACCCTAACCCTAATTTGAGTCTCAGGCCTCATTTCCTTTTTGGACTGAAACATACCGCCCTCCAGAGAGTGTACCAAATGTCAGTATGGAAGACATCTTGATGTCCCACTCAGTCTGATTCAGCAAGTTAGGCTTCACCAAGGACCCGTTTCCAACCTGGGAAGCCACATCTCCCCAACCCTAACCCTAACTTGATACTTTACCTGATTTTCTTGTTGAAATGTAACAACCCCCCATCCTCATGTTCTACTAAAAGACAGTAGGCACACAATTCATTTTGCCCTCTCAGTCTGTTTCACCATGCTTGGCTTCAGCAACACCCTGTTTCCATTCTGGGAGGCCATGTCTCCCGACCGATAACCCTAACTTGGGTCTTAACCCTAATTTTTTCTTTGGACTGAAACATTTCCCTGTCCACATGGTGTACGAACTGGCAGTATGTTATACTACGGATGGCCTACTCAGTCTGTTTTACCAATCTAGGCTTCGCCAAAACCCTGGTTACATCCTGGGAAGCCAAGTCTCCCCAACCCTAACCCTAATTTGAGTCTCAGGCCTCATTTCCTTTTGGGACTGAAACATACCGCCGTCCACAGAGTGTACCAAATGTCAGTATGGAAGACATCTTGATGTCCCACTCAGTCTGATTCAGCAAGTTAGGCTTCACCAAGGACCCGTTTCCAACCTGGGAAGCCACATCTCCCCAACCCTAACCCTAACTTGAGACTTTACCTGATTTTCTTGTGCAAATGTAACAAACCCCCATCCTCATGTTGTACTAAAAGACAGTAGGTACACAATTCCTTTGGCCCTCTCAGTCTGTTTCACCATGCTTGGCTTCAGCAACACCCTGTTTCCATTCTGGGAGGCCATGTCTCCTGACAGCTAACCCTAACTTGGGTCTTAACCCTAATTTTCTCTTTGGACTGAAACATTTCCCTGTCCACATGGTGTACTAACTGGCAGTATGTTATACTCCTGAATGCCTACTCAGTCTGTTTTACCAATCTAGGCTTCACCAAAACCCTGGTTACATCCTGGGAAGCCAAGTCTCCCCAACCCTAACCCTAATTTGAGTCTCAACCCTCATTTCCTTTTTGGACTGAAACATACCGCCGTCCACAGATTGTGCCAAATGTAAGTATGGAAGACATCTTGATGCCCCACTCAGTCTGATTCAGGAAGTTAAGCTTCACCAAGGACCCGTTTCCAACCTGGGAAGCCACATCTCCCCAACCCTAACCCTAACTTGAGACTTAACCTGATTTTCTTGTGCAAATGTAACAAACCCCCATCCTCATGTTGTACTAAAAGACAGTAGGCACACAATTCCTTTGGCCCTCTCAGTCTGTTTCACCATGCTTGGCTTCAGCAACACCCTGTTTCCATTCTGGGAAGCCATGTCTCCTGACAGCTAACCCTAACTTGGGTCTTAACCCTAATTTTCTCTTTGGACTGAAACATTTCCCTGTCCACATGGTGTACTAACTGGCAGTATGTTATACTCCTGAATGCCTACTCAGTCTGTTTTACCAATCTAGGCTTCACCAAAACCCCGGTTACATCCTGGGAAGCCAAGTCTCCCCAACCCTAACCCTAATTTGAGTCTCAGGCCTCATTTCCTTTTGGGACTGAAACGTACTGCGGTCCACAGAGTGTACCAAATGTAAGTATGGAAGACATCTTGATGCCCCACTCAGTCTGATTCAGCAAGTTAGGCTTCACCAAGGACCCGTTTCCAACCTGGGAAGCCACATCTCCCCAACCCTAACCCTAACTTGAGACTTTACCTGATTTTCTTGTTGAAATGTAACAACCCCCCATCCTCATGTTCTACTAAAAGACAGTAGGCACACAATTCATTTTGCCCTCTCAGTCTGTTTCACCATGCTTGGCTTCAGCAACACCCTGTTTCCATTCTGGGAGGCCATGTCTCCTGACCGCTAACCCTAAGTTGGGTCTTAACCCTAATTTTTTCTTTGGACTGAAACATTTCCCTGTCCACATGGTGTACTAACTGGCAGTATGTTATACTCCGGATGGCCTACTCAGTCTGTTTTACCAATCTAGGCTTCGCCAAAACCCTGGTTACATCCTGGGAAGCCAAGTCTCCCCAACCCTAACCCTAATTTGAGTCTCAGGCCTAATTTCCTTTTTGGACTGAAACATACCGCCCTCCAGAGAGTGTACCAAATGTCAGTATGGAAGACATCTTGATGTCCCACTCAGTCTGATTCAGCAAGTTAGGCTTCACCAAGGACCCGTTTCCAACCTGGGAAGCCACATCTCCCCAACCCTAACCCTAACTTGATACTTTACCTGATTTTCTTGTTGAAATGTAACAACCCCCCATCCTCATGTTCTACTAAAAGACAGTAGGCACACAATTCATTTTGCCCTCTCAGTCTGTTTCACCATGCTTGGCTTCAGCAACACCCTGTTTCCATTCTGGGAGGCCATGTCTCCCGACCGCTAACCCTAACTTGGGTTTTAACCCTAATTTTTTCTTTGGACTGAAACATTTCCCTGTCCACATGGTGTACGAACTGGCAGTATGTTATACTACGGATGGCCTACTCAGTCTGTTTTACCAATCTAGGCTTCGCCAAAACCCTGGTTACATCCTGGGAAGCCAAGTCTCCCCAACCCTAACCCTAATTTGAGTCTCAGGCCTCATTTCCTTTTGGGACTGAAACATACCGCCGTCCACAGAGTGTACCAAATGTCAGTATGGAAGACATCTTGATGTCCCACTCAGTCTGATTCAGCAAGTTAGGCTTCACCAAGGACCCGTTTCCAACCTGGCAAGCCACATCTCCCCAACCCTAACCCTAACTTGAGACTTAACCTGATTTTCTTGTGCAAATGTAACAAACCCCCATCCTCATGTTGTACTAAAAGACAGTAGGCACACAATTCCTTTTGCCCTCTCAGTCTGTTTCACCATGCTTGGCTTCAGCAACACCCTGTTTCCATTCTGGGAGGCCATGTCTCCTGACCGCTAACCCTAACTTGGGTCTTAACCCTAATTTTTTCTTTGAACTGAAACATTTCCCTGTCCACATGGTGTACTAACTGGCAGTATGTTATACTACGGATGGCCTACTCAGTCTGTTTTACCAATCTAGGCTTCGCCAAAACCCTGGTTACATCCTGGGAAGCCAAGTCTCCCCAACCCTAACCCTCATTTGAGTCTCAGGCCTCATTTCCTTTTTGGACTGAAACATACCGCCGTCCACAGAGTGTACCAAATGTCAGTATGGAAGACATCTTGATGTCCCACTCAGTCTGATTCAGCAAGTTAGGCTTCACCAAGGACCCGTTTCCAACCTGGGAAGCCACATCTCCCCAACCCTAACCCTAACTTGAGACTTTACCTGATTTTCTTGTGCAAATGTAACAAACCCCCATCCTCATGTTGTACTAAAAGACAGTAGGCACACAATTCCTTTGGCCCTCTCAGTCTGTTTCACCATGCTTGGCTTCAGCAACACCCTGTTTCCATTCTGGGAGGCCATGTCTCCTGACAGCTAACCCTAACTTGGGTCTTAACCCTAATTTTCTCTTTGGACTGAAACATTTCCCTGTCCACATGGTGTACTAACTGGCAGTATGTTATACTCCTGAATGCCTACTCAGTCTGTTTTACCAATCTAGGCTTCACCAAAACCCTGGTTACATCCTGGGAAGCCAAGTCTCCCCAACCCTAACCCTAATTTGAGTCTCAACCCTCATTTCCTTTTTGGACTGAAACATACCGCCGTCCACAGATTGTGCCAAATGTAAGTATGGAAGACATCTTGATGCCCCACTCAGTCTGATTCAGGAAGTTAAGCTTCACCAAGGACCCGTTTCCAACCTGGGAAGCCACATCTCCCCAACCCTAACCCTAACTTGAGACTTAACCTGATTTTCTTGTGCAAATGTAACAAACCCCCATCCTCATGTTGTACTAAAAGACAGTAGGCACACAATTCCTTTGGCCCTCTCAGTCTGTTTCACCATGCTTGGCTTCAGCAACACCCTGTTTCCATTCTGGGAAGCCATGTCTCCTGACAGCTAACCCTAACTTGGGTCTTAACCCTAATTTTCTCTTTGGACTGAAACATTTCCCTGTCCACATGGTGTACTAACTGGCAGTATGTTATACTCCTGAATGCCTACTCAGTCTGTTTTACCAATCTAGGCTTCACCAAAACCCCGGTTACATCCTGGGAAGCCAAGTCTCCCCAACCCTAACCCTAATTTGAGTCTCAGGCCTCATTTCCTTTTGGGACTGAAACGTACTGCGGTCCACAGAGTGTACCAAATGTAAGTATGGAAGACATCTTGATGCCCCACTCAGTCTGATTCAGCAAGTTAGGCTTCACCAAGGACCCGTTTCCAACCTGGGAAGCCACATCTCCCCAACCCTAACCCTAACTTGAGACTTTACCTGATTTTCTTGTTGAAATGTAACAACCCCCCATCCTCATGTTCTACTAAAAGACAGTAGGCACACAATTCATTTTGCCCTCTCAGTCTGTTTCACCATGCTTGGCTTCAGCAACACCCTGTTTCCATTCTGGGAGGCCATGTCTCCTGACCGCTAACCCTAAGTTGGGTCTTAACCCTAATTTTTTCTTTGGACTGAAACATTTCCCTGTCCACATGGTGTACTAACTGGCAGTATGTTATACTCCGGATGGCCTACTCAGTCTGTTTTACCAATCTAGGCTTCGCCAAAACCCTGGTTACATCCTGGGAAGCCAAGTCTCCCCAACCCTAACCCTAATTTGAGTCTCAGGCCTAATTTCCTTTTTGGACTGAAACATACCGCCCTCCAGAGAGTGTACCAAATGTCAGTATGGAAGACATCTTGATGTCCCACTCAGTCTGATTCAGCAAGTTAGGCTTCACCAAGGACCCGTTTCCAACCTGGGAAGCCACATCTCCCCAACCCTAACCCTAACTTGATACTTTACCTGATTTTCTTATTGAAATGTAACAACCCCCCATCCTCATGTTCTACTAAAAGACAGTAGGCACACAATTCATTTTGCCCTCTCAGTCTGTTTCACCATGCTTGGCTTCAGCAACACCCTGTTTCCATTCTGGGAGGCCATGTCTCCCGACCGCTAACCCTAACTTGGGTCTTAACCCTAATTTTTTCTTTGGACTGAAACATTTCCCTGTCCACATGGTGTACTAACTGGCAGTATGTTATACTACGGATGGCCTACTCAGTCTGTTTTACCAATCTAGGCTTCGCCAAAACCCTGGTTACATCCTGGGAAGCCAAGTCTCCCCAACCCTAACCCTAATTTGAGTCTCAGGCCTCATTTCCTTTTGGGACTGAAACATACCGCCGTCCACAGAGTGTACCAAATGTCAGTATGGAAGACATCTTGATGTCCCACTCAGTCTGATTCAGCAAGTTAGGCTTCACCAAGGACCCGTTTCCAACCTGGCAAGCCACATCTCCCCAACCCTAACCCTAACTTGAGACTTAACCTGATTTTCTTGTGCAAATGTAACAAACCCCCATCCTCATGTTGTACTAAAAGACAGTAGGCACACAATTCCTTTTGCCCTCTCAGTCTGTTTCACCATGCTTGGCTTCAGCAACACCCTGTTTCCATTCTGGGAGGCCATGTCTCCTGACCGCTAACCCTAACTTGGGTCTTAACCCTAATTTTTTCTTTGAACTGAAACATTTCCCTGTCCACATGGTGTACTAACTGGCAGTATGTTATACTCCGGATGGCCTACTCAGTCTGTTTTACCAATCTAGGCTTCGCCAAAACCCTGGTTACATCCTGGGAAGCCAAGTCTCCCCAACCCTAACCCTAATTTGAGTCTCAGGCCTCATTTCCTTTTTGGACTGAAACATACCGCCGTCCACAGAGTGTACCAAATGTCAGTATGGAAGACATCTTGATGTCCCACTCAGTCTGATTCAGCAAGTTAGGCTTCACCAAGGACCCGTTTCCAACCTGGGAAGCCACATCTCCCCAACCCTAACCCTAACTTGAGACTTTACCTGATTTTCTTTTGCAAATGTAACAAACCCCCATCCTCATGTTGTACTAAAAGACAGTAGGCACACAATTCCTTTGGCCCTCTCAGTCTGTTTCACCATGCTTGGCTTCAGCAACACCCTGTTTCCATTCTGGGAGGCCATGTCTCCTGACAGCTAACCCTAACTTGGGTCTTAACCCTAATTTTCTCTTTGGACTGAAACATTTCCCTGTCCACATGGTGTACTAACTGGCAGTATGTTATACTCCTGAATGCCTACTCAGTCTGTTTTACCAATCTAGGCTTCACCAAAACCCTGGTTACATCCTGGGAAGCCAAGTCTCCCCAACCCTAACCCTAATTTGAGTCTCAACCCTCATTTCCTTTTTGGACTGAAACATACCGCCGTCCACAGATTGTGCCAAATGTAAGTATGGAAGACATCTTGATGCCCCACTCAGTCTGATTCAGGAAGTTAAGCTTCACCAAGGACCCGTTTCCAACCTGGGAAGCCACATCTCCCCAACCCTAACCCTAACTTGAGACTTAACCTGATTTTCTTGTGCAAATGTAACAAACCCCCATCCTCATGTTGTACTAAAAGACAGTAGGCACACAATTCCTTTGGCCCTCTCAGTCTGTTTCACCATGCTTGGCTTCAGCAACACCCTGTTTCCATTCTGGGAAGCCATGTCTCCTGACAGCTAACCCTAACTTGGGTCTTAACCCTAATTTTCTCTTTGGACTGAAACATTTCCCTGTCCACATGGTGTACTAACTGGCAGTATGTTATACTCCTGAATGCCTACTCAGTCTGTTTTACCAATCTAGGCTTCACCAAAACCCTGGTTACATCCTGGGAAGCCAAGTCTCCCCAACCCTAACCCTAATTTGAGTCTCAACCCTCATTTCCTTTTTGGACTGAAACATACCGCCGTCCACAGATTGTGCCAAATGTAAGTATGGAAGACATCTTGATGCCCCACTCAGTCTGATTCAGCAAGTTAGGCTTCACCAAGGACCCGTTTCCAACCTGGGAAGCCACATCTCCCCAACCCTAACCCTAACTTGAGACTTTACCTGATTTTCTTGTTGAAATGTAACAACCCCCCATCCTCATGTTCTACTAAAAGACAGTAGGCACACAATTCATTTTGCCCTCTCAGTCTGTTTCACCATGCTTGGCTTCAGCAACACCCTGTTTCCATTCTGGGAGGCCATGTCTCCTGACCGCTAACCCTAAGTTGGGTATTAACCCTAATTTTTTCTTTGGACTGAAACATTTCCCTGTCCACATGGTGTACTAACTGGCAGTATGTTATACTCCGGATGGCCTACTCAGTCTGTTTTACCAATCTAGGCTTCGCCAAAACCCTGGTTACATCCTGGGAAGCCAAGTCTCCCCAACCCTAACCCTAATTTGAGTCTCAGGCCTAATTTCCTTTTTGGACTGAAACATACCGCCCTCCAGAGAGTGTACCAAATGTCAGTATGGAAGACATCTTGATGTCCCACTCAGTCTGATTCAGCAAGTTAGGCTTCACCAAGGACCCGTTTCCAACCTGGGAAGCCACATCTCCCCAACCCTAACCCTAACTTGATACTTTACCTGATTTTCTTGTTGAAATGTAACAACCCCCCATCCTCATGTTCTACTAAAAGACAGTAGGCACACAATTCATTTTGCCCTCTCAGTCTGTTTCACCATGCTTGGCTTCAGCAACACCCTGTTTCCATTCTGGGAGGCCATGTCTCCCGACCGCTAACCCTAACTTGGGTCTTAACCCTAATTTTTTCTTTGGACTGAAACATTTCCCTGTCCACATGGTGTACGAACTGGCAGTATGTTATACTACGGATGGCCTACTCAGTCTGTTTTACCAATCTAGGCTTCGCCAAAACCCTGGTTACATCCTGGGAAGCCAAGTCTCCCCAACCCTAACCCTAATTTGAGTCTCAGGCCTCATTTCCTTTTGGGACTGAAACATACCGCCGTCCACAGAGTGTACCAAATGTCAGTATGGAAGACATCTTGATGTCCCACTCAGTCTGATTCAGCAAGTTAGGCTTCACCAAGGACCCGTTTCCAACCTGGCAAGCCACATCTCCCCAACCCTAACCCTAACTTGAGACTTAACCTGATTTTCTTGTGCAAATGTAACAAACCCCCATCCTCATGTTGTACTAAAAGACAGTAGGCACACAATTCCTTTTGCCCTCTCAGTCTGTTTCACCATGCTTGGCTTCAGCAACACCCTGTTTCCATTCTGGGAGGCCATGTCTCCTGACCGCTAACCCTAACTTGGGTCTTAACCCTAATTTTTTCTTTGAACTGAAACATTTCCCTGTCCACATGGTGTACTAACTGGCAGTATGTTATACTACGGATGGCCTACTCAGTCTGTTTTACCAATCTAGGCTTCGCCAAAACCCTGGTTACATCCTGGGAAGCCAAGTCTCCCCAACCCTAACCCTAATTTGAGTCTCAGGCCTCATTTCCTTTTTGGACTGAAACATACCGCCGTCCACAGAGTGTACCAAATGTCAGTATGGAAGACATCTTGATGTCCCACTCAGTCTGATTCAGCAAGTTAGGCTTCACCAAGGACCCGTTTCCAACCTGGGAAGCCACATCTCCCCAACCCTAACCCTAACTTGAGACTTTACCTGATTTTCTTGTGCAAATGTAACAAACCCCCATCCTCATGTTGTACTAAAAGACAGTAGGCACACAATTCCTTTGGCCCTCTCAGTCTGTTTCACCATGCTTGGCTTCAGCAACACCCTGTTTCCATTCTGGGAGGCCATGTCTCCTGACAGCTAACCCTAACTTGGGTCTTAACCCTAATTTTCTCTTTGGACTGAAACATTTCCCTGTCCACATGGTGTACTAACTGGCAGTATGTTATACTCCTGAATGCCTACTCAGTCTGTTTTACCAATCTAGGCTTCACCAAAACCCTGGTTACATCCTGGGAAGCCAAGTCTCCCCAACCCTAACCCTAATTTGAGTCTCAACCCTCATTTCCTTTTTGGACTGAAACATACCGCCGTCCACAGATTGTGCCAAATGTAAGTATGGAAGACATCTTGATGCCCCACTCAGTCTGATTCAGGAAGTTAAGCTTCACCAAGGACCCGTTTCCAACCTGGGAAGCCACATCTCCCCAACCCTAACCCTAACTTGAGACTTTACCTGATTTTCTTGTGCAAATGTAACAAACCCCCATCCTCATGTTGTACTAAAAGACAGTAGGCACACAATTCCTTTGGCCCTCTCAGTCTGTTTCACCATGCTTGGCTTCAGCAACACCCTGTTTCCATTCTGGGAAGCCATGTCTCCTGACAGCTAACCCTAACTTGGGTCTTAACCCTAATTTTCTCTTTGGACTGAAACATTTCCCTGTCCACATGGTGTACTAACTGGCAGTATGTTATACTCCTGAATGCCTACTCAGTCTGTTTTACCAATCTAGGCTTCACCAAAACCCCGGTTACATCCTGGGAAGCCAAGTCTCCCCAACCCTAACCCTAATTTGAGTCTCAGGCCTCATTTCCTTTTGGGACTGAAACGTACTGCGGTCCACAGAGTGTACCAAATGTCAGTATGGAAGACATCTTGATGTCCCACTCAGTCTGATTCAGCAAGTTAGGCTTCACCAAGGACCCGTTTCCAACCTGGCAAGCCACATCTCCCCAACCCTAACCCTAACTTGAGACTTAACCTGATTTTCTTGTGCAAATGTAACAAACCCCCATCCTCATGTTGTACTAAAAGACAGTAGGCACACAATTCCTTTTGCCCTCTCAGTCTGTTTCACCATGCTTGGCTTCAGCAACACCCTTTTTCCATTCTGGGAGGCCATGTCTCCTGACCGCTAACCCTAACTTGGGTCTTAACCCTAATTTTTTCTTTGAACTGAAACATTTCCCTGTCCACATGGTGTACTAACTGGCAGTATGTTATACTACGGATGGCCTACTCAGTCTGTTTTACCAATCTAGGCTTCGCCAAAACCCTGGTTACATCCTGGGAAGCCAAGTCTCCCCAACCCTAACCCTAATTTGAGTCTCAGGCCTCATTTCCTTTTTGGACTGAAACATACCGCCGTCCACAGAGTGTACCAAATGTCAGTATGGAAGACATCTTGATGTCCCACTCAGTCTGATTCAGCAAGTTAGGCTTCACCAAGGACCCGTTTCCAACCTGGGAAGCCACATCTCCCCAACCCTAACCCTAACTTGAGACTTTACCTGATTTTCTTGTGCAAATGTAACAAACCCCCATCCTCATGTTGTACTAAAAGACAGTAGGCACACAATTCCTTTGGCCCTCTCAGTCTGTTTCACCATGCTTGGCTTCAGCAACACCCTGTTTCCATTCTGGGAGGCCATGTCTCCTGACAGCTAACCCTAACTTGGGTCTTAACCCTAATTTTCTCTTTGGACTGAAACATTTCCCTGTCCACATGGTGTACTAACTGGCAGTATGTTATACTCCTGAATGCCTACTCAGTCTGTTTTACCAATCTAGGCTTCACCAAAACCCTGGTTACATCCTGGGAAGCCAAGTCTCCCCAACCCTAACCCTAATTTGAGTCTCAACCCTCATTTCCTTTTTGGACTGAAACATACCGCCGTCCACAGATTGTGCCAAATGTAAGTATGGAAGACATCTTGATGCCCCACTCAGTCTGATTCAGGAAGTTAAGCTTCACCAAGGACCCGTTTCCAACCTGGGAAGCCACATCTCCCCAACCCTAACCCTAACTTGAGACTTAACCTGATTTTCTTGTGCAAATGTAACAAACCCCCATCCTCATGTTGTACTAAAAGACAGTAGGCACACAATTCCTTTGGCCCTCTCAGTCTGTTTCACCATGCTTGGCTTCAGCAACACCCTGTTTCCATTCTGGGAAGCCATGTCTCCTGACAGCTAACCCTAACTTGGGTCTTAACCCTAATTTTCTCTTTGGACTGAAACATTTCCCTGTCCACATGGTGTACTAACTGGCAGTATGTTATACTCCTGAATGCCTACTCAGTCTGTTTTACCAATCTAGGCTTCACCAAAACCCCGGTTACATCCTGGGAAGCCAAGTCTCCCCAACCCTAACCCTAATTTGAGTCTCAGGCCTCATTTCCTTTTGGGACTGAAACGTACTGCGGTCCACAGAGTGTACCAAATGTAAGTATGGAAGACATCTTGATGCCCCACTCAGTCTGATTCAGCAAGTTAGGCTTCACCAAGGACCCGTTTCCAACCTGGGAAGCCACATCTCCCCAACCCTAACCCTAACTTGAGACTTTACCTGATTTTCTTGTTGAAATGTAACAACCCCCCATCCTCATGTTCTACTAAAAGACAGTAGGCACACAATTCATTTTGCCCTCTCAGTCTGTTTCACCATGCTTGGCTTCAGCAACACCCTGTTTCCATTCTGGGAGGCCATGTCTCCTGACCGCTAACCCTAAGTTGGGTATTAACCCTAATTTTTTCTTTGGACTGAAACATTTCCCTGTCCACATGGTGTACTAACTGGCAGTATGTTATACTCCGGATGGCCTACTCAGTCTGTTTTACCAATCTAGGCTTCGCCAAAACCCTGGTTACATCCTGGGAAGCCAAGTCTCCCCAACCCTAACCCTAATTTGAGTCTCAGGCCTAATTTCCTTTTGGGACTGAAACATACCGCCGTCCACAGAGTGTACCAAATGTCAGTATGGAAGACATCTTGATGTCCCACTCAGTCTGATTCAGCAAGTTAGGCTTCACCAAGGACCCGTTTCCAACCTGGGAAGCCACATCTCCCCAACCCTAACCCTAACTTGAGACTTTACCTGATTTTCTTGTGCAAATGTAACAAACCCCCATCCTCATGTTGTACTAAAAGACAGTAGGTACACAATTCCTTTGGCCCTCTCAGTCTGTTTCACCATGCTTGGCTTCAGCAACACCCTGTTTCCATTCTGGGAGGCCATGTCTCCTGACAGCTAACCCTAACTTGGGTCTTAACCCTAATTTTCTCTTTGGACTGAAACATTTCCCTGTCCACATGGTGTACTAACTGGCAGTATGTTATACTCCTGAATGCCTACTCAGTCTGTTTTACCAATCTAGGCTTCACCAAAACCCTGGTTACATCCTGGGAAGCCAAGTCTCCCCAACCCTAACCCTAATTTGAGTCTCAACCCTCATTTCCTTTTTGGACTGAAACATACCGCCGTCCACAGATTGTGCCAAATGTAAGTATGGAAGACATCTTGATGCCCCACTCAGTCTGATTCAGGAAGTTAAGCTTCACCAAGGACCCGTTTCCAACCTGGGAAGCCACATCTCCCCAACCCTAACCCTAACTTGAGACTTAACCTGATTTTCTTGTGCAAATGTAACAAACCCCCATCCTCATGTTGTACTAAAAGACAGTAGGCACACAATTCCTTTGGCCCTCTCAGTCTGTTTCACCATGCTTGGCTTCAGCAACACCCTGTTTCCATTCTGGGAAGCCATGTCTCCTGACAGCTAACCCTAACTTGGGTCTTAACCCTAATTTTCTCTTTGGACTGAAACATTTCCCTGTCCACATGGTGTACTAACTGGCAGTATGTTATACTCCTGAATGCCTACTCAGTCTGTTTTACCAATCTAGGCTTCACCAAAACCCCGGTTACATCCTGGGAAGCCAAGTCTCCCCAACCCTAACCCTAATTTGAGTCTCAGGCCTCATTTCCTTTTGGGACTGAAACATACCGCCGTCCACAGATTGTGCCAAATGTAAGTATGGAAGACATCTTGATGCCCCACTCAGTCTGATTCAGGAAGTTAAGCTTCACCAAGGACCCGTTTCCAACCTGGGAAGCCACATCTCCCCAACCCTAACCCTAACTTGAGACTTAACCTGATTTTCTTGTGCAAATGTAACAAACCCCCATCCTCATGTTGTACTAAAAGACAGTAGGCACACAATTCCTTTGGCCCTCTCAGTCTGTTTCACCATGCTTGGCTTCAGCAACACCCTGTTTCCATTCTGGGAAGCCATGTCTCCTGACAGCTAACCCTAACTTGGGTCTTAACCCTAATTTTCTCTTTGGACTGAAACATTTCCCTGTCCACATGGTGTACTAACTGGCAGTATGTTATACTCCTGAATGCCTACTCAGTCTGTTTTACCAATCTAGGCTTCACCAAAACCCCGGTTACATCCTGGGAAGCCAAGTCTCCCCAACCCTAACCCTAATTTGAGTCTCAGGCCTCATTTCCTTTTGGGACTGAAACATACTGCGGTCCACAGAGTGTACCAAATGTCAGTATGGAAGACATCTTGATGTCCCACTCAGTCTGATTCAGCAAGTTAGGCTTCACCAAGGACCCGTTTCCAACCTGGCAAGCCACATCTCCCCAACCCTAACCCTAACTTGAGACTTAACCTGATTTTCTTGTGCAAATGTAACAAACCCCCATCCTCATGTTGTACTAAAAGACAGTAGGCACACAATTCCTTTTGCCCTCTCAGTCTGTTTCACCATGCTTGGCTTCAGCAACACCCTTTTTCCATTCTGGGAGGCCATGTCTCCTGACCGCTAACCCTAACTTGGGTCTTAACCCTAATTTTTTCTTTGAACTGAAACATTTCCCTGTCCACATGGTGTACTAACTGGCAGTATGTTATACTACGGATGGCCTACTCAGTCTGTTTTACCAATCTAGGCTTCGCCAAAACCCTGGTTACATCCTGGGAAGCCAAGTCTCCCCAACCCTAACCCTAATTTGAGTCTCAGGCCTCATTTCCTTTTTGGACTGAAACATACCGCCGTCCACAGAGTGTACCAAATGTCAGTATGGAAGACATCTTGATGCCCCACTCAGTCTGATTCAGGAAGTTAAGCTTCACCAAGGACCCGTTTCCAACCTGGGAAGCCACATCTCCCCAACCCTAACCCTAACTTGAGACTTAACCTGATTTTCTTGTGCAAATGTAACAAACCCCCATCCTCATGTTGTACTAAAAGACAGTAGGCACACAATTCCTTTGGCCCTCTCAGTCTGTTTCACCATGCTTGGCTTCAGCAACACCCTGTTTCCATTCTGGGAAGCCATGTCTCCTGACAGCTAACCCTAACTTGGGTCTTAACCCTAATTTTCTCTTTGGACTGAAACATTTCCCTGTCCACATGGTGTACTAACTGGCAGTATGTTATACTCCTGAATGCCTACTCAGTCTGTTTTACCAATCTAGGCTTCACCAAAACCCCGGTTACATCCTGGGAAGCCAAGTCTCCCCAACCCTAACCCTAATTTGAGTCTCAGGCCTCATTTCCTTTTGGGACTGAAACGTACTGCGGTCCACAGAGTGTACCAAATGTAAGTATGGAAGACATCTTGATGCCCCACTCAGTCT
This sequence comes from Heloderma suspectum, assembly GCF_057233095.1. Lineage (NCBI taxonomy): Eukaryota > Metazoa > Chordata > Lepidosauria > Squamata > Helodermatidae > Heloderma > Heloderma suspectum. The sequence goes on from NC_139461.1 coordinate 150,191,564, forward strand.
GATTCAGCAAGTTAGGCTTCACCAAGGACCCGTTTCCAACCTGGGAAGCCACATCTCCCCAACCCTAACCCTAACTTGAGACTTTACCTGATTTTCTTGTTGAAATGTAACAACCCCCCATCCTCATGTTCTACTAAAAGACAGTAGGCACACAATTCATTTTGCCCTCTCAGTCTGTTTCACCATGCTTGGCTTCAGCAACACCCTGTTTCCATTCTGGGAGGCCATGTCTCCTGACCGCTAACCCTAAGTTGGGTATTAACCCTAATTTTTTCTTTGGACTGAAACATTTCCCTGTCCACATGGTGTACTAACTGGCAGTATGTTATACTCCGGATGGCCTACTCAGTCTGTTTTACCAATCTAGGCTTCGCCAAAACCCTGGTTACATCCTGGGAAGCCAAGTCTCCCCAACCCTAACCCTAATTTGAGTCTCAGGCCTAATTTCCTTTTGGGACTGAAACATACCGCCGTCCACAGAGTGTACCAAATGTCAGTATGGAAGACATCTTGATGTCCCACTCAGTCTGATTCAGCAAGTTAGGCTTCACCAAGGACCCGTTTCCAACCTGGGAAGCCACATCTCCCCAACCCTAACCCTAACTTGAGACTTTACCTGATTTTCTTGTGCAAATGTAACAAACCCCCATCCTCATGTTGTACTAAAAGACAGTAGGTACACAATTCCTTTGGCCCTCTCAGTCTGTTTCACCATGCTTGGCTTCAGCAACACCCTGTTTCCATTCTGGGAGGCCATGTCTCCTGACAGCTAACCCTAACTTGGGTCTTAACCCTAATTTTCTCTTTGGACTGAAACATTTCCCTGTCCACATGGTGTACTAACTGGCAGTATGTTATACTCCTGAATGCCTACTCAGTCTGTTTTACCAATCTAGGCTTCACCAAAACCCTGGTTACATCCTGGGAAGCCAAGTCTCCCCAACCCTAACCCTAATTTGAGTCTCAACCCTCATTTCCTTTTTGGACTGAAACATACCGCCGTCCACAGATTGTGCCAAATGTAAGTATGGAAGACATCTTGATGCCCCACTCAGTCTGATTCAGGAAGTTAAGCTTCACCAAGGACCCGTTTCCAACCTGGGAAGCCACATCTCCCCAACCCTAACCCTAACTTGAGACTTAACCTGATTTTCTTGTGCAAATGTAACAAACCCCCATCCTCATGTTGTACTAAAAGACAGTAGGCACACAATTCCTTTGGCCCTCTCAGTCTGTTTCACCATGCTTGGCTTCAGCAACACCCTGTTTCCATTCTGGGAAGCCATGTCTCCTGACAGCTAACCCTAACTTGGGTCTTAACCCTAATTTTCTCTTTGGACTGAAACATTTCCCTGTCCACATGGTGTACTAACTGGCAGTATGTTATACTCCTGAATGCCTACTCAGTCTGTTTTACCAATCTAGGCTTCACCAAAACCCCGGTTACATCCTGGGAAGCCAAGTCTCCCCAACCCTAACCCTAATTTGAGTCTCAGGCCTCATTTCCTTTTGGGACTGAAACGTACTGCGGTCCACAGAGTGTACCAAATGTAAGTATGGAAGACATCTTGATGCCCCACTCAGTCTGATTCAGCAAGTTAGGCTTCACCAAGGACCCGTTTCCAACCTGGGAAGCCACATCTCCCCAACCCTAACCCTAACTTGAGACTTTACCTGATTTTCTTGTTGAAATGTAACAACCCCCCATCCTCATGTTCTACTAAAAGACAGTAGGCACACAATTCATTTTGCCCTCTCAGTCTGTTTCACCATGCTTGGCTTCAGCAACACCCTGTTTCCATTCTGGGAGGCCATGTCTCCTGACCGCTAACCCTAAGTTGGGTCTTAACCCTAATTTTTTCTTTGGACTGAAACATTTCCCTGTCCACATGGTGTACTAACTGGCAGTATGTTATACTCCGGATGGCCTACTCAGTCTGTTTTACCAATCTAGGCTTCGCCAAAACCCTGGTTACATCCTGGGAAGCCAAGTCTCCCCAACCCTAACCCTAATTTGAGTCTCAGGCCTAATTTCCTTTTTGGACTGAAACATACCGCCCTCCAGAGAGTGTACCAAATGTCAGTATGGAAGACATCTTGATGTCCCACTCAGTCTGATTCAGCAAGTTAGGCTTCACCAAGGACCCGTTTCCAACCTGGGAAGCCACATCTCCCCAACCCTAACCCTAACTTGAGACTTAACCTGATTTTCTTGTTGAAATGTAACAACCCCCCATCCTCATGTTCTACTAAAAGACAGTAGGCACACAATTCATTTTGCCCTCTCAGTCTGTTTCACCATGCTTGGCTTCAGCAACACCCTGTTTCCATTCTGGGAGGCCATGTCTCCCGACCGCTAACCCTAACTTGGGTTTTAACCCTAATTTTTTCTTTGGACTGAAACATTTCCCTGTCCACATGGTGTACGAACTGGCAGTATGTTATACTACGGATGGCCTACTCAGTCTGTTTTACCAATCTAGGCTTCGCCAAAACCCTGGTTACATCCTGGGAAGCCAAGTCTCCCCAACCCTAACCCTAATTTGAGTCTCAGGCCTCATTTCCTTTTGGGACTGAAACATACCGCCGTCCACAGAGTGTACCAAATGTCAGTATGGAAGACATCTTGATGTCCCACTCAGTCTGATTCAGCAAGTTAGGCTTCACCAAGGACCCGTTTCCAACCTGGCAAGCCACATCTCCCCAACCCTAACCCTAACTTGAGACTTAACCTGATTTTCTTGTGCAAATGTAACAAACCCCCATCCTCATGTTGTACTAAAAGACAGTAGGCACACAATTCCTTTTGCCCTCTCAGTCTGTTTCACCATGCTTGGCTTCAGCAACACCCTGTTTCCATTCTGGGAGGCCATGTCTCCTGACCGCTAACCCTAACTTGGGTCTTAACCCTAATTTTTTCTTTGAACTGAAACATTTCCCTGTCCACATGGTGTACTAACTGGCAGTATGTTATACTACGGATGGCCTACTCAGTCTGTTTTACCAATCTAGGCTTCGCCAAAACCCTGGTTACATCCTGGGAAGCCAAGTCTCCCCAACCCTAACCCTCATTTGAGTCTCAGGCCTCATTTCCTTTTTGGACTGAAACATACCGCCGTCCACAGAGTGTACCAAATGTCAGTATGGAAGACATCTTGATGTCCCACTCAGTCTGATTCAGCAAGTTAGGCTTCACCAAGGACCCGTTTCCAACCTGGGAAGCCACATCTCCCCAACCCTAACCCTAACTTGAGACTTTACCTGATTTTCTTGTGCAAATGTAACAAACCCCCATCCTCATGTTGTACTAAAAGACAGTAGGCACACAATTCCTTTGGCCCTCTCAGTCTGTTTCACCATGCTTGGCTTCAGCAACACCCTGTTTCCATTCTGGGAAGCCATGTCTCCTGACAGCTAACCCTAACTTGGGTCTTAACCCTAATTTTCTCTTTGGACTGAAACATTTCCCTGTCCACATGGTGTACTAACTGGCAGTATGTTATACTCCTGAATGCCTACTCAGTCTGTTTTACCAATCTAGGCTTCACCAAAACCCTGGTTACATCCTGGGAAGCCAAGTCTCCCCAACCCTAACCCTAATTTGAGTCTCAGGCCTCATTTCCTTTTTGGACTGAAACATACCGCCCTCCAGAGAGTGTACCAAATGTCAGTATGGAAGACATCTTGATGTCCCACTCAGTCTGATTCAGCAAGTTAGGCTTCACCAAGGACCCGTTTCCAACCTGGGAAGCCACATCTCCCCAACCCTAACCCTAACTTGATACTTTACCTGATTTTCTTGTTGAAATGTAACAACCCCCCATCCTCATGTTCTACTAAAAGACAGTAGGCACACAATTCATTTTGCCCTCTCAGTCAGTTTCACCATGCTTGGCTTCAGCAACACCCTGTTTCCATTCTGGGAGGCCATGTCTCCCGACCGCTAACCCTAACTTGGGTCTTAACCCTAATTTTTTCTTTGGACTGAAACATTTCCCTGTCCACATGGTGTACGAACTGGCAGTATGTTATACTACGGATGGCCTACTCAGTCTGTTTTACCAATCTAGGCTTCGCCAAAACCCTGGTTACATCCTGGGAAGCCAAGTCTCCCCAACCCTAACCCTAATTTGAGTCTCAGGCCTCATTTCCTTTTGGGACTGAAACATACCGCCGTCCACAGAGTGTACCAAATGTCAGTATGGAAGACATCTTGATGTCCCACTCAGTCTGATTCAGCAAGTTAGGCTTCACCAAGGACCCGTTTCCAACCTGGGAAGCCACATCTCCCCAACCCTAACCCTAACTTGAGACTTTACCTGATTTTCTTGTGCAAATGTAACAAACCCCCATCCTCATGTTGTACTAAAAGACAGTAGGTACACAATTCCTTTGGCCCTCTCAGTCTGTTTCACCATGCTTGGCTTCAGCAACACCCTGTTTCCATTCTGGGAGGCCATGTCTCCTGACAGCTAACCCTAACTTGGGTCTTAACCCTAATTTTCTCTTTGGACTGAAACATTTCCCTGTCCACATGGTGTACTAACTGGCAGTATGTTATACTCCTGAATGCCTACTCAGTCTGTTTTACCAATCTAGGCTTCACCAAAACCCTGGTTACATCCTGGGAAGCCAAGTCTCCCCAACCCTAACCCTAATTTGAGTCTCAACCCTCATTTCCTTTTTGGACTGAAACATACCGCCGTCCACAGATTGTGCCAAATGTAAGTATGGAAGACATCTTGATGCCCCACTCAGTCTGATTCAGGAAGTTAAGCTTCACCAAGGACCCGTTTCCAACCTGGGAAGCCACATCTCCCCAACCCTAACCCTAACTTGAGACTTAACCTGATTTTCTTGTGCAAATGTAACAAACCCCCATCCTCATGTTGTACTAAAAGACAGTAGGCACACAATTCCTTTGGCCCTCTCAGTCTGTTTCACCATGCTTGGCTTCAGCAACACCCTGTTTCCATTCTGGGAAGCCATGTCTCCTGACAGCTAACCCTAACTTGGGTCTTAACCCTAATTTTCTCTTTGGACTGAAACATTTCCCTGTCCACATGGTGTACTAACTGGCAGTATGTTATACTCCTGAATGCCTACTCAGTCTGTTTTACCAATCTAGGCTTCACCAAAACCCCGGTTACATCCTGGGAAGCCAAGTCTCCCCAACCCTAACCCTAATTTGAGTCTCAGGCCTCATTTCCTTTTGGGACTGAAACGTACTGCGGTCCACAGAGTGTACCAAATGTAAGTATGGAAGACATCTTGATGCCCCACTCAGTCTGATTCAGCAAGTTAGGCTTCACCAAGGACCCGTTTCCAACCTGGGAAGCCACATCTCCCCAACCCTAACCCTAACTTGAGACTTTACCTGATTTTCTTGTTGAAATGTAACAACCCCCCATCCTCATGTTCTACTAAAAGACAGTAGGCACACAATTCATTTTGCCCTCTCAGTCTGTTTCACCATGCTTGGCTTCAGCAACACCCTGTTTCCATTCTGGGAGGCCATGTCTCCTGACCGCTAACCCTAAGTTGGGTCTTAACCCTAATTTTTTCTTTGGACTGAAACATTTCCCTGTCCACATGGTGTACTAACTGGCAGTATGTTATACTCCGGATGGCCTACTCAGTCTGTTTTACCAATCTAGGCTTCGCCAAAACCCTGGTTACATCCTGGGAAGCCAAGTCTCCCCAACCCTAACCCTAATTTGAGTCTCAGGCCTAATTTCCTTTTTGGACTGAAACATACCGCCCTCCAGAGAGTGTACCAAATGTCAGTATGGAAGACATCTTGATGTCCCACTCAGTCTGATTCAGCAAGTTAGGCTTCACCAAGGACCCGTTTCCAACCTGGGAAGCCACATCTCCCCAACCCTAACCCTAACTTGATACTTTACCTGATTTTCTTGTTGAAATGTAACAACCCCCCATCCTCATGTTCTACTAAAAGACAGTAGGCACACAATTCATTTTGCCCTCTCAGTCTGTTTCACCATGCTTGGCTTCAGCAACACCCTGTTTCCATTCTGGGAGGCCATGTCTCCTGACCGCTAACCCTAACTTGGGTCTTAACCCTAATTTTTTCTTTGGACTGAAACATTTCCCTGTCCACATGGTGTACGACCTGGCAGTATGTTATACTACGGATGGCCTACTCAGTCTGTTTTACCAATCTAGGCTTCGCCAAAACCCTGGTTACATCCTGGGAAGCCAAGTCTCCCCAACCCTAACCCTAATTTGAGTCTCAGGCCTCATTTCCTTTTTGGACTGAAACATACCGCCGTCCACAGAGTGTACCAAATGTCAGTATGGAAGACATCTTGATGTCCCACTCAGTCTGATTCAGCAAGTTAGGCTTCACCAAGGACCCGTTTCCAACCTGGGAAGCCACATCTCCCCAACCCTAACCCTAACTTGAGACTTTACCTGATTTTCTTGTGCAAATGTAACAAACCCCCATCCTCATGTTGTACTAAAAGACAGTAGGTACACAATTCCTTTGGCCCTCTCAGTCTGTTTCACCATGCTTGGCTTCAGCAACACCCTGTTTCCATTCTGGGAGGCCATGTCTCCTGACCGCTAACCCTAACTTGGGTCTTAACCCTAATTTTCTCTTTGGACTGAAACATTTCCCTGTCCACATGGTGTACTAACTGGCAGTATGTTATACTCCTGAATGCCTACTCAGTCTGTTTTACCAATCTAGGCTTCACCAAAACCCTGGTTACATCCTGGGAAGCCAAGTCTCCCCAACCCTAACCCTAATTTGAGTCTCAACCCTCATTTCCTTTTTGGACTGAAACATACCGCCGTCCACAGATTGTGCCAAATGTAAGTATGGAAGACATCTTGATGCCCCACTCAGTCTGATTCAGGAAGTTAAGCTTCACCAAGGACCCGTTTCCAACCTGGGAAGCCACATCTCCCCAACCCTAACCCTAACTTGAGACTTAACCTGATTTTCTTGTGCAAATGTAACAAACCCCCATCCTCATGTTGTACTAAAAGACAGTAGGCACACAATTCCTTTGGCCCTCTCAGTCTGTTTCACCATGCTTGGCTTCAGCAACACCCTGTTTCCATTCTGGGAAGCCATGTCTCCTGACAGCTAACCCTAACTTGGGTCTTAACCCTAATTTTCTCTTTGGACTGAAACATTTCCCTGTCCACATGGTGTACTAACTGGCAGTATGTTATACTCCTGAATGCCTACTCAGTCTGTTTTACCAATCTAGGCTTCACCAAAACCCCGGTTACATCCTGGGAAGCCAAGTCTCCCCAACCCTAACCCTAATTTGAGTCTCAGGCCTCATTTCCTTTTGGGACTGAAACGTACTGCGGTCCACAGAGTGTACCAAATGTAAGTATGGAAGACATCTTGATGCCCCACTCAGTCTGATTCAGCAAGTTAGGCTTCACCAAGGACCCGTTTCCAACCTGGGAAGCCACATCTCCCCAACCCTAACCCTAACTTGAGACTTTACCTGATTTTCTTGTTGAAATGTAACAACCCCCCATCCTCATGTTCTACTAAAAGACAGTAGGCACACAATTCATTTTGCCCTCTCAGTCTGTTTCACCATGCTTGGCTTCAGCAACACCCTGTTTCCATTCTGGGAGGCCATGTCTCCTGACCGCTAACCCTAAGTTGGGTCTTAACCCTAATTTTTTCTTTGGACTGAAACATTTCCCTGTCCACATGGTGTACTAACTGGCAGTATGTTATACTCCGGATGGCCTACTCAGTCTGTTTTACCAATCTAGGCTTCGCCAAAACCCTGGTTACATCCTGGGAAGCCAAGTCTCCCCAACCCTAACCCTAATTTGAGTCTCAGGCCTAATTTCCTTTTTGGACTGAAACATACCGCCCTCCAGAGAGTGTACCAAATGTCAGTATGGAAGACATCTTGATGTCCCACTCAGTCTGATTCAGCAAGTTAGGCTTCACCAAGGACCCGTTTCCAACCTGGGAAGCCACATCTCCCCAACCCTAACCCTAACTTGATACTTTACCTGATTTTCTTGTTGAAATGTAACAACCCCCCATCCTCATGTTCTACTAAAAGACAGTAGGCACACAATTCATTTTGCCCTCTCAGTCTGTTTCACCATGCTTGGCTTCAGCAACACCCTGTTTCCATTCTGGGAGGCCATGTCTCCCGACCGCTAACCCTAACTTGGGTCTTAACCCTAATTTTTTCTTTGGACTGAAACATTTCCCTGTCCACATGGTGTACGAACTGGCAGTATGTTATACTCCGGATGGCCTACTCAGTCTGTTTTACCAATCTAGGCTTCGCCAAAACCCTGGTTACATCCTGGGAAGCCAAGTCTCCCCAACCCTAACCCTAATTTGAGTCTCAGGCCTCATTTCCTTTTGGGACTGAAACATACCGCCGTCCACAGAGTGTACCAAATGTCAGTATGGAAGACATCTTGATGTCCCACTCAGTCTGATTCAGCAAGTTAGGCTTCACCAAGGACCCGTTTCCAACCTGGCAAGCCACATCTCCCCAACCCTAACCCTAACTTGAGACTTAACCTGATTTTCTTGTGCAAATGTAACAAACCCCCATCCTCATGTTGTACTAAAAGACAGTAGGCACACAATTCCTTTGGCCCTCTCAGTCTGTTTCACCATGCTTGGCTTCAGCAACACCCTGTTTCCATTCTGGAAAGCCATGTCTCCTGACAGCTAACCCTAACTTGGGTCTTAACCCTAATTTTCTCTTTGGACTGAAACATTTCCCTGTCCACATGGTGTACTAACTGGCAGTATGTTATACTCCGGATGGCCTACTCAGTCTGTTTTACCAATCTAGGCTTCGCCAAAACCCTGGTTACATCCTGGGAAGCCAAATCTCCCCAACCCTAACCCTAATTTGAGTCTCAACCCTCATTTCCTTTTTGGACTGAAACATACCGCCGTCCACAGAGTGTACCAAATGTCAGTATGGAAGACATCTTGATGTCCCACTCAGTCTGATTCAGCAAGTTAGGCTTCACCAAGGACCCGTTTCCAACATGGGAAGCCACATCTCCCCAACCCTAACCCTAACTTGAGACTTTACCTGATTTTCTTGTGCAAATGTAACAAACCCCCATCCTCATGTTGTACTAAAAGACAGTAGGTACACAATTCCTTTGGCCCTCTCAGTCTGTTTCACCATGCTTGGCTTCAGCAACACCCTGTTTCCATTCTGGGAGGCCATGTCTCCTGACAGCTAACCCTAACTTGGGTCTTAACCCTAATTTTCTCTTTGGACTGAAACATTTCCCTGTCCACATGGGGTACTAACTGGCAGTATGTTATACTCCTGAATGCCTACTCAGTCTGTTTTACCAATCTAGGCTTCACCAAAACCCTGGTTACATCCTGGGAAGCCAAGTCTCCCCAACCCTAACCCTAATTTGAGTCTCAACCCTCATTTCCTTTTTGGACTGAAACATACCGCCGTCCACAGAGTGTACCAAATGTAAGTATGGAAGACATCTTGATGCCCCACTCAGTCTGATTCAGCAAGTTAGGCTTCACCAAGGACCCGTTTCCAACCTGGGAAGCCACATCTCCCCAACCCTAACCCTAACTTGAGACTTTACCTGATTTTCTTGTTGAAATGTAACAACCCCCCATCCTCATGTTCTACTAAAAGACAGTAGGCACACAATTCATTTTGCCCTCTCAGTCTGTTTCACCATGCTTGGCTTCAGCAACACCCTGTTTCCATTCTGGGAGGCCATGTCTCCTGACCGCTAACCCTAAGTTGGGTCTTAACCCTAATTTTTTCTTTGGACTGAAACATTTCCCTGTCCACATGGTGTACTAACTGGCAGTATGTTATAATCCGGATGGCCTACTCAGTCTGTTTTACCAATCTAGGCTTCGCCAAAACCCTGGTTACATCCTGGGAAGCCAAGTCTCCCCAACCCTAACCCTAATTTGAGTCTCAGGCCTCATTTCCTTTTGGGACTGAAACATACCGCCCTCCAGAGAGTGTACCAAATGTCAGTATGGAAGACATCTTGATGTCCCACTCAGTCTGATTCAGCAAGTTAGGCTTCACCAAGGACCCGTTTCCAACCTGGGAAGCCACATCTCCACAACCCTAACCCTAACTTGATACTTTACCTGATTTTCTTGTTGAAATGTAACAACCCCCCATCCTCATGTTCTACTAAAAGACAGTAGGCACACAATTCCTTTTGCCCTCTCAGTCTGTTTCACCATGCTTGGCTTCAGCAACACCCTGTTTCCATTCTGGGAGGCCATGTCTCCTGACCGCTAACCCTAACTTGGGTCTTAACCCTAATTTTTTCTTTGGACTGAAACATTTCCCTGTCCACATGGTGTACTAACTGGCAGTATGTTATACTCCGGATGGCCTACTCAGTCTGTTTTACCAATCTAGGCTTCGCCAAAACCCTGGTTACATCCTGGGAAGCCAAGTCTCCCCAACCCTAACCCTAATTTGAGTCTCAGGCCTCATTTCCTTTTTGGACTGAAACATACCGCCGTCCACAGAGTGTACCAAATGTCAGTATGGAAGACATCTTGATGTCCCACTCAGTCTGATTCAGCAAGTTAGGCTTCACCAAGGACCCGTTTCCAACCTGGGAAGCCACATCTCCCCAACCCTAACCCTAACTTGAGACTTTACCTGATTTTCTTGTGCAAATGTAACAAACCCCCATCCTCATGTTGTACTAAAAGACAGTAGGTACACAATTCCTTTGGCCCTCTCAGTCTGTTTCACCATGCTTGGCTTCAGCAACACCCTGTTTCCATTCTGGGAGGCCATGTCTCCTGACAGCTAACCCTAACTTGGGTCTTAACCCTAATTTTCTCTTTGGACTGAAACATTTCCCTGTCCACATGGTGTACTAACTGGCAGTATGTTATACTCCTGAATGCCTACTCAGTCTGTTTTACCAATCTAGGCTTCACCAAAACCCTGGTTACATCCTGGGAAGCCAAGTCTCCCCACCCCTAACCCTAATTTGAATCTCAACCCTCATTTCCTTTTTGGACTGAAACATACCGCCGTCCACAGATTGTGCCAAATGTAAGTATGGAAGACATCTTGATGCCCCACTCAGTCTGATTCAGGAAGTTAAGCTTCACCAAGGACCCGTTTCCAACCTGGGAAGCCACATCTCCCCAACCCTAACCCTAACTTGAGACTTAACCTGATTTTCTTGTGCAAATGTAACAAACCCCCATCCTCATGTTGTACTAAAAGACAGTAGGCACACAATTCCTTTGGCCCTCTCAGTCTGTTTCACCATGCTTGGCTTCAGCAACACCCTGTTTCCATTCTGGGAAGCCATGTCTCCTGACAGCTAACCCTAACTTGGGTCTTAACCCTAATTTTCTCTTTGGACTGAAACATTTCCCTGTCCACATGGTGTACTAACTGGCAGTATGTTATACTCCTGAATGCCTACTCAGTCTGTTTTACCAATCTAGGCTTCACCAAAACCCCGGTTACATCCTGGGAAGCCAAGTCTCCCCAACCCTAACCCTAATTTGAGTCTCAGGCCTCATTTCCTTTTGGGACTGAAACGTACTGCGGTCCACAGAGTGTACCAAATGTAAGTATGGAAGACATCTTGATGCCCCACTCAGTCTGATTCAGCAAGTTAGGCTTCACCAAGGACCCGTTTCCAACCTGGGAAGCCACATCTCCCCAACCCTAACCCTAACTTGAGACTTTACCTGATTTTCTTGTTGAAATGTAACAAACCCCCATCCTCATGTTCTACTAAAAGACAGTAGGCACACAATTCATTTTGCCCTCTCAGTCTGTTTCACCATGCTTGGCTTCAGCAACACCCTGTTTCCATTCTGGGAGGCCATGTCTCCTGACCGCTAACCCTAACTTGGGTCTTAACCCTAATTTTTTCTTTGGACTGAAACATTTCCCTGTCCACATGGTGTACGAACTGGCAGTATGTTATACTACGGATGGCCTACTCAGTCTGTTTTACCAATCTAGGCTTCGCCAAAACCCTGGTTACATCCTGGGAAGCCAAGTCTCCCCAACCCTAACCCTAATTTGAGTCTCAGGCCTAATTTCCTTTTTGGACTGAAACATACCGCCCTCCAGAGAGTGTACCAAATGTCAGTATGGAAGACATCTTGATGTCCCACTCAGTCTGATTCAGCAAGTTAGGCTTCACCAAGGACCCGTTTCCAACCTGGGAAGCCACATCTCCCCAACCCTAACCCTAACTTGATACTTTACCTGATTTTCTTGTTGAAATGTAACAACCCCCCATCCTCATGTTCTACTAAAAGACAGTAGGCACACAATTCATTTTGCCCTCTCAGTCTGTTTCACCATGCTTGGCTTCAGCAACACCCTGTTTCCATTCTGGGAGGCCATGACTCCCGACCGCTAACCCTAACTTGGGTCTTAACCCTAATTTTTTCTTTGGACTGAAACATTTCCCTGTCCACATGGTGTACGAACTGGCAGTATGTTATACTACGGATGGCCTACTCAGTCTGTTTTACAAATCTAGGCTTCGCCAAAACCCTGGTTACATCCTGGGAAGCCAAGTCTCCCCAACCCTAACCCTAATTTGAGTCTCAGGCCTAATTTCCTTTTTGGACTGAAACATACCGCCGTCCACAGAGTGTACCAAATGTCAGTATGGAAGACATCTTGATGTCCCACTCAGTCTGATTCAGCAAGTTAGGCTTCACCAAGGACCCGTTTCCAACCTGGGAAGCCACATCTCCCCAACCCTAACCCTATCTTGAGACTTAACCTGATTTTCTTGTTGAACTGTAACAACCCCCCATCCTCATGTTCTACTAAAAGACAGTAGGCACACAATTCCTTTTACCCTCTCAGTCTGTTTCACCATGCTTGGCTTCAGCAACACCCTGTTTCCATTCTGGGAAGCCATGTCTCCTGACAGCTAACCCTAACTTGGGTCTTAACCCTAATTTTCTCTTTGGACTGAAACATGTCCCTGTCAACATGGTGTACTCACTGGCAGTATGTTATACTCCGGATGGCCTACTCAGTCTGTTTTACCAATCTAGGCTTCGCCAAAACCCTGGTTACATCCTGGGAAGCCAAGTCTCCCCAACCCTAACCCTAATTTGAGTCTCAGGCCTCATTTCCTTTTGGGACTGAAACGTACTGCGGTCCACAGAGTGTACCAAATGTCAGTATGGAAGACATCTTGATGTCCCACTCAGTCTGATTCAGCAAGTTAGGCTTCACCAAGGACCCGTTTCCAACCTGGCAAGCCACATCTCCCCAACCCTAACCCTAACTTGAGACTTAACCTGATTTTCTTGTGCAAATGTAACAAACCCCCATCCTCATGTTGTACTAAAAGACAGTAGGCACACAATTCCTTTGGCCCTCTCAGTCTGTTTCACCATGCTTGGCTTCAGCAACACCCTGTTTCCATTCTGGGAAGCCATGTCTCCCGACAGCTAACCCTAACTTGGGTCTTAACCCTAATTTTCTCTTTGGACTGAAACATTTCCCTGTCCACATGGTGTACTCACTGGCAGTATGTTATACTCCGGATGGCCTACTCAGTCTGTTTTACCAATCTAGGCTTCGCCAAAACCCTGGTTACATCCTGGGAAGCCAAATCTCCCCAACCCTAACCCTAATTTGAGTCTCAACCCTCATTTCCTTTTTGGACTGAAACATACCGCCGTCCACAGAGTGTACCAAATGTCAGTATGGAAGACATCTTGATGTCCCACTCAGTCTGATTCAGCAAGTTAGGCTTCACCAAGGACCCGTTTCCAACCTGGGAAGCCACATCTCCCCAACCCTAACCCTAACTTGAGACTTTACCTGATTTTCTTGTTGAAATGTAACAACCCCCCATCCTCATGTTCTACTAAAAGACAGTAGGCACACAATTCATTTTGCCCTCTCAGTCTGTTTCACCATGCTTGGCTTCAGCAACACCCTGTTTCCATTCTGGGAGGCCATGTCTCCTGACCGCTAACCCTAAGTTGGGTCTTAACCCTAATTTTTTCTTTGGACTGAAACATTTCCCTGTCCACATGGTGTACTAACTGGCAGTATGTTATAATCCGGATGGCCTACTCAGTCTGTTTTACCAATCTAGGCTTCGCCAAAACCCTGGTTACATCCTGGGAAGCCAAGTCTCCCCAACCCTAACCCTAATTTGAGTCTCAGGCCTCATTTCCTTTTGGGACTGAAACATACCGCCCTCCAGAGAGTGTACCAAATGTCAGTATGGAAGACATCTTGATGTCCCACTCAGTCTGATTCAGCAAGTTAGGCTTCACCAAGGACCCGTTTCCAACCTGGGAAGCCACATCTCCACAACCCTAACCCTAACTTGATACTTTACCTGATTTTCTTGTTGAAATGTAACAACCCCCCATCCTCATGTTCTACTAAAAGACAGTAGGCACACAATTCCTTTTGCCCTCTCAGTCTGTTTCACCATGCTTGGCTTCAGCAACACCCTGTTTCCATTCTGGGAGGCCATGTCTCCTGACCGCTAACCCTAACTTGGGTCTTAACCCTAATTTTCTCTTTGGACTGAAACATTTCCCTGTCCACATGGTGTACTAACTGGCAGTATGTTATACTCCGGATGGCCTACTCAGTCTGTTTTACCAATCTAGGCTTCGCCAAAACCCTGGTTACATCCTGGGAAGCCAAGTCTCCCCAACCCTAACCCTAATTTGAGTCTCAGGCCTCATTTCCTTTTGGGACTGAAACGTACTGCGGTCCACAGAGTGTACCAAATGTCAGTATGGAAGACATCTTGATGTCCCACTCAGTCTGATTCAGCAAGTTAGGCTTCACCAAGGACCCGTTTCCAACCTGGCAAGCCACATCTCCCCAACCCTAACCCTAACTTGAGACTTAACCTGATTTTCTTGTGCAAATGTAACAAACCCCCATCCTCATGTTGTACTAAAAGACAGTAGGCACACAATTCCTTTGGCCCTCTCAGTCTGTTTCACCATGCTTGGCTTCAGCAACACCCTGTTTCCATTCTGGGAAGCCATGTCTCCCGACAGCTAACCCTAACTTGGGTCTTAACCCTAATTTTCTCTTTGGACTGAAACATTTCCCTGTCCACATGGTGTACTCACTGGCAGTATGTTATACTCCGGATGGCCTACTCAGTCTGTTTTACCAATCTAGGCTTCGCCAAAACCCTGGTTACATCCTGGGAAGCCAAATCTCCCCAACCCTAACCCTAATTTGAGTCTCAACCCTCATTTCCTTTTTGGACTGAAACATACCGCCGTCCACAGAGTGTACCAAATGTCAGTATGGAAGACATCTTGATGTCCCACTCAGTCTGATTCAGCAAGTTAGGCTTCACCAAGGACCCGTTTCCAACCTGGGAAGCCACATCTCCCCAACCCTAACCCTAACTTGAGACTTTACCTGATTTTCTTGTTGAAATGTAACAACCCCCCATCCTCATGTTCTACTAAAAGACAGTAGGCACACAATTCATTTTGCCCTCTCAGTCTGTTTCACCATGCTTGGCTTCAGCAACACCCTGTTTCCATTCTGGGAGGCCATGTCTCCTGACCGCTAACCCTAAGTTGGGTCTTAACCCTAATTTTTTCTTTGGACTGAAACATTTCCCTGTCCACATGGTGTACTAACTGGCAGTATGTTATAATCCGGATGGCCTACTCAGTCTGTTTTACCAATCTAGGCTTCGCCAAAACCCTGGTTACATCCTGGGAAGCCAAGTCTCCCCAACCCTAACCCTAATTTGAGTCTCAGGCCTCATTTCCTTTTGGGACTGAAACATACCGCCCTCCAGAGAGTGTACCAAATGTCAGTATGGAAGACATCTTGATGTCCCACTCAGTCTGATTCAGCAAGTTAGGCTTCACCAAGGACCCGTTTCCAACCTGGGAAGCCACATCTCCCCAACCCTAACCCTAACTTGATACTTTACCTGATTTTCTTGTTGAAATGTAACAACCCCCCATCCTCATGTTGTACTAAAAGACAGTAGGCACACAATTCCTTTGGCCCTCTCAGTCTGTTTCACCATGCTTGGCTTCAGCAACACCCTGTTTCCATTCTGGGAGGCCATGTCTCCTGACCGCTAACCCTAACTTGGGTCTTAACCCTAATTTTTTCTTTGGACTGAAACATTTCCCTGTCCACATGGTGTACTAACTGGCAGTATGTTATACTCCGGATGGCCTACTCAGTCTGTTTTACCAATCTAGGCTTCGCCAAAACCCTGGTTACATCCTGGGAAGCCAAGTCTCCCCAACCCTAACCCTAATTTGAGTCTCAGGCCTCATTTCCTTTTTGGACTGAAACATACCGCCGTCCACAGAGTGTACCAAATGTCAGTATGGAAGACATCTTGATGTCCCACTCAGTCTGATTCAGCAAGTTAGGCTTCACCAAGGACCCGTTTCCAACCTGGGAAGCCACATCTCCCCAACCCTAACCCTAACTTGAGACTTTACCTGATTTTCTTGTGCAAATGTAACAAACCCCCATCCTCATGTTGTACTAAAAGACAGTAGTTACACAATTCCTTTGGCCCTCTCAGTCTGTTTCACCATGCTTGGCTTCAGCAACACCCTGTTTCCATTCTGGGAGGCCATGTCTCCTGACAGCTAACCCTAACTTGGGTCTTAACCCTAATTTTCTCTTTGGACTGAAACATTTCCCTGTCCACATGGTGTACTAACTGGCAGTATGTTATACTCCTGAATGCCTACTCAGTCTGTTTTACCAATCTAGGCTTCACCAAAACCCTGGTTACATCCTGGGAAGCCAAGTCTCCCCAACCCTAACCCTAATTTGAATCTCAACCCTCATTTCCTTTTTGGACTGAAACATACCGCCGTCCACAGATTGTGCCAAATGTAAGTATGGAAGACATCTCGATGCCCCACTCAGTCTGATTCAGGAAGTTAAGCTTCACCAAGGACCCGTTTCCAACCTGGGAAGCCACATCTCCCCAACCCTAACCCTAACTTGAGACTTAACCTGATTTTCTTGTGCAAATGTAACAAACCCCCATCCTCATGTTGTACTAAAAGACAGTAGGCACACAATTCCTTTGGCCCTCTCAGTCTGTTTCACCATGCTTGGCTTCAGCAACACCCTGTTTCCATTCTGGGAAGCCATGTCTCCTGACAGCTAACCCTAACTTGGGTCTTAACCCTAATTTTCTCTTTGGACTGAAACATTTCCCTGTCCACATGGTGTACTAACTGGCAGTATGTTATACTCCTGAATGCCTACTCAGTCTGTTTTACCAATCTAGGCTTCACCAAAACCCCGGTTACATCCTGGGAAGCCAAGTCTCCCCAACCCTAACCCTAATTTGAGACTTAACCTGATTTTCTTGTGCAAATGTAACAAACCCCCATCCTCATGTTGTACTAAAAGACAGTAGGCACACAATTCCTTTGGCCCTCTCAGTCTGTTTCACCATGCTTGGCTTCAGCAACACCCTGTTTCCATTCTGGGAAGCCATGTCTCCTGACAGCTAACCCTAACTTGGGTCTTAACCCTAATTTTCTCTTTGGACTGAAACATTTCCCTGTCCACATGGTGTACTAACTGGCAGTATGTTATACTCCTGAATGCCTACTCAGTCTGTTTTACCAATCTAGGCTTCACCAAAACCCCGGTTACATCCTGGGAAGCCAAGTCTCCCCAACCCTAACCCTAATTTGAGTCTCAGGCCTCATTTCCTTTTGGGACTGAAACGTACTGCGGTCCACAGAGTGTACCAAATGTAAGTATGGAAGACATCTTGATGCCCCACTCAGTCTGATTCAGCAAGTTAGGCTTCACCAAGGACCCGTTTCCAACCTGGGAAGCCACATCTCCCCAACCCTAACCCTAACTTGAGACTTTACCTGATTTTCTTGTTGAAATGTAACAAACCCCCATCCTCATGTTCTACTAAAAGACAGTAGGCACACAATTCATTTTGCCCTCTCAGTCTGTTTCACCATGCTTGGCTTCAGCAACACCCTGTTTCCATTCTGGGAGGCCATGTCTCCTGACCGCTAACCCTAACTTGGGTCTTAACCCTAATTTTTTCTTTGGACTGAAACATTTCCCTGTCCACATGGTGTACGAACTGGCAGTATGTTATACTACGGATGGCCTACTCAGTCTGTTTTACCAATCTAGGCTTCGCCAAAACCCTGGTTACATCCTGGGAAGCCAAGTCTCCCCAACCCTAACCCTAATTTGAGTCTCAGGCCTAATTTCCTTTTTGGACTGAAACATACCGCCCTCCAGAGAGTGTACCAAATGTCAGTATGGAAGACATCTTGATGTCCCACTCAGTCTGATTCAGCAAGTTAGGCTTCACCAAGGACCCGTTTCCAACCTGGGAAGCCACATCTCCCCAACCCTAACCCTAACTTGATACTTTACCTGATTTTCTTGTTGAAATGTAACAACCCCCCATCCTCATGTTCTACTAAAAGACAGTAGGCACACAATTCATTTTGCCCTCTCAGTCTGTTTCACCATGCTTGGCTTCAGCAACACCCTGTTTCCATTCTGGGAGGCCATGACTCCCGACCGCTAACCCTAACTTGGGTCTTAACCCTAATTTTTTCTTTGGACTGAAACATTTCCCTGTCCACATGGTGTACGAACTGGCAGTATGTTATACTACGGATGGCCTACTCAGTCTGTTTTACAAATCTAGGCTTCGCCAAAACCCTGGTTACATCCTGGGAAGCCAAGTCTCCCCAACCCTAACCCTAATTTGAGTCTCAGGCCTAATTTCCTTTTTGGACTGAAACATACCGCCGTCCACAGAGTGTACCAAATGTCAGTATGGAAGACATCTTGATGTCCCACTCAGTCTGATTCAGCAAGTTAGGCTTCACCAAGGACCCGTTTCCAACCTGGGAAGCCACATCTCCCCAACCCTAACCCTAACTTGAGACTTAACCTGATTTTCTTGTGCAAATGTAACAAACCCCCATCCTCATGTTGTACTAAAAGACAGTAGGCACACAATTCCTTTGGCCCTCTCAGTCTGTTTCACCATGCTTGGCTTCAGCAACACCCTGTTTCCATTCTGGGAAGCCATGTCTCCCGACAGCTAACCCTAACTTGGGTCTTAACCCTAATTTTCTCTTTGGACTGAAACATTTCCCTGTCCACATGGTGTACTCACTGGCAGTATGTTATACTCCGGATGGCCTACTCAGTCTGTTTTACCAATCTAGGCTTCGCCAAAACCCTGGTTACATCCTGGGAAGCCAAATCTCCCCAACCCTAACCCTAATTTGAGTCTCAACCCTCATTTCCTTTTTGGACTGAAACATACCGCCGTCCACAGAGTGTACCAAATGTCAGTATGGAAGACATCTTGATGTCCCACTCAGTCTGATTCAGCAAGTTAGGCTTCACCAAGGACCCGTTTCCAACCTGGGAAGCCACATCTCCCCAACCCTAACCCTAACTTGAGACTTTACCTGATTTTCTTGTTGAAATGTAACAACCCCCCATCCTCATGTTCTACTAAAAGACAGTAGGCACACAATTCATTTTGCCCTCTCAGTCTGTTTCACCATGCTTGGCTTCAGCAACACCCTGTTTCCATTCTGGGAGGCCATGTCTCCTGACCGCTAACCCTAAGTTGGGTCTTAACCCTAATTTTTTCTTTGGACTGAAACATTTCCCTGTCCACATGGTGTACTAACTGGCAGTATGTTATAATCCGGATGGCCTACTCAGTCTGTTTTACCAATCTAGGCTTCGCCAAAACCCTGGTTACATCCTGGGAAGCCAAGTCTCCCCAACCCTAACCCTAATTTGAGTCTCAGGCCTCATTTCCTTTTGGGACTGAAACATACCGCCCTCCAGAGAGTGTACCAAATGTCAGTATGGAAGACATCTTGATGTCCCACTCAGTCTGATTCAGCAAGTTAGGCTTCACCAAGGACCCGTTTCCAACCTGGGAAGCCACATCTCCACAACCCTAACCCTAACTTGATACTTTACCTGATTTTCTTGTTGAAATGTAACAACCCCCCATCCTCATGTTCTACTAAAAGACAGTAGGCACACAATTCCTTTTGCCCTCTCAGTCTGTTTCACCATGCTTGGCTTCAGCAACACCCTGTTTCCATTCTGGGAGGCCATGTCTCCTGACCGCTAACCCTAACTTGGGTCTTAACCCTAATTTTCTCTTTGGACTGAAACATTTCCCTGTCCACATGGTGTACTAACTGGCAGTATGTTATACTCCGGATGGCCTACTCAGTCTGTTTTACCAATCTAGGCTTCGCCAAAACCCTGGTTACATCCTGGGAAGCCAAGTCTCCCCAACCCTAACCCTAATTTGAGTCTCAGGCCTCATTTCCTTTTGGGACTGAAACGTACTGCGGTCCACAGAGTGTACCAAATGTCAGTATGGAAGACATCTTGATGTCCCACTCAGTCTGATTCAGCAAGTTAGGCTTCACCAAGGACCCGTTTCCAACCTGGCAAGCCACATCTCCCCAACCCTAACCCTAACTTGAGACTTAACCTGATTTTCTTGTGCAAATGTAACAAACCCCCATCCTCATGTTGTACTAAAAGACAGTAGGCACACAATTCCTTTGGCCCTCTCAGTCTGTTTCACCATGCTTGGCTTCAGCAACACCCTGTTTCCATTCTGGGAAGCCATGTCTCCCGACAGCTAACCCTAACTTGGGTCTTAACCCTAATTTTCTCTTTGGACTGAAACATTTCCCTGTCCACATGGTGTACTCACTGGCAGTATGTTATACTCCGGATGGCCTACTCAGTCTGTTTTACCAATCTAGGCTTCGCCAAAACCCTGGTTACATCCTGGGAAGCCAAATCTCCCCAACCCTAACCCTAATTTGAGTCTCAACCCTCATTTCCTTTTTGGACTGAAACATACCGCCGTCCACAGAGTGTACCAAATGTCAGTATGGAAGACATCTTGATGTCCCACTCAGTCTGATTCAGCAAGTTAGGCTTCACCAAGGACCCGTTTCCAACCTGGGAAGCCACATCTCCCCAACCCTAACCCTAACTTGAGACTTTACCTGATTTTCTTGTTGAAATGTAACAACCCCCCATCCTCATGTTCTACTAAAAGACAGTAGGCACACAATTCATTTTGCCCTCTCAGTCTGTTTCACCATGCTTGGCTTCAGCAACACCCTGTTTCCATTCTGGGAGGCCATGTCTCCTGACCGCTAACCCTAAGTTGGGTCTTAACCCTAATTTTTTCTTTGGACTGAAACATTTCCCTGTCCACATGGTGTACTAACTGGCAGTATGTTATAATCCGGATGGCCTACTCAGTCTGTTTTACCAATCTAGGCTTCGCCAAAACCCTGGTTACATCCTGGGAAGCCAAGTCTCCCCAACCCTAACCCTAATTTGAGTCTCAGGCCTCATTTCCTTTTGGGACTGAAACATACCGCCCTCCAGAGAGTGTACCAAATGTCAGTATGGAAGACATCTTGATGTCCCACTCAGTCTGATTCAGCAAGTTAGGCTTCACCAAGGACCCGTTTCCAACCTGGGAAGCCACATCTCCCCAACCCTAACCCTAACTTGCTACTTTACCTGATTTTCTTGTTGAAATGTAACAACCCCCCATCCTCATGTTGTACTAAAAGACAGTAGGCACACAATTCCTTTGGCCCTCTCAGTCTGTTTCACCATGCTTGGCTTCAGCAACACCCTGTTTCCATTCTGGGAGGCCATGTCTCCTGACCGCTAACCCTAACTTGGGTCTTAACCCTAATTTTTTCTTTGGACTGAAACATTTCCCTGTCCACATGGTGTACTAACTGGCAGTATGTTATACTCCGGATGGCCTACTCAGTCTGTTTTACCAATCTAGGCTTCGCCAAAACCCTGGTTACATCCTGGGAAGCCAAGTCTCCCCAACCCTAACCCTAATTTGAGTCTCAGGCCTCATTTCCTTTTTGGACTGAAACATACCGCCGTCCACAGAGTGTACCAAATGTCAGTATGGAAGACATCTTGATGTCCCACTCAGTCTGATTCAGCAAGTTAGGCTTCACCAAGGACCCGTTTCCAACCTGGGAAGCCACATCTCCCCAACCCTAACCCTAACTTGAGACTTTACCTGATTTTCTTGTGCAAATGTAACAAACCCCCATCCTCATGTTGTACTAAAAGACAGTAGTTACACAATTCCTTTGGCCCTCTCAGTCTGTTTCACCATGCTTGGCTTCAGCAACACCCTGTTTCCATTCTGGGAGGCCATGTCTCCTGACAGCTAACCCTAACTTGGGTCTTAACCCTAATTTTCTCTTTGGACTGAAACATTTCCCTGTCCACATGGTGTACTAACTGGCAGTATGTTATACTCCTGAATGCCTACTCAGTCTGTTTTACCAATCTAGGCTTCACCAAAACCCTGGTTACATCCTGGGAAGCCAAGTCTCCCCAACCCTAACCCTAATTTGAATCTCAACCCTCATTTCCTTTTTGGACTGAAACATACCGCCGTCCACAGATTGTGCCAAATGTAAGTATGGAAGACATCTCGATGCCCCACTCAGTCTGATTCAGGAAGTTAAGCTTCACCAAGGACCCGTTTCCAACCTGGGAAGCCACATCTCCCCAACCCTAACCCTAACTTGAGACTTAACCTGATTTTCTTGTGCAAATGTAACAAACCCCCATCCTCATGTTGTACTAAAAGACAGTAGGCACACAATTCCTTTGGCCCTCTCAGTCTGTTTCACCATGCTTGGCTTCAGCAACACCCTGTTTCCATTCTGGGAAGCCATGTCTCCTGACAGCTAACCCTAACTTGGGTCTTAACCCTAATTTTCTCTTTGGACTGAAACATTTCCCTGTCCACATGGTGTACTAACTGGCAGTATGTTATACTCCTGAATGCCTACTCAGTCTGTTTTACCAATCTAGGCTTCACCAAAACCCCGGTTACATCCTGGGAAGCCAAGTCTCCCCAACCCTAACCCTAATTTGAGTCTCAGGCCTAATTTCCTTTTTGGACTGAAACATACCGCCCTCCAGAGAGTGTACCAAATGTCAGTATGGAAGACATCTTGATGTCCCACTCAGTCTGATTCAGCAAGTTAGGCTTCACCAAGGACCCGTTTCCAACCTGGGAAGCCACATCTCCCCAACCCTAACCCTAACTTGATACTTTACCTGATTTTCTTGTTGAAATGTAACAACCCCCCATCCTCATGTTCTACTAAAAGACAGTAGGCACACAATTCATTTTGCCCTCTCAGTCTGTTTCACCATGCTTGGCTTCAGCAACACCCTGTTTCCATTCTGGGAGGCCATGACTCCCGACCGCTAACCCTAACTTGGGTCTTAACCCTAATTTTTTCTTTGGACTGAAACATTTCCCTGTCCACATGGTGTACGAACTGGCAGTATGTTATACTACGGATGGCCTACTCAGTCTGTTTTACCAATCTAGGCTTCGCCAAAACCCTGGTTACATCCTGGGAAGCCAAGTCTCCCCAACCCTAACCCTAATTTGAGTCTCAGGCCTAATTTCCTTTTTGGACTGAAACATACCGCCGTCCACAGAGTGTACCAAATGTCAGTATGGAAGACATCTTGATGTCCCACTCAGTCTGATTCAGCAAGTTAGGCTTCACCAAGGACCCGTTTCCAACCTGGGAAGCCACATCTCCCCAACCCTAACCCTATCTTGAGACTTAACCTGATTTTCTTGTTGAACTGTAACAACCCCCCATCCTCATGTTCTACTAAAAGACAGTAGGCACACAATTCCTTTTACCCTCTCAGTCTGTTTCACCATGCTTGGCTTCAGCAACACCCTGTTTCCATTCTGGGAAGCCATGTCTCCTGACAGCTAACCCTAACTTGGGTCTTAACCCTAATTTTCTCTTTGGACTGAAACATGTCCCTGTCAACATGGTGTACTCACTGGCAGTATGTTATACTCCGGATGGCCTACTCAGTCTGTTTTACCAATCTAGGCTTCGCCAAAACCCTGGTTACATCCTGGGAAGCCAAGTCTCCCCAACCCTAACCCTAATTTGAGTCTCAGGCCTCATTTCCTTTTGGGACTGAAACATACCGCCGTCCACAGAGTGTACCAAATGTCAGTATGGAAGACATCTTGATGTCCCACTCAGTCTGATTCAGCAAGTTAGGCTTCACCAAGGACCCGTTTCCAACCTGGCAAGCCACATCTCCCCAACCCTAACCCTAACTTGAGACTTAACCTGATTTTCTTGTGCTAATGTAACAAACCCCCATCCTCATGTTGTATTAAAAGACAGTAGGCACACAATTCCTTTGGCCCTCTCAGTCTGTTTCACCATGCTTGGCTTCAGCAACACCCTGTTTCCATTCTGGAAAGCCATGTCTCCTGACAGCTAACCCTAACTTGGGTCTTAACCCTAATTTTCTCTTTGGACTGAAACATTTCCCTGTCCACATGGTGTACTAACTGGCAGTATGTTATACTCCGGATGGCCTACTCAGTCTGTTTTACCAATCTAGGCTTCGCCAAAACCCTGGTTACATCCTGGGAAGCCAAGTCTCCCCAACCCTAACCCTAATTTGAGTCTCAGGCCTCATTTCCTTTTGGGACTGAAACGTACTGCGGTCCACAGAGTGTACCAAATGTCAGTATGGAAGACATCTTGATGTCCCACTCAGTCTGATTCAGCAAGTTAGGCTTCACCAAGGACCCGTTTCCAACCTGGCAAGCCACATCTCCCCAACCCTAACCCTAACTTGAGACTTAACCTGATTTTCTTGTGCAAATGTAACAAACCCCCATCCTCATGTTGTACTAAAAGACAGTAGGCACACAATTCCTTTGGCCCTCTCAGTCTGTTTCACCATGCTTGGCTTCAGCAACACCCTGTTTCCATTCTGGGAAGCCATGTCTCCCGACAGCTAACCCTAACTTGGGTCTTAACCCTAATTTTCTCTTTGGACTGAAACATTTCCCTGTCCACATGGTGTACTCACTGGCAGTATGTTATACTCCGGATGGCCTACTCAGTCTGTTTTACCAATCTAGGCTTCGCCAAAACCCTGGTTACATCCTGGGAAGCCAAATCTCCCCAACCCTAACCCTAATTTGAGTCTCAACCCTCATTTCCTTTTTGGACTGAAACATACCGCCGTCCACAGAGTGTACCAAATGTCAGTATGGAAGACATCTTGATGTCCCACTCAGTCTGATTCAGCAAGTTAGGCTTCACCAAGGACCCGTTTCCAACCTGGGAAGCCACATCTCCCCAACCCTAACCCTAACTTGAGACTTAACCTGATTTTCTTGTGCAAATGTAACAAACCCCCATCCTCATGTTGTACTAAAAGACAGTAGGCACACAATTCCTTTGGCCCTCTCAGTCTGTTTCACCATGCTTGGCTTCAGCAACACCCTGTTTCCATTCTGGGAAGCCATGTCTCCTGACAGCTAACCCTAACTTGGGTCTTAACCCTAATTTTCTCTTTGGACTGAAACATTTCCCTGTCCACATGGTGTACTAACTGGCAGTATGTTATACTCCTGAATGCCTACTCAGTCTGTTTTACCAATCTAGGCTTCACCAAAACCCCGGTTACATCCTGGGAAGCCAAGTCTCCCCAACCCTAACCCTAATTTGAGTCTCAGGCCTCATTTCCTTTTGGGACTGAAACGTACTGCTGTCCACAGAGTGTACCAAATGTAAGTATGGAAGACATCTTGATGCCCCACTCAGTCTGATTCAGCAAGTTAGGCTTCACCAAGGACCCGTTTCCAACCTGGGAAGCCACATCTCCCCAACCCTAACCCTAACTTGAGACTTTACCTGATTTTCTTGTTGAAATGTAACAACCCCCCATCCTCATGTTCTACTAAAAGACAGTAGGCACACAATTCATTTTGCCCTCTCAGTCTGTTTCACCATGCTTGGCTTCAGCAACACCCTGTTTCCATTCTGGGAGGCCATGTCTCCTGACCGCTAACCCTAAGTTGGGTCTTAACCCTAATTTTTTCTTTGGACTGAAACATTTCCCTGTCCACATGGTGTACTAACTGGCAGTATGTTATACTCCGGATGGCCTACTCAGTCTGTTTTACCAATCTAGGCTTCGCCAAAACCCTGGTTACATCCTGGGAAGCCAAGTCTCCCCAACCCTAACCCTAATTTGAGTCTCAGGCCTAATTTCCTTTTTGGACTGAAACATACCGCCCTCCAGAGAGTGTACCAAATGTCAGTATGGAAGACATCTTGATGTCCCACTCAGTCTGATTCAGCAAGTTAGGCTTCACCAAGGACCCGTTTCCAACCTGGGAAGCCACATCTCCCCAACCCTAACCCTAACTTGATACTGTACCTGATTTTCTTGTTGAAATGTAACAACCCCCCATCCTCATGTTCTACTAAAAGACAGTAGGCACACAATTCCTTTTGCCCTCTCAGTCTGTTTCACCATGCTTGGCTTCAGCAACACCCTGTTTCCATTCTGGGAGGCCATGTCTCCTGACCGCTAACCCTAACTTGGGTCTTAACCCTAATTTTTTCTTTGGACTGAAACATTTCCCTGTCCACATGGTGTACGAACTGGCAGTATGTTATACTACGGATGGCCTACTCAGTCTGTTTTACCAATCTAGGCTTCGCCAAAACCCTGGTTACATCCTGGGAAGCCAAGTCTCCCCAACCCTAACCCTAATTTGAGTCTCAGGCCTCATTTCCTTTTTGGACTGAAACATACCGCCGTCCACAGAGTGTACCAAATGTCAGTATGGAAGACATCTTGATGTCCCACTCAGTCTGATTCAGCAAGTTAGGCTTCACCAAGGACCCGTTTCCAACCTGGGAAGCCACATCTCCCCAACCCTAACCCTAACTTGAGACTTTACCTGATTTTCTTGTGCAAATGTAACAAACCCCCATCCTCATGTTGTACTAAAAGACAGTAGGTACACAATTCCTTTGGCCCTCTCAGTCTGTTTCACCATGCTTGGCTTCAGCAACACCCTGTTTCCATTCTGGGAGGCCATGTCTCCTGACAGCTAACCCTAACTTGGGTCTTAACCCTAATTTTCTCTTTGGACTGAAACATTTCCCTGTCCACATGGTGTACTAACTGGCAGTATGTTATACTCCTGAATGCCTACTCAGTCTGTTTTACCAATCTAGGCTTCACCAAAACCCTGGTTACATCCTGGGAAGCCAAGTCTCCCCAACCCTAACCCTAATTTGAATCTCAACCCTCATTTCCTTTTTGGACTGAAACATACCGCCGTCCACAGATTGTGCCAAATGTAAGTATGGAAGACATCTTGATGCCCCACTCAGTCTGATTCAGGAAGTTAAGCTTCACCAAGGACCCGTTTCCAACCTGGGAAGCCACATCTCCCCAACCCTAACCCTAACTTGAGACTTAACCTGATTTTCTTGTGCAAATGTAACAAACCCCCATCCTCATGTTGTACTAAAAGACAGTAGGCACACAATTCCTTTGGCCCTCTCAGTCTGTTTCACCATGCTTGGCTTCAGCAACACCCTGTTTCCATTCTGGGAAGCCATGTCTCCTGACAGCTAACCCTAACTTGGGTCTTAACCCTAATTTTCTCTTTGGACTGAAACATTTCCCTGTCCACATGGTGTACTAACTGGCAGTATGTTATACTCCTGAATGCCTACTCAGTCTGTTTTACCAATCTAGGCTTCACCAAAACCCCGGTTACATCCTGGGAAGCCAAGTCTCCCCAACCCTAACCCTAATTTGAGTCTCAGGCCTCATTTCCTTTTGGGACTGAAACGTACTGCGGTCCACAGAGTGTACCAAATGTAAGTATGGAAGACATCTTGATGCCCCACTCAGTCTGATTCAGCAAGTTAGGCTTCACCAAGGACCCGTTTCCAACCTGGGAAGCCACATCTCCCCAACCCTAACCCTAACTTGAGACTTTACCTGATTTTCTTGTTGAAATGTAACAACCCCCCATCCTCATGTTCTACTAAAAGACAGTAGGCACACAATTCATTTTGCCCTCTCAGTCTGTTTCACCATGCTTGGCTTCAGCAACACCCTGTTTCCATTCTGGGAGGCCATGTCTCCTGACCGCTAACCCTAAGTTGGGTCTTAACCCTAATTTTTTCTTTGGACTGAAACATTTCCCTGTCCACATGGTGTACGAACTGGCAGTATGTTATACTCCGGATGGCCTACTCCGTCTGTTTTACCAATCTAGGCTTCGCCAAAACCCTGGTTACATCCTGGGAAGCCAAGTCTCCCCAACCCTAACCCTAATTTGAGTCTCAGGCCTAATTTCCTTTTTGGACTGAAACATACCGCCCTCCAGAGAGTGTACCAAATGTCAGTATGGAAGACATCTTGATGTCCCACTCAGTCTGATTCAGCAAGTTAGGCTTCACCAAGGACCCGTTTCCAACCTGGCAAGCCACATCTCCCCAACCCTAACCCTAACTTGAGACTTAACCTGATTTTCTTGTGCAAATGTAACAAACCCCCATCCTCATGTTCTACTAAAAGACAGTAGGCACACAATTCATTTTGCCCTCTCAGTCTGTTTCACCATGCTTGGCTTCAGCAACACCCTGTTTCCATTCTGGGAGGCCATGTCTCCCGACCGCTAACCCTAACTTGGGTCTTAACCCTAATTTTTTCTTTGGACTGAAACATTTCCCTGTCCACATGGTGTACGAACTGGCAGTATGTTATACTACGGATGGCCTACTCAGTCTGTTTTACCAATCTAGGCTTCGCCAAAACCCTGGTTACATCCTGGGAAGCCAAGTCTCCCCAACCCTAACCCTAATTTGAGTCTCAGGCCTCATTTCCTTTTGGGACTGAAACATACCGCCGTCCACAGAGTGTACCAAATGTCAGTATGGAAGACATCTTGATGTCCCACTCAGTCTGATTCAGCAAGTTAGGCTTCACCAAGGACCCGTTTCCAACCTGGCAAGCCACATCTCCCCAACCCTAACCCTAACTTGAGACTTAACCTGATTTTCTTGTGCAAATGTAACAAACCCCCATCCTCATGTTGTACTAAAAGACAGTAGGCACACAATTCCTTTGGCCCTCTCAGTCTGTTTCACCATGCTTGGCTTCAGCAACACCCTGTTTCCATTCTGGAAAGCCATGTCTCCTGACAGCTAACCCTAACTTGGGTCTTAACCCTAATTTTCTCTTTGGACTGAAACATTTCCCTGTCCACATGGTGTACTAACTGGCAGTATGTTATACTCCGGATGGCCTACTCAGTCTGTTTTACCAATCTAGGCTTCGCCAAAACCCTGGTTACATCCTGGGAAGCCAAATCTCCCCAACCCTAACCCTAATTTGAGTCTCAACCCTCATTTCCTTTTTGGACTGAAACATACCGCCGTCCACAGAGTGTACCAAATGTCAGTATGGAAGACATCTTGATGTCCCACTCAGTCTGATTCAGCAAGTTAGGCTTCACCAAGGACCCGTTTCCAACCTGGGAAGCCACATCTCCCCAACCCTAACCCTATCTTGAGACTTAACCTGATTTTCTTGTTGAACTGTAACAACCCCCCATCCTCATGTTCTACTAAAAGACAGTAGGCACACAATTCCTTTTACCCTCTCAGTCTGTTTCACCATGCTTGGCTTCAGCAACACCCTGTTTCCATTCTGGGAAGCCATGTCTCCTGACAGCTAACCCTAACTTGGGTCTTAACCCTAATTTTCTCTTTGGACTGAAACATGTCCCTGTCAACATGGTGTACTCACTGGCAGTATGTTATACTCCGGATGGCCTACTCAGTCTGTTTTACCAATCTAGGCTTCGCCAAAACCCTGGTTACATCCTGGGAAGCCAAGTCTCCCCAACCCTAACCCTAATTTGAGTCTCAGGCCTCATTTCCTTTTGGGACTGAAACGTACTGCGGTCCACAGAGTGTACCAAATGTCAGTATGGAAGACATCTTGATGTCCCACTCAGTCTGATTCAGCAAGTTAGGCTTCACCAAGGACCCGTTTCCAACCTGGCAAGCCACATCTCCCCAACCCTAACCCTAACTTGAGACTTAACCTGATTTTCTTGTGCAAATGTAACAAACCCCCATCCTCATGTTGTACTAAAAGACAGTAGGCACACAATTCCTTTGGCCCTCTCAGTCTGTTTCACCATGCTTGGCTTCAGCAACACCCTGTTTCCATTCTGGGAAGCCATGTCTCCCGACAGCTAACCCTAACTTGGGTCTTAACCCTAATTTTCTCTTTGGACTGAAACATTTCCCTGTCCACATGGTGTACTCACTGGCAGTATGTTATACTCCGGATGGCCTACTCAGTCTGTTTTACCAATCTAGGCTTCGCCAAAACCCTGGTTACATCCTGGGAAGCCAAATCTCCCCAACCCTAACCCTAATTTGAGTCTCAACCCTCATTTCCTTTTTGGACTGAAACATACCGCCGTCCACAGAGTGTACCAAATGTCAGTATGGAAGACATCTTGATGTCCCACTCAGTCTGATTCAGCAAGTTAGGCTTCACCAAGGACCCGTTTCCAACCTGGGAAGCCACATCTCCCCAACCCTAACCCTAACTTGAGACTTTACCTGATTTTCTTGTTGAAATGTAACAACCCCCCATCCTCATCTTCTACTAAAAGACAGTAGGCACACAATTCATTTTGCCCTCTCAGTCTGTTTCACCATGCTTGGCTTCAGCAACACCCTGTTTCCATTCTGGGAGGCCATGTCTCCTGACCGCTAACCCTAAGTTGGGTCTTAACCCTAATTTTTTCTTTGGACTGAAACATTTCCCTGTCCACATGGTGTACTAACTGGCAGTATGTTATAATCCGGATGGCCTACTCAGTCTGTTTTACCAATCTAGGCTTCGCCAAAACCCTGGTTACATCCTGGGAAGCCAAGTCTCCCCAACCCTAACCCTAATTTGAGTCTCAGGCCTCATTTCCTTTTGGGACTGAAACATACCGCCCTCCAGAGAGTGTACCAAATGTCAGTATGGAAGACATCTTGATGTCCCACTCAGTCTGATTCAGCAAGTTAGGCTTCACCAAGGACCCGTTTCCAACCTGGGAAGCCACATCTCCACAACCCTAACCCTAACTTGATACTTTACCTGATTTTCTTGTTGAAATGTAACAACCCCCCATCCTCATGTTCTACTAAAAGACAGTAGGCACACAATTCCTTTTGCCCTCTCAGTCTGTTTCACCATGCTTGGCTTCAGCAACACCCTGTTTCCATTCTGGGAGGCCATGTCTCCTGACCGCTAACCCTAACTTGGGTCTTAACCCTAATTTTCTCTTTGGACTGAAACATTTCCCTGTCCACATGGTGTACTAACTGGCAGTATGTTATACTCCGGATGGCCTACTCAGTCTGTTTTACCAATCTAGGCTTCGCCAAAACCCTGGTTACATCCTGGGAAGCCAAGTCTCCCCAACCCTAACCCTAATTTGAGTCTCAGGCCTCATTTCCTTTTGGGACTGAAACGTACTGCGGTCCACAGAGTGTACCAAATGTCAGTATGGAAGACATCTTGATGTCCCACTCAGTCTGATTCAGCAAGTTAGGCTTCACCAAGGACCCGTTTCCAACCTGGCAAGCCACATCTCCCCAACCCTAACCCTAACTTGAGACTTAACCTGATTTTCTTGTGCAAATGTAACAAACCCCCATCCTCATGTTGTACTAAAAGACAGTAGGCACACAATTCCTTTGGCCCTCTCAGTCTGTTTCACCATGCTTGGCTTCAGCAACACCCTGTTTCCATTCTGGGAAGCCATGTCTCCCGACAGCTAACCCTAACTTGGGTCTTAACCCTAATTTTCTCTTTGGACTGAAACATTTCCCTGTCCACATGGTGTACTCACTGGCAGTATGTTATACTCCGGATGGCCTACTCAGTCTGTTTTACCAATCTAGGCTTCGCCAAAACCCTGGTTACATCCTGGGAAGCCAAATCTCCCCAACCCTAACCCTAATTTGAGTCTCAACCCTCATTTCCTTTTTGGACTGAAACATACCGCCGTCCACAGAGTGTACCAAATGTCAGTATGGAAGACATCTTGATGTCCCACTCAGTCTGATTCAGCAAGTTAGGCTTCACCAAGGACCCGTTTCCAACCTGGGAAGCCACATCTCCCCAACCCTAACCCTAACTTGAGACTTTACCTGATTTTCTTGTTGAAATGTAACAACCCCCCATCCTCATGTTCTACTAAAAGACAGTAGGCACACAATTCATTTTGCCCTCTCAGTCTGTTTCACCATGCTTGGCTTCAGCAACACCCTGTTTCCATTCTGGGAGGCCATGTCTCCTGACCGCTAACCCTAAGTTGGGTCTTAACCCTAATTTTTTCTTTGGACTGAAACATTTCCCTGTCCACATGGTGTACTAACTGGCAGTATGTTATAATCCGGATGGCCTACTCAGTCTGTTTTACCAATCTAGGCTTCGCCAAAACCCTGGTTACATCCTGGGAAGCCAAGTCTCCCCAACCCTAACCCTAATTTGAGTCTCAGGCCTCATTTCCTTTTGGGACTGAAACATACCGCCCTCCAGAGAGTGTACCAAATGTCAGTATGGAAGACATCTTGATGTCCCACTCAGTCTGATTCAGCAAGTTAGGCTTCACCAAGGACCCGTTTCCAACCTGGGAAGCCACATCTCCCCAACCCTAACCCTAACTTGCTACTTTACCTGATTTTCTTGTTGAAATGTAACAACCCCCCATCCTCATGTTGTACTAAAAGACAGTAGGCACACAATTCCTTTGGCCCTCTCAGTCTGTTTCACCATGCTTGGCTTCAGCAACACCCTGTTTCCATTCTGGGAGGCCATGTCTCCTGACCGCTAACCCTAACTTGGGTCTTAACCCTAATTTTTTCTTTGGACTGAAACATTTCCCTGTCCACATGGTGTACTAACTGGCAGTATGTTATACTCCGGATGGCCTACTCAGTCTGTTTTACCAATCTAGGCTTCGCCAAAACCCTGGTTACATCCTGGGAAGCCAAGTCTCCCCAACCCTAACCCTAATTTGAGTCTCAGGCCTCATTTCCTTTTTGGACTGAAACATACCGCCGTCCACAGAGTGTACCAAATGTCAGTATGGAAGACATCTTGATGTCCCACTCAGTCTGATTCAGCAAGTTAGGCTTCACCAAGGACCCGTTTCCAACCTGGGAAGCCACATCTCCCCAACCCTAACCCTAACTTGAGACTTTACCTGATTTTCTTGTGCAAATGTAACAAACCCCCATCCTCATGTTGTACTAAAAGACAGTAGTTACACAATTCCTTTGGCCCTCTCAGTCTGTTTCACCATGCTTGGCTTCAGCAACACCCTGTTTCCATTCTGGGAGGCCATGTCTCCTGACAGCTAACCCTAACTTGGGTCTTAACCCTAATTTTCTCTTTGGACTGAAACATTTCCCTGTCCACATGGTGTACTAACTGGCAGTATGTTATACTCCTGAATGCCTACTCAGTCTGTTTTACCAATCTAGGCTTCACCAAAACCCTGGTTACATCCTGGGAAGCCAAGTCTCCCCAACCCTAACCCTAATTTGAATCTCAACCCTCATTTCCTTTTTGGACTGAAACATACCGCCGTCCACAGATTGTGCCAAATGTAAGTATGGAAGACATCTCGATGCCCCACTCAGTCTGATTCAGGAAGTTAAGCTTCACCAAGGACCCGTTTCCAACCTGGGAAGCCACATCTCCCCAACCCTAACCCTAACTTGAGACTTAACCTGATTTTCTTGTGCAAATGTAACAAACCCCCATCCTCATGTTGTACTAAAAGACAGTAGGCACACAATTCCTTTGGCCCTCTCAGTCTGTTTCACCATGCTTGGCTTCAGCAACACCCTGTTTCCATTCTGGGAAGCCATGTCTCCTGACAGCTAACCCTAACTTGGGTCTTAACCCTAATTTTCTCTTTGGACTGAAACATTTCCCTGTCCACATGGTGTACTAACTGGCAGTATGTTATACTCCTGAATGCCTACTCAGTCTGTTTTACCAATCTAGGCTTCACCAAAACCCCGGTTACATCCTGGGAAGCCAAGTCTCCCCAACCCTAACCCTAATTTGAGTCTCAGGCCTAATTTCCTTTTTGGACTGAAACATACCGCCCTCCAGAGAGTGTACCAAATGTCAGTATGGAAGACATCTTGATGTCCCACTCAGTCTGATTCAGCAAGTTAGGCTTCACCAAGGACCCGTTTCCAACCTGGGAAGCCACATCTCCCCAACCCTAACCCTAACTTGATACTTTACCTGATTTTCTTGTTGAAATGTAACAACCCCCCATCCTCATGTTCTACTAAAAGACAGTAGGCACACAATTCATTTTGCCCTCTCAGTCTGTTTCACCATGCTTGGCTTCAGCAACACCCTGTTTCCATTCTGGGAGGCCATGACTCCCGACCGCTAACCCTAACTTGGGTCTTAACCCTAATTTTTTCTTTGGACTGAAACATTTCCCTGTCCACATGGTGTACGAACTGGCAGTATGTTATACTACGGATGGCCTACTCAGTCTGTTTTACCAATCTAGGCTTCGCCAAAACCCTGGTTACATCCTGGGAAGCCAAGTCTCCCCAACCCTAACCCTAATTTGAGTCTCAGGCCTAATTTCCTTTTTGGACTGAAACATACCGCCGTCCACAGAGTGTACCAAATGTCAGTATGGAAGACATCTTGATGTCCCACTCAGTCTGATTCAGCAAGTTAGGCTTCACCAAGGACCCGTTTCCAACCTGGGAAGCCACATCTCCCCAACCCTAACCCTATCTTGAGACTTAACCTGATTTTCTTGTTGAACTGTAACAACCCCCCATCCTCATGTTCTACTAAAAGACAGTAGGCACACAATTCCTTTTACCCTCTCAGTCTGTTTCACCATGCTTGGCTTCAGCAACACCCTGTTTCCATTCTGGGAAGCCATGTCTCCTGACAGCTAACCCTAACTTGGGTCTTAACCCTAATTTTCTCTTTGGACTGAAACATGTCCCTGTCAACATGGTGTACTCACTGGCAGTATGTTATACTCCGGATGGCCTACTCAGTCTGTTTTACCAATCTAGGCTTCGCCAAAACCCTGGTTACATCCTGGGAAGCCAAGTCTCCCCAACCCTAACCCTAATTTGAGTCTCAGGCCTCATTTCCTTTTGGGACTGAAACATACCGCCGTCCACAGAGTGTACCAAATGTCAGTATGGAAGACATCTTGATGTCCCACTCAGTCTGATTCAGCAAGTTAGGCTTCACCAAGGACCCGTTTCCAACCTGGCAAGCCACATCTCCCCAACCCTAACCCTAACTTGAGACTTAACCTGATTTTCTTGTGCTAATGTAACAAACCCCCATCCTCATGTTGTATTAAAAGACAGTAGGCACACAATTCCTTTGGCCCTCTCAGTCTGTTTCACCATGCTTGGCTTCAGCAACACCCTGTTTCCATTCTGGAAAGCCATGTCTCCTGACAGCTAACCCTAACTTGGGTCTTAACCCTAATTTTCTCTTTGGACTGAAACATTTCCCTGTCCACATGGTGTACTAACTGGCAGTATGTTATACTCCGGATGGCCTACTCAGTCTGTTTTACCAATCTAGGCTTCGCCAAAACCCTGGTTACATCCTGGGAAGCCAAGTCTCCCCAACCCTAACCCTAATTTGAGTCTCAGGCCTCATTTCCTTTTGGGACTGAAACGTACTGCGGTCCACAGAGTGTACCAAATGTCAGTATGGAAGACATCTTGATGTCCCACTCAGTCTGATTCAGCAAGTTAGGCTTCACCAAGGACCCGTTTCCAACCTGGCAAGCCACATCTCCCCAACCCTAACCCTAACTTGAGACTTAACCTGATTTTCTTGTGCAAATGTAACAAACCCCCATCCTCATGTTGTACTAAAAGACAGTAGGCACACAATTCCTTTGGCCCTCTCAGTCTGTTTCACCATGCTTGGCTTCAGCAACACCCTGTTTCCATTCTGGGAAGCCATGTCTCCCGACAGCTAACCCTAACTTGGGTCTTAACCCTAATTTTCTCTTTGGACTGAAACATTTCCCTGTCCACATGGTGTACTCACTGGCAGTATGTTATACTCCGGATGGCCTACTCAGTCTGTTTTACCAATCTAGGCTTCGCCAAAACCCTGGTTACATCCTGGGAAGCCAAATCTCCCCAACCCTAACCCTAATTTGAGTCTCAACCCTCATTTCCTTTTTGGACTGAAACATACCGCCGTCCACAGAGTGTACCAAATGTCAGTATGGAAGACATCTTGATGTCCCACTCAGTCTGATTCAGCAAGTTAGGCTTCACCAAGGACCCGTTTCCAACCTGGGAAGCCACATCTCCCCAACCCTAACCCTAACTTGAGACTTAACCTGATTTTCTTGTGCAAATGTAACAAACCCCCATCCTCATGTTGTACTAAAAGACAGTAGGCACACAATTCCTTTGGCCCTCTCAGTCTGTTTCACCATGCTTGGCTTCAGCAACACCCTGTTTCCATTCTGGGAAGCCATGTCTCCTGACAGCTAACCCTAACTTGGGTCTTAACCCTAATTTTCTCTTTGGACTGAAACATTTCCCTGTCCACATGGTGTACTAACTGGCAGTATGTTATACTCCTGAATGCCTACTCAGTCTGTTTTACCAATCTAGGCTTCACCAAAACCCCGGTTACATCCTGGGAAGCCAAGTCTCCCCAACCCTAACCCTAATTTGAGTCTCAGGCCTCATTTCCTTTTGGGACTGAAACGTACTGCTGTCCACAGAGTGTACCAAATGTAAGTATGGAAGACATCTTGATGCCCCACTCAGTCTGATTCAGCAAGTTAGGCTTCACCAAGGACCCGTTTCCAACCTGGGAAGCCACATCTCCCCAACCCTAACCCTAACTTGAGACTTTACCTGATTTTCTTGTTGAAATGTAACAACCCCCCATCCTCATGTTCTACTAAAAGACAGTAGGCACACAATTCATTTTGCCCTCTCAGTCTGTTTCACCATGCTTGGCTTCAGCAACACCCTGTTTCCATTCTGGGAGGCCATGTCTCCTGACCGCTAACCCTAAGTTGGGTCTTAACCCTAATTTTTTCTTTGGACTGAAACATTTCCCTGTCCACATGGTGTACTAACTGGCAGTATGTTATACTCCGGATGGCCTACTCAGTCTGTTTTACCAATCTAGGCTTCGCCAAAACCCTGGTTACATCCTGGGAAGCCAAGTCTCCCCAACCCTAACCCTAATTTGAGTCTCAGGCCTAATTTCCTTTTTGGACTGAAACATACCGCCCTCCAGAGAGTGTACCAAATGTCAGTATGGAAGACATCTTGATGTCCCACTCAGTCTGATTCAGCAAGTTAGGCTTCACCAAGGACCCGTTTCCAACCTGGGAAGCCACATCTCCCCAACCCTAACCCTAACTTGATACTGTACCTGATTTTCTTGTTGAAATGTAACAACCCCCCATCCTCATGTTCTACTAAAAGACAGTAGGCACACAATTCCTTTTGCCCTCTCAGTCTGTTTCACCATGCTTGGCTTCAGCAACACCCTGTTTCCATTCTGGGAGGCCATGTCTCCTGACCGCTAACCCTAACTTGGGTCTTAACCCTAATTTTTTCTTTGGACTGAAACATTTCCCTGTCCACATGGTGTACGAACTGGCAGTATGTTATACTACGGATGGCCTACTCAGTCTGTTTTACCAATCTAGGCTTCGCCAAAACCCTGGTTACATCCTGGGAAGCCAAGTCTCCCCAACCCTAACCCTAATTTGAGTCTCAGGCCTCATTTCCTTTTTGGACTGAAACATACCGCCGTCCACAGAGTGTACCAAATGTCAGTATGGAAGACATCTTGATGTCCCACTCAGTCTGATTCAGCAAGTTAGGCTTCACCAAGGACCCGTTTCCAACCTGGGAAGCCACATCTCCCCAACCCTAACCCTAACTTGAGACTTTACCTGATTTTCTTGTGCAAATGTAACAAACCCCCATCCTCATGTTGTACTAAAAGACAGTAGGTACACAATTCCTTTGGCCCTCTCAGTCTGTTTCACCATGCTTGGCTTCAGCAACACCCTGTTTCCATTCTGGGAGGCCATGTCTCCTGACAGCTAACCCTAACTTGGGTCTTAACCCTAATTTTCTCTTTGGACTGAAACATTTCCCTGTCCACATGGTGTACTAACTGGCAGTATGTTATACTCCTGAATGCCTACTCAGTCTGTTTTACCAATCTAGGCTTCACCAAAACCCTGGTTACATCCTGGGAAGCCAAGTCTCCCCAACCCTAACCCTAATTTGAATCTCAACCCTCATTTCCTTTTTGGACTGAAACATACCGCCGTCCACAGATTGTGCCAAATGTAAGTATGGAAGACATCTTGATGCCCCACTCAGTCTGATTCAGGAAGTTAAGCTTCACCAAGGACCCGTTTCCAACCTGGGAAGCCACATCTCCCCAACCCTAACCCTAACTTGAGACTTAACCTGATTTTCTTGTGCAAATGTAACAAACCCCCATCCTCATGTTGTACTAAAAGACAGTAGGCACACAATTCCTTTGGCCCTCTCAGTCTGTTTCACCATGCTTGGCTTCAGCAACACCCTGTTTCCATTCTGGGAAGCCATGTCTCCTGACAGCTAACCCTAACTTGGGTCTTAACCCTAATTTTCTCTTTGGACTGAAACATTTCCCTGTCCACATGGTGTACTAA
Source organism: Heloderma suspectum (assembly GCF_057233095.1). Lineage (NCBI taxonomy): Eukaryota > Metazoa > Chordata > Lepidosauria > Squamata > Helodermatidae > Heloderma > Heloderma suspectum. The sequence goes on from NC_139461.1 coordinate 150,230,318, forward strand.
CTGGCAGTATGTTATACTCCTGAATGCCTACTCAGTCTGTTTTACCAATCTAGGCTTCACCAAAACCCCGGTTACATCCTGGGAAGCCAAGTCTCCCCAACCCTAACCCTAATTTGAGTCTCAGGCCTCATTTCCTTTTGGGACTGAAACGTACTGCGGTCCACAGAGTGTACCAAATGTAAGTATGGAAGACATCTTGATGCCCCACTCAGTCTGATTCAGCAAGTTAGGCTTCACCAAGGACCCGTTTCCAACCTGGGAAGCCACATCTCCCCAACCCTAACCCTAACTTGAGACTTTACCTGATTTTCTTGTTGAAATGTAACAACCCCCCATCCTCATGTTCTACTAAAAGACAGTAGGCACACAATTCATTTTGCCCTCTCAGTCTGTTTCACCATGCTTGGCTTCAGCAACACCCTGTTTCCATTCTGGGAGGCCATGTCTCCTGACCGCTAACCCTAAGTTGGGTCTTAACCCTAATTTTTTCTTTGGACTGAAACATTTCCCTGTCCACATGGTGTACGAACTGGCAGTATGTTATACTCCGGATGGCCTACTCCGTCTGTTTTACCAATCTAGGCTTCGCCAAAACCCTGGTTACATCCTGGGAAGCCAAGTCTCCCCAACCCTAACCCTAATTTGAGTCTCAGGCCTAATTTCCTTTTTGGACTGAAACATACCGCCCTCCAGAGAGTGTACCAAATGTCAGTATGGAAGACATCTTGATGTCCCACTCAGTCTGATTCAGCAAGTTAGGCTTCACCAAGGACCCGTTTCCAACCTGGCAAGCCACATCTCCCCAACCCTAACCCTAACTTGAGACTTAACCTGATTTTCTTGTGCAAATGTAACAAACCCCCATCCTCATGTTCTACTAAAAGACAGTAGGCACACAATTCATTTTGCCCTCTCAGTCTGTTTCACCATGCTTGGCTTCAGCAACACCCTGTTTCCATTCTGGGAGGCCATGTCTCCCGACCGCTAACCCTAACTTGGGTCTTAACCCTAATTTTTTCTTTGGACTGAAACATTTCCCTGTCCACATGGTGTACGAACTGGCAGTATGTTATACTACGGATGGCCTACTCAGTCTGTTTTACCAATCTAGGCTTCGCCAAAACCCTGGTTACATCCTGGGAAGCCAAGTCTCCCCAACCCTAACCCTAATTTGAGTCTCAGGCCTCATTTCCTTTTGGGACTGAAACATACCGCCGTCCACAGAGTGTACCAAATGTCAGTATGGAAGACATCTTGATGTCCCACTCAGTCTGATTCAGCAAGTTAGGCTTCACCAAGGACCCGTTTCCAACCTGGCAAGCCACATCTCCCCAACCCTAACCCTAACTTGAGACTTAACCTGATTTTCTTGTGCAAATGTAACAAACCCCCATCCTCATGTTGTACTAAAAGACAGTAGGCACACAATTCCTTTGGCCCTCTCAGTCTGTTTCACCATGCTTGGCTTCAGCAACACCCTGTTTCCATTCTGGAAAGCCATGTCTCCTGACAGCTAACCCTAACTTGGGTCTTAACCCTAATTTTCTCTTTGGACTGAAACATTTCCCTGTCCACATGGTGTACTAACTGGCAGTATGTTATACTCCGGATGGCCTACTCAGTCTGTTTTACCAATCTAGGCTTCGCCAAAACCCTGGTTACATCCTGGGAAGCCAAATCTCCCCAACCCTAACCCTAATTTGAGTCTCAACCCTCATTTCCTTTTTGGACTGAAACATACCGCCGTCCACAGAGTGTACCAAATGTCAGTATGGAAGACATCTTGATGTCCCACTCAGTCTGATTCAGCAAGTTAGGCTTCACCAAGGACCCGTTTCCAACATGGGAAGCCACATCTCCCCAACCCTAACCCTAACTTGAGACTTAACCTGATTTTCTTGTGCAAATGTAACAAACCCCCATCCTCATGTTGTACTAAAAGACAGTAGGTACACAATTCCTTTGGCCCTCTCAGTCTGTTTCACCATGCTTGGCTTCAGCAACACCCTGTTTCCATTCTGGGAGGCCATGTCTCCTGACAGCTAACCCTAACTTGGGTCTTAACCCTAATTTTCTCTTTGGACTGAAACATTTCCCTGTCCACATGGGGTACTAACTGGCAGTATGTTATACTCCTGAATGCCTACTCAGTCTGTTTTACCAATCTAGGCTTCACCAAAACCCTGGTTACATCCTGGGAAGCCAAGTCTCCCCAACCCTAACCCTAATTTGAGTCTCAACCCTCATTTCCTTTTTGGACTGAAACATACCGCCGTCCACAGAGTGTACCAAATGTAAGTATGGAAGACATCTTGATGCCCCACTCAGTCTGATTCAGCAAGTTAGGCTTCACCAAGGACCCGTTTCCAACCTGGGAAGCCACATCTCCCCAACCCTAACCCTAACTTGAGACTTTACCTGATTTTCTTGTTGAAATGTAACAACACCCCATCCTCATGTTCTACTAAAAGACAGTAGGCACACAATTCATTTTGCCCTCTCAGTCTGTTTCACCATGCTTGGCTTCAGCAACACCCTGTTTCCATTCTGGGAGGCCATGTCTCCTGACCGCTAACCCTAAGTTGGGTCTTAACCCTAATTTTTTCTTTGGACTGAAACATTTCCCTGTCCACATGGTGTACTAACTGGCAGTATGTTATAATCCGGATGGCCTACTCAGTCTGTTTTACCAATCTAGGCTTCGCCAAAACCCTGGTTACATCCTGGGAAGCCAAGTCTCCCCAACCCTAACCCTAATTTGAGTCTCAGGCCTCATTTCCTTTTGGGACTGAAACATACCGCCCTCCAGAGAGTGTACCAAATGTCAGTATGGAAGACATCTTGATGTCCCACTCAGTCTGATTCAGCAAGTCAGGCTTCACCAAGGACCCGTTTCCAACCTGGGAAGCCACATCTCCACAACCCTAACCCTAACTTGAGACTTTACCTGATTTTCTTGTTGAAATGTAACAACCCCCCATCCTCATGTTCTACTAAAAGACAGTAGGCACACAATTCCTTTTGCCCTCTCAGTCTGTTTCACCATGCTTGGCTTCAGCAACACCCTGTTTCCATTCTGGGAGGCCATGTCTCCTGACCGCTAACCCTAACTTGGGTCTTAACCCTAATTTTTTCTTTGGACTGAAACATTTCCCTGTCCACATGGTGTACTAACTGGCAGTATGTTATACTCCGGATGGCCTACTCAGTCTGTTTTACCAATCTAGGCTTCGCCAAAACCCTGGTTACATCCTGGGAAGCCAAGTCTCCCCAACCCTAACCCTAATTTGAGTCTCAGGCCTCATTTCCTTTTTGGACTGAAACATACCGCCGTCCACAGAGTGTACCAAATGTCAGTATGGAAGACATCTTGATGTCCCACTCAGTCTGATTCAGCAAGTTAGGCTTCACCAAGGACCTGTTTCCAACCTGGGAAGCCACATCTCCCCAACCCTAACCCTAACTTGAGACTTTACCTGATTTTCTTGTGCAAATGTAACAAACCCCCATCCTCATGTTGTACTAAAAGACAGTAGGTACACAATTCCTTTGGCCCTCTCAGTCTGTTTCACCATGCTTGGCTTCAGCAACACCCTGTTTCCATTCTGGGAGGCCATGTCTCCTGACAGCTAACCCTAACTTGGGTCTTAACCCTAATTTTCTCTTTGGACTGAAACATTTCCCTGTCCACATGGTGTACTAACTGGCAGTATGTTATACTCCTGAATGCCTACTCAGTCTGTTTTACCAATCTAGGCTTCACCAAAACCCCGGTTACATCCTGGGAAGCCAAGTCTCCCCAACCCTAACCCTAATTTGAGTCTCAGGCCTCATTTCCTTTTGGGACTGAAACGTACTGCGGTCCACAGAGTGTACCAAATGTAAGTATGGAAGACATCTTGATGCCCCACTCAGTCTGATTCAGCAAGTTAGGCTTCACCAAGGACCCGTTTCCAACCTGGGAAGCCACATCTCCCCAACCCTAACCCTAACTTGAGACTTTACCTGATTTTCTTGTTGAAATGTAACAAACCCCCATCCTCATGTTCTACTAAAAGACAGTAGGCACACAATTCATTTTGCCCTCTCAGTCTGTTTCACCATGCTTGGCTTCAGCAACACCCTGTTTCCATTCTGGGAGGCCATGTCTCCTGACCGCTAACCCTAACTTGGGTCTTAACCCTAATTTTTTCTTTGGACTGAAACATTTCCCTGTCCACATGGTGTACGAACTGGCAGTATGTTATACTACGGATGGCCTACTCAGTCTGTTTTACCAATCTAGGCTTCGCCAAAACCCTGGTTACATCCTGGGAAGCCAAGTCTCCCCAACCCTAACCCTAATTTGAGTCTCAGGCCTAATTTCCTTTTTGGACTGAAACATACCGCCCTCCAGAGAGTGTACCAAATGTCAGTATGGAAGACATCTTGATGTCCCACTCAGTCTGATTCAGCAAGTTAGGCTTCACCAAGGACCCGTTTCCAACCTGGGAAGCCACATCTCCCCAACCCTAACCCTAACTTGATACTTTACCTGATTTTCTTGTTGAAATGTAACAACCCCCCATCCTCATGTTCTACTAAAAGACAGTAGGCACACAATTCATTTTGCCCTCTCAGTCTGTTTCACCATGCTTGGCTTCAGCAACACCCTGTTTCCATTCTGGGAGGCCATGACTCCCGACCGCTAACCCTAACTTGGGTCTTAACCCTAATTTTTTCTTTGGACTGAAACATTTCCCTGTCCACATGGTGTACGAACTGGCAGTATGTTATACTACGGATGGCCTACTCAGTCTGTTTTACAAATCTAGGCTTCGCCAAAACCCTGGTTACATCCTGGGAAGCCAAGTCTCCCCAACCCTAACCCTAATTTGAGTCTCAGGCCTAATTTCCTTTTTGGACTGAAACATACCGCCGTCCACAGAGTGTACCAAATGTCAGTATGGAAGACATCTTGATGTCCCACTCAGTCTGATTCAGCAAGTTAGGCTTCACCAAGGACCCGTTTCCAACCTGGGAAGCCACATCTCCCCAACCCTAACCCTATCTTGAGACTTAACCTGATTTTCTTGTTGAACTGTAACAACCCCCCATCCTCATGTTCTACTAAAAGACAGTAGGCACACAATTCCTTTTACCCTCTCAGTCTGTTTCACCATGCTTGGCTTCAGCAACACCCTGTTTCCATTCTGGGAAGCCATGTCTCCTGACAGCTAACCCTAACTTGGGTCTTAACCCTAATTTTCTCTTTGGACTGAAACATGTCCCTGTCCACATGGTGTACTCACTGGCAGTATGTTATACTCCGGATGGCCTACTCAGTCTGTTTTACCAATCTAGGCTTCGCCAAAACCCTGGTTACATCCTGGGAAGCCAAGTCTCCCCAACCCTAACCCTAATTTGAGTCTCAGGCCTCATTTCCTTTTGGGACTGAAACGTACTGCGGTCCACAGAGTGTACCAAATGTCAGTATGGAAGACATCTTGATGTCCCACTCAGTCTGATTCAGCAAGTTAGGCTTCACCAAGGACCCGTTTCCAACCTGGCAAGCCACATCTCCCCAACCCTAACCCTAACTTGAGACTTAACCTGATTTTCTTGTGCAAATGTAACAAACCCCCATCCTCATGTTGTACTAAAAGACAGTAGGCACACAATTCCTTTGGCCCTCTCAGTCTGTTTCACCATGCTTGGCTTCAGCAACACCCTGTTTCCATTCTGGGAAGCCATGTCTCCCGACAGCTAACCCTAACTTGGGTCTTAACCCTAATTTTCTCTTTGGACTGAAACATTTCCCTGTCCACATGGTGTACTCACTGGCAGTATGTTATACTCCGGATGGCCTACTCAGTCTGTTTTAGCAATCTAGGCTTCGCCAAAACCCTGGTTACATCCTGGGAAGCCAAATCTCCCCAACCCTAACCCTAATTTGAGTCTCAACCCTCATTTCCTTTTTGGACTGAAACATACCGCCGTCCACAGAGTGTACCAAATGTCAGTATGGAAGACATCTTGATGTCCCACTCAGTCTGATTCAGCAAGTTAGGCTTCACCAAGGACCCGTTTCCAACCTGGGAAGCCACATCTCCCCAACCCTAACCCTAACTTGAGACTTTACCTGATTTTCTTGTTGAAATGTAACAACCCCCCATCCTCATGTTCTACTAAAAGACAGTAGGCACACAATTCATTTTGCCCTCTCAGTCTGTTTCACCATGCTTGGCTTCAGCAACACCCTGTTTCCATTCTGGGAGGCCATGTCTCCTGACCGCTAACCCTAAGTTGGGTCTTAACCCTAATTTTTTCTTTGGACTGAAACATTTCCCTGTCCACATGGTGTACTAACTGGCAGTATGTTATAATCCGGATGGCCTACTCAGTCTGTTTTACCAATCTAGGCTTCGCCAAAACCCTGGTTACATCCTGGGAAGCCAAGTCTCCCCAACCCTAACCCTAATTTGAGTCTCAGGCCTCATTTCCTTTTGGGACTGAAACATACCGCCCTCCAGAGAGTGTACCAAATGTCAGTATGGAAGACATCTTGATGTCCCACTCAGTCTGATTCAGCAAGTTAGGCTTCACCAAGGACCCGTTTCCAACCTGGGAAGCCACATCTCCACAACCCTAACCCTAACTTGATACTTTACCTGATTTTCTTGTTGAAATGTAACAACCCCCCATCCTCATGTTCTACTAAAAGACAGTAGGCACACAATTCCTTTTGCCCTCTCAGTCTGTTTCACCATGCTTGGCTTCAGCAACACCCTGTTTCCATTCTGGGAGGCCATGTCTCCTGACCGCTAACCCTAACTTGGGTCTTAACCCTAATTTTCTCTTTGGACTGAAACATTTCCCTGTCCACATGGTGTACTAACTGGCAGTATGTTATACTCCGGATGGCCTACTCAGTCTGTTTTACCAATCTAGGCTTCGCCAAAACCCTGGTTACATCCTGGGAAGCCAAGTCTCCCCAACCCTAACCCTAATTTGAGTCTCAGGCCTCATTTCCTTTTGGGACTGAAACGTACTGCGGTCCACAGAGTGTACCAAATGTCAGTATGGAAGACATCTTGATGTCCCACTCAGTCTGATTCAGCAAGTTAGGCTTCACCAAGGACCCGTTTCCAACCTGGCAAGCCACATCTCCCCAACCCTAACCCTAACTTGAGACTTAACCTGATTTTCTTGTGCAAATGTAACAAACCCCCATCCTCATGTTGTACTAAAAGACAGTAGGCACACAATTCCTTTGGCCCTCTCAGTCTGTTTCACCATGCTTGGCTTCAGCAACACCCTGTTTCCATTCTGGGAAGCCATGTCTCCCGACAGCTAACCCTAACTTGGGTCTTAACCCTAATTTTCTCTTTGGACTGAAACATTTCCCTGTCCACATGGTGTACTCACTGGCAGTATGTTATACTCCGGATGGCCTACTCAGTCTGTTTTACCAATCTAGGCTTCGCCAAAACCCTGGTTACATCCTGGGAAGCCAAATCTCCCCAACCCTAACCCTAATTTGAGTCTCAACCCTCATTTCCTTTTTGGACTGAAACATACCGCCGTCCACAGAGTGTACCAAATGTCAGTATGGAAGACATCTTGATGTCCCACTCAGTCTGATTCAGCAAGTTAGGCTTCACCAAGGACCCGTTTCCAACCTGGGAAGCCACATCTCCCCAACCCTAACCCTAACTTGAGACTTTACCTGATTTTCTTGTTGAAATGTAACAACCCCCCATCCTCATGTTCTACTAAAAGACAGTAGGCACACAATTCATTTTGCCCTCTCAGTCTGTTTCACCATGCTTGGCTTCAGCAACACCCTGTTTCCATTCTGGGAGGCCATGTCTCCTGACCGCTAACCCTAAGTTGGGTCTTAACCCTAATTTTTTCTTTGGACTGAAACATTTCCCTGTCCACATGGTGTACTAACTGGCAGTATGTTATAATCCGGATGGCCTACTCAGTCTGTTTTACCAATCTAGGCTTCGCCAAAACCCTGGTTACATCCTGGGAAGCCAAGTCTCCCCAACCCTAACCCTAATTTGAGTCTCAGGCCTCATTTCCTTTTGGGACTGAAACATACCGCCCTCCAGAGAGTGTACCAAATGTCAGTATGGAAGACATCTTGATGTCCCACTCAGTCTGATTCAGCAAGTTAGGCTTCACCAAGGACCCGTTTCCAACCTGGGAAGCCACATCTCCCCAACCCTAACCCTAACTTGATACTTTACCTGATTTTCTTGTTGAAATGTAACAACCCCCCATCCTCATGTTGTACTAAAAGACAGTAGGCACACAATTCCTTTGGCCCTCTCAGTCTGTTTCACCATGCTTGGCTTCAGCAACACCCTGTTTCCATTCTGGGAGGCCATGTCTCCTGACCGCTAACCCTAACTTGGGTCTTAACCCTAATTTTTTCTTTGGACTGAAACATTTCCCTGTCCACATGGTGTACTAACTGGCAGTATGTTATACTCCGGATGGCCTACTCAGTCTGTTTTACCAATCTAGGCTTCGCCAAAACCCTGGTTACATCCTGGGAAGCCAAGTCTCCCCAACCCTAACCCTAATTTGAGTCTCAGGCCTCATTTCCTTTTTGGACTGAAACATACCGCCGTCCACAGAGTGTACCAAATGTCAGTATGGAAGACATCTTGATGTCCCACTCAGTCTGATTCAGCAAGTTAGGCTTCACCAAGGACCCGTTTCCAACCTGGGAAGCCACATCTCCCCAACCCTAACCCTAACTTGAGACTTTACCTGATTTTCTTGTGCAAATGTAACAAACCCCCATCCTCATGTTGTACTAAAAGACAGTAGTTACACAATTCCTTTGGCCCTCTCAGTCTGTTTCACCATGCTTGGCTTCAGCAACACCCTGTTTCCATTCTGGGAGGCCATGTCTCCTGACAGCTAACCCTAACTTGGGTCTTAACCCTAATTTTCTCTTTGGACTGAAACATTTCCCTGTCCACATGGTGTACTAACTGGCAGTATGTTATACTCCTGAATGCCTACTCAGTCTGTTTTACCAATCTAGGCTTCACCAAAACCCTGGTTACATCCTGGGAAGCCAAGTCTCCCCAACCCTAACCCTAATTTGAATCTCAACCCTCATTTCCTTTTTGGACTGAAACATACCGCCGTCCACAGATTGTGCCAAATGTAAGTATGGAAGACATCTTGATGCCCCACTCAGTCTGATTCAGGAAGTTAAGCTTCACCAAGGACCCGTTTCCAACCTGGGAAGCCACATCTCCCCAACCCTAACCCTAACTTGAGACTTAACCTGATTTTCTTGTGCAAATGTAACAAACCCCCATCCTCATGTTGTACTAAAAGACAGTAGGCACACAATTCCTTTGGCCCTCTCAGTCTGTTTCACCATGCTTGGCTTCAGCAACACCCTGTTTCCATTCTGGGAAGCCATGTCTCCTGACAGCTAACCCTAACTTGGGTCTTAACCCTAATTTTCTCTTTGGACTGAAACATTTCCCTGTCCACATGGTGTACTAACTGGCAGTATGTTATACTCCTGAATGCCTACTCAGTCTGTTTTACCAATCTAGGCTTCACCAAAACCCCGGTTACATCCTGGGAAGCCAAGTCTCCCCAACCCTAACCCTAATTTGAGTCTCAGGCCTCATTTCCTTTTGGGACTGAAACGTACTGCGGTCCACAGAGTGTACCAAATGTAAGTATGGAAGACAGCTTGATGCCCCACTCAGTCTGATTCAGCAAGTTAGGCTTCACCAAGGACCCGTTTCCAACCTGGGAAGCCACATCTCCCCAACCCTAACCCTAACTTGAGACTTTACCTGATTTTCTTGTTGAAATGTAACAAACCCCCATCCTCATGTTCTACTAAAAGACAGTAGGCACACAATTCATTTTGCCCTCTCAGTCTGTTTCACCATGCTTGGCTTCAGCAACACCCTGTTTCCATTCTGGGAGGCCATGTCTCCTGACCGCTAACCCTAACTTGGGTCTTAACCCTAATTTTTTCTTTGGACTGAAACATTTCCCTGTCCACATGGTGTACGAACTGGCAGTATGTTATACTACGGATGGCCTACTCAGTCTGTTTTACCAATCTAGGCTTCGCCAAAACCCTGGTTACATCCTGGGAAGCCAAGTCTCCCCAACCCTAACCCTAATTTGAGTCTCAGGCCTAATTTCCTTTTTGGACTGAAACATACCGCCCTCCAGAGAGTGTACCAAATGTCAGTATGGAAGACATCTTGATGTCCCACTCAGTCTGATTCAGCAAGTTAGGCTTCACCAAGGACCCGTTTCCAACCTGGGAAGCCACATCTCCCCAACCCTAACCCTAACTTGATACTTTACCTGATTTTCTTGTTGAAATGTAACAACCCCCCATCCTCATGTTCTACTAAAAGACAGTAGGCACACAATTCATTTTGCCCTCTCAGTCTGTTTCACCATGCTTGGCTTCAGCAACACCCTGTTTCCATTCTGGGAGGCCATGACTCCCGACCGCTAACCCTAACTTGGGTCTTAACCCTAATTTTTTCTTTGGACTGAAACATTTCCCTGTCCACATGGTGTACGAACTGGCAGTATGTTATACTACGGATGGCCTACTCAGTCTGTTTTACCAATCTAGGCTTCGCCAAAACCCTGGTTACATCCTGGGAAGCCAAGTCTCCCCAACCCTAACCCTAATTTGAGTCTCAGGCCTAATTTCCTTTTTGGACTGAAACATACCGCCGTCCACAGAGTGTACCAAATGTCAGTATGGAAGACATCTTGATGTCCCACTCAGTCTGATTCAGCAAGTTAGGCTTCACCAAGGACCCGTTTCCAACCTGGGAAGCCACATCTCCCCAACCCTAACCCTATCTTGAGACTTAACCTGATTTTCTTGTTGAACTGTAACAACCCCCCATCCTCATGTTCTACTAAAAGACAGTAGGCACACAATTCCTTTTACCCTCTCAGTCTGTTTCACCATGCTTGGCTTCAGCAACACCCTGTTTCCATTCTGGGAAGCCATGTCTCCTGACAGCTAACCCTAACTTGGGTCTTAACCCTAATTTTCTCTTTGGACTGAAACATGTCCCTGTCAACATGGTGTACTCACTGGCAGTATGTTATACTCCGGATGGCCTACTCAGTCTGTTTTACCAATCTAGGCTTCGCCAAAACCCTGGTTACATCCTGGGAAGCCAAGTCTCCCCAACCCTAACCCTAATTTGAGTCTCAGGCCTCATTTCCTTTTGGGACTGAAACATACCGCCGTCCACAGAGTGTACCAAATGTCAGTATGGAAGACATCTTGATGTCCCACTCAGTCTGATTCAGCAAGTTAGGCTTCACCAAGGACCCGTTTCCAACCTGGCAAGCCACATCTCCCCAACCCTAACCCTAACTTGAGACTTAACCTGATTTTCTTGTGCTAATGTAACAAACCCCCATCCTCATGTTGTATTAAAAGACAGTAGGCACACAATTCCTTTGGCCCTCTCAGTCTGTTTCACCATGCTTGGCTTCAGCAACACCCTGTTTCCATTCTGGAAAGCCATGTCTCCTGACAGCTAACCCTAACTTGGGTCTTAACCCTAATTTTCTCTTTGGACTGAAACATTTCCCTGTCCACATGGTGTACTAACTGGCAGTATGTTATACTCCGGATGGCCTACTCAGTCTGTTTTACCAATCTAGGCTTCGCCAAAACCCTGGTTACATCCTGGGAAGCCAAGTCTCCCCAACCCTAACCCTAATTTGAGTCTCAGGCCTCATTTCCTTTTGGGACTGAAACGTACTGCGGTCCACAGAGTGTACCAAATGTCAGTATGGAAGACATCTTGATGTCCCACTCAGTCTGATTCAGCAAGTTAGGCTTCACCAAGGACCCGTTTCCAACCTGGCAAGCCACATCTCCCCAACCCTAACCCTAACTTGAGACTTAACCTGATTTTCTTGTGCAAATGTAACAAACCCCCATCCTCATGTTGTACTAAAAGACAGTAGGCACACAATTCCTTTGGCCCTCTCAGTCTGTTTCACCATGCTTGGCTTCAGCAACACCCTGTTTCCATTCTGGGAAGCCATGTCTCCCGACAGCTAACCCTAACTTGGGTCTTAACCCTAATTTTCTCTTTGGACTGAAACATTTCCCTGTCCACATGGTGTACCCACTGGCAGTATGTTATACTCCGGATGGCCTACTCAGTCTGTTTTACCAATCTAGGCTTCGCCAAAACCCTGGTTACATCCTGGGAAGCCAAATCTCCCCAACCCTAACCCTAATTTGAGTCTCAACCCTCATTTCCTTTTTGGACTGAAACATACCGCCGTCCACAGAGTGTAGCAAATGTCAGTATGGAAGACATCTTGATGTCCCACTCAGTCTGATTCAGCAAGTTAGGCTTCACCAAGGACCCGTTTCCAACCTGGGAAGCCACATCTCCCCAACCCTAACCCTAACTTGAGACTTAACCTGATTTTCTTGTGCAAATGTAACAAACCCCCATCCTCATGTTGTACTAAAAGACAGTAGGCACACAATTCCTTTGGCCCTCTCAGTCTGTTTCACCATGCTTGGCTTCAGCAACACCCTGTTTCCATTCTGGGAAGCCATGTCTCCTGACAGCTAACCCTAACTTGGGTCTTAACCCTAATTTTCTCTTTGGACTGAAACATTTCCCTGTCCACATGGTGTACGAACTGGCAGTATGTTATACTACGGATGGCCTACTCAGTCTGTTTTACAAATCTAGGCTTCGCCAAAACCCTGGTTACATCCTGGGAAGCCAAGTCTCCCCAACCCTAACCCTAATTTGAGTCTCAGGCCTAATTTCCTTTTTGGACTGAAACATGCCGCCGTCCACAGAGTGTACCAAATGTCAGTATGGAAGACATCTTGATGTCCCACTCAGTCTGATTCAGCAAGTTAGGCTTCACCAAGGACCCGTTTCCAACCTGGGAAGCCACATCTCCCCAACCCTAACCCTAACTTGAGACTTTACCTGATTTTCTTGTGCAAATGTAACAAACCCCCATCCTCATGTTGTACTAAAAGACAGTAGGCACACAATTCCTTTGGCCCTCTCAGTCTGTTTCACCATGCTTGGCTTCAGCAACACCCTGTTTCCATTCTGGGAAGCCATGTCTCCTGACAGCTAACCCTAACTTGGGTCTTAACCCTAATTTTCTCTTTGGACTGAAACATTTCCCTGTCCACATGGTGTACTAACTGGCAGTATGTTATACTCCTGAATGCCTACTCAGTCTGTTTTACCAATCTAGGCTTCACCAAAACCCCGGTTACATCCTGGGAAGCCAAGTCTCCCCAACCCTAACCCTAATTTGAGTCTCAGGCCTCATTTCCTTTTGGGACTGAAACGTACTGCTGTCCACAGAGTGTACCAAATGTAAGTATGGAAGACATCTTGATGCCCCACTCAGTCTGATTCAGCAAGTTAGGCTTCACCAAGGACCCGTTTCCAACCTGGGAAGCCACATCTCCCCAACCCTAACCCTAACTTGAGACTTTACCTGATTTTCTTGTTGAAATGTAACAACCCCCCATCCTCATGTTCTACTAAAAGACAGTAGGCACACAATTCATTTTGCCCTCTCAGTCTGTTTCACCATGCTTGGCTTCAGCAACACCCTGTTTCCATTCTGGGAGGCCATGTCTCCTGACCGCTAACCCTAAGTTGGGTCTTAACCCTAATTTTTTCTTTGGACTGAAACATTTCCCTGTCCACATGGTGTACTAACTGGCAGTATGTTATAATCCGGATGGCCTACTCAGTCTGTTTTACCAATCTAGGCTTCGCCAAAACCCTGGTTACATCCTGGGAAGCCAAGTCTCCCCAACCCTAACCCTAATTTGAGTCTCAGGCCTCATTTCCTTTTGGGACTGAAACATACCGCCCTCCAGAGAGTGTACCAAATGTCAGTATGGAAGACATCTTGATGTCCCACTCAGTCTGATTCAGCAAGTTAGGCTTCACCAAGGACCCGTTTCCAACCTGGGAAGCCACATCTCCACAACCCTAACCCTAACTTGATACTTTACCTGATTTTCTTGTTGAAATGTAACAACCCCCCATCCTCATGTTCTACTAAAAGACAGTAGGCACACAATTCCTTTTGCCCTCTCAGTCTGTTTCACCATGCTTGGCTTCAGCAACACCCTGTTTCCATTCTGGGAGGCCATGTCTCCTGACCGCTAACCCTAACTTGGGTCTTAACCCTAATTTTCTCTTTGGACTGAAACATTTCCCTGTCCACATGGTGTACTAACTGGCAGTATGTTATACTCCGGATGGCCTACTCAGTCTGTTTTACCAATCTAGGCTTCGCCAAAACCCTGGTTACATCCTGGGAAGCCAAGTCTCCCCAACCCTAACCCTAATTTGAGTCTCAGGCCTCATTTCCTTTTGGGACTGAAACGTACTGCGGTCCACAGAGTGTACCAAATGTCAGTATGGAAGACATCTTGATGTCCCACTCAGTCTGATTCAGCAAGTTAGGCTTCACCAAGGACCCGTTTCCAACCTGGCAAGCCACATCTCCCCAACCCTAACCCTAACTTGAGACTTAACCTGATTTTCTTGTGCAAATGTAACAAACCCCCATCCTCATGTTGTACTAAAAGACAGTAGGCACACAATTCCTTTGGCCCTCTCAGTCTGTTTCACCATGCTTGGCTTCAGCAACACCCTGTTTCCATTCTGGGAAGCCATGTCTCCCGACAGCTAACCCTAACTTGGGTCTTAACCCTAATTTTCTCTTTGGACTGAAACATTTCCCTGTCCACATGGTGTACTCACTGGCAGTATGTTATACTCCGGATGGCCTACTCAGTCTGTTTTACCAATCTAGGCTTCGCCAAAACCCTGGTTACATCCTGGGAAGCCAAATCTCCCCAACCCTAACCCTAATTTGAGTCTCAACCCTCATTTCCTTTTTGGACTGAAACATACCGCCGTCCACAGAGTGTACCAAATGTCAGTATGGAAGACATCTTGATGTCCCACTCAGTCTGATTCAGCAAGTTAGGCTTCACCAAGGACCCGTTTCCAACCTGGGAAGCCACATCTCCCCAACCCTAACCCTAACTTGAGACTTTACCTGATTTTCTTGTTGAAATGTAACAACCCCCCATCCTCATGTTCTACTAAAAGACAGTAGGCACACAATTCATTTTGCCCTCTCAGTCTGTTTCACCATGCTTGGCTTCAGCAACACCCTGTTTCCATTCTGGGAGGCCATGTCTCCTGACCGCTAACCCTAAGTTGGGTCTTAACCCTAATTTTTTCTTTGGACTGAAACATTTCCCTGTCCACATGGTGTACTAACTGGCAGTATGTTATAATCCGGATGGCCTACTCAGTCTGTTTTACCAATCTAGGCTTCGCCAAAACCCTGGTTACATCCTGGGAAGCCAAGTCTCCCCAACCCTAACCCTAATTTGAGTCTCAGGCCTCATTTCCTTTTGGGACTGAAACATACCGCCCTCCAGAGAGTGTACCAAATGTCAGTATGGAAGACATCTTGATGTCCCACTCAGTCTGATTCAGCAAGTTAGGCTTCACCAAGGACCCGTTTCCAACCTGGGAAGCCACATCTCCCCAACCCTAACCCTAACTTGATACTTTACCTGATTTTCTTGTTGAAATGTAACAACCCCCCATCCTCATGTTGTACTAAAAGACAGTAGGCACACAATTCCTTTGGCCCTCTCAGTCTGTTTCACCATGCTTGGCTTCAGCAACACCCTGTTTCCATTCTGGGAGGCCATGTCTCCTGACCGCTAACCCTAACTTGGGTCTTAACCCTAATTTTTTCTTTGGACTGAAACATTTCCCTGTCCACATGGTGTACTAACTGGCAGTATGTTATACTCCGGATGGCCTACTCAGTCTGTTTTACCAATCTAGGCTTCGCCAAAACCCTGGTTACATCCTGGGAAGCCAAGTCTCCCCAACCCTAACCCTAATTTGAGTCTCAGGCCTCATTTCCTTTTTGGACTGAAACATACCGCCGTCCACAGAGTGTACCAAATGTCAGTATGGAAGACATCTTGATGTCCCACTCAGTCTGATTCAGCAAGTTAGGCTTCACCAAGGACCCGTTTCCAACCTGGGAAGCCACATCTCCCCAACCCTAACCCTAACTTGAGACTTTACCTGATTTTCTTGTGCAAATGTAACAAACCCCCATCCTCATGTTGTACTAAAAGACAGTAGTTACACAATTCCTTTGGCCCTCTCAGTCTGTTTCACCATGCTTGGCTTCAGCAACACCCTGTTTCCATTCTGGGAGGCCATGTCTCCTGACAGCTAACCCTAACTTGGGTCTTAACCCTAATTTTCTCTTTGGACTGAAACATTTCCCTGTCCACATGGTGTACTAACTGGCAGTATGTTATACTCCTGAATGCCTACTCAGTCTGTTTTACCAATCTAGGCTTCACCAAAACCCTGGTTACATCCTGGGAAGCCAAGTCTCCCCAACCCTAACCCTAATTTGAATCTCAACCCTCATTTCCTTTTTGGACTGAAACATACCGCCGTCCACAGATTGTGCCAAATGTAAGTATGGAAGACATCTTGATGCCCCACTCAGTCTGATTCAGGAAGTTAAGCTTCACCAAGGACCCGTTTCCAACCTGGGAAGCCACATCTCCCCAACCCTAACCCTAACTTGAGACTTAACCTGATTTTCTTGTGCAAATGTAACAAACCCCCATCCTCATGTTGTACTAAAAGACAGTAGGCACACAATTCCTTTGGCCCTCTCAGTCTGTTTCACCATGCTTGGCTTCAGCAACACCCTGTTTCCATTCTGGGAAGCCATGTCTCCTGACAGCTAACCCTAACTTGGGTCTTAACCCTAATTTTCTCTTTGGACTGAAACATTTCCCTGTCCACATGGTGTACTAACTGGCAGTATGTTATACTCCTGAATGCCTACTCAGTCTGTTTTACCAATCTAGGCTTCACCAAAACCCCGGTTACATCCTGGGAAGCCAAGTCTCCCCAACCCTAACCCTAATTTGAGTCTCAGGCCTCATTTCCTTTTGGGACTGAAACGTACTGCGGTCCACAGAGTGTACCAAATGTAAGTATGGAAGACAGCTTGATGCCCCACTCAGTCTGATTCAGCAAGTTAGGCTTCACCAAGGACCCGTTTCCAACCTGGGAAGCCACATCTCCCCAACCCTAACCCTAACTTGAGACTTTACCTGATTTTCTTGTTGAAATGTAACAAACCCCCATCCTCATGTTCTACTAAAAGACAGTAGGCACACAATTCATTTTGCCCTCTCAGTCTGTTTCACCATGCTTGGCTTCAGCAACACCCTGTTTCCATTCTGGGAGGCCATGTCTCCTGACCGCTAACCCTAACTTGGGTCTTAACCCTAATTTTTTCTTTGGACTGAAACATTTCCCTGTCCACATGGTGTACGAACTGGCAGTATGTTATACTACGGATGGCCTACTCAGTCTGTTTTACCAATCTAGGCTTCGCCAAAACCCTGGTTACATCCTGGGAAGCCAAGTCTCCCCAACCCTAACCCTAATTTGAGTCTCAGGCCTAATTTCCTTTTTGGACTGAAACATACCGCCCTCCAGAGAGTGTACCAAATGTCAGTATGGAAGACATCTTGATGTCCCACTCAGTCTGATTCAGCAAGTTAGGCTTCACCAAGGACCCGTTTCCAACCTGGGAAGCCACATCTCCCCAACCCTAACCCTAACTTGATACTTTACCTGATTTTCTTGTTGAAATGTAACAACCCCCCATCCTCATGTTCTACTAAAAGACAGTAGGCACACAATTCATTTTGCCCTCTCAGTCTGTTTCACCATGCTTGGCTTCAGCAACACCCTGTTTCCATTCTGGGAGGCCATGACTCCCGACCGCTAACCCTAACTTGGGTCTTAACCCTAATTTTTTCTTTGGACTGAAACATTTCCCTGTCCACATGGTGTACGAACTGGCAGTATGTTATACTACGGATGGCCTACTCAGTCTGTTTTACCAATCTAGGCTTCGCCAAAACCCTGGTTACATCCTGGGAAGCCAAGTCTCCCCAACCCTAACCCTAATTTGAGTCTCAGGCCTAATTTCCTTTTTGGACTGAAACATACCGCCGTCCACAGAGTGTACCAAATGTCAGTATGGAAGACATCTTGATGTCCCACTCAGTCTGATTCAGCAAGTTAGGCTTCACCAAGGACCCGTTTCCAACCTGGGAAGCCACATCTCCCCAACCCTAACCCTATCTTGAGACTTAACCTGATTTTCTTGTTGAACTGTAACAACCCCCCATCCTCATGTTCTACTAAAAGACAGTAGGCACACAATTCCTTTTACCCTCTCAGTCTGTTTCACCATGCTTGGCTTCAGCAACACCCTGTTTCCATTCTGGGAAGCCATGTCTCCTGACAGCTAACCCTAACTTGGGTCTTAACCCTAATTTTCTCTTTGGACTGAAACATGTCCCTGTCAACATGGTGTACTCACTGGCAGTATGTTATACTCCGGATGGCCTACTCAGTCTGTTTTACCAATCTAGGCTTCGCCAAAACCCTGGTTACATCCTGGGAAGCCAAGTCTCCCCAACCCTAACCCTAATTTGAGTCTCAGGCCTCATTTCCTTTTGGGACTGAAACATACCGCCGTCCACAGAGTGTACCAAATGTCAGTATGGAAGACATCTTGATGTCCCACTCAGTCTGATTCAGCAAGTTAGGCTTCACCAAGGACCCGTTTCCAACCTGGCAAGCCACATCTCCCCAACCCTAACCCTAACTTGAGACTTAACCTGATTTTCTTGTGCTAATGTAACAAACCCCCATCCTCATGTTGTATTAAAAGACAGTAGGCACACAATTCCTTTGGCCCTCTCAGTCTGTTTCACCATGCTTGGCTTCAGCAACACCCTGTTTCCATTCTGGAAAGCCATGTCTCCTGACAGCTAACCCTAACTTGGGTCTTAACCCTAATTTTCTCTTTGGACTGAAACATTTCCCTGTCCACATGGTGTACTAACTGGCAGTATGTTATACTCCGGATGGCCTACTCAGTCTGTTTTACCAATCTAGGCTTCGCCAAAACCCTGGTTACATCCTGGGAAGCCAAGTCTCCCCAACCCTAACCCTAATTTGAGTCTCAGGCCTCATTTCCTTTTGGGACTGAAACGTACTGCGGTCCACAGAGTGTACCAAATGTCAGTATGGAAGACATCTTGATGTCCCACTCAGTCTGATTCAGCAAGTTAGGCTTCACCAAGGACCCGTTTCCAACCTGGCAAGCCACATCTCCCCAACCCTAACCCTAACTTGAGACTTAACCTGATTTTCTTGTGCAAATGTAACAAACCCCCATCCTCATGTTGTACTAAAAGACAGTAGGCACACAATTCCTTTGGCCCTCTCAGTCTGTTTCACCATGCTTGGCTTCAGCAACACCCTGTTTCCATTCTGGGAAGCCATGTCTCCCGACAGCTAACCCTAACTTGGGTCTTAACCCTAATTTTCTCTTTGGACTGAAACATTTCCCTGTCCACATGGTGTACCCACTGGCAGTATGTTATACTCCGGATGGCCTACTCAGTCTGTTTTACCAATCTAGGCTTCGCCAAAACCCTGGTTACATCCTGGGAAGCCAAATCTCCCCAACCCTAACCCTAATTTGAGTCTCAACCCTCATTTCCTTTTTGGACTGAAACATACCGCCGTCCACAGAGTGTAGCAAATGTCAGTATGGAAGACATCTTGATGTCCCACTCAGTCTGATTCAGCAAGTTAGGCTTCACCAAGGACCCGTTTCCAACCTGGGAAGCCACATCTCCCCAACCCTAACCCTAACTTGAGACTTAACCTGATTTTCTTGTGCAAATGTAACAAACCCCCATCCTCATGTTGTACTAAAAGACAGTAGGCACACAATTCCTTTGGCCCTCTCAGTCTGTTTCACCATGCTTGGCTTCAGCAACACCCTGTTTCCATTCTGGGAAGCCATGTCTCCTGACAGCTAACCCTAACTTGGGTCTTAACCCTAATTTTCTCTTTGGACTGAAACATTTCCCTGTCCACATGGTGTACGAACTGGCAGTATGTTATACTACGGATGGCCTACTCAGTCTGTTTTACAAATCTAGGCTTCGCCAAAACCCTGGTTACATCCTGGGAAGCCAAGTCTCCCCAACCCTAACCCTAATTTGAGTCTCAGGCCTAATTTCCTTTTTGGACTGAAACATGCCGCCGTCCACAGAGTGTACCAAATGTCAGTATGGAAGACATCTTGATGTCCCACTCAGTCTGATTCAGCAAGTTAGGCTTCACCAAGGACCCGTTTCCAACCTGGGAAGCCACATCTCCCCAACCCTAACCCTAACTTGAGACTTTACCTGATTTTCTTGTGCAAATGTAACAAACCCCCATCCTCATGTTGTACTAAAAGACAGTAGGCACACAATTCCTTTGGCCCTCTCAGTCTGTTTCACCATGCTTGGCTTCAGCAACACCCTGTTTCCATTCTGGGAAGCCATGTCTCCTGACAGCTAACCCTAACTTGGGTCTTAACCCTAATTTTCTCTTTGGACTGAAACATTTCCCTGTCCACATGGTGTACTAACTGGCAGTATGTTATACTCCTGAATGCCTACTCAGTCTGTTTTACCAATCTAGGCTTCACCAAAACCCCGGTTACATCCTGGGAAGCCAAGTCTCCCCAACCCTAACCCTAATTTGAGTCTCAGGCCTCATTTCCTTTTGGGACTGAAACGTACTGCTGTCCACAGAGTGTACCAAATGTAAGTATGGAAGACATCTTGATGCCCCACTCAGTCTGATTCAGCAAGTTAGGCTTCACCAAGGACCCGTTTCCAACCTGGGAAGCCACATCTCCCCAACCCTAACCCTAACTTGAGACTTTACCTGATTTTCTTGTTGAAATGTAACAACCCCCCATCCTCATGTTCTACTAAAAGACAGTAGGCACACAATTCATTTTGCCCTCTCAGTCTGTTTCACCATGCTTGGCTTCAGCAACACCCTGTTTCCATTCTGGGAGGCCATGTCTCCTGACCGCTAACCCTAAGTTGGGTCTTAACCCTAATTTTTTCTTTGGACTGAAACATTTCCCTGTCCACATGGTGTACTAACTGGCAGTATGTTATACTCCGGATGGCCTACTCAGTCTGTTTTACCAATCTAGGCTTCGCCAAAACCCTGGTTACATCCTGGGAAGCCAAGTCTCCCCAACCCTAACCCTAATTTGAGTCTCAGGCCTCATTTCCTTTTTGGACTGAAACATACCGCCCTCCAGAGAGTGTACCAAATGTCAGTATGGAAGACATCTTGATGTCCCACTCAGTCTGATTCAGCAAGTTAGGCTTCACCAAGGACCCGTTTCCAACCTGGGAAGCCACATCTCCCCAACCCTAACCCTAACTTGATACTGTACCTGATTTTCTTGTTGAAATGTAACAACCCCCCATCCTCATGTTCTACTAAAAGACAGTAGGCACACAATTCCTTTTGCCCTCTCAGTCTGTTTCACCATGCTTGGCTTCAGCAACACCCTGTTTCCATTCTGGGAGGCCATGTCTCCTGACCGCTAACCCTAACTTGGGTCTTAACCCTAATTTTTTCTTTGGACTGAAACATTTCCCTGTCCACATGGTGTACGAACTGGCAGTATGTTATACTACGGATGGCCTACTCAGTCTGTTTTACCAATCTAGGCTTCGCCAAAACCCTGGTTACATCCTGGGAAGCCAAGTCTCCCCAACCCTAACCCTAATTTGAGTCTCAGGCCTCATTTCCTTTTTGGACTGAAACATACCGCCGTCCACAGAGTGTACCAAATGTCAGTATGGAAGACATCTTGATGTCCCACTCAGTCTGATTCAGCAAGTTAGGCTTCACCAAGGACCCGTTTCCAACCTGGGAAGCCACATCTCCCCAACCCTAACCCTAACTTGAGACTTTACCTGATTTTCTTGTGCAAATGTAACAAACCCCCATCCTCATGTTGTACTAAAAGACAGTAGGTACACAATTCCTTTGGCCCTCTCAGTCTGTTTCACCATGCTTGGCTTCAGCAACACCCTGTTTCCATTCTGGGAGGCCATGTCTCCTGACAGCTAACCCTAACTTGGGTCTTAACCCTAATTTTCTCTTTGGACTGAAACATTTCCCTGTCCACATGGTGTACTAACTGGCAGTATGTTATACTCCTGAATGCCTACTCAGTCTGTTTTACCAATCTAGGCTTCACCAAAACCCTGGTTACATCCTGGGAAGCCAAGTCTCCCCAACCCTAACCCTAATTTGAATCTCAACCCTCATTTCCTTTTTGGACTGAAACATACCGCCGTCCACAGATTGTGCCAAATGTAAGTATGGAAGACATCTTGATGCCCCACTCAGTCTGATTCAGGAAGTTAAGCTTCACCAAGGACCCGTTTCCAACCTGGGAAGCCACATCTCCCCAACCCTAACCCTAACTTGAGACTTAACCTGATTTTCTTGTGCAAATGTAACAAACCCCCATCCTCATGTTGTACTAAAAGACAGTAGGCACACAATTCCTTTGGCCCTCTCAGTCTGTTTCACCATGCTTGGCTTCAGCAACACCCTGTTTCCATTCTGGGAAGCCATGTCTCCTGACAGCTAACCCTAACTTGGGTCTTAACCCTAATTTTCTCTTTGGACTGAAACATTTCCCTGTCCACATGGTGTACTAACTGGCAGTATGTTATACTCCTGAATGCCTACTCAGTCTGTTTTACCAATCTAGGCTTCACCAAAACCCCGGTTACATCCTGGGAAGCCAAGTCTCCCCAACCCTAACCCTAATTTGAGTCTCAGGCCTCATTTCCTTTTGGGACTGAAACGTACTGCGGTCCACAGAGTGTACCAAATGTAAGTATGGAAGACATCTTGATGCCCCACTCAGTCTGATTCAGCAAGTTAGGCTTCACCAAGGACCCGTTTCCAACCTGGGAAGCCACATCTCCCCAACCCTAACCCTAACTTGAGACTTTACCTGATTTTCTTGTTGAAATGTAACAACCCCCCATCCTCATGTTCTACTAAAAGACAGTAGGCACACAATTCATTTTGCCCTCTCAGTCTGTTTCACCATGCTTGGCTTCAGCAACACCCTGTTTCCATTCTGGGAGGCCATGTCTCCTGACCGCTAACCCTAAGTTGGGTCTTAACCCTAATTTTTTCTTTGGACTGAAACATTTCCCTGTCCACATGGTGTACGAACTGGCAGTATGTTATACTCCGGATGGCCTACTCCGTCTGTTTTACCAATCTAGGCTTCGCCAAAACCCTGGTTACATCCTGGGAAGCCAAGTCTCCCCAACCCTAACCCTAATTTGAGTCTCAGGCCTAATTTCCTTTTTGGACTGAAACATACCGCCCTCCAGAGAGTGTACCAAATGTCAGTATGGAAGACATCTTGATGTCCCACTCAGTCTGATTCAGCAAGTTAGGCTTCACCAAGGACCCGTTTCCAACCTGGCAAGCCACATCTCCCCAACCCTAACCCTAACTTGAGACTTAACCTGATTTTCTTGTGCAAATGTAACAAACCCCCATCCTCATGTTGTACTAAAAGACAGTAGGCACACAATTCCTTTGGCCCTCTCAGTCTGTTTCACCATGCTTGGCTTCAGCAACACCCTGTTTCCATTCTGGGAAGCCATGTCTCCCGACAGCTAACCCTAACTTGGGTCTTAACCCTAATTTTCTCTTTGGACTGAAACATTTCCCTGTCCACATGGTGTACTCACTGGCAGTATGTTATACTCCGGATGGCCTACTCAGTCTGTTTTACCAATCTAGGCTTCGCCAAAACCCTGGTTACATCCTGGGAAGCCAAATCTCCCCAACCCTAACCCTAATTTGAGTCTCAACCCTCATTTCCTTTTTGGACTGAAACATACCGCCGTCCACAGAGTGTACCAAATGTCAGTATGGAAGACATCTTGATGTCCCACTCAGTCTGATTCAGCAAGTTAGGCTTCACCAAGGACCCGTTTCCAACCTGGGAAGCCACATCTCCCCAACCCTAACCCTAACTTGAGACTTAACCTGATTTTCTTGTGCAAATGTAACAAACCCCCATCCTCATGTTGTACTAAAAGACAGTAGGCACACAATTCCTTTGGCCCTCTCAGTCTGTTTCACCATGCTTGGCTTCAGCAACACCCTGTTTCCATTCTGGGAAGCCATGTCTCCTGACAGCTAACCCTAACTTGGGTCTTAACCCTAATTTTCTCTTTGGACTGAAACATTTCCCTGTCCACATGGTGTACGAACTGGCAGTATGTTATACTACGGATGGCCTACTCAGTCTGTTTTACAAATCTAGGCTTCGCCAAAACCCTGGTTACATCCTGGGAAGCCAAGTCTCCCCAACCCTAACCCTAATTTGAGTCTCAGGCCTAATTTCCTTTTTGGACTGAAACATGCCGCCGTCCACAGAGTGTACCAAATGTCAGTATGGAAGACATCTTGATGTCCCACTCAGTCTGATTCAGCAAGTTAGGCTTCACCAAGGACCCGTTTCCAACCTGGGAAGCCACATCTCCCCAACCCTAACCCTAACTTGAGACTTTACCTGATTTTCTTGTGCAAATGTAACAAACCCCCATCCTCATGTTGTACTAAAAGACAGTAGGCACACAATTCCTTTGGCCCTCTCAGTCTGTTTCATCATGCTTGGCTTCAGCAACACCCTGTTTCCATTCTGGGAAGCCATGTCTCCTGACAGCTAACCCTAACTTGGGTCTTAACCCTAATTTTCTCTTTGGACTGAAACATTTCCCTGTCCACATGGTGTACTAACTGGCAGTATGTTATACTCCTGAATGCCTACTCAGTCTGTTTTACCAATCTAGGCTTCACCAAAACCCCGGTTACATCCTGGGAAGCCAAGTCTCCCCAACCCTAACCCTAATTTGAGTCTCAGGCCTCATTTCCTTTTGGGACTGAAACGTACTGCTGTCCACAGAGTGTACCAAATGTAAGTATGGAAGACATCTTGATGCCCCACTCAGTCTGATTCAGCAAGTTAGGCTTCACCAAGGACCCGTTTCCAACCTGGGAAGCCACATCTCCCCAACCCTAACCCTAACTTGAGACTTTACCTGATTTTCTTGTGCAAATGTAACAAACCCCCATCCTCATGTTGTACTAAAAGACAGTAGGCACACAATTCCTTTGGCCCTCTCAGTCTGTTTCATCATGCTTGGCTTCAGCAACACCCTGTTTCCATTCTGGGAAGCCATGTCTCCTGACAGCTAACCCTAACTTGGGTCTTAACCCTAATTTTCTCTTTGGACTGAAACATTTCCCTGTCCACATGGTGTACTAACTGGCAGTATGTTATACTCCTGAATGCCTACTCAGTCTGTTTTACCAATCTAGGCTTCACCAAAACCCCGGTTACATCCTGGGAAGCCAAGTCTCCCCAACCCTAACCCTAATTTGAGTCTCAGGCCTCATTTCCTTTTGGGACTGAAACGTACTGCTGTCCACAGAGTGTACCAAATGTAAGTATGGAAGACATCTTGATGCCCCACTCAGTCTGATTCAGCAAGTTAGGCTTCACCAAGGACCCGTTTCCAACCTGGGAAGCCACATCTCCCCAACCCTAACCCTAACTTGAGACTTTACCTGATTTTCTTGTTGAAATGTAACAACCCCCCATCCTCATGTTCTACTAAAAGACAGTAGGCACACAATTCATTTTGCCCTCTCAGTCTGTTTCACCATGCTTGGCTTCAGCAACACCCTGTTTCCATTCTGGGAGGCCATGTCTCCTGACCGCTAACCCTAAGTTGGGTCTTAACCCTAATTTTTTCTTTGGACTGAAACATTTCCCTGTCCACATGGTGTACTAACTGGCAGTATGTTATACTCCGGATGGCCTACTCAGTCTGTTTTACCAATCTAGGCTTCGCCAAAACCCTGGTTACATCCTGGGAAGCCAAGTCTCCCCAACCCTAACCCTAATTTGAGTCTCAGGCCTAATTTCCTTTTTGGACTGAAACATACCGCCCTCCAGAGAGTGTACCAAATGTCAGTATGGAAGACATCTTGATGTCCCACTCAGTCTGATTCAGCAAGTTAGGCTTCACCAAGGACCCGTTTCCAACCTGGGAAGCCACATCTCCCCAACCCTAACCCTAACTTGATACTGTACCTGATTTTCTTGTTGAAATGTAACAACCCCCCATCCTCATGTTCTACTAAAAGACAGTAGGCACACAATTCCTTTTGCCCTCTCAGTCTGTTTCACCATGCTTGGCTTCAGCAACACCCTGTTTCCATTCTGGGAGGCCATGTCTCCTGACCGCTAACCCTAACTTGGGTCTTAACCCTAATTTTTTCTTTGGACTGAAACATTTCCCTGTCCACATGGTGTACGAACTGGCAGTATGTTATACTACGGATGGCCTACTCAGTCTGTTTTACCAATCTAGGCTTCGCCAAAACCCTGGTTACATCCTGGGAAGCCAAGTCTCCCCAACCCTAACCCTAATTTGAGTCTCAGGCCTCATTTCCTTTTTGGACTGAAACATACCGCCGTCCACAGAGTGTACCAAATGTCAGTATGGAAGACATCTTGATGTCCCACTCAGTCTGATTCAGCAAGTTAGGCTTCACCAAGGACCCGTTTCCAACCTGGGAAGCCACATCTCCCCAACCCTAACCCTAACTTGAGACTTAACCTGATTTTCTTGTGCAAATGTAACAAACCCCCATCCTCATGTTGTACTAAAAGACAGTAGGTACACAATTCCTTTGGCCCTCTCAGTCTGTTTCACCATGCTTGGCTTCAGCAACACCCTGTTTCCATTCTGGGAGGCCATGTCTCCTGACAGCTAACCCTAACTTGGGTCTTAACCCTAATTTTCTCTTTGGACTGAAACATTTCCCTGTCCACATGGTGTACTAACTGGCAGTATGTTATACTCCTGAATGCCTACTCAGTCTGTTTTACCAATCTAGGCTTCACCAAAACCCTGGTTACATCCTGGGAAGCCAAGTCTCCCCAACCCTAACCCTAATTTGAATCTCAACCCTCATTTCCTTTTTGGACTGAAACATACCGCCGTCCACAGATTGTGCCAAATGTAAGTATGGAAGACATCTTGATGCCCCACTCAGTCTGATTCAGGAAGTTAAGCTTCACCAAGGACCCGTTTCCAACCTGGGAAGCCACATCTCCCCAACCCTAACCCTAACTTGAGACTTAACCTGATTTTCTTGTGCAAATGTAACAAACCCCCATCCTCATGTTGTACTAAAAGACAGTAGGCACACAATTCCTTTGGCCCTCTCAGTCTGTTTCACCATGCTTGGCTTCAGCAACACCCTGTTTCCATTCTGGGAAGCCATGTCTCCTGACAGCTAACCCTAACTTGGGTCTTAACCCTAATTTTCTCTTTGGACTGAAACATTTCCCTGTCCACATGGTGTACTAACTGGCAGTATGTTATACTCCTGAATGCCTACTCAGTCTGTTTTACCAATCTAGGCTTCACCAAAACCCCGGTTACATCCTGGGAAGCCAAGTCTCCCCAACCCTAACCCTAATTTGAGTCTCAGGCCTCATTTCCTTTTGGGACTGAAACGTACTGCGGTCCACAGAGTGTACCAAATGTAAGTATGGAAGACATCTTGATGCCCCACTCAGTCTGATTCAGCAAGTTAGGCTTCACCAAGGACCCGTTTCCAACCTGGGAAGCCACATCTCCCCAACCCTAACCCTAACTTGAGACTTTACCTGATTTTCTTGTTGAAATGTAACAACCCCCCATCCTCATGTTCTACTAAAAGACAGTAGGCACACAATTCATTTTGCCCTCTCAGTCTGTTTCACCATGCTTGGCTTCAGCAACACCCTGTTTCCATTCTGGGAGGCCATGTCTCCTGACCGCTAACCCTAAGTTGGGTCTTAACCCTAATTTTTTCTTTGGACTGAAACATTTCCCTGTCCACATGGTGTACGAACTGGCAGTATGTTATACTCCGGATGGCCTACTCCGTCTGTTTTACCAATCTAGGCTTCGCCAAAACCCTGGTTACATCCTGGGAAGCCAAGTCTCCCCAACCCTAACCCTAATTTGAGTCTCAGGCCTAATTTCCTTTTTGGACTGAAACATACCGCCCTCCAGAGAGTGTACCAAATGTCAGTATGGAAGACATCTTGATGTCCCACTCAGTCTGATTCAGCAAGTTAGGCTTCACCAAGGACCCGTTTCCAACCTGGGAAGCCACATCTCCCCAACCCTAACCCTAACTTGATACTTTACCTGATTTTCTTGTTGAAATGTAACAACCCCCCATCCTCATGTTCTACTAAAAGACAGTAGGCACACAATTCATTTTGCCCTCTCAGTCTGTTTCACCATGCTTGGCTTCAGCAACACCCTGTTTCCATTCTGGGAGGCCATGTCTCCCGACCGCTAACCCTAACTTGGGTCTTAACCCTAATTTTTTCTTTGGACTGAAACATTTCCCTGTCCACATGGTGTACGAACTGGCAGTATGTTATACTACGGATGGCCTACTCAGTCTGTTTTACCAATCTAGGCTTCGCCAAAACCCTGGTTACATCCTGGGAAGCCAAGTCTCCCCAACCCTAACCCTAATTTGAGTCTCAGGCCTCATTTCCTTTTGGGACTGAAACATACCGCCGTCCACAGAGTGTACCAAATGTCAGTATGGAAGACATCTTGATGTCCCACTCAGTCTGATTCAGCAAGTTAGGCTTCACCAAGGACCCGTTTCCAACCTGGGAAGCCACATCTCCCCAACCCTAACCCTATCTTGAGACTTTACCTGATTTTCTTGTTGAACTGTAACAACCCCCCATCCTCATGTTCTACTAAAAGACAGTAGGCACACAATTCCTTTTACCCTCTCAGTCTGTTTCACCATGCTTGGCTTCAGCAACACCCTGTTTCCATTCTGGGAAGCCATGTCTCCTGACAGCTAACCCTAACTTGGGTCTTAACCCTAATTTTCTCTTTGGACTGAAACATGTCCCTGTCAACATGGTGTACTCACTGGCAGTATGTTATACTCCGGATGGCCTACTCAGTCTGTTTTACCAATCTAGGCTTCGCCAAAACCCTGGTTACATCCTGGGAAGCCAAGTCTCCCCAACCCTAACCCTAATTTGAGTCTCAGGCCTCATTTCCTTTTGGGACTGAAACATACCGCCGTCCACAGAGTGTACCAAATGTCAGTATGGAAGACATCTTGATGTCCCACTCAGTCTGATTCAGCAAGTTAGGCTTCACCAAGGACCCGTTTCCAACCTGGCAAGCCACATCTCCCCAACCCTAACCCTAACTTGAGACTTAACCTGATTTTCTTGTGCTAATGTAACAAACCCCCATCCTCATGTTGTACTAAAAGACAGTAGGCACACAATTCCTTTGGCCCTCTCAGTCTGTTTCACCATGCTTGGCTTCAGCAACACCCTGTTTCCATTCTGGAAAGCCATGTCTCCTGACAGCTAACCCTAACTTGGGTCTTAACCCTAATTTTCTCTTTGGACTGAAACATTTCCCTGTCCACATGGTGTACTAACTGGCAGTATGTTATACTCCGGATGGCCTACTCAGTCTGTTTTACCAATCTAGGCTTCGCCAAAACCCTGGTTACATCCTGGGAAGCCAAGTCTCCCCAACCCTAACCCTAATTTGAGTCTCAGGCCTCATTTCCTTTTGGGACTGAAACGTACTGCGGTCCACAGAGTGTACCAAATGTCAGTATGGAAGACATCTTGATGTCCCACTCAGTCTGATTCAGCAAGTTAGGCTTCACCAAGGACCCGTTTCCAACCTGGGAAGCCACATCTCCCCAACCCTAACCCTAACTTGAGACTTAACCTGATTTTCTTGTGCAAATGTAACAAACCCCCATCCTCATGTTGTACTAAAAGACAGTAGGCACACAATTCCTTTGGCCCTCTCAGTCTGTTTCACCATGCTTGGCTTCAGCAACACCCTGTTTCCATTCTGGGAAGCCATGTCTCCCGACAGCTAACCCTAACTTGGGTCTTAACCCTAATTTTCTCTTTGGACTGAAACATTTCCCTGTCCACATGGTGTACTCACTGGCAGTATGTTATACTCCGGATGGCCTACTCAGTCTGTTTTACCAATCTAGGCTTCGCCAAAACCCTGGTTACATCCTGGGAAGCCAAATCTCCCCAACCCTAACCCTAATTTGAGTCTCAACCCTCATTTCCTTTTTGGACTGAAACATACCGCCGTCCACAGAGTGTACCAAATGTCAGTATGGAAGACATCTTGATGTCCCACTCAGTCTGATTCAGCAAGTTAGGCTTCACCAAGGACCCGTTTCCAACCTGGGAAGCCACATCTCCCCAACCCTAACCCTAACTTGAGACTTAACCTGATTTTCTTGTGCAAATGTAACAAACCCCCATCCTCATGTTGTACTAAAAGACAGTAGGCACACAATTCCTTTGGCCCTCTCAGTCTGTTTCACCATGCTTGGCTTCAGCAACACCCTGTTTCCATTCTGGGAAGCCATGTCTCCTGACAGCTAACCCTAACTTGGGTCTTAACCCTAATTTTCTCTTTGGACTGAAACATTTCCCTGTCCACATGGTGTACGAACTGGCAGTATGTTATACTACGGATGGCCTACTCAGTCTGTTTTACAAATCTAGGCTTCGCCAAAACCCTGGTTACATCCTGGGAAGCCAAGTCTCCCCAACCCTAACCCTAATTTGAGTCTCAGGCCTAATTTCCTTTTTGGACTGAAACATGCCGCCGTCCACAGAGTGTACCAAATGTCAGTATGGAAGACATCTTGATGTCCCACTCAGTCTGATTCAGCAAGTTAGGCTTCACCAAGGACCCGTTTCCAACCTGGGAAGCCACATCTCCCCATCCCTAACCCTAACTTGAGACTTTACCTGATTTTCTTGTGCAAATGTAACAAACCCCCATCCTCATGTTGTACTAAAAGACAGTAGGCACACAATTCCTTTGGCCCTCTCAGTCTGTTTCACCATGCTTGGCTTCAGCAACACCCTGTTTCCATTCTGGGAAGCCATGTCTCCTGACAGCTAACCCTAACTTGGGTCTTAACCCTAATTTTCTCTTTGGACTGAAACATTTCCCTGTCCACATGGTGTACTAACTGGCAGTATGTTATACTCCTGAATGCCTACTCAGTCTGTTTTACCAATCTAGGCTTCACCAAAACCCCGGTTACATCCTGGGAAGCCAAGTCTCCCCAACCCTAACCCTAATTTGAGTCTCAGGCCTCATTTCCTTTTGGGACTGAAACGTACTGCTGTCCACAGAGTGTACCAAATGTAAGTATGGAAGACATCTTGATGCCCCACTCAGTCTGATTCAGCAAGTTAGGCTTCACCAAGGACCCGTTTCCAACCTGGGAAGCCACATCTCCCCAACCCTAACCCTAACTTGAGACTTTACCTGATTTTCTTGTTGAAATGTAACAACCCCCCATCCTCATGTTCTACTAAAAGACAGTAGGCACACAATTCATTTTGCCCTCTCAGTCTGTTTCACCATGCTTGGCTT
Source organism: Heloderma suspectum (assembly GCF_057233095.1). Classification (NCBI taxonomy): domain Eukaryota; kingdom Metazoa; phylum Chordata; class Lepidosauria; order Squamata; family Helodermatidae; genus Heloderma; species Heloderma suspectum. Next base: position 150,261,939 of record NC_139461.1, read on the forward strand.
CAGCAACACCCTGTTTCCATTCTGGGAGGCCATGTCTCCTGACCGCTAACCCTAAGTTGGGTCTTAACCCTAATTTTTTCTTTGGACTGAAACATTTCCCTGTCCACATGGTGTACTAACTGGCAGTATGTTATACTCCGGATGGCCTACTCAGTCTGTTTTACCAATCTAGGCTTCGCCAAAACCCTGGTTACATCCTGGGAAGCCAAGTCTCCCCAACCCTAACCCTAATTTGAGTCTCAGGCCTAATTTCCTTTTTGGACTGAAACATACCGCCCTCCAGAGAGTGTACCAAATGTCAGTATGGAAGACATCTTGATGTCCCACTCAGTCTGATTCAGCAAGTTAGGCTTCACCAAGGACCCGTTTCCAACCTGGGAAGCCACATCTCCCCAACCCTAACCCTAACTTGAGACTTAACCTGATTTTCTTGTGCAAATGTAACAAACCCCCATCCTCATGTTGTACTAAAAGACAGTAGGCACACAATTCCTTTTGCCCTCTCAGTCTGTTTCACCATGCTTGGCTTCAGCAACACCCTGTTTCCATTCTGGGAGGCCATGTCTCCTGACCGCTAACCCTAACTTGGGTCTTAACCCTAATTTTTTCTTTGGACTGAAACATTTCCCTGTCCACATGGTGTACTAACTGGCAGTATGTTATACTCCGGATGGCCTACTCAGTCTGTTTTACCAATCTAGGCTTCGCCAAAACCCTGGTTACATCCTGGGAAGCCAAGTCTCCCCAACCCTAACCCTAATTTGAGTCTCAGGCCTCATTTCCTTTTTGGACTGAAACATACCGCCGTCCACAGTGTGTACCAAATGTCAGTATGGAAGACATCTTGATGTCCCACTCAGTCTGATTCAGCAAGTTAGGCTTCACCAAGGACCCGTTTCCAACCTGGGAAGCCACATCTCCCCAACCCTAACCCTAACTTGAGACTTAACCTGATTTTCTTGTGCAAATGTAACAAACCCCCATCCTCATGTTGTACTAAAAGACAGTAGGTACACAATTCCTTTGGCCCTCTCAGTCTGTTTCACCATGCTTGGCTTCAGCAACACCCTGTTTCCATTCTGGGAGGCCATGTCTCCTGACAGCTAACCCTAACTTGGGTCTTAACCCTAATTTTCTCTTTGGACTGAAACATTTCCCTGTCCACATGGTGTACTAACTGGCAGTATGTTATACTCCTGAATGCCTACTCAGTCTGTTTTACCAATCTAGGCTTCACCAAAACCCTGGTTACATCCTGGGAAGCCAAGTCTCCCCAACCCTAACCCTAATTTGAGTCTCAACCCTCATTTCCTTTTTGGACTGAAACATACCGCCGTCCACAGATTGTGCCAAATGTAAGTATGGAAGACATCTTGATGCCCCACTCAGTCTGATTCAGCAAGTTAAGCTTCACCAAGGACCCGTTTCCAACCTGGGAAGCCACATCTCCCCAACCCTAACCCTAACTTGAGACTTAACCTGATTTTCTTGTGCAAATGTAACAAACCCCCATCCTCATGTTGTACTAAAAGACAGTAGGCACACAATTCCTTTGGCCCTCTCAGTCTGTTTCACCATGCTTGGCTTCAGCAACACCCTGTTTCTATTCTGGGAAGCCATGTCTCCTGACAGCTAACCCTAACTTGGGTCTTAACCCTAATTTTCTCTTTGGACTGAAACATTTCCCTGTCCACATGGTGTACTAACTGGCAGTATGTTATACTCCTGAATGCCTACTCAGTCTGTTTTACCAATCTAGGCTTCACCAAAACCCCGGTTACATCCTGGGAAGCCAAGTCTCCCCAACCCTAACCCTAATTTGAGTCTCAGGCCTCATTTCCTTTTGGGACTGAAACGTACTGCGGTCCACAGAGTGTACCAAATGTAAGTATGGAAGACATCTTGATGCCCCACTCAGTCTGATTCAGCAAGTTAGGCTTCACCAAGGACCCGTTTCCAACCTGGGAAGCCACATCTCCCCAACCCTAACCCTAACTTGAGACTTTACCTGATTTTCTTGTTGAAATGTAACAACCCCCCATCCTCATGTTCTACTAAAAGACAGTAGGCACACAATTCATTTTGCCCTCTCAGTCTGTTTCACCATGCTTGGCTTCAGCAACACCCTGTTTCCATTCTGGGAGGCCATGTCTCCTGACCGCTAACCCTAAGTTGGGTCTTAACCCTAATTTTTTCTTTGGACTGAAACATTTCCCTGTCCACATGGTGTACTAACTGGCAGTATGTTATACTCCGGATGGCCTACTCAGTCTGTTTTACCAATCTAGGCTTCGCCAAAACCCTGGTTACATCCTGGGAAGCCAAGTCTCCCCAACCCTAACCCTAATTTGAGTCTCAGGCCTAATTTCCTTTTTGGACTGAAACATACCGCCCTCCAGAGAGTGTACCAAATGTCAGTATGGAAGACATCTTGATGTCCCACTCAGTCTGATTCAGCAAGTTAGGCTTCACCAAGGACCCGTTTCCAACCTGGGAAGCCACATCTCCCCAACCCTAACCCTAACTTGAGACTTAACCTGATTTTCTTGTGCAAATGTAACAAACCCCCATCCTCATGTTGTACTAAAAGACAGTAGGCACACAATTCCTTTTGCCCTCTCAGTCTGTTTCACCATGCTTGGCTTCAGCAACACCCTGTTTCCATTCTGGGAGGCCATGTCTCCTGACCGCTAACCCTAACTTGGGTCTTAACCCTAATTTTTTCTTTGGACTGAAACATTTCCCTGTCCACATGGTGTACTAACTGGCAGTATGTTATACTACGGATGGCCTACTCAGTCTGTTTTACCAATCTAGGCTTCGCCAAAACCCTGGTTACATCCTGGGAAGCCAAGTCTCCCCAACCCTAACCCTAATTTGAGTCTCAGGCCTCATTTCCTTTTTGGACTGAAACATACCGCCGTCCACAGAGTGTACCAAATGTCAGTATGGAAGACATCTTGATGTCCCACTCAGTCTGATTCAGCAAGTTAGGCTTCACCAAGGACCCGTTTCCAACCTGGGAAGCCACATCTCCCCAACCCTAACCCTAACTTGAGACTTTACCTGATTTTCTTGTGCAAATGTAACAAACCCCCATCCTCATGTTGTACTAAAAGACAGTAGGTACACAATTCCTTTGGCCCTCTCAGTCTGTTTCACCATGCTTGGCTTCAGCAACACCCTGTTTCCATTCTGGGAGGCCATGTCTCCTGACCGCTAACCCTAACTTGGGTCTTAACCCTAATTTTCTCTTTGGACTGAAACATTTCCCTGTCCACATGGTGTACTAACTGGCAGTATGTTATACTCCTGAATGCCTACTCAGTCTGTTTTACCAATCTAGGCTTCACCAAAACCCTGGTTACATCCTGGGAAGCCAAGTCTCCCCAACCCTAACCCTAATTTGAGTCTCAACCCTCATTTCCTTTTTGGACTGAAACATACCGCCGTCCACAGATTGTGCCAAATGTAAGTATGGAAGACATCTTGATGCCCCACTCAGTCTGATTCAGGAAGTTAAGCTTCACCAAGGACCCGTTTCCAACCTGGGAAGCCACATCTCCCCAACCCTAACCCTAACTTGAGACTTAACCTGATTTTCTTGTGCAAATGTAACAAACCCCCATCCTCATGTTGTACTAAAAGACAGTAGGCACACAATTCCTTTGGCCCTCTCAGTCTGTTTCACCATGCTTGGCTTCAGCAACACCCTGTTTCCATTCTGGGAAGCCATGTCTCCTGACAGCTAACCCTAACTTGGGTCTTAACCCTAATTTTCTCTTTGGACTGAAACATTTCCCTGTCCACATGGTGTACTAACTGGCAGTATGTTATACTCCTGAATGCCTACTCAGTCTGTTTTACCAATCTAGGCTTCACCAAAACCCTGGTTACATCCTGGGAAGCCAAGTCTCCCCAACCCTAACCCTAATTTGAGTCTCAGGCCTCATTTCCTTTTGGGACTGAAACGTACTGCGGTCCACAGAGTGTACCAAATGTAAGTATGGAAGACATCTTGATGCCCCACTCAGTCTGATTCAGCAAGTTAGGCTTCACCAAGGACCCGTTTCCAACCTGGGAAGCCACATCTCCCCAACCCTAACCCTAACTTGAGACTTTACCTGATTTTCTTGTTGAAATGTAACAACCCCCCATCCTCATGTTCTACTAAAAGACAGTAGGCACACAATTCATTTTGCCCTCTCAGTCTGTTTCACCATGCTTGGCTTCAGCAACACCCTGTTTCCATTCTGGGAGGCCATGTCTCCTGACCGCTAACCCTAAGTTGGGTCTTAACCCTAATTTTTTCTTTGGACTGAAACATTTCCCTGTCCACATGGTGTACGAACTGGCAGTATGTTATACTACGGATGGCCTACTCAGTCTGTTTTACCAATCTAGGCTTCGCCAAAACCCTGGTTACATCCTGGGAAGCCATGTCTCCCCAACCCTAACCCTAATTTGAGTCTCAGGCCTAATTTCCTTTTTGGACTGAAACATACCGCCCTCCAGAGAGTGTACCAAATGTCAGTATGGAAGACATCTTGATGTCCCACTCAGTCTGATTCAGCAAGTTAGGCTTCACCAAGGACCCCTTTCCAACCTGGGAAGCCACATCTCCACAACCCTAACCCTAACTTGATACTTTACCTGATTTTCTTGTTGAAATGTAACAATCCCCCATCCTCATGTTCTACTAAAAGACAGTAGGCACACAATTCCTTTTGCCCTCTCAGTCTGTTTCACCATGCTTGGCTTCAGCAACACCCTGTTTCCATTCTGGGAGGCCATGTCTCCTGACCGCTAACCCTAACTTGGGTCTTAACCCTAATTTTTTCTTTGGACTGAAACATTTCCCTGTCCACATGGTGTACTAACTGGCAGTATGTTATACTACGGATGGCCTACTCAGTCTGTTTTACCAATCTAGGCTTCGCCAAAACCCTGGTTACATCCTGGGAAGCCAAGTCTCCGCAACCCTAACCCTAATTTGAGTCTCAGGCCTCATTTCCTTTTTGGACTGAAACATACCGCCGTCCACAGAGTGTACCAAATGTCAGTATGGAAGACATCTTGATGTCCCACTCAGTCTGATTCAGCAAGTTAGGCTTCACCAAGGACCCGTTTCCAACCTGGGAAGCCACATCTCCCCAACCCTAACCCTAACTTGAGACTTTACCTGATTTTCTTGTGCAAATGTAACAAACCCCCATCCTCATGTTGTACTAAAAGACAGTAGGTACACAATTCCTTTGGCCCTCTCAGTCTGTTTCACCATGCTTGGCTTCAGCAACACCCTGTTTCCATTCTGGGAGGCCATGTCTCCTGACAGCTAACCCTAACTTGGGTCTTAACCCTAATTTTCTCTTTGGACTGAAACATTTCCCTGTCCACATGGTGTACTAACTGGCAGTATGTTATACTCCTGAATGCCTACTCAGTCTGTTTTACCAATCTAGGCTTCACCAAAACCCCGGTTACATCCTGGGAAGCCAAGTCTCCCCAACCCTAACCCTAATTTGAGTCTCAGGCCTCATTTCCTTTTGGGACTGAAACGTACTGCGGTCCACAGAGTGTACCAAATGTAAGTATGGAAGACATCTTGATGCCCCACTCAGTCTGATTCAGCAAGTTAGGCTTCACCAAGGACCCGTTTCCAACCTGGGAAGCCACATCTCCCCAACCCTAACCCTAACTTGAGACTTTACCTGATTTTCTTGTTGAAATGTAACAACCCCCCATCCTCATGTTCTACTAAAAGACAGTAGACACACAATTCATTTTGCCCTCTCAGTCTGTTTCACCATGCTTGGCTTCAGCAACACCCTGTTTCCATTCTGGGAGGCCATGTCTCCTGACCGCTAACCCTAAGTTGGGTCTTAACCCTAATTTTTTCTTTGGACTGAAACATTTCCCTGTCCACATGGTGTACTAACTGGCAGTATGTTATACTCCGGATGGCCTACTCAGTCTGTTTTACCAATCTAGGCTTCGCCAAAACCCTGGTTACATCCTGGGAAGCCAAGTCTCCCCAACCCTAACCCTAATTTGAGTCTCAGGCCTAATTTCCTTTTTGGACTGAAACATACCGCCCTCCAGAGAGTGTACCAAATGTCAGTATGGAAGACATCTTGATGTCCCACTCAGTCTGATTCAGCAAGTTAGGCTTCACCAAGGACCCGTTTCCAACCTGGGAAGCCACATCTCCCCAACCCTAACCCTAACTTGAGACTTAACCTGATTTTCTTGTGCAAATGTAACAAACCCCCATCCTCATGTTGTACTAAAAGACAGTAGGCACACAATTCCTTTTGCCCTCTCAGTCTGTTTCACCATGCTTGGCTTCAGCAACACCCTGTTTCCATTCTGGGAGGCCATGTCTCCTGACCGCTAACCCTAACTTGGGTCTTAACCCTAATTTTTTCTTTGGACTGAAACATTTCCCTGTCCACATGGTGTACTAACTGGCAGTATGTTATACTACGGATGGCCTACTCAGTCTGTTTTACCAATCTAGGCTTCGCCAAAACCCTGGTTACATCCTGGGAAGCCAAGTCTCCCCAACCCTAACCCTAATTTGAGTCTCAGGCCTCATTTCCTTTTTGGACTGAAACATACCGCCGTCCACAGAGTGTACCAAATGTCAGTATGGAAGACATCTTGATGTCCCACTCAGTCTGATTCAGCAAGTTAGGCTTCACCAAGGACCCGTTTCCAACCTGGGAAGCCACATCTCCCCAACCCTAACCCTAACTTGAGACTTTACCTGATTTTCTTGTGCAAATGTAACAAACCCCCATCCTCATGTTGTACTAAAAGACAGTAGGTACACAATTCCTTTGGCCCTCTCAGTCTGTTTCACCATGCTTGGCTTCAGCAACACCCTGTTTCCATTCTGGGAGGCCATGTCTCCTGACCGCTAACCCTAACTTGGGACTTAACCCTAATTTTCTCTTTGGACTGAAACATTTCCCTGTCCACATGGTGTACTAACTGGCAGTATGTTATACTCCTGAATGCCTACTCAGTCTGTTTTACAAATCTAGGCTTCACCAAAACCCTGGTTACATCCTGGGAAGCCAAGTCTCCCCAACCCTAACCCTAATTTGAGTCTCAACCCTCATTTCCTTTTTGGACTGAAACATACCGCCGTCCACAGATTGTGCCAAATGTAAGTATGGAAGACATCTTGATGCCCCACTCAGTCTGATTCAGGAAGTTAAGCTTCACCAAGGACCCGTTTCCAACCTGGGAAGCCACATCTCCCCAACCCTAACCCTAACTTGAGACTTAACCTGATTTTCTTGTGCAAATGTAACAAACCCCCATCCTCATGTTGTACTAAAAGACAGTAGGGACACAATTCATTTTGCCCTCTCAGTCTGTTTCACCATGCTTGGCTTCAGCAACACCCTGTTTCCATTCTGGGAGGCCATGTCTCCCGACCGCTAACCCTAACTTGGGTCTTAACCCTAATTTTTTCTTTGGACTGAAACATTTCCCTGTCCACATGGTGTACGAACTGGCAGTATGTTATACTACGGATGGCCTACTCAGTCTGTTTTACCAATCTAGGCTTCGCCAAAACCCTGGTTACATCCTGGGAAGCCAAGTCTCCCCAACCCTAACCCTAATTTGAGTCTCAGGCCTCATTTCCTTTTGGGACTGAAACATACCGCCGTCCACAGAGTGTACCAAATGTCAGTATGGAAGACATCTTGATGTCCCACTCAGTCTGATTCAGCAAGTTAGGCTTCACCAAGGACCCGTTTCCAACCTGGCAAGCCACATCTCCCCAACCCTAACCCTAACTTGAGACTTAACCTGATTTTCTTGTGCAAATGTAACAAACCCCCATCCTCATGTTGTACTAAAAGACAGTAGGCACACAATTCCTTTGGCCCTCTCAGTCTGTTTCACCATGCTTGGCTTCAGCAACACCCTGTTTCCATTCTGGAAAGCCATGTCTCCTGACAGCTAACCCTAACTTGGGTCTTAACCCTAATTTTCTCTTTGGACTGAAACATTTCCCTGTCCACATGGTGTACTAACTGGCAGTATGTTATACTCCGGATGGCCTACTCAGTCTGTTTTACCAATCTAGGCTTCGCCAAAACCCTGGTTACATCCTGGGAAGCCAAATCTCCCCAACCCTAACCCTAATTTGAGTCTCAACCCTCATTTCCTTTTTGGACTGAAACATACCGCCGTCCACAGAGTGTACCAAATGTCAGTATGGAAGACATCTTGATGTCCCACTCAGTCTGATTCAGCAAGTTAGGCTTCACCAAGGACCCGTTTCCAACCTGGGAAGCCACATCTCCCCAACCCTAACCCTAACTTGAGACTTTACCTGATTTTCTTGTGCAAATGTAACAAACCCCCATCCTCATGTTGTACTAAAAGACAGTAGGTACACAATTCCTTTGGCCCTCTCAGTCTGTTTCACCATGCTTGGCTTCAGCAACACCCTGTTTCCATTCTGGGAGGCCATGTCTCCTGACAGCTAACCCTAACTTGGGTCTTAACCCTAATTTTCTCTTTGGACTGAAACATTTCCCTGTCCACATGGTGTACTAACTGGCAGTATGTTATACTCCTGAATGCCTACTCAGTCTGTTTTACCAATCTAGGCTTCACCAAAACCCTGGTTACATCCTGGGAAGCCAAGTCTCCCCAACCCTAACCCTAATTTGAGTCTCAACCCTCATTTCCTTTTTGGACTGAAACATACCGCCGTCCACAGAGTGTACCAAATGTAAGTATGGAAGACATCTTGATGCCCCACTCAGTCTGATTCAGCAAGTTAGGCTTCACCAAGGACCCGTTTCCAACCTGGGAAGCCACATCTCCCCAACCCTAACCCTAACTTGAGACTTTACCTGATTTTCTTGTTGAAATGTAACAACCCCCCATCCTCATGTTCTACTAAAAGACAGTAGGCACACAATTCATTTTGCCCTCTCAGTCTGTTTCACCATGCTTGGCTTCAGCAACACCCTGTTTCCATTCTGGGAGGCCATGTCTCCTGACCGCTAACCCTAAGTTGGGTCTTAACCCTAATTTTTTCTTTGGACTGAAACATTTCCCTGTCCACATGGTGTACTAACTGGCAGTATGTTATACTCCGGATGGCCTACTCAGTCTGTTTTACCAATCTAGGCTTCGCCAAAACCCTGGTTACATCCTGGGAAGCCAAGTCTCCCCAACCCTAACCCTAATTTGAGTCTCAGGCCTAATTTCCTTTTTGGACTGAAACATACCGCCCTCCAGAGAGTGTACCAAATGTCAGTATGGAAGACATCTTGATGTCCCACTCAGTCTGATTCAGCAAGTTAGGCTTCACCAAGGACCCGTTTCCAACCTGGGAAGCCACATCTCCCCAACCCTAACCCTAACTTGAGACTTAACCTGATTTTCTTGTGCAAATGTAACAAACCCCCATCCTCATGTTGTACTAAAAGACAGTAGGCACACAATTCCTTTTGCCCTCTCAGTCTGTTTCACCATGCTTGGCTTCAGCAACACCCTGTTTCCATTCTGGGAGGCCATGTCTCCTGACCGCTAACCCTAACTTGGGTCTTAACCCTAATTTTCTCTTTGGACTGAAACATTTCCCTGTCCACATGGTGTACTAACTGGCAGTATGTTATACTCCTGAATGCCTACTCAGTCTGTTTTACCAATCTAGGCTTCACCAAAACCCTGGTTACATCCTGGGAAGCCAAGTCTCCCCAACCCTAACCCTAATTTGAGTCTCAACCCTCATTTCCTTTTTGGACTGAAACATACCGCCGTCCACAGATTGTGCCAAATGTAAGTATGGAAGACATCTTGATGCCCCACTCAGTCTGATTCAGGAAGTTAAGCTTCACCAAGGACCCGTTTCCAACCTGGGAAGCCACATCTCCCCAACCCTAACCCTAACTTGAGACTTAACCTGATTTTCTTGTGCAAATGTAACAAACCCCCATCCTCATGTTGTACTAAAAGACAGTAGGCACACAATTCCTTTTGCCCTCTCAGTCTGTTTCACCATGCTTGGCTTCAGCAACACCCTGTTTCCATTCTGGGAGGCCATGTCTCCCGACCGCTAACCCTAACTTGGGTCTTAACCCTAATTTTTTCTTTGGACTGAAACATTTCCCTGTCCACATGGTGTACGAACTGGCAGTATGTTATACTACGGATGGCCTACTCAGTCTGTTTTACCAATCTAGGCTTCGCCAAAACCCTGGTTACATCCTGGGAAGCCAAGTCTCCCCAACCCTAACCCTAATTTGAGTCTCAGGCCTCATTTCCTTTTGGGACTGAAACATACCGCCGTCCACAGAGTGTACCAAATGTCAGTATGGAAGACATCTTGATGTCCCACTCAGTCTGATTCAGCAAGTTAGGCTTCACCAAGGACCCGTTTCCAACCTGGCAAGCCACATCTCCCCAACCCTAACCCTAACTTGAGACTTAACCTGATTTTCTTGTGCAAATGTAACAAACCCCCATCCTCATGTTCTACTAAAAGACAGTAGGCACACAATTCCTTTGGCCCTCTCAGTCTGTTTCACCATGCTTGGCTTCAGCAACACCCTGTTTCCATTCTGGAAAGCCATGTCTCCTGACAGCTAACCCTAACTTGGGTCTTAACCCTAATTTTCTCTTTGGACTGAAACATTTCCCTGTCCACATGGTGTACTAACTGGCAGTATGTTATACTCCGGATGGCCTACTCAGTCTGTTTTACCAATCTAGGCTTCGCCAAAACCCTGGTTACATCCTGGGAAGCCAAATCTCCCCAACCCTAACCCTAATTTGAGTCTCAACCCTCATTTCCTTTTTGGACTGAAACATACCGCCGTCCACAGAGTGTACCAAATGTCAGTATGGAAGACATCTTGATGTCCCACTCAGTCTGATTCAGCAAGTTAGGCTTCACCAAGGACCCGTTTCCAACCTGGGAAGCCACATCTCCCCAACCCTAACCCTAACTTGAGACTTTACCTGATTTTCTTGTGCAAATGTAACAAACCCCCATCCTCATGTTGTACTAAAAGACAGTAGGTACACAATTCCTTTGGCCCTCTCAGTCTGTTTCACCATGCTTGGCTTCAGCAACACCCTGTTTCCATTCTGGGAGGCCATGTCTCCTGACAGCTAACCCTAACTTGGGTCTTAACCCTAATTTTCTCTTTGGACTGAAACATTTCCCTGTCCACATGGGGTACTAACTGGCAGTATGTTATACTCCTGAATGCCTACTCAGTCTGTTTTACCAATCTAGGCTTCACCAAAACCCTGGTTACATCCTGGGAAGCCAAGTCTCCCCAACCCTAACCCTAATTTGAGTCTCAACCCTCATTTCCTTTTTGGACTGAAACATACCGCCGTCCACAGAGTGTACCAAATGTAAGTATGGAAGACATCTTGATGCCCCACTCAGTCTGATTCAGCAAGTTAGGCTTCACCAAGGACCCGTTTCCAACCTGGGAAGCCACATCTCCCCAACCCTAACCCTAACTTGAGACTTTACCTGATTTTCTTGTTGAAATGTAACAACCCACCATCCTCATGTTCTACTAAAAGACAGTAGGCACACAATTCATTTTGCCCTCTCAGTCTGTTTCACCATGCTTGGCTTCAGCAACACCCTGTTTCCATTCTGGGAGGCCATGTCTCCTGACCACTAACCCTAAGTTGGGTCTTAACCCTAATTTTTTCTTTGGACTGAAACATTTCCCTGTCCACATGGTGTACTAACTGGCAGTATGTTATACTCCGGATGGCCTACTCAGTCTGTTTTACCAATCTAGGCTTCGCCAAAACCCTGGTTACATCCTGGGAAGCCAAGTCTCCCCAACCCTAACCCTAATTTGAGTCTCAGGCCTCATTTCCTTTTGGGACTGAAACATACCGCCCTCCAGAGAGTGTACCAAATGTCAGTATGGAAGACATCTTGATGTCCCACTCAGTCTGATTCAGCAAGTTAGGCTTCACCAAGGACCCGTTTCCAACCTGGGAAGCCACATCTCCCCAACCCTAACCCTAACTTGAGACTTAACCTGATTTTCTTGTGCAAATGTAACAAACCCCCATCCTCATGTTGTACTAAAAGACAGTAGGCACACAATTCCTTTTGCCCTCTCAGTCTGTTTCACCATGCTTGGCTTCAGCAACACCCTGTTTCCATTCTGGGAGGCCATGTCTCCTGACCGCTAACCCTAACTTGGGTCTTAACCCTAATTTTTTCTTTGGACTGAAACATTTCCCTGTCCACATGGTGTACTAACTGGCAGTATGTTATACTACGGATGGCCTACTCAGTCTGTTTTACCAATCTAGGCTTCGCCAAAACCCTGGTTACATCCTGGGAAGCCAAGTCTCCCCAACCCTAACCCTAATTTGAGTCTCAGGCCTCATTTCCTTTTTGGACTGAAACATACCGCCGTCCACAGAGTGTACCAAATGTCAGTATGGAAGACATCTTGATGTCCCACTCAGTCTGATTCAGCAAGTTAGGCTTCACCAAGGACCCGTTTCCAACCTGGGAAGCCACATCTCCCCAACCCTAACCCTAACTTGAGACTTTACCTGATTTTCTTGTGCAAATGTAACAAACCCCCATCCTCATGTTGTACTAAAAGACAGTAGGTACACAATTCCTTTGGCCCTCTCAGTCTGTTTCACCATGCTTGGCTTCAGCAACACCCTGTTTCCATTCTGGGAGGCCATGTCTCCTGACAGCTAACCCTAACTTGGGTCTTAACCCTAATTTTCTCTTTGGACTGAAACATTTCCCTGTCCACATGGTGTACTAACTGGCAGTATGTTATACTCCTGAATGCCTACTCAGTCTGTTTTACCAATCTAGGCTTCACCAAAACCCTGGTTACATCCTGGGAAGCCAAGTCTCCCCAACCCTAACCCTAATTTGAGTCTCAACCCTCATTTCCTTTTTGGACTGAAACATACCGCCGTCCACAGATTGTGCCAAATGTAAGTATGGAAGACATCTTGATGCCCCACTCAGTCTGATTCAGGAAGTTAAGCTTCACCAAGGACCCGTTTCCAACCTGGGAAGCCACATCTCCCCAACCCTAACCCTAACTTGAGACTTAACCTGATTTTCTTGTGCAAATGTAACAAACCCCCATCCTCATGTTGTACTAAAAGACAGTAGGCACACAATTCCTTTGGCCCTCTCAGTCTGTTTCACCATGCTTGGCTTCAGCAACACCCTGTTTCCATTCTGGGAAGCCATGTCTCCTGACAGCTAACCCTAACTTGGGTCTTAACCCTAATTTTCTCTTTGGACTGAAACATTTCCCTGTCCACATGGTGTACTAACTGGCAGTATGTTATACTCCTGAATGCCTACTCAGTCTGTTTTACCAATCTAGGCTTCACCAAAACCCCGGTTACATCCTGGGAAGCCAAGTCTCCCCAACCCTAACCCTAATTTGAGTCTCAGGCCTCATTTCCTTTTGGGACTGAAACGTACTGCGGTCCACAGAGTGTACCAAATGTAAGTATGGAAGACATCTTGATGCCCCACTCAGTCTGATTCAGCAAGTTAGGCTTCACCAAGGACCCGTTTCCAACCTGGGAAGCCACATCTCCCCAACCCTAACCCTAACTTGAGACTTTACCTGATTTTCTTGTTGAAATGTAACAAACCCCCATCCTCATGTTCTACTAAAAGACAGTAGGCACACAATTCATTTTGCCCTCTCAGTCTGTTTCACCATGCTTGGCTTCAGCAACACCCTGTTTCCATTCTGGGAGGCCATGTCTCCTGACCGCTAACCCTAACTTGGGTCTTAACCCTAATTTTTTCTTTGGACTGAAACATTTCCCTGTCCACATGGTGTACGAACTGGCAGTATGTTATACTCCGGATGGCCTACTCAGTCTGTTTTACCAATCTAGGCTTCGCCAAAACCCTGGTTACATCCTGGGAAGCCAAGTCTCCCCAACCCTAACCCTAATTTGAGTCTCAGGCCTAATTTCCTTTTTGGACTGAAACATACCGCCCTCCAGAGAGTGTACCAAATGTCAGTATGGAAGACATCTTGATGTCCCACTCAGTCTGATTCAGCAAGTTAGGCTTCACCAAGGACCCGTTTCCAACCTGGGAAGCCACATCTCCCCAACCCTAACCCTAACTTGATACTTTACCTGATTTTCTTGTTGAAATGTAACAACCCCCCATCCTCATGTTCTACTAAAAGACAGTAGGCACACAATTCATTTTGCCCTCTCAGTCTGTTTCACCATGCTTGGCTTCAGCAACACCCTGTTTCCATTCTGGGAGGCCATGACTCCCGACCGCTAACCCTAACTTGGGTCTTAACCCTAATTTTTTCTTTGGACTGAAACATTTCCCTGTCCACATGGTGTACGAACTGGCAGTATGTTATACTACGGATGGCCTACTCAGTCTGTTTTACAAATCTAGGCTTCGCCAAAACCCTGGTTACATCCTGGGAAGCCAAGTCTCCCCAACCCTAACCCTAATTTGAGTCTCAGGCCTAATTTCCTTTTTGGACTGAAACATACCGCCGTCCACAGAGTGTACCAAATGTCAGTATGGAAGACATCTTGATGTCCCACTCAGTCTGATTCAGCAAGTTAGGCTTCACCAAGGACCCGTTTCCAACCTGGGAAGCCACATCTCCCCAACCCTAACCCTATCTTGAGACTTAACCTGATTTTCTTGTTGAACTGTAACAACCGCCCATCCTCATGTTCTACTAAAAGACAGTAGGCACACAATTCCTTTGGCCCTCTCAGTCTGTTTCACCATGCTTGGCTTCAGCAACACCCTGTTTCCATTCTGGAAAGCCATGTCTCCTGACAGCTAACCCTAACTTGGGTCTTAACCCTAATTTTCTCTTTGGACTGAAACATTTCCCTGTCCACATGGTGTACTAACTGGCAGTATGTTATACTCCGGATGGCCTACTCAGTCTGTTTTACCAATCTAGGCTTCGCCAAAACCCTGGTTACATCCTGGGAAGCCAAGTCTCCCCAACCCTAACCCTAATTTGAGTCTCAGGCCTCATTTCCTTTTGGGACTGAAAAGTACTGCGGTCCACAGAGTGTACCAAATGTCAGTATGGAAGACATCTTGATGTCCCACTCAGTCTGATTCAGCAAGTTAGGCTTCACCAAGGACCCGTTTCCAACCTGGCAAGCCACATCTCCCCAACCCTAACCCTAACTTGAGACTTAACCTGATTTTCTTGTGCAAATGTAACAAACCCCCATCCTCATGTTGTACTAAAAGACAGTAGGCACACAATTCCTTTGGCCCTCTCAGTCTGTTTCACCATGCTTGGCTTCAGCAACACCCTGTTTCCATTCTGGGAAGCCATGTCTCCCGACAGCTAACCCTAACTTGGGTCTTAACCCTAATTTTCTCTTTGGACTGAAACATTTCCCTGTCCACATGGTGTACTCACTGGCAGTATGTTATACTCCGGATGGCCTACTCAGTCTGTTTTACCAATCTAGGCTTCGCCAAAACCCTGGTTACATCCTGGGAAGCCAAGTCTCCCCAACCCTAACCCTAATTTGAGTCTCAACCCTCATTTCCTTTTTGGACTGAAACATACCGCCGTCCACAGAGTGTACCAAATGTCAGTATGGAAGACATCTTGATGTCCCACTCAGTCTGATTCAGCAAGTTAGGCTTCACCAAGGACCCGTTTCCAACCTGGGAAGCCACATCTCCCCAACCCTAACCCTAACTTGAGACTTAACCTGATTTTCTTGTGCAAATGTAACAAACCCCCATCCTCATGTTGTACTAAAAGACAGTAGGCACACAATTCCTTTGGCCCTCTCAGTCTGTTTCACCATGCTTGGCTTCAGCAACACCCTGTTTCCATTCTGGGAAGCCATGTCTCCTGACAGCTAACCCTAACTTGGGTCTTAACCCTAATTTTCTCTTTGGACTGAAACATTTCCCTGTCCACATGGTGTACTAACTGGCAGTATGTTATACTCCTGAATGCCTACTCAGTCTGTTTTACCAATCTAGGCTTCACCAAAACCCCGGTTACATCCTGGGAAGCCAAGTCTCCCCAACCCTAACCCTAATTTGAGTCTCAGGCCTCATTTCCTTTTGGGACTGAAACGTACTGCTGTCCACAGAGTGTACCAAATGTAAGTATGGAAGACATCTTGATG
Organism: Heloderma suspectum; assembly: GCF_057233095.1. Lineage (NCBI taxonomy): Eukaryota > Metazoa > Chordata > Lepidosauria > Squamata > Helodermatidae > Heloderma > Heloderma suspectum. Next base: position 150,278,130 of record NC_139461.1, read on the forward strand.
CCCCACTCAGTCTGATTCAGCAAGTTAGGCTTCACCAAGGACCCGTTTCCAACCTGGGAAGCCACATCTCCCCAACCCTAACCCTAACTTGAGACTTTACCTGATTTTCTTGTTGAAATGTAACAACCCCCCATCCTCATGTTCTACTAAAAGACAGTAGGCACACAATTCATTTTGCCCTCTCAGTCTGTTTCACCATGCTTGGCTTCAGCAACACCCTGTTTCCATTCTGGGAGGCCATGTCTCCTGACCGCTAACCCTAAGTTGGGTCTTAACCCTAATTTTTTCTTTGGACTGAAACATTTCCCTGTCCACATGGTGTACTAACTGGCAGTATGTTATACTCCGGATGGCCTACTCAGTCTGTTTTACCAATCTAGGCTTCGCCAAAACCCTGGTTACATCCTGGGAAGCCAAGTCTCCCCAACCCTAACCCTAATTTGAGTCTCAGGCCTAATTTCCTTTTTGGACTGAAACATACCGCCCTCCAGAGAGTGTACCAAATGTCAGTATGGAAGACATCTTGATGTCCCACTCAGTCTGATTCAGCAAGTTAGGCTTCACCAAGGACCCGTTTCCAACCTGGGAAGCCACATCTCCCCAACCCTAACCCTAACTTGATACTGTACCTGATTTTCTTGTGCAAATGTAACAACCCCCCATCCTCATGTTCTACTAAAAGACAGTAGGCACACAATTCCTTTTGCCCTCTCAGTCTGTTTCACCATGCTTGGCTTCAGCAACACCCTGTTTCCATTCTGGGAGGCCATGTCTCCTGACCGCTAACCCTAACTTGGGTCTTAACCCTAATTTTTTCTTTGGACTGAAACATTTCCCTGTCCACATGGTGTACGAACTGGCAGTATGTTATACTACGGATGGCCTACTCAGTCTGTTTTACCAATCTAGGCTTCGCCAAAACCCTGGTTACATCCTGGGAAGCCAAGTCTCCCCAACCCTAAGCCTAATTTGAGTCTCAGGCCTCATTTCCTTTTGGGACTGAAACATACCGCCGTCCACAGAGTGTACCAAATGTCAGTATGGAAGACATCTTGATGTCCCACTCAGTCTGATTCAGCAAGTTAGGCTTCACCAAGGACCCGTTTCCAACCTGGGAAGCCACATCTCCCCAACCCTAACCCTAACTTGAGACTTTACCTGATTTTCTTGTGCAAATGTAACAAACCCCCATCCTCATGTTGTACTAAAAGACAGTAGGTACACAATTCCTTTGGCCCTCTCAGTCTGTTTCACCATGCTTGGCTTCAGCAACACCCTGTTTCCATTCTGGGAGGCCATGTCTCCTGACAGCTAACCCTAACTTGGGTCTTAACCCTAATTTTCTCTTTGGACTGAAACATTTCCCTGTCCACATGGTGTACTAACTGGCAGTATGTTATACTCCTGAATGCCTACTCAGTCTGTTTTACCAATCTAGGCTTCACCAAAACCCTGGTTACATCCTGGGAAGCCAAGTCTCCCCAACCCTAACCCTAATTTGAGTCTCAACCCTCATTTCCTTTTTGGACTGAAACATACCGCCGTCCACAGATTGTGCCAAATGTAAGTATGGAAGACATCTTGATGCCCCACTCAGTCTGATTCAGGAAGTTAAGCTTCACCAAGGACCCGTTTCCAACCTGGGAAGCCACATCTCCCCAACCCTAACCCTAACTTGAGACTTAACCTGATTTTCTTGTGCAAATGTAACAAACCCCCATCCTCATGTTGTACTAAAAGACAGTAGGCACACAATTCCTTTGGCCCTCTCAGTCTGTTTCACCATGCTTGGCTTCAGCAACACCCTGTTTCCATTCTGGGAAGCCATGTCTCCTGACAGCTAACCCTAACTTGGGTCTTAACCCTAATTTTCTCTTTGGACTGAAACATTTCCCTGTCCACATGGTGTACTAACTGGCAGTATGTTATACTCCTGAATGCCTACTCAGTCTGTTTTACCAATCTAGGCTTCACCAAAACCCCGGTTACATCCTGGGAAGCCAAGTCTCCCCAACCCTAACCCTAATTTGAGTCTCAGGCCTCATTTCCTTTTGGGACTGAAACGTACTGCGGTCCACAGAGTGTACCAAATGTAAGTATGGAAGACATCTTGATGCCCCACTCAGTCTGATTCAGCAAGTTAGGCTTCACCAAGGACCCGTTTCCAACCTGGGAAGCCACATCTCCCCAACCCTAACCCTAACTTGAGACTTTACCTGATTTTCTTGTTGAAATGTAACAACCCCCCATCCTCATGTTCTACTAAAAGACAGTAGGCACACAATTCATTTTGCCCTCTCAGTCTGTTTCACCATGCTTGGCTTCAGCAACACCCTGTTTCCATTCTGGGAGGCCATGTCTCCTGACCGCTAACCCTAAGTTGGGTCTTAACCCTAATTTTTTCTTTGGACTGAAACATTTCCCTGTCCACATGGTGTACGAACTGGCAGTATGTTATACTCCGGATGGCCTACTCAGTCTGTTTTACCAATCTAGGCTTCGCCAAAACCCTGGTTACATCCTGGGAAGCCAAGTCTCCCCAACCCTAACCCTAATTTGAGTCTCAGGCCTAATTTCCTTTTTGGACTGAAACATACCGCCCTCCAGAGAGTGTACCAAATGTCAGTATGGAAGACATCTTGATGTCCCACTCAGTCTGATTCAGCAAGTTAGGCTTCACCAAGGACCCGTTTCCAACCTGGGAAGCCACATCTCCCCAACCCTAACCCTAACTTGATACTTTTCCTGATTTTCTTGTTGAAATGTAACAACCCCCCATCCTCATGTTCTACTAAAAGACAGTAGGCACACAATTCATTTTGCCCTCTCAGTCTGTTTCACCATGCTTGGCTTCAGCAACACCCTGTTTCCATTCTGGGAGGCCATGTCTCCCGACCGCTAACCCTAACTTGGGTCTTAACCCTAATTTTTTCTTTGGACTGAAACATTTCCCTGTCCACATGGTGTACGAACTGGCAGTATGTTATACTACGGATGGCCTACTCAGTCTGTTTTACCAATCTAGGCTTCGCCAAAACCCTGGTTACATCCTGGGAAGCCAAGTCTCCCCAACCCTAACCCTAATTTGAGTCTCAGGCCTCATTTCCTTTTGGGACTGAAACATACCGCCGTCCACAGAGTGTACCAAATGTCAGTATGGAAGACATCTTGATGTCCCACTCAGTCTGATTCAGCAAGTTAGGCTTCACCAAGGACCCGTTTCCAACCTGGGAAGCCACATCTCCCCAACCCTAACCCTATCTTGAGACTTAACCTGATTTTCTTGTTGAACTGTAACAACCCCCCATCCTCATGTTCTACTAAAAGACAGTAGGCACACAATTCCTTTTACCCTCTCAGTCTGTTTCACCATGCTTGGCTTCAGCAACACCCTGTTTCCATTCTGGGAAGCCATGTCTCCTGACAGCTAACCCTAACTTGGGTCTTAACCCTAATTTTCTCTTTGGACTGAAACATGTCCCTGTCAACATGGTGTACTCACTGGCAGTATGTTATACTCCGGATGGCCTACTCAGTCTGTTTTACCAATCTAGGCTTCGCCAAAACCCTGGTTACATCCTGGGAAGCCAAGTCTCCCCAACCCTAACCCTAATTTGAGTCTCAGGCCTCATTTCCTTTTGGGACTGAAACATACCGCCGTCCACAGAGTGTACCAAATGTCAGTATGGAAGACATCTTGATGTCCCACTCAGTCTGATTCAGCAAGTTAGGCTTCACCAAGGACCCGTTTCCAACCTGGCAAGCCACATCTCCCCAACCCTAACCCTAACTTGAGACTTAACCTGATTTTCTTGTGCTAATGTAACAAACCCCCATCCTCATGTTGTACTAAAAGACAGTAGGCACACAATTCCTTTGGCCCTCTCAGTCTGTTTCACCATGCTTGGCTTCAGCAACACCCTGTTTCCATTCTGGAAAGCCATGTCTCCTGACAGCTAACCCTAACTTGGGTCTTAACCCTAATTTTCTCTTTGGACTGAAACATTTCCCTGTCCACATGGTGTACTAACTGGCAGTATGTTATACTCCGGATGGCCTACTCAGTCTGTTTTACCAATCTAGGCTTCGCCAAAACCCTGGTTACATCCTGGGAAGCCAAGTCTCCCCAACCCTAACCCTAATTTGAGTCTCAGGCCTCATTTCCTTTTGGGACTGAAACGTACTGCGGTCCACAGAGTGTACCAAATGTCAGTATGGAAGACATCTTGATGTCCCACTCAGTCTGATTCAGCAAGTTAGGCTTCACCAAGGACCCGTTTCCAACCTGGGAAGCCACATCTCCCCAACCCTAACCCTAACTTGAGACTTAACCTGATTTTCTTGTGCAAATGTAACAAACCCCCATCCTCATGTTGTACTAAAAGACAGTAGGCACACAATTCCTTTGGCCCTCTCAGTCTGTTTCACCATGCTTGGCTTCAGCAACACCCTGTTTCCATTCTGGGAAGCCATGTCTCCCGACAGCTAACCCTAACTTGGGTCTTAACCCTAATTTTCTCTTTGGACTGAAACATTTCCCTGTCCACATGGTGTACTCACTGGCAGTATGTTATACTCCGGATGGCCTACTCAGTCTGTTTTACCAATCTAGGCTTCGCCAAAACCCTGGTTACATCCTGGGAAGCCAAATCTCCCCAACCCTAACCCTAATTTGAGTCTCAACCCTCATTTCCTTTTTGGACTGAAACATACCGCCGTCCACAGAGTGTACCAAATGTCAGTATGGAAGACATCTTGATGTCCCACTCAGTCTGATTCAGCAAGTTAGGCTTCACCAAGGACCCGTTTCCAACCTGGGAAGCCACATCTCCCCAACCCTAACCCTAACTTGAGACTTAACCTGATTTTCTTGTGCAAATGTAACAAACCCCCATCCTCATGTTGTACTAAAAGACAGTAGGCACACAATTCCTTTGGCCCTCTCAGTCTGTTTCACCATGCTTGGCTTCAGCAACACCCTGTTTCCATTCTGGGAAGCCATGTCTCCTGACAGCTAACCCTAACTTGGGTCTTAACCCTAATTTTCTCTTTGGACTGAAACATTTCCCTGTCCACATGGTGTACGAACTGGCAGTATGTTATACTACGGATGGCCTACTCAGTCTGTTTTACAAATCTAGGCTTCGCCAAAACCCTGGTTACATCCTGGGAAGCCAAGTCTCCCCAACCCTAACCCTAATTTGAGTCTCAGGCCTAATTTCCTTTTTGGACTGAAACATGCCGCCGTCCACAGAGTGTACCAAATGTCAGTATGGAAGACATCTTGATGTCCCACTCAGTCTGATTCAGCAAGTTAGGCTTCACCAAGGACCCGTTTCCAACCTGGGAAGCCACATCTCCCCAACCCTAACCCTAACTTGAGACTTTACCTGATTTTCTTGTGCAAATGTAACAAACCCCCATCCTCATGTTGTACTAAAAGACAGTAGGCACACAATTCCTTTGGCCCTCTCAGTCTGTTTCACCATGCATGGCTTCAGCAACACCCTGTTTCCATTCTGGGAAGCCATGTCTCCTGACAGCTAACCCTAACTTGGGTCTTAACCCTAATTTTCTCTTTGGACTGAAACATTTCCCTGTCCACATGGTGTACTAACTGGCAGTATGTTATACTCCTGAATGCCTACTCAGTCTGTTTTACCAATCTAGGCTTCACCAAAACCCCGGTTACATCCTGGGAAGCCAAGTCTCCCCAACCCTAACCCTAATTTGAGTCTCAGGCCTCATTTCCTTTTGGGACTGAAACGTACTGCTGTCCACAGAGTGTACCAAATGTAAGTATGGAAGACATCTTGATGCCCCACTCAGTCTGATTCAGCAAGTTAGGCTTCACCAAGGACCCGTTTCCAACCTGGGAAGCCACATCTCCCCAACCCTAACCCTAACTTGAGACTTTACCTGATTTTCTTGTTGAAATGTAACAACCCCCCATCCTCATGTTCTACTAAAAGACAGTAGGCACACAATTCATTTTGCCCTCTCAGTCTGTTTCACCATGCTTGGCTTCAGCAACACCCTGTTTCCATTCTGGGAGGCCATGTCTCCTGACCGCTAACCCTAAGTTGGGTCTTAACCCTAATTTTTTCTTTGGACTGAAACATTTCCCTGTCCACATGGTGTACTAACTGGCAGTATGTTATACTCCGGATGGCCTACTCAGTCTGTTTTACCAATCTAGGCTTCGCCAAAACCCTGGTTACATCCTGGGAAGCCAAGTCTCCCCAACCCTAACCCTAATTTGAGTCTCAGGCCTAATTTCCTTTTTGGACTGAAACATACCGCCCTCCAGAGAGTGTACCAAATGTCAGTATGGAAGACATCTTGATGTCCCACTCAGTCTGATTCAGCAAGTTAGGCTTCACCAAGGACCCGTTTCCAACCTGGGAAGCCACATCTCCCCAACCCTAACCCTAACTTGAGACTTTACCTGATTTTCTTGTGCAAATGTAACAACCCCCCATCCTCATGTTCTACTAAAAGACAGTAGGCACACAATTCCTTTTGCCCTCTCAGTCTGTTTCACCATGCTTGGCTTCAGCAACACCCTGTTTCCATTCTGGGAGGCCATGTCTCCTGACCGCTAACCCTAACTTGGGTCTTAACCCTAATTTTTTCTTTGGACTGAAACATTTCCCTGTCCACATGGTGTACGAACTGGCAGTATGTTATACTACGGATGGCCTACTCAGTCTGTTTTACCAATCTAGGCTTCGCCAAAACCCTGGTTACATCCTGGGAAGCCAAGTCTCCCCAACCCTAACCCTAATTTGAGTCTCAGGCCTCATTTCCTTTTGGGACTGAAACATACCGCCGTCCACAGATTGTGCCAAATGTAAGTATGGAAGACATCTTGATGCCCCACTCAGTCTGATTCAGGAAGTTAAGCTTCACCAAGGACCCGTTTCCAACCTGGGAAGCCACATCTCCCCAACCCTAACCCTAACTTGAGACTTAACCTGATTTTCTTGTGCAAATGTAACAAACCCCCATCCTCATGTTGTACTAAAAGACAGTAGGCACACAATTCCTTTGGCCCTCTCAGTCTGTTTCACCATGCTTGGCTTCAGCAACACCCTGTTTCCATTCTGGGAAGCCATGTCTCCTGACAGCTAACCCTAACTTGGGTCTTAACCCTAATTTTCTCTTTGGACTGAAACATTTCCCTGTCCACATGGTGTACTAACTGGCAGTATGTTATACTCCTGAATGCCTACTCAGTCTGTTTTACCAATCTAGGCTTCACCAAAACCCCGGTTACATCCTGGGAAGCCAAGTCTCCCCAACCCTAACCCTAATTTGAGTCTCAGGCCTCATTTCCTTTTGGGACTGAAACGTACTGCGGTCCACAGAGTGTACCAAATGTAAGTATGGAAGACATCTTGATGCCCCACTCAGTCTGATTCAGCAAGTTAGGCTTCACCAAGGACCCGTTTCCAACCTGGGAAGCCACATCTCCCCAACCCTAACCCTAACTTGAGACTTTACCTGATTTTCTTGTTGAAATGTAACAACCCCCCATCCTCATGTTCTACTAAAAGACAGTAGGCACACAATTCATTTTGCCCTCTCAGTCTGTTTCACCATGCTTGGCTTCAGCAACACCCTGTTTCCATTCTGGGAGGCCATGTCTCCTGACCGCTAACCCTAAGTTGGGTCTTAACCCTAATTTTTTCTTTGGACTGAAACATTTCCCTGTCCACATGGTGTACGAACTGGCAGTATGTTATACTCCGGATGGCCTACTCAGTCTGTTTTACCAATCTAGGCTTCGCCAAAACCCTGGTTACATCCTGGGAAGCCAAGTCTCCCCAACCCTAACCCTAATTTGAGTCTCAGGCCTAATTTCCTTTTTGGACTGAAACATACCGCCCTCCAGAGAGTGTACCAAATGTCAGTATGGAAGACATCTTGATGTCCCACTCAGTCTGATTCAGCAAGTTAGGCTTCACCAAGGACCCGTTTCCAACCTGGGAAGCCACATCTCCCCAACCCTAACCCTAACTTGATACTTTACCTGATTTTCTTGTTGAAATGTAACAACCCCCCATCCTCATGTTCTACTAAAAGACAGTAGGCACACAATTCATTTTGCCCTCTCAGTCTGTTTCACCATGCTTGGCTTCAGCAACACCCTGTTTCCATTCTGGGAGGCCATGTCTCCCGACCGCTAACCCTAACTTGGGTCTTAACCCTAATTTTTTCTTTGGACTGAAACATTTCCCTGTCCACATGGTGTACGAACTGGCAGTATGTTATACTACGGATGGCCTACTCAGTCTGTTTTACCAATCTAGGCTTCGCCAAAACCCTGGTTACATCCTGGGAAGCCAAGTCTCCCCAACCCTAACCCTAATTTGAGTCTCAGGCCTCATTTCCTTTTGGGACTGAAACATACCGCCGTCCACAGAGTGTACCAAATGTCAGTATGGAAGACATCTTGATGTCCCACTCAGTCTGATTCAGCAAGTTAGGCTTCACCAAGGACCCGTTTCCAACCTGGGAAGCCACATCTCCCCAACCCTAACCCTATCTTGAGACTTAACCTGATTTTCTTGTTGAACTGTAACAACCCCCCATCCTCATGTTCTACTAAAAGACAGTAGGCACACAATTCCTTTTACCCTCTCAGTCTGTTTCACCATGCTTGGCTTCAGCAACACCCTGTTTCCATTCTGGGAAGCCATGTCTCCTGACAGCTAACCCTAACTTGGGTCTTAACCCTAATTTTCTCTTTGGACTGAAACATGTCCCTGTCAACATGGTGTACTCACTGGCAGTATGTTATACTCCGGATGGCCTACTCAGTCTGTTTTACCAATCTAGGCTTCGCCAAAACCCTGGTTACATCCTGGGAAGCCAAGTCTCCCCAACCCTAACCCTAATTTGAGTCTCAGGCCTCATTTCCTTTTGGGACTGAAACGTACTGCGGTCCACAGAGTGTACCAAATGTCAGTATGGAAGACATCTTGATGTCCCACTCAGTCTGATTCAGCAAGTTAGGCTTCACCAAGGACCCGTTTCCAACCTGGGAAGCCACATCTCCCCAACCCTAACCCTAACTTGAGACTTAACCTGATTTTCTTGTGCAAATGTAACAAACCCCCATCCTCATGTTGTACTAAAAGACAGTAGGCACACAATTCCTTTGGCCCTCTCAGTCTGTTTCACCATGCTTGGCTTCAGCAACACCCTGTTTCCATTCTGGGAAGCCATGTCTCCCGACAGCTAACCCTAACTTGGGTCTTAACCCTAATTTTCTCTTTGGACTGAAACATTTCCCTGTCCACATGGTGTACTCACTGGCAGTATGTTATACTCCGGATGGCCTACTCAGTCTGTTTTACCAATCTAGGCTTCGCCAAAACCCTGGTTACATCCTGGGAAGCCAAATCTCCCCAACCCTAACCCTAATTTGAGTCTCAACCCTCATTTCCTTTTTGGACTGAAACATACCGCCGTCCACAGAGTGTACCAAATGTCAGTATGGAAGACATCTTGATGTCCCACTCAGTCTGATTCAGCAAGTTAGGCTTCACCAAGGACCCGTTTCCAACCTGGGAAGCCACATCTCCCCAACCCTAACCCTAACTTGAGACTTAACCTGATTTTCTTGTGCAAATGTAACAAACCCCCATCCTCATGTTGTACTAAAAGACAGTAGGCACACAATTCCTTTGGCCCTCTCAGTCTGTTTCACCATGCTTGGCTTCAGCAACACCCTGTTTCCATTCTGGGAAGCCATGTCTCCTGACAGCTAACCCTAACTTGGGTCTTAACCCTAATTTTCTCTTTGGACTGAAACATTTCCCTGTCCACATGGTGTACGAACTGGCAGTATGTTATACTACGGATGGCCTACTCAGTCTGTTTTACAAATCTAGGCTTCGCCAAAACCCTGGTTACATCCTGGGAAGCCAAGTCTCCCCAACCCTAACCCTAATTTGAGTCTCAGGCCTAATTTCCTTTTTGGACTGAAACATGCCGCCGTCCACAGAGTGTACCAAATGTCAGTATGGAAGACATCTTGATGTCCCACTCAGTCTGATTCAGCAAGTTAGGCTTCACCAAGGACCCGTTTCCAACCTGGGAAGCCACATCTCCCCAACCCTAACCCTAACTTGAGACTTTACCTGATTTTCTTGTGCAAATGTAACAAACCCCCATCCTCATGTTGTACTAAAAGACAGTAGGCACACAATTCCTTTGGCCCTCTCAGTCTGTTTCACCATGCTTGGCTTCAGCAACACCCTGTTTCCATTCTGGGAAGCCATGTCTCCTGACAGCTAACCCTAACTTGGGTCTTAACCCTAATTTTCTCTTTGGACTGAAACATTTCCCTGTCCACATGGTGTACTAACTGGCAGTATGTTATACTCCTGAATGCCTACTCAGTCTGTTTTACCAATCTAGGCTTCACCAAAACCCCGGTTACATCCTGGGAAGCCAAGTCTCCCCAACCCTAACCCTAATTTGAGTCTCAGGCCTCATTTCCTTTTGGGACTGAAACGTACTGCTGTCCACAGAGTGTACCAAATGTCAGTATGGAAGACATCTTGATGTCCCACTCAGTCTGATTCAGCAAGTTAGGCTTCACCAAGGACCCGTTTCCAACCTGGGAAGCCACATCTCCCCAACCCTAACCCTAACTTGAGACTTTACCTGATTTTCTTGTGCAAATGTAACAAACCCCCATCCTCATGTTGTACTAAAAGACAGTAGGCACACAATTCCTTTGGCCCTCTCAGTCTGTTTCACCATGCTTGGCTTCAGCAACACCCTGTTTCCATTCTGGGAAGCCATGTCTCCTGACAGCTAACCCTAACTTGGGTCTTAACCCTAATTTTCTCTTTGGACTGAAACATTTCCCTGTCCACATGGTGTACTAACTGGCAGTATGTTATACTCCTGAATGCCTACTCAGTCTGTTTTACCAATCTAGGCTTCACCAAAACCCCGGTTACATCCTGGGAAGCCAAGTCTCCCCAACCCTAACCCTAATTTGAGTCTCAGGCCTCATTTCCTTTTGGGACTGAAACGTACTGCGGTCCACAGAGTGTACCAAATGTAAGTATGGAAGACATCTTGATGCCCCACTCAGTCTGATTCAGCAAGTTAGGCTTCACCAAGGACCCGTTTCCAACCTGGGAAGCCACATCTCCCCAACCCTAACCCTAACTTGAGACTTTACCTGATTTTCTTGTTGAAATGTAACAACCCCCCATCCTCATGTTCTACTAAAAGACAGTAGGCACACAATTCATTTTGCCCTCTCAGTCTGTTTCACCATGCTTGGCTTCAGCAACACCCTGTTTCCATTCTGGGAGGCCATGTCTCCTGACCGCTAACCCTAAGTTGGGTCTTAACCCTAATTTTTTCTTTGGACTGAAACATTTCCCTGTCCACATGGTGTACTAACTGGCAGTATGTTATACTCCGGATGGCCTACTCAGTCTGTTTTACCAATCTAGGCTTCGCCAAAACCCTGGTTACATCCTGGGAAGCCAAGTCTCCCCAACCCTAACCCTAATTTGAGTCTCAGGCCTAATTTCCTTTTTGGACTGAAACATACCGCCCTCCAGAGAGTGTACCAAATGTCAGTATGGAAGACATCTTGATGTCCCACTCAGTCTGATTCAGCAAGTTAGGCTTCACCAAGGACCCGTTTCCAACCTGGGAAGCCACATCTCCCCAACCCTAACCCTAACTTGAGACTTAACCTGATTTTCTTGTGCAAATGTAACAAACCCCCATCCTCATGTTGTACTAAAAGACAGTAGGCACACAATTCCTTTTGCCCTCTCAGTCTGTTTCACCATGCTTGGCTTCAGCAACACCCTGTTTCCATTCTGGGAGGCCATGTCTCCTGACCGCTAACCCTAACTTGGGTCTTAACCCTAATTTTTTCTTTGGACTGAAACATTTCCCTGTCCACATGGTGTACTAACTGGCAGTATGTTATACTCCGGATGGCCTACTCAGTCTGTTTTACCAATCTAGGCTTCGCCAAAACCCTGGTTACATCCTGGGAAGCCAAGTCTCCCCAACCCTAACCCTAATTTGAGTCTCAGGCCTCATTTCCTTTTTGGACTGAAACATACCGCCGTCCACAGAGTGTACCAAATGTCAGTATGGAAGACATCTTGATGTCCCACTCAGTCTGATTCAGCAAGTTAGGCTTCACCAAGGACCCGTTTCCAACCTGGGAAGCCACATCTCCCCAACCCTAACCCTAACTTGAGACTTAACCTGATTTTCTTGTGCAAATGTAACAAACCCCCATCCTCATGTTGTACTAAAAGACAGTAGGTACACAATTCCTTTGGCCCTCTCAGTCTGTTTCACCATGCTTGGCTTCAGCAACACCCTGTTTCCATTCTGGGAGGCCATGTCTCCTGACAGCTAACCCTAACTTGGGTCTTAACCCTAATTTTCTCTTTGGACTGAAACATTTCCCTGTCCACATGGTGTACTAACTGGCAGTATGTTATACTCCTGAATGCCTACTCAGTCTGTTTTACCAATCTAGGCTTCACCAAAACCCTGGTTACATCCTGGGAAGCCAAGTCTCCCCAACCCTAACCCTAATTTGAGTCTCAACCCTCATTTCCTTTTTGGACTGAAACATACCGCCGTCCACAGATTGTGCCAAATGTAAGTATGGAAGACATCTTGATGCCCCACTCAGTCTGATTCAGCAAGTTAAGCTTCACCAAGGACCCGTTTCCAACCTGGGAAGCCACATCTCCCCAACCCTAACCCTAACTTGAGACTTAACCTGATTTTCTTGTGCAAATGTAACAAACCCCCATCCTCATGTTGTACTAAAAGACAGTAGGCACACAATTCCTTTGGCCCTCTCAGTCTGTTTCACCATGCTTGGCTTCAGCAACACCCTGTTTCCATTCTGGGAAGCCATGTCTCCTGACAGCTAACCCTAACTTGGGTCTTAACCCTAATTTTCTCTTTGGACTGAAACATTTCCCTGTCCACATGGTGTACTAACTGGCAGTATGTTATACTCCTGAATGCCTACTCAGTCTGTTTTACCAATCTAGGCTTCACCAAAACCCTGGTTACATCCTGGGAAGCCAAGTCTCCCCAACCCTAACCCTAATTTGAGTCTCAGGCCTCATTTCCTTTTGGGACTGAAACGTACTGCGGTCCACAGAGTGTACCAAATGTAAGTATGGAAGACATCTTGATGCCCCACTCAGTCTGATTCAGCAAGTTAGGCTTCACCAAGGACCCGTTTCCAACCTGGGAAGCCACATCTCCCCAACCCTAACCCTAACTTGAGACTTTACCTGATTTTCTTGTTGAAATGTAACAACCCCCCATCCTCATGTTCTACTAAAAGACAGTAGGCACACAATTCATTTTGCCCTCTCAGTCTGTTTCACCATGCTTGGCTTCAGCAACACCCTGTTTCCATTCTGGGAGGCCATGTCTCCTGACCGCTAACCCTAAGTTGGGTCTTAACCCTAATTTTTTCTTTGGACTGAAACATTTCCCTGTCCACATGGTGTACGAACTGGCAGTATGTTATACTACGGATGGCCTACTCAGTCTGTTTTACCAATCTAGGCTTCGCCAAAACCCTGGTTACATCCTGGGAAGCCAAGTCTCCCCAACCCTAACCCTAATTTGAGTCTCAGGCCTAATTTCCTTTTTGGACTGAAACATACCGCCCTCCAGAGAGTGTACCAAATGTCAGTATGGAAGACATCTTGATGTCCCACTCAGTCTGATTCAGCAAGTTAGGCTTCACCAAGGACCCGTTTCCAACCTGGGAAGCCACATCTCCACAACCCTAACCCTAACTTGATACTTTACCTGATTTTCTTGTTGAAATGTAACAATCCCCCATCCTCATGTTCTACTAAAAGACAGTAGGCACACAATTCCTTTTGCCTTCTCAGTCTGTTTCACCATGCTTGGCTTCAGCAACACCCTGTTTCCATTCTGGGAGGCCATGTCTCCTGACCGCTAACCCTAACTTGGGTCTTAACCCTAATTTTTTCTTTGGACTGAAACATTTCCCTGTCCACATGGTGTACTAACTGGCAGTATGTTATACTACGGATGGCCTACTCAGTCTGTTTTACCAATCTAGGCTTCGCCAAAACCCTGGTTACATCCTGGGAAGCCAAGTCTCCCCAACCCTAACCCTAATTTGAGTCTCAGGCCTCATTTCCTTTTTGGACTGAAACATACCGCCGTCCACAGAGTGTACCAAATGTCAGTATGGAAGACATCTTGATGTCCCACTCAGTCTGATTCAGCAAGTTAGGCTTCACCAAGGACCCGTTTCCAACCTGGGAAGCCACATCTCCCCAACCCTAACCCTAACTTGAGACTTTACCTGATTTTCTTGTGCAAATGTAACAAACCCCCATCCTCATGTTGTACTAAAAGACAGTAGGTACACAATTCCTTTGGCCCTCTCAGTCTGTTTCACCATGCTTGGCTTCAGCAACACCCTGTTTCCATTCTGGGAGGCCATGTCTCCTGACAGCTAACCCTAACTTGGGTCTTAACCCTAATTTTCTCTTTGGACTGAAACATTTCCCTGTCCACATGGTGTACTAACTGGCAGTATGTTATACTCCTGAATGCCTACTCAGTCTGTTTTACCAATCTAGGCTTCACCAAAACCCCGGTTACATCCTGGGAAGCCAAGTCTCCCCAACCCTAACCCTAATTTGAGTCTCAGGCCTCATTTCCTTTTGGGACTGAAACGTACTGCGGTCCACAGAGTGTACCAAATGTAAGTATGGAAGACATCTTGATGCCCCACTCAGTCTGATTCAGCAAGTTAGGCTTCACCAAGGACCCGTTTCCAACCTGGGAAGCCACATCTCCCCAACCCTAACCCTAACTTGAGACTTTACCTGATTTTCTTGTTGAAATGTAACAACCCCCCATCCTCATGTTCTACTAAAAGACAGTAGACACACAATTCATTTTGCCCTCTCAGTCTGTTTCACCATGCTTGGCTTCAGCAACACCCTGTTTCCATTCTGGGAGGCCATGTCTCCTGACCGCTAACCCTAAGTTGGGTCTTAACCCTAATTTTTTCTTTGGACTGAAACATTTCCCTGTCCACATGGTGTACTAACTGGCAGTATGTTATACTCCGGATGGCCTACTCAGTCTGTTTTACCAATCTAGGCTTCGCCAAAACCCTGGTTACATCCTGGGAAGCCAAGTCTCCCCAACCCTAACCCTAATTTGAGTCTCAGGCCTAATTTCCTTTTTGGACTGAAACATACCGCCCTCCAGAGAGTGTACCAAATGTCAGTATGGAAGACATCTTGATGTCCCACTCAGTCTGATTCAGCAAGTTAGGCTTCACCAAGGACCCGTTTCCAACCTGGGAAGCCACATCTCCCCAACCCTAACCCTAACTTGAGACTTAACCTGATTTTCTTGTGCAAATGTAACAAACCCCCATCCTCATGTTGTACTAAAAGACAGTAGGCACACAATTCCTTTTGCCCTCTCAGTCTGTTTCACCATGCTTGGCTTCAGCAACACCCTGTTTCCATTCTGGGAGGCCATGTCTCCTGACCGCTAACCCTAACTTGGGTCTTAACCCTAATTTTTTCTTTGGACTGAAACATTTCCCTGTCCACATGGTGTACTAACTGGCAGTATGTTATACTACGGATGGCCTACTCAGTCTGTTTTACCAATCTAGGCTTCGCCAAAACCCTGGTTACATCCTGGGAAGCCAAGTCTCCCCAACCCTAACCCTACTTTGAGTCCCAACCCTCATTTCCTTTTTGGACTGAAACATACCGCCGTCCACAGAGTGTACCAAATGTCAGTATGGAAGACATCTTGATGTCCCACTCAGTCTGATTCAGCAAGTTAGGCTTCACCAAGGACCCGTTTCCAACCTGGGAAGCCACATCTCCCCAACCCTAACCCTAACTTGAGACTTTACCTGATTTTCTTGTGCAAATGTAACAAACCCCCATCCTCATGTTGTACTAAAAGACAGTAGGTACACAATTCCTTTGGCCCTCTCAGTCTGTTTCACCATGCTTGGCTTCAGCAACACCCTGTTTCCATTCTGGGAGGCCATGTCTCCTGACCGCTAACCCTAACTTGGGTCTTAACCCTAATTTTCTCTTTGGACTGAAACATTTCCCTGTCCACATGGTGTACTAACTGGCAGTATGTTATACTCCTGAATGCCTACTCAGTCTGTTTTACCAATCTAGGCTTCACCAAAACCCTGGTTACATCCTGGGAAGCCAAGTCTCCCCAACCCTAACCCTAATTTGAGTCTCAACCCTCATTTCCTTTTTGGACTGAAACATACCGCCGTCCACAGATTGTGCCAAATGTAAGTATGGAAGACATCTTGATGCCCCACTCAGTCTGATTCAGGAAGTTAAGCTTCACCAAGGACCCGTTTCCAACCTGGGAAGCCACATCTCCCCAACCCTAACCCTAACTTGAGACTTAACCTGATTTTCTTGTGCAAATGTAACAAACCCCCATCCTCATGTTGTACTAAAAGACAGTAGGCACACAATTCCTTTGGCCCTCTCAGTCTGTTTCACCATGCTTGGCTTCAGCAACACCCTGTTTCCATTCTGGGAAGCCATGTCTCCTGACAGCTAACCCTAACTTGGGTCTTAACCCTAATTTTCTCTTTGGACTGAAACATTTCCCTGTCCACATGGTGTACTAACTGGCAGTATGTTATACTCCTGAATGCCTACTCAGTCTGTTTTACCAATCTAGGCTTCACCAAAACCCTGGTTACATCCTGGGAAGCCAAGTCTCCCCAACCCTAACCCTAATTTGAGTCTCAGGCCTCATTTCCTTTTGGGACTGAAACGTACTGCGGTCCACAGAGTGTACCAAATGTAAGTATGGAAGACATCTTGATGCCCCACTCAGTCTGATTCAGCAAGTTAGGCTTCACCAAGGACCCGTTTCCAACCTGGGAAGCCACATCTCCCCAACCCTAACCCTAACTTGAGACTTTACCTGATTTTCTTGTTGAAATGTAACAACCCCCCATCCTCATGTTCTACTAAAAGACAGTAGGCACACAATTCATTTTGCCCTCTCAGTCTGTTTCACCATGCTTGGCTTCAGCAACACCCTGTTTCCATTCTGGGAGGCCATGTCTCCTGACCGCTAACCCTAAGTTGGGTCTTAACCCTAATTTTTTCTTTGGACTGAAACATTTCCCTGTCCACATGGTGTACGAACTGGCAGTATGTTATACTACGGATGGCCTACTCAGTCTGTTTTACCAATCTAGGCTTCGCCAAAACCCTGGTTACATCCTGGGAAGCCAAGTCTCCCCAACCCTAACCCTAATTTGAGTCTCAGGCCTAATTTCCTTTTTGGACTGAAACATACCGCCCTCCAGAGAGTGTACCAAATGTCAGTATGGAAGACATCTTGATGTCCCACTCAGTCTGATTCAGCAAGTTAGGCTTCACCAAGGACCCGTTTCCAACCTGGGAAGCCACATCTCCACAACCCTAACCCTAACTTGATACTTTACCTGATTTTCTTGTTGAAATGTAACAACCCCCCATCCTCATGTTCTACTAAAACACAGTAGGCACACAATTCCTTTTGCCCTCTCAGTCTGTTTCACCATGCTTGGCTTCAGCAACACCCTGTTTCCATTCTGGGAGGCCATGTCTCCTGACCGCTAACCCTAACTTGGGTCTTAACCCTAATTTTTTCTTTGGACTGAAACATTTCCCTGTCCACATGGTGTACTAACTGGCAGTATGTTATACTACGGATGGCCTACTCAGTCTGTTTTACCAATCTAGGCTTCGCCAAAACCCTGGTTACATCCTGGGAAGCCAAGTCTCCCCAACCCTAACCCTAATTTGAGTCTCAGGCCTCATTTCCTTTTTGGACTGAAACATACCGCCGTCCACAGAGTGTACCAAATGTCAGTATGGAAGACATCTTGATGTCCCACTCAGTCTGATTCAGCAAGTTAGGCTTCACCAAGGACCCGTTTCCAACCTGGGAAGCCACATCTCCCCAACCCTAACCCTAACTTGAGACTTTACCTGATTTTCTTGTGCAAATGTAACAAACCCCCATCCTCATGTTGTACTAAAAGACAGTAGGTACACAATTCCTTTGGCCCTCTCAGTCTGTTTCACCATGCTTGGCTTCAGCAACACCCTGTTTCCATTCTGGGAGGCCATGTCTCCTGACAGCTAACCCTAACTTGGGTCTTAACCCTAATTTTCTCTTTGGACTGAAACATTTCCCTGTCCACATGGTGTACTAACTGGCAGTATGTTATACTCCTGAATGCCTACTCAGTCTGTTTTACCAATCTAGGCTTCACCAAAACCCTGGTTACATCCTGGGAAGCCAAGTCTCCCCAACCCTAACCCTAATTTGAGTCTCAACCCTCATTTCCTTTTTGGACTGAAACATACCGCCGTCCACAGATTGTGCCAAATGTAAGTATGGAAGACATCTTGATGCCCCACTCAGTCTGATTCAGGAAGTTAAGCTTCACCAAGGACCCGTTTCCAACCTGGGAAGCCACATCTCCCCAACCCTAACCCTAACTTGAGACTTAACCTGATTTTCTTGTGCAAATGTAACAAACCCCCATCCTCATGTTGTACTAAAAGACAGTAGGCACACAATTCCTTTGGCCCTCTCAGTCTGTTTCACCATGCTTGGCTTCAGCAACACCCTGTTTCCATTCTGGGAAGCCATGTCTCCTGACAGCTAACCCTAACTTGGGTCTTAACCCTAATTTTCTCTTTGGACTGAAACATTTCCCTGTCCACATGGTGTACTAACTGGCAGTATGTTATACTCCTGAATGCCTACTCAGTCTGTTTTACCAATCTAGGCTTCACCAAATCCCTGGTTACATCCTGGGAAGCCAAGTCTCCCCAACCCTAACCCTAATTTGAGTCTCAGGCCTCTTTTCCTTTTGAGACTGAAACGTACTGCGGTCCACAGAGTGTACCAAATGTAAGTATGGAAGACAACTTGATGCCCCACTCAGTCTGATTCAGCAAGTTAGGCTTCACCAAGGACCCGTTTCCAACCTGGGAAGCCACATCTCCCCAACCCTAACCCTAACTTGAGACTTTACCTGATTTTCTTGTTGAAATGTAACAACCCCCCAACCTCATGTTCTACTAAAAGACAGTAGGCACACAATTCATTTTGCCCTCTCAGTCTGTTTCACCATGCTTGGCTTCAGCAACACCCTGTTTCCATTCTGGGAGGCCATGTCTCCTGACCGCTAACCCTAAGTTGGGTCTTAACCCTAATTTTTTCTTTGGACTGAAACATTTCCCTGTCCACATGGTGTACTAACTGGCAGTATGTTATACTCCGGATGGCCTACTCAGTCTGTTTTACCAATCTAGGCTTCGCCAAAACCCTGGTTACATCCTGGGAAGCCAAGTCTCCCCAACCCTAACCCTAATTTGAGTCTCAGGCCTCATTTCCTTTTTGGACTGAAACATACCGCCCTCCAGAGAGTGTACCAAATGTCAGTATGGAAGACATCTTGATGTCCCACTCAGTCTGATTCAGCAAGTTAGGCTTCACCAAGGACCCGTTTCCAACCTGGGAAGCCACATCTCCCCAACCCTAACCCTAACTTGAGACTTTACCTGATTTTCTTGTTGAAATGTAACAACCCCCCATCCTCATGTTCTACTAAAAGACAGTAGGCACACAATTCCTTTTGCCCTCTCAGTCTGTTTCACCATGCTTGGCTTCAGCAACACCCTGTTTCCATTCTGGGAGGCCATGTCTCCCGACCGCTAACCCTAATTTGGGTTTTAACCCTAATTTTTTCTTTGGACTGAAACATTTCCCTGTCCACATGGTGTACGAACTGGCAGTATGTTATACTACGGATGGCCTACTCAGTCTGTTTTACCAATCTAGGCTTCGCCAAAACCCTGGTTACATCCTGGGAAGCCAAGTCTCCCCAACCCTAACCCTAATTTGAGTCTCAGGCCTCATTTCCTTTTGGGACTGAAACATACCGCCGTCCACAGAGTGTACCAAATGTCAGTATGGAAGACATCTTGATGTCCCACTCAGTCTGATTCAGCAAGTTAGGCTTCACCAAGGACCCGTTTCCAACCTGGCAAGCCACATCTCCCCAACCCTAACCCTAACTTGAGACTTAACCTGATTTTCTTGTGCAAATGTAACAAACCCCCATCCTCATGTTGTACTAAAAGACAGTAGGCACACAATTCCTTTTGCCCTCTCAGTCTGTTTCACCATGCTTGGCTTCAGCAACACCCTGTTTCCATTCTGGGAGGCCATGTCTCCTGACCGCTAACCCTAACTTGGGTCTTAACCCTAATTTTTTCTTTGAACTGAAACATTTCCCTGTCCACATGGTGTACTAACTGGCAGTATGTTATACTACGGATGGCCTACTCAGTCTGTTTTACCAATCTAGGCTTCGCCAAAACCCTGGTTACATCCTGGGAAGCCAAGTCTCCCCAACCCTAACCCTAATTTGAGTCTCAGGCCTCATTTCCTTTTTGGACTGAAACATACCGCCGTCCACAGAGTGTACCAAATGTCAGTATGGAAGACATCTTGATGTCCCACTCAGTCTGATTCAGCAAGTTAGGCTTCACCAAGGACCCGTTTCCAACCTGGGAAGCCACATCTCCCCAACCCTAACCCTAACTTGAGACTTTACCTGATTTTCTTGTGCAAATGTAACAAACCCCCATCCTCATGTTGTACTAAAAGACAGTAGGCACACAATTCCTTTGGCCCTCTCAGTCTGTTTCACCATGCTTGGCTTCAGCAACACCCTGTTTCCATTCTGGGAGGCCATGTCTCCTGACAGCTAACCCTAACTTGGGTCTTAACCCTAATTTTCTCTTTGGACTGAAACATTTCCCTGTCCACATGGTGTACTAACTGGCAGTATGTTATACTCCTGAATGCCTACTCAGTCTGTTTTACCAATCTAGGCTTCACCAAAACCCTGGTTACATCCTGGGAAGCCAAGTCTCCCCAACCCTAACCCTAATTTGAGTCTCAACCCTCATTTCCTTTTTGGACTGAAACATACCGCCGTCCACAGATTGTGCCAAATGTAAGTATGGAAGACATCTTGATGCCCCACTCAGTCTGATTCAGGAAGTTAAGCTTCACCAAGGACCCGTTTCCAACCTGGGAAGCCACATCTCCCCAACCCTAACCCTAACTTGAGACTTAACCTGATTTTCTTGTGCAAATGTAACAAACCCCCATCCTCATGTTGTACTAAAAGACAGTAGGCACACAATTCCTTTGGCCCTCTCAGTCTGTTTCACCATGCTTGGCTTCAGCAACACCCTGTTTCCATTCTGGGAAGCCATGTCTCCTGACAGCTAACCCTAACTTGGGTCTTAACCCTAATTTTCTCTTTGGACTGAAACATTTCCCTGTCCACATGGTGTACTAACTGGCAGTATGTTATACTCCTGAATGCCTACTCAGTCTGTTTTACCAATCTAGGCTTCACCAAAACCCCGGTTACATCCTGGAAACCAAGTCTCCCCAACCCTAACCCTAATTTGAGTCTCAGGCCTCATTTCCTTTTGGGACTGAAACGTACTGCGGTCCACAGAGTGTACCAAATGTAAGTATGGAAGACATCTTGATGCCCCACTCAGTCTGATTCAGCAAGTTAGGCTTCACCAAGGACCCGTTTCCAACCTGGGAAGCCACATCTCCCCAACCCTAACCCTAACTTGAGACTTTACCTGATTTTCTTGTTGAAATGTAACAACCCCCCATCCTCATGTTCTACTAAAAGACAGTAGGCACACAATTCATTTTGCCCTCTCAGTCTGTTTCACCATGCTTGGCTTCAGCAACACCCTGTTTCCATTCTGGGAGGCCATGTCTCCTGACCGCTAACCCTAAGTTGGGTCTTAACCCTAATTTTTTCTTTGGACTGAAACATTTCCCTGTCCACATGGTGTACTAACTGGCAGTATGTTATACTCCGGATGGCCTACTCAGTCTGTTTTACCAATCTAGGCTTCGCCAAAACCCTGGTTACATCCTGGGAAGCCAAGTCTCCCCAACCCTAACCCTAATTTGAGTCTCAGGCCTAATTTCCTTTTTGGACTGAAACATACCGCCCTCCAGAGAGTGTACCAAATGTCAGTATGGAAGACATCTTGATGTCCCACTCAGTCTGATTCAGCAAGTTAGGCTTCACCAAGGACCCGTTTCCAACCTGGGAAGCCACATCTCCCCAACCCTAACCCTAACTTGAGACTTAACCTGATTTTCTTGTGCAAATGTAACAAACCCCCATCCTCATGTTGTACTAAAAGACAGTAGGCACACAATTCCTTTTGCCCTCTCAGTCTGTTTCACCATGCTTGGCTTCAGCAACACCCTGTTTCCATTCTGGGAGGCCATGTCTCCTGACCGCTAACCCTAACTTGGGTCTTAACCCTAATTTTTTCTTTGGACTGAAACATTTCCCTGTCCACATGGTGTACTAACTGGCAGTATGTTATACTCCGGATGGCCTACTCAGTCTGTTTTACCAATCTAGGCTTCGCCAAAACCCTGGTTACATCCTGGGAAGCCAAGTCTCCCCAACCCTAACCCTAATTTGAGTCTCAGGCCTCATTTCCTTTTTGGACTGAAACATACCGCCGTCCACAGAGTGTACCAAATGTCAGTATGGAAGACATCTTGATGTCCCACTCAGTCTGATTCAGCAAGTTAGGCTTCACCAAGGACCCGTTTCCAACCTGGGAAGCCACATCTCCCCAACCCTAACCCTAACTTGAGACTTAACCTGATTTTCTTGTGCAAATGTAACAAACCCCCATCCTCATGTTGTACTAAAAGACAGTAGGTACACAATTCCTTTGGCCCTCTCAGTCTGTTTCACCATGCTTGGCTTCAGCAACACCCTGTTTCCATTCTGGGAGGCCATGTCTCCTGACAGCTAACCCTAACTTGGGTCTTAACCCTAATTTTCTCTTTGGACTGAAACATTTCCCTGTCCACATGGTGTACTAACTGGCAGTATGTTATACTCCTGAATGCCTACTCAGTCTGTTTTACCAATCTAGGCTTCACCAAAACCCTGGTTACATCCTGGGAAGCCAAGTCTCCCCAACCCTAACCCTAATTTGAGTCTCAACCCTCATTTCCTTTTTGGACTGAAACATACCGCCGTCCACAGATTGTGCCAAATGTAAGTATGGAAGACATCTTGATGCCCCACTCAGTCTGATTCAGCAAGTTAAGCTTCACCAAGGACCCGTTTCCAACCTGGGAAGCCACATCTCCCCAACCCTAACCCTAACTTGAGACTTAACCTGATTTTCTTGTGCAAATGTAACAAACCCCCATCCTCATGTTGTACTAAAAGACAGTAGGCACACAATTCCTTTGGCCCTCTCAGTCTGTTTCACCATGCTTGGCTTCAGCAACACCCTGTTTCTATTCTGGGAAGCCATGTCTCCTGACAGCTAACCCTAACTTGGGTCTTAACCCTAATTTTCTCTTTGGACTGAAACATTTCCCTGTCCACATGGTGTACTAACTGGCAGTATGTTATACTCCTGAATGCCTACTCAGTCTGTTTTACCAATCTAGGCTTCACCAAAACCCCGGTTACATCCTGGGAAGCCAAGTCTCCCCAACCCTAACCCTAATTTGAGTCTCAGGCCTCATTTCCTTTTGGGACTGAAACGTACTGCGGTCCACAGAGTGTACCAAATGTAAGTATGGAAGACATCTTGATGCCCCACTCAGTCTGATTCAGCAAGTTAGGCTTCACCAAGGACCCGTTTCCAACCTGGGAAGCCACATCTCCCCAACCCTAACCCTAACTTGAGACTTTACCTGATTTTCTTGTTGAAATGTAACAACCCCCCATCCTCATGTTCTACTAAAAGACAGTAGACACACAATTCATTTTGCCCTCTCAGTCTGTTTCACCATGCTTGGCTTCAGCAACACCCTGTTTCCATTCTGGGAGGCCATGTCTCCTGACCGCTAACCCTAAGTTGGGTCTTAACCCTAATTTTTTCTTTGGACTGAAACATTTCCCTGTCCACATGGTGTACGAACTGGCAGTATGTTATACTACGGATGGCCTACTCAGTCTGTTTTACCAATCTAGGCTTCGCCAAAACCCTGGTTACATCCTGGGAAGCCAAGTCTCCCCAACCCTAACCCTAATTTGAGTCTCAGGCCTAATTTCCTTTTTGGACTGAAACATACCGCCCTCCAGAGAGTGTACCAAATGTCAGTATGGAAGACATCTTGATGTCCCACTCAGTCTGATTCAGCAAGTTAGGCTTCACCAAGGACCCGTTTCCAACCTGGGAAGCCACATCTCCACAACCCTAACCCTAACTTGATACTTTACCTAATTTTCTTGTTGAAATGTAACAACCCCCCATCCTCATGTTCTACTAAAAGACAGTAGGCACACAATTCATTTTGCCCTCTCAGTCTGTTTCACCATGCTTGGCTTCAGCAACACCCTGTTTCCATTCTGGGAGGCCATGTCTCCTGACCGCTAACCCTAACTTGGGTCTTAACCCTAATTTTTTCTTTGGACTGAAACATTTCCCTGTCCACATGGTGTACTAACTGGCAGTATGTTATACTCCGGATGGCCTACTCAGTCTGTTTTACCAATCTAGGCTTCGCCAAAACCCTGGTTACATCCTGGGAAGCCAAGTCTCCCCAACCCTAACCCTAATTTGAGTCTCAGGCCTCATTTCCTTTTTGGACTGAAACATACCGCCCTCCAGAGAGTGTACCAAATGTCAGTATGGAAGACATCTTGATGTCCCACTCAGTCTGATTCAGCAAGTTAGGCTTCACCAAGGACCCGTTTCCAACCTGGGAAGCCACATCTCCCCAACCCTAACCCTAACTTGAGACTTTACCTGATTTTCTTGTTGAAATGTAACAACCCCCCATCCTCATGTTCTACTAAAAGACAGTAGGCACACAATTCATTTTGCCCTCTCAGTCTGTTTCACCATGCTTGGCTTCAGCAACACCCTGTTTCCATTCTGGGAGGCCATGTCTCCCGACCGCTAACCCTAATTTGGGTTTTAACCCTAATTTTTTCTTTGGACTGAAACATTTCCCTGTCCACATGGTGTACGAACTGGCAGTATGTTATACTACGGATGGCCTACTCAGTCTGTTTTACCAATCTAGGCTTCGCCAAAACCCTGGTTACATCCTGGGAAGCCAAGTCTCCCCAACCCTAACCCTAATTTGAGTCTCAGGCCTCATTTCCTTTTGGGACTGAAACATACCGCCGTCCACAGAGTGTACCAAATGTCAGTATGGAAGACATCTTGATGTCCCACTCAGTCTGATTCAGCAAGTTAGGCTTCACCAAGGACCCGTTTCCAACCTGGCAAGCCACATCTCCCCAACCCTAACCCTAACTTGAGACTTAACCTGATTTTCTTGTGCAAATGTAACAAACCCCCATCCTCATGTTGTACTAAAAGACAGTAGGCACACAATTCCTTTTGCCCTCTCAGTCTGTTTCACCATGCTTGGCTTCAGCATCACCCTGTTTCCATTCTGGGAGGCCATGTCTCCTGACCGCTAACCCTAACTTGGGTCTTAACCCTAATTTTTTCTTTGAACTGAAACATTTCCCTGTCCACATGGTGTACTAACTGGCAGTATGTTATACTCCGGATGGCCTACTCAGTCTGTTTTACCAATCTAGGCTTCGCCAAAACCCTGGTTACATCCTGGGAAGCCAAGTCTCCCCAACCCTAACCCTAATTTGAGTCTCAGGCCTCATTTCCTTTTTGGACTGAAACATACCGCCGTCCACAGAGTGTACCAAATGTCAGTATGGAAGACATCTTGATGTCCCACTCAGTCTGATTCAGCAAGTTAGGCTTCACCAAGGACCCGTTTCCAACCTGGGAAGCCACATCTCCCCAACCCTAACCCTAACTTGAGACTTTACCTGATTTTCTTGTGCAAATGTAACAAACCCCCATCCTCATGTTGTACTAAAAGACAGTAGGCACACAATTCCTTTGGCCCTCTCAGTCTGTTTCACCATGCTTGGCTTCAGCAACACCCTGTTTCCATTCTGGGAGGCCATGTCTCCTGACAGCTAACCCTAACTTGGGTCTTAACCCTAATTTTCTCTTTGGACTGAAACATTTCCCTGTCCACATGGTGTACTAACTGGCAGTATGTTATACTCCTGAATGCCTACTCAGTCTGTTTTACCAATCTAGGCTTCACCAAAACCCTGGTTACATCCTGGGAAGCCAAGTCTCCCCAACCCTAACCCTAATTTGAGTCTCAACCCTCATTTCCTTTTTGGACTGAAACATACCGCCGTCCACAGATTGTGCCAAATGTAAGTATGGAAGACATCTTGATGCCCCACTCAGTCTGATTCAGGAAGTTAAGCTTCACCAAGGACCCGTTTCCAACCTGGGAAGCCACATCTCCCCAACCCTAACCCTAACTTGAGACTTAACCTGATTTTCTTGTGCAAATGTAACAAACCCCCATCCTCATGTTGTACTAAAAGACAGTAGGCACACAATTCCTTTGGCCCTCTCAGTCTGTTTCACCATGCTTGGCTTCAGCAACACCCTGTTTCCATTCTGGGAAGCCATGTCTCCTGACAGCTAACCCTAACTTGGGTCTTAACCCTAATTTTCTCTTTGGACTGAAACATTTCCCTGTCCACATGGTGTACTAACTGGCAGTATGTTATACTCCTGAATGCCTACTCAGTCTGTTTTACCAATCTAGGCTTCACCAAAACCCCGGTTACATCCTGGAAACCAAGTCTCCCCAACCCTAACCCTAATTTGAGTCTCAGGCCTCATTTCCTTTTGGGACTGAAACGTACTGCGGTCCACAGAGTGTACCAAATGTAAGTATGGAAGACATCTTGATGCCCCACTCAGTCTGATTCAGCAAGTTAGGCTTCACCAAGGACCCGTTTCCAACCTGGGAAGCCACATCTCCCCAACCCTAACCCTAACTTGATACTTTACCTGATTTTCTTGTTGAAATGTAACAACCCCCCATCCTCATGTTCTACTAAAAGACAGTAGGCACACAATTCATTTTGCCCTCTCAGTCTGTTTCACCATGCTTGGCTTCAGCAACACCCTGTTTCCATTCTGGGAGGCCATGTCTCCTGACCGCTAACCCTAAGTTGGGTCTTAACCCTAATTTTTTCTTTGGACTGAAACATTTCCCTGTCCACATGGTGTACTAACTGGCAGTATGTTATACTCCGGATGGCCTACTCAGTCTGTTTTACCAATCTAGGCTTCGCCAAAACCCTGGTTACATCCTGGGAAGCCAAGTCTCCCCAACCCTAACCCTAATTTGAGTCTCAGGCCTCATTTCCTTTTTGGACTGAAACATACCGCCCTCCAGAGAGTGTACCAAATGTCAGTATGGAAGACATCTTGATGTCCCACTCAGTCTGATTCAGCAAGTTCGGCTTCACCAAGGACCCGTTTCCAACCTGGGAAGCCACATCTCCCCAACCCTAACCCTAACTTGAGACTTAACCTGATTTTCTTGTGCAAATGTAACAACCCCCCATCCTCATGTTGTACTAAAAGACAGTAGGCACACAATTCCTTTTGCCCTCTCAGTCTGTTTCACCATGCTTGGCTTCAGCAACACCCTGTTTCCATTCTGGGAGGCCATGTCTCCTGACCGCTAACCCTAACTTGGGTCTTAACCCTAATTTTTTCTTTGGACTGAAACATTTCCCTGTCCACATGGTGTACTAACTGGCAGTATGTTATACTCCGGATGGCCTACTCAGTCTGTTTTACCAATCTAGGCTTCGCCAAAACCCTGGTTACATCCTGGGAAGCCAAGTCTCCCCAACCCTAACCCTAATTTGAGTCTCAGGCCTCATTTCCTTTTTGGACTGAAACATACCGCCGTCCACAGAGTGTACCAAATGTCAGTATGGAAGACATCTTGATGTCCCACTCAGTCTGATTCAGCAAGTTAGGCTTCACCAAGGACCCGTTTCCAACCTGGGAAGCCACATCTCCCCAACCCTAACCCTAACTTGAGACTTAACCTGATTTTCTTGTGCAAATGTAACAAACCCCCATCCTCATGTTGTACTAAAAGACAGTAGGTACACAATTCCTTTGGCCCTCTCAGTCTGTTTCACCATGCTTGGCTTCAGCAACACCCTGTTTCCATTCTGGGAGGCCATGTCTCCTGACAGCTAACCCTAACTTGGGTCTTAACCCTAATTTTCTCTTTGGACTGAAACATTTCCCTGTCCACATGGTGTACTAACTGGCAGTATGTTATACTCCTGAATGCCTACTCAGTCTGTTTTACCAATCTAGGCTTCACCAAAACCCTGGTTACATCCTGGGAAGCCAAGTCTCCCCAACCCTAACCCTAATTTGAGTCTCAACCCTCATTTCCTTTTTGGACTGAAACATACCGCCGTCCACAGATTGTGCCAAATGTAAGTATGGAAGACATCTTGATGCCCCACTCAGTCTGATTCAGCAAGTTAAGCTTCACCAAGGACCCGTTTCCAACCTGGGAAGCCACATCTCCCCAACCCTAACCCTAACTTGAGACTTAACCTGATTTTCTTGTGCAAATGTAACAAACCCCCATCCTCATGTTGTACTAAAAGACAGTAGGCACACAATTCCTTTGGCCCTCTCAGTCTGTTTCACCATGCTTGGCTTCAGCAACACCCTGTTTCTATTCTGGGAAGCCATGTCTCCTGACAGCTAACCCTAACTTGGGTCTTAACCCTAATTTTCTCTTTGGACTGAAACATTTCCCTGTCCACATGGTGTACTAACTGGCAGTATGTTATACTCCTGAATGCCTACTCAGTCTGTTTTACCAATCTAGGCTTCACCAAAACCCCGGTTACATCCTGGGAAGCCAAGTCTCCCCAACCCTAACCCTAATTTGAGTCTCAGGCCTCATTTCCTTTTGGGACTGAAACGTACTGCGGTCCACAGAGTGTACCAAATGTAAGTATGGAAGACATCTTGATGCCCCACTCAGTCTGATTCAGCAAGTTAGGCTTCACCAAGGACCCGTTTCCAACCTGGGAAGCCACATCTCCCCAACCCTAACCCTAACTTGAGACTTTACCTGATTTTCTTGTGCAAATGTAACAAACCCCCATCCTCATGTTGTACTAAAAGACAGTAGGCACACAATTCCTTTTGCCCTCTCAGTCTGTTTCACCATGCTTGGCTTCAGCAACACCCTGTTTCCATTCTGGGAGGCCATGTCTCCTGACCGCTAACCCTAACTTGGGTCTTAACCCTAATTTTTTCTTTGGACTGAAACATTTCCCTGTCCACATGGTGTACTAACTGGCAGTATGTTATACTACGGATGGCCTACTCAGTCTGTTTTACCAATCTAGGCTTCGCCAAAACCCTGGTTACATCCTGGGAAGCCAAGTCTCCCCAACCCTAACCCTAATTTGAGTCTCAGGCCTCATTTCCTTTTTGGACTGAAACATACCGCCGTCCACAGAGTGTACCAAATGTCAGTATGGAAGACATCTTGATGTCCCACTCAGTCTGATTCAGCAAGTTAGGCTTCACCAAGGACCCGTTTCCAACCTGGGAAGCCACATCTCCCCAACCCTAACCCTAACTTGAGACTTTACCTGATTTTCTTGTGCAAATGTAACAAACCCCCATCCTCATGTTGTACTAAAAGACAGTAGGTACACAATTCCTTTGGCCCTCTCAGTCTGTTTCACCATGCTTGGCTTCAGCAACACCCTGTTTCCATTCTGGGAGGCCATGTCTCCTGACCGCTAACCCTAACTTGGGTCTTAACCCTAATTTTCTCTTTGGACTGAAACATTTCCCTGTCCACATGGTGTACTAACTGGCAGTATGTTATACTCCTGAATGCCTACTCAGTCTGTTTTACCAATCTAGGCTTCACCAAAACCCTGGTTACATCCTGGGAAGCCAAGTCTCCCCAACCCTAACCCTAATTTGAGTCTCAACCCTCATTTCCTTTTTGGACTGAAACATACCGCCGTCCACAGATTTTGCCAAATGTAAGTATGGAAGACATCTTGATGCCCCACTCAGTCTGATTCAGGAAGTTAAGCTTCACCAAGGACCCGTTTCCAACCTGGGAAGCCACATCTCCCCAACCCTAACCCTAACTTGAGACTTAACCTGATTTTCTTGTGCAAATGTAACAAACCCCCATCCTCATGTTGTACTAAAAGACAGTAGGCACACAATTCCTTTGGCCCTCTCAGTCTGTTTCACCATGCTTGGCTTCAGCAACACCCTGTTTCCATTCTGGGAAGCCATGTCTCCTGACAGCTAACCCTAACTTGGGTCTTAACCCTAATTTTCTCTTTGGACTGAAACATTTCCCTGTCCACATGGTGTACTAACTGGCAGTATGTTATACTCCTGAATGCCTACTCAGTCTGTTTTACCAATCTAGGCTTCACCAAAACCCTGGTTACATCCTGGGAAGCCAAGTCTCCCCAACCCTAACCCTAATTTGAGTCTCAGGCCTCATTTCCTTTTGGGACTGAAACGTACTGCGGTCCACAGAGTGTACCAAATGTAAGTATGGAAGACATCTTGATGCCCCACTCAGTCTGATTCAGCAAGTTAGGCTTCACCAAGGACCCGTTTCCAACCTGGGAAGCCACATCTCCCCAACCCTAACCCTAACTTGAGACTTTACCTGATTTTCTTGTTGAAATGTAACAACCCCCCATCCTCATGTTCTACTAAAAGTCAGTAGGCACACAATTCATTTTGCCCTCTCAGTCTGTTTCACCATGCTTGGCTTCAGCAACACCCTGTTTCCATTCTGGGAGGCCATGTCTCCTGACCGCTAACCCTAAGTTGGGTCTTAACCCTAATTTTTTCTTTGGACTGAAACATTTCCCTGTCCACATGGTGTACGAACTGGCTGTATGTTATACTACGGATGGCCTACTCAGTCTGTTTTACCAATCTAGGCTTCGCCAAAACCCTGGTTACATCCTGGGAAGCCAAGTCTCCCCAACCCTAACCCTAATTTGAGTCTCAGGCCTCTTTTCCTTTTGAGACTGAAACGTACTGCGGTCCACAGAGTGTACCAAATGTAAGTATGGAAGACATCTTGATGCCCCACTCAGTCTGATTCAGCAAGTTAGGCTTCACCAAGGACCCGTTTCCAACCTGGGAAGCCACATCTCCCCAACCCTAACCCTAACTTGAGACTTTACCTGATTTTCTTGTTGAAATGTAACAACCCCCCATCCTCATGTTCTACTAAAAGACAGTAGGCACACAATTCATTTTGCCCTCTCAGTCTGTTTCACCATGCTTGGCTTCAGCAACACCCTGTTTCCATTCTGGGAGGCCATGTCTCCTGACCGCTAACCCTAAGTTGGGTCTTAACCCTAATTTTTTCTTTGGACTGAAACATTTCCCTGTCCACATGGTGTACTAACTGGCAGTATGTTATACTCCGGATGGCCTACTCAGTCTGTTTTACCAATCTAGGCTTCGCCAAAACCCTGGTTACATCCTGGGAAGCCAAGTCTCCCCAACCCTAACCCTAATTTGAGTCTCAGGCCTAATTTCCTTTTTGGACTGAAACATACCGCCCTCCAGAGAGTGTACCAAATGTCAGTATGGAAGACATCTTGATGTCCCACTCAGTCTGATTCAGCAAGTTAGGCTTCACCAAGGACCCGTTTCCAACCTGGGAAGCCACATCTCCCCAACCCTAACCCTAACTTGATACTTTACCTGATTTTCTTGTTGAAATGTAACAACCCCCCATCCTCATGTTCTACTAAAAGACAGTAGGCACACAATTCATTTTGCCCTCTCAGTCTGTTTCACCATGCTTGGCTTCAGCAACACCCTGTTTCCATTCTGGGAGGCCATGTCTCCCGACCGCTAACCCTAACTTGGGTTTTAACCCTAATTTTTTCTTTGGACTGAAACATTTCCCTGTCCACATGGTGTACGAACTGGCAGTATGTTATCCTTTTTGGACTGAAACATACCGCCCTCCAGAGAGTGTACCAAATGTCAGTATGGAAGACATCTTGATGTCCCACTCAGTCTGATTCAGCAAGTTAGGCTTCACCAAGGACCCGTTTCCAACCTGGGAAGCCACATCTCCACAACCCTAACCCTAACTTGATACTTTACCTGATTTTCTTGTTGAAATGTAACAACCCCCCATCCTCATGTTCTACTAAAAGACAGTAGGCACACAATTCCTTTTGCCCTCTCAGTCTGTTTCACCATGCTTGGCTTCAGCAACACCCTGTTTCCATTCTGGGAGGCCATGTCTCCTGACCGCTAACCCTAACTTGGGTCTTAACCCTAATTTTTTCTTTGGACTGAAACATTTCCCTGTCCACATGGTGTACTAACTGGCAGTATGTTATACTACGGATGGCCTACTCAGTCTGTTTTACCAATATAGGCTTCGCCAAAACCCTGGTTACATCCTGGGAAGCCAAGTCTCCCCAACCCTAACCCTAATTTGAGTCTCAGGCCTCATTTCCTTTTTGGACTGAAACATACCGCCGTCCACAGAGTGTACCAAATGTCAGTATGGAAGACATCTTGATGTCCCACTCAGTCTGATTCAGCAAGTTAGGCTTCACCAAGGACCCGTTTCCAACCTGGGAAGCCACATCTCCCCAACCCTAACCCTAACTTGAGACTTTACCTGATTTTCTTGTGCAAATGTAACAAACCCCCATCCTCATGTTGTACTAAAAGACAGTAGGTACACAATTCCTTTGGCCCTCTCAGTCTGTTTCACCATGCTTGGCTTCAGCAACACCCTGTTTCCATTCTGGGAGGCCATGTCTCCTGACAGCTAACCCTAACTTGGGTCTTAACCCTAATTTTCTCTTTGGACTGAAACATTTCCCTGTCCACATGGTGTACTAACTGGCAGTATGTTATACTCCTGAATGCCTACTCAGTCTGTTTTACCAATCTAGGCTTCACCAAAACCCTGGTTACATCCTGGGAAGCCAAGTCTCCCCAACCCTAACCCTAATTTGAGTCTCAACCCTCATTTCCTTTTTGGACTGAAACATACCGCCGTCCACAGATTGTGCCAAATGTAAGTATGGAAGACATCTTGATGCCCCACTCAGTCTGATTCAGGAAGTTAAGCTTCACCAAGGACCCGTTTCCAACCTGGGAAGCCACATCTCCCCAACCCTAACCCTAACTTGAGACTTAACCTGATTTTCTTGTGCAAATGTAACAAACCCCCATCCTCATGTTGTACTAAAAGACAGTAGGCACACAATTCCTTTGGCCCTCTCAGTCTGTTTCACCATGCTTGGCTTCAGCAACACCCTGTTTCCATTCTGGGAAGCCATGTCTCCTGACAGCTAACCCTAACTTGGGTCTTAACCCTAATTTTCTCTTTGGACTGAAACATTTCCCTGTCCACATGGTGTACTAACTGGCAGTATGTTATACTCCTGAATGCCTACTCAGTCTGTTTTACCAATCTAGGCTTCACCAAAACCCCGGTTACATCCTGGGAAGCCAAGTCTCCCCAACCCTAACCCTAATTTGAGTCTCAGGCCTCTTTTCCTTTTGAGACTGAAACGTACTGCGGTCCACAGAGTGTACCAAATGTAAGTATGGAAGACATCTTGATGCCCCACTCAGTCTGATTCAGCAAGTTAGGCTTCACCAAGGACCCGTTTCCAACCTGGGAAGCCACATCTCCCCAACCCTAACCCTAACTTGAGACTTTACCTGATTTTCTTGTTGAAATGTAACAACCCCCCATCCTCATGTTCTACTAAAAGACAGTAGGCACACAATTCATTTTGCCCTCTCAGTCTGTTTCACCATGCTTGGCTTCAGCAACACCCTGTTTCCATTC
Source organism: Heloderma suspectum (assembly GCF_057233095.1). Taxonomy (NCBI): domain Eukaryota; kingdom Metazoa; phylum Chordata; class Lepidosauria; order Squamata; family Helodermatidae; genus Heloderma; species Heloderma suspectum. The sequence continues at coordinate 150,312,096 of NC_139461.1, forward strand.
TGGGAGGCCATGTCTCCTGACCGCTAACCCTAAGTTGGGTCTTAACCCTAATTTTTTCTTTGGACTGAAACATTTCCCTGTCCACATGGTGTACTAACTGGCAGTATGTTATACTCCGGATGGCCTACTCAGTCTGTTTTACCAATCTAGGCTTCGCCAAAACCCTGGTTACATCCTGGGAAGCCAAGTCTCCCCAACCCTAACCCTAATTTGAGTCTCAGGCCTAATTTCCTTTTTGGACTGAAACATACCGCCCTCCAGAGAGTGTACCAAATGTCAGTATGGAAGACATCTTGATGTCCCACTCAGTCTGATTCAGCAAGTTAGGCTTCACCAAGGACCCGTTTCCAACCTGGGAAGCCACATCTCCCCAACCCTAACCCTAACTTGATACTTTACCTGATTTTCTTGTTGAAATGTAACAACCCCCCATCCTCATGTTCTACTAAAAGACAGTAGGCACACAATTCATTTTGCCCTCTCAGTCTGTTTCACCATGCTTGGCTTCAGCAACACCCTGTTTCCATTCTGGGAGGCCATGTCTCCCGACCGCTAACCCTAACTTGGGTTTTAACCCTAATTTTTTCTTTGGACTGAAACATTTCCCTGTCCACATGGTGTACGAACTGGCAGTATGTTATACTACGGATGGCCTACTCAGTCTGTTTTACCAATCTAGGCTTCGCCAAAACCCTGGTTACATCCTGGGAAGCCAAGTCTCCCCAACCCTAACCCTAATTTGAGTCTCAGGCCTCATTTCCTTTTGGGACTGAAACATACCGCCGTCCACAGAGTGTACCAAATGTCAGTATGGAAGACATCTTGATGTCCCACTCAGTCTGATTCAGCAAGTTAGGCTTCACCAAGGACCCGTTTCCAACCTGGCAAGCCACATCTCCCCAACCCTAACCCTAACTTGAGACTTAACCTGATTTTCTTGTGCAAATGTAACAAACCCCCATCCTCATGTTGTACTAAAAGACAGTAGGCACACAATTCCTTTTGCCCTCTCAGTCTGTTTCACCATGCTTGGCTTCAGCAACACCCTGTTTCCATTCTGGGAGGCCATGTCTCCTGACCGCTAACCCTAACTTGGGTCTTAACCCTAATTTTTTCTTTGAACTGAAACATTTCCCTGTCCACATGGTGTACTAACTGGCAGTATGTTATACTACGGATGGCCTACTCAGTCTGTTTTACCAATCTAGGCTTCGCCAAAACCCTGGTTACATCCTGGGAAGCCAAGTCTCCCCAACCCTAACCCTAATTTGAGTCTCAGGCCTCTTTTCCTTTTGAGACTGAAACGTACTGCGGTCCACAGAGTGTACCAAATGTAAGTATGGAAGACATCTTGATGCCCCACTCAGTCTGATTCAGCAAGTTAGGCTTCACCAAGGACCCGTTTCCAACCTGGGAAGCCACATCTCCCCAACCCTAACCCTAACTTGAGACTTTACCTGATTTTCTTGTTGAAATGTAACAACCCCCCATCCTCATGTTCTACTAAAAGACAGTAGGCACACAATTCATTTTGCCCTCTCAGTCTGTTTCACCATGCTTGGCTTCAGCAACACCCTGTTTCCATTCTGGGAGGCCATGTCTCCTGACCGCTAACCCTAAGTTGGGTCTTAACCCTAATTTTTTCTTTGGACTGAAACATTTCCCTGTCCACATGGTGTACTAACTGGCAGTATGTTATACTCCGGATGGCCTACTCAGTCTGTTTTACCAATCTAGGCTTCGCCAAAACCCTGGTTACATCCTGGGAAGCCAAGTCTCCCCAACCCTAACCCTAATTTGAGTCTCAGGCCTAATTTCCTTTTTGGACTGAAACATACCGCCCTCCAGAGAGTGTACCAAATGTCAGTATGGAAGACATCTTGATGTCCCACTCAGTCTGATTCAGCAAGTTAGGCTTCACCAAGGACCCGTTTCCAACCTGGGAAGCCACATCTCCCCAACCCTAACCCTAACTTGATACTTTACCTGATTTTCTTGTTGAAATGTAACAACCCCCCATCCTCATGTTCTACTAAAAGACAGTAGGCACACAATTCATTTTGCCCTCTCAGTCTGTTTCACCATGCTTGGCTTCAGCAACACCCTGTTTCCATTCTGGGAGGCCATGTCTCCCGACCGCTAACCCTAACTTGGGTTTTAACCCTAATTTTTTCTTTGGACTGAAACATTTCCCTGTCCACATGGTGTACGAACTGGCAGTATGTTATACTACGGATGGCCTACTCAGTCTGTTTTACCAATCTAGGCTTCGCCAAAACCCTGGTTACATCCTGGGAAGCCAAGTCTCCCCAACCCTAACCCTAATTTGAGTCTCAGGCCTCATTTCCTTTTGGGACTGAAACATACCGCCGTCCACAGAGTGTACCAAATGTCAGTATGGAAGACATCTTGATGTCCCACTCAGTCTGATTCAGCAAGTTAGGCTTCACCAAGGACCCGTTTCCAACCTGGCAAGCCACATCTCCCCAACCCTAACCCTAACTTGAGACTTAACCTGATTTTCTTGTGCAAATGTAACAAACCCCCATCCTCATGTTGTACTAAAAGACAGTAGGCACACAATTCCTTTTGCCCTCTCAGTCTGTTTCACCATGCTTGGCTTCAGCAACACCCTGTTTCCATTCTGGGAGGCCATGTCTCCTGACCGCTAACCCTAACTTGGGTCTTAACCCTAATTTTTTCTTTGAACTGAAACATTTCCCTGTCCACATGGTGTACTAACTGGCAGTATGTTATACTACGGATGGCCTACTCAGTCTGTTTTACCAATCTAGGCTTCGCCAAAACCCTGGTTACATCCTGGGAAGCCAAGTCTCCCCAACCCTAACCCTAATTTGAGTCTCAGGCCTCATTTCCTTTTTGGACTGAAACATACCGCCGTCCACAGAGTGTACCAAATGTCAGTATGGAAGACATCTTGATGTCCCACTCAGTCTGATTCAGCAAGTTAGGCTTCACCAAGGACCCGTTTCCAACCTGGGAAGCCACATCTCCCCAACCCTAACCCTAACTTGAGACTTTACCTGATTTTCTTGTGCAAATGTAACAAACCCCCATCCTCATGTTGTACTAAAAGACAGTAGGCACACAATTCCTTTGGCCCTCTCAGTCTGTTTCACCATGCTTGGCTTCAGCAACACCCTGTTTCCATTCTGGGAGGCCATGTCTCCTGACAGCTAACCCTAACTTGGGTCTTAACCCTAATTTTCTCTTTGGACTGAAACATTTCCCTGTCCACATGGTGTACTAACTGGCAGTATGTTATACTCCTGAATGCCTACTCAGTCTGTTTTACCAATCTAGGCTTCACCAAAACCCTGGTTACATCCTGGGAAGCCAAGTCTCCCCAACCCTAACCCTAATTTGAGTCTCAACCCTCATTTCCTTTTTGGACTGAAACATACCGCCGTCCACAGATTGTGCCAAATGTAAGTATGGAAGACATCTTGATGCCCCACTCAGTCTGATTCAGGAAGTTAAGCTTCACCAAGGACCCGTTTCCAACCTGGGAAGCCACATCTCCCCAACCCTAACCCTAACTTGAGACTTAACCTGATTTTCTTGTGCAAATGTAACAAACCCCCATCCTCATGTTGTACTAAAAGACAGTAGGCACACAATTCCTTTGGCCCTCTCAGTCTGTTTCACCATGCTTGGCTTCAGCAACACCCTGTTTCCATTCTGGGAAGCCATGTCTCCTGACAGCTAACCCTAACTTGGGTCTTAACCCTAATTTTCTCTTTGGAATGAAACATTTCCCTGTCCACATGGTGTACTAACTGGCAGTATGTTATACTCCGGATGGCCTACTCAGTCTGTTTTACCAATCTAGGCTTCACCAAAACCCCGGTTACATCCTGGGAAGCCAAGTCTCCCCAACCCTAACCCTAATTTGAGTCTCAGGCCTCATTTCCTTTTGGGACTGAAACGTACTGCGGTCCACAGAGTGTACCAAATGTAAGTATGGAAGACATCTTGATGCCCCACTCAGTCTGATTCAGCAAGTTAGGCTTCACCAAGGACCCGTTTCCAACCTGGGAAGCCACATCTCCCCAACCCTAACCCTAACTTGAGACTTTACCTGATTTTCTTGTTGAAATGTAACAACCCCCCATCCTCATGTTCTACTAAAAGACAGTAGGCACACAATTCATTTTGCCCTCTCAGTCTGTTTCACCATGCTTGGCTTCAGCAACACCCTGTTTCCATTCTGGGAGGCCATGTCTCCTGACCGCTAACCCTAAGTTGGGTATTAACCCTAATTTTTTCTTTGGACTGAAACATTTCCCTGTCCACATGGTGTACTAACTGGCAGTATGTTATACTCCGGATGGCCTACTCAGTCTGTTTTACCAATCTAGGCTTCGCCAAAACCCTGGTTACATCCTGGGAAGCCAAGTCTCCCCAACCCTAACCCTAATTTGAGTCTCAGGCCTCATTTCCTTTTTGGACTGAAACATACCGCCCTCCAGAGAGTGTACCAAATGTCAGTATGGAAGACATCTTGATGTCCCACTCAGTCTGATTCAGCAAGTTAGGCTTCACCAAGGACCCGTTTCCAACCTGGGAAGCCACATCTCCCCAACCCTAACCCTAACTTGATACTTTACCTGATTTTCTTGTTGAAATGTAACAACCCCCCATCCTCATGTTCTACTAAAAGACAGTAGGCACACAATTCATTTTGCCCTCTCAGTCTGTTTCACCATGCTTGGCTTCAGCAACACCCTGTTTCCATTCTGGGAGGCCATGTCTCCCGACCGCTAACCCTAACTTGGGTCTTAACCCTAATTTTTTCTTTGGACTGAAACATTTCCCTGTCCACATGGTGTACGAACTGGCAGTATGTTATACTACGGATGGCCTACTCAGTCTGTTTTACCAATCTAGGCTTCGCAAAAACCCTGGTTACATCCTGGGAAGCCAAGTCTCCCCAACCCTAACCCTAATTTGAGTCTCAGGCCTCATTTCCTTTTGGGACTGAAACATACCGCCGTCCACAGAGTGTACCAAATGTCAGTATGGAAGACATCTTGATGTCCCACTCAGTCTGATTCAGCAAGTTAGGCTTCACCAAGGACCCGTTTCCAACCTGGGAAGCCACATCTCCCCAACCCTAACCCTAACTTGAGACTTTACCTGATTTTCTTGTGCAAATGTAACAAACCCCCATCCTCATGTTGTACTAAAAGACAGTAGGTACACAATTCCTTTGGCCCTCTCAGTCTGTTTCACCATGCTTGGCTTCAGCAACACCCTGTTTCCATTCTGGGAGGCCATGTCTCCTGACAGCTAACCCTAACTTGGGTCTTAACCCTAATTTTCTCTTTGGACTGAAACATTTCCCTGTCCACATGGTGTACTAACTGGCAGTATGTTATACTCCTGAATGCCTACTCAGTCTGTTTTACCAATCTAGGCTTCACCAAAACCCTGGTTACATCCTGGGAAGCCAAGTCTCCCCAACCCTAACCCTAATTTGAGTCTCAACCCTCATTTCCTTTTTGGACTGAAACATACCGCCGTCCACAGATTGTGCCAAATGTAAGTATGGAAGACATCTTGATGCCCCACTCAGTCTGATTCAGGAAGTTAAGCTTCACCAAGGACCCGTTTCCAACCTGGGAAGCCACATCTCCCCAACCCTAACCCTAACTTGAGACTTAACCTGATTTTCTTGTGCAAATGTAACAAACCCCCATCCTCATGTTGTACTAAAAGACAGTAGGCACACAATTCCTTTGGCCCTCTCAGTCTGTTTCACCATGCTTGGCTTCAGCAACACCCTGTTTCCATTCTGGGAAGCCATGTCTCCTGACAGCTAACCCTAACTTGGGTCTTAACCCTAATTTTCTCTTTGGACTGAAACATTTCCCTGTCCACATGGTGTACTAACTGGCAGTATGTTATACTCCTGAATGCCTACTCAGTCTGTTTTACCAATCTAGGCTTCACCAAAACCCCGGTTACATCCTGGGAAGCCAAGTCTCCCCAACCCTAACCCTAATTTGAGTCTCAGGCCTCATTTCCTTTTGGGACTGAAACGTACTGCGGTCCACAGAGTGTACCAAATGTAAGTATGGAAGACATCTTGATGCCCCACTCAGTCTGATTCAGCAAGTTAGGCTTCACCAAGGACCCGTTTCCAACCTGGGAAGCCACATCTCCCCAACCCTAACCCTAACTTGAGACTTTACCTGATTTTCTTGTTGAAATGTAACAACCCCCCATCCTCATGTTCTACTAAAAGACAGTAGGCACACAATTCATTTTGCCCTCTCAGTCTGTTTCACCATGCTTGGCTTCAGCAACACCCTGTTTCCATTCTGGGAGGCCATGTCTCCTGACCGCTAACCCTAACTTGGGTCTTAACCCTAATTTTTTCTTTGGACTGAAACATTTCCCTGTCCACATGGTGTACTAACTGGCAGTATGTTATACTCCGGATGGCCTACTCAGTCTGTTTTACCAATCTAGGCTTCGCCAAAACCCTGGTTACATCCTGGGAAGCCAAGTCTCCCCAACCCTAACCCTAATTTGAGTCTCAGGCCTAATTTCCTTTTTGGACTGAAACATACCGCCCTCCAGAGAGTGTACCAAATGTCAGTATGGAAGACATCTTGATGTCCCACTCAGTCTGATTCAGCAAGTTAGGCTTCACCAAGGACCCGTTTCCAACCTGGGAAGCCACATCTCCCCAACCCTAACCCTAACTTGATACTTTACCTGATTTTCTTGTTGAAATGTAACAACCCCCCATCCTCATGTTCTACTAAAAGACAGTAGGCACACAATTCATTTTGCCCTCTCAGTCTGTTTCACCATGCTTGGCTTCAGCAACACCCTGTTTCCATTCTGGGAGGCCATGTCTCCCGACCGCTAACCCTAACTTGGGTTTTAACCCTAATTTTTTCTTTGGACTGAAACATTTCCCTGTCCACATGGTGTACGAACTGGCAGTATGTTATACTACGGATGGCCTACTCAGTCTGTTTTACCAATCTAGGCTTCGCCAAAACCCTGGTTACATCCTGGGAAGCCAAGTCTCCCCAACCCTAACCCTAATTTGAGTCTCAGGCCTCATTTCCTTTTGGGACTGAAACATACCGCCGTCCACAGAGTGTACCAAATGTCAGTATGGAAGACATCTTGATGTCCCACTCAGTCTGATTCAGCAAGTTAGGCTTCACCAAGGACCCGTTTCCAACCTGGCAAGCCACATCTCCCCAACCCTAACCCTAACTTGAGACTTAACCTGATTTTCTTGTGCAAATGTAACAAACCCCCATCCTCATGTTGTACTAAAAGACAGTAGGCACACAATTCCTTTTGCCCTCTCAGTCTGTTTCACCATGCTTGGCTTCAGCAACACCCTGTTTCCATTCTGGGAGGCCATGTCTCCTGACCGCTAACCCTAACTTGGGTCTTAACCCTAATTTTTTCTTTGAACTGAAACATTTCCCTGTCCACATGGTGTACTAACTGCCAGTATGTTATACTACGGATGGCCTACTCAGTCTGTTTTACCAATCTAGGCTTCGCCAAAACCCTGGTTACATCCTGGGAAGCCAAGTCTCCCCAACCCTAACCCTCATTTGAGTCTCAGGCCTCATTTCCTTTTTGGACTGAAACATACCGCCGTCCACAGAGTGTACCAAATGTCAGTATGGAAGACATCTTGATGTCCCACTCAGTCTGATTCAGCAAGTTAGGCTTCACCAAGGACCCGTTTCCAACCTGGGAAGCCACATCTCCCCAACCCTAACCCTAACTTGAGACTTTACCTGATTTTCTTGTGCAAATGTAACAAACCCCCATCCTCATGTTGTACTAAAAGACAGTAGGCACACAATTCCTTTGGCCCTCTCAGTCTGTTTCACCATGCTTGGCTTCAGCAACACCCTGTTTCCATTCTGGGAGGCCATGTCTCCTGACAGCTAACCCTAACTTGGGTCTTAACCCTAATTTTCTCTTTGGACTGAAACATTTCCCTGTCCACATGGTGTACTAACTGGCAGTATGTTATACTCCTGAATGCCTACTCAGTCTGTTTTACCAATCTAGGCTTCACCAAAACCCTGGTTACATCCTGGGAAGCCAAGTCTCCCCAACCCTAACCCTAATTTGAGTCTCAGGCCTCATTTCCTTTTGGGACTGAAACGTACTGCGGTCCACAGAGTGTACCAAATGTAAGTATGGAAGACATCTTGATGCCCCACTCAGTCTGATTCAGCAAGTTAGGCTTCACCAAGGACCCGTTTCCAACCTGGGAAGCCACATCTCCCCAACCCTAACCCTAACTTGAGACTTTACCTGATTTTCTTGTTGAAATGTAACAACCCCCCATCCTCATGTTCTACTAAAAGACAGTAGGCACACAATTCATTTTGCCCTCTCAGTCTGTTTCACCATGCTTGGCTTCAGCAACACCCTGTTTCCATTCTGGGAGGCCATGTCTCCTGACCGCTAACCCTAAGTTGGGTCTTAACCCTAATTTTTTCTTTGGACTGAAACATTTCCCTGTCCACATGGTGTACTAACTGGCAGTATGTTATACTCCGGATGGCCTACTCAGTCTGTTTTACCAATCTAGGCTTCGCCAAAACCCTGGTTACATCCTGGGAAGCCAAGTCTCCCCAACCCTAACCCTAATTTGAGTCTCAGGCCTAATTTCCTTTTTGGACTGAAACATACCGCCCTCCAGAGAGTGTACCAAATGTCAGTATGGAAGACATCTTGATGTCCCACTCAGTCTGATTCAGCAAGTTAGGCTTCACCAAGGACCCGTTTCCAACCTGGGAAGCCACATCTCCCCAACCCTAACCCTAACTTGATACTTTACCTGATTTTCTTGTTGAAATGTAACAACCCCCCATCCTCATGTTCTACTAAAAGACAGTAGGCACACAATTCATTTTGCCCTCTCAGTCTGTTTCACCATGCTTGGCTTCAGCAACACCCTGTTTCCATTCTGGGAGGCCATGTCTCCCGACCGCTAACCCTAACTTGGGTTTTAACCCTAATTTTTTCTTTGGACTGAAACATTTCCCTGTCCACATGGTGTACGAACTGGCAGTATGTTATACTACGGATGGCCTACTCAGTCTGTTTTACCAATCTAGGCTTCGCCAAAACCCTGGTTACATCCTGGGAAGCCAAGTCTCCCCAACCCTAACCCTAATTTGAGTCTCAGGCCTCATTTCCTTTTGGGACTGAAACATACCGCCGTCCACAGAGTGTACCAAATGTCAGTATGGAAGACATCTTGATGTCCCACTCAGTCTGATTCAGCAAGTTAGGCTTCACCAAGGACCCGTTTCCAACCTGGCAAGCCACATCTCCCCAACCCTAACCCTAACTTGAGACTTAACCTGATTTTCTTGTGCAAATGTAACAAACCCCCATCCTCATGTTGTACTAAAAGACAGTAGGCACACAATTCCTTTTGCCCTCTCAGTCTGTTTCACCATGCTTGGCTTCAGCAACACCCTGTTTCCATTCTGGGAGGCCATGTCTCCTGACCGCTAACCCTAACTTGGGTCTTAACCCTAATTTTTTCTTTGAACTGAAACATTTCCCTGTCCACATGGTGTACTAACTGGCAGTATGTTATACTACGGATGGCCTACTCAGTCTGTTTTACCAATCTAGGCTTCGCCAAAACCCTGGTTACATCCTGGGAAGCCAAGTCTCCCCAACCCTAACCCTAATTTGAGTCTCAGGCCTCATTTCCTTTTTGGACTGAAACATACCGCCGTCCACAGAGTGTACCAAATGTCAGTATGGAAGACATCTTGATGTCCCACTCAGTCTGATTCAGCAAGTTAGGCTTCACCAAGGACCCGTTTCCAACCTGGGAAGCCACATCTCCCCAACCCTAACCCTAACTTGAGACTTTACCTGATTTTCTTGTGCAAATGTAACAAACCCCCATCCTCATGTTGTACTAAAAGACAGTAGGCACACAATTCCTTTGGCCCTCTCAGTCTGTTTCACCATGCTTGGCTTCAGCAACACCCTGTTTCCATTCTGGGAGGCCATGTCTCCTGACAGCTAACCCTAACTTGGGTCTTAACCCTAATTTTCTCTTTGGACTGAAACATTTCCCTGTCCACATGGTGTACTAACTGGCAGTATGTTATACTCCTGAATGCCTACTCAGTCTGTTTTACCAATCTAGGCTTCACCAAAACCCTGGTTACATCCTGGGAAGCCAAGTCTCCCCAACCCTAACCCTAATTTGAGTCTCAACCCTCATTTCCTTTTTGGACTGAAACATACCGCCGTCCACAGATTGTGCCAAATGTAAGTATGGAAGACATCTTGATGCCCCACTCAGTCTGATTCAGGAAGTTAAGCTTCACCAAGGACCCGTTTCCAACCTGGGAAGCCACATCTCCCCAACCCTAACCCTAACTTGAGACTTAACCTGATTTTCTTGTGCAAATGTAACAAACCCCCATCCTCATGTTGTACTAAAAGACAGTAGGCACACAATTCCTTTGGCCCTCTCAGTCTGTTTCACCATGCTTGGCTTCAGCAACACCCTGTTTCCATTCTGGGAAGCCATGTCTCCTGACAGCTAACCCTAACTTGGGTCTTAACCCTAATTTTCTCTTTGGACTGAAACATTTCCCTGTCCACATGGTGTACTAACTGGCAGTATGTTATACTCCGGATGGCCTACTCAGTCTGTTTTACCAATCTAGGCTTCACCAAAACCCCGGTTACATCCTGGGAAGCCAAGTCTCCCCAACCCTAACCCTAATTTGAGTCTCAGGCCTCATTTCCTTTTGGGACTGAAACGTACTGCGGTCCACAGAGTGTACCAAATGTAAGTATGGAAGACATCTTGATGCCCCACTCAGTCTGATTCAGCAAGTTAGGCTTCACCAAGGACCCGTTTCCAACCTGGGAAGCCACATCTCCCCAACCCTAACCCTAACTTGAGACTTTACCTGATTTTCTTGTTGAAATGTAACAACCCCCCATCCTCATGTTCTACTAAAAGACAGTAGGCACACAATTCATTTTGCCCTCTCAGTCTGTTTCACCATGCTTGGCTTCAGCAACACCCTGTTTCCATTCTGGGAGGCCATGTCTCCTGACCGCTAACCCTAAGTTGGGTATTAACCCTAATTTTTTCTTTGGACTGAAACATTTCCCTGTCCACATGGTGTACTAACTGGCAGTATGTTATACTCCGGATGGCCTACTCAGTCTGTTTTACCAATCTAGGCTTCGCCAAAACCCTGGTTACATCCTGGGAAGCCAAGTCTCCCCAACCCTAACCCTAATTTGAGTCTCAGGCCTCATTTCCTTTTTGGACTGAAACATACCGCCCTCCAGAGAGTGTACCAAATGTCAGTATGGAAGACATCTTGATGTCCCACTCAGTCTGATTCAGCAAGTTAGGCTTCACCAAGGACCCGTTTCCAACCTGGGAAGCCACATCTCCCCAACCCTAACCCTAACTTGATACTTTACCTGATTTTCTTGTTGAAATGTAACAACCCCCCATCCTCATGTTCTACTAAAAGACAGTAGGCACACAATTCATTTTGCCCTCTCAGTCTGTTTCACCATGCTTGGCTTCAGCAACACCCTGTTTCCATTCTGGGAGGCCATGTCTCCCGACCGATAACCCTAACTTGGGTCTTAACCCTAATTTTTTCTTTGGACTGAAACATTTCCCTGTCCACATGGTGTACGAACTGGCAGTATGTTATACTACGGATGGCCTACTCAGTCTGTTTTACCAATCTAGGCTTCGCCAAAACCCTGGTTACATCCTGGGAAGCCAAGTCTCCCCAACCCTAACCCTAATTTGAGTCTCAGGCCTCATTTCCTTTTGGGACTGAAACATACCGCCGTCCACAGAGTGTACCAAATGTCAGTATGGAAGACATCTTGATGTCCCACTCAGTCTGATTCAGCAAGTTAGGCTTCACCAAGGACCCGTTTCCAACCTGGGAAGCCACATCTCCCCAACCCTAACCCTAACTTGAGACTTTACCTGATTTTCTTGTGCAAATGTAACAAACCCCCATCCTCATGTTGTACTAAAAGACAGTAGGTACACAATTCCTTTGGCCCTCTCAGTCTGTTTCACCATGCTTGGCTTCAGCAACACCCTGTTTCCATTCTGGGAGGCCATGTCTCCTGACAGCTAACCCTAACTTGGGTCTTAACCCTAATTTTCTCTTTGGACTGAAACATTTCCCTGTCCACATGGTGTACTAACTGGCAGTATGTTATACTCCTGAATGCCTACTCAGTCTGTTTTACCAATCTAGGCTTCACCAAAACCCTGGTTACATCCTGGGAAGCCAAGTCTCCCCAACCCTAACCCTAATTTGAGTCTCAACCCTCATTTCCTTTTTGGACTGAAACATACCGCCGTCCACAGATTGTGCCAAATGTAAGTATGGAAGACATCTTGATGCCCCACTCAGTCTGATTCAGGAAGTTAAGCTTCACCAAGGACCCGTTTCCAACCTGGGAAGCCACATCTCCCCAACCCTAACCCTAACTTGAGACTTAACCTGATTTTCTTGTGCAAATGTAACAAACCCCCATCCTCATGTTGTACTAAAAGACAGTAGGCACACAATTCCTTTGGCCCTCTCAGTCTGTTTCACCATGCTTGGCTTCAGCAACACCCTGTTTCCATTCTGGGAAGCCATGTCTCCTGACAGCTAACCCTAACTTGGGTCTTAACCCTAATTTTCTCTTTGGACTGAAACATTTCCCTGTCCACATGGTGTACTAACTGGCAGTATGTTATACTCCTGAATGCCTACTCAGTCTGTTTTACCAATCTAGGCTTCACCAAAACCCCGGTTACATCCTGGGAAGCCAAGTCTCCCCAACCCTAACCCTAATTTGAGTCTCAGGCCTCATTTCCTTTTGGGACTGAAACGTACTGCGGTCCACAGAGTGTACCAAATGTAAGTATGGAAGACATCTTGATGCCCCACTCAGTCTGATTCAGCAAGTTAGGCTTCACCAAGGACCCGTTTCCAACCTGGGAAGCCACATCTCCCCAACCCTAACCCTAACTTGAGACTTTACCTGATTTTCTTGTTGAAATGTAACAACCCCCCATCCTCATGTTCTACTAAAAGACAGTAGGCACACAATTCATTTTGCCCTCTCAGTCTGTTTCACCATGCTTGGCTTCAGCAACACCCTGTTTCCATTCTGGGAGGCCATGTCTCCTGACCGCTAACCCTAACTTGGGTCTTAACCCTAATTTTTTCTTTGGACTGAAACATTTCCCTGTCCACATGGTGTACTAACTGGCAGTATGTTATACTCCGGATGGCCTACTCAGTCTGTTTTACCAATCTAGGCTTCGCCAAAACCCTGGTTACATCCTGGGAAGCCAAGTCTCCCCAACCCTAACCCTAATTTGAGTCTCAGGCCTAATTTCCTTTTTGGACTGAAACATACCGCCCTCCAGAGAGTGTACCAAATGTCAGTATGGAAGACATCTTGATGTCCCACTCAGTCTGATTCAGCAAGTTAGGCTTCACCAAGGACCCGTTTCCAACCTGGGAAGCCACATCTCCCCAACCCTAACCCTAACTTGAGACTTTACCTGATTTTCTTGTTGAAATGTAACAACCCCCCATCCTCATGTTCTACTAAAAGACAGTAGGCACACAATTCATTTTGCCCTCTCAGTCTGTTTCACCATGCTTGGCTTCAGCAACACCCTGTTTCCATTCTGGGAGGCCATGTCTCCCGACCGCTAACCCTAACTTGGGTTTTAACCCTAATTTTTTCTTTGGACTGAAACATTTCCCTGTCCACATGGTGTACGAACTGGCAGTATGTTATACTACGGATGGCCTACTCAGTCTGTTTTACCAATCTAGGCTTCGCCAAAACCCTGGTTACATCCTGGGAAGCCAAGTCTCCCCAACCCTAACCCTAATTTGAGTCTCAGGCCTCATTTCCTTTTGGGACTGAAACATACCGCCGTCCACAGAGTGTACCAAATGTCAGTATGGAAGACATCTTGATGTCCCACTCAGTCTGATTCAGCAAGTTAGGCTTCACCAAGGACCCGTTTCCAACCTGGCAAGCCACATCTCCCCAACCCTAACCCTAACTTGAGACTTAACCTGATTTTCTTGTGCAAATGTAACAAACCCCCATCCTCATGTTGTACTAAAAGACAGTAGGCACACAATTCCTTTTGCCCTCTCAGTCTGTTTCACCATGCTTGGCTTCAGCAACACCCTGTTTCCATTCTGGGAGGCCATGTCTCCTGACCGCTAACCCTAACTTGGGTCTTAACCCTAATTTTTTCTTTGAACTGAAACATTTCCCTGTCCACATGGTGTACTAACTGGCAGTATGTTATACTACGGATGGCCTACTCAGTCTGTTTTACCAATCTAGGCTTCGCCAAAACCCTGGTTACATCCTGGGAAGCCAAGTCTCCCCAACCCTAACCCTCATTTGAGTCTCAGGCCTCATTTCCTTTTTGGACTGAAACATACCGCCGTCCACAGAGTGTACCAAATGTCAGTATGGAAGACATCTTGATGTCCCACTCAGTCTGATTCAGCAAGTTAGGCTTCACCAAGGACCCGTTTCCAACCTGGGAAGCCACATCTCCCCAACCCTAACCCTAACTTGAGACTTTACCTGATTTTCTTGTGCAAATGTAACAAACCCCCATCCTCATGTTGTACTAAAAGACAGTAGGCACACAATTCCTTTGGCCCTCTCAGTCTGTTTCACCATGCTTGGCTTCAGCAACACCCTGTTTCCATTCTGGGAGGCCATGTCTCCTGACAGCTAACCCTAACTTGGGTCTTAACCCTAATTTTCTCTTTGGACTGAAACATTTCCCTGTCCACATGGTGTACTAACTGGCAGTATGTTATACTCCTGAATGCCTACTCAGTCTGTTTTACCAATCTAGGCTTCACCAAAACCCTGGTTACATCCTGGGAAGCCAAGTCTCCCCAACCCTAACCCTAATTTGAGTCTCAACCCTCATTTCCTTTTTGGACTGAAACATACCGCCGTCCACAGATTGTGCCAAATGTAAGTATGGAAGACATCTTGATGCCCCACTCAGTCTGATTCAGGAAGTTAAGCTTCACCAAGGACCCGTTTCCAACCTGGGAAGCCACATCTCCCCAACCCTAACCCTAACTTGAGACTTAACCTGATTTTCTTGTGCAAATGTAACAAACCCCCATCCTCATGTTGTACTAAAAGACAGTAGGCAC
Source organism: Heloderma suspectum (assembly GCF_057233095.1). NCBI lineage: Eukaryota > Metazoa > Chordata > Lepidosauria > Squamata > Helodermatidae > Heloderma > Heloderma suspectum. Next base: position 150,327,371 of record NC_139461.1, read on the forward strand.
ACAATTCCTTTGGCCCTCTCAGTCTGTTTCACCATGCTTGGCTTCAGCAACACCCTGTTTCCATTCTGGGAAGCCATGTCTCCTGACAGCTAACCCTAACTTGGGTCTTAACCCTAATTTTCTCTTTGGACTGAAACATTTCCCTGTCCACATGGTGTACTAACTGGCAGTATGTTATACTCCTGAATGCCTACTCAGTCTGTTTTACCAATCTAGGCTTCACCAAAACCCCGGTTACATCCTGGGAAGCCAAGTCTCCCCAACCCTAACCCTAATTTGAGTCTCAGGCCTCATTTCCTTTTGGGACTGAAACGTACTGCGGTCCACAGAGTGTACCAAATGTAAGTATGGAAGACATCTTGATGCCCCACTCAGTCTGATTCAGCAAGTTAGGCTTCACCAAGGACCCGTTTCCAACCTGGGAAGCCACATCTCCCCAACCCTAACCCTAACTTGAGACTTTACCTGATTTTCTTGTTGAAATGTAACAACCCCCCATCCTCATGTTCTACTAAAAGACAGTAGGCACACAATTCATTTTGCCCTCTCAGTCTGTTTCACCATGCTTGGCTTCAGCAACACCCTGTTTCCATTCTGGGAGGCCATGTCTCCTGACCGCTAACCCTAAGTTGGGTATTAACCCTAATTTTTTCTTTGGACTGAAACATTTCCCTGTCCACATGGTGTACTAACTGGCAGTATGTTATACTCCGGATGGCCTACTCAGTCTGTTTTACCAATCTAGGCTTCGCCAAAACCCTGGTTACATCCTGGGAAGCCAAGTCTCCCCAACCCTAACCCTAATTTGAGTCTCAGGCCTAATTTCCTTTTTGGACTGAAACATACCGCCCTCCAGAGAGTGTACCAAATGTCAGTATGGAAGACATCTTGATGTCCCACTCAGTCTGATTCAGCAAGTTAGGCTTCACCAAGGACCCGTTTCCAACCTGGGAAGCCACATCTCCCCAACCCTAACCCTAACTTGATACTTTACCTGATTTTCTTGTTGAAATGTAACAACCCCCCATCCTCATGTTCTACTAAAAGACAGTAGGCACACAATTCATTTTGCCCTCTCAGTCTGTTTCACCATGCTTGGCTTCAGCAACACCCTGTTTCCATTCTGGGAGGCCATGTCTCCCGACCGCTAACCCTAACTTGGGTCTTAACCCTAATTTTTTCTTTGGACTGAAACATTTCCCTGTCCACATGGTGTACGAACTGGCAGTATGTTATACTACGGATGGCCTACTCAGTCTGTTTTACCAATCTAGGCTTCGCCAAAACCCTGGTTACATCCTGGGAAGCCAAGTCTCCCCAACCCTAACCCTAATTTGAGTCTCAGGCCTCATTTCCTTTTGGGACTGAAACATACCGCCGTCCACAGAGTGTACCAAATGTCAGTATGGAAGACATCTTGATGTCCCACTCAGTCTGATTCAGCAAGTTAGGCTTCACCAAGGACCCGTTTCCAACCTGGCAAGCCACATCTCCCCAACCCTAACCCTAACTTGAGACTTAACCTGATTTTCTTGTGCAAATGTAACAAACCCCCATCCTCATGTTGTACTAAAAGACAGTAGGCACACAATTCCTTTTGCCCTCTCAGTCTGTTTCACCATGCTTGGCTTCAGCAACACCCTGTTTCCATTCTGGGAGGCCATGTCTCCTGACCGCTAACCCTAACTTGGGTCTTAACCCTAATTTTTTCTTTGAACTGAAACATTTCCCTGTCCACATGGTGTACTAACTGGCAGTATGTTATACTACGGATGGCCTACTCAGTCTGTTTTACCAATCTAGGCTTCACCAAAACCCTGGTTACATCCTGGGAAGCCAAGTCTCCCCAACCCTAACCCTAATTTGAGTCTCAGGCCTCATTTCCTTTTTGGACTGAAACATACCGCCGTCCACAGAGTGTACCAAATGTCAGTATGGAAGACATCTTGATGTCCCACTCAGTCTGATTCAGCAAGTTAGGCTTCACCAAGGACCCGTTTCCAACCTGGGAAGCCACATCTCCCCAACCCTAACCCTAACTTGAGACTTTACCTGATTTTCTTGTGCAAATGTAACAAACCCCCATCCTCATGTTGTACTAAAAGACAGTAGGCACACAATTCCTTTGGCCCTCTCAGTCTGTTTCACCATGCTTGGCTTCAGCAACACCCTGTTTCCATTCTGGGAGGCCATGTCTCCTGACAGCTAACCCTAACTTGGGTCTTAACCCTAATTTTCTCTTTGGACTGAAACATTTCCCTGTCCACATGGTGTACTAACTGGCAGTATGTTATACTCCTGAATGCCTACTCAGTCTGTTTTACCAATCTAGGCTTCACCAAAACCCTGGTTACATCCTGGGAAGCCAAGTCTCCCCAACCCTAACCCTAATTTGAGTCTCAACCCTCATTTCCTTTTTGGACTGAAACATACCGCCGTCCACAGATTGTGCCAAATGTAAGTATGGAAGACATCTTGATGCCCCACTCAGTCTGATTCAGGAAGTTAAGCTTCACCAAGGACCCGTTTCCAACCTGGGAAGCCACATCTCCCCAACCCTAACCCTAACTTGAGACTTAACCTGATTTTCTTGTGCAAATGTAACAAACCCCCATCCTCATGTTGTACTAAAAGACAGTAGGCACACAATTCCTTTGGCCCTCTCAGTCTGTTTCACCATGCTTGGCTTCAGCAACACCCTGTTTCCATTCTGGGAAGCCATGTCTCCTGACAGCTAACCCTAACTTGGGTCTTAACCCTAATTTTCTCTTTGGACTGAAACATTTCCCTGTCCACATGGTGTACTAACTGGCAGTATGTTATACTCCTGAATGCCTACTCAGTCTGTTTTACCAATCTAGGCTTCACCAAAACCCTGGTTACATCCTGGGAAGCCAAGTCTCCCCAACCCTAACCCTAATTTGAGTCTCAACCCTCATTTCCTTTTTGGACTGAAACATACCGCCGTCCACAGATTGTGCCAAATGTAAGTATGGAAGACATCTTGATGCCCCACTCAGTCTGATTCAGGAAGTTAAGCTTCACCAAGGACCCGTTTCCAACCTGGCAAGCCACATCTCCCCAACCCTAACCCTAACTTGAGACTTAACCTGATTTTCTTGTTGAAATGTAACAACCCCCCATCCTCATGTTCTACTAAAAGACAGTAGGCACACAATTCATTTTGCCCTCTCAGTCTGTTTCACCATGCTTGGCTTCAGCAACACCCTGTTTCCATTCTGGGAGGCCATGTCTCCCGACCGCTAACCCTAACTTGGGTCTTAACCCTAATTTTTTCTTTGGACTGAAACATTTCCCTGTCCACATGGTGTACGAACTGGCAGTATGTTATACTACGGATGGCCTACTCAGTCTGTTTTACCAATCTAGGCTTCGCCAAAACCCTGGTTACATCCTGGGAAGCCAAGTCTCCCCAACCCTAACCCTAATTTGAGTCTCAGGCCTCATTTCCTTTTGGGACTGAAACATACCGCCGTCCACAGAGTGTACCAAATGTCAGTATGGAAGACATCTTGATGTCCCACTCAGTCTGATTCAGCAAGTTAGGCTTCACCAAGGACCCGTTTCCAACCTGGCAAGCCACATCTCCCCAACCCTAACCCTAACTTGAGACTTAACCTGATTTTCTTGTGCAAATGTAACAAACCCCCATCCTCATGTTGTACTAAAAGACAGTAGGCACACAATTCCTTTTGCCCTCTCAGTCTGTTTCACCATGCTTGGCTTCAGCAACACCCTGTTTCCATTCTGGGAGGCCATGTCTCCTGACCGCTAACCCTAACTTGGGTCTTAACCCTAATTTTTTCTTTGAACTGAAACATTTCCCTGTCCACATGGTGTACTAACTGGCAGTATGTTATACTACGGATGGCCTACTCAGTCTGTTTTACCAATCTAGGCTTCGCCAAAACCCTGGTTACATCCTGGGAAGCCAAGTCTCCCCAACCCTAACCCTAATTTGAGTCTCAGGCCTCATTTCCTTTTGGGACTGAAACATACCGCCGTCCACAGAGTGTACCAAATGTCAGTATGGAAGACATCTTGATGTCCCACTCAGTCTGATTCAGCAAGTTAGGCTTCACCAAGGACCCGTTTCCAACCTGGGAAGCCACATCTCCCCAACCCTAACCCTAACTTGAGACTTTACCTGATTTTCTTGTGCAAATGTAACAAACCCCCATCCTCATGTTGTACTAAAAGACAGTAGGCACACAATTCCTTTGGCCCTCTCAGTCTGTTTCACCATGCTTGGCTTCAGCAACACCCTGTTTCCATTCTGGGAGGCCATGTCTCCTGACAGCTAACCCTAACTTGGGTCTTAACCCTAATTTTCTCTTTGGACTGAAACATTTCCCTGTCCACATGGTGTACTAACTGGCAGTATGTTATACTCCTGAATGCCTACTCAGTCTGTTTTACCAATCTAGGCTTCACCAAAACCCTGGTTACATCCTGGGAAGCCAAGTCTCCCCAACCCTAACCCTAATTTGAGTCTCAACCCTCATTTCCTTTTTGGACTGAAACATACCGCCGTCCACAGATTGTGCCAAATGTAAGTATGGAAGACATCTTGATGCCCCACTCAGTCTGATTCAGGAAGTTAAGCTTCACCAAGGACCCGTTTCCAACCTGGGAAGCCACATCTCCCCAACCCTAACCCTAACTTGAGACTTAACCTGATTTTCTTGTGCAAATGTAACAAACCCCCATCCTCATGTTGTACTAAAAGACAGTAGGCACACAATTCCTTTGGCCCTCTCAGTCTGTTTCACCATGCTTGGCTTCAGCAACACCCTGTTTCCATTCTGGGAAGCCATGTCTCCTGACAGCTAACCCTAACTTGGGTCTTAACCCTAATTTTCTCTTTGGACTGAAACATTTCCCTGTCCACATGGTGTACTAACTGGCAGTATGTTATACTCCTGAATGCCTACTCAGTCTGTTTTACCAATCTAGGCTTCACCAAAACCCCGGTTACATCCTGGGAAGCCAAGTCTCCCCAACCCTAACCCTAATTTGAGTCTCAGGCCTCATTTCCTTTTGGGACTGAAACGTACTGCGGTCCACAGAGTGTACCAAATGTCAGTATGGAAGACATCTTGATGTCCCACTCAGTCTGATTCAGCAAGTTAGGCTTCACCAAGGACCCGTTTCCAACCTGGCAAGCCACATCTCCCCAACCCTAACCCTAACTTGAGACTTAACCTGATTTTCTTGTGCAAATGTAACAAACCCCCATCCTCATGTTGTACTAAAAGACAGTAGGCACACAATTCCTTTTGCCCTCTCAGTCTGTTTCACCATGCTTGGCTTCAGCAACACCCTTTTTCCATTCTGGGAGGCCATGTCTCCTGACCGCTAACCCTAACTTGGGTCTTAACCCTAATTTTTTCTTTGAACTGAAACATTTCCCTGTCCACATGGTGTACTAACTGGCAGTATGTTATACTACGGATGGCCTACTCAGTCTGTTTTACCAATCTAGGCTTCGCCAAAACCCTGGTTACATCCTGGGAAGCCAAGTCTCCCCAACCCTAACCCTAATTTGAGTCTCAGGCCTCATTTCCTTTTTGGACTGAAACATACCGCCGTCCACAGAGTGTACCAAATGTCAGTATGGAAGACATCTTGATGTCCCACTCAGTCTGATTCAGCAAGTTAGGCTTCACCAAGGACCCGTTTCCAACCTGGGAAGCCACATCTCCCCAACCCTAACCCTAACTTGAGACTTTACCTGATTTTCTTGTGCAAATGTAACAAACCCCCATCCTCATGTTGTACTAAAAGACAGTAGGCACACAATTCCTTTGGCCCTCTCAGTCTGTTTCACCATGCTTGGCTTCAGCAACACCCTGTTTCCATTCTGGGAGGCCATGTCTCCTGACAGCTAACCCTAACTTGGGTCTTAACCCTAATTTTCTCTTTGGACTGAAACATTTCCCTGTCCACATGGTGTACTAACTGGCAGTATGTTATACTCCTGAATGCCTACTCAGTCTGTTTTACCAATCTAGGCTTCACCAAAACCCTGGTTACATCCTGGGAAGCCAAGTCTCCCCAACCCTAACCCTAATTTGAGTCTCAACCCTCATTTCCTTTTTGGACTGAAACATACCGCCGTCCACAGATTGTGCCAAATGTAAGTATGGAAGACATCTTGATGCCCCACTCAGTCTGATTCAGGAAGTTAAGCTTCACCAAGGACCCGTTTCCAACCTGGGAAGCCACATCTCCCCAACCCTAACCCTAACTTGAGACTTAACCTGATTTTCTTGTGCAAATGTAACAAACCCCCATCCTCATGTTGTACTAAAAGACAGTAGGCACACAATTCCTTTGGCCCTCTCAGTCTGTTTCACCATGCTTGGCTTCAGCAACACCCTGTTTCCATTCTGGGAAGCCATGTCTCCTGACAGCTAACCCTAACTTGGGTCTTAACCCTAATTTTCTCTTTGGACTGAAACATTTCCCTGTCCACATGGTGTACTAACTGGCAGTATGTTATACTCCTGAATGCCTACTCAGTCTGTTTTACCAATCTAGGCTTCACCAAAACCCCGGTTACATCCTGGGAAGCCAAGTCTCCCCAACCCTAACCCTAATTTGAGTCTCAGGCCTCATTTCCTTTTGGGACTGAAACGTACTGCGGTCCACAGAGTGTACCAAATGTAAGTATGGAAGACATCTTGATGCCCCACTCAGTCTGATTCAGCAAGTTAGGCTTCACCAAGGACCCGTTTCCAACCTGGGAAGCCACATCTCCCCAACCCTAACCCTAACTTGAGACTTTACCTGATTTTCTTGTTGAAATGTAACAACCCCCCATCCTCATGTTCTACTAAAAGACAGTAGGCACACAATTCATTTTGCCCTCTCAGTCTGTTTCACCATGCTTGGCTTCAGCAACACCCTGTTTCCATTCTGGGAGGCCATGTCTCCTGACCGCTAACCCTAAGTTGGGTATTAACCCTAATTTTTTCTTTGGACTGAAACATTTCCCTGTCCACATGGTGTACTAACTGGCAGTATGTTATACTCCGGATGGCCTACTCAGTCTGTTTTACCAATCTAGGCTTCGCCAAAACCCTGGTTACATCCTGGGAAGCCAAGTCTCCCCAACCCTAACCCTAATTTGAGTCTCAGGCCTAATTTCCTTTTGGGACTGAAACATACCGCCGTCCACAGAGTGTACCAAATGTCAGTATGGAAGACATCTTGATGTCCCACTCAGTCTGATTCAGCAAGTTAGGCTTCACCAAGGACCCGTTTCCAACCTGGGAAGCCACATCTCCCCAACCCTAACCCTAACTTGAGACTTTACCTGATTTTCTTGTGCAAATGTAACAAACCCCCATCCTCATGTTGTACTAAAAGACAGTAGGTACACAATTCCTTTGGCCCTCTCAGTCTGTTTCACCATGCTTGGCTTCAGCAACACCCTGTTTCCATTCTGGGAGGCCATGTCTCCTGACAGCTAACCCTAACTTGGGTCTTAACCCTAATTTTCTCTTTGGACTGAAACATTTCCCTGTCCACATGGTGTACTAACTGGCAGTATGTTATACTCCTGAATGCCTACTCAGTCTGTTTTACCAATCTAGGCTTCACCAAAACCCTGGTTAGATCCTGGGAAGCCAAGTCTCCCCAACCCTAACCCTAATTTGAGTCTCAACCCTCATTTCCTTTTTGGACTGAAACATACCGCCGTCCACAGATTGTGCCAAATGTAAGTATGGAAGACATCTTGATGCCCCACTCAGTCTGATTCAGGAAGTTAAGCTTCACCAAGGACCCGTTTCCAACCTGGGAAGCCACATCTCCCCAACCCTAACCCTAACTTGAGACTTAACCTGATTTTCTTGTGCAAATGTAACAAACCCCCATCCTCATGTTGTACTAAAAGACAGTAGGCACACAATTCCTTTGGCCCTCTCAGTCTGTTTCACCATGCTTGGCTTCAGCAACACCCTGTTTCCATTCTGGGAAGCCATGTCTCCTGACAGCTAACCCTAACTTGGGTCTTAACCCTAATTTTCTCTTTGGACTGAAACATTTCCCTGTCCACATGGTGTACTAACTGGCAGTATGTTATACTCCTGAATGCCTACTCAGTCTGTTTTACCAATCTAGGCTTCACCAAAACCCCGGTTACATCCTGGGAAGCCAAGTCTCCCCAACCCTAACCCTAATTTGAGTCTCAGGCCTCATTTCCTTTTGGGACTGAAACATACCGCCGTCCACAGATTGTGCCAAATGTAAGTATGGAAGACATCTTGATGCCCCACTCAGTCTGATTCAGGAAGTTAAGCTTCACCAAGGACCCGTTTCCAACCTGGGAAGCCACATCTCCCCAACCCTAACCCTAACTTGAGACTTAACCTGATTTTCTTGTGCAAATGTAACAAACCCCCATCCTCATGTTGTACTAAAAGACAGTAGGCACACAATTCCTTTGGCCCTCTCAGTCTGTTTCACCATGCTTGGCTTCAGCAACACCCTGTTTCCATTCTGGGAAGCCATGTCTCCTGACAGCTAACCCTAACTTGGGTCTTAACCCTAATTTTCTCTTTGGACTGAAACATTTCCCTGTCCACATGGTGTACTAACTGGCAGTATGTTATACTCCTGAATGCCTACTCAGTCTGTTTTACCAATCTAGGCTTCACCAAAACCCCGGTTACATCCTGGGAAGCCAAGTCTCCCCAACCCTAACCCTAATTTGAGTCTCAGGCCTCATTTCCTTTTGGGACTGAAACGTACTGCGGTCCACAGAGTGTACCAAATGTCAGTATGGAAGACATCTTGATGTCCCACTCAGTCTGATTCAGCAAGTTAGGCTTCACCAAGGACCCGTTTCCAACCTGGCAAGCCACATCTCCCCAACCCTAACCCTAACTTGAGACTTAACCTGATTTTCTTGTGCAAATGTAACAAACCCCCATCCTCATGTTGTACTAAAAGACAGTAGGCACACAATTCCTTTTGCCCTCTCAGTCTGTTTCACCATGCTTGGCTTCAGCAACACCCTTTTTCCATTCTGGGAGGCCATGTCTCCTGACCGCTAACCCTAACTTGGGTCTTAACCCTAATTTTTTCTTTGAACTGAAACATTTCCCTGTCCACATGGTGTACGAACTGGCAGTATGTTATACTACGGATGGCCTACTCAGTCTGTTTTACCAATCTAGGCTTCGCCAAAACCCTGGTTACATCCTGGGAAGCCAAGTCTCCCCAACCCTAACCCTAATTTGAGTCTCAGGCCTCATTTCCTTTTTGGACTGAAACATACCGCCGTCCACAGAGTGTACCAAATGTCAGTATGGAAGACATCTTGATGCCCCACTCAGTCTGATTCAGGAAGTTAAGCTTCACCAAGGACCCGTTTCCAACCTGGGAAGCCACATCTCCCCAACCCTAACCCTAACTTGAGACTTAACCTGATTTTCTTGTGCAAATGTAACAAACCCCCATCCTCATGTTGTACTAAAAGACAGTAGGCACACAATTCCTTTGGCCCTCTCAGTCTGTTTCACCATGCTTGGCTTCAGCAACACCCTGTTTCCATTCTGGGAAGCCATGTCTCCTGACAGCTAACCCTAACTTGGGTCTTAACCCTAATTTTCTCTTTGGACTGAAACATTTCCCTGTCCACATGGTGTACTAACTGGCAGTATGTTATACTCCTGAATGCCTACTCAGTCTGTTTTACCAATCTAGGCTTCACCAAAACCCCGGTTACATCCTGGGAAGCCAAGTCTCCCCAACCCTAACCCTAATTTGAGTCTCAGGCCTCATTTCCTTTTGGGACTGAAACGTACTGCGGTCCACAGAGTGTACCAAATGTAAGTATGGAAGACATCTTGATGCCCCACTCAGTCTGATTCAGCAAGTTAGGCTTCACCAAGGACCCGTTTCCAACCTGGGAAGCCACATCTCCCCAACCCTAACCCTAACTTGAGACTTTACCTGATTTTCTTGTTGAAATGTAACAACCCCCCATCCTCATGTTCTACTAAAAGACAGTAGGCACACAATTCATTTTGCCCTCTCAGTCTGTTTCACCATGCTTGGCTTCAGCAACACCCTGTTTCCATTCTGGGAGGCCATGTCTCCTGACCGCTAACCCTAAGTTGGGTCTTAACCCTAATTTTTTCTTTGGACTGAAACATTTCCCTGTCCACATGGTGTACTAACTGGCAGTATGTTATACTCCGGATGGCCTACTCAGTCTGTTTTACCAATCTAGGCTTCGCCAAAACCCTGGTTACATCCTGGGAAGCCAAGTCTCCCCAACCCTAACCCTAATTTGAGTCTCAGGCCTAATTTCCTTTTTGGACTGAAACATACCGCCCTCCAGAGAGTGTACCAAATGTCAGTATGGAAGACATCTTGATGTCCCACTCAGTCTGATTCAGCAAGTTAGGCTTCACCAAGGACCCGTTTCCAACCTGGGAAGCCACATCTCCCCAACCCTAACCCTAACTTGATACTTTACCTGATTTTCTTGTTGAAATGTAACAACCCCCCATCCTCATGTTCTACTAAAAGACAGTAGGCACACAATTCATTTTGCCCTCTCAGTCTGTTTCACCATGCTTGGCTTCAGCAACACCCTGTTTCCATTCTGGGAGGCCATGTCTCCCGACCGCTAACCCTAACTTGGGTTTTAACCCTAATTTTTTCTTTGGACTGAAACATTTCCCTGTCCACATGGTGTACGAACTGGCAGTATGTTATACTACGGATGGCCTACTCAGTCTGTTTTACCAATCTAGGCTTCGCCAAAACCCTGGTTACATCCTGGGAAGCCAAGTCTCCCCAACCCTAACCCTAATTTGAGTCTCAGGCCTCATTTCCTTTTGGGACTGAAACATACCGCCGTCCACAGAGTGTACCAAATGTCAGTATGGAAGACATCTTGATGTCCCACTCAGTCTGATTCAGCAAGTTAGGCTTCACCAAGGACCCGTTTCCAACCTGGCAAGCCACATCTCCCCAACCCTAACCCTAACTTGAGACTTAACCTGATTTTCTTGTGCAAATGTAACAAACCCCCATCCTCATGTTGTACTAAAAGACAGTAGGCACACAATTCCTTTTGCCCTCTCAGTCTGTTTCACCATGCTTGGCTTCAGCAACACCCTGTTTCCATTCTGGGAGGCCATGTCTCCTGACCGCTAACCCTAACTTGGGTCTTAACCCTAATTTTTTCTTTGAACTGAAACATTTCCCTGTCCACATGGTGTACTAACTGGCAGTATGTTATACTACGGATGGCCTACTCAGTCTGTTTTACCAATCTAGGCTTCGCCAAAACCCTGGTTACATCCTGGGAAGCCAAGTCTCCCCAACCCTAACCCTCATTTGAGTCTCAGGCCTCATTTCCTTTTTGGACTGAAACATACCGCCGTCCACAGAGTGTACCAAATGTCAGTATGGAAGACATCTTGATGTCCCACTCAGTCTGATTCAGCAAGTTAGGCTTCACCAAGGACCCGTTTCCAACCTGGGAAGCCACATCTCCCCAACCCTAACCCTAACTTGAGACTTTACCTGATTTTCTTGTGCAAATGTAACAAACCCCCATCCTCATGTTGTACTAAAAGACAGTAGGCACACAATTCCTTTGGCCCTCTCAGTCTGTTTCACCATGCTTGGCTTCAGCAACACCCTGTTTCCATTCTGGGAGGCCATGTCTCCTGACAGCTAACCCTAACTTGGGTCTTAACCCTAATTTTCTCTTTGGACTGAAACATTTCCCTGTCCACATGGTGTACTAACTGGCAGTATGTTATACTCCTGAATGCCTACTCAGTCTGTTTTACCAATCTAGGCTTCACCAAAACCCTGGTTACATCCTGGGAAGCCAAGTCTCCCCAACCCTAACCCTAATTTGAGTCTCAACCCTCATTTCCTTTTTGGACTGAAACATACCGCCGTCCACAGATTGTGCCAAATGTAAGTATGGAAGACATCTTGATGCCCCACTCAGTCTGATTCAGGAAGTTAAGCTTCACCAAGGACCCGTTTCCAACCTGGGAAGCCACATCTCCCCAACCCTAACCCTAACTTGAGACTTAACCTGATTTTCTTGTGCAAATGTAACAAACCCCCATCCTCATGTTGTACTAAAAGACAGTAGGCACACAATTCCTTTGGCCCTCTCAGTCTGTTTCACCATGCTTGGCTTCAGCAACACCCTGTTTCCATTCTGGGAAGCCATGTCTCCTGACAGCTAACCCTAACTTGGGTCTTAACCCTAATTTTCTCTTTGGACTGAAACATTTCCCTGTCCACATGGTGTACTAACTGGCAGTATGTTATACTCCTGAATGCCTACTCAGTCTGTTTTACCAATCTAGGCTTCACCAAAACCCCGGTTACATCCTGGGAAGCCAAGTCTCCCCAACCCTAACCCTAATTTGAGTCTCAGGCCTCATTTCCTTTTGGGACTGAAACGTACTGCGGTCCACAGAGTGTACCAAATGTAAGTATGGAAGACATCTTGATGCCCCACTCAGTCTGATTCAGCAAGTTAGGCTTCACCAAGGACCCGTTTCCAACCTGGGAAGCCACATCTCCCCAACCCTAACCCTAACTTGAGACTTTACCTGATTTTCTTGTTGAAATGTAACAACCCCCCATCCTCATGTTCTACTAAAAGACAGTAGGCACACAATTCATTTTGCCCTCTCAGTCTGTTTCACCATGCTTGGCTTCAGCAACACCCTGTTTCCATTCTGGGAGGCCATGTCTCCTGACCGCTAACCCTAAGTTGGGTATTAACCCTAATTTTTTCTTTGGACTGAAACATTTCCCTGTCCACATGGTGTACTAACTGGCAGTATGTTATACTCCGGATGGCCTACTCAGTCTGTTTTACCAATCTAGGCTTCGCCAAAACCCTGGTTACATCCTGGGAAGCCAAGTCTCCCCAACCCTAACCCTAATTTGAGTCTCAGGCCTAATTTCCTTTTTGGACTGAAACATACCGCCCTCCAGAGAGTGTACCAAATGTCAGTATGGAAGACATCTTGATGTCCCACTCAGTCTGATTCAGCAAGTTAGGCTTCACCAAGGACCCGTTTCCAACCTGGGAAGCCACATCTCCCCAACCCTAACCCTAACTTGAGACTTTACCTGATTTTCTTGTGCAAATGTAACAAACCCCCATCCTCATGTTGTACTAAAAGACAGTAGGCACACAATTCCTTTGGCCCTCTCAGTCTGTTTCACCATGCTTGGCTTCAGCAACACCCTGTTTCCATTCTGGGAGGCCATGTCTCCTGACAGCTAACCCTAACTTGGGTCTTAACCCTAATTTTCTCTTTGGACTGAAACATTTCCCTGTCCACATGGTGTACTAACTGGCAGTATGTTATACTCCTGAATGCCTACTCAGTCTGTTTTACCAATCTAGGCTTCACCAAAACCCTGGTTACATCCTGGGAAGCCAAGTCTCCCCAACCCTAACCCTAATTTGAGTCTCAACCCTCATTTCCTTTTTGGACTGAAACATACCGCCGTCCACAGATTGTGCCAAATGTAAGTATGGAAGACATCTTGATGCCCCACTCAGTCTGATTCAGGAAGTTAAGCTTCACCAAGGACCCGTTTCCAACCTGGGAAGCCACATCTCCCCAACCCTAACCCTAACTTGAGACTTAACCTGATTTTCTTGTGCAAATGTAACAAACCCCCATCCTCATGTTGTACTAAAAGACAGTAGGCACACAATTCCTTTGGCCCTCTCAGTCTGTTTCACCATGCTTGGCTTCAGCAACACCCTGTTTCCATTCTGGGAAGCCATGTCTCCTGACAGCTAACCCTAACTTGGGTCTTAACCCTAATTTTCTCTTTGGACTGAAACATTTCCCTGTCCACATGGTGTACTAACTGGCAGTATGTTATACTCCTGAATGCCTACTCAGTCTGTTTTACCAATCTAGGCTTCACCAAAACCCCGGTTACATCCTGGGAAGCCAAGTCTCCCCAACCCTAACCCTAATTTGAGTCTCAGGCCTCATTTCCTTTTGGGACTGAAACGTACTGCGGTCCACAGAGTGTACCAAATGTAAGTATGGAAGACATCTTGATGCCCCACTCAGTCTGATTCAGCAAGTTAGGCTTCACCAAGGACCCGTTTCCAACCTGGGAAGCCACATCTCCCCAACCCTAACCCTAACTTGAGACTTTACCTGATTTTCTTGTTGAAATGTAACAACCCCCCATCCTCATGTTCTACTAAAAGACAGTAGGCACACAATTCATTTTGCCCTCTCAGTCTGTTTCACCATGCTTGGCTTCAGCAACACCCTGTTTCCATTCTGGGAGGCCATGTCTCCTGACCGCTAACCCTAAGTTGGGTATTAACCCTAATTTTTTCTTTGGACTGAAACATTTCCCTGTCCACATGGTGTACTAACTGGCAGTATGTTATACTCCGGATGGCCTACTCAGTCTGTTTTACCAATCTAGGCTTCGCCAAAACCCTGGTTACATCCTGGGAAGCCAAGTCTCCCCAACCCTAACCCTAATTTGAGTCTCAGGCCTCATTTCCTTTTTGGACTGAAACATACCGCCCTCCAGAGAGTGTACCAAATGTCAGTATGGAAGACATCTTGATGTCCCACTCAGTCTGATTCAGCAAGTTAGGCTTCACCAAGGACCCGTTTCCAACCTGGGAAGCCACATCTCCCCAACCCTAACCCTAACTTGATACTTTACCTGATTTTCTAGTTGAAATGTAACAACCCCCCATCCTCATGTTCTACTAAAAGACAGTAGGCACACAATTCATTTTGCCCTCTCAGTCTGTTTCACCATGCTTGGCTTCAGCAACACCCTGTTTCCATTCTGGGAGGCCATGTCTCCCGACCGCTAACCCTAACTTGGGTCTTAACCCTCATTTTTTCTTTGGACTGAAACATTTCCCTGTCCACATGGTGTACGAACTGGCAGTATGTTATACTACGGATGGCCTACTCAGTCTGTTTTACCAATCTAGGCTTCGCCAAAACCCTGGTTACATCCTGGGAAGCCAAGTCTCCCCAACCCTAACCCTAATTTGAGTCTCAGGCCTCATTTCCTTTTGGGACTGAAACATACCGCCGTCCACAGAGTGTACCAAATGTCAGTATGGAAGACATCTTGATGTCCCACTCAGTCTGATTCAGCAAGTTAGGCTTCACCAAGGACCCGTTTCCAACCTGGGAAGCCACATCTCCCCAACCCTAACCCTAACTTGAGACTTTACCTGATTTTCTTGTGCAAATGTAACAAACCCCCATCCTCATGTTGTACTAAAAGACAGTAGGTACACAATTCCTTTGGCCCTCTCAGTCTGTTTCACCATGCTTGGCTTCAGCAACACCCTGTTTCCATTCTGGGAGGCCATGTCTCCTGACAGCTAACCCTAACTTGGGTCTTAACCCTAATTTTCTCTTTGGACTGAAACATTTCCCTGTCCACATGGTGTACTAACTGGCAGTATGTTATACTCCTGAATGCCTACTCAGTCTGTTTTACCAATCTAGGCTTCACCAAAACCCTGGTTACATCCTGGGAAGCCAAGTCTCCCCAACCCTAACCCTAATTTGAGTCTCAACCCTCATTTCCTTTTTGGACTGAAACATACCGCCGTCCACAGATTGTGCCAAATGTAAGTATGGAAGACATCTTGATGCCCCACTCAGTCTGATTCAGGAAGTTAAGCTTCACCAAGGACCCGTTTCCAACCTGGGAAGCCACATCTCCCCAACCCTAACCCTAACTTGAGACTTAACCTGATTTTCTTGTGCAAATGTAACAAACCCCCATCCTCATGTTGTACTAAAAGACAGTAGGCACACAATTCCTTTGGCCCTCTCAGTCTGTTTCACCATGCTTGGCTTCAGCAACACCCTGTTTCCATTCTGGGAAGCCATGTCTCCTGACAGCTAACCCTAACTTGGGTCTTAACCCTAATTTTCTCTTTGGACTGAAACATTTCCCTGTCCACATGGTGTACTAACTGGCAGTATGTTATACTCCTGAATGCCTACTCAGTCTGTTTTACCAATCTAGGCTTCACCAAAACCCCGGTTACATCCTGGGAAGCCAAGTCTCCCCAACCCTAACCCTAATTTGAGTCTCAGGCCTCATTTCCTTTTGGGACTGAAACGTACTGCGGTCCACAGAGTGTACCAAATGTAAGTATGGAAGACATCTTGATGCCCCACTCAGTCTGATTCAGCAAGTTAGGCTTCACCAAGGACCCGTTTCCAACCTGGGAAGCCACATCTCCCCAACCCTAACCCTAACTTGAGACTTTACCTGATTTTCTTGTTGAAATGTAACAACCCCCCATCCTCATGTTCTACTAAAAGACAGTAGGCACACAATTCATTTTGCCCTCTCAGTCTGTTTCACCATGCTTGGCTTCAGCAACACCCTGTTTCCATTCTGGGAGGCCATGTCTCCTGACCGCTAACCCTAAGTTGGGTATTAACCCTAATTTTTTCTTTGGACTGAAACATTTCCCTGTCCACATGGTGTACTAACTGGCAGTATGTTATACTCCGGATGGCCTACTCAGTCTGTTTTACCAATCTAGGCTTCGCCAAAACCCTGGTTACATCCTGGGAAGCCAAGTCTCCCCAACCCTAACCCTAATTTGAGTCTCAGGCCTAATTTCCTTTTTGGACTGAAACATACCGCCCTCCAGAGAGTGTACCAAATGTCAGTATGGAAGACATCTTGATGTCCCACTCAGTCTGATTCAGCAAGTTAGGCTTCACCAAGGACCCGTTTCCAACCTGGGAAGCCACATCTCCCCAACCCTAACCCTAACTTGATACTTTACCTGATTTTCTTGTTGAAATGTAACAACCCCCCATCCTCATGTTCTACTAAAAGACAGTAGGCACACAATTCATTTTGCCCTCTCAGTCTGTTTCACCATGCTTGGCTTCAGCAACACCCTGTTTCCATTCTGGGAGGCCATGTCTCCCGACCGCTAACCCTAACTTGGGTTTTAACCCTAATTTTTTCTTTGGACTGAAACATTTCCCTGTCCACATGGTGTACGAACTGGCAGTATGTTATACTACGGATGGCCTACTCAGTCTGTTTTACCAATCTAGGCTTCGCCAAAACCCTGGTTACATCCTGGGAAGCCAAGTCTCCCCAACCCTAACCCTAATTTGAGTCTCAGGCCTCATTTCCTTTTGGGACTGAAACATACCGCCGTCCACAGAGTGTACCAAATGTCAGTATGGAAGACATCTTGATGTCCCACTCAGTCTGATTCAGCAAGTTAGGCTTCACCAAGGACCCGTTTCCAACCTGGCAAGCCACATCTCCCCAACCCTAACCCTAACTTGAGACTTAACCTGATTTTCTTGTGCAAATGTAACAAACCCCCATCCTCATGTTGTACTAAAAGACAGTAGGCACACAATTCCTTTTGCCCTCTCAGTCTGTTTCACCATGCTTGGCTTCAGCAACACCCTGTTTCCATTCTGGGAGGCCATGTCTCCTGACCGCTAACCCTAACTTGGGTCTTAACCCTAATTTTTTCTTTGAACTGAAACATTTCCCTGTCCACATGGTGTACTAACTGGCAGTATGTTATACTACGGATGGCCTACTCAGTCTGTTTTACCAATCTAGGCTTCGCCAAAACCCTGGTTACATCCTGGGAAGCCAAGTCTCCCCAACCCTAACCCTCATTTGAGTCTCAGGCCTCATTTCCTTTTTGGACTGAAACATACCGCCGTCCACAGAGTGTACCAAATGTCAGTATGGAAGACATCTTGATGTCCCACTCAGTCTGATTCAGCAAGTTAGGCTTCACCAAGGACCCGTTTCCAACCTGGGAAGCCACATCTCCCCAACCCTAACCCTAACTTGAGACTTTACCTGATTTTCTTGTGCAAATGTAACAAACCCCCATCCTCATGTTGTACTAAAAGACAGTAGGCACACAATTCCTTTGGCCCTCTCAGTCTGTTTCACCATGCTTGGCTTCAGCAACACCCTGTTTCCATTCTGGGAGGCCATGTCTCCTGACAGCTAACCCTAACTTGGGTCTTAACCCTAATTTTCTCTTTGGACTGAAACATTTCCCTGTCCACATGGTGTACTAACTGGCAGTATGTTATACTCCTGAATGCCTACTCAGTCTGTTTTACCAATCTAGGCTTCACCAAAACCCTGGTTACATCCTGGGAAGCCAAGTCTCCCCAACCCTAACCCTAATTTGAGTCTCAACCCTCATTTCCTTTTTGGACTGAAACATACCGCCGTCCACAGATTGTGCCAAATGTAAGTATGGAAGACATCTTGATGCCCCACTCAGTCTGATTCAGGAAGTTAAGCTTCACCAAGGACCCGTTTCCAACCTGGGAAGCCACATCTCCCCAACCCTAACCCTAACTTGAGACTTAACCTGATTTTCTTGTGCAAATGTAACAAACCCCCATCCTCATGTTGTACTAAAAGACAGTAGGCACACAATTCCTTTGGCCCTCTCAGTCTGTTTCACCATGCTTGGCTTCAGCAACACCCTGTTTCCATTCTGGGAAGCCATGTCTCCTGACAGCTAACCCTAACTTGGGTCTTAACCCTAATTTTCTCTTTGGACTGAAACATTTCCCTGTCCACATGGTGTACTAACTGGCAGTATGTTATACTCCTGAATGCCTACTCAGTCTGTTTTACCAATCTAGGCTTCACCAAAACCCCGGTTACATCCTGGGAAGCCAAGTCTCCCCAACCCTAACCCTAATTTGAGTCTCAGGCCTCATTTCCTTTTGGGACTGAAACGTACTGCGGTCCACAGAGTGTACCAAATGTAAGTATGGAAGACATCTTGATGCCCCACTCAGTCTGATTCAGCAAGTTAGGCTTCACCAAGGACCCGTTTCCAACCTGGGAAGCCACATCTCCCCAACCCTAACCCTAACTTGAGACTTTACCTGATTTTCTTGTTGAAATGTAACAACCCCCCATCCTCATGTTCTACTAAAAGACAGTAGGCACACAATTCATTTTGCCCTCTCAGTCTGTTTCACCATGCTTGGCTTCAGCAACACCCTGTTTCCATTCTGGGAGGCCATGTCTCCCGACCGCTAACCCTAACTTGGGTCTTAACCCTAATTTTTTCTTTGGACTGAAACATTTCCCTGTCCACATGGTGTACTAACTGGCAGTATGTTATACTCCGGATGGCCTACTCAGTCTGTTTTACCAATCTAGGCTTCGCCAAAACCCTGGTTACATCCTGGGAAGCCAAGTCTCCCCAACCCTAACCCTAATTTGAGTCTCAGGCCTCATTTCCTTTTTGGACTGAAACATACCGCCCTCCAGAGAGTGTACCAAATGTCAGTATGGAAGACATCTTGATGTCCCACTCAGTCTGATTCAGCAAGTTAGGCTTCACCAAGGACCCGTTTCCAACCTGGGAAGCCACATCTCCCCAACCCTAACCCTAACTTGATACTTTACCTGATTTTCTTGTTGAAATGTAACAACCCCCCATCCTCATGTTCTACTAAAAGACAGTAGGCACACAATTCATTTTGCCCTCTCAGTCTGTTTCACCATGCTTGGCTTCAGCAACACCCTGTTTCCATTCTGGGAGGCCATGTCTCCCGACCGCTAACCCTAACTTGGGTCTTAACCCTCATTTTTTCTTTGGACTGAAACATTTCCCTGTCCACATGGTGTACGAACTGGCAGTATGTTATACTACGGATGGCCTACTCAGTCTGTTTTACCAATCTAGGCTTCGCCAAAACCCTGGTTACATCCTGGGAAGCCAAGTCTCCCCAACCCTAACCCTAATTTGAGTCTCAGGCCTCATTTCCTTTTGGGACTGAAACATACCGCCGTCCACAGAGTGTACCAAATGTCAGTATGGAAGACATCTTGATGTCCCACTCAGTCTGATTCAGCAAGTTAGGCTTCACCAAGGACCCGTTTCCAACCTGGGAAGCCACATCTCCCCAACCCTAACCCTAACTTGAGACTTTACCTGATTTTCTTGTGCAAATGTAACAAACCCCCATCCTCATGTTGTACTAAAAGACAGTAGGTACACAATTCCTTTGGCCCTCTCAGTCTGTTTCACCATGCTTGGCTTCAGCAACACCCTGTTTCCATTCTGGGAGGCCATGTCTCCTGACAGCTAACCCTAACTTGGGTCTTAACCCTAATTTTCTCTTTGGACTGAAACATTTCCCTGTCCACATGGTGTACTAACTGGCAGTATGTTATACTCCTGAATGCCTACTCAGTCTGTTTTACCAATCTAGGCTTCACCAAAACCCTGGTTACATCCTGGGAAGCCAAGTCTCCCCAACCCTAACCCTAATTTGAGTCTCAACCCTCATTTCCTTTTTGGACTGAAACATACCGCCGTCCACAGATTGTGCCAAATGTAAGTATGGAAGACATCTTGATGCCCCACTCAGTCTGATTCAGGAAGTTAAGCTTCACCAAGGACCCGTTTCCAACCTGGGAAGCCACATCTCCCCAACCCTAACCCTAACTTGAGACTTAACCTGATTTTCTTGTGCAAATGTAACAAACCCCCATCCTCATGTTGTACTAAAAGACAGTAGGCACACAATTCCTTTGGCCCTCTCAGTCTGTTTCACCATGCTTGGCTTCAGCAACACCCTGTTTCCATTCTGGGAAGCCATGTCTCCTGACAGCTAACCCTAACTTGGGTCTTAACCCTAATTTTCTCTTTGGACTGAAACATTTCCCTGTCCACATGGTGTACTAACTGGCAGTATGTTATACTCCTGAATGCCTACTCAGTCTGTTTTACCAATCTAGGCTTCACCAAAACCCCGGTTACATCCTGGGAAGCCAAGTCTCCCCAACCCTAACCCTAATTTGAGTCTCAGGCCTCATTTCCTTTTGGGACTGAAACGTACTGCGGTCCACAGAGTGTACCAAATGTAAGTATGGAAGACATCTTGATGCCCCACTCAGTCTGATTCAGCAAGTTAGGCTTCACCAAGGACCCGTTTCCAACCTGGGAAGCCACATCTCCCCAACCCTAACCCTAACTTGAGACTTTACCTGATTTTCTTGTTGAAATGTAACAACCCCCCATCCTCATGTTCTACTAAAAGACAGTAGGCACACAATTCATTTTGCCCTCTCAGTCTGTTTCACCATGCTTGGCTTCAGCAACACCCTGTTTCCATTCTGGGAGGCCATGTCTCCTGACCGCTAACCCTAAGTTGGGTCTTAACCCTAATTTTTTCTTTGGACTGAAACATTTCCCTGTCCACATGGTGTACTAACTGGCAGTATGTTATACTTCGGATGGCCTACTCAGTCTGTTTTACCAATCTAGGCTTCGCCAAAACCCTGGTTACATCCTGGGAAGCCAAGTCTCCCCAACCCTAACCCTAATTTGAGTCTCAGGCCTAATTTCCTTTTTGGACTGAAACATACTGCCCTCCAGAGAGTGTACCAAATGTCAGTATGGAAGACATCTTGATGTCCCACTCAGTCTGATTCAGCAAGTTAGGCTTCACCAAGGACCCGTTTCCAACCTGGGAAGCCACATCTCCCCAACCCTAACCCTAACTTGATACTTTACCTGATTTTCTTGTTGAAATGTAACAACCCCCCATCCTCATGTTCTACTAAAAGACAGTAGGCACACAATTCATTTTGCCCTCTCAGTCTGTTTCACCATGCTTGGCTTCAGCAACACCCTGTTTCCATTCTGGGAGGCCATGTCTCCCGACCGCTAACCCTAACTTGGGTCTTAACCCTAATTTTTTCTTTGGACTGAAACATTTCCCTGTCCACATGGTGTACGAACTGGCAGTATGTTATACTACGGATGGCCTACTCAGTCTGTTTTACCAATCTAGGCTTCGCCAAAACCCTGGTTACATCCTGGGAAGCCAAGTCTCCCCAACCCTAACCCTAATTTGAGTCTCAGGCCTCATTTCCTTTTGGGACTGAAACATACCGCCGTCCACAGAGTGTACCAAATGTCAGTATGGAAGACATCTTGATGTCCCACTCAGTCTGATTCAGCAAGTTAGGCTTCACCAAGGACCCGTTTCCAACCTGGCAAGCCACATCTCCCCAACCCTAACCCTAACTTGAGACTTAACCTGATTTTCTTGTGCAAATGTAACAAACCCCCATCCTCATGTTGTACTAAAAGACAGTAGGCACACAATTCCTTTTGCCCTCTCAGTCTGTTTCACCATGCTTGGCTTCAGCAACACCCTGTTTCCATTCTGGGAGGCCATGTCTCCTGACCGCTAACCCTAACTTGGGTCTTAACCCTAATTTTTTCTTTGGACTGAAACATTTCCCTGTCCACATGGTGTACGAACTGGCAGTATGTTATACTACGGATGGCCTACTCAGTCTGTTTTACCAATCTAGGCTTCGCCAAAACCCTGGTTACATCCTGGGAAGCCAAGTCTCCCCAACCCTAACCCTAATTTGAGTCTCAGGCCTCATTTCCTTTTGGGACTGAAACATACCGCCGTCCACAGAGTGTACCAAATGTCAGTATGGAAGACATCTTGATGTCCCACTCAGTCTGATTCAGCAAGTTAGGCTTCACCAAGGACCCGTTTCCAACCTGGGAAGCCACATCTCCCCAACCCTAACCCTAACTTGAGACTTTACCTGATTTTCTTGTGCAAATGTAACAAACCCCCATCCTCATGTTGTACTAAAAGACAGTAGGTACACAATTCCTTTGGCCCTCTCAGTCTGTTTCACCATGCTTGGCTTCAGCAACACCCTGTTTCCATTCTGGGAGGCCATGTCTCCTGACAGCTAACCCTAACTTGGGTCTTAACCCTAATTTTCTCTTTGGACTGAAACATTTCCCTGTCCACATGGTGTACTAACTGGCAGTATGTTATACTCCTGAATGCCTACTCAGTCTGTTTTACCAATCTAGGCTTCACCAAAACCCTGGTTACATCCTGGGAAGCCAAGTCTCCCCAACCCTAACCCTAATTTGAGTCTCAACCCTCATTTCCTTTTTGGACTGAAACATACCGCCGTCCACAGATTGTGCCAAATGTAAGTATGGAAGACATCTTGATGCCCCACTCAGTCTGATTCAGGAAGTTAAGCTTCACCAAGGACCCGTTTCCAACCTGGGAAGCCACATCTCCCCAACCCTAACCCTAACTTGAGACTTAACCTGATTTTCTTGTGCAAATGTAACAAACCCCCATCCTCATGTTGTACTAAAAGACAGTAGGCACACAATTCCTTTGGCCCTCTCAGTCTGTTTCACCATGCTTGGCTTCAGCAACACCCTGTTTCCATTCTGGGAAGCCATGTCTCCTGACAGCTAACCCTAACTTGGGTCTTAACCCTAATTTTCTCTTTGGACTGAAACATTTCCCTGTCCACATGGTGTACTAACTGGCAGTATGTTATACTCCTGAATGCCTACTCAGTCTGTTTTACCAATCTAGGCTTCACCAAAACCCCGGTTACATCCTGGGAAGCCAAGTCTCCCCAACCCTAACCCTAATTTGAGTCTCAGGCCTCATTTCCTTTTGGGACTGAAACGTACTGCGGTCCACAGAGTGTACCAAATGTAAGTATGGAAGACATCTTGATGCCCCACTCAGTCTGATTCAGCAAGTTAGGCTTCACCAAGGACCCGTTTCCAACCTGGGAAGCCACATCTCCCCAACCCTAACCCTAACTTGAGACTTTACCTGATTTTCTTGTTGAAATGTAACAACCCCCCATCCTCATGTTCTACTAAAAGACAGTAGGCACACAATTCATTTTGCCCTCTCAGTCTGTTTCACCATGCTTGGCTTCAGCAACACCCTGTTTCCATTCTGGGAGGCCATGTCTCCTGACCGCTAACCCTAACTTGGGTCTTAACCCTAATTTTTTCTTTGGACTGAAACATTTCCCTGTCCACATGGTGTACTAACTGGCAGTATGTTATACTCCGGATGGCCTACTCAGTCTGTTTTACCAATCTAGGCTTCGCCAAAACCCTGGTTACATCCTGGGAAGCCAAGTCTCCCCAACCCTAACCCTAATTTGAGTCTCAGGCCTAATTTCCTTTTTGGCCTGAAACATACCGCCCTCCAGAGAGTGTACCAAATGTCAGTATGGAAGACATCTTGATGTCCCACTCAGTCTGATTCAGCAAGTTAGGCTTCACCAAGGACCCGTTTCCAACCTGGGAAGCCACATCTCCCCAACCCTAACCCTAACTTGATACTTTACCTGATTTTCTTGTTGAAATGTAACAACCCCCCATCCTCATGTTCTACTAAAAGACAGTAGGCACACAATTCATTTTGCCCTCTCAGTCTGTTTCACCATGCTTGGCTTCAGCAACACCCTGTTTCCATTCTGGGAGGCCATGTCTCCCGAACGCTAACCCTAACTTGGGTTTTAACCCTAATTTTTTCTTTGGACTGAAACATTTCCCTGTCCACATGGTGTACGAACTGGCAGTATGTTATCCTTTTTGGACTGAAACATACCGCCCTCCAGAGAGTGTACCAAATGTCAGTATGGAAGACATCTTGATGTCCCACTCAGTCTGATTCAGCAAGTTAGGCTTCACCAAGGACCCGTTTCCAACCTGGGAAGCCACATCTCCCCAACCCTAACCCTAACTTGAGACTTTACCTGATTTTCTTGTGCAAATGTAACAAACCCCCATCCTCATGTTGTACTAAAAGACAGTAGGTACACAATTCCTTTGGCCCTCTCAGTCTGTTTCACCATGCTTGGCTTCAGCAACACCCTGTTTCCATTCTGGGAGGCCATGTCTCCTGACAGCTAACCCTAACTTGGGTCTTAACCCTAATTTTTTCTTTGGACTGAAACATTTCCCTGTCCACATGGTGTACTAACTGGCAGTATGTTATACTACGGATGGCCTACTCAGTCTGTTTTACCAATCTAGGCTTCGCCAAAACCCTGGTTACATCCTGGGAAGCCAAGTCTCCCCAACCCTAACCCTAATTTGAGTCTCAGGCCTCATTTCCTTTTTGGACTGAAACATACCGCCGTCCACAGAGTGTACCAAATGTCAGTATGGAAGACATCTTGATGTCCCACTCAGTCTGATTCAGCAAGTTAGGCTTCACCAAGGACCCGTTTCCAACCTGGGAAGCCACATCTCCCCAACCCTAACCCTAACTTGAGACTTTACCTGATTTTCTTGTGCAAATGTAACAAACCCCCATCCTCATGTTGTACTAAAAGACAGTAGGTACACAATTCCTTTGGCCCTCTCAGTCTGTTTCACCATGCTTGGCTTCAGCAACACCCTGTTTCCATTCTGGGAGGCCATGTCTCCTGACAGCTAACCCTAACTTGGGTCTTAACCCTAATTTTCTCTTTGGACTGAAACATTTCCCTGTCCACATGGTGTACTAACTGGCAGTATGTTATACTCCTGAATGCCTACTCAGTCTGTTTTACCAATCTAGGCTTCACCAAAACCCTGGTTACATCCTGGGAAGCCAAGTCTCCCCAACCCTAACCCTAATTTGAGTCTCAACCCTCATTTCCTTTTTGGACTGAAACATACCGCCGTCCACAGATTGTGCCAAATGTAAGTATGGAAGACATCTTGATGCCCCACTCAGTCTGATTCAGGAAGTTAAGCTTCACCAAGGACCCGTTTCCAACCTGGGAAGCCACATCTCCCCAACCCTAACCCTAACTTGAGACTTAACCTGATTTTCTTGTGCAAATGTAACAAACCCCCATCCTCATGTTGTACTAAAAGACAGTAGGCACACAATTCCTTTGGCCCTCTCAGTCTGTTTCACCATGCTTGGCTTCAGCAACACCCTGTTTCCATTCTGGGAAGCCATGTCTCCTGACAGCTAACCCTAACTTGGGTCTTAACCCTAATTTTCTCTTTGGACTGAAACATTTCCCTGTCCACATGGTGTACTAACTGGCAGTATGTTATACTCCTGAATGCCTACTCAGTCTGTTTTACCAATCTAGGCTTCACCAAAACCCTGGTTACATCCTGGGAAGCCAAGTCTCCCCAACCCTAACCCTAATTTGAGTCTCAGGCCTCTTTTCCTTTTGAGACTGAAACGTACTGCGGTCCACAGAGTGTACCAAATGTAAGTATGGAAGACATCTTGATGCCCCACTCAGTCTGATTCAGCAAGTTAGGCTTCACCAAGGACCCGTTTCCAACCTGGGAAGCCACATCTCCCCAACCCTAACCCTAACTTGAGACTTTACCTGATTTTCTTGTTGAAATGTAACAACCCCCCATCCTCATGTTCTACTAAAAGACAGTAGGCACACAATTCATTTTGCCCTCTCAGTCTGTTTCACCATGCTTGGCTTCAGCAACACCCTGTTTCCATTCTGGGAGGCCATGTCTCCTGACCGCTAACCCTAAGTTGGGTCTTAACCCTAATTTTTTCTTTGGACTGAAACATTTCCCTGTCCACATGGTGTACTAACTGGCAGTATGTTATACTCCGGATGGCCTACTCAGTCTGTTTTACCAATCTAGGCTTCGCCAAAACCCTGGTTACATCCTGGGAAGCCAAGTCTCCCCAACCCTAACCCTAATTTGAGTCTCAGGCCTAATTTCCTTTTTGGACTGAAACATACCGCCCTCCAGAGAGTGTACCAAATGTCAGTATGGAAGACATCTTGATGTCCCACTCAGTCTGATTCAGCAAGTTAGGCTTCACCAAGGACCCGTTTCCAACCTGGGAAGCCACATCTCCCCAACCCTAACCCTAACTTGATACTTTACCTGATTTTCTTGTTGAAATGTAACAACCCCCCATCCTCATGTTCTACTAAAAGACAGTAGGCACACAATTCATTTTGCCCTCTCAGTCTGTTTCACCATGCTTGGCTTCAGCAACACCCTGTTTCCATTCTGGGAGGCCATGTCTCCCGACCGCTAACCCTAACTTGGGTTTTAACCCTAATTTTTTCTTTGGACTGAAACATTTCCCTGTCCACATGGTGTACGAACTGGCAGTATGTTATACTACGGATGGCCTACTCAGTCTGTTTTACCAATCTAGGCTTCGCCAAAACCCTGGTTACATCCTGGGAAGCCAAGTCTCCCCAACCCTAACCCTAATTTGAGTCTCAGGCCTCATTTCCTTTTGGGACTGAAACATACCGCCGTCCACAGAGTGTACCAAATGTCAGTATGGAAGACATCTTGATGTCCCACTCAGTCTGATTCAGCAAGTTAGGCTTCACCAAGGACCCGTTTCCAACCTGGCAAGCCACATCTCCCCAACCCTAACCCTAACTTGAGACTTAACCTGATTTTCTTGTGCAAATGTAACAAACCCCCATCCTCATGTTGTACTAAAAGACAGTAGGCACACAATTCCTTTTGCCCTCTCAGTCTGTTTCACCATGCTTGGCTTCAGCAACACCCTGTTTCCATTCTGGGAGGCCATGTCTCCTGACCGCTAACCCTAACTTGGGTCTTAACCCTAATTTTTTCTTTGAACTGAAACATTTCCCTGTCCACATGGTGTACTAACTGGCAGTATGTTATACTACGGATGGCCTACTCAGTCTGTTTTACCAATCTAGGCTTCGCCAAAACCCTGGTTACATCCTGGGAAGCCAAGTCTCCCCAACCCTAACCCTAATTTGAGTCTCAGGCCTCATTTCCTTTTTGGACTGAAACATACCGCCGTCCACAGAGTGTACCAAATGTCAGTATGGAAGACATCTTGATGTCCCACTCAGTCTGATTCAGCAAGTTAGGCTTCACCAAGGACCCGTTTCCAACCTGGGAAGCCACATCTCCCCAACCCTAACCCTAACTTGAGACTTTACCTGATTTTCTTGTGCAAATGTAACAAACCCCCATCCTCATGTTGTACTAAAAGACAGTAGGCACACAATTCCTTTGGCCCTCTCAGTCTGTTTCACCATGCTTGGCTTCAGCAACACCCTGTTTCCATTCTGGGAGGCCATGTCTCCTGACAGCTAACCCTAACTTGGGTCTTAACCCTAATTTTCTCTTTGGACTGAAACATTTCCCTGTCCACATGGTGTACTAACTGGCAGTATGTTATACTCCTGAATGCCTACTCAGTCTGTTTTACCAATCTAGGCTTCACCAAAACCCTGGTTACATCCTGGGAAGCCAAGTCTCCCCAACCCTAACCCTAATTTGAGTCTCAACCCTCATTTCCTTTTTGGACTGAAACATACCGCCGTCCACAGATTGTGCCAAATGTAAGTATGGAAGACATCTTGATGCCCCACTCAGTCTGATTCAGGAAGTTAAGCTTCACCAAGGACCCGTTTCCAACCTGGGAAGCCACATCTCCCCAACCCTAACCCTAACTTGAGACTTAACCTGATTTTCTTGTGCAAATGTAACAAACCCCCATCCTCATGTTGTACTAAAAGACAGTAGGCACACAATTCCTTTGGCCCTCTCAGTCTGTTTCACCATGCTTGGCTTCAGCAACACCCTGTTTCCATTCTGGGAAGCCATGTCTCCTGACAGCTAACCCTAACTTGGGTCTTAACCCTAATTTTCTCTTTGGACTGAAACATTTCCCTGTCCACATGGTGTACTAACTGGCAGTATGTTATACTCCTGAATGCCTACTCAGTCTGTTTTACCAATCTAGGCTTCACCAAAACCCCGGTTACATCCTGGGAAGCCAAGTCTCCCCAACCCTAACCCTAATTTGAGTCTCAGGCCTCATTTCCTTTTGGGACTGAAACGTACTGCGGTCCACAGAGTGTACCAAATGTAAGTATGGAAGACATCTTGATGCCCCACTCAGTCTGATTCAGCAAGTTAGGCTTCACCAAGGACCCGTTTCCAACCTGGGAAGCCACATCTCCCCAACCCTAACCCTAACTTGAGACTTTACCTGATTTTCTTGTTGAAATGTAACAACCCCCCATCCTCATGTTCTACTAAAAGACAGTAGGCACACAATTCATTTTGCCCTCTCAGTCTGTTTCACCATGCTTGGCTTCAGCAACACCCTGTTTCCATTCTGGGAGGCCATGTCTCCTGACCGCTAACCCTAAGTTGGGTATTAACCCTAATTTTTTCTTTGGACTGAAACATTTCCCTGTCCACATGGTGTACTAACTGGCAGTATGTTATACTCCGGATGGCCTACTCAGTCTGTTTTACCAATCTAGGCTTCGCCAAAACCCTGGTTACATCCTGGGAAGCCAAGTCTCCCCAACCCTAACCCTAATTTGAGTCTCAGGCCTAATTTCCTTTTTGGACTGAAACATACCGCCCTCCAGAGAGTGTACCAAATGTCAGTATGGAAGACATCTTGATGTCCCACTCAGTCTGATTCAGCAAGTTAGGCTTCACCAAGGACCCGTTTCCAACCTGGGAAGCCACATCTCCCCAACCCTAACCCTAACTTGATACTTTACCTGATTTTCTTGTTGAAATGTAACAACCCCCCATCCTCATGTTCTACTAAAAGACAGTAGGCACACAATTCATTTTGCCCTCTCAGTCTGTTTCACCATGCTTGGCTTCAGCAACACCCTGTTTCCATTCTGGGAGGCCATGTCTCCCGACCGCTAACCCTAACTTGGGTCTTAACCCTAATTTTTTCTTTGGACTGAAACATTTCCCTGTCCACATGGTGTACGAACTGGCAGTATGTTATACTACGGATGGCCTACTCAGTCTGTTTTACCAATCTAGGCTTCGCCAAAACCCTGGTTACATCCTGGGAAGCCAAGTCTCCCCAACCCTAACCCTAATTTGAGTCTCAGGCCTCATTTCCTTTTGGGACTGAAACATACCGCCGTCCACAGAGTGTACCAAATGTCAGTATGGAAGACATCTTGATGTCCCACTCAGTCTGATTCAGCAAGTTAGGCTTCACCAAGGACCCGTTTCCAACCTGGGAAGCCACATCTCCCCAACCCTAACCCTAACTTGAGAATTTACCTGATTTTCTTGTGCAAATGTAACAAACCCCCATCCTCATGTTGTACTAAAAGACAGTAGGTACACAATTCCTTTGGCCCTCTCAGTCTGTTTCACCATGCTTGGCTTCAGCAACACCCTGTTTCCATTCTGGGAGGCCATGTCTCCTGACAGCTAACCCTAACTTGGGTCTTAACCCTAATTTTCTCTTTGGACTGAAACATTTCCCTGTCCACATGGTGTACTAACTGGCAGTATGTTATACTCCTGAATGCCTACTCAGTCTGTTTTACCAATCTAGGCTTCACCAAAACCCTGGTTACATCCTGGGAAGCCAAGTCTCCCCAACCCTAACCCTAATTTGAGTCTCAACCCTCATTTCCTTTTTGGACTGAAACATACCGCCGTCCACAGATTGTGCCAAATGTAAGTATGGAAGACATCTTGATGCCCCACTCAGTCTGATTCAGGAAGTTAAGCTTCACCAAGGACCCGTTTCCAACCTGGGAAGCCACATCTCCCCAACCCTAACCCTAACTTGAGACTTAACCTGATTTTCTTGTGCAAATGTAACAAACCCCCATCCTCATGTTGTACTAAAAGACAGTAGGCACACAATTCCTTTGGCCCTCTCAGTCTGTTTCACCATGCTTGGCTTCAGCAACACCCTGTTTCCATTCTGGGAAGCCATGTCTCCTGACAGCTAACCCTAACTTGGGTCTTAACCCTAATTTTCTCTTTGGACTGAAACATTTCCCTGTCCACATGGTGTACTAACTGGCAGTATGTTATACTCCTGAATGCCTACTCAGTCTGTTTTACCAATCTAGGCTTCACCAAAACCCCGGTTACATCCTGGGAAGCCAAGTCTCCCCAACCCTAACCCTAATTTGAGTCTCAGGCCTCATTTCCTTTTGGGACTGAAACGTACTGCGGTCCACAGAGTGTACCAAATGTAAGTATGGAAGACATCTTGATGCCCCACTCAGTCTGATTCAGCAAGTTAGGCTTCACCAAGGACCCGTTTCCAACCTGGGAAGCCACATCTCCCCAACCCTAACCCTAACTTGAGACTTTACCTGATTTTCTTGTTGAAATGTAACAACCCCCCATCCTCATGTTCTACTAAAAGACAGTAGGCACACAATTCATTTTGCCCTCTCAGTCTGTTTCACCATGCTTGGCTTCAGCAACACCCTGTTTCCATTCTGGGAGGCCATGTCTCCTGACCGCTAACCCTAACTTGGGTCTTAACCCTAATTTTTTCTTTGGACTGAAACATTTCCCTGTCCACATGGTGTACTAACTGGCAGTATGTTATACTCCGGATGGCCTACTCAGTCTGTTTTACCAATCTAGGCTTCGCCAAAACCCTGGTTACATCCTGGGAAGCCAAGTCTCCCCAACCCTAACCCTAATTTGAGTCTCAGGCCTAATTTCCTTTTTGGCCTGAAACATACCGCCCTCCAGAGAGTGTACCAAATGTCAGTATGGAAGACATCTTGATGTCCCACTCAGTCTGATTCAGCAAGTTAGGCTTCACCAAGGACCCGTTTCCAACCTGGGAAGCCACATCTCCCCAACCCTAACCCTAACTTGATACTTTACCTGATTTTCTTGTTGAAATGTAACAACCCCCCATCCTCATGTTCTACTAAAAGACAGTAGGCACACAATTCATTTTGCCCTCTCAGTCTGTTTCACCATGCTTGGCTTCAGCAACACCCTGTTTCCATTCTGGGAGGCCATGTCTCCCGACCGCTAACCCTAACTTGGGTTTTAACCCTAATTTTTTCTTTGGACTGAAACATTTCCCTGTCCACATGGTGTACGAACTGGCAGTATGTTATCCTTTTTGGACTGAAACATACCGCCCTCCAGAGAGTGTACCAAATGTCAGTATGGAAGACATCTTGATGTCCCACTCAGTCTGATTCAGCAAGTTAGGCTTCACCAAGGACCCGTTTCCAACCTGGGAAGCCACATCTCCCCAACCCTAACCCTAACTTGAGACTTTACCTGATTTTCTTGTGCAAATGTAACAAACCCCCATCCTCATGTTGTACTAAAAGACAGTAGGTACACAATTCCTTTGGCCCTCTCAGTCTGTTTCACCATGCTTGGCTTCAGCAACACCCTGTTTCCATTCTGGGAGGCCATGTCTCCTGACAGCTAACCCTAACTTGGGTCTTAACCCTAATTTTTTCTTTGGACTGAAACATTTCCCTGTCCACATGGTGTACTAACTGGCAGTATGTTATACTACGGATGGCCTACTCAGTCTGTTTTACCAATCTAGGCTTCGCCAAAACCCTGGTTACATCCTGGGAAGCCAAGTCTCCCCAACCCTAACCCTAATTTGAGTCTCAGGCCTCATTTCCTTTTTGGACTGAAACATACCGCCGTCCACAGAGTGTACCAAATGTCAGTATGGAAGACATCTTGATGTCCCACTCAGTCTGATTCAGCAAGTTAGGCTTCACCAAGGACCCGTTTCCAACCTGGGAAGCCACATCTCCCCAACCCTAACCCTAACTTGAGACTTTACCTGATTTTCTTGTGCAAATGTAACAAACCCCCATCCTCATGTTGTACTAAAAGACAGTAGGTACACAATTCCTTTGGCCCTCTCAGTCTGTTTCACCATGCTTGGCTTCAGCAACACCCTGTTTCCATTCTGGGAGGCCATGTCTCCTGACAGCTAACCCTAACTTGGGTCTTAACCCTAATTTTCTCTTTGGACTGAAACATTTCCCTGTCCACATGGTGTACTAACTGGCAGTATGTTATACTCCTGAATGCCTACTCAGTCTGTTTTACCAATCTAGGCTTCACCAAAACCCTGGTTACATCCTGGGAAGCCAAGTCTCCCCAACCCTAACCCTAATTTGAGTCTCAACCCTCATTTCCTTTTTGGACTGAAACATACCGCCGTCCACAGATTGTGCCAAATGTAAGTATGGAAGACATCTTGATGCCCCACTCAGTCTGATTCAGGAAGTTAAGCTTCACCAAGGACCCGTTTCCAACCTGGGAAGCCACATCTCCCCAACCCTAACCCTAACTTGAGACTTAACCTGATTTTCTTGTGCAAATGTAACAAACCCCCATCCTCATGTTGTACTAAAAGACAGTAGGCACACAATTCCTTTGGCCCTCTCAGTCTGTTTCACCATGCTTGGCTTCAGCAACACCCTGTTTCCATTCTGGGAAGCCATGTCTCCTGACAGCTAACCCTAACTTGGGTCTTAACCCTAATTTTCTCTTTGGACTGAAACATTTCCCTGTCCACATGGTGTACTAACTGGCAGTATGTTATACTCCTGAATGCCTACTCAGTCTGTTTTACCAATCTAGGCTTCACCAAAACCCTGGTTACATCCTGGGAAGCCAAGTCTCCCCAACCCTAACCCTAATTTGAGTCTCAGGCCTCTTTTCCTTTTGAGACTGAAACGTACTGCGGTCCACAGAGTGTACCAAATGTAAGTATGGAAGACATCTTGATGCCCCACTCAGTCTGATTCAGCAAGTTAGGCTTCACCAAGGACCCGTTTCCAACCTGGGAAGCCACATCTCCCCAACCCTAACCCTAACTTGAGACTTTACCTGATTTTCTTGTTGAAATGTAACAACCCCCCATCCTCATGTTCTACTAAAAGACAGTAGGCACACAATTCATTTTGCCCTCTCAGTCTGTTTCACCATGCTTGGCTTCAGCAACACCCTGTTTCCATTCTGGGAGGCCATGTCTCCTGACCGCTAACCCTAAGTTGGGTCTTAACCCTAATTTTTTCTTTGGACTGAAACATTTCCCTGTCCACATGGTGTACTAACTGGCAGTATGTTATACTCCGGATGGCCTACTCAGTCTGTTTTACCAATCTAGGCTTCGCCAAAACCCTGGTTACATCCTGGGAAGCCAAGTCTCCCCAACCCTAACCCTAATTTGAGTCTCAGGCCTAATTTCCTTTTTGGACTGAAACATACCGCCCTCCAGAGAGTGTACCAAATGTCAGTATGGAAGACATCTTGATGTCCCACTCAGTCTGATTCAGCAAGTTAGGCTTCACCAAGGACCCGTTTCCAACCTGGGAAGCCACATCTCCCCAACCCTAACCCTAACTTGATACTTTACCTGATTTTCTTGTTGAAATGTAACAACCCCCCATCCTCATGTTCTACTAAAAGACAGTAGGCACACAATTCATTTTGCCCTCTCAGTCTGTTTCACCATGCTTGGCTTCAGCAACACCCTGTTTCCATTCTGGGAGGCCATGTCTCCCGACCGCTAACCCTAACTTGGGTTTTAACCCTAATTTTTTCTTTGGACTGAAACATTTCCCTGTCCACATGGTGTACGAACTGGCAGTATGTTATACTACGGATGGCCTACTCAGTCTGTTTTACCAATCTAGGCTTCGCCAAAACCCTGGTTACATCCTGGGAAGCCAAGTCTCCCCAACCCTAACCCTAATTTGAGTCTCAGGCCTCATTTCCTTTTGGGACTGAAACATACCGCCGTCCACAGAGTGTACCAAATGTCAGTATGGAAGACATCTTGATGTCCCACTCAGTCTGATTCAGCAAGTTAGGCTTCACCAAGGACCCGTTTCCAACCTGGCAAGCCACATCTCCCCAACCCTAACCCTAACTTGAGACTTAACCTGATTTTCTTGTGCAAATGTAACAAACCCCCATCCTCATGTTGTACTAAAAGACAGTAGGCACACAATTCCTTTTGCCCTCTCAGTCTGTTTCACCATGCTTGGCTTCAGCAACACCCTGTTTCCATTCTGGGAGGCCATGTCTCCTGACCGCTAACCCTAACTTGGGTCTTAACCCTAATTTTTTCTTTGAACTGAAACATTTCCCTGTCCACATGGTGTACTAACTGGCAGTATGTTATACTACGGATGGCCTACTCAGTCTGTTTTACCAATCTAGGCTTCGCCAAAACCCTGGTTACATCCTGGGAAGCCAAGTCTCCCCAACCCTAACCCTAATTTGAGTCTCAGGCCTCATTTCCTTTTTGGACTGAAACATACCGCCGTCCACAGAGTGTACCAAATGTCAGTATGGAAGACATCTTGATGTCCCACTCAGTCTGATTCAGCAAGTTAGGCTTCACCAAGGACCCGTTTCCAACCTGGGAAGCCACATCTCCCCAACCCTAACCCTAACTTGAGACTTTACCTGATTTTCTTGTGCAAATGTAACAAACCCCCATCCTCATGTTGTACTAAAAGACAGTAGGCACACAATTCCTTTGGCCCTCTCAGTCTGTTTCACCATGCTTGGCTTCAGCAACACCCTGTTTCCATTCTGGGAGGCCATGTCTCCTGACAGCTAACCCTAACTTGGGTCTTAACCCTAATTTTCTCTTTGGACTGAAACATTTCCCTGTCCACATGGTGTACTAACTGGCAGTATGTTATACTCCTGAATGCCTACTCAGTCTGTTTTACCAATCTAGGCTTCACCAAAACCCTGGTTACATCCTGGGAAGCCAAGTCTCCCCAACCCTAACCCTAATTTGAGTCTCAACCCTCATTTCCTTTTTGGACTGAAACATACCGCCGTCCACAGATTGTGCCAAATGTAAGTATGGAAGACATCTTGATGCCCCACTCAGTCTGATTCAGGAAGTTAAGCTTCACCAAGGACCCGTTTCCAACCTGGGAAGCCACATCTCCCCAACCCTAACCCTAACTTGAGACTTAACCTGATTTTCTTGTGCAAATGTAACAAACCCCCATCCTCATGTTGTACTAAAAGACAGTAGGCACACAATTCCTTTGGCCCTCTCAGTCTGTTTCACCATGCTTGGCTTCAGCAACACCCTGTTTCCATTCTGGGAAGCCATGTCTCCTGACAGCTAACCCTAACTTGGGTCTTAACCCTAATTTTCTCTTTGGACTGAAACATTTCCCTGTCCACATGGTGTACTAACTGGCAGTATGTTATACTCCTGAATGCCTACTCAGTCTGTTTTACCAATCTAGGCTTCACCAAAACCCCGGTTACATCCTGGGAAGCCAAGTCTCCCCAACCCTAACCCTAATTTGAGTCTCAGGCCTCATTTCCTTTTGGGACTGAAACGTACTGCGGTCCACAGAGTGTACCAAATGTAAGTATGGAAGACATCTTGATGCCCCACTCAGTCTGATTCAGCAAGTTAGGCTTCACCAAGGACCCGTTTCCAACCTGGGAAGCCACATCTCCCCAACCCTAACCCTAACTTGAGACTTTACCTGATTTTCTTGTTGAAATGTAACAACCCCCCATCCTCATGTTCTACTAAAAGACAGTAGGCACACAATTCATTTTGCCCTCTCAGTCTGTTTCACCATGCTTGGCTTCAGCAACACCCTGTTTCCATTCTGGGAGGCCATGTCTCCTGACCGCTAACCCTAAGTTGGGTATTAACCCTAATTTTTTCTTTGGACTGAAACATTTCCCTGTCCACATGGTGTACTAACTGGCAGTATGTTATACTCCGGATGGCCTACTCAGTCTGTTTTACCAATCTAGGCTTCGCCAAAACCCTGGTTACATCCTGGGAAGCCAAGTCTCCCCAACCCTAACCCTAATTTGAGTCTCAGGCCTAATTTCCTTTTTGGACTGAAACATACCGCCCTCCAGAGAGTGTACCAAATGTCAGTATGGAAGACATCTTGATGTCCCACTCAGTCTGATTCAGCAAGTTAGGCTTCACCAAGGACCCGTTTCCAACCTGGGAAGCCACATCTCCCCAACCCTAACCCTAACTTGATACTTTACCTGATTTTCTTGTTGAAATGTAACAACCCCCCATCCTCATGTTCTACTAAAAGACAGTAGGCACACAATTCATTTTGCCCTCTCAGTCTGTTTCACCATGCTTGGCTTCAGCAACACCCTGTTTCCATTCTGGGAGGCCATGTCTCCCGACCGCTAACCCTAACTTGGGTCTTAACCCTAATTTTTTCTTTGGACTGAAACATTTCCCTGTCCACATGGTGTACGAACTGGCAGTATGTTATACTACGGATGGCCTACTCAGTCTGTTTTACCAATCTAGGCTTCGCCAAAACCCTGGTTACATCCTGGGAAGCCAAGTCTCCCCAACCCTAACCCTAATTTGAGTCTCAGGCCTCATTTCCTTTTGGGACTGAAACATACCGCCGTCCACAGAGTGTACCAAATGTCAGTATGGAAGACATCTTGATGTCCCACTCAGTCTGATTCAGCAAGTTAGGCTTCACCAAGGACCCGTTTCCAACCTGGGAAGCCACATCTCCCCAACCCTAACCCTAACTTGAGAATTTACCTGATTTTCTTGTGCAAATGTAACAAACCCCCATCCTCATGTTGTACTAAAAGACAGTAGGTACACAATTCCTTTGGCCCTCTCAGTCTGTTTCACCATGCTTGGCTTCAGCAACACCCTGTTTCCATTCTGGGAGGCCATGTCTCCTGACAGCTAACCCTAACTTGGGTCTTAACCCTAATTTTCTCTTTGGACTGAAACATTTCCCTGTCCACATGGTGTACTAACTGGCAGTATGTTATACTCCTGAATGCCTACTCAGTCTGTTTTACCAATCTAGGCTTCACCAAAACCCTGGTTACATCCTGGGAAGCCAAGTCTCCCCAACCCTAACCCTAATTTGAGTCTCAACCCTCATTTCCTTTTTGGACTGAAACATACCGCCGTCCACAGATTGTGCCAAATGTAAGTATGGAAGACATCTTGATGCCCCACTCAGTCTGATTCAGGAAGTTAAGCTTCACCAAGGACCCGTTTCCAACCTGGGAAGCCACATCTCCCCAACCCTAACCCTAACTTGAGACTTAACCTGATTTTCTAGTGCAAATGTAACAAACCCCCATCCTCATGTTGTACTAAAAGACAGTAGGCACACAATTCCTTTGGCCCTCTCAGTCTGTTTCACCATGCTTGGCTTCAGCAACACCCTGTTTCCATTCTGGGAAGCCATGTCTCCTGACAGCTAACCCTAACTTGGGTCTTAACCCTAATTTTCTCTTTGGACTGAAACATTTCCCTGTCCACATGGTGTACTAACTGGCAGTATGTTATACTCCTGAATGCCTACTCAGTCTGTTTTACCAATCTAGGCTTCACCAAAACCCCGGTTACATCCTGGGAAGCCAAGTCTCCCCAACCCTAACCCTAATTTGAGTCTCAGGCCTCATTTCCTTTTGGGACTGAAACGTACTGCGGTCCACAGAGTGTACCAAATGTAAGTATGGAAGACATCTTGATGCCCCACTCAGTCTGATTCAGCAAGTTAGGCTTCACCAAGGACCCGTTTCCAACCTGGGAAGCCACATCTCCCCAACCCTAACCCTAACTTGAGACTTTACCTGATTTTCTTGTTGAAATGTAACAACCCCCCATCCTCATGTTCTACTAAAAGACAGTAGGCACACAATTCATTTTGCCCTCTCAGTCTGTTTCACCATGCTTGGCTTCAGCAACACCCTGTTTCCATTCTGGGAGGCCATGTCTCCTGACCGCTAACCCTAAGTTGGGTCTTAACCCTAATTTTTTCTTTGGACTGAAACATTTCCCTGTCCACATGGTGTACTAACTGGCAGTATGTTATACTCCGGATGGCCTACTCAGTCTGTTTTACCAATCTAGGCTTCGCCAAAACCCTGGTTACATCCTGGGAAGCCAAGTCTCCCCAACCCTAACCCTAATTTGAGTCTCAGGCCTAATTTCCTTTTTGGACTGAAACATACCGCCCTCCAGAGAGTGTACCAAATGTCAGTATGGAAGACATCTTGATGTCCCACTCAGTCTGATTCAGCAAGTTAGGCTTCACCAAGGACCCGTTTCCAACCTGGGAAGCCACATCTCCCCAACCCTAACCCTAACTTGATACTTTACCTGATTTTCTTGTTGAAATGTAACAACCCCCCATCCTCATGTTCTACTAAAAGACAGTAGGCACACAATTCATTTTGCCCTCTCAGTCTGTTTCACCATGCTTGGCTTCAGCAACACCCTGTTTCCATTCTGGGAGGCCATGTCTCCCGACCGCTAACCCTAACTTGGGTTTTAACCCTAATTTTTTCTTTGGACTGAAACATTTCCCTGTCCACATGGTGTACGAACTGGCAGTATGTTATACTACGGATGGCCTACTCAGTCTGTTTTACCAATCTAGGCTTCGCCAAAACCCTGGTTACATCCTGGGAAGCCAAGTCTCCCCAACCCTAACCCTAATTTGAGTCTCAGGCCTCATTTCCTTTTGGGACTGAAACATACCGCCGTCCACAGAGTGTACCAAATGTCAGTATGGAAGACATCTTGATGTCCCACTCAGTCTGATTCAGCAAGTTAGGCTTCACCAAGGACCCGTTTCCAACCTGGCAAGCCACATCTCCCCAACCCTAACCCTAACTTGAGACTTAACCTGATTTTCTTGTGCAAATGTAACAAACCCCCATCCTCATGTTGTACTAAAAGACAGTAGGCACACAATTCCTTTTGCCCTCTCAGTCTGTTTCACCATGCTTGGCTTCAGCAACACCCTGTTTCCATTCTGGGAGGCCATGTCTCCTGACCGCTAACCCTAACTTGGGTCTTAACCCTAATTTTTTCTTTGAACTGAAACATTTCCCTGTCCACATGGTGTACTAACTGGCAGTATGTTATACTACGGATGGCCTACTCAGTCTGTTTTACCAATCTAGGCTTCGCCAAAACCCTGGTTACATCCTGGGAAGCCAAGTCTCCCCAACCCTAACCCTCATTTGAGTCTCAGGCCTCATTTCCTTTTTGGACTGAAACATACCGCCGTCCACAGAGTGTACCAAATGTCAGTATGGAAGACATCTTGATGTCCCACTCAGTCTGATTCAGCAAGTTAGGCTTCACCAAGGACCCGTTTCCAACCTGGGAAGCCACATCTCCCCAACCCTAACCCTAACTTGAGACTTTACCTGATTTTCTTGTGCAAATGTAACAAACCCCCATCCTCATGTTGTACTAAAAGACAGTAGGCACACAATTCCTTTGGCCCTCTCAGTCTGTTTCACCATGCTTGGCTTCAGCAACACCCTGTTTCCATTCTGGGAGGCCATGTCTCCTGACAGCTAACCCTAACTTGGGTCTTAACCCTAATTTTCTCTTTGGACTGAAACATTTCCCTGTCCACATGGTGTACTAACTGGCAGTATGTTATACTCCTGAATGCCTACTCAGTCTGTTTTACCAATCTAGGCTTCACCAAAACCCTGGTTACATCCTGGGAAGCCAAGTCTCCCCAACCCTAACCCTAATTTGAGTCTCAACCCTCATTTCCTTTTTGGACTGAAACATACCGCCGTCCACAGATTGTGCCAAATGTAAGTATGGAAGACATCTTGATGCCCCACTCAGTCTGATTCAGGAAGTTAAGCTTCACCAAGGACCCGTTTCCAACCTGGGAAGCCACATCTCCCCAACCCTAACCCTAACTTGAGACTTAACCTGATTTTCTTGTGCAAATGTAACAAACCCCCATCCTCATGTTGTACTAAAAGACAGTAGGCACACAATTCCTTTGGCCCTCTCAGTCTGTTTCACCATGCTTGGCTTCAGCAACACCCTGTTTCCATTCTGGGAAGCCATGTCTCCTGACAGCTAACCCTAACTTGGGTCTTAACCCTAATTTTCTCTTTGGACTGAAACATTTCCCTGTCCACATGGTGTACTAACTGGCAGTATGTTATACTCCTGAATGCCTACTCAGTCTGTTTTACCAATCTAGGCTTCACCAAAACCCCGGTTACATCCTGGGAAGCCAAGTCTCCCCAACCCTAACCCTAATTTGAGTCTCAGGCCTCATTTCCTTTTGGGACTGAAACGTACTGCGGTCCACAGAGTGTACCAAATGTAAGTATGGAAGACATCTTGAT
The DNA here is from genome assembly GCF_057233095.1 of Heloderma suspectum. Taxonomy (NCBI): domain Eukaryota; kingdom Metazoa; phylum Chordata; class Lepidosauria; order Squamata; family Helodermatidae; genus Heloderma; species Heloderma suspectum. The sequence continues at coordinate 150,368,232 of NC_139461.1, forward strand.
GCCCCACTCAGTCTGATTCAGCAAGTTAGGCTTCACCAAGGACCCGTTTCCAACCTGGGAAGCCACATCTCCCCAACCCTAACCCTAACTTGAGACTTTACCTGATTTTCTTGTTGAAATGTAACAACCCCCCATCCTCATGTTCTACTAAAAGACAGTAGGCACACAATTCATTTTGCCCTCTCAGTCTGTTTCACCATGCTTGGCTTCAGCAACACCCTGTTTCCATTCTGGGAGGCCATGTCTCCTGACCGCTAACCCTAAGTTGGGTCTTAACCCTAATTTTTTCTTTGGACTGAAACATTTCCCTGTCCACATGGTGTACTAACTGGCAGTATGTTATACTCCGGATGGCCTACTCAGTCTGTTTTACCAATCTAGGCTTCGCCAAAACCCTGGTTACATCCTGGGAAGCCAAGTCTCCCCAACCCTAACCCTAATTTGAGTCTCAGGCCTAATTTCCTTTTTGGACTGAAACATACCGCCCTCCAGAGAGTGTACCAAATGTCAGTATGGAAGACATCTTGATGTCCCACTCAGTCTGATTCAGCAAGTTAGGCTTCACCAAGGACCCGTTTCCAACCTGGGAAGCCACATCTCCCCAACCCTAACCCTAACTTGATACTTTACCTGATTTTCTTGTTGAAATGTAACAACCCCCCATCCTCATGTTCTACTAAAAGACAGTAGGCACACAATTCATTTTGCCCTCTCAGTCTGTTTCACCATGCTTGGCTTCAGCAACACCCTGTTTCCATTCTGGGAGGCCATGTCTCCCGACCGCTAACCCTAACTTGGGTCTTAACCCTAATTTTTTCTTTGGACTGAAACATTTCCCTGTCCACATGGTGTACGAACTGGCAGTATGTTATACTACGGATGGCCTACTCAGTCTGTTTTACCAATCTAGGCTTCGCCAAAACCCTGGTTACATCCTGGGAAGCCAAGTCTCCCCAACCCTAACCCTAATTTGAGTCTCAGGCCTCATTTCCTTTTGGGACTGAAACATACCGCCGTCCACAGAGTGTACCAAATGTCAGTATGGAAGACATCTTGATGTCCCACTCAGTCTGATTCAGCAAGTTAGGCTTCACCAAGGACCCGTTTCCAACCTGGGAAGCCACATCTCCCCAACCCTAACCCTAACTTGAGACTTTACCTGATTTTCTTGTGCAAATGTAACAAACCCCCATCCTCATGTTGTACTAAAAGACAGTAGGTACACAATTCCTTTGGCCCTCTCAGTCTGTTTCACCATGCTTGGCTTCAGCAACACCCTGTTTCCATTCTGGGAGGCCATGTCTCCTGACAGCTAACCCTAACTTGGGTCTTAACCCTAATTTTCTCTTTGGACTGAAACATTTCCCTGTCCACATGGTGTACTAACTGGCAGTATGTTATACTCCTGAATGCCTACTCAGTCTGTTTTACCAATCTAGGCTTCACCAAAACCCTGGTTACATCCTGGGAAGCCAAGTCTCCCCAACCCTAACCCTAATTTGAGTCTCAACCCTCATTTCCTTTTTGGACTGAAACATACCGCCGTCCACAGATTGTGCCAAATGTAAGTATGGAAGACATCTTGATGCCCCACTCAGTCTGATTCAGGAAGTTAAGCTTCACCAAGGACCCGTTTCCAACCTGGGAAGCCACATCTCCCCAACCCTAACCCTAACTTGAGACTTAACCTGATTTTCTTGTGCAAATGTAACAAACCCCCATCCTCATGTTGTACTAAAAGACAGTAGGCACACAATTCCTTTGGCCCTCTCAGTCTGTTTCACCATGCTTGGCTTCAGCAACACCCTGTTTCCATTCTGGGAAGCCATGTCTCCTGACAGCTAACCCTAACTTGGGTCTTAACCCTAATTTTCTCTTTGGACTGAAACATTTCCCTGTCCACATGGTGTACTAACTGGCAGTATGTTATACTCCTGAATGCCTACTCAGTCTGTTTTACCAATCTAGGCTTCACCAAAACACCGGTTACATCCTGGGAAGCCAAGTCTCCCCAACCCTAACCCTAATTTGAGTCTCAGGCCTCATTTCCTTTTGGGACTGAAACGTACTGCGGTCCACAGAGTGTACCAAATGTAAGTATGGAAGACATCTTGATGCCCCACTCAGTCTGATTCAGCAAGTTAGGCTTCACCAAGGACCCGTTTCCAACCTGGGAAGCCACATCTCCCCAACCCTAACCCTAACTTGAGACTTTACCTGATTTTCTTGTTGAAATGTAACAACCCCCCATCCTCATGTTCTACTAAAAGACAGTAGGCACACAATTCATTTTGCCCTCTCAGTCTGTTTCACCATGCTTGGCTTCAGCAACACCCTGTTTCCATTCTGGGAGGCCATGTCTCCTGACCGCTAACCCTAAGTTGGGTCTTAACCCTAATTTTTTCTTTGGACTGAAACATTTCCCTGTCCACATGGTGTACTAACTGGCAGTATGTTATACTCCGGATGGCCTACTCAGTCTGTTTTACCAATCTAGGCTTCGCCAAAACCCTGGTTACATCCTGGGAAGCCAAGTCTCCCCAACCCTAACCCTAATTTGAGTCTCAGGCCTAATTTCCTTTTTGGACTGAAACATACCGCCCTCCAGAGAGTGTACCAAATGTCAGTATGGAAGACATCTTGATGTCCCACTCAGTCTGATTCAGCAAGTTAGGCTTCACCAAGGACCCGTTTCCAACCTGGGAAGCCACATCTCCCCAACCCTAACCCTAACTTGATACTTTACCTGATTTTCTTGTTGAAATGTAACAACCCCCCATCCTCATGTTCTACTAAAAGACAGTAGGCACACAATTCATTTTGCCCTCTCAGTCTGTTTCACCATGCTTGGCTTCAGCAACACCCTGTTTCCATTCTGGGAGGCCATGTCTCCCGACCGCTAACCCTAACTTGGGTCTTAACCCTAATTTTTTCTTTGGACTGAAACATTTCCCTGTCCACATGGTGTACGAACTGGCAGTATGTTATACTACGGATGGCCTACTCAGTCTGTTTTACCAATCTAGGCTTCGCCAAAACCCTGGTTACATCCTGGGAAGCCAAGTCTCCCCAACCCTAACCCTAATTTGAGTCTCAGGCCTCATTTCCTTTTGGGACTGAAACATACCGCCGTCCACAGAGTGTACCAAATGTCAGTATGGAAGACATCTTGATGTCCCACTCAGTCTGATTCAGCAAGTTAGGCTTCACCAAGGACCCGTTTCCAACCTGGCAAGCCACATCTCCCCAACCCTAACCCTAACTTGAGACTTAACCTGATTTTCTTGTGCAAATGTAACAAACCCCCATCCTCATGTTGTACTAAAAGACAGTAGGCACACAATTCCTTTTGCCCTCTCAGTCTGTTTCACCATGCTTGGCTTCAGCAACACCCTGTTTCCATTCTGGGAGGCCATGTCTCCTGACCGCTAACCCTAACTTGGGTCTTAACCCTAATTTTTTCTTTGGACTGAAACATTTCCCTGTCCACATGGTGTACGAACTGGCAGTATGTTATACTACGGATGGCCTACTCAGTCTGTTTTACCAATCTAGGCTTCGCCAAAACCCTGGTTACATCCTGGGAAGCCAAGTCTCCCCAACCCTAACCCTAATTTGAGTCTCAGGCCTCATTTCCTTTTTGGACTGAAACATACCGCCGTCCACAGAGTGTACCAAATGTCAGTATGGAAGACATCTTGATGTCCCACTCAGTCTGATTCAGCAAGTTAGGCTTCACCAAGGACCCGTTTCCAACCTGGGAAGCCACATCTCCCCAACCCTAACCCTAACTTGAGACTTAACCTGATTTTCTTGTGCAAATGTAACAAACCCCCATCCTCATGTTGTACTAAAAGACAGTAGGCACACAATTCCTTTGGCCCTCTCAGTCTGTTTCACCATGCTTGGCTTCAGCAACACCCTGTTTCCATTCTGGGAAGCCATGTCTCCTGACAGCTAACCCTAACTTGGGTCTTAACCCTAATTTTCTCTTTGGACTGAAACATTTCCCTGTCCACATGGTGTACTAACTGGCAGTATGTTATACTCCTGAATGCCTACTCAGTCTGTTTTACCAATCTAGGCTTCACCAAAACCCCGGTTACATCCTGGGAAGCCAAGTCTCCCCAACCCTAACCCTAATTTGAGTCTCAGGCCTCATTTCCTTTTGGGACTGAAACGTACTGCGGTCCACAGAGTGTACCAAATGTAAGTATGGAAGACATCTTGATGCCCCACTCAGTCTGATTCAGCAAGTTAGGCTTCACCAAGGACCCGTTTCCAACCTGGGAAGCCACATCTCCCCAACCCTAACCCTAACTTGATACTTTACCTGATTTTCTTGTTGAAATGTAACAACCCCCCATCCTCATGTTCTACTAAAAGACAGTAGGCACACAATTCATTTTGCCCTCTCAGTCTGTTTCACCATGCTTGGCTTCAGCAACACCCTGTTTCCATTCTGGGAGGCCATGTCTCCCGACCGCTAACCCTAACTTGGGTCTTAACCCTAATTTTTTCTTTGGACTGAAACATTTCCCTGTCCACATGGTGGACGAACTGGCAGTATGTTATACTACGGATGGCCTACTCAGTCTGTTTTACCAATCTAGGCTTCGCCAAAACCCTGGTTACATCCTGGGAAGCCAAGTCTCCCCAACCCTAACCCTAATTTGAGTCTCAGGCCTCATTTCCTTTTGGGACTGAAACATACCGCCGTCCACAGAGTGTACCAAATGTCAGTATGGAAGACATCTTGATGTCCCACTCAGTCTGATTCAGCAAGTTAGGCTTCACCAAGGACCCGTTTCCAACCTGGCAAGCCACATCTCCCCAACCCTAACCCTAACTTGAGACTTAACCTGATTTTCTTGTGCAAATGTAACAAACCCCCATCCTCATGTTGTACTAAAAGACAGTAGGCACACAATTCCTTTGGCCCTCTCAGTCTGTTTCACCATGCTTGGCTTCAGCAACACCCTGTTTCCATTCTGGAAAGCCATGTCTCCTGACAGCTAACCCTAACTTGGGTCTTAACCCTAATTTTCTCTTTGGACTGAAACATTTCCCTGTCCACATGGTGTACTAAATGGCAGTATGTTATACTCCGGATGGCCTACTCAGTCTGTTTTACCAATCTAGGCTTCGCCAAAACCCTGGTTACATCCTGGGAAGCCAAATCTCCCCAACCCTAACCCTGATTTGAGTCTCAACCCTCATTTCGTTTTTGGACTGAAACATACCGCCGTCCACAGAGTGTACCAAATGTCAGTATGGAAGACATCTTGATGTCCCACTCAGTCTGATTCAGCAAGTTAGGCTTCACCAAGGACCCGTTTCCAACCTGGGAAGCCACATCTCCCCAACCCTAACCCTAACTTGAGACTTTACCTGATTTTCTTGTGCAAATGTAACAAACCCCCATCCTCATGTTGTACTAAAAGACAGTAGGTACACAATTCCTTTGGCCCTCTCAGTCTGTTTCACCATGCTTGGCTTCAGCAACACCCTGTTTCCATTCTGGGAGGCCATGTCTCCTGACAGCTAACCCTAACTTGGGTCTTAACCCTAATTTTCTCTTTGGACTGAAACATTTCCCTGTCCACATGGGGTACTAACTGGCAGTATGTTATACTCCTGAATGCCTACTCAGTCTGTTTTACCAATCTAGGCTTCACCAAAACCCTGGTTACATCCTGGGAAGCCAAGTCTCCCCAACCCTAACCCTAATTTGAGTCTCAACCCTCATTTCCTTTTTGGACTGAAACATACCGCCGTCCACAGAGTGTACCAAATGTCAGTATGGAAGACATCTTGATGCCCCACTCAGTCTGATTCAGCAAGTTAGGCTTCACCAAGGACCCGTTTCCAACCTGGGAAGCCACATCTCCACAACCCTAACCCTAACTTGATACTTTACCTGATTTTCTTGTTGAAATGTAACAACCCCCCATCCTCATGTTCTACTAAAAGACAGTAGGCACACAATTCCTTTGGCCCTCTCAGTCTGTTTCACCATGCTTGGCTTCAGCAACACCCTGTTTCCATTCTGGGAGGCCATGTCTCCTGACCGCTAACCCTAACTTGGGTCTTAACCCTAATTTTTTCTTTGGACTGAAACATTTCCCTGTCCACATGGTGTACTAACTGGCAGTATGTTATACTCCGGATGGCCTACTCAGTCTGTTTTACCAATCTAGGCTTCGCCAAAACCCTGGTTACATCCTGGGAAGCCAAGTCTCCCCAACCCTAACCCTAATTTGAGTCTCAGGCCTCATTTCCTTTTTGTACTGAAACATACCGCCGTCCACAGAGTGTACCAAATGTCAGTATGGAAGACATCTTGATGTCCCACTCAGTCTGATTCAGCAAGTTAGGCTTCACCAAGGACCCGTTTCCAACCTGGGAAGCCACATCTCCCCAACCCTAACCCTATCTTGAGACTTTACCTGATTTTCTTGTGCAAATGTAACAAACCCCCATCCTCATGTTGTACTAAAAGACAGTAGGTACACAATTCCTTTGGCCCTCTCAGTCTGTTTCACCATGCTTGGCTTCAGCAACACCCTGTTTCCATTCTGGGAGGCCATGTCTCCTGACAGCTAACCCTAACTTGGGTCTTATCCCTAATTTTCTCTTTGGACTGAAACATTTCCCTGTCCACATGGTGTACTAACTGGCAGTATGTTATACTCCTGAATGCCTACTCAGTCTGTTTTACCAATCTAGGCTTCACCAAAACCCTGGTTACATCCTGGGAAGCCAAGTCTCCCCAACCCTAACCCTAATTTGAATCTCAACCCTCATTTCCTTTTTGGACTGAAACATACCGCCGTCCACAGATTGTGCCAAATGTAAGTATGGAAGACATCTTGATGCCCCACTCAGTCTGATTCAGGAAGTTAAGCTTCACCAAGGACCCGTTTCCAACCTGGGAAGCCACATCTCCCCAACCCTAACCCTAACTTGAGACTTAACCTGATTTTCTTGTGCAAATGTAACAAACCCCCATCCTCATGTTGTACTAAAAGACAGTAGGCACACAATTCCTTTGGCCCTCTCAGTCTGTTTCACCATGCTTGGCTTCAGCAACACCCTGTTTCCATTCTGGGAAGCCATGTCTCCTGACAGCTAACCCTAACTTGGGTCTTAACCCTAATTTTCTCTTTGGACTGAAACATTTCCCTGTCCACATGGTGTACTAACTGGCAGTATGTTATACTCCTGAATGCCTACTCAGTCTGTTTTACCAATCTAGGCTTCACCAAAACCCCGGTTACATCCTGGGAAGCCAAGTCTCCCCAACCCTAACCCTAATTTGAGTCTCAGGCCTCATTTCCTTTTGGGACTGAAACGTACTGCGGTCCACAGAGTGTACCAAACGTAAGTATGGAAGACATCTTGATGCCCCACTCAGTCTGATTCAGCAAGTTAGGCTTCACCAAGGACCCGTTTCCAACCTGGGAAGCCACATCTCCCCAACCCTAACCCTAACTTGAGACTTTACCTGATTTTCTTGTTGAAATGTAACAAACCCCCATCCTCATGTTCTACTAAAAGACAGTAGGCACACAATTCATTTTGCCCTCTCAGTCTGTTTCACCATGCTTGGCTTCAGCAACACCCTGTTTCCATTCTGGGAGGCCATGTCTCCTGACCGCTAACCCTAACTTGGGTCTTAACATTAATTTTTTCTTTGGACTGAAACATTTCCCTGTCCACATGGTGTACGAACTGGCAGTATGTTATACTACGGATGGCCTACTCAGTCTGTTTTACCAATCTAGGCTTCGCCAAAACCCTGGTTACATCCTGGGAAGCCAAGTCTCCCCAACCCTAACCCTAATTTGAGTCTCAGGCCTAATTTCCTTTTTGGACTGAAACATACCGCCCTCCAGAGAGTGTACCAAATGTCAGTATGGAAGACATCTTGATGTCCCACTCAGTCTGATTCAGCAAGTTAGGCTTCACCAAGGACCCGTTTCCAACCTGGGAAGCCACATCTCCCCAACCCTAACCCTAACTTGATACTTTACCTGATTTTCTTGTTGAAATGTAACAACCCCCCATCCTCATGTTCTACTAAAAGACAGTAGGCACACAATTCATTTTGCCCTCTCAGTCTGTTTCACCATGCTTGGCTTCAGCAACACCCTGTTTCCATTCTGGGAGGCCATGTCTCCCGACCGCTAACCCTAACTTGGGTCTTAACCCTAATTTTTTCTTTGGACTGAAACATTTCCCTGTCCACATGGTGTACGAACTGGCAGTATGTTATACTACGGATGGCCTACTCAGTCTGTTTTACAAATCTAGGCTTCGCCAAAACCCTGGTTACATCCTGGGAAGCCAAGTCTCCCCAACCCTAACCCTAATTTTTGTCTCAGGCCTAATTTCCTTTTTGGACTGAAACATACCGCCGTCCACAGAGTGTACCAAATGTCAGTATGGAAGACATCTTGATGTCCCACTCAGTCTGATTCAGCAAGTTAGGCTTCACCAAGGACCCGTTTCCAACCTGGGAAGCCACATCTCCCCAACCCTAACCCTATCTTGAGACTTAACCTGATTTTCTTGTTGAACTGTAACAACCCCCCATCCTCATGTTCTACTAAAAGACAGTAGGCACACAATTCCTTTTACCCTCTCAGTCTGTTTCACCATGCTTGGCTTCAGCAACACCCTGTTTCCATTCTGGGAAGCCATGTCTCCTGACAGCTAACCCTAACTTGGGTCTTAACCCTAATTTTCTCTTTGGACTGAAACATGTCCCTGTCAACATGGTGTACTCACTGGCAGTATGTTATACTCCGGATGGCCTACTCAGTCTGTTTTACCAATCTAGGCTTCGCCAAAACCCTGGTTACATCCTGGGAAGCCAAGTCTCCCCAACCCTAACCCTAATTTGAGTCTCAGGCCTCATTTCCTTTTGGGACTGAAACATACCGCCGTCCACAGAGTGTACCAAATGTCAGTATGGAAGACATCTTGATGTCCCACTCAGTCTGATTCAGCAAGTTAGGCTTCACCAAGGACCCGTTTCCAACCTGGCAAGCCACATCTCCCCAACCCTAACCCTAACTTGAGACTTAACCTGATTTTCTTGTGCTAATGTAACAAACCCCCATCCTCATGTTGTACTAAAAGACAGTAGGCACACAATTCCTTTGGCCCTCTCAGTCTGTTTCACCATGCTTGGCTTCAGCAACACCCTGTTTCCATTCTGGAAAGCCATGTCTCCTGACAGCTAACCCTAACTTGGGTCTTAACCCTAATTTTCTCTTTGGACTGAAACATTTCCCTGTCCACATGGTGTACTAACTGGCAGTATGTTATACTCCGGATGGCCTACTCAGTCTGTTTTACCAATCTAGGCTTCGCCAAAACCCTGGTTACATCCTGGGAAGCCAAGTCTCCCCAACCCTAACCCTAATTTGAGTCTCAGGCCTCATTTCCTTTTGGGACTGAAACGTACTGCGGTCCACAGAGTGTACCAAATGTCAGTATGGAAGACATCTTGATGTCCCACTCAGTCTGATTCAGCAAGTTAGGCTTCACCAAGGACCCGTTTCCAACCTGGGAAGCCACATCTCCCCAACCCTAACCCTAACTTGAGACTTAACCTGATTTTCTTGTGCAAATGTAACAAACCCCCATCCTCATGTTGTACTAAAAGACAGTAGGCACACAATTCCTTTGGCCCTCTCAGTCTGTTTCACCATGCTTGGCTTCAGCAACACCCTGTTTCCATTCTGGGAGGCCATGTCTCCTGACCGCTAACCCTAAGTTGGGTCTTAACCCTAATTTTTTCTTTGGACTGAAACATTTCCCTGTCCACATGGTGTACTAACTGGCAGTATGTTATACTCCGGATGGCCTACTCAGTCTGTTTTACCAATCTAGGCTTCGCCAAAACCCTGGTTACATCCTGGGAAGCCAAGTCTCCCCAACCCTAACCCTAATTTGAGTCTCAGGCCTAATTTCCTTTTTGGACTGAAACATACCGCCCTCCAGAGAGTGTACCAAATGTCAGTATGGAAGACATCTTGATGTCCCACTCAGTCTGATTCAGCAAGTTAGGCTTCACCAAGGACCCGTTTCCAACCTGGGAAGCCACATCTCCACAACCCTAACCCTAACTTGATACTTTACCTGATTTTCTTGTTGAAATGTAACAACCCCCCATCCTCATGTTCTACTAAAAGACAGTAGGCACACAATTCCTTTTGCCCTCTCAGTCTGTTTCACCATGCTTGGCTTCAGCAACACCCTGTTTCCATTCTGGGAGGCCATGTCTCCTGACCGCTAACCCTAACTTGGGTCTTAACCCTAATTTTTTCTTTGGACTGAAACATTTCCCTGTCCACATGGTGTACTAACTGGCAGTATGTTATACTACGGATGGCCTACTCAGTCTGTTTTACCAATCTAGGCTTCGCCAAAACCCTGGTTACATCCTGGGAAGCCAAGTCTCCCCAACCCTAACCCTAATTTGAGTCTCAGGCCTCATTTCCTTTTTGGACTGAAACATACCGCCGTCCACAGAGTGTACCAAATGTCAGTATGGAAGACATCTTGATGTCCCACTCAGTCTGATTCAGCAAGTTAGGCTTCACCAAGGACCCGTTTCCAACCTGGGAAGCCACATCTCCCCAACCCTAACCCTAACTTGAGACTTTACCTGATTTTCTTGTGCAAATGTAACAAACCCCCATCCTCATGTTGTACTAAAAGACAGTAGGTACACAATTCCTTTGGCCCTCTCAGTCTGTTTCACCATGCTTGGCTTCAGCAACACCCTGTTTCCATTCTGGGAGGCCATGTCTCCTGACAGCTAACCCTAACTTGGGTCTTAACCCTAATTTTCTCTTTGGACTGAAACATTTCCCTGTCCACATGGTGTACTAACTGGCAGTATGTTATACTCCTGAATGCCTACTCAGTCTGTTTTACCAATCTAGGCTTCACCAAAACCCTGGTTACATCCTGGGAAGCCAAGTCTCCCCAACCCTAACCCTAATTTGAGTCTCAACCCTCATTTCCTTTTTGGACTGAAACATACCGCCGTCCACAGATTGTGCCAAATGTAAGTATGGAAGACATCTTGATGCCCCACTCAGTCTGATTCAGGAAGTTAAGCTTCACCAAGGACCCGTTTCCAACCTGGGAAGCCACATCTCCCCAACCCTAACCCTAACTTGAGACTTAACCTGATTTTCTTGTGCAAATGTAACAAACCCCCATCCTCATGTTGTACTAAAAGACAGTAGGCACACAATTCCTTTGGCCCTCTCAGTCTGTTTCACCATGCTTGGCTTCAGCAACACCCTGTTTCCATTCTGGGAAGCCATGTCTCCTGACAGCTAACCCTAACTTGGGTCTTAACCCTAATTTTCTCTTTGGACTGAAACATTTCCCTGTCCACATGGTGTACTAACTGGCAGTATGTTATACTCCTGAATGCCTACTCAGTCTGTTTTACCAATCTAGGCTTCACCAAAACCCTGGTTACATCCTGGGAAGCCAAGTCTCCCCAACCCTAACCCTAATTTGAGTCTCAGGCCTCTTTTCCTTTTGAGACTGAAACGTACTGCGGTCCACAGAGTGTACCAAATGTAAGTATGGAAGACATCTTGATGCCCCACTCAGTCTGATTCAGCAAGTTAGGCTTCACCAAGGACCCGTTTCCAACCTGGGAAGCCACATCTCCCCAACCCTAACCCTAACTTGAGACTTTACCTGATTTTCTTGTTGAAATGTAACAACCCCCCATCCTCATGTTCTACTAAAAGACAGTAGGCACACAATTCATTTTGCCCTCTCAGTCTGTTTCACCATGCTTGGCTTCAGCAACACCCTGTTTCCATTCTGGGAGGCCATGTCTCCTGACCGCTAACCCTAAGTTGGGTCTTAACCCTAATTTTTTCTTTGGACTGAAACATTTCCCTGTCCACATGGTGTACTAACTGGCAGTATGTTATACTCCGGATGGCCTACTCAGTCTGTTTTACCAATCTAGGCTTCGCCAAAACCCTGGTTACATCCTGGGAAGCCAAGTCTCCCCAACCCTAACCCTAATTTGAGTCTCAGGCCTAATTTCCTTTTTGGACTGAAACATACCGCCCTCCAGAGAGTGTACCAAATGTCAGTATGGAAGACATCTTGATGTCCCACTCAGTCTGATTCAGCAAGTTAGGCTTCACCAAGGACCCGTTTCCAACCTGGGAAGCCACATCTCCCCAACCCTAACCCTAACTTGATACTTTACCTGATTTTCTTGTTGAAATGTAACAACCCCCCATCCTCATGTTCTACTAAAAGACAGTAGGCACACAATTCATTTTGCCCTCTCAGTCTGTTTCACCATGCTTGGCTTCAGCAACACCCTGTTTCCATTCTGGGAGGCCATGTCTCCCGACCGCTAACCCTAACTTGGGTTTTAACCCTAATTTTTTCTTTGGACTGAAACATTTCCCTGTCCACATGGTGTACGAACTGGCAGTATGTTATACTACGGATGGCCTACTCAGTCTGTTTTACCAATCTAGGCTTCGCCAAAACCCTGGTTACATCCTGGGAAGCCAAGTCTCCCCAACCCTAACCCTAATTTGAGTCTCAGGCCTCATTTCCTTTTGGGACTGAAACATACCGCCGTCCACAGAGTGTACCAAATGTCAGTATGGAAGACATCTTGATGTCCCACTCAGTCTGATTCAGCAAGTTAGGCTTCACCAAGGACCCGTTTCCAACCTGGCAAGCCACATCTCCCCAACCCTAACCCTAACTTGAGACTTAACCTGATTTTCTTGTGCAAATGTAACAAACCCCCATCCTCATGTTGTACTAAAAGACAGTAGGCACACAATTCCTTTTGCCCTCTCAGTCTGTTTCACCATGCTTGGCTTCAGCAACACCCTGTTTCCATTCTGGGAGGCCATGTCTCCTGACCGCTAACCCTAACTTGGGTCTTAACCCTAATTTTTTCTTTGAACTGAAACATTTCCCTGTCCACATGGTGTACTAACTGGCAGTATGTTATACTACGGATGGCCTACTCAGTCTGTTTTACCAATCTAGGCTTCGCCAAAACCCTGGTTACATCCTGGGAAGCCAAGTCTCCCCAACCCTAACCCTAATTTGAGTCTCAGGCCTCATTTCCTTTTTGGACTGAAACATACCGCCGTCCACAGAGTGTACCAAATGTCAGTATGGAAGACATCTTGATGTCCCACTCAGTCTGATTCAGCAAGTTAGGCTTCACCAAGGACCCGTTTCCAACCTGGGAAGCCACATCTCCCCAACCCTAACCCTAACTTGAGACTTTACCTGATTTTCTTGTGCAAATGTAACAAACCCCCATCCTCATGTTGTACTAAAAGACAGTAGGCACACAATTCCTTTGGCCCTCTCAGTCTGTTTCACCATGCTTGGCTTCAGCAACACCCTGTTTCCATTCTGGGAGGCCATGTCTCCTGACAGCTAACCCTAACTTGGGTCTTAACCCTAATTTTCTCTTTGGACTGAAACATTTCCCTGTCCACATGGTGTACTAACTGGCAGTATGTTATACTCCTGAATGCCTACTCAGTCTGTTTTACCAATCTAGGCTTCACCAAAACCCTGGTTAGATCCTGGGAAGCCAAGTCTCCCCAACCCTAACCCTAATTTGAGTCTCAACCCTCATTTCCTTTTTGGACTGAAACATACCGCCGTCCACAGATTGTGCCAAATGTAAGTATGGAAGACATCTTGATGCCCCACTCAGTCTGATTCAGGAAGTTAAGCTTCACCAAGGACCCGTTTCCAACCTGGGAAGCCACATCTCCCCAACCCTAACCCTAACTTGAGACTTAACCTGATTTTCTTGTGCAAATGTAACAAACCCCCATCCTCATGTTGTACTAAAAGACAGTAGGCACACAATTCCTTTGGCCCTCTCAGTCTGTTTCACCATGCTTGGCTTCAGCAACACCCTGTTTCCATTCTGGGAAGCCATGTCTCCTGACAGCTAACCCTAACTTGGGTCTTAACCCTAATTTTCTCTTTGGACTGAAACATTTCCCTGTCCACATGGTGTACTAACTGGCAGTATGTTATACTCCTGAATGCCTACTCAGTCTGTTTTACCAATCTAGGCTTCACCAAAACCCCGGTTACATCCTGGGAAGCCAAGTCTCCCCAACCCTAACCCTAATTTGAGTCTCAGGCCTCATTTCCTTTTGGGACTGAAACGTACTGCGGTCCACAGAGTGTACCAAATGTAAGTATGGAAGACATCTTGATGCCCCACTCAGTCTGATTCAGCAAGTTAGGCTTCACCAAGGACCCGTTTCCAACCTGGGAAGCCACATCTCCCCAACCCTAACCCTAACTTGAGACTTTACCTGATTTTCTTGTTGAAATGTAACAACCTCCCATCCTCATGTTCTACTAAAAGACAGTAGGCACACAATTCATTTTGCCCTCTCAGTCTGTTTCACCATGCTTGGCTTCAGCAACACCCTGTTTCCATTCTGGGAGGCCATGTCTCCTGACCGCTAACCCTAAGTTGGGTATTAACCCTAATTTTTTCTTTGGACTGAAACATTTCCCTGTCCACATGGTGTACTAACTGGCAGTATGTTATACTCCGGATGGCCTACTCAGTCTGTTTTACCAATCTAGGCTTCGCCAAAACCCTGGTTACATCCTGGGAAGCCAAGTCTCCCCAACCCTAACCCTAATTTGAGTCTCAGGCCTAATTTCCTTTTTGGACTGAAACATACCGCCCTCCAGAGAGTGTACCAAATGTCAGTATGGAAGACATCTTGATGTCCCACTCAGTCTGATTCAGCAAGTTAGGCTTCACCAAGGACCCGTTTCCAACCTGGCAAGCCACATCTCCCCAACCCTAACCCTAACTTGAGACTTTACCTGATTTTCTTGTTGAAATGTAACAACCCCCCATCCTCATGTTCTACTAAAAGACAGTAGGCACACAATTCATTTTGCCCTCTCAGTCTGTTTCACCATGCTTGGCTTCAGCAACACCCTGTTTCCATTCTGGGAGGCCATGTCTCCCGACCGCTAACCCTAACTTGGGTCTTAACCCTAATTTTTTCTTTGGACTGAAACATTTCCCTGTCCACATGGTGTACGAACTGGCAGTATGTTATACTACGGATGGCCTACTCAGTCTGTTTTACCAATCTAGGCTTCGCCAAAACCCTGGTTACATCCTGGGAAGCCAAGTCTCCCCAACCCTAACCCTAATTTGAGTCTCAGGCCTCATTTCCTTTTGGGACTGAAACATACCGCCGTCCACAGAGTGTACCAAATGTCAGTATGGAAGACATCTTGATGTCCCACTCAGTCTGATTCAGCAAGTTAGGCTTCACCAAGGACCCGTTTCCAACCTGGGAAGCCACATCTCCCCAACCCTAACCCTAACTTGAGACTTTACCTGATTTTCTTGTGCAAATGTAACAAACCCCCATCCTCATGTTGTACTAAAAGACAGTAGGTACACAATTCCTTTGGCCCTCTCAGTCTGTTTCACCATGCTTGGCTTCAGCAACACCCTGTTTCCATTCTGGGAGGCCATGTCTCCTGACAGCTAACCCTAACTTGGGTCTTAACCCTAATTTTCTCTTTGGACTGAAACATTTCCCTGTCCACATGGTGTACGAACTGGCAGTATGTTATACTACGGATGGCCTACTCAGTCTGTTTTACCAATCTAGGCTTCGCCAAAACCCTGGTTACATCCTGGGAAGCCAAGTCTCCCCAACCCTAACCCTAATTTGAGTCTCAGGCCTCATTTCCTTTTGGGACTGAAACATACCGCCGTCCACAGAGTGTACCAAATGTCAGTATGGAAGACATCTTGATGTCCCACTCAGTCTGATTCAGCAAGTTAGGCTTCACCAAGGACCCGTTTCCAACCTGGCAAGCCACATCTCCCCAACCCTAACCCTAACTTGAGACTTAACCTGATTTTCTTGTGCAAATGTAACAAACCCCCATCCTCATGTTGTACTAAAAGACAGTAGGCACACAATTCCTTTTGCCCTCTCAGTCTGTTTCACCATGCTTGGCTTCAGCAACACCCTGTTTCCATTCTGGGAGGCCATGTCTCCTGACCGCTAACCCTAACTTGGGTCTTAACCCTAATTTTTTCTTTGAACTGAAACATTTCCCTGTCCACATGGTGTACTAACTGGCAGTATGTTATACTACGGATGGCCTACTCAGTCTGTTTTACCAATCTAGGCTTCGCCAAAACCCTGGTTACATCCTGGGAAGCCAAGTCTCCCCAACCCTAACCCTAATTTGAGTCTCAGGCCTCATTTCCTTTTTGGACTGAAACATACCGCCGTCCACAGAGTGTACCAAATGTCAGTATGGAAGACATCTTGATGTCCCACTCAGTCTGATTCAGCAAGTTAGGCTTCACCAAGGACCCGTTTCCAACCTGGGAAGCCACATCTCCCCAACCCTAACCCTAACTTGAGACTTTACCTGATTTTCTTGTGCAAATGTAACAAACCCCCATCCTCATGTTGTACTAAAAGACAGTAGGCACACAATTCCTTTGGCCCTCTCAGTCTGTTTCACCATGCTTGGCTTCAGCAACACCCTGTTTCCATTCTGGGAGGCCATGTCTCCTGACAGCTAACCCTAACTTGGGTCTTAACCCTAATTTTCTCTTTGGACTGAAACATTTCCCTTTCCACATGGTGTACTAACTGGCAGTATGTTATACTCCTGAATGCCTACTCAGTCTGTTTTACCAATCTAGGCTTCACCAAAACCCTGGTTACATCCTGGGAAGCCAAGTCTCCCCAACCCTAACCCTAATTTGAGTCTCAACCCTCATTTCCTTTTTGGACTGAAACATACCGCCGTCCACAGATTGTGCCAAATGTAAGTATGGAAGACATCTTGATGCCCCACTCAGTCTGATTCAGGAAGTTAAGCTTCACCAAGGACCCGTTTCCAACCTGGGAAGCCACATCTCCCCAACCCTAACCCTAACTTGAGACTTAACCTGATTTTCTTGTGCAAATGTAACAAACCCCCATCCTCATGTTGTACTAAAAGACAGTAGGCACACAATTCCTTTGGCCCTCTCAGTCTGTTTCACCATGCTTGGCTTCAGCAACACCCTGTTTCCATTCTGGGAAGCCATGTCTCCTGACAGCTAACCCTAACTTGGGTCTTAACCCTAATTTTCTCTTTGGACTGAAACATTTCCCTGTCCACATGGTGTACTAACTGGCAGTATGTTATACTCCTGAATGCCTACTCAGTCTGTTTTACCAATCTAGGCTTCACCAAAACCCCGGTTACATCCTGGGAAGCCAAGTCTCCCCAACCCTAACCCTAATTTGAGTCTCAGGCCTCATTTCCTTTTGGGACTGAAACGTACTGCGGTCCACAGAGTGTACCAAATGTAAGTATGGAAGACATCTTGATGCCCCACTCAGTCTGATTCAGCAAGTTAGGCTTCACCAAGGACCCGTTTCCAACCTGGGAAGCCACATCTCCCCAACCCTAACCCTAACTTGAGACTTTACCTGATTTTCTTGTTGAAATGTAACAACCCCCCATCCTCATGTTCTACTAAAAGACAGTAGGCACACAATTCATTTTGCCCTCTCAGTCTGTTTCACCATGCTTGGCTTCAGCAACACCCTGTTTCCATTCTGGGAGGCCATGTCTCCTGACCGCTAACCCTAAGTTGGGTATTAACCCTAATTTTTTCTTTGGACTGAAACATTTCCCTGTCCACATGGTGTACTAACTGGCAGTATGTTATACTCCGGATGGCCTACTCAGTCTGTTTTACCAATCTAGGCTTCGCCAAAACCCTGGTTACATCCTGGGAAGCCAAGTCTCCCCAACCCTAACCCTAATTTGAGTCTCAGGCCTAATTTCCTTTTTGGACTGAAACATACCGCCCTCCAGAGAGTGTACCAAATGTCAGTATGGAAGACATCTTGATGTCCCACTCAGTCTGATTCAGCAAGTTAGGCTTCACCAAGGACCCGTTTCCAACCTGGGAAGCCACATCTCCCCAACCCTAACCCTAACTTGATACTTTACCTGATTTTCTTGTTGAAATGTAACAACCCCCCATCCTCATGTTCTACTAAAAGACAGTAGGCACACAATTCATTTTGCCCTCTCAGTCTGTTTCACCATGCTTGGCTTCAGCAACACCCTGTTTCCATTCTGGGAGGCCATGTCTCCCGACCGCTAACCCTAACTTGGGTCTTAACCCTAATTTTTTCTTTGGACTGAAACATTTCCCTGTCCACATGGTGTACGAACTGGCAGTATGTTATACTACGGATGGCCTACTCAGTCTGTTTTACCAATCTAGGCTTCGCCAAAACCCTGGTTACATCCTGGGAAGCCAAGTCTCCCCAACCCTAACCCTAATTTGAGTCTCAGGCCTCATTTCCTTTTGGGACTGAAACATACCGCCGTCCACAGAGTGTACCAAATGTCAGTATGGAAGACATCTTGATGTCCCACTCAGTCTGATTCAGCAAGTTAGGCTTCACCAAGGACCCGTTTCCAACCTGGGAAGCCACATCTCCCCAACCCTAACCCTAA
Organism: Heloderma suspectum; assembly: GCF_057233095.1. NCBI lineage: Eukaryota > Metazoa > Chordata > Lepidosauria > Squamata > Helodermatidae > Heloderma > Heloderma suspectum. Next base: position 150,386,835 of record NC_139461.1, read on the forward strand.
CTTGAGACTTTACCTGATTTTCTTGTGCAAATGTAACAAACCCCCATCCTCATGTTGTACTAAAAGACAGTAGGTACACAATTCCTTTGGCCCTCTCAGTCTGTTTCACCATGCTTGGCTTCAGCAACACCCTGTTTCCATTCTGGGAGGCCATGTCTCCTGACAGCTAACCCTAACTTGGGTCTTAACCCTAATTTTCTCTTTGGACTGAAACATTTCCCTGTCCACATAGTGTACTAACTGGCAGTATGTTATACTCCTGAATGCCTACTCAGTCTGTTTTACCAATCTAGGCTTCACCAAAACCCTGGTTACATCCTGGGAAGCCAAGTCTCCCCAACCCTAACCCTAATTTGAGTCTCAACCCTCATTTCCTTTTTGGACTGAAACATACCGCCGTCCACAGATTGTGCCAAATGTAAGTATGGAAGACATCTTGATGCCCCACTCAGTCTGATTCAGGAAGTTAAGCTTCACCAAGGACCCGTTTCCAACCTGGGAAGCCACATCTCCCCAACCCTAACCCTAACTTGAGACTTAACCTGATTTTCTTGTGCAAATGTAACAAACCCCCATCCTCATGTTGTACTAAAAGACAGTAGGCACACAATTCCTTTGGCCCTCTCAGTCTGTTTCACCATGCTTGGCTTCAGCAACACCCTGTTTCCATTCTGGGAAGCCATGTCTCCTGACAGCTAACCCTAACTTGGGTCTTAACCCTAATTTTCTCTTTGGACTGAAACATTTCCCTGTCCACATGGTGTACTAACTGGCAGTATGTTATACTCCTGAATGCCTACTCAGTCTGTTTTACCAATCTAGGCTTCACCAAAACCCCGGTTACATCCTGGGAAGCCAAGTCTCCCCAACCCTAACCCTAATTTGAGTCTCAGGCCTCATTTCCTTTTGGGACTGAAACGTACTGCGGTCCACAGAGTGTACCAAATGTAAGTATGGAAGACATCTTGATGCCCCACTCAGTCTGATTCAGCAAGTTAGGCTTCACCAAGGACCCGTTTCCAACCTGGGAAGCCACATCTCCCCAACCCTAACCCTAACTTGAGACTTTACCTGATTTTCTTGTTGAAATGTAACAACCCCCCATCCTCATGTTCTACTAAAAGACAGTAGGCACACAATTCCTTTTGCCCTCTCAGTCTGTTTCACCATGCTTGGCTTCAGCAACACCCTGTTTCCATTCTGGGAAGCCATGTCTCCTGACAGCTAACCCTAACTTGGGTCTTAACCCTAATTTTCTCTTTGGACTGAAACATTTCCCTGTCCACATGGTGTACTAACTGGCAGTATGTTATACTCCTGAATGCCTACTCAGTCTGTTTTACCAATCTAGGCTTCACCAAAACCCTGGTTACATCCTGGGAAGCCAAGTCTCCCCAACCCTAACCCTAATTTGAGTCTCAGGCCTCTTTTCCTTTTGAGACTGAAACGTACTGCGGTCCACAGAGTGTACCAAATGTAAGTATGGAAGACATCTTGATGCCCCACTCAGTCTGATTCAGCAAGTTAGGCTTCACCAAGGACCCGTTTCCAACCTGGGAAGCCACATCTCCCCAACCCTAACCCTAACTTGAGACTTTACCTGATTTTCTTGTTGAAATGTAACAACCCCCCATCCTCATGTTCTACTAAAAGACAGTAGGCACACAATTCATTTTGCCCTCTCAGTCTGTTTCACCATGCTTGGCTTCAGCAACACCCTGTTTCCATTCTGGGAGGCCATGTCTCCTGACCGCTAACCCTAAGTTGGGTCTTAACCCTAATTTTTTCTTTGGACTGAAACATTTCCCTGTCCACATGGTGTACTAACTGGCAGTATGTTATACTCCGGATGGCCTACTCAGTCTGTTTTACCAATCTAGGCTTCGCCAAAACCCTGGTTACATCCTGGGAAGCCAAGTCTCCCCAACCCTAACCCTAATTTGAGTCTCAGGCCTAATTTCCTTTTTGGACTGAAACATACCGCCCTCCAGAGAGTGTACCAAATGTCAGTATGGAAGACATCTTGATGTCCCACTCAGTCTGATTCAGCAAGTTAGGCTTCACCAAGGACCCGTTTCCAACCTGGGAAGCCACATCTCCCCAACCCTAACCCTAACTTGATACTTTACCTGATTTTCTTGTTGAAATGTAACAACCCCCCATCCTCATGTTCTACTAAAAGACAGTAGGCACACAATTCATTTTGCCCTCTCAGTCTGTTTCACCATGCTTGGCTTCAGCAACACCCTGTTTCCATTCTGGGAGGCCATGTCTCCCGACCGCTAACCCTAACTTGGGTTTTAACCCTAATTTTTTCTTTGGACTGAAACATTTCCCTGTCCACATGGTGTACGAACTGGCAGTATGTTATACTACGGATGGCCTACTCAGTCTGTTTTACCAATCTAGGCTTCGCCAAAACCCTGGTTACATCCTGGGAAGCCAAGTCTCCCCAACCCTAACCCTAATTTGAGTCTCAGGCCTCATTTCCTTTTGGGACTGAAACATACCGCCGTCCACAGAGTGTACCAAATGTCAGTATGGAAGACATCTTGATGTCCCACTCAGTCTGATTCAGCAAGTTAGGCTTCACCAAGGACCCGTTTCCAACCTGGCAAGCCACATCTCCCCAACCCTAACCCTAACTTGAGACTTAACCTGATTTTCTTGTGCAAATGTAACAAACCCCCATCCTCATGTTGTACTAAAAGACAGTAGGCACACAATTCCTTTTGCCCTCTCAGTCTGTTTCACCATGCTTGGCTTCAGCAACACCCTGTTTCCATTCTGGGAGGCCATGTCTCCTGACCGCTAACCCTAACTTGGGTCTTAACCCTAATTTTTTCTTTGAACTGAAACATTTCCCTGTCCACATGGTGTACTAACTGGCAGTATGTTATACTACGGATGGCCTACTCAGTCTGTTTTACCAATCTAGGCTTCGCCAAAACCCTGGTTACATCCTGGGAAGCCAAGTCTCCCCAACCCTAACCCTAATTTGAGTCTCAGGCCTCATTTCCTTTTTGGACTGAAACATACCGCCGTCCACAGAGTGTACCAAATGTCAGTATGGAAGACATCTTGATGTCCCACTCAGTCTGATTCAGCAAGTTAGGCTTCACCAAGGACCCGTTTCCAACCTGGGAAGCCACATCTCCCCAACCCTAACCCTAACTTGAGACTTTACCTGATTTTCTTGTGCAAATGTAACAAACCCCCATCCTCATGTTGTACTAAAAGACAGTAGGCACACAATTCCTTTGGCCCTCTCAGTCTGTTTCACCATGCTTGGCTTCAGCAACACCCTGTTTCCATTCTGGGAGGCCATGTCTCCTGACAGCTAACCCTAACTTGGGTCTTAACCCTAATTTTCTCTTTGGACTGAAACATTTCCCTGTCCACATGGTGTACTAACTGGCAGTATGTTATACTCCTGAATGCCTACTCAGTCTGTTTTACCAATCTAGGCTTCACCAAAACCCTGGTTACATCCTGGGAAGCCAAGTCTCCCCAACCCTAACCCTAATTTGAGTCTCAACCCTCATTTCCTTTTTGGACTGAAACATACCGCCGTCCACAGATTGTGCCAAATGTAAGTATGGAAGACATCTTGATGCCCCACTCAGTCTGATTCAGGAAGTTAAGCTTCACCAAGGACCCGTTTCCAACCTGGGAAGCCACATCTCCCCAACCCTAACCCTAACTTGAGACTTAACCTGATTTTCTTGTGCAAATGTAACAAACCCCCATCCTCATGTTGTACTAAAAGACAGTAGGCACACAATTCCTTTGGCCCTCTCAGTCTGTTTCACCATGCTTGGCTTCAGCAACACCCTGTTTCCATTCTGGGAAGCCATGTCTCCTGACAGCTAACCCTAACTTGGGTCTTAACCCTAATTTTCTCTTTGGACTGAAACATTTCCCTGTCCACATGGTGTACTAACTGGCAGTATGTTATACTCCTGAATGCCTACTCAGTCTGTTTTACCAATCTAGGCTTCACCAAAACCCCGGTTACATCCTGGGAAGCCAAGTCTCCCCAACCCTAACCCTAATTTGAGTCTCAGGCCTCATTTCCTTTTGGGACTGAAACGTACTGCGGTCCACAGAGTGTACCAAATGTAAGTATGGAAGACATCTTGATGCCCCACTCAGTCTGATTCAGCAAGTTAGGCTTCACCAAGGACCCGTTTCCAACCTGGGAAGCCACATCTCCCCAACCCTAACCCTAACTTGAGACTTTACCTGATTTTCTTGTTGAAATGTAACAACCCCCCATCCTCATGTTCTACTAAAAGACAGTAGGCACACAATTCATTTTGCCCTCTCAGTCTGTTTCACCATGCTTGGCTTCAGCAACACCCTGTTTCCATTCTGGGAGGCCATGTCTCCTGACCGCTAACCCTAAGTTGGGTATCAACCCTAATTTTTTCTTTGGACTGAAACATTTCCCTGTCCACATGGTGTACTAACTGGCAGTATGTTATACTCCGGATGGCCTACTCAGTCTGTTTTACCAATCTAGGCTTCGCCAAAACCCTGGTTACATCCTGGGAAGCCAAGTCTCCCCAACCCTAACCCTAATTTGAGTCTCAGGCCTAATTTCCTTTTTGGACTGAAACATACCGCCCTCCAGAGAGTGTACCAAATGTCAGTATAGAAGACATCTTGATGTCCCACTCAGTCTGATTCAGCAAGTTAGGCTTCACCAAGGACCCGTTTCCAACCTGGGAAGCCACATCTCCCCAACCCTAACCCTAACTTGATACTTTACCTGATTTTCTTGTTGAAATGTAACAACCCCCCATCCTCATGTTCTACTAAAAGACAGTAGGCACACAATTCATTTTGCCCTCTCAGTCTGTTTCACCATGCTTGGCTTCAGCAACACCCTGTTTCCATTCTGGGAGGCCATGTCTCCCGACCGCTAACCCTAACTTGGGTCTTAACCCTAATTTTTTCTTTGGACTGAAACATTTCCCTGTCCACATGGTGTACGAACTGGCAGTATGTTATACTACGGATGGCCTACTCAGTCTGTTTTACCAATCTAGGCTTCGCCAAAACCCTGGTTACATCCTGGGAAGCCAAGTCTCCCCAACCCTAACCCTAATTTGAGTCTCAGGCCTCATTTCCTTTTGGGACTGAAACATACCGCCGTCCACAGAGTGTACCAAATGTCAGTATGGAAGACATCTTGATGTCCCACTCAGTCTGATTCAGCAAGTTAGGCTTCACCAAGGACCCGTTTCCAACCTGGGAAGCCACATCTCCCCAACCCTAACCCTAACTTGAGACTTTACCTGATTTTCTTGTGCAAATGTAACAAACCCCCATCCTCATGTTGTACTAAAAGACAGTAGGTACACAATTCCTTTGGCCCTCTCAGTCTGTTTCACCATGCTTGGCTTCAGCAACACCCTGTTTCCATTCTGGGAGGCCATGTCTCCTGACAGCTAACCCTAACTTGGGTCTTAACCCTAATTTTCTCTTTGGACTGAAACATTTCCCTGTCCACATGGTGTACGAACTGGCAGTATGTTATACTACGGATGGCCTACTCAGTCTGTTTTACCAATCTAGGCTTCGCCAAAACCCTGGTTACATCCTGGGAAGCCAAGTCTCCCCAACCCTAACCCTAATTTGAGTCTCAGGCCTCATTTCCTTTTGGGACTGAAACATACCGCCGTCCACAGAGTGTACCAAATGTCAGTATGGAAGACATCTTGATGTCCCACTCAGTCTGATTCAGCAAGTTAGGCTTCACCAAGGACCCGTTTCCAACCTGGCAAGCCACATCTCCCCAACCCTAACCCTAACTTGAGACTTAACCTGATTTTCTTGTGCAAATGTAACAAACCCCCATCCTCATGTTGTACTAAAAGACAGTAGGCACACAATTCCTTTTGCCCTCTCAGTCTGTTTCACCATGCTTGGCTTCAGCAACACCCTGTTTCCATTCTGGGAGGCCATGTCTCCTGACCGCTAACCCTAACTTGGGTCTTAACCCTAATTTTTTCTTTGAACTGAAACATTTCCCTGTCCACATGGTGTACTAACTGGCAGTATGTTATACTACGGATGGCCTACTCAGTCTGTTTTACCAATCTAGGCTTCGCCAAAACCCTGGTTACATCCTGGGAAGCCAAGTCTCCCCAACCCTAACCCTAATTTGAGTCTCAGGCCTCATTTCCTTTTGGGACTGAAACATACCGCCGTCCACAGAGTGTACCAAATGTCAGTATGGAAGACATCTTGATGTCCCACTCAGTCTGATTCAGCAAGTTAGGCTTCACCAAGGACCCGTTTCCAACCTGGCAAGCCACATCTCCCCAACCCTAACCCTAACTTGAGACTTTACCTGATTTTCTTGTGCAAATGTAACAAACCCCCATCCTCATGTTGTACTAAAAGACAGTAGGCACACAATTCCTTTGGCCCTCTCAGTCTGTTTCACCATGCTTGGCTTCAGCAACACCCTGTTTCCATTCTGGGAGGCCATGTCTCCTGACAGCTAACCCTAACTTGGGTCTTAACCCTAATTTTCTCTTTGGACTGAAACATTTCCCTGTCCACATGGTGTACTAACTGGCAGTATGTTATACTCCTGAATGCCTACTCAGTCTGTTTTACCAATCTAGGCTTCACCAAAACCCTGGTTACATCCTGGGAAGCCAAGTCTCCCCAACCCTAACCCTAATTTGAGTCTCAACCCTCATTTCCTTTTTGGACTGAAACATACCGCCGTCCACAGATTGTGCCAAATGTAAGTATGGAAGACATCTTGATGCCCCACTCAGTCTGATTCAGGAAGTTAAGCTTCACCAAGGACCCGTTTCCAACCTGGGAAGCCACATCTCCCCAACCCTAACCCTAACTTGAGACTTAACCTGATTTTCTTGTGCAAATGTAACAAACCCCCATCCTCATGTTGTACTAAAAGACAGTAGGCACACAATTCCTTTGGCCCTCTCAGTCTGTTTCACCATGCTTGGCTTCAGCAACACCCTGTTTCCATTCTGGGAAGCCATGTCTCCTGACAGCTAACCCTAACTTGGGTCTTAACCCTAATTTTCTCTTTGGACTGAAACATTTCCCTGTCCACATGGTGTACTAACTGGCAGTATGTTATACTCCTGAATGCCTACTCAGTCTGTTTTACCAATCTAGGCTTCACCAAAACCCCGGTTACATCCTGGGAAGCCAAGTCTCCCCAACCCTAACCCTAATTTGAGTCTCAGGCCTCATTTCCTTTTGGGACTGAAACGTACTGCGGTCCACAGAGTGTACCAAATGTAAGTATGGAAGACATCTTGATGCCCCACTCAGTCTGATTCAGCAAGTTAGGCTTCACCAAGGACCCGTTTCCAACCTGGGAAGCCACATCTCCCCAACCCTAACCCTAACTTGAGACTTTACCTGATTTTCTTGTTGAAATGTAACAACCCCCCATCCTCATGTTCTACTAAAAGACAGTAGGCACACAATTCATTTTGCCCTCTCAGTCTGTTTCACCATGCTTGGCTTCAGCAACACCCTGTTTCCATTCTGGGAGGCCATGTCTCCTGACCGCTAACCCTAAGTTGGGTATTAACCCTAATTTTTTCTTTGGACTGAAACATTTCCCTGTCCACATGGTGTACTAACTGGCAGTATGTTATACTCCGGATGGCCTACTCAGTCTGTTTTACCAATCTAGGCTTCGCCAAAACCCTGGTTACATCCTGGGAAGCCAAGTCTCCCCAACCCTAACCCTAATTTGAGTCTCAGGCCTAATTTCCTTTTTGGACTGAAACATACCGCCCTCCAGAGAGTGTACCAAATGTCAGTATGGAAGACATCTTGATGTCCCACTCAGTCTGATTCAGCAAGTTAGGCTTCACCAAGGACCCGTTTCCAACCTGGGAAGCCACATCTCCCCAACCCTAACCCTAACTTGATACTTTACCTGATTTTCTTGTTGAAATGTAACAACCCCCCATCCTCATGTTCTACTAAAAGACAGTAGGCACACAATTCATTTTGCCCTCTCAGTCTGTTTCACCATGCTTGGCTTCAGCAACACCCTGTTTCCATTCTGGGAGGCCATGTCTCCCGACCGCTAACCCTAACTTGGGTCTTAACCCTAATTTTTTCTTTGGACTGAAACATTTCCCTGTCCACATGGTGTACGAACTGGCAGTATGTTATACTACGGATGGCCTACTCAGTCTGTTTTACCAATCTAGGCTTCGCCAAAACCCTGGTTACATCCTGGGAAGCCAAGTCTCCCCAACCCTAACCCTAATTTGAGTCTCAGGCCTCATTTCCTTTTGGGACTGAAACATACCGCCGTCCACAGAGTGTACCAAATGTCAGTATGGAAGACATCTTGATGTCCCACTCAGTCTGATTCAGCAAGTTAGGCTTCACCAAGGACCCGTTTCCAACCTGGGAAGCCACATCTCCCCAACCCTAACCCTAACTTGAGACTTTACCTGATTTTCTTGTGCAAATGTAACAAACCCCCATCCTCATGTTGTACTAAAAGACAGTAGGTACACAATTCCTTTGGCCCTCTCAGTCTGTTTCACCATGCTTGGCTTCAGCAACACCCTGTTTCCATTCTGGGAGGCCATGTCTCCTGACAGCTAACCCTAACTTGGGTCTTAACCCTAATTTTCTCTTTGGACTGAAACATTTCCCTGTCCACATGGTGTACTAACTGGCAGTATGTTATACTCCTGAATGCCTACTCAGTCTGTTTTACCAATCTAGGCTTCACCAAAACCCTGGTTACATCCTGGGAAGCCAAGTCTCCCCAACCCTAACCCTAATTTGAGTCTCAACCCTCATTTCCTTTTTGGACTGAAACATACCGCCGTCCACAGATTGTGCCAAATGTAAGTATGGAAGACATCTTGATGCCCCACTCAGTCTGATTCAGGAAGTTAAGCTTCACCAAGGACCCGTTTCCAACCTGGGAAGCCACATCTCCCCAACCCTAACCCTAACTTGAGACTTAACCTGATTTTCTTGTGCAAATGTAACAAACCCCCATCCTCATGTTGTACTAAAAGACAGTAGGCACACAATTCCTTTGGCCCTCTCAGTCTGTTTCACCATGCTTGGCTTCAGCAACACCCTGTTTCCATTCTGGGAAGCCATGTCTCCTGACAGCTAACCCTAACTTGGGTCTTAACCCTAATTTTCTCTTTGGACTGAAACATTTCCCTGTCCACATGGTGTACTAACTGGCAGTATGTTATACTCCTGAATGCCTACTCAGTCTGTTTTACCAATCTAGGCTTCACCAAAACCCCGGTTACATCCTGGGAAGCCAAGTCTCCCCAACCCTAACCCTAATTTGAGTCTCAGGCCTCATTTCCTTTTGGGACTGAAACGTACTGCGGTCCACAGAGTGTACCAAATGTAAGTATGGAAGACATCTTGATGCCCCACTCAGTCTGATTCAGCAAGTTAGGCTTCACCAAGGACCCGTTTCCAACCTGGGAAGCCACATCTCCCCAACCCTAACCCTAACTTGAGACTTTACCTGATTTTCTTGTTGAAATGTAACAACCCCCCATCCTCATGTTCTACTAAAAGACAGTAGGCACACAATTCATTTTGCCCTCTCAGTCTGTTTCACCATGCTTGGCTTCAGCAACACCCTGTTTCCATTCTGGGAGGCCATGTCTCCTGACCGCTAACCCTAACTTGGGTCTTAACCCTAATTTTTTCTTTGGACTGAAACATTTCCCTGTCCACATGGTGTACTAACTGGCAGTATGTTATACTCCGGATGGCCTACTCAGTCTGTTTTACCAATCTAGGCTTCGCCAAAACCCTGGTTACATCCTGGGAAGCCAAGTCTCCCCAACCCTAACCCTAATTTGAGTCTCAGGCCTAATTTCCTTTTTGGACTGAAACATACCGCCCTCCAGAGAGTGTACCAAATGTCAGTATGGAAGACATCTTGATGTCCCACTCAGTCTGATTCAGCAAGTTAGGCTTCACCAAGGACCCGTTTCCAACCTGGGAAGCCACATCTCCCCAACCCTAACCCTAACTTGATACTTTACCTGATTTTCTTGTTGAAATGTAACAACCCCCCATCCTCATGTTCTACTAAAAGACAGTAGGCACACAATTCATTTTGCCCTCTCAGTCTGTTTCACCATGCTTGGCTTCAGCAACACCCTGTTTCCATTCTGGGAGGCCATGTCTCCCGACCGCTAACCCTAACTTGGGTTTTAACCCTAATTTTTTCTTTGGACTGAAACATTTCCCTGTCCACATGGTGTACGAACTGGCAGTATGTTATACTACGGATGGCCTACTCAGTCTGTTTTACCAATCTAGGCTTCGCCAAAACCCTGGTTACATCCTGGGAAGCCAAGTCTCCCCAACCCTAACCCTAATTTGAGTCTCAGGCCTCATTTCCTTTTGGGACTGAAACATACCGCCGTCCACAGAGTGTACCAAATGTCAGTATGGAAGACATCTTGATGTCCCACTCAGTCTGATTCAGCAAGTTAGGCTTCACCAAGGACCCGTTTCCAACCTGGCAAGCCACATCTCCCCAACCCTAACCCTAACTTGAGACTTAACCTGATTTTCTTGTGCAAATGTAACAAACCCCCATCCTCATGTTGTACTAAAAGACAGTAGGCACACAATTCCTTTTGCCCTCTCAGTCTGTTTCACCATGCTTGGCTTCAGCAACACCCTGTTTCCATTCTGGGAGGCCATGTCTCCTGACCGCTAACCCTAACTTGGGTCTTAACCCTAATTTTTTCTTTGAACTGAAACATTTCCCTGTCCACATGGTGTACTAACTGGCAGTATGTTATACTACGGATGGCCTACTCAGTCTGTTTTACCAATCTAGGCTTCGCCAAAACCCTGGTTACATCCTGGGAAGCCAAGTCTCCCCAACCCTAACCCTAATTTGAGTCTCAGGCCTCATTTCCTTTTTGGACTGAAACATACCGCCGTCCACAGAGTGTACCAAATGTCAGTATGGAAGACATCTTGATGTCCCACTCAGTCTGATTCAGCAAGTTAGGCTTCACCAAGGACCCGTTTCCAACCTGGGAAGCCACATCTCCCCAACCCTAACCCTAACTTGAGACTTTACCTGATTTTCTTGTGCAAATGTAACAAACCCCCATCCTCATGTTGTACTAAAAGACAGTAGGCACACAATTCCTTTTACCCTCTCAGTCTGTTTCACCATGCTTGGCTTCAGCAACACCCTGTTTCCATTCTGGGAGGCCATGTCTCCTGACAGCTAACCCTAACTTGGGTCTTAACCCTAATTTTCTCTTTGGACTGAAACATTTCCCTGTCCACATGGTGTACTAACTGGCAGTATGTTATACTCCTGAATGCCTACTCAGTCTGTTTTACCAATCTAGGCTTCACCAAAACCCTGGTTACATCCTGGGAAGCCAAGTATCCCCAACCCTAACCCTAATTTGAGTCTCAACCCTCATTTCCTTTTTGGACTGAAACATACCGCCGTCCACAGATTGTGCCAAATGTAAGTATGGAAGACATCTTGATGCCCCACTCAGTCTGATTCAGGAAGTTAAGCTTCACCAAGGACCCGTTTCCAACCTGGGAAGCCACATCTCCCCAACCCTAACCCTAACTTGAGACTTAACCTGATTTTCTTGTGCAAATGTAACAAACCCCCATCCTCATGTTGTACTAAAAGACAGTAGGCACACAATTCCTTTGGCCCTCTCAGTCTGTTTCACCATGCTTGGCTTCAGCAACACCCTGTTTCCATTCTGGGAAGCCATGTCTCCTGACAGCTAACCCTAACTTGGGTCTTAACCCTAATTTTCTCTTTGGACTGAAACATTTCCCTGTCCACATGGTGTACTAACTGGCAGTATGTTATACTCCTGAATGCCTACTCAGTCTGTTTTACCAATCTAGGCTTCACCAAAACCCCGGTTACATCCTGGGAAGCCAAGTCTCCCCAACCCTAACCCTAATTTGAGTCTCAGGCCTCATTTCCTTTTGGGACTGAAACGTACTGCGGTCCACAGAGTGTACCAAATGTAAGTATGGAAGACATCTTGATGCCCCACTCAGTCTGATTCAGCAAGTTAGGCTTCACCAAGGACCCGTTTCCAACCTGGGAAGCCACATCTCCCCAACCCTAACCCTAACTTGAGACTTTACCTGATTTTCTTGTTGAAATGTAACAACCCCCCATCCTCATGTTCTACTAAAAGACAGTAGGCACACAATTCATTTTGCCCTCTCAGTCTGTTTCACCATGCTTGGCTTCAGCAACACCCTGTTTCCATTCTGGGAGGCCATGTCTCCTGACCGCTAACCCTAAGTTGGGTATCAACCCTAATTTTTTCTTTGGACTGAAACATTTCCCTGTCCACATGGTGTACTAACTGGCAGTATGTTATACTCCGGATGGCCTACTCAGTCTGTTTTACCAATCTAGGCTTCGCCAAAACCCTGGTTACATCCTGGGAAGCCAAGTCTCCCCAACCCTAACCCTAATTTGAGTCTCAGGCCTAATTTCCTTTTTGGACTGAAACATACCGCCCTCCAGAGAGTGTACCAAATGTCAGTATAGAAGACATCTTGATGTCCCACTCAGTCTGATTCAGCAAGTTAGGCTTCACCAAGGACCCGTTTCCAACCTGGGAAGCCACATCTCCCCAACCCTAACCCTAACTTGAGACTTTACCTGATTTTCTTGTTGAAATGTAACAACCCCCCATCCTCATGTTCTACTAAAAGACAGTAGGCACACAATTCATTTTGCCCTCTCAGTCTGTTTCACCATGCTTGGCTTCAGCAACACCCTGTTTCCATTCTGGGAGGCCATGTCTCCCGACCGCTAACCCTAACTTGGGTCTTAACCCTAATTTTTTCTTTGGACTGAAACATTTCCCTGTCCACATGGTGTACGAACTGGCAGTATGTTATACTACGGATGGCCTACTCAGTCTGTTTTACCAATCTAGGCTTCGCCAAAACCCTGGTTACATCCTGGGAAGCCAAGTCTCCCCAACCCTAACCCTAATTTGAGTCTCAGGCCTCATTTCCTTTTGGGACTGAAACATACCGCCGTCCACAGAGTGTACCAAATGTCAGTATGGAAGACATCTTGATGTCCCACTCAGTCTGATTCAGCAAGTTAGGCTTCACCAAGGACCCGTTTCCAACCTGGGAAGCCACATCTCCCCAACCCTAACCCTAACTTGAGACTTTACCTGATTTTCTTGTGCAAATGTAACAAACCCCCATCCTCATGTTGTACTAAAAGACAGTAGGTACACAATTCCTTTGGCCCTCTCAGTCTGTTTCACCATGCTTGGCTTCAGCAACACCCTGTTTCCATTCTGGGAGGCCATGTCTCCTGACAGCTAACCCTAACTTGGGTCTTAACCCTAATTTTCTCTTTGGACTGAAACATTTCCCTGTCCACATGGTGTACGAACTGGCAGTATGTTATACTACGGATGGCCTACTCAGTCTGTTTTACCAATCTAGGCTTCGCCAAAACCCTGGTTACATCCTGGGAAGCCAAGTCTCCCCAACCCTAACCCTAATTTGAGTCTCAGGCCTCATTTCCTTTTGGGACTGAAACATACCGCCGTCCACAGAGTGTACCAAATGTCAGTATGGAAGACATCTTGATGTCCCACTCAGTCTGATTCAGCAAGTTAGGCTTCACCAAGGACCCGTTTCCAACCTGGCAAGCCACATCTCCCCAACCCTAACCCTAACTTGAGACTTAACCTGATTTTCTTGTGCAAATGTAACAAACCCCCATCCTCATGTTGTACTAAAAGACAGTAGGCACACAATTCCTTTTGCCCTCTCAGTCTGTTTCACCATGCTTGGCTTCAGCAACACCCTGTTTCCATTCTGGGAGGCCATGTCTCCTGACCGCTAACCCTAACTTGGGTCTTAACCCTAATTTTCTCTTTGGACTGAAACATTTCCCTGTCCACATGGTGTACTAACTGGCAGTATGTTATACTCCTGAATGCCTACTCAGTCTGTTTTACCAATCTAGGCTTCACCAAAACCCTGGTTACATCCTGGGAAGCCAAGTCTCCCCAACCCTAACCCTAATTTGAGTCTCAACCCTCATTTCCTTTTTGGACTGAAACATACCGCCGTCCACAGATTGTGCCAAATGTAAGTATGGAAGACATCTTGATGCCCCACTCAGTCTGATTCAGGAAGTTAAGCTTCACCAAGGACCCGTTTCCAACCTGGGAAGCCACATCTCCCCAACCCTAACCCTAACTTGAGACTTAACCTGATTTTCTTGTGCAAATGTAACAAACCCCCATCCTCATGTTGTACTAAAAGACAGTAGGCACACAATTCCTTTGGCCCTCTCAGTCTGTTTCACCATGCTTGGCTTCAGCAACACCCTGTTTCCATTCTGGGAAGCCATGTCTCCTGACAGCTAACCCTAACTTGGGTCTTAACCCTAATTTTCTCTTTGGACTGAAACATTTCCCTGTCCACATGGTGTACTAACTGGCAGTATGTTATACTCCTGAATGCCTACTCAGTCTGTTTTACCAATCTAGGCTTCACCAAAACCCCGGTTACATCCTGGGAAGCCAAGTCTCCCCAACCCTAACCCTAATTTGAGTCTCAGGCCTCATTTCCTTTTGGGACTGAAACGTACTGCGGTCCACAGAGTGTACCAAATGTAAGTATGGAAGACATCTTGATGCCCCACTCAGTCTGATTCAGCAAGTTAGGCTTCACCAAGGACCCGTTTCCAACCTGGGAAGCCACATCTCCCCAACCCTAACCCTAACTTGAGACTTTACCTGATTTTCTTGTTGAAATGTAACAACCCCCCATCCTCATGTTCTACTAAAAGACAGTAGGCACACAATTCATTTTGCCCTCTCAGTCTGTTTCACCATGCTTGGCTTCAGCAACACCCTGTTTCCATTCTGGGAGGCCATGTCTCCTGACCGCTAACCCTAAGTTGGGTATTAACCCTAATTTTTTCTTTGGACTGAAACATTTCCCTGTCCACATGGTGTACTAACTGGCAGTATGTTATACTCCGGATGGCCTACTCAGTCTGTTTTACCAATCTAGGCTTCGCCAAAACCCTGGTTACATCCTGGGAAGCCAAGTCTCCCCAACCCTAACCCTAATTTGAGTCTCAGGCCTAATTTCCTTTTTGGACTGAAACATACCGCCCTCCAGAGAGTGTACCAAATGTCAGTATGGAAGACATCTTGATGTCCCACTCAGTCTGATTCAGCAAGTTAGGCTTCACCAAGGACCCGTTTCCAACCTGGGAAGCCACATCTCCCCAACCCTAACCCTAACTTGATACTTTACCTGATTTTCTTGTTGAAATGTAACAACCCCCCATCCTCATGTTCTACTAAAAGACAGTAGGCACACAATTCATTTTGCCCTCTCAGTCTGTTTCACCATGCTTGGCTTCAGCAACACCCTGTTTCCATTCTGGGAGGCCATGTCTCCCGACCGCTAACCCTAACTTGGGTCTTAACCCTAATTTTTTCTTTGGACTGAAACATTTCCCTGTCCACATGGTGTACGAACTGGCAGTATGTTATACTACGGATGGCCTACTCAGTCTGTTTTACCAATCTAGGCTTCGCCAAAACCCTGGTTACATCCTGGGAAGCCAAGTCTCCCCAACCCTAACCCTAATTTGAGTCTCAGGCCTCATTTCCTTTTGGGACTGAAACATACCGCCGTCCACAGAGTGTACCAAATGTCAGTATGGAAGACATCTTGATGTCCCACTCAGTCTGATTCAGCAAGTTAGGCTTCACCAAGGACCCGTTTCCAACCTGGGAAGCCACATCTCCCCAACCCTAACCCTAAATTGAGACTTTACCTGATTTTCTTGTGCAAATGTAACAAACCCCCATCCTCATGTTGTACTAAAAGACAGTAGGTACACAATTCCTTTGGCCCTCTCAGTCTGTTTCACCATGCTTGGCTTCAGCAACACCCTGTTTCCATTCTGGGAGGCCATGTCTCCTGACAGCTAACCCTAACTTGGGTCTTAACCCTAATTTTCTCTTTGGACTGAAACATTTCCCTGTCCACATGGTGTACTCACTGGCAGTATGTTATACTCCTGAATGCCTACTCAGTCTGTTTTACCAATCTAGGCTTCACCAAAACCCTGGTTACATCCTGGGAAGCCAAGTCTCCCCAACCCTAACCCTAATTTGAGTCTCAACCCTCATTTCCTTTTTGGACTGAAACATACCGCCGTCCACAGATTGTGCCAAATGTAAGTATGGAAGACATCTTGATGCCCCACTCAGTCTGATTCAGGAAGTTAAGCTTCACCAAGGACCCGTTTCCAACCTGGGAAGCCACATCTCCCCAACCCTAACCCTAACTTGAGACTTAACCTGATTTTCTTGTGCAAATGTAACAAACCCCCATCCTCATGTTGTACTAAAAGACAGTAGGCACACAATTCCTTTGGCCCTCTCAGTCTGTTTCACCATGCTTGGCTTCAGCAACACCCTGTTTCCATTCTGGGAAGCCATGTCTCCTGACAGCTAACCCTAACTTGGGTCTTAACCCTAATTTTCTCTTTGGACTGAAACATTTCCCTGTCCACATGGTGTACTAACTGGCAGTATGTTATACTCCTGAATGCCTACTCAGTCTGTTTTACCAATCTAGGCTTCACCAAAACCCCGGTTACATCCTGGGAAGCCAAGTCTCCCCAACCCTAACCCTAATTTGAGTCTCAGGCCTCATTTCCTTTTGGGACTGAAACGTACTGCGGTCCACAGAGTGTACCAAATGTAAGTATGGAAGACATCTTGATGCCCCACTCAGTCTGATTCAGCAAGTTAGGCTTCACCAAGGACCCGTTTCCAACCTGGGAAGCCACATCTCCCCAACCCTAACCCTAACTTGAGACTTTACCTGATTTTCTTGTTGAAATGTAACAACCCCCCATCCTCATGTTCTACTAAAAGACAGTAGGCACACAATTCATTTTGCCCTCTCAGTCTGTTTCACCATGCTTGGCTTCAGCAACACCCTGTTTCCATTCTGGGAGGCCATGTCTCCTGACCGCTAACCCTAAGTTGGGTCTTAACCCTAATTTTTTCTTTGGACTGAAACATTTCCCTGTCCACATGGTGTACTAACTGGCAGTATGTTATACTCCGGATGGCCTACTCAGTCTGTTTTACCAATCTAGGCTTCGCCAAAACCCTGGTTACATCCTGGGAAGCCAAGTCTCCCCAACCCTAACCCTAATTTGAGTCTCAGGCCTAATTTCCTTTTTGGACTGAAACATACCGCCCTCCAGAGAGTGTACCAAATGTCAGTATGGAAGACATCTTGATGTCCCACTCAGTCTGATTCAGCAAGTTAGGCTTCACCAAGGACCCGTTTCCAACCTGGGAAGCCACATCTCCCCAACCCTAACCCTAACTTGATACTTTACCTGATTTTCTTGTTGAAATGTAACAACCCCCCATCCTCATGTTCTACTAAAAGACAGTAGGCACACAATTCATTTTGCCCTCTCAGTCTGTTTCACCATGCTTGGCTTCAGCAACACCCTGTTTCCATTCTGGGAGGCCATGTCTCCCGACCGCTAACCCTAACTTGGGTTTTAACCCTAATTTTTTCTTTGGACTGAAACATTTCCCTGTCCACATGGTGTACGAACTGGCAGTATGTTATACTACGGATGGCCTACTCAGTCTGTTTTACCAATCTAGGCTTCGCCAAAACCCTGGTTACATCCTGGGAAGCCAAGTCTCCCCAACCCTAACCCTAATTTGAGTCTCAGGCCTCATTTCCTTTTGGGACTGAAACATACCGCCGTCCACAGAGTGTACCAAATGTCAGTATGGAAGACATCTTGATGTCCCACTCAGTCTGATTCAGCAAGTTAGGCTTCACCAAGGACCCGTTTCCAACCTGGCAAGCCACATCTCCCCAACCCTAACCCTAACTTGAGACTTAACCTGATTTTCTTGTGCAAATGTAACAAACCCCCATCCTCATGTTGTACTAAAAGACAGTAGGCACACAATTCCTTTTGCCCACTCAGTCTGTTTCACCATGCTTGGCTTCAGCAACACCCTGTTTCCATTCTGGGAGGCCATGTCTCCTGACCGCTAACCCTAACTTGGGTCTTAACCCTAATTTTTTCTTTGAACTGAAACATTTCCCTGTCCACATGGTGTACTAACTGCCAGTATGTTATACTACGGATGGCCTACTCAGTCTGTTTTACCAATCTAGGCTTCGCCAAAACCCTGGTTACATCCTGGGAAGCCAAGTCTCCCCAACCCTAACCCTCATTTGAGTCTCAGGCCTCATTTCCTTTTTGGACTGAAACATACCGCCGTCCACAGAGTGTACCAAATGTCAGTATGGAAGACATCTTGATGTCCCACTCAGTCTGATTCAGCAAGTTAGGCTTCACCAAGGACCCGTTTCCAACCTGGGAAGCCACATCTCCCCAACCCTAACCCTAACTTGAGACTTTACCTGATTTTCTTGTGCAAATGTAACAAACCCCCATCCTCATGTTGTACTAAAAGACAGTAGGCACACAATTCCTTTGGCCCTCTCAGTCTGTTTCACCATGCTTGGCTTCAGCAACACCCTGTTTCCATTCTGGGAGGCCATGTCTCCTGACAGCTAACCCTAACTTGGGTCTTAACCCTAATTTTCTCTTTGGACTGAAACATTTCCCTGTCCACATGGTGTACTAACTGGCAGTATGTTATACTCCTGAATGCCTATTCAGTCTGTTTTACCAATCTAGGCTTCACCAAAACCCTGGTTACATCCTGGGAAGCCAAGTCTCCCCAACCCTAACCCTAATTTGAGTCTCAACCCTCATTTCCTTTTTGGACTGAAACATACCGCCGTCCACAGATTGTGCCAAATGTAAGTATGGAAGACATCTTGATGCCCCACTCAGTCTGATTCAGGAAGTTAAGCTTCACCAAGGACCCGTTTCCAACCTGGGAAGCCACATCTCCCCAACCCTAACCCTAACTTGAGACTTAACCTGATTTTCTTGTGCAAATGTAACAAACCCCCATCCTCATGTTGTACTAAAAGACAGTAGGCACACAATTCCTTTGGCCCTCTCAGTCTGTTTCACCATGCTTGGCTTCAGCAACACCCTGTTTCCATTCTGGGAAGCCATGTCTCCTGACAGCTAACCCTAACTTGGGTCTTAACCCTAATTTTCTCTTTGGACTGAAACATTTCCCTGTCCACATGGTGTACTAACTGGCAGTATGTTATACTCCTGAATGCCTACTCAGTCTGTTTTACCAATCTAGGCTTCACCAAAACCCCGGTTACATCCTGGGAAGCCAAGTCTCCCCAACCCTAACCCTAATTTGAGTCTCAGGCCTCATTTCCTTTTGGGACTGAAACGTACTGCGGTCCACAGAGTGTACCAAATGTAAGTATGGAAGACATCTTGATGCCCCACTCAGTCTGATTCAGCAAGTTAGGCTTCACCAAGGACCCGTTTCCAACCTGGGAAGCCACATCTCCCCAACCCTAACCCTAACTTGAGACTTTACCTGATTTTCTTGTTGAAATGTAACAACCCCCCATCCTCATGTTCTACTAAAAGACAGTAGGCACACAATTCATTTTGCCCTCTCAGTCTGTTTCACCATGCTTGGCTTCAGCAACACCCTGTTTCCATTCTGGGAGGCCATGTCTCCTGACCGCTAACCCTAAGTTGGGTATTAACCCTAATTTTTTCTTTGGACTGAAACATTTCCCTGTCCACATGGTGTACTAACTGGCAGTATGTTATACTCCGGATGGCCTACTCAGTCTGTTTTACCAATCTAGGCTTCGCCAAAACCCTGGTTACATCCTGGGAAGCCAAGTCTCCCCAACCCTAACCCTAATTTGAGTCTCAGGCCTAATTTCCTTTTTGGACTGAAACATACCGCCCTCCAGAGAGTGTACCAAATGTCAGTATGGAAGACATCTTGATGTCCCACTCAGTCTGATTCAGCAAGTTAGGCTTCACCAAGGACCCGTTTCCAACCTGGGAAGCCACATCTCCCCAACCCTAACCCTAACTTGATACTTTACCTGATTTTCTTGTTGAAATGTAACAACCCCCCATCCTCATGTTCTACTAAAAGACAGTAGGCACACAATTCATTTTGCCCTCTCAGTCTGTTTCACCATGCTTGGCTTCAGCAACACCCTGTTTCCATTCTGGGAGGCCATGTCTCCCGACCGCTAACCCTAACTTGGGTCTTAACCCTAATTTTTTCTTTGGACTGAAACATTTCCCTGTCCACATGGTGTACGAACTGGCAGTATGTTATACTACGGATGGCCTACTCAGTCTGTTTTACCAATCTAGGCTTCGCCAAAACCCTGGTTACATCCTGGGAAGCCAAGTCTCCCCAACCCTAACCCTAATTTGAGTCTCAGGCCTCATTTCCTTTTTGGACTGAAACATACCGCCGTCCACAGAGTGTACCAAATGTCAGTATGGAAGACATCTTGATGTCCCACTCAGTCTGATTCAGCAAGTTAGGCTTCACCAAGGACCCGTTTCCAACCTGGGAAGCCACATCTCCCCAACCCTAACCCTAACTTGAGACTTTACCTGATTTTCTTGTGCAAATGTAACAAACCCCCATCCTCATGTTGTACTAAAAGACAGTAGGTACACAATTCCTTTGGCCCTCTCAGTCTGTTTCACCATGCTTGGCTTCAGCAACACCCTGTTTCCATTCTGGGAGGCCATGTCTCCTGACAGCTAACCCTAACTTGGGTCTTAACCCTAATTTTCTCTTTGGACTGAAACATTTCCCTGTCCACATGGTGTACTAACTGGCAGTATGTTATACTCCTGAATGCCTACTCAGTCTGTTTTACCAATCTAGGCTTCACCAAAACCCTGGTTACATCCTGGGAAGCCAAGTCTCCCCAACCCTAACCCTAATTTGAGTCTCAACCCTCATTTCCTTTTTGGACTGAAACATACCGCCGTCCACAGATTGTGCCAAATGTAAGTATGGAAGACATCTTGATGCCCCACTCAGTCTGATTCAGGAAGTTAAGCTTCACCAAGGACCCGTTTCCAACCTGGGAAGCCACATCTCCCCAACCCTAACCCTAACTTGAGACTTAACCTGATTTTCTTGTGCAAATGTAACAAACCCCCATCCTCATGTTGTACTAAAAGACAGTAGGCACACAATTCCTTTGGCCCTCTCAGTCTGTTTCACCATGCTTGGCTTCAGCAACACCCTGTTTCCATTCTGGGAAGCCATGTCTCCTGACAGCTAACCCTAACTTGGGTCTTAACCCTAATTTTCTCTTTGGACTGAAACATTTCCCTGTCCACATGGTGTACTAACTGGCAGTATGTTATACTCCTGAATGCCTACTCAGTCTGTTTTACCAATCTAGGCTTCACCAAAACCCCGGTTACATCCTGGGAAGCCAAGTCTCCCCAACCCTAACCCTAATTTGAGTCTCAGGCCTCATTTCCTTTTGGGACTGAAACGTACTGCGGTCCACAGAGTGTACCAAATGTAAGTATGGAAGACATCTTGATGCCCCACTCAGTCTGATTCAGCAAGTTAGGCTTCACCAAGGACCCGTTTCCAACCTGGGAAGCCACATCTCCCCAACCCTAACCCTAACTTGAGACTTTACCTGATTTTCTTGTTGAAATGTAACAACCCCCCATCCTCATGTTCTACTAAAAGACAGTAGGCACACAATTCATTTTGCCCTCTCAGTCTGTTTCACCATGCTTGGCTTCAGCAACACCCTGTTTCCATTCTGGGAGGCCATGTCTCCTGACCGCTAACCCTAAGTTGGGTATCAACCCTAATTTTTTCTTTGGACTGAAACATTTCCCTGTCCACATGGTGTACTAACTGGCAGTATGTTATACTCCGGATGGCCTACTCAGTCTGTTTTACCAATCTAGGCTTCGCCAAAACCCTGGTTACATCCTGGGAAGCCAAGTCTCCCCAACCCTAACCCTAATTTGAGTCTCAGGCCTAATTTCCTTTTTGGACTGAAACATACCGCCCTCCAGAGAGTGTACCAAATGTCAGTATAGAAGACATCTTGATGTCCCACTCAGTCTGATTCAGCAAGTTAGGCTTCACCAAGGACCCGTTTCCAACCTGGGAAGCCACATCTCCCCAACCCTAACCCTAACTTGATACTTTACCTGATTTTCTTGTTGAAATGTAACAACCCCCCATCCTCATGTTCTACTAAAAGACAGTAGGCACACAATTCATTTTGCCCTCTCAGTCTGTTTCACCATGCTTGGCTTCAGCAACACCCTGTTTCCATTCTGGGAGGCCATGTCTCCCGACCGCTAACCCTAACTTGGGTCTTAACCCTAATTTTTTCTTTGGACTGAAACATTTCCCTGTCCACATGGTGTACGAACTGGCAGTATGTTATACTACGGATGGCCTACTCAGTCTGTTTTACCAATCTAGGCTTCGCCAAAACCCTGGTTACATCCTGGGAAGCCAAGTCTCCCCAACCCTAACCCTAATTTGAGTCTCAGGCCTCATTTCCTTTTGGGACTGAAACATACCGCCGTCCACAGAGTGTACCAAATGTCAGTATGGAAGACATCTTGATGTCCCACTCAGTCTGATTCAGCAAGTTAGGCTTCACCAAGGACCCGTTTCCAACCTGGGAAGCCACATCTCCCCAACCCTAACCCTAACTTGAGACTTTACCTGATTTTCTTGTGCAAATGTAACAAACCCCCATCCTCATGTTGTACTAAAAGACAGTAGGTACACAATTCCTTTGGCCCTCTCAGTCTGTTTCACCATGCTTGGCTTCAGCAACACCCTGTTTCCATTCTGGGAGGCCATGTCTCCTGACAGCTAACCCTAACTTGGGTCTTAACCCTAATTTTCTCTTTGGACTGAAACATTTCCCTGTCCACATGGTGTACGAACTGGCAGTATGTTATACTACGGATGGCCTACTCAGTCTGTTTTACCAATCTAGGCTTCGCCAAAACCCTGGTTACATCCTGGGAAGCCAAGTCTCCCCAACCCTAACCCTAATTTGAGTCTCAGGCCTCATTTCCTTTTGGGACTGAAACATACCGCCGTCCACAGAGTGTACCAAATGTCAGTATGGAAGACATCTTGATGTCCCACTCAGTCTGATTCAGCAAGTTAGGCTTCACCAAGGACCCGTTTCCAACCTGGCAAGCCACATCTCCCCAACCCTAACCCTAACTTGAGACTTAACCTGATTTTCTTGTGCAAATGTAACAAACCCCCATCCTCATGTTGTACTAAAAGACAGTAGGCACACAATTCCTTTTGCCCTCTCAGTCTGTTTCACCATGCTTGGCTTCAGCAACACCCTGTTTCCATTCTGGGAGGCCATGTCTCCTGACCGCTAACCCTAACTTGGGTCTTAACGCTAATTTTTTCTTTGAACTGAAACATTTCCCTGTCCACATGGTGTACTAACTGGCAGTATGTTATACTACGGATGGCCTACTCAGTCTGTTTTACCAATCTAGGCTTCGCCAAAACCCTGGTTACATCCTGGGAAGCCAAGTCTCCCCAACCCTAACCCTAATTTGAGTCTCAGGCCTCATTTCCTTTTTGGACTGAAACATACCGCCGTCCACAGAGTGTACCAAATGTCAGTATGGAAGACATCTTGATGTCCCACTCAGTCTGATTCAGCAAGTTAGGCTTCACCAAGGACCCGTTTCCAACCTGGGAAGCCACATCTCCCCAACCCTAACCCTAACTTGAGACTTTACCTGATTTTCTTGTGCAAATGTAACAAACCCCCATCCTCATGTTGTACTAAAAGACAGTAGGCACACAATTCCTTTGGCCCTCTCAGTCTGTTTCACCATGCTTGGCTTCAGCAACACCCTGTTTCCATTCTGGGAGGCCATGTCTCCTGACAGCTAACCCTAACTTGGGTCTTAACCCTAATTTTCTCTTTGGACTGAAACATTTCCCTGTCCACATGGTGTACTAACTGGCAGTATGTTATACTCCTGAATGCCTACTCAGTCTGTTTTACCAATCTAGGCTTCACCAAAACCCTGGTTACATCCTGGGAAGCCAAGTCTCCCCAACCCTAACCCTAATTTGAGTCTCAACCCTCATTTCCTTTTTGGACTGAAACATACCGCCGTCCACAGATTGTGCCAAATGTAAGTATGGAAGACATCTTGATGCCCCACTCAGTCTGATTCAGCAAGTTAGGCTTCACCAAGGACCCGTTTCCAACCTGGGAAGCCACATCTCCCCAACCCTAACCCTAACTTGATACTTTACCTGATTTTCTTGTTGAAATGTAACAACCCCCCATCCTCATGTTCTACTAAAAGACAGTAGGCACACAATTCATTTTGCCCTCTCAGTCTGTTTCACCATGCTTGGCTTCAGCAACACCCTGTTTCCATTCTGGGAGGCCATGTCTCCCGACCGCTAACCCTAACTTGGGTCTTAACCCTAATTTTTTCTTTGGACTGAAACATTTCCCTGTCCACATGGTGTACGAACTGGCAGTATGTTATACTACGGATGGCCTACTCAGTCTGTTTTACCAATCTAGGCTTCGCCAAAACCCTGGTTACATCCTGGGAAGCCAAGTCTCCCCAACCCTAACCCTAATTTGAGTCTCAGGCCTCATTTCCTTTTGGGACTGAAACATACCGCCGTCCACAGAGTGTACCAAATGTCAGTATGGAAGACATCTTGATGTCCCACTCAGTCTGATTCAGCAAGTTAGGCTTCACCAAGGACCCGTTTCCAACCTGGGAAGCCACATCTCCCCAACCCTAACCCTAACTTGAGACTTTACCTGATTTTCTTGTGCAAATGTAACAAACCCCCATCCTCATGTTGTACTAAAAGACAGTAGGTACACAATTCCTTTGGCCCTCTCAGTCTGTTTCACCATGCTTGGCTTCAGCAACACCCTGTTTCCATTCTGGGAGGCCATGTCTCCTGACAGCTAACCCTAACTTGGGTCTTAACCCTAATTTTCTCTTTGGACTGAAACATTTCCCTGTCCACATGGTGTACTAACTGGCAGTATGTTATACTCCTGAATGCCTACTCAGTCTGTTTTACCAATCTAGGCTTCACCAAAACCCTGGTTACATCCTGGGAAGCCAAGTCTCCCCAACCCTAACCCTAATTTGAGTCTCAACCCTCATTTCCTTTTTGGACTGAAACATACCGCCGTCCACAGATTGTGCCAAATGTAAGTATGGAAGACATCTTGATGCCCCACTCAGTCTGATTCAGGAAGTTAAGCTTCACCAAGGACCCGTTTCCAACCTGGGAAGCCACATCTCCCCAACCCTAACCCTAACTTGAGACTTAACCTGATTTTCTTGTGCAAATGTAACAAACCCCCATCCTCATGTTGTACTAAAAGACAGTAGGCACACAATTCCTTTGGCCCTCTCAGTCTGTTTCACCATGCTTGGCTTCAGCAACACCCTGTTTCCATTCTGGGAAGCCATGTCTCCTGACAGCTAACCCTAACTTGGGTCTTAACCCTAATTTTCTCTTTGGACTGAAACATTTCCCTGTCCACATGGTGTACTAACTGGCAGTATGTTATACTCCTGAATGCCTACTCAGTCTGTTTTACCAATCTAGGCTTCACCAAAACCCCGGTTACATCCTGGGAAGCCAAGTCTCCCCAACCCTAACCCTAATTTGAGTCTCAGGCCTCATTTCCTTTTGGGACTGAAACGTACTGCGGTCCACAGAGTGTACCAAATGTAAGTATGGAAGACATCTTGATGCCCCACTCAGTCTGATTCAGCAAGTTAGGCTTCACCAAGGACCCGTTTCCAACCTGGGAAGCCACATCTCCCCAACCCTAACCCTAACTTGAGACTTTACCTGATTTTCTTGTTGAAATGTAACAACCCCCCATCCTCATGTTCTACTAAAAGACAGTAGGCACACAATTCATTTTGCCCTCTCAGTCTGTTTCACCATGCTTGGCTTCAGCAACACCCTGTTTCCATTCTGGGAGGCCATGTCTCCTGACCGCTAACCCTAAGTTGGGTCTTAACCCTAATTTTTTCTTTGGACTGAAACATTTCCCTGTCCACATGGTGTACTAACTGGCAGTATGTTATACTCCGGATGGCCTACTCAGTCTGTTTTACCAATCTAGGCTTCGCCAAAACCCTGGTTACATCCTGGGAAGCCAAGTCTCCCCAACCCTAACCCTAATTTGAGTCTCAGGCCTAATTTCCTTTTTGGACTGAAACATACCGCCCTCCAGAGAGTGTACCAAATGTCAGTATGGAAGACATCTTGATGTCCCACTCAGTCTGATTCAGCAAGTTAGGCTTCACCAAGGACCCGTTTCCAACCTGGGAAGCCACATCTCCCCAACCCTAACCCTAACTTGATACTTTACCTGATTTTCTTGTTGAAATGTAACAACCCCCCATCCTCATGTTCTACTAAAAGACAGTAGGCACACAATTCATTTTGCCCTCTCAGTCTGTTTCACCATGCTTGGCTTCAGCAACACCCTGTTTCCATTCTGGGAGGCCATGTCTCCCGACCGCTAACCCTAACTTGGGTCTTAACCCTAATTTTTTCTTTGGACTGAAACATTTCCCTGTCCACATGGTGTACGAACTGGCAGTATGTTATACTACGGATGGCCTACTCAGTCTGTTTTACCAATCTAGGCTTCGCCAAAACCCTGGTTACATCCTGGGAAGCCAAGTCTCCCCAACCCTAACCCTAATTTGAGTCTCAGGCCTCATTTCCTTTTGGGACTGAAACATACCGCCGTCCACAGAGTGTACCAAATGTCAGTATGGAAGACATCTTGATGTCCCACTCAGTCTGATTCAGCAAGTTAGGCTTCACCAAGGACCCGTTTCCAACCTGGGAAGCCACATCTCCCCAACCCTAACCCTAACTTGAGACTTTACCTGATTTTCTTGTGCAAATGTAACAAACCCCCATCCTCATGTTGTACTAAAAGACAGTAGGTACACAATTCCTTTGGCCCTCTCAGTCTGTTTCACCATGCTTGGCTTCAGCAACACCCTGTTTCCATTCTGGGAGGCCATGTCTCCTGACAGCTAACCCTAACTTGGGTCTTAACCCTAATTTTCTCTTTGGACTGAAACATTTCCCTGTCCACATGGTGTACTCACTGGCAGTATGTTATACTCCTGAATGCCTACTCAGTCTGTTTTACCAATCTAGGCTTCACCAAAACCCTGGTTACATCCTGGGAAGCCAAGTCTCCCCAACCCTAACCCTAATTTGAGTCTCAACCCTCATTTCCTTTTTGGACTGAAACATACCGCCGTCCACAGATTGTGCCAAATGTAAGTATGGAAGACATCTTGATGCCCCACTCAGTCTGATTCAGGAAGTTAAGCTTCACCAAGGACCCGTTTCCAACCTGGGAAGCCACATCTCCCCAACCCTAACCCTAACTTGAGACTTAACCTGATTTTCTTGTGCAAATGTAACAAACCCCCATCCTCATGTTGTACTAAAAGACAGTAGGCACACAATTCCTTTGGCCCTCTCAGTCTGTTTCACCATGCTTGGCTTCAGCAACACCCTGTTTCCATTCTGGGAAGCCATGTCTCCTGACAGCTAACCCTAACTTGGGTCTTAACCCTAATTTTCTCTTTGGACTGAAACATTTCCCTGTCCACATGGTGTACTAACTGGCAGTATGTTATACTCCTGAATGCCTACTCAGTCTGTTTTACCAATCTAGGCTTCACCAAAACCCCGGTTACATCCTGGGAAGCCAAGTCTCCCCAACCCTAACCCTAATTTGAGTCTCAGGCCTCATTTCCTTTTGGGACTGAAACGTACTGCGGTCCACAGAGTGTACCAAATGTAAGTATGGAAGACATCTTGATGCCCCACTCAGTCTGATTCAGCAAGTTAGGCTTCACCAAGGACCCGTTTCCAACCTGGGAAGCCACATCTCCCCAACCCTAACCCTAACTTGAGACTTTACCTGATTTTCTTGTTGAAATGTAACAACCCCCCATCCTCATGTTCTACTAAAAGACAGTAGGCACACAATTCATTTTGCCCTCTCAGTCTGTTTCACCATGCTTGGCTTCAGCAACACCCTGTTTCCATTCTGGGAGGCCATGTCTCCTGACCGCTAACCCTAAGTTGGGTCTTAACCCTAATTTTTTCTTTGGACTGAAACATTTCCCTGTCCACATGGTGTACTAACTGGCAGTATGTTATACTCCGGATGGCCTACTCAGTCTGTTTTACCAATCTAGGCTTCGCCAAAACCCTGGTTACATCCTGGGAAGCCAAGTCTCCCCAACCCTAACCCTAATTTGAGTCTCAGGCCTAATTTCCTTTTTGGACTGAAACATACCGCCCTCCAGAGAGTGTACCAAATGTCAGTATGGAAGACATCTTGATGTCCCACTCAGTCTGATTCAGCAAGTTAGGCTTCACCAAGGACCCGTTTCCAACCTGGGAAGCCACATCTCCCCAACCCTAACCCTAACTTGATACTTTACCTGATTTTCTTGTTGAAATGTAACAACCCCCCATCCTCATGTTCTACTAAAAGACAGTAGGCACACAATTCATTTTGCCCTCTCAGTCTGTTTCACCATGCTTGGCTTCAGCAACACCCTGTTTCCATTCTGGGAGGCCATGTCTCCCGACCGCTAACCCTAACTTGGGTTTTAACCCTAATTTTTTCTTTGGACTGAAACATTTCCCTGTCCACATGGTGTACGAACTGGCAGTATGTTATACTACGGATGGCCTACTCAGTCTGTTTTACCAATCTAGGCTTCGCCAAAACCCTGGTTACATCCTGGGAAGCCAAGTCTCCCCAACCCTAACCCTAATTTGAGTCTCAGGCCTCATTTCCTTTTGGGACTGAAACATACCGCCGTCCACAGAGTGTACCAAATGTCAGTATGGAAGACATCTTGATGTCCCACTCAGTCTGATTCAGCAAGTTAGGCTTCACCAAGGACCCGTTTCCAACCTGGCAAGCCACATCTCCCCAACCCTAACCCTAACTTGAGACTTAACCTGATTTTCTTGTGCAAATGTAACAAACCCCCATCCTCATGTTGTACTAAAAGACAGTAGGCACACAATTCCTTTTGCCCTCTCAGTCTGTTTCACCATGCTTGGCTTCAGCAACACCCTGTTTCCATTCTGGGAGGCCATGTCTCCTGACCGCTAACCCTAACTTGGGTCTTAACCCTAATTTTTTCTTTGAACTGAAACATTTCCCTGTCCACATGGTGTACTAACTGCCAGTATGTTATACTACGGATGGCCTACTCAGTCTGTTTTACCAATCTAGGCTTCGCCAAAACCCTGGTTACATCCTGGGAAGCCAAGTCTCCCCAACCCTAACCCTCATTTGAGTCTCAGGCCTCATTTCCTTTTTGGACTGAAACATACCGCCGTCCACAGAGTGTACCAAATGTCAGTATGGAAGACATCTTGATGTCCCACTCAGTCTGATTCAGCAAGTTAGGCTTCACCA
This sequence comes from Heloderma suspectum, assembly GCF_057233095.1. Taxonomy (NCBI): domain Eukaryota; kingdom Metazoa; phylum Chordata; class Lepidosauria; order Squamata; family Helodermatidae; genus Heloderma; species Heloderma suspectum. Next base: position 150,416,409 of record NC_139461.1, read on the forward strand.
AGGACCCGTTTCCAACCTGGGAAGCCACATCTCCCCAACCCTAACCCTAACTTGAGACTTTACCTGATTTTCTTGTGCAAATGTAACAAACCCCCATCCTCATGTTGTACTAAAAGACAGTAGGCACACAATTCCTTTGGCCCTCTCAGTCTGTTTCACCATGCTTGGCTTCAGCAACACCCTGTTTCCATTCTGGGAGGCCATGTCTCCTGACAGCTAACCCTAACTTGGGTCTTAACCCTAATTTTCTCTTTGGACTGAAACATTTCCCTGTCCACATGGTGTACTAACTGGCAGTATGTTATACTCCTGAATGCCTATTCAGTCTGTTTTACCAATCTAGGCTTCACCAAAACCCTGGTTACATCCTGGGAAGCCAAGTCTCCCCAACCCTAACCCTAATTTGAGTCTCAACCCTCATTTCCTTTTTGGACTGAAACATACCGCCGTCCACAGATTGTGCCAAATGTAAGTATGGAAGACATCTTGATGCCCCACTCAGTCTGATTCAGGAAGTTAAGCTTCACCAAGGACCCGTTTCCAACCTGGGAAGCCACATCTCCCCAACCCTAACCCTAACTTGAGACTTAACCTGATTTTCTTGTGCAAATGTAACAAACCCCCATCCTCATGTTGTACTAAAAGACAGTAGGCACACAATTCCTTTGGCCCTCTCAGTCTGTTTCACCATGCTTGGCTTCAGCAACACCCTGTTTCCATTCTGGGAAGCCATGTCTCCTGACAGCTAACCCTAACTTGGGTCTTAACCCTAATTTTCTCTTTGGACTGAAACATTTCCCTGTCCACATGGTGTACTAACTGGCAGTATGTTATACTCCTGAATGCCTACTCAGTCTGTTTTACCAATCTAGGCTTCACCAAAACCCCGGTTACATCCTGGGAAGCCAAGTCTCCCCAACCCTAACCCTAATTTGAGTCTCAGGCCTCATTTCCTTTTGGGACTGAAACGTACTGCGGTCCACAGAGTGTACCAAATGTAAGTATGGAAGACATCTTGATGCCCCACTCAGTCTGATTCAGCAAGTTAGGCTTCACCAAGGACCCGTTTCCAACCTGGGAAGCCACATCTCCCCAACCCTAACCCTAACTTGAGACTTTACCTGATTTTCTTGTTGAAATGTAACAACCCCCCATCCTCATGTTCTACTAAAAGACAGTAGGCACACAATTCATTTTGCCCTCTCAGTCTGTTTCACCATGCTTGGCTTCAGCAACACCCTGTTTCCATTCTGGGAGGCCATGTCTCCTGACCGCTAACCCTAAGTTGGGTATTAACCCTAATTTTTTCTTTGGACTGAAACATTTCCCTGTCCACATGGTGTACTAACTGGCAGTATGTTATACTCCGGATGGCCTACTCAGTCTGTTTTACCAATCTAGGCTTCGCCAAAACCCTGGTTACATCCTGGGAAGCCAAGTCTCCCCAACCCTAACCCTAATTTGAGTCTCAGGCCTAATTTCCTTTTTGGACTGAAACATACCGCCCTCCAGAGAGTGTACCAAATGTCAGTATGGAAGACATCTTGATGTCCCACTCAGTCTGATTCAGCAAGTTAGGCTTCACCAAGGACCCGTTTCCAACCTGGGAAGCCACATCTCCCCAACCCTAACCCTAACTTGATACTTTACCTGATTTTCTTGTTGAAATGTAACAACCCCCCATCCTCATGTTCTACTAAAAGACAGTAGGCACACAATTCATTTTGCCCTCTCAGTCTGTTTCACCATGCTTGGCTTCAGCAACACCCTGTTTCCATTCTGGGAGGCCATGTCTCCCGACCGCTAACCCTAACTTGGGTCTTAACCCTAATTTTTTCTTTGGACTGAAACATTTCCCTGTCCACATGGTGTACGAACTGGCAGTATGTTATACTACGGATGGCCTACTCAGTCTGTTTTACCAATCTAGGCTTCGCCAAAACCCTGGTTACATCCTGGGAAGCCAAGTCTCCCCAACCCTAACCCTAATTTGAGTCTCAGGCCTCATTTCCTTTTTGGACTGAAACATACCGCCGTCCACAGAGTGTACCAAATGTCAGTATGGAAGACATCTTGATGTCCCACTCAGTCTGATTCAGCAAGTTAGGCTTCACCAAGGACCCGTTTCCAACCTGGGAAGCCACATCTCCCCAACCCTAACCCTAACTTGAGACTTTACCTGATTTTCTTGTGCAAATGTAACAAACCCCCATCCTCATGTTGTACTAAAAGACAGTAGGTACACAATTCCTTTGGCCCTCTCAGTCTGTTTCACCATGCTTGGCTTCAGCAACACCCTGTTTCCATTCTGGGAGGCCATGTCTCCTGACAGCTAACCCTAACTTGGGTCTTAACCCTAATTTTCTCTTTGGACTGAAACATTTCCCTGTCCACATGGTGTACTAACTGGCAGTATGTTATACTCCTGAATGCCTACTCAGTCTGTTTTACCAATCTAGGCTTCACCAAAACCCTGGTTACATCCTGGGAAGCCAAGTCTCCCCAACCCTAACCCTAATTTGAGTCTCAACCCTCATTTCCTTTTTGGACTGAAACATACCGCCGTCCACAGATTGTGCCAAATGTAAGTATGGAAGACATCTTGATGCCCCACTCAGTCTGATTCAGGAAGTTAAGCTTCACCAAGGACCCGTTTCCAACCTGGGAAGCCACATCTCCCCAACCCTAACCCTAACTTGAGACTTAACCTGATTTTCTTGTGCAAATGTAACAAACCCCCATCCTCATGTTGTACTAAAAGACAGTAGGCACACAATTCCTTTGGCCCTCTCAGTCTGTTTCACCATGCTTGGCTTCAGCAACACCCTGTTTCCATTCTGGGAAGCCATGTCTCCTGACAGCTAACCCTAACTTGGGTCTTAACCCTAATTTTCTCTTTGGACTGAAACATTTCCCTGTCCACATGGTGTACTAACTGGCAGTATGTTATACTCCTGAATGCCTACTCAGTCTGTTTTACCAATCTAGGCTTCACCAAAACCCCGGTTACATCCTGGGAAGCCAAGTCTCCCCAACCCTAACCCTAATTTGAGTCTCAGGCCTCATTTCCTTTTGGGACTGAAACGTACTGCGGTCCACAGAGTGTACCAAATGTAAGTATGGAAGACATCTTGATGCCCCACTCAGTCTGATTCAGCAAGTTAGGCTTCACCAAGGACCCGTTTCCAACCTGGGAAGCCACATCTCCCCAACCCTAACCCTAACTTGAGACTTTACCTGATTTTCTTGTTGAAATGTAACAACCCCCCATCCTCATGTTCTACTAAAAGACAGTAGGCACACAATTCATTTTGCCCTCTCAGTCTGTTTCACCATGCTTGGCTTCAGCAACACCCTGTTTCCATTCTGGGAGGCCATGTCTCCTGACCGCTAACCCTAAGTTGGGTATCAACCCTAATTTTTTCTTTGGACTGAAACATTTCCCTGTCCACATGGTGTACTAACTGGCAGTATGTTATACTCCGGATGGCCTACTCAGTCTGTTTTACCAATCTAGGCTTCGCCAAAACCCTGGTTACATCCTGGGAAGCCAAGTCTCCCCAACCCTAACCCTAATTTGAGTCTCAGGCCTAATTTCCTTTTTGGACTGAAACATACCGCCCTCCAGAGAGTGTACCAAATGTCAGTATAGAAGACATCTTGATGTCCCACTCAGTCTGATTCAGCAAGTTAGGCTTCACCAAGGACCCGTTTCCAACCTGGGAAGCCACATCTCCCCAACCCTAACCCTAACTTGATACTTTACCTGATTTTCTTGTTGAAATGTAACAACCCCCCATCCTCATGTTCTACTAAAAGACAGTAGGCACACAATTCATTTTGCCCTCTCAGTCTGTTTCACCATGCTTGGCTTCAGCAACACCCTGTTTCCATTCTGGGAGGCCATGTCTCCCGACCGCTAACCCTAACTTGGGTCTTAACCCTAATTTTTTCTTTGGACTGAAACATTTCCCTGTCCACATGGTGTACGAACTGGCAGTATGTTATACTACGGATGGCCTACTCAGTCTGTTTTACCAATCTAGGCTTCGCCAAAACCCTGGTTACATCCTGGGAAGCCAAGTCTCCCCAACCCTAACCCTAATTTGAGTCTCAGGCCTCATTTCCTTTTGGGACTGAAACATACCGCCGTCCACAGAGTGTACCAAATGTCAGTATGGAAGACATCTTGATGTCCCACTCAGTCTGATTCAGCAAGTTAGGCTTCACCAAGGACCCGTTTCCAACCTGGGAAGCCACATCTCCCCAACCCTAACCCTAACTTGAGACTTTACCTGATTTTCTTGTGCAAATGTAACAAACCCCCATCCTCATGTTGTACTAAAAGACAGTAGGTACACAATTCCTTTGGCCCTCTCAGTCTGTTTCACCATGCTTGGCTTCAGCAACACCCTGTTTCCATTCTGGGAGGCCATGTCTCCTGACAGCTAACCCTAACTTGGGTCTTAACCCTAATTTTCTCTTTGGACTGAAACATTTCCCTGTCCACATGGTGTACGAACTGGCAGTATGTTATACTACGGATGGCCTACTCAGTCTGTTTTACCAATCTAGGCTTCGCCAAAACCCTGGTTACATCCTGGGAAGCCAAGTCTCCCCAACCCTAACCCTAATTTGAGTCTCAGGCCTCATTTCCTTTTGGGACTGAAACATACCGCCGTCCACAGAGTGTACCAAATGTCAGTATGGAAGACATCTTGATGTCCCACTCAGTCTGATTCAGCAAGTTAGGCTTCACCAAGGACCCGTTTCCAACCTGGCAAGCCACATCTCCCCAACCCTAACCCTAACTTGAGACTTAACCTGATTTTCTTGTGCAAATGTAACAAACCCCCATCCTCATGTTGTACTAAAAGACAGTAGGCACACAATTCCTTTTGCCCTCTCAGTCTGTTTCACCATGCTTGGCTTCAGCAACACCCTGTTTCCATTCTGGGAGGCCATGTCTCCTGACCGCTAACCCTAACTTGGGTCTTAACGCTAATTTTTTCTTTGAACTGAAACATTTCCCTGTCCACATGGTGTACTAACTGGCAGTATGTTATACTACGGATGGCCTACTCAGTCTGTTTTACCAATCTAGGCTTCGCCAAAACCCTGGTTACATCCTGGGAAGCCAAGTCTCCCCAACCCTAACCCTAATTTGAGTCTCAGGCCTCATTTCCTTTTTGGACTGAAACATACCGCCGTCCACAGAGTGTACCAAATGTCAGTATGGAAGACATCTTGATGTCCCACTCAGTCTGATTCAGCAAGTTAGGCTTCACCAAGGACCCGTTTCCAACCTGGGAAGCCACATCTCCCCAACCCTAACCCTAACTTGAGACTTTACCTGATTTTCTTGTGCAAATGTAACAAACCCCCATCCTCATGTTGTACTAAAAGACAGTAGGCACACAATTCCTTTGGCCCTCTCAGTCTGTTTCACCATGCTTGGCTTCAGCAACACCCTGTTTCCATTCTGGGAGGCCATGTCTCCTGACAGCTAACCCTAACTTGGGTCTTAACCCTAATTTTCTCTTTGGACTGAAACATTTCCCTGTCCACATGGTGTACTAACTGGCAGTATGTTATACTCCTGAATGCCTACTCAGTCTGTTTTACCAATCTAGGCTTCACCAAAACCCTGGTTACATCCTGGGAAGCCAAGTCTCCCCAACCCTAACCCTAATTTGAGTCTCAACCCTCATTTCCTTTTTGGACTGAAACATACCGCCGTCCACAGATTGTGCCAAATGTAAGTATGGAAGACATCTTGATGCCCCACTCAGTCTGATTCAGCAAGTTAGGCTTCACCAAGGACCCGTTTCCAACCTGGGAAGCCACATCTCCCCAACCCTAACCCTAACTTGAGACTTTACCTGATTTTCTTGTGCAAATGTAACAAACCCCCATCCTCATGTTGTACTAAAAGACAGTAGGCACACAATTCCTTTGGCCCTCTCAGTCTGTTTCACCATGCTTGGCTTCAGCAACACCCTGTTTCCATTCTGGGAGGCCATGTCTCCTGACAGCTAACCCTAACTTGGGTCTTAACCCTAATTTTCTCTTTGGACTGAAACATTTCCCTGTCCACATGGTGTACTAACTGGCAGTATGTTATACTCCTGAATGCCTACTCAGTCTGTTTTACCAATCTAGGCTTCACCAAAACCCTGGTTACATCCTGGGAAGCCAAGTCTCCCCAACCCTAACCCTAATTTGAGTCTCAACCCTCATTTCCTTTTTGGACTGAAACATACCGCCGTCCACAGATTGTGCCAAATGTAAGTATGGAAGACATCTTGATGCCCCACTCAGTCTGATTCAGCAAGTTAGGCTTCACCAAGGACCCGTTTCCAACCTGGGAAGCCACATCTCCCCAACCCTAACCCTAACTTGATACTTTACCTGATTTTCTTGTTGAAATGTAACAACCCCCCATCCTCATGTTCTACTAAAAGACAGTAGGCACACAATTCATTTTGCCCTCTCAGTCTGTTTCACCATGCTTGGCTTCAGCAACACCCTGTTTCCATTCTGGGAGGCCATGTCTCCCGACCGCTAACCCTAACTTGGGTCTTAACCCTAATTTTTTCTTTGGACTGAAACATTTCCCTGTCCACATGGTGTACGAACTGGCAGTATGTTATACTACGGATGGCCTACTCAGTCTGTTTTACCAATCTAGGCTTCGCCAAAACCCTGGTTACATCCTGGGAAGCCAAGTCTCCCCAACCCTAACCCTAATTTGAGTCTCAGGCCTCATTTCCTTTTGGGACTGAAACATACCGCCGTCCACAGAGTGTACCAAATGTCAGTATGGAAGACATCTTGATGTCCCACTCAGTCTGATTCAGCAAGTTAGGCTTCACCAAGGACCCGTATCCAACCTGGGAAGCCACATCTCCCCAACCCTAACCCTAACTTGAGACTTTACCTGATTTTCTTGTGCAAATGTAACAAACCCCCATCCTCATGTTCTACTAAAAGACAGTAGGTACACAATTCCTTTGGCCCTCTCAGTCTGTTTCACCATGCTTGGCTTCAGCAACACCCTGTTTCCATTCTGGGAGGCCATGTCTCCTGACAGCTAACCCTAACTTGGGTCTTAACCCTAATTTTCTCTTTGGACTGAAACATTTCCCTGTCCACATGGTGTACGAACTGGCAGTATGTTATACTACGGATGGCCTACTCAGTCTGTTTTACCAATCTAGGCTTCGCCAAAACCCTGGTTACATCCTGGGAAGCCAAGTCTCCCCAACCCTAACCCTAATTTGAGTCTCAGGCCTCATTTCCTTTTGGGACTGAAACATACCGCCGTCCACAGAGTGTACCAAATGTCAGTATGGAAGACATCTTGATGTCCCACTCAGTCTGATTCAGCAAGTTAGGCTTCACCAAGGACCCGTTTCCAACCTGGCAAGCCACATCTCCCCAACCCTAACCCTAACTTGAGACTTAACCTGATTTTCTTGTGCAAATGTAACAAACCCCCATCCTCATGTTGTACTAAAAGACAGTAGGCACACAATTCCTTTTGCCCTCTCAGTCTGTTTCACCATGCTTGGCTTCAGCAACACCCTGTTTCCATTCTGGGAGGCCATGTCTCCTGACCGCTAACCCTAACTTGGGTCTTAACCCTAATTTTTTCTTTGAACTGAAACATTTCCCTGTCCACATGGTGTACTAACTGGCAGTATGTTATACTACGGATGGCCTACTCAGTCTGTTTTACCAATCTAGGCTTCGCCAAAACCCTGGTTACATCCTGGGAAGCCAAGTCTCCCCAACCCTAACCCTAATTTGAGTCTCAGGCCTCATTTCCTTTTTGGACTGAAACATACCGCCGTCCACAGAGTGTACCAAATGTCAGTATGGAAGACATCTTGATGTCCCACTCAGTCTGATTCAGCAAGTTAGGCTTCACCAAGGACCCGTTTCCAACCTGGGAAGCCACATCTCCCCAACCCTAACCCTAACTTGAGACTTTACCTGATTTTCTTGTGCAAATGTAACAAACCCCCATCCTCATGTTGTACTAAAAGACAGTAGGCACACAATTCCTTTGGCCCTCTCAGTCTGTTTCACCATGCTTGGCTTCAGCAACACCCTGTTTCCATTCTGGGAGGCCATGTCTCCTGACAGCTAACCCTAACTTGGGTCTTAACCCTAATTTTCTCTTTGGACTGAAACATTTCCCTGTCCACATGGTGTACTAACTGGCAGTATGTTATACTCCTGAATGCCTACTCAGTCTGTTTTACCAATCTAGGCTTCACCAAAACCCTGGTTACATCCTGGGAAGCCAAGTCTCCCCAACCCTAACCCTAATTTGAGTCTCAACCCTCATTTCCTTTTTGGACTGAAACATACCGCCGTCCACAGATTGTGCCAAATGTAAGTATGGAAGACATCTTGATGCCCCACTCAGTCTGATTCAGCAAGTTAGGCTTCACCAAGGACCCGTTTCCAACCTGGGAAGCCACATCTCCCCAACCCTAACCCTAACTTGAGACTTTACCTGATTTTCTTGTTGAAATGTAACAACCCCCCATCCTCATGTTCTACTAAAAGACAGTAGGCACACAATTCATTTTGCCCTCTCAGTCTGTTTCACCATGCTTGGCTTCAGCAACACCCTGTTTCCATTCTGGGAGGCCATGTCTCCTGACCGCTAACCCTAAGTTGGGTATTAACCCTAATTTTTTCTTTGGACTGAAACATTTCCCTGTCCACATGGTGTACTAACTGGCAGTATGTTATACTCCGGATGGCCTACTCAGTCTGTTTTACCAATCTAGGCTTCGCCAAAACCCTGGTTACATCCTGGGAAGCCAAGTCTCCCCAACCCTAACCCTAATTTGAGTCTCAGGCCTAATTTCCTTTTTGGACTGAAACATACCGCCCTCCAGAGAGTGTACCAAATGTCAGTATGGAAGACATCTTGATGTCCCACTCAGTCTGATTCAGCAAGTTAGGCTTCACCAAGGACCCGTTTCCAACCTGGGAAGCCACATCTCCCCAACCCTAACCCTAACTTGATACTTTACCTGATTTTCTTGTTGAAATGTAACAACCCCCCATCCTCATGTTCTACTAAAAGACAGTAGGCACACAATTCATTTTGCCCTCTCAGTCTGTTTCACCATGCTTGGCTTCAGCAACACCCTGTTTCCATTCTGGGAGGCCATGTCTCCCGACCGCTAACCCTAACTTGGGTCTTAACCCTAATTTTTTCTTTGGACTGAAACATTTCCCTGTCCACATGGTGTACGAACTGGCAGTATGTTATACTACGGATGGCCTACTCAGTCTGTTTTACCAATCTAGGCTTCGCCAAAACCCTGGTTACATCCTGGGAAGCCAAGTCTCCCCAACCCTAACCCTAATTTGAGTCTCAGGCCTCATTTCCTTTTGGGACTGAAACATACCGCCGTCCACAGAGTGTACCAAATGTCAGTATGGAAGACATCTTGATGTCCCACTCAGTCTGATTCAGCAAGTTAGGCTTCACCAAGGACCCGTTTCCAACCTGGGAAGCCACATCTCCCCAACCCTAACCCTAACTTGAGACTTTACCTGATTTTCTTGTGCAAATGTAACAAACCCCCATCCTCATGTTGTACTAAAAGACAGTAGGTACACAATTCCTTTGGCCCTCTCAGTCTGTTTCACCATGCTTGGCTTCAGCAACACCCTGTTTCCATTCTGGGAGGCCATGTCTCCTGACAGCTAACCCTAACTTGGGTCTTAACCCTAATTTTCTCTTTGGACTGAAACATTTCCCTGTCCACATGGTGTACTCACTGGCAGTATGTTATACTCCTGAATGCCTACTCAGTCTGTTTTACCAATCTAGGCTTCACCAAAACCCTGGTTACATCCTGGGAAGCCAAGTCTCCCCAACCCTAACCCTAATTTGAGTCTCAACCCTCATTTCCTTTTTGGACTGAAACATACCGCCGTCCACAGATTGTGCCAAATGTAAGTATGGAAGACATCTTGATGCCCCACTCAGTCTGATTCAGGAAGTTAAGCTTCACCAAGGACCCGTTTCCAACCTGGGAAGCCACATCTCCCCAACCCTAACCCTAACTTGAGACTTAACCTGATTTTCTTGTGCAAATGTAACAAACCCCCATCCTCATGTTGTACTAAAAGACAGTAGGCACACAATTCCTTTGGCCCTCTCAGTCTGTTTCACCATGCTTGGCTTCAGCAACACCCTGTTTCCATTCTGGGAAGCCATGTCTCCTGACAGCTAACCCTAACTTGGGTCTTAACCCTAATTTTCTCTTTGGACTGAAACATTTCCCTGTCCACATGGTGTACTAACTGGCAGTATGTTATACTCCTGAATGCCTACTCAGTCTGTTTTACCAATCTAGGCTTCGCCAAAACCCCGGTTACATCCTGGGAAGCCAAGTCTCCCCAACCCTAACCCTAATTTGAGTCTCAGGCCTCATTTCCTTTTGGGACTGAAACGTACTGCGGTCCACAGAGTGTACCAAATGTAAGTATGGAAGACATCTTGATGCCCCACTCAGTCTGATTCAGCAAGTTAGGCTTCACCAAGGACCCGTTTCCAACCTGGGAAGCCACATCTCCCCAACCCTAACCCTAACTTGAGACTTTACCTGATTTTCTTGTTGAAATGTAACAACCCCCCATCCTCATGTTCTACTAAAAGACAGTAGGCACACAATTCATTTTGCCCTCTCAGTCTGTTTCACCATGCTTGGCTTCAGCAACACCCTGTTTCCATTCTGGGAGGCCATGTCTCCTGACCGCTAACCCTAAGTTGGGTCTTAACCCTAATTTTTTCTTTGGACTGAAACATTTCCCTGTCCACATGGTGTACTAACTGGCAGTATGTTATACTCCGGATGGCCTACTCAGTCTGTTTTACCAATCTAGGCTTCGCCAAAACCCTGGTTACATCCTGGGAAGCCAAGTCTCCCCAACCCTAACCCTAATTTGAGTCTCAGGCCTAATTTCCTTTTTGGACTGAAACATACCGCCCTCCAGAGAGTGTACCAAATGTCAGTATGGAAGACATCTTGATGTCCCACTCAGTCTGATTCAGCAAGTTAGGCTTCACCAAGGACCCGTTTCCAACCTGGGAAGCCACATCTCCCCAACCCTAACCCTAACTTGATACTTTACCTGATTTTCTTGTTGAAATGTAACAACCCCCCATCCTCATGTTCTACTAAAAGACAGTAGGCACACAATTCATTTTGCCCTCTCAGTCTGTTTCACCATGCTTGGCTTCAGCAACACCCTGTTTCCATTCTGGGAGGCCATGTCTCCCGACCGCTAACCCTAACTTGGGTTTTAACCCTAATTTTTTCTTTGGACTGAAACATTTCCCTGTCCACATGGTGTACGAACTGGCAGTATGTTATACTACGGATGGCCTACTCAGTCTGTTTTACCAATCTAGGCTTCGCCAAAACCCTGGTTACATCCTGGGAAGCCAAGTCTCCCCAACCCTAACCCTAATTTGAGTCTCAGGCCTCATTTCCTTTTGGGACTGAAACATACCGCCGTCCACAGAGTGTACCAAATGTCAGTATGGAAGACATCTTGATGTCCCACTCAGTCTGATTCAGCAAGTTAGGCTTCACCAAGGACCCGTTTCCAACCTGGCAAGCCACATCTCCCCAACCCTAACCCTAACTTGAGACTTAACCTGATTTTCTTGTGCAAATGTAACAAACCCCCATCCTCATGTTGTACTAAAAGACAGTAGGCACACAATTCCTTTTGCCCTCTCAGTCTGTTTCACCATGCTTGGCTTCAGCAACACCCTGTTTCCATTCTGGGAGGCCATGTCTCCTGACCGCTAACCCTAACTTGGGTCTTAACCCTAATTTTTTCTTTGAACTGAAACATTTCCCTGTCCACATGGTGTACTAACTGCCAGTATGTTATACTACGGATGGCCTACTCAGTCTGTTTTACCAATCTAGGCTTCGCCAAAACCCTGGTTACATCCTGGGAAGCCAAGTCTCCCCAACCCTAACCCTCATTTGAGTCTCAGGCCTCATTTCCTTTTTGGACTGAAACATACCGCCGTCCACAGAGTGTACCAAATGTCAGTATGGAAGACATCTTGATGTCCCACTCAGTCTGATTCAGCAAGTTAGGCTTCACCAAGGACCCGTTTCCAACCTGGGAAGCCACATCTCCCCAACCCTAACCCTAACTTGAGACTTTACCTGATTTTCTTGTGCAAATGTAACAAACCCCCATCCTCATGTTGTACTAAAAGACAGTAGGCACACAATTCCTTTGGCCCTCTCAGTCTGTTTCACCATGCTTGGCTTCAGCAACACCCTGTTTCCATTCTGGGAGGCCATGTCTCCTGACAGCTAACCCTAACTTGGGTCTTAACCCTAATTTTCTCTTTGGACTGAAACATTTCCCTGTCCACATGGTGTACTAACTGGCAGTATGTTATACTCCTGAATGCCTACTCAGTCTGTTTTACCAATCTAGGCTTCACCAAAACCCTGGTTACATCCTGGGAAGCCAAGTCTCCCCAACCCTAACCCTAATTTGAGTCTCAACCCTCATTTCCTTTTTGGACTGAAACATACCGCCGTCCACAGATTGTGCCAAATGTAAGTATGGAAGACATCTTGATGCCCCACTCAGTCTGATTCAGGAAGTTAAGCTTCACCAAGGACCCGTTTCCAACCTGGGAAGCCACATCTCCCCAACCCTAACCCTAACTTGAGACTTAACCTGATTTTCTTGTGCAAATGTAACAAACCCCCATCCTCATGTTGTACTAAAAGACAGTAGGCACACAATTCCTTTGGCCCTCTCAGTCTGTTTCACCATGCTTGGCTTCAGCAACACCCTGTTTCCATTCTGGGAAGCCATGTCTCCTGACAGCTAACCCTAACTTGGGTCTTAACCCTAATTTTCTCTTTGGACTGAAACATTTCCCTGTCCACATGGTGTACTAACTGGCAGTATGTTATACTCCTGAATGCCTACTCAGTCTGTTTTACCAATCTAGGCTTCACCAAAACCCCGGTTACATCCTGGGAAGCCAAGTCTCCCCAACCCTAACCCTAATTTGAGTCTCAGGCCTCATTTCCTTTTGGGACTGAAACGTACTGCGGTCCACAGAGTGTACCAAATGTAAGTATGGAAGACATCTTGATGCCCCACTCAGTCTGATTCAGCAAGTTAGGCTTCACCAAGGACCCGTTTCCAACCTGGGAAGCCACATCTCCCCAACCCTAACCCTAACTTGAGACTTTACCTGATTTTCTTGTTGAAATGTAACAACCCCCCATCCTCATGTTCTACTAAAAGACAGTAGGCACACAATTCATTTTGCCCTCTCAGTCTGTTTCACCATGCTTGGCTTCAGCAACACCCTGTTTCCATTCTGGGAGGCCATGTCTCCTGACCGCTAACCCTAAGTTGGGTATTAACCCTAATTTTTTCTTTGGACTGAAACATTTCCCTGTCCACATGGTGTACTAACTGGCAGTATGTTATACTCCGGATGGCCTACTCAGTCTGTTTTACCAATCTAGGCTTCGCCAAAACCCTGGTTACATCCTGGGAAGCCAAGTCTCCCCAACCCTAACCCTAATTTGAGTCTCAGGCCTAATTTCCTTTTTGGACTGAAACATACCGCCCTCCAGAGAGTGTACCAAATGTCAGTATGGAAGACATCTTGATGTCCCACTCAGTCTGATTCAGCAAGTTAGGCTTCACCAAGGACCCGTTTCCAACCTGGGAAGCCACATCTCCCCAACCCTAACCCTAACTTGATACTTTACCTGATTTTCTTGTTGAAATGTAACAACCCCCCATCCTCATGTTCTACTAAAAGACAGTAGGCACACAATTCATTTTGCCCTCTCAGTCTGTTTCACCATGCTTGGCTTCAGCAACACCCTGTTTCCATTCTGGGAGGCCATGTCTCCCGACCGCTAACCCTAACTTGGGTCTTAACCCTAATTTTTTCTTTGGACTGAAACATTTCCCTGTCCACATGGTGTACGAACTGGCAGTATGTTATACTACGGATGGCCTACTCAGTCTGTTTTACCAATCTAGGCTTCGCCAAAACCCTGGTTACATCCTGGGAAGCCAAGTCTCCCCAACCCTAACCCTAATTTGAGTCTCAGGCCTCATTTCCTTTTGGGACTGAAACATACCGCCGTCCACAGAGTGTACCAAATGTCAGTATGGAAGACATCTTGATGTCCCACTCAGTCTGATTCAGCAAGTTAGGCTTCACCAAGGACCCGTTTCCAACCTGGGAAGCCACATCTCCCCAACCCTAACCCTAACTTGAGACTTTACCTGATTTTCTTGTGCAAATGTAACAAACCCCCATCCTCATGTTGTACTAAAAGACAGTAGGTACACAATTCCTTTGGCCCTCTCAGTCTGTTTCACCATGCTTGGCTTCAGCAACACCCTGTTTCCATTCTGGGAGGCCATGTCTCCTGACAGCTAACCCTAACTTGGGTCTTAACCCTAATTTTCTCTTTGGACTGAAACATTTCCCTGTCCACATGGTGTACTAACTGGCAGTATGTTATACTCCTGAATGCCTACTCAGTCTGTTTTACCAATCTAGGCTTCACCAAAACCCTGGTTACATCCTGGGAAGCCAAGTCTCCCCAACCCTAACCCTAATTTGAGTCTCAACCCTCATTTCCTTTTTGGACTGAAACATACCGCCGTCCACAGATTGTGCCAAATGTAAGTATGGAAGACATCTTGATGCCCCACTCAGTCTGATTCAGGAAGTTAAGCTTCACCAAGGACCCGTTTCCAACCTGGGAAGCCACATCTCCCCAACCCTAACCCTAACTTGAGACTTAACCTGATTTTCTTGTGCAAATGTAACAAACCCCCATCCTCATGTTGTACTAAAAGACAGTAGGCACACAATTCCTTTGGCCCTCTCAGTCTGTTTCACCATGCTTGGCTTCAGCAACACCCTGTTTCCATTCTGGGAAGCCATGTCTCCTGACAGCTAACCCTAACTTGGGTCTTAACCCTAATTTTCTCTTTGGACTGAAACATTTCCCTGTCCACATGGTGTACTAACTGGCAGTATGTTATACTCCTGAATGCCTACTCAGTCTGTTTTACCAATCTAGGCTTCACCAAAACCCCGGTTACATCCTGGGAAGCCAAGTCTCCCCAACCCTAACCCTAATTTGAGTCTCAGGCCTCATTTCCTTTTGGGACTGAAACGTACTGCGGTCCACAGAGTGTACCAAATGTAAGTATGGAAGACATCTTGATGCCCCACTCAGTCTGATTCAGCAAGTTAGGCTTCACCAAGGACCCGTTTCCAACCTGGGAAGCCACATCTCCCCAACCCTAACCCTAACTTGAGACTTTACCTGATTTTCTTGTTGAAATGTAACAACCCCCCATCCTCATGTTCTACTAAAAGACAGTAGGCACACAATTCATTTTGCCCTCTCAGTCTGTTTCACCATGCTTGGCTTCAGCAACACCCTGTTTCCATTCTGGGAGGCCATGTCTCCTGACCGCTAACCCTAAGTTGGGTCTTAACCCTAATTTTTTCTTTGGACTGAAACATTTCCCTGTCCACATGGTGTACTAACTGGCAGTATGTTATACTCCGGATGGCCTACTCAGTCTGTTTTGCCAATCTAGGCTTCGCCAAAACCCTGGTTACATCCTGGGAAGCCAAGTCTCCCCAACCCTAACCCTAATTTGAGTCTCAGGCCTAATTTCCTTTTTGGACTGAAACATACCGCCCTCCAGAGAGTGTACCAAATGTCAGTATGGAAGACATCTTGATGTCCCACTCAGTCTGATTCAGCAAGTTAGGCTTCACCAAGGACCCGTTTCCAACCTGGGAAGCCACATCTCCCCAACCCTAACCCTAACTTGATACTTTACCTGATTTTCTTGTTGAAATGTAACAACCCCCCATCCTCATGTTCTACTAAAAGACAGTAGGCACACAATTCATTTTGCCCTCTCAGTCTGTTTCACCATGCTTGGCTTCAGCAACACCCTGTTTCCATTCTGGGAGGCCATGTCTCCCGACCGCTAACCCTAACTTGGGTCTTAACCCTAATTTTTTCTTTGGACTGAAACATTTCCCTGTCCACATGGTGTACGAACTGGCAGTATGTTATACTACGGATGGCCTACTCAGTCTGTTTTACCAATCTAGGCTTCGCCAAAACCCTGGTTACATCCTGGGAAGCCAAGTCTCCCCAACCCTAACCCTAATTTGAGTCTCAGGCCTCATTTCCTTTTGGGACTGAAACATACCGCCGTCCACAGAGTGTACCAAATGTCAGTATGGAAGACATCTTGATGTCCCACTCAGTCTGATTCAGCAAGTTAGGCTTCACCAAGGACCCGTTTCCAACCTGGCAAGCCACATCTCCCCAACCCTAACCCTAACTTGAGACTTAACCTGATTTTCTTGTGCAAATGTAACAAACCCCCATCCTCATGTTGTACTAAAAGACAGTAGGCACACAATTCCTTTTGCCCTCTCAGTCTGTTTCACCATGCTTGGCTTCAGCAACACCCTGTTTCCATTCTGGGAGGCCATGTCTCCTGACCGCTAACCCTAACTTGGGTCTTAACCCTAATTTTTTCTTTGGACTGAAACATTTCCCTGTCCACATGGTGTACGAACTGGCAGTATGTTATACTACGGATGGCCTACTCAGTCTGTTTTACCAATCTAGGCTTCGCCAAAACCCTGGTTACATCCTGGGAAGCCAAGTCTCCCCAACCCTAACCCTAATTTGAGTCTCAGGCCTCATTTCCTTTTTGGACTGAAACATACCGCCGTCCACAGAGTGTACCAAATGTCAGTATGGAAGACATCTTGATGTCCCACTCAGTCTGATTCAGCAAGTTAGGCTTCACCAAGGACCCGTTTCCAACCTGGGAAGCCACATCTCCCCAACCCTAACCCTAACTTGAGACTTTACCTGATTTTCTTGTGCAAATGTAACAAACCCCCATCCTCATGTTGTACTAAAAGACAGTAGGTACACAATTCCTTTGGCCCTCTCAGTCTGTTTCACCATGCTTGGCTTCAGCAACACCCTGTTTCCATTCTGGGAGGCCATGTCTCCTGACAGCTAACCCTAACTTGGGTCTTAACCCTAATTTTCTCTTTGGACTGAAACATTTCCCTGTCCACATGGTGTACTAACTGGCAGTATGTTATACTCCTGAATGCCTACTCAGTCTGTTTTACCAATCTAGGCTTCACCAAAACCCTGGTTACATCCTGGGAAGCCAAGTCTCCCCAACCCTAACCCTAATTTGAGTCTCAACCCTCATTTCCTTTTTGGACTGAAACATACCGCCGTCCACAGATTGTGCCAAATGTAAGTATGGAAGACATCTTGATGCCCCACTCAGTCTGATTCAGGAAGTTAAGCTTCACCAAGGACCCGTTTCCAACCTGGGAAGCCACATCTCCCCAACCCTAACCCTAACTTGAGACTTAACCTGATTTTCTTGTTGAAATGTAACAACCCCCCATCCTCATGTTCTACTAAAAGACAGTAGGCACACAATTCATTTTGCCCTCTCAGTCTGTTTCACCATGCTTGGCTTCAGCAACACCCTGTTTCCATTCTGGGAGGCCATGTCTCCTGACCGCTAACCCTAAGTTGGGTCTTAACCCTAATTTTTTCTTTGGACTGAAACATTTCCCTGTCCACATGGTGTACTAACTGGCAGTATGTTATACTCCGGATGGCCTACTCAGTCTGTTTTACCAATCTAGGCTTCGCCAAAACCCTGGTTACATCCTGGGAAGCCAAGTCTCCCCAACCCTAACCCTAATTTGAGTCTCAGGCCTAATTTCCTTTTTGGACTGAAACATACCGCCCTCCAGAGAGTGTACCAAATGTCAGTATGGAAGACATCTTGATGTCCCACTCAGTCTGATTCAGCAAGTTAGGCTTCACCAAGGACCCGTTTCCAACCTGGGAAGCCACATCTCCCCAACCCTAACCCTAACTTGATACTTTACCTGATTTTCTTGTTGAAATGTAACAACCCCCCATCCTCATGTTCTACTAAAAGACAGTAGGCACACAATTCATTTTGCCCTCTCAGTCTGTTTCACCATGCTTGGCTTCAGCAACACCCTGTTTCCATTCTGGGAGGCCATGTCTCCCGACCGCTAACCCTAACTTGGGTCTTAACCCTAATTTTTTCTTTGGACTGAAACATTTCCCTGTCCACATGGTGGACGAACTGGCAGTATGTTATACTACGGATGGCCTACTCAGTCTGTTTTACCAATCTAGGCTTCGCCAAAACCCTGGTTACATCCTGGGAAGCCAAGTCTCCCCAACCCTAACCCTAATTTGAGTCTCAGGCCTCATTTCCTTTTGGGACTGAAACATACCGCCGTCCACAGAGTGTACCAAATGTCAGTATGGAAGACATCTTGATGTCCCACTCAGTCTGATTCAGCAAGTTAGGCTTCACCAAGGACCCGTTTCCAACCTGGCAAGCCACATCTCCCCAACCCTAACCCTAACTTGAGACTTAACCTGATTTTCTTGTGCAAATGTAACAAACCCCCATCCTCATGTTGTACTAAAAGACAGTAGGCACACAATTCCTTTGGCCCTCTCAGTCTGTTTCACCATGCTTGGCTTCAGCAACACCCTGTTTCCATTCTGGAAAGCCATGTCTCCTGACAGCTAACCCTAACTTGGGTCTTAACCCTAATCTTCTCTTTGGACTGAAACATTTCCCTGTCCACATGGTGTACTAAATGGCAGTATGTTATACTCCGGATGGCCTACTCAGTCTGTTTTACCAATCTAGGCTTCGCCAAAACCCTGGTTACATCCTGGGAAGCCAAATCTCCCCAACCCTAACCCTGATTTGAGTCTCAACCCTCATTTCGTTTTTGGACTGAAACATACCGCCGTCCACAGAGTGTACCAAATGTCAGTATGGAAGACATCTTGATGTCCCACTCAGTCTGATTCAGCAAGTTAGGCTTCACCAAGGACCCGTTTCCAACCTGGGAAGCCACATCTCCCCAACCCTAACCCTAACTTGAGACTTTACCTGATTTTCTTGTGCAAATGTAACAAACCCCCATCCTCATGTTGTACTAAAAGACAGTAGGTACACAATTCCTTTGGCCCTCTCAGTCTGTTTCACCATGCTTGGCTTCAGCAACACCCTGTTTCCATTCTGGGAGGCCATGTCTCCTGACAGCTAACCCTAACTTGGGTCTTAACCCTAATTTTCTCTTTGGACTGAAACATTTCCCTGTCCACATGGGGTACTAACTGGCAGTATGTTATACTCCTGAATGCCTACTCAGTCTGTTTTACCAATCTAGGCTTCACCAAAACCCTGGTTACATCCTGGGAAGCCAAGTCTCCCCAACCCTAACCCTAATTTGAGTCTCAACCCTCATTTCCTTTTTGGACTGAAACATACCGCCGTCCACAGAGTGTACCAAATGTCAGTATGGAAGACATCTTGATGCCCCACTCAGTCTGATTCAGCAAGTTAGGCTTCACCAAGGACCCGTTTCCAACCTGGGAAGCCACATCTCCCCAACCCTAACCCTAACTTGAGACTTTACCTGATTTTCTTGTTGAAATGTAACAACCCCCCATCCTCATGTTCTACTAAAAGACAGTAGGCACACAATTCATTTTGCCCTCTCAGTCTGTTTCACCATGCTTGGCTTCAGCAACACCCTGTTTCCATTCTGGGAGGCCATGTCTCCTGACCGCTAACCCTAAGTTGGGTCTTAACCCTAATTTTTTCTTTGGACTGAAACATTTCCCTGTCCACATGGTGTACTAACTGGCAGTATGTTATACTCCGGATGGCCTACTCAGTCTGTTTTACCAATCTAGGCTTCGCCAAAACCCTGGTTACATCCTGGGAAGCCAAGTCTCCCCAACCCTAACCCTAATTTGAGTCTCAGGCCTCATTTCCTTTTGGGACTGAAACATACCGCCCTCCAGAGAGTGTACCAAATGTCAGTATGGAAGACATCTTGATGTCCCACTCAGTCTGATTCAGCAAGTTAGGCTTCACCAAGGACCCGTTTCCAACCTGGGAAGCCACATCTCCACAACCCTAACCCTAACTTGATACTTTACCTGATTTTCTTGTTGAAATGTAACAACCCCCCATCCTCATGTTCTACTAAAAGACAGTAGGCACACAATTCCTTTTGCCCTCTCAGTCTGTTTCACCATGCTTGGCTTCAGCAACACCCTGTTTCCATTCTGGGAGGCCATGTCTCCTGACCGCTAACCCTAACTTGGGTCTTAACCCTAATTTTTTCTTTGGACTGAAACATTTCCCTGTCCACATGGTGTACTAACTGGCAGTATGTTATACTCCGGATGGCCTACTCAGTCTGTTTTACCAATCTAGGCTTCGCCAAAACCCTGGTTACATCCTGGGAAGCCAAGTCTCCCCAACCCTAACCCTAATTTGAGTCTCAGGCCTCATTTCCTTTTTGGACTGAAACATACCGCCGTCCACAGAGTGTACCAAATGTCAGTATGGAAGACATCTTGATGTCCCACTCAGTCTGATTCAGCAAGTTAGGCTTCACCAAGGACCCGTTTCCAACCTGGGAAGCCACATCTCCCCAACCCTAACCCTAACTTGAGACTTTACCTGATTTTCTTGTGCAAATGTAACAAACCCCCATCCTCATGTTGTACTAAAAGACAGTAGGTACACAATTCCTTTGGCCCTCTCAGTCTGTTTCACCATGCTTGGCTTCAGCAACACCCTGTTTCCATTCTGGGAGGCCATGTCTCCTGACAGCTAACCCTAACTTGGGTCTTAACCCTAATTTTCTCTTTGGACTGAAACATTTCCCTGTCCACATGGTGTACTAACTGGCAGTATGTTATACTCCTGAATGCCTACTCAGTCTGTTTTACCAATCTAGGCTTCACCAAAACCCTGGTTACATCCTGGGAAGCCAAGTCTCCCCAACCCTAACCCTAATTTGAATCTCAACCCTCATTTCCTTTTTGGACTGAAACATACCGCCGTCCACAGATTGTGCCAAATGTAAGTATGGAAGACATCTTGATGCCCCACTCAGTCTGATTCAGGAAGTTAAGCTTCACCAAGGACCCGTTTCCAACCTGGGAAGCCACATCTCCCCAACCCTAACCCTAACTTGAGACTTAACCTGATTTTCTTGTGCAAATGTAACAAACCCCCATCCTCATGTTGTACTAAAAGACAGTAGGCACACAATTCCTTTGGCCCTCTCAGTCTGTTTCACCATGCTTGGCTTCAGCAACACCCTGTTTCCATTCTGGGAAGCCATGTCTCCTGACAGCTAACCCTAACTTGGGTCTTAACCCTAATTTTCTCTTTGGACTGAAACATTTCCCTGTCCACATGGTGTACTAACTGGCAGTATGTTATACTCCTGAATGCCTACTCAGTCTGTTTTACCAATCTAGGCTTCACCAAAACCCCGGTTACATCCTGGGAAGCCAAGTCTCCCCAACCCTAACCCTAATTTGAGTCTCAGGCCTCATTTCCTTTTGGGACTGAAACGTACTGCGGTCCACAGAGTGTACCAAATGTAAGTATGGAAGACATCTTGATGCCCCACTCAGTCTGATTCAGCAAGTTAGGCTTCACCAAGGACCCGTTTCCAACCTGGGAAGCCACATCTCCCCAACCCTAACCCTAACTTTAGACTTTACCTGATTTTCTTGTTGAAATGTAACAAACCCCCATCCTCATGTTCTACTAAAAGACAGTAGGCACACAACTCATTTTGCCCTCTCAGTCTGTTTCACCATGCTTGGCTTCAGCAACACCCTGTTTCCATTCTGGGAGGCCATGTCTCCTGACCGCTAACCCTAACTTGGGTCTTAACCCTAATTTTTTCTTTGGACTGAAACATTTCCCTGTCCACATGGTGTACGAACTGGCAGTATGTTATACTACGGATGGCCTACTCAGTCTGTTTTACCAATCTAGGCTTCGCCAAAACCCTGGTTACATCCTGGGAAGCCAAGTCTCCCCAACCCTAACCCTAATTTGAGTCTCAGGCCTAATTTCCTTTTTGGACTGAAACATACCGCCCTCCAGAGAGTGTACCAAATGTCAGTATGGAAGACATCTTGATGTCCCACTCAGTCTGATTCAGCAAGTTAGGCTTCACCAAGGACCCGTTTCCAACCTGGGAAGCCACATCTCCCCAACCCTAACCCTAACTTGATACTTTACCTGATTTTCTTGTTGAAATGTAACAACCCCCCATCCTCATGTTCTACTAAAAGACAGTAGGCACACAATTCATTTTGCCCTCTCAGTCTGTTTCACCATGCTTGGCTTCAGCAACACCCTGTTTCCATTCTGGGAGGCCATGTCTCCCGACCGCTAACCCTAACTTGGGTCTTAACCCTAATTTTTTCTTTGGACTGAAACATTTCCCTGTCCACATGGTGTACGAACTGGCAGTATGTTATACTACGGATGGCCTACTCAGTCTGTTTTACAAATCTAGGCTTCGCCAAAACCCTGGTTACATCCTGGGAAGCCAAGTCTCCCCAACCCTAACCCTAATTTTTGTCTCAGGCCTAATTTCCTTTTTGGACTGAAACATACCGCCGTCCACAGAGTGTACCAAATGTCAGTATGGAAGACATCTTGATGTCCCACTCAGTCTGATTCAGCAAGTTAGGCTTCACCAAGGACCCGTTTCCAACCTGGGAAGCCACATCTCCCCAACCCTAACCCTATCTTGAGACTTAACCTGATTTTCTTGTTGAACTGTAACAACCCCCCATCCTCATGTTCTACTAAAAGACAGTAGGCACACAATTCCTTTTACCCTCTCAGTCTGTTTCACCATGCTTGGCTTCAGCAACACCCTGTTTCCATTCTGGGAAGCCATGTCTCCTGACAGCTAACCCTAACTTGGGTCTTAACCCTAATTTTCTCTTTGGACTGAAACATGTCCCTGTCAACATGGTGTACTCACTGGCAGTATGTTATACTCCGGATGGCCTACTCAGTCTGTTTTACCAATCTAGGCTTCGCCAAAACCCTGGTTACATCCTGGGAAGCCAAGTCTCCCCAACCCTAACCCTAATTTGAGTCTCAGGCCTCATTTCCTTTTGGGACTGAAACATACCGCCGTCCACAGAGTGTACCAAATGTCAGTATGGAAGACATCTTGATGTCCCACTCAGTCTGATTCAGCAAGTTAGGCTTCACCAAGGACCCGTTTCCAACCTGGCAAGCCACATCTCCCCAACCCTAACCCTAACTTGAGACTTAACCTGATTTTCTTGTGCTAATGTAACAAACCCCCATCCTCATGTTGTACTAAAAGACAGTAGGCACACAATTCCTTTGGCCCTCTCAGTCTGTTTCACCATGCTTGGCTTCAGCAACACCCTGTTTCCATTCTGGAAAGCCATGTCTCCTGACAGCTAACCCTAACTTGGGTCTTAACCCTAATTTTCTCTTTGGACTGAAACATTTCCCTGTCCACATGGTGTACTAACTGGCAGTATGTTATACTCCGGATGGCCTACTCAGTCTGTTTTACCAATCTAGGCTTCGCCAAAACCCTGGTTACATCCTGGGAAGCCAAGTCTCCCCAACCCTAACCCTAATTTGAGTCTCAGGCCTCATTTCCTTTTGGGACTGAAACGTACTGCGGTCCACAGAGTGTACCAAATGTCAGTATGGAAGACATCTTGATGTCCCACTCAGTCTGATTCAGCAAGTTAGGCTTCACCAAGGACCCGTTTCCAACCTGGGAAGCCACATCTCCCCAACCCTAACCCTAACTTGAGACTTAACCTGATTTTCTTGTGCAAATGTAACAAACCCCCATCCTCATGTTGTACTAAAAGACAGTAGGCACACAATTCCTTTGGCCCTCTCAGTCTGTTTCACCATGCTTGGCTTCAGCAACACCCTGTTTCCATTCTGGGAAGCCATGTCTCCCGACAGCTAACCCTAACTTGGGTCTTAACCCTAATTTTCTCTTTGGACTGAAACATTTCCCTGTCCACATGGTGTACTCACTGGCAGTATGTTATACTCCGGATGGCCTACTCAGTCTGTTTTACCAATCTAGGCTTCGCCAAAACCCTGGTTACATCCTGGGAAGCCAAATCTCCCCAACCCTAACCCTAATTTGAGTCTCAACCCTCATTTCCTTTTTGGACTGAAACATACCGCCGTCCACAGAGTGTACCAAATGTCAGTATGGAAGACATCTTGATGTCCCACTCAGTCTGATTCAGCAAGTTAGGCTTCACCAAGGACCCGTTTCCAACCTGGGAAGCCACATCTCCCCAACCCTAACCCTAACTTGAGACTTAACCTGATTTTCTTGTGCAAATGTAACAAACCCCCATCCTCATGTTGTACTAAAAGACAGTAGGCACACAATTCCTTTGGCCCTCTCAGTCTGTTTCACCATGCTTGGCTTCAGCAACACCCTGTTTCCATTCTGGGAAGCCATGTCTCCTGACAGCTAACCCTAACTTGGGTCTTAACCCTAATTTTCTCTTTGGACTGAAACATTTCCCTGTCCACATGGTGTACGAACTGGCAGTATGTTATACTACGGATGGCCTACTCAGTCTGTTTTACAAATCTAGGCTTCGCCAAAACCCTGGTTACATCCTGGGAAGCCAAGTCTCCCCAACCCTAACCCTAATTTGAGTCTCAGGCCTAATTTCCTTTTTGGACTGAAACATGCCGCCGTCCACAGAGTGTACCAAATGTCAGTATGGAAGACATCTTGATGTCCCACTCAGTCTGATTCAGCAAGTTAGGCTTCACCAAGGACCCGTTTCCAACCTGGGAAGCCACATCTCCCCAACCCTAACCCTAACTTGAGACTTTACCTGATTTTCTTGTGCAAATGTAACAAACCCCCATCCTCATGTTGTACTAAAAGACAGTAGGCACACAATTCCTTTGGCCCTCTCAGTCTGTTTCACCATGCTTGGCTTCAGCAACACCCTGTTTCCATTCTGGGAAGCCATGTCCCCTGACAGCTAACCCTAACTTGGGTCTTAACCCTAATTTTCTCTTTGGACTGAAACATTTCCCTGTCCACATGGTGTACTAACTGGCAGAATGTTATACTCCTGAATGCCTACTCAGTCTGTTTTACCAATCTAGGCTTCACCAAAACCCCGGTTACATCCTGGGAAGCCAAGTCTCCCCAACCCTAACCCTAATTTGAGTCTCAGGCCTCATTTCCTTTTGGGACTGAAACGTACTGCTGTCCACAGAGTGTACCAAATGTAAGTATGGAAGACATCTTGATGCCCCACTCAGTCTGATTCAGCAAGTTAGGCTACACCAAGGACCCGTTTCCAACCTGGGAAGCCACATCTCCCCAACCCTAACCCTAACTTGAGACTTTACCTGATTTTCTTGTTGAAATGTAACAACCCCCCATCCTCATGTTCTACTAAAAGACAGTAGGCACACAATTCATTTTGCCCTCTCAGTCTGTTTCACCATGCTTGGCTTCAGCAACACCCTGTTTCCATTCTGGGAGGCCATGTCTCCTGACCGCTAACCCTAAGTTGGGTCTTAACCCTAATTTTTTCTTTGGACTGAAACATTTCCCTGTCCACATGGTGTACTAACTGGCAGTATGTTATACTCCGGATGGCCTACTCAGTCTGTTTTACCAATCTAGGCTTCGCCAAAACCCTGGTTACATCCTGGGAAGCCAAGTCTCCCCAACCCTAACCCTAATTTGAGTCTCAGGCCTAATTTCCTTTTTGGACTGAAACATACCGCCCTCCAGAGAGTGTACCAAATGTCAGTATGGAAGACATCTTGATGTCCCACTCAGTCTGATTCAGCAAGTTAGGCTTCACCAAGGACCCGTTTCCAACCTGGGAAGCCACATCTCCCCAACCCTAACCCTAACTTGATACTGTACCTGATTTTCTTGTTGAAATGTAACAACCCCCCATCCTCATGTTCTACTAAAAGACAGTAGGCACACAATTCATTTTGCCCTCTCAGTCTGTTTCACCATGCTTGGCTTCAGCAACACCCTGTTTCCATTCTGGGAGGCCATGTCTCCTGACCGCTAACCCTAACTTGGGTCTTAACCCTAATTTTTTCTTTGGACTGAAACATTTCCCTGTCCACATGG
Source organism: Heloderma suspectum (assembly GCF_057233095.1). Lineage (NCBI taxonomy): Eukaryota > Metazoa > Chordata > Lepidosauria > Squamata > Helodermatidae > Heloderma > Heloderma suspectum. The sequence goes on from NC_139461.1 coordinate 150,442,612, forward strand.
TGTACGAACTGGCAGTATGTTATACTACGGATGGCCTACTCAGTCTGTTTTACAAATCTAGGCTTCGCCAAAACCCTGGTTACATCCTGGGAAGCCAAGTCTCCCCAACCCTAACCCTAATTTGAGTCTCAGGCCTCATTTCCTTTTGGGACTGAAACATACCGCCGTCCACAGAGTGTACCAAATGTTAGTATGGAAGACATCTTGATGTCCCACTCAGTCTGATTCAGCAAGTTAGGCTTCACCAAGGACCCGTTTCCAACCTGGGAAGCCACATCTCCCCAACCCTAACCCTAACTTGAGACTTAACCTGATTTTCTTGTGCAAATGTAACAAACCCCCATCCTCATGTTGTACTAAAAGACAGTAGGCACACAATTCCTTTGGCCCTCTCAGTCTGTTTCACCATGCTTGGCTTCAGCAACACCCTGTTTCCATTCTGGAAAGCCATGTCTCCTGACAGCTAACCCTAACTTGGGTCTTAACCCTAATTTTCTCTTTCGACTGAAACATTTCCCTGTCCACATGGTGTACTAACTGGCAGTATGTTATACTCCTGAATGCCTACGCAGTCTGTTTTACCAATCTAGGCTTCACCAAAACCCTGGTTACATCCTGGGAAGCCAAGTCTCCCCAACCCTAACCCTAATTTGAGTCTCAACCCACATTTCCTTTTGGGACTGAAACATACCGCCGTCCACAGAGTGTCCCAAATGTCAGTATGGAAGACATCTTGATGTCCCACTCAGTCTGATTCAGCAAGTTAGGCTTCACCAAGGACCCGTTTCCAACCTGGCAAGCCACATCTCCCCAACCCTAACCCTAACTTGAGACTTTACCTGATTTTCTTGTTGAAAGGTAACAACCCCCCATCCTCATGTTCTACTAAAAGACAGTAGGCACACAATTCCTTTGGCCCTCTCAGTCTGTTTCACCATGCTTGGCTTCAGCAACACCCTGTTTCCATTCTGGGAGGCCATGTCTCTTGACCGCTAACCCTAAGTTGGGTCTTAACCCTAATTTTTTCTTTGGACTGAAACATTTCCCTGTCCACATGGTGTACTAACTGGCAGTATGTTATACTCTGGATGGCCTACTCAGTCTGTTTTACCAATCTAGGCTTCGCCAAAACCCTGGTTACATCCTGGGAAGCCAAGTCTCCCCAACCCTAACCCTAATTTGAGTCTCAGGCCTCATTTCCTTTTGGGACTGAAACATACCGCCCTCCAGAGAGTGTACCAAATGTCAGTATGGAAGACATCTTGATGTCCCACTCAGTCTGATTCAGCAAGTTAGGCTTCACCAAGGACCCGTTTCCAACCTGGGAAGCCACATCTCCCCAACCCTAACCCTAACTTGAGACTTAACCTGATTTTCTTGTGCAAATGTAACAAACCCCCATCCTCATGTTGTACTAAAATCCAGTAGGCACACAATTCCTTTGGCCCTCTCAGTCTGTTTCACCATGCTTGGCTTCAGCAACACCCTGTTTCCATTCTGGGAAGCCATGTCTCCTGACAGCTAACCCTAACTTGGGTCTTAACCCTAATTTTTTCTTTGGACTGAAACATTTCCCTGTCCACATGGTGTACTAACTGGCAGTATGTTATACTACGGATGGCCTACTCAGTCTGTTTTACCAATCTAGGCTTCGCCAAAACCCTGGTTACATCCTGGGAAGCCAAGTCTCCCCAACCCTAACCCTAATTTGAGTCTCAGGCCTCATTTCCTTTTTGGACTGAAACATACCGCCGTCCACAGAGTGTACCAAATGTCAGTATGGAAGACATCTTGATGTCCCACTCAGTCTGATTCAGCAAATTAGGCTTCACCAAGGACCCGTTTCCAACCTGGGAAGCCACATCTCCCCAACCCTAACCCTAACTTGAGACTTAACCTGATTTTCTTGTGCAAATGTAACAAACCCCCATCCTCATGTTGTACTAAAAGACAGTAGGCACACAATTCCTTTGGCCCTCTCAGTCTGTTTCACCATGCTTGGCTTCAGCAACACCCTGTTTCCATTCTGGGAAGCCATGTCTCCTGACAGCTAACCCTAACTTGGGTCTTAACCCTAATTTTCTCTTTGGACTGAAACATTTCCCTGTCCACATGGTGTACTAACTGGCAGTATGTTATACTCCGGATGGCCTACTCAGTCTGTTTTACCAATCTAGGCTTCGCCAAAACCCTGGTTACATCATGGGAAGCCAAGTCTCCCCAACCCTAACCCTAATTTGAGTCTCAGGCCTCATTTCCTTTTTGGACTGAAACATACCGCCGTCCACAGAGTGTACCAAATGTCAGTATGGAAGACATCTTGATGTCCCCCTCAGTCTGATTCAGCAAGTTAGGCTTCACCAAGGACCCGTTTCCAACCTGGGAAGCCACATCTCCCCAACCCTAACCCTAACTTGAGATTTTACCTAATTTTCTTGTTGAAATGTAACAACCCCCCATCCTCATGTTCTACTAAAAGACAGTAGGCACACAATTCCTTTTGCCCTCTCAGTCTGTTTCACCATGCTTGGCTTCAGCAACACCCTGTTTCCATTCTGGGAGGCCATGTCTCCTGACCGCTAACCCTAACTTGGGTCTTAACCCTAATTTTTTCTTTGGACTGAAACATTTCCCTGTCCACATGGTGTACTAACTGGCAGTATGTTATACTACGGATGGCCTACTCAGTCTGTTTTACAAATCTAGGCTTCGCCAAAACCCTGGTTATATCCTGGGAAGCCAAGTCTCCCCAACCCTAACCCTAATTTTAGTCTCAGGCCTCATTTCCTTTTTGGACTGAAACATACCGCCGTCCACAGAGTGTACCAAATGTCAGTATGGAAGACATCTTGATGTCCCACTCAGTCTGATTCAGGAAGTTAAGCTTCACCAAGGACCCGTTTCCAACCTGGGAAGCCAAGTCTCCCCAACCCTAACCCTAATTTGAGTCTCAGGCCTCATTTCCTTTTGGGACTGAAACATACTGCGGTCCACAGAGTGTACCAAATGTAAGTATGGAAGACATCTTGATGCCCCACTCAGTCTGATTCAGCAAGTTAGGCTTCACCAAGGACCCGTTTCCAACCTGGGAAGCCACATCTCCCCAACCCTAACCCTAACTTGAGACTTTACCTGATTTTCTTGTTGAAATGTAACAACCCCCCATCCTCATGTTCTACTAAAAGACAGTAGGCACACAATTCATTTTGCCCTCTCAGTCTGTTTCACCATGCTTGGCTTCAGCAACACCCTGTTTCCATTCTGGGAGGCCATGTCTCCTGACCGCTAACCCTAAGTTGGGTCTTAACCCTAATTTTTTCTTTGGACTGAAACATTTCCCTGTCCACATGGTGTACTAACTGGCAGTATGTTATACCCCGGATGGCCTACTCAGTCTGTTTTACCAATCTAGGCTTCGCCAAAACCCTGGTTACATCCTGGGAAGCCAAGTCTCCCCAACCCTAACCCTAATTTGAGTCTCAGGCCTCATTTCCTTTTGGGACTGAAACATACCGCCGTCCACAGAGTGTACCAAATGTCAGTATGGAAGACATCTTGATGTCCCACTCAGTCTGATTCAGCAAGTTAGGCTTCACCAAGGACCCGTTTCCAACCTGGGAAGCCACATCTCCCCAACCCTAACCCTAACTTGAGACTTAACCTGATTTTCTTGTGCAAATGTAACAAACCCCCATCCTCATGTTGTACTAAAAGACAGTAGGCACACAATTCCTTTGGCCCTCTCAGTCTGTTTCACCATGCTTGGCTTCAGCAACACCCTGTTTCCATTCTGGGAAGCCATGTCTCCCGACAGCTAACCCTAACTTGGGTCTTAACCCTAATTTTCTCTTTGGACTGAAACATTTCCCTGTCCACATGGTGTACTCACTGGCAGTATGTTATACTCCGGATGGCCTACTCAGTCTGTTTTACAAATCTAGGCTTCGCCAAAACCCTGGTTACATCCTGGGAAGCCAAGTCTCCCCAACCCTAACCCTAATTTGAGTCTCAACCCTCATTTCCTTTTTGGACTGAAACATACCGCCGTCCACAGAGTGTACCAAATGTCAGTATGGAAGACATCTTGATGTCCCACTCAGTCTGATTCAGCAAGTTAGGCTTCACCAAGGACCCGTTTCCAACCTGGGAAGCCACATCTCCCCAACCCTAACCCTAACTTGAGACTTAACCTGATTTTCTTGTGCAAATGTAACAAACCCCCATCCTCATGTTGTACTAAAAGACAGTAGGCACACAATTCCTTTGGCCCTCTCAGTCTGTTTCACCATGCTTGGCTTCAGCAACACCCTGTTTCCATTCTGGGAAGCCATGTCTCCTGACAGCTAACCCTAACTTGGGTCTTAACCCTAATTTTCTCTTTGGACTGAAACATTTCCCTGTCCACATGATGTACTAACTGGCAGTATGTTATACTCCTGAATGCCTACTCAGTCTGTTTTACAAATCTAGGCTTCGCCAAAACCCTGGTTACATCCTGGGAAGCCAAGTCTCCCCAACCCTAACCCTAATTTGAGTCTCAGGCCTCATTTCCTTTTTGGACTGAAACATACCGCCGTCCACAGAGTGTACCAAATGTCAGTATGGAAGACATCTTGATGTCCCACTCAGTCTGATTCAGCAAGTTAGGCTTCACCAAGGACCCGTTTCCAACCTGGGAAGCCACATCTCCCCAACCCTAACCCTAACTTGAGACTTAACCTGATTTTCTTGTTGAACTGTAACAACCCCCCATCCTCATGTTCTACTAAAAGACAGTAGGCACACAATTCCTTTTACCCTCTCAGTCTGTTTCACCATGCTTGGCTTCAGCAACACCCTGTTTCCATTCTGGGAAGCCATGTCTCCTGACAGCTAACCCTAACTTGGGTCTTAACCCTAATTTTCTCTTTGGACTGAAACATTTCCCTGTCAACATGGTGTACTCACTGGCAGTATGTTATACTCCGGATGGCCTACTCAGTCTGTTTTACCAATCTAGGCTTCGCCAAAACCCTGGTTACATCCTGGGAAGCCAAGTCTCCCCAACCCTAACCCTAATTTGAGTCTCAGGCCTCATTTCCTTTTGGGACTGAAACATACCGCCGTCCACAGAGTGTACCAAATGTCAGTATGGAAGACATCTTGATGTCCCACTCAGTCTGATTCAGCAAGTTAGGCTTCACCAAGGACCCGTTTCCAACCTGGCAAGCCACGTCTCCCCAACCCTAACCCTAACTTGAGACTTAACCTGATTTTCTTGTGCAAATGTAACAAACCCCCATCCTCATGTTGTACTAAAAGACAGTAGGCACACAATTCCTTTGGCCCTCTCAGTCTGTTTCACCATGCTTGGCTTCAGCAACACCCTGTTTCCATTCTGGGAAGCCATGTCTCCTGACAGCTAACCCTAACTTGGGTCTTAACCCTAATTTTCTCTTTGGACTGAAACATTTCCCTGTCCACATGGTGTACTAACTGGCAGTATGTTATACTCCGGATGGCCTACTCAGTCTGTTTTACCAATCTAGGCTTCGCCAAAACCCTGGTTACATCCTGGGAAGCCAAGTCTCCCCAACCCTAACCCTAATTTGAGTCTCAGGCCTAATTTCCTTTTTGGACTGAAACATACTGCGGTCCACAGAGTGTACAAAATGTAAGTATGGAAGACATCTTGATGCCCCACTCAGTCTGATTCAGGAAGTTAAGCTTCACCAAGGACCCGTTTCCAACCTGGGAAGCCACATCTCCCCAACCCTAACCCTAACTTGAGACTTAACCTGATTTTCTTGTGCAAATGTAACAAACCCCCATCCTCATGTTGTACTAAAAGACAGTAGGCACACAATTCCTTTGGCCCTCTCAGTCTGTTTCACCATGCTTGGCTTCAGCAACACCCTGTTTCCATTCTGGGAAGCCATGTCTCCTGACAGCTAACCCTAACTTGGGTCTTAACCCTAATTTTCTCTTTGGACTGAAACATTTCCCTGTCCACATGGTGTACTAACTGGCAGTATGTTATACTCCTGAATGCCTACTCAGTCTGTTTTACCAATCTAGGCTTCACCAAAACCCTGGTTACATCCTGGGAAGCCAAGTCTCCCCAACCCTAACCCTAATTTGAGTCTCAGGCCTCATTTCCTTTTGGGACTGAAACATACCGCCGTCCACAGAGTGTACCAAATGTCAGTATGGAAGACATCTTGATGTCCCACTCAGTCTGATTCAGCAAGTTAGGCTTCACCAAGGACCCGTTTCCAACCTGGCAAGCCACATCTCCCCAACCCTAACCCTAACTTGAGACTTAACCTGATTTTCTTGTGCAAATGTAACAAACCCCCATCCTCATGTTGTACTAAAAGACAGTAGGCACACAATTCCTTTGGCCCTCTCAGTCTGTTTCACCATGCTTGGCTTCAGCAACACCCTGTTTCCATTCTGGAAAGCCATGTCTCCTGACAGCTAACCCTAACTTGGGTCTTAACACTAATTTTCTCTTTGGACTGAAACATTTCCCTGTCCACATGGTGTACTAACTGGCAGTATGTTATACTCCTGAATGCCTACGCAGTCTGTTTTACCAATCTAGGCTTCACCAAAACCCTGGTTACATCCTGGGAAGCCAAGTCTCCCCAACCCTAACCCTAATTTGAGTCTCAACCCTCATTTCCTTTTTGGACTGAAACATACTGCGGTCCACAGAGTGTGCCAAATGTAAGTATGGAAGACATCTTGATGCCCCACTCAGTCTGATTCAGGAAGTTAAGCTTCACCAAGGACCCGTTTCCAACCTGGGAAGCCACATCTCCCCAACCCTAACCCTAACTTGAGACTTAACCTTATTTTCTTGTGCAAATGTAACAAACCCCCATCCTCATGTTGTACTAAAATCCAGTAGGCACACAATTCCTTTGGCCCTCTCAGTCTGTTTCACCATGCTTGGCTTCAGCAACACCCTGTTTCCATTCTGGGAAGCCATGTCTCCTGACAGCTAACCCTAACTTGGGTCTTAACCCTAATTTTCTCTTTGGACTGAAACATTTCCCTGTCCACATGGTGTACTAACTGGCAGTATGTTATACTACGGATGGCCTACTCAGTCTGTTTTACCAATCTAGGCTTCGCCAAAACCCTGGTTACATCCTGGGAAGCCAAGTCTCCCCAACCCTAACCCTAATTTGTGTCTCAGGCCTCATTTCCTTTTTGGACTGAAACATACCGCCGTCCACAGAGTGTACCAAATGTCAGTATGGAAGACATCTTGATGTCCCACTCAGTCTGATTCAGCAAGTTAGGCTTCACCAAGGACCCGTTTCCAACCTGGAAAGCCACATCTCCCCAACCCTAACCCTAACTTGAGACTTAACCTGATTTTCTTGTGCAAATGTAACAAACCCCCATCCTCATGTTGTACTAAAAGACAGTAGGCACACAATTCCTTTTGCCCTCTCAGTCTGTTTCACCATGCTTGGCTTCAGCAACACCCTGTTTCCATTCTGGGAAGCCATGTCTCCTGACAGCTAACCCTAACTTGGGTCTTAACCCTAATTTTCTCTTTGGACTGAAACATTTCCCTGTCCACATGGTGTACTAACTGGCAGTATGTTATACTACGGATGGCCTACTCAGTCTGTTTTACCAATCTAGGCTTCGCCAAAACCCTGGTTACATCCTGGGAAGCCAAGTCTCCCCAACCCTAACCCTAATTTGTGTCTCAGGCCTCATTTCCTTTTTGGACTGAAACATACCGCCGTCCACAGAGTGTACCAAATGTCAGTATGGAAGACATCTTGATGTCCCACTCAGTCTGATTCAGCAAGTTAGGCTTCACCAAGGACCCGTTTCCAACCTGGAAAGCCACATCTCCCCAACCCTAACCCTAACTTGAGACTTAACCTGATTTTCTTGTGCAAATGTAACAAACCCCCATCCTCATGTTGTACTAAAAGACAGTAGGCACACAATTCCTTTTGCCCTCTCAGTCTGTTTCACCATGCTTGGCTTCAGCAACACCCTGTTTCCATTCTGGGAAGCCATGTCTCCTGACAGCTAACCCTAACTTGGGTCTTAACCCTAATTTTCTCTTTGGACTGAAACATTTCCCTGTCCACATGGTGTACTAACTGGCAGTATGTTATACTCCGGATGGCCTACTCAGTCTGTTTTACCAATCTAGGCTTCGCCAAAACCCTGGTTACATCCTGGGAAGCCAAGTCTCCCCAACCCTAACCCTAATTTGAGTCTCAGGCCTAATTTCCTTTTTGGACTGAAACATACTGCGGTCCACAGAGTGTACAAAATGTAAGTATGGAAGACATCTTGATGCCCCACTCAGTCTGATTCAGGAAGTTAAGCTTCACCAAGGACCCGTTTCCAACCTGGGAAGCCACATCTCCCCAACCCTAACCCTAACTTGAAACTTAACCTGATTTTCTTGTGCAAATGTAACAACCCCCCATCCTCATGTTGTACTAAAAGACAGTAGGCACACAATTCCTTTGGCCCTCTCAGTCTGTTTCACCATGCTTGGCTTCAGCAACACCCTGTTTCCATTCTGGGAAGCCATGTCTCCTGACACCTAACCCTAACTTGGGTCTTAACCCTAATTTTCTCTTTGGACTGAAACATTTCCCTGTCCACATGGTGTACTAACTGGCAGTATGTTATACTCCTGAATGCCTACTCAGTCTGTTTTACCAATCTAGGCTTCACCAAAACCCTGGTTACATCCTGGGAAGCCAAGTCTCCCCAACCCTAACCCTAATTTGAGTCTCAGGCCTCATTTCCTTTTTGGACTGAAACATACCGCCGTCCACAGAGTGTACCAAATGTCAGTATGGAAGACATCTTGATGTCCCACTCAGTCTGATTCAGCAAGTTAGGCTTCACCAAGGACCCGTTTCCAACCTGGGAAGCCACATCTCCCCAACCCTAACCCTAACTTGAGACTTAACCTGATTTTCTTGTTGAACTGTAACAACCCCCCATCCTCATGTTCTACTAAAAGACAGTAGGCACACAATTCCTTTTACCCTCTCAGTCTGTTTCACCATGCTTGGCTTCAGCAACACCCTGTTTCCATTCTGGGAAGCCATGTCTCCTGACAGCTAACCCTAACTTGGGTCTTAACCCTAATTTTCTCTTTGGACTGAAACATTTCCCTGTCAACATGGTGTACTCACTGGCAGTATGTTATACTCCGGATGGCCTACTCAGTCTGTTTTACCAATCTAGGCTTCGCCAAAACCCTGGTTACATCCTGGGAAGCCAAATCTCCCCAACCCTAACCCTAATTTGAGTCTCAACCCTCATTTCCTTTTTGGACTGAAACATACCGCCGTCCACAGAGTGTACCAAATGTAAGTATGGAAGACATCTTGATGCCCCACTCAGTCTGATTCAGCAAGTTAGGCTTCACCAAGGACCCGTTTCCAACCTGGGAAGCCACATCTCCCCAACCCTAACCCTAACTTGAGACTTAACCTGATTTTCTTGTGCAAATGTAACAAACCCCCATCCTCATGTTGTACTAAAAGACAGTAGGCACACAATTCCTTTTACCCTCTCAGTCTGTTTCACCATGCTTGGCTTCAGCAACACCCTGTTTCCATTCTGGGAAGCCATGTCCCCTGACAGCTAACCCTAACTTGGGTCTTAACCCTAATTTTCTCTTTGGACTGAAACATTTCCCTGTCCACATGGTGTACTAACTGGCATAATGTTATACTCCTGAATGCCTACTCAGTCTGTTTTACCAATCTAGGCTTCACCAAAACCCCGGTTACATCCTGGGAAGCCAAGTCTCCCCAACCCTAACCCTAATTTGAGTCTCAGGCCTCATTTCCTTTTGGGACTGAAACGTACTGCTGTCCACAGAGTGTACCAAATGTAAGTATGGAAGACATCTTGATGCCCCACTCAGTCTGATTCAGCAAGTTAGGCTTCACCAAGGACCCGTTTCCAACCTGGGAAGCCACATCTCCCCAACCCTAACCCTAACTTGAGACTTTACCTGATTTTCTTGTTGAAATGTAACAACCCCCCATCCTCATGTTCTACTAAAAGACAGTAGGCACACAATTCATTTTGCCCTCTCAGTCTGTTTCACCATGCTTGGCTTCAGCAACACCCTGTTTCCATTCTGGGAGGCCATGTCTCCTGACCGCTAACCCTAAGTTGGGTCTTAACCCTAATTTTTTCTTTGGACTGAAACATTTCCCTGTCCACATGGTGTACTAACTGGCAGTATGTTATACTCCGGATGGCCTACTCAGTCTGTTTTACCAATCTAGGCTTCGCCAAAACCCTGGTTACATCCTGGGAAGCCAAGTCTCCCCAACCCTAACCCTAATTTGAGTCTCAGGCCTCATTTCCTTTTTGGACTGAAACATACCGCCCTCCAGAGAGTGTACCAAATGTCAGTATGGAAGACATCTTGATGTCCCACTCAGTCTGATTCAGCAAGTTAGGCTTCACCAAGGACCCGTTTCCAACCTGGGAAACCACATCTCCCCAACCCTAACCCTAACTTGATACTGTACCTGATTTTCTTGTTGAAATGTAACAACCCCCCATCCTCATGTTCTACTAAAAGACAGTAGGCACACAATTCATTTTGCCCTCTCAGTCTGTTTCACCATGCTTGGCTTCAGCAACACCCTGTTTCCATTCTGGGAGGCCATGTCTCCTGACCGCTAACCCTAACTTGGATCTTAACCCTAATTTTTTCTTTGGACTGAAACATTTCCCTGTCCACATGGTGTACGAACTGGCAGTATGTTATACTACGGATGGCCTACTCAGTCTGTTTTACAAATCTAGGCTTCGCCAAAACCCTGGTTACATCCTGGGAAGCCAAGTCTCCCCAACCCTAACCCTAATTTGAGTCTCAGGCCTAATTTCCTTTTGGGACTGAAACATACCGCCGTCCACAGAGTGTACCAAATGTCAGTATGGAAGACATCTTGATGTCCCACTCAGTCTGATTCAGCAAGTTAGGCTTCACCAAGGACCCGTTTCCAACCTGGGAAGCCACATCTCCCCAACCCTAACCCTAACTTGAGACTTAACCTGATTTTCTTGTGCAAATGTAACAAACCCCCATCCTCATGTTGTACTAAAAGACAGTAGGCACACAATTCCTTTGGCCCTCTCAGTCTGTTTCACCATGCTTGGCTTCAGCAACACCCTGTTTCCATTCTGGAAAGCCATGTCTCCTGACAGCTAACCCTAACTTGGGTCTTAACCCTAATTTTCTCTTTGGACTGAAACATTTCCCTGTCCACATGGTGTACTAACTGGCAGTATGTTATACTCCTGAATGCCTACGCAGTCTGTTTTACCAATCTAGGCTTCACCAAAACCCTGGTTACATCCTGGGAAGCCAAGTCTCCCCAACCCTAACCCTAATTTGAGTCTCAACCCTCATTTCCTTTTGGGACTGAAACATACCGCCGTCCACAGAGTGTCCCAAATGTCAGTATGGAAGACATCTTGATGTCCCACTCAGTCTGATTCAGCAAGTTAGGCTTCACCAAGGACCCGTTTCCAACCTGGCAAGCCACATCTCCCCAACCCTAACCCTAACTTGAGACTTTACCTGATTTTCTTGTGCAAATGTAACAAACCCCCATCCTCATGTTGTACTAAAAGACAGTAGGTACACAATTCCTTTGGCCCTCTCAGTCTGTTTCACCATGCTTGGCTTCAGCAACACCCTGTTTCCATTCTGGGAGGCCATGTCTCCTGACAGCTAACCCTAACTTGGGTCTTAACCCAAATTTTCTCTTTGGACTGAAACATTTCCCTGTCCACATGGTGTACTAACTGGCAGTATGTTATACTCCTGAATGCCTACTCAGTCTGTTTTACCAATCTAGGCTTCACCAAAACCCTGGTTACATCCTGGGAAGCCAAGTCTCCCCAACCCTAACCCTAATTTGAGTCTCAACCCTCATTTCCTTTTTGGATTGAAACATACCGCCGTCCACAGAGTGTACCAAATGTAAGTATGGAAGACATCTTGATGCCCCACTCAGTCTGATTCAGCAAGTTAGGCTTCACCAAGGACCCGTTTCCAACCTGGGAAGCCACATCTCCCCAACCCTAACCCTAACTTGAGACTTTACCTGATTTTCTTGTTGAAATGTAACAACCCCCCATCCTCATGTTCTACTAAAAGACAGTAGGCACACAATTCCTTTTGCCCTCTCAGTCTGTTTCACCATGCTTGGCTTCAGCAACACCCTGTTTCCATTCTGGGAGGCCATGTCTCTTGACCGCTAACCCTAAGTTGGGTCTTAACCCTAATTTTTTCTTTGGACTGAAACATTTCCCTGTCCACATGGTGTACTAACTGGCAGTATGTTATACTCTGGATGGCCTACTCAGTCTGTTTTACCAATCTAGGCTTCGCCAAAACCCTGGTTACATCCTGGGAAGCCAAGTCTCCCCAACCCTAACCCTAATTTGAGTCTCAGGCCTAATTTCCTTTTTGGACTGAAACATACCGCCCTCCAGAGAGTGTACCAAATGTCAGTATGGAAGACATCTTGATGTCCCACTCAGTCTGATTCAGCAAGTTAGGCTTCACCAAGGACCCGTTTCCAACCTGGGAAGACACATCTCCCCAACCCTAACCCTAACTTGAGACTTAACCTGATTTTCTTGTGCAAATGTAACAAACCCCCATCCTCATGTTGTACTAAAAGACAGTAGGCACACAATTCCTTTGGCCCTCTCAGTCTGTTTCACCATGCTTGGCTTCAGCAACACCCTGTTTCCATTCTGGGAAGCCATGTCTCCTGACAGCTAACCCTAACTTGGGTCTTAACCCTAATTTTCTCTTTGGACTGAAACATTTCCCTGTCCACATGGTGTACTAACTGGCAGTATGTTATACTCCGGATGGCCTACTCAGTCTGTTTTACCAATCTAGGCTTCGCCAAAACCCTGGTTACATCATGGGAAGCCAAGTCTCCCCAACCCTAACCCTAATTTGAGTCTCAGGCCTCATTTCCTTTTTGGACTGAAACATACCGCCGTCCACAGAGTGTACCAAATGTCAGTATGGAAGACATCTTGATGTCCCCCTCAGTCTGATTCAGCAAGTTAGGCTTCACCAAGGACCCGTTTCCAACCTGGGAAGCCACATCTCCCCAACCCTAACCCTAACTTGAGATTTTACCTAATTTTCTTGTTGAAATGTAACAACCCCCCATCCTCATTTTCTACTAAAAGACAGTAGGCACACAATTCCTTTTGCCCTCTCAGTCTGTTTCACCATGCTTGGCTTCAGCAACACCCTGTTTCCATTCTGGGAGGCCATGTCTCCTGACCGCTAACCCTAACTTGGGTCTTAACCCTAATTTTTTCTTTGGACTGAAACATTTCCCTGTCCACATGGTGTACTAACTGGCAGTATGTTATACTACGGATGGCCTACTCAGTCTGTTTTACAAATCTAGGCTTCGCCAAAACCCTGGTTACATCCTGGGAAGCCAAGTCTCCCCAACCCTAACCCTAATTTTAGTCTCAGGCCTCATTTCCTTTTTGGACTGAAACATACCGCCGTCCACAGAGTGTACCAAATGTCAGTATGGAAGACATCTTGATGTCCCACTCAGTCTGATTCAGGAAGTTAAGCTTCACCAAGGACCCGTTTCCAACCTGGGAAGCCAAGTCTCCCCAACCCTAACCCTAATTTGAGTCTCAGGCCTCATTTCCTTTTGGGACTGAAACATACTGCGGTCCACAGAGTGTACCAAATGTAAGTATGGAAGACATCTTGATGCCCCACTCAGTCTGATTCAGCAAGTTAGGCTTCACCAAGGACCCGTTTCCAACCTGGGAAGCCACATCTCCCCAACCCTAACCCTAACTTGAGACTTTACCTGATTTTCTTGTTGAAATGTAACAACCCCCCATCCTCATGTTCTACTAAAAGACAGTAGGCACACAATTCATTTTGCCCTCTCAGTCTGTTTCACCATGCTTGGCTTCAGCAACACCCTGTTTCCATTCTGGGAGGCCATGTCTCCTGACCGCTAACCCTAAGTTGGGTCTTAACCCTAATTTTTTCTTTGGACTGAAACATTTCCCTGTCCACATGGTGTACTAACTGGCAGTATGTTATACCCCGGATGGCCTACTCAGTCTGTTTTACCAATCTAGGCTTCGCCAAAACCCTGGTTACATCCTGGGAAGCCAAGTCTCCCCAACCCTAACCCTAATTTGAGTCTCAGGCCTCATTTCCTTTTGGGACTGAAACATACCGCCGTCCACAGAGTGTACCAAATGTCAGTATGGAAGACATCTTGATGTCCCACTCAGTCTGATTCAGCAAGTTAGGCTTCACCAAGGACCCGTTTCCAACCTGGGAAGCCACATCTCCCCAACCCTAACCCTAACTTGAGACTTAACCTGATTTTCTTGTGCAAATGTAACAAACCCCCATCCTCATGTTGTACTAAAAGACAGTAGGCACACAATTCCTTTGGCCCTCTCAGTCTGTTTCACCATGCTTGGCTTCAGCAACACCCTGTTTCCATTCTGGGAAGCCATGTCTCCCGACAGCTAACCCTAACTTGGGTCTTAACCCTAATTTTCTCTTTGGACTGAAACATTTCCCTGTCCACATGGTGTACTCACTGGCAGTATGTTATACTCCGGATGGCCTACTCAGTCTGTTTTACCAATCTAGGCTTCGCCAAAACCCTGGTTACATCCTGGGAAGCCAAGTCTCCCCAACCCTAACCCTAATTTGAGTCTCAACCCTCATTTCCTTTTTGGACTGAAACATACCGCCGTCCACAGAGTGTACCAAATGTCAGTATGGAAGACATCTTGATGTCCCACTCAGTCTGATTCAGCAAGTTAGGCTTCACCAAGGACCCGTTTCCAACCTGGGAAGCCACATCTCCCCAACCCTAACCCTAACTTGAGACTTAACCTGATTTTCTTGTTGAACTGTAACAACCCCCCATCCTCATGTTCTACTAAAAGACAGTAGGCACACAATTCCTTTTACCCTCTCAGTCTGTTTCACCATGCTTGGCTTCAGCAACACCCTGTTTCCATTCTGGGAAGCCATGTCTCCTGACAGCTAACCCTAACTTGGGTCTTAACCCTAATTTTCTCTTTGGACTGAAACATTTCCCTGTCAACATGGTGTACTCACTGGCAGTATGTTATACTCCGGATGGCCTACTCAGTCTGTTTTACCAATCTAGGCTTCGCCAAAACCCTGGTTACATCCTGGGAAGCCAAGTCTCCCCAACCCTAACCCTAATTTGAGTCTCAGGCCTCATTTCCTTTTGGGACTGAAACATACCGCCGTCCACAGAGTGTACCAAATGTCAGTATGGAAGACATCTTGATGTCCCACTCAGTCTGATTCAGCAAGTTAGGCTTCACCAAGGACCCGTTTCCAACCTGGCAAGCCACGTCTCCCCAACCCTAACCCTAACTTGAGACTTAACCTGATTTTCTTGTGCAAATGTAACAAACCCCCATCCTCATGTTGTACTAAAAGACAGTAGGCACACAATTCCTTTGGCCCTCTCAGTCTGTTTCACCATGCTTGGCTTCAGCAACACCCTGTTTCCATTCTGGGAAGCCATGTCTCCTGACAGCTAACCCTAACTTGGGTCTTAACCCTAATTTTCTCTTTGGACTGAAACATTTCCCTGTCCACATGGTGTACTAACTGGCAGTATGTTATACTCCGGATGGCCTACTCAGTCTGTTTTACCAATCTAGGCTTCGCCAAAACCCTGGTTACATCCTGGGAAGCCAAGTCTCCCCAACCCTAACCCTAATTTGAGTCTCAGGCCTAATTTCCTTTTTGGACTGAAACATACTGCGGTCCACAGAGTGTACAAAATGTAAGTATGGAAGACATCTTGATGCCCCACTCAGTCTGATTCAGGAAGTTAAGCTTCACCAAGGACCCGTTTCCAACCTGGGAAGCCACATCTCCCCAACCCTAACCCTAACTTGAGACTTAACCTGATTTTCTTGTGCAAATGTAACAACCCCCCATCCTCATGTTGTACTAAAAGACAGTAGGCACACAATTCCTTTGGCCCTCTCAGTCTGTTTCACCATGCTTGGCTTCAGCAACACCCTGTTTCCATTCTGGGAAGCCATGTCTCCTGACAGCTAACCCTAACTTGGGTTTTAACCCTAATTTTCTCTTTGGACTGAAACATTTCCCTGTCCACATGGTGTACTAACTGGCAGTATGTTATACTCCTGAATGCCTACTCAGTCTGTTTTACCAATCTAGGCTTCGCCAAAACCCTGGTTACATCCTGGGAAGCCAAGTCTCCCCAACCCTAACCCTAATTTGAGTCTCAGGCCTCATTTCCTTTTGGGACTGAAACATACCGCCGTCCACAGAGTGTACCAAATGTCAGTATGGAAGACATCTTGATGTCCCACTCAGTCTGATTCAGCAAGTTAGGCTTCACCAAGGACCCGTTTCCAACCTGGGAAGCCACATCTCCCCAACCCTAACCCTAACTTGAGACTTAACCTGATTTTCTTGTGCAAATGTAACAAACCCCCATCCTCATGTTGTACTAAAAGACAGTAGGCACACAATTCCTTTGGCCCTCTCAGTCTGTTTCACCATGCTTGGCTTCAGCAACACCCTGTTTCCATTCTGGGAAGCCATGTCTCCCGACAGCTAACCCTAACTTGGGTCTTAACCCTAATTTTCTCTTTGGACTGAAACATTTCCCTGTCCACATGGTGTACTCACTGGCAGTATGTTATACTCCGGATGGCCTACTCAGTCTGTTTTACCAATCTAGGCTTCGCCAAAACCCTGGTTACATCCTGGGAAGCCAAGTCTCCCCAACCCTAACCCTAATTTGAGTCTCAACCCTCATTTCCTTTTTGGACTGAAACATACCGCCGTCCACAGAGTGTACCAAATGTCAGTATGGAAGACATCTTGATGTCCCACTCAGTCTGATTCAGCAAGTTAGGCTTCACCAAGGACCCGTTTCCAACCTGGGAAGCCACATCTCCCCAACCCTAACCCTAACTTGAGACTTAACCTGATTTTCTTGTTGAACTGTAACAACCCCCCATCCTCATGTTCTACTAAAAGACAGTAGGCACACAATTCCTTTTACCCTCTCAGTCTGTTTCACCATGCTTGGCTTCAGCAACACCCTGTTTCCATTCTGGGAAGCCATGTCTCCTGACAGCTAACCCTAACTTGGGTCTTAACCCTAATTTTCTCTTTGGACTGAAACATTTCCCTGTCAACATGGTGTACTCACTGGCAGTATGTTATACTCCGGATGGCCTACTCAGTCTGTTTTACCAATCTAGGCTTCGCCAAAACCCTGGTTACATCCTGGGAAGCCAAGTCTCCCCAACCCTAACCCTAATTTGAGTCTCAGGCCTCATTTCCTTTTGGGACTGAAACATACCGCCGTCCACAGAGTGTACCAAATGTCAGTATGGAAGACATCTTGATGTCCCACTCAGTCTGATTCAGCAAGTTAGGCTTCACCAAGGACCCGTTTCCAACCTGGCAAGCCACGTCTCCCCAACCCTAACCCTAACTTGAGACTTAACCTGATTTTCTTGTGCAAATGTAACAAACCCCCATCCTCATGTTGTACTAAAAGACAGTAGGCACACAATTCCTTTGGCCCTCTCAGTCTGTTTCACCATGCTTGGCTTCAGCAACACCCTGTTTCCATTCTGGGAAGCCATGTCTCCTGACAGCTAACCCTAACTTGGGTCTTAACCCTAATTTTCTCTTTGGACTGAAACATTTCCCTGTCCACATGGTGTACTAACTGGCAGTATGTTATACTCCGGATGGCCTACTCAGTCTGTTTTACCAATCTAGGCTTCGCCAAAACCCTGGTTACATCCTGGGAAGCCAAGTCTCCCCAACCCTAACCCTAATTTGAGTCTCAGGCCTAATTTCCTTTTTGGACTGAAACATACTGCGGTCCACAGAGTGTACAAAATGTAAGTATGGAAGACATCTTGATGCCCCACTCAGTCTGATTCAGGAAGTTAAGCTTCACCAAGGACCCGTTTCCAACCTGGGAAGCCACATCTCCCCAACCCTAACCCTAACTTGAGACTTAACCTGATTTTCTTGTGCAAATGTAACAACCCCCCATCCTCATGTTGTACTAAAAGACAGTAGGCACACAATTCCTTTGGCCCTCTCAGTCTGTTTCACCATGCTTGGCTTCAGCAACACCCTGTTTCCATTCTGGGAAGCCATGTCTCCTGACAGCTAACCCTAACTTGGGTTTTAACCCTAATTTTCTCTTTGGACTGAAACATTTCCCTGTCCACATGGTGTACTAACTGGCAGTATGTTATACTCCTGAATGCCTACTCAGTCTGTTTTACCAATCTAGGCTTCACCAAAACCCTGGTTACATCCTGGGAAGCCAAGTCTCCCCAACCCTAACCCTAATTTGAGTCTCAGGCCTCATTTCCTTTTGGGACTGAAACGTACTGCGGTCCACAGAGTGTACCAAATGTAAGTATGGAAGACATCTTGATGCCCCACTCAGTCTGATTCAGCAAGTTAGGCTTCACCAAGGACCCGTTTCCAACCTGGCAAGCCACATCTCCCCAACCCTAACCCTAACTTGAGACTTTACCTGATTTTCTTGTTGAAATGTAACAACCCCCCATCCTCATGTTCTACTAAAAGACGGTAGGCACACAATTCATTTTGCCCTCTCAGTCTGTTTCACCATGCTTGGCTTCAGCAACACCCTGTTTCCATTCTGGGAGGCCATGTCTCCTGACCGCTAACCCTAACTTGGGTCTTAACCCTAATTTTTTCTTTGGACTGAAACATTTCCCTGTCCACATGATGTACTAACTGGCAGTATGTTATACTCCTGAATGCCTACTCAGTCTGTTTTACAAATCTAGGCTTCGCCAAAACCCTGGTTACATCCTGGGAAGCCAAGTCTCCCCAACCCTAACCCTAATTTGAGTCTCAGGCCTCATTTCCTTTTTGGACTGAAACATACCGCCGTCCACAGAGTGTACCAAATGTCAGTATGGAAGACATCTTGATGTCCCACTCAGTCTGATTCAGCAAGTTAGGCTTCACCAAGGACCCGTTTCCAACCTGGGAAGCCACATCTCCCCAACCCTAACCCTAACTTGAGACTTAACCTGATTTTCTTGTTGAACTGTAACAACCCCCCATCCTCATGTTGTACTAAAAGACAGTAGGCACACAATTCCTTTTACCCTCTCAGTCTGTTTCACCATGCTTGGCTTCAGCAACACCCTGTTTCCATTCTGGGAAGCCATGTCTCCTGACAGCTAACCCTAACTTGGGTCTTAACCCTAATTTTCTCTTTGGACTGAAACATTTCCCTGTCAACATGGTGTACTCACTGGCAGTATGTTATACTCCGGATGGCCTACTCAGTCTGTTTTACCAATCTAGGCTTCGCCAAAACCCTGGTTACATCCTGGGAAGCCAAGTCTCCCCAACCCTAACCCTAATTTGAGTCTCAGGCCTCATTTCCTTTTGGGACTGAAACATACCGCCGTCCACAGAGTGTACCAAATGTCAGTATGGAAGACATCTTGATGTCCCACTCAGTCTGATTCAGCAAGTTAGGCTTCACCAAGGACCCGTTTCCAACCTGGCAAGCCACGTCTCCCCAACCCTAACCCTAACTTGAGACTTAACCTGATTTTCTTGTGCAAATGTAACAAACCCCCATCCTCATGTTGTACTAAAAGACAGTAGGCACACAATTCCTTTGGCCCTCTCAGTCTGTTTCACCATGCTTGGCTTCAGCAACACCCTGTTTCCATTCTGGGAAGCCATGTCTCCTGACAGCTAACCCTAACTTGGGTCTTAACCCTAATTTTCTCTTTGGACTGAAACATTTCCCTGTCCACATGGTGTACTAACTGGCAGTATGTTATACTCCGGATGGCCTACTCAGTCTGTTTTACCAATCTAGGCTTCGCCAAAACCCTGGTTACATCCTGGGAAGCCAAGTCTCCCCAACCCTAACCCTAATTTGAGTCTCAGGCCTAATTTCCTTTTTGGACTGAAACATACTGCGGTCCACAGAGTGTACAAAATGTAAGTATGGAAGACATCTTGATGCCCCACTCAGTCTGATTCAGGAAGTTAAGCTTCACCAAGGACCCGTTTCCAACCTGGGAAGCCACATCTCCCCAACCCTAACCCTAACTTGAGACTTAACCTGATTTTCTTGTGCAAATGTAACAACCCCCCATCCTCATGTTGTACTAAAAGACAGTAGGCACACAATTCCTTTGGCCCTCTCAGTCTGTTTCACCATGCTTGGCTTCAGCAACACCCTGTTTCCATTCTGGGAAGCCATGTCTCCTGACAGCTAACCCTAACTTGGGTCTTAACCCTAATTTTCTCTTTGGACTGAAACATTTCCCTGTCCACATGGTGTACTAACTGGCAGTATGTTATACTCCTGAATGCCTACTCAGTCTGTTTTACCAATCTAGGCTTCACCAAAACCCTGGTTACATCCTGGGAAGCCAAGTCTCCCCAACCCTAACCCTAATTTGAGTCTCAGGCCTCATTTCCTTTTGGGACTGAAACGTACTGCGGTCCACAGAGTGTACCAAATGTAAGTATGGAAGACATCTTGATGCCCCACTCAGTCTGATTCAGCAAGTTAGGCTTCACCAAGGACCCGTTTCCAACCTGGGAAGCCACATCTCCCCAACCCTAACCCTAACTTGATACTTTACCTGATTTTCTTGTTGAAATGTAACAACCCCCCATCCTCATGTTGTACTAAAAGACAGTAGGCACACAATTCATTTTGCCCTCTCAGTCTGTTTCACCATGCTTGGCTTCAGCAACACCCTGTTTCCATTCTGGAAAGCCATGTCTCCTGACAGCTAACCCTAACTTTGGTCTTAACACTAATTTTCTCTTTGGACTGAAACATTTCCCTGTCCACATGGTGTACTAACTGGCAGTATGTTATACTCCTGAATGCCTACGCAGTCTGTTTTACCAATCTAGGCTTCACCAAAACCCTGGTTACATCCTGGGAAGCCAAGTCTCCCCAACCCTAACCCTAATTTGAGTCTCAACCCTCATTTCCTTTTTGGACTGAAACATACTGCGGTCCACAGAGTGTGCCAAATGTAAGTATGGAAGACATCTTGATGCCCCACTCAGTCTGATTCAGGAAGTTAAGCTTCACCAAGGACCCGTTTCCAACCTGGGAAGCCACATCTCCCCAACCCTAACCCTAACTTGAGACTTAACCTTATTTTCTTGTGCAAATGTAACAAACCCCCATCCTCATGTTGTACTAAAATCCAGTAGGCACACAATTCCTTTGGCCCTCTCAGTCTGTTTCACCATGCTTGGCTTCAGCAACACCCTGTTTCCATTCTGGGAAGCCATGTCTCCTGACAGCTAACCCTAACTTGGGTCTTAACCCTAATTTTCTCTTTGGACTGAAACATTTCCCTGTCCACATGGTGTACTAACTGGCAGTATGTTATACTACGGATGGCCTACTCAGTCTGTTTTACCAATCTAGGCTTCGCCAAAACCCTGGTTACATCCTGGGAAGCCAAGTCTCCCCAACCCTAACCCTAATTTGTGTCTCAGGCCTCATTTCCTTTTTGGACTGAAACATACCGCCGTCCACAGAGTGTACCAAATGTCAGTATGGAAGACATCTTGATGTCCCACTCAGTCTGATTCAGCAAGTTAGGCTTCACCAAGGACCCGTTTCCAACCTGGAAAGCCACATCTCCCCAACCCTAACCCTAACTTGAGACTTAACCTGATTTTCTTGTGCAAATGTAACAAACCCCCATCCTCATGTTGTACTAAAAGACAGTAGGCACACAATTCCTTTTGCCCTCTCAGTCTGTTTCACCATGCTTGGCTTCAGCAACACCCTGTTTCCATTCTGGGAAGCCATGTCTCCTGACAGCTAACCCTAACTTGGGTCTTAACCCTAATTTTCTCTTTGGACTGAAACATTTCCCTGTCCACATGGTGTACTAACTGGCAGTATGTTATACTACGGATGGCCTACTCAGTCTGTTTTACCAATCTAGGCTTCGCCAAAACCCTGGTTACATCCTGGGAAGCCAAGTCTCCCCAACCCTAACCCTAATTTGTGTCTCAGGCCTCATTTCCTTTTTGGACTGAAACATACCGCCGTCCACAGAGTGTACCAAATGTCAGTATGGAAGACATCTTGATGTCCCACTCAGTCTGATTCAGCAAGTTAGGCTTCACCAAGGACCCGTTTCCAACCTGGAAAGCCACATCTCCCCAACCCTAACCCTAACTTGAGACTTAACCTGATTTTCTTGTGCAAATGTAACAAACCCCCATCCTCATGTTGTACTAAAAGACAGTAGGCACACAATTCCTTTTGCCCTCTCAGTCTGTTTCACCATGCTTGGCTTCAGCAACACCCTGTTTCCATTCTGGGAAGCCATGTCTCCTGACAGCTAACCCTAACTTGGGTCTTAACCCTAATTTTCTCTTTGGACTGAAACATTTCCCTGTCCACATGGTGTACTAACTGGCAGTATGTTATACTCCGGATGGCCTACTCAGTCTGTTTTACCAATCTAGGCTTCGCCAAAACCCTGGTTACATCCTGGGAAGCCAAGTCTCCCCAACCCTAACCCTAATTTGAGTCTCAGGCCTAATTTCCTTTTTGGACTGAAACATACTGCGGTCCACAGAGTGTACAAAATGTAAGTATGGAAGACATCTTGATGCCCCACTCAGTCTGATTCAGGAAGTTAAGCTTCACCAAGGACCCGTTTCCAACCTGGGAAGCCACATCTCCCCAACCCTAACCCTAACTTGAGACTTAACCTGATTTTCTTGTGCAAATGTAACAACCCCCCATCCTCATGTTGTACTAAAAGACAGTAGGCACACAATTCCTTTGGCCCTCTCAGTCTGTTTCACCATGCTTGGCTTCAGCAACACCCTGTTTCCATTCTGGGAAGCCATGTCTCCTGACACCTAACCCTAACTTGGGTCTTAACCCTAATTTTCTCTTTGGACTGAAACATTTCCCTGTCCACATGGTGTACTAACTGGCAGTATGTTATACTCCTGAATGCCTACTCAGTCTGTTTTACCAATCTAGGCTTCACCAAAACCCTGGTTACATCCTGGGAAGCCAAGTCTCCCCAACCCTAACCCTAATTTGAGTCTCAGGCCTCATTTCCTTTTTGGACTGAAACATACCGCCGTCCACAGAGTGTACCAAATGTCAGTATGGAAGACATCTTGATGTCCCACTCAGTCTGATTCAGCAAGTTAGGCTTCACCAAGGACCCGTTTCCAACCTGGGAAGCCACATCTCCCCAACCCTAACCCTAACTTGAGACTTAACCTGATTTTCTTGTTGAACTGTAACAACCCCCCATCCTCATGTTCTACTAAAAGACAGTAGGCACACAATTCCTTTTACCCTCTCAGTCTGTTTCACCATGCTTGGCTTCAGCAACACCCTGTTTCCATTCTGGGAAGCCATGTCTCCTGACAGCTAACCCTAACTTGGGTCTTAACCCTAATTTTCTCTTTGGACTGAAACATTTCCCTGTCAACATGGTGTACTCACTGGCAGTATGTTATACTCCGGATGGCCTACTCAGTCTGTTTTACCAATCTAGGCTTCGCCAAAACCCTGGTTACATCCTGGGAAGCCAAATCTCCCCAACCCTAACCCTAATTTGAGTCTCAACCCTCATTTCCTTTTTGGACTGAAACATACCGCCGTCCACAGAGTGTACCAAATGTAAGTATGGAAGACATCTTGATGCCCCACTCAGTCTGATTCAGCAAGTTAGGCTTCACCAAGGACCCGTTTCCAACCTGGGAAGCCACATCTCCCCAACCCTAACCCTAACTTGAGACTTAACCTGATTTTCTTGTGCAAATGTAACAAACCCCCATCCTCATGTTGTACTAAAAGACAGTAGGCACACAATTCCTTTTACCCTCTCAGTCTGTTTCACCATGCTTGGCTTCAGCAACACCCTGTTTCCATTCTGGGAAGCCATGTCCCCTGACAGCTAACCCTAACTTGGGTCTTAACCCTAATTTTCTCTTTGGACTGAAACATTTCCCTGTCCACATGGTGTACTAACTGGCATAATGTTATACTCCTGAATGCCTACTCAGTCTGTTTTACCAATCTAGGCTTCACCAAAACCCCGGTTACATCCTGGGAAGCCAAGTCTCCCCAACCCTAACCCTAATTTGAGTCTCAGGCCTCATTTCCTTTTGGGACTGAAACGTACTGCTGTCCACAGAGTGTACCAAATGTAAGTATGGAAGACATCTTGATGCCCCACTCAGTCTGATTCAGCAAGTTAGGCTTCACCAAGGACCCGTTTCCAACCTGGGAAGCCACATCTCCCCAACCCTAACCCTAACTTGAGACTTTACCTGATTTTCTTGTTGAAATGTAACAACCCCCCATCCTCATGTTCTACTAAAAGACAGTAGGCACACAATTCATTTTGCCCTCTCAGTCTGTTTCACCATGCTTGGCTTCAGCAACACCCTGTTTCCATTCTGGGAGGCCATGTCTCCTGACCGCTAACCCTAAGTTGGGTCTTAACCCTAATTTTTTCTTTGGACTGAAACATTTCCCTGTCCACATGGTGTACTAACTGGCAGTATGTTATACTCCGGATGGCCTACTCAGTCTGTTTTACCAATCTAGGCTTCGCCAAAACCCTGGTTACATCCTGGGAAGCCAAGTCTCCCCAACCCTAACCCTAATTTGAGTCTCAGGCCTCATTTCCTTTTTGGACTGAAACATACCGCCCTCCAGAGAGTGTACCAAATGTCAGTATGGAAGACATCTTGATGTCCCACTCAGTCTGATTCAGCAAGTTAGGCTTCACCAAGGACCCGTTTCCAACCTGGGAAACCACATCTCCCCAACCCTAACCCTAACTTGATACTGTACCTGATTTTCTTGTTGAAATGTAACAACCCCCCATCCTCATGTTCTACTAAAAGACAGTAGGCACACAATTCATTTTGCCCTCTCAGTCTGTTTCACCATGCTTGGCTTCAGCAACACCCTGTTTCCATTCTGGGAGGCCATGTCTCCTGACCGCTAACCCTAACTTGGATCTTAACCCTAATTTTTTCTTTGGACTGAAACATTTCCCTGTCCACATGGTGTACGAACTGGCAGTATGTTATACTACGGATGGCCTACTCAGTCTGTTTTACAAATCTAGGCTTCGCCAAAACCCTGGTTACATCCTGGGAAGCCAAGTCTCCCCAACCCTAACCCTAATTTGAGTCTCAGGCCTAATTTCCTTTTGGGACTGAAACATACCGCCGTCCACAGAGTGTACCAAATGTCAGTATGGAAGACATCTTGATGTCCCACTCAGTCTGATTCAGCAAGTTAGGCTTCACCAAGGACCCGTTTCCAACCTGGGAAGCCACATCTCCCCAACCCTAACCCTAACTTGAGACTTAACCTGATTTTCTTGTGCAAATGTAACAAACCCCCATCCTCATGTTGTACTAAAAGACAGTAGGCACACAATTCCTTTGGCCCTCTCAGTCTGTTTCACCATGCTTGGCTTCAGCAACACCCTGTTTCCATTCTGGAAAGCCATGTCTCCTGACAGCTAACCCTAACTTGGGTCTTAACCCTAATTTTCTCTTTGGACTGAAACATTTCCCTGTCCACATGGTGTACTAACTGGCAGTATGTTATACTCCTGAATGCCTACGCAGTCTGTTTTACCAATCTAGGCTTCACCAAAACCCTGGTTACATCCTGGGAAGCCAAGTCTCCCCAACCCTAACCCTAATTTGAGTCTCAACCCTCATTTCCTTTTGGGACTGAAACATACCGCCGTCCACAGAGTGTCCCAAATGTCAGTATGGAAGACATCTTGATGTCCCACTCAGTCTGATTCAGCAAGTTAGGCTTCACCAAGGACCCGTTTCCAACCTGGCAAGCCACATCTCCCCAACCCTAACCCTAACTTGAGACTTTACCTGATTTTCTTGTGCAAATGTAACAAACCCCCATCCTCATGTTGTACTAAAAGACAGTAGGTACACAATTCCTTTGGCCCTCTCAGTCTGTTTCACCATGCTTGGCTTCAGCAACACCCTGTTTCCATTCTGGGAGGCCATGTCTCCTGACAGCTAACCCTAACTTGGGTCTTAACCCAAATTTTCTCTTTGGACTGAAACATTTCCCTGTCCACATGGTGTACTAACTGGCAGTATGTTATACTCCTGAATGCCTACTCAGTCTGTTTTACCAATCTAGGCTTCACCAAAACCCTGGTTACATCCTGGGAAGCCAAGTCTCCCCAACCCTAACCCTAATTTGAGTCTCAACCCTCATTTCCTTTTTGGATTGAAACATACCGCCGTCCACAGAGTGTACCAAATGTAAGTATGGAAGACATCTTGATGCCCCACTCAGTCTGATTCAGCAAGTTAGGCTTCACCAAGGACCCGTTTCCAACCTGGGAAGCCACATCTCCCCAACCCTAACCCTAACTTGAGACTTTACCTGATTTTCTTGTTGAAATGTAACAACCCCCCATCCTCATGTTCTACTAAAAGACAGTAGGCACACAATTCCTTTTCCCCTCTCATTCTGTTTCACCATGCTTGGCTTCAGCAACACCCTGTTTCCATTCTGGGAGGCCATGTCTCTTGACCGCTAACCCTAAGTTGGGTCTTAACCCTAATTTTTTCTTTGGACTGAAACATTTCCCTGTCCACATGGTGTACTAACTGGCAGTATGTTATACTCTGGATGGCCTACTCAGTCTGTTTTACCAATCTAGGCTTCGCCAAAACCCTGGTTACATCCTGGGAAGCCAAGTCTCCCCAACCCTAACCCTAATTTGAGTCTCAGGCCTAATTTCCTTTTTGGACTGAAACATACCGCCCTCCAGAGAGTGTACCAAATGTCAGTATGGAAGACATCTTGATGTCCCACTCAGTCTGATTCAGCAAGTTAGGCTTCACCAAGGACCCGTTTCCAACCTGGGAAGCCACATCTCCCCAACCCTAACCCTAACTTGAGACTTAACCTGATTTTCTTGTGCAAATGTAACAAACCCCCATCCTCATGTTGTACTAAAAGACAGTAGGCACACAATTCCTTTGGCCCTCTCAGTCTGTTTCACCATGCTTGGCTTCAGCAACACCCTGTTTCCATTCTGGGAAGCCATGTCTCCTGACAGCTAACCCTAACTTGGGTCTTAACCCTAATTTTCTCTTTGGACTGAAACATTTCCCTGTCCACATGGTGTACTAACTGGCAGTATGTTATACTCCTGAATGCCTACTCAGTCTGTTTTACCAATCTAGGCTTCACCAAAACCCCGGTTACATCCTGGGAAGCCAAGTCTCCCCAACCCTAACCCTAATTTGAGTCTCAGGCCTCATTTCCTTTTGGGACTGAAACGTACTGCTGTCCACAGAGTGTACCAAATGTAAGTATGGAAGACATCTTGATGCCCCACTCAGTCTGATTCAGCAAGTTAGGCTTCACCAAGGACCCGTTTCCAACCTGGGAAGCCACATCTCCCCAACCCTAACCCTAACTTGAGACTTTACCTGATTTTCTTGTTGAAATGTAACAACCCCCCATCCTCATGTTCTACTAAAAGACAGTAGGCACACAATTCATTTTGCCCTCTCAGTCTGTTTCACCATGCTTGGCTTCAGCAACACCCTGTTTCCATTCTGGGAGGCCATGTCTCCTGACCGCTAACCCTAAGTTGGGTCTTAACCCTAATTTTTTCTTTGGACTGAAACATTTCCCTGTCCACATGGTGTACTAACTGGCAGTATGTTATACTCCGGATGGCCTACTCAGTCTGTTTTACCAATCTAGGCTTCGCCAAAACCCTGGTTACATCCTGGGAAGCCAAGTCTCCCCAACCCTAACCCTAATTTGAGTCTCAGGCCTCATTTCCTTTTTGGACTGAAACATACCGCCCTCCAGAGAGTGTACCAAATGTCAGTATGGAAGACATCTTGATGTCCCACTCAGTCTGATTCAGCAAGTTAGGCTTCACCAAGGACCCGTTTCCAACCTGGGAAACCACATCTCCCCAACCCTAACCCTAACTTGATACTGTACCTGATTTTCTTGTTGAAATGTAACAACCCCCCATCCTCATGTTCTACTAAAAGACAGTAGGCACACAATTCATTTTGCCCTCTCAGTCTGTTTCACCATGCTTGGCTTCAGCAACACCCTGTTTCCATTCTGGGAGGCCATGTCTCCTGACCGCTAACCCTAACTTGGATCTTAACCCTAATTTTTTCTTTGGACTGAAACATTTCCCTGTCCACATGGTGTACGAACTGGCAGTATGTTATACTACGGATGGCCTACTCAGTCTGTTTTACAAATCTAGGCTTCGCCAAAACCCTGGTTACATCCTGGGAAGCCAAGTCTCCCCAACCCTAACCCTAATTTGAGTCTCAGGCCTAATTTCCTTTTGGGACTGAAACATACCGCCGTCCACAGAGTGTACCAAATGTCAGTATGGAAGACATCTTGATGTCCCACTCAGTCTGATTCAGCAAGTTAGGCTTCACCAAGGACCCGTTTCCAACCTGGGAAGCCACATCTCCCCAACCCTAACCCTAACTTGAGACTTAACCTGATTTTCTTGTGCAAATGTAACAAACCCCCATCCTCATGTTGTACTAAAAGACAGTAGGCACACAATTCCTTTGGCCCTCTCAGTCTGTTTCACCATGCTTGGCTTCAGCAACACCCTGTTTCCATTCTGGAAAGCCATGTCTCCTGACAGCTAACCCTAACTTGGGTCTTAACCCTAATTTTCTCTTTGGACTGAAACATTTCCCTGTCCACATGGTGTACTAACTGGCAGTATGTTATACTCCTGAATGCCTACGCAGTCTGTTTTACCAATCTAGGCTTCACCAAAACCCTGGTTACATCCTGGGAAGCCAAGTCTCCCCAACCCTAACCCTAATTTGAGTCTCAACCCTCATTTCCTTTTGGGACTGAAACATACCGCCGTCCACAGAGTGTCCCAAATGTCAGTATGGAAGACATCTTGATGTCCCACTCAGTCTGATTCAGCAAGTTAGGCTTCACCAAGGACCCGTTTCCAACCTGGCAAGCCACATCTCCCCAACCCTAACCCTAACTTGAGACTTTACCTGATTTTCTTGTGCAAATGTAACAAACCCCCATCCTCATGTTGTACTAAAAGACAGTAGGTACACAATTCCTTTGGCCCTCTCAGTCTGTTTCACCATGCTTGGCTTCAGCAACACCCTGTTTCCATTCTGGGAGGCCATGTCTCCTGACAGCTAACCCTAACTTGGGTCTTAACCCAAATTTTCTCTTTGGACTGAAACATTTCCCTGTCCACATGGTGTACTAACTGGCAGTATGTTATACTCCTGAATGCCTACTCAGTCTGTTTTACCAATCTAGGCTTCACCAAAACCCTGGTTACATCCTGGGAAGCCAAGTCTCCCCAACCCTAACCCTAATTTGAGTCTCAACCCTCATTTCCTTTTTGGATTGAAACATACCGCCGTCCACAGAGTGTACCAAATGTAAGTATGGAAGACATCTTGATGCCCCACTCAGTCTGATTCAGCAAGTTAGGCTTCACCAAGGACCCGTTTCCAACCTGGGAAGCCACATCTCCCCAACCCTAACCCTAACTTGAGACTTTACCTGATTTTCTTGTTGAAATGTAACAACCCCCCATCCTCATGTTCTACTAAAAGACAGTAGGCACACAATTCCTTTTCCCCTCTCATTCTGTTTCACCATGCTTGGCTTCAGCAACACCCTGTTTCCATTCTGGGAGGCCATGTCTCTTGACCGCTAACCCTAAGTTGGGTCTTAACCCTAATTTTTTCTTTGGACTGAAACATTTCCCTGTCCACATGGTGTACTAACTGGCAGTATGTTATACTCTGGATGGCCTACTCAGTCTGTTTTACCAATCTAGGCTTCGCCAAAACCCTGGTTACATCCTGGGAAGCCAAGTCTCCCCAACCCTAACCCTAATTTGAGTCTCAGGCCTAATTTCCTTTTTGGACTGAAACATACCGCCCTCCAGAGAGTGTACCAAATGTCAGTATGGAAGACATCTTGATGTCCCACTCAGTCTGATTCAGCAAGTTAGGCTTCACCAAGGACCCGTTTCCAACCTGGGAAGCCACATCTCCCCAACCCTAACCCTAACTTGAGACTTAACCTGATTTTCTTGTGCAAATGTAACAAACCCCCATCCTCATGTTGTACTAAAAGACAGTAGGCACACAATTCCTTTGGCCCTCTCAGTCTGTTTCACCATGCTTGGCTTCAGCAACACCCTGTTTCCATTCTGGGAAGCCATGTCTCCTGACAGCTAACCCTAACTTGGGTCTTAACCCTAATTTTCTCTTTGGACTGAAACATTTTCCTGTCCACATGGTGTACTAACTGGCAGTATGTTATACTCCGGATGGCCTACTCAGTCTGTTTTACCAATCTAGGCTTCGCCAAAACCCTGGTTACATCATGGGAAGCCAAGTCTCCCCAACCCTAACCCTAATTTGAGTCTCAGGCCTCATTTCCTTTTTGGACTGAAACATACCGCCGTCCACAGAGTGTACCAAATGTCAGTATGGAAGACATCTTGATGTCCCCCTCAGTCTGATTCAGCAAGTTAGGCTTCACCAAGGACCCGTTTCCAACCTGGGAAGCCACATCTCCCCAACCCTAACCCTAACTTGAGATTTTACCTAATTTTCTTGTTGAAATGTAACAACCCCCCATCCTCATTTTCTACTAAAAGACAGTAGGCACACAATTCCTTTTGCCCTCTCAGTCTGTTTCACCATGCTTGGCTTCAGCAACACCCTGTTTCCATTCTGGGAGGCCATGTCTCCTGACCGCTAACCCTAACTTGGGTCTTAACCCTAATTTTTTCTTTGGACTGAAACATTTCCCTGTCCACATGGTGTACTAACTGGCAGTATGTTATACTACGGATGGCCTACTCAGTCTGTTTTACAAATCTAGGCTTCGCCAAAACCCTGGTTACATCCTGGGAAGCCAAGTCTCCCCAACCCTAACCCTAATTTTAGTCTCAGGCCTCATTTCCTTTTTGGACTGAAACATACCGCCGTCCACAGAGTGTACCAAATGTCAGTATGGAAGACATCTTGATGTCCCACTCAGTCTGATTCAGGAAGTTAAGCTTCACCAAGGACCCGTTTCCAACCTGGGAAGCCAAGTCTCCCCAACCCTAACCCTAATTTGAGTCTCAGGCCTCATTTCCTTTTGGGACTGAAACATACTGCGGTCCACAGAGTGTACCAAATGTAAGTATGGAAGACATCTTGATGCCCCACTCAGTCTGATTCAGCAAGTTAGGCTTCACCAAGGACCCGTTTCCAACCTGGGAAGCCACATCTCCCCAACCCTAACCCTAACTTGAGACTTTACCTGATTTTCTTGTTGAAATGTAACAACCCCCCATCCTCATGTTCTACTAAAAGACAGTAGGCACACAATTCATTTTGCCCTCTCAGTCTGTTTCACCATGCTTGGCTTCAGCAACACCCTGTTTCCATTCTGGGAGGCCATGTCTCCTGACCGCTAACCCTAAGTTGGGTCTTAACCCTAATTTTTTCTTTGGACTGAAACATTTCCCTGTCCACATGGTGTACTAACTGGCAGTATGTTATACCCCGGATGGCCTACTCAGTCTGTTTTACCAATCTAGGCTTCGCCAAAACCCTGGTTACATCCTGGGAAGCCAAGTCTCCCCAACCCTAACCCTAATTTGAGTCTCAGGCCTCATTTCCTTTTGGGACTGAAACATACCGCCGTCCACAGAGTGTACCAAATGTCAGTATGGAAGACATCTTGATGTCCCACTCAGTCTGATTCAGCAAGTTAGGCTTCACCAAGGACCCGTTTCCAACCTGGGAAGCCACATCTCCCCAACCCTAACCCTAACTTGAGACTTAACCTGATTTTCTTGTGCAAATGTAACAAACCCCCATCCTCATGTTGTACTAAAAGACAGTAGGCACACAATTCCTTTGGCCCTCTCAGTCTGTTTCACCATGCTTGGCTTCAGCAACACCCTGTTTCCATTCTGGGAAGCCATGTCTCCCGACAGCTAACCCTAACTTGGGTCTTAACCCTAATTTTCTCTTTGGACTGAAACATTTCCCTGTCCACATGGTGTACTCACTGGCAGTATGTTATACTCCGGATGGCCTACTCAGTCTGTTTTACCAATCTAGGCTTCGCCAAAACCCTGGTTACATCCTGGGAAGCCAAGTCTCCCCAACCCTAACCCTAATTTGAGTCTCAACCCTCATTTCCTTTTTGGACTGAAACATACCGCCGTCCACAGAGTGTACCAAATGTCAGTATGGAAGACATCTTGATGTCCCACTCAGTCTGATTCAGCAAGTTAGGCTTCACCAAGGACCCGTTTCCAACCTGGGAAGCCACATCTCCCCAACCCTAACCCTAACTTGAGACTTAACCTGATTTTCTTGTTGAACTGTAACAACCCCCCATCCTCATGTTCTACTAAAAGACAGTAGGCACACAATTCCTTTTACCCTCTCAGTCTGTTTCACCATGCTTGGCTTCAGCAACACCCTGTTTCCATTCTGGGAAGCCATGTCTCCTGACAGCTAACCCTAACTTGGGTCTTAACCCTAATTTTCTCTTTGGACTGAAACATTTCCCTGTCAACATGGTGTACTCACTGGCAGTATGTTATACTCCGGATGGCCTACTCAGTCTGTTTTACCAATCTAGGCTTCGCCAAAACCCTGGTTACATCCTGGGAAGCCAAGTCTCCCCAACCCTAACCCTAATTTGAGTCTCAGGCCTCATTTCCTTTTGGGACTGAAACATACCGCCGTCCACAGAGTGTACCAAATGTCAGTATGGAAGACATCTTGATGTCCCACTCAGTCTGATTCAGCAAGTTAGGCTTCACCAAGGACCCGTTTCCAACCTGGGAAGCCACATCTCCCCAACCCTAACCCTAACTTGAGACTTAACCTGATTTTCTTGTGCAAATGTAACAAACCCCCATCCTCATGTTGTACTAAAAGACAGTAGGCACACAATTCCTTTGGCCCTCTCAGTCTGTTTCACCATGCTTGGCTTCAGCAACACCCTGTTTCCATTCTGGGAAGCCATGTCTCCTGACAGCTAACCCTAACTTGGGTCTTAACCCTAATTTTCTCTTTGGACTGAAACATTTCCCTGTCCACATGGTGTACTAACTGGCAGTATGTTATACTCCGGATGGCCTACTCAGTCTGTTTTACCAATCTAGGCTTCGCCAAAACCCTGGTTACATCCTGGGAAGCCAAGTCTCCCCAACCCTAACCCTAATTTGAGTCTCAGGCCTAATTTCCTTTTTGGACTGAAACATACTGCGGTCCACAGAGTGTACAAAATGTAAGTATGGAAGACATCTTGATGCCCCACTCAGTCTGATTCAGGAAGTTAAGCTTCACCAAGGACCCGTTTCCAACCTGGGAAGCCACATCTCCCCAACCCTAACCCTAACTTGAGACTTAACCTGATTTTCTTGTGCAAATGTAACAACCCCCCATCCTCATGTTGTACTAAAAGACAGTAGGCACACAATTCCTTTGGCCCTCTCAGTCTGTTTCACCATGCTTGGCTTCAGCAACACCCTGTTTCCATTCTGGGAAGCCATGTCTCCTGACAGCTAACCCTAACTTGGGTTTTAACCCTAATTTTCTCTTTGGACTGAAACATTTCCCTGTCCACATGGTGTACTAACTGGCAGTATGTTATACTCCTGAATGCCTACTCAGTCTGTTTTACCAATCTAGGCTTCACCAAAACCCTGGTTACATCCTGGGAAGCCAAGTCTCCCCAACCCTAACCCTAATTTGAGTCTCAGGCCTCATTTCCTTTTGGGACTGAAACGTACTGCGGTCCACAGAGTGTACCAAATGTAAGTATGGAAGACATCTTGATGCCCCACTCAGTCTGATTCAGCAAGTTAGGCTTCACCAAGGACCCGTTTCCAACCTGGGAAGCCACATCTCCCCAACCCTAACCCTAACTTGAGACTTTACCTGATTTTCTTGTTGAAATGTAACAACCCCCCATCCTCATGTTCTACTAAAAGACGGTAGGCACACAATTCATTTTGCCCTCTCAGTCTGTTTCACCATGCTTGGCTTCAGCAACACCCTGTTTCCATTCTGGGAGGCCATGTCTCCTGACCGCTAACCCTAACTTGGGTCTTAACCCTAATTTTTTCTTTGGACTGAAACATTTCCCTGTCCACATGATGTACTAACTGGCAGTATGTTATACTCCTGAATGCCTACTCAGTCTGTTTTACAAATCTAGGCTTCGCCAAAACCCTGGTTACATCCTGGGAAGCCAAGTCTCCCCAACCCTAACCCTAATTTGAGTCTCAGGCCTCATTTCCTTTTTGGACTGAAACATACCGCCGTCCACAGAGTGTACCAAATGTCAGTATGGAAGACATCTTGATGTCCCACTCAGTCTGATTCAGCAAGTTAGGCTTCACCAAGGACCCGTTTCCAACCTGGGAAGCCACATCTCCCCAACCCTAACCCTAACTTGAGACTTAACCTGATTTTCTTGTTGAACTGTAACAACCCCCCATCCTCATGTTCTACTAAAAGACAGTAGGCACACAATTCCTTTTACCCTCTCAGTCTGTTTCACCATGCTTGGCTTCAGCAACACCCTGTTTCCATTCTGGGAAGCCATGTCTCCTGACAGCTAACCCTAACTTGGGTCTTAACCCTAATTTTCTCTTTGGACTGAAACATTTCCCTGTCAACATGGTGTACTCACTGGCAGTATGTTATACTCCGGATGGCCTACTCAGTCTGTTTTACCAATCTAGGCTTCGCCAAAACCCTGGTTACATCCTGGGAAGCCAAGTCTCCCCAACCCTAACCCTAATTTGAGTCTCAGGCCTCATTTCCTTTTGGGACTGAAACATACCGCCGTCCACAGAGTGTACCAAATGTCAGTATGGAAGACATCTTGATGTCCCACTCAGTCTGACTCAGCAAGTTAGGCTTCACCAAGGACCCGTTTCCAACCTGGCAAGCCACGTCTCCCCAACCCTAACCCTAACTTGAGACTTAACCTGATTTTCTTGTGCAAATGTAACAAACCCCCATCCTCATGTTGTACTAAAAGACAGTAGGCACACAATTCCTTTGGCCCTCTCAGTCTGTTTCACCATGCTTGGCTTCAGCAACACCCTGTTTCCATTCTGGGAAGCCATGTCTCCTGACAGCTAACCCTAACTTGGGTCTTAACCCTAATTTTCTCTTTGGACTGAAACATTTCCCTGTCCACATGGTGTACTAACTGGCAGTATGTTATACTCCGGATGGCCTACTCAGTCTGTTTTACCAATCTAGGCTTCGCCAAAACCCTGGTTACATCCTGGGAAGCCAAGTCTCCCCAACCCTAACCCTAATTTGAGTCTCAGGCCTAATTTCCTTTTTGGACTGAAACATACTGCGGTCCACAGAGTGTACAAAATGTAAGTATGGAAGACATCTTGATGCCCCACTCAGTCTGATTCAGGAAGTTAAGCTTCACCAAGGACCCGTTTCCAACCTGGGAAGCCACATCTCCCCAACCCTAACCCTAACTTGAGACTTAACCTGATTTTCTTGTGCAAATGTAACAACCCCCCATCCTCATGTTGTACTAAAAGACAGTAGGCACACAATTCCTTTGGCCCTCTCAGTCTGTTTCACCATGCTTGGCTTCAGCAACACCCTGTTTCCATTCTGGGAAGCCATGTCTCCTGACAGCTAACCCTAACTTGGGTCTTAACCCTAATTTTCTCTTTGGACTGAAACATTTCCCTGTCCACATGGTGTACTAACTGGCAGTATGTTATACTCCTGAATGCCTACTCAGTCTGTTTTACCAATCTAGGCTTCACCAAAACCCTGGTTACATCCTGGGAAGCCAAGTCTCCCCAACCCTAACCCTAATTTGAGTCTCAGGCCTCATTTCCTTTTGGGACTGAAACGTACTGCGGTCCACAGAGTGTACCAAATGTAAGTATGGAAGACATCTTGATGCCCCACTCAGTCTGATTCAGCAAGTTAGGCTTCACCAAGGACCCGTTTCCAACCTGGGAAGCCACATCTCCCCAACCCTAACCCTAACTTGATACTTTACCTGATTTTCTTGTTGAAATGTAACAACCCCCCATCCTCATGTTGTACTAAAAGACAGTAGGCACACAATTCATTTTGCCCTCTCAGTCTGTTTCACCATGCTTGGCTTCAGCAACACCCTGTTTCCATTCTGGAAAGCCATGTCTCCTGACAGCTAACCCTAACTTCTGTCTTAACACTAATTTTCTCTTTGGACTGAAACATTTCCCTGTCCACATGGTGTACTAACTGGCAGTATGTTATACTCCTGAATGCCTACGCAGTCTGTTTTACCAATCTAGGCTTCACCAAAACCCTGGTTACATCCTGGGAAGCCAAGTCTCCCCAACCCTAACCCTAATTTGAGTCTCAACCCTCATTTCCTTTTTGGACTGAAACATACTGCGGTCCACAGAGTGTGCCAAATGTAAGTATGGAAGACATCTTGATGCCCCACTCAGTCTGATTCAGGAAGTTAAGCTTCACCAAGGACCCGTTTCCAACCTGGGAAGCCACATCTCCCCAACCCTAACCCTAACTTGAGACTTAACCTTATTTTCTTGTGCAAATGTAACAAACCCCCATCCTCATGTTGTACTAAAATCCAGTAGGCACACAATTCCTTTGGCCCTCTCAGTCTGTTTCACCATGCTTGGCTTCAGCAACACCCTGTTTCCATTCTGGGAAGCCATGTCTCCTGACAGCTAACCCTAACTTGGGTCTTAACCCTAATTTTCTCTTTGGACTGAAACATTTCCCTGTCCACATGGTGTACTAACTGGCAGTATGTTATACTACGGATGGCCTACTCAGTCTGTTTTACCAATCTAGGCTTCGCCAAAACCCTGGTTACATCCTGGGAAGCCAAGTCTCCCCAACCCTAACCCTAATTTGTGTCTCAGGCCTCATTTCCTTTTTGGACTGAAACATACCGCCGTCCACAGAGTGTACCAAATGTCAGTATGGAAGACATCTTGATGTCCCACTCAGTCTGATTCAGCAAGTTAGGCTTCACCAAGGACCCGTTTCCAACCTGGAAAGCCACATCTCCCCAACCCTAACCCTAACTTGAGACTTAACCTGATTTTCTTGTGCAAATGTAACAAACCCCCATCCTCATGTTGTACTAAAAGACAGTAGGCACACAATTCCTTTTGCCCTCTCAGTCTGTTTCACCATGCTTGGCTTCAGCAACACCCTGTTTCCATTCTGGGAAGCCATGTCTCCTGACAGCTAACCCTAACTTGGGTCTTAACCCTAATTTTCTCTTTGGACTGAAACATTTCCCTGTCCACATGGTGTACTAACTGGCAGTATGTTATACTCCGGATGGCCTACTCAGTCTGTTTTACCAATCTAGGCTTCGCCAAAACCCTGGTTACATCCTGGGAAGCCAAGTCTCCCCAACCCTAACCCTAATTTGAGTCTCAGGCCTAATTTCCTTTTTGGACTGAAACATACTGCGGTCCACAGAGTGTACAAAATGTAAGTATGGAAGACATCTTGATGCCCCACTCAGTCTGATTCAGGAAGTTAAGCTTCACCAAGGACCCGTTTCCAACCTGGGAAGCCACATCTCCCCAACCCTAACCCTAACTTGAGACTTAACCTGATTTTCTTGTGCAAATGTAACAACCCCCCATCCTCATGTTGTACTAAAAGACAGTAGGCACACAATTCCTTTGGCCCTCTCAGTCTGTTTCACCATGCTTGGCTTCAGCAACACCCTGTTTCCATTCTGGGAAGCCATGTCTCCTGACACCTAACCCTAACTTGGGTCTTAACCCTAATTTTCTCTTTGGACTGAAACATTTCCCTGTCCACATGGTGTACTAACTGGCAGTATGTTATACTCCTGAATGCCTACTCAGTCTGTTTTACCAATCTAGGCTTCACCAAAACCCTGGTTACATCCTGGGAAGCCAAGTCTCCCCAACCCTAACCCTAATTTGAGTCTCAGGCCTCATTTCCTTTTTGGACTGAAACATACCGCCGTCCACAGAGTGTACCAAATGTCAGTATGGAAGACATCTTGATGTCCCACTCAGTCTGATTCAGCAAGTTAGGCTTCACCAAGGACCCGTTTCCAACCTGGGAAGCCACATCTCCCCAACCCTAACCCTAACTTGAGACTTAACCTGATTTTCTTGTTGAACTGTAACAACCCCCCATCCTCATGTTCTACTAAAAGACAGTAGGCACACAATTCCTTTTACCCTCTCAGTCTGTTTCACCATGCTTGGCTTCAGCAACACCCTGTTTCCATTCTGGGAAGCCATGTCTCCTGACAGCTAACCCTAACTTGGGTCTTAACCCTAATTTTCTCTTTGGACTGAAACATTTCCCTGTCAACATGGTGTACTCACTGGCAGTATGTTATACTCCGGATGGCCTACTCAGTCTGTTTTACCAATCTAGGCTTCGCCAAAACCCTGGTTACATCCTGGGAAGCCAAATCTCCCCAACCCTAACCCTAATTTGAGTCTCAACCCTCATTTCCTTTTTGGACTGAAACATACCGCCGTCCACAGAGTGTACCAAATGTAAGTATGGAAGACATCTTGATGCCCCACTCAGTCTGATTCAGCAAGTTAGGCTTCACCAAGGACCCGTTTCCAACCTGGGAAGCCACATCTCCCCAACCCTAACCCTAACTTGAGACTTAACCTGATTTTCTTGTGCAAATGTAACAAACCCCCATCCTCATGTTGTACTAAAAGACAGTAGGCACACAATTCCTTTTACCCTCTCAGTCTGTTTCACCATGCTTGGCTTCAGCAACACCCTGTTTCCATTCTGGGAAGCCATGTCCCCTGACAGCTAACCCTAACTTGGGTCTTAACCCTAATTTTCTCTTTGGACTGAAACATTTCCCTGTCCACATGGTGTACTAACTGGCAGAATGTTATACTCCTGAATGCCTACTCAGTCTGTTTTACCAATCTAGGCTTCACCAAAACCCCGGTTACATCCTGGGAAGCCAAGTCTCCCCAACCCTAACCCTAATTTGAGTCTCAGGCCTCATTTCCTTTTGGGACTGAAACGTACTGCTGTCCACAGAGTGTACCAAATGTAAGTATGGAAGACATCTTGATGCCCCACTCAGTCTGATTCAGCAAGTTAGGCTTCACCAAGGACCCGTTTCCAACCTGGCAAGCCACATCTCCCCAACCCTAACCCTAACTTGAGACTTTACCTGATTTTCTTGTTGAAATGTAACAACCCCCCATCCTCATGTTCTACTAAAAGACAGTAGGCACACAATTCATTTTGCCCTCTCAGTCTGTTTCACCATGCTTGGCTTCAGCAACACCCTGTTTCCATTCTGGGAGGCCATGTCTCCTGACCGCTAACCCTAAGTTGGGTCTTAACCCTAATTTTTTCTTTGGACTGAAACATTTCCCTGTCCACATGGTGTACTAACTGGCAGTATGTTATACTCCGGATGGCCTACTCAGTCTGTTTTACCAATCTAGGCTTCGCCAAAACCCTGGTTACATCCTGGGAAGCCAAGTCTCCCCAACCCTAACCCTAATTTGAGTCTCAGGCCTCATTTCCTTTTTGGACTGAAACATACCGCCCTCCAGAGAGTGTACCAAATGTCAGTATGGAAGACATCTTGATGTCCCACTCAGTCTGATTCAGCAAGTTAGGCTTCACCAAGGACCCGTTTCCAACCTGGGAAGCCACATCTCCCCAACCCTAACCCTAACTTGATACTGTACCTGATTTTCTTGTTGAAATGTAACAACCCCCCATCCTCATGTTCTACTAAAAGACAGTAGGCACACAATTCATTTTGCCCTCTCAGTCTGTTTCACCATGCTTGGCTTCAGCAACACCCTGTTTCCATTCTGGGAGGCCATGTCTCCTGACCGCTAACCCTAACTTGGATCTTAACCCTAATTTTTTCTTTGGACTGAAACATTTCCCTGTCCACATGGTGTACGAACTGGCAGTATGTTATACTACGGATGGCCTACTCAGTCTGTTTTACAAATCTAGGCTTCGCCAAAACCCTGGTTACATCCTGGGAAGCCAAGTCTCCCCAACCCTAACCCTAATTTGAGTCTCAGGCCTAATTTCCTTTTGGGACTGAAACATACCGCCGTCCACAGAGTGTACCAAATGTCAGTATGGAAGACATCTTGATGTCCCACTCAGTCTGATTCAGCAAGTTAGGCTTCACCAAGGACCCGTTTCCAACCTGGGAAGCCACATCTCCCCAACCCTAACCCTAACTTGAGACTTAACCTGATTTTCTTGTGCAAATGTAACAAACCCCCATCCTCATGTTGTACTAAAAGACAGTAGGCACACAATTCCTTTGGCCCTCTCAGTCTGTTTCACCATGCTTGGCTTCAGCAACACCCTGTTTCCATTCTGGAAAGCCATGTCTCCTGACAGCTAACCCTAACTTGGGTCTTAACCCTAATTTTCTCTTTGGACTGAAACATTTCCCTGTCCACATGGTGTACTAACTGGCAGTATGTTATACTCCTGAATGCCTACGCAGTCTGTTTTACCAATCTAGGCTTCACCAAAACCCTGGTTACATCCTGGGAAGCCAAGTCTCCCCAACCCTAACCCTAATTTGAGTCTCAACCCTCATTTCCTTTTGGGACTGAAACATACCGCCGTCCACAGAGTGTCCCAAATGTCAGTATGGAAGACATCTTGATGTCCCACTCAGTCTGATTCAGCAAGTTAGGCTTCACCAAGGACCCGTTTCCAACCTGGCAAGCCACATCTCCCCAACCCTAACCCTAACTTGAGACTTTACCTGATTTTCTTGTGCAAATGTAACAAACCCCCATCCTCATGTTGTACTAAAAGACAGTAGGTACACAATTCCTTTGGCCCTCTCAGTCTGTTTCACCATGCTTGGCTTCAGCAACACCCTGTTTCCATTCTGGGAGGCCATGTCTCCTGACAGCTAACCCTAACTTGGGTCTTAACCCAAATTTTCTCTTTGGACTGAAACATTTCCCTGTCCACATGGTGTACTAACTGGCAGTATGTTATACTCCTGAATGCCTACTCAGTCTGTTTTACCAATCTAGGCTTCACCAAAACCCTGGTTACATCCTGGGAAGCCAAGTCTCCCCAACCCTAACCCTAATTTGAGTCTCAACCCTCATTTCCTTTTTGGATTGAAACATACCGCCGTCCACAGAGTGTACCAAATGTAAGTATGGAAGACATCTTGATGCCCCACTCAGTCTGATTCAGCAAGTTAGGCTTCACCAAGGACCCGTTTCCAACCTGGGAAGCCACATCTCCCCAACCCTAACCCTAACTTGAGACTTTACCTGATTTTCTTGTTGAAATGTAACAACCCCCCATCCTCATGTTCTACTAAAAGACAGTAGGCACACAATTCCTTTTGCCCTCTCAGTCTGTTTCACCATGCTTGGCTTCAGCAACACCCTGTTTCCATTCTGGGAGGCCATGTCTCTTGACCGCTAACCCTAAGTTGGGTCTTAACCCTAATTTTTTCTTTGGACTGAAACATTTCCCTGTCCACATGGTGTACTAACTGGCAGTATGTTATACTCTGGATGGCCTACTCAGTCTGTTTTACCAATCTAGGCTTCGCCAAAACCCTGGTTACATCCTGGGAAGCCAAGTCTCCCCAACCCTAACCCTAATTTGAGTCTCAGGCCTAATTTCCTTTTTGGACTGAAACA
The DNA here is from genome assembly GCF_057233095.1 of Heloderma suspectum. Taxonomy (NCBI): domain Eukaryota; kingdom Metazoa; phylum Chordata; class Lepidosauria; order Squamata; family Helodermatidae; genus Heloderma; species Heloderma suspectum. Next base: position 150,484,564 of record NC_139461.1, read on the forward strand.
TACCGCCCTCCAGAGAGTGTACCAAATGTCAGTATGGAAGACATCTTGATGTCCCACTCAGTCTGATTCAGCAAGTTAGGCTTCACCAAGGACCCGTTTCCAACCTGGGAAGCCACATCTCCCCAACCCTAACCCTAACTTGAGACTTAACCTGATTTTCTTGTGCAAATGTAACAAACCCCCATTCTCATGTTGTACTAAAATCCAGTAGGCACACAATTCCTTTGGCCCTCTCAGTCTGTTTCACCATGCTTGGCTTCAGCAACACCCTGTTTCCATTCTGGGAAGCCATGTCTCCTGACAGCTAACCCTAACTTGGGTCTTAACCCTAATTTTTTCTTTGGACTGAAACATTTCCCTGTCCACATGGTGTACTAACTGGCAGTATGTTATACTACGGATGGCCTACTCAGTCTGTTTTACCAATCTAGGCTTCGCCAAAACCCTGGTTACATCCTGGGAAGCCAAGTCTCCCCAACCCTAACCCTAATTTGAGTCTCAGGCCTCATTTCCTTTTTGGACTGAAACATACCGCCGTCCACAGAGTGTACCAAATGTCAGTATGGAAGACATCTTGATGTCCCACTCAGTCTGATTCAGCAAATTAGGCTTCACCAAGGACCCGTTTCCAACCTGGGAAGCCACATCTCCCCAACCCTAACCCTAACTTGAGACTTAACCTGATTTTCTTGTGCAAATGTAACAAACCCCCATCCTCATGTTGTACTAAAAGACAGTAGGCACACAATTCCTTTGGCCCTCTCAGTCTGTTTCACCATGCTTGGCTTCAGCAACACCCTGTTTCCATTCTGGGAAGCCATGTCTCCTGACAGCTAACCCTAACTTGGGTCTTAACCCTAATTTTCTCTTTGGACTGAAACATTTCCCTGTCCACATGGTGTACTAACTGGCAGTATGTTATACTCCGGATGGCCTACTCAGTCTGTTTTACCAATCTAGGCTTCGCCAAAACCCTGGTTACATCATGGGAAGCCAAGTCTCCCCAACCCTAACCCTAATTTGAGTCTCAGGCCTCATTTCCTTTTTGGACTGAAACATACCGCCGTCCACAGAGTGTACCAAATGTCAGTATGGAAGACATCTTGATGTCCCCCTCAGTCTGATTCAGCAAGTTAGGCTTCACCAAGGACCCGTTTCCAACCTGGGAAGCCACATCTCCCCAACCCTAACCCTAACTTGAGATTTTACCTAATTTTCTTGTTGAAATGTAACAACCCCCCATCCTCATTTTCTACTAAAAGACAGAAGGCACACAATTCCTTTTGCCCTCTCAGTCTGTTTCACCATGCTTGGCTTCAGCAACACCCTGTTTCCATTCTGGGAGGCCATGTCTCCTGACCGCTAACCCTAACTTGGGTCTTAACCCTAATTTTTTCTTTGGACTGAAACATTTCCCTGTCCACATGGTGTACTAACTGGCAGTATGTTATACTACGGATGGCCTACTCAGTCTGTTTTACAAATCTAGGCTTCGCCAAAACCCTGGTTACATCCTGGGAAGCCAAGTCTCCCCAACCCTAACCCTAATTTTAGTCTCAGGCCTCATTTCCTTTTTGGACTGAAACATACCGCCGTCCACAGAGTGTACCAAATGTCAGTATGGAAGACATCTTGATGTCCCACTCAGTCTGATTCAGGAAGTTAAGCTTCACCAAGGACCCGTTTCCAACCTGGGAAGCCAAGTCTCCCCAACCCTAACCCTAATTTGAGTCTCAGGCCTCATTTCCTTTTGGGACTGAAACATACTGCGGTCCACAGAGTGTACCAAATGTAAGTATGGAAGACATCTTGATGCCCCACTCAGTCTGATTCAGCAAGTTAGGCTTCACCAAGGACCCGTTTCCAACCTGGGAAGCCACATCTCCCCAACCCTAACCCTAACTTGAGACTTTACCTGATTTTCTTGTTGAAATGTAACAACCCCCCATCCTCATGTTCTACTAAAAGACAGTAGGCACACAATTCCTTTTACCCTCTCAGTCTGTTTCACCATGCTTGGCTTCAGCAACACCCTGTTTCCATTCTGGGAGGCCATGTCTCCTGACCGCTAACCCTAAGTTGGGTCTTAACCCTAATTTTTTCTTTGGACTGAAACATTTCCCTGTCCACATGGTGTACTAACTGGCAGTATGTTATACCCCGGATGGCCTACTCAGTCTGTTTTACCAATCTAGGCTTCGCCAAAACCCTGGTTACATCCTGGGAAGCCAAGTCTCCCCAACCCTAACCCTAATTTGAGTCTCAGGCCTCATTTCCTTTTGGGACTGAAACATACCGCCGTCCACAGAGTGTACCAAATGTCAGTATGGAAGACATCTTGATGTCCCACTCAGTCTGATTCAGCAAGTTAGGCTTCACCAAGGACCCGTTTCCAACCTGGGAAGCCACATCTCCCCAACCCTAACCCTAACTTGAGACTTAACCTGATTTTCTTGTGCAAATGTAACAAACCCCCATCCTCATGTTGTACTAAAAGACAGTAGGCACACAATTCCTTTGGCCCTCTCAGTCTGTTTCACCATGCTTGGCTTCAGCAACACCCTGTTTCCATTCTGGGAAGCCATGTCTCCCGACAGCTAACCCTAACTTGGGTCTTAACCCTAATTTTCTCTTTGGACTGAAACATTTCCCTGTCCACATGGTGTACTCACTGGCAGTATGTTATACTCCGGATGGCCTACTCAGTCTGTTTTACCAATCTAGGCTTCGCCAAAACCCTGGTTACATCCTGGGAAGCCAAGTCTCCCCAACCCTAACCCTAATTTGAGTCTCAACCCTCATTTCCTTTTTGGACTGAAACATACCGCCGTCCACAGAGTGTACCAAATGTCAGTATGGAAGACATCTTGATGTCCCACTCAGTCTGATTCAGCAAGTTAGGCTTCACCAAGGACCCGTTTCCAACCTGGGAAGCCACATCTCCCCAACCCTAACCCTAACTTGAGACTTAACCTGATTTTCTTGTGCAAATGTAACAAACCCCCATCCTCATGTTGTACTAAAAGACAGTAGGCACACAATTCCTTTGGCCCTCTCAGTCTGTTTCACCATGCTTGGCTTCAGCAACACCCTGTTTCCATTCTGGGAGGCCATGTCTCCTGACCGCTAACCCTAACTTGGGTCTTAACCCTAATTTTCTCTTTGGACTGAAACATTTCCCTGTCCACATGGTGTACTAACTGGCAGTATGTTATACTCCTGAATGCCTACTCAGTCTGTTTTACCAATCTAGGATTCACCAAAACCCTGGTTACATCCTGGGTAGCCAAGTCTCCCCAACCCTAACCCTAATTTGAGTCTCAGGCCTCATTTCCTTTTGGGACTGAAACGTACTGCGGTCCACAGAGTGTACCAAATGTAAGTATGGAAGACATCTTGATGCCCCACTCAGTCTGATTCAGCAAGTTAGGCTTCACCAAGGACCCGTTTCCAACCTGGGAAGCCACATCTCCCCAACCCTAACCCTAACTTGAGACTTTACCTGATTTTCTTGTTGAAATGTAACAACCCCCCATCCTCATGTTCTACTAAAAGACAGTAGGCACACAATTCATTTTGCCCTCTCAGTCTGTTTCACCATGCTTGGCTTCAGCAACACCCTGTTTCCATTCTGGGAGGCCATGTCTCCTGACCGCTAACCCTAACTTGGGTCTTAACCCTAATTTTTTCTTTGGACTGAAACATTTCCCTGTCCACATGATGTACTAACTGGCAGTATGTTATACTCCTGAATGCCTACTCAGTCTGTTTTACAAATCTAGGCTTCGCCAAAACCCTGGTTACATCCTGGGAAGCCAAGTCTCCCCAACCCTAACCCTAATTTGAGTCTCAGGCCTCATTTCCTTTTTGGACTGAAACATACCGCCGTCCACAGAGTGTACCAAATGTCAGTATGGAAGACATCTTGATGTCCCACTCAGTCTGATTCAGCAAGTTAGGCTTCACCAAGGACCCGTTTCCAACCTGGGAAGCCACATCTCCCCAACCCTAACCCTAACTTGAGACTTAACCTGATTTTCTTGTGCAAATGTAACAAACCCCCATCCTCATGTTGTACTAAAAGACAGTAGGCACACAATTCCTTTTGCCCTCTCAGTCTGTTTCACCATGCTTGGCTTCAGCAACACCCTGTTTCCATTCTGGGAAGCCATGTCTCCTGACAGCTAACCCTAACTTGGGTCTTAACCCTAATTTTCTCTTTGGACTGAAACATTTCCCTGTCCACATGGTGTACTAACTGGCAGTATGTTATACTCCGGATGGCCTACTCAGTCTGTTTTACCAATCTAGGCTTCGCCAAAACCCTGGTTACATCCTGGGAAGCCAAGTCTCCCCAACCCTAACCCTAATTTGAGTCTCAGGCCTAATTTCCTTTTTGGACTGAAACATACTGCGGTCCACAGAGTGTACAAAATGTAAGTATGGAAGACATCTTGATGCCCCACTCAGTCTGATTCAGGAAGTTAAGCTTCACCAAGGACCCGTTTCCAACCTGGGAAGCCACATCTCCCCAACCCTAACCCTAACTTGAGACTTAACCTGATTTTCTTGTGCAAATGTAACAACCCCCCATCCTCATGTTGTACTAAAAGACAGTAGGCACACAATTCCTTTGGCCCTCTCAGTCTGTTTCACCATGCTTGGCTTCAGCAACACCCTGTTTCCATTCTGGGAAGCCATGTCTCCTGACAGCTAACCCTAACTTGGGTCTTAACCCTAATTTTCTCTTTGGACTGAAACATTTCCCTGTCCACATGGTGTACTAACTGGCAGTATGTTATACTCCGGATGGCCTACTCAGTCTGTTTTACCAATCTAGGCTTCGCCAAAACCCTGGTTACATCCTGGGAAGCCAAGTCTCCCCAACCCTAACCCTAATTTGAGTCTCAGGCCTAATTTCCTTTTTGGACTGAAACATACTGCGGTCCACAGAGTGTACAAAATGTAAGTATGGAAGACATCTTGATGCCCCACTCAGTCTGATTCAGGAAGTTAAGCTTCACCAAGGACCCGTTTCCAACCTGGGAAGCCACATCTCCCCAACCCTAACCCTAACTTGAGACTTAACCTGATTTTCTTGTGCAAATGTAACAACCCCCCATCCTCATGTTGTACTAAAAGACAGTAGGCACACAATTCCTTTGGCCCTCTCAGTCTGTTTCACCATGCTTGGCTTCAGCAACACCCTGTTTCCATTCTGGGAAGCCATGTCTCCTGACAGCTAACCCTAACTTGGGTCTTAACCCTAATTTTCTCTTTGGACTGAAACATTTCCCTGTCCACATGGTGTACTAACTGGCAGTATGTTATACTCCTGAATGCCTACTCAGTCTGTTTTACCAATCTAGGCTTCACCAAAACCCTGGTTACATCCTGGGAAGCCAAGTCTCCCCAACCCTAACCCTAATTTGAGTCTCAGGCCTCATTTCCTTTTGGGACTGAAACGTACTGCGGTCCACAGAGTGTACCAAATGTAAGTATGGAAGACATCTTGATGCCCCACTCAGTCTGATTCAGCAAGTTAGGCTTCACCAAGGACCCGTTTCCAACCTGGGAAGCCACATCTCCCCAACCCTAACCCTAACTTGATACTTTACCTGATTTTCTTGTTGAAATGTAACAACCCCCCATCCTCATGTTGTACTAAAAGACAGTAGGCACACAATTCATTTTGCCCTCTCAGTCTGTTTCACCATGCTTGGCTTCAGCAACACCCTGTTTCCATTCTGGGAGGCCATGTCTCCTGACCGCTAACCCTAACTTGGGTCTTAACCCTAATTTTTTCTTTGGACTGAAACATTTCCCTGTCCACATGGTGTACGAACTGGCAGTATGTTATACTACGGATGGCCTACTCAGTTTGTTTTACAAATCTAGGCTTCGCCAAAACCCTGGTTACATCCTGGGAAGCCAAGTCTCCCCAACCCTAACCCTAATTTGAGTCTCAGGCCTAATTTCCTTTTTGGACTGAAACATACCGCCGTCCACAGAGTGTACCAAATGTCAGTATGGAAGACATCTTGATGTCCCACTCAGTCTGATTCAGCAAGTTAGGCTTCACCAAGGACCCGTTTCCAACCTGGGAAGCCACATCTCCCCAACCCTAACCCTAACTTGAGACTTAACCTGATTTTCTTGTTGAACTGTAACAACCCCCCATCCTCATGTTCTACTAAAAGACAGTAGGCACACAATTCCTTTTACCCTCTCAGTCTGTTTCACCATGCTTGGCTTCAGCAACACCCTGTTTCCATTCTGGGAAGCCATGTCTCCTGACAGCTAACCCTAACTTGGGTCTTAACCCTAATTTTCTCTTTGGACTGAAACATTTCCCTGTCAACATGGTGTACTCACTGGCAGTATGTTATACTCCGGATGGCCTATTCAGTCTGTTTTACCAATCTAGGCTTCGCCAAAACCCTGGTTACATCCTGGGAAGCCAAGTCTCCCCAACCCTAACCCTAATTTGAGTCTCAGGCCTCATTTCCTTTTGGGACTGAAACATACTGCGGTCCACAGAGTGTACCAAATGTAAGTATGGAAGACATCTTGATGCCCCACTCAGTCTGATTCAGCAAGTTAGGCTTCACCAAGGACCCGTTTCCAACCTGGGAAGCCACATCTCCCCAACCCTAACCCTAACTTGAGACTTTACCTGATTTTCTTGTTGAAATGTAACAACCCCCCATCCTCATGTTCTACTAAAAGACAGTAGGCACACAATTCATTTTGCCCTCTCAGTCTGTTTCACCATGCTTGGCTTCAGCAACACCCTGTTTCCATTCTGGGAGGCCATGTCTCCTGACCGCTAACCCTAAGTTGGGTCTTAACCCTAATTTTTTCTTTGGACTGAAACATTTCCCTGTCCACATGGTGTACTAACTGGCAGTATGTTATACCCCGGATGGCCTACTCAGTCTGTTTTACCAATCTAGGCTTCGCCAAAACCCTGGTTACATCCTGGGAAGCCAAGTCTCCCCAACCCTAACCCTAATTTGAGTCTCAGGCCTCATTTCCTTTTGGGACTGAAACATACCGCCGTCCACAGAGTGTACCAAATGTCAGTATGGAAGACATCTTGATGTCCCACTCAGTCTGATTCAGCAAGTTAGGCTTCACCAAGGACCCGTTTCCAACCTGGGAAGCCACATCTCCCCAACCCTAACCCTAACTTGAGACTTAACCTGATTTTCTTGTGCAAATGTAACAAACCCCCATCCTCATGTTGTACTAAAAGACAGTAGGCACACAATTCCTTTGGCCCTCTCAGTCTGTTTCACCATGCTTGGCTTCAGCAACACCCTGTTTCCATTCTGGGAAGCCATGTCTCCCGACAGCTAACCCTAACTTGGGTCTTAACCCTAATTTTCTCTTTGGACTGAAACATTTCCCTGTCCACATGGTGTACTCACTGGCAGTATGTTATACTCCGGATGGCCTACTCAGTCTGTTTTACCAATCTAGGCTTCGCCAAAACCCTGGTTACATCCTGGGAAGCCAAGTCTCCCCAACCCTAACCCTAATTTGAGTCTCAACCCTCATTTCCTTTTTGGACTGAAACATACCGCCGTCCACAGAGTGTACCAAATGTCAGTATGGAAGACATCTTGATGTCCCACTCAGTCTGATTCAGCAAGTTAGGCTTCACCAAGGACCCGTTTCCAACCTGGGAAGCCACATCTCCCCAACCCTAACCCTAACTTGAGACTTAACCTGATTTTCTTGTTGAACTGTAACAACCCCCCATCCTCATGTTCTACTAAAAGACAGTAGGCACACAATTCCTTTTACCCTCTCAGTCTGTTTCACCATGCTTGGCTTCAGCAACACCCTGTTTCCATTCTGGGAAGCCATGTCTCCTGACAGCTAACCCTAACTTGGGTCTTAACCCTAATTTTCTCTTTGGACTGAAACATTTCCCTGTCAACATGGTGTACTCACTGGCAGTATGTTATACTCCGGATGGCCTACTCAGTCTGTTTTACCAATCTAGGCTTCGCCAAAACCCTGGTTACATCCTGGGAAGCCAAGTCTCCCCAACCCTAACCCTAATTTGAGTCTCAGGCCTCATTTCCTTTTGGGACTGAAACATACCGCCGTCCACAGAGTGTACCAAATGTCAGTATGGAAGACATCTTGATGTCCCACTCAGTCTGATTCAGCAAGTTAGGCTTCACCAAGGACCCGTTTCCAACCTGGCAAGCCACGTCTCCCCAACCCTAACCCTAACTTGAGACTTAACCTGATTTTCTTGTGCAAATGTAACAAACCCCCATCCTCATGTTGTACTAAAAGACAGTAGGCACACAATTCCTTTGGCCCTCTCAGTCTGTTTCACCATGCTTGGCTTCAGCAACACCCTGTTTCCATTCTGGGAAGCCATGTCTCCTGACAGCTAACCCTAACTTGGGTCTTAACCCTAATTTTCTCTTTGGACTGAAACATTTCCCTGTCCACATGGTGTACTAACTGGCAGTATGTTATACTCCGGATGGCCTACTCAGTCTGTTTTACCAATCTAGGCTTCGCCAAAACCCTGGTTACATCCTGGGAAGCCAAGTCTCCCCAACCCTAACCCTAATTTGAGTCTCAGGCCTAATTTTCTTTTTGGACTGAAACATACTGCGGTCCACAGAGTGTACAAAATGTAAGTATGGAAGACATCTTGATGCCCCACTCAGTCTGATTCAGGAAGTTAAGCTTCACCAAGGACCCGTTTCCAACCTGGGAAGCCACATCTCCCCAACCCTAACCCTAACTTGAGACTTAACCTGATTTTCTTGTGCAAATGTAACAACCCCCCATCCTCATGTTGTACTAAAAGACAGTAGGCACACAATTCCTTTGGCCCTCTCAGTCTGTTTCACCATGCTTGGCTTCAGCAACACCCTGTTTCCATTCTGGGAAGCCATGTCTCCTGACAGCTAACCCTAACTTGGGTTTTAACCCTAATTTTCTCTTTGGACTGAAACATTTCCCTGTCCACATGGTGTACTAACTGGCAGTATGTTATACTCCTGAATGCCTACTCAGTCTGTTTTACCAATCTAGGCTTCACCAAAACCCTGGTTACATCCTGGGAAGCCAAGTCTCCCCAACCCTAACCCTAATTTGAGTCTCAGGCCTCATTTCCTTTTGGGACTGAAACGTACTGCGGTCCACAGAGTGTACCAAATGTAAGTATGGAAGACATCTTGATGCCCCACTCAGTCTGATTCAGCAAGTTAGGCTTCACCAAGGACCCGTTTCCAACCTGGGAAGCCACATCTCCCCAACCCTAACCCTAACTTGAGACTTTACCTGATTTTCTTGTTGAAATGTAACAACCCCCCATCCTCATGTTCTACTAAAAGACGGTAGGCACACAATTCATTTTGCCCTCTCAGTCTGTTTCACCATGCTTGGCTTCAGCAACACCCTGTTTCCATTCTGGGAGGCCATGTCTCCTGACCGCTAACCCTAACTTGGGTCTTAACCCTAATTTTTTCTTTGGACTGAAACATTTCCCTGTCCACATGATGTACTAACTGGCAGTATGTTATACTCCTGAATGCCTACTCAGTCTGTTTTACAAATCTAGGCTTCGCCAAAACCCTGGTTACATCCTGGGAAGCCAAGTCTCCCCAACCCTAACCCTAATTTGAGTCTCAGGCCTCATTTCCTTTTTGGACTGAAACATACCGCCGTCCACAGAGTGTACCAAATGTCAGTATGGAAGACATCTTGATGTCCCACTCAGTCTGATTCAGCAAGTTAGGCTTCACCAAGGACCCGTTTCCAACCTGGGAAGCCACATCTCCCCAACCCTAACCCTAACTTGAGACTTAACCTGATTTTCTTGTTGAACTGTAACAACCCCCCATCCTCATGTTCTACTAAAAGACAGTAGGCACACAATTCCTTTTACCCTCTCAGTCTGTTTCACCATGCTTGGCTTCAGCAACACCCTGTTTCCATTCTGGGAAGCCATGTCTCCTGACAGCTAACCCTAACTTGGGTCTTAACCCTAATTTTCTCTTTGGACTGAAACATTTCCCTGTCAACATGGTGTACTCACTGGCAGTATGTTATACTCCGGATGGCCTACTCAGTCTGTTTTACCAATCTAGGCTTCGCCAAAACCCTGGTTACATCCTGGGAAGCCAAGTCTCCCCAACCCTAACCCTAATTTGAGTCTCAGGCCTCATTTCCTTTTGGGACTGAAACATACCGCCGTCCACAGAGTGTACCAAATGTCAGTATGGAAGACATCTTGATGTCCCACTCAGTCTGACTCAGCAAGTTAGGCTTCACCAAGGACCCGTTTCCAACCTGGCAAGCCACGTCTCCCCAACCCTAACCCTAACTTGAGACTTAACCTGATTTTCTTGTTGAAATGTAACAAACCCCCATCCTCATGTTGTACTAAAAGACAGTAGGCACACAATTCCTTTGGCCCTCTCAGTCTGTTTCACCATGCTTGGCTTCAGCAACACCCTGTTTCCATTCTGGGAAGCCATGTCTCCTGACAGCTAACCCTAACTTGGGTCTTAACCCTAATTTTCTCTTTGGACTGAAACATTTCCCTGTCCACATGGTGTACTAACTGGCAGTATGTTATACTCCGGATGGCCTACTCAGTCTGTTTTACCAATCTAGGCTTCGCCAAAACCCTGGTTACATCCTGGGAAGCCAAGTCTCCCCAACCCTAACCCTAATTTGAGTCTCAGGCCTAATTTCCTTTTTGGACTGAAACATACTGCGGTCCACAGAGTGTACAAAATGTAAGTATGGAAGACATCTTGATGCCCCACTCAGTCTGATTCAGGAAGTTAAGCTTCACCAAGGACCCGTTTCCAACCTGGGAAGCCACATCTCCCCAACCCTAACCCTAACTTGAGACTTAACCTGATTTTCTTGTGCAAATGTAACAACCCCCCATCCTCATGTTGTACTAAAAGACAGTAGGCACACAATTCCTTTGGCCCTCTCAGTCTGTTTCACCATGCTTGGCTTCAGCAACACCCTGTTTCCATTCTGGGAAGCCATGTCTCCTGACAGCTAACCCTAACTTGGGTCTTAACCCTAATTTTCTCTTTGGACTGAAACATTTCCCTGTCCACATGGTGTACTAACTGGCAGTATGTTATACTCCTGAATGCCTACTCAGTCTGTTTTACCAATCTAGGCTTCACCAAAACCCTGGTTACATCCTGGGAAGCCAAGTCTCCCCAACCCTAACCCTAATTTGAGTCTCAGGCCTCATTTCCTTTTGGGACTGAAACGTACTGCGGTCCACAGAGTGTACCAAATGTAAGTATGGAAGACATCTTGATGCCCCACTCAGTCTGATTCAGCAAGTTAGGCTTCACCAAGGACCCGTTTCCAACCTGGGAAGCCACATCTCCCCAACCCTAACCCTAACTTGATACTTTACCTGATTTTCTTGTTGAAATGTAACAACCCCCCATCCTCATGTTGTACTAAAAGACAGTAGGCACACAATTCATTTTGCCCTCTCAGTCTGTTTCACCATGCTTGGCTTCAGCAACACCCTGTTTCCATTCTGGAAAGCCATGTCTCCTGACAGCTAACCCTAACTTTGGTCTTAACACTAATTTTCTCTTTGGACTGAAACATTTCCCTGTCCACATGGTGTACTAACTGGCAGTATGTTATACTCCTGAATGCCTACGCAGTCTGTTTTACCAATCTAGGCTTCACCAAAACCCTGGTTACATCCTGGGAAGCCAAGTCTCCCCAACCCTAACCCTAATTTGAGTCTCAACCCTCATTTCCTTTTTGGACTGAAACATACTGCGGTCCACAGAGTGTGCCAAATGTAAGTATGGAAGACATCTTGATGCCCCACTCAGTCTGATTCAGGAAGTTAAGCTTCACCAAGGACCCGTTTCCAACCTGGGAAGCCACATCTCCCCAACCCTAACCCTAACTTGAGACTTAACCTTATTTTCTTGTGCAAATGTAACAAACCCCCATCCTCATGTTGTACTAAAATCCAGTAGGCACACAATTCCTTTGGCCCTCTCAGTCTGTTTCACCATGCTTGGCTTCAGCAACACCCTGTTTCCATTCTGGGAAGCCATGTCTCCTGACAGCTAACCCTAACTTGGGTCTTAACCCTAATTTTCTCTTTGGACTGAAACATTTCCCTGTCCACATGGTGTACTAACTGGCAGTATGTTATACTACGGATGGCCTACTCAGTCTGTTTTACCAATCTAGGCTTCGCCAAAACCCTGGTTACATCCTGGGAAGCCAAGTCTCCCCAACCCTAACCCTAATTTGTGTCTCAGGCCTCATTTCCTTTTTGGACTGAAACATACCGCCGTCCACAGAGTGTACCAAATGTCAGTATGGAAGACATCTTGATGTCCCACTCAGTCTGATTCAGCAAGTTAGGCTTCACCAAGGACCCGTTTCCAACCTGGAAAGCCACATCTCCCCAACCCTAACCCTAACTTGAGACTTAACCTGATTTTCTTGTGCAAATGTAACAAACCCCCATCCTCATGTTGTACTAAAAGACAGTAGGCACACAATTCCTTTTGCCCTCTCAGTCTGTTTCACCATGCTTGGCTTCAGCAACACCCTGTTTCCATTCTGGGAAGCCATGTCTCCTGACAGCTAACCCTAACTTGGGTCTTAACCCTAATTTTCTCTTTGGACTGAAACATTTCCCTGTCCACATGGTGTACTAACTGGCAGTATGTTATACTACGGATGGCCTACTCAGTCTGTTTTACCAATCTAGGCTTCGCCAAAACCCTGGTTACATCCTGGGAAGCCAAGTCTCCCCAACCCTAACCCTAATTTGAGTCTCAGGCCTAATTTCCTTTTTGGACTGAAACATACTGCGGTCCACAGAGTGTACAAAATGTAAGTATGGAAGACATCTTGATGCCCCACTCAGTCTGATTCAGGAAGTTAAGCTTCACCAAGGACCCGTTTCCAACCTGGGAAGCCACATCTCCCCAACCCTAACCCTAACTTGAGACTTAACCTGATTTTCTTGTGCAAATGTAACAACCCCCCATCCTCATGTTGTACTAAAAGACAGTAGGCACACAATTCCTTTGGCCCTCTCAGTCTGTTTCACCATGCTTGGCTTCAGCAACACCCTGTTTCCATTCTGGGAAGCCATGTCTCCTGACACCTAACCCTAACTTGGGTCTTAACCCTAATTTTCTCTTTGGACTGAAACATTTCCCTGTCCACATGGTGTACTAACTGGCAGTATGTTATACTCCTGAATGCCTACTCAGTCTGTTTTACCAATCTAGGCTTCACCAAAACCCTGGTTACATCCTGGGAAGCCAAGTCTCCCCAACCCTAACCCTAATTTGAGTCTCAGGCCTCATTTCCTTTTTGGACTGAAACATACCGCCGTCCACAGAGTGTACCAAATGTCAGTATGGAAGACATCTTGATGTCCCACTCAGTCTGATTCAGCAAGTTAGGCTTCACCAAGGACCCGTTTCCAACCTGGGAAGCCACATCTCCCCAACCCTAACCCTAACTTGAGACTTAACCTGATTTTCTTGTTGAACTGTAACAACCCCCCATCCTCATGTTCTACTAAAAGACAGTAGGCACACAATTCCTTTTACCCTCTCAGTCTGTTTCACCATGCTTGGCTTCAGCAACACCCTGTTTCCATTCTGGGAAGCCATGTCTCCTGACAGCTAACCCTAACTTGGGTCTTAACCCTAATTTTCTCTTTGGACTGAAACATTTCCCTGTCAACATGGTGTACTCACTGGCAGTATGTTATACTCCGGATGGCCTACTCAGTCTGTTTTACCAATCTAGGCTTCGCCAAAACCCTGGTTACATCCTGGGAAGCCAAATCTCCCCAACCCTAACCCTAATTTGAGTCTCAACCCTCATTTCCTTTTTGGACTGAAACATACCGCCGTCCACAGAGTGTACCAAATGTAAGTATGGAAGACATCTTGATGCCCCACTCAGTCTGATTCAGCAAGTTAGGCTTCACCAAGGACCCGTTTCCAACCTGGGAAGCCACATCTCCCCAACCCTAACCCTAACTTGAGACTTAACCTGATTTTCTTGTGCAAATGTAACAAACCCCCATCCTCATGTTGTACTAAAAGACAGTAGGCACACAATTCCTTTTACCCTCTCAGTCTGTTTCACCATGCTTGGCTTCAGCAACACCCTGTTTCCATTCTGGGAAGCCATGTCCCCTGACAGCTAACCCTAACTTGGGTCTTAACCCTAATTTTCTCTTTGGACTGAAACATTTCCCTGTCCACATGGTGTACTAACTGGCAGAATGTTATACTCCTGAATGCCTACTCAGTCTGTTTTACCAATCTAGGCTTCACCAAAACCCCGGTTACATCCTGGGAAGCCAAGTCTCCCCAACCCTAACCCTAATTTGAGTCTCAGGCCTCATTTCCTTTTGGGACTGAAACGTACTGCTGTCCACAGAGTGTACCAAATGTAAGTATGGAAGACATCTTGATGCCCCACTCAGTCTGATTCAGCAAGTTAGGCTTCACCAAGGACCCGTTTCCAACCTGGCAAGCCACATCTCCCCAACCCTAACCCTAACTTGAGACTTTACCTGATTTTCTTGTTGAAATGTAACAACCCCCCATCCTCATGTTCTACTAAAAGACAGTAGGCACACAATTCATTTTGCCCTCTCAGTCTGTTTCACCATGCTTGGCTTCAGCAACACCCTGTTTCCATTCTGGGAGGCCATGTCTCCTGACCGCTAACCCTAAGTTGGGTCTTAACCCTAATTTTTTCTTTGGACTGAAACATTTCCCTGTCCACATGGTGTACTAACTGGCAGTATGTTATACTCCGGATGGCCTACTCAGTCTGTTTTACCAATCTAGGCTTCGCCAAAACCCTGGTTACATCCTGGGAAGCCAAGTCTCCCCAACCCTAACCCTAATTTGAGTCTCAGGCCTCATTTCCTTTTTGGACTGAAACATACCGCCCTCCAGAGAGTGTACCAAATGTCAGTATGGAAGACATCTTGATGTCCCACTCAGTCTGATTCAGCAAGTTAGGCTTCACCAAGGACCCGTTTCCAACCTGGGAAGCCACATCTCCCCAACCCTAACCCTAACTTGATACTGTACCTGATTTTCTTGTTGAAATGTAACAACCCCCCATCCTCATGTTCTACTAAAAGACAGTAGGCACACAATTCATTTTGCCCTCTCAGTCTGTTTCACCATGCTTGGCTTCAGCAACACCCTGTTTCCATTCTGGGAGGCCATGTCTCCTGACCGCTAACCCTAACTTGGATCTTAACCCTAATTTTTTCTTTGGACTGAAACATTTCCCTGTCCACATGGTGTACGAACTGGCAGTATGTTATACTCCGGATGGCCTACTCAGTCTGTTTTACAAATCTAGGCTTCGCCAAAACCCTGGTTACATCCTGGGAAGCCAAGTCTCCCCAACCCTAACCCTAATTTGAGTCTCAGGCCTAATTTCCTTTTGGGACTGAAACATACCGCCGTCCACAGAGTGTACCAAATGTCAGTATGGAAGACATCTTGATGTCCCACTCAGTCTGATTCAGCAAGTTAGGCTTCACCAAGGACCCGTTTCCAACCTGGGAAGCCACATCTCCCCAACCCTAACCCTAACTTGAGACTTAACCTGATTTTCTTGTGCAAATGTAACAAACCCCCATCCTCATGTTGTACTAAAAGACAGTAGGCACACAATTCCTTTGGCCCTCTCAGTCTGTTTCACCATGCTTGGCTTCAGCAACACCCTGTTTCCATTCTGGAAAGCCATGTCTCCTGACAGCTAACCCTAACTTGGGTCTTAACCCTAATTTTCTCTTTGGACTGAAACATTTCCCTGTCCACATGGTGTACTAACTGGCAGTATGTTATACTCCTGAATGCCTACGCAGTCTGTTTTACCAATCTAGGCTTCACCAAAACCCTGGTTACATCCTGGGAAGCCAAGTCTCCCCAACCCTAACCCTAATTTGAGTCTCAACCCTCATTTCCTTTTGGGACTGAAACATACCGCCGTCCACAGAGTGTCCCAAATGTCAGTATGGAAGACATCTTGATGTCCCACTCAGTCTGATTCAGCAAGTTAGGCTTCACCAAGGACCCGTTTCCAACCTGGCAAGCCACATCTCCCCAACCCTAACCCTAACTTGAGACTTTACCTGATTTTCTTGTGCAAATGTAACAAACCCCCATCCTCATGTTGTACTAAAAGACAGTAGGTACACAATTCCTTTGGCCCTCTCAGTCTGTTTCACCATGCTTGGCTTCAGCAACACCCTGTTTCCATTCTGGGAGGCCATGTCTCCTGACAGCTAACCCTAACTTGGGTCTTAACCCAAATTTTCTCTTTGGACTGAAACATTTCCCTGTCCACATGGTGTACTAACTGGCAGTATGTTATACTCCTGAATGCCTACTCAGTCTGTTTTACCAATCTAGGCTTCACCAAAACCCTGGTTACATCCTGGGAAGCCAAGTCTCCCCAACCCTAACCCTAATTTGAGTCTCAACCCTCATTTCCTTTTTGGATTGAAACATACCGCCGTCCACAGAGTGTACCAAATGTAAGTATGGAAGACATCTTGATGCCCCACTCAGTCTGATTCAGCAAGTTAGGCTTCACCAAGGACCCGTTTCCAACCTGGGAAGCCACATCTCCCCAACCCTAACCCTAACTTGAGACTTTACCTGATTTTCTTGTTGAAATGTAACAACCCCCCATCCTCATGTTCTACTAAAAGACAGTAGGCACACAATTCCTTTTGCCCTCTCAGTCTGTTTCACCATGCTTGGCTTCAGCAACACCCTGTTTCCATTCTGGGAGGCCATGTCTCTTGACCGCTAACCCTAAGTTGGGTCTTAACCCTAATTTTTTCTTTGGACTGAAACATTTCCCTGTCCACATGGTGTACTAACTGGCAGTATGTTATACTCTGGATGGCCTACTCAGTCTGTTTTACCAATCTAGGCTTCGCCAAAACCCTGGTTACATCCTGGGAAGCCAAGTCTCCCCAACCCTAACCCTAATTTGAGTCTCAGGCCTAATTTCCTTTTTGGACTGAAACATACCGCCCTCCAGAGAGTGTACCAAATGTCAGTATGGAAGACATCTTGATGTCCCACTCAGTCTGATTCAGCAAGTTAGGCTTCACCAAGGACCCGTTTCCAACCTGGGAAGCCACATCTCCCCAACCCTAACCCTAACTTGAGACTTAACCTGATTTTCTTGTGCAAATGTAACAAACCCCCATTCTCATGTTGTACTAAAATCCAGTAGGCACACAATTCCTTTGGCCCTCTCAGTCTGTTTCACCATGCTTGGCTTCAGCAACACCCTGTTTCCATTCTGGGAAGCCATGTCTCCTGACAGCTAACCCTAACTTGGGTCTTAACCCTAATTTTTTCTTTGGACTGAAACATTTCCCTGTCCACATGGTGTACTAACTGGCAGTATGTTATACTACGGATGGCCTACTCAGTCTGTTTTACCAATCTAGGCTTCGCCAAAACCCTGGTTACATCCTGGGAAGCCAAGTCTCCCCAACCCTAACCCTAATTTGAGTCTCAGGCCTCATTTCCTTTTTGGACTGAAACATACCGCCGTCCACAGAGTGTACCAAATGTCAGTATGGAAGACATCTTGATGTCCCACTCAGTCTGATTCAGCAAATTAGGCTTCACCAAGGACCCGTTTCCAACCTGGGAAGCCACATCTCCCCAACCCTAACCCTAACTTGAGACTTAACCTGATTTTCTTGTGCAAATGTAACAAACCCCCATCCTCATGTTGTACTAAAAGACAGTAGGCACACAATTCCTTTGGCCCTCTCAGTCTGTTTCACCATGCTTGGCTTCAGCAACACCCTGTTTCCATTCTGGGAAGCCATGTCTCCTGACAGCTAACCCTAACTTGGGTCTTAACCCTAATTTTCTCTTTGGACTGAAACATTTCCCTGTCCACATGGTGTACTAACTGGCAGTATGTTATACTCCGGATGGCCTACTCAGTCTGTTTTACCAATCTAGGCTTCGCCAAAACCCTGGTTACATCATGGGAAGCCAAGTCTCCCCAACCCTAACCCTAATTTGAGTCTCAGGCCTCATTTCCTTTTTGGACTGAAACATACCGCCGTCCACAGAGTGTACCAAATGTCAGTATGGAAGACATCTTGATGTCCCCCTCAGTCTGATTCAGCAAGTTAGGCTTCACCAAGGACCCGTTTCCAACCTGGGAAGCCACATCTCCCCAACCCTAACCCTAACTTGAGATTTTACCTAATTTTCTTGTTGAAATGTAACAACCCCCCATCCTCATTTTCTACTAAAAGACAGAAGGCACACAATTCCTTTTGCCCTCTCAGTCTGTTTCACCATGCTTGGCTTCAGCAACACCCTGTTTCCATTCTGGGAGGCCATGTCTCCTGACCGCTAACCCTAACTTGGGTCTTAACCCTAATTTTTTCTTTGGACTGAAACATTTCCCTGTCCACATGGTGTACTAACTGGCAGTATGTTATACTACGGATGGCCTACTCAGTCTGTTTTACAAATCTAGGCTTCGCCAAAACCCTGGTTACATCCTGGGAAGCCAAGTCTCCCCAACCCTAACCCTAATTTTAGTCTCAGGCCTCATTTCCTTTTTGGACTGAAACATACCGCCGTCCACAGAGTGTACCAAATGTCAGTATGGAAGACATCTTGATGTCCCACTCAGTCTGATTCAGGAAGTTAAGCTTCACCAAGGACCCGTTTCCAACCTGGGAAGCCAAGTCTCCCCAACCCTAACCCTAATTTGAGTCTCAGGCCTCATTTCCTTTTGGGACTGAAACATACTGCGGTCCACAGAGTGTACCAAATGTAAGTATGGAAGACATCTTGATGCCCCACTCAGTCTGATTCAGCAAGTTAGGCTTCACCAAGGACCCGTTTCCAACCTGGGAAGCCACATCTCCCCAACCCTAACCCTAACTTGAGACTTTACCTGATTTTCTTGTTGAAATGTAACAACCCCCCATCCTCATGTTCTACTAAAAGACAGTAGGCACACAATTCCTTTTACCCTCTCAGTCTGTTTCACCATGCTTGGCTTCAGCAACACCCTGTTTCCATTCTGGGAGGCCATGTCTCCTGACCGCTAACCCTAAGTTGGGTCTTAACCCTAATTTTTTCTTTGGACTGAAACATTTCCCTGTCCACATGGTGTACTAACTGGCAGTATGTTATACCCCGGATGGCCTACTCAGTCTGTTTTACCAATCTAGGCTTCGCCAAAACCCTGGTTACATCCTGGGAAGCCAAGTCTCCCCAACCCTAACCCTAATTTGAGTCTCAGGCCTCATTTCCTTTTGGGACTGAAACATACCGCCGTCCACAGAGTGTACCAAATGTCAGTATGGAAGACATCTTGATGTCCCACTCAGTCTGATTCAGCAAGTTAGGCTTCACCAAGGACCCGTTTCCAACCTGGGAAGCCACATCTCCCCAACCCTAACCCTAACTTGAGACTTAACCTGATTTTCTTGTGCAAATGTAACAAACCCCCATCCTCATGTTGTACTAAAAGACAGTAGGCACACAATTCCTTTGGCCCTCTCAGTCTGTTTCACCATGCTTGGCTTCAGCAACACCCTGTTTCCATTCTGGGAAGCCATGTCTCCCGACAGCTAACCCTAACTTGGGTCTTAACCCTAATTTTCTCTTTGGACTGAAACATTTCCCTGTCCACATGGTGTACTCACTGGCAGTATGTTATACTCCGGATGGCCTACTCAGTCTGTTTTACCAATCTAGGCTTCGCCAAAACCCTGGTTACATCCTGGGAAGCCAAGTCTCCCCAACCCTAACCCTAATTTGAGTCTCAACCCTCATTTCCTTTTTGGACTGAAACATACCGCCGTCCACAGAGTGTACCAAATGTCAGTATGGAAGACATCTTGATGTCCCACTCAGTCTGATTCAGCAAGTTAGGCTTCACCAAGGACCCGTTTCCAACCTGGGAAGCCACATCTCCCCAACCCTAACCCTAACTTGAGACTTAACCTGATTTTCTTGTGCAAATGTAACAAACCCCCATCCTCATGTTGTACTAAAAGACAGTAGGCACACAATTCCTTTGGCCCTCTCAGTCTGTTTCACCATGCTTGGCTTCAGCAACACCCTGTTTCCATTCTGGGAGGCCATGTCTCCTGACCGCTAACCCTAACTTGGGTCTTAACCCTAATTTTCTCTTTGGACTGAAACATTTCCCTGTCCACATGGTGTACTAACTGGCAGTATGTTATACTCCTGAATGCCTACTCAGTCTGTTTTACCAATCTAGGATTCACCAAAACCCTGGTTACATCCTGGGTAGCCAAGTCTCCCCAACCCTAACCCTAATTTGAGTCTCAGGCCTCATTTCCTTTTGGGACTGAAACGTACTGCGGTCCACAGAGTGTACCAAATGTAAGTATGGAAGACATCTTGATGCCCCACTCAGTCTGATTCAGCAAGTTAGGCTTCACCAAGGACCCGTTTCCAACCTGGGAAGCCACATCTCCCCAACCCTAACCCTAACTTGAGACTTTACCTGATTTTCTTGTTGAAATGTAACAACCCCCCATCCTCATGTTCTACTAAAAGACAGTAGGCACACAATTCATTTTGCCCTCTCAGTCTGTTTCACCATGCTTGGCTTCAGCAACACCCTGTTTCCATTCTGGGAGGCCATGTCTCCTGACCGCTAACCCTAACTTGGGTCTTAACCCTAATTTTTTCTTTGGACTGAAACATTTCCCTGTCCACATGATGTACTAACTGGCAGTATGTTATACTCCTGAATGCCTACTCAGTCTGTTTTACAAATCTAGGCTTCGCCAAAACCCTGGTTACATCCTGGGAAGCCAAGTCTCCCCAACCCTAACCCTAATTTGAGTCTCAGGCCTCATTTCCTTTTTGGACTGAAACATACCGCCGTCCACAGAGTGTACCAAATGTCAGTATGGAAGACATCTTGATGTCCCACTCAGTCTGATTCAGCAAGTTAGGCTTCACCAAGGACCCGTTTCCAACCTGGGAAGCCACATCTCCCCAACCCTAACCCTAACTTGAGACTTAACCTGATTTTCTTGTGCAAATGTAACAAACCCCCATCCTCATGTTGTACTAAAAGACAGTAGGCACACAATTCCTTTTGCCCTCTCAGTCTGTTTCACCATGCTTGGCTTCAGCAACACCCTGTTTCCATTCTGGGAAGCCATGTCTCCTGACAGCTAACCCTAACTTGGGTCTTAACCCTAATTTTCTCTTTGGACTGAAACATTTCCCTGTCCACATGGTGTACTAACTGGCAGTATGTTATACTCCGGATGGCCTACTCAGTCTGTTTTACCAATCTAGGCTTCGCCAAAACCCTGGTTACATCCTGGGAAGCCAAGTCTCCCCAACCCTAACCCTAATTTGAGTCTCAGGCCTAATTTCCTTTTTGGACTGAAACATACTGCGGTCCACAGAGTGTACAAAATGTAAGTATGGAAGACATCTTGATGCCCCACTCAGTCTGATTCAGGAAGTTAAGCTTCACCAAGGACCCGTTTCCAACCTGGGAAGCCACATCTCCCCAACCCTAACCCTAACTTGAGACTTAACCTGATTTTCTTGTGCAAATGTAACAACCCCCCATCCTCATGTTGTACTAAAAGACAGTAGGCACACAATTCCTTTGGCCCTCTCAGTCTGTTTCACCATGCTTGGCTTCAGCAACACCCTGTTTCCATTCTGGGAAGCCATGTCTCCTGACAGCTAACCCTAACTTGGGTCTTAACCCTAATTTTCTCTTTGGACTGAAACATTTCCCTGTCCACATGGTGTACTAACTGGCAGTATGTTATACTCCGGATGGCCTACTCAGTCTGTTTTACCAATCTAGGCTTCGCCAAAACCCTGGTTACATCCTGGGAAGCCAAGTCTCCCCAACCCTAACCCTAATTTGAGTCTCAGGCCTAATTTCCTTTTTGGACTGAAACATACTGCGGTCCACAGAGTGTACAAAATGTAAGTATGGAAGACATCTTGATGCCCCACTCAGTCTGATTCAGGAAGTTAAGCTTCACCAAGGACCCGTTTCCAACCTGGGAAGCCACATCTCCCCAACCCTAACCCTAACTTGAGACTTAACCTGATTTTCTTGTGCAAATGTAACAACCCCCCATCCTCATGTTGTACTAAAAGACAGTAGGCACACAATTCCTTTGGCCCTCTCAGTCTGTTTCACCATGCTTGGCTTCAGCAACACCCTGTTTCCATTCTGGGAAGCCATGTCTCCTGACAGCTAACCCTAACTTGGGTCTTAACCCTAATTTTCTCTTTGGACTGAAACATTTCCCTGTCCACATGGTGTACTAACTGGCAGTATGTTATACTCCTGAATGCCTACTCAGTCTGTTTTACCAATCTAGGCTTCACCAAAACCCTGGTTACATCCTGGGAAGCCAAGTCTCCCCAACCCTAACCCTAATTTGAGTCTCAGGCCTCATTTCCTTTTGGGACTGAAACGTACTGCGGTCCACAGAGTGTACCAAATGTAAGTATGGAAGACATCTTGATGCCCCACTCAGTCTGATTCAGCAAGTTAGGCTTCACCAAGGACCCGTTTCCAACCTGGGAAGCCACATCTCCCCAACCCTAACCCTAACTTGATACTTTACCTGATTTTCTTGTTGAAATGTAACAACCCCCCATCCTCATGTTGTACTAAAAGACAGTAGGCACACAATTCATTTTGCCCTCTCAGTCTGTTTCACCATGCTTGGCTTCAGCAACACCCTGTTTCCATTCTGGGAGGCCATGTCTCCTGACCGCTAACCCTAACTTGGGTCTTAACCCTAATTTTTTCTTTGGACTGAAACATTTCCCTGTCCACATGGTGTACGAACTGGCAGTATGTTATACTACGGATGGCCTACTCAGTTTGTTTTACAAATCTAGGCTTCGCCAAAACCCTGGTTACATCCTGGGAAGCCAAGTCTCCCCAACCCTAACCCTAATTTGAGTCTCAGGCCTAATTTCCTTTTTGGACTGAAACATACCGCCGTCCACAGAGTGTACCAAATGTCAGTATGGAAGACATCTTGATGTCCCACTCAGTCTGATTCAGCAAGTTAGGCTTCACCAAGGACCCGTTTCCAACCTGGGAAGCCACATCTCCCCAACCCTAACCCTAACTTGAGACTTAACCTGATTTTCTTGTTGAACTGTAACAACCCCCCATCCTCATGTTCTACTAAAAGACAGTAGGCACACAATTCCTTTTACCCTCTCAGTCTGTTTCACCATGCTTGGCTTCAGCAACACCCTGTTTCCATTCTGGGAAGCCATGTCTCCTGACAGCTAACCCTAACTTGGGTCTTAACCCTAATTTTCTCTTTGGACTGAAACATTTCCCTGTCAACATGGTGTACTCACTGGCAGTATGTTATACTCCGGATGGCCTATTCAGTCTGTTTTACCAATCTAGGCTTCGCCAAAACCCTGGTTACATCCTGGGAAGCCAAGTCTCCCCAACCCTAACCCTAATTTGAGTCTCAGGCCTCATTTCCTTTTGGGACTGAAACATACCGCCGTCCACAGAGTGTACCAAATGTCAGTATGGAAGACATCTTGATGTCCCACTCAGTCTGATTCAGCAAGTTAGGCTTCACCAAGGACCCGTTTCCAACCTGGCAAGCCACATCTCCCCAACCCTAACCCTAACTTGAGACTTAACCTGATTTTCTTGTGCAAATGTAACAAACCCCCATCCTCATGTTGTACTAAAAGACAGTAGGCACACAATTCCTTTGGCCCTCTCAGTCTGTTTCACCATGCTTGGCTTCAGCAACACCCTGTTTCCATTCTGGAAAGCCATGTCTCCTGACAGCTAACCCTAACTTGGGTCTTAACACTAATTTTCTCTTTGGACTGAAACATTTCCCTGTCCACATGGTGTACTAACTGGCAGTATGTTATACTCCTGAATGCCTACGCAGTCTGTTTTACCAATCTAGGCTTCACCAAAACCCTGGTTACATCCTGGGAAGCCAAGTCTCCCCAACCCTAACCCTAATTTGAGTCTCAACCCTCATTTCCTTTTTGGACTGAAACATACTGCGGTCCACAGAGTGTGCCAAATGTAAGTATGGAAGACATCTTGATGCCCCACTCAGTCTGATTCAGGAAGTTAAGCTTCACCAAGGACCCGTTTCCAACCTGGGAAGCCACATCTCCCCAACCCTAACCCTAACTTGAGACTTAACCTTATTTTCTTGTGCAAATGTAACAAACCCCCATCCTCATGTTGTACTAAAATCCAGTAGGCACACAATTCCTTTGGCCCTCTCAGTCTGTTTCACCATGCTTGGCTTCAGCAACACCCTGTTTCCATTCTGGGAAGCCATGTCTCCTGACAGCTAACCCTAACTTGGGTCTTAACCCTAATTTTCTCTTTGGACTGAAACATTTCCCTGTCCACATGGTGTACTAACTGGCAGTATGTTATACTACGGATGGCCTACTCAGTCTGTTTTACCAATCTAGGCTTCGCCAAAACCCTGGTTACATCCTGGGAAGCCAAGTCTCCCCAACCCTAACCCTAATTTGTGTCTCAGGCCTCATTTCCTTTTTGGACTGAAACATACCGCCGTCCACAGAGTGTACCAAATGTCAGTATGGAAGACATCTTGATGTCCCACTCAGTCTGATTCAGCAAGTTAGGCTTCACCAAGGACCCGTTTCCAACCTGGAAAGCCACATCTCCCCAACCCTAACCCTAACTTGAGACTTAACCTGATTTTCTTGTGCAAATGTAACAAACCCCCATCCTCATGTTGTACTAAAAGACAGTAGGCACACAATTCCTTTTGCCCTCTCAGTCTGTTTCACCATGCTTGGCTTCAGCAACACCCTGTTTCCATTCTGGGAAGCCATGTCTCCTGACAGCTAACCCTAACTTGGGTCTTAACCCTAATTTTCTCTTTGGACTGAAACATTTCCCTGTCCACATGGTGTACTAACTGGCAGTATGTTATACTCCGGATGGCCTACTCAGTCTGTTTTACCAATCTAGGCTTCGCCAAAACCCTGGTTACATCCTGGGAAGCCAAGTCTCCCCAACCCTAACCCTAATTTGAGTCTCAGGCCTAATTTCCTTTTTGGACTGAAACATACTGCGGTCCACAGAGTGTACAAAATGTAAGTATGGAAGACATCTTGATGCCCCACTCAGTCTGATTCAGGAAGTTAAGCTTCACCAAGGACCCGTTTCCAACCTGGGAAGCCACATCTCCCCAACCCTAACCCTAACTTGAGACTTAACCTGATTTTCTTGTGCAAATGTAACAACCCCCCATCCTCATGTTGTACTAAAAGACAGTAGGCACACAATTCCTTTGGCCCTCTCAGTCTGTTTCACCATGCTTGGCTTCAGCAACACCCTGTTTCCATTCTGGGAAGCCATGTCTCCTGACAGCTAACCCTAACTTGGGTCTTAACCCTAATTTTCTCTTTGGACTGAAACATTTCCCTGTCCACATGGTGTACTAACTGGCAGTATGTTATACTCCTGAATGCCTACTCAGTCTGTTTTACCAATCTAGGCTTCACCAAAACCCTGGTTACATCCTGGGAAGCCAAGTCTCCCCAACCCTAACCCTAATTTGAGTCTCAGGCCTCATTTCCTTTTTGGACTGAAACATACCGCCGTCCACAGAGTGTACCAAATGTCAGTATGGAAGACATCTTGATGTCCCACTCAGTCTGATTCAGCAAGTTAGGCTTCACCAAGGACCCGTTTCCAACCTGGGAAGCCACATCTCCCCAACCCTAACCCTAACTTGAGACTTAACCTGATTTTCTTGTTGAACTGTAACAACCCCCCATCCTCATGTTCTACTAAAAGACAGTAGGCACACAATTCCTTTTACCCTCTCAGTCTGTTTCACCATGCTTGGCTTCAGCAACACCCTGTTTCCATTCTGGGAAGCCATGTCTCCTGACAGCTAACCCTAACTTGGGTCTTAACCCTAATTTTCTCTTTGGACTGAAACATTTCCCTGTCAACATGGTGTACTCACTGGCAGTATGTTATACTCCGGATGGCCTACTCAGTCTGTTTTACCAATCTAGGCTTCGCCAAAACCCTGGTTACATCCTGGGAAGCCAAATCTCCCCAACCCTAACCCTAATTTGAGTCTCAACCCTCATTTCCTTTTTGGACTGAAACATACCGCCGTCCACAGAGTGTACCAAATGTAAGTATGGAAGACATCTTGATGCCCCACTCAGTCTGATTCAGCAAGTTAGGCTTCACCAAGGACCCGTTTCCAACCTGGGAAGCCACATCTCCCCAACCCTAACCCTAACTTGAGACTTAACCTGATTTTCTTGTGCAAATGTAACAAACCCCCATCCTCATGTTGTACTAAAAGACAGTAGGCACACAATTCCTTTGGCCCTCTCAGTCTGTTTCACCATGCTTGGCTTCAGCAACACCCTGTTTCCATTCTGGGAAGCCATGTCTCCTGACAGCTAACCCTAATTTGGGTCTTAACCCTAATTTTCTCTTTGGACTGAAACATTTCCCTGTCCACATGGTGTACTAACTGGCAGTATGTTATACTCCTGAATGCCTACTCAGTCTGTTTTACCAATCTAGGCTTCACCAAAACCCTGGTTACATCCTGGGAAGCCAAGTCTCCCCAACCCTAACCCTAATTTGAGTCTCAGGCCTCATTTCCATTTGGGACTGAAACGTACTGCGGTCCACAGAGTGTACCAAATGTAAGTATGGAAGACATCTTGATGCCCCACTCAGTCTGATTCAGCAAGTTAGGCTTCACCAAGGACCCGTTTCCAACCTGGAAAGCCACATCTCCCCAACCCTAACCCTAACTTGAGACTTAACCTGATTTTCTTGTTGAACTGTAACAACACCCCATCCTCATGTTCTACTAAAAGACAGTAGGCACACAATTCCTTTTACCCTCTCAGTCTGTTTCACCATGCTTGGCTTCAGCAACACCCTGTTTCCATTCTGGGAAGCCATGTCTCCTGACAGCTAACCCTAACTTGGGTCTTAACCCTAATTTTCTCTTTGGACTGAAACATTTCCCTGTCAACATGGTGTACTCACTGGCAGTATGTTATACTCCGGATGGCCTACTCAGTCTGTTTTACCAATCTAGGCTTCGCCAAAACCCTGGTTACATCCTGGGAAGCCAAGTCTCCCCAACCCTAACCCTAATTTGAGTCTCAGGCCTCATTTCCTTTTGGGACTGAAACATACCGCCGTCCACAGAGTGTACCAAATGTCAGTATGGAAGACATCTTGATGTCCCACTCAGTCTGATTCAGCAAGTTAGGCTTCACCAAGGACCCGTTTCCAACCTGGCAAGCCACATCTCCCCAACCCTAACCCTAACTTGAGACTTAACCTGATTTTCTTGTGCAAATGTAACAAACCCCCATCCTCATGTTGTACTAAAAGACAGTAGGCACACAATTCCTTTGGCCCTCTCAGTCTGTTTCACCATGCTTGGCTTCAGCAACACCCTGTTTCCATTCTGGAAAGCCATGTCTCCTGACAGCTAACCCTAACTTGGGTCTTAACACTAATTTTCTCTTTGGACTGAAACATTTCCCTGTCCACATGGTGTACTAACTGGCAGTATGTTATACTCCTGAATGCCTACGCAGTCTGTTTTACCAATCTAGGCTTCACCAAAACCCTGGTTACATCCTGGGAAGCCAAGTCTCCCCAACCCTAACCCTAATTTGAGTCTCAACCCTCATTTCCTTTTTGGACTGAAACATACTGCGGTCCACAGAGTGTGCCAAATGTAAGTATGGAAGACATCTTGATGCCCCACTCAGTCTGATTCAGGAAGTTAAGCTTCACCAAGGACCCGTTTCCAACCTGGGAAGCCACATCTCCCCAACCCTAACCCTAACTTGAGACTTAACCTTATTTTCTTGTGCAAATGTAACAAACCCCCATCCTCATGTTGTACTAAAATCCAGTAGGCACACAATTCCTTTGGCCCTCTCAGTCTGTTTCACCATGCTTGGCTTCAGCAACACCCTGTTTCCATTCTGGGAAGCCATGTCTCCTGACAGCTAACCCTAACTTGGGTCTTAACCCTAATTTTCTCTTTGGACTGAAACATTTCCCTGTCCACATGGTGTACTAACTGGCAGTATGTTATACTACGGATGGCCTACTCAGTCTGTTTTACCAATCTAGGCTTCGCCAAAACCCTGGTTACATCCTGGGAAGCCAAGTCTCCCCAACCCTAACCCTAATTTGTGTCTCAGGCCTCATTTCCTTTTTGGACTGAAACATACCGCCGTCCACAGAGTGTACCAAATGTCAGTATGGAAGACATCTTGATGTCCCACTCAGTCTGATTCAGCAAGTTAGGCTTCACCAAGGACCCGTTTCCAACCTGGAAAGCCACATCTCCCCAACCCTAACCCTAACTTGAGACTTAACCTGATTTTCTTGTGCAAATGTAACAAACCCCCATCCTCATGTTGTACTAAAAGACAGTAGGCACACAATTCCTTTTGCCCTCTCAGTCTGTTTCACCATGCTTGGCTTCAGCAACACCCTGTTTCCATTCTGGGAAGCCATGTCTCCTGACAGCTAACCCTAACTTGGGTCTTAACCCTAATTTTCTCTTTGGACTGAAACATTTCCCTGTCCACATGGTGTACTAACTGGCAGTATGTTATACTCCGGATGGCCTACTCAGTCTGTTTTACCAATCTAGGCTTCGCCAAAACCCTGGTTACATCCTGGGAAGCCAAGTCTCCCCAACCCTAACCCTAATTTGAGTCTCAGGCCTAATTTCCTTTTTGGACTGAAACATACTGCGGTCCACAGAGTGTACAAAATGTAAGTATGGAAGACATCTTGATGCCCCACTCAGTCTGATTCAGGAAGTTAAGCTTCACCAAGGACCCGTTTCCAACCTGGGAAGCCACATCTCCCCAACCCTAACCCTAACTTGAGACTTAACCTGATTTTCTTGTGCAAATGTAACAACCCCCCATCCTCATGTTGTACTAAAAGACAGTAGGCACACAATTCCTTTGGCCCTCTCAGTCTGTTTCACCATGCTTGGCTTCAGCAACACCCTGTTTCCATTCTGGGAAGCCATGTCTCCTGACAGCTAACCCTAACTTGGGTCTTAACCCTAATTTTCTCTTTGGACTGAAACATTTCCCTGTCCACATGGTGTACTAACTGGCAGTATGTTATACTCCTGAATGCCTACTCAGTCTGTTTTACCAATCTAGGCTTCACCAAAACCCTGGTTACATCCTGGGAAGCCAAGTCTCCCCAACCCTAACCCTAATTTGAGTCTCAGGCCTCATTTCCTTTTTGGACTGAAACATACCGCCGTACACAGAGTGTACCAAATGTCAGTATGGAAGACATCTTGATGTCCCACTCAGTCTGATTCAGCATGTTAGGCTTCACCAAGGACCCGTTTCCAACCTGGGAAGCCACATCTCCCCAACCCTAACCCTAACTTGAGACTTAACCTGATTTTCTTGTTGAACTGTAACAACCCCCCATCCTCATGTTCTACTAAAAGACAGTAGGCACACAATTCCTTTTACCCTCTCAGTCTGTTTCACCATGCTTGGCTTCAGCAACACCCTGTTTCCATTCTGGGAAGCCATGTCTCCTGACAGCTAACCCTAACTTGGGTCTTAACCCTAATTTTCTCTTTGGACTGAAACATTTCCCTGTCAACATGGTGTACTCACTGGCAGTATGTTATACTCCGGATGGCCTACTCAGTCTGTTTTACCAATCTAGGCTTCGCCAAAACCCTGGTTACATCCTGGGAAGCCAAATCTCCCCAACCCTAACCCTAATTTGAGTCTCAACCCTCATTTCCTTTTTGGACTGAAACATACCGCCGTCCACAGAGTGTACCAAATGTAAGTATGGAAGACATCTTGATGCCCCACTCAGTCTGATTCAGCAAGTTAGGCTTCACCAAGGACCCGTTTCCAACCTGGGAAGCCACATCTCCCCAACCCTAACCCTAACTTGAGACTTAACCTGATTTTCTTGTGCAAATGTAACAAACCCCCATCCTCATGTTGTACTAAAAGACAGTAGGCACACAATTCCTTTGGCCCTCTCAGTCTGTTTCACCATGCTTGGCTTCAGCAACACCCTGTTTCCATTCTGGGAAGCCATGTCTCCTGACAGCTAACCCTAATTTGGGTCTTAACCCTAATTTTCTCTTTGGACTGAAACATTTCCCTGTCCACATGGTGTACTAACTGGCAGTATGTTATACTCCTGAATGCCTACTCAGTCTGTTTTACCAATCTAGGCTTCACCAAAACCCTGGTTACATCCTGGGAAGCCAAGTCTCCCCAACCCTAACCCTAATTTGAGTCTCAGGCCTCATTTCCATTTGGGACTGAAACGTACTGCGGTCCACAGAGTGTACCAAATGTAAGTATGGAAGACATCTTGATGCCCCACTCAGTCTGATTCAGCAAGTTAGGCTTCACCAAGGACCCGTTTCCAACCTGGGAAGCCACATCTCCCCAACCCTAACCCTAACTTGATACTTTACCTGATTTTCTTGTTGAAATGTAACAACCCCCCATCCTCATGTTCTACTAAAAGACAGTAGGCACACAATTCATTTTGCCGACTCAGTCTGTTTCACCATGCTTGGCTTCAGCAACACCCTGTTTCCATTCTGGGAGGCCATGTCTCCTGACCGCTAACCCTAACTTGGGTCTTAACCCTAATTTTTTCTTTGGACTGAAACATTTCCCTGTCCACATGGTGTACTAACTGGCAGTATGTTATACTACGGATGGCCTACTCAGTCTGTTTTACAAATCTAGGCTTCGCCAAAACCCTGGTTACATCCTGGGAAGCCAAGTCTCCCCAACCCTAACCCTAATTTGAGTCTCAGGCCTAATTTCCTTTTTGGACTGAAACATGCCGCCGTCCACAGAGTGTACCAAATGTCAGTATGGAAGACATCTTGATGTCCCACTCAGTCTGATTCAGCAAGTTAGGCTTCACCAAGGACCCGTTTCCAACCTGGAAAGCCACATCTCCCCAACCCTAACCCTAACTTGAGACTTAACCTGATTTTCTTGTTGAACTGTAACAACACCCCATCCTCATGTTCTACTAAAAGACAGTAGGCACACAATTCCTTTTACCCTCTCAGTCTGTTTCACCATGCTTGGCTTCAGCAACACCCTGTTTCCATTCTGGGAAGCCATGTCTCCTGACAGCTAACCCTAACTTGGGTCTTAACCCTAATTTTCTCTTTGGACTGAAACATTTCCCTGTCAACATGGTGTACTCACTGGCAGTATGTTATACTCCGGATGGCCTACTCAGTCTGTTTTACCAATCTAGGCTTCGCCAAAACCCTGGTTACATCCTGGGAAGCCAAGTCTCCCCAACCCTAACCCTAATTTGAGTCTCAACCCTCATTTCCTTTTTGGACTGAAACATACTGCGGTCCACAGAGTGTGCCAAATGTAAGTATGGAAGACATCTTGATGCCCCACTCAGTCTGATTCAGGAAGTTAAGCTTCACCAAGGACCCGTTTCCAACCTGGCAAGCCACATCTCCCCAACCCTAACCCTAACTTGAGACTTAACCTGATTTTCTTGTGCAAATGTAACAAACCCCCATCCTCATGTTTTACTAAAATCCAGTAGGCACACAATTCCTTTGGCCCTCTCAGTCTGTTTCACCATGCTTGGCTTCAGCAACACCCTGTTTCCATTCTGGAAAGCCATGTCTCCTGACAGCTAACCCTAACTTGGGTCTTAACACTAATTTTCTCTTTGGACTGAAACATTTCCCTGTCCACATGGTGTACTAACTGGCAGTATGTTATACTCCTGAATGCCTACGCAGTCTGTTTTACCAATCTAGGCTTCACCAAAACCCTGGTTACATCCTGGGAAGCCAAGTCTCCCCAACCCTAACCCTAATTTGAGTCTCAACCCTCATTTCCTTTTTGGACTGAAACATACTGCGGTCCACAGAGTGTGCCAAATGTAAGTATGGAAGACATCTTGATGCCCCACTCAGTCTGATTCAGGAAGTTAAGCTTCACCAAGGACCCGTTTCCAACCTGGGAAGCCACATCTCCCCAACCCTAACCCTAACTTGAGACTTAACCTGATTTTCTTGTGCAAATGTAACAAACCCCCATCCTCATGTTGTACTAAAATCCAGTAGGCACACAATTCCTTTGGCCCTCTCAGTCTGTTTCACCATGCTTGGCTTCAGCAACACCCTGTTTCCATTCTGGGAAGCCATGTCTCCTGACAGCTAACCCTAACTTGGGTCTTAACCCTAATTTTCTCTTTGGACTGAAACATTTCCCTGTCCACATGGTGTACTAACTGGCAGTATGTTATACTACGGATGGCCTACTCAGTCTGTTTTACCAATCTAGGCTTCGCCAAAACCCTGGTTACATCCTGGGAAGCCAAGTCTCCCCAACCCTAACCCTAATTTGTGTCTCAGGCCTCATTTCCTTTTTGGACTGAAACATACCGCCGTCCACAGAGTGTACCAAATGTCAGTATGGAAGACATCTTGATGTCCCACTCAGTCTGATTCAGCAAGTTAGGCTTCACCAAGGACCCGTTTCCAACCTGGAAAGCCACATCTCCCCAACCCTAACCCTAACTTGAGACTTAACCTGATTTTCTTGTGCAAATGTAACAAACCCCCATCCTCATGTTGTACTAAAAGACAGTAGGCACACAATTCCTTTTGCCCTCTCAGTCTGTTTCACCATGCTTGGCTTCAGCAACACCCTGTTTCCATTCTGGGAAGCCATGTCTCCTGACAGCTAACCCTAACTTGGGTCTTAACCCTAATTTTCTCTTTGGACTGAAACATTTCCCTGTCCACATGGTGTACTAACTGGCAGTATGTTATACTCCGGATGGCCTACTCAGTCTGTTTTACCAATCTAGGCTTCGCCAAAACCCTGGTTACATCCTGGGAAGCCAAGTCTCCCCAACCCTAACCCTAATTTGAGTCTCAGGCCTAATTTCCTTTTTGGACTGAAACGTACTGCGGTCCACAGAGTGTACAAAATGTAAGTATGGAAGACATCTTGATGCCCCACTCAGTCTGATTCAGGAAGTTAAGCTTCACCAAGGACCCGTTTCCAACCTGGGAAGCCACATCTCCCCAACCCTAACCCTAACTTGAGACTTAACCTGATTTTCTTGTGCAAATGTAACAACCCCCCATCCTCATGTTGTACTAAAAGACAGTAGGCACACAATTCCTTTGGCCCTCTCAGTCTGTTTCACCATGCTTGGCTTCAGCAACACCCTGTTTCCATTCTGGGAAGCCATGTCTCCTGACAGCTAACCCTAACTTGGGTCTTAACCCTAATTTTCTCTTTGGACTGAAACATTTCCCTGTCCACATGGTGTACTAACTGGCAGTATGTTATACTCCTGAATGCCTACTCAGTCTGTTTTACCAATCTAGGCTTCACCAAAACCCTGGTTACATCCTGGGAAGCCAAGTCTCCCCAACCCTAACCCTAATTTGAGTCTCAGGCCTCATTTCCTTTTTGGACTGAAACATACCGCCGTCCACAGAGTGTACCAAATGTCAGTATGGAAGACATCTTGATGTCCCACTCAGTCTGATTCAGCAAGTTAGGCTTCACCAAGGACCCGTTTCCAACCTGGGAAGCCACATCTCCCCAACCCTAACCCTAACTTGAGACTTAACCTGATTTTCTTGTGCAAATGTAACAAACCCCCATCCTCATGTTGTACTAAAAGACAGTAGGCACACAATTCCTTTGGCCCTCTCAGTCTGTTTCACCATGCTTGGCTTCAGCAACACCCTGTTTCCATTCTGGGAAGCCATGTCTCCTGACAGCTAACCCTAATTTGGGTCTTAACCCTAATTTTCTCTTTGGACTGAAACATTTCCCTGTCCACATGGTGTACTAACTGGCAGTATGTTATACTCCTGAATGCCTACTCAGTCTGTTTTACCAATCTAGGCTTCACCAAAACCCTGGTTACATCCTGGGAAGCCAAGTCTCCCCAACCCTAACCCTAATTTGAGTCTCAGGCCTCATTTCCATTTGGGACTGAAACGTACTGCGGTCCACAGAGTGTACCAAATGTAAGTATGGAAGACATCTTGATGCCCCACTCAGTCTGATTCAGCAAGTTAGGCTTCACCAAGGACCCGTTTCCAACCTGGGAAGCCACATCTCCCCAACCCTAACCCTAACTTGATACTTTACCTGATTTTCTTGTTGAAATGTAACAACCCCCCATCCTCATGTTCTACTAAAAGACAGTAGGCACACAATTCATTTTGCCGACTCAGTCTGTTTCACCATGCTTGGCTTCAGCAACACCCTGTTTCCATTCTGGGAGGCCATGTCTCCTGACCGCTAACCCTAACTTGGGTCTTAACCCTAATTTTTTCTTTGGACTGAAACATTTCCCTGTCCACATGGTGTACTAACTGGCAGTATGTTATACTACGGATGGCCTACTCAGTCTGTTTTACAAATCTAGGCTTCGCCAAAACCCTGGTTACATCCTGGGAAGCCAAGTCTCCCCAACCCTAACCCTAATTTGAGTCTAAGGCCTAATTTCCTTTTTGGACTGAAACATGCCGCCGTCCACAGAGTGTACCAAATGTCAGTATGGAAGACATCTTGATGTCCCACTCAGTCTGATTCAGCAAGTTAGGCTTCACCAAGGACCCGTTTCCAACCTGGCAAGCCACATCTCCCCAACCCTAACCCTAACTTGAGACTTTACCTGATTTTCTTGTTGAACTGTAACAACACCCCATCCTCATGTTCTACTAAAAGACAGTAGGCACACAATTCCTTTTACCCTCTCAGTCTGTTTCACCATGCTTGGCTTCAGCAACACCCTGTTTCCATTCTGGGAAGCCATGTCTCCTGACAGCTAACCCTAACTTGGGTCTTAACCCTAATTTTCTCTTTGGACTGAAACATTTCCCTGTCAACATGGTGTACTCACTGGCAGTATGTTATACTCCGGATGGCCTACTCAGTCTGTTTTACCAATCTAGGCTTCGCCAAAACCCTGGTTACATCCTGGGAAGCCAAGTCTCCCCAACCCTAACCCTAATTTGAGTCTCAACCCTCATTTCCTTTTTGGACTGAAACATACTGCGGTCCACAGAGTGTGCCAAATGTAAGTATGGAAGACATCTTGATGCCCCACTCAGTCTGATTCAGGAAGTTAAGCTTCACCAAGGACCCGTTTCCAACCTGGCAAGCCACATCTCCCCAACCCTAACCCTAACTTGAGACTTAACCTGATTTTCTTGTGCAAATGTAACAAACCCCCATCCTCATGTTGTACTAAAATCCAGTAGGCACACAATTCCTTTGGCCCTCTCAGTCTGTTTCACCATGCTTGGCTTCAGCAACACCCTGTTTCCATTCTGGGAAGCCATGTCTCCTGACAGCTAACCCTAACTTGGGTCTTAACCCTAATTTTTTCTTTGGACTGAAACATTTCCCTGTCCACATGGTGTACTAACTGGCAGTATGTTATACTACGGATGGCCTACTCAGTCTGTTTTACCAATCTAGGCTTCGCCAAAACCCTGGTTACATCCTGGGAAGCCAAGTCTCCCCAACCCTAACCCTAATTTGAGTCTCAGGCCTCATTTCCTTTTTGGACTGAAACATACCGCCGTCCACAGAGTGTACCAAATGTCAGTATGGAAGACATCTTGATGTCCCACTCAGTCTGATTCAGCAAATTAGGCTTCACCAAGGACCCGTTTCCAACCTGGGAAGCCACATCTCCCCAACCCTAACCCTAACTTGAGATTTTACCTAATTTTCTTGTTGAAATGTAACAACCCCCCATCCTCATGTTCTACTAAAAGACAGTAGGCACACAATTCCTTTTGCCCTCTCAGTCTGTTTCACCATGCTTGGCTTCAGCAACACCCTGTTTCCATTCTGGGAGGCCATGTCTCCTGACCGCTAACCCTAAGTTGGGTCTTAACCCTAATTTTTTCTTTGGACTGAAACATTTCCCTGTCCACATGGTGTACTAACTGGCAGTATGTTATACTACGGATGGCCTACTCAGTCTGTTTTACAAATCTAGGCTTCGCCAAAACCCTGGTTACATCCTGGGAAGCCAAGTCTCCCCAACCCTAACCCTAATTTTAGTCTCAGGCCTCATTTCCTTTTTGGACTGAAACATACCGCCGTCCACAGAGTGTACCAAATGACAGTATGGAAGACATCTTGATGTCCCACTCAGTCTGATTCAGGAAGTTAAGCTTCACCAAGGACCCGTTTCCAACCTGGGAAGCCAAGTCTCCCCAACCCTAACCCTAATTTGAGTCTCAGGCCTCATTTCCTTTTGGGACTGAAACGTACTGCGGTCCACAGAGTGTACCAAATGTAAGTATGGAAGACATCTTGATGCCCCACTCAGTCTGATTCAGCAAGTTAGGCTTCACCAAGGACCCGTTTCCAACCTGGGAAGCCACATCTCCCCAACCCTAACCCTAACTTGAGACTTTACCTGATTTTCTTGTTGAAATGCAACAACCCCCCATCCTCATGTTCTACTAAAAGACAGTAGGCACACAATTCATTTTGCCCTCTCAGTCTGTTTCACCATGCTTGGCTTCAGCAACACCCTGTTTCCATTCTGGGAGGCCATGTCTCCTGACCGCTAACCCTAACTTGGGTCTTAACCCTAATTTTTTCTTTGGACTGAAACATTTCCCTGTCCACATGGTGTACTAACTGGCAGTATGTTATACCCCGGATGGCCTACTCAGTCTGTTTTACCAATCTAGGCTTCGCCAAAACCCTGGTTACATCCTGGGAAACCAAGTCTCCCCAACCCTAACCCTAATTTGAGTCTCAGGCCTCATTTCCTTTTGGGACTGAAACATACCGCCCTCCAGAGAGTGTACCAAATGTCAGTATGGAAGACATCTTGATGTCCCACTCAGTCTGATTCAGCAAGTTAGGCTTCACCAAGGACCCGTTTCCAACCTGGGAAGCCACATCTCCCCAACCCTAACCCTAACTTGAGACTTAACCTGATTTTCTTGTGCAAATGTAACAAACCCCCATCCTCATGTTGTACTAAAAGACAGTAGGCACACAATTCCTTTGGCCCTCTCAGTCTGTTTCACCATGCTTGGCTTCAGCAACACCCTGTTTCCATTCTGGGAAGCCATGTCTCCCGACAGCTAACCCTAACTTGGGTCTTAACCCTAATTTTCTCTTTGGACTGAAACATTTCCCTGTCCACATGGTGTACTCACTGGCAGTATGTTATACTCCGGATGGCCTACTCAGTCTGTTTTACCAATCTAGGCTTCGCCAAAACCCTGGTTACATCCTGGGAAGCCAAGTCTCCCCAACCCTAACCCTAATTTGAGTCTCAACCCTCATTTCCTTTTTGGACTGAAACATACCGCCGTCCACAGAGTGTACCAAATGTCAGTATGGAAGACATCTTGATGTCCCACTCAGTCTGATTCAGCAAGTTAGGCTTCACCAAGGACCCGTTTCCAACCTGGGAAGCCACATCTCCCCAACCCTAACCCTAACTTGAGACTTAACCTGATTTTCTTGTGCAAATGTAACAAACCCCCATCCTCATGTTGTACTAAAAGACAGTAGGCACACAATTCCTTTGGCCCTCTCAGTCTGTTTCACCATGCTTGGCTTCAGCAACACCCTGTTTCCATTCTGGGAAGCCATGTCTCCTGACAGCTAACCCTAACTTGGGTCTTAACCCTAATTTTCTCTTTGGACTGAAACATTTCCCTGTCCACATGGTGTACTAACTGGCAGTATGTTATACTCCTGAATGCCTACTCAGTCTGTTTTACCAATCTAGGCTTCACCAAAACCCTGGTTACATCCTGGGTAGCCAAGTCTCCCCAACCCTAACCCTAATTTGAGTCTCAGGCCTCATTTCCTTTTGGGACTGAAACGTACTGCGGTCCACAGAGTGTACCAAATGTAAGTATGGAAGACATCTTGATGCCCCACTCAGTCTGATTCAGCAAGTTAGGCTTCACCAAGGACCCGTTTCCAACCTGGGAAGCCACATCTCCCCAACCTTAACCCTAACTTGAGACTTAACCTGATTTTCTTGTGCAAATGTAACAAACCCCCATCCTCATGTTGTACTAAAATCCAGTAGGCACACAATTCCTTTTGCCCTCTCAGTCTGTTTCACCATGCTTGGCTTCAGCAACACCCTGTTTCCATTCTGGGAAGCCAAGTCTCCTGACAGCTAACCCTAACTTGGGTCTTAACCCTAATTTTCTCTTTGGACTGAAACATTTCCCTGTCCACATGGTGTACTAACTGGCAGTATGTTATACTACGGATGGCCTACTCAGTCTGTTTTACCAATCTAGGCTTCGCCAAAACCCTGGTTACATCCTGGGAAGCCAAGTCTCCCCAACCCTAACCCTAATTTGAGTCTCAGGCCTCATTTCCTTTTTGGACTGAAACATACCGCCGTCCACAGAGTGTACCAAATGTCAGTATGGAAGACATCTTGATGTCCCACTCAGTCTGATTCAGCAAGTTAGGCTTCACCAAGGACCCGTTTCCAACCTGGAAAGCCACATCTCCCCAACCCTAACCCTAACTTGAGACTTAACCTGATTTTGTTGTGCAAATGTAACAAACCCCCATCCTCATGTTGTACTAAAAGACAGTAGGCACACAATTCCTTTTGCCCTCTCAGTCTGTTTCACCATGCTTGGCTTCAGCAACACCCTGTTTCCATTCTGGGAAGCCATGTCTCCTGACAGCTAACCCTAACTTGGGTCTTAACCCTAATTTTCTCTTTGGACTGAAACATTTCCCTGTCCACATGGTGTACTAACTGGCAGTATGTTATACTCCGGATGGCCTACTCAGTCTGTTTTACCAATCTAGGCTTCGCCAAAACCCTGGTTACATCCTGGGAAGCCAAGTCTCCCCAACCCTAACCCTAATTTGAGTCTCAGGCCTAATTTCCTTTTTGGACTGAAACATACTGCGGTCCACAGAGTGTACAAAATGTAAGTATGGAAGACATCTTGATGCCCCACTCAGTCTGATTCAGGAAGTTAAGCTTCACCAAGGACCCGTTTCCAACCTGGGAAGCCACATCTCCCCAACCCTAACCCTAACTTGAGACTTAACCTGATTTTCTTGTGCAAATGTAACAACCCCCCATCCTCATGTTGTACTAAAAGACAGTAGGCACACAATTCCTTTTACCCTCTCAGTCTGTTTCACCATGCTTGGCTTCAGCAACACCCTGTTTCCATTCTGGGAAGCCATGTCTCCTGACAGCTAACCCTAACTTGGGTCTTAACCCTAATTTTCTCTTTGGACTGAAACATTTCCCTGTCCACATGGTGTACTAACTGGCAGTATGTTATACTCCTGAATGCCTACTCAGTCTGTTTTACCAATCTAGGCTTCACCAAAACCCTGGTTACATCCTGGGAAGCCAAGTCTCCCCAACCCTAACCCTAATTTGAGTCTCAGGCCTCATTTCCTTTTGGGACTGAAACGTACTGCGGTCCACAGAGTGTACCAAATGTAAGTATGGAAGACATCTTGATGCCCCACTCAGTCTGATTCAGCAAGTTAGGCTTCACCAAGGACCCGTTTCCAACCTGGGAAGCCACATCTCCCCAACCCTAACCCTAACTTGATACTTTACCTGATTTTCTTGTTGAAATGTAACAACCCCCCATCCTCATGTTGTACTAAAAGACAGTAGGCACACAATTCATTTTGCCCTCTCAGTCTGTTTCACCATGCTTGGCTTCAGCAACACCCTGTTTCCATTCTGGGAGGCCATGTCTCCTGACCGCTAACCCTAACTTGGGTCTTAACCCTAATTTTTTCTTTGGACTGAAACATTTCCCTGTCCACATGGTGTACGAACTGGCAGTATGTTATACTACGGATGGCCTACTCAGTTTGTTTTACCAATCTAGGCTTCGCCAAAACCCTGGTTACATCCTGGGAAGCCAAGTCTCCCCAACCCTAACCCTAATTTGAGTCTCAGGCCTCATTTCCTTTTGGGACTGAAACATACCGCCGTCCACAGAGTGTACCAAATGTCAGTATGGAAGACATCTTGATGTCCCACTCAGTCTGATTCAGCAAGTTAGGCTTCACCAAGGACCCGTTTCCAACCTGGCAAGCCACATCTCCCCAACCCTAACCCTAACTTGAGACTTAACCTGATTTTCTTGTGCAAATGTAACAAACCCCCATCCTCATGTTGTACTAAAAGACAGTAGGCACACAATTCCTTTGGCCCTCTCAGTGTGTTTCACCATGCTTGGCTTCAGCAACACCCTGTTTCCATTCTGGAAAGCCATGTCTCCTGACAGCTAACCCTAACTTGGGTCTTAACACTAATTTTCTCTTTGGATTGAAACATTTCCCTGTCCACATGGTGTACTAACTGGCAGTATGTTATACTCCTGAATGCCTACGCAGTCTGTTTTACCAATCTAGGCTTCACCAAAACCCTGGTTACATCCTGGGAAGCCAAGTCTCCCCAACCCTAACCCTAATTTGAGTCTCAACCCTCATTTCCTTTTTGGACTGAAACATACTGCGGTCCACAGAGTGTGCCAAATGTAAGTATGGAAGACATCTTGATGCCCCACTCAGTCTGATTCAGGAAGTTAAGCTTCACCAAGGACCCGTTTCCAACCTGGGAAGCCACATCTCCCCAACCCTAACCCTAACTTGAGACTTAACCTGATTTTCTTGTGCAAATGTAACAACCCCCCATCCTCATGTTGTACTAAAAGACAGTAGGCACACAATTCCTTTGGCCCTCTCAGTCTGTTTCACCATGCTTGGCTTCAGCAACACCCTGTTTCCATTCTGGGAAGCCATGTCTCCTGACAGCTAACCCTAACTTGGGTCTTAACCCTAATTTTCTCTTTGGACTGAAACATTTCCCTGTCCACATGGTGTACTAACTGGCAGTATGTTATACTCCTGAATGCCTACTCAGTCTGTTTTACCAATCTAGGCTTCACCAAAACCCTGGTTACATCCTGGGAAGCCAAGTCTCCCCAACCCTAACCCTAATTTGAGTCTCAGGCCTCATTTCCTTTTTGGACTGAAACATACCGCCGTCCACAGAGTGTACCAAATGTCAGTATGGAAGACATCTTGATGTCCCACTCAGTCTGATTCAGCAAGTTAGGCTTCACCAAGGACCCGTTTCCAACCTGGGAAGCCACATCTCCCCAACCCTAACCCTAACTTGAGACTTAACCTGATTTTCTTGTTGAACTGTAACAACCCCCCATCCTCATGTTCTACTAAAAGACAGTAGGCACACAATTCCTTTTACCCTCTCAGTCTGTTTCACCATGCTTGGCTTCAGCAACACCCTGTTTCCATTCTGGGAAGCCATGTCTCCTGACAGCTAACCCTAACTTGGGTCTTAACCCTAATTTTCTCTTTGGACTGAAACATTTCCCTGTCAACATGATGTACTCACTGGCAGTATGTTATACTCCGGATGGCCTACTCAGTCTGTTTTACCAATCTAGGCTTCGCCAAAACCCTGGTTACATCCTGGGAAGCCAAATCTCCCCAACCCTAACCCTAATTTGAGTCTCAACCCTCATTTCCTTTTTGGACTGAAACATACCGCCGTCCACAGAGTGTACCAAATGTAAGTATGGAAGACATCTTGATGCCCCACTCAGTCTGATTCAGCAAGTTAGGCTTCACCAAGGACCCGTTTCCAACCTGGGAAGCCACATCTCCCCAACCCTAACCCTAACTTGAGACTTAACCTGATTTTCTTGTGCAAATGTAACAAACCCCCATCCTCATGTTGTACTAAAAGACAGTAGGCACACAATTCCTTTGGCCCTCTCAGTCTGTTTCACCATGCTTGGCTTCAGCAACACCCTGTTTCCATTCTGGGAAGCCGTGTCTCCTGACAGCTAACCCTAATTTGGGTCTTAACCCTAATTTTCTCTTTGGACTGAAACATTTCCCTGTCCACATGGTGTACTAACTGGCAGTATGTTATACTCCTGAATGCCTACTCAGTCTGTTTTACCAATCTAGGCTTCACCAAAACCCTGGTTACATTCTGGGAAGCCAAGTCTCCCCAACCCTAACCCTAATTTGAGTCTCAGGCCTCATTTCCTTTTGGGACTGAAACGTACTGCGGTCCACAGAGTGTACCAAATGTAAGTATGGAAGACATCTTGATGCCCCACTCAGTCTGATTCAGCAAGTTAGGCTTCACCAAGGACCCGTTTCCAACCTGGGAAGCCACATCTCCCCAACCCTAACCCTAACTTGAGACTTAACCTGATTTTCTTGTGCAAATGTAACAAACCCCCATCCTCATGTTCTACTAAAAGACAGTAGGCACACAATTCCTTTGGCCCTCTCAGTCTGTTTCACCATGCTTGGCTTCAGCAACACCCTGTTTCCATTCTGGGAAGCCATGTCTCCTGACAGCTAACCCTAACTTGGGTCTTAACCCTAATTTTTTCTTTGGACTGAAACATTTCCCTGTCCACATGGTGTACTAACTGGCAGTATGTTATACTACGGATGGCCTACTCAGTCTGTTTTACCAATCTAGGCTTCGCCAAAACCCTGGTTACATCCTGGAAAGCCAAGTCTCCCCAACCCTAACCCTAATTTGAGTCTCAGGCCTCATTTCCTTTTTGGACTGAAACATACCGCCGTCCACAGAGTGTACCAAATGTCAGTATGGAAGACATCTTGATGTCCCACTCAGTCTGATTCAGCAAATTAGGCTTCACCAAGGACCCGTTTCCAACCTGGGAAGCCACATCTCCCCAACCCTAACCCTAACTTGAGACTTAACCTGATTTTCTTGTGCAAATGTAACAAACCCCCATCCTCATGTTGTACTAAAAGACAGTAGGCACACAATTCCTTTTGCCCTCTCAGTCTGTTTCACCATGCTTGGCTTCAGCAACACCCTGTTTCCATTCTGGGAAGCCATGTCTCCTGACAGCTAACCCTAACTTGGGTCTTAACCCTAATTTTCTCTTTGGACTGAAACATTTCCCTGTCCACATGGTGTACTAACTGGCAGTATGTTATACTCCGGATGGCCTACTCAGTCTGTTTTACCAATCTAGGCTTCGCCAAAACCCTGGTTACATCATGGGAAGCCAAGTCTCCCCAACCCTAACCCTAATTTGAGTCTCAGGCCTCATTTCCTTTTTGGACTGAAACATACCGCCGTCCACAGAGTGTACCAAATGTCAGTATGGAAGACATCTTGATGTCCGCCTCAGTCTGATTCAGCAAGTTAGGCTTCACCAAGGACCCGTTTCCAACCTGGGAAGCCACATCTCCCCAACCCTAACCCTAACTTGAGATTTTACCTAATTTTCTTGTTGAAATGTAACAACCCCCCATCCTCATGTTCTACTAAAAGACAGTAGGCACACAATTCCTTTTGCCCTCTCAGTCTGTTTCACCATGCTTGGCTTCAGCAACACCCTGTTTCCATTCTGGGAGGCCATGTCTCCTGACCGCTAACCCTAACTTGGGTCTTAACCCTAATTTTTTCTTTGGACTGAAACATTTCCCTGTCCACATGGTGTACTAACTGGCAGTATGTTATACTACGGATGGCCTACTCAGTCTGTTTTACAAATCTAGGCTTCGCCAAAACCCTGGTTACATCCTGGGAAGCCAAGTCTCCCCAACCCTAACCCTAATTTTAGTCTCAGGCCTCATTTCCTTTTTGGACTGAAACATACCGCCGTCCACAGAGTGTACCAAATGTCAGTATGGAAGACATCTTGATGTCCCACTCAGTCTGATTCAGGAAGTTAAGCTTCACCAAGGACCCGTTTCCAACCTGGGAAGCCAAGTCTCCCCAACCCTAACCCTAATTTGAGTCTCAGGCCTCATTTCCTTTTGGGACTGAAACGTACTGCGGTCCACAGAGTGTACCAAATGTAAGTATGGAAGACATCTTGATGCCCCACTCAGTCTGATTCAGCAAGTTAGGCTTCACCAAGGACCCGTTTCCAACCTGGGAAGCCACATCTCCCCAACCCTAACCCTAACTTGAGACTTTACCTGATTTTCTTGTTGAAATGTAACAACCCCCCATCCTCATGTTCTACTAAAAGACAGTAGGCACACAATTCATTTTGCCCTCTCAGTCTGTTTCACCATGCTTGGCTTCAGCAACACCCTGTTTCCATTCTGGGAGGCCATGTCTCCTGACCGCTAACCCTAAGTTGGGTCTTAACCCTAATTTTTTCTTTGGACTGAAACATTTCCCTGTCCACATGGTGTACTAACTGGCAGTATGTTATACCCCGGATGGCCTACTCAGTCTGTTTTACCAATCTAGGCTTCGCCAAAACCCTGGTTACATCCTGGGAAGCCAAGTCTCCCCAACCCTAACCCTAATTTGAGTCTCAGGCCTCATTTCCTTTTGGGACTGAAACATACCGCCCTCCAGAGAGTGTACCAAATGTCAGTATGGAAGACATCTTGATGTCCCACTCAGTCTGATTCAGCAAGTTAGGCTTCACCAAGGACCCGTTTCCAACCTGGGAAGCCACATCTCCCCAACCCTAACCCTAACTTGAGACTTAACCTGATTTTCTTGTGCAAATGTAACAAACCCCCATCCTCATGTTGTACTAAAAGACAGTAGGCACACAATTCCTTTGGCCCTCTCAGTCTGTTTCACCATGCTTGGCTTCAGCAACACCCTGTTTCCATTCTGGGAAGCCATGTCTCCCGACAGCTAACCCTAACTTGGGTCTTAACCCTAATTTTCTCTTTGGACTGAAACATTTCCCTGTCCACATGGTGTACTCA
This sequence comes from Heloderma suspectum, assembly GCF_057233095.1. Classification (NCBI taxonomy): domain Eukaryota; kingdom Metazoa; phylum Chordata; class Lepidosauria; order Squamata; family Helodermatidae; genus Heloderma; species Heloderma suspectum. Next base: position 150,529,557 of record NC_139461.1, read on the forward strand.
CTGGCAGTATGTTATACTCCGGATGGCCTACTCAGTCTGTTTTACCAATCTAGGCTTCGCCAAAACCCTGGTTACATCCTGGGAAGCCAAGTCTCCCCAACCCTAACCCTAATTTGAGTCTCAACCCTCATTTCCTTTTTGGACTGAAACATACCGCCGTCCACAGAGTGTACCAAATGTCAGTATGGAAGACATCTTGATGTCCCACTCAGTCTGATTCAGCAAGTTAGGCTTCACCAAGGACCCGTTTCCAACCTGGGAAGCCACATCTCCCCAACCCTAACCCTAACTTGAGACTTAACCTGATTTTCTTGTGCAAATGTAACAAACCCCCATCCTCATGTTGTACTAAAAGACAGTAGGCACACAATTCCTTTGGCCCTCTCAGTCTGTTTCACCATGCTTGGCTTCAGCAACACCCTGTTTCCATTCTGGGAAGCCATGTCTCCTGACAGGTAACCCTAACTTGGGTCTTAACCCTAATTTTCTCTTTGGACTGAAACATTTCCCTGTCCACATGGTGTACTAACTGGCAGTATGTTATACTCCTGAATGCCTACTCAGTCTGTTTTACCAATCTAGGCTTCACCAAAACCCTGGTTACATCCTGGGAAGCCAAGTCTCCCCAACCCTAACCCTAATTTGAGTCTCAGGCCTCATTTCCTTTTGGGACTGAAACGTACTGCGGTCCACAGAGTGTACCAAATGTAAGTATGGAAGACATCTTGATGCCCCACTCAGTCTGATTCAGCAAGTTAGGCTTCACCAAGGACCCGTTTCCAACCTGGGAAGCCACATCTCCCCAACCCTAACCCTAACTTGAGACTTTACCTGATTTTCTTGTGCAAATGTAACAAACCCCCATCCTCATGTTGTACTAAAAGACAGTAGGCACACAATTCCTTTGGCCCTCTCAGTCTGTTTCACCATGCTTGGCTTCAGCAACACCCTGTTTCCATTCTGGGAAGCCGTGTCTCCTGACAGCTAACCCTAACTTGGGTCTTAACCCTAATTTTTTCTTTGGACTGAAACATTTCCCTGTCCACATGGTGTACTAACTGGCAGTATGTTATACTACGGATGGCCTACTCAGTCTGTTTTACCAATCTAGGCTTCGCCAAAACCCTGGTTACATCCTGGAAAGCCAAGTCTCCCCAACCCTAACCCTAATTTGAGTCTCAGGCCTCATTTCCTTTTTGGACTGAAACATACCGCCGTCCACAGAGTGTACCAAATGTCAGTATGGAAGACATCTTGATGTCCCACTCAGTCTGATTCAGCAAATTAGGCTTCACCAAGGACCCGTTTCCAACCTGGGAAGCCACATCTCCCCAACCCTAACCCTAACTTGAGACTTAACCTGATTTTCTTGTGCAAATGTAACAAACCCCCATCCTCATGTTGTACTAAAAGACAGTAGGCACACAATTCCTTTGGCCCTCTCAGTCTGTTTCACCATGCTTGGCTTCAGCAACACCCTGTTTCCATTCTGGGAAGCCATGTCTCCCGACAGCTAACCCTAACTTGGGTCTTAACCCTAATTTTCTCTTTGGACTGAAACATTTCCCTGTCCACATGGTGTACTCACTGGCAGTATGTTATACTCCGGATGGCCTACTCAGTCTGTTTTACCAATCTAGGCTTCGCCAAAACCCTGGTTACATCCTGGGAAGCCAAGTCTCCCCAACCCTAACCCTAATTTGAGTCTCAACCCTCATTTCCTTTTTGGACTGAAACATACCGCCGTCCACAGAGTGTACCAAATGTCAGTATGGAAGACATCTTGATGTCCCACTCAGTCTGATTCAGCAAGTTAGGCTTCACCAAGGACCCGTTTCCAACCTGGGAAGCCACATCTCCCCAACCCTAACCCTAACTTGAGACTTAACCTGATTTTCTTGTGCAAATGTAACAAACCCCCATCCTCATGTTGTACTAAAAGACAGTAGGCACACAATTCCTTTGGCCCTCTCAGTCTGTTTCACCATGCTTGGCTTCAGCAACACCCTGTTTCCATTCTGGGAAGCCATGTCTCCTGACAGGTAACCCTAACTTGGGTCTTAACCCTAATTTTCTCTTTGGACTGAAACATTTCCCTGTCCACATGGTGTACTAACTGGCAGTATGTTATACTCCTGAATGCCTACTCAGTCTGTTTTACCAATCTAGGCTTCACCAAAACCCTGGTTACATCCTGGGAAGCCAAGTCTCCCCAACCCTAACCCTAATTTGAGTCTCAGGCCTCATTTCCTTTTGGGACTGAAACGTACTGCGGTCCACAGAGTGTACCAAATGTAAGTATGGAAGACATCTTGATGCCCCACTCAGTCTGATTCAGCAAGTTAGGCTTCACCAAGGACCCGTTTCCAACCTGGGAAGCCACATCTCCCCAACCCTAACCCTAACTTGAGACTTTACCTGATTTTCTTGTGCAAATGTAACAAACCCCCATCCTCATGTTGTACTAAAAGACAGTAGGCACACAATTCCTTTGGCCCTCTCAGTCTGTTTCACCATGCTTGGCTTCAGCAACACCCTGTTTCCATTCTGGGAAGCCGTGTCTCCTGACAGCTAACCCTAACTTGGGTCTTAACCCTAATTTTTTCTTTGGACTGAAACATTTCCCTGTCCACATGGTGTACTAACTGGCAGTATGTTATACTACGGATGGCCTACTCAGTCTGTTTTACCAATCTAGGCTTCGCCAAAACCCTGGTTACATCCTGGAAAGCCAAGTCTCCCCAACCCTAACCCTAATTTGAGTCTCAGGCCTCATTTCCTTTTTGGACTGAAACATACCGCCGTCCACAGAGTGTACCAAATGTCAGTATGGAAGACATCTTGATGTCCCACTCAGTCTGATTCAGCAAATTAGGCTTCACCAAGGACCCGTTTCCAACCTGGGAAGCCACATCTCCCCAACCCTAACCCTAACTTGAGACTTAACCTGATTTTCTTGTGCAAATGTAACAAACCCCCATCCTCATGTTGTACTAAAAGACAGTAGGCACACAATTCCTTTTGCCCTCTCAGTCTGTTTCACCATGCTTGGCTTCAGCAACACCCTGTTTCCATTCTGGGAAGCCATGTCTCCTGACAGCTAACCCTAACTTGGGTCTTAACCCTAATTTTCTCTTTGGACTGAAACATTTCCCTGTCCACATGGTGTACTAACTGGCAGTATGTTATACTCCGGATGGCCTACTCAGTCTGTTTTACCAATCTAGGCTTCGCCAAAACCCTGGTTACATCATGGGAAGCCAAGTCTCCCCAACCCTAACCCTAATTTGAGTCTCAGGCCTCATTTCCTTTTTGGACTGAAACATACCGCCGTCCACAGAGTGTACCAAATGTCAGTATGGAAGACATCTTGATGTCCCCCTCAGTCTGATTCAGCAAGTTAGGCTTCACCAAGGACCCGTTTCCAACCTGGGAAGCCACATCTCCCCAACCCTAACCCTAGCTTGAGATTTTACCTAATTTTCTTGTTGAAATGTAACAACCCCCCATCCTCATGTTCTACTAAAAGACAGTAGGCACACAATTCCTTTTGCCCTCTCAGTCTGTTTCACCATGCTTGGCTTCAGCAACACCCTGTTTCCATTCTGGGAGGCCATGTCTCCTGACCGCTAACCCTAACTTGGGTCTTAACCCTAATTTTTTCTTTGGACTGAAACATTTCCCTGTCCACATGGTGTACTAACTGGCAGTATGTTATACTACGGATGGCCTACTCAGTCTGTTTTACAAATCTAGGCTTCGCCAAAACCCTGGTTACATCCTGGGAAGCCAAGTCTCCCCAACCCTAACCCTAATTTTAGTCTCAGGCCTCATTTCCTTTTTGGACTGAAACATACCGCCGTCCACAGAGTGTACCAAATGTCTGTATGGAAGACATCTTGATGTCCCACTCAGTCTGATTCAGGAAGTTAAGCTTCACCAAGGACCCGTTTCCAACCTGGGAAGCCAAGTCTCCCCAACCCTAACCCTAATTTGAGTCTCAGGCCTCATTTCCTTTTGGGACTGAAACGTACTGCGGTCCACAGAGTGTACCAAATGTAAGTATGGAAGACATCTTGATGCCCCACTCAGTCTGATTCAGCAAGTTAGGCTTCACCAAGGACCCGTTTCCAACCTGGGAAGCCACATCTCCCCAACCCTAACCCTAACTTGAGACTTTACCTGATTTTCTTGTTGAAATGTAACAACCCCCCATCCTCATGTTCTACTAAAAGACAGTAGGCACACAATTCATTTTGCCCTCTCAGTCTGTTTCACCATGCTTGGCTTCAGCAACACCCTGTTTCCATTCTGGGAGGCCATGTCTCCTGACCGCTAACCCTAACTTGGGTCTTAACCCTAATTTTTTCTTTGGACTGAAACATTTCCCTGTCCACATGGTGTACTAACTGGCAGTATGTTATACCCCGGATGGCCTACTCAGTCTGTTTTACCAATCTAGGCTTCGCCAAAACCCTGGTTACATCCTGGGAAGCCAAGTCTCCCCAACCCTAACCCTAATTTGAGTCTCAGGCCTCATTTCCTTTTGGGACTGAAACATACCGCCCTCCAGAGAGTGTACCAAATGTCAGTATGGAAGACATCTTGATGTCCCACTCAGTCTGATTCAGCAAGTTAGGCTTCACCAAGGACCCGTTTCCAACCTGGGAAGCCACATCTCCCCAACCCTAACCCTAACTTGAGACTTAACCTGATTTTCTTGTGCAAATGTAACAAACCCCCATCCTCATGTTGTACTAAAAGACAGTAGGCACACAATTCCTTTGGCCCTCTCAGTCTGTTTCACCATGCTTGGCTTCAGCAACACCCTGTTTCCATTCTGGGAAGCCATGTCTCCCGACAGCTAACCCTAACTTGGGTCTTAACCCTAATTTTCTCTTTGGACTGAAACATTTCCCTGTCCACATGGTGTACTCACTGGCAGTATGTTATACTCCGGATGGCCTACTCAGTCTGTTTTACCAATCTAGGCTTCGCCAAAACCCTGGTTACATCCTGGGAAGCCAAGTCTCCCCAACCCTAACCCTAATTTGAGTCTCAACCCTCATTTCCTTTTTGGACTGAAACATACCGCCGTCCACAGAGTGTACCAAATGTCAGTATGGAAGACATCTTGATGTCCCACTCAGTCTGATTCAGCAAGTTAGGCTTCACCAAGGACCCGTTTCCAACCTGGGAAGCCACATCTCCCCAACCCTAACCCTAACTTGAGACTTAACCTGATTTTCTTGTGCAAATGTAACAAACCCCCATCCTCATGTTGTACTAAAAGACAGTAGGCACACAATTCCTTTGGCCCTCTCAGTCTGTTTCACCATGCTTGGCTTCAGCAACACCCTGTTTCCATTCTGGGAAGCCATGTCTCCTGACAGGTAACCCTAACTTGGGTCTTAACCCTAATTTTCTCTTTGGACTGAAACATTTCCCTGTCCACATGGTGTACTAACTGGCAGTATGTTATACTCCTGAATGCCTACTCAGTCTGTTTTACCAATCTAGGCTTCACCAAAACCCTGGTTACATCCTGGGAAGCCAAGTCTCCCCAACCCTAACCCTAATTTGAGTCTCAGGCCTCATTTCCTTTTGGGACTGAAACGAACTGCGGTCCACAGAGTGTACCAAATGTAAGTATGGAAGACATCTTGATGCCCCACTCAGTCTGATTCAGCAAGTTAGGCTTCACCAAGGACCCGTTTCCAACCTGGGAAGCCACATCTCCCCAACCCTAACCCTAACTTGAGACTTTACCTGATTTTCTTGTGCAAATGTAACAAACCCCCATCCTCATGTTGTACTAAAAGACAGTAGGCACACAATTCCTTTGGCCCTCTCAGTCTGTTTCACCATGCTTGGCTTCAGCAACACCCTGTTTCCATTCTGGGAAGCCGTGTCTCCTGACAGCTAACCCTAACTTGGGTCTTAACCCTAATTTTTTCTTTGGACTGAAACATTTCCCTGTCCACATGGTGTACTAACTGGCAGTATGTTATACTACGGATGGCCTACTCAGTCTGTTTTACCAATCTAGGCTTCGCCAAAACCCTGGTTACATCCTGGAAAGCCAAGTCTCCCCAACCCTAACCCTAATTTGAGTCTCAGGCCTCATTTCCTTTTTGGACTGAAACATACCGCCGTCCACAGAGTGTACCAAATGTCAGTATGGAAGACATCTTGATGTCCCACTCAGTCTGATTCAGCAAATTAGGCTTCACCAAGGACCCGTTTCCAACCTGGGAAGCCACATCTCCCCAACCCTAACCCTAACTTGAGACTTAACCTGATTTTCTTGTGCAAATGTAACAAACCCCCATCCTCATGTTGTACTAAAAGACAGTAGGCACACAATTCCTTTTGCCCTCTCAGTCTGTTTCACCATGCTTGGCTTCAGCAACACCCTGTTTCCATTCTGGGAAGCCATGTCTCCTGACAGCTAACCCTAACTTGGGTCTTAACCCTAATTTTCTCTTTGGACTGAAACATTTCCCTGTCCACATGGTGTACTAACTGGCAGTATGTTATACTCCGGATGGCCTACTCAGTCTGTTTTACCAATCTAGGCTTCGCCAAAACCCTGGTTACATCATGGGAAGCCAAGTCTCCCCAACCCTAACCCTAATTTGAGTCTCAGGCCTCATTTCCTTTTTGGACTGAAACATACCGCCGTCCACAGAGTGTACCAAATGTCAGTATGGAAGACATCTTGATGTCCCCCTCAGTCTGATTCAGCAAGTTAGGCTTCACCAAGGACCCGTTTCCAACCTGGGAAGCCACATCTCCCCAACCCTAACCCTAACTTGAGATTTTACCTAATTTTCTTGTTGAAATGTAACAACCCCCCATCCTCATGTTCTACTAAAAGACAGTAGGCACACAATTCCTTTTGCCCTCTCAGTCTGTTTCACCATGCTTGGCTTCAGCAACACCCTGTTTCCATTCTGGGAGGCCATGTCTCCTGACCGCTAACCCTAACTTGGGTCTTAACCCTAATTTTTTCTTTGGACTGAAACATTTCCCTGTCCACATGGTGTACTAACTGGCAGTATGTTATACTACGGATGGCCTACTCAGACTGTTTTACAAATCTAGGCTTCGCCAAAACCCTGGTTACATCCTGGGAAGCCAAGTCTCCCCAACCCTAACCCTAATTTTAGTCTCAGGCCTCATTTCCTTTTTGGACTGAAACATACCGCCGTCCACAGAGTGTACCAAATGTCAGTATGGAAGACATCTTGATGTCCCACTCAGTCTGATTCAGGAAGTTAAGCTTCACCAAGGACCCGTTTCCAACCTGGGAAGCCAAGTCTCCCCAACCCTAACCCTAATTTGAGTCTCAGGCCTCATTTCCTTTTGGGACTGAAACGTACTGCGGTCCACAGAGTGTACCAAATGTAAGTATGGAAGACATCTTGATGCCCCACTCAGTCTGATTCAGCAAGTTAGGCTTCACCAAGGACCCGTTTCCAACCTGGGAAGCCACATCTCCCCAACCCTAACCCTAACTTGAGACTTTACCTGATTTTCTTGTTGAAATGTAACAACCCCCCAATCCTCATGTTCTACTAAAAGACAGTAGGCACACAATTCATTTTGCCCTCTCAGTCTGTTTCACCATGCTTGGCTTCAGCAACACCCTGTTTCCATTCTGGGAGGCCATGTCTCCTGACCGCTAACCCTAACTTGGGTCTTAACCCTAATTTTTTCTTTGGACTGAAACATTTCCCTGTCCACATGGTGTACTAACTGGCAGTATGTTATACCCCGGATGGCCTACTCAGTCTGTTTTACCAATCTAGGCTTCGCCAAAACCCTGGTTACATCCTGGGAAGCCAAGTCTCCCCAACCCTAACCCTAATTTGAGTCTCAGGCCTCATTTCCTTTTGGGACTGAAACGTACTGCGGTCCACAGAGTGTACCAAATGTAAGTATGGAAGACATCTTGATGCCCCACTCAGTCTGATTCAGCAAGTTAGGCTTCACCAAGGACCCGTTTCCAACCTGGGAAGCCACATCTCCCCAACCCTAACCCTAACTTGAGACTTTACCTGATTTTCTTGTTGAAATGTAACAACCCCCCATCCTCATGTTGTACTAAAAGACAGTAGGCACACAATTCATTTTGCCCTCTCAGTCTGTTTCACCATGCTTGGCTTCAGCAACACCCTGTTTCCATTCTGGGAGGCCATGTCTCCTGACCGCTAACCCTAACTTGGGTCTTAACCCTAATTTTTTCTTTGGACTGAAACATTTCCCTGTCCACATGGTGTACGAACTGGCAGTATGTTATACTACGGATGGCCTACTCAGTTTGTTTTACAAATCTAGGCTTCGCCAAAACCCTGGTTACATCCTGGGAAGCCAAGTCTCCCCAACCCTAACCCTAATTTGAGTCTCAGGCCTCATTTCCTTTTTGGACTGAAACATACCGCCGTCCACAGAGTGTACCAAATGTCAGTATGGAAGACATCTTGATGTCCCACTCAGTCTGATTCAGCAAGTTAGGCTTCACCAAGGACCCGTTTCCAACCTGGGAAGCCACATCTCCCCAACCCTAACCCTAACTTGAGACTTAACCTGATTTTCTTGTTGAACTGTAACAACCCCCCATCCTCATGTTCTACTAAAAGACAGTAGGCACACAATTCCTTTTACCCTCTCAGTCTGTTTCACCATGCTTGGCTTCAGCAACACCCTGTTTCCATTCTGGGAAGCCATGTCTCCTGACAGCTAACCCTAACTTGGGTCTTAACCCTAATTTTCTCTTTGGACTGAAACATTTCCCTGTCAACATGGTGTACTCACTGGCAGTATGTTATACTCCGGATGGCCTATTCAGTCTGTTTTACCAATCTAGGCTTCGCCAAAACCCTGGTTACATCCTGGGAAGCCAAGTCTCCCCAACCCTAACCCTAATTTGAGTCTCAGGCCTCATTTCCTTTTTGGACTGAAACATACCGCCGTCCACAGAGTGTACCAAATGTCAGTATGGAAGACATCTTGATGTCCCACTCAGTCTGATTCAGCAAGTTAGGCTTCACCAAGGACCCGTTTCCAACCTGGCAAGCCACATCTCCCCAACCCTAACCCTAACTTGAGACTTAACCTGATTTTCTTGTGCAAATGTAACAAACCCCCATCCTCATGTTGTACTAAAAGACAGTAGGCACACAATTCCTTTGGCCCTCTCAGTCTGTTTCACCATGCTTGGCTTCAGCAACACCCTGTTTCCATTCTGGAAAGCCATGTCTCCTGACAGCTAACCCTAACTTGGGTCTTAACCCTAATTTTCTCTTTGGACTGAAACATTTCCCTGTCCACATGGTGTACAAACTGGCAGTATGTTATACTCCTGAATGCCTACGCAGTCTGTTTTACCAATCTAGGCTTCACCAAAACCCTGGTTACATCCTGGGAAGCCAAGTCTCCCCAACCCTAACCCTAATTTGAGTCTCAACCCTCATTTCCTTTTTGGACTGAAACATACTGCGGTCCACAGAGTGTGCCAAATGTAAGTATGGAAGACATCTTGATGCCCCACTCAGTCTGATTCAGGAAGTTAAGCTTCACCAAGGACCCGTTTCCAACCTGGGAAGCCACATCTCCCCAACCCTAACCCTAACTTGAGACTTAACCTGATTTTCTTGTGCAAATGTAACAAACCCCCATCCTCATGTTGTACTAAAATCCAGTAGGCACACAATTCCTTTGGCCCTCTCAGTCTGTTTCACCATGCTTGGCTTCAGCAACACCCTGTTTCCATTCTGGGAAGCCATGTCTCCTGACAGCTAACCCTAACTTGGGTCTTAACCCTAATTTTCTCTTTGGACTGAAACATTTCCCTGTCCACATGGTGTACTAACTGGCAGTATGTTATACTACGGATGGCCTACTCAGTCTGTTTTACCAATCTAGGCTTCGCCAAAACCCTGGTTACATCCTGGGAAGCCAAGTCTCCCCAACCCTAACCCTAATTTGTGTCTCAGGCCTCATTTCCTTTTTGGACTGAAACATACCGCCGTCCACAGAGTGTACGAAATGTCAGTATGGAAGACATCTTGATGTCCCACTCAGTCTGATTCAGCAAGTTAGGCTTCACCAAGGACCCGTTTCCAACCTGGAAAGCCACATCTCCCCAACCCTAACCCTAACTTGAGACTTAACCTGATTTTCTTGTGCAAATGTAACAAACCCCCATCCTCATGTTGTACTAAAAGACAGTAGGCACACAATTCCTTTTGCCCTCTCAGTCTGTTTCACCATGCTTGGCTTCAGCAACACCCTGTTTCCATTCTGGGAAGCCATGTCTCCTGACAGCTAACCCTAACTTGGGTCTTAACCCTAATTTTCTCTTTGGACTGAAACATTTCCCTGTCCACATGGTGTACTAACTGGCAGTATGTTATACTCCGGATGGCCTACTCAGTCTGTTTTACCAATCTAGGCTTCGCCAAAACCCTGGTTACATCCTGGGAAGCCAAGTCTCCCCAACCCTAACCCTAATTTGAGTCTCAGGCCTCATTTCCTTTTTGGACTGAAACATACTGCGGTCCACAGAGTGTACAAAATGTAAGTATGGAAGACATCTTGATGCCCCACTCAGTCTGATTCAGGAAGGTAAGCTTCACCAAGGACCCGTTTCCAACCTGGGAAGCCACATCTCCCCAACCCTAACCCTAACTTGAGACTTAACCTGATTTTCTTGTGCAAATGTAACAACCCCCCATCCTCATGTTGTACTAAAAGACAGTAGGCACACAATTCCTTTGGCCCTCTCAGTCTGTTTCACCATGCTTGGCTTCAGCAACACCCTGTTTCCATTCTGGGAAGCCATGTCTCCTGACAGCTAACCCTAACTTGGGTCTTAACCCTAATTTTCTCTTTGGACTGAAACATTTCCCTGTCCACATGGTGTACTAACTGGCAGTATGTTATACTCCTGAATGCCTACTCAGTCTGTTTTACCAATCTAGGCTTCACCAAAACCCTGGTTACATCCTGGGAAGCCAAGTCTCCCCAACCCTAACCCTAATTTGAGTCTCAGGCCTCATTTCCTTTTGGGACTGAAACGTACTGCGGTCCACAGAGTGTACCAAATGTAAGTATGGAAGACATCTTGATGCCCCACTCAGTCTGATTCAGCAAGTTAGGCTTCACCAAGGACCCGTTTCCAACCTGGGAAGCCACATCTCCCCAACCCTAACCCTAACTTGAGACTTTACCTGATTTTCTTGTTGAAATGTAACAACCCCCCATCCTCATGTTGTACTAAAAGACAGTAGGCACACAATTCATTTTGCCCTCTCAGTCTGTTTCACCATGCTTGGCTTCAGCAACACCCTGTTTCCATTCTGGGAGGCCATGTCTCCTGACCGCTAACCATAACTTGGGTCTTAACCCTAATTTTTTCTTTGGACTGAAACATTTCCCTGTCCACATGGTGTACGAACTGGCAGTATGTTATACTACGGATGGCCTACTCAGTTTGTTTTACAAATCTAGGCTTCGCCAAAACCCTGGTTACATCCTGGGAAGCCAAGTCTCCCCAACCCTAACCCTAATTTGAGTCTCAGGCCTAATTTCCTTTTTGGACTGAAACATACCGCCGTCCACAGAGTGTACCAAATGTCAGTATGGAAGACATCTTGATGTCCCACTCAGTCTGATTCAGCAAGTTAGGCTTCACCAAGGACCCGTTTCCAACCTGGGAAGCCACATCTCCCCAACCCTAACCCTAACTTGAGACTTAACCTGATTTTCTTGTTGAACTGTAACAACCCCCCATCCTCATGTTCTACTAAAAGACAGTAGGCACACAATTCCTTTTACCCTCTCAGTCTGTTTCACCATGCTTGGCTTCAGCAACACCCTGTTTCCATTCTGGGAAGCCATGTCTCCTGACAGCTAACCCTAACTTGGGTCTTAACCCTAATTTTCTCTTTGGACTGAAACATTTCCCTGTCAACATGGTGTACGAACTGGCAGTATGTTATACTCCGGATGGCCTATTCAGTCTGTTTTACCAATCTAGGCTTCGCCAAAACCCTGGTTACATCCTGGGAAGCCAAGTCTCCCCAACCCTAACCCTAATTTGAGTCTCAGGCCTCATTTCCTTTTGGGACTGAAACATACCGCCGTCCACAGAGTGTACCAAATGTCAGTATGGAAGACATCTTGATGTCCCACTCAGTCTGATTCAGCAAGTTAGGCTTCACCAAGGACCCGTTTCCAACCTGGCAAGCCACATCTCCCCAACCCTAACCCTAACTTGAGACTTAACCTGATTTTCTTGTGCAAATGTAACAAACCCCCATCCTCATGTTGTACTAAAAGACAGTAGGCACACAATTCCTTTGGCCCTCTCAGTCTGTTTCACCATGCTTGGCTTCAGCAACACACTGTTTCCATTCTGGAAAGCCATGTCTCCTGACAGCTAACCCTAACTTGGGTCTTAACCCTAATTTTCTCTTTGGACTGAAACATTTCCCTGTCCACATGGTGTACTAACTGGCAGTATGTTATACTCCTGAATGCCTACGGAGTCTGTTTTACCAATCTAGGCTTCACCAAAACCCTGGGTACATCCTGGGAAGCCAAGTCTCCCCAACCCTAACCCTAATTTGAGTCTCAACCCTCATTTCCTTTTTGGACTGAAACATACTGCGGTCCACAGAGTGTGCCAAATGTAAGTATGGAAGACATCTTGATGCCCCACTCAGTCTGATTCAGGAAGTTAAGCTTCACCAAGGACCCGTTTCCAACCTGGGAAGCCACATCTCCCCAACCCTAACCCTAACTTGAGACTTAACCTGATTTTCTTGTGCAAATGTAACAAACCCCCATCCTCATGTTGTACTAAAATCCAGTAGGCACACAATTCCTTTGGCCCTCTCAGTCTGTTTCACCATGCTTGGCTTCAGCAACACCCTGTTTCCATTCTGGGAAGCCATGTCTCCTGACAGCTAACCCTAACTTGGGTCTTAACCCTAATTTTCTCTTTGGACTGAAACATTTCCCTGTCCACATGGTGTACTAACTGGCAGTATGTTATACTACGGATGGCCTACTCAGTCTGTTTTACAAATCTAGGCTTCGCCAAAACCCTGGTTACATCCTGGGAAGCCAAGTCTCCCCAACCCTAACCCTAATTTGAGTCTCAGGCCTCATTTCCTTTTTGGACTGAAACATACCGCCGTCCACAGAGTGTACCAAATGTCAGTATGGAAGACATCTTGATGTCCCACTCAGTCTGATTCAGCAAGTTAGGCTTCACCAAGGACCCGTTTCCAACCTGGAAAGCCACATCTCCCCAACCCTAACCCTAACTTGAGACTTAACCTGATTTTCTTGTGCAAATGTAACAAACCCCCATCCTCATGTTGTACTAAAAGACAGTAGGCACACAATTCCTTTGGCCCTCTCAGTCTGTTTCACCATGCTTGGCTTCAGCAACACCCTGTTTCCATTCTGGGAAGCCATGTCTCCTGACAGCTAACCCTAACTTGGGTCTTAACCCTAATTTTCTCTTTGGACTGAAACATTTCCCTGTCCACATGGTGTACAAACTGGCAGTATGTTATACTCCTGAATGCCTACACAGTCTGTTTTACCAATCTAGGCTTCACCAAAACCCTGGTTACATCCTGGGAAGCCAAGTCTCCCCAACCCTAACCCTAATTTGAGTCTCAACCCTCATTTCCTTTTTGGACTGAAACATACTGCGGTCCACAGAGTGTGCCAAATGTCAGTATGGAAGACATCTTGATGCCCCACTCAGTCTGATTCAGGAAGTTAAGCTTCACCAAGGACCCGTTTCCAACCTGGGAAGCCACATCTCCCCAACCCTAACCCTAACTTGAGACTTAACCTGATTTTCTTGTGCAAATGTAACAACCCCCCATCCTCATGTTGTACTAAAAGACAGTAGGCACACAATTCCTTTGGCCCTCTCAGTCTGTTTCACCATGCTTGGCTTCAGCAACACCCTGTTTCCATTCTGGGAAGTCATGTCTCCTGACAGCTAACCCTAACTTGGGTCTTAACCCTAATTTTCTCTTTGGACTGAAACATTTCCCTGTCCACATGGTGTACTAACTGGCAGTATGTTATACTCCTGAATGCCTACTCAGTCTGTTTTACCAATCTAGGCTTCACCAAAACCCTGGTTACATCCTGGGAAGCCAAGTCTCCCCAACCCTAACCCTAATTTGAGTCTCAGGCCTCATTTCCTTTTGGGACTGAAACGTACTGCGGTCCACAGAGTGTACCAAATGTAAGTATGGAAGACATCTTGATGCCCCACTCAGTCTGATTCAGCAAGTTAGGCTTCACCAAGGACCCGTTTCCAACCTGGGAAGCCACATCTCCCCAACCCTAACCCTAACTTGATACTTTACCTGATTTTCTTGTTGAAATGTAACAACCCCCCATCCTCATGTTGTACTAAAAGACAGTAGGCACACAATTCATTTTGCCCTCTCAGTCTGTTTCACCATGCTTGGCTTCAGCAACACCCTGTTTCCATTCTGGGAGGCCATGTCTCCTGACCGCTAACCATAACTTGGGTCTTAACCCTAATTTTTTCTTTGGACTGAAACATTTCCCTGTCCACATGGTGTACGAACTGGCAGTATGTTATACTACGGATGGCCTACTCAGTTTGTTTTACAAATCTAGGCTTCGCCAAAACCCTGGTTACATCCTGGGAAGCCAAGTCTCCCCAACCCTAACCCTAATTTGAGTCTCAGGCCTAATTTCCTTTTTGGACTGAAACATACCGCCGTCCACAGAGTGTACCAAATGTCAGTATGGAAGACATCTTGATGTCCCACTCAGTCTGATTCAGCAAGTTAGGCTTCACCAAGGACCCGTTTCCAACCTGGGAAGCCACATCTCCCCAACCCTAACCCTAACTTGAGACTTAACCTGATTTTCTTGTTGAACTGTAACAACCCCCCATCCTCATGTTCTACTAAAAGACAGTAGGCACACAATTCCTTTTACCCTCTCAGTCTGTTTCACCATGCTTGGCTTCAGCAACACCCTGTTTCCATTCTGGGAGGCCATGTCTCCCGACCGCTAACCCTAACTTGGGTCTTAACCCTAATTTTCTCTTTGGACTGAAACATTTCCCTGTCCACATGGTGTACTAACTGGCAGTATGTTATCCTCCTGATGGCCTACTCAGTCTGTTTTAGCAATCTAGGCTTCACCAAGACCCTGGTTACATCCTGGGAAGCCAAGTCTCCCCAACCCTAACCCTAATTTGAGTCTCAGGCCAAATTTCCTTTTTGGACTGAAACATACCGCCGTCCACAGAGTGTACCAAATGTCAGTATGGAAGCCATCTTGATGTCCCACTCAGTCTGATTCAGCAAGCTAGGCTTCACCAAGGATGCGTTTCCAACCTGGGAAGCCACATCTCCCCAACCCTAACCCTCACTTGAGACTTAACCTGATTTTCTTGTGCAAATGTAACAACCCCCCATCCACATGTTCTACTAAATGACAGTAGGCACAGAATTCCTTTTGCCCTCTCAGTCTGTTTCACCATGCTTGGCTTCAGCAACACCCTGTTTCCATTCTGGGAAGCCATGTCTCCTGACAGCTAACCCTAACTTGGGTCTTAACCCTAAGTTTCTCTTTGGACTGAAACATTTCCCTGTCCACATGGTGTACTAACTGGCAGTATGTTATACTCCTGAATGCCTACTCAGTCTGTTTTACCAATCTAGGCTTCACCAAAACCCTGGTTACATCCTGGGAAACCAAGTCTCCCCAACCCTAAACCTAATTTGAGTCTCAACCCTCATTTCCTTTTTGGACTGAAACATACTGCCATCCACAGAGTGTACCAAATGTAAGTATGGAAGACATCTTGATGCCCCACTCAGTCTGATTCAGCAAGCTAGGCTTCACCAAGGACCCGTTTCCAACCTGGGAAGCCACATCTCCCCAATCCTAACCCTAACTTGAGACTTAACCTGATTTTCTTGTGCAAATGTAACAACCCCCCATCCTCATGTTCTACTAAAAGACAGTAGGCACACAATTCCTTTGGCCCTCTCAGTCTGTTTCACCATGCTTGGCTTCAGCAACACCCTGTTTCCATTCTGGGAAGCCATGTCTCCTGACAGCTAACCCTCACTTGGGTCTTAACCCTAATTTTCTCTTTGGACTGAAACATTTCCCTGTCCACATGGTGTACTAACTGGCAGTATGTTATACTCCGGTTGGCCTACTCCGTCTGTTTTACCAATCTAGGCTTCACCAAAACCCTGGTTCCATCCTGGGAAGCCAAGTCTCCCCAACCCTAACCCTAATTTGAGTATCAACCCTCATTTCCTTTTTGGACTGAAACATACTGCGGTCCACAGAGTGTACCAAATGTAAGTATGGAAGACATCTTGATGCCCCACTCAGTCTGATTCAGCAAGTTAGGCTTCACCAAGGACCCGTTTCCAACCTGGGAAGCCACATCTCCCCAACCCTAACCCTAACTTGAGACTTAACCTGATTTTCTTGTGCAAATGTAACAACCCCCCATCCTCATGTTCTACTAAAAGACAGTAGGCACACAATTCCTTTTGCCCTCACAGTCTGTTTCACCATGCTTGGCTTCAGCAACACCCTGTTTCCATTCTGGGGATTCATGTCTCCTGACAGCTAACCCTAACTTGGGTCTTAACCCTAATTTTCTCTTTGGACTGTAACATTTCCCTGTCCACATGGTGTACTAACTGGCAGTATGTTATACTCCTGAATGCCTACTCCGTCTGTTTTACCAATCTAGGCTTCACCAAAACCCTGGTTACATCCTGGGAAGCCAAGTCTCCCCAACCCTAACCCTAATTTGAGTCTCAGGCCTCATTTCCTTTTGGGACTGAAACGTACTGCGGTCCACAGAGGGTACTAAATGTAAGTATGGAAGACATCTTGATGTCCCACTCAGTCTGATTCAGCAAGTTAGGCTTCACCAAGGACCCGTTTCCAACCTGGGAAGCCACATCTCCCCAACCCTAACCCTAACTTGAGACTTAACCTGATTTTCTTGTGCAAATGTAACAACCCCCCATCCTCATGTTCTACTAAAAGACAGTAGGCACACAATTCCTTTGGCCCTCTCAGTCTGTTTCACCATGCTTGGCTTCAGCAACACCCTGTTTCCATTCTGGGAAGCCATGTCTCCTGACCGATAACCCTCTCTTGGGTCTTACCCCTAATTTTCTCTTTGGACTGAAACATTTCCCTGTCCACATGGTGTACTAACTGGCAGTATGTTATACTCCGGAAGGCCTACTCAGTCTGTTTTACCAATCTAGGCTTCACCAAAACCCTGGTTACATCCTGGGAAGCCAAGTCTCCCCAACCCTAACCCTAATTTGAGTCTCAGGCCTCATTTTCTTTTGGGACTGAAACATACCGCGGTCCACAGAGTGTACCAAATGTCAGTATGGAAGACATCTTGATGTCCCACTCAGTCTGATTCAGCAAGCTAGGCTTCACCAACGACCCGTTTCCAACCTGGGAAGCCACATCTCCCCAACCCTAACCCTAACTTGAGACTTAACCTGATTTTCTTGTGCAAATGTAACAACCCCCCATCCACATGTTCTACTAAATGACAGTAGGCACAGAATTCCTTTGGCCCTCTCAGTCTGTTTCACCATGCTTGGCTTCAGCAACACCCTGTTTCCATTCTGGGAAGCCATGTCTCCTGACAGCTATCCCTAACTTGGGTCTTAACCCTAATTTTCTCTTTGGACTGAAATATTTCCCTGTCCACATGGTGTACTAACTGGCAGTATGTTATACTCCGGAAGGCCTACTCCGTCTGTTTTACCAATCTAGGCTTCACCAAAACCCTGGTTACATCCTGGGAAGCCAAGTCTCCCCAACCCTAACCCTACTTTGAGTCTCAGGCCTCATTTCCTTTTGGGACTGAAACGTACTGCGGTCCACAGAGTGTACCAAATGTAAGTATGGAAGACATCTTGATGCCCCACTCAGTCTGATTCAGCAAGTTAGGCTTCACCAAGGACCCGTTTCCAACCTGGGAAGCCACATCTCCCCAACCCTAACCCTAACTTGAGACTTAACCTGATTTTCTTGTGCAAATGTAACAACCCCCCATCCTCATGTTCTACTAAAAGACAGTAGGCACACAATTCCTTTTGCCCTCACAGTCTGTTTCAAGATGCTTGGCTTCAGCAACACCCTGTTTCCATTCTGGGGATTCATGTCTCCTGACCGATAACCCTCTCTTGGGTCTTAACCCTAATTTTCTCTTTGGAATGAAACATTTCCCTGTCCACATGGTGTACTAACTGGCAGTATGTTATACTCCGGAAGGCCTACTCAGTCTGTTTTACCAATCTAGGCTTCACCAAAACCCTGGTTACATCCTGGGAAGCCAAGTCTCCCCAACCCTAACCCTAATTTGAGTCTCAGGCCTCATTTTCTTTTGGGACTGAAACATACAGTGGTCCACAGAGTGTACCAAATGTCAGTATGGAAGACATCTTGATGTCCCACTCAGTCTGATTCAACAAGCTAGGCTTCACCAACGACCCGTTTCCAACCTGGGAAGCCACATCTCCCCAACCCAACCCTAACTTGAGACTTAACCTGATTTTCTTGTGCAAATGTAACAACCCCCCATCCACATGTTCTACTAAATGACAGTAGGCACAGAATTCCTTTGGCCCTCTCAGTCTGTTTCACCATGCTTGGCTTCAGCAACACCCTGTTGCCATTCTGGGAAGCCATGTCTCCTGACAGCTAACCCTAACTTGGGTCTTAACCCTAATTTTCTCTTTGGACTGAAACATTTCCCTGTCCACATGGTGTACTAACTGGCAGTATGTTATACTCCGGAAGGCCTACTCAGTCTGTTTTACCAATCTAGGCTTCGCCAAAACCCCGGTTACATCCTGGGAAGCCAAGTCTCCCCAACCCTAACCCTAATTTGAGTCTCAACCCTCATTTCCTTTTTGGACTGAAACATACTGCGGTCCACAGAGTGTGCAAAATGTAAGTATAGAAGACATCTTGATGCCCCACTCAGTCTGATTCAGGAAGTTAAGCTTCACCAAGGACCCGTTTCCAACCTGGGAAGCCACATCTCCCCAACCCTAACCCTAACTTGAGACTTAACCTGATTTTCTTGTGTAAATGTTACAACCCCCCATCCTTATGTTGTACTAAAAGACAGTAGGCACACAATTCCTTTGGCCCTCTCAGTCTGTTTCACCATGCTTGGCTTCAGCAACACCCTGTTTCCATTCTGGGAAGCCATATCTCCTGACCGCTAACCCTAACTTGGGTCTTAACCCTAGTTTTTTCTTTGGACTGAAATATTTCCCTGTCCACATGGTGTACTAACTGGCAGTATGTTATACTCCGGTTGGCCTACTCAGTCTGTTTTACCAATCTAGGCTTCGTCAAAACCCTGGTTACATCCTGGGATGCCAAGTCTCCCCAACCCTAACCCTAATTTAAGTATCAACCCTCATTTCCTTTTTGTACTGAAACATACTGCGGTCCACAGAGTGTACCAAATGTAAGTATGGAAGACATCTTGATGCCCCACTCAGTCTGATTCAGCAAGTTAGGCTTCACCAAGGACCCGTTTCCAACCTGGGAAGCCACTTCTCCCCAACCCTAACCCTAACTTGAGACTTAACCTGATTTTCTTGTGCAAATGTAACAAACCCCCATCCTCATGTTCTACTAAAAGACAGTAGGCACACAATTCCTTTTGCCCTCACAGTCTGTTTCACCATGCTTGGCTTCAGCAACACCCTGTTTCCATTCTGGGAATTCATGTCTCCTGACAGCTAACCCTAACTTGGGTCTTAACCCTAATTTTCTCTTTGGACTGAAACATTTCCCTGTCCACATGGTGTACTAACTGGCAGTATGTTATACTCCGGAAGGCCTACTCCGTCTGTTTTACCAATCTAGGCTTCACCAAAACCCTGGTTACATCCTAGGAAGCCAAGTCTCCCCAACCCTAACCCTAATTTGAGTCTCAGGCCTCATTTTCTTTTGGGACTGAAACATACCGCGGTCCACAGAGTGTACCAAATGTCAGTATGGAAGACATCTTGATGTCCCACTCAGTCTGATTCAACAAGCTAGGCTTCACCAACGACCCGTTTCCAACCTGGGAAGCCACATCTCCCCAACCCTAACCCTAACTTGAGACTTAACCTGATTTTCTTGTGCAAATGTAACAACCCCCCATCCACATGTTCTACTAAATGACAGTAGGCAAAGAATTCCTTTGGCCCTCTCAGTCTGTTTCACCATGCTTGGCTTCAGCAACACCCTGTTTCCATTCTGGGAAGCCATGTCTCCTGACAGCTATCCCTAACTTGGGTCTTAACCCTAATTTTCTCTTTGGACTGAAATATTTCCCTGTCCACATGGTGTACTAACTGGCAGTATGTTATACTCCGGAAGGCCTACTCCGTCTGTTTTACCAATCTAGGCTTCACCAAAACCCTGGTTACATCCTGGGAAGCCAAGTCTCCCCAACCCTAACCCTACTTTGAATCTCAGGCCTCATTTCCTTTTGGGACTGAAACGTACTGCGGTCCACAGAGGGTACCAAATGTAAGTATGGAAGACATCTTGATGTCCCACTCAGTCTGATTCAGCAAGTTAGGCTTCACCAAGGACCCGTTTCCAACCTGGGAAGCCACATCTCCCCAACCCTAACCCTAACTTGAGACTTTACCTGATTTTCTTGTTGAAATGTAACAACCCCCCATCCTCATGTTCTACTAAAAGACAGTAGGCACACAATTCCTTTTGCCCTCTCAGTCTGTTTCACCATGCTTGGCTTCAGCAACACCCTGTTTCCATTCTGGAAAGCCATGTCTCCTCACAGCTAACCCTAACTTGGGACTTAACCCTAATTTTCTCTTTGGACTGAAATATTTCCCTGTCCACATGGTGTACTAACAGGCAGTATGTTATACTCCGGTTGGCCTACTCCGTCTGTTTTACCAACCTAGGCTTCACCAAAACCCTGGTTACATCCTGGGAAGCCAAGTCTCCCCAACCCTAACCCTAATTTGAGTATCAACCCTCATTTCCTTTTTGGACTGAAACATACCGCCGTCCACAGAGTGTACCAAATGTCAGTATGGAAGACATCTTGATGTCCCACTCAGTCTGATTCAGCAAGTTAGGCTTCACCAAGGACCCGTTTCCAACCTGGCAAGCCACATCTCCCCAACCCTAACCCTAACTTGAGACTTAACCTGATTTTCTTGTGCAAATGTAACAAACCCCCATCCTCATGTTGTACTAAAAGACAGTAGGCACACAATTCCTTTGGCCCTCTCAGTCTGTTTCACCATGCTTGGCTTCAGCAACACCCTGTTTCCATTCTGGAAAGCCATGTCTCCTGACAGCTAACCCTAACTTGGGTCTTAACCCTAATTTTCTCTTTGGACTGAAACATTTCCCTGTCCACATGGTGTACAAACTGGCAGTATGTTATACTCCTGAATGCCTACGCAGTCTGTTTTACCAATCTAGGCTTCACCAAAACCCTGGTTACATCCTGGGAAGCCAAGTCTCCCCAACCCTAACCCTAATTTGAGTCTCAACCCTCATTTCCTTTTTGGACTGAAACATACTGCGGTCCACAGAGTGTGCCAAATGTAAGTATGGAAGACATCTTGATGCCCCACTCAGTCTGATTCAGGAAGTTAAGCTTCACCAAGGACCCGTTTCCAACCTGGGAAGCCACATCTCCCCAACCCTAACCCTAACTTGAGACTTAACCTGATTTTCTTGTGCAAATGTAACAAACCCCCATCCTCATGTTGTACTAAAATCCAGTAGGCACACAATTCCTTTGGCCCTCTCAGTCTGTTTCACCATGCTTGGCTTCAGCAACACCCTGTTTCCATTCTGGGAAGCCATGTCTCCTGACAGCTAACCCTAACTTGGGTCTTAACCCTAATTTTCTCTTTGGACTGAAACATTTCCCTGTCCACATGGTGTACTAACTGGCAGTATGTTATACTACGGATGGCCTACTCAGTCTGTTTTACCAATCTAGGCTTCGCCAAAACCCTGGTTACATCCTGGGAAGCCAAGTCTCCCCAACCCTAACCCTAATTTGTGTCTCAGGCCTCATTTCCTTTTTGGACTGAAACATACCGCCGTCCACAGAGTGTACCAAATGTCAGTATGGAAGACATCTTGATGTCCCACTCAGTCTGATTCAGCAAGTTAGGCTTCACCAAGGACCCGTTTCCAACCTGGAAAGCCACATCTCCCCAACCCTAACCCTAACTTGAGACTTAACCTGATTTTCTTGTGCAAATGTAACAAACCCCCATCCTCATGTTGTACGAAAAGACAGTAGGCACACAATTCCTTTTGCCCTCTCAGTCTGTTTCACCATGCTTGGCTTCAGCAACACCCTGTTTCCATTCTGGGAAGCCATGTCTCCTGACAGCTAACCCTAACTTGGGTCTTAACCCTAATTTTCTCTTTGGACTGAAACATTTCCCTGTCCACATGGTGTACTAACTGGCAGTATGTTATACTCCGGATGGCCTACTCAGTCTGTTTTACCAATCTAGGCTTCGCCAAAACCCTGGTTACATCCTGGGAAGCCAAGTCTCCCCAACCCTAACCCTAATTTGAGTCTCAGGCCTCATTTCCTTTTTGGACTGAAACATACTGCGGTCCACAGAGTGTACAAAACGTAAGTATGGAAGACATCTTGATGCCCCACTCAGTCTGATTCAGGAAGGTAAGCTTCACCAAGGACCCGTTTCCAACCTGGGAAGCCACATCTCCCCAACCCTAACCCTAACTTGAGACTTAACCTGATTTTCTTGTGCAAATGTAACAACCCCCCATCCTCATGTTGTACTAAAAGACAGTAGGCACACAATTCCTTTGGCCCTCTCAGTCTGTTTCACCATGCTTGGCTTCAGCAACACCCTGTTTCCATTCTGGGAAGCCATGTCTCCTGACAGCTAACCCTAACTTGGGTCTTAACCCTAATTTTCTCTTTGGACTGAAACATTTCCCTGTCCACATGGTGTACTAACTGGCAGTATGTTATACTCCTGAATGCCTACTCAGTCTGTTTTACCAATCTAGGCTTCACCAAAACCCTGGTTACATCCTGGGAAGCCAAGTCTCCCCAACCCTAACCCTAATTTGAGTCTCAGGCCTCATTTCCTTTTGGGACTGAAACGTACTGCGGTCCACAGAGTGTACCAAATGTAAGTATGGAAGACATCTTGATGCCCCACTCAGTCTGATTCAGCAAGTTAGGCTTCACCAAGGACCCGTTTCCAACCTGGGAAGCCACATCTCCCCAACCCTAACCCTAACTTGAGACTTTACCTGATTTTCTTGTTGAAATGTAACAACCCCCCATCCTCATGTTGTACTAAAAGACAGTAGGCACACAATTCATTTTGCCCTCTCAGTCTGTTTCACCATGCTTGGCTTCAGCAACACCCTGTTTCCATTCTGGGAGGCCATGTCTCCTGACCGCTAACCATAACTTGGGTCTTAACCCTAATTTTTTCTTTGGACTGAAACATTTCCCTGTCCACATGGTGTACGAACTGGCAGTATGTTATACTACGGATGGCCTACTCAGTTTGTTTTACAAATCTAGGCTTCGCCAAAACCCTGGTTACATCCTGGGAAGCCAAGTCTCCCCAACCCTAACCCTAATTTGAGTCTCAGGCCTCATTTCCTTTTTGGACTGAAACATACCGCCGTCCACAGAGTGTACCAAATGTCAGTATGGAAGACATCTTGATGTCCCACTCAGTCTGATTCAGCAAGTTAGGCTTCACCAAGGACCCGTTTCCAACCTGGGAAGCCACATCTCCCCAACCCTAACCCTAACTTGAGACTTAACCTGATTTTCTTGTTGAACTGTAACAACCCCCCATCCTCATGTTCTACTAAAAGACAGTAGGCACACAATTCCTTTTACCCTCTCAGTCTGTTTCACCATGCTTGGCTTCAGCAACACCCTGTTTCCATTCTGGGAAGCCATGTCTCCTGACAGCTAACCCTAACTTGGGTCTTAACCCTAATTTTCTCTTTGGACTGAAACATTTCCCTGTCAACATGGTGTACGAACTGGCAGTATGTTATACTCCGGATGGCCTATTCAGTCTGTTTTACCAATCTAGGCTTCGCCAAAACCCTGGTTACATCCTGGGAAGCCAAGTCTCCCCAACCCTAACCCTAATTTGAGTCTCAGGCCTCATTTCCTTTTGGGACTGAAACATACCGCCGTCCACAGAGTGTACCAAATGTCAGTATGGAAGACATCTTGATGTCCCACTCAGTCTGATTCAGCAAGTTAGGCTTCACCAAGGACCCGTTTCCAACCTGGCAAGCCACATCTCCCCAACCCTAACCCTAACTTGAGACTTAACCTGATTTTCTTGTGCAAATGTAACAAACCCCCATCCTCATGTTGTACTAAAAGACAGTAGGCACACAATTCCTTTGGCCCTCTCAGTCTGTTTCACCATGCTTGGCTTCAGCAACACACTGTTTCCATTCTGGAAAGCCATGTCTCCTGACAGCTAACCCTAACTTGGGTCTTAACCCTAATTTTCTCTTTGGACTGAAACATTTCCCTGTCCACATGGTGTACTAACTGGCAGTATGTTATACTCCTGAATGCCTACGGAGTCTGTTTTACCAATCTAGGCTTCACCAAAACCCTGGGTACATCCTGGGAAGCCAAGTCTCCCCAACCCTAACCCTAATTTGAGTCTCAACCCTCATTTCCTTTTTGGACTGAAACATACTGCGGTCCACAGAGTGTGCCAAATGTAAGTATGGAAGACATCTTGATGCCCCACTCAGTCTGATTCAGGAAGTTAAGCTTCACCAAGGACCCGTTTCCAACCTGGGAAGCCACATCTCCCCAACCCTAACCCTAACTTGAGACTTAACCTGATTTTCTTGTGCAAATGTAACAAACCCCCATCCTCATGTTGTACTAAAATCCAGTAGGCACACAATTCCTTTGGCCCTCTCAGTCTGTTTCACCATGCTTGGCTTCAGCAACACCCTGTTTCCATTCTGGGAAGCCATGTCTCCTGACAGCTAACCCTAACTTGGGTCTTAACCCTAATTTTCTCTTTGGACTGAAACATTTCCCTGTCCACATGGTGTACTAACTGGCAGTATGTTATACTACGGATGGCCTACTCAGTCTGTTTTACAAATCTAGGCTTCGCCAAAACCCTGGTTACATCCTGGGAAGCCAAGTCTCCCCAACCCTAACCCTAATTTGAGTCTCAGGCCTCATTTCCTTTTTGGACTGAAACATACCGCCGTCCACAGAGTGTACCAAATGTCAGTATGGAAGACATCTTGATGTCCCACTCAGTCTGATTCAGCAAGTTAGGCTTCACCAAGGACCCGTTTCCAACCTGGAAAGCCACATCTCCCCAACCCTAACCCTAACTTGAGACTTAACCTGATTTTCTTGTGCAAATGTAACAAACCCCCATCCTCATGTTGTACTAAAAGACAGTAGGCACACAATTCCTTTGGCCCTCTCAGTCTGTTTCACCATGCTTGGCTTCAGCAACACCCTGTTTCCATTCTGGGAAGCCATGTCTCCTGACAGCTAACCCTAACTTGGGTCTTAACCCTAATTTTCTCTTTGGACTGAAACATTTCCCTGTCCACATGGTGTACAAACTGGCAGTATGTTATACTCCTGAATGCCTACACAGTCTGTTTTACCAATCTAGGCTTCACCAAAACCCTGGTTACATCCTGGGAAGCCAAGTCTCCCCAACCCTAACCCTAATTTGAGTCTCAACCCTCATTTCCTTTTTGGACTGAAACATACTGCGGTCCACAGAGTGTGCCAAATGTCAGTATGGAAGACATCTTGATGCCCCACTCAGTCTGATTCAGGAAGTTAAGCTTCACCAAGGACCCGTTTCCAACCTGGGAAGCCACATCTCCCCAACCCTAACCCTAACTTGAGACTTAACCTGATTTTCTTGTGCAAATGTAACAACCCCCCATCCTCATGTTGTACTAAAAGACAGTAGGCACACAATTCCTTTGGCCCTCTCAGTCTGTTTCACCATGCTTGGCTTCAGCAACACCCTGTTTCCATTCTGGGAAGCCATGTCTCCTGACAGCTAACCCTAACTTGGGTCTTAACCCTAATTTTCTCTTTGGACTGAAACATTTCCCTGTCCACATGGTGTACTAACTGGCAGTATGTTATACTCCTGAATGCCTACTCAGACTGTTTTACCAATCTAGGCTTCACCAAAACCCTGGTTACATCCTGGGAAGCCAAGTCTCCCCAACCCTAACCCTAATTTGAGTCTCAGGCCTCATTTCCTTTTGGGACTGAAACGTACTGCGGTCCACAGAGTGTACCAAATGTAAGTATGGAAGACATCTTGATGCCCCACTCAGTCTGATTCAGCAAGTTAGGCTTCACCAAGGACCCGTTTCCAACCTGGGAAGCCACATCTCCCCAACCCTAACCCTAACTTGATACTTTACCTGATTTTCTTGTTGAAATGTAACAACCCCCCATCCTCATGTTGTACTAAAAGACAGTAGGCACACAATTCATTTTGCCCTCTCAGTCTGTTTCACCATGCTTGGCTTCAGCAACACCCTGTTTCCATTCTGGGAGGCCATGTCTCCTGACCGCTAACCATAACTTGGGTCTTAACCCTAATTTTTTCTTTGGACTGAAACATTTCCCTGTCCACATGGTGTACGAACTGGCAGTATGTTATACTACGGATGGCCTACTCAGTTTGTTTTACAAATCTAGGCTTCGCCAAAACCCTGGTTACATCCTGGGAAGCCAAGTCTCCCCAACCCTAACCCTAATTTGAGTCTCAGGCCTAATTTCCTTTTTGGACTGAAACATACCGCCGTCCACAGAGTGTACCAAATGTCAGTATGGAAGACATCTTGATGTCCCACTCAGTCTGATTCAGCAAGTTAGGCTTCACCAAGGACCCGTTTCCAACCTGGGAAGCCACATCTCCCCAACCCTAACCCTAACTTGAGACTTAACCTGATTTTCTTGTTGAACTGTAACAACCCCCCATCCTCATGTTCTACTAAAAGACAGTAGGCACACAATTCCTTTTACCCTCTCAGTCTGTTTCACCATGCTTGGCTTCAGCAACACCCTGTTTCCATTCTGGGAGGCCATGTCTCCCGACCGCTAACCCTAACTTGGGTCTTAACCCTAATTTTTTCTTTGGACTGAAACATTTCCCTGTCCACATGGTGTACTAACTGGCAGTATGTTATCCTCCTGATGGCCTACTCAGTCTGTTTTAGCAATCTAGGCTTCACCAAGACCCTGGTTACATCCTGGGAAGCCAAGTCTCCCCAACCCTAACCCTAATTTGAGTCTCAGGCCAAATTTCCTTTTTGGACTGAAACATACCGCCGTCCACAGAGTGTACCAAATGTCAGTATGGAAGCCATCTTGATGTCCCACTCAGTCTGATTCAGCAAGCTAGGCTTCACCAAGGATGCGTTTCCAACCTGGGAAGCCACATCTCCCCAACCCTAACCCTCACTTGAGACTTAACCTGATTTTCTTGTGCAAATGTAACAACCCCCCATCCACATGTTCTACTAAATGACAGTAGGCACAGAATTCCTTTTGCCCTCTCAGTCTGTTTCACCATGCTTGGCTTCAGCAACACCCTGTTTCCATTCTGGGAAGCCATGTCTCCTGACAGCTAACCCTAACTTGGGTCTTAACCCTAAGTTTCTCTTTGGACTGAAACATTTCCCTGTCCACATGGTGTACTAACTGGCAGTATGTTATACTCCTGAATGCCTACTCAGTCTGTTTTACCAATCTAGGCTTCACCAAAACCCTGGTTACATCCTGGGAAACCAAGTCTCCCCAACCCTAACCCTAATTTGAGTCTCAACCCTCATTTCCTTTTTGGACTGAAACATACTGCGGTCCACAGAGTGTGCCAAATGTAAGTATGGAAGACATCTTGATGTCCCACTCAGTCTGAATCAGGAAGTTAAGCTTCACCAAGGACCCGTTTCCAACCTGGGAAGCCACATCTCCCCAATCCTAACCCTAACTTGAGACTTAACCTGATTTTCTTGTTGAAATGTAACAACCCCCCATCCTCATGTTGTACTAAAAGACAGTAGGCACACAATTCCTTTGGCCCTCTCAGTCTGTTTCACCATGCTTGGCTTCAGCAACACCCTGTTTCCATTCTGGGAAGCCATGTCTCCTGACAGCTATCCCTAACTTGGGTCTTAACCCTAATTTTCTCTTTGGACTGAAATATTTCCCTGTCCACATGGTGTACTAACTGGCAGTATGTTATACTCCGGAAGGCCTACTCAGTCTGTTTTACCAATGTAGGCTCCGCCAAAACCCTGGTTACATCCTGGGAAGCCAAGTCTCCCCAACCCTAAACCTAATTTGAGTCTCAACCCTCATTTCCTTTTTGGACTGAAACATACTGCCATCCACAGAGTGTACCAAATGTAAGTATGGAAGACATCTTGATGCCCCACTCAGTCTGATTCAGCAAGCTAGGCTTCACAAAGGACCCGTTTCCAACCTGGGAAGCCACATCTCCCCAATCCTAACCCTAACTTGAGACTTAACCTGATTTTCTTGTGCAAATGTAACAACCCCCCATCCTCATGTTCTACTAAAAGACAGTAGGCACACAATTCCTTTGGCCCTCTCAGTCTGTTTCACCATGCTTGGCTTCAGCAACACCCTGTTTCCATTCTGGGAAGCCATGTCTCCTGACAGCTAACCCTCACTTGGGTCTTAACCCTAATTTTCTCTTTGGACTGAAACATTTCCCTGTCCACATGGTGTACTAACTGGCAGTATGTTATACTCCGGTTGGCCTACTCCGTCTGTTTTACCAATCTAGGCTTCACCAAAACCCTGGTTCCATCCTGGGAAGCCAAGTCTCCCCAACCCTAACCCTAATTTGAGTATCAACCCTCATTTCCTTTTTGGACTGAAACATAC
Organism: Heloderma suspectum; assembly: GCF_057233095.1. NCBI lineage: Eukaryota > Metazoa > Chordata > Lepidosauria > Squamata > Helodermatidae > Heloderma > Heloderma suspectum. The sequence continues at coordinate 150,558,631 of NC_139461.1, forward strand.
TGCGGTCCACAGAGTGTACCAAATGTAAGTATGGAAGACATCTTGATGCCCCACTCAGTCTGATTCAGCAAGTTAGGCTTCACCAAGGACCCGTTTCCAACCTGGGAAGCCACATCTCCCCAACCCTAACCCTAACTTGAGACTTAACCTGATTTTCTTGTGCAAATGTAACAACCCCCCATCCTCATGTTCTACTAAAAGACAGTAGGCACACAATTCCTTTTGCCCTCACAGTCTGTTTCACCATGCTTGGCTTCAGCAACACCCTGTTTCCATTCTGGGGATTCATGTCTCCTGACAGCTAACCCTAACTTGGGTCTTAACCCTAATTTTCTCTTTGGACTGTAACATTTCCCTGTCCACATGGTGTACTAACTGGCAGTATGTTATACTCCTGAATGCCTACTCCGTCTGTTTTACCAATCTAGGCTTCACCAAAACCCTGGTTACATCCTGGGAAGCCAAGTCTCCCCAACCCTAACCCTAATTTGAGTCTCAGGCCTCATTTCCTTTTGGGACTGAAACGTACTGCGGTCCACAGAGGGTACTAAATGTAAGTATGGAAGACATCTTGATGTCCCACTCAGTCTGATTCAGCAAGTTAGGCTTCACCAAGGACCCGTTTCCAACCTGGGAAGCCACATCTCCCCAACCCTAACCCTAACTTGAGACTTAACCTGATTTTCTTGTGCAAATGTAACAACCCCCCATCCTCATGTTCTACTAAAAGACAGTAGGCACACAATTCCTTTGGCCCTCTCAGTCTGTTTCACCATGCTTGGCTTCAGCAACACCCTGTTTCCATTCTGGGAAGCCATGTCTCCTGACCGATAACCCTCTCTTGGGTCTTACCCCTAATTTTCTCTTTGGACTGAAACATTTCCCTGTCCACATGGTGTACTAACTGGCAGTATGTTATACTCCGGAAGGCCTACTCAGTCTGTTTTACCAATCTAGGCTTCACCAAAACCCTGGTTACATCCTGGGAAGCCAAGTCTCCCCAACCCTAACCCTAATTTGAGTCTCAGGCCTCATTTTCTTTTGGGACTGAAACATACCGCGGTCCACAGAGTGTACCAAATGTCAGTATGGAAGACATCTTGATGTCCCACTCAGTCTGATTCAGCAAGCTAGGCTTCACCAACGACCCGTTTCCAACCTGGGAAGCCACATCTCCCCAACCCTAACCCTAACTTGAGACTTAACCTGATTTTCTTGTGCAAATGTAACAACCCCCCATCCACATGTTCTACTAAATGACAGTAGGCACAGAATTCCTTTGGCCCTCTCAGTCTGTTTCACCATGCTTGGCTTCAGCAACACCCTGTTTCCATTCTGGGAAGCCATGTCTCCTGACAGCTATCCCTAACTTGGGTCTTAACCCTAATTTTCTCTTTGGACTGAAATATTTCCCTGTCCACATGGTGTACTAACTGGCAGTATGTTATACTCCGGAAGGCCTACTCCGTCTGTTTTACCAATCTAGGCTTCACCAAAACCCTGGTTACATCCTGGGAAGCCAAGTCTCCCCAACCCTAACCCTACTTTGAGTCTCAGGCCTCATTTCCTTTTGGGACTGAAACGTACTGCGGTCCACAGAGTGTACCAAATGTAAGTATGGAAGACATCTTGATGCCCCACTCAGTCTGATTCAGCAAGTTAGGCTTCACCAAGGACCCGTTTCCAACCTGGGAAGCCACATCTCCCCAACCCTAACCCTAACTTGAGACTTAACCTGATTTTCTTGTGCAAATGTAACAACCCCCCATCCTCATGTTCTACTAAAAGACAGTAGGCACACAATTCCTTTTGCCCTCACAGTCTGTTTCACCATGCTTGGCTTCAGCAACACCCTGTTTCCATTCTGGGGATTCATGTCTCCTGACCGATAACCCTCTCTTGGGTCTTAACCCTAATTTTCTCTTTGGAATGAAACATTTCCCTGTCCACATGGTGTACTAACTGGCAGTATGTTATACTCCGGAAGGCCTACTCAGTCTGTTTTACCAATCTAGGCTTCACCAAAACCCTGGTTACATCCTGGGAAGCCAAGTCTCCCCAACCCTAACCCTAATTTGAGTCTCAGGCCTCATTTTCTTTTGGGACTGAAACATACAGTGGTCCACAGAGTGTACCAAATGTCAGTATGGAAGACATCTTGATGTCCCACTCAGTCTGATTCAACAAGCTAGGCTTCACCAACGACCCGTTTCCAACCTGGGAAGCCACATCTCCCCAACCCAACCCTAACTTGAGACTTAACCTGATTTTCTTGTGCAAATGTAACAACCCCCCATCCACATGTTCTACTAAATGACAGTAGGCACAGAATTCCTTTGGCCCTCTCAGTCTGTTTCACCATGCTTGGCTTCAGCAACACCCTGTTGCCATTCTGGGAAGCCATGTCTCCTGACAGCTAACCCTAACTTGGGTCTTAACCCTAATTTTCTCTTTGGACTGAAACATTTCCCTGTCCACATGGTGTACTAACTGGCAGTATGTTATACTCCGGAAGGCCTACTCAGTCTGTTTTACCAATCTAGGCTTCGCCAAAACCCCGGTTACATCCTGGGAAGCCAAGTCTCCCCAACCCTAACCCTAATTTGAGTCTCAACCCTCATTTCCTTTTTGGACTGAAACATACTGCGGTCCACAGAGTGTGCAAAATGTAAGTATAGAAGACATCTTGATGCCCCACTCAGTCTGATTCAGGAAGTTAAGCTTCACCAAGGACCCGTTTCCAACCTGGGAAGCCACATCTCCCCAACCCTAACCCTAACTTGAGACTTAACCTGATTTTCTTGTGTAAATGTTACAACCCCCCATCCTTATGTTGTACTAAAAGACAGTAGGCACACAATTCCTTTGGCCCTCTCAGTCTGTTTCACCATGCTTGGCTTCAGCAACACCCTGTTTCCATTCTGGGAAGCCATATCTCCTGACCGCTAACCCTAACTTGGGTCTTAACCCTCGTTTTTTCTTTGGACTGAAATATTTCCCTGTCCACATGGTGTACTAACTGGCAGTATGTTATACTCCGGTTGGCCTACTCAGTCTGTTTTACCAATCTAGGCTTCGTCAAAACCCTGGTTACATCCTGGGATGCCAAGTCTCCCCAACCCTAACCCTAATTTAAGTATCAACCCTCATTTCCTTTTTGTACTGAAACATACTGCGGTCCACAGAGTGTACCAAATGTAAGTATGGAAGACATCTTGATGCCCCACTCAGTCTGATTCAGCAAGTTAGGCTTCACCAAGGACCCGTTTCCAACCTGGGAAGCCACTTCTCCCCAACCCTAACCCTAACTTGAGACTTAACCTGATTTTCTTGTGCAAATGTAACAAACCCCCATCCTCATGTTCTACTAAAAGACAGTAGGCACACAATTCCTTTTGCCCTCACAGTCTGTTTCACCATGCTTGGCTTCAGCAACACCCTGTTTCCATTCTGGGAATTCATGTCTCCTGACAGCTAACCCTAACTTGGGTCTTAACCCTAATTTTCTCTTTGGACTGAAACATTTCCCTGTCCACATGGTGTACTAACTGGCAGTATGTTATACTCCGGAAGGCCTACTCCGTCTGTTTTACCAATCTAGGCTTCACCAAAACCCTGGTTACATCCTAGGAAGCCAAGTCTCCCCAACCCTAACCCTAATTTGAGTCTCAGGCCTCATTTTCTTTTGGGACTGAAACATACCGCGGTCCACAGAGTGTACCAAATGTCAGTATGGAAGACATCTTGATGTCCCACTCAGTCTGATTCAACAAGCTAGGCTTCACCAACGACCCGTTTCCAACCTGGGAAGCCACATCTCCCCAACCCTAACCCTAACTTGAGACTTAACCTGATTTTCTTGTGCAAATGTAACAACCCCCCATCCACATGTTCTACTAAATGACAGTAGGCAAAGAATTCCTTTGGCCCTCTCAGTCTGTTTCACCATGCTTGGCTTCAGCAACACCCTGTTTCCATTCTGGGAAGCCATGTCTCCTGACAGCTATCCCTAACTTGGGTCTTAACCCTAATTTTCTCTTTGGACTGAAATATTTCCCTGTCCACATGGTGTACTAACTGGCAGTATGTTATACTCCGGAAGGCCTACTCCGTCTGTTTTACCAATCTAGGCTTCACCAAAACCCTGGTTACATCCTGGGAAGCCAAGTCTCCCCAACCCTAACCCTACTTTGAATCTCAGGCCTCATTTCCTTTTGGGACTGAAACGTACTGCGGTCCACAGAGGGTACCAAATGTAAGTATGGAAGACATCTTGATGTCCCACTCAGTCTGATTCAGCAAGTTAGGCTTCACCAAGGACCCGTTTCCAACCTGGGAAGCCACATCTCCCCAACCCTAACCCTAACTTGAGACTTTACCTGATTTTCTTGTTGAAATGTAACAACCCCCCATCCTCATGTTCTACTAAAAGACAGTAGGCACACAATTCCTTTTGCCCTCTCAGTCTGTTTCACCATGCTTGGCTTCAGCAACACCCTGTTTCCATTCTGGAAAGCCATGTCTCCTCACAGCTAACCCTAACTTGGGACTTAACCCTAATTTTCTCTTTGGACTGAAATATTTCCCTGTCCACATGGTGTACTAACAGGCAGTATGTTATACTCCGGTTGGCCTACTCCGTCTGTTTTACCAACCTAGGCTTCACCAAAACCCTGGTTACATCCTGGGAAGCCAAGTCTCCCCAACCCTAACCCTAATTTGAGTATCAACCCTCATTTCCTTTTTGGACTGAAACATACTGCGGTCCACAGAGTGTACCAAATGTAAGTATGGAAGACATCTTGATGCCCCACTCAGTCTGATTCAGCAAGTTAGGCTTCACCAAGGACCCGTTTCCAACCTGGGAAGCCACATCTCCCCAACCCTAACCCTAACTTGAGACTTAACCTGATTTTCTTGTGCAAATGTAACAACCCCCCATCCTCATGTTCTACTAAAAGACAGTAGGCACACAATTCCTTTTGCCCTCACAGTCTGTTTCACCATGCTTGGCTTCAGCAACACCCTGTTTCCATTCTGGGGATTCATGTCTCCTGACAGCTAACCCTAACTTGGGTCTTAACCCTAATTTTCTCTTTGGACTGAAACATTTCCCTGTCCACATGGTGTACTAACTGGCAGTATGTTATACTCCTGAATGCCTACTCCGTCTGTTTTACCAATCTAGGCTTCACCAAAACCCTGGTTACATCCTGGGAAGCCAAGTCTCCCCAACCCTAACCCTACTTTGAGTCTCAGGCCTCATTTCCTTTTGGGACTGAAACGTACTGCGGTCCACAGAGGGTACTAAATGTAAGTATGGAAGACATCTTGATGTCCCACTCAGTCTGATTCAGCAAGTTAGGCTTCACCAAGGACCCGTTTCCAACCTGGGAAGCCACATCTCCCCAACCCTAACCCTAACTTGAGACTTTACCTGATTTTCTTGTTGAAATGTAACAACCCCCCATCCTCATGTTCTACTAAAAGACAGTAGGCACACAATTCCTTTTGCCCTCTCAGTCTGTTTCACCATGCTTGGCTTCAGCAACACCCTGTTTCCATTCTGGGAAGCCATGTCTCCTGACAGCTAACCCTAACTTGGGACTTAACCCTAATTTTCTCTTTGGACTGAAACATTTCCCTGTCCACATGGTGTACTAACTGGCAGTATGTTATACTCCTGAATGCCTACTCCGTCTGTTTTACCAATCTAGGCTTCACCAAAACCCTGGTTACATCCTGGGAAGCCAAGTCTCCCCAACCCTAAACCTAATTTGAGTCTCAACCCTCATATCCTTTTTGGACTGAAACATACTGCGGTCCATAGAGTGTACCAAATGTCAGTATGGAAGACATCTTGATGCCCCACTCAGTCTGATTCAGGAAGTTAAGCTTCACCAAGGACCCGTTTCCAACCTGGGAAGCCACATCTCCCCAACCCTAACCCTAACTTGAGACTTAACCTGATTTTCTTGTGCAAATGTAACAACCCCCCATCCTCATGTTCTACTAAAAGACAGTAGGCACACAATTCCTTTGGCCCTCTCAGTCTGTTTCACCATGCTTGGCTTCAGCAACACCCTGTTTCCATTCTGGGAAGCCATGTCTCCTGACCGATAACCCTCTCTTGGGTCTTAACCCTAATTTTCTCTTTGGACTGAAACATTTCCCTGTCCACATGGTGTACTAACTGGCAGTATGTTATACTCCGGAAGGCCTACTCAGTCTGTTTTACCAATCTAGGCTTCACCAAAACCCTGGTTACATCCTGGGAAGCCAAGTCTCCCCAACCCTAACCCTAATTTGAGTCTCAGGCCTCATTTTCTTTTGGGACTGAAACATACCGCCGTCCACAGAGTGTACCAAATGTCAGTATGGAAGACATCTTGATGTCCCACTCAGTCTGATTCAACAAGCTAGGCTTCACCAACGACCCGTTTCCAACCTGGGAAGCCACATCTCCCCAACCCAACAATAACTTGAGACTTAACCTGATTTTCTTGTGCAAATGTAACAACCCCCCATCCACATGTTCTACTAAATGACAGTAGGCACAGAATTCCTTTGGCCCTCTCAGTCTGTTTCACAATGCTTGGCTTCAGCAACACCCTGTTTCCATTCTGGGAAGCCATGTCTCCTGACCGCTAACCCTCACTTGGGTCTTAACCCTAATTTTCTCTTTGGACTGAAACATTTCCCTGTCCACATGGTGTACTAACTGGCAGTATGTTATACTCCGGTTGGCCTACTCAGTCTGTTTTACCAATCTAGGCTTCGTCAAAACCCTGGTTACATCCTGGGAAGCCAAGTCTCCCCAACCCTAACCCTAATTTAAGTATCAACCCTCATTTCCTTTTTGTACTGAAACATACTGCGGTCCACAGAGTGTACCAAATGTAAGTATGGAAGACATCTTGATGCCCCACTCAGTCTGATTCAGAAAGTTAGGCTTCACCAAGGACCCGTTTCCAACCTGGGAAGCCACTTCTCCCCAACCCTAACCCTAACTTGAGACTTAACCTGATTTTCTTGTGCAAATGTAACAAACCCCCATCCTCATGTTCTACTAAAAGACAGTAGGCACACAATTCCTTTTGCCCTCACAGTCTGTTTCACCATGCTTGGCTTCAGCAACACCCTGTTTCCAATCTGGGAATTCATGTCTCCTGACAGCTAACCCTAACTTGGGTCTTTACCCTAATTTTCTCTTTGGACTGAAACATTTCCCTGTCCACATGGTGTACTAACTGGCAGTATGTTATACTCCTGAATGCCTACTCCGTCTGTTTTACCAATCTAGGCTTCACCAAAACCCTGGTTACATCCTGGGAAGCCAAGTCTCCCCAACCCTAACCGTACTTTGAGTCTCAGGCCTAATTTCCTTTTTGGACTGAAACATACCGCCGTCCACAGAGTGTACCAAATGTCAGTATGGAAGACATCTTGATGTCCCACTCAGTCTGATTCAGCAAGTTAGGCTTCACCAAGGACCCGTTTCCAACCTGGGAAGCCACATCTCCCCAACCCTAACCCTAACTTGAGACTTAACCTGATTTTCTTGTGCAAATGTAACAAACCCCCATCCTTATGTTGTACTAAAAGACAGTAGGCACACAATTCCTTTGGCCCTCTCAGTCTGTTTCACCATGCTTGGCTTCAGCAACACCCTGTTTCCATTCTGGGAAGCCATATCTCCTGACCGCTAACCCTAACTTGGGTCTTAACCCTAGTTTTTTCTTTGGACTGAAATATTTCCCTGTCCACATGGTGTACTAACTGGCAGTATGTTATACTCCGGAAGGCCTACTCAGTCTGTTTTACCAATCTAGGCTTCGCCAAAACCCTGGTTACATCCTGAGAAGCCAAGTCTCCCCAACCCTAACCCTAATTTGAGTCTCAACCGTCATTTCCTTTTTGGACTGAAACATACTGCCGTCCACAGAGTGTACCAAATGTAAGTATGGAAGACATCTTGATGCCCCACTCAGTCTGATTCAGCAAGCTAGGCTTCACCAAGGACCCGTTTCCAACCTGGGAAGCCACATCTTCCCAACCCTAACCCTAACTTGGGACTTAACCTGATTTTCTTGTGCAAATGTAACAACCCCCCATCCTCATGTTCTACTAAAAGACAGTAGGTACACAATTCCTTTGGCCCTCTCAGTCTGTTTCACCATGCTTGGCTTCAGCAACACCCTGTTTCCATTCTGGGAAGCCATGTCTCCTGACAGCTAACCCTAACTTGGGTCTTAACCCTAGTTTTTTCTTTGGCCTGAAATATTTCCCTGTCCACATGGTGTACTAACTCGCAGTATGTTATACTCCGGAAGGCCTACTCAGTCTGTTTTACCAATCTAGGCTTCGCCAAAACCCTGATTACATCCTGGGAAGCCAAGTCTCCCCAACCCTAACCCTAATTTGAGTATCAACCCTCATTTCCTTTTTGGACTGAAACATACTGCGGTCCACAGAGTGTACCAAATGTAAGTATGGAAGACATCTTGATGCCCCACTCAGTCTGATTCAGCAAGTTAGGCTTCACCAAGGACCCGTTTCCAACCTGGGAAGCCACATCTCCCCAACCCTAACCCTAACTTGAGACTTAACCTGATTTTCTTGTGCAAATGTAACAACCCCCCATCCTCATGTTCTACTAAAAGACAGTAGGCACACAATTCCTTTTGCCCTCACAGTCTGTTTCACCATGCTTGGCTTCAGCAACACCCTGTTTCCATTCTGGGGATTCATGTCTCCTGACAGCTAACCCTAACTTGGGTCTTAACCCTAATTTTCTCTTTGGACTGAAACATTTCCCTGTCCACATGGTGTACTAACTGGCAGTATGTTATACTCCTGAATGCCTACTCAGTCTGTTTTACCAATCTAGGCTTCACCAAAACCCTGGTTACATCCTGGGAAACCAAGTCTCCCCAACCCTAACCCTAATTTGAGTCTCAACCCTCATTTCCTTTTTGGACTGAAACATACTGCGGTCCACAGAGTGTGCCAAATGTAAGTATGGAAGACATCTTGATGTCCCACTCAGTCTGAATCAGGAAGTTAAGCTTCACCAAGGACCCGTTTCCAACCTGGGAAGCCACATCTCCCCAATCCTAACCCTAACTTGAGACTTAACCTGATTTTCTTGTTGAAATGTAACAACCCCCCATCCTCATGTTGTACTAAAAGACAGTAGGCACACAATTCCTTTGGCCCTCTCAGTCTGTTTCACCATGCTTGGCTTCAGCAACACCCTGTTTCCATTCTGGGAAGCCATGTCTCCTGACAGCTATCCCTAACTTGGGTCTTAACCCTAATTTTCTCTTTGGACTGAAATATTTCCCTGTCCACATGGTGTACTAACTGGCAGTATGTTATACTCCGGAAGGCCTACTCAGTCTGTTTTACCAATGTAGGCTCCGCCAAAACCCTGGTTACATCCTGGGAAGCCAAGTCTCCCCAACCCTAAACCTAATTTGAGTCTCAACCCTCATTTCCTTTTTGGACTGAAACATACTGCCATCCACAGAGTGTACCAAATGTAAGTATGGAAGACATCTTGATGCCCCACTCAGTCTGATTCAGCAAGCTAGGCTTCACCAAGGACCCGTTTCCAACCTGGGAAGCCACATCTCCCCAATCCTAACCCTAACTTGAGACTTAACCTGATTTTCTTGTGCAAATGTAACAACCCCCCATCCTCATGTTCTACTAAAAGACAGTAGGCACACAATTCCTTTGGCCCTCTCAGTCTGTTTCACCATGCTTGGCTTCAGCAACACCCTGTTTCCATTCTGGGAAGCCATGTCTCCTGACAGCTAACCCTCACTTGGGTCTTAACCCTAATTTTCTCTTTGGACTGAAACATTTCCCTGTCCACATGGTGTACTAACTGGCAGTATGTTATACTCCGGTTGGCCTACTCCGTCTGTTTTACCAATCTAGGCTTCACCAAAACCCTGGTTCCATCCTGGGAAGCCAAGTCTCCCCAACCCTAACCCTAATTTGAGTATCAACCCTCATTTCCTTTTTGGACTGAAACATACTGCGGTCCACAGAGTGTACCAAATGTAAGTATGGAAGACATCTTGATGCCCCACTCAGTCTGATTCAGCAAGTTAGGCTTCACCAAGGACCCGTTTCCAACCTGGGAAGCCACATCTCCCCAACCCTAACCCTAACTTGAGACTTAACCTGATTTTCTTGTGCAAATGTAACAACCCCCCATCCTCATGTTCTACTAAAAGACAGTAGGCACACAATTCCTTTTGCCCTCACAGTCTGTTTCACCATGCTTGGCTTCAGCAACACCCTGTTTCCATTCTGGGGATTCATGTCTCCTGACAGCTAACCCTAACTTGCGTCTTAACCCTAATTTTCTCTTTGGACTGTAACATTTCCCTGTCCACATGGTGTACTAACTGGCAGTATGTTATACTCCTGAATGCCTACTCCGTCTGTTTTACCAATCTAGGCTTCACCAAAACCCTGGTTACATCCTGGGAAGCCAAGTCTCCCCAACCCTAACCCTAATTTGAGTCTCAGGCCTCATTTCCTTTTGGGAGTGAAACGTACTGCGGTCCACAGAGGGTACTAAATGTAAGTATGGAAGACATCTTGATGTCCCACTCAGTCTGATTCAGCAAGTTAGGCTTCACCAAGGACCCGTTTCCAACCTGGGAAGCCACATCTCCCCAACCCTAACCCTAACTTGAGACTTAACCTGATTTTCTTGTGCAAATGTAACAACCCCCCATCCTCATGTTCTACTAAAAGACAGTAGGCACACAATTCCTTTGGCCCTCTCAGTCTGTTTCACCATGCTTGGCTTCAGCAACACCCTGTTTCCATTCTGGGAAGCCATGTCTCCTGACCGATAACCCTCTCTTGGGTCTTACCCCTAATTTTCTCTTTGGACTGAAACATTTCCCTGTCCACATGGTGTACTAACTGGCAGTATGTTATACTCCGGAAGGCCTACTCAGTCTGTTTTACCAATCTAGGCTTCACCAAAACCCTGGTTACATCCTGGGAAGCCAAGTCTCCCCAACCCTAACCCTAATTTGAGTCTCAGGCCTCATTTTCTTTTGGGACTGAAACATACCGCGGTCCACAGAGTGTACCAAATGTCAGTATGGAAGACATCTTGATGTCCCACTCAGTCTGATTCAGCAAGCTAGGCTTCACCAACGACCCGTTTCCAACCTGGGAAGCCACATCTCCCCAACCCTAACCCTAACTTGAGACTTAACCTGATTTTCTTGTGCAAATGTAACAACCCCCCATCCACATGTTCTACTAAATGACAGTAGGCACAGAATTCCTTTGGCCCTCTCAGTCTGTTTCACCATGCTTGGCTTCAGCAACACCCTGTTTCCATTCTGGGAAGCCATGTCTCCTGACAGCTATCCCTAACTTGGGTCTTAACCCTAATTTTCTCTTTGGACTGAAATATTTCCCTGTCCACATGGTGTACTAACTGGCAGTATGTTATACTCCGGAAGGCCTACTCCGTCTGTTTTACCAATCTAGGCTTCACCAAAACCCTGGTTACATCCTGGGAAGCCAAGTCTCCCCAACCCTAACCCTACTTTGAGTCTCAGGCCTCATTTCCTTTTGGGACTGAAACGTACTGCGGTCCACAGAGTGTACCAAATGTAAGTATGGAAGACATCTTGATGCCCCACTCAGTCTGATTCAGCAAGTTAGGCTTCACCAAGGACCCGTTTCCAACCTGGGAAGCCACATCTCCCCAACCCTAACCCTAACTTGAGACTTAACCTGATTTTCTTGTGCAAATGTAACAACCCCCCATCCTCATGTTCTACTAAAAGACAGTAGGCACACAATTCCTTTTGCCCTCACAGTCTGTTTCACCATGCTTGGCTTCAGCAACACCCTGTTTCCATTCTGGGGATTCATGTCTCCTGACCGATAACCCTCTCTTGGGTCTTAACCCTAATTTTCTCTTTGGAATGAAACATTTCCCTGTCCACATGGTGTACTAACTGGCAGTATGTTATACTCCGGAAGGCCTACTCAGTCTGTTTTACCAATCTAGGCTTCACCAAAACCCTGGTTACATCCTGGGAAGCCAAGTCTCCCCAACCCTAACCCTAATTTGAGTCTCAGGCCTCATTTTCTTTTGGGACTGAAACATACAGTGGTCCACAGAGTGTACCAAATGTCAGTATGGAAGACATCTTGATGTCCCACTCAGTCTGATTCAACAAGCTAGGCTTCACCAACGACCCGTTTCCAACCTGGGAAGCCACATCTCCCCAACCCAACCCTAACTTGAGACTTAACCTGATTTTCTTGTGCAAATGTAACAACCCCCCATCCACATGTTCTACTAAATGACAGTAGGCACAGAATTCCTTTGGCCCTCTCAGTCTGTTTCACCATGCTTGGCTTCAGCAACACCCTGTTGCCATTCTGGGAAGCCATGTCTCCTGACAGCTAACCCTAACTTGGGTCTTAACCCTAATTTTCTCTTTGGACTGAAACATTTCCCTGTCCACATGGTGTACTAACTGGCAGTATGTTATACTCCGGAAGGCCTACTCAGTCTGTTTTACCAATCTAGGCTTCGCCAAAACCCCGGTTACATCCTGGGAAGCCAAGTCTCCCCAACCCTAACCCTAATTTGAGTCTCAACCCTCATTTCCTTTTTGGACTGAAACATACTGCGGTCCACAGAGTGTGCAAAATGTAAGTATAGAAGACATCTTGATGCCCCACTCAGTCTGATTCAGGAAGTTAAGCTTCACCAAGGACCCGTTTCCAACCTGGGAAGCCACATCTCCCCAACCCTAACCCTAACTTGAGACTTAACCTGATTTTCTTGTGCAAATGTTACAACCCCCCATCCTTATGTTGTACTAAAAGACAGTAGGCACACAATTCCTTTGGCCCTCTCAGTCTGTTTCACCATGCTTGGCTTCAGCAACACCCTGTTTCCATTCTGGGAAGCCATATCTCCTGACCGCTAACCCTAACTTGGGTCTTAACCCTAGTTTTTTCTTTGGACTGAAATATTTCCCTGTCCACATGGTGTACTAACTGGCAGTATGTTATACTCCGGTTGGCCTACTCAGTCTGTTTTACCAATCTAGGCTTCGTCAAAACCCTGGTTACATCCTGGGATGCCAAGTCTCCCCAACCCTAACCCTAATTTAAGTATCAACCCTCATTTCCTTTTTGTACTGAAACATACTGCGGTCCACAGAGTGTACCAAATGTAAGTATGGAAGACATCTTGATGCCCCACTCAGTCTGATTCAGCAAGTTAGGCTTCACCAAGGACCCGTTTCCAACCTGGGAAGCCACTTCTCCCCAACCCTAACCCTAACTTGAGACTTAACCTGATTTTCTTGTGCAAATGTAACAAACCCCCATCCTCATGTTCTACTAAAAGACAGTAGGCACACAATTCCTTTTGCCCTCACAGTCTGTTTCACCATGCTTGGCTTCAGCAACACCCTGTTTCCATTCTGGGAATTCATGTCTCCTGACAGCTAACCCTAACTTGGGTCTTAACCCTAATTTTCTCTTTGGACTGAAACATTTCCCTGTCCACATGGTGTACTAACTGGCAGTATGTTATACTCCGGAAGGCCTACTCCGTCTGTTTTACCAATCTAGGCTTCACCAAAACCCTGGTTACATCCTAGGAAGCCAAGTCTCCCCAACCCTAACCCTAATTTGAGTCTCAGGCCTCATTTTCTTTTGGGACTGAAACATACCGCGGTCCACAGAGTGTACCAAATGTCAGTATGGAAGACATCTTGATGTCCCACTCAGTCTGATTCAACAAGCTAGGCTTCACCAACGACCCGTTTCCAACCTGGGAAGCCACATCTCCCCAACCCTAACCCTAACTTGAGACTTAACCTGATTTTCTTGTGCAAATGTAACAACCCCCCATCCACATGTTCTACTAAATGACAGTAGGCAAAGAATTCCTTTGGCCCTCTCAGTCTGTTTCACCATGCTTGGCTTCAGCAACACCCTGTTTCCATTCTGGGAAGCCATGTCTCCTGACAGCTATCCCTAACTTGGGTCTTAACCCTAATTTTCTCTTTGGACTGAAATATTTCCCTGTCCACATGGTGTACTAACTGGCAGTATGTTATACTCCGGAAGGCCTACTCCGTCTGTTTTACCAATCTAGGCTTCACCAAAACCCTGGTTACATCCTGGGAAGCCAAGTCTCCCCAACCCTAACCCTACTTTGAATCTCAGGCCTCATTTCCTTTTGGGACTGAAACGTACTGCGGTCCACAGAGGGTACCAAATGTAAGTATGGAAGACATCTTGATGTCCCACTCAGTCTGATTCAGCAAGTTAGGCTTCACCAAGGACCCGTTTCCAACCTGGGAAGCCACATCTCCCCAACCCTAACCCTAACTTGAGACTTTACCTGATTTTCTTGTTGAAATGTAACAACCCCCCATCCTCATGTTCTACTAAAAGACAGTAGGCACACAATTCCTTTTGCCCTCTCAGTCTGTTTCACCATGCTTGGCTTCAGCAACACCCTGTTTCCATTCTGGAAAGCCATGTCTCCTCACAGCTAACCCTAACTTGGGACTTAACCCTAATTTTCTCTTTGGACTGAAATATTTCCCTGTCCACATGGTGTACTAACAGGCAGTATGTTATACTCCGGTTGGCCTACTCCGTCTGTTTTACCAACCTAGGCTTCACCAAAACCCTGGTTACATCCTGGGAAGCCAAGTCTCCCCAACCCTAACCCTAATTTGAGTATCAACCCTCATTTCCTTTTTGGACTGAAACATACTGCGGTCCACAGAGTGTACCAAATGTAAGTATGGAAGACATCTTGATGCCCCACTCAGTCTGATTCAGCAAGTTAGGCTTCACCAAGGACCCGTTTCCAACCTGGGAAGCCACATCTCCCCAACCCTAACCCTAACTTGAGACTTAACCTGATTTTCTTGTGCAAATGTAACAACCCCCCATCCTCATGTTCTACTAAAAGACAGTAGGCACACAATTCCTTTTGCCCTCACAGTCTGTTTCACCATGCTTGGCTTCAGCAACACCCTGTTTCCATTCTGGGGATTCATGTCTCCTGACAGCTAACCCTAACTTGGGTCTTAACCCTAATTTTCTCTTTGGACTGAAACATTTCCCTGTCCACATGGTGTACTAACTGGCAGTATGTTATACTCCTGAATGCCTACTCCGTCTGTTTTACCAATCTAGGCTTCACCAAAACCCTGGTTACATCCTGGGAAGCCAAGTCTCCCCAACCCTAACCCTAATTTGAGTCTCAGGCCTCATTTTCTTTTGGGACTGAAACATACCGCCGTCCACAGAGTGTACCAAATGTCAGTATGGAAGACATCTTGATGTCCCACTCAGTCTGATTCAACAAGCTAGGCTTCACCAACGACCCGTTTCCAACCTGGGAAGCCACATCTCCCCAACCCAACAATAACTTGAGACTTAACCTGATTTTCTTGTGCAAATGTAACAACCCCCCATCCACATGTTCTACTAAATGACAGTAGGCACAGAATTCCTTTGGCCCTCTCAGTCTGTTTCACAATGCTTGGCTTCAGCAACACCCTGTTTCCATTCTGGGAAGCCATGTCTCCTGACCGCTAACCCTCACTTGGGTCTTAACCCTAATTTTCTCTTTGGACTGAAACATTTCCCTGTCCACATGGTGTACTAACTGGCAGTATGTTATACTCCGGTTGGCCTACTCAGTCTGTTTTACCAATCTAGGCTTCGTCAAAACCCTGGTTACATCCTGGGAAGCCAAGTCTCCCCAACCCTAACCCTAATTTAAGTATCAACCCTCATTTCCTTTTTGTACTGAAACATACTGCGGTCCACAGAGTGTACCAAATGTAAGTATGGAAGACATCTTGATGCCCCACTCAGTCTGATTCAGCAAGTTAGGCTTCACCAAGGACCCGTTTCCAACCTGGGAAGCCACTTCTCCCCAACCCTAACCCTAACTTGAGACTTAACCTGATTTTCTTGTGCAAATGTAACAAACCCCCATCCTCATGTTCTACTAAAAGACAGTAGGCACACAATTCCTTTTGCCCTCACAGTCTGTTTCACCATGCTTGGCTTCAGCAACACCCTGTTTCCAATCTGGGAATTCATGTCTCCTGACAGCTAACCCTAACTTGGGTCTTTACCCTAATTTTCTCTTTGGACTGAAACATTTCCCTGTCCACATGGTGTACTAACTGGCAGTATGTTATACTCCTGAATGCCTACTCCGTCTGTTTTACCAATCTAGGCTTCACCAAAACCCTGGTTACATCCTGGGAAGCCAAGTCTCCCCAACCCTAACCGTACTTTGAGTCTCAGGCCTAATTTCCTTTTTGGACTGAAACATACCGCCGTCCACAGAGTGTACCAAATGTCAGTATGGAAGACATCTTGATGTCCCACTCAGTCTGATTCAGCAAGTTAGGCTTCACCAAGGACCCGTTTCCAACCTGGGAAGCCACATCTCCCCAACCCTAACCCTAACTTGAGACTTAACCTGATTTTCTTGTGCAAATGTAACAAACCCCCATCCTTATGTTGTACTAAAAGACAGTAGGCACACAATTCCTTTGGCCCTCTCAGTCTGTTTCACCATGCTTGGCTTCAGCAACACCCTGTTTCCATTCTGGGAAGCCATATCTCCTGACCGCTAACCCTAACTTGGGTCTTAACCCTAGTTTTTTCTTTGGACTGAAATATTTCCCTGTCCACATGGTGTACTAACTGGCAGTATGTTATACTCCGGAAGGCCTACTCAGTCTGTTTTACCAATCTAGGCTTCGCCAAAACCCTGGTTACATCCTGAGAAGCCAAGTCTCCCCAACCCTAACCCTAATTTGAGTCTCAACCGTCATTTCCTTTTTGGACTGAAACATACTGCCGTCCACAGAGTGTACCAAATGTAAGTATGGAAGACATCTTGATGCCCCACTCAGTCTGATTCAGCAAGCTAGGCTTCACCAAGGACCCGTTTCCAACCTGGGAAGCCACATCTTCCCAACCCTAACCCTAACTTGGGACTTAACCTGATTTTCTTGTGCAAATGTAACAACCCCCCATCCTCATGTTCTACTAAAAGACAGTAGGTACACAATTCCTTTGGCCCTCTCAGTCTGTTTCACCATGCTTGGCTTCAGCAACACCCTGTTTCCATTCTGGGAAGCCATGTCTCCTGACAGCTAACCCTAACTTGGGTCTTAACCCTAGTTTTTTCTTTGGCCTGAAATATTTCCCTGTCCACATGGTGTACTAACTCGCAGTATGTTATACTCCGGAAGGCCTACTCAGTCTGTTTTACCAATCTAGGCTTCGCCAAAACCCTGATTACATCCTGGGAAGCCAAGTCTCCCCAACCCTAACCCTAATTTGAGTATCAACCCTCATTTCCTTTTTGGACTGAAACATACTGCGGTCCACAGAGTGTACCAAATGTAAGTATGGAAGACATCTTGATGCCCCACTCAGTCTGATTCAGCAAGTTAGGCTTCACCAAGGACCCGTTTCCAACCTGGGAAGCCACATCTCCCCAACCCTAACCCTAACTTGAGACTTAACCTGATTTTCTTGTGCAAATGTAACAACCCCCCATCCTCATGTTCTACTAAAAGACAGTAGGCACACAATTCCTTTTGCCCTCACAGTCTGTTTCACCATGCTTGGCTTCAGCAACACCCTGTTTCCATTCTGGGGATTCATGTCTCCTGACAGCTAACCCTAACTTGGGTCTTAACCCTAATTTTCTCTTTGGACTGAAACATTTCCCTGTCCACATGGTGTACTAACTGGCAGTATGTTATACTCCTGAATGCCTACTCCGTCTGTTTTACCAATCTAGGCTTCACCAAAACCCTGGTTACATCCTGGGAAGCCAAGTCTCCCCAACCCTAACCCTACTTTGAGTCTCAGGCCTCATTTCCTTTTGGGACTGAAACGTACTGCGGTCCACAGAGGGTACTAAATGTAAGTATGGAAGACATCTTGATGTCCCACTCAGTCTGATTCAGCAAGTTAGGCTTCACCAAGGACCCGTTTCCAACCTGGGAAGCCACATCTCCCCAACCCTAACCCTAACTTGAGACTTTACCTGATTTTCTTGTTGAAATGTAACAACCCCCCATCCTCATGTTCTACTAAAAGACAGTAGGCACACAATTCCTTTTGCCCTCTCAGTCTGTTTCACCATGCTTGGCTTCAGCAACACCCTGTTTCCATTCTGGGAAGCCATGTCTCCTGACAGCTAACCCTAACTTGGGACTTAACCCTAATTTTCTCTTTGGACTGAAACATTTCCCTGTCCACATGGTGTACTAACTGGCAGTATGTTATACTCCTGAATGCCTACTCCGTCTGTTTTACCAATCTAGGCTTCACCAAAACCCTGGTTACATCCTGGGAAGCCAAGTCTCCCCAACCCTAAACCTAATTTGAGTCTCAACCCTCATTTCCTTTTTGGACTGAAACATACTGCGGTCCATAGAGTGTACCAAATGTCAGTATGGAAGACATCTTGATGCCCCACTCAGTCTGATTCAGGAAGTTAAGCTTCACCAAGGACCCGTTTCCAACCTGGGAAGCCACATCTCCCCAACCCTAACCCTAACTTGAGACTTAACCTGATTTTCTTGTGCAAATGTAACAACCCCCCATCCTCATGTTCTACTAAAAGACAGTAGGCACACAATTCCTTTGGCCCTCTCAGTCTGTTTCACCATGCTTGGCTTCAGCAACACCCTGTTTCCATTCTGGGAAGCCATGTCTCCTGACCGAGAACCCTCTCTTGGGTCTTAACCCTAATTTTCTCTTTGGACTGAAACATTTCCCTGTCCACATGGTGTACTAACTGGCAGTATGTTATACTCCGGAAGGCCTACTCAGTCTGTTTTACCAATCTAGGCTTCACCAAAACCCTGGTTACATCCTGGGAAGCCAAGTCTCCCCAACCCTAACCCTAATTTGAGTCTCAGGCCTCATTTTCTTTTGGGACTGAAACATACCGCCGTCCACAGAGTGTACCAAATGTCAGTATGGAAGACATCTTGATGTCCCACTCAGTCTGATTCAACAAGCTAGGCTTCACCAACGACCCGTTTCCAACCTGGGAAGCCACATCTCCCCAACCCAACACTAACTTGAGACTTAACCTGATTTTCTTGTGCAAATGTAACAACCCCCCATCCACATGTTCTACTAAATGACAGTAGGCACAGAATTCCTTTGGCCCTCTCAGTCTGTTTCACAATGCTTGGCTTCAGCAACACCCTGTTTCCATTCTGGGAAGCCATGTCTCCTGACCGCTAACCCTCACTTGGGTCTTAACCCTAATTTTCTCTTTGGACTGAAACATTTCCCTGTCCACATGGTGTACTAACTGGCAGTATGTTATACTCCGGTTGGCCTACTCAGTCTGTTTTACCAATCTAGGCTTCGTCAAAACCCTGGTTACATCCTGGGAAGCCAAGTCTCCCCAACCCTAACCCTAATTTAAGTATCAACCCTCATTTCCTTTTTGTACTGAAACATACTGCGGTCCACAGAGTGTACCAAATGTAAGTATGGAAGACATCTTGATGCCCCACTCAGTCTGATTCAGCAAGTTAGGCTTCACCAAGGACCCGTTTCCAACCTGGGAAGCCACTTCTCCCCAACCCTAACCCTAACTTGAGACTTAACCTGATTTTCTTGTGCAAATGTAACAAACCCCCATCCTCATGTTCTACTAAAAGACAGTAGGCACACAATTCCTTTTGCCCTCACAGTCTGTTTCACCATGCTTGGCTTCAGCAACACCCTGTTTCCAATCTGGGAATTCATGTCTCCTGACAGCTAACCCTAACTTGGGTCTTTACCCTAATTTTCTCTTTGGACTGAAACATTTCCCTGTCCACATGGTGTACTAACTCGCAGTATGTTATACTCCGGAAGGCCTACTCAGTCTGTTTTACCAATCTAGGCTTCGCCAAAACCCTGATTACATCCTGGGAAGCCAAGTCTCCCCAACCCTAACCCTACTTTGAGTCCCAACCCTCATTTCCTTTTTGGACTGAAACATACTGCCGTCCACAGAGTGTACCAAATGTAAGTATGGAAAACATCTTGATGCCCCACTCAGTCTGATTCAGCAAGCTAGGCTTCACCAAGGACCCGTTTCGAACCTGGGAAGCCACATCTCCCCAACCCCAACCCTAACTTGAGACTTAACCTGATTCTCTTGTGGAAATGTAACAACCCCCCATCCTCATGTTCTACTAAAAGACAGTAGGTACACAATTCCTTTGGCCCTCTCAGTCTGTTTCACCATGCTTGGCTTCAGCAACACCCTGTTTCCATTCTGGAAAGCGATGTCTCCTGACAGCTAACCCTAACTTGGGTCTTAACCCTAATTTTCTCTTTGGACTGAAACATTTCCCTGTCCACATGGTGTACTAACTGGCAGTATGTTATACTCCTGAATGCCTACTCAGTCTGTTTTACCAATCTAGGCTTCACCAAAACCCTGGTTACATCCTGGGAAGCCAAGTCTCCCCAACCCTAACCCTAATTTGAGTCTCAACCCTCATTTCCTTTTTGGACTGAAACATACTGCGGTCCACAGAGTGTGCCAAATGTAAGTATGGAAGACATCTTGATGCCCCACTCAGTCTGATTAAGGAAGTTAAGCTTCACCAAGGACCCGTTTCCAACCTGGGAAGCCAAATGTCCCCAACCCTAACCCTAACTTGAGACTTAACCTGATTTTCTTGTGCAAATGTAACAACCCCCCATCCTCATGTTGTACTAAATGACAGTAGGCACACAATTCCTTTTGCCCTCTCAGTCTGTTTCACCATGCTTGGCTTCAGCAACACCCTGTTTCCATTCTGGGAAGCCATGTCTCCTGACAGCTAACCCTAACTTGGGTCTTAACCCTAAGTTTCTCTTTGGACTGAAACATTTCCCTGTCCACATGGTGTACTAACTGGCAGTATGTTATACTCCTGAATGCCTACTCAGTCTCTTTTACCAATCTAGGCTTCACCAAAACCCTGGTTACATCCTGGGAAACCAAGTCTCCCCAACCCTAACCCTAATTTGAGTCTCAACCCTCATTTCCTTTTTGGACTGAAACATACTGCGGTCCACAGAGTGTGCCAAATGTAAGTATGGAAGACATCTTGATGCCCCACTCAGTCTGAATCAGGAAGTTAAGCTTCACCAAGGACCCGTTTCCAACCTGGGAAGCCACATCTCCCCAATCCTAACCCTAACTTGAGACTTAACCTGATTTTCTTGTTGAAATGTAACAACCCCCCATCCTCATGTTGTACTAAAAGACAGTAGGCACAGAATTCCTTTGGCCCTCTCAGTCTGTTTCACCATGCTTGGCTTCAGCAACACCCTGTTTCCATTCTGGGAAGCCATGTCTCCTGACAGCTATCCCTAACTTGGGTCTTAACCCTAATTTTCTCTTTGGACTGAAATATTTCCCTGTCCACATGGTGTACTAACTGGCAGTATGTTATACTCCGGAAGGCCTACTCAGTCTGTTTTACCAATGTAGGCTCCGCCAAAACCCTGGTTACATCCTGGGAAGCCAAGTCTCCCCAACCCTAAACCTAATTTGAGTCTCAACCCTCATTTCCTTTTTGGACTGAAACATACTGCGGTCCATAGAGTGTACCAAATGTCAGTATGGAAGACATCTTGATGCCCCACTCAGTCTGATTCAGGAAGTTAAGCTTCACCAAGGACGCGTTTCCAACCTGGGAAGCCACATCTCCCCAACCCTAACCCTAACTTGAGACTTAACCTGATTTTCTTGTGCAAATGTAACAACCCCCCATCCTCATGTTCTACTAAATGACAGTAGGCACAGAATTCCTTTGGCCCTCTCAGTCTGTTTCACAATGCTTGGCTTCAGCAACACCCTGTTTCCATTCTGGGAAGCCATGTCTCCTGACCGCTAACCCTCACTTGGGACTTAACCCTAATTTTCTCTTTGGACTGAAACATTTCCCTGTCCACATGGTGTACTAACTGGCAGTATGTTATACTCCGGTTGGCCTACTCAGTCTGTTTTACCAATCTAGGCTTCGTCAAAACCCTGGTTACATCCTGGGAAGCCAAGTCTCCCCAACCCTAACCCTAATTTAAGTATCAACCCTCATTTCCTTTTTGTACTGAAACATACTGCGGTCCACAGAGTGTACCAAATGTAAGTATGGAAGACATCTTGATGCCCCACTCAGTCTGATTCAGCAAGTTAGGCTTCACCAAGGACCCGTTTCCAACCTGGGAAGCCACTTCTCCCCAACCCTAACCCTAACTTGAGACTTAACCTGATTTTCTTGTGCAAATGTAACAAACCCCCATCCTCATGTTCTACTAAAAGACAGTAGGCACACAATTCCTTTTGCCCTCACAGTCTGTTTCACCATGCTTGGCTTCAGCAACACCCTGTTTCCAATCTGGGAATTCATGTCTCCTGACAGCTAACCCTAACTTGGGTCTTAACCCTAATTTTCTCTTTGGACTGAAACATTTCCCTGTCCACATGGTGTACTAACTGGCAGTATGTTATACTCCGGAAGGCCTACTCAGTCTGTTTTACCAATGTAGGCTCCGCCAAAACCCTGGTTACATCCTGGGAAGCCAAGTCTCCCCAACCCTAAACCTAATTTGAGTCTCAACCCTCATTTCCTTTTTGGACAGAAACATACTGCCATCCACAGAGTGTACCAAATGTAAGTATGGAAGACATCTTGATGCCCCACTCAGTCTGATTCAGCAAGCTAGGCTTCACCAAGGACCCGTTTCCAACCTGGGAAGCCACATCTCCCCAACCCTAACCCTAACTTGAGACTTTACCTGATTTTCTTGTGCAAATGTAACAACCCCCCATCCTCATGTTCTACTAAAAGACAGTAGGCACACAATTCCTTTGGCCCTCTCAGTCTGTTTCACCATGCTTGGCTTCAGCAACACCCTGTTTCCATTCTGGGAAGCCATGTCTCCTCACAGCTAACCCTAACTTGGGACTTAACCCTAATTTTCTCTTTGGACTGAAACATTTCCCTGTCCACATGGTGTACTAACAGGCAGTATGTTATACTCCGGTTGGCCTACTCCGTCTGTTTTACCAACCTAGGCTTCACCAAAACCCTGGTTACATCCTGGGAAGCCAAGTCTCCCCAACCCTAACCCTAATTTGAGTATCAACCCTCATTTCCTTTTTGGACTGAAACATACTGCGGTCCACAGAGTGTACCAAATGTAAGTATGGAAGACATCTTGATGCCCCACTCAGTCTGATTCAGCAAGTTAGGCTTCACCAAGGACCCGTTTCCAACCTGGGAAGCCACATCTCCCCAACCCTAACCCTAACTTGAGACTTAACCTGATTTTCTTGTGCAAATGTAACAACCCCCCATCCTCATGTTCTACTAAAAGACAGTAGGCACACAATTCCTTTTGCCCTCACAGTCTGTTTCACCATGCTTGGCTTCAGCAACACCCTGTTTCCATTCTGGGGATTCATGTCTCCTGACAGCTAACCCTAACTTGGGTCTTAACCCTAATTTTCTCTTTGGACTGAAACATTTCCCTGTCCACATGGTGTACTAACTGGCAGTATGTTATACTCCTGAATGCCTACTCCGTCTGTTTTACCAATCTAGGCTTCACCAAAACCCTGGTTACATCCTGGGAAGCCAAGTCTCCCCAACCCTAACCCTACTTTGAGTCTCAGGCCTCATTTCCTTTTGGGACTGAAACGTACTGCGGTCCACAGAGGGTACTAAATGTAAGTATGGAAGACATCTTGATGTCCCACTCAGTCTGATTCAGCAAGTTAGGCTTCACCAAGGACCCGTTTCCAACCTGGGAAGCCACATCTCCCCAACCCTAACCCTAACTTGAGACTTTACCTGATTTTCTTGTTGAAATGTAACAACCCCCCATCCTCATGTTCTACTAAAAGACAGTAGGCACACAATTCCTTTGGCCCTCTCAGTCTGTTTCACCATGCTTGGCTTCAGCAACACCCTGTTTCCATTCTGGGAAGCCATGTCTCCTGACCGATAACCCTCTCTTGGGTCTTAACCCTAATTTTCTCTTTGGACTGAAACATTTCCCTGTCCACATGGTGTACTAACTGGCAGTATGTTATACTCCGGAAGGCCTACTCAGTCTGTTTTACCAATCTAGGCTTCACCAAAACCCTGGTTACATCCTGGGAAGCCAAGTCTCCCCAACCCTAACCCTAATTTGAGTCTCAGGCCTCATTTTCTTTTGGGACTGAAACATACCGCGGTCCACAGAGTGTACCAAATGTCAGTATGGAAGACATCTTGATGTCCCACTCAGTCTGATTCAACAAGCTAGGCTTCACCAACGACCCGTTTCCAACCTGGGAAGCCACATCTCCCCAACCCAACACTAACTTGAGACTTAACCTGATTTTCTTGTTGAAATGTAACAACCCCCCATCCACATGTTCTACTAAATGACAGTAGGCACAGAATTCCTTTGGCCCTCTCAGTCTGTTTCACAATGCTTGGCTTCAGCAACACCCTGTTTCCATTCTGGGAAGCCATGTCTCCTGACCGCTAACCCTCACTTGGGTCTTAACCCTAATTTTCTCTTTGGACTGAAACATTTCCCTGTCCACATGGTGTACTAACTGGCAGTATGTTATACTCCGGTTGGCCTACTCAGTCTGTTTTACCAATCTAGGCTTCGTCAAAACCCTGGTTACATCCTGGGAAGCCAAGTCTCCCCAACCCTAACCCTAATTTAAGTATCAACCCTCATTTCCTTTTTGTACTGAAACATACTGCGGTCCACAGAGTGTACCAAATGTAAGTATGGAAGACATCTTGATGCCCCACTCAGTCTGATTCAGCAAGTTAGGCTTCACCAAGGACCCGTTTCCAACCTGGGAAGCCACTTCTCCCCAACCCTAACCCTAACTTGAGACTTAACCTGATTTTCTTGTGCAAATGTAACAAACCCCCATCCTCATGTTCTACTAAAAGACAGTAGGCACACAATTCCTTTTGCCCTCACAGTCTGTTTCACCATGCTTGGCTTCAGCAACACCCTGTTTCCAATCTGGGAATTCATGTCTCCTGACAGCTAACCCTAACTTGGGTCTTAACCCTAATTTTCTCTTTGGACTGAAACATTTCCCTGTCCACATGGTGTACTAACTGGCAGTATGTTATACTCCTGAATGCCTACTCCGTCTGTTTTACCAATCTAGGCTTCACCAAAACCCTGGTTACATCCTGGGAAGCCAAGTCTCCCCAACCCTAACCGTACTTTGAGTCTCAGGCCTAATTTCCTTTTTGGACTGAAACATACCGCCGTCCACAGAGTGTACCAAATGTCAGTATGGAAGACATCTTGATGTCCCACTCAGTCTGATTCAGCAAGTTAGGCTTCACCAAGGACCCGTTTCCAACCTGGGAAGCCACATCTCCCCAACCCTAACCCTAACTTGAGACTTAACCTGATTTTCTTGTGCAAATGTAACAAACCCCCATCCTTATGTTGTACTAAAAGACAGTAGGCACACAATTCCTTTGGCCCTCTCAGTCTGTTTCACCATGCTTGGCTTCAGCAACACCCTGTTTCCATTCTGGGAAGCCATATCTCCTGACCGCTAACCCTAACTTGGGTCTTAACCCTAGTTTTTTCTTTGGACTGAAATATTTCCCTGTCCACATGGTGTACTAACTGGCAGTATGTTATACTCCGGAAGGCCTACTCAGTCTGTTTTACCAATCTAGGCTTCGCCAAAACCCTGGTTACATCCTGAGAAGCCAAGTCTCCCCAACCCTAACCCTAATTTGAGTCTCAACCGTCATTTCCTTTTTGGACTGAAACATACTGCCGTCCACAGAGTGTACCAAATGTAAGTATGGAAGACATCTTGATGCCCCACTCAGTCTGATTCAGCAAGCTAGGCTTCACCAAGGACCCGTTTCCAACCTGGGAAGCCACATCTTCCCAACCCTAACCCTAACTTGGGACTTAACCTGATTTTCTTGTGCAAATGTAACAACCCCCCATCCTCATGTTCTACTAAAAGACAGTAGGTACACAATTCCTTTGGCCCTCTCAGTCTGTTTCACCATGCTTGGCTTCAGCAACACCCTGTTTCCATTCTGGGAAGCCATGTCTCCTGACAGCTAACCCTAACTTGGGTCTTAACCCTAGTTTTTTCTTTGGCCTGAAATATTTCCCTGTCCACATGGTGTACTAACTCGCAGTATGTTATACTCCGGAAGGCCTACTCAGTCTGTTTTACCAATCTAGGCTTCGCCAAAACACTGATTACATCCTGGGAAGCCAAGTCTCCCCAACCCTAACCCTACTTTGAGTCCCAACCCTCATTTCCTTTTTGGACTGAAACATACTGCCGTCCACAGAGTGTACCAAATGTAAGTATGGAAAACATCTTGATGCCCCACTCAGTCTGATTCAGCAAGCTAGGCTTCACCAAGGACCCGTTTCGAACCTGGGAAGCCACATCTCCCCAACCCCAACCCTAACTTGAGACTTAACCGGATTCTCTTGTGGAAATGTAACAACCCCCCATCCTCATGTTCTACTAAAAGACAGTAGGTACACAATTCCTTTGGCCCTCTCAGTCTGTTTCACCATGCTTGGCTTCAGCAACACCCTGTTTCCATTCTGGAAAGCCATGTCTCCTGACAGCTAACCCTAACTTGGGTCTTAACCCTAATTTTCTCTTTGGACTGAAACATTTCCCTGTCCACATGGTGTACTAACTGGCAGTATGTTATACTCCTGAATGCCTACTCAGTCTGTTTTACCAATCTAGGCTTCACCAAAACCCTGGTTACATCCTGGGAAGCCAAGTCTCCCCAACCCTAACCCTAATTTGAGTCTCAACCCTCATTTCCTTTTTGGACTGAAACATACTGCGGTCCACAGAGTGTGCCAAATGTAAGTATGGAAGACATCTTGATGCCCCACTCAGTCTGATTCAGGAAGTTAAGCTTCACCAAGGACCCATTTCCAACCTGGGAAGCCAAATGTCCCCAACCCTAACCCTAACTTGAGACTTAACCTGATTTTCTTGTGCAAATGTAACAACCCCCCATCCTCATGTTGTACTAAATGACAGTAGGCACACAATTCCTTTTGCCCTCTCAGTCTGTTTCACCATGCTTGGCTTCAGCAACACCCTGTTTCCATTCTGGGAAGCCATGTCTCCTGACAGCTAACCCTAACTTGGGTCTTAACCCTAAGTTTCTCTTTGGACTGAAACATTTCCCTGTCCACATGGTGTACTAACTGGCAGTATGTTATACTCCTGAATGCCTACTCAGTCTCTTTTACCAATCTAGGCTTCACCAAAACCCTGGTTACATCCTGGGAAACCAAGTCTCCCCAACCCTAACCCTAATTTGAGTCTCAACCCTCATTTCCTTTTTGGACTGAAACATACTGCGGTCCACAGAGTGTGCCAAATGTAAGTATGGAAGACATCTTGATGCCCCACTCAGTCTGAATCAGGAAGTTAAGCTTCACCAAGGACCCGTTTCCAACCTGGGAAGCCACATCTCCCCAATCCTAACCCTAACTTGAGACTTAACCTGATTTTCTTGTTGAAATGTAACAACCCCCCATCCTCATGTTGTACTAAAAGACAGTAGGCACAGAATTCCTTTGGCCCTCTCAGTCTGTTTCACCATGCTTGGCTTCAGCAACACCCTGTTTCCATTCTGGGAAGCCATGTCTCCTGACAGCTATCCCTAACTTGGGTCTTAACCCTAATTTTCTCTTTGGACTGAAATATTTCCCTGTCCACATGGTGTACTAACTGGCAGTATGTTATACTCCGGAAGGCCTACTCAGTCTGTTTTACCAATGTAGGCTCCGCCAAAACCCTGGTTACATCCTGGGAAGCCAAGTCTCCCCAACCCTAAACCTAATTTGA
This sequence comes from Heloderma suspectum, assembly GCF_057233095.1. Lineage (NCBI taxonomy): Eukaryota > Metazoa > Chordata > Lepidosauria > Squamata > Helodermatidae > Heloderma > Heloderma suspectum. The sequence continues at coordinate 150,586,625 of NC_139461.1, forward strand.
GTCTCAACCCTCATTTCCTTTTTGGACTGAAACATACTGCGGTCCATAGAGTGTACCAAATGTCAGTATGGAAGACATCTTGATGCCCCACTCAGTCTGATTCAGGAAGTTAAGCTTCACCAAGGACGCGTTTCCAACCTGGGAAGCCACATCTCCCCAACCCTAACCCTAACTTGAGACTTAACCTGATTTTCTTGTGCAAATGTAACAACCCCCCATCCTCATGTTCTACTAAATGACAGTAGGCACAGAATTCCTTTGGCCCTCTCAGTCTGTTTCACAATGCTTGGCTTCAGCAACACCCTGTTTCCATTCTGGGAAGCCATGTCTCCTGACCGCTAACCCTCACTTGGGTCTTAACCCTAATTTTCTCTTTGGACTGAAACATTTCCCTGTCCACATGGTGTACTAACTGGCAGTATGTTATACTCCGGAAGGCCTACTCAGTCTGTTTTACCAATGTAGGCTCCGCCAAAACCCTGGTTACATCCTGGGAAGCCAAGTCTCCCCAACCCTAAACCTAATTTGAGTCTCAACCCTCATTTCCTTTTTGGACAGAAACATACTGCCATCCACAGAGTGTACCAAATGTAAGTATGGAAGACATCTTGATGCCCCACTCAGTCTGATTCAGCAAGCTAGGCTTCACCAAGGACCCGTTTCCAACCTGGGAAGCCACATCTCCCCAATCCTAACCCTAACTTGAGACTTAACCTGATTTTCTTGTGCAAATGTAACAACCCCCCATCCTCATGTTCTACTAAAAGACAGTAGGCACACAATTCCTTTGGCCCTCTCAGTCTGTTTCACCATGCTTGGCTTCAGCAACACCCTGTTTCCATTCTGGGAAGCCATGTCTCCTGACAGCTAACCCTCACTTGGGTCTTAACCCTAATTTTCTCTTTGGACTGAAACATTTCCCTGTCCACATGGTGTACTAACTGGCAGTATGTTATACTCCGGTTGGCCTACTCCGTCTGTTTTACCAATCTAGGCTTCACCAAAACCCTGGTTACATCCTGGGAAGCCAAGTCTCCCCAACCCTAACCCTAATTTGAGTCTCAACCCTCATTTCCTTTTTGGACTGAAACATACTGCGGTCCACAGAGTGTACCAAATGTAAGTATGGAAGACATCTTGATGCCCCACTCAGTCTGATTCAGCAAGTTAGGCTTCACCAAGGACCCGTTTCCAACCTGGGAAGCCACATCTCCCCAACCCTAACCCTAACTTGAGACTTAACCTGATTTTCTTGTTGAACTGTAACAACCCCCCATCCTCATGTTCTACTAAAAGACAGTAGGCACACAATTCCTTTTGCCCTCACAGTCTGTTTCACCATGCTTGGCTTCAGCAACACCCTGTTTCCATTCTGGGGATTCATGTCTCCTGACAGCTAACCCTAACTTGGGTCTTAACCCTAATTTTCTCTTTGGACTGTAACATTTCCCTGTCCACATGGTGTACTAACTGGCAGTATGTTATACTCCTGAATGCCTACTCCGTCTGTTTTACCAATCTAGGCTTCACCAAAACCCTGGTTACATCCTGGGAAGCCAAGTCTCCCCAACCCTAACCCTACTTTGAGTCTCAGGCCTCATTTCCTTTTTGGACTGAAACATACTGCGGTCCACAGAGTGTGCCAAATGTAAGTATGGAAGACATCTTGATGCCCCACTCAGTCTGATTCAGGAAGTTAAGCTTCACCAAGGACCCGTTTCCAACCTGGGAAGCCAAATGTCCCCAACCCTAACCCTAACTTGAGACTTAACCTGATTTTCTTGTGCAAATGTAACAACCCCCCATCCTCATGTTCTACTAAATGACAGTAGGCACACAATTCCTTTTGCCCTCTCAGTCTGTTTCACCATGCTTGGCTTCAGCAACACCCTGTTTCCATTCTGGGAAGCCATGTCTCCTGACAGCTAACCCTAACTTGGGTCTTAACCCTAAGTTTCTCTTTGGACTGAAACATTTCCCTGTCCACATGGTGTACTAACTGGCAGTATGTTATACTCCTGAATGCCTACTCAGTCTGTTTTACCAATCTAGGCTTCACCAAAACCCTGGTTACATCCTGGGAAACCAAGTCTCCCCAACCCTAACCCTAATTTGAGTCTCAACCCTCATTTCCTTTTTGGACTGAAACATACTGCGGTCCACAGAGTGTGCCAAATGTAAGTATGGAAGACATCTTGATGTCCCACTCAGTCTGAATCAGGAAGTTAAGCTTCACCAAGGACCCGTTTCCAACCTGGGAAGCCACATCTCCCCAATCCTAACCCTAACTTGAGACTTAACCTGATTTTCTTGTTGAAATGTAACAACCCCCCATCCTCATGTTGTACTAAAAGACAGTAGGCACACAATTCCTTTGGCCCTCTCAGTCTGTTTCACCATGCTTGGCTTCAGCAACACCCTGTTTCCATTCTGGGAAGCCATGTCTCCTGACAGCTATCCCTAACTTGGGTCTTAACCCTAATTTTCTCTTTGGACTGAAATATTTCCCTGTCCACATGGTGTACTAACTGGCAGTATGTTATACTCCGGAAGGCCTACTCAGTCTGTTTTACCAATGTAGGCTCCGCCAAAACCCTGGTTACATCCTGGGAAGCCAAGTCTCCCCAACCCTAAACCTAATTTGAGTCTCAACCCTCATTTCCTTTTTGGACTGAAACATACTGCCATCCACAGAGTGTACCAAATGTAAGTATGGAAGACATCTTGATGCCCCACTCAGTCTGATTCAGCAAGCTAGGCTTCACCAAGGACCCGTTTCCAACCTGGGAAGCCACATCTCCCCAACCCTAACCCTAACTTGAGACTTAACCTGATTTTCTTGTGCAAATGTAACAACCCCCCATCCTCATGTTCTACTAAAAGACAGTAGGCACACAATTCCTTTTGCCCTCACAGTCTGTTTCACCATGCTTGGCTTCAGCAACACCCTGTTTCCATTCTGGGGATTCATGTCTCCTGACAGCTAACCCTAACTTGGGTCTTAACCCTAATTTTCTCTTTGGACTGTAACATTTCCCTGTCCACATGGTGTACTAACTGGCAGTATGTTATACTCCTGAATGCCTACTCCGTCTGTTTTACCAATCTAGGCTTCACCAAAACCCTGGTTACATCCTGGGAAGCCAAGTCTCCCCAACCCTAACCCTAATTTGAGTCTCAGGCCTCATTTCCTTTTGGGACTGAAACGTACTGCGGTCCACAGAGGGTACTAAATGTAAGTATGGAAGACATCTTGATGTCCCACTCAGTCTGATTCAGCAAGTTAGGCTTCACCAAGGACCCGTTTCCAACCTGGGAAGCCACATCTCCCCAACCCTAACCCTAACTTGAGACTTAACCTGATTTTCTTGTGCAAATGTAACAACCCCCCATCCTCATGTTCTACTAAAAGACAGTAGGCACACAATTCCTTTGGCCCTCTCAGTCTGTTTCACCATGCTTGGCTTCAGCAACACCCTGTTTCCATTCTGGGAAGCCATGTCTCCTGACCGATAACCCTCTCTTGGGTCTTACCCCTAATTTTCTCTTTGGACTGAAACATTTCCCTGTCCACATGGTGTACTAACTGGCAGTATGTTATACTCCGGAAGGCCTACTCCGTCTGTTTTACCAATCTAGGTTTCACCAAAACCCTGGTTACATCCTGGGAAGCCAAGTCTCCCCAACCCTAACCCTACTTTGAGTCTCAGGCCTCATTTCCTTTTGGGACTGAAACGTACTGCGGTCCACAGAGTGTACCAAATGTAAGTATGGAAGACATCTTGATGCCCCACTCAGTCTGATTCAGCAAGTTAGGCTTCACCAAGGACCCGTTTCCAACCTGGGAAGCCACATCTCCCCAACCCTAACCCTAACTTGAGACTTAACCTGATTTTCTTGTGCAAATGTAACAACCCCCCATCCTCATGTTCTACTAAAAGACAGTAGGCACACAATTCCTTTTGCCCTCACAGTCTGTTTCACCATGCTTGGCTTCAGCAACACCCTGTTTCCATTCTGGGGATTCATGTCTCCTGACCGATAACCCTCTCTTGGGTCTTAACCCTAATTTTCTCTTTGGAATGAAACATTTCCCTGTCCACATGGTGTACTAACTGGCAGTATGTTATACTCCGGAAGGCCTACTCAGTCTGTTTTACCAATCTAGGCTTCACCAAAACCCTGGTTACATCCTGGGAAGCCAAGTCTCCCCAACCCTAACCCTAATTTGAGTCTCAGGCCTCATTTTCTTTTGGGACTGAAACATACAGTGGTCCACAGAGTGTACCAAATGTCAGTATGGAAGACATCTTGATGTCCCACTCAGTCTGATTCAACAAGCTAGGCTTCACCAACGACCCGTTTCCAACCTGGGAAGCCACATCTCCCCAACCCAACCCTAACTTGAGACTTAACCTGATTTTCTTGTGCAAATGTAACAACCCCCCATCCACATGTTCTACTAAATGACAGTAGGCACAGAATTCCTTTTGCCCTCTCAGTCTGTTTCACCATGCTTGGCTTCAGCAACACCCTGTTTCCATTCTGGGAAGCCATGTCTCCTGACAGCTAACCCTAACTTGGGTCTTAACCCTAAGTTTCTCTTTGGACTGAAACATTTCCCTGTCCACATGGTGTACTAACTGGCAGTATGTTATACTCCTGAATGCCTACTCAGTCTGTTTTACCAATCTAGGCTTCACCAAAACCCTGGTTACATCCTGGGAAACCAAGTCTCCCCAACCCTAACCCTAATTTGAGTCTCAACCCTCATTTCCTTTTTGGACTGAAACATACTGCGGTCCACAGAGTGTGCCAAATGTAAGTATGGAAGACATCTTGATGTCCCACTCAGTCTGAATCAGGAAGTTAAGCTTCACCAAGGACCCGTTTCCAACCTGGGAAGCCACATCTCCCCAATCCTAACCCTAACTTGAGACTTAACCTGATTTTCTTGTTGAAATGTAACAACCCCCCATCCTCATGTTGTACTAAAAGACAGTAGGCACACAATTCCTTTGGCCCTCTCAGTCTGTTTCACCATGCTTGGCTTCAGCAACACCCTGTTTCCATTCTGGGAAGCCATGTCTCCTGACAGCTATCCCTAACTTGGGTCTTAACCCTAATTTTCTCTTTGGACTGAAATATTTCCCTGTCCACATGGTGTACTAACTGGCAGTATGTTATACTCCGGAAGGCCTACTCAGTCTGTTTTACCAATGTAGGCTCCGCCAAAACCCTGGTTACATCCTGGGAAGCCAAGTCTCCCCAACCCTAAACCTAATTTGAGTCTCAACCCTCATTTCCTTTTTGGACTGAAACATACTGCCATCCACAGAGTGTACCAAATGTAAGTATGGAAGACATCTTGATGCCCCACTCAGTCTGATTCAGCAAGCTAGGCTTCACCAAGGACCCGTTTCCAACCTGGGAAGCCACATCTCCCCAATCCTAACCCTAACTTGAGACTTAACCTGATTTTCTTGTGCAAATGTAACAACCCCCCATCCTCATGTTCTACTAAAAGACAGTAGGCACACAATTCCTTTGGCCCTCTCAGTCTGTTTCACCATGCTTGGCTTCAGCAACACCCTGTTTCCATTCTGGGAAGCCATGTCTCCTGACAGCTAACCCTCACTTGGGTCTTAACCCTAATTTTCTCTTTGGACTGAAACATTTCCCTGTCCACATGGTGTACTAACTGGCAGTATGTTATACTCCGGTTGGCCTACTCCGTCTGTTTTACCAATCTAGGCTTCACCAAAACCCTGGTTCCATCCTGGGAAGCCAAGTCTCCCCAACCCTAACCCTAATTTGAGTATCAACCCTCATTTCCTTTTTGGACTGAAACATACTGCGGTCCACAGAGTGTACCAAATGTAAGTATGGAAGACATCTTGATGCCCCACTCAGTCTGATTCAGCAAGTTAGGCTTCACCAAGGACCCGTTTCCAACCTGGGAAGCCACATCTCCCCAACCCTAACCCTAACTTGAGACTTAACCTGATTTTCTTGTGCAAATGTAACAACCCCCCATCCTCATGTTCTACTAAAAGACAGTAGGCACACAATTCCTTTTGCCCTCACAGTCTGTTTCACCATGCTTGGCTTCAGCAACACCCTGTTTCCATTCTGGGGATTCATGTCTCCTGACAGCTAACCCTAACTTGGGTCTTAACCCTAATTTTCTCTTTGGACTGTAACATTTCCCTGTCCACATGGTGTACTAACTGGCAGTATGTTATACTCCTGAATGCCTACTCCGTCTGTTTTACCAATCTAGGCTTCACCAAAACCCTGGTTACATCCTGGGAAGCCAAGTCTCCCCAACCCTAACCCTAATTTGAGTCTCAGGCCTCATTTCCTTTTGGGACTGAAACGTACTGCGGTCCACAGAGGGTACTAAATGTAAGTATGGAAGACATCTTGATGTCCCACTCAGTCTGATTCAGCAAGTTAGGCTTCACCAAGGACCCGTTTCCAACCTGGGAAGCCACATCTCCCCAACCCTAACCCTAACTTGAGACTTAACCTGATTTTCTTGTGCAAATGTAACAACCCCCCATCCTCATGTTCTACTAAAAGACAGTAGGCACACAATTCCTTTGGCCCTCTCAGTCTGTTTCACCATGCTTGGCTTCAGCAACACCCTGTTTCCATTCTGGGAAGCCATGTCTCCTGACCGATAACCCTCTCTTGGGTCTTACCCCTAATTTTCTCTTTGGACTGAAACATTTCCCTGTCCACATGGTGTACTAACTGGCAGTATGTTATACTCCGGAAGGCCTACTCAGTCTGTTTTACCAATCTAGGCTTCACCAAAACCCTGGTTACATCCTGGGAAGCCAAGTCTCCCCAACCCTAACCCTAATTTGAGTCTCAGGCCTCATTTTCTTTTGGGACTGAAACATACCGCGGTCCACAGAGTGTACCAAATGTCAGTATGGAAGACATCTTGATGTCCCACTCAGTCTGATTCAGCAAGCTAGGCTTCACCAACGACCCGTTTCCAACCTGGGAAGCCACATCTCCCCAACCCTAACCCTAACTTGAGACTTAACCTGATTTTCTTGTGCAAATGTAACAACCCCCCATCCACATGTTCTACTAAATGACAGTAGGCACAGAATTCCTTTGGCCCTCTCAGTCTGTTTCACCATGCTTGGCTTCAGCAACACCCTGTTTCCATTCTGGGAAGCCATGTCTCCTGACAGCTATCCCTAACTTGGGTCTTAACCCTAATTTTCTCTTTGGACTGAAATATTTCCCTGTCCACATGGTGTACTAACTGGCAGTATGTTATACTCCGGAAGGCCTACTCCGTCTGTTTTACCAATCTAGGCTTCACCAAAACCCTGGTTACATCCTGGGAAGCCAAGTCTCCCCAACCCTAACCCTACTTTGAGTCTCAGGCCTCATTTCCTTTTGGGACTGAAACGTACTGCGGTCCACAGAGTGTACCAAATGTAAGTATGGAAGACATCTTGATGCCCCACTCAGTCTGATTCAGCAAGTTAGGCTTCACCAAGGACCCGTTTCCAACCTGGGAAGCCACATCTCCCCAACCCTAACCCTAACTTGAGACTTAACCTGATTTTCTTGTGCAAATGTAACAACCCCCCATCCTCATGTTCTACTAAAAGACAGTAGGCACACAATTCCTTTTGCCCTCACAGTCTGTTTCACCATGCTTGGCTTCAGCAACACCCTGTTTCCATTCTGGGGATTCATGTCTCCTGACCGATAACCCTCTCTTGGGTCTTAACCCTAATTTTCTCTTTGGAATGAAACATTTCCCTGTCCACATGGTGTACTAACTGGCAGTATGTTATACTCCTGAATGCCTACTCAGTCTGTTTTACCAATCTAGGCTTCACCAAAACCCTGGTTACATCCTGGGAAGCCAAGTCTCCCCAACCCTAACCCTAATTTGAGTCTCAGGCCTCATTTCCTTTTGGGACTGAAACGTACTGCGGTCCACAGAGGGTACTAAATGTAAGTATGGAAGACATCTTGATGTCCCACTCAGTCTGATTCAGCAAGTTAGGCTTCACCAAGGACCCGTTTCCAACCTGGGAAGCCACATCTCCCCAACCCTAACCCTAACTTGAGACTTAACCTGATTTTCTTGTGCAAATGTAACAACCCCCCATCCTCATGTTCTACTAAAAGACAGTAGGCACACAATTCCTTTGGCCCTCTCAGTCTGTTTCACCATGCTTGGCTTCAGCAACACCCTGTTTCCATTCTGGGAAGCCATGTCTCCTGACCGATAACCCTCTCTTGGGTCTTACCCCTAATTTTCTCTTTGGACTGAAACATTTCCCTGTCCACATGGTGTACTAACTGGCAGTATGTTATACTCCGGAAGGCCTACTCCGTCTGTTTTACCAATCTAGGTTTCACCAAAACCCTGGTTACATCCTGGGAAGCCAAGTCTCCCCAACCCTAACCCTACTTTGAGTCTCAGGCCTCATTTCCTTTTGGGACTGAAACGTACTGCGGTCCACAGAGTGTACCAAATGTAAGTATGGAAGACATCTTGATGCCCCACTCAGTCTGATTCAGCAAGTTAGGCTTCACCAAGGACCCGTTTCCAACCTGGGAAGCCACATCTCCCCAACCCTAACCCTAACTTGAGACTTAACCTGATTTTCTTGTGCAAATGTAACAACCCCCCATCCTCATGTTCTACTAAAAGACAGTAGGCACACAATTCCTTTTGCCCTCACAGTCTGTTTCACCATGCTTGGCTTCAGCAACACCCTGTTTCCATTCTGGGGATTCATGTCTCCTGACCGATAACCCTCTCTTGGGTCTTAACCCTAATTTTCTCTTTGGAATGAAACATTTCCCTGTCCACATGGTGTACTAACTGGCAGTATGTTATACTCCGGAAGGCCTACTCAGTCTGTTTTACCAATCTAGGCTTCACCAAAACCCTGGTTACATCCTGGGAAGCCAAGTCTCCCCAACCCTAACCCTAATTTGAGTCTCAGGCCTCATTTTCTTTTGGGACTGAAACATACAGTGGTCCACAGAGTGTACCAAATGTCAGTATGGAAGACATCTTGATGTCCCACTCAGTCTGATTCAACAAGCTAGGCTTCACCAACGACCCGTTTCCAACCTGGGAAGCCACATCTCCCCAACCCAACCCTAACTTGAGACTTAACCTGATTTTCTTGTGCAAATGTAACAACCCCCCATCCACATGTTCTACTAAATGACAGTAGGCACAGAATTCCTTTTGCCCTCTCAGTCTGTTTCACCATGCTTGGCTTCAGCAACACCCTGTTTCCATTCTGGGAAGCCATGTCTCCTGACAGCTAACCCTAACTTGGGTCTTAACCCTAAGTTTCTCTTTGGACTGAAACATTTCCCTGTCCACATGGTGTACTAACTGGCAGTATGTTATACTCCTGAATGCCTACTCAGTCTGTTTTACCAATCTAGGCTTCACCAAAACCCTGGTTACATCCTGGGAAACCAAGTCTCCCCAACCCTAACCCTAATTTGAGTCTCAACCCTCATTTCCTTTTTGGACTGAAACATACTGCGGTCCACAGAGTGTGCCAAATGTAAGTATGGAAGACATCTTGATGTCCCACTCAGTCTGAATCAGGAAGTTAAGCTTCACCAAGGACCCGTTTCCAACCTGGGAAGCCACATCTCCCCAATCCTAACCCTAACTTGAGACTTAACCTGATTTTCTTGTTGAAATGTAACAACCCCCCATCCTCATGTTGTACTAAAAGACAGTAGGCACACAATTCCTTTGGCCCTCTCAGTCTGTTTCACCATGCTTGGCTTCAGCAACACCCTGTTTCCATTCTGGGAAGCCATGTCTCCTGACAGCTATCCCTAACTTGGGTCTTAACCCTCATTTTCTCTTTGGACTGAAATATTTCCCTGTCCACATGGTGTACTAACTGGCAGTATGTTATACTCCGGAAGGCCTACTCAGTCTGTTTTACCAATGTAGGCTCCGCCAAAACCCTGGTTACATCCTGGGAAGCCAAGTCTCCCCAACCCTAAACCTAATTTGAGTCTCAACCCTCATTTCCTTTTTGGACTGAAACATACTGCCATCCACAGAGTGTACCAAATGTAAGTATGGAAGACATCTTGATGCCCCACTCAGTCTGATTCAGCAAGCTAGGCTTCACCAAGGACCCGTTTCCAACCTGGGAAGCCACATCTCCCCAATCCTAACCCTAACTTGAGACTTAACCTGATTTTCTTGTGCAAATGTAACAACCCCCCATCCTCATGTTCTACTAAAAGACAGTAGGCACACAATTCCTTTGGCCCTCTCAGTCTGTTTCACCATGCTTGGCTTCAGCAACACCCTGTTTCCATTCTGGGAAGCCATGTCTCCTGACAGCTAACCCTCACTTGGGTCTTAACCCTAATTTTCTCTTTGGACTGAAACATTTCCCTGTCCACATGGTGTACTAACTGGCAGTATGTTATACTCCGGTTGGCCTACTCCGTCTGTTTTACCAATCTAGGCTTCACCAAAACCCTGGTTCCATCCTGGGAAGCCAAGTCTCCCCAACCCTAACCCTAATTTGAGTATCAACCCTCATTTCCTTTTTGGACTGAAACATACTGCGGTCCACAGAGTGTACCAAATGTAAGTATGGAAGACATCTTGATGCCCCACTCAGTCTGATTCAGCAAGTTAGGCTTCACCAAGGACCCGTTTCCAACCTGGGAAGCCACATCTCCCCAACCCTAACCCTAACTTGAGACTTAACCTGATTTTCTTGTGCAAATGTAACAACCCCCCATCCTCATGTTCTACTAAAAGACAGTAGGCACACAATTCCTTTTGCCCTCACAGTCTGTTTCACCATGCTTGGCTTCAGCAACACCCTGTTTCCATTCTGGGGATTCATGTCTCCTGACAGCTAACCCTAACTTGGGTCTTAACCCTAATTTTCTCTTTGGACTGTAACATTTCCCTGTCCACATGGTGTACTAACTGGCAGTATGTTATACTCCTGAATGCCTACTCCGTCTGTTTTACCAATCTAGGCTTCACCAAAACCCTGGTTACATCCTGGGAAGCCAAGTCTCCCCAACCCTAACCCTAATTTGAGTCTCAGGCCTCATTTCCTTTTGGGACTGAAACGTACTGCGGTCCACAGAGGGTACTAAATGTAAGTATGGAAGACATCTTGATGTCCCACTCAGTCTGATTCAGCAAGTTAGGCTTCACCAAGGACCCGTTTCCAACCTGGGAAGCCACATCTCCCCAACCCTAACCCTAACTTGAGACTTAACCTGATTTTCTTGTGCAAATGTAACAACCCCCCATCCTCATGTTCTACTAAAAGACAGTAGGCACACAATTCCTTTGGCCCTCTCAGTCTGTTTCACCATGCTTGGCTTCAGCAACACCCTGTTTCCATTCTGGGAAGCCATGTCTCCTGACCGATAACCCTCTCTTGGGTCTTACCCCTAATTTTCTCTTTGGACTGAAACATTTCCCTGTCCACATGGTGTACTAACTGGCAGTATGTTATACTCCGGAAGGCCTACTCAGTCTGTTTTACCAATCTAGGCTTCACCAAAACCCTGGTTACATCCTGGGAAGCCAAGTCTCCCCAACCCTAACCCTAATTTGAGTCTCAGGCCTCATTTTCTTTTGGGACTGAAACATACCGCGGTCCACAGAGTGTACCAAATGTCAGTATGGAAGACATCTTGATGTCCCACTCAGTCTGATTCAGCAAGCTAGGCTTCACCAACGACCCGTTTCCAACCTGGGAAGCCACATCTCCCCAACCCTAACCCTAACTTGAGACTTAACCTGATTTTCTTGTGCAAATGTAACAACCCCCCATCCACATGTTCTACTAAATGACAGTAGGCACAGAATTCCTTTGGCCCTCTCAGTCTGTTTCACCATGCTTGGCTTCAGCAACACCCTGTTTCCATTCTGGGAAGCCATGTCTCCTGACAGCTATCCCTAACTTGGGTCTTAACCCTAATTTTCTCTTTGGACTGAAATATTTCCCTGTCCACATGGTGTACTAACTGGCAGTATGTTATACTCCGGAAGGCCTACTCCGTCTGTTTTACCAATCTAGGCTTCACCAAAACCCTGGTTACATCCTGGGAAGCCAAGTCTCCCCAACCCTAACCCTACTTTGAGTCTCAGGCCTCATTTCCTTTTGGGACTGAAACGTACTGCGGTCCACAGAGTGTACCAAATGTAAGTATGGAAGACATCTTGATGCCCCACTCAGTCTGATTCAGCAAGTTAGGCTTCACCAAGGACCCGTTTCCAACCTGGGAAGCCACATCTCCCCAACCCTAACCCTAACTTGAGACTTAACCTGATTTTCTTGTGCAAATGTAACAACCCCCCATCCTCATGTTCTACTAAAAGACAGTAGGCACACAATTCCTTTTGCCCTCACAGTCTGTTTCACCATGCTTGGCTTCAGCAACACCCTGTTTCCATTCTGGGGATTCATGTCTCCTGACCGATAACCCTCTCTTGGGTCTTAACCCTAATTTTCTCTTTGGAATGAAACATTTCCCTGTCCACATGGTGTACTAACTGGCAGTATGTTATACTCCGGAAGGCCTACTCAGTCTGTTTTACCAATCTAGACTTCACCAAAACCCTGGTTACATCCTGGGAAGCCAAGTCTCCCCAACCCTAACCCTAATTTGAGTCTCAGGCCTCATTTTCTTTTGGGACTGAAACATACAGTGGTCCACAGAGTGTACCAAATGTCAGTATGGAAGACATCTTGATGTCCCACTCAGTCTGATTCAACAAGCTAGGCTTCACCAACGACCCGTTTCCAACCTGGGAAGCCACATCTCCCCAACCCAACCCTAACTTGAGACTTAACCTGATTTTCTTGTGCAAATGTAACAACCCCCCATCCACATGTTCTACTAAATGACAGTAGGCACAGAATTCCTTTGGCCCTCTCAGTCTGTTTCACAATGCTTGGCTTCAGCAACACCCTGTTTCCATTCTGGGAAGCCATGTCTCCTGACCGCTAACCCTCACTTGGGTCTTAACCCTAATTTTCTCTTTGGACTGAAACATTTCCCTGTCCACATGGTGTACTAACTGGCAGTATGTTATACTCCGGTTGGCCTACTCAGTCTGTTTTACCAATCTAGGCTTCGTCAAAACCCTGGTTACATCCTGGGAAGCCAAGTCTCCCCAACCCTAACCCTACTTTGAGTCTCAGGCCTAATTTCCTTTTTGGACTGAAACATACCGCCGTCCACAGAGTGTACCAAATGTCAGTATGGAAGACATCTTGATGTCCCACTCAGTCTGATTCAGCAAGTTAGGCTTCACCAAGGACCCGTTTCCAACCTGGGAAGCCACATCTCCCCAACCCTAACCCTAACTTGAGACTTAACCTGATTTTCTTGTGCAAATGTAAGAAACCCCCATCCTCATGTTGTACTAAAAGACAGTAGGCACACAATTCCTTTGGCCCTCTCAGTCTGTTTCACCATGCTTGGCTTCAGCAACACCCTGTTGCCATTCTGGGAAGCCATGTCTCCTGACAGCTAACCCTAACTTGGGTCTTAACCCTAATTTTCTCTTTGGACTGAAACATTTCCCTGTCCACATGGTGTACTAACTGGCAGTATGTTATACTCCGGAAGGCCTACTCAGTCTGTTTTACCAATCTAGGCTTCGCCAAAACCCTGGTTACATCCTGGGAAGCCAAGTCTCCCCAACCCTAACCCTAATTTGAGTCTCAACCCTCATTTCCTTTTTGGACTGAAACATACTGCGGTCCACAGAGTGTGCAAAATGTAAGTATAGAAGACATCTTGATGCCCCACTCAGTCTGATTCAGGAAGTTAAGCTTCACCAAGGACCCGTTTCCAACCTGGGAAGCCACATCTCCCCAACCCTAACCCTAACTTGAGAGTTAACCTGATTTTCTTGTGCAAATGTTACAACCCCCCATCCTTATGTTGTACTAAAAGACAGTAGGCACACAATTCCTTTGGCCCTCTCAGTCTGTTTCACCATGCTTGGCTTCAGCAACACCCTGTTTCCATTCTGGGAAGCCATATCTCCTGACCGCTAACCCTAACTTGGGTCTTAACCCTAGTTTTTTCTTTGGACTGAAATATTTCCCTGTCCACATGGTGTACTAACTGGCAGTATGTTATACTCCGGTTGGCCTACTCAGTCTGTTTTACCAATCTAGGCTTCGTCAAAACCCTGGTTACATCCTGGGATGCCAAGTCTCCCCAACCCTAACCCTAATTTAAGTATCAACCCTCATTTCCTTTTTGTACTGAAACATACTGCGGTCCACAGAGTGTACCAAATGTAAGTATGGAAGACATCTTGATGCCCCACTCAGTCTGATTCAGCAAGTTAGGCTTCACCAAGGACCCGTTTCCAACCTGGGAAGCCACTTCTCCCCAACCCTAACCCTAACTTGAGACTTAACCTGATTTTCTTGTGCAAATGTAACAAACCCCCATCCTCATGTTCTACTAAAAGACAGTAGGCACACAATTCCTTTTGCCCTCACAGTCTGTTTCACCATGCTTGGCTTCAGCAACACCCTGTTTCCATTCTGGGAAGCCATGTCTCCTGACCGATAACCCTCTCTTGGGTCTTAACCCTAATTTTCTCTTTGGAATGAAACATTTCCCTGTCCACATGGTGTACTAACTGGCAGTATGTTATACTCCGGAAGGCCTACTCCGTCTGTTTTACCAATCTAGGCTTCACCAAAACCCTGGTTACATCCTGGGAAGCCAAGTCTCCCCAACCCTAACCCTAATTTGAGTCTCAGGCCTCATTTTCTTTTGGGACTGAAACATACAGCGGTCCACAGAGTGTACCAAATGTCAGTATGGAAGACATCTTGATGTCCCACTCAGTCTGATTCAACAAGCTAGGCTTCACCAACGACCCGTTTCCAACCTGGGAAGCCACATCTCCCCAACCCAACCCTAACTTGAGACTTAACCTGATTTTCTTGTGCAAATGTAACAACCCCCCATCCACATGTTCTACTAAATGACAGTAGGCACAGAATTCCTTTGGCCCTCTCAGTCTGTTTCACAATGCTTGGCTTCAGCAACACCCTGTTTCCATTCTGGGAAGCCATGTCTCCTGACCGCTAACCCTCACTTGGGTCTTAACCCTAATTTTCTCTTTGGACTGAAACATTTCCCTGTCCACATGGTGTACTAACTGGCAGTATGTTATACTCCGGTTGGCCTACTCAGTCTGTTTTACCAATCTAGGCTTCGTCAAAACCCTGGTTACATCCTGGGAAGCCAAGTCTCCCCAACCCTAACCCTAATTTAAGTATCAACCCTCATTTCCTTTTTGTACTGAAACATACTGCGGTCCACAGAGTGTACCAAATGTAAGTATGGAAGACATCTTGATGCCCCACTCAGTCTGATTCAGCAAGTTAGGCTTCACCAAGGACCCGTTTCCAACCTGGGAAGCCACTTCTCCCCAACCCTAACCCTAACTTGAGACTTAACCTGATTTTCTTGTGCAAATGTAACAAACCCCCATCCTCATGTTCTACTAAAAGACAGTAGGCACACAATTCCTTTTGCCCTCACAGTCTGTTTCACCATGCTTGGCTTCAGCAACACCCTGTTTCCATTCTGGGAATTCATGTCTCCTGACAGCTAACCCTAACTTGGGTCTTAACCCTAATTTTCTCTTTGGACTGAAACATTTCCCTGTCCACATGGTGTACTAACTGGCAGTATGTTATACTCCTGAATGCCTACTCCGTCTGTTTTACCAATCTAGGCTTCACCAAAACCCTGGTTACATCCTGGGAAGCCAAGTCTCCCCAACCCTAACCCTACTTTGAGTCTCAGGCCTAATTTCCTTTTTGGACTGAAACATACCGCCGTCCACAGAGTGTACCAAATGTCAGTATGGAAGACATCTTGATGTCCCACTCAGTCTGATTCAGCAAGTTAGGCTTCACCAAGGACCCGTTTCCAACCTGGGAAGCCACATCTCCCCAACCCTAACCCTAACTTGAGACTTAACCTGATTTTCTTGTGCAAATGTAAGAAACCCCCATCCTCATGTTGTACTAAAAGACAGTAGGCACACAATTCCTTTGGCCCTCTCAGTCTGTTTCACCATGCTTGGCTTCAGCAACACCCTGTTACCATTCTGGGAAGCCATGTCTCCTGACAGCTAACCCTAACTTGGGTCTTAACCCTAATTTTCTCTTTGGACTGAAACATTTCCCTGTCCACATGGTGTACTAACTGGCAGTATGTTATACTCCGGAAGGCCTACTCAGTCTGTTTTACCAATCTAGGCTTCGCCAAAACCCCGGTTACATCCTGGGAAGCCAAGTCTCCCCAACCCTAACCCTAATTTGAGTCTCAACCCTCATTTCCTTTTTGGACTGAAACATACTGCGGTCCACAGAGTGTGCAAAATGTAAGTATAGAAGACATCTTGATGCCCCACTCAGTCTGATTCAGGAAGTTAAGCTTCACCAAGGACCCGTTTCCAACCTGGGAAGCCACATCTCCCCAACCCTAACCCTAACTTGAGACTTAACCTGATTTTCTTGTGCAAATGTTACAACCCCCCATCCTTATGTTGTACTAAAAGACAGTAGGCACACAATTCCTTTGGCCCTCTCAGTCTGTTTCACCATGCTTGGCTTCAGCAACACCCTGTTTCCATTCTGGGAAGCCATATCTCCTGACCGCTAACCCTAACTTGGGTCTTAACCCTAGTTTTTTCTTTGGACTGAAATATTTCCCTGTCCACATGGTGTACTAACTGGCAGTATGTTATACTCCGGTTGGCCTACTCAGTCTGTTTTACCAATCTAGGCTTCGTCAAAACCCTGGTTACATCCTGGGATGCCAAGTCTCCCCAACCCTAACCCTAATTTAAGTATCAACCCTCATTTCCTTTTTGTACTGAAACATACTGCGGTCCACAGAGTGTACCAAATGTAAGTATGGAAGACATCTTGATGCCCCACTCAGTCTGATTCAGCAAGTTAGGCTTCACCAAGGACCCGTTTCCAACCTGGGAAGCCACTTCTCCCCAACCCTAACCCTAACTTGAGACTTAACCTGATTTTCTTGTTCAAATGTAACAAACCCCCATCCTCATGTTCTACTAAAAGACAGTAGGCACACAATTCCTTTTGCCCTCACAGTCTGTTTCACCATGCTTGGCTTCAGCAACACCCTGTTTCCATTCTGGGAATTCATGTCTCCTGACAGCTAACCCTAACTTGGGTCTTAACCCTAATTTTCTCTTTGGACTGAAACATTTCCCTGTCCACATGGTGTACTAACTGGCAGTATGTTATACTCCGGAAGGCCTACTCCGTCTGTTTTACCAATCTAGGCTTCACCAAAACCCTGGTTACATCCTAGGAAGCCAAGTCTCCCCAACCCTAACCCTAATTTGAGTCTCAGGCCTCATTTTCTTTTGGGACTGAAACATACCGCGGTCCACAGAGTGTACCAAATGTCAGTATGGAAGACATCTTGATGTCCCACTCAGTCTGATTCAACAAGCTAGGCTTCACCAACGACCCGTTTCCAACCTGGGAAGCCACATCTCCCCAACCCTAACCCTAACTTGAGACTTAACCTGATTTTCTTGTGCAAATGTAACAACCCCCCATCCACATGTTCTACTAAATGACAGTAGGCAAAGAATTCCTTTGGCCCTCTCAGTCTGTTTCACCATGCTTGGCTTCAGCAACACCCTGTTTCCATTCTGGGAAGCCATGTCTCCTGACAGCTATCCCTAACTTGGGTCTTAACCCTAATTTTCTCTTTGGACTGAAATATTTCCCTGTCCACATGGTGTACTAACTGGCAGTATGTTATACTCCGGAAGGCCTACTCCGTCTGTTTTACCAATCTAGGCTTCACCAAAACCCTGGTTACATCCTGGGAAGCCAAGTCTCCCCAACCCTAACCCTACTTTGAGTCTCAGGCCTCATTTCCTTTTGGGACTGAAACGTACTGCGGTCCACAGAGGGTACCAAATGTAAGTATGGAAGACATCTTGATGTCCCACTCAGTCTGATTCAGCAAGTTAGGCTTCACCAAGGACCCGTTTCCAACCTGGGAAGCCACATCTCCCCAACCCTAACCCTAACTTGAGACTTTACCTGATTTTCTTGTTGAAATGTAACAACCCCCCATCCTCATGTTCTACTAAAAGACAGTAGGCACACAATTCCTTTTGCCCTCTCAGTCTGTTTCACCATGCTTGGCTTCAGCAACACCCTGTTTCCATTCTGGGAAGCCATGTCTCCTCACAGCTAACCCTAACTTGGGACTTAACCCTAATTTTCTCTTTGGACTGAAACATTTCCCTGTCCACATGGTGTACTAACAGGCAGTATGTTATACTCCGGTTGGCCTACTCCGTCTGTTTTACCAACCTAGGCTTCACCAAAACCCTGGTTACATCCTGGGAAGCCAAGTCTCCCCAACCCTAACCCTAATTTGAGTATCAACCCTCATTTCCTTTTTGGACTGAAACATACTGCGGTCCACAGAGTGTACCAAATGTAAGTATGGAAGACATCTTGATGCCCCACTCAGTCTGATTCAGCAAGTTAGGCTTCACCAAGGACCCGTTTCCAACCTGGGAAGCCACATCTCCCCAACCCTAACCCTAACTTGAGACTTAACCTGATTTTCTTGTGCAAATGTAACAACCCCCCATCCTCATGTTCTACTAAAAGACAGTAGGCACACAATTCCTTTTGCCCTCACAGTCTGTTTCACCATGCTTGGCTTCAGCAACACCCTGTTTCCATTCTGGGGATTCATGTCTCCTGACAGCTAACCCTAACTTGGGTCTTAACCCTAATTTTCTCTTTGGACTGAAACATTTCCCTGTCCACATGGTGTACTAACTGGCAGTATGTTATACTCCTGAATGCCTACTCCGTCTGTTTTACCAATCTAGGCTTCACCAAAACCCTGGTTACATCCTGGGAAGCCAAGTCTCCCCAACCCTAACCCTACTTTGAGTCTCAGGCCTCATTTCCTTTTGGGACTGAAACGTACTGCGGTCCACAGAGGGTACTAAATGTAAGTATGGAAGACATCTTGATGTCCCACTCAGTCTGATTCAGCAAGTTAGGCTTCACCAAGGACCCGTTTCCAACCTGGGAAGCCACATCTCCCCAACCCTAACCCTAACTTGAGACTTTACCTGATTTTCTTGTTGAAATGTAACAACCCCCCATCCTCATGTTCTACTAAAAGACAGTAGGCACACAATTCCTTTTGCCCTCTCAGTCTGTTTCACCATGCTTGGCTTCAGCAACACCCTGTTTCCATTCTGGGAAGCCATGTCTCCTGACAGCTAACCCTAACTTGGGACTTAACCCTAATTTTCTCTTTGGACTGAAACATTTCCCTGTCCACATGGTGTACTAACTGGCAGTATGTTATACTCCTGAATGCCTACTCCGTCTGTTTTACCAATCTAGGCTTCACCAAAACCCTGGTTACATCCTGGGAAGCCAAGTCTCCCCAACCCTAAACCTAATTTGAGTCTCAACCCTCATTTCCTTTTTGGACTGAAACATACTGCGGTCCATAGAGTGTACCAAATGTCAGTATGGAAGACATCTTGATGCCCCACTCAGTCTGATTCAGGAAGTTAAGCTTCACCAAGGACCCGTTTCCAACCTGGGAAGCCACATCTCCCCAACCCTAACCCTAACTTGAGACTTAACCTGATTTTCTTGTGCAAATGTAACAACCCCCCATCCTCATGTTCTACTAAAAGACAGTAGGCACACAATTCCTTTGGCCCTCTCAGTCTGTTTCACCATGCTTGGCTTCAGCAACACCCTGTTTCCATTCTGGGAAGCCATGTCTCCTGACCGATAACCCTCTCTTGGGTCTTAACCCTAATTTTCTCTTTGGACTGAAACATTTCCCTGTCCACATGGTGTACTAACTGGCAGTATGTTATACTCCGGAAGGCCTACTCAGTCTGTTTTACCAATCTAGGCTTCACCAAAACCCTGGTTACATCCTGGGAAGCCAAGTCTCCCCAACCCTAACCCTAATTTGAGTCTCAGGCCTCATTTTCTTTTGGGACTGAAACATACCGCGGTCCACAGAGTGTACCAAATGTCAGTATGGAAGACATCTTGATGTCCCACTCAGTCTGATTCAACAAGCTAGGCTTCACCAACGACCCGTTTCCAACCTGGGAAGCCACATCTCCCCAACCCAACACTAACTTGAGACTTAACCTGATTTTCTTGTGCAAATGTAACAACCCCCCATCCACATGTTCTACTAAATGACAGTAGGCACAGAATTCCTTTGGCCCTCTCAGTCTGTTTCACAATGCTTGGCTTCAGCAACACCCTGTTTCCATTCTGGGAAGCCATGTCTCCTGACCGCTAACCCTCACTTGGGTCTTAACCCTAATTTTCTCTTTGGACTGAAACATTTCCCTGTCCACATGGTGTACTAACTGGCAGTATGTTATACTCCGGTTGGCCTACTCAGTCTGTTTTACCAATCTAGGCTTCGTCAAAACCCTGGTTACATCCTGGGAAGCCAAGTCTCCCCAACCCTAACCCTAATTTAAGTATCAACCCTCATTTCCTTTTTGTACTGAAACATACTGCGGTCCACAGAGTGTACCAAATGTAAGTATGGATGACATCTTGATGCCCCACTCAGTCTGATTCAGCAAGTTAGGCTTCACCAAGGACCCGTTTCCAACCTGGGAAGCCACTTCTCCCCAACCCTAACCCTAACTTGAGACTTAACCTGATTTTCTTGTGCAAATGTAACAAACCCCCATCCTCATGTTCTACTAAAAGACAGTAGGCACACAATTCCTTTTGCCCTCTCAGTCTGTTTCACCATGCTTGGCTTCAGCAACACCCTGTTTCCATTCTGGGAGGCCATGTCTCTTGACCGCTAACCCTAACTTGGGTCTTAACCCTAGTTTTTTCTTTGGACTGAAATATTTCCCTGTCCACATGGTGTACTAACTGGCAGTATGTTATACTCCGGAAGGCCTACTCAGTCTGTTTTACCAATCTAGGCTTCGCCAAAACCCTGGTTACATCCTGAGAAGCCAAGTCTCCCCAACCCTAACCCTAATTTGAGTCTCAACCGTCATTTCCTTTTTGGACTGAAACATACTGCCGTCCACAGAGTGTACCAAATGTAAGTATGGAAGACATCTTGATGCCCCACTCAGTCTGATTCAGCAAGCTAGGCTTCACCAAGGACCCGTTTCCAACCTGGGAAGCCACATCTTCCCAACCCTAACCCTAACTTGGGACTTAACCTGATTTTCTTGTGCAAATGTAACAACCCCCCATCCTCATGTTCTACTAAAAGACAGTAGGTACACAATTCCTTTGGCCCTCTCAGTCTGTTTCACCATGCTTGGCTTCAGCAACACCCTGTTTCCATTCTGGGAAGCCATGTCTCCTGACAGCTAACCCTAACTTGGGTCTTAACCCTAGTTTTTTCTTTGGCCTGAAATATTTCCCTGTCCACATGGTGTACTAACTCGCAGTATGTTATACTCCGGAAGGCCTACTCAGTCTGTTTTACCAATCTAGGCTTCGCCAAAACCCTGATTACATCCTGGGAAGCCAAGTCTCCCCAACCCTAACCCTACTTTGAGTCCCAACCCTCATTTCCTTTTTGGACTGAAACATACTGCCGTCCACAGAGTGTACCAAATGTAAGTATGGAAAACATCTTGATGCCCCACTCAGTCTGATTCAGCAAGCTAGGCTTCACCAAGGACCCGTTTCGAACCTGGGAAGCCACATCTCCCCAACCCCAACCCTAACTTGAGACTTAACCGGATTCTCTTGTGGAAATGTAACAACCCCCCATCCTCATGTTCTACTAAAAGACAGTAGGTACACAATTCCTTTGGCCCTCTCAGTCTGTTTCACCATGCTTGGCTTCAGCAACACCCTGTTTCCATTCTGGAAAGCCATGTCTCCTGACAGCTAACCCTAACTTGGGTCTTAACCCTAATTTTCTCTTTGGACTGAAACATTTCCCTGTCCACATGGTGTACTAACTGGCAGTATGTTATACTCCTGAATGCCTACTCAGTCTGTTTTACCAATCTAGGCTTCACCAAAACCCTGGTTACATCCTGGGAAGCCAAGTCTCCCCAACCCTAACCCTAATTTGAGTCTCAACCCTCATTTCCTTTTTGGACTGAAACATACTGCGGTCCACAGAGTGTGCCAAATGTAAGTATGGAAGACATCTTGATGCCCCACTCAGTCTGATTCAGGAAGTTAAGCTTCACCAAGGACCCGTTTCCAACCTGGGAAGCCAAATGTCCCCAACCCTAACCCTAACTTGAGACTTAACCTGATTTTCTTGTGCAAATGTAACAACCCCCCATCCTCATGTTGTACTAAATGACAGTAGGCACACAATTCCTTTGGCCCTCTCAGTCTGTTTCACCATGCTTGGCTTCAGCAACACCCTGTTTCCATTCTGGGAAGCCATGTCTCCTGACAGCTAACCCTAACTTGGGTCTTAACCCTAAGTTTCTCTTTGGACTGAAACATTTCCCTGTCCACATGGTGTACTAACTGGCAGTATGTTATACTCCTGAATGCCTACTCAGTCTCTTTTACCAATCTAGGCTTCACCAAAACCCTGGTTACATCCTGGGAAACCAAGTCTCCCCAACCCTAACCCTAATTTGAGTCTCAACCCTCATTTCCTTTTTGGACTGAAACATACTGCGGTCCACAGAGTGTGCCAAATGTAAGTATGGAAGACATCTTGATGCCCCACTCAGTCTGAATCAGGAAGTTAAGCTTCACCAAGGACCCGTTTCCAACCTGGGAAGCCACATCTCCCCAACCCTAACCCTAACTTGAGACTTAACCTGATTTTCTTGTTGAAATGTAACAACCCCCCATCCTCATGTTGTACTAAAAGACAGTAGGCACAGAATTCCTTTGGCCCTCTCAGTCTGTTTCACCATGCTTGGCTTCAGCAACACCCTGTTTCCATTCTGGGAAGCCATGTCTCCTGACAGCTATCCCTAACTTGGGTCTTAACCCTAATTTTCTCTTTGGACTGAAATATTTCCCTGTCCACATGGTGTACTAACTGGCAGTATGTTATACTCCGGAAGGCCTACTCAGTCTGTTTTACCAATGTAGGCTCCGCCAAAACCCTGGTTACATCCTGGGAAGCCAAGTCTCCCCAACCCTAAACCTAATTTGAGTCTCAACCCTCATTTCCTTTTTGGACTGAAACATACTGCGGTCCATAGAGTGTACCAAATGTCAGTATGGAAGACATCTTGATGCCCCACTCAGTCTGATTCAGGAAGTTAAGCTTCACCAAGGACGCGTTTCCAACCTGGGAAGCCACATCTCCCCAACCCTAACCCTAACTTGAGACTTAACCTGATTTTCTTGTGCAAATGTAACAACCCCCCATCCTCATGTTCTACTAAATGACAGTAGGCACAGAATTCCTTTGGCCCTCTCAGTCTGTTTCACAATGCTTGGCTTCAGCAACACCCTGTTTCCATTCTGGGAAGCCATGTCTCCTGACCGCTAACCCTCACTTGGGTCTTAACCCTAATTTTCTCTTTGGACTGAAACATTTCCCTGTCCACATGGTGTACTAACTGGCAGTATGTTATACTCCGGTTGGCCTACTCAGTCTGTTTTACCAATCTAGGCTTCGTCAAAACCCTGGTTACATCCTGGGAAGCCAAGTCTCCCCAACCCTAACCCTAATTTAAGTATCAACCCTCATTTCCTTTTTGTACTGAAACATACTGCGGTCCACAGAGTGTACCAAATGTAAGTATGGAAGACATCTTGATGCCCCACTCAGTCTGATTCAGCAAGTTAGGCTTCACCAAGGACCCGTTTCCAACCTGGGAAGCCACTTCTCCCCAACCCTAACCCTAACTTGAGACTTAACCTGATTTTCTTGTGCAAATGTAACAAACCCCCATCCTCATGTTCTACTAAAAGACAGTAGGCACACAATTCCTTTTGCCCTCACAGTCTGTTTCACCATGCTTGGCTTCAGCAACACCCTGTTTCCAATCTGGGAATTCATGTCTCCTGACAGCTAACCCTAACTTGGGTCTTAACCCTAATTTTCTCTTTGGACTGAAACATTTCCCTGTCCACATGGTGTACTAACTGGCAGTATGTTATACTCCGGAAGGCCTACTCAGTCTGTTTTACCAATGTAGGCTCCGCCAAAACCCTGGTTACATCCTGGGAAGCCAAGTCTCCCCAACCCTAAACCTAATTTGAGTCTCAACCCTCATTTCCTTTTTGGACAGAAACATACTGCCATCCACAGAGTGTACCAAATGTAAGTATGGAAGACATCTTGATGCCCCACTCAGTCTGATTCAGCAAGCTAGGCTTCACCAAGGACCCGTTTCCAACCTGGGAAGCCACATCTCCCCAACCCTAACCCTAACTTGAGACTTTACCTGATTTTCTTGTGCAAATGTAACAACCCCCCATCCTCATGTTCTACTAAAAGACAGTAGGCACACAATTCCTTTGGCCCTCTCAGTCTGTTTCACCATGCTTGGCTTCAGCAACACCCTGTTTCCATTCTGGGAAGCCATGTCTCCTCACAGCTAACCCTAACTTGGGACTTAACCCTAATTTTCTCTTTGGACTGAAACATTTCCCTGTCCACATGGTGTACTAACAGGCAGTATGTTATACTCCGGTTGGCCTACTCCGTCTGTTTTACCAACCTAGGCTTCACCAAAACCCTGGTTACATCCTGGGAAGCCAAGTCTCCCCAACCCTAACCCTAATTTGAGTATCAACCCTCATTTCCTTTTTGGACTGAAACATACTGCGGTCCACAGAGTGTACCAAATGTAAGTATGGAAGACATCTTGATGCCCCACTCAGTCTGATTCAGCAAGTTAGGCTTCACCAAGGACCCGTTTCCAACCTGGGAAGCCACATCTCCCCAACCCTAACCCTAACTTGAGACTTAACCTGATTTTCTTGTGCAAATGTAACAACCCCCCATCCTCATGTTCTACTAAAAGACAGTAGGCACACAATTCCTTTTGCCCTCACAGTCTGTTTCACCATGCTTGGCTTCAGCAACACCCTGTTTCCATTCTGGGGATTCATGTCTCCTGACAGCTAACCCTAACTTGGGTCTTAACCCTAATTTTCTCTTTGGACTGAAACATTTCCCTGTCCACATGGTGTACTAACTGGCAGTATGTTATACTCCTGAATGCCTACTCCGTCTGTTTTACCAATCTAGGCTTCACCAAAACCCTGGTTACATCCTGGGAAGCCAAGTCTCCCCAACCCTAACCCTACTTTGAGTCTCAGGCCTCATTTCCTTTTGGGACTGAAACGTACTGCGGTCCACAGAGGGTACTAAATGTAAGTATGGAAGACATCTTGATGTCCCACTCAGTCTGATTCAGCAAGTTAGGCTTCACCAAGGACCCGTTTCCAACCTGGGAAGCCACATCTCCCCAACCCTAACCCTAACTTGAGACTTTACCTGATTTTCTTGTTGAAATGTAACAACCCCCCATCCTCATGTTCTACTAAAAGACAGTAGGCACACAATTCCTTTTGCCCTCTCAGTCTGTTTCACCATGCTTGGCTTCAGCAACACCCTGTTTCCATTCTGGGAAGCCATGTCTCCTGACAGCTAACCCTAACTTGGGACTTAACCCTAATTTTCTCTTTGGACTGAAACATTTCCCTGTCCACATGGTGTACTAACTGGCAGTATGTTATACTCCTGAATGCCTACTCCGTCTGTTTTACCAATCTAGGCTTCACCAAAACCCTGGTTACATCCTGGGAAGCCAAGTCTCCCCAACCCTAAACCTAATTTGAGTCTCAACCCTCATTTCCTTTTTGGACTGAAACATACTGCGGTCCATAGAGTGTACCAAATGTCAGTATGGAAGACATCTTGATGCCCCACTCAGTCTGATTCAGGAAGTTAAGCTTCACCAAGGACCCGTTTCCAACCTGGGAAGCCACATCTCCCCAACCCTAACCCTAACTTGAGACTTAACCTGATTTTCTTGTGCAAATGTAACAACCCCCCATCCTCATGTTCTACTAAAAGACAGTAGGCACACAATTCCTTTGGCCCTCTCAGTCTGTTTCACCATGCTTGGCTTCAGCAACACCCTGTTTCCATTCTGGGAAGCCATGTCTCCTGACCGATAACCCTCTCTTGGGTCTTAACCCTAATTTTCTCTTTGGACTGAAACATTTCCCTGTCCACATGGTGTACTAACTGGCAGTATGTTATACTCCGGAAGGCCTACTCAGTCTGTTTTACCAATCTAGGCTTCACCAAAACCCTGGTTACATCCTGGGAAGCCAAGTCTCCCCAACCCTAACCCTAATTTGAGTCTCAGGCCTCATTTTCTTTTGGGACTGAAACATACCGCCGTCCACAGAGTGTACCAAATGTAAGTATGGAAGACATCTTGATGCCCCACTCAGTCTGATTCAGCAAGTTAGGCTTCACCAAGGACCCGTTTCCAACCTGGGAAGCCACATCTCCCCAACCCTAACCCTAACTTGAGACTTAACCTGATTTTCTTGTGCAAATGTAACAACCCCCCATCCTCATGTTCTACTAAAAGACAGTAGGCACACAATTCCTTTTGCCCTCACAGTCTGTTTCACCATGCTTGGCTTCAGCAACACCCTGTTTCCATTCTGGGGATTCATGTCTCCTGACCGATAACCCTCTCTTGGGTCTTAACCCTAATTTTCTCTTTGGAATGAAACATTTCCCTGTCCACATGGTGTACTAACTGGCAGTATGTTATACTCCTGAATGCCTACTCAGTCTGTTTTACCAATCTAGGCTTCACCAAAACCCTGGTTACATCCTGGGAAGCCAAGTCTCCCCAACCCTAACCCTAATTTGAGTCTCAGGCCTCATTTCCTTTTGGGACTGAAACGTACTGCGGTCCACAGAGGGTACTAAATGTAAGTATGGAAGACATCTTGATGTCCCACTCAGTCTGATTCAGCAAGTTAGGCTTCACCAAGGACCCGTTTCCAACCTGGGAAGCCACATCTCCCCAACCCTAACCCTAACTTGAGACTTAACCTGATTTTCTTGTGCAAATGTAACAACCCCCCATCCTCATGTTCTACTAAAAGACAGTAGGCACACAATTCCTTTGGCCCTCTCAGTCTGTTTCACCATGCTTGGCTTCAGCAACACCCTGTTTCCATTCTGGGAAGCCATGTCTCCTGACCGATAACCCTCTCTTGGGTCTTACCCCTAATTTTCTCTTTGGACTGAAACATTTCCCTGTCCACATGGTGTACTAACTGGCAGTATGTTATACTCCGGAAGGCCTACTCCGTCTGTTTTACCAATCTAGGTTTCACCAAAACCCTGGTTACATCCTGGGAAGCCAAGTCTCCCCAACCCTAACCCTACTTTGAGTCTCAGGCCTCATTTCCTTTTGGGACTGAAACGTACTGCGGTCCACAGAGTGTACCAAATGTAAGTATGGAAGACATCTTGATGCCCCACTCAGTCTGATTCAGCAAGTTAGGCTTCACCAAGGACCCGTTTCCAACCTGGGAAGCCACATCTCCCCAACCCTAACCCTAACTTGAGACTTAACCTGATTTTCTTGTGCAAATGTAACAACCCCCCATCCTCATGTTCTACTAAAAGACAGTAGGCACACAATTCCTTTTGCCCTCACAGTCTGTTTCACCATGCTTGGCTTCAGCAACACCCTGTTTCCATTCTGGGGATTCATGTCTCCTGACCGATAACCCTCTCTTGGGTCTTAACCCTAATTTTCTCTTTGGAATGAAACATTTCCCTGTCCACATGGTGTACTAACTGGCAGTATGTTATACTCCGGAAGGCCTACTCAGTCTGTTTTACCAATCTAGGCTTCACCAAAACCCTGGTTACATCCTGGGAAGCCAAGTCTCCCCAACCCTAACCCTAATTTGAGTCTCAGGCCTCATTTTCTTTTGGGACTGAAACATACAGTGGTCCACAGAGTGTACCAAATGTCAGTATGGAAGACATCTTGATGTCCCACTCAGTCTGATTCAACAAGCTAGGCTTCACCAACGACCCGTTTCCAACCTGGGAAGCCACATCTCCCCAACCCAACCCTAACTTGAGACTTAACCTGATTTTCTTGTGCAAATGTAACAACCCCCCATCCACATGTTCTACTAAATGACAGTAGGCACAGAATTCCTTTTGCCCTCTCAGTCTGTTTCACCATGCTTGGCTTCAGCAACACCCTGTTTCCATTCTGGGAAGCCATGTCTCCTGACAGCTAACCCTAACTTGGGTCTTAACCCTAAGTTTCTCTTTGGACTGAAACATTTCCCTGTCCACATGGTGTACTAACTGGCAGTATGTTATACTCCTGAATGCCTACTCAGTCTGTTTTACCAATCTAGGCTTCACCAAAACCCTGGTTACATCCTGGGAAACCAAGTCTCCCCAACCCTAACCCTAATTTGAGTCTCAACCCTCATTTCCTTTTTGGACTGAAACATACTGCGGTCCACAGAGTGTGCCAAATGTAAGTATGGAAGACATCTTGATGTCCCACTCAGTCTGAATCAGGAAGTTAAGCTTCACCAAGGACCCGTTTCCAACCTGGGAAGCCACATCTCCCCAATCCTAACCCTAACTTGAGACTTAACCTGATTTTCTTGTTGAAATGTAACAACCCCCCATCCTCATGTTGTACTAAAAGACAGTAGGCACACAATTCCTTTGGCCCTCTCAGTCTGTTTCACCATGCTTGGCTTCAGCAACACCCTGTTTCCATTCTGGGAAGCCATGTCTCCTGACAGCTATCCCTAACTTGGGTCTTAACCCTCATTTTCTCTTTGGACTGAAATATTTCCCTGTCCACATGGTGTACTAACTGGCAGTATGTTATACTCCGGAAGGCCTACTCAGTCTGTTTTACCAATGTAGGCTCCGCCAAAACCCTGGTTACATCCTGGGAAGCCAAGTCTCCCCAACCCTAAACCTAATTTGAGTCTCAACCCTCATTTCCTTTTTGGACTGAAACATACTGCCATCCACAGAGTGTACCAAATGTAAGTATGGAAGACATCTTGATGCCCCACTCAGTCTGATTCAGCAAGCTAGGCTTCACCAAGGACCCGTTTCCAACCTGGGAAGCCACATCTCCCCAATCCTAACCCTAACTTGAGACTTAACCTGATTTTCTTGTGCAAATGTAACAACCCCCCATCCTCATGTTCTACTAAAAGACAGTAGGCACACAATTCCTTTGGCCCTCTCAGTCTGTTTCACCATGCTTGGCTTCAGCAACACCCTGTTTCCATTCTGGGAAGCCATGTCTCCTGACAGCTAACCCTCACTTGGGTCTTAACCCTAATTTTCTCTTTGGACTGAAACATTTCCCTGTCCACATGGTGTACTAACTGGCAGTATGTTATACTCCGGTTGGCCTACTCCGTCTGTTTTACCAATCTAGGCTTCACCAAAACCCTGGTTCCATCCTGGGAAGCCAAGTCTCCCCAACCCTAACCCTAATTTGAGTATCAACCCTCATTTCCTTTTTGGACTGAAACATACTGCGGTCCACAGAGTGTACCAAATGTAAGTATGGAAGACATCTTGATGCCCCACTCAGTCTGATTCAGCAAGTTAGGCTTCACCAAGGACCCGTTTCCAACCTGGGAAGCCACATCTCCCCAACCCTAACCCTAACTTGAGACTTAACCTGATTTTCTTGTGCAAATGTAACAACCCCCCATCCTCATGTTCTACTAAAAGACAGTAGGCACACAATTCCTTTTGCCCTCACAGTCTGTTTCACCATGCTTGGCTTCAGCAACACCCTGTTTCCATTCTGGGGATTCATGTCTCCTGACAGCTAACCCTAACTTGGGTCTTAACCCTAATTTTCTCTTTGGACTGTAACATTTCCCTGTCCACATGGTGTACTAACTGGCAGTATGTTATACTCCTGAATGCCTACTCCGTCTGTTTTACCAATCTAGGCTTCACCAAAACCCTGGTTACATCCTGGGAAGCCAAGTCTCCCCAACCCTAACCCTAATTTGAGTCTCAGGCCTCATTTCCTTTTGGGACTGAAACGTACTGCGGTCCACAGAGGGTACTAAATGTAAGTATGGAAGACATCTTGATGTCCCACTCAGTCTGATTCAGCAAGTTAGGCTTCACCAAGGACCCGTTTCCAACCTGGGAAGCCACATCTCCCCAACCCTAACCCTAACTTGAGACTTAACCTGATTTTCTTGTGCAAATGTAACAACCCCCCATCCTCATGTTCTACTAAAAGACAGTAGGCACACAATTCCTTTGGCCCTCTCAGTCTGTTTCACCATGCTTGGCTTCAGCAACACCCTGTTTCCATTCTGGGAAGCCATGTCTCCTGACCGATAACCCTCTCTTGGGTCTTACCCCTAATTTTCTCTTTGGACTGAAACATTTCCCTGTCCACATGGTGTACTAACTGGCAGTATGTTATACTCCGGAAGGCCTACTCAGTCTGTTTTACCAATCTAGGCTTCACCAAAACCCTGGTTACATCCTGGGAAGCCAAGTCTCCCCAACCCTAACCCTAATTTGAGTCTCAGGCCTCATTTTCTTTTGGGACTGAAACATACCGCGGTCCACAGAGTGTACCAAATGTCAGTATGGAAGACATCTTGATGTCCCACTCAGTCTGATTCAGCAAGCTAGGCTTCACCAACGACCCGTTTCCAACCTGGGAAGCCACATCTCCCCAACCCTAACCCTAACTTGAGACTTAACCTGATTTTCTTGTGCAAATGTAACAACCCCCCATCCACATGTTCTACTAAATGACAGTAGGCACAGAATTCCTTTGGCCCTCTCAGTCTGTTTCACCATGCTTGGCTTCAGCAACACCCTGTTTCCATTCTGGGAAGCCATGTCTCCTGACAGCTATCCCTAACTTGGGTCTTAACCCTAATTTTCTCTTTGGACTGAAATATTTCCCTGTCCACATGGTGTACTAACTGGCAGTATGTTATACTCCGGAAGGCCTACTCCGTCTGTTTTACCAATCTAGGCTTCACCAAAACCCTGGTTACATCCTGGGAAGCCAAGTCTCCCCAACCCTAACCCTACTTTGAGTCTCAGGCCTCATTTCCTTTTGGGACTGAAACGTACTGCGGTCCACAGAGTGTACCAAATGTAAGTATGGAAGACATCTTGATGCCCCACTCAGTCTGATTCAGCAAGTTAGGCTTCACCAAGGACCCGTTTCCAACCTGGGAAGCCACATCTCCCCAACCCTAACCCTAACTTGAGACTTAACCTGATTTTCTTGTGCAAATGTAACAACCCCCCATCCTCATGTTCTACTAAAAGACAGTAGGCACACAATTCCTTTTGCCCTCACAGTCTGTTTCACCATGCTTGGCTTCAGCAACACCCTGTTTCCATTCTGGGGATTCATGTCTCCTGACCGATAACCCTCTCTTGGGTCTTAACCCTAATTTTCTCTTTGGAATGAAACATTTCCCTGTCCACATGGTGTACTAACTGGCAGTATGTTATACTCCGGAAGGCCTACTCAGTCTGTTTTACCAATCTAGACTTCACCAAAACCCTGGTTACATCCTGGGAAGCCAAGTCTCCCCAACCCTAACCCTAATTTGAGTCTCAGGCCTCATTTTCTTTTGGGACTGAAACATACAGTGGTCCACAGAGTGTACCAAATGTCAGTATGGAAGACATCTTGATGTCCCACTCAGTCTGATTCAACAAGCTAGGCTTCACCAACGACCCGTTTCCAACCTGGGAAGCCACATCTCCCCAACCCAACCCTAACTTGAGACTTAACCTGATTTTCTTGTGCAAATGTAACAACCCCCCATCCACATGTTCTACTAAATGACAGTAGGCACAGAATTCCTTTGGCCCTCTCAGTCTGTTTCACAATGCTTGGCTTCAGCAACACCCTGTTTCCATTCTGGGAAGCCATGTCTCCTGACCGCTAACCCTCACTTGGGTCTTAACCCTAATTTTCTCTTTGGACTGAAACATTTCCCTGTCCACATGGTGTACTAACTGGCAGTATGTTATACTCCGGTTGGCCTACTCAGTCTGTTTTACCAATCTAGGCTTCGTCAAAACCCTGGTTACATCCTGGGAAGCCAAGTCTCCCCAACCCTAACCCTACTTTGAGTCTCAGGCCTAATTTCCTTTTTGGACTGAAACATACCGCCGTCCACAGAGTGTACCAAATGTCAGTATGGAAGACATCTTGATGTCCCACTCAGTCTGATTCAGCAAGTTAGGCTTCACCAAGGACCCGTTTCCAACCTGGGAAGCCACATCTCCCCAACCCTAACCCTAACTTGAGACTTAACCTGATTTTCTTGTGCAAATGTAAGAAACCCCCATCCTCATGTTGTACTAAAAGACAGTAGGCACACAATTCCTTTGGCCCTCTCAGTCTGTTTCACCATGCTTGGCTTCAGCAACACCCTGTTGCCATTCTGGGAAGCCATGTCTCCTGACAGCTAACCCTAACTTGGGTCTTAACCCTAATTTTCTCTTTGGACTGAAACATTTCCCTGTCCACATGGTGTACTAACTGGCAGTATGTTATACTCCGGAAGGCCTACTCAGTCTGTTTTACCAATCTAGGCTTCGCCAAAACCCTGGTTACATCCTGGGAAGCCAAGTCTCCCCAACCCTAACCCTAATTTGAGTCTCAACCCTCATTTCCTTTTTGGACTGAAACATACTGCGGTCCACAGAGTGTGCAAAATGTAAGTATAGAAGACATCTTGATGCCCCACTCAGTCTGATTCAGGAAGTTAAGCTTCACCAAGGACCCGTTTCCAACCTGGGAAGCCACATCTCCCCAACCCTAACCCTAACTTGAGAGTTAACCTGATTTTCTTGTGCAAATGTTACAACCCCCCATCCTTATGTTGTACTAAAAGACAGTAGGCACACAATTCCTTTGGCCCTCTCAGTCTGTTTCACCATGCTTGGCTTCAGCAACACCCTGTTTCCATTCTGGGAAGCCATATCTCCTGACCGCTAACCCTAACTTGGGTCTTAACCCTAGTTTTTTCTTTGGACTGAAATATTTCCCTGTCCACATGGTGTACTAACTGGCAGTATGTTATACTCCGGTTGGCCTACTCAGTCTGTTTTACCAATCTAGGCTTCGTCAAAACCCTGGTTACATCCTGGGATGCCAAGTCTCCCCAACCCTAACCCTAATTTAAGTATCAACCCTCATTTCCTTTTTGTACTGAAACATACTGCGGTCCACAGAGTGTACCAAATGTAAGTATGGAAGACATCTTGATGCCCCACTCAGTCTGATTCAGCAAGTTAGGCTTCACCAAGGACCCGTTTCCAACCTGGGAAGCCACTTCTCCCCAACCCTAACCCTAACTTGAGACTTAACCTGATTTTCTTGTGCAAATGTAACAAACCCCCATCCTCATGTTCTACTAAAAGACAGTAGGCACACAATTCCTTTTGCCCTCACAGTCTGTTTCACCATGCTTGGCTTCAGCAACACCCTGTTTCCATTCTGGGAAGCCATGTCTCCTGACCGATAACCCTCTCTTGGGTCTTAACCCTAATTTTCTCTTTGGAATGAAACATTTCCCTGTCCACATGGTGTACTAACTGGCAGTATGTTATACTCCGGAAGGCCTACTCCGTCTGTTTTACCAATCTAGGCTTCACCAAAACCCTGGTTACATCCTGGGAAGCCAAGTCTCCCCAACCCTAACCCTAATTTGAGTCTCAGGCCTCATTTTCTTTTGGGACTGAAACATACAGCGGTCCACAGAGTGTACCAAATGTCAGTATGGAAGACATCTTGATGTCCCACTCAGTCTGATTCAACAAGCTAGGCTTCACCAACGACCCGTTTCCAACCTGGGAAGCCACATCTCCCCAACCCAACCCTAACTTGAGACTTAACCTGATTTTCTTGTGCAAATGTAACAACCCCCCATCCACATGTTCTACTAAATGACAGTAGGCACAGAATTCCTTTGGCCCTCTCAGTCTGTTTCACAATGCTTGGCTTCAGCAACACCCTGTTTCCATTCTGGGAAGCCATGTCTCCTGACCGCTAACCCTCACTTGGGTCTTAACCCTAATTTTCTCTTTGGACTGAAACATTTCCCT
Source organism: Heloderma suspectum (assembly GCF_057233095.1). Classification (NCBI taxonomy): domain Eukaryota; kingdom Metazoa; phylum Chordata; class Lepidosauria; order Squamata; family Helodermatidae; genus Heloderma; species Heloderma suspectum. The sequence continues at coordinate 150,620,867 of NC_139461.1, forward strand.
GTCCACATGGTGTACTAACTGGCAGTATGTTATACTCCGGTTGGCCTACTCAGTCTGTTTTACCAATCTAGGCTTCGTCAAAACCCTGGTTACATCCTGGGAAGCCAAGTCTCCCCAACCCTAACCCTAATTTAAGTATCAACCCTCATTTCCTTTTTGTACTGAAACATACTGCGGTCCACAGAGTGTACCAAATGTAAGTATGGAAGACATCTTGATGCCCCACTCAGTCTGATTCAGCAAGTTAGGCTTCACCAAGGACCCGTTTCCAACCTGGGAAGCCACTTCTCCCCAACCCTAACCCTAACTTGAGACTTAACCTGATTTTCTTGTGCAAATGTAACAAACCCCCATCCTCATGTTCTACTAAAAGACAGTAGGCACACAATTCCTTTTGCCCTCACAGTCTGTTTCACCATGCTTGGCTTCAGCAACACCCTGTTTCCATTCTGGGAATTCATGTCTCCTGACAGCTAACCCTAACTTGGGTCTTAACCCTAATTTTCTCTTTGGACTGAAACATTTCCCTGTCCACATGGTGTACTAACTGGCAGTATGTTATACTCCTGAATGCCTACTCCGTCTGTTTTACCAATCTAGGCTTCACCAAAACCCTGGTTACATCCTGGGAAGCCAAGTCTCCCCAACCCTAACCCTACTTTGAGTCTCAGGCCTAATTTCCTTTTTGGACTGAAACATACCGCCGTCCACAGAGTGTACCAAATGTCAGTATGGAAGACATCTTGATGTCCCACTCAGTCTGATTCAGCAAGTTAGGCTTCACCAAGGACCCGTTTCCAACCTGGGAAGCCACATCTCCCCAACCCTAACCCTAACTTGAGACTTAACCTGATTTTCTTGTGCAAATGTAAGAAACCCCCATCCTCATGTTGTACTAAAAGACAGTAGGCACACAATTCCTTTGGCCCTCTCAGTCTGTTTCACCATGCTTGGCTTCAGCAACACCCTGTTACCATTCTGGGAAGCCATGTCTCCTGACAGCTAACCCTAACTTGGGTCTTAACCCTAATTTTCTCTTTGGACTGAAACATTTCCCTGTCCACATGGTGTACTAACTGGCAGTATGTTATACTCCGGAAGGCCTACTCAGTCTGTTTTACCAATCTAGGCTTCGCCAAAACCCCGGTTACATCCTGGGAAGCCAAGTCTCCCCAACCCTAACCCTAATTTGAGTCTCAACCCTCATTTCCTTTTTGGACTGAAACATACTGCGGTCCACAGAGTGTGCAAAATGTAAGTATAGAAGACATCTTGATGCCCCACTCAGTCTGATTCAGGAAGTTAAGCTTCACCAAGGACCCGTTTCCAACCTGGGAAGCCACATCTCCCCAACCCTAACCCTAACTTGAGACTTAACCTGATTTTCTTGTGCAAATGTTACAACCCCCCATCCTTATGTTGTACTAAAAGACAGTAGGCACACAATTCCTTTGGCCCTCTCAGTCTGTTTCACCATGCTTGGCTTCAGCAACACCCTGTTTCCATTCTGGGAAGCCATATCTCCTGACCGCTAACCCTAACTTGGGTCTTAACCCTAGTTTTTTCTTTGGACTGAAATATTTCCCTGTCCACATGGTGTACTAACTGGCAGTATGTTATACTCCGGTTGGCCTACTCAGTCTGTTTTACCAATCTAGGCTTCGTCAAAACCCTGGTTACATCCTGGGATGCCAAGTCTCCCCAACCCTAACCCTAATTTAAGTATCAACCCTCATTTCCTTTTTGTACTGAAACATACTGCGGTCCACAGAGTGTACCAAATGTAAGTATGGAAGACATCTTGATGCCCCACTCAGTCTGATTCAGCAAGTTAGGCTTCACCAAGGACCCGTTTCCAACCTGGGAAGCCACTTCTCCCCAACCCTAACCCTAACTTGAGACTTAACCTGATTTTCTTGTTCAAATGTAACAAACCCCCATCCTCATGTTCTACTAAAAGACAGTAGGCACACAATTCCTTTTGCCCTCACAGTCTGTTTCACCATGCTTGGCTTCAGCAACACCCTGTTTCCATTCTGGGAATTCATGTCTCCTGACAGCTAACCCTAACTTGGGTCTTAACCCTAATTTTCTCTTTGGACTGAAACATTTCCCTGTCCACATGGTGTACTAACTGGCAGTATGTTATACTCCGGAAGGCCTACTCCGTCTGTTTTACCAATCTAGGCTTCACCAAAACCCTGGTTACATCCTAGGAAGCCAAGTCTCCCCAACCCTAACCCTAATTTGAGTCTCAGGCCTCATTTTCTTTTGGGACTGAAACATACCGCGGTCCACAGAGTGTACCAAATGTCAGTATGGAAGACATCTTGATGTCCCACTCAGTCTGATTCAACAAGCTAGGCTTCACCAACGACCCGTTTCCAACCTGGGAAGCCACATCTCCCCAACCCTAACCCTAACTTGAGACTTAACCTGATTTTCTTGTGCAAATGTAACAACCCCCCATCCACATGTTCTACTAAATGACAGTAGGCAAAGAATTCCTTTGGCCCTCTCAGTCTGTTTCACCATGCTTGGCTTCAGCAACACCCTGTTTCCATTCTGGGAAGCCATGTCTCCTGACAGCTATCCCTAACTTGGGTCTTAACCCTAATTTTCTCTTTGGACTGAAATATTTCCCTGTCCACATGGTGTACTAACTGGCAGTATGTTATACTCCGGAAGGCCTACTCCGTCTGTTTTACCAATCTAGGCTTCACCAAAACCCTGGTTACATCCTGGGAAGCCAAGTCTCCCCAACCCTAACCCTACTTTGAGTCTCAGGCCTCATTTCCTTTTGGGACTGAAACGTACTGCGGTCCACAGAGGGTACCAAATGTAAGTATGGAAGACATCTTGATGTCCCACTCAGTCTGATTCAGCAAGTTAGGCTTCACCAAGGACCCGTTTCCAACCTGGGAAGCCACATCTCCCCAACCCTAACCCTAACTTGAGACTTTACCTGATTTTCTTGTTGAAATGTAACAACCCCCCATCCTCATGTTCTACTAAAAGACAGTAGGCACACAATTCCTTTTGCCCTCTCAGTCTGTTTCACCATGCTTGGCTTCAGCAACACCCTGTTTCCATTCTGGGAAGCCATGTCTCCTCACAGCTAACCCTAACTTGGGACTTAACCCTAATTTTCTCTTTGGACTGAAACATTTCCCTGTCCACATGGTGTACTAACAGGCAGTATGTTATACTCCGGTTGGCCTACTCCGTCTGTTTTACCAACCTAGGCTTCACCAAAACCCTGGTTACATCCTGGGAAGCCAAGTCTCCCCAACCCTAACCCTAATTTGAGTATCAACCCTCATTTCCTTTTTGGACTGAAACATACTGCGGTCCACAGAGTGTACCAAATGTAAGTATGGAAGACATCTTGATGCCCCACTCAGTCTGATTCAGCAAGTTAGGCTTCACCAAGGACCCGTTTCCAACCTGGGAAGCCACATCTCCCCAACCCTAACCCTAACTTGAGACTTAACCTGATTTTCTTGTGCAAATGTAACAACCCCCCATCCTCATGTTCTACTAAAAGACAGTAGGCACACAATTCCTTTTGCCCTCACAGTCTGTTTCACCATGCTTGGCTTCAGCAACACCCTGTTTCCATTCTGGGGATTCATGTCTCCTGACAGCTAACCCTAACTTGGGTCTTAACCCTAATTTTCTCTTTGGACTGAAACATTTCCCTGTCCACATGGTGTACTAACTGGCAGTATGTTATACTCCTGAATGCCTACTCCGTCTGTTTTACCAATCTAGGCTTCACCAAAACCCTGGTTACATCCTGGGAAGCCAAGTCTCCCCAACCCTAACCCTACTTTGAGTCTCAGGCCTCATTTCCTTTTGGGACTGAAACGTACTGCGGTCCACAGAGGGTACTAAATGTAAGTATGGAAGACATCTTGATGTCCCACTCAGTCTGATTCAGCAAGTTAGGCTTCACCAAGGACCCGTTTCCAACCTGGGAAGCCACATCTCCCCAACCCTAACCCTAACTTGAGACTTTACCTGATTTTCTTGTTGAAATGTAACAACCCCCCATCCTCATGTTCTACTAAAAGACAGTAGGCACACAATTCCTTTTGCCCTCTCAGTCTGTTTCACCATGCTTGGCTTCAGCAACACCCTGTTTCCATTCTGGGAAGCCATGTCTCCTGACAGCTAACCCTAACTTGGGACTTAACCCTAATTTTCTCTTTGGACTGAAACATTTCCCTGTCCACATGGTGTACTAACTGGCAGTATGTTATACTCCTGAATGCCTACTCCGTCTGTTTTACCAATCTAGGCTTCACCAAAACCCTGGTTACATCCTGGGAAGCCAAGTCTCCCCAACCCTAAACCTAATTTGAGTCTCAACCCTCATTTCCTTTTTGGACTGAAACATACTGCGGTCCATAGAGTGTACCAAATGTCAGTATGGAAGACATCTTGATGCCCCACTCAGTCTGATTCAGGAAGTTAAGCTTCACCAAGGACCCGTTTCCAACCTGGGAAGCCACATCTCCCCAACCCTAACCCTAACTTGAGACTTAACCTGATTTTCTTGTGCAAATGTAACAACCCCCCATCCTCATGTTCTACTAAAAGACAGTAGGCACACAATTCCTTTGGCCCTCTCAGTCTGTTTCACCATGCTTGGCTTCAGCAACACCCTGTTTCCATTCTGGGAAGCCATGTCTCCTGACCGATAACCCTCTCTTGGGTCTTAACCCTAATTTTCTCTTTGGACTGAAACATTTCCCTGTCCACATGGTGTACTAACTGGCAGTATGTTATACTCCGGAAGGCCTACTCAGTCTGTTTTACCAATCTAGGCTTCACCAAAACCCTGGTTACATCCTGGGAAGCCAAGTCTCCCCAACCCTAACCCTAATTTGAGTCTCAGGCCTCATTTTCTTTTGGGACTGAAACATACCGCGGTCCACAGAGTGTACCAAATGTCAGTATGGAAGACATCTTGATGTCCCACTCAGTCTGATTCAACAAGCTAGGCTTCACCAACGACCCGTTTCCAACCTGGGAAGCCACATCTCCCCAACCCAACACTAACTTGAGACTTAACCTGATTTTCTTGTGCAAATGTAACAACCCCCCATCCACATGTTCTACTAAATGACAGTAGGCACAGAATTCCTTTGGCCCTCTCAGTCTGTTTCACAATGCTTGGCTTCAGCAACACCCTGTTTCCATTCTGGGAAGCCATGTCTCCTGACCGCTAACCCTCACTTGGGTCTTAACCCTAATTTTCTCTTTGGACTGAAACATTTCCCTGTCCACATGGTGTACTAACTGGCAGTATGTTATACTCCGGTTGGCCTACTCAGTCTGTTTTACCAATCTAGGCTTCGTCAAAACCCTGGTTACATCCTGGGAAGCCAAGTCTCCCCAACCCTAACCCTAATTTAAGTATCAACCCTCATTTCCTTTTTGTACTGAAACATACTGCGGTCCACAGAGTGTACCAAATGTAAGTATGGATGACATCTTGATGCCCCACTCAGTCTGATTCAGCAAGTTAGGCTTCACCAAGGACCCGTTTCCAACCTGGGAAGCCACTTCTCCCCAACCCTAACCCTAACTTGAGACTTAACCTGATTTTCTTGTGCAAATGTAACAAACCCCCATCCTCATGTTCTACTAAAAGACAGTAGGCACACAATTCCTTTTGCCCTCTCAGTCTGTTTCACCATGCTTGGCTTCAGCAACACCCTGTTTCCATTCTGGGAGGCCATGTCTCTTGACCGCTAACCCTAACTTGGGTCTTAACCCTAGTTTTTTCTTTGGACTGAAATATTTCCCTGTCCACATGGTGTACTAACTGGCAGTATGTTATACTCCGGAAGGCCTACTCAGTCTGTTTTACCAATCTAGGCTTCGCCAAAACCCTGGTTACATCCTGAGAAGCCAAGTCTCCCCAACCCTAACCCTAATTTGAGTCTCAACCGTCATTTCCTTTTTGGACTGAAACATACTGCCGTCCACAGAGTGTACCAAATGTAAGTATGGAAGACATCTTGATGCCCCACTCAGTCTGATTCAGCAAGCTAGGCTTCACCAAGGACCCGTTTCCAACCTGGGAAGCCACATCTTCCCAACCCTAACCCTAACTTGGGACTTAACCTGATTTTCTTGTGCAAATGTAACAACCCCCCATCCTCATGTTCTACTAAAAGACAGTAGGTACACAATTCCTTTGGCCCTCTCAGTCTGTTTCACCATGCTTGGCTTCAGCAACACCCTGTTTCCATTCTGGGAAGCCATGTCTCCTGACAGCTAACCCTAACTTGGGTCTTAACCCTAGTTTTTTCTTTGGCCTGAAATATTTCCCTGTCCACATGGTGTACTAACTCGCAGTATGTTATACTCCGGAAGGCCTACTCAGTCTGTTTTACCAATCTAGGCTTCGCCAAAACCCTGATTACATCCTGGGAAGCCAAGTCTCCCCAACCCTAACCCTACTTTGAGTCCCAACCCTCATTTCCTTTTTGGACTGAAACATACTGCCGTCCACAGAGTGTACCAAATGTAAGTATGGAAAACATCTTGATGCCCCACTCAGTCTGATTCAGCAAGCTAGGCTTCACCAAGGACCCGTTTCGAACCTGGGAAGCCACATCTCCCCAACCCCAACCCTAACTTGAGACTTAACCGGATTCTCTTGTGGAAATGTAACAACCCCCCATCCTCATGTTCTACTAAAAGACAGTAGGTACACAATTCCTTTGGCCCTCTCAGTCTGTTTCACCATGCTTGGCTTCAGCAACACCCTGTTTCCATTCTGGAAAGCCATGTCTCCTGACAGCTAACCCTAACTTGGGTCTTAACCCTAATTTTCTCTTTGGACTGAAACATTTCCCTGTCCACATGGTGTACTAACTGGCAGTATGTTATACTCCTGAATGCCTACTCAGTCTGTTTTACCAATCTAGGCTTCACCAAAACCCTGGTTACATCCTGGGAAGCCAAGTCTCCCCAACCCTAACCCTAATTTGAGTCTCAACCCTCATTTCCTTTTTGGACTGAAACATACTGCGGTCCACAGAGTGTGCCAAATGTAAGTATGGAAGACATCTTGATGCCCCACTCAGTCTGATTCAGGAAGTTAAGCTTCACCAAGGACCCGTTTCCAACCTGGGAAGCCAAATGTCCCCAACCCTAACCCTAACTTGAGACTTAACCTGATTTTCTTGTGCAAATGTAACAACCCCCCATCCTCATGTTGTACTAAATGACAGTAGGCACACAATTCCTTTGGCCCTCTCAGTCTGTTTCACCATGCTTGGCTTCAGCAACACCCTGTTTCCATTCTGGGAAGCCATGTCTCCTGACAGCTAACCCTAACTTGGGTCTTAACCCTAAGTTTCTCTTTGGACTGAAACATTTCCCTGTCCACATGGTGTACTAACTGGCAGTATGTTATACTCCTGAATGCCTACTCAGTCTCTTTTACCAATCTAGGCTTCACCAAAACCCTGGTTACATCCTGGGAAACCAAGTCTCCCCAACCCTAACCCTAATTTGAGTCTCAACCCTCATTTCCTTTTTGGACTGAAACATACTGCGGTCCACAGAGTGTGCCAAATGTAAGTATGGAAGACATCTTGATGCCCCACTCAGTCTGAATCAGGAAGTTAAGCTTCACCAAGGACCCGTTTCCAACCTGGGAAGCCACATCTCCCCAACCCTAACCCTAACTTGAGACTTAACCTGATTTTCTTGTTGAAATGTAACAACCCCCCATCCTCATGTTGTACTAAAAGACAGTAGGCACAGAATTCCTTTGGCCCTCTCAGTCTGTTTCACCATGCTTGGCTTCAGCAACACCCTGTTTCCATTCTGGGAAGCCATGTCTCCTGACAGCTATCCCTAACTTGGGTCTTAACCCTAATTTTCTCTTTGGACTGAAATATTTCCCTGTCCACATGGTGTACTAACTGGCAGTATGTTATACTCCGGAAGGCCTACTCAGTCTGTTTTACCAATGTAGGCTCCGCCAAAACCCTGGTTACATCCTGGGAAGCCAAGTCTCCCCAACCCTAAACCTAATTTGAGTCTCAACCCTCATTTCCTTTTTGGACTGAAACATACTGCGGTCCATAGAGTGTACCAAATGTCAGTATGGAAGACATCTTGATGCCCCACTCAGTCTGATTCAGGAAGTTAAGCTTCACCAAGGACGCGTTTCCAACCTGGGAAGCCACATCTCCCCAACCCTAACCCTAACTTGAGACTTAACCTGATTTTCTTGTGCAAATGTAACAACCCCCCATCCTCATGTTCTACTAAATGACAGTAGGCACAGAATTCCTTTGGCCCTCTCAGTCTGTTTCACAATGCTTGGCTTCAGCAACACCCTGTTTCCATTCTGGGAAGCCATGTCTCCTGACCGCTAACCCTCACTTGGGTCTTAACCCTAATTTTCTCTTTGGACTGAAACATTTCCCTGTCCACATGGTGTACTAACTGGCAGTATGTTATACTCCGGTTGGCCTACTCAGTCTGTTTTACCAATCTAGGCTTCGTCAAAACCCTGGTTACATCCTGGGAAGCCAAGTCTCCCCAACCCTAACCCTAATTTAAGTATCAACCCTCATTTCCTTTTTGTACTGAAACATACTGCGGTCCACAGAGTGTACCAAATGTAAGTATGGAAGACATCTTGATGCCCCACTCAGTCTGATTCAGCAAGTTAGGCTTCACCAAGGACCCGTTTCCAACCTGGGAAGCCACTTCTCCCCAACCCTAACCCTAACTTGAGACTTAACCTGATTTTCTTGTGCAAATGTAACAAACCCCCATCCTCATGTTCTACTAAAAGACAGTAGGCACACAATTCCTTTTGCCCTCACAGTCTGTTTCACCATGCTTGGCTTCAGCAACACCCTGTTTCCAATCTGGGAATTCATGTCTCCTGACAGCTAACCCTAACTTGGGTCTTAACCCTAATTTTCTCTTTGGACTGAAACATTTCCCTGTCCACATGGTGTACTAACTGGCAGTATGTTATACTCCGGAAGGCCTACTCAGTCTGTTTTACCAATGTAGGCTCCGCCAAAACCCTGGTTACATCCTGGGAAGCCAAGTCTCCCCAACCCTAAACCTAATTTGAGTCTCAACCCTCATTTCCTTTTTGGACAGAAACATACTGCCATCCACAGAGTGTACCAAATGTAAGTATGGAAGACATCTTGATGCCCCACTCAGTCTGATTCAGCAAGCTAGGCTTCACCAAGGACCCGTTTCCAACCTGGGAAGCCACATCTCCCCAACCCTAACCCTAACTTGAGACTTTACCTGATTTTCTTGTGCAAATGTAACAACCCCCCATCCTCATGTTCTACTAAAAGACAGTAGGCACACAATTCCTTTGGCCCTCTCAGTCTGTTTCACCATGCTTGGCTTCAGCAACACCCTGTTTCCATTCTGGGAAGCCATGTCTCCTCACAGCTAACCCTAACTTGGGACTTAACCCTAATTTTCTCTTTGGACTGAAACATTTCCCTGTCCACATGGTGTACTAACAGGCAGTATGTTATACTCCGGTTGGCCTACTCCGTCTGTTTTACCAACCTAGGCTTCACCAAAACCCTGGTTACATCCTGGGAAGCCAAGTCTCCCCAACCCTAACCCTAATTTGAGTATCAACCCTCATTTCCTTTTTGGACTGAAACATACTGCGGTCCACAGAGTGTACCAAATGTAAGTATGGAAGACATCTTGATGCCCCACTCAGTCTGATTCAGCAAGTTAGGCTTCACCAAGGACCCGTTTCCAACCTGGGAAGCCACATCTCCCCAACCCTAACCCTAACTTGAGACTTAACCTGATTTTCTTGTGCAAATGTAACAACCCCCCATCCTCATGTTCTACTAAAAGACAGTAGGCACACAATTCCTTTTGCCCTCACAGTCTGTTTCACCATGCTTGGCTTCAGCAACACCCTGTTTCCATTCTGGGGATTCATGTCTCCTGACAGCTAACCCTAACTTGGGTCTTAACCCTAATTTTCTCTTTGGACTGAAACATTTCCCTGTCCACATGGTGTACTAACTGGCAGTATGTTATACTCCTGAATGCCTACTCCGTCTGTTTTACCAATCTAGGCTTCACCAAAACCCTGGTTACATCCTGGGAAGCCAAGTCTCCCCAACCCTAACCCTACTTTGAGTCTCAGGCCTCATTTCCTTTTGGGACTGAAACGTACTGCGGTCCACAGAGGGTACTAAATGTAAGTATGGAAGACATCTTGATGTCCCACTCAGTCTGATTCAGCAAGTTAGGCTTCACCAAGGACCCGTTTCCAACCTGGGAAGCCACATCTCCCCAACCCTAACCCTAACTTGAGACTTTACCTGATTTTCTTGTTGAAATGTAACAACCCCCCATCCTCATGTTCTACTAAAAGACAGTAGGCACACAATTCCTTTTGCCCTCTCAGTCTGTTTCACCATGCTTGGCTTCAGCAACACCCTGTTTCCATTCTGGGAAGCCATGTCTCCTGACAGCTAACCCTAACTTGGGACTTAACCCTAATTTTCTCTTTGGACTGAAACATTTCCCTGTCCACATGGTGTACTAACTGGCAGTATGTTATACTCCTGAATGCCTACTCCGTCTGTTTTACCAATCTAGGCTTCACCAAAACCCTGGTTACATCCTGGGAAGCCAAGTCTCCCCAACCCTAAACCTAATTTGAGTCTCAACCCTCATTTCCTTTTTGGACTGAAACATACTGCGGTCCATAGAGTGTACCAAATGTCAGTATGGAAGACATCTTGATGCCCCACTCAGTCTGATTCAGGAAGTTAAGCTTCACCAAGGACCCGTTTCCAACCTGGGAAGCCACATCTCCCCAACCCTAACCCTAACTTGAGACTTAACCTGATTTTCTTGTGCAAATGTAACAACCCCCCATCCTCATGTTCTACTAAAAGACAGTAGGCACACAATTCCTTTGGCCCTCTCAGTCTGTTTCACCATGCTTGGCTTCAGCAACACCCTGTTTCCATTCTGGGAAGCCATGTCTCCTGACCGATAACCCTCTCTTGGGTCTTAACCCTAATTTTCTCTTTGGACTGAAACATTTCCCTGTCCACATGGTGTACTAACTGGCAGTATGTTATACTCCGGAAGGCCTACTCAGTCTGTTTTACCAATCTAGGCTTCACCAAAACCCTGGTTACATCCTGGGAAGCCAAGTCTCCCCAACCCTAACCCTAATTTGAGTCTCAGGCCTCATTTTCTTTTGGGACTGAAACATACCGCCGTCCACAGAGTGTACCAAATGTCAGTATGGAAGACATCTTGATGTCCCACTCAGTCTGATTCAACAAGCTAGGCTTCACCAACGACCCGTTTCCAACCTGGGAAGCCACATCTCCCCAACCCAACACTAACTTGAGACTTAACCTGATTTTCTTGTGCAAATGTAACAACCCCCCATCCACATGTTCTACTAAATGACAGTAGGCACAGAATTCCTTTGGCCCTCTCAGTCTGTTTCACAATGCTTGGCTTCAGCAACACCCTGTTTCCATTCTGGGAAGCCATGTCTCCTGACCGCTAACCCTCACTTGGGTCTTAACCCTAATTTTCTCTTTGGACTGAAACATTTCCCTGTCCACATGGTGTACTAACTGGCAGTATGTTATACTCCGGTTGGCCTACTCAGTCTGTTTTACCAATCTAGGCTTCGTCAAAACCCTGGTTACATCCTGGGAAGCCAAGTCTCCCCAACCCTAACCCTAATTTAAGTATCAACCCTCATTTCCTTTTTGTACTGAAACATACTGCGGTCCACAGAGTGTACCAAATGTAAGTATGGAAGACATCTTGATGCCCCACTCAGTCTGATTCAGCAAGTTAGGCTTCACCAAGGACCCGTTTCCAACCTGGGAAGCCACTTCTCCCCAACCCTAACCCTAACTTGAGACTTAACCTGATTTTCTTGTGCAAATGTAACAAACCCCCATCCTCATGTTCTACTAAAAGACAGTAGGCACACAATTCCTTTTGCCCTCACAGTCTGTTTCACCATGCTTGGCTTCAGCAACACCCTGTTTCCAATCTGGGAATTCATGTCTCCTGACAGCTAACCCTAACTTGGGTCTTTACCCTAATTTTCTCTTTGGACTGAAACATTTCCCTGTCCACATGGTGTACTAACTGGCAGTATGTTATACTCCTGAATGCCTACTCCGTCTGTTTTACCAATCTAGGCTTCACCAAAACCCTGGTTACATCCTGGGAAGCCAAGTCTCCCCAACCCTAACCGTACTTTGAGTCTCAGGCCTAATTTCCTTTTTGGACTGAAACATACCGCCGTCCACAGAGTGTACCAAATGTCAGTATGGAAGACATCTTGATGTCCCACTCAGTCTGATTCAGCAAGTTAGGCTTCACCAAGGACCCGTTTCCAACCTGGGAAGCCACATCTCCCCAACCCTAACCCTAACTTGAGACTTAACCTGATTTTCTTGTGCAAATGTAACAAACCCCCATCCTTATGTTGTACTAAAAGACAGTAGGCACACAATTCCTTTGGCCCTCTCAGTCTGTTTCACCATGCTTGGCTTCAGCAACACCCTGTTTCCATTCTGGGAAGCCATATCTCCTGACCGCTAACCCTAACTTGGGTCTTAACCCTAGTTTTTTCTTTGGACTGAAATATTTCCCTGTCCACATGGTGTACTAACTGGCAGTATGTTATACTCCGGAAGGCCTACTCAGTCTGTTTTACCAATCTAGGCTTCGCCAAAACCCTGGTTACATCCTGAGAAGCCAAGTCTCCCCAACCCTAACCCTAATTTGAGTCTCAACCGTCATTTCCTTTTTGGACTGAAACATACTGCCGTCCACAGAGTGTACCAAATGTAAGTATGGAAGACATCTTGATGCCCCACTCAGTCTGATTCAGCAAGCTAGGCTTCACCAAGGACCCGTTTCCAACCTGGGAAGCCACATCTTCCCAACCCTAACCCTAACTTGGGACTTAACCTGATTTTCTTGTGCAAATGTAACAACCCCCCATCCTCATGTTCTACTAAAAGACAGTAGGTACACAATTCCTTTGGCCCTCTCAGTCTGTTTCACCATGCTTGGCTTCAGCAACACCCTGTTTCCATTCTGGGAAGCCATGTCTCCTGACAGCTAACCCTAACTTGGGTCTTAACCCTAGTTTTTTCTTTGGCCTGAAATATTTCCCTGTCCACATGGTGTACTAACTCGCAGTATGTTATACTCCGGAAGGCCTACTCAGTCTGTTTTACCAATCTAGGCTTCGCCAAAACCCTGATTACATCCTGGGAAGCCAAGTCTCCCCAACCCTAACCCTACTTTGAGTCCCAACCCTCATTTCCTTTTTGGACTGAAACATACTGCCGTCCACAGAGTGTACCAAATGTAAGTATGGAAAACATCTTGATGCCCCACTCAGTCTGATTCAGCAAGCTAGGCTTCACCAAGGACCCGTTTCGAACCTGGGAAGCCACATCTCCCCAACCCCAACCCTAACTTGAGACTTAACCTGATTCTCTTGTGGAAATGTAACAACCCCCCATCCTCATGTTCTACTAAAAGACAGTAGGTACACAATTCCTTTGGCCCTCTCAGTCTGTTTCACCATGCTTGGCTTCAGCAACACCCTGTTTCCATTCTGGAAAGCCATGTCTCCTGACAGCTAACCCTAACTTGGGTCTTAACCCTAATTTTCTCTTTGGACTGAAACATTTCCCTGTCCACATGGTGTACTAACTGGCAGTATGTTATACTCCTGAATGCCTACTCAGTCTGTTTTACCAATCTAGGCTTCACCAAAACCCTGGTTACATCCTGGGAAGCCAAGTCTCCCCAACCCTAACCCTAATTTGAGTCTCAACCCTCATTTCCTTTTTGGACTGAAACATACTGCGGTCCACAGAGTGTGCCAAATGTAAGTATGGAAGACATCTTGATGCCCCACTCAGTCTGATTCAGGAAGTTAAGCTTCACCAAGGACCCGTTTCCAACCTGGGAAGCCAAATGTCCCCAACCCTAACCCTAACTTGAGACTTAACCTGATTTTCTTGTGCAAATGTAACAACCCCCCATCCTCATGTTGTACTAAATGACAGTAGGCACACAATTCCTTTTGCCCTCTCAGTCTGTTTCACCATGCTTGGCTTCAGCAACACCCTGTTTCCATTCTGGGAAGCCATGTCTCCTGACAGCTAACCCTAACTTGGGTCTTAACCCTAAGTTTCTCTTTGGACTGAAACATTTCCCTGTCCACATGGTGTACTAACTGGCAGTATGTTATACTCCTGAATGCCTACTCAGTCTCTTTTACCAATCTAGGCTTCACCAAAACCCTGGTTACATCCTGGGAAACCAAGTCTCCCCAACCCTAACCCTAATTTGAGTCTCAACCCTCATTTCCTTTTTGGACTGAAACATACTGCGGTCCACAGAGTGTGCCAAATGTAAGTATGGAAGACATCTTGATGCCCCACTCAGTCTGAATCAGGAAGTTAAGCTTCACCAAGGACCCGTTTCCAACCTGGGAAGCCACATCTCCCCAACCCTAACCCTAACTTGAGACTTAACCTGATTTTCTTGTTGAAATGTAACAACCCCCCATCCTCATGTTGTACTAAAAGACAGTAGGCACAGAATTCCTTTGGCCCTCTCAGTCTGTTTCACCATGCTTGGCTTCAGCAACACCCTGTTTCCATTCTGGGAAGCCATGTCTCCTGACAGCTATCCCTAACTTGGGTCTTAACCCTAATTTTCTCTTTGGACTGAAATATTTCCCTGTCCACATGGTGTACTAACTGGCAGTATGTTATACTCCGGAAGGCCTACTCAGTCTGTTTTACCAATGTAGGCTCCGCCAAAACCCTGGTTACATCCTGGGAAGCCAAGTCTCCCCAACCCTAAACCTAATTTGAGTCTCAACCCTCATTTCCTTTTTGGACTGAAACATACTGCGGTCCATAGAGTGTACCAAATGTCAGTATGGAAGACATCTTGATGCCCCACTCAGTCTGATTCAGGAAGTTAAGCTTCACCAAGGACGCGTTTCCAACCTGGGAAGCCACATCTCCCCAACCCTAACCCTAACTTGAGACTTAACCTGATTTTCTTGTGCAAATGTAACAACCCCCCATCCTCATGTTCTACTAAATGACAGTAGGCACAGAATTCCTTTGGCCCTCTCAGTCTGTTTCACAATGCTTGGCTTCAGCAACACCCTGTTTCCATTCTGGGAAGCCATGTCTCCTGACCGCTAACCCTCACTTGGGTCTTAACCCTAATTTTCTCTTTGGACTGAAACATTTCCCTGTCCACATGGTGTACTAACTGGCAGTATGTTATACTCCGGTTGGCCTACTCAGTCTGTTTTACCAATCTAGGCTTCGTCAAAACCCTGGTTACATCCTGGGAAGCCAAGTCTCCCCAACCCTAACCCCAATTTAAGTATCAACCCTCATTTCCTTTTTGTACTGAAACATACTGCGGTCCACAGAGTGTACCAAATGTAAGTATGGAAGACATCTTGATGCCCCACTCAGTCTGATTCAGCAAGTTAGGCTTCACCAAGGACCCGTTTCCAACCTGGGAAGCCACTTCTCCCCAACCCTAACCCTAACTTGAGACTTAACCTGATTTTCTTGTGCAAATGTAACAAACCCCCATCCTCATGTTCTACTAAAAGACAGTAGGCACACAATTCCTTTTGCCCTCACAGTCTGTTTCACCATGCTTGGCTTCAGCAACACCCTGTTTCCAATCTGGGAATTCATGTCTCCTGACAGCTAACCCTAACTTGGGTCTTAACCCTAATTTTCTCTTTGGACTGAAACATTTCCCTGTCCACATGGTGTACTAACTGGCAGTATGTTATACTCCGGAAGGCCTACTCAGTCTGTTTTACCAATGTAGGCTCCGCCAAAACCCTGGTTACATCCTGGGAAGCCAAGTCTCCCCAACCCTAAACCTAATTTGAGTCTCAACCCTCATTTCCTTTTTGGACAGAAACATACTGCCATCCACAGAGTGTACCAAATGTAAGTATGGAAGACATCTTGATGCCCCACTCAGTCTGATTCAGCAAGCTAGGCTTCACCAAGGACCCGTTTCCAACCTGGGAAGCCACATCTCCCCAACCCTAACCCTAACTTGAGACTTTACCTGATTTTCTTGTGCAAATGTAACAACCCCCCATCCTCATGTTCTACTAAAAGACAGTAGGCACACAATTCCTTTGGCCCTCTCAGTCTGTTTCACCATGCTTGGCTTCAGCAACACCCTGTTTCCATTCTGGGAAGCCATGTCTCCTCACAGCTAACCCTAACTTGGGACTTAACCCTAATTTTCTCTTTGGACTGAAACATTTCCCTGTCCACATGGTGTACTAACAGGCAGTATGTTATACTCCGGTTGGCCTACTCCGTCTGTTTTACCAACCTAGGCTTCACCAAAACCCTGGTTACATCCTGGGAAGCCAAGTCTCCCCAACCCTAACCCTAATTTGAGTATCAACCCTCATTTCCTTTTTGGACTGAAACATACTGCGGTCCACAGAGTGTACCAAATGTAAGTATGGAAGACATCTTGATGCCCCACTCAGTCTGATTCAGCAAGTTAGGCTTCACCAAGGACCCGTTTCCAACCTGGGAAGCCACATCTCCCCAACCCTAACCCTAACTTGAGACTTAACCTGATTTTCTTGTGCAAATGTAACAACCCCCCATCCTCATGTTCTACTAAAAGACAGTAGGCACACAATTCCTTTTGCCCTCACAGTCTGTTTCACCATGCTTGGCTTCAGCAACACCCTGTTTCCATTCTGGGGATTCATGTCTCCTGACAGCTAACCCTAACTTGGGTCTTAACCCTAATTTTCTCTTTGGACTGAAACATTTCCCTGTCCACATGGTGTACTAACTGGCAGTATGTTATACTCCTGAATGCCTACTCCGTCTGTTTTACCAATCTAGGCTTCACCAAAACCCTGGTTACATCCTGGGAAGCCAAGTCTCCCCAACCCTAACCCTACTTTGAGTCTCAGGCCTCATTTCCTTTTGGGACTGAAACGTACTGCGGTCCACAGAGGGTACTAAATGTAAGTATGGAAGACATCTTGATGTCCCACTCAGTCTGATTCAGCAAGTTAGGCTTCACCAAGGACCCGTTTCCAACCTGGGAAGCCACATCTCCCCAACCCTAACCCTAACTTGAGACTTTACCTGATTTTCTTGTTGAAATGTAACAACCCCCCATCCTCATGTTCTACTAAAAGACAGTAGGCACACAATTCCTTTTGCCCTCTCAGTCTGTTTCACCATGCTTGGCTTCAGCAACACCCTGTTTCCATTCTGGGAAGCCATGTCTCCTGACAGCTAACCCTAACTTGGGACTTAACCCTAATTTTCTCTTTGGACTGAAACATTTCCCTGTCCACATGGTGTACTAACTGGCAGTATGTTATACTCCTGAATGCCTACTCCGTCTGTTTTACCAATCTAGGCTTCACCAAAACCCTGGTTACATCCTGGGAAGCCAAGTCTCCCCAACCCTAAACCTAATTTGAGTCTCAACCCTCATTTCCTTTTTGGACTGAAACATACTGCGGTCCATAGAGTGTACCAAATGTCAGTATGGAAGACATCTTGATGCCCCACTCAGTCTGATTCAGGAAGTTAAGCTTCACCAAGGACCCGTTTCCAACCTGGGAAGCCACATCTCCCCAACCCTAACCCTAACTTGAGACTTAACCTGATTTTCTTGTGCAAATGTAACAACCCCCCATCCTCATGTTCTACTAAAAGACAGTAGGCACACAATTCCTTTGGCCCTCTCAGTCTGTTTCACCATGCTTGGCTTCAGCAACACCCTGTTTCCATTCTGGGAAGCCATGTCTCCTGACCGATAACCCTCTCTTGGGTCTTAACCCTAATTTTCTCTTTGGACTGAAACATTTCCCTGTCCACATGGTGTACTAACTGGCAGTATGTTATACTCCGGAAGGCCTACTCAGTCTGTTTTACCAATCTAGGCTTCACCAAAACCCTGGTTACATCCTGGGAAGCCAAGTCTCCCCAACCCTAACCCTAATTTGAGTCTCAGGCCTCATTTTCTTTTGGGACTGAAACACACCGCGGTCCACAGAGTGTACCAAATGTCAGTATGGAAGACATCTTGATGTCCCACTCAGTCTGATTCAACAAGCTAGGCTTCACCAACGACCCGTTTCCAACCTGGGAAGCCACATCTCCCCAACCCAACACTAACTTGAGACTTAACCTGATTTTCTTGTGCAAATGTAACAACCCCCCATCCACATGTTCTACTAAATGACAGTAGGCACAGAATTCCTTTGGCCCTCTCAGTCTGTTTCACAATGCTTGGCTTCAGCAACACCCTGTTTCCATTCTGGGAAGCCATGTCTCCTGACCGCTAACCCTCACTTGGGTCTTAACCCTAATTTTCTCTTTGGACTGAAACATTTCCCTGTCCACATGGTGTACTAACTGGCAGTATGTTATACTCCGGTTGGCCTACTCAGTCTGTTTTACCAATCTAGGCTTCGTCAAAACCCTGGTTACATCCTGGGAAGCCAAGTCTCCCCAACCCTAACCCTAATTTAAGTATCAACCCTCATTTCCTTTTTGTACTGAAACATACTGCGGTCCACAGAGTGTACCAAATGTAAGTATGGAAGACATCTTGATGCCCCACTCAGTCTGATTCAGCAAGTTAGGCTTCACCAAGGACCCGTTTCCAACCTGGGAAGCCACTTCTCCCCAACCCTAACCCTAACTTGAGACTTAACCTGATTTTCTTGTGCAAATGTAACAAACCCCCATCCTCATGTTCTACTAAAAGACAGTAGGCACACAATTCCTTTTGCCCTCACAGTCTGTTTCACCATGCTTGGCTTCAGCAACACCCTGTTTCCAATCTGGGAATTCATGTCTCCTGACAGCTAACCCTTACTTGGGTCTTAACCCTAATTTTCTCTTTGGACTGAAACATTTCCCTGTCCACATGGTGTACTAACTGGCAGTATGTTATACTCCTGAATGCCTACTCCGTCTGTTTTACCAATCTAGGCTTCACCAAAACCCTGGTTACATCCTGGGAAGCCAAGTCTCCCCAACCCTAACCGTACTTTGAGTCTCAGGCCTAATTTCCTTTTTGGACTGAAACATACCGCCGTCCACAGAGTGTACCAAATGTCAGTATGGAAGACATCTTGATGTCCCACTCAGTCTGATTCAGCAAGTTAGGCTTCACCAAGGACCCGTTTCCAACCTGGGAAGCCACATCTCCCCAACCCTAACCCTAACTTGAGACTTAACCTGATTTTCTTGTGCAAATGTAACAAACCCCCATCCTTATGTTGTACTAAAAGACAGTAGGCACACAATTCCTTTGGCCCTCTCAGTCTGTTTCACCATGCTTGGCTTCAGCAACACCCTGTTTCCATTCTGGGAAGCCATATCTCCTGACCGCTAACCCTAACTTGGGTCTTAACCCTAGTTTTTTCTTTGGACTGAAATATTTCCCTGTCCACATGGTGTACTAACTGGCAGTATGTTATACTCCGGAAGGCCTACTCAGTCTCTTTTACCAATCTAGGCTTCACCAAAACCCTGGTTACATCCTGGGAAACCAAGTCTCCCCATCCCTAACCCTAATTTGAGTCTCAACCCTCATTTCCTTTTTGGACTGAAACATACTGCGGTCCACAGAGTGTGCCAAATGTCAGTATGGAAGACATCTTGATGCCCCACTCAGTCTGAATCAGGAAGTTAAGCTTCACCAAGGACCCGTTTCCAACCTGGGAAGCCACATCTCCCCAATCCTAACCCTAACTTGAGACTTAACCTGATTTTCTTGTTGAAATGTAACAACCCCCCATCCTCATGTTGTACTAAAAGACAGTAGGCACAGAATTCCTTTGGCCCTCTCAGTCTGTTTCACCATGCTTGGCTTCAGCAACACCCTGTTTCCATTCTGGGAAGCCATGTCTCCTGACAGCTATCCCTAACTTGGGTCTTAACCCTAATTTTCTCTTTGGACTGAAATATTTCCCTGTCCACATGGTGTACTAACTGGCAGTATGTTATACTCCGGAAGGCCTACTCAGTCTGTTTTACCAATGTAGGCTCCGCCAAAACCCTGGTTACATCCTGGGAAGCCAAGTCTCCCCAACCCTAAACCTAATTTGAGTCTCAACCCTCATTTCCTTTTTGGACTGAAACATACTGCGGTCCATAGAGTGTACCAAATGTCAGTATGGAAGACATCTTGATGCCCCACTCAGTCTGATTCAGGAAGTTAAGCTTCACCAAGGACGCGTTTCCAACCTGGGAAGCCACATCTCCCCAACCCTAACCCTAACTTGAGACTTAACCTGATTTTCTTGTGCAAATGTAACAACCCCCCATCCTCATGTTCTACTAAATGACAGTAGGCACAGAATTCCTTTGGCCCTCTCAGTCTGTTTCACCATGCTTGGCTTCAGCAACACCCTGTTTCCATTCTGGGAAGCCATGTCTCCTGACCGCTAACCCTCACTTGGGTCTTAACCCTAATTTTCTCTTTGGACTGAAACATTTCCCTGTCCACATGGTGTACTAACTGGCAGTATGTTATACTCCGGTTGGCCTACTCAGTCTGTTTTACCAATCTAGGCTTCGTCAAAACCCTGGTTACATCCTGGGAAGCCAAGTCTCCCCAACCCTAACCCTAATTTAAGTATCAACCCTCATTTCCTTTTTGTACTGAAACATACTGCGGTCCACAGAGTGTACCAAATGTAAGTATGGAAGACATCTTGATGCCCCACTCAGTCTGATTCAGCAAGTTAGGCTTCACCAAGGACCCGTTTCCAACCTGGGAAGCCACTTCTCCCCAACCCTAACCCTAACTTGAGACTTAACCTGATTTTCTTGTGCAAATGTAACAAACCCCCATCCTCATGTTCTACTAAAAGACAGTAGGCACACAATTCCTTTTGCCCTCACAGTCTGTTTCACCATGCTTGGCTTCAGCAACACCCTGTTTCCAATCTGGGAATTCATGTCTCCTGACAGCTAACCCTAACTTGGGTCTTAACCCTAATTTTCTATTTGGACTGAAACATTTCCCTGTCCACATGGTGTACTAACTGGCAGTATGTTATACTCCGGAAGGCCTACTCAGTCTGTTTTACCAATGTAGGCTCCGCCAAAACCCTGGTTACATCCTGGGAAGCCAAGTCTCCCCAACCCTAAACCTAATTTGAGTCTCAACCCTCATTTCCTTTTTGGACAGAAACATACTGCCATCCACAGAGTGTACCAAATGTAAGTATGGAAGACATCTTGATGCCCCACTCAGTCTGATTCAGCAAGCTAGGCTTCACCAAGGACCCGTTTCCAACCTGGGAAGCCACATCTCCCCAATCCTAACCCTAACTTGAGACTTAACCTGATTTTCTTGTGCAAATGTAACAACCCCCCATCCTCATGTTCTAGTAAAAGACAGTAGGCACACAATTCCTTTGGCCCTCTCAGTCTGTTTCACCATGCTTGGCTTCAGCAACACCCTGTTTCCATTCTGGGAAGCCATGTCTCCTGACAGCTAACCCTCACTTGGGTCTTAACCCTAATTTTCTCTTTGGACTGAAACATTTCCCTGTCCACATGGTGTACTAACTGGCAGTATGTTATACTCCGGTTGGCCTACTCCGTCTGTTTTACCAATCTAGGCTTCGTCAAAACCCTGGTTACATCCTGGGAAGCCAAGTCTCCCCAACCCTAACCCTAATTTAAGTATCAACCCTCATTTCCTTTTTGTACTGAAACATACTGCGGTCCACAGAGTGTACCAAATGTAAGTATGGAAGACATCTTGATGCCCCACTCAGTCTGATTCAGCAAGTTAGGCTTCACCAAGGACCCGTTTCCAACCTGGGAAGCCACTTCTCCCCAACCCTAACCCTAACTTGAGACTTAA
Source organism: Heloderma suspectum (assembly GCF_057233095.1). Lineage (NCBI taxonomy): Eukaryota > Metazoa > Chordata > Lepidosauria > Squamata > Helodermatidae > Heloderma > Heloderma suspectum. The sequence continues at coordinate 150,642,872 of NC_139461.1, forward strand.
CCTGATTTTCTTGTGCAAATGTAACAAACCCCCATCCTCATGTTCTACTAAAAGACAGTAGGCACACAATTCCTTTTGCCCTCACAGTCTGTTTCACCATGCTTGGCTTCAGCAACACCCTGTTTCCAATCTGGGAATTCATGTCTCCTGACAGCTAACCCTAACTTGGGTCTTAACCCTAATTTTCTATTTGGACTGAAACATTTCCCTGTCCACATGGTGTACTAACTGGCAGTATGTTATACTCCGGAAGGCCTACTCAGTCTGTTTTACCAATGTAGGCTCCGCCAAAACCCTGGTTACATCCTGGGAAGCCAAGTCTCCCCAACCCTAAACCTAATTTGAGTCTCAACCCTCATTTCCTTTTTGGACAGAAACATACTGCCATCCACAGAGTGTACCAAATGTAAGTATGGAAGACATCTTGATGCCCCACTCAGTCTGATTCAGCAAGCTAGGCTTCACCAAGGACCCGTTTCCAACCTGGGAAGCCACATCTCCCCAATCCTAACCCTAACTTGAGACTTAACCTGATTTTCTTGTGCAAATGTAACAACCCCCCATCCTCATGTTCTAGTAAAAGACAGTAGGCACACAATTCCTTTGGCCCTCTCAGTCTGTTTCACCATGCTTGGCTTCAGCAACACCCTGTTTCCATTCTGGGAAGCCATGTCTCCTGACAGCTAACCCTCACTTGGGTCTTAACCCTAATTTTCTCTTTGGACTGAAACATTTCCCTGTCCACATGGTGTACTAACTGGCAGTATGTTATACTCCGGTTGGCCTACTCCGTCTGTTTTACCAATCTAGGCTTCACCAAAACCCTGGTTACATCCTGGGAAGCCAAGTCTCCCCAACCCTAACCCTAATTTGAGTATCAACCCTCATTTCCTTTTTGGACTGAAACATACTGCGGTCCACAGAGTGTACCAAATGTAAGTATGGAAGACATCTTGATGCCCCACTCAGTCTGATTCAGCAAGTTAGGCTTCACCAAGGACCCGTTTCCAACCTGGGAAGCCACATCTCCCCAACCCTAACCCTAACTTGAGACTTAACCTGATTTTCTTGTGCAAATGTAACAACCCCCCATCCTCATGTTCTACTAAAAGACAGTAGGCACACAATTCCTTTTGCCCTCACAGTCTGTTTCACCATGCTTGGCTTCAGCAACACCCTGTTTCCATTCTGGGGATTCATGTCTCCTGACAGCTAACCCTAACTTGGGTCTTAACCCTAATTTTCTCTTTGGACTGTAACATTTCCCTGTCCACATGGTGTACTAACTGGCAGTATGTTATACTCCTGAATGCCTACTCCGTCTGTTTTACCAATCTAGGCTTCACCAAAACCCTGGTTACATCCTGGGAAGCCAAGTCTCCCCAACCCTAACCCTACTTTGAGTCTCAGGCCTCATTTCCTTTTTGGACTGAAACATACTGCGGTCCACAGAGTGTGCCAAATGTAAGTATGGAAGACATCTTGATGCCCCACTCAGTCTGATTCAGGAAGTTAAGCTTCACCAAGGACCCGTTTCCAACCTGGGAAGCCAAATGTCCCCAACCCTAACCCTAACTTGAGACTTAACCTGATTTTCTTGTGCAAATGTAACAACCCCCCATCCTCCTGTTCTACTAAATGACAGTAGGCACACAATTCCTTTTGCCCTCTCAGTCTGTTTCACCATGCTTGGCTTCAGCAACACCCTGTTTCCATTCTGGGAAGCCATGTCTCCTGACAGCTAACCCTAACTTGGGTCTTAACCCTAAGTTTCTCTTTGGACTGAAACATTTCCCTGTCCACATGGTGTACTAACTGGCAGTATGTTATACTCCTGAATGCCTACTCAGTCTGTTTTACCAATCTAGGCTTCACCAAAACCCTGGTTACATCCTGGGAAACCAAGTCTCCCCAACCCTAACCCTAATTTGAGTCTCAACCCTCATTTCCTTTTTGGACTGAAACATACTGCGGTCCACAGAGTGTGCCAAATGTAAGTATGGAAGACATCTTGATGTCCCACTCAGTCTGAATCAGGAAGTTAAGCTTCACCAAGGACCCGTTTCCAACCTGGGAAGCCACATCTCCCCAATCCTAACCCTAACTTGAGACTTAACCTGATTTTCTTGTTGAAATGTAACAACCCCCCATCCTCATGTTGTACTAAAAGACAGTAGGCACACAATTCCTTTGGCCCTCTCAGTCTGTTTCACCATGCTTGGCTTCAGCAACACCCTGTTTCCATTCTGGGAAGCCATGTCTCCTGACAGCTATCCCTAACTTGGGTCTTAACCCTAATTTTCTCTTTGGACTGAAATATTTCCCTGTCCACATGGTGTACTAACTGGCAGTATGTTATACTCCGGAAGGCCTACTCAGTCTGTTTTACCAATGTAGGCTCCGCCAAAACCCTGGTTACATCCTGGGAAGCCAAGTCTCCCCAACCCTAAACCTAATTTGAGTCTCAACCCTCATTTCCTTTTTGGACTGAAACATACTGCCATCCACAGAGTGTACCAAATGTAAGTATGGAAGACATCTTGATGCCCCACTCAGTCTGATTCAGCAAGCTAGGCTTCACCAAGGACCCGTTTCCAACCTGGGAAGCCACATCTCCCCAATCCTAACCCTAACTTGAGACTTAACCTGATTTTCTTGTGCAAATGTAACAACCCCCCATCCTCATGTTCTACTAAAAGACAGTAGGCACACAATTCCTTTGGCCCTCTCAGTCTGTTTCACCATGCTTGGCTTCAGCAACACCCTGTTTCCATTCTGGGAAGCCATGTCTCCTGACAGCTAACCCTCACTTGGGTCTTAACCCTAATTTTCTCTTTGGACTGAAACATTTCCCTGTCCACATGGTGTACTAACTGGCAGTATGTTATACTCCGGTTGGCCTACTCCGTCTGTTTTACCAATCTAGGCTTCACCAAAACCCTGGTTCCATCCTGGGAAGCCAAGTCTCCCCAACCCTAACCCTAATTTGAGTATCAACCCTCATTTCCTTTTTGGACTGAAACATACTGCGGTCCACAGAGTGTACCAAATGTAAGTATGGAAGACATCTTGATGCCCCACTCAGTCTGATTCAGCAAGTTAGGCTTCACCAAGGACCCGTTTCCAACCTGGGAAGCCACATCTCCCCAACCCTAACCCTAACTTGAGACTTAACCTGATTTTCTTGTGCAAATGTAACAACCCCCCATCCTCATGTTCTACTAAAAGACAGTAGGCACACAATTCCTTTTGCCCTCACAGTCTGTTTCACCATGCTTGGCTTCAGCAACACCCTGTTTCCATTCTGGGGATTCATGTCTCCTGACAGCTAACCCTAACTTGGGTCTTAACCCTAATTTTCTCTTTGGACTGTAACATTTCCCTGTCCACATGGTGTACTAACTGGCAGTATGTTATACTCCTGAATGCCTACTCCGTCTGTTTTACCAATCTAGGCTTCACCAAAACCCTGGTTACATCCTGGGAAGCCAAGTCTCCCCAACCCTAACCCTAATTTGAGTCTCAGGCCTCATTTCCTTTTGGGACTGAAACGTACTGCGGTCCACAGAGGGTACTAAATGTAAGTATGGAAGACATCTTGATGTCCCACTCAGTCTGATTCAGCAAGTTAGGCTTCACCAAGGACCCGTTTCCAACCTGGGAAGCCACATCTCCCCAACCCTAACCCTAACTTGAGACTTAACCTGATTTTCTTGTGCAAATGTAACAACCCCCCATCCTCATGTTCTACTAAAAGACAGTAGGCACACAATTCCTTTGGCCCTCTCAGTCTGTTTCACCATGCTTGGCTTCAGCAACACCCTGTTTCCATTCTGGGAAGCCATGTCTCCTGACCGATAACCCTCTCTTGGGTCTTACCCCTAATTTTCTCTTTGGACTGAAACATTTCCCTGTCCACATGGTGTACTAACTGGCAGTATGTTATACTCCGGAAGGCCTACTCAGTCTGTTTTACCAATCTAGGCTTCACCAAAACCCTGGTTACATCCTGGGAAGCCAAGTCTCCCCAACCCTAACCCTAATTTAAGTATCAACCCTCATTTCCTTTTTGTACTGAAACATACTGCGGTCCACAGAGTGTACCAAATGTAAGTATGGAAGACATCTTGATGCCCCACTCAGTCTGATTCAGCAAGTTAGGCTTCACCAAGGACCCGTTTCCAACCTGGGAAGCCACTTCTCCCCAACCCTAACCCTAACTTGAGACTTAACCTGATTTTCTTGTGCAAATGTAACAAACCCCCATCCTCATGTTCTACTAAAAGACAGTAGGCACACAATTCCTTTTGCCCTCACAGTCTGTTTCACCATGCTTGGCTTCAGCAACACCCTGTTTCCAATCTGGGAATTCATGTCTCCTGACAGCTAACCCTAACTTGGGTCTTAACCCTAATTTTCTCTTTGGACTGAAACATTTCCCTGTCCACATGGTGTACTAACTGGCAGTATGTTATACTCCGGAAGGCCTACTCAGTCTGTTTTACCAATGTAGGCTCCGCCAAAACCCTGGTTACATCCTGGGAAGCCAAGTCTCCCCAACCCTAAACCTAATTTGAGTCTCAACCCTCATTTCCTTTTTGGACAGAAACATACTGCCATCCACAGAGTGTACCAAATGTAAGTATGGAAGACATCTTGATGCCCCACTCAGTCTGATTCAGCAAGCTAGGCTTCACCAAGGACCCGTTTCCAACCTGGGAAGCCACATCTCCCCAACCCTAACCCTAACTTGAGACTTTACCTGATTTTCTTGTGCAAATGTAACAACCCCCCATCCTCATGTTCTACTAAAAGACAGTAGGCACACAATTCCTTTGGCCCTCTCAGTCTGTTTCACCATGCTTGGCTTCAGCAACACCCTGTTTCCATTCTGGGAAGCCATGTCTCCTCACAGCTAACCCTAACTTGGGACTTAACCCTAATTTTCTCTTTGGACTGAAACATTTCCCTGTCCACATGGTGTACTAACAGGCAGTATGTTATACTCCGGTTGGCCTACTCCGTCTGTTTTACCAACCTAGGCTTCACCAAAACCCTGGTTACATCCTGGGAAGCCAAGTCTCCCCAACCCTAACCCTAATTTGAGTATCAACCCTCATTTCCTTTTTGGACTGAAACATACTGCGGTCCACAGAGTGTACCAAATGTAAGTATGGAAGACATCTTGATGCCCCACTCAGTCTGATTCAGCAAGTTAGGCTTCACCAAGGACCCGTTTCCAACCTGGGAAGCCACATCTCCCCAACCCTAACCCTAACTTGAGACTTAACCTGATTTCCTTGTGCAAATGTAACAACCCCCCATCCTCATGTTCTACTAAAAGACAGTAGGCACACAATTCCTTTTGCCCTCACAGTCTGTTTCACCATGCTTGGCTTCAGCAACACCCTGTTTCCATTCTGGGGATTCATGTCTCCTGACAGCTAACCCTAACTTGGGTCTTAACCCTAATTTTCTCTTTGGACTGAAACATTTCCCTGTCCACATGGTGTACTAACTGGCAGTATGTTATACTCCTGAATGCCTACTCCGTCTGTTTTACCAATCTAGGCTTCACCAAAACCCTGGTTACATCCTGGGAAGCCAAGTCTCCCCAACCCTAACCCTACTTTGAGTCTCAGGCCTCATTTCCTTTTGGGACTGAAACGTACTGCGGTCCACAGAGGGTACTAAATGTAAGTATGGAAGACATCTTGATGTCCCACTCAGTCTGATTCAGCAAGTTAGGCTTCACCAAGGACCCGTTTCCAACCTGGGAAGCCACATCTCCCCAACCCTAACCCTAACTTGAGACTTTACCTGATTTTCTTGTTGAAATGTAACAACCCCCCATCCTCATGTTCTACTAAAAGACAGTAGGCACACAATTCCTTTTGCCCTCTCAGTCTGTTTCACCATGCTTGGCTTCAGCAACACCCTGTTTCCATTCTGGGAAGCCATGTCTCCTGACAGCTAACCCTAACTTGGGACTTAACCCTAATTTTCTCTTTGGACTGAAACATTTCCCTGTCCACATGGTGTACTAACTGGCAGTATGTTATACTCCTGAATGCCTACTCCGTCTGTTTTACCAATCTAGGCTTCACCAAAACCCTGGTTACATCCTGGGAAGCCAAGTCTCCCCAACCCTAAACCTAATTTGAGTCTCAACCCTCATTTCCTTTTTGGACTGAAACATACTGCGGTCCATAGAGTGTACCAAATGTCAGTATGGAAGACATCTTGATGCCCCACTCAGTCTGATTCAGGAAGTTAAGCTTCACCAAGGACCCGTTTCCAACCTGGGAAGCCACATCTCCCCAACCCTAACCCTAACTTGAGACTTAACCTGATTTTCTTGTGCAAATGTAACAACCCCCCATCCTCATGTTCTACTAAAAGACAGTAGGCACACAATTCCTTTGGCCCTCTCAGTCTGTTTCACCATGCTTGGCTTCAGCAACACCCTGTTTCCATTCTGGGAAGCCATGTCTCCTGACCGATAACCCTCTCTTGGGTCTTAACCCTAATTTTCTCTTTGGACTGAAACATTTCCCTGTCCACATGGTGTACTAACTGGCAGTATGTTATACTCCGGAAGGCCTACTCAGTCTGTTTTACCAATCTAGGCTTCACCAAAACCCTGGTTACATCCTGGGAAGCCAAGTCTCCCCAACCCTAACCCTAATTTGAGTCTCAGGCCTCATTTTCTTTTGGGACTGAAACATACCGCGGTCCACAGAGTGTACCAAATGTCAGTATGGAAGACATCTTGATGTCCCACTCAGTCTGATTCAACAAGCTAGGCTTCACCAACGACCCGTTTCCAACCTGGGAAGCCACATCTCCCCAACCCAACACTAACTTGAGACTTAACCTGATTTTCTTGTGCAAATGTAACAACCCCCCATCCACATGTTCTACTAAATGACAGTAGGCACAGAATTCCTTTGGCCCTCTCAGTCTGTTTCACAATGCTTGGCTTCAGCAACACCCTGTTTCCATTCTGGGAAGCCATGTCTCCTGACCGCTAACCCTCACTTGGGTCTTAACCCTAATTTTCTCTTTGGACTGAAACATTTCCCTGTCCACATGGTGTACTAACTGGCAGTATGTTATACTCCGGTTGGCCTACTCAGTCTGTTTTACCAATCTAGGCTTCGTCAAAACCCTGGTTACATCCTGGGAAGCCAAGTCTCCCCAACCCTAACCCTAATTTAAGTATCAACCCTCATTTCCTTTTTGTACTGAAACATACTGCGGTCCACAGAGTGTACCAAATGTAAGTATGGAAGACATCTTGATGCCCCACTCAGTCTGATTCAGCAAGTTAGGCTTCACCAAGGACCCGTTTCCAACCTGGGAAGCCACTTCTCCCCAACCCTAACCCTAACTTGAGACTTAACCTGATTTTCTTGTGCAAATGTAACAAACCCCCATCCTCATGTTCTACTAAAAGACAGTAGGCACACAATTCCTTTTGCCCTCACAGTCTGTTTCACCATGCTTGGCTTCAGCAACACCCTGTTTCCAATCTGGGAATTCATGTCTCCTGACAGCTAACCCTAACTTGGGTCTTAACCCTAATTTTCTCTTTGGACTGAAACATTTCCCTGTCCACATGGTGTACTAACTGGCAGTATGTTATACTCCTGAATGCCTACTCCGTCTGTTTTACCAATCTAGGCTTCACCAAAACCCTGGTTACATCCTGGGAAGCCAAGTCTCCCCAACCCTAACCGTACTTTGAGTCTCAGGCCTAATTTCCTTTTTGGACTGAAACATACCGCCGTCCACAGAGTGTACCAAATGTCAGTATGGAAGACATCTTGATGTCCCACTCAGTCTGATTCAGCAAGTTAGGCTTCACCAAGGACCCGTTTCCAACCTGGGAAGCCACATCTCCCCAACCCTAACCCTAACTTGAGACTTAACCTGATTTTCTTGTGCAAATGTAACAAACCCCCATCCTTATGTTGTACTAAAAGACAGTAGGCACACAATTCCTTTGGCCCTCTCAGTCTGTTTCACCATGCTTGGCTTCAGCAACACCCTGTTTCCATTCTGGGAAGCCATATCTCCTGACCGCTAACCCTAACTTGGGTCTTAACCCTAGTTTTTTCTTTGGACTGAAATATTTCCCTGTCCACATGGTGTACTAACTGGCAGTATGTTATACTCCGGAAGGCCTACTCAGTCTGTTTTACCAATCTAGGCTTCGCCAAAACCCTGGTTACATCCTGAGAAGCCAAGTCTCCCCAACCCTAACCCTAATTTGAGTCTCAACCGTCATTTCCTTTTTGGACTGAAACATACTGCCGTCCACAGAGTGTACCAAATGTAAGTATGGAAGACATCTTGATGCCCCACTCAGTCTGATTCAGCAAGCTAGGCTTCACCAAGGACCCGTTTCCAACCTGGGAAGCCACATCTTCCCAACCCTAACCCTAACTTGGGACTTAACCTGATTTTCTTGTGCAAATGTAACAACCCCCCATCCTCATGTTCTACTAAAAGACAGTAGGTACACAATTCCTTTGGCCCTCTCAGTCTGTTTCACCATGCTTGGCTTCAGCAACACCCTGTTTCCATTCTGGGAAGCCATGTCTCCTGACAGCTAACCCTAACTTGGGTCTTAACCCTAGTTTTTTCTTTGGCCTGAAATATTTCCCTGTCCACATGGTGTACTAACTCGCAGTATGTTATACTCCGGAAGGCCTACTCAGTCTGTTTTACCAATCTAGGCTTCGCCAAAACACTGATTACATCCTGGGAAGCCAAGTCTCCCCAACCCTAACCCTACTTTGAGTCCCAACCCTCATTTCCTTTTTGGACTGAAACATACTGCCGTCCACAGAGTGTACCAAATGTAAGTATGGAAAACATCTTGATGCCCCACTCAGTCTGATTCAGCAAGCTAGGCTTCACCAAGGACCCGTTTCGAACCTGGGAAGCCACATCTCCCCAACCCCAACCCTAACTTGAGACTTAACCGGATTCTCTTGTGGAAATGTAACAACCCCCCATCCTCATGTTCTACTAAAAGACAGTAGGTACACAATTCCTTTGGCCCTCTCAGTCTGTTTCACCATGCTTGGCTTCAGCAACACCCTGTTTCCATTCTGGAAAGCCATGTCTCCTGACAGCTAACCCTAACTTGGGTCTTAACCCTAATTTTCTCTTTGGACTGAAACATTTCCCTGTCCACATGGTGTACTAACTGGCAGTATGTTATACTCCTGAATGCCTACTCAGTCTGTTTTACCAATCTAGGCTTCACCAAAACCCTGGTTACATCCTGGGAAGCCAAGTCTCCCCAACCCTAACCCTAATTTGAGTCTCAACCCTCATTTCCTTTTTGGACTGAAACATACTGCGGTCCACAGAGTGTGCCAAATGTAAGTATGGAAGACATCTTGATGCCCCACTCAGTCTGATTCAGGAAGTTAAGCTTCACCAAGGACCCGTTTCCAACCTGGGAAGCCAAATGTCCCCAACCCTAACCCTAACTTGAGACTTAACCTGATTTTCTTGTGCAAATGTAACAACCCCCCATCCTCATGTTGTACTAAATGACAGTAGGCACACAATTCCTTTTGCCCTCTCAGTCTGTTTCACCATGCTTGGCTTCAGCAACACCCTGTTTCCATTCTGGGAAGCCATGTCTCCTGACAGCTAACCCTAACTTGGGTCTTAACCCTAATTTTCTCTTTGGACTGAAACATTTCCCTGTCCACATGGTGTACTAACTGGCAGTATGTTATACTCCTGAATGCCTACTCAGTCTCTTTTACCAATCTAGGCTTCACCAAAACCCTGGTTACATCCTGGGAAACCAAGTCTCCCCAACCCTAACCCTAATTTGAGTCTCAACCCTCATTTCCTTTTTGGACTGAAACATACTGCGGTCCACAGAGTGTGCCAAATGTAAGTATGGAAGACATCTTGATGCCCCACTCAGTCTGAATCAGGAAGTTAAGCTTCACCAAGGACCCGTTTCCAACCTGGGAAGCCACATCTCCCCAATCCTAACCCTAACTTGAGACTTAACCTGATTTTCTTGTGCAAATGTAACAACCCCCCATCCTCATGTTCTACTAAATGACAGTAGGCACAGAATTCCTTTGGCCCTCTCAGTCTGTTTCACAATGCTTGGCTTCAGCAACACCCTGTTTCCATTCTGGGAAGCCATGTCTCCTGACCGCTAACCCTCACTTGGGTCTTAACCCTAATTTTCTCTTTGGACTGAAACATTTCCCTGTCCACATGGTGTACTAACTGGCAGTATGTTATACTCCGGTTGGCCTACTCAGTCTGTTTTACCAATCTAGGCTTCGTCAAAACCCTGGTTACATCCTGGGAAGCCAAGTCTCCCCAACCCTAACCCTAATTTAAGTATCAACCCTCATTTCCTTTTTGTACTGAAACATACTGCGGTCCACAGAGTGTACCAAATGTAAGTATGGAAGACATCTTGATGCCCCACTCAGTCTGATTCAGCAAGTTAGGCTTCACCAAAGACCCGTTTCCAACCTGGGAAGCCACTTCTCCCCAACCCTAACCCTAACTTGAGACTTAACCTGATTTTCTTGTGCAAATGTAACAAACCCCCATCCTCATGTTCTACTAAAAGACAGTAGGCACACAATTCCTTTTGCCCTCACAGTCTGTTTCACCATGCTTGGCTTCAGCAACACCCTGTTTCCAATCTGGGAATTCATGTCTCCTGACAGCTAACCCTAACTTGGGTCTTAACCCTAATTTTCTCTTTGGACTGAAACATTTCCCTGTCCACATGGTGTACTAACTGGCAGTATGTTATACTCCGGAAGGCCTACTCAGTCTGTTTTACCAATGTAGGCTCCGCCAAAACCCTGGTTACATCCTGGGAAGCCAAGTCTCCCCAACCCTAAACCTAATTTGAGTCTCAACCCTCATTTCCTTTTTGGACAGAAACATACTGCCATCCACAGAGTGTACCAAATGTAAGTATGGAAGACATCTTGATGCCCCACTCAGTCTGATTCAGCAAGCTAGGCTTCACCAAGGACCCGTTTCCAACCTGGGAAGCCACATCTCCCCAATCCTAACCCTAACTTGAGACTTAACCTGATTTTCTTGTGCAAATGTAACAACCCCCCATCCTCATGTTCTACTAAAAGACAGTAGGCACACAATTCCTTTGGCCCTCTCAGTCTGTTTCACCATGCTTGGCTTCAGCAACACCCTGTTTCCATTCTGGGAAGCCATGTCTCCTGACAGCTAACCCTCACTTGGGTCTTAACCCTAATTTTCTCTTTGGACTGAAACATTTCCCTGTCCACATGGTGTACTAACTGGCAGTATGTTATACTCCGGTTGGCCTACTCCGTCTGTTTTACCAATCTAGGCTTCACCAAAACCCTGGTTACATCCTGGGAAGCCAAGTCTCCCCAACCCTAACCCTAATTTGAGTATCAACCCTCATTTCCTTTTTGGACTGAAACATACTGCGGTCCACAGAGTGTACCAAATGTAAGTATGGAAGACATCTTGATGCCCCACTCAGTCTGATTCAGCAAGTTAGGCTTCACCAAGGACCCGTTTCCAACCTGGGAAGCCACATCTCCCCAACCCTAACCCTAACTTGAGACTTAACCTGATTTTCTTGTGCAAATGTAACAACCCCCCATCCTCATGTTCTACTAAAAGACAGTAGGCACACAATTCCTTTTGCCCTCACAGTCTGTTTCACCATGCTTGGCTTCAGCAACACCCTGTTTCCATTCTGGGGATTCATGTCTCCTGACAGCTAACCCTAACTTGGGTCTTAACCCTAATTTTCTCTTTGGACTGTAACATTTCCCTGTCCACATGGTGTACTAACTGGCAGTATGTTATACTCCTGAATGCCTACTCCGTCTGTTTTACCAATCTAGGCTTCACCAAAACCCTGGTTACATCCTGGGAAGCCAAGTCTCCCCAACCCTAACCCTACTTTGAGTCTCAGGCCTCATTTCCTTTTTGGACTGAAACATACTGCGGTCCACAGAGTGTGCCAAATGTAAGTATGGAAGACATCTTGATGCCCCACTCAGTCTGATTCAGGAAGTTAAGCTTCACCAAGGACCCGTTTCCAACCTGGGAAGCCAAATGTCCCCAACCCTAACCCTAACTTGAGACTTAACCTGATTTTCTTGTGCAAATGTAACAACCCCCCATCCTCATGTTCTACTAAATGACAGTAGGCACACAATTCCTTTTGCCCTCTCAGTCTGTTTCACCATGCTTGGCTTCAGCAACACCCTGTTTCCATTCTGGGAAGCCATGTCTCCTGACAGCTAACCCTAACTTGGGTCTTAACCCTAAGTTTCTCTTTGGACTGAAACATTTCCCTGTCCACATGGTGTACTAACTGGCAGTATGTTATACTCCTGAATGCCTACTCAGTCTGTTTTACCAATCTAGGCTTCACCAAAACCCTGGTTACATCCTGGGAAACCAAGTCTCCCCAACCCTAACCCTAATTTGAGTCTCAACCCTATTTCCTTTTTGGACTGAAACATACTGCGGTCCACAGAGTGTGCCAAATGTAAGTATGGAAGACATCTTGATGTCCCACTCAGTCTGAATCAGGAAGTTAAGCTTCACCAAGGACCCGTTTCCAACCTGGGAAGCCACATCTCCCCAATCCTAACCCTAACTTGAGACTTAACCTGATTTTCTTGTTGAAATGTAACAACCCCCCATCCTCATGTTGTACTAAAAGACAGTAGGCACACAATTCCTTTGGCCCTCTCAGTCTGTTTCACCATGCTTGGCTTCAGCAACACCCTGTTTCCATTCTGGGAAGCCATGTCTCCTGACAGCTATCCCTAACTTGGGTCTTAACCCTAATTTTCTCTTTGGACTGAAATATTTCCCTGTCCACATGGTGTACTAACTGGCAGTATGTTATACTCCGGAAGGCCTACTCAGTCTGTTTTACCAATGTAGGCTCCGCCAAAACCCTGGTTACATCCTGGGAAGCCAAGTCTCCCCAACCCTAAACCTAATTTGAGTCTCAACCCTCATTTCCTTTTTGGACTGAAACATACTGCCATCCACAGAGTGTACCAAATGTAAGTATGGAAGACATCTTGATGCCCCACTCAGTCTGATTCAGCAAGCTAGGCTTCACCAAGGACCCGTTTCCAACCTGGGAAGCCACATCTCCCCAATCCTAACCCTAACTTGAGACTTAACCTGATTTTCTTGTGCAAATGTAACAACCCCCCATCCTCATGTTCTACTAAAAGACAGTAGGCACACAATTCCTTTGGCCCTCTCAGTCTGTTTCACCATGCTTGGCTTCAGCAACACCCTGTTTCCATTCTGGGAAGCCATGTCTCCTGACAGCTAACCCTAACTTGGGTCTTAACCCTAATTTTCTCTTTGGACTGTAACATTTCCCTGTCCACATGGTGTACTAACTGGCAGTATGTTATACTCCTGAATGCCTACTCCGTCTGTTTTACCAATCTAGGCTTCACCAAAACCCTGGTTACATCCTGGGAAGCCAAGTCTCCCCAACCCTAACCCTAATTTGAGTCTCAGGCCTCATTTCCTTTTGGGACTGAAACGTACTGCGGTCCACAGAGGGTACTAAATGTAAGTATGGAAGACATCTTGATGTCCCACTCAGTCTGATTCAGCAAGTTAGGCTTCACCAAGGACCCGTTTCCAACCTGGGAAGCCACATCTCCCCAACCCTAACCCTAACTTGAGACTTAACCTGATTTTCTTGTGCAAATGTAACAAACCCCCATCCTCATGTTCTACTAAAAGACAGTAGGCACACAATTCCTTTGGCCCTCTCAGTCTGTTTCACCATGCTTGGCTTCAGCAACACCCTGTTTCCATTCTGGGAAGCCATGTCTCCTGACCGATAACCCTCTCTTGGGTCTTACCCCTAATTTAATCTTTGGACTGAAACATTTCCCTGTCCACATGGTGTACTAACTGGCAGTATGTTATACTCCGGAAGGCCTACTCAGTCTGTTTTACCAATCTAGGCTTCACCAAAACCCTGGTTACATCCTGGGAAGCCAAGTCTCCCCAACCCTAACCCTAATTTAAGTATCAACCCTCATTTCCTTTTTGTACTGAAACATACTGCGGTCCACAGAGTGTACCAAATGTAAGTATGGAAGACATCTTGATGCCCCACTCAGTCTGATTCAGCAAGTTAGGCTTCACCAAGGACCCGTTTCCAACCTGGGAAGCCACTTCTCCCCAACCCTAACCCTAACTTGAGACTTAACCTGATTTTCTTGTGCAAATGTAACAACCCCCCATCCTCATGTTCTACTAAAAGACAGTAGGCACACAATTCCTTTTGCCCTCACAGTCTGTTTCACCATGCTTGGCTTCAGCAACACCCTGTTTCCAATCTGGGAATTCATGTCTCCTGACAGCTAACCCTAACTTGGGTCTTAACCCTAATTTTCTCTTTGGACTGAAACATTTCCCTGTCCACATGGTGTACTAACTGGCAGCATGTTATACTCCGGAAGGCCTACTCAGTCTGTTTTACCAATGTAGGCTCCGCCAAAACCCTGGTTACATCCTGGGAAGCCAAGTCTCCCCAACCCTAAACCTAATTTGAGTCTCAACCCTCATTTCCTTTTTGGACAGAAACATACTGCCATCCACAGAGTGTACCAAATGTAAGTATGGAAGACATCTTGATGCCCCACTCAGTCTGATTCAGCAAGCTAGGCTTCACCAAGGACCCGTTTCCAACCTGGGAAGCCACATCTCCCCAACCCTAACCCTAACTTGAGACTTTACCTGATTTTCTTGTGCAAATGTAACAACCCCCCATCCTCATGTTCTACTAAAAGACAGTAAGCACACAATTCCTTTGGCCCTCTCAGTCTGTTTCACCATGCTTGGCTTCAGCAACACCCTGTTTCCATTCTGGGAAGCCATGTCTCCTCACAGCTAACCCTAACTTGGGACTTAACCCTAATTTTCTCTTTGGACTGAAACATTTCCCTGTCCACATGGTGTACTAACAGGCAGTATGTTATACTCCGGTTGGCCTACTCCGTCTGTTTTACCAACCTAGGCTTCACCAAAACCCTGGTTACATCCTGGGAAGCCAAGTCTCCCCAACCCTAACCCTAATTTGAGTATCAACCCTCATTTCCTTTTTGGACTGAAACATACTGCGGTCCACAGAGTGTACCAAATGTAAGTATGGAAGACATCTTGATGCCCCACTCAGTCTGATTCAGCAAGTTAGGCTTCACCAAGGACCCGTTTCCAACCTGGGAAGCCACATCTCCCCAACCCTAACCCTAACTTGAGACTTAACCTGATTTCCTTGTGCAAATGTAACAACCCCCCATCCTCATGTTCTACTAAAAGACAGTAGGCACACAATTCCTTTTGCCCTCACAGTCTGTTTCACCATGCTTGGCTTCAGCAACACCCTGTTTCCATTCTGGGGATTCATGTCTCCTGACAGCTAACCCTAACTTGGGTCTTAACCCTAATTTTCTCTTTGGACTGAAACATTTCCCTGTCCACATGGTGTACTAACTGGCAGTATGTTATACTCCTGAATGCCTACTCCGTCTGTTTTACCAATCTAGGCTTCACCAAAACCCTGGTTACATCCTGGGAAGCCAAGTCTCCCCAACCCTAACCCTACTTTGAGTCTCAGGCCTCATTTCCTTTTGGGACTGAAACGTACTGCGGTCCACAGAGGGTACTAAATGTAAGTATGGAAGACATCTTGATGTCCCACTCAGTCTGATTCAGCAAGTTAGGCTTCACCAAGGACCCGTTTCCAACCTGGGAAGCCACATCTCCCCAACCCTAACCCTAACTTGAGACTTTACCTGATTTTCTTGTTGAAATGTAACAACCCCCCATCCTCATGTTCTACTAAAAGACAGTAGGCACACAATTCCTTTTGCCCTCTCAGTCTGTTTCACCATGCTTGGCTTCAGCAACACCCTGTTTCCATTCTGGGAAGCCATGTCTCCTGACAGCTAACCCTAACTTGGGACTTAACCCTAATTTTCTCTTTGGACTGAAACATTTCCCTGTCCACATGGTGTACTAACTGGCAGTATGTTATACTCCTGAATGACTACTCCGTCTGTTTTACCAATCTAGGCTTCACCAAAACCCTGGTTACATCCTGGGAAGCCAAGTCTCCCCAACCCTAAACCTAATTTGAGTCTCAACCCTCATTTCCTTTTTGGACTGAAACATACTGCGGTCCATAGAGTGTACCAAATGTCAGTATGGAAGACATCTTGATGCCCCACTCAGTCTGATTCAGGAAGTTAAGCTTCACCAAGGACCCGTTTCCAACCTGGGAAGCCACATCTCCCCAACCCTAACCCTAACTTGAGACTTAACCTGATTTTCTTGTGCAAATGTAACAACCCCCCATCCTCATGTTCTACTAAAAGACAGTAGGCACACAATTCCTTTGGCCCTCTCAGTCTGTTTCACCATGCTTGGCTTCAGCAACACCCTGTTTCCATTCTGGGAAGCCATGTCTCCTGACCGATAACCCTCTCTTGGGTCTTAACCCTAATTTTCTCTTTGGACTGAAACATTTCCCTGTCCACATGGTGTACTAACTGGCAGTATGTTATACTCCGGAAGGCCTACTCAGTCTGTTTTACCAATCTAGGCTTCACCAAAACCCTGGTTACATCCTGGGAAGCCAAGTCTCCCCAACCCTAACCCTAATTTGAGTCTCAGGCCTCATTTTCTTTTGGGACTGAAACATACCGCGGTCCACAGAGTGTACCAAATGTCAGTATGGAAGACATCTTGATGTCCCACTCAGTCTGATTCAACAAGCTAGGCTTCACCAACGACCCGTTTCCAACCTGGGAAGCCACATCTCCCCAACCCAACACTAACTTGAGACTTAACCTGATTTTCTTGTGCAAATGTAACAACCCCCCATCCACATGTTCTACTAAATGACAGTAGGCACAGAATTCCTTTGGCCCTCTCAGTCTGTTTCACAATGCTTGGCTTCAGCAACACCCTGTTTCCATTCTGGGAAGCCATGTCTCCTGACCGCTAACCCTCACTTGGGTCTTAACCCTAATTTTCTCTTTGGACTGAAACATTTCCCTGTCCACATGGTGTACTAACTGGCAGTATGTTATACTCCGGTTGGCCTACTCAGTCTGTTTTACCAATCTAGGCTTCGTCAAAACCCTGGTTACATCCTGGGAAGCCAAGTCTCCCCAACCCTAACCCTAATTTAAGTATCAACCCTCATTTCCTTTTTGTACTGAAACATACTGCGGTCCACAGAGTGTACCAAATGTAAGTATGGAAGACATCTTGATGCCCCACTCAGTCTGATTCAGCAAGTTAGGCTTCACCAAGGACCCGTTTCCAACCTGGGAAGCCACTTCTCCCCAACCCTAACCCTAACTTGAGACTTAACCTGATTTTCTTGTGCAAATGTAACAAACCCCCATCCTCATGTTCTACTAAAAGACAGTAGGCACACAATTCCTTTTGCCCTCACAGTCTGTTTCACCATGCTTGGCTTCAGCAACACCCTGTTTCCAATCTGGGAATTCATGTCTCCTGACAGCTAACCCTAACTTGGGTCTTAACCCTAATTTTCTCTTTGGACTGAAACATTTCCCTGTCCACATGGTGTACTAACTGGCAGTATGTTATACTCCTGAATGCCTACTCCGTCTGTTTTACCAATCTAGGCTTCACCAAAACCCTGGTTACATCCTGGGAAGCCAAGTCTCCCCAACCCTAACCGTACTTTGAGTCTCAGGCCTAATTTCCTTTTTGGACTGAAACATACCGCCGTCCACAGAGTGTACCAAATGTCAGTATGGAAGACATCTTGATGTCCCACTCAGTCTGATTCAGCAAGTTAGGCTTCACCAAGGACCCGTTTCCAACCTGGGAAGCCACATCTCCCCAACCCTAACCCTAACTTGAGACTTAACCTGATTTTCTTGTGCAAATGTAACAAACCCCCATCCTTATGTTGTACTAAAAGACAGTAGGCACACAATTCCTTTGGCCCTCTCAGTCTGTTTCACCATGCTTGGCTTCAGCAACACCCTGTTTCCATTCTGGGAAGCCATATCTCCTGACCGCTAACCCTAACTTGGGTCTTAACCCTAGTTTTTTCTTTGGACTGAAATATTTCCCTGTCCACATGGTGTACTAACTGGCAGTATGTTATACTCCGGAAGGCCTACTCAGTCTGTTTTACCAATCTAGGCTTCGCCAAAACCCTGGTTACATCCTGAGAAGCCAAGTCTCCCCAACCCTAACCCTAATTTGAGTCTCAACCGTCATTTCCTTTTTGGACTGAAACATACTGCCGTCCACAGAGTGTACCAAATGTAAGTATGGAAGACATCTTGATGCCCCACTCAGTCTGATTCAGCAAGCTAGGCTTCACCAAGGACCCGTTTCCAACCTGGGAAGCCACATCTTCCCAACCCTAACCCTAACTTGGGACTTAACCTGATTTTCTTGTGCAAATGTAACAACCCCCCATCCTCATGTTCTACTAAAAGACAGTAGGTACACAATTCCTTTGGCCCTCTCAGTCTGTTTCACCATGCTTGGCTTCAGCAACACCCTGTTTCCATTCTGGGAAGCCATGTCTCCTGACAGCTAACCCTAACTTGGGTCTTAACCCTAGTTTTTTCTTTGGCCTGAAATATTTCCCTGTCCACATGGTGTACTAACTCGCAGTATGTTATACTCCGGAAGGCCTACTCCGTCTGTTTTACCAATCTAGGCTTCGCCAAAACACTGATTACATCCTGGGAAGCCAAGTCTCCCCAACCCTAACCCTACTTTGAGTCCCAACCCTCATTTCCTTTTTGGACTGAAACATACTGCCGTCCACAGAGTGTACCAAATGTAAGTATGGAAAACATCTTGATGCCCCACTCAGTCTGATTCAGCAAGCTAGGCTTCACCAAGGACCCGTTTCGAACCTGGGAAGCCACATCTCCCCAACCCCAACCCTAACTTGAGACTTAACCGGATTCTCTTGTGGAAATGTAACAACCCCCCATCCTCATGTTCTACTAAAAGACAGTAGGTACACAATTCCTTTGGCCCTCTCAGTCTGTTTCACCATGCTTGGCTTCAGCAACACCCTGTTTCCATTCTGGAAAGCCATGTCTCCTGACAGCTAACCCTAACTTGGGTCTTAACCCTAATTTTCTCTTTGGACTGAAACATTTCCCTGTCCACATGGTGTACTAACTGGCAGTATGTTATACTCCTGAATGCCTACTCAGTCTGTTTTACCAATCTAGGCTTCACCAAAACCCTGGTTACATCCTGGGAAGCCAAGTCTCCCCAACCCTAACCCTAATTTGAGTCTCAACCCTCATTTCCTTTTTGGACTGAAACATACTGCGGTCCACAGAGTGTGCCAAATGTAAGTATGGAAGACATCTTGATGCCCCACTCAGTCTGATTCAGGAAGTTAAGCTTCACCAAGGACCCGTTTCCAACCTGGGAAGCCAAATGTCCCCAACCCTAACCCTAACTTGAGACTTAACCTGATTTTCTTGTGCAAATGTAACAACCCCCCATCCTCATGTTGTACTAAATGACAGTAGGCACACAATTCCTTTTGCCCTCTCAGTCTGTTTCACCATGCTTGGCTTCAGCAACACCCTGTTTCCATTCTGGGAAGCCATGTCTCCTGACAGCTAACCCTAACTTGGGTCTTAACCCTAAGTTTCTCTTTGGACTGAAACATTTCCCTGTCCACATGGTGTACTAACTGGCAGTATGTTATACTCCTGAATGCCTACTCAGTCTCTTTTACCAATCTAGGCTTCACCAAAACCCTGGTTACATCCTGGGAAACCAAGTCTCCCCAACCCTAACCCTAATTTGAGTCTCAACCCTCATTTCCTTTTTGGACTGAAACATACTGCGGTCCACAGAGTGTGCCAAATGTAAGTATGGAAGACATCTTGATGCCCCACTCAGTCTGAATCAGGAAGTTAAGCTTCACCAAGGACCCGTTTCCAACCTGGGAAGCCACATCTCCCCAATCCTAACCCTAACTTGAGACTTAACCTGATTTTCTTGTTGAAATGTAACAACCCCCCATCCTCATGTTGTACTAAAAGACAGTAGGCACAGAATTCCTTTGGCCCTCTCAGTCTGTTTCACCATGCTTGGCTTCAGCAACACCCTGTTTCCATTCTGGGAAGCCATGTCTCCTGACAGCTATCCCTAACTTGGGTCTTAACCCTAATTTTCTCTTTGGACTGAAATATTTCCCTGTCCACATGGTGTACTAACTGGCAGTATGTTATACTCCGGAAGGCCTACTCAGTCTGTTTTACCAATGTAGGCTCCGCCAAAACCCTGGTTACATCCTGGGAAGCCAAGTCTCCCCAACCCTAAACCTAATTTGAGTCTCAACCCTCATTTCCTTTTTGGACTGAAACATACTGCGGTCCATAGAGTGTACCAAATGTCAGTATGGAAGACATCTTGATGCCCCACTCAGTCTGATTCAGGAAGTTAAGCTTCACCAAGGACGCGTTTCTAACCTGGGAAGCCACATCTCCCCAACCCTAACCCTAACTTGAGACTTAACCTGATTTTCTTGTGCAAATGTAACAACCCCCCATCCTCATGTTCTACTAAATGACAGTAGGCACAGAATTCCTTTGGCCCTCTCAGTCTGTTTCACAATGCTTGGCTTCAGCAACACCCTGTTTCCATTCTGGGAAGCCATGTCTCCTGACCGCTAACCCTCACTTGGGTCTTAACCCTAATTTTCTCTTTGGACTGAAACATTTCCCTGTCCACATGGTGTACTAACTGGCAGTATGTTATACTCCGGTTGGCCTACTCAGTCTGTTTTACCAATCTAGGCTTCGTCAAAACCCTGGTTACATCCTGGGAAGCCAAGTCTCCCCAACCCTAACCCTAATTTAAGTATCAACCCTCATTTCCTTTTTGTACTGAAACATACTGCGGTCCACAGAGTGTACCAAATGTAAGTATGGAAGACATCTTGATGCCCCACTCAGTCTGATTCAGCAAGTTAGGCTTCACCAAGGACCCGTTTCCAACCTGGGAAGCCACTTCTCCCCAACCCTAACCCTAACTTGAGACTTAACCTGATTTTCTTGTGCAAATGTAACAAACCCCCATCCTCATGTTCTACTAAAAGACAGTAGGCACACAATTCCTTTTGCCCTCACAGTCTGTTTCACCATGCTTGGCTTCAGCAACACCCTGTTTCCAATCTGGGAATTCATGTCTCCTGACAGCTAACCCTAACTTGGGTCTTAACCCTAATTTTCTCTTTGGACTGAAACATTTCCCTGTCCACATGGTGTACTAACTGGCAGTATGTTATACTCCGGAAGGCCTACTCAGTCTGTTTTACCAATGTAGGCTCCGCCAAAACCCTGGTTACATCCTGGGAAGCCAAGTCTCCCCAACCCTAAACCTAATTTGAGTCTCAACCCTCATTTCCTTTTTGGACAGAAACATACTGCCATCCACAGAGTGTACCAAATGTAAGTATGGAAGACATCTTGATGCCCCACTCAGTCTGATTCAGCAAGCTAGGCTTCACCAAGGACCCGTTTCCAACCTGGGAAGCCACATCTCCCCAATCCTAACCCTAACTTGAGACTTAACCTGATTTTCTTGTGCAAATGTAACAACCCCCCATCCTCATGTTCTACTAAAAGACAGTAGGCACACAATTCCTTTGGCCCTCTCAGTCTGTTTCACCATGCTTGGCTTCAGCAACACCCTGTTTCCATTCTGGGAAGCCATGTCTCCTGACAGCTAACCCTCACTTGGGTCTTAACCCTAATTTTCTCTTTGGACTGAAACATTTCCCTGTCCACATGGTGTACTAACTGGCAGTATGTTATACTCCGGTTGGCCTACTCCGTCTGTTTTACCAATCTAGGCTTCACCAAAACCCTGGTTACATCCTGGGAAGCCAAGTCTCCCCAACCCTAACCCTAATTTGAGTATCAACCCTCATTTCCTTTTTGGACTGAAACATACTGCGGTCCACAGAGTGTACCAAATGTAAGTATGGAAGACATCTTGATGCCCCACTCAGTCTGATTCAGCAAGTTAGGCTTCACCAAGGACCCGTTTCCAACCTGGGAAGCCACATCTCCCCAACCCTAACCCTAACTTGAGACTTAACCTGATTTTCTTGTGCAAATGTAACAACCCCCCATCCTCATGTTCTACTAAAAGACAGTAGGCACACAATTCCTTTTGCCCTCACAGTCTGTTTCACCATGCTTGGCTTCAGCAACACCCTGTTTCCATTCTGGGGATTCATGTCTCCTGACAGCTAACCCTAACTTGGGTCTTAACCCTAATTTTCTCTTTGGACTGTAACATTTCCCTGTCCACATGGTGTACTAACTGGCAGTATGTTATACTCCTGAATGCCTACTCCGTCTGTTTTACCAATCTAGGCTTCACCAAAACCCTGGTTACATCCTGGGAAGCCAAGTCTCCCCAACCCTAACCCTACTTTGAGTCTCAGGCCTCATTTCCTTTTTGGACTGAAACATACTGCGGTCCACAGAGTGTGCCAAATGTAAGTATGGAAGACATCTTGATGCCCCACTCAGTCTGATTCAGGAAGTTAAGCTTCACCAAGGACCCGTTTCCAACCTGGGAAGCCAAATGTCCCCAACCCTAACCCTAACTTGAGACTTAACCTGATTTTCTTGTGCAAATGTAACAACCCCCCATCTTCATGTTCTACTAAATGACAGTAGGCACACAATTCCTTTTGCCCTCTCAGTCTGTTTCACCATGCTTGGCTTCAGCAACACCCTGTTTCCATTCTGGGAAGCCATGTCTCCTGACAGCTAACCCTAACTTGGGTCTTAACCCTAAGTTTCTCTTTGGACTGAAACATTTCCCTGTCCACATGGTGTACTAACTGGCAGTATGTTATACTCCTGAATGCCTACTCAGTCTGTTTTACCAATGTAGGCTCCGCCAAAACCCTGGTTACATCCTGGGAAGCCAAGTCTCCCCAACCCTAAACCTAATTTGAGTCTCAACCCTCATTTCCTTTTTGGACAGAAACATACTGCCATCCACAGAGTGTACCAAATGTAAGTATGGAAGACATCTTGATGCCCCACTCAGTCTGATTCAGCAAGCTAGGCTTCACCAAGGACCCGTTTCCAACCTGGGAAGCCACATCTCCCCAATCCTAACCCTAACTTGAGACTTAACCTGATTTTCTTGTGCAAATGTAACAACCCCCCATCCTCATGTTCTACTAAAAGACAGTAGGCACACAATTCCTTTGGCCCTCTCAGTCTGTTTCACCATGCTTGGCTTCAGCAACACCCTGTTTCCATTCTGGGAAGCCATGTCTCCTGACAGCTAACCCTCACTTGGGTCTTAACCCTAATTTTCTCTTTGGACTGAAACATTTCCCTGTCCACATGGTGTACTAACTGGCAGTATGTTATACTCCGGTTGGCCTACTCCGTCTGTTTTACCAATCTAGGCTTCACCAAAACCCTGGTTACATCCTGGGAAGCCAAGTCTCCCCAACCCTAACCCTAATTTGAGTATCAACCCTCATTTCCTTTTTGGACTGAAACATACTGCGGTCCACAGAGTGTACCAAATGTAAGTATGGAAGACATCTTGATGCCCCACTCAGTCTGATTCAGCAAGTTAGGCTTCACCAAGGACCCGTTTCCAACCTGGGAAGCCACATCTCCCCAACCCTAACCCTAACTTGAGACTTAACCTGATTTTCTTGTGCAAATGTAACAACCCCCCATCCTCATGTTCTACTAAAAGACAGTAGGCACACAATTCCTTTTGCCCTCACAGTCTGTTTCACCATGCTTGGCTTCAGCAACACCCTGTTTCCATTCTGGGGATTCATGTCTCCTGACAGCTAACCCTAACTTGGGTCTTAACCCTAATTTTCTCTTTGGACTGTAACATTTCCCTGTCCACATGGTGTACTAACTGGCAGTATGTTATACTCCTGAATGCCTACTCCGTCTGTTTTACCAATCTAGGCTTCACCAAAACCCTGGTTACATCCTGGGAAGCCAAGTCTCCCCAACCCTAACCCTACTTTGAGTCTCAGGCCTCATTTCCTTTTTGGACTGAAACATACTGCGGTCCACAGAGTGTGCCAAATGTAAGAATGGAAGACATCTTGATGCCCCACTCAGTCTGATTCAGGAAGTTAAGCTTCACCAAGGACCCGTTTCCAACCTGGGAAGCCAAATGTCCCCAACCCTAACCCTAACTTGAGACTTAACCTGATTTTCTTGTGCAAATGTAACAACCCCCCATCCTCATGTTCTACTAAATGACAGTAGGCACACAATTCCTTTTGCCCTCTCAGTCTGTTTCACCATGCTTGGCTTCAGCAACACCCTGTTTCCATTCTGGGAAGCCATGTCTCCTGACAGCTAACCCTAACTTGGGTCTTAACCCTAAGTTTCTCTTTGGACTGAAACATTTCCCTGTCCACATGGTGTACTAACTGGCAGTATGTTATACTCCTGAATGCCTACTCAGTCTGTTTTACCAATCTAGGCTTCACCAAAACCCTGGTTACATCCTGGGAAACCAAGTCTCCCCAACCCTAACCCTAATTTGAGTCTCAACCCTCATTTCCTTTTTGGACTGAAACATA
The DNA here is from genome assembly GCF_057233095.1 of Heloderma suspectum. Classification (NCBI taxonomy): domain Eukaryota; kingdom Metazoa; phylum Chordata; class Lepidosauria; order Squamata; family Helodermatidae; genus Heloderma; species Heloderma suspectum. The sequence goes on from NC_139461.1 coordinate 150,667,584, forward strand.
CTGCGGTCCACAGAGTGTGCCAAATGTAAGTATGGAAGACATCTTGATGTCCCACTCAGTCTGAATCAGGAAGTTAAGCTTCACCAAGGACCCGTTTCCAACCTGGGAAGCCACATCTCCCCAATCCTAACCCTAACTTGAGACTTAACCTGCTTTTCTTGTTGAAATGTAACAACCCCCCATCCTCATGTTGTACTAAAAGACAGTAGGCACACAATTCCTTTGGCCCTCTCAGTCTGTTTCACCATGCTTGGCTTCAGCAACACCCTGTTTCCATTCTGGGAAGCCATGTCTCCTGACAGCTATCCCTAACTTGGGTCTTAACCCTAATTTTCTCTTTGGACTGAAATATTTCCCTGTCCACATGGTGTACTAACTGGCAGTATGTTATACGCCGGAAGGCCTACTCAGTCTGTTTTACCAATGTAGGCTCCGCCAAAACCCTGGTTACATCCTGGGAAGCCAAGTCTCCCCAACCCTAAACCTAATTTGAGTCTCAACCCTCATTTCCTTTTTGGACTGAAACATACTGCCATCCACAGAGTGTACCAAATGTAAGTATGGAAGACATCTTGATGCCCCACTCAGTCTGATTCAGCAAGCTAGGCTTCACCAAGGACCCGTTTCCAACCTGGGAAGCCACATCTCCCCAATCCTAACCCTAACTTGAGACTTAACCTGATTTTCTTGTGCAAATGTAACAACCCCCCATCCTCATGTTCTCCTAAAAGACAGTAGGCACACAATTCCTTTGGCCCTCTCAGTCTGTTTCACCATGCTTGGCTTCAGCAACACCCTGTTTCCATTCTGGGAAGCCATGTCTCCTGACAGCTAACCCTCACTTGGGTCTTAACCCTAATTTTCTCTTTGGACTGAAACATTTCCCTGTCCACATGGTGTACTAACTGGCAGTATGTTATACTCCTGAATGCCTACTCCGTCTGTTTTACCAATCTAGGCTTCACCAAAACCCTGGTTACATCCTGGGAAGCCAAGTGTCCAAAACCCTAACCCTAATTTGAGTCTCAGGCCTCATTTCCTTTTGGGACTGAAACGTACTGCGGTCCACAGAGGGTACTAAATGTAAGTATGGAAGACATCTTGATGTCCCACTCAGTCTGATTCAGCAAGTTAGGCTTCACCAAGGACCCGTTTCCAACCTGGGAAGCCACATCTCCCCAACCCTAACCCTAACTTGAGACTTAACCTGATTTTCTTGTGCAAATGTAACAACCCCCCATCCTCATGTTCTACTAAAAGACAGTAGGCACACAATTCCTTTGGCCCTCTCAGTCTGTTTCACCATGCTTGGCTTCAGCAACACCCTGTTTCCATTCTGGGAAGCCATGTCTCCTGACCGATAACCCTCTCTTGGGTCTTACCCCTAATTTTCTCTTTGGACTGAAACATTTCCCTGTCCACATGGTGTACTAACTGGCAGTATGTTATACTCCGGAAGGCCTACTCAGTCTGTTTTACCAATCTAGGCTTCACCAAAACCCTGGTTACATCCTGGGAAGCCAAGTCTCCCCAACCCTAACCCTAATTTGAGTCTCAGGCCTCATTTTCTTTTGGGACTGAAACATACCGCGGTCCACAGAGTGTACCAAATGTCAGTATGGAAGACATCTTGATGTCCCACTCAGTCTGATTCAGCAAGCTAGGCTTCACCAACGACCCGTTTCCAACCTGGGAAGCCACATCTCCCCAACCCTAACCCTAACTTGAGACTTAACCTGATTTTCTTGTGCAAATGTAACAACCCCCCATCCACATGTTCTACTAAATGACAGTAGGCACAGAATTCCTTTGGCCCTCTCAGTCTGTTTCACCATGCTTGGCTTCAGCAACACCCTGTTTCCATTCTGGGAAGCCATGTCTCCTGACAGCTATCCCTAACTTGGGTCTTAACCCTAATTTTCTCTTTGGACTGAAATATTTCCCTGTCCACATGGTGTACTAACTGGCAGTATGTTATACTCCGGAAGGCCTACTCCGTCTGTTTTACCAATCTAGGCTTCACCAAAACCCTGGTTACATCCTGGGAAGCCAAGTCTCCCCAACCCTAACCCTACTTTGAGTCTCAGGCCTCATTTCCTTTTGGGACTGAAACGTACTGCGGTCCACAGAGTGTACCAAATGTAAGTATGGAAGACATCTTGATGCCCCACTCAGTCTGATTCAGCAAGTTAGGCTTCACCAAGGACCCGTTTCCAACCTGGGAAGCCACATCTCCCCAACCCTAACCCTAACTTGAGACTTAACCTGATTTTCTTGTGCAAATGTAACAACCCCCCATCCTCATGTTCTACTAAAAGACAGTAGGCACACAATTCCTTTTGCCCTCACAGTCTGTTTCACCATGCTTGGCTTCAGCAACACCCTGTTTCCATTCTGGGGATTCATGTCTCCTGACAGCTAACCCTAACTTGGGTCTTAACCCTAATTTTCTCTTTGGACTGAAACATTTCCCTGTCCACATGGTGTACTAACTGGCAGTATGTTATACTCCGGAAGGCCTACTCAGTCTGTTTTACCAATCTAGGCTTCACCAAAACCCTGGTTACATCCTGGGAAGCCAAGTCTCCCCAACCCTAACCCTAATTTGAGTCTCAGGCCTCATTTTCTTTTGGGACTGAAACATACCGCGGTCCACAGAGTGTACCAAATGTCAGTATGGAAGACATCTTGATGTCCCACTCAGTCTGATTCAACAAGCTAGGCTTCACCAACGACCCGTTTCCAACCTGGGAAGCCACATCTCCCCAACCCAACCCTATCTTGAGACTTAACCTGATTTTCTTGTGCAAATGTAACAACCCCCCATCCACATGTTCTACTAAATGACAGTAGGCACAGAATTCCTTTGGCCCTCTCAGTCTGTTTCACCATGCTTGGCTTCAGCAACACCCTGTTTCCATTCTGGGAAGCCATGTCTCCTGACCGCTAACCCTCACTTGGGTCTTAACCCTAATTTTCTCTTTGGACTGAAACATTTCCCTGTCCACATGGTGTACTAACTGGCAGTATGTTATACTCCGGTTGGCCTACTCAGTCTGTTTTACCAATCTAGGCTTCACCAAAACCCTGGTTACATCCTGGGAAGCCAAGTCTCCCCAACCCTAACCCTAATTTAAGTATCAACCCTCATTTCCTTTTTGTACTGAAACATACTGCGGTCCACAGAGTGTACCAAATGTAAGTATGGAAGACATCTTGATGCCCCACTCAGTCTGATTCAGCAAGTTAGGCTTCACCAAGGACCCGTTTCCAACCTGGGAAGCCACTTCTCCCCAACCCTAACCCTAACTTGAGACTTAACCTGATTTTCTTGTGCAAATGTAACAACCCCCCATCCTCATGTTCTACTAAAAGACAGTAGGCACACAATTCCTTTTGCCCTCACAGTCTGTTTCACCATGCTTGGCTTCAGCAACACCCTGTTTCCAATCTGGGAATTCATGTCTCCTGACAGCTAACCCTAACTTGGGTCTTAACCCTAATTTTCTCTTTGGACTGAAACATTTCCCTGTCCACATGGTGTACTAACTGGCAGCATGTTATACTCCGGAAGGCCTACTCAGTCTGTTTTACCAATGTAGGCTCCGCCAAAACCCTGGTTACATCCTGGGAAGCCAAGTCTCCCCAACCCTAAACCTAATTTGAGTCTCAACCCTCATTTCCTTTTTGGACAGAAACATACTGCCATCCACAGAGTGTACCAAATGTAAGTATGGAAGACATCTTGATGCCCCACTCAGTCTGATTCAGCAAGCTAGGCTTCACCAAGGACCCGTTTCCAACCTGGGAAGCCACATCTCCCCAACCCTAACCCTAACTTGAGACTTTACCTGATTTTCTTGTGCAAATGTAACAACCCCCCATCCTCATGTTCTACTAAAAGACAGTAAGCACACAATTCCTTTGGCCCTCTCAGTCTGTTTCACCATGCTTGGCTTCAGCAACACCCTGTTTCCATTCTGGGAAGCCATGTCTCCTCACAGCTAACCCTAACTTGGGACTTAACCCTAATTTTCTCTTTGGACTGAAACATTTCCCTGTCCACATGGTGTACTAACAGGCAGTATGTTATACTCCGGTTGGCCTACTCCGTCTGTTTTACCAACCTAGGCTTCACCAAAACCCTGGTTACATCCTGGGAAGCCAAGTCTCCCCAACCCTAACCCTAATTTGAGTATCAACCCTCATTTCCTTTTTGGACTGAAACATACTGCGGTCCACAGAGTGTACCAAATGTAAGTATGGAAGACATCTTGATGCCCCACTCAGTCTGATTCAGCAAGTTAGGCTTCACCAAGGACCCGTTTCCAACCTGGGAAGCCACATCTCCCCAACCCTAACCCTAACTTGAGACTTAACCTGATTTCCTTGTGCAAATGTAACAACCCCCCATCCTCATGTTCTACTAAAAGACAGTAGGCACACAATTCCTTTTGCCCTCACAGTCTGTTTCACCATGCTTGGCTTCAGCAACACCCTGTTTCCATTCTGGGGATTCATGTCTCCTGACAGCTAACCCTAACTTGGGTCTTAACCCTAATTTTCTCTTTGGACTGAAACATTTCCCTGTCCACATGGTGTACTAACTGGCAGTATGTTATACTCCTGAATGCCTACTCCGTCTGTTTTACCAATCTAGGCTTCACCAAAACCCTGGTTACATCCTGGGAAGCCAAGTCTCCCCAACCCTAACCCTACTTTGAGTCTCAGGCCTCATTTCCTTTTGGGACTGAAACGTACTGCGGTCCACAGAGGGTACTAAATGTAAGTATGGAAGACATCTTGATGTCCCACTCAGTCTGATTCAGCAAGTTAGGCTTCACCAAGGACCCGTTTCCAACCTGGGAAGCCACATCTCCCCAACCCTAACCCTAACTTGAGACTTTACCTGATTTTCTTGTTGAAATGTAACAACCCCCCATCCTCATGTTCTACTAAAAGACAGTAGGCACACAATTCCTTTTGCCCTCTCAGTCTGTTTCACCATGCTTGGCTTCAGCAACACCCTGTTTCCATTCTGGGAAGCCATGTCTCCTGACAGCTAACCCTAACTTGGGACTTAACCCTAATTTTCTCTTTGGACTGAAACATTTCCCTGTCCACATGGTGTACTAACTGGCAGTATGTTATACTCCTGAATGACTACTCCGTCTGTTTTACCAATCTAGGCTTCACCAAAACCCTGGTTACATCCTGGGAAGCCAAGTCTCCCCAACCCTAAACCTAATTTGAGTCTCAACCCTCATTTCCTTTTTGGACTGAAACATACTGCGGTCCATAGAGTGTACCAAATGTCAGTATGGAAGACATCTTGATGCCCCACTCAGTCTGATTCAGGAAGTTAAGCTTCACCAAGGACCCGTTTCCAACCTGGGAAGCCACATCTCCCCAACCCTAACCCTAACTTGAGACTTAACCTGATTTTCTTGTGCAAATGTAACAACCCCCCATCCTCATGTTCTACTAAAAGACAGTAGGCACACAATTCCTTTGGCCCTCTCAGTCTGTTTCACCATGCTTGGCTTCAGCAACACCCTGTTTCCATTCTGGGAAGCCATGTCTCCTGACCGATAACCCTCTCTTGGGTCTTAACCCTAATTTTCTCTTTGGACTGAAACATTTCCCTGTCCACATGGTGTACTAACTGGCAGTATGTTATACTCCGGAAGGCCTACTCAGTCTGTTTTACCAATCTAGGCTTCACCAAAACCCTGGTTACATCCTGGGAAGCCAAGTCTCCCCAACCCTAACCCTAATTTGAGTCTCAGGCCTCATTTTCTTTTGGGACTGAAACATACCGCGGTCCACAGAGTGTACCAAATGTCAGTATGGAAGACATCTTGATGTCCCACTCAGTCTGATTCAACAAGCTAGGCTTCACCAACGACCCGTTTCCAACCTGGGAAGCCACATCTCCCCAACCCAACACTAACTTGAGACTTAACCTGATTTTCTTGTGCAAATGTAACAACCCCCCATCCACATGTTCTACTAAATGACAGTAGGCACAGAATTCCTTTGGCCCTCTCAGTCTGTTTCACAATGCTTGGCTTCAGCAACACCCTGTTTCCATTCTGGGAAGCCATGTCTCCTGACCGCTAACCCTCACTTGGGTCTTAACCCTAATTTTCTCTTTGGACTGAAACATTTCCCTGTCCACATGGTGTACTAACTGGCAGTATGTTATACTCCGGTTGGCCTACTCAGTCTGTTTTACCAATCTAGGCTTCGTCAAAACCCTGGTTACATCCTGGGAAGCCAAGTCTCCCCAACCCTAACCCTAATTTAAGTATCAACCCTCATTTCCTTTTTGTACTGAAACATACTGCGGTCCACAGAGTGTACCAAATGTAAGTATGGAAGACATCTTGATGCCCCACTCAGTCTGATTCAGCAAGTTAGGCTTCACCAAGGACCCGTTTCCAACCTGGGAAGCCACTTCTCCCCAACCCTAACCCTAACTTGAGACTTAACCTGATTTTCTTGTGCAAATGTAACAAACCCCCATCCTCATGTTCTACTAAAAGACAGTAGGCACACAATTCCTTTTGCCCTCACAGTCTGTTTCACCATGCTTGGCTTCAGCAACACCCTGTTTCCAATCTGGGAATTCATGTCTCCTGACAGCTAACCCTAACTTGGGTCTTAACCCTAATTTTCTCTTTGGACTGAAACATTTCCCTGTCCACATGGTGTACTAACTGGCAGTATGTTATACTCCTGAATGCCTACTCCGTCTGTTTTACCAATCTAGGCTTCACCAAAACCCTGGTTACATCCTGGGAAGCCAAGTCTCCCCAACCCTAACCGTACTTTGAGTCTCAGGCCTAATTTCCTTTTTGGACTGAAACATACCGCCGTCCACAGAGTGTACCAAATGTCAGTATGGAAGACATCTTGATGTCCCACTCAGTCTGATTCAGCAAGTTAGGCTTCACCAAGGACCCGTTTCCAACCTGGGAAGCCACATCTCCCCAACCCTAACCCTAACTTGAGACTTAACCTGATTTTCTTGTGCAAATGTAACAAACCCCCATCCTTATGTTGTACTAAAAGACAGTAGGCACACAATTCCTTTGGCCCTCTCAGTCTGTTTCACCATGCTTGGCTTCAGCAACACCCTGTTTCCATTCTGGGAAGCCATATCTCCTGACCGCTAACCCTAACTTGGGTCTTAACCCTAGTTTTTTCTTTGGACTGAAATATTTCCCTGTCCACATGGTGTACTAACTGGCAGTATGTTATACTCCGGAAGGCCTACTCAGTCTGTTTTACCAATCTAGGCTTCGCCAAAACCCTGGTTACATCCTGAGAAGCCAAGTCTCCCCAACCCTAACCCTAATTTGAGTCTCAACCGTCATTTCCTTTTTGGACTGAAACATACTGCCGTCCACAGAGTGTACCAAATGTAAGTATGGAAGACATCTTGATGCCCCACTCAGTCTGATTCAGCAAGCTAGGCTTCACCAAGGACCCGTTTCCAACCTGGGAAGCCACATCTTCCCAACCCTAACCCTAACTTGGGACTTAACCTGATTTTCTTGTGCAAATGTAACAACCCCCCATCCTCATGTTCTACTAAAAGACAGTAGGTACACAATTCCTTTGGCCCTCTCAGTCTGTTTCACCATGCTTGGCTTCAGCAACACCCTGTTTCCATTCTGGGAAGCCATGTCTCCTGACAGCTAACCCTAACTTGGGTCTTAACCCTAGTTTTTTCTTTGGCCTGAAATATTTCCCTGTCCACATGGTGTACTAACTCGCAGTATGTTATACTCCGGAAGGCCTACTCCGTCTGTTTTACCAATCTAGGCTTCGCCAAAACACTGATTACATCCTGGGAAGCCAAGTCTCCCCAACCCTAACCCTACTTTGAGTCCCAACCCTCATTTCCTTTTTGGACTGAAACATACTGCCGTCCACAGAGTGTACCAAATGTAAGTATGGAAAACATCTTGATGCCCCACTCAGTCTGATTCAGCAAGCTAGGCTTCACCAAGGACCCGTTTCGAACCTGGGAAGCCACATCTCCCCAACCCCAACCCTAACTTGAGACTTAACCGGATTCTCTTGTGGAAATGTAACAACCCCCCATCCTCATGTTCTACTAAAAGACAGTAGGTACACAATTCCTTTGGCCCTCTCAGTCTGTTTCACCATGCTTGGCTTCAGCAACACCCTGTTTCCATTCTGGAAAGCCATGTCTCCTGACAGCTAACCCTAACTTGGGTCTTAACCCTAATTTTCTCTTTGGACTGAAACATTTCCCTGTCCACATGGTGTACTAACTGGCAGTATGTTATACTCCTGAATGCCTACTCAGTCTGTTTTACCAATCTAGGCTTCACCAAAACCCTGGTTACATCCTGGGAAGCCAAGTCTCCCCAACCCTAACCCTAATTTGAGTCTCAACCCTCATTTCCTTTTTGGACTGAAACATACTGCGGTCCACAGAGTGTGCCAAATGTAAGTATGGAAGACATCTTGATGCCCCACTCAGTCTGATTCAGGAAGTTAAGCTTCACCAAGGACCCGTTTCCAACCTGGGAAGCCAAATGTCCCCAACCCTAACCCTAACTTGAGACTTAACCTGATTTTCTTGTGCAAATGTAACAACCCCCCATCCTCATGTTGTACTAAATGACAGTAGGCACACAATTCCTTTTGCCCTCTCAGTCTGTTTCACCATGCTTGGCTTCAGCAACACCCTGTTTCCATTCTGGGAAGCCATGTCTCCTGACAGCTAACCCTAACTTGGGTCTTAACCCTAAGTTTCTCTTTGGACTGAAACATTTCCCTGTCCACATGGTGTACTAACTGGCAGTATGTTATACTCCTGAATGCCTACTCAGTCTCTTTTACCAATCTAGGCTTCACCAAAACCCTGGTTACATCCTGGGAAACCAAGTCTCCCCAACCCTAACCCTAATTTGAGTCTCAACCCTCATTTCCTTTTTGGACTGAAACATACTGCGGTCCACAGAGTGTGCCAAATGTAAGTATGGAAGACATCTTGATGCCCCACTCAGTCTGAATCAGGAAGTTAAGCTTCACCAAGGACCCGTTTCCAACCTGGGAAGCCACATCTCCCCAATCCTAACCCTAACTTGAGACTTAACCTGATTTTCTTGTTGAAATGTAACAACCCCCCATCCTCATGTTGTACTAAAAGACAGTAGGCACAGAATTCCTTTGGCCCTCTCAGTCTGTTTCACCATGCTTGGCTTCAGCAACACCCTGTTTCCATTCTGGGAAGCCATGTCTCCTGACAGCTATCCCTAACTTGGGTCTTAACCCTAATTTTCTCTTTGGACTGAAATATTTCCCTGTCCACATGGTGTACTAACTGGCAGTATGTTATACTCCGGAAGGCCTACTCAGTCTGTTTTACCAATGTAGGCTCCGCCAAAACCCTGGTTACATCCTGGGAAGCCAAGTCTCCCCAACCCTAAACCTAATTTGAGTCTCAACCCTCATTTCCTTTTTGGACTGAAACATACTGCGGTCCATAGAGTGTACCAAATGTCAGTATGGAAGACATCTTGATGCCCCACTCAGTCTGATTCAGGAAGTTAAGCTTCACCAAGGACGCGTTTCTAACCTGGGAAGCCACATCTCCCCAACCCTAACCCTAACTTGAGACTTAACCTGATTTTCTTGTGCAAATGTAACAACCCCCCATCCTCATGTTCTACTAAATGACAGTAGGCACAGAATTCCTTTGGCCCTCTCAGTCTGTTTCACAATGCTTGGCTTCAGCAACACCCTGTTTCCATTCTGGGAAGCCATGTCTCCTGACCGCTAACCCTCACTTGGGTCTTAACCCTAATTTTCTCTTTGGACTGAAACATTTCCCTGTCCACATGGTGTACTAACTGGCAGTATGTTATACTCCGGTTGGCCTACTCAGTCTGTTTTACCAATCTAGGCTTCGTCAAAACCCTGGTTACATCCTGGGAAGCCAAGTCTCCCCAACCCTAACCCTAATTTAAGTATCAACCCTCATTTCCTTTTTGTACTGAAACATACTGCGGTCCACAGAGTGTACCAAATGTAAGTATGGAAGACATCTTGATGCCCCACTCAGTCTGATTCAGCAAGTTAGGCTTCACCAAGGACCCGTTTCCAACCTGGGAAGCCACTTCTCCCCAACCCTAACCCTAACTTGAGACTTAACCTGATTTTCTTGTGCAAATGTAACAAACCCCCATCCTCATGTTCTACTAAAAGACAGTAGGCACACAATTCCTTTTGCCCTCACAGTCTGTTTCACCATGCTTGGCTTCAGCAACACCCTGTTTCCAATCTGGGAATTCATGTCTCCTGACAGCTAACCCTAACTTGGGTCTTAACCCTAATTTTCTCTTTGGACTGAAACATTTCCCTGTCCACATGGTGTACTAACTGGCAGTATGTTATACTCCGGAAGGCCTACTCAGTCTGTTTTACCAATGTAGGCTCCGCCAAAACCCTGGTTACATCCTGGGAAGCCAAGTCTCCCCAACCCTAAACCTAATTTGAGTCTCAACCCTCATTTCCTTTTTGGACAGAAACATACTGCCATCCACAGAGTGTACCAAATGTAAGTATGGAAGACATCTTGATGCCCCACTCAGTCTGATTCAGCAAGCTAGGCTTCACCAAGGACCCGTTTCCAACCTGGGAAGCCACATCTCCCCAATCCTAACCCTAACTTGAGACTTAACCTGATTTTCTTGTGCAAATGTAACAACCCCCCATCCTCATGTTCTACTAAAAGACAGTAGGCACACAATTCCTTTGGCCCTCTCAGTCTGTTTCACCATGCTTGGCTTCAGCAACACCCTGTTTCCATTCTGGGAAGCCATGTCTCCTGACAGCTAACCCTCACTTGGGTCTTAACCCTAATTTTCTCTTTGGACTGAAACATTTCCCTGTCCACATGGTGTACTAACTGGCAGTATGTTATACTCCGGTTGGCCTACTCCGTCTGTTTTACCAATCTAGGCTTCACCAAAACCCTGGTTACATCCTGGGAAGCCAAGTCTCCCCAACCCTAACCCTAATTTGAGTATCAACCCTCATTTCCTTTTTGGACTGAAACATACTGCGGTCCACAGAGTGTACCAAATGTAAGTATGGAAGACATCTTGATGCCCCACTCAGTCTGATTCAGCAAGTTAGGCTTCACCAAGGACCCGTTTCCAACCTGGGAAGCCACATCTCCCCAACCCTAACCCTAACTTGAGACTTAACCTGATTTTCTTGTGCAAATGTAACAACCCCCCATCCTCATGTTCTACTAAAAGACAGTAGGCACACAATTCCTTTTGCCCTCACAGTCTGTTTCACCATGCTTGGCTTCAGCAACACCCTGTTTCCATTCTGGGGATTCATGTCTCCTGACAGCTAACCCTAACTTGGGTCTTAACCCTAATTTTCTCTTTGGACTGTAACATTTCCCTGTCCACATGGTGTACTAACTGGCAGTATGTTATACTCCTGAATGCCTACTCCGTCTGTTTTACCAATCTAGGCTTCACCAAAACCCTGGTTACATCCTGGGAAGCCAAGTCTCCCCAACCCTAACCCTACTTTGAGTCTCAGGCCTCATTTCCTTTTTGGACTGAAACATACTGCGGTCCACAGAGTGTGCCAAATGTAAGTATGGAAGACATCTTGATGCCCCACTCAGTCTGATTCAGGAAGTTAAGCTTCACCAAGGACCCGTTTCCAACCTGGGAAGCCAAATGTCCCCAACCCTAACCCTAACTTGAGACTTAACCTGATTTTCTTGTGCAAATGTAACAACCCCCCATCCTCATGTTCTACTAAATGACAGTAGGCACACAATTCCTTTTGCCCTCTCAGTCTGTTTCACCATGCTTGGCTTCAGCAACACCCTGTTTCCATTCTGGGAAGCCATGTCTCCTGACAGCTAACCCTAACTTGGGTCTTAACCCTAAGTTTCTCTTTGGACTGAAACATTTCCCTGTCCACATGGTGTACTAACTGGCAGTATGTTATACTCCTGAATGCCTACTCAGTCTGTTTTACCAATGTAGGCTCCGCCAAAACCCTGGTTACATCCTGGGAAGCCAAGTCTCCCCAACCCTAAACCTAATTTGAGTCTCAACCCTCATTTCCTTTTTGGACAGAAACATACTGCCATCCACAGAGTGTACCAAATGTAAGTATGGAAGACATCTTGATGCCCCACTCAGTCTGATTCAGCAAGCTAGGCTTCACCAAGGACCCGTTTCCAACCTGGGAAGCCACATCTCCCCAATCCTAACCCTAACTTGAGACTTAACCTGATTTTCTTGTGCAAATGTAACAACCCCCCATCCTCATGTTCTACTAAAAGACAGTAGGCACACAATTCCTTTGGCCCTCTCAGTCTGTTTCACCATGCTTGGCTTCAGCAACACCCTGTTTCCATTCTGGGAAGCCATGTCTCCTGACAGCTAACCCTCACTTGGGTCTTAACCCTAATTTTCTCTTTGGACTGAAACATTTCCCTGTCCACATGGTGTACTAACTGGCAGTATGTTATACTCCGGTTGGCCTACTCCGTCTGTTTTACCAATCTAGGCTTCACCAAAACCCTGGTTACATCCTGGGAAGCCAAGTCTCCCCAACCCTAACCCTAATTTGAGTATCAACCCTCATTTCCTTTTTGGACTGAAACATACTGCGGTCCACAGAGTGTACCAAATGTAAGTATGGAAGACATCTTGATGCCCCACTCAGTCTGATTCAGCAAGTTAGGCTTCACCAAGGACCCGTTTCCAACCTGGGAAGCCACATCTCCCCAACCCTAACCCTAACTTGAGACTTAACCTGATTTTCTTGTGCAAATGTAACAACCCCCCATCCTCATGTTCTACTAAAAGACAGTAGGCACACAATTCCTTTTGCCCTCACAGTCTGTTTCACCATGCTTGGCTTCAGCAACACCCTGTTTCCATTCTGGGGATTCATGTCTCCTGACAGCTAACCCTAACTTGGGTCTTAACCCTAATTTTCTCTTTGGACTGTAACATTTCCCTGTCCACATGGTGTACTAACTGGCAGTATGTTATACTCCTGAATGCCTACTCCGTCTGTTTTACCAATCTAGGCTTCACCAAAACCCTGGTTACATCCTGGGAAGCCAAGTCTCCCCAACCCTAACCCTACTTTGAGTCTCAGGCCTCATTTCCTTTTTGGACTGAAACATACTGCGGTCCACAGAGTGTGCCAAATGTAAGAATGGAAGACATCTTGATGCCCCACTCAGTCTGATTCAGGAAGTTAAGCTTCACCAAGGACCCGTTTCCAACCTGGGAAGCCAAATGTCCCCAACCCTAACCCTAACTTGAGACTTAACCTGATTTTCTTGTGCAAATGTAACAACCCCCCATCCTCATGTTCTACTAAATGACAGTAGGCACACAATTCCTTTTGCCCTCTCAGTCTGTTTCACCATGCTTGGCTTCAGCAACACCCTGTTTCCATTCTGGGAAGCCATGTCTCCTGACAGCTAACCCTAACTTGGGTCTTAACCCTAAGTTTCTCTTTGGACTGAAACATTTCCCTGTCCACATGGTGTACTAACTGGCAGTATGTTATACTCCTGAATGCCTACTCAGTCTGTTTTACCAATCTAGGCTTCACCAAAACCCTGGTTACATCCTGGGAAACCAAGTCTCCCCAACCCTAACCCTAATTTGAGTCTCAACCCTCATTTCCTTTTTGGACTGAAACATACTGCGGTCCACAGAGTGTGCCAAATGTAAGTATGGAAGACATCTTGATGTCCCACTCAGTCTGAATCAGGAAGTTAAGCTTCACCAAGGACCCGTTTCCAACCTGGGAAGCCACATCTCCCCAATCCTAACCCTAACTTGAGACTTAACCTGCTTTTCTTGTTGAAATGTAACAACCCCCCATCCTCATGTTGTACTAAAAGACAGTAGGCACACAATTCCTTTGGCCCTCTCAGTCTGTTTCACCATGCTTGGCTTCAGCAACACCCTGTTTCCATTCTGGGAAGCCATGTCTCCTGACAGCTATCCCTAACTTGGGTCTTAACCCTAATTTTCTCTTTGGACTGAAATATTTCCCTGTCCACATGGTGTACTAACTGGCAGTATGTTATACGCCGGAAGGCCTACTCAGTCTGTTTTACCAATGTAGGCTCCGCCAAAACCCTGGTTACATCCTGGGAAGCCAAGTCTCCCCAACCCTAAACCTAATTTGAGTCTCAACCCTCATTTCCTTTTTGGACTGAAACATACTGCCATCCACAGAGTGTACCAAATGTAAGTATGGAAGACATCTTGATGCCCCACTCAGTCTGATTCAGCAAGCTAGGCTTCACCAAGGACCCGTTTCCAACCTGGGAAGCCACATCTCCCCAATCCTAACCCTAACTTGAGACTTAACCTGATTTTCTTGTGCAAATGTAACAACCCCCCATCCTCATGTTCTCCTAAAAGACAGTAGGCACACAATTCCTTTGGCCCTCTCAGTCTGTTTCACCATGCTTGGCTTCAGCAACACCCTGTTTCCATTCTGGGAAGCCATGTCTCCTGACAGCTAACCCTCACTTGGGTCTTAACCCTAATTTTCTCTTTGGACTGAAACATTTCCCTGTCCACATGGTGTACTAACTGGCAGTATGTTATACTCCTGAATGCCTACTCCGTCTGTTTTACCAATCTAGGCTTCACCAAAACCCTGGTTACATCCTGGGAAGCCAAGTGTCCAAAACCCTAACCCTAATTTGAGTCTCAGGCCTCATTTCCTTTTGGGACTGAAACGTACTGCGGTCCACAGAGGGTACTAAATGTAAGTATGGAAGACATCTTGATGTCCCACTCAGTCTGATTCAGCAAGTTAGGCTTCACCAAGGACCCGTTTCCAACCTGGGAAGCCACATCTCCCCAACCCTAACCCTAACTTGAGACTTAACCTGATTTTCTTGTGCAAATGTAACAACCCCCCATCCTCATGTTCTACTAAAAGACAGTAGGCACACAATTCCTTTGGCCCTCTCAGTCTGTTTCACCATGCTTGGCTTCAGCAACACCCTGTTTCCATTCTGGGAAGCCATGTCTCCTGACCGATAACCCTCTCTTGGGTCTTACCCCTAATTTTCTCTTTGGACTGAAACATTTCCCTGTCCACATGGTGTACTAACTGGCAGTATGTTATACTCCGGAAGGCCTACTCAGTCTGTTTTACCAATCTAGGCTTCACCAAAACCCTGGTTACATCCTGGGAAGCCAAGTCTCCCCAACCCTAACCCTAATTTGAGTCTCAGGCCTCATTTTCTTTTGGGACTGAAACATACCGCGGTCCACAGAGTGTACCAAATGTCAGTATGGAAGACATCTTGATGTCCCACTCAGTCTGATTCAGCAAGCTAGGCTTCACCAACGACCCGTTTCCAACCTGGGAAGCCACATCTCCCCAACCCTAACCCTAACTTGAGACTTAACCTGATTTTCTTGTGCAAATGTAACAACCCCCCATCCACATGTTCTACTAAATGACAGTAGGCACAGAATTCCTTTGGCCCTCTCAGTCTGTTTCACCATGCTTGGCTTCAGCAACACCCTGTTTCCATTCTGGGAAGCCATGTCTCCTGACAGCTATCCCTAACTTGGGTCTTAACCCTAATTTTCTCTTTGGACTGAAATATTTCCCTGTCCACATGGTGTACTAACTGGCAGTATGTTATACTCCGGAAGGCCTACTCCGTCTGTTTTACCAATCTAGGCTTCACCAAAACCCTGGTTACATCCTGGGAAGCCAAGTCTCCCCAACCCTAACCCTACTTTGAGTCTCAGGCCTCATTTCCTTTTGGGACTGAAACGTACTGCGGTCCACAGAGTGTACCAAATGTAAGTATGGAAGACATCTTGATGCCCCACTCAGTCTGATTCAGCAAGTTAGGCTTCACCAAGGACCCGTTTCCAACCTGGGAAGCCACATCTCCCCAACCCTAACCCTAACTTGAGACTTAACCTGATTTTCTTGTGCAAATGTAACAACCCCCCATCCTCATGTTCTACTAAAAGACAGTAGGCACACAATTCCTTTTGCCCTCACAGTCTGTTTCACCATGCTTGGCTTCAGCAACACCCTGTTTCCATTCTGGGGATTCATGTCTCCTGACAGCTAACCCTAACTTGGGTCTTAACCCTAATTTTCTCTTTGGACTGAAACATTTCCCTGTCCACATGGTGTACTAACTGGCAGTATGTTATACTCCGGAAGGCCTACTCAGTCTGTTTTACCAATCTAGGCTTCACCAAAACCCTGGTTACATCCTGGGAAGCCAAGTCTCCCCAACCCTAACCCTAATTTGAGTCTCAGGCCTCATTTTCTTTTGGGACTGAAACATACCGCGGTCCACAGAGTGTACCAAATGTCAGTATGGAAGACATCTTGATGTCCCACTCAGTCTGATTCAACAAGCTAGGCTTCACCAACGACCCGTTTCCAACCTGGGAAGCCACATCTCCCCAACCCAACCCTATCTTGAGACTTAACCTGATTTTCTTGTGCAAATGTAACAACCCCCCATCCACATGTTCTACTAAATGACAGTAGGCACAGAATTCCTTTGGCCCTCTCAGTCTGTTTCACCATGCTTGGCTTCAGCAACACCCTGTTTCCATTCTGGGAAGCCATGTCTCCTGACCGCTAACCCTCACTTGGGTCTTAACCCTAATTTTCTCTTTGGACTGAAACATTTCCCTGTCCACATGGTGTACTAACTGGCAGTATGTTATACTCCGGTTGGCCTACTCAGTCTGTTTTACCAATCTAGGCTTCGTCAAAACCCTGGTTACATCCTGGGAAGCCAAGTCTCCCCAACCCTAACCCGAATTTAAGTATCAACCCTCATTTCCTTTTTGTACTGAAACATACTGCGGTCCACAGAGTGTACCAAATGTAAGTATGGAAGACATCTTGATGCCCCACTCAGTCTGATTCAGCAAGTTAGGCTTCACCAAGGACCCGTTTCCAACCTGGGAAGCCACTTCTCCCCAACCCTAACCCTAACTTGAGACTTAACCTGATTTTCTTGTGCAAATGTAACAAACCCCCATCCTCATGTTCTACTAAAAGACAGTAGGCACACAATTCCTTTTGCCCTCACAGTCTGTTTCACCATGCTTGGCTTCAGCAACACCCTGTTTCCATTCTGGGAATTCATGTCTCCTGACAGCTAACCCTAACTTGGGTCTTAACCCTCATTTTCTCTTTGGACTGAAACATTTCCCTGTCCACATGGTGTACTAACTGGCAGTATGTTATACTCCTGAATGCCTACTCCGTCTGTTTTACCAATCTAGGCTTCACCAAAACCCTGGTTACATCCTGGGAAGCCAAGTCTCCCCAACCCTAAACCTAATTTGAGTCTCAACCCTCATTTCCTTTTTGGACTGAAACATACTGCGGTCCATAGAGTGTACCAAATGTCAGTATGGAAGACATCTTGATGCCCCACTCAGTCTGATTCAGGAAGTTAAGCTTCACCAAGGACCCGTTTCCAACCTGGGAAGCCACATCTCCCCAACCCTAACCGTAACTTGAGACTTAACCTGATTTTCTTGTGCAAATGTAACAACCCCCCATCCTCATGTTCTACTAAAAGACAGTAGGCACACAATTCCTTTGGCCCTCTCAGTCTGTTTCACCATGCTTGGCTTCAGCAACACCCTGTTTCCATTCTGGGAAGCCATGTCTCCTGACCGATAACCCTCTCTTTGGTCTTACCCCTAATTTTCTCTTTGGACTGAAACATTTCCCTGTCCACATGGTGTACTAACTGGCAGTATGTTATACTCCGGAAGGCCTACTCAGTCTGTTTTACCAATCTAGGCTTCACCAAAACCCTGGTTACATCCTGGGAAGCCAAGTCTCCCCAACCCTAACCCTAATTTGAGTCTCAGGCCTCATTTTCTTTTGGGACTGAAACATACCGCGGTCCACAGAGTGTACCAAATGTCAGTATGGAAGACATCTTGATGTCCCACTCAGTCTGATTCAGCAAGCTAGGCTTCACCAACGACCCGTTTCCAACCTGGGAAGCCACATCTCCCCAACCCTAACCCTAACTTGAGACTTAACCTGATTTTCTTGTGCAAATGTAACAACCCCCCATCCACATGTTCTACTAAATGACAGTAGGCACAGAATTCCTTTGGCCCTCTCAGTCTGTTTCACCATGCTTGGCTTCAGCAACACCCTGTTTCCATTCTGGGAAGCCATGTCTCCTGACAGCTATCCCTAACTTGGGTCTTAACCCTAATTTTCTCTTTGGACTGAAATATTTCCCTGTCCACATGGTGTACTAACTGGCAGTATGTTATACTCCGGAAGGCCTACTCCGTCTGTTTTACCAATCTAGGCTTCACCAAAACCCTGGTTACATCCTGGGAAGCCAAGTCTCCCCAACCCTAACCCTACTTTGAGTCTCAGGCCTCATTTCCTTTTGGGACTGAAACGTACTGCGGTCCACAGAGTGTACCAAATGTAAGTATGGAAGACATCTTGATGCCCCACTCAGTCTGATTCAGCAAGTTAGGCTTCACCAAGGACCCGTTTCCAACCTGGGAAGCCACATCTCCCCAACCCTAACCCTAACTTGAGACTTAACCTGATTTTCTTGTGCAAATGTAACAACCCCCCATCCTCATGTTCTACTAAAAGACAGTAGGCACACAATTCCTTTTGCCCTCACAGTCTGTTTCACCATGCTTGGCTTCAGCAACACCCTGTTTCCATTCTGGGGATTCATGTCTCCTGACAGCTAACCCTAACTTGGGTCTTAACCCTAATTTTCTCTTTGGACTGAAACATTTCCCTGTCCACATGGTGTACTAACTGGCAGTATGTTATACTCCGGAAGGCCTACTCAGTCTGTTTTACCAATCTAGGCTTCACCAAAACCCTGGTTACATCCTGGGAAGCCACGTCTCCCCAACCCTAACCCTAATTTGAGTCTCAGGCCTCATTTTCTTTTGGGACTGAAACATACCGCGGTCCACAGAGTGTACCAAATGTCAGTATGGAAGACATCTTGATGTCCCAGTCAGTCTGATTCAACAAGCTAGGCTTCACCAACGACCCGTTTCCAACCTGGGAAGCCACATCTCCCCAACCCAACCCTATCTTGAGACTTAACCTGATTTTCTTGTGCAAATGTAACAACCCCCCATCCACATGTTCTACTAAATGACAGTAGGCACAGAATTCCTTTGGCCCTCTCAGTCTGTTTCACCATGCTTGGCTTCAGCAACACCCTGTTTCCATTCTGGGAAGCCATGTCTCCTGACCGCTAACCCTCACTTGGGTCTTAACCCTAATTTTCTCTTTGGACTGAAACATTTCCCTGTCCACATGGTGTACTAACTGGCAGTATGTTATACTCCGGTTGGCCTACTCAGTCTGTTTTACCAATCTAGGCTTCGTCAAAACCCTGGTTACATCCTGGGAAGCCAAGTCTCCCCAACCCTAACCCTAATTTAAGTATCAACCCTCATTTCCTTTTTGTACTGAAACATACTGCGGTCCACAGAGTGTACCAAATGTAAGTATGGAAGACATCTTGATGCCCCACTCAGTCTGATTCAGCAAGTTAGGCTTCACCAAGGACCCGTTTCCAACCTGGGAAGCCACTTCTCCCCAACCCTAACCCTAACTTGAGACTTAACCTGATTTTCTTGTGCAAATGTAACAAACCCCCATCCTCATGTTCTACTAAAAGACAGTAGGCACACAATTCCTTTTGCCCTCACAGTCTGTTTCACCATGCTTGGCTTCAGCAACACCCTGTTTCCATTCTGGGAATTCATGTCTCCTGACAGCTAACCCTAACTTGGGTCTTAACCCTACTTTTCTCTTTGGACTGAAACATTTCCCTGTCCACATGGTGTACTAACTGGCAGTATGTTATACTCCGGAAGGCCTACTCAGTCTGTTTTACCAATCTAGGCTTCACCAAAACCCTGGTTACATCCTGGGAAGCCAAGTCTCCCCAACCCTAACCCTACTTTGAGTCTCAGGCCTCATTTCCTTTTGGGATTGAAACGTACTGCGGTCCACAGAGGGTACCAAATGTCAGTATGGAAGACATCTTGATGTCCCACTCAGTCTGATTCAGCAAGTTAGGCTTCACCAAGGACCCGTTTCCAACCTGGGAAGCCACATCTCCCCAACCCTAACCCTAACTTGAGACTTTACCTGATTT
The DNA here is from genome assembly GCF_057233095.1 of Heloderma suspectum. NCBI lineage: Eukaryota > Metazoa > Chordata > Lepidosauria > Squamata > Helodermatidae > Heloderma > Heloderma suspectum. The sequence goes on from NC_139461.1 coordinate 150,687,838, forward strand.
TCTTGTTGAAATGTAACAACCCCCCATCCTCATGTTCTACTAAAAGACAGTAGGCAAACAATTCCTTTTGCCCTCTCAGTCTGTTTCACCATGCTTGGCTTCAGCAACACCCTGTTTCCATTCTGGGAAGCCATGTCTCCTCACAGCTAACCCTAACTTGGGACTTAACCCTAATTTTCTCTTTGGACTGAAACATTTCCCTGTCCACATGGTGTACTAACTGGCAGTATGTTATACTCCTGAATGCCTACTCCGTCTGTTTTACCAATCTAGGCTTCACCAAAACCCTGGTTACATCCTGGGAAGCCAAGTCTCCCCAACACTAAACCTAATTTGAGTCTCAACCCTCATTTCCTTTTTGGACTGAAACATACTGCGGTCCATAGAGTGTACCAAATGTCAGTATGGAAGACATCTTGATGCCCCACTCAGTCTTATTCAGGAAGTTAAGCTTCACCAAGGACCCGTTTCCAACCTGGGAAGCCACATCTCCCCAACCCCAACCCTAACTTGAGACTTAACCTGATTTTCTTGTGCAAATGTAACAACCCCCCATCCTCATGTTCTACTAAAAGACAGTAGGCACACAATTCCTTTGGCCCTCTCAGTCTGTTTCACCATGCTTGGCTTCAGCAACACCCTGTTTCCATTCTGGGAAGCCATGTCTCCTGACCGATAACCCTCACTTGGGTCTTAACCCTAATTTTCTCTTTGGACTGAAACATTTCCCTGTCCACATGGTGTACTAACTGGCAGTATGTTATACTCCTGAATGCCTACTCAGTCTGTTTTACCAATCTAGGCTTCACCAAAACCCTGGTTACATCCTGGGAAGCCAAGTCTCCCCAACCCTAAACCTAATTTGAGTCTCAACCCTCATTTCCTTTTTGGACTGAAACATACTGCGGTCCATAGAGTGTACCAAATGCCAGTATGGAAGACATCTTGATGCCCCACTCAGTCTGATTCAGGAAGTTAAGCTTCACCAAGGACCCGTTTCCAACCTGGGAAGCCACATCTCCCCAACCCTAACCGTAACTTGAGACTTAACCTGATTTTCTTGTGCAAATGTAACAACCCCCCATCCTCATGTTCTACTAAAAGACAGTAGGCACACAATTCCTTTGGCCCTCTCAGTCTGTTTCACCATGCTTGGCTTCAGCAACACCCTGTTTCCATTCTGGGAAGCCATGTCTCCTGACCGATAACCCTCTCTTGGGTCTTACCCCCAATTTTCTCTTTGGACTGAAACATTTCCCTGTCCACATGGTGTACTAACTGGCAGTATGTTATACTCCGGAAGGCCTACTCAGTCTGTTTTACCAATCTAGGCTTCACCAAAACCCTGGTTACAAACTGGGAAGCCAAGTCTCCCCAACCCTAACCCTAATTTGAGTCTCAGGCCTCATTTTATTTTGGGACTGAAACATACCGCGGTCCACAGAGTGTACCAAATGTCAGTATGGAAGACATCTTGATGTCCCACTCAGTCTGATTCAGCAAGCTAGGCTTCACCAACGACCCGTTTCCAACCTGGGAAGCCACATCTCCCCAACCCTAACCCTAACTTGAGACTTAACCTGATTTTCTTGTGCAAATGTAACAACCCCCCATCCTCATGTTCTACTAAATGACAGTAGGCACAGAATTCTTTTGGCCCTCTCAGTCTGTTTCACCATGCTTGGCTTCAGCAACACCCTGTTTCCATTCTGGGAAGCCATGTCTCCTGACAGCTATCCCTAACTTGGGTCTTAACCCTAATTTTCTCTTTGGACTGAAATATTTCCCTGTCCACATGGTGTACTAACTGGCAGTATGTTATACTCCGGAAGGCCTACTCAGTCTGTTTTACCAATCTAGGCTTCACCAAAACCCTGGTTACATCCTGGGAAGCCAAGTCTCCCTAACCCTAACCCTAATTTGAGTCTCAGGCCTCATTTTCTTTTGGGACTGAAACATACCGCGGTCCACAGAGTGTACCAAATGTCAGTATGGAAGACATCTTGATGTCCCACTCAGTCTGATTCAACAAGCTAGGCTTCACCAACGACCCGTTTCCAACCTGGGAAGCCACATCTCCCCAACCCAACCCTATCTTGAGACTTAACCTGATTTTCTTGTGCAAATGTAACAACCCCCCATCCACATGTTCTACTAAATGACAGTAGGCACAGAATTCCTTTGGCCCTCTCAGTCTGTTTCACCATGCTTGGCTTCAGCAACACCCTGTTTCCATTCTGGGAAGCCATGTCTCCTGACCGCTAACCCTCACTTGGGTCTTAACCCTAATTTTCTCTTTGGACTGAAACATTTCCCTGTCCACATGGTGTACTAACTGGCAGTATGTTATACTCCGGTTGGCCTACTCAGTCTGTTTTACCAATCTAGGCTTCGTCAAAACCCTGGTTACATCCTGGGAAGCCAAGTCTCCCCAACCCTAACCCTAATTTAAGTATCAACCCTCATTTCCTTTTTGTACTGAAACATACTGCGGTCCACAGAGTGTACCAAATGTAAGTATGGAAGACATCTTGATGCCCCACTCAGTCTGATTCAGCAAGTTAGGCTTCACCAAGGACCCGTTTCCAACCTGGGAAGCCACTTCTCCCCAACCCTAACCCTAACTTGAGACTTAACCTGATTTTCTTGTGCAAATGTAACAAACCCCCATCCTCATGTTCTACTAAAAGACAGTAGGCACACAATTCCTTTTGCCCTCACAGTCTGTTTCACCATGCTTGGCTTCAGCAACACCCTGTTTCCATTCTGGGAAGCCATGTCTCCTGACAGCTAACCCTAACTTGGGTCTTAACCCTAATTTTCTCTTTGGACTGAAACATTTCCCTGTCCACATGGTGTACTAACTGGCAGTATGTTATACTCCTGAATGCCTACTCCGTCTGTTTTACCAATCTAGGCTTCACCAAAACCCTGGTTACATCCTGGGAAGCCAAGTCTCCCCAACCCTAACCCTACTTTGAGTCTCAGGCCTCATTTCCTTTTGGGACTGAAACGTACTGCGGTCCACAGAGGGTACCAAATGTAAGTATGGAAGACATCTTGATGTCCCACTCAGTCTGATTCAGCAAGTTAGGCTTCACCAAGGACCCGTTTCCAACCTGGGAAGCCACATCTCCCCAACCCTACCCCTAACTTGAGACTTTACCTGATTTTCTTGTTGAAATGTAACAACCCCCCATCCTCATGTTCTACTAAAAGACAGTAGGCACACAATTCCTTTTGCCCTCTCAGTCTGTTTCACCATGCTTGGCTTCAGCAACACCCTGTTTCCATTCTGGGAAGCCATGTCTCCTCACAACTAACCCTAACTTGGGACTTAACCCTAATTTTCTCTTTGGACTGAAACATTTCCCTGTCCACATGGTGTACTAACTGGCAGTATGTTATACTCCGGATGGCCTACTCAGTCTGTTTTACCAATCTAGGCTTCACCAAAACCCTGGTTACATCCTGGGAAGCCAAGTCTCCCCAACCCTAAACCTAATTTGAGTCTCAACCCTCATTTCCTTTTTGGACTGAAACATACTGCGGTCCATAGAGTGTACCAAATGTCAGTATGGAAGACATCTTGATGCCCCACTCAGTCTGATTCAGGAAGTTAAGCTTCACCAAGGACCCGTTTCCAACCTGGGAAGCCACATCTCCCCAACCCTAACCGTAACTTGAGACTTAACCTGATTTTCTTGTGCAAATGTAACAACCCCCCATCCTCATGTTCTACTAAAAGACAGTAGGCACACAATTCCTTTGGCCCTCTCAGTCTGTTTCACCATGCTTGGCTTCAGCAACACCCTGTTTCCATTCTGGGAAGCCACGTCTCCTGACCGATAACCCTCTCTTGGGTCTTACCCCTAATTTTCTCTTTGGACTGAAACATTTCCCTGTCCACATGGTGTACTAACTGGCAGTATGTTATACTCCGGAAGGCCTACTCAGTCTGTTTTACCAATCTAGGCTTCACCAAAACCCTGGTTACATCCTGGGAAGCCAAGTCTCCCCAACCCTAACCCTAATTTGAGTCTCAGGCCTCATTTTCTTTTGGGACTGAAACATACCGCGGTCCACAGAGTGTACCAAATGTCAGTATGGAAGACATCTTGATGTCCCACTCAGTCTGATTCAGCAAGCTAGGCTTCACCAACGACCCGTTTCCAACCTGGGAAGCCACATCTCCCCAACCCTAACCCTAACTTGAGACTTAACCTGATTTTCTTGTGCAAATGTAACAACCCCCCATCCTCATGTTCTACTAAATGACAGTAGGCACAGAATTCCTTTGGCCCTCTCAGTCTGTTTCACCATGCTTGGCTTCAGCAACACCCTGTTTCCATTCTGGGAAGCCATGTCTCCTGACAGCTATCCCTAACTTGGGTCTTAACCCTAATTTTCTCTTTGGACTGAAATATTTCCCTGTCCACATGGTGTACTAACTGGCAGTATGTTATACTCCGGAAGGCCTACTCCGTCTGTTTTACCAATCTAGGCTTCACCAAAACCCTGGTTACATCCTGGGAAGCCAAGTCTCCCCAACCCTAACCCTACTTTGAGTCTCAGGCCTCATTTCCTTTTGGGACTGAAACGTACTGCGGTCCACAGAGTGTACCAAATGTAAGTATGGAAGACATCTTGATGCCCCACTCAGTCTGATTCAGCAAGTTAGGCTTCACCAAGGACCCGTTTCCAACCTGGGAAGCCACATCTCCCCAACCCTAACCCTAACTTGAGACTTAACCTGATTTTCTTGTGCAAATGTAACAACCCCCCATCCTCATGTTCTACTAAAAGACAGTAGGCACACAATTCCTTTTGCCCTCACAGTCTGTTTCACCATGCTTGGCTTCAGCAACACCCTGTTTCCATTCTGGGGATTCATGTCTCCTGACAGCTAACCCTAACTTGGGTCTTAACCCTAATTTTCTCTTTGGACTGAAACATTTCCCTGTCCACATGGTGTACTAACTGGCAGTATGTTATACTCCGGTTGGCCTACTCAGTCTGTTTTACCAATCTAGGCTTCGTCAAAACCCTGGTTACATCCTGGGAAGCCAAGTCTCCCCAACCCTAACCCTAATTTAAGTATCAACCCTCATTTCCTTTTTGTACTGAAACATACTGCGGTCCACAGAGTGTACCAAATGTAAGTATGGAAGACATCTTGATGCCCCACTCAGTCTGATTCAGCAAGTTAGGCTTCACCAAGGACCCGTTTCCAACCTGGGAAGCCACTTCTCCCCAACCCTAACCCTAACTTGAGACTTAACCTGATTTTCTTGTGCAAATGTAACAAACCCCCATCCTCATGTTCTACTAAAAGACAGTAGGCACACAATTCCTTTTGCCCTCACAGTCTGTTTCACCATGCTTGGCTTCAGCAACACCCTGTTTCCATTCTGGGAAGCCATGTCTCCTGACAGCTAACCCTAACTTGGGTCTTAACCCTAATTTTCTCTTTGGACTGAAACATTTCCCTGTCCACATGGTGTACTAACTGGCAGTATGTTATACTCCTGAATGCCTACTCCGTCTGTTTTACCAATCTAGGCTTCACCAAAACCCTGGTTACATCCTGGGAAGCCAAGTCTCCCCAACCCTAACCCTACTTTGAGTCTCAGGCCTCATTTCCTTTTGGGACTGAAACGTACTGCGGTCCACAGAGGGTACCAAATGTAAGTATGGAAGACATCTTGATGTCCCACTCAGTCTGATTCAGCAAGTTAGGCTTCACCAAGGACCCGTTTCCAACCTGGGAAGCCACATCTCCCCAACCCTACCCCTAACTTGAGACTTTACCTGATTTTCTTGTTGAAATGTAACAACCCCCCATCCTCATGTTCTACTAAAAGACAGTAGGCACACAATTCCTTTTGCCCTCTCAGTCTGTTTCACCATGCTTGGCTTCAGCAACACCCTGTTTCCATTCTGGGAAGCCATGTCTCCTCACAACTAACCCTAACTTGGGACTTAACCCTAATTTTCTCTTTGGACTGAAACATTTCCCTGTCCACATGGTGTACTAACTGGCAGTATGTTATACTCCGGATGGCCTACTCAGTCTGTTTTACCAATCTAGGCTTCACCAAAACCCTGGTTACATCCTGGGAAGCCAAGTCTCCCCAACCCTAAACCTAATTTGAGTCTCAACCCTCATTTCCTTTTTGGACTGAAACATACTGCGGTCCATAGAGTGTACCAAATGTCAGTATGGAAGACATCTTGATGCCCCACTCAGTCTGATTCAGGAAGTTAAGCTTCACCAAGGACCCGTTTCCAACCTGGGAAGCCACATCTCCCCAACCCTAACCGTAACTTGAGACTTAACCTGATTTTCTTGTGCAAATGTAACAACCCCCCATCCTCATGTTCTACTAAAAGACAGTAGGCACACAATTCCTTTGGCCCTCTCAGTCTGTTTCACCATGCTTGGCTTCAGCAACACCCTGTTTCCATTCTGGGAAGCCACGTCTCCTGACCGATAACCCTCTCTTGGGTCTTACCCCTAATTTTCTCTTTGGACTGAAACATTTCCCTGTCCACATGGTGTACTAACTGGCAGTATGTTATACTCCGGAAGGCCTACTCAGTCTGTTTTACCAATCTAGGCTTCACCAAAACCCTGGTTACATCCTGGGAAGCCAAGTCTCCCCAACCCTAACCCTAATTTGAGTCTCAGGCCTCATTTTCTTTTGGGACTGAAACATACCGCGGTCCACAGAGTGTACCAAATGTCAGTATGGAAGACATCTTGATGTCCCACTCAGTCTGATTCAGCAAGCTAGGCTTCACCAACGACCCGTTTCCAACCTGGGAAGCCACATCTCCCCAACCCTAACCCTAACTTGAGACTTAACCTGATTTTCTTGTGCAAATGTAACAACCCCCCATCCTCATGTTCTACTAAATGACAGTAGGCACAGAATTCCTTTGGCCCTCTCAGTCTGTTTCACCATGCTTGGCTTCAGCAACACCCTGTTTCCATTCTGGGAAGCCATGTCTCCTGACAGCTATCCCTAACTTGGGTCTTAACCCTAATTTTCTCTTTGGACTGAAATATTTCCCTGTCCACATGGTGTACTAACTGGCAGTATGTTATACTCCGGAAGGCCTACTCCGTCTGTTTTACCAATCTAGGCTTCACCAAAACCCTGGTTACATCCTGGGAAGCCAAGTCTCCCCAACCCTAACCCTACTTTGAGTCTCAGGCCTCATTTCCTTTTGGGACTGAAACGTACTGCGGTCCACAGAGTGTACCAAATGTAAGTATGGAAGACATCTTGATGCCCCACTCAGTCTGATTCAGCAAGTTAGGCTTCACCAAGGACCCGTTTCCAACCTGGGAAGCCACATCTCCCCAACCCTAACCCTAACTTGAGACTTAACCTGATTTTCTTGTGCAAATGTAACAACCCCCCATCCTCATGTTCTACTAAAAGACAGTAGGCACACAATTCCTTTTGCCCTCACAGTCTGTTTCACCATGCTTGGCTTCAGCAACACCCTGTTTCCATTCTGGGGATTCATGTCTCCTGACAGCTAACCCTAACTTGGGTCTTAACCCTAATTTTCTCTTTGGACTGAAACATTTCCCTGTCCACATGGTGTACTAACTGGCAGTATGTTATACTCCGGAAGGCCTACTCAGTCTGTTTTACCAATCTAGGCTTCACCAAAACCCTGGTTACATCCTGGGAAGCCAAGTCTCCCCAACCCTAACCCTAATTTGAGTCTCAGGCCTCATTTTCTTTTGGGACTGAAACATACCGCGGTCCACAGAGTGTACCAAATGTCAGTATGGAAGACATCTTGATGTCCCAGTCAGTCTGATTCAACAAGCTAGGCTTCACCAACGACCCGTTTCCAACCTGGGAAGCCACATCTCCCCAACCCAACCCTAACTTGAGACTTAACCTGATTTTCTTGTGCAAATGTAACAACCCCCCATCCACATGTTCTACTAAATGACAGTAGGCACAGAATTCCTTTGGCCCTCTCAGTCTGTTTCACCATGCTTGGCTTCAGCAACACCCTGTTTCCATTCTGGGAAGCCATGTCTCCTGACCGCTAACCCTCACTTGGGTCTTAACCCTAATTTTCTCTTTGGACTGAAACATTTCCCTGTCCACATGGTGTACTAACTGGCAGTATGTTATACTCCGGTTGGCCTACTCAGTCTGTTTTACCAATCTAGGCTTCGTCAAAACCCTGGTTACATCCTGGGAAGCCAAGTCTCCCCAACCCTAACCCTAATTTAAGTATCAACCCTCATTTCCTTTTTGTACTGAAACATACTGCGGTCCACAGAGTGTACCAAATGTAAGTATGGAAGACATCTTGATGCCCCACTCAGTCTGATTCAGCAAGTTAGGCTTCACCAAGGACCCGTTTCCAACCTGGGAAGCCACTTCTCCCCAACCCTAACCCTAACTTGAGACTTAACCTGATTTTCTTGTGCAAATGTAACAAACCCCCATCCTCATGTTCTACTAAAAGACAGTAGGCACACAATTCCTTTTGCCCTCACAGTCTGTTTCACCATGCTTGGCTTCAGCAACACCCTGTGTCCATTCTGGGAATTCATGTCTCCTGACAGCTAACCCTAACTTGGGTCTTAACCCTAATTAAGCAGATAATTAAGAGCAGAGCAGAGCAAGCTGCTCCAGCTGGTCCAGGGACTACAGAAGCAGGCAAGCTCCCAGAGAGCGAGCGAACAGAGCGAGCGAACAGGGGGAGCAAACAGGAGTTGGCCAGGGGAGTTGCAGTGGTTGAAGAGACAAAGGAGACAAAGGAGACAGAGGCTAAGAGGTAAGTGGGTTGCAGGAAGCCCAGGGCGCTGCCCTTTATCCTTCTGACTGGCTGTGAGCTCACCAGGAGCTTCTGAGAGCTCCAACTGAATTGGAGGGGTGTGGCCTGAGTACTCCCAGCAGCTGACTGGGCGGGAAGCTTCAGTCTGTTTCCCGCCTCCCAGCTGAGCAGAGCAGAGCAGAGCAGAGCAAGCTGCTCCAGCTGGTCCAGGGACTACAGAAGCAGGCAAGCTCCCAGAGAGCGAGCGAACAGAGCGAGCGAACAGGGGGAGCAAACAGGAGTTGGCCAGGGGAGTTGCAGTGGATGAAGAGACAAAGGAGACAAAGGAGACAGAGGCTAAGAGGTAAGTGGGTTGCAGGAAGCCCAGGGCGCTGCCCTTTATCCTTCTGACTGGCTGTGAGCTCACCAGGAGCTTCTGAGAGCTCCAACTGAATTGGAGGGGTGTGGCCTGAGTACTCCCAGCAGCTGACTGGGCGGGAAGCTTCAGTCTGTTTCCCGCCTCCCAGCTGAGCAGAGCAGAGCAGAGCAGAGCAAGCTGCTCCAGCTGGTCCAGGGACTACAGAAGCAGGCAAGCTCCCAGAGAGCGAGCGAACAGGGGGAGCAAACAGGAGTTGGCCAGGGGAGTTGCAGTGGTTGAAGAGACAAAGGAGACAAAGGAGACAGAGGCTAAGAGGTAAGTGGGTTGCAGGAAGCCCAGGGCGCTGCCCTTTATCCTTCTGACTGGCTGTGAGCTCACCAGGAGCTTCTGAGAGCTCCAACTGAATTGGAGGGGTGTGGCCTGAGTACTCCCAGCAGCTGACTGGGCGGGAAGCTTCAGTCTGTTTCCCGCCTCCCAGCTGAGCAGAGCAGAGCAGAGCAGAGCAAGCTGCTCCAGCTGGTCCAGGGACTACAGAAGCAGGCAAGCTCCCAGAGAGCGAGCGAACAGAGCGAGCGAACAGGGGGAGCAAACAGGAGTTGGCCAGGGGAGTTGCAGTGGTTGAAGAGACAAAGGAGACAAAGGAGACAGAGGCTAAGAGGTAAGTGGGTTGCAGGAAGCCCAGGGCGCTGCCCTTTATCCTTCTGACTGGCTGTGAGCTCACCAGGAGCTTCTGAGAGCTCCAACTGAATTGGAGGGGTGTGGCCTGAGTACTCCCAGCAGCTGACTGGGCGGGAAGCTTCAGTCTGTTTCCCGCCTCCCAGCTGAGCAGAGCAGAGCAGAGCAGAGCAAGCTGCTCCAGCTGGTCCAGGGACTACAGAAGCAGGCAAGCTCCCAGAGAGCGAGCGAACAGAGCGAGCGAACAGGGGGAGCAAACAGGAGTTGGCCAGGGGAGTTCGGCAGGGGAGGTCAAGGGGGAGGCCCCTAACATTTTTTTTTATTTGTTTTTACTAACTTTTTTTCATTTATTTGTCTTGTAACACACACTTCCACACCAGTGGGACTCTGCTTTTAACCTCTACTGAGTAGAGGAGCAGGCACAGGCTAGTCTAGAACAATCACAAAGCTAGACACAAAAAGGGAAAAGAGGCTATGGAAGGACAAGACTCTCCAGTGGTGGTGACCTGCAAGGTGTGTGCAATGTTTGTTTTCTTGCCTGAGAACAACATGGCCTACACCTGCAACAAGTGCAAGTTGATCACGCTGCTGGAGGAAAAAGTAAGTGGACTGGAGCGGCGACTGTCAACCCTCCGGGGAATAAGAGAACACGAAGAGTTCTTGGACAGAATGGGGGAACTACAGCAGCAAAGGGCAGACCAGAAGCTTGAAGAGCAACAGCAAGATGAGGCAGAAGTGGGAAATGCTGAGGAGAAGAAAAATGGAGTAGAGGATACTCCTTGGAAAACGGTGACAGTTAGGAGAAGAAGAACTAGACGCCACTCTGCACCAGTGGAAGCGGTGGAGCTGTGGAACCGATTCCAGGTACTTGCAGATGAGACTGGAGGACAGCCTGCAGAGGAAGAATCACAGGGGAACCTGCATGAGAGTGAGCAAGAGGCTAAAGGTCAGTCAAACAGAGGCGATGAAACCCAGGCCTACAAGAAGAAGAAGAGAAGAGTGGTAGTAGTGGGAGACTCCTTGCTGCGTGGGATCGAGACCCAAGTATGTCGCGAAGACCCGTGGACTCGCCAGGTATGTTGTCTCCCGGGAGGACAGATTAGAGACGTGACTGAAAGGTTGCCTGCACTCATAAAGCCCACTGACAGGTATCCCTTTCTTCTCATCCATGTGGGAACAAATGATACCGCCAAGCGGAGCTACGAAGAGATCACGTCAGACTTTGAAGCTTTGGGAAGGAAACTCAAGAACTTTGGGGCCCAGATAGTTTTCTCATCCATCCTTCCAGTAGTTAGAAGAGGGATAGAAAGGGAACGAAAAATACTCCGGGTGAATGACTGGCTACGAAGGTGGTGCCGACGAGAGAGATTTGGATTCTGGGACCACGGGCTATACTTACTGGAAGATGGGCTGTTGGCTAGGGATGGGTTGCACCTCACAAAGGCTGGGAAGAATGTGTTTGGCCACAGCATGAAGAACTTCATCAGGAGGGCTTTAAACTGAATCCTACGGGGAAGGGAGATGTAATGTTGGGGGTAACAATGGACGTAGGCGCATGCACTGCAATGGAGAGAACAGCGCTGATAGCGTCCAATAATAGTCTTCAGACACATGTAGGAAGAAAGCCAGACTATGAAGCACATGGTCTTCGATGTCTATATACTAATGCCCAGAGTATGGGAAACAAACAGAACGAACTTGAACTCTTAATACAGGAGGGAAATTATGACTTGATAGGTATAACTGAGACTTGGTGGGATGACTCTCATGACTGGAATACAGCAGTTGAAGGATATAACTTGTTCAAAAAGAACAGGAGGAACAGAAAGGGAGGCGGGGTTGCACTGTATGTGAAAAATACATATCTCTGCACAGAAATACAGGAGGAGGAGCTTGGTAGCCCCATCGAGAGCATCTGGGTTGAAATAAATGGAGCAAAGAATAAAAGGAACCTGGTGGTTGGAGTCTACTACCGGCCACCCAATCAAGGAGAAGACAAGGATGAAACTTTTGAAAATCAAATAGCCAATGTTTTAAGGAGGCATGATGTAGTAGTAATGGGGGACTTCAATTTCCCCGATATTTGTTGGGAGACAAATTCTGCAAAACATGGCCCCTCCAGGAAATTCCTGACTTGTGTGGCGGATAACTTCCTCCTACAGAAAGTAGAGGAAGGAACTAGAGGATCGGCTATCCTTGACTTGATCCTAACCAACAGAGATGACTTAGTGGATAAAGTAGCAGTTACAGGAACTCTGGGGGAAAGCGACCATGTTGTACTTGAGTTCTTGGTTCTAAGGGAAGCAAAAGCCGAGTGTACTCAAACGCGTACCCTGGATTTTAGGAAAGCTGATTTTAATAAACTCAGAACAATGATCAGTAAGGTCCCATGGCAAGCAATGCTAGCGAGAAAAGGAGTCCAAGATGGGTGGGAACTTTTAAAAAAGGAAATTCTCAAGGCACAATCACAAACAATTCCAACAAGAAGAAAAGGTGGAAGACAACAGAAGAAGCCAATGTGGCTTCACAAAAAGCTTAGGGATGACCTGAAAACAAAAAAGGACACATATAGGAAGTGGAAAGAAGGCCAAGTAACAAAGGAAGAGTACAGGCAGGTAGCACAGAATTGCAAGGATGGCGTCAGGAAGGCTAAAGCGGAGAACGAGGTGAGGTTAGCGAGGGATGCTAAAAACAACAAAAAGGCTTTCTTCAGCTACGTGCATAGTAAAAGGCAGAGGAAAGAAATGGTTGTTCAGCTATTAAATAAGGATGGCAAAATGATAACAGAGGACAAAGAAAAGGCAGAGGTGCTCAATTCCTACTTTGGCTCAGTCTTCTCCCAAAAGAGGGTCTATGACCCCCCTGGCAAAGGCGAAGTACAGGCTGAAGGGGCAGGATTGCAGCTTGAGATCGACAGGCATATGGTCAAGGAACACCTCATTACTTTGAATGAGTTCAAATCTCCAGGGCCAGATGAACTGCATCCTAGAGTCATAAAGGAACTGGCAGAAGAGCTCTCAGAACCGCTGTCTATTCTCTTTGAGAAATCATGGAGGACCGGGGAAGTGCCAGATGACTGGAGGAGGGCTAACGTTGTCCCTATCTTCAAAAAGGGTAAAAAGGAGGAACCTGGGAACTACAGACCAGTCAGTCTGACATCAATCCCTGGGAAAATTCTGGAGCAGATCATAAAGCAATCCATCTGGAAGCACCTTGACAACAATGCAGTGATTACTCGAAGCCAACATGGATTTGTCAAAAACAAGTCCTGCCAGACAAATCTGATCTCATTTTTTGATCAAGTCACCTCCCTTGTAGACCGTGGGAATGCTGTAGACATCATATACCTCGACTTCAGCAAAGCTTTCGACAAAGTGCCCCATGATATCCTGATGAGCAAACTAGCTCGAAGTGGGCTAGATGAAACAACGATCATGTGGATCCACAGTTGGCTACAGAATCGGACCCAAAGAGTGCTTATTAATGGGACCTTCTCAAGCTGGGGAGAGGTAACGAGTGGGGTACCGCAGGGCTCAGTCCTGGGCCCAGTGCTCTTCAATATTTTTATTAATGACTTGGAGGAGGAGGTGCAGGGAATGCTGATCAAATTTGCAGATGACACAAAATTGGGAGGGATAGCTAATACTTTGGAAGACAGAAACAAAATTCAAAGTGATCTGGATAGACTGGAGTGCTGGGCAGAAAACAACAGAATGGCATTTAATAGGGACAAATGCCAAGTTCTGCACCTAGGAAAAAGAAACCAAATGCACAGTTACAAGATGGGGGATACGTGGCTCAACCACACTACGAGCGAGAAGGATCTTGGAATTGTCGTCGATCACAAGCTGAATATGAGCCAACAATGTGATGTGGCTGCAAAAAAGGCAAATGCTATTTTGGGCTGCATTCATAGAAGCATCGCTTCCAAATCCCGGGAAGTACTAGTTCCCCTCTACTCAGCACTGGTTAGGCCTCATCTGGAGTACTGTGTCCAGTTCTGGGCACCACACTTTAAGAAGGATGCAGACAAGCTGGAGAGGGTTCAAAGGAGGGCAACAAAGATGATCAGGGGACTGGAAACAAAGCCCTATGAAGAGAGACTGAAAGAACTGGGCATGTTTAGCCTTGAGAAGAGAAGACTGAGGGGAGATATGATAGCGCTCTTCAAGTACTTGAAAGGTTGTCACAGAGAAGAAGGCCAGGATCTCTTCTCGATCATCCCAGAGTGCAGGACACGGAATAATGGGCTCAAGTTACAGGAAGCCAGATTCCGACTGAACATCAGGAAAAACTTCCTGAGTGTCAGAGCAATACGGCAATGGAACCAATTACCTGGGGAGGTGGTGGGCTCTCCCACACTGGAGGCCTTCAAGACGAGGCTGGACAGCCATTTGTCAGGGATGCTCTGACTTGGATTCCTGCATTGAGCAGGGGGTTGGACTCGATGGCCTTGTAGGCCCCTTCCAACCCTACTATTCTATGATTCTATGATTCTATAATTTTCTCTTTGGACTGAAACATTTCCCTGTCCACATGGTGTACTAACTGGCAGTATGTTATACTCCGGAAGGCCTACTCAGTCTGTTTTACCAATCTAGGCTTCACCAAAACCCTGGTTACATCCTGGGAAGCCAAGTCTCCCCAACCCTAACCCTACTTTGAGTCTCAGGCCTCATTTCCTTTTGGGACTGAAACGTACTGCGGTCCACAGAGGGTACCAAATGTCAGTATGGAAGACATCTTGATGCCCCACTCAGTCTGATTCAGGAAGTTAAGCTTCACCAAGGACCCGTTTCCAACCTGGGAAGCCACATCTCCCCAACCCCAACCCTAACTTGAGACTTAACCTGATTTTCTTGTGCAAATGTAACAACCCCCCATCCTCATGTTCTACTAAAAGACAGTAGGCACACAATTCCTTTGGCCCTCTCAGTCTGTTTCACCATGCTTGGCTTCAGCAACACCCTGTTTCCATTCTGGGAAGCCATGTCTCCTGACCGATAACCCTCTCTTGGGTCTTACCCCTAATTTTCTCTTTGGACTGAAACATTTCCCTGTCCACATGGTGTACTAACTGGCAGTATGTTATACTCCGGAAGGCCTACTCAGTCTGTTTTACCAATCTAGGCTTCACCAAAACCCTGGTTACATCCTGGGAAGCCAAGTCTCCCCAACCCTAACCCTAATTTGAGTCTCAGGCCTCATTTTCTTTTGGGACTGAAACATACCGCGGTCCACAGAGTGTACCAAATGTCAGTATGGAAGACATCTTGATGTCCCACTCAGTCTGATTCAGCAAGCTAGGCTTCACCAACGACCCGTTTCCAACCTGGGAAGCCACATCTCCCCAACCCTAACCCTAACTTGAGACTTAACCTGATTTTCTTGTGCAAATGTAACAACCCCCCATCCTCATGTTCTACTAAATGACAGTAGGCACAGAATTCCTTTGGCCCTCTCAGTCTGTTTCACCATGCTTGGCTTCAGCAACACCCTGTTTCCATTCTGGGAAGCCATGTCTCCTGACAGCTATCCCTAACTTGGGTCTTAACCCTAATTTTCTCTTTGGACTGAAATATTTCCCTGTCCACATGGTGTACTAACTGGCAGTATGTTATACTCCGGAAGGCCTACTCCGTCTGTTTTACCAATCTAGGCTTCACCAAAACCCTGGTTACATCCTGGGAAGCCAAGTCTCCCCAACCCTAACCCTACTTTGAGTCTCAGGCCTCATTTCCTTTTGGGACTGAAACGTACTGCGGTCCACAGAGTGTACCAAATGTAAGTATGGAAGACATCTTGATGCCCCACTCAGTCTGATTCAGCAAGTTAGGCTTCACCAAGGACCCGTTTCCAACCTGGGAAGCCACATCTCCCCAACCCTAACCCTAACTTGAGACTTAACCTGATTTTCTTGTGCAAATGTAACAACCCCCCATCCTCATGTTCTACTAAAAGACAGTAGGCACACAATTCCTTTTGCCCTCACAGTCTGTTTCACCATGCTTGGCTTCAGCAACACCCTGTTTCCATTCTGGGGATTCATGTCTCCTGACAGCTAACCCTAACTTGGGTCTTAACCCTAATTTTCTCTTTGGACTGAAACATTTCCCTGTCCACATGGTGTACTAACTGGCAGTATGTTATACTCCGGAAGGCCTACTCAGTCTGTTTTACCAATCTAGGCTTCACCAAAACCCTGGTTACATCCTGGGAAGCCAAGTCTCCCCAACCCTAACCCTAATTTGAGTCTCAGGCCTCATTTTCTTTTGGGACTGAAACATACCGCGGTCCACAGAGTGTACCAAATGTCAGTATGGAAGACATCTTGATGTCCCAGTCAGTCTGATTCAACAAGCTAGGCTTCACCAACGACCCGTTTCCAACCTGGGAAGCCACATCTCCCCAACCCAACCCTATCTTGAGACTTAACCTGATTTTCTTGTGCAAATGTAACAACCCCCCATCCACATGTTCTACTAAATGACAGTAGGCACAGAATTCCTTTGGCCCTCTCAGTCTGTTTCACCATGCTTGGCTTCAGCAACACCCTGTTTCCATTCTGGGAAGCCATGTCTCCTGACCGCTAACCCTCACTTGGGTCTTAACCCTAATTTTCTCTTTGGACTGAAACATTTCCCTGTCCACATGGTGTACTAACTGGCAGTATGTTATACTCCGGTTGGCCTACTCAGTCTGTTTTACCAATCTAGGCTTCGTCAAAACCCTGGTTACATCCTGGGAAGCCAAGTCTCCCCAACCCTAACCCTAATTTAAGTATCAACCCTCATTTCCTTTTTGTACTGAAACATACTGCGGTCCACAGAGTGTACCAAATGTAAGTATGGAAGACATCTTGATGCCCCACTCAGTCTGATTCAGCAAGTTAGGCTTCACCAAGGACCCGTTTCCAACCTGGGAAGCCACTTCTCCCCAACCCTAACCCTAACTTGAGACTTAACCTGATTTTCTTGTGCAAATGTAACAAACCCCCATCCTCATGTTCTACTAAAAGACAGTAGGCACACAATTCCTTTTGCCCTCACAGTCTGTTTCACCATGCTTGGCTTCAGCAACACCCTGTGTCCATTCTGGGAATTCATGTCTCCTGACAGCTAACCCTAACTTGGGTCTTAACCCTAATTTTCTCTTTGGACTGAAACATTTCCCTGTCCACATGGTGTACTAACTGGCAGTATGTTATACTCTGGAAGGCCTACTCAGTCTGTTTTACCAATCTAGGCTTCACCAAAACCCTGGTTACATCCTGGGAAGCCAAGTCTCCCCAACCCTAACCCTACTTTGAGTCTCAGGCCTCATTTCCTTTTGGGACTGAAACGTACTGCGGTCCACAGAGGGTACCAAATGTCAGTATGGAAGACATCTTGATGCCCCACTCAGTCTGATTCAGGAAGTTAAGCTTCACCAAGGACCCGTTTCCAACCTGGGAAGCCACATCTCCCCAACCCCAACCCTAACTTGAGACGTAACCTGATTTTCTTGTGCAAATGTAACAACCCCCCATCCTCATGTTCTACTAAAAGACAGTAGGCACACAATTCCTTTGGCCCTCTCAGTCTGTTTCACCATGCTTGGCTTCAGCAACACCCTGTTTCCATTCTGGGAAGCCATGTCTCCTGACCGATAACCCTCACTTGGGTCTTAACCCTAATTTTCTCTTTGGACTGAAACATTTCCCTGTCCACATGGTGTACTAACTGGCAGTATGTTATACTCCTGAATGCCTACTCAGTCTGTTTTACCAATCTAGGCTTCACCAAAACCCTGGTTACATCCTGGGAAGCCAAGTCTCCCCAACCCTAAACCTAATTTGAGTCTCAACCCTCATTTCCTTTTTGGACTGAAACATACTGCGGTCCATAGAGTGTACCAAATGTCAGTATGGAAGACATCTTGATGCCCCACTCAGTCTGATTCAGGAAGTTAAGCTTCACCAAGGACCCGTTTCCAACCTGGGAAGCCACATCTCCCCAACCCTAACCGTAACTTGAGACTTAACCTGATTTTCTTGTGCAAATGTAACAACCCCCCATCCTCATGTTCTACTAAAAGACAGTAGGCACACAATTCCTTTGGCCCTCTCAGTCTGTTTCACCATGCTTGGCTTCAGCAACACCCTGTTTCCATTCTGGGAAGCCATGTCTCCTGACCGATAACCCTCTCTTGGGTCTTACCCCTAATTTTCTCTTTGGACTGAAACATTTCCCTGTCCACATGGTGTACTAACTGGCAGTATGTTATACTCCGGAAGGCCTACTCAGTCTGTTTTACCAATCTAGGCTTCACCAAAACCCTGGTTACATCCTGGGAAGCCAAGTCTCCCCAACCCTAACCCTAATTTGAGTCTCAGGCCTCATTTTCTTTTGGGACTGAAACATACCGCGGTCCACAGAGTGTACCAAATGTCAGTATGGAAGACATCTTGATGTCCCAGTCAGTCTGATTCAGCAAGCTAGGCTTCACCAACGACCCGTTTCCAACCTGGGAAGCCACATCTCCCCAACCCTAACCCTAACTTGAGACTTAACCTGATTTTCTTGTGCAAATGTTACAACCCCCCATCCTCATGTTCTACTAAATGACAGTAGGCACAGAATTCTTTTGGCCCTCTCAGTCTGTTTCACCATGCTTGGCTTCAGCAACACCCTGTTTCCATTCTGGGAAGCCATGTCTCCTGACAGCTATCCCTAACTTGGGTCTTAACCCTAATTTTCTCTTTGGACTGAAATATTTCCCTGTCCACATGGTGTACTAACTGGCAGTATGTTATACTCCGGAAGGCCTACTCCGTCTGTTTTACCAATCTAGGCTTCACCAAAACCCTGGTTACATCCTGGGAAGCCAAGTCTCCCCAACCCTAACCCTACTTTGAGTCTCAGGCCTCATTTCCTTTTGGGACTGAAACGTACTGCGGTCCACAGAGTGTACCAAATGTAAGTATGGAAGACATCTTGATGCCCCACTCAGTCTGATTCAGCAAGTTAGGCTTCACCAAGGACCCGTTTCCAACCTGGGAAGCCACATCTCCCCAACCCTAACCCTAACTTGAGACTTAACCTGATTTTCTTGTGCAAATGTAACAACCCCCCATCCTCATGTTCTACTAAAAGACAGTAGGCACACAATTCCTTTTGCCCTCACAGTCTGTTTCACCATGCTTGGCTTCAGCAACACCCTGTTTCCATTCTGGGGATTCATGTCTCCTGACAGCTAACCCTAACTTGGGTCTTAACCCTAATTTTCTCTTTGGACTGAAACATTTCCCTGTCCACATGGTGTACCAACTGGCAGTATGTTATACTCCGGAAGGCCTACTCAGTCTGTTTTACCAATCTAGGCTTCACCAAAACCCTGGTTACATCCTGGGAAGCCAAGTCTCCCCAACCCTAACCCTAATTTGAGTCTCAGGCCTCATTTTCTTTTGGGACTGAAACATACCGCGGTCCACAGAGTGTACCAAATGTCAGTATGGAAGACATCTTGATGTCCCACTCAGTCTGATTCAACAAGCTAGGCTTCACCAACGACCCGTTTCCAACCTGGGAAGCCACATCTCCCCAACCCAACCCTATCTTGAGACTTAACCTGATTTTCTTGTGCAAATGTAACAACCCCCCATCCACATGTTCTACTAAATGACAGTAGGCACAGAATTCCTTTGGCCCTCTCAGTCTGTTTCACCATGCTTGGCTTCAGCAACACCCTGTTTCCATTCTGGGAAGCCATGTCTCCTGACAGCTATCCCTCACTTGGGTCTTAACCCTAATTTTCTCTTTGGACTGAAACATTTCCCTGTCCACATGGTGTACTAACTGGCAGTATGTTATACTCCGGTTGGCCTACTCAGTCTGTTTTACCAATCTAGGCTTCGTCAAAACCCTGGTTACATCCTGGGAAGCCAAGTCTCCCCAACCCTAACCCTAATTTAAGTATCAACCCTCATTTCCTTTTTGTACTGAAACATACTGCGGTCCACAGAGTGTACCAAATGTAAGTATGGAAGACATCTTGATGCCCCACTCAGTCTGATTCAGCAAGTTAGGCTTCACCAAGGACCCGTTTCCAACCTGGGAAGCCACTTCTCCCCAACCCTAACCCTAACTTGAGACTTAACCTGATTTTCTTGTGCAAATGTAACAAACCCCCATCCTCATGTTCTACTAAAAGACAGTAGGCACACAATTCCTTTTGCCCTCACAGTCTGTTTCACCATGCTTGGCTTCAGCAACACCCTGTTTCCATTCTGGGAATTCATGTCTCCTGACAGCTAACCCTAACTTGGGTCTTAACCCTAATTTTCTCTTTGGACTGAAACATTTCCCTGTCCACATGGTGTACTAACTGGCAGTATGTTATACTCCTGAATGCCTACTCCGTCTGTTTTACCAATCTAGGCTTCACCAAAACCCTGGTTACATCCTGGGAAGCCAAGTCTCCCCAACCCTAACCCTACTTTGAGTCTCAGGCCTCATTTCCTTTTGGGACTGAAACGTACTGCGGTCCACAGAGGGTACCAAATGTAAGTATGGAAGACATCTTGATGTCCCACTCAGTCTGATTCAGCAAGTTAGGCTTCACCAAGGACCCGTTTCCAACCTGGGAAGCCACATCTCCCCAACCCTAACCCTAACTTGAGACTTTACCTGATTTTCTTGTTGAAATGTAACAACCCCCCATCCTCATGTTCTACTAAAAGACAGTAGGCACACAATTCCTTTTGCCCTCTCAGTCTGTTTCACCATGCTTGGCTTCAGCAACACCCTGTTTCCATTCTGGGAAGCCATGTCTCCTCACAGCTAACCCTAACTTGGGACTTAACCCTAATTTTCTCTTTGGACTGAAACATTTCCCTGTCCACATGGTGTACTAACTGGCAGTATGTTATACTCCTGAATGCCTACTCCGTCTGTTTTACCAATCTAGGCTTCACCAAAACCCTGGTTACATCCTGGGAAGCCAAGTCTCCCCAACCCTAAACCTAATTTGAGTCTCAACCCTCATTTCCTTTTTGGACTGAAACATACTGCGGTCCATAGAGTGTACCAAATGTCAGTATGGAAGACATCTTGATGCCCCACTCAGTCTGATTCAGGAAGTTAAGCTTCACCAAGGACCCGTTTCCAACCTGGGAAGCCACATCTCCCCAACCCCAACCCTAACTTGAGACTTAACCTGATTTTCTTGTGCAAATGTAACAACCCCCCATCCTCATGTTCTACTAAAAGACAGTAGGCACACAATTCCTTTGGCCCTCTCAGTCTGTTTCACCATGCTTGGCTTCAGCAACACCCTGTTTCCATTCTGGGAAGCCATGTCTCCTGACCGATAACCCTCACTTGGGTCTTAACCCTAATTTTCTCTTTGGACTGAAACATTTCCCTGTCCACATGGTGTACTAACTGGCAGTATGTTATACTCCTGAATGCCTACTCAGTCTGTTTTACCAATCTAGGCTTCACCAAAACCCTGGTTACATCCTGGGAAGCCAAGTCTCCCCAACCCTAAACTTAATTTGAGTCTCAACTTTCATTTCCTTTTTGGACTGAAACATACTGCGGTCCATAGAGTGTACCAAATGTAAGTATGGAAGACATCTTGATGACCCACTCAGTCTGATTCAGGAAGTTAAGCTTCACCAAGGACCCGTTTCCAACCTGGGAAGCCACATCTCCCCAACCCTAACCCTAACTTGAGACTTAACCTGATTTTCTTGTGCAAATGTAACAAACCCCCATCCTCATGTTGTACTAAAAGACAGTAGGCACAGAATTCCTTTGGCCCGCTCAGTCTGTTTCACCATGCTTGGCTTCAGCAACACCCTCTTTCCATTCTGGGAGGCCATGTCTCCTGACCGCTAACCCTAACTTGGGTCTTAACCCTAATTTTTTCTTGAACTGAAACATTTCCCTGTCCACATGGTGTACTAACACTCTGTGGACGGAGGTATGTTTCAGTCCCAAAAGGAAATGAGGCCTGAGACTCAAATTAGGGTTAGGGCTGGGGAGACTTGGCTTCCCAGGATGTAACCAGGGTTTTGGCGAAGCCTACATTGGTAAAACAGACTGAGTAGGCCATCCGGAGTATAACATACTGCCAGTTAGTACACCATGTGGACAGGGAAATGTTTCAGTCCAAAGAAAAAATTAGGGTGAAGACCCAAGTTAGGGTTAGCGGTCAGGAGACATGGCTTCCCAGAATGGAAACAGGGTGTTGCTGAAGCCAAGCATGGTGAAACAGACTGAGAGGGCCAAAGGAATTGTGTGCCTACTGTCTTTTAGTAGAACATGAGGATGGGGGGTTGTTACATTTCAACAAGAAAATCAGGTTAAGTCTCAAGTTTGGGTTAGAGTTGGGGAGATGTGGCTTCCCAGGCTGGAAACGGGTCCTTGGTGAAGCCTAACTTTCTGAATCAGACTGAGTGGGGCATCAAGATGTCTTCCATACTTACATTTGGTCCCCTATGTGGACGGCAGTGTGTTTCAGTCCAAAAACGAAATGCGGGTTGATACTCAAATTAGGGTTAGGGTTGGGGAGACTTGGCTTCCCAGGATGTAACCAGGGTTTTGGTGAAGCCTAGATTGGTAAAACAGACTGAGTAGGCCAACCGGAGTATAACATACTGCCAGTTTGTACACCATGTGGACAAGGAAATGTTTCATTCCAAAGAGAAAATTAGGGTTAAGACCCAAGTTAGGGTTATCGGTCTGGAGACATGGCTTCCCAGAATGGAAACAGGAGGTTGCTGAAGCCAAGCATGGTGAAACAGACTGAGAGGGCCAACGGAATTGTATGCCTACTGTCTTTTGGTAGAACATGAGGATGGGGGGTTGTTACAGTTCAACAAGAAAATCAGGTTAAGTCTCAAGTTAGGGTTAGGGTTGGGGAGATGTGGCTTCCCAGGTTGGAAACGGGTCCTTGGTGAAGCTTAACTTGCTGAATCAGACTGAGTGGGGCATCAAGATGGCTTCCATACTGACATTTGGTACACTCTGTGGACGGCAGTATGTTTCAGTCCAAAAAGGAAATGAGGGTTGAGACTCAAATTAGGGTTAGGGTTTGGGAGACTTGGCTTCCCAGGATGTAACCAGGGTTTTGGCGAAGCCTAGATTGGTAAAACAGACGGAGTAGGCATTCAGGAGTATAACATACTGCCAGTTAGTACAACATGTGGACAGGGAAATGTTTCAGTCCAAAGACAAAATTAGGGTTAAGACGCAAGTTAGGGTTAGCTGTCAGGAGACATGGCTTTCCAGAATGGAAACGGGGTGTTGCTGAAGCCAAGCATGGTGAAACAGACTGAGAGGGCAAAAGGAATTGTGTGCCTACTGTCTTTTAGTAGAACATGAGGATGGGGGGTTGTTACATTTGCACAAGAAAATCAGGTTAAGCCTCAAGTTAGGGTTAGGGTTGGGGAGATGTGGCTTCCCAGGTTGGAAACGGGTCCTTGGTGAAGCTTAACTTGCTGAATCAGACTGAGTGGGCCATTAAGATGGCTTCCATACTGACATTTGGTACACTCTGTGGACGGCAGTATGTTTCAGTCCAAAAACGAAAATTAGGGTTAAGACCCAAGTTAGGGTTATCGGTCAGGAGTCATGGCTTCCCAGAATGGAAACAGGGTGTTGCTGAAGCCAAGCATGGTGAAACAGACTGAGAGGGCCAACGGAATTGTGTGCCGACTGTCTTTTAGTACAACATGAGGATGGGGGTTTGTTACATTTCAACAAGAAAATCAGGTTAAGTCTCAAGAATGGGTTGGGATGGGGAGATGTGGCTTCCCTGGTTGGAATCGGGTCCTTGGTGAAGCCCAGCTTGCTGAATCAGACTGAGTGGGACATCAAGATGTCTTCCATACTGACATTTGGTACACTCTGTGGACGGAGGTATGTTTCAGTCCCAAAAGGAAATTAGGCCTGAGAATCAAATTAGGGTTAGGGTTGGGGAGACTTGGCTTCCCAGGATGTAACCAGGGTTTTGGTGAAGCCTAGATTGGTAAAACAGACGGAGTAGGCCAACCGGAGTGTAACATACTGCCAGTTAGTACACCATGTGGACAGGGAAATGTTTCAGTCCAAAGAGAAAATTAGGGTTAAGTCCCAAGTTAGGGTTAGCTGTCAGGAGACATGGCTTCCCAGAATGGAAACAGGGTGTTGCTGAAGCCAAGCATGGTGAAACAGACTGAGAGGGCCAAAAGAATTGTGTCCCTACTGTCTTTTAGTAGAACATGAGGATGGGAGGTTGTTACATTTGCACAAGAAGATCAGGTTAAGTCTCAAGTTAGGGTTAGGGTTGGGGAGATGTGGCTTCCCAGGTTGGAAACGGGTCCTTGGTGAAGCTTAACTTCCTGAATCAGACTGAGTGGGGCGTCAAGATGTCTTCCATACTTACATTTGGCACACTCTGTGGACCGCAGTATGTTTCAGTCCAAAAAGGAAATGAGGGTTGAGACTCAAATTAGGGTAAGGGTTGGGGAGACTTGGCTTCCCAGGATGTAACCAGGGATTTGGTGAAGCCTAGATTGGTAAAACAGACTGAGTAGGCATTCAGGAGTATAACATACTGCCAGTTAGTACACCATGTGGACAGGGAAATGTTTCAGTCCAAAGAAAAAATTAGGGTAAAGACCCAAGTTAGGGTTAGCTGTCAGGAGACATGGCTTCCCAGAATGGAAACAGGGTGTTGCTGAAGCCAAGCATGGTGAAACAGACTGAGAGGGCCAAAGGAATTGTGTGCCTACGGCCTTTTAGTAGAACATGAGGATGGGGGGTTGTTACAGTTCAACAAGAAAATCAGGTTAAGTCTCAAGTTTGGGTTGGGTTGGGGAGATGTGGCTTCCCAGGTTGGAAACGGGTCCTTGGTGAAGCTTAACTTGCTGAATCAGACTGAGTGGGGCATCAAGATGGCTTCCATACTGACATTTGGTACACTCTGTGGACGGCGGTATGTTTCAGTCCAAAAAGGAAATGAGGCCTGAGACTCAAATTAGGGTTAGGGTTGGGGAGACTTGTCTTCCCAGGATGTAACCAGGGTTTTGGTGAAGCCTAGATTGGTAAAACAGACTGAGTAGGCCTTCCGGAGTATAACATACTGCCAGTTAGTACACCATGTGGACAGGGAAATGTTTCAGTCCAAAGAAAAAATTAGGGTTATGACCCATGTTAGGGTTATCGGTCAGGAGACATGGCTTCCCAGAATGGAAACAGGGTGTTGCTGAAGCCAAGCATGGTGAAACACACTGAGAGGTCCAACGGAATTGTGTGCCTACTGTCTTTTAGTACAACATGAGGATGGGGGGTTGTTACATTTCAACAAGAAAATCAGGTTAAGTCTCAAGTTTGGTTTGGGTTGGGGAGATGTGGCTTCCCTGGTTGGAATCGGGTCCTTGGTGAAGCCCAGCTTGCTGAATCAGACTGAGTGGGACATCAAGATGTCTTCCATACTGACATTTGGTACACTCTGTGGATGGAGGTATGTTTCAGTCCCAAAAGGAAATGAGGCCTGAGACTCAAATTAGGGTTAGGGCTGGGGAGACTTGGCTTCCCAGGATGTAACCAGGGTTTTGGCGAAGCCTAGATTGGTAAAACAGACTGAGTAGGCCATCCGGAGTATAACATACTGCCAGTTTGTACACCATGTGGACAGGGAAATCTTTCATTCCAAACAGATAATTAGGGTTAAGACCCAAGTTAGGGTTATCGGTCTGGAGACATGGCTTCCCAGAATGGAAACAGGGTGTTGCTGAAGCCAAGCATGGTGAAACAGACTGAGAGGGCCAAAGGAATTGTGTGCCTACTGTCTTTTAGTACAACATGAGGATGGGGGGTTGTTACAGTTCAACAAGAAAATCAGGTTAAGTCTCAAGTCAGGGTTAGGGTTGGGGAGATGTGGCTTCCCAGGTTGGAAACGGGTCCTTGGTGAAGCTTAACTTGCTGAATCAGACTGAGTGGGGCATCAAGATGGCTTCCATACTGACATTTGGTACACTCTGTGGACGGCAGTATGTTTCAGTCCAAAAAGGAAATGAGGGTTGAGACTCAAATTAGGGTTAGGGTTTGGGAGACTTGGCTTCCCAGGATGTAACCAGGGTTTTGGCGAAGCCTAGATAGGTAAAACAGATGGAGTAGGCCAACCGGAGTATAACATACTGCCAGTTAGTACAACATGTGGACAGGGAAATGTTTCATTCCAAAGAGAAAATTAGGGTTAAGACCCAAGTTAGGGTTAGCTGTCAGGAGACATGGCTTTCCAGAATGGAAACGGGGTGTTGCTGAAGCCAAGCATGGTGAAACAGACTGTGAGGGCAAAAGGAATTGTGTGCCTACTGTCTTTTAGTAGAACATGAGGATGGGGGGTTGTTACATTTGCACAAGAAAATCAGGTTAAGTCTCAAGTTAGGGTTAGGGTTGGGGAGATGTTGCTTCCCAGGTTGGAAACGGGTCCTTGGTGAAGCTTAACTTGCTGAATCAGACTGAGTGGGGCATCAAGATGGCTTCCATACTGACATTTGGTACACTCTGTGGACGGCAGTATGTTTCAGTCCAAAAACGAAAATTAGGGTTAAGACCCCAGTTAGGGTTATCGGTCAGGAGTCATGGCTTCCCAGAATGGAAACAGGGTGTTGCTGAAGCCAAGCATGGTGAAACAGACTGAGAGGGCCAACGGAATTGTGTGCCGACTGTCTTTTAGTACAACATGAGGATGGGGGTTTGTTACATTTCAACAAGAAAATCAGGTTAAGTCTCAAGGTTGGGTTGGGTTGGGGAGATGTGGCTTCCCTGGTTGGAATCGGGTCCATGGTGAAGCCCAGCTTGCTGAATCAGACTGAGTGGGACATCAAGATGTCTTCCATACTGACATTTGGTACACTCTGTGGACGGCGGTATGTTTCAGTCCAAAAAGGAAATGAGGCCTGAGACTCAAATTAGGGTTAGTGTTGGGGAGACTTGGCTTCCCAGGATGTAACCAGGGTTTTGGCGAAGCCTAGATTGGTAAAACAGACTGAGTAGGCCTTCCGGAGTATAACATACTGCCAGTTAGTACACCATGTGGACAGGGAAATGTTTCAGTCCAAAGAAAAAATTAGGGTTAAGACCCAAGTTAGGGTTATCGGTCAGGAGACATGGCTTCCCAGAATGGAAACAGGGTGTTGCTGAAGCCAAGCATGGTGAAACAGACTGAGAGGGCAAAAGGAATTGTGTGCCTACTGTCTTTTAGTACAACATGAGGATGGGGGGTTGTTACATTTCAACAAGAAAATCAGGTTAAGTCTCAAGTTTGGGTTGGGTTGGGGAGATGTGGCTTCCCAGGTTGGAATCGGGTCCTTGGTGAAGCCCAGCTTGCTGAATCAGACTGAGTGGGACATCAAGATGTCTTCCATACTGACATTTGGTACACTCTGTGGACGGAGGTATGTTTCAGTCCCAAAAGGAAATGAGGCCTGAGACTCAAAGTAGGGTTAGGGTTGGGGAGACTTGGCTTCCCAGGATGTAACCAGGGTTTTGGTGAAGCCTAGATTGGTAAAACAGACTGAGTAGGCATTCAGGAGTATACCATACTGCCAGTTAGTACACCATGTGGACAGGGAAATGTTTCATTCCAAAGAGAAAATTAGGGTTAAGACCCAAGTTAGGGTTATCGGTCAGGAGACATGGCTTCCCAGAATGGAAACAGGGTGTTGCTGAAGCCAAGCATGGTGAAACAGACTGAGAGGGCCAAAGCAATTGTGTGCCTACTGTCTTTTAGTGGAACATGAGGATGGGGGGTTGTTACAGTTCAACAAGAAAATCAGGTTAAGTCTCAAGTTAGGGTTAGGGTTGGGGAGATGTGGCTTCCCAGGTTGGAAACGGGTCCTTGGTGAAGCTTAACTTGCTGAATCAGACTGAGTGGGGCATCAAGATGGCTTCCATACTGACATTTGAAACACTCTGTGGACGGCAGTATGTTTCAGTCCAAAAACGAAAATTAGGGTTAAGGCCCAAGATAGGGTTATCGGTCAGGAGTCATGGCTTCCCAGAATGGAAACAGGGTGTTGCTGAAGCCAAGCATGGTGAAACAGACTGAGAGGGCCAACGGAATTGTGTGCCGACTGTCTTTTAGTACAACATGAGGATGGGGGTTTGTTACATTTCAAACAGAAAATCAGGTTAAGTCTCAAGGTTGGGTTGGATTGGGGAGATGTGGCTTCCCAGGTTGGAAATGGGTCCTTGGTGAAGCTCAACTTGCTGAATCAGACTGAGTGGGGCATCAAGGTGGCTTCCATACTGACATTTGGTGCACTCTGTGTTCGGCAGTATGTTTCAGTCCTATAAGGAAATGAGGGTTGAGACTCAAATTAGGGTTAGGGTTGGGGAGACTTGGCTTCCCAGGATGTAACCAGGGTTTTGGCGAAGTCTAGATTGGTAAAACAGACGGAGTAGGCCAACCGGAGTATAACATACTGCCAGTTTGTACACAATGTGGACAGGGAAATGTTTCATTCCA
This sequence comes from Heloderma suspectum, assembly GCF_057233095.1. NCBI lineage: Eukaryota > Metazoa > Chordata > Lepidosauria > Squamata > Helodermatidae > Heloderma > Heloderma suspectum. Next base: position 150,716,195 of record NC_139461.1, read on the forward strand.
AAGAGAAAATTAGGGTTAAGACCCAAGTTAGGGTTAGATGTCAGGAGACATGGCTTTCCAGAATGGAAACAGGGTGTTGCTGAAGCCAAGCATGGTGAAACAGACTGAGAGGGCAAAAGGAATTGTGTGCCTACTGTCTTTTAGTAGAACATGAGGATGGGGGGTTGTTACATTTGCACAAGAAAATCAGGTTAAGTCTCAAGTTAGGGTTAGGGTTGGGGAGATGTGGCTTCCCAGGTTGGAAACGGGTCCTTGGTGAAGCTTAACTTGCTGAATCAGACTGAGTGGGGCATCAAGATGGCTTCCATACTGACATTTGGTACACTCTGTGGACGGCAGTATGTTTCAGTCCAAAAAGGAAATGAGGGTTGAGACTCAAATTAGGGTTAGGGTTTGGGAGACTTGGCTTCCCAGGATGTAACCAGGGTTTTGGCGAAGCCTAGATTGGTAAAACAGACGGAGTAGGCCAACCGGAGTATAACATACTGCCAGTTAGTACAACATGTGGACAGGGAAATGTTTCAGTCCAAAGACAAAATTAGGGTTAAGACGCAAGTTAGGGTTAGCTGTCAGGAGACATGGCTTTCCAGAATGGAAACGGGGTGTTGCTGAAGCCAAGCATGGTGAAACAGACTGAGAGGGCAAAAGGAATTGTGTGCCTACTGTCTTTTAGTAGAACATGAGGATGGGGGGTTGTTACATTTGCACAAGAAAATCAGGTTAAGCCTCAAGTTAGGGTTAGGGTTGGGGAGATGTGGCTTCCCAGGTTGGAAACGGGTCCTTGGTGAAGCTTAACTTGCAGAATCAGACTAAGTGGGCCATTAAGATGGCTTCCATACTGACATTTGGTACACTCTGTGGACGGCAGTATGTTTCAGTCCAAAAACGAAAATTAGGGTTAAGACCCAAGTTAGGGTTATCGGTCAGGAGTCATGGCTTCCCAGAATGGAAACAGGGTGTTGCTGAAGCCAAGCATGGTGAAACAGACTGAGAGGGCAAACGGAATTGTGTGCCGACTGTCTTTTAGTACAACATGAGGATGGGGGTTTGTTACATTTCAACAAGAAAATCAGGTTAAGTCTCAAGTATGGGTTGGGATGGGGAGATGTGGCTTCCCTGGTTGGAATCGGGTCCTTGGTGAAGCCCAGCTTGCTGAATCAGACTGAGTGGGACATCAAGATGTCTTCCATACTGACATTTGGTACACTCTGTGGACGGAGGTATGTTTCAGTCCCAAAAGGAAATTAGGCCTGAGAATCAAATTAGGGTTAGGGTTGGGGAGACTTGGCTTCCCAGGATGTAACCAGGGTTTTGGTGAAGCCTAGATTGGTAAAACAGACGGAGTAGGCCAACCGGAGTGTAACATACTGCCAGTTAGTACACCATGTGGACAGGGAACTGTTTCAGTCCAAAGAGAAAATTAGGGTTAAGACCAAAGTTAGGGTTAGCTGTCAGGAGACATGGCTTCCCAGAATGGAAACAGGGTGTTGCTGAAGCCAAGCATGGTGAAACAGACTGAGAGGGCCAAAGGAATTGTGTGCCTACTGTCTTTTAGTACAACAAGAGGATGGGGGGTTGTTACATTTCAACAAGAAAATCAGGTTAAGTCTCAAGTTTAGGTTGGGTTGGGGAGATGTGGCTTCCCAGGTTGGAAACGGGTCCTTGGTGAAGCTTAACTTGCTGAATCAGACTGAGTGGGACATCAAGATGTCTTCCATACTGACATTTGGTACACTCTGTGGACGGCGGTATGTTTCAGTCCAAAAAGGAAATGAGGCCTGAGACTCAAATTAGGGTTAGGGTTGGGGAGACTTGGCTTCCCAGGATGTAACCAGGGTTTTGGTGAAGCCTAGATTGGTAAAACAGACTGAGTAGGCCTTCCGGAGTATAACATACTGCCAGTTAGTACACCATGTGGACAGGGAAATGTTTCATTCCAAAGAGAAAATTAGGGTTAAGACCCAAGTTAGGGTTATCGGTCAGGAGACATGGCTTCCCAGAATGGAAACAGGGTGTTGCTGAAGCCAAGCATGGTGAAACAGACTGAGAGGGCCAAAGCAATTGTGTGCCTACTGTCTTTTAGTGGAACATGAGGATGGGGGGTTGTTACAGTTCAACAAGAAAATCAGGTTAAGTCTCAAGGTTGGGTTGGATTGGGGAGATGTGGCTTCCCAGGTTGGAAATGGGTCCTTGGTGAAGCTCAACTTGCTGAATCAGACTGAGTGGGGCATCAAGATGGCTTCCATACTGACATTTGGTGCACTCTGTGTTCGGCAGTATGTTTCAGTCCTATAAGGAAATGAGGGTTGAGACTCAAATTAGGGTTAGGGTTGGGGAGACTTGGCTTCCCAGGATGTAACCAGGGTTTTGGCGAAGTCTAGATTGGTAAAACAGACGGAGTAGGCCAACCGGAGTATAACATACTGCCAGTTTGTACACAATGTGGACAGGGAAATGTTTCATTCCAAAGAGAAAATTAGGGTTAAGACCCAAGTTAGGGTTAGATGTCAGGAGACATGGCTTTCCAGAATGGAAACAGGGTGTTGCTGAAGCCAAGCATGGTGAAACAGACTGAGAGGGCAAAAGGAATTGTGTGCGTACTGTCTTTTAGTAGAACATGAGGATGGGGGGTTGTTACATTTGCACAAGAAAATCAGGTTAAGTCTCAAGTTAGGGTTAGGGTTGGGGAGATGTGGCTTCCCAGGTTGGAAACGGGTCCTTGGTGAAGCTTAACTTGCTGAATCAGACTGAGTGGGGCATCAAGATGGCTTCCATACTGACATTTGGTACACTCTGTGGACGGCAGTATGTTTCAGTCCAAAAAGGAAATGAGGGTTGAGACTCAAATTAGGGTTAGGGTTTGGGAGACTTGGCTTCCCAGGATGTAACCAGGGTTTTGGCGAAGCCTAGATTGGTAAAACAGACGGAGTAGGCCAACCGGAGTATAACATACTGCCAGTTAGTACAACATGTGGACAGGGAAATGTTTCAGTCCAAAGACAAAATTAGGGTTAAGACCCAAGTTAGGGTTAGCTGTCAGGAGACATGGCTTTCCAGAATGGAAACGGGGTGTTGCTGAAGCCAAGCATGGTGAAACAGACTGAGAGGGCAAAAGGAATTGTGTGCCTACTGTCTTTTAGTAGAACATGAGGATGGGGGGTTGTTACATTTGCACAAGAAAATCAGGTTAAGCCTCAAGTTAGGGTTAGGGTTGGGGAGATGTGGCTTCCCAGGTTGGAAACGGGTCCTTGGTGAAGCTTAACTTGCTGAATCAGACTGAGTGGGCCATTAAGATGGCTTCCATACTGACATTTGGTACACTCTGTGGACGGCAGTATGTTTCAGTCCAAAAACGAAAATTAGGGTTAAGACCCAAGTTAGGGTTATCGGTCAGGAGTCATGGCTTCCCAGAATGGAAACAGGGTGTTGCTGAAGCCAAGCATGGTGAAACAGACTGAGAGGGCCAACGGAATTGTGTGCCGACTGTCTTTTAGTACAACATGAGGATGGGGGTTTGTTACATTTCAACAAGAAAATCAGGTTAAGTCTCAAGTATGGGTTGGGATGGGGAGATGTGGCTTCCCTGGTTGGAATCGGGTCCTTGGTGAAGCCCAGCTTGCTGAATCAGACTGAGTGGGACATCAAGATGTCTTCCATACTGACATTTGGTACACTCTGTGGACGGAGGTATGTTTCAGTCCCAAAAGGAAATTAGGCCTGAGAATCAAATTAGGGTTAGGGTTGGGGAGACTTGGCTTCCCAGGATGTAACCAGGGTTTTGGTGAAGCCTAGATTGGTAAAACAGACGGAGTAGGCCAACCGGAGTGTAACATACTGCCAGTTAGTACACCATGTGGACAGGGAAATGTTTCAGTCCAAAGAGAAAATTAGGGTTAAGTCCCAAGTTAGGGTTAGCTGTCAGGAGACATGGCTTCCCAGAATGGAAACAGGGTGTTGCTGAAGCCAAGCATGGTGAAACAGACTGAGAGGGCCAAAGGAATTGTGTGCCTACTGTCTTTTAGTAGAACATGAGGATGGGGGGGTTGTTACATTTGCACAAGAATATCAGGTTAAGTCTCAAGTTAGGGTTAGGGTTGGGGAGATGTGGCTTCCCAGGTTGGAAACGGGTCCTTGGTGAAGCTTAACTTCCTGAATCAGACTGAGTGGGGCGTCAAGATGTCTTCCATACTTACATTTGGCACACTCTGTGGACCGCAGTATGTTTCAGTCCAAAAAGGAAATGAGGGTTGAGACTCAAATTAGGGTTAGGGTTGGGGAGACTTGGCTTCCCAGGATGTAACCAGGGTTTTGGTGAAGCCTAGATTGGTAAAACAGACTGAGTAGGCATTCAGGAGTATAACATACTGCCAGTTAGTACACCATGTGGACAGGGAAATATTTCAGTCCAAAGAGAAAATTAGGGTTAAGACCCAAGTTAGGGTTAGCTGTCAGGAGACATGGCTTCCCAGAATGGAAACAGGGTGTTGCTGAAGCCAAGCATGGTGAATCAGACTGAGAGGGCCAACGGAATGGTGTGCCTACTGTCTTTTAGTAGAACATGAGGATGGGGGGTTGTTACATTTGCACAAGAAAATCAGGTTAAGTCTCAAGTTAGGGTTAGGGTTGGGGAGATGTGGCTTCCCAGGTTGGAAACGGGTCCTTGGTGAAGCCTAACTTGCTGAATCAGACTGAGTGGGACATCAAGATGTCTTCCATACTGACATTTGGTACACTCTGTGGACGGCGGTATGTTTCAGTCCAAAAAGGAAATGAGGGTTGAGACTCAAATTAGGGTTAGGGTTGGGGAGACTTGGCTTCCCAGGATGTAACCAGGGTTTTGGCGAAGCCTAGATTGGTAAAACAGACTGAGTAGGCCTTCCGGAGTATAACATACTGCCAGTTAGTACACCATGTGGACAGGGAAATGTTTCAGTCCAAAGAAAAAATTAGGGTAAAGACCCAAGTTAGGGTTATCGGTCAGGAGACATGGCTTCCCAGAATGGAAACAGGGTGTTGCTGAAGCCAAGCATGGTGAAACAGACTGAGAGGGCAAAAGGAATTGTGTGCCTACGGCCTTTTAGTACAACATGAGGATGGGGGGTTGTTACATTTCAACAAGAAAATCAGGTTAAGTCTCAAGTTTGGGTTGGGTTGGGGAGATGTGGCTTCCCTGGTTGGAATCGCGTCCTTGGTGAAGGCCAGCTTGCTGAATCAGACTGAGTGGGACATCAAGATGTCTTCCATACTGACATTTGGTACACTCTGTGGATGGAGGTATGTTTCAGTCCCAAAAGGAAATGAGGCCTGAGACTCAAATTAGGGTTAGGGTTGGGGAGACTTGGCTTCCCAGGATGTAACCAGGGTTTTGGCGAAGCCTAGATTGGTAAAACAGACTGAGTAGGCCTTCCGGAGTATAACATACTGCCAGTTAGTACAACATGTGGACAGGGAAATGTTTCAGTCCAAAGAGAAAATTAGGGTTAAGGCCCAAGTGAGGGTTATCGGTCAGGAGACATGGCTTCCCAGAATGGAAACAGGGTGTTGCTGAAGCCAAGCATGGTGAAACAGACTGAGAGGGCCAAAGGAATTGTGTGCCTACTGTCTTTTAGTAGAACATGAGGATGGGGGGTTGTTACAGTTCAACAAGAAAATCAGGTTAAGTCTCAAGTTAGGGTTAGGGTTGGGGAGATGTGGCTTCCCAGGTTGGAAACGGGTCCTTGGTGAAGCTTAACTTGCTGAATCAGACTGAGTGGGACATCAAGATGTCTTCCATACTGACATTTGGTACACTCTGTGGACGGCGGTATGTTTCAGTCCAAAAAGGAAATGAGGCCTGAGACTCAAATTAGGGTTAGGGTTGGGGAGACTTGGCTTCCCAGGATGTAACCAGGGTTTTGGCGAAGCCTAGATTGGTAAAACAGACTGAGTAGGCCTTCCGGAGTATAACATACTGCCAGTTAGTACACCATGTGGACAGGGAAATGTTTCAGTCCAAAGAAAAAATTAGGGTTAAGACCCAAGTTAGGGTTATCGGTCAGGAGACATGGCTTCCCAGAATGGAAACAGGGTGTTGCTGAAGCCAAGCATGGTGAAACAGACTGAGAGGGCAAAAGGAATTGTGTGCCTACTGTCTTTTAGTACAACATGAGGATGGGGGGTTGTTACATTTCAACAAGAAAATCAGGTTAAGTCTCAAGTTTGGGTTGGGTTGGGGAGATGTGGCTTCCCAGGTTGGAATCGGGTCCTTGGTGAAGCCCAGCTTGCTGAATCAGACTGAGTGGGACATCAAGATGTCTTCCATACTGACATTTGGTACACTCTGTGGACGGAGGTATGTTTCAGTCCCAAAAGGAAATGAGGCCTGAGACTCAAAGTAGGGTTAGGGTTGGGGAGACTTGGCTTCCCAGGATGTAACCAGGGTTTTGGTGAAGCCTAGATTGGTAAAACAGACTGAGTAGGCATTCAGGAGTATACCATACTGCCAGTTAGTACACCATGTGGACAGGGAAATGTTTCATTCCAAAGAGAAAATTAGGGTTAAGACCCAAGTTAGGGTTATCGGTCAGGAGACATGGCTTCCCAGAATGGAAACAGGGTGTTGCTGAAGCCAAGCATGGTGAAACAGACTGAGAGGGCCAAAGCAATTGTGTGCCTACTGTCTTTTAGTGGAACATGAGGATGGGGGGTTGTTACAGTTCAACAAGAAAATCAGGTTAAGTCACAAGGTTGGGTTGGATTGGGGAGATGTGGCTTCCCAGGTTGGAAATGGGTCCTTGGTGAAGCTCAACTTGCTGAATCAGACTGAGTGGGGCATCAAGATGGCTTCCATACTGACATTTGGTGCACTCTGTGTTCGGCAGTATGTTTCAGTCCTATAAGGAAATGAGGGTTGAGACTCAAATTAGGGTTAGGGTTGGGGAGACTTGGCTTCCCAGGATGTAACCAGGGTTTTGGCGAAGTCTAGATTGGTAAAACAGACGGAGTAGGCCAACCGGAGTATAACATACTGCCAGTTTGTACACAATGTGGACAGGGAAATGTTTCATTCCAAAGAGAAAATTAGGGTTAAGACCCAAGTTAGGGTTATATGTCAGGAGACATGGCTTTCCAGAATGGAAACAGGGTGTTGCTGAAGCCAAGCATGGTGAAACAGACTGAGAGGGCAAAAGGAATTGTGTGCCTACTGTCTTTTAGTAGAACATGAGGATGGGGGGTTGTTACATTTGCACAAGAAAATCAGGTTAAGTCTCAAGTTAGGGTTAGGGTTGGGGAGATGTGGCTTCCCAGGTTGGAAACGGGTCCTTGGTGAAGCTTAACTTGCTGAATCAGACTGAGTGGGGCATCAAGATGGCTTCCATACTGACATTTGGTACACTCTGTGGATGGCAGTATGTTTCAGTCCAAAAAGGAAATGAGGGTTGAGACTCAAATTAGGGTTAGGGTTTGGGAGACTTGGCTTCCCAGGATGTAACCAGGGTTTTGGCGAAGCCTAGATTGGTAAAACAGACGGAGTAGGCCTTCCGGAGTATAACATACTGCCAGTTAGTACAACATGTGGACAGGGAAATGTTTCAGTCCAAAGAGAAAATTAGGGTTAAGACCCAAGTGAGGGTTAGCTGTCAGGAGACATGGCTTTCCAGAATGGAAACGGGGTGTTGCTGAAGCCAAGCATGGTGAAACAGACTGAGAGGGCAAAAGGAATTGTGTGCCTACTGTCTTTTAGTAGAACATGAGGATGGGGGGTTGTTACATTTGCACAAGAAAATCAGGTTAAGCCTCAAGTTAGGGTTAGGGTTGGGGAGATGTGGCTTCCCAGGTTGGAAACGGGTCCTTGGTGAAGCTTAACTTGCTGAATCAGACTGAGTGGGCCATTAAGATGGCTTCCATACTGACATTTGGTACACTCTGTGGACGGCAGTATGTTTCAGTCCAAAAACGAAAATTAGGGTGAGGACCCAAGTTAGGGTTATCGGTCAGGAGTCATGGCTTCCCAGAATGAAAACAGGGTGTTGCTGAAGCCAAGCATGGTGAAACAGACTGAGAGGGCCAACGGAATTGTGTGCCGACTGTCTTTTAGTACAACATGAGGATGGGGGTTTGTTACATTTCAACAAGAAAATCAGGTTAAGTCTCAAGTATGGGTTGGGATGGGGAGATGTGGCTTCCCTGGTTGGAATCGGGTCCTTGGTGAAGCCCAGCTTGCTGAAGCAGACTGAGTGGGACATCAAGATGTCTTCCATACTGACATTTGGTACACTCTGTGGACGGAGGTATGTTTCAGTCCCAAAAGGAAATTAGGCCTGAGAATCAAATTAGGGTTAGGGTTGGGGAGACTTGGCTTCCCAGGATGTAACCAGGGTTTTGGTGAAGCCTAGATTGGTAAAACAGACGGAGTAGGCCAACCGGAGTGTAACATACTGCCAGTTAGTACACCATGTGGACAGGGAAATGTTTCAGTCCAAAGAGAAAATTAGGGTTAAGTCCCAAGTTAGGGTTAGCTGTCAGGAGACATGGCTTCCCAGAATGGAAACAGGGTGTTGCTGAAGCCAAGCATGGTGAAACAGACTGAGAGGGCCAAAGGAATTGTGTGCCTACTGTCTTTTAGTAGAACATGAGGATGGGGGGGTTGTTACATTTGCACAAGAATATCAGGTGAAGTCTCAAGTTAGGGTTAGGGTTGGGGAGATGTGGCTTCCCAGGTTGGAAACGGGTCCTTGGTGAAGCTTAACTTCCTGAATCAGACTGAGTGGGGCGTCAAGATGTCTTCCATACTTACATTTGGCACACTCTGTGGACCGCAGTATGTTTCAGTCCAAAAAGGAAATGAGGGTTGAGACTCAAATTAGGGTTAGGGTTGGGGAGACTTGGCTTCCCAGGATGTAACCAGGGTTTTGGTGAAGCCTACATTGGTAAAACAGACTGAGTAGGCATTCAGGAGTATAACATACTGCCAGTTAGTACACCATGTGGACAGGGAAATATTTCAGTCCAAAGAGAAAATTAGGGTTAAGACCCAAGTTAGGGTTAGCTGTCAGGAGACATGGCTTCCCAGAATGGAAACAGGGTGTTGCTGAAGCCAAGCATGGTGAATCAGACTGAGAGGGCCAACGGAATGGTGTGCCTACTGTCTTTTAGTAGAACATGAGGATGGGGGGTTGTTACATTTGCACAAGAAAATCAGGTTAAGTCTCAAGTTAGGGTTAGGGTTGGGGAGATGTGGCTTCCCAGGTTGGAAACGGGTCCTTGGTGAAGCCTAACTTGCTGAATCAGACTGAGTGGGACATCAAGATGTCTTCCATACTGACATTTGGTACACTCTGTGGACGGCGGTATGTTTCAGTCCAAAAAGGAAATGAGGGTTGAGACTCAAATTAGGGTTAGGGTTGGGGAGACTTGGCTTCCCAGGATGTAACCAGGGTTTTGGCGAAGCCTAGATTGGTAAAACAGACTGAGTAGGCCTTCCGGAGTATAACATACTGCCAGTTAGTACACCATGTGGACAGGGAAATGTTTCAGTCCAAAGAAAAAATTAGGGTAAAGACCCAAGTTAGGGTTATCGGTCAGGAGACATGGCTTCCCAGAATGGAAACAGGGTGTTGCTGAAGCCAAGCATGGTGAAACAGACTGAGAGGGCAAAAGGAATTGTGTGCCTACGGCCTTTTAGTACAACATGAGGATGGGGGGTTGTTACATTTCAACAAGAAAATCAGGTTAAGTCTCAAGTTTGGGTTGGGTTGGGGAGATGTGGCTTCCCTGGTTGGAATCGCGTCCTTGGTGAAGGCCAGCTTGCTGAATCAGACTGAGTGGGACATCAAGATGTCTTCCATACTGACATTTGGTACACTCTGTGGATGGAGGTATGTTTCAGTCCCAAAAGGAAATGAGGCCTGAGACTCAAATTAGGGTTAGGGTTGGGGAGACTTGGCTTCCCAGGATGTAACCAGGGTTTTGGCGAAGCCTAGATTGGTAAAACAGACTGAGTAGGCCTTCCGGAGTATAACATACTGCCAGTTAGTACAACATGTGGACAGGGAAATGTTTCAGTCCAAAGAGAAAATTAGGGTTAAGGCCCAAGTGAGGGTTATCGGTCAGGAGACATGGCTTCCCAGAATGGAAACAGGGTGTTGCTGAAGCCAAGCATGGTGAAACAGACTGAGAGGGCCAAAGGAATTGTGTGCCTACTGTCTTTTAGTAGAACATGAGGATGGGGGGTTGTTACAGTTCAACAAGAAAATCAGGTTAAGTCTCAAGTTAGGGTTAGGGTTGGGGAGATGTGGCTTCCCAGGTTGGAAACGGGTCCTTGGTGAAGCTTAACTTGCTGAATCAGACTGAGTGGGGCATCAAGATGGCTTCCATACTGACATTTGGTACACTCTGTGGACGGCGGTATGTTTCAGTCCAAAAAGGAAATGAGGCCTGAGACTCAAATTAGGGTTAGGGTTGGGGAGACTTGGCTTCCCAGGATGTAACCAGGGTTTTGGTGAAGCCTAGATTGGTAAAACAGACTGAGTAGGCCTTCCGGAGTATAACATACTGCCAGTTAGTACACCATGTGGACAGGGAAATGTTTCAGTCCAAAGAGAAAATTAGGGTTAAGACCCAAGTTAGGGTTATCGGTCAGGAGACATGGCTTCCCAGAATGGAAACAGGGTGTTGCTGAAGCCAAGCATGGTGAAACAGACTGAGAGGGCCAAAGGAATTGTGTGCCTACTGTCTTTTAGTACAACATGAGGATGGGGGGTTGTTACAGTTCAACAAGAAAATCAGGTTAAGTCTCAAGTTAGGGTTAGGGTTGGGGAGATGTGGCTTCCCAGGTTGGAAACGGGTCCTTGGTGAAGCTTAACTTGCTGAATCAGACTGAGTGGGGCATCAAGATGGCTTCCATACTGACATTTGGTACACTCTGTGGACGGCAGTATGTTTCAGTCCAAAAAGGAAATGAGGGTTGAGACTCAAATTAGGGTTAGGGTTTGGGAGACTTGGCTTCCCAGGATGTAACCAGGGTTTTGGCGAAGCCTAGATTGGTAAAACAGACGGAGTAGGCCTTCCGGAGTATAACATACTGCCAGTTAGTACAACATGTGGACAGGGAAATGTTTCAGTCCAAAGAGAAAATTAGGGTTAAGACCCAAGTGAGGGTTAGCTGTCAGGAGACATGGCTTTCCAGAATGGAAACGGGGTGTTGCTGAAGCCAAGCATGGTGAAACAGACTGAGAGGGCAAAAGGAATTGTGTGCCTACTGTCTTTTAGTAGAACATGAGGATGGGGGGTTGTTACATTTGCACAAGAAAATCAGGTTAAGCCTCAAGTTAGGGTTAGGGTTGGGGAGATGTGGCTTCCCAGGTTGGAAACGGGTCCTTGGTGAAGCTTAACTTGCTGAATCAGACTGAGTGGGCCATTAAGATGGCTTCCATACTGACATTTGGTACACTCTGTGGACGGCAGTATGTTTCAGTCCAAAAACGAAAATTAGGGTTAAGACCCAAGTTAGGGTTATCGGTCAGGAGTCATGGCTTCCCAGAATGAAAACAGGGTGTTGCTGAAGCCAAGCATGGTGAAACAGACTGAGAGGGCCAACGGAATTGTGTGCCGACTGTCTTTTAGTACAACATGAGGATGGGGGTTTGTTACATTTCAACAAGAAAATCAGGTTAAGTCTCAAGTATGGGTTGGGATGGGGAGATGTGGCTTCCCTGGTTGGAATCGGGTCCTTGGTGAAGCCCAGCTTGCTGAAGCAGACTGAGTGGGACATCAAGATGTCTTCCATACTGACATTTGGTACACTCTGTGGACGGAGGTATGTTTCAGTCCCAAAAGGAAATTAGGCCTGAGAATCAAATTAGGGTTAGGGTTGGGGAGACTTGGCTTCCCAGGATGTAACCAGGGTTTTGGTGAAGCCTAGATTGGTAAAACAGACGGAGTAGGCCAACCGGAGTGTAACATACTGCCAGTTAGTACACCATGTGGACAGGGAAATGTTTCAGTCCAAAGAGAAAATTAGGGTTAAGTCCCAAGTTAGGGTTAGCTGTCAGGAGACATGGCTTCCCAGAATGGAAACAGGGTGTTGCTGAAGCCAAGCATGGTGAAACAGACTGAGAGGGCCAAAGGAATTGTGTGCCTACTGTCTTTTAGTAGAACATGAGGATGGGGGGGTTGTTACATTTGCACAAGAATATCAGGTTAAGTCTCAAGTTAGGGTTAGGGTTGGGGAGATGTGGCTTCCCAGGTTGGAAACGGGTCCTTGGTGAAGCTTAACTTCCTGAATCAGACTGAGTGGGGCGTCAAGATGTCTTCCATACTTACATTTGGCACACTCTGTGGACCGCAGTATGTTTCAGTCCAAAAAGGAAATGAGGGTTGAGACTCAAATTAGGGTTAGGGTTGGGGAGACTTGGCTTCCCAGGATGTAACCAGGGTTTTGGTGAAGCCTACATTGGTAAAACAGACTGAGTAGGCATTCAGGAGTATAACATACTGCCAGTTAGTACACCATGTGGACAGGGAAATATTTCAGTCCAAAGAGAAAATTAGGGTTAAGACCCAAGTTAGGGTTAGCTGTCAGGAGACATGGCTTCCCAGAATGGAAACAGGGTGTTGCTGAAGCCAAGCATGGTGAATCAGACTGAGAGGGCCAACGGAATGGTGTGCCTACTGTCTTTTAGTAGAACATGAGGATGGGGGGTTGTTACATTTGCACAAGAAAATCAGGTTAAGTCTCAAGTTAGGGTTAGGGTTGGGGAGATGTGGCTTCCCAGGTTGGAAACGGGTCCTTGGTGAAGCCTAACTTGCTGAATCAGACTGAGTGGGACATCAAGATGTCTTCCATACTGACATTTGGTACACTCTGTGGACGGCGGTATGTTTCAGTCCAAAAAGGAAATGAGGGTTGAGACTCAAATTAGGGTTAGGGTTGGGGAGACTTGGCTTCCCAGGATGTAACCAGGGTTTTGGCGAAGCCTAGATTGGTAAAACAGACTGAGTAGGCCTTCCGGAGTATAACATACTGCCAGTTAGTACACCATGTGGACAGGGAAATGTTTCAGTCCAAAGAAAAAATTAGGGTAAAGACCCAAGTTAGGGTTATCGGTCAGGAGACATGGCTTCCCAGAATGGAAACAGGGTGTTGCTGAAGCCAAGCATGGTGAAACAGACTGAGAGGGCAAAAGGAATTGTGTGCCTACGGCCTTTTAGTACAACATGAGGATGGGGGGTTGTTACATTTCAACAAGAAAATCAGGTTAAGTCTCAAGTTTGGGTTGGGTTGGGGAGATGTGGCTTCCCTGGTTGGAATCGCGTCCTTGGTGAAGGCCAGCTTGCTGAATCAGACTGAGTGGGACATCAAGATGTCTTCCATACTGACATTTGGTACACTCTGTGGATGGAGGTATGTTTCAGTCCCAAAAGGAAATGAGGCCTGAGACTCAAATTAGGGTTAGGGTTGGGGAGACTTGGCTTCCCAGGATGTAACCAGGGTTTTGGCGAAGCCTAGATTGGTAAAACAGACCGAGTAGGCCTTCCGGAGTATAACATACTGCCAGTTAGTACAACATGTGGACAGGGAAATGTTTCAGTCCAAAGAGAAAATTAGGGTTAAGGCCCAAGTGAGGGTTATCGGTCAGGAGACATGGCTTCCCAGAATGGAAACAGGGTGTTGCTGAAGCCAAGCATGGTGAAACAGACTGAGAGGGCCAAAGGAATTGTGTGCCTACTGTCTTTTAGTAGAACATGAGGATGGGGGGTTGTTACAGTTCAACAAGAAAATCAGGTTAAGTCTCAAGTTAGGGTTAGGGTTGGGGAGATGTGGCTTCCCAGGTTGGAAACGGGTCCTTGGTGAAGCTTAACTTGCTGAATCAGACTGAGTGGGGCATCAAGATGGCTTCCATACTGACATTTGGTACACTCTGTGGACGGCGGTATGTTTCAGTCCAAAAAGGAAATGAGGCCTGAGACTCAAATTAGGGTTAGGGTTGGGGAGACTTGGCTTCCCAGGATGTAACCAGGGTTTTGGTGAAGCCTAGATTGGTAAAACAGACTGAGTAGGCCTTCCGGAGTATAACATACTGCCAGTTAGTACACCATGTGGACAGGGAAATGTTTCAGTCCAAAGAAAAAATTAGGGTTAAGACCCAAGTTAGGGTTATCGGTCAGGAGACATGGCTTCCCAGAATGGAAACAGGGTGTTGCTGAAGCCAAGCATGGTGAAACAGACTGAGAGGGCCAAAGGAATTGTGTGCCTACTGTCTTTTAGTACAACATGAGGATGGGGGGTTGTTACAGTTCAACAAGAAAATCAGGTTAAGTCTCAAGTTAGGGTTAGGGTTGGGGAGATGTGGCTTCCCAGGTTGGAAACGGGTCCTTGGTGAAGCTTAACTTGCTGAATCAGACTGAGTGGGGCATCAAGATGGCTTCCATACTGACATTTGGTACACTCTGTGGACGGCAGTATGTTTCAGTCCAAAAAGGAAATGAGGGTTGAGACTCAAATTAGGGTTAGGGTTTGGGAGACTTGGCTTCCCAGGATGTAACCAGGGTTTTGGCGAAGCCTAGATAGGTAAAACAGACGGAGTAGGCCAACCGGAGTATAACATACTGCCAGTTAGTACAACATGTGGACAGGGAAATGTTTCATTCCAAAGAGAAAATTAGGGTTAAGACCCAAGTTAGGGTTAGCTGTCAGGAGACATGGCTTTCCAGAATGGAAACGGGGTGTTGCTGAAGCCAAGCATGGTGAAAAAGACTGAGAGGGCAAAAGGAATTGTGTGCCTACTGTCTTTTAGTAGAACATGAGGATGGGGGGTTGTTACATTTGCACAAGAAAATCAGGTTAAGTCTCAAGTTAGGGTTAGGGTTGGGGAGATGTTGCTTCCCAGGTTGGAAACGGGTCCTTGGTGAAGCTTAACTTGCTGAATCAGACTGAGTGGGGCATCAAGATGGCTTCCATACTGACATTTGGTACACTCTGTGGACGGCAGTATGTTTCAGTCCAAAAACGAAAATTAGGGTTAAGACCCAAGTTAGGGTTATCGGTCAGGAGTCATGGCTTCCCAGAATGGAAACAGGGTGTTGCTGAAGCCAAGCATGGTGAAACAGACTGAGAGGGCCAACGGAATTGTGTGCCGACTGTCTTTTAGTACAACATGAGGATGGGGGTTTGTTAAATTTCAACAAGAAAATCAGGTTAAGTCTCAAGGTTGGGTTGGGTTGGGGAGATGTGGCTTCCCTGGTTGGAATCGGGTCCATGGTGAAGCCGAGCTTGCTGAATCAGACTGAGTAGGACATCAAGATGTCTTCCATACTGACATTTGGAACACTCTGTGGACGGAGGTCTGTTTCAGTCCAAAAAGGAAATTAGGCCTGAGACTCAAATTAGGGTTAGGGTTGGGGAGACTTGGCTTCCCAGGATGTAACCAGGGTTTTGGCGAAGCCTAGATTGGTAAAACAGACTGAGTAGGCCATCCGGAGTATAACATACTGCCAGTTAGTACACCATGTGGACAGGGAACTGTTTCAGTCCAAAGAGAAAATTAGGGTTAAGACCAAAGTTAGGGTTAGCTGTCAGGAGACATGGCTTCCCAGAATGGAAACAGGGTGTTGCTGAAGCCAAGCATGGTGAAACAGACTGAGAGGGCCAAAGGAATTGTGTGCCTACTGTCTTTTAGTACAACAAGAGGATGGGGGGTTGTTACATTTCAACAAGAAAATCAGGTTAAGTCTCAAGTTTAGGTTGGGTTGGGGAGATGTGGCTTCCCAGGTTGGAAACGGGTCCTTGGTGAAGCTTAACTTGCTGAATCAGACTGAGTGGGACATCAAGATGTCTTCCATACTGACATTTGGTACACTCTGTGGACGGCGGTATGTTTCAGTCCAAAAAGGAAATGAGGCCTGAGACTCAAATTAGGGTTAGGGTTGGGGAGACTTGGCTTCCCAGGATGTAACCAGGGTTTTGGCGAAGCCTAGATTGGTAAAACAGACTGAGTAGGCCTTCCGGAGTATAACATACTGCCAGTTAGTACACCATGTGGAAAGGGAAATGTTTCAGTCCAAAGAAAAAATTAGGGTTAAGACCCAAGTTAGGGTTATCGGTCAGGAGACATGGCTTCCCAGAATGGAAACAGGGTGTTGCTGAAGCCAAGCATGGTGAAACAGACTGAGAGGGCAAAAGGAATTGTGTGCCTACTGTCTTTTAGTACAACATGAGGATGGGGGGTTGTTACATTTCAACAAGAAAATCAGGTTAAGTCTCAAGTTTGGGTTGGGTTGGGGAGATGTGGCTTCCCAGGTTGGAATCGGGTCCTTGGTGAAGCCCAGCTTGCTGAATCAGACTGAGTGGGACATCAAGATGTCTTCCATACTGACATTTGGTACACTCTGTGGACGGAGGTATGTTTCAGTCCCAAAAGGAAATGAGGCCTGAGACTCAAAGTAGGGTTAGGGTTGGGGAGACTTGGCTTCCCAGGATGTAACCAGGGTTTTGGTGAAGCCTAGATTGGTAAAACAGACTGAGTAGGCATTCAGGAGTATACCATACTGCCAGTTAGTACACCATGTGGACAGGGAAATGTTTCATTCCAAAGAGAAAATTAGGGTTAAGACCCAAGTTAGGGTTATCGGTCAGGAGACATGGCTTCCCAGAATGGAAACAGGGTGTTGCTGAAGCCAAGCATGGTGAAACAGACTGAGAGGGCCAAAGCAATTGTGTGCCTACTGTCTTTTAGTGGAACATGAGGATGGGGGGTTGTTACAGTTCAACAAGAAAATCAGGTTAAGTCTCAAGGTTGGGTTGGATTGGGGAGATGTGGCTTCCCAGGTTGGAAATGGGTCCTTGGTGAAGCTCAACTTGCTGAATCAGACTGAGTGGGGCATCAAGATGGCTTCCATACTGACATTTGGTGCACTCTGTGTTCGGCAGTATGTTTCAGTCCTATAAGGAAATGAGGGTTGAGACTCAAATTAGGGTTAGGGTTGGGGAGACTTGGCTTCCCAGGATGTAACCAGGGTTTTGGCGAAGTCTAGATTGGTAAAACAGACGGAGTAGGCCAACCGGAGTATAACATACTGCCAGTTTGTACACAATGTGGACAGGGAAATGTTTCATTCCAACGAGAAAATTAGGGTTAAGACCCAAGTTAGGGTTAGATGTCAGGAGACATGGCTTTCCAGAATGGAAACAGGGTGTTGCTGAAGCCAAGCATGGTGAAACAGACTGAGAGGGCAAAAGGAATTGTGTGCCTACTGTCTTTTAGTAGAACATGAGGATGGGGGGTTGTTACATTTGCACAAGAAAATCAGGTTAAGTCTCAAGTTAGGGTTAGGGTTGGGGAGATGTGGCTTCCCAGGTTGGAAACGGGTCCTTGGTGAAGCTTAACTTGCTGAATCAGACTGAGTGGGGCATCAAGATGGCTTCCATACTGACATTTGGTACACTCTGTGGACGGCAGTATGTTTCAGTCCAAAAAGGAAATGAGGGTTGAGACTCAAATTAGGGTTAGGGTTTGGGAGACTTGGCTTCCCAGGATGTAACCAGGGTTTTGGCGAAGCCTAGATTGGTAAAACAGACGGAGTAGGCCAACCGGAGTATAACATACTGCCAGTTAGTACAACATGTGGACAGGGAAATGTTTCAGTCCAAAGACAAAATTAGGGTTAAGACCCAAGTTAGGGTTAGCTGTCAGGAGACATGGCTTTCCAGAATGGAAACGGGGTGTTGCTGAAGCCAAGCATGGTGAAACAGACTGAGAGGGCAAAAGGAATTGTGTGCCTACTGTCTTTTAGTAGAACATGAGGATGGGGGGTTGTTACATTTGCACAAGAAAATCAGGTTAAGCCTCAAGTTAGGGTTAGGGTTGGGGAGATGTGGCTTCCCAGGTTGGAAACGGGTCCTTGGTGAAGCTTAACTTGCTGAATCAGACTGAGTGGGCCATTAAGATGGCTTCCATACTGACATTTGGTACACTCTGTGGACGGCAGTATGTTTCAGTCCAAAAACGAAAATTAGGGTTAAGACCCAAGTTAGGGTTATCGGTCAGGAGTCATGGCTTCCCAGAATGGAAACAGGGTGTTGCTGAAGCCAAGCATGGTGAAACAGACTGAGAGGGCCAACGGAATTGTGTGCCGACTGTCTTTTAGTACAACATGAGGATGGGGGTTTGTTACATTTCAACAAGAAAATCAGGTTAAGTCTCAAGTATGGGTTGGGATGGGGAGATGTGGCTTCCCTGGTTGGAATCGGGTCCTTGGTGAAGCCCAGCTTGCTGAATCAGACTGAGTGGGACATCAAGATGTCTTCCATACTGACATTTGGTACACTCTGTGGACGGAGGTATGTTTCAGTCCCAAAAGGAAATTAGGCCTGAGAATCAAATTAGGGTTAGGGTTGGGGAGACTTGGCTTCCCAGGATGTAACCAGGGTTTTGGTGAAGCCTAGATTGGTAAAACAGACGGAGTAGGCCAACCGGAGTGTAACATACTGCCAGTTAGTACACCATGTGGACAGGGAAATGTTTCAGTCCAAAGAGAAAATTAGGGTTAAGTCCCAAGTTAGGGTTATCTGTCAGGAGACATGGCTTCCCAGAATGGAAACAGGGTGTTGCTGAAGCCAAGCATGGTGAAACAGACTGAGAGGGCCAAAGGAATTGTGTGCCTACTGTCTTTTAGTAGAACATGAGGATGGGGGGGTTGTTACATTTGCACAAGAATATCAGGTTAAGTCTCAAGTTAGGGTTAGGGTTGGGGAGATGTGGCTTCCCAGGTTGGAAACGGGTCCTTGGTGAAGCTTAACTTCCTGAATCAGACTGAGTGGGGCGTCAAGATGTCTTCCATACTTACATTTGGCACACTCTGTGGACCGCAGTATGTTTCAGTCCAAAAAGGAAATGAGGGTTGAGACTCAAATTAGGGTTAGGGTTGGGGAGACTTGGCTTCCCAGGATGTAACCAGGGTTTTGGTGAAGCCTAGATTGGTAAAACAGACTGAGTAGGCATTCAGGAGTATAACATACTGCCAGTTAGTACACCATGTGGACAGGGAAATATTTCAGTCCAAAGAGAAAATTAGGGTTAAGACCCAAGTTAGGGTTAGCTGTCAGGAGACATGGCTTCCCAGAATGGAAACAGGGTGTTGCTGAAGCCAAGCATGGTGAATCAGACTGAGAGGGCCAACGGAATTGTGTGCCTACTGTCTTTTAGTAGAACATGAGGATGGGGGGTTGTTACATTTGCACAAGAAAATCAGGTTAAGTCTCAAGTTAGGGTTAGGGTTGGGGAGATGTGGCTTCCCAGGTTGGAAACGGGTCCTTGGTGAAGCCTAACTTGCTGAATCAGACTGAGTGGGACATCAAGATGTCTTCCATACTGACATTTGGTACACTCTGTGGACGGCGGTATGTTTCAGTCCAAAAAGGAAATGAGGGTTGATACTCAAATTAGGGTTAGGGTTGGGGAGACTTGGCTTCCCAGGATGTAACCAGGGTTTTGGCGAAGCCTAGATTGGTAAAACAGACTGAGTAGGCCTTCCGGAGTATAACATACTGCCAGTTAGTACACCATGTGGACAGGGAAATGTTTCAGACCAAAGAAAAAATTAGGGTAAAGACCCAAGTTAGGGTTATCGGTCAGGAGACATGGCTTCCCAGAATGGAAACAGGGTGTTGCTGAAGCCAAGCATGGTGAAACAGACTGAGAGGGCAAAAGGAATTGTGTGCCTACGGCCTTTTAGTACAACATGAGGATGGGGGGTTGTTACATTTCAACAAGAAAATCAGGTTAAGTCTCAAGTTTGGGTTGGGTTGGGGAGATGTGGCTTCCCTGGTTGGAATCGCATCCTTGGTGAAGGCCAGCTTGCTGAATCAGACTGAGTGGGACATCAAGATGTCTTCCATACTGACATTTGGTACACTCTGTGGATGGAGGTATGTTTCAGTCCCAAAAGGAAATGAGGCCTGAGACTCAAATTAGGGTTAGGGTTGGGGAGACTTGGCTTCCCAGGATGTAACCAGGGTTTTGGCGAAGCCTAGATTGGTAAAACAGACTGAGTAGGCCTTCCGGAGTATAACATACTGCCAGTTAGTACAACATGTGGACAGGGAAATGTTTCAGTCCAAAGAGAAAATTAGGGTTAAGGCCCAAGTGAGGGTTATCGGTCAGGAGACATGGCTTCCCAGAATGGAAACAGGGTGTTGCTGAAGCCAAGCATGGTGAAACAGACTGAGAGGGCCAAAGGAATTGTGTGCCTACTGTCTTTTAGTAGAACATGAGGATGGGGGGTTGTTACAGTTCAACAAGAAAATCAGGTTAAGTCTCAAGTTAGGGTTAGGGTTGGGGAGATGTGGCTTCCCAGGTTGGAAACGGGTCCTTGGTGAAGCTTAACTTGCTGAATCAGACTGAGTGGGGCATCAAGATGGCTTCCATACTGACATTTGGTACACTCTGTGGACGGCGGTATGTTTCAGTCCAAAAAGGAAATGAGGCCTGAGACTCAAATTAGGGTTAGGGTTGGGGAGACTTGGCTTCCCAGGATGTAACCAGGGTTTTGGTGAAGCCTAGATTTGTAAAACAGACTGAGTAGGCCTTCCGGAGTATAACATACTGCCAGTTAGTACACCATGTGGACAGGGAAATGTTTCAGTCCAAAGAAAAAATTAGGGTTAAGACCCAAGTTAGGGTTATCGGTCAGGAGACATGGCTTCCCAGAATGGAAACAGGGTGTTGCTGAAGCCAAGCATGGTGAAACAGACTGAGAGGGCCAACGGAATTGTGTGCCTACTGTCTTTTAGTACAACATGAGGATGGGGGGTTGTTACATTTCAACAAGAAAATCAGGTTAAGTCTCAAGTTTGGTTTGGGTTGGGGAGATGTGGCTTCCCTGGTTGGAATCGGGTCCTTGGTGAAGCCCAGCTTGCTGAATCAGACTGAGTGGGACATCAAGATGTCTTCCATACTGACATTTGGTACACTCTGTGAATGGAGGTATGTTTCAGTCCCAAAAGGAAATGAGGCCTGAGACTCAAATTAGGGTTAGGGCTGGGGAGACTTGGCTTCCCAGGATGTAACCAGGGTTTTGGCGAAGCCTAGATTGGTAAAACAGACTGAGTAGGCCATCCGGAGTATAACATACTGCCAGTTTGTACACCATGTGGACAGGGAAATGTTTCATTCCAAAGAGATAATTAGGGTTAAGATCCAAGTTAGGGTTATCGGTCTGGAGACATGGCTTCCCAGAATGGAAACAGGGTGTTGCTGAAGCCAAGCATGGTGAAACAGACTGAGAGGGCCAAAGGAATTGTGTGCCTACTGTCTTTTAGTACAACATGAGGATGGGGGGTTGTTACAGTTCAACAAGAAAATCAGGTTAAGTCTCAAGTTAGGGTTAGGGTTGGGGAGATGTGGCTTCCCAGGTTGGAAACGGGTCCTTGGTGAAGCTTAACTTGCTGAATCAGACTGAGTGGGGCATCAAGATGGCTTCCATACTGACATTTGGTACACTCTGTGGACGGCAGTATGTTTCAGTCCAAAAAGGAAATGAGGGTTGAGACTCAAATTAGGGTTAGGGTTTGGGAGACTTGGCTTCCCAGGATGTAACCAGGGTTTTGGCGAAGCCTAGATAGGTAAAACAGACGGAGTAGGCCAACCGGAGTATAACATACTGCCAGTTAGTACAACATGTGGACAGGGAAATGTTTCATTCCAAAGAGAAAATTAGGGTTAAGACCCAAGTTAGGGTTAGCTGTCAGGAGACATGGCTTTCCAGAATGGAAACGGGGTGTTGCTGAAGCCAAGCATGGTGAAACAGACTGAGAGGGCAAAAGGAATTGTGTGCCTACTGTCTTTTAGTAGAACATGAGGATGGGGGGTTGTTACATTTGCACAAGAAAATCAGGTTAAGTCTCAAGTTAGGGTTAGGGTTGGGGAGATGTTGCTTCCCAGGTTGGAAACGGGTCCTTGGTGAAGCTTAACTTGCTGAATCAGACTGAGTGGGGCATCAAGATGGCTTCCATACTGACATTTGGTACACTCTGTGGACGGCAGTATGTTTCAGTCCAAAAACGAAAATTAGGGTTAAGACCCAAGTTAGGGTTATCGGTCAGGAGTCATGGCTTCCCAGAATGGAAACAGGGTGTTGCTGAAGCCAAGCATGGTGAAACAGACTGAGAGGGCAAAAGGAATTGTGTGCCGACTGTCTTTTAGTACAACATGAGGATGGGGGTTTGTTACATTTCAACAAGAAAATCAGGTTAAGTCTCAAGGTTGGGTTGGGTTGGGGAGATGTGGCTTCCCTGGTTGGAATCGGGTCCATGGTGAAGCCTAGCTTGCTGAATCAGACTGAGTGGGACATCAAGATGTCTTCCATACTGACATTTGGAACACTCTGTGGACGGAGGTCTGTTTCAGTCCAAAAAGGAAATTAGGCCTGAGACTCAAATTAGGGTTAGGGTTGGGGAGACTTGGCTTCCCAGGATGTAACCAGGGTTTTGGCGAAGCCTAGATTGGTAAAACAGACTGAGTAGGCCATCCGGAGTATAACATACTGCCAGTTAGTACACCATGTGGACAGGGAACTGTTTCAGTCCAAAGAGAAAATTAGGGTTAAGACCAAAGTTAGGGTTAGCTGTCAGGAGACATGGCTTCCCAGAATGGAAACAGGGTGTTGCTGAAGCCAAGCATGGTGAAACAGACTGAGAGGGCCAAAGGAATTGTGTGCCTACTGTCTTTTAGTACAACAAGAGGATGGGGGGTTGTTACATTTCAACAAGAAAATCAGGTTAAGTCTCAAGTTTAGGTTGGGTTGGGGAGATGTGGCTTCCCAGGTTGGAAACGGGTCCTTGGTGAAGCTTAACTTGCTGAATCAGACTGAGTGGGACATCAAGATGTCTTCCATACTGACATTTGGTACACTCTGTGGACGGCGGTATGTTTCAGTCCAAAAAGGAAATGAGGCCTGAGACTCAAATTAGGGTTAGGGTTGGGGAGACTTGGCTTCCCAGGATGTAACCAGGGTTTTGGCGAAGCCTAGATTGGTAAAACAGACTGAGTAGGCCTTCCGGAGTATAACATACTGCCAGTTAGTACACCATGTGGAAAGGGAAATGTTTCAGTCCAAAGAAAAAATTAGGGTTAAGACCCAAGTTAGGGTTATCGGTCAGGAGAGATGGCTTCCCAGAATGGAAACAGGGTGTTGCTGAAGCCAAGCATGGTGAAACAGACTGAGAGGGCAAAAGGAATTGTGTGCCTACTGTCTTTTAGTACAACATGAGGATGGGGGGTTGTTACATTTCAACAAGAAAATCAGGTTAAGTCTCAAGTTTGGGTTGGGTTGGGGAGATGTGGCTTCCCAGGTTGGAATCGGGTCCTTGGTGAAGCCCAGCTTGCTGAATCAGACTGAGTGGGACATCAAGATGTCTTCCATACTGACATTTGGTACACTCTGTGGACGGAGGTATGTTTCAGTCCCAAAAGGAAATGAGGCCTGAGACTCAAAGTAGGGTTAGGGTTGGGGAGACTTGGCTTCCCAGGATGTAACCAGGGTTTTGGTGAAGCCTAGATTGGTAAAACAGACTGAGTAGGCATTCAGGAGTATACCATACTGCCAGTTAGTACACCATGTGGACAGGGAAATGTTTCATTCCAAAGAGAAAATTAGGGTTAAGACCCAAGTTAGGGTTATCGGTCAGGAGACATGGCTTCCCAGAATGGAAACAGGGTGTTGCTGAAGCCAAGCATGGTGAAACAGACTGAGAGGGCCAAAGCAATTGTGTGCCTACTGTCTTTTAGTAGAACATGAGGATGGGGGGTTGTTACAGTTCAACAAGAAAATCAGGTTAAGTCTCAAGATAGGGTTAGGGTTGGGGAGATGTGGCTTCCCAGGTTGGAAACGGGTCCTTGGTGAAGCTTAACTTGCTGAATCAGACTGAGTGGGGCATCAAGATGGCTTCCATACTGACATTTGAAACACTCTGTGGACGGCAGTATGTTTCAGTCCAAAAACGAAAATTAGGGTTAAGGCCCAAGATAGGGTTATCGGTCAGGAGTCATGGCTTCCCAGAATGGAAACAGGGTGTTGCTGAAGCCAAGCATGGTGAAACAGACTGAGAGGGCCAACGGAATTGTGTGCCGACTGTCTTTTAGTACAACATGAGGATGGGGGTTTGTTACATTTCAACCAGAAAATCAGGTTAAGTCTCAAGGTAGGGTTGGATTGGGGAGATGTGGCTTCCCAGGTTGGAAATGGGTCCTTGGTGAAGCTCAACTTGCTGAATCAGACTGAGTGGGGCATCAAGATGGCTTCCATACTGACATTTGGTGCACTCTGTGTTCGGCAGTATGTTTCAGTCCTATAAGGAAATGAGGGTTGAGACTCAAATTAGGGTTAGGGTTGGGGAGACTTGGCTTCCCAGGATGTAACCAGGGTTTTGGCGAAGTCTAGATTGGTAAAACAGACGGAGTAGGCCAACCGGAGTATAACATACTGCCAGTTAGTACACAATGTGGACAGGGAAATGTTTCAGTCCAAAGAGAAAATTAGGGTTAAGACCAAAGTTAGGGTTAGATGTCAGGAGACATGGCTTTCCAGAATGGAAACAGGGTGTTGCTGAAGCCAAGCATGGTGAAACAGACTGAGAGGGCAAAAGGAATTGTGTGCCTACTGTCTTTTAGTAGAACATGAGGATGGGGGGTTGTTACATTTGCACAAGAAAATCAGGTTAAGTCTCAAGTTAGGGTTAGGGTTGGGGAGATGTGGCTTCCCAGGTTGGAAACGGGTCCTTTGTGAAGCCTAGCTTGCTGAATCAGACTGAGTGGGGCATCAAGATGTCTTCCATACTTACATTTGGTACACTCTGTGGACCGCAGTATGTTTCAGTCCAAAAAGGAAATGAGGGTTGATACTCAAATTAGGGTTAGGGTTGGGGAGACTTGGCTTCCCAGGATGTAACCAGGGTTTTGGTGAAGCCTAGATTGGTAAAACAGACTGAGTAGGCCAACTGGAGTATAACATACTGCCAGTTAGTACACCATGTGGACAGGGAAATGTTTCAGTCCAAAGAGAAAATTAGGGTTAAGACCCAAGTTAGGGTTAGCTGTCAGGAGACATGGCTTCCCAGAATGGAAACAGGGTGTTGCTGAAGCCAAGCATGGTGAAACAGACTGAGAGGGCCAAAGGAATTGTGTGCCTACTGTCTTTTAGTAGAACATGAGGATGGGGGGTTGTTACATTTGCACAAGAAAATCAGGTTAAGTCTCAAGTTAGGGTTAGGGTTGGGGAGATGTGGCTTCCCAGGTTGGAAACGGGTCCTTGGTGAAGCCTAACTTGCTGAATCAGACTGAGTGGGACATCAAGATGTCTTCCATACTGACATTTGGTACACTCTGTGGACGGCGGTATGTTTCAGTCCAAAAAGGAAATGAGGGTTGATACTCAAATTAGGGTTAGGGTTGGGGAGACTTGGCTTCCCAGGATGTAACCAGGGTTTTGGCGAAGCCTAGATTGGTAAAACAGACTGAGTAGGCCTTCCGGAGTATAACATACTGCCAGTTAGTACACCATGTGGACAGGGAAATGTTTCAGTCCAAAGAAAAAATTAGGGTAAAGACCCAAGTTAGGGTTATCGGTCAGGAGACATGGCTTCCCAGAATGGAAACAGGGTGTTGCTGAAGCCAAGCATGGTGAAACAGACTGAGAGGGCAAAAGGAATTGTGTGCCTACGGTCTTTTAGTAGAACATGAGGATGGGGGGTTGTTACATTTGCACAAGAAAATCAGGTTAAGTCTCAAGTTTGGGTTGGGTTGGGGAGATGTGGCTTCCCTGGTTGGAATCGCGTCCTTGGTGAAGGCCAGCTTGCTGAATCAGACTGAGTGGGACATCAAGATGTCTTCCATACTGACATTTGGTACACTCTGTGGATGGAGGTATGTTTCAGTCCCAAAAGGAAATGAGGCCTGAGACTCAAATTAGGGTTAGGGTTGGGGAGATTTGGCTTCCCAGGATGTAACCAGGGTTTTGGCGAAGCCTAGATTGGTAAAACAGACTGAGTAGGCCTTCCGGAGTATAACATACTGCCAGTTAGTACACCATGTGGACAGGGAAATGTTTCAGTCCAAAGAGAAAATTAGGGTTAAGGCCCAAGTGAGGGTTATCGGTCAGGAGACATGGCTTCCCAGAATGGAAACAGGGTGTTGCTGAAGCCAAGCATGGTGAAACAGACTGAGAGGGCCAAAGGAATTGTGTGCCTACTGTCTTTTAGTAGAACATGAGGATGGGGGGTTGTTACAGTTCAACAAGAAAATCAGGTTAAGTCTCAAGTTAGGGTTAGGGTTGGGGAGATGTGGCTTCCCAGGTTGGAAACGGGTCCTTGGTGAAGCTTAACTTGCTGAATCAGACTGAGTGGGGCATCAAGATGGCTTCCATACTGACATTTGGTACACTCTGTGGACGGCGGTATGTTTCAGTCCAAAAAGGAAATGAGGCCTGAGACTCAAATTAGGGTTAGGGTTGGGGAGACTTGGCTTCCCAGGATGTAACCAGGGTTTTGGTGAAGCCTAGATTGGTAAAACAGACTGAGTAGGCCTTCCGGAGTATAACATACTGCCAGTTAGTACACCATGTGGACAGGGAAATGTTTCAGTCCAAAGAAAAAATTAGGGTTATGACCCATGTTAGGGTTATCGGTCAGGAGACATGGCTTCCCAGAATGGAAACAGGGTGTTGCTGAAGCCAAGCATGGTGAAACAGACTGAGAGGGCCAACGGAATTGTGTGCCTACTGTCTTTTAGTACAACATGAGGATGGGGGGTTGTTACATTTCAACAAGAAAATCAGGTTAAGTATCAAGTTAGGGTTTGGGTTGGGGAGATGTGGCTTCCCTGGTTGGAATCGGGTCCTTGGTGAAGCCCAGCTTGCTGAATCAGACTGAGTGGGACATCAAGATGTCTTCCATACTGACATTTGGAACACTCTGTGGACGGAGGTCTGTTTCAGTCCAAAACGGAAATTAGTCCTGAGACTCAAATTAGGGTTAGGGTTGGGGAGACTTGGCTTCCCAGGATGTAACCAGGGTTTTGGCGAAGCCTAGATTGGTAAAACAGACTGAGTAGGCCATCCGGAGTATAACATACTGCCAGTTAGTACACCATGTGGACAGGGAACTGTTTCAGTCCAAAGAGAAAATTAGGGTTAAGACCAAAGTTAGGGTTAGCTGTCAGGAGACATGGCTTCCCAGAATGGAAACAGGGTGTTGCTGAAGCCAAGCATGGTGAAACAGACTGAGAGGGCCAAAGGAATTGTGTGCCTACTGTCTTTTAGTACAACAAGAGGATGGGGGGTTGTTACATTTCAACAAGAAAATCAGGTTAAGTCTCAAGTTTAGGGTGGGTTGGGGAGATGTGGCTTCCCAGGTTGGAAACGGGTCCTTGGTGAAGCTTAACTTGCTGAATCAGACTGAGTGGGACATCAAGATGTCTTCCATACTGACATTTGGTACACTCTGTGGACGGCGGTATGTTTCAGTCCAAAAAGGAAATGAGGCCTGAGACTCCAATTAGGGTTAGGGTTGGGGAGACTTGGCTTCCCAGGATGTAACCAGGGTTTTGGCGAAGCCTAGATTGGTAAAACAGACTGAGTAGGCCTTCCGGAGTATAACATACTGCCAGTTAGTACACCATGTGGACAGGGAAATGTTTCAGTCCAAAGAAAAAATTAGGGTTAAGACCCAAGTTAGGGTTATCGGTCAGGAGACATGGCTTCCCAGAATGGAAACAGGGTGTTGCTGAAGCCAAGCATGGTGAAACAGACTGAGAGGGCAAAAGGAATTGTGTGCCTACTGTCTTTTAGTACAACATGAGGATGGGGGGTTGTTACATTTCAACAAGAAAATCAGGTTAAGTCTCAAGTTTGGGTTGGGTTGGGGAGATGTGGCTTCCCAGGTTGGAATCGGGTCCTTGGTGAAGCCCAGCTTGCTGAATCAGACTGAGTGGGACATCAAGATGTCTTCCATACTGACATTTGGTACACTCTGTGGACGGAGGTATGTTTCAGTCCCAAAAGGAAATGAGGCCTGAGACTCAAAGTTGGGTTAGGGTTGGGGAGACTTGGCTTCCCAGGATGTAACCAGGGTTTTGGTGAAGCCTAGATTGGTAAAACAGACTGAGTAGGCATTCAGGAGTATACCATACTGCCAGTTAGTACACCATGTGGACAGGGAAATGTTTCATTCCAAAGAGAAAATTAGGGTTAAGACCCAAGTTAGGGTTATCGGTCAGGAGACATGGCTTCCCAGAATGGAAACAGGGTGTTGCTGAAGCCAAGCATGGTGAAACAGACTGAGAGGGCCAAAGCAATTGTGTGCCTACTGTCTTTTAGTAGAACATGAGGATGGGGGGTTGTTACAGTTCAACAAGAAAATCAGGTTAAGTCTCAAGTTAGGGTTAGGGTTGGGGAGATGTGGCTTCCCAGGTTGGAAACGGGTCCTTGGTGAAGCTTAACTTGCTGAATCAGACTGAGTGGGGCATCAAGATGGCTTCCATACTGACATTTGAAACACTCTGTGGACGGCAGTATGTTTCAGTCCAAAAACGAAAATTAGGGTTAAGGCCCAAGATAGGGTTATCGGTCAGGAGTCATGGCTTCCCAGAATGGAAACAGGGTGTTGCTGAAGCCAAGCATGGTGAAACAGACTGAGAGGGCCAACGGAATTGTGTGCCGACTGTCTTTTAGTACAACATGAGGATGGGGGTTTGTTACATTTCAACCAGAAAATCAGGTTAAGTCTCAAGGTTGGGTTGGATTGGGGAGATGTGGCTTCCCAGGTTGGAAATGGGTCCTTGGTGAAGCTCAACTTGCTGAATCAGACTGAGTGGGGCATCAAGATGGCTTCCATACTGACATTTGGTGCACTCTGTGTTCGGCAGTATGTTTCAGTCCTATAAGGAAATGAGGGTTGAGACTCAAATTAGGGTTAGGGTTGGGGAGACTTGGCTTCCCAGGATGTAACCAGGGTTTTGGCGAAGTCTAGATTGGTAAAACAGACGGAGTAGGCCAACCGGAGTGTAACATACTGCCAGTTAGTACACAATGTGGACAGGGAAATGTTTCATTCCAAAGAGAAAATTAGGGTTAAGACCCAAGTTAGGGTTAGATGTCAGGAGACATGGCTTTCCAGAATGGAAACAGGGTGTTGCTGAAGCCAAGCATGGTGAAACAGACTGAGAGGGCAAAAGGAATTGTGTGCCTACTGTCTTTTAGTAGAACATGAGGATGGGGGGTTGTTACATTTGCACAAGAAAATCAGGTTAAGTCTCAAGTTAGGGTTAGGGTTGGGGAGATGTGGCTTCCCAGGTTGGAAACGGGTCCTTGGTGAAGCTTAACTTGCTGAATCAGACTGAGTGGGGCATCAAGATGGCTTCCATACTGACATTTGGTACACTCTGTGGACGGCAGTATGTTTCAGTCCAAAAAGGAAATGAGGGTTGAGACTCAAATTAGGGTTAGGGTTTGGGAGACTTGGCTTCCCAGGATGTAACCAGGGTTTTGGCGAAGCCTAGATTGGTAAAACAGACGGAGTAGGCCAACCGGAGTATAACATACTGCCAGTTAGTACAACATGTGGACAGGGAAATGTTTCAGTCCAAAGACAAAATTAGGGTTAAGACCCAAGTTAGGGTTAGCTGTCAGGAGACATGGCTTTCCAGAATGGAAACGGGGTGTTGCTGAAGCCAAGCATGGTGAAACAGACTGAGAGGGCCAAAGGAATTGTGTGCCTACTGTCTTTTAGTAGAACATGAGGATGGGGGGTTGTTACATTTGCACAAGAAAATCAGGTTAAGCCTCAAGTTAGGGTTAGGGTTGGGGAGATGTGGCTTCCCAGGTTGGAAACGGGTCCTTGGTGAAGCTTAACTTGCTGAATCAGACTGAGTGGGCCATTAAGATGGCTTCCATACTGACATTTGGTACACTCTGTGGACGGCAGTATGTTTCAGTCCAAAAACGAAAATTAGGGTTAAGACCCAAGTTAGGGTTATCGGTCAGGAGTCATGGCTTCCCAGAATGGAAACAGGGTGTTGCTGAAGCCAAGCATGGTGAAACAGACTGAGAGGGCCAACGGAATTGTGTGCCGACTGTCTTTTAGTACAACATGAGGATGGGGGTTTGTTACATTTCAACAAGAAAATCAGGTTAAGTCTCAAGAATGGGTTGGGATGGGGAGATGTGGCTTCCCTGGTTGGAATCGGGTCCTTGGTGAAGCCCAGCTTGCTGAATCAGACTGAGTGGGACATCAAGATGTCTTCCATACTGACATTTGGTACACTCTGTGGACGGAGGTATGTTTCAGTCCCAGAAGGAAATTAGGCCTGAGAATCAAATTAGGGTTAGGGTTGGGGAGACTTGGCTTCCCAGGATGTAACCAGGGTTTTGGTGAAGCCTAGATTGGTAAAACAGACTGAGTAGGCATTCAGGAGTATAACATACTGCCAGTTAGTACACCATGTGGACAGGGAAATATTTCAGTCCAAAGAGAAAATTAGGGTTAAGACCCAAGTTAGGGTTAGCTGTCAGGAGACATGGCTTCCCAGAATGGAAACAGGGTGTTGCTGAAGCCAAGCATGGTGAATCAGACTGAGAGGGCCAACGGAATTGTGTGCCTACTGTATTTAGTAGAACATGAGGATGGGGGGTTGTTACATTTGCACAAGAAAATCAGGTTAAGTCTCAAGTTAGGGTTAGGGTTGGGGAGATGTGGCTTCCCAGGTTGGAAACGGGTCCTTGGTGAAGCCTAACTTGCTGAATCAGACTGAGTGGGACATCAAGATGTCTTCCATACTGACATTTGGTACACTCTGTGGACGGCGGTATGTTTCAGTCCAAAAAGGAAATGAGGGTTGATACTCAAATTAGGGTTAGGGTTGGGGAGACTTGGCTTCCCAGGATGTAACCCGGGTTTTGGCGAAGCCTAGATTGGTAAAACAGACTGAGTAGGCCTTCCGGAGTATAACATACTGCCAGTTAGTACACCATGTGGACAGGGAAATGTTTCAGTCCAAAGAAAAAATTAGGGTAAAGACCCAAGTTAGGGTTATCGGTCAGGAGACATGGCTTCCCAGAATGGAAACAGGGTGTTGCTGAAGCCAAGCATGGTGAAACAGACTGAGAGGGCAAAAGGAATTGTGTGCCTACGGCCTTTTAGTACAACATGAGGATGGGGGGTTGTTACATTTCAACAAGAAAATCAGGTTAAGTCTCAAGTTTGGGTTGGGTTGGGGAGATGTGGCTTCGCTGGTTGGAATCGCGTCCTTGGTGAAGGCCAGCTTGCTGAATCAGACTGAGTGGGACATCAAGATGTCTTCCATACTGACATTTGGTACACTCTGTGGATGGAGGTATGTTTCAGTCCCAAAAGGAAATGAGGCCTGAGACTCAAATTAGGGTTAGGGTTGGGGAGACTTGGCTTCCCAGGATGTAACCAGGGTTTTGGCGAAGCCTAGATTGGTAAAACAGACTGAGTAGGCCTTCCGGAGTATAACATACTGCCAGTTAGTACACCATGTGGACGGGGAAATGTTTCATTCCAAAGAGAAAATTAGGGTTAAGGCCCAAGTGAGGGTTATCGGTCAGGAGACATGGCTTCCCAGAATGGAAACAGGGTGTTGCTGAAGCCAAGCATGGTGAAACAGACTGAGAGGGCCAAAGGAATTGTGTGCCTACTGTCTTTTAGTAGAACATGAGGATGGGGGGTTGTTACAGTTCAACAAGAAAATCAGGTTAAGTCTCAAGTTAGGGTTAGGGTTGGGGAGATGTGGCTTCCCAGGTTGGAAACGGGTCCTTGGTGAAGCTTAACTTGCTGAATCAGACTGAGTGGGGCATCAAGATGGCTTCCATACTGACATTTGGTACACTCTGTGGACGGCGGTATGTTTCAGTCCAAAAAGGAAATGAGGCCTGAGACTCAAATTAGGGTTAGGGTTGGGGAGACTTGGCTTCCCAGGATGTAACCAGGGTTTTGGTGAAGCCTAGATTGGTAAAACAGACTGAGTAGGCCTTCCGGAGTATAACATACTGCCAGTTAGTACACCATGTGGACAGGGAAATGTTTCAGTCCAAAGAAAAAATTAGGGTTAAGACCCAAGTTAGGGTTATCGGTCAGGAGACATGGCATCCCAGAATGGAAACAGGGTGTTGCTGAAGCCAAGCATGGTGAAACAGACTGAGAGGGCCAACGGAATTGTGTGCCTACTGTCTTTTAGTACAACATGAGGATGGGGGGTTGTTACATTTCAACAAGAAAATCAGGTTAAGTCTCAAGTTTGGTTTGGGTTGGGGAGATGTGGCTTCCCTGGTTGGAATCGGGTCCTTGGTGAAGCCCAGCTTGCTGAATCAGACTGAGTGGGACATCAAGATGTCTTCCATACTGACATTTGGTACACTCTGTGGATGGAGGTATGTTTCAGTCCCAAAAGGAAATGAGGCCTGAGACTCAAATTAGGGTTAGGGCTGGGGAGACTTGGCTTCCCAGGATGTAACCAGGGTTTTGGCGAAGCCTAGATTGGTAAAACAGACGGAGTAGGCCAACCGGAGTATAACATACTGCCAGTTAGTACAACATGTGGACAGGGAAATGTTTCATTCCAAAGAGAAAATTAGGGTTAAGACCCAAGTTAGGGTTAGCTGTCAGGAGACATGGCTTTCCAGAATGGAAACGGGGTGTTGCTGAAGCCAAGCATGGTGAAACAGACTGAGAGGGCAAAAGGAATTGTGTGCCTACTGTCTTTTAGTAGAACATGAGGATGGGGGGTTGTTACATTTGCACAAGAAAATCAGGTTAAGTCTCAAGTTAGGGTTAGGGTTGGGGAGATGTTGCTTCCCAGGTTGGAAACGGGTCCTTGGTGAAGCTTAACTTGCTGAATCAGACTGAGTGGGGCATCAAGATGGCTTCCATACTGACATTTGGTACACTCTGTGGACGGCAGTATGTTTCAGTCCAAAAACGAAAATTAGGGTTAAGACCCAAGTTAGGGTTATCGGTCAGGAGTCATGGCTTCCCAGAATGGAAACAGGGTGTTGCTGAAGCCAAGCATGGTGAAACAGACTGAGAGGGCCAAAGGAATTGTGTGCCTACTGTCTTTTAGTACAACATGAGGATGGGGGGTTGTTACATTTCAACAAGAAAATCAGGTTAAGTCTCAAGGTTGGGTTGGGTTGGGGAGATGTGGCTTCCCTGGTTGGAATCGGGTCCATGGTGAAGCCCAGCTTGCTGAATCAGACTGAGTGGGACATCAAGATGTCTTCCATACTGACATTTGGAACACTCTGTGGACGGAGGTCTGTTTCAGTCCAAAAAGGAAATTAGGCCTGAGACTCAAATTAGGGTTAGGGTTGGGGAGACTTGGCTTCCCAGGATGTAACCAGGGTTTTGGCGAAGCCTAGATTGGTAAAACAGACTGAGTAGGCCATCCGGAGTATAACATACTGCCAGTTAGTACACCATGTGGACAGGGAACTGTTTCAGTCCAAAGAGAAAATTAGGGTTAAGACCAAAGTTAGGGTTAGCTGTCAGGAGACATGGCTTCCCAGAATGGAAACAGGGTGTTGCTGAAGCCAAGCATGGTGAAACAGACTGAGAGGGCCAAAGGAATTGTGTGCCTACTGTCTTTTAGTACAACAAGAGGATGGGGGGTTGTTACATTTGCACAAGAAAATCAGGTTAAGTCTCAAGTTGAGGTTGGGTTGGGGAGATGTGGCTTCCCAGGTTGGAAACGGGTCCTTGGTGAAGCTTAACTTGCTGAATCAGACTGAGTGGGACATCAAGATGTCTTCCATACTGACATTTGGTACACTCTGTGGACGGCGGTATGTTTCAGTCCAAAAAGGAAATGAGGCCTGAGACTCAAATTAGGGTTAGGGTTGGGGAGACTTGGCTTCCCAGGATGTAACCAGGGTTTTGGCGAAGCCTAGATTGGTAAAACAGACTGAGTAGGCCTTCCGGAGTATAACATACTGCCAGTTAGTACACCATGTGGACAGGGAAATGTTTCAGTCCAAAGAAAAAATTAGGGTTAAGACCCAAGTTAGGGTTATCGGTCAGGAGACATGGCTTCCCAGAATGGAAACAGGGTGTTGCTGAAGCCAAGCATGGTGAAACAGACTGAGAGGGCAAAAGGAATTGTGTGCCTACTGTCTTTTAGTACAACATGAGGATGGGGGGTTGTTACATTTCAACAAGAAAATCAGGTTAAGTCTCAAGTTTGGGTTGGGTTGGGGAGATGTGGCTTCCCAGGTTGGAATCGGGTCCTTGGTGAAGCCCAGCTTGCTGAATCAGACTGAGTGGGACATCAAGATGTCTTCCATACTGACATTTGGTACACTCTGTGGACGGAGGTATGTTTCAGTCCGAAAAGGAAATGAGGCCTGAGACTCAAAGTAGGGTTAGGGTTGGGGAGACTTGGCTTCCCAGGATGTAACCAGGGTTTTGGTGAAGCCTAGATTGGTAAAACAGACTGAGTAGGCATTCAGGAGTATACCATACTGCCAGTTAGTACACCATGTGGACAGGGAAATGTTTCATTCCAAAGAGAAAATTAGGGTTAAGACCCAAGTTAGGGTTATCGGTCAGGAGACATGGCTTCCCAGAATGGAAACAGGGTGTTGCTGAAGCCAAGCATGGTGAAACAGACTGAGAGGGCCAAAGCAATTGTGTGCCTACTGTCTTTTAGTAGAACATGAGGATGGGGGGTTGTTACAGTTCAACAAGAAAATCAGGTTAAGTCTCAAGTTAGGGTTAGGGTTGGGGAGATGTGGCTTCCCAGGTTGGAAACGGGTCCTTGGTGAAGCTTAACTTGCTGAATCAGACTGAGTGGGGCATCAAGATGGCTTCCATACTGACATTTGAAACACTCTGTGGACGGCAGTATGTTTCAGTCCAAAAACGAAAATTAGGGTTAAGGCCCAAGATAGGGTTATCGGTCAGGAGTCATGGCTTCCCAGAATGGAAACAGGGTGTTGCTGAAGCCAAGCATGGTGAAACAGACTGAGAGGGCCAACGGAATTGTGTGCCGACTGTCTTTTAGTACAACATGAGGATGGGGGTTTGTTACATTTCAACCAGAAAATCAGGTTAAGTCTCAAGGTTGGGTTGGATTGGGGAGATGTGGCTTCCCAGGTTGGAAATGGGTCCTTGGTGAAGCTCAACTTGCTGAATCAGACTGAGTGGGGCATCAAGATGGCTTCCATACTGACATTTGGTGCACTCTGTGTTCGGCAGTATGTTTCAGTCCTATAAGGAAATGAGGGTTGAGACTCAAATTAGGGTTAGGGTTGGGGAGACTTGGCTTCCCAGGATGTAACCAGGGTTTTGGCGAAGTCTAGATTGGTAAAACAGACGGAGTAGGCCAACCGGAGTGTAACATACTGCCAGTTAGTACACAATGTGGACAGGGAAATGTTTCATTCCAAAGAGAAAATTAGGGTTAAGACCCAAGTTAGGGTTAGATGTCAGGAGACATGGCTTTCCAGAATGGAAACAGGGTGTTGCTGAAGCCAAGCATGGTGAAACAGACTGAGAGGGCAAAAGGAATTGTGTGCCTACTGTCTTTTAGTAGAACATGAGGATGGGGGGTTGTTACATTTGCACAAGAAAATCAGGTTAAGTCTCAAGTTAGGGTTAGGGTTGGGGAGATGTGGCTTCCCAGGTTGGAAACGGGTCCTTGGTGAAGCTTAACTTGCTGAATCAGACTGAGTGGGGCATCAAGATGGCTTCCATACTGACATTTGGTACACTCTGTGGACGGCAGTATGTTTCAGTCCAAAAAGGAAATGAGGGTTGAGACTCAAATTAGGGTTAGGGTTTGGGAGACTTGGCTTCCCAGGATGTAACCAGGGTTTTGGCGAAGCCTAGATTGGTAAAACAGACGGAGTAGGCCAACCGGAGTATAACATACTGCCAGTTAGTACAACATGTGGACAGGGAAATGTTTCAGTCCAAAGACAAAATTAGGGTTAAGACCCAAGTTAGGGTTAGCTGTCAGGAGACATGGCTTTCCAGAATGGAAACGGGGTGTTGCTGAAGCCAAGCATGGTGAAACAGACTGAGAGGGCCAAAGGAATTGTGTGCCTACTGTCTTTTAGTAGAACATGAGGATGGGGGGTTGTTACATTTGCACAAGAAAATCAGGTTAAGCCTCAAGTTAGGGTTAGGGTTGGGGAGATGTGGCTTCCCAGGTTGGAAACGGGTCCTTGGTGAAGCTTAACTTGCTGAATCAGACTGAGTGGGCCATTAAGATGGCTTCCATACTGACATTTGGTACACTCTGTGGACGGCAGTATGTTTCAGTCCAAAAACGAAAATTAGGGTTAAGACCCAAGTTAGGGTTATCGGTCAGGAGTCATGGCTTCCCAGAATGGAAACAGGGTGTTGCTGAAGCCAAGCATGGTGAAACAGACTGAGAGGGCCAACGGAATTGTGTGCCGACTGTCTTTTAGTACAACATGAGGATGGGGGTTTGTTACATTTCAACAAGAAAATCAGGTTAAGTCTCAAGAATGGGTTGGGATGGGGAGATGTGGCTTCCCTGGTTGGAATCGGGTCCTTGGTGAAGCCCAGCTTGCTGAATCAGACTGAGTGGGACATCAAGATGTCTTCCATACTGACATTTGGTACACTCTGTGGACGGAGGTATGTTTCAGTCCCAGAAGGAAATTAGGCCTGAGAATCAAATTAGGGTTAGGGTTGGGGAGACTTGGCTTCCCAGGATGTAACCAGGGTTTTGGTGAAGCCTAGATTGGTAAAACAGACTGAGTAGGCATTCAGGAGTATAACATACTGCCAGTTAGTACACCATGTGGACAGGGAAATATTTCAGTCCAAAGAGAAAATTAGGGTTAAGACCCAAGTTAGGGTTAGCTGTCAGGAGACATGGCTTCCCAGAATGGAAACAGGGTGTTGCTGAAGCCAAGCATGGTGAATCAGACTGAGAGGGCCAACGGAATTGTGTGCCTACTGTATTTAGTAGAACATGAGGATGGGGGGTTGTTACATTTGCACAAGAAAATCAGGTTAAGTCTCAAGTTAGGGTTAGGGTTGGGGAGATGTGGCTTCCCAGGTTGGAAACGGGTCCTTGGTGAAGCCTAACTTGCTGAATCAGACTGAGTGGGACATCAAGATGTCTTCCATACTGACATTTGGTACACTCTGTGGACGGCGGTATGTTTCAGTCCAAAAAGGAAATGAGGGTTGATACTCAAATTAGGGTTAGGGTTGGGGAGACTTGGCTTCCCAGGATGTAACCCGGGTTTTGGCGAAGCCTAGATTGGTAAAACAGACTGAGTAGGCCTTCCGGAGTATAACATACTGCCAGTTAGTACACCATGTGGACAGGGAAATGTTTCAGTCCAAAGAAAAAATTAGGGTAAAGACCCAAGTTAGGGTTATCGGTCAGGAGACATGGCTTCCCAGAATGGAAACAGGGTGTTGCTGAAGCCAAGCATGGTGAAACAGACTGAGAGGGCAAAAGGAATTGTGTGCCTACGGCCTTTTAGTACAACATGAGGATGGGGGGTTGTTACATTTCAACAAGAAAATCAGGTTAAGTCTCAAGTTTGGGTTGGGTTGGGGAGATGTGGCTTCGCTGGTTGGAATCGCGTCCTTGGTGAAGGCCAGCTTGCTGAATCAGACTGAGTGGGACATCAAGATGTCTTCCATACTGACATTTGGTACACTCTGTGGATGGAGGTATGTTTCAGTCCCAAAAGGAAATGAGGCCTGAGACTCAAATTAGGGTTAGGGTTGGGGAGACTTGGCTTCCCAGGATGTAACCAGGGTTTTGGCGAAGCCTAGATTGGTAAAACAGACTGAGTAGGCCTTCCGGAGTATAACATACTGCCAGTTAGTACACCATGTGGACGGGGAAATGTTTCATTCCAAAGAGAAAATTAGGGTTAAGGCCCAAGTGAGGGTTATCGGTCAGGAGACATGGCTTCCCAGAATGGAAACAGGGTGTTGCTGAAGCCAAGCATGGTGAAACAGACTGAGAGGGCCAAAGGAATTGTGTGCCTACTGTCTTTTAGTAGAACATGAGGATGGGGGGTTGTTACAGTTCAACAAGAAAATCAGGTTAAGTCTCAAGTTAGGGTTAGGGTTGGGGAGATGTGGCTTCCCAGGTTGGAAACGGGTCCTTGGTGAAGCTTAACTTGCTGAATCAGACTGAGTGGGGCATCAAGATGGCTTCCATACTGACATTTGGTACACTCTGTGGACGGCGGTATGTTTCAGTCCAAAAAGGAAATGAGGCCTGAGACTCAAATTAGGGTTAGGGTTGGGGAGACTTGGCTTCCCAGGATGTAACCAGGGTTTTGGTGAAGCCTAGATTGGTAAAACAGACTGAGTAGGCCTTCCGGAGTATAACATACTGCCAGTTAGTACACCATGTGGACAGGGAAATGTTTCAGTCCAAAGAAAAAATTAGGGTTAAGACCCAAGTTAGGGTTATCGGTCAGGAGACATGGCATCCCAGAATGGAAACAGGGTGTTGCTGAAGCCAAGCATGGTGAAACAGACTGAGAGGGCCAACGGAATTGTGTGCCTACTGTCTTTTAGTACAACATGAGGATGGGGGGTTGTTACATTTCAACAAGAAAATCAGGTTAAGTCTCAAGTTTGGTTTGGGTTGGGGAGATGTGGCTTCCCTGGTTGGAATCGGGTCCTTGGTGAAGCCCAGCTTGCTGAATCAGACTGAGTGGGACATCAAGATGTCTTCCATACTGACATTTGGTACACTCTGTGGATGGAGGTATGTTTCAGTCCCAAAAGGAAATGAGGCCTGAGACTCAAATTAGGGTTAGGGCTGGGGAGACTTGGCTTCCCAGGATGTAACCAGGGTTTTGGCGAAGCCTAGATTGGTAAAACAGACGGAGTAGGCCAACCGGAGTATAACATACTGCCAGTTAGTACAACATGTGGACAGGGAAATGTTTCATTCCAAAGAGAAAATTAGGGTTAAGACCCAAGTTAGGGTTAGCTGTCAGGAGACATGGCTTTCCAGAATGGAAACGGGGTGTTGCTGAAGCCAAGCATGGTGAAACAGACTGAGAGGGCAAAAGGAATTGTGTGCCTACTGTCTTTTAGTAGAACATGAGGATGGGGGGTTGTTACATTTGCACAAGAAAATCAGGTTAAGTCTCAAGTTAGGGTTAGGGTTGGGGAGATGTTGCTTCCCAGGTTGGAAACGGGTCCTTGGTGAAGCTTAACTTGCTGAATCAGACTGAGTGGGGCATCAAGATGGCTTCCATACTGACATTTGGTACACTCTGTGGACGGCAGTATGTTTCAGTCCAAAAACGAAAATTAGGGTTAAGACCCAAGTTAGGGTTATCGGTCAGGAGTCATGGCTTCCCAGAATGGAAACAGGGTGTTGCTGAAGCCAAGCATGGTGAAACAGACTGAGAGGGCCAAAGGAATTGTGTGCCTACTGTCTTTTAGTACAACATGAGGATGGGGGGTTGTTACATTTCAACAAGAAAATCAGGTTAAGTCTCAAGGTTGGGTTGGGTTGGGGAGATGTGGCTTCCCTGGTTGGAATCGGGTCCATGGTGAAGCCCAGCTTGCTGAATCAGACTGAGTGGGACATCAAGATGTCTTCCATACTGACATTTGGAACACTCTGTGGACGGAGGTCTGTTTCAGTCCAAAAAGGAAATTAGGCCTGAGACTCAAATTAGGGTTAGGGTTGGGGAGACTTGGCTTCCCAGGATGTAACCAGGGTTTTGGCGAAGCCTAGATTGGTAAAACAGACTGAGTAGGCCATCCGGAGTATAACATACTGCCAGTTAGTACACCATGTGGACAGGGAACTGTTTCAGTCCAAAGAGAAAATTAGGGTTAAGACCAAAGTTAGGGTTAGCTGTCAGGAGACATGGCTTCCCAGAATGGAAACAGGGTGTTGCTGAAGCCAAGCATGGTGAAACAGACTGAGAGGGCCAAAGGAATTGTGTGCCTACTGTCTTTTAGTACAACAAGAGGATGGGGGGTTGTTACATTTGCACAAGAAAATCAGGTTAAGTCTCAAGTTGAGGTTGGGTTGGGGAGATGTGGCTTCCCAGGTTGGAAACGGGTCCTTGGTGAAGCTTAACTTGCTGAATCAGACTGAGTGGGACATCAAGATGTCTTCCATACTGACATTTGGTACACTCTGTGGACGGCGGTATGTTTCAGTCCAAAAAGGAAATGAGGCCTGAGACTCAAATTAGGGTTAGGGTTGGGGAGACTTGGCTTCCCAGGATGTAACCAGGGTTTTGGCGAAGCCTAGATTGGTAAAACAGACTGAGTAGGCCTTCCGGAGTATAACATACTGCCAGTTAGTACACCATGTGGACAGGGAAATGTTTCAGTCCAAAGAAAAAATTAGGGTTAAGACCCAAGTTAGGGTTATCGGTCAGGAGACATGGCTTCCCAGAATGGAAACAGGGTGTTGCTGAAGCCAAGCATGGTGAAACAGACTGAGAGGGCAAAAGGAATTGTGTGCCTACTGTCTTTTAGTACAACATGAGGATGGGGGGTTGTTACATTTCAACAAGAAAATCAGGTTAAGTCTCAAGTTTGGGTTGGGTTGGGGAGATGTGGCTTCCCAGGTTGGAATCGGGTCCTTGGTGAAGCCCAGCTTGCTGAATCAGACTGAGTGGGACATCAAGATGTCTTCCATACTGACATTTGGTACACTCTGTGGACGGAGGTATGTTTCAGTCCGAAAAGGAAATGAGGCCTGAGACTCAAAGTAGGGTTAGGGTTGGGGAGACTTGGCTTCCCAGGATGTAACCAGGGTTTTGGTGAAGCCTAGATTGGTAAAACAGACTGAGTAGGCATTCAGGAGTATACCATACTGCCAGTTAGTACACCATGTGGACAGGGAAATGTTTCATTCCAAAGAGAAAATTAGGGTTAAGACCCAAGTTAGGGTTATCGGTCAGGAGACATGGCTTCCCAGAATGGAAACAGGGTGTTGCTGAAGCCAAGCATGGTGAAACAGACTGAGAGGGCCAAAGCAATTGTGTGCCTACTGTCTTGTAGTAGAACATGAGGATGGGGGGTTGTTACAGTTCAACAAGAAAATCAGGTTAAGTCTCAAGTTAGGGTTAGGGTTGGGGAGATGTGGCTTCCCAGGTTGGAAACGGGTCCTTGGTGAAGCTTAACTTGCTGAATCAGACTGAGTGGGGCATCAAGATGGCTTCCATACTGACATTTGAAACACTCTGTGGACGGCAGTATGTTTCAGTCCAAAAACGAAAATTAGGGTTAAGGCCCAAGATAGGGTTATCGGTCAGGAGTCATGGCTTCCCAGAATGGAAACAGGGTGTTGCTGAAGCCAAGCATGGTGAAACAGACTGAGAGGGCCAACGGAATTGTGTGCCGACTGTCTTTTAGTACAACATGAGGATGGGGGTTTGTTACATTTCAACCAGAAAATCAGGTTAAGTCTCAAGGTTGGGTTGGATTGGGGAGATGTGGCTTCCCAGGTTGGAAATGGGTCCTTGGTGAAGCTCAACTTGCTGAATCAGACTGAGTGGGGCATCAAGATGGCTTCCATACTGACATTTGGTGCACTCTGTGTTCGGCAGTATGTTTCAGTCCTATAAGGAAATGAGGGTTGAGACTCAAATTAGGGTTAGGGTTGGGGAGACTTGGCTTCCCAGGATGTAACCAGGGTTTTGGCGAAGTCTAGATTGGTAAAACAGACGGAGTAGGCCAACCGGAGTATAACATACTGCCAGTTAGTACACAATGTGGACAGGGAAATGTTTCAGTCCAAAGAGAAAATTAGGGTTAAGACCCAAGTTAGGGTTAGCTGTCAGGAGACATGGCTTCCCAGAATGGAAACAGGGTGTTGCTGAAGCCAAGCATGGTGAAACAGACTGAGAGGGCAAAAGGAATTGTGTGCCTACTGTCTTTTAGTAGAACATGAGGATGGGGGGTTGTTACATTTGCACAAGAATATCAGGTTAAGTCTCAAGTTAGGGTTAGGGTTGGGGAGATGTGGCTTCCCAGGTTGGAAACGGGTCCTTTGTGAAGCCTAGCTTGCTGAATCAGACTGAGTGGGGCATCAAGATGTCTTCCATACTTACATTTGGTACACTCTGTGGACCGCAGTATGTTTCAGTCCAAAAAGGAAATGAGGGTTGATACTCAAATTAGGGTTAGGGTTGGGGAGACTTGGCTTCCCAGGATGTAACCAGGGTTTTGGCGAAGCCTAGATTGGTAAAACAGACTGAGTAGGCCAACCGGAGTATAACATACTGCCAGTTAGTACACCATGTGGACAGGGAAATATTTCAGTCCAAAGAAAAAACTAGGGTTAAGACCCAAGTTAGGGTTAGCGGTCAGGAGACATGGCTTCCCAGAATGGAAACAGGGTGTTGCTGAAGCCAAGCATGGTGAAACAGACTGAGAGGGCCAACGGAATTGTGTGCCTACTGTCTTTTAGTACAACATGAGGATGGGGGTTTGTTACATTTGCACAAGAAAATCAGGTTAAGTCTCAAGGTAGGGTTGGGTTGGGGAGATGTGGCTTCCCAGGTTGGAAACGGGTCCTTGGTGAAGCTTAACTTGCTGAATCAGACTGAGTGGGACATCAAGATGTCTTCCATACTGACATTTGGTACACTCTGTGGACGGAGGTATGTTTCAGTCCCAAAAGGAAATGAGGCCTGAGACTCAAAGTTGGGTTAGGGTTGGGGAGACTTGGCTTCCCAGGATGTAACCAGGGTTTTGGTGAAGCCTAGATTGGTAAAACAGACTGAGTAGGCATTCAGGAGTATACCATACTGCCAGTTAGTACACCATGTGGACAGGGAAATGTTTCATTCCAAAGAGAAAATTAGGGTTAAGACCCAAGTTAGGGTTATCGGTCAGGAGACATGGCTTCCCAGAATGGAAACAGGGTGTTGCTGAAGCCAAGCATGGTGAAACAGACTGAGAGGGCCAAAGGAATTGTGTGCCTACTGTCTTTTAGTACAACATGAGGATGGGGGGTTGTTACAGTTCAACAAGAAAATCAGGTTAAGTCTCAAGTTAGGGTTAGGGTTGGGGAGATGTGGCTTCCCAGGTTGGAAACGGGTCCTTGGTGAAGCTTAACTTGCTGAATCAGACTGAGTGGGGCATCAAGATGGCTTCCATACTGACATTTGGTACACTCTGTGGACGGCAGTATGTTTCAGTCCAAAAAGGAAATGAGGGTTGAGACTCAAATTAGGGTTAGGGTTTGGGAGACTTGGCTTCCCAGGATGTAACCAGGGTTTTGGCGAAGCCTAGATAGGTAAAACAGACGGAGTAGGCCAACCGGAGTATAACATACTGCCAGTTAGTACAACATGTGGACAGGGAAATGTTTCATTCCAAAGAGAAAATTAGGGTTAAGACCCAAGTTAGGGTTAGCTGTCAGGAGACATGGCTTTCCAGAATGGAAACGGGGTGTTGCTGAAGCCAAGCATGGTGAAAAAGACTGAGAGGGCAAAAGGAATTGTGTGCCTACTGTCTTTTAGTAGAACATGAGGATGGGGGGTTGTTACATTTGCACAAGAAAATCAGGTTAAGTCTCAAGTTAGGGTTAGGGTTGGGGAGATGTTGCTTCCCAGGTTGGAAACGGGTCCTTGGTGAAGCTTAACTTGCTGAATCAGACTGAGTGGGGCATCAAGATGGCTTCCATACTGACATTTGGTACACTCTGTGGACGGCAGTATGTTTCAGTCCAAAAACGAAAATTAGGGTTAAGACCCAAGTTAGGGTTATCGGTCAGGAGTCATGGCTTCCCAGAATGGAAACAGGGTGTTGCTGAAGCCAAGCATGGTGAAACAGACTGAGAGGGCCAACGGAATTGTGTGCCGACTGTCTTTTAGTACAACATGAGGATGGGGGTTTGTTAAATTTCAACAAGAAAATCAGGTTAAGTCTCAAGGTTGGGTTGGGTTGGGGAGATGTGGCTTCCCTGGTTGGAATCGGGTCCA
This sequence comes from Heloderma suspectum, assembly GCF_057233095.1. Lineage (NCBI taxonomy): Eukaryota > Metazoa > Chordata > Lepidosauria > Squamata > Helodermatidae > Heloderma > Heloderma suspectum. The sequence continues at coordinate 150,760,160 of NC_139461.1, forward strand.
TGGTGAAGCCGAGCTTGCTGAATCAGACTGAGTAGGACATCAAGATGTCTTCCATACTGACATTTGGAACACTCTGTGGACGGAGGTCTGTTTCAGTCCAAAAAGGAAATTAGGCCTGAGACTCAAATTAGGGTTAGGGTTGGGGAGACTTGGCTTCCCAGGATGTAACCAGGGTTTTGGCGAAGCCTAGATTGGTAAAACAGACTGAGTAGGCCATCCGGAGTATAACATACTGCCAGTTAGTACACCATGTGGACAGGGAACTGTTTCAGTCCAAAGAGAAAATTAGGGTTAAGACCAAAGTTAGGGTTAGCTGTCAGGAGACATGGCTTCCCAGAATGGAAACAGGGTGTTGCTGAAGCCAAGCATGGTGAAACAGACTGAGAGGGCCAAAGGAATTGTGTGCCTACTGTCTTTTAGTACAACAAGAGGATGGGGGGTTGTTACATTTCAACAAGAAAATCAGGTTAAGTCTCAAGTTTAGGTTGGGTTGGGGAGATGTGGCTTCCCAGGTTGGAAACGGGTCCTTGGTGAAGCTTAACTTGCTGAATCAGACTGAGTGGGACATCAAGATGTCTTCCATACTGACATTTGGTACACTCTGTGGACGGCGGTATGTTTCAGTCCAAAAAGGAAATGAGGCCTGAGACTCAAATTAGGGTTAGGGTTGGGGAGACTTGGCTTCCCAGGATGTAACCAGGGTTTTGGCGAAGCCTAGATTGGTAAAACAGACTGAGTAGGCCTTCCGGAGTATAACATACTGCCAGTTAGTACACCATGTGGAAAGGGAAATGTTTCAGTCCAAAGAAAAAATTAGGGTTAAGACCCAAGTTAGGGTTATCGGTCAGGAGACATGGCTTCCCAGAATGGAAACAGGGTGTTGCTGAAGCCAAGCATGGTGAAACAGACTGAGAGGGCAAAAGGAATTGTGTGCCTACTGTCTTTTAGTACAACATGAGGATGGGGGGTTGTTACATTTCAACAAGAAAATCAGGTTAAGTCTCAAGTTTGGGTTGGGTTGGGGAGATGTGGCTTCCCAGGTTGGAATCGGGTCCTTGGTGAAGCCCAGCTTGCTGAATCAGACTGAGTGGGACATCAAGATGTCTTCCATACTGACATTTGGTACACTCTGTGGACGGAGGTATGTTTCAGTCCCAAAAGGAAATGAGGCCTGAGACTCAAAGTAGGGTTAGGGTTGGGGAGACTTGGCTTCCCAGGATGTAACCAGGGTTTTGGTGAAGCCTAGATTGGTAAAACAGACTGAGTAGGCATTCAGGAGTATACCATACTGCCAGTTAGTACACCATGTGGACAGGGAAATGTTTCATTCCAAAGAGAAAATTAGGGTTAAGACCCAAGTTAGGGTTATCGGTCAGGAGACATGGCTTCCCAGAATGGAAACAGGGTGTTGCTGAAGCCAAGCATGGTGAAACAGACTGAGAGGGCCAAAGCAATTGTGTGCCTACTGTCTTTTAGTGGAACATGAGGATGGGGGGTTGTTACAGTTCAACAAGAAAATCAGGTTAAGTCTCAAGGTTGGGTTGGATTGGGGAGATGTGGCTTCCCAGGTTGGAAATGGGTCCTTGGTGAAGCTCAACTTGCTGAATCAGACTGAGTGGGGCATCAAGATGGCTTCCATACTGACATTTGGTGCACTCTGTGTTCGGCAGTATGTTTCAGTCCTATAAGGAAATGAGGGTTGAGACTCAAATTAGGGTTAGGGTTGGGGAGACTTGGCTTCCCAGGATGTAACCAGGGTTTTGGCGAAGTCTAGATTGGTAAAACAGACGGAGTAGGCCAACCGGAGTATAACATACTGCCAGTTTGTACACAATGTGGACAGGGAAATGTTTCATTCCAACGAGAAAATTAGGGTTAAGACCCAAGTTAGGGTTAGATGTCAGGAGACATGGCTTTCCAGAATGGAAACAGGGTGTTGCTGAAGCCAAGCATGGTGAAACAGACTGAGAGGGCAAAAGGAATTGTGTGCCTACTGTCTTTTAGTAGAACATGAGGATGGGGGGTTGTTACATTTGCACAAGAAAATCAGGTTAAGTCTCAAGTTAGGGTTAGGGTTGGGGAGATGTGGCTTCCCAGGTTGGAAACGGGTCCTTGGTGAAGCTTAACTTGCTGAATCAGACTGAGTGGGGCATCAAGATGGCTTCCATACTGACATTTGGTACACTCTGTGGACGGCAGTATGTTTCAGTCCAAAAAGGAAATGAGGGTTGAGACTCAAATTAGGGTTAGGGTTTGGGAGACTTGGCTTCCCAGGATGTAACCAGGGTTTTGGCGAAGCCTAGATTGGTAAAACAGACGGAGTAGGCCAACCGGAGTATAACATACTGCCAGTTAGTACAACATGTGGACAGGGAAATGTTTCAGTCCAAAGACAAAATTAGGGTTAAGACCCAAGTTAGGGTTAGCTGTCAGGAGACATGGCTTTCCAGAATGGAAACGGGGTGTTGCTGAAGCCAAGCATGGTGAAACAGACTGAGAGGGCAAAAGGAATTGTGTGCCTACTGTCTTTTAGTAGAACATGAGGATGGGGGGTTGTTACATTTGCACAAGAAAATCAGGTTAAGCCTCAAGTTAGGGTTAGGGTTGGGGAGATGTGGCTTCCCAGGTTGGAAACGGGTCCTTGGTGAAGCTTAACTTGCTGAATCAGACTGAGTGGGCCATTAAGATGGCTTCCATACTGACATTTGGTACACTCTGTGGACGGCAGTATGTTTCAGTCCAAAAACGAAAATTAGGGTTAAGACCCAAGTTAGGGTTATCGGTCAGGAGTCATGGCTTCCCAGAATGGAAACAGGGTGTTGCTGAAGCCAAGCATGGTGAAACAGACTGAGAGGGCCAACGGAATTGTGTGCCGACTGTCTTTTAGTACAACATGAGGATGGGGGTTTGTTACATTTCAACAAGAAAATCAGGTTAAGTCTCAAGTATGGGTTGGGATGGGGAGATGTGGCTTCCCTGGTTGGAATCGGGTCCTTGGTGAAGCCCAGCTTGCTGAATCAGACTGAGTGGGACATCAAGATGTCTTCCATACTGACATTTGGTACACTCTGTGGACGGAGGTATGTTTCAGTCCCAAAAGGAAATTAGGCCTGAGAATCAAATTAGGGTTAGGGTTGGGGAGACTTGGCTTCCCAGGATGTAACCAGGGTTTTGGTGAAGCCTAGATTGGTAAAACAGACGGAGTAGGCCAACCGGAGTGTAACATACTGCCAGTTAGTACACCATGTGGACAGGGAAATGTTTCAGTCCAAAGAGAAAATTAGGGTTAAGTCCCAAGTTAGGGTTATCTGTCAGGAGACATGGCTTCCCAGAATGGAAACAGGGTGTTGCTGAAGCCAAGCATGGTGAAACAGACTGAGAGGGCCAAAGGAATTGTGTGCCTACTGTCTTTTAGTAGAACATGAGGATGGGGGGGTTGTTACATTTGCACAAGAATATCAGGTTAAGTCTCAAGTTAGGGTTAGGGTTGGGGAGATGTGGCTTCCCAGGTTGGAAACGGGTCCTTGGTGAAGCTTAACTTCCTGAATCAGACTGAGTGGGGCGTCAAGATGTCTTCCATACTTACATTTGGCACACTCTGTGGACCGCAGTATGTTTCAGTCCAAAAAGGAAATGAGGGTTGAGACTCAAATTAGGGTTAGGGTTGGGGAGACTTGGCTTCCCAGGATGTAACCAGGGTTTTGGTGAAGCCTAGATTGGTAAAACAGACTGAGTAGGCATTCAGGAGTATAACATACTGCCAGTTAGTACACCATGTGGACAGGGAAATATTTCAGTCCAAAGAGAAAATTAGGGTTAAGACCCAAGTTAGGGTTAGCTGTCAGGAGACATGGCTTCCCAGAATGGAAACAGGGTGTTGCTGAAGCCAAGCATGGTGAATCAGACTGAGAGGGCCAACGGAATTGTGTGCCTACTGTCTTTTAGTAGAACATGAGGATGGGGGGTTGTTACATTTGCACAAGAAAATCAGGTTAAGTCTCAAGTTAGGGTTAGGGTTGGGGAGATGTGGCTTCCCAGGTTGGAAACGGGTCCTTGGTGAAGCCTAACTTGCTGAATCAGACTGAGTGGGACATCAAGATGTCTTCCATACTGACATTTGGTACACTCTGTGGACGGCGGTATGTTTCAGTCCAAAAAGGAAATGAGGGTTGATACTCAAATTAGGGTTAGGGTTGGGGAGACTTGGCTTCCCAGGATGTAACCAGGGTTTTGGCGAAGCCTAGATTGGTAAAACAGACTGAGTAGGCCTTCCGGAGTATAACATACTGCCAGTTAGTACACCATGTGGACAGGGAAATGTTTCAGACCAAAGAAAAAATTAGGGTAAAGACCCAAGTTAGGGTTATCGGTCAGGAGACATGGCTTCCCAGAATGGAAACAGGGTGTTGCTGAAGCCAAGCATGGTGAAACAGACTGAGAGGGCAAAAGGAATTGTGTGCCTACGGCCTTTTAGTACAACATGAGGATGGGGGGTTGTTACATTTCAACAAGAAAATCAGGTTAAGTCTCAAGTTTGGGTTGGGTTGGGGAGATGTGGCTTCCCTGGTTGGAATCGCATCCTTGGTGAAGGCCAGCTTGCTGAATCAGACTGAGTGGGACATCAAGATGTCTTCCATACTGACATTTGGTACACTCTGTGGATGGAGGTATGTTTCAGTCCCAAAAGGAAATGAGGCCTGAGACTCAAATTAGGGTTAGGGTTGGGGAGACTTGGCTTCCCAGGATGTAACCAGGGTTTTGGCGAAGCCTAGATTGGTAAAACAGACTGAGTAGGCCTTCCGGAGTATAACATACTGCCAGTTAGTACAACATGTGGACAGGGAAATGTTTCAGTCCAAAGAGAAAATTAGGGTTAAGGCCCAAGTGAGGGTTATCGGTCAGGAGACATGGCTTCCCAGAATGGAAACAGGGTGTTGCTGAAGCCAAGCATGGTGAAACAGACTGAGAGGGCCAAAGGAATTGTGTGCCTACTGTCTTTTAGTAGAACATGAGGATGGGGGGTTGTTACAGTTCAACAAGAAAATCAGGTTAAGTCTCAAGTTAGGGTTAGGGTTGGGGAGATGTGGCTTCCCAGGTTGGAAACGGGTCCTTGGTGAAGCTTAACTTGCTGAATCAGACTGAGTGGGGCATCAAGATGGCTTCCATACTGACATTTGGTACACTCTGTGGACGGCGGTATGTTTCAGTCCAAAAAGGAAATGAGGCCTGAGACTCAAATTAGGGTTAGGGTTGGGGAGACTTGGCTTCCCAGGATGTAACCAGGGTTTTGGTGAAGCCTAGATTTGTAAAACAGACTGAGTAGGCCTTCCGGAGTATAACATACTGCCAGTTAGTACACCATGTGGACAGGGAAATGTTTCAGTCCAAAGAAAAAATTAGGGTTAAGACCCAAGTTAGGGTTATCGGTCAGGAGACATGGCTTCCCAGAATGGAAACAGGGTGTTGCTGAAGCCAAGCATGGTGAAACAGACTGAGAGGGCCAACGGAATTGTGTGCCTACTGTCTTTTAGTACAACATGAGGATGGGGGGTTGTTACATTTCAACAAGAAAATCAGGTTAAGTCTCAAGTTTGGTTTGGGTTGGGGAGATGTGGCTTCCCTGGTTGGAATCGGGTCCTTGGTGAAGCCCAGCTTGCTGAATCAGACTGAGTGGGACATCAAGATGTCTTCCATACTGACATTTGGTACACTCTGTGAATGGAGGTATGTTTCAGTCCCAAAAGGAAATGAGGCCTGAGACTCAAATTAGGGTTAGGGCTGGGGAGACTTGGCTTCCCAGGATGTAACCAGGGTTTTGGCGAAGCCTAGATTGGTAAAACAGACTGAGTAGGCCATCCGGAGTATAACATACTGCCAGTTTGTACACCATGTGGACAGGGAAATGTTTCATTCCAAAGAGATAATTAGGGTTAAGATCCAAGTTAGGGTTATCGGTCTGGAGACATGGCTTCCCAGAATGGAAACAGGGTGTTGCTGAAGCCAAGCATGGTGAAACAGACTGAGAGGGCCAAAGGAATTGTGTGCCTACTGTCTTTTAGTACAACATGAGGATGGGGGGTTGTTACAGTTCAACAAGAAAATCAGGTTAAGTCTCAAGTTAGGGTTAGGGTTGGGGAGATGTGGCTTCCCAGGTTGGAAACGGGTCCTTGGTGAAGCTTAACTTGCTGAATCAGACTGAGTGGGGCATCAAGATGGCTTCCATACTGACATTTGGTACACTCTGTGGACGGCAGTATGTTTCAGTCCAAAAAGGAAATGAGGGTTGAGACTCAAATTAGGGTTAGGGTTTGGGAGACTTGGCTTCCCAGGATGTAACCAGGGTTTTGGCGAAGCCTAGATAGGTAAAACAGACGGAGTAGGCCAACCGGAGTATAACATACTGCCAGTTAGTACAACATGTGGACAGGGAAATGTTTCATTCCAAAGAGAAAATTAGGGTTAAGACCCAAGTTAGGGTTAGCTGTCAGGAGACATGGCTTTCCAGAATGGAAACGGGGTGTTGCTGAAGCCAAGCATGGTGAAACAGACTGAGAGGGCAAAAGGAATTGTGTGCCTACTGTCTTTTAGTAGAACATGAGGATGGGGGGTTGTTACATTTGCACAAGAAAATCAGGTTAAGTCTCAAGTTAGGGTTAGGGTTGGGGAGATGTTGCTTCCCAGGTTGGAAACGGGTCCTTGGTGAAGCTTAACTTGCTGAATCAGACTGAGTGGGGCATCAAGATGGCTTCCATACTGACATTTGGTACACTCTGTGGACGGCAGTATGTTTCAGTCCAAAAACGAAAATTAGGGTTAAGACCCAAGTTAGGGTTATCGGTCAGGAGTCATGGCTTCCCAGAATGGAAACAGGGTGTTGCTGAAGCCAAGCATGGTGAAACAGACTGAGAGGGCCAAAGGAATTGTGTGCCTACTGTCTTTTAGTACAACAAGAGGATGGGGGGTTGTTACATTTCAACAAGAAAATCAGGTTAAGTCTCAAGTTTAGGTTGGGTTGGGGAGATGTGGCTTCCCAGGTTGGAAACGGGTCCTTGGTGAAGCTTAACTTGCTGAATCAGACTGAGTGGGACATCAAGATGTCTTCCATACTGACATTTGGTACACTCTGTGGACGGCGGTATGTTTCAGTCCAAAAAGGAAATGAGGCCTGAGACTCAAATTAGGGTTAGGGTTGGGGAGACTTGGCTTCCCAGGATGTAACCAGGGTTTTGGCGAAGCCTAGATTGGTAAAACAGACTGAGTAGGCCTTCCGGAGTATAACATACTGCCAGTTAGTACACCATGTGGAAAGGGAAATGTTTCAGTCCAAAGAAAAAATTAGGGTTAAGACCCAAGTTAGGGTTATCGGTCAGGAGAGATGGCTTCCCAGAATGGAAACAGGGTGTTGCTGAAGCCAAGCATGGTGAAACAGACTGAGAGGGCAAAAGGAATTGTGTGCCTACTGTCTTTTAGTACAACATGAGGATGGGGGGTTGTTACATTTCAACAAGAAAATCAGGTTAAGTCTCAAGTTTGGGTTGGGTTGGGGAGATGTGGCTTCCCAGGTTGGAATCGGGTCCTTGGTGAAGCCCAGCTTGCTGAATCAGACTGAGTGGGACATCAAGATGTCTTCCATACTGACTTTTGGTACACTCTGTGGACGGAGGTATGTTTCAGTCCCAAAAGGAAATGAGGCCTGAGACTCAAAGTAGGGTTAGGGTTGGGGAGACTTGGCTTCCCAGGATGTAACCAGGGTTTTGGTGAAGCCTAGATTGGTAAAACAGACTGAGTAGGCATTCAGGAGTATACCATACTGCCAGTTAGTACACCATGTGGACAGGGAAATGTTTCATTCCAAAGAGAAAATTAGGGTTAAGACCCAAGTTAGGGTTATCGGTCAGGAGACATGGCTTCCCAGAATGGAAACAGGGTGTTGCTGAAGCCAAGCATGGTGAAACAGACTGAGAGGGCCAAAGCAATTGTGTGCCTACTGTCTTTTAGTAGAACATGAGGATGGGGGGTTGTTACAGTTCAACAAGAAAATCAGGTTAAGTCTCAAGTTAGGGTTAGGGTTGGGGAGATGTGGCTTCCCAGGTTGGAAACGGGTCCTTGGTGAAGCTTAACTTGCTGAATCAGACTGAGTGGGGCATCAAGATGGCTTCCATACTGACATTTGAAACACTCTGTGGACGGCAGTATGTTTCAGTCCAAAAACGAAAATTAGGGTTAAGGCCCAAGATAGGGTTATCGGTCAGGAGTCATGGCTTCCCAGAATGGAAACAGGGTGTTGCTGAAGCCAAGCATGGTGAAACAGACTGAGAGGGCCAACGGAATTGTGTGCCGACTGTCTTTTAGTACAACATGAGGATGGGGGTTTGTTACATTTCAACCAGAAAATCAGGTTAAGTCTCAAGGTAGGGTTGGATTGGGGAGATGTGGCTTCCCAGGTTGGAAATGGGTCCTTGGTGAAGCTCAACTTGCTGAATCAGACTGAGTGGGGCATCAAGATGGCTTCCATACTGACATTTGGTGCACTCTGTGTTCGGCAGTATGTTTCAGTCCTATAAGGAAATGAGGGTTGAGACTCAAATTAGGGTTAGGGTTGGGGAGACTTGGCTTCCCAGGATGTAACCAGGGTTTTGGCGAAGTCTAGATTGGTAAAACAGACGGAGTAGGCCAACCGGAGTATAACATACTGCCAGTTAGTACACAATGTGGACAGGGAAATGTTTCAGTCCAAAGAGAAAATTAGGGTTAAGACCAAAGTTAGGGTTAGATGTCAGGAGACATGGCTTTCCAGAATGGAAACAGGGTGTTGCTGAAGCCAAGCATGGTGAAACAGACTGAGAGGGCAAAAGGAATTGTGTGCCTACTGTCTTTTAGTAGAACATGAGGATGGGGGGTTGTTACATTTGCACAAGAAAATCAGGTTAAGTCTCAAGTTAGGGTTAGGGTTGGGGAGATGTGGCTTCCCAGGTTGGAAACGGGTCCTTTGTGAAGCCTAGCTTGCTGAATCAGACTGAGTGGGGCATCAAGATGTCTTCCATACTTACATTTGGTACACTCTGTGGACCGCAGTATGTTTCAGTCCAAAAAGGAAATGAGGGTTGATACTCAAATTAGGGTTAGGGTTGGGGAGACTTGGCTTCCCAGGATGTAACCAGGGTTTTGGTGAAGCCTAGATTGGTAAAACAGACTGAGTAGGCCAACTGGAGTATAACATACTGCCAGTTAGTACACCATGTGGACAGGGAAATGTTTCAGTCCAAAGAGAAAATTAGGGTTAAGACCCAAGTTAGGGTTAGCTGTCAGGAGACATGGCTTCCCAGAATGGAAACAGGGTGTTGCTGAAGCCAAGCATGGTGAAACAGACTGAGAGGGCCAAAGGAATTGTGTGCCTACTGTCTTTTAGTAGAACATGAGGATGGGGGGTTGTTACATTTGCACAAGAAAATCAGGTTAAGTCTCAAGTTAGGGTTAGGGTTGGGGAGATGTGGCTTCCCAGGTTGGAAACGGGTCCTTGGTGAAGCCTAACTTGCTGAATCAGACTGAGTGGGACATCAAGATGTCTTCCATACTGACATTTGGTACACTCTGTGGACGGCGGTATGTTTCAGTCCAAAAAGGAAATGAGGGTTGATACTCAAATTAGGGTTAGGGTTGGGGAGACTTGGCTTCCCAGGATGTAACCAGGGTTTTGGCGAAGCCTAGATTGGTAAAACAGACTGAGTAGGCCTTCCGGAGTATAACATACTGCCAGTTAGTACACCATGTGGACAGGGAAATGTTTCAGTCCAAAGAAAAAATTAGGGTAAAGACCCAAGTTAGGGTTATCGGTCAGGAGACATGGCTTCCCAGAATGGAAACAGGGTGTTGCTGAAGCCAAGCATGGTGAAACAGACTGAGAGGGCAAAAGGAATTGTGTGCCTACGGTCTTTTAGTAGAACATGAGGATGGGGGGTTGTTACATTTGCACAAGAAAATCAGGTTAAGTCTCAAGTTTGGGTTGGGTTGGGGAGATGTGGCTTCCCTGGTTGGAATCGCGTCCTTGGTGAAGGCCAGCTTGCTGAATCAGACTGAGTGGGACATCAAGATGTCTTCCATACTGACATTTGGTACACTCTGTGGATGGAGGTATGTTTCAGTCCCAAAAGGAAATGAGGCCTGAGACTCAAATTAGGGTTAGGGTTGGGGAGATTTGGCTTCCCAGGATGTAACCAGGGTTTTGGCGAAGCCTAGATTGGTAAAACAGACTGAGTAGGCCTTCCGGAGTATAACATACTGCCAGTTAGTACACCATGTGGACAGGGAAATGTTTCAGTCCAAAGAGAAAATTAGGGTTAAGGCCCAAGTGAGGGTTATCGGTCAGGAGACATGGCTTCCCAGAATGGAAACAGGGTGTTGCTGAAGCCAAGCATGGTGAAACAGACTGAGAGGGCCAAAGGAATTGTGTGCCTACTGTCTTTTAGTAGAACATGAGGATGGGGGGTTGTTACAGTTCAACAAGAAAATCAGGTTAAGTCTCAAGTTAGGGTTAGGGTTGGGGAGATGTGGCTTCCCAGGTTGGAAACGGGTCCTTGGTGAAGCTTAACTTGCTGAATCAGACTGAGTGGGGCATCAAGATGGCTTCCATACTGACATTTGGTACACTCTGTGGACGGCGGTATGTTTCAGTCCAAAAAGGAAATGAGGCCTGAGACTCAAATTAGGGTTAGGGTTGGGGAGACTTGGCTTCCCAGGATGTAACCAGGGTTTTGGTGAAGCCTAGATTGGTAAAACAGACTGAGTAGGCCTTCCGGAGTATAACATACTGCCAGTTAGTACACCATGTGGACAGGGAAATGTTTCAGTCCAAAGAAAAAATTAGGGTTATGACCCATGTTAGGGTTATCGGTCAGGAGACATGGCTTCCCAGAATGGAAACAGGGTGTTGCTGAAGCCAAGCATGGTGAAACAGACTGAGAGGGCCAACGGAATTGTGTGCCTACTGTCTTTTAGTACAACATGAGGATGGGGGGTTGTTACATTTCAACAAGAAAATCAGGTTAAGTATCAAGTTAGGGTTTGGGTTGGGGAGATGTGGCTTCCCTGGTTGGAATCGGGTCCTTGGTGAAGCCCAGCTTGCTGAATCAGACTGAGTGGGACATCAAGATGTCTTCCATACTGACATTTGGAACACTCTGTGGACGGAGGTCTGTTTCAGTCCAAAACGGAAATTAGTCCTGAGACTCAAATTAGGGTTAGGGTTGGGGAGACTTGGCTTCCCAGGATGTAACCAGGGTTTTGGCGAAGCCTAGATTGGTAAAACAGACTGAGTAGGCCATCCGGAGTATAACATACTGCCAGTTAGTACACCATGTGGACAGGGAACTGTTTCAGTCCAAAGAGAAAATTAGGGTTAAGACCAAAGTTAGGGTTAGCTGTCAGGAGACATGGCTTCCCAGAATGGAAACAGGGTGTTGCTGAAGCCAAGCATGGTGAAACAGACTGAGAGGGCCAAAGGAATTGTGTGCCTACTGTCTTTTAGTACAACAAGAGGATGGGGGGTTGTTACATTTCAACAAGAAAATCAGGTTAAGTCTCAAGTTTAGGGTGGGTTGGGGAGATGTGGCTTCCCAGGTTGGAAACGGGTCCTTGGTGAAGCTTAACTTGCTGAATCAGACTGAGTGGGACATCAAGATGTCTTCCATACTGACATTTGGTACACTCTGTGGACGGCGGTATGTTTCAGTCCAAAAAGGAAATGAGGCCTGAGACTCCAATTAGGGTTAGGGTTGGGGAGACTTGGCTTCCCAGGATGTAACCAGGGTTTTGGCGAAGCCTAGATTGGTAAAACAGACTGAGTAGGCCTTCCGGAGTATAACATACTGCCAGTTAGTACACCATGTGGACAGGGAAATGTTTCAGTCCAAAGAAAAAATTAGGGTTAAGACCCAAGTTAGGGTTATCGGTCAGGAGACATGGCTTCCCAGAATGGAAACAGGGTGTTGCTGAAGCCAAGCATGGTGAAACAGACTGAGAGGGCAAAAGGAATTGTGTGCCTACTGTCTTTTAGTACAACATGAGGATGGGGGGTTGTTACATTTCAACAAGAAAATCAGGTTAAGTCTCAAGTTTGGGTTGGGTTGGGGAGATGTGGCTTCCCAGGTTGGAATCGGGTCCTTGGTGAAGCCCAGCTTGCTGAATCAGACTGAGTGGGACATCAAGATGTCTTCCATACTGACATTTGGTACACTCTGTGGACGGAGGTATGTTTCAGTCCCAAAAGGAAATGAGGCCTGAGACTCAAAGTTGGGTTAGGGTTGGGGAGACTTGGCTTCCCAGGATGTAACCAGGGTTTTGGTGAAGCCTAGATTGGTAAAACAGACTGAGTAGGCATTCAGGAGTATACCATACTGCCAGTTAGTACACCATGTGGACAGGGAAATGTTTCATTCCAAAGAGAAAATTAGGGTTAAGACCCAAGTTAGGGTTATCGGTCAGGAGACATGGCTTCCCAGAATGGAAACAGGGTGTTGCTGAAGCCAAGCATGGTGAAACAGACTGAGAGGGCCAAAGCAATTGTGTGCCTACTGTCTTTTAGTAGAACATGAGGATGGGGGGTTGTTACAGTTCAACAAGAAAATCAGGTTAAGTCTCAAGTTAGGGTTAGGGTTGGGGAGATGTGGCTTCCCAGGTTGGAAACGGGTCCTTGGTGAAGCTTAACTTGCTGAATCAGACTGAGTGGGGCATCAAGATGGCTTCCATACTGACATTTGAAACACTCTGTGGACGGCAGTATGTTTCAGTCCAAAAACGAAAATTAGGGTTAAGGCCCAAGATAGGGTTATCGGTCAGGAGTCATGGCTTCCCAGAATGGAAACATGGTGTTGCTGAAGCCAAGCATGGTGAAACAGACTGAGAGGGCCAACGGAATTGTGTGCCGACTGTCTTTTAGTACAACATGAGGATGGGGGTTTGTTACATTTCAACCAGAAAATCAGGTTAAGTCTCAAGGTTGGGTTGGATTGGGGAGATGTGGCTTCCCAGGTTGGAAATGGGTCCTTGGTGAAGCTCAACTTGCTGAATCAGACTGAGTGGGGCATCAAGATGGCTTCCATACTGACATTTGGTGCACTCTGTGTTCGGCAGTATGTTTCAGTCCTATAAGGAAATGAGGGTTGAGACTCAAATTAGGGTTAGGGTTGGGGAGACTTGGCTTCCCAGGATGTAACCAGGGTTTTGGCGAAGTCTAGATTGGTAAAACAGACGGAGTAGGCCAACCGGAGTGTAACATACTGCCAGTTAGTACACAATGTGGACAGGGAAATGTTTCATTCCAAAGAGAAAATTAGGGTTAAGACCCAAGTTAGGGTTAGATGTCAGGAGACATGGCTTTCCAGAATGGAAACAGGGTGTTGCTGAAGCCAAGCATGGTGAAACAGACTGAGAGGGCAAAAGGAATTGTGTGCCTACTGTCTTTTAGTAGAACATGAGGATGGGGGGTTGTTACATTTGCACAAGAAAATCAGGTTAAGTCTCAAGTTAGGGTTAGGGTTGGGGAGATGTGGCTTCCCAGGTTGGAAACGGGTCCTTGGTGAAGCTTAACTTGCTGAATCAGACTGAGTGGGGCATCAAGATGGCTTCCATACTGACATTTGGTACACTCTGTGGACGGCAGTATGTTTCAGTCCAAAAAGGAAATGAGGGTTGAGACTCAAATTAGGGTTAGGGTTTGGGAGACTTGGCTTCCCAGGATGTAACCAGGGTTTTGGCGAAGCCTAGATTGGTAAAACAGACGGAGTAGGCCAACCGGAGTATAACATACTGCCAGTTAGTACAACATGTGGACAGGGAAATGTTTCAGTCCAAAGACAAAATTAGGGTTAAGACCCAAGTTAGGGTTAGCTGTCAGGAGACATGGCTTTCCAGAATGGAAACGGGGTGTTGCTGAAGCCAAGCATGGTGAAACAGACTGAGAGGGCCAAAGGAATTGTGTGCCTACTGTCTTTTAGTAGAACATGAGGATGGGGGGTTGTTACATTTGCACAAGAAAATCAGGTTAAGCCTCAAGTTAGGGTTAGGGTTGGGGAGATGTGGCTTCCCAGTTTGGAAACGGGTCCTTGGTGAAGCTTAACTTGCTGAATCAGACTGAGTGGGCCATTAAGATGGCTTCCATACTGACATTTGGTACACTCTGTGGACGGCAGTATGTTTCAGTCCAAAAACGAAAATTAGGGTTAAGACCCAAGTTAGGGTTATCGGTCAGGAGTCATGGCTTCCCAGAATGGAAACAGGGTGTTGCTGAAGCCAAGCATGGTGAAACAGACTGAGAGGGCCAACGGAATTGTGTGCCGACTGTCTTTTAGTACAACATGAGGATGGGGGTTTGTTACATTTCAACAAGAAAATCAGGTTAAGTCTCAAGAATGGGTTGGGATGGGGAGATGTGGCTTCCCTGGTTGGAATCGGGTCCTTGGTGAAGCCCAGCTTGCTGAATCAGACTGAGTGGGACATCAAGATGTCTTCCATACTGACATTTGGTACACTCTGTGGACGGAGGTATGTTTCAGTCCCAGAAGGAAATTAGGCCTGAGAATCAAATTAGGGTTAGGGTTGGGGAGACTTGGCTTCCCAGGATGTAACCAGGGTTTTGGTGAAGCCTAGATTGGTAAAACAGACTGAGTAGGCATTCAGGAGTATAACATACTGCCAGTTAGTACACCATGTGGACAGGGAAATATTTCAGTCCAAAGAGAAAATTAGGGTTAAGACCCAAGTTAGGGTTAGCTGTCAGGAGACATGGCTTCCCAGAATGGAAACAGGGTGTTGCTGAAGCCAAGCATGGTGAATCAGACTGAGAGGGCCAACGGAATTGTGTGCCTACTGTATTTAGTAGAACATGAGGATGGGGGGTTGTTACATTTGCACAAGAAAATCAGGTTAAGTCTCAAGTTAGGGTTAGGGTTGGGGAGATGTGGCTTCCCAGGTTGGAAACGGGTCCTTGGTGAAGCCTAACTTGCTGAATCAGACTGAGTGGGACATCAAGATGTCTTCCATACTGACATTTGGTACACTCTGTGGACGGCGGTATGTTTCAGTCCAAAAAGGAAATGAGGGTTGATACTCAAATTAGGGTTAGGGTTGGGGAGACTTGGCTTCCCAGGATGTAACCCGGGTTTTGGCGAAGCCTAGATTGGTAAAACAGACTGAGTAGGCCTTCCGGAGTATAACATACTGCCAGTTAGTACACCATGTGGACAGGGAAATGTTTCAGTCCAAAGAAAAAATTAGGGTAAAGACCCAAGTTAGGGTTATCGGTCAGGAGACATGGCTTCCCAGAATGGAAACAGGGTGTTGCTGAAGCCAAGCATGGTGAAACAGACTGAGAGGGCAAAAGGAATTGTGTGCCTACGGCCTTTTAGTACAACATGAGGATGGGGGGTTGTTACATTTCAACAAGAAAATCAGGTTAAGTCTCAAGTTTGGGTTGGGTTGGGGAGATGTGGCTTCGCTGGTTGGAATCGCGTCCTTGGTGAAGGCCAGCTTGCTGAATCAGACTGAGTGGGACATCAAGATGTCTTCCATACTGACATTTGGTACACTCTGTGGATGGAGGTATGTTTCAGTCCCAAAAGGAAATGAGGCCTGAGACTCAAATTAGGGTTAGGGTTGGGGAGACTTGGCTTCCCAGGATGTAACCAGGGTTTTGGCGAAGCCTAGATTGGTAAAACAGACTGAGTAGGCCTTCCGGAGTATAACATACTGCCAGTTAGTACACCATGTGGACGGGGAAATGTTTCATTCCAAAGAGAAAATTAGGGTTAAGGCCCAAGTGAGGGTTATCGGTCAGGAGACATGGCTTCCCAGAATGGAAACAGGGTGTTGCTGAAGCCAAGCATGGTGAAACAGACTGAGAGGGCCAAAGGAATTGTGTGCCTACTGTCTTTTAGTAGAACATGAGGATGGGGGGTTGTTACAGTTCAACAAGAAAATCAGGTTAAGTCTCAAGTTAGGGTTAGGGTTGGGGAGATGTGGCTTCCCAGGTTGGAAACGGGTCCTTGGTGAAGCTTAACTTGCTGAATCAGACTGAGTGGGGCATCAAGATGGCTTCCATACTGACATTTGGTACACTCTGTGGACGGCGGTATGTTTCAGTCCAAAAAGGAAATGAGGCCTGAGACTCAAATTAGGGTTAGGGTTGGGGAGACTTGGCTTCCCAGGATGTAACCAGGGTTTTGGTGAAGCCTAGATTGGTAAAACAGACTGAGTAGGCCTTCCGGAGTATAACATACTGCCAGTTAGTACACCATTTGGACAGGGAAATGTTTCAGTCCAAAGAAAAAATTAGGGTTAAGACCCAAGTTAGGGTTATCGGTCAGGAGACATGGCATCCCAGAATGGAAACAGGGTGTTGCTGAAGCCAAGCATGGTGAAACAGACTGAGAGGGCCAACGGAATTGTGTGCCTACTGTCTTTTAGTACAACATGAGGATGGGGGGTTGTTACATTTCAACAAGAAAATCAGGTTAAGTCTCAAGTTTGGTTTGGGTTGGGGAGATGTGGCTTCCCTGGTTGGAATCGGGTCCTTGGTGAAGCCCAGCTTGCTGAATCAGACTGAGTGGGACATCAAGATGTCTTCCATACTGACATTTGGTACACTCTGTGGATGGAGGTATGTTTCAGTCCCAAAAGGAAATGAGGCCTGTGACTCAAATTAGGGTTAGGGCTGGGGAGACTTGGCTTCCCAGGATGTAACCAGGGTTTTGGCGAAGCCTAGATTGGTAAAACAGACGGAGTAGGCCAACCGGAGTATAACATACTGCCAGTTAGTACAACATGTGGACAGGGAAATGTTTCATTCCAAAGAGAAAATTAGGGTTAAGACCCAAGTTAGGGTTAGCTGTCAGGAGACATGGCTTTCCAGAATGGAAACGGGGTGTTGCTGAAGCCAAGCATGGTGAAACAGACTGAGAGGGCAAAAGGAATTGTGTGCCTACTGTCTTTTAGTAGAACATGAGGATGGGGGGTTGTTACATTTGCACAAGAAAATCAGGTTAAGTCTCAAGTTAGGGTTAGGGTTGGGGAGATGTTGCTTCCCAGGTTGGAAACGGGTCCTTGGTGAAGCTTAACTTGCTGAATCAGACTGAGTGGGGCATCAAGATGGCTTCCATACTGACATTTGGTACACTCTGTGGACGGCAGTATGTTTCAGTCCAAAAACGAAAATTAGGGTTAAGACCCAAGTTAGGGTTATCGGTCAGGAGTCATGGCTTCCCAGAATGGAAACAGGGTGTTGCTGAAGCCAAGCATGGTGAAACAGACTGAGAGGGCCAAAGGAATTGTGTGCCTACAGTCTTTTAGTACAACATGAGGATGGGGGGTTGTTACATTTCAACAAGAAAATCAGGTTAAGTCTCAAGGTTGGGTTGGGTTGGGGAGATGTGGCTTCCCTGGTTGGAATCGGGTCCATGGTGAAGCCCAGCTTGCTGAATCAGACTGAGTGGGACATCAAGATGTCTTCCATACTGACATTTGGAACACTCTGTGGACGGAGGTCTGTTTCAGTCCAAAAAGGAAATTAGGCCTGAGACTCAAATTAGGGTTAGGGTTGGGGAGACTTGGCTTCCCAGGATGTAACCAGGGTTTTGGCGAAGCCTAGATTGGTAAAACAGACTGAGTAGGCCATCCGGAGTATAACATACTGCCAGTTAGTACACCATGTGGACAGGGAACTGTTTCAGTCCAAAGAGAAAATTAGGGTTAAGACCAAAGTTAGGGTTAGCTGTCAGGAGACATGGCTTCCCAGAATGGAAACAGGGTGTTGCTGAAGCCAAGCATGGTGAAACAGACTGAGAGGGCCAAAGGAATTGTGTGCCTACTGTCTTTTAGTACAACAAGAGGATGGGGGGTTGTTACATTTGCACAAGAAAATCAGGTTAAGTCTCAAGTTGAGGTTGGGTTGGGGAGATGTGGCTTCCCAGGTTGGAAACGGGTCCTTGGTGAAGCTTAACTTGCTGAATCAGACTGAGTGGGACATCAAGATGTCTTCCATACTGACATTTGGTACACTCTGTGGACGGCGGTATGTTTCAGTCCAAAAAGGAAATGAGGCCTGAGACTCAAATTAGGGTTAGGGTTGGGGAGACTTGGCTTCCCAGGATGTAACCAGGGTTTTGGCGAAGCCTAGATTGGTAAAACAGACTGAGTAGGCCTTCCGGAGTATAACATACTGCCAGTTAGTACACCATGTGGACAGGGAAATGTTTCAGTCCAAAGAAAAAATTAGGGTTAAGACCCAAGTTAGGGTTATCGGTCAGGAGACATGGCTTCCCAGAATGGAAACAGGGTGTTGCTGAAGCCAAGCATGGTGAAACAGACTGAGAGGGCAAAAGGAATTGTGTGCCTACTGTCTTTTAGTACAACATGAGGATGGGGGGTTGTTACATTTCAACAAGAAAATCAGGTTAAGTCTCAAGTTTGGGTTGGGTTGGGGAGATGTGGCTTCCCAGGTTGGAATCGGGTCCTTGGTGAAGCCCAGCTTGCTGAATCAGACTGAGTGGGACATCAAGATGTCTTCCATACTGACATTTGGTACACTCTGTGGACGGAGGTATGTTTCAGTCCGAAAAGGAAATGAGGCCTGAGACTCAAAGTAGGGTTAGGGTTGGGGAGACTTGGCTTCCCAGGATGTAACCAGGGTTTTGGTGAAGCCTAGATTGGTAAAACAGACTGAGTAGGCATTCAGGAGTATACCATACTGCCAGTTAGTACACCATGTGGACAGGGAAATGTTTCATTCCAAAGAGAAAATTAGGGTTAAGACCCAAGTTAGGGTTATCGGTCAGGAGACATGGCTTCCCAGAATGGAAACAGGGTGTTGCTGAAGCCAAGCATGGTGAAACAGACTGAGAGGGCCAAAGCAATTGTGTGCCTACTGTCTTGTAGTAGAACATGAGGATGGGGGGTTGTTACAGTTCAACAAGAAAATCAGGTTAAGTCTCAAGTTAGGGTTAGGGTTGGGGAGATGTGGCTTCCCAGGTTGGAAACGGGTCCTTGGTGAAGCTTAACTTGCTGAATCAGACTGAGTGGGGCATCAAGATGGCTTCCATACTGACATTTGAAACACTCTGTGGACGGCAGTATGTTTCAGTCCAAAAACGAAAATTAGGGTTAAGGCCCAAGATAGGGTTATCGGTCAGGAGTCATGGCTTCCCAGAATGGAAACAGGGTGTTGCTGAAGCCAAGCATGGTGAAACAGACTGAGAGGGCCAACGGAATTGTGTGCCGACTGTCTTTTAGTACAACATGAGGATGGGGGTTTGTTACATTTCAACCAGAAAATCAGGTTAAGTCTCAAGGTTGGGTTGGATTGGGGAGATGTGGCTTCCCAGGTTGGAAATGGGTCCTTGGTGAAGCTCAACTTGCTGAATCAGACTGAGTGGGGCATCAAGATGGCTTCCATACTGACATTTGGTGCACTCTGTGTTCGGCAGTATGTTTCAGTCCTATAAGGAAATGAGGGTTGAGACTCAAATTAGGGTTAGGGTTGGGGAGACTTGGCTTCCCAGGATGTAACCAGGGTTTTGGCGAAGTCTAGATTGGTAAAACAGACGGAGTAGGCCAACCGGAGTATAACATACTGCCAGTTAGTACACAATGTGGACAGGGAAATGTTTCAGTCCAAAGAGAAAATTAGGGTTAAGACCCAAGTTAGGGTTAGCTGTCAGGAGACATGGCTTCCCAGAATGGAAACAGGGTGTTGCTGAAGCCAAGCATGGTGAAACAGACTGAGAGGGCAAAAGGAATTGTGTGCCTACTGTCTTTTAGTAGAACATGAGGATGGGGGGTTGTTACATTTGCACAAGAATATCAGGTTAAGTCTCAAGTTAGGGTTAGGGTTGGGGAGATGTGGCTTCCCAGGTTGGAAACGGGTCCTTTGTGAAGCCTAGCTTGCTGAATCAGACTGAGTGGGGCATCAAGATGTCTTCCATACTTACATTTGGTACACTCTGTGGACCGCAGTATGTTTCAGTCCAAAAAGGAAATGAGGGTTGATACTCAAATTAGGGTTAGGGTTGGGGAGACTTGGCTTCCCAGGATGTAACCAGGGTTTTGGCGAAGCCTAGATTGGTAAAACAGACTGAGTAGGCCAACCGGAGTATAACATACTGCCAGTTAGTACACCATGTGGACAGGGAAATATTTCAGTCCAAAGAAAAAACTAGGGTTAAGACCCAAGTTAGGGTTAGCGGTCAGGAGACATGGCTTCCCGGAATGGAAACAGGGTGTTGCTGAAGCCAAGCATGGTGAAACAGACTGAGAGGGCCAACGGAATTGTGTGCCTACTGTCTTTTAGTACAACATGAGGATGGGGGTTTGTTACATTTGCACAAGAAAATCAGGTTAAGTCTCAAGGTAGGGTTGGGTTGGGGAGATGTGGCTTCCCAGGTTGGAAACGGGTCCTTGGTGAAGCTTAACTTGCTGAATCAGACTGAGTGGGACATCAAGATGTCTTCCATACTGACATTTGGTACACTCTGTGGACGGAGGTATGTTTCAGTCCCAAAAGGAAATGAGGCCTGAGACTCAAAGTTGGGTTAGGGTTGGGGAGACTTGGCTTCCCAGGATGTAACCAGGGTTTTGGTGAAGCCTAGATTGGTAAAACAGACTGAGTAGGCATTCAGGAGTATACCATACTGCCAGTTAGTACACCATGTGGACAGGGAAATGTTTCATTCCAAAGAGAAAATTAGGGTTAAGACCCAAGTTAGGGTTATCGGTCAGGAGACATGGCTTCCCAGAATGGAAACAGGGTGTTGCTGAAGCCAAGCATGGTGAAACAGACTGAGAGGGCCAAAGCAATTGTGTGCCTACTGTCTTTTAGTAGAACATGAGGATGGGGGGTTGTTACAGTTCAACAAGAAAATCAGGTTAAGTCTCAAGTTAGGGTTAGGGTTGGGGAGATGTGGCTTCCCAGGTTGGAAACGGGTCCTTGGTGAAGCTTAACTTGCTGAATCAGACTGAGTGGGGCATCAAGATGGCTTCCATACTGACATTTGAAACACTCTGTGGACGGCAGTATGTTTCAGTCCAAAAACGAAAATTAGGGTTAAGGCCCAAGATAGGGTTATCGGTCAGGAGTCATGGCTTCCCAGAATGGAAACAGGGTGTTGCTGAAGCCAAGCATGGTGAAACAGACTGAGAGGGCCAACGGAATTGTGTGCCGACTGTCTTTTAGTACAACATGAGGATGGGGGTTTGTTACATTTCAACCAGAAAATCAGGTTAAGTCTCAAGGTTGGGTTGGATTGGGGAGATGTGGCTTCCCAGGTTGGAAATGGGTCCTTGGTGAAGCTCAACTTGCTGAATCAGACTGAGTGGGGCATCAAGATGGCTTCCATACTGACATTTGGTGCACTCTGTGTTCGGCAGTATGTTTCAGTCCTATAAGGAAATGAGGGTTGAGACTCAAATTAGGGTTAGGGTTGGGGAGACTTGGCTTCCCAGGATGTAACCAGGGTTTTGGCGAAGCCTAGATTGGTAAAACAGACGGAGTAGGCCAACCGGAGTATAACATACTGCCAGTTAGTACAACATGTGGACAGGGAAATGTTTCATTCCAAAGAGAAAATTAGGGTTAAGACCCAAGTTAGGGTTAGATGTCAGGAGACATGGCTTTCCAGAATGGAAACGGGGTGTTGCTGAAGCCAAGCATGGTGAAACAGACTGAGAGGGCAAAAGGAATTGTGTGCCTACTGTCTTTTAGTAGAACATGAGGATGGGGGGTTGTTACATTTGCACAAGAAAATCAGGTTAAGCCTCAAGTTAGGGTTAGGGTTGGGGAGATGTGGCTTCCCAGGTTGGAAACGGGTCCTTGGTGAAGCTTAACTTGCTGAATCAGACTGAGTGGGCCATTAAGATGTCTTCCATACTGACATTTGGTACACTCTGTGGACGTCAGTATGTTTCAGTCCCAAAAGGAAATTAGGCCTGAGAATCAAATTAGGGTTAGGGTTGGGGAGACTTGGCTTCCCAGGATGTAACCAGGGTTTTGGTGAAGCCTAGATTGGTAAAACAGACTGAGTAGGCATTCAGGAGTATAACATACTGCCAGTTAGTACACCATGTGGACAGGGAAATATTTCAGTCCAAAGAGAAAATTAGGGTTAAGACCCAAGTTAGGGTTAGCTGTCAGGAGACATGGCTTCCCAGAATGGAAACAGGGTGTTGCTGAAGCCAAGCATGGTGAATCAGACTGAGAGGGCCAACGGAATTGTGTGCCTACTGTCTTTTAGTAGAACATGAGGATGGGGGGTTGTTACATTTGCACAAGAAAATCAGGTTAAGTCTCAAGTTAGGGTTAGGGTTGGGGAGATGTGGCTTCCCAGGTTGGAAACGGGTCCTTGGTGAAGCCTAACTTGCTGAATCAGACTGAGTGGGACATCAAGATGTCTTCCATACTGACATTTGGTACACTCTGTGGACGGCGGTATGTTTCAGTCCAAAAAGGAAATGAGGGTTGATACTCAAATTAGGGTTAGGGTTGGGGAGACTTGGCTTCCCAGGATGTAACCAGGGTTTTGGCGAAGCCTAGATTGGTAAAACAGACTGAGTAGGCCTTCCGGAGTATAACATACTGCCAGTTAGTACACCATGTGGACAGGGAAATGTTTCAGTCCAAAGAAAAAATTAGGGTAAAGACCCAAGTTAGGGTTATCGGTCAGGAGACATGGCTTCCCAGAATGGAAACAGGGTGTTGCTGAAGCCAAGCATGGTGAAACAGACTGAGAGGGCAAAAGGAATTGTGTGCCTACGGCCTTTTAGTACAACATGAGGATGGGGGGTTGTTACATTTCAACAAGAAAATCAGGTTAAGTCTCAAGTTTGGGTTGGGTTGGGGAGATGTGGCTTCGCTGGTTGGAATCGCGTCCTTGGTGAAGGCCAGCTTGCTGAATCAGACTGAGTGGGACATCAAGATGTCTTCCATACTGACATTTGGTACACTCTGTGGATGGAGGTATGTTTCAGTCCCAAAAGGAAATGAGGCCTGAGACTCAAATTAGGGTTAGGGTTGGGGAGACTTGGCTTCCCAGGATGTAACCAGGGTTTTGGCGAAGCCTAGATTGGTAAAACAGACTGAGTAGGCCTTCCGGAGTATAACATACTGCCAGTTAGTACACCATGTGGACGGGGAAATGTTTCATTCCAAAGAGAAAATTAGGGTTAAGGCCCAAGTGAGGGTTATCGGTCAGGAGACATGGCTTCCCAGAATGGAAACAGGGTGTTGCTGAAGCCAAGCATGGTGAAACAGACTGAGAGGGCCAAAGGAATTGTGTGCCTACTGTCTTTTAGTAGAACATGAGGATGGGGGGTTGTTACAGTTCAACAAGAAAATCAGGTTAAGTCTCAAGTTAGGGTTAGGGTTGGGGAGATGTGGCTTCCCAGGTTGGAAACGGGTCCTTGGTGAAGCTTAACTTGCTGAATCAGACTGAGTGGGGCATCAAGATGGCTTCCATACTGACATTTGGTACACTCTGTGGACGGCGGTATGTTTCAGTCCAAAAAGGAAATGAGGCCTGAGACTCAAATTAGGGTTAGGGTTGGGGAGACTTGGCTTCCCAGGATGTAACCAGGGTTTTGGTGAAGCCTAGATTGGTAAAACAGACTGAGTAGGCCTTCCGGAGTATAACATACTGCCAGTTAGTACACCATGTGGACAGGGAAATGTTTCAGTCCAAAGAAAAAATTAGGGTTAAGACCCAAGTTAGGGTTATCGGTCAGGAGACATGGCATCCCAGAATGGAAACAGGGTGTTGCTGAAGCCAAGCATGGTGAAACAGACTGAGAGGGCCAACGGAATTGTGTGCCTACTGTCTTTTAGTACAACATGAGGATGGGGGTTTGTTACATTTGCACAAGAAAATCAGGTTAAGTCTCAAGTTTGGTTTGGGTTGGGGAGATGTGGCTTCCCTGGTTGGAATCGGGTCCTTGGTGAAGCCCAGCTTGCTGAATCAGACTGAGTGGGACATCAAGATGTCTTCCATACTGACATTTGGTACACTCTGTGGATGGAGGTATGTTTCAGTCCCAAAAGGAAATGAGGCCTGAGACTCAAATTAGGGTTAGGGCTGGGGAGACTTGGCTTCCCAGGATGTAACCAGGGTTTTGGCGAAGCCTAGATTGGTAAAACAGACGGAGTAGGCCAACCGGAGTATAACATACTGCCAGTTAGAACAACATGTGGACAGGGAAATGTTTCATTCCAAAGAGAAAATTAGGGTTAAGACCCAAGTTAGGGTTAGCTGTCAGGAGACATGGCTTTCCAGAATGGAAACGGGGTGTTGCTGAAGCCAAGCATGGTGAAACAGACTGAGAGGGCAAAAGGAATTGTGTGCCTACTGTCTTTTAGTAGAACATGAGGATGGGGGGTTGTTACATTTGCACAAGAAAATCAGGTTAAGTCTCAAGTTAGGGTTAGGGTTGGGGAGATGTTGCTTCCCAGGTTGGAAACGGGTCCTTGGTGAAGCTTAACTTGCTGAATCAGACTGAGGGGGGCATCAAGATGGCTTCCATACTGACATTTGGTACACTCTGTGGACGGCAGTATGTTTCAGTCCAAAAACGAAAATTAGGGTTAAGACCCAAGTTAGGGTTATCGGTCAGGAGTCATGGCTTCCCAGAATGGAAACAGGGTGTTGCTGAAGCCAAGCATGGTGAAACAGACTGAGAGGGCCAAAGGAATTGTGTGCCTACTGTCTTTTAGTACAACATGAGGATGGGGGGTTGTTACATTTCAACAAGAAAATCAGGTTAAGTCTCAAGGTTGGGTTGGGTTGGGGAGATGTGGCTTCCCTGGTTGGAATCGGGTCCATGGTGAAGCCCAGCTTGCTGAATCAGACTGAGTGGGACATCAAGATGTCTTCCGTACTGACATTTGGAACACTCTGTGGACGGAGGTCTGTTTCAGTCCAAAAAGGAAATTAGGCCTGAGACTCAAATTAGGGTTAGGGTTGGGGAGACTTGGCTTCCCAGGATGTAACCAGGGTTTTGGCGAAGCCTAGATTGGTAAAACAGACTGAGTAGGCCATCCGGAGTATAACATACTGCCAGTTAGTACACCATGTGGACAGGGAACTGTTTCAGTCCAAAGAGAAAATTAGGGTTAAGACCATAGTTAGGGTTAGCTGTCAGGAGACATGGCTTCCCAGAATGGAAACAGGGTGTTGCTGAAGCCAAGCATGGTGAAACAGACTGAGAGGGCCAAAGGAATTGTGTGCCTACTGTCTTTTAGTACAACAAGAGGATGGGGGGTTGTTACATTTGCACAAGAAAATCAGGTTAAGTCTCAAGTTAGGGTTAGGGTTGGGGAGATGTGGCTTCCCAGGTTGGAAACGGGTCCTTGGTGAAGCTTAACTTGCTGAATCAGACTGAGTGGGGCATCAAGATGGCTTCCATACTGACATTTGAAACACTCTGTGGACGGCAGTATGTTTCAGTCCAAAAACGAAAATTAGGGTTAAGGCCCAAGATAGGGTTATCGGTCAGGAGTCATGGCTTCCCAGAATGGAAACAGGGTGTTGCTGAAGCCAAGCATGGTGAAACAGACTGAGAGGGCCAACGGAATTGTGTGCCGACTGTCTTTTAGTACAACATGAGGATGGGGGTTTGTTACATTTCAACCAGAAAATCAGGTTAAGTCTCAAGGTTGGGTTGGATTGGGGAGATGTGGCTTCCCAGGTTGGAAATGGGTCCTTGGTGAAGCTCAACTTGCTGAATCAGACTGAGTGGGGCATCAAGATGGCTTCCATACTGACATTTGGTGCACTCTGTGTTCGGCAGTATGTTTCAGTCCTATAAGGAAATGAGGGTTGAGACTCAAATTAGGGTTAGGGTTGGGGAGACTTGGCTTCCCAGGATGTAACCAGGGTTTTGGCGAAGTCTAGATTGGTAAAACAGACGGAGTAGGCCAACCGGAGTATAACATACTGCCAGTTAGTACACAATGTGGACAGGGAAATGTTTCATTCCAAAGAGAAAATTAGGGTTAAGACCCAAGTTAGGGTTAGATGTCAGGAGACATGGCTTTCCAGAATGGAAACAGGGTGTTGCTGAAGCCAAGCATGGTGAAACAGACTGAGAGGGCAAAAGGAATTGTGTGCCTACTGTCTTTTAGTAGAACATGAGGATGGGGGGTTGTTACATTTGCACAAGAAAATCAGGTTAAGTCTCAAGTTAGGGTTAGGGTTCGGGAGATGTGGCTTCCCAGGTTGGAAACGGGTCCTTTGTGAAGCCTAGCTTGCTGAATCAGACTGAGTGGGGCAGCAAGATGTCTTCCATACTTACATTTGGTACACTCTGTGGACCGCAGTATGTTTCAGTCCAAAAAGGAAATGAGGGTTGATACTCAAATTAGGGTTAGGGTTGGGGAGACTTGGCTTCCCAGGATGTAACCAGGGTTTTGGTGAAGCCTAGATTGGTAAAACAGACTGAGTAGGCCAACCGGAGTATAACATACTGCCAGTTAGTACACCATGTGGACAGGGAAATGTTTCAGTCCAAAGAGAAAATTAGGGTTAAGACCCAAGTTAGGGTTAGCTGTCAGGAGACATGGCTTCCCAGAATGGAAACAGGGTGTTGCTGAAGCCAAGCATGGTGAAACAGACTGAGAGGGCCAACGGAATTGTGTGCCTACTGTCTTTTAGTACAACATGAGGATGGGGGGTTGTTACATTTCAACAAGAAAATCAGGTTAAGTCTCAAGTTTGGTTTGGGTTGGGGAGATGTGGCTTCCCTGGTTGGAATCGGGTCCTTGGTGAAGCCCAGCTTGCTGAATCAGACTGAGTGGGACATCAAGATGTCTTCCATACTGACATTTGGTACACTCTGTGGATGGAGGTATGTTTCAGTCCCAAAAGGAAATGAGGCCTGAGACTCAAATTAGGGTTAGGGCTGGGGAGACTTGGCTTCCCAGGATGTAACCAGGGTTTTGGCGAAGCCTAGATTGGTAAAACAGACGGAGTAGGCCAACCGGAGTATAACATACTGCCAGTTAGAACAACATGTGGACAGGGAAATGTTTCATTCCAAAGAGAAAATTAGGGTTAAGACCCAAGTTAGGGTTAGCTGTCAGGAGACATGGCTTTCCAGAATGGAAACGGGGTGTTGCTGAAGCCAAGCATGGTGAAACAGACTGAGAGGGCAAAAGGAATTGTGTGCCTACTGTCTTTTAGTAGAACATGAGGATGGGGGGTTGTTACATTTGCACAAGAAAATCAGGTTAAGTCTCAAGTTAGGGTTAGGGTTGGGGAGATGTTGCTTCCCAGGTTGGAAACGGGTCCTTGGTGAAGCTTAACTTGCTGAATCAGACTGAGTGGGGCATCAAGATGGCTTCCATACTGACATTTGGTACACTCTGTGGACGGCAGTATGTTTCAGTCCAAAAACGAAAATTAGGGTTAAGACCCAAGTTAGGGTTATCGGTCAGGAGTCATGGCTTCCCAGAATGGAAACAGGGTGTTGCTGAAGCCAAGCATGGTGAAACAGACTGAGAGGGCCAAAGGAATTGTGTGCCTACTGTCTTTTAGTACAACATGAGGATGGGGGGTTGTTACATTTCAACAAGAAAATCAGGTTAAGTCTCAAGGTTGGGTTGGGTTGGGGAGATGTGGCTTCCCTGGTTGGAATCGGGTCCATGGTGAAGCCCAGCTTGCTGAATCAGACTGAGTGGGACATCAAGATGTCTTCCATACTGACAGTTGGAACACTCTGTGGACGGAGGTCTGTTTCAGTCCAAAAAGGAAATTAGGCCTGAGACTCAAATTAGGGTTAGGGTTGGGGAGACTTGGCTTCCCAGGATGTAACCAGGGTTTTGGCGAAGCCTAGATTGGTAAAACAGACTGAGTAGGCCATCCGGAGTATAACATACTGCCAGTTAGTACACCATGTGGACAGGGAACTGTTTCAGTCCAAAGAGAAAATTAGGGTTAAGACCATAGTTAGCGTTAGCTGTCAGGAGACATGGCTTCCCAGAATGGAAACAGGGTGTTGCTGAAGCCAAGCATGGTGAAACAGACTGAGAGGGCCAAAGGAATTGTGTGCCTACTGTCTTTTAGTACAACAAGAGGATGGGGGGTTGTTACATTTGCACAAGAAAATCAGGTTAAGTCTCAAGTTAGGGTTAGGGTTGGGGAGATGTGGCTTCCCAGGTTGGAAACGGGTCCTTGGTGAAGCTTAACTTGCTGAATCAGACTGAGTGGGGCATCAAGATGGCTTCCATACTGACATTTGAAACACTCTGTGGACGGCAGTATGTTTCAGTCCAAAAACGAAAATTAGGGTTAAGGCCCAAGATAGGGTTATCGGTCAGGAGTCATGGCTTCCCAGAATGGAAACAGGGTGTTGCTGAAGCCAAGCATGGTGAAACAGACTGAGAGGGCCAACGGAATTGTGTGCCGACTGTCTTTTAGTACAACATGAGGATGGGGGTTTGTTACATTTCAACCAGAAAATCAGGTTAAGTCTCAAGGTTGGGTTGGATTGGGGAGATGTGGCTTCCCAGGTTGGAAATGGGTCCTTGGTGAAGCTCAACTTGCTGAATCAGACTGAGTGGGGCATCAAGATGGCTTCCATACTGACATTTGGTGCACTCTGTGTTCGGCAGTATGTTTCAGTCCTATAAGGAAATGAGGGTTGAGACTCAAATTAGGGTTAGGGTTGGGGAGACTTGGCTTCCCAGGATGTAACCAGGGTTTTGGCGAAGTCTAGATTGGTAAAACAGACGGAGTAGGCCAACCGGAGTATAACATACTGCCAGTTAGTACACAATGTGGACAGGGAAATGTTTCATTCCAAAGAGAAAATTAGGGTTAAGACCCAAGTTAGGGTTAGATGTCAGGAGACATGGCTTTCCAGAATGGAAACAGGGTGTTGCTGAAGCCAAGCATGGTGAAACAGACTGAGAGGGCAAAAGGAATTGTGTGCCTACTGTCTTTTAGTAGAACATGAGGATGGGGGGTTGTTACATTTGCACAAGAAAATCAGGTTAAGTCTCAAGTTAGGGTTAGGGTTCGGGAGATGTGGCTTCCCAGGTTGGAAACGGGTCCTTTGTGAAGCCTAGCTTGCTGAATCAGACTGAGTGGGGCAGCAAGATGTCTTCCATACTTACATTTGGTACACTCTGTGGACCGCAGTATGTTTCAGTCCAAAAAGGAAATGAGGGTTGATACTCAAATTAGGGTTAGGGTTGGGGAGACTTGGCTTCCCAGGATGTAACCAGGGTTTTGGTGAAGCCTAGATTGGTAAAACAGACTGAGTAGGCCAACCGGAGTATAACATACTGCCAGTTAGTACACCATGTGGACAGGGAAATGTTTCAGTCCAAAGAGAAAATTAGGGTTAAGACCCAAGTTAGGGTTAGCTGTCAGGAGACATGGCTTCCCAGAATGGAAACAGGGTGTTGCTGAAGCCAAGCATGGTGAAACAGACTGAGAGGGCCAACGGAATTGTGTGCCTACTGTCTTTTAGTACAACATGAGGATGGGGGGTTGTTACATTTCAACAAGAAAATCAGGTTAAGTCTCAAGTTTGGTTTGGGTTGGGGAGATGTGGCTTCCCTGGTTGGAATCGGGTCCTTGGTGAAGCCCAGCTTGCTGAATCAGACTGAGTGGGACATCAAGATGTCTTCCATACTGACATTTGGTACACTCTGTGGATGGAGGTATGTTTCAGTCCCAAAAGGAAATGAGGCCTGAGACTCAAATTAGGGTTAGGGCTGGGGAGACTTGGCTTCCCAGGATGTAACCAGGGTTTTGGCGAAGCCTAGATTGGTAAAACAGACGGAGTAGGCCAACCGGAGTATAACATACTGCCAGTTAGAACAACATGTGGACAGGGAAATGTTTCATTCCAAAGAGAAAATTAGGGTTAAGACCCAAGTTAGGGTTAGCTGTCAGGAGACATGGCTTTCCAGAATGGAAACGGGGTGTTGCTGAAGCCAAGCATGGTGAAACAGACTGAGAGGGCAAAAGGAATTGTGTGCCTACTGTCTTTTAGTAGAACATGAGGATGGGGGGTTGTTACATTTGCACAAGAAAATCAGGTTAAGTCTCAAGTTAGGGTTAGGGTTGGGGAGATGTTGCTTCCCAGGTTGGAAACGGGTCCTTGGTGAAGCTTAACTTGCTGAATCAGACTGAGTGGGGCATCAAGATGGCTTCCATACTGACATTTGGTACACTCTGTGGACGGCAGTATGTTTCAGTCCAAAAACGAAAATTAGGGTTAAGACCCAAGTTAGGGTTATCGGTCAGGAGTCATGGCTTCCCAGAATGGAAACAGGGTGTTGCTGAAGCCAAGCATGGTGAAACAGACTGAGAGGGCCAAAGGAATTGTGTGCCTACTGTCTTTTAGTACAACATGAGGATGGGGGGTTGTTACATTTCAACAAGAAAATCAGGTTAAGTCTCAAGGTTGGGTTGGGTTGGGGAGATGTGGCTTCCCTGGTTGGAATCGGGTCCATGGTGAAGCCCAGCTTGCTGAATCAGACTGAGTGGGACATCAAGATGTCTTCCATACTGACAGTTGGAACACTCTGTGGACGGAGGTCTGTTTCAGTCCAAAAAGGAAATTAGGCCTGAGACTCAAATTAGGGTTAGGGTTGGGGAGACTTGGCTTCCCAGGATGTAACCAGGGTTTTGGCGAAGCCTAGATTGGTAAAACAGACTGAGTAGGCCATCCGGAGTATAACATACTGCCAGTTAGTACACCATGTGGACAGGGAACTGTTTCAGTCCAAAGAGAAAATTAGGGTTAAGACCAAAGTTAGGGTTAGCTGTCAGGAGACATGGCTTTCCAGAATGGAAACAGGGTGTTGCTGAAGCCAAGCATGGTGAAACAGACTGAGAGGGCAAAAGGAATTGTGTGCCTACTGTCTTTTAGTAGAACATGAGGATGGGGGGTTGTTACATTTGCACAAGAAAATCAGGTTAAGTCTCAAGTTAGGGTTAGGGTTGGGGAGATGTTGCTTCCCAGGTTGGAAACGGGTCCTTGGTGAAGCTTAACTTGCTGAATCAGACTGAGGGGGGCATCAAGATGGCTTCCATACTGACATTTGGTACACTCTGTGGACGGCAGTATGTTTCAGTCCAAAAACGAAAATTAGGGTTAAGACCCAAGTTAGGGTTATCGGTCAGGAGTCATGGCTTCCCAGAATGGAAACAGGGTGTTGCTGAAGCCAAGCATGGTGAAACAGACTGAGAGGGCCAAAGGAATTGTGTGCCTACTGTCTTTTAGTACAACATGAGGATGGGGGGTTGTTACATTTCAACAAGAAAATCAGGTTAAGTCTCAAGGTTGGGTTGGGTTGGGGAGATGTGGCTTCCCTGGTTGGAATCGGGTCCATGGTGAAGCCCAGCTTGCTGAATCAGACTGAGTGGGACATCAAGATGTCTTCCGTACTGACATTTGGAACACTCTGTGGACGGAGGTCTGTTTCAGTCCAAAAAGGAAATTAGGCCTGAGACTCAAATTAGGGTTAGGGTTGGGGAGACTTGGCTTCCCAGGATGTAACCAGGGTTTTGGCGAAGCCTAGATTGGTAAAACAGACTGAGTAGGCCATCCGGAGTATAACATACTGCCAGTTAGTACACCATGTGGACAGGGAACTGTTTCAGTCCAAAGAGAAAATTAGGGTTAAGACCATAGTTAGGGTTAGCTGTCAGGAGACATGGCTTCCCAGAATGGAAACAGGGTGTTGCTGAAGCCAAGCATGGTGAAACAGACTGAGAGGGCCAAAGGAATTGTGTGCCTACTGTCTTTTAGTACAACAAGAGGATGGGGGGTTGTTACATTTGCACAAGAAAATCAGGTTAAGTCTCAAGTTAGGGTTAGGGTTGGGGAGATGTGGCTTCCCAGGTTGGAAACGGGTCCTTGGTGAAGCTTAACTTGCTGAATCAGACTGAGTGGGGCATCAAGATGGCTTCCATACTGACATTTGAAACACTCTGTGGACGGCAGTATGTTTCAGTCCAAAAACGAAAATTAGGGTTAAGGCCCAAGATAGGGTTATCGGTCAGGAGTCATGGCTTCCCAGAATGGAAACAGGGTGTTGCTGAAGCCAAGCATGGTGAAACAGACTGAGAGGGCCAACGGAATTGTGTGCCGACTGTCTTTTAGTACAACATGAGGATGGGGGTTTGTTACATTTCAACCAGAAAATCAGGTTAAGTCTCAAGGTTGGGTTGGATTGGGGAGATGTGGCTTCCCAGGTTGGAAATGGGTCCTTGGTGAAGCTCAACTTGCTGAATCAGACTGAGTGGGGCATCAAGATGGCTTCCATACTGACATTTGGTGCACTCTGTGTTCGGCAGTATGTTTCAGTCCTATAAGGAAATGAGGGTTGAGACTCAAATTAGGGTTAGGGTTGGGGAGACTTGGCTTCCCAGGATGTAACCAGGGTTTTGGCGAAGTCTAGATTGGTAAAACAGACGGAGTAGGCCAACCGGAGTATAACATACTGCCAGTTAGTACACAATGTGGACAGGGAAATGTTTCATTCCAAAGAGAAAATTAGGGTTAAGACCCAAGTTAGGGTTAGATGTCAGGAGACATGGCTTTCCAGAATGGAAACAGGGTGTTGCTGAAGCCAAGCATGGTGAAACAGACTGAGAGGGCAAAAGGAATTGTGTGCCTACTGTCTTTTAGTAGAACATGAGGATGGGGGGTTGTTACATTTGCACAAGAAAATCAGGTTAAGTCTCAAGTTAGGGTTAGGGTTCGGGAGATGTGGCTTCCCAGGTTGGAAACGGGTCCTTTGTGAAGCCTAGCTTGCTGAATCAGACTGAGTGGGGCAGCAAGATGTCTTCCATACTTACATTTGGTACACTCTGTGGACCGCAGTATGTTTCAGTCCAAAAAGGAAATGAGGGTTGATACTCAAATTAGGGTTAGGGTTGGGGAGACTTGGCTTCCCAGGATGTAACCAGGGTTTTGGTGAAGCCTAGATTGGTAAAACAGACTGAGTAGGCCAACCGGAGTATAACATACTGCCAGTTAGTACACCATGTGGACAGGGAAATGTTTCAGTCCAAAGAGAAAATTAGGGTTAAGACCCAAGTTAGGGTTAGCTGTCAGGAGACATGGCTTCCCAGAATGGAAACAGGGTGTTGCTGAAGCCAAGCATGGTGAAACAGACTGAGAGGGCCAACGGAATTGTGTGCCTACTGTCTTTTAGTACAACATGAGGATGGGGGGTTGTTACATTTCAACAAGAAAATCAGGTTAAGTCTCAAGTTTGGTTTGGGTTGGGGAGATGTGGCTTCCCTGGTTGGAATCGGGTCCTTGGTGAAGCCCAGCTTGCTGAATCAGACTGAGTGGGACATCAAGATGTCTTCCATACTGACATTTGGTACACTCTGTGGATGGAGGTATGTTTCAGTCCCAAAAGGAAATGAGGCCTGAGACTCAAATTAGGGTTAGGGCTGGGGAGACTTGGCTTCCCAGGATGTAACCAGGGTTTTGGCGAAGCCTAGATTGGTAAAACAGACGGAGTAGGCCAACCGGAGTATAACATACTGCCAGTTAGAACAACATGTGGACAGGGAAATGTTTCATTCCAAAGAGAAAATTAGGGTTAAGACCCAAGTTAGGGTTAGCTGTCAGGAGACATGGCTTTCCAGAATGGAAACGGGGTGTTGCTGAAGCCAAGCATGGTGAAACAGACTGAGAGGGCAAAAGGAATTGTGTGCCTACTGTCTTTTAGTAGAACATGAGGATGGGGGGTTGTTACATTTGCACAAGAAAATCAGGTTAAGTCTCAAGTTAGGGTTAGGGTTGGGGAGATGTTGCTTCCCAGGTTGGAAACGGGTCCTTGGTGAAGCTTAACTTGCTGAATCAGACTGAGTGGGGCATCAAGATGGCTTCCATACTGACATTTGGTACACTCTGTGGACGGCAGTATGTTTCAGTCCAAAAACGAAAATTAGGGTTAAGACCCAAGTTAGGGTTATCGGTCAGGAGTCATGGCTTCCCAGAATGGAAACAGGGTGTTGCTGAAGCCAAGCATGGTGAAACAGACTGAGAGGGCCAAAGGAATTGTGTGCCTACTGTCTTTTAGTACAACATGAGGATGGGGGGTTGTTACATTTCAACAAGAAAATCAGGTTAAGTCTCAAGGTTGGGTTGGGTTGGGGAGATGTGGCTTCCCTGGTTGGAATCGGGTCCATGGTGAAGCCCAGCTTGCTGAATCAGACTGAGTGGGACATCAAGATGTCTTCCATACTGACAGTTGGAACACTCTGTGGACGGAGGTCTGTTTCAGTCCAAAAAGGAAATTAGGCCTGAGACTCAAATTAGGGTTAGGGTTGGGGAGACTTGGCTTCCCAGGATGTAACCAGGGTTTTGGCGAAGCCTAGATTGGTAAAACAGACTGAGTAGGCCATCCGGAGTATAACATACTGCCAGTTAGTACACCATGTGGACAGGGAACTGTTTCAGTCCAAAGAGAAAATTAGGGTTAAGACCATAGTTAGCGTTAGCTGTCAGGAGACATGGCTTCCCAGAATGGAAACAGGGTGTTGCTGAAGCCAAGCATGGTGAAACAGACTGAGAGGGCCAAAGGAATTGTGTGCCTACTGTCTTTTAGTACAACAAGAGGATGGGGGGTTGTTACATTTGCACAAGAAAATCAGGTTAAGTCTCAAGTTAGGGTTAGGGTTGGGGAGATGTGGCTTCCCAGGTTGGAAACGGGTCCTTGGTGAAGCTTAACTTGCTGAATCAGACTGAGTGGGGCATCAAGATGGCTTCCATACTGACATTTGAAACACTCTGTGGACGGCAGTATGTTTCAGTCCAAAAACGAAAATTAGGGTTAAGGCCCAAGATAGGGTTATCGGTCAGGAGTCATGGCTTCCCAGAATGGAAACAGGGTGTTGCTGAAGCCAAGCATGGTGAAACAGACTGAGAGGGCCAACGGAATTGTGTGCCGACTGTCTTTTAGTACAACATGAGGATGGGGGTTTGTTACATTTCAACCAGAAAATCAGGTTAAGTCTCAAGGTTGGGTTGGATTGGGGAGATGTGGCTTCCCAGGTTGGAAATGGGTCCTTGGTGAAGCTCAACTTGCTGAATCAGACTGAGTGGGGCATCAAGATGGCTTCCATACTGACATTTGGTGCACTCTGTGTTCGGCAGTATGTTTCAGTCCTATAAGGAAATGAGGGTTGAGACTCAAATTAGGGTTAGGGTTGGGGAGACTTGGCTTCCCAGGATGTAACCAGGGTTTTGGCGAAGTCTAGATTGGTAAAACAGACGGAGTAGGCCAACCGGAGTATAACATACTGCCAGTTAGTACACAATGTGGACAGGGAAATGTTTCATTCCAAAGAGAAAATTAGGGTTAAGACCCAAGTTAGGGTTAGATGTCAGGAGACATGGCTTTCCAGAATGGAAACAGGGTGTTGCTGAAGCCAAGCATGGTGAAACAGACTGAGAGGGCAAAAGGAATTGTGTGCCTACTGTCTTTTAGTAGAACATGAGGATGGGGGGTTGTTACATTTGCACAAGAAAATCAGGTTAAGTCTCAAGTTAGGGTTAGGGTTCGGGAGATGTGGCTTCCCAGGTTGGAAACGGGTCCTTTGTGAAGCCTAGCTTGCTGAATCAGACTGAGTGGGGCAGCAAGATGTCTTCCATACTTACATTTGGTACACTCTGTGGACCGCAGTATGTTTCAGTCCAAAAAGGAAATGAGGGTTGATACTCAAATTAGGGTTAGGGTTGGGGAGACTTGGCTTCCCAGGATGTAACCAGGGTTTTGGTGAAGCCTAGATTGGTAAAACAGACTGAGTAGGCCAACCGGAGTATAACATACTGCCAGTTAGTACACCATGTGGACAGGGAAATGTTTCAGTCCAAAGAGAAAATTAGGGTTAAGACCCAAGTTAGGGTTAGCTGTCAGGAGACATGGCTTCCCAGAATGGAAACAGGGTGTTGCTGAAGCCAAGCATGGTGAAACAGACTGAGAGGGCCAACGGAATTGTGTGCCTACTGTCTTTTAGTACAACATGAGGATGGGGGGTTGTTACATTTCAACAAGAAAATCAGGTTAAGTCTCAAGTTTGGTTTGGGTTGGGGAGATGTGGCTTCCCTGGTTGGAATCGGGTCCTTGGTGAAGCCCAGCTTGCTGAATCAGACTGAGTGGGACATCAAGATGTCTTCCATACTGACATTTGGTACACTCTGTGGATGGAGGTATGTTTCAGTCCCAAAAGGAAATGAGGCCTGAGACTCAAATTAGGGTTAGGGCTGGGGAGACTTGGCTTCCCAGGATGTAACCAGGGTTTTGGCGAAGCCTAGATTGGTAAAACAGACGGAGTAGGCCAACCGGAGTATAACATACTGCCAGTTAGAACAACATGTGGACAGGGAAATGTTTCATTCCAAAGAGAAAATTAGGGTTAAGACCCAAGTTAGGGTTAGCTGTCAGGAGACATGGCTTTCCAGAATGGAAACGGGGTGTTGCTGAAGCCAAGCATGGTGAAACAGACTGAGAGGGCAAAAGGAATTGTGTGCCTACTGTCTTTTAGTAGAACATGAGGATGGGGGGTTGTTACATTTGCACAAGAAAATCAGGTTAAGTCTCAAGTTAGGGTTAGGGTTGGGGAGATGTTGCTTCCCAGGTTGGAAACGGGTCCTTGGTGAAGCTTAACTTGCTGAATCAGACTGAGTGGGGCATCAAGATGGCTTCCATACTGACATTTGGTACACTCTGTGGACGGCAGTATGTTTCAGTCCAAAAACGAAAATTAGGGTTAAGACCCAAGTTAGGGTTATCGGTCAGGAGTCATGGCTTCCCAGAATGGAAACAGGGTGTTGCTGAAGCCAAGCATGGTGAAACAGACTGAGAGGGCCAAAGGAATTGTGTGCCTACTGTCTTTTAGTACAACATGAGGATGGGGGGTTGTTACATTTCAACAAGAAAATCAGGTTAAGTCTCAAGGTTGGGTTGGGTTGGGGAGATGTGGCTTCCCTGGTTGGAATCGGGTCCATGGTGAAGCCCAGCTTGCTGAATCAGACTGAGTGGGACATCAAGATGTCTTCCATACTGACAGTTGGAACACTCTGTGGACGGAGGTCTGTTTCAGTCCAAAAAGGAAATTAGGCCTGAGACTCAAATTAGGGTTAGGGTTGGGGAGACTTGGCTTCCCAGGATGTAACCAGGGTTTTGGCGAAGCCTAGATTGGTAAAACAGACTGAGTAGGCCATCCGGAGTATAACATACTGCCAGTTAGTACACCATGTGGACAGGGAACTGTTTCAGTCCAAAGAGAAAATTAGGGTTAAGACCAAAGTTAGGGTTAGCTGTCAGGAGACATGGCTTCCCAGAATGGAAACAGGGTGTTGCTGAAGCCAAGCATGGTGAAACAGACTGAGAGGGCCAAAGGAATTGTGTGCCTACTGTCTTTTAGTACAACAAGAGGATGGGGGGTTGTTACATTTGCACAAGAAAATCAGGTTAAGTCTCAAGTTAGGGTTAGGGTTGGGGAGATGTGGCTTCCCAGGTTGGAAACGGGTCCTTGGTGAAGCTTAACTTGCTGAATCAGACTGAGTGGGGCATCAAGATGGCTTCCATACTGACATTTGAAACACTCTGTGGACGGCAGTATGTTTCAGTCCAAAAACGAAAATTAGGGTTAAGGCCCAAGATAGGGTTATCGGTCAGGAGTCATGGCTTCCCAGAATGGAAACAGGGTGTTGCTGAAGCCAAGCATGGTGAAACAGACTGAGAGGGCCAACGGAATTGTGTGCCGACTGTCTTTTAGTACAACATGAGGATGGGGGTTTGTTACATTTCAACCAGAAAATCAGGTTAAGTCTCAAGGTTGGGTTGGATTGGGGAGATGTGGCTTCCCAGGTTGGAAATGGGTCCTTGGTGAAGCTCAACTTGCTGAATCAGACTGAGTGGGGCATCAAGATGGCTTCCATACTGACATTTGGTGCACTCTGTGTTCGGCAGTATGTTTCAGTCCTATAAGGAAATGAGGGTTGAGACTCAAATTAGGGTTAGGGTTGGGGAGACTTGGCTTCCCAGGATGTAACCAGGGTTTTGGCGAAGTCTAGATTGGTAAAACAGACGGAGTAGGCCAACCGGAGTATAACATACTGCCAGTTAGTACACAATGTGGACAGGGAAATGTTTCATTCCAAAGAGAAAATTAGGGTTAAGACCCAAGTTAGGGTTAGATGTCAGGAGACATGGCTTTCCAGAATGGAAACAGGGTGTTGCTGAAGCCAAGCATGGTGAAACAGACTGAGAGGGCAAAAGGAATTGTGTGCCTACTGTCTTTTAGTAGAACATGAGGATGGGGGGTTGTTACATTTGCACAAGAAAATCAGGTTAAGTCTCAAGTTAGGGTTAGGGTTGGGGAGATGTGGCTTCCCAGGTTGGAAACGGGTCCTTTGTGAAGCCTAGCTTGCTGAATCAGACTGAGTGGGGCATCAAGATGTCTTCCATACTTACATTTGGTACACTCTGTGGACCGCAGTATGTTTCAGTCCAAAAAGGAAATGAGGGTTGATACTCAAATTAGGGTTAGGGTTGGGGAGACTTGGCTTCCCAGGATGTAACCAGGGTTTTGGTGAAGCCTAGATTGGTAAAACAGACTGAGTAGGCCAACCGGAGTATAACATACTGCCAGTTAGTACACCATGTGGACAGGGAAATGTTTCAGTCCAAAGAGAAAATTAGGGTTAAGACCCAAGTTAGGGTTAGCTGTCAGGAGACATGGCTTCCCAGAATGGAAACAGGGTGTTGCTGAAGCCAAGCATGGTGAAACAGACTGAGAGGGCCAAAGGTATTGTGTGCCTACTGTCTTTTAGTAGAACATGAGGATGGGAGGTTGTTACATTTGCACAAGAATATCAGGTTAAGTCTCAAGTTAGGGTTAGGGTTGGGGAGATGTGGCTTCCCAGGTTGGAAACGGGTCCTTGTTGAAGCCTAGCTTGCTGAATCAGACTGAGTGGGGCATCAAGATGTCTTCCATACTTACAATTAGGTACACTCTGTGGACGGCAGTATGTTTTAGTCCAAAAAGGAAATGAGGGTTGAGACTCAAATTAGGGTTAGGGTTGGGGAGACTTGGCTTCCCAGGATGTAACCAGGGTTTTGGCGAAGCCTAGATTGGTAAAACAGATTGAGTAGGCCTTCCGGAGTATAACATACTGCCAGTTAGTACACCATGTGGACAGGGAAATATTTCAGTCCAAAGAAAAAACTAGGGTTAAGACCCAAGTTAGGGTTAGCGGTCAGGAGACATGGCTTCCCGGAATGGAAACAGGGTGTTGCTGAAGCCAAGCATGGTGAAACAGACTGAGAGGGCCAACGGAATTGTGTGCCTACTGTCTTTTAGTACAACATGAGGATGGGGGTTTGTTACATTTGCACAAGAAAATCAGGTTAAGTCTCAAGGTAGGGTTGGGTTGGGGAGATGTGGCTTCCCAGGTTGGAAACGGGTCCTTGGTGAAGCTTAACTTGCTGAATCAGACTGAGTGGGGTATCAAGGTGTCTTCCATACTTACATTTGGTACACTCTGTGGACCGCAGTATGTTTCAGTCCCAAAAGGAAATGAGGGTTGAGACTCAAAGTAGGGTTAGGGTTGGGGAGACTTGGCTTCCCAGGATGTAACCAGGGTTTTGGCGAAGCCTAGATTGGTAAAACAGACTGAGTAGGCCTTCCGGAGTATAACATACTGCCAGTTAGTACACCATGTGGACAGGGAAATGTTTCAGTCCAAAGAAAAAATTAGGGTTAAGAAAAAGTTAGGGTTATCGGTCAGGAGACATGCCTTCCTAGAATGGAAACAGGGTGTTGCTGAAGCCAAGCATGGTGAAACAGACTGAGAGGGCAAACGGAATTGTGTGCCTACTGTCTTTTAGTACAACATGAGGATGGGGGGTTGTTACATTTGCCCAAGAAAATCAGGTTAAGTCTCAAGTTAGGGTTAGGGTTGGGGAGATGTGGCTTCCCAGGTTGGAAACGGGTCCTTGGTGAAGCCTAACTTGCTGAATCAGACTGAGTGGGGCATCAAGATGTCTTCCATACTGACATTTGGTACACTCTGTGGACGGCGGTTTGTTTCAGTCCCAAAAGGAAATGAGGGTTGAGACTCAAATTAGGGTTAGGGTTGGGGAGACTTGGCTTCCCAGGATGTTACCAGGGTTTTGGCGAAGCCTAGATTGGTAAAACAGACCGAGTAGGCCAACCGGAGTATAACATACTGCCAGTTAGTACACCATGTGGACAGGGAAATGTTTCAGTCCAAAGAGAAAATTAGGGTTAAGACCCAAGTTAGGGTTATCGGTCAGGAGTCATGGCTTCCCAGAAT
Organism: Heloderma suspectum; assembly: GCF_057233095.1. Lineage (NCBI taxonomy): Eukaryota > Metazoa > Chordata > Lepidosauria > Squamata > Helodermatidae > Heloderma > Heloderma suspectum. The sequence goes on from NC_139461.1 coordinate 150,800,513, forward strand.
GGAAACAGGGTGTTGCTGAAGCCAAGCATGGTGAAACAGACTGAGAGGGCCAACGGAATTGTGTGCCTACTGTCTTTTAGTAGAACATGAGGATGGGGGTTTGTTACATTTGCACAAGAAAATCAGGTTAAGTCTCAAGTTTGGTTTGGGTTGGGGAGATGTGGCTTCCCTGTTTGGAATCGGGTCCTTGGTGAAGCCCAGCTTGCTGAATCAGACTGAGTGGGACATCAAGATGTCTTCAATACTGATATTTGGTACACTCTGTGGACGAAGGTATGTTTCAGTCTCAAAAGGAAATGAGGCCTGAGACTCAAATTAGGGTTAGGGCTGGGGAGACTTGGCTTCCCAGGATGTAACCAGGGTTTTGGCGAAGCCTAGATTGGTAAAACAGACTGAGTTGGCCATCCGGAGTATAACATACTGCCAGTTAGTACACCATGTGGACAGGGAAATGTTTCAGTCGAAAGAAAAAATTAGGGTGAAGACCCAAGTTAGGGTTAGCGGTCAGGAGACATGGCTTCCCAGAATGGAAACAGGGTGTTGCTGAAGCCAAACATGGTGAAACAGACTGAGAGGGCCAAAGGAATTGTGTGCCTACTGTCTTTTAGTAGAACATGAGGATGGGGGGTTGTTACATTTGCACAAGAAAATCAGGTTAAGTCTCAAGTTAGGGTTAGAGTTGGGGAGATGTGGCTTCCCAGGTTGGAAACGGGTCCTTGGTGAAGCCTAACTTGCTGAATCAGACTGAGTGGGGCATCAAGATGTCTTCCATACTTACATTTGTTCCCCTATGTGGACGGCAGTATGTTTCAGTCCAAAAACGAAATGCGGGTTGATACTCAAATTAGGGTTAGGGTTGGGGAGACTTGGCTTCCCAGGATGTAACCAGGGTTTTGGCGAAGCCTAGATTGGTAAAACAGACTGAGTAGGCCATCCGGAGTATAACATACTGCCAGTTAGTACACCATGTGGACAGGGAAATGTTTCAGTCCAAAGAGAAAATTAGGGTTAAGACCCAACTTAGGGTTAGCTGTCAGGAGACATGGCTTCCCAGAATGGAAACAGGGTGTTGCTGAAGCCAAGCATGGTGAAACAGACTGAGAGGGCCAAAGGAATTGTGTGCCTACTGTCTTTTAGTACAACAAGACGATGTGGGTTGTTACATTTCAACAAGAAAATCAGGTTAAGTCTCAAGTTTGGGTTGGGTTGGGGAGATGTGGCTTCCCTGGTTGGAATCGGGTCCTTGGTGAAGCCCAGCTTGCTGAATCAGACTGAGTGGGACATCAAGATGTCTTCCATACTGACATTTGGTACACTCTGTGGACGGAGGTATGTTTCAATCGCAAAAGGAAATGAGGCCTGAGACTCAAAGTAGGGTTAGGGTTGGGGAGACTTGGCTTCCCAGGATGTAACCAGGGTTTTGGTGAAGCCTAGATTGGTAAAACAGACTGAGTAGGCCATCCGGAGTATAACATACTGCCAGTTAGTACACCATGTGGACAGGGAAATGTTTCATTCCAAAGAGAAAATTAGGGTGAAGACCCAAGTGAGGGTTATTGGTCAGGAGACATGGCTTCCCAGAATGGAAACAGGGTGTTGCTGAAGCCAAACATGGTGAAACAGACTGAGAGGGCCAAAGGAATTGTGTGCCTACTGTCTTTTAGTAGAACATGAGGATGGGGGGTTGTTACAGTTCAACAAGAAAATCAGGTTAAGTCTCAAGTTAGGGTTAGGGTTGGGGAGATGTGGCTTCCCAGGTTGGAAACGGGTCCTTGGTGAAGCTTAACTTGCTGAATCAGACTGAGTGGGGCATCAAGATGGCTTCCATACTGACATTTGGTCCCCTATGTGGACGGCAGTATGTTTCAGTTCAAAAACGAAAATTAGGGTTAAGACCCAAGTTAGGGTTATCGGTCAGGAGTCATGGCTTCCCAGAATGGAAACAGGGTGTTGCTGAAGCCAAGCATGGTGAAACAGACTGAGAGGGCCAACGGAATTGTGTGTCGACTGTCTTTTAGTACAACATGAGGATGGGGGTTTGTTACATTTCAACAAGAAAATCAGGTTAAGTCTCAAGGTTGGGTTGGGTTGGGGAGATGTGGCTTCCCTGGTTGGAATCGGGTCCATGGTGAAGCCCAGCTTGCTGAATCAGACTGAGTGGGACATCAAGATGTCTTCCATACTGACAGTTGGAACACTCTGTGGACGGAGGTCTGTTTCAGTCCAAAAAGGAAATTAGGCCTGAGACTCAAATTAGGGTTAGGGTTGGGGAGACTTGGCTTCCCAGGATGTAACCAGGGTTTTGGCGAAGCCTAGATTGGTAAAACAGACTGAGTAGGCCATCCGGAGTATAACATACTGCCAGTTAGTACACCATGTGGACAGGGAACTGTTTCAGTCCAAAGAGAAAATTAGGGTTAAGACCAAAGTTAGGGTTAGCTGTCAGGAGACATGGCTTCCCAGAATGGAAACAGGGTGTTGCTGAAGCCAAGCATGGTGAAACAGACTGAGAGGGCCAAAGGAATTGTGTGCCTACTGTCTTTTAGTACAACAAGAGGATGGGGGGTTGTTACATTTGCACAAGAAAATCAGGTTAAGTCTCAAGTTAGGGTTAGGGTTGGGGAGATGTGGCTTCCCAGGTTGGAAACGGGTCCTTGGTGAAGCTTAACTTGCTGAATCAGACTGAGTGGGGCATCAAGATGGCTTCCATACTGACATTTGAAACACTCTGTGGACGGCAGTATGTTTCAGTCCAAAAACGAAAATTAGGGTTAAGGCCCAAGATAGGGTTATCGGTCAGGAGTCATGGCTTCCCAGAATGGAAACAGGGTGTTGCTGAAGCCAAGCATGGTGAAACAGACTGAGAGGGCCAACGGAATTGTGTGCCGACTGTCTTTTAGTACAACATGAGGATGGGGGTTTGTTACATTTCAACCAGAAAATCAGGTTAAGTCTCAAGGTTGGGTTGGATTGGGGAGATGTGGCTTCCCAGGTTGGAAATGGGTCCTTGGTGAAGCTCAACTTGCTGAATCAGACTGAGTGGGGCATCAAGATGGCTTCCATACTGACATTTGGTGCACTCTGTGTTCGGCAGTATGTTTCAGTCCTATAAGGAAATGAGGGTTGAGACTCAAATTAGGGTTAGGGTTGGGGAGACTTGGCTTCCCAGGATGTAACCAGGGTTTTGGCGAAGTCTAGATTGGTAAAACAGACGGAGTAGGCCAACCGGAGTATAACATACTGCCAGTTAGTACACAATGTGGACAGGGAAATGTTTCATTCCAAAGAGAAAATTAGGGTTAAGACCCAAGTTAGGGTTAGATGTCAGGAGACATGGCTTTCCAGAATGGAAACAGGGTGTTGCTGAAGCCAAGCATGGTGAAACAGACTGAGAGGGCAAAAGGAATTGTGTGCCTACTGTCTTTTAGTAGAACATGAGGATGGGGGGTTGTTACATTTGCACAAGAAAATCAGGTTAAGTCTCAAGTTAGGGTTAGGGTTGGGGAGATGTGGCTTCCCAGGTTGGAAACGGGTCCTTTGTGAAGCCTAGCTTGCTGAATCAGACTGAGTGGGGCATCAAGATGTCTTCCATACTTACATTTGGTACACTCTGTGGACCGCAGTATGTTTCAGTCCAAAAAGGAAATGAGGGTTGATACTCAAATTAGGGTTAGGGTTGGGGAGACTTGGCTTCCCAGGATGTAACCAGGGTTTTGGTGAAGCCTAGATTGGTAAAACAGACTGAGTAGGCCAACCGGAGTATAACATACTGCCAGTTAGTACACCATGTGGACAGGGAAATGTTTCAGTCCAAAGAGAAAATTAGGGTTAAGACCCAAGTTAGGGTTAGCTGTCAGGAGACATGGCTTCCCAGAATGGAAACAGGGTGTTGCTGAAGCCAAGCATGGTGAAACAGACTGAGAGGGCCAAAGGTATTGTGTGCCTACTGTCTTTTAGTAGAACATGAGGATGGGAGGTTGTTACATTTGCACAAGAATATCAGGTTAAGTCTCAAGTTAGGGTTAGGGTTGGGGAGATGTGGCTTCCCAGGTTGGAAACGGGTCCTTGTTGAAGCCTAGCTTGCTGAATCAGACTGAGTGGGGCATCAAGATGTCTTCCATACTTACAATTAGGTACACTCTGTGGACGGCAGTATGTTTTAGTCCAAAAAGGAAATGAGGGTTGAGACTCAAATTAGGGTTAGGGTTGGGGAGACTTGGCTTCCCAGGATGTAACCAGGGTTTTGGCGAAGCCTAGATTGGTAAAACAGATTGAGTAGGCCTTCCGGAGTATAACATACTGCCAGTTAGTACACCATGTGGACAGGGAAATATTTCAGTCCAAAGAAAAAACTAGGGTTAAGACCCAAGTTAGGGTTAGCGGTCAGGAGACATGGCTTCCCGGAATGGAAACAGGGTGTTGCTGAAGCCAAGCATGGTGAAACAGACTGAGAGGGCCAACGGAATTGTGTGCCTACTGTCTTTTAGTACAACATGAGGATGGGGGTTTGTTACATTTGCACAAGAAAATCAGGTTAAGTCTCAAGGTAGGGTTGGGTTGGGGAGATGTGGCTTCCCAGGTTGGAAACGGGTCCTTGGTGAAGCTTAACTTGCTGAATCAGACTGAGTGGGGTATCAAGGTGTCTTCCATACTTACATTTGGTACACTCTGTGGACCGCAGTATGTTTCAGTCCCAAAAGGAAATGAGGGTTGAGACTCAAAGTAGGGTTAGGGTTGGGGAGACTTGGCTTCCCAGGATGTAACCAGGGTTTTGGCGAAGCCTAGATTGGTAAAACAGACTGAGTAGGCCTTCCGGAGTATAACATACTGCCAGTTAGTACACCATGTGGACAGGGAAATGTTTCAGTCCAAAGAAAAAATTAGGGTTAAGAAAAAGTTAGGGTTATCGGTCAGGAGACATGCCTTCCTAGAATGGAAACAGGGTGTTGCTGAAGCCAAGCATGGTGAAACAGACTGAGAGGGCAAACGGAATTGTGTGCCTACTGTCTTTTAGTACAACATGAGGATGGGGGGTTGTTACATTTGCCCAAGAAAATCAGGTTAAGTCTCAAGTTAGGGTTAGGGTTGGGGAGATGTGGCTTCCCAGGTTGGAAACGGGTCCTTGGTGAAGCCTAACTTGCTGAATCAGACTGAGTGGGGCATCAAGATGTCTTCCATACTGACATTTGGTACACTCTGTGGACGGCGGTTTGTTTCAGTCCCAAAAGGAAATGAGGGTTGAGACTCAAATTAGGGTTAGGGTTGGGGAGACTTGGCTTCCCAGGATGTAACCAGGGTTTTGGCGAAGCCTAGATTGGTAAAACAGACCGAGTAGGCCAACCGGAGTATAACATACTGCCAGTTAGTACACCATGTGGACAGGGAAATGTTTCAGTCCAAAGAGAAAATTAGGGTTAAGACCCAAGTTAGGGTTATCGGTCAGGAGTCATGGCTTCCCAGAATGGAAACAGGGTGTTGCTGAAGCCAAGCATGGTGAAACAGACTGAGAGGGCCAACGGAATTGTGTGCCTACTGTCTTTTAGTAGAACATGAGGATGGGGGTTTGTTACATTTGCACAAGAAAATCAGGTTAAGTCTCAAGTTTGGTTTGGGTTGGGGAGATGTGGCTTCCCTGTTTGGAATCGGGTCCTTGGTGAAGCCCAGCTTGCTGAATCAGACTGAGTGGGACATCAAGATGTCTTCAATACTGATATTTGGTACACTCTGTGGACGAAGGTATGTTTCAGTCTCAAAAGGAAATGAGGCCTGAGACTCAAATTAGGGTTAGGGCTGGGGAGACTTGGCTTCCCAGGATGTAACCAGGGTTTTGGCGAAGCCTAGATTGGTAAAACAGACTGAGTTGGCCATCCGGAGTATAACATACTGCCAGTTAGTACACCATGTGGACAGGGAAATGTTTCAGTCGAAAGAAAAAATTAGGGTGAAGACCCAAGTTAGGGTTAGCGGTCAGGAGACATGGCTTCCCAGAATGGAAACAGGGTGTTGCTGAAGCCAAACATGGTGAAACAGACTGAGAGGGCCAAAGGAATTGTGTGCCTACTGTCTTTTAGTAGAACATGAGGATGGGGGGTTGTTACATTTGCACAAGAAAATCAGGTTAAGTCTCAAGTTAGGGTTAGAGTTGGGGAGATGTGGCTTCCCAGGTTGGAAACGGGTCCTTGGTGAAGCCTAACTTGCTGAATCAGACTGAGTGGGGCATCAAGATGTCTTCCATACTTACATTTGTTCCCCTATGTGGACGGCAGTATGTTTCAGTCCAAAAACGAAATGCGGGTTGATACTCAAATTAGGGTTAGGGTTGGGGAGACTTGGCTTCCCAGGATGTAACCAGGGTTTTGGCGAAGCCTAGATTGGTAAAACAGACTGAGTAGGCCATCCGGAGTATAACATACTGCCAGTTAGTACACCATGTGGACAGGGAAATGTTTCAGTCCAAAGAGAAAATTAGGGTTAAGACCCAACTTAGGGTTAGCTGTCAGGAGACATGGCTTCCCAGAATGGAAACAGGGTGTTGCTGAAGCCAAGCATGATGAAACAGACTGAGAGGGCCAAAGGAATTGTGTGCCTACTGTCTTTTAGTACAACAAGACGATGTGGGTTGTTACATTTCAACAAGAAAATCAGGTTAAGTCTCAAGTTTGGGTTGGGTTGGGGAGATGTGGCTTCCCTGGTTGGAATCGGGTCCTTGGTGAAGCCCAGCTTGCTGAATCAGACTGAGTGGGACATCAAGATGTCTTCCATACTGACATTTGGTACACTCTGTGGACGGAGGTATGTTTCAATCGCAAAAGGAAATGAGGCCTGAGACTCAAAGTAGGGTTAGGGTTGGGGAGACTTGGCTTCCCAGGATGTAAGCAGGGTTTTGGTGAAGCCTAGATTGGTAAAACAGACTGAGTAGGCCATCCGGAGTATAACATACTGCCAGTTAGTACACCATGTGGACAGGGAAATGTTTCATTCCAAAGAGAAAATTAGGGTGAAGACCCAAGTGAGGGTTATTGGTCAGGAGACATGGCTTCCCAGAATGGAAACAGGGTGTTGCTGAAGCCAAACATGGTGAAACAGACTGAGAGGGCCAAAGGAATTGTGTGCCTACTGTCTTTTAGTAGAACATGAGGATGGGGGGTTGTTACAGTTCAACAAGAAAATCAGGTTAAGTCTCAAGTTAGGGTTAGGGTTGGGGAGATGTGGCTTCCCAGGTTGGAAACGGGTCCTTGGTGAAGCTTAACTTGCTGAATCAGACTGAGTGGGGCATCAAGATGGCTTCCATACTGACATTTGGTCCCCTATGTGGACGGCAGTATGTTTCAGTTCAAAAACGAAAATTAGGGTTAAGACCCAAGTTAGGGTTATCGGTCAGGAGTCATGGCTTCCCAGAATGGAAACAGGGTGTTGCTGAAGCCAAGCATGGTGAAACAGACTGAGAGGGCCAACGGAATTGTGTGTCGACTGTCTTTTAGTACAACATGAGGATGGGGGGTTGTTACATTTCAACAAGAAAATCAGGTTAAGTCTCAAGGTTGGGTTGGATTGGGGAGATGTGGCTTCCCAGGTTGGAAATGGGTCCTTGGTGAAGCTCAACTTGCTGAATCAGACTGAGTGGGGCATCAAGATGGCTTCCATACTGACATTTGGTGCACTCTGTGGACGGCAGTATGTTTCAGTCCAAAAAGGAAATGAGGGTTGAGACTCAAATTAGGGTTAGGGTTGGGGAGACTTGTCTTCCCAGGATGTAACCAGGGTTTTGGCGAAGTCTAGATTGGTAAAACAGACGGAGTAGGCCAACCGGAGTATAACATACTGCCAGTTAGTACACAATGTGGACAGGGAAATGTTTCATTCCAAAGAGAAAATTAGGGTTAAGACCCAAGTTAGGGTTAGCAGTCAGGAGACATGGCTTTCCAGAATGGAAACAGGGTGTTGCTGAAGCCAAGCATGGTGAAACAGACTGAGAGGGCAAAAGGAATTGTGTGCCTACTGTCTTTTAGTAGAACATGAGGATGGGGGGTTGTTACATTTGCACAAGAAAATCAGGTTAAGTCTCAAGTTAGGGTTAGGGTTGGGGAGATGTGGCTTCCCAGGTTGGAAACGGGTCCTTGGTGAAGCCTAGCTTGTTGAATCAGACTGAGTGGGACATCAAGATGTCTTCCATACTTACATTTGGTACACTCTGTGGACGGCAGTATGTTTCAGTCCAAAAAGGAAATGAGGGTTGAGACTCAAATTAGGGTTAGGGCTGGGGAGACTTGGCTTCCCAGGATGTAACCAGGGTTTTGGCGAAGCCTAGATTGGTAAAACAGACTGAGTAGGCCATCCGGAGTATAACATACTGCCAGTTAGTACACCATGTGGACAGGGAAATGTTTCAGTCCAAAGAGAAAATTAGGGTTAAGACCCAAGTTAGGGTTAGCTGTCAGGAGACATGGCTTCCCAGAATGGAAACAGGGTGTTGCTGAAGCCAAGCATGGTGAAACAGACTGAGAGGGCCAAAGGAATTGTGTGCCTACTGTCATTTAGTAGAACATGAGGATGGGAGGTTGTTACATTTGCACAAGAATATCAGGTTAAGTCTCAAGTTAGGGTTAGGGTTGGGGAGATGTGGCTTCCCAGGTTGGAAACGGGTCCTTGGTGAAGCTTAACTTCCTGTATCAGACTGAGTGGGCCATCAAGATGTCTTCCATACTTACATTTGGCACACTCTGTGGACCGCAGTATGTTTCAGTCCAAAAAGGAAATAGGGTTGAGACTCAAATTAGGGTTAGGGTTGGGGAGACTTGGCTTCCCAGGATGTAACCAGGGTTTTGGTGAAGCCTAGATTGGTAAAACAGACTGAGTAGGCATTCAGGAGTATAACATACTGCCAGTTAGTACACCATGTGGACAGGGAAATGTTTCAGTCCAAAGACAAAATTAGGGTTAAGACCCAAGTTAGGGTTAGCTGTCAGGAGACATGGCTTCCCAGAATGGAAACAGGGTGTTGCTGAAGCCAAGCATGGTGAAACAGACTGAGAGGGCCAACGGAATTGTGTGCCTACTGTCATTTAGTACAACATGAGGATGGGGGTTTGTTACATTTGCACAAGAAAATCAGGTTAAGTCTCAAGTTAGGGTTGGGTTGGGGAGATGTGGCTTCCCAGGTTGGAAACGGGTCCTTGGTGAAGCTTAACTTGCTGAATCAGACTGAGTGGGGTATCAAGGTGTCTTCCATACTTACATTTGGTACACTCTGTGGACCGCAGTATGTTTCAGTCGCAAAAGGAAATGAGGCCTGAGACTCAATGTAGGGTTAGGATTGGGGAGACTTGGCTTCCCAGGATGTAACCAGGGTTTTGGCGAAGCCTAGATTGGTAAAACAGACTGAGTAGGCCTTCCGGAGTATAACATACTGCCAGTTAGTACACCATGTGGACAGGGAAATGTTTCAGTCCAAAGAAAAAATTAGGGTTAAGAAAAATTTAGGGTTATCGGTCAGGAGACATGCCTTCCCAGAATGGAAACAGGGTGTTGCTGAAGCCAAGCATGGTGAAACAGACTGAGAGGGCAAACGGAATTGTGTGCCTACTGTCTTTTAGTACAACATGAGGATGGGGGGTTGTTACATTTGCACAAGAAAATCAGGTTAAGTCTCAAGTTAGGGTTAGGGTTGGGGAGATGTGGCTTCCCAGGTTGGAAACGGGTCCTTTGTGAAGCCTAGCTTGCTGAATCAGACTGAGTGGGGCATCAAGATGTCTTCCATACTTACATTTGGTACACTCTGTGGACCGCAGTATGTTTCAGTCCAAAAAGGAAATGAGGGTTGATACTCAAATTAGGGTTAGGGTTGGGGAGACTTGGCTTCCCAGGATGTAACCAGGGCTTTGGTGAAGCCTAGATTGGTAAAACAGACTGAGTAGGCCAACCGGAGTATAACATACTGCCAGTTAGTACACCATGTGGACAGGGAAATGTTTCAGTCCAAAGAGAAAATTAGGGTTAAGACCCAAGTTAGGGTTAGCTGTCAGGAGACATGGCTTCCCAGAATGGAAACAGGGTGTTGCTGAAGCCAAGCATGGTGAAACAGACTGAGAGGGCCAAAGCTATTGTGTGCCTACTGTCTTTTAGTAGAACATGAGGATGGGAGGTTGTTACATTTGCACAAGAATATCAGGTTAAGTCTCAAGTTAGGGTTGGGTTGGGGTGATGTGGCTTCCCAGGTTGGAAATGGGTCCTTGGTGAAGCTCAACTTGCTGAATCAGACTGAGTGGGGCATCAAGGTGTCTTCCATACTTACATTTGGTACACTCTGTGGACCGCAGTATGTTTCAGTCCAAAAACGAAAATTAGGGTTAAGGCCCAAGATAGGGTTATCGGTCAGGAGTCATGGCTTCCCAGAATGGAAACAGGGTGTTGCTGAAGCCAAGCATGGTGAAACAGACTGAGAGGGCCAACGGAATTGTGTGCCGACTGTCTTTTAGTACAACATGAGGATGGGGGTTTGTTACATTTCAACCAGAAAATCAGGTTAAGTCTCAAGGTTGGGTTGGATTGGGGAGATGTGGCTTCCCAGGTTGGAAATGGGTCCTTGGTGAAGCTCAACTTGCTGAATCAGACTGAGTGGGGCATCAAGATGGCTTCCATACTGACATTTGGTGCACTCTGTGTTCGGCAGTATGTTTCAGTCCTATAAGGAAATGAGGGTTGAGACTCAAATTAGGGTTAGGGTTGGGGAGACTTGGCTTCCCAGGATGTAACCAGGGTTTTGGCGAAGTCTAGATTGGTAAAACAGACGGAGTAGGCCAACCGGAGTATAACATACTGCCAGTTAGTACACAATGTGGACAGGGAAATGTTTCATTCCAAAGAGAAAATTAGGGTTAAGACCCAAGTTAGGGTTAGATGTCAGGAGACATGGCTTTCCAGAATGGAAACAGGGTGTTGCTGAAGCCAAGCATGGTGAAACAGACTGAGAGGGCAAAAGGAATTGTGTGCCTACTGTCTTTTAGTAGAACATGAGGATGGGGGGTTGTTACATTTGCACAAGAAAATCAGGTTAAGTCTCAAGTTAGGGTTAGGGTTGGGGAGATGTGGCTTCCCAGGTTGGAAACGGGTCCTTTGTGAAGCCTAGCTTGCTGAATCAGACTGAGTGGGGCATCAAGATGTCTTCCATACTTACATTTGGTACACTCTGTGGACCGCAGTATGTTTCAGTCCAAAAAGGAAATGAGGGTTGATACTCAAATTAGGGTTAGGGTTGGGGAGACTTGGCTTCCCAGGATGTAACCAGGGTTTTGGTGAAGCCTAGATTGGTAAAACAGACTGAGTAGGCCAACCGGAGTATAACATACTGCCAGTTAGTACACCATGTGGACAGGGAAATGTTTCAGTCCAAAGAGAAAATTAGGGTTAAGACCCAAGTTAGGGTTAGCTGTCAGGAGACATGGCTTCCCAGAATGGAAACAGGGTGTTGCTGAAGCCAAGCATGGTGAAACAGACTGAGAGGGCCAAAGGTATTGTGTGCCTACTGTCTTTTAGTAGAACATGAGGATGGGAGGTTGTTACATTTGCACAAGAATATCAGGTTAAGTCTCAAGTTAGGGTTAGGGTTGGGGAGATGTGGCTTCCCAGGTTGGAAACGGGTCCTTGTTGAAGCCTAGCTTGCTGAATCAGACTGAGTGGGGCATCAAGATGTCTTCCATACTTACAATTAGGTACACTCTGTGGACGGCAGTATGTTTTAGTCCAAAAAGGAAATGAGGGTTGAGACTCAAATTAGGGTTAGGGTTGGGGAGACTTGGCTTCCCAGGATGTAACCAGGGTTTTGGCGAAGCCTAGATTGGTAAAACAGATTGAGTAGGCCTTCCGGAGTATAACATACTGCCAGTTAGTACACCATGTGGACAGGGAAATATTTCAGTCCAAAGAAAAAACTAGGGTTAAGACCCAAGTTAGGGTTAGCGGTCAGGAGACATGGCTTCCCGGAATGGAAACAGGGTGTTGCTGAAGCCAAGCATGGTGAAACAGACTGAGAGGGCCAACGGAATTGTGTGCCTACTGTCTTTTAGTACAACATGAGGATGGGGGTTTGTTACATTTGCACAAGAAAATCAGGTTAAGTCTCGAGGTAGGGTTGGGTTGGGGAGATGTGGCTTCCCAGGTTGGAAACGGGTCCTTGGTGAAGCTTAACTTGCTGAATCAGACTGAGTGGGGTATCAAGGTGTCTTCCATACTTACATTTGGTACACTCTGTGGACCGCAGTATGTTTCAGTCCCAAAAGGAAATGAGGGTTGAGACTCAAAGTAGGGTTAGGGTTGGGGAGACTTGGCTTCCCAGGATGTAACCAGGGTTTTGGCGAAGCCTAGATTGGTAAAACAGACTGAGTAGGCCTTCCGGAGTATAACATACTGCCAGTTAGTACACCATGTGGACAGGGAAATGTTTCAGTCCAAAGAAAAAATTAGGGTTAAGAAAAAGTTAGGGTTATCGGTCAGGAGACATGCCTTCCTAGAATGGAAACAGGGTGTTGCTGAAGCCAAGCATGGTGAAACAGACTGAGAGGGCAAACGGAATTGTGTGCCTACTGTCTTTTAGTACAACATGAGGATGGGGGGTTGTTACATTTGCCCAAGAAAATCAGGTTAAGTCTCAAGTTAGGGTTAGGGTTGGGGAGATGTGGCTTCCCAGGTTGGAAACGGGTCCTTGGTGAAGCCTAACTTGCTGAATCAGACTGAGTGGGGCATCAAGATGTCTTCCATACTGACATTTGGTACACTCTGTGGACGGCGGTTTGTTTCAGTCCCAAAAGGAAATGAGGGTTGAGACTCAAATTAGGGTTAGGGTTGGGGAGACTTGGCTTCCCAGGATGTAACCAGGGTTTTGGCGAAGCCTAGATTGGTAAAACAGACCGAGTAGGCCAACCGGAGTATAACATACTGCCAGTTAGTACACCATGTGGACAGGGAAATGTTTCAGTCCAAAGAGAAAATTAGGGTTAAGACCCAAGTTAGGGTTATCGGTCAGGAGTCATGGCTTCCCAGAATGGAAACAGGGTGTTGCTGAAGCCAAGCATGGTGAAACAGACTGAGAGGGCCAACGGAATCGTGTGCCTACTGTCTTTTAGTAGAACATGAGGATGGGGGTTTGTTACATTTGCACAAGAAAATCAGGTTAAGTCTCAAGTTTGGTTTGGGTTGGGGAGATGTGGCTTCCCTGGTTGGAATCGGGTCCTTGGTGAAGCCCAGCTTGCTGAATCAGACTGAGTGGGACATCAAGATGTCTTCCATACTGACATTTGGTACACTCTGTGGACGGAGGTATGTTTCAGTCTCAAAAGGAAATGAGGCCTGAGACTCAAATTAGGGTTCGGGCTGGGGAGACTTGGCTTCCCAGGATGTAACCAGGGTTTTGGCGAAGCCTAGATTGGTAAAACAGACTGAGTAGGCCATCCGGAGTATAACATACTGCCAGTTAGTACACCATGTGGACAGGGAAATGTTTCAGTCGAAAGAAAAAATTAGGGTGAAGACCCAAGTTAGGGTTAGCGGTCAGGAGACATGGCTTCCCAGAATGGAAACAGGGTGTTGCTGAAGCCAAACATGGTGAAACAGACTGAGAGGGCCAAAGGAATTGTGTGCCTACTGTCTTTTAGTAGAACATGAGGATGGGGGGTTGTTACATTTGCACAAGAAAATCAGGTTAAGTCTCAAGTTAGGGTTAGAGTTGGGGAGATGTGGCTTCCCAGGTTGGAAACGGGTCCTTGGTGAAGCCTAACTTGCTGAATCAGACTGAGTGGGGCATCAAGATGTCTTCCATACTTACATTTGTTCCCCTATGTGGACGGCAGTATGTTTCAGTCCAAAAACGAAATGCGGGTTGATACTCAAATTAGGGTTAGGGTTGGGGAGACTTGGCTTCCCAGGATGTAACCAGGGTTTTGGCGAAGCCTAGATTGGTAAAACAGACTGAGTAGGCCATCCGGAGTATAACATACTGCCACTTAGTACACCATGTGGACAGGGAAATGTTTCAGTCCAAAGAGAAAATTAGGGTTAAGACCCAACTTAGGGTTAGCTGTCAGGAGACATGGCTTCCCAGAATGGAAACAGGGTGTTGCTGAAGCCAAGCATGGTGAAACAGACTGAGAGGGCCAAAGGAATTGTGTGCCTACTGTCTTTTAGTACAACAAGACGATGTGGGTTGTTACATTTCAACAAGAAAATCAGGTTAAGTCTCAAGTTTGGGTTGGGTTGGGGAGATGTGGCTTCCCTGGTTGGAATCGGGTCCTTGGTGAAGCCCAGCTTGCTGAATCAGACTGAGTGGGACATCAAGATGTCTTCCATACTGACATTTGGTACACTCTGTGGACGGAGGTATGTTTCAGTCGCAAAAGGAAATGAGGCCTGAGACTCAAAGTAGGGTTAGGGTTGGGGAGACTTGGCTTCCCAGGATGTAACCAGGGTTTTGGTGAAGCCTAGATTGGTAAAACAGACTGAGTAGGCCATCCGGAGTATAACATACTGCCAGTTAGTACACCATGTGGACAGGGAAATGTTTCATTCCAAAGAGAAAATTAGGGTGAAGACCCAAGTGAGGGTTATCGGTCAGGAGACATGGCTTCCCAGAATGGAAACAGGGTGTTGCTGAAGCCAAACATGGTGAAACAGACTGAGAGGGCCAAAGGAATTGTGTGCCTACTGTCTTTTAGTAGAACATGAGGATGGGGGGTTGTTACAGTTCAACAAGAAAATCAGGTTAAGTCTCAAGTTAGGGTTAGGGTTGGGGAGATGTGGCTTCCCAGGTTGGAAATGGGTCCTTGGTGAAGCTTAACTTGCTGAATCAGACTGAGTGGGGCATCAAGATGGCTTCCATACTGACATTTGGTCCCCTATGTGGACGGCAGTATGTTTCAGTCCAAAAACGAAAATTAGGGTTAAGACCCAAGTTAGGGTTATCGGTCAGGAGTCATGGCTTCCCAGAATGGAAACAGGGTGTTGCTGAAGCCAAGCATGGTGAAACAGACTGAGAGGGCCAACGGAATTGTGTGTCGACTGTCTTTTATTACAACATGAGGATGGGGGTTTGTTACATTTCAACAAGAAAATCAGGTTAAGTCTCAAGGTTGGGTTGGATTGGGGAGATGTGGCTTCCCAGGTTGGAAATGGGTCCTTGGTGAAGCTCAACTTGCTGAATCAGACTGAGTGGGGCATCAAGATGGCTTCCATACTGACATTTGGTACACTCTGTGGACGGCAGTATGTTTCAGTCCAAAAAGGAAATGAGGGTTGAGACTCAAATTAGGGTTAGGGCTGGGGAGACTTGGCTTCCCAGGATGTAACCAGGGTTTTGGCGAAGCCTAGATTGGTAAAACAGACTGAGTAGGCCATCCGGAGTATAACATACTGCCAGTTAGTACACCATGTGGACAGGGAAATGTTTCATTCCAAAGAGAAAATTAGGGTTAAGACCCAAGTTAGGGTTAGCAGTCAGGAGACATGGCTTTCCAGAATGGAAACAGGGTGTTGCTGAAGCCAAGCATGGTGAAACAGACTGAGAGGGCCAAAGGAATTGTGTGCCTACTGTCTTTTAGTAGAACATGAGGATGGGAGGTTGTTACATTTGCACAAGAATATCAGGTTAAGTCTCAAGTTAGGGTTAGGGTTGGGGAGATGTGGCTTCCCAGGTTGGAAACGGGTCCTTGGTGAAGCTTAACTTCCTGTATCAGACTGAGTGGGCCATCAAGATGTCTTCCATACTTACATTTGGCACACTCTGTGGACCGCAGTATGTTTCAGTCCAAAAAGGAAATAGGGTTGAGACTCAAATTAGGGTTAGGGTTGGGGAGACTTGGCTTCCCAGGATGTAACCAGGGTTTTGGTGAAGCCTAGATTGGTAAAACAGACTGAGTAGGCATTCAGGAGTATAACATACTGCCAGTTAGTACACCATGTGGACAGGGAAATGTTTCAGTCCAAAGACAAAATTAGGGTTAAGACCCAAGTTAGGGTTAGCTGTCAGGAGACATGGCTTCCCGGAATGGAAACAGGGTGTTGCTGAAGCCAAGCATGGTGAAACAGACTGAGAGGGCCAACGGAATTGTGTGCCTACTGTCATTTAGTACAACATGAGGATGGGGGTTTGTTACATTTGCACAAGAAAATCAGGTTAAGTCTCAAGTTAGGGTTGGGTTGGGGAGACGTGGCTTCCCAGGTTGGAAACGGGTCCTTGGTGAAGCTTAACTTGCTGAATCAGACTGAGTGGGGTATCAAGGTGTCTTCCATACTTACATTTGGTACACTCTGTGGACCGCAGTATGTTTCAGTCGCAAAAGGAAATGAGGCCTGAGACTCAAAGTAGGGTTAGGATTGGGGAGACTTGGCTTCCCAGGATGTAACCAGGGCTTTGGTGAAGCCTAGATTGGTAAAACAGACTGAGTAGGCCAACCGGAGTATAACATACTGCCAGTTAGTACACCATGTGGACAGGGAAATGTTTCAGTCCAAAGAGAAAATTAGGGTTCAGACCCAAGTTAGGGTTAGCTGTCAGGAGACATGGCTTCCCAGAATGGAAACAGGGTGTAGCTGAAGCCAAGCATGGTGAAACAGACTGAGAGGGCCAAAGCTATTGTGTGCCTACTGTCTTTTAGTAGAACATGAGGATGGGAGGTTGTTACATTTGCACAAGAATATCAGGTTAAGTCTCAAGTTAGGGTTGGGTTGGGGAGATGTGGCTTCCCAGGTTGGAAATGGGTCCTTGGTGAAGCTCAACTTGCTGAATCAGACTGAGTGGGGCATCAAGGTGTCTTCCATACTTACATTTGGTACACTCTGTGGACCGCAGTATGTTTCAGTCGCAAAAGGAAATGAGGCCTGAGACTCAAAGTAGGGTTAGGGTTGGGGAGACTTGGCTTCCCAGGATGTAACCAGGGTTTTGGCGAAGCCTAGATTGGTAAAACAGACTGAGTAGGCCTTCCGGAGTATAACATACTGCCAGTTAGTACACCATGTGGACAGGGAAATGTTTCAGTCCAAAGAAAAAATTAGGGTTAAGAAAAATTTAGGGTTATCGGTCAGGAGACATGGCTTCCCAGAATGGAAACAGGGTGTTGCTGAAGCCAAGCATGGTGAAACAGACTGAGAGGGCCAAAGCTATTGTGTGCCTACTGTCTTTTAGTAGAACATGAGGATGGGAGGTTGTTACATTTGCACAAGAATATCAGGTTAAGTCTCAAGTTAGGGTTGGGTTGGGGTGATGTGGCTTCCCAGGTTGGAAATGGGTCCTTGGTGAAGCTCAACTTGCTGAATCAGACTGAGTGGGGCATCAAGGTGTCTTCCATACTTACATTTGGTACACTCTGTGGACCGCAGTATGTTTCAGTCCAAAAACGAAAATTAGGGTTAAGGCCCAAGATAGGGTTATCGGTCAGGAGTCATGGCTTCCCAGAATGGAAACAGGGTGTTGCTGAAGCCAAGCATGGTGAAACAGACTGAGAGGGCCAACGGAATTGTGTGCCGACTGTCTTTTAGTACAACATGAGGATGGGGGTTTGTTACATTTCAACCAGAAAATCAGGTTAAGTCTCAAGGTTGGGTTGGATTGGGGAGATGTGGCTTCCCAGGTTGGAAATGGGTCCTTGGTGAAGCTCAACTTGCTGAATCAGACTGAGTGGGGCATCAAGATGGCTTCTATACTGACATTTGGTGCACTCTGTGTTCGGCAGTATGTTTCAGTCCTATAAGGAAATGAGGGTTGAGACTCAAATTAGGGTTAGGGTTGGGGAGACTTGGCTTCCCAGGATGTAACCAGGGTTTTGGCGAAGTCTAGATTGGTAAAACAGACGGAGTAGGCCAACCGGAGTATAACATACTGCCAGTTAGTACACAATGTGGACAGGGAAATGTTTCATTCCAAAGAGAAAATTAGGGTTAAGACCCAAGTTAGGGTTAGATGTCAGGAGACATGGCTTTCCAGAATGGAAACAGGGTGTTGCTGAAGCCAAGCATGGTGAAACAGACTGAGAGGGCAAAAGGAATTGTGTGCCTACTGTCTTTTAGTAGAACATGAGGATGGGGGGTTGTTACATTTGCACAAGAAAATCAGGTTAAGTCTCAAGTTAGGGTTAGGGTTGGGGAGATGTGGCTTCCCAGGTTGGAAACGGGTCCTTTGTGAAGCCTAGCTTGCTGAATCAGACTGAGTGGGGCATCAAGATGTCTTCCATACTTACATTTGGTACACTCTGTGGACCGCAGTATGTTTCAGTCCCAAAAGGAAATGAGGGTTGAGACTCAAATTAGGGTTAGGGTTGGGGAGACTTGGCTTCCCAGGATGTAACCAGGGTTTTGGTGAAGCCTAGATTGGTAAAACAGACTGAGTAGGCCAACCGGAGTATAACATACTGCCAGTTAGTACACCATGTGGACAGGGAAATGTTTCAGTCCAAAGAGAAAATTAGGGTTAAGACCCAAGTTAGGGTTAGCTGTCAGGAGACATGGCTTCCCAGAATGGAAACAGGGTGTTGCTGAAGCCAAGCATGGTGAAACAGACTGAGAGGGCCAAAGGTATTGTGTGCCTACTGTCTTTTAGTAGAACATGAGGATGGGAGGTTGTTACATTTGCACAAGAATATCAGGTTAAGTCTCAAGTTAGGGTTAGGGTTGGGGAGATGTGGCTTCCCAGGTTGGAAACGGGTCCTTGTTGAAGCCTAGCTTGCTGAATCAGACTGAGTGGGGCATCAAGATGTCTTCCATACTTACAATTAGGTACACTCTGTGGACGGCAGTATGTTTTAGTCCAAAAAGGAAATGAGGGTTGAGACTCAAATTAGGGTTAGGGTTGGGGAGACTTGGCTTCCCAGGATGTAACCAGGGTTTTGGCGAAGCCTAGATTGGTAAAACAGATTGAGTAGGCCTTCCGGAGTATAACATACTGCCAGTTAGTACACCATGTGGACAGGGAAATATTTCAGTCCAAAGAAAAAACTAGGGTTAAGACCCAAGTTAGGGTTAGCGGTCAGGAGACATGGCTTCCCGGAATGGAAACAGGGTGTTGCTGAAGCCAAGCATGGTGAAACAGACTGAGAGGGCCAATGGAATTGTGTGCCTACTGTCTTTTAGTACAACATGAGGATGGGGGTTTGTTACATTTGCACAAGAAAATCAGGTTAAGTCTCGAGGTAGGGTTGGGTTGGGGAGATGTGGCTTCCCAGGTTGGAAACGGGTCCTTGGTGAAGCTTAACTTGCTGAATCAGACTGAGTGGGGTATCAAGGTGTCTTCCATACTTACATTTGGTACACTCTGTGGACCGCAGTATGTTTCAGTCCCAAAAGGAAATGAGGGTTGAGACTCAAAGTAGGGTTAGGGTTGGGGAGACTTGGCTTCCCAGGATGTAACCAGGGTTTTGGCGAAGCCTAGATTGGTAAAACAGACTGAGTAGGCCTTCCGGAGTATAACATACTGCCAGTTAGTACACCATGTGGACAGGGAAATGTTTCAGTCCAAAGAAAAAATTAGGGTTAAGAAAAAGTTAGGGTTATCGGTCAGGAGACATGCCTTCCTAGAATGGAAACAGGGTGTTGCTGAAGCCAAGCATGGTGAAACAGACTGAGAGGGCAAACGGAATTGTGTGCCTACTGTCTTTTAGTACAACATGAGGATGGGGGGTTGTTACATTTGCCCAAGAAAATCAGGTAAAGTCTCAAGTTAGGGTTAGGGTTGGGGAGATGTGGCTTCCCAGGTTGGAAACGGGTCCTTGGTGAAGCCTAACTTGCTGAATCAGACTGAGTGGGGCATCAAGATGTCTTCCATACTGACATTTGGTACACTCTGTGGACGGCGGTTTGTTTCAGTCCCAAAAGGAAATGAGGGTTGAGACTCAAATTAGGGTTAGGGTTGGGGAGACTTGGCTTCCCAGGATGTAACCAGGGTTTTGGCGAAGCCTAGATTGGTAAAACAGACCGAGTAGGCCAACCGGAGTATAACATACTGCCAGTTAGTACACCATGTGGACAGGGAAATGTTTCAGTCCAAAGAGAAAATTAGGGTTAAGACCCAAGTTAGGGTTATCGGTCAGGAGTCATGGCTTCCCAGAATGGAAACAGGGTGTTGCTGAAGCCAAGCATGGTGAAACAGACTGAGAGGGCCAACGGAATCGTGTGCCTACTGTCTTTTAGTAGAACATGAGGATGGGGGTTTGTTACATTTGCACAAGAAAATCAGGTTAAGTCTCAAGTTTGGTTTGGGTTGGGGAGATGTGGCTTCCCTGGTTGGAATCGGGTCCTTGGTGAAGCCCAGCTTGCTGAATCAGACTGAGTGGGACATCAAGATGTCTTCCATACTGACATTTGGTACACTCTGTGGACGGAGGTATGTTTCAGTCTCAAAAGGAAATGAGGCCTGAGACTCAAATTAGGGTTAGGGCTGGGGAGACTTGGCTTCCCAGGATGTAACCAGGGTTTTGGCGAAGCCTAGATTGGTAAAACAGACTGAGTAGGCCATCCGGAGTATAACATACTGCCAGTTAGTACACCATGTGGACAGGGAAATGTTTCAGTCGAAAGAAAAAATTAGGGTGAAGACCCAAGTTAGGGTTAGCGGTCAGGAGACATGGCTTCCCAGAATGGAAACAGGGTGTTGCTGAATCCAAACATGGTGAAACAGACTGAGAGGGCCAAAGGAATTGTGTGCCTACTGTCTTTTAGTAGAACATGAGGATGGGGGGTTGTTACATTTGCACAAGAAAATCAGGTTAAGTCTCAAGTTAGGGTTAGAGTTGGGGAGATGTGGCTTCCCAGGTTGGAAACGGGTCCTTGGTGAAGCCTAACTTGCTGAATCAGACTGAGTGGGGCATCAAGATGTCTTCCATACTTACATTTGTTCCCCTATGTGGACGGCAGTATGTTTCAGTCCAAAAACGAAATGCGGGTTGATACTCAAATTAGGGTTAGGGTTGGGGAGACTTGGCTTCCCAGGATGTAACCAGGGTTTTGGCGAAGCCTAGATTGGTAAAACAGACTGAGTAGGCCATCCGGAGTATAACATACTGCCACTTAGTACACCATGTGGACAGGGAAATGTTTCAGTCCAAAGAGAAAATTAGGGTTAAGACCCAACTTAGGGTTAGCTGTCAGGAGACATGGCTTCCCAGAATGGAAACAGGGTGTTGCTGAAGCCAAGCATGGTGAAACAGACTGAGAGGGCCAAAGGAATTGTGTGCCTACTGTCTTTTAGTACAACAAGACGATGTGGGTTGTTACATTTCAACAAGAAAATCAGGTTAAGTCTCAAGTTTGGGTTGGGTTGGGGAGATGTGGCTTCCCTGGTTGGAATCGGGTCCTTGGTGAAGCCCAGCTTGCTGAATCAGACTGAGTGGGACATCAAGATGTCTTCCATACTGACATTTGGTACACTCTGTGGACGGAGGTATGTTTCAGTCGCAAAAGGAAATGAGGCCTGAGACTCAAAGTAGGGTTAGGGTTGGGGAGACTTGGCTTCCCAGGATGTAACCAGGGTTTTGGTGAAGCCTAGATTGGTAAAACAGACTGAGTAGGCCATCCGGAGTATAACATACTGCCAGTTAGTACACCATGTGGACAGGGAAATGTTTCATTCCAAAGAGAAAATTAGGGTGAAGACCCAAGTGAGGGTTATCGGTCAGGAGACATGGCTTCCCAGAATGGAAACAGGGTGTTGCTGAAGCCAAACATGGTGAAACAGACTGAGAGGGCCAAAGGAATTGTGTGCCTACTGTCTTTTAGTAGAACATGAGGATGGGGGGTTGTTACAGTTCAACAAGAAAATCAGGTTAAGTCTCAAGTTAGGGTTAGGGTTGGGGAGATGTGGCTTCCCAGGTTGGAAACGGGTCCTTGGTGAAGCTTAACTTGCTGAATCAGACTGAGTGGGGCATCAAGATGGCTTCCATACTGACATTTGGTCCCCTATGTGGACGGCAGTATGTTTCAGTCCAAAAACGAAAATTAGGGTTAAGACCCAAGTTAGGGTTATCGGTCAGGAGTCATGGCTTCCCAGAATGGAAACAGGGTGTTGCTGAAGCCAAGCATGGTGAAACAGACTGAGAGGGCCAACGGAATTGTGTGTCGACTGTCTTTTATTACAACATGAGGATGGGGGTTTGTTACATTTCAACAAGAAAATCAGGTTAAGTCTCAAGGTTGGGTTGGATTGGGGAGATGTGGCTTCCCAGGTTGGAAATGGGTCCTTGGTGAAGCTCAACTTGCTGAATCAGACTGAGTGGGGCATCAAGATGGCTTCCATACTGACATTTGGTACACTCTGTGGACGGCAGTATGTTTCAGTCCAAAAAGGAAATGAGGGTTGAGACTCAAATTAGGGTTAGGGCTGGGGAGACTTGGCTTCCCAGGATGTAACCAGGGTTTTGGCGAAGCCTAGATTGGTAAAACAGACTGAGTAGGCCATCCGGAGTATAACATACTGCCAGTTAGTACACCATGTGGACAGGGAAATGTTTCATTCCAAAGAGAAAATTAGGGTTAAGACCCAAGTGAGGGTTAGCAGTCAGGAGACATGGCTTTCCAGAATGGAAACAGGGTGTTGCTGAAGCCAAGCATGGTGAAACAGACTGAGAGGGCCAAAGGAATTGTGTGCCTACTGTCTTTTAGTAGAACATGAGGATGGGAGGTTGTTACATTTGCACAAGAATATCAGGTTAAGTCTCAAGTTAGGGTTAGGGTTGGGGAGATGTGGCTTCCCAGGTTGGAAACGGGTCCTTGGTGAAGCTTAACTTCCTGTATCAGACTGAGTGGGCCATCAAGATGTCTTCCATACTTACATTTGGCACACTCTGTGGACCGCAGTATGTTTCAGTCCAAAAAGGAAATAGGGTTGAGACTCAAATTAGGGTTAGGGTTGGGGAGACTTGGCTTCCCAGGATGTAACCAGGGTTTTGGTGAAGCCTAGATTGGTAAAACAGACTGAGTAGGCATTCAGGAGTATAACATACTGCCAGTTAGTACACCATGTGGACAGGGAAATGTTTCAGTCCAAAGACAAAATTAGGGTTAAGACCCAAGTTAGGGTTAGCTGTCAGGAGACATGGCTTCCCGGAATGGAAACAGGGTGTTGCTGAAGCCAAGCATGGTGAAACAGACTGAGAGGGCCAACGGAATTGTGTGCCTACTGTCATTTAGTACAACATGAGGATGGGGGTTTGTTACATTTGCACAAGAAAATCAGGTTAAGTCTCAAGTTAGGGTTGGGTTGGGGAGACGTGGCTTCCCAGGTTGGAAACGGGTCCTTGGTGAAGCTTAACTTGCTGAATCAGACTGAGTGGGGTATCAAGGTGTCTTCCATACTTACATTTGGTACACTCTGTGGACCGCAGTATGTTTCAGTCGCAAAAGGAAATGAGGCCTGAGACTCAAAGTAGGGTTAGGATTGGGGAGACTTGGCTTCCCAGGATGTAACCAGGGCTTTGGTGAAGCCTAGATTGGTAAAACAGACTGAGTAGGCCAACCGGAGTATAACATACTGCCAGTTAGTACACCATGTGGACAGGGAAATGTTTCAGTCCAAAGAGAAAATTAGGGTTCAGACCCAAGTTAGGGTTAGCTGTCAGGAGACATGGCTTCCCAGAATGGAAACAGGGTGTAGCTGAAGCCAAGCATGGTGAAACAGACTGAGAGGGCCAAAGCTATTGTGTGCCTACTGTCTTTTAGTAGAACATGAGGATGGGAGGTTGTTACATTTGCACAAGAATATCAGGTTAAGTCTCAAGTTAGGGTTGGGTTGGGGAGATGTGGCTTCCCAGGTTGGAAATGGGTCCTTGGTGAAGCTCAACTTGCTGAATCAGACTGAGTGGGGCATCAAGGTGTCTTCCATACTTACATTTGGTACACTCTGTGGACCGCAGTATGTTTCAGTCGCAAAAGGAAATGAGGCCTGAGACTCAAAGTAGGGTTAGGGTTGGGGAGACTTGGCTTCCCAGGATGTAACCAGGGTTTTGGCGAAGCCTAGATTGGTAAAACAGACTGAGTAGGCCTTCCGGAGTATAACATACTGCCAGTTAGTACACCATGTGGACAGGGAAATGTTTCAGTCCAAAGAAAAAATTAGGGTTAAGAAAAATTTAGGGTTATCGGTCAGGAGACATGCCTTCCCAGAATGGAAACAGGGTGTTGCTGAAGCCAAGCATGGTGAAACAGACTGAGAGGGCAAACGGAATTGTGTGCCTACTGTCTTTTAGTACAACATGAGGATGGGGGGTTGTTACATTTGCACAAGAAAATCAGGTTAAGTCTCAAGTTAGGGTTAGGGTTGGGGAGATGTGGCTTCCCAGGTTGGAAACGGGTCCTTGGTGAAGCCTAGCTTGCTGAATCAGACTGAGTGGGGCATCAAGATGTCTTCCATACTTACAATTAGGTACACTCTGTGGACGGCAGTATGTTTTAGTCCAAAAAGGAAATGAGGGTTGAGACTCAAAATAGGGTTAGGGTTGGGGAGACTTGGCTTCCCAGGATGTAACCAGGGTTTTGGCGAAGCCTAGATTGGTAAAACAGACTGAGTAGGCCTTCCGGAGTATAACATACTGCCAGTTAGTACACCATGTGGACAGGGAAATATTTCAGTCCAAAGAAAAAACTAGGGTTAAGACCCAAGTTAGGGTTAGCGGTCAGGAGACATGGCTTCCCGGAATGGAAACAGGGTGTTGCTGAAGCCAAGCATGGTGAAACAGACTGAGAGGGCCAACGGAATTGTGTGCCTACTGTCTTTTAGTACAACATGAGGATGGGGGGTTGTTACATTTGCACAAGAAAATCAGGTTAAGTCTCAAGTTAGGGTTAGGGTTGGGGAGATGTGGCTTCCCAGGTTGGAAACGGGTCCTTGGTGAAGCCTAACTTGCTGAATCAGACTGAGTGGGGCATCAAGATGTCTTCCATACTGACATTTGGTACACTCTGTGGACGGCGGTTTGTTTCAGTCCCAAAAGGAAATGAGGGTTGAGACTCAAATTAGGGTTAGGGTTGGGGAGACTTGGCTTCCCAGGATGTAACCAGGGTTTTGGCGAAGCCTAGATTGGTAAAACAGACCGAGTAGGCCAACCGGAGTATAACATACTGCCAGTTAGTACACCATGTGGACGGGGAAATGTTTCAGTCCAAAGAGAAAATTAGGGTTAAGACCCAAGTTAGGGTTATCGGTCAGGAGTCATGGCTTCCCAGAATGGAAACAGGGTGTTGCTGAAGCCAAGCATGGTGAAACAGACTGAGAGGGCCAACGGAATTGTGTGCCTACTGTCTTTTAGTAGAACATGAGGATGGGGGTTTGTTACATTTGCACAAGAAAATCAGGTTAAGTCTCAAGTTTGGTTTGGGTTGGGGAGATGTGGCTTCCCTGGTTGGAATCGGGTCCTTGGTGAAGCCCAGCTTGCTGAATCAGACTGAGTGGGACATCAAGATGTCTTCCATACTGACATTTGGTACACTCTGTGGACGGAGGTATGTTTCAGTCCCAAAAGGAAATGAGGCCTGAGACTCAAATTAGGGTTAGGGCTGGGGAGACTTGGCTTCCCAGGATGTAACCAGGGTTTTGGCGAAGCCTAGATTGGTAAAACAGACTGAGTAGGCCATCCGGAGTATAACATACTGCCAGTTAGTACACCATGTGGACAGGGAAATGTTTCAGTCGAAAGAAAAAATTAGGGTGAAGACCCAAGTTAGGGTTAGCGGTCAGGAGACATGGCTTCCCAGAATGGAAACAGGGTGTTGCTGAAGCCAAACATGGTGAAACAGACTGAGAGGGCCAAAGGAATTGTGTGCCTACTGTCTTTTAGTAGAACATGAGGATGGGGGGTTGTTACATTTGCACAAGAAAATCAGGTTAAGTCTCAAGTTAGGGTTAGAGTTGGGGAGATGTGGCTTCCCAGGTTGGAACCGGGTCCTTGGTGAAGCCTAACTTGCTGAATCAGACTGAGTGGGGCATCAAGATGTCTTCCATACTTACATTTGTTCCCCTATGTGGACGGCAGTATGTTTCAGTCCAAAAACGAAATGAGGCCTGAGACTCAAAGTAGGGTTAGGGTTGGGGAGACTTGGCTTCCCAGGATGTAACCAGGGTTTTGGTGAAGCCTAGATTGGTAAAACAGACTGAGTAGGCATTCAGGAGTATAACATACTGCCAGTTAGTACACCATGTGGACAGGGAAATGTTTCATTCCAAAGAGAAAATTAGGGTTAAGACCCAAGTGAGGGTTATCGGTCAGGAGACATGGCTTCCCAGAATGGAAACAGGGTGTTGCTGAAGCCAAACATGGTGAAACAGACTGAGAGGGCCAAAGGAATTGTGTGCCTACTGTCTTTTAGTAGAACATGAGGATGGGGGGTTGTTACAGTTCAACAAGAAAATCAGGTTAAGTCTCAAGTTAGGGTTAGGGTTGGGGAGATGTGGCATCCCAGGTTGGAAACGGGTCCTTGGTGAAGCTTAACTTGCTGAATCAGACTGAGTGGGGCATCAAGATGGCTTCCATACTGACATTTGGTCCCCTATGTGGACGGCAGTATGTTTCAGTCCAAAAACGAAAATTAGGGTTAAGACCCAAGTTAGGGTTATCGGTCAGGAGTCATGGCTTCCCAGAATGGAAACAGGGTGTTGCTGAAGCCAAGCATGGTGAAACAGACTGAGAGGGCAAACGGAATTGTGTGTCGACTGTCTTTTAGTACAACATGAGGATGGGGGTTTGTTACATTTCAACAAGAAAATCAGGTTAAGTCTCAAGGTTGGGTTGGATTGGGGAGATGTGGCTTCCCAGGTTGGAAATGGGTCCTTGGTGAAGCTCAGCTTGCTGAATCAGACTGAGTGGGGCATCAAGATGGCTTCCATACTGACATTTGGTGCACTCTGTGGACGGCAGTATGTTTCAGTCCAAAAAGGAAATGAGGGTTGAGACTCAAATTAGGGTTAGGGTTGGGGAGACTTGTCTTCCCAGGATATAACCAGGGTTTTGGCGAAGTCTAGATTGGTAAAACAGACGGAGTAGGCCAACCGGAGTATAACATACTGCCAGTTAGTACACAATGTGGAGAGGGAAATGTTTCATTCCAAAGAGAAAATTAGGGTTAAGACCCAAGTTAGGGTTAGCAGTCAGGAGACATGGCTTTCCAGAATGGAAACAGGGTGTTGCTGAAGCCAAGCATGGTGAAACAGACTGAGAGGGCAAAAGGAATTGTGTGCCTACTGTCTTTTAGGAGAACATGAGGATGGGGGGTTGTTACATTTGCACAAGAAAATCAGGTTAAGTCTCAAGTTAGGGTTAGGGTTGGGGAGATGTTGCTTCCCAGGTTGGAAACGGGTCCTTGGTGAAGCCCAGCTTGCTGAATCAGACTGAGTGGGACATCAAGATGTCTTCCATACTGACATTTGGTACACTCTGTGGACGGAGGTCTGTTTCAGTCCCAAAAGGAAATTAGGCCTGAGACTCAAATTAGGGTTAGGGTTGGGGAGACTTGGCTTCCCAGGATGTAACCAGGGTTTTGGCGAAGCCTAGATTGGTAAAACAGACTGAGTAGGCCATCCGGAGTATAACATACTGCCAGTTAGTACAACATGTGGACAGGGAAATGTTTCATTCCAAAGAGAAAATTAGGGTTAAGACCCAAGTTAGGGTTAGCTGTCAGGAGACATGGCTTCCCAGAATGGAAACAGGGTGTTGCTGAAGCCAAGCATGGTGAAACAGACTGAGAGGGCCAAAGGAATTGTGTGCCTACTGTCTTTTAGTAGAACATGAGGATGGGGGGTTGTTACAGTTCAACAAGAAAATCAGGTTAAGTCTCAAGTTAGGGTTAGGGTTGGGGAGATGTGGCTTCCCAGGTTGGAAACGGGTCCTTGGTGAAGCCTAACTTGCTGAATCAGACTGAGTGGGGCATCAAGATGGCTTCCATACTGACATTTGGTACACTCTGTGGACGGCAGTATGTTTCAGTCCAAAAACGAAAATTAGGGTTAAGACCCAAGTTAGGGATATCGGTCAGGAGTCATGGCTTCCCAGAATGGAAACAGGGTGTTGCTGAAGCCAAGCATGGTGAAACAAACTGAGAGGGCCAACGGAATTGTGTGTCGACTGTCTTTTAGTACAACATGAGGATGGGGGTTTGTTACATTTCAACAAGAAAATCAGGTTAAGTCTCAAGGTTGGGTTGGATTGGGGAGATGTGGCTTCCCAGGTTGGAAATGGGTCCTTGGTGAAGCTCAACTTGCTGAATCAGACTGAGTGGGGCATCAAGATGGCTTCCATACTGACATTTGGTGCACTCTGTGGACGGCAGTATGTTTCAGTCCAAAAAGGAAATGAGGGTTGATACTCAAATTAGGGTTAGGGTTGGGGAGACTTGGCTTCCCAGGATGTAACCAGGGTTTTGGTGAAGCCTAGATTGGTAAAACAGACTGAGTAGGCCAACCGGAGTATAACATACTGCCAGTTAGTACACCATGTGGACAGGGAAATGTTTCAGTCCAAAGAGAAAATTAGGGTTAAGACCCAAGTTAGGGTTAGCTGTCAGGAGACATGGCTTCCCAGAATGGAAACAGGGTGTTGCTGAAGCCAATCATGGTGAAACAGACTGAGAGGTCCAAAGGAATTGTGTGCCTACTGTCTTTTAGTAGAACATGAGGATGGGAGGTTGTTACATTTGCACAAGAATATCAGGTTAAGTATCAAGTTAGGGTTAGGGTTGGGGAGATGTGGCTTCCCAGGTTGGAAACGGGTCCTTGGTGAAGCCTAGCTTGTTGAATCAGACTGAGTGGGACATCAAGATGTCTTCCATACTTACATTTGGTACACTCTGTGGACGGCAGTATGTTTCAGTCCAAAAAGGAAATGAGGGTTGAGACTCAAATTAGGGTTAGGGCTGGGGAGACTTGGCTTCCCAGGATGTAACCAGGGTTTTGGCGAAGCCTAGATTGGTAAAACAGACTGAGTAGGCCATCCGGAGTATAACATACTGCCAGTTAGTACTCCATGTGGACAGGGAAATGTTTCAGTCCAAAGAGAAAATTAGGGTTCAGACCCAAGTTAGGGTTAGCTGTCAGGAGACATGGCTTCCCAGAATGGAAACAGGGTGTTGCTGAAGCCAAGCATGGTGAAACAGACTGAGAGGGCCAACGGAATTGTGTGCCTACTGTCTTTTAGTAGAACATGAGGATGGGAGGTTGTTGCATTTGCACAAGAATATCAGGTTAAGTCTCAAGTTAGGGTTAGGGTTGGGGAGATGTGGCTTCCCAGGTTGGAAACGGGTCCTTGGTGAAGCTTAACTTCCTGTATCAGACTGAGTGGGCCATCAAGATGTCTTCCATACTTACATTTGGCACACTCTGTGGACCGCAGTATGTTTCAGTCCAAAAAGGAAATAGGGTTGAGACTCAAATTAGGGTTAGGGTTGGGGAGACTTGGCTTCCCAGGATGTAACCAGGGTTTTGGTGAAGCCTAGATTGGTAAAACAGACTGAGTAGGCATTCAGGAGTATAACATACTGCCAGTTAGTACACCATGTGGACAGGGAAATGTTTCAGTCCAAAGACAAAATTAGGGTTAAGACCCAAGTTAGGGTTAGCTGTCAGGAGACATGGCTTCCCGGAATGGAAACAGGGTGTTGCTGAAGCCAAGCATGGTGAAACAGACTGAGAGGGCCAACGGAATTGTGTGCCTACTGTCTTTTAGTACAACATGAGGATGGGGGTTTGTTACATTTGCACAAGAAAATCAGGTTAAGTCTCAAGTTAGGGTTGGGTTGGGGAGATGTGGCTTCCCAGGTTGGAAAAGGGTCCTTGGTGAAGCTTAACTTGCTGAATCAGACTGAGTGGGGTTTCAAGGTGTCTTCCATACTTACATTTGGTACACTCTGTGGACCGCAGTATGTTTCAGTCGCAAAAGGAAATGAGGCCTGAGACTCAAAGTAGGGTTAGGGTTGGGGAGACTTGGCTTCCCAGGATGTAACCAGGGCTTTGGTGAAGCCTAGATTGGTAAAACAGACTGAGTAGGCCAACCGGAGTATAACATACTGCCAGTTAGTACACCATGTGGACAGGGAAATGTTTCAGTCCAAAGAGAAAATTAGGGTTAAGACCCAAGTTAGGGTTAGCTGTCAGGAGACATGGCTTCCCAGAATGGAAACAGGGTGTTGCTGAAGCCAAGCATGGTGAAACAGACTGAGAGGGCCAAAGGTATTGTGTGCCTACTGTCTTTTAGTAGAACATGAGGATGGGAGGTTGTTACATTTGCACAAGAATATCAGGTTAAGTCTCAAGTTAGGGTTAGGGTTGGGGAGATGTGGCTTCCCAGGTTGGAAACGGGTCCTTGTTGAAGCCTAGCTTGCTGAATCAGACTGAGTGGGGCATCAAGATGTCTTCCATACTTACAATTAGGTACACTCTGTGGACGGCAGTATGTTTTAGTCCAAAAAGGAAATGAGGGTTGAGACTCAAATTAGGGTTAGGGTTGGGGAGACTTGGCTTCCCAGGATGTAACCAGGGTTTTGGCGAAGCCTAGATTGGTAAAACAGACTGAGTAGGCCTTCCGGATTATAACATACTGCCAGTTAGTACACCATGTGGACAGGGAAATATTTCAGTCCAAAGAAAAAACTAGGGTTAAGACCCAAGTTAGGGTTATCGGTCAGGAGACATGGCTTCCCGGAATGGAAACAGGGTGTTGCTGAAGCCAAGCATGGTGAAACAGACTGAGAGGGCCAACGGAATTGTGTGCCTACTGTCTTTTAGTACAACATGAGGATGGGGGGTTGTTACATTTGCCCAAGAAAATCAGGTTAAGTCTCAAGTTAGGGTTAGGGTTGGGGAGATGTGGCTTCCCAGGTTGGAAACGGGTCCTTGGTGAAGCCTAACTTGCTGAATCAGACTGAGTGGGGCATCAAGATGTCTTCCATACTGACATTTGGTACACTCTGTGGACGGCGGTTTGTTTCAGTCCCAAAAGGAAATGAGGGTTGAGACTCAAATTAGGGTTAGGGTTGGGGAGACTTGGCTTCCCAGGATGTAACCAGGGTTTTGGCGAAGCCTAGATTGGTAAAACAGACCGAGTAGGCCAACCGGAGTATAACATACTGCCAGTTAGTACACCATGTGGACAGGGAAATGTTTCAGTCCAAAGAGAAAATTAGGGTTAAGACCCAAGTTAGGGTTATCGGTCAGGAGTCATGGCTTCCCAGAATGGAAACAGGGTGTTGCTGAAGCCAAGCATGGTGAAACAGACTGAGAGGGCCAACGGAATTGTGTGCCTACTGTCTTTTAGTAGAACATGAGGATGGGGGTTTGTTACATTTGCACAAGAAAATCAGGTTAAGTCTCAAGTTTGGTTTGGGTTGGGGAGATGTGGCTTCCCTGGTTGGAATCGGGTCCTTGGTGAAGCCCAGCTTGCTGAATCAGACTGAGTGGGACATCAAGATGTCTTCCATACTGACATTTGGTACACTCTGTGGACGGAGGTATGTTTCAGTCCCAAAAGGAAATGAGGCCTGAGACTCAAATTAGGGTTAGGGCTGGGGAGAATTGGCTTCCCAGGATGTAACCAGGGTTTTGGCGAAGCCTAGATTGGTAAAACAGACTGAGTAGGCCATCCGGAGTATAACATACTGCCAGTTAGTACACCATGTGGACAGGGAAATGTTTCAGTCGAAAGAAAAAATTAGGGTGAAGACCCAAGTTAGGGTTAGCGGTCAGGAGACATGGCTTCCCAGAATGGAAACAGGGTGTTGCTGAAGCCAAGCATGGTGAAACAGACTGAGAGGGCCAAAGGAATTGTGTGCCTACTGTCTTTTAGTACAACAAGAGGATGTGGGTTGTTACATTTCAACAAGAAAATCAGGTTAAGTCTCAAGTTTGGGTTGGGTTGGGGAGATGTGGCTTCCCTGGTTGGAATCGGGTCCTTGGTGAAGCCCAGCTTGCTGAATCAGACTGAGTGGGACATCAAGATGTCTTCCATACTGACATTTGGTACTCTCTGTGGACGGAGGTATGTTTCAGTCGCAAAAGGAAATGAGGCCTGAGACTCAAAGTAGGGTTAGGGTTGGGGAGACTTGGCTTCCCAGGATGTAACCAGGGTTTTGGTGAAGCCTAGATTGGTAAAACAGACTGAGTAGGCCATCCGGAGTATAACATACTGCCAGTTAGTACACCATGTGGACAGGGAAATGTTTCATTCCAAAGAGAAAATTAGGGTGAAGACCCAAGTGAGGGTTATCGGTCAGGAGACATGGCTTCCCAGAATGGAAACAGGGTGTTGCTGAAGCCAAACATGGTGAAACAGACTGAGAGGGCCAAAGGAATTGTGTGCCTACTGTCTTTTAGTAGAACATGAGGATGGGGGGTTGTTACAGTTCAACAAGAAAATCAGGTTAAGTCTCAAGTTAGGGTTAGGGTTGGGGAGATGTGGCTTCCCAGGTTGGAAACGGGTCCTTGGTGAAGCTTAACTTGCTGAATCAGACTGAGTGGGGCATCAAGATGGCTTCCATACTGACATTTGGTACACTCTGTGGACGGCAGTATGTTTCAGTCCAAAAACGAAAATTAGGGTTAAGACCCAAGTTAGGGTTATCGGTCAGGAGTCATGGCTTCCCAGAATGGAAACAGGGTGTTGCTGAAGCCAAGCATGGTGAAACAGACTGAGAGGGCCAACGGAATTGTGTGCCGACTGTCTCTTAGTACAACATGAGGATGGGGGTTTGTTACATTTCAACAAGAAAATCAGGTTAAGTCTCAAGGTTGGGTTGGGTTGGGGAGATGTGGCTTCCCAGGTTGGAATCGGGTCCTTGGTGAAGCCCAGCTTGCTGAATCAGACTGAGTGGGACATCAAGATGTCTTCCATACTGACATTTGGTACACTCTGTGGACGGAGGTCTGTTTCAGTCCCAAAAGGAAATTAGGCCTGAGACTCAAATTAGGGTTAGGGTTGGGGAGACTTGGCTTCCCAGGATGTAACCAGGGTTTTGGCGAAGCCTAGATTGGCAAAACAGACTGAGTAGGCCATCCGAAGTATAACATACTGCCAGTTAGTACACCATGTGGACAGGGAAATGTTTCATTCCAAAGAGAAAATTAGGGTTAAGACCCAAGTTAGGGTTAGCTGTCAGGAGACATGGCTTCCCAGAATGGAAACAGGGTGTTGCTGAAGCCAAGCATGGTGAAACAGACTGAGAGGGCCAAAGGAATTGTGTGCCTACTGTCTTTTAGTACAACATGAGGATGGGGGGTTGTTACAGTTCAACAAGAAAATCAGGTTAAGTCTCAAGTTAGGGTTAGGGTTGGGGAGATGTGGCTTCCCAGGTTGGAAACGGGTCCTTGGTGAAGCTTAACTTGCTGAATCAGACTGAGTGGGGCATCAAGATGGCTTCCATACTGACATTTGGTACACTCTGTGGACGGCAGTATGTTTCAGTCCAAAAACGAAAATTAGGGTTAAGACCCAAGTTAGGGTTATCGGTCAGGAGTCATGGCTTCCCAGAATGGAAACAGGGTGTTGCTGAAGCCAAGCATGGTGAAACAGACTGAGAGGGCCAACGGAATTGTGTGTCGACTGTCTTTTAGTACAACATGAGGATGGGGGTTTGTTACATTTCAACAAGAAAATCAGGTTAATTCTCAAGGTTGGGTTGGATTGGGGAGATGTGGCTTCCCAGGTTGGAAATGGGTCCTTTGTGAAGCCTAGCTTGCTGAATCAGACTGAGTGGGGCATCAAGATGTCTTCCATACTTACATTTGGTACACTCTGTGGACCGCAGTATGTTTCAGTCCAAAAAGGAAATGAGGGTTGATACTCAAATTAGGGTTAGGGTTGGGGAGACTTGGCTTCCCAGGATGTAACCAGGGCTTTGGTGAAGCCTAGATTGGTAAAACAGACTGAGTAGGCCAACCGGAGTATAACATACTGCCAGTTAGTACACCATGTGGACAGGGAAATGTTTCAGTCCAAAGAGAAAATTAGGGTTAAGACCCAAGTTAGGGTTAGCTGTCAGGAGACATGCCTTCCTAGAATGGAAACAGGGTGTTGCTGAAGCCAAGCATGGTGAAACAGACTGAGAGGGCCAAAGGAATTGTGTGCCTACTGTCTTTTAGTAGAACATGAGGATGGGAGGTTGTTACATTTGCACAAGAATATCAGGTTAAGTCTCAAGTTAGGGTTAGGGTTGGGGAGATGTGGCTTCCCAGGTTGGAAACGGGTCCTTGGTGAAGCCTAACTTGCTGAATCAGACTGAGTGGGGTATCAAGATGTCTTCCATACTGACATTTGGTACACTCTGTGGACGGCGGTTTGTTTCAGTCCCAAAAGGAAATGAGGGTTGAGACTCAAATTAGGGTTAGGGTTGGGGAGACTTGGCTTCCCAGGATGTAACCAGGGTTTTGGCGAAGCCTAGATTGGTAAAACAGACCGAGTAGGCCAACCGGAGTATAACATACTGCCAGTTAGTACACCATGTGGACAGGGAAATGTTTCAGTCCAAAGAGAAAATTAGGGTTAAGACCCAAGTTAGGGTTATCGGTCAGGAGTCATGGCTTCCCAGAATGGAAACAGGGTGTTGCTGAAGCCAAGCATGGTGAAACAGACTGAGAGGGCCAACGGAATTGTGTGCCTACTGTCTTTTAGTAGAACATGAGGATGGGGGTTTGTTACATTTGCACCAGAAAATCAGGTTAAGTCTCAAGTTTGGTTTGGGTTGGGGAGATGTGGCTTCCCTCGTTGGAATCGGGTCCTTGGTGAAGCCCAGCTTGCTGAATCAGACTGAGTGGGACATCAAGATGTCTTCCATACTGACATTTGGTACACTCTGTGGACGGAGGTATGTTTCAATCCCAAAAGGAAATGAGGCCTGAGACTCAAATTAGGGTTAGGGCTGGGGAGACTTGGCTTCCCAGGATGTAACCAGGGTTTTGGCGAAGCCTAGATTGGTAAAACAGACTGAGTAGGCCATCCGGAGTATAACATACTGCCAGTTAGTACACCATGTGGACAGGGAAATGTTTCAGTCGAAAGAAAAAATTAGGGTGAAGACCCAAGTTAGGGTTAGCGGTCAGGAGACATGGCTTCCCAGAATGGAAACAGGGTGTTGCTGAAGCCAAACATGGTGAAACAGACTGAGAGGGCCAAAGGAATTGTGTGCCGACTGTCTCTTAGTACAACATGAGGATGGGGGTTTGTTACATTTCAACAAGAAAATCAGGTTAAGTCTCAAGGTTGGGTTGGGTTGGGGAGATGTGGCTTCCCTGGTTGGAATCGGGTCCTTGGTGAAGCCCAGCTTGCTGAATCAGACTGAGTGGGACATCAAGATGTCTTCCATACTGACATTTGGTACACTCTGTGGACGGAGGTCTGTTTCAGTCCCAAAAGGAAATTAGGCCTGAGACTCAAATTAGGGTTAGGGTTGGGGAGACTTGGCTTCCCAGGATGTAACCAGGGTTTTGGCGAAGCCTAGATTGGTAAAACAGACTGAGTAGGCCATCCGGAGTATAACATACTGCCAGTTAGTACACCATGTGGACAGGGAAATGTTTCATTCCAAAGAGAAAATTAGGGTTAAGACCCAAGTTAGGGTTAGCTGTCAGGAGACATGGCTTCCCAGAATGGAAACAGGGTGTTGCTGAAGCCAAGCATGGTGAAACAGACTGAGAGGGCCAACGGAATTGTGTGCCTACTGTCTTTTAGTACAACATGAGGATGGGGGTTTGTTACATTTGCACAAGAAAATCAGGTTAAGTCTCAAGTTAGGGTTGGGTTGGGGAGATGTGGCTTCCCAGGTTGGAAAAGGGTCCTTGGTGAAGCTTAACTTGCTGAATCAGACTGAGTGGGGTATCAAGGTGTCTTCCATACTTACATTTGGTACACTCTGTGGACCGCAGTATGTTTCAGTCGCAAAAGGAAATGAGGCCTGAGACTCAAAGTAGGGTTAGGGTTGGGGAGACTTGGCTTCCCAGGATGTAACCAGGGCTTTGGTGAAGCCTAGATTGGTAAAACAGACTGAGTAGGCCAACCGGAGTATAACATACTGCCAGTTAGTACACCATGTGGACAGGGAAATGTTTCAGTCCAAAGAGAAAATTAGGGTTAAGACCCAAGTTAGGGTTAGCTGTCAGGAGACATGGCTTCCCAGAATGGAAACAGGGTGTTGCTGAAGCCAAGCATGGTGAAACAGACTGAGAGGGCCAAAGGTATTGTGTGCCTACTGTCTTTTAGTAGAACATGAGGATGGGAGGTTGTTACATTTGCACAAGAATATCAGGTTAAGTCTCAAGTTAGGGTTAGGGTTGGGGAGATGTGGCTTCCCAGGTTGGAAACGGGTCCTTGTTGAAGCCTAGCTTGCTGAATCAGACTGAGTGGGGCATCAAGATGTCTTCCATACTTACAATTAGGTACACTCTGTGGACGGCAGTATGTTTTAGTCCAAAAAGGAAATGAGGGTTGAGACTCAAATTAGGGTTAGGGTTGGGGAGACTTGGCTTCCCAGGATGTAACCAGGGTTTTGGCGAAGCCTAGATTGGTAAAACAGACTGAGTAGGCCTTCCGGATTATAACATACTGCCAGTTAGTACACCATGTGGACAGGGAAATATTTCAGTCCAAAGAAAAAACTAGGGTTAAGACCCAAGTTAGGGTTATCGGTCAGGAGACATGGCTTCCCGGAATGGAAACAGGGTGTTGCTGAAGCCAAGCATGGTGAAACAGACTGAGAGGGCCAACGGAATTGTGTGCCTACTGTCTTTTAGTACAACATGAGGATGGGGGGTTGTTACATTTGCCCAAGAAAATCAGGTTAAGTCTCAAGTTAGGGTTAGGGTTGGGGAGATGTGGCTTCCCAGGTTGGAAACGGGTCCTTGGTGAAGCCTAACTTGCTGAATCAGACTGAGTGGGGCATCAAGATGTCTTCCATACTGACATTTGGTACACTCTGTGGACGGCGGTTTGTTTCAGTCCCAAAAGGAAATGAGGGTTGAGACTCAAATTAGGGTTAGGGTTGGGGAGACTTGGCTTCCCAGGATGTAACCAGGGTTTTGGCGAAGCCTAGATTGGTAAAACAGACCGAGTAGGCCAACCGGAGTATAACATACTGCCAGTTAGTACACCATGTGGACAGGGAAATGTTTCAGTCCAAAGAGAAAATTAGGGTTAAGACCCAAGTTAGGGTTATCGGTCAGGAGTCATGGCTTCCCAGAATGGAAACAGGGTGTTGCTGAAGCCAAGCATGGTGAAACAGACTGAGAGGGCCAACGGAATTGTGTGCCTACTGTCTTTTAGTAGAACATGAGGATGGGGGTTTGTTACATTTGCACAAGAAAATCAGGTTAAGTCTCAAGTTTGGTTTGGGTTGGGGAGATGTGGCTTCCCTGGTTGGAATCGGGTCCTTGGTGAAGCCCAGCTTGCTGAATCAGACTGAGTGGGACATCAAGATGTCTTCCATACTGACATTTGGTACACTCTGTGGACGGAGGTATGTTTCAGTCCCAAAAGGAAATGAGGCCTGAGACTCAAATTAGGGTTAGGGCTGGGGAGAATTGGCTTCCCAGGATGTAACCAGGGTTTTGGCGAAGCCTAGATTGGTAAAACAGACTGAGTAGGCCATCCGGAGTATAACATACTGCCAGTTAGTACACCATGTGGACAGGGAAATGTTTCAGTCGAAAGAAAAAATTAGGGTGAAGACCCAAGTTAGGGTTAGCGGTCAGGAGACATGGCTTCCCAGAATGGAAACAGGGTGTTGCTGAAGCCAAGCATGGTGAAACAGACTGAGAGGGCCAAAGGAATTGTGTGCCTACTGTCTTTTAGTACAACAAGAGGATGTGGGTTGTTACATTTCAACAAGAAAATCAGGTTAAGTCTCAAGTTTGGGTTGGGTTGGGGAGATGTGGCTTCCCTGGTTGGAATCGGGTCCTTGGTGAAGCCCAGCTTGCTGAATCAGACTGAGTGGGACATCAAGATGTCTTCCATACTGACATTTGGTACTCTCTGTGGACGGAGGTATGTTTCAGTCGCAAAAGGAAATGAGGCCTGAGACTCAAAGTAGGGTTAGGGTTGGGGAGACTTGGCTTCCCAGGATGTAACCAGGGTTTTGGTGAAGCCTAGATTGGTAAAACAGACTGAGTAGGCCATCCGGAGTATAACATACTGCCAGTTAGTACACCATGTGGACAGGGAAATGTTTCATTCCAAAGAGAAAATTAGGGTGAAGACCCAAGTGAGGGTTATCGGTCAGGAGACATGGCTTCCCAGAATGGAAACAGGGTGTTGCTGAAGCCAAACATGGTGAAACAGACTGAGAGGGCCAAAGGAATTGTGTGCCTACTGTCTTTTAGTAGAACATGAGGATGGGGGGTTGTTACAGTTCAACAAGAAAATCAGGTTAAGTCTCAAGTTAGGGTTAGGGTTGGGGAGATGTGGCTTCCCAGGTTGGAAACGGGTCCTTGGTGAAGCTTAACTTGCTGAATCAGACTGAGTGGGGCATCAAGATGGCTTCCATACTGACATTTGGTCCCCTCTGTGGACGGCAGTATGTTTCAGTCCAAAAACGAAAATTAGGGTTAAGACCCAAGTTAGGGTTATCGGTCAGGAGTCATGGCTTCCCAGAATGGAAACAGGGTGTTGCTGAAGCCAAGCATGGTGAAACAGACTGAGAGGGCCAACGGAATTGTGTGCCGACTGTCTCTTAGTACAACATGAGGATGGGGGTTTGTTACATTTCAACAAGAAAATCAGGTTAAGTCTCAAGGTTGGGTTGGGTTGGGGAGATGTGGCTTCCCTGGTTGGAATCGGGTCCTTGGTGAAGCCCAGCTTGCTGAATCAGACTGAGTGGGACATCAAGATGTCTTCCATACTGACATTTGGTACACTCTGTGGACGGAGGTCTGTTTCAGTCCCAAAAGGAAATTAGGCCTGAGACTCAAATTAGGGTTAGGGTTGGGGAGACTTGGCTTCCCAGGATGTAACCAGGGTTTTGGCGAAGCCTAGATTGGTAAAACAGACTGAGTAGGCCATCCGAAGTATAACATACTGCCAGTTAGTACACCATGTGGACAGGGAAATGTTTCATTCCAAAGAGAAAATTAGGGTTAAGACCCAAGTTAGGGTTAGCTGTCAGGAGACATGGCTTCCCAGAATGGAAACAGGGTGTTGCTGAAGCCAAGCATGGTGAAACAGACTGAGAGGGCCAAAGGAATTGTGTGCCTACTGTCTTTTAGTACAACATGAGGATGGGGGGTTGTTACAGTTCAACAAGAAAATCAGGTTAAGTCTCAAGTTAGGGTTAGGGTTGGGGAGATGTGGCTTCCCAGGTTGGAAACGGGTCCTTGGTGAAGCTTAACTTGCTGAATCAGACTGAGTGGGGCATCAAGATGGCTTCCATACTGACATTTGGTACACTCTGTGGACGGCAGTATGTTTCAGTCCAAAAACGAAAATTAGGGTTAAGACCCAAGTTAGGGTTATCGGTCAGGAGTCATGGCTTCCCAGAATGGAAACAGGGTGTTGCTGAAGCCAAGCATGGTGAAACAGACTGAGAGGGCCAACGGAATTGTGTGTCGACTGTCTTTTAGTACAACATGAGGATGGGGGTTTGTTACATTTCAACAAGAAAATCAGGTTAATACTCAAGGTTGGGTTGGATTGGGGAGATGTGGCTTCCCAGGTTGGAAATGGGTCCTTTGTGAAGCCTAGCTTGCTGAATCAGACTGAGTGGGGCATCAAGATGTCTTCCATACTTACATTTGGTACACTCTGTGGACCGCAGTATGTTTCAGTCCAAAAAGGAAATGAGGGTTGATACTCAAATTAGGGTTAGGGTTGGGGAGACTTGGCTTCCCAGGATGTAACCAGGGCTTTGGTGAAGCCTAGATTGGTAAAACAGACTGAGTAGGCCAACCGGAGTATAACATACTGCCAGTTAGTACACCATGTGGACAGGGAAATGTTTCAGTCCAAAGAGAAAATTAGGGTTAAGACCCAAGTTAGGGTTAGCTGTCAGGAGACATGCCTTCCTAGAATGGAAACAGGGTGTTGCTGAAGCCAAGCATGGTGAAACAGACTGAGAGGGCCAAAGGAATTGTGTGCCTACTGTCTTTTAGTAGAACATGAGGATGGGAGGTTGTTACATTTGCACAAGAATATCAGGTTAAGTCTCAAGTTAGGGTTAGGGTTGGGGAGATGTGGCTT
Organism: Heloderma suspectum; assembly: GCF_057233095.1. NCBI lineage: Eukaryota > Metazoa > Chordata > Lepidosauria > Squamata > Helodermatidae > Heloderma > Heloderma suspectum. The sequence continues at coordinate 150,840,676 of NC_139461.1, forward strand.
CCCAGGTTGGAAACGGGTCCTTGGTGAAGCCTAACTTGCTGAATCAGACTGAGTGGGGTATCAAGATGTCTTCCATATTGACATTTGGTACACTCTGTGGACGGCGGTTTGTTTCAGTCCCAAAAGGAAATGAGGGTTGAGACTCAAATTAGGGTTAGGGTTGGGGAGACTTGGCTTCCCAGGATGTAACCAGGGTTTTGGCGAAGCCTAGATTGGTAAAACAGACCGAGTAGGCCAACCGGAGTATAACATACTGCCAGTTAGTACACCATGTGGACAGGGAAATGTTTCAGTCCAAAGAGAAAATTAGGGTTAAGACCCAAGTTAGGGTTATCGGTCAGGAGTCATGGCTTCCCAGAATGGAAACAGGGTGTTGCTGAAGCCAAGCATGGTGAAACAGACTGAGAGGGCCAACGGAATTGTGTGCCTACTGTCTTTTAGTAGAACATGAGGATGGGGGTTTGTTACATTTGCACCAGAAAATCAGGTTAAGTCTCAAGTTTGGTTTGGGTTGGGGAGATGTGGCTTCCCTCGTTGGAATCGGGTCCTTGGTGAAGCCCAGCTTGCTGAATCAGACTGAGTGGGACATCAAGATGTCTTCCATACTGACATTTGGTACACTCTGTGGACGGAGGTATGTTTCAATCCCAAAAGGAAATGAGGCCTGAGACTCAAATTAGGGTTAGGGCTGGGGAGACTTGGCTTCCCAGGATGTAACCAGGGTTTTGGCGAAGCCTAGATTGGTAAAACAGACTGAGTAGGCCATCCGGAGTATAACATACTGCCAGTTAGTACACCATGTGGACAGGGAAATGTTTCAGTCGAAAGAAAAAATTAGGGTGAAGACCCAAGTTAGGGTTAGCGGTCAGGAGACATGGCTTCCCAGAATGGAAACAGGGTGTTGCTGAAGCCAAACATGGTGAAACAGACTGAGAGGGCCAAAGGAATTGTGTGCCGACTGTCTCTTAGTACAACATGAGGATGGGGGTTTGTTACATTTCAACAAGAAAATCAGGTTAAGTCTCAAGGTTGGGTTGGGTTGGGGAGATGTGGCTTCCCTGGTTGGAATCGGGTCCTTGGTGAAGCCCAGCTTGCTGAATCAGACTGAGTGGGACATCAAGATGTCTTCCATACTGACATTTGGTACACTCTGTGGACGGAGGTCTGTTTCAGTCCCAAAAGGAAATTAGGCCTGAGACTCAAATTAGGGTTAGGGTTGGGGAGACTTGGCTTCCCAGGATGTAACCAGGGTTTTGGCGAAGCCTAGATTGGTAAAACAGACTGAGTAGGCCATCCGGAGTATAACATACTGCCAGTTAGTACACCATGTGGACAGGGAAATGTTTCATTCCAAAGAGAAAATTAGGGTTAAGACCCAAGTTAGGGTTAGCTGTCAGGAGACATGGCTTCCCAGAATGGAAACAGGGTGTTGCTGAAGCCAAGCATGGTGAAACAGACTGAGAGGGCCAAAGGAATTGTGTGCCTACTGTCTTTTAGTATAACATGAGGATGGGGGGTTGTTACAGTTCAACAAGAAAATCAGGTTAAGTCTCAAGTTAGGGTTAGGGTTGGGGAGATGTGGCTTCCCAGGTTGGAAACGGGTCCTTGGTGAAGCTTAACTTGCTGAATCAGACTGAGTGGGGCATCAAGATGGCTTCCATACTGACATTTGGTAGACTCTGTGGACGGCAGTATGTTTCAGTCCAAAAACGAAAATTAGGGTTAAGACCCAAGTTAGGGTTATCGGTCAGGAGTCATGGCTTCCCAGAATGGAAACAGGGTGTTGCTGAAGCCAAGCATGGTGAAACAGACTGAGAGGGCCAACGGAATTGTGTGTCGACTGTCTTTTAGTACAACATGAGGATGGGGGTTTGTTACATTTCAACAAGAAAATCAGGTTAAGTCTCAAGGTTGGGTTGGATTGGGGAGATGTGGCTTCCCAGGTTGGAAATGGGTCCTTTGTGAAGCCTAGCTTGCTGAATCAGACTGAGTGGGGCATCAAGATGTCTTCCATACTTACATTTGGTACACTCTGTGGACCGCAGTATGTTTCAGTCCAAAAAGGAAATGAGGGTTGATACTCAAATTAGGGTTAGGGTTGGGGAGACTTGGCTTCCCAGGATGTAACCAGGGCTTTGGTGAAGCCTAGATTGGTAAAACAGACTGAGTAGGCCAACCGGAGTATAACATACTGCCAGTTAGTACACCATGTGGACAGGGAAATGTTTCAGTCCAAAGAGAAAATTAGGGTTAAGACCCAAGTTAGGGTTAGCTGTCAGGAGACATGGCTTCCCAGAATGGAAACAGGGTGTTGCTGAAGCCAAGCATGGTGAAACAGACTGAGAGGGCCAAAGGAATTGTGTGCCTACTGTCTTTTAGTAGAACATGAGGATGGGAGGTTGTTACATTTGCACAAGAATATCAGGTTAAGTCTCAAGTTAGGGTTAGGGTTGGGGAGATGTGGCTTCCCAGGTTGGAAACGGGTCCTTGGTGAAGCCTAACTTGCTGAATCAGACTGAGTGGGGCATCAAGATGTCTTCCATACTGACATTTGGTACACTCTGTGGACGGCGGTTTGTTTCAGTCCCAAAAGGAAATGAGGGTTGAGACTCAAATTAGGGTTAGGGTTGGGGAGACTTGGCTTCCCAGGATGTAACCAGGGTTTTGGCGAAGCCTAGATTGGTAAAACAGACTGAGTAGGCCAACCGGAGTATAACATACTGCCAGTTAGTACACCATGTGGACAGGGAAATGTTTCAGTCCAAAGAGAAAATTAGGGTTAAGACCCAAGTTAGGGTTATCGGTCAGGAGTCATGGCTTCCCAGAATGGAAACAGGGTGTTGCTGAAGCCAAGCATGGTGAAACAGACTGAGAGGGCCAACGGAATTGTGTGCCTACTGTCTTTTAGTAGAACATGAGGATGGGGGTTTGTTACATTTGCACAAGAAAATCAGGTTAAGTCTCAAGTTTGGTTTGGGTTGGGGAGATGTGGCTTCCCTGGTTGGAATCGGGTCCTTGGTGAAGCCCAGCTTGCTGAATCAGACTGAGTGGGACATCAAGATGTCTTCCATACTGACATTTGGTACACTCTGTGGACGGAGGTATGTTTCAGTCCCAAAAGGAAATGAGGCCTGAGACTCAAATTAGGGTTAGGGCTGGGGAGACTTGGCTTCCCAGGATGTAACCAGGGTTTTGGCGAAGCCTAGATTGGTAAAACAGACTGAGTAGGCCATCCGGAGTATAACATACTGCCAGTTAGTACACCATGTGGACAGGGAAATGTTTCAGTCGAAAGAAAAAATTAGGGTGAAGACCCAAGTTAGGGTTAGCGGTCAGGAGACTTGGCTTCCCAGAATGGAAACAGGGTGTTGCTGAAGCCAAACATGGTGAAACAGACTGAGAGGGCCAAAGGAATTGTGTGCCTACTGTCTTTTAGTAGAACATGAGGATGGGGGGTTGTTACATTTGCACAAGAAAATCAGGTTAAGTCTCAAGTTAGGGTTAGGGTTGGGGAGATGTGGCTTCCCAGGTTGGAAACGGGTCCTTGGTGAAGCCTAGCTTGTTGAATCAGACTGAGTGGGACATCAAGATGTCTTCCATACTTACATTTGGTACACTCTGTGGACGGCAGTATGTTTCAGTCCAAAAAGGAAATGAGGGTTGAGACTCAAATTAGGGTTAGGGCTGGGGAGACTTGGCTTCCCAGGATGTAACCAGGGTTTTGGCGAAGCCTAGATTGGTAAAACAGACTGAGTAGGCCATCCGGAGTATAACATACTGCAAGTTAGTACACCATGTGGACAGGGAAATGTTTCAGTCCAAAGAGAAAATTAGGGTTCAGACCCAAGTTAGGGTTAGCTGTCAGGAGACATGGCTTCCCGGAATGGAAACAGGGTGTTGCTGAAGCCAAGCATGGTGAAACAGACTGAGAGGGCCAACGGAATTGTGTGCCTACTGTCTTTTAGTACAACATGAGGATGGGGGTTTGTTACATTTGCACAAGAAAATCAGGTTAAGTCTCAAGTTAGGGTTGGGTTGGGGAGATGTGGCTTCCCAGGTTGGAAACGGGTCCTTGGTGAAGCTTAACTTGCTGAATCAGACTGAGTGGGGTATCAAGGTGTCTTCCATACTTACATTTGGTACACTCTGTGGACCGCAGTATGTTTCAGTCGCAAAAGGAAATGAGGCCTGAGACTCAAAGTAGGGTTAGGGTTGGGGAGACTTGGCTTCCCAGGATGTAACCAGGGTTTTGGCGAAGCCTAGATTGGTAAAACAGACTGAGTAGGCCTTCCGGAGTATAACATACTGCCAGTTAGTACACCATGTGGACAGGGAAATGTTTCAGTCCAAAGAAAAAATTAGGGTTAAGAAAAATTTAGGGTTATCGGTCAGGAGACATGCCTTCCCAGAATGGAAACAGGGTGTTGCTGAAGCCAAGCATGGTGAAACAGACTGAGAGGGCAAACGGAATTGTGTGCCTACTGTCTTTTAGTACAACATGAGGATGGGGGGTTGTTACATTTGCACAAGAAAATCAGGTTAAGTCTCAAGTTAGGGTTAGGGTTGGGGAGATGTGGCTTCCCAGGTTGGAAATGGGTCCTTGGTGAAGCTCAACTTGCTGAATCAGACTGAGTGGGGCATCAAGATGGCTTCCATACTGACATTTGGTGCACTCTGTGGACGGCAGTATGTTTCAGTCCAAAAAGGAAATGAGGGTTGAGACTCAAATTAGGGTTAGGGTTGGGGAGACTTGGCTTCCCAGGATGTAACCAGGGTTTTGGCGAAGTCTAGATTGGTAAAACAGACGGAAGGCCAACCGGAGTATAACATACTGCCAGTTAGTACACAATGTGGACAGGGAAATGTTTCATTCCAAAGAGAAAATTAGGGTTAAGACCCAAGTTAGGGTTAGCTGTCAGGAGACATGGCTTCCCAGAATGGAAACAGGGTGTTGCTGAAGCCAAGCATGGTGAAACAGACTGAGAGGGCCAAAGGAATTGTGTGCCTACTGTCTTTTAGTACAACATGAGGATGGGGGGTTGTTACAGTTCAACAAGAAAATCAGGTTAAGTCTCAAGTTAGTGTTAGGGTTGGGGAGATATGGCTTCCCAGGTTGGAAACGGGTCCTTGGTGAAGCTTAACTTGCTGAATCAGACTGAGTGGGGCATCAAGATGGCTTCCATACTGACATTTGGTACACTCTGTGGACGGCAGTATGTTTCAGTCCAAAAACGAAAATTAGGGTTAAGACCCAAGTTAGGGTTATCGGTCAGGAGTCATGGCTTCCCAGAATGGAAACAGGGTGTTGCTGAAGCCAAGCATGGTGAAACAGACTGAGAGGGCCAACGGAATTGTGTGTCGACTGTCTTTTAGTACAACATGAGGATGGGGGTTTGTTACATTTGCACAAGAAAATCAGGTTAAGTCTCAAGTTTGGTTTGGGTTGGGGAGATGTGGCTTCCCTGGTTGGAATCGGGTCCTTGGTGAAGCCCAGCTTGCTGAATCAGACTGAGTGGGACATCAAGATGTCTTCCATACTGACATTTGGTACACTCTGTGGACGGAGGTATGTTTCAGTCCCAAAAGGAAATGAGGCCTGAGACTCAAAATAGGGTTAGGGCTGGGGAGACTTGGCTTCCCAGGATGTAACCAGGGTTTTGGCGAAGCCTAGATTGGTAAAACAGACTGAGTAGGCCATCCGGAGTATAACATACTGCCAGTTAGTACACCATGTGGACAGGGAAATGTTTCAGTCGAAAGAAAAAATTAGGGTGAAGACCCAAGTTAGGGTTAGCGGTCAGGAGACATGGCTTCCCAGAATGGAAACAGGGTGTTGCTGAAGCCAAACATGGTGAAACAGACTGAGAGGGCCAAAGGAATTGTGTGCCTACTGTCTTTTAGTAGAACATGAGGATGGGGGGGTTGTTACATTTGCCCAAGAAAATCAGGTTAAGTCTCAAGTTAGGGTTAGAGTTGGGGAGATGTGGCTTCCCAGGTTGGAAACGGGTCCTTGGTGAAGCCTAACTTGCTGAATCAGACTGAGTGGGGCATCAAGATGTCTTCCATACTTACATTTGTTCCCCTATGTGGATGGCAGTATGTTTCAGTCCAAAAACGAAATGCGGGTTGATACTCAAATTAGGGTTAGGGTTGGGGAGACTTGGCTTCCCAGGATGTAACCAGGGTTTTGGCGAAGCCTAGATTGGTAAAACAGACCGAGTAGGCCAACCGGAGTATAACATACTGCCAGTTAGTACACCATGTGGACAGGGAAATGTTTCAGTCCAAAGAGAAAATTAGGGTTAAGACCCAAGTTAGGGTTATCGGTCAGGAGTCATGGCTTCCCAGAATGGAAACAGGGTGTTGCTGAAGCCAAGCATGGTGAAACAGACTGAGAGGGCCAACGGAATTGTGTGCCTACTGTCTTTTAGTAGAACATGAGGATGGGGGTTTTTTACATTTGCACAAGAAAATCAGGTTAAGTCTCAAGTTTGGTTTGGGTTGGGGAGATGTGGCTTCCCTGGTTGGAATCGGGTCCTTGGTGAAGCCCAGCTTGCTGAATCAGACTGAGTGGGACATCAAGATGTCTTCCATACTGACATTTGGTACACTCTGTGGACGGAGGTATGTTTCAGTCCCAAAAGGAAATGAGGCCTGAGACTCAAATTAGGGTTAGGGCTGGGGAGACTTGGCTTCCCAGGATGTAACCAGGGTTTTGGCGAAGCCTAGATTGGTAAAACAGACTGAGTAGGCCATCCGGAGTATAACATACTGCCAGTTAGTACACCATGTGGACAGGGAAATGTTTCAGTCGAAAGAAAAAATTAGGGTGAAGACCCAAGTTAGGGTTAGCGGTCAGGAGACATGGCTTCCCAGAATGGAAACAGGGTGTTGCTGAAGCCAAACATGGTGAAACAGACTGAGAGGGCCAAAGGAATTGTGTGCCTACTGTCTTTTAGTAGAACATGAGGATGGGGGGTTGTTACATTTGCACAAGAAAATCAGGTTAAGTCTCAAGTTAGGGTTAGGGTTGGGGAGATGTGGCTTCCCCGGTTGGAAACGGGTCCTTGGTGAAGCCTAGCTTGTTGAATCAGACTGAGTGGGACATCAAGATGTCTTCCATACTTACATTTGGTACACTCTGTGGACGGCAGTATGTTTCAGTCCAAAAAGGAAATGAGGGTTGAGACTCAAATTAGGGTTAGGGCTGGGGAGACTTGGCTTCCCAGGATGTAACCAGGGTTTTGGCGAAGCCTAGATTGGTAAAACAGACTGAGTAGGCCATCCGGAGTATAACATACTGCCAGTTAGTACACCATGTGGACAGGGAAATGTTTCAGTCCAAAGAGAAAATTAGGGTTCAGACCCAAGTTAGGGTTAGCTGTCAGGAGACATGGCTTCCCGGAATGGAAACAGGGTGTTGCTGAAGCCAAGCATGGTGAAACAGACTGAGAGGGCCAACGGAATTGTGTGCCTACTGTCTTTTAGTACAACATGAGGATGGGGGTTTGTTACATTTGCACAAGAAAATCAGGTTAAGTCTCAAGTTAGGGTTGGGTTGGGGAGATGTGGCTTCCCAGGTTGGAAACGGGTCCTTGGTGAAGCTTAACTTGCTGAATCAGACTGAGTGGGGTATCAAGGTGTCTTCCATACTTACATTTGGTACACTCTGTGGACCGCAGTATGTTTCAGTCGCAAAAGGAAATGAGGCCTGAGACTCAAAGTAGGGTTAGGGTTGGGGAGACTTGGCTTCCCAGGATGTAACCAGGGTTTTGGCGAAGCCTAGATTGGTAAAACAGACTGAGTAGGCCTTCCGGAGTATAACATACTGCCAGTTAGTACACCATGTGGACAGGGAAATGTTTCAGTCCAAAGAAAAAATTAGGGTTAAGAAAAATTTAGGGTTATCGGTCAGGAGACATGCCTTCCCAGAATGGAAACAGGGTGTTAATGAAGCCAAGCATGGTGAAACAGACTGAGAGGGCAAACGGAATTGTGTGCCTACTGTCTTTTAGTACAACATGAGTATGGGGGGTTGTTACATTTGCACAAGAAAATCAGGTTAAGTCTCAAGTTAGGGTTAGGGTTGGGGAGATGTGGCTTCCCTCGTTGGAATCGGGTCCTTGGTGAAGCCCAGCTTGCTGAATCAGACTGAGTGGGACATCAAGATGTCTTCCATACTGACATTTGGTACACTCTGTGGACGGAGGTATGTTTCAATCCCAAAAGGAAATGAGGCCTGAGACTCAAATTAGGGTTAGGGCTGGGGAGACTTGGCTTCCCAGGATGTAACCAGGGTTTTGGCGAAGCCTAGATTGGTAAAACAGACTGAGTAGGCCATCCGGAGTATAACATACTGCCAGTTAGTACACCATGTGGACAGGGAAATGTTTCAGTCGAAAGAAAAAATTAGGGTGAAGACCCAAGTTAGGGTTAGCGGTCAGGAGACATGGCTTCCCAGAATGGAAACAGGGTGTTGCTGAAGCCAAACATGGTGAAACAGACTGAGAGGGCCAAAGGAATTGTGTGCCGACTGTCTCTTAGTACAACATGAGGATGGGGGTTTGTTACATTTCAACAAGAAAATCAGGTTAAGTCTCAAGGTTGGGTTGGGTTGGGGAGATGTGGCTTCCCTGGTTGGAATCGGGTCCTTGGTGAAGCCCAGCTTGCTGAATCAGACTGAGTGGGACATCAAGATGTCTTCCATACTGACATTTGGTACACTCTGTGGACGGAGGACTGTTTCAGTCCCAAAAGGAAATTAGGCCTGAGACTCAAATTAGGGTTAGGGTTGGGGAGACTTGGCTTCCCAGGATGTAACCAGGGTTTTGGCGAAGCCTAGATTGGTAAAACAGACTGAGTAGGCCATCCGGAGTATAACATACTGCCAGTTAGTACACCATGTGGACAGGGAAATGTTTCATTCCAAAGAGAAAATTAGGGTTAAGACCCAAGTTAGGGTTAGCTGTCAGGAGACATGGCTTCCCAGAATGGAAACAGGGTGTTGCTGAAGCCAAGCATGGTGAAACAGACTGAGAGGGCCAAAGGAATTGTGTGCCTACTGTCTTTTAGTATAACATGAGGATGGGGGGTTGTTACAGTTCAACAAGAAAATCAGGTTAAGTCTCAAGTTAGGGTTAGGGTTGGGGAGATGTGGCTTCCCAGGTTGGAAACGGGTCCTTGGTGAAGCTTAACTTGCTGAATCAGACTGAGTGGGGCATCAAGATGGCTTCCATACTGACATTTGGTACACTCTGTGGACGGCAGTATGTTTCAGTCCAAAAACGAAAATTAGGGTTAAGACCCAAGTTAGGGTTACCGGTCAGGAGTCATGGCTTCCCAGAATGGAAACAGGGTGTTGCTGAAGCCAAGCATGGTGAAACAGACTGAGAGGGCCAACGGAATTGTGTGTCGACTGTCTTTTAGTACAACATGAGGATGGGGGTTTGTTACATTTCAACAAGAAAATCAGGTTAAGTCTCAAGGTTGGGTTGGATTGGGGAGATGTGGCTTCCCAGGTTGGAAATGGGTCCTTTGTGAAGCCTAGCTTGCTGAATCAGACTGAGTGGGGCATCAAGATGTCTTCCATACTTACATTTGGTACACTCTGTGGACCGCAGTATGTTTCAGTCCAAAAAGGAAATGAGGGTTGATACTCAAATTAGGGTTAGGGTTGGGGAGACTTGGCTTCCCAGGATGTAACCAGGGCTTTGGTGAAGCCTAGATTGGTAAAACAGACTGAGTAGGCCAACCGGAGTATAACATACTGCCAGTTAGTACACCATGTGGACAGGGAAATGTTTCAGTCCAAAGAGAAAATTAGGGTTAAGACCCAAGTTAGGGTTAGCTGTCAGGAGACATGGCTTCCCAGAATGGAAACAGGGTGTTGCTGAAGCCAAGCATGGTGAAACAGACTGAGAGGGCCAAAGGAATTGTGTGCCTACTGTCTTTTAGTAGAACATGAGGATGGGAGGTTGTTACATTTGCACAAGAATATCAGGTTAAGTCTCAAGTTAGGGTTAGGGTTGGGGAGATGTGGCTTCCCAGGTTGGAAACGGGTCCTTGGTGAAGCCTAACTTGCTGAATCAGACTGAGTGGGGTATCAAGGTGTCTTCCATACTTACATTTGGTACACTCTGTGGACCGCAGTATGTTTCAGTCGCAAAAGGAAATGAGGCCTGAGACTCAAAGTAGGGTTAGGGTTGGGGAGACTTGGCTTCCCAGGATGTAACCAGGGTTTTGGCGAAGCCTAGATTGGTAAAACAGACTGAGTAGGCCTTCCGGAGTATAACATACTGCCAGTTAGTACACCATGTGGACAGGGAAATGTTTCAGTCCAAAGAAAAAATTAGGGTTAAGAAAAATTTAGGGTTATCGGTCAGGAGACATGCCTTCCCAGAATGGAAACAGGGTGTTAATGAAGCCAAGCATGGTGAAACAGACTGAGAGGGCAAACGGAATTGTGTGCCTACTGTCTTTTAGTACAACATGAGTATGGGGGGTTGTTACATTTGCACAAGAAAATCAGGTTAAGTCTCAAGTTAGGGTTAGGGTTGGGGAGATGTGGCTTCCCTCGTTGGAATCGGGTCCTTGGTGAAGCCCAGCTTGCTGAATCAGACTGAGTGGGACATCAAGATGTCTTCCATACTGACATTTGGTACACTCTGTGGACGGAGGTATGTTTCAATCCCAAAAGGAAATGAGGCCTGAGACTCAAATTAGGGTTAGGGCTGGGGAGACTTGGCTTCCCAGGATGTAACCAGGGTTTTGGCGAAGCCTAGATTGGTAAAACAGACTGAGTAGGCCATCCGGAGTATAACATACTGCCAGTTAGTACACCATGTGGACAGGGAAATGTTTCAGTCGAAAGAAAAAATTAGGGTGAAGACCCAAGTTAGGGTTAGCGGTCAGGAGACATGGCTTCCCAGAATGGAAACAGGGTGTTGCTGAAGCCAAACATGGTGAAACAGACTGAGAGGGCCAAAGGAATTGTGTGCCGACTGTCTCTTAGTACAACATGAGGATGGGGGTTTGTTACATTTCAACAAGAAAATCAGGTTAAGTCTCAAGGTTGGGTTGGGTTGGGGAGATGTGGCTTCCCTGGTTGGAATCGGGTCCTTGGTGAAGCCCAGCTTGCTGAATCAGACTGAGTGGGACATCAAGATGTCTTCCATACTGACATTTGGTACACTCTGTGGACGGAGGTCTGTTTCAGTCCCAAAAGGAAATTAGGCCTGAGACTCAAATTAGGGTTAGGGTTGGGGAGACTTGGCTTCCCAGGATGTAACCAGGGTTTTGGCGAAGCCTAGATTGGTAAAACAGACTGAGTAGGCCATCCGGAGTATAACATACTGCCAGTTAGTACACCATGTGGACAGGGAAATGTTTCATTCCAAAGAGAAAATTAGGGTTAAGACCCAAGTTAGGGTTAGCTGTCAGGAGACATGGCTTCCCAGAATGGAAACAGGGTGTTGCTGAAGCCAAGCATGGTGAAACAGACTGAGAGGGCCAAAGGAATTGTGTGCCTACTGTCTTTTAGTATAACATGAGGATGGGGGGTTGTTACAGTTCAACAAGAAAATCAGGTTAAGTCTCAAGTTAGGGTTAGGGTTGGGGAGATGTGGCTTCCCAGGTTGGAAACGGGTCCTTGGTGAAGCTTAACTTGCTGAATCAGACTGAGTGGGGCATCAAGATGGCTTCCATACTGACATTTGGTACACTCTGTGGACGGCAGTATGTTTCAGTCCAAAAACGAAAATTAGGGTTAAGACCCAAGTTAGGGTTACCGGTCAGGAGTCATGGCTTCCCAGAATGGAAACAGGGTGTTGCTGAAGCCAAGCATGGTGAAACAGACTGAGAGGGCCAACGGAATTGTGTGTCGACTGTCTTTTAGTACAACATGAGGATGGGGGTTTGTTACATTTCAACAAGAAAATCAGGTTAAGTCTCAAGGTTGGGTTGGATTGGGGAGATGTGGCTTCCCAGGTTGGAAATGGGTCCTTTGTGAAGCCTAGCTTGCTGAATCAGACTGAGTGGGGCATCAAGATGTCTTCCATACTTACATTTGGTACACTCTGTGGACCGCAGTATGTTTCAGTCCAAAAAGGAAATGAGGGTTGATACTCAAATTAGGGTTAGGGTTGGGGAGACTTGGCTTCCCAGGATGTAACCAGGGCTTTGGTGAAGCCTAGATTGGTAAAACAGACTGAGTAGGCCAACCGGAGTATAACATACTGCCAGTTAGTACACCATGTGGACAGGGAAATGTTTCAGTCCAAAGAGAAAATTAGGGTTAAGACCCAAGTTAGGGTTAGCTGTCAGGAGACATGGCTTCCCAGAATGGAAACAGGGTGTTGCTGAAGCCAAGCATGGTGAAACAGACTGAGAGGGCCAAAGGAATTGTGTGCCTACTGTCTTTTAGTAGAACATGAGGATGGGAGGTTGTTACATTTGCACAAGAATATCAGGTTAAGTCTCAAGTTAGGGTTAGGGTTGGGGAGATGTGGCTTCCCAGGTTGGAAACGGGTCCTTGGTGAAGCCTAACTTGCTGAATCAGACTGAGTGGGGCATCAAGATGTCTTCCATACTGACATTTGGTACACACTGTGGACGGCGGTTTGTTTCAGTCCCAAAAGGAAATGAGGGTTGAGACTCAAATTAGGGTTAGGGTTGGGGAGACTTGGCTTCCCAGGATGTAACCAGGGTTTTGGCGAAGCCTAGATTGGTAAAACAGACGGAGTAGGCCAACCGGAGTATAACATACTGCCAGTTAGTACACCATGTGGACAGGGAAATGTTTCAGTCCAAAGAGAAAATTAGGGTTAAGACCCAAGTTAGGGTTATCGGTCAGGAGTCATGGCTTCCCAGAATGGAAACAGGGTGTTGCTGAAGCCAAGCATGGTGAAACAGACTGAGAGGGCCAACGGAATTGTGTGCCTACTGTCTTTTAGTAGAACATGAGGATGGGGGTTTGTTACATTTGCACAAGAATATCAGGTTAAGTCTCAAGTTTGGTTTGGGTTGGGGAGATGTGGCTTCCCTGGTTGGAATCGGGTCCTTGGTGAAGCCCAGCTTGCTGAATCAGACTGAGTGGGACATCAAGATGTCTTCCATACTGACATTTGGTACACTCTGTGGACGGAGGTATGTTTCAGTCCCAAAAGGAAATGAGGCCTGAGACTCAAATTAGGGTTAGGGCTGGGGAGACTTGGCTTCCCAGGATGTAACCAGGGTTTTGGCGAAGCCTAGATTGGTAAAACAGACTGAGTAGGCCATCCGGAGTATAACATACTGCCAGTTAGTACACCATGTGGACAGGGAAATGTTTCAGTCGAAAGAAAAAATTAGGGTGAAGACCCAAGTTAGGGTTAGCGGTCAGGAGACTTGGCTTCCCAGAATGGAAACAGGGTGTTGCTGAAGCCAAACATGGTGAAACAGACTGAGAGGGCCAAAGGAATTGTGTGCCTACTGTCTTTTAGTAGAACATGAGGATGGGGGGTTGTTACATTTGCACAAGAAAATCAGGTTAAGTCTCAAGTTAGGGTTAGGGTTGGGGAGATGTGGCTTCCCAGGTTGGAAACGGGTCCTTGGTGAAGCCTAGCTTGTTGAATCAGACTGAGTGGGACATCAAGATGTCTTCCATACTTACATTTGGTACACTCTGTGGACGGCAGTATGTTTCAGTCCAAAAAGGAAATGAGGGTTGAGACTCAAATTAGGGTTAGGGCTGGGGAGACTTGGCTTCCCAGGATGTAACCAGGGTTTTGGCGAAGCCTAGATTGGTAAAACAGACTGAGTAGGCCATCCGGAGTATAACATACTGCAAGTTAGTACACCATGTGGACAGGGAAATGTTTCAGTCCAAAGAGAAAATTAGGGTTCAGACCCAAGTTAGGGTTAGCTTTCAGGAGACATGGCTTCCCGGAATGGAAACAGGGTGTTGCTGAAGCCAAGCATGGTGAAACAGACTGAGAGGGCCAACGGAATTGTGTGCCTACTGTCTTTTAGTACAACATGAGGATGGGGGTTTGTTACATTTGCACAAGAAAATCAGGTTAAGTCTCAAGTTAGGGTTGGGTTGGGGAGATGTGGCTTCCCAGGTTGGAAACGGGTCCTTGGTGAAGCTTAACTTGCTGAATCAGACTGAGTGGGGTATCAAGGTGTCTTCCATACTTACATTTGGTACACTCTGTGGACCGCAGTATGTTTCAGTCGCAAAAGGAAATGAGGCCTGAGACTCAAAGTAGGGTTAGGGTTGGGGAGACTTGGCTTCCCAGGATGTAACCAGGGTTTTGGCGAAGCCTAGATTGGTAAAACAGACTGAGTAGGCCTTCCGGAGTATAACATACTGCCAGTTAGTACACCATGTGGACAGGGAAATGTTTCAGTCCAAAGAAAAAATTAGGGTTAAGAAAAATTTAGGGTTATCGGTCAGGAGACATGCCTTCCCAGAATGGAAACAGGGTGTTGCTGAAGCCAAGCATGGTGAAACAGACTGAGAGGGCAAACGGAATTGTGTGCCTACTGTCTTTTAGTACAACATGAGGATGGGGGGTTGTTACATTTGCACAAGAAAATCAGGTTAAGTCTCAAGTTAGGGTTAGGGTTGGGGAGATGTGGCTTCCCAGGTTGGAAACGGGTCCTTGGTGAAGCTCAACTTGCTGAATCAGACTGAGTGGGGCATCAAGATGGCTTCCATACTGACATTTGGTGCACTCTGTGGACGGCAGTATGTTTCAGTCCAAAAAGGAAATGAGGGTTGAGACTCAAATTAGGGTTAGGGTTGGGGAGACTTGGCTTCCCAGGATGTAACCAGGGTTTTGGCGAAGCCTAGATTGGTAAAACAGACTGAGTAGGCCATCCGGAGTATAACATACTGCCAGTTAGTACACCATGTGGACAGGGAAATGTTTCAGTCGAAAGAAAAAATTAGGGTGAAGACCCAAGTTAGGGTTAGCGGTCAGGAGACTTGGCTTCCCAGAATGGAAACAGGGTGTTGCTGAAGCCAAACATGGTGAAACAGACTGAGAGGGCCAAAGGAATTGTGTGCCGACTGTCTCTTAGTACAACATGAGGATGGGGGTTTGTTACATTTCAACAAGAAAATCAGGTTAAGTCTCAAGGTTGGGTTGGGTTGGGGAGATGTGGCTTCCCTGGTTGGAATCGGGTCCTTGGTGAAGCCCAGCTTGCTGAATCAGACTGAGTGGGACATCAAGATGTCTTCCATACTGACATTTGGTACACTCTGTGGACGGAGGTCTGTTTCAGTCCCAAAAGGAAATTAGGCCTGAGACTCAAATTAGGGTTAGGGTTGGGGAGACTTGGCTTCCCAGGATGTAACCAGGGTTTTGGCGAAGCCTAGATTGGTAAAACAGACTGAGTAGGCCATCCGGAGTATAACATACTGCCAGTTAGTACACCATGTGGACAGGGAAATGTTTCATTCCAAAGAGAAAATTAGGGTTAAGACCCAAGTTAGGGTTAGCTGTCAGGAGACATGGCTTCCCAGAATGGAAACAGGGTGTTGCTGAAGCCAAGCATGGTGAAACAGACTGAGAGGGCCAAAGGAATTGTGTGCCTACTGTCTTTTAGTAGAACATGAGGATGGGGGGTTGTTACAGTTCAACAAGAAAATCAGGTTAAGTCTCAAGTTAGGGTTAGGGTTGGGGAGATGTGGCTTCCCAGGTTGGAAACGGGTCCTTGGTGAAGCTTAACTTGCTGAATCAGACTGAGTGGGGCATCAAGATGGCTTCCATACTGACATTTGGTACACTCTGTGGACGGCAGTATGTTTCAGTCCAAAAACGAAAATTAGGGTTAAGACCCAACTTAGGGTTATCGGTCAGGAGTCATGGCTTCCCAGAATGGAAACAGGGTGTTGCTGAAGCCAAGCATGGTGAAACAGACTGAGAGGGCCAACGGAATTGTGTGTCGACTGTCTTTTAGTACAACATGAGGATGGGGGTTTGTTACATTTCAACAAGAAAATCAGGTTAAGTCTCAAGGTTGGGTTGGATTGGGGAGATGTGGCTTCCCAGGTTGGAAATGGGTCCTTTGTGAAGCCTAGCTTGCTGAATCAGACTGAGTGGGGCATCAAGATGTCTTCCATACTTACATTTGGTACACTCTGTGGACCGCAGTATGTTTCAGTCCAAAAAGGAAATGAGGGTTGAGACTCAAATTAGGGTTAGGGTTGGGGAGACTTGGCTTCCCAGGATGTAACCAGGGTTTTGGCGAAGCCTAGATTGGTAAAACAGACCGAGTAGGCCAACCGGAGTATAACATACTGCCAGTTAGTACACCATGTGGACAGGGAAATGTTTCAGTCCAAAGAGAAAATTAGGGTTAAGACCCAAGTTAGGGTTATCGGTCAGGAGTCATGGCTTCCCAGAATGGAAACAGGGTGTTGCTGAAGCCAAGCATGGTGAAACAGACTGAGAGGGCCAACGGAATTGTGTGCCTACTGTCTTTTAGTAGAACATGAGGATGGGGGTTTGTTACATTTGCACCAGAAAATCAGGTTAAGTCTCAAGTTTGGTTTGGGTTGGGGAGATGTGGCTTCCCTCGTTGGAATCGGGTCCTTGGTGAAGCCCAGCTTGCTGAATCAGACTGAGTGGGACATCAAGATGTCTTCCATACTGACATTTGGTACACTCTGTGGACGGAGGTATGTTTCAATCCCAAAAGGAAATGAGGCCTGAGACTCAAATTAGCGTTAGGGCTGGGGAGACTTGGCTTCCCAGGATGTAACCAGGGTTTTGGCGAAGTCTAGATTGGTAAAACAGACTGAGTAGGCCATCCGGAGTATAACATACTGCCAGTTAGTACACCATGTGGACAGGGAAATGTTTCAGTCGAAAGAAAAAATTAGGGTGAAGACCCAAGTTAGGGTTAGCGGTCAGGAGACATGGCTTCCCAGAATGGAAACAGGGTGTTGCTGAAGCCAAACATGGTGAAACAGACTGAGAGGGCCAAAGGAATTGTGTGCCGACTGTCTCTTAGTACAACATGAGGATGGGGGTTTGTTACATTTCAACAAGAAAATCAGGTTAAGTCTCAAGGTTGGGTTGGGTTGGGGAGATGTGGCTTCCCTGGTTGGAATCGGGTCCTTGGTGAAGCCCAGCTTGCTGAATCAGACTGAGTGGGACATCAAGATGTCTTCCATACTGACATTTGGTACACTCTGTGGACGGAGGTCTGTTTCAGTCCCAAAAGGAAATTAGGCCTGAGACTCAAATTAGGGTTAGGGTTGGGGAGACTTGGCTTCCCAGGATGTAACCAGGGTTTTGGCGAAGCCTAGATTGGTAAAACAGACTGAGTAGGCCATCCGGAGTATAACATACTGCCAGTTAGTACACCATGTGGACAGGGAAATGTTTCATTCCAAAGAGAAAATTAGGGTTAAGACCCAAGTTAGGGTTAGCTGTCAGGAGACATGGCTTCCCAGAATGGAAACAGGGTGTTGCTGAAGCCAAGCATGGTGAAACAGACTGAGAGGGCCAAAGGAATTGTGTGCCTACTGTCTTTTAGTATAACATGAGGATGGGGGGTTGTTACAGTTCAACAAGAAAATCAGGTTAAGTCTCAAGTTAGGGTTAGGGTTGGGGAGATGTGGCTTCCCAGGTTGGAAACGGGTCCTTGGTGAAGCTTAACTTGCTGAATCAGACTGAGTGGGGCATCAAGATGGCTTCCATACTGACATTTGGTACACTCTGTGGACGGCAGTATGTTTCAGTCCAAAAACGAAAATTAGGGTTAAGACCCAAGTTAGGGTTATCGGTCAGGAGTCATGGCTTCCCAGAATGGAAACAGGGTGTTGCTGAAGCCAAGCATGGTGAAACAGACTGAGAGGGCCAACGGAATTGTGTGTCGACTGTCTTTTAGTACAACATGAGGATGGGGGTTTGTTACATTTCAACAAGAAAATCAGGTTAAGTCTCAAGGTTGGGTTGGATTGGGGAGATGTGGCTTCCCAGGTTGGAAATGGGTCCTTTGTGAAGCCTAGCTTGCTGAATCAGACTGAGTGGGGCATCAAGATGTCTTCCATACTTACATTTGGTACACTCTGTGGACCGCAGTATGTTTCAGTCCAAAAAGGAAATGAGGGTTGATACTCAAATTAGGGTTAGGGTTGGGGAGACTTGGCTTCCCAGGATGTAACCAGGGCTTTGGTGAAGCCTAGATTGGTAAAACAGACTGAGTAGGCCAACCGGAGTATAACATACTGCCAGTTAGTACACCATGTGGACAGGGAAATGTTTCAGTCCAAAGAGAAAATTAGGGTTAAGCCCCAAGTTAGGGTTAGCTGTCAGGAGACATGGCTTCCCAGAATGGAAACAGGGTGTTGCTGAAGCCAAGCATGGTGAAACAGACTGAGAGGGCCAAAGGAATTGTGTGCCTACTGTCTTTTAGTAGAACATGAGGATGGGAGGTTGTTACATTTGCACAAGAATATCAGGTTAAGTCTCAAGTTAGGGTTAGGGTTGGGGAGATGTGGCTTCCCAGGTTGGAAACGGGTCCTTGGTGAAGCCTAACTTGCTGAATCAGACTGAGTGGGGCATCAAGATGTCTTCCATACTGACATTTGGTACACTCTGTGGACGGCGGTTTGTTTCAGTCCCAAAAGGAAATGAGGGTTGAGACTCAAATTAGGGTTAGGGTTGGGGAGACTTGGCTTCCCAGGATGTAACCAGGGTTTTGGCGAAGCCTAGATTGGTAAAACAGACTGAGTAGGCCAACCGGAGTATAACATACTGCCAGTTAGTACACCATGTGGACAGGGAAATGTTTCAGTCCAAAGAGAAAATTAGGGTTAAGACCCAAGTTAGGGTTATCGGTCAGGAGTCATGGCTTCCCAGAATGGAAACAGGGTGTTGCTGAAGCCAAACATGGTGAAACAGACTGAGAGGGCCAAAGGAATTGTGTGCCTACTGTCTTTTAGTAGAACATGAGGATGGGGGGTTGTTACATTTGCACAAGAAAATCAGGTTAAGTCTCAAGTTAGGGTTAGGGTTGGGGAGATGTGGCTTCCCAGGTTGGAAACGGGTCCTTGGTGAAGCCTAGCTTGTTGAATCAGACTGAGTGGGACATCAAGATGTCTTCCATACTTACATTTGGTACACTCTGTGGACGGCAGTATGTTTCAGTCCAAAAAGGAAATGAGGGTTGAGACTCAAATTAGGGTTAGGGCTGGGGAGACTTGGCTTCCCAGGATGTAACCAGGGTTTTGGCGAAGCCTAGATTGGTAAAACAGACTGAGTAGGCCAACCGGAGTATAACATACTGCCAGTTAGTACACCATGTGGACAGGGAAATGTTTCAGTCCAAAGAGAAAATTAGGGTGAAGACCCAAGTTAGGGTTAGCGGTCAGGAGACTTGGCTTCCCAGAATGGAAACAGGGTGTTGCTGAAGCCAAACATGGTGAAACAGACTGAGAGGGCCAAAGGAATTGTGTGCCTACTGTCTTTTAGTAGAACATGAGGATGGGGGGTTGTTACATTTGCACAAGAAAATCAGGTTAAGTCTCAAGTTAGGGTTAGGGTTGGGGAGATGTGGCTTCCCAGGTTGGAAACGGGTCCTTGGTGAAGCCTAGCTTGTTGAATCAGACTGAGTGGGACATCAAGATGTCTTCCATACTTACATTTGGTACACTCTGTGGACGGCAGTATGTTTCAGTCCAAAAAGGAAATGAGGGTTGAGACTCAAATTAGGGTTAGGGCTGGGGAGACTTGGCTTCCCAGGATGTAACCAGGGTTTTGGCGAAGCCTAGATTGGTAAAACAGACTGAGTAGGCCATCCGGAGTATAACATACTGCAAGTTAGTACACCATGTGGACAGGGAAATGTTTCAGTCCAAAGAGAAAATTAGGGTTCAGACCCAAGTTAGGGTTAGCTGTCAGGAGACATGGCTTCCCGGAATGGAAACAGGGTGTTGCTGAAGCCAAGCATGGTGAAACAGACTGAGAGGGCCAACGGAATTGTGTGCCTACTGTCTTTTAGTACAACATGAGGATGGGGGTTTGTTACATTTGCACAAGAAAATCAGGTTAAGTCTCAAGTTAGGGTTGGGTTGGGGAGATGTGGCTTCCCAGGTTGGAAACGGGTCCTTGGTGAAGCTTAACTTGCTGAATCAGACTGAGTGGGGTATCAAGGTGTCTTCCATACTTACATTTGGTACACTCTGTGGACCGCAGTATGTTTCAGTCGCAAAAGGAAATGAGGCCTGAGACTCAAAGTAGGGTTAGGGTTGGGGAGACTTGGCTTCCCAGGATGTAACCAGGGTTTTGGCGAAGCCTAGATTGGTAAAACAGACTGAGTAGGCCTTCCGGAGTATAACATACTGCCAGTTAGTACACCATGTGGACAGGGAAATGTTTCAGTCCAAAGAAAAAATTAGGGTTAAGAAAAATTTAGGGTTATCGGTCAGGAGACATGCCTTCCCAGAATGGAAACAGGGTGTTGCTGAAGCCAAGCATGGTGAAACAGACTGAGAGGGCAAACGGAATTGTGTGCCTACTGTCTTTTAGTACAACATGAGGATGGGGGGTTGTTACATTTGCACAAGAAAATCAGGTTAAGTCTCAAGTTAGGGTTAGGGTTGGGGAGATGTGGCTTCCCAGGTTGGAAATGGGTCCTTGGTGAAGCTCAACTTGCTGAATCAGACTGAGTGGGGCATCAAGATGGCTTCCATACTGACATTTGGTGCACTCTGTGGACGGCAGTATGTTTCAGTCCAAAAAGGAAATGAGGGTTGAGACTCAAATTAGGGTTAGGGTTGGGGAGACTTGGCTTCCCAGGATGTAACCAGGGTTTTGGCGAAGTCTAGATTGGTAAAACAGACGGAAGGCCAACCGGAGTATAACATACTGCCAGTTAGTACACAATGTGGACAGGGAAATGTTTCATTCCAAAGAGAAAATTAGGGTTAAGACCCAAGTTAGGGTTAGCTGTCAGGAGACATGGCTTCCCAGAATGGAAACAGGGTGTTGCTGAAGCCAAGCATGGTGAAACAGACTGAGAGGGCCAAAGGAATTGTGTGCCTACTGTCTTTTAGTACAACATGAGGATGGGGGGTTGTTACAGTTCAACAAGAAAATCAGGTTAAGTCTCAAGTTAGTGTTAGGGTTGGGGAGATATGGCTTCCCAGGTTGGAAACGGGTCCTTGGTGAAGCTTAACTTGCTGAATCAGACTGAGTGGGGCATCAAGATGGCTTCCATACTGACATTTGGTACACTCTGTGGACGGCAGTATGTTTCAGTCCAAAAACGAAAATTAGGGTTAAGACCCAAGTTAGGGTTATCGGTCAGGAGTCATGGCTTCCCAGAATGGAAACAGGGTGTTGCTGAAGCCAAGCATGGTGAAACAGACTGAGAGGGCCAACGGAATTGTGTGTCGACTGTCTTTTAGTACAACATGAGGATGGGGGTTTGTTACATTTGCACAAGAAAATCAGGTTAAGTCTCAAGTTTGGTTTGGGTTGGGGAGATGTGGCTTCCCTGGTTGGAATCGGGTCCTTGGTGAAGCCCAGCTTGCTGAATCAGACTGAGTGGGACATCAAGATGTCTTCCATACTGACATTTGGTACACTCTGTGGACGGAGGTATGTTTCAGTCCCAAAAGGAAATGAGGCCTGAGACTCAAATTAGGGTTAGGGCTGGGGAGACTTGGCTTCCCAGGATGTAACCAGGGTTTTGGCGAAGCCTAGATTGGTAAAACAGACTGAGTAGGCCATCCGGAGTATAACATACTGCCAGTTAGTACACCATGTGGACAGGGAAATGTTTCAGTCGAAAGAAAAAATTAGGGTGAAGACCCAAGTTAGGGTTAGCGGTCAGGAGACATGGCTTCCCAGAATGGAAACAGGGTGTTGCTGAAGCCAAACATGGTGAAACAGACTGAGAGGGCCAAAGGAATTGTGTGCCTACTGTCTTTTAGTAGAACATGAGGATGGGGGGGTTGTTACATTTGCCCAAGAAAATCAGGTTAAGTCTCAAGTTAGGGTTAGAGTTGGGGAGATGTGGCTTCCCAGGTTGGAAACGGGTCCTTGGTGAAGCCTAACTTGCTGAATCAGACTGAGTGGGGCATCAAGATGTCTTCCATACTTACATTTGTTCCCCTATGTGGATGGCAGTATGTTTCAGTCCAAAAACGAAATGCGGGTTGATACTCAAATTAGGGTTAGGGTTGGGGAGACTTGGCTTCCCAGGATGTAACCAGGGTTTTGGCGAAGCCTAGATTGGTAAAACAGACCGAGTAGGCCAACCGGAGTATAACATACTGCCAGTTAGTACACCATGTGGACAGGGAAATGTTTCAGTCCAAAGAGAAAATTAGGGTTAAGACCCAAGTTAGGGTTATCGGTCAGGAGTCATGGCTTCCCAGAATGGAAACAGGGTGTTGCTGAAGCCAAGCATGGTGAAACAGACTGAGAGGGCCAATGGAATTGTGTGCCTACTGTCTTTTAGTAGAACATGAGGATGGGGGTTTTTTACATTTGCACAAGAAAATCAGGTTAAGTCTCAAGTTTGGTTTGGGTTGGGGAGATGTGGCTTCCCTGGTTGGAATCGGGTCCTTGGTGAAGCCCAGCTTGCTGAATCAGACTGAGTGGGACATCAAGATGTCTTCCATACTGACATTTGGTACACTCTGTGGACGGAGGTATGTTTCAGTCCCAAAAGGAAATGAGGCCTGAGACTCAAATTAGGGTTAGGGCTGGGGAGACTTGGCTTCCCAGGATGTAACCAGGGTTTTGGCGAAGCCTAGATTGGTAAAACAGACTGAGTAGGCCATCCGGAGTATAACATACTGCCAGTTAGTACACCATGTGGACAGGGAAATGTTTCAGTCGAAAGAAAAAATTAGGGTGAAGACCCAAGTTAGGGTTAGCGGTCAGGAGACATGGCTTCCCAGAATGGAAACAGGGTGTTGCTGAAGCCAAACATGGTGAAACAGACTGAGAGGGCCAAAGGAATTGTGTGCCTACTGTCTTTTAGTAGAACATGAGGATGGGGGGTTGTTACATTTGCACAAGAAAATCAGGTTAAGTCTCAAGTTAGGGTTAGGGTTGGGGAGATGTGGCTTCCCAGGTTGGAAACGGGTCCTTGGTGAAGCCTAGCTTGTTGAATCAGACTGAGTGGGACATCAAGATGTCTTCCATACTTACATTTGGTACACTCTGTGGACGGCAGTATGTTTCAGTCCAAAAAGGAAATGAGGGTTGAGACTCAAATTAGGGTTAGGGCTGGGGAGACTTGGCTTCCCAGGATGTAACCAGGGTTTTGGCGAAGCCTAGATTGGTAAAACAGACTGAGTAGGCCTTCCGGAGTATAACATACTGCCAGTTAGTACACCATGTGGACAGGGAAATGTTTCAGTCCAAAGAAAAAATTAGGGTTAAGAAAAATTTAGGGTTATCGGTCAGGAGACATGCCTTCCCAGAATGGAAACAGGGTGTTGCTGAAGCCAAGCATGGTGAAACAGACTGAGAGGGCAAACGGAATTGTGTGCCTACTGTCTTTTAGTACAACATGAGGATGGGGGGTTGTTACATTTGCACAAGAAAATCAGGTTAAGTCTCAAGTTAGGGTTAGGGTTGGGGAGATGTGGCTTCCCAGGTTGGAAATGGGTCCTTGGTGAAGCTCAACTTGCTGAATCAGACTGAGTGGGGCATCAAGATGGCTTCCATACTGACATTTGGTGCACTCTGTGGACGGCAGTATGTTTCAGTCCAAAAAGGAAATGAGGGTTGAGACTCAAATTAGGGTTAGGGTTGGGGAGACTTGGCTTCCCAGGATGTAACCAGGGTTTTGGCGAAGTCTAGATTGGTAAAACAGACGGAAGGCCAACCGGAGTATAACATACTGCCAGTTAGTACACAATGTGGACAGGGAAATGTTTCATTCCAAAGAGAAAATTAGGGTTAAGACCCAAGTTAGGGTTAGCTGTCAGGAGACATGGCTTCCCAGAATGGAAACAGGGTGTTGCTGAAGCCAAGCATGGTGAAACAGACTGAGAGGGCCAAAGGAATTGTGTGCCTACTGTCTTTTAGTACAACATGAGGATGGGGGGTTGTTACAGTTCAACAAGAAAATCAGGTTAAGTCTCAAGTTAGTGTTAGGGTTGGGGAGATATGGCTTCCCAGGTTGGAAACGGGTCCTTGGTGAAGCTTAACTTGCTGAATCAGACTGAGTGGGGCATCAAGATGGCTTCCATACTGACATTTGGTACACTCTGTGGACGGCAGTATGTTTCAGTCCAAAAACGAAAATTAGGGTTAAGACCCAAGTTAGGGTTATCGGTCAGGAGTCATGGCTTCCCAGAATGGAAACAGGGTGTTGCTGAAGCCAAGCATGGTGAAACAGACTGAGAGGGCCAACGGAATTGTGTGTCGACTGTCTTTTAGTACAACATGAGGATGGGGGTTTGTTACATTTGCACAAGAAAATCAGGTTAAGTCTCAAGTTTGGTTTGGGTTGGGGAGATGTGGCTTCCCTGGTTGGAATCGGGTCCTTGGTGAAGCCCAGCTTGCTGAATCAGACTGAGTGGGACATCAAGATGTCTTCCATACTGACATTTGGTACACTCTGTGGACGGAGGTATGTTTCAGTCCCAAAAGGAAATGAGGCCTGAGACTCAAATTAGGGTTAGGGCTGGGGAGACTTGGCTTCCCAGGATGTAACCAGGGTTTTGGCGAAGCCTAGATTGGTAAAACAGACTGAGTAGGCCATCCGGAGTATAACATACTGCCAGTTAGTACACCATGTGGACAGGGAAATGTTTCAGTCGAAAGAAAAAATTAGGGTGAAGACCCAAGTTAGGGTTAGCGGTCAGGAGACATGGCTTCCCAGAATGGAAACAGGGTGTTGCTGAAGCCAAACATGGTGAAACAGACTGAGAGGGCCAAAGGAATTGTGTGCCTACTGTCTTTTAGTAGAACATGAGGATGGGGGGGTTGTTACATTTGCCCAAGAAAATCAGGTTAAGTCTCAAGTTAGGGTTAGAGTTGGGGAGATGTGGCTTCCCAGGTTGGAAACGGGTCCTTGGTGAAGCCTAACTTGCTGAATCAGACTGAGTGGGGCATCAAGATGTCTTCCATACTTACATTTGTTCCCCTATGTGGATGGCAGTATGTTTCAGTCCAAAAACGAAATGCGGGTTGATACTCAAATTAGGGTTAGGGTTGGGGAGACTTGGCTTCCCAGGATGTAACCAGGGTTTTGGCGAAGCCTAGATTGGTAAAACAGACCGAGTAGGCCAACCGGAGTATAACATACTGCCAGTTAGTACACCATGTGGACAGGGAAATGTTTCAGTCCAAAGAGAAAATTAGGGTTAAGACCCAAGTTAGGGTTATCGGTCAGGAGTCATGGCTTCCCAGAATGGAAACAGGGTGTTGCTGAAGCCAAGCATGGTGAAACAGACTGAGAGGGCCAACGGAATTGTGTGCCTACTGTCTTTTAGTAGAACATGAGGATGGGGGTTTTTTACATTTGCACAAGAAAATCAGGTTAAGTCTCAAGTTTGGTTTGGGTTGGGGAGATGTGGCTTCCCTGGTTGGAATCGGGTCCTTGGTGAAGCCCAGCTTGCTGAATCAGACTGAGTGGGACATCAAGATGTCTTCCATACTGACATTTGGTACACTCTGTGGACGGAGGTATGTTTCAGTCCCAAAAGGAAATGAGGCCTGAGACTCAAATTAGGGTTAGGGCTGGGGAGACTTGGCTTCCCAGGATGTAACCAGGGTTTTGGCGAAGCCTAGATTGGTAAAACAGACTGAGTAGGCCATCCGGAGTATAACATACTGCCAGTTAGTACACCATGTGGACAGGGAAATGTTTCAGTCGAAAGAAAAAATTAGGGTGAAGACCCAAGTTAGGGTTAGCGGTCAGGAGACATGGCTTCCCAGAATGGAAACAGGGTGTTGCTGAAGCCAAACATGGTGAAACAGACTGAGAGGGCCAAAGGAATTGTGTGCCTACTGTCTTTTAGTAGAACATGAGGATGGGGGGTTGTTACATTTGCACAAGAAAATCAGGTTAAGTCTCAAGTTAGGGTTAGGGTTGGGGAGATGTGGCTTCCCAGGTTGGAAACGGGTCCTTGGTGAAGCCTAGCTTGTTGAATCAGACTGAGTGGGACATCAAGATGTCTTCCATACTTACATTTGGTACACTCTGTGGACGGCAGTATGTTTCAGTCCAAAAAGGAAATGAGGGTTGAGACTCAAATTAGGGTTAGGGCTGGGGAGACTTGGCTTCCCAGGATGTAACCAGGGTTTTGGCGAAGCCTAGATTGGTAAAACAGACTGAGTAGGCCATCCGGAGTATAACATACTGCCAGTTAGTACACCATGTGGACAGGGAAATGTTTCAGTCCAAAGAGAAAATTAGGGTTCAGACCCAAGTTAGGGTTAGCTGTCAGGAGACATGGCTTCCCGGAATGGAAACAGGGTGTTGCTGAAGCCAAGCATGGTGAAACAGACTGAGAGGGCCAACGGAATTGTGTGCCTACTGTCTTTTAGTACAACATGAGGATGGGGGTTTGTTACATTTGCACAAGAAAATCAGGTTAAGTCTCAAGTTAGGGTTGGGTTGGGGAGATGTGGCTTCCCAGGTTGGAAACGGGTCCTTGGTGAAGCTTAACTTGCTGAATCAGACTGAGTGGGGTATCAAGGTGTCTTCCATACTTACATTTGGTACACTCTGTGGACCGCAGTATGTTTCAGTCGCAAAAGGAAATGAGGCCTGAGACTCAAAGTAGGGTTAGGGTTGGGGAGACTTGGCTTCCCAGGATGTAACCAGGGTTTTGGCGAAGCCTAGATTGGTAAAACAGACTGAGTAGGCCTTCCGGAGTATAACATACTGCCAGTTAGTACACCATGTGGACAGGGAAATGTTTCAGTCCAAAGAAATAATTAGGGTTAAGAAAAATTTAGGGTTATCGGTCAGGAGACATGCCTTCCCAGAATGGAAACAGGGTGTTGCTGAAGCCAAGCATGGTGAAACAGACTGAGAGGGCAAACGGAATTGTGTGCCTACTGTCTTTTAGTACAACATGAGTATGGGGGGTTGTTACATTTGCACAAGAAAATCAGGTTAAGTCTCAAGTTAGGGTTAGGGTTGGGGAGATGTGGCTTCCCTCGTTGGAATCGGGTCCTTGGTGAAGCCCAGCTTGCTGAATCAGACTGAGTGGGACATCAAGATGTCTTCCATACTGACATTTGGTACACTCTGTGGACGGAGGTATGTTTCAATCCCAAAAGGAAATGAGGCCTGAGACTCAAATTAGGGTTAGGGCTGGGGAGACTTGGCTTCCCAGGATGTAACCAGGGTTTTGGCGAAGCCTAGATTGGTAAAACAGACGGAAGGCCAACCGGAGTATAACATACTGCCAGTTAGTACACAATGTGGACAGGGAAATGTTTCATTCCAAAGAGAAAATTAGGGTTAAGACCCAAGTTAGGGTTAGCTGTCAGGAGACATGGCTTCCCAGAATGGAAACAGGGTGTTGCTGAAGCCAAGCATGGTGAAACAGACTGAGAGGGCCAAAGGAATTGTGTGCCTACTGTCTTTTAGTACAACATGAGGATGGGGGGTTGTTACAGTTCAACAAGAAAATCAGGTTAAGTCTCAAGTTAGTGTTAGGGTTGGGGAGATATGGCTTCCCAGGTTGGAAACGGGTCCTTGGTGAAGCTTAACTTGCTGAATCAGACTGAGTGGGGCATCAAGATGGCTTCCATACTGACATTTGGTACACTCTGTGGACGGCAGTATGTTTCAGTCCAAAAACGAAAATTAGGGTTAAGACCCAAGTTAGGGTTATCGGTCAGGAGTCATGGCTTCCCAGAATGGAAACAGGGTGTTGCTGAAGCCAAGCATGGTGAAACAGACTGAGAGGGCCAACGGAATTGTGTGTCGACTGTCTTTTAGTACAACATGAGGATGGGGGTTTGTTACATTTGCACAAGAAAATCAGGTTAAGTCTCAAGTTTGGTTTGGGTTGGGGAGATGTGGCTTCCCTGGTTGGAATCGGGTCCTTGGTGAAGCCCAGCTTGCTGAATCAGACTGAGTGGGACATCAAGATGTCTTCCATACTGACATTTGGTACACTCTGTGGACGGAGGTATGTTTCAGTCCCAAAAGGAAATGAGGCCTGAGACTCAAATTAGGGTTAGGGCTGGGGAGACTTGGCTTCCCAGGATGTAACCAGGGTTTTGGCGAAGCCTAGATTGGTAAAACAGACTGAGTAGGCCATCCGGAGTATAACATACTGCCAGTTAGTACACCATGTGGACAGGGAAATGTTTCAGTCGAAAGAAAAAATTAGGGTGAAGACCCAAGTTAGGGTTAGCGGTCAGGAGACATGGCTTCCCAGAATGGAAACAGGGTGTTGCTGAAGCCAAACATGGTGAAACAGACTGAGAGGGCCAAAGGAATTGTGTGCCTACTGTCTTTTAGTAGAACATGAGGATGGGGGGGTTGTTACATTTGCCCAAGAAAATCAGGTTAAGTCTCAAGTTAGGGTTAGAGTTGGGGAGATGTGGCTTCCCAGGTTGGAAACGGGTCCTTGGTGAAGCCTAACTTGCTGAATCAGACTGAGTGGGGCATCAAGATGTCTTCCATACTTACATTTGTTCCCCTATGTGGATGGCAGTATGTTTCAGTCCAAAAACGAAATGCGGGTTGATACTCAAATTAGGGTTAGGGTTGGGGAGACTTGGCTTCCCAGGATGTAACCAGGGTTTTGGCGAAGCCTAGATTGGTAAAACAGACCGAGTAGGCCAACCGGAGTATAACATACTGCCAGTTAGTACACCATGTGGACAGGGAAATGTTTCAGTCCAAAGAGAAAATTAGGGTTAAGACCCAAGTTAGGGTTATCGGTCAGGAGTCATGGCTTCCCAGAATGGAAACAGGGTGTTGCTGAAGCCAAGCATGGTGAAACAGACTGAGAGGGCCAACGGAATTGTGTGCCTACTGTCTTTTAGTAGAACATGAGGATGGGGGTTTTTTACATTTGCACAAGAAAATCAGGTTAAGTCTCAAGTTTGGTTTGGGTTGGGGAGATGTGGCTTCCCTGGTTGGAATCGGGTCCTTGGTGAAGCCCAGCTTGCTGAATCAGACTGAGTGGGACATCAAGATGTCTTCCATACTGACATTTGGTACACTCTGTGGACGGAGGTATGTTTCAGTCCCAAAAGGAAATGAGGCCTGAGACTCAAATTAGGGTTAGGGCTGGGGAGACTTGGCTTCCCAGGATGTAACCAGGGTTTTGGCGAAGCCTAGATTGGTAAAACAGACTGAGTAGGCCATCCGGAGTATAACATACTGCCAGTTAGTACACCATGTGGACAGGGAAATGTTTCAGTCGAAAGAAAAAATTAGGGTGAAGACCCAAGTTAGGGTTAGCGGTCAGGAGACATGGCTTCCCAGAATGGAAACAGGGTGTTGCTGAAGCCAAACATGGTGAAACAGACTGAGAGGGCCAAAGGAATTGTGTGCCTACTGTCTTTTAGTAGAACATGAGGATGGGGGGTTGTTACATTTGCACAAGAAAATCAGGTTAAGTCTCAAGTTAGGGTTAGGGTTGGGGAGATGTGGCTTCCCAGGTTGGAAACGGGTCCTTGGTGAAGCCTAGCTTGTTGAATCAGACTGAGTGGGACATCAAGATGTCTTCCATACTTACATTTGGTACACTCTGTGGACGGCAGTATGTTTCAGTCCAAAAAGGAAATGAGGGTTGAGACTCAAATTAGGGTTAGGGCTGGGGAGACTTGGCTTCCCAGGATGTAACCAGGGTTTTGGCGAAGCCTAGATTGGTAAAACAGACTGAGTAGGCCATCCGGAGTATAACATACTGCCAGTTAGTACACCATGTGGACAGGGAAATGTTTCAGTCCAAAGAGAAAATTAGGGTTCAGACCCAAGTTAGGGTTAGCTGTCAGGAGACATGGCTTCCCGGAATGGAAACAGGGTGTTGCTGAAGCCAAGCATGGTGAAACAGACTGAGAGGGCCAACGGAATTGTGTGCCTACTGTCTTTTAGTACAACATGAGGATGGGGGTTTGTTACATTTGCACAAGAAAATCAGGTTAAGTCTCAAGTTAGGGTTGGGTTGGGGAGATGTGGCTTCCCAGGTTGGAAACGGGTCCTTGGTGAAGCTTAACTTGCTGAATCAGACTGAGTGGGGTATCAAGGTGTCTTCCATACTTACATTTGGTACACTCTGTGGACCGCAGTATGTTTCAGTCGCAAAAGGAAATGAGGCCTGAGACTCAAAGTAGGGTTAGGGTTGGGGAGACTTGGCTTCCCAGGATGTAACCAGGGTTTTGGCGAAGCCTAGATTGGTAAAACAGACTGAGTAGGCCTTCCGGAGTATAACATACTGCCAGTTAGTACACCATGTGGACAGGGAAATGTTTCAGTCCAAAGAAAAAATTAGGGTTAAGAAAAATTTAGGGTTATCGGTCAGGAGACATGCCTTCCCAGAATGGAAACAGGGTGTTGCTGAAGCCAAGCATGGTGAAACAGACTGAGAGGGCAAACGGAATTGTGTGCCTACTGTCTTTTAGTACAACATGAGTATGGGGGGTTGTTACATTTGCACAAGAAAATCAGGTTAAGTCTCAAGTTAGGGTTAGGGTTGGGGAGATGTGGCTTCCCTCGTTGGAATCGGGTCCTTGGTGAAGCCCAGCTTGCTGAATCAGACTGAGTGGGACATCAAGATGTCTTCCATACTGACATTTGGTACACTCTGTGGACGGAGGTATGTTTCAATCCCAAAAGGAAATGAGGCCTGAGACTCAAATTAGGGTTAGGGCTGGGGAGACTTGGCTTCCCAGGATGTAACCAGGGTTTTGGCGAAGCCTAGATTGGTAAAACAGACTGAGTAGGCCATCCGGAGTATAACATACTGCCAGTTAGTACACCATGTGGACAGGGAAATGTTTCAGTCGAAAGAAAAAATTAGGGTGAAGACCCAAGTTAGGGTTAGCGGTCAGGAGACATGGCTTCCCAGAATGGAAACAGGGTGTTGCTGAAGCCAAACATGGTGAAACAGACTGAGAGGGCCAAAGGAATTGTGTGCCGACTGTCTCTTAGTACAACATGAGGATGGGGGTTTGTTACATTTCAACAAGAAAATCAGGTTAAGTCTCAAGGTTGGGTTGGGTTGGGGAGATGTGGCTTCCCTGGTTGGAATCGGGTCCTTGGTGAAGCCCAGCTTGCTGAATCAGACTGAGTGGGACATCAAGATGTCTTCCATACTGACATTTGGTACACTCTGTGGACGGAGGTCTGTTTCAGTCCCAAAAGGAAATTAGGCCTGAGACTCAAATTAGGGTTAGGGTTGGGGAGACTTGGCTTCCCAGGATGTAACCAGGGTTTTGGCGAAGCCTAGATTGGTAAAACAGACTGAGTAGGCCATCCGGAGTATAACATACTGCCAGTTAGTACACCATGTGGACAGGGAAATGTTTCATTCCAAAGAGAAAATTAGGGTTAAGACCCAAGTTAGGGTTAGCTGTCAGGAGACATGGCTTCCCAGAATGGAAACAGGGTGTTGCTGAAGCCAAGCATGGTGAAACAGACTGAGAGGGCCAAAGGAATTGTGTGCCTACTGTCTTTTAGTATAACATGAGGATGGGGGGTTGTTACAGTTCAACAAGAAAATCAGGTTAAGTCTCAAGTTAGGGTTAGGGTTGGGGAGATGTGGCTTCCCAGGTTGGAAACGGGTCCTTGGTGAAGCTTAACTTGCTGAATCAGACTGAGTGGGGCATCAAGATGGCTTCCATACTGACATTTGGTACACTCTGTGGACGGCAGTATGTTTCAGTCCAAAAACGAAAATTAGGGTTAAGACCCAAGTTAGGGTTATCGGTCAGGAGTCATGGCTTCCCAGAATGGAAACAGGGTGTTGCTGAAGCCAAGCATGGTGAAACAGACTGAGAGGGCCAACGGAATTGTGTGTCGACTGTCTTTTAGTACAACATGAGGATGGGGGTTTGTTACATTTCAACAAGAAAATCAGGTTAAGTCTCAAGGTTGGGTTGGATTGGGGAGATGTGGCTTCCCAGGTTGGAAATGGGTCCTTTGTGAAGCCTAGCTTGCTGAATCAGACTGAGTGGGGCATCAAGATGTCTTCCATACTTACATTTGGTACACTCTGTGGACCGCAGTATGTTTCAGTCCAAAAAGGAAATGAGGGTTGATACTCAAATTAGGGTTAGGGTTGGGGAGACTTGGCTTCCCAGGATGTAACCAGGGCTTTGGTGAAGCCTAGATTGGTAAAACAGACTGAGTAGGCCAACCGGAGTATAACATACTGCCAGTTAGTACACCATGTGGACAGGGAAATGTTTCAGTCCAAAGAGAAAATTAGGGTTAAGACCCAAGTTAGGGTTAGCTGTCAGGAGACATGGCTTCCCAGAATGGAAACAGGGTGTTGCTGAAGCCAAGCATGGTGAAACAGACTGAGAGGGCCAAAGGAATTGTGTGCCTACTGTCTTTTAGTAGAACATGAGGATGGGAGGTTGTTACATTTGCACAAGAATATCAGGTTAAGTCTCAAGTTAGGGTTAGGGTTGGGGAGATGTGGCTTCCCAGGTTGGAAACGGGTCCTTGGTGAAGCCTAACTTGCTGAATCAGACTGAGTGGGGCATCAAGATGTCTTCCATACTGACATTTGGTACACACTGTGGACGGCGGTTTGTTTCAGTCCCAAAAGGAAATGAGGGTTGAGACTCAAATTAGGGTTAGGGTTGGGGAGACTTGGCTTCCCAGGATGTAACCAGGGTTTTGGCGAAGCCTAGATTGGTAAAACAGACTGAGTAGGCCAACCGGAGTATAACATACTGCCAGTTAGTACACCATGTGGACAGGGAAATGTTTCAGTCCAAAGAGAAAATTAGGGTTAAGACCCAAGTTAGGGTTATCGGTCAGGAGTCATGGCTTCCCAGAATGGAAACAGGGTGTTGCTGAAGCCAAGCATGGTGAAACAGACTGAGAGGGCCAACGGAATTGTGTGCCTACTGTCTTTTAGTAGAACATGAGGATGGGGGTTTGTTACATTTGCACAAGAATATCAGGTTAAGTCTCAAGTTTGGTTTGGGTTGGGGAGATGTGGCTTCCCTGGTTGGAATCGGGTCCTTGGTGAAGCCCAGCTTGCTGAATCAGACTGAGTGGGACATCAAGATGTCTTCCATACTGACATTTGGTACACTCTGTGGACGGAGGTATGTTTCAGTCCCAAAAGGAAATGAGGCCTGAGACTCAAATTAGGGTTAGGGCTGGGGAGACTTGGCTTCCCAGGATGTAACCAGGGTTTTGGCGAAGCCTAGATTGGTAAAACAGACTGAGTAGGCCATCCGGAGTATAACATACTGCCAGTTAGTACACCATGTGGACAGGGAAATGTTTCAGTCGAAAGAAAAAATTAGGGTGAAGACCCAAGTTAGGGTTAGCGGTCAGGAGACTTGGCTTCCCAGAATGGAAACAGGGTGTTGCTGAAGCCAAACATGGTGAAACAGACTGAGAGGGCCAAAGGAATTGTGTGCCTACTGTCTTTTAGTAGAACATGAGGATGGGGGGTTGTTACATTTGCACAAGAAAATCAGGTTAAGTCTCAAGTTAGGGTTAGGGTTGGGGAGATGTGGCTTCCCAGGTTGGAAACGGGTCCTTGGTGAAGCCTAGCTTGTTGAATCAGACTGAGTGGGACATCAAGATGTCTTCCATACTTACATTTGGTACACTCTGTGGACGGCAGTATGTTTCAGTCCAAAAAGGAAATGAGGGTTGAGACTCAAATTAGGGTTAGGGCTGGGGAGACTTGGCTTCCCAGGATGTAACCAGGGTTTTGGCGAAGCCTAGATTGGTAAAACAGACTGAGTAGGCCATCCGGAGTATAACATACTGCAAGTTAGTACACCATGTGGACAGGGAAATGTTTCAGTCCAAAGAGAAAATTAGGGTTCAGACCCAAGTTAGGGTTAGCTTTCAGGAGACATGGCTTCCCGGAATGGAAACAGGGTGTTGCTGAAGCCAAGCATGGTGAAACAGACTGAGAGGGCCAACGGAATTGTGTGCCTACTGTCTTTTAGTACAACATGAGGATGGGGGTTTGTTACATTTGCACAAGAAAATCAGGTTAAGTCTCAAGTTAGGGTTGGGTTGGGGAGATGTGGCTTCCCAGGTTGGAAACGGGTCCTTGGTGAAGCTTAACTTGCTGAATCAGACTGAGTGGGGTATCAAGGTGTCTTCCATACTTACATTTGGTACACTCTGTGGACCGCAGTATGTTTCAGTCGCAAAAGGAAATGAGGCCTGAGACTCAAAGTAGGGTTAGGGTTGGGGAGACTTGGCTTCCCAGGATGTAACCAGGGTTTTGGCGAAGCCTAGATTGGTAAAACAGACTGAGTAGGCCTTCCGGAGTATAACATACTGCCAGTTAGTACACCATGTGGACAGGGAAATGTTTCAGTCCAAAGAAAAAATTAGGGTTAAGAAAAATTTAGGGTTATCGGTCAGGAGACATGCCTTCCCAGAATGGAAACAGGGTGTTGCTGAAGCCAAGCATGGTGAAACAGACTGAGAGGGCAAACGGAATTGTGTGCCTACTGTCTTTTAGTAGAACATGAGGATGGGGGGTTGTTACATTTGCACAAGAAAATCAGGTTAAGTCTCAAGTTAGGGTTAGGGTTGGGGAGATGTGGCTTCCCAGGTTGGAAATGGGTCCTTGGTGAAGCTCAACTTGCTGAATCAGACTGAGTGGGGCATCAAGATGGCTTCCATACTGACATTTGGTGCACTCTGTGGACGGCAGTATGTTTCAGTCCAAAAAGGAAATGAGGGTTGAGACTCAAATTAGGGTTAGGGTTGGGGAGACTTGGCTTCCCAGGATGTAACCAGGGTTTTGGCGAAGCCTAGATTGGTAAAACAGACTGAGTAGGCCATCCGGAGTATAACATACTGCCAGTTAGTACACCATGTGGACAGGGAAATGTTTCAGTCGAAAGAAAAAATTAGGGTGAAGACCCAAGTTAGGGTTAGCGGTCAGGAGACTTGGCTTCCCAGAATGGAAACAGGGTGTTGCTGAAGCCAAACATGGTGAAACAGACTGAGAGGGCCAAAGGAATTGTGTGCCGACTGTCTCTTAGTACAACATGAGGATGGGGGTTTGTTACATTTCAACAAGAAAATCAGGTTAAGTCTCAAGGTTGGGTTGGGTTGGGGAGATGTGGCTTCCCTGGTTGGAATCGGGTCCTTGGTGAAGCCCAGCTTGCTGAATCAGACTGAGTGGGACATCAAGATGTCTTCCATACTGACATTTGGTACACTCTGTGGACGGAGGTCTGTTTCAGTCCCAAAAGGAAATGAGGCCTGAGACTCAAATTAGGGTTAGGGTTGGGGAGACTTGGCTTCCCAGGATGTAACCAGGGTTTTGGCGAAGCCTAGATTGGTAAAACAGACTGAGTAGGCCATCCGGAGTATAACATACTGCCAGTTAGTACACCATGTGGACAGGGAAATGTTTCATTCCAAAGAGAAAATTAGGGTTAAGACCCAAGTTAGGGTTAGCTGTCAGGAGACATGGCTTCCCAGAATGGAAACAGGGTGTTGCTGAAGCCAAGCATGGTGAAACAGACTGAGAGGGCCAAAGGAATTGTGTGCCTACTGTCTTTTAGTATAACATGAGGATGGGGGGTTGTTACAGTTCAACAAGAAAATCAGGTTAAGTCTCAAGTTAGGGTTAGGGTTGGGGAGGTGTGGCTTCCCAGGTTGGAAACGGGTCCTTGGTGAAGCTTAACTTGCTGAATCAGACTGAGTGGGGCATCAAGATGGCTTCCATACTGACATTTGGTACACTCTGTGGACGGCAGTATGTTTCAGTCCAAAAACGAAAATTAGGGTTAAGACCCAAGTTAGGGTTATCGGTCAGGAGTCATGGCTTCCCAGAATGGAAACAGGGTGTTGCTGAAGCCAAGCATGGTGAAACAGACTGAGAGGGCCAACGGAATTGTGTGTCGACTGTCTTTTAGTACAACATGAGGATGGGGGTTTGTTACATTTCAACAAGAAAATCAGGTTAAGTCTCAAGGTTGGGTTGGATTGGGGAGATGTGGCTTCCCAGGTTGGAAATGGGTCCTTTGTGAAGCCTAGCTTGCTGAATCAGACTGAGTGGGGCATCAAGATGTCTTCCATACTTACATTTGGTACACTCTGTGGACCGCAGTATGTTTCAGTCCAAAAAGGAAATGAGGGTTGATACTCAAATTAGGGTTAGGGTTGGGGAGACTTGGCTTCCCAGGATGTAACCAGGGCTTTGGTGAAGCCTAGATTGGTAAAACAGACTGAGTAGGCCAACCGGAGTATAACATACTGCCAGTTAGTACACCATGTGGACAGGGAAATGTTTCAGTCCAAAGAGAAAATTAGGGTTAAGACCCAAGTTAGGGTTAGCTGTCAGGAGACATGGCTTCCCAGAATGGAAACAGGGTGTTGCTGAAGCCAAGCATGGTGAAACAGACTGAGAGGGCCAAAGGAATTGTGTGCCTACTGTCTTTTAGTAGAACATGAGGATGGGAGGTTGTTACATTTGCACAAGAATATCAGGTTAAGTCTCAAGTTAGGGTTAGGGTTGGGGAGATGTGGCTTCCCAGGTTGGAAACGGGTCCTTGGTGAAGCCTAACTTGCTGAATCAGACTGAGTGGGGCATCAAGATGTCTTCCATACTGACATTTGGTACACTCTGTGGACGGCGGTTTGTTTCAGTCCCAAAAGGAAATGAGGGTTGAGACTCAAATTAGGGTTAGGGTTGGGGAGACTTGGCTTCCCAGGATGTAACCAGGGTTTTGGCGAAGCCTAGATTGGTAAAACAGACTGAGTAGGCCAACCGGAGTATAACATACTGCCAGTTAGTACACCATGTGGACAGGGAAATGTTTCAGTCCAAAGAGAAAATTAGGGTTAAGACCCAAGTTAGGGTTATCGGTCAGGAGTCATGGCTTCCCAGAATGGAAACAGGGTGTTGCTGAAGCCAAGCATGGTGAAACAGACTGAGAGGGCCAACGGAATTGTGTGCCTACTGTCTTTTAGTAGAACATGAGGATGGGGGTTTGTTACATTTGCACAAGAAAATCAGGTTAAGTCTCAAGTTTGGTTTGGGTTGGGGAGATGTGGCTTCCCTGGTTGGAATCGGGTCCTTGGTGAAGCCCAGCTTGCTGAATCAGACTGAGTGGGACATCAAGATGTCTTCCATACTGACATTTGGTACACTCTGTGGACGGAGGTATGTTTCAGTCCCAAAAGGAAATGAGGCCTGAGACTCAAATTAGGGTTAGGGCTGGGGAGACTTGGCTTCCCAGGATGTAACCAGGGTTTTGGCGAAGCCTAGATTGGTAAAACAGACTGAGTAGGCCATCCGGAGTATAACATACTGCCAGTTAGTACACCATGTGGACAGGGAAATGTTTCAGTCGAAAGAAAAAATTAGGGTGAAGACCCAAGTTAGGGTTAGCGGTCAGGAGACTTGGCTTCCCAGAATGGAAACAGGGTGTTGCTGAAGCCAAACATGGTGAAACAGACTGAGAGGGCCAAAGGAATTGTGTGCCTACTGTCTTTTAGTAGAACATGAGGATGGGGGGTTGTTACATTTGCACAAGAAAATCAGGTTAAGTCTCAAGTTAGGGTTAGGGGTGGGGAGATGTGGCTTCCCAGGTTGGAAACGGGTCCTTGGTGAAGCCTAGCTTGTTGAATCAGACTGAGTGGGACATCAAGATGTCTTCCATACTTACATTTGGTACACTCTGTGGACGGCAGTATGTTTCAGTCCAAAAAGGAAATGAGGGTTGAGACTCAAATTAGGGTTAGGGCTGGGGAGACTTGGCTTCCCAGGATGTAACCAGGGTTTTGGCGAAGCCTAGATTGGTAAAACAGACTGAGTAGGCCATCCGGAGTATAACATACTGCAAGTTAGTACACCATGTGGACAGGGAAATGTTTCAGTCCAAAGAGAAAATTAGGGTTCAGACCCAAGTTAGGGTTAGCTGTCAGGAGACATGGCTTCCCGGAATGGAAACAGGGTGTTGCTGAAGCCAAGCATGGTGAAACAGACTGAGAGGGCCAACGGAATTGTGTGCCTACTGTCTTTTAGTACAACATGAGGATGGGGGTTTGTTACATTTGCACAAGAAAATCAGGTTAAGTCTCAAGTTAGGGTTGGGTTGGGGAGATGTGGCTTCCCAGGTTGGAAACGGGTCCTTGGTGAAGCTTAACTTGCTGAATCAGACTGAGTGGGGTATCAAGGTGTCTTCCATACTTACATTTGGTACACTCTGTGGACCGCAGTATGTTTCAGTCGCAAAAGGAAATGAGGCCTGAGACTCAAAGTAGGGTTAGGGTTGGGGAGACTTGGCTTCCCAGGATGTAACCAGGGTTTTGGCGAAGCCTAGATTGGTAAAACAGACTGAGTAGGCCTTCCGGAGTATAACATACTGCCAGTTAGTACACCATGTGGACAGGGAAATGTTTCAGTCCAAAGAAAAAATTAGGGTTAAGAAAAATTTAGGGTTATCGGTCAGGAGACATGCCTTCCCAGAATGGAAACAGGGTGTTGCTGAAGCCAAGCATGGTGAAACAGACTGAGAGGGCAAACGGAATTGTGTGCCTACTGTCTTTTAGTACAACATGAGGATGGGGGGTTGTTACATTTGCACAAGAAAATCAGGTTAAGTCTCAAGTTAGGGTTAGGGTTGGGGAGATGTGGCTTCCCAGGTTGGAAATGGGTCCTTGGTGAAGCTCAACTTGCTGAATCAGACTGAGTGGGGCATCAAGATGGCTTCCATACTGACATTTGGTGCACTCTGTGGACGGCAGTATGTTTCAGTCCAAAAAGGAAATGAGGGTTGAGACTCAAATTAGGGTTAGGGTTGGGGAGACTTGGCTTCCCAGGATGTAACCAGGGTTTTGGCGAAGTCTAGATTGGTAAAACAGACGGAAGGCCAACCGGAGTATAACATACTGCCAGTTAGTACACAATGTGGACAGGGAAATGTTTCATTCCAAAGAGAAAATTAGGGTTAAGACCCAAGTTAGGGTTAGCTGTCAGGAGACATGGCTTCCCAGAATGGAAACAGGGTGTTGCTGAAGCCAAGCATGGTGAAACAGACTGAGAGGGCCAAAGGAATTGTGTGCCTACTGTCTTTTAGTACAACATGAGGATGGGGGGTTGTTACAGTTCAACAAGAAAATCAGGTTAAGTCTCAAGTTAGTGTTAGGGTTGGGGAGATATGGCTTCCCAGGTTGGAAACGGGTCCTTGGTGAAGCTTAACTTGCTGAATCAGACTGAGTGGGGCATCAAGATGGCTTCCATACTGACATTTGGTACACTCTGTGGACGGCAGTATGTTTCAGTCCAAAAACGAAAATTAGGGTTAAGACCCAAGTTAGGGTTATCGGTCAGGAGTCATGGCTTCCCAGAATGGAAACAGGGTGTTGCTGAAGCCAAGCATGGTGAAACAGACTGAGAGGGCCAACGGAATTGTGTGTCGACTGTCTTTTAGTACAACATGAGGATGGGGGTTTGTTACATTTGCACAAGAAAATCAGGTTAAGTCTCAAGTTTGGTTTGGGTTGGGGAGATGTGGCTTCCCTGGTTGGAATCGGGTCCTTGGTGAAGCCCAGCTTGCTGAATCAGACTGAGTGGGACATCAAGATGTCTTCCATACTGACATTTGGTACACTCTGTGGACGGAGGTATGTTTCAGTCCCAAAAGGAAATGAGGCCTGAGACTCAAATTAGGGTTAGGGCTGGGGAGACTTGGCTTCCCAGGATGTAACCAGGGTTTTGGCGAAGCCTAGATTGGTAAAACAGACTGAGTAGGCCATCCGGAGTATAACATACTGCCAGTTAGTACACCATGTGGACAGGGAAATGTTTCAGTCGAAAGAAAAAATTAGGGTGAAGACCCAAGTTAGGGTTAGCGGTCAGGAGACATGGCTTCCCAGAATGGAAACAGGGTGTTGCTGAAGCCAAACATGGTGAAACAGACTGAGAGGGCCAAAGGAATTGTGTGCCTACTGTCTTTTAGTAGAACATGAGGATGGGGGGGTTGTTACATTTGCACAAGAAAATCAGGTTAAGTCTCAAGTTAGGGTTAGAGTTGGGGAGATGTGGCTTCCCAGGTTGGAAACGGGTCCTTGGTGAAGCCTAACTTGCTGAATCAGACTGAGTGGGGCATCAAGATGTCTTCCATACTTACATTTGTTCCCCTATGTGGATGGCAGTATGTTTCAGTCCAAAAACGAAATGCGGGTTGATACTCAAATTAGGGTTAGGGTTGGGGAGACTTGGCTTCCCAGGATGTAACCAGGGTTTTGGCGAAGCCTAGATTGGTAAAACAGACCGAGTAGGCCAACCGGAGTATAACATACTGCCAGTTAGTACACCATGTGGACAGGGAAATGTTTCAGTCCAAAGAGAAAATTAGGGTTAAGACCCAAGTTAGGGTTATCGGTCAGGAGTCATGGCTTCCCAGAATGGAAACAGGGTGTTGCTGAAGCCAAGCATGGTGAAACAGACTGAGAGGGCCAACGGAATTGTGTGCCTACTGTCTTTTAGTAGAACATGAGGATGGGGGTTTGTTACATTTGCACAAGAAAATCAGGTTAAGTCTCAAGTTTGGTTTGGGTTGGGGAGATGTGGCTTCCCTGGTTGGAATCGGGTCCTTGGTGAAGCCCAGCTTGCTGAATCAGACTGAGTGGGACATCAAGATGTCTTCCATACTGACATTTGGTACACTCTGTGGACCGCAGTATGTTTCAGTCCCAAAAGGAAATGAGGCCTGAGACTCAAATTAGGGTTAGGGCTGGGGAGACTTGGCTTCCCAGGATGTAACCAGGGTTTTGGCGAAGCCTAGATTGGTAAAACAGACTGAGTAGGCCATCCGGAGTATAACATACTGCCAGTTAGTACACCATGTGGACAGGGAAATGTTTCAGTCCAAAGAGAAAATTAGGGTTCAGACCCAAGTTAGGGTTAGCTGTCAGGAGACATAGCTTCCCGGAATGGAAACAGGGTGTTGCTGAAGCCAAGCATGGTGAAACAGACTGAGAGGGCCAACGGAATTGTGTGCCTACTGTCTTTTAGTACAACATGAGGATGGGGGTTTGTTACATTTGCACAAGAAAATCAGGTTAAGTCTCAAGTTAGGGTTGGGTTGGGGAGATGTGGCTTCCCAGGTTGGAAACGGGTCCTTGGTGAAGCTTAACTTGCTGAATCAGACTGAGTGGGGTATCAAGGTGTCTTCCATACTTACATTTGGTACACTCTGTGGACCGCAGTATGTTTCAGTCGCAAAAGGAAATGAGGCCTGAGACTCAAAGTAGGGTTAGGGTTGGGGAGACTTGGCTTCCCAGGATGTAACCAGGGTTTTGGCGAAGCCTAGATTGGTAAAACAGACTGAGTAGGCCTTCCGGAGTATAACATACTGCCAGTTAGTACACCATGTGGACAGGGAAATGTTTCAGTCCAAAGAAAAAATTAGGGTTAAGAAAAATTTAGGGTTATCGGTCAGGAGACATGCCTTCCCAGAATGGAAACAGGGTGTTGCTGAAGCCAAGCATGGTGAAACAGACTGAGAGGGCAAACGGAATTGTGTGCCTACTGTCTTTTAGTACAACATGAGGATGGGGGGTTGTTACATTTGCACAAGAAAATCAGGTTAAGTCTCAAGTTAGGGTTAGGGTTGGGGAGATGTGGCTTCCCTCGTTGGAATCGGGTCCTTGGTGAAGCCCAGCTTGCTGAATCAGACTGAGTGGGACATCAAGATGTCTTCCATACTGACATTTGGTACACTCTGTGGACGGAGGTATGTTTCAATCCCAAAAGGAAATGAGGCCTGAGACTCAAATTAGGGTTAGGGCTGGGGAGACTTGGCTTCCCAGGATGTAACCAGGGTTTTGGCGAAGCCTAGATTGGTAAAACAGACTGAGTAGGCCATCCGGAGTATAACATACTGCCAGTTAGTACACCATGTGGACAGGGAAATGTTTCAGTCGAAAGAAAAAATTAGGGTGAAGACCCAAGTTAGGGTTAGCGGTCAGGAGACATGGCTTCCCAGAATGGAAACAGGGTGTTGCTGAAGCCAAACATGGTGAAACAGACTGAGAGGGCCAAAGGAATTGTGTGCCGACTGTCTCTTAGTACAACATGAGGATGGGGGTTTGTTACATTTCAACAAGAAAATCAGGTTAAGTCTCAAGGTTGGGTTGGGTTGGGGAGATGTGGCTTCCCTGGTTGGAATCGGGTCCTTGGTGAAGCCCAGCTTGCTGAATCAGACTGAGTGGGACATCAAGATGTCTTCCATACTGACATTTGGTACACTCTGTGGACGGAGGTCTGTTTCAGTCCCAAAAGGAAATTAGGCCTGAGACTCAAATTAGGGTTAGGGTTGGGGAGACTTGGCTTCCCAGGATGTAACCAGGGTTTTGGCGAAGCCTAGATTGGTAAAACAGACTGAGTAGGCCATCCGGAGTATAACATACTGCCAGTTAGTACACCATGTGGACAGGGAAATGTTTCATTCCAAAGAGAAAATTAGGGTTAAGACCCAAGTTAGGGTTAGCTGTCAGGAGACAT
This sequence comes from Heloderma suspectum, assembly GCF_057233095.1. Classification (NCBI taxonomy): domain Eukaryota; kingdom Metazoa; phylum Chordata; class Lepidosauria; order Squamata; family Helodermatidae; genus Heloderma; species Heloderma suspectum. The sequence goes on from NC_139461.1 coordinate 150,883,304, forward strand.
GGCTTCCCAGAATGGAAACAGGGTGTTGCTGAAGCCAAGCATGGTGAAACAGACTGAGAGGGCAAAAGGAATTGTGTGCCTACTGTCTTTTAGTATAACATGAGGATGGGGGGTTGTTACAGTTCAACAAGAAAATCAGGTTAAGTCTCAAGTTAGGGTTAGGGTTGGGGAGATGTGGCTTCCCAGGTTGGAAACGGGTCCTTGGTGAAGCTTAACTTGCTGAATCAGACTGAGTGGGGCATCAAGATGGCTTCCATACTGACATTTGGTACACTCTGTGGACGGCAGTATGTTTCAGTCCAAAAACGAAAATTAGGGTTAAGACCCAAGTTAGGGTTATCGGTCAGGAGTCATGGCTTCCCAGAATGGAAACAGGGTGTTGCTGAAGCCAAGCATGGTGAAACAGACTGAGAGGGCCAACGGAATTGTGTGTCGACTGTCTTTTAGTACAACATGAGCATGGGGGTTTGTTACATTTCAACAAGAAAATCAGGTTAAGTCTCAAGGTTGGGTTGGATTGGGGAGATGTGGCTTCCCAGGTTGGAAATGGGTCCTTTGTGAAGCCTAGCTTGCTGAATCAGACTGAGTGGGGCATCAAGATGTCTTCCATACTTACATTTGGTACACTCTGTGGACCGCAGTATGTTTCAGTCCAAAAAGGAAATGAGGGTTGATACTCAAATTAGGGTTAGGGTTGGGGAGACTTGGCTTCCCAGGATGTAACCAGGGCTTTGGTGAAGCCTAGATTGGTAAAACAGACTGAGTAGGCCAACCGGAGTATAACATACTGCCAGTTAGTACACCATGTGGACAGGGAAATGTTTCAGTCCAAAGAGAAAATTAGGGTTAAGACCCAAGTTAGGGTTAGCTGTCAGGAGACATGGCTTCCCAGAATGGAAACAGGGTGTTGCTGAAGCCAAGCATGGTGAAACAGACTGAGAGGGCCAAAGGAATTGTGTGCCTACTGTCTTTTAGTAGAACATGAGGATGGGAGGTTGTTACATTTGCACAAGAATATCAGGTTAAGTCTCAAGTTAGGGTTAGGGTTGGGGAGATGTGGCTTCCCAGGTTGGAAACGGGTCCTTGGTGAAGCCTAACTTGCTGAATCAGACTGAGTGGGGCATCAAGATGTCTTCCATACTGACATTTGGTACACTCTGTGGACGGCGGTTTGTTTCAGTCCCAAAAGGAAATGAGGGTTGAGACTCAAATTAGGGTTAGGGTTGGGGAGACTTGGCTTCCCAGGATGTAACCAGGGTTTTGGCGAAGCCTAGATTGGTAAAACAGACTGAGTAGGCCAACCGGAGTATAACATACTGCCAGTTAGTACACCATGTGGACAGGGAAATGTTTCAGTCCAAAGAGAAAATTAGGGTTAAGACCCAAGTTAGGGTTATCGGTCAGGAGTCATGGCTTCCCAGAATGGAAACAGGGTGTTGCTGAAGCCAAGCATGGTGAAACAGACTGAGAGGGCCAACGGAATTGTGTGCCTACTGTCTTTTAGTAGAACATGAGGATGGGGGTTTGTTACATTTGCACAAGAAAATCAGGTTAAGTCTCAAGTTTGGTTTGGGTTGGGGAGATGTGGCTTCCCTGGTTGGAATCGGGTCCTTGGTGAAGCCCAGCTTGCTGAATCAGACTGAGTGGGACATCAAGATGTCTTCCATACTGACATTTGGTACACTCTGTGGACGGAGGTATGTTTCAGTCCCAAAAGGAAATGAGGCCTGAGACTCAAATTAGGGTTAGGGCTGGGGAGACTTGGCTTCCCAGGATGTAACCAGGGTTTTGGCGAAGCCTAGATTGGTAAAACAGACTGAGTAGGCCATCCGGAGTATAACATACTGCCAGTTAGTACACCATGTGGACAGGGAAATGTTTCAGTCGAAAGAAAAAATTAGGGTGAAGACCCAAGTTAGGGTTAGCGGTCAGGAGACTTGGCTTCCCAGAATGGAAACAGGGTGTTGCTGAAGCCAAACATGGTGAAACAGACTGAGAGGGCCAAAGGAATTGTATGCCTACTGTCTTTTAGTAGAACATGAGGATGGGGGGTTGTTACATTTGCACAAGAAAATCAGGTTAAGTCTCAAGTTAGGGTTAGGGTTGGGGAGATGTGGCTTCCCAGGTTGGAAACGGGTCCTTGGTGAAGCCTAGCTTGTTGAATCAGACTGAGTGGGACATCAAGATGTCTTCCATACTTACATTTGGTACACTCTGTGGACGGCAGTATGTTTCAGTCCAAAAAGGAAATGAGGGTTGAGACTCAAATTAGGGTTAGGGCTGGGGAGACTTGGCTTCCCAGGATGTAACCAGGGTTTTGGCGAAGCCTAGATTGGTAAAACAGACTGAGTAGGCCTTCCGGAGTATAACATACTGCCAGTTAGTACACCATGTGGACAGGGAAATGTTTCAGTCCAAAGAGAAAATTAGGGTTCAGACCCAAGTTAGGGTTAGCTGTCAGGAGACATGGCTTCCCGGAATGGAAACAGGGTGTTGCTGAAGCCAAGCATGGTGAAACAGACTGAGAGGGCCAACGGAATTGTGTGCCTACTGTCTTTTAGTACAACATGAGGATGGGGGTTTGTTACATTTGCACAAGAAAATCAGGTTAAGTCTCAAGTTAGGGTTGGGTTGGGGAGATGTGGCTTCCCAGGTTGGAAACGGGTCCTTGGTGAAGCTTAACTTGCTGAATCAGACTGAGTGGGGTATCAAGGTGTCTTCCATACTTACATTTGGTACACTCTGTGGACCGCAGTATGTTTCAGTCGCAAAAGGAAATGAGGCCTGAGACTCAAAGTAGGGTTAGGGTTGGGGAGACTTGGCTTCCCAGGATGTAACCAGGGTTTTGGCGAAGCCTAGATTGGTAAAACAGACTGAGTAGGCCTTCCGGAGTATAACATACTGCCAGTTAGTACACCATGTGGACAGGGAAATGTTTCAGTCCAAAGAAAAAATTAGGGTTAAGAAAAATTTAGGGTTATCGGTCAGGAGACATGCCTTCCCAGAATGGAAACAGGGTGTTGCTGAAGCCAAGCATGGTGAAACAGACTGAGAGGGCAAACGGAATTGTGTGCCTACTGTCTTTTAGTACAACATGAGGATGGGGGGTTGTTACATTTGCACAAGAAAATCAGGTTAAGTCTCAAGTGAGGGTTAGGGTTGGGGAGATGTGGCTTCCCAGGTTGGAAATGGGTCCTTGGTGAAGCTCAACTTGCTGAATCAGACTGAGTGGGGCATCAAGATGGCTTCCATACTGACATTTGGTGCACTCTGTGGACGGCAGTATGTTTCAGTCCAAAAAGGAAATGAGGGTTGAGACTCAAATTAGGGTTAGGGTTGGGGAGACTTGGCTTCCCAGGATGTAACCAGGGTTTTGGCGAAGTCTAGATTGGTAAAACAGACGGAAGGCCAACCGGAGTATAACATACTGCCAGTTAGTACACAATGTGGACAGGGAAATGTTTCATTCCAAAGAGAAAATTAGGGTTAAGACCCAAGTTAGGGTTAGCTGTCAGGAGACATGGCTTCCCAGAATGGAAACAGGGTGTTGCTGAAGCCAAGCATGGTGAAACAGACTGAGAGGGCCAAAGGAATTGTGTGCCTACTGTCTTTTAGTACAACATGAGGATGGGGGGTTGTTACAGTTCAACAAGAAAATCAGGTTAAGTCTCAAGTTAGTGTTAGGGTTGGGGAGATATGGCTTCCCAGGTTGGAAACGGGTCCTTGGTGAAGCTTAACTTGCTGAATCAGACTGAGTGGGGCATCAAGATGGCTTCCATACTGACATTTGGTACACTCTGTGGACGGCAGTATGTTTCAGTCCAAAAACGAAAATTAGGGTTAAGACCCAAGTTAGGGTTATCGGTCAGGAGTCATGGCTTCCCAGAATGGAAACAGGGTGTTGCTGAAGCCAAGCATGGTGAAACAGACTGAGAGGGCCAACGGAATTGTGTGTCGACTGTCTTTTAGTACAACATGAGGATGGGGGTTTGTTACATTTGCACAAGAAAATCAGGTTAAGTCTCAAGTTTGGTTTGGGTTGGGGAGATGTGGCTTCCCTGGTTGGAATCGGGTCCTTGGTGAAGCCCAGCTTGCTGAATCAGACTGAGTGGGACATCAAGATGTCTTCCATACTGACATTTGGTACACTCTGTGGACGGAGGTATGTTTCAGTCCCAAAAGGAAATGAGGCCTGAGACTCAAATTAGGGTTAGGGCTGGGGAGACTTGGCTTCCCAGGATGTAACCAGAGTTTTGGCGAAGCCTAGATTGGTAAAACAGACTGAGTAGGCCATCCGGAGTATAACATACTGCCAGTTAGTACACCATGTGGACAGGGAAATGTTTCAGTCGAAAGAAAAAATTAGGGTGAAGACCCAAGTTAGGGTTAGCGGTCAGGAGACATGGCTTCCCAGAATGGAAACAGGGTGTTGCTGAAGCCAAACATGGTGAAACAGACTGAGAGGGCCAAAGGAATTGTGTGCCTACTGTCTTTTAGTAGAACATGAGGATGGGGGGGTTGTTACATTTGCACAAGAAAATCAGGTTAAGTCTCAAGTTAGGGTTAGAGTTGGGGAGATGTGGCTTCCCAGGTTGGAAACGGGTCCTTGGTGAAGCCTAACTTGCTGAATCAGACTGAGTGGGGCATCAAGATGTCTTCCATACTTACATTTGTTCCCCTATGTGGATGGCAGTATGTTTCAGTCCAAAAACGAAATGCGGGTTGATACTCAAATTAGGGTTAGGGTTGGGGAGACTTGGCTTCCCAGGATGTAACCAGGGTTTTGGCGAAGCCTAGATTGGTAAAACAGACCGAGTAGGCCAACCGGAGTATAACATACTGCCAGTTAGTACACCATGTGGACAGGGAAATGTTTCAGTCCAAAGAGAAAATTAGGGTTAAGACCCAAGTTAGGGTTATCGGTCAGGAGTCATGGCTTCCCAGAATGGAAACAGGGTGTTGCTGAAGCCAAGCATGGTGAAACAGACTGAGAGGGCCAACGGAATTGTGTGCCTACTGTCTTTTAGTAGAACATGAGGATGGGGGTTTTTTACATTTGCACAAGAAAATCAGGTTAAGTCTCAAGTTTGGTTTGGGTTGGGGAGATGTGGCTTCCCTGGTTGGAATCGGGTCCTTGGTGAAGCCCAGCTTGCTGAATCAGACTGAGTGGGACATCAAGATGTCTTCCATACTGACATTTGGTACACTCTGTGGACGGAGGTATGTTTCAGTCCCAAAAGGAAATGAGGCCTGAGACTCAAATTAGGGTTAGGGCTGGGGAGACTTGGCTTCCCAGGATGTAACCAGGGTTTTGGCGAAGCCTAGATTGGTAAAACAGACTGAGTAGGCCATCCGGAGTATAACATACTGCCAGTTAGTACACCATGTGGACAGGGAAATGTTTCAGTCGAAAGAAAAAATTAGGGTGAAGACCCAAGTTAGGGTTAGCGGTCAGGAGACATGGCTTCCCAGAATGGAAACAGGGTGTTGCTGAAGCCAAACATGGTGAAACAGACTGAGAGGGCCAAAGGAATTGTGTGCCTACTGTCTTTTAGTAGAACATGAGGATGGGGGGTTGTTACATTTGCACAAGAAAATCAGGTTAAGTCTCAAGTTAGGGTTAGGGTTGGGGAGATGTGGCTTCCCAGGTTGGAAACGGGTCCTTGGTGAAGCTTAACTTGCTGAATCAGACTGAGTGGGGCATCAAGATGGCTTCCATACTGACATTTGGTACACTCTGTGGACGGCAGTATGTTTCAGTCCAAAAACGAAAATTAGGGTTAAGACCCAAGTTAGGGTTATCGGTCAGGAGTCATGGCTTCCCAGAATGGAAACAGGGTGTTGCTGAAGCCAAGCATGGTGAAACAGACTGAGAGGGCCAACGGAATTGTGTGTCGACTGTCTTTTAGTACAACATGAGCATGGGGGTTTGTTACATTTCAACAAGAAAATCAGGTTAAGTCTCAAGGTTGGGTTGGATTGGGGAGATGTGGCTTCCCAGGTTGGAAATGGGTCCTTTGTGAAGCCTAGCTTGCTGAATCAGACTGAGTGGGGCATCAAGATGTCTTCCATACTTACATTTGGTACACTCTGTGGACCGCAGTATGTTTCAGTCCAAAAAGGAAATGAGGGTTGATACTCAAATTAGGGTTAGGGTTGGGGAGACTTGGCTTCCCAGGATGTAACCAGGGCTTTGGTGAAGCCTAGATTGGTAAAACAGACTGAGTAGGCCAACCGGAGTATAACATACTGCCAGTTAGTACACCATGTGGACAGGGAAATGTTTCAGTCCAAAGAGAAAATTAGGGTTAAGACCCAAGTTAGGGTTAGCTGTCAGGAGACATGGCTTCCCAGAATGGAAACAGGGTGTTGCTGAAGCCAAGCATGGTGAAACAGACTGAGAGGGCCAAAGGAATTGTGTGCCTACTGTCTTTTAGTAGAACATGAGGATGGGAGGTTGTTACATTTGCACAAGAATATCAGGTTAAGTCTCAAGTTAGGGTTAGGGTTGGGGAGATGTGGCTTCCCAGGTTGGAAACGGGTCCTTGGTGAAGCCTAACTTGCTGAATCAGACTGAGTGGGGCATCAAGATGTCTTCCATACTGACATTTGGTACACTCTGTGGACGGCGGTTTGTTTCAGTCCCAAAAGGAAATGAGGGTTGAGACTCAAATTAGGGTTAGGGTTGGGGAGACTTGGCTTCCCAGGATGTAACCAGGGTTTTGGCGAAGCCTAGATTGGTAAAACAGACTGAGTAGGCCAACCGGAGTATAACATACTGCCAGTTAGTACACCATGTGGACAGGGAAATGTTTCAGTCCAAAGAGAAAATTAGGGTTAAGACCCAAGTTAGGGTTATCGGTCAGGAGTCATGGCTTCCCAGAATGGAAACAGGGTGTTGCTGAAGCCAAGCATGGTGAAACAGACTGAGAGGGCCAACGGAATTGTGTGCCTACTGTCTTTTAGTAGAACATGAGGATGGGGGTTTGTTACATTTGCACAAGAAAATCAGGTTAAGTCTCAAGTTTGGTTTGGGTTGGGGAGATGTGGCTTCCCTGGTTGGAATCGGGTCCTTGGTGAAGCCCAGCTTGCTGAATCAGACTGAGTGGGACATCAAGATGTCTTCCATACTGACATTTGGTACACTCTGTGGACGGAGGTATGTTTCAGTCCCAAAAGGAAATGAGGCCTGAGACTCAAATTAGGGTTAGGGCTGGGGAGACTTGGCTTCCCAGGATGTAACCAGGGTTTTGGCGAAGCCTAGATTGGTAAAACAGACTGAGTAGGCCATCCGGAGTATAACATACTGCCAGTTAGTACACCATGTGGACAGGGAAATGTTTCAGTCGAAAGAAAAAATTAGGGTGAAGACCCAAGTTAGGGTTAGCGGTCAGGAGACTTGGCTTCCCAGAATGGAAACAGGGTGTTGCTGAAGCCAAACATGGTGAAACAGACTGAGAGGGCCAAAGGAATTGTGTGCCTACTGTCTTTTAGTAGAACATGAGGATGGGGGGTTGTTACATTTGCACAAGAAAATCAGGTTAAGTCTCAAGTTAGGGTTAGGGTTGGGGAGATGTGGCTTCCCAGGTTGGAAACGGGTCCTTGGTGAAGCCTAGCTTGTTGAATCAGACTGAGTGGGACATCAAGATGTCTTCCATACTTACATTTGGTACACTCTGTGGACGGCAGTATGTTTCAGTCCAAAAAGGAAATGAGGGTTGAGACTCAAATTAGGGTTAGGGCTGGGGAGACTTGGCTTCCCAGGATGTAACCAGGGTTTTGGCGAAGCCTAGATTGGTAAAACAGACTGAGTAGGCCTTCCGGAGTATAACATACTGCCAGTTAGTACACCATGTGGACAGGGAAATGTTTCAGTCCAAAGAGAAAATTAGGGTTCAGACCCAAGTTAGGGTTAGCTGTCAGGAGACATGGCTTCCCGGAATGGAAACAGGGTGTTGCTGAAGCCAAGCATGGTGAAACAGACTGAGAGGGCCAACGGAATTGTGTGCCTACTGTCTTTTAGTACAACATGAGGATGGGGGTTTGTTACATTTGCACAAGAAAATCAGGTTAAGTCTCAAGTTAGGGTTGGGTTGGGGAGATGTGGCTTCCCAGGTTGGAAACGGGTCCTTGGTGAAGCTTAACTTGCTGAATCAGACTGAGTGGGGTATCAAGGTGTCTTCCATACTTACATTTGGTACACTCTGTGGACCGCAGTATGTTTCAGTCGCAAAAGGAAATGAGGCCTGAGACTCAAAGTAGGGTTAGGGTTGGGGAGACTTGGCTTCCCAGGATGTAACCAGGGTTTTGGCGAAGCCTAGATTGGTAAAACAGACTGAGTAGGCCTTCCGGAGTATAACATACTGCCAGTTAGTACACCATGTGGACAGGGAAATGTTTCAGTCCAAAGAAAAAATTAGGGTTAAGAAAAATTTAGGGTTATCGGTCAGGAGACATGCCTTCCCAGAATGGAAACAGGGTGTTGCTGAAGCCAAGCATGGTGAAACAGACTGAGAGGGCAAACGGAATTGTGTGCCTACTGTCTTTTAGTACAACATGAGGATGGGGGGTTGTTACATTTGCACAAGAAAATCAGGTTAAGTCTCAAGTTAGGGTTAGGGTTGGGGAAATGTGGCTTCCCAGGTTGGAAATGGGTCCTTGGTGAAGCTCAACTTGCTGAATCAGACTGAGTGGGGCATCAAGATGGCTTCCATACTGACATTTGGTGCACTCTGTGGACGGCAGTATGTTTCAGTCCAAAAAGGAAATGAGGGTTGAGACTCAAATTAGGGTTAGGGTTGGGGAGACTTGGCTTCCCAGGATGTAACCAGGGTTTTGGCGAAGTCTAGATTGGTAAAACAGACGGAAGGCCAACCGGAGTATAACATACTGCCAGTTAGTACACAATGTGGACAGGGAAATGTTTCATTCCAAAGAGAAAATTAGGGTTAAGACCCAAGTTAGGGTTAGCTGTCAGGAGACATGGCTTCCCAGAATGGAAACAGGGTGTTGCTGAAGCCAAGCATGGTGAAACAGACTGAGAGGGCCAAAGGAATTGTGTGCCTACTGTCTTTTAGTACAACATGAGGATGGGGGGTTGTTACAGTTCAACAAGAAAATCAGGTTAAGTCTCAAGTTAGTGTTAGGGTTGGGGAGATATGGCTTCCCAGGTTGGAAACGGGTCCTTGGTGAAGCTTAACTTGCTGAATCAGACTGAGTGGGGCATCAAGATGGCTTCCATACTGACATTTGGTACACTCTGTGGACGGCAGTATGTTTCAGTCCAAAAACGAAAATTAGGGTTAAGACCCAAGTTAGGGTTATCGGTCAGGAGTCATGGCTTCCCAGAATGGAAACAGGGTGTTGCTGAAGCCAAGCATGGTGAAACAGACTGAGAGGGCCAACGGAATTGTGTGTCGACTGTCTTTTAGTACAACATGAGGATGGGGGTTTGTTACATTTGCACAAGAAAATCAGGTTAAATCTCAAGTTTGGTTTGGGTTGGGGAGATGTGGCTTCCCTGGTTGGAATCGGGTCCTTGGTGAAGCCCAGCTTGCTGAATCAGACTGAGTGGGACATCAAGATGTCTTCCATACTGACATTTGGTACACTCTGTGGACGGAGGTATGTTTCAGTCCCAAAAGGAAATGAGGCCTGAGACTCAAATTAGGGTTAGGGCTGGGGAGACTTGGCTTCCCAGGATGTAACCAGAGTTTTGGCGAAGCCTAGATTGGTAAAACAGACTGAGTAGGCCATCCGGAGTATAACATACTGCCAGTTAGTACACCATGTGGACAGGGAAATGTTTCAGTCGAAAGAAAAAATTAGGGTGAAGACCCAAGTTAGGGTTAGCGGTCAGGAGACATGGCTTCCCAGAATGGAAACAGGGTGTTGCTGAAGCCAAACATGGTGAAACAGACTGAGAGGGCCAAAGGAATTGTGTGCCTACTGTCTTTTAGTAGAACATGAGGATGGGGGGGTTGTTACATTTGCACAAGAAAATCAGGTTAAGTCTCAAGTTAGGGTTAGAGTTGGGGAGATGTGGCTTCCCAGGTTGGAAACGGGTCCTTGGTGAAGCCTAACTTGCTGAATCAGACTGAGTGGGGCATCAAGATGTCTTCCATACTTACATTTGTTCCCCTATGTGGATGGCAGTATGTTTCAGTCCAAAAACGAAATGCGGGTTGATACTCAAATTAGGGTTAGGGTTGGGGAGACTTGGCTTCCCAGGATGTAACCAGGGTTTTGGCGAAGCCTAGATTGGTAAAACAGACCGAGTAGGCCAACCGGAGTATAACATACTGCCAGTTAGTACACCATGTGGACAGGGAAATGTTTCAGTCCAAAGAGAAAATTAGGGTTAAGACCCAAGTTAGGGTTATCGGTCAGGAGTCATGGCTTCCCAGAATGGAAACAGGGTGTTGCTGAAGCCAAGCATGGTGAAACAGACTGAGAGGGCCAACGGAATTGTGTGCCTACTGTCTTTTAGTAGAACATGAGGATGGGGGTTTTTTACATTTGCACAAGAAAATCAGGTTAAGTCTCAAGTTTGGTTTGGGTTGGGGAGATGTGGCTTCCCTGGTTGGAATCGGGTCCTTGGTGAAGCCCAGCTTGCTGAATCAGACTGAGTGGGACATCAAGATGTCTTCCATACTGACATTTGGTACACTCTGTGGACGGAGGTATGTTTCAGTCCCAAAAGGAAATGAGGCCTGAGACTCAAAGTAGGGTTAGGGCTGGGGAGACTTGGCTTCCCAGGATGTAACCAGGGTTTTGGCGAAGCCTAGATTGGTAAAACAGACTGAGTAGGCCATCCGGAGTATAACATACTGCCAGTTAGTACACCATGTGGACAGGGAAATGTTTCAGTCGAAAGAAAAAATTAGGGTGAAGACCCAAGTTAGGGTTAGCGGTCAGGAGACATGGCTTCCCAGAATGGAAACAGGGTGTTGCTGAAGCCAAACATGGTGAAACAGACTGAGAGGGCCAAAGGAATTGTGTGCCTACTGTCTTTTAGTAGAACATGAGGATGGGGGGTTGTTACATTTGCACAAGAAAATCAGGTTAAGTCTCAAGTTAGGGTTAGGGTTGGGGAGATGTGGCTTCCCAGGTTGGAAACGGGTCCTTGGTGAAGCCTAGCTTGTTGAATCAGACTGAGTGGGACATCAAGATGTCTTCCATACTTACATTTGGTACACTCTGTGGACGGCAGTATGTTTCAGTCCAAAAAGGAAATGAGGGTTGAGACTCAAATTAGGGTTAGGGCTGGGGAGACTTGGCTTCCCAGGATGTAACCAGGGTTTTGGCGAAGCCTAGATTGGTAAAACAGACTGAGTAGGCCATCCGGAGTATAACATACTGCCAGTTAGTACACCATGTGGACAGGGAAATGTTTCAGTCCAAAGAGAAAATTAGGGTTCAGACCCAAGTTAGGGTTAGCTGTCAGGAGACATGGCTTCCCGGAATGGAAACAGGGTGTTGCTGAAGCCAAGCATGGTGAAACAGACTGAGAGGGCCAACGGAATTGTGTGCCTACTGTCTTTTAGTACAACATGAGGATGGGGGGTTGTTACATTTGCACAAGAAAATCAGGTTAAGTCTCAAGTTAGGGTTAGGGTTGGGGAGATGTGGCTTCCCAGGTTGGAAACGGGTCCTTGGTGAAGCTTAACTTGCTGAATCAGACTGAGTGGGGTATCAAGGTGTCTTCCATACTTACATTTGGTACACTCTGTGGACCGCAGTATGTTTCAGTCGCAAAAGGAAATGAGGCCTGAGACTCAAAGTAGGGTTAGGGTTGGGGAGACTTGGCTTCCCAGGATGTAACCAGGGTTTTGGCGAAGCCTAGATTGGTAAAACACACTGAGTAGACTTTCCGGAGTATAACATACTGCCAGTTAGTACACCATGTGGACAGGGAAATGTTTCAGTCCAAAGAAAAAATTAGGGTGAAGACCCAAGTTAGGGTTAGCGGTCAGGAGACATGGCTTCCCAGAATGGAAACAGGGTGTTGCTGAAGCCAAACATGGTGAAACAGACTGAGAGGGCCAAAGGAATTGTGTGCCGACTGTCTCTTAGTACAACATGAGGATGGGGGTTTGTTACATTTCAACAAGAAAATCAGGTTAAGTCTCAAGGTTGGGTTGGGTTGGGGAGATGTGGCTTCCCTGGTTGGAATCGGGTCCTTGGTGAAGCCCAGCTTGCTGAATCAGACTGAGTGGGACATCAAGATGTCTTCCATACTGACATTTGGTACACTCTGTGGACGGAGGTCTGTTTCAGTCCCAAAAGGAAATTAGGCCTGAGACTCAAATTAGGGTTAGGGTTGGGGAGACTTGGCTTCCCAGGATGTAACCAGGGTTTTGGCGAAGCCTAGATTGGTAAAACAGACTGAGTAGGCCATCCGGAGTATAACATACTGCCAGTTAGTACACCATGTGGACAGGGAAATGTTTCAGTCCAAAGAGAAAATTAGGGTTAAGACCCAAGTTAGGGTTAGCTGTCAGGAGACATGGCTTCCCAGAATGGAAACAGGGTGTTGCTGAAGCCAAGCATGGTGAAACAGACTGAGAGGGCCAAAGGAATTGTGTGCCTACTGTCTTTTAGTATAACATGAGGATGGGGGGTTGTTACAGTTCAACAAGAAAATCAGGTTAAGTCTCAAGTTAGGGTTAGGGTTGGGGAGGTGTGGCTTCCCAGGTTGGAATCGGGTCCTTGGTGAAGCTTAACTTGCTGAATCAGACTGAGTGGGGCATCAAGATGGCTTCCATACTGACATTTGGTACACTCTGTGGACGGCAGTATGTTTCAGTCCAAAAACGAAAATTAGGGTTAAGACCCAAGTTAGGGTTATCGGTCAGGAGTCATGGCTTCCCAGAATGGAAACAGGGTGTTGCTGAAGCCAAGCATGGTGAAACAGACTGAGAGGGCCAACGGAATTGTGTGTCGACTGTCTTTTAGTACAACATGAGGATGGGGGTTTGTTACATTTCAACAAGAAAATCAGGTTAAGTCTCAAGGTTGGGTTGGATTGGGGAGATGTGGCTTCCCAGGTTGGAAATGGGTCCTTTGTGAAGCCTAGCTTGCTGAATCAGACTGAGTGGGGCATCAAGATGTCTTCCATACTTACATTTGGTACACTCTGTGGACCGCAGTATGTTTCAGTCCAAAAAGGAAATGAGGGTTGATACTCAAATTAGGGTTAGGGTTGGGGAGACTTGGCTTCCCAGGATGTAACCAGGGCTTTGGTGAAGCCTAGATTGGTAAAACAGACTGAGTAGGCCAACCGGAGTATAACATACTGCCAGTTAGTACACCATGTGGACAGGGAAATGTTTCAGTCCAAAGAGAAAATTAGGGTTAAGACCCAAGTTAGGGTTAGCTGTCAGGAGACATGGCTTCCCAGAATGGAAACAGGGTGTTGCTGAAGCCAAGCATGGTGAAACAGACTGAGAGGGCCAAAGGAATTGTGTGCCTACTGTCTTTTAGTAGAACATGAGGATGGGAGGTTGTTACATTTGCACAAGAATATCAGGTTAAGTCTCAAGTTAGGGTTAGGGTTGGGGAGATGTGGCTTCCCAGGTTGGAAACGGGTCCTTGGTGAAGCCTAACTTGCTGAATCAGACTGAGTGGGGCATCAAGATGTCTTCCATACTGACATTTGGTACACTCTGTGGACGGCGGTTTGTTTCAGTCCCAAAAGGAAATGAGGGTTGAGACTCAAATTAGGGTTAGGGCTGGGGAGACTTGGCTTCCCAGGATGTAACCAGGGTTTTGGCGAAGCCTAGATTGGTAAAACAGACTGAGTAGGCCTTCCGGAGTATAACATACTGCCAGTTAGTACACCATGTGGACAGGGAAATGTTTCAGTCCAAAGAGAAAATTAGGGTTCAGACCCAAGTTAGGGTTAGCTGTCAGGAGACATGGCTTCCCGGAATGGAAACAGGGTGTTGCTGAAGCCAAGCATGGTGAAACAGACTGAGAGGGCCAACGGAATTGTGTGCCTACTGTCTTTTAGTACAACATGAGGATGGGGGTTTGTTACATTTGCACAAGAAAATCAGGTTAAGTCTCAAGTTAGGGTTGGGTTGGGGAGATGTGGCTTCCCAGGTTGGAAACGGGTCCTTGGTGAAGCTTAACTTGCTGAATCAGACTGAGTGGGGTATCAAGGTGTCTTCCATACTTACATTTGGTACACTCTGTGGACCGCAGTATGTTTCAGTCGCAAAAGGAAATGAGGCCTGAGACTCAAAGTAGGGTTAGGGTTGGGGAGACTTGGCTTCCCAGGATGTAACCAGGGTTTTGGCGAAGCCTAGATTGGTAAAACAGACTGAGTAGGCCTTCCGGAGTATAACATACTGCCAGTTAGTACACCATGTGGACAGGGAAATGTTTCAGTCCAAAGAAAAAATTAGGGTTAAGAAAAATTTAGGGTTATCGGTCAGGAGACATGCCTTCCCAGAATGGAAACAGGGTGTTGCTGAAGCCAAGCATGGTGAAACAGACTGAGAGGGCAAACGGAATTGTGTGCCTACTGTCTTTTAGTACAACATGAGGATGGGGGGTTGTTACATTTGCACAAGAAAATCAGGTTAAGTCTCAAGTTAGGGTTAGGGTTGGGGAGATGTGGCTTCCCAGGTTGGAAATGGGTCCTTGGTGAAGCTCAACTTGCTGAATCAGACTGAGTGGGGCATCAAGATGGCTTCCATACTGACATTTGGTGCACTCTGTGGACGGCAGTATGTTTCAGTCCAAAAAGGAAATGAGGGTTGAGACTCAAATTAGGGTTAGGGTTGGGGAGACTTGGCTTCCCAGGATGTAACCAGGGTTTTGGCGAAGTCTAGATTGGTAAAACAGACGGAAGGCCAACCGGAGTATAACATACTGCCAGTTAGTACACAATGTGGACAGGGAAATGTTTCATTCCAAAGAGAAAATTAGGGTTAAGACCCAAGTTAGGGTTAGCTGTCAGGAGACATGGCTTCCCAGAATGGAAACAGGGTGTTGCTGAAGCCAAGCATGGTGAAACAGACTGAGAGGGCCAAAGGAATTGTGTGCCTACTGTCTTTTAGTACAACATGAGGATGGGGGGTTGTTACAGTTCAACAAGAAAATCAGGTTAAGTCTCAAGTTAGTGTTAGGGTTGGGGAGATATGGCTTCCCAGGTTGGAAACGGGTCCTTGGTGAAGCTTAACTTGCTGAATCAGACTGAGTGGGGCATCAAGATGGCTTCCATACTGACATTTGGTACACTCTGTGGACGGCAGTATGTTTCAGTCCAAAAACGAAAATTAGGGTTAAGACCCAAGTTAGGGTTATCGGTCAGGAGTCATGGCTTCCCAGAATGGAAACAGGGTGTTGCTGAAGCCAAGCATGGTGAAACAGACTGAGAGGGCCAACGGAATTGTGTGTCGACTGTCTTTTAGTACAACATGAGGATGGGGGTTTGTTACATTTGCACAAGAAAATCAGGTTAAGTCTCAAGTTTGGTTTGGGTTGGGGAGATGTGGCTTCCCTGGTTGGAATCGGGTCCTTGGTGAAGCCCAGCTTGCTGAATCAGACTGAGTGGGACATCAAGATGTCTTCCATACTGACATTTGGTACACTCTGTGGACGGAGGTATGTTTCAGTCCCAAAAGGAAATGAGGCCTGAGACTCAAATTAGGGTTAGGGCTGGGGAGACTTGGCTTCCCAGGATGTAACCAGAGTTTTGGCGAAGCCTAGATTGGTAAAACAGACTGAGTAGGCCATCCGGAGTATAACATACTGCCAGTTAGTACACCATGTGGACAGGGAAATGTTTCAGTCGAAAGAAAAAATTAGGGTGAAGACCCAAGTTAGGGTTAGCGGTCAGGAGACATGGCTTCCCAGAATGGAAACAGGGTGTTGCTGAAGCCAAACATGGTGAAACAGACTGAGAGGGCCAAAGGAATTGTGTGCCTACTGTCTTTTAGTAGAACATGAGGATGGGGGGGTTGTTACATTTGCACAAGAAAATCAGGTTAAGTCTCAAGTTAGGGTTAGAGTTGGGGAGATGTGGCTTCCCAGGTTGGAAACGGGTCCTTGGTGAAGCCTAACTTGCTGAATCAGACTGAGTGGGGCATCAAGATGTCTTCCATACTTACATTTGTTCCCCTATGTGGATGGCAGTATGTTTCAGTCCAAAAACGAAATGCGGGTTGATACTCAAATTAGGGTTAGGGTTGGGGAGACTTGGCTTCCCAGGATGTAACCAGGGTTTTGGCGAAGCCTAGATTGGTAAAACAGACCGAGTAGGCCAACCGGAGTATAACATACTGCCAGTTAGTACACCATGTGGACAGGGAAATGTTTCAGTCCAAAGAGAAAATTAGGGTTAAGACCCAAGTTAGGGTTATCGGTCAGGAGTCATGGCTTCCCAGAATGGAAACAGGGTGTTGCTGAAGCCAAGCATGGTGAAACAGACTGAGAGGGCCAACGGAATTGTGTGCCTACTGTCTTTTAGTAGAACATGAGGATGGGGGTTTTTTACATTTGCACAAGAAAATCAGGTTAAGTCTCAAGTTTGGTTTGGGTTGGGGAGATGTGGCTTCCCTGGTTGGAATCGGGTCCTTGGTGAAGCCCAGCTTGCTGAATCAGACTGAGTGGGACATCAAGATGTCTTCCATACTGACATTTGGTACACTCTGTGGACGGAGGTATGTTTCAGTCCCAAAAGGAAATGAGGCCTGAGACTCAAAGTAGGGTTAGGGCTGGGGAGACTTGGCTTCCCAGGATGTAACCAGGGTTTTGGCGAAGCCTAGATTGGTAAAACAGACTGAGTAGGCCATCCGGAGTATAACATACTGCCAGTTAGTACACCATGTGGACAGGGAAATGTTTCAGTCGAAAGAAAAAATTAGGGTGAAGACCCAAGTTAGGGTTAGCGGTCAGGAGACATGGCTTCCCAGAATGGAAACAGGGTGTTGCTGAAGCCAAACATGGTGAAACAGACTGAGAGGGCCAAAGGAATTGTGTGCCTACTGTCTTTTAGTAGAACATGAGGATGGGGGGTTGTTACATTTGCACAAGAAAATCAGGTTAAGTCTCAAGTTAGGGTTAGGGTTGGGGAGATGTGGCTTCCCAGGTTGGAAACGGGTCCTTGGTGAAGCCTAGCTTGTTGAATCAGACTGAGTGGGACATCAAGATGTCTTCCATACTTACATTTGGTACACTCTGTGGACGGCAGTATGTTTCAGTCCAAAAAGGAAATGAGGGTTGAGACTCAAATTAGGGTTAGGGCTGGGGAGACTTGGCTTCCCAGGATGTAACCAGGGTTTTGGCGAAGCCTAGATTGGTAAAACAGACTGAGTAGGCCATCCGGAGTATAACATACTGCCAGTTAGTACACCATGTGGACAGGGAAATGTTTCAGTCCAAAGAGAAAATTAGGGTTCAGACCCAAGTTAGGGTTAGCTGTCAGGAGACATGGCTTCCCGGAATGGAAACAGGGTGTTGCTGAAGCCAAGCATGGTGAAACAGACTGAGAGGGCCAACGGAATTGTGTGCCTACTGTCTTTTAGTACAACATGAGGATGGGGGTTTGTTACATTTGCACAAGAAAATCAGGTTAAGTCTCAAGTTAGGGTTAGGGTTGGGGAGATGTGGCTTCCCAGGTTGGAAACGGGTCCTTGGTGAAGCTTAACTTGCTGAATCAGACTGAGTGGGGTATCAAGGTGTCTTCCATACTTACATTTGGTACACTCTGTGGACCGCAGTATGTTTCAGTCGCAAAAGGAAATGAGGCCTGAGACTCAAAGTAGGGTTAGGGTTGGGGAGACTTGGCTTCCCAGGATGTAACCAGGGTTTTGGCGAAGCCTAGATTGGTAAAACACACTGAGTAGACCTTCCGGAGTATAACATACTGCCAGTTAGTACACCATGTGGACAGGGAAATGTTTCAGTCCAAAGAAAAAATTAGGGTGAAGACCCAAGTTAGGGTTAGCGGTCAGGAGACATGGCTTCCCAGAATGGAAACAGGGTGTTGCTGAAGCCAAACATGGTGAAACAGACTGAGAGGGCCAAAGGAATTGTGTGCCGACTGTCTCTTAGTACAACATGAGGATGGGGGTTTGTTACATTTCAACAAGAAAATCAGGTTAAGTCTCAAGGTTGGGTTGGGTTGGGGAGATGTGGCTTCCCTGGTTGGAATCGGGTCCTTGGTGAAGCCCAGCTTGCTGAATCAGACTGAGTGGGACATCAAGATGTCTTCCATACTGACATTTGGTACACTCTGTGGACGGAGGTCTGTTTCAGTCGCAAAAGGAAATGAGGCCTGAGACTCAAATTAGGGTTAGGGTTGGGGAGACTTGGCTTCCCAGGATGTAACCAGGGTTTTGGCGAAGCCTAGATTGGTAAAACAGACTGAGTAGGCCATCCGGAGTATAACATACTGCCAGTTAGTACACCATGTGGACAGGGAAATGTTTCAGTCCAAAGAGAAAATTAGGGTTAAGACCCAAGTTAGGGTTAGCTGTCAGGAGACATGGCTTCCCAGAATGGAAACAGGGTGTTGCTGAAGCCAAGCATGGTGAAACAGACTGAGAGGGCCAAAGGAATTGTGTGCCTACTGTCTTTTAGTATAACATGAGGATGGGGGGTTGTTACAGTTCAACAAGAAAATCAGGTTAAGTCTCAAGTTAGGGTTAGGGTTGGGGAGGTGTGGCTTCCCAGGTTGGAATCGGGTCCTTGGTGAAGCTTAACTTGCTGAATCAGACTGAGTGGGGCATCAAGATGGCTTCCATACTGACATTTGGTACACTCTGTGGACGGCAGTATGTTTCAGTCCAAAAACGAAAATTAGGGTTAAGACCCAAGTTAGGGTTATCGGTCAGGAGTCATGGCTTCCCAGAATGGAAACAGGGTGTTGCTGAAGCCAAGCATGGTGAAACAGACTGAGAGGGCCAACGGAATTGTGTGCCTACTGTCTTTTAGTAGAACATGAGGATGGGAGGTTGTTACATTTGCACAAGAATATCAGGTTAAGTCTCAAGTTAGGGTTAGGGTTGGGGAGATGTGGCTTCCCAGGTTGGAAACGGGTCCTTGGTGAAGCCTAACTTGCTGAATCAGACTGAGTGGGGCATCAAGATGTCTTCCATACTGACATTTGGTACACTCTGTGGACGGCGGTTTGTTTCAGTCCCAAAAGGAAATGAGGGTTGAGACTCAAATTAGGGTTAGGGTTGGGGAGACTTGGCTTCCCAGGATGTAACCAGGGTTTTGGCGAAGCCTAGATTGGTAAAACAGACTGAGTAGGCCAACCGGAGTATAACATACTGCCAGTTAGTACACCATGTGGACAGGGAAATGTTTCAGTCCAAAGAGAAAATTAGGGTTAAGACCCAAGTTAGGGTTATCGGTCAGGAGTCATGGCTTCCCAGAATGGAAACAGGGTGTTGCTGAAGCCAAGCATGGTGAAACAGACTGAGAGGGCCAACGGAATTGTGTGCCTACTGTCTTTTAGTAGAACATGAGGATGGGGGTTTGTTACATTTGCACAAGAAAATCAGGTTAAGTCTCAAGTTTGGTTTGGGTTGGGGAGATGTGGCTTCCCTGGTTGGAATCGGGTCCTTGGTGAAGCCCAGCTTGCTGAATCAGACTGAGTGGGACATCAAGATGTCTTCCATACTGACATTTGGTACACTCTGTGGACGGAGGTATGTTTCAGTCCCAAAAGGAAATGAGGCCTGAGACTCAAATTAGGGTTAGGGCTGGGGAGACTTGGCTTCCCAGGATGTAACCAGGGTTTTGGCGAAGCCTAGATTGGTAAAACAGACTGAGTAGGCCATCCGGAGTATAACATACTGCCAGTTAGTACACCATGTGGACAGGGAAATGTTTCAGTCGAAAGAAAAAATTAGGGTGAAGACCCAAGTGAGGGTTATCGGTCAGGAGACATGGCTTCCCAGAATGGAAACAGGGTGTTGCTGAAGCCAAACATGGTGAAACAGACTGAGAGGGCCAAAGGAATTGTGTGCCTACTGTCTTTTAGTAGAACATGAGGATGGGGGGTTGTTACATTTGCACAAGAAAATCAGGTTAAGTCTCAAGTTAGGGTTAGGGTTGGGGAGATGTGGCTTCCCAGGTTGGAAACGGGTCCTTGGTGAAGCCTAGCTTGTTGAATCAGACTGAGTGGGACATCAAGATGTCTTCCATACTTACATTTGGTACACTCTGTGGACGGCAGTATGTTTCAGTCCAAAAAGGAAATGAGGGTTGAGACTCAAATTAGGGTTAGGGCTGGGGAGACTTGGCTTCCCAGGATGTAACCAGGGTTTTGGCGAAGCCTAGATTGGTAAAACAGACTGAGTAGGCCATCCGGAGTATAACATACTGCAAGTTAGTACACCATGTGGACAGGGAAATGTTTCAGTCCAAAGAGAAAATTAGGGTTCAGACCCAAGTTAGGGTTAGCTGTCAGGAGACATGGCTTCCCGGAATGGAAACAGGGTGTTGCTGAAGCCAAGCATGGTGAAACAGACTGAGAGGGCCAACGGAATTGTGTGCCTACTGTCTTTTAGTACAACATGAGGATGGGGGTTTGTTACATTTGCACAAGAAAATCAGGTTAAGTCTCAAGTTAGGGTTGGGTTGGGGAGATGTGGCTTCCCAGGTTGGAAACGGGTCCTTGGTGAAGCTTAACTTGCTGAATCAGACTGAGTGGGGTATCAAGGTGTCTTCCATACTTACATTTGGTACACTCTGTGGACCGCAGTATGTTTCAGTCGCAAAAGGAAATGAGGCCTGAGACTCAAAGTAGGGTTAGGGTTGGGGAGACTTGGCTTCCCAGGATGTAACCAGGGTTTTGGCGAAGCCTAGATTGGTAAAACAGACTGAGTAGGCCTTCCGGAGTATAACATACTGCCAGTTAGTACACCATGTGGACAGGGAAATGTTTCAGTCCAAAGAAAAAATTAGGGTTAAGAAAAATTTAGGGTTATCGGTCAGGAGACATGCCTTCCCAGAATGGAAACAGGGTGTTGCTGAAGCCAAGCATGGTGAAACAGACTGAGAGGGCAAACGGAATTGTGTGCCTACTGTCTTTTAGTACAACATGAGGATGGGGGGTTGTTACATTTGCACAAGAAAATCAGGTTAAGACTCAAGTTAGGGTTAGGGTTGGGGAGATGTGGCTTCCCAGGTTGGAAATGGGTCCTTGGTGAAGCTCAACTTGCTGAATCAGACTGAGTGGGGCATCAAGATGGCTTCCATACTGACATTTGGTGCACTCTGTGGACGGCAGTATGTTTCAGTCCAAAAAGGAAATGAGGGTTGAGACTCAAATTAGGGTTAGGGTTGGGGAGACTTGGCTTCCCAGGATGTAACCAGGGTTTTGGCGAAGTCTAGATTGGTAAAACAGACGGAAGGCCAACCGGAGTATAACATACTGCCAGTTAGTACACAATGTGGACAGGGAAATGTTTCATTCCAAAGAGAAAATTAGGGTTAAGACCCAAGTTAGGGTTAGCTGTCAGGAGACATGGCTTCCCAGAATGGAAACAGGGTGTTGCTGAAGCCAAGCATGGTGAAACAGACTGAGAGGGCCAAAGGAATTGTGTGCCTACTGTCTTTTAGTACAACATGAGGATGGGGGGTTGTTACAGTTCAACAAGAAAATCAGGTTAAGTCTCAAGTTAGTGTTAGGGTTGGGGAGATATGGCTTCCCAGGTAGGAAACGGGTCCTTGGTGAAGCTTAACTTGCTGAATCAGACTGAGTGGGGCATCAAGATGGCTTCCATACTGACATTTGGTACACTCTGTGGACGGCAGTATGTTTCAGTCCAAAAACGAAAATTAGGGTTAAGACCCAAGTTAGGGTTATCGGTCAGGAGTCATGGCTTCCCAGAATGGAAACAGGGTGTTGCTGAAGCCAAGCATGGTGAAACAGACTGAGAGGGCCAACGGAATTGTGTGTCGACTGTCTTTTAGTACAACATGAGGATGGGGGTTTGTTACATTTGCACAAGAAAATCAGGTTAAGTCTCAAGTTTGGTTTGGGTTGGGGAGATGTGGCTTCCCTGGTTGGAATCGGGTCCTTGGTGAAGCCCAGCTTGCTGAATCAGACTGAGTGGGACATCAAGATGTCTTCCATACTGACATTTGGTACACTCTGTGGACGGAGGTATGTTTCAGTCCCAAAAGGAAATGAGGCCTGAGACTCAAATTAGGGTTAGGGCTGGGGAGACTTGGCTTCCCAGGATGTAACCAGGGTTTTGGCGAAGCCTAGATTGGTAAAACAGACTGAGTAGGCCATCCGGAGTATAACATACTGCCAGTTAGTACACCATGTGGACAGGGAAATGTTTCAGTCGAAAGAAAAAATTAGGGTGAAGACCCAAGTTAGGGTTAGCGGTCAGGAGACATGGCTTCCCAGAATGGAAACAGGGTGTTGCTGAAGCCAAACATGGTGAAACAGACTGAGAGGGCCAAAGGAATTGTGTGCCTACTGTCTTTTAGTAGAACATGAGGATGGGGGGTTGTTACATTTGCACAAGAAAATCAGGTTAAGTCTCAAGTTAGGGTTAGAGTTGGGGAGATGTGGCTTCCCAGGTTGGAAACGGGTCCTTGGTGAAGCCTAACTTGCTGAATCAGACTGAGTGGGGCATCAAGATGTCTTCCATACTTACATTTGTTCCCCTATGTGGATGGCAGTATGTTTCAGTCCAAAAACGAAATGCGGGTTGATACTCAAATTAGGGTTAGGGTTGGGGAGACTTGGCTTCCCAGGATGTAACCAGGGTTTTGGCGAAGCCTAGATTGGTAAAACAGACCGAGTAGGCCAACCGGAGTATAACATACTGCCAGTTAGTACACCATGTGGACAGGGAAATGTTTCAGTCCAAAGAGAAAATTAGGGTTAAGACCCAAGTTAGGGTTATCGGTCAGGAGTCATGGCTTCCCAGAATGGAAACAGGGTGTTGCTGAAGCCAAGCATGGTGAAACAGACTGAGAGGGCCAACGGAATTGTGTGCCTACTGTCTTTTAGTAGAACATGAGGATGGGGGTTTGTTACATTTGCACAAGAAAATCAGGTTAAGTCTCAAGTTTGGTTTGGGTTGGGGAGATGTGGCTTCCCTGGTTGGAATCGGGTCCTTGGTGAAGCCCAGCTTGCTGAATCAGACTGAGTGGGACATCAAGATGTCTTCCATACTGACATTTGGTACACTCTGTGGACGGCAGTATGTTTCAGTCCCAAAAGGAAATGAGGCCTGAGACTCAAATTAGGGTTAGGGCTGGGGAGACTTGGCTTCCCAGGATGTAACCAGGGTTTTGGCGAAGCCTAGATTGGTAAAACAGACTGAGTAGGCCATCCGGAGTATAACATACTGCCAGTTAGTACACCATGTGGACAGGGAAATGTTTCAGTCCAAAGAGAAAATTAGGGTTCAGACCCAAGTTAGGGTTAGCTGTCAGGAGACATGGCTTCCCGGAATGGAAACAGGGTGTTGCTGAAGCCAAGCATGGTGAAACAGACTGAGAGGGCCAACGGAATTGTGTGCCTACTGTCTTTTAGTACAACATGAGGATGGGGGTTTGTTACATTTGCACAAGAAAATCAGGTTAAGTCTCAAGTTAGGGTTGGGTTGGGGAGATGTGGCTTCCCAGGTTGGAAACGGGTCCTTGGTGAAGCTTAACTTGCTGAATCAGACTGAGTGGGGTATCAAGGTGTCTTCCATACTTACATTTGGTACACTCTGTGGACCGCAGTATGTTTCAGTCGCAAAAGGAAATGAGGCCTGAGACTCAAAGTAGGGTTAGGGTTGGGGAGACTTGGCTTCCCAGGATGTAACCAGGGTTTTGGCGAAGCCTAGATTGGTAAAACAGACTGAGTAGGCCTTCCGGAGTATAACATACTGCCAGTTAGTACACCATGTGGACAGGGAAATGTTTCAGTCCAAAGAAAAAATTAGGGTTAAGAAAAATTTAGGGTTATCGGTCAGGAGACATGCCTTCCCAGAATGGAAACAGGGTGTTGCTGAAGCCAAGCATGGTGAAACAGACTGAGAGGGCAAACGGAATTGTGTGCCTACTGTCTTTTAGTACAACATGAGGATGGGGGGTTGTTACATTTGCACAAGAAAATCAGGTTAAGTCTCAAGTTAGGGTTAGGGTTGGGGAGATGTGGCTTCCCTCGTTGGAATCGGGTCCTTGGTGAAGCCCAGCTTGCTGAATCAGACTGAGTGGGACATCAAGATGTCTTCCATACTGACATTTGGTACACTCTGTGGACGGAGGTATGTTTCAATCCCAAAAGGAAATGAGGCCTGAGACTCAAATTAGGGTTAGGGCTGGGGAGACTTGGCTTCCCAGGATGTAACCAGGGTTTTGGCGAAGCCTAGATTGGTAAAACAGACTGAGTAGGCCATCCGGAGTATAACATACTGCCAGTTAGTACACCATGTGGACAGGGAAATGTTTCAGTCGAAAGAAAAAATTAGGGTGAAGACCCAAGTTAGGGTTAGCGGTCAGGAGACATGGCTTCCCAGAATGGAAACAGGGTGTTGCTGAAGCCAAACATGGTGAAACAGACTGAGAGGGCCAAAGGAATTGTGTGCCGACTGTCTCTTAGTACAACATGAGGATGGGGGTTTGTTACATTTCAACAAGAAAATCAGGTTAAGTCTCAAGGTTGGGTTGGGTTGGGGAGATGTGGCTTCCCTGGTTGGAATCGGGTCCTTGGTGAAGCCCAGCTTGCTGAATCAGACTGAGTGGGACATCAAGATGTCTTCCATACTGACATTTGGTACACTCTGTGGACGGAGGTCTGTTTCAGTCCCAAAAGGAAATTAGGCCTGAGACTCAAATTAGGGTTAGGGTTGGGGAGACTTGGCTTCCCAGGATGTAACCAGGGTTTTGGCGAAGCCTAGATTGGTAAAACAGACTGAGTAGGCCATCCGGAGTATAACATACTGCCAGTTAGTACACCATGTGGACAGGGAAATGTTTCATTCCAAAGAGAAAATTAGGGTTAAGACCCAAGTTAGGGTTAGCTGTCAGGAGACATGGCTTCCCAGAATGGAAACAGGGTGTTGCTGAAGCCAAGCATGGTGAAACAGACTGAGAGGGCCAAAGGAATTGTGTGCCTACTGTCTTTTAGTATAACATGAGGATGGGGGTTTGTTACATTTGCACAAGAAAATCAGGTTAAGTCTCAAGTTAGGGTTAGGGTTGGGGAGATGTGGCTTCCCAGGTTGGAAACGGGTCCTTGGTGAAGCTTAACTTGCTGAATCAGACTGAGTGGGGCATCAAGATGGCTTCCATACTGACATTTGGTACACTCTGTGGACGGCAGTATGTTTCAGTCCAAAAACGAAAATTAGGGTTAAGACCCAAGTTAGGGTTATCGGTCAGGAGTCATGGCTTCCCAGAATGGAAACAGGGTGTTGCTGAAGCCAAGCATGGTGAAACAGACTGAGAGGGCCAACGGAATTGTGTGTCGACTGTCTTTTAGTACAACATGAGCATGGGGGTTTGTTACATTTCAACAAGAAAATCAGGTTAAGTCTCAAGGTTGGGTTGGATTGGGGAGATGTGGCTTCCCAGGTTGGAAATGGGTCCTTTGTGAAGCCTAGCTTGCTGAATCAGACTGAGTGGGGCATCAAGATGTCTTCCATACTTACATTTGGTACACTCTGTGGACCGCAGTATGTTTCAGTCCAAAAAGGAAATGAGGGTTGATACTCAAATTAGGGTTAGGGTTGGGGAGACTTGGCTTCCCAGGATGTAACCAGGGCTTTGGTGAAGCCTAGATTGGTAAAACAGACTGAGTAGGCCAACCGGAGTATAACATACTGCCAGTTAGTACACCATGTGGACAGGGAAATGTTTCAGTCCAAAGAGAAAATTAGGGTTAAGACCCAAGTTAGGGTTAGCTGTCAGGAGACATGGCTTCCCAGAATGGAAACAGGGTGTTGCTGAAGCCAAGCATGGTGAAACAGACTGAGAGGGCCAAAGGAATTGTGTGCCTACTGTCTTTTAGTAGAACATGAGGATGGGAGGTTGTTACATTTGCACAAGAATATCAGGTTAAGTCTCAAGTTAGGGTTAGGGTTGGGGAGATGTGGCTTCCCAGGTTGGAAACGGGTCCTTGGTGAAGCCTAACTTGCTGAATCAGACTGAGTGGGGCATCAAGATGTCTTCCATACTGACATTTGGTACACTCTGTGGACGGCGGTTTGTTTCAGTCCCAAAAGGAAATGAGGGTTGAGACTCAAATTAGGGTTAGGGTTGGGGAGACTTGGCTTCCCAGGATGTAACCAGGGTTTTGGCGAAGCCTAGATTGGTAAAACAGACTGAGTAGGCCAACCGGAGTATAACATACTGCCAGTTAGTACACCATGTGGACAGGGAAATGTTTCAGTCCAAAGAGAAAATTAGGGTTAAGACCCAAGTTAGGGTTATCGGTCAGGAGTCATGGCTTCCCAGAATGGAAACAGGGTGTTGCTGAAGCCAAGCATGGTGAAACAGACTGAGAGGGCCAACGGAATTGTGTGCCTACTGTCTTTTAGTAGAACATGAGGATGGGGGTTTGTTACATTTGCACAAGAAAATCAGGTTAAGTCTCAAGTTTGGTTTGGGTTGGGGAGATGTGGCTTCCCTGGTTGGAATCGGGTCCTTGGTGAAGCCCAGCTTGCTGAATCAGACTGAGTGGGACATCAAGATGTCTTCCATACTGACATTTGGTACACTCTGTGGACGGAGGTATGTTTCAGTCCCAAAAGGAAATGAGGCCTGAGACTCAAATTAGGGTTAGGGCTGGGGAGACTTGGCTTCCCAGGATGTAACCAGGGTTTTGGCGAAGCCTAGATTGGTAAAACAGACTGAGTAGGCCATCCGGAGTATAACATACTGCCAGTTAGTACACCATGTGGACAGGGAAATGTTTCAGTCGAAAGAAAAAATTAGGGTGAAGACCCAAGTTAGGGTTAGCGGTCAGGAGACTTGGCTTCCCAGAATGGAAACAGGGTGTTGCTGAAGCCAAACATGGTGAAACAGACTGAGAGGGCCAAAGGAATTGTGTGCCTACTGTCTTTTAGTAGAACATGAGGATGGGGGGTTGTTACATTTGCACAAGAAAATCAGGTTAAGTCTCAAGTTAGGGTTAGGGTTGGGGAGATGTGGCTTCCCAGGTTGGAAACGGGTCCTTGGTGAAGCCTAGCTTGTTGAATCAGACTGAGTGGGACATCAAGATGTCTTCCATACTTACATTTGGTACACTCTGTGGACGGCAGTATGTTTCAGTCCAAAAAGGAAATGAGGGTTGAGACTCAAATTAGGGTTAGGGCTGGGGAGACTTGGCTTCCCAGGATGTAACCAGGGTTTTGGCGAAGCCTAGATTGGTAAAACAGACTGAGTAGGCCATCCGGAGTATAACATACTGCAAGTTAGTACACCATGTGGACAGGGAAATGTTTCAGTCCAAAGAGAAAATAAGGGTTCAGACCAAAGTTAGGGTTAGCTGTCAGGAGTCATGGCTTCCCGGAATGGAAACAGGGTGTTGCTGAAGCCAAGCATGGTGAAACAGACTGAGAGGGCCAACGGAATTGTGTGCCTACTGTCTTTTAGTACAACATGAGGATGGGGGTTTGTTACATTTGCACAAGAAAATCAGGTTAAGTCTCAAGTTAGGGTTGGGTTGGGGAGATGTGGCTTCCCAGGTTGGAAACGGGTCCTTGGTGAAGCTTAACTTGCTGAATCAGACTGAGTGGGGTATCAAGGTGTCTTCCATACTTACATTTGGTACACTCTGTGGACCGCAGTATGTTTCAGTCGCAAAAGGAAATGAGGCCTGAGACTCAAAGTAGGGTTAGGGTTGGGGAGACTTGGCTTCCCAGGATGTAACCAGGGTTTTGGCGAAGCCTAGATTGGTAAAACAGACTGAGTAGGCCTTCCGGAGTATAACATACTGCCAGTTAGTACACCATGTGGACAGGGAAATGTTTCAGTCCAAAGAAAAAATTAGGGTTAAGAAAAATTTAGGGTTATCGGTCAGGAGACATGCCTTCCCAGAATGGAAACAGGGTGTTGCTGAAGCCAAGCATGGTGAAACAGACTGAGAGGGCAAACGGAATTGTGTGCCTACTGTCTTTTAGTACAACATGAGGATGGGGGGTTGTTACATTTGCACAAGAAAATCAGGTTAAGTCTCAAGTTAGGGTTAGGGTTGGGGAGATGTGGCTTCCCAGGTTGGAAATGGGTCCTTGGTGAAGCTCAACTTGCTGAATCAGACTGAGTGGGGCATCAAGATGGCTTCCATACTGACATTTGGTGCACTCTGTGGACGGCAGTATGTTTCAGTCCAAAAAGGAAATGAGGGTTGAGACTCAAATTAGGGTTAGGGTTGGGGAGACTTGGCTTCCCAGGATGTAACCAGGGTTTTGGCGAAGTCTAGATTGGTAAAACAGACGGAGTAGGCCAACCGGAGTATAACATACTGCCAGTTAGTACACCATGTGGAGAGGGAAATGTTTCATTCCAAAGAGAAAATTAGGGTTAAGACCCAAGTTAGGGTTATCGGTCAGGAGTCATGGCTTCCCAGAATGGAAACAGGGTGTTGCTGAAGCCAAGCATGGTGAAACAGACTGAGAGGGCCAACGGAATTGTGTGTCGACTGTCTTTTAGTACAACATGAGGATGGGGGTTTGTTACATTTGCACAAGAAAATCAGGTTAAGTCTCAAGTTTGGTTTGGGTTGGGGAGATGTGGCTTCCCTGGTTGGAATCGGGTCCTTGGTGAAGCCCAGCTTGCTGAATCAGACTGAGTGGGACATCAAGATGTCTTCCATACTGACATTTGGTACACTCTGTGGACGGAGGTATGTTTCAGTCCCAAAAGGAAATGAGGCCTGAGACTCAAATTAGGGTTAGGGCTGGGGAGACTTGGCTTCCCAGGATGTAACCAGGGTTTTGGCGAAGCCTAGATTGGTAAAACAGACTGAGTAGGCCATCCGGAGTATAACATACTGCCAGTTAGTACACCATGTGGACAGGGAAATGTTTCAGTCGAAAGAAAAAATTAGGGTGAAGACCCAAGTTAGGGTTAGCGGTCAGGAGACATGGCTTCCCAGAATGGAAACAGGGTGTTGCTGAAGCCAAACATGGTGAAACAGACTGAGAGGGCCAAAGGAATTGTGTGCCTACTGTCTTTTAGTAGAACATGAGGATGGGGGGGTTGTTACATTTGCACAAGAAAATCAGGTTAAGTCTCAAGTTAGGGTTAGAGTTGGGGAGATGTGGCTTCCCAGGTTGGAAACGGGTCCTTGGTGAAGCCTAACTTGCTGAATCAGACTGAGTGGGGCATCAAGATGTCTTCCATACTTACATTTGTTCCCCTATGTGGATGGCAGTATGTTTCAGTCCAAAAACGAAATGCGGGTTGATACTCAAATTAGGGTTAGGGTTGGGGAGACTTGGCTTCCCAGGATGTAACCAGGGTTTTGGCGAAGCCTAGATTGGTAAAACAGACCGAGTAGGCCAACCGGAGTATAACATACTGCCAGTTAGTACACCATGTGGACAGGGAAATGTTTCAGTCCAAAGAGAAAATTAGGGTTAAGACCCAAGTTAGGGTTATCGGTCAGGAGTCATGGCTTCCCAGAATGGAAACAGGGTGTTGCTGAAGCCAAGCATGGTGAAACAGACTGAGAGGGCCAACGGAATTGTGTGCCTACTGTCTTTTAGTAGAACATGAGGATGGGGGTTTTTTACATTTGCACAAGAAAATCAGGTTAAGTCTCAAGTTTGGTTTGGGTTGGGGAGATGTGGCTTCCCTGGTTGGAATCGGGTCCTTGGTGAAGCCCAGCTTGCTGAATCAGACTGAGTGGGACATCAAGATGTCTTCCATACTGACATTTGGTACACTCTGTGGACCGCAGTATGTTTCAGTCCCAAAAGGAAATGAGGCCTGAGACTCAAATTAGGGTTAGGGCTGGGGAGACTTGGCTTCCCAGGATGTAACCAGGGTTTTGGCGAAGCCTAGATTGGTAAAACAGACTGAGTAGGCCATCCGGAGTATAACATACTGCCAGTTAGTACACCATGTGGACAGGGAAATGTTTCAGTCCAAAGAGAAAATTAGGGTTCAGACCCAAGTTAGGGTTAGCTGTCAGGAGACATAGCTTCCCGGAATGGAAACAGGGTGTTGCTGAAGCCAAGCATGGTGAAACAGACTGAGAGGGCCAACGGAATTGTGTGCCTACTGTCTTTTAGTACAACATGAGGATGGGGGTTTGTTACATTTGCACAAGAAAATCAGGTTAAGTCTCAAGTTAGGGTTGGGTTGGGGAGATGTGGCTTCCCAGGTTGGAAACGGGTCCTTGGTGAAGCTTAACTTGCTGAATCAGACTGAGTGGGGTATCAAGGTGTCTTCCATACTTACATTTGGTACACTCTGTGGACCGCAGTATGTTTCAGTCGCAAAAGGAAATGAGGCCTGAGACTCAAAGTAGGGTTAGGGTTGGGGAGACTTGGCTTCCCAGGATGTAACCAGGGTTTTGGCGAAGCCTAGATTGGTAAAACAGACTGAGTAGGCCTTCCGGAGTATAACATACTGCCAGTTAGTACACCATGTGGACAGGGAAATGTTTCAGTCCAAAGAAAAAATTAGGGTTAAGAAAAATTTAGGGTTATCGGTCAGGAGACATGCCTTCCCAGAATGGAAACAGGGTGTTGCTGAAGCCAAGCATGGTGAAACAGACTGAGAGGGCAAACGGAATTGTGTGCCTACTGTCTTTTAGTACAACATGAGGATGGGGGGTTGTTACATTTGCACAAGAAAATCAGGTTAAGTCTCAAGTTAGGGTTAGGGTTGGGGAGATGTGGCTTCCCTCGTTGGAATCGGGTCCTTGGTGAAGCCCAGCTTGCTGAATCAGACTGAGTGGGACATCAAGATGTCTTCCATACTGACATTTGGTACACTCTGTGGACGGAGGTATGTTTCAATCCCAAAAGGAAATGAGGCCTGAGACTCAAATTAGGGTTAGGGCTGGGGAGACTTGGCTTCCCAGGATGTAACCAGGGTTTTGGCGAAGCCTAGATTGGTAAAACAGACTGAGTAGGCCATCCGGAGTATAACATACTGCCAGTTAGTACACCATGTGGACAGGGAAATGTTTCAGTCGAAAGAAAAAATTAGGGTGAAGACCCAAGTTAGGGTTAGCGGTCAGGAGACATGGCTTCCCAGAATGGAAACAGGGTGTTGCTGAAGCCAAACATGGTGAAACAGACTGAGAGGGCCAAAGGAATTGTGTGCCGACTGTCTCTTAGTACAACATGAGGATGGGGGTTTGTTACATTTCAACAAGAAAATCAGGTTAAGTCTCAAGGTTGGGTTGGGTTGGGGGGATGTGGCTTCCCTGGTTGGAATCGGGTCCTTGGTGAAGCCCAGCTTGCTGAATCAGACTGAGTGGGACATCAAGATGTCTTCCATACTGACATTTGGTACACTCTGTGGACGGAGGTCTGTTTCAGTCCCAAAAGGAAATTAGGCCTGAGACTCAAATTAGGGTTAGGGTTGGGGAGACTTGGCTTCCCAGGATGTAACCAGGGTTTTGGCGAAGCCTAGATTGGTAAAACAGACTGAGTAGGCCATCCGGAGTATAACATACTGCCAGTTAGTACACCATGTGGACAGGGAAATGTTTCATTCCAAAGAGAAAATTAGGGTTAAGACCCAAGTTAGGGTTAGCTGTCAGGAGACATGGCTTCCCAGAATGGAAACAGGGTGTTGCTGAAGCCAAGCATGGTGAAACAGACTGAGAGGGCCAAAGGAATTGTGTGCCTACTGTCTTTTAGTATAACATGAGGATGGGGGGTTGTTACAGTTCAACAAGAAAATCAGGTTAAGTCTCAAGTTAGGGTTAGGGTTGGGGAGATGTGGCTTCCCAGGTTGGAAACGGGTCCTTGGTGAAGCTTAACTTGCTGAATCAGACTGAGTGGGGCATCAAGATGGCTTCCATACTGACATTTGGTACACTCTGTGGACGGCAGTATGTTTCAGTCCAAAAACGAAAATTAGGGTTAAGACCCAAGTTAGGGTTATCGGTCAGGAGTCATGGCTTCCCAGAATGGAAACAGGGTGTTGCTGAAGCCAAGCATGGTGAAACAGACTGAGAGGGCCAACGGAATTGTGTGTCGACTGTCTTTTAGTACAACATGAGCATGGGGGTTTGTTACATTTCAACAAGAAAATCAGGTTAAGTCTCAAGGTTGGGTTGGATTGGGGAGATGTGGCTTCCCAGGTTGGAAATGGGTCCTTTGTGAAGCCTAGCTTGCTGAATCAGACTGAGTGGGGCATCAAGATGTCTTCCATACTTACATTTGGTACACTCTGTGGACCGCAGTATGTTTCAGTCCAAAAAGGAAATGAGGGTTGATACTCAAATTAGGGTTAGGGTTGGGGAGACTTGGCTTCCCAGGATGTAACCAGGGCTTTGGTGAAGCCTAGATTGGTAAAACAGACTGAGTAGGCCAACCGGAGTATAACATACTGCCAGTTAGTACACCATGTGGACAGGGAAATGTTTCAGTCCAAAGAGAAAATTAGGGTTAAGACCCAAGTTAGGGTTAGCTGTCAGGAGACATGGCTTCCCAGAATGGAAACAGGGTGTTGCTGAAGCCAAGCATGGTGAAACAGACTGAGAGGGCCAAAGGAATTGTGTGCCTACTGTCTTTTAGTAGAACATGAGGATGGGAGGTTGTTACATTTGCACAAGAATATCAGGTTAAGTCTCAAGTTAGGGTTAGGGTTGGGGAGATGTGGCTTCCCAGGTTGGAAACGGGTCCTTGGTGAAGCCTAACTTGCTGAATCAGACTGAGTGGGGCATCAAGATGTCTTCCATACTGACATTTGGTACACTCTGTGGACGGCGGTTTGTTTCAGTCCCAAAAGGAAATGAGGGTTGAGACTCAAATTAGGGTTAGGGTTGGGGAGACTTGGCTTCCCAGGATGTAACCAGGGTTTTGGCGAAGCCTAGATTGGTAAAACAGACTGAGTAGGCCAACCGGAGTATAACATACTGCCAGTTAGTACACCATGTGGACAGGGAAATGTTTCAGTCCAAAGAGAAAATTAGGGTTAAGACCCAAGTTAGGGTTATCGGTCAGGAGTCATGGCTTCCCAGAATGGAAACAGGGTGTTGCTGAAGCCAAGCATGGTGAAACAGACTGAGAGGGCCAACGGAATTGTGTGCCTACTGTCTTTTAGTAGAACATGAGGATGGGGGTTTGTTACATTTGCACAAGAAAATCAGGTTAAGTCTCAAGTTTGGTTTGGGTTGGGGAGATGTGGCTTCCCTGGTTGGAATCGGGTCCTTGGTGAAGCCCAGCTTGCTGAATCAGACTGAGTGGGACATCAAGATGTCTTCCATACTGACATTTGGTACACTCTGTGGACGGAGGTATGTTTCAGTCCCAAAAGGAAATGAGGCCTGAGACTCAAATTAGGGTTAGGGCTGGGGAGACTTGGCTTCCCAGGATGTAACCAGGGTTTTGGCGAAGCCTAGATTGGTAAAACAGACTGAGTAGGCCATCCGGAGTATAACATACTGCCAGTTAGTACACCATGTGGACAGGGAAATGTTTCAGTCGAAAGAAAAAATTAGGGTGAAGACCCAAGTTAGGGTTAGCGGTCAGGAGACTTGGCTTCCCAGAATGGAAACAGGGTGTTGCTGAAGCCAAACATGGTGAAACAGACTGAGAGGGCCAAAGGAATTGTGTGCCTACTGTCTTTTAGTAGAACATGAGGATGGGGGGTTGTTACATTTGCACAAGAAAATCAGGTTAAGTCTCAAGTTAGGGTTAGGGTTGTGGAGATGTGGCTTCCCAGGTTGGAAACGGGTCCTTGGTGAAGCCTAGCTTGTTGAATCAGACTGAGTGGGACATCAAGATGTCTTCCATACTTACATTTGGTACACTCTGTGGACGGCAGTATGTTTCAGTCCAAAAAGGAAATGAGGGTTGAGACTCAAATTAGGGTTAGGGCTGGGGAGACTTGGCTTCCCAGGATGTAACCAGGGTTTTGGCGAAGCCTAGATTGGTAAAACAGACTGAGTAGGCCATCCGGAGTATAACATACTGCAAGTTAGTACACCATGTGGACAGGGAAATGTTTCAGTCCAAAGAGAAAATTAGGGTTCAGACCCAAGTTAGGGTTAGCTGTCAGGAGACATGGCTTCCCGGAATGGAAACAGGGTGTTGCTGAAGCCAAGCATGGTGAAACAGACTGAGAGGGCCAACGGAATTGTGTGCCTACTGTCTTTTAGTACAACATGAGGATGGGGGTTTGTTACATTTGCACAAGAAAATCAGGTTAAGTCTCAAGTTAGGGTTGGGTTGGGGAGATGTGGCTTCCCAGGTTGGAAACGGGTCCTTGGTGAAGCTTAACTTGCTGAATCAGACTGAGTGGGGTATCAAGGTGTCTTCCATACTTACATTTGGTACACTCTGTGGACCGCAGTATGTTTCAGTCGCAAAAGGAAATGAGGCCTGAGACTCAAAGTAGGGTTAGGGTTGGGGAGACTTGGCTTCCCAGGATGTAACCAGGGTTTTGGCGAAGCCTAGATTGGTAAAACAGACTGAGTAGGCCTTCCGGAGTATAACATACTGCCAGTTAGTACACCATGTGGACAGGGAAATGTTTCAGTCCAAAGAAAAAATTAGGGTTAAGAAAAATTTAGGGTTATCGGTCAGGAGACATGCCTTCCCAGAATGGAAACAGGGTGTTGCTGAAGCCAAGCATGGTGAAACAGACTGAGAGGGCAAACGGAATTGTGTGCCTACTGTCTTTTAGTACAACATGAGGATGGGGGGTTGTTACATTTGCACAAGAAAATCAGGTTAAGTCTCAAGTTAGGGTTAGGGTTGGGGAGATGTGGCTTCCCAGGTTGGAAATGGGTCCTTGGTGAAGCTCAACTTGCTGAATCAGACTGAGTGGGGCATCAAGATGGCTTCCATACTGACATTTGGTGCACTCTGTGGACGGCAGTATGTTTCAGTCCAAAAAGGAAATGAGGGTTGAGACTCAAATTAGGGTTAGGGTTGGGGAGACTTGGCTTCCCAGGATGTAACCAGGGTTTTGGCGAAGCCTAGATTGGTAAAACAGACTGAGTAGGCCAACCGGAGTATAACATACTGCCAGTTAGTACACCATGTGGACAGGGAAATGTTTCAGTCCAAAGAGAAAATTAGGGTTAAGACCCAAGTTAGGGTTATCGGTCAGGAGTCATGGCTTCCCAGAATGGAAACAGGGTGTTGCTGAAGCCAAGCATGGTGAAACAGACTGAGAGGGCCAACGGAATTGTGTGCCTACTGTCTTTTAGTAGAACATGAGGATGGGGGTTTGTTACATTTGCACAAGAAAATCAGGTTAAGTCTCAAGTTTGGTTTGGGTTGGGGAGATGTGGCTTCCCTGGTTGGAATCGGGTCCTTGGTGAAGCCCAGCTTGCTGAATCAGACTGAGTGGGACATCAAGATGTCTTCCATACTGACATTTGGTACACTCTGTGGACGGAGGTATGTTTCAGTCCCAAAAGGAAATGAGGCCTGAGACTCAAATTAGGGTTAGGGCTGGGGAGACTTGGCTTCCCAGGATGTAACCAGGGTTTTGGCGAAGCCTAGATTGGTAAAACAGACTGAGTAGGCCATCCGGAGTATAACATACTGCCAGTTAGTACACCATGTGGACAGGGAAATGTTTCAGTCGAAAGAAAAAATTAGGGTGAAGACCCAAGTTAGGGTTAGCGGTCAGGAGACTTGGCTTCCCAGAATGGAAACAGGGTGTTGCTGAAGCCAAACATGGTGAAACAGACTGAGAGGGCCAAAGGAATTGTGTGCCTACTGTCTTTTAGTAGAACATGAGGATGGGGGGTTGTTACATTTGCACAAGAAAATCAGGTTAAGTCTCAAGTTAGGGTTAGGGTTGGGGAGATGTGGCTTCCCAGGTTGGAAACGGGTCCTTGGTGAAGCCTAGCTTGTTGAATCAGACTGAGTGGGACATCAAGATGTCTTCCATACTTACATTTGGTACACTCTGTGGACGGCAGTATGTTTCAGTCCAAAAAGGAAATGAGGGTTGAGACTCAAATTAGGGTTAGGGCTGGGGAGACTTGGCTTCCCAGGATGTAACCAGGGTTTTGGCGAAGCCTAGATTGGTAAAACAGACTGAGTAGGCCATCCGGAGTATAACATACTGCAAGTTAGTACACCATGTGGACAGGGAAATGTTTCAGTCCAAAGAGAAAATTAGGGTTCAGACCCAAGTTAGGGTTAGCTGTCAGGAGACATGGCTTCCCGGAATGGAAACAGGGTGTTGCTGAAGCCAAGCATGGTGAAACAGACTGAGAGGGCCAACGGAATTGTGTGCCTACTGTCTTTTAGTACAACATGAGGATGGGGGTTTGTTACATTTGCACAAGAAAATCAGGTTAAGTCTCAAGTTAGGGTTGGGTTGGGGAGATGTGGCTTCCCAGGTTGGAAACGGGTCCTTGGTGAAGCTTAACTTGCTGAATCAGACTGAGTGGGGTATCAAGGTGTCTTCCATACTTACATTTGGTACACTCTGTGGACCGCAGTATGTTTCAGTCGCAAAAGGAAATGAGGCCTGAGACTCAAAGTAGGGTTAGGGTTGGGGAGACTTGGCTTCCCAGGATGTAACCAGGGTTTTGGCGAAGCCTAGATTGGTAAAACAGACTGAGTAGGCCTTCCGGAGTATAACATACTGCCAGTTAGTACACCATGTGGACAGGGAAATGTTTCAGTCCAAAGAAAAAATTAGGGTTAAGAAAAATTTAGGGTTATCGGTCAGGAGACATGCCTTCCCAGAATGGAAACAGGGTGTTGCTGAAGCCAAGCATGGTGAAACAGACTGAGAGGGCAAACGGAATTGTGTGCCTACTGTCTTTTAGTACAACATGAGGATGGGGGGTTGTTACATTTGCACAAGAAAATCAGGTTAAGTCTCAAGTTAGGGTTAGGGTTGGGGAGATGTGGCTTCCCAGGTTGGAAATGGGTCCTTGGTGAAGCTCAACTTGCTGAATCAGACTGAGTGGGGCATCAAGATGGCTTCCATACTGACATTTGGTGCACTCTGTGGACGGCAGTATGTTTCAGTCCAAAAAGGAAATGAGGGTTGAGACTCAAATTAGGGTTAGGGTTGGGGAGACTTGGCTTCCCAGGATGTAACCAGGGTTTTGGCGAAGTCTAGATTGGTAAAACAGACGGAAGGCCAACCGGAGTATAACATACTGCCAGTTAGTACACAATGTGGACAGGGAAATGTTTCATTCCAAAGAGAAAATTAGGGTTAAGACCCAAGTTAGGGTTAGCTGTCAGGAGACATGGCTTCCCAGAATGGAAACAGGGTGTTGCTGAAGCCAAGCATGGTGAAACAGACTGAGAGGGCCAAAGGAATTGTGTGCCTACTGTCTTTTAGTACAACATGAGGATGGGGGGTTGTTACAGTTCAACAAGAAAATCAGGTTAAGTCTCAAGTTAGTGTTAGGGTTGGGGAGATATGGCTTCCCAGGTTGGAAACGGGTCCTTGGTGAAGCTTAACTTGCTGAATCAGACTGAGTGGGGCATCAAGATGGCTTCCATACTGACATTTGGTACACTCTGTGGACGGCAGTATGTTTCAGTCCAAAAACGAAAATTAGGGTTAAGACCCAAGTTAGGGTTATCGGTCAGGAGTCATGGCTTCCCAGAATGGAAACAGGGTGTTGCTGAAGCCAAGCATGGTGAAACAGACTGAGAGGGCCAACGGAATTGTGTGTCGACTGTCTTTTAGTACAACATGAGGATGGGGGTTTGTTACATTTGCACAAGAAAATCAGGTTAAGTCTCAAGTTTGGTTTGGGTTGGGGAGATGTGGCTTCCCTGGTTGGAATCGGGTCCTTGGTGAAGCCCAGCTTGCTGAATCAGACTGAGTGGGACATCAAGATGTCTTCCATACTGACATTTGGTACACTCTGTGGACGGAGGTATGTTTCAGTCCCAAAAGGAAATGAGGCCTGAGACTCAAATTAGGGTTAGGGCTGGGGAGACTTGGCTTCCCAGGATGTAACCAGAGTTTTGGCGAAGCCTAGATTGGTAAAACAGACTGAGTAGGCCATCCGGAGTATAACATACTGCCAGTTAGTACACCATGTGGACAGGGAAATGTTTCAGTCGAAAGAAAAAATTAGGGTGAAGACCCAAGTTAGGGTTAGCGGTCAGGAGACATGGCTTCCCAGAATGGAAACAGGGTGTTGCTGAAGCCAAACATGGTGAAACAGACTGAGAGGGCCAAAGGAATTGTGTGCCTACTGTCTTTTAGTAGAACATGAGGATGGGGGGGTTGTTACATTTGCACAAGAAAATCAGGTTAAGTCTCAAGTTAGGGTTAGAGTTGGGGAGATGTGGCTTCCCAGGTTGGAACCGGGTCCTTGGTGAAGCCTAACTTGCTGAATCAGACTGAGTGGGGCATCAAGATGTCTTCCATACTTACATTTGTTCCCCTATGTGGATGGCAGTATGTTTCAGTCCAAAAACGAAATGCGGGTTGATACTCAAATTAGGGTTAGGGTTGGGGAGACTTGGCTTCCCAGGATGTAACCAGGGTTTTGGCGAAGCCTAGATTGGTAAAACAGACCGAGTAGGCCAACCGGAGTATAACATACTGCCAGTTAGTACACCATGTGGACAGGGAAATGTTTCAGTCCAAAGAGAAAATTAGGGTTAAGACCCAAGTTAGGGTTATCGGTCAGGAGTCATGGCTTCCCAGAATGGAAACAGGGTGTTGCTGAAGCCAAGCATGGTGAAACAGACTGAGAGGGCCAACGGAATTGTGTGCCTACTGTCTTTTAGTAGAACATGAGGATGGGGGTTTTTTACATTTGCACAAGAAAATCAGGTTAAGTCTCAAGTTTGGTTTGGGTTGGGGAGATGTGGCTTCCCTGGTTGGAATCGGGTCCTTGGTGAAGCCCAGCTTGCTGAATCAGACTGAGTGGGACATCAAGATGTCTTCCATACTGACATTTGGTACACTCTGTGGACGGAGGTATGTTTCAGTCCCAAAAGGAAATGAGGCCTGAGACTCAAATTAGGGTTAGGGCTGGGGAGACTTGGCTTCCCAGGATGTAACCAGGGTTTTGGCGAAGCCTAGATTGGTAAAACAGACTGAGTAGGCCATCCGGAGTATAACATACTGCCAGTTAGTACACCATGTGGACAGGGAAATGTTTCAGTCCAAAGAGAAAATTAGGGTTCAGACCCAAGTTAGGGTTAGCTGTCAGGAGACATGGCTTCCCGGAATGGAAACAGGGTGTTGCTGAAGCCAAGCATGGTGAAACAGACTGAGAGGGCCAACGGAATTGTGTGCCTACTGTCTTTTAGTACAACATGAGGATGGGGGTTTGTTACATTTGCACAAGAAAATCAGGTTAAGTCTCAAGTTAGGGTTAGGGTTGGGGAGATGTGGCTTCCCAGGTTGGAAACGGGTCCTTGGTGAAGCTTAACTTGCTGAATCAGACTGAGTGGGGTATCAAGGTGTCTTCCATACTTACATTTGGTACACTCTGTGGACCGCAGTATGTTTCAGTCGCAAAAGGAAATGAGGCCTGAGACTCAAAGTAGGGTTAGGGTTGGGGAGACTTGGCTTCCCAGGATGTAACCAGGGTTTTGGCGAAGCCTAGATTGGTAAAACAGACTGAGTAGACCTTCCGGAGTATAACATACTGCCAGTTAGTACACCATGTGGACAGGGAAATGTTTCAGTCCAAAGAAAAAATTAGGGTGAAGACCCAAGTTAGGGTTAGCGGTCAGGAGACATGTCTTCCCAGAATGGAAACAGGGTGTTGCTGAAGCCAAACATGGTGAAACAGACTGAGAGGGCCAAAGGAATTGTGTGCCGACTGTCTCTTAGTACAACATGAGGATGGGGGTTTGTTACATTTCAACAAGAAAATCAGGTTAAGTCTCAAGGTTGGGTTGGGTTGGGGATATGTGGCTTCCCTGGTTGGAATCGGGTCCTTGGTGAAGCCCAGCTTGCTGAATCAGACTGAGTGGGACATCAAGATGTCTTCCATACTGACATTTGGTACACTCTGTGGACGGAGGTCTGTTTCAGTCCCAAAAGGAAATTAGGCCTGAGACTCAAATTAGGGTTAGGGTTGGGGAGACTTGGCTTCCCAGGATGTAACCAGGGTTTTGGCGAAGCCTAGATTGGTAAAACAGACTGAGTAGGCCATCCGGAGTATAACATACTGCCAGTTAGTACACCATGTGGACAGGGAAATGTTTCATTCCAAAGAGAAAATTAGGGTTAAGACCCAAGTTAGGGTTAGCTGTCAGGAGACATGGCTTCCCAGAATGGAAACAGGGTGTTGCTGAAGCCAAGCATGGTGAAACAGACTGAGAGGGCCAAAGGAATTGTGTGCCTACTGTCTTTTAGTATAACATGAGGATGGGGGGTTGTTACAGTTCAACAAGAAAATCAGGTTAAGTCTCAAGTTAGGGTTAGGGTTGGGGAGGTGTGGCTTCCCAGGTTGGAATCGGGTCCTTGGTGAAGCTTAACTTGCTGAATCAGACTGAGTGGGGCATCAAGATGGCTTCCATACTGATATTTGGTACACTCTGTGGACGGCAGTATGTTTCAGTCCAAAAACGAAAATTAGGGTTAAGACCCAAGTTAGGGTTATCGGTCAGGAGTCATGGCTTCCCAGAATGGAAACAGGGTGTTGCTGAAGCCAAGCATGGTGAAACAGACTGAGAGGGCCAACGGAATTGTGTGTCGACTGTCTTTTAGTACAACATGAGGATGGGGGTTTGTTACATTTCAACAAGAAAATCAGGTTAAGTCTCAAGGTTGGGTTGGATTGGGGAGATGTGGCTTCCCAGGTTGGAAATGGGTCCTTTGTGAAGCCTAGCTTGCTGAATCAGACTGAGTGGGGCATCAAGATGTCTTCCATACTTACATTTGGTACACTCTGTGGACCGCAGTATGTTTCAGTCCAAAAAGGAAATGAGGGTTGATACTCAAATTAGGGTTAGGGTTGGGGAGACTTGGCTTCCCAGGATGTAACCAGGGCTTTGGTGAAGCCTAGATTGGTAAAACAGACTGAGTAGGCCAACCGGAGTATAACATACTGCCAGTTAGTACACCATGTGGACAGGGAAATGTTTCAGTCCAAAGAGAAAATTAGGGTTAAGA
Source organism: Heloderma suspectum (assembly GCF_057233095.1). Classification (NCBI taxonomy): domain Eukaryota; kingdom Metazoa; phylum Chordata; class Lepidosauria; order Squamata; family Helodermatidae; genus Heloderma; species Heloderma suspectum. Next base: position 150,924,500 of record NC_139461.1, read on the forward strand.
CCCAAGTTAGGGTTAGCTGTCAGGAGACATGGCTTCCCAGAATGGAAACAGGGTGTTGCTGAAGCCAAGCATGGTGAAACAGACTGAGAGGGCCAAAGGAATTGTGTGCCTACTGTCTTTTAGTAGAACATGAGGATGGGAGGTTGTTACATTTGCACAAGAATATCAGGTTAAGTCTCAAGTTAGGGTTAGGGTTGGGGAGATGTGGCTTCCCAGGTTGGAAACGGGTCCTTGGTGAAGCCTAACTTGCTGAATCAGACTGAGTGGGGCATCAAGATGTCTTCCATACTGACATTTGGTACACTCTGTGGACGGCGGTTTGTTTCAGTCCCAAAAGGAAATGAGGGTTGAGACTCAAATTAGGGTTAGGGTTGGGGAGACTTGGCTTCCCAGGATGTAACCAGGGTTTTGGCGAAGCCTAGATTGGTAAAACAGACTGAGTAGGCCAACCGGAGTATAACATACTGCCAGTTAGTACACCATGTGGACAGGGAAATGTTTCAGTCCAAAGAGAAAATTAGGGTTAAGACCCAAGTTAGGGTTATCGGTCAGGAGTCATGGCTTCCCAGAATGGAAACAGGGTGTTGCTGAAGCCAAGCATGGTGAAACAGACTGAGAGGGCCAACGGAATTGTGTGCCTACTGTCTTTTAGTAGAACATGAGGATGGGGGTTTGTTACATTTGCACAAGAAAATCAGGTTAAGTCTCAAGTTTGGTTTGGGTTGGGGAGATGTGGCTTCCCTGGTTGGAATCGGGTCCTTGGTGAAGCCCAGCTTGCTGAATCAGACTGAGTGGGACATCAAGATGTCTTCCATACTGACATTTGGTACACTCTGTGGACGGAGGTATGTTTCAGTCCCAAAAGGAAATGAGGCCTGAGACTCAAATTAGGGTTAGGGCTGGGGAGACTTGGCTTCCCAGGATGTAACCAGGGTTTTGGCGAAGCCTAGATTGGTAAAACAGACTGAGTAGGCCATCCGGAGTATAACATACTGCCAGTTAGTACACCATGTGGACAGGGAAATGTTTCAGTCGAAAGAAAAAATTAGGGTGAAGACCCAAGTTAGGGTTAGCGGTCAGGAGACTTGGCTTCCCAGAATGGAAACAGGGTGTTGCTGAAGCCAAACATGGTGAAACAGACTGAGAGGGCCAAAGGAATTGTGTGCCTACTGTCTTTTAGTAGAACATGAGGATGGGGGGTTGTTACATTTGCACAAGAAAATCAGGTTAAGTCTCAAGTTAGGGTTAGGGTTGGGGAGATGTGGCTTCCCAGGTTGGAAACGGGTCCTTGGTGAAGCCTAGCTTGTTGAATCAGACTGAGTGGGACATCAAGATGTCTTCCATACTTACATTTGGTACACTCTGTGGACGGCAGTATGTTTCAGTCCAAAAAGGAAATGAGGGTTGAGACTCAAATTAGGGTTAGGGCTGGGGAGACTTGGCTTCCCAGGATGTAACCAGGGTTTTGGCGAAGCCTAGATTGGTAAAACAGACTGAGTAGGCCATCCGGAGTATAACATACTGCAAGTTAGTACACCATGTGGACAGGGAAATGTTTCAGTCCAAAGAGAAAATTAGGGTTCAGACCCAAGTTAGGGTTAGCTGTCAGGAGACATGGCTTCCCGGAATGGAAACAGGGTGTTGCTGAAGCCAAGCATGGTGAAACAGACTGAGAGGGCCAACGGAATTGTGTGCCTACTGTCTTTTAGTACAACATGAGGATGGGGGTTTGTTACATTTGCACAAGAAAATCAGGTTAAGTCTCAAGTTAGGGTTGGGTTGGGGAGATGTGGCTTCCCAGGTTGGAAACGGGTCCTTGGTGAAGCTTAACTTGCTGAATCAGACTGAGTGGGGTATCAAGGTGTCTTCCATACTTACATTTGGTACACTCTGTGGACCGCAGTATGTTTCAGTCGCAAAAGGAAATGAGGCCTGAGACTCAAAGTAGGGTTAGGGTTGGGGAGACTTGGCTTCCCAGGATGTAACCAGGGTTTTGGCGAAGCCTAGATTGGTAAAACAGACTGAGTAGGCCTTCCGGAGTATAACATACTGCCAGTTAGTACACCATGTGGACAGGGAAATGTTTCAGTCCAAAGAAAAAATTAGGGTTAAGAAAAATTTAGGGTTATCGGTCAGGAGACATGCCTTCCCAGAATGGAAACAGGGTGTTGCTGAAGCCAAGCATGGTGAAACAGACTGAGAGGGCAAACGGAATTGTGTGCCTACTGTCTTTTAGTACAACATGAGGATGGGGGGTTGTTACATTTGCACAAGAAAATCAGGTTAAGACTCAAGTTAGGGTTAGGGTTGGGGAGATGTGGCTTCCCAGGTTGGAAATGGGTCCTTGGTGAAGCTCAACTTGCTGAATCAGACTGAGTGGGGCATCAAGATGGCTTCCATACTGACATTTGGTGCACTCTGTGGACGGCAGTATGTTTCAGTCCAAAAAGGAAATGAGGGTTGAGACTCAAATTAGGGTTAGGGTTGGGGAGACTTGGCTTCCCAGGATGTAACCAGGGTTTTGGCGAAGTCTAGATTGGTAAAACAGACGGAAGGCCAACCGGAGTATAACATACTGCCAGTTAGTACACAATGTGGACAGGGAAATGTTTCATTCCAAAGAGAAAATTAGGGTTAAGACCCAAGTTAGGGTTAGCTGTCAGGAGACATGGCTTCCCAGAATGGAAACAGGGTGTTGCTGAAGCCAAGCATGGTGAAACAGACTGAGAGGGCCAAAGGAATTGTGTGCCTACTGTCTTTTAGTACAACATGAGGATGGGGGGTTGTTACAGTTCAACAAGAAAATCAGGTTAAGTCTCAAGTTAGTGTTAGGGTTGGGGAGATATGGCTTCCCAGGTTGGAAACGGGTCCTTGGTGAAGCTTAACTTGCTGAATCAGACTGAGTGGGGCATCAAGATGGCTTCCATACTGACATTTGGTACACTCTGTGGACGGCAGTATGTTTCAGTCCAAAAACGAAAATTAGGGTTAAGACCCAAGTTAGGGTTATCGGTCAGGAGTCATGGCTTCCCAGAATGGAAACAGGGTGTTGCTGAAGCCAAGCATGGTGAAACAGACTGAGAGGGCCAACGGAATTGTGTGTCGACTGTCTTTTAGTACAACATGAGGATGGGGGTTTGTTACATTTGCACAAGAAAATCAGGTTAAGTCTCAAGTTTGGTTTGGGTTGGGGAGATGTGGCTTCCCTGGTTGGAATCGGGTCCTTGGTGAAGCCCAGCTTGCTGAATCAGACTGAGTGGGACATCAAGATGTCTTCCATACTGACATTTGGTACACTCTGTGGACGGAGGTATGTTTCAGTCCCAAAAGGAAATGAGGCCTGAGACTCAAATTAGGGTTAGGGCTGGGGAGACTTGGCTTCCCAGGATGTAACCAGGGTTTTGGCGAAGCCTAGATTGGTAAAACAGACTGAGTAGGCCATCCGGAGTATAACATACTGCCAGTTAGTACACCATGTGGACAGGGAAATGTTTCAGTCGAAAGAAAAAATTAGGGTGAAGACCCAAGTTAGGGTTAGCGGTCAGGAGACATGGCTTCCCAGAATGGAAACAGGGTGTTGCTGAAGCCAAACATGGTGAAACAGACTGAGAGGGCCAAAGGAATTGTGTGCCTACTGTCTTTTAGTAGAACATGAGGATGGGGGGGTTGTTACATTTGCACAAGAAAATCAGGTTAAGTCTCAAGTTAGGGTTAGAGTTGGGGAGATGTGGCTTCCCAGGTTGGAAACGGGTCCTTGGTGAAGCCTAACTTGCTGAATCAGACTGAGTGGGGCATCAAGATGTCTTCCATACTTACATTTGTTCCCCTATGTGGATGGCAGTATGTTTCAGTCCAAAAACGAAATGCGGGTTGATACTCAAATTAGGGTTAGGGTTGGGGAGACTTGGCTTCCCAGGATGTAACCAGGGTTTTGGCGAAGCCTAGATTGGTAAAACAGACCGAGTAGGCCAACCGGAGTATAACATACTGCCAGTTAGTACACCATGTGGACAGGGAAATGTTTCAGTCCAAAGAGAAAATTAGGGTTAAGACCCAAGTTAGGGTTATCGGTCAGGAGTCATGGCTTCCCAGAATGGAAACAGGGTGTTGCTGAAGCCAAGCATGGTGAAACAGACTGAGAGGGCCAACGGAATTGTGTGCCTACTGTCTTTTAGTAGAACATGAGGATGGGGGTTTGTTACATTTGCACAAGAAAATCAGGTTAAGTCTCAAGTTTGGTTTGGGTTGGGGAGATGTGGCTTCCCTGGTTGGAATCGGGTCCTTGGTGAAGCCCAGCTTGCTGAATCAGACTGAGTGGGACATCAAGATGTCTTCCATACTGACATTTGGTACACTCTGTGGACGGCAGTATGTTTCAGTCCCAAAAGGAAATGAGGCCTGAGACTCAAATTAGGGTTAGGGCTGGGGAGACTTGGCTTCCCAGGATGTAACCAGGGTTTTGGCGAAGCCTAGATTGGTAAAACAGACTGAGTAGGCCATCCGGAGTATAACATACTGCCAGTTAGTACACCATGTGGACAGGGAAATGTTTCAGTCCAAAGAGAAAATTAGGGTTCAGACCCAAGTTAGGGTTAGCTGTCAGGAGACATGGCTTCCCGGAATGGAAACAGGGTGTTGCTGAAGCCAAGCATGGTGAAACAGACTGAGAGGGCCAACGGAATTGTGTGCCTACTGTCTTTTAGTACAACATGAGGATGGGGGTTTGTTACATTTGCACAAGAAAATCAGGTTAAGTCTCAAGTTAGGGTTGGGTTGGGGAGATGTGGCTTCCCAGGTTGGAAACGGGTCCTTGGTGAAGCTTAACTTGCTGAATCAGACTGAGTGGGGTATCAAGGTGTCTTCCATACTTACATTTGGTACACTCTGTGGACCGCAGTATGTTTCAGTCGCAAAAGGAAATGAGGCCTGAGACTCAAAGTAGGGTTAGGGTTGGGGAGACTTGGCTTCCCAGGATGTAACCAGGGTTTTGGCGAAGCCTAGATTGGTAAAACAGACTGAGTAGGCCTTCCGGAGTATAACATACTGCCAGTTAGTACACCATGTGGACAGGGAAATGTTTCAGTCCAAAGAAAAAATTAGGGTTAAGAAAAATTTAGGGTTATCGGTCAGGAGACATGCCTTCCCAGAATGGAAACAGGGTGTTGCTGAAGCCAAGCATGGTGAAACAGACTGAGAGGGCAAACGGAATTGTGTGCCTACTGTCTTTTAGTACAACATGAGGATGGGGGGTTGTTACATTTGCACAAGAAAATCAGGTTAAGTCTCAAGTTAGGGTTAGGGTTGGGGAGATGTGGCTTCCCTCGTTGGAATCGGGTCCTTGGTGAAGCCCAGCTTGCTGAATCAGACTGAGTGGGACATCAAGATGTCTTCCATACTGACATTTGGTACACTCTGTGGACGGAGGTATGTTTCAATCCCAAAAGGAAATGAGGCCTGAGACTCAAATTAGGGTTAGGGCTGGGGAGACTTGGCTTCCCAGGATGTAACCAGGGTTTTGGCGAAGCCTAGATTGGTAAAACAGACTGAGTAGGCCATCCGGAGTATAACATACTGCCAGTTAGTACACCATGTGGACAGGGAAATGTTTCAGTCGAAAGAAAAAATTAGGGTGAAGACCCAAGTTAGGGTTAGCGGTCAGGAGACATGGCTTCCCAGAATGGAAACAGGGTGTTGCTGAAGCCAAACATGGTGAAACAGACTGAGAGGGCCAAAGGAATTGTGTGCCGACTGTCTCTTAGTACAACATGAGGATGGGGGTTTGTTACATTTCAACAAGAAAATCAGGTTAAGTCTCAAGGTTGGGTTGGGTTGGGGAGATGTGGCTTCCCTGGTTGGAATCGGGTCCTTGGTGAAGCCCAGCTTGCTGAATCAGACTGAGTGGGACATCAAGATGTCTTCCATACTGACATTTGGTACACTCTGTGGACGGAGGTCTGTTTCAGTCCCAAAAGGAAATTAGGCCTGAGACTCAAATTAGGGTTAGGGTTGGGGAGACTTGGCTTCCCAGGATGTAACCAGGGTTTTGGCGAAGCCTAGATTGGTAAAACAGACTGAGTAGGCCATCCGGAGTATAACATACTGCCAGTTAGTACACCATGTGGACAGGGAAATGTTTCATTCCAAAGAGAAAATTAGGGTTAAGACCCAAGTTAGGGTTAGCTGTCAGGAGACATGGCTTCCCAGAATGGAAACAGGGTGTTGCTGAAGCCAAGCATGGTGAAACAGACTGAGAGGGCCAAAGGAATTGTGTGCCTACTGTCTTTTAGTATAACATGAGGATGGGGGGTTGTTACAGTTCAACAAGAAAATCAGGTTAAGTCTCAAGTTAGGGTTAGGGTTGGGGAGATGTGGCTTCCCAGGTTGGAAACGGGTCCTTGGTGAAGCTTAACTTGCTGAATCAGACTGAGTGGGGCATCAAGATGGCTTCCATACTGACATTTGGTACACTCTGTGGACGGCAGTATGTTTCAGTCCAAAAACGAAAATTAGGGTTAAGACCCAAGTTAGGGTTATCGGTCAGGAGTCATGGCTTCCCAGAATGGAAACAGGGTGTTGCTGAAGCCAAGCATGGTGAAACAGACTGAGAGGGCCAACGGAATTGTGTGTCGACTGTCTTTTAGTACAACATGAGGATGGGGGTTTGTTACATTTCAACAAGAAAATCAGGTTAAGTCTCAAGGTTGGGTTGGATTGGGGAGATGTGGCTTCCCAGGTTGGAAATGGGTCCTTTGTGAAGCCTAGCTTGCTGAATCAGACTGAGTGGGGCATCAAGATGTCTTCCATACTTACATTTGGTACACTCTGTGGACCGCAGTATGTTTCAGTCCAAAAAGGAAATGAGGGTTGATACTCAAATTAGGGTTAGGGTTGGGGAGACTTGGCTTCCCAGGATGTAACCAGGGCTTTGGTGAAGCCTAGATTGGTAAAACAGACTGAGTAGGCCAACCGGAGTATAACATACTGCCAGTTAGTACACCATGTGGACAGGGAAATGTTTCAGTCCAAAGAGAAAATTAGGGTTAAGACCCAAGTTAGGGTTAGCTGTCAGGAGACATGGCTTCCCAGAATGGAAACAGGGTGTTGCTGAAGCCAAGCATGGTGAAACAGACTGAGAGGGCCAAAGGAATTGTGTGCCTACTGTCTTTTAGTAGAACATGAGGATGGGAGGTTGTTACATTTGCACAAGAATATCAGGTTAAGTCTCAAGTTAGGGTTAGGGTTGGGGAGATGTGGCTTCCCAGGTTGGAAACGGGTCCTTGGTGAAGCCTAACTTGCTGAATCAGACTGAGTGGGGCATCAAGATGTCTTCCATACTGACATTTGGTACACTCTGTGGACGGCGGTTTGTTTCAGTCCCAAAAGGAAATGAGGGTTGAGACTCAAATTAGGGTTAGGGTTGGGGAGACTTGGCTTCCCAGGATGTAACCAGGGTTTTGGCGAAGCCTAGATTGGTAAAACAGACTGAGTAGGCCAACCGGAGTATAACATACTGCCAGTTAGTACACCATGTGGACAGGGAAATGTTTCAGTCCAAAGAGAAAATTAGGGTTAAGACCCAAGTTAGGGTTATCGGTCAGGAGTCATGGCTTCCCAGAATGGAAACAGGGTGTTGCTGAAGCCAAGCATGGTGAAACAGACTGAGAGGGCCAACGGAATTGTGTGCCTACTGTCTTTTAGTAGAACATGAGGATGGGGGTTTGTTACATTTGCACAAGAAAATCAGGTTAAGTCTCAAGTTTGGTTTGGGTTGGGGAGATGTGGCTTCCCTGGTTGGAATCGGGTCCTTGGTGAAGCCCAGCTTGCTGAATCAGACTGAGTGGGACATCAAGATGTCTTCCATACTGACATTTGGTACACTCTGTGGACGGAGGTATGTTTCAGTCCCAAAAGGAAATGAGGCCTGAGACTCAAATTAGGGTTAGGGCTGGGGAGACTTGGCTTCCCAGGATGTAACCAGGGTTTTGGCGAAGCCTAGATTGGTAAAACAGACTGAGTAGGCCATCCGGAGTATAACATACTGCCAGTTAGTACACCATGTGGACAGGGAAATGTTTCAGTCGAAAGAAAAAATTAGGGTGAAGACCCAAGTTAGGGTTAGCGGTCAGGAGACTTGGCTTCCCAGAATGGAAACAGGGTGTTGCTGAAGCCAAACATGGTGAAACAGACTGAGAGGGCCAAAGGAATTGTGTGCCTACTGTCTTTTAGTAGAACATGAGGATGGGGGGTTGTTACATTTGCACAAGAAAATCAGGTTAAGTCTCAAGTTAGGGTTAGGGTTGGGGAGATGTGGCTTCCCAGGTTGGAAACGGGTCCTTGGTGAAGCCTAGCTTGTTGAATCAGACTGAGTGGGACATCAAGATGTCTTCCATACTTACATTTGGTACACTCTGTGGACGGCAGTATGTTTCAGTCCAAAAAGGAAATGAGGGTTGAGACTCAAATTAGGGTTAGGGCTGGGGAGACTTGGCTTCCCAGGATGTAACCAGGGTTTTGGCGAAGCCTAGATTGGTAAAACAGACTGAGTAGGCCTTCCGGAGTATAACATACTGCCAGTTAGTACACCATGTGGACAGGGAAATGTTTCAGTCCAAAGAAAAAATTAGGGTTAAGAAAAATTTAGGGTTATCGGTCAGGAGACATGCCTTCCCAGAATGGAAACAGGGTGTTGCTGAAGCCAAGCATGGTGAAACAGACTGAGAGGGCAAACGGAATTGTGTGCCTACTGTCTTTTAGTACAACATGAGGATGGGGGGTTGTTACATTTGCACAAGAAAATCAGGTTAAGTCTCAAGTTAGGGTTAGGGTTGGGGAGATGTGGCTTCCCAGGTTGGAAATGGGTCCTTGGTGAAGCTCAACTTGCTGAATCAGACTGAGTGGGGCATCAAGATGGCTTCCATACTGACATTTGGTGCACTCTGTGGACGGCAGTATGTTTCAGTCCAAAAAGGAAATGAGGGTTGAGACTCAAATTAGGGTTAGGGTTGGGGAGACTTGGCTTCCCAGGATGTAACCAGGGTTTTGGCGAAGTCTAGATTGGTAAAACAGACGGAGTAGGCCAACCGGAGTATAACATACTGCCAGTTAGTACACCATGTGGAGAGGGAAATGTTTCATTCCAAAGAGAAAATTAGGGTTAAGACCCAAGTTAGGGTTATCGGTCAGGAGTCATGGCTTCCCAGAATGGAAACAGGGTGTTGCTGAAGCCAAGCATGGTGAAACAGACTGAGAGGGCCAACGGAATTGTGTGTCGACTGTCTTTTAGTACAACATGAGGATGGGGGTTTGTTACATTTGCACAAGAAAATCAGGTTAAGTCTCAAGTTTGGTTTGGGTTGGGGAGATGTGGCTTCCCTGGTTGGAATCGGGTCCTTGGTGAAGCCCAGCTTCCTGAATCAGACTGAGTGGGACATCAAGATGTCTTCCATACTGACATTTGGTACACTCTGTGGACGGAGGTATGTTTCAGTCCCAAAAGGAAATGAGGCCTGAGACTCAAATTAGGGTTAGGGCTGGGGAGACTTGGCTTCCCAGGATGTAACCAGGGTTTTGGCGAAGCCTAGATTGGTAAAACAGACTGAGTAGGCCATCCGGAGTATAACATACTGCCAGTTAGTACACCATGTGGACAGGGAAATGTTTCAGTCGAAAGAAAAAATTAGGGTGAAGACCCAAGTTAGGGTTAGCGGTCAGGAGACATGGCTTCCCAGAATGGAAACAGGGTGTTGCTGAAGCCAAACATGGTGAAACAGACTGAGAGGGCCAAAGGAATTGTGTGCCTACTGTCTTTTAGTAGAACATGAGGATGGGGGGGTTGTTACATTTGCACAAGAAAATCAGGTTAAGTCTCAAGTTAGGGTTAGAGTTGGGGAGATGTGGCTTCCCAGGTTGGAAACGGGTCCTTGGTGAAGCCTAACTTGCTGAATCAGACTGAGTGGGGCATCAAGATGTCTTCCATACTTACATTTGTTCCCCTATGTGGATGGCAGTATGTTTCAGTCCAAAAACGAAATGCGGGTTGATACTCAAATTAGGGTTAGGGTTGGGGAGACTTGGCTTCCCAGGATGTAACCAGGGTTTTGGCGAAGCCTAGATTGGTAAAACAGACCGAGTAGGCCAACCGGAGTATAACATACTGCCAGTTAGTACACCATGTGGACAGGGAAATGTTTCAGTCCAAAGAGAAAATTAGGGTTAAGACCCAAGTTAGGGTTATCGGTCAGGAGTCATGGCTTCCCAGAATGGAAACAGGGTGTTGCTGAAGCCAAGCATGGTGAAACAGACTGAGAGGGCCAACGGAATTGTGTGCCTACTGTCTTTTAGTAGAACATGAGGATGGGGGTTTTTTACATTTGCACAAGAAAATCAGGTTAAGTCTCAAGTTTGGTTTGGGTTGGGGAGATGTGGCTTCCCTGGTTGGAATCGGGTCCTTGGTGAAGCCCAGCTTGCTGAATCAGACTGAGTGGGACATCAAGATGTCTTCCATACTGACATTTGGTACACTCTGTGGACGGAGGTATGTTTCAGTCCCAAAAGGAAATGAGGCCTGAGACTCAAATTAGGGTTAGGGCTGGGGAGACTTGGCTTCCCAGGATGTAACCAGGGTTTTGGCGAAGCCTAGATTGGTAAAACAGACTGAGTAGGCCATCCGGAGTATAACATACTGCCAGTTAGTACACCATGTGGACAGGGAAATGTTTCAGTCGAAAGAAAAAATTAGGGTGAAGACCCAAGTTAGGGTTAGCGGTCAGGAGACATGGCTTCCCAGAATGGAAACAGGGTGTTGCTGAAGCCAAACATGGTGAAACAGACTGAGAGGGCCAAAGGAATTGTGTGCCTACTGTCTTTTAGTAGAACATGAGGATGGGGGGTTGTTACATTTGCACAAGAAAATCAGGTTAAGTCTCAAGTTAGGGTTAGGGTTGGGGAGATGTGGCTTCCCAGGTTGGAAACGGGTCCTTGGTGAAGCCTAGCTTGTTGAATCAGACTGAGTGGGACATCAAGATGTCTTCCATACTTACATTTGGTACACTCTGTGGACGGCAGTATGTTTCAGTCCAAAAAGGAAATGAGGGTTGAGACTCAAATTAGGGTTAGGGCTGGGGAGACTTGGCTTCCCAGGATGTAACCAGGGTTTTGGCGAAGCCTAGATTGGTAAAACAGACTGAGTAGGCCATCCGGAGTATAACATACTGCCAGTTAGTACACCATGTGGACAGGGAAATGTTTCAGTCCAAAGAGAAAATTAGGGTTCAGACCCAAGTTAGGGTTAGCTGTCAGGAGACATGGCTTCCCGGAATGGAAACAGGGTGTTGCTGAAGCCAAGCATGGTGAAACAGACTGAGAGGGCCAACGGAATTGTGTGCCTACTGTCTTTTAGTACAACATGAGGATGGGGGTTTGTTACATTTGCACAAGAAAATCAGGTTAAGTCTCAAGTTAGGGTTGGGTTGGGGAGATGTGGCTTCCCAGGTTGGAAACGGGTCCTTGGTGAAGCTTAACTTGCTGAATCAGACTGAGTGGGGTATCAAGGTGTCTTCCATACTTACATTTGGTACACTCTGTGGACCGCAGTATGTTTCAGTCGCAAAAGGAAATGAGGCCTGAGACTCAAAGTAGGGTTAGGGTTGGGGAGACTTGGCTTCCCAGGATGTAACCAGGGTTTGGCGAAGCCTAGATTGGTAAAACAGACTGAGTAGGCCTTCCGGAGTATAACATACTGCCAGTTAGTACACCATGTGGACAGGGAAATGTTTCAGTCCAAAGAAAAAATTAGGGTTAAGAAAAATTTAGGGTTATCGGTCAGGAGACATGCCTTCCCAGAATGGAAACAGGGTGTTGCTGAAGCCAAGCATGGTGAAACAGACTGAGAGGGCAAACGGAATTGTGTGCCTACTGTCTTTTAGTACAACATGAGGATGGGGGGTTGTTACATTTGCACAAGAAAATCAGGTTAAGTCTCAAGTTAGGGTTAGGGTTGGGGAGATGTGGCTTCCCTCGTTGGAATCGGGTCCTTGGTGAAGCCCAGCTTGCTGAATCAGACTGAGTGGGACATCAAGATGTCTTCCATACTGACATTTGGTACACTCTGTGGACGGAGGTATGTTTCAATCCCAAAAGGAAATGAGGCCTGAGACTCAAATTAGGGTTAGGGCTGGGGAGACTTGGCTTCCCAGGATGTAACCAGGGTTTTGGCGAAGCCTAGATTGGTAAAACAGACTGAGTAGGCCATCCGGAGTATAACATACTGCCAGTTAGTACACCATGTGGACAGGGAAATGTTTCAGTCGAAAGAAAAAATTAGGGTGAAGACCCAAGTTAGGGTTAGCGGTCAGGAGACATGGCTTCCCAGAATGGAAACAGGGTGTTGCTGAAGCCAAACATGGTGAAACAGACTGAGAGGGCCAAAGGAATTGTGTGCCGACTGTCTCTTAGTACAACATGAGGATGGGGGTTTGTTACATTTCAACAAGAAAATCAGGTTAAGTCTCAAGGTTGGGTTGGGTTGGGGAGATGTGGCTTCCCTGGTTGGAATCGGGTCCTTGGTGAAGCCCAGCTTGCTGAATCAGACTGAGTGGGACATCAAGATGTCTTCCATACTGACATTTGGTACACTCTGTGGACGGAGGTCTGTTTCAGTCCCAAAAGGAAATTAGGCCTGAGACTCAAATTAGGGTTAGGGTTGGGGAGACTTGGCTTCCCAGGATGTAACCAGGGTTTTGGCGAAGCCTAGATTGGTAAAACAGACTGAGTAGGCCATCCGGAGTATAACATACTGCCAGTTAGTACACCATGTGGACAGGGAAATGTTTCATTCCAAAGAGAAAATTAGGGTTAAGACCCAAGTTAGGGTTAGCTGTCAGGAGACATGGCTTCCCAGAATGGAAACAGGGTGTTGCTGAAGCCAAGCATGGTGAAACAGACTGAGAGGGCCAAAGGAATTGTGTGCCTACTGTCTTTTAGTATAACATGAGGATGGGGGGTTGTTACAGTTCAACAAGAAAATCAGGTTAAGTCTCAAGTTAGGGTTAGGGTTGGGGAGATGTGGCTTCCCAGGTTGGAAACGGGTCCTTGGTGAAGCTTAACTTGCTGAATCAGACTGAGTGGGGCATCAAGATGGCTTCCAAACTGACATTTGGTACACTCTGTGGACGGCAGTATGTTTCAGTCCAAAAACGAAAATTAGGGTTAAGACCCAAGTTAGGGTTATCGGTCAGGAGTCATGGCTTCCCAGAATGGAAACAGGGTGTTGCTGAAGCCAAGCATGGTGAAACAGACTGAGAGGGCCAACGGAATTGTGTGTCGACTGTCTTTTAGTACAACATGAGGATGGGGGTTTGTTACATTTCAACAAGAAAATCAGGTTAAGTCTCAAGGTTGGGTTGGATTGGGGAGATGTGGCTTCCCAGGTTGGAAATGGGTCCTTTGTGAAGCCTAGCTTGCTGAATCAGACTGAGTGGGGCATCAAGATGTCTTCCATACTTACATTTGGTACACTCTGTGGACCGCAGTATGTTTCAGTCCAAAAAGGAAATGAGGGTTGATACTCAAATTAGGGTTAGGGTTGGGGAGACTTGGCTTCCCAGGATGTAACCAGGGCTTTGGTGAAGCCTAGATTGGTAAAACAGACTGAGTAGGCCAACCGGAGTATAACATACTGCCAGTTAGTACACCATGTGGACAGGGAAATGTTTCAGTCCAAAGAGAAAATTAGGGTTAAGACCCAAGTTAGGGTTAGCTGTCAGGAGACATGGCTTCCCAGAATGGAAACAGGGTGTTGCTGAAGCCAAGCATGGTGAAACAGACTGAGAGGGCCAAAGGAATTGTGTGCCTACTGTCTTTTAGTAGAACATGAGGATGGGAGGTTGTTACATTTGCACAAGAATATCAGGTTAAGTCTCAAGTTAGGGTTAGGGTTGGGGAGATGTGGCTTCCCAGGTTGGAAACGGGTCCTTGGTGAAGCCTAACTTGCTGAATCAGACTGAGTGGGGCATCAAGATGTCTTCCATACTGACATTTGGTACACTCTGTGGACGGCGGTTTGTTTCAGTCCCAAAAGGAAATGAGGGTTGAGACTCAAATTAGGGTTAGGGTTGGGGAGACTTGGCTTCCCAGGATGTAACCAGGGTTTTGGCGAAGCCTAGATTGGTAAAACAGACTGAGTAGGCCAACCGGAGTATAACATACTGCCAGTTAGTACACCATGTGGACAGGGAAATGTTTCAGTCCAAAGAGAAAATTAGGGTTAAGACCCAAGTTAGGGTTATCGGTCAGGAGTCATGGCTTCCCAGAATGGAAACAGGGTGTTGCTGAAGCCAAGCATGGTGAAACAGACTGAGAGGGCCAACGGAATTGTGTGCCTACTGTCTTTTAGTAGAACATGAGGATGGGGGTTTGTTACATTTGCACAAGAAAATCAGGTTAAGTCTCAAGTTTGGTTTGGGTTGGGGAGATGTGGCTTCCCTGGTTGGAATCGGGTCCTTGGTGAAGCCCAGCTTGCTGAATCAGACTGAGTGGGACATCAAGATGTCTTCCATACTGACATTTGGTACACTCTGTGGACGGCAGTATGTTTCAGTCCCAAAAGGAAATGAGGCCTGAGACTCAAATTAGGGTTAGGGCTGGGGAGACTTGGCTTCCCAGGATGTAACCAGGGTTTTGGCGAAGCCTAGATTGGTAAAACAGACTGAGTAGGCCATCCGGAGTATAACATACTGCCAGTTAGTACACCATGTGGACAGGGAAATGTTTCAGTCGAAAGAAAAAATTAGGGTGAAGACCCAAGTTAGGGTTAGCGGTCAGGAGACTTGGCTTCCCAGAATGGAAACAGGGTGTTGCTGAAGCCAAACATGGTGAAACAGACTGAGAGGGCCAAAGGAATTGTGTGCCTACTGTCTTTTAGTAGAACATGAGGATGGGGGGTTGTTACATTTGCACAAGAAAATCAGGTTAAGTCTCAAGTTAGGGTTAGGGTTGGGGAGATGTGGCTTCCCAGGTTGGAAACGGGTCCTTGGTGAAGCCTAGCTTGTTGAATCAGACTGAGTGGGACATCAAGATGTCTTCCATACTTACATTTGGTACACTCTGTGGACGGCAGTATGTTTCAGTCCAAAAAGGAAATGAGGGTTGAGACTCAAATTAGGGTTAGGGCTGGGGAGACTTGGCTTCCCAGGATGTAACCAGGGTTTTGGCGAAGCCTAGATTGGTAAAACAGACTGAGTAGGCCATCCGGAGTATAACATACTGCAAGTTAGTACACCATGTGGACAGGGAAATGTTTCAGTCCAAAGAGAAAATTAGGGTTCAGACCCAAGTTAGGGTTAGCTGTCAGGAGACATGGCTTCCCGGAATGGAAACAGGGTGTTGCTGAAGCCAAGCATGGTGAAACAGACTGAGAGGGCCAAAGGAATTGTGTGCCTACTGTCTTTTAGTATAACATGAGGATGGGGGGTTGTTACAGTTCAACAAGAAAATCAGGTTAAGTCTCAAGTTAGGGTTAGGGTTGGGGAGATGTGGCTTCCCAGGTTGGAAACGGGTCCTTGGTGAAGCTTAACTTGCTGAATCAGACTGAGTGGGGCATCAAGATGGCTTCCATACTGACATTTGGTACACTCTGTGGACGGCAGGATGTTTCAGTCCAAAAACGAAAATTAGGGTTAAGACCCAAGTTAGGGTTATCGGTCAGGAGTCATGGCTTCCCAGAATGGAAACAGGGTGTTGCTGAAGCCAAGCATGGTGAAACAGACTGAGAGGGCCAACGGAATTGTGTGTCGACTGTCTTTTAGTACAACATGAGGATGGGGGTTTGTTACATTTCAACAAGAAAATCAGGTTAAGTCTCAAGGTTGGGTTGGATTGGGGAGATGTGGCTTCCCAGGTTGGAAATGGGTCCTTTGTGAAGCCTAGCTTGCTGAATCAGACTGAGTGGGGCATCAAGATGTCTTCCATACTTACATTTGGTACACTCTGTGGACCGCAGTATGTTTCAGTCCAAAAAGGAAATGAGGGTTGATACTCAAATTAGGGTTAGGGTTGGGGAGACTTGGCTTCCCAGGATGTAACCAGGGCTTTGGTGAAGCCTAGATTGGTAAAACAGACCGAGTAGGCCAACCGGAGTATAACATACTGCCAGTTAGTACACCATGTGGACAGGGAAATGTTTCAGTCCAAAGAGAAAATTAGGGTTAAGACCCAAGTTAGGGTTATCGGTCAGGAGTCATGGCTTCCCAGAATGGAAACAGGGTGTTGCTGAAGCCAAGCATGGTGAAACAGACTGAGAGGGCCAACGGAATTGTGTGCCTACTGTCTTTTAGTAGAACATGAGGATGGGGGTTTTTTACATTTCAACAAGAAAATCAGGTTAAGTCTCAAGTTTGGTTTGGGTTGGGGAGATGTGGCTTCCCTGGTTGGAATCGGGTCCTTGGTGAAGCCCAGCTTGCTGAATCAGACTGAGTGGGACATCAAGATGTCTTCCATACTGACATTTGGTACACTCTGTGGACGGAGGTATGTTTCAGTCCCAAAAGGAAATGAGGCCTGAGACTCAAATTAGGGTTAGGGCTGGGGAGACTTGGCTTCCCAGGATGTAACCAGGGTTTTGGCGAAGCCTAGATTGGTAAAACAGACTGAGTAGGCCATCCGGAGTATAACATACTGCCAGTTAGTACACCATGTGGACAGGGAAATGTTTCAGTCGAAAGAAAAAATTAGGGTGAAGACCCAAGTTAGGGTTAGCGGTCAGGAGACATGGCTTCCCAGAATGGAAACAGGGTGTTGCTGAAGCCAAACATGGTGAAACAGACTGAGAGGGCCAAAGGAATTGTGTGCCTACTGTCTTTTAGTAGAACATGAGGATGGGGGGTTGTTACATTTGCACAAGAAAATCAGGTTAAGTCTCAAGTTAGGGTTAGGGTTGGGGAGATGTGGCTTCCCAGGTTGGAAACGGGTCCTTGGTGAAGCCTAGCTTGTTGAATCAGACTGAGTGGGACATCAAGATGTCTTCCATACTTACATTTGGTACACTCTGTGGACGGCAGTATGTTTCAGTCCAAAAAGGAAATGAGGGTTGAGACTCAAATTAGGGTTAGGGCTGGGGAGACTTGGCTTCCCAGGATGTAACCAGGGTTTTGGCGAAGCCTAGATTGGTAAAACAGACTGAGTAGGCCATCCGGAGTATAACATACTGCCAGTTAGTACACCATGTGGACAGGGAAATGTTTCAGTCCAAAGAGAAAATTAGGGTTCAGACCCAAGTTAGGGTTAGCTGTCAGGAGACATGGCTTCCCGGAATGGAAACAGGGTGTTGCTGAAGCCAAGCATGGTGAAACAGACTGAGAGGGCCAACGGAATTCTGTGCCTACTGTCTTTTAGTACAACATGAGGATGGGGGTTTGTTACATTTGCACAAGAAAATCAGGTTAAGTCTCAAGTTAGGGTTGGGTTGGGGAGATGTGGCTTCCCAGGTTGGAAACGGGTCCTTGGTGAAGCTTAACTTGCTGAATCAGACTGAGTGGGGTATCAAGGTGTCTTCCATACTTACATTTGGTACACTCTGTGGACCGCAGTATGTTTCAGTCGCAAAAGGAAATGAGGCCTGAGACTCAAAGTAGGGTTAGGGTTGGGGAGACTTGGCTTCCCAGGATGTAACCAGGGTTTTGGCGAAGCCTAGATTGGTAAAACAGACTGAGTAGGCCTTCCGGAGTATAACATACTGCCAGTTAGTACACCATGTGGACAGGGAAATGTTTCAGTCCAAAGAAAAAATTAGGGTGAAGACCCAAGTTAGGGTTAGCGGTCAGGAGACATGGCTTCCCAGAATGGAAACAGGGTGTTGCTGAAGCCAAACATGGTGAAACAGACTGAGAGGGCCAAAGGAATTGTGTGCCTACTGTCTTTTAGTAGAACATGAGGATGGGGGGGTTGTTACATTTGCACAAGAAAATCAGGTTAAGTCTCAAGTTAGGGTTAGAGTTGGGGAGATGTGGCTTCCCAGGTTGGAAACGGGTCCTTGGTGAAGCCTAACTTGCTGAATCAGACTGAGTGGGGCATCAAGATGTCTTCCATACTTACATTTGTTCCCCTATGTGGATGGCAGTATGTTTCAGTCCAAAAACGAAATGCGGGTTGATACTCAAATTAGGGTTAGGGTTGGGGAGACTTGGCTTCCCAGGATGTAACCAGGGTTTTGGCGAAGCCTAGATTGGTAAAACAGACCGAGTAGGCCAACCGGAGTATAACATACTGCCAGTTAGTACACCATGTGGACAGGGAAATGTTTCAGTCCAAAGAGAAAATTAGGGTTAAGACCCAAGTTAGGGTTATCGGTCAGGAGTCATGGCTTCCCAGAATGGAAACAGGGTGTTGCTGAAGCCAAGCATGGTGAAACAGACTGAGAGGGCCAACGGAATTGTGTGCCTACTGTCTTTTAGTAGAACATGAGGATGGGGGTTTGTTACATTTGCACAAGAAAATCAGGTTAAGTCTCAAGTTTGGTTTGGGTTGGGGAGATGTGGCTTCCCTGGTTGGAATCGGGTCCTTGGTGAAGCCCAGCTTGCTGAATCAGACTGAGTGGGACATCAAGATGTCTTCCATACTGACATTTGGTACACTCTGTGGACGGAGGTATGTTTCAGTCCCAAAAGGAAATGAGGCCTGAGACTCAAATTAGGGTTAGGGCTGGGGAGACTTGGCTTCCCAGGATGTAACCAGGGTTTTGGCGAAGCCTAGATTGGTAAAACAGACTGAGTAGGCCATCCGGAGTATAACATACTGCCAGTTAGTACACCATGTGGACAGGGAAATGTTTCAGTCGAAAGAAAAAATTAGGGTGAAGACCCAAGTTAGGGTTAGCGGTCAGGAGACTTGGCTTCCCAGAATGGAAACAGGGTGTTGCTGAAGCCAAACATGGTGAAACAGACTGAGAGGGCCAAAGGAATTGTGTGCCTACTGTCTTTTAGTAGAACATGAGGATGGGGGGTTGTTACATTTGCACAAGAAAATCAGGTTAAGTCTCAAGTTAGGGTTAGGGTTGGGGAGATGTGGCTTCCCAGGTTGGAAACGGGTCCTTGGTGAAGCCTAGCTTGTTGAATCAGACTGAGTGGGACATCAAGATGTCTTCCATACTTACATTTGGTACACTCTGTGGACGGCAGTATGTTTCAGTCCAAAAAGGAAATGAGGGTTGAGACTCAAATTAGGGTTAGGGCTGGGGAGACTTGGCTTCCCAGGATGTAACCAGGGTTTTGGCGAAGCCTAGATTGGTAAAACAGACTGAGTAGGCCTTCCGGAGTATAACATACTGCCAGTTAGTACACCATGTGGACAGGGAAATGTTTCAGTCCAAAGAAAAAATTAGGGTTAAGAAAAATTTAGGGTTATCGGTCAGGAGACATGCCTTCCCAGAATGGAAACAGGGTGTTGCTGAAGCCAAGCATGGTGAAACAGACTGAGAGGGCAAACGGAATTGTGTGCCTACTGTCTTTTAGTACAACATGAGGATGGGGGGTTGTTACATTTGCACAAGAAAATCAGGTTAAGTCTCAAGTTAGGGTTAGGGTTGGGGAGATGTGGCTTCCCAGGTTGGAAATGGGTCCTTGGTGAAGCTCAACTTGCTGAATCAGACTGAGTGGGGCATCAAGATGGCTTCCATACTGACATTTGGTGCACTCTGTGGACGGCAGTATGTTTCAGTCCAAAAAGGAAATGAGGGTTGAGACTCAAATTAGGGTTAGGGTTGGGGAGACTTGGCTTCCCAGGATGTAACCAGGGTTTTGGCGAAGTCTAGATTGGTAAAACAGACGGAGTAGGCCAACCGGAGTATAACATACTGCCAGTTAGTACACCATGTGGAGAGGGAAATGTTTCATTCCAAAGAGAAAATTAGGGTTAAGACCCAAGTTAGGGTTATCGGTCAGGAGTCATGGCTTCCCAGAATGGAAACAGGGTGTTGCTGAAGCCAAGCATGGTGAAACAGACTGAGAGGGCCAACGGAATTGTGTGTCGACTGTCTTTTAGTACAACATGAGGATGGGGGTTTGTTACATTTGCACAAGAAAATCAGGTTAAGTCTCAAGTTTGGTTTGGGTTGGGGAGATGTGGCTTCCCTGGTTGGAATCGGGTCCTTGGTGAAGCCCAGCTTGCTGAATCAGACTGAGTGGGACATCAAGATGTCTTCCATACTGACATTTGGTACACTCTGTGGACGGAGGTATGTTTCAGTCCCAAAAGGAAATGAGGCCTGAGACTCAAATTAGGGTTAGGGCTGGGGAGACTTGGCTTCCCAGGATGTAACCAGGGTTTTGGCGAAGCCTAGATTGGTAAAACAGACTGAGTAGGCCATCCGGAGTATAACATACTGCCAGTTAGTACACCATGTGGACAGGGAAATGTTTCAGTCGAAAGAAAAAATTAGGGTGAAGACCCAAGTTAGGGTTAGCGGTCAGGAGACATGGCTTCCCAGAATGGAAACAGGGTGTTGCTGAAGCCAAACATGGTGAAACAGACTGAGAGGGCCAAAGGAATTGTGTGCCTACTGTCTTTTAGTAGAACATGAGGATGGGGGGGTTGTTACATTTGCACAAGAAAATCAGGTTAAGTCTCAAGTTAGGGTTAGAGTTGGGGAGATGTGGCTTCCCAGGTTGGAAACGGGTCCTTGGTGAAGCCTAACTTGCTGAATCAGACTGAGTGGGGCATCAAGATGTCTTCCATACTTACATTTGTTCCCCTATGTGGATGGCAGTATGTTTCAGTCCAAAAACGAAATGCGGGTTGATACTCAAATTAGGGTTAGGGTTGGGGAGACTTGGCTTCCCAGGATGTAACCAGGGTTTTGGCGAAGCCTAGATTGGTAAAACAGACCGAGTAGGCCAACCGGAGTATAACATACTGCCAGTTAGTACACCATGTGGACAGGGAAATGTTTCAGTCCAAAGAGAAAATTAGGGTTAAGACCCAAGTTAGGGTTATCGGTCAGGAGTCATGGCTTCCCAGAATGGAAACAGGGTGTTGCTGAAGCCAAGCATGGTGAAACAGACTGAGAGGGCCAACGGAATTGTGTGCCTACTGTCTTTTAGTAGAACATGAGGATGGGGTTTTTTTACATTTGCACAAGAAAATCAGGTTAAGTCTCAAGTTTGGTTTGGGTTGGGGAGATGTGGCTTCCCTGGTTGGAATCGGGTCCTTGGTGAAGCCCAGCTTGCTGAATCAGACTGAGTGGGACATCAAGATGTCTTCCATACTGACATTTGGTACACTCTGTGGACGGAGGTATGTTTCAGTCCCAAAAGGAAATGAGGCCTGAGACTCAAATTAGGGTTAGGGCTGGGGAGACTTGGCTTCCCAGGATGTAACCAGGGTTTTGGCGAAGCCTAGATTGGTAAAACAGACTGAGTAGGCCATCCGGAGTATAACATACTGCCAGTTAGTACACCATGTGGACAGGGAAATGTTTCAGTCGAAAGAAAAAATTAGGGTGAAGACCCAAGTTAGGGTTAGCGGTCAGGAGACATGGCTTCCCAGAATGGAAACAGGGTGTTGCTGAAGCCAAACATGGTGAAACAGACTGAGAGGGCCAAAGGAATTGTGTGCCTACTGTCTTTTAGTAGAACATGAGGATGGGGGGTTGTTACATTTGCACAAGAAAATCAGGTTAAGTCTCAAGTTAGGGTTAGGGTTGGGGAGATGTGGCTTCCCAGGTTGGAAACGGGTCCTTGGTGAAGCCTAGCTTGTTGAATCAGACTGAGTGGGACATCAAGATGTCTTCCATACTTACATTTGGTACACTCTGTGGACGGCAGTATGTTTCAGTCCAAAAAGGAAATGAGGGTTGAGACTCAAATTAGGGTTAGGGCTGGGGAGACTTGGCTTCCCAGGATGTAACCAGGGTTTTGGCGAAGCCTAGATTGGTAAAACAGACTGAGTAGGCCATCCGGAGTATAACATACTGCCAGTTAGTACACCATGTGGACAGGGAAATGTTTCAGTCCAAAGAGAAAATTAGGGTTCAGACCCAAGTTAGGGTTAGCTGTCAGGAGACATGGCTTCCCGGAATGGAAACAGGGTGTTGCTGAAGCCAAGCATGGTGAAACAGACTGAGAGGGCCAACGGAATTGTGTGCCTACTGTCTTTTAGTACAACATGAGGATGGGGGTTTGTTACATTTGCACAAGAAAATCAGGTTAAGTCTCAAGTTAGGGTTGGGTTGGGGAGATGTGGCTTCCCAGGTTGGAAACGGGTCCTTGGTGAAGCTTAACTTGCTGAATCAGACTGAGTGGGGTATCAAGGTGTCTTCCATACTTACATTTGGTACACTCTGTGGACCGCAGTATGTTTCAGTCGCAAAAGGAAATGAGGCCTGAGACTCAAAGTAGGGTTAGGGTTGGGGAGACTTGGCTTCCCAGGATGTAACCAGGGTTTGGCGAAGCCTAGATTGGTAAAACAGACTGAGTAGGCCTTCCGGAGTATAACATACTGCCAGTTAGTACACCATGTGGACAGGGAAATGTTTCAGTCCAAAGAAAAAATTAGGGTTAAGAAAAATTTAGGGTTATCGGTCAGGAGACATGCCTTCCCAGAATGGAAACAGGGTGTTGCTGAAGCCAAGCATGGTGAAACAGACTGAGAGGGCAAACGGAATTGTGTGCCTACTGTCTTTTAGTACAACATGAGGATGGGGGGTTGTTACATTTGCACAAGAAAATCAGGTTAAGTCTCAAGTTAGGGTTAGGGTTGGGGAGATGTGGCTTCCCTCGTTGGAATCGGGTCCTTGGTGAAGCCCAGCTTGCTGAATCAGACTGAGTGGGACATCAAGATGTCTTCCATACTGACATTTGGTACACTCTGTGGACGGAGGTATGTTTCAATCCCAAAAGGAAATGAGGCCTGAGACTCAAATTAGGGTTAGGGCTGGGGAGACTTGGCTTCCCAGGATGTAACCAGGGTTTTGGCGAAGCCTAGATTGGTAAAACAGACTGAGTAGGCCATCCGGAGTATAACATACTGCCAGTTAGTACACCATGTGGACAGGGAAATGTTTCAGTCGAAAGAAAAAATTAGGGTGAAGACCCAAGTTAGGGTTAGCGGTCAGGAGACATGGCTTCCCAGAATGGAAACAGGGTGTTGCTGAAGCCAAACATGGTGAAACAGACTGAGAGGGCCAAAGGAATTGTGTGCCGACTGTCTCTTAGTACAACATGAGGATGGGGGTTTGTTACATTTCAACAAGAAAATCAGGTTAAGTCTCAAGGTTGGGTTGGGTTGGGGAGATGTGGCTTCCCTGGTTGGAATCGGGTCCTTGGTGAAGCCCAGCTTGCTGAATCAGACTGAGTGGGACATCAAGATGTCTTCCATACTGACATTTGGTACACTCTGTGGACGGAGGTCTGTTTCAGTCCCAAAAGGAAATTAGGCCTGAGACTCAAATTAGGGTTAGGGTTGGGGAGACTTGGCTTCCCAGGATGTAACCAGGGTTTTGGCGAAGCCTAGATTGGTAAAACAGACTGAGTAGGCCATCCGGAGTATAACATACTGCCAGTTAGTACACCATGTGGACAGGGAAATGTTTCATTCCAAAGAGAAAATTAGGGTTCAGACCCAAGTTAGGGTTAGCTGTCAGGAGACATGGCTTCCCAGAATGGAAACAGGGTGTTGCTGAAGCCAAGCATGGTAAAACAGACTGAGAGGGCCAAAGGAATTGTGTGCCTACTGTCTTTTAGTATAACATGAGGATGGGGGGTTGTTACAGTTCAACAAGAAAATCAGGTTAAGTCTCAAGTTAGGGTTAGGGTTGGGGAGATGTGGCTTCCCAGGTTGGAAACGGGTCCTTGGTGAAGCTTAACTTGCTGAATCAGACTGAGTGGGGCATCAAGATGGCTTCCATACTGACATTTGGTACACTCTGTGGACGGCAGTATGTTTCAGTCCAAAAACGAAAATTAGGGTTAAGACCCAAGTTAGGGTTATCGGTCAGGAGTCATGGCTTCCCAGAATGGAAACAGGGTGTTGCTGAAGCCAAGCATGGTGAAACAGACTGAGAGGGCCAACGGAATTGTGTGTCGACTGTCTTTTAGTACAACATGAGGATGGGGGTTTGTTACATTTCAACAAGAAAATCAGGTTAAGTCTCAAGGTTGGGTTGGATTGGGGAGATGTGGCTTCCCAGGTTGGAAATGGGTCCTTTGTGAAGCCTAGCTTGCTGAATCAGACTGAGTGGGGCATCAAGATGTCTTCCATACTTACATTTGGTACACTCTGTGGACCGCAGTATGTTTCAGTCCAAAAAGGAAATGAGGGTTGATACTCAAATTAGGGTTAGGGTTGGGGAGACTTGGTTTCCCAGGATGTAACCAGGGCTTTGGTGAAGCCTAGATTGGTAAAACAGACTGAGTAGGCCAACCGGAGTATAACATACTGCCAGTTAGTACACCATGTGGACAGGGAAATGTTTCAGTCCAAAGAGAAAATTAGGGTTAAGACCCAAGTTAGGGTTAGCTGTCAGGAGACATGGCTTCCCAGAATGGAAACAGGGTGTTGCTGAAGCCAAGCATGGTGAAACAGACTGAGAGGGCCAAAGGAATTGTGTGCCTACTGTCTTTTAGTAGAACATGAGGATGGGAGGTTGTTACATTTGCACAAGAATATCAGGTTAAGTCTCAAGTTAGGGTTAGGGTTGGGGAGATGTGGCTTCCCAGGTTGGAAACGGGTCCTTGGTGAAGCCTAACTTGCTGAATCAGACTGAGTGGGGCATCAAGATGTCTTCCATACTGACATTTGGTACACTCTGTGGACGGCGGTTTGTTTCAGTCCCAAAAGGAAATGAGGGTTGAGACTCAAATTAGGGTTAGGGTTGGGGAGACTTGGCTTCCCAGGATGTAACCAGGGTTTTGGCGAAGCCTAGATTGGTAAAACAGACTGAGTAGGCCAACCGGAGTATAACATACTGCCAGTTAGTACACCATGTGGACAGGGAAATGTTTCAGTCCAAAGAGAAAATTAGGGTTAAGACCCAAGTTAGGGTTATCGGTCAGGAGTCATGGCTTCCCAGAATGGAAACAGGGTGTTGCTGAAGCCAAGCATGGTGAAACAGACTGAGAGGGCCAACGGAATTGTGTGCCTACTGTCTTTTAGTAGAACATGAGGATGGGGGTTTGTTACATTTGCACAAGAAAATCAGGTTAAGTCTCAAGTTTGGTTTGGGTTGGGGAGATGTGGCTTCCCTGGTTGGAATCGGGTCCTTGGTGAAGCCCAGCTTGCTGAATCAGACTGAGTGGGACATCAAGATGTCTTCCATACTGACATTTGGTACACTCTGTGGACGGCAGTATGTTTCAGTCCCAAAAGGAAATGAGGCCTGAGACTCAAATTAGGGTTAGGGCTGGGGAGACTTGGCTTCCCAGGATGTAACCAGGGTTTTGGCGAAGCCTAGATTGGTAAAACAGACTGAGTAGGCCATCCGGAGTATAACATACTGCCAGTTAGTACACCATGTGGACAGGGAAATGTTTCAGTCGAAAGAAAAAATTAGGGTGAAGACCCAAGTTAGGGTTAGCGGTCAGGAGACTTGGCTTCCCAGAATGGAAACAGGGTGTTGCTGAAGCCAAACATGGTGAAACAGACTGAGAGGGCCAAAGGAATTGTGTGCCTACTGTCTTTTAGTACAACATGAGGATGGGGGTTTGTTACATTTGCACAAGAAAATCAGGTTAAGTCTCAAGTTAGGGTTGGGTTGGGGAGATGTGGCTTCCCAGGTTGGAAACGGGTCCTTGGTGAAGCTTAACTTGCTGAATCAGACTGAGTGGGGTATCAAGGTGTCTTCCATACTTACATTTGGGACACTCTGTGGACCGCAGTATGTTTCAGTCGCAAAAGGAAATGAGGCCTGAGACTCAAAGTCAGGTTAGGGTTGGGGAGACTTGGCTTCCCAGGATGTAACCAGGGTTTTGGCGAAGCCTAGATTGGTAAAACAGACTGAGTAGGCCTTCCGGAGTATAACATACTGCCAGTTAGTACACCATGTGGACAGGGAAATGTTTCAGTCCAAAGAAAAAATTAGGGTTAAGAAAAATTTAGGGTTATCGGTCAGGAGACATGCCTTCCCAGAATGGAAACAGGGTGTTGCTGAAGCCAAGCATGGTGAAACAGACTGAGAGGGCAAACGGAATTGTGTGCCTACTGTCTTTTAGTACAACATGAGGATGGGGGGTTGTTACATTTGCACAAGAAAATCAGGTTAAGTCTCAAGTTAGGGTTAGGGTTGGGGAGATGTGGCTTCCCAGGTTGGAAATGGGTCCTTGGTGAAGCTCAACTTGCTGAATCAGACTGAGTGGGGCATCAAGATGGCTTCCATACTGACATTTGGTGCACTCTGTGGACGGCAGTATGTTTCAGTCCAAAAAGGAAATGAGGGTTGAGACTCAAATTAGGGTTAGGGTTGGGGAGACTTGGCTTCCCAGGATGTAACCAGGGTTTTGGCGAAGTCTAGATTGGTAAAACAGACGGAAGGCCAACCGGAGTATAACATACTGCCAGTTAGTACACAATGTGGACAGGGAAATGTTTCATTCCAAAGAGAAAATTAGGGTTAAGACCCAAGTTAGGGTTAGCTGTCAGGAGACATGGCTTCCCAGAATGGAAACAGGGTGTTGCTGAAGCCAAGCATGGTGAAACAGACTGAGAGGGCCAAAGGAATTGTGTGCCTACTGTCTTTTAGTACAACATGAGGATGGGGGGTTGTTACAGTTCAACAAGAAAATCAGGTTAAGTCTCAAGTTAGGGTTAGGGTTGGGGAGATATGGCTTCCCAGGTTGGAAACGGGTCCTTGGTGAAGCTTAACTTGCTGAATCAGACTGAGTGGGGCATCAAGATGGCTTCCATACTGACATTTGGTACACTCTGTGGACGGCAGTATGTTTCAGTCCAAAAACGAAAATTAGGGTTAAGACCCAAGTTAGGGTTATCGGTCAGGAGTCATGGCTTCCCAGAATGGAAACAGGGTGTTGCTGAAGCCAAGCATGGTGAAACAGACTGAGAGGGCCAACGGAATTGTGTGTCGACTGTCTTTTAGTACAACATGAGGATGGGGGTTTGTTACATTTGCACAAGAAAATCAGGTTAAGTCTCAAGTTTGGTTTGGGTTGGGGAGATGTGGCTTCCCTGGTTGGAATCGGGTCCTTGGTGAAGCCCAGCTTGCTGAATCAGACTGAGTGGGACATCAAGATGTCTTCCATACTGACATTTGGTACACTCTGTGGACGGAGGTATGTTTCAGTCCCAAAAGGAAATGAGGCCTGAGACTCAAATTAGGGTTAGGGCTGGGGAGACTTGGCTTCCCAGGATGTAACCAGGGTTTTGGCGAAGCCTAGATTGGTAAAACAGACTGAGTAGGCCATCCGGAGTATAACATACTGCCAGTTAGTACACCATGTGGACAGGGAAATGTTTCAGTCGAAAGAAAAAATTAGGGTGAAGACCCAAGTTAGGGTTAGCAGTCAGGAGACATGGCTTCCCAGAATGGAAACAGGGTGTTGCTGAAGCCAAACATGGTGAAACAGACTGAGAGGGCCAAAGGAATTGTGTGCCTACTGTCTTTTAGTAGAACATGAGGATGGGGGGGTTGTTACATTTGCACAAGAAAATCAGGTTAAGTCTCAAGTTAGGGTTAGAGTTGGGGAGATGTGGCTTCCCAGGTTGGAAACGGGTCCTTGGTGAAGCCTAACTTGCTGAATCAGACTGAGTGGGGCATCAAGATGTCTTCCATACTTACATTTGTTCCCCTATGTGGATGGCAGTATGTTTCAGTCCAAAAACGAAATGCGGGTTGATACTCAAATTAGGGTTAGGGTTGGGGAGACTTGGCTTCCCAGGATGTAACCAGGGTTTTGGCGAAGCCTAGATTGGTAAAACAGACCGAGTAGGCCAACCGGAGTATAACATACTGCCAGTTAGTACACCATGTGGACAGGGAAATGTTTCAGTCCAAAGAGAAAATTAGGGTTAAGACCCAAGTTAGGGTTATCGGTCAGGAGTCATGGCTTCCCAGAATGGAAACAGGGTGTTGCTGAAGCCAAGCATGGTGAAACAGACTGAGAGGGCCAACGGAATTGTGTGCCTACTGTCTTTTAGTAGAACATGAGGATGGGGGTTTTTTACATTTCAACAAGAAAATCAGGTTAAGTCTCAAGTTTGGTTTGGGTTGGGGAGATGTGGCTTCCCTGGTTGGAATCGGGTCCTTGGTGAAGCCCAGCTTGCTGAATCAGACTGAGTGGGACATCAAGATGTCTTCCATACTGACATTTGGTACACTCTGTGGACGGAGGTATGTTTCAGTCCCAAAAGGAAATGAGGCCTGAGACTCAAATTAGGGTTAGGGCTGGGGAGACTTGGCTTCCCAGGATGTAACCAGGGTTTTGGCGAAGCCTAGATTGGTAAAACAGACTGAGTAGGCCATCCGGAGTATAACATACTGCCAGTTAGTACACCATGTGGACAGGGAAATGTTTCAGTCGAAAGAAAAAATTAGGGTGAAGACCCAAGTTAGGGTTAGCGGTCAGGAGACACGGCTTCCCAGAATGGAAACAGGGTGTTGCTGAAGCCAAACATGGTGAAACAGACTGAGAGGGCCAAAGGAATTGTGTGCCTACTGTCTTTTAGTAGAACATGAGGATGGGGGGTTGTTACATTTGCACAAGAAAATCAGGTTAAGTCTCAAGTTAGGGTTAGGGTTGGGGAGATGTGGCTTCCCAGGTTGGAAACGGGTCCTTGGTGAAGCCTAGCTTGTTGAATCAGACTGAGTGGGACATCAAGATGTCTTCCATACTTACATTTGGTACACTCTGTGGACGGCAGTATGTTTCAGTCCAAAAAGGAAATGAGGGTTGAGACTCAAATTAGGGTTAGGGCTGGGGAGACTTGGCTTCCCAGGATGTAACCAGGGTTTTGGCGAAGCCTAGATTGGTAAAACAGACTGAGTAGGCCATCCGGAGTATAACATACTGCCAGTTAGTACACCATGTGGACAGGGAAATGTTTCAGTCCAAAGAGAAAATTAGGGTTCAGACCCAAGTTAGGGTTAGCTGTCAGGAGACATGGCTTCCCGGAATGGAAACAGGGTGTTGCTGAAGCCAAGCATGGTGAAACAGACTGAGAGGGCCAACGGAATTCTGTGCCTACTGTCTTTTAGTACAACATGAGGATGGGGGTTTGTTACATTTGCACAAGAAAATCAGGTTAAGTCTCAAGTTAGGGTTGGGTTGGGGAGATGTGGCTTCCCAGGTTGGAAACGGGTCCTTGGTGAAGCTTAACTTGCTGAATCAGACTGAGTGGGGTATCAAGGTGTCTTCCATACTTACATTTGGTACACTCTGTGGACCGCAGTATGTTTCAGTCGCAAAAGGAAATGAGGCCTGAGACTCAAAGTAGGGTTAGGGTTGGGGAGACTTGGCTTCCCAGGATGTAACCAGGGTTTTGGCGAAGCCTAGATTGGTAAAACAGACTGAGTAGGCCTTCCGGAGTATAACATACTGCCAGTTAGTACACCATGTGGACAGGGAAATGTTTCAGTCCAAAGAAAAAATTAGGGTGAAGACCCAAGTTAGGGTTAGCGGTCAGGAGACATGGCTTCCCAGAATGGAAACAGGGTGTTGCTGAAGCCAAACATGGTGAAACAGACTGAGAGGGCCAAAGGAATTGTGTGCCTACTGTCTTTTAGTAGAACATGAGGATGGGGGGGTTGTTACATTTGCACAAGAAAATCAGGTTAAGTCTCAAGTTAGGGTTAGAGTTGGGGAGATGTGGCTTCCCAGGTTGGAAACGGGTCCTTGGTGAAGCCTAACTTGCTGAATCAGACTGAGTGGGGCATCAAGATGTCTTCCATACTTACATTTGTTCCCCTATGTGGATGGCAGTATGTTTCAGTCCAAAAACGAAATGCGGGTTGATACTCAAATTAGGGTTAGGGTTGGGGAGACTTGGCTTCCCAGGATGTAACCAGGGTTTTGGCGAAGCCTAGATTGGTAAAACAGACCGAGTAGGCCAACCGGAGTATAACATACTGCCAGTTAGTACACCATGTGGACAGGGAAATGTTTCAGTCCAAAGAGAAAATTAGGGTTAAGACCCAAGTTAGGGTTATCGGTCAGGAGTCATGGCTTCCCAGAATGGAAACAGGGTGTTGCTGAAGCCAAGCATGGTGAAACAGACTGAGAGGGCCAACGGAATTGTGTGCCTACTGTCTTTTAGTAGAACATGAGGATGGGGGTTTTTTACATTTCAACAAGAAAATCAGGTTAAGTCTCAAGTTTGGTTTGGGTTGGGGAGATGTGGCTTCCCTGGTTGGAATCGGGTCCTTGGTGAAGCCCAGCTTGCTGAATCAGACTGAGTGGGACATCAAGATGTCTTCCATACTGACATTTGGTACACTCTGTGGACGGAGGTATGTTTCAGTCCCAAAAGGAAATGAGGCCTGAGACTCAAATTAGGGTTAGGGCTGGGGAGACTTGGCTTCCCAGGATGTAACCAGGGTTTTGGCGAAGCCTAGATTGGTAAAACAGACTGAGTAGGCCATCCGGAGTATAACATACTGCCAGTTAGTACACCATGTGGACAGGGAAATGTTTCAGTCGAAAGAAAAAATTAGGGTGAAGACCCAAGTTAGGGTTAGCGGTCAGGAGACATGGCTTCCCAGAATGGAAACAGGGTGTTGCTGAAGCCAAACATGGTGAAACAGACTGAGAGGGCCAAAGGAATTGTGTCCCTACTGTCTTTTAGTAGAACATGAGGATGGGGGGTTGTTACATTTGCACAAGAAAATCAGGTTAAGTCTCAAGTTAGGGTTAGGGTTGGGGAGATGTGGCTTCCCAGGTTGGAAACGGGTCCTTGGTGAAGCCTAGCTTGTTGAATCAGACTGAGTGGGACATCAAGATGTCTTCCATACTTACATTTGGTACACTCTGTGGACGGCAGTATGTTTCAGTCCAAAAAGGAAATGAGGGTTGAGACTCAAATTAGGGTTAGGGCTGGGGAGACTTGGCTTCCCAGGATGTAACCAGGGTTTTGGCGAAGCCTAGATTGGTAAAACAGACTGAGTAGGCCATCCGGAGTATAACATACTGCCAGTTAGTACACCATGTGGACAGGGAAATGTTTCAGTCCAAAGAGAAAATTAGGGTTCAGACCCAAGTTAGGGTTAGCTGTCAGGAGACATGGCTTCCCGGAATGGAAACAGGGTGTTGCTGAAGCCAAGCATGGTGAAGCAGACTGAGAGGGCCAACGGAATTCTGTGCCTACTGTCTTTTAGTACAACATGAGGATGGGGGTTTGTTACATTTGCACAAGAAAATCAGGTTAAGTCTCAAGTTAGGGTTGGGTTGGGGAGATGTGGCTTCCCAGGTTGGAAACGGGTCCTTGGTGAAGCTTAACTTGCTGAATCAGACTGAGTGGGGTATCAAGGTGTCTTCCATACTTACATTTGGTACACTCTGTGGACCGCAGTATGTTTCAGTCGCAAAAGGAAATGAGGCCTGAGACTCAAAGTAGGGTTAGGGTTGGGGAGACTTGGCTTCCCAGGATGTAACCAGGGTTTTGGCGAAGCCTAGATTGGTAAAACAGACTGAGTAGGCCTTCCGGAGTATAACATACTGCCAGTTAGTACACCATGTGGACAGGGAAATGTTTCAGTCCAAAGAAAAAATTAGGGTTAAGAAAAATTTAGGGTTATCGGTCAGGAGACATGCCTTCCCAGAATGGAAACAGGGTGTTGCTGAAGCCAAGCATGGTGAAACAGACTGAGAGGGCAAACGGAATTGTGTGCCTACTGTCTTTTAGTACAACATGAGGATGGGGGGTTGTTACATTTGCACAAGAAAATCAGGTTAAGTCTCAAGTTAGGGTTAGGGTTGGGGAGATGTGGCTTCCCAGGTTGGAAATGGGTCCTTGGTGAAGCTCAACTTGCTGAATCAGACAGAGTGGGGCATCAAGATGGCTTCCATACTGACATTTGGTGCACTCTGTGGACAGCAGTATGTTTCAGTCCAAAAAGGAAATGAGGGTTGAGACTCAAATTAGGGTTAGGGTTGGGGAGACTTGGCTTCCCAGGATGTAACCAGGGTTTTGGCGAAGTCTAGATTGGTAAAACAGACGGAAGGCCAACCGGAGTATAACATACTGCCAGTTAGTACACAATGTGGACAGGGAAATGTTTCATTCCAAAGAGAAAATTAGGGTTAAGACCCAAGTTAGGGTTAGCTGTCAGGAGACATGGCTTCCCAGAATGGAAACAGGGTGTTGCTGAAGCCAAGCATGGTGAAACAGACTGAGAGGGCCAAAGGAATTGTGTGCCTACTGTCTTTTAGTACAACATGAGGATGGGGGGTTGTTACAGTTCAACAAGAAAATCAGGTTAAGTCTCAAGTTAGGGTTAGGGTTGGGGAGATATGGCTTCCCAGGTTGGAAACGGGTCCTTGGTGAAGCTTAACTTGCTGAATCAGACTGAGTGGGGCATCAAGATGGCTTCCATACTGACATTTGGTACACTCTGTGGACGGCAGTATGTTTCAGTCCAAAAACGAAAATTAGGGTTAAGACCCAAGTTAGGGTTATCGGTCAGGAGTCATGGCTTCCCAGAATGGAAACAGGGTGTTGCTGAAGCCAAGCATGGTGAAACAGACTGAGAGGGCCAACGGAATTGTGTGTCGACTGTCTTTTAGTACAACATGAGGATGGGGGTTTGTTACATTTGCACAAGAAAATCAGGTTAAGTCTCAAGTTTGGTTTGGGTTGGGGAGATGTGGCTTCCCTGGTTGGAATCGGGTCCTTGGTGAAGCCCAGCTTGCTGAATCAGACTGAGTGGGACATCAAGATGTCTTCCATACTGACATTTGGTACACTCTGTGGACGGAGGTATGTTTCAGTCCCAAAAGGAAATGAGGCCTGAGACTCAAATTAGGGTTAGGGCTGGGGAGACTTGGCTTCCCAGGATGTAACCAGGGTTTTGGCGAAGCCTAGATTGGTAAAACAGACTGAGTAGGCCATCCGGAGTATAACATACTGCCAGTTAGTACACCATGTGGACAGGGAAATGTTTCAGTCGAAAGAAAAAATTAGGGTGAAGACCCAAGTTAGGGTTAGCGGTCAGGAGACATGGCTTCCCAGAATGGAAACAGGGTGTTGCTGAAGCCAAACATGGTGAAACAGACTGAGAGGGCCAAAGGAATTGTGTGCCTACTGTCTTTTAGTAGAACATGAGGATGGGGGGGTTGTTACATTTGCACAAGAAAATCAGGTTAAGTCTCAAGTTAGGGTTAGAGTTGGGGAGATGTGGCTAACCAGGTTGGAAACGGGTCCTTGGTGAAGCCTAACTTGCTGAATCAGACTGAGTGGGGCATCAAGATGTCTTCCATACTTACATTTGTTCCCCTATGTGGATGGCAGTATGTTTCAGTCCAAAAACGAAATGCGGGTTGATACACAAATTAGGGTTAGGGTTGGGGAGACTTGGCTTCCCAGGATGTAACCAGGGTTTTGGCGAAGCCTAGATTGGTAAAACAGACTGAGTAGGCCATCCGGAGTATAACATACTGCCAGTTAGTACACCATGTGGACAGGGAAATGTTTCAGTCCAAAGAGAAAATTAGGGTTAAGACCCAAGTTAGGGTTAGCTGTCAGGAGACATGGCTTCCCAGAATGGAAACAGGGTGTTGCTGAAGCCAAGCATGGTGAAACAGACTGAGAGGGCCAAAGGAATTGTGTGCCTACTGTCTTTTAGTACAACAAGAGGATGTGGGTTGTTACATTTCAACAAGAAAATCAGGTTAAGTCTCAAGTTTGGGTTGGGTTGGGGAGATGTGGCTTCCCTGGTTGGAATCGGGTCCTTGGTGAAGCCCAGCTTGCTGAATCAGACTGAGTGGGACATCAAGATGTCTTCCATACTGACATTTGGTACACTCTGTGGACGGAGGTATGTTTCAGTCGCAAAAGGAAATGAGGCCTGAGACTCAAAGTAGGGTTAGGGTTGGGGAGACTTGGCTTCCCAGGATGTAACCAGGGTTTTGGTGAAGCCTAGATTGGTAAAACAGACTGAGTAGGCATTCAGGAGTATAACATACTGCCAGTTAGTACACCATGTGGTCAGGGAAATGTTTCATTCCAAAGAGAAAATTAGGGTTAAGACCCAAGTGAGGGTTATCGGTCAGGAGACATGGCTTCCCAGAATGGAAACAGGGTGTTGCTGAAGCCAAACATGGTGAAACAGACTGAGAGGGCCAAAGGAATTGTGTGCCTACTGTCTTTTAGTAGAACATGAGGATGGGGGGTTGTTACAGTTCAACAAGAAAATCAGGTTAAGTCTCAAGTTAGGGTTAGGGTTGGGGAGATGTGGCTTCCCAGGTTGGAAACGGGTCCTTGGTGAAGCTTAACTTGCTGAATCAGACTGAGTGGGGCATCAAGATGGCTTCCATCCTGACATTTGGTCCCCTATGTGGACGGCAGTATGTTTCAGTCCAAAAACGAAAATTAGGGTTAAGACCCAAGTTAGGGTTATCGGTCAGGAGTCATGGCTTCCCAGAATGGAAACAGGGTGTTGCTGAAGCCAAGCATGGTGAAACAGACTGAGAGGGCCAACGGAATTGTGTGTCGACTGTCTTTTAGTACAACATGAGGATGGGGGTTTGTTACATTTCAACAAGAAAATCAGGTTAAGTCTCAAGGTTGGGTTGGATTGGGGAGATGTGGCTTCCCAGGATGGAAATGGGTCCTTGGTGAAGCTCAACTTGCTGAATCAGACTGAGTGGGGCATCAAGATGGCTTCCATACTGACATTTGGTGCACTCTGTGGACGGCAGTATGTTTCAGTCCAAAAAGGAAATGAGGGTTGAGACTCAAATTAGGGTTAGGGTTGGGGAGACTTGTCTTCCCAGGATGTAACCAGGGTTTTGGCGAAGTCGAGATTGGTAAAACAGACGGAGTAGGCCAACCGGAGTATAACATACTGCCAGTTAGTACACAATGTGGAGAGGGAAATGTTTCATTCCAAAGAGAAAATTAGGGTTAAGACCCAAGTTAGGGTTAGCAGTCAGGAGACATGGCTTTCCAGAATGGAAACAGGGTGTTGCTGAAGCCAAGCATGGTGAAACAGACTGAGAGGGCAAAAGGAATTGTGTGCCTACTGTCTTTTAGTAGAACATGAGGATGGGGGGTTGTTACATTTGCACAAGAAAATCAGGTTAAGTCTCAAGTTAGGGTTAGGGTTGGGGAGATGTGGCTTCCCAGGTTGGAAACGGGTCCTTGGTGAAGCCTAGCTTGCTGAATCAGACTGAGTGGGACGTCAAGATGTCTTCCATACTTACATTTGGTACACTCTGTGGATGGCAGTATGTTTCAGTCCAAAAAGGAAATGAGGGTTGAGACTCAAATTAGGGTTAGGGCTGGGGAGACTTGGCTTCCCAGGATGTAACCAGGGTTTTGGCGAAGCCTAGATTGGTAAAACAGACTGAGTAGGCCATCCGGAGTATAACATACTGCCAGTTAGTACACCATGTGGACAGGGAAATGTTTCAGTCCAAAGAGAAAATTAGGGTTCAGACCCAAGTTAGGGTTAGCTGTCAGGAGACATGGCTTCCCAGAATGGAAACAGGGTGTTGCTGAAGCCAAGCATGGTGAAACAGACTGAGAGGGCCAAAGGAATTGTGTGCCTACTGTCTTTTAGTAGAACATGAGGATGGGAGGTTGTTACATTTGCACAAGAATATCAGGTTAAGTCTCAAGTTAGGGTTAGGGTTGGGGAGATGTGGCTTCCCAGGTTGGAAACGGGTCCTTGGTGAAGCTTAACTTCCTGTATCAGACTGAGTGGGCCATCAAGATGTCTTCCATACTTACATTTGGCACACTCTGTGGACCGCAGTATGTTTCAGTCCAAAAAGGAAATAGGGTTGAGACTCAAATTAGGGTTAGGGTTGGGGAGACTTGGCTTCCCAGGATGTAACCAGGGTTTTGGCGAAGCCTAGATTGGTAAAACAGACTGAGTAGGCCTTCCGGAGTATAACATACTGCCAGTTAGTACACCATGTGGACAGGGAAATGTTTCAGTCCAAAGACAAAATTAGGGTTAAGAAAAATTTAGGGTTATCGGTCAGGAGACATGCCTTCCCAGAATGGAAACAGGGTGTTGCTGAAGCCAAGCATGGTGAAACAGACTGAGAGGGCAAACGGAATTGTGTGCCTACTGTCTTTTAGTACAACATGAGGATGGGGGGTTGTTACATTTGCACAAGAAAATCAGGTTAAGTCTCAAGTTAGGGTTAGGGTTGGGGAGATGTGGCTTCCCAGGTTGGAAACGGGTCCTTGGTGAAGCCTAGCTTGTTGAATCAGACTGAGTGGGACATCAAGATGTCTTCCATACTTACATTTGGTACACTCTGTGGACGGCAGTATGTTTCAGTCCAAAAAGGAAATGAGGGTTGAGACTCAAATTAGGGTTAGGGCTGGGGAGACTTGGCTTCCCAGGATGTAACCAGGGTTTTGGCGAAGCCTAGATTGGTAAAACAGACTGAGTAGGCCATCCGGAGTATAACATACTGCCAGTTAGTACACCATGTGGACAGGGAAATGTTTCAGTCCAAAGAGAAAATTAGGGTTCAGACCCAAGTTAGGGTTAGCTGTCAGGAGACATGGCTTCCCGGAATGGAAACAGGGTGTTGCTGAAGCCAAGCATGGTGAAACAGACTGAGAGGGCCAACGGAATTCTGTGCCTACTGTCTTTTAGTACAACATGAGGATGGGGGTTTGTTACATTTGCACAAGAAAATCAGGTTAAGTCTCAAGTTAGGGTTGGGTTGGGGAGATGTGGCTTCCCAGGTTGGAAACGGGTCCTTGGTGAAGCTTAACTTGCTGAATCAGACTGAGTGGGGTATCAAGGTGTCTTCCATACTTACATTTGGTACACTCTGTGGACCGCAGTATGTTTCAGTCGCAAAAGGAAATGAGGCCTGAGACTCAAAGTAGGGTTAGGGTTGGGGAGACTTGGCTTCCCAGGATGTAACCAGGGTTTTGGCGAAGCCTAGATTGGTAAAACAGACTGAGTAGGCCTTCCGGAGTATAACATACTGCCAGTTAGTACACCATGTGGACAGGGAAATGTTTCAGTCCAAAGAAAAAATTAGGGTGAAGACCCAAGTTAGGGTTAGCGGTCAGGAGACATGGCTTCCCAGAATGGAAACAGGGTGTTGCTGAAGCCAAACATGGTGAAACAGACTGAGAGGGCCAAAGGAATTGTGTGCCTACTGTCTTTTAGTAGAACATGAGGATGGGGGGGTTGTTACATTTGCACAAGAAAATCAGGTTAAGTCTCAAGTTAGGGTTAGAGTTGGGGAGATGTGGCTTCCCAGGTTGGAAACGGGTCCTTGGTGAAGCCTAACTTGCTGAATCAGACTGAGTGGGGCATCAAGATGTCTTCCATACTTACATTTGTTCCCCTATGTGGATGGCAGTATGTTTCAGTCCAAAAACGAAATGCGGGTTGATACTCAAATTAGGGTTAGGGTTGGGGAGACTTGGCTTCCCAGGATGTAACCAGGGTTTTGGCGAAGCCTAGATTGGTAAAACAGACCGAGTAGGCCAACCGGAGTATAACATACTGCCAGTTAGTACACCATGTGGACAGGGAAATGTTTCAGTCCAAAGAGAAAATTAGGGTTAAGACCCAAGTTAGGGTTATCGGTCAGGAGTCATGGCTTCCCAGAATGGAAACAGGGTGTTGCTGAAGCCAAGCATGGTGAAACAGACTGAGAGGGCCAACGGAATTGTGTGCCTACTGTCTTTTAGTAGAACATGAGGATGGGGGTTTTTTACATTTCAACAAGAAAATCAGGTTAAGTCTCAAGTTTGGTTTGGGTTGGGGAGATGTGGCTTCCCTGGTTGGAATCGGGTCCTTGGTGAAGCCCAGCTTGCTGAATCAGACTGAGTGGGACATCAAGATGTCTTCCATACTGACATTTGGTACACTCTGTGGACGGAGGTATGTTTCAGTCCCAAAAGGAAATGAGGCCTGAGACTCAAATTAGGGTTAGGGCTGGGGAGACTTGGCTTCCCAGGATGTAACCAGGGTTTTGGCGAAGCCTAGATTGGTAAAACAGACTGAGTAGGCCATCCGGAGTATAACATACTGCCAGTTAGTACACCATGTGGACAGGGAAATGTTTCAGTCGAAAGAAAAAATTAGGGTGAAGACCCAAGTTAGGGTTAGCGGTCAGCAGACATGGCTTCCCAGAATGGAAACAGGGTGTTGCTGAAGCCAAACATGGTGAAACAGACTGAGAGGGCCAAAGGAATTGTGTGCCTACTGTCTTTTAGTAGAACATGAGGATGGGGGGTTGTTACATTTGCACAAGAAAATCAGGTTAAGTCTCAAGTTAGGGTTAGGGTTGGGGAGATGTGGCTTCCCAGGTTGGAAACGGGTCCTTGGTGAAGCCTAGCTTGTTGAATCAGACGGAGTGGGACATCAAGATGTCTTCCATACTTACATTTGGTACACTCTGTGGACGGCAGTATGTTTCAGTCCAAAAAGGAAATGAGGGTTGAGACTCAAATTAGGGTTAGGGCTGGGGAGACTTGGCTTCCCAGGATGTAACCAGGGTTTTGGCGAAGCCTAGATTGGTAAAACAGACTGAGTAGGCCATCCGGAGTATAACATACTGCCAGTTAGTACACCATGTGGACAGGGAAATGTTTCAGTCCAAAGAGAAAATTAGGGTTCAGACCCAAGTTAGGGTTAGCTGTCAGGAGACATGGCTTCCCGGAATGGAAACAGGGTGTTGCTGAAGCCAAGCATGGTGAAACAGACTGAGAGGGCCAACGGAATTCTGTGCCTACTGTCTTTTAGTACAACATGAGGATGGGGGTTTGTTACATTTGCACAAGAAAATCAGGTTAAGTCTCAAATTAGGGTTGGGTTGGGGAGATGTGGCTTCCCAGGTTGGAAACGGGTCCTTGGTGAAGCTTAACTTGCTGAATCAGACTGAGTGGGGTATCAAGGTGTCTTCCATACTTACATTTGGTACACTCTGTGGACCGCAGTATGTTTCAGTCGCAAAAGGAAATGAGGCCTGAGACTCAAAGTAGGGTTAGGGTTGGGGAGACTTGGCTTCCCAGGATGTAACCAGGGTTTTGGCGAAGCCTAGATTGGTAAAACAGACTGAGTAGGCCTTCCGGAGTATAACATACTGCCAGTTAGTACACCATGTGGACAGGGAAATGTTTCAGTCCAAAGAAAAAATTAGGGTTAAGAAAAATTTAGGGTTATCGGTCAGGAGACATGGCTTCCCAGAATGGAAACAGGGTGTTGCTGAAGCCAAACATGGTGAAACAGACTGAGAGGGCCAAAGGAATTGTGTGCCTACTGTCTTTTAGTAGAACATGAGGATGGGGGGTTGTTACATTTGCACAAGAAAATCAGGTTAAGTCTCAAGTTAGGGTTAGGGTTGGGGAGATGTGGCTTCCCAGGTTGGAAACGGGTCCTTGGTGAAGCCTAGCTTGTTGAATCAGACTGAGTGGGACATCAAGATGTCTTCCATACTTACATTTGGTACACTCTGTGGACGGCAGTATGTTTCAGTCCAAAAAGGAAATGAGGGTTGAGACTCAAATTAGGGTTAGGGCTGGGGAGACTTGGCTTCCCAGGATGTAACCAGGGTTTTGGCGAAGCCTAGATTGGTAAAACAGACTGAGTAGGCCATCCGGAGTATAACATACTGCCAGTTAGTACACCATGTGGACAGGGAAATGTTTCAGTCCAAAGAGAAAATTAGGGTTCAGACCCAAGTTAGGGTTAGCTGTCAGGAGACATGGCTTCCCGGAATGGAAACAGGGTGTTGCTGAAGCCAAGCATGGTGAAGCAGACTGAGAGGGCCAACGGAATTCTGTGCCTACTGTCTTTTAGTACAACATGAGGATGGGGGTTTGTTACATTTGCACAAGAAAATCAGGTTAAGTCTCAAGTTAGGGTTGGGTTGGGGAGATGTGGCTTCCCAGGTTGGAAACGGGTCCTTGGTGAAGCTTAACTTGCTGAATCAGACTGAGTGGGGTATCAAGGTGTCTTCCATACTTACATTTGGTACACTCTGTGGACCGCAGTATGTTTCAGTCGCAAAAGGAAATGAGGCCTGAGACTCAAAGTAGGGTTAGGGTTGGGGAGACTTGGCTTCCCAGGATGTAACCAGGGTTTTGGCGAAGCCTAGATTGGTAAAACAGACTGAGTAGGCCTTCCGGAGTATAACATACTGCCAGTTAGTACACCATGTGGACAGGGAAATGTTTCAGTCCAAAGAAAAAATTAGGGTTAAGAAAAATTTAGGGTTATCGGTCAGGAGACATGCCTTCCCAGAATGGAAACAGGGTGTTGCTGAAGCCAAGCATGGTGAAACAGACTGAGAGGGCAAACGGAATTGTGTGCCTACTGTCTTTTAGTACAACATGAGGATGGGGGGTTGTTACATTTGCACAAGAAAATCAGGTTAAGTCTCAAGTTAGGGTTAGGGTTGGGGAGATGTGGCTTCCCAGGTTGGAAATGGGTCCTTGGTGAAGCTCAACTTGCTGAATCAGACAGAGTGGGGCATCAAGATGGCTTCCATACTGACATTTGGTGCACTCTGTGGACAGCAGTATGTTTCAGTCCAAAAAGGAAATGAGGGTTGAGACTCAAATTAGGGTTAGGGTTGGGGAGACTTGGCTTCCCAGGATGTAACCAGGGTTTTGGCGAAGTCTAGATTGGTAAAACAGACGGAAGGCCAACCGGAGTATAACATACTGCCAGTTAGTACACAATGTGGACAGGGAAATGTTTCATTCCAAAGAGAAAATTAGGGTTAAGACCCAAGTTAGGGTTAGCTGTCAGGAGACATGGCTTCCCAGAATGGAAACAGGGTGTTGCTGAAGCCAAGCATGGTGAAACAGACTGAGAGGGCCAAAGGAATTGTGTGCCTACTGTCTTTTAGTACAACATGAGGATGGGGGGTTGTTACAGTTCAACAAGAAAATCAGGTTAAGTCTCAAGTTAGGGTTAGGGTTGGGGAGATATGGCTTCCCAGGTTGGAAACGGGTCCTTGGTGAAGCTTAACTTGCTGAATCAGACTGAGTGGGGCATCAAGATGGCTTCCATACTGACATTTGGTACACTCTGTGGACGGCAGTATGTTTCAGTCCAAAAACGAAAATTAGGGTTAAGACCCAAGTTAGGGTTATCGGTCAGGAGTCATGGCTTCCCAGAATGGAAACAGGGTGTTGCTGAAGCCAAGCATGGTGAAACAGACTGAGAGGGCCAACGGAATTGTGTGTCGACTGTCTTTTAGTACAACATGAGGATGGGGGTTTGTTACATTTGCACAAGAAAATCAGGTTAAGTCTCAAGTTTGGTTTGGGTTGGGGAGATGTGGCTTCCCTGGTTGGAATCGGGTCCTTGGTGAAGCCCAGCTTGCTGAATCAGA
Organism: Heloderma suspectum; assembly: GCF_057233095.1. Lineage (NCBI taxonomy): Eukaryota > Metazoa > Chordata > Lepidosauria > Squamata > Helodermatidae > Heloderma > Heloderma suspectum. The sequence goes on from NC_139461.1 coordinate 150,965,980, forward strand.
CTGAGTGGGACATCAAGATGTCTTCCATACTGACATTTGGTACACTCTGTGGACGGAGGTATGTTTCAGTCCCAAAAGGAAATGAGGCCTGAGACTCAAATTAGGGTTAGGGCTGGGGAGACTTGGCTTCCCAGGATGTAACCAGGGTTTTGGCGAAGCCTAGATTGGTAAAACAGACTGAGTAGGCCATCCGGAGTATAACATACTGCCAGTTAGTACACCATGTGGACAGGGAAATGTTTCAGTCGAAAGAAAAAATTAGGGTGAAGACCCAAGTTAGGGTTAGCGGTCAGGAGACATGGCTTCCCAGAATGGAAACAGGGTGTTGCTGAAGCCAAACATGGTGAAACAGACTGAGAGGGCCAAAGGAATTGTGTGCCTACTGTCTTTTAGTAGAACATGAGGATGGGGGGGTTGTTACATTTGCACAAGAAAATCAGGTTAAGTCTCAAGTTAGGGTTAGAGTTGGGGAGATGTGGCTAACCAGGTTGGAAACGGGTCCTTGGTGAAGCCTAACTTGCTGAATCAGACTGAGTGGGGCATCAAGATGTCTTCCATACTTACATTTGTTCCCCTATGTGGATGGCAGTATGTTTCAGTCCAAAAACGAAATGCGGGTTGATACACAAATTAGGGTTAGGGTTGGGGAGACTTGGCTTCCCAGGATGTAACCAGGGTTTTGGCGAAGCCTAGATTGGTAAAACAGACTGAGTAGGCCATCCGGAGTATAACATACTGCCAGTTAGTACACCATGTGGACAGGGAAATGTTTCAGTCCAAAGAGAAAATTAGGGTTAAGACCCAAGTTAGGGTTAGCTGTCAGGAGACATGGCTTCCCAGAATGGAAACAGGGTGTTGCTGAAGCCAAGCATGGTGAAACAGACTGAGAGGGCCAAAGGAATTGTGTGCCTACTGTCTTTTAGTACAACAAGAGGATGTGGGTTGTTACATTTCAACAAGAAAATCAGGTTAAGTCTCAAGTTTGGGTTGGGTTGGGGAGATGTGGCTTCCCTGGTTGGAATCGGGTCCTTGGTGAAGCCCAGCTTGCTGAATCAGACTGAGTGGGACATCAAGATGTCTTCCATACTGACATTTGGTACACTCTGTGGACGGAGGTATGTTTCAGTCGCAAAAGGAAATGAGGCCTGAGACTCAAAGTAGGGTTAGGGTTGGGGAGACTTGGCTTCCCAGGATGTAACCAGGGTTTTGGTGAAGCCTAGATTGGTAAAACAGACTGAGTAGGCATTCAGGAGTATAACATACTGCCAGTTAGTACACCATGTGGTCAGGGAAATGTTTCATTCCAAAGAGAAAATTAGGGTTAAGACCCAAGTTAGGGTTAGCAGTCAGGAGACATGGCTTTCCAGAATGGAAACAGGGTGTTGCTGAAGCCAAGCATGGTGAAACAGACTGAGAGGGCAAAAGGAATTGTGTGCCTACTGTCTTTTAGTAGAACATGAGGATGGGGGGTTGTTACATTTGCACAAGAAAATCAGGTTAAGTCTCAAGTTAGGGTTAGGGTTGGGGAGATGTGGCTTCCCAGGTTGGAAACGGGTCCTTGGTGAAGCCTAGCTTGCTGAATCAGACTGAGTGGGACGTCAAGATGTCTTCCATACTTACATTTGGTACACTCTGTGGATGGCAGTATGTTTCAGTCCAAAAAGGAAATGAGGGTTGAGACTCAAATTAGGGTTAGGGCTGGGGAGACTTGGCTTCCCAGGATGTAACCAGGGTTTTGGCGAAGCCTAGATTGGTAAAACAGACTGAGTAGGCCATCCGGAGTATAACATACTGCCAGTTAGTACACCATGTGGACAGGGAAATGTTTCAGTCCAAAGAGAAAATTAGGGTTCAGACCCAAGTTAGGGTTAGCTGTCAGGAGACATGGCTTCCCAGAATGGAAACAGGGTGTTGCTGAAGCCAAGCATGGTGAAACAGACTGAGAGGGCCAAAGGAATTGTGTGCCTACTGTCTTTTAGTAGAACATGAGGATGGGAGGTTGTTACATTTGCACAAGAATATCAGGTTAAGTCTCAAGTTAGGGTTAGGGTTGGGGAGATGTGGCTTCCCAGGTTGGAAACGGGTCCTTGGTGAAGCTTAACTTCCTGTATCAGACTGAGTGGGCCATCAAGATGTCTTCCATACTTACATTTGGCACACTCTGTGGACCGCAGTATGTTTCAGTCCAAAAAGGAAATAGGGTTGAGACTCAAATTAGGGTTAGGGTTGGGGAGACTTGGCTTCCCAGGATGTAACCAGGGTTTTGGCGAAGCCTAGATTGGTAAAACAGACTGAGTAGGCCTTCCGGAGTATAACATACTGCCAGTTAGTACACCATGTGGACAGGGAAATGTTTCAGTCCAAAGACAAAATTAGGGTTAAGAAAAATTTAGGGTTATCGGTCAGGAGACATGCCTTCCCAGAATGGAAACAGGGTGTTGCTGAAGCCAAGCATGGTGAAACAGACTGAGAGGGCAAACGGAATTGTGTGCCTACTGTCTTTTAGTACAACATGAGGATGGGGGGTTGTTACATTTGCACAAGAAAATCAGGTTAAGTCTCAAGTTAGGGTTAGGGTTGGGGAGATGTGGCTTCCCAGGTTGGAAACGGGTCCTTGGTGAAGCCTAGCTTGTTGAATCAGACTGAGTGGGACATCAAGATGTCTTCCATACTTACATTTGGTACACTCTGTGGACGGCAGTATGTTTCAGTCCAAAAAGGAAATGAGGGTTGAGACTCAAATTAGGGTTAGGGCTGGGGAGACTTGGCTTCCCAGGATGTAACCAGGGTTTTGGCGAAGCCTAGATTGGTAAAACAGACTGAGTAGGCCATCCGGAGTATAACATACTGCCAGTTAGTACACCATGTGGACAGGGAAATGTTTCAGTCCAAAGAGAAAATTAGGGTTCAGACCCAAGTTAGGGTTAGCTGTCAGGAGACATGGCTTCCCGGAATGGAAACAGGGTGTTGCTGAAGCCAAGCATGGTGAAACAGACTGAGAGGGCCAACGGAATTCTGTGCCTACTGTCTTTTAGTACAACATGAGGATGGGGGTTTGTTACATTTGCACAAGAAAATCAGGTTAAGTCTCAAGTTAGGGTTGGGTTGGGGAGATGTGGCTTCCCAGGTTGGAAACGGGTCCTTGGTGAAGCTTAACTTGCTGAATCAGACTGAGTGGGGTATCAAGGTGTCTTCCATACTTACATTTGGTACACTCTGTGGACCGCAGTATGTTTCAGTCGCAAAAGGAAATGAGGCCTGAGACTCAAAGTAGGGTTAGGGTTGGGGAGACTTGGCTTCCCAGGATGTAACCAGGGTTTTGGCGAAGCCTAGATTGGTAAAACAGACTGAGTAGGCCTTCCGGAGTATAACATACTGCCAGTTAGTACACCATGTGGACAGGGAAATGTTTCAGTCCAAAGAAAAAATTAGGGTGAAGACCCAAGTTAGGGTTAGCGGTCAGGAGACATGGCTTCCCAGAATGGAAACAGGGTGTTGCTGAAGCCAAACATGGTGAAACAGACTGAGAGGGCCAAAGGAATTGTGTGCCTACTGTCTTTTAGTAGAACATGAGGATGGGGGGGTTGTTACATTTGCACAAGAAAATCAGGTTAAGTCTCAAGTTAGGGTTAGAGTTGGGGAGATGTGGCTTCCCAGGTTGGAAACGGGTCCTTGGTGAAGCCTAACTTGCTGAATCAGACTGAGTGGGGCATCAAGATGTCTTCCATACTTACATTTGTTCCCCTATGTGGATGGCAGTATGTTTCAGTCCAAAAACGAAATGCGGGTTGATACTCAAATTAGGGTTAGGGTTGGGGAGACTTGGCTTCCCAGGATGTAACCAGGGTTTTGGCGAAGCCTAGATTGGTAAAACAGACCGAGTAGGCCAACCGGAGTATAACATACTGCCAGTTAGTACACCATGTGGACAGGGAAATGTTTCAGTCCAAAGAGAAAATTAGGGTTAAGACCCAAGTTAGGGTTATCGGTCAGGAGTCATGGCTTCCCAGAATGGAAACAGGGTGTTGCTGAAGCCAAGCATGGTGAAACAGACTGAGAGGGCCAACGGAATTGTGTGCCTACTGTCTTTTAGTAGAACATGAGGATGGGGGTTTTTTACATTTCAACAAGAAAATCAGGTTAAGTCTCAAGTTTGGTTTGGGTTGGGGAGATGTGGCTTCCCTGGTTGGAATCGGGTCCTTGGTGAAGCCCAGCTTGCTGAATCAGACTGAGTGGGACATCAAGATGTCTTCCATACTGACATTTGGTACACTCTGTGGACGGAGGTATGTTTCAGTCCCAAAAGGAAATGAGGCCTGAGACTCAAATTAGGGTTAGGGCTGGGGAGACTTGGCTTCCCAGGATGTAACCAGGGTTTTGGCGAAGCCTAGATTGGTAAAACAGACTGAGTAGGCCATCCGGAGTATAACATACTGCCAGTTAGTACACCATGTGGACAGGGAAATGTTTCAGTCGAAAGAAAAAATTAGGGTGAAGACCCAAGTTAGGGTTAGCGGTCAGCAGACATGGCTTCCCAGAATGGAAACAGGGTGTTGCTGAAGCCAAACATGGTGAAACAGACTGAGAGGGCCAAAGGAATTGTGTGCCTACTGTCTTTTAGTAGAACATGAGGATGGGGGGTTGTTACATTTGCACAAGAAAATCAGGTTAAGTCTCAAGTTAGGGTTAGGGTTGGGGAGATGTGGCTTCCCAGGTTGGAAACGGGTCCTTGGTGAAGCCTAGCTTGTTGAATCAGACGGAGTGGGACATCAAGATGTCTTCCATACTTACATTTGGTACACTCTGTGGACGGCAGTATGTTTCAGTCCAAAAAGGAAATGAGGGTTGAGACTCAAATTAGGGTTAGGGCTGGGGAGACTTGGCTTCCCAGGATGTAACCAGGGTTTTGGCGAAGCCTAGATTGGTAAAACAGACTGAGTAGGCCATCCGGAGTATAACATACTGCCAGTTAGTACACCATGTGGACAGGGAAATGTTTCAGTCCAAAGAGAAAATTAGGGTTCAGACCCAAGTTAGGGTTAGCTGTCAGGAGACATGGCTTCCCGGAATGGAAACAGGGTGTTGCTGAAGCCAAGCATGGTGAAACAGACTGAGAGGGCCAACGGAATTCTGTGCCTACTGTCTTTTAGTACAACATGAGGATGGGGGTTTGTTACATTTGCACAAGAAAATCAGGTTAAGTCTCAAATTAGGGTTGGGTTGGGGAGATGTGGCTTCCCAGGTTGGAAACGGGTCCTTGGTGAAGCTTAACTTGCTGAATCAGACTGAGTGGGGTATCAAGGTGTCTTCCATACTTACATTTGGTACACTCTGTGGACCGCAGTATGTTTCAGTCGCAAAAGGAAATGAGGCCTGAGACTCAAAGTAGGGTTAGGGTTGGGGAGACTTGGCTTCCCAGGATGTAACCAGGGTTTTGGCGAAGCCTAGATTGGTAAAACAGACTGAGTAGGCCTTCCGGAGTATAACATACTGCCAGTTAGTACACCATGTGGACAGGGAAATGTTTCAGTCCAAAGAAAAAATTAGGGTTAAGAAAAATTTAGGGTTATCGGTCAGGAGACATGGCTTCCCAGAATGGAAACAGGGTGTTGCTGAAGCCAAACATGGTGAAACAGACTGAGAGGGCCAAAGGAATTGTGTGCCTACTGTCTTTTAGTAGAACATGAGGATGGGGGGTTGTTACATTTGCACAAGAAAATCAGGTTAAGTCTCAAGTTAGGGTTAGGGTTGGGGAGATGTGGCTTCCCAGGTTGGAAACGGGTCCTTGGTGAAGCCTAGCTTGTTGAATCAGACTGAGTGGGACATCAAGATGTCTTCCATACTTACATTTGGTACACTCTGTGGACGGCAGTATGTTTCAGTCCAAAAAGGAAATGAGGGTTGAGACTCAAATTAGGGTTAGGGCTGGGGAGACTTGGCTTCCCAGGATGTAACCAGGGTTTTGGCGAAGCCTAGATTGGTAAAACAGACTGAGTAGGCCATCCGGAGTATAACATACTGCCAGTTAGTACACCATGTGGACAGGGAAATGTTTCAGTCCAAAGAGAAAATTAGGGTTCAGACCCAAGTTAGGGTTAGCTGTCAGGAGACATGGCTTCCCGGAATGGAAACAGGGTGTTGCTGAAGCCAAGCATGGTGAAGCAGACTGAGAGGGCCAACGGAATTCTGTGCCTACTGTCTTTTAGTACAACATGAGGATGGGGGTTTGTTACATTTGCACAAGAAAATCAGGTTAAGTCTCAAGTTAGGGTTGGGTTGGGGAGATGTGGCTTCCCAGGTTGGAAACGGGTCCTTGGTGAAGCTTAACTTGCTGAATCAGACTGAGTGGGGTATCAAGGTGTCTTCCATACTTACATTTGGTACACTCTGTGGACCGCAGTATGTTTCAGTCGCAAAAGGAAATGAGGCCTGAGACTCAAAGTAGGGTTAGGGTTGGGGAGACTTGGCTTCCCAGGATGTAACCAGGGTTTTGGCGAAGCCTAGATTGGTAAAACAGACTGAGTAGGCCTTCCGGAGTATAACATACTGCCAGTTAGTACACCATGTGGACAGGGAAATGTTTCAGTCCAAAGAAAAAATTAGGGTTAAGAAAAATTTAGGGTTATCGGTCAGGAGACATGCCTTCCCAGAATGGAAACAGGGTGTTGCTGAAGCCAAGCATGGTGAAACAGACTGAGAGGGCAAACGGAATTGTGTGCCTACTGTCTTTTAGTACAACATGAGGATGGGGGGTTGTTACATTTGCACAAGAAAATCAGGTTAAGTCTCAAGTTAGGGTTAGGGTTGGGGAGATGTGGCTTCCCAGGTTGGAAATGGGTCCTTGGTGAAGCTCAACTTGCTGAATCAGACAGAGTGGGGCATCAAGATGGCTTCCATACTGACATTTGGTGCACTCTGTGGACAGCAGTATGTTTCAGTCCAAAAAGGAAATGAGGGTTGAGACTCAAATTAGGGTTAGGGTTGGGGAGACTTGGCTTCCCAGGATGTAACCAGGGTTTTGGCGAAGTCTAGATTGGTAAAACAGACGGAAGGCCAACCGGAGTATAACATACTGCCAGTTAGTACACAATGTGGACAGGGAAATGTTTCATTCCAAAGAGAAAATTAGGGTTAAGACCCAAGTTAGGGTTAGCTGTCAGGAGACATGGCTTCCCAGAATGGAAACAGGGTGTTGCTGAAGCCAAGCATGGTGAAACAGACTGAGAGGGCCAAAGGAATTGTGTGCCTACTGTCTTTTAGTACAACATGAGGATGGGGGGTTGTTACAGTTCAACAAGAAAATCAGGTTAAGTCTCAAGTTAGGGTTAGGGTTGGGGAGATATGGCTTCCCAGGTTGGAAACGGGTCCTTGGTGAAGCTTAACTTGCTGAATCAGACTGAGTGGGGCATCAAGATGGCTTCCATACTGACATTTGGTACACTCTGTGGACGGCAGTATGTTTCAGTCCAAAAACGAAAATTAGGGTTAAGACCCAAGTTAGGGTTATCGGTCAGGAGTCATGGCTTCCCAGAATGGAAACAGGGTGTTGCTGAAGCCAAGCATGGTGAAACAGACTGAGAGGGCCAACGGAATTGTGTGTCGACTGTCTTTTAGTACAACATGAGGATGGGGGTTTGTTACATTTGCACAAGAAAATCAGGTTAAGTCTCAAGTTTGGTTTGGGTTGGGGAGATGTGGCTTCCCTGGTTGGAATCGGGTCCTTGGTGAAGCCCAGCTTGCTGAATCAGACTGAGTGGGACATCAAGATGTCTTCCATACTGACATTTGGTACACTCTGTGGACGGAGGTATGTTTCAGTCCCAAAAGGAAATGAGGCCTGAGACTCAAATTAGGGTTAGGGCTGGGGAGACTTGGCTTCCCAGGATGTAACCAGGGTTTTGGCGAAGCCTAGATTGGTAAAACAGACTGAGTAGGCCATCCGGAGTATAACATACTGCCAGTTAGTACACCATGTGGACAGGGAAATGTTTCAGTCGAAAGAAAAAATTAGGGTGAAGACCCAAGTTAGGGTTAGCGGTCAGGAGACATGGCTTCCCAGAATGGAAACAGGGTGTTGCTGAAGCCAAACATGGTGAAACAGACTGAGAGGGCCAAAGGAATTGTGTGCCTACTGTCTTTTAGTAGAACATGAGGATGGGGGGGTTGTTACATTTGCACAAGAAAATCAGGTTAAGTCTCAAGTTAGGGTTAGAGTTGGGGAGATGTGGCTAACCAGGTTGGAAACGGGTCCTTGGTGAAGCCTAACTTGCTGAATCAGACTGAGTGGGGCATCAAGATGTCTTCCATACTTACATTTGTTCCCCTATGTGGATGGCAGTATGTTTCAGTCCAAAAACGAAATGCGGGTTGATACACAAATTAGGGTTAGGGTTGGGGAGACTTGGCTTCCCAGGATGTAACCAGGGTTTTGGCGAAGCCTAGATTGGTAAAACAGACTGAGTAGGCCATCCGGAGTATAACATACTGCCAGTTAGTACACCATGTGGACAGGGAAATGTTTCAGTCCAAAGAGAAAATTAGGGTTAAGACCCAAGTTAGGGTTAGCTGTCAGGAGACATGGCTTCCCAGAATGGAAACAGGGTGTTGCTGAAGCCAAGCATGGTGAAACAGACTGAGAGGGCCAAAGGAATTGTGTGCCTACTGTCTTTTAGTACAACAAGAGGATGTGGGTTGTTACATTTCAACAAGAAAATCAGGTTAAGTCTCAAGTTTGGGTTGGGTTGGGGAGATGTGGCTTCCCTGGTTGGAATCGGGTCCTTGGTGAAGCCCAGCTTGCTGAATCAGACTGAGTGGGACATCAAGATGTCTTCCATACTGACATTTGGTACACTCTGTGGACGGAGGTATGTTTCAGTCGCAAAAGGAAATGAGGCCTGAGACTCAAAGTAGGGTTAGGGTTGGGGAGACTTGGCTTCCCAGGATGTAACCAGGGTTTTGGTGAAGCCTAGATTGGTAAAACAGACTGAGTAGGCATTCAGGAGTATAACATACTGCCAGTTAGTACACCATGTGGTCAGGGAAATGTTTCATTCCAAAGAGAAAATTAGGGTTAAGACCCAAGTGAGGGTTATCGGTCAGGAGACATGGCTTCCCAGAATGGAAACAGGGTGTTGCTGAAGCCAAACATGGTGAAACAGACTGAGAGGGCCAAAGGAATTGTGTGCCTACTGTCTTTTAGTAGAACATGAGGATGGGGGGTTGTTACAGTTCAACAAGAAAATCAGGTTAAGTCTCAAGTTAGGGTTAGGGTTGGGGAGATGTGGCTTCCCAGGTTGGAAACGGGTCCTTGGTGAAGCTTAACTTGCTGAATCAGACTGAGTGGGGCATCAAGATGGCTTCCATCCTGACATTTGGTCCCCTATGTGGACGGCAGTATGTTTCAGTCCAAAAACGAAAATTAGGGTTAAGACCCAAGTTAGGGTTATCGGTCAGGAGTCATGGCTTCCCAGAATGGAAACAGGGTGTTGCTGAAGCCAAGCATGGTGAAACAGACTGAGAGGGCCAACGGAATTGTGTGTCGACTGTCTTTTAGTACAACATGAGGATGGGGGTTTGTTACATTTCAACAAGAAAATCAGGTTAAGTCTCAAGGTTGGGTTGGATTGGGGAGATGTGGCTTCCCAGGATGGAAATGGGTCCTTGGTGAAGCTCAACTTGCTGAATCAGACTGAGTGGGGCATCAAGATGGCTTCCATACTGACATTTGGTGCACTCTGTGGACGGCAGTATGTTTCAGTCCAAAAAGGAAATGAGGGTTGAGACTCAAATTAGGGTTAGGGTTGGGGAGACTTGTCTTCCCAGGATGTAACCAGGGTTTTGGCGAAGTCTAGATTGGTAAAACAGACGGAGTAGGCCAACCGGAGTATAACATACTGCCAGTTAGTACACAATGTGGAGAGGGAAATGTTTCATTCCAAAGAGAAAATTAGGGTTAAGACCCAAGTTAGGGTTAGCAGTCAGGAGACATGGCTTTCCAGAATGGAAACAGGGTGTTGCTGAAGCCAAGCATGGTGAAACAGACTGAGAGGGCAAAAGGAATTGTGTGCCTACTGTCTTTTAGTAGAACATGAGGATGGGGGGTTGTTACATTTGCACAAGAAAATCAGGTTAAGTCTCAAGTTAGGGTTAGGGTTGGGGAGATGTGGCTTCCCAGGTTGGAAACGGGTCCTTGGTGAAGCCTAGCTTGCTGAATCAGACTGAGTGGGACGTCAAGATGTCTTCCATACTTACATTTGGTACACTCTGTGGATGGCAGTATGTTTCAGTCCAAAAAGGAAATGAGGGTTGAGACTCAAATTAGGGTTAGGGCTGGGGAGACTTGGCTTCCCAGGATGTAACCAGGGTTTTGGCGAAGCCTAGATTGGTAAAACAGACTGAGTAGGCCATCCGGAGTATAACATACTGCCAGTTAGTACACCATGTGGACAGGGAAATGTTTCAGTCCAAAGAGAAAATTAGGGTTCAGACCCAAGTTAGGGTTAGCTGTCAGGAGACATGGCTTCCCAGAATGGAAACAGGGTGTTGCTGAAGCCAAGCATGGTGAAACAGACTGAGAGGGCCAAAGGAATTGTGTGCCTACTGTCTTTTAGTAGAACATGAGGATGGGAGGTTGTTACATTTGCACAAGAATATCAGGTTAAGTCTCAAGTTAGGGTTAGGGTTGGGGAGATGTGGCTTCCCAGGTTGGAAACGGGTCCTTGGTGAAGCTTAACTTCCTGTATCAGACTGAGTGGGCCATCAAGATGTCTTCCATACTTACATTTGGCACACTCTGTGGACCGCAGTATGTTTCAGTCCAAAAAGGAAATAGGGTTGAGACTCAAATTAGGGTTAGGGTTGGGGAGACTTGGCTTCCCAGGATGTAACCAGGGTTTTGGCGAAGCCTAGATTGGTAAAACAGACTGAGTAGGCCTTCCGGAGTATAACATACTGCCAGTTAGTACACCATGTGGACAGGGAAATGTTTCAGTCCAAAGAAAAAATTAGGGTTAAGAAAAATTTAGGGTTATCGGTCAGGAGACATGGCTTCCCAGAATGGAAACAGGGTGTTGCTGAAGCCAAACATGGTGAAACAGACTGAGAGGGCCAAAGGAATTGTGTGCCTACTGTCTTTTAGTAGAACATGAGGATGGGGGGTTGTTACATTTGCACAAGAAAATCAGGTTAAGTCTCAAGTTAGGGTTAGGGTTGGGGAGATGTGGCTTCCCAGGTTGGAAACGGGTCCTTGGTGAAGCCTAGCTTGTTGAATCAGACTGAGTGGGACATCAAGATGTCTTCCATACTGACATTTGGTACACTCTGTGGACGGCAGTATGTTTCAGTCCAAAAAGGAAATGAGGGTTGAGACTCAAATTAGGGTTAGGGCTGGGGAGACTTGGCTTCCCAGGATGTAACCAGGGTTTTGGCGAAGCCTAGATTGGTAAAACAGACTGAGTAGGCCATCCGGAGTATAACATACTGCCAGTTAGTACACCATGTGGACAGGGAAATGTTTCAGTCCAAAGAGAAAATTAGGGTTCAGACCCAAGTTAGGGTTAGCTGTCAGGAGACATGGCTTCCCGGAATGGAAACAGGGTGTTGCTGAAGCCAAGCATGGTGAAGCAGACTGAGAGGGCCAACGGAATTCTGTGCCTACTGTCTTTTAGTACAACATGAGGATGGGGGTTTGTTACATTTGCACAAGAAAATCAGGTTAAGTCTCAAGTTAGGGTTGGGTTGGGGAGATGTGGCTTCCCAGGTTGGAAACGGGTCCTTGGTGAAGCTTAACTTGCTGAATCAGACTGAGTGGGGTATCAAGGTGTCTTCCATACTTACATTTGGTACACTCTGTGGACCGCAGTATGTTTCAGTCGCAAAAGGAAATGAGGCCTGAGACTCAAAGTAGGGTTAGGGTTGGGGAGACTTGGCTTCCCAGGATGTAACCAGGGTTTTGGCGAAGCCTAGATTGGTAAAACAGACTGAGTAGGCCTTCCGGAGTATAACATACTGCCAGTTAGTACACCATGTGGACAGGGAAATGTTTCAGTCCAAAGAAAAAATTAGGGTTAAGAAAAATTTAGGGTTATCGGTCAGGAGACATGCCTTCCCAGAATGGAAACAGGGTGTTGCTGAAGCCAAGCATGGTGAAACAGACTGAGAGGGCAAACGGAATTGTGTGCCTACTGTCTTTTAGTACAACATGAGGATGGGGGGTTGTTACATTTGCACAAGAAAATCAGGTTAAGTCTCAAGTTAGGGTTAGGGTTGGGGAGATGTGGCTTCCCAGGTTGGAAATGGGTCCTTGGTGAAGCTCAACTTGCTGAATCAGACAGAGTGGGGCATCAAGATGGCTTCCATACTGACATTTGGTGCACTCTGTGGACAGCAGTATGTTTCAGTCCAAAAAGGAAATGAGGGTTGAGACTCAAATTAGGGTTAGGGTTGGGGAGACTTGGCTTCCCAGGATGTAACCAGGGTTTTGGCGAAGTCTAGATTGGTAAAACAGACGGAAGGCCAACCGGAGTATAACATACTGCCAGTTAGTACACAATGTGGACAGGGAAATGTTTCATTCCAAAGAGAAAATTAGGGTTAAGACCCAAGTTAGGGTTAGCTGTCAGGAGACATGGCTTCCCAGAATGGAAACAGGGTGTTGCTGAAGCCAAGCATGGTGAAACAGACTGAGAGGGCCAAAGGAATTGTGTGCCTACTGTCTTTTAGTACAACATGAGGATGGGGGGTTGTTACAGTTCAACAAGAAAATCAGGTTAAGTCTCAAGTTAGGGTTAGGGTTGGGGAGATATGGCTTCCCAGGTTGGAAACGGGTCCTTGGTGAAGCTTAACTTGCTGAATCAGACTGAGTGGGGCATCAAGATGGCTTCCATACTGACATTTGGTACACTCTGTGGACGGCAGTATGTTTCAGTCCAAAAACGAAAATTAGGGTTAAGACCCAAGTTAGGGTTATCGGTCAGGAGTCATGGCTTCCCAGAATGGAAACAGGGTGTTGCTGAAGCCAAGCATGGTGAAACAGACTGAGAGGGCCAACGGAATTGTGTGTCGACTGTCTTTTAGTACAACATGAGGATGGGGGTTTGTTACATTTGCACAAGAAAATCAGGTTAAGTCTCAAGTTTGGTTTGGGTTGGGGAGATGTGGCTTCCCTGGTTGGAATCGGGTCCTTGGTGAAGCCCAGCTTGCTGAATCAGACTGAGTGGGACATCAAGATGTCTTCCATACTGACATTTGGTACACTCTGTGGACGGAGGTATGTTTCAGTCCCAAAAGGAAATGAGGCCTGAGACTCAAATTAGGGTTAGGGCTGGGGAGACTTGGCTTCCCAGGATGTAACCAGGGTTTTGGCGAAGCCTAGATTGGTAAAACAGACTGAGTAGGCCATCCGGAGTATAACATACTGCCAGTTAGTACACCATGTGGACAGGGAAATGTTTCAGTCGAAAGAAAAAATTAGGGTGAAGACCCAAGTTAGGGTTAGCGGTCAGGAGACATGGCTTCCCAGAATGGAAACAGGGTGTTGCTGAAGCCAAACATGGTGAAACAGACTGAGAGGGCCAAAGGAATTGTGTGCCTACTGTCTTTTAGTAGAACATGAGGATGGGGGGGTTGTTACATTTGCACAAGAAAATCAGGTTAAGTCTCAAGTTAGGGTTAGAGTTGGGGAGATGTGGCTAACCAGGTTGGAAACGGGTCCTTGGTGAAGCCTAACTTGCTGAATCAGACTGAGTGGGGCATCAAGATGTCTTCCATACTTACATTTGTTCCCCTATGTGGATGGCAGTATGTTTCAGTCCAAAAACGAAATGCGGGTTGATACACAAATTAGGGTTAGGGTTGGGGAGACTTGGCTTCCCAGGATGTAACCAGGGTTTTGGCGAAGCCTAGATTGGTAAAACAGACTGAGTAGGCCATCCGGAGTATAACATACTGCCAGTTAGTACACCATGTGGACAGGGAAATGTTTCAGTCCAAAGAGAAAATTAGGGTTAAGACCCAAGTTAGGGTTAGCTGTCAGGAGACATGGCTTCCCAGAATGGAAACAGGGTGTTGCTGAAGCCAAGCATGGTGAAACAGACTGAGAGGGCCAAAGGAATTGTGTGCCTACTGTCTTTTAGTACAACAAGAGGATGTGGGTTGTTACATTTCAACAAGAAAATCAGGTTAAGTCTCAAGTTTGGGTTGGGTTGGGGAGATGTGGCTTCCCTGGTTGGAATCGGGTCCTTGGTGAAGCCCAGCTTGCTGAATCAGACTGAGTGGGACATCAAGATGTCTTCCATACTGACATTTGGTACACTCTGTGGACGGAGGTATGTTTCAGTCGCAAAAGGAAATGAGGCCTGAGACTCAAAGTAGGGTTAGGGTTGGGGAGACTTGGCTTCCCAGGATGTAACCAGGGTTTTGGTGAAGCCTAGATTGGTAAAACAGACTGAGTAGGCATTCAGGAGTATAACATACTGCCAGTTAGTACACCATGTGGTCAGGGAAATGTTTCATTCCAAAGAGAAAATTAGGGTTAAGACCCAAGTGAGGGTTATCGGTCAGGAGACATGGCTTCCCAGAATGGAAACAGGGTGTTGCTGAAGCCAAACATGGTGAAACAGACTGAGAGGGCCAAAGGAATTGTGTGCCTACTGTCTTTTAGTAGAACATGAGGATGGGGGGTTGTTACAGTTCAACAAGAAAATCAGGTTAAGTCTCAAGTTAGGGTTAGGGTTGGGGAGATGTGGCTTCCCAGGTTGGAAACGGGTCCTTGGTGAAGCTTAACTTGCTGAATCAGACTGAGTGGGGCATCAAGATGGCTTCCATCCTGACATTTGGTCCCCTATGTGGACGGCAGTATGTTTCAGTCCAAAAACGAAAATTAGGGTTAAGACCCAAGTTAGGGTTATCGGTCAGGAGTCATGGCTTCCCAGAATGGAAACAGGGTGTTGCTGAAGCCAAGCATGGTGAAACAGACTGAGAGGGCCAACGGAATTGTGTGTCGACTGTCTTTTAGTACAACATGAGGATGGGGGTTTGTTACATTTCAACAAGAAAATCAGGTTAAGTCTCAAGGTTGGGTTGGATTGGGGAGATGTGGCTTCCCAGGATGGAAATGGGTCCTTGGTGAAGCTCAACTTGCTGAATCAGACTGAGTGGGGCATCAAGATGGCTTCCATACTGACATTTGGTGCACTCTGTGGACGGCAGTATGTTTCAGTCCAAAAAGGAAATGAGGGTTGAGACTCAAATTAGGGTTAGGGTTGGGGAGACTTGTCTTCCCAGGATGTAACCAGGGTTTTGGCGAAGTCTAGATTGGTAAAACAGACGGAGTAGGCCAACCGGAGTATAACATACTGCCAGTTAGTACACAATGTGGAGAGGGAAATGTTTCATTCCAAAGAGAAAATTAGGGTTAAGACCCAAGTTAGGGTTAGCAGTCAGGAGACATGGCTTTCCAGAATGGAAACAGGGTGTTGCTGAAGCCAAGCATGGTGAAACAGACTGAGAGGGCAAAAGGAATTGTGTGCCTACTGTCTTTTAGTAGAACATGAGGATGGGGGGTTGTTACATTTGCACAAGAAAATCAGGTTAAGTCTCAAGTTAGGGTTAGGGTTGGGGAGATGTGGCTTCCCAGGTTGGAAACGGGTCCTTGGTGAAGCCTAGCTTGCTGAATCAGACTGAGTGGGACGTCAAGATGTCTTCCATACTTACATTTGGTACACTCTGTGGATGGCAGTATGTTTCAGTCCAAAAAGGAAATGAGGGTTGAGACTCAAATTAGGGTTAGGGCTGGGGAGACTTGGCTTCCCAGGATGTAACCAGGGTTTTGGCGAAGCCTAGATTGGTAAAACAGACTGAGTAGGCCATCCGGAGTATAACATACTGCCAGTTAGTACACCATGTGGACAGGGAAATGTTTCAGTCCAAAGAGAAAATTAGGGTTCAGACCCAAGTTAGGGTTAGCTGTCAGGAGACATGGCTTCCCAGAATGGAAACAGGGTGTTGCTGAAGCCAAGCATGGTGAAACAGACTGAGAGGGCCAAAGGAATTGTGTGCCTACTGTCTTTTAGTAGAACATGAGGATGGGAGGTTGTTACATTTGCACAAGAATATCAGGTTAAGTCTCAAGTTAGGGTTAGGGTTGGGGAGATGTGGCTTCCCAGGTTGGAAACGGGTCCTTGGTGAAGCTTAACTTCCTGTATCAGACTGAGTGGGCCATCAAGATGTCTTCCATACTTACATTTGGCACACTCTGTGGACCGCAGTATGTTTCAGTCCAAAAAGGAAATAGGGTTGAGACTCAAATTAGGGTTAGGGTTGGGGAGACTTGGCTTCCCAGGATGTAACCAGGGTTTTGGCGAAGCCTAGATTGGTAAAACAGACTGAGTAGGCCTTCCGGAGTATAACATACTGCCAGTTAGTACACCATGTGGACAGGGAAATGTTTCAGTCCAAAGACAAAATTAGGGTTAAGAAAAATTTAGGGTTATCGGTCAGGAGACATGCCTTCCCAGAATGGAAACAGGGTGTTGCTGAAGCCAAGCATGGTGAAACAGACTGAGAGGGCAAACGGAATTGTGTGCCTACTGTCTTTTAGTACAACATGAGGATGGGGGGTTGTTACATTTGCACAAGAAAATCAGGTTAAGTCTCAAGTTAGGGTTAGGGTTGGGGAGATGTGGCTTCCCAGGTTGGAAACGGGTCCTTGGTGAAGCCTAGCTTGTTGAATCAGACTGAGTGGGACATCAAGATGTCTTCCATACTTACATTTGGTACACTCTGTGGACGGCAGTATGTTTCAGTCCAAAAAGGAAATGAGGGTTGAGACTCAAATTAGGGTTAGGGCTGGGGAGACTTGGCTTCCCAGGATGTAACCAGGGTTTTGGCGAAGCCTAGATTGGTAAAACAGACTGAGTAGGCCATCCGGAGTATAACATACTGCCAGTTAGTACACCATGTGGACAGGGAAATGTTTCAGTCCAAAGAGAAAATTAGGGTTCAGACCCAAGTTAGGGTTAGCTGTCAGGAGACATGGCTTCCCGGAATGGAAACAGGGTGTTGCTGAAGCCAAGCATGGTGAAACAGACTGAGAGGGCCAACGGAATTCTGTGCCTACTGTCTTTTAGTACAACATGAGGATGGGGGTTTGTTACATTTGCACAAGAAAATCAGGTTAAGTCTCAAGTTAGGGTTGGGTTGGGGAGATGTGGCTTCCCAGGTTGGAAACGGGTCCTTGGTGAAGCTTAACTTGCTGAATCAGACTGAGTGGGGTATCAAGGTGTCTTCCATACTTACATTTGGTACACTCTGTGGACCGCAGTATGTTTCAGTCGCAAAAGGAAATGAGGCCTGAGACTCAAAGTAGGGTTAGGGTTGGGGAGACTTGGCTTCCCAGGATGTAACCAGGGTTTTGGCGAAGCCTAGATTGGTAAAACAGACTGAGTAGGCCTTCCGGAGTATAACATACTGCCAGTTAGTACACCATGTGGACAGGGAAATGTTTCAGTCCAAAGAAAAAATTAGGGTGAAGACCCAAGTTAGGGTTAGCGGTCAGGAGACATGGCTTCCCAGAATGGAAACAGGGTGTTGCTGAAGCCAAACATGGTGAAACAGACTGAGAGGGCCAAAGGAATTGTGTGCCTACTGTCTTTTAGTAGAACATGAGGATGGGGGGGTTGTTACATTTGCACAAGAAAATCAGGTTAAGTCTCAAGTTAGGGTTAGAGTTGGGGAGATGTGGCTTCCCAGGTTGGAAACGGGTCCTTGGTGAAGCCTAACTTGCTGAATCAGACTGAGTGGGGCATCAAGATGTCTTCCATACTTACATTTGTTCCCCTATGTGGATGGCAGTATGTTTCAGTCCAAAAACGAAATGCGGGTTGATACTCAAATTAGGGTTAGGGTTGGGGAGACTTGGCTTCCCAGGATGTAACCAGGGTTTTGGCGAAGCCTAGATTGGTAAAACAGACCGAGTAGGCCAACCGGAGTATAACATACTGCCAGTTAGTACACCATGTGGACAGGGAAATGTTTCAGTCCAAAGAGAAAATTAGGGTTAAGACCCAAGTTAGGGTTATCGGTCAGGAGTCATGGCTTCCCAGAATGGAAACAGGGTGTTGCTGAAGCCAAGCATGGTGAAACAGACTGAGAGGGCCAACGGAATTGTGTGCCTACTGTCTTTTAGTAGAACATGAGGATGGGGGTTTTTTACATTTCAACAAGAAAATCAGGTTAAGTCTCAAGTTTGGTTTGGGTTGGGGAGATGTGGCTTCCCTGGTTGGAATCGGGTCCTTGGTGAAGCCCAGCTTGCTGAATCAGACTGAGTGGGACATCAAGATGTCTTCCATACTGACATTTGGTACACTCTGTGGACGGAGGTATGTTTCAGTCCCAAAAGGAAATGAGGCCTGAGACTCAAATTAGGGTTAGGGCTGGGGAGACTTGGCTTCCCAGGATGTAACCAGGGTTTTGGCGAAGCCTAGATTGGTAAAACAGACTGAGTAGGCCATCCGGAGTATAACATACTGCCAGTTAGTACACCATGTGGACAGGGAAATGTTTCAGTCGAAAGAAAAAATTAGGGTGAAGACCCAAGTTAGGGTTAGCGGTCAGCAGACATGGCTTCCCAGAATGGAAACAGGGTGTTGCTGAAGCCAAACATGGTGAAACAGACTGAGAGGGCCAAAGGAATTGTGTGCCTACTGTCTTTTAGTAGAACATGAGGATGGGGGGTTGTTACATTTGCACAAGAAAATCAGGTTAAGTCTCAAGTTAGGGTTAGGGTTGGGGAGATGTGGCTTCCCAGGTTGGAAACGGGTCCTTGGTGAAGCCTAGCTTGTTGAATCAGACGGAGTGGGACATCAAGATGTCTTCCATACTTACATTTGGTACACTCTGTGGACGGCAGTATGTTTCAGTCCAAAAAGGAAATGAGGGTTGAGACTCAAATTAGGGTTAGGGCTGGGGAGACTTGGCTTCCCAGGATGTAACCAGGGTTTTGGCGAAGCCTAGATTGGTAAAACAGACTGAGTAGGCCATCCGGAGTATAACATACTGCCAGTTAGTACACCATGTGGACAGGGAAATGTTTCAGTCCAAAGAGAAAATTAGGGTTCAGACCCAAGTTAGGGTTAGCTGTCAGGAGACATGGCTTCCCGGAATGGAAACAGGGTGTTGCTGAAGCCAAGCATGGTGAAACAGACTGAGAGGGCCAACGGAATTCTGTGCCTACTGTCTTTTAGTACAACATGAGGATGGGGGTTTGTTACATTTGCACAAGAAAATCAGGTTAAGTCTCAAATTAGGGTTGGGTTGGGGAGATGTGGCTTCCCAGGTTGGAAACGGGTCCTTGGTGAAGCTTAACTTGCTGAATCAGACTGAGTGGGGTATCAAGGTGTCTTCCATACTTACATTTGGTACACTCTGTGGACCGCAGTATGTTTCAGTCGCAAAAGGAAATGAGGCCTGAGACTCAAAGTAGGGTTAGGGTTGGGGAGACTTGGCTTCCCAGGATGTAACCAGGGTTTTGGCGAAGCCTAGATTGGTAAAACAGACTGAGTAGGCCTTCCGGAGTATAACATACTGCCAGTTAGTACACCATGTGGACAGGGAAATGTTTCAGTCCAAAGAAAAAATTAGGGTTAAGAAAAATTTAGGGTTATCGGTCAGGAGACATGCCTTCCCAGAATGGAAACAGGGTGTTGCTGAAGCCAAGCATGGTGAAACAGACTGAGAGGGCAAACGGAATTGTGTGCCTACTGTCTTTTAGTACAACATGAGGATGGGGGGTTGTTACATTTGCACAAGAAAATCAGGTTAAGTCTCAAGTTAGGGTTAGGGTTGGGGAGATGTGGCTTCCCAGGTTGGAAATGGGTCCTTGGTGAAGCTCAACTTGCTGAATCAGACAGAGTGGGGCATCAAGATGGCTTCCATACTGACATTTGGTGCACTCTGTGGACAGCAGTATGTTTCAGTCCAAAAAGGAAATGAGGGTTGAGACTCAAATTAGGGTTAGGGTTGGGGAGACTTGGCTTCCCAGGATGTAACCAGGGTTTTGGCGAAGTCTAGATTGGTAAAACAGACGGAAGGCCAACCGGAGTATAACATACTGCCAGTTAGTACACAATGTGGACAGGGAAATGTTTCATTCCAAAGAGAAAATTAGGGTTAAGACCCAAGTTAGGGTTAGCTGTCAGGAGACATGGCTTCCCAGAATGGAAACAGGGTGTTGCTGAAGCCAAGCATGGTGAAACAGACTGAGAGGGCCAAAGGAATTGTGTGCCTACTGTCTTTTAGTACAACATGAGGATGGGGGGTTGTTACAGTTCAACAAGAAAATCAGGTTAAGTCTCAAGTTAGGGTTAGGGTTGGGGAGATATGGCTTCCCAGGTTGGAAACGGGTCCTTGGTGAAGCTTAACTTGCTGAATCAGACTGAGTGGGGCATCAAGATGGCTTCCATACTGACATTTGGTACACTCTGTGGACGGCAGTATGTTTCAGTCCAAAAACGAAAATTAGGGTTAAGACCCAAGTTAGGGTTATCGGTCAGGAGTCATGGCTTCCCAGAATGGAAACAGGGTGTTGCTGAAGCCAAGCATGGTGAAACAGACTGAGAGGGCCAACGGAATTGTGTGTCGACTGTCTTTTAGTACAACATGAGGATGGGGGTTTGTTACATTTCAACAAGAAAATCAGGTTAAGTCTCAAGTTTGGTTTGGGTTGGGGAGATGTGGCTTCCCTGGTTGGAATCGGGTCCTTGGTGAAGCCCAGCTTGCTGAATCAGACTGAGTGGGACATCAAGATGTCTTCCATACTGACATTTGGTACACTCTGTGGACGGAGGTATGTTTCAGTCCCAAAAGGAAATGAGGCCTGAGACTCAAATTAGGGTTAGGGCTGGGGAGACTTGGCTTCCCAGGATGTAACCAGGGTTTTGGCGAAGCCTAGATTGGTAAAACAGACTGAGTAGGCCATCCGGAGTATAACATACTGCCAGTTAGTACACCATGTGGACAGGGAAATGTTTCAGTCGAAAGAAAAAATTAGGGTGAAGACCCAAGTTAGGGTTAGCGGTCAGGAGACATGGCTTCCCAGAATGGAAACAGGGTGTTGCTGAAGCCAAACATGGTGAAACAGACTGAGAGGGCCAAAGGAATTGTGTGCCTACTGTCTTTTAGTAGAACATGAGGATGGGGGGGTTGTTACATTTGCACAAGAAAATCAGGTTAAGTCTCAAGTTAGGGTTAGAGTTGGGGAGATGTGGCTAACCAGGTTGGAAACGGGTCCTTGGTGAAGCCTAACTTGCTGAATCAGACTGAGTGGGGCATCAAGATGTCTTCCATACTTACATTTGTTCCCCTATGTGGATGGCAGTATGTTTCAGTCCAAAAACGAAATGCGGGTTGATACACAAATTAGGGTTAGGGTTGGGGAGACTTGGCTTCCCAGGATGTAACCAGGGTTTTGGCGAAGCCTAGATTGGTAAAACAGACTGAGTAGGCCATCCGGAGTATAACATACTGCCAGTTAGTACACCATGTGGACAGGGAAATGTTTCAGTCCAAAGAGAAAATTAGGGTTAAGACCCAAGTTAGGGTTAGCTGTCAGGAGACATGGCTTCCCAGAATGGAAACAGGGTGTTGCTGAAGCCAAGCATGGTGAAACAGACTGAGAGGGCCAAAGGAATTGTGTGCCTACTGTCTTTTAGTACAACAAGAGGATGTGGGTTGTTACATTTCAACAAGAAAATCAGGTTAAGTCTCAAGTTTGGGTTGGGTTGGGGAGATGTGGCTTCCCTGGTTGGAATCGGGTCCTTGGTGAAGCCCAGCTTGCTGAATCAGACTGAGTGGGACATCAAGATGTCTTCCATACTGACATTTGGTACACTCTGTGGACGGAGGTATGTTTCAGTCGCAAAAGGAAATGAGGCCTGAGACTCAAAGTAGGGTTAGGGTTGGGGAGACTTGGCTTCCCAGGATGTAACCAGGGTTTTGGTGAAGCCTAGATTGGTAAAACAGACTGAGTAGGCATTCAGGAGTATAACATACTGCCAGTTAGTACACCATGTGGTCAGGGAAATGTTTCATTCCAAAGAGAAAATTAGGGTTAAGACCCAAGTGAGGGTTATCGGTCAGGAGACATGGCTTCCCAGAATGGAAACAGGGTGTTGCTGAAGCCAAACATGGTGAAACAGACTGAGAGGGCCAAAGGAATTGTGTGCCTACTGTCTTTTAGTAGAACATGAGGATGGGGGGTTGTTACAGTTCAACAAGAAAATCAGGTTAAGTCTCAAGTTAGGGTTAGGGTTGGGGAGATGTGGCTTCCCAGGTTGGAAACGGGTCCTTGGTGAAGCTTAACTTGCTGAATCAGACTGAGTGGGGCATCAAGATGGCTTCCATCCTGACATTTGGTCCCCTATGTGGACGGCAGTATGTTTCAGTCCAAAAACGAAAATTAGGGTTAAGACCCAAGTTAGGGTTATCGGTCAGGAGTCATGGCTTCCCAGAATGGAAACAGGGTGTTGCTGAAGCCAAGCATGGTGAAACAGACTGAGAGGGCCAACGGAATTGTGTGTCGACTGTCTTTTAGTACAACATGAGGATGGGGGTTTGTTACATTTCAACAAGAAAATCAGGTTAAGTCTCAAGGTTGGGTTGGATTGGGGAGATGTGGCTTCCCAGGATGGAAATGGGTCCTTGGTGAAGCTCAACTTGCTGAATCAGACTGAGTGGGGCATCAAGATGGCTTCCATACTGACATTTGGTGCACTCTGTGGACGGCAGTATGTTTCAGTCCAAAAAGGAAATGAGGGTTGAGACTCAAATTAGGGTTAGGGTTGGGGAGACTTGTCTTCCCAGGATGTAACCAGGGTTTTGGCGAAGTCTAGATTGGTAAAACAGACGGAGTAGGCCAACCGGAGTATAACATACTGCCAGTTAGTACACAATGTGGAGAGGGAAATGTTTCATTCCAAAGAGAAAATTAGGGTTAAGACCCAAGTTAGGGTTAGCAGTCAGGAGACATGGCTTTCCAGAATGGAAACAGGGTGTTGCTGAAGCCAAGCATGGTGAAACAGACTGAGAGGGCAAAAGGAATTGTGTGCCTACTGTCTTTTAGTAGAACATGAGGATGGGGGGTTGTTACATTTGCACAAGAAAATCAGGTTAAGTCTCAAGTTAGGGTTAGGGTTGGGGAGATGTGGCTTCCCAGGTTGGAAACGGGTCCTTGGTGAAGCCTAGCTTGCTGAATCAGACTGAGTGGGACGTCAAGATGTCTTCCATACTTACATTTGGTACACTCTGTGGATGGCAGTATGTTTCAGTCCAAAAAGGAAATGAGGGTTGAGACTCAAATTAGGGTTAGGGCTGGGGAGACTTGGCTTCCCAGGATGTAACCAGGGTTTTGGCGAAGCCTAGATTGGTAAAACAGACTGAGTAGGCCATCCGGAGTATAACATACTGCCAGTTAGTACACCATGTGGACAGGGAAATGTTTCAGTCCAAAGAGAAAATTAGGGTTCAGACCCAAGTTAGGGTTAGCTGTCAGGAGACATGGCTTCCCAGAATGGAAACAGGGTGTTGCTGAAGCCAAGCATGGTGAAACAGACTGAGAGGGCCAAAGGAATTGTGTGCCTACTGTCTTTTAGTAGAACATGAGGATGGGAGGTTGTTACATTTGCACAAGAATATCAGGTTAAGTCTCAAGTTAGGGTTAGGGTTGGGGAGATGTGGCTTCCCTGGTTGGAAACGGGTCCTTGGTGAAGCTTAACTTCCTGTATCAGACTGAGTGGGCCATCAAGATGTCTTCCATACTTACATTTGGCACACTCTGTGGACCGCAGTATGTTTCAGTCCAAAAAGGAAATAGGGTTGAGACTCAAATTAGGGTTAGGGTTGGGGAGACTTGGCTTCCCAGGATGTAACCAGGGTTTTGGCGAAGCCTAGATTGGTAAAACAGACTGAGTAGGCCTTCCGGAGTATAACATACTGCCAGTTAGTACACCATGTGGACAGGGAAATGTTTCAGTCCAAAGAGAAAATTAGGGTTCAGACCCAAGTTAGGGTTAGCTGTCAGGAGACATGGCTTCCCAGAATGGAAACAGGGTGTTGCTGAAGCCAAGCATGGTGAAACAGACTGAGAGGGCCAAAGGAATTGTGTGCCTACTGTCTTTTAGTAGAACATGAGGATGGGGGGTTGTTACAGTTCAACAAGAAAATCAGGTTAAGTCTCAAGTTAGGGTTAGGGTTGGGGAGATGTGGCTTCCCAGGTTGGAAACGGGTCCTTGGTGAAGCTTAACTTGCTGAATCAGACTGAGTGGGCCATCAAGATGGCTTCCATACTGACATTTGGTACACTCTGTGGACGGCAGTAAGTTTCAGTCCAAAAACGAAAATTAGGGTTAAGACCCAAGTTAGGGTTATCGGTCAGGAGTCATGGCTTCCCAGAATGGAAACAGGGTGTTGCTGAAGCCAAGCATGGTGAAACAGACTGAGAGGGCCAACGGAATTGTGTGCCGACTGTCTCTTAGTACAACATGAGGATGGGGGTTTGTTACATTTCAACAAGAAAATCAGGTTAAGTCTCAAGGTTGGGTTGGGTTGGGGAGATGTGGCTTCCCTGGTTGGAATCGAGTCCTTGGTGAAGCCCAGCTTGCTGAATCAGACTGAGTGGGACATCAAGATGTCTTCCATACTGACATTTGGTACACTCTGTGGACGGAGGTCTGTTTCAGTCCCAAAAGGAAATGAGGCCTGAGACTCAAATTAGGGTTAGGGTTGGGGAGACTTGGCTTCCCAGGATATAACCAGGGTTTTGTCGAAGCCTAGATTGGTAAAACAGACTGAGTAGGCCATCCGGAGTATAACATACTCCCAGTTAGTACACCATGTGGACAGGGAAATGTTTCATTCCAAAGAGAAAATTAGGGTTAAGACCCAAGTTAGGGTTAGCTGTCAGGAGACATGGCTTCCCAGAATGGAAACAGGGTGTTGCTGAAGCCAAGCATGGTGAAACAGACTGAGAGGGCCAAAGGAATTGTGTGCCTACTGTCTTTTAGTACAACATGAGGATGGGGGTTTGTTACATTTCAACAAGAAAATCAGGTTAAGTCTCAAGGTTGGGTTGGATTGGGGAGATGTGGCTTCCCAGGTTGGAAATGGGTCCTTGGTGAAGCTCAACTTGCTGAATCAGACTGAGTGGGGCATCAAGATGGCTTCCATACTGACATTTGGTGCACTCTGTGGACGGCAGTATGTTTCAGTCCAAAAAGGAAATGAGGGTTGAGACTCAAATTAGGGTTAGGGCTGGGGAGACTTGGCTTCCCAGGATGTAACCAGGGTTTTGGCGAAGTCTAGATTGGTAAAACAGACGGAGTAGGCCAACCGGAGTATAACATACTGCCAGTTAGTACACCATGTGGAGAGGGAAATGTTTCATTCCAAAGAGAAAATTAGGGTTAAGACCCAAGTTAGGGTTAGCAGTCAGGAGACATGGCTTTCCAGAATGGAAACAGGGTGTTGCTGAAGCCAAGCATGGTGAAACAGACTGAGAGGGCAAAAGGAATTGTGTGCCTACTGTCTTTTAGTAGAACATGAGGATGTGGGGTTGTTACATTTGCACAAGAAAATCAGGTTAAGTCTCAAGTTAGGGTTAGGGTTGGGGAGATGTGGTTTCCCAGGTTGGAAACGGGTCCTTGGTGAAGCCTAGCTTGTTGAATCAGACTGAGTGGGACATCAAGATGTCTTCCATACTTACATTTGGTACACTCTGTGGACGGCAGTATGTTTCAGTCCAAAAAGGAAATGAGGGTTGAGACTCAAATTAGGGTTATGCTGGGGAGACTTGGCTTCCCAGGATGTAACCAGGGTTTTGGCGAAGCCTAGATTGGTAAAACAGACTGAGTAGGCCATCCGGAGTATAACATACTGCCAGTTAGTACACCATGTGGACAGGGAAATGTTTCAGTCCAAAGAGAAAATTAGGGTTCAGACCCAAGTTAGGGTTAGCTGTCAGGAGACATGGCTTCCCAGAATGGAAACAGGGTGTTGCTGAAGCCAAGCATGGTGAAACAGACTGAGAGGGCCAAAGGAATTGTGTGCCTACTGTCTTTTAGTAGAACATGAGGATGGGAGGTTGTTACATTTGCACAAGAATATCAGGTTAAGTCTCAAGTTAGGGTTAGGGTTGGGGAGATGTGGCTTCCCAGGTTGGAAACGGGTCCTTGGTGAAGCTTAACTTCCTGTATCAGACTGAGTGGGCCATCAAGATGTCTTCCATACTTACATTTGGCACACTCTGTGGACCGCAGTATGTTTCAGTCCAAAAAGGAAATAGGGTTGAGACTCAAATTAGGGTTAGGGTTGGGGAGACTTGGCTTCCCAGGATGTAACCAGGGTTTTGGTGAAGCCTAGATTGGTAAAACAGACTGAGTAGGCATTCAAGAGTATAACATACTGCCAGTTAGTACACCATGTGGACAGGGAAATGTTTCAGTCCAAAGACAAAATTAGGGTTCAGACCCAAGTTAGGGTTAGCTGTCAGGAGACATGGCTTCCCGGAATGGAAACAGGGTGTTGCTGAAGCCAAGCATGGTGAAACAGACTGAGAGGGCCAACGGAATTGTGTGCCTACTGTCTTTTAGTACAACATGAGGATGGGGGTTTGTTACATTTCAACAAGAAAATCAGGTTAAGTCTCAAGTTAGGGTTGGGTTGGGGAGATGTGGCTTCCCAGGTTGGAATCGGGTCCTTGGTGAAGCCCAACTTTCTGAATCAGACTGAGTGGGGTATCAAGATGTCTTCCATACTGACATTTGGTACACTCTGTGGACGGAGGTATGTTTCAGTCCCAAAAGGAAATGAGGCCTGAGACTCAAATTAGGGTTAGGGCTGGGGAGACTTGGCTTCCCAGGATGTAACCAGGGTTTTGGCGAAGCCTAGATTGGTAAAACAGACTGAGTAGGCCATCCGGAGTATAACATACTGCCAGTTAGTACACCATGTGGACAGGGAAATGTTTCAGTCGAAAGAAAAAATTAGGGTGAAGACCCAAGTTAGGGTTAGCGGTCAGGAGACATGGCTTCCCAGAATGGAAACAGGGTGTTGCTGAAGCCAAACATGGTGAAACAGACTGAGAGGGCCAAAGGAATTGTGTGCCTACTGTCTTTTAGTAGAACATGAGGATGGGGGGGTTGTTACATTTGCACAAGAAAATCAGGTTAAGTCTCAAGTTAGGGTTAGAGTTGGGGAGATGTGGCTTCCCAGGTTGGAAACGGGTCCTTGGTGAAGCCTAACTTGCTGAATCAGACTGAGTGGGGCATCAAGATGTCTTCCATACTTACATTTGTTCCCCTATGTGGATGGCAGTATGTTTCAGTCCAAAAACGAAATGCGGGTTGATACTCAAATTAGGGTTAGGGTTGGGGAGACTTGGCTTCCCAGGATGTAACCAGGGTTTTGGCGAAGCCTAGATTGGTAAAACAGACCGAGTAGGCCAACCGGAGTATAACATACTGCCAGTTAGTACACCATGTGGACAGGGAAATGTTTCAGTCCAAAGAGAAAATTAGGGTTAAGACCCAAGTTAGGGTTATCGGTCAGGAGTCATGGCTTCCCAGAATGGAAACAGGGTGTTGCTGAAGCCAAGCATGGTGAAACAGACTGAGAGGGCCAACGGAATTGTGTGCCTACTGTCTTTTAGTAGAACATGAGGATGGGGGTTTTTTACATTTGCACAAGAAAATCAGGTTAAGTCTCAAGTTTGGTTTGGGTTGGGGAGATGTGGCTTCCCTGGTTGGAATCGGGTCCTTGGTGAAGCCCAGCTTGCTGAATCAGACTGAGTGGGACATCAAGATGTCTTCCATACTGACATTTGGTACACTCTGTGGACGGAGGTATGTTTCAGTCCCAAAAGGAAATGAGGCCTGAGACTCAAATTAGGGTTAGGGCTGGGGAGACTTGGCTTCCCAGGATGTAACCAGGGTTTTGGCGAAGCCTAGATTGGTAAAACAGACTGAGTAGGCCATCCGGAGTATAACATACTGCCAGTTAGTACACCATGTGGACAGGGAAATGTTTCAGTCGAAAGAAAAAATTAGGGTGAAGACCCAAGTTAGGGTTAGCGGTCAGGAGACATGGCTTCCCAGAATGGAAACAGGGTGTTGCTGAAGCCAAACATGGTGAAACAGACTGAGAGGGCCAAAGGAATTGTGTGCCTACTGTCTTTTAGTAGAACATGAGGATGGGGGGTTGTTACATTTGCACAAGAAAATCAGGTTAAGTCTCAAGTTAGGGTTAGGGTTGGGGAGATGTGGCTTCCCAGGTTGGAAACGGGTCCTTGGTGAAGCCTAGCTTGTTGAATCAGACTGAGTGGGACATCAAGATGTCTTCCATACTTACATTTGGTACACTCTGTGGACGGCAGTATGTTTCAGTCCAAAAAGGAAATGAGGGTTGAGACTCAAATTAGGGTTAGGGCTGGGGAGACTTGGCTTCCCAGGATGTAACCAGGGTTTTGGCGAAGCCTAGATTGGTAAAACAGACTGAGTAGGCCATCCGGAGTATAACATACTGCCAGTTAGTACACCATGTGGACAGGGAAATGTTTCAGTCCAAAGAGAAAATTAGGGTTCAGACCCAAGTTAGGGTTAGCTGTCAGGAGACATGGCTTCCCGGAATGGAAACAGGGTGTTGCTGAAGCCAAGCATGGTGAAACAGACTGAGAGGGCCAACGGAATTCTGTGCCTACTGTCTTTTAGTACAACATGAGGATGGGGGTTTGTTACATTTGCACAAGAAAATCAGGTTAAGTCTCAAGTTAGGGTTGGGTTGGGGAGATGTGGCTTCCCAGGTTGGAAACGGGTCCTTGGTGAAGCTTAACTTGCTGAATCAGACTGAGTGGGGTATCAAGGTGTCTTCCAAACTTACATTTGGTACACTCTGTGGACCGCAGTATGTTTCAGTCGCAAAAGGAAATGAGGCCTGAGACTCAAAGTAGGGTTAGGGTTGGGGAGACTTGGCTTCCCAGGATGTAACCAGGGTTTTGGCGAAGCCTAGATTGGTAAAACAGACTGAGTAGGCCTTCCGGAGTATAACATACTGCCAGTTAGTACACCATGTGGACAGGGAAATGTTTCAGTCCAAAGAAAAAATTAGGGTTAAGAAAAATTTAGGGTTATCGGTCAGGAGACATGCCTTCCCAGAATGGAAACAGGGTGTTGCTGAAGCCAAGCATGGTGAAACAGACTGAGAGGGCAAACGGAATTGTGTGCCTACTGTCTTTTAGTACAACATGAGGATGGGGGGTTGTTACATTTGCACAAGAAAATCAGGTTAAGTCTCAAGTTAGGGTTAGGGTTGGGGAGATGTGGCTTCCCAGGTTGGAAATGGGTCCTTGGTGAAGCTCAACTTGCTGAATCAGACAGAGTGGGGCATCAAGATGGCTTCCATACTGACATTTGGTGCACTCTGTGGACAGCAGTATGTTTCAGTCCAAAAAGGAAATGAGGGTTGAGACTCAAATTAGGGTTAGGGTTGGGGAGACTTGGCTTCCCAGGATGTAACCAGGGTTTTGGCGAAGTCTAGATTGGTAAAACAGACGGAAGGCCAACCGGAGTATAACATACTGCCAGTTAGTACACAATGTGGACAGGGAAATGTTTCATTCCAAAGAGAAAATTAGGGTTAAGACCCAAGTTAGGGTTAGCTGTCAGGAGACATGGCTTCCCAGAATGGAAACAGGGTGTTGCTGAAGCCAAGCATGGTGAAACAGACTGAGAGGGCCAAAGGAATTGTGTGCCTACTGTCTTTTAGTACAACATGAGGATGGGGGGTTGTTACAGTTCAACAAGAAAATCAGGTTAAGTCTCAAGTTAGGGTTAGGGTTGGGGAGATATGGCTTCCCAGGTTGGAAACGGGTCCTTGGTGAAGCTTAACTTGCTGAATCAGACTGAGTGGGGCATCAAGATGGCTTCCATACTGACATTTGGTACACTCTGTGGACGGCAGTATGTTTCAGTCCAAAAACGAAAATTAGGGTTAAGACCCAAGTTAGGGTTATCGGTCAGGAGTCATGGCTTCCCAGAATGGAAACAGGGTGTTGCTGAAGCCAAGCATGGTGAAACAGACTGAGAGGGCCAACGGAATTGTGTGTCGACTGTCTTTTAGTACAACATGAGGATGGGGGTTTGTTACATTTGCACAAGAAAATCAGGTTAAGTCTCAAGTTTGGTTTGGGTTGGGGAGATGTGGCTTCCCTGGTTGGAATCGGGTCCTTGGTGAAGCCCAGCTTGCTGAATCAGACTGAGTGGGACATCAAGATGTCTTCCATACTGACATTTGGTACACTCTGTGGACGGAGGTATGTTTCAGTCCCAAAAGGAAATGAGGCCTGAGACTCAAATTAGGGTTAGGGCTGGGGAGACTTGGCTTCCCAGGATGTAACCAGGGTTTTGGCGAAGCCTAGATTGGTAAAACAGACTGAGTAGGCCATCCGGAGTATAACATACTGCCAGTTAGTACACCATGTGGACAGGGAAATGTTTCAGTCGAAAGAAAAAATTAGGGTGAAGACCCAAGTTAGGGTTAGCGGTCAGGAGACATGGCTTCCCAGAATGGAAACAGGGTGTTGCTGAAGCCAAACATGGTGAAACAGACTGAGAGGGCCAAAGGAATTGTGTGCCTACTGTCTTTTAGTAGAACATGAGGATGGGGGGGTTGTTACATTTGCACAAGAAAATCAGGTTAAGTCTCAAGTTAGGGTTAGAGTTGGGGAGATGTGGCTAACCAGGTTGGAAACGGGTCCTTGGTGAAGCCTAACTTGCTGAATCAGACTGAGTGGGGCATCAAGATGTCTTCCATACTTACATTTGTTCCCCTATGTGGATGGCAGTATGTTTCAGTCCAAAAACGAAATGCGGGTTGATACTCAAATTAGGGTTAGGGTTGGGGAGACTTGGCTTCCCAGGATGTAACCAGGGTTTTGGCGAAGCCTAGATTGGTAAAACAGACTGAGTAGGCCATCCGGAGTATAACATACTGCCAGTTAGTACACCATGTGGACAGGGAAATGTTTCAGTCCAAAGAGAAAATTAGGGTTAAGACCCAAGTTAGGGTTAGCTGTCAGGAGACATGGCTTCCCAGAATGGAAACAGGGTGTTGCTGAAGCCAAGCATGGTGAAACAGACTGAGAGGGCCAAAGGAATTGTGTGCCTACTGTCTTTTAGTACAACAAGAGGATGTGGGTTGTTACATTTCAACAAGAAAATCAGGTTAAGTCTCAAGTTTGGGTTGGGTTGGGGAGATGTGGCTTCCCTGGTTGGAATCGGGTCCTTGGTGAAGCCCAGCTTGCTGAATCAGACTGAGTGGGACATCAAGATGTCTTCCATACTGACATTTGGTACACTCTGTGGACGGAGGTATGTTTCAGTCGCAAAAGGAAATGAGGCCTGAGACTCAAAGTAGGGTTAGGGTTGGGGAGACTTGGCTTCCCAGGATGTAACCAGGGTTTTGGTGAAGCCTAGATTGGTAAAACAGACTGAGTAGGCATTCAGGAGTATAACATACTGCCAGTTAGTACACCATGTGGTCAGGGAAATGTTTCATTCCAAAAAGAAAATTAGGGTTAAGACCCAAGTGAGGGTTATCGGTCAGGAGACATGGCTTCCCAGAATGGAAACAGGGTGTTGCTGAAGCCAAACATGGTGAAACAGACTGAGAGGGCCAAAGAAATTGTGTGCCTACTGTCTTTTAGTAGAACATGAGGATGGGGGGTTGTTACAGTTCAACAAGAAAATCAGGTTAAGTCTCAAGTTAGGGTTAGGGTTGGGGAGATGTGGCTTCCCAGGTTGGAAACGGGTCCTTGGTGAAGCTTAACTTGCTGAATCAGACTGAGTGGGGCATCAAGATGGCTTCCATCCTGACATTTGGTCCCCTATGTGGACGGCAGTATGTTTCAGTCCAAAAACGAAAATTAGGGTTAAGACCCAAGTTAGGGTTATCGGTCAGGAGTCATGGCTTCCCAGAATGGAAACAGGGTGTTGCTGAAGCCAAGCATGGTGAAACAGACTGAGAGGGCCAACGGAATTGTGTGTCGACTGTCTTTTAGTACAACATGAGGATGGGGGTTTGTTACATTTCAACAAGAAAATCAGGTTAAGTCTCAAGGTTGGGTTGGATTGGGGAGATGTGGCTTCCCAGGATGGAAATGGGTCCTTGGTGAAGCTCAACTTGCTGAATCAGACTGAGTGGGGCATCAAGATGGCTTCCATACTGACATTTGGTGCACTCTGTGGACGGCAGTATGTTTCAGTCCAAAAAGGAAATGAGGGTTGAGACTCAAATTAGGGTTAGGGTTGGGGAGACTTGTCTTCCCAGGATGTAACCAGGGTTTTGGCGAAGTCTAGATTGGTAAAACAGACGGAGTAGGCCAACCGGAGTATAACATACTGCCAGTTAGTACACAATGTGGAGAGGGAAATGTTTCATTCCAAAGAGAAAATTAGGGTTAAGACCCAAGTTAGGGATAGCAGTCAGGAGACATGGCTTTCCAGAATGGAAACAGGGTGTTGCTGAAGCCAAGCATGGTGAAACAGACTGAGAGGGCAAAAGGAATTGTGTGCCTACTGTCTTTTAGTAGAACATGAGGATGGGGGGTTGTTACATTTGCACAAGAAAATCAGGTTAAGTCTCAAGTTAGGGTTAGGGTTGGGGAGATGTGGCTTCCCAGGTTGGAAACGGGTCCTTGGTGAAGCCTAGCTTGCTGAATCAGACTGAGTGGGACATCAAGATGTCTTCCATACTTACATTTGGTACACTCTGTGGACGGCAGTATGTTTCAGTCCAAAAAGGAAATGAGGGTTGAGACTCAAATTAGGGTTAGGGCTGGGGAGACTTGGCTTCCCAGGATGTAACCAGGGTTTTGGCGAAGCTTAGATTGGTAAAACAGACTGAGTAGGCCATCCGGAGTATAACATACTGCCAGTTAGTACACCATGTGGACAGGGAAATGTTTCAGTCCAAAGAGAAAATTAGGGTTCAGACCCAAGTTAGGGTTAGCTGTCAGGAGACATGGCTTCCCAGAATGGAAACAGGGTGTTGCTGAAGCCAAGCATGGTGAAACAGACTGAGAGGGCCAAAGGAATTGTGTGCCTACTGTCTTTTAGTAGAACATGAGGATGGGAGGTTGTTACATTTGCACAAGAATATCAGGTTAAGTCTCAAGTTAGGGTTAGGGTTGGGGAGATGTGGCTTCCCAGGTTGGAAACGGGTCCTTGGTGAAGCTTAACTTCCTGTATCAGACTGAGTGGGCCATCAAGATGTCTTCCATACTTACATTTGGCACACTCTGTGGACCGCAGTATGTTTCAGTCCAAAAAGGAAATAGGGTTGAGACTCAAATTAGGGTTAGGGTTGGGGAGACTTGGCTTCCCAGGATGTAACCAGGGTTTTGGCGAAGCCTAGATTGGTAAAACAGACTGAGTAGGCCTTCCGGAGTATAACATACTGCCAGTTAGTACACCATGTGGACAGGGAAATGTTTCAGTCCAAAGACAAAATTAGGGTTAAGAAAAATTTAGGGTTATCGGTCAGGAGACATGCCTTCCCAGAATGGAAACAGGGTGTTGCTGAAGCCAAGCATGGTGAAACAGACTGAGAGGGCAAACGGAATTGTGTGCCTACTGTCTTTTAGTACAACATGAGGATGGGGGGTTGTTACATTTGCACAAGAAAATCAGGTTAAGTCTCAAGTTAGGGTTAGGGTTGGGGAGATGTGGCTTCCCAGGTTGGAAATGGGTCCTTGGTGAAGCTCAACTTGCTGAATCAGACTGAGTGGGGCATCAAGATGGCTTCCATACTGACATTTGGTGCACTCTGTGGACGGCAGTATGTTTCAGTCCAAAAAGGAAATGAGGGTTGAGACTCAAATTAGGGTTAGGGTTGGGGAGACTTGGCTTCCCAGGATGTAACCAGGGTTTTGGCGAAGTCTAGATTGGTAAAACAGACGGAAGGCCAACCGGAGTATAACATACTGCCAGTTAGTACACAATGTGGACAGGGAAATGTTTCATTCCAAAGAGAAAATTAGGGTTAAGACCCAAGTTAGGGTTAGCAGTCAGGAGACATGGCTTTCCAGAATGGAAACAGGGTGTTGCTGAAGCCAAGCATGGTGAAACAGACTGAGAGGGCAAAAGGAATTGTGTGCCTACTGTCTTTTAGTAGAACATGAGGATGGGGGGTTGTTACATTTGCACAAGAAAATCAGGTTAAGTCTCAAGTTAGGGTTAGGTTTGGGGAGATGTTGCTTCCCAGGTTTGAAACGGGTCCTTGGTGAAGCTTAACTTGCTGAATCAGACTGAGTGGGCCATCAAGATGGCTTCCATACTGACATTTGGTACACTCTGTGGACGGCAGTAAGTTTCAGTCCAAAAACGAAAATTAGGGTTAAGACCCAAGTTAGGGTTATCGGTCAGGAGTCATGGCTTCCCAGAATGGAAACAGGGTGTTGCTGAAGCCAAGCATGGTGAAACAGACTGAGAGGGCCAACGGAATTGTGTGCCGACTGTCTCTTAGTACAACATGAGGATGGGGGTTTGTTACATTTCAACAAGAAAATCAGGTTAAGTCTCAAGGTTGGGTTGGGTTGGGGAGATGTGGCTTCCCTGGTTGGAATCGAGTCCTTGGTGAAGCCCAGCTTGCTGAATCAGACTGAGTGGGACATCAAGATGTCTTCCATACTGACATTTGGTACACTCTGTGGACGGAGGTCTGTTTCAGTCCCAAAAGGAAATGAGGCCTGAGACTCAAATTAGGGTTAGGGTTGGGGAGACTTGGCTTCCCAGGATATAACCAGGGTTTTGTCGAAGCCTAGATTGGTAAAACAGACTGAGTAGGCCATCCGGAGTATAACATACTCCCAGTTAGTACACCATGTGGACAGGGAAATGTTTCATTCCAAAGAGAAAATTAGGGTTAAGACCCAAGTTAGGGTTAGCTGTCAGGAGACATGGCTTCCCAGAATGGAAACAGGGTGTTGCTGAAGCCAAGCATGGTGAAACAGACTGAGAGGGCCAAAGGAATTGTGTGCCTACTGTCTTTTAGTACAACATGAGGATGGGGGGTTGTTACAGTTCAACAAGAAAATCAGGTTAAGTCTCAAGTTAGGGTTAGGGTTGGGGAGATGTGGCTTCCCAGGTTGGAAACGGGTCCTTGGTGAAGCTTAACTTGCTGAATCAGACTGAGTGGGGCATCAAGATGGCTTCCATACTGACATTTGGTACACACTGTGGACGGCAGTATGTTTCAGTCCAAAAACGAAAATTAGGGTTAAGACCCAAGTTAGGGTTATCGGTCAGGAGTCATGGCTTCCCAGAATGGAAACAGGGTGTTGCTGAAGCCAAGCATGGTGAAACAGACTGAGAGGGCCAACGGAATTGTGTGTCGACTGTCTTTTAGTACAACATGAGGATGGGGGTTTGTTACATTTCAACAAGAAAATCAGGTTAAGTCTCAAGGTTGGGTTGGATTGGGGAGATGTGGCTTCCCAGGTTGGAAATGGGTCCTTGGTGAAGCTCAACTTGCTGAATCAGACTGAGTGGGGCATCAAGATGGCTTCCATACTGACATTTGGTGCACTCTGTGGACGGCAGTATGTTTCAGTCCAAAAAGGAAATGAGGGTTGAGACTCAAATTAGGGTTAGGGCTGGGGAGACTTGGCTTCCCAGGATGTAACCAGGGTTTTGGCGAAGTCTAGATTGGTAAAACAGACGGAGTAGGCCAACCGGAGTATAACATACTGCCAGTTAGTACACCATGTGGAGAGGGAAATGTTTCATTCCAAAGAGAAAATTAGGGTTAAGACCCAAGTTAGGGTTAGCAGTCAGGAGACATGGCTTTCCAGAATGGAAACAGGGTGTTGCTGAAGCCAAGCATGGTGAAACAGATTGAGAGGGCAAAAGGAATTGTGTGCCTACTGTCTTTTAGTAGAACATGAGGATGGGGGGTTGTTACATTTGCACAAGAAAATCAGGTTAAGTCTCAAGTTAGGGTTAGGGTTGGGTAGATGTGGTTTCCCAGGTTGGAAACGGGTCCTTGGTGAAGCCTAGCTTGTTGAATCAGACTGAGTGGGACATCAAGATGTCTTCCATACTTACATTTGGTACACTCTGTGGACGGCAGTATGTTTCAGTCCAAAAAGGAAATGAGGGTTGAGACTCAAATTAGGGT
Source organism: Heloderma suspectum (assembly GCF_057233095.1). Taxonomy (NCBI): domain Eukaryota; kingdom Metazoa; phylum Chordata; class Lepidosauria; order Squamata; family Helodermatidae; genus Heloderma; species Heloderma suspectum. The sequence goes on from NC_139461.1 coordinate 151,002,199, forward strand.
TATGCTGGGGAGACTTGGCTTCCCAGGATGTAACCAGGGTTTTGGCGAAGCCTAGATTGGTAAAACAGACTGAGTAGGCCATCCGGAGTATAACATACTGCCAGTTAGTACACCATGTGGACAGGGAAATGTTTCAGTCCAAAGAGAAAATTAGGGTTCAGACCCAAGTTAGGGTTAGCTGTCAGGAGACATGGCTTCCCAGAATGGAAACAGGGTGTTGCTGAAGCCAAGCATGGTGAAACAGACTGAGAGGGCCAAAGGAATTGTGTGCCTACTGTCTTTTAGTAGAACATGAGGATGGGAGGTTGTTACATTTGCACAAGAATATCAGGTTAAGTCTCAAGTTAGGGTTAGGGTTGGGGAGATGTGGCTTCCCAGGTTGGAAACGGGTCCTTGGTGAAGCTTAACTTCCTGTATCAGACTGAGTGGGCCATCAAGATGTCTTCCATACTTACATTTGGCACACTCTGTGGACCGCAGTATGTTTCAGTCCAAAAAGGAAATAGGGTTGAGACTCAAATTAGGGTTAGGGTTGGGGAGACTTGGCTTCCCAGGATGTAACCAGGGTTTTGGTGAAGCCTAGATTGGTAAAACAGACTGAGAAGGCATTCAGGAGTATAACATACTGCCAGTTAGTACACCATGTGGACAGGGAAATGTTTCAGTCCAAAGACAAAATTAGGGTTAAGACCCAAGTTAGGGTTAGCTGTCAGGAGACATGGCTTCCCGGAATGGAAACAGGGTGTTGCTGAAGCCAAGCATGGTGAAACAGACTGAGAGGGCCAACGGAATTTTGTGCCTACTGTCTTTTAGTACAACATGAGGATGGGGGTTTGTTACATTTCAACAAGAAAATCAGGTTAAGTCTCAAGTTAGGGTTGGGTTGGGGAGATGTGGCTTCCCAGGTGGGAAACGGGTCCTTGGTGAAGCTAAACTTGCTGAATCAGACTGAGTGGGGTATCAAGGTGTCTTCCATACTTACATTTGGTACACTCTGTGGACCGCAGTATGTTTCAGTCGCAAAAGGAAATGAGGCCTGAGACTCAAAGTAGGGTTAGGGTTGGGGAGACTTGGCTTCCCAGGATGTAACCAGGGTTTTGGCGAAGCCTAGATTGGTAAAACAGACTGAGTAGGCCTTCCGGAGTATAACATACTGCCAGTTAGTACACCATGTGGACAGGGAAATGTTTCAGTCCAAAGAAAAAATTAGGGTTAAGAAAAATTTAGGGTTATCGGTCAGGAGACATGCCTTCCCAGAATGGAAACAGGGTGTTGCTGAAGCCAAGCATGGTGAAACAGACTGAGAGGGCAAACGGAATTGTGTGTCTACTGTCTTTTAGTACAACATGAGGATGGGGGGTTGTTACATTTGCACAAGAAAATCAGGTTAAGTCTCAAGTTAGGGTTAGGGTTGGGGAGATGTGGCTTCCCAGGTTGGAAATGGGTCCTTGGTGAAGCTCAACTTGCTGAATCAGACTGAGTGGGGCATCAAGATGGCTTCCATACTGACATTTGGTGCACTCTGTGGACGGCAGTATGTTTCAGTCCAAAAACGAAAATTAGGGTTAAGACCCAAGTTAGGGTTATCGGTCAGGAGTAATGGCTTCCCAGAATGGAAACAGGGTGTTGCTGAAGCCAAGCATGGTGAAACAGACTGAGAGGGCCAACGGAATTGTGTGCCGACTGTCTCTTAGTACAACATGAGGATGGGGGTTTGTTACATTTCAACAAGAAAATCAGGTTAAGTCTCAAGGTTGGGTTGGGTTGGGGAGATGTGGCTTCCGTGGTTGGAATCGGGTCCTTGGTGAAGCCCAGCTTGCTGAATCAGATTGAGTGGGACATCAAGATGTCTTCCATACTGACATTTGGTCCACTCTGTGGACGGAGGACTGTTTCAGTCCCAAAAGGAAATGAGGCCTGAGACTCAAATTAGGGTTAGGGTTGGGGAGACTTGGCTTCCCAGGATATAACCAGGGTTTTGTCGAAGCCTAGATTGGTAAAACAGACTGAGTAGGCCATCCGGAGTATAACATACTCCCAGTTAGTACACCATGTGGACAGGGAAATGTTTCATTCCAAAGAGAAAATTAGGGTTAAGACCCAAGTTAGGGTTAGCTGTCAGGAGACATGGCTTCCCAGAATGGAAACAGGGTGTTGCTGAAGCCAAGCATGGTGAAACAGACTGAGAGGGCCAAAGGTATTGTGTGCCTACTGTCTTTTAGTACAACATGAGGATGGGGGGTTGTTACAGTTCAACAAGAAAATCAGGTTAAGTCTCAAGTTAGGGTTAGGGTTGGGGAGATGTGGCTTCCCAGGTTGGAAACGGGTCCTTGGTGAAGCTTAACTTGCTGAATCAGACTGAGTGGGGCATCAAGATGGCTTCCATACTGACATTTGGTACACTCTGTGGACGGCAGTATGTTTCAGTCCAAAAACGAAAATTAGGGTTAAGACCCAAGTTAGGGTTATCGGTCAGGAGTCATGGCTTCCCAGAATGGAAACAGGGTGTTGCTGAAGCCAAGCATGGTGAAACAGACTGAGAGGGCCAACGGAATTGTGTGTCGACTGTCTTTTAGTACAACATGAGGATGGGGGTTTGTTACATTTCAACAAGAAAATCAGGTTAAGTCTCAAGGTTGGGTTGAATTTGGGAGATGTGGCTTCCCAGGTTGGAAATGGGTCCTTGGTGAAGCTCAACTTGCTGAATCAGACTGAGTGGGGCATCAAGATGGCTTCCATACTGACATTTGGTGCACTCTGTGGACGGCAGTATGTTTCAGTCCAAAAAGGAAATGAGGGTTGAGACTCAAATTAGGGTTAGGGTTGGGGAGACTTGGCTTCCCAGGATGTAACCAGGGTTTTGGCGAAGTCTAGATTGGTAAAACAGACGGAGTAGGCCAACCGGAGTATAACATACTGCCAGTTAGTACACCATGTGGAGAGGGAAATGTTTCAGTCCAAAGAGAAAATTAGGGTTAAGACCCAAGTTAGGGTTAGCTGTCAGGAGACATGGCTTTCCAGAATGGAAACAGGGTGTTGCTGAAGCCAAGCATGGTGAAACAGACTGAGAGGGCAAAAGGAATTGTGTGCCTACTGTCTTTTAGTAGAACATGAGGATGGGGGGTTGTTACATTTGCACAAGAAAATCAGGTTAAGTCTCAAGTTTGGTTTGGGTTGGGGAGATGTGGCTTCCCTGGTTGGAATCGGGTCCTTGGTGAAGCCCAGCTTGCTGAATCAGACTGAGTGGGACATCAAGATGTCTTCCATACTGACATTTGGTACACCCTGTGGACGGAGGTATGTTTCAGTCCCAAAAGGAAATGAGGCCTGAGACTCAAATTAGGGTTAGGGCTGGGGAGACTTGGCTTCCCAGGATGTAACCAGGGTTTTGGCGAAGCCTAGATTGGTAAAACAGACTGAGTAGGCCATCCGGAGTATAACATACTGCCAGTTAGTACACCATGTGGACAGGGAAATGTTTCAGTCGAAAGAAAAAATTAGGGTGAAGACCCAAGTTAGGGTTAGCGGTCAGGAGACATGGCTTCCCAGAATGGAAACAGGGTGTTGCTGAAGCCAAACATGGTGAAACAGACTGAGAGGGCCAAAGGAATTGTGTGCCTACTGTCTTTTAGTAGAACATGAGGATGGGGGGGTTGTTACATTTGCACAAGAAAATCAGGTTAAGTCTCAAGTTAGGGTTAGAGTTGGGGAGATGTGGCTTCCCAGGTTGGAAACGGGTCCTTGGTGAAGCCTAACTTGCTGAATCAGACTGAGTGGGGCATCAAGATGTCTTCCATACTTACATTTGTTCCCCTATGTGGATGGCAGTATGTTTCAATCCAAAAACGAAATGCGGGTTGATACTCAAATTAGGGTTAGGGTTGGGGAGACTTGGCTTCCCAGGATGTAACCAGGGTTTTGGCGAAGCCTAGATTGGTAAAACAGACTGAGTAGGCCATCCGGAGTATAACATACTGCCAGTTAGTACACCATGTGGACAGGGAAATGTTTCAGTCCAAAGAGAAAATTAGGGTTAAGACCCAAGTTAGGGTTAGCTGTCAGGAGACATGGCTTCCCAGAATGGAAACAGGGTGTTGCTGAAGCCAAGCATGGTGAAACAGACTGAGAGGGCCAAAGGAATTGTGTGCCTACTGTCTTTTAGTACAACAAGAGGATGTGGGTTGTTACATTTCAACAAGAAAATCAGGTTAAGTCTCAAGTTTGGGTTGGGTTGGGGAGATGTGGCTTCCCTGGTTGGAATCGGGTCCTTGGTGAAGCCCAGCTTGCTGAATCAGACTGAGTGGGACATCAAGATGTCTTCCATACTGACATTTGGTACACTCTGTGGACGGAGGTATGTTTCAGTCGCAAAAGGAAATGAGGCCTGAGACTCAAAGTAGGGTTAGGGTTGGGGAGACTTGGCTTCCCAGGATGTAACCAGGGTTTTGGTGAAGCCTAGATTGGTAAAACAGACTGAGTAGGCATTCAGGAGTATAACATACTGCCAGTTAGTACACCATGTGGACAGGGAAATGTTTCATTCCAAAGAGAAAATTAGGGTTAAGACCCAAGTGAGGGTTATCGGTCAGGAGACATGGCTTCCCAGAATGGAAACAGGGTGTTGCTGAAGCCAAACATGGTGAAACAGACTGAGAGGGCCAAAGGAATTGTGTGCCTACTGTCTTTTAGTAGAACATGAGGATGGGGGGTTGTTACAGTTCAACAAGAAAATCAGGTTAAGTCTCAAGTTAGGGTTAGGGTTGGGGAGATGTGGCTTCCCAGGTTGGAAACGGGTCCTTGGTGAAGCTTAACTTGCTGAATCAGACTGAGTGGGGCATCAAGATGGCTTCCATACTGACATTTGGTCCCCTATGTGGACGGCAGTATGTTTCAGTCCAAAAACGAAAATTAGGGTTAAGACCCAAGTTAGGGTTATCGGTCAGGAGTCATGGCTTCCCAGAATGGAAACAGGGTGTTGCTGAAGCCAAGCATGGTGAAACAGACTGAGAGGGCAAAAGGAATTGTGTGTCGACTGTCTTTTAGTACAACATGAGGATGGGGGTTTGTTACATTTCAACAAGAAAATCAGGTTAAGTCTCAAGGTTGGGTTGGATTGGGGAGATGTGGCTTCCCAGGTTGGAAATGGGTCCTTGGTGAAGCTCAACTTGCTGAATCAGACTGAGTGGGGCATCAAGATGGCTTCCATACTGACATTTGGTGCACTCTGTGGACGGCAGTATGTTTCAGTCCAAAAAGGAAATGAGGGTTGAGACTCAAATTAGGGTTAGGGTTGGGGAGACTTGTCTTCCCAGGATGTAACCAGGGTTTTGGCGAATTCTAGATTGGTAAAACAGACGGAGTAGGCCAACCGGAGTATAACATACTGCCAGTTAGTACACCATGTGGAGAGGGAAATGATTCATTCCAAAGAGAAAATTAGGGTTAAGACCCAAGTTAGGGTTAGCAGTCAGGAGACATGGCTTTCCAGAATGGAAACAGGGTGTTGCTGAAGCCAAGCATGGTGAAACAGACTGAGAGGGCAAAAGGAATTGTGTGCCTACTGTCTTTTAGTAGAACATGAGGATGGGGGGTTGTTACATTTGCACAAGAAAATCAGGTTAAGTCTCAAGTTAGGGTTAGGGTTGGGGAGATGTGGCTTCCCAGGTTGGAAATGGGTCCTTGGTGAAGCTCAACTTGCTGAATCAGACTGAGTGGGGCATCAAGATGGCTTCCATACTGACATTTGGTGCACTCTGTGGACGGCAGTATGTTTCAGTCCAAAAAGGAAATGAGGGTTGAGACTCAAATTAGGGTTAGGGTTGGGGAGACTTGGCTTCCCAGGATGTAACCAGGGTTTTGGCGAAGTCTAGATTGGTAAAACAGACGGAAGGCCAACCGGAGTATAACATACTGCCAGTTAGTACACAATGTGGACAGGGAAATGTTTCATTCCAAAGAGAAAATTAGGGTTAAGACCCAAGTTAGGGTTAGCAGTCAGGAGACATGGCTTTCCAGAATGGAAACAGGGTGTTGCTGAAGCCAAGCATGGTGAAACAGACTGAGAGGGCAAAAGGAATTGTGTGCCTACTGTCTTTTAGTAGAACATGAGGATGGGGGGTTGTTACATTTGCACAAGAAAATCAGGTTAAGTCTCAAGTTAGGGTTAGGTTTGGGGAGATGTTGCTTCCCAGGTTGGAAACGGGTCCTTGGTGAAGCTTAACTTGCTGAATCAGACTGAGTGGGCCATCAAGATGGCTTCCATACTGACATTTGGTACACTCTGTGGACGGCAGTAAGTTTCAGTCCAAAAACGAAAATTAGGGTTAAGACCCAAGTTAGGGTTATCGGTCAGGAGTCATGGCTTCCCAGAATGGAAACAGGGTGTTGCTGAAGCCAAGCATGGTGAAACAGACTGAGAGGGCCAACGGAATTGTGTGCCGACTGTCTCTTAGTACAACATGAGGATGGGGGTTTGTTACATTTCAACAAGAAAATCAGGTTAAGTCTCAAGGTTGGGTTGGGTTGGGGAGATGTGGCTTCCCTGGTTGGAATCGAGTCCTTGGTGAAGCCCAGCTTGCTGAATCAGACTGAGTGGGACATCAAGATGTCTTCCATACTGACATTTGGTACACTCTGTGGACGGAGGTCTGTTTCAGTCCCAAAAGGAAATGAGGCCTGAGACTCAAATTAGGGTTAGGGTTGGGGAGACTTGGCTTCCCAGGATATAACCAGGGTTTTGTCGAAGCCTAGATTGGTAAAACAGACTGAGTAGGCCATCCGGAGTATAACATACTCCCAGTTAGTACACCATGTGGACAGGGAAATGTTTCATTCCAAAGAGAAAATTAGGGTTAAGACCCAAGTTAGGGTTAGCTGTCAGGAGACATGGCTTCCCAGAATGGAAACAGGGTGTTGCTGAAGCCAAGCATGGTGAAACAGACTGAGAGGGCCAAAGGAATTGTGTGCCTACTGTCTTTTAGTACAACATGAGGATGGGGGGTTGTTACAGTTCAACAAGAAAATCAGGTTAAGTCTCAAGTTAGGGTTAGGGTTGGGGAGATGTGGCTTCCCAGGTTGGAAACGGGTCCTTGGTGAAGCTTAACTTGCTGAATCAGACTGAGTGGGGCATCAAGATGGCTTCCATACTGACATTTGGTACACACTGTGGACGGCAGTATGTTTCAGTCCAAAAACGAAAATTAGGGTTAAGACCCAAGTTAGGGTTATCGGTCAGGAGTCATGGCTTCCCAGAATGGAAACAGGGTGTTGCTGAAGCCAAGCATGGTGAAACAGACTGAGAGGGCCAACGGAATTGTGTGTCGACTGTCTTTTAGTACAACATGAGGATGGGGGTTTGTTACATTTCAACAAGAAAATCAGGTTAAGTCTCAAGGTTGGGTTGGATTGGGGAGATGTGGCTTCCCAGGTTGGAAATGGGTCCTTGGTGAAGCTCAACTTGCTGAATCAGACTGAGTGGGGCATCAAGATGGCTTCCATACTGACATTTGGTGCACTCTGTGGACGGCAGTATGTTTCAGTCCAAAAAGGAAATGAGGGTTGAGACTCAAATTAGGGTTAGGGTTGGGGAGACTTGGCTTCCCAGGATGTAACCAGGGTTTTGGCGAAGTCTAGATTGGTAAAACAGACGGAGTAGGCCAACCGGAGTATAACATACTGCCAGTTAGTACACCATGTGGAGAGGGAAATGTTTCATTCCAAAGAGAAAATTAGGGTTAAGACCCAAGTTAGGGTTAGCAGTCAGGAGACATGGCTTTCCAGAATGGAAACAGGGTGTTGCTGAAGCCAAGCATGGTGAAACAGACTGAGAGGGCAAAAGGAATTGTGTGCCTACTGTCTTTTAGTAGAACATGAGGATGGGGGGTTGTTACATTTGCACAAGAAAATCAGGTTAAGTCTCAAGTTTGGTTTGGGTTGGGGAGATGTGGCTTCCCTGGTTGGAATCGGGTCCTTGGTGAAGCCCAGCTTGCTGAATCAGACTGAGTGGGACATCAAGATGTCTTCCATACTGACATTTGGTACACCCTGTGGACGGAGGTATGTTTCAGTCCCAAAAGGAAATGAGGCCTGAGACTCAAATTAGGGTTAGGGCTGGGGAGACTTGGCTTCCCAGGATGTAACCAGGGTTTTGGCGAAGCCTAGATTGGTAAAACAGACTGAGTAGGCCATCCGGAGTATAACATACTGCCAGTTAGTACACCATGTGGACAGGGAAATGTTTCAGTCGAAAGAAAAAATTAGGGTGAAGACCCAAGTTAGGGTTAGCGGTCAGGAGACATGGCTTCCCAGAATGGAAACAGGGTGTTGCTGAAGCCAAACATGGTGAAACAGACTGAGAGGGCCAAAGGAATTGTGTGCCTACTGTCTTTTAGTAGAACATGAGGATGGGGGGGTTGTTACATTTGCACAAGAAAATCAGGTTAAGTCTCAAGTTAGGGTTAGAGTTGGGGAGATGTGGCTTCCCAGGTTGGAAACGGGTCCTTGGTGAAGCCTAACTTGCTGAATCAGACTGAGTGGGGCATCAAGATGTCTTCCATACTTACATTTGTTCCCCTATGTGGATGGCAGTATGTTTCAGTCCAAAAACGAAATGCGGGTTGATACTCAAATTAGGGTTAGGGTTGGGGAGACTTGGCTTCCCAGGATGTAACCAGGGTTTTGGCGAAGCCTAGATTGGTAAAACAGACTGAGTAGGCCATCCGGAGTGTAACATACTGCCAGTTAGTACACCATGTGGACAGGGAAATGTTTCAGTCCAAAGAGAAAATTAGGGTTAAGACCCAAGTTAGGGTTAGCTGTCAGGAGACATGGCTTCCCAGAATGGAAACAGGGTGTTGCTGAAGCCAAGCATGGTGAAACAGACTGAGAGGGAGAAAGGAATTGTGTGCCTACTGTCTTTTAGTACAACAAGAGGATGTGGGTTGTTACATTTCAACAAGAAAATCAGGTTAAGTCTCAAGTTTGGGTTGGGTTGGGGAGATGTGGCTTCCCTGGTTGGAATCGGGTCCTTGGTGAAGCCCAGCTTGCTGAATCAGACTGAGTGGGACATCAAGATGTCTTCCATACTGACATTTGGTACACTCTGTGGACGGAGGTATGTTTCAGTCGCAAAAGGAAATGAGGCCTGAGACTCAAAGTAGGGTTAGGGTTGGGGAGACTTGGCTTCCCAGGATGTAACCAGGGTTTTGGTGAAGCCTAGATTGGTAAAACAGACTGAGTAGGCATTCAGGAGTATAACATACTGCCAGTTAGTACACCATGTGGACAGGGAAATGTTTCATTCCAAAGAGAAAATTAGGGTTAAGACCCAAGTGAGGGTTATCGGTCAGGAGACATGGCTTCCCAGAATGGAAACAGGGTGTTGCTGAAGCCAAACATGGTGAAACAGACTGAGAGGGCCAAAGGAATTGTGTGCCTACTGTCTTTTAGTAGAACATGAGGATGGGGGGTTGTTACAGTTCAACAAGAAAATCAGGTTAAGTCTCAAGTTAGGGTTAGGGTTGGGGAGATGTGGCTTCCCAGGTTGGAAACGGGTCCTTGGTGAAGCTTAACTTGCTGAATCAGACTGAGTGGGGCATCAAGATGGCTTCCATACTGACATTTGGTCCCCTATGTGGACGGCAGTATGTTTCAGTCCAAAAACGAAAATTAGGGTTAAGACCCAAGTTAGGGTTATCGGTCAGGAGTCATGGCTTCCCAGAATGGAAACAGGGTGTTGCTGAAGCCAAGCATGGTGAAACAGACTGAGAGGGCCAACGGAATTGTGTGTCGACTGTCTTTTAGTACAACATGAGGATGGGGGTTTGTTACATTTCAACAAGAAAATCAGGTTAAGTCTCAAGGTTGGGTTGGATTGGGGAGATGTGGCTTCCCAGGTTGGAAATGGGTCCTTGGTGAAGCTCAACTTGCTGAATCAGACTGAGTGGGGCATCAAGATGGCTTCCATACTGACATTTGGTGCACTCTGTGGACGGCAGTATGTTTCAGTCCAAAAAGGAAATGAGGGTTGAGACTCAAATTAGGGTTAGGGTTGGGGAGACTTGTCTTCCCAGGATGTAACCAGGGTTTTGGCGAAGTCTAGATTGGTAAAACAGACGGAGTAGGCCAACCGGAGTATAACATACTGCCAGTTAGTACACCATGTGGAGAGGGAAATGATTCATTCCAAAGAGAAAATTAGGGTTAAGACCCAAGTTAGGGTTAGCAGTCAGGAGACATGGCTTTCCAGAATGGAAACAGGGTGTTGCTGAAGCCAAGCATGGTGAAACAGACTGAGAGGGCAAAAGGAATTGTGTGCCTACTGTCTTTTAGTAGAACATGAGGATGGGGGGTTGTTACATTTGCACAAGAAAATCAGGTTAAGTCTCAAGTTAGAGTTAGGGTTGGGGAGATGTGGCTTCCCAGGTTGGAAACGGGTCCTTGTTGAAGCCTAGCTTGCTGAATCAGACTGAGTGGGACATCAAGATGTCTTCCATACTTACATTTGGTACACTCTGTGGACGGCAGTATGTTTCAGTCCAAAAAGGAAATGAGGGTTGAGACTCAAATTAGGGTTAGGGCTGGGGAGACTTGGCTTCCCAGGATGTAACCAGGGTTTTGGCGAAGCCTAGATTGGTAAAACAGACTGAGTAGGCCATCCGGAGTATAACATACTGCCAGTTAGTACACCATGTGGACAGGGAAATGTTTCATTCCAAAGAGAAAATTAGGGTTCAGACCCAAGTTAGGGTTAGCTGTCAGGAGACATGGCTTTCCAGAATGGAAACAGGGTGTTGCTGAAGCCAAGCATGGTGAAACAGACTGAGAGGGCAAAAGGAATTGTGTGCCTACTGTCTTTTAGTAGAACATGAGGATGGGGGGTTGTTACATTTGCACAAGAAAATCAGGTTAAGTCTCAAGTTAGGGTTAGGGTTGGGGAGATGTTGCTTCCCAGGTTGGAAACGGGTCCTTGGTGAAGCTTGACTTGCTGAATCAGACTGAGTGGGCCATCAAGATGGCTTCCATACTGACATTTGGTACACTCTGTGGACGGCAGTATGTTTCAGTCCAAAAACGAAAATTAGGGTTAAGACCCAAGTTAGGGTTATCGGTCAGGAGTCATGGCTTCCCAGAATGGAAACAGGGTGTTGCTGAAGCCAAGCATGGTGAAACAGACTGAGAGGGCCAACGGAATTGTGTGCCGACTGTCTCTTAGTACAACATGAGGATGGGGGTTTGTTACATTTGCACAAGAAAATCAGGTTAAGTCTCAAGGTTGGGTTGGGTTGGGGAGATGTGGCTTCCCTGGTTGGAATCGGGTCCTTGGTGAAGCCCAGCTTGCTGAATCAGACTGAGTGGGACATCAAGATGTCTTCCATACTGACATTTGGTCCACTCTGTGGACGGAGGTCTGTTTCAGTCCCAAAAGGAAATGAGGCCTGAGACTCAAATTAGGGTTAGGGTTGGGGAGACTTGGCTTCCCAGGATATAACCAGGGTTTTGTCGAAGCCTAGATTGGTAAAACAGACTGAGTAGGCCATCCGGAGTATAACATACTGCCAGTTAGTACACCATGTGGACAGGGAAATGTTTCATTCCAAAGAGAAAATTAGGGTTAAGACCCAAGTTAGGGTTAGCTGTCAGGAGACATGGCTTCCCAGAATGGAAACAGGGTGTTGCTGAAGCCAAGCATGGTGAAACAGACTGAGAGGGCCAAAGGAATTGTGTGCCTACTGTCTTTTAGTACAACATGAGGATGGGGGGTTGTTACAGTTCAACAAGAAAATCAGGTTAAGTCTCAAGTTAGGGTTAGGGTTGGGGAGATGTGGCTTCCCAGGTTGGAAACGGGTCCTTGGTGAAGCTTAACTTGCTGAATCAGACTGAGTGGGGCATCAAGATGGCTTCCATACTGACATTTGGTACACTCTGTGGACGGCAGTATGTTTCAGTCCAAAAACGAAAATTAGGGTTAAGACCCAAGTTAGGGTTATCGGTCAGGAGTCATGGCTTCCCAGAATGGAAACAGGGTGTTGCTGAAGCCAAGCATGGTGAAACAGACTGAGAGGGCCAACGGAATTGTGTGTCGACTGTCTTTTAGTACAACATGAGGATGGGGGTTTGTTACATTTCAACAAGAAAATCAGGTTAAGTCTCAAGGTTGGGTTGAATTTGGGAGATGTGGCTTCCCAGGTTGGAAATGGGTCCTTGGTGAAGATCAACTTGCTGAATCAGACTGAGTGGGGCATCAAGATGGCTTCCATACTGACATTTGGTGCACTCTGTGGACGGCAGTATGTTTCAGTCCAAAAAGGAAATGAGGGTTGAGACTCAAATTAGGGTTAGGGTTGGGGAGACTTGGCTTCCCAGGATGTAACCAGGGTTTTGGCGAAGTCTAGATTGGTAAAACAGACGGAGTAGGCCAACCGGAGTATAACATACTGCCAGTTAGTACACCATGTGGACAGGGAAATGTTTCAGTCCAAAGAGAAAATTAGGGTTAAGACCCAAGTTAGGGTTAGCTGTCAGGAGACATGGCTTTCCAGAATGGAAACAGGGTGTTGCTGAAGCCAAGCATGGTGAAACAGACTGAGAGGGCAAAAGGAATTGTGTGCCTACTGTCTTTTAGTAGAACATGAGGATGGGGGGTTGTTACATTTGCACAAGAAAATCAGGTTAAGTCTCAAGTTTGGTTTGGGTTGGGGAGATGTGGCTTCCCTGGTTGGAATCGGGTCCTTGGTGAAGCCCAGCTTGCTGAATCAGACTGAGTGGGACATCAAGATGTCTTCCATGCTGACATTTGGTACACTCTGTGGACGGAGGTATGTTTCAATCCCAAAAGGAAATGAGGCCTGAGACTCAAATTAGGGTTAGGGCTGGGGAGACTTGGCTTCCCAGGATGTAACCAGGGTTTTGGCGAAGCCTAGATTGGTAAAACAGACTGAGTAGGCCATCTGGAGTATAACATACTGCCAGTAAGTACACCATGTGGACAGGGAAATGTTTCAGTCGAAAGAAAAAATTAGGGTGAAGACCCAAGTTAGGGTTAGCGGTCAGGAGACATGGCTTCCCAGAATGGAAACAGGGTGTTGCTGAAGCCAAGCATGGTGAAACAGACTGAGAGGGCCAAAGGAATTGTGTGCCTACTGTCTTTTAGTAGAACATGAGGATGGGAGGTTGTTACATTTGCACAAGAATATCAGGTTAAGTCTCAAGTTAGGGTTAGGGTTGGGGAGATGTGGCTTCCCAGGTTGGAAACGGGTCCTTGGTGAAGCTTAACTTCCTGTATCAGACTGAGTGGGCCATCAAGATGTCTTCCATACTTACATTTGGCACACTCTGTGGACCGCAGTATGTTTCAGTCCAAAAAGGAAATAGGGTTGAGACTCAAATTAGGGTTAGGGTTGGGGAGACTTGGCTTCCCAGGATGTAACCAGGGTTTTGGTGAAGCCTAGATTGGTAAAACAGACTGAGTAGGCATTCAGGAGTATAACATACTGCCAGTTAGTACACCATGTGGACAGGGAAATGTTTCAGTCCAAAGACAAAATTAGGGTTAAGACCCAAGTTAGGGTTAGCTGTCAGGAGACATGGCTTCCCGGAATGGAAACAGGGTGTTGCTGAAGCCAAGCATGGTGAAACAGACTGAGAGGGCCAACGGAATTGTGTGCCTACTGTCTTTTAGTACAACATGAGGATGGGGGTTTGTTACATTTCAACAAGAAAATCAGGTTAAGTCTCAAGTTAGGGTTGGGTTGGGGAGATGTGGCTTCCCAGGTTGGAAACGGGTCCTTGGTGAAGCTTAACTTGCTGAATCAGACTGAGTGGGGTATCAAGGTGTCTTCCATACTTACATTTGGTACACTCTGTGGACCGCAGTATGTTTCAGTCGCAAAAGGAAATGAGGCCTGAGACTCAAAGTAGGGTTAGGGTTGGGGAGACTTGGCTTCCCAGGATGTAACCAGGGTTTTGTCGAAGCCTAGATTGGTAAAACAGACTGAGTAGGCCTTCCGGAGTATAACATACTGCCAGTTAGTACACCATGTGGACAGGGAAATGTTTCAGTCCAAAGAAAAAATTAGGGTTAAGAAAAATTTAGGGTTATCGGTCAGGAGACATGCCTTCCCAGAATGGAAACAGGGTGTTGCTGAAGCCAAGCATGGTGAAACAGACTGAGAGGGCAAACGGAATTGTGTGCCTACTGTCTTTTAGTACAACATGAGGATGGGGGGTTGTTACATTTGCACAAGAAAATCAGGTTAAGTCTCAAGTTAGGGTTAGGGTTGGGGAGATGTGGCTTCCCAGGTTGGAAATGGGTCCTTGGTGAAGCTCAACTTGCTGAATCAGACTGAGTGGGGCATCAAGATGGCTTCCATACTGACATTTGGTGCACTCTGTGGACGGCAGTATGTTTCAGTCCAAAAACGAAAATTAGGGTTAAGACCCAAGTTAGGGTTATCGGTCAGGAGTCATGGCTTCCCAGAATGGAAACAGGGTGTTGCTGAAGCCAAGCATGGTGAAACAGACTGAGAGGGCCAACGGAATTGTGTGCCGACTGTCTCTTAGTACAACATGAGGATGGGGGTTTGTTACATTTCAACAAGAAAATCAGGTTAAGTCTCAAGGTTGGGTTGGGTTGGGGAGATGTGGCTTCCCTGGTTGGAATCGGGTCCTTGGTGAAGCCCAGCTTGCTGAATCAGACTGAGTGGGACATCAAGATGTCTTCCATACTGACATTTGGTACACTCTGTGGACGGAGGTCTGTTTCAGTCCCAAAAGGAAATGAGGCCTGAGACTCAAATTAGGGTTAGGGTTGGGGAGACTTGGCTTCCCAGGATATAACCAGGGTTTTGTCGAAGCCTAGATTGGTAAAACAGACTGAGTAGGCCATCCGGAGTATAACATACTGCCAGTTAGTACACCATGTGGACAGGGAAATGTTTCATTCCAAAGAGAAAATTAGGGTTAAGACCCAAGTTAGGGTTAGCTGTCAGGAGACATGGCTTCCCAGAATGGAAACAGGGTGTTGCTGAAGCCAAGCATGGTGAAACAGACTGAGAGGGCCAAAGGAATTGTGTGCCTACTGTCTTTTAGTACAACATGAGGATGGGGGGTTGTTACAGTTCAACAAGAAAATCAGGTTAAGTCTCAAGTTAGGGTTAGGGTTGGGGAGATGTGGCTTCCCAGGTTGGAAACGGGTCCTTGGTGAAGCTTAACTTGCTGAATCAGACTGAGTGGGGCATCAAGATGGCTTCCATACTGACATTTGGTACACTCTGTGGACGGCAGTATGTTTCAGTCCAAAAACGAAAATTAGGGTTAAGACCCAAGTTAGGGTTATCGGTCAGGAGTCATGGCTTCCCAGAATGGAAACAGGGTGTTGCTGAAGCCAAGCATGGTGAAACAGACTGAGAGGGCCAACGGAATTGTGTGTCGACTGTCTTTTAGTACAACATGAGGATGGGGGTTTGTTACATTTCAACAAGAAAATCAGGTTAAGTCTCAAGGTTGGGTTGAATTTGGGAGATGTGGCTTCCCAGGTTGGAAATGGGTCCTTGGTGAAGCTCAACTTGCTGAATCAGACTGAGTGGGGCATCAAGATGGCTTCCATACTGACATTTGGTGCACTCTGTGGACGGCAGTATGTTTCAGTCCAAAAAGGAAATGAGGGTTGAGACTCAAATTAGGGTTAGGGTTGGGGAGACTTGGCTTCCCAGGATGTAACCAGGGTTTTGGCGAAGTCTAGATTGGTAAAACAGACGGAGTAGGCCAACCGGAGTATAACATACTACCAGTTAGTACACCATGTGGACAGGGAAATGTTTCAGTCCAAAGAGAAAATTAGGGTTCAGACCCAAGTTAGTGTTAGCTGTCAGGAGACATGGCTTTCCAGAATGGAAACAGGGTGTTGCTGAAGCCAAGCATGGTGAAACAGACTGAGAGGGCAAAAGGAATTGTGTGCCTACTGTCTTTTAGTAGAACATGAGGATGGGGGGTTGTTACATTTGCACAAGAAAATCAGGTTAAGTCTCAAGTTTGGTTTGGGTTGGGGAGATGTGGCTTCCCTGGTTGGAATCGGGTCCTTGGTGAAGCCCAGCTTGCTGAATCAGACTGAGTGGGACATCAAGATGTCTTCCATACTGACATTTGGTACACTCTGTGGACGGAGGTCTGTTTCAGTCCCAAAAGGAAATGAGGCCTGAGACTCAAATTAGGGTTAGGGCTGGGGAGACTTGGCTTCCCAGGATGTAACCAGGGTTTTGGCGAAGCCTAGATTGGTAAAACAGACTGAGTAGGCCATCCGGAGTATAACATACTGCCAGTTAGTACACCATGTGGACAGGGAAATGTTTCAGTCGAAAGAAAAAATTAGGGTGAAGACCCAAGTTAGGGTTAGCGGTCAGGAGACATGGCTTCCCAGAATGGAAACAGGGTGTTGCTGAAGCCAAACATGGTGAAACAGACTGAGAGGGCCAAAGGAATTGTGTGCCTACTGTCTTTTAGTAGAACATGAGGATGGGGGGGTTGTTACATTTGCACAAGAAAATCAGGTTAAGTCTCAAGTTAGGGTTAGAGTTGGGGAGATGTGGCTTCCCAGGTTGGAAACGGGTCCTTGGTGAAGCCTAACTTGCTGAATCAGACTGAGTGGGGCATCAAGATGTCTTCCATACTTACATTTGTTCCCCTATGTGGATGGCAGTATGTTTCAGTCCAAAAACGAAATGCGGGTTGATACTCAAATTAGGGTTAGGGTTGGGGAGACTTGGCTTCCCAGGATGTAACCAGGGTTTTGGCGAAGCCTAGATTGGTAAAACAGACTGAGTAGGCCATCCGGAGTATAACATACTGCCAGTTAGTACACCATGTGGACAGGGAAATGTTTCAGTCCAAAGAGAAAATTAGGGTTAAGACCCAAGTTAGGGTTAGCTGTCAGGAGACATGGCTTCCCAGAATGGAAACAGGGTGTTGCTGAAGCCAAGCATGGTGAAACAGACTGAGAGGGCCAAAGGAATTGTGTGCCTACTGTCTTTTAGTACAACAAGAGGATGTGGGTTGTTACATTTCAACAAGAAAATCAGGTTAAGTCTCAAGTTTGGGTTGGGTTGGGGAGATGTGGCTTCCCTGGTTGGAATCGGGTCCTTGGTGAAGCCCAGCTTGCTGAATCAGACTGAGTGGGACATCAAGATGTCTTCCATACTGACATTTGGTACACTCTGTGGACGGAGGTATGTTTCAGTCGCAAAAGGAAATGAGGCCTGAGACTCAAAGTAGGGTTAGGGTTGGGGAGACTTGGCTTCCCAGGATGTAACCAGGGTTTTGGTGAAGCCTAGATTGGTAAAACAGACTGAGTAGGCATTCAGGAGTATAACATACTGCCAGTTAGTACACCATGTGGACAGGGAAATGTTTCATTCCAAAGAGAAAATTAGGGTTAAGACCCAAGTGAGGGTTATCGGTCAGGAGACATGGCTTCCCAGAATGGAAACAGGGTGTTGCTGAAGCCAAACATGGTGAAACAGACTGAGAGGGCCAAAGGAATTGTGTGCCTACTGTCTTTTAGTAGAACATGAGGATGGGGGGTTGTTACAGTTCAACAAGAAAATCAGGTTAAGTCTCAAGTTAGGGTTAGGGTTGGGGAGATGTGGCTTCCCAGGTTGGAAACGGGTCCTTGGTGAAGCTTAACTTGCTGAATCAGACTGAGTGGGGCATCAAGATGGCTTCCATACTGACATTTGGTCCCCTATGTGGACGGCAGTATGTTTCAGTCCAAAAACGAAAATTAGGGTTAAGACCCAAGTTAGGGTTATCGGTCAGGAGTCATGGCTTCCCAGAATGGAAACAGGGTGTTGCTGAAGCCAAGCATGGTGAAACAGACTGAGAGGGCCAACGGAATTGTGTGTCGACTGTCTTTTAGTACAACATGAGGATGGGGGTTTGTTACATTTCAACAAGAAAATCAGGTTAAGTCTCAAGGTTGGGTTGGATTGGGGAGATGTGGCTTCCCAGGTTGGAAATGGGTCCTTGGTGAAGCTCAACTTGCTGAATCAGACTGAGTGGGGCATCAAGATGGCTTCCATACTGACATTTGGTGCACTCTGTGGACGGCAGTATGTTTCAGTCCAAAAAGGAAATGAGGGTTGAGACTCAAATTAGGGTTAGGGTTGGGGAGACTTGTCTTCCCAGGATGTAACCAGGGTTTTGGCGAAGTCTAGATTGGTAAAACAGACGGAGTAGGCCAACCGGAGTATAACATACTGCCAGTTAGTACACCATGTGGAGAGGGAAATGATTCATTCCAAAGAGAAAATTAGGGTTAAGACCCAAGTTAGGGTTAGCTGTCAGGAGACATGGCTTTCCAGAATGGAAACAGGGTGTTGCTGAAGCCAAGCATGGTGAAACAGACTGAGAGGGCAAAAGGAATTGTGTGCCTACTGTCTTTTAGTAGAACATGAGGATGGGGGGTTGTTACATTTGCACAAGAAAATCAGGTTAAGTCTCAAGTTAGAGTTAGGGTTGGGGAGATGTGGCTTCCCAGGTTGGAAACGGGTCCTTGGTGAAGCTTGACTTGCTGAATCAGACTGAGTGGGCCATCAAGATGGCTTCCATACTGACATTTGGTACACTCTGTGGACGGCAGTATGTTTCAGTCCAAAAACGAAAATTAGGGTTAAGACCCAAGTTAGGGTTATCGGTCAGGAGTCATGGCTTCCCAGAATGGAAACAGGGTGTTGCTGAAGCCAAGCATGGTGAAACAGACTGAGAGGGCCAACGGAATTGTGTGCCGACTGTCTCTTAGTACAACATGAGGATGGGGGTTTGTTACATTTTAACAAGAAAATCAGGTTAAGTCTCAAGGTTGGGTTGGGTTGGGGAGATGTGGCTTCCCTGGTTGGAATCGGGTCCTTGGTGAAGCCCAGCTTGCTGAATCAGACTGAGTGGGACATCAAGATGTCTTCCATACTGACATTTGGTACACTCTGTGGACGGAGGTCTGTTTCAGTCCCAAAAGGAAATGAGGCCTGAGACTCAAATTAGGGTTAGGGTTGGGGAGACTTGGCTTCCCAGGATATAACCAGGGTTTTGTCGAAGCCTAGATTGGTAAAACAGACTGAGTAGGCCATCCGGAGTATAACATACTGCCAGTTAGTACACCATGTGGACAGGGAAATGTTTCATTCCAAAGAGAAAATTAGGGTTAAGACCCAAGTTAGGGTTAGCTGTCAGGAGACATGGCTTCCCAGAATGGAAACAGGGTGTTGCTGAAGCCAAGCATGGTGAAACAGACTGAGAGGGCCAAAGGAATTGTGTGCCTACTGTCTTTTAGTACAACATGAGGATGGGGGGTTGTTACAGTTCAACAAGAAAATCAGGTTAAGTCTCAAGTTAGGGTTAGGGTTGGGGAGATGTGGCTTCCCAGGTTGGAAACGGGTCCTTGGTGAAGCTTAACTTGCTGAATCAGACTGAGTGGGGCATCAAGATGGCTTCCATACTGACATTTGGTACACTCTGTGGACGGCAGTATGTTTCAGTCCAAAAACGAAAATTAGGGTTAAGACCCAAGTTAGGGTTATCGGTCAGGAGTCATGGCTTCCCAGAATGGAAACAGGGTGTTGCTGAAGCCAAGCATGGTGAAACAGACTGAGAGGGCCAACGGAATTGTGTGTCGACTGTCTTTTAGTACAACATGAGGATGGGGGTTTGTTACATTTCAACAAGAAAATCAGGTTAAGTCTCAAGGTTGGGTTGAATTTGGGAGATGTGGCTTCCCAGGTTGGAAATGGGTCCTTGGTGAAGATCAACTTGCTGAATCAGACTGAGTGGGGCATCAAGATGGCTTCCATACTGACATTTGGTGCACTCTGTGGACGGCAGTATGTTTCAGTCCAAAAAGGAAATGAGGGTTGAGACTCAAATTAGGGTTAGGGTTGGGGAGACTTGGCTTCCCAGGATGTAACCAGGGTTTTGGCGAAGTCTAGATTGGTAAAACAGACGGAGTAGGCCAACCGGAGTATAACATACTGCCAGTTAGTACACCATGTGGACAGGGAAATGTTTCAGTCCAAAGAGAAAATTAGGGTTAAGACCCAAGTTAGGGTTAGCTGTCAGGAGACATGGCTTTCCAGAATGGAAACAGGGTGTTGCTGAAGCCAAGCATGGTGAAACAGACTGAGAGGGCAAAAGGAATTGTGTGCCTACTGTCTTTTAGTAGAACATGAGGATGGGGGGTTGTTACATTTGCACAAGAAAATCAGGTTAAGTCTCAAGTTAGGGTTAGAGTTGGGGAGATGTGGCTTCCCAGGTTGGAAACGGGTCCTTGGTGAAGCCTAACTTGCTGAATCAGACTGAGTGGGGCATCAAGATGTCTTCCATACTTACATTTGTTCCCCTATGTGGATGGCAGTATGTTTCAGTCCAAAAACGAAATGAGGGTTGATACTCAAATAAGGGTTAGGGTTGGGGAGACTTGGCTTCCCAGGATGTAACCAGGGTTTTGGCGAAGCCTAGATTGGTAAAACAGACTGAGTAGGCCATCCGGAGTATAACATACTGCCAGTTAGTACACCATGTGGACAGGGAAATGTTTCAGTCCAAAGAGAAAATTAGGGTTAAGACCCAAGTTAGGGTTAGCTGTCAGGAGACATGGCTTCCCAGAATGGAAACAGGGTGTTGCTGAAGCCAAGCATGGTGAAACAGACTGAGAGGGCCAAAGGAATTGTGTGCCTACTGTCTTTTAGTACAACAAGAGGATGTGGGTTGTTACATTTCAACAAGAAAATCAGGTTAAGTCTCAAGTTTGGGTTGGGTTGGGGAGATGTGGCTTCCCTGGTTGGAATCGGGTCCTTGGTGAAGCCCAGCTTGCTGAATCAGACTGAGTGGGACATCAAGATGTCTTCCATACTGACATTTGGTACACTCTGTGGACGGAGGTATGTTTCAGTCGCAAAAGGAAATGAGGCCTGAGACTCAAAGTAGGGTTAGGGTTGGGGAGACTTGGCTTCCCAGGATGTAACCAGGGTTTTGGTGAAGCCTAGATTGGTAAAACAGACTGAGTAGGCATTCAGGAGTATAACATACTGCCAGTTAGTACACCATGTGGACAGGGAAATGTTTCATTCCAAAGAGAAAATTAGGGTGAAGACCCAAGTGAGGGTTATCGGTCAGGAGACATGGCTTCCCAGAATGGAAACAGGGTGTTGCTGAAGCCAAACATGGTGAAACAGACTGAGAGGGCCAAAGGAATTGTGTGCCTACTGTCTTTTAGTAGAACATGAGGATGGGGGGTTGTTACAGTTCAACAAGAAAATCAGGTTAAGTCTCAAGTTAGGGTTAGGGTTGGGGAGATGTGGCTTCCCAGGTTGGAAACGGGTCCTTGGTGAAGCTTAACTTGCTGAATCAGACTGAGTGGGGCATCAAGATGGCTTCCATACTGACATTTGGTCCCCTATGTGGACGGCAGTATGTTTCAGTCCAAAAACGAAAATTAGGGTTAAGACCCAAGTTAGGGTTATCGGTCAGGAGTCATGGCTTCCCAGAATGGAAACAGGGTGTTGCTGAAGCCAAGCATGGTGAAACAGACTGAGAGGGCCAACGGAATTGTGTGTCGACTGTCTTTTAGTACAACATGAGGATGGGGGTTTGTTACATTTCAACAAGAAAATCAGGTTAAGTCTCAAGGTTGGGTTGGATTGGGGAGATGTGGCTTCCCAGGTTGGAAATGGGTCCTTGGTGAAGCTCAACTTGCTGAATCAGACTGAGTGGGGCATCAAGATGGCTTCCATACTGACATTTGGTGCACTCTGTGGACGGCAGTATGTTTCAGTCCAAAAAGGAAATGAGGGTTGAGACTCAAATTAGGGTTAGGGTTGGGGAGACTTGTCTTCCCAGGATGTAACCAGGGTTTTGGCGAAGTCTAGATTGGTAAAACAGACGGAGTAGGCCAACCGGAGTATAACATACTGCCAGTTAGTACACAATGTGGAGAGGGAAATGTTTCATTCCAAAGAGAAAATTAGGGTTAAGACCCAAGTTAGGGTTAGCAGTCAGGAGACATGGCTTTCCAGAATGGAAACAGGGTGTTGCTGAAGCCAAGCATGGTGAAACAGACTGAGAGGGCAAAAGGAATTGTGTGCCTACTGTCTTTTAGTAGAACATGAGGATGGGGGGTTGTTACATTTGCACAAGAAAATCAGGTTAAGTCTCAAGTTAGGGTTAGGGTTGGGGAGATGTGGCTTCCCAGGTTGGAAACGGGTCCTTGTTGAAGCCTAGCTTGCTGAATCAGACTGAGTGGGACATCAAGATGTCTTCCATACTTACATTTGGTACACTCTGTGGACGGCAGTATGTTTCAGTCCAAAAAGGAAATGAGGGTTGAGACTCAAATTAGGGTTAGGGCTGGGGAGACTTGGCTTCCCAGGATGTAACCAGGGTTTTGGCGAAGCCTAGATTGGTAAAACAGACTGAGTAGGCCATCCGGAGTATAACATACTGCCAGTTAGTACACCATGTGGACAGGGAAATGTTTCAGTCCAAAGAGAAAATTAGGGTTAAGACCCAAGTTAGGGTTAGCTGTCAGGAGACATGGCTTCCCAGAATGGAAACAGGGTGTTGCTGAAGCCAAGCATGGTGAAACAGACTGAGAGGGCCAACGGAATTGTGTGCCTACTGTCTTTTAGTACAACATGAGGATGGGGGGTTGTTACATTTGCCCAAGAAAATCAGGTTAAGTCTCAAGTTAGGGTTAGGGTTGGGGAGATGTGGCTTCCCAGGTTGGAAACGGGTCCTTGGTGAAGCCTAACTTGCTGAATCAGACTGAGTGGGGCATCAAGATGTCTTCCATACTGACATTTGGTACACTCTGTGGACGGCGGTTTGTTTCAGTCCCAAAAGGAAATGAGGGTTGAGACTCAAATTAGGGTTAGGGTTGGGGAGACTTGGCTTCCCAGGATGTAACCAGGGTTTTGGCGAAGCCTAGATTGGTAAAACAGACCGAGTAGGCCAACCGGAGTATAACATACTGCCAGTTAGTACACCATGTGGACAGGGAAATGTTTCAGTCCAAAGAGAAAATTAGGGTTAAGACCCAAGTTAGGGTTATCGGTCAGGAGTCATGGCTTCCCAGAATGGAAACAGGGTGTTGCTGAAGCCAAGCATGGTGAAACAGACTGAGAGGGCCAACGGAATTGTGTGCCTACTGTCTTTTAGTAGAACATGAGGATGGGGGTTTGTTACATTTGCACAAGAAAATCAGGTTAAGTCTCAAGTTTGGTTTGGGTTGGGGAGATGTGGCTTCCCTGGTTGGAATCGGGTCCTTGGTGAAGCCCAGCTTGCTGAATCAGACTGAGTGGGACATCAAGATGTCTTCCATACTGACATTTGGTACACTCTGTGGACGGAGGTATGTTTCAGTCCCAAAAGGAAATGAGGCCTGAGACTCAAATTAGGGTTAGGGCTGGGGAGACTTGGCTTCCCAGGATGTAACCAGGGTTTTGGCGAAGCCTAGATTGGTAAAACAGACTGAGTAGGCCATCCGGAGTATAACATACTGCCAGTGAGTACACCATGTGGACAGGGAAATGTTTCAGTCGAAAGAAAAAATTAGGGTGAAGACCCAAGTTAGGGTTAGCGGTCAGGAGACATGGCTTCCCAGAATGGAAACAGGGTGTTGCTGAAGCCAAACATGGTGAAACAGACTGAGAGGGCCAAAGGAATTGTGTGCCTACTGTCTTTTAGTAGAACATGAGGATGGGGGGTTGTTACATTTGCACAAGAAAATCAGGTTAAGTCTCAAGTTAGGGTTAGAGTTGGGGAGATGTGGCTTCCCAGGTTGGAACCGGGTCCTTGGTGAAGCCTAACTTGCTGAATCAGACTGAGTGGGGCATCAAGATGTCTTCCATACTTACATTTGTTCCCCTATGTGGACGGCAGTATGTTTCAGTCCAAAAACGAAATGCGGGTTGATACTCAAATTAGGGTTAGGGTTGGGGAGACTTGGCTTCCCAGGATGTAACCAGGGTTTTGGCGAAGCCTAGATTGGTAAAACAGACTGAGTAGGCCATCCGGAGTATAACATACTGCCAGTTAGTACACCATGTGGACAGGGAAATGTTTCAGTCCAAAGAGAAAATTAGGGTTCAGACCCAAGTTAGGGTTAGCTGTCAGGAGACTTGGCTTCCCAGAATGGAAACAGGGTGTTGCTGAAGCCAAGCATGGTGAAACAGACTGAGAGGGCCAAAGGAATTGTGTGCCTACTGTCTTTTAGTACAACAAGAGGATGTGGGTTGTTACATTTCAACAAGAAAATCAGGTTAAGTCTCAAGTTTGGGTTGGGTTGGGGAGATGTGGCTTCCCTGGTTGGAATCGGGTCCTTGGTGAAGCCCAGCTTGCTGAATCAGACTGAGTGGGACATCAAGATGTCTTCCATACTGACATTTGGTACACTCTGTGGACGGAGGTATGTTTCAGTCGCAAAAGGAAATGAGGCCTGAGACTCAAAGTAGGGTTAGGGTTGGGGAGACTTGGCTTCCCAGGATGTAACCAGGGTTTTGGTGAAGCCTAGATTGGTAAAACAGACTGAGTAGGCATTCAGGAGTATAACATACTGCCAGTTAGTACACCATGTGGACAGGGAAATGTTTCATTCCAAAGAGAAAATTAGGGTTAAGACCCAAGTGAGGGTTATCGGTCAGGAGACTTGGCTTCCCAGAATGGAAACAGGGTGTTGCTGAAGCCAAACATGGTGAAACAGACTGAGAGGGCCAAAGGAATTGTGTGCCTACTGTCTTTTAGTAGAACATGAGGATGGGGGGTTGTTACAGTTCAACAAGAAAATCAGGTTAAGTCTCAAGTTAGGGTTAGGGTTGGGGAGATGTGGCTTCCCAGGTTGGAAACGGGTCCTTGGTGAAGCTTAACTTGCTGAATCAGACTGAGTGGGGCATCAAGATGGCTTCCATACTGACATTTGGTCCCCTATGTGGACGGCAGTATGTTTCAGTCCAAAAACGAAAATTAGGGTTAAGACCCAAGTTAGGGTTATCGGTCAGGAGTCATGGCTTCCCAGAATGGAAACAGGGTGTTGCTGAAGCCAAGCATGGTGAAACAGACTGAGAGGGCCAACGGAATTGTGTGTCGACTGTCTTTTAGTACAACATGAGGATGGGGGTTTGTTACATTTCAACAAGAAAATCAGGTTAAGTCTCAAGGTTGGGTTGAATTTGGGAGATGTGGCTTCCCAGGTTGGAAATGGGTCCTTGGTGAAGATCAACTTGCTGAATCAGACTGAGTGGGGCATCAAGATGGCTTCCATACTGACATTTGGTGCACTCTGTGGACGGCAGTATGTTTCAGTCCAAAAAGGAAATGAGGGTTGAGACTCAAATTAGGGTTAGGGTTGGGGAGACTTGGCTTCCCAGGATGTAACCAGGGTTTTGGCGAAGTCTAGATTGGTAAAACAGACGGAGTAGGCCAACCGGAGTATAACATACTGCCAGTTAGTACACCATGTGGACAGGGAAATGTTTCAGTCCAAAGAGAAAATTAGGGTTAAGACCCAAGTTAGGGTTAGCTGTCAGGAGACATGGCTTTCCAGAATGGAAACAGGGTGTTGCTGAAGCCAAGCATGGTGAAACAGACTGAGAGGGCAAAAGGAATTGTGTGCCTACTGTCTTTTAGTAGAACATGAGGATGGGGGGTTGTTACATTTGCACAAGAAAATCAGGTTAAGTCTCAAGTTAGGGTTAGAGTTGGGGAGATGTGGCTTCCCAGGTTGGAAACGGGTCCTTGGTGAAGCCTAACTTGCTGAATCAGACTGAGTGGGGCATCAAGATGTCTTCCATACTTACATTTGTTCCCCTATGTGGATGGCAGTATGTTTCAGTCCAAAAACGAAATGAGGGTTGATACTCAAATTAGGGTTAGGGTTGGGGAGACTTGGCTTCCCAGGATGTAACCAGGGTTTTGGCGAAGCCTAGATTGGTAAAACAGACTGAGTAGGCCATCCGGAGTATAACATACTGCCAGTTAGTACACCATGTGGACAGGGAAATGTTTCAGTCCAAAGAGAAAATTAGGGTTAAGACCCAAGTTAGGGTTATCGGTCAGGAGTCATGGCTTCCCAGAATGGAAACAGGGTGTTGCTGAAGCCAAGCATGGTGAAACAGACTGAGAGGGCCAACGGAATTGTGTGCCGACTGTCTCTTAGTACAACATGAGGATGGGGGTTTGTTACATTTTAACAAGAAAATCAGGTTAAGTCTCAAGGTTGGGTTGGGTTGGGGAGATGTGGCTTCCCTGGTTGGAATCGGGTCCTTGGTGAAGCCCAGCTTGCTGAATCAGACTGAGTGGGACATCAAGATGTCTTCCATACTGACATTTGGTACACTCTGTGGACGGAGGTCTGTTTCAGTCCCAAAAGGAAATGAGGCCTGAGACTCAAATTAGGGTTAGGGTTGGGGAGACTTGGCTTCCCAGGATATAACCAGGGTTTTGTCGAAGCCTAGATTGGTAAAACAGACTGAGTAGGCCATCCGGAGTATAACATACTGCCAGTTAGTACACCATGTGGACAGGGAAATGTTTCATTCCAAAGAGAAAATTAGGGTTAAGACCCAAGTTAGGGTTAGCTGTCAGGAGACATGGCTTCCCAGAATGGAAACAGGGTGTTGCTGAAGCCAAGCATGGTGAAACAGACTGAGAGGGCCAAAGGAATTGTGTGCCTACTGTCTTTTAGTACAACATGAGGATGGGGGGTTGTTACAGTTCAACAAGAAAATCAGGTTAAGTCTCAAGTTAGGGTTAGGGTTGGGGAGATGTGGCTTCCCAGGTTGGAAACGGGTCCTTGGTGAAGCTTAACTTGCTGAATCAGACTGAGTGGGGCATCAAGATGGCTTCCATACTGACATTTGGTACACTCTGTGGACGGCAGTATGTTTCAGTCCAAAAACGAAAATTAGGGTTAAGACCCAAGTTAGGGTTATCGGTCAGGAGTCATGGCTTCCCAGAATGGAAACAGGGTGTTGCTGAAGCCAAGCATGGTGAAACAGACTGAGAGGGCCAACGGAATTGTGTGTCGACTGTCTTTTAGTACAACATGAGGATGGGGGTTTGTTACATTTCAACAAGAAAATCAGGTTAAGTCTCAAGGTTGGGTTGAATTTGGGAGATGTGGCTTCCCAGGTTGGAAATGGGTCCTTGGTGAAGATCAACTTGCTGAATCAGACTGAGTGGGGCATCAAGATGGCTTCCATACTGACATTTGGTGCACTCTGTGGACGGCAGTATGTTTCAGTCCAAAAAGGAAATGAGGGTTGAGACTCAAATTAGGGTTAGGGTTGGGGAGACTTGGCTTCCCAGGATGTAACCAGGGTTTTGGCGAAGTCTAGATTGGTAAAACAGACGGAGTAGGCCAACCGGAGTATAACATACTGCCAGTTAGTACACCATGTGGACAGGGAAATGTTTCAGTCCAAAGAGAAAATTAGGGTTAAGACCCAAGTTAGGGTTAGCTGTCAGGAGACATGGCTTTCCAGAATGGAAACAGGGTGTTGCTGAAGCCAAGCATGGTGAAACAGACTGAGAGGGCAAAAGGAATTGTGTGCCTACTGTCTTTTAGTACAACATGAGGATGGGGGGTTGTTACATTTGCACAAGAAAATCAGGTTAAGTCTCAAGTTAGGGTTAGAGTTGGGGAGATGTGGCTTCCCAGGTTGGAAACGGGTCCTTGGTGAAGCCTAACTTGCTGAATCAGACTGAGTGGGGCATCAAGATGTCTTCCATACTTACATTTGTTCCCCTATGTGGATGGCAGTATGTTTCAGTCCAAAAACGAAATGAGGGTTGATACTCAAATTAGGGTTAGGGTTGGGGAGACTTGGCTTCCCAGGATGTAACCAGGGTTTTGGCGAAGCCTAGATTGGTAAAACAGACTGAGTAGGCCATCCGGAGTATAACATACTGCCAGTTAGTACACCATGTGGACAGGGAAATGTTTCAGTCCAAAGAGAAAATTAGGGTTAAGACCCAAGTTAGGGTTAGCTGTCAGGAGACATGGCTTCCCAGAATGGAAACAGGGTGTTGCTGAAGCCAAGCATGGTGAAACAGACTGAGAGGGCCAAAGGAATTGTGTGCCTACTGTCTTTTAGTACAACAAGAGGATGTGGGTTGTTACATTTCAACAAGAAAATCAGGTTAAGTCTCAAGTTTGGGTTGGGTTGGGGAGATGTGGCTTCCCTGGTTGGAATCGGGTCCTTGGTGAAGCCCAGCTTGCTGAATCAGACTGAGTGGGACATCAAGATGTCTTCCATACTGACATTTGGTACACTCTGTGGACGGAGGTATGTTTCAGTCGCAAAAGGAAATGAGGCCTGAGACTCAAAGTAGGGTTAGGGTTGGGGAGACTTGGCTTCCCAGGATGTAACCAGGGTTTTGGTGAAGCCTAGATTGGTAAAACAGACTGAGTAGGCATTCAGGAGTATAACATACTGCCAGTTAGTACACCATGTGGACAGGGAAATGTTTCATTCCAAAGAGAAAATTAGGGTGAAGACCCAAGTGAGGGTTATCGGTCAGGAGACATGGCTTCCCAGAATGGAAACAGGGTGTTGCTGAAGCCAAACATGGTGAAACAGACTGAGAGGGCCAAAGGAATTGTGTGCCTACTGTCTTTTAGTAGAACATGAGGATGGGGGGTTGTTACAGTTCAACAAGAAAATCAGGTTAAGTCTCAAGTTAGGGTTAGGGTTGGGGAGATGTGGCTTCCCAGGTTGGAAACGGGTCCTTGGTGAAGCTTAACTTGCTGAATCAGACTGAGTGGGGCATCAAGATGGCTTCCATACTGACATTTGGTCCCCTATGTGGACGGCAGTATGTTTCAGTCCAAAAACGAAAATTAGGGTTAAGACCCAAGTTAGGGTTATCGGTCAGGAGTCATGGCTTCCCAGAATGGAAACAGGGTGTTGCTGAAGCCAAGCATGGTGAAACAGACTGAGAGGGCCAACGGAATTGTGTGTCGACTGTCTTTTAGTACAACATGAGGATGGGGGTTTGTTACATTTCAACAAGAAAATCAGGTTAAGTCTCAAGGTTGGGTTGGATTGGGGAGATGTGGCTTCCCAGGTTGGAAATGGGTCCTTGGTGAAGCTCAACTTGCTGAATCAGACTGAGTGGGGCATCAAGATGGCTTCCATACTGACATTTGGTGCACTCTGTGGACGGCAGTATGTTTCAGTCCAAAAAGGAAATGAGGGTTGAGACTCAAATTAGGGTTAGGGTTGGGGAGACTTGTCTTCCCAGGATGTAACCAGGGTTTTGGCGAAGTCTAGATTGGTAAAACAGACGGAGTAGGCCAACCGGAGTATAACATACTGCCAGTTAGTACACAATGTGGAGAGGGAAATGTTTCATTCCAAAGAGAAAATTAGGGTTAAGACCCAAGTTAGGGTTAGCAGTCAGGAGACATGGCTTTCCAGAATGGAAACAGGGTGTTGCTGAAGCCAAGCATGGTGAAACAGACTGAGAGGGCAAAAGGAATTGTGTGCCTACTGTCTTTTAGTAGAACATGAGGATGGGGGGTTGTTACATTTGCACAAGAAAATCAGGTTAAGTCTCAAGTTAGGGTTAGGGTTGGGGAGATGTGGCTTCCCAGGTTGGAAACGGGTCCTTGTTGAAGCCTAGCTTGCTGAATCAGACTGAGTGGGACATCAAGATGTCTTCCATACTTACATTTGGTACACTCTGTGGACGGCAGTATGTTTCAGTCCAAAAAGGAAATGAGGGTTGAGACTCAAATTAGGGTTAGGGCTGGGGAGACTTGGCTTCCCAGGATGTAACCAGGGTTTTGGCGAAGCCTAGATTGGTAAAACAGACTGAGTAGGCCATCCGGAGTATAACATACTGCCAGTTAGTACACCATGTGGACAGGGAAATGTTTCAGTCCAAAGAGAAAATTAGGGTTAAGACCCAAGTTAGGGTTAGCTGTCAGGAGACATGGCTTCCCAGAATGGAAACAGGGTGTTGCTGAAGCCAAGCATGGTGAAACAGACTGAGAGGGCCAACGGAATTGTGTGCCTACTGTCTTTTAGTACAACATGAGGATGGGGGGTTGTTACATTTGCCCAAGAAAATCAGGTTAAGTCTCAAGTTAGGGTTAGGGTTGGGGAGATGTGGCTTCCCAGGTTGGAAACGGGTCCTTGGTGAAGCCTAACTTGCTGAATCAGACTGAGTGGGGCATCAAGATGTCTTCCATACTGACATTTGGTACACTCTGTGGACGGCGGTTTGTTTCAGTCCCAAAAGGAAATGAGGGTTGAGACTCAAATTAGGGTTAGGGTTGGGGAGACTTGGCTTCCCAGGATGTAACCAGGGTTTTGGCGAAGCCTAGATTGGTAAAACAGACCGAGTAGGCCAACCGGAGTATAACATACTGCCAGTTAGTACACCATGTGGACAGGGAAATGTTTCAGTCCAAAGAGAAAATTAGGGTTAAGACCCAAGTTAGGGTTATCGGTCAGGAGTCATGGCTTCCCAGAATGGAAACAGGGTGTTGCTGAAGCCAAGCATGGTGAAACAGACTGAGAGGGCCAACGGAATTGTGTGCCTACTGTCTTTTAGTAGAACATGAGGATGGGGGTTTGTTACATTTGCACAAGAAAATCAGGTTAAGTCTCAAGTTTGGTTTGGGTTGGGGAGATGTGGCTTCCCTGGTTGGAATCGGGTCCTTGGTGAAGCCCAGCTTGCTGAATCAGACTGAGTGGGACATCAAGATGTCTTCCATACTGACATTTGGTACACTCTGTGGACGGAGGTATGTTTCAGTCCCAAAAGGAAATGAGGCCTGAGACTCAAATTAGGGTTAGGGCTGGGGAGACTTGGCTTCCCAGGATGTAACCAGGGTTTTGGCGAAGCCTAGATTGGTAAAACAGACTGAGTAGGCCATCCGGAGTATAACATACTGCCAGTGAGTACACCATGTGGACAGGGAAATGTTTCAGTCGAAAGAAAAAATTAGGGTGAAGACCCAAGTTAGGGTTAGCGGTCAGGAGACATGGCTTCCCAGAATGGAAACAGGGTGTTGCTGAAGCCAAACATGGTGAAACAGACTGAGAGGGCCAAAGGAATTGTGTGCCTACTGTCTTTTAGTAGAACATGAGGATGGGGGGTTGTTACATTTGCACAAGAAAATCAGGTTAAGTCTCAAGTTAGGGTTAGAGTTGGGGAGATGTGGCTTCCCAGGTTGGAACCGGGTCCTTGGTGAAGCCTAACTTGCTGAATCAGACTGAGTGGGGCATCAAGATGTCTTCCATACTTACATTTGTTCCCCTATGTGGACGGCAGTATGTTTCAGTCCAAAAACGAAATGCGGGTTGATACTCAAATTAGGGTTAGGGTTGGGGAGACTTGGCTTCCCAGGATGTAACCAGGGTTTTGGCGAAGCCTAGATTGGTAAAACAGACTGAGTAGGCCATCCGGAGTATAACATACTGCCAGTTAGTACACCATGTGGACAGGGAAATGTTTCAGTCCAAAGAGAAAATTAGGGTTCAGACCCAAGTTAGGGTTAGCTGTCAGGAGACTTGGCTTCCCAGAATGGAAACAGGGTGTTGCTGAAGCCAAGCATGGTGAAACAGACTGAGAGGGCCAAAGGAATTGTGTGCCTACTGTCTTTTAGTACAACAAGAGGATGTGGGTTGTTACATTTCAACAAGAAAATCAGGTTAAGTCTCAAGTTTGGGTTGGGTTGGGGAGATGTGGCTTCCCTGGTTGGAATCGGGTCCTTGGTGAAGCCCAGCTTGCTGAATCAGACTGAGTGGGACATCAAGATGTCTTCCATACTGACATTTGGTACACTCTGTGGACGGAGGTATGTTTCAGTCGCAAAAGGAAATGAGGCCTGAGACTCAAAGTAGGGTTAGGGTTGGGGAGACTTGGCTTCCCAGGATGTAACCAGGGTTTTGGTGAAGCCTAGATTGGTAAAACAGACTGAGTAGGCATTCAGGAGTATAACATACTGCCAGTTAGTACACCATGTGGACAGGGAAATGTTTCATTCCAAAGAGAAAATTAGGGTTAAGACCCAAGTGAGGGTTATCGGTCAGGAGACATGGCTTCCCAGAATGGAAACAGGGTGTTGCTGAAGCCAAACATGGTGAAACAGACTGAGAGGGCCAAAGGAATTGTGTGCCTACTGTCTTTTAGTAGAACATGAGGATGGGGGGTTGTTACAGTTCAACAAGAAAATCAGGTTAAGTCTCAAGTTAGGGTTAGGGTTGGGGAGATGTGGCTTCCCAGGTTGGAAACGGGTCCTTGGCGAAGCTTAACTTGCTGAATCAGACTGAGTGGGGCATCAAGATGGCTTCCATACTGACATTTGGTACACTCTGTGGACGGCAGTATGTTTCAGTCCAAAAACGAAAATTAGGGTTAAGACCCAAGTTAGGGTTATCGGTCAGGAGTCATGGCTTCCCAGAATGGAAACAGGGTGTTGCTGAAGCCAAGCATGGTGAAACAGACTGAGAGGGCCAACGGAATTGTGTGTCGACTGTCTTTTAGTACAACATGAGGATGGGGGTTTGTTACATTTCAACAAGAAAATCAGGTTAAGTCTCAAGGTTGGGTTGGATTGGGGAGATGTGGCTTCCCAGGTTGGAAATGGGTCCTTGGTGAAGCTCAGCTTGCTGAATCAGACTGAGTGGGGCATCAAGATGGCTTCCATACTGACATTTGGTGCACTCTGTGGACGGCAGTATGTTTCAGTCCAAAAAGGAAATGAGGGTTGAGACTCAAATTAGGGTTAGGGTTGGGGAGACTTGGCTTCCCAGGATGTAACCAGGGTTTTGGCGAAGTCTAGATTGGTAAAACAGACGGAGTAGGCCAACCGGAGTATAACATACTGCCAGTTAGTACACAATGTGGAGAGGGAAATGTTTCATTCCAAAGAGAAAATTAGGGTTAAGACCCAAGTTAGGGTTAGCAGTCAGGAGACATGGCTTTCCAGAATGGAAACAGGGTGTTGCTGAAGCCAAGCATGGTGAAACAGACTGAGAGGGCAAAAGGAATTGTGTGCCTACTGTCTTTTAGGAGAACATGAGGATGGGGGGTTGTTACATTTGCACAAGAAAATCAGGTTAAGTCTCAAGTTAGGGTTAGGGTTGGGGAGATGTTGCTTCCCAGGTTGGAAACGGGTCCTTGGTGAAGCTTAACTTGCTGAATCAGACTGAGTGGGCCATCAAGATGGCTTCCATACTGACATTTGGTACACTCTGTGGACGGCAGTATGTTTCAGTCCAAAAACGAAAATTAGGGTTAAGACCCAAGTTAGGGTTATCGGTCAGGAGTCATGGCTTCCCAGAATGGAAACAGGGTGTTGCTGAAGCCAAGCATGGTGAAACAGACTGAGAGGGCCAACGGAATTGTGTGCCGACTGTCTCTTAGTACAACATGAGGATGGGGGTTTGTTACATTTCAACAAGAAAATCAGGTTAAGTCTCAAGGTTGGGTTGGGTTGGGGAGATGTGGCTTCCCTGGTTGGAATCGGGTCCTTGGTGAAGCCCAGCTTGCTGAATCAGACTGAGTGGGACATCAAGATGTCTTCCATACTGACATTTGGTACACTCTGTGGACGGAGGTCTGTTTCAGTCCCAAAAGGAAATTAGGCCTGAGACTCAAATTAGGGTTAGGGTTGGGGAGACTTGGCTTCCCAGGATGTAACCAGGGTTTTGGCGAAGCCTAGATTGGTAAAACAGACTGAGTAGGCCATCCGGAGTATAACATACTGCCAGTTAGTACACCATGTGGACAGGGAAATGTTTCATTCCAAAGAGAAAAATAGGGTTAAGACCCAAGTTAGGGTTAGCTGTCAGGAGACATGGCTTCCCAGAATGGAAACAGGGTGTTGCTGAAGCCAAGCATGGTGAAACAGACTGAGAGGGCCAAAGGAATTGTGTGCCTACTGTCTTTTAGTACAACATGAGGATGGGGGGTTGTTACAGTTCAACAAGAAAATCAGGTTAAGTCTCAAGTTAGGGTTAGGGTTGGGGAGATGTGGCTTCCCAGGTTGGAAACGGGTCCTTGGTGAAGCTTAACTTGCTGAATCAGACTGAGTGGGGCATCAAGATGGCTTCCATACTGACATTTGGTACACTCTGTGGACGGCAGTATGTTTCAGTCCAAAAACGAAAATTAGGGTTAAGACCCAAGTTAGGGTTATCGGTCAGGAGTCATGGCTTCCCAGAATGGAAACAGGGTGTTGCTGAAGCCAAGCATGGTGAAACAGACTGAGAGGGCCAACGGAATTGTGTGTCGACTGTCTTTTAGTACAACATGAGGATGGGGGTTTGTTACATTTGCACAAGAAAATCAGGTTAAGTCTCAAGGTTGGGTTGGATTGGGGAGATGTGGCTTCCCAGGTTGGAAATGGGTCCTTTGTGAAGCCTAGCTTGCTGAATCAGACTGAGTGGGGCATCAAGATGTCTTCCATACTTACATTTGGTACACTCTGTGGACCGCAGTATGTTTCAGTCCAAAAAGGAAATGAGGGTTGATACTCAAATTAGGGTTAGGGTTGGGGAGACTTGGCTTCCCAGGATGTAACCAGGGTTTTGGTGAAGCCTAGATTGGTAAAACAGACTGAGTAGGCCAACCGGAGTATAACATACTGCCAGTTAGTACACCATGTGGACAGGGAAATGTTTCAGTCCAAAGAGAAAATTAGGGTTAAGACCCAAGTTAGGGTTAGCTGTCAGGAGACATGGCTTCCCAGAATGGAAACAGGGTGTTGCTGAAGCCAAGCATGGTGAAACAGACTGAGAGGGCCAAAGGAATTGTGTGCCTACTGTCTTTTAGTACAACATGAGGATGGGGGGGTTGTTACATTTGCACAAGAAAATCAGGTTAAGTCTCAAGTTAGGGTTAGAGTTGGGGAGATGTGGCTTCCCAGGTTGGAAACGGGTCCTTGGTGAAGCCTAACTTGCTGAATCAGACTGAGTGGGGCATCAAGATGTCTTCCATACTTACATTTGTTCCCCTATGTGGACGGCAGTATGTTTCAGTCCAAAAACGAAATGCGGGTTGATACTCAAATTAGGGTTAGGGTTGGGGAGACTTGGCTTCCCAGGATGTAACCAGGGTTTTGGCGAAGCCTAGATTGGTAAAACAGACTGAGTAGGCCATCCGGAGTATAACATACTGCCAGTTAGTACACCATGTGGACAGGGAAATGTTTCAGTCCAAAGAGAAAATTAGGGTTCAGACCCAAGTTAGGGTTAGCTGTCAGGAGACTTGGCTTCCCAGAATGGAAACAGGGTGTTGCTGAAGCCAAGCATGGTGAAACAGACTGAGAGGGCCAAAGGAATTGTGTGCCTACTGTCTTTTAGTACAACAAGAGGATGTGGGTTGTTACATTTCAACAAGAAAATCAGGTTAAGTCTCAAGTTTGGGTTGGGTTGGGGAGATGTGGCTTCCCTGGTTGGAATCGGGTCCTTGGTGAAGCCCAGCTTGCTGAATCAGACTGAGTGGGACATCAAGATGTCTTCCATACTGACATTTGGTACACTCTGTGGACGGAGGTATGTTTCAGTCGCAAAAGGAAATGAGGCCTGAGACTCAAAGTAGGGTTAGGGTTGGGGAGACTTGGCTTCCCAGGATGTAACCAGGGTTTTGGTGAAGCCTAGATTGGTAAAACAGACTGAGTAGGCATTCAGGAGTATAACATACTGCCAGTTAGTACACCATGTGGACAGGGAAATGTTTCATTCCAAAGAGAAAATTAGGGTTAAGACCCAAGTGAGGGTTATCGGTCAGGAGACATGGCTTCCCAGAATGGAAACAGGGTGTTGCTGAAGCCAAACATGGTGAAACAGACTGAGAGGGCCAAAGGAATTGTGTGCCTACTGTCTTTTAGTAGAACATGAGGATGGGGGGTTGTTACAGTTCAACAAGAAAATCAGGTTAAGTCTCAAGTTAGGGTTAGGGTTGGGGAGATGTGGCTTCCCAGGTTGGAAACGGGTCCTGGGTGAAGCTTAACTTGCTGAATCAGACTGAGTGGGGCATCAAGATGGCTTCCATACTGACATTTGGTCCCCTATGTGGACGGCAGTATGTTTCAGTCCAAAAACGAAAATTAGGGTTAAGACCCAAGTTAGGGTTATCGGTCAGGAGTCATGGCTTCCCAGAATGGAAACAGGGTGTTGCTGAAGCCAAGCATGGTGAAACAGACTGAGAGGGCCAACGGAATTGTGTGTCGACTGTCTTTTAGTACAACATGAGGATGGGGGTTTGTTACATTTGCACAAGAAAATCAGGTTAAGTCTCAAGTTTGGTTTGGGTTGGGGAGATGTGGCTTCCCTGGTTGGAATCGGGTCCTTGGTGAAGCCCAGCTTGCTGAATCAGACTGAGTGGGACATCAAGATGTCTTCCATACTGACATTTGGTACACTCTGTGGACGGAGGTATGTTTCAGTCCAAAAAGGAAATGAGGC
The DNA here is from genome assembly GCF_057233095.1 of Heloderma suspectum. Taxonomy (NCBI): domain Eukaryota; kingdom Metazoa; phylum Chordata; class Lepidosauria; order Squamata; family Helodermatidae; genus Heloderma; species Heloderma suspectum. Next base: position 151,038,660 of record NC_139461.1, read on the forward strand.
CTGAGACTCAAATTAGGGTTAGGGCTGGGGAGACTTGGCTTCCCAGGATGTAACCAGGGTTTTGGCGAAGCCTAGATTGGTAAAACAGACTGAGTAGGCCATCCGGAGTATAACATACTGCCAGTTAGTACACCATGTGGACAGGGAAATGTTTCAGTCGAAAGAAAAAATTAGGGTGAAGACCCAAGTTAGGGTTAGCGGTCAGGAGACATGGCTTCCCAGAATGGAAACAGGGTGTTGCTGAAGCCAAACCTGGTGAAACAGACTGAGAGGGCCAAAGGAATTGTGTGCCTACTGTCTTTTAGTAGAACATGAGGATGGGGGGGTTGTTACATTTGCACAAGAAAATCAGGTTAAGTCTCAAGTTAGGGTTAGAGTTGGGGAGATGTGGCTTCCCAGGTTGGAAACGGGTCCTTGGTGAAGCCTAACTTGCTGAATCAGACTGAGTGGGGCATCAAGATGTCTTCCATACTTACATTTGTTCCCCTATGTGGATGGCAGTATGTTTCAGTCCAAAAACGAAATGCGGGTTGATACTCAAATTAGGGTTAGGGTTGGGGAGACTTGGCTTCCCAGGATGTAACCAGGGTTTTGGCGAAGCCTAGATTGGTAAAACAGACTGAGTAGGCCATCCGGAGTATAACATACTGCCAGTTAGTACACCATGTGGACAGGGAAATGTTTCAGTCCAAAGAGAAAATTAGGGTTAAGACCCAAGTAAGGATTAGCTGTCAGGAGACATGGCTTCCCAGAATGGAAACAGGGTGTTGCTGAAGCCAAGCATGGTGAAACAGACTGAGAGGGCCAAAGGAATTGTGTGCCTACTGTCTTTTAGTACAACAAGAGGATGTGGGTTGTTACATTTCAACAAGAAAATCAGGTTAAGTCTCAAGTTTGGTTTGGGTTGGGGAGATGTGGCTTCCCTGGTTGGAATCGGGTCCTTGGTGAAGCCCAGCTTGCTGAATCAGACTGAGTGGGACATCAAGATGTCTTCCATACTGACATTTGGTACACTCTGTGGACGGAGGTATGTTTCAGTCGCAAAAGGAAATGAGGCCTGAGACTCAAAGTAGGGTTAGGGTTGGGGAGACTTGGCTTCCCAGGATGTAACCAGGGTTTTGGTGAAGCCTAGATTGGTAAAACAGACTGAGTAGGCATTCAGGAGTATAACATACTGCCAGTTAGTACACCATGTGGACAGGGAAATGTTTCATTCCAAAGAGAAAATTAGGGTGAAGACCCAAGTGAGGGTTATCGGTCAGGAGACATGGCTTCCCAGAATGGAAACAGGGTGTTGCTGAAGCCAAACATGGTGAAACAGACTGAGAGGGCCAAAGGAATTGTGTGCCTACTGTCTTTTAGTAGAACATGAGGATGGGGGGTTGTTACAGTTCAACAAGAAAATCAGGTTAAGTCTCAAGTTAGGGTTAGGGTTGGGGAGATGTGGCTTCCCAGGTTGGAAACGGGTCCTGGGTGAAGCTTAACTTGCTGAATCAGACTGAGTGGGGCATCAAGATGGCTTCCATACTGACATTTGGTCCCCTATGTGGACGGCAGTATGTTTCAGTCCAAAAACGAAAATTAGGGTTAAGACCCAAGTTAGGGTTATCGGTCAGGAGTCATGGCTTCCCAGAATGGAAACAGGGTGTTGCTGAAGCCAAGCATGGTGAAACAGACTGAGAGGGCCAACGGAATTGTGTGTCGACTGTCTTTTAGTACAACATGAGGATGGGGGTTTGTTACATTTCAACAAGAAAATCAGGTTAAGTCTCAAGGTTGGGTTGGATTGGGGAGATGTGGCTTCCCAGGTTGGAAATGGGTCCTTGGTGAAGCTCAACTTGCTGAATCAGACTGAGTGGGGCATCAAGATGGCTTCCATACTGACATTTGGTGCACTCTGTGGACGGCAGTATGTTTCAGTCCAAAAAGGAAATGAGGGTTGAGACTCAAATTAGGGTTAGGGTTGGGGAGACTTGTCTTCCCAGGATGTAACCAGGGTTTTGGCGAAGTCTAGATTGGTAAAACAGACGGAGTAGGCCAACCGGAGTATAACATACTGCCAGTTAGTACACAATGTGGAGAGGGAAATGTTTCATTCCAAAGAGAAAATTAGGGTTAAGACCCAAGTTAGGGTTAGCAGTCAGGAGACATGGCTTTCCAGAATGGAAACAGGGTGTTGCTGAAGCCAAGCATGGTGAAACAGACTGAGAGGGCAAAAGGAATTGTGTGCCTACTGTCTTTTAGTAGAACATGAGGATGGGGGGTTGTTACATTTGCACAAGAAAATCAGGTTAAGTCTCAAGTTAGGGTTAGGGTTGGGGAGATGTGGCTTCCCAGGTTGGAAACGGGTCCTTGGTGAAGCCTAGCTTGCTGAATCAGACTGAGTGGGACATCAAGATGTCTTCCATACTTACATTTGGTACACTCTGTGGACGGCAGTATGTTTCAGTCCAAAAAGGAAATGAGGGTTGAGACTCAAATTAGGGTTAGGGTTGGGGAGACTTGGCTTCCCAGGATGTAACCAGGGTTTTGGCGAAGCCTAGATTGGTAAAACAGACTGAGTAGGCCATCCGGAGTATAACATACTGCCAGTTAGTACACCATGTGGACAGGGAAATGTTTCAGTCCAAAGAGAAAATTAGGGTTCAGACCCAAGTTAGGGTTAGCTGTCAGGAGACATGGCTTCCCAGAATGGAAACAGGGTGTTGCTGAAGCCAAGCATGGTGAAACAGACTGAGAGGGCCAAAGGAATTGTGTGCCTACTGTCTTTTAGTAGAACATGAGGATGGGAGGTTGTTACATTTGCACAAGAAAATCAGGTTAAGTCTCAAGTTAGGGTTAGGGTTGGGGAGATGTGGCTTCCCAGGTTGGAAATGGGTCCTTGGTGAAGCTCAACTTGCTGAATCAGACTGAGTGGGGCATCAAGATGGCTTCCATACTGACATTTGGTGCACTCTGTGGACGGCAGTATGTTTCAGTCCAAAAAGGAAATGAGGGTTGAGACTCAAATTAGGGTTAGGGTTGGGGAGACTTGGCTTCCCAGGATGTAACCAGGGTTTTGGCGCAGTCTAGATTGGTAAAACAGACGGAAGGCCAACCGGAGTATAACATACTGCCAGTTAGTACACAATGTGGACAGGGAAATGTTTCATTCCAAAGAGAAAATTAGGGTTAAGACCCAAGTTAGGGTTAGCTGTCAGGAGACATGGCTTCCCAGAATGGAAACAGGGTGTTGCTGAAGCCAAGCATGGTGAAACAGACTGAGAGGGCCAAAGGAATTGTGTGCCTACTGTCTTTTAGTACAACATGAGGATGGGGGGTTGTTACAGTTCAACAAGAAAATCAGGTTAAGTCTCAAGTTAGGGTTAGGGTTGGGGAGATATGGCTTCCCAGGTTGGAAACGGGTCCTTGGTGAAGCTTAACTTGCTGAATCAGACTGAGTGGGGCATCAAGATGGCTTCCATACTGACATTTGGTACACTCTGTGGACGGCAGTATGTTTCAGTCCAAAAACGAAAATTAGGGTTAAGACCCAAGTTAGGGTTATCGGTCAGGAGTCATGGCTTCCCAGAATGGAAACAGGGTGTTGCTGAAGCCAAGCATGGTGAAACAGACTGAGAGGGCCAACGGAATTGTGTGTCGACTGTCTTTTAGTACAACATGAGGATGGGGGTTTGTTACATTTGCACAAGAAAATCAGGTTAAGTCTCAAGTTTGGTTTGGGTTGGGGAGATGTGGCTTCCCTGGTTGGAATCGGGTCCTTGGTGAAGCCCACCTTGCTGAATCAGACTGAGTGGGACATCAAGATGTCTTCCATACTGACATTTGGTACACTCTGTGGACGGAGGTATGTTTCAGTCCCAAAAGGAAATGAGGCCTGAGACTCAAATTAGGGTTAGGGCTGGGGAGACTTGGCTTCCCAGGATGTAACCAGGGTTTTGGCGAAGCCTAGATTGGTAAAACAGACTGAGTAGGCCATCCGGAGTATAACATACTGCCAGTTAGTACACCATGTGGACAGGGAAATGTTTCAGTCGAAAGAAAAAATTAGGGTGAAGACCCAAGTTAGGGTTAGCGGTCAGGAGACATGGCTTCCCAGAATGGAAACAGGGTGTTGCTGAAGCCAAACATGGTGAAACAGACTGAGAGGGCCAAAGGAATTGTGTGCCTACTGTCTTTTAGTAGAACATGAGGATGGGGGGGTTGTTACATTTGCACAAGAAAATCAGGTTAAGTCTCAAGTTAGGGTTAGAGTTGGGGAGATGTGGCTTCCCAGGTTGGAAACGGGTCCTTGGTGAAGCCTAACTTGCTGAATCAGACTGAGTGGGGCATCAAGATGTCTTCCATACTTACATTTGTTCCCCTATGTGGACGGCAGTATGTTTCAGTCCAAAAACGAAATGCGGGTTGATACTCAAATTAGGGTTAGGGTTGGGGAGACTTGGCTTCCCAGGATGTAACCAGGGTTTTGGCGAAGCCTAGATTGGTAAAACAGACTGAGTAGGCCATCCGGAGTATAACATACTGCCAGTTAGTACACCATGTGGACAGGGAAATGTTTCAGTCCAAAGAGAAAATTAGGGTTCAGACCCAAGTTAGGGTTAGCTGTCAGGAGACTTGGCTTCCCAGAATGGAAACAGGGTGTTGCTGAAGCCAAGCATGGTGAAACAGACTGAGAGGGCCAAAGGAATTGTGTGCCTACTGTCTTTTAGTACAACAAGAGGATGTGGGTTGTTACATTTCAACAAGAAAATCAGGTTAAGTCTCAAGGTTGGGTTGGGTTGGGGAGATGTGGCTTCCCTGGTTGGAATCGGGTCCTTGGTGAAGCCCAGCTTGCTGAATCAGACTGAGTGGGACATCAAGATGTCTTCCATACTGACATTTGGTACACTCTGTGGACGGAGGTATGTTTCAGTCGCAAAAGGAAATGAGGCCTGAGACTCAAAGTAGGGTTAGGGTTGGGGAGACTTGGCTTCCCAGGATGTAACCAGGGTTTTGGTGAAGCCTAGATTGGTAAAACAGACTGAGTAGGCATTCAGGAGTATAACATACTGCCAGTTAGTACACCATGTGGACAGGGAAATGTTTCATTCCAAAGAGAAAATTAGGGTTAAGACCCAAGTGAGGGTTATCGGTCAGGAGACATGGCTTCCCAGAATGGAAACAGGGTGTTGCTGAAGCCAAACATGGTGAAACAGACTGAGAGGGCCAAAGGAATTGTGTGCCTACTGTCTTTTAGTAGAACATGAGGATGGGGGGTTGTTACAGTTCAACAAGAAAATCAGGTTAAGTCTCAAGTTAGGGTTAGGGTTGGGGAGATGTGGCTTCCCAGGTTGGAAACGGGTCCTGGGTGAAGCTTAACTTGCTGAATCAGACTGAGTGGGGCATCAAGATGGCTTCCATACTGACATTTGGTCCCCTATGTGGACGGCAGTATGTTTCAGTCCAAAAACGAAAATTAGGGTTAAGACCCAAGTTAGGGTTATCGGTCAGGAGTCATGGCTTCCCAGAATGGAAACAGGGTGTTGCTGAAGCCAAGCATGGTGAAACAGACTGAGAGGGCCAACGGAATTGTCTGTCGACTGTCTTTTAGTACAACATGAGGATGGGGGTTTGTTACATTTCAACAAGAAAATCAGGTTAAGTCTCAAGGTTGGGTTGGATTGGGGAGATGTGGCTTCCCAGGTTGGAAATGGGTCCTTGGTGAAGCTCAGCTTGCTGAATCAGACTGAGTGGGGCATCAAGATGGCTTCCATACTGACATTTGGTGCACTCTGTGGACGGCAGTATGTTTCAGTCCAAAAAGGAAATGAGGGTTGAGACTCAAATTAGGGTTAGGGTTGGGGAGACTTGTCTTCCCAGGATGTAACCAGGGTTTTGGCGAAGTCTAGATTGGTAAAACAGACGGAGTAGGCCAACCGGAGCATAACATACTGCCAGTTAGTACACAATGTGGAGAGGGAAATGTTTCATTCCAAAGAGAAAATTAGGGTTAAGACCCAAGTTAGGGTTAGCAGTCAGGAGACATGGCTTTCCAGAATGGAAACAGGGTGTTGTTGAAGCCAAGCATGGTGAAACAGACTGAGAGGGCAAAAGGAATTGTGTGCCTACTGTCTTTTAGGAGAACATGAGGATGGGGGGTTGTTACAGTTCAACAAGAAAATCAGGTTAAGTCTCAAGTTAGGGTTAGGGTTGGGGAGATGTGGCTTCCCAGGTTGGAAACGGGTCCTTGGTGAAGCTTAACTTGCTGAATCAGACTGAGTGGGGCATCAAGATGGCTTCCATACTGACATTTGGTACACTCTGTGGACGGCAGTATGTTTCAGTCCAAAAACGAAAATTAGGGTTAAGACCCAAGTTAGGGTTATCGGTCAGGAGTCATGGCTTCCCAGAATGGAAACAGGGTGTTGCTGAAGCCAAGCATGGTGAAACAGACTGAGAGGGCCAACGGAATTGTGTGTCGACTGTCTTTTAGTACAACATGAGGATGGGGGTTTGTTACATTTCAACAAGAAAATCAGGTTAAGTCTCAAGGTTGGGTTGGATTGGGGAGATGTGGCTTCCCAGGTTGGAAATGGGTCCTTTGTGAAGCCTAGCTTGCTGAATCAGACTGAGTGGGGCATCAAGATGTCTTCCATACTTACATTTGGTACACTCTGTGGACCGCAGTCTGTTTCAGTCCAAAAAGGAAATGAGGGTTGATACTCAAATTAGGGTTAGGGTTGGGGAGACTTGGCTTCCCAGGATGTAACCAGGGTTTTGGTGAAGCCTAGATTGGTAAAACAGACTGAGTAGGCCAACCGGAGTATAACATACTGCCAGTTAGTACACCATGTGGACAGGGAAATGTTTCAGTCCAAAGAGAAAATTAGGGTTAAGACCCAAGTTAGGGTTAGCTGTCAGGAGACATGGCTTCCCAGAATGGAAACAGGGTGTTGCTGAAGCCAAGCATGGTGAAACAGACTGAGAGGGCCAAAGGAATTGTGTGCCTACTGTCTTTTAGTAGAACATGAGGATGGGAGGTTGTTACATTTGCACAAGAATATCAGGTTAAGTCTCAAGTTAGGGTTAGGGTTGGGGAGATGTGGCTTCCCAGGTTGGAAACGGGTCCTTGGTGAAGCCTAACTTGCTGAATCAGACTGAGTGGGGCATCAAGATGTCTTCCATACTGACATTTGGTACACTCTGTGGACGGAGGTATGTTTCAGTCCCAAAAGGAAATGAGGCCTGAGACTCAAATTAGGGTTAGGGCTGGGGAGACTTGGCTTCCCAGGATGTAACCAGGGTTTTGGCGAAGCCTAGATTGGTAAAACAGACTGAGTAGGCCATCCGGAGTATAACATACTGCCAGTTAGTACACCATGTGGACAGGGAAATGTTTCAGTCGAAAGAAAAAATTAGGGTGAAGACCCAAGTTAGGGTTAGCGGTCAGGAGACATGGCTTCCCAGAATGGAAACAGGGTGTTGCTGAAGCCAAACCTGGTGAAACAGACTGAGAGGGCCAAAGGAATTGTGTGCCTACTGTCTTTTAGTAGAACATGAGGATGGGGGGGTTGTTACATTTGCACAAGAAAATCAGGTTAAGTCTCAAGTTAGGGTTAGAGTTGGGGAGATGTGGCTTCCCAGGTTGGAAACGGGTCCTTGGTGAAGCCTAACTTGCTGAATCAGACTGAGTGGGGCATCAAGATGTCTTCCATACTTACATTTGTTCCCCTATGTGGATGGCAGTATGTTTCAGTCCAAAAACGAAATGCGGGTTGATACTCAAATTAGGGTTAGGGTTGGGGAGACTTGGCTTCCCAGGATGTAACCAGGGTTTTGGCGAAGCCTAGATTGGTAAAACAGACTGAGTAGGCCATCCGGAGTATAACATACTGCCAGTTAGTACACCATGTGGACAGGGAAATGTTTCAGTCCAAAGAGAAAATTAGGGTTAAGACCCAAGTTAGGGTTAGCTGTCAGGAGACATGGCTTCCCAGAATGGAAACAGGGTGTTGCTGAAGCCAAGCATGGTGAAACAGACTGAGAGGGCCAAAGGAATTGTGTGCCTACTGTCTTTTAGTACAACAAGAGGATGTGGGTTGTTACATTTCAACAAGAAAATCAGGTTAAGTCTCAAGTTTGGGTTGGGTTGGGGAGATGTGGCTTCCCTGGTTGGAATCGGGTCCTTGGTGAAGCCCAGCTTGCTGAATCAGACTGAGTGGGACATCAAGATGTCTTCCATACTGACATTTGGTACACTCTGTGGACGGAGGTATGTTTCAGTCGCAAAAGGAAATGAGGCCTGAGACTCAAAGTAGGGTTAGGGTTGGGGAGACTTGGCTTCCCAGGATGTAACCAGGGTTTTGGTGAAGCCTAGATTGGTAAAACAGACTGAGTAGGCATTCAGGAGTATAACATACTGCCAGTTAGTACACCATGTGGACAGGGAAATGTTTCATTCCAAAGAGAAAATTAGGGTTAAGACCCAAGTGAGGGTTATCGGTCAGGAGACATGGCTTCCCAGAATGGAAACAGGGTGTTGCTGAAGCCAAACATGGTGAAACAGACTGAGAGGGCCAAAGGAATTGTGTGCCTACTGTCTTTTAGTAGAACATGAGGATGGGGGGTTGTTACAGTTCAACAAGAAAATCAGGTTAAGTCTCAAGTTAGGGTTAGGGTTGGGGAGATGTGGCTTCCCAGGTTGGAAACGGGTCCTTGGTGAAGCTTAACTTGCTGAATCAGACTGAGTGGGGCATCAAGATGGCTTCCATACTGACATTTGGTCCCCTATGTGGACGGCAGTATGTTTCAGTCCAAAAACGAAAATTAGGGTTAAGACCCAAGTTAGGGTTATCGGTCAGGAGTCATGGCTTCCCAGAATGGAAACAGGGTGTTGCTGAAGCCAAGCATGGTGAAACAGACTGAGAGGGCCAACGGAATTGTGTGTCGACTGTCTTTTAGTACAACATGAGGATGGGGGTTTGTTACATTTCAACAAGAAAATCAGGTTAAGTCTCAAGGTTGGGTTGGATTGGGGAGATGTGGCTTCCCAGGTTGGAAATGGGTCCTTGGTGAAGCTCAACTTGCTGAATCAGACTGAGTGGGGCATCAAGATGGCTTCCATACTGACATTTGGTGCACTCTGTGGACGGCAGTATGTTTCAGTCCAAAAAGGAAATGAGGGTTGAGACTCAAATTAGGGTTAGGGTTGGGGAGACTTGTCTTCCCAGGATGTAACCAGGGTTTTGGCGAAGTCTAGATTGGTAAAACAGACGGAGTAGGCCAACCGGAGTATAACATACTGCCAGTTAGTACACAATGTGGAGAGGGAAATGTTTCATTCCAAAGAGAAAATTAGGGTTAAGACCCAAGTTAGGGTTAGCAGTCAGGAGACATGGCTTTCCAGAATGGAAACAGGGTGTTGCTGAAGCCAAGCATGGTGAAACAGACTGAGAGGGCAAAAGGAATTGTGTGCCTACTGTCTTTTAGTACAACATGAGGATGGGGGGTTGTTACATTTGCACAAGAAAATCAGGTTAAGTCTCAAGTTAGGGTTAGGGTTGGGGAGATGTGGCTTCCCAGGTTGGAAACGGGTCCTTGGTGAAGCCTAGCTTGCTGAATCAGACTGAGTGGGACATCAAGATGTCTTCCATACTTACATTTGGTACACTCTGTGGACGGCAGTATGTTTCAGTCCAAAAAGGAAATGAGGGTTGAGACTCAAATTAGGGTTAGGGTTGGGGAGACTTGGCTTCCCAGGATGTAACCAGGGTTTTGGCGAAGCCTAGATTGGTAAAACAGACTGAGTAGGCCATCCGGAGTATAACATACTGCCAGTTAGTACACCATGTGGACAGGGAAATGTTTCAGTCCAAAGAGAAAATTAGGGTTCAGACCCAAGTTAGGGTTAGCTGTCAGGAGACATGGCTTCCCAGAATGGAAACAGGGTGTTGCTGAAGCCAAGCATGGTGAAACAGACTGAGAGGGCCAAAGGAATTGTGTGCCTACTGTCTTTTAGTAGAACATGAGGATGGGAGGTTGTTACATTTGCACAAGAAAATCAGGTTAAGTCTCAAGTTAGGGTTAGGGTTGGGGAGATGTGGCTTCCCAGGTTGGAAATGGGTCCTTGGTGAAGCTCAACTTGCTGAATCAGACTGAGTGGGGCATCAAGATGGCTTCCATACTGACATTTGGTGCACTCTGTGGACGGCAGTATGTTTCAGTCCAAAAAGGAAATGAGGGTTGAGACTCAAATTAGGGTTAGGGTTGGGGAGACTTGTCTTCCCAGGATGTAACCAGGGTTTTGGCGAAGTCTAGATTGGTAAAACAGACGGAGTAGGCCAACCGGAGTATAACATACTGCCAGTTAGTACACAATGTGGAGAGGGAAATGTTTCATTCCAAAGAGAAAATTAGGGTTAAGACCCAAGTTAGGGTTATCGGTCAGGAGTCATGGCTTCCCAGAATGGAAACAGGGTGTTGCTGAAGCCAAGCATGGTGAAACAGACTGAGAGGGCCAACGGAATTGTGTGTCGACTGTCTTTTAGTACAACATGAGGATGGGGGTTTGTTACATTTGCACAAGAAAATCAGGTTAAGTCTCAAGTTTGGTTTGGGTTGGGGAGATGTGGCTTCCCTGGTTGGAATCGGGTCCTTGGTGAAGCCCAGCTTGCTGAATCAGACTGAGTGGGACATCAAGATGTCTTCCATACTGACATTTGGTACACTCTGTGGACGGAGGTATGTTTCAGTCCCAAAAGGAAATGAGGCCTGAGACTCAAATTAGGGTTAGGGCTGGGGAGACTTGGCTTCCCAGGATGTAACCAGGGTTTTGGCGAAGCCTAGATTGGTAAAACAGACTGAGTAGGCCATCCGGAGTATAACATACTGCCAGTTAGTACACCATGTGGACAGGGAAATGTTTCAGTCGAAAGAAAAAATTAGGGTGAAGACCCAAGTTAGGGTTAGCGGTCAGGAGACATGGCTTCCCAGAATGGAAACAGGGTGTTGCTGAAGCCAAACATGGTGAAACAGACTGAGAGGGCCAAAGGAATTGTGTGCCTACTGTCTTTTAGTAGAACATGAGGATGGGGGGGTTGTTACATTTGCACAAGAAAATCAGGTTAAGTCTCAAGTTAGGGTTAGAGTTGGGGAGATGTGGCTTCCCAGGTTGGAAACGGGTCCTTGGTGAAGCCTAACTTGCTGAATCAGACTGAGTGGGGCATCAAGATGTCTTCCATACTTACATTTGTTCCCCTATGTGGACGGCAGTATGTTTCAGTCCAAAAACGAAATGCGGGTTGATACTCAAATTAGGGTTAGGGTTGGGGAGACTTGGCTTCCCAGGATGTAACCAGGGTTTTGGCGAAGCCTAGATTGGTAAAACAGACTGAGTAGGCCATCCGGAGTATAACATACTGCCAGTTAGTACACCATGTGGACAGGGAAATGTTTCAGTCCAAAGAGAAAATTAGGGTTCAGACCCAAGTTAGGGTTAGCTGTCAGGAGACTTGGCTTCCCAGAATGGAAACAGGGTGTTGCTGAAGCCAAGCATGGTGAAACAGACTGAGAGGGCCAAAGGAATTGTGTGCCTACTGTCTTTTAGTACAACAAGAGGATGTGGGTTGTTACATTTCAACAAGAAAATCAGGTTAAGTCTCAAGTTTGGGTTGGGTTGGGGAGATGTGGCTTCCCTGGTTGGAATCGGGTCCTTGGTGAAGCCCAGCTTGCTGAATCAGACTGAGTGGGACATCAAGATGTCTTCCATACTGACATTTGGTACACTCTGTGGACGGAGGTATGTTTCAGTCGCAAAAGGAAATGAGGCCTGAGACTCAAAGTAGGGTTAGGGTTGGGGAGACTTGGCTTCCCAGGATGTAACCAGGGTTTTGGTGAAGCCTAGATTGGTAAAACAGACTGAGTAGGCATTCAGGAGTATAACATACTGCCAGTTAGTACACCATGTGGACAGGGAAATGTTTCATTCCAAAGAGAAAATTAGGGTTAAGACCCAAGTGAGGGTTATCGTTCAGGAGACATGGCTTCCCAGAATGGAAACAGGGTGTTGCTGAAGCCAAACATGGTGAAACAGACTGAGAGGGCCAAAGGAATTGTGTGCCTACTGTCTTTTAGTAGAACATGAGGATGGGGGGTTGTTACAGTTCAACAAGAAAATCAGGTTAAGTCTCAAGTTAGGGTTAGGGTTGGGGAGATGTGGCTTCCCAGGTTGGAAACGGGTCCTGGGTGAAGCTTAACTTGCTGAATCAGACTGAGTGGGGCATCAAGATGGCTTCCATACTGACATTTGGTCCCCTATGTGGACGGCAGTATGTTTCAGTCCAAAAACGAAAATTAGGGTTAAGACCCAAGTTAGGGTTATCGGTCAGGAGTCATGGCTTCCCAGAATGGAAACAGGGTGTTGCTGAAGCCAAGCATGGTGAAACAGACTGAGAGGGCCAACGGAATTGTGTGTCGACTGTCTTTTAGTACAACATGAGGATGGGGGTTTGTTACATTTCAACAAGAAAATCAGGTTAAGTCTCAAGGTTGGGTTGGATTGGGGAGATGTGGCTTCCCAGGTTGGAAATGGGTCCTTGGTGAAGCTCAGCTTGCTGAATCAGACTGAGTGGGGCATCAAGATGGCTTCCATACTGACATTTGGTGCACTCTGTGGACGGCAGTATGTTTCAGTCCAAAAAGGAAATGAGGGTTGAGACTCAAATTAGGGTTAGGGTTGGGGAGACTTGTCTTCCCAGGATGTAACCAGGGTTTTGGCGAAGTCTAGATTGGTAAAACAGACGGAGTAGGCCAACCGGAGTATAACATACTGCCAGTTAGTACACAATGTGGAGAGGGAAATGTTTCATTCCAAAGAGAAAATTAGGGTTAAGACCCAAGTTAGGGTTAGCAGTCAGGAGACATGGCTTTCCAGAATGGAAACAGGGTGTTGTTGAAGCCAAGCATGGTGAAACAGACTGAGAGGGCAAAAGGAATTGTGTGCCTACTGTCTTTTAGGAGAACATGAGGATGGGGGGTTGTTACATTTGCACAAGAAAATCAGGTTAAGTCTCAAGTTAGGGTTAGGGTTGGGGAGATGTTGCTTCCCAGGTTGGAAACGGGTCCTTGGTGAAGCTTAACTTGCTGAATCAGACTGAGTGGGCCATCAAGATGGCTTCCATACTGACATTTGGTACACTCTGTGGACGGCAGTATGTTTCAGTCCAAAAACGAAAATTAGGGTTAAGACCCAAGTTAGGGTTATCGGTCAGGAGTCATGGCTTCCCAGAATGGAAACAGGGTGTTGCTGAAGCCAAGCATGGTGAAACAGACTGAGAGGGCCAACGGAATTGTGTGCCGACTGTCTCTTAGTACAACATGAGGATGGGGGTTTGTTACATTTCAACAAGAAAATCAGGTAAAGTCTCAAGGTTGGGTTGGGTTGGGGAGATGTGGCTTCCCTGGTTGGAATCGGGTCCTTGGTGAAGCCCAGCTTGCTGAATCAGACTGAGTGGGACATCAAGATGTCTTCCATACTGACATTTGGTACACTCTGTGGACGGAGGTCTGTTTCAGTCCCAAAAGGAAATTAGGCCTGAGACTCAAATTAGGGTTAGGGTTGGGGAGACTTGGCTTCCCAGGATGTAACCAGGGTTTTGGCGAAGCCTAGATTGGTAAAACAGACTGAGTAGGCCATCCGGAGTATAACATACTGCCAGTTAGTACACCATGTGGACAGGGAAATGTTTCATTCCAAAGAGAAAATTAGGGTTAAGACCCAAGTTAGGGTTAGCTGTCAGGAGACATGGCTTCCCAGAATGGAAACAGGGTGTTGCTGAAGCCAAGCATGGTGAAACAGACTGAGAGGGCCAAAGGAATTGTGTGCCTACTGTCTTTTAGTACAACATGAGGATGGGGGGTTGTTACAGTTCAACAAGAAAATCAGGTTAAGTCTCAAGTTAGGGTTAGGGTTGGGGAGATGTGGCTTCCCAGGTTGGAAACGGGTCCTTGGTGAAGCTTAACTTGCTGAATCAGACTGAGTGGGGCATCAAGATGGCTTCCATACTGACATTTGGTACACTCTGTGGACGGCAGTATGTTTCAGTCCAAAAACGAAAATTAGGGTTAAGACCCAAGTTAGGGTTATCGGTCAGGAGTCATGGCTTCCCAGAATGGAAACAGGGTGTTGCTGAAGCCAAGCATGGTGAAACAGACTGAGAGGGCCAACGGAATTGTGTGTCGACTGTCTTTTAGTACAACATGAGGATGGGGGTTTGTTACATTTCAACAAGAAAATCAGGTTAAGTCTCAAGGTTGGGTTGGATTGGGGAGATGTGGCTTCCCAGGTTGGAAATGGGTCCTTTGTGAAGCCTAGCTTGCTGAATCAGACTGAGTGGGGCATCAAGATGTCTTCCATACTTACATTTGGTACACTCTGTGGACCGCAGTATGTTTCAGTCCAAAAAGGAAATGAGGGTTGATACTCAAATTAGGGTTAGGGTTGGGGAGACTTGGCTTCCCAGGATGTAACCAGGGTTTTGGTGAAGCCTAGATTGGTAAAACAGACTGAGTAGGCCAACCGGAGTATAACATACTGCCAGTTAGTACACCATGTGGACAGGGAAATGTTTCAGTCCAAAGAGAAAATTAGGGTTAAGACCCAAGTTAGGGTTAGCTGTCAGGAGACATGGCTTCCCAGAATGGAAACAGGGTGTTGCTGAAGCCAAGCATGGTGAAACAGACTGAGAGGGCCAAAGGAATTGTGTGCCTACTGTCTTTTAGTAGAACATGAGGATGGGAGGTTGTTACATTTGCACAAGAATATCAGGTTAAGTCTCAAGTTAGGGTTAGGGTTGGGGAGATGTGGCTTCCCAGGTTGGAAACGGGTCCTTGGTGAAGCCTAACTTGCTGAATCAGACTGAGTGGGGCATCAAGATGTCTTCCATACTGACATTTGGTACACTCTGTGGACGGAGGTATGTTTCAGTCCCAAAAGGAAATGAGGCCTGAGACTCAAATTAGGGTTAGGGCTGGGGAGACTTGGCTTCCCAGGATGTAACCAGGGTTTTGGCGAAGCCTAGATTGGTAAAACAGACTGAGTAGGCCATCCGGAGTATAACATACTGCCAGTTAGTACACCATGTGGACAGGGAAATGTTTCAGTCGAAAGAAAAAATTAGGGTGAAGACCCAAGTTAGGGTTAGCGGTCAGGAGACATGGCTTCCCAGAATGGAAACAGGGTGTTGCTGAAGCCAAACCTGGTGAAACAGACTGAGAGGGCCAAAGGAATTGTGTGCCTACTGTCTTTTAGTAGAACATGAGGATGGGGGGGTTGTTACATTTGCACAAGAAAATCAGGTTAAGTCTCAAGTTAGGGTTAGAGTTGGGGAGATGTGGCTTCCCAGGTTGGAAACGGGTCCTTGGTGAAGCCTAACTTGCTGAATCAGACTGAGTGGGGCATCAAGATGTCTTCCATACTTACATTTGTTCCCCTATGTGGATGGCAGTATGTTTCAGTCCAAAAACGAAATGCGGGTTGATACTCAAATTAGGGTTAGGGTTGGGGAGACTTGGCTTCCCAGGATGTAACCAGGGTTTTGGCGAAGCCTAGATTGGTAAAACAGACTGAGTAGGCCATCCGGAGTATAACATACTGCCAGTTAGTACACCATGTGGACAGGGAAATGTTTCAGTCCAAAGAGAAAATTAGGGTTAAGACCCAAGTTAGGGTTAGCTGTCAGGAGACATGGCTTCCCAGAATGGAAACAGGGTGTTGCTGAAGCCAAGCATGGTGAAACAGACTGAGAGGGCCAAAGGAATTGTGTGCCTACTGTCTTTTAGTACAACAAGAGGATGTGGGTTGTTACATTTCAACAAGAAAATCAGGTTAAGTCTCAAGTTTGGGTTGGGTTGGGGAGATGTGGCTTCCCTGGTTGGAATCGGGTCCTTGGTGAAGCCCAGCTTGCTGAATCAGACTGAGTGGGACATCAAGATGTCTTCCATACTGACATTTGGTACACTCTGTGGACGGAGGTATGTTTCAGTCGCAAAAGGAAATGAGGCCTGAGACTCAAAGTAGGGTTAGGGTTGGGGAGACTTGGCTTCCCAGGATGTAACCAGGGTTTTGGTGAAGCCTAGATTGGTAAAACAGACTGAGTAGGCATTCAGGAGTATAACATACTGCCAGTTAGTACACCATGTGGACAGGGAAATGTTTCATTCCAAAGAGAAAATTAGGGTTAAGACCCAAGTGAGGGTTATCGGTCAGGAGACATGGCTTCCCAGAATGGAAACAGGGTGTTGCTGAAGCCAAACATGGTGAAACAGACTGAGAGGGCCAAAGGAATTGTGTGCCTACTGTCTTTTAGTAGAACATGAGGATGGGGGGTTGTTACAGTTCAACAAGAAAATCAGGTTAAGTCTCAAGTTAGGGTTAGGGTTGGGGAGATGTGGCTTCCCAGGTTGGAAACGGGTCCTTGGTGAAGCTTAACTTGCTGAATCAGACTGAGTGGGGCATCAAGATGGCTTCCATCCTGACATTTGGTCCCCTATGTGGACGGCAGTATGTTTCAGTCCAAAAACGAAAATTAGGGTTAAGACCCAAGTTAGGGTTATCGGTCAGGAGTCATGGCTTCCCAGAATGGAAACAGGGTGTTGCTGAAGCCAAGCATGGTGAAACAGACTGAGAGGGCCAACGGAATTGTGTGTCGACTGTCTTTTAGTACAACATGAGGATGGGGGTTTGTTACATTTCAACAAGAAAATCAGGTTAAGTCTCAAGGTTGGGTTGGATTGGGGAGATGTGGCTTCCCAGGTTGGAAATGGGTCCTTTGTGAAGCCTAGCTTGCTGAATCAGACTGAGTGGGGCATCAAGATGTCTTCCATACTTACATTTGGTACACTCTGTGGACCGCAGTATGTTTCAGTCCAAAAAGGAAATGAGGGTTGATACTCAAATTAGGGTTAGGGTTGGGGAGACTTGGCTTCCCAGGATGTAACCAGGGTTTTGGTGAAGCCTAGATTGGTAAAACAGACTGAGTAGGCCAACCGGAGTATAACATACTGCCAGTTAGTACACCATGTGGACAGGGAAATGTTTCAGTCCAAAGAGAAAATTAGGGTTAAGACCCAAGTTAGGGTTAGCTGTCAGGAGACATGGCTTCCCAGAATGGAAACAGGGTGTTGCTGAAGCCAAGCATGGTGAAACAGACTGAGAGGGCCAAAGGAATTGTGTGCCTACTGTCTTTTAGTAGAACATGAGGATGGGAGGTTGTTACATTTGCACAAGAATATCAGGTTAAGTCTCAAGTTAGGGTTAGGGTTGGGGAGATGTGGCTTCCCAGGTTGGAAACGGGTCCTTGGTGAAGCCTAACTTGCTGAATCAGACTGAGTGGGGCATCAAGATGTCTTCCATACTGACATTTGGTACACTCTGTGGACGGAGGTATGTTTCAGTCCCAAAAGGAAATGAGGCCTGAGACTCAAATTAGGGTTAGGGCTGGGGAGACTTGGCTTCCCAGGATGTAACCAGGGTTTTGGCGAAGCCTAGATTGGTAAAACAGACTGAGTAGGCCATCCGGAGTATAACATACTGCCAGTTAGTACACCATGTGGACAGGGAAATGTTTCAGTCGAAAGAAAAAATTAGGGTGAAGACCCAAGTTAGGGTTAGCGGTCAGGAGACATGGCTTCCCAGAATGGAAACAGGGTGTTGCTGAAGCCAAACCTGGTGAAACAGACTGAGAGGGCCAAAGGAATTGTGTGCCTACTGTCTTTTAGTAGAACATGAGGATGGGGGGGTTGTTACATTTGCACAAGAAAATCAGGTTAAGTCTCAAGTTAGGGTTAGAGTTGGGGAGATGTGGCTTCCCAGGTTGGAAACGGGTCCTTGGTGAAGCCTAACTTGCTGAATCAGACTGAGTGGGGCATCAAGATGTCTTCCATACTTACATTTGTTCCCCTATGTGGATGGCAGTATGTTTCAGTCCAAAAACGAAATGCGGGTTGATACTCAAATTAGGGTTAGGGTTGGGGAGACTTGGCTTCCCAGGATGTAACCAGGGTTTTGGCGAAGCCTAGATTGGTAAAACAGACTGAGTAGGCCATCCGGAGTATAACATACTGCCAGTTAGTACACCATGTGGACAGGGAAATGTTTCAGTCCAAAGAGAAAATTAGGGTTAAGACCCAAGTTAGGGTTAGCTGTCAGGAGACATGGCTTCCCAGAATGGAAACAGGGTGTTGCTGAAGCCAAGCATGGTGAAACAGACTGAGAGGGCCAAAGGAATTGTGTGCCTACTGTCTTTTAGTACAACAAGAGGATGTGGGTTGTTACATTTCAACAAGAAAATCAGGTTAAGTCTCAAGTTTGGGTTGGGTTGGGGAGATGTGGCTTCCCTGGTTGGAATCGGGTCCTTGGTGAAGCCCAGCTTGCTGAATCAGACTGAGTGGGACATCAAGATGTCTTCCATACTGACATTTGGTACACTCTGTGGACGGAGGTATGTTTCAGTCGCAAAAGGAAATGAGGCCTGAGACTCAAAGTAGGGTTAGGGTTGGGGAGACTTGGCTTCCCAGGATGTAACCAGGGTTTTGGTGAAGCCTAGATTGGTAAAACAGACTGAGTAGGCATTCAGGAGTATAACATACTGCCAGTTAGTACACCATGTGGACAGGGAAATGTTTCATTCCAAAGAGAAAATTAGGGTGAAGACCCAAGTGAGGGTTATCGGTCAGGAGACATGGCTTCCCAGAATGGAAACAGGGTGTTGCTGAAGCCAAACATGGTGAAACAGACTGAGAGGGCCAAAGGAATTGTGTGCCTACTGTCTTTTAGTAGAACATGAGGATGGGGGGTTGTTACAGTTCAACAAGAAAATCAGGTTAAGTCTCAAGTTAGGGTTAGGGTTGGGGAGATGTGGCTTCCCAGGTTGGAAACGGGTCCTTGGTGAAGCTTAACTTGCTGAATCAGACTGAGTGGGGCATCAAGATGGCTTCCATACTGACATTTGGTCCCCTATGTGGACGGCAGTATGTTTCAGTCCAAAAACGAAAATTAGGGTTAAGACCCAAGTTAGGGTTATCGGTCAGGAGTCATGGCTTCCCAGAATGGAAACAGGGTGTTGCTGAAGCCAAGCATGGTGAAACAGACTGAGAGGGCCAACGGAATTGTGTGTCGACTGTCTTTTAGTACAACATGAGGATGGGGGTTTGTTACATTTCAACAAGAAAATCAGGTTAAGTCTCAAGGTTGGGTTGGATTGGGGAGATGTGGCTTCCCAGGTTGGAAATGGGTCCTTGGTGAAGCTCAACTTGCTGAATCAGACTGAGTGGGGCATCAAGATGGCTTCCATACTGACATTTGGTGCACTCTGTGGACGGCAGTATGTTTCAGTCCAAAAAGGAAATGAGGGTTGAGACTCAAATTAGGGTTAGGGTTGGGGAGACTTGTCTTCCCAGGATGTAACCAGGGTTTTGGCGAAGTCTAGATTGGTAAAACAGACGGAGTAGGCCAACCGGAGTATAACATACTGCCAGTTAGTACACAATGTGGAGAGGGAAATGTTTCATTCCAAAGAGAAAATTAGGGTTAAGACCCAAGTTAGGGTTAGCAGTCAGGAGACATGGCTTTCCAGAATGGAAACAGGGTGTTGCTGAAGCCAAGCATGGTGAAACAGACTGAGAGGGCAAAAGGAATTGTGTGCCTACTGTCTTTTAGTAGAACATGAGGATGGGGGGTTGTTACATTTGCACAAGAAAATCAGGTTAAGTCTCAAGTTAGGGTTAGGGTTGGGGAGATGTGGCTTCCCAGGTTGGAAACGGGTCCTTGTTGAAGCCTAGCTTGCTGAATCAGACTGAGTGGGACATCAAGATGTCTTCCATACTTACATTTGGTACACTCTGTGGACGGCAGTATGTTTCAGTCCAAAAAGGAAATGAGGGTTGAGACTCAAATTAGGGTTAGGGCTGGGGAGACTTGGCTTCCCAGGATGTAACCAGGGTTTTGGCGAAGCCTAGATTGGTAAAACAGACTGAGTAGGCCATCCGGAGTATAACATACTGCCAGTTAGTACACCATGTGGACAGGGAAATGTTTCAGTCCAAAGAGAAAATTAGGGTTAAGACCCAAGTTAGGGTTAGCTGTCAGGAGACATGGCTTCCCAGAATGGAAACAGGGTGTTGCTGAAGCCAAGCATGGTGAAACAGACTGAGAGGGCCAACGGAATTGTGTGCCTACTGTCTTTTAGTACAACATGAGGATGGGGGGTTGTTACATTTGCCCAAGAAAATCAGGTTAAGTCTCAAGTTAGGGTTAGGGTTGGGGAGATGTGGCTTCCCAGGTTGGAAACGGGTCCTTGGTGAAGCCTAACTTGCTGAATCAGACTGAGTGGGGCATCAAGATGTCTTCCATACTGACATTTGGTACACTCTGTGGACGGCGGTTTGTTTCAGTCCCAAAAGGAAATGAGGGTTGAGACTCAAATTAGGGTTAGGGTTGGGGAGACTTGGCTTCCCAGGATGTAACCAGGGTTTTGGCGAAGCCTAGATTGGTAAAACAGACCGAGTAGGCCAACCGGAGTATAACATACTGCCAGTTAGTACACCATGTGGACAGGGAAATGTTTCAGTCCAAAGAGAAAATTAGGGTTAAGACCCAAGTTAGGGTTATCGGTCAGGAGTCATGGCTTCCCAGAATGGAAACAGGGTGTTGCTGAAGCCAAGCATGGTGAAACAGACTGAGAGGGCCAACGGAATTGTGTGCCTACTGTCTTTTAGTAGAACATGAGGATGGGGGTTTGTTACATTTGCACAAGAAAATCAGGTTAAGTCTCAAGTTTGGTTTGGGTTGGGGAGATGTGGCTTCCCTGGTTGGAATCGGGTCCTTGGTGAAGCCCAGCTTGCTGAATCAGACTGAGTGGGACATCAAGATGTCTTCCATACTGACATTTGGTACACTCTGTGGACGGAGGTATGTTTCAGTCCCAAAAGGAAATGAGGCCTGAGACTCAAATTAGGGTTAGGGCTGGGGAGACTTGGCTTCCCAGGATGTAACCAGGGTTTTGGCGAAGCCTAGATTGGTAAAACAGACTGAGTAGGCCATCCGGAGTATAACATACTGCCAGTGAGTACACCATGTGGACAGGGAAATGTTTCAGTCGAAAGAAAAAATTAGGGTGAAGACCCAAGTTAGGGTTAGCGGTCAGGAGACATGGCTTCCCAGAATGGAAACAGGGTGTTGCTGAAGCCAAACATGGTGAAACAGACTGAGAGGGCCAAAGGAATTGTGTGCCTACTGTCTTTTAGTAGAACATGAGGATGGGGGGTTGTTACATTTGCACAAGAAAATCAGGTTAAGTCTCAAGTTAGGGTTAGAGTTGGGGAGATGTGGCTTCCCAGGTTGGAACCGGGTCCTTGGTGAAGCCTAACTTGCTGAATCAGACTGAGTGGGGCATCAAGATGTCTTCCATACTTACATTTGTTCCCCTATGTGGACGGCAGTATGTTTCAGTCCAAAAACGAAATGCGGGTTGATACTCAAATTAGGGTTAGGGTTGGGGAGACTTGGCTTCCCAGGATGTAACCAGGGTTTTGGCGAAGCCTAGATTGGTAAAACAGACTGAGTAGGCCATCCGGAGTATAACATACTGCCAGTTAGTACACCATGTGGACAGGGAAATGTTTCAGTCCAAAGAGAAAATTAGGGTTCAGACCCAAGTTAGGGTTAGCTGTCAGGAGACTTGGCTTCCCAGAATGGAAACAGGGTGTTGCTGAAGCCAAGCATGGTGAAACAGACTGAGAGGGCCAAAGGAATTGTGTGCCTACTGTCTTTTAGTACAACAAGAGGATGTGGGTTGTTACATTTCAACAAGAAAATCAGGTTAAGTCTCAAGTTTGGGTTGGGTTGGGGAGATGTGGCTTCCCTGGTTGGAATCGGGTCCTTGGTGAAGCCCAGCTTGCTGAATCAGACTGAGTGGGACATCAAGATGTCTTCCATACTGACATTTGGTACACTCTGTGGACGGAGGTATGTTTCAGTCGCAAAAGGAAATGAGGCCTGAGACTCAAAGTAGGGTTAGGGTTGGGGAGACTTGGCTTCCCAGGATGTAACCAGGGTTTTGGTGAAGCCTAGATTGGTAAAACAGACTGAGTAGGCATTCAGGAGTATAACATACTGCCAGTTAGTACACCATGTGGACAGGGAAATGTTTCATTCCAAAGAGAAAATTAGGGTTAAGACCCAAGTGAGGGTTATCGGTCAGGAGACATGGCTTCCCAGAATGGAAACAGGGTGTTGCTGAAGCCAAACATGGTGAAACAGACTGAGAGGGCCAAAGGAATTGTGTGCCTACTGTCTTTTAGTAGAACATGAGGATGGGGGGTTGTTACAGTTCAACAAGAAAATCAGGTTAAGTCTCAAGTTAGGGTTAGGGTTGGGGAGATGTGGCTTCCCAGGTTGGAAACGGGTCCTTGGCGAAGCTTAACTTGCTGAATCAGACTGAGTGGGGCATCAAGATGGCTTCCATACTGACATTTGGTACACTCTGTGGACGGCAGTATGTTTCAGTCCAAAAACGAAAATTAGGGTTAAGACCCAAGTTAGGGTTATCGGTCAGGAGTCATGGCTTCCCAGAATGGAAACAGGGTGTTGCTGAAGCCAAGCATGGTGAAACAGACTGAGAGGGCCAACGGAATTGTGTGTCGACTGTCTTTTAGTACAACATGAGGATGGGGGTTTGTTACATTTCAACAAGAAAATCAGGTTAAGTCTCAAGGTTGGGTTGGATTGGGGAGATGTGGCTTCCCAGGTTGGAAATGGGTCCTTGGTGAAGCTCAGCTTGCTGAATCAGACTGAGTGGGGCATCAAGATGGCTTCCATACTGACATTTGGTGCACTCTGTGGACGGCAGTATGTTTCAGTCCAAAAAGGAAATGAGGGTTGAGACTCAAATTAGGGTTAGGGTTGGGGAGACTTGGCTTCCCAGGATGTAACCAGGGTTTTGGCGAAGTCTAGATTGGTAAAACAGACGGAGTAGGCCAACCGGAGTATAACATACTGCCAGTTAGTACACAATGTGGAGAGGGAAATGTTTCATTCCAAAGAGAAAATTAGGGTTAAGACCCAAGTTAGGGTTAGCAGTCAGGAGACATGGCTTTCCAGAATGGAAACAGGGTGTTGCTGAAGCCAAGCATGGTGAAACAGACTGAGAGGGCAAAAGGAATTGTGTGCCTACTGTCTTTTAGGAGAACATGAGGATGGGGGGTTGTTACATTTGCACAAGAAAATCAGGTTAAGTCTCAAGTTAGGGTTAGGGTTGGGGAGATGTTGCTTCCCAGGTTGGAAACGGGTCCTTGGTGAAGCTTAACTTGCTGAATCAGACTGAGTGGGCCATCAAGATGGCTTCCATACTGACATTTGGTACACTCTGTGGACGGCAGTATGTTTCAGTCCAAAAACGAAAATTAGGGTTAAGACCCAAGTTAGGGTTATCGGTCAGGAGTCATGGCTTCCCAGAATGGAAACAGGGTGTTGCTGAAGCCAAGCATGGTGAAACAGACTGAGAGGGCCAACGGAATTGTGTGCCGACTGTCTCTTAGTACAACATGAGGATGGGGGTTTGTTACATTTCAACAAGAAAATCAGGTTAAGTCTCAAGGTTGGGTTGGGTTGGGGAGATGTGGCTTCCCTGGTTGGAATCGGGTCCTTGGTGAAGCCCAGCTTGCTGAATCAGACTGAGTGGGACATCAAGATGTCTTCCATACTGACATTTGGTACACTCTGTGGACGGAGGTCTGTTTCAGTCCCAAAAGGAAATTAGGCCTGAGACTCAAATTAGGGTTAGGGTTGGGGAGACTTGGCTTCCCAGGATGTAACCAGGGTTTTGGCGAAGCCTAGATTGGTAAAACAGACTGAGTAGGCCATCCGGAGTATAACATACTGCCAGTTAGTACACCATGTGGACAGGGAAATGTTTCATTCCAAAGAGAAAAATAGGGTTAAGACCCAAGTTAGGGTTAGCTGTCAGGAGACATGGCTTCCCAGAATGGAAACAGGGTGTTGCTGAAGCCAAGCATGGTGAAACAGACTGAGAGGGCCAAAGGAATTGTGTGCCTACTGTCTTTTAGTACAACATGAGGATGGGGGGTTGTTACAGTTCAACAAGAAAATCAGGTTAAGTCTCAAGTTAGGGTTAGGGTTGGGGAGATGTGGCTTCCCAGGTTGGAAACGGGTCCTTGGTGAAGCTTAACTTGCTGAATCAGACTGAGTGGGGCATCAAGATGGCTTCCATACTGACATTTGGTACACTCTGTGGACGGCAGTATGTTTCAGTCCAAAAACGAAAATTAGGGTTAAGACCCAAGTTAGGGTTATCGGTCAGGAGTCATGGCTTCCCAGAATGGAAACAGGGTGTTGCTGAAGCCAAGCATGGTGAAACAGACTGAGAGGGCCAACGGAATTGTGTGTCGACTGTCTTTTAGTACAACATGAGGATGGGGGTTTGTTACATTTGCACAAGAAAATCAGGTTAAGTCTCAAGGTTGGGTTGGATTGGGGAGATGTGGCTTCCCAGGTTGGAAATGGGTCCTTTGTGAAGCCTAGCTTGCTGAATCAGACTGAGTGGGGCATCAAGATGTCTTCCATACTTACATTTGGTACACTCTGTGGACCGCAGTATGTTTCAGTCCAAAAAGGAAATGAGGGTTGATACTCAAATTAGGGTTAGGGTTGGGGAGACTTGGCTTCCCAGGATGTAACCAGGGTTTTGGTGAAGCCTAGATTGGTAAAACAGACTGAGTAGGCCAACCGGAGTATAACATACTGCCAGTTAGTACACCATGTGGACAGGGAAATGTTTCAGTCCAAAGAGAAAATTAGGGTTAAGACCCAAGTTAGGGTTAGCTGTCAGGAGACATGGCTTCCCAGAATGGAAACAGGGTGTTGCTGAAGCCAAGCATGGTGAAACAGACTGAGAGGGCCAAAGGAATTGTGTGCCTACTGTCTTTTAGTACAACATGAGGATGGGGGGGTTGTTACATTTGCACAAGAAAATCAGGTTAAGTCTCAAGTTAGGGTTAGAGTTGGGGAGATGTGGCTTCCCAGGTTGGAAACGGGTCCTTGGTGAAGCCTAACTTGCTGAATCAGACTGAGTGGGGCATCAAGATGTCTTCCATACTTACATTTGTTCCCCTATGTGGACGGCAGTATGTTTCAGTCCAAAAACGAAATGCGGGTTGATACTCAAATTAGGGTTAGGGTTGGGGAGACTTGGCTTCCCAGGATGTAACCAGGGTTTTGGCGAAGCCTAGATTGGTAAAACAGACTGAGTAGGCCATCCGGAGTATAACATACTGCCAGTTAGTACACCATGTGGACAGGGAAATGTTTCAGTCCAAAGAGAAAATTAGGGTTCAGACCCAAGTTAGGGTTAGCTGTCAGGAGACTTGGCTTCCCAGAATGGAAACAGGGTGTTGCTGAAGCCAAGCATGGTGAAACAGACTGAGAGGGCCAAAGGAATTGTGTGCCTACTGTCTTTTAGTACAACAAGAGGATGTGGGTTGTTACATTTCAACAAGAAAATCAGGTTAAGTCTCAAGTTTGGGTTGGGTTGGGGAGATGTGGCTTCCCTGGTTGGAATCGGGTCCTTGGTGAAGCCCAGCTTGCTGAATCAGACTGAGTGGGACATCAAGATGTCTTCCATACTGACATTTGGTACACTCTGTGGACGGAGGTATGTTTCAGTCGCAAAAGGAAATGAGGCCTGAGACTCAAAGTAGGGTTAGGGTTGGGGAGACTTGGCTTCCCAGGATGTAACCAGGGTTTTGGTGAAGCCTAGATTGGTAAAACAGACTGAGTAGGCATTCAGGAGTATAACATACTGCCAGTTAGTACACCATGTGGACAGGGAAATGTTTCATTCCAAAGAGAAAATTAGGGTTAAGACCCAAGTGAGGGTTATCGGTCAGGAGACATGGCTTCCCAGAATGGAAACAGGGTGTTGCTGAAGCCAAACATGGTGAAACAGACTGAGAGGGCCAAAGGAATTGTGTGCCTACTGTCTTTTAGTAGAACATGAGGATGGGGGGTTGTTACAGTTCAACAAGAAAATCAGGTTAAGTCTCAAGTTAGGGTTAGGGTTGGGGAGATGTGGCTTCCCAGGTTGGAAACGGGTCCTGGGTGAAGCTTAACTTGCTGAATCAGACTGAGTGGGGCATCAAGATGGCTTCCATACTGACATTTGGTCCCCTATGTGGACGGCAGTATGTTTCAGTCCAAAAACGAAAATTAGGGTTAAGACCCAAGTTAGGGTTATCGGTCAGGAGTCATGGCTTCCCAGAATGGAAACAGGGTGTTGCTGAAGCCAAGCATGGTGAAACAGACTGAGAGGGCCAACGGAATTGTGTGTCGACTGTCTTTTAGTACAACATGAGGATGGGGGTTTGTTACATTTGCACAAGAAAATCAGGTTAAGTCTCAAGTTTGGTTTGGGTTGGGGAGATGTGGCTTCCCTGGTTGGAATCGGGTCCTTGGTGAAGCCCAGCTTGCTGAATCAGACTGAGTGGGACATCAAGATGTCTTCCATACTGACATTTGGTACACTCTGTGGACGGAGGTATGTTTCAGTCCAAAAAGGAAATGAGGCCTGAGACTCAAATTAGGGTTAGGGCTGGGGAGACTTGGCTTCCCAGGATGTAACCAGGGTTTTGGCGAAGCCTAGATTGGTAAAACAGACTGAGTAGGCCATCCGGAGTATAACATACTGCCAGTTAGTACACCATGTGGACAGGGAAATGTTTCAGTCGAAAGAAAAAATTAGGGTGAAGACCCAAGTTAGGGTTAGCGGTCAGGAGACATGGCTTCCCAGAATGGAAACAGGGTGTTGCTGAAGCCAAACCTGGTGAAACAGACTGAGAGGGCCAAAGGAATTGTGTGCCTACTGTCTTTTAGTAGAACATGAGGATGGGGGGGTTGTTACATTTGCACAAGAAAATCAGGTTAAGTCTCAAGTTAGGGTTAGAGTTGGGGAGATGTGGCTTCCCAGGTTGGAAACGGGTCCTTGGTGAAGCCTAACTTGCTGAATCAGACTGAGTGGGGCATCAAGATGTCTTCCATACTTACATTTGTTCCCCTATGTGGATGGCAGTATGTTTCAGTCCAAAAACGAAATGCGGGTTGATACTCAAATTAGGGTTAGGGTTGGGGAGACTTGGCTTCCCAGGATGTAACCAGGGTTTTGGCGAAGCCTAGATTGGTAAAACAGACTGAGTAGGCCATCCGGAGTATAACATACTGC
The DNA here is from genome assembly GCF_057233095.1 of Heloderma suspectum. Taxonomy (NCBI): domain Eukaryota; kingdom Metazoa; phylum Chordata; class Lepidosauria; order Squamata; family Helodermatidae; genus Heloderma; species Heloderma suspectum. Next base: position 151,065,929 of record NC_139461.1, read on the forward strand.
CAGTTAGTACACCATGTGGACAGGGAAATGTTTCAGTCCAAAGAGAAAATTAGGGTTAAGACCCAAGTAAGGATTAGCTGTCAGGAGACATGGCTTCCCAGAATGGAAACAGGGTGTTGCTGAAGCCAAGCATGGTGAAACAGACTGAGAGGGCCAAAGGAATTGTGTGCCTACTGTCTTTTAGTACAACAAGAGGATGTGGGTTGTTACATTTCAACAAGAAAATCAGGTTAAGTCTCAAGTTTGGTTTGGGTTGGGGAGATGTGGCTTCCCTGGTTGGAATCGGGTCCTTGGTGAAGCCCAGCTTGCTGAATCAGACTGAGTGGGACATCAAGATGTCTTCCATACTGACATTTGGTACACTCTGTGGACGGAGGTATGTTTCAGTCGCAAAAGGAAATGAGGCCTGAGACTCAAAGTAGGGTTAGGGTTGGGGAGACTTGGCTTCCCAGGATGTAACCAGGGTTTTGGTGAAGCCTAGATTGGTAAAACAGACTGAGTAGGCATTCAGGAGTATAACATACTGCCAGTTAGTACACCATGTGGACAGGGAAATGTTTCATTCCAAAGAGAAAATTAGGGTGAAGACCCAAGTGAGGGTTATCGGTCAGGAGACATGGCTTCCCAGAATGGAAACAGGGTGTTGCTGAAGCCAAACATGGTGAAACAGACTGAGAGGGCCAAAGGAATTGTGTGCCTACTGTCTTTTAGTAGAACATGAGGATGGGGGGTTGTTACAGTTCAACAAGAAAATCAGGTTAAGTCTCAAGTTAGGGTTAGGGTTGGGGAGATGTGGCTTCCCAGGTTGGAAACGGGTCCTGGGTGAAGCTTAACTTGCTGAATCAGACTGAGTGGGGCATCAAGATGGCTTCCATACTGACATTTGGTCCCCTATGTGGACGGCAGTATGTTTCAGTCCAAAAACGAAAATTAGGGTTAAGACCCAAGTTAGGGTTATCGGTCAGGAGTCATGGCTTCCCAGAATGGAAACAGGGTGTTGCTGAAGCCAAGCATGGTGAAACAGACTGAGAGGGCCAACGGAATTGTGTGTCGACTGTCTTTTAGTACAACATGAGGATGGGGGTTTGTTACATTTCAACAAGAAAATCAGGTTAAGTCTCAAGGTTGGGTTGGATTGGGGAGATGTGGCTTCCCAGGTTGGAAATGGGTCCTTGGTGAAGCTCAACTTGCTGAATCAGACTGAGTGGGGCATCAAGATGGCTTCCATACTGACATTTGGTGCACTCTGTGGACGGCAGTATGTTTCAGTCCAAAAAGGAAATGAGGGTTGAGACTCAAATTAGGGTTAGGGTTGGGGAGACTTGTCTTCCCAGGATGTAACCAGGGTTTTGGCGAAGTCTAGATTGGTAAAACAGACGGAGTAGGCCAACCGGAGTATAACATACTGCCAGTTAGTACACAATGTGGAGAGGGAAATGTTTCATTCCAAAGAGAAAATTAGGGTTAAGACCCAAGTTAGGGTTAGCAGTCAGGAGACATGGCTTTCCAGAATGGAAACAGGGTGTTGCTGAAGCCAAGCATGGTGAAACAGACTGAGAGGGCAAAAGGAATTGTGTGCCTACTGTCTTTTAGTAGAACATGAGGATGGGGGGTTGTTACATTTGCACAAGAAAATCAGGTTAAGTCTCAAGTTAGGGTTAGGGTTGGGGAGATGTGGCTTCCCAGGTTGGAAACGGGTCCTTGGTGAAGCCTAGCTTGCTGAATCAGACTGAGTGGGACATCAAGATGTCTTCCATACTTACATTTGGTACACTCTGTGGACGGCAGTATGTTTCAGTCCAAAAAGGAAATGAGGGTTGAGACTCAAATTAGGGTTAGGGTTGGGGAGACTTGGCTTCCCAGGATGTAACCAGGGTTTTGGCGAAGCCTAGATTGGTAAAACAGACTGAGTAGGCCATCCGGAGTATAACATACTGCCAGTTAGTACACCATGTGGACAGGGAAATGTTTCAGTCCAAAGAGAAAATTAGGGTTCAGACCCAAGTTAGGGTTAGCTGTCAGGAGACATGGCTTCCCAGAATGGAAACAGGGTGTTGCTGAAGCCAAGCATGGTGAAACAGACTGAGAGGGCCAAAGGAATTGTGTGCCTACTGTCTTTTAGTAGAACATGAGGATGGGAGGTTGTTACATTTGCACAAGAAAATCAGGTTAAGTCTCAAGTTAGGGTTAGGGTTGGGGAGATGTGGCTTCCCAGGTTGGAAATGGGTCCTTGGTGAAGCTCAACTTGCTGAATCAGACTGAGTGGGGCATCAAGATGGCTTCCATACTGACATTTGGTGCACTCTGTGGACGGCAGTATGTTTCAGTCCAAAAAGGAAATGAGGGTTGAGACTCAAATTAGGGTTAGGGTTGGGGAGACTTGGCTTCCCAGGATGTAACCAGGGTTTTGGCGCAGTCTAGATTGGTAAAACAGACGGAAGGCCAACCGGAGTATAACATACTGCCAGTTAGTACACAATGTGGACAGGGAAATGTTTCATTCCAAAGAGAAAATTAGGGTTAAGACCCAAGTTAGGGTTAGCTGTCAGGAGACATGGCTTCCCAGAATGGAAACAGGGTGTTGCTGAAGCCAAGCATGGTGAAACAGACTGAGAGGGCCAAAGGAATTGTGTGCCTACTGTCTTTTAGTACAACATGAGGATGGGGGGTTGTTACAGTTCAACAAGAAAATCAGGTTAAGTCTCAAGTTAGGGTTAGGGTTGGGGAGATATGGCTTCCCAGGTTGGAAACGGGTCCTTGGTGAAGCTTAACTTGCTGAATCAGACTGAGTGGGGCATCAAGATGGCTTCCATACTGACATTTGGTACACTCTGTGGACGGCAGTATGTTTCAGTCCAAAAACGAAAATTAGGGTTAAGACCCAAGTTAGGGTTATCGGTCAGGAGTCATGGCTTCCCAGAATGGAAACAGGGTGTTGCTGAAGCCAAGCATGGTGAAACAGACTGAGAGGGCCAACGGAATTGTGTGTCGACTGTCTTTTAGTACAACATGAGGATGGGGGTTTGTTACATTTGCACAAGAAAATCAGGTTAAGTCTCAAGTTTGGTTTGGGTTGGGGAGATGTGGCTTCCCTGGTTGGAATCGGGTCCTTGGTGAAGCCCACCTTGCTGAATCAGACTGAGTGGGACATCAAGATGTCTTCCATACTGACATTTGGTACACTCTGTGGACGGAGGTATGTTTCAGTCCCAAAAGGAAATGAGGCCTGAGACTCAAATTAGGGTTAGGGCTGGGGAGACTTGGCTTCCCAGGATGTAACCAGGGTTTTGGCGAAGCCTAGATTGGTAAAACAGACTGAGTAGGCCATCCGGAGTATAACATACTGCCAGTTAGTACACCATGTGGACAGGGAAATGTTTCAGTCGAAAGAAAAAATTAGGGTGAAGACCGAAGTTAGGGTTAGCGGTCAGGAGACATGGCTTCCCAGAATGGAAACAGGGTGTTGCTGAAGCCAAACATGGTGAAACAGACTGAGAGGGCCAAAGGAATTGTGTGCCTACTGTCTTTTAGTAGAACATGAGGATGGGGGGGTTGTTACATTTGCACAAGAAAATCAGGTTAAGTCTCAAGTTAGGGTTAGAGTTGGGGAGATGTGGCTTCCCAGGTTGGAAACGGGTCCTTGGTGAAGCCTAACTTGCTGAATCAGACTGAGTGGGGCATCAAGATGTCTTCCATACTTACATTTGTTCCCCTATGTGGACGGCAGTATGTTTCAGTCCAAAAACGAAATGCGGGTTGATACTCAAATTAGGGTTAGGGTTGGGGAGACTTGGCTTCCCAGGATGTAACCAGGGTTTTGGCGAAGCCTAGATTGGTAAAACAGACTGAGTAGGCCATCCGGAGTATAACATACTGCCAGTTAGTACACCATGTGGACAGGGAAATGTTTCAGTCCAAAGAGAAAATTAGGGTTCAGACCCAAGTTAGGGTTAGCTGTCAGGAGACTTGGCTTCCCAGAATGGAAACAGGGTGTTGCTGAAGCCAAGCATGGTGAAACAGACTGAGAGGGCCAAAGGAATTGTGTGCCTACTGTCTTTTAGTACAACAAGAGGATGTGGGTTGTTACATTTCAACAAGAAAATCAGGTTAAGTCTCAAGGTTGGGTTGGGTTGGGGAGATGTGGCTTCCCTGGTTGGAATCGGGTCCTTGGTGAAGCCCAGCTTGCTGAATCAGACTGAGTGGGACATCAAGATGTCTTCCATACTGACATTTGGTACACTCTGTGGACGGAGGTATGTTTCAGTCGCAAAAGGAAATGAGGCCTGAGACTCAAAGTAGGGTTAGGGTTGGGGAGACTTGGCTTCCCAGGATGTAACCAGGGTTTTGGTGAAGCCTAGATTGGTAAAACAGACTGAGTAGGCATTCAGGAGTATAACATACTGCCAGTTAGTACACCATGTGGACAGGGAAATGTTTCATTCCAAAGAGAAAATTAGGGTTAAGACCCAAGTGAGGGTTATCGGTCAGGAGACATGGCTTCCCAGAATGGAAACAGGGTGTTGCTGAAGCCAAACATGGTGAAACAGACTGAGAGGGCCAAAGGAATTGTGTGCCTACTGTCTTTTAGTAGAACATGAGGATGGGGGGTTGTTACAGTTCAACAAGAAAATCAGGTTAAGTCTCAAGTTAGGGTTAGGGTTGGGGAGATGTGGCTTCCCAGGTTGGAAACGGGTCCTGGGTGAAGCTTAACTTGCTGAATCAGACTGAGTGGGGCATCAAGATGGCTTCCATACTGACATTTGGTCCCCTATGTGGACGGCAGTATGTTTCAGTCCAAAAACGAAAATTAGGGTTAAGACCCAAGTTAGGGTTATCGGTCAGGAGTCATGGCTTCCCAGAATGGAAACAGGGTGTTGCTGAAGCCAAGCATGGTGAAACAGACTGAGAGGGCCAACGGAATTGTCTGTCGACTGTCTTTTAGTACAACATGAGGATGGGGGTTTGTTACATTTCAACAAGAAAATCAGGTTAAGTCTCAAGGTTGGGTTGGATTGGGGAGATGTGGCTTCCCAGGTTGGAAATGGGTCCTTGGTGAAGCTCAGCTTGCTGAATCAGACTGAGTGGGGCATCAAGATGGCTTCCATACTGACATTTGGTGCACTCTGTGGACGGCAGTATGTTTCAGTCCAAAAAGGAAATGAGGGTTGAGACTCAAATTAGGGTTAGGGTTGGGGAGACTTGTCTTCCCAGGATGTAACCAGGGTTTTGGCGAAGTCTAGATTGGTAAAACAGACGGAGTAGGCCAACCGGAGCATAACATACTGCCAGTTAGTACACAATGTGGAGAGGGAAATGTTTCATTCCAAAGAGAAAATTAGGGTTAAGACCCAAGTTAGGGTTAGCAGTCAGGAGACATGGCTTTCCAGAATGGAAACAGGGTGTTGTTGAAGCCAAGCATGGTGAAACAGACTGAGAGGGCAAAAGGAATTGTGTGCCTACTGTCTTTTAGGAGAACATGAGGATGGGGGGTTGTTACAGTTCAACAAGAAAATCAGGTTAAGTCTCAAGTTAGGGTTAGGGTTGGGGAGATGTGGCTTCCCAGGTTGGAAACGGGTCCTTGGTGAAGCTTAACTTGCTGAATCAGACTGAGTGGGGCATCAAGATGGCTTCCATACTGACATTTGGTACACTCTGTGGACGGCAGTATGTTTCAGTCCAAAAACGAAAATTAGGGTTAAGACCCAAGTTAGGGTTATCGGTCAGGAGTCATGGCTTCCCAGAATGGAAACAGGGTGTTGCTGAAGCCAAGCATGGTGAAACAGACTGAGAGGGCCAACGGAATTGTGTGTCGACTGTCTTTTAGTACAACATGAGGATGGGGGTTTGTTACATTTCAACAAGAAAATCAGGTTAAGTCTCAAGGTTGGGTTGGATTGGGGAGATGTGGCTTCCCAGGTTGGAAATGGGTCCTTTGTGAAGCCTAGCTTGCTGAATCAGACTGAGTGGGGCATCAAGATGTCTTCCATACTTACATTTGGTACACTCTGTGGACCGCAGTCTGTTTCAGTCCAAAAAGGAAATGAGGGTTGATACTCAAATTAGGGTTAGGGTTGGGGAGACTTGGCTTCCCAGGATGTAACCAGGGTTTTGGTGAAGCCTAGATTGGTAAAACAGACTGAGTAGGCCAACCGGAGTATAACATACTGCCAGTTAGTACACCATGTGGACAGGGAAATGTTTCAGTCCAAAGAGAAAATTAGGGTTAAGACCCAAGTTAGGGTTAGCTGTCAGGAGACATGGCTTCCCAGAATGGAAACAGGGTGTTGCTGAAGCCAAGCATGGTGAAACAGACTGAGAGGGCCAAAGGAATTGTGTGCCTACTGTCTTTTAGTAGAACATGAGGATGGGAGGTTGTTACATTTGCACAAGAATATCAGGTTAAGTCTCAAGTTAGGGTTAGGGTTGGGGAGATGTGGCTTCCCAGGTTGGAAACGGGTCCTTGGTGAAGCCTAACTTGCTGAATCAGACTGAGTGGGGCATCAAGATGTCTTCCATACTGACATTTGGTACACTCTGTGGACGGAGGTATGTTTCAGTCCCAAAAGGAAATGAGGCCTGAGACTCAAATTAGGGTTAGGGCTGGGGAGACTTGGCTTCCCAGGATGTAACCAGGGTTTTGGCGAAGCCTAGATTGGTAAAACAGACTGAGTAGGCCATCCGGAGTATAACATACTGCCAGTTAGTACACCATGTGGACAGGGAAATGTTTCAGTCGAAAGAAAAAATTAGGGTGAAGACCCAAGTTAGGGTTAGCGGTCAGGAGACATGGCTTCCCAGAATGGAAACAGGGTGTTGCTGAAGCCAAACCTGGTGAAACAGACTGAGAGGGCCAAAGGAATTGTGTGCCTACTGTCTTTTAGTAGAACATGAGGATGGGGGGGTTGTTACATTTGCACAAGAAAATCAGGTTAAGTCTCAAGTTAGGGTTAGAGTTGGGGAGATGTGGCTTCCCAGGTTGGAAACGGGTCCTTGGTGAAGCCTAACTTGCTGAATCAGACTGAGTGGGGCATCAAGATGTCTTCCATACTTACATTTGTTCCCCTATGTGGATGGCAGTATGTTTCAGTCCAAAAACGAAATGCGGGTTGATACTCAAATTAGGGTTAGGGTTGGGGAGACTTGGCTTCCCAGGATGTAACCAGGGTTTTGGCGAAGCCTAGATTGGTAAAACAGACTGAGTAGGCCATCCGGAGTATAACATACTGCCAGTTAGTACACCATGTGGACAGGGAAATGTTTCAGTCCAAAGAGAAAATTAGGGTTAAGACCCAAGTTAGGGTTAGCTGTCAGGAGACATGGCTTCCCAGAATGGAAACAGGGTGTTGCTGAAGCCAAGCATGGTGAAACAGACTGAGAGGGCCAAAGGAATTGTGTGCCTACTGTCTTTTAGTACAACAAGAGGATGTGGGTTGTTACATTTCAACAAGAAAATCAGGTTAAGTCTCAAGTTTGGGTTGGGTTGGGGAGATGTGGCTTCCCTGGTTGGAATCGGGTCCTTGGTGAAGCCCAGCTTGCTGAATCAGACTGAGTGGGACATCAAGATGTCTTCCATACTGACATTTGGTACACTCTGTGGACGGAGGTATGTTTCAGTCGCAAAAGGAAATGAGGCCTGAGACTCAAAGTAGGGTTAGGGTTGGGGAGACTTGGCTTCCCAGGATGTAACCAGGGTTTTGGTGAAGCCTAGATTGGTAAAACAGACTGAGTAGGCATTCAGGAGTATAACATACTGCCAGTTAGTACACCATGTGGACAGGGAAATGTTTCATTCCAAAGAGAAAATTAGGGTTAAGACCCAAGTGAGGGTTATCGGTCAGGAGACATGGCTTCCCAGAATGGAAACAGGGTGTTGCTGAAGCCAAACATGGTGAAACAGACTGAGAGGGCCAAAGGAATTGTGTGCCTACTGTCTTTTAGTAGAACATGAGGATGGGGGGTTGTTACAGTTCAACAAGAAAATCAGGTTAAGTCTCAAGTTAGGGTTAGGGTTGGGGAGATGTGGCTTCCCAGGTTGGAAACGGGTCCTTGGTGAAGCTTAACTTGCTGAATCAGACTGAGTGGGGCATCAAGATGGCTTCCATACTGACATTTGGTCCCCTATGTGGACGGCAGTATGTTTCAGTCCAAAAACGAAAATTAGGGTTAAGACCCAAGTTAGGGTTATCGGTCAGGAGTCATGGCTTCCCAGAATGGAAACAGGGTGTTGCTGAAGCCAAGCATGGTGAAACAGACTGAGAGGGCCAACGGAATTGTGTGTCGACTGTCTTTTAGTACAACATGAGGATGGGGGTTTGTTACATTTCAACAAGAAAATCAGGTTAAGTCTCAAGGTTGGGTTGGATTGGGGAGATGTGGCTTCCCAGGTTGGAAATGGGTCCTTGGTGAAGCTCAACTTGCTGAATCAGACTGAGTGGGGCATCAAGATGGCTTCCATACTGACATTTGGTGCACTCTGTGGACGGCAGTATGTTTCAGTCCAAAAAGGAAATGAGGGTTGAGACTCAAATTAGGGTTAGGGTTGGGGAGACTTGTCTTCCCAGGATGTAACCAGGGTTTTGGCGAAGTCTAGATTGGTAAAACAGACGGAGTAGGCCAACCGGAGTATAACATACTGCCAGTTAGTACACAATGTGGAGAGGGAAATGTTTCATTCCAAAGAGAAAATTAGGGTTAAGACCCAAGTTAGGGTTAGCAGTCAGGAGACATGGCTTTCCAGAATGGAAACAGGGTGTTGCTGAAGCCAAGCATGGTGAAACAGACTGAGAGGGCAAAAGGAATTGTGTGCCTACTGTCTTTTAGTACAACATGAGGATGGGGGGTTGTTACATTTGCACAAGAAAATCAGGTTAAGTCTCAAGTTAGGGTTAGGGTTGGGGAGATGTGGCTTCCCAGGTTGGAAACGGGTCCTTGGTGAAGCCTAGCTTGCTGAATCAGACTGAGTGGGACATCAAGATGTCTTCCATACTTACATTTGGTACACTCTGTGGACGGCAGTATGTTTCAGTCCAAAAAGGAAATGAGGGTTGAGACTCAAATTAGGGTTAGGGTTGGGGAGACTTGGCTTCCCAGGATGTAACCAGGGTTTTGGCGAAGCCTAGATTGGTAAAACAGACTGAGTAGGCCATCCGGAGTATAACATACTGCCAGTTAGTACACCATGTGGACAGGGAAATGTTTCAGTCCAAAGAGAAAATTAGGGTTCAGACCCAAGTTAGGGTTAGCTGTCAGGAGACATGGCTTCCCAGAATGGAAACAGGGTGTTGCTGAAGCCAAGCATGGTGAAACAGACTGAGAGGGCCAAAGGAATTGTGTGCCTACTGTCTTTTAGTAGAACATGAGGATGGGAGGTTGTTACATTTGCACAAGAAAATCAGGTTAAGTCTCAAGTTAGGGTTAGGGTTGGGGAGATGTGGCTTCCCAGGTTGGAAATGGGTCCTTGGTGAAGCTCAACTTGCTGAATCAGACTGAGTGGGGCATCAAGATGGCTTCCATACTGACATTTGGTGCACTCTGTGGACGGCAGTATGTTTCAGTCCAAAAAGGAAATGAGGGTTGAGACTCAAATTAGGGTTAGGGTTGGGGAGACTTGTCTTCCCAGGATGTAACCAGGGTTTTGGCGAAGTCTAGATTGGTAAAACAGACGGAGTAGGCCAACCGGAGTATAACATACTGCCAGTTAGTACACAATGTGGAGAGGGAAATGTTTCATTCCAAAGAGAAAATTAGGGTTAAGACCCAAGTTAGGGTTATCGGTCAGGAGTCATGGCTTCCCAGAATGGAAACAGGGTGTTGCTGAAGCCAAGCATGGTGAAACAGACTGAGAGGGCCAACGGAATTGTGTGTCGACTGTCTTTTAGTACAACATGAGGATGGGGGTTTGTTACATTTGCACAAGAAAATCAGGTTAAGTCTCAAGTTTGGTTTGGGTTGGGGAGATGTGGCTTCCCTGGTTGGAATCGGGTCCTTGGTGAAGCCCAGCTTGCTGAATCAGACTGAGTGGGACATCAAGATGTCTTCCATACTGACATTTGGTACACTCTGTGGACGGAGGTATGTTTCAGTCCCAAAAGGAAATGAGGCCTGAGACTCAAATTAGGGTTAGGGCTGGGGAGACTTGGCTTCCCAGGATGTAACCAGGGTTTTGGCGAAGCCTAGATTGGTAAAACAGACTGAGTAGGCCATCCGGAGTATAACATACTGCCAGTTAGTACACCATGTGGACAGGGAAATGTTTCAGTCGAAAGAAAAAATTAGGGTGAAGACCCAAGTTAGGGTTAGCGGTCAGGAGACATGGCTTCCCAGAATGGAAACAGGGTGTTGCTGAAGCCAAACATGGTGAAACAGACTGAGAGGGCCAAAGGAATTGTGTGCCTACTGTCTTTTAGTAGAACATGAGGATGGGGGGGTTGTTACATTTGCACAAGAAAATCAGGTTAAGTCTCAAGTTAGGGTTAGAGTTGGGGAGATGTGGCTTCCCAGGTTGGAAACGGGTCCTTGGTGAAGCCTAACTTGCTGAATCAGACTGAGTGGGGCATCAAGATGTCTTCCATACTTACATTTGTTCCCCTATGTGGACGGCAGTATGTTTCAGTCCAAAAACGAAATGCGGGTTGATACTCAAATTAGGGTTAGGGTTGGGGAGACTTGGCTTCCCAGGATGTAACCAGGGTTTTGGCGAAGCCTAGATTGGTAAAACAGACTGAGTAGGCCATCCGGAGTATAACATACTGCCAGTTAGTACACCATGTGGACAGGGAAATGTTTCAGTCCAAAGAGAAAATTAGGGTTCAGACCCAAGTTAGGGTTAGCTGTCAGGAGACTTGGCTTCCCAGAATGGAAACAGGGTGTTGCTGAAGCCAAGCATGGTGAAACAGACTGAGAGGGCCAAAGGAATTGTGTGCCTACTGTCTTTTAGTACAACAAGAGGATGTGGGTTGTTACATTTCAACAAGAAAATCAGGTTAAGTCTCAAGTTTGGGTTGGGTTGGGGAGATGTGGCTTCCCTGGTTGGAATCGGGTCCTTGGTGAAGCCCAGCTTGCTGAATCAGACTGAGTGGGACATCAAGATGTCTTCCATACTGACATTTGGTACACTCTGTGGACGGAGGTATGTTTCAGTCGCAAAAGGAAATGAGGCCTGAGACTCAAAGTAGGGTTAGGGTTGGGGAGACTTGGCTTCCCAGGATGTAACCAGGGTTTTGGTGAAGCCTAGATTGGTAAAACAGACTGAGTAGGCATTCAGGAGTATAACATACTGCCAGTTAGTACACCATGTGGACAGGGAAATGTTTCATTCCAAAGAGAAAATTAGGGTTAAGACCCAAGTGAGGGTTATCGTTCAGGAGACATGGCTTCCCAGAATGGAAACAGGGTGTTGCTGAAGCCAAACATGGTGAAACAGACTGAGAGGGCCAAAGGAATTGTGTGCCTACTGTCTTTTAGTAGAACATGAGGATGGGGGGTTGTTACAGTTCAACAAGAAAATCAGGTTAAGTCTCAAGTTAGGGTTAGGGTTGGGGAGATGTGGCTTCCCAGGTTGGAAACGGGTCCTGGGTGAAGCTTAACTTGCTGAATCAGACTGAGTGGGGCATCAAGATGGCTTCCATACTGACATTTGGTCCCCTATGTGGACGGCAGTATGTTTCAGTCCAAAAACGAAAATTAGGGTTAAGACCCAAGTTAGGGTTATCGGTCAGGAGTCATGGCTTCCCAGAATGGAAACAGGGTGTTGCTGAAGCCAAGCATGGTGAAACAGACTGAGAGGGCCAACGGAATTGTGTGTCGACTGTCTTTTAGTACAACATGAGGATGGGGGTTTGTTACATTTCAACAAGAAAATCAGGTTAAGTCTCAAGGTTGGGTTGGATTGGGGAGATGTGGCTTCCCAGGTTGGAAATGGGTCCTTGGTGAAGCTCAGCTTGCTGAATCAGACTGAGTGGGGCATCAAGATGGCTTCCATACTGACATTTGGTGCACTCTGTGGACGGCAGTATGTTTCAGTCCAAAAAGGAAATGAGGGTTGAGACTCAAATTAGGGTTAGGGTTGGGGAGACTTGTCTTCCCAGGATGTAACCAGGGTTTTGGCGAAGTCTAGATTGGTAAAACAGACGGAGTAGGCCAACCGGAGTATAACATACTGCCAGTTAGTACACAATGTGGAGAGGGAAATGTTTCATTCCAAAGAGAAAATTAGGGTTAAGACCCAAGTTAGGGTTAGCAGTCAGGAGACATGGCTTTCCAGAATGGAAACAGGGTGTTGTTGAAGCCAAGCATGGTGAAACAGACTGAGAGGGCAAAAGGAATTGTGTGCCTACTGTCTTTTAGGAGAACATGAGGATGGGGGGTTGTTACATTTGCACAAGAAAATCAGGTTAAGTCTCAAGTTAGGGTTAGGGTTGGGGAGATGTTGCTTCCCAGGTTGGAAACGGGTCCTTGGTGAAGCTTAACTTGCTGAATCAGACTGAGTGGGCCATCAAGATGGCTTCCATACTGACATTTGGTACACTCTGTGGACGGCAGTATGTTTCAGTCCAAAAACGAAAATTAGGGTTAAGACCCAAGTTAGGGTTATCGGTCAGGAGTCATGGCTTCCCAGAATGGAAACAGGGTGTTGCTGAAGCCAAGCATGGTGAAACAGACTGAGAGGGCCAACGGAATTGTGTGCCGACTGTCTCTTAGTACAACATGAGGATGGGGGTTTGTTACATTTCAACAAGAAAATCAGGTAAAGTCTCAAGGTTGGGTTGGGTTGGGGAGATGTGGCTTCCCTGGTTGGAATCGGGTCCTTGGTGAAGCCCAGCTTGCTGAATCAGACTGAGTGGGACATCAAGATGTCTTCCATACTGACATTTGGTACACTCTGTGGACGGAGGTCTGTTTCAGTCCCAAAAGGAAATTAGGCCTGAGACTCAAATTAGGGTTAGGGTTGGGGAGACTTGGCTTCCCAGGATGTAACCAGGGTTTTGGCGAAGCCTAGATTGGTAAAACAGACTGAGTAGGCCATCCGGAGTATAACATACTGCCAGTTAGTACACCATGTGGACAGGGAAATGTTTCATTCCAAAGAGAAAATTAGGGTTAAGACCCAAGTTAGGGTTAGCTGTCAGGAGACATGGCTTCCCAGAATGGAAACAGGGTGTTGCTGAAGCCAAGCATGGTGAAACAGACTGAGAGGGCCAAAGGAATTGTGTGCCTACTGTCTTTTAGTACAACATGAGGATGGGGGGTTGTTACAGTTCAACAAGAAAATCAGGTTAAGTCTCAAGTTAGGGTTAGGGTTGGGGAGATGTGGCTTCCCAGGTTGGAAACGGGTCCTTGGTGAAGCTTAACTTGCTGAATCAGACTGAGTGGGGCATCAAGATGGCTTCCATACTGACATTTGGTACACTCTGTGGACGGCAGTATGTTTCAGTCCAAAAACGAAAATTAGGGTTAAGACCCAAGTTAGGGTTATCGGTCAGGAGTCATGGCTTCCCAGAATGGAAACAGGGTGTTGCTGAAGCCAAGCATGGTGAAACAGACTGAGAGGGCCAACGGAATTGTGTGTCGACTGTCTTTTAGTACAACATGAGGATGGGGGTTTGTTACATTTCAACAAGAAAATCAGGTTAAGTCTCAAGGTTGGGTTGGATTGGGGAGATGTGGCTTCCCAGGTTGGAAATGGGTCCTTTGTGAAGCCTAGCTTGCTGAATCAGACTGAGTGGGGCATCAAGATGTCTTCCATACTTACATTTGGTACACTCTGTGGACCGCAGTATGTTTCAGTCCAAAAAGGAAATGAGGGTTGATACTCAAATTAGGGTTAGGGTTGGGGAGACTTGGCTTCCCAGGATGTAACCAGGGTTTTGGTGAAGCCTAGATTGGTAAAACAGACTGAGTAGGCCAACCGGAGTATAACATACTGCCAGTTAGTACACCATGTGGACAGGGAAATGTTTCAGTCCAAAGAGAAAATTAGGGTTAAGACCCAAGTTAGGGTTAGCTGTCAGGAGACATGGCTTCCCAGAATGGAAACAGGGTGTTGCTGAAGCCAAGCATGGTGAAACAGACTGAGAGGGCCAAAGGAATTGTGTGCCTACTGTCTTTTAGTAGAACATGAGGATGGGAGGTTGTTACATTTGCACAAGAATATCAGGTTAAGTCTCAAGTTAGGGTTAGGGTTGGGGAGATGTGGCTTCCCAGGTTGGAAACGGGTCCTTGGTGAAGCCTAACTTGCTGAATCAGACTGAGTGGGGCATCAAGATGTCTTCCATACTGACATTTGGTACACTCTGTGGACGGAGGTATGTTTCAGTCCCAAAAGGAAATGAGGCCTGAGACTCAAATTAGGGTTAGGGCTGGGGAGACTTGGCTTCCCAGGATGTAACCAGGGTTTTGGCGAAGCCTAGATTGGTAAAACAGACTGAGTAGGCCATCCGGAGTATAACATACTGCCAGTTAGTACACCATGTGGACAGGGAAATGTTTCAGTCGAAAGAAAAAATTAGGGTGAAGACCCAAGTTAGGGTTAGCGGTCAGGAGACATGGCTTCCCAGAATGGAAACAGGGTGTTGCTGAAGCCAAACCTGGTGAAACAGACTGAGAGGGCCAAAGGAATTGTGTGCCTACTGTCTTTTAGTAGAACATGAGGATGGGGGGGTTGTTACATTTGCACAAGAAAATCAGGTTAAGTCTCAAGTTAGGGTTAGAGTTGGGGAGATGTGGCTTCCCAGGTTGGAAACGGGTCCTTGGTGAAGCCTAACTTGCTGAATCAGACTGAGTGGGGCATCAAGATGTCTTCCATACTTACATTTGTTCCCCTATGTGGATGGCAGTATGTTTCAGTCCAAAAACGAAATGCGGGTTGATACTCAAATTAGGGTTAGGGTTGGGGAGACTTGGCTTCCCAGGATGTAACCAGGGTTTTGGCGAAGCCTAGATTGGTAAAACAGACTGAGTAGGCCATCCGGAGTATAACATACTGCCAGTTAGTACACCATGTGGACAGGGAAATGTTTCAGTCCAAAGAGAAAATTAGGGTTAAGACCCAAGTTAGGGTTAGCTGTCAGGAGACATGGCTTCCCAGAATGGAAACAGGGTGTTGCTGAAGCCAAGCATGGTGAAACAGACTGAGAGGGCCAAAGGAATTGTGTGCCTACTGTCTTTTAGTACAACAAGAGGATGTGGGTTGTTACATTTCAACAAGAAAATCAGGTTAAGTCTCAAGTTTGGGTTGGGTTGGGGAGATGTGGCTTCCCTCGTTGGAATCGGGTCCTTGGTGAAGCCCAGCTTGCTGAATCAGACTGAGTGGGACATCAAGATGTCTTCCATACTGACATTTGGTACACTCTGTGGACGGAGGTATGTTTCAGTCGCAAAAGGAAATGAGGCCTGAGACTCAAAGTAGGGTTAGGGTTGGGGAGACTTGGCTTCCCAGGATGTAACCAGGGTTTTGGTGAAGCCTAGATTGGTAAAACAGACTGAGTAGGCATTCAGGAGTATAACATACTGCCAGTTAGTACACCATGTGGACAGGGAAATGTTTCATTCCAAAGAGAAAATTAGGGTTAAGACCCAAGTGAGGGTTATCGGTCAGGAGACATGGCTTCCCAGAATGGAAACAGGGTGTTGCTGAAGCCAAACATGGTGAAACAGACTGAGAGGGCCAAAGGAATTGTGTGCCTACTGTCTTTTAGTAGAACATGAGGATGGGGGGTTGTTACAGTTCAACAAGAAAATCAGGTTAAGTCTCAAGTTAGGGTTAGGGTTGGGGAGATGTGGCTTCCCAGGTTGGAAACGGGTCCTTGGTGAAGCTTAACTTGCTGAATCAGACTGAGTGGGGCATCAAGATGGCTTCCATCCTGACATTTGGTCCCCTATGTGGACGGCAGTATGTTTCAGTCCAAAAACGAAAATTAGGGTTAAGACCCAAGTTAGGGTTATCGGTCAGGAGTCATGGCTTCCCAGAATGGAAACAGGGTGTTGCTGAAGCCAAGCATGGTGAAACAGACTGAGAGGGCCAACGGAATTGTGTGTCGACTGTCTTTTAGTACAACATGAGGATGGGGGTTTGTTACATTTCAACAAGAAAATCAGGTTAAGTCTCAAGGTTGGGTTGGATTGGGGAGATGTGGCTTCCCAGGTTGGAAATGGGTCCTTTGTGAAGCCTAGCTTGCTGAATCAGACTGAGTGGGGCATCAAGATGTCTTCCATACTTACATTTGGTACACTCTGTGGACCGCAGTATGTTTCAGTCCAAAAAGGAAATGAGGGTTGATACTCAAATTAGGGTTAGGGTTGGGGAGACTTGGCTTCCCAGGATGTAACCAGGGTTTTGGTGAAGCCTAGATTGGTAAAACAGACTGAGTAGGCCAACCGGAGTATAACATACTGCCAGTTAGTACACCATGTGGACAGGGAAATGTTTCAGTCCAAAGAGAAAATTAGGGTTAAGACCCAAGTTAGGGTTAGCTGTCAGGAGACATGGCTTCCCAGAATGGAAACAGGGTGTTGCTGAAGCCAAGCATGGTGAAACAGACTGAGAGGGCCAAAGGAATTGTGTGCCTACTGTCTTTTAGTAGAACATGAGGATGGGAGGTTGTTACATTTGCACAAGAATATCAGGTTAAGTCTCAAGTTAGGGTTAGGGTTGGGGAGATGTGGCTTCCCAGGTTGGAAACGGGTCCTTGGTGAAGCCTAACTTGCTGAATCAGACTGAGTGGGGCATCAAGATGTCTTCCATACTGACATTTGGTACACTCTGTGGACGGAGGTATGTTTCAGTCCCAAAAGGAAATGAGGCCTGAGACTCAAATTAGGGTTAGGGCTGGGGAGACTTGGCTTCCCAGGATGTAACCAGGGTTTTGGCGAAGCCTAGATTGGTAAAACAGACTGAGTAGGCCATCCGGAGTATAACATACTGCCAGTTAGTACACCATGTGGACAGGGAAATGTTTCAGTCGAAAGAAAAAATTAGGGTGAAGACCCAAGTTAGGGTTAGCGGTCAGGAGACATGGCTTCCCAGAATGGAAACAGGGTGTTGCTGAAGCCAAACCTGGTGAAACAGACTGAGAGGGCCAAAGGAATTGTGTGCCTACTGTCTTTTAGTAGAACATGAGGATGGGGGGGTTGTTACATTTGCACAAGAAAATCAGGTTAAGTCTCAAGTTAGGGTTAGAGTTGGGGAGATGTGGCTTCCCAGGTTGGAAACGGGTCCTTGGTGAAGCCTAACTTGCTGAATCAGACTGAGTGGGGCATCAAGATGTCTTCCATACTTACATTTGTTCCCCTATGTGGATGGCAGTATGTTTCAGTCCAAAAACGAAATGCGGGTTGATACTCAAATTAGGGTTAGGGTTGGGGAGACTTGGCTTCCCAGGATGTAACCAGGGTTTTGGCGAAGCCTAGATTGGTAAAACAGACTGAGTAGGCCATCCGGAGTATAACATACTGCCAGTTAGTACACCATGTGGACAGGGAAATGTTTCAGTCCAAAGAGAAAATTAGGGTTAAGACCCAAGTTAGGGTTAGCTGTCAGGAGACATGGCTTCCCAGAATGGAAACAGGGTGTTGCTGAAGCCAAGCATGGTGAAACAGACTGAGAGGGCCAAAGGAATTGTGTGCCTACTGTCTTTTAGTACAACATGAGGATGGGGGGTTGTTACAGTTCAACAAGAAAATCAGGTTAAGTCTCAAGTTAGGGTTAGGGTTGGGGAGATGTGGCTTCCCAGGTTGGAAACGGGTCCTTGGTGAAGCTTAACTTGCTGAATCAGACTGAGTGGGGCATCAAGATGGCTTCCATACTGACATTTGGTACACTCTGTGGACGGCAGTATGTTTCAGTCCAAAAACGAAAATTAGGGTTAAGACCCAAGTTAGGGTTATCGGTCAGGAGTCATGGCTTCCCAGAATGGAAACAGGGTGTTGCTGAAGCCAAGCATGGTGAAACAGACTGAGAGGGCCAACGGAATTGTGTGTCGACTGTCTTTTAGTACAACATGAGGATGGGGGTTTGTTACATTTCAACAAGAAAATCAGGTTAAGTCTCAAGGTTGGGTTGGATTGGGGAGATGTGGCTTCCCAGGTTGGAAATGGGTCCTTTGTGAAGCCTAGCTTGCTGAATCAGACTGAGTGGGGCATCAAGATGTCTTCCATACTTACATTTGGTACACTCTGTGGACCGCAGTATGTTTCAGTCCAAAAAGGAAATGAGGGTTGATACTCAAATTAGGGTTAGGGTTGGGGAGACTTGGCTTCCCAGGATGTAACCAGGGTTTTGGTGAAGCCTAGATTGGTAAAACAGACTGAGTAGGCCAACCGGAGTATAACATACTGCCAGTTAGTACACCATGTGGACAGGGAAATGTTTCAGTCCAAAGAGAAAATTAGGGTTAAGACCCAAGTTAGGGTTAGCTGTCAGGAGACATGGCTTCCCAGAATGGAAACAGGGTGTTGCTGAAGCCAAGCATGGTGAAACAGACTGAGAGGGCCAAAGGAATTGTGTGCCTACTGTCTTTTAGTAGAACATGAGGATGGGAGGTTGTTACATTTGCACAAGAATATCAGGTTAAGTCTCAAGTTAGGGTTAGGGTTGGGGAGATGTGGCTTCCCAGGTTGGAAACGGGTCCTTGGTGAAGCCTAACTTGCTGAATCAGACTGAGTGGGGCATCAAGATGTCTTCCATACTGACATTTGGTACACTCTGTGGACGGAGGTATGTTTCAGTCCCAAAAGGAAATGAGGCCTGAGACTCAAATTAGGGTTAGGGCTGGGGAGACTTGGCTTCCCAGGATGTAACCAGGGTTTTGGCGAAGCCTAGATTGGTAAAACAGACTGAGTAGGCCATCCGGAGTATAACATACTGCCAGTTAGTACACCATGTGGACAGGGAAATGTTTCAGTCGAAAGAAAAAATTAGGGTGAAGACCCAAGTTAGGGTTAGCGGTCAGGAGACATGGCTTCCCAGAATGGAAACAGGGTGTTGCTGAAGCCAAACCTGGTGAAACAGACTGAGAGGGCCAAAGGAATTGTGTGCCTACTGTCTTTTAGTAGAACATGAGGATGGGGGGGTTGTTACATTTGCACAAGAAAATCAGGTTAAGTCTCAAGTTAGGGTTAGAGTTGGGGAGATGTGGCTTCCCAGGTTGGAAACGGGTCCTTGGTGAAGCCTAACTTGCTGAATCAGACTGAGTGGGGCATCAAGATGTCTTCCATACTTACATTTGTTCCCCTATGTGGATGGCAGTATGTTTCAGTCCAAAAACGAAATGCGGGTTGATACTCAAATTAGGGTTAGGGTTGGGGAGACTTGGCTTCCCAGGATGTAACCAGGGTTTTGGCGAAGCCTAGATTGGTAAAACAGACTGAGTAGGCCATCCGGAGTATAACATACTGCCAGTTAGTACACCATGTGGACAGGGAAATGTTTCAGTCCAAAAACGAAAATTAGGGTTAAGACCCAAGTTAGGGTTAGCTGTCAGGAGACATGGCTTCCCAGAATGGAAACAGGGTGTTGCTGAAGCCAAGCATGGTGAAACAGACTGAGAGGGCCAAAGGAATTGTGTGCCTACTGTCTTTTAGTACAACAAGAGGATGTGGGTTGTTACATTTCAACAAGAAAATCAGGTTAAGTCTCAAGTTTGGGTTGGGTTGGGGAGATGTGGCTTCCCTCGTTGGAATCGGGTCCTTGGTGAAGCCCAGCTTGCTGAATCAGACTGAGTGGGACATCAAGATGTCTTCCATACTGACATTTGGTACACTCTGTGGACGGAGGTATGTTTCAGTCGCAAAAGGAAATGAGGCCTGAGACTCAAAGTAGGGTTAGGGTTGGGGAGACTTGGCTTCCCAGGATGTAACCAGGGTTTTGGTGAAGCCTAGATTGGTAAAACAGACTGAGTAGGCATTCAGGAGTATAACATACTGCCAGTTAGTACACCATGTGGACAGGGAAATGTTTCATTCCAAAGAGAAAATTAGGGTTAAGACCCAAGTGAGGGTTATCGGTCAGGAGACATGGCTTCCCAGAATGGAAACAGGGTGTTGCTGAAGCCAAACATGGTGAAACAGACTGAGAGGGCCAAAGGAATTGTGTGCCTACTGTCTTTTAGTAGAACATGAGGATGGGGGGTTGTTACAGTTCAACAAGAAAATCAGGTTAAGTCTCAAGTTAGGGTTAGGGTTGGGGAGATGTGGCTTCCCAGGTTGGAAACGGGTCCTTGGTGAAGCTTAACTTGCTGAATCAGACTGAGTGGGGCATCAAGATGGCTTCCATCCTGACATTTGGTCCCCTATGTGGACGGCAGTATGTTTCAGTCCAAAAACGAAAATTAGGGTTAAGACCCAAGTTAGGGTTATCGGTCAGGAGTCATGGCTTCCCAGAATGGAAACAGGGTGTTGCTGAAGCCAAGCATGGTGAAACAGACTGAGAGGGCCAACGGAATTGTGTGTCGACTGTCTTTTAGTACAACATGAGGATGGGGGTTTGTTACATTTCAACAAGAAAATCAGGTTAAGTCTCAAGGTTGGGTTGGATTGGGGAGATGTGGCTTCCCAGGTTGGAAATGGGTCCTTTGTGAAGCCTAGCTTGCTGAATCAGACTGAGTGGGGCATCAAGATGTCTTCCATACTTACATTTGGTACACTCTGTGGACCGCAGTATGTTTCAGTCCAAAAAGGAAATGAGGGTTGATACTCAAATTAGGGTTAGGGTTGGGGAGACTTGGCTTCCCAGGATGTAACCAGGGTTTTGGTGAAGCCTAGATTGGTAAAACAGACTGAGTAGGCCAACCGGAGTATAACATACTGCCAGTTAGTACACCATGTGGACAGGGAAATGTTTCAGTCCAAAGAGAAAATTAGGGTTAAGACCCAAGTTAGGGTTAGCTGTCAGGAGACATGGCTTCCCAGAATGGAAACAGGGTGTTGCTGAAGCCAAGCATGGTGAAACAGACTGAGAGGGCCAAAGGAATTGTGTGCCTACTGTCTTTTAGTAGAACATGAGGATGGGAGGTTGTTACATTTGCACAAGAATATCAGGTTAAGTCTCAAGTTAGGGTTAGGGTTGGGGAGATGTGGCTTCCCAGGTTGGAAACGGGTCCTTGGTGAAGCCTAACTTGCTGAATCAGACTGAGTGGGGCATCAAGATGTCTTCCATACTGACATTTGGTACACTCTGTGGACGGAGGTATGTTTCAGTCCCAAAAGGAAATGAGGCCTGAGACTCAAATTAGGGTTAGGGCTGGGGAGACTTGGCTTCCCAGGATGTAACCAGGGTTTTGGCGAAGCCTAGATTGGTAAAACAGACTGAGTAGGCCATCCGGAGTATAACATACTGCCAGTTAGTACACCATGTGGACAGGGAAATGTTTCAGTCGAAAGAAAAAATTAGGGTGAAGACCCAAGTTAGGGTTAGCGGTCAGGAGACATGGCTTCCCAGAATGGAAACAGGGTGTTGCTGAAGCCAAACCTGGTGAAACAGACTGAGAGGGCCAAAGGAATTGTGTGCCTACTGTCTTTTAGTAGAACATGAGGATGGGGGGGTTGTTACATTTGCACAAGAAAATCAGGTTAAGTCTCAAGTTAGGGTTAGAGTTGGGGAGATGTGGCTTCCCAGGTTGGAAACGGGTCCTTGGTGAAGCCTAACTTGCTGAATCAGACTGAGTGGGGCATCAAGATGTCTTCCATACTTACATTTGTTCCCCTATGTGGATGGCAGTATGTTTCAGTCCAAAAACGAAATGCGGGTTGATACTCAAATTAGGGTTAGGGTTGGGGAGACTTGGCTTCCCAGGATGTAACCAGGGTTTTGGCGAAGCCTAGATTGGTAAAACAGACTGAGTAGGCCATCCGGAGTATAACATACTGCCAGTTAGTACACCATGTGGACAGGGAAATGTTTCAGTCCAAAGAGAAAATTAGGGTTAAGACCCAAGTTAGGGTTAGCTGTCAGGAGACATGGCTTCCCAGAATGGAAACAGGGTGTTGCTGAAGCCAAGCATGGTGAAACAGACTGAGAGGGCCAAAGGAATTGTGTGCCTACTGTCTTTTAGTACAACAAGAGGATGTGGGTTGTTACATTTCAACAAGAAAATCAGGTTAAGTCTCAAGTTTGGGTTGGGTTGGGGAGATGTGGCTTCCCTCGTTGGAATCGGGTCCTTGGTGAAGCCCAGCTTGCTGAATCAGACTGAGTGGGACATCAAGATGTCTTCCATACTGACATTTGGTACACTCTGTGGACGGAGGTATGTTTCAGTCGCAAAAGGAAATGAGGCCTGAGACTCAAAGTAGGGTTAGGGTTGGGGAGACTTGGCTTCCCAGGATGTAACCAGGGTTTTGGTGAAGCCTAGACTGGTAAAACAGACTGAGTAGGCATTCAGGAGTATAACATACTGCCAGTTAGTACACCATGTGGACAGGGAAATGTTTCATTCCAAAGAGAAAATTAGGGTTAAGACCCAAGTGAGGGTTATCGGTCAGGAGACATGGCTTCCCAGAATGGAAACAGGGTGTTGCTGAAGCCAAACATGGTGAAACAGACTGAGAGGGCCAAAGGAATTGTGTGCCTACTGTCTTTTAGTACAACATGAGGATGGGGGGTTGTTACAGTTCAACAAGAAAATCAGGTTAAGTCTCAAGTTAGGGTTAGGGTTGGGGAGATGTGGCTTCCCAGGTTGGAAACGGGTCCTTGGTGAAGCTTAACTTGCTGAATCAGACTGAGTGGGGCATCAAGATGGCTTCCATCCTGACATTTGGTCCCCTATGTGGACGGCAGTATGTTTCAGTCCAAAAACGAAAATTAGGGTTAAGACCCAAGTTAGGGTTATCGGTCAGGAGTCATGGCTTCCCAGAATGGAAACAGGGTGTTGCTGAAGCCAAGCATGGTGAAACAGACTGAGAGGGCCAACGGAATTGTGTGTCGACTGTCTTTTAGTACAACATGAGGATGGGGGTTTGTTACATTTCAAACGGAAAATCAGGTTAAGTCTCAAGGTTGGGTTGGATTGGGGAGATGTGGCTTCCCAGGTTGGAAATGGGTCCTTGGTGAAGCTCAACTTGCTGAATCAGACTGAGTGGGGCATCAAGATGGCTTCCATACTGACATTTGGTGCACTCTGTGGACGGCAGTATGTTTCAGTCCAAAAAGGAAATGAGGGTTGAGACTCAAATTAGGGTTAGGGTTGGGGAGACTTGTCTTCCCAGGATGTAACCAGGGTTTTGGCGAAGTCTAGATTGGTAAAACAGACGGAGTAGGCCAACCGGAGTATAACATACTGCCAGTTAGTACACAATGTGGAGAGGGAAATGTTTCATTCCAAAGAGAAAATTAGGGTTAAGACCCAAGTTAGGGTTAGCAGTCAGGAGACATGGCTTTCCAGAATGGAAACAGGGTGTTGCTGAAGCCAAGCATGGTGAAACAGACTGAGAGGGCAAAAGGAATTGTGTGCCTACTGTCTTTTAGTAGAACATGAGGATGGGGGGTTGTTACATTTGCACAAGAAAATCAGGTTAAGTCTCAAGTTAGGGTTAGGGTTGGGGAGATGTGGCTTCCCAGGTTGGAAACGGGTCCTTGGTGAAGCCTAGCTTGCTGAATCAGACTGAGTGGGACATCAAGATGTCTTCCATACTTACATTTGGTACACTCTGTGGACGGCAGTATGTTTCAGTCCAAAAAGGAAATGAGGGTTGAGACTCAAATTAGGGTTAGGGTTGGGGAGACTTGGCTTCCCAGGATGTAACCAGGGTTTTGGCGAAGCCTAGATTGGTAAAACAGACTGAGTAGGCCATCCGGAGTATAACATACTGCCAGTTAGTACACCATGTGGACAGGGAAATGTTTCAGTCCAAAGAGAAAATTAGGGTTCAGACCCAAGTTAGGGTTAGCTGTCGGGAGACATGGCTTCCCAGAATGGAAACAGGGTGTTGCTGAAGCCAAGCATGGTGAAACAGACTGAGAGGGCCAAAGGAATTGTGTGCCTACTGTCTTTTAGTAGAACATGAGGATGGGAGGTTGTTACATTTGCACAAGAATATCAGGTTAAGTCTCAAGTTAGGGTTAGGGTTGGGGAGATGTGGCTTCCCAGGTTGGAAACGGGTCCTTGGTGAAGCTTAACTTCCTGTATCAGACTGAGTGGGCCATCAAGATGTCTTCCATACTTACATTTGGCACACTCTGTGGACCGCAGTATGTTTCAGTCCAAAAAGGAAATAGGGTTGAGACTCAAATTAGGGTTAGGGTTGGGGAGACTTGGCTTCCCAGGATGTAACCAGGGTTTTGGCGAAGCCTAGATTGGTAAAACAGACTGAGTAGGCCTTCCGGAGTATAACATACTGCCAGTTAGTACACCATGTGGACAGGGAAATGTTTCAGTCCAAAGAAAAAATTAGGGTTAAGAAAAATTTAGGGTTATCGGTCAGGAGACATGCCTTCCCAGAATGGAAACAGGGTGTTGCTGAAGCCAAGCATGGTGAAACAGACTGAGAGGGCAAACGGAATTGTGTGCCTACTGTCTTTTAGTACAACATGAGGATGGGGGGTTGTTACATTTGCACAAGAAAATCAGGTTAAGTCTCAAGTTAGGGTTAGGGTTGGGGAGATGTGGCTTCCCAGGTTGGAAATGGGTCCTTGGTGAAGCTCAACTTGCTGAATCAGACTGAGTGGGGCATCAAGATGGCTTCCATACTGACATTTGGTGCACTCTGTGGACGGCAGTATGTTTCAGTCCAAAAAGGAAATGAGGGTTGAGACTCAAATTAGGGTTAGGGTTGGGGAGACTTGGCTTGCCAGGATGTAACCAGGGTTTTGGCGAAGTCTAGTTTGGTAAAACAGACGGAAGGCCAACCGGAGTATAACATACTGCCAGTTAGTACACAATGTGGACAGGGAAATGTTTCATTCCAAAGAGAAAATTAGGGTTAAGACCCAAGTTAGGGTTAGCTGTCAGGAGACATGGCTTCCCAGAATGGAAACAGGGTGTTGCTGAAGCCAAGCATGGTGAAACAGACTGAGAGGGCCAAAGGAATTGTGTGCCTACTGTCTTTTAGTACAACATGAGGATGGGGGGTTGTTACAGTTCAACAAGAAAATCAGGTTAAGTCTCAAGTTAGGGTTAGGGTTGGGGAGATGTGGCTTCCCAGGTTGGAAACGGGTCCTTGGTGAAGCTTAACTTGCTGAATCAGACTGAGTGGGGCATCAAGATGGCTTCCATACTGACATTTGGTACACTCTGTGGACGGCAGTATGTTTCAGTCCAAAAACGAAAATTAGGGTTAAGACCCAAGTTAGGGTTATCGGTCAGGAGTCATGGCTTCCCAGAATGGAAACAGGGTGTTGCTGAAGCCAAGCATGGTGAAACAGACTGAGAGGGCCAACGGAATTGTGTGTCGACTGTCTTTTAGTACAACATGAGGATGGGGGTTTGTTACATTTGCACAAGAAAATCAGGTTAAGTCTCAAGTTTGGTTTGGGTTGGGGAGATGTGGCTTCCCTGGTTGGAATCGGGTCCTTGGTGAAGCCCAGCTTGCTGAATCAGACTGAGTGGGACATCAAGATGGCTTCCATACTGACATTTGGTACACTCTGTGGACGGAGGTATGTTTCAGTCCAAAAAGGAAATGAGGCCTGAGACTCAAATTAGGGTTAGGGTTGGGGAGACTTGGCTTCCCAGGATGTAACCAGGGTTTTCGCGAAGCCTAGATTGGTAAAACAGACCGAGTAGGCCAACCGGAGTATAACATACTGCCAGTTAGTACACCATGTGGACAGGGAAATGTTTCAGTCCAAAGACAAAATTAGGGTTAAGACCCAAGTTAGTGTTATCGGTCAGGAGTCATGGCTTCCCAGAATGGAAACAGGGTGTTGCTGAAGCCAAGCATGGTGAAACAGACTGAGAGGGCCAACGGAATTGTGTGCCTACTGTCTTTTAGTAGAACATGAGGATGGGGGTTTGTTACATTTGCACAAGAAACTCAGGTTAAGTCTCAAGTTTGGTTTGGGTTGGGGAGATGTGGCTTCCCTCGTTGGAATCGGGTCCTTGATGAAGCCCAGCTTGCTGAATCAGACTGAGTGGGACATCAAGATATCTTCCATACTGACATTTGGTACACTCTGTGGACGGAGGTATGTTTCAGTCCCAAAAGGAAATGAGGCCTGAGACTCAAATTAGGGTTAGGGCTGGGGAGACTTGGCTTCCCAGGATGTAACCAGGGTTTTGGCGAAGCCTAGATTGGTAAAACAGACTGAGTAGGCCATCCGGAGTATAACATACTGCCAGTTAGTACACCATGTGGACAGGGAAATGTTTCAGTCGAAAGAAAAAATTAGGGTGAAGACCCAAGTTAGGGTTAGCGGTCAGGAGACATGGCTTCCCAGAATGGAAACAGGGTGTTGCTGAAGCCAAACATGGTGAAACAGACTGAGAGGGCCAAAGGAATTGTGTGCCGACTGTCTCTTAGTACAACATGAGGATGGGGGTTTGTTACATTTCAACAAGAAAATCAGGTTAAGTCTCAAGGTTGGGTTGGGTTGGGGAGATGTGGCTTCCCTGGTTGGAATCGGGTCCTTGGTGAAGCCCAGCTTGCTGAATCAGACTGAGTGGGACATCAAGATGTCTTCCATACTGACATTTGGTACACTCTGTGGACGGAGGTCTGTTTCAGTCCCAAAAGGAAATTAGGCCTGAGACTCAAATTAGGGTTAGGGTTGGGGAGACTTGGCTTCCCAGGATGTAACCAGGGTTTTGGCGAAGCCTAGATTGGTAAAACAGACTGAGTAGGCCATCCGGAGTATAACATACTGCCAGTTAGTACACCATGTGGACAGGGAAATGTTTCATTCCAAAGAGAAAATTAGGGTTAAGACCCAAGTTAGGGTTAGCTGTCAGGAGACATGGCTTCCCAGAATGGAAACAGGGTGTTGCTGAAGCCAAGCATGGTGAAACAGACTGAGAGGGCCAAAGGAATTGTGTGCCTACTGTCTTTTAGTACAACATGAGGATGGGGGGTTGTTACAGTTCAACAAGAAAATCAGGTTAAGTCTCAAGTTAGGGTTAGGGTTGGGGAGATGTGGCTTCCCAGGTTGAAACGGGTCCTTGGTGAAGCTTAACTTGCTGAATCAGACTGAGTGGGGCATCAAGATGGCTTCCATACTGACATTTGGTACACTCTGTGGACGGCAGTATGTTTCAGTCCAAAAACGAAAATTAGGGTTAAGACCCAAGTTAGGGTTATCGGTCAGGAGTCATGGCTTCCCAGAATGGAAACAGGGTGTTGCTGAAGCCAAGCATGGTGAAACAGACTGAGAGGGCCAACGGAATTGTGTGTCGACTGTCTTTTAGTACAACATGAGGATGGGGGTTTGTTACATTTCAACAAGAAAATCAGGTTAAGTCTCAAGGTTGGGTTGGATTGGGGAGATGTGGCTTCCCAGGTTGGAAATGGGTCCTTTGTGAAGCCTAGCTTGCTGAATCAGACTGAGTGGGGCATCAAGATGTCTTCCATACTTACATTTGGTACACTCTGTGGACCGCAGTATGTTTCAGTCCAAAAAGGAAATGAGGGTTGATACTCAAATTAGGGTTAGGGTTGGGGAGACTTGGCTTCCCAGGATGTAACCAGGGCTTTGGTGAAGCCTAGATTGGTAAAACAGACTGAGTAGGCCAACCGGAGTATAACATACTGCCAGTTAGTACACCATGTGGACAGGGAAATGTTTCAGTCCAAAGAGAAAATTAGGGTTAAGGCCCAAGTGAGGGTTAGCGGTCAGGAGACATGGCTTCCCAGAATGGAAACAGGGTGTTGCTGAAGCCAAGCATGGTGAAACAGACTGAGAGGGCCAAAGGAATTGTGTGCCTACTGTCTTTTAGTAGAACATGAGGATGGGAGGTTGTTACATTTGCACAAGAATATCAGGTTAAGTCTCAAGTTAGGGTTAGGGTTGGGGAGATGTGGCTTCCCAGGTTGGAAACGGGTCCTTGGTGAAGCCTAACTTGCTGAATCAGACTGAGTGGGGCATCAAGATGTCTTCCATACTGACATTTGGTACACTCTGTGGACGGCGGTTTGTTTCAGTCACAAAAGGAAATGAGGGTTGAGACTCAAATTAGGGTTAGGGTTGGGGAGACTTGGCTTCCCAGGATGTAACCAGGGTTTTCGCGAAGCCTAGATTGGTAAAACAGACCGAGTAGGCCAACCGGAGTATAACATACTGCCAGTTAGTACACCATGTGGACAGGGAAATGTTTCAGTCCAAAGACAAAATTAGGGTTAAGACCCAAGTTAGTGTTATCGGTCAGGAGTCATGGCTTCCCAGAATGGAAACAGGGTGTTGCTGAAGCCAAGCATGGTGAAACAGACTGAGAGGGCCAACGGAATTGTGTGCCTACTGTCTTTTAGTAGAACATGAGGATGGGGGTTTGTTACATTTGCACAAGAAAATCAGGTTAAGTCTCAAGTTTGGTTTGGGTTGGGGAGATGTGGCTTCCCTGGTTGGAATCGGGTCCTTGGTGAAGCCCAGCTTGCTGAATCAGACTGAGTGGGACATCAAGATGTCTTCCATACTGACATTTGGCACACTCTGTGGACGGAGGTATGTTTCAGTCCCAAAAGGAAATGAGGCCTGAGACTCAAATTAGGGTTAGGGCTGGGGAGACTTGGCTTCCCAGGATGTAACCAGGGTTTTGGCGAAGCCTAGATTGGTAAAACAGACTGAGTAGGCCATCCGGAGTATAACATACTGCCAGTTAGTACACCATGTGGACAGGGAAATGTTTCAGTCGAAAGAAAAAATTAGGGTGAAGACCCAAGTTAGGGTTAGCGGTCAGGAGACATGGCTTCCCAGAATGGAAACAGGGTGTTGCTGAAGCCAAACATGGTGAAACAGACTGAGAGGGCCAAAGGAATTGTGTGCCTACTGTCTTTTAGTAGAACATGAGGATGGGGGGTTGTTACATTTGCACAAGAAAATCAGGTTAAGTCTCAAGTTAGGGTTAGGGTTGGGGAGATGTGGCTTCCCAGGTTGGAAACGGGTCCTTGGTGAAGCCTAGCTTGTTGAATCAGACTGAGTGGGACATCAAGATGTCTTCCATACTTACATTTGGTACACTCTGTGGACGGCAGTATGTTTCAGTCCAAAAAGGAAATGAGGGTTGAGACTCAAATTTGGGTTAGGGCTGGGGAGACTTGGCTTCCCAGGATGTAACCAGGGTTTTGGCGAAGCCTAGATTGGTAAAACAGACTGAGTAGGCCATCCGGAGTATAACATACTGCCAGTTAGTACACCATGTGGACAGGGAAATGTTTCAGTCCAAAGAGAAAATTAGGGTTCAGACCCAAGTTAGGGTTAGCTGTCAGGAGACATGGCTTCCCGGAATGGAAACAGGGTGTTGCTGAAGCCAAGCATGGTGAAACAGACTGAGAGGGCCAACGGAATTGTGTGCCTACTGTCTTTTAGTACAACATGAGGATGGGGGGTTGTTACAGTTCAACAAGAAAATCAGGTTAAGTCTCAAGTTAGGGTTAGGGTTGGGGAGATGTGGCTTCCCAGGTTGGAAACGGGTCCTGGGTGAAGCTTAACTTGCTGAATCAGACTGAGTGGGGCATCAAGATGGCTTCCATACTGACATTTGGTCCCCTATGTGGACGGCAGTATGTTTCAGTCCAAAAACGAAAATTAGGGTTAAGACCCAAGTTAGGGTTATCGGTCAGGAGTCATGGCTTCCCAGAATGGAAACAGGGTGTTGCTGAAGCCAAGCATGGTGAAACAGACTGAGAGGGCCAACGGAATTGTGTGTCGACTGTCTTTTAGTACAACATGAGGATGGGGGTTTGTTACATTTCAACAAGAAAATCAGGTTAAGTCTCAAGGTTGGGTTGGATTGGGGAGATGTGGCTTCCCAGGTTGGAAATGGGTCCTTGGTGAAGCTCAGCTTGCTGAATCAGACTGAGTGGGGCATCAAGATGGCTTCCATACTGACATTTGGTGCACTCTGTGGACGGCAGTATGTTTCAGTCCAAAAAGGAAATGAGGGTTGAGACTCAAATTAGGGTTAGGGTTGGGGAGACTTGTCTTCCCAGGATGTAACCAGGGTTTTGGCGAAGTCTAGATTGGTAAAACAGACGGAGTAGGCCAACCGGAGTATAACATACTGCCAGTTAGTACACAATGTGGAGAGGGAAATGTTTCATTCCAAAGAGAAAATTAGGGTTAAGACCCAAGTTAGGGTTAGCAGTCAGGAGACATGGCTTTCCAGAATGGAAACAGGGTGTTGCTGAAGCCAAGCATGGTGAAACAGACTGAGAGGACAAAAGGAATTGTGTGCCTACTGTCTTTTAGGAGAACATGAGGATGGGGGGTTGTTACATTTGCACAAGAAAATCAGGTTAAGTCTCAAGTTAGGGTTAGGGTTGGGGAGATGTTGCTTCCCAGGTTGGAAACGGGTCCTTGGTGAAGCTTAACTTGCTGAATCAGACTGAGTGGGCCATCAAGATGGCTTCCATACTGACATTTGGTACACTCTGTGGACGGCAGTATGTTTCAGTCCAAAAACGAAAATTAGGGTTAAGACCCAAGTTAGGGTTATCGGTCAGGAGTCATGGCTTCCCAGAATGGAAACAGGGTGTTGCTGAAGCCAAGCATGGTGAAACAGACTGAGAGGGCCAACGGAATTGTGTGCCGACTGTCTCTTAGTACAACATGAGGATGGGGGTTTGTTACATTTCAACAAGAAAATCAGGTTAAGTCTCAAGGTTGGGTTGGGTTGGGGAGATGTGGCTTCCCTGGTTGGAATCGGGTCCTTGGTGAAGCCCAGCTTGCTGAATCAGACTGAGTGGGACATCAAGATGTCTTCCATACTGACATTTGGTACACTCTGTGGACGGAGGTCTGTTTCAGTCCCAAAAGGAAATTAGGCCTGAGACTCAAATTAGGGTTAGGGTTGGGGAGACTTGGCTTCCCAGGATGTAACCAGGGTTTTGGCGAAGCCTAGATTGGTAAAACAGACTGAGTAGGCCATCCGGAGTATAACATACTGCCAGTTAGTACACCATGTGGACAGGGAAATGTTTCATTCCAAAGAGAAAATTAGGGTTAAGACCCAAGTTAGGGTTAGCTGTCAGGAGACATGGCTTCCCAGAATGGAAACAGGGTGTTGCTGAAGCCAAGCATGGTGAAACAGACTGAGAGGGCCAAAGGAATTGTGTGCCTACTGTCTTTTAGTACAACATGAGGATGGGGGGTTGTTACAGTTCAACAAGAAAATCAGGTTAAGTCTCAAGTTAGGGTTAGGGTTGGGGAGATGTGGCTTCCCAGGTTGGAAACGGGTCCTTGGTGAAGCTTAACTTGCTGAATCAGACTGAGTGGGGCATCAAGATGGCTTCCATACTGACATTTGGTACACTCTGTGGACGGCAGTATGTTTCAGTCCAAAAACAAAAATTAGGGTTAAGACCCAAGTTAGGGTTATCGGTCAGGAGTCATGGCTTCCCAGAATGGAAACAGGGTGTTGCTGAAGCCAAGCATGGTGAAACAGACTGAGAGGGCCAACGGAATTGTGTGTCGACTGTCTTTTAGTACAACATGAGGATGGGGGTTTGTTACATTTCAACAAGAAAATCAGGTTAAGTCTCAAGGTTGGGTTGGATTGGGGAGATGTGGCTTCCCAGGTTGGAAATGGGTCCTTTGTGAAGCCTAGCTTGCTGAATCAGACTGAGTGGGGCATCAAGATGTCTTCCATACTTACATTTGGTACACTCTGTGGACCGCAGTATGTTTCAGTCCAAAAAGGAAATGAGGGTTGATACTCAAATTAGGGTTAGGGTTGGGGAGACTTGGCTTCCCAGGATGTAACCAGGGTTTTGGTGAAGCCTAGATTGGTAAAACAGACTGAGTAGGCCAACCGGAGTATAACATACTGCCAGTTAGTACACCATGTGGACAGGGAAATGTTTCAGTCCAAAGAGAAAATTAGGGTTAAGACCCAAGTTAGGGTTAGCTGTCAGGAGACATGGCTTCCCAGAATGGAAACAGGGTGTTGCTGAAGCCAAGCATGGTGAAACAGACTGAGAGGGCCAAAGGAATTGTGTGCCTACTGTCTTTTATTAGAACATGAGGATGGGAGGTTGTTACATTTGCACAAGAATATCAGGTTAAGTCTCAAGTTAGGGTTAGGGTTGGGGAGATGTGGCTTCCCAGGTTGGAAACGGGTCCTTGGTGAAGCCTAACTTGCTGAATCAGACTGAGTGGGGCATCAAGATGTCTTCCATACTGACATTTGGTACACTCTGTGGACGGCGGTTTGTTTCAGTCCCAAAAGGAAATGAGGGTTGAGACTCAAATTAGGGTTAGGGTTGGGGAGACTTGGCTTCCCAGGATGTAACCAGGGTTTTGGCGAAGCCTAGATTGGTAAAACAGACCGAGTAGGCCAACCGGAGTATAACATACTGCCAGTTAGTACACCATGTGGACAGGGAAATGTTTCAGTCCAAAGAGAAAATTAGGGTTAAGACCCAAGTTAGGGTTATCGGTCAGGAGTCATGGCTTCCCAGAATGGAAACAGGGTGTTGCTGAAGCCAAGCATGGTGAAACAGACTGAGAGGGCCAACGGAATTGTGTGTCGACTGTCTTTTAGTACAACATGAGGATGGGGGTTTGTTACATTTCAACAAGAAAATCAGGTTAAGTCTCAAGTTTGGTTTGGGTTGGGGAGATGTGGCTTCCCTGGTTGGAATCGGGTCCTTGGTGAAGCCCAGCTTGCTGAATCAGACTGAGTGGGACATCAAGATGTCTTCCATACTGACATTTGGTACACTCTGTGGACGGAGGTATGTTTCAGTCCCAAAAGGAAATGAGGCCTGAGACTCAAATTAGGGTTAGGGCTGGGGAGACTTGGCTTCCCAGGATGTAACCAGGGTTTTGGCGAAGCCTAGATTGGTAAAACAGACTGAGTAGGCCATCCGGAGTATAACATACTGCCAGTTAGTACACCATGTGGACAGGGAAATGTTTCAGTCGAAAGAAAAAATTAGGGTGAAGACCCAAGTTAGGGTTAGCGGTCAGGAGACATGGCTTCCCAGAATGGAAACAGGGTGTTGCTGAAGCCAAACATGGTGAAACAGACTGAGAGGGCCAAAGGAATTGTGTGCCTACTGTCTTTTAGTAGAACATGAGGATGGGGGGGTTGTTACATTTGCACAAGAAAATCAGGTTAAGTCTCAAGTTAGGGTTAGAGTTGGGGAGATGTGGCTTCCCAGGTTGGAAACGGGTCCTTGGTGAAGCCTAACTTGCTGAATCAGACTGAGTGGGGCATCAAGATGTCTTCCATACTTACATTTGTTCCCCTATGTGGATGGCAGTATGTTTCAGTCCAAAAACGAAATGCGGGTTGATACTCAAATTAGGGATAGGGTTGGGGAGACTTGGCTTCCCAGGATGTAACCAGGGTTTTGGCGAAGCCTAGATTGGTAAAACAGACCGAGTAGGCCAACCGGAGTATAACATACTGCCAGTTAGTACACCATGTGGACAGGGAAATGTTTCAGTCCAAAGAGAAAATTAGGGTTAAGACCCAAGTTAGGGTTATCGGTCAGGAGTCATGGCTTCCCAGAATGGAAACAGGGTGTTGCTGAAGCCAAGCATGGTGAAACAGACTGAGAGGGCCAACGGAATTGTGTGCCTACTGTCTTTTAGTAGAACATGAGGATGGGGGTTTGTTACATTTGCACAAGAAAATCAGGTTAAGTCTCAAGTTTGGTTTGGGTTGGGGAGATGTGGCTTCCCTGGTTGGAATCGGGTCCTTGGTGAAGCCCAGCTTGCTGAATCAGACTGAGTGGGACATCAAGATGTCTTCCATACTGACATTTGGTACACTCTGTGGACGGAGGTATGTTTCAGTCCCAAAAGGAAATGAGGCCTGAGACTCAAATTAGGGTTAGGGCTGGGGAGACTTGGCTTCCCAGGATGTAACCAGGGTTTTGGCGAAGCCTAGATTGGTAAAACAGACTGAGTAGGCATTCAGGAGTATAACATACTGCCAGTTAGTACACCATGTGGACAGGGAAATGTTTCAGTCGAAAGAAAAAATTAGGGTGAAGACCCAAGTTAGGGTTAGCGGTCAGGAGACATGGCTTCCCAGAATGGAAACAGGGTGTTGCTGAAGCCAAGCATGGTGAAACAGACTGAGAGGGCCAACGGAATTGTGTGCCTACTGTCTTTTAGTACAACATGAGGATGGGGGTTTGTTACATTTGCACAAGAAAATCTTGTTAAGTCTCAAGTTAGGGTTGGGTTGGGGAGATGTGGCTTCCCAGGTTGGAAACGGGTCCTTGGTGAAGCTTAACTTGCTGAATCAGACTGAGTGGGGTATCAAGGTGTCTTCCATACTTACATTTGGTACACTCTGTGGACCGCAGTATGTTTCAGTCGCAAAAGGAAATGAGGCCTGAGACTCAAAGTAGGGTTAGGGTTGGGGAGACTTGGCTTCCCAGGATGTAACCAGGGTTTTGGCGAAGCCTAGATTGGTAAAACAGACTGAGTAGGCCTTCCGGAGTATAACATACTGCCAGTTAGTACACCATGTGGACAGGGAAATGTTTCATTCCAAAGAGAAAATTAGGGTTAAGACCCAAGTTAGGGTTAGCTGTCAGGAGACATGGCTTCCCAGAATGGAAACAGGGTGTTGCTGAAGCCAAGCATGGTGAAACAGACTGAGAGGGCCAAAGGAATTGTGTGCCTACTGTCTTTTAGTACAACATGAGGATGGGGGGTTGTTACAGTTCAACAAGAAAATCAGGTTAAGTCTCAAGTTAGGGTTAGGGTTGGGGAGATGTGGCTTCCCAGGTTGAAACGGGTCCTTGGTGAAGCTTAACTTGCTGAATCAGACTGAGTGGGGCATCAAGATGGCTTCCATACTGACATTTGGTACACTCTGTGGACGGCAGTATGTTTCAGTCCAAAAACGAA
The DNA here is from genome assembly GCF_057233095.1 of Heloderma suspectum. NCBI lineage: Eukaryota > Metazoa > Chordata > Lepidosauria > Squamata > Helodermatidae > Heloderma > Heloderma suspectum. The sequence goes on from NC_139461.1 coordinate 151,100,877, forward strand.
AATTAGGGTTAAGACCCAAGTTAGGGTTATCGGTCAGGAGTCATGGCTTCCCAGAATGGAAACAGGGTGTTGCTGAAGCCAAGCATGGTGAAACAGACTGAGAGGGCCAACGGAATTGTGTGTCGACTGTCTTTTAGTACAACATGAGGATGGGGGTTTGTTACATTTCAACAAGAAAATCAGGTTAAGTCTCAAGGTTGGGTTGGATTGGGGAGATGTGGCTTCCCAGGTTGGAAATGGGTCCTTTGTGAAGCCTAGCTTGCTGAATCAGACTGAGTGGGGCATCAAGATGTCTTCCATACTTACATTTGGTACACTCTGTGGACCGCAGTATGTTTCAGTCCAAAAAGGAAATGAGGGTTGATACTCAAATTAGGGTTAGGGTTGGGGAGACTTGGCTTCCCAGGATGTAACCAGGGCTTTGGTGAAGCCTAGATTGGTAAAACAGACTGAGTAGGCCAACCGGAGTATAACATACTGCCAGTTAGTACACCATGTGGACAGGGAAATGTTTCAGTCCAAAGAGAAAATTAGGGTTAAGACCCAAGTGAGGGTTAGCGGTCAGGAGACATGGCTTCCCAGAATGGAAACAGGGTGTTGCTGAAGCCAAGCATGGTGAAACAGACTGAGAGGGCCAAAGGAATTGTGTGCCTACTGTCTTTTAGTAGAACATGAGGATGGGAGGTTGTTACATTTGCACAAGAATATCAGGTTAAGTCTCAAGTTAGGGTTAGGGTTGGGGAGATGTGGCTTCCCAGGTTGGAAACGGGTCCTTGGTGAAGCCTAACTTGCTGAATCAGACTGAGTGGGGCATCAAGATGTCTTCCATACTGACATTTGGTACACTCTGTGGACGGCGGTTTGTTTCAGTCACAAAAGGAAATGAGGGTTGAGACTCAAATTAGGGTTAGGGTTGGGGAGACTTGGCTTCCCAGGATGTAACCAGGGTTTTCGCGAAGCCTAGATTGGTAAAACAGACCGAGTAGGCCAACCGGAGTATAACATACTGCCAGTTAGTACACCATGTGGACAGGGAAATGTTTCAGTCCAAAGACAAAATTAGGGTTAAGACCCAAGTTAGTGTTATCGGTCAGGAGTCATGGCTTCCCAGAATGGAAACAGGGTGTTGCTGAAGCCAAGCATGGTGAAACAGACTGAGAGGGCCAACGGAATTGTGTGCCTACTGTCTTTTAGTAGAACATGAGGATGGGGGTTTGTTACATTTGCACAAGAAAATCAGGTTAAGTCTCAAGTTTGGTTTGGGTTGGGGAGATGTGGCTTCCCTGGTTGGAATCGGGTCCTTGGTGAAGCCCAGCTTGCTGAATCAGACTGAGTGGGACATCAAGATGTCTTCCATACTGACATTTGGCACACTCTGTGGACGGAGGTATGTTTCAGTCCCAAAAGGAAATGAGGCCTGAGACTCAAATTAGGGTTAGGGCTGGGGAGACTTGGCTTCCCAGGATGTAACCAGGGTTTTGGCGAAGCCTAGATTGGTAAAACAGACTGAGTAGGCCATCCGGAGTATAACATACTGCCAGTTAGTACACCATGTGGACAGGGAAATGTTTCAGTCGAAAGAAAAAATTAGGGTGAAGACCCAAGTTAGGGTTAGCGGTCAGGAGACATGGCTTCCCAGAATGGAAACAGGGTGTTGCTGAAGCCAAACATGGTGAAACAGACTGAGAGGGCCAAAGGAATTGTGTGCCTACTGTCTTTTAGTAGAACATGAGGATGGGGGGTTGTTACATTTGCACAAGAAAATCAGGTTAAGTCTCAAGTTAGGGTTAGGGTTGGGGAGATGTGGCTTCCCAGGTTGGAAACGGGTCCTTGGTGAAGCCTAGCTTGTTGAATCAGACTGAGTGGGACATCAAGATGTCTTCCATACTTACATTTGGTACACTCTGTGGACGGCAGTATGTTTCAGTCCAAAAAGGAAATGAGGGTTGAGACTCAAATTTGGGTTAGGGCTGGGGAGACTTGGCTTCCCAGGATGTAACCAGGGTTTTGGCGAAGCCTAGATTGGTAAAACAGACTGAGTAGGCCATCCGGAGTATAACATACTGCCAGTTAGTACACCATGTGGACAGGGAAATGTTTCAGTCCAAAGAGAAAATTAGGGTTCAGACCCAAGTTAGGGTTAGCTGTCAGGAGACATGGCTTCCCGGAATGGAAACAGGGTGTTGCTGAAGCCAAGCATGGTGAAACAGACTGAGAGGGCCAACGGAATTGTGTGCCTACTGTCTTTTAGTACAACATGAGGATGGGGGGTTGTTACAGTTCAACAAGAAAATCAGGTTAAGTCTCAAGTTAGGGTTAGGGTTGGGGAGATGTGGCTTCCCAGGTTGGAAACGGGTCCTGGGTGAAGCTTAACTTGCTGAATCAGACTGAGTGGGGCATCAAGATGGCTTCCATACTGACATTTGGTCCCCTATGTGGACGGCAGTATGTTTCAGTCCAAAAACGAAAATTAGGGTTAAGACCCAAGTTAGGGTTATCGGTCAGGAGTCATGGCTTCCCAGAATGGAAACAGGGTGTTGCTGAAGCCAAGCATGGTGAAACAGACTGAGAGGGCCAACGGAATTGTGTGTCGACTGTCTTTTAGTACAACATGAGGATGGGGGTTTGTTACATTTCAACAAGAAAATCAGGTTAAGTCTCAAGGTTGGGTTGGATTGGGGAGATGTGGCTTCCCAGGTTGGAAATGGGTCCTTGGTGAAGCTCAGCTTGCTGAATCAGACTGAGTGGGGCATCAAGATGGCTTCCATACTGACATTTGGTGCACTCTGTGGACGGCAGTATGTTTCAGTCCAAAAAGGAAATGAGGGTTGAGACTCAAATTAGGGTTAGGGTTGGGGAGACTTGTCTTCCCAGGATGTAACCAGGGTTTTGGCGAAGTCTAGATTGGTAAAACAGACGGAGTAGGCCAACCGGAGTATAACATACTGCCAGTTAGTACACAATGTGGAGAGGGAAATGTTTCATTCCAAAGAGAAAATTAGGGTTAAGACCCAAGTTAGGGTTAGCAGTCAGGAGACATGGCTTTCCAGAATGGAAACAGGGTGTTGCTGAGGCCAAGCATGGTGAAACAGACTGAGAGGACAAAAGGAATTGTGTGCCTACTGTCTTTTAGGAGAACATGAGGATGGGGGGTTGTTACATTTGCACAAGAAAATCAGGTTAAGTCTCAAGTTAGGGTTAGGGTTGGGGAGATGTTGCTTCCCAGGTTGGAAACGGGTCCTTGGTGAAGCTTAACTTGCTGAATCAGACTGAGTGGGCCATCAAGATGGCTTCCATACTGACATTTGGTACACTCTGTGGACGGCAGTATGTTTCAGTCCAAAAACGAAAATTAGGGTTAAGACCCAAGTTAGGGTTATCGGTCAGGAGTCATGGCTTCCCAGAATGGAAACAGGGTGTTGCTGAAGCCAAGCATGGTGAAACAGACTGAGAGGGCCAACGGAATTGTGTGCCGACTGTCTCTTAGTACAACATGAGGATGGGGGTTTGTTACATTTCAACAAGAAAATCAGGTTAAGTCTCAAGGTTGGGTTGGGTTGGGGAGATGTGGCTTCCCTGGTTGGAATCGGGTCCTTGGTGAAGCCCAGCTTGCTGAATCAGACTGAGTGGGACATCAAGATGTCTTCCATACTGACATTTGGTACACTCTGTGGACGGAGGTCTGTTTCAGTCCCAAAAGGAAATTAGGCCTGAGACTCAAATTAGGGTTAGGGTTGGGGAGACTTGGCTTCCCAGGATGTAACCAGGGTTTTGGCGAAGCCTAGATTGGTAAAACAGACTGAGTAGGCCATCCGGAGTATAACATACTGCCAGTTAGTACACCATGTGGACAGGGAAATGTTTCATTCCAAAGAGAAAATTAGGGTTAAGACCCAAGTTAGGGTTAGCTGTCAGGAGACATGGCTTCCCAGAATGGAAACAGGGTGTTGCTGAAGCCAAGCATGGTGAAACAGACTGAGAGGGCCAAAGGAATTGTGTGCCTACTGTCTTTTAGTACAACATGAGGATGGGGGGTTGTTACAGTTCAACAAGAAAATCAGGTTAAGTCTCAAGTTAGGGTTAGGGTTGGGGAGATGTGGCTTCCCAGGTTGGAAACGGGTCCTTGGTGAAGCTTAACTTGCTGAATCAGACTGAGTGGGGCATCAAGATGGCTTCCATACTGACATTTGGTACACTCTGTGGACGGCAGTATGTTTCAGTCCAAAAACAAAAATTAGGGTTAAGACCCAAGTTAGGGTTATCGGTCAGGAGTCATGGCTTCCCAGAATGGAAACAGGGTGTTGCTGAAGCCAAGCATGGTGAAACAGACTGAGAGGGCCAACGGAATTGTGTGTCGACTGTCTTTTAGTACAACATGAGGATGGGGGTTTGTTACATTTCAACAAGAAAATCAGGTTAAGTCTCAAGGTTGGGTTGGATTGGGGAGATGTGGCTTCCCAGGTTGGAAATGGGTCCTTTGTGAAGCCTAGCTTGCTGAATCAGACTGAGTGGGGCATCAAGATGTCTTCCATACTTACATTTGGTACACTCTGTGGACCGCAGTATGTTTCAGTCCAAAAAGGAAATGAGGGTTGATACTCAAATTAGGGTTAGGGTTGGGGAGACTTGGCTTCCCAGGATGTAACCAGGGTTTTGGTGAAGCCTAGATTGGTAAAACAGACTGAGTAGGCCAACCGGAGTATAACATACTGCCAGTTAGTACACCATGTGGACAGGGAAATGTTTCAGTCCAAAGAGAAAATTAGGGTTAAGACCCAAGTTAGGGTTAGCTGTCAGGAGACATGGCTTCCCAGAATGGAAACAGGGTGTTGCTGAAGCCAAGCATGGTGAAACAGACTGAGAGGGCCAAAGGAATTGTGTGCCTACTGTCTTTTAGTAGAACATGAGGATGGGAGGTTGTTACATTTGCACAAGAATATCAGGTTAAGTCTCAAGTTAGGGTTAGGGTTGGGGAGATGTGGCTTCCCAGGTTGGAAACGGGTCCTTGGTGAAGCCTAACTTGCTGAATCAGACTGAGTGGGGCATCAAGATGTCTTCCATACTGACATTTGGTACACTCTGTGGACGGCGGTTTGTTTCAGTCCCAAAAGGAAATGAGGGTTGAGACTCAAATTAGGGTTAGGGTTGGGGAGACTTGGCTTCCCAGGATGTAACCAGGGTTTTGGCGAAGCCTAGATTGGTAAAACAGACCGAGTAGGCCAACCGGAGTATAACATACTGCCAGTTAGTACACCATGTGGACAGGGAAATGTTTCAGTCCAAAGAGAAAATTAGGGTTAAGACCCAAGTTAGGGTTATCGGTCAGGAGTCATGGCTTCCCAGAATGGAAACAGGGTGTTGCTGAAGCCAAGCATGGTGAAACAGACTGAGAGGGCCAACGGAATTGTGTGTCGACTGTCTTTTAGTACAACATGAGGATGGGGGTTTGTTACATTTCAACAAGAAAATCAGGTTAAGTCTCAAGTTTGGTTTGGGTTGGGGAGATGTGGCTTCCCTGGTTGGAATCGGGTCCTTGGTGAAGCCCAGCTTGCTGAATCAGACTGAGTGGGACATCAAGATGTCTTCCATACTGACATTTGGTACACTCTGTGGACGGAGGTATGTTTCAGTCCCAAAAGGAAATGAGGCCTGAGACTCAAATTAGGGTTAGGGCTGGGGAGACTTGGCTTCCCAGGATGTAACCAGGGTTTTGGCGAAGCCTAGATTGGTAAAACAGACTGAGTAGGCCATCCGGAGTATAACATACTGCCAGTTAGTACACCATGTGGACAGGGAAATGTTTCAGTCGAAAGAAAAAATTAGGGTGAAGACCCAAGTTAGGGTTAGCGGTCAGGAGACATGGCTTCCCAGAATGGAAACAGGGTGTTGCTGAAGCCAAACATGGTGAAACAGACTGAGAGGGCCAAAGGAATTGTGTGCCTACTGTCTTTTAGTAGAACATGAGGATGGGGGGGTTGTTACATTTGCACAAGAAAATCAGGTTAAGTCTCAAGTTAGGGTTAGAGTTGGGGAGATGTGGCTTCCCAGGTTGGAAACGGGTCCTTGGTGAAGCCTAACTTGCTGAATCAGACTGAGTGGGGCATCAAGATGTCTTCCATACTTACATTTGTTCCCCTATGTGGATGGCAGTATGTTTCAGTCCAAAAACGAAATGCGGGTTGATACTCAAATTAGGGATAGGGTTGGGGAGACTTGGCTTCCCAGGATGTAACCAGGGTTTTGGCGAAGCCTAGATTGGTAAAACAGACCGAGTAGGCCAACCGGAGTATAACATACTGCCAGTTAGTACACCATGTGGACAGGGAAATGTTTCAGTCCAAAGAGAAAATTAGGGTTAAGACCCAAGTTAGGGTTATCGGTCAGGAGTCATGGCTTCCCAGAATGGAAACAGGGTGTTGCTGAAGCCAAGCATGGTGAAACAGACTGAGAGGGCCAACGGAATTGTGTGCCTACTGTCTTTTAGTAGAACATGAGGATGGGGGTTTGTTACATTTGCACAAGAAAATCAGGTTAAGTCTCAAGTTTGGTTTGGGTTGGGGAGATGTGGCTTCCCTGGTTGGAATCGGGTCCTTGGTGAAGCCCAGCTTGCTGAATCAGACTGAGTGGGACATCAAGATGTCTTCCATACTGACATTTGGTACACTCTGTGGACGGAGGTATGTTTCAGTCCCAAAAGGAAATGAGGCCTGAGACTCAAATTAGGGTTAGGGCTGGGGAGACTTGGCTTCCCAGGATGTAACCAGGGTTTTGGCGAAGCCTAGATTGGTAAAACAGACTGAGTAGGCATTCAGGAGTATAACATACTGCCAGTTAGTACACCATGTGGACAGGGAAATGTTTCAGTCGAAAGAAAAAATTAGGGTGAAGACCCAAGTTAGGGTTAGCGGTCAGGAGACATGGCTTCCCAGAATGGAAACAGGGTGTTGCTGAAGCCAAGCATGGTGAAACAGACTGAGAGGGCCAACGGAATTGTGTGCCTACTGTCTTTTAGTACAACATGAGGATGGGGGTTTGTTACATTTGCACAAGAAAATCAGGTTAAGTCTCAAGTTAGGGTTGGGTTGGGGAGATGTGGCTTCCCAGGTTGGAAACGGGTCCTTGGTGAAGCTTAACTTGCTGAATCAGACTGAGTGGGGTATCAAGGTGTCTTCCATACTTACATTTGGTACACTCTGTGGACCGCAGTATGTTTCAGTCGCAAAAGGAAATGAGGCCTGAGACTCAAAGTAGGGTTAGGGTTGGGGAGACTTGGCTTCCCAGGATGTAACCAGGGTTTTGGCGAACCCTAGATTGGTAAAACAGACTGAGTAGGCCTTCCGGAGTATAACATACTGCCAGTTAGTACACCATGTGGACAGGGAAATGTTTCATTCCAAAGAGAAAATTAGGGTTAAGACCCAAGTTAGGGTTAGCTGTCAGGAGACATGGCTTCCCAGAATGGAAACAGGGTGTTGCTGAAGCCAAGCATGGTGAAACAGACTGAGAGGGCCAAAGGAATTGTGTGCCTACTGTCTTTTAGTACAACATGAGGATGGGGGGTTGTTACAGTTCAACAAGAAAATCAGGTTAAGTCTCAAGTTAGGGTTAGGGTTGGGGAGATGTGGCTTCCCAGGTTGAAACGGGTCCTTGGTGAAGCTTAACTTGCTGAATCAGACTGAGTGGGGCATCAAGATGGCTTCCATACTGACATTTGGTACACTCTGTGGACGGCAGTATGTTTCAGTCCAAAAACGAAAATTAGGGTTAAGACCCAAGTTAGGGTTATCGGTCAGGAGTCATGGCTTCCCAGAATGGAAACAGGGTGTTGCTGAAGCCAAGCATGGTGAAACAGACTGAGAGGGCCAACGGAATTGTGTGTCGACTGTCTTTTAGTACAACATGAGGATGGGGGTTTGTTACATTTCAACAAGAAAATCAGGTTAAGTCTCAAGGTTGGGTTGGATTGGGGAGATGTGGCTTCCCAGGTTGGAAATGGGTCCTTTGTGAAGCCTAGCTTGCTGAATCAGACTGAGTGGGGCATCAAGATGTCTTCCATACTTACATTTGGTACACTCTGTGGACCGCAGTATGTTTCAGTCCAAAAAGGAAATGAGGGTTGATACTCAAATTAGGGTTAGGGTTGGGGAGACTTGGCTTCCCAGGATGTAACCAGGGCTTTGGTGAAGCCTAGATTGGTAAAACAGACTGAGTAGGCCAACCGGAGTATAACATACTGCCAGTTAGTACACCATGTGGACAGGGAAATGTTTCAGTCCAAAGAGAAAATTAGGGTTAAGACCCAAGTGAGGGTTAGCGGTCAGGAGACATGGCTTCCCAGAATGGAAACAGGGTGTTGCTGAAGCCAAGCATGGTGAAACAGACTGAGAGGGCCAAAGGAATTGTGTGCCTACTGTCTTTTAGTAGAACATGAGGATGGGAGGTTGTTACATTTGCACAAGAATATCAGGTTAAGTCTCAAGTTAGGGTTAGGGTTGGGGAGATGTGGCTTCCCAGGTTGGAAACGGGTCCTTGGTGAAGCCTAACTTGCTGAATCAGACTGAGTGGGGCATCAAGATGTCTTCCATACTGACATTTGGTACACTCTGTGGACGGCGGTTTGTTTCAGTCACAAAAGGAAATGAGGGTTGAGACTCAAATTAGGGTTAGGGTTGGGGAGACTTGGCTTCCCAGGATGTAACCAGGGTTTTCGCGAAGCCTAGATTGGTAAAACAGACCGAGTAGGCCAACCGGAGTATAACATACTGCCAGTTAGTACACCATGTGGACAGGGAAATGTTTCAGTCCAAAGACAAAATTAGGGTTAAGACCCAAGTTAGTGTTATCGGTCAGGAGTCATGGCTTCCCAGAATGGAAACAGGGTGTTGCTGAAGCCAAGCATGGTGAAACAGACTGAGAGGGCCAACGGAATTGTGTGCCTACTGTCTTTTAGTAGAACATGAGGATGGGGGTTTGTTACATTTGCACAAGAAACTCAGGTTAAGTCTCAAGTTTGGTTTGGGTTGGGGAGATGTGGCTTCCCTGGTTGGAATCGGGTCCTTGGTGAAGCCCAGCTTGCTGAATCAGACTGAGTGGGACATCAAGATGTCTTCCATACTGACATTTGGTACACTCTGTGGACGGAGGTATGTTTCAGTCCCAAAAGGAAATGAGGCCTGAGACTCAAATTAGGGTTAGGGCTGGGGAGACTTGGCTTCCCAGGATGTAACCAGGGTTTTGGCGAAGCCTAGATTGGTAAAACAGACTGAGTAGGCCATCCGGAGTATAACATACTGCCAGTTAGTACACCATGTGGACAGGGAAATGTTTCAGTCGAAAGAAAAAATTAGGGTGAAGACCCAAGTTAGGGTTAGCGGTCAGGAGACATGGCTTCCCAGAATGGAAACAGGGTGTTGCTGAAGCCAAACATGGTGAAACAGACTGAGAGGGCCAAAGGAATTGTGTGCCTACTGTCTTTTAGTAGAACATGAGGATGGGGGGTTGTTACATTTGCACAAGAAAATCAGGTTAAGTCTCAAGTTAGGGTTGGGTTGGGGAGATGTGGCTTCCCAGGTTGGAAACGGGTCCTTGGTGAAGCCTAGCTTGTTGAATCAGACTGAGTGGGACATCAAGATGTCTTCCATACTTACATTTGGTACACTCTGTGGACGGCAGTATGTTTCAGTCCAAAAAGGAAATGAGGGTTGAGACTCAAATTAGGGTTAGGGCTGGGGAGACTTGGCTTCCCAGGATGTAACCAGGGTTTTGGCGAAGCCTAGATTGGTAAAACAGACTGAGTAGGCCATCCGGAGTATAACATACTGCCAGTTAGTACACCATGTGGACAGGGAAATGTTTCAGTCCAAAGAGAAAATTAGGGTTCAGACCCAAGTTAGGGTTAGCTGTCAGGAGACATGGCTTCCCGGAATGGAAACAGGGTGTTGCTGAAGCCAAGCATGGTGAAACAGACTGAGAGGGCCAACGGAATTGTGTGCCTACTGTCTTTTAGTACAACATGAGGATGGGGGTTTGTTACATTTGCACAAGAAAATCAGGTTAAGTCTCAAGTTAGGGTTGGGTTGGGGAGATGTGGCTTCCCAGGTTGGAAACGGGTCCTTGGTGAAGCTTAACTTGCTGAATCAGACTGAGTGGGGTATCAAGGTGTCTTCCATACTTACATTTGGTACACTCTGTGGACCGCAGTATGTTTCAGTCGCAAAAGGAAATGAGGCCTGAGACTCAAAGTAGGGTTAGGGTTGGGGAGACTTGGCTTCCCAGGATGTAACCAGGGTTTTGGCGAAGTCTAGATTGGTAAAAAAGACGGAAGGCCAACCGGAGTATAACATACTGCCAGTTAGTACACAATGTGGACAGGGAAATGTTTCATTCCAAAGAGAAAATTAGGGTTAAGACCCAAGTTAGGGTTAGCTGTCAGGAGACATGGCTTCCCAGAATGGAAACAGGGTGTTGCTGAAGCCAAGCATGGTGAAACAGACTGAGAGGGCCAAAGGAATTGTGTGCCTACTGTCTTTTAGTACAACATGAGGATAGGGGGTTGTTACAGTTCAACAAGAAAATCAGGTTAAGTCTCAAGTTAGGGTTAGGGTTGGGGAGATATGGCTTCCCAGGTTGGAAACGGGTCCTTGGTGAAGCTTAACTTGCTGAATCAGACTGAGTGGGGCATCAAGATGGCTTCCATACTGACATTTGGTACACTCTGTGGACGGCAGTATGTTTCAGTCCAAAAACGAAAATTAGGGTTAAGACCCAAGTTAGGGTTATCGGTCAGGAGTCATGGCTTCCCAGAATGGAAACAGGGTGTTGCTGAAGCCAAGCATGGTGAAACAGACTGAGAGGGCCAACGGAATTGTGTGTCGACTGTCTTTTAGTACAACATGAGGATGGGGGTTTGTTACATTTCAACAAGAAAATCAGGTTAAGTCTCAAGTTTGGTTTGGGTTGGGGAGATGTGGCTTCCCTGGTTGGAATCGGGTCCTTGGTGAAGCCCAGCTTGCTGAATCAGACTGAGTGGGACATCAAGATGTCTTCCATACTGACATTTGGTACACTCTGTGGACGGAGGTATGTTTCAGTCCCAAAAGGAAATGAGGCCTGAGACTCAAATTAGGGTTAGGGCTGGGGAGACTTGGCTTCCCAGGATGTAACCAGGGTTTTGGCGAAGCCTAGATTGGTAAAACAGACTGAGTAGGCCATCCGGAGTATAACATACTGCCAGTTAGTACACCATGTGGACAGGGAAATGTTTCAGTCGAAAGAAAAAATTAGGGTGAAGACCCAAGTTAGGGTTAGCGGTCAGGAGACATGGCTTCCCAGAATGGAAACAGGGTGTTGCTGAAGCCAAACATGGTGAAACAGACTGAGAGGGCCAAAGGAATTGTGTGCCTACTGTCTTTTAGTAGAACATGAGGATGGGGGGGTTGTTACATTTGCACAAGAAAATCAGGTTAAGTCTCAAGTTAGGGTTAGAGTTGGGGAGATGTGGCTTCCCAGGTTGGAAACGGGTCCTTGGTGAAGCCTAACTTGCTGAATCAGACTGAGTGGGGCATCAAGATGTCTTCCATACTTACATTTGTTCCCCTATGTGGATGGCAGTATGTTTCAGTCCAAAAACGAAATGCGGGTTGATACTCAAATTAGGGATAGGGTTGGGGAGACTTGGCTTCCCAGGATGTAACCAGGGTTTTGGCGAAGCCTAGATTGGTAAAACAGACCGAGTAGGCCAACCGGAGTATAACATACTGCCAGTTAGTACACCATGTGGACAGGGAAATGTTTCAGTCCAAAGAGAAAATTAGGGTTAAGACCCAAGTTAGGGTTATCGGTCAGGAGTCATGGCTTCCCAGAATGGAAACAGGGTGTTGCTGAAGCCAAGCATGGTGAAACAGACTGAGAGGGCCAACGGAATTGTGTGCCTACTGTCTTTTAGTAGAACATGAGGATGGGGGTTTGTTACATTTGCACAAGAAAATCAGGTTAAGTCTCAAGTTTGGTTTGGGTTGGGGAGATGTGGCTTCCCTGGTTGGAATCGGGTCCTTGGTGAAGCCCAGCTTGCTGAATCAGACTGAGTGGGACATCAAGATGTCTTCCATACTGACATTTGGTACACTCTGTGGACGGAGGTATGTTTCAGTCCCAAAAGGAAATGAGGCCTGAGACTCAAATTAGGGTTAGGGCTGGGGAGACTTGGCTTCCCAGGATGTAACCAGGGTTTTGGCGAAGCCTAGATTGGTAAAACAGACTGAGTAGGCATTCAGGAGTATAACATACTGCCAGTTAGTACACCATGTGGACAGGGAAATGTTTCAGTCGAAAGAAAAAATTAGGGTGAAGACCCAAGTTAGGGTTAGCGGTCAGGAGACATGGCTTCCCAGAATGGAAACAGGGTGTTGCTGAAGCCAAACATGGTGAAACAGACTGAGAGGGCCAAAGGAATTGTGTGCCTACTGTCTTTTAGTAGAACATGAGGATGGGGGGTTGTTACATTTGCACAAGAAAATCAGGTTAAGTCTCAAGTTAGGGTTAGGGTTGGGGAGATGTGGCTTCCCAGGTTGGAAACGGGTCCTTGGTGAAGCCTAGCTTGTTGAATCAGACTGAGTGGGACATCAAGATGTCTTCCATACTTACATTTGGTACACTCTGTGGACGGCAGTATGTTTCAGTCCAAAAAGGAAATGAGGGTTGAGACTCAAATTAGGGTTAGGGCTGGGGAGACTTGGCTTCCCAGGATGTAACCAGGGTTTTGGCGAAGCCTAGATTGGTAAAACAGACTGAGTAGGCCATCCGGAGTATAACATACTGCCAGTTAGTACACCATGTGGACAGGGAAATGTTTCAGTCCAAAGAGAAAATTAGGGTTCAGACCCAAGTTAGGGTTAGCTGTCAGGAGACATGGCTTCCCGGAATGGAAACAGGGTGTTGCTGAAGCCAAGCATGGTGAAACAGACTGAGAGGGCCAACGGAATTGTGTGCCTACTGTCTTTTAGTACAACATGAGGATGGGGGTTTGTTACATTTGCACAAGAAAATCAGGTTAAGTCTCAAGTTAGGGTTGGGTTGGGGAGATGTGGCTTCCCAGGTTGGAAACGGGTCCTTGGTGAAGCTTAACTTGCTGAATCAGACTGAGTGGGGTATCAAGGTGTCTTCCATACTTACATTTGGTACACTCTGTGGACCGCAGTATGTTTCAGTCGCAAAAGGAAATGAGGCCTGAGACTCAAAGTAGGGTTAGGGTTGGGGAGACTTGGCTTCCCAGGATGTAACCAGGGTTTTGGCGAAGCCTAGATTGGTAAAACAGACTGAGTAGGCCTTCCGGAGTATAACATACTGCCAGTTAGTACACCATGTGGACAGGGAAATGTTTCAGTCCAAAGAAAAAATTAGGGTTAAGAAAAATTTAGGGTTATCGGTCAGGAGACATGCCTTCCCAGAATGGAAACAGGGTGTTGCTGAAGCCAAGCATGGTGAAACAGACTGAGAGGGCAAACGGAATTGTGTGCCTACTGTCTTTTAGTACAACATGAGGATGGGGGGTTGTTACATTTGCACAAGAAAATCAGGTTAAGTCTCAAGTTAGGGTTAGGGTTGGGGAGATGTGGCTTCCCAGGTTGGAAATGGGTCCTTGGTGAAGCTCAACTTGCTGAATCAGACTGAGTGGGGCATCAAGATGGCTTCCATACTGACATTTGGTGCACTCTGTGGACGGCAGTATGTTTCAGTCCAAAAAGGAAATGAGGGTTGAGACTCAAATTAGGGTTAGGGTTGGGGAGACTTGGCTTCCCAGGATGTAACCAGGGTTTTGGCGAAGTCTAGATTGGTAAAACAGACGGAAGGCCAACCGGAGTATAACATACTGCCAGTTAGTACACAATGTGGACAGGGAAATGTTTCATTCCAAAGAGAAAATTAGGGTTAAGACCCAAGTTAGGGTTAGCTGTCAGGAGACATGGCTTCCCAGAATGGAAACAGGGTGTTGCTGAAGCCAAGCATGGTGAAACAGACTGAGAGGGCCAAAGGAATTGTGTGCCTACTGTCTTTTAGTACAACATGAGGATGGGGGGTTGTTACAGTTCAACAAGAAAATCAGGTTAAGTCTCAAGTTAGGGTTAGGGTTGGGGAGATATGGCTTCCCAGGTTGGAAACGGGTCCTTGGTGAAGCTTAACTTGCTGAATCAGACTGAGTGGGGCATCAAGATGGCTTCCATACTGACATTTGGTACACTCTGTGGACGGCAGTATGTTTCAGTCCAAAAACGAAAATTAGGGTTAAGACCCAAGTTAGGGTTATCGGTCAGGAGTCATGGCTTCCCAGAATGGAAACAGGGTGTTGCTGAAGCCAAGCATGGTGAAACAGACTGAGAGGGCCAACGGAATTGTGTGTCGACTGTCTTTTAGTACAACATGAGGATGGGGGTTTGTTACATTTGCACAAGAAAATCAGGTTAAGTCTCAAGTTTGGTTTGGGTTGGGGAGATGTGGCTTCCCTGGTTGGAATCGGGTCCTTGGTGAAGCCCAGCTTGCTGAATCAGACTGAGTGGGACATCAAGATGTCTTCCATACTGACATTTGGTACACTCTGTGGACGGAGGTATGTTTCAGTCCCAAAAGGAAATGAGGCCTGAGACTCAAATTAGGGTTAGGGCTGGGGAGACTTGGCTTCCCAGGATGTAACCAGGGTTTTGGCGAAGCCTAGATTGGTAAAACAGACTGAGTAGGCCATCCGGAGTATAACATACTGCCAGTTAGTACACCATGTGGACAGGGAAATGTTTCAGTCGAAAGAAAAAATTAGGGTGAAGACCCAAGTTAGGGTTAGCGGTCAGGAGACATGGCTTCCCAGAATGGAAACAGGGTGTTGCTGAAGCCAAACATGGTGAAACAGACTGAGAGGGCCAAAGGAATTGTGTGCCTACTGTCTTTTAGTAGAACATGAGGATGGGGGGGTTGTTACATTTGCACAAGAAAATCAGGTTAAGTCTCAAGTTAGGGTTAGAGTTGGGGAGATGTGGCTTCCCAGGTTGGAAACGAGTCCTTGGTGAAGCCTAACTTGCTGAATCAGACTGAGTGGGGCATCAAGATGTCTTCCATACTTACATTTGTTCCCCTATGTGGATGGCAGTATGTTTCAGTCCAAAAACGAAATGCGGGTTGATACTCAAATTAGGGTTAGGGTTGGGGAGACTTGGCTTCCCAGGATGTAACCAGGGTTTTGGCGAAGCCTAGATTGGTAAAACAGACTGAGTAGGCCATCCGGAGTATAACATACTGCCAGTTAGTACACCATGTGGACAGGGAAATGTTTCAGTCCAAAGAGAAAATTAGGGTTAAGACCCAAGTTAGGGTTAGCTGTCAGGAGACATGGCTTCCCAGAATGGAAACAGGGTGTTGCTGAAGCCAAGCATGGTGAAACAGACTGAGAGGGCCAAAGGAATTGTGTGCCTACTGTCTTTTAGTACAACAGGAGGATGTGGGTTGTTACATTTCAACAAGAAAATCAGGTTAAGTCTCAAGTTTGGGTTGGGTTGGGGAGATGTGGCTTCCCTGGTTGGAATCGGGTCCTTGGTGAAGCCCAGCTTGCTGAATCAGACTGAGTGGGACATCAAGATGTCTTCCATACTGACATTTGGTACACTCTGTGGACGGAGGTATGTTTCAGTCGCAAAAGGAAATGAGGCCTGAGACTCAAAGTAGGGTTAGGGTTGGGGAGACTTGGCTTCCCAGGATGTAACCAGGGTTTTGGTGAAGCCTAGATTGGTAAAACAGACTGAGTAGGCATTCAGGAGTATAACATACTGCCAGTTAGTACACCATGTGGACAGGGAAATGTTTCATTCCAAAGAGAAAATTAGGGTTAAGACCCAAGTGAGGGTTATCGGTCAGGAGACATGGCTTCCCAGAATGGAAACAGGGTGTTGCTGAAGCCAAACATGGTGAAACAGACTGAGAGGGCCAAAGGAATTGTGTGCCTACTGTCTTTTAGTAGAACATGAGGATGGGGGGTTGTTACAGTTCAACAAGAAAATCAGGTTAAGTCTCAAGTTAGGGTTAGGGTTGGGGAGATGTGGCTTCCCAGGTTGGAAACGGGTCCTTGGTGAAGCTTAACTTGCTGAATCAGACTGAGTGGGGCATCAAGATGGCTTCCATCCTGACATTTGGTCCCCTATGTGGACGGCAGTATGTTTCAGTCCAAAAACGAAAATTAGGGTTAAGACCCAAGTTAGGGTTATCGGTCAGGAGTCATGGCTTCCCAGAATGGAAACAGGGTGTTGCTGAAGCCAAGCATGGTGAAACAGACTGAGAGGGCCAACGGAATTGTGTGTCGACTGTCTTTTAGTACAACATGAGGATGGGGGTTTGTTACATTTCAACAAGAAAATCAGGTTAAGTCTCAAGGTTGGGTTGGATTGGGGAGATGTGGCTTCCCAGGTTGGAAATGGGTCCTTGGTGAAGCTCAACTTGCTGAATCAGACTGAGTGGGGCATCAAGATGGCTTCCATACTGACATTTGGTGCACTCTGTGGACGGCAGTATGTTTCAGTCCAAAAAGGAAATGAGGGTTGAGACTCAAATTAGGGTTAGGGTTGGGGAGACTTGTCTTCCCAGGATGTAACCAGGGTTTTGGCGAAGTCTAGATTGGTAAAACAGACGGAGTAGGCCAACCGGAGTATAACATACTGCCAGTTAGTACACAATGTGGAGAGGGAAATGTTTCATTCCAAAGAGAAAATTAGGGTTAAGACCCAAGTTAGGGTTAGCAGTCAGGAGACATGGCTTTCCAGAATGGAAACAGGGTGTTGCTGAAGCCAAGCATGGTGAAACAGACTGAGAGGGCAAAAGGAATTGTGTGCCTACTGTCTTTTAGTAGAACATGAGGATGGGGGGTTGTTACATTTGCACAAGAAAATCAGGTTAAGTCTCAACTTAGGGTTAGGGTTGGGGAGATGTGGCTTCCCAGGTTGGAAACGGGTCCTTGGTGAAGCCTAGCTTGCTGAATCAGACTGAGTGGGACATCAAGATGTCTTCCATACTTACATTTGGTACACTCTGTGGACGGCAGTATGTTTCAGTCCAAAAAGGAAATGAGGGTTGAGACTCAAATTAGGGTTAGGGCTGGGGAGACTTGGCTTCCCAGGATGTAACCAGGGTTTTGGCGAAGCCTAGATTTGTAAAACAGACTGAGTAGGCCATCCGGAGTATAACATACTGCCAGTTAGTACACCATGTGGACAGGGAAATGTTTCAGTCCAAAGAGAAAATTAGGGTGAAGACCCAAGTTAGGGTTAGCTGTCAGGAGACATGGCTTCCCAGAATGGAAACAGGGTGTTGCTGAAGCCAAGCATGGTGAAACAGACTGAGAGGGCCAAAGGAATTGTGTGCCTACTGTCTTTTAGTAGAACATGAGGATGGGAGGTTGTTACATTTGCACAAGAATATCAGGTTAAGTCTCAAGTTAGGGTTAGGGTTGGGGAGATGTGGCTTCCCAGGTTGGAAACGGGTCCTTGGTGAAGCTTAACTTCCTGTATCAGACTGAGTGGGCCATCAAGATGTCTTCCATACTTACATTTGGCACACTCTGTGGACCGCAGTATGTTTCAGTCCAAAAAGGAAATAGGGTTGAGACTCAAATTAGGGTTAGGGTTGGGGAGACTTGGCTTCCCAGGATGTAACCAGGGTTTTGGCGAAGCCTAGATTGGTAAAACAGACTGAGTAGGCCTTCCGGAGTATAACATACTGCCAGTTAGTACACCATGTGGACAGGGAAATGTTTCAGTCCAAAGAAAAAATTAGGGTTAAGAAAAATTTAGGGTTATCGGTCAGGAGACATGCCTTCCCAGAATGGAAACAGGGTGTTGCTGAAGCCAAGCATGGTGAAACAGACTGAGAGGGCAAACGGAATTGTGTGCCTACTGTCTTTTAGTACAACATGAGGATGGGGGGTTGTTACATTTGCACAAGAAAATCAGGTTAAGTCTCAAGTTAGGGTTAGGGTTGGGGAGATGTGGCTTCCCAGGTTGGAAATGGGTCCTTGGTGAAGCTCAACTTGCTGAATCAGACTGAGTGGGGCATCAAGATGGCTTCCATACTGACATTTGGTGCACTCTGTGGACGGCAGTATGTTTCAGCCCAAAAAGGAAATGAGGGTTGAGACTCAAATTAGGGTTGTCGGTCAGGAGTCATGGCTTCCCAGAATGGAAACAGGGTGTTGCTGAAGCCAAGCATGGTGAAACAGACTGAGAGGGCCAACGGAATTGTGTGCCGACTGTCTCTTAGTACAACATGAGGATGGGGGTTTGTTACATTTCAACAAGAAAATCAGGTTAAGTCTCAAGGTTGGGTTGGGTTGGGGAGATGTGGCTTCCCTGGTTGGAATCGAGTCCTTGGTGAAGCCCAGCTTGCTGAATCAGACTGAGTGGGACATCAAGATGTCTTCCATACTGACATTTGGTACACTCTGTGGACGGAGGTCTGTTTCAGTCCCAAAAGGAAATGAGGCCTGAGACTCAAATTAGGGTTAGGGTTGGGGAGACTTGGCTTCCCAGGATATAACCAGGGTTTTGTCGAAGCCTAGATTGGTAAAACAGACTGAGTAGGCCATCCGGAGTATAACATACTGCCAGTTAGTACACCATGTGGACAGGGAAATGTTTCATTCCAAAGAGAAAATTAGGGTTAAGACCCAAGTTAGGGTTAGCTGTCAGGAGACATGGCTTCCCAGAATGGAAACAGGGTGTTGCTGAAGCCAAGCATGGTGAAACAGACTGAGAGGGCCAAAGGAATTGTGTGCCTACTGTCTTTTAGTAGAACATGAGGATGGGGGGTTGTTACAGTTCAACAAGAAAATCAGGTTAAGTCTCAAGTTAGGGTTAGGGTTGGGGAGATGTGGCTTCCCAGGTTGGAAACGGGTCCTTGGTGAAGCTTAACTTGCTGAATCAGACTGAGTGGGGCATCAAGATGGCTTCCATCCTGACATTTGGTCCCCTATGTGGACGGCAGTATGTTTCAGTCCAAAAACGAAAATTAGGGTTAAGACCCAAGTTAGGGTTATCGGTCAGGAGTCATGGCTTCCCAGAATGGAAACAGGGTGTTGCTGAAGCCAAGCATGGTGAAACAGACTGAGAGGGCCAACGGAATTGTGTGTCGACTGTCTTTTAGTACAACATGAGGATGGGGGTTTGTTACATTTCAACAAGAAAATCAGGTTAAGTCTCAAGGTTGGGTTGGATTGGGGAGATGTGGCTTCCCAGGTTGGAAATGGGTCCTTGGTGAAGCTCAACTTGCTGAATCAGACTGAGTGGGGCATCAAGATGGCTTCCATACTGACATTTGGTGCACTCTGTGGACGGCAGTATGTTTCAGTCCAAAAAGGAAATGAGGGTTGAGACTCAAATTAGGGTTAGGGTTGGGGAGACTTGTCTTCCCAGGATGTAACCAGGGTTTTGGCGAAGTCTAGATTGGTAAAACAGACGGAGTAGGCCAACCGGAGTATAACATACTGCCAGTTAGTACACAATGTGGAGAGGGAAATGTTTCATTCCAAAGAGAAAATTAGGGTTAAGACCCAAGTTAGGGTTAGCAGTCAGGAGACATGGCTTTCCAGAATGGAAACAGGGTGTTGCTGAAGCCAAGCATGGTGAAACAGACTGAGAGGGCAAAAGGAATTGTGTGCCTACTGTCTTTTAGTAGAACATGAGGATGGGGGGTTGTTACATTTGCACAAGAAAATCAGGTTAAGTCTCAACTTAGGGTTAGGGTTGGGGAGATGTGGCTTCCCAGGTTGGAAACGGGTCCTTGGTGAAGCCTAGCTTGCTGAATCAGACTGAGTGGGACATCAAGATGTCTTCCATACTTACATTTGGTACACTCTGTGGACGGCAGTATGTTTCAGTCCAAAAAGGAAATGAGGGTTGAGACTCAAATTAGGGTTAGGGTTGGGGAGACTTGGCTTCCCAGGATGTAACCAGGGTTTTGGCGAAGCCTAGATTGGTAAAACAGACTGAGTAGGCCATCCGGAGTATAACATACTGCCAGTTAGTACACCATGTGGACAGGGAAATGTTTCATTCCAAAGAGAAAATTAGGGTTCAGACCCAAGTTAGGGTTAGCTGTCAGGAGACATGGCTTCCCAGAATGGAAACAGGGTGTTGCTGAAGCCAAGCATGGTGAAACAGACTGAGAGGGCCAAAGGAATTGTGTGCCTACTGTCTTTTAGTAGAACATGAGGATGGGAGGTTGTTACATTTGCACAAGAATATCAGGTTAAGTCTCAAGTTAGGGTTAGGGTTGGGGAGATGTGGCTTCCCAGGTTGGAAACGGGTCCTTGGTGAAGCTTAACTTCCTGTATCAGACTGAGTGGGCCATCAAGATGTCTTCCATACTTACATTTGGCACACTCTGTGGACCGCAGTATGTTTCAGTCCAAAAAGGAAATAGGGTTGAGACTCAAATTAGGGTTAGGGTTGGGGAGACTTGGCTTCCCAGGATGTAACCAGGGTTTTGGCGAAGCCTAGATTGGTAAAACAGACTGAGTAGGCCTTCCGGAGTATAACATACTGCCAGTTAGTACACCATGTGGACAGGGAAATGTTTCAGTCCAAAGAAAAAATTAGGGTTAAGAAAAATTTAGGGTTATCGGTCAGGAGACATGCCTTCCCAGAATGGAAACAGGGTGTTGCTGAAGCCAAGCATGGTGAAACAGACTGAGAGGGCAAACGGAATTGTGTGCCTACTGTCTTTTAGTACAACATGAGGATGGGGGGTTGTTACATTTGCACAAGAAAATCAGGTTAAGTCTCAAGTTAGGGTTAGGGTTGGGGAGATGTGGCTTCCCAGGTTGGAAATGGGTCCTTGGTGAAGCTCAACTTGCTGAATCAGACTGAGTGGGGCATCAAGATGGCTTCCATACTGACATTTGGTGCACTCTGTGGACGGCAGTATGTTTCAGTCCAAAAAGGAAATGAGGGTTGAGACTCAAATTAGGGTTAGGGTTGGGGAGACTTGGCTTCCCAGGATGTAACCAGGGTTTTGGCGAAGTCTAGATTGGTAAAACAGACGGAAGGCCAACCGGAGTATAACATACTGCCAGTTAGTACACAATGTGGACAGGGAAATGTTTCATTCCAAAGAGAAAATTAGGGTTAAGACCCAAGTTAGGGTTAGCAGTCAGGAGACATGGCTTTCCAGAATGGAAACAGGGTGTTGCTGAAGCCAAGCATGGTGAAACAGACTGAGAGGGCAAAAGGAATTGTGTGCCTACTGTCTTTTAGTAGAACATGAGGATGGGGGGTTGTTACATTTGCACAAGAAAATCAGGTTAAGTCTCAAGTTAGGGTTAGGTTTGGGGAGATGTTGCTTCCCAGGTTGGAAACGGGTCCTTGGTGAAGCTTAACTTGCTGAATCAGACTGAGTGGGCCATCAAGATGGCTTCCATACTGACATTTGGTACACTCTGTGGACGGCAGTAAGTTTCAGTCCAAAAACGAAAATTAGGGTTAAGACCCAAGTTAGGGTTATCGGTCAGGAGTCATGGCTTCCCAGAATGGAAACAGGGTGTTGCTTAAGCCAAGCATGGTGAAACAGACTGAGAGGGCAAACGGAATTGTGTGCCTACTGTCTTTTAGTACAACATGAGGATGGGGGGTTGTTACATTTGCACAAGAAAATCAGGTTAAGTCTCAAGTTAGGGTTAGGGTTGGGGAGATGTGGCTTCCCAGGTTGGAAATGGGTCCTTGGTGAAGCTCAACTTGCTGAATCAGACTGAGTGGGGCATCAAGATGGCTTCCATACTGACATTTGGTGCACTCTGTGGACGGCAGTATGTTTCAGTCCAAAAAGGAAATGAGGGTTGATACTCAAATTAGGGTTAGGGTTGGGGAGACTTGGCTTCCCAGGATGTAACCAGGGTTTTGGCGAAGTCTAGATTGGTAAAACAGACGGAAGGCCAACCGGAGTATAACATACTGCCAGTTAGTACACAATGTGGACAGGGAAATGTTTCATTCCAAAGAGAAAATTAGGGTTAAGACCCAAGTTAGGGTTAGCTGTCAGGAGACATGGCTTCCCAGAATGGAAACAGGGTGTTGCTGAAGCCAAGCATGGTGAAACAGACTGAGAGGGCCAAAGGAATTGTGTGCCTACTGTCTTTTAGTACAACATGAGGATGGGGGGTTGTTACAGTTCAACAAGAAAATCAGGTTAAGTCTCAAGTTAGGGTTAGGGTTGGGGAGATATGGCTTCCCAGGTTGGAAACGGGTCCTTGGTGAAGCTTAACTTGCTGAATCAGACTGAGTGGGGCATCAAGATGGCTTCCATACTGACATTTGGTACACTCTGTGGACGGCAGTATGTTTCAGTCCAAAAACGAAAATTAGGGTTAAGACCCAAGTTAGGGTTATCGGTCAGGAGTCATGGCTTCCCAGAATGGAAACAGGGTGTTGCTGAAGCCAAGCATGGTGAAACAGACTGAGAGGGCCAACGGAATTGTGTGTCGACTGTCTTTTAGTACAACATGAGGATGGGGGTTTGTTACATTTGCACAAGAAAATCAGGTTAAGTCTCAAGTTTGGTTTGGGTTGGGGAGATGTGGCTTCCCTGGTTGGAATCGGGTCCTTGGTGAAGCCCAGCTTGCTGAATCAGACTGAGTGGGACATCAAGATGTCTTCCATACTGACATTTGGTACACTCTGTGGACGGAGGTATGTTTCAGTCCCAAAAGGAAATGAGGCCTGAGACTCAAATTAGGGTTAGGGCTGGGGAGACTTGGCTTCCCAGGATGTAACCAGGGTTTTGGCGAAGCCTAGATTGGTAAAACAGACTGAGTAGGCCATCCGGAGTATAACATACTGCCAGTTAGTACACCATGTGGACAGGGAAATGTTTCAGTCGAAAGAAAAAATTAGGGTGAAGACCCAAGTTAGGGTTAGCGGTCAGGAGACATGGCTTCCCAGAATGGAAACAGGGTGTTGCTGAAGCCAAACATGGTGAAACAGACTGAGAGGGCCAAAGGAATTGTGTGCCTACTGTCTTTTAGTAGAACATGAGGATGGGGGGGTTGTTACATTTGCACAAGAAAATCAGGTTAAGTCTCAAGTTAGGGTTAGAGTTGGGGAGATGTGGCTTCCCAGGTTGGAAACGAGTCCTTGGTGAAGCCTAACTTGCTGAATCAGACTGAGTGGGGCATCAAGATGTCTTCCATACTTACATTTGTTCCCCTATGTGGATGGCAGTATGTTTCAGTCCAAAAACGAAATGCGGGTTGATACTCAAATTAGGGTTAGGGTTGGGGAGACTTGGCTTCCCAGGATGTAACCAGGGTTTTGGCGAAGCCTAGATTGGTAAAACAGACTGAGTAGGCCATCCGGAGTATAACATACTGCCAGTTAGTACACCATGTGGACAGGGAAATGTTTCAGTCCAAAGAGAAAATTAGGGTTAAGACCCAAGTTAGGGTTAGCTGTCAGGAGACATGGCTTCCCAGAATGGAAACAGGGTGTTGCTGAAGCCAAGCATGGTGAAACAGACTGAGAGGGCCAAAGGAATTGTGTGCCTACTGTCTTTTAGTACAACAAGAGGATGTGGGTTGTTACATTTCAACAAGAAAATCAGGTTAAGTCTCAAGTTTGGGTTGGGTTGGGGAGATGTGGCTTCCCTGGTTGGAATCGGGTCCTTGGTGAAGCCCAGCTTGCTGAATCAGACTGAGTGGGACATCAAGATGTCTTCCATACTGACATTTGGTACACTCTGTGGACGGAGGTATGTTTCAGTCGCAAAAGGAAATGAGGCCTGA
This sequence comes from Heloderma suspectum, assembly GCF_057233095.1. Classification (NCBI taxonomy): domain Eukaryota; kingdom Metazoa; phylum Chordata; class Lepidosauria; order Squamata; family Helodermatidae; genus Heloderma; species Heloderma suspectum. The sequence goes on from NC_139461.1 coordinate 151,124,674, forward strand.
GACTCAAAGTAGGGTTAGGGTTGGGGAGACTTGGCTTCCCAGGATGTAACCAGGGTTTTGGTGAAGCCTAGATTGGTAAAACAGACTGAGTAGGCATTCAGGAGTATAACATACTGCCAGTTAGTACACCATGTGGACAGGGAAATGTTTCATTCCAAAGAGAAAATTAGGGTTAAGACCCAAGTGAGGGTTATCGGTCAGGAGACATGGCTTCCCAGAATGGAAACAGGGTGTTGCTGAAGCCAAAGATGGTGAAACAGACTGAGAGGGCCAAAGGAATTGTGTGCCTACTGTCTTTTAGTAGAACATGAGGATGGGGGGTTGTTACAGTTCAACAAGAAAATCAGGTTAAGTCTCAAGTTAGGGTTAGGGTTGGGGAGATGTGGCTTCCCAGGTTGGAAACGGGTCCTTGGTGAAGCTTAACTTGCTGAATCAGACTGAGTGGGGCATCAAGATGGCTTCCATCCTGACATTTGGTCCCCTATGTGGACGGCAGTATGTTTCAGTCCAAAAACGAAAATTAGGGTTAAGACCCAAGTTAGGGTTATCGGTCAGGAGTCATGGCTTCCCAGAATGGAAACAGGGTGTTGCTGAAGCCAAGCATGGTGAAACAGACTGAGAGGGCCAACGGAATTGTGTGTCGACTGTCTTTTAGTACAACATGAGGATGGGGGTTTGTTACATTTCAACAAGAAAATCAGGTTAAGTCTCAAGGTTGGGTTGGATTGGGGAGATGTGGCTTCCCAGGTTGGAAATGGGTCCTTGGTGAAGCTCAACTTGCTGAATCAGACTGAGTGGGGCATCAAGATGGCTTCCATACTGACATTTGGTGCACTCTGTGGACGGCAGTATGTTTCAGTCCAAAAAGGAAATGAGGGTTGAGACTCAAATTAGGGTTAGGGTTGGGGAGACTTGTCTTCCCAGGATGTAACCAGGGTTTTGGCGAAGTCTAGATTGGTAAAACAGACGGAGTAGGCCAACCGGAGTATAACATACTGCCAGTTAGTACACAATGTGGAGAGGGAAATGTTTCATTCCAAAGAGAAAATTAGGGTTAAGACCCAAGTTAGGGTTAGCAGTCAGGAGACATGGCTTTCCAGAATGGAAACAGGGTGTTGCTGAAGCCAAGCATGGTGAAACAGACTGAGAGGGCAAAAGGAATTGTGTGCCTACTGTCTTTTAGTAGAACATGAGGATGGGGGGTTGTTACATTTGCACAAGAAAATCAGGTTAAGTCTCAACTTAGGGTTAGGGTTGGGGAGATGTGGCTTCCCAGGTTGGAAACGGGTCCTTGGTGAAGCCTAGCTTGCTGAATCAGACTGAGTGGGACATCAAGATGTCTTCCATACTTACATTTGGTACACTCTGTGGACGGCAGTATGTTTCAGTCCAAAAAGGAAATGAGGGTTGAGACTCAAATTAGGGTTAGGGCTGGGGAGACTTGGCTTCCCAGGATGTAACCAGGGTTTTGGCGAAGCCTAGATTTGTAAAACAGACTGAGTAGGCCATCCGGAGTATAACATACTGCCAGTTAGTACACCATGTGGACAGGGAAATGTTTCAGTCCAAAGAGAAAATTAGGGTTCAGACCCAAGTTAGGGTTAGCTGTCAGGAGACATGGCTTCCCAGAATGGAAACAGGGTGTTGCTGAAGCCAAGCATGGTGAAACAGACTGAGAGGGCCAAAGGAATTGTGTGCCTACTGTCTTTTAGTAGAACATGAGGATGGGAGGTTGTTACATTTGCACAAGAATATCAGGTTAAGTCTCAAGTTAGGGTTAGGGTTGGGGAGATGTGGCTTCCCAGGTTGGAAACGGGTCCTTGGTGAAGCTTAACTTCCTGTATCAGACTGAGTGGGCCATCAAGATGTCTTCCATACTTACATTTGGCACACTCTGTGGACCGCAGTATGTTTCAGTCCAAAAAGGAAATAGGGTTGAGACTCAAATTAGGGTTAGGGTTGGGGAGACTTGGCTTCCCAGGATGTAACCAGGGTTTTGGCGAAGCCTAGATTGGTAAAACAGACTGAGTAGGCCTTCCGGAGTATAACATACTGCCAGTTAGTACACCATGTGGACAGGGAAATGTTTCAGTCCAAAGAAAAAATTAGGGTTAAGAAAAATTTAGGGTTATCGGTCAGGAGACATGCCTTCCCAGAATGGAAACAGGGTGTTGCTGAAGCCAAGCATGGTGAAACAGACTGAGAGGGCAAACGGAATTGTGTGCCTACTGTCTTTTAGTACAACATGAGGATGGGGGGTTGTTACATTTGCACAAGAAAATCAGGTTAAGTCTCAAGTTAGGGTTAGGGTTGGGGAGATGTGGCTTCCCAGGTTGGAAATGGGTCCTTGGTGAAGCTCAACTTGCTGAATCAGACTGAGTGGGGCATCAAGATGGCTTCCATACTGACATTTGGTGCACTCTGTGGACGGCAGTATGTTTCAGCCCAAAAAGGAAATGAGGGTTGAGACTCAAATTAGGGTTGTCGGTCAGGAGTCATGGCTTCCCAGAATGGAAACAGGGTGTTGCTGAAGCCAAGCATGGTGAAACAGACTGAGAGGGCCAACGGAATTGTGTGCCGACTGTCTCTTAGTACAACATGAGGATGGGGGTTTGTTACATTTCAACAAGAAAATCAGGTTAAGTCTCAAGGTTGGGTTGGGTTGGGGAGATGTGGCTTCCCTGGTTGGAATCGAGTCCTTGGTGAAGCCCAGCTTGCTGAATCAGACTGAGTGGGACATCAAGATGTCTTCCATACTGACATTTGGTACACTCTGTGGACGGAGGTCTGTTTCAGTCCCAAAAGGAAATGAGGCCTGAGACTCAAATTAGGGTTAGGGTTGGGGAGACTTGGCTTCCCAGGATATAACCAGGGTTTTGTCGAAGCCTAGATTGGTAAAACAGACTGAGTAGGCCATCCGGAGTATAACATACTGCCAGTTAGTACACCATGTGGACAGGGAAATGTTTCATTCCAAAGAGAAAATTAGGGTTAAGACCCAAGTTAGGGTTAGCTGTCAGGAGACATGGCTTCCCAGAATGGAAACAGGGTGTTGCTGAAGCCAAGCATGGTGAAACAGACTGAGAGGGCCAAAGGAATTGTGTGCCTACTGTCTTTTAGTACAACATGAGGATGGGGGGTTGTTACAGTTCAACAAGAAAATCAGGTTAAGTCTCAAGTTAGGGTTAGGGTTGGGGAGATGTGGCTTCCCAGGTTGGAAACGGGTCCTTGGTGAAGCTTAACTTGCTGAATCAGACTGAGTGGGGCATCAAGATGGCTTCCATACTGACATTTGGTACACTCTGTGGACGGCAGTATGTTTCAGTCCAAAAACGAAAATTAGGGTTAAGACCCAAGTTAGGGTTATCGGTCAGGAGTCATGGCTTCCCAGAATGGAAACAGGGTGTTGCTGAAGCCAAGCATGGTGAAACAGACTGAGAGGGCCAACGGAATTGTGTGTCGACTGTCTTTTAGTACAACATGAGGATGGGGGTTTGTTACATTTCAACAAGAAAATCAGGTTAAGTCTCAAGGTTGGGTTGGATTGGGGAGATGTGGCTTCCCAGGTTGGAAATGGGTCCTTGGTGAAGCTCAACTTGCTGAATCAGACTGAGTGGGGCATCAAGATGGCTTCCATACTGACATTTGGTGCACTCTGTGGACGGCAGTATGTTTCAGTCCAAAAAGGAAATGAGGGTTGAGACTCAAATTAGGGTTAGGGTTGGGGAGACTTGGCTTCCCAGGATGTAACCAGGGTTTTGGCGAAGTCTAGATTGGTAAAACAGACGGAGTAGGCCAACCGGAGTATAACATACTGCCAGTTAGTACACCATGTGGAGAGGGAAATGTTTCATTCCAAAGAGAAAATTAGGGTTAAGACCCAAGTTAGGGTTAGCAGTCAGGAGACATGGCTTTCCAGAATGGAAACAGGGTGTTGCTGAAGCCAAGCATGGTGAAACAGACTGAGAGGGCAAAAGGAATTGTGTGCCTACTGTCTTTTAGTAGAACATGAGGATGGGGGGTTGTTACATTTGCACAAGAAAATCAGGTTAAGTCTCAAGTTAGGGTTAGGGTTCGGGAGATGTGGCTTCCCAGGTTGGAAACGGGTCCTTGGTGAAGCCTAGCTTGTTGAATCAGACTGAGTGGGACATCAAGATGTCTTCCATACTTACATTTGGTACACTCTGTGGACGGCAGTATGTTTCAGTCCAAAAAGGAAATGAGGGTTGAGACTCAAATTAGGGTTACGCTGGGGAGACTTGGCTTCCCAGTATGTAACCAGGGTTTTGGCGAAGCCTAGATTGGTAAAACAGACTGAGTAGGCCATCCGGAGTATAACATACTGCCAGTTAGTACACCATGTGGACAGGGAAATGTTTCAGTCCAAAGAGAAAATTAGGGTTCAGACCCAAGTTAGGGTTAGCTGTCAGGAGACATGGCTTCCCAGAATGGAAACAGGGTGTTGCTGAAGCCAAGCATGGTGAAACAGACTGAGAGGGCCAAAGGAATTGTGTGCCTACTGTCTTTTAGTAGAACATGAGGATGGGAGGTTGTTACATTTGCACAAGAATATCAGGTTAAGTCTCAAGTTAGGGTTAGGGTTGGGGAGATGTGGCTTCCCAGGTTGGAAACGGGTCCTTGGTGAAGCTTAACTTCCTGTATCAGACTGAGTGGGCCATCAAGATGTCTTCCATACTTACATTTGGCACACTCTGTGGACCGCAGTATGTTTCAGTCCAAAAAGGAAATAGGGTTGAGACTCAAATTAGGGTTAGGGTTGGGGAGACTTGGCTTCCCAGGATGTAACCAGGGTTTTGGTGAAGCCTAGATTGGTAAAACAGACAGAGTAGGCATTCAGGAGTATAACATACTGCCAGTTAGTACACCATGTGGACAGGGAAATGTTTCAGTCCAAAGACAAAATTAGGGTTAAGACCCAAGTTAGGGTTAGCTGTCAGGAGACATGGCTTCCCGGAATGGAAACAGGGTGTTGCTGAAGCCAAGCATGGTGAAACAGACTGAGAGGGCCAACGGAATTGTGTGCCTACTGTCTTTTAGTACAACATGAGGATGGGGGTTTGTTACATTTCAACAAGAAAATCAGGTTAAGTCTCAAGTTAGGGTTGGGTTGGGGAGATGTGGTATCCCAGGTTGGAAACGGGTCCTTGGTGAAGCTTAACTTGCTGAATCAGACTGAGTGGGGTATCAAGGTGTCTTCCATACTTACATTTGGTACACTCTGTGGACCGCAGTATGTTTCAGTCGCAAAAGGAAATGAGGCCTGAGACTCAAAGTAGGGTTAGGGTTGGGGAGACTTGGCTTCCCAGGATGTAACCAGGGTTTTGGCGAAGCCTAGATTGGTAAAACAGACTGAGTAGGCCTTCCGGAGTATAACATACTGCCAGTTAGTACACCATGTGGACAGGGAAATGTTTCAGTCCAAAGAAAAAATTAGGGTTAAGAAAAATTTAGGGTTATCGGTCAGGAGACATGCCTTCCCAGAATGGAAACAGGGTGTTGCTGAAGCCAAGCATGGTGAAACAGACTGAGAGGGCAAACGGAATTGTGTGCCTACTGTCTTTTAGTACAACATGAGGATGGGGGGTTGTTACATTTGCACAAGAAAATCAGGTTAAGTCTCAAGTTAGGGTTAGGGTTGGGGAGATGTGGCTTCCCAGGTTGGAAATGGGTCCTTGGTGAAGCTCAACTTGCTGAATCAGACTGAGTGGGGCATCAAGATGGCTTCCATACTGACATTTGGTGCACTCTGTGGACGGCAGTATGTTTCAGTCCAAAAACGAAAATTAGGGTTAAGACCCAAGTTAGGGTTATCGGTCAGGAGTCATGGCTTCCCAGAATGGAAACAGGGTGTTGCTGAAGCCAAGCATGGTGAAACAGACTGAGAGGGCCAACGGAATTGTGTGCCGACTGTCTCTTAGTACAACATGAGGATGGGGGTTTGTTACATTTCAACAAGAAAATCAGGTTAAGTCTCAAGGTTGGGTTGGGTTGGGGAGATGTGGCTTCCCTGGTTGGAATCGGGTCCTTGGTGAAGCCCAGCTTGCTGAATCAGACTGAGTGGGACATCAAGATGTCTTCCATACTGACATTTGGTACACTCTGTGGACGGAGGTCTGTTTCAGTCCCAAAAGGAAATGAGGCCTGAGACTCAAATTAGGGTTAGGGTTGGGGAGACTTGGCTTCCCAGGATATAACCAGGGTTTTGTCGAAGCCTAGATTGGTAAAACAGACTGAGTAGGCCATCCGGAGTATAACATACTGCCAGTTAGTACACCATGTGGACAGGGAAATGTTTCATTCCAAAGAGAAAATTAGGGTTAAGACCCAAGTTAGGGTTAGCTGTCAGGAGACATGGCTTCCCAGAATGGAAACAGGGTGTTGCTGAAGCCAAGCATGGTGAAACAGACTGAGAGGGCCAAAGGAATTGTGTGCCTACTGTCTTTTAGTACAACATGAGGATGGGGGGTTGTTACAGTTCAACAAGAAAATCAGGTTAAGTCTCAAGTTAGGGTTAGGGTTGGGGAGATGTGGCTTCCCAGGTTGGAAACGGGTCCTTGGTGAAGCTTAACTTGCTGAATCAGACTGAGTGGGGCATCAAGATGGCTTCCATACTGACATTTGGTACACTCTGTGGACGGCAGTATGTTTCAGTCCAAAAACGAAAATTAGGGTTAAGACCCAAGTTAGGGTTATCGGTCAGGAGTCATGGCTTCCCAGAATGGAAACAGGGTGTTGCTGAAGCCAAGCATGGTGAAACAGACTGAGAGGGCCAACGGAATTGTGTGTCGACTGTCTTTTAGTACAACATGAGGATGGGGGTTTGTTACATTTCAACAAGAAAATCAGGTTAAGTCTCAAGGTTGGGTTGAATTTGGGAGATGTGGCTTCCCAGGTTGGAAATGGGTCCTTGGTGAAGCTCAACTTGCTGAATCAGACTGAGTGGGGCATCAAGATGGCTTCCATACTGACATTTGGTGCACTCTGTGGACGGCAGTATGTTTCAGTCCAAAAAGGAAATGAGGGTTGAGACTCAAATTAGGGTTAGGGTTGGGGAGACTTGGCTTCCCAGGATGTAACCAGGGTTTTGGCGAAGTCTAGATTGGTAAAACAGACGGACTAGGCCAACCGGAGTATAACATACTGCCAGTTAGTACACCATGTGGAGAGGGAAATGTTTCAGTCCAAAGAGAAAATTAGGGTTAAGACCCAAGTTAGGGTTAGCTGTCAGGAGACATGGCTTTCCAGAATGGAAACAGGGGTTTCTGAAGCCAAGCATGGTGAAACAGACTGAGAGGGCAAAAGGAATTGTGTGCCTACTGTCTTTTAGTAGAACATGAGGATGGGGGGTTGTTACATTTGCACAAGAAAATCAGGTTAAGTCTCAAGTTTGGTTTGGGTTGGGGAGATGTGGCTTCCCTGGTTGGAATCGGGTCCTTGGTGAAGCCCAGCTTGCTGAATCAGACTGAGTGGGACATCAAGATGTCTTCCATACTGACTTTTGGTACACTCTGTGGACGGAGGTATGTTTCAGTCCCAAAAGGAAATGAGGCCTGAGACTCAAATTAGGGTTAGGGCTGGGGAGACTTGGCTTCCCAGGATGTAACCAGGGTTTTGGCGAAGCCTAGATTGGTAAAACAGACTGAGTAGGCCATCCGGAGTATAACATACTGCCAGTTAGTACACCATGTGGACAGGGAAATGTTTCAGTCGAAAGAAAAAATTAGGGTGAAGACCCAAGTTAGGGTTAGCGGTCAGGAGACATGGCTTCCCAGAATGGAAACAGGGTGTTGCTGAAGCCAAACATGGTGAAACAGACTGAGAGGGCCAAAGGAATTGTGTGCCTACTGTCTTTTAGTAGAACATGAGGATGGGGGCTTGTTACATTTGCACAAGAAAATCAGGTTAAGTCTCAAGTTAGGGTTAGAGTTGGGGAGATGTGGCTTCCCAGGTTGGAAACGGGTCCTTGGTGAAGCCTAACTTGCTGAATCAGACTGAGTGGGGCATCAAGATGTCTTCCATACTTACATTTGTTCCCCTATGTGGATGGCAGTATGTTTCAGTCCAAAAACGAAATGCGGGTTGATACTCAAATTAGGGTTAGGGTTGGGGAGACTTGGCTTCCCAGGATGTAACCAGGGTTTTGGCGAAGCCTAGATTGGTAAAACAGACTGAGTAGGCCATCCGGAGTATAACATACTGCCAGTTAGTACACCATGTGGACAGGGAAATGTTTCAGTCCAAAGAGAAAATTAGGGTTCAGACCCAAGTTAGGGTTAGCTGTCAGGAGACATGGCTTCCCAGAATGGAAACAGGGTGTTGCTGAAGCCAAGCATGGTGAAACAGACTGAGAGGGCCAAAGGAATTGTGTGCCTACTGTCTTTTAGTACAACAAGAGGATGTGGGTTGTTACATTTCAACAAGAAAATCAGGTTAAGTCTCAAGTTTGGGTTGGGTTGGGGAGATGTGGCTTCCCTGGTTGGAATCGGGTCCTTGGTGAAGCCCAGCTTGCTGAATCAGACTGAGTGGGACATCAAGATGTCTTCCATACTGACATTTGGTACACTCTGTGGACGGAGGTATGTTTCAGTCGCAGAAGGAAATGAGGCCTGAGACTCAAAGTAGGGTTAGGGTTGGGGAGACTTGGCTTCCCAGGATGTAACCAGGGTTTTGGTGAAGCCTAGATTGGTAAAACAGACTGAGTAGGCCATCCGGAGTATCACATACTGCCAGTTAGTACACCATGTGGACAGGGAAATGTTTCATTCCAAAGAGAAAATTAGGGTTAAGACCCAAGTTAGGGTTAGCTGTCAGGAGACATGGCTTCCCAGAATGGAAACAGGGTGTTGCTGAAGCCAAGCATGGTGAAACAGACTGAGAGGGCCAAAGGTATTGTGTGCCTACTGTCTTTTAGTAGAACATGAGGATGGGGGGTTGTTACAGTTCAACAAGAAAATCAGGTTAAGTCTCAAGTTAGGGTTAGGGTTGGGGAGATGTGGCTTCCCAGGTTGGAAACGGGTCCTTGGTGAAGCTTAACTTGCTGAATCAGACTGAGTGGGGCATCAAGATGGCTTCCATACTGACATTTGGTACACTCTGTGGACGGCAGTATGTTTCAGTCCAAAAACGAAAATTAGGGTTAAGACCCAAGTTAGGGTTATCGGTCAGGAGTCATGGCTTCCCAGAATGGAAACAGGGTGTTGCTGAAGCCAAGCATGGTGAAACAGACTGAGAGGGCCAACGGAATTGTGTGTCGACTGTCTTTTAGTACAACATGAGGATGGGGGTTTGTTACATTTCAACAAGAAAATCAGGTTAAGTCTCAAGGTTGGGTTGAATTTGGGAGATGTGGCTTCCCAGGTTGGAAATGGGTCCTTGGTGAAGCTCAACTTGCTGAATCAGACTGAGTGGGGCATCAAGATGGCTTCCATACTGACATTTGGTGCACTCTGTGGACGGCAGTATGTTTCAGTCCAAAAAGGAAATGAGGGTTGAGACTCAAATTAGGGTTAGGGTTGGGGAGACTTGGCTTCCCAGGATGTAACCAGGGTTTTGGCGAAGTCTAGATTGGTAAAACAGACGGAGTAGGCCAACCGGTGTATAACATACTGCCAGTTAGTACACCATGTGGACAGGGAAATGTTTCAGTCGAAAGAAAAAATTAGGGTGAAGACCCAAGTTAGGGTTAGCGGTCAGGAGACATGGCTTCCCAGAATGGAAACAGGGTGTTGCTGAAGCCAAACATGGTGAAACAGACTGAGAGGGCCAAAGGAATTGTGTGCCTACTGTCTTTTAGTAGAACATGAGGATGGGGGCTTGTTACATTTGCACAAGAAAATCAGGTTAAGTCTCAAGTTAGGGTTAGAGTTGGGGAGATGTGGCTTCCCAGGTTGGAAACGGGTCCTTGGTGAAGCCTAACTTGCTGAATCAGACTGAGTGGGGCATCAAGATGTCTTCCATACTTACATTTTTTCCCCTATGTGGATGGCAGTATGTTTCAGTCCAAAAACGAAATGCGGGTTGATACTCAAATTAGGGTTAGGGTTGGGGAGACTTGGCTTCCCAGGATGTAACCAGGGTTTTGGCGAAGCCTAGATTGGTAAAACAGACTGAGTAGGCCATCCGGAGTATAACATACTGCGAGTTAGTACACCATGTGGACAGGGAAATGTTTCAGTCCAAAGAGAAAATTAGGGTTCAGACCCAAGTTAGGGTTAGCTGTCAGGAGACATGGCTTCCCAGAATGGAAACAGGGTGTTGCTGAAGCCAAGCATGGTGAAACAGACTGAGAGGGCCAAAGGAATTGTGTGCCTACTGTCTTTTAGTACAACAAGAGGATGTGGGTTGTTACATTTCAACAAGAAAATCAGGTTAAGTCTCAAGTTTGGGTTGGGTTGGGGAGATGTGGCTTCCCTGGTTGGAATCGGGTCCTTGGTGAAGCCCAGCTTGCTGAATCAGACTGAGTGGGACATCAAGATGTCTTCCATACTGACATTTGGTACACTCTGTGGACGGAGGTATGTTTCAGTCGCAGAAGGAAATGAGGCCTGAGACTCAAAGTAGGGTTAGGGTTGGGGAGACTTGGCTTCCCAGGATGTAACCAGGGTTTTGGTGAAGCCTAGATTGGTAAAACAGACTGAGTAGGCCATCCGGAGTATCACATACTGCCAGTTAGTACACCATGTGGACAGGGAAATGTTTCATTCCAAAGAGAAAATTAGGGTTAAGACCCAAGTTAGGGTTAGCTGTCAGGAGACATGGCTTCCCAGAATGGAAACAGGGTGTTGCTGAAGCCAAGCATGGTGAAACAGACTGAGAGGGCCAAAGGAATTGTGTGCCTACTGTCTTTTAGTAGAACATGAGGATGGGGGGTTGTTACAGTTCAACAAGAAAATCAGGTTAAGTCTCAAGTTAGGGTTAGGGTTGGGGAGATGTGGCTTCCCAGGTTGGAAACGGGTCCTTGGTGAAGCTTAACTTGCTGAATCAGACTGAGTGGGGCATCAAGATGGCTTCCATACTGACATTTGGTACACTCTGTGGACGGCAGTATGTTTCAGTCCAAAAACGAAAATTAGGGTTAAGACCCAAGTTAGGGTTATCGGTCAGGAGTCATGGCTTCCCAGAATGGAAACAGGGTGTTGCTGAAGCCAAGCATGGTGAAACAGACTGAGAGGGCCAACGGAATTGTGTGTCGACTGTCTTTTAGTACAACATGAGGATGGGGGTTTGTTACATTTCAACAAGAAAATCAGGTTAAGTCTCAAGGTTGGGTTGAATTTGGGAGATGTGGCTTCCCAGGTTGGAAATGGGTCCTTGGTGAAGCTCAACTTGCTGAATCAGACTGAGTGGGGCATCAAGATGGCTTCCATACTGACATTTGGTGCACTCTGTGGACGGCAGTATGTTTCAGTCCAAAAAGGAAATGAGGGTTGAGACTCAAATTAGGGTTAGGGTTGGGGAGACTTGGCTTCCCAGGATGTAACCAGGGTTTTGGCGAAGTCTAGATTGGTAAAACAGACGGAGTAGGCCAACCGGTGTATAACATACTGCCAGTTAGTACACCATGTGGAGAGGGAAATGTTTCAGTCCAAAGAGAAAATTAGGGTTCAGACCCAAGTTAGGGTTAGCTGTCAGGAGACATGGCTTCCCAGAATGGAAACAGGGTGTTGCTGAAGCCAAGCATGGTGAAACAGACTGAGAGGGCCAAAGGAATTGTGTGCCTACTGTCTTTTAGTAGAACATGAGGATGGGAGGTTGTTACATTTGCACAAGAATATCAGGTTAAGTCTCAAGTTAGGGTTAGGGTTGGGGAGATGTGGCTTCCCAGGTTGGAAACGGGTCCTTGGTGAAGCTTAACTTCCTGTATCAGACTGAGTGGGCCATCAAGATGTCTTCCATACTTACATTTGGCACACTCTGTGGACCGCAGTATGTTTCAGTCCAAAAAGGAAATAGGGTTGAGACTCAAATTAGGGTTAGGGTTGGGGAGACTTGGCTTCCCAGGATGTAACCAGGGTTTTGGCGAAGCCTAGATTGGTAAAACAGACTGAGTAGGCCTTCCGGAGTATAACATACTGCCAGTTAGTACACCATGTGGACAGGGAAATGTTTCAGTCCAAAGAAAAAATTAGGGTTAAGAAAAATTTAGGGTTATCGGTCAGGAGACATGCCTTCCCAGAATGGAAACAGGGTGTTGCTGAAGCCAAGCATGGTGAAACAGACTGAGAGGGCAAACGGAATTGTGTGCCTACTGTCTTTTAGTACAACATGAGGATGGGGGGTTGTTACATTTGCACAAGAAAATCAGGTTAAGTCTCAAGTTAGGGTTAGGGTTGGGGAGATGTGGCTTCCCAGGTTGGAAATGGGTCCTTGGTGAAGCTCAACTTGCTGAATCAGACTGAGTGGGGCATCAAGATGGCTTCCATACTGACATTTGGTGCACTCTGTGGACGGCAGTATGTTTCAGCCCAAAAAGGAAATGAGGGTTGAGACTCAAATTAGGGTTGTCGGTCAGGAGTCATGGCTTCCCAGAATGGAAACAGGGTGTTGCTGAAGCCAAGCATGGTGAAACAGACTGAGAGGGCCAACGGAATTGTGTGCCGACTGTCTCTTAGTACAACATGAGGATGGGGGTTTGTTACATTTCAACAAGAAAATCAGGTTAAGTCTCAAGGTTGGGTTGGGTTGGGGAGATGTGGCTTCCCTGGTTGGAATCGAGTCCTTGGTGAAGCCCAGCTTGCTGAATCAGACTGAGTGGGACATCAAGATGTCTTCCATACTGACATTTGGTACACTCTGTGGACGGAGGTCTGTTTCAGTCCCAAAAGGAAATGAGGCCTGAGACTCAAATTAGGGTTAGGGTTGGGGAGACTTGGCTTCCCAGGATATAACCAGGGTTTTGTCGAAGCCTAGATTGGTAAAACAGACTGAGTAGGCCATCCGGAGTATAACATACTGCCAGTTAGTACACCATGTGGACAGGGAAATGTTTCATTCCAAAGAGAAAATTAGGGTTAAGACCCAAGTTAGGGTTAGCTGTCAGGAGACATGGCTTCCCAGAATGGAAACAGGGTGTTGCTGAAGCCAAGCATGGTGAAACAGACTGAGAGGGCCAAAGGAATTGTGTGCCTACTGTCTTTTAGTACAACATGAGGATGGGGGGTTGTTACAGTTCAACAAGAAAATCAGGTTAAGTCTCAAGTTAGGGTTAGGGTTGGGGAGATGTGGCTTCCCAGGTTGGAAACGGGTCCTTGGTGAAGCTTAACTTGCTGAATCAGACTGAGTGGGGCATCAAGATGGCTTCCATACTGACATTTGGTACACTCTGTGGACGGCAGTATGTTTCAGTCCAAAAACGAAAATTAGGGTTAAGACCCAAGTTAGGGTTATCGGTCAGGAGTCATGGCTTCCCAGAATGGAAACAGGGTGTTGCTGAAGCCAAGCATGGTGAAACAGACTGAGAGGGCCAACGGAATTGTGTGTCGACTGTCTTTTAGTACAACATGAGGATGGGGGTTTGTTACATTTCAACAAGAAAATCAGGTTAAGTCTCAAGGTTGGGTTGGATTGGGGAGATGTGGCTTCCCAGGTTGGAAATGGGTCCTTGGTGAAGCTCAACTTGCTGAATCAGACTGAGTGGGGCATCAAGATGGCTTCCATACTGACATTTGGTGCACTCTGTGGACGGCAGTATGTTTCAGTCCAAAAAGGAAATGAGGGTTGAGACTCAAATTAGGGTTAGGGTTGGGGAGACTTGGCTTCCCAGGATGTAACCAGGGTTTTGGCGAAGTCTAGATTGGTAAAACAGACGGAGTAGGCCAACCGGAGTATAACATACTGCCAGTTAGTACACCATGTGGAGAGGGAAATGTTTCATTCCAAAGAGAAAATTAGGGTTAAGACCCAAGTTAGGGTTAGCAGTCAGGAGACATGGCTTTCCAGAATGGAAACAGGGTGTTGCTGAAGCCAAGCATGGTGAAACAGACTGAGAGGGCAAAAGGAATTGTGTGCCTACTGTCTTTTAGTAGAACATGAGGATGGGGGGTTGTTACATTTGCACAAGAAAATCAGGTTAAGTCTCAAGTTAGGGTTAGGGTTCGGGAGATGTGGCTTCCCAGGTTGGAAACGGGTCCTTGGTGAAGCCTAGCTTGTTGAATCAGACTGAGTGGGACATCAAGATGTCTTCCATACTTACATTTGGTACACTCTGTGGACGGCAGTATGTTTCAGTCCAAAAAGGAAATGAGGGTTGAGACTCAAATTAGGGTTACGCTGGGGAGACTTGGCTTCCCAGGATGTAACCAGGGTTTTGGTGAAGCCTAGATTGGTAAAACAGACTGAGTAGGCCATCCGGAGTATCACATACTGCCAGTTAGTACACCATGTGGACAGGGAAATGTTTCATTCCAAAGAGAAAATTAGGGTTAAGACCCAAGTTAGGGTTAGCTGTCAGGAGACATGGCTTCCCAGAATGGAAACAGGGTGTTGCTGAAGCCAAGCATGGTGAAACAGACTGAGAGGGCCAAAGGTATTGTGTGCCTACTGTCTTTTAGTAGAACATGAGGATGGGGGGTTGTTACAGTTCAACAAGAAAATCAGGTTAAGTCTCAAGTTAGGGTTAGGGTTGGGGAGATGTGGCTTCCCAGGTTGGAAACGGGTCCTTGGTGAAGCTTAACTTGCTGAATCAGACTGAGTGGGGCATCAAGATGGCTTCCATACTGACATTTGGTACACTCTGTGGACGGCAGTATGTTTCAGTCCAAAAACGAAAATTAGGGTTAAGACCCAAGTTAGGGTTATCGGTCAGGAGTCATGGCTTCCCAGAATGGAAACAGGGTGTTGCTGAAGCCAAGCATGGTGAAACAGACTGAGAGGGCCAACGGAATTGTGTGTCGACTGTCTTTTAGTACAACATGAGGATGGGGGTTTGTTACATTTCAACAAGAAAATCAGGTTAAGTCTCAAGGTTGGGTTGAATTTGGGAGATGTGGCTTCCCAGGTTGGAAATGGGTCCTTGGTGAAGCTCAACTTGATGAATCAGACTGAGTGGGGCATCAAGATGGCTTCCATACTGACATTTGGTGCACTCTGTGGACGGCAGTATGTTTCAGTCCAAAAAGGAAATGAGGGTTGAGACTCAAATTAGGGTTAGGGTTGGGGAGACTTGGCTTCCCAGGATGTAACCAGGGTTTTGGCGAAGTCTAGATTGGTAAAACAGACGGAGTAGGCCAACCGGTGTATAACATACTGCCAGTTAGTACACCATGTGGAGAGGGAAATGTTTCATTCCAAAGAGAAAATTAGGGTTAAGACCCAAGTTAGGGTTAGCTGTCAGGAGACATGGCTTTCCAGAATGGAAACAGGGTGTTGCTGAAGCCAAGCATGGTGAAACAGACTGAGAGGGCAAAAGGAATTGTGTGCCTACTGTCTTTTAGTAGAACATGAGGATGGGAGGTTGTTACATTTGCACAAGAAAATCAGGTTAAGTCTCAATTTAGGGTTAGAGTTGGGGAGATGTGGCTTCCCAGGTTGGAAACGGGTCCTTGGTGAAGCCTAACTTGCTGAATCAGACTGAGTGGGGCATCAAGATGTCTTCCATACTTACATTTTTTCCCCTATGTGGATGGCAGTATGTTTCAGTCCAAAAACGAAATGCGGGTTGATACTCAAATTAGGGTTAGGGTTGGGGAGACTTGGCTTCCCAGGATGTAACCAGGGTTTTGGCGAAGCCTAGATTGGTAAAACAGACTGAGTAGGCCATCCGGAGTATAACATACTGCCAGTTAGTACACCATGTGGACAGGGAAATGTTTCAGTCCAAAGAGAAAATTAGGGTTCAGACCCAAGTTAGGGTTAGCTGTCAGGAGACATGGCTTCCCAGAATGGAAACAGGGTGTTGCTGAAGCCAAGCATGGTGAAACAGACTGAGAGGGCCAAAGGAATTGTGTGCCTACTGTCTTTTAGTACAACAAGAGGATGTGGGTTGTTACATTTCAACAAGAAAATCAGGTTAAGTCTCAAGTTTGGGTTGGGTTGGGGAGATGTGGCTTCCCTGGTTGGAATCGGGTCCTTGGTGAAGCCCAGCTTGCTGAATCAGACTGAGTGGGACATCAAGATGTCTTCCATACTGACATTTGGTACACTCTGTGGACGGAGGTATGTTTCAGTCGCAAAAGGAAATGAGGCCTGAGACTCAAAGTAGGGTTAGGATTGGGGAGACTTGGCTTCCCAGGATGTAACCAGGGTTTTGGTGAAGCCTAGATTGGTAAAACAGACTGAGTAGGCATTCAGGAGTATAACATACTGCCAGTTAGTACACCATGTGGACAGGGAAATGTTTCATTCCAAAGAGAAAATTAGGGTTAAGACCCAAGTGAGGGTTATCGGTCAGGAGACATGGCTTCCCAGAATGGAAACAGGGTGTTGCTGAAGCCAAACATGGTGAAACAGACTGAGAGGGCCAAAGGAATTGTGTGCCTACTGTCTTTTAGTAGAACATGAGGATGGGGGGTTGTTACAGTTCAACAAGAAAATCAGGTTAAGTCTCAAGTTAGGGTTAGGGTTGGGGAGATGTGGCTTCCCAGGTTGGAAACGGGTCCTTGGTGAAGCTTAACTTGCTGAATCAGACTGAGTGGGGCATCAAGATGGCTTCCATCCTGACATTTGGTCCCCTATGTGGACGGCAGTATGTTTCAGTCCAAAAACGAAAATTAGGGTTAAGACCCAAGTTAGGGTTATCGGTCAGGAGTCATGGCTTCCCAGAATGGAAACAGGGTGTTGCTGAAGCCAAGCATGGTGAAACAGACTGAGAGGGCCAACGGAATTGTGTGTCGACTGTCTTTTAGTACAACATGAGGATGGGGGTTTGTTACATTTCAACAAGAAAATCAGGTTAAGTCTCAAGGTTGGGTTGGATTGGGGAGATGTGGCTTCCCAGGTTGGAAATGGGTCCTTGGTGAAGCTCAACTTGCTGAATCAGACTGAGTGGGGCATCAAGATGGCTTCCATACTGACATTTGGTGCACTCTGTGGACGGCAGTATGTTTCAGTCCAAAAAGGAAATGAGGGTTGAGACTCAAATTAGGGTTAGGGTTGGGGAGACTTGTCTTCCCAGGATGTAACCAGGGTTTTGGCGAAGTCTAGATTGGTAAAACAGACGGAGTAGGCCAACCGGAGTATAACATACTGCCAGTTAGTACACCATGTGGACAGGGAAATGTTTCATTCCAAAGAGAAAATTAGGGTTAAGACCCAAGTTAGGGTTAGCTGTCAGGAGACATGGCTTCCCAGAATGGAAACAGGGTGTTGCTGAAGCCAAGCATGGTGAAACAGACTGAGAGGGCCAAAGGTATTGTGTGCCTACTGTCTTTTAGTAGAACATGAGGATGGGGGGTTGTTACAGTTCAACAAGAAAATCAGGTTAAGTCTCAAGTTAGGGTTAGGGTTGGGGAGATGTGGCTTCCCAGGTTGGAAACGGGTCCTTGGTGAAGCTTAACTTGCTGAATCAGACTGAGTGGGGCATCAAGATGGCTTCCATACTGACATTTGGTACACTCTGTGGACGGCAGTATGTTTCAGTCCAAAAACGAAAATTAGGGTTAAGACCCAAGTTAGGGTTATCGGTCAGGAGTCATGGCTTCCCAGAATGGAAACAGGGTGTTGCTGAAGCCAAGCATGGTGAAACAGACTGAGAGGGCCAACGGAATTGTGTGTCGACTGTCTTTTAGTACAACATGAGGATGGGGGTTTGTTACATTTCAACAAGAAAATCAGGTTAAGTCTCAAGGTTGGGTTGAATTTGGGAGATGTGGCTTCCCAGGTTGGAAATGGGTCCTTGGTGAAGCTCAACTTGCTGAATCAGACTGAGTGGGGCATCAAGATGGCTTCCATACTGACATTTGGTGCACTCTGTGGACGGCAGTATGTTTCAGTCCAAAAAGGAAATGAGGGTTGAGACTCAAATTAGGGTTAGGGTTGGGGAGACTTGGCTTCCCAGGATGTAACCAGGGTTTTGGCGAAGTCTAGATTGGTAAAACAGACGGAGTAGGCCAACCGGTGTATAACATACTGCCAGTTAGTACACCATGTGGAGAGGGAAATGTTTCATTCCAAAGAGAAAATTAGGGTTAAGACCCAAGTTAGGGTTAGCTGTCAGGAGACATGGCTTTCCAGAATGGAAACAGGGTGTTGCTGAAGCCAAGCATGGTGAAACAGACTGAGAGGGCAAAAGGAATTGTGTGCCTACTGTCTTTTAGTAGAACATGAGGATGGGAGGTTGTTACATTTGCACAAGAAAATCAGGTTAAGTCTCAATTTAGGGTTAGAGTTGGGGAGATGTGGCTTCCCAGGTTGGAAACGGGTCCTTGGTGAAGCCTAACTTGCTGAATCAGACTGAGTGGGGCATCAAGATGTCTTCCATACTTACATTTGTTCCCCTATGTGGATGGCAGTATGTTTCAGTCCAAAAACGAAATGCGGGTTGATACTCAAATTAGGGTTAGGGTTGGGGAGACTTGGCTTCCCAGGATGTAACCAGGGTTTTGGCGAAGCCTAGATTGGTAAAACAGACTGAGTAGGCCATCCGGAGTATAACATACTGCCAGTTAGTACACCATGTGGACAGGGAAATGTTTCAGTCCAAAGAGAAAATTAGGGTTAAGACCCAAGTTAGGGTTAGCTGTCAGGAGACATGGCTTCCCAGAATGGAAACAGGGTGTTGCTGAAGCCAAGCATGGTGAAACAGACTGAGAGGGCCAAAGGAATTGTGTGCCTACTGTCTTTTAGTACAACAAGAGGATGTGGGTTGTTACATTTCAACAAGAAAATCAGGTTAAGTCTCAAGTTTGGGTTGGGTTGGGGAGATGTGGCTTCCCTGGTTGGAATCGGGTCCTTGGTGAAGCCCAGCTTGCTGAATCAGACTGAGTGGGACATCAAGATGGCTTCCATCCTGACATTTGGTCCCCTATGTGGACGGCAGTATGTTTCAGTCCAAAAACGAAAATTAGGGTTAAGACCCAAGTTAGGGTTATCGGTCAGGAGTCATGGCTTCCCAGAATGGAAACAGGGTGTTGCTGAAGCCAAGCATGGTGAAACAGACTGAGAGGGCCAACGGAATTGTGTGTCGACTGTCTTTTAGTACAACATGAGGATGGGGGTTTGTTACATTTCAACAAGAAAATCAGGTTAAGTCTCAAGGTTGGGTTGGATTGGGGAGATGTGGCTTCCCAGGTTGGAAATGGGTCCTTGGTGAAGCTCAACTTGCTGAATCAGACTGAGTGGGGCATCAAGATGGCTTCCATACTGACATTTGGTGCACTCTGTGGACGGCAGTATGTTTCAGTCCAAAAAGGAAATGAGGGTTGAGACTCAAATTAGGGTTAGGGTTGGGGAGACTTGTCTTCCCAGGATGTAACCAGGGTTTTGGCGAAGTCTAGATTGGTAAAACAGACGGAGTAGGCCAACCGGAGTATAACATACTGCCAGTTAGTACACAATGTGGAGAGGGAAATGTTTCATTCCAAAGAGAAAATTAGGGTTAAGACCCAAGTTAGGGTTAGCAGTCAGGAGACATGGCTTTCCAGAATGGAAACAGGGTGTTGCTGAAGCCAAGCATGGTGAAACAGACTGAGAGGGCAAAAGGAATTGTGTGCCTACTGTCTTTTAGTAGAACATGAGGATGGGGGGTTGTTACATTTGCACAAGAAAATCAGGTTAAGTCTCAACTTAGGGTTAGGGTTGGGGAGATGTGGCTTCCCAGGTTGGAAACGGGTCCTTGGTGAAGCCTAGCTTGCTGAATCAGACTGAGTGGGACATCAAGATGTCTTCCATACTTACATTTGGTACACTCTGTGGACGGCAGTATGTTTCAGTCCAAAAAGGAAATGAGGGTTGAGACTCAAATTAGGGTTAGGGCTGGGGAGACTTGGCTTCCCAGGATGTAACCAGGGTTTTGGCGAAGCCTAGATTTGTAAAACAGACTGAGTAGGCCATCCGGAGTATAACATACTGCCAGTTAGTACACCATGTGGACAGGGAAATGTTTCAGTCCAAAGAGAAAATTAGGGTTCAGACCCAAGTTAGGGTTAGCTGTCAGGAGACATGGCTTCCCAGAATGGAAACAGGGTGTTGCTGAAGCCAAGCATGGTGAAACAGACTGAGAGGGCCAAAGGAATTGTGTGCCTACTGTCTTTTAGTAGAACATGAGGATGGGAGGTTGTTACATTTGCACAAGAATATCAGGTTAAGTCTCAAGTTAGGGTTAGGGTTGGGGAGATGTGGCTTCCCAGGTTGGAAACGGGTCCTTGGTGAAGCTTAACTTCCTGTATCAGACTGAGTGGGCCATCAAGATGTCTTCCATACTTACATTTGGCACACTCTGTGGACCGCAGTATGTTTCAGTCCAAAAAGGAAATAGGGTTGAGACTCAAATTAGGGTTAGGGTTGGGGAGACTTGGCTTCCCAGGATGTAACCAGGGTTTTGGCGAAGCCTAGATTGGTAAAACAGACTGAGTAGGCCTTCCGGAGTATAACATACTGCCAGTTAGTACACCATGTGGACAGGGAAATGTTTCAGTCCAAAGAAAAAATTAGGGTTAAGAAAAATTTAGGGTTATCGGTCAGGAGACATGCCTTCCCAGAATGGAAACAGGGTGTTGCTGAAGCCAAGCATGGTGAAACAGACTGAGAGGGCAAACGGAATTGTGTGCCTACTGTCTTTTAGTACAACATGAGGATGGGGGGTTGTTACATTTGCACAAGAAAATCAGGTTAAGTCTCAAGTTAGGGTTAGGGTTGGGGAGATGTGGCTTCCCAGGTTGGAAATGGGTCCTTGGTGAAGCTCAACTTGCTGAATCAGACTGAGTGGGGCATCAAGATGGCTTCCATACTGACATTTGGTGCACTCTGTGGACGGCAGTATGTTTCAGCCCAAAAAGGAAATGAGGGTTGAGACTCAAATTAGGGTTGTCGGTCAGGAGTCATGGCTTCCCAGAATGGAAACAGGGTGTTGCTGAAGCCAAGCATGGTGAAACAGACTGAGAGGGCCAACGGAATTGTGTGCCGACTGTCTCTTAGTACAACATGAGGATGGGGGTTTGTTACATTTCAACAAGAAAATCAGGTTAAGTCTCAAGGTTGGGTTGGGTTGGGGAGATGTGGCTTCCCTGGTTGGAATCGAGTCCTTGGTGAAGCCCAGCTTGCTGAATCAGACTGAGTGGGACATCAAGATGTCTTCCATACTGACATTTGGTACACTCTGTGGACGGAGGTCTGTTTCAGTCCCAAAAGGAAATGAGGCCTGAGACTCAAATTAGGGTTAGGGTTGGGGAGACTTGGCTTCCCAGGATATAACCAGGGTTTTGTCGAAGCCTAGATTGGTAAAACAGACTGAGTAGGCCATCCGGAGTATAACATACTGCCAGTTAGTACACCATGTGGACAGGGAAATGTTTCATTCCAAAGAGAAAATTAGGGTTAAGACCCAAGTTAGGGTTAGCTGTCAGGAGACATGGCTTCCCAGAATGGAAACAGGGTGTTGCTGAAGCCAAGCATGGTGAAACAGACTGAGAGGGCCAAAGGAATTGTGTGCCTACTGTCTTTTAGTACAACATGAGGATGGGGGGTTGTTACAGTTCAACAAGAAAATCAGGTTAAGTCTCAAGTTAGGGTTAGGGTTGGGGAGATGTGGCTTCCCAGGTTGGAAACGGGTCCTTGGTGAAGCTTAACTTGCTGAATCAGACTGAGTGGGGCATCAAGATGGCTTCCATACTGACATTTGGTACACTCTGTGGACGGCAGTATGTTTCAGTCCAAAAACGAAAATTAGGGTTAAGACCCAAGTTAGGGTTATCGGTCAGGAGTCATGGCTTCCCAGAATGGAAACAGGGTGTTGCTGAAGCCAAGCATGGTGAAACAGACTGAGAGGGCCAACGGAATTGTGTGTCGACTGTCTTTTAGTACAACATGAGGATGGGGGTTTGTTACATTTCAACAAGAAAATCAGGTTAAGTCTCAAGGTTGGGTTGGATTGGGGAGATGTGGCTTCCCAGGTTGGAAATGGGTCCTTGGTGAAGCTCAACTTGCTGAATCAGACTGAGTGGGGCATCAAGATGGCTTCCATACTGACATTTGGTGCACTCTGTGGACGGCAGTATGTTTCAGTCCAAAAAGGAAATGAGGGTTGAGACTCAAATTAGGGTTAGGGTTGGGGAGACTTGGCTTCCCAGGATGTAACCAGGGTTTTGGCGAAGTCTAGATTGGTAAAACAGACGGAGTAGGCCAACCGGAGTATAACATACTGCCAGTTAGTACACCATGTGGAGAGGGAAATGTTTCATTCCAAAGAGAAAATTAGGGTTAAGACCCAAGTTAGGGTTAGCAGTCAGGAGACATGGCTTTCCAGAATGGAAACAGGGTGTTGCTGAAGCCAAGCATGGTGAAACAGACTGAGAGGGCAAAAGGAATTGTGTGCCTACTGTCTTTTAGTAGAACATGAGGATGGGGGGTTGTTACATTTGCACAAGAAAATCAGGTTAAGTCTCAAGTTAGGGTTAGGGTTGGGGAGATGTGGCTTCCCAGGTTGGAAACGGGTCCTTGGTGAAGCCTAGCTTGTTGAATCAGACTGAGTGGGACATCAAGATGTCTTCCATACTTACATTTGGTACACTCTGTGGACGGCAGTATGTTTCAGTCCAAAAAGGAAATGAGGGTTGAGACTCAAATTAGGGTTACGCTGGGGAGACTTGGCTTCCCAGTATGTAACCAGGGTTTTGGCGAAGCCTAGATTGGTAAAACAGACTGAGTAGGCCATCCGGAGTATAACATACTGCCAGTTAGTACACCATGTGGACAGGGAAATGTTTCAGTCCAAAGAGAAAATTAGGGTTCAGACCCAAGTTAGGGTTAGCTGTCAGGAGACATGGCTTCCCAGAATGGAAACAGGGTGTTGCTGAAGCCAAGCATGGTGAAACAGACTGAGAGGGCCAAAGGAATTGTGTGCCTACTGTCTTTTAGTAGAACATGAGGATGGGAGGTTGTTACATTTGCACAAGAATATCAGGTTAAGTCTCAAGTTAGGGTTAGGGTTGGGGAGATGTGGCTTCCCAGGTTGGAAACGGGTCCTTGGTGAAGCTTAACTTCCTGTATCAGACTGAGTGGGCCATCAAGATGTCTTCCATACTTACATTTGGCACACTCTGTGGACCGCAGTATGTTTCAGTCCAAAAAGGAAATAGGGTTGAGACTCAAATTAGGGTTAGGGTTGGGGAGACTTGGCTTCCCAGGATGTAACCAGGGTTTTGGTGAAGCCTAGATTGGTAAAACAGACAGAGTAGGCATTCAGGAGTATAACATACTGCCAGTTAGTACACCATGTGGACAGGGAAATGTTTCAGTCCAAAGACAAAATTAGGGTTAAGACCCAAGTTAGGGTTAGCTGTCAGGAGACATGGCTTCCCGGAATGGAAACAGGGTGTTGCTGAAGCCAAGCATGGTGAAACAGACTGAGAGGGCCAACGGAATTGTGTGCCTACTGTCTTTTAGTACAACATGAGGATGGGGGTTTGTTACATTTCAACAAGAAAATCAGGTTAAGTCTCAAGTTAGGGTTGGGTTGGGGAGATGTGGTATCCCAGGTTGGAAACGGGTCCTTGGTGAAGCTTAACTTGCTGAATCAGACTGAGTGGGGTATCAAGGTGTCTTCCATACTTACATTTGGTACACTCTGTGGACCGCAGTATGTTTCAGTCGCAAAAGGAAATGAGGCCTGAGACTCAAAGTAGGGTTAGGGTTGGGGAGACTTGGCTTCCCAGGATGTAACCAGGGTTTTGGCGAAGCCTAGATTGGTAAAACAGACTGAGTAGGCCTTCCGGAGTATAACATACTGCCAGTTAGTACACCATGTGGACAGGGAAATGTTTCAGTCCAAAGAAAAAATTAGGGTTAAGAAAAATTTAGGGTTATCGGTCAGGAGACATGCCTTCCCAGAATGGAAACAGGGTGTTGCTGAAGCCAAGCATGGTGAAACAGACTGAGAGGGCAAACGGAATTGTGTGCCTACTGTCTTTTAGTACAACATGAGGATGGGGGGTTGTTACATTTGCACAAGAAAATCAGGTTAAGTCTCAAGTTAGGGTTAGGGTTGGGGAGATGTGGCTTCCCAGGTTGGAAATGGGTCCTTGGTGAAGCTCAACTTGCTGAATCAGACTGAGTGGGGCATCAAGATGGCTTCCATACTGACATTTGGTGCACTCTGTGGACGGCAGTATGTTTCAGTCCAAAAACGAAAATTAGGGTTAAGACCCAAGTTAGGGTTATCGGTCAGGAGTCATGGCTTCCCAGAATGGAAACAGGGTGTTGCTGAAGCCAAGCATGGTGAAACAGACTGAGAGGGCCAACGGAATTGTGTGCCGACTGTCTCTTAGTACAACATGAGGATGGGGGTTTGTTACATTTCAACAAGAAAATCAGGTTAAGTCTCAAGGTTGGGTTGGGTTGGGGAGATGTGGCTTCCCTGGTTGGAATCGGGTCCTTGGTGAAGCCCAGCTTGCTGAATCAGACTGAGTGGGACATCAAGATGTCTTCCATACTGACATTTGGTACACTCTGTGGACGGAGGTCTGTTTCAGTCCCAAAAGGAAATGAGGCCTGAGACTCAAATTAGGGTTAGGGTTGGGGAGACTTGTCTTCCCAGGATGTAACCAGGGTTTTGGCGAAGTCTAGATTGGTAAAACAGACGGAGTAGGCCAACCGGAGTATAACATACTGCCAGTTAGTACACCATGTGGACAGGGAAATGTTTCATTCCAAAGAGAAAATTAGGGTTAAGACCCAAGTTAGGGTTAGCTGTCAGGAGACATGGCTTCCCAGAATGGAAACAGGGTGTTGCTGAAGCCAAGCATGGTGAAACAGACTGAGAGGGCCAAAGGTATTGTGTGCCTACTGTCTTTTAGTAGAACATGAGGATGGGGGGTTGTTACAGTTCAACAAGAAAATCAGGTTAAGTCTCAAGTTAGGGTTAGGGTTGGGGAGATGTGGCTTCCCAGGTTGGAAACGGGTCCTTGGTGAAGCTTAACTTGCTGAATCAGACTGAGTGGGGCATCAAGATGGCTTCCATACTGACATTTGGTACACTCTGTGGACGGCAGTATGTTTCAGTCCAAAAACGAAAATTAGGGTTAAGACCCAAGTTAGGGTTATCGGTCAGGAGTCATGGCTTCCCAGAATGGAAACAGGGTGTTGCTGAAGCCAAGCATGGTGAAACAGACTGAGAGGGCCAACGGAATTGTGTGTCGACTGTCTTTTAGTACAACATGAGGATGGGGGTTTGTTACATTTCAACAAGAAAATCAGGTTAAGTCTCAAGGTTGGGTTGAATTTGGGAGATGTGGCTTCCCAGGTTGGAAATGGGTCCTTGGTGAAGCTCAACTTGCTGAATCAGACTGAGTGGGGCATCAAGATGGCTTCCATACTGACATTTGGTGCACTCTGTGGACGGCAGTATGTTTCAGTCCAAAAAGGAAATGAGGGTTGAGACTCAAATTAGGGTTAGGGTTGGGGAGACTTGGCTTCCCAGGATGTAACCAGGGTTTTGGCGAAGTCTAGATTGGTAAAACAGACGGAGTAGGCCAACCGGTGTATAACATACTGCCAGTTAGTACACCATGTGGAGAGGGAAATGTTTCATTCCAAAGAGAAAATTAGGGTTAAGACCCAAGTTAGGGTTAGCTGTCAGGAGACATGGCTTTCCAGAATGGAAACAGGGTGTTGCTGAAGCCAAGCATGGTGAAACAGACTGAGAGGGCAAAAGGAATTGTGTGCCTACTGTCTTTTAGTAGAACATGAGGATGGGAGGTTGTTACATTTGCACAAGAAAATCAGGTTAAGTCTCAATTTAGGGTTAGAGTTGGGGAGATGTGGCTTCCCAGGTTGGAAACGGGTCCTTGGTGAAGCCTAACTTGCTGAATCAGACTGAGTGGGGCATCAAGATGTCTTCCATACTTACATTTGTTCCCCTATGTGGATGGCAGTATGTTTCAGTCCAAAAACGAAATGCGGGTTGATACTCAAATTAGGGTTAGGGTTGGGGAGACTTGGCTTCCCAGGATGTAACCAGGGTTTTGGCGAAGCCTAGATTGGTAAAACAGACTGAGTAGGCCATCCGGAGTATAACATACTGCCAGTTAGTACACCATGTGGACAGGGAAATGTTTCAGTCCAAAGAGAAAATTAGGGTTAAGACCCAAGTTAGGGTTAGCTGTCAGGAGACATGGCTTCCCAGAATGGAAACAGGGTGTTGCTGAAGCCAAGCATGGTGAAACAGACTGAGAGGGCCAAAGGAATTGTGTGCCTACTGTCTTTTAGTACAACAAGAGGATGTGGGTTGTTACATTTCAACAAGAAAATCAGGTTAAGTCTCAAGTTTGGGTTGGGTTGGGGAGATGTGGCTTCCCTGGTTGGAATCGGGTCCTTGGTGAAGCCCAGCTTGCTGAATCAGACTGAGTGGGACATCAAGATGTCTTCCATACTGACATTTGGTACACTCTGTGGACGGAGGTATGTTTCAGTCGCAAAAGGAAATGAGGCCTGAGACTCAAAGTAGGGTTAGGGTTGGGGAGACTTGGCTTCCCAGGATGTAACCAGGGTTTTGGTGAAGCCTAGATTGGTAAAACAGACTGAGTAGGCATTCAGGAGTATAACATACTGCCAGTTAGTACACCATGTGGACAGGGAAATGTTTCATTCCAAAGAGAAAATTAGGGTTAAGACCCAAGTGAGGGTTATTGGTCAGGAGACATGGCTTCCCAGAATGGAAACAGGGTGTTGCTGAAGCCAAACATGGTGAAACAGACTGAGAGGGCCAAAGGAATTGTGTGCCTACTGTCTTTTAGTAGAACATGAGGATGGGGGGTTGTTACAGTTCAACAAGAAAATCAGGTTAAGTCTCAAGTTAGGGTTAGGGTTGGGGAGATGTGGCTTCCCAGGTTGGAAACGGGTCCTTGGTGAAGCTTAACTTGCTGAATCAGACTGAGTGGGGCATCAAGATGGCTTCCATCCTGACATTTGGTCCCCTATGTGGACGGCAGTATGTTTCAGTCCAAAAACGAAAATTAGGGTTAAGACCCAAGTTAGGGTTATCGGTCAGGAGTCATGGCTTCCCAGAATGGAAACAGGGTGTTGCTGAAGCCAAGCATGGTGAAACAGACTGAGAGGGCCAACGGAATTGTGTGTCGACTGTCTTTTAGTACAACATGAGGATGGGGGTTTGTTACATTTCAACAAGAAAATCAGGTTAAGTCTCAAGGTTGGGTTGGATTGGGGAGATGTGGCTTCCCAGGTTGGAAATGGGTCCTTGGTGAAGCTCAACTTGCTGAATCAGACTGAGTGGGGCATCAAGATGGCTTCCATACTGACATTTGGTGCACTCTGTGGACGGCAGTATGTTTCAGTCCAAAAAGGAAATGAGGGTTGAGACTCAAATTAGGGTTAGGGTTGGGGAGACTTGTCTTCCCAGGATGTAACCAGGGTTTTGGCGAAGTCTAGATTGGTAAAACAGACGGAGTAGGCCAACCGGAGTATAACATACTGCCAGTTAGTACACAATGTGGAGAGGGAAATGTTTCATTCCAAAGAGAAAATTAGGGTTAAGACCCAAGTTAGGGTTAGCAGTCAGGAGACATGGCTTTCCAGAATGGAAACAGGGTGTTGCTGAAGCCAAGCATGGTGAAACAGACTGAGAGGGCAAAAGGAATTGTGTGCCTACTGTCTTTTAGTAGAACATGAGGATGGGGGGTTGTTACATTTGCACAAGAAAATCAGGTTAAGTCTCAACTTAGGGTTAGGGTTGGGGAGATGTGGCTTCCCAGGTTGGAAACGGGTCCTTGGTGAAGCCTAGCTTGCTGAATCAGACTGAGTGGGACATCAAGATGTCTTCCATACTTACATTTGGTACACTCTGTGGACGGCAGTATGTTTCAGTCCAAAAAGGAAATGAGGGTTGAGACTCAAATTAGGGTTAGGGCTGGGGAGACTTGGCTTCCCAGGATGTAACCAGGGTTTTGGCGAAGCCTAGATTTGTAAAACAGACTGAGTAGGCCATCCGGAGTATAACATACTGCCAGTTAGTACACCATGTGGACAGGGAAATGTTTCAGTCCAAAGAGAAAATTAGGGTTCAGACCCAAGTTAGGGTTAGCTGTCAGGAGACATGGCTTCCCAGAATGGAAACAGGGTGTTGCTGAAGCCAAGCATGGTGAAACAGACTGAGAGGGCCAAAGGAATTGTGTGCCTACTGTCTTTTAGTAGAACATGAGGATGGGAGGTTGTTACATTTGCACAAGAATATCAGGTTAAGTCTCAAGTTAGGGTTAGGGTTGGGGAGATGTGGCTTCCCAGGTTGGAAACGGGTCCTTGGTGAAGCTTAACTTCCTGTATCAGACTGAGTGGGCCATCAAGATGTCTTCCATACTTACATTTGGCACACTCTGTGGACCGCAGTATGTTTCAGTCCAAAAAGGAAATAGGGTTGAGACTCAAATTAGGGTTAGGGTTGGGGAGACTTGGCTTCCCAGGATGTAACCAGGGTTTTGGCGAAGCCTAGATTGGTAAAACAGACTGAGTAGGCCTTCCGGAGTATAACATACTGCCAGTTAGTACACCATGTGGACAGGGAAATGTTTCAGTCCAAAGAAAAAATTAGGGTTAAGAAAAATTTAGGGTTATCGGTCAGGAGACATGCCTTCCCAGAATGGAAACAGGGTGTTGCTGAAGCCAAGCATGGTGAAACAGACTGAGAGGGCAAACGGAATTGTGTGCCTACTGTCTTTTAGTACAACATGAGGATGGGGGGTTGTTACATTTGCACAAGAAAATCAGGTTAAGTCTCAAGTTAGGGTTAGGGTTGGGGAGATGTGGCTTCCCAGGTTGGAAATGGGTCCTTGGTGAAGCTCAACTTGCTGAATCAGACTGAGTGGGGCATCAAGATGGCTTCCATACTGACATTTGGTGCACTCTGTGGACGGCAGTATGTTTCAGCCCAAAAAGGAAATGAGGGTTGAGACTCAAATTAGGGTTGTCGGTCAGGAGTCATGGCTTCCCAGAATGGAAACAGGGTGTTGCTGAAGCCAAGCATGGTGAAACAGACTGAGAGGGCCAACGGAATTGTGTGCCGACTGTCTCTTAGTACAACATGAGGATGGGGGTTTGTTACATTTCAACAAGAAAATCAGGTTAAGTCTCAAGGTTGGGTTGGGTTGGGGAGATGTGGCTTCCCTGGTTGGAATCGAGTCCTTGGTGAAGCCCAGCTTGCTGAATCAGACTGAGTGGGACATCAAGATGTCTTCCATACTGACATTTGGTACACTCTGTGGACGGAGGTCTGTTTCAGTCCCAAAAGGAAATGAGGCCTGAGACTCAAATTAGGGTTAGGGTTGGGGAGACTTGGCTTCCCAGGATATAACCAGGGTTTTGTCGAAGCCTAGATTGGTAAAACAGACTGAGTAGGCCATCCGGAGTATAACATACTGCCAGTTAGTACACCATGTGGACAGGGAAATGTTTCATTCCAAAGAGAAAATTAGGGTTAAGACCCAAGTTAGGGTTAGCTGTCAGGAGACATGGCTTCCCAGAATGGAAACAGGGTGTTGCTGAAGCCAAGCATGGTGAAACAGACTGAGAGGGCCAAAGGAATTGTGTGCCTACTGTCTTTTAGTACAACATGAGGATGGGGGGTTGTTACAGTTCAACAAGAAAATCAGGTTAAGTCTCAAGTTAGGGTTAGGGTTGGGGAGATGTGGCTTCCCAGGTTGGAAACGGGTCCTTGGTGAAGCTTAACTTGCTGAATCAGACTGAGTGGGGCATCAAGATGGCTTCCATACTGACATTTGGTACACTCTGTGGACGGCAGTATGTTTCAGTCCAAAAACGAAAATTAGGGTTAAGACCCAAGTTAGGGTTATCGGTCAGGAGTCATGGCTTCCCAGAATGGAAACAGGGTGTTGCTGAAGCCAAGCATGGTGAAACAGACTGAGAGGGCCAACGGAATTGTGTGTCGACTGTCTTTTAGTACAACATGAGGATGGGGGTTTGTTACATTTCAACAAGAAAATCAGGTTAAGTCTCAAGGTTGGGTTGGATTGGGGAGATGTGGCTTCCCAGGTTGGAAATGGGTCCTTGGTGAAGCTCAACTTGCTGAATCAGACTGAGTGGGGCATCAAGATGGCTTCCATACTGACATTTGGTGCACTCTGTGGACGGCAGTATGTTTCAGTCCAAAAAGGAAATGAGGGTTGAGACTCAAATTAGGGTTAGGGTTGGGGAGACTTGGCTTCCCAGGATGTAACCAGGGTTTTGGCGAAGTCTAGATTGGTAAAACAGACGGAGTAGGCCAACCGGAGTATAACATACTGCCAGTTAGTACACCATGTGGAGAGGGAAATGTTTCATTCCAAAGAGAAAATTAGGGTTAAGACCCAAGTTAGGGTTAGCAGTCAGGAGACATGGCTTTCCAGAATGGAAACAGGGTGTTGCTGAAGCCAAGCATGGTGAAACAGACTGAGAGGGCAAAAGGAATTGTGTGCCTACTGTCTTTTAGTAGAACATGAGGATGGGGGGTTGTTACATTTGCACAAGAAAATCAGGTTAAGTCTCAAGTTAGGGTTAGGGTTGGGGAGATGTGGCTTCCCAGGTTGGAAACGGGTCCTTGGTGAAGCCTAGCTTGTTGAATCAGACTGAGTGGGACATCAAGATGTCTTCCATACTTACATTTGGTACACTCTGTGGACGGCAGTATGTTTCAGTCCAAAAAGGAAATGAGGGTTGAGACTCAAATTAGGGTTACGCTGGGGAGACTTGGCTTCCCAGTATGTAACCAGGGTTTTGGCGAAGCCTAGATTGGTAAAACAGACTGAGTAGGCCATCCGGAGTATAACATACTGCCAGTTAGTACACCATGTGGACAGGGAAATGTTTCAGTCCAAAGAGAAAATTAGGGTTCAGACCCAAGTTAGGGTTAGCTGTCAGGAGACATGGCTTCCCAGAATGGAAACAGGGTGTTGCTGAAGCCAAGCATGGTGAAACAGACTGAGAGGGCCAAAGGAATTGTGTGCCTACTGTCTTTTAGTAGAACATGAGGATGGGAGGTTGTTACATTTGCACAAGAATATCAGGTTAAGTCTCAAGTTAGGGTTAGGGTTGGGGAGATGTGGCTTCCCAGGTTGGAAACGGGTCCTTGGTGAAGCTTAACTTCCTGTATCAGACTGAGTGGGCCATCAAGATGTCTTCCATACTTACATTTGGCACACTCTGTGGACCGCAGTATGTTTCAGTCCAAAAAGGAAATAGGGTTGAGACTCAAATTAGGGTTAGGGTTGGGGAGACTTGGCTTCCCAGGATGTAACCAGGGTTTTGGTGAAGCCTAGATTGGTAAAACAGACAGAGTAGGCATTCAGGAGTATAACATACTGCCAGTTAGTACACCATGTGGACAGGGAAATGTTTCAGTCCAAAGACAAAATTAGGGTTAAGACCCAAGTTAGGGTTAGCTGTCAGGAGACATGGCTTCCCGGAATGGAAACAGGGTGTTGCTGAAGCCAAGCATGGTGAAACAGACTGAGAGGGCCAACGGAATTGTGTGCCTACTGTCTTTTAGTACAACATGAGGATGGGGGTTTGTTACATTTCAACAAGAAAATCAGGTTAAGTCTCAAGTTAGGGTTGGGTTGGGGAGATGTGGTATCCCAGGTTGGAAACGGGTCCTTGGTGAAGCTTAACTTGCTGAATCAGACTGAGTGGGGTATCAAGGTGTCTTCCATACTTACATTTGGTACACTCTGTGGACCGCAGTATGTTTCAGTCGCAGAAGGAAATGAGGCCTGAGACTCAAAGTAGGGTTAGGGTTGGGGAGACTTGGCTTCCCAGGATGTAACCAGGGTTTTGGTGAAGCCTAGATTGGTAAAACAGACTGAGTAGGCCATCCGGAGTATCACATACTGCCAGTTAGTACACCATGTGGACAGGGAAATGTTTCATTCCAAAGAGAAAATTAGGGTTAAGACCCAAGTTAGGGTTAGCTGTCAGGAGACATGGCTTCCCAGAATGGAAACAGGGTGTTGCTGAAGCCAAGCATGGTGAAACAGACTGAGAGGGCCAAAGGTATTGTGTGCCTACTGTCTTTTAGTAGAACATGAGGATGGGGGGTTGTTACAGTTCAACAAGAAAATCAGGTTAAGTCTCAAGTTAGGGTTAGGGTTGGGGAGATGTGGCTTCCCAGGTTGGAAACGGGTCCTTGGTGAAGCTTAACTTGCTGAATCAGACTGAGTGGGGCATCAAGATGGCTTCCATACTGACATTTGGTACACTCTGTGGACGGCAGTATGTTTCAGTCCAAAAACGAAAATTAGGGTTAAGACCCAAGTTAGGGTTATCGGTCAGGAGTCATGGCTTCCCAGAATGGAAACAGGGTGTTGCTGAAGCCAAGCATGGTGAAACAGACTGAGAGGGCCAACGGAATTGTGTGTCGACTGTCTTTTAGTACAACATGAGGATGGGGGTTTGTTACATTTCAACAAGAAAATCAGGTTAAGTCTCAAGGTTGGGTTGAATTTGGGAGATGTGGCTTCCCAGGTTGGAAATGGGTCCTTGGTGAAGCTCAACTTGCTGAATCAGACTGAGTGGGGCATCAAGATGGCTTCCATACTGACATTTGGTGCACTCTGTGGACGGCAGTATGTTTCAGTCCAAAAAGGAAATGAGGGTTGAGACTCAAATTAGGGTTAGGGTTGGGGAGACTTGGCTTCCCAGGATGTAACCAGGGTTTTGGCGAAGTCTAGATTGGTAAAACAGACGGAGTAGGCCAACCGGTGTATAACATACTGCCAGTTAGTACACCATGTGGAGAGGGAAATGTTTCATTCCAAAGAGAAAATTAGGGTTAAGACCCAAGTTAGGGTTAGCTGTCAGGAGACATGGCTTTCCAGAATGGAAACAGGGTGTTGCTGAAGCCAAGCATGGTGAAACAGACTGAGAGGGCAAAAGGAATTGTGTGCCTACTGTCTTTTAGTAGAACATGAGGATGGGAGGTTGTTACATTTGCACAAGAAAATCAGGTTAAGTCTCAATTTAGGGTTAGAGTTGGGGAGATGTGGCTTCCCAGGTTGGAAACGGGTCCTTGGTGAAGCCTAACTTGCTGAATCAGACTGAGTGGGGCATCAAGATGTCTTCCATACTTACATTTTTTCCCCTATGTGGATGGCAGTATGTTTCAGTCCAAAAACGAAATGCGGGTTGATACTCAAATTAGGGTTAGGGTTGGGGAGACTTGGCTTCCCAGGATGTAACCAGGGTTTTGGCGAAGCCTAGATTGGTAAAACAGACTGAGTAGGCCATCCGGAGTATAACATACTGCCAGTTAGTACACCATGTGGACAGGGAAATGTTTCAGTCCAAAGAGAAAATTAGGGTTCAGACCCAAGTTAGGGTTAGCTGTCAGGAGACATGGCTTCCCAGAATGGAAACAGGGTGTTGCTGAAGCCAAGCATGGTGAAACAGACTGAGAGGGCCAAAGGAATTGTGTGCCTACTGTCTTTTAGTACAACAAGAGGATGTGGGTTGTTACATTTCAACAAGAAAATCAGGTTAAGTCTCAAGTTTGGGTTGGGTTGGGGAGATGTGGCTTCCCTGGTTGGAATCGGGTCCTTGGTGAAGCCCAGCTTGCTGAATCAGACTGAGTGGGACATCAAGATGTCTTCCATACTGACATTTGGTACACTCTGTGGACGGAGGTATGTTTCAGTCGCAAAAGGAAATGAGGCCTGAGACTCAAAGTAGGGTTAGGGTTGGGGAGACTTGGCTTCCCAGGATGTAACCAGGGTTTTGGTGAAGCCTAGATTGGTAAAACAGACTGAGTAGGCATTCAGGAGTATAACATACTGCCAGTTAGTACACCATGTGGACAGGGAAATGTTTCATTCCAAAGAGAAAATTAGGGTTAAGACCCAAGTGAGGGTTATCGGTCAGGAGACATGGCTTCCCAGAATGGAAACAGGGTGTTGCTGAAGCCAAACATGGTGAAACAGACTGAGAGGGCCAAAGGAATTGTGTGCCTACTGTCTTTTAGTAGAACATGAGGATGGGGGGGTTGTTACATTTGCACAAGAAAATCAGGTTAAGTCTCAATTTAGGGTTAGAGTTGGGGAGATGTGGCTTCCCAGGTTGGAAACGGGTCCTTGGTGAAGCCTAACTTGCTGAATCAGACTGAGTGGGGCATCAAGATGTCTTCCATACTTACATTTTTTCCCCTATGTGGATGGCAGTATGTTTCAGTCCAAAAACGAAATGCGGGTTGATACTCAAATTAGGGTTAGGGTTGGGGAGACTTGGCTTCCCAGGATGTAACCAGGGTTTTGGCGAAGCCTAGATTGGTAAAACAGACTGAGTAGGCCATCCGGAGTATAACATACTGCCAGTTAGTACACCATGTGGACAGGGAAATGTTTCAGTCCAAAGAGAAAATTAGGGTTCAGACCCAAGTTAGGGTTAGCTGTCAGGAGACATGGCTTCCCAGAATGGAAACAGGGTGTTGCTGAAGCCAAGCATGGTGAAACAGACTGAGAGGGCCAAAGGAATTGTGTGCCTACTGTCTTTTAGTACAACAAGAGGATGTGGGTTGTTACATTTCAACAAGAAAATCAGGTTAAGTCTCAAGTTTGGGTTGGGTTGGGGAGATGTGGCTTCCCTGGTTGGAATCGGGTCCTTGGTGAAGCCCAGCTTGCTGAATCAGACTGAGTGGGACATCAAGATGTCTTCCATACTGACATTTGGTACACTCTGTGGACGGAGGTATGTTTCAGTCGCAAAAGGAAATGAGGCCTGAGACTCAAAGTAGGGTTAGGGTTGGGGAGACTTGGCTTCCCAGGATGTAACCAGGGTTTTGGTGAAGCCTAGATTGGTAAAACAGACTGA
This sequence comes from Heloderma suspectum, assembly GCF_057233095.1. Lineage (NCBI taxonomy): Eukaryota > Metazoa > Chordata > Lepidosauria > Squamata > Helodermatidae > Heloderma > Heloderma suspectum. The sequence goes on from NC_139461.1 coordinate 151,159,645, forward strand.
GTAGGCATTCAGGAGTATAACATACTGCCAGTTAGTACACCATGTGGACAGGGAAATGTTTCATTCCAAAGAGAAAATTAGGGTTAAGACCCAAGTGAGGGTTATCGGTCAGGAGACATGGCTTCCCAGAATGGAAACAGGGTGTTGCTGAAGCCAAACATGGTGAAACAGACTGAGAGGGCCAAAGGTATTGTGTGCCTACTGTCTTTTAGTAGAACATGAGGATGGGGGGTTGTTACAGTTCAACAAGAAAATCAGGTTAAGTCTCAAGTTAGGGTTAGGGTTGTGGAGATGTGGCTTCCCAGGTTGGAAACGGGTCCTTGGTGAAGCTTAACTTGCTGAATCAGACTGAGTGGGGCATCAAGATGGCTTCCATACTGACATTTGGTACACTCTGTGGACGGCAGTATGTTTCAGTCCAAAAACGAAAATTAGGGTTAAGACCCAAGTTAGGGTTATCGGTCAGGAGTCATGGCTTCCCAGAATGGAAACAGGGTGTTGCTGAAGCCAAGCATGGTGAAACAGACTGAGAGGGCCAACGGAATTGTGTGTCGACTGTCTTTTAGTACAACATGAGGATGGGGGTTTGTTACATTTCAACAAGAAAATCAGGTTAAGTCTCAAGGTTGGGTTGAATTTGGGAGATGTGGCTTCCCAGGTTGGAAATGGGTCCTTGGTGAAGCTCAACTTGCTGAATCAGACTGAGTGGGGCATCAAGATGGCTTCCATACTGACATTTGGTGCACTCTGTGGACGGCAGTATGTTTCAGTCCAAAAAGGAAATGAGGGTTGAGACTCAAATTAGGGTTAGGGTTGGGGAGACTTGGCTTCCCAGGATGTAACCAGGGTTTTGGCGAAGTCTAGATTGGTAAAACAGACGGAGTAGGCCAACCGGTGTATAACATACTGCCAGTTAGTACACCATGTGGAGAGGGAAATGTTTCATTCCAAAGAGAAAATTAGGGTTAAGACCCAAGTTAGGGTTAGCTGTCAGGAGACATGGCTTTCCAGAATGGAAACAGGGTGTTGCTGAAGCCAAGCATGGTGAAACAGACTGAGAGGGCAAAAGGAATTGTGTGCCTACTGTCTTTTAGTAGAACATGAGGATGGGAGGTTGTTACATTTGCACAAGAAAATCAGGTTAAGTCTCAAGTTTGGTTTGGGTTGGGGAGATGTGGCTTCCCTGGTTGGAATCGGGTCCTTGGTGAAGCCCAGCTTGCTGAATCAGACTGAGTGGGACATCAAGATGTCTTCCATACTGACATTTGGTACACTCTGTGGACGGAGGTATGTTTCAGTCCCAAAAGGAAATGAGGCCTGAGACTCAAATTAGGGTTAGGGCTGGGGAGACTTGGCTTCCCAGGATGTAACCAGGGTTTTGGCGAAGCCTAGATTGGTAAAACAGACTGAGTAGGCCATCCGGAGTATAACATACTGCCAGTTAGTACACCATGTGGACAGGGAAATGTTTCAGTCGAAAGAAAAAATTAGGGTGAAGACCCAAGTTAGGGTTAGCGGTCAGGAGACATGGCTTCCCAGAATGGAAACAGGGTGTTGCTGAAGCCAAACATGGTGAAACAGACTGAGAGGGCCAAAGGAATTGTGTGCCTACTGTCTTTTAGTAGAACATGAGGATGGGGGGGTTGTTACATTTGCACAAGAAAATCAGGTTAAGTCTCAATTTAGGGTTAGAGTTGGGGAGATGTGGCTTCCCAGGTTGGAAACGGGTCCTTGGTGAAGCCTAACTTGCTGAATCAGACTGAGTGGGGCATCAAGATGTCTTCCATACTTACATTTTTTCCCCTATGTGGATGGCAGTATGTTTCAGTCCAAAAACGAAATGCGGGTTGATACTCAAATTAGGGTTAGGGTTGGGGAGACTTGGCTTCCCAGGATGTAACCAGGGTTTTGGCGAAGCCTAGATTGGTAAAACAGACTGAGTAGGCCATCCGGAGTATAACATACTGCCAGTTAGTACACCATGTGGACAGGGAAATGTTTCAGTCCAAAGAGAAAATTAGGGTTCAGACCCAAGTTAGGGTTAGCTGTCAGGAGACATGGCTTCCCAGAATGGAAACAGGGTGTTGCTGAAGCCAAGCATGGTGAAACAGACTGAGAGGGCCAAAGGAATTGTGTGCCTACTGTCTTTTAGTACAACAAGAGGATGTGGGTTGTTACATTTCAACAAGAAAATCAGGTTAAGTCTCAAGTTTGGGTTGGGTTGGGGAGATGTGGCTTCCCTGGTTGGAATCGGGTCCTTGGTGAAGCCCAGCTTGCTGAATCAGACTGAGTGGGACATCAAGATGTCTTCCATACTGACATTTGGTACACTCTGTGGACGGAGGTATGTTTCAGTCGCAAAAGGAAATGAGGCCTGAGACTCAAAGTAGGGTTAGGGTTGGGGAGACTTGGCTTCCCAGGATGTAACCAGGGTTTTGGTGAAGCCTAGATTGGTAAAACAGACTGAGTAGGCATTCAGGAGTATAACATACTGCCAGTTAGTACACCATGTGGACAGGGAAATGTTTCATTCCAAAGAGAAAATTAGGGTTAAGACCCAAGTGAGGGTTATCGGTCAGGAGACATGGCTTCCCAGAATGGAAACAGGGTGTTGCTGAAGCCAAACATGGTGAAACAGACTGAGAGGGCCAAAGGTATTGTGTGCCTACTGTCTTTTAGTAGAACATGAGGATGGGGGGTTGTTACAGTTCAACAAGAAAATCAGGTTAAGTCTCAAGTTAGGGTTAGGGTTGGGGAGATGTGGCTTCCCAGGTTGGAAACGGGTCCTTGGTGAAGCTTAACTTGCTGAATCAGACTGAGTGGGGCATCAAGATGGCTTCCATACTGACATTTGGTACACTCTGTGGACGGCAGTATGTTTCAGTCCAAAAACGAAAATTAGGGTTAAGACCCAAGTTAGGGTTATCGGTCAGGAGTCATGGCTTCCCAGAATGGAAACAGGGTGTTGCTGAAGCCAAGCATGGTGAAACAGACTGAGAGGGCCAACGGAATTGTGTGTCGACTGTCTTTTAGTACAACATGAGGATGGGGGTTTGTTACATTTCAACAAGAAAATCAGGTTAAGTCTCAAGGTTGGGTTGAATTTGGGAGATGTGGCTTCCCAGGTTGGAAATGGGTCCTTGGTGAAGCTCAACTTGCTGAATCAGACTGAGTGGGGCATCAAGATGGCTTCCATACTGACATTTGGTGCACTCTGTGGACGGCAGTATGTTTCAGTCCAAAAAGGAAATGAGGGTTGAGACTCAAATTAGGGTTAGGGTTGGGGAGACTTGGCTTCCCAGGATGTAACCAGGGTTTTGGCGAAGTCTAGATTGGTAAAACAGACGGAGTAGGCCAACCGGTGTATAACATACTGCCAGTTAGTACACCATGTGGAGAGGGAAATGTTTCATTCCAAAGAGAAAATTAGGGTTAAGACCCAAGTTAGGGTTAGCTGTCAGGAGACATGGCTTTCCAGAATGGAAACAGGGTGTTGCTGAAGCCAAGCATGGTGAAACAGACTGAGAGGGCAAAAGGAATTGTGTGCCTACTGTCTTTTAGTAGAACATGAGGATGGGAGGTTGTTACATTTGCACAAGAAAATCAGGTTAAGTCTCAAGTTTGGTTTGGGTTGGGGAGATGTGGCTTCCCTGGTTGGAATCGGGTCCTTGGTGAAGCCCAGCTTGCTGAATCAGACTGAGTGGGACATCAAGATGTCTTCCATACTGACATTTGGTACACTCTGTGGACGGAGGTATGTTTCAGTCCCAAAAGGAAATGAGGCCTGAGACTCAACTTAGGGTTAGGGCTGGGGAGACTTGGCTTCCCAGGATGTAACCAGGGTTTTGGCGAAGCCTAGATTGGTAAAACAGACTGAGTAGGCCATCCGGAGTATAACATACTGCCAGTTAGTACACCATGTGGACAGGGAAATGTTTCAGTCGAAAGAAAAAATTAGGGTGAAGACCCAAGTTAGGGTTAGCGGTCAGGAGACATGGCTTCCCAGAATGGAAACAGGGTGTTGCTGAAGCCAAACATGGTGAAACAGACTGAGAGGGCCAAAGGAATTGTGTGCCTACTGTCTTTTAGTAGAACATGAGGATGGGGGGGTTGTTACATTTGCACAAGAAAATCAGGTTAAGTCTCAAGTTAGGGTTAGAGTTGGGGAGATGTGGCTTCCCAGGTTGGAAACGGGTCCTTGGTGAAGCCTAACTTGCTGAATCAGACTGAGTGGGGCATCAAGATGTCTTCCATACTTACATTTGTTCCCCTATGTGGATGGCAGTATGTTTCAGTCCAAAAACGAAATGCGGGTTGATACTCAAATTAGGGTTAGGGTTGGGGAGACTTGGCTTCCCAGGATGTAACCAGGGTTTTGGCGAAGCCTAGATTGGTAAAACAGACTGAGTAGGCCATCCGGAGTATAACATACTGCCAGTTAGTACACCATGTGGACAGGGAAATGTTTCAGTCCAAAGAGAAAATTAGGGTTAAGACCCAAGTTAGGGTTAGCTGTCAGGAGACATGGCTTCCCAGAATGGAAACAGGGTGTTGCTGAAGCCAAGCATGGTGAAACAGACTGAGAGGGCCAAAGGAATTGTGTGCCTACTGTCTTTTAGTACAACAAGAGGATGTGGGTTGTTACATTTCAACAAGAAAATCAGGTTAAGTCTCAAGTTTGGGTTGGGTTGGGGAGATGTGGCTTCCCAGGTTGGAAATGGGTCCTTGGTGAAGCTCAACTTGCTGAATCAGACTGAGTGGGGCATCAAGATGGCTTCCATACTGACATTTGGTGCACTCTGTGGACGGCAGTATGTTTCAGTCCAAAAAGGAAATGAGGGTTGAGACTCAAATTAGGGTTAGGGTTGGGGAGACTTGGCTTCCCAGGATGTAACCAGGGTTTTGGCGAAGTCTAGATTGGTAAAACAGACGGAGTAGGCCAACCGGAGTATAACATACTGCCAGTTAGTACACCATGTGGAGAGGGAAATGTTTCATTCCAAAGAGAAAATTAGGGTTAAGACCCAAGTTAGGGTTAGCAGTCAGGAGACATGGCTTTCCAGAATGGAAACAGGGTGTTGCTGAAGCCAAGCATGGTGAAACAGACTGAGAGGGCAAAAGGAATTGTGTGCCTACTGTCTTTTAGTACAACATGAGGATGGGGGGTTGTTACATTTGCACAAGAAAATCAGGTTAAGTCTCAAGTTAGGTTTAGGGTTGGGGAGATGTGGCTTCCCAGGTTGGAAACGGGTCCTTGGTGAAGCCTAGCTTGTTGAATCAGACTGAGTGGGACATCAAGATGTCTTCCATACTTACATTTGGTACACTCTGTGGACGGCAGTATGTTTCAGTCCAAAAAGGAAATGAGGGTTGAGACTCAAATTAGGGTTACGCTGGGGAGACTTGGCTTCCCAGGATGTAACCAGGGTTTTGGCGAAGCCTAGATTGGTAAAACAGACTGAGTAGGCCATCCGGAGTATAACATACTGCCAGTTAGTACACCATGTGGACAGGGAAATGTTTCAGTCCAAAGAGAAAATTAGGGTTCAGACCCAAGTTAGGGTTAGCTGTCAGGAGACATGGCTTCCCAGAATGGAAACAGGGTGTTGCTGAAGCCAAGCATGGTGAAACAGACTGAGAGGGCCAAAGGAATTGTGTGCCTACTGTCTTTTAGTAGAACATGAGGATGGGAGGTTGTTACATTTGCACAAGAATATCAGGTTAAGTCTCAAGTTAGGGTTAGGGTTGGGGAGATGTGGCTTCCCAGGTTGGAAACGGGTCCTTGGTGAAGCCTAACTTGCTGAATCAGACTGAGTGGGGCATCAAGATGTCTTCCATACTGACATTTGGTACACTCTGTGGACGGCGGTTTGTTTCAGTCACAAAAGGAAATGAGGGTTGAGACTCAAATTAGGGTTAGGGTTGGGGAGACTTGGCTTCCCAGGATGTAACCAGGGTTTTGCCGAAGCCTAGATTGGTAAAACAGACCGAGTAGGCCAACCGGAGTATAACATACTGCCAGTTAGTACACCATGTGGACAGGGAAATGTTTCAGTCCAAAGACAAAATTAGGGTTAAGACCCAAGTTAGGGTTATCGGTCAGGAGTCATGGCTTCCCAGAATGGAAACAGGGTGTTGCTGAAGCCAAGCATGGTGAAACAGACTGAGAGGGCCAACGGAATTGTGTGCCTACTGTCTTTTAGTAGAACATGAGGATGGGGGTTTGTTACATTTGCACAAGAAACTCAGGTTAAGTCTCAAGTTTGGTTTGGGTTGGGGAGATGTGGCTTCCCTGGTTGGAATCGGGTCCTTGGTGAAGCCCAGCTTGCTGAATCAGACTGAGTGGGACATCAAGATGTCTTCCATACTGACATTTGGTACACTCTGTGGACGGAGGTATGTTTCAGTCCCAAAAGGAAATGAGGCCTGAGACTCAAATTAGGGTTAGGGCTGGGGAGACTTGGCTTCCCAGGATGTAACCAGGGTTTTGGCGAAGCCTAGATTGGTAAAACAGACTGAGTAGGCCATCCGGAGTATAACATACTGCCAGTTAGTACACCATGTGGACAGGGAAATGTTTCAGTCGAAAGAAAAAATTAGGGTGAAGACCCAAGTTAGGGTTAGCGGTCAGGAGACATGGCTTCCCAGAATGGAAACAGGGTGTTGCTGAAGCCAAACATGGTGAAACAGACTGAGAGGGCCAAAGGAATTGTGTGCCTACTGTCTTTTAGTAGAACATGAGGATGGGGGGTTGTTACATTTGCACAAGAAAATCAGGTTAAGTCTCAAGTTAGGGTTAGGGTTGGGGAGATGTGGCTTCCCAGGTTGGAAACGGGTCCTTGGTGAAGCCTAGCTTGTTGAATCAGACTGAGTGGGACATCAAGATGTCTTCCATACTTACATTTGGTACACTCTGTGGTCGGCAGTATGTTTCAGTCCAAAAAGGAAATGAGGGTTGAGACTCAAATTAGGGTTAGGGCTGGGGAGACTTGGCTTCCCAGGATGTAACCAGGGTTTTGGCGAAGCCTAGATTGGTAAAACAGACTGAGTAGGCCATCCGGAGTATAACATACTGCCAGTTAGTACACCATGTGGACAGGGAAATGTTTCAGTCCAAAGAGAAAATTAGGGTTCAGACCCAAGTTAGGGTTAGCTGTCAGGAGACATGGCTTCCCGGAATGGAAACAGGGTGTTGCTGAAGCCAAGCATGGTGAAACAGACTGAGAGGGCCAACGGAATTGTGTGCCTACTGTCTTTTAGTACAACATGAGGATGGGGGTTTGTTACATTTGCACAAGAAAATCAGGTTAAGTCTCAAGTTAGGGTTGGGTTGGGGAGATGTGGCTTCCCAGGTTGGAAACGGGTCCTTGGTGAAGCTTAACTTGCTGAATCAGACTGAGTGGGGTATCAAGGTGTCTTCCATACTTACATTTGGTACACTCTGTGGACCGCAGTATGTTTCAGTCGCAAAAGGAAATGAGGCCTGAGACTCAAAGTAGGGTTAGGGTTGGGGAGACTTGGCTTCCCAGGATGTAACCAGGGTTTTGGCGAAGCCTAGATTGGTAAAACAGACTGAGTAGGCCTTCCGGAGTATAACATACTGCCAGTTAGTACACCATGTGGACAGGGAAATGTTTCAGTCCAAAGAAAAAATTAGGGTTAAGAAAAATTTAGGGTTATCGGTCAGGAGACATGCCTTCCCAGAATGGAAACAGGGTGTTGCTGAAGCCAAGCATGGTGAAACAGACTGAGAGGGCAAACGGAATTGTGTGCCTACTGTCTTTTAGTACAACATGAGGATGGGGGGTTGTTACATTTGCACAAGAAAATCAGGTTAAGTCTCAAGTTAGGGTTAGGGTTGGGGAGATGTGGCTTCCCAGGTTGGAAATGGGTCCTTGGTGAAGCCCAGCTTGCTGAATCAGACTGAGTGGGACATCAAGATGTCTTCCATACTGACATTTGGTACACTCTGTGGACGGAGGTATGTTTCAGTCGCAAAAGGAAATGAGGCCTGAGACTCAAAGTAGGGTTAGGGTTGGGGAGACTTGGCTTCCCAGGATGTAACCAGGGTTTTGGTGAAGCCTAGATTGGTAAAACAGACTGAGTAGGCATTCAGGAGTATAACATACTGCCAGTTAGTACACCATGTGGACAGGGAAATGTTTCATTCCAAAGAGAAAATTAGGGTTAAGACCCAAGTGAGGGTTATCGGTCAGGAGACATGGCTTCCCAGAATGGAAACAGGGTGTTGCTGAAGCCAAACATGGTGAAACAGACTGAGAGGGCCAAAGGTATTGTGTGCCTACTGTCTTTTAGTAGAACATGAGGATGGGGGGTTGTTACAGTTCAACAAGAAAATCAGGTTAAGTCTCAAGTTAGGGTTAGGGTTGTGGAGATGTGGCTTCCCAGGTTGGAAACGGGTCCTTGGTGAAGCTTAACTTGCTGAATCAGACTGAGTGGGGCATCAAGATGGCTTCCATACTGACATTTGGTACACTCTGTGGACGGCAGTATGTTTCAGTCCAAAAACGAAAATTAGGGTTAAGACCCAAGTTAGGGTTATCGGTCAGGAGTCATGGCTTCCCAGAATGGAAACAGGGTGTTGCTGAAGCCAAGCATGGTGAAACAGACTGAGAGGGCCAACGGAATTGTGTGTCGACTGTCTTTTAGTACAACATGAGGATGGGGGTTTGTTACATTTCAACAAGAAAATCAGGTTAAGTCTCAAGGTTGGGTTGAATTTGGGAGATGTGGCTTCCCAGGTTGGAAATGGGTCCTTGGTGAAGCTCAACTTGCTGAATCAGACTGAGTGGGGCATCAAGATGGCTTCCATACTGACATTTGGTGCACTCTGTGGACGGCAGTATGTTTCAGTCCAAAAAGGAAATGAGGGTTGAGACTCAAATTAGGGTTAGGGTTGGGGAGACTTGGCTTCCCAGGATGTAACCAGGGTTTTGGCGAAGTCTAGATTGGTAAAACAGACGGAGTAGGCCAACCGGTGTATAACATACTGCCAGTTAGTACACCATGTGGAGAGGGAAATGTTTCATTCCAAAGAGAAAATTAGGGTTAAGACCCAAGTTAGGGTTAGCTGTCAGGAGACATGGCTTTCCAGAATGGAAACAGGGTGTTGCTGAAGCCAAGCATGGTGAAACAGACTGAGAGGGCAAAAGGAATTGTGTGCCTACTGTCTTTTAGTAGAACATGAGGATGGGAGGTTGTTACATTTGCACAAGAAAATCAGGTTAAGTCTCAAGTTTGGTTTGGGTTGGGGAGATGTGGCTTCCCTGGTTGGAATCGGGTCCTTGGTGAAGCCCAGCTTGCTGAATCAGACTGAGTGGGACATCAAGATGTCTTCCATACTGACATTTGGTACACTCTGTGGACGGAGGTATGTTTCAGTCCCAAAAGGAAATGAGGCCTGAGACTCAAATTAGGGTTAGGGCTGGGGAGACTTGGCTTCCCAGGATGTAACCAGGGTTTTGGCGAAGCCTAGATTGGTAAAACAGACTGAGTAGGCCATCCGGAGTATAACATACTGCCAGTTAGTACACCATGTGGACAGGGAAATGTTTCAGTCGAAAGAAAAAATTAGGGTGAAGACCCAAGTTAGGGTTAGCGGTCAGGAGACATGGCTTCCCAGAATGGAAACAGGGTGTTGCTGAAGCCAAACATGGTGAAACAGACTGAGAGGGCCAAAGGAATTGTGTGCCTACTGTCTTTTAGTAGAACATGAGGATGGGGGGGTTGTTACATTTGCACAAGAAAATCAGGTTAAGTCTCAATTTAGGGTTAGAGTTGGGGAGATGTGGCTTCCCAGGTTGGAAACGGGTCCTTGGTGAAGCCTAACTTGCTGAATCAGACTGAGTGGGGCATCAAGATGTCTTCCATACTTACATTTTTTCCCCTATGTGGATGGCAGTATGTTTCAGTCCAAAAACGAAATGCGGGTTGATACTCAAATTAGGGTTAGGGTTGGGGAGACTTGGCTTCCCAGGATGTAACCAGGGTTTTGGCGAAGCCTAGATTGGTAAAACAGACTGAGTAGGCCATCCGGAGTATAACATACTGCCAGTTAGTACACCATGTGGACAGGGAAATGTTTCAGTCCAAAGAGAAAATTAGGGTTCAGACCCAAGTTAGGGTTAGCTGTCAGGAGACATGGCTTCCCAGAATGGAAACAGGGTGTTGCTGAAGCCAAGCATGGTGAAACAGACTGAGAGGGCCAAAGGAATTGTGTGCCTACTGTCTTTTAGTACAACAAGAGGATGTGGGTTGTTACATTTCAACAAGAAAATCAGGTTAAGTCTCAAGTTTGGGTTGGGTTGGGGAGATGTGGCTTCCCTGGTTGGAATCGGGTCCTTGGTGAAGCCCAGCTTGCTGAATCAGACTGAGTGGGACATCAAGATGTCTTCCATACTGACATTTGGTACACTCTGTGGACGGAGGTATGTTTCAGTCGCAAAAGGAAATGAGGCCTGAGACTCAAAGTAGGGTTAGGGTTGGGGAGACTTGGCTTCCCAGGATGTAACCAGGGTTTTGGTGAAGCCTAGATTGGTAAAACAGACTGAGTAGGCATTCAGGAGTATAACATACTGCCAGTTAGTACACCATGTGGACAGGGAAATGTTTCATTCCAAAGAGAAAATTAGGGTTAAGACCCAAGTGAGGGTTATCGGTCAGGAGACATGGCTTCCCAGAATGGAAACAGGGTGTTGCTGAAGCCAAACATGGTGAAACAGACTGAGAGGGCCAAAGGTATTGTGTGCCTACTGTCTTTTAGTAGAACATGAGGATGGGGGGTTGTTACAGTTCAACAAGAAAATCAGGTTAAGTCTCAAGTTAGGGTTAGGGTTGGGGAGATGTGGCTTCCCAGGTTGGAAACGGGTCCTTGGTGAAGCTTAACTTGCTGAATCAGACTGAGTGGGGCATCAAGATGGCTTCCATACTGACATTTGGTACACTCTGTGGACGGCAGTATGTTTCAGTCCAAAAACGAAAATTAGGGTTAAGACCCAAGTTAGGGTTATCGGTCAGGAGTCATGGCTTCCCAGAATGGAAACAGGGTGTTGCTGAAGCCAAGCATGGTGAAACAGACTGAGAGGGCCAACGGAATTGTGTGTCGACTGTCTTTTAGTACAACATGAGGATGGGGGTTTGTTACATTTCAACAAGAAAATCAGGTTAAGTCTCAAGGTTGGGTTGAATTTGGGAGATGTGGCTTCCCAGGTTGGAAATGGGTCCTTGGTGAAGCTCAACTTGCTGAATCAGACTGAGTGGGGCATCAAGATGGCTTCCATACTGACATTTGGTGCACTCTGTGGACGGCAGTATGTTTCAGTCCAAAAAGGAAATGAGGGTTGAGACTCAAATTAGGGTTAGGGTTGGGGAGACTTGGCTTCCCAGGATGTAACCAGGGTTTTGGCGAAGTCTAGATTGGTAAAACAGACGGAGTAGGCCAACCGGTGTATAACATACTGCCAGTTAGTACACCATGTGGAGAGGGAAATGTTTCATTCCAAAGAGAAAATTAGGGTTAAGACCCAAGTTAGGGTTAGCTGTCAGGAGACATGGCTTTCCAGAATGGAAACAGGGTGTTGCTGAAGCCAAGCATGGTGAAACAGACTGAGAGGGCAAAAGGAATTGTGTGCCTACTGTCTTTTAGTAGAACATGAGGATGGGAGGTTGTTACATTTGCACAAGAAAATCAGGTTAAGTCTCAAGTTTGGTTTGGGTTGGGGAGATGTGGCTTCCCTGGTTGGAATCGGGTCCTTGGTGAAGCCCAGCTTGCTGAATCAGACTGAGTGGGACATCAAGATGTCTTCCATACTGACATTTGGTACACTCTGTGGACGGAGGTATGTTTCAGTCCCAAAAGGAAATGAGGCCTGAGACTCAACTTAGGGTTAGGGCTGGGGAGACTTGGCTTCCCAGGATGTAACCAGGGTTTTGGCGAAGCCTAGATTGGTAAAACAGACTGAGTAGGCCATCCGGAGTATAACATACTGCCAGTTAGTACACCATGTGGACAGGGAAATGTTTCAGTCGAAAGAAAAAATTAGGGTGAAGACCCAAGTTAGGGTTAGCGGTCAGGAGACATGGCTTCCCAGAATGGAAACAGGGTGTTGCTGAAGCCAAACATGGTGAAACAGACTGAGAGGGCCAAAGGAATTGTGTGCCTACTGTCTTTTAGTAGAACATGAGGATGGGGGGGTTGTTACATTTGCACAAGAAAATCAGGTTAAGTCTCAAGTTAGGGTTAGAGTTGGGGAGATGTGGCTTCCCAGGTTGGAAACGGGTCCTTGGTGAAGCCTAACTTGCTGAATCAGACTGAGTGGGGCATCAAGATGTCTTCCATACTTACATTTGTTCCCCTATGTGGATGGCAGTATGTTTCAGTCCAAAAACGAAATGCGGGTTGATACTCAAATTAGGGTTAGGGTTGGGGAGACTTGGCTTCCCAGGATGTAACCAGGGTTTTGGCGAAGCCTAGATTGGTAAAACAGACTGAGTAGGCCATCCGGAGTATAACATACTGCCAGTTAGTACACCATGTGGACAGGGAAATGTTTCAGTCCAAAGAGAAAATTAGGGTTAAGACCCAAGTTAGGGTTAGCTGTCAGGAGACATGGCTTCCCAGAATGGAAACAGGGTGTTGCTGAAGCCAAGCATGGTGAAACAGACTGAGAGGGCCAAAGGAATTGTGTGCCTACTGTCTTTTAGTACAACAAGAGGATGTGGGTTGTTACATTTCAACAAGAAAATCAGGTTAAGTCTCAAGTTTGGGTTGGGTTGGGGAGATGTGGCTTCCCAGGTTGGAAATGGGTCCTTGGTGAAGCTCAACTTGCTGAATCAGACTGAGTGGGGCATCAAGATGGCTTCCATACTGACATTTGGTGCACTCTGTGGACGGCAGTATGTTTCAGTCCAAAAAGGAAATGAGGGTTGAGACTCAAATTAGGGTTAGGGTTGGGGAGACTTGGCTTCCCAGGATGTAACCAGGGTTTTGGCGAAGTCTAGATTGGTAAAACAGACGGAGTAGGCCAACCGGAGTATAACATACTGCCAGTTAGTACACCATGTGGAGAGGGAAATGTTTCATTCCAAAGAGAAAATTAGGGTTAAGACCCAAGTTAGGGTTAGCAGTCAGGAGACATGGCTTTCCAGAATGGAAACAGGGTGTTGCTGAAGCCAAGCATGGTGAAACAGACTGAGAGGGCAAAAGGAATTGTGTGCCTACTGTCTTTTAGTACAACATGAGGATGGGGGGTTGTTACATTTGCACAAGAAAATCAGGTTAAGTCTCAAGTTAGGTTTAGGGTTGGGGAGATGTGGCTTCCCAGGTTGGAAACGGGTCCTTGGTGAAGCCTAGCTTGTTGAATCAGACTGAGTGGGACATCAAGATGTCTTCCATACTTACATTTGGTACACTCTGTGGACGGCAGTATGTTTCAGTCCAAAAAGGAAATGAGGGTTGAGACTCAAATTAGGGTTACGCTGGGGAGACTTGGCTTCCCAGGATGTAACCAGGGTTTTGGCGAAGCCTAGATTGGTAAAACAGACTGAGTAGGCCATCCGGAGTATAACATACTGCCAGTTAGTACACCATGTGGACAGGGAAATGTTTCAGTCCAAAGAGAAAATTAGGGTTCAGACCCAAGTTAGGGTTAGCTGTCAGGAGACATGGCTTCCCAGAATGGAAACAGGGTGTTGCTGAAGCCAAGCATGGTGAAACAGACTGAGAGGGCCAAAGGAATTGTGTGCCTACTGTCTTTTAGTAGAACATGAGGATGGGAGGTTGTTACATTTGCACAAGAATATCAGGTTAAGTCTCAAGTTAGGGTTAGGGTTGGGGAGATGTGGCTTCCCAGGTTGGAAACGGGTCCTTGGTGAAGCCTAACTTGCTGAATCAGACTGAGTGGGGCATCAAGATGTCTTCCATACTGACATTTGGTACACTCTGTGGACGGCGGTTTGTTTCAGTCACAAAAGGAAATGAGGGTTGAGACTCAAATTAGGGTTAGGGTTGGGGAGACTTGGCTTCCCAGGATGTAACCAGGGTTTTGCCGAAGCCTAGATTGGTAAAACAGACCGAGTAGGCCAACCGGAGTATAACATACTGCCAGTTAGTACACCATGTGGACAGGGAAATGTTTCAGTCCAAAGACAAAATTAGGGTTAAGACCCAAGTTAGGGTTATCGGTCAGGAGTCATGGCTTCCCAGAATGGAAACAGGGTGTTGCTGAAGCCAAGCATGGTGAAACAGACTGAGAGGGCCAACGGAATTGTGTGCCTACTGTCTTTTAGTAGAACATGAGGATGGGGGTTTGTTACATTTGCACAAGAAACTCAGGTTAAGTCTCAAGTTTGGTTTGGGTTGGGGAGATGTGGCTTCCCTGGTTGGAATCGGGTCCTTGGTGAAGCCCAGCTTGCTGAATCAGACTGAGTGGGACATCAAGATGTCTTCCATACTGACATTTGGTACACTCTGTGGACGGAGGTATGTTTCAGTCCCAAAAGGAAATGAGGCCTGAGACTCAAATTAGGGTTAGGGCTGGGGAGACTTGGCTTCCCAGGATGTAACCAGGGTTTTGGCGAAGCCTAGATTGGTAAAACAGACTGAGTAGGCCATCCGGAGTATAACATACTGCCAGTTAGTACACCATGTGGACAGGGAAATGTTTCAGTCGAAAGAAAAAATTAGGGTGAAGACCCAAGTTAGGGTTAGCGGTCAGGAGACATGGCTTCCCAGAATGGAAACAGGGTGTTGCTGAAGCCAAACATGGTGAAACAGACTGAGAGGGCCAAAGGAATTGTGTGCCTACTGTCTTTTAGTAGAACATGAGGATGGGGGGTTGTTACATTTGCACAAGAAAATCAGGTTAAGTCTCAAGTTAGGGTTAGGGTTGGGGAGATGTGGCTTCCCAGGTTGGAAACGGGTCCTTGGTGAAGCCTAGCTTGTTGAATCAGACTGAGTGGGACATCAAGATGTCTTCCATACTTACATTTGGTACACTCTGTGGTCGGCAGTATGTTTCAGTCCAAAAAGGAAATGAGGGTTGAGACTCAAATTAGGGTTAGGGCTGGGGAGACTTGGCTTCCCAGGATGTAACCAGGGTTTTGGCGAAGCCTAGATTGGTAAAACAGACTGAGTAGGCCATCCGGAGTATAACATACTGCCAGTTAGTACACCATGTGGACAGGGAAATGTTTCAGTCCAAAGAGAAAATTAGGGTTCAGACCCAAGTTAGGGTTAGCTGTCAGGAGACATGGCTTCCCGGAATGGAAACAGGGTGTTGCTGAAGCCAAGCATGGTGAAACAGACTGAGAGGGCCAACGGAATTGTGTGCCTACTGTCTTTTAGTACAACATGAGGATGGGGGTTTGTTACATTTGCACAAGAAAATCAGGTTAAGTCTCAAGTTAGGGTTGGGTTGGGGAGATGTGGCTTCCCAGGTTGGAAACGGGTCCTTGGTGAAGCTTAACTTGCTGAATCAGACTGAGTGGGGTATCAAGGTGTCTTCCATACTTACATTTGGTACACTCTGTGGACCGCAGTATGTTTCAGTCGCAAAAGGAAATGAGGCCTGAGACTCAAAGTAGGGTTAGGGTTGGGGAGACTTGGCTTCCCAGGATGTAACCAGGGTTTTGGCGAAGCCTAGATTGGTAAAACAGACTGAGTAGGCCTTCCGGAGTATAACATACTGCCAGTTAGTACACCATGTGGACAGGGAAATGTTTCAGTCCAAAGAAAAAATTAGGGTTAAGAAAAATTTAGGGTTATCGGTCAGGAGACATGCCTTCCCAGAATGGAAACAGGGTGTTGCTGAAGCCAAGCATGGTGAAACAGACTGAGAGGGCAAACGGAATTGTGTGCCTACTGTCTTTTAGTACAACATGAGGATGGGGGGTTGTTACATTTGCACAAGAAAATCAGGTTAAGTCTCAAGTTAGGGTTAGGGTTGGGGAGATGTGGCTTCCCAGGTTGGAAATGGGTCCTTGGTGAAGCTCAACTTGCTGAATCAGACTGAGTGGGGCATCAAGATGGCTTCCATACTGACATTTGGTGCACTCTGTGGACGGCAGTATGTTTCAGTCCAAAAAGGAAATGAGGGTTGAGACTCAAATTAGGGTTAGGGTGGGGGAGACTTGGCTTCCCAGGATGTAACCAGGGTTTTGGCGAAGTCTAGATTGGTAAAAAAGACGGAAGGCCAACCGGAGTATAACATACTGCCAGTTAGTACACAATGTGGACAGGGAAATGTTTCATTCCAAAGAGAAAATTAGGGTTAAGACCCAAGTTAGGGTTAGCTGTCAGGAGACATGGCTTCCCAGAATGGAAACAGGGTGTTGCTGAAGCCAAGCATGGTGAAACAGACTGAGAGGGCCAAAGGAATTGTGTGCCTACTGTCTTTTAGTACAACATGAGGATAGGGGGTTGTTACAGTTCAACAAGAAAATCAGGTTAAGTCTCAAGTTAGGGTTAGGGTTGGGGAGATATGGCTTCCCAGGTTGGAAACGGGTCCTTGGTGAAGCTTAACTTGCTGAATCAGACTGAGTGGGGCATCAAGATGGCTTCCATACTGACATTTGGTACACTCTGTGGACGGCAGTATGTTTCAGTCCAAAAACGAAAATTAGGGTTAAGACCCAAGTTAGGGTTATCGGTCAGGAGTCATGGCTTCCCAGAATGGAAACAGGGTGTTGCTGAAGCCAAGCATGGTGAAACAGACTGAGAGGGCCAACGGAATTGTGTGTCGACTGTCTTTTAGTACAACATGAGGATGGGGGTTTGTTACATTTCAACAAGAAAATCAGGTTAAGTCTCAAGTTTGGTTTGGGTTGGGGAGATGTGGCTTCCCTGGTTGGAATCGGGTCCTTGGTGAAGCCCAGCTTGCTGAATCAGACTGAGTGGGACATCAAGATGTCTTCCATACTGACATTTGGTACACTCTGTGGACGGAGGTATGTTTCAGTCCCAACAGGAAATGAGGCCTGAGACTCAAATTAGGGTTAGGGCTGGGGAGACTTGGCTTCCCAGGATGTAACCAGGGTTTTGGCGAAGCCTAGATTGGTAAAACAGACTGAGTAGGCATTCAGGAGTATAACATACTGCCAGTTAGTACACCATGTGGACAGGGAAATGTTTCAGTCGAAAGAAAAAATTAGGGTGAAGACCCAAGTTAGGGTTAGCGGTCAGGAGACATGGCTTCCCAGAATGGAAACAGGGTGTTGCTGAAGCCAAACATGGTGAAACAGACTGAGAGGGCCAAAGGAATTGTGTGCCTACTGTCTTTTAGTAGAACATGAGGATGGGGGGTTGTTACATTTGCACAAGAAAATCAGGTTAAGTCTCAAGTTAGGGTTAGGGTTGGGGAGATGTGGCTTCCCAGGTTGGAAACGGGTCCTTGGTGAAGCCTAGCTTGTTGAATCAGACTGAGTGGGGCATCAAGATGTCTTCCATACTTACATTTGGTACACTCTGTGGACGGCAGTATGTTTCAGTCCAAAAAGGAAATGAGGGTTGAGACTCAAATTAGGGTTAGGGCTGGGGAGACTTGGCTTCCCAGGATGTAACCAGGGTTTTGGCGAAGCCTAGATTGGTAAAACAGACTGAGTAGGCCATCCGGAGTATAACATACTGCCAGTTAGTACACCATGTGGACAGGGAAATGTTTCAGTCCAAAGAGAAAATTAGGGTTCAGACCCAAGTTAGGGTTAGCTGTCAGGAGACATGGCTTCCCGGAATGGAAACAGGGTGTTGCTGAAGCCAAGCATGGTGAAACAGACTGAGAGGGCCAACGGAATTGTGTGCCTACTGTCTTTTAGTACAACATGAGGATGGGGGTTTGTTACATTTGCACAAGAAAATCAGGTTAAGTCTCAAGTTAGGGTTGGGTTGGGGAGATGTGGCTTCCCAGGTTGGAAACGGGTCCTTGGTGAAGCTTAACTTGCTGAATCAGACTGAGTGGGGTATCAAGGTGTCTTCCATACTTACATTTGGTACACTCTGTGGACCGCAGTATGTTTCAGTCGCAAAAGGAAATGAGGCCTGAGACTCAAAGTAGGGTTAGGGTTGGGGAGACTTGGCTTCCCAGGATGTAACCAGGGTTTTGGCGAAGCCTAGATTGGTAAAACAGACTGAGTAGGCCTTCCGGAGTATAACATACTGCCAGTTAGTACACCATGTGGACAGGGAAATGTTTCAGTCCAAAGAAAAAATTAGGGTTAAGAAAAATTTAGGGTTATCGGTCAGGAGACATGCCTTCCCAGAATGGAAACAGGGTGTTGCTGAAGCCAAGCATGGTGAAACAGACTGAGAGGGCAAACGGAATTGTGTGCCTACTGTCTTTTAGTACAACATGAGGATGGGGGGTTGTTACATTTGCACAAGAAAATCAGGTTAAGTCTCAAGTTAGGGTTAGGGTTGGGGAGATGTGGCTTCCCAGGTTGGAAATGGGTCCTTGGTGAAGCTCAACTTGCTGAATCAGACTGAGTGGGGCATCAAGATGGCTTCCATACTGACATTTGGTGCACTCTGTGGACGGCAGTATGTTTCAGTCCAAAAAGGAAATGAGGGTTGAGACTCAAATTAGGGTTAGGGTTGGGGAGACTTGGCTTCCCAGGATGTAACCAGGGTTTTGGCGAAGTCTAGATTGGTAAAACAGACGGAAGGCCAACCGGAGTATAACATACTGCCAGTTAGTACACAATGTGGACAGGGAAATGTTTCATTCCAAAGAGAAAATTAGGGTTAAGACCCAAGTTAGGGTTAGCTGTCAGGAGACATGGCTTCCCAGAATGGAAACAGGGTGTTGCTGAAGCCAAGCATGGTGAAACAGACTGAGAGGGCCAAAGGAATTGTGTGCCTACTGTCTTTTAGTACAACATGAGGATGGGGGGTTGTTACAGTTCAACAAGAAAATCAGGTTAAGTCTCAAGTTAGGGTTAGGGTTGGGGAGATATGGCTTCCCAGGTTGGAAACGGGTCCTTGGTGAAGCTTAACTTGCTGAATCAGACTGAGTGGGGCATCAAGATGGCTTCCATACTGACATTTGGTACACTCTGTGGACGGCAGTATGTTTCAGTCCAAAAACGAAAATTAGGGTTAAGACCCAAGTTAGGGTTATCGGTCAGGAGTCATGGCTTCCCAGAATGGAAACAGGGTGTTGCTGAAGCCAAGCATGGTGAAACAGACTGAGAGGGCCAACGGAATTGTGTGTCGACTGTCTTTTAGTACAACATGAGGATGGGGGTTTGTTACATTTGCACAAGAAAATCAGGTTAAGTCTCAAGTTTGGTTTGGGTTGGGGAGATGTGGCTTCCCTGGTTGGAATCGGGTCCTTGGTGAAGCCCAGCTTGCTGAATCAGACTGAGTGGGACATCAAGATGTCTTCCATACTTACATTTGGTACACTCTGTGGACGGAGGTATGTTTCAGTCCCAAAAGGAAATGAGGCCTGAGACTCAAATTAGGGTTAGGGCTGGGGAGACTTGGCTTCCCAGGATGTAACCAGGGTTTTGGCGAAGCCTAGATTGGTAAAACAGACTGAGTAGGCCATCCGGAGTATAACATACTGCCAGTTAGTACACCATGTGGACAGGGAAATGTTTCAGTCGAAAGAAAAAATTAGGGTGAAGACCCAAGTTAGGGTTAGCAGTCAGGAGACATGGCTTCCCAGAATGGAAACAGGGTGTTGCTGAAGCCAAACATGGTGAAACAGACTGAGAGGGCCAAAGGAATTGTGTGCCTACTGTCTTTTAGTAGAACATGAGGATGGGGGGGTTGTTACATTTGCACAAGAAAATCAGGTTAGGTCTCAAGTTAGGGTTAGAGTTGCGGAGATGTGGCTTCCCAGGTTGGAAACGGGTCCTTGGTGAAGCCTAACTTGCTGAATCAGACTGAGTGGGGCATCAAGATGTCTTCCATACTTACATTTGTTCCCCTATGTGGATGGCAGTATGTTTCAGTCCAAAAACGAAATGCGGGTTGATACTCAAATTAGGGTTAGGGTTGGGGAGACTTGGCTTCCCAGGATGTAACCAGGGTTTTGGCGAAGCCTAGATTGGTAAAACAGACTGAGTAGGCCATCCGGAGTATAACATACTGCCAGTTAGTACACCATGTGGACAGGGAAATGTTTCAGTCCAAAGAGAAAATTAGGGTTAAGACCCAAGTTAGGGTTAGCTGTCAGGAGACATGGCTTCCCAGAATGGAAACAGGGTGTTGCTGAAGCCAAGCATGGTGAAACAGACTGAGAGGGCCAAAGGAATTGTGTGCCTACTGTCTTTTAGTACAACAAGAGGATGTGGGTTGTTACATTTCAACAAGAAAATCAGGTTAAATCTCAAGTTTGGTTTGGGTTGGGGAGATGTGGCTTCCCTGGTTGGAATCGGGTCCTTGGTGAAGCCCAGCTTGCTGAATCAGACTGAGTGGGACATCAAGATGTCTTCCATACTGACATTTGGTACACTCTGTGGACGGAGGTATGTTTCAGTCGCAAAAGGAAATGAGGCCTGAGACTCAAAGTAGGGTTAGGGTTGGGGAGACTTGGCTTCCCAGGATGTAACCAGGGTTTTGGTGAAGCCTAGATTGGTAAAACAGACTGAGTAGGCATTCAGGAGTATAACATACTGCCAGTTAGTACACCATGTGGACAGGGAAATGTTTCATTCCAAAGAGAAAATTAGGGTTAAGACCCAAGTGAGGGTTATCGGTCAGGAGACATGGCTTCCCAGAATGGAAACAGGGTGTTGCTGAAGCCAAACATGGTGAAACAGACTGAGAGGGCCAAAGGAATTGTGTGCCTACTGTCTTTTAGTAGAACATGAGGATGGGGGGTTGTTACAGTTCAACAAGAAAATCAGGTTAAGTCTCAAGTTAGGGTTAGGGTTGGGGAGATGTGGCTTCCCAGGTTGGAAACGGGTCCTTGGTGAAGCTTAACTTGCTGAATCAGACTGAGTGGGGCATCAAGATGGATTCCATACTGACATTTGGTCCCCTATGTGGACGGCAGTATGTTTCAGTCCAAAAACGAAAATTAGGGTTAAGACCCAAGTTAGGGTTATCGGTCAGGAGTCATGGCTTCCCAGAATGGAAACAGGGTGTTGCTGAAGCCAAGCATGGTGAAACAGACTGAGAGGGCCAACGGAATTGTGTGTCGACTGTCTTTTAGTACAACATGAGGATGGGGGTTTGTTACATTTCAACAAGAAAATCAGGTTAAGTCTCAAGGTTGGGTTGGATTGGGGAGATGTGGCTTCCCAGGTTGGAAATGGGTCCTTGGTGAAGCTCAACTTGCTGAATCAGACTGAGTGGGGCATCAAGATGGCTTCCATACTGACATTTGGTGCACTCTGTGGACGGCAGTATGTTTCAGTTCAAAAAGGAAATGAGGGTTGAGACTCAAATTAGGGTTAGGGTTGGGGAGACTTGTCTTCCCAGGATGTAACCAGGGTTTTGGCGAAGTCTAGATTGGTAAAACAGACGGAGTAGGCCAACCGGAGTATAACATACTGCCAGTTAGTACACAATGTGGAGAGGGAAATGTTTCATTCCAAAGAGAAAATTAGGGTTAAGACCCAAGTTAGGGTTAGCAGTCAGGAGACATGGCTTTCCAGAATGGAAACAGGGTGTTGCTGAAGCCAAGCATGGTGAAACAGACTGAGAGGGCAAAAGGAATTGTGTGCCTACTGTCTTTTAGTAGAACATGAGGATGGGGGGTTGTTACATTTGCACAAGAAAATCAGGTTAAGTCTCAACTTAGGGTTAGGGTTGGGGAGATGTGGCTTCCCAGGTTGGAAACGGGTCCTTGGTGAAGCCTAGCTTGCTGAATCAGACTGAGTGGGACATCAAGATGTCTTCCATACTTACATTTGGTACACTCTGTGGACGGCAGTATGTTTCAGTCCAAAAAGGAAATGAGGGTTGAGACTCAAATTAGGGTTAGGGTTGGGGAGACTTGGCTTCCCAGGATGTAACCAGGGTTTTGGCGAAGCCTAGATTGGTAAAACAGACTGAGTAGGCCATCCGGAGTATAACATACTGCCAGTTAGTACACCATGTGGACAGGGAAATGTTTCAGTCCAAAGAGAAAATTAGGGTTCAGACCCAAGTTAGGGTTAGCTGTCAGGAGACATGGCTTCCCAGAATGGAAACAGGGTGTTGCTGAAGCCAAGCATGGTGAAACAGACTGAGAGGGCCAAAGGAATTGTGTGCCTACTGTCTTTTAGTAGAACATGAGGATGGGAGGTTGTTACATTTGCACAAGAATATCAGGTTAAGTCTCAAGTTAGGGTTAGGGTTGGGGAGATGTGGCTTCCCAGGTTGGAAACGGGTCCTTGGTGAAGCTTAACTTCCTGTATCAGACTGAGTGGGCCATCAAGATGTCTTCCATACTTACATTTGGCACACTCTGTGGACCGCAGTATGTTTCAGTCCAAAAAGGAAATAGGGTTGAGACTCAAATTAGGGTTAGGGTTGGGGAGACTTGGCTTCCCAGGATGTAACCAGGGTTTTGGCGAAGCCTAGATTGGTAAAACAGACTGAGTAGGCCTTCCGGAGTATAACATACTGCCAGTTAGTACACCATGTGGACAGGGAAATGTTTCAGTCCAAAGAAAAAATTAGGGTTAAGAAAAATTTAGGGTTATCGGTCAGGAGACATGGCTTCCCAGAATGGAAACAGGGTGTTGCTGAAGCCAAGCATGGTGAAACAGACTGAGAGGGCAAACGGAATTGTGTGCCTACTGTCTTTTAGTACAACATGAGGATGGGGGGTTGTTACATTTGCACAAGAAAATCAGGTTAAGTCTCAAGTTAGGGTTAGGGTTGGGGAGATGTGGCTTCCCAGGTTGGAAATGGGTCCTTGGTGAAGCTCAACTTGCTGAATCAGACTGAGTGGGGCATCAAGATGGCTTCCATACTGACATTTGGTGCACTCTGTGGACGGCAGTATGTTTCAGTCCAAAAAGGAAATGAGGGTTGAGACTCAAATTAGGGTTAGGGTTGGGGAGACTTGGCTTCCCAGGATGTAACCAGGGTTTTGGCGAAGTCTAGATTGGTAAAACAGACGGAAGGCCAACCGGAGTATAACATACTGCCAGTTAGTACACAATGTGGACAGGGAAATGTTTCATTCCAAAGAGAAAATTAGGGTTAAGACCCAAGTTAGGGTTAGCAGTCAGGAGACATGGCTTTCCAGAATGGAAACAGGGTGTTGCTGAAGCCAAGCATGGTGAAACAGACTGAGAGGGCAAAAGGAATTGTGTGCCTACTATCTTTTAGTAGAACATGAGGATGGGGGGTTGTTACATTTGCACAAGAAAATCAGGTTAAGTCTCAAGTTAGGGTTAGGTTTGGGGAGATGTTGCTTCCCAGGTTGGAAACGGGTCCTTGGTGAAGCTTAACTTGCTGAATCAGACTGAGTGGGCCATCAAGATGGCTTCCATACTGACATTTGGTACACTCTGTGGATGGCAGTAAGTTTCAGTCCAAAAACGAAAATTAGGGTTAAGACCCAAGTTAGGGTTATCGGTCAGGAGTCATGGCTTCCCAGAATGGAAACAGGGTGTTGCTGAAGCCAAGCATGGTGAAACAGACTGAGAGAGCCAACGGAATTGTGTGCCTACTGTCTTTTAGTACAACATGAGGATGGGGGGTTGTTACATTTGCACAAGAAAATCAGGTTAAGTCTCAAGTTAGGGTTAGGGTTGGGGAGATGTGGCTTCCCAGGTTGGAAATGGGTCCTTGGTGAAGCTCAACTTGCTGAATCAGACTGAGTGGGGCATCAAGATGGCTTCCATACTGACATTTGGTGCACTCTGTGGACGGCAGTATGTTTCAGTCCAAAAAGGAAATGAGGGTTGAGACTCAAATTAGGGTTAGGGTTGGGGAGACTTGGCTTCCCAGGATGTAACCAGGGTTTTGGCGAAGTCTAGATTGGTAAAACAGACGGAAGGCCAACCGGAGTATAACATACTGCCAGTTAGTACACAATGTGGACAGGGAAATGTTTCATTCCAAAGAGAAAATTAGGGTTAAGACCCAAGTTAGGGTTAGCTGTCAGGAGACATGGCTTCCCAGAATGGAAACAGGGTGTTGCTGAAGCCAAGCATGGTGAAACAGACTGAGAGGGCAAAAGGAATTGTGTGCCTACTGTCTTTTAGTACAACATGAGGATGGGGGGTTGTTACAGTTCAACAAGAAAATCAGGTTAAGTCTCAAGTTAGGGTTAGGGTTGGGGAGATATGGCTTCCCAGGTTGGAAACGGGTCCTTGGTGAAGCTTAACTTGCTGAATCAGACTGAGTGGGGCATCAAGATGGCTTCCATACTGACATTTGGTACACTCTGTGGACGGCAGTATGTTTCAGTCCAAAAACGAAAATTAGGGTTAAGACCCAAGTTAGGGTTATCGGTCAGGAGTCATGGCTTCCCAGAATGGAAACAGGGTGTTGCTGAAGCCAAGCATGGTGAAACAGACTGAGAGGGCCAACGGAATTGTGTGTCGACTGTCTTTTAGTACAACATGAGGATGGGGGTTTGTTACATTTGCACAAGAAAATCAGGTTAAGTCTCAAGTTTGGTTTGGGTTGGGGAGATGTGGCTTCCCTGGTTGGAATCGGGTCCTTGGTGAAGCCCAGCTTGCTGAATCAGACTGAGTGGGACATCAAGATGTCTTCCATACTGACATTTGGTACACTCTGTGGACGGAGGTATGTTTCAGTCCCAAAAGGAAATGAGGCCTGAGACTCAAATTAGGGTTAGGGCTGGGGAGACTTGGCTTCCCAGGATGTAACCAGGGTTTTGGCGAAGCCTAGATTGGTAAAACAGACTGAGTAGGCCATCCGGAGTATAACATACTGCCAGTTAGTACACCATGTGGACAGGGAAATGTTTCAGTCGAAAGAAAAAATTAGGGTGAAGACCCAAGTTAGGGTTAGCGGTCAGGAGACATGGCTTCCCAGAATGGAAACAGGGTGTTGCTGAAGCCAAACATGGTGAAACAGACTGAGAGGGCCAAAGGAATTGTGTGCCTACTGTCTTTTAGTAGAACATGAGGATGGGGGGGTTGTTACATTTGCACAAGAAAATCAGGTTAAGTCTCAAGTTAGGGTTAGAGTTGGGGAGATGTGGCTTCCCAGGTTGGAAACGGGTCCTTGGTGAAGCCTAACTTGCTGAATCAGACTGAGTGGGGCATCAAGATGTCTTCCATACTTACATTTGTTCCCCTATGTGGATGGCAGTATGTTTCAGTCCAAAAACGAAATGCGGGTTGATACTCAAATTAGGGTTAGGGTTGGGGAGACTTGGCTTCCCAGGATGTAACCAGGGTTTTGGTGAAGCCTAGATTGGTAAAACAGACTGAGTAGGCCATCCGGAGTATAACATACTGCCAGTTAGTACACCATGTGGACAGGGAAATGTTTCAGTCCAAAGAGAAAATTAGGGTTAAGACCCAAGTTAGGGTTAGCTGTCAGGAGACATGGCTTCCCAGAATGGAAACAGGGTGTTGCTGAAGCCAAGCATGGTGAAACAGACTGAGAGGGCCAAAGGAATTGTGTGCCTACTGTCTTTTAGTACAACAAGAGGATGTGGGTTGTTACATTTCAACAAGAAAATCAGGTTAAGTCTCAAGGTTGGGTTGGGTTGGGGAGATGTGGCTTCCCTGGTTGGAATCGGGTCCTTGGTGAAGCCCAGCTTGCTGAATCAGACTGAGTGGGACATCAAGATGTCTTCCATACTGACATTTGGTACACTCTGTGGACGGAGGTATGTTTCAGTCGCAAAAGGAAATGAGGCCTGAGACTCAAAGTAGGGTTAGGGTTGGGGAGACTTGGCTTCCCAGGATGTAACCAGGGTTTTGGTGAAGCCTAGATTGGTAAAACAGACTGAGTAGGCCATCCGGAGTATAACATACTGCCAGTTAGTACACCATGTGGACAGGGAAATGTTTCATTCCAAAGAGAAAATTAGGGTTAAGACCCAAGTGAGGGTTATCGGTCAGGAGACATGGCTTCCCAGAATGGAAACAGGGTGTTGCTGAAGCCAAACATGGTGAAACAGACTGAGAGGGCCAAAGGAATTGTGTGCCTACTGTCTTTTAGTAGAACATGAGGATGGGGGGTTGTTACAGTTCAACAAGAAAATCAGGTTAAGTCTCAAGTTAGGGTTAGGGTTGGGGAGATGTGGCTTCCCAGGTTGGAAACGGGTCCTTGGTGAAGCTTAACTTGCTGAATCAGACTGAGTGGGGCATCAAGATGGCATCCATCCTGACATTTGGTCCCCTATGTGGACGGCAGTATGTTTCAGTCCAAAAACGAAAATTAGGGTTAAGACCCAAGTTAGGGTTATCGGTCAGGAGTCATGGCTTCCCAGAATGGAAACAGGGTGTTGCTGAAGCCAAGCATGGTGAAACAGACTGAGAGGGCCAACGGAATTGTGTGTCGACTGTCTTTTAGTACAACATGAGGATGGGGGTTTGTTACATTTCAACAAGAAAATCAGGTTAAGTCTCAAGGTTGGGTTGGATTGGGGAGATGTGGCTTCCCAGGTTGGAAATGGGTCCTTGGTGAAGCTCAACTTGCTGAATCAGACTGAGTGGGGCATCAAGATGGCTTCCATACTGACATTTGGTGCACTCTGTGGACGGCAGTATGTTTCAGTCCAAAAAGGAAATGAGGGTTGAGACTCAAATTAGGGTTAGGGTTGGGGAGACTTGTCTTCCCATGATGTAACCAGGGTTTTGGCGAAGTCTAGATTGGTAAAACAGACGGAGTAGGCCAACCGGAGTATAACATACTGCCAGTTAGTACACAATGTGGAGAGGGAAATGTTTCATTCCAAAGAGAAAATTAGGGTTAAGACCCAAGTTAGGGTTAGCAGTCAGGAGACATGGCTTTCCAGAATGGAAACAGGGTGTTGCTGAAGCCAAGCATGGTGAAACAGACTGAGAGGGCAAAAGGAATTGTGTGCCTACTGTCTTTTAGTAGAACATGAGGATGGGGGGTTGTTACATTTGCACAAGAAAATCAGGTTAAGTCTCAACTTAGGGTTAGGGTTGGGGAGATGTGGCTTCCCAGGTTGGAAACGGGTCCTTGGTGAAGCCTAGCTTGCTGAATCAGACTGAGTGGGACATCAAGATGTCTTCCATACTTACATTTGGTACACTCTGTGGACGGCAGTATGTTTCAGTCCAAAAAGGAAATGAGGGTTGAGACTCAAATTAGGGTTAGGGCTGGGGAGACTTGGCTTCCCAGGATGTAACCAGGGTTTTGGCGAAGCCTAGATTGGTAAAACAGACTGAGTAGGCCATCCGGAGTATAACATACTGCCAGTTAGTACACCATGTGGACAGGGAAATGTTTCAGTCCAAAGAGAAAATTAGGGTTCAGACCCAAGTTAGGGTTAGCTGTCAGGAGACATGGCTTCCCAGAATGGAAACAGGGTGTTGCTGAAGCCAAGCATGGTGAAACAGACTGAGAGGGCCAAAGGAATTGTGTGCCTACTGTCTTTTAGTAGAACATGAGGATGGGAGGTTGTTACATTTGCACAAGAATATCAGGTTAAGTCTCAAGTTAGGGTTAGGGTTGGGGAGATGTGGCTTCCCAGGTTGGAAACGGGTCCTTGGTGAATCTTAACTTCCTGTATCAGACTGAGTGGGCCATCAAGATGTCTTCCATACTTACATTTGGCACACTCTGTGGACCGCAGTATGTTTCAGTCCAAAAAGGAAATAGGGTTGAGACTCAAATTAGGGTTAGGGTTGGGGAGACTTGGCTTCCCAGGATGTAACCAGGGTTTTGGCGAAGCCTAGATTGGTAAAACAGACTGAGTAGGCCTTCCGGAGTATAACATACTGCCAGTTAGTACACCATGTGGACAGGGAAATGTTTCAGTCCAAAGAAAAAATTAGGGTTAAGAAAAATTTAGGGTTATCGGTCAGGAGACATGCCTTCCCAGAATGGAAACAGGGTGTTGCTGAAGCCAAGCATGGTGAAACAGACTGAGAGGGCAAACGGAATTGTGTGCCTACTGTCTTTTAGTACAACATGAGGATGGGGGGTTGTTACATTTGCACAAGAAAATCAGGTTAAGTCTCAAGTTAGGGTTAGGGTTGGGGAGATGTGGCTTCCCAGGTTGGAAATGGGTCCTTGGTGAAGCTCAACTTGCTGAATCAGACTGAGTGGGGCATCAAGATGGCTTCCATACTGACATTTGGTGCACTCTGTGGACGGCAGTATGTTTCAGCCCAAAAAGGAAATGAGGGTTGAGACTCAAATTAGGGTTGTCGGTCAGGAGTCATGGCTTCCCAGAATGGAAACAGGGTGTTGCTGAAGCCAAGCATGGTGAAACAGACTGAGAGGGCCAACGGAATTGTGTGCCGACTGTCTCTTAGTACAACATGAGGATGGGGGTTTGTTACATTTCAACAAGAAAATCAGGTTAAGTCTCAAGGTTGGGTTGGGTTGGGGAGATGTGGCTTCCCTGGTTGGAATCGAGTCCTTGGTGAAGCCCAGCTTGCTGAATCAGACTGAGTGGGACATCAAGATGTCTTCCATACTGACATTTGGTACACTCTGTGGACGGAGGTCTGTTTCAGTCCCAAAAGGAAATGAGGCCTGAGACTCAAATTAGGGTTAGGGTTGGGGAGACTTGGCTTCCCAGGATATAACCAGGGTTTTGTCGAAGCCTAGATTGGTAAAACAGACTGAGTAGGCCATCCGGAGTATAACATACTGCCAGTTAGTACACCATGTGGACAGGGAAATGTTTCATTCCAAAGAGAAAATTAGGGTTAAGACCCAAGTTAGGGTTAGCTGTCAGGAGACATGGCTTCCCAGAATGGAAACAGGGTGTTGCTGAAGCCAAGCATGGTGAAACAGACTGAGAGGGCCAAAGGAATTGTGTGCCTACTGTCTTTTAGTAGAACATGAGGATGGGGGGTTGTTACATTTGCACAAGAAAATCAGGTTAAGTCTCAACTTAGGGTTAGGGTTGGGGAGATGTGGCTTCCCAGGTTGGAAACGGGTCCTTGGTGAAGCCTAGCTTGCTGAATCAGACTGAGTGGGAC
Organism: Heloderma suspectum; assembly: GCF_057233095.1. Classification (NCBI taxonomy): domain Eukaryota; kingdom Metazoa; phylum Chordata; class Lepidosauria; order Squamata; family Helodermatidae; genus Heloderma; species Heloderma suspectum. Next base: position 151,188,718 of record NC_139461.1, read on the forward strand.
ATCAAGATGTCTTCCATACTTACATTTGGTACACTCTGTGGACGGCAGTATGTTTCAGTCCAAAAAGGAAATGAGGGTTGAGACTCAAATTAGGGTTAGGGCTGGGGAGACTTGGCTTCCCAGGATGTAACCAGGGTTTTGGCGAAGCCTAGATTGGTAAAACAGACTGAGTAGGCCATCCGGAGTATAACATACTGCCAGTTAGTACACCATGTGGACAGGGAAATGTTTCAGTCCAAAGAGAAAATTAGGGTTCAGACCCAAGTTAGGGTTAGCTGTCAGGAGACATGGCTTCCCAGAATGGAAACAGGGTGTTGCTGAAGCCAAGCATGGTGAAACAGACTGAGAGGGCCAAAGGAATTGTGTGCCTACTGTCTTTTAGTAGAACATGAGGATGGGAGGTTGTTACATTTGCACAAGAATATCAGGTTAAGTCTCAAGTTAGGGTTAGGGTTGGGGAGATGTGGCTTCCCAGGTTGGAAACGGGTCCTTGGTGAATCTTAACTTCCTGTATCAGACTGAGTGGGCCATCAAGATGTCTTCCATACTTACATTTGGCACACTCTGTGGACCGCAGTATGTTTCAGTCCAAAAAGGAAATAGGGTTGAGACTCAAATTAGGGTTAGGGTTGGGGAGACTTGGCTTCCCAGGATGTAACCAGGGTTTTGGCGAAGCCTAGATTGGTAAAACAGACTGAGTAGGCCTTCCGGAGTATAACATACTGCCAGTTAGTACACCATGTGGACAGGGAAATGTTTCAGTCCAAAGAAAAAATTAGGGTTAAGAAAAATTTAGGGTTATCGGTCAGGAGACATGCCTTCCCAGAATGGAAACAGGGTGTTGCTGAAGCCAAGCATGGTGAAACAGACTGAGAGGGCAAACGGAATTGTGTGCCTACTGTCTTTTAGTACAACATGAGGATGGGGGGTTGTTACATTTGCACAAGAAAATCAGGTTAAGTCTCAAGTTAGGGTTAGGGTTGGGGAGATGTGGCTTCCCAGGTTGGAAATGGGTCCTTGGTGAAGCTCAACTTGCTGAATCAGACTGAGTGGGGCATCAAGATGGCTTCCATACTGACATTTGGTGCACTCTGTGGACGGCAGTATGTTTCAGCCCAAAAAGGAAATGAGGGTTGAGACTCAAATTAGGGTTGTCGGTCAGGAGTCATGGCTTCCCAGAATGGAAACAGGGTGTTGCTGAAGCCAAGCATGGTGAAACAGACTGAGAGGGCCAACGGAATTGTGTGCCGACTGTCTCTTAGTACAACATGAGGATGGGGGTTTGTTACATTTCAACAAGAAAATCAGGTTAAGTCTCAAGGTTGGGTTGGGTTGGGGAGATGTGGCTTCCCTGGTTGGAATCGAGTCCTTGGTGAAGCCCAGCTTGCTGAATCAGACTGAGTGGGACATCAAGATGTCTTCCATACTGACATTTGGTACACTCTGTGGACGGAGGTCTGTTTCAGTCCCAAAAGGAAATGAGGCCTGAGACTCAAATTAGGGTTAGGGTTGGGGAGACTTGGCTTCCCAGGATATAACCAGGGTTTTGTCGAAGCCTAGATTGGTAAAACAGACTGAGTAGGCCATCCGGAGTATAACATACTGCCAGTTAGTACACCATGTGGACAGGGAAATGTTTCATTCCAAAGAGAAAATTAGGGTTAAGACCCAAGTTAGGGTTAGCTGTCAGGAGACATGGCTTCCCAGAATGGAAACAGGGTGTTGCTGAAGCCAAGCATGGTGAAACAGACTGAGAGGGCCAAAGGAATTGTGTGCCTACTGTCTTTTAGTACAACATGAGGATGGGGGGTTGTTACAGTTCAACAAGAAAATCAGGTTAAGTCTCAAGTTAGGGTTAGGGTTGGGGAGATGTGGCTTCCCAGGTTGGAAACGGGTCCTTGGTGAAGCTTAACTTGCTGAATCAGACTGAGTGGGGCATCAAGATGGCTTCCATACTGACATTTGGTACACTCTGTGGACGGCAGTATGTTTCAGTCCAAAAACGAAAATTAGGGTTAAGACCCAAGTTAGGGTTATCGGTCAGGAGTCATGGCTTCCCAGAATGGAAACAGGGTGTTGCTGAAGCCAAGCATGGTGAAACAGACTGAGAGGGCCAACGGAATTGTGTGTCGACTGTCTTTTAGTACAACATGAGGATGGGGGTTTGTTACATTTCAACAAGAAAATCAGGTTAAGTCTCAAGGTTGGGTTGAATTTGGGAGATGTGGCTTCCCAGGTTGGAAATGGGTCCTTGGTGAAGCTCAACTTGCTGAATCAGACTGAGTGGGGCATCAAGATGGCTTCCATACTGACATTTGGTGCACTCTGTGGACGGCAGTATGTTTCAGTCCAAAAAGGAAATGAGGGTTGAGACTCAAATTAGGGTTAGGGTTGGGGAGACTTGGCTTCCCAGGATGTAACCAGGGTTTTGGCGAAGTCTAGATTGGTAAAACAGACGGAGTAGGCCAACCGGAGTATAACATACTGCCAGTTAGTACACCATGTGGAGAGGGAAATGTTTCAGTCCAAAGAGAAAATTAGGGTTAAGACCCAAGTTAGGGTTAGCAGTCAGGAGACATGGCTTTCCAGAATGGAAACAGGGTGTTGCTGAAGCCAAGCATGGTGAAACAGACTGAGAGGGCAAAAGGAATTGTGTGCCTACTGTCTTTTAGTAGAACATGAGGATGGGGGGTTGTTACATTTGCACAAGAAAATCAGGTTAAGTCTCAAGTTAGGGTTAGGGTTGGGGAGATGTGGCTTCCCAGGTTGGAAACGGGTCCTTGGTGAAGCCTAGCTTGTTGAATCAGACTGAGTGGGACATCAAGATGTCTTCCATACTTACATTTGGTACACTCTGTGGACGGCAGTATGTTTCAGTCCAAAAAGGAAATGAGGGTTGAGACTCAAATTAGGGTTACGCTGGGGAGACTTGGCTTCCCAGGATGTAACCAGGGTTTTGGCGAAGCCTAGATTGGTAAAACAGACTGAGTAGGCCATCCGGAGTATAACATACTGCCAGTTAGTACACCATGTGGACAGGGAAATGTTTCAGTCCAAAGAGAAAATTAGGGTTCAGACCCAAGTTAGGGTTAGCTGTCAGGAGACATGGCTTCCCAGAATGGAAACAGGGTGTTGCTGAAGCCAAGCATGGTGAAACAGACTGAGAGGGCCAAAGGAATTGTGTGCCTACTGTCTTTTAGTAGAACATGAGGATGGGAGGTTGTTACATTTGCACAAGAATATCAGGTTAAGTCTCAAGTTAGGGTTAGGGTTGGGGAGATGTGGCTTCCCAGGTTGGAAACGGGTCCTTGGTGAAGCTTAACTTCCTGTATCAGACTGAGTGGGGCATCAAGATGTCTTCCATACTTACATTTTTTCCCCTATGTGGATGGCAGTATGTTTCAGTCCAAAAACGAAATGCGGGTTGATACTCAAATTAGGGTTAGGGTTGGGGAGACTTGGCTTCCCAGGATGTAACCAGGGTTTTGGCGAAGCCTAGATTGGTAAAACAGACTGAGTAGGCCATCCGGAGTATAACATACTGCGAGTTAGTACACCATGTGGACAGGGAAATGTTTCAGTCCAAAGAGAAAATTAGGGTTCAGACCCAAGTTAGGGTTAGCTGTCAGGAGACATGGCTTCCCAGAATGGAAACAGGGTGTTGCTGAAGCCAAGCATGGTGAAACAGACTGAGAGGGCCAAAGGAATTGTGTGCCTACTGTCTTTTAGTACAACAAGAGGATGTGGGTTGTTACATTTCAACAAGAAAATCAGGTTAAGTCTCAAGTTTGGGTTGGGTTGGGGAGATGTGGCTTCCCTGGTTGGAATCGGGTCCTTGGTGAAGCCCAGCTTGCTGAATCAGACTGAGTGGGACATCAAGATGTCTTCCATACTGACATTTGGTACACTCTGTGGACGGAGGTATGTTTCAGTCGCAAAAGGAAATGAGGCCTGAGACTCAAAGTAGGGTTAGGGTTGGGGAGACTTGGCTTCCCAGGATGTAACCAGGGTTTTGGTGAAGCCTAGATTGGTAAAACAGACTGAGTAGGCCATCCGGAGTATCACATACTGCCAGTTAGTACACCATGTGGACAGGGAAATGTTTCATTCCAAAGAGAAAATTAGGGTTAAGACCCAAGTTAGGGTTAGCTGTCAGGAGACATGGCTTCCCAGAATGGAAACAGGGTGTTGCTGAAGCCAAGCATGGTGAAACAGACTGAGAGGGCCAAAGGAATTGTGTGCCTACTGTCTTTTAGTAGAACATGAGGATGGGGGGTTGTTACAGTTCAACAAGAAAATCAGGTTAAGTCTCAAGTTAGGGTTAGGGTTGGGGAGATGTGGCTTCCCAGGTTGGAAACGGGTCCTTGGTGAAGCTTAACTTGCTGAATCAGACTGAGTGGGGCATCAAGATGGCTTCCATACTGACATTTGGTACACTCTGTGGACGGCAGTATGTTTCAGTCCAAAAACGAAAATTAGGGTTAAGACCCAAGTTAGGGTTATCGGTCAGGAGTCATGGCTTCCCAGAATGGAAACAGGGTGTTGCTGAAGCCAAGCATGGTGAAACAGACTGAGAGGGCCAACGGAATTGTGTGTCGACTGTCTTTTAGTACAACATGAGGATGGGGGTTTGTTACATTTCAACAAGAAAATCAGGTTAAGTCTCAAGGTTGGGTTGAATTTGGGAGATGTGGCTTCCCAGGTTGGAAATGGGTCCTTGGTGAAGCTCAACTTGCTGAATCAGACTGAGTGGGGCATCAAGATGGCTTCCATACTGACATTTGGTGCACTCTGTGGACGGCAGTATGTTTCAGTCCAAAAAGGAAATGAGGGTTGAGACTCAAATTAGGGTTAGGGTTGGGGAGACTTGGCTTCCCAGGATGTAACCGGGGTTTTGGCGAAGTCTAGATTGGTAAAACAGACGGAGTAGGCCAACCGGTGTATAACATACTGCCAGTTAGTACACCATGTGGAGAGGGAAATGTTTCATTCCAAAGAGAAAATTAGGGTTAAGACCCAAGTTAGGGTTAGCTGTCAGGAGACATGGCTTTCCAGAATGGAAACAGGGTGTTGCTGAAGCCAAGCATGGTGAAACAGACTGAGAGGGCAAAAGGAATTGTGTGCCTACTGTCTTTTAGTAGAACATGAGGATGGGAGGTTGTTACATTTGCACTAGAAAATCAGGTTAAGTCTCAAGTTTGGTTTGGGTTGGGGAGATGTGGCTTCCCTGGTTGGAATCGGGTCCTTGGTGAAGCCCAGCTTGCTGAATCAGACTGAGTGGGACATCAAGATGTCTTCCATACTGACATTTGGTACACTCTGTGGACGGAGGTATGTTTCAGTCCCAAAAGGAAATGAGGCCTGAGACTCAAATTAGGGTTAGGGCTGGGGAGACTTGGCTTCCCAGGATGTAACCAGGGTTTTGGCGAAGCCTAGATTGGTAAAACAGACTGAGTAGGCCATCCGGAGTATAACATACTGCCAGTTAGTACACCATGTGGACAGGGAAATGTTTCAGTCGAAAGAAAAAATTAGGGTGAAGACCCAAGTTAGGGTTAGCGGTCAGGAGACATGGCTTCCCAGAATGGAAACAGGGTGTTGCTGAAGCCAAACATGGTGAAACAGACTGAGAGGGCCAAAGGAATTGTGTGCCTACTGTCTTTTAGTAGAACATGAGGATGGGGGGGTTGTTACATTTGCACAAGAAAATCAGGTTAAGTCTCAATTTAGGGTTAGAGTTGGGGAGATGTGGCTTCCCAGGTTGGAAACGGGTCCTTGGTGAAGCCTAACTTGCTGAATCAGACTGAGTGGGGCATCAAGATGTCTTCCATACTTACATTTTTTCCCCTATGTGGATGGCAGTATGTTTCAGTCCAAAAACGAAATGCGGGTTGATACTCAAATTAGGGTTAGGGTTGGGGAGACTTGGCTTCCCAGGATGTAACCAGGGTTTTGGCGAAGCCTAGATTGGTAAAACAGACTGAGTAGGCCATCCGGAGTATAACATACTGCCAGTTAGTACACCATGTGGACAGGGAAATGTTTCAGTCCAAAGAGAAAATTAGGGTTCAGACCCAAGTTAGGGTTAGCTGTCAGGAGACATGGCTTCCCAGAATGGAAACAGGGTGTTGCTGAAGCCAAGCATGGTGAAACAGACTGAGAGGGCCAAAGGAATTGTGTGCCTACTGTCTTTTAGTACAACAAGAGGATGTGGGTTGTTACATTTCAACAAGAAAATCAGGTTAAGTCTCAAGTTTGGGTTGGGTTGGGGAGATGTGGCTTCCCTGGTTGGAATCGGGTCCTTGGTGAAGCCCAGCTTGCTGAATCAGACTGAGTGGGACATCAAGATGTCTTCCATACTGACATTTGGTACACTCTGTGGACGGAGGTATGTTTCAGTCGCAAAAGGAAATGAGGCCTGAGACTCAAAGTAGGGTTAGGGTTGGGGAGACTTGGCTTCCCAGGATGTAACCAGGGTTTTGGTGAAGCCTAGATTGGTAAAACAGACTGAGTAGGCATTCAGGAGTATAACATACTGCCAGTTAGTACACCATGTGGACAGGGAACTGTTTCATTCCAAAGAGAAAATTAGGGTTAAGACCCAAGTGAGGGTTATCGGTCAGGAGACATGGCTTCCCAGAATGGAAACAGGGTGTTGCTGAAGCCAAACATGGTGAAACAGACTGAGAGGGCCAAAGGTATTGTGTGCCTACTGTCTTTTAGTAGAACATGAGGATGGGGGGTTGTTACAGTTCAACAAGAAAATCAGGTTAAGTCTCAAGTTAGGGTTAGGGTTGGGGAGATGTGGCTTCCCAGGTTGGAAACGGGTCCTTGGTGAAGCTTAACTTGCTGAATCAGACTGAGTGGGGCATCAAGATGGCTTCCATACTGACATTTGGTACACTCTGTGGACGGCAGTATGTTTCAGTCCAAAAACGAAAATTAGGGTTAAGACCCAAGTTAGGGTTATCGGTCAGGAGTCATGGCTTCCCAGAATGGAAACAGGGTGTTGCTGAAGCCAAGCATGGTGAAACAGACTGAGAGGGCAAAAGGAATTGTGTGTCGACTGTCTTTTAGTACAACATGAGGATGGGGGGTTGTTACATTTCAACAAGAAAATCAGGTTAAGTCTCAAGGTTGGGTTGAATTTGGGAGATGTGGCTTCCCAGGTTGGAAATGGGTCCTTGGTGAAGCTCAACTTGCTGAATCAGACTGAGTGGGGCATCAAGATGGCTTCCATACTGACATTTGGTGCACTCTGTGGACGGCAGTATGTTTCAGTCCAAAAAGGAAATGAGGGTTGAGACTCAAATTAGGGTTAGGGTTGGGGAGACTTGGCTTCCCAGGATGTAACCAGGGTTTTGGCGAAGTCTAGATTGGTAAAACAGACGGAGTAGGCCAACCGGTGTATAACATACTGCCAGTTAGTACACCATGTGGAGAGGGAAATGTTTCATTCCAAAGAGAAAATTAGGGTTAAGACCCAAGTTAGGGTTAGCTGTCAGGAGACATGGCTTTCCAGAATGGAAACAGGGTGTTGCTGAAGCCAAGCATGGTGAAACAGACTGAGAGGGCAAAAGGAATTGTGTGCCTACTGTCTTTTAGTAGAACATGAGGATGGGAGGTTGTTACATTTGCACAAGAAAATCAGGTTAAGTCTCAAGTTTGGTTTGGGTTGGGGAGATGTGGCTTCCCTGGTTGGAATCGGGTCCTTGGTGAAGCCCAGCTTGCTGAATCAGACTGAGTGGGACATCAAGATGTCTTCCATACTGACATTTGGTACACTCTGTGGACGGAGGTATGTTTCAGTCCCAAAAGGAAATGAGGCCTGAGACTCAAATTAGGGTTAGGGCTGGGGAGACTTGGCTTCCCAGGATGTAACCAGGGTTTTGGCGAAGCCTAGATTGGTAAAACAGACTGAGTAGGCCATCCGGAGTATAACATACTGCCAGTTAGTACACCATGTGGACAGGGAAATGTTTCAGTCGAAAGAAAAAATTAGGGTGAAGACCCAAGTTAGGGTTAGCGGTCAGGAGACATGGCTTCCCAGAATGGAAACAGGGTGTTGCTGAAGCCAAACATGGTGAAACAGACTGAGAGGGCCAAAGGAATTGTGTGCCTACTGTCTTTTAGTAGAACATGAGGATGGGGGGGTTGTTACATTTGCACAAGAAAATCAGGTTAAGTCTCAATTTAGGGTTAGAGTTGGGGAGATGTGGCTTCCCAGGTTGGAAACGGGTCCTTGGTGAAGCCTAACTTGCTGAATCAGACTGAGTGGGGCATCAAGATGTCTTCCATACTTACATTTTTTCCCCTATGTGGATGGCAGTATGTTTCAGTCCAAAAAGGAAATGAGGGCTGAGACTCAAATTAGGGTTAGGGTTGGGGAGACTTGGCTTCCCAGGATGTAACCAGGGTTTTGGCGAAGCCTAGATTGGTAAAATAGACTGAGTAGGCCATCCGGAGTATAACATACTGCCAGTTAGTACACCATGTGGACAGGGAAATGTTTCAGTCCAAAGAGAAAATTAGGGTTCAGACCCAAGTTAGGGTTAGCTGTCAGGAGACATGGCTTCCCAGAATGGAAACAGGGTGTTGCTGAAGCCAAGCATGGTGAAACAGACTGAGAGGGCCAAAGGAATTGTGTGCCTACTGTCTTTTAGTACAACAAGAGGATGTGGGTTGTTACATTTCAACAAGAAAATCAGGTTAAGTCTCAAGTTTGGGTTGGGTTGGGGAGATGTGGCTTCCCTGGTTGGAATCGGGTCCTTGGTGAAGCCCAGCTTGCTGAATCAGACTGAGTGGGACATCAAGATGTCTTCCATACTGACATTTGGTACACTCTGTGGACGGAGGTATGTTTCAGTCGCAAAAGGAAATGAGGCCTGAGACTCAAAGTAGGGTTAGGGTTGGGGAGACTTGGCTTCCCAGGATGTAACCAGGGTTTTGGTGAAGCCTAGATTGGTAAAACAGACTGAGTAGGCATTCAGGAGTATAACATACTGCCAATTAGTACACCATGTGGACAGGGAAATGTTTCATTCCAAAGAGAAAATTAGGGTTAAGACCCAAGTGAGGGTTATCGGTCAGGAGACATGGCTTCCCAGAATGGAAACAGGGTGTTGCTGAAGCCAAACATGGTGAAACAGACTGAGAGGGCCAAAGGAATTGTGTGCCTACTGTCTTTTAGTAGAACATGAGGATGGGGGGGTTGTTACATTTGCACAAGAAAATCAGGTTAAGTCTCAAGTTAGGGTTAGAGTTGGGGAGATGTGGCTTCCCAGGTTGGAAACGGGTCCTTGGTGAAGCCTAACTTGCTGAATCAGACTGAGTGGGGCATCAAGATGTCTTCCATACTTACATTTGTTCCCCTATGTGGATGGCAGTATGTTTCAGTCCAAAAACGAAATGCGGGTTGATACTCAAATTAGGGTTAGGGTTGGGGAGACTTGGCTTCCCAGGATGTAACCAGGGTTTTGGCGAAGCCTAGATTGGTAAAACAGACTGAGTAGGCCATCCGGAGTATAACATACTGCCAGTTAGTACACCATGTGGACAGGGAAATGTTTCAGTCCAAAGAGAAAATTAGGGTTCAGACCCAAGTTAGGGTTAGCTGTCAGGAGACATGGCTTCCCAGAATGGAAACAGGGTGTTGCTGAAGCCAAGCATGGTGAAACAGACTGAGAGGGCCAAAGGAATTGTGTGCCTACTGTCTTTTAGTACAACAAGAGGATGTGGGTTGTTACATTTCAACAAGAAAATCAGGTTAAGTCTCAAGTTTGGGTTGGGTTGGGGAGATGTGGCTTCCCTGGTTGGAATCGGGTCCTTGGTGAAGCCCAGCTTGCTGAATCAGACTGAGTGGGACATCAAGATGTCTTCCATACTGACATTTGGTACACTCTGTGGACGGAGGTATGTTTCAGTCGCAAAAGGAAATGAGGCCTGAGACTCAAAGTAGGGTTAGGGTTGGGGAGACTTGGCTTCCCAGGATGTAACCAGGGTTTTGGTGAAGCCTAGATTGGTAAAACAGACTGAGTAGGCATTCAGGAGTATAACATACTGCCAGTTAGTACACCATGTGGACAGGGAAATGTTTCATTCCAAAGAGAAAATTAGGGTTAAGACCCAAGTGAGGGTTATCGGTCAGGAGACATGGCTTCCCAGAATGGAAACAGGGTGTTGCTGAAGCCAAACATGGTGAAACAGACTGAGAGGGCCAAAGGTATTGTGTGCCTACTGTCTTTTAGTAGAACATGAGGATGGGGGGTTGTTACAGTTCAACAAGAAAATCAGGTTAAGTCTCAAGTTAGGGTTAGGGTTGTGGAGATGTGGCTTCCCAGGTTGGAAACGGGTCCTTGGTGAAGCTTAACTTGCTGAATCAGACTGAGTGGGGCATCAAGATGGCTTCCATACTGACATTTGGTACACTCTGTGGACGGCAGTATGTTTCAGTCCAAAAACGAAAATTAGGGTTAAGACCCAAGTTAGGGTTATCGGTCAGGAGTCATGGCTTCCCAGAATGGAAACAGGGTGTTGCTGAAGCCAAGCATGGTGAAACAGACTGAGAGGGCCAACGGAATTGTGTGTCGACTGTCTTTTAGTACAACATGAGGATGGGGGTTTGTTACATTTCAACAAGAAAATCAGGTTAAGTCTCAAGGTTGGGTTGAATTTGGGAGATGTGGCTTCCCAGGTTGGAAATGGGTCCTTGGTGAAGCTCAACTTGCTGAATCAGACTGAGTGGGGCATCAAGATGGCTTCCATACTGACATTTGGTGCACTCTGTGGACGGCAGTATGTTTCAGTCCAAAAAGGAAATGAGGGTTGAGACTCAAATTAGGGTTAGGGTTGGGGAGACTTGGCTTCCCAGGATGTAACCAGGGTTTTGGCGAAGTCTAGATTGGTAAAACAGACGGAGTAGGCCAACCGGTGTATAACATACTGCCAGTTAGTACACCATGTGGAGAGGGAAATGTTTCATTCCAAAGAGAAAATTAGGGTTAAGACCCAAGTTAGGGTTAGCTGTCAGGAGACATGGCTTTCCAGAATGGAAACAGGGTGTTGCTGAAGCCAAGCATGGTGAAACAGACTGAGAGGGCAAAAGGAATTGTGTGCCTACTGTCTTTTAGTAGAACATGAGGATGGGGGGTTGTTACATTTGCACAAGAAAATCAGGTTAAGTCTCAAGTTTGGTTTGGGTTGGGGAGATGTGGCTTCCCTGGTTGGAATCGGGTCCTTGGTGAAGCCCAGCTTGCTGAATCAGACTGAGTGGGACATCAAGATGTCTTCCATACTGACATTTGGTACACTCTGTGGACGGAGGTATGTTTCAGTCCCAAAAGGAAATGAGGCCTGAGACTCAAATTAGGGTTAGGGCTGGGGAGACTTGGCTTCCCAGGATGTAACCAGGGTTTTGGCGAAGCCTAGATTGGTAAAACAGACTGAGTAGGCCATCCGGAGTATAACATACTGCCAGTTAGTACACCATGTGGACAGGGAAATGTTTCAGTCGAAAGAGAAAATTAGGGTGAAGACCCAAGTGAGGGTTATCGGTCAGGAGACATGGCTTCCCAGAATGGAAACAGGGTGTTGCTGAAGCCAAACATGGTGAAACAGACTGAGAGGGCCAAAGGAATTGTGTGCCTACTGTCTTTTAGTAGAACATGAGGATGGGGGGGTTGTTACATTTGCACAAGAAAATCAGGTTAAGTCTCAATTTAGGGTTAGAGTTGGGGAGATGTGGCTTCCCAGGTTGGAAACGGGTCCTTGGTGAAGCCTAACTTGCTGAATCAGACTGAGTGGGGCATCAAGATGTCTTCCATACTTACATTTTTTCCCCTATGTGGATGGCAGTATGTTTCAGTCCAAAAACGAAATGCGGGTTGATACTCAAATTAGGGTTAGGGTTGGGGAGACTTGGCTTCCCAGGATGTAACCAGGGTTTTGGCGAAGCCTAGATTGGTAAAACAGACTGAGTAGGCCATCCGGAGTATAACATACTGCCAGTTAGTACACCATGTGGACAGGGAAATGTTTCAGTCCAAAGAGAAAATTAGGGTTCAGACCCAAGTTAGGGTTAGCTGTCAGGAGACATGGCTTCCCAGAATGGAAACAGGGTGTTGCTGAAGCCAAGCATGGTGAAACAGACTGAGAGGGCCAAAGGAATTGTGTGCCTACTGTCTTTTAGTACAACAAGAGGATGTGGGTTGTTACATTTCAACAAGAAAATCAGGTTAAGTCTCAAGTTTGGGTTGGGTTGGGGAGATGTGGCTTCCCTGGTTGGAATCGGGTCCTTGGTGAAGCCCAGCTTGCTGAATCAGACTGAGTGGGACATCAAGATGTCTTCCATACTGACATTTGGTACACTCTGTGGACGGAGGTATGTTTCAGTCGCAAAAGGAAATGAGGCCTGAGACTCAAAGTAGGGTTAGGGTTGGGGAGACTTGGCTTCCCAGGATGTAACCAGGGTTTTGGTGAAGCCTAGATTGGTAAAACAGACTGAGTAGGCATTCAGGAGTATAACATATTGCCAGTTAGTACACCATGTGGACAGGGAAATGTTTCATTCCAAAGAGAAAATTAGGGTTAAGACCCAAGTGAGGGTTATCGGTCAGGAGACATGGCTTCCCAGAATGGAAACAGGGTGTTGCTGAAGCCAAACATGGTGAAACAGACTGAGAGGGCCAAAGGTATTGTGTGCCTACTGTCTTTTAGTAGAACATGAGGATGGGGGGTTGTTACAGTTCAACAAGAAAATCAGGTTAAGTCTCAAGTTAGGGTTAGGGTTGTGGAGATGTGGCTTCCCAGGTTGGAAACGGGTCCTTGGTGAAGCTTAACTTGCTGAATCAGACTGAGTGGGGCATCAAGATGGCTTCCATACTGACATTTGGTACACTCTGTGGACGGCAGTATGTTTCAGTCCAAAAACGAAAATTAGGGTTAAGACCCAAGTTAGGGTTATCGGTCAGGAGTCATGGCTTCCCAGAATGGAAACAGGGTGTTGCTGAAGCCAAGCATGGTGAAACAGACTGAGAGGGCCAACGGAATTGTGTGTCGACTGTCTTTTAGTACAACATGAGGATGGGGGTTTGTTACATTTCAACAAGAAAATCAGGTTAAGTCTCAAGGTTGGGTTGAATTTGGGAGATGTGGCTTCCCAGGTTGGAAATGGGTCCTTGGTGAAGCTCAACTTGCTGAATCAGACTGAGTGGGGCATCAAGATGGCTTCCATACTGACATTTGGTGCACTCTGTGGACGGCAGTATGTTTCAGTCCAAAAAGGAAATGAGGGTTGAGACTCAAATTAGGGTTAGGGTTGGGGAGACTTGGCTTCCCAGGATGTAACCAGGGTTTTGGCGAAGTCTAGATTGGTAAAACAGACGGAGTAGGCCAACCGGTGTATAACATACTGCCAGTTAGTACACCATGTGGAGAGGGAAATGTTTCATTCCAAAGAGAAAATTAGGGTTAAGACCCAAGTTAGGGTTAGCTGTCAGGAGACATGGCTTTCCAGAATGGAAACAGGGTGTTGCTGAAGCCAAGCATGGTGAAACAGACTGAGAGGGCAAAAGGAATTGTGTGCCTACTGTCTTTTAGTAGAACATGAGGATGGGAGGTTGTTACATTTGCACAAGAAAATCAGGTTAAGTCTCAAGTTTGGTTTGGGTTGGGGAGATGTGGCTTCCCTGGTTGGAATCGGGTCCTTGGTGAAGCCCAGCTTGCTGAATCAGACTGAGTGGGACATCAAGATGTCTTCCATACTGACATTTGGTACACTCTATGGACGGAGGTATGTTTCAGTCCCAAAAGGAAATGAGGCCTGAGACTCAAATTAGGGTTAGGGCTGGGGAGACTTGGCTTCCCAGGATGTAACCAGGGTTTTGGCGAAGCCTAGATTGGTAAAACAGACTGAGTAGGCCATCCGGAGTATAACATACTGCCAGTTAGTACACCATGTGGACAGGGAAATGTTTCAGTCGAAAGAAAAAATTAGGGTGAAGACCCAAGTTAGGGTTAGCGGTCAGGAGACATGGCTTCCCAGAATGGAAACAGGGTGTTGCTGAAGCCAAACATGGTGAAACAGACTGAGAGGGCCAAAGGAATTGTGTGCCTACTGTCTTTTAGTAGAACATGAGGATGGGGGGGTTGTTACATTTGCACAAGAAAATCAGGTTAAGTCTCAAGTTAGGGTTAGAGTTGGGGAGATGTGGCTTCCCAGGTTGGAAACGGGTCCTTGGTGAAGCCTAACTTGCTGAATCAGACTGAGTGGGGCATCAAGATGTCTTCCATACTTACATTTGTTCCCCTATGTGGATGGCAGTATGTTTCAGTCCAAAAACGAAATGCGGGTTGATACTCAAATTAGGGTTAGGGTTGGGGAGACTTGGCTTTCCAGGATGTAACCAGGGTTTTGGCGAAGCCTAGATTGGTAAAACAGACTGAGTAGGCCATCCGGAGTATAACATACTGCCAGTTAGTACACCATGTGGACAGGGAAATGTTTCAGTCCAAAGAGAAAATTAGGGTTAAGACCCAAGTTAGGGTTAGCTGTCAGGAGACATGGCTTCCCAGAATGGAAACAGGGTGTTGCTGAAGCCAAGCATGGTGAAACAGACTGAGAGGGCCAAAGGAATTGTGTGCCTACTGTCTTTTAGTACAACAAGAGGATGTGGGTTGTTACATTTCAACAAGAAAATCAGGTTAAGTCTCAAGTTTGGGTTGGGTTGGGGAGATGTGGCTTCCCAGGTTGGAAATGGGTCCTTGGTGAAGCTCAACTTGCTGAATCAGACTGAGTGGGGCATCAAGATGGCTTCCATACTGACATTTGGTGCACTCTGTGGACGGCAGTATGTTTCAGTCCAAAAAGGAAATGAGGGTTGAGACTCAAATTAGGGTTAGGGTTGGGGAGACTTGGCTTCCCAGGATGTAACCAGGGTTTTGGCGAAGTCTAGATTGGTAAAACAGACGGAGTAGGCCAACCGGAGTATAACATACTGCCAGTTAGTACGCCATGTGGAGAGGGAAATGTTTCATTCCAAAGAGAAAATTAGGGTTAAGACCCAAGTTAGGGTTAGCAGTCAGGAGACATGGCTTTCCAGAATGGAAACAGGGTGTTGCTGAAGCCAAGCATGGTGAAACAGACTGAGAGGGCAAAAGGAATTGTGTGCCTACTGTCTTTTAGTACAACATGAGGATGGGGGGTTGTTACATTTGCACAAGAAAATCAGGTTAAGTCTCAAGTTAGGTTTAGGGTTGGGGAGATGTGGCTTCCCAGGTTGGAAACGGGTCCTTGGTGAAGCCTAGCTTGTTGAATCAGACTGAGTGGGACATCAAGATGTCTTCCATACTTACATTTGGTACACTCTGTGGACGGCAGTATGTTTCAGTCCAAAAAGGAAATGAGGGTTGAGACTCAAATTAGGGTTACGCTGGGGAGACTTGGCTTCCCAGGATGTAACCAGGGTTTTGGCGAAGCCTAGATTGGTAAAACAGACTGAGTAGGCCATCCGGAGTATAACATACTGCCAGTTAGTACACCATGTGGACAGGGAAATGTTTCAGTCCAAAGAGAAAATTAGGGTTCAGACCCAAGTTAGGGTTAGCTGTCAGGGGACATGGCTTCCCAGAATGGAAACAGGGTGTTGCTGAAGCCAAGCATGGTGAAACAGACTGAGAGGGCCAAAGGAATTGTGTGCCTACTGTCTTTTAGTAGAACATGAGGATGGGAGGTTGTTACATTTGCACAAGAATATCAGGTTAAGTCTCAAGTTAGGGTTAGGGTTGGGGAGATGTGGCTTCCCAGGTTGGAAACGGGTCCTTGGTGAAGCTTAACTTCCTGTATCAGACTGAGTGGGCCATCAAGATGTCTTCCATACTTACATTTGGCACACTCTGTGGACCGCAGTATGTTTCAGTCCAAAAAGGAAATAGGGTTGAGACTCAAATTAGGGTTAGGGTTGGGGAGACTTGGCTTCCCAGGATGTAACCAGGGTTTTGGTGAAGCCTAGATTGGTAAAACAGACTGTGTAGGCATTCAGGAGTATAACATACTGCCAGTTAGTACACCATGTGGACAGGGAAATGTTTCAGTCCAAAGACAAAATTAGGGTTAAGACCCAAGTTAGGGTTAGCTGTCAGGAGACATGGCTTCCCGGAATGGAAACAGGGTGTTGCTGAAGCCAAGCATGGTGAAACAGACTGAGAGGGCCAACAGAATTGTGTGCCTACTGTCTTTTAGTACAACATGAGGATGGGGGTTTGTTACATTTCAACAAGAAAATCAGGTTAAGTCTCAAGTTAGGGTTGGGTTGGGGAGATGTGGCTTCCCAGGTTGGAAACGGGTCCTTGGTGAAGCTTAACTTGCTGAATCAGACTGAGTGGGGTATCAAGGTGTCTTCCATACTTACATTTGGTACACTCTGTGGACCGCAGTATGTTTCAGTCGCAAAAGGAAATGAGGCCTGAGACTCAAAGTAGGGTTAGGGTTGGGGAGACTAGGCTTCCCAGGATGTAACCAGGGTTTTGGCGAAGCCTAGATTGGTAAAACAGACTGAGTAGGCCTTCCGGAGTATAACATACTGCCAGTTAGTACACCATGTGGACAGGGAAATGTTTCAGTCCAAAGAAAAAATTAGGGTTAAGAAAAATTTAGGGTTATCGGTCAGGAGACATGCCTTCCCAGAATGGAAACAGGGTGTTGCTGAAGCCAAACATGGTGAAACAGACTGAGAGGGCAAACGGAATTGTGTGCCTACTGTCTTTTAGTACAACATGAGGATGGGGGGTTGTTACATTTGCACAAGAAAATCAGGTTAAGTCTCAAGTTAGGGTTAGGGTTGGGGAGATGTGGCTTCCCAGGTTGGAAATGGGTCCTTGGTGAAGCTCAACTTGCTGAATCAGACTGAGTGGGGCATCAAGATGGCTTCCATACTGTCATTTGGTACACTCTGTGGACGGCAGTATGTTTCAGTCCAAAAACGAAAATTAGGGTTAAGACCCAAGTTAGGGTTATCGGTCAGGAGTCATGGCTTCCCAGAATGGAAACAGGGTGTTGCTGAAGCCAAGCATGGTGAAACAGACTGAGAGGGCCAACGGAATTGTGTGTCGACTGTCTTTTAGTACAACATGAGGATGGGGGTTTGTTACATTTCAACAAGAAAATCAGGTTAAGTCTCAAGGTTGGGTTGAATTTGGGAGATGTGGCTTCCCAGGTTGGAAATGGGTCCTTGGTGAAGCTCAACTTGCTGAATCAGACTGAGTGGGGCATCAAGATGGCTTCCATACTGACATTTGGTGCACTCTGTGGACGGCAGTATGTTTCAGTCCAAAAAGGAAATGAGGGTTGAGACTCAAATTAGGGTTAGGGTTGGGGAGACTTGGCTTCCCAGGATGTAACCAGGGTTTTGGCGAAGTCTAGATTGGTAAAACAGACGGAGTAGGCCAACCGGTGTATAACATACTGCCAGTTAGTACACCATGTGGAGAGGGAAATGTTTCATTCCAAAGAGAAAATTAGGGTTAAGACCCAAGTTAGGGTTAGCTGTCAGGAGACATGGCTTTCCAGAATGGAAACAGGGTGTTGCTGAAGCCAAGCATGGTGAAACAGACTGAGAGGGCAAAAGGAATTGTGTGCCTACTGTCTTTTAGTAGAACATGAGGATGGGAGGTTGTTACATTTGCACAAGAAAATCAGGTTAAGTCTCAAGTTTGGTTTGGGTTGGGGAGATGTGGCTTCCCTGGTTGGAATCGGGTCCTTGGTGAAGCCCAGCTTGCTGAATCAGACTGAGTGGGACATCAAGATGTCTTCCATACTGACATTTGGTACACTCTGTGGACGGAGGTATGTTTCAGTCCCAAAAGGAAATGAGGCCTGAGACTCAACTTAGGGTTAGGGCTGGGGAGACTTGGCTTCCCAGGATGTAACCAGGGTTTTGGCGAAGCCTAGATTGGTAAAACAGACTGAGTAGGCCATCCGGAGTATAACATACTGCCAGTTAGTACACCATGTGGACAGGGAAATGTTTCAGTCGAAAGAAAAAATTAGGGTGAAGACCCAAGTTAGGGTTAGCGGTCAGGAGACATGGCTTCCCAGAATGGAAACAGGGTGTTGCTGAAGCCAAACATGGTGAAACAGACTGAGAGGGCCAAAGGAATTGTGTGCCTACTGTCTTTTAGTAGAACATGAGGATGGGGGGGTTGTTACATTTGCACAAGAAAATCAGGTTAAGTCTCAAGTTAGGGTTAGAGTTGGGGAGATGTGGCTTCCCAGGTTGGAAACGGGTCCTTGGTGAAGCCTAACTTGCTGAATCAGACTGAGTGGGGCATCAAGATGTCTTCCATACTTA
Organism: Heloderma suspectum; assembly: GCF_057233095.1. NCBI lineage: Eukaryota > Metazoa > Chordata > Lepidosauria > Squamata > Helodermatidae > Heloderma > Heloderma suspectum. The sequence continues at coordinate 151,207,062 of NC_139461.1, forward strand.
CATTTTTTCCCCTATGTGGATGGCAGTATGTTTCAGTCCAAAAACGAAATGCGGGTTGATACTCAAATTAGGGTTAGGGTTGGGGAGACTTGGCTTCCCAGGATGTAACCAGGGTTTTGGCGAAGCCTAGATTGGTAAAACAGACTGAGTAGGCCATCCGGAGTATAACATACTGCCAGTTAGTACACCATGTGGACAGGGAAATGTTTCAGTCCAAAGAGAAAATTAGGGTTCAGACCCAAGTTAGGGTTAGCTGTCAGGAGACATGGCTTCCCAGAATGGAAACAGGGTGTTGCTGAAGCCAAGCATGGTGAAACAGACTGAGAGGGCCAAAGGAATTGTGTGCCTACTGTCTTTTAGTACAACAAGAGGATGTGGGTTGTTACATTTCAACAAGAAAATCAGGTTAAGTCTCAAGTTTGGGTTGGGTTGGGGAGATGTGGCTTCCCTGGTTGGAATCGGGTCCTTGGTGAAGCCCAGCTTGCTGAATCAGACTGAGTGGGACATCAAGATGTCTTCCATACTGACATTTGGTACACTCTGTGGACGGAGGTATGTTTCAGTCGCAAAAGGAAATGAGGCCTGAGACTCAAAGTAGGGTTAGGGTTGGGGAGACTTGGCTTCCCAGGATGTAACCAGGGTTTTGGTGAAGCCTAGATTGGTAAAACAGACTGAGTAGGCATTCAGGAGTATAACATACTGCCAGTTAGTACACCATGTGGACAGGGAAATGTTTCATTCCAAAGAGAAAATTAGGGTTAAGACCCAAGTGAGGGTTATCGGTCAGGAGACATGGCTTCCCAGAATGGAAACAGGGTGTTGCTGAAGCCAAACATGGTGAAACAGACTGAGAGGGCCAAAGGTATTGTGTGCCTACTGTCTTTTAGTAGAACATGAGGATGGGGGGTTGTTACAGTTCAACAAGAAAATCAGGTTAAGTCTCAAGTTAGGGTTAGGGTTGGGGAGATGTGGCTTCCCAGGTTGGAAACGGGTCCTTGGTGAAGCTTAACTTGCTGAATCAGACTGAGTGGGGCATCAAGATGGCTTCCATACTGACATTTGGTACACTCTGTGGACGGCAGTATGTTTCAGTCCAAAAACGAAAATTAGGGTTAAGACCCAAGTTAGGGTTATCGGTCAGGAGTCATGGCTTCCCAGAATGGAAACAGGGTGTTGCTGAAGCCAAGCATGGTGAAACAGACTGAGAGGGCCAACGGAATTGTGTGTCGACTGTCTTTTAGTACAACATGAGGATGGGGGTTTGTTACATTTCAACAAGAAAATCAGGTTAAGTCTCAAGGTTGGGTTGAATTTGGGAGATGTGGCTTCCCAGGTTGGAAATGGGTCCTTGGTGAAGCTCAACTTGCTGAATCAGACTGAGTGGGGCATCAAGATGGCTTCCATACTGACATTTGGTGCACTCTGTGGACGGCAGTATGTTTCAGTCCAAAAAGGAAATGAGGGTTGAGACTCAAATTAGGGTTAGGGTTGGGGAGACTTGGCTTCCCAGGATGTAACCAGGGTTTTGGCGAAGTCTAGATTGGTAAAACAGACGGAGTAGGCCAACCGGTGTATAACATACTGCCAGTTAGTACACCATGTGGAGAGGGAAATGTTTCATTCCAAAGAGAAAATTAGGGTTAAGACCCAAGTTAGGGTTAGCTGTCAGGAGACATGGCTTTCCAGAATGGAAACAGGGTGTTGCTGAAGCCAAGCATGGTGAAACAGACTGAGAGGGCAAAAGGAATTGTGTGCCTACTGTCTTTTAGTAGAACATGAGGATGGGAGGTTGTTACATTTGCACAAGAAAATCAGGTTAAGTCTCAAGTTTGGTTTGGGTTGGGGAGATGTGGCTTCCCTGGTTGGAATCGGGTCCTTGGTGAAGCCCAGCTTGCTGAATCAGACTGAGTGGGACATCAAGATGTCTTCCATACTGACATTTGGTACACTCTGTGGACGGAGGTATGTTTCAGTCCCAAAAGGAAATGAGGCCTGAGACTCAACTTAGGGTTAGGGCTGGGGAGACTTGGCTTCCCAGGATGTAACCAGGGTTTTGGCGAAGCCTAGATTGGTAAAACAGACTGAGTAGGCCATCCGGAGTATAACATACTGCCAGTTAGTACACCATGTGGACAGGGAAATGTTTCAGTCGAAAGAAAAAATTAGGGTGAAGACCCAAGTTAGGGTTAGCGGTCAGGAGACATGGCTTCCCAGAATGGAAACAGGGTGTTGCTGAAGCCAAACATGGTGAAACAGACTGAGAGGGCCAAAGGAATTGTGTGCCTACTGTCTTTTAGTAGAACATGAGGATGGGGGGGTTGTTACATTTGCACAAGAAAATCAGGTTAAGTCTCAAGTTAGGGTTAGAGTTGGGGAGATGTGGCTTCCCAGGTTGGAAACGGGTCCTTGGTGAAGCCTAACTTGCTGAATCAGACTGAGTGGGGCATCAAGATGTCTTCCATACTTACATTTGTTCCCCTATGTGGATGGCAGTATGTTTCAGTCCAAAAACGAAATGCGGGTTGATACTCAAATTAGGGTTAGGGTTGGGGAGACTTGGCTTCCCAGGATGTAACCAGGGTTTTGGCGAAGCCTAGATTGGTAAAACAGACTGAGTAGGCCATCCGGAGTATAACATACTGCCAGTTAGTACACCATGTGGACAGGGAAATGTTTCAGTCCAAAGAGAAAATTAGGGTTAAGACCCAAGTTAGGGTTAGCTGTCAGGAGACATGGCTTCCCAGAATGGAAACAGGGTGTTGCTGAAGCCAAGCATGGTGAAACAGACTGAGAGGGCCAAAGGAATTGTGTGCCTACTGTCTTTTAGTACAACAAGAGGATGTGGGTTGTTACATTTCAACAAGAAAATCAGGTTAAGTCTCAAGTTTGGGTTGGGTTGGGGAGATGTGGCTTCCCAGGTTGGAAATGGGTCCTTGGTGAAGCTCAACTTGCTGAATCAGACTGAGTGGGGCATCAAGATGGCTTCCATACTGACATTTGGTGCACTCTGTGGACGGCAGTATGTTTCAGTCCAAAAAGGAAATGAGGGTTGAGACTCAAATTAGGGTTAGGGTTGGGGAGACTTGGCTTCCCAGGATGTAACCAGGGTTTTGGCGAAGTCTAGATTGGTAAAACAGACGGAGTAGGCCAACCGGAGTATAACATACTGCCAGTTAGTACACCATGTGGAGAGGGAAATGTTTCATTCCAAAGAGAAAATTAGGGTTAAGACCCAAGTTAGGGTTAGCAGTCAGGAGACATGGCTTTCCAGAATGGAAACAGGGTGTTGCTGAAGCCAAGCATGGTGAAACAGACTGAGAGGGCAAAAGGAATTGTGTGCCTACTGTCTTTTAGTACAACATGAGGATGGGGGGTTGTTACATTTGCACAAGAAAATCAGGTTAAGTCTCAAGTTAGGTTTAGGGTTGGGGAGATGTGGCTTCCCAGGTTGGAAACGGGTCCTTGGTGAAGCCTAGCTTGTTGAATCAGACTGAGTGGGACATCAAGATGTCTTCCATACTTACATTTGGTACACTCTGTGGACGGCAGTATGTTTCAGTCCAAAAAGGAAATGAGGGTTGAGACTCAAATTAGGGTTACGCTGGGGAGACTTGGCTTCCCAGGATGTAACCAGGGTTTTGGCGAAGCCTAGATTGGTAAAACAGACTGAGTAGGCCATCCGGAGTATAACATACTGCCAGTTAGTACACCATGTGGACAGGGAAATGTTTCAGTCCAAAGAGAAAATTAGGGTTCAGACCCAAGTTAGGGTTAGCTGTCAGGAGACATGGCTTCCCAGAATGGAAACAGGGTGTTGCTGAAGCCAAGCATGGTGAAACAGACTGAGAGGGCCAAAGGAATTGTGTGCCTACTGTCTTTTAGTAGAACATGAGGATGGGAGGTTGTTACATTTGCACAAGAATATCAGGTTAAGTCTCAAGTTAGGGTTAGGGTTGGGGAGATGTGGCTTCCCAGGTTGGAAACGGGTCCTTGGTGAAGCCTAACTTGCTGAATCAGACTGAGTGGGGCATCAAGATGTCTTCCATACTGACATTTGGTACACTCTGTGGACGGCGGTTTGTTTCAGTCACAAAAGGAAATGAGGGTTGAGACTCAAATTAGGGTTAGGGTTGGGGAGACTTGGCTTCCCAGGATGTAACCAGGGTTTTGCCGAAGCCTAGATTGGTAAAACAGACCGAGTAGGCCAACCGGAGTATAACATACTGCCAGTTAGTACACCATGTGGACAGGGAAATGTTTCAGTCCAAAGACAAAATTAGGGTTAAGACCCAAGTTAGGGTTATCGGTCAGGAGTCATGGCTTCCCAGAATGGAAACAGGGTGTTGCTGAAGCCAAGCATGGTGAAACAGACTGAGAGGGCCAACGGAATTGTGTGCCTACTGTCTTTTAGTAGAACATGAGGATGGGGGTTTGTTACATTTGCACAAGAAACTCAGGTTAAGTCTCAAGTTTGGTTTGGGTTGGGGAGATGTGGCTTCCCTGGTTGGAATCGGGTCCTTGGTGAAGCCCAGCTTGCTGAATCAGACTGAGTGGGACATCAAGATGTCTTCCATACTGACATTTGGTACACTCTGTGGACGGAGGTATGTTTCAGTCCCAAAAGGAAATGAGGCCTGAGACTCAAATTAGGGTTAGGGCTGGGGAGACTTGGCTTCCCAGGATGTAACCAGGGTTTTGGCGAAGCCTAGATTGGTAAAACAGACTGAGTAGGCCATCCGGAGTATAACATACTGCCAGTTAGTACACCATGTGGACAGGGAAATGTTTCAGTCGAAAGAAAAAATTAGGGTGAAGACCCAAGTTAGGGTTAGCGGTCAGGAGACATGGCTTCCCAGAATGGAAACAGGGTGTTGCTGAAGCCAAACATGGTGAAACAGACTGAGAGGGCCAAAGGAATTGTGTGCCTACTGTCTTTTAGTAGAACATGAGGATGGGGGGTTGTTACATTTGCACAAGAAAATCAGGTTAAGTCTCAAGTTAGGGTTAGGGTTGGGGAGATGTGGCTTCCCAGGTTGGAAACGGGTCCTTGGTGAAGCCTAGCTTGTTGAATCAGACTGAGTGGGACATCAAGATGTCTTCCATACTTACATTTGGTACACTCTGTGGTCGGCAGTATGTTTCAGTCCAAAAAGGAAATGAGGGTTGAGACTCAAATTAGGGTTAGGGCTGGGGAGACTTGGCTTCCCAGGATGTAACCAGGGTTTTGGCGAAGCCTAGATTGGTAAAACAGACTGAGTAGGCCATCCGGAGTATAACATACTGCCAGTTAGTACACCATGTGGACAGGGAAATGTTTCAGTCCAAAGAGAAAATTAGGGTTCAGACCCAAGTTAGGGTTAGCTGTCAGGAGACATGGCTTCCCGGAATGGAAACAGGGTGTTGCTGAAGCCAAGCATGGTGAAACAGACTGAGAGGGCCAACGGAATTGTGTGCCTACTGTCTTTTAGTACAACATGAGGATGGGGGTTTGTTACATTTGCACAAGAAAATCAGGTTAAGTCTCAAGTTAGGGTTGGGTTGGGGAGATGTGGCTTCCCAGGTTGGAAACGGGTCCTTGGTGAAGCTTAACTTGCTGAATCAGACTGAGTGGGGTATCAAGGTGTCTTCCATACTTACATTTGGTACACTCTGTGGACCGCAGTATGTTTCAGTCGCAAAAGGAAATGAGGCCTGAGACTCAAAGTAGGGTTAGGGTTGGGGAGACTTGGCTTCCCAGGATGTAACCAGGGTTTTGGCGAAGCCTAGATTGGTAAAACAGACTGAGTAGGCCTTCCGGAGTATAACATACTGCCAGTTAGTACACCATGTGGACAGGGAAATGTTTCAGTCCAAAGAAAAAATTAGGGTTAAGAAAAATTTAGGGTTATCGGTCAGGAGACATGCCTTCCCAGAATGGAAACAGGGTGTTGCTGAAGCCAAGCATGGTGAAACAGACTGAGAGGGCAAACGGAATTGTGTGCCTACTGTCTTTTAGTACAACATGAGGATGGGGGGTTGTTACATTTGCACAAGAAAATCAGGTTAAGTCTCAAGTTAGGGTTAGGGTTGGGGAGATGTGGCTTCCCAGGTTGGAAATGGGTCCTTGGTGAAGCTCAACTTGCTGAATCAGACTGAGTGGGGCATCAAGATGGCTTCCATACTGACATTTGGTGCACTCTGTGGACGGCAGTATGTTTCAGTCCAAAAAGGAAATGAGGGTTGAGACTCAAATTAGGGTTAGGGTGGGGGAGACTTGGCTTCCCAGGATGTAACCAGGGTTTTGGCGAAGTCTAGATTGGTAAAAAAGACGGAAGGCCAACCGGAGTATAACATACTGCCAGTTAGTACACAATGTGGACAGGGAAATGTTTCATTCCAAAGAGAAAATTAGGGTTAAGACCCAAGTTAGGGTTAGCTGTCAGGAGACATGGCTTCCCAGAATGGAAACAGGGTGTTGCTGAAGCCAAGCATGGTGAAACAGACTGAGAGGGCCAAAGGAATTGTGTGCCTACTGTCTTTTAGTACAACATGAGGATAGGGGGTTGTTACAGTTCAACAAGAAAATCAGGTTAAGTCTCAAGTTAGGGTTAGGGTTGGGGAGATATGGCTTCCCAGGTTGGAAACGGGTCCTTGGTGAAGCTTAACTTGCTGAATCAGACTGAGTGGGGCATCAAGATGGCTTCCATACTGACATTTGGTACACTCTGTGGACGGCAGTATGTTTCAGTCCAAAAACGAAAATTAGGGTTAAGACCCAAGTTAGGGTTATCGGTCAGGAGTCATGGCTTCCCAGAATGGAAACAGGGTGTTGCTGAAGCCAAGCATGGTGAAACAGACTGAGAGGGCCAACGGAATTGTGTGTCGACTGTCTTTTAGTACAACATGAGGATGGGGGTTTGTTACATTTCAACAAGAAAATCAGGTTAAGTCTCAAGTTTGGTTTGGGTTGGGGAGATGTGGCTTCCCTGGTTGGAATCGGGTCCTTGGTGAAGCCCAGCTTGCTGAATCAGACTGAGTGGGACATCAAGATGTCTTCCATACTGACATTTGGTACACTCTGTGGACGGAGGTATGTTTCAGTCCCAACAGGAAATGAGGCCTGAGACTCAAATTAGGGTTAGGGCTGGGGAGACTTGGCTTCCCAGGATGTAACCAGGGTTTTGGCGAAGCCTAGATTGGTAAAACAGACTGAGTAGGCATTCAGGAGTATAACATACTGCCAGTTAGTACACCATGTGGACAGGGAAATGTTTCAGTCGAAAGAAAAAATTAGGGTGAAGACCCAAGTTAGGGTTAGCGGTCAGGAGACATGGCTTCCCAGAATGGAAACAGGGTGTTGCTGAAGCCAAACATGGTGAAACAGACTGAGAGGGCCAAAGGAATTGTGTGCCTACTGTCTTTTAGTAGAACATGAGGATGGGGGGTTGTTACATTTGCACAAGAAAATCAGGTTAAGTCTCAAGTTAGGGTTAGGGTTGGGGAGATGTGGCTTCCCAGGTTGGAAACGGGTCCTTGGTGAAGCCTAGCTTGTTGAATCAGACTGAGTGGGACATCAAGATGTCTTCCATACTTACATTTGGTACACTCTGTGGACGGCAGTATGTTTCAGTCCAAAAAGGAAATGAGGGTTGAGACTCAAATTAGGGTTAGGGCTGGGGAGACTTGGCTTCCCAGGATGTAACCAGGGTTTTGGCGAAGCCTAGATTGGTAAAACAGACTGAGTAGGCCATCCGGAGTATAACATACTGCCAGTTAGTACACCATGTGGACAGGGAAATGTTTCAGTCCAAAGAGAAAATTAGGGTTCAGACCCAAGTTAGGGTTAGCTGTCAGGAGACATGGCTTCCCGGAATGGAAACAGGGTGTTGCTGAAGCCAAGCATGGTGAAACAGACTGAGAGGGCCAACGGAATTGTGTGCCTACTGTCTTTTAGTACAACATGAGGATGGGGGTTTGTTACATTTGCACAAGAAAATCAGGTTAAGTCTCAAGTTAGGGTTGGGTTGGGGAGATGTGGCTTCCCAGGTTGGAAATGGGTCCTTGGTGAAGCTTAACTTGCTGAATCAGACTGAGTGGGGTATCAAGGTGTCTTCCATACTTACATTTGGTACACTCTGTGGACCGCAGTATGTTTCAGTCGCAAAAGGAAATGAGGCCTGAGACTCAAAGTAGGGTTAGGGTTGGGGAGACTTGGCTTCCCAGGATGTAACCAGGGTTTTGGCGAAGCCTAGATTGGTAAAACAGACTGAGTAGGCCTTCCGGAGTATAACATACTGCCAGTTAGTACACCATGTGGACAGGGAAATGTTTCAGTCCAAAGAAAAAATTAGGGTTAAGAAAAATTTAGGGTTATCGGTCAGGAGACATGCCTTCCCAGAATGGAAACAGGGTGTTGCTGAAGCCAAGCATGGTGAAACAGACTGAGAGGGCCAACGGAATTGTGTGCCTACTGTCTTTTAGTACAACATGAGGATGGGGGGTTGTTACATTTGCACAAGAAAATCAGGTTAAGTCTCAAGTTAGGGTTAGGGTTGGGGAGATGTGGCTTCCCAGGTTGGAAATGGGTCCTTGGTGAAGCTCAACTTGCTGAATCAGACTGAGTGGGGCATCAAGATGGCTTCCATACTGACATTTGGTGCACTCTGTGGACGGCAGTATGTTTCAGTCCAAAAAGGAAATGAGGGTTGAGACTCAAATTAGGGTTAGGGTTGGGGAGACTTGGCTTCCCAGGATGTAACCAGGGTTTTGGCGAAGTCTAGATTGGTAAAACAGACGGAAGGCCAACCGGAGTATAACATACTGCCAGTTAGTACACAATGTGGACAGGGAAATGTTTCATTCCAAAGAGAAAATTAGGGTTAAGACCCAAGTTAGGGTTAGCTGTCAGGAGACATGGCTTCCCAGAATGGAAACAGGGTGTTGCTGAAGCCAAGCATGGTGAAACAGACTGAGAGGGCCAAAGGAATTGTGTGCCTACTGTCTTTTAGTACAACATGAGGATGGGGGGTTGTTACAGTTCAACAAGAAAATCAGGTTAAGTCTCAAGTTAGGGTTAGGGTTGGGGAGATATGGCTTCCCAGGTTGGAAACGGGTCCTTGGTGAAGCTTAACTTGCTGAATCAGACTGAGTGGGGCATCAAGATGGCTTCCATACTGACATTTGGTACACTCTGTGGACGGCAGTATGTTTCAGTCCAAAAACGAAAATTAGGGTTAAGACCCAAGTTAGGGTTATCGGTCAGGAGTCATGGCTTCCCAGAATGGAAACAGGGTGTTGCTGAAGCCAAGCATGGTGAAACAGACTGAGAGGGCCAACGGAATTGTGTGTCGACTGTCTTTTAGTACAACATGAGGATGGGGGTTTGTTACATTTGCACAAGAAAATCAGGTTAAGTCTCAAGTTTGGTTTGGGTTGGGGAGATGTGGCTTCCCTGGTTGGAATCGGGTCCTTGGTGAAGCCCAGCTTGCTGAATCAGACTGAGTGGGACATCAAGATGTCTTCCATACTGACATTTGGTACACTCTGTGGACGGAGGTATGTTTCAGTCCCAAAAGGAAATGAGGCCTGAGACTCAAATTAGGGTTAGGGCTGGGGAGACTTGGCTTCCCAGGATGTAACCAGGGTTTTGGCGAAGCCTAGATTGGTAAAACAGACTGAGTAGGCCATCCGGAGTATAACATACTGCCAGTTAGTACACCATGTGGACAGGGAAATGTTTCAGTCGAAAGAAAAAATTAGGGTGAAGACCCAAGTTAGGGTTAGCAGTCAGGAGACATGGCTTCCCAGAATGGAAACAGGGTGTTGCTGAAGCCAAACATGGTGAAACAGACTGAGAGGGCCAAAGGAATTGTGTGCCTACTGTCTTTTAGTAGAACATGAGGATGGGGGGGTTGTTACATTTGCACAAGAAAATCAGGTTAAGTCTCAAGTTAGGGTTAGAGTTGCGGAGATGTGGCTTCCCAGGTTGGAAACGGGTCCTTGGTGAAGCCTAACTTGCTGAATCAGACTGAGTGGGGCATCAAGATGTCTTCCATACTTACATTTGTTCCCCTATGTGGATGGCAGTATGTTTCAGTCCAAAAACGAAATGCGGGTTGATACTCAAATTAGGGTTAGGGTTGGGGAGACTTGGCTTCCCAGGATGTAACCAGGGTTTTGGCGAAGCCTAGATTGGTAAAACAGACTGAGTAGGCCATCCGGAGTATAACATACTGCCAGTTAGTACACCATGTGGACAGGGAAATGTTTCAGTCCAAAGAGAAAATTAGGGTTAAGACCCAAGTTAGGGTTAGCTGTCAGGAGACATGGCTTCCCAGAATGGAAACAGGGTGTTGCTGAAGCCAAGCATGGTGAAACAGACTGAGAGGGCCAAAGGAATTGTGTGCCTACTGTCTTTTAGTACAACAAGAGGATGTGGGTTGTTACATTTCAACAAGAAAATCAGGTTAAATCTCAAGTTTGGTTTGGGTTGGGGAGATGTGGCTTCCCTGGTTGGAATCGGGTCCTTGGTGAAGCCCAGCTTGCTGAATCAGACTGAGTGGGACATCAAGATGTCTTCCATACTGACATTTGGTACACTCTGTGGACGGAGGTATGTTTCAGTCGCAAAAGGAAATGAGGCCTGAGACTCAAAGTAGGGTTAGGGTTGGGGAGACTTGGCTTCCCAGGATGTAACCAGGGTTTTGGTGAAGCCTAGATTGGTAAAACAGACTGAGTAGGCATTCAGGAGTATAACATACTGCCAGTTAGTACACCATGTGGACAGGGAAATGTTTCATTCCAAAGAGAAAATTAGGGTTAAGACCCAAGTGAGGGTTATCGGTCAGGAGACATGGCTTCCCAGAATGGAAACAGGGTGTTGCTGAAGCCAAACATGGTGAAACAGACTGAGAGGGCCAAAGGAATTGTGTGCCTACTGTCTTTTAGTAGAACATGAGGATGGGGGGTTGTTACAGTTCAACAAGAAAATCAGGTTAAGTCTCAAGTTAGGGTTAGGGTTGGGGAGATGTGGCTTCCCAGGTTGGAAACGGGTCCTTGGTGAAGCTTAACTTGCTGAATCAGACTGAGTGGGGCATCAAGATGGATTCCATACTGACATTTGGTCCCCTATGTGGACGGCAGTATGTTTCAGTCCAAAAACGAAAATTAGGGTTAAGACCCAAGTTAGGGTTATCGGTCAGGAGTCATGGCTTCCCAGAATGGAAACAGGGTGTTGCTGAAGCCAAGCATGGTGAAACAGACTGAGAGGGCCAACGGAATTGTGTGTCGACTGTCTTTTAGTACAACATGAGGATGGGGGTTTGTTACATTTCAACAAGAAAATCAGGTTAAGTCTCAAGGTTGGGTTGGATTGGGGAGATGTGGCTTCCCAGGTTGGAAATGGGTCCTTGGTGAAGCTCAACTTGCTGAATCAGACTGAGTGGGGCATCAAGATGGCTTCCATACTGACATTTGGTGCACTCTGTGGACGGCAGTATGTTTCAGTTCAAAAAGGAAATGAGGGTTGAGACTCAAATTAGGGTTAGGGTTGGGGAGACTTGTCTTCCCAGGATGTAACCAGGGTTTTGGCGAAGTCTAGATTGGTAAAACAGACGGAGTAGGCCAACCGGAGTATAACATACTGCCAGTTAGTACACAATGTGGAGAGGGAAATGTTTCATTCCAAAGAGAAAATTAGGGTTAAGACCCAAGTTAGGGTTAGCAGTCAGGAGACATGGCTTTCCAGAATGGAAACAGGGTGTTGCTGAAGCCAAGCATGGTGAAACAGACTGAGAGGGCAAAAGGAATTGTGTGCCTACTGTCTTTTAGTAGAACATGAGGATGGGGGGTTGTTACATTTGCACAAGAAAATCAGGTTAAGTCTCAACTTAGGGTTAGGGTTGGGGAGATGTGGCTTCCCAGGTTGGAAACGGGTCCTTGGTGAAGCCTAGCTTGCTGAATCAGACTGAGTGGGACATCAAGATGTCTTCCATACTTACATTTGGTACACTCTGTGGACGGCAGTATGTTTCAGTCCAAAAAGGAAATGAGGGTTGAGACTCAAATTAGGGTTAGGGTTGGGGAGACTTGGCTTCCCAGGATGTAACCAGGGTTTTGGCGAAGCCTAGATTGGTAAAACAGACTGAGTAGGCCATCCGGAGTATAACATACTGCCAGTTAGTACACCATGTGGACAGGGAAATGTTTCAGTCCAAAGAGAAAATTAGGGTTCAGACCCAAGTTAGGGTTAGCTGTCAGGAGACATGGCTTCCCAGAATGGAAACAGGGTGTTGCTGAAGCCAAGCATGGTGAAACAGACTGAGAGGGCCAAAGGAATTGTGTGCCTACTGTCTTTTAGTAGAACATGAGGATGGGAGGTTGTTACATTTGCACAAGAATATCAGGTTAAGTCTCAAGTTAGGGTTAGGGTTGGGGAGATGTGGCTTCCCAGGTTGGAAACGGGTCCTTGGTGAAGCTTAACTTCCTGTATCAGACTGAGTGGGCCATCAAGATGTCTTCCATACTTACATTTGGCACACTCTGTGGACCGCAGTATGTTTCAGTCCAAAAAGGAAATAGGGTTGAGACTCAAATTAGGGTTAGGGTTGGGGAGACTTGGCTTCCCAGGATGTAACCAGGGTTTTGGCGAAGCCTAGATTGGTAAAACAGACTGAGTAGGCCTTCCGGAGTATAACATACTGCCAGTTAGTACACCATGTGGACAGGGAAATGTTTCAGTCCAAAGAAAAAATTAGGGTTAAGAAAAATTTAGGGTTATCGGTCAGGAGACATGGCTTCCCAGAATGGAAACAGGGTGTTGCTGAAGCCAAGCATGGTGAAACAGACTGAGAGGGCAAACGGAATTGTGTGCCTACTGTCTTTTAGTACAACATGAGGATGGGGGGTTGTTACATTTGCACAAGAAAATCAGGTTAAGTCTCAAGTTAGGGTTAGGGTTGGGGAGATGTGGCTTCCCAGGTTGGAAATGGGTCCTTGGTGAAGCTCAACTTGCTGAATCAGACTGAGTGGGGCATCAAGATGGCTTCCATACTGACATTTGGTGCACTCTGTGGACGGCAGTATGTTTCAGTCCAAAAAGGAAATGAGGGTTGAGACTCAAATTAGGGTTAGGGTTGGGGAGACTTGGCTTCCCAGGATGTAACCAGGGTTTTGGCGAAGTCTAGATTGGTAAAACAGACGGAAGGCCAACCGGAGTATAACATACTGCCAGTTAGTACACAATGTGGACAGGGAAATGTTTCATTCCAAAGAGAAAATTAGGGTTAAGACCCAAGTTAGGGTTAGCAGTCAGGAGACATGGCTTTCCAGAATGGAAACAGGGTGTTGCTGAAGCCAAGCATGGTGAAACAGACTGAGAGGGCAAAAGGAATTGTGTGCCTACTGTCTTTTAGTAGAACATGAGGATGGGGGGTTGTTACATTTGCACAAGAAAATCAGGTTAAGTCTCAAGTTAGGGTTAGGTTTGGGGAGATGTTGCTTCCCAGGTTGGAAACGGGTCCTTGGTGAAGCTTAACTTGCTGAATCAGACTGAGTGGGCCATCAAGATGGCTTCCATACTGACATTTGGTACACTCTGTGGATGGCAGTAAGTTTCAGTCCAAAAACGAAAATTAGGGTTAAGACCCAAGTTAGGGTTATCGGTCAGGAGTCATGGCTTCCCAGAATGGAAACAGGGTGTTGCTGAAGCCAAGCATGGTGAAACAGACTGAGAGAGCCAACGGAATTGTGTGCCTACTGTCTTTTAGTACAACATGAGGATGGGGGGTTGTTACATTTGCACAAGAAAATCAGGTTAAGTCTCAAGTTAGGGTTAGGGTTGGGGAGATGTGGCTTCCCAGGTTGGAAATGGGTCCTTGGTGAAGCTCAACTTGCTGAATCAGACTGAGTGGGGCATCAAGATGGCTTCCATACTGACATTTGGTGCACTCTGTGGACGGCAGTATGTTTCAGTCCAAAAAGGAAATGAGGGTTGAGACTCAAATTAGGGTTAGGGTTGGGGAGACTTGGCTTCCCAGGATGTAACCAGGGTTTTGGCGAAGTCTAGATTGGTAAAACAGACGGAAGGCCAACCGGAGTATAACATACTGCCAGTTAGTACACAATGTGGACAGGGAAATGTTTCATTCCAAAGAGAAAATTAGGGTTAAGACCCAAGTTAGGGTTAGCTGTCAGGAGACATGGCTTCCCAGAATGGAAACAGGGTGTTGCTGAAGCCAAGCATGGTGAAACAGACTGAGAGGGCCAAAGGAATTGTGTGCCTACTGTCTTTTAGTACAACATGAGGATGGGGGGTTGTTACAGTTCAACAAGAAAATCAGGTTAAGTCTCAAGTTAGGGTTAGGGTTGGGGAGATATGGCTTCCCAGGTTGGAAACGGGTCCTTGGTGAAGCTTAACTTGCTGAATCAGACTGAGTGGGGCATCAAGATGGCTTCCATACTGACATTTGGTACACTCTGTGGACGGCAGTATGTTTCAGTCCAAAAACGAAAATTAGGGTTAAGACCCAAGTTAGGGTTATCGGTCAGGAGTCATGGCTTCCCAGAATGGAAACAGGGTGTTGCTGAAGCCAAGCATGGTGAAACAGACTGAGAGGGCCAACGGAATTGTGTGTCGACTGTCTTTTAGTACAACATGAGGATGGGGGTTTGTTACATTTGCACAAGAAAATCAGGTTAAGTCTCAAGTTTGGTTTGGGTTGGGGAGATGTGGCTTCCCTGGTTGGAATCGGGTCCTTGGTGAAGCCCAGCTTGCTGAATCAGACTGAGTGGGACATCAAGATGTCTTCCATACTGACATTTGGTACACTCTGTGGACGGAGGTATGTTTCAGTCCCAAAAGGAAATGAGGCCTGAGACTCAAATTAGGGTTAGGGCTGGGGAGACTTGGCTTCCCAGGATGTAACCAGGGTTTTGGCGAAGCCTAGATTGGTAAAACAGACTGACTAGGCCATCCGGAGTATAACATACTGCCAGTTAGTACACCATGTGGACAGGGAAATGTTTCAGTCGAAAGAAAAAATTAGGGTGAAGACCCAAGTTAGGGTTAGCGGTCAGGAGACATGGCTTCCCAGAATGGAAACAGGGTGTTGCTGAAGCCAAACATGGTGAAACAGACTGAGAGGGCCAAAGGAATTGTGTGCCTACTGTCTTTTAGTAGAACATGAGGATGGGGGGGTTGTTACATTTGCACAAGAAAATCAGGTTAAGTCTCAAGTTAGGGTTAGAGTTGGGGAGATGTGGCTTCCCAGGTTGGAAACGGGTCCTTGGTGAAGCCTAACTTGCTGAATCAGACTGAGTGGGGCATCAAGATGTCTTCCATACTTACATTTGTTCCCCTATGTGGATGGCAGTATGTTTCAGTCCAAAAACGAAATGCGGGTTGATACTCAAATTAGGGTTAGGGTTGGGGAGACTTGGCTTCCCAGGATGTAACCAGGGTTTTGGTGAAGCCTAGATTGGTAAAACAGACTGAGTAGGCCATCCGGAGTATAACATACTGCCAGTTAGTACACCATGTGGACAGGGAAATGTTTCAGTCCAAAGAGAAAATTAGGGTTAAGACCCAAGTTAGGGTTAGCTGTCAGGAGACATGGCTTCCCAGAATGGAAACAGGGTGTTGCTGAAGCCAAGCATGGTGAAACAGACTGAGAGGGCCAAAGGAATTGTGTGCCTACTGTCTTTTAGTACAACAAGAGGATGTGGGTTGTTACATTTCAACAAGAAAATCAGGTTAAGTCTCAAGGTTGGGTTGGGTTGGGGAGATGTGGCTTCCCTGGTTGGAATCGGGTCCTTGGTGAAGCCCAGCTTGCTGAATCAGACTGAGTGGGACATCAAGATGTCTTCCATACTGACATTTGGTACACTCTGTGGACGGAGGTATGTTTCAGTCGCAAAAGGAAATGAGGCCTGAGACTCAAAGTAGGGTTAGGGTTGGGGAGACTTGGCTTCCCAGGATGTAACCAGGGTTTTGGTGAAGCCTAGATTGGTAAAACAGACTGAGTAGGCCATCCGGAGTATAACATACTGCCAGTTAGTACACCATGTGGACAGGGAAATGTTTCATTCCAAAGAGAAAATTAGGGTTAAGACCCAAGTGAGGGTTATCGGTCAGGAGACATGGCTTCCCAGAATGGAAACAGGGTGTTGCTGAAGCCAAACATGGTGAAACAGACTGAGAGGGCCAAAGGAATTGTGTGCCTACTGTCTTTTAGTAGAACATGAGGATGGGGGGTTGTTACAGTTCAACAAGAAAATCAGGTTAAGTCTCAAGTTAGGGTTAGGGTTGGGGAGATGTGGCTTCCCAGGTTGGAAACGGGTCCTTGGTGAAGCTTAACTTGCTGAATCAGACTGAGTGGGGCATCAAGATGGCATCCATCCTGACATTTGGTCCCCTATGTGGACGGCAGTATGTTTCAGTCCAAAAACGAAAATTAGGGTTAAGACCCAAGTTAGGGTTATCGGTCAGGAGTCATGGCTTCCCAGAATGGAAACAGGGTGTTGCTGAAGCCAAGCATGGTGAAACAGACTGAGAGGGCCAACGGAATTGTGTGTCGACTGTCTTTTAGTACAACATGAGGATGGGGGTTTGTTACATTTCAACAAGAAAATCAGGTTAAGTCTCAAGGTTGGGTTGGATTGGGGAGATGTGGCTTCCCAGGTTGGAAATGGGTCCTTGGTGAAGCTCAACTTGCTGAATCAGACTGAGTGGGGCATCAAGATGGCTTCCATACTGACATTTGGTGCACTCTGTGGACGGCAGTATGTTTCAGTCCAAAAAGGAAATGAGGGTTGAGACTCAAATTAGGGTTAGGGTTGGGGAGACTTGTCTTCCCATGATGTAACCAGGGTTTTGGCGAAGTCTAGATTGGTAAAACAGACGGAGTAGGCCAACCGGAGTATAACATACTGCCAGTTAGTACACAATGTGGAGAGGGAAATGTTTCATTCCAAAGAGAAAATTAGGGTTAAGACCCAAGTTAGGGTTAGCAGTCAGGAGACATGGCTTTCCAGAATGGAAACAGGGTGTTGCTGAAGCCAAGCATGGTGAAACAGACTGAGAGGGCAAAAGGAATTGTGTGCCTACTGTCTTTTAGTAGAACATGAGGATGGGGGGTTGTTACATTTGCACAAGAAAATCAGGTTAAGTCTCAACTTAGGGTTAGGGTTGGGGAGATGTGGCTTCCCAGGTTGGAAACGGGTCCTTGGTGAAGCCTAGCTTGCTGAATCAGACTGAGTGGGACATCAAGATGTCTTCCATACTGACATTTGGTACACTCTGTGGACGGCAGTATGTTTCAGTCCAAAAAGGAAATGAGGGTTGAGACTCAAATTAGGGTTAGGGCTGGGGAGACTTGGCTTCCCAGGATGTAACCAGGGTTTTGGCGAAGCCTAGATTGGTAAAACAGACTGAGTAGGCCATCCGGAGTATAACATACTGCCAGTTAGTACACCATGTGGACAGGGAAATGTTTCAGTCCAAAGAGAAAATTAGGGTTCAGACCCAAGTTAGGGTTAGCTGTCAGGAGACATGGCTTCCCAGAATGGAAACAGGGTGTTGCTGAAGCCAAGCATGGTGAAACAGACTGAGAGGGCCAAAGGAATTGTGTGCCTACTGTCTTTTAGTAGAACATGAGGATGGGAGGTTGTTACATTTGCACAAGAATATCAGGTTAAGTCTCAAGTTAGGGTTAGGGTTGGGGAGATGTGGCTTCCCAGGTTGGAAACGGGTCCTTGGTGAATCTTAACTTCCTGTATCAGACTGAGTGGGCCATCAAGATGTCTTCCATACTTACATTTGGCACACTCTGTGGACCGCAGTATGTTTCAGTCCAAAAAGGAAATAGGGTTGAGACTCAAATTAGGGTTAGGGTTGGGGAGACTTGGCTTCCCAGGATGTAACCAGGGTTTTGGCGAAGCCTAGATTGGTAAAACAGACTGAGTAGGCCTTCCGGAGTATAACATACTGCCAGTTAGTACACCATGTGGACAGGGAAATGTTTCAGTCCAAAGAAAAAATTAGGGTTAAGAAAAATTTAGGGTTATCGGTCAGGAGACATGCCTTCCCAGAATGGAAACAGGGTGTTGCTGAAGCCAAGCATGGTGAAACAGACTGAGAGGGCAAACGGAATTGTGTGCCTACTGTCTTTTAGTACAACATGAGGATGGGGGGTTGTTACATTTGCACAAGAAAATCAGGTTAAGTCTCAAGTTAGGGTTAGGGTTGGGGAGATGTGGCTTCCCAGGTTGGAAATGGGTCCTTGGTGAAGCTCAACTTGCTGAATCAGACTGAGTGGGGCATCAAGATGGCTTCCATACTGACATTTGGTGCACTCTGTGGACGGCAGTATGTTTCAGCCCAAAAAGGAAATGAGGGTTGAGACTCAAATTAGGGTTGTCGGTCAGGAGTCATGGCTTCCCAGAATGGAAACAGGGTGTTGCTGAAGCCAAGCATGGTGAAACAGACTGAGAGGGCCAACGGAATTGTGTGCCGACTGTCTCTTAGTACAACATGAGGATGGGGGTTTGTTACATTTCAACAAGAAAATCAGGTTAAGTCTCAAGGTTGGGTTGGGTTGGGGAGATGTGGCTTCCCTGGTTGGAATCGAGTCCTTGGTGAAGCCCAGCTTGCTGAATCAGACTGAGTGGGACATCAAGATGTCTTCCATACTGACATTTGGTACACTCTGTGGACGGAGGTCTGTTTCAGTCCCAAAAGGAAATGAGGCCTGAGACTCAAATTAGGGTTAGGGTTGGGGAGACTTGGCTTCCCAGGATATAACCAGGGTTTTGTCGAAGCCTAGATTGGTAAAACAGACTGAGTAGGCCATCCGGAGTATAACATACTGCCAGTTAGTACACCATGTGGACAGGGAAATGTTTCATTCCAAAGAGAAAATTAGGGTTAAGACCCAAGTTAGGGTTAGCTGTCAGGAGACATGGCTTCCCAGAATGGAAACAGGGTGTTGCTGAAGCCAAGCATGGTGAAACAGACTGAGAGGGCCAAAGGAATTGTGTGCCTACTGTCTTTTAGTAGAACATGAGGATGGGGGGTTGTTACATTTGCACAAGAAAATCAGGTTAAGTCTCAACTTAGGGTTAGGGTTGGGGAGATGTGGCTTCCCAGGTTGGAAACGGGTCCTTGGTGAAGCCTAGCTTGCTGAATCAGACTGAGTGGGACATCAAGATGTCTTCCATACTTACATTTGGTACACTCTGTGGACGGCAGTATGTTTCAGTCCAAAAAGGAAATGAGGGTTGAGACTCAAATTAGGGTTAGGGCTGGGGAGACTTGGCTTCCCAGGATGTAACCAGGGTTTTGGCGAAGCCTAGATTGGTAAAACAGACTGAGTAGGCCATCCGGAGTATAACATACTGCCAGTTAGTACACCATGTGGACAGGGAAATGTTTCAGTCCAAAGAGAAAATTAGGGTTCAGACCCAAGTTAGGGTTAGCTGTCAGGAGACATGGCTTCCCAGAATGGAAACAGGGTGTTGCTGAAGCCAAGCATGGTGAAACAGACTGAGAGGGCCAAAGGAATTGTGTGCCTACTGTCTTTTAGTAGAACATGAGGATGGGAGGTTGTTACATTTGCACAAGAATATCAGGTTAAGTCTCAAGTTAGGGTTAGGGTTGGGGAGATGTGGCTTCCCAGGTTGGAAACGGGTCCTTGGTGAATCTTAACTTCCTGTATCAGACTGAGTGGGCCATCAAGATGTCTTCCATACTTACATTTGGCACACTCTGTGGACCGCAGTATGTTTCAGTCCAAAAAGGAAATAGGGTTGAGACTCAAATTAGGGTTAGGGTTGGGGAGACTTGGCTTCCCAGGATGTAACCAGGGTTTTGGCGAAGCCTAGATTGGTAAAACAGACTGAGTAGGCCTTCCGGAGTATAACATACTGCCAGTTAGTACACCATGTGGACAGGGAAATGTTTCAGTCCAAAGAAAAAATTAGGGTTAAGAAAAATTTAGGGTTATCGGTCAGGAGACATGCCTTCCCAGAATGGAAACAGGGTGTTGCTGAAGCCAAGCATGGTGAAACAGACTGAGAGGGCAAACGGAATTGTGTGCCTACTGTCTTTTAGTACAACATGAGGATGGGGGGTTGTTACATTTGCACAAGAAAATCAGGTTAAGTCTCAAGTTAGGGTTAGGGTTGGGGAGATGTGGCTTCCCAGGTTGGAAATGGGTCCTTGGTGAAGCTCAACTTGCTGAATCAGACTGAGTGGGGCATCAAGATGGCTTCCATACTGACATTTGGTGCACTCTGTGGACGGCAGTATGTTTCAGCCCAAAAAGGAAATGAGGGTTGAGACTCAAATTAGGGTTGTCGGTCAGGAGTCATGGCTTCCCAGAATGGAAACAGGGTGTTGCTGAAGCCAAGCATGGTGAAACAGACTGAGAGGGCCAACGGAATTGTGTGCCGACTGTCTCTTAGTACAACATGAGGATGGGGGTTTGTTACATTTCAACAAGAAAATCAGGTTAAGTCTCAAGGTTGGGTTGGGTTGGGGAGATGTGGCTTCCCTGGTTGGAATCGAGTCCTTGGTGAAGCCCAGCTTGCTGAATCAGACTGAGTGGGACATCAAGATGTCTTCCATACTGACATTTGGTACACTCTGTGGACGGAGGTCTGTTTCAGTCCCAAAAGGAAATGAGGCCTGAGACTCAAATTAGGGTTAGGGTTGGGGAGACTTGGCTTCCCAGGATATAACCAGGGTTTTGTCGAAGCCTAGATTGGTAAAACAGACTGAGTAGGCCATCCGGAGTATAACATACTGCCAGTTAGTACACCATGTGGACAGGGAAATGTTTCATTCCAAAGAGAAAATTAGGGTTAAGACCCAAGTTAGGGTTAGCTGTCAGGAGACATGGCTTCCCAGAATGGAAACAGGGTGTTGCTGAAGCCAAGCATGGTGAAACAGACTGAGAGGGCCAAAGGAATTGTGTGCCTACTGTCTTTTAGTACAACATGAGGATGGGGGGTTGTTACAGTTCAACAAGAAAATCAGGTTAAGTCTCAAGTTAGGGTTAGGGTTGGGGAGATGTGGCTTCCCAGGTTGGAAACGGGTCCTTGGTGAAGCTTAACTTGCTGAATCAGACTGAGTGGGGCATCAAGATGGCTTCCATACTGACATTTGGTACACTCTGTGGACGGCAGTATGTTTCAGTCCAAAAACGAAAATTAGGGTTAAGACCCAAGTTAGGGTTATCGGTCAGGAGTCATGGCTTCCCAGAATGGAAACAGGGTGTTGCTGAAGCCAAGCATGGTGAAACAGACTGAGAGGGCCAACGGAATTGTGTGTCGACTGTCTTTTAGTACAACATGAGGATGGGGGTTTGTTACATTTCAACAAGAAAATCAGGTTAAGTCTCAAGGTTGGGTTGAATTTGGGAGATGTGGCTTCCCAGGTTGGAAATGGGTCCTTGGTGAAGCTCAACTTGCTGAATCAGACTGAGTGGGGCATCAAGATGGCTTCCATACTGACATTTGGTGCACTCTGTGGACGGCAGTATGTTTCAGTCCAAAAAGGAAATGAGGGTTGAGACTCAAATTAGGGTTAGGGTTGGGGAGACTTGGCTTCCCAGGATGTAACCAGGGTTTTGGCGAAGTCTAGATTGGTAAAACAGACGGAGTAGGCCAACCGGAGTATAACATACTGCCAGTTAGTACACCATGTGGAGAGGGAAATGTTTCAGTCCAAAGAGAAAATTAGGGTTAAGACCCAAGTTAGGGTTAGCAGTCAGGAGACATGGCTTTCCAGAATGGAAACAGGGTGTTGCTGAAGCCAAGCATGGTGAAACAGACTGAGAGGGCAAAAGGAATTGTGTGCCTACTGTCTTTTAGTAGAACATGAGGATGGGGGGTTGTTACATTTGCACAAGAAAATCAGGTTAAGTCTCAAGTTAGGGTTAGGGTTGGGGAGATGTGGCTTCCCAGGTTGGAAACGGGTCCTTGGTGAAGCCTAGCTTGTTGAATCAGACTGAGTGGGACATCAAGATGTCTTCCATACTTACATTTGGTACACTCTGTGGACGGCAGTATGTTTCAGTCCAAAAAGGAAATGAGGGTTGAGACTCAAATTAGGGTTACGCTGGGGAGACTTGGCTTCCCAGGATGTAACCAGGGTTTTGGCGAAGCCTAGATTGGTAAAACAGACTGAGTAGGCCATCCGGAGTATAACATACTGCCAGTTAGTACACCATGTGGACAGGGAAATGTTTCAGTCCAAAGAGAAAATTAGGGTTCAGACCCAAGTTAGGGTTAGCTGTCAGGAGACATGGCTTCCCAGAATGGAAACAGGGTGTTGCTGAAGCCAAGCATGGTGAAACAGACTGAGAGGGCCAAAGGAATTGTGTGCCTACTGTCTTTTAGTAGAACATGAGGATGGGAGGTTGTTACATTTGCACAAGAATATCAGGTTAAGTCTCAAGTTAGGGTTAGGGTTGGGGAGATGTGGCTTCCCAGGTTGGAAACGGGTCCTTGGTGAAGCTTAACTTCCTGTATCAGACTGAGTGGGGCATCAAGATGTCTTCCATACTTACATTTTTTCCCCTATGTGGATGGCAGTATGTTTCAGTCCAAAAACGAAATGCGGGTTGATACTCAAATTAGGGTTAGGGTTGGGGAGACTTGGCTTCCCAGGATGTAACCAGGGTTTTGGCGAAGCCTAGATTGGTAAAACAGACTGAGTAGGCCATCCGGAGTATAACATACTGCGAGTTAGTACACCATGTGGACAGGGAAATGTTTCAGTCCAAAGAGAAAATTAGGGTTCAGACCCAAGTTAGGGTTAGCTGTCAGGAGACATGGCTTCCCAGAATGGAAACAGGGTGTTGCTGAAGCCAAGCATGGTGAAACAGACTGAGAGGGCCAAAGGAATTGTGTGCCTACTGTCTTTTAGTACAACAAGAGGATGTGGGTTGTTACATTTCAACAAGAAAATCAGGTTAAGTCTCAAGTTTGGGTTGGGTTGGGGAGATGTGGCTTCCCTGGTTGGAATCGGGTCCTTGGTGAAGCCCAGCTTGCTGAATCAGACTGAGTGGGACATCAAGATGTCTTCCATACTGACATTTGGTACACTCTGTGGACGGAGGTATGTTTCAGTCGCAAAAGGAAATGAGGCCTGAGACTCAAAGTAGGGTTAGGGTTGGGGAGACTTGGCTTCCCAGGATGTAACCAGGGTTTTGGTGAAGCCTAGATTGGTAAAACAGACTGAGTAGGCCATCCGGAGTATCACATACTGCCAGTTAGTACACCATGTGGACAGGGAAATGTTTCATTCCAAAGAGAAAATTAGGGTTAAGACCCAAGTTAGGGTTAGCTGTCAGGAGACATGGCTTCCCAGAATGGAAACAGGGTGTTGCTGAAGCCAAGCATGGTGAAACAGACTGAGAGGGCCAAAGGAATTGTGTGCCTACTGTCTTTTAGTAGAACATGAGGATGGGGGGTTGTTACAGTTCAACAAGAAAATCAGGTTAAGTCTCAAGTTAGGGTTAGGGTTGGGGAGATGTGGCTTCCCAGGTTGGAAACGGGTCCTTGGTGAAGCTTAACTTGCTGAATCAGACTGAGTGGGGCATCAAGATGGCTTCCATACTGACATTTGGTACACTCTGTGGACGGCAGTATGTTTCAGTCCAAAAACGAAAATTAGGGTTAAGACCCAAGTTAGGGTTATCGGTCAGGAGTCATGGCTTCCCAGAATGGAAACAGGGTGTTGCTGAAGCCAAGCATGGTGAAACAGACTGAGAGGGCCAACGGAATTGTGTGTCGACTGTCTTTTAGTACAACATGAGGATGGGGGTTTGTTACATTTCAACAAGAAAATCAGGTTAAGTCTCAAGGTTGGGTTGAATTTGGGAGATGTGGCTTCCCAGGTTGGAAATGGGTCCTTGGTGAAGCTCAACTTGCTGAATCAGACTGAGTGGGGCATCAAGATGGCTTCCATACTGACATTTGGTGCACTCTGTGGACGGCAGTATGTTTCAGTCCAAAAAGGAAATGAGGGTTGAGACTCAAATTAGGGTTAGGGTTGGGGAGACTTGGCTTCCCAGGATGTAACCGGGGTTTTGGCGAAGTCTAGATTGGTAAAACAGACGGAGTAGGCCAACCGGTGTATAACATACTGCCAGTTAGTACACCATGTGGAGAGGGAAATGTTTCATTCCAAAGAGAAAATTAGGGTTAAGACCCAAGTTAGGGTTAGCTGTCAGGAGACATGGCTTTCCAGAATGGAAACAGGGTGTTGCTGAAGCCAAGCATGGTGAAACAGACTGAGAGGGCAAAAGGAATTGTGTGCCTACTGTCTTTTAGTAGAACATGAGGATGGGAGGTTGTTACATTTGCACAAGAAAATCAGGTTAAGTCTCAAGTTTGGTTTGGGTTGGGGAGATGTGGCTTCCCTGGTTGGAATCGGGTCCTTGGTGAAGCCCAGCTTGCTGAATCAGACTGAGTGGGACATCAAGATGTCTTCCATACTGACATTTGGTACACTCTGTGGACGGAGGTATGTTTCAGTCCCAAAAGGAAATGAGGCCTGAGACTCAAATTAGGGTTAGGGCTGGGGAGACTTGGCTTCCCAGGATGTAACCAGGGTTTTGGCGAAGCCTAGATTGGTAAAACAGACTGAGTAGGCCATCCGGAGTATAACATACTGCCAGTTAGTACACCATGTGGACAGGGAAATGTTTCAGTCGAAAGAAAAAATTAGGGTGAAGACCCAAGTTAGGGTTAGCGGTCAGGAGACATGGCTTCCCAGAATGGAAACAGGGTGTTGCTGAAGCCAAACATGGTGAAACAGACTGAGAGGGCCAAAGGAATTGTGTGCCTACTGTCTTTTAGTAGAACATGAGGATGGGGGGGTTGTTACATTTGCACAAGAAAATCAGGTTAAGTCTCAATTTAGGGTTAGAGTTGGGGAGATGTGGCTTCCCAGGTTGGAAACGGGTCCTTGGTGAAGCCTAACTTGCTGAATCAGACTGAGTGGGGCATCAAGATGTCTTCCATACTTACATTTTTTCCCCTATGTGGATGGCAGTATGTTTCAGTCCAAAAACGAAATGCGGGTTGATACTCAAATTAGGGTTAGGGTTGGGGAGACTTGGCTTCCCAGGATGTAACCAGGGTTTTGGCGAAGCCTAGATTGGTAAAACAGACTGAGTAGGCCATCCGGAGTATAACATACTGCCAGTTAGTACACCATGTGGACAGGGAAATGTTTCAGTCCAAAGAGAAAATTAGGGTTCAGACCCAAGTTAGGGTTAGCTGTCAGGAGACATGGCTTCCCAGAATGGAAACAGGGTGTTGCTGAAGCCAAGCATGGTGAAACAGACTGAGAGGGCCAAAGGAATTGTGTGCCTACTGTCTTTTAGTACAACAAGAGGATGTGGGTTGTTACATTTCAACAAGAAAATCAGGTTAAGTCTCAAGTTTGGGTTGGGTTGGGGAGATGTGGCTTCCCTGGTTGGAATCGGGTCCTTGGTGAAGCCCAGCTTGCTGAATCAGACTGAGTGGGACATCAAGATGTCTTCCATACTGACATTTGGTACACTCTGTGGACGGAGGTATGTTTCAGTCGCAAAAGGAAATGAGGCCTGAGACTCAAAGTAGGGTTAGGGTTGGGGAGACTTGGCTTCCCAGGATGTAACCAGGGTTTTGGTGAAGCCTAGATTGGTAAAACAGACTGAGTAGGCATTCAGGAGTATAACATACTGCCAGTTAGTACACCATGTGGACAGGGAACTGTTTCATTCCAAAGAGAAAATTAGGGTTAAGACCCAAGTGAGGGTTATCGGTCAGGAGACATGGCTTCCCAGAATGGAAACAGGGTGTTGCTGAAGCCAAACATGGTGAAACAGACTGAGAGGGCCAAAGGTATTGTGTGCCTACTGTCTTTTAGTAGAACATGAGGATGGGGGGTTGTTACAGTTCAACAAGAAAATCAGGTTAAGTCTCAAGTTAGGGTTAGGGTTGGGGAGATGTGGCTTCCCAGGTTGGAAACGGGTCCTTGGTGAAGCTTAACTTGCTGAATCAGACTGAGTGGGGCATCAAGATGGCTTCCATACTGACATTTGGTACACTCTGTGGACGGCAGTATGTTTCAGTCCAAAAACGAAAATTAGGGTTAAGACCCAAGTTAGGGTTATCGGTCAGGAGTCATGGCTTCCCAGAATGGAAACAGGGTGTTGCTGAAGCCAAGCATGGTGAAACAGACTGAGAGGGCAAAAGGAATTGTGTGTCGACTGTCTTTTAGTACAACATGAGGATGGGGGGTTGTTACATTTCAACAAGAAAATCAGGTTAAGTCTCAAGGTTGGGTTGAATTTGGGAGATGTGGCTTCCCAGGTTGGAAATGGGTCCTTGGTGAAGCTCAACTTGCTGAATCAGACTGAGTGGGGCATCAAGATGGCTTCCATACTGACATTTGGTGCACTCTGTGGACGGCAGTATGTTTCAGTCCAAAAAGGAAATGAGGGTTGAGACTCAAATTAGGGTTAGGGTTGGGGAGACTTGGCTTCCCAGGATGTAACCAGGGTTTTGGCGAAGTCTAGATTGGTAAAACAGACGGAGTAGGCCAACCGGTGTATAACATACTGCCAGTTAGTACACCATGTGGAGAGGGAAATGTTTCATTCCAAAGAGAAAATTAGGGTTAAGACCCAAGTTAGGGTTAGCTGTCAGGAGACATGGCTTTCCAGAATGGAAACAGGGTGTTGCTGAAGCCAAGCATGGTGAAACAGACTGAGAGGGCAAAAGGAATTGTGTGCCTACTGTCTTTTAGTAGAACATGAGGATGGGAGGTTGTTACATTTGCACAAGAAAATCAGGTTAAGTCTCAAGTTTGGTTTGGGTTGGGGAGATGTGGCTTCCCTGGTTGGAATCGGGTCCTTGGTGAAGCCCAGCTTGCTGAATCAGACTGAGTGGGACATCAAGATGTCTTCCATACTGACATTTGGTACACTCTGTGGACGGAGGTATGTTTCAGTCCCAAAAGGAAATGAGGCCTGAGACTCAAATTAGGGTTAGGGCTGGGGAGACTTGGCTTCCCAGGATGTAACCAGGGTTTTGGCGAAGCCTAGATTGGTAAAACAGACTGAGTAGGCCATCCGGAGTATAACATACTGCCAGTTAGTACACCATGTGGACAGGGAAATGTTTCAGTCGAAAGAAAAAATTAGGGTGAAGACCCAAGTTAGGGTTAGCGGTCAGGAGACATGGCTTCCCAGAATGGAAACAGGGTGTTGCTGAAGCCAAACATGGTGAAACAGACTGAGAGGGCCAAAGGAATTGTGTGCCTACTGTCTTTTAGTAGAACATGAGGATGGGGGGGTTGTTACATTTGCACAAGAAAATCAGGTTAAGTCTCAATTTAGGGTTAGAGTTGGGGAGATGTGGCTTCCCAGGTTGGAAACGGGTCCTTGGTGAAGCCTAACTTGCTGAATCAGACTGAGTGGGGCATCAAGATGTCTTCCATACTTACATTTTTTCCCCTATGTGGATGGCAGTATGTTTCAGTCCAAAAAGGAAATGAGGGCTGAGACTCAAATTAGGGTTAGGGTTGGGGAGACTTGGCTTCCCAGGATGTAACCAGGGTTTTGGCGAAGCCTAGATTGGTAAAATAGACTGAGTAGGCCATCCGGAGTATAACATACTGCCAGTTAGTACACCATGTGGACAGGGAAATGTTTCAGTCCAAAGAGAAAATTAGGGTTCAGACCCAAGTTAGGGTTAGCTGTCAGGAGACATGGCTTCCCAGAATGGAAACAGGGTGTTGCTGAAGCCAAGCATGGTGAAACAGACTGAGAGGGCCAAAGGAATTGTGTGCCTACTGTCTTTTAGTACAACAAGAGGATGTGGGTTGTTACATTTCAACAAGAAAATCAGGTTAAGTCTCAAGTTTGGGTTGGGTTGGGGAGATGTGGCTTCCCTGGTTGGAATCGGGTCCTTGGTGAAGCCCAGCTTGCTGAATCAGACTGAGTGGGACATCAAGATGTCTTCCATACTGACATTTGGTACACTCTGTGGACGGAGGTATGTTTCAGTCGCAAAAGGAAATGAGGCCTGAGACTCAAAGTAGGGTTAGGGTTGGGGAGACTTGGCTTCCCAGGATGTAACCAGGGTTTTGGTGAAGCCTAGATTGGTAAAACAGACTGAGTAGGCATTCAGGAGTATAACATACTGCCAATTAGTACACCATGTGGACAGGGAAATGTTTCATTCCAAAGAGAAAATTAGGGTTAAGACCCAAGTGAGGGTTATCGGTCAGGAGACATGGCTTCCCAGAATGGAAACAGGGTGTTGCTGAAGCCAAACATGGTGAAACAGACTGAGAGGGCCAAAGGAATTGTGTGCCTACTGTCTTTTAGTAGAACATGAGGATGGGGGGGTTGTTACATTTGCACAAGAAAATCAGGTTAAGTCTCAAGTTAGGGTTAGAGTTGGGGAGATGTGGCTTCCCAGGTTGGAAACGGGTCCTTGGTGAAGCCTAACTTGCTGAATCAGACTGAGTGGGGCATCAAGATGTCTTCCATACTTACATT
Source organism: Heloderma suspectum (assembly GCF_057233095.1). Classification (NCBI taxonomy): domain Eukaryota; kingdom Metazoa; phylum Chordata; class Lepidosauria; order Squamata; family Helodermatidae; genus Heloderma; species Heloderma suspectum. Next base: position 151,235,603 of record NC_139461.1, read on the forward strand.
TGTTCCCCTATGTGGATGGCAGTATGTTTCAGTCCAAAAACGAAATGCGGGTTGATACTCAAATTAGGGTTAGGGTTGGGGAGACTTGGCTTCCCAGGATGTAACCAGGGTTTTGGCGAAGCCTAGATTGGTAAAACAGACTGAGTAGGCCATCCGGAGTATAACATACTGCCAGTTAGTACACCATGTGGACAGGGAAATGTTTCAGTCCAAAGAGAAAATTAGGGTTCAGACCCAAGTTAGGGTTAGCTGTCAGGAGACATGGCTTCCCAGAATGGAAACAGGGTGTTGCTGAAGCCAAGCATGGTGAAACAGACTGAGAGGGCCAAAGGAATTGTGTGCCTACTGTCTTTTAGTACAACAAGAGGATGTGGGTTGTTACATTTCAACAAGAAAATCAGGTTAAGTCTCAAGTTTGGGTTGGGTTGGGGAGATGTGGCTTCCCTGGTTGGAATCGGGTCCTTGGTGAAGCCCAGCTTGCTGAATCAGACTGAGTGGGACATCAAGATGTCTTCCATACTGACATTTGGTACACTCTGTGGACGGAGGTATGTTTCAGTCGCAAAAGGAAATGAGGCCTGAGACTCAAAGTAGGGTTAGGGTTGGGGAGACTTGGCTTCCCAGGATGTAACCAGGGTTTTGGTGAAGCCTAGATTGGTAAAACAGACTGAGTAGGCATTCAGGAGTATAACATACTGCCAGTTAGTACACCATGTGGACAGGGAAATGTTTCATTCCAAAGAGAAAATTAGGGTTAAGACCCAAGTGAGGGTTATCGGTCAGGAGACATGGCTTCCCAGAATGGAAACAGGGTGTTGCTGAAGCCAAACATGGTGAAACAGACTGAGAGGGCCAAAGGTATTGTGTGCCTACTGTCTTTTAGTAGAACATGAGGATGGGGGGTTGTTACAGTTCAACAAGAAAATCAGGTTAAGTCTCAAGTTAGGGTTAGGGTTGTGGAGATGTGGCTTCCCAGGTTGGAAACGGGTCCTTGGTGAAGCTTAACTTGCTGAATCAGACTGAGTGGGGCATCAAGATGGCTTCCATACTGACATTTGGTACACTCTGTGGACGGCAGTATGTTTCAGTCCAAAAACGAAAATTAGGGTTAAGACCCAAGTTAGGGTTATCGGTCAGGAGTCATGGCTTCCCAGAATGGAAACAGGGTGTTGCTGAAGCCAAGCATGGTGAAACAGACTGAGAGGGCCAACGGAATTGTGTGTCGACTGTCTTTTAGTACAACATGAGGATGGGGGTTTGTTACATTTCAACAAGAAAATCAGGTTAAGTCTCAAGGTTGGGTTGAATTTGGGAGATGTGGCTTCCCAGGTTGGAAATGGGTCCTTGGTGAAGCTCAACTTGCTGAATCAGACTGAGTGGGGCATCAAGATGGCTTCCATACTGACATTTGGTGCACTCTGTGGACGGCAGTATGTTTCAGTCCAAAAAGGAAATGAGGGTTGAGACTCAAATTAGGGTTAGGGTTGGGGAGACTTGGCTTCCCAGGATGTAACCAGGGTTTTGGCGAAGTCTAGATTGGTAAAACAGACGGAGTAGGCCAACCGGTGTATAACATACTGCCAGTTAGTACACCATGTGGAGAGGGAAATGTTTCATTCCAAAGAGAAAATTAGGGTTAAGACCCAAGTTAGGGTTAGCTGTCAGGAGACATGGCTTTCCAGAATGGAAACAGGGTGTTGCTGAAGCCAAGCATGGTGAAACAGACTGAGAGGGCAAAAGGAATTGTGTGCCTACTGTCTTTTAGTAGAACATGAGGATGGGGGGTTGTTACATTTGCACAAGAAAATCAGGTTAAGTCTCAAGTTTGGTTTGGGTTGGGGAGATGTGGCTTCCCTGGTTGGAATCGGGTCCTTGGTGAAGCCCAGCTTGCTGAATCAGACTGAGTGGGACATCAAGATGTCTTCCATACTGACATTTGGTACACTCTGTGGACGGAGGTATGTTTCAGTCCCAAAAGGAAATGAGGCCTGAGACTCAAATTAGGGTTAGGGCTGGGGAGACTTGGCTTCCCAGGATGTAACCAGGGTTTTGGCGAAGCCTAGATTGGTAAAACAGACTGAGTAGGCCATCCGGAGTATAACATACTGCCAGTTAGTACACCATGTGGACAGGGAAATGTTTCAGTCGAAAGAAAAAATTAGGGTGAAGACCCAAGTTAGGGTTAGCGGTCAGGAGACATGGCTTCCCAGAATGGAAACAGGGTGTTGCTGAAGCCAAACATGGTGAAACAGACTGAGAGGGCCAAAGGAATTGTGTGCCTACTGTCTTTTAGTAGAACATGAGGATGGGGGGGTTGTTACATTTGCACAAGAAAATCAGGTTAAGTCTCAAGTTAGGGTTAGAGTTGGGGAGATGTGGCTTCCCAGGTTGGAAACGGGTCCTTGGTGAAGCCTAACTTGCTGAATCAGACTGAGTGGGGCATCAAGATGTCTTCCATACTTACATTTGTTCCCCTATGTGGATGGCAGTATGTTTCAGTCCAAAAACGAAATGCGGGTTGATACTCAAATTAGGGTTAGGGTTGGGGAGACTTGGCTTCCCAGGATGTAACCAGGGTTTTGGCGAAGCCTAGATTGGTAAAACAGACTGAGTAGGCCATCCGGAGTATAACATACTGCCAGTTAGTACACCATGTGGACAGGGAAATGTTTCAGTCCAAAGAGAAAATTAGGGTTAAGACCCAAGTTAGGGTTAGCTGTCAGGAGACATGGCTTCCCAGAATGGAAACAGGGTGTTGCTGAAGCCAAGCATGGTGAAACAGACTGAGAGGGCCAAAGGAATTGTGTGCCTACTGTCTTTTAGTACAACAAGAGGATGTGGGTTGTTACATTTCAACAAGAAAATCAGGTTAAGTCTCAAGTTTGGGTTGGGTTGGGGAGATGTGGCTTCCCAGGTTGGAAATGGGTCCTTGGTGAAGCTCAACTTGCTGAATCAGACTGAGTGGGGCATCAAGATGGCTTCCATACTGACATTTGGTGCACTCTGTGGACGGCAGTATGTTTCAGTCCAAAAAGGAAATGAGGGTTGAGACTCAAATTAGGGTTAGGGTTGGGGAGACTTGGCTTCCCAGGATGTAACCAGGGTTTTGGCGAAGTCTAGATTGGTAAAACAGACGGAGTAGGCCAACCGGAGTATAACATACTGCCAGTTAGTACGCCATGTGGAGAGGGAAATGTTTCATTCCAAAGAGAAAATTAGGGTTAAGACCCAAGTTAGGGTTAGCAGTCAGGAGACATGGCTTTCCAGAATGGAAACAGGGTGTTGCTGAAGCCAAGCATGGTGAAACAGACTGAGAGGGCAAAAGGAATTGTGTGCCTACTGTCTTTTAGTACAACATGAGGATGGGGGGTTGTTACATTTGCACAAGAAAATCAGGTTAAGTCTCAAGTTAGGTTTAGGGTTGGGGAGATGTGGCTTCCCAGGTTGGAAACGGGTCCTTGGTGAAGCCTAGCTTGTTGAATCAGACTGAGTGGGACATCAAGATGTCTTCCATACTTACATTTGGTACACTCTGTGGACGGCAGTATGTTTCAGTCCAAAAAGGAAATGAGGGTTGAGACTCAAATTAGGGTTACGCTGGGGAGACTTGGCTTCCCAGGATGTAACCAGGGTTTTGGCGAAGCCTAGATTGGTAAAACAGACTGAGTAGGCCATCCGGAGTATAACATACTGCCAGTTAGTACACCATGTGGACAGGGAAATGTTTCAGTCCAAAGAGAAAATTAGGGTTCAGACCCAAGTTAGGGTTAGCTGTCAGGGGACATGGCTTCCCAGAATGGAAACAGGGTGTTGCTGAAGCCAAGCATGGTGAAACAGACTGAGAGGGCCAAAGGAATTGTGTGCCTACTGTCTTTTAGTAGAACATGAGGATGGGAGGTTGTTACATTTGCACAAGAATATCAGGTTAAGTCTCAAGTTAGGGTTAGGGTTGGGGAGATGTGGCTTCCCAGGTTGGAAACGGGTCCTTGGTGAAGCTTAACTTCCTGTATCAGACTGAGTGGGCCATCAAGATGTCTTCCATACTTACATTTGGCACACTCTGTGGACCGCAGTATGTTTCAGTCCAAAAAGGAAATAGGGTTGAGACTCAAATTAGGGTTAGGGTTGGGGAGACTTGGCTTCCCAGGATGTAACCAGGGTTTTGGTGAAGCCTAGATTGGTAAAACAGACTGTGTAGGCATTCAGGAGTATAACATACTGCCAGTTAGTACACCATGTGGACAGGGAAATGTTTCAGTCCAAAGACAAAATTAGGGTTAAGACCCAAGTTAGGGTTAGCTGTCAGGAGACATGGCTTCCCGGAATGGAAACAGGGTGTTGCTGAAGCCAAGCATGGTGAAACAGACTGAGAGGGCCAACAGAATTGTGTGCCTACTGTCTTTTAGTACAACATGAGGATGGGGGTTTGTTACATTTCAACAAGAAAATCAGGTTAAGTCTCAAGTTAGGGTTGGGTTGGGGAGATGTGGCTTCCCAGGTTGGAAACGGGTCCTTGGTGAAGCTTAACTTGCTGAATCAGACTGAGTGGGGTATCAAGGTGTCTTCCATACTTACATTTGGTACACTCTGTGGACCGCAGTATGTTTCAGTCGCAAAAGGAAATGAGGCCTGAGACTCAAAGTAGGGTTAGGGTTGGGGAGACTAGGCTTCCCAGGATGTAACCAGGGTTTTGGCGAAGCCTAGATTGGTAAAACAGACTGAGTAGGCCTTCCGGAGTATAACATACTGCCAGTTAGTACACCATGTGGACAGGGAAATGTTTCAGTCCAAAGAAAAAATTAGGGTTAAGAAAAATTTAGGGTTATCGGTCAGGAGACATGCCTTCCCAGAATGGAAACAGGGTGTTGCTGAAGCCAAACATGGTGAAACAGACTGAGAGGGCAAACGGAATTGTGTGCCTACTGTCTTTTAGTACAACATGAGGATGGGGGGTTGTTACATTTGCACAAGAAAATCAGGTTAAGTCTCAAGTTAGGGTTAGGGTTGGGGAGATGTGGCTTCCCAGGTTGGAAATGGGTCCTTGGTGAAGCTCAACTTGCTGAATCAGACTGAGTGGGGCATCAAGATGGCTTCCATACTGTCATTTGGTACACTCTGTGGACGGCAGTATGTTTCAGTCCAAAAACGAAAATTAGGGTTAAGACCCAAGTTAGGGTTATCGGTCAGGAGTCATGGCTTCCCAGAATGGAAACAGGGTGTTGCTGAAGCCAAGCATGGTGAAACAGACTGAGAGGGCCAACGGAATTGTGTGTCGACTGTCTTTTAGTACAACATGAGGATGGGGGTTTGTTACATTTCAACAAGAAAATCAGGTTAAGTCTCAAGGTTGGGTTGAATTTGGGAGATGTGGCTTCCCAGGTTGGAAATGGGTCCTTGGTGAAGCTCAACTTGCTGAATCAGACTGAGTGGGGCATCAAGATGGCTTCCATACTGACATTTGGTGCACTCTGTGGACGGCAGTATGTTTCAGTCCAAAAAGGAAATGAGGGTTGAGACTCAAATTAGGGTTAGGGTTGGGGAGACTTGGCTTCCCAGGATGTAACCAGGGTTTTGGCGAAGTCTAGATTGGTAAAACAGACGGAGTAGGCCAACCGGTGTATAACATACTGCCAGTTAGTACACCATGTGGACAGGGAAATGTTTCATTCCAAAGAGAAAATTAGGGTTAAGACCCAAGTTAGGGTTAGCTGTCAGGAGACATGGCTTTCCAGAATGGAAACAGGGTGTTGCTGAAGCCAAGCATGGTGAAACAGACTGAGAGGGCAAAAGGAATTGTGTGCCTACTGTCTTTTAGTAGAACATGAGGATGGGAGGTTGTTACATTTGCACAAGAAAATCAGGTTAAGTCTCAAGTTTGGTTTGGGTTGGGGAGATGTGGCTTCCCTGGTTGGAATCGGGTCCTTGGTGAAGCCCAGCTTGCTGAATCAGACTGAGTGGGACATCAAGATGTCTTCCATACTGACATTTGGTACACTCTGTGGACGGAGGTATGTTTCAGTCCCAAAAGGAAATGAGGCCTGAGACTCAAATTAGGGTTAGGGCTGGGGAGACTTGGCTTCCCAGGATGTAACCAGGGTTTTGGCGAAGCCTAGATTGGTAAAACAGACTGAGTAGGCCATCCGGAGTATAACATACTGCCAGTTAGTACACCATGTGGACAGGGAAATGTTTCAGTCGAAAGAAAAAATTAGGGTGAAGACCCAAGTTAGGGTTAGCGGTCAGGAGACATGGCTTCCCAGAATGGAAACAGGGTGTTGCTGAAGCCAAACATGGTGAAACAGACTGAGAGGGCCAAAGGAATTGTGTGCCTACTGTCTTTTAGTAGAACATGAGGATGGGGGGGTTGTTACATTTGCACAAGAAAATCAGGTTAAGTCTCAAGTTAGGGTTAGAGTTGGGGAGATGTGGCTTCCCAGGTTGGAAACGGGTCCTTGGTGAAGCCTAACTTGCTGAATCAGACTGAGTGGGGCATCAAGATGTCTTCCATACTTACATTTGTTCCCCTATGTGGATGGCAGTATGTTTCAGTCCAAAAACGAAATGCGGGTTGATACTCAAATTAGGGTTAGGGTTGGGGAGACTTGGCTTCCCAGGATGTAACCAGGGTTTTGGCGAAGCCTAGATTGGTAAAACAGACTGAGTAGGCCATCCGGAGTATAACATACTGCCAGTTAGTACACCATGTGGACAGGGAAATGTTTCAGTCCAAAGAGAAAATTAGGGTTAAGACCCAAGTTAGGGTTAGCTGTCAGGAGACATGGCTTCCCAGAATGGAAACAGGGTGTTGCTGAAGCCAAGCATGGTGAAACAGACTGAGAGGGCCAAAGGAATTGTGTGCCTACTGTCTTTTAGTACAACAAGAGGATGTGGGTTGTTACATTTCAACAAGAAAATCAGGTTAAGTCTCAAGTTTGGGTTGGGTTGGGGAGATGTGGCTTCCCTGGTTGGAATCGGGTCCTTGGTGAAGCCCAGCTTGCTGAATCAGACTGAGTGGGACATCAAGATGTCTTCCATACTGACATTTGGTACACTCTGTGGACGGAGGTATGTTTCAGTCGCAAAAGGAAATGAGGCCTGAGACTCAAAGTAGGGTTAGGGTTGGGGAGACTTGGCTTCCCAGGATGTAACCAGGGTTTTGGTGAAGCCTAGATTGGTAAAACAGACTGAGTAGGCATTCAGGAGTATAACATACTGCCAGTTAGTACACCATGTGGACAGGGAAATGTTTCATTCCAAAGAGAAAATTAGGGTTCAGACCCAAGTGAGGGTTATCGGTCAGGAGACATGGCTTCCCAGAATGGAAACAGGGTGTTGCTGAAGCCAAACATGGTGAAACAGACTGAGAGGGCCAAAGGTATTGTGTGCCTACTGTCTTTTAGTAGAACATGAGGATGGGGGGTTGTTACAGTTCAACAAGAAAATCAGGTTAAGTCTCAAGTTAGGGTTAGGGTTGGGGAGATGTGGCTTCCCATGTTGGAAACGGGTCCTTGGTGAAGCTTAACTTGCTGAATCAGACTGAGTGGGGCATCAAGATGGCTTCCATACTGACATTTGGTACACTCTGTGGACGGCAGTATGTTTCAGTCCAAAAACGAAAATTAGGGTTAAGACCCAAGTTAGGGTTATCGGTCAGGAGTCATGGCTTCCCAGAATGGAAACAGGGTGTTGCTGAAGCCAAGCATGGTGAAACAGACTGAGAGGGCCAACGGAATTGTGTGTCGACTGTCTTTTAGTACAACATGAGGATGGGGGTTTGTTACATTTCAACAAGAAAATCAGGTTAAGTCTCAAGGTTGGGTTGAATTTGGGAGATGTGGCTTCCCAGGTTGGAAATGGGTCCTTGGTGAAGCTCAACTTGCTGAATCAGACTGAGTGGGGCATCAAGATGGCTTCCATACTGACATTTGGTGCACTCTGTGGACGGCAGTATGTTTCAGTCCAAAAAGGAAATGAGGGTTGAGACTCAAATTAGGGTTAGGGTTGGGGAGACTTGGCTTCCCAGGATGTAACCAGGGTTTTGGCGAAGTCTAGATTGGTAAAACAGACGGAGTAGGCCAACCGGTGTATAACATACTGCCAGTTAGTACACCATGTGGAGAGGGAAATGTTTCATTCCAAAGAGAAAATTAGGGTTAAGACCTAAGTTAGGGTTAGCTGTCAGGAGACATGGCTTTCCAGAATGGAAACAGGGTGTTGCTGAAGCCAAGCATGGTGAAACAGACTGAGAGGGCAAAAGGAATTGTGTGCCTACTGTCTTTTAGTAGAACATGAGGATGGGAGGTTGTTACATTTGCACAAGAAAATCAGGTTAAGTCTCAAGTTTGGTTTGGGTTGGGGAGATGTGGCTTCCCTGGTTGGAATCGGGTCCTTGGTGAAGCCCAGCTTGCTGAATCAGACTGAGTGGGACATCAAGATGTCTTCCATACTGACATTTGGTACACTCTGTGGACGGAGGTATGTTTCAGTCCCAAAAGGAAATGAGGCCTGAGACTCAAATTAGGGTTAGGGCTGGGGAGACTTGGCTTCCCAGGATGTAACCAGGGTTTTGGCGAAGCCTAGATTGGTAAAACAGACTGAGTAGGCCATCCGGAGTATAACATACTGCCAGTTAGTACACCATGTGGACAGGGAAATGTTTCAGTCGAAAGAAAAAATTAGGGTGAAGACCCAAGTTAGGGTTAGCGGTCAGGAGACATGGCTTCCCAGAATGGAAACAGGGTGTTGCTGAAGCCAAACATGGTGAAACAGACTGAGAGGGCCAAAGGAATTGTGTGCCTACTGTCTTTTAGTAGAACATGAGGATGGGGGGGTTGTTACATTTGCACAAGAAAATCAGGTTAAGTCTCAAGTTAGGGTTAGAGTTGGGGAGATGTGGCTTCCCAGGTTGGAAACGGGTCCTTGGTGAAGCCTAACTTGCTGAATCAGACTGAGTGGGGCATCAAGATGTCTTCCATACTTACATTTGTTCCCCTATGTGGATGGCAGTATGTTTCAGTCCAAAAACGAAATGCGGGTTGATACTCAAATTAGGGTTAGGGTTGGGGAGACTTGGCTTCCCAGGATGTAACCAGGGTTTTGGCGAAGCCTAGATTGGTAAAACAGACTGAGTAGGCCATCCGGAGTATAACATACTGCCAGTTAGTACACCATGTGGACAGGGAAATGTTTCATTCCAAAGAGAAAATTAGGGTTAAGACCCAAGTTAGGGTTAGCTGTCAGGAGACATGGCTTCCCAGAATGGAAACAGGGTGTTGCTGAAGCCAAGCATGGTGAAACAGACTGAGAGGGCCAAAGGAATTGTGTGCCTACTGTCTTTTAGTACAACAAGAGGATTTGGGTTGTTACATTTCAACAAGAAAATCAGGTTAAGTCTCAAGTTTGGGTTGGGTTGGGGAGATGTGGCTTCCCTGGTTGGAATCGGGTCCTTGGTGAAGCCCAGCTTGCTGAATCAGACTGAGTGGGACATCAAGATGTCTTCCATACTGACATTTGGTACACTCTGTGGACGGAGGTATGTTTCAGTCGCAAAAGGAAATGAGGCCTGAGACTCAAAGTAGGGTTAGGGTTGGGGAGACTTGGCTTCCCAGGATGTAACCAGGGTTTTGGTGAAGCCTAGATTGGTAAAACAGACTGAGTAGGCATTCAGGAGTATAACATACTGCCAGTTAGTACACCATGTGGACAGGGAAATGTTTCATTCCAAAGAGAAAATTAGGGTTAAGACCCAAGTGAGGGTTATCGGTCAGGAGACATGGCTTCCCAGAATGGAAACAGGGTGTTGCTGAAGCCAAACATGGTGAAACAGACTGAGAGGGCCAAAGGAATTGTGTGCCTACTGTCTTTTAGTAGAACATGAGGATGGGGGGTTGTTACAGTTCAACAAGAAAATCAGGTTAAGTCTCAAGTTAGGGTTAGGGTTGGGGAGATGTGGCTTCCCAGGTTGGAAACGGGTCCTTGGTGAAGCTTAACTTGCTGAATCAGACTGAGTGGGGCATCAAGATGGCTTCCATACTGACATTTGGTCCCCTATGTGGACGGCAGTATGTTTCAGTCCAAAAACGAAAATTAGGGTTAAGACCCAAGTTAGGGTTATCGGTCAGGAGTCATGGCTTCCCAGAATGGAAACAGGGTGTTGCTGAAGCCAAGCATGGTGAAACAGACTGAGAGGGCCAACGGAATTGTGTGTCGACTGTCTTTTAGTACAACATGAGGATGGGGGTTTGTTACATTTCAACAAGAAAATCAGGTTAAGTCTCAAGGTTGGGTTGAATTTGGGAGATGTGGCTTCCCAGGTTGGAAATGGGTCCTTGGTGAAGCTCAACTTGCTGAATCAGACTGAGTGGGGCATCAAGATGGCTTCCATACTGACATTTGGTGCACTCTGTGGACGGCAGTATGTTTCAGTCCAAAAAGGAAATGAGGGTTGAGACTCAAATTAGGGTTAGGGTTGGGGAGACTTGGCTTCCCAGGATGTAACCAGGGTTTTGGCGAAGTCTAGATTGGTAAAACAGACGGAGTAGGCCAACCGGTGTATAACATACTGCCAGTTAGTACACCATGTGGACAGGGAAATGTTTCAGTCCAAAGAGAAAATTAGGGTTAAGACCCAAGTTAGGGTTAGCTGTCAGGAGACATGGCTTTCCAGAATGGAAACAGGGTGTTGCTGAAGCCAAGCATGGTGAAACAGACTGAGAGGGCAAAAGGAATTGTGTGCCTACTGTCTTTTAGTAGAACATGAGGATGGGAGGTTGTTACATTTGCACAAGAAAATCAGGTTAAGTCTCAAGTTTGGTTTGGGTTGGGGAGATGTGGCTTCCCTGGTTGGAATCGGGTCCTTGGTGAAGCCCAGCTTGCTGAATCAGACTGAGTGGGACATCAAGATGTCTTCCATACTGACATTTGGTACACTCTATGGACGGAGGTATGTTTCAGTCCCAAAAGGAAATGAGGCCTGAGACTCAAATTAGAGTTAGGGCTGGGGAGACTTGGCTTCCCAGGATGTAACCAGGGTTTTGGCGAAGCCTAGATTGGTAAAACAGACTGAGTAGGCCATCCGGAGTATAACATACTGCCAGTTAGTACACCATGTGGACAGGGAAATGTTTCAGTCGAAAGAAAAAATTAGGGTGAAGACCCAAGTTAGGGTTAGCGGTCAGGAGACATGGCTTCCCAGAATGGAAACAGGGTGTTGCTGAAGCCAAACATGGTGAAACAGACTGAGAGGGCCAAAGGAATTGTGTGCCTACTGTCTTTTAGTAGAACATGAGGATGGGGGGGTTGTTACATTTGCACAAGAAAATCAGGTTAAGTCTCAAGTTAGGGTTAGAGTTGGGGAGATGTGGCTTCCCAGGTTGGAAACGGGTCCTTGGTGAAGCCTAACTTGCTGAATCAGACTGAGTGGGGCATCAAGATGTCTTCCATACTTACATTTGTTCCCCTATGTGGATGGCAGTATGTTTCAGTCCAAAAACGAAATGCGGGTTGATACTCAAATTAGGGTTAGGGTTGGGGAGACTTGGCTTCCCAGGATGTAACCAGGGTTTTGGCGAAGCCTAGATTGGTAAAACAGACTGAGTAGGCCATCCGGAGTATAACATACTGCCAGTTAGTACACCATGTGGACAGGGAAATGTTTCAGTCCAAAGAGAAAATTAGGGTTCAGACCCAAGTTAGGGTTAGCTGTCAGGAGACATGGCTTCCCAGAATGGAAACAGGGTGTTGCTGAAGCCAAGCATGGTGAAACAGACTGAGAGGGCCAAAGGAATTGTGTGCCTACTGTCTTTTAGTACAACAAGAGGATGTGGGTTGTTACATTTCAACAAGAAAATCAGGTTAAGTCTCAAGTTTGGGTTGGGTTGGGGAGATGTGGCTTCCCTGGTTGGAATCGGGTCCTTGGTGAAGCCCAGCTTGCTGAATCAGACTGAGTGGGACATCAAGATGTCTTCCATACTGACATTTGGTACACTCTGTGGACGGAGGTATGTTTCAGTCGCAAAAGGAAATGAGGCCTGAGACTCAAAGTAGGGTTAGGGTTGGGGAGACTTGGCTTCCCAGGATGTAACCAGGGTTTTGGTGAAGCCTAGATTGGTAAAACAGACTGAGTAGGCATTCAGGAGTATAACATACTGCCAGTTAGTACACCATGTGGACAGGGAAATGTTTCATTCCAAAGAGAAAATTAGGGTTAAGACCCAAGTGAGGGTTATCGGTCAGGAGACATGGCTTCCCAGAATGGAAACAGGGTGTTGCTGAAGCCAAACATGGTGAAACAGACTGAGAGGGCCAAAGGTATTGTGTGCCTACTGTCTTTTAGTAGAACATGAGGATGGGGGGTTGTTACAGTTCAACAAGAAAATCAGGTTAAGTCTCAAGTTAGGGTTAGGGTTGGGGAGATGTGGCTTCCCAGGTTGGAAACGGGTCCTTGGTGAAGCTTAACTTGCTGAATCAGACTGAGTGGGGCATCAAGATGGCTTCCATACTGACATTTGGTACACTCTGTGGACGGCAGTATGTTTCAGTCCAAAAACGAAAATTAGGGTTAAGACCCAAGTTAGGGTTATCGGTCAGGAGTCATGGCTTCCCAGAATGGAAACAGGGTGTTGCTGAAGCCAAGCATGGTGAAACAGACTGAGAGGGCCAACGGAATTGTGTGTCGACTGTCTTTTAGTACAACATGAGGATGGGGGTTTGTTACATTTCAACAAGAAAATCAGGTTAAGTCTCAAGGTTGGGTTGAATTTGGGAGATGTGGCTTCCCAGGTTGGAAATGGGTCCTTGGTGAAGCTCAACTTGCTGAATCAGACTGAGTGGGGCATCAAGATGGCTTCCATACTGACATTTGGTGCACTCTGTGGACGGCAGTATGTTTCAGTCCAAAAAGGAAATGAGGGTTGAGACTCAAATTAGGGTTAGGGTTGGGGAGACTTGGCTTCCCAGGATGTAACCAGGGTTTTGGCGAAGTCTAGATTGGTAAAACAGACGGAGTAGGCCAACCGGTGTATAACATACTGCCAGTTAGTACACCATGTGGAGAGGGAAATGTTTCATTCCAAAGAGAAAATTAGGGTTAAGACCCAAGTTAGGGTTAGCTGTCAGGAGACATGGCTTTCCAGAATGGAAACAGGGTGTTGCTGAAGCCAAGCATGGTGAAACAGACTGAGAGGGCAAAAGGAATTGTGTGCCTACTGTCTTTTAGTAGAACATGAGGATGGGAGGTTGTTACATTTGCACAAGAAAATCAGGTTAAGTCTCAAGTTTGGTTTGGGTTGGGGAGATGTGGCTTCCCTGGTTGGAATCGGGTCCTTGGTGAAGCCCAGCTTGCTGAATCAGACTGAGTGGGACATCAAGATGTCTTCCATACTGACATTTGGTACACTCTATGGACGGAGGTATGTTTCAGTCCCAAAAGGAAATGAGGCCTGAGACTCAAATTAGGGTTAGGGCTGGGGAGACTTGGCTTCCCAGGATGTAACCAGGGTTTTGGCGAAGCCTAGATTGGTAAAACAGACTGAGTAGGCCATCCGGAGTATAACATACTGCCAGTTAGTACACCATGTGGACAGGGAAATGTTTCAGTCGAAAGAAAAAATTAGGGTGAAGACCCAAGTTAGGGTTAGCGGTCAGGAGACATGGCTTCCCAGAATGGAAACAGGGTGTTGCTGAAGCCAAACATGGTGAAACAGACTGAGAGGGCCAAAGGAATTGTGTGCCTACTGTCTTTTAGTAGAACATGAGGATGGGGGGGTTGTTACATTTGCACAAGAAAATCAGGTTAAGTCTCAAGTTAGGGTTAGAGTTGGGGAGATGTGGCTTCCCAGGTTGGAAACGGGTCCTTGGTGAAGCCTAACTTGCTGAATCAGACTGAGTGGGGCATCAAGATGTCTTCCATACTTACATTTGTTCCCCTATGTGGATGGCAGTATGTTTCAGTCCAAAAACGAAATGCGGGTTGATACTCAAATTAGGGTTAGGGTTGGGGAGACTTGGCTTCCCAGGATGTAACCAGGGTTTTGGCGAAGCCTAGATTGGTAAAACAGACTGAGTAGGCCATCCGGAGTATAACATACTGCCAGTTAGTACACCATGTGGACAGGGAAATGTTTCAGTCCAAAGAGAAAATTAGGGTTAAGACCCAAGTTAGGGTTAGCTGTCAGGAGACATGGCTTCCCAGAATGGAAACAGGGTGTTGCTGAAGCCAAGCATGGTGAAACAGACTGAGAGGGCAAAAGGAATTGTGTGCCTACTGTCTTTTAGTAGAACATGAGGATGGGAGGTTGTTACATTTGCACAAGAAAATCAGGTTAAGTCTCAAGTTTGGTTTGGGTTGGGGAGATGTGGCTTCCCTGGTTGGAATCGGGGCCTTGGTGAAGCCCAGCTTGCTGAATCAGACTGAGTGGGACATCAAGATGTCTTCCATACTGACATTTGGTACACTCTGTGGACGGAGGTATGTTTCAGTCCCAAAAGGAAATGAGGCCTGAGACTCAAATTAGGGTTAGGGCTGGGGAGACTTGGCTTCCCAGGATGTAACCAGGGTTTTGGCGAAGCCTAGATTGGTAAAACAGACTGAGTAGGCCATCCGGAGTATAACATACTGCCAGTTAGTACACCATGTGGACAGGGAAATGTTTCAGTCGAAAGAAAAAATTAGGGTGAAGACCCAAGTTAGGGTTAGCGGTCAGGAGACATGGCTTCCCAGAATGGAAACAGGGTGTTGCTGAAGCCAAACATGGTGAAACAGACTGAGAGGGCCAAAGGAATTGTGTGCCTACTGTCTTTTAGTAGAACATGAGGATGGGGGGGTTGTTACATTTGCACAAGAAAATCAGGTTAAGTCTCAAGTTAGGGTTAGAGTTGGGGAGATGTGGCTTCCCAGGTTGGAAACGGGTCCTTGGTGAAGCCTAACTTGCTGAATCAGACTGAGTGGGGCATCAAGATGTCTTCCATACTTACATTTGTTCCCCTATGTGGATGGCAGTATGTTTCAGTCCAAAAACGAAATGCGGGTTGATACTCAAATTAGGGTTAGGGTTGGGGAGACTTGGCTTCCCAGGATGTAACCAGGGTTTTGGCGAAGCCTAGATTGGTAAAACAGACTGAGTAGGCCATCCGGAGTATAACATACTGCCAGTTAGTACACCATGTGGACAGGGAAATGTTTCAGTCCAAAGAGAAAATTAGGGTTAAGACCCAAGTTAGGGTTAGCTGTCAGGAGACATGGCTTCCCAGAATGGAAACAGGGTGTTGCTGAAGCCAAGCATGGTGAAACAGACTGAGAGGGCCAAAGGAATTGTGTGCCTACTGTCTTTTAGTACAACAAGAGGATGTGGGTTGTTACATTTCAACAAGAAAATCAGGTTAAGTCTCAAGTTTGGGTTGGGTTGGGGAGATGTGGCTTCCCTGGTTGGAATCGGGTCCTTGGTGAAGCCCAGCTTGCTGAATCAGACTGAGTGGGACATCAAGATGTCTTCCATACTGACATTTGGTACACTCTGTGGACGGAGGTATGTTTCAGTCGCAAAAGGAAATGAGGCCTGAGACTCAAAGTAGGGTTAGGGTTGGGGAGACTTGGCTTCCCAGGATGTAACCAGGGTTTTGGTGAAGCCTAGATTGGTAAAACAGACTGAGTAGGCATTCAGGAGTATAACATACTGCCAGTTAGTACACCATGTGGACAGGGAAATGTTTCATTCCAAAGAGAAAATTAGGGTTAAGACCCAAGTGAGGGTTATCGGTCAGGAGACATGGCTTCCCAGAATGGAAACAGGGTGTTGCTGAAGCCAAACATGGTGAAACAGACTGAGAGGGCCAAAGGTATTGTGTGCCTACTGTCTTTTAGTAGAACATGAGGATGGGGGGTTGTTACAGTTCAACAAGAAAATCAGGTTAAGTCTCAAGTTAGGGTTAGGGTTGGGGAGATGTGGCTTCCCATGTTGGAAACGGGTCCTTGGTGAAGCTTAACTTGCTGAATCAGACTGAGTGGGGCATCAAGATGGCTTCCATACTGACATTTGGTACACTCTGTGGACGGCAGTATGTTTCAGTCCAAAAACGAAAATTAGGGTTAAGACCCAAGTTAGGGTTATCGGTCAGGAGTCATGGCTTCCCAGAATGGAAACAGGGTGTTGCTGAAGCCAAGCATGGTGAAACAGACTGAGAGGGCCAACGGAATTGTGTGTCGACTGTCTTTTAGTACAACATGAGGATGGGGGTTTGTTACATTTCAACAAGAAAATCAGGTTAAGTCTCAAGGTTGGGTTGAATTTGGGAGATGTGGCTTCCCAGGTTGGAAATGGGTCCTTGGTGAAGCTCAACTTGCTGAATCAGACTGAGTGGGGCATCAAGATGGCTTCCATACTGACATTTGGTGCACTCTGTGGACTGCAGTATGTTTCAGTCCAAAAAGGAAATGAGGGTTGAGACTCAAATTAGGGTTAGGGTTGGGGAGACTTGGCTTCCCAGGATGTAACCAGGGTTTTGGCGAAGTCTAGATTGGTAAAACAGACGGAGTAGGCCAACCGGTGTATAACATACTGCCAGTTAGTACACCATGTGGAGAGGGAAATGTTTCATTCCAAAGAGAAAATTAGGGTTAAGACCTAAGTTAGGGTTAGCTGTCAGGAGACATGGCTTTCCAGAATGGAAACAGGGTGTTGCTGAAGCCAAGCATGGTGAAACAGACTGAGAGGGCAAAAGGAATTGTGTGCCTACTGTCTTTTAGTAGAACATGAGGATGGGAGGTTGTTACATTTGCACAAGAAAATCAGGTTAAGTCTCAAGTTTGGTTTGGGTTGGGGAGATGTGGCTTCCCTGGTTGGAATCGGGTCCTTGGTGAAGCCCAGCTTGCTGAATCAGACTGAGTGGGACATCAAGATGTCTTCCATACTGACATTTGGTACACTCTGTGGACGGAGGTATGTTTCAGTCCCAAAAGGAAATGAGGCCTGAGACTCAAATTAGGGTTAGGGCTGGGGAGACTTGGCTTCCCAGGATGTAACCAGGGTTTTGGCGAAGCCTAGATTGGTAAAACAGACTGAGTAGGCCATCCGGAGTATAACATACTGCCAGTTAGTACACCATGTGGACAGGGAAATGTTTCAGTCGAAAGAAAAAATTAGGGTGAAGACCCAAGTTAGGGTTAGCGGTCAGGAGACATGGCTTCCCAGAATGGAAACAGGGTGTTGCTGAAGCCAAACATGGTGAAACAGACTGAGAGGGCCAAAGGAATTGTGTGCCTACTGTCTTTTAGTAGAACATGAGGATGGGGGGGTTGTTACATTTGCACAAGAAAATCAGGTTAAGTCTCAAGTTAGGGTTAGAGTTGGGGAGATGTGGCTTCCCAGGTTGGAAACGGGTCCTTGGTGAAGCCTAACTTGCTGAATCAGACTGAGTGGGGCATCAAGATGTCTTCCATACTTACATTTGTTCCCCTATGTGGATGGCAGTATGTTTCAGTCCAAAAACGAAATGCGGGTTGATACTCAAATTAGGGTTAGGGTTGGGGAGACTTGGCTTCCCAGGATGTAACCAGGGTTTTGGCGAAGCCTAGATTTGTAAAACAGACTGAGTAGGCCATCCGGAGTATAACATACTGCCAGTTAGTACACCATGTGGACAGGGAAATGTTTCATTCCAAAGAGAAAATTAGGGTTAAGACCCAAGTTAGGGTTAGCTGTCAGGAGACATGGCTTCCCAGAATGGAAACAGGGTGTTGCTGAAGCCAAGCATGGTGAAACAGACTGAGAGGGCCAAAGGAATTGTGTGCCTACTGTCTTTTAGTACAACAAGAGGATTTGGGTTGTTACATTTCAACAAGAAAATCAGGTTAAGTCTCAAGTTTGGGTTGGGTTGGGGAGATGTGGCTTCCCTGGTTGGAATCGGGTCCTTGGTGAAGCCCAGCTTGCTGAATCAGACTGAGTGGGACATCAAGATGTCTTCCATACTGACATTTGGTACACTCTGTGGACGGAGGTATGTTTCAGTCGCAAAAGGAAATGAGGCCTGAGACTCAAAGTAGGGTTAGGGTTGGGGAGACTTGGCTTCCCAGGATGTAACCAGGGTTTTGGTGAAGCCTAGATTGGTAAAACAGACTGAGTAGGCATTCAGGAGTATAACATACTGCCAGTTAGTACACCATGTGGACAGGGAAATGTTTCATTCCAAAGAGAAAATTAGGGTTAAGACCCAAGTGAGGGTTATCGGTCAGGAGACATGGCTTCCCAGAATGGAAACAGGGTGTTGCTGAAGCCAAACATGGTGAAACAGACTGAGAGGGCCAAAGGAATTGTGTGCCTACTGTCTTTTAGTAGAACATGAGGATGGGGGGTTGTTACAGTTCAACAAGAAAATCAGGTTAAGTCTCAAGTTAGGGTTAGGGTTGGGGAGATGTGGCTTCCCAGGTTGGAAACGGGTCCTTGGTGAAGCTTAACTTGCTGAATCAGACTGAGTGGGGCATCAAGATGGCTTCCATACTGACATTTGGTCCCCTATGTGGACGGCAGTATGTTTCAGTCCAAAAACGAAAATTAGGGTTAAGACCCAAGTTAGGGTTATCGGTCAGGAGTCATGGCTTCCCAGAATGGAAACAGGGTGTTGCTGAAGCCAAGCATGGTGAAACAGACTGAGAGGGCCAACGGAATTGTGTGTCGACTGCCTTTTAGTACAACATGAGGATGGGGGTTTGTTACATTTCAACAAGAAAATCAGGTTAAGTCTCAAGGTTGGGTTGAATTTGGGAGATGTGGCTTCCCAGGTTGGAAATGGGTCCTTGGTGAAGCTCAACTTGCTGAATCAGACTGAGTGGGGCATCAAGATGGCTTCCATACTGACATTTGGTGCACTCTGTGGACGGCAGTATGTTTCAGTCCAAAAAGGAAATGAGGGTTGAGACTCAAATTAGGGTTAGGGTTGGGGAGACTTGGCTTCCCAGGATGTAACCAGGGTTTTGGCGAAGTCTAGATTGGTAAAACAGACGGAGTAGGCCAACCGGTGTATAACATACTGCCAGTTAGTACACCATGTGGACAGGGAAATGTTTCATTCCAAAGAGAAAATTAGGGTTAAGACCCAAGTTAGGGTTAGCTGTCAGGAGACATGGCTTTCCAGAATGGAAACAGGGTGTTGCTGAAGCCAAGCATGGTGAAACAGACTGAGAGGGCAAAAGGAATTGTGTGCCTACTGTCTTTTAGTAGAACATGAGGATGGGGGGTTGTTACATTTGCACAAGAAAATCAGGTTAAGTCTCAAGTTTGGTTTGGGTTGGGGAGATGTGGCTTCCCTGGTTGGAATCGGGTCCTTGGTGAAGCCCAGCTTGCTGAATCAGACTGAGTGGGACATCAAGATGTCTTCCATACTGACATTTGGTACACTCTATGGACGGAGGTATGTTTCAGTCCCAAAAGGAAATGAGGCCTGAGACTCAAATTAGGGTTAGGGCTGGGGAGACTTGGCTTCCCAGGATGTAACCAGGGTTTTGGCGAAGCCTAGATTGGTAAAACAGACTGAGTAGGCCATCCGGAGTATAACATACTGCCAGTTAGTACACCATGTGGACAGGGAAATGTTTCAGTCGAAAGAAAAAATTAGGGTGAAGACCCAAGTTAGGGTTAGCGGTCAGGAGACATGGCTTCCCAGAATGGAAACAGGGTGTTGCTGAAGCCAAACATGGTGAAACAGACTGAGAGGGCCAAAGGAATTGTGTGCCTACTGTCTTTTAGTAGAACATGAGGATGGGGGGGTTGTTACATTTGCACAAGAAAATCAGGTTAAGTCTCAAGTTAGGGTTAGAGTTGGGGAGATGTGGCTTCCCAGGTTGGAAACGGGTCCTTGGTGAAGCCTAACTTGCTGAATCAGACTGAGTGGGGCATCAAGATGTCTTCCATACTTACATTTGTTCCCCTATGTGGATGGCAGTATGTTTCAGTCCAAAAACGAAATGCGGGTTGATACTCAAATTAGGGTTAGGGTTGGGGAGACTTGGCTTCCCAGGATGTAACCAGGGTTTTGGCGAAGCCTAGATTGGTAAAACAGACTGAGTAGGCCATCCGGAGTATAACATACTGCCAGTTAGTACACCATGTGGACAGGGAAATGTTTCAGTCCAAAGAGAAAATTAGGGTTCAGACCCAAGTTAGGGTTAGCTGTCAGGAGACATGGCTTCCCAGAATGGAAACAGGGTGTTGCTGAAGCCAAGCATGGTGAAACAGACTGAGAGGGCCAAAGGAATTGTGTGCCTACTGTCTTTTAGTACAACAAGAGGATGTGGGTTGTTACATTTCAACAAGAAAATCAGGTTAAGTCTCAAGTTTGGGTTGGGTTGGGGAGATGTGGCTTCCCTGGTTGGAATCGGGTCCTTGGTGAAGCCCAGCTTGCTGAATCAGACTGAGTGGGACATCAAGATGTCTTCCATACTGACATTTGGTACACTCTGTGGACGGAGGTATGTTTCAGTCCCAAAAGGAAATGAGGCCTGAGACTCAAATTAGGGTTAGGGCTGGGGAGACTTGGCTTCCCAGGATGTAACCAGGGTTTTGGCGAAGCCTAGATTGGTAAAACAGACTGAGTAGGCCATCCGGAGTATAACATACTGCCAGTTAGTACACCATGTGGACAGGGAAATGTTTCAGTCGAAAGAAAAAATTAGGGTGAAGACCCAAGTTAGGGTTAGCGGTCAGGAGACATGGCTTCCCAGAATGGAAACAGGGTGTTGCTGAAGCCAAACATGGTGAAACAGACTGAGAGGGCCAAAGGAATTGTGTGCCTACTGTCTTTTAGTAGAACATGAGGATGGGGGGGTTGTTACATTTGCACAAGAAAATCAGGTTAAGTCTCAAGTTAGGGTTAGAGTTGGGGAGATGTGGCTTCCCAGGTTGGAAACGGGTCCTTGGTGAAGCCTAACTTGCTGAATCAGACTGAGTGGGGCATCAAGATGTCTTCCATACTTACATTTGTTCCCCTATGTGGATGGCAGTATGTTTCAGTCCAAAAACGAAATGCGGGTTGATACTCAAATTAGGGTTAGGGTTGGGGAGACTTGGCTTCCCAGGATGTAACCAGGGTTTTGGCGAAGCCTAGATTGGTAAAACAGACTGAGTAGGCCATCCGGAGTATAACATACTGCCAGTTAGTACACCATGTGGACAGGGAAATGTTTCATTCCAAAGAGAAAATTAGGGTTAAGACCCAAGTTAGGGTTAGCTGTCAGGAGACATGGCTTCCCAGAATGGAAACAGGGTGTTGCTGAAGCCAAGCATGGTGAAACAGACTGAGAGGGCCAAAGGAATTGTGTGCCTACTGTCTTTTAGTACAACAAGAGGATTTGGGTTGTTACATTTCAACAAGAAAATCAGGTTAAGTCTCAAGTTTGGGTTGGGTTGGGGAGATGTGGCTTCCCTGGTTGGAATCGGGTCCTTGGTGAAGCCCAGCTTGCTGAATCAGACTGAGTGGGACATCAAGATGTCTTCCATACTGACATTTGGTACACTCTGTGGACGGAGGTATGTTTCAGTCGCAAAAAGAAATGAGGCCTGAGACTCAAAGTAGGGTTAGGGTTGGGGAGACTTGGCTTCCCAGGATGTAACCAGGGTTTTGGTGAAGCCTAGATTGGTAAAACAGACTGAGTAGGCATTCAGGAGTATAACATACTGCCAGTTAGTACACCATGTGGACAGGGAAATGTTTCATTCCAAAGAGAAAATTAGGGTTAAGACCCAAGTGAGGGTTATCGGTCAGGAGACATGGCTTCCCAGAATGGAAACAGGGTGTTGCTGAAGCCAAACATGGTGAAACAGACTGAGAGGGCCAAAGGAATTGTGTGCCTACTGTCTTTTAGTAGAACATGAGGATGGGGGGTTGTTACAGTTCAACAAGAAAATCAGGTTAAGTCTCAAGTTAGGGTTAGGGTTGGGGAGATGTGGCTTCCCAGGTTGGAAACGGGTCCTTGGTGAAGCTTAACTTGCTGAATCAGACTGAGTGGGGCATCAAGATGGCTTCCATACTGACATTTGGTCCCCTATGTGGACGGCAGTATGTTTCAGTCCAAAAACGAAAATTAGGGTTAAGACCCAAGTTAGGGTTATCGGTCAGGAGTCATGGCTTCCCAGAATGGAAACAGGGTGTTGCTGAAGCCAAGCATGGTGAAACAGACTGAGAGGGCCAACGGAATTGTGTGTCGACTGTCTTTTAGTACAACATGAGGATGGGGGTTTGTTACATTTCAACAAGAAAATCAGGTTAAGTCTCAAGGTTGGGTTGAATTTGGGAGATGTGGCTTCCCAGGTTGGAAATGGGTCCTTGGTGAAGCTCAACTTGCTGAATCAGACTGAGTGGGGCATCAAGATGGCTTCCATACTGACATTTGGTGCACTCTGTGGACGGCAGTATGTTTCAGTCCAAAAAGGAAATGAGGGTTGAGACTCAAATTAGGGTTAGGGTTGGGGAGACTTGGCTTCCCAGGATGTAACCAGGGTTTTGGCGAAGTCTAGATTGGTAAAACAGACGGAGTAGGCCAACCGGTGTATAACATACTGCCAGTTAGTACACCATGTGGACAGGGAAATGTTTCATTCCAAAGAGAAAATTAGGGTTAAGACCCAAGTTAGGGTTAGCTGTCAGGAGACATGGCTTTCCAGAATGGAAACAGGGTGTTGCTGAAGCCAAGCATGGTGAAACAGACTGAGAGGGCAAAAGGAATTGTGTGCCTACTGTCTTTTAGTAGAACATGAGGATGGGGGGTTGTTACATTTGCACAAGAAAATCAGGTTAAGTCTCAAGTTTGGTTTGGGTTGGGGAGATGTGGCTTCCCTGGTTGGAATCGGGTCCTTGGTGAAGCCCAGCTTGCTGAATCAGACTGAGTGGGACATCAAGATGTCTTCCATACTGACATTTGGTACACTCTATGGACGGAGGTATGTTTCAGTCCCAAAAGGAAATGAGGCCTGAGACTCAAATTAGGGTTAGGGCTGGGGAGACTTGGCTTCCCAGGATGTAACCAGGGTTTTGGCGAAGCCTAGATTGGTAAAACAGACTGAGTAGGCCATCCGGAGTATAACATACTGCCAGTTAGTACACCATGTGGACAGGGAAATGTTTCAGTCGAAAGAAAAAATTAGGGTGAAGACCCAAGTTAGGGTTAGCGGTCAGGAGACATGGCTTCCCAGAATGGAAACAGGGTGTTGCTGAAGCCAAACATGGTGAAACAGACTGAGAGGGCCAAAGGAATTGTGTGCCTACTGTCTTTTAGTAGAACATGAGGATGGGGGGGTTGTTACATTTGCACAAGAAAATCAGGTTAAGTCTCAAGTTAGGGTTAGAGTTGGGGAGATGTGGCTTCCCAGGTTGGAAACGGGTCCTTGGTGAAGCCTAACTTGCTGAATCAGACTGAGTGGGGCATCAAGATGTCTTCCATACTTACATTTGTTCCCCTATGTGGATGGCAGTATGTTTCAGTCCAAAAACGAAATGCGGGTTGATACTCAAATTAGGGTTAGGGTTGGGGAGACTTGGCTTCCCAGGATGTAACCAGGGTTTTGGCGAAGCCTAGATTGGTAAAACAGACTGAGTAGGCCATCCGGAGTATAACATACTGCCAGTTAGTACACCATGTGGACAGGGAAATGTTTCAGTCCAAAGAGAAAATTAGGGTTCAGACCCAAGTTAGGGTTAGCTGTCAGGAGACATGGCTTCCCAGAATGGAAACAGGGTGTTGCTGAAGCCAAGCATGGTGAAACAGACTGAGAGGGCCAAAGGAATTGTGTGCCTACTGTCTTTTAGTACAACAAGAGGATGTGGGTTGTTACATTTCAACAAGAAAATCAGGTTAAGTCTCAAGTTTGGGTTGGGTTGGGGAGATGTGGCTTCCCTGGTTGGAATCGGGTCCTTGGTGAAGCCCAGCTTGCTGAATCAGACTGAGTGGGACATCAAGATGTCTTCCATACTGACATTTGGTACACTCTGTGGACGGAGGTATGTTTCAGTCGCAAAAGGAAATGAGGCCTGAGACTCAAAGTAGGGTTAGGGTTGGGGAGACTTGGCTTCCCAGGATGTAACCAGGGTTTTGGTGAAGCCTAGATTGGTAAAACAGACTGAGTAGGCATTCAGGAGTATAACATACTGCCAGTTAGTACACCATGTGGACAGGGAAATGTTTCATTCCAAAGAGAAAATTAGGGTTAAGACCCAAGTGAGGGTTATCGGTCAGGAGACATGGCTTCCCAGAATGGAAACAGGGTGTTGCTGAAGCCAAACATGGTGAAACAGACTGAGAGGGCCAAAGGTATTGTGTGCCTACTGTCTTTTAGTAGAACATGAGGATGGGGGGTTGTTACAGTTCAACAAGAAAATCAGGTTAAGTCTCAAGTTAGGGTTAGGGTTGGGGAGATGTGGCTTCCCAGGTTGGAAACGGGTCCTTGGTGAAGCTTAACTTGCTGAATCAGACTGAGTGGGGCATCAAGATGGCTTCCATACTGACATTTGGTACACTCTGTGGACGGCAGTATGTTTCAGTCCAAAAACGAAAATTAGGGTTAAGACCCAAGTTAGGGTTATCGGTCAGGAGTCATGGCTTCCCAGAATGGAAACAGGGTGTTGCTGAAGCCAAGCATGGTGAAACAGACTGAGAGGGCCAACGGAATTGTGTGTCGACTGTCTTTTAGTACAACATGAGGATGGGGGTTTGTTACATTTCAACAAGAAAATCAGGTTAAGTCTCAAGGTTGGGTTGAATTTGGGAGATGTGGCTTCCCAGGTTGGAAATGGGTCCTTGGTGAAGCTCAACTTGCTGAATCAGACTGAGTGGGGCATCAAGATGGCTTCCATACTGACATTTGGTGCACTCTGTGGACGGCAGTATGTTTCAGTCCAAAAAGGAAATGAGGGTTGAGACTCAAATTAGGGTTAGGGTTGGGGAGACTTGGCTTCCCAGGATGTAACCAGGGTTTTGGCGAAGTCTAGATTGGTAAAACAGACGGAGTAGGCCAACCGGTGTATAACATACTGCCAGTTAGTACACCATGTGGAGAGGGAAATGTTTCATTCCAAAGAGAAAATTAGGGTTAAGACCCAAGTTAGGGTTAGCTGTCAGGAGACATGGCTTTCCAGAATGGAAACAGGGTGTTGCTGAAGCCAAGCATGGTGAAACAGACTGAGAGGGCAAAAGGAATTGTGTGCCTACTGTCTTTTAGTAGAACATGAGGATGGGAGGTTGTTACATTTGCACAAGAAAATCAGGTTAAGTCTCAAGTTTGGTTTGGGTTGGGGAGATGTGGCTTCCCTGGTTGGAATCGGGTCCTTGGTGAAGCCCAGCTTGCTGAATCAGACTGAGTGGGACATCAAGATGTCTTCCATACTGACATTTGGTACACTCTATGGACGGAGGTATGTTTCAGTCCCAAAAGGAAATGAGGCCTGAGACTCAAATTAGGGTTAGGGCTGGGGAGACTTGGCTTCCCAGGATGTAACCAGGGTTTTGGCGAAGCCTAGATTGGTAAAACAGACTGAGTAGGCCATCCGGAGTATAACATACTGCCAGTTAGTACACCATGTGGACAGGGAAATGTTTCAGTCGAAAGAAAAAATTAGGGTGAAGACCCAAGTTAGGGTTAGCGGTCAGGAGACATGGCTTCCCAGAATGGAAACAGGGTGTTGCTGAAGCCAAACATGGTGAAACAGACTGAGAGGGCCAAAGGAATTGTGTGCCTACTGTCTTTTAGTAGAACATGAGGATGGGGGGGTTGTTACATTTGCACAAGAAAATCAGGTTAAGTCTCAAGTTAGGGTTAGAGTTGGGGAGATGTGGCTTCCCAGGTTGGAAACGGGTCCTTGGTGAAGCCTAACTTGCTGAATCAGACTGAGTGGGGCATCAAGATGTCTTCCATACTTACATTTGTTCCCCTATGTGGATGGCAGTATGTTTCAGTCCAAAAACGAAATGCGGGTTGATACTCAAATTAGGGTTAGGGTTGGGGAGACTTGGCTTCCCAGGATGTAACCAGGGTTTTGGCGAAGCCTAGATTGGTAAAACAGACTGAGTAGGCCATCCGGAGTATAACATACTGCCAGTTAGTACACCATGTGGACAGGGAAATGTTTCAGTCCAAAGAGAAAATTAGGGTTAAGACCCAAGTTAGGGTTAGCTGTCAGGAGACATGGCTTCCCAGAATGGAAACAGGGTGTTGCTGAAGCCAAGCATGGTGAAACAGACTGAGAGGGCCAAAGGAATTGTGTGCCTACTGTCTTTTAGTACAACAAGAGGATGTGGGTTGTTACATTTCAACAAGAAAATCAGGTTAAGTCTCAAGTTTGGGTTGGGTTGGGGAGATGTGGCTTCCCAGGTTGGAAATGGGTCCTTGGTGAAGCTCAACTTGCTGAATCAGACTGAGTGGGGCATCAAGATGGCTTCCATACTGACATTTGGTGCACTCTGTGGACGGCAGTATGTTTCAGTCCAAAAAGGAAATGAGGGTTGAGACTCAAATTAGGGTTAGGGTTGGGGAGACTTGGCTTCCCAGGATGTAACCAGGGTTTTGGCGAAGTCTAGATTGGTAAAACAGACGGAGTAGGCCAACCGGAGTATAACATACTGCCAGTTAGTACACCATGTGGAGAGGGAAATGTTTCATTCCAAAGAGAAAATTAGGGTTAAGACCCAAGTTAGGGTTAGCAGTCAGGAGACATGGCTTTCCAGAATGGAAACAGGGTGTTGCTGAAGCCAAGCATGGTGAAACAGACTGAGAGGGCAAAAGGAATTGTGTGCCTACTGTCTTTTAGTACAACATGAGGATGGGGGGTTGTTACATTTGCACAAGAAAATCAGGTTAAGTCTCAAGTTAGGTTTAGGGTTGGGGAGATGTGGCTTCCCAGGTTGGAAACGGGTCCTTGGTGAAGCCTAGCTTGTTGAATCAGACTGAGTGGGACATCAAGATGTCTTCCATACTTACATTTGGTACACTCTGTGGACGGCAGTATGTTTCAGTCCAAAAAGGAAATGAGGGTTGAGACTCAAATTAGGGTTACGCTGGGGAGACTTGGCTTCCCAGGATGTAACCAGGGTTTTGGCGAAGCCTAGATTGGTAAAACAGACTGAGTAGGCCATCCGGAGTATAACATACTGCCAGTTAGTACACCATGTGGACAGGGAAATGTTTCAGTCCAAAGAGAAAATTAGGGTTCAGACCCAAGTTAGGGTTAGCTGTCAGGAGACATGGCTTCCCAGAATGGAAACAGGGTGTTGCTGAAGCCAAGCATGGTGAAACAGACTGAGAGGGCCAAAGGAATTGTGTGCCTACTGTCTTTTAGTAGAACATGAGGATGGGAGGTTGTTACATTTGCACAAGAATATCAGGTTAAGTCTCAAGTTAGGGTTAGGGTTGGGGAGATGTGGCTTCCCAGGTTGGAAACGGGTCCTTGGTGAAGCTTAACTTCCTGTATCAGACTGAGTGGGCCATCAAGATGTCTTCCATACTTACATTTGGCACACTCTGTGGACCGCAGTATGTTTCAGTCCAAAAAGGAAATAGGGTTGAGACTCAAATTAGGGTTAGGGTTGGGGAGACTTGGCTTCCCAGGATGTAACCAGGGTTTTGGTGAAGCCTAGATTGGTAAAACAGACTGTGTAGGCATTCAGGAGTATAACATACTGCCAGTTAGTACACCATGCGGACAGGGAAATGTTTCAGTCCAAAGACAAAATTAGGGTTAAGACCCAAGTTAGGGTTAGCTGTCAGGAGACATGGCTTCCCGGAATGGAAACAGGGTGTTGCTGAAGCCAAGCATGGTGAAACAGACTGAGAGGGCCAACGGAATTGTGTGCCTACTGTCTTTTAGTACAACATGAGGATGGGGGTTTGTTACATTTCAACAAGAAAATCAGGTTAAGTCTCAAGTTAGGGTTGGGTTGGGGAGATGTGGCTTCCCAGGTTGGAAACGGGTCCTTGGTGAAGCCTAACTTGCTGAATCAGACTGAGTGGGGTATCAAGGTGTCTTCCATACTTACATTTGGTACACTCTGTGGACCGCAGTATGTTTCAGTCGCAAAAGGAAATGAGGCCTGAGACTCAAAGTAGGGTTAGGGTTGGGGAGACTAGGCTTCCCAGGATGTAACCAGGGTTTTGGCGAAGCCTAGATTGGTAAAACAGACTGAGTAGGCCTTCCGGAGTATAACATACTGCCAGTTAGTACACCATGTGGACAGGGAAATGTTTCAGTCCAAAGAAAAAATTAGGGTTAAGAAAAATTTAGGGTTATCGGTCAGGAGACATGCCTTCCCAGAATGGAAACAGGGTGTTGCTGAAGCCAAGCATGGTGAAACAGACTGAGAGGGCAAACGGAATTGTGTGCCTACTGTCTTTTAGTACAACATGAGGATGGGGGGTTGTTACATTTGCACAAGAAAATCAGGTTAAGTCTCAAGTTAGGGTTAGGGTTGGGGAGATGTGGCTTCCCAGGTTGGAAATGGGTCCTTGGTGAAGCTCAACTTGCTGAATCAGACTGAGTGGGGCATCAAGATGGCTTCCATACTGACATTTGGTACACTCTGTGGACGGCAGTATGTTTCAGTCCAAAAACGAAAATTAGAGTTAAGACCCAAGTTAGGGTTATCGGTCAGGAGTCATGGCTTCCCAGAATGGAAACAGGGTGTTGCTGAAGCCAAGCATGGTGAAACAGACTGAGAGGGCCAACGGAATTGTGTGTCGACTGTCTTTTAGTACAACATGAGGATGGGGGTTTGTTACATTTCAACAAGAAAATCAGGTTAAGTCTCAAGGTTGGGTTGAATTTGGGAGATGTGGCTTCCCAGGTTGGAAATGGGTCCTTGGTGAAGCTCAACTTGCTGAATCAGACTGAGTGGGGCATCAAGATGGCTTCCATACTGACATTTGGTGCACTCTGTGGACGGCAGTATGTTTCAGTCCAAAAAGGAAATGAGGGTTGAGACTCAAATTAGGGTTAGGGTTGGGGAGACTTGGCTTCCCAGGATGTAACCAGGGTTTTGGCGAAGTCTAGATTGGTAAAACAGACGGAGTAGGCCAACCGGTGTATAACATACTGCCAGTTAGTACACCATGTGGACAGGGAAATGTTTCATTCCAAAGAGAAAATTAGGGTTAAGACCCAAGTTAGGGTTAGCTGTCAGGAGACATGGCTTTCCAGAATGGAAACAGGGTGTTGCTGAAGCCAAGCATGGTGAAACAGACTGAGAGGGCAAAAGGAATTGTGTGCCTACTGTCTTTTAGTAGAACATGAGGATGGGGGGTTGTTACATTTGCACAAGAAAATCAGGTTAAGTCTCAAGTTTGGTTTGGGTTGGGGAGATGTGGCTTCCCTGGTTGGAATCGGGTCCTTGGTGAAGCCCAGCTTGCTGAATCAGACTGAGTGGGACATCAAGATGTCTTCCATACTGACATTTGGTACACTCTATGGACGGAGGTATGTTTCAGTCCCAAAAGGAAATGAGGCCTGAGACTCAAATTAGGGTTAGGGCTGGGGAGACTTGGCTTCCCAGGATGTAACCAGGGTTTTGGCGAAGCCTAGATTGGTAAAACAGACTGAGTAGGCCATCCGGAGTATAACATACTGCCAGTTAGTACACCATGTGGACAGGGAAATGTTTCAGTCGAAAGAAAAAATTAGGGTGAAGACCCAAGTTAGGGTTAGCGGTCAGGAGACATGGCTTCCCAGAATGGAAACAGGGTGTTGCTGAAGCCAAACATGGTGAAACAGACTGAGAGGGCCAAAGGAATTGTGTGCCTACTGTCTTTTAGTAGAACATGAGGATGGGGGGGTTGTTACATTTGCACAAGAAAATCAGGTTAAGTCTCAAGTTAGGGTTAGAGTTGGGGAGATGTGGCTTCCCAGGTTGGAAACGGGTCCTTGGTGAAGCCTAACTTGCTGAATCAGACTGAGTGGGGCATCAAGATGTCTTCCATACTTACATTTGTTCCCCTATGTGGATGGCAGTATGTTTCAGTCCAAAAACGAAATGCGGGTTGATACTCAAATTAGGGTTAGGGTTGGGGAGACTTGGCTTCCCAGGATGTAACCAGGGTTTTGGCGAAGCCTAGATTGGTAAAACAGACTGAGTAGGCCATCCGGAGTATAACATACTGCCAGTTAGTACACCATGTGGACAGGGAAATGTTTCAGTCCAAAGAGAAAATTAGGGTTCAGACCCAAGTTAGGGTTAGCTGTCAGGAGACATGGCTTCCCAGAATGGAAACAGGGTGTTGCTGAAGCCAAGCATGGTGAAACAGACTGAGAGGGCCAAAGGAATTGTGTGCCTACTGTCTTTTAGTACAACAAGAGGATGTGGGTTGTTACATTTCAACAAGAAAATCAGGTTAAGTCTCAAGTTTGGGTTGGGTTGGGGAGATGTGGCTTCCCTGGTTGGAATCGGGTCCTTGGTGAAGCCCAGCTTGCTGAATCAGACTGAGTGGGACATCAAGATGTCTTCCATACTGACATTTGGTACACTCTGTGGACGGAGGTATGTTTCAGTCGCAAAAGGAAATGAGGCCTGAGACTCAAAGTAGGGTTAGGGTTGGGGAGACTTGGCTTCCCAGGATGTAACCAGGGTTTTGGTGAAGCCTAGATTGGTAAAACAGACTGAGTAGGCATTCAGGAGTATAACATACTGCCAGTTAGTACACCATGTGGACAGGGAAATGTTTCATTCCAAAGAGAAAATTAGGGTTAAGACCCAAGTGAGGGTTATCGGTCAGGAGACATGGCTTCCCAGAATGGAAACAGGGTGTTGCTGAAGCCAAACATGGTGAAACAGACTGAGAGGGCCAAAGGTATTGTGTGCCTACTGTCTTTTAGTAGAACATGAGGATGGGGGGTTGTTACAGTTCAACAAGAAAATCAGGTTAAGTCTCAAGTTAGGGTTAGGGTTGGGGAGATGTGGCTTCCCAGGTTGGAAACGGGTCCTTGGTGAAGCTTAACTTGCTGAATCAGACTGAGTGGGGCATCAAGATGGCTTCCATACTGACATTTGGTACACTCTGTGGACGGCAGTATGTTTCAGTCCAAAAACGAAAATTAGGGTTAAGACCCAAGTTAGGGTTATCGGTCAGGAGTCATGGCTTCCCAGAATGGAAACAGGGTGTTGCTGAAGCCAAGCATGGTGAAACAGACTGAGAGGGCCAACGGAATTGTGTGTCGACTGTCTTTTAGTACAACATGAGGATGGGGGTTTGTTACATTTCAACAAGAAAATCAGGTTAAGTCTCAAGGTTGGGTTGAATTTGGGAGATGTGGCTTCCCAGGTTGGAAATGGGTCCTTGGTGAAGCTCAACTTGCTGAATCAGACTGAGTGGGGCATCAAGATGGCTTCCATACTGACATTTGGTGCACTCTGTGGACGGCAGTATGTTTCAGTCCAAAAAGGAAATGAGGGTTGAGACTCAAATTAGGGTTAGGGTTGGGGAGACTTGGCTTCCCAGGATGTAACCAGGGTTTTGGCGAAGTCTAGATTGGTAAAACAGACGGAGTAGGCCAACCGGTGTATAACATACTGCCAGTTAGTACACCATGTGGAGAGGGAAATGTTTCATTCCAAAGAGAAAATTAGGGTTAAGACCCAAGTTAGGGTTAGCTGTCAGGAGACATGGCTTTCCAGAATGGAAACAGGGTGTTGCTGAAGCCAAGCATGGTGAAACAGACTGAGAGGGCAAAAGGAATTGTGTGCCTACTGTCTTTTAGTAGAACATGAGGATGGGAGGTTGTTACATTTGCACAAGAAAATCAGGTTAAGTCTCAAGTTTGGTTTGGGTTGGGGAGATGTGGCTTCCCTGGTTGGAATCGGGTCCTTGGTGAAGCCCAGCTTGCTGAATCAGACTGAGTGGGACATCAAGATGTCTTCCATACTGACATTTGGTACACTCTATGGACGGAGGTATGTTTCAGTCCCAAAAGGAAATGAGGCCTGAGACTCAAATTAGGGTTAGGGCTGGGGAGACTTGGCTTCCCAGGATGTAACCAGGGTTTTGGCGAAGCCTAGATTGGTAAAACAGACTGAGTAGGCCATCCGGAGTATAACATACTGCCAGTTAGTACACCATGTGGACAGGGAAATGTTTCAGTCGAAAGAAAAAATTAGGGTGAAGACCCAAGTTAGGGTTAGCGGTCAGGAGACATGGCTTCCCAGAATGGAAACAGGGTGTTGCTGAAGCCAAACATGGTGAAACAGACTGAGAGGGCCAAAGGAATTGTGTGCCTACTGTCTTTTAGTAGAACATGAGGATGGGGGGGTTGTTACATTTGCACAAGAAAATCAGGTTAAGTCTCAAGTTAGGGTTAGAGTTGGGGAGATGTGGCTTCCCAGGTTGGAAACGGGTCCTTGGTGAAGCCTAACTTGCTGAATCAGACTGAGTGGGGCATCAAGATGTCTTCCATACTTACATTTGTTCCCCTATGTGGATGGCAGTATGTTTCAGTCCAAAAACGAAATGCGGGTTGATACTCAAATTAGGGTTAGGGTTGGGGAGACTTGGCTTCCCAGGATGTAACCAGGGTTTTGGCGAAGCCTAGATTGGTAAAACAGACTGAGTAGGCCATCCGGAGTATAACATACTGCCAGTTAGTACACCATGTGGACAGGGAAATGTTTCAGTCCAAAGAGAAAATTAGGGTTAAGACCCAAGTTAGGGTTAGCTGTCAGGAGACATGGCTTCCCAGAATGGAAACAGGGTGTTGCTGAAGCCAAGCATGGTGAAACAGACTGAGAGGGCCAAAGGAATTGTGTGCCTACTGTCTTTTAGTACAACAAGAGGATGTGGGTTGTTACATTTCAACAAGAAAATCAGGTTAAGTCTCAAGTTTGGGTTGGGTTGGGGAGATGTGGCTTCCCAGGTTGGAAATGGGTCCTTGGTGAAGCTCAACTTGCTGAATCAGACTGAGTGGGGCATCAAGATGGCTTCCATACTGACATTTGGTGCACTCTGTGGACGGCAGTATGTTTCAGTCCAAAAAGGAAATGAGGGTTGAGACTCAAATTAGGGTTAGGGTTGGGGAGACTTGGCTTCCCAGGATGTAACCAGGGTTTTGGCGAAGTCTAGATTGGTAAAACAGACGGAGTAGGCCAACCGGAGTATAACATACTGCCAGTTAGTACACCATGTGGAGAGGGAAATGTTTCATTCCAAAGAGAAAATTAGGGTTAAGACCCAAGTTAGGGTTAGCAGTCAGGAGACATGGCTTTCCAGAATGGAAACAGGGTGTTGCTGAAGCCAAGCATGGTGAAACAGACTGAGAGGGCAAAAGGAATTGTGTGCCTACTGTCTTTTAGTACAACATGAGGATGGGGGGTTGTTACATTTGCACAAGAAAATCAGGTTAAGTCTCAAGTTAGGTTTAGGGTTGGGGAGATGTGGCTTCCCAGGTTGGAAACGGGTCCTTGGTGAAGCCTAGCTTGTTGAATCAGACTGAGTGGGACATCAAGATGTCTTCCATACTTACATTTGGTACACTCTGTGGACGGCAGTATGTTTCAGTCCAAAAAGGAAATGAGGGTTGAGACTCAAATTAGGGTTACGCTGGGGAGACTTGGCTTCCCAGGATGTAACCAGGGTTTTGGCGAAGCCTAGATTGGTAAAACAGACTGAGTAGGCCATCCGGAGTATAACATACTGCCAGTTAGTACACCATGTGGACAGGGAAATGTTTCAGTCCAAAGAGAAAATTAGGGTTCAGACCCAAGTTAGGGTTAGCTGTCAGGAGACATGGCTTCCCAGAATGGAAACAGGGTGTTGCTGAAGCCAAGCATGGTGAAACAGACTGAGAGGGCCAAAGGAATTGTGTGCCTACTGTCTTTTAGTAGAACATGAGGATGGGAGGTTGTTACATTTGCACAAGAATATCAGGTTAAGTCTCAAGTTAGGGTTAGGGTTGGGGAGATGTGGCTTCCCAGGTTGGAAACGGGTCCTTGGTGAAGCTTAACTTCCTGTATCAGACTGAGTGGGCCATCAAGATGTCTTCCATACTTACATTTGGCACACTCTGTGGACCGCAGTATGTTTCAGTCCAAAAAGGAAATAGGGTTGAGACTCAAATTAGGGTTAGGGTTGGGGAGACTTGGCTTCCCAGGATGTAACCAGGGTTTTGGTGAAGCCTAGATTGGTAAAACAGACTGTGTAGGCATTCAGGAGTATAACATACTGCCAGTTAGTACACCATGCGGACAGGGAAATGTTTCAGTCCAAAGACAAAATTAGGGTTAAGACCCAAGTTAGGGTTAGCTGTCAGGAGACATGGCTTCCCGGAATGGAAACAGGGTGTTGCTGAAGCCAAGCATGGTGAAACAGACTGAGAGGGCCAACGGAATTGTGTGCCTACTGTCTTTTAGTACAACATGAGGATGGGGGTTTGTTACATTTCAACAAGAAAATCAGGTTAAGTCTCAAGTTAGGGTTGGGTTGGGGAGATGTGGCTTCCCAGGTTGGAAACGGGTCCTTGGTGAAGCCTAACTTGCTGAATCAGACTGAGTGGGGTATCAAGGTGTCTTCCATACTTACATTTGGTACACTCTGTGGACCGCAGTATGTTTCAGTCGCAAAAGGAAATGAGGCCTGAGACTCAAAGTAGGGTTAGGGTTGGGGAGACTAGGCTTCCCAGGATGTAACCAGGGTTTTGGCGAAGCCTAGATTGGTAAAACAGACTGAGTAGGCCTTCCGGAGTATAACATACTGCCAGTTAGTACACCATGTGGACAGGGAAATGTTTCAGTCCAAAGAAAAAATTAGGGTTAAGAAAAATTTAGGGTTATCGGTCAGGAGACATGCCTTCCCAGAATGGAAACAGGGTGTTGCTGAAGCCAAGCATGGTGAAACAGACTGAGAGGGCAAACGGAATTGTGTGCCTACTGTCTTTTAGTACAACATGAGGATGGGGGGTTGTTACATTTGCACAAGAAAATCAGGTTAAGTCTCAAGTTAGGGTTAGGGTTGGGGAGATGTGGCTTCCCAGGTTGGAAATGGGTCCTTGGTGAAGCTCAACTTGCTGAATCAGACTGAGTGGGGCATCAAGATGGCTTCCATACTGACATTTGGTACACTCTGTGGACGGCAGTATGTTTCAGTCCAAAAACGAAAATTAGAGTTAAGACCCAAGTTAGGGTTATCGGTCAGGAGTCATGGCTTCCCAGAATGGAAACAGGGTGTTGCTGAAGCCAAGCATGGTGAAACAGACTGAGAGGGCCAACGGAATTGTGTGTCGACTGTCTTTTAGTACAACATGAGGATGGGGGTTTGTTACATTTCAACAAGAAAATCAGGTTAAGTCTCAAGGTTGGGTTGAATTTGGGAGATGTGGCTTCCCAGGTTGGAAATGGGTCCTTGGTGAAGCTCAACTTGCTGAATCAGACTGAGTGGGGCATCAAGATGGCTTCCATACTGACATTTGGTGCACTCTGTGGACGGCAGTATGTTTCAGTCCAAAAAGGAAATGAGGGTTGAGACTCAAATTAGGGTTAGGGTTGGGGAGACTTGGCTTCCCAGGATGTAACCAGGGTTTTGGCGAAGTCTAGATTGGTAAAACAGACGGAGTAGGCCAACCGGTGTATAACATACTGCCAGTTAGTACACCATGTGGACAGGGAAATGTTTCATTCCAAAGAGAAAATTAGGGTTAAGACCCAAGTTAGGGTTAGCTGTCAGGAGACATGGCTTTCCAGAATGGAAACAGGGTGTTGCTGAAGCCAAGCATGGTGAAACAGACTGAGAGGGCAAAAGGAATTGTGTGCCTACTGTCTTTTAGTAGAACATGAGGATGGGAGGTTGTTACATTTGCACAAGAAAATCAGGTTAAGTCTCAAGTTTGGTTTGGGTTGGGGAGATGTGGCTTCCCTGGTTGGAATCGGGTCCTTGGTGAAGCCCAGCTTGCTGAATCAGACTGAGTGGGACATCAAGATGTCTTCCATACTGACATTTGGTACACTCTATGGACGGAGGTATGTTTCAGTCCCAAAAGGAAA
This sequence comes from Heloderma suspectum, assembly GCF_057233095.1. Lineage (NCBI taxonomy): Eukaryota > Metazoa > Chordata > Lepidosauria > Squamata > Helodermatidae > Heloderma > Heloderma suspectum. The sequence goes on from NC_139461.1 coordinate 151,271,586, forward strand.
TGAGGCCTGAGACTCAAATTAGGGTTAGGGCTGGGGAGACTTGGCTTCCCAGGATGTAACCAGGGTTTTGGCGAAGCCTAGATTGGTAAAACAGACTGAGTAGGCCATCCGGAGTATAACATACTGCCAGTTAGTACACCATGTGGACAGGGAAATGTTTCAGTCGAAAGAAAAAATTAGGGTGAAGACCCAAGTTAGGGTTAGCGGTCAGGAGACATGGCTTCCCAGAATGGAAACAGGGTGTTGCTGAAGCCAAACATGGTGAAACAGACTGAGAGGGCCAAAGGAATTGTGTGCCTACTGTCTTTTAGTAGAACATGAGGATGGGGGGGTTGTTACATTTGCACAAGAAAATCAGGTTAAGTCTCAAGTTAGGGTTAGAGTTGGGGAGATGTGGCTTCCCAGGTTGGAAACGGGTCCTTGGTGAAGCCTAACTTGCTGAATCAGACTGAGTGGGGCATCAAGATGTCTTCCATACTTACATTTGTTCCCCTATGTGGATGGCAGTATGTTTCAGTCCAAAAACGAAATGCGGGTTGATACTCAAATTAGGGTTAGGGTTGGGGAGACTTGGCTTCCCAGGATGTAACCAGGGTTTTGGCGAAGCCTAGATTGGTAAAACAGACTGAGTAGGCCATCCGGAGTATAACATACTGCCAGTTAGTACACCATGTGGACAGGGAAATGTTTCAGTCCAAAGAGAAAATTAGGGTTAAGACCCAAGTTAGGGTTAGCTGTCAGGAGACATGGCTTCCCAGAATGGAAACAGGGTGTTGCTGAAGCCAAGCATGGTGAAACAGACTGAGAGGGCCAAAGGAATTGTGTGCCTACTGTCTTTTAGTACAACAAGAGGATGTGGGTTGTTACATTTCAACAAGAAAATCAGGTTAAGTCTCAAGTTTGGGTTGGGTTGGGGAGATGTGGCTTCCCAGGTTGGAAATGGGTCCTTGGTGAAGCTCAACTTGCTGAATCAGACTGAGTGGGGCATCAAGATGGCTTCCATACTGACATTAGGTGCACTCTGTGGACGGCAGTATGTTTCAGTCCAAAAAGGAAATGAGGGTTGAGACTCAAATTAGGGTTAGGGTTGGGGAGACTTGGCTTCCCAGGATGTAACCAGGGTTTTGGCGAAGTCTAGATTGGTAAAACAGACGGAGTAGGCCAACCGGAGTATAACATACTGCCAGTTAGTACACCATGTGGAGAGGGAAATGTTTCATTCCAAAGAGAAAATTAGGGTTAAGACCCAAGTTAGGGTTAGCAGTCAGGAGACATGGCTTTCCAGAATGGAAACAGGGTGTTGCTGAAGCCAAGCATGGTGAAACAGACTGAGAGGGCAAAAGGAATTGTGTGCCTACTGTCTTTTAGTAGAACATGAGGATGGGGGGTTGTTACATTTGCACAAGAAAATCAGGTTAAGTCTCAAGTTAGGTTTAGGGTTGGGGAGATGTGGCTTCCCAGGTTGGAAACGGGTCCTTGGTGAAGCCTAGCTTGTTGAATCAGACTGAGTGGGACATCAAGATGTCTTCCATACTTACATTTGGTACACTCTGTGGACGGCAGTATGTTTCAGTCCAAAAAGGAAATGAGGGTTGAGACTCAAATTAGGGTTACGCTGGGGAGACTTGGCTTCCCAGGATGTAACCAGGGTTTTGGCGAAGCCTAGATTGGTAAAACAGACTGAGTAGGCCATCCGGAGTATAACATACTGCCAGTTAGTACACCATGTGGACAGGGAAATGTTTCAGTCCAAAGAGAAAATTAGGGTTCAGACCCAAGTTAGGGTTAGCTGTCAGGAGACATGGCTTCCCAGAATGGAAACAGGGTGTTGCTGAAGCCAAGCATGGTGAAACAGACTGAGAGGGCCAAAGGAATTGTGTGCCTACTGTCTTTTAGTAGAACATGAGGATGGGAGGTTGTTACATTTGCACAAGAATATCAGGTTAAGTCTCAAGTTAGGGTTAGGGTTGGGGAGATGTGGCTTCCCAGGTTGGAAACGGGTCCTTGGTGAAGCTTAACTTCCTGTATCAGACTGAGTGGGCCATCAAGATGTCTTCCATACTTACATTTGGCACACTCTGTGGACCGCAGTATGTTTCAGTCCAAAAAGGAAATAGGGTTGAGACTCAAATTAGGGTTAGGGTTGGGGAGACTTGGCTTCCCAGGATGTAACCAGGGTTTTGGTGAAGCCTAGATTGGTAAAACAGACTGTGTAGGCATTCAGGAGTATAACATACTGCCAGTTAGTACACCATGTGGACAGGGAAATGTTTCAGTCCAAAGACAAAATTAGGGTTAAGACCCAAGTTAGGGTTAGCTGTCAGGAGACATGGCTTCCCGGAATGGAAACAGGGTGTTGCTGAAGCCAAGCATGGTGAAACAGACTGAGAGGGCCAACGGAATTGTGTGCCTACTGTCTTTTAGTACAACATGAGGATGGGGGTTTGTTACATTTCAACAAGAAAATCAGGTTAAGTCTCAAGTTAGGGTTGGGTTGGGGAGATGTGGCTTCCCAGGTTGGAAACGGGTCCTTGGTGAAGCTTAACTTGCTGAATCAGACTGAGTGGGGTATCAAGGTGTCTTCCATACTTACATTTGGTACACTCTGTGGACCGCAGTATGTTTCAGTCGCAAAAGGAAATGAGGCCTGAGACTCAAAGTAGGGTTAGGGTTGGGGAGACTAGGCTTCCCAGGATGTAACCAGGGTTTTGGCGAAGCCTAGATTGGTAAAACAGACTGAGTAGGCCTTCCGGAGTATAACATACTGCCAGTTAGTACACCATGTGGACAGGGAAATGTTTCAGTCCAAAGAAAAAATTAGGGTTAAGAAAAATTTAGGGTTATCGGTCAGGAGACATGCCTTCCCAGAATGGAAACAGGGTGTTGCTGAAGCCAAGCATGGTGAAACAGACTGAGAGGGCAAACGGAATTGTGTGCCTACTGTCTTTTAGTACAACATGAGGATGGGGGGTTGTTACATTTGCACAAGAAAATCAGGTTAAGTCTCAAGTTAGGGTTAGGGTTGGGGAGATGTGGCTTCCCAGGTTGGAAATGGGTCCTTGGTGAAGCTCAACTTGCTGAATCAGACTGAGTGGGGCATCAAGATGGCTTCCATACTGACATTTGGTACACTCTGTGGACGGCAGTATGTTTCAGTCCAAAAACGAAAATTAGGGTTAAGACCCAAGTTAGGGTTATCGGTCAGGAGTCATGGCTTCCCAGAATGGAAACAGGGTGTTGCTGAAGCCAAGCATGGTGAAACAGACTGAGAGGGCCAACGGAATTGTGTGTCGACTGTCTTTTAGTACAACATGAGGATGGGGGTTTGTTACATTTCAACAAGAAAATCAGGTTAAGTCTCAAGGTTGGGTTGAATTTGGGAGATGTGGCTTCCCAGGTTGGAAATGGGTCCTTGGTGAAGCTCAACTTGCTGAATCAGACTGAGTGGGGCATCAAGATGGCTTCCATACTGACATTTGGTGCACTCTGTGGACGGCAGTATGTTTCAGTCCAAAAAGGAAATGAGGGTTGAGACTCAAATTAGGGTTAGGGTTGGGGAGACTTGGCTTCCCAGGATGTAACCAGGGTTTTGGCGAAGTCTAGATTGGTAAAACAGACGGAGTAGGCCAACCGGTGTATAACATACTGCCAGTTAGTACACCATGTGGACAGGGAAATGTTTCATTCCAAAGAGAAAATTAGGGTTAAGACCCAAGTTAGGGTTAGCTGTCAGGAGACATGGCTTTCCAGAATGGAAACAGGGTGTTGCTGAAGCCAAGCATGGTGAAACAGACTGAGAGGGCAAAAGGAATTGTGTGCCTACTGTCTTTTAGTAGAACATGAGGATGGGAGGTTGTTACATTTGCACAAGAAAATCAGGTTAAGTCTCAAGTTTGGTTTGGGTTGGGGAGATGTGGCTTCCCTGGTTGGAATCGGGTCCTTGGTGAAGCCCAGCTTGCTGAATCAGACTGAGTGGGACATCAAGATGTCTTCCATACTGACATTTGGTACACTCTGTGGACGGAGGTATGTTTCAGTCCCAAAAGGAAATGAGGCCTGAGACTCAAATTAGGGTTAGGGCTGGGGAGACTTGGCTTCCCAGGATGTAACCAGGGTTTTGGCGAAGCCTAGATTGGTAAAACAGACTGAGTAGGCCATCCGGAGTATAACATACTGCCAGTTAGTACACCATGTGGACAGGGAAATGTTTCAGTCGAAAGAAAAAATTAGGGTGAAGACCCAAGTTAGGGTTAGCGGTCAGGAGACATGGCTTCCCAGAATGGAAACAGGGTGTTGCTGAAGCCAAACATGGTGAAACAGACTGAGAGGGCCAAAGGAATTGTGTGCCTACTGTCTTTTAGTAGAACATGAGGATGGGGGGGTTGTTACATTTGCACAAGAAAATCAGGTTAAGTCTCAAGTTAGGGTTAGAGTTGGGGAGATGTGGCTTCCCAGGTTGGAAACGGGTCCTTGGTGAAGCCTAACTTGCTGAATCAGACTGAGTGGGGAATCAAGATGTCTTCCATACTTACATTTGTTCCCCTATGTGGATGGCAGTATGTTTCAGTCCAAAAACGAAATGCGGGTTGATACTCAAATTAGGGTTAGGGTTGGGGAGACTTGGCTTCCCAGGATGTAACCAGGGTTTTGGCGAAGCCTAGATTGGTAAAACAGACTGAGTAGGCCATCCGGAGTATAACATACTGCCAGTTAGTACACCATGTGGACAGGGAAATGTTTCAGTCCAAAGAGAAAATTAGGGTTAAGACCCAAGTTAGGGTTAGCTGTCAGGAGACATGGCTTCCCAGAATGGAAACAGGGTGTTGCTGAAGCCAAGCATGGTGAAACAGACTGAGAGGGCCAAAGGAATTGTGTGCCTACTGTCTTTTAGTACAACAAGAGGATTTGGGTTGTTACATTTCAACAAGAAAATCAGGTTAAGTCTCAAGTTTGGGTTGGGTTGGGGAGATGTGGCTTCCCTGGTTGGAATCGGGTCCTTGGTGAAGCCCAGCTTGCTGAATCAGACTGAGTGGGACATCAAGATGTCTTCCATACTGACATTTGGTACACTCTGTGGACGGAGGTATGTTTCAGTCGCAAAAGGAAATGAGGCCTGAGACTCAAAGTAGGGTTAGGGTTGGGGAGACTTGGCTTCCCAGGATGTAACCAGGGTTTTGGTGAAGCCTAGATTGGTAAAACAGACTGAGTAGGCATTCAGGAGTATAACATACTGCCAGTTAGTACACCATGTGGACAGGGAAATGTTTCATTCCAAAGAGAAAATTAGGGTTAAGACCCAAGTGAGGGTTATCGGTCAGGAGACATGGCTTCCCAGAATGGAAACAGGGTGTTGCTGAAGCCAAACATGGTGAAACAGACTGAGAGGGCCAAAGGTATTGTGTGCCTACTGTCTTTTAGTAGAACATGAGGATGGGGGGTTGTTACAGTTCAACAAGAAAATCAGGTTAAGTCTCAAGTTAGGGTTAGGGTTGGGGAGATGTGGCTTCCCAGGTTGGAAACGGGTCCTTGGTGAAGCTTAACTTGCTGAATCAGACTGAGTGGGGCATCAAGATGGCTTCCATACTGACATTTGGTCCCCTATGTGGACGGAGGTATGTTTCAGTCCAAAAACGAAAATTAGGGTTAAGACCCAAGTTAGGGTTATCGGTCAGGAGTCATGGCTTCCCAGAATGGAAACAGGGTGTTGCTGAAGCCAAGCATGGTGAAACAGACTGAGAGGGCCAACGGAATTGTGTGTCGACTGTCTTTTAGTACAACATGAGGATGGGGGTTTGTTACATTTCAACAAGAAAATCAGGTTAAGTCTCAAGGTTGGGTTGAATTTGGGAGATGTGGCTTCCCAGGTTGGAAATGGGTCCTTGGTGAAGCTCAACTTGCTGAATCAGACTGAGTGGGGCATCAAGATGGCTTCCATACTGACATTTGGTGCACTCTGTGGACGGCAGTATGTTTCAGTCCAAAAAGGAAATGAGGGTTGAGACTCAAATTAGGGTTAGGGTTGGGGAGACTTGGCTTCCCAGGATGTAACCAGGGTTTTGGCGAAGTCTAGATTGGTAAAACAGACGGAGTAGGCCAACCGGTGTATAACATACTGCCAGTTAGTACACCATGTGGAGAGGGAAATGTTTCATTCCAAAGAGAAAATTAGGGTTCAGACCTAAGTTAGGGTTAGCTGTCAGGAGACATGGCTTTCCAGAATGGAAACAGGGTGTTGCTGAAGCCAAGCATGGTGAAACAGACTGAGAGGGCAAAAGGAATTGTGTGCCTACTGTCTTTTAGTAGAACATGAGGATGGGAGGTTGTTACATTTGCACAAGAAAATCAGGTTAAGTCTCAAGTTTGGTTTGGGTTGGGGAGATGTGGCTTCCCTGGTTGGAATCGGGTCCTTGGTGAAGCCCAGCTTGCTGAATCAGACTGAGTGGGACATCAAGATGTCTTCCATACTGACATTTGGTACACTCTGTGGACGGAGGTATGTTTCAGTCCCAAAAGGAAATGAGGCCTGAGACTCAAATTAGGGTTAGGGCTGGGGAGACTTGGCTTCCCAGGATGTAACCAGGGTTTTGGCGAAGCCTAGATTGGTAAAACAGACTGAGTAGGCCATCCGGAGTATAACATACTGCCAGTTAGTACACCATGTGGACAGGGAAATGTTTCAGTCGAAAGAAAAAATTAGGGTGAAGACCCAAGTTAGGGTTAGCGGTCAGGAGACATGGCTTCCCAGAATGGAAACAGGGTGATGCTGAAGCCAAACATGGTGAAACAGACTGAGAGGGCCAAAGGAATTGTGTGCCTACTGTCTTTTAGTAGAACATGAGGATGGGGGGGTTGTTACATTTGCACAAGAAAATCAGGTTAAGTCTCAAGTTAGGGTTAGAGTTGGGGAGATGTGGCTTCCCAGGTTGGAAACGGGTCCTTGGTGAAGCCTAACTTGCTGAATCAGACTGAGTGGGGCATCAAGATGTCTTCCATACTTACATTTGTTCCCCTATGTGGATGGCAGTATGTTTCAGTCCAAAAACGAAATGCGGGTTGATACTCAAATTAGGGTTAGGGTTGGGGAGACTTGGCTTCCCAGGATGTAACCAGGGTTTTGGCGAAGCCTAGATTGGTAAAACAGACTGAGTAGGCCATCCGGAGTATAACATACTGCCAGTTAGTACACCATGTGGACAGGGAAATGTTTCAGTCCAAAGAGAAAATTAGGGTTCAGACCCAAGTTAGGGTTAGCTGTCAGGAGACATGGCTTCCCAGAATGGAAACAGGGTGTTGCTGAAGCCAAGCATGGTGAAACAGACTGAGAGGGCCAAAGGAATTGTGTGCCTACTGTCTTTTAGTACAACAAGAGGATTTGGGTTGTTACATTTCAACAAGAAAATCAGGTTAAGTCTCAAGTTTGGGTTGGGTTGGGGAGATGTGGCTTCCCTGGTTGGAATCGGGTCCTTGGTGAAGCCCAGCTTGCTGAATCAGACTGAGTGGGACATCAAGATGTCTTCCATACTGACATTTGGTACACTCTGTGGACGGAGGTATGTTTCAGTCGCAAAAGGAAATGAGGCCTGAGACTCAAAGTAGGGTTAGGGTTGGGGAGACTTGGCTTCCCAGGATGTAACCAGGGTTTTGGTGAAGCCTAGATTGGTAAAACAGACTGAGTAGGCATTCAGGAGTATAACATACTGCCAGTTAGTACACCATGTGGACAGGGAAATGTTTCATTCCAAAGAGAAAATTAGGGTTAAGACCCAAGTGAGGGTTATCGGTCAGGAGACATGGCTTCCCAGAATGGAAACAGGGTGTTGCTGAAGCCAAACATGGTGAAACAGACTGAGAGGGCCAAAGGAATTGTGTGCCTACTGTCTTTTAGTAGAACATGAGGATGGGGGGTTGTTACAGTTCAACAAGAAAATCAGGTTAAGTCTCAAGTTAGGGTTAGGGTTGGGGAGATGTGGCTTCCCAGGTTGGAAACGGGTCCTTGGTGAAGCTTAACTTGCTGAATCAGACTGAGTGGGGCATCAAGATGGCTTCCATACTGACATTTGGTCCCCTATGTGGACGGAGGTATGTTTCAGTCCAAAAACGAAAATTAGGGTTAAGACCCAAGTTAGGGTTATCGGTCAGGAGTCATGGCTTCCCAGAATGGAAACAGGGTGTTGCTGAAGCCAAGCATGGTGAAACAGACTGAGAGGGCCAACGGAATTGTGTGTCGACTGTCTTTTAGTACAACATGAGGATGGGGGTTTGTTACATTTCAACAAGAAAATCAGGTTAAGTCTCAAGGTTGGGTTGAATTTGGGAGATGTGGCTTCCCAGGTTGGAAATGGGTCCTTGGTGAAGCTCAACTTGCTGAATCAGACTGAGTGGGGCATCAAGATGGCTTCCATACTGACATTTGGTGCACTCTGTGGACGGCAGTATGTTTCAGTCCAAAAAGGAAATGAGGGTTGAGACTCAAATTAGGGTTAGGGTTGGGGAGACTTGGCTTCCCAGGATGTAACCAGGGTTTTGGCGAAGTCTAGATTGGTAAAACAGACGGAGTAGGCCAACCGGTGTATAACATACTGCCAGTTAGTACACCATGTGGAGAGGGAAATGTTTCATTCCAAAGAGAAAATTAGGGTTAAGACCCAAGTTAGGGTTAGCTGTCAGGAGACATGGCTTTCCAGAATGGAAACAGGGTGTTGCTGAAGCCAAGCATGGTGAAACAGACTGAGAGGGCAAAAGGAATTGTGTGCCTACTGTCTTTTAGTAGAACATGAGGATGGGAGGTTGTTACATTTGCACAAGAAAATCAGGTTAAGTCTCAAGTTTGGTTTGGGTTGGGGAGATGTGGCTTCCCTGGTTGGAATCGGGTCCTTGGTGAAGCCCAGCTTGCTGAATCAGACTGAGTGGGACATCAAGATGTCTTCCATACTGACATTTGGTACACTCTGTGGACGGAGGTATGTTTCAGTCCCAAAAGGAAATGAGGCCTGAGACTCAAATTAGGGTTAGGGCTGGGGAGACTTGGCTTCCCAGGATGTAACCAGGGTTTTGGCGAAGCCTAGATTGGTAAAACAGACTGAGTAGGCCATCCGGAGTATAACATACTGCCAGTTAGTACACCATGTGGACAGGGAAATGTTTCAGTCGAAAGAAAAAATTAGGGTGAAGACCCAAGTTAGGGTTAGCGGTCAGGAGACATGGCTTCCCAGAATGGAAACAGGGTGTTGCTGAAGCCAAACATGGTGAAACAGACTGAGAGGGCCAAAGGAATTGTGTGCCTACTGTCTTTTAGTAGAACATGAGGATGGGGGGGTTGTTACATTTGCACAAGAAAATCAGGTTAAGTCTCAAGTTAGGGTTAGAGTTGGGGAGATGTGGCTTCCCAGGTTGGAAACGGGTCCTTGGTGAAGCCTAACTTGCTGAATCAGACTGAGTGGGGCATCAAGATGTCTTCCATACTTACATTTGTTCCCCTATGTGGATGGCAGTATGTTTCAGTCCAAAAACGAAATGCGGGTTGATACTCAAATTAGGGTTAGGGTTGGGGAGACTTGGCTTCCCAGGATGTAACCAGGGTTTTGGCGAAGCCTAGATTGGTAAAACAGACTGAGTAGGCCATCCGGAGTATAACATACTGCCAGTTAGTACACCATGTGGACAGGGAAATGTTTCAGTCCAAAGAGAAAATTAGGGTTAAGACCCAAGTTAGGGTTAGCTGTCAGGAGACATGGCTTCCCAGAATGGAAACAGGGTGTTGCTGAAGCCAAGCATGGTGAAACAGACTGAGAGGGCCAAAGGAATTGTGTGCCTACTGTCTTTTAGTACAACAAGAGGATGTGGGTTGTTACATTTCAACAAGAAAATCAGGTTAAGTCTCAAGTTTGGGTTGGGTTGGGGAGATGTGGCTTCCCAGGTTGGAAATGGGTCCTTGGTGAAGCTCAACTTGCTGAATCAGACTGAGTGGGGCATCAAGATGGCTTCCATACTGACATTTGGTGCACTCTGTGGACGGCAGTATGTTTCAGTCCAAAAAGGAAATGAGGGTTGAGACTCAAATTAGGGTTAGGGTTGGGGAGACTTGGCTTCCCAGGATGTAACCAGGGTTTTGGCGAAGTCTAGATTGGTAAAACAGACGGAGTAGGCCAACCGGAGTATAACATACTGCCAGTTAGTACACCATGTGGAGAGGGAAATGTTTCATTCCAAAGAGAAAATTAGGGTTAAGACCCAAGTTAGGGTTAGCAGTCAGGAGACATGGCTTTCCAGAATGGAAACAGGGTGTTGCTGAAGCCAAGCATGGTGAAACAGACTGAGAGGGCAAAAGGAATTGTGTGCCTACTGTCTTTTAGTACAACATGAGGATGGGGGGTTGTTACATTTGCACAAGAAAATCAGGTTAAGTCTCAAGTTAGGTTTAGGGTTGGGGAGATGTGGCTTCCCAGTTTGGAAACGGGTCCTTGGTGAAGCCTAGCTTGTTGAATCAGACTGAGTGGGACATCAAGATGTCTTCCATACTTACATTTGGTACACTCTGTGGACGGCAGTATGTTTCAGTCCAAAAAGGAAATGAGGGTTGAGACTCAAATTAGGGTTACGCTGGGGAGACTTGGCTTCCCAGGATGTAACCAGGGTTTTGGCGAAGCCTAGATTGGTAAAACAGACTGAGTAGGCCATCCGGAGTATAACATACTGCCAGTTAGTACACCATGTGGACAGGGAAATGTTTCAGTCCAAAGAGAAAATTAGGGTTCAGACCCAAGTTAGGGTTAGCTGTCAGGAGACATGGCTTCCCAGAATGGAAACAGGGTGTTGCTGAAGCCAAGCATGGTGAAACAGACTGAGAGGGCCAAAGGAATTGTGTGCCTACTGTCTTTTAGTAGAACATGAGGATGGGAGGTTGTTACATTTGCACAAGAATATCAGGTTAAGTCTCAAGTTAGGGTTAGGGTTGGGGAGATGTGGCTTCCCAGGTTGGAAACGGGTCCTTGGTGAAGCTTAACTTCCTGTATCAGACTGAGTGGGCCATCAAGATGTCTTCCATACTTACATTTGGCACACTCTGTGGACCGCAGTATGTTTCAGTCCAAAAAGGAAATAGGGTTGAGACTCAAATTAGGGTTAGGGTTGGGGAGACTTGGCTTCCCAGGATGTAACCAGGGTTTTGGTGAAGCCTAGATTGGTAAAACAGACTGTGTAGGCATTCAGGAGTATAACATACTGCCAGTTAGTACACCATGTGGACAGGGAAATGTTTCAGTCCAAAGACAAAATTAGGGTTAAGACCCAAGTTAGGGTTAGCTGTCAGGAGACATGGCTTCCCGGAATGGAAACAGGGTGTTGCTGAAGCCAAGCATGGTGAAACAGACTGAGAGGGCCAACGGAATTGTGTGCCTACTGTCTTTTAGTACAACATGAGGATGGGGGTTTGTTACATTTCAACAAGAAAATCAGGTTAAGTCTCAAGTTAGGGTTGGGTTGGGGAGATGTGGCTTCCCAGGTTGGAAACGGGTCCTTGGTGAAGCTTAACTTGCTGAATCAGACTGAGTGGGGTATCAAGGTGTCTTCCATACTTACATTTGGTACACTCTGTGGACCGCAGTATGTTTCAGTCGCAAAAGGAAAAGAGGCCTGAGACTCAAAGTAGGGTTAGGGTTGGGGAGACTAGGCTTCCCAGGATGTAACCAGGGTTTTGGCGAAGCCTAGATTGGTAAAACAGACTGAGTAGGCCTTCCGGAGTATAACATACTGCCAGTTAGTACACCATGTGGACAGGGAAATGTTTCAGTCCAAAGAAAAAATTAGGGTTAAGAAAAATTTAGGGTTATCGGTCAGGAGACATGCCTTCCCAGAATGGAAACAGGGTGTTGCTGAAGCCAAGCATGGTGAAACAGACTGAGAGGGCAAACGGAATTGTGTGCCTACTGTCTTTTAGTACAACATGAGGATGGGGGGTTGTTACATTTGCACAAGAAAATCAGGTTAAGTCTCAAGTTAGGGTTAGGGTTGGGGAGATGTGGCTTCCCAGGTTGGAAATGGGTCCTTGGTGAAGCTCAACTTGCTGAATCAGACTGAGTGGGGCATCAAGATGGCTTCCATACTGACATTTGGTACACTCTGTGGACGGCAGTATGTTTCAGTCCAAAAACGAAAATTAGGGTTAAGACCCAAGTTAGGGTTATCGGTCAGGAGTCATGGCTTCCCAGAATGGAAACAGGGTGTTGCTGAAGCCAAGCATGGTGAAACAGACTGAGAGGGCCAACGGAATTGTGTGTCGACTGTCTTTTAGTACAACATGAGGATGGGGGTTTGTTACATTTCAACAAGAAAATCAGGTTAAGTCTCAAGGTTGGGTTGAATTTGGGAGATGTGGCTTCCCAGGTTGGAAATGGGTCCTTGGTGAAGCTCAACTTGCTGAATCAGACTGAGTGGGGCATCAAGATGGCTTCCATACTGACATTTGGTGCACTCTGTGGACGGCAGTATGTTTCAGTCCAAAAAGGAAATGAGGGTTGAGACTCAAATTAGGGTTAGGGTTGGGGAGACTTGGCTTCCCAGGATGTAACCAGGGTTTTGGCGAAGTCTAGATTGGTAAAACAGACGGAGTAGGCCAACCGGTGTATAACATACTGCCAGTTAGTACACCATGTGGACAGGGAAATGTTTCATTCCAAAGAGAAAATTAGGGTTAAGACCCAAGTTAGGGTTAGCTGTCAGGAGACATGGCTTTCCAGAATGGAAACAGGGTGTTGCTGAAGCCAAGCATGGTGAAACAGACTGAGAGGGCCAAAGGAATTGTGTGCCTACTGTCTTTTAGTACAACAAGAGGATGTGGGTTGTTACATTTCAACAAGAAAATCAGGTTAAGTCTCAAGTTTGGGTTGGGTTGGGGAGATGTGGCTTCCCAGGTTGGAAATGGGTCCTTGGTGAAGCTCAACTTGCTGAATCAGACTGAGTGGGGCATCAAGATGGCTTCCATACTGACATTTGGTGCACTCTGTGGACGGCAGTATGTTTCAGTCCAAAAAGGAAATGAGGGTTGAGACTCAAATTAGGGTTAGGGTTGGGGAGACTTGGCTTCCCAGGATGTAACCAGGGTTTTGGCGAAGTCTAGATTGGTAAAACAGACGGAGTAGGCCAACCGGAGTATAACATACTGCCAGTTAGTACACCATGTGGAGAGGGAAATGTTTCATTCCAAAGAGAAAATTAGGGTTAAGACCCAAGTTAGGGTTAGCAGTCAGGAGACATGGCTTTCCAGAATGGAAACAGGGTGTTGCTGAAGCCAAGCATGGTGAAACAGACTGAGAGGGCAAAAGGAATTGTGTGCCTACTGTCTTTTAGTACAACATGAGGATGGGGGGTTGTTACATTTGCACAAGAAAATCAGGTTAAGTCTCAAGTTAGGTTTAGGGTTGGGGAGATGTGGCTTCCCAGGTTGGAAACGGGTCCTTGGTGAAGCCTAGCTTGTTGAATCAGACTGAGTGGGACATCAAGATGTCTTCCATACTTACATTTGGTACACTCTGTGGACGGCAGTATGTTTCAGTCCAAAAAGGAAATGAGGGTTGAGACTCAAATTAGGGTTACGCTGGGGAGACTTGGCTTCCCAGGATGTAACCAGGGTTTTGGCGAAGCCTAGATTGGTAAAACAGACTGAGTAGGCCATCCGGAGTATAACATACTGCCAGTTAGTACACCATGTGGACAGGGAAATGTTTCAGTCCAAAGAGAAAATTAGGGTTCAGACCCAAGTTAGGGTTAGCTGTCAGGAGACATGGCTTCCCAGAATGGAAACAGGGTGTTGCTGAAGCCAAGCATGGTGAAACAGACTGAGAGGGCCAAAGGAATTGTGTGCCTACTGTCTTTTAGTAGAACATGAGGATGGGAGGTTGTTACATTTGCACAAGAATATCAGGTTAAGTCTCAAGTTAGGGTTAGGGTTGGGGAGATGTGGCTTCCCAGGTTGGAAACGGGTCCTTGGTGAAGCTTAACTTCCTGTATCAGACTGAGTGGGCCATCAAGATGTCTTCCATACTTACATTTGGCACACTCTGTGGACCGCAGTATGTTTCAGTCCAAAAAGGAAATAGGGTTGAGACTCAAATTAGGGTTAGGGTTGGGGAGACTTGGCTTCCCAGGATGTAACCAGGGTTTTGGTGAAGCCTAGATTGGTAAAACAGACTGTGTAGGCATTCAGGAGTATAACATACTGCCAGTTAGTACACCATGTGGACAGGGAAATGTTTCAGTCCAAAGACAAAATTAGGGTTAAGACCCAAGTTAGGGTTAGCTGTCAGGAGACATGGCTTCCCGGAATGGAAACAGGGTGTTGCTGAAGCCAAGCATGGTGAAACAGACTGAGAGGGCCAACGGAATTGTGTGCCTACTGTCTTTTAGTACAACATGAGGATGGGGGTTTGTTACATTTCAACAAGAAAATCAGGTTAAGTCTCAAGTTAGGGTTGGGTTGGGGAGATGTGGCTTCCCAGGTTGGAAACGGGTCCTTGGTGAAGCTTAACTTGCTGAATCAGACTGAGTGGGGTATCAAGGTGTCTTCCATACTTACATTTGGTACACTCTGTGGACCGCAGTATGTTTCAGTCGCAAAAGGAAATGAGGCCTGAGACTCAAAGTAGGGTTAGGGTTGGGGAGACTAGGCTTCCCAGGATGTAACCAGGGTTTTGGCGAAGCCTAGATTGGTAAAACAGACTGAGTAGGCCTTCCGGAGTATAACATACTGCCAGTTAGTACACCATGTGGACAGGGAAATGTTTCAGTCCAAAGAAAAAATTAGGGTTAAGAAAAATTTAGGGTTATCGGTCAGGAGACATGCCTTCCCAGAATGGAAACAGGGTGTTGCTGAAGCCAAGCATGGTGAAACAGACTGAGAGGGCAAACGGAATTGTGTGCCTACTGTCTTTTAGTACAACATGAGGATGGGGGGTTGTTACATTTGCACAAGAAAATCAGGTTAAGTCTCAAGTTAGGGTTAGGGTTGGGGAGATGTGGCTTCCCAGGTTGGAAATGGGTCCTTGGTGAAGCTCAACTTGCTGAATCAGACTGAGTGGGGCATCAAGATGGCTTCCATACTGACATTTGGTACACTCTGTGGACGGCAGTATGTTTCAGTCCAAAAACGAAAATTAGGGTTAAGACCCAAGTTAGGGTTATCGGTCAGGAGTCATGGCTTCCCAGAATGGAAACAGGGTGTTGCTGAAGCCAAGCATGGTGAAACAGACTGAGAGGGCCAACGGAATTGTGTGTCGACTGTCTTTTAGTACAACATGAGGATGGGGGTTTGTTACATTTCAACAAGAAAATCAGGTTAAGTCTCAAGGTTGGGTTGAATTTGGGAGATGTGGCTTCCCAGGTTGGAAATGGGTCCTTGGTGAAGCTCAACTTGCTGAATCAGACTGAGTGGGGCATCAAGATGGCTTCCATACTGACATTTGGTGCACTCTGTGGACGGCAGTATGTTTCAGTCCAAAAAGGAAATGAGGGTTGAGACTCAAATTAGGGTTAGGGTTGGGGAGACTTGGCTTCCCAGGATGTAACCAGGGTTTTGGCGAAGTCTAGATTGGTAAAACAGACGGAGTAGGCCAACCGGTGTATAACATACTGCCAGTTAGTACACCATGTGGAGAGGGAAATGTTTCATTCCAAAGAGAAAATTAGGGTTAAGACCTAAGTTAGGGTTAGCTGTCAGGAGACATGGCTTTCCAGAATGGAAACAGGGTGTTGCTGAAGCCAAGCATGGTGAAACAGACTGAGAGGGCAAAAGGAATTGTGTGCCTACTGTCTTTTAGTAGAACATGAGGATGGGAGGTTGTTACATTTGCACAAGAAAATCAGGTTAAGTCTCAAGTTTGGTTTGGGTTGGGGAGATGTGGCTTCCCTGGTTGGAATCGGGTCCTTGGTGAAGCCCAGCTTGCTGAATCAGACTGAGTGGGACATCAAGATGTCTTCCATACTGACATTTGGTACACTCTGTGGACGGAGGTATGTTTCAGTCCCAAAAGGAAATGAGGCCTGAGACTCAAATTAGGGTTAGGGCTGGGGAGACTTGGCTTCCCAGGATGTAACCAGGGTTTTGGCGAAGCCTAGATTGGTAAAACAGACTGAGTAGGCCATCCGGAGTATAACATACTGCCAGTTAGTACACCATGTGGACAGGGAAATGTTTCAGTCGAAAGAAAAAATTAGGGTGAAGACCCAAGTCAGGGTTAGCGGTCAGGAGACATGGCTTCCCAGAATGGAAACAGGGTGTTGCTGAAGCCAAACATGGTGAAACAGACTGAGAGGGCCAAAGGAATTGTGTGCCTACTGTCTTTTAGTAGAACATGAGGATGGGGGGGTTGTTACATTTGCACAAGAAAATCAGGTTAAGTCTCAAGTTAGGGTTAGAGTTGGGGAGATGTGGCTTCCCAGGTTGGAAACGGGTCCTTGGTGAAGCCTAACTTGCTGAATCAGACTGAGTGGGGCATCAAGATGTCTTCCATACTTACATTTGTTCCCCTATGTGGATGGCAGTATGTTTCAGTCCAAAAACGAAATGCGGGTTGATACTCAAATTAGGGTTAGGGTTGGGGAGACTTGGCTTCCCAGGATGTAACCAGGGTTTTGGCGAAGCCTAGATTGGTAAAACAGACTGAGTAGGCCATCCGGAGTATAACATACTGCCAGTTAGTACACCATGTGGACAGGGAAATGTTTCAGTCCAAAGAGAAAATTAGGGTTAAGACCCAAGTTAGGGTTAGCTGTCAGGAGACATGGCTTCCCAGAATGGAAACAGGGTGTTGCTGAAGCCAAGCATGGTGAAACAGACTGAGAGGGCCAAAGGAATTGTGTGCCTACTGTCTTTTAGTAAAACAAGAGGATTTGGGTTGTTACATTTCAACAAGAAAATCAGGTTAAGTCTCAAGTTTGGGTTGGGTTGGGGAGATGTGGCTTCCCTGGTTGGAATCGGGTCCTTGGTGAAGCCCAGCTTGCTGAATCAGACTGAGTGGGACATCAAGATGTCTTCCATACTGACATTTGGTACACTCTGTGGACGGAGGTATGTTTCAGTCGCAAAAGGAAATGAGGCCTGAGACTCAAAGTAGGGTTAGGGTTGGGGAGACTTGGCTTCCCAGGATGTAACCAGGGTTTTGGTGAAGCCTAGATTGGTAAAACAGACTGAGTAGGCATTCAGGAGTATAACATACTGCCAGTTAGTACACCATGTGGACAGGGAAATGTTTCATTCCAAAGAGAAAATTAGGGTTAAGACCCAAGTGAGGGTTATCGGTCAGGAGACATGGCTTCCCAGAATGGAAACAGGGTGTTGCTGAAGCCAAACATGGTGAAACAGACTGAGAGGGCCAAAGGAATTGTGTGCCTACTGTCTTTTAGTAGAACATGAGGATGGGGGGTTGTTACAGTTCAACAAGAAAATCAGGTTAAGTCTCAAGTTAGGGTTAGGGTTGGGGAGATGTGGCTTCCCAGGTTGGAAACGGGTCCTTGGTGAAGCTTAACTTGCTGAATCAGACTGAGTGGGGCATCAAGATGGCTTCCATACTGACATTTGGTCCCCTATGTGGACGGCAGTATGTTTCAGTCCAAAAACGAAAATTAGGGTTAAGACCCAAGTTAGGGTTATCGGTCAGGAGTCATGGCTTCCCAGAATGGAAACAGGGTGTTGCTGAAGCCAAGCATGGTGAAACAGACTGAGAGGGCCAACGGAATTGTGTGTCGACTGTCTTTTAGTACAACATGAGGATGGGGGTTTGTTACATTTCAACAAGAAAATCAGGTTAAGTCTCAAGGTTGGGTTGGATTGGGGAGATGTGGCTTCCCAGGTTGGAAATGGGTCCTTGGTGAAGCTCAACTTGCTGAATCAGACTGAGTGGGGCATCAAGATGGCTTCCATACTGACATTTGGTGCACTCTGTGGACGGCAGTATGTTTCAGTCCAAAAAGGAAATGAGGGTTGAGACTCAAATTAGGGTTAGGGTTCGCGAGACTTGTCTTCCCAGGATGTAACCAGGGTTTTGGCGAAGTCTAGATTGGTAAAACAGACGGAGTAGGCCAACCGGAGTATAACATACTTCCAGTTAGTACACCATGTGGAGAGGGAAATGTTTCATTCCAAAGAGAAAATTAGGGTTAAGACCCAAGTTAGGGTTAGCAGTCAGGAGACATGGCTTTCCAGAATGGAAACAGGGTGTTACTGAAGCCAAGCATGGTGAAACAGACTGAGAGGGCAAAAGGAATTGTGTGCCTACTGTCTTTTAGTAGAACATGAGGATGGGAGGTTGTTACATTTGCACAAGAAAATCAGGTTAAGTCTCAAGTTTGGTTTGGGTTGGGGAGATGTGGCTTCCCTGGTTGGAATCGGGTCCTTGGTGAAGCCCAGCTTGCTGAATCAGACTGAGTGGGACATCAAGATGTCTTCCATACTGACATTTGGTACACTCTGTGGACGGAGGTATGTTTCAGTCCCAAAAGGAAATGAGGCCTGAGACTCAAATTAGGGTTAGGGCTGGGGAGACTTGGCTTCCCAGGATGTAACCAGGGTTTTGGCGAAGCCTAGATTGGTAAAACAGACTGAGTAGGCCATCCGGAGTATAACATACTGCCAGTTAGTACACCATGTGGACAGGGAAATGTTTCAGTCGAAAGAAAAAATTAGGGTGAAGACCCAAGTTAGGGTTAGCGGTCAGGAGACATGGCTTCCCAGAATGGAAACAGGGTGTTGCTGAAGCCAAACATGGTGAAACAGACTGAGAGGGCCAAAGGAATTGTGTGCCTACTGTCTTTTAGTAGAACATGAGGATGGGGGGGTTGTTACATTTGCACAAGAAAATCAGGTTAAGTCTCAAGTTAGGGTTAGAGTTGGGGAGATGTGGCTTCCCAGGTTGGAAACGGGTCCTTGGTGAAGCCTAACTTGCTGAATCAGACTGAGTGGGGCATCAAGATGTCTTCCATACTTACATTTGTTCCCCTATGTGGATGGCAGTATGTTTCAGTCCAAAAACGAAATGCGGGTTGATACTCAAATTAGGGTTAGGGTTGGGGAGACTTGGCTTCCCAGGATGTAACCAGGGTTTTGGCGAAGCCTAGATTGGTAAAACAGACTGAGTAGGCCATCCGGAGTATAACATACTGCCAGTTAGTACACCATGTGGACAGGGAAATGTTTCAGTCCAAAGAGAAAATTAGGGTTAAGACCCAAGTTAGGGTTAGCTGTCAGGAGACATGGCTTCCCAGAATGGAAACAGGGTGTTGCTGAAGCCAAGCATGGTGAAACAGACTGAGAGGGCCAAAGGAATTGTGTGCCTACTGTCTTTTAGTACAACAAGAGGATGTGGGTTGTTACATTTCAACAAGAAAATCAGGTTAAGTCTCAAGTTTGGGTTGGGTTGGGGAGATGTGGCTTCCCTGGTTGGAATCGGGTCCTTGGTGAAGCCCAGCTTGCTGAATCAGACTGAGTGGGACATCAAGATGTCTTCCATACTGACATTTGGTACACTCTGTGGACGGAGGTATGTTTCAGTCGCAAAAGGAAATGAGGCCTGAGACTCAAAGTAGGGTTAGGGTTGGGGAGACTTGGCTTCCCAGGATGTAACCAGGGTTTTGGTGAAGCCTAGATTGGTAAAACAGACTGAGTAGGCATTCAGGAGTATAACATACTGCCAATTAGTACACCATGTGGACAGGGAAATGTTTCATTCCAAAGAGAAAATTAGGGTTAAGACCCAAGCGAGGGTTATCGGTCAGGAGACATGGCTTCCCAGAATGGAAACAGGGTGTTGCTGAAGCCAAACATGGTGAAACAGACTGAGAGGGCCAAAGGTATTGTGTGCCTACTGTCTTTTAGTAGAACATGAGGATGGGGGGTTGTTACAGTTCAACAAGAAAATCAGGTTAAGTCTCAAGTTAGGGTTAGGGTTGGGGAGATGTGGCTTCCCAGGTTGGAAACGGGTCCTTGGTGAAGCTTAACTTGCTGAATCAGACTGAGTGGGGCATCAAGATGGCTTCCATACTGACATTTGGTACACTCTGTGGACGGCAGTATGTTTCAGTCCAAAAACGAAAATTAGGGTTAAGACCCAAGTTAGGGTTATCGGTCAGGAGTCATGGCTTCCCAGAATGGAAACAGGGTGTTGCTGAAGCCAAGCATGGTGAAACAGACTGAGGGGGCCAACGGAATTGTGTGTCGACTGTCTTTTAGTACAACATGAGGATGGGGGTTTGTTACATTTCAACAAGAAAATCAGGTTAAGTCTCAAGGTTGGGTTGAATTTGGGAGATGTGGCTTCCCAGGTTGGAAATGGGTCCTTGGTGAAGCTCAACTTGCTGAATCAGACTGAGTGGGGCATCAAGATGGCTTCCATACTGACATTTGGTGCACTCTGTGGACGGCAGTATGTTTCAGTCCAAAAAGGAAATGAGGGTTGAGACTCAAATTAGGGTTAGGGTTGGGGAGACTTGGCTTCCCAGGATGTAACCAGGGTTTTGGCGAAGTCTAGATTGGTAAAACAGACGGAGTAGGCCAACCGGTGTATAACATACTGCCAGTTAGTACACCATGTGGAGAGGGAAATGTTTCATTCCAAAGAGAAAATTAGGGTTAAGACCCAAGTTAGGGTTAGCTGTCAGGAGACATGGCTTTCCAGAATGGAAACAGGGTGTTGCTGAAGCCAAGCATGGTGAAACAGACTGAGAGGGCAAAAGGAATTGTGTGCCTACTGTCTTTTAGTAGAACATGAGGATGGGAGGTTGTTACATTTGCACAAGAAAATCAGGTTAAGTCTCAAGTTTGGTTTGGGTTGGGGAGATGTGGCTTCCCTGGTTGGAATCGGGTCCTTGGTGAAGCCCAGCTTGCTGAATCAGACTGAGTGGGACATCAAGATGTCTTCCATACTGACATTTGGTACACTCTGTGGACGGAGGTATGTTTCAGTCCCAAAAGGAAATGAGGCCTGAGACTCAAATTAGGGTTAGGGCTGGGGAGACTTGGCTTCCCAGGATGTAACCAGGGTTTTGGCGAAGCCTAGATTGGTAAAACAGACTGAGTAGGCCATCCGGAGTATAACATACTGCCAGTTAGTACACCATGTGGACAGGGAAATGTTTCAGTCGAAAGAAAAAATTAGGGTGAAGACCCAAGTTAGGGTTAGCGGTCAGGAGACATGGCTTCCCAGAATGGAAACAGGGTGTTGCTGAAGCCAAACATGGTGAAACAGACTGAGAGGGCCAAAGGAATTGTGTGCCTACTGTCTTTTAGTAGAACATGAGGATGGGGGGGTTGTTACATTTGCACAAGAAAATCAGGTTAAGTCTCAAGTTAGGGTTAGAGTTGGGGAGATGTGGCTTCCCAGGTTGGAAACGGGTCCTTGGTGAAGCCTAACTTGCTGAATCAGACTGAGTGGGGCATCAAGATGTCTTCCATACTTACATTTGTTCCCCTATGTGGATGGCAGTATGTTTCAGTCCAAAAACGAAATGCGGGTTGATACTCAAATTAGGGTTAGGGTTGGGGAGACTTGGCTTCCCAGGATGTAACCAGGGTTTTGGCGAAGCCTAGATTGGTAAAACAGACTGAGTAGGCCATCCGGAGTATAACATACTGCCAGTTAGTACACCATGTGGACAGGGAAATGTTTCAGTCCAAAGAGAAAATTAGGGTTAAGACCCAAGTTAGGGTTAGCTGTCAGGAGACATGGCTTCCCAGAATGGAAACAGGGTGTTGCTGAAGCCAAGCATGGTGAAACAGACTGAGAGGGCCAAAGGAATTGTGTGCCTACTGTCTTTTAGTACAACAAGAGGATGTGGGTTGTTACATTTCAACAAGAAAATCAGGTTAAGTCTCAAGTTTGGGTTGGGTTGGGGAGATGTGGCTTCCCTGGTTGGAATCGGGTCCTTGGTGAAGCCCAGCTTGCTGAATCAGACTGAGTGGGACATCAAGATGTCTTCCATACTGACATTTGGTACACTCTGTGGACGGAGGTATGTTTCAGTCGCAAAAGGAAATGAGGCCTGAGACTCAAAGTAGGGTTAGGGTTGGGGAGACTTGGCTTCCCAGGATGTAACCAGGGTTTTGGTGAAGCCTAGATTGGTAAAACAGACTGAGTAGGCATTCAGGAGTATAACATACTGCCAGTTAGTACACCATGTGGACAGGGAAATGTTTCATTCCAAAGAGAAAATTAGGGTTAAGACCCAAGTGAGGGTTATCGGTCAGGAGACATGGCTTCCCAGAATGGAAACAGGGTGTTGCTGAAGCCAAACATGGTGAAACAGACTGAGAGGGCCAAAGGAATTGTGTGCCTACTGTCTTTTAGTAGAACATGAGGATGGGGGGTTGTTACAGTTCAACAAGAAAATCAGGTTAAGTCTCAAGTTAGGGTTAGGGTTGGGGAGATGTGGCTTCCCAGGTTGGAAACGGGTCCTTGGTGAAGCTTAACTTGCTGAATCAGACTGAGTGGGGCATCAAGATGGCTTCCATACTGACATTTGGTCCCCTATGTGGACGGCAGTATGTTTCAGTCCAAAAACGAAAATTAGGGTTAAGACCCAAGTTAGGGTTATCGGTCAGGAGTCATGGCTTCCCAGAATGGAAACAGGGTGTTGCTGAAGCCAAGCATGGTGAAACAGACTGAGAGGGCCAACGGAATTGTGTGTCGACTGTCTTTTAGTACAACATGAGGATGGGGGTTTGTTACATTTCAACAAGAAAATCAGGTTAAGTCTCAAGGTTGGGTTGGATTGGGGAGATGTGGCTTCCCAGGTTGGAAATGGGTCCTTGGTGAAGCTCAACTTGCTGAATCAGACTGAGTGGGGCATCAAGATGGCTTCCATACTGACATTTGGTGCACTCTGTGGACGGCAGTATGTTTCAGTCCAAAAAGGAAATGAGGGTTGAGACTCAAATTAGGGTTAGGGTTCGGGAGACTTGTCTTCCCAGGATGTAACCAGGGTTTTGGCGAAGTCTAGATTGGTAAAACAGACGGAGTAGGCCAACCGGAGTATAACATACTGCCAGTTAGTACACCATGAGGAGAGGGAAATGTTTCATTCCAAAGAGAAAATTAGGGTTAAGACCCAAGTTAGGGTTAGCAGTCAGGAGACATGGCTTTCCAGAATGGAAACAGGGTGTTGCTGAAGCCAAGCATGGTGAAACAGACTGAGAGGGCAAAAGGAATTGTGTGCCTACTGTCTTTTAGTAGAACATGAGGATGGGGGGTTGTTACATTTGCACAAGAAAATCAGGTTAAGTCTCAAGTTAGGGTTAGGGTTGGGGAGATGTGGCTTCCCAGGTTGGAAACGGGTCCTTGTTGAAGCCTAGCTTGCTGAATCAGACTGAGTGGGACATCAAGATGTCTTCCATACTTACATTTGGTACACTCTGTGGACGGCAGTATGTTTCAGTCCAAAAAGGAAATGAGGGTTGAGACTCAAATTAGGGTTAGGGCTGGGGAGACTTGGCTTCCCAGGATGTAACCAGGGTTTTGGCGAAGCCTAGATTGGTAAAACAGACTGAGTAGGCCATCCGGAGTATAACATACTGCCAGTTAGTACACCATGTGGACAGGGAAATGTTTCATTCCAAAGAGAAAATTAGGGTTCAGACCCAAGTTAGGGTTAGCTGTCAGGAGACATGGCTTTCCAGAATGGAAACAGGGTGTTGCTGAAGCCAAGCATGGTGAAACAGACTGAGAGGGCAAAAGGAATTGTGTGCCTACTGTCTTTTAGTAGAACATGAGGATGGGGGGTTGTTACATTTGCACAAGAAAATCAGGTTAAGTCTCAAGTTAGGGTTAGGGTTGGGGAGATGTTGCTTCCCAGGTTGGAAACGGGTCCTTGGTGAAGCTTGACTTGCTGAATCAGACTGAGTGGGCCATCAAGATGGCTTCCATACTGACATTTGGTACACTCTGTGGACGGCAGTATGTTTCAGTCCAAAAACGAAAATTAGGGTTAAGACCCAAGTTAGGGTTATCGGTCAGGAGTCATGGCTTCCCAGAATGGAAACAGGGTGTTGCTGAAGCCAAGCATGGTGAAACAGACTGAGAGGGCCAACGGAATTGTGTGCCGACTGTCTCTTAGTACAACATGAGGATGGGGGTTTGTTACATTTCAACAAGAAAATCAGGTTAAGTCTCAAGGTTGGGTTGGGTTGGGGAGATGTGGCTTCCCTGGTTGGAATCGGGTCCTTGGTGAAGCTCAGCTTGCTGAATCAGACTGAGTGGGACATCAAGATGTCTTCCATACTGACATTTGGTACACTCTGTGGACGGAGGTCTGTTTCAGTCCAAAAAGGAAATGAGGGTTGAGACTCAAATTAGGGTTAGGGTTGGGGAGACTTGGCTTCCCAGGATGTAACCAGGGTTTTGGCGAAGTCTAGATTGGTAAAACAGACGGAGTAGGCCAACCGGAGTATAACATACTGCCAGTTAGTACACAATGTGGACAGGGAAATGTTTCATTCCAAAGAGAAAATTAGGGTTCAGACCCAAGTTAGGGTTAGCAGTCAGGAGACATGGCTTTCCAGAATGGAAACAGGGTGTTGCTGAAGCCAAGCATGGTGAAACAGACTGAGAGGGCAAAAGGAATTGTGTGCCTACTGTCTTTTAGGAGAACATGAGGATGGGGGGTTGTTACATTTGCACAAGAAAATCAGGTTAAGTCTCAAGTTAGGGTTAGGGTTGGGGAGATGTTGCTTCCCAGGTTGGAAACGGGTCCTTGGTGAAGCTTAACTTGCTGAATCAGACTGAGTGGGCCATCAAGATGGCTTCCATACTGACATTTGGTACACTCTGTGGACGGCAGTAAGTTTCAGTCCAAAAACGAAAATTAGGGTTAAGACCCAAGTTAGGGTTATCGGTCAGGAGTCATGGCTTCCCAGAATGGAAACAGGGTGTTGCTGAAGCCAAGCATGGTGAAACAGACTGAGAGGGCCAACGGAATTGTGTGCCGACTGTCTCTTAGTACAACATGAGGATGGGGGTTTGTTACATTTCAACAAGAAAATCAGGTTAAGTCTCAAGGTTGGGTTGGGTTGGGGAGATGTGGCTTCCCTGGTTGGAATCGGGTCCTTGGTGAAGCCCAGCTTGCTGAATCAGACTGAGTGGGACATCAAGATGTCTTCCATACTGACATTTGGTACACTCTGTGGACGGAGGTCTGTTTCAGTCCCAAAAGGAAATGAGGCCTGAGACTCAAATTAGGGTTAGGGTTGGGGAGACTTGGCTTCCCAGGATATAACCAGGGTTTTGTCGAAGCCTAGATTGGTAAAACAGACTGAGTAGGCCATCCGGAGTATAACATACTGCCAGTTAGTACACCATGTGGACAGGGAAATGTTTCATTCCAAAGAGAAAATTAGGGTTAAGACCCAAGTTAGGGTTAGCTGTCAGGAGACATGGCTTCCCAGAATGGAAACAGGGTGTTGCTGAAGCCAAGCATGGTG
This sequence comes from Heloderma suspectum, assembly GCF_057233095.1. Lineage (NCBI taxonomy): Eukaryota > Metazoa > Chordata > Lepidosauria > Squamata > Helodermatidae > Heloderma > Heloderma suspectum. The sequence goes on from NC_139461.1 coordinate 151,297,042, forward strand.
AAACAGACTGAGAGGGCCAAAGGAATTGTGTGCCTACTGTCTTTTAGTACAACATGAGGATGGGGGGTTGTTACAGTTCAACAAGAAAATCAGGTTAAGTCTCAAGTTAGGGTTAGGGTTGGGGAGATGTGGCTTCCCAGGTTGGAAACGGGTCCTTGGTGAAGCTTAACTTGCTGAATCAGACTGAGTGGGGCATCAAGATGGCTTCCATACTGACATTTGGTACACTCTGTGGACGGCAGTATGTTTCAGTCCAAAAACGAAAATTAGGGTTAAGACCCAAGTTAGGGTTATTGGTCAGGAGTCATGGCTTCCCAGAATGGAAACAGGGTGTTGCTGAAGCCAAGCATGGTGAAACAGACTGAGAGGGCCAACGGAATTGTGTGTCGACTGTCTTTTAGTACAACATGAGGATGGGGGTTTGTTACATTTCAACAAGAAAATCAGGTTAAGTCTCAAGGTTGGGTTGGATTGGGGAGATGTGGCTTCCCAGGTTGGAAATGGGTCCTTGGTGAAGCTCAACTTGCTGAATCAGACTGAGTGGGGCATCAAGATGGCTTCCATACTGACATTTGGTGCACTCTGTGGACGGCAGTATGTTTCAGTCCAAAAAGGAAATGAGGGTTGAGACTCAAATTAGGGTTAGGGTTGGGGAGACTTGTCTTCCCAGGATGTAACCAGGGTTTTGGCGAAGTCTAGATTGGTAAAACAGACGGAGTAGGCCAACCGGAGTATAACATACTGCCAGTTAGTACACAATGTGGAGAGGGAAATGTTTCATTCCAAAGAGAAAATTAGGGTTAAGACCCAAGTTAGGGTTAGCAGTCAGGAGACATGGCTTTCCAGAATGGAAACAGGGTGTTGCTGAAGCCAAGCATGGTGAAACAGACTGAGAGGGCAAAAGGAATTGTGTGCCTACTGTCTTTTAGTAGAACATGAGGATGGGGGGTTGTTACATTTGCACAAGAAAATCAGGTTAAGTCTCAAGTTAGGGTTAGGGTTGGGGAGATGTGGCTTCCCAGGTTGGAAACGGGTCCTTGTTGAAGCCTAGCTTGCTGAATCAGACTGAGTGGGACATCAAGATGTCTTCCATACTGACATTTGTACACTCTGTGGACGGCAGTATGTTTCAGTCCAAAAAGGAAATGAGGGTTGAGACTCAAATTAGGGTTAGGGCTGGGGAGACTTGGCTTCCCAGGATGTAACCAGGGTTTTGGCGAAGCCTAGATTGGTAAAACAGACTGAGTAGGCCATCCGGAGTATAACATACTGCCAGTTAGTACACCATGTAGACAGGGAAATGTTTCAGTCCAAAGAGAAAATTAGGGTTAAGACCCAAGTTAGGGTTAGCTGTCAGGAGACATGGCTTCCCGGAATGGAAACAGGGTGTTGCTGAAGCCAAGCATGGTGAAACAGACTGAGAGGGCCAACGGAATTGTGTGCCTACTGTCTTTTAGTACAACATGAGGATGGGGGTTTGTTACATTTGCACAAGAAAATCAGGTTAAGTCTCAAGTTAGGGTTGGGTTGGGGAGATGTGGCTTCCCAGGTTGGAAACGGGTCCTTGGTGAAGCTTAACTTGCTGAATCAGACTGAGTGGGGTATCAAGGTGTCTTCCATACTTACATTTGGTACACTCTGTGGACCGCAGTATGTTTCAGTCGCAAAAGGAAATGAGGCCTGAGACTCAAAGTAGGGTTAGGGTTGGGGAGACTTGGCTTCCCAGGATGTAACCAGGGTTTTGGCGAAGCCTAGATTGGTAAAACAGACTGAGTAGGCCTTCCGGAGTATAACATACTGCCAGTTAGTACACCATGTGGACAGGGAAATGTTTCAGTCCAAAGAAAAAATTAGGGTTAAGAAAAATTTAGGGTTATCGGTCAGGAGACATCCCTTCCCAGAATGGAAACAGGGTGTTGCTGAAGCCAAGCATGGTGAAACAGGGAAGCCATGACCGATAACCCTAACTTGGGTCTTAACCCTAATTTTCGTTTTTGGACTGAAACTTACTGCCGTCCACAGAGTGTACCAAATGTCAGTATGGAAGCCATCTTGATGGCCCACTCAGTCTGATTCAGCAAGTTAAGCTTCACCAAGGACCCGTTTCCAACCTGGGAAGCAACATCTCCCCAACCCTAACCCTAACTTGAGACTTAACCTGATTTTCTTGTGCAAATGTAACAACCCCCCATCCTCATGTTCTCCTAAAAGACAGTAGGCACACAATTCCTTTTGCCCTCTCAGTCTGTTTCACCATGCTTGGCTTCAGCAACACCCTGTTTCCATTCTGGAAAGCCATGTCTCCTGACTGCTAACCCTAACTTGGGTCTGAACCCTAATTTTCTCTTTGGAATGAAACATTTCCCTGTCCACATTGTGTACTAACTGGCAGTATGTTATACTCCGGTTGGCCTACTCCGTCTGTTTTACCAATCTAGACTTCGCCAAAACCCTGGTTACATCCTGGGAAGCCAAGTCTCCCCAACCCTAACCCTACTTTGAGTCTCAGGCCTCATTTCCTTTTTGGACTGAAACATACTGCCGTCCACAGAGTGCACCAAATGTCAGTATGGAAGCCATCTTGATGCCCCACTCAGTCTGATTCAGCAAGTTAAGCTTCACCAAGGACCCGTTTCCAACCTGGGAAGCCACATCTCCCCAACCCAACCCTAACTTGAGACTTAACCTGATTTTCTTGTGCAAATGTAACAAACCCCCATCCTCATGTTGTACTAAAAGACAGTAGGCACACAATTCAGTAGGGTTAGCAGTCAGGAGACATGGCTTTCCAGAATGGAAACAGGGTGTTGCTGAAGCCAAGCATGGTGAAACAGACTGAGAGGGCAAAAGGAATTGTGTGCCTACTGTCTTTTAGGAGAACATGAGGATGGGGGGTTGTTACATTTGCACAAGAAAATCAGGTTAAGTCTCAAGTTAGGGTTAGGGTTGGGGAGATGTTGCTTCCCAGGTTGGAAATGGGTCCTTGGTGAAGCTCAACTTGCTGAATCAGACTGAGTGGGGCATCAAGATGGCTTCCATACTGACATTTGGTACACTCTGTGGACGGAGGTCTGTTTCAGTCCCAAAAGGAAATGAGGCCTGAGACTCAAATTAGGGTTAGGGTTGGGGAGACTTGGCTTCCCAGGATATAACCAGGGTTTTGTCGAAGTCTAGATTGGTAAAACAGACTGAGTAGGCCATCCGGAGTATAACATACTGCCAGTTAGTACACCATGTGGACAGGGAAATGTTTCATTCCAAAGAGAAAATTAGGGTTAAGACCCAAGTTAGGGTTAGCTGTCAGGAGACATGGCTTCCCAGAATGGAAACAGGGTGTTGCTGAAGCCAAGCATGGTGAAACAGACTGAGAGGGCCAAAGGAATTGTGTGCCTACTGTCTTTTAGTACAACATGAGGATGGGGGGTTGTTACAGTTCAACAAGAAAATCAGGTTAAGTCTCAAGTTAGGGTTAGGGTTGGGGAGATGTGGCTTCCCAGGTTGGAAACGGGTCCTTGGAGAAGCTTAACTTGCTGAATCAGACTGAGTGGGGCATCAAGATGGCTTCCATACTGACATTTGGTACACTCTGTGGACGGCAGTATGTTTCAGTCCAAAAACGAAAATTAGGGTTAAGACCCAAGTTAGGGTTATTGGTCAGGAGTCATGGCTTCCCAGAATGGAAACAGGGTGTTGCTGAAGCCAAGCATGGTGAAACAGACTGAGAGGGCCAACGGAATTGTGTGTCGACTGTCTTTTAGTACAACATGAGGATGGGGGTTTGTTACATTTCAACAAGAAAATCAGGTTAAGTCTCAAGGTTGGGTTGGATTGGGGAGATGTGGCTTCCCAGGTTGGAAATGGGTCCTTGGTGAAGCTCAACTTGCTGAATCAGACTGAGTGGGGCATCAAGATGGCTTCCATACTGACATTTGGTGCACTCTGTGGACGGCAGTATGTTTCAGTCCAAAAAGGAAATGAGGGTTGAGACTCAAATTAGGGTTAGGGTTGGGGAGACTTGGCTTCCCAGGATGTAACCAGGGTTTTGGCGAAGTCTAGATTGGTAAAACAGACGGAGTAGGCCAACCGGAGTATAACATACTGCCAGTTAGTACACCATGTGGACAGGGAAATGTTTCAGTTCAAAGAGAAAATTAGGGTTAAGACCCAAGTTAGTGTTAGCTGTCAGGAGACATGGCTTTCCAGAATGGAAACAGGGTGTTGCTGAAGCCAAGCATGGTGAAACAGACTGAGAGGGCAAAAGGAATTGTGTGCCTACTGTCTTTTAGTAGAACATGAGGATGGGGGGTTGTTACATTTGCACAAGAAAATCAGGTTAAGTCTCAAGCTTGGTTTGGGTTGGGGAGATGTGGCTTCCCTGGTTGGAATCGGGTCCTTGGTGAAGCCTAACTTGCTGAATCAGACTGAGTGGGGCATCAAGATGTCTTCCATACTGACATTTGGTCCCCTATGTGGACGGCAGTATGTTTCAGTCCAAAAACGAAATGCGGGTTGATACTCAAATTAGGGTTAGGGTTGGGGAGACTTGGCTTCCCAGGATGTAACCAGGGTTTTGGCGAAGCCTAGATTGGTAAAACAGACTGAGTAGGCCATCCGGAGTATAACATACTGCCAGTTAGTACACCATGTGGACAGGGAAATGTTTCAGTCCAAAGAGAAAATTAGGGTTCAGACCCAAGTTAGGGTTAGCTGTCAGGAGACATGGCTTCCCAGAATGGAAACAGGGTGTTGCTGAAGCCAAGCATGGTGAAACAGACTGAGAGGGCCAAAGGAATTGTGTGCCTACTGTCTTTTAGTACAACAAGAGGATGTGGGTTGTTACATTTCAACAAGAAAATCAGGTTAAGTCTCAAGTTTGGGTTGGGTTGGGGAGATGTGGCTTCCCTGGTTGGAATCGGGTCCTTGGTGAAGCCCAGCTTGCTGAATCAGACTGAGTGGGACATCAAGATGTCTTCCATACTGACATTTGGTACAATCTGTGGACGGAGGTATGTTTCAGTCGCAAAAGGAAATGAGGCCTGAGACACAACGTAGGGTTAGGGTTGGGGAGACTTGGCTTCCCAGGATGTAACCAGGGTTTTGGTGAAGCCTAGATTGGTAAAACAGACTGAGTAGTCATTCAGGAGTATAACATACTGCCAGTTAGTACACCATGTGGACAGGGAAATGTTTCATTCCAAAGAGAAAATTAGGGTTAAGACCCAAGTGAGGGTTATCGGTCAGGAGACATGGCTTCCCAGAATGGAAACAGGGTGTTGCTGAAGCCAAACATGGTGAAACAGACTGAAAGGGCCAAAGGAATTGTGTGCCTACTGTCTTTTAGTAGAACATGAGGATGGGGGGTTGTTACAGTTCAACAAGAAAATCAGGTTAAGTCTCAAGTTAGGGTTAGGGTTGGGGAGATGTGGCTTCCCAGGTTGGAAACGGGTCCTTGGTGAAGCTTAACTTGCTGAATCAGACTGAGTGGGGCATCAAGATGGCTTCCATACTGACATTTGGTCCCCTATGTGGACGGCAGTATGTTTCAGTCCAAAAACGAAAATTAGGGTTAAGACCCAAGTTAGGGTTATCGGTCAGGAGTCATGGCTTTCCAGAATGCTAACAGGGTGTTGCTGAAGCCAAGCATGGTGAAACAGACTGAGAGGGCAAAAGGAATTGTGTGCCTACTGTCTTTTAGTAGAACATGAGGATGGGGGGTTGTTACATTTGCACAAGAAAATCAGGTTAAGTCTCAAGTTAGGGTTAGGGTTGGGGAGATGTGGCTTCCCAGGTTGGAAACGGGTCCTTGGTGAAGCCTAGCTTGTTGAATCAGACTGAGTGGGACATCAAGATGTCTTCCATACTTACATTTGGTACACTCTGTGGACGGCAGTATGTTTCAGTCCAAAAAGGAAATGAGGGTTGAGACTCAAATTAGGGTTACGCTGGGGAGACTTGGCTTCCCAGGATGTAACCAGGGTTTTGGCGAAGCCTAGATTGGTAAAACAGACTGAGTAGGCCATCCGGAGTATAACATACTGCCAGTTAGTACACCATGTGGACAGGGAAATGTTTCAGTCCAAAGAGAAAATTAGGGTTCAGACCCAAGTTAGGGTTAGCTGTCAGGAGACATGGCTTCCCAGAATGGAAACAGGGTGTTGCTGAAGCCAAGCATGGTGAAACAGACTGAGAGGGCCAAAGGAATTGTGTGCCTACTGTCTTTTAGTAGAACATGAGGATGGGAGGTTGTTACATTTGCACAAGAATATCAGGTTAAGTCTCAAGTTAGGGTTAGGGTTGGGGAGATGTGGCTTCCCAGGTTGGAAACGGGTCCTTGGTGAAGCTTAACTTCCTGTATCAGACTGAGTGGGCCATCAAGATGTCTTCCATACTTACATTTGGCACACTCTGTGGACCGCAGTATGTTTCAGTCCAAAAAGGAAATAGGGTTGAGACTCAAATTAGGGTTAGGGTTGGGGAGACTTGGCTTCCCAGGATGTAACCAGGGCTTTGGTGAAGCCTAGATTGGTAAAACAGACTGAGTAGGCCAACCGGAGTATAACATACTGCCAGTTAGTACACCATGTGGACAGGGAAATGTTTCAGTCCAAAGAGAAAATTAGGGTTAAGACCCAAGTTAGGGTTAGCTGTCAGGAGACATGGCTTCCCAGAATGGAAACAGGGTTTTGCTGAAGCCAAGCATGGTGAAACAGACTGAGAGGGCCAAAGCTATTGTGTGCCTACTGTCTTTTAGTAGAACATGAGGATGGGAGGTTGTTACATTTGCACAAGAATATCAGGTTAAGTCTCAAGTTAGGGTTGGGTTGGGGAGATGTGGCTTCCCAGGTTGGAAATGGGTCCTTGGTGAAGCTCAACTTGCTGAATCAGACTGAGTGGGGCATCAAGGTGTCTTCCATACTTACATTTGGTACACTCTGTGGACCGCAGTATGTTTCAGTCGCAAAAGGAAATGAGGCCTGAGACTCAAAGTAGGGTTAGGGTTGGGGAGACTTGGCTTCCCAGGATGTAACCAGGGTTTTGGCGAAGCCTAGATTGGTAAAACAGACTGAGTAGGCCTTCCGGAGTATAACATACTGCCAGTTAGTACACCATGTGGACAGGGAAATATTTCAGTCCAAAGAAAAAACTAGGGTTAAGACCCAAGTTAGGGTTAGCGGTCAGGAGACATGGCTTCCCGGAATGGAAACAGGGTGTTGCTGAAGCCAAGCATGGTGAAACAGACTGAGAGGGCCAACGGAATTGTGTGCCTACTGTCTTTTAGTACAACATGAGGATGGGGGGTTGTTACATTTGCCCAAGAAAATCAGGTTAAGTCTCAAGTTAGGGTTAGGGTTGGGGAGATGTGGCTTCCCAGGTTGGAAACGGGTCCTTGGTGAAGCCTAACTTGCTGAATCAGACTGAGTGGGGCATCAAGATGTCTTCCATACTGACATTTGGTACACTCTGTGGACGGCGGTTTGTTTCAGTCCCAAAAGGAAATGAGGGTTGAGACTCAAATTAGGGTTAGGGTTGGGGAGACTTGGCTTCCCAGGATGTAACCAGGGTTTTGGCGAAGCCTAGATTGGTAAAACAGACCGAGTAGGCCAACCGGAGTATAACATACTGCCAGTTAGTACACCCTGTGGACAGGGAAATGTTTCAGTCCAAAGAGAAAATTAGGGTTAAGACCCAAGTTAGGGTTATCGGTCAGGAGTCATGGCTTCCCAGAATGGAAACAGGGTGTTGCTGAAGCCAAGCATGGTGAAACAGACTGAGAGGGCCAACGGAATTGTGTGCCTACTGTCTTTTAGTAGAACATGAGGATGGGGGTTTGTTACATTTGCACAAGAAAATCAGGTTAAGTCTCAAGTTTGGTTTGGGTTGGGGAGATGTGGCTTCCCTGGTTGGAATCGGGTCCTTGGTGAAGCCCAGCTTGCTGAATCAGACTGAGTGGGACATCAAGATGTCTTCCATACTGACATTTGGTACACTCTGTGGACGGAGGTATGTTTCAGTCCCAAAAGGAAATGAGGCCTGAGACTCAAATTAGGGTTAGGGCTGGGGAGTCTTGGCTTCCCAGGATGTAACCAGGGTTTTGGCGAAGCCTAGATTGGTAAAACAGACTGAGTAGGCCATCCGGAGTATAACATACTGCCAGTTAGTACACCATGTGGACAGGGAAATGTTTCAGTCGAAAGAAAAAATTAGGGTGAAGACCCAAGTTAGGGTTAGCGGTCAGGAGACATGGCTTCCCAGAATGGAAACAGGGTGTTGCTGAAGCCAAACATGGTGAAACAGACTGAGAGGGCCAAAGGAATTGTGTGCCTACTGTCTTTTAGTAGAACATGAGGATGGGGGGTTGTTACATTTGCACAAGAAAATCAGGTTAAGTCTCAAGTTAGGGTTAGAGTTGGGGAGATGTGGCTTCCCAGGTTGGAACCGGGTCCTTGGTGAAGCCTAACTTGCTGAATCAGACTGAGTGGGGCATCAAGATGTCTTCCATACTTACATTTGTTCCCCTATGTGGACGGCAGTATGTTTCAGTCCAAAAACGAAATGCGGGTTGATACTCAAATTAGGGTTAGGGTTGGGGAGACTTGGCTTCCCAGGATGTAACCAGGGTTTTGGCGAAGCCTAGATTGGTAAAACAGACTGAGTAGGCCATCCGGAGTATAACATACTGCCATTTAGTACACCATGTGGACAGGGAAATGTTTCAGTCCAAAGAGAAAATTAGGGTTCAGACCCAAGTTAGGGTTAGCTGTCAGGAGACATGGCTTCCCAGAATGGAAACAGGGTGTTGCTGAAGCCAAGCATGGTGAAACAGACTGAGAGGGCCAAAGGAATTGTGTGCCTACTGTCTTTTAGTACAACAAGAGGATGTGGGTTGTTACATTTCAACAAGAAAATCAGGTTAAGTCTCAAGTTTGGGTTGGGTTGGGGAGATGTGGCGTCCCTGGTTGGAATCGGGTCCTTGGTGAAGCCCAGCTTGCTGAATCAGACTGAGTGGGACATCAAGATGTCTTCCATACCGACATTTGGTACACTCTGTGGACGGAGGTATGTTTCAGTCGCAAAAGGAAATGAGGCCTGAGACTCAAAGTAGGGTTAGGGTTGGGGAGACTTGGCTTCCCAGGATGTAACCAGGGTTTTGGTGAAGCCTAGATTGGTAAAACAGACTGAGTAGGCATTCAGGAGTATAACATACTGCCAGTTAGTACACCATGTGGACAGGGAAATGTTTCATTCCAAAGAGAAAATTAGGGTGAAGACCCAAGTGAGGGTTATCGGTCAGGAGACATGGCTTCCCAGAATGGAAACAGGGTGTTGCTGAAGCCAAACATGGTGAAACAGACTGAGAGGGCAAAAGGAATTGTGTGCCTACTGTCTTTTAGTAGAACATGAGGATGGGGGGTTGTTACAGTTCAACAAGAAAATCAGGTTAAGTCTCAAGTTAGGGTTAGGGTTGGGGAGATGTGGCTTCCCAGGTTGGAAACGGGTCCTTGGTGAAGCTTAACTTGCTGAATCAGACTGAGTGGGGCATCAAGATGGCTTCCATACTGACATTTGGTCCCCTATGTGGACGGCAGTATGTTTCAGTCCAAAAACGAAAATTAGGGTTAAGACCCAAGTTAGGGTTATCGGTCAGGAGTCATGGCTTCCCAGAATGGAAACAGGGTGTTGCTGAAGCCAAGCATGGTGAAACAGACTGAGAGGGCCAACGGAATTGTGTGTCGACTGTCTTTTAGTACAACATGAGGATGGGGGTTTGTTACATTTCAACAAGAAAATCAGGTTAAGTCTCAAGGTTGGGTTGGGTTGGGGAGATGTGGCTTCCCAGGTTGGAAATGGGTCCTTGGTGAAGCTCAGCTTGCTGAATCAGACTGAGTGGGGCATCAAGATGGCTTCCATACTGACATTTGGTGCACTCTGTGGACGGCAGTATGTTTCAGTCCAAAAAGGAAATGAGGGTTGAGACTCAAATTAGGGTTAGGGTTGGGGAGACTTGTCTTCCCAGGATATAACAGGGTTTTGGCGAAGTCTAGATTGGTAAAACAGACGGAGTAGGCCAACCGGAGTATAACATACTGCCAGTTAGTACACAATGTGGAGAGGGAAATGTTTCATTCCAAAGAGAAAATTAGGGTTAAGACCCAAGTTAGGGTTAGCAGTCAGGAGACATGGCTTTCCAGAATGGAAACAGGGTGTTGCTGAAGCCAAGCATGGTGAAACAGACTGAGAGGGCAAAAGGAATTGTGTGCCTACTGTCTTTTAGGAGAACATGAGGATGGGGGGTTGTTACATTTGCACAAGAAAATCAGGTTAAGTCTCAAGTTAGGGTTAGGGTTGGGGAGATGTTGCTTCCCAGGTTGGAAACGGGTCCTTGGTGAAGCCCAGCTTGCTGAATCAGACTGAGTGGGACATCAAGATGTCTTCCATACTGACATTTGGTACACTCTGTGGACGGAGGTCTGTTTCAGTCCCAAAAGGAAATTAGGCCTGAGACTCAAATTAGGGTTAGGGTTGGGGAGACTTGGCTTCCCAGGATGTAACCAGGGTTTTGGCGAAGCCTAGATTGGTAAAACAGACTGAGTAGGCCATCCGGAGTATAACATACTGCCAGTTAGTACACCATGTGGACAGGGAAATGTTTCATTCCAAAGAGAAAATTAGGGTTAAGACCCAAGTTAGGGTTAGCTGTCAGGAGACATGGCTTCCCAGAATGGAAACAGGGTGTTGCTGAAGCCAAGCATGGTGAAACAGACTGAGAGGGCCAAAGGAATTGTGTGCCTACTGTCTTTTAGTAGAACATGAGGATGGGGGGTTGTTACAGTTCAACAAGAAAATCAGGTTTAGTCTCAAGTTAGGGTTAGGGTTGGGGAGATGTGGCTTCCCAGGTTGGAAACGGGTCCTTGGTGAAGCTTAACTTGCTGAATCAGACTGAGTGGGGCATCAAGATGGCTTCCATACTGACATTTGGTACACTCTGTGGACGGCTGTATGTTTCAGTCCAAAAACGAAAATTAGGGTTAAGACCCAAGTTAGGGTTATCGGTCAGGAGTCATGGCTTCCCAGAATGGAAACAGGGTGTTGCTGAAGCCAAGCATGGTGAAACAAACTGAGAGGGCCAACGGAATTGTGTGTCGACTGTCTTTTAGTACAACATGAGGATGGGGGTTTGTTACATTTCAACAAGAAAATCAGGTTAAGTCTCAAGGTTGGGTTGGATTGGGGAGATGGGGCTTCCCAGGTTGGAAATGGGTCCTTGGTGAAGCTCAACTTGCTGAATCAGACTGAGTGGGGCATCAAGATGGCTTCCATACTGACATTTGGTGCACTCTGTGGACGGCAGTATGTTTCAGTCCAAAAAGGAAATGAGGGTTGAGATTCAAATTAGGGTTAGGGCTGGGGCGACTTGGCTTCCCAGGATGTAACCAAGGTTTTGGCGAAGCCTAGATTGGTAAAACAAACTGAGTAGGCCATCCGGAGTATAACATACTGCCAGTTAGTACACCATGTGGACAGGGAAATGTTTCAGTCCAAAGAGAAAATTAGGGTTCAGACCCAAGTTAGGGTTAGCTGTCAGGAGACATGGCTTCCCAGAATGGAAACAGGGTGTTGCTGAAGCCAAGCATGGTGAAACAGACTGAGAGGGCCAAAGGAATTGTGTGCCTACTGTCTTTTAGTAGAACATGAGGATGGGAGGTTGTTACATTTGCACAAGAATATCAGGTTAAGTCTCAAGTTAGGGTTAGGGTTGGGGAGATGTGGCTTCCCAGGTTGGAAACGGGTCCTTGGTGAAGCTTAACTTCCTGAATCAGACTGAGTGGGCCATCAAGATGTCTTCCATACTTACATTTGGCACACTCTGTGGACCGCAGTATGTTTCAGTCCAAAAAGGAAATAGGGTTGAGACTCAAATTAGGGTTAGGGTTGGGGAGACTTGGCTTCCCAGGATGTAACCAGGGTTTTGGTGAAGCCTAGATTGGTAAAACAGACTGAGTAGGCATTCAGGAGTATAACATACTGCCAGTTAGTACACCATGTGGACAGGGAAATGTTTCAGTCCAAAGACAAAATTAGGGTTAAGACCCAAGTTAGGGTTAGCTGTCAGGAGACATGGCTTCCCGGAATGGAAACAGGGTGTTGCTGAAGCCAAGCATGGTGAAACAGACTGAGAGGGCCAACGGAATTGTGTGCCTACTGTCTTTTAGTACAACATGAGGATGGGGGTTTGTTACATTTGCACAAGAAAATCAGGTTAAGTCTCAAGTTAGGGTTGGGTTGGGGAGATGTGGCTTCCCAGGTTGGAAACGGGTCCTTGGTGAAGCTTAACTTGCTGAATCAGACTGAGTGGGGTATCAAGGTGTCTTCCATACTTACATTTGGTACACTCTGTGGACCGCAGTATGTTTCAGTCGCAAAAGGAAATGAGGCCTGAGACTCAAATTAGGGTTAGGGTTGGGGAGACTTGGCTTCCCAGGATGTAACCAGGGTTTTGGCGAAGCCTAGATTGGTAAAACAGACTGAGTAAGCCTTCCGGAGTATAACATACTGCCAGTTAGTACACCATGTGGACAGGGAAATGTTTCAGTCCAAAGAAAAAATTAGGGTTAAGAAAAATTTAGGGTTATCGGTCAGGAGACATGCCTTCCCAGAATGGAAACAGGGTGTTGCTCAAGCCAAGCATGGTGAAACAGACTGAGAGGGCCAAAGGAATTGTATGCCTACTGTCTTTTAGTACAACAAGAGGATGTGGGTTGTTACATTTCAACAAGAAAATCAGGTTAAGTCTCAAGTTTGGGTTGGGTTGGGGAGATGTGGCTTCCCTGGTTGGAATCGGGTCCTTGGTGAAGCCCAGCTTGCTGAATCAGACTGAGTGGGACATCAAGATGTCTTCCATACTGACATTTGGTACACTCTGTGGACGGAGGTATGTTTCAGTCGCAAAAGGAAATGAGGCCTGAGACTCAAAGTAGGGTTAGGGTTGGGGAGACTTGGCTTCCCAGGATGTAACCAGGGTTTTGGTGAAGCCTAGATTGGTAAAACAGACTGAGTAGGCCATCCGGAGTATAACATACTGCCAGTTAGTACACCATGTGGACAGGGAAATGTTTCATTCCAAAGAGAAAATTAGGGTGAAGACCCAAGTGAGGGTTATCGGTCAGGAGACATGGCTTCCCAGAATGGAAACAGGGTGTTGCTGAAGCCAAACATGGTGAAACAGACTGAGAGGGCCAAAGGAATTGTGTGCCTACTGTCTTTTAGTAGAACATGAGGATGGGGGGTTGTTACAGTTCAACAAGAAAATCAGGTTAAGTCTCAAGTTAGGGTTAGGGTTGGGGAGATGTGGCTTCCCAGGTTGGAAACGGGTCCTTGGTGAAGCTTAACTTGCTGAATCAGACTGAGTGGGGCATCAAGATGGCTTCCATACTGACATTTGGTCCCCTATGTGGACGGCAGTATGTTTCAGTACAAAAACGAAAATTAGGGTTAAGACCCAAGTTAGGGTTATCGGTCAGGAGTCATGGCTTCCCAGAATGGAAACAGGGTGTTGCTGAAGCCAAGCATGGTGAAACAGACTGAGAGGGCCAACGGAATTGTGTGTCGACTGTCTTTTAGTTCAACATGAGGATGGGGGTTTGTTACATTTCAACAAGAAAATCAGGTTAAGTCTCAAGGTTGGGTTGGATTGGGGAGATGTGGCTTCCCAGGTTGGAAATGGGTCCTTGGTGAAGCTCAACTTGCTGAATCAGACTGAGTGGGGCATCAAGATGGCTTCCATACTGACATTTGGTGCACTCTGTGGACGGCAGTATGTTTCAGTCCAAAAGGAAATGAGGGTTGAGACTCAAATTAGGGTTAGGGTTGGGGAGACTTGTCTTCCCAGGATGTAACCAGGGTTTTGGCGAAGTCTAGATTGGTAAAACAGACGGAGTAGGCCAACCGGAGTATAACATACTGCCAGTTAGTACACAATGTGGACAGGGAAATGTTTCATTCCAAAGAGAAAATTAGGGTTAAGACCCAAGTTAGGGTTAGCAGTCAGGAGACATGGCTTTCCAGAATGGAAACAGGGTGTTGCTGAAGCCAAGCATGGTGAAACAGACTGAGAGGGCAAAAGGAATTGTGTGCCTACTGTCTTTTAGTAGAACATGAGGATGGGGGGTTGTTACATTTGCACAAGAAAATCAGGTTAAGTCTCAAGTTAGGGTTAGGGTTGGGGAGATGTGGCTTCCCAGGTTGGAAACGGGTCCTTGGTGAAGCCTAGCTTGTTGAATCAGACTGAGTGGGCCATCAAGATGTCTTCCATACTTACATTTGGCACACTCTGTGGACCGCAGTATGTTTCAGTCCAAAAAGGAAATAGGGTTGAGACTCAAATTAGGGTTAGGGTTGGGGAGACTTGGCTTCCCAGGATGTAACCAGGGTTTTGGTGAAGCCTAGATTGGTAAAACAGACTGAGTAGGCATTCAGGAGTATAACATACTGCCAGTTAGTACACCATGTGGACAGGGAAATGTTTCAGTCCAAAGACAAAATTAGGGTTAAGACCCAAGTTAGGGTTAGCTGTCAGGAGACATGGCTTCCCGGAATGGAAACAGGGTGTTGCTGAAGCCAAGCATGGTGAAACAGACTGAGGGGGCCAACGGAATTGTGTGCCTACTGTCTTTTAGTACAACATGAGGATGGGGGTTTGTTACATTTGCACAAGAAAATCAGGTTAAGTCTCAAGTTAGGGTTGGGTTGGGGAGATGTGGCTTCCCAGGTTGGAAACGGGTCCTTGGTGAAGCTTAACTTGCTGAATCAGACTGAGTGGGGCATCAAGATGGCTTCCATACTGACATTTGGTGCACTCTGTGGACGGCAGTATGTTTCAGTCCAAAAAGGAAATGAGGGTTGATACTCAAATTAGGGTTAGGGTTGGGGAGACTTGGCTTCCCAGGATGTAACCAGGGTTTTGGTGAAGCCTAGATTGGTAAAACAGACTGAGTAGGCCAACCGGAGTATAACATACTGCCAGTTAGTACACCATGTGGACAGGGAAATGTTTCAGTCCAAAGAGAAAATTAGGGTTAAGACCCAAGTTAGGGTTAGCTGTCAGGAGACATGGCTTCCCAGAATGGAAACAGGGTGTTGCTGAAGCCAAGCATGGTGAAACAGACTGAGAGGGCCAAAGGAATTGTGTGCCTACTGTCTTTTAGTAGAACATGAGGATGGGAGGTTGTTACATTTGCACAAGAATATCAGGTTAAGTATCAAGTTAGGGTTAGGGTTGGGGAGATGTGGCTTCCCAGGTTGGAAACGGGTCCTTGGTGAAGCCTAGCTTGTTGAATCAGACTGAGTGGGACATCAAGATGTCTTCCATACTTACATTTGGTACACTCTGTGGACGGCAGTATGTTTCAGTCCAAAAAGGAAATGAGGGTTGAGACTCAAATTAGGGTTAGGGCTGGGGAGACTTGGCTTCCCAGGATGTAACCAAGGTTTTGGCGAAGCCTAGATTGGTAAAACAGACCGAGTAGGCCAACCGGAGTATAACATACTGCCAGTTAGTACACCATGTGGACAGGGAAATGTTTCAGTCCAAAGAGAAAATTAGGGTTAAGACCCAAGTTAGGGTTATCGGTCAGGAGTCATGGCTTCCCAGAATGGAAACAGGGTGTTGCTGAAGCCAAGCATGGTGAAACAGACTGAGAGGGCCAACGGAATTGTGTGCCTACTGTCTTTTAGTAGAACATGAGGATGGGGGTTTGTTACATTTGCACAAGAAAATCAGGTTAATCTCAAGTTTGGTTTGGGTTGGGGAGATGTGGCTTCCCTGGTTGGAATCGGGTCCTTGGTGAAGCCCAGCTTGCTGAATCAGACTGAGTGGGACATCAAGATGTCTTCCATACTGACATTTGGTACACTCTGTGGACGGAGGTATGTTTCAGTCCCAAAAGGAAATGAGGCCTGAGACTCAAATTAGGGTTAGGGCTGGGGAGACTTGGCTTCCCAGGATGTAACCAGGGTTTTGGCGAAGCCTAGATTGGTAAAACAGACTGAGTAGGCCATCCGGAGTATAACATACTGCCAGTTAGTACACCATGTGGACAGGGAAATGTTTCAGTCGAAAGAAAAAATTAGGGTGAAGACCCAAGTTAGGGTTAGCGGTCAGGAGACATGGCTTCCCAGAATGGAAACAGGGTGTTGCTGAAGCCAAACATGGTGAAACAGACTGAGAGGGCCAAAGGAATTGTGTGCCTACTGTCTTTTAGTAGAACATGAGGATGGGGGGGTTGTTACATTTGCACAAGAAAATCAGGTTAAGTCTCAAGTTAGGGTTAGAGTTGGGGAGATGTGGCTTCCCAGGTTGGAAACGGGTCCTTGGTGAAGCCTAACTTGCTGAATCAGACTGAGTGGGGCATCAAGATGTCTTCCATACTTACATTTGTTCCCCTATGTGGATGGCAGTATGTTTCAGTCCAAAAACGAAATGCGGGTTGATACTCAAATTAGGGTTAGGGTTGGGGAGACTTGGCTTCCCAGGATGTAACCAGGGTTTTGGCGAAGCCTAGATTGGTAAAACAGACTGAGTAGGCCATCCGGAGTATAACATACTGCCAGTTAGTACACCATGTGGACAGGGAAATGTTTCAGTCCAAAGAGAAAATTAGGGTTAAGACCCAAGTTAGGGTTAGCTGTCAGGAGACATGGCTTCCCAGAATGGAAACAGGGTGTTGCTGAAGCCAAGCATGGTGAAACAGACTGAGAGGGCCAAAGGAATTGTGTGCCTACTGTCTTTTAGTACAACAAGAGGATGTGGGTTGTTACATTTCAACAAGAAAATCAGGTTAAGTCTCAAGTTTGGGTTGGGTTGGGGAGATGTGGCTTCCCTGGTTGGAATCGGGTCCTTGGTGAAGCCCAGCTTGCTGAATCAGACTGAGTGGGACATCAAGATGTCTTCCATACTGACATTTGGTACACTCTGTGGACGGAGGTATGTTTCAGTCGCAAAAGGAAATGAGGCCTGAGACTCAAAGTAGGGTTAGGGTTGGGGAGACTTGGCTTCCCAGGATGTAACCAGGGTTTTGGTGAAGCCTAGATTGGTAAAACAGACTGAGTAGGCATTCAGGAGTATAACATACTGCCAGTTAGTACACCATGTGGACAGGGAAATGTTTCATTCCAAAGAGAAAATTAGGGTTAAGACCCAAGTGAGGGTTATCGGTCAGGAGACATGGCTTCCCAGAATGGAAACAGGGTGTTGCTGAAGCCAAACATGGTGAAACAGACTGAGAGGGCCAAAGGAATTGTGTGCCTACTGTCTTTTAGTAGAACATGAGGATGGGGGGTTGTTACAGTTCAACAAGAAAATCAGGTTAAGTCTCAAGTTAGGGTTAGGGTTGGGGAGATGTGGCTTCCCAGGTTGGAAACGGGTCCTTGGTGAAGCTTAACTTGCTGAATCAGACTGAGTGGGGCATCAAGATGGCTTCCATACTGACATTTGGTCCCCTATGTGGACGGCAGTATGTTTCAGTCCAAAAACGAAAATTAGGGTTAAGACCCAAGTTAGGGTTATCGGTCAGGAGTCATGGCTTCCCAGAATGGAAACAGGGTGTTGCTGAAGCCAAGCATGGTGAAACAGACTGAGAGGGCCAACGGAATTGTGTGTCGACTGTCTTTTAGTACAACATGAGGATGGGGGTTTGTTACATTTCAACAAGAAAATCAGGTTAAGTCTCAAGGTTGGGTTGGATTGGGGAGATGTGGCTTCCCAGGTTGGAAATGGGTCCTTGGTGAAGCTCAACTTGCTGAATCAGACTGAGTGGGGCATCAAGATGGCTTCCATACTGACATTTGGTGCACTCTGTGGACGGCAGTATGTTTCAGTCCAAAAAGGAAATGAGGGTTGAGACTCAAATTAGGGTTAGGGTTGGGGAGACTTGGCTTCCCAGGATGTAACCAGGGTTTTGGCGAAGTCTAGATTGGTAAAACAGACGGAGTAGGCCAACCGGAGTATAACATACTGCCAGTTAGTACACCATGTGGACAGGGAAATGTTTCAGTTCAAAGAGAAAATTAGGGTTAAGACCCAAGTTAGTGTTAGCTGTCAGGAGACATGGCTTTCCAGAATGGAAACAGGGTGTTGCTGAAGCCAAGCATGGTGAAACAGACTGAGAGGGCAAAAGGAATTGTGTGCCTACTGTCTTTTAGTAGAACATGAGGATGGGGGGTTGTTACATTTGCACAAGAAAATCAGGTTAAGTCTCAAGCTTGGTTTGGGTTGGGGAGATGTGGCTTCCCTGGTTGGAATCGGGTCCTTGGTGAAGCCTAACTTGCTGAATCAGACTGAGTGGGGCATCAAGATGTCTTCCATACTGACATTTGGTCCCCTATGTGGACGGCAGTATGTTTCAGTCCAAAAACGAAATGCGGGTTGATACTCAAATTAGGGTTAGGGTTGGGGAGACTTGGCTTCCCAGGATGTAACCAGGGTTTTGGCGAAGCCTAGATTGGTAAAACAGACTGAGTAGGCCATCCGGAGTATAACATACTGCCAGTTAGTACACCATGTGGACAGGGAAATGTTTCAGTCCAAAGAGAAAATTAGGGTTCAGACCCAAGTTAGGGTTAGCTGTCAGGAGACATGGCTTCCCAGAATGGAAACAGGGTGTTGCTGAAGCCAAGCATGGTGAAACAGACTGAGAGGGCCAAAGGAATTGTGTGCCTACTGTCTTTTAGTACAACAAGAGGATGTGGGTTGTTACATTTCAACAAGAAAATCAGGTTAAGTCTCAAGTTTGGGTTGGGTTGGGGAGATGTGGCTTCCCTGGTTGGAATCGGGTCCTTGGTGAAGCCCAGCTTGCTGAATCAGACTGAGTGGGACATCAAGATGTCTTCCATACTGACATTTGGTACAATCTGTGGACGGAGGTATGTTTCAGTCGCAAAAGGAAATGAGGCCTGAGACACAACGTAGGGTTAGGGTTGGGGAGACTTGGCTTCCCAGGATGTAACCAGGGTTTTGGTGAAGCCTAGATTGGTAAAACAGACTGAGTAGTCATTCAGGAGTATAACATACTGCCAGTTAGTACACCATGTGGACAGGGAAATGTTTCATTCCAAAGAGAAAATTAGGGTTAAGACCCAAGTGAGGGTTATCGGTCAGGAGACATGGCTTCCCAGAATGGAAACAGGGTGTTGCTGAAGCCAAACATGGTGAAACAGACTGAAAGGGCCAAAGGAATTGTGTGCCTACTGTCTTTTAGTAGAACATGAGGATGGGGGGTTGTTACAGTTCAACAAGAAAATCAGGTTAAGTCTCAAGTTAGGGTTAGGGTTGGGGAGATGTGGCTTCCCAGGTTGGAAACGGGTCCTTGGTGAAGCTTAACTTGCTGAATCAGACTGAGTGGGGCATCAAGATGGCTTCCATACTGACATTTGGTCCCCTATGTGGACGGCAGTATGTTTCAGTCCAAAAACGAAAATTAGGGTTAAGACCCAAGTTAGGGTTATCGGTCAGGAGTCATGGCTTTCCAGAATGCTAACAGGGTGTTGCTGAAGCCAAGCATGGTGAAACAGACTGAGAGGGCAAAAGGAATTGTGTGCCTACTGTCTTTTAGTAGAACATGAGGATGGGGGGTTGTTACATTTGCACAAGAAAATCAGGTTAAGTCTCAAGTTAGGGTTAGGGTTGGGGAGATGTGGCTTCCCAGGTTGGAAACGGGTCCTTGGTGAAGCCTAGCTTGTTGAATCAGACTGAGTGGGACATCAAGATGTCTTCCATACTTACATTTGGTACACTCTGTGGACGGCAGTATGTTTCAGTCCAAAAAGGAAATGAGGGTTGAGACTCAAATTAGGGTTACGCTGGGGAGACTTGGCTTCCCAGGATGTAACCAGGGTTTTGGCGAAGCCTAGATTGGTAAAACAGACTGAGTAGGCCATCCGGAGTATAACATACTGCCAGTTAGTACACCATGTGGACAGGGAAATGTTTCAGTCCAAAGAGAAAATTAGGGTTCAGACCCAAGTTAGGGTTAGCTGTCAGGAGACATGGCTTCCCAGAATGGAAACAGGGTGTTGCTGAAGCCAAGCATGGTGAAACAGACTGAGAGGGCCAAAGGAATTGTGTGCCTACTGTCTTTTAGTAGAACATGAGGATGGGAGGTTGTTACATTTGCACAAGAATATCAGGTTAAGTCTCAAGTTAGGGTTAGGGTTGGGGAGATGTGGCTTCCCAGGTTGGAAACGGGTCCTTGGTGAAGCTTAACTTCCTGTATCAGACTGAGTGGGCCATCAAGATGTCTTCCATACTTACATTTGGCACACTCTGTGGACCGCAGTATGTTTCAGTCCAAAAAGGAAATAGGGTTGAGACTCAAATTAGGGTTAGGGTTGGGGAGACTTGGCTTCCCAGGATGTAACCAGGGCTTTGGTGAAGCCTAGATTGGTAAAACAGACTGAGTAGGCCAACCGGAGTATAACATACTGCCAGTTAGTACACCATGTGGACAGGG
Source organism: Heloderma suspectum (assembly GCF_057233095.1). Classification (NCBI taxonomy): domain Eukaryota; kingdom Metazoa; phylum Chordata; class Lepidosauria; order Squamata; family Helodermatidae; genus Heloderma; species Heloderma suspectum. The sequence goes on from NC_139461.1 coordinate 151,317,546, forward strand.
AAATGTTTCAGTCCAAAGAGAAAATTAGGGTTAAGACCCAAGTTAGGGTTAGCTGTCAGGAGACATGGCTTCCCAGAATGGAAACAGGGTGTTGCTGAAGCCAAGCATGGTGAAACAGACTGAGAGGGCCAAAGCTATTGTGTGCCTACTGTCTTTTAGTAGAACATGAGGATGGGAGGTTGTTACATTTGCACAAGAATATCAGGTTAAGTCTCAAGTTAGGGTTGGGTTGGGGAGATGTGGCTTCCCAGGTTGGAAATGGGTCCTTGGTGAAGCTCAACTTGCTGAATCAGACTGAGTGGGGCATCAAGGTGTCTTCCATACTTACATTTGGTACACTCTGTGGACCGCAGTATGTTTCAGTCGCAAAAGGAAATGAGGCCTGAGACTCAAAGTAGGGTTAGGGTTGGGGAGACTTGGCTTCCCAGGATGTAACCAGGGTTTTGGCGAAGCCTAGATTGGTAAAACAGACTGAGTAGGCCTTCCGGAGTATAACATACTGCCAGTTAGTACACCATGTGGACAGGGAAATATTTCAGTCCAAAGAAAAAACTAGGGTTAAGACCCAAGTTAGGGTTAGCGGTCAGGAGACATGGCTTCCCGGAATGGAAACAGGGTGTTGCTGAAGCCAAGCATGGTGAAACAGACTGAGAGGGCCAACGGAATTGTGTGCCTACTGTCTTTTAGTACAACATGAGGATGGGGGGTTGTTACATTTGCCCAAGAAAATCAGGTTAAGTCTCAAGTTAGGGTTAGGGTTGGGGAGATGTGGCTTCCCAGGTTGGAAACGGGTCCTTGGTGAAGCCTAACTTGCTGAATCAGACTGAGTGGGGCATCAAGATGTCTTCCATACTGACATTTGGTACACTCTGTGGACGGCGGTTTGTTTCAGTCCCAAAAGGAAATGAGGGTTGAGACTCAAATTAGGGTTAGGGTTGGGGAGACTTGGCTTCCCAGGATGTAACCAGGGTTTTGGCGAAGCCTAGATTGGTAAAACAGACCGAGTAGGCCAACCGGAGTATAACATACTGCCAGTTAGTACACCCTGTGGACAGGGAAATGTTTCAGTCCAAAGAGAAAATTAGGGTTAAGACCCAAGTTAGGGTTATCGGTCAGGAGTCATGGCTTCCCAGAATGGAAACAGGGTGTTGCTGAAGCCAAGCATGGTGAAACAGACTGAGAGGGCCAACGGAATTGTGTGCCTACTGTCTTTTAGTAGAACATGAGGATGGGGGTTTGTTACATTTGCACAAGAAAATCAGGTTAAGTCTCAAGTTTGGTTTGGGTTGGGGAGATGTGGCTTCCCTGGTTGGAATCGGGTCCTTGGTGAAGCCCAGCTTGCTGAATCAGACTGAGTGGGACATCAAGATGTCTTCCATACTGACATTTGGTACACTCTGTGGACGGAGGTATGTTTCAGTCCCAAAAGGAAATGAGGCCTGAGACTCAAATTAGGGTTAGGGCTGGGGAGTCTTGGCTTCCCAGGATGTAACCAGGGTTTTGGCGAAGCCTAGATTGGTAAAACAGACTGAGTAGGCCATCCGGAGTATAACATACTGCCAGTTAGTACACCATGTGGACAGGGAAATGTTTCAGTCGAAAGAAAAAATTAGGGTGAAGACCCAAGTTAGGGTTAGCGGTCAGGAGACATGGCTTCCCAGAATGGAAACAGGGTGTTGCTGAAGCCAAACATGGTGAAACAGACTGAGAGGGCCAAAGGAATTGTGTGCCTACTGTCTTTTAGTAGAACATGAGGATGGGGGGTTGTTACATTTGCACAAGAAAATCAGGTTAAGTCTCAAGTTAGGGTTAGAGTTGGGGAGATGTGGCTTCCCAGGTTGGAACCGGGTCCTTGGTGAAGCCTAACTTGCTGAATCAGACTGAGTGGGGCATCAAGATGTCTTCCATACTTACATTTGTTCCCCTATGTGGACGGCAGTATGTTTCAGTCCAAAAACGAAATGCGGGTTGATACTCAAATTAGGGTTAGGGTTGGGGAGACTTGGCTTCCCAGGATGTAACCAGGGTTTTGGCGAAGCCTAGATTGGTAAAACAGACTGAGTAGGCCATCCGGAGTATAACATACTGCCATTTAGTACACCATGTGGACAGGGAAATGTTTCAGTCCAAAGAGAAAATTAGGGTTCAGACCCAAGTTAGGGTTAGCTGTCAGGAGACATGGCTTCCCAGAATGGAAACAGGGTGTTGCTGAAGCCAAGCATGGTGAAACAGACTGAGAGGGCCAAAGGAATTGTGTGCCTACTGTCTTTTAGTACAACAAGAGGATGTGGGTTGTTACATTTCAACAAGAAAATCAGGTTAAGTCTCAAGTTTGGGTTGGGTTGGGGAGATGTGGCGTCCCTGGTTGGAATCGGGTCCTTGGTGAAGCCCAGCTTGCTGAATCAGACTGAGTGGGACATCAAGATGTCTTCCATACCGACATTTGGTACACTCTGTGGACGGAGGTATGTTTCAGTCGCAAAAGGAAATGAGGCCTGAGACTCAAAGTAGGGTTAGGGTTGGGGAGACTTGGCTTCCCAGGATGTAACCAGGGTTTTGGTGAAGCCTAGATTGGTAAAACAGACTGAGTAGGCATTCAGGAGTATAACATACTGCCAGTTAGTACACCATGTGGACAGGGAAATGTTTCATTCCAAAGAGAAAATTAGGGTGAAGACCCAAGTGAGGGTTATCGGTCAGGAGACATGGCTTCCCAGAATGGAAACAGGGTGTTGCTGAAGCCAAACATGGTGAAACAGACTGAGAGGGCAAAAGGAATTGTGTGCCTACTGTCTTTTAGTAGAACATGAGGATGGGGGGTTGTTACAGTTCAACAAGAAAATCAGGTTAAGTCTCAAGTTAGGGTTAGGGTTGGGGAGATGTGGCTTCCCAGGTTGGAAACGGGTCCTTGGTGAAGCTTAACTTGCTGAATCAGACTGAGTGGGGCATCAAGATGGCTTCCATACTGACATTTGGTCCCCTATGTGGACGGCAGTATGTTTCAGTCCAAAAACGAAAATTAGGGTTAAGACCCAAGTTAGGGTTATCGGTCAGGAGTCATGGCTTCCCAGAATGGAAACAGGGTGTTGCTGAAGCCAAGCATGGTGAAACAGACTGAGAGGGCCAACGGAATTGTGTGTCGACTGTCTTTTAGTACAACATGAGGATGGGGGTTTGTTACATTTCAACAAGAAAATCAGGTTAAGTCTCAAGGTTGGGTTGGGTTGGGGAGATGTGGCTTCCCAGGTTGGAAATGGGTCCTTGGTGAAGCTCAGCTTGCTGAATCAGACTGAGTGGGGCATCAAGATGGCTTCCATACTGACATTTGGTGCACTCTGTGGACGGCAGTATGTTTCAGTCCAAAAAGGAAATGAGGGTTGAGACTCAAATTAGGGTTAGGGTTGGGGAGACTTGTCTTCCCAGGATATAACAGGGTTTTGGCGAAGTCTAGATTGGTAAAACAGACGGAGTAGGCCAACCGGAGTATAACATACTGCCAGTTAGTACACAATGTGGAGAGGGAAATGTTTCATTCCAAAGAGAAAATTAGGGTTAAGACCCAAGTTAGGGTTAGCAGTCAGGAGACATGGCTTTCCAGAATGGAAACAGGGTGTTGCTGAAGCCAAGCATGGTGAAACAGACTGAGAGGGCAAAAGGAATTGTGTGCCTACTGTCTTTTAGGAGAACATGAGGATGGGGGGTTGTTACATTTGCACAAGAAAATCAGGTTAAGTCTCAAGTTAGGGTTAGGGTTGGGGAGATGTTGCTTCCCAGGTTGGAAACGGGTCCTTGGTGAAGCCCAGCTTGCTGAATCAGACTGAGTGGGACATCAAGATGTCTTCCATACTGACATTTGGTACACTCTGTGGACGGAGGTCTGTTTCAGTCCCAAAAGGAAATTAGGCCTGAGACTCAAATTAGGGTTAGGGTTGGGGAGACTTGGCTTCCCAGGATGTAACCAGGGTTTTGGCGAAGCCTAGATTGGTAAAACAGACTGAGTAGGCCATCCGGAGTATAACATACTGCCAGTTAGTACACCATGTGGACAGGGAAATGTTTCATTCCAAAGAGAAAATTAGGGTTAAGACCCAAGTTAGGGTTAGCTGTCAGGAGACATGGCTTCCCAGAATGGAAACAGGGTGTTGCTGAAGCCAAGCATGGTGAAACAGACTGAGAGGGCCAAAGGAATTGTGTGCCTACTGTCTTTTAGTAGAACATGAGGATGGGGGGTTGTTACAGTTCAACAAGAAAATCAGGTTTAGTCTCAAGTTAGGGTTAGGGTTGGGGAGATGTGGCTTCCCAGGTTGGAAACGGGTCCTTGGTGAAGCTTAACTTGCTGAATCAGACTGAGTGGGGCATCAAGATGGCTTCCATACTGACATTTGGTACACTCTGTGGACGGCTGTATGTTTCAGTCCAAAAACGAAAATTAGGGTTAAGACCCAAGTTAGGGTTATCGGTCAGGAGTCATGGCTTCCCAGAATGGAAACAGGGTGTTGCTGAAGCCAAGCATGGTGAAACAAACTGAGAGGGCCAACGGAATTGTGTGTCGACTGTCTTTTAGTACAACATGAGGATGGGGGTTTGTTACATTTCAACAAGAAAATCAGGTTAAGTCTCAAGGTTGGGTTGGATTGGGGAGATGGGGCTTCCCAGGTTGGAAATGGGTCCTTGGTGAAGCTCAACTTGCTGAATCAGACTGAGTGGGGCATCAAGATGGCTTCCATACTGACATTTGGTGCACTCTGTGGACGGCAGTATGTTTCAGTCCAAAAAGGAAATGAGGGTTGAGATTCAAATTAGGGTTAGGGCTGGGGCGACTTGGCTTCCCAGGATGTAACCAAGGTTTTGGCGAAGCCTAGATTGGTAAAACAAACTGAGTAGGCCATCCGGAGTATAACATACTGCCAGTTAGTACACCATGTGGACAGGGAAATGTTTCAGTCCAAAGAGAAAATTAGGGTTCAGACCCAAGTTAGGGTTAGCTGTCAGGAGACATGGCTTCCCAGAATGGAAACAGGGTGTTGCTGAAGCCAAGCATGGTGAAACAGACTGAGAGGGCCAAAGGAATTGTGTGCCTACTGTCTTTTAGTAGAACATGAGGATGGGAGGTTGTTACATTTGCACAAGAATATCAGGTTAAGTCTCAAGTTAGGGTTAGGGTTGGGGAGATGTGGCTTCCCAGGTTGGAAACGGGTCCTTGGTGAAGCTTAACTTCCTGAATCAGACTGAGTGGGCCATCAAGATGTCTTCCATACTTACATTTGGCACACTCTGTGGACCGCAGTATGTTTCAGTCCAAAAAGGAAATAGGGTTGAGACTCAAATTAGGGTTAGGGTTGGGGAGACTTGGCTTCCCAGGATGTAACCAGGGTTTTGGTGAAGCCTAGATTGGTAAAACAGACTGAGTAGGCATTCAGGAGTATAACATACTGCCAGTTAGTACACCATGTGGACAGGGAAATGTTTCAGTCCAAAGACAAAATTAGGGTTAAGACCCAAGTTAGGGTTAGCTGTCAGGAGACATGGCTTCCCGGAATGGAAACAGGGTGTTGCTGAAGCCAAGCATGGTGAAACAGACTGAGAGGGCCAACGGAATTGTGTGCCTACTGTCTTTTAGTACAACATGAGGATGGGGGTTTGTTACATTTGCACAAGAAAATCAGGTTAAGTCTCAAGTTAGGGTTGGGTTGGGGAGATGTGGCTTCCCAGGTTGGAAACGGGTCCTTGGTGAAGCTTAACTTGCTGAATCAGACTGAGTGGGGTATCAAGGTGTCTTCCATACTTACATTTGGTACACTCTGTGGACCGCAGTATGTTTCAGTCGCAAAAGGAAATGAGGCCTGAGACTCAAATTAGGGTTAGGGTTGGGGAGACTTGGCTTCCCAGGATGTAACCAGGGTTTTGGCGAAGCCTAGATTGGTAAAACAGACTGAGTAAGCCTTCCGGAGTATAACATACTGCCAGTTAGTACACCATGTGGACAGGGAAATGTTTCAGTCCAAAGAAAAAATTAGGGTTAAGAAAAATTTAGGGTTATCGGTCAGGAGACATGCCTTCCCAGAATGGAAACAGGGTGTTGCTCAAGCCAAGCATGGTGAAACAGACTGAGAGGGCCAAAGGAATTGTATGCCTACTGTCTTTTAGTACAACAAGAGGATGTGGGTTGTTACATTTCAACAAGAAAATCAGGTTAAGTCTCAAGTTTGGGTTGGGTTGGGGAGATGTGGCTTCCCTGGTTGGAATCGGGTCCTTGGTGAAGCCCAGCTTGCTGAATCAGACTGAGTGGGACATCAAGATGTCTTCCATACTGACATTTGGTACACTCTGTGGACGGAGGTATGTTTCAGTCGCAAAAGGAAATGAGGCCTGAGACTCAAAGTAGGGTTAGGGTTGGGGAGACTTGGCTTCCCAGGATGTAACCAGGGTTTTGGTGAAGCCTAGATTGGTAAAACAGACTGAGTAGGCCATCCGGAGTATAACATACTGCCAGTTAGTACACCATGTGGACAGGGAAATGTTTCATTCCAAAGAGAAAATTAGGGTGAAGACCCAAGTGAGGGTTATCGGTCAGGAGACATGGCTTCCCAGAATGGAAACAGGGTGTTGCTGAAGCCAAACATGGTGAAACAGACTGAGAGGGCCAAAGGAATTGTGTGCCTACTGTCTTTTAGTAGAACATGAGGATGGGGGGTTGTTACAGTTCAACAAGAAAATCAGGTTAAGTCTCAAGTTAGGGTTAGGGTTGGGGAGATGTGGCTTCCCAGGTTGGAAACGGGTCCTTGGTGAAGCTTAACTTGCTGAATCAGACTGAGTGGGGCATCAAGATGGCTTCCATACTGACATTTGGTCCCCTATGTGGACGGCAGTATGTTTCAGTACAAAAACGAAAATTAGGGTTAAGACCCAAGTTAGGGTTATCGGTCAGGAGTCATGGCTTCCCAGAATGGAAACAGGGTGTTGCTGAAGCCAAGCATGGTGAAACAGACTGAGAGGGCCAACGGAATTGTGTGTCGACTGTCTTTTAGTTCAACATGAGGATGGGGGTTTGTTACATTTCAACAAGAAAATCAGGTTAAGTCTCAAGGTTGGGTTGGATTGGGGAGATGTGGCTTCCCAGGTTGGAAATGGGTCCTTGGTGAAGCTCAACTTGCTGAATCAGACTGAGTGGGGCATCAAGATGGCTTCCATACTGACATTTGGTGCACTCTGTGGACGGCAGTATGTTTCAGTCCAAAAGGAAATGAGGGTTGAGACTCAAATTAGGGTTAGGGTTGGGGAGACTTGTCTTCCCAGGATGTAACCAGGGTTTTGGCGAAGTCTAGATTGGTAAAACAGACGGAGTAGGCCAACCGGAGTATAACATACTGCCAGTTAGTACACAATGTGGACAGGGAAATGTTTCATTCCAAAGAGAAAATTAGGGTTAAGACCCAAGTTAGGGTTAGCAGTCAGGAGACATGGCTTTCCAGAATGGAAACAGGGTGTTGCTGAAGCCAAGCATGGTGAAACAGACTGAGAGGGCAAAAGGAATTGTGTGCCTACTGTCTTTTAGTAGAACATGAGGATGGGGGGTTGTTACATTTGCACAAGAAAATCAGGTTAAGTCTCAAGTTAGGGTTAGGGTTGGGGAGATGTGGCTTCCCAGGTTGGAAACGGGTCCTTGGTGAAGCCTAGCTTGTTGAATCAGACTGAGTGGGCCATCAAGATGTCTTCCATACTTACATTTGGCACACTCTGTGGACCGCAGTATGTTTCAGTCCAAAAAGGAAATAGGGTTGAGACTCAAATTAGGGTTAGGGTTGGGGAGACTTGGCTTCCCAGGATGTAACCAGGGTTTTGGTGAAGCCTAGATTGGTAAAACAGACTGAGTAGGCATTCAGGAGTATAACATACTGCCAGTTAGTACACCATGTGGACAGGGAAATGTTTCAGTCCAAAGACAAAATTAGGGTTAAGACCCAAGTTAGGGTTAGCTGTCAGGAGACATGGCTTCCCGGAATGGAAACAGGGTGTTGCTGAAGCCAAGCATGGTGAAACAGACTGAGGGGGCCAACGGAATTGTGTGCCTACTGTCTTTTAGTACAACATGAGGATGGGGGTTTGTTACATTTGCACAAGAAAATCAGGTTAAGTCTCAAGTTAGGGTTGGGTTGGGGAGATGTGGCTTCCCAGGTTGGAAACGGGTCCTTGGTGAAGCTTAACTTGCTGAATCAGACTGAGTGGGGCATCAAGATGGCTTCCATACTGACATTTGGTGCACTCTGTGGACGGCAGTATGTTTCAGTCCAAAAAGGAAATGAGGGTTGATACTCAAATTAGGGTTAGGGTTGGGGAGACTTGGCTTCCCAGGATGTAACCAGGGTTTTGGTGAAGCCTAGATTGGTAAAACAGACTGAGTAGGCCAACCGGAGTATAACATACTGCCAGTTAGTACACCATGTGGACAGGGAAATGTTTCAGTCCAAAGAGAAAATTAGGGTTAAGACCCAAGTTAGGGTTAGCTGTCAGGAGACATGGCTTCCCAGAATGGAAACAGGGTGTTGCTGAAGCCAAGCATGGTGAAACAGACTGAGAGGGCCAAAGGAATTGTGTGCCTACTGTCTTTTAGTAGAACATGAGGATGGGAGGTTGTTACATTTGCACAAGAATATCAGGTTAAGTATCAAGTTAGGGTTAGGGTTGGGGAGATGTGGCTTCCCAGGTTGGAAACGGGTCCTTGGTGAAGCCTAGCTTGTTGAATCAGACTGAGTGGGACATCAAGATGTCTTCCATACTTACATTTGGTACACTCTGTGGACGGCAGTATGTTTCAGTCCAAAAAGGAAATGAGGGTTGAGACTCAAATTAGGGTTAGGGCTGGGGAGACTTGGCTTCCCAGGATGTAACCAAGGTTTTGGCGAAGCCTAGATTGGTAAAACAGACCGAGTAGGCCAACCGGAGTATAACATACTGCCAGTTAGTACACCATGTGGACAGGGAAATGTTTCAGTCCAAAGAGAAAATTAGGGTTAAGACCCAAGTTAGGGTTATCGGTCAGGAGTCATGGCTTCCCAGAATGGAAACAGGGTGTTGCTGAAGCCAAGCATGGTGAAACAGACTGAGAGGGCCAACGGAATTGTGTGCCTACTGTCTTTTAGTAGAACATGAGGATGGGGGTTTGTTACATTTGCACAAGAAAATCAGGTTAATCTCAAGTTTGGTTTGGGTTGGGGAGATGTGGCTTCCCTGGTTGGAATCGGGTCCTTGGTGAAGCCCAGCTTGCTGAATCAGACTGAGTGGGACATCAAGATGTCTTCCATACTGACATTTGGTACACTCTGTGGACGGAGGTATGTTTCAGTCCCAAAAGGAAATGAGGCCTGAGACTCAAATTAGGGTTAGGGCTGGGGAGACTTGGCTTCCCAGGATGTAACCAGGGTTTTGGCGAAGCCTAGATTGGTAAAACAGACTGAGTAGGCCATCCGGAGTATAACATACTGCCAGTTAGTACACCATGTGGACAGGGAAATGTTTCAGTCGAAAGAAAAAATTAGGGTGAAGACCCAAGTTAGGGTTAGCGGTCAGGAGACATGGCTTCCCAGAATGGAAACAGGGTGTTGCTGAAGCCAAACATGGTGAAACAGACTGAGAGGGCCAAAGGAATTGTGTGCCTACTGTCTTTTAGTAGAACATGAGGATGGGGGGGTTGTTACATTTGCACAAGAAAATCAGGTTAAGTCTCAAGTTAGGGTTAGAGTTGGGGAGATGTGGCTTCCCAGGTTGGAAACGGGTCCTTGGTGAAGCCTAACTTGCTGAATCAGACTGAGTGGGGCATCAAGATGTCTTCCATACTTACATTTGTTCCCCTATGTGGATGGCAGTATGTTTCAGTCCAAAAACGAAATGCGGGTTGATACTCAAATTAGGGTTAGGGTTGGGGAGACTTGGCTTCCCAGGATGTAACCAGGGTTTTGGCGAAGCCTAGATTGGTAAAACAGACTGAGTAGGCCATCCGGAGTATAACATACTGCCAGTTAGTACACCATGTGGACAGGGAAATGTTTCAGTCCAAAGAGAAAATTAGGGTTAAGACCCAAGTTAGGGTTAGCTGTCAGGAGACATGGCTTCCCAGAATGGAAACAGGGTGTTGCTGAAGCCAAGCATGGTGAAACAGACTGAGAGGGCCAAAGGAATTGTGTGCCTACTGTCTTTTAGTACAACAAGAGGATGTGGGTTGTTACATTTCAACAAGAAAATCAGGTTAAGTCTCAAGTTTGGGTTGGGTTGGGGAGATGTGGCTTCCCTGGTTGGAATCGGGTCCTTGGTGAAGCCCAGCTTGCTGAATCAGACTGAGTGGGACATCAAGATGTCTTCCATACTGACATTTGGTACACTCTGTGGACGGAGGTATGTTTCAGTCGCAAAAGGAAATGAGGCCTGAGACTCAAAGTAGGGTTAGGGTTGGGGAGACTTGGCTTCCCAGGATGTAACCAGGGTTTTGGTGAAGCCTAGATTGGTAAAACAGACTGAGTAGGCATTCAGGAGTATAACATACTGCCAGTTAGTACACCATGTGGACAGGGAAATGTTTCATTCCAAAGAGAAAATTAGGGTTAAGACCCAAGTGAGGGTTATCGGTCAGGAGACATGGCTTCCCAGAATGGAAACAGGGTGTTGCTGAAGCCAAACATGGTGAAACAGACTGAGAGGGCCAAAGGAATTGTGTGCCTACTGTCTTTTAGTAGAACATGAGGATGGGGGGTTGTTACAGTTCAACAAGAAAATCAGGTTAAGTCTCAAGTTAGGGTTAGGGTTGGGGAGATGTGGCTTCCCAGGTTGGAAACGGGTCCTTGGTGAAGCTTAACTTGCTGAATCAGACTGAGTGGGGCATCAAGATGGCTTCCATACTGACATTTGGTCCCCTATGTGGACGGCAGTATGTTTCAGTCCAAAAACGAAAATTAGGGTTAAGACCCAAGTTAGGGTTATCGGTCAGGAGTCATGGCTTCCCAGAATGGAAACAGGGTGTTGCTGAAGCCAAGCATGGTGAAACAGACTGAGAGGGCCAACGGAATTGTGTGTCGACTGTCTTTTAGTACAACATGAGGATGGGGGTTTGTTACATTTCAACAAGAAAATCAGGTTAAGTCTCAAGGTTGGGTTGGATTGGGGAGATGTGGCTTCCCAGGTTGGAAATGGGTCCTTGGTGAAGCTCAACTTGCTGAATCAGACTGAGTGGGGCATCAAGATGGCTTCCATACTGACATTTGGTGCACTCTGTGGACGGCAGTATGTTTCAGTCCAAAAAGGAAATGAGGGTTGAGACTCAAATTAGGGTTAGGGTTCGGGAGACTTGTCTTCCCAGGATGTAACCAGGGTTTTGGCGAAGTCTAGATTGGTAAAACAGACGGAGTAGGCCAACCGGAGTATAACATACTGCCAGTTAGTACACCATGAGGAGAGGGAAATGTTTCATTCCAAAGAGAAAATTAGGGTTAAGACCCAAGTTAGGGTTAGCAGTCAGGAGACATGGCTTTCCAGAATGGAAACAGGGTGTTGCTGAAGCCAAGCATGGTGAAACAGACTGAGAGGGCAAAAGGAATTGTGTGCCTACTGTCTTTTAGTAGAACATGAGGATGGGGGGTTGTTACATTTGCACAAGAAAATCAGGTTAAGTCTCAAGTTAGGGTTAGGGTTGGGGAGATGTGGCTTCCCAGGTTGGAAACGGGTCCTTGTTGAAGCCTAGCTTGCTGAATCAGACTGAGTGGGACATCAAGATGTCTTCCATACTTACATTTGGTACACTCTGTGGACGGCAGTATGTTTCAGTCCAAAAAGGAAATGAGGGTTGAGACTCAAATTAGGGTTAGGGCTGGGGAGACTTGGCTTCCCAGGATGTAACCAGGGTTTTGGCGAAGCCTAGATTGGTAAAACAGACTGAGTAGGCCATCCGGAGTATAACATACTGCCAGTTAGTACACCATGTGGACAGGGAAATGTTTCATTCCAAAGAGAAAATTAGGGTTCAGACCCAAGTTAGGGTTAGCTGTCAGGAGACATGGCTTTCCAGAATGGAAACAGGGTGTTGCTGAAGCCAAGCATGGTGAAACAGACTGAGAGGGCAAAAGGAATTGTGTGCCTACTGTCTTTTAGTAGAACATGAGGATGGGGGGTTGTTACATTTGCACAAGAAAATCAGGTTAAGTCTCAAGTTAGGGTTAGGGTTGGGGAGATGTTGCTTCCCAGGTTGGAAACGGGTCCTTGGTGAAGCTTGACTTGCTGAATCAGACTGAGTGGGCCATCAAGATGGCTTCCATACTGACATTTGGTACACTCTGTGGACGGCAGTATGTTTCAGTCCAAAAACGAAAATTAGGGTTAAGACCCAAGTTAGGGTTATCGGTCAGGAGTCATGGCTTCCCAGAATGGAAACAGGGTGTTGCTGAAGCCAAGCATGGTGAAACAGACTGAGAGGGCCAACGGAATTGTGTGCCGACTGTCTCTTAGTACAACATGAGGATGGGGGTTTGTTACATTTCAACAAGAAAATCAGGTTAAGTCTCAAGGTTGGGTTGGGTTGGGGAGATGTGGCTTCCCTGGTTGGAATCGGGTCCTTGGTGAAGCTCAGCTTGCTGAATCAGACTGAGTGGGACATCAAGATGTCTTCCATACTGACATTTGGTACACTCTGTGGACGGAGGTCTGTTTCAGTCCAAAAAGGAAATGAGGGTTGAGACTCAAATTAGGGTTAGGGTTGGGGAGACTTGGCTTCCCAGGATGTAACCAGGGTTTTGGCGAAGTCTAGATTGGTAAAACAGACGGAGTAGGCCAACCGGAGTATAACATACTGCCAGTTAGTACACAATGTGGACAGGGAAATGTTTCATTCCAAAGAGAAAATTAGGGTTCAGACCCAAGTTAGGGTTAGCAGTCAGGAGACATGGCTTTCCAGAATGGAAACAGGGTGTTGCTGAAGCCAAGCATGGTGAAACAGACTGAGAGGGCAAAAGGAATTGTGTGCCTACTGTCTTTTAGGAGAACATGAGGATGGGGGGTTGTTACATTTGCACAAGAAAATCAGGTTAAGTCTCAAGTTAGGGTTAGGGTTGGGGAGATGTTGCTTCCCAGGTTGGAAACGGGTCCTTGGTGAAGCTTAACTTGCTGAATCAGACTGAGTGGGCCATCAAGATGGCTTCCATACTGACATTTGGTACACTCTGTGGACGGCAGTAAGTTTCAGTCCAAAAACGAAAATTAGGGTTAAGACCCAAGTTAGGGTTATCGGTCAGGAGTCATGGCTTCCCAGAATGGAAACAGGGTGTTGCTGAAGCCAAGCATGGTGAAACAGACTGAGAGGGCCAACGGAATTGTGTGCCGACTGTCTCTTAGTACAACATGAGGATGGGGGTTTGTTACATTTCAACAAGAAAATCAGGTTAAGTCTCAAGGTTGGGTTGGGTTGGGGAGATGTGGCTTCCCTGGTTGGAATCGGGTCCTTGGTGAAGCCCAGCTTGCTGAATCAGACTGAGTGGGACATCAAGATGTCTTCCATACTGACATTTGGTACACTCTGTGGACGGAGGTCTGTTTCAGTCCCAAAAGGAAATGAGGCCTGAGACTCAAATTAGGGTTAGGGTTGGGGAGACTTGGCTTCCCAGGATATAACCAGGGTTTTGTCGAAGCCTAGATTGGTAAAACAGACTGAGTAGGCCATCCGGAGTATAACATACTGCCAGTTAGTACACCATGTGGACAGGGAAATGTTTCATTCCAAAGAGAAAATTAGGGTTAAGACCCAAGTTAGGGTTAGCTGTCAGGAGACATGGCTTCCCAGAATGGAAACAGGGTGTTGCTGAAGCCAAGCATGGTGAAACAGACTGAGAGGGCCAAAGGAATTGTGTGCCTACTGTCTTTTAGTACAACATGAGGATGGGGGGTTGTTACAGTTCAACAAGAAAATCAGGTTAAGTCTCAAGTTAGGGTTAGGGTTGGGGAGATGTGGCTTCCCAGGTTGGAAACGGGTCCTTGGTGAAGCTTAACTTGCTGAATCAGACTGAGTGGGGCATCAAGATGGCTTCCATACTGACATTTGGTACACTCTGTGGACGGCAGTATGTTTCAGTCCAAAAACGAAAATTAGGGTTAAGACCCAAGTTAGGGTTATTGGTCAGGAGTCATGGCTTCCCAGAATGGAAACAGGGTGTTGCTGAAGCCAAGCATGGTGAAACAGACTGAGAGGGCCAACGGAATTGTGTGTCGACTGTCTTTTAGTACAACATGAGGATGGGGGTTTGTTACATTTCAACAAGAAAATCAGGTTAAGTCTCAAGGTTGGGTTGGATTGGGGAGATGTGGCTTCCCAGGTTGGAAATGGGTCCTTGGTGAAGCTCAACTTGCTGAATCAGACTGAGTGGGGCATCAAGATGGCTTCCATACTGACATTTGGTGCACTCTGTGGACGGCAGTATGTTTCAGTCCAAAAAGGAAATGAGGGTTGAGACTCAAATTAGGGTTAGGGTTGGGGAGACTTGTCTTCCCAGGATGTAACCAGGGTTTTGGCGAAGTCTAGATTGGTAAAACAGACGGAGTAGGCCAACCGGAGTATAACATACTGCCAGTTAGTACACAATGTGGAGAGGGAAATGTTTCATTCCAAAGAGAAAATTAGGGTTAAGACCCAAGTTAGGGTTAGCAGTCAGGAGACATGGCTTTCCAGAATGGAAACAGGGTGTTGCTGAAGCCAAGCATGGTGAAACAGACTGAGAGGGCAAAAGGAATTGTGTGCCTACTGTCTTTTAGTAGAACATGAGGATGGGGGGTTGTTACATTTGCACAAGAAAATCAGGTTAAGTCTCAAGTTAGGGTTAGGGTTGGGGAGATGTGGCTTCCCAGGTTGGAAACGGGTCCTTGTTGAAGCCTAGCTTGCTGAATCAGACTGAGTGGGACATCAAGATGTCTTCCATACTGACATTTGTACACTCTGTGGACGGCAGTATGTTTCAGTCCAAAAAGGAAATGAGGGTTGAGACTCAAATTAGGGTTAGGGCTGGGGAGACTTGGCTTCCCAGGATGTAACCAGGGTTTTGGCGAAGCCTAGATTGGTAAAACAGACTGAGTAGGCCATCCGGAGTATAACATACTGCCAGTTAGTACACCATGTAGACAGGGAAATGTTTCAGTCCAAAGAGAAAATTAGGGTTAAGACCCAAGTTAGGGTTAGCTGTCAGGAGACATGGCTTCCCGGAATGGAAACAGGGTGTTGCTGAAGCCAAGCATGGTGAAACAGACTGAGAGGGCCAACGGAATTGTGTGCCTACTGTCTTTTAGTACAACATGAGGATGGGGGTTTGTTACATTTGCACAAGAAAATCAGGTTAAGTCTCAAGTTAGGGTTGGGTTGGGGAGATGTGGCTTCCCAGGTTGGAAACGGGTCCTTGGTGAAGCTTAACTTGCTGAATCAGACTGAGTGGGGTATCAAGGTGTCTTCCATACTTACATTTGGTACACTCTGTGGACCGCAGTATGTTTCAGTCGCAAAAGGAAATGAGGCCTGAGACTCAAAGTAGGGTTAGGGTTGGGGAGACTTGGCTTCCCAGGATGTAACCAGGGTTTTGGCGAAGCCTAGATTGGTAAAACAGACTGAGTAGGCCTTCCGGAGTATAACATACTGCCAGTTAGTACACCATGTGGACAGGGAAATGTTTCAGTCCAAAGAAAAAATTAGGGTTAAGAAAAATTTAGGGTTATCGGTCAGGAGACATCCCTTCCCAGAATGGAAACAGGGTGTTGCTGAAGCCAAGCATGGTGAAACAGGGAAGCCATGACCGATAACCCTAACTTGGGTCTTAACCCTAATTTTCGTTTTTGGACTGAAACTTACTGCCGTCCACAGAGTGTACCAAATGTCAGTATGGAAGCCATCTTGATGGCCCACTCAGTCTGATTCAGCAAGTTAAGCTTCACCAAGGACCCGTTTCCAACCTGGGAAGCAACATCTCCCCAACCCTAACCCTAACTTGAGACTTAACCTGATTTTCTTGTGCAAATGTAACAACCCCCCATCCTCATGTTCTCCTAAAAGACAGTAGGCACACAATTCCTTTTGCCCTCTCAGTCTGTTTCACCATGCTTGGCTTCAGCAACACCCTGTTTCCATTCTGGAAAGCCATGTCTCCTGACTGCTAACCCTAACTTGGGTCTGAACCCTAATTTTCTCTTTGGAATGAAACATTTCCCTGTCCACATTGTGTACTAACTGGCAGTATGTTATACTCCGGTTGGCCTACTCCGTCTGTTTTACCAATCTAGACTTCGCCAAAACCCTGGTTACATCCTGGGAAGCCAAGTCTCCCCAACCCTAACCCTACTTTGAGTCTCAGGCCTCATTTCCTTTTTGGACTGAAACATACTGCCGTCCACAGAGTGCACCAAATGTCAGTATGGAAGCCATCTTGATGCCCCACTCAGTCTGATTCAGCAAGTTAAGCTTCACCAAGGACCCGTTTCCAACCTGGGAAGCCACATCTCCCCAACCCAACCCTAACTTGAGACTTAACCTGATTTTCTTGTGCAAATGTAACAAACCCCCATCCTCATGTTGTACTAAAAGACAGTAGGCACACAATTCAGTAGGGTTAGCAGTCAGGAGACATGGCTTTCCAGAATGGAAACAGGGTGTTGCTGAAGCCAAGCATGGTGAAACAGACTGAGAGGGCAAAAGGAATTGTGTGCCTACTGTCTTTTAGGAGAACATGAGGATGGGGGGTTGTTACATTTGCACAAGAAAATCAGGTTAAGTCTCAAGTTAGGGTTAGGGTTGGGGAGATGTTGCTTCCCAGGTTGGAAATGGGTCCTTGGTGAAGCTCAACTTGCTGAATCAGACTGAGTGGGGCATCAAGATGGCTTCCATACTGACATTTGGTACACTCTGTGGACGGAGGTCTGTTTCAGTCCCAAAAGGAAATGAGGCCTGAGACTCAAATTAGGGTTAGGGTTGGGGAGACTTGGCTTCCCAGGATATAACCAGGGTTTTGTCGAAGTCTAGATTGGTAAAACAGACTGAGTAGGCCATCCGGAGTATAACATACTGCCAGTTAGTACACCATGTGGACAGGGAAATGTTTCATTCCAAAGAGAAAATTAGGGTTAAGACCCAAGTTAGGGTTAGCTGTCAGGAGACATGGCTTCCCAGAATGGAAACAGGGTGTTGCTGAAGCCAAGCATGGTGAAACAGACTGAGAGGGCCAAAGGAATTGTGTGCCTACTGTCTTTTAGTACAACATGAGGATGGGGGGTTGTTACAGTTCAACAAGAAAATCAGGTTAAGTCTCAAGTTAGGGTTAGGGTTGGGGAGATGTGGCTTCCCAGGTTGGAAACGGGTCCTTGGAGAAGCTTAACTTGCTGAATCAGACTGAGTGGGGCATCAAGATGGCTTCCATACTGACATTTGGTACACTCTGTGGACGGCAGTATGTTTCAGTCCAAAAACGAAAATTAGGGTTAAGACCCAAGTTAGGGTTATTGGTCAGGAGTCATGGCTTCCCAGAATGGAAACAGGGTGTTGCTGAAGCCAAGCATGGTGAAACAGACTGAGAGGGCCAACGGAATTGTGTGTCGACTGTCTTTTAGTACAACATGAGGATGGGGGTTTGTTACATTTCAACAAGAAAATCAGGTTAAGTCTCAAGGTTGGGTTGGATTGGGGAGATGTGGCTTCCCAGGTTGGAAATGGGTCCTTGGTGAAGCTCAACTTGCTGAATCAGACTGAGTGGGGCATCAAGATGGCTTCCATACTGACATTTGGTGCACTCTGTGGACGGCAGTATGTTTCAGTCCAAAAAGGAAATGAGGGTTGAGACTCAAATTAGGGTTAGGGTTGGGGAGACTTGGCTTCCCAGGATGTAACCAGGGTTTTGGCGAAGTCTAGATTGGTAAAACAGACGGAGTAGGCCAACCGGAGTATAACATACTGCCAGTTAGTACACCATGTGGACAGGGAAATGTTTCAGTTCAAAGAGAAAATTAGGGTTAAGACCCAAGTTAGTGTTAGCTGTCAGGAGACATGGCTTTCCAGAATGGAAACAGGGTGTTGCTGAAGCCAAGCATGGTGAAACAGACTGAGAGGGCAAAAGGAATTGTGTGCCTACTGTCTTTTAGTAGAACATGAGGATGGGGGGTTGTTACATTTGCACAAGAAAATCAGGTTAAGTCTCAAGCTTGGTTTGGGTTGGGGAGATGTGGCTTCCCTGGTTGGAATCGGGTCCTTGGTGAAGCCTAACTTGCTGAATCAGACTGAGTGGGGCATCAAGATGTCTTCCATACTGACATTTGGTCCCCTATGTGGACGGCAGTATGTTTCAGTCCAAAAACGAAATGCGGGTTGATACTCAAATTAGGGTTAGGGTTGGGGAGACTTGGCTTCCCAGGATGTAACCAGGGTTTTGGCGAAGCCTAGATTGGTAAAACAGACTGAGTAGGCCATCCGGAGTATAACATACTGCCAGTTAGTACACCATGTGGACAGGGAAATGTTTCAGTCCAAAGAGAAAATTAGGGTTCAGACCCAAGTTAGGGTTAGCTGTCAGGAGACATGGCTTCCCAGAATGGAAACAGGGTGTTGCTGAAGCCAAGCATGGTGAAACAGACTGAGAGGGCCAAAGGAATTGTGTGCCTACTGTCTTTTAGTACAACAAGAGGATGTGGGTTGTTACATTTCAACAAGAAAATCAGGTTAAGTCTCAAGTTTGGGTTGGGTTGGGGAGATGTGGCTTCCCTGGTTGGAATCGGGTCCTTGGTGAAGCCCAGCTTGCTGAATCAGACTGAGTGGGACATCAAGATGTCTTCCATACTGACATTTGGTACAATCTGTGGACGGAGGTATGTTTCAGTCGCAAAAGGAAATGAGGCCTGAGACACAACGTAGGGTTAGGGTTGGGGAGACTTGGCTTCCCAGGATGTAACCAGGGTTTTGGTGAAGCCTAGATTGGTAAAACAGACTGAGTAGTCATTCAGGAGTATAACATACTGCCAGTTAGTACACCATGTGGACAGGGAAATGTTTCATTCCAAAGAGAAAATTAGGGTTAAGACCCAAGTGAGGGTTATCGGTCAGGAGACATGGCTTCCCAGAATGGAAACAGGGTGTTGCTGAAGCCAAACATGGTGAAACAGACTGAAAGGGCCAAAGGAATTGTGTGCCTACTGTCTTTTAGTAGAACATGAGGATGGGGGGTTGTTACAGTTCAACAAGAAAATCAGGTTAAGTCTCAAGTTAGGGTTAGGGTTGGGGAGATGTGGCTTCCCAGGTTGGAAACGGGTCCTTGGTGAAGCTTAACTTGCTGAATCAGACTGAGTGGGGCATCAAGATGGCTTCCATACTGACATTTGGTCCCCTATGTGGACGGCAGTATGTTTCAGTCCAAAAACGAAAATTAGGGTTAAGACCCAAGTTAGGGTTATCGGTCAGGAGTCATGGCTTTCCAGAATGCTAACAGGGTGTTGCTGAAGCCAAGCATGGTGAAACAGACTGAGAGGGCAAAAGGAATTGTGTGCCTACTGTCTTTTAGTAGAACATGAGGATGGGGGGTTGTTACATTTGCACAAGAAAATCAGGTTAAGTCTCAAGTTAGGGTTAGGGTTGGGGAGATGTGGCTTCCCAGGTTGGAAACGGGTCCTTGGTGAAGCCTAGCTTGTTGAATCAGACTGAGTGGGACATCAAGATGTCTTCCATACTTACATTTGGTACACTCTGTGGACGGCAGTATGTTTCAGTCCAAAAAGGAAATGAGGGTTGAGACTCAAATTAGGGTTACGCTGGGGAGACTTGGCTTCCCAGGATGTAACCAGGGTTTTGGCGAAGCCTAGATTGGTAAAACAGACTGAGTAGGCCATCCGGAGTATAACATACTGCCAGTTAGTACACCATGTGGACAGGGAAATGTTTCAGTCCAAAGAGAAAATTAGGGTTCAGACCCAAGTTAGGGTTAGCTGTCAGGAGACATGGCTTCCCAGAATGGAAACAGGGTGTTGCTGAAGCCAAGCATGGTGAAACAGACTGAGAGGGCCAAAGGAATTGTGTGCCTACTGTCTTTTAGTAGAACATGAGGATGGGAGGTTGTTACATTTGCACAAGAATATCAGGTTAAGTCTCAAGTTAGGGTTAGGGTTGGGGAGATGTGGCTTCCCAGGTTGGAAACGGGTCCTTGGTGAAGCTTAACTTCCTGTATCAGACTGAGTGGGCCATCAAGATGTCTTCCATACTTACATTTGGCACACTCTGTGGACCGCAGTATGTTTCAGTCCAAAAAGGAAATAGGGTTGAGACTCAAATTAGGGTTAGGGTTGGGGAGACTTGGCTTCCCAGGATGTAACCAGGGCTTTGGTGAAGCCTAGATTGGTAAAACAGACTGAGTAGGCCAACCGGAGTATAACATACTGCCAGTTAGTACACCATGTGGACAGGGAAATGTTTCAGTCCAAAGAGAAAATTAGGGTTAAGACCCAAGTTAGGGTTAGCTGTCAGGAGACATGGCTTCCCAGAATGGAAACAGGGTGTTGCTGAAGCCAAGCATGGTGAAACAGACTGAGAGGGCCAAAGCTATTGTGTGCCTACTGTCTTTTAGTAGAACATGAGGATGGGAGGTTGTTACATTTGCACAAGAATATCAGGTTAAGTCTCAAGTTAGGGTTGGGTTGGGGAGATGTGGCTTCCCAGGTTGGAAATGGGTCCTTGGTGAAGCTCAACTTGCTGAATCAGACTGAGTGGGGCATCAAGGTGTCTTCCATACTTACATTTGGTACACTCTGTGGACCGCAGTATGTTTCAGTCGCAAAAGGAAATGAGGCCTGAGACTCAAAGTAGGGTTAGGGTTGGGGAGACTTGGCTTCCCAGGATGTAACCAGGGTTTTGGCGAAGCCTAGATTGGTAAAACAGACTGAGTAGGCCTTCCGGAGTATAACATACTGCCAGTTAGTACACCATGTGGACAGGGAAATATTTCAGTCCAAAGAAAAAACTAGGGTTAAGACCCAAGTTAGGGTTAGCGGTCAGGAGACATGGCTTCCCGGAATGGAAACAGGGTGTTGCTGAAGCCAAGCATGGTGAAACAGACTGAGAGGGCCAACGGAATTGTGTGCCTACTGTCTTTTAGTACAACATGAGGATGGGGGGTTGTTACATTTGCCCAAGAAAATCAGGTTAAGTCTCAAGTTAGGGTTAGGGTTGGGGAGATGTGGCTTCCCAGGTTGGAAACGGGTCCTTGGTGAAGCCTAACTTGCTGAATCAGACTGAGTGGGGCATCAAGATGTCTTCCATACTGACATTTGGTACACTCTGTGGACGGCGGTTTGTTTCAGTCCCAAAAGGAAATGAGGGTTGAGACTCAAATTAGGGTTAGGGTTGGGGAGACTTGGCTTCCCAGGATGTAACCAGGGTTTTGGCGAAGCCTAGATTGGTAAAACAGACCGAGTAGGCCAACCGGAGTATAACATACTGCCAGTTAGTACACCCTGTGGACAGGGAAATGTTTCAGTCCAAAGAGAAAATTAGGGTTAAGACCCAAGTTAGGGTTATCGGTCAGGAGTCATGGCTTCCCAGAATGGAAACAGGGTGTTGCTGAAGCCAAGCATGGTGAAACAGACTGAGAGGGCCAACGGAATTGTGTGCCTACTGTCTTTTAGTAGAACATGAGGATGGGGGTTTGTTACATTTGCACAAGAAAATCAGGTTAAGTCTCAAGTTTGGTTTGGGTTGGGGAGATGTGGCTTCCCTGGTTGGAATCGGGTCCTTGGTGAAGCCCAGCTTGCTGAATCAGACTGAGTGGGACATCAAGATGTCTTCCATACTGACATTTGGTACACTCTGTGGACGGAGGTATGTTTCAGTCCCAAAAGGAAATGAGGCCTGAGACTCAAATTAGGGTTAGGGCTGGGGAGTCTTGGCTTCCCAGGATGTAACCAGGGTTTTGGCGAAGCCTAGATTGGTAAAACAGACTGAGTAGGCCATCCGGAGTATAACATACTGCCAGTTAGTACACCATGTGGACAGGGAAATGTTTCAGTCGAAAGAAAAAATTAGGGTGAAGACCCAAGTTAGGGTTAGCGGTCAGGAGACATGGCTTCCCAGAATGGAAACAGGGTGTTGCTGAAGCCAAACATGGTGAAACAGACTGAGAGGGCCAAAGGAATTGTGTGCCTACTGTCTTTTAGTAGAACATGAGGATGGGGGGTTGTTACATTTGCACAAGAAAATCAGGTTAAGTCTCAAGTTAGGGTTAGAGTTGGGGAGATGTGGCTTCCCAGGTTGGAACCGGGTCCTTGGTGAAGCCTAACTTGCTGAATCAGACTGAGTGGGGCATCAAGATGTCTTCCATACTTACATTTGTTCCCCTATGTGGACGGCAGTATGTTTCAGTCCAAAAACGAAATGCGGGTTGATACTCAAATTAGGGTTAGGGTTGGGGAGACTTGGCTTCCCAGGATGTAACCAGGGTTTTGGCGAAGCCTAGATTGGTAAAACAGACTGAGTAGGCCATCCGGAGTATAACATACTGCCATTTAGTACACCATGTGGACAGGGAAATGTTTCAGTCCAAAGAGAAAATTAGGGTTCAGACCCAAGTTAGGGTTAGCTGTCAGGAGACATGGCTTCCCAGAATGGAAACAGGGTGTTGCTGAAGCCAAGCATGGTGAAACAGACTGAGAGGGCCAAAGGAATTGTGTGCCTACTGTCTTTTAGTACAACAAGAGGATGTGGGTTGTTACATTTCAACAAGAAAATCAGGTTAAGTCTCAAGTTTGGGTTGGGTTGGGGAGATGTGGCGTCCCTGGTTGGAATCGGGTCCTTGGTGAAGCCCAGCTTGCTGAATCAGACTGAGTGGGACATCAAGATGTCTTCCATACCGACATTTGGTACACTCTGTGGACGGAGGTATGTTTCAGTCGCAAAAGGAAATGAGGCCTGAGACTCAAAGTAGGGTTAGGGTTGGGGAGACTTGGCTTCCCAGGATGTAACCAGGGTTTTGGTGAAGCCTAGATTGGTAAAACAGACTGAGTAGGCATTCAGGAGTATAACATACTGCCAGTTAGTACACCATGTGGACAGGGAAATGTTTCATTCCAAAGAGAAAATTAGGGTGAAGACCCAAGTGAGGGTTATCGGTCAGGAGACATGGCTTCCCAGAATGGAAACAGGGTGTTGCTGAAGCCAAACATGGTGAAACAGACTGAGAGGGCAAAAGGAATTGTGTGCCTACTGTCTTTTAGTAGAACATGAGGATGGGGGGTTGTTACAGTTCAACAAGAAAATCAGGTTAAGTCTCAAGTTAGGGTTAGGGTTGGGGAGATGTGGCTTCCCAGGTTGGAAACGGGTCCTTGGTGAAGCTTAACTTGCTGAATCAGACTGAGTGGGGCATCAAGATGGCTTCCATACTGACATTTGGTCCCCTATGTGGACGGCAGTATGTTTCAGTCCAAAAACGAAAATTAGGGTTAAGACCCAAGTTAGGGTTATCGGTCAGGAGTCATGGCTTCCCAGAATGGAAACAGGGTGTTGCTGAAGCCAAGCATGGTGAAACAGACTGAGAGGGCCAACGGAATTGTGTGTCGACTGTCTTTTAGTACAACATGAGGATGGGGGTTTGTTACATTTCAACAAGAAAATCAGGTTAAGTCTCAAGGTTGGGTTGGGTTGGGGAGATGTGGCTTCCCAGGTTGGAAATGGGTCCTTGGTGAAGCTCAGCTTGCTGAATCAGACTGAGTGGGGCATCAAGATGGCTTCCATACTGACATTTGGTGCACTCTGTGGACGGCAGTATGTTTCAGTCCAAAAAGGAAATGAGGGTTGAGACTCAAATTAGGGTTAGGGTTCGGGAGACTTGTCTTCCCAGGATGTAACCAGGGTTTTGGCGAAGTCTAGATTGGTAAAACAGACGGAGTAGGCCAACCGGAGTATAACATACTGCCAGTTAGTACACCATGAGGAGAGGGAAATGTTTCATTCCAAAGAGAAAATTAGGGTTAAGACCCAAGTTAGGGTTAGCAGTCAGGAGACATGGCTTTCCAGAATGGAAACAGGGTGTTGCTGAAGCCAAGCATGGTGAAACAGACTGAGAGGGCAAAAGGAATTGTGTGCCTACTGTCTTTTAGTAGAACATGAGGATGGGGGGTTGTTACATTTGCACAAGAAAATCAGGTTAAGTCTCAAGTTAGGGTTAGGGTTGGGGAGATGTGGCTTCCCAGGTTGGAAACGGGTCCTTGTTGAAGCCTAGCTTGCTGAATCAGACTGAGTGGGACATCAAGATGTCTTCCATACTTACATTTGGTACACTCTGTGGACGGCAGTATGTTTCAGTCCAAAAAGGAAATGAGGGTTGAGACTCAAATTAGGGTTAGGGCTGGGGAGACTTGGCTTCCCAGGATGTAACCAGGGTTTTGGCGAAGCCTAGATTGGTAAAACAGACTGAGTAGGCCATCCGGAGTATAACATACTGCCAGTTAGTACACCATGTGGACAGGGAAATGTTTCATTCCAAAGAGAAAATTAGGGTTCAGACCCAAGTTAGGGTTAGCTGTCAGGAGACATGGCTTTCCAGAATGGAAACAGGGTGTTGCTGAAGCCAAGCATGGTGAAACAGACTGAGAGGGCAAAAGGAATTGTGTGCCTACTGTCTTTTAGTAGAACATGAGGATGGGGGGTTGTTACATTTGCACAAGAAAATCAGGTTAAGTCTCAAGTTAGGGTTAGGGTTGGGGAGATGTTGCTTCCCAGGTTGGAAACGGGTCCTTGGTGAAGCTTGACTTGCTGAATCAGACTGAGTGGGCCATCAAGATGGCTTCCATACTGACATTTGGTACACTCTGTGGACGGCAGTATGTTTCAGTCCAAAAACGAAAATTAGGGTTAAGACCCAAGTTAGGGTTATCGGTCAGGAGTCATGGCTTCCCAGAATGGAAACAGGGTGTTGCTGAAGCCAAGCATGGTGAAACAGACTGAGAGGGCCAACGGAATTGTGTGCCGACTGTCTCTTAGTACAACATGAGGATGGGGGTTTGTTACATTTCAACAAGAAAATCAGGTTAAGTCTCAAGGTTGGGTTGGGTTGGGGAGATGTGGCTTCCCTGGTTGGAATCGGGTCCTTGGTGAAGCTCAGCTTGCTGAATCAGACTGAGTGGGACATCAAGATGTCTTCCATACTGACATTTGGTACACTCTGTGGACGGAGGTCTGTTTCAGTCCAAAAAGGAAATGAGGGTTGAGACTCAAATTAGGGTTAGGGTTGGGGAGACTTGGCTTCCCAGGATGTAACCAGGGTTTTGGCGAAGTCTAGATTGGTAAAACAGACGGAGTAGGCCAACCGGAGTATAACATACTGCCAGTTAGTACACAATGTGGACAGGGAAATGTTTCATTCCAAAGAGAAAATTAGGGTTCAGACCCAAGTTAGGGTTAGCAGTCAGGAGACATGGCTTTCCAGAATGGAAACAGGGTGTTGCTGAAGCCAAGCATGGTGAAACAGACTGAGAGGGCAAAAGGAATTGTGTGCCTACTGTCTTTTAGGAGAACATGAGGATGGGGGGTTGTTACATTTGCACAAGAAAATCAGGTTAAGTCTCAAGTTAGGGTTAGGGTTGGGGAGATGTTGCTTCCCAGGTTGGAAACGGGTCCTTGGTGAAGCTTAACTTGCTGAATCAGACTGAGTGGGCCATCAAGATGGCTTCCATACTGACATTTGGTACACTCTGTGGACGGCAGTAAGTTTCAGTCCAAAAACGAAAATTAGGGTTAAGACCCAAGTTAGGGTTATCGGTCAGGAGTCATGGCTTCCCAGAATGGAAACAGGGTGTTGCTGAAGCCAAGCATGGTGAAACAGACTGAGAGGGCCAACGGAATTGTGTGCCGACTGTCTCTTAGTACAACATGAGGATGGGGGTTTGTTACATTTCAACAAGAAAATCAGGTTAAGTCTCAAGGTTGGGTTGGGTTGGGGAGATGTGGCTTCCCTGGTTGGAATCGGGTCCTTGGTGAAGCCCAGCTTGCTGAATCAGACTGAGTGGGACATCAAGATGTCTTCCATACTGACATTTGGTACACTCTGTGGACGGAGGTCTGTTTCAGTCCCAAAAGGAAATGAGGCCTGAGACTCAAATTAGGGTTAGGGTTGGGGAGACTTGGCTTCCCAGGATATAACCAGGGTTTTGTCGAAGCCTAGATTGGTAAAACAGACTGAGTAGGCCATCCGGAGTATAACATACTGCCAGTTAGTACACCATGTGGACAGGGAAATGTTTCATTCCAAAGAGAAAATTAGGGTTAAGACCCAAGTTAGGGTTAGCTGTCAGGAGACATGGCTTCCCAGAATGGAAACAGGGTGTTGCTGAAGCCAAGCATGGTGAAACAGACTGAGAGGGCCAAAGGAATTGTGTGCCTACTGTCTTTTAGTACAACATGAGGATGGGGGGTTGTTACAGTTCAACAAGAAAATCAGGTTAAGTCTCAAGTTAGGGTTAGGGTTGGGGAGATGTGGCTTCCCAGGTTGGAAACGGGTCCTTGGTGAAGCTTAACTTGCTGAATCAGACTGAGTGGGGCATCAAGATGGCTTCCATACTGACATTTGGTACACTCTGTGGACGGCAGTATGTTTCAGTCCAAAAACGAAAATTAGGGTTAAGACCCAAGTTAGGGTTATTGGTCAGGAGTCATGGCTTCCCAGAATGGAAACAGGGTGTTGCTGAAGCCAAGCATGGTGAAACAGACTGAGAGGGCCAACGGAATTGTGTGTCGACTGTCTTTTAGTACAACATGAGGATGGGGGTTTGTTACATTTCAACAAGAAAATCAGGTTAAGTCTCAAGGTTGGGTTGGATTGGGGAGATGTGGCTTCCCAGGTTGGAAATGGGTCCTTGGTGAAGCTCAACTTGCTGAATCAGACTGAGTGGGGCATCAAGATGGCTTCCATACTGACATTTGGTGCACTCTGTGGACGGCAGTATGTTTCAGTCCAAAAAGGAAATGAGGGTTGAGACTCAAATTAGGGTTAGGGTTGGGGAGACTTGTCTTCCCAGGATGTAACCAGGGTTTTGGCGAAGTCTAGATTGGTAAAACAGACGGAGTAGGCCAACCGGAGTATAACATACTGCCAGTTAGTACACAATGTGGAGAGGGAAATGTTTCATTCCAAAGAGAAAATTAGGGTTAAGACCCAAGTTAGGGTTAGCAGTCAGGAGACATGGCTTTCCAGAATGGAAACAGGGTGTTGCTGAAGCCAAGCATGGTGAAACAGACTGAGAGGGCAAAAGGAATTGTGTGCCTACTGTCTTTTAGTAGAACATGAGGATGGGGGGTTGTTACATTTGCACAAGAAAATCAGGTTAAGTCTCAAGTTAGGGTTAGGGTTGGGGAGATGTGGCTTCCCAGGTTGGAAACGGGTCCTTGTTGAAGCCTAGCTTGCTGAATCAGACTGAGTGGGACATCAAGATGTCTTCCATACTGACATTTGTACACTCTGTGGACGGCAGTATGTTTCAGTCCAAAAAGGAAATGAGGGTTGAGACTCAAATTAGGGTTAGGGCTGGGGAGACTTGGCTTCCCAGGATGTAACCAGGGTTTTGGCGAAGCCTAGATTGGTAAAACAGACTGAGTAGGCCATCCGGAGTATAACATACTGCCAGTTAGTACACCATGTAGACAGGGAAATGTTTCAGTCCAAAGAGAAAATTAGGGTTAAGACCCAAGTTAGGGTTAGCTGTCAGGAGACATGGCTTCCCGGAATGGAAACAGGGTGTTGCTGAAGCCAAGCATGGTGAAACAGACTGAGAGGGCCAACGGAATTGTGTGCCTACTGTCTTTTAGTACAACATGAGGATGGGGGTTTGTTACATTTGCACAAGAAAATCAGGTTAAGTCTCAAGTTAGGGTTGGGTTGGGGAGATGTGGCTTCCCAGGTTGGAAACGGGTCCTTGGTGAAGCTTAACTTGCTGAATCAGACTGAGTGGGGTATCAAGGTGTCTTCCATACTTACATTTGGTACACTCTGTGGACCGCAGTATGTTTCAGTCGCAAAAGGAAATGAGGCCTGAGACTCAAAGTAGGGTTAGGGTTGGGGAGACTTGGCTTCCCAGGATGTAACCAGGGTTTTGGCGAAGCCTAGATTGGTAAAACAGACTGAGTAGGCCTTCCGGAGTATAACATACTGCCAGTTAGTACACCATGTGGACAGGGAAATGTTTCAGTCCAAAGAAAAAATTAGGGTTAAGAAAAATTTAGGGTTATCGGTCAGGAGACATCCCTTCCCAGAATGGAAACAGGGTGTTGCTGAAGCCAAGCATGGTGAAACAGGGAAGCCATGACCGATAACCCTAACTTGGGTCTTAACCCTAATTTTCGTTTTTGGACTGAAACTTACTGCCGTCCACAGAGTGTACCAAATGTCAGTATGGAAGCCATCTTGATGGCCCACTCAGTCTGATTCAGCAAGTTAAGCTTCACCAAGGACCCGTTTCCAACCTGGGAAGCAACATCTCCCCAACCCTAACCCTAACTTGAGACTTAACCTGATTTTCTTGTGCAAATGTAACAACCCCCCATCCTCATGTTCTCCTAAAAGACAGTAGGCACACAATTCCTTTTGCCCTCTCAGTCTGTTTCACCATGCTTGGCTTCAGCAACACCCTGTTTCCATTCTGGAAAGCCATGTCTCCTGACTGCTAACCCTAACTTGGGTCTGAACCCTAATTTTCTCTTTGGAATGAAACATTTCCCTGTCCACATTGTGTACTAACTGGCAGTATGTTATACTCCGGTTGGCCTACTCCGTCTGTTTTACCAATCTAGACTTCGCCAAAACCCTGGTTACATCCTGGGAAGCCAAGTCTCCCCAACCCTAACCCTACTTTGAGTCTCAGGCCTCATTTCCTTTTTGGACTGAAACATACTGCCGTCCACAGAGTGCACCAAATGTCAGTATGGAAGCCATCTTGATGCCCCACTCAGTCTGATTCAGCAAGTTAAGCTTCACCAAGGACCCGTTTCCAACCTGGGAAGCCACATCTCCCCAACCCAACCCTAACTTGAGACTTAACCTGATTTTCTTGTGCAAATGTAACAAACCCCCATCCTCATGTTGTACTAAAAGACAGTAGGCACACAATTCAGTAGGGTTAGCAGTCAGGAGACATGGCTTTCCAGAATGGAAACAGGGTGTTGCTGAAGCCAAGCATGGTGAAACAGACTGAGAGGGCAAAAGGAATTGTGTGCCTACTGTCTTTTAGGAGAACATGAGGATGGGGGGTTGTTACATTTGCACAAGAAAATCAGGTTAAGTCTCAAGTTAGGGTTAGGGTTGGGGAGATGTTGCTTCCCAGGTTGGAAATGGGTCCTTGGTGAAGCTCAACTTGCTGAATCAGACTGAGTGGGGCATCAAGATGGCTTCCATACTGACATTTGGTACACTCTGTGGACGGAGGTCTGTTTCAGTCCCAAAAGGAAATGAGGCCTGAGACTCAAATTAGGGTTAGGGTTGGGGAGACTTGGCTTCCCAGGATATAACCAGGGTTTTGTCGAAGTCTAGATTGGTAAAACAGACTGAGTAGGCCATCCGGAGTATAACATACTGCCAGTTAGTACACCATGTGGACAGGGAAATGTTTCATTCCAAAGAGAAAATTAGGGTTAAGACCCAAGTTAGGGTTAGCTGTCAGGAGACATGGCTTCCCAGAATGGAAACAGGGTGTTGCTGAAGCCAAGCATGGTGAAACAGACTGAGAGGGCCAAAGGAATTGTGTGCCTACTGTCTTTTAGTACAACATGAGGATGGGGGGTTGTTACAGTTCAACAAGAAAATCAGGTTAAGTCTCAAGTTAGGGTTAGGGTTGGGGAGATGTGGCTTCCCAGGTTGGAAACGGGTCCTTGGAGAAGCTTAACTTGCTGAATCAGACTGAGTGGGGCATCAAGATGGCTTCCATACTGACATTTGGTACACTCTGTGGACGGCAGTATGTTTCAGTCCAAAAACGAAAATTAGGGTTAAGACCCAAGTTAGGGTTATTGGTCAGGAGTCATGGCTTCCCAGAATGGAAACAGGGTGTTGCTGAAGCCAAGCATGGTGAAACAGACTGAGAGGGCCAACGGAATTGTGTGTCGACTGTCTTTTAGTACAACATGAGGATGGGGGTTTGTTACATTTCAACAAGAAAATCAGGTTAAGTCTCAAGGTTGGGTTGGATTGGGGAGATGTGGCTTCCCAGGTTGGAAATGGGTCCTTGGTGAAGCTCAACTTGCTGAATCAGACTGAGTGGGGCATCAAGATGGCTTCCATACTGACATTTGGTGCACTCTGTGGACGGCAGTATGTTTCAGTCCAAAAAGGAAATGAGGGTTGAGACTCAAATTAGGGTTAGGGTTGGGGAGACTTGGCTTCCCAGGATGTAACCAGGGTTTTGGCGAAGTCTAGATTGGTAAAACAGACGGAGTAGGCCAACCGGAGTATAACATACTGCCAGTTAGTACACCATGTGGACAGGGAAATGTTTCAGTTCAAAGAGAAAATTAGGGTTAAGACCCAAGTTAGTGTTAGCTGTCAGGAGACATGGCTTTCCAGAATGGAAACAGGGTGTTGCTGAAGCCAAGCATGGTGAAACAGACTGAGAGGGCAAAAGGAATTGTGTGCCTACTGTCTTTTAGTAGAACATGAGGATGGGGGGTTGTTACATTTGCACAAGAAAATCAGGTTAAGTCTCAAGCTTGGTTTGGGTTGGGGAGATGTGGCTTCCCTGGTTGGAATCGGGTCCTTGGTGAAGCCTAACTTGCTGAATCAGACTGAGTGGGGCATCAAGATGTCTTCCATACTGACATTTGGTCCCCTATGTGGACGGCAGTATGTTTCAGTCCAAAAACGAAATGCGGGTTGATACTCAAATTAGGGTTAGGGTTGGGGAGACTTGGCTTCCCAGGATGTAACCAGGGTTTTGGCGAAGCCTAGATTGGTAAAACAGACTGAGTAGGCCATCCGGAGTATAACATACTGCCAGTTAGTACACCATGTGGACAGGGAAATGTTTCAGTCCAAAGAGAAAATTAGGGTTCAGACCCAAGTTAGGGTTAGCTGTCAGGAGACATGGCTTCCCAGAATGGAAACAGGGTGTTGCTGAAGCCAAGCATGGTGAAACAGACTGAGAGGGCCAAAGGAATTGTGTGCCTACTGTCTTTTAGTACAACAAGAGGATGTGGGTTGTTACATTTCAACAAGAAAATCAGGTTAAGTCTCAAGTTTGGGTTGGGTTGGGGAGATGTGGCTTCCCTGGTTGGAATCGGGTCCTTGGTGAAGCCCAGCTTGCTGAATCAGACTGAGTGGGACATCAAGATGTCTTCCATACTGACATTTGGTACAATCTGTGGACGGAGGTATGTTTCAGTCGCAAAAGGAAATGAGGCCTGAGACACAACGTAGGGTTAGGGTTGGGGAGACTTGGCTTCCCAGGATGTAACCAGGGTTTTGGTGAAGCCTAGATTGGTAAAACAGACTGAGTAGTCATTCAGGAGTATAACATACTGCCAGTTAGTACACCATGTGGACAGGGAAATGTTTCATTCCAAAGAGAAAATTAGGGTTAAGACCCAAGTGAGGGTTATCGGTCAGGAGACATGGCTTCCCAGAATGGAAACAGGGTGTTGCTGAAGCCAAACATGGTGAAACAGACTGAAAGGGCCAAAGGAATTGTGTGCCTACTGTCTTTTAGTAGAACATGAGGATGGGGGGTTGTTACAGTTCAACAAGAAAATCAGGTTAAGTCTCAAGTTAGGGTTAGGGTTGGGGAGATGTGGCTTCCCAGGTTGGAAACGGGTCCTTGGTGAAGCTTAACTTGCTGAATCAGACTGAGTGGGGCATCAAGATGGCTTCCATACTGACATTTGGTCCCCTATGTGGACGGCAGTATGTTTCAGTCCAAAAACGAAAATTAGGGTTAAGACCCAAGTTAGGGTTATCGGTCAGGAGTCATGGCTTTCCAGAATGCTAACAGGGTGTTGCTGAAGCCAAGCATGGTGAAACAGACTGAGAGGGCAAAAGGAATTGTGTGCCTACTGTCTTTTAGTAGAACATGAGGATGGGGGGTTGTTACATTTGCACAAGAAAATCAGGTTAAGTCTCAAGTTAGGGTTAGGGTTGGGGAGATGTGGCTTCCCAGGTTGGAAACGGGTCCTTGGTGAAGCCTAGCTTGTTGAATCAGACTGAGTGGGACATCAAGATGTCTTCCATACTTACATTTGGTACACTCTGTGGACGGCAGTATGTTTCAGTCCAAAAAGGAAATGAGGGTTGAGACTCAAATTAGGGTTACGCTGGGGAGACTTGGCTTCCCAGGATGTAACCAGGGTTTTGGCGAAGCCTAGATTGGTAAAACAGACTGAGTAGGCCATCCGGAGTATAACATACTGCCAGTTAGTACACCATGTGGACAGGGAAATGTTTCAGTCCAAAGAGAAAATTAGGGTTCAGACCCAAGTTAGGGTTAGCTGTCAGGAGACATGGCTTCCCAGAATGGAAACAGGGTGTTGCTGAAGCCAAGCATGGTGAAACAGACTGAGAGGGCCAAAGGAATTGTGTGCCTACTGTCTTTTAGTAGAACATGAGGATGGGAGGTTGTTACATTTGCACAAGAATATCAGGTTAAGTCTCAAGTTAGGGTTAGGGTTGGGGAGATGTGGCTTCCCAGGTTGGAAACGGGTCCTTGGTGAAGCTTAACTTCCTGTATCAGACTGAGTGGGCCATCAAGATGTCTTCCATACTTACATTTGGCACACTCTGTGGACCGCAGTATGTTTCAGTCCAAAAAGGAAATAGGGTTGAGACTCAAATTAGGGTTAGGGTTGGGGAGACTTGGCTTCCCAGGATGTAACCAGGGCTTTGGTGAAGCCTAGATTGGTAAAACAGACTGAGTAGGCCAACCGGAGTATAACATACTGCCAGTTAGTACACCATGTGGACAGGGAAATGTTTCAGTCCAAAGAGAAAATTAGGGTTAAGACCCAAGTTAGGGTTAGCTGTCAGGAGACATGGCTTCCCAGAATGGAAACAGGGTGTTGCTGAAGCCAAGCATGGTGAAACAGACTGAGAGGGCCAAAGCTATTGTGTGCCTACTGTCTTTTAGTAGAACATGAGGATGGGAGGTTGTTACATTTGCACAAGAATATCAGGTTAAGTCTCAAGTTAGGGTTGGGTTGGGGAGATGTGGCTTCCCAGGTTGGAAATGGGTCCTTGGTGAAGCTCAACTTGCTGAATCAGACTGAGTGGGGCATCAAGGTGTCTTCCATACTTACATTTGGTACACTCTGTGGACCGCAGTATGTTTCAGTCGCAAAAGGAAATGAGGCCTGAGACTCAAAGTAGGGTTAGGGTTGGGGAGACTTGGCTTCCCAGGATGTAACCAGGGTTTTGGCGAAGCCTAGATTGGTAAAACAGACTGAGTAGGCCTTCCGGAGTATAACATACTGCCAGTTAGTACACCATGTGGACAGGGAAATATTTCAGTCCAAAGAAAAAACTAGGGTTAAGACCCAAGTTAGGGTTAGCGGTCAGGAGACATGGCTTCCCGGAATGGAAACAGGGTGTTGCTGAAGCCAAGCATGGTGAAACAGACTGAGAGGGCCAACGGAATTGTGTGCCTACTGTCTTTTAGTACAACATGAGGATGGGGGGTTGTTACATTTGCCCAAGAAAATCAGGTTAAGTCTCAAGTTAGGGTTAGGGTTGGGGAGATGTGGCTTCCCAGGTTGGAAACGGGTCCTTGGTGAAGCCTAACTTGCTGAATCAGACTGAGTGGGGCATCAAGATGTCTTCCATACTGACATTTGGTACACTCTGTGGACGGCGGTTTGTTTCAGTCCCAAAAGGAAATGAGGGTTGAGACTCAAATTAGGGTTAGGGTTGGGGAGACTTGGCTTCCCAGGATGTAACCAGGGTTTTGGCGAAGCCTAGATTGGTAAAACAGACCGAGTAGGCCAACCGGAGTATAACATACTGCCAGTTAGTACACCCTGTGGACAGGGAAATGTTTCAGTCCAAAGAGAAAATTAGGGTTAAGACCCAAGTTAGGGTTATCGGTCAGGAGTCATGGCTTCCCAGAATGGAAACAGGGTGTTGCTGAAGCCAAGCATGGTGAAACAGACTGAGAGGGCCAACGGAATTGTGTGCCTACTGTCTTTTAGTAGAACATGAGGATGGGGGTTTGTTACATTTGCACAAGAAAATCAGGTTAAGTCTCAAGTTTGGTTTGGGTTGGGGAGATGTGGCTTCCCTGGTTGGAATCGGGTCCTTGGTGAAGCCCAGCTTGCTGAATCAGACTGAGTGGGACATCAAGATGTCTTCCATACTGACATTTGGTACACTCTGTGGACGGAGGTATGTTTCAGTCCCAAAAGGAAATGAGGCCTGAGACTCAAATTAGGGTTAGGGCTGGGGAGTCTTGGCTTCCCAGGATGTAACCAGGGTTTTGGCGAAGCCTAGATTGGTAAAACAGACTGAGTAGGCCATCCGGAGTATAACATACTGCCAGTTAGTACACCATGTGGACAGGGAAATGTTTCAGTCGAAAGAAAAAATTAGGGTGAAGACCCAAGTTAGGGTTAGCGGTCAGGAGACATGGCTTCCCAGAATGGAAACAGGGTGTTGCTGAAGCCAAACATGGTGAAACAGACTGAGAGGGCCAAAGGAATTGTGTGCCTACTGTCTTTTAGTAGAACATGAGGATGGGGGGTTGTTACATTTGCACAAGAAAATCAGGTTAAGTCTCAAGTTAGGGTTAGAGTTGGGGAGATGTGGCTTCCCAGGTTGGAACCGGGTCCTTGGTGAAGCCTAACTTGCTGAATCAGACTGAGTGGGGCATCAAGATGTCTTCCATACTTACATTTGTTCCCCTATGTGGACGGCAGTATGTTTCAGTCCAAAAACGAAATGCGGGTTGATACTCAAATTAGGGTTAGGGTTGGGGAGACTTGGCTTCCCAGGATGTAACCAGGGTTTTGGCGAAGCCTAGATTGGTAAAACAGACTGAGTAGGCCATCCGGAGTATAACATACTGCCATTTAGTACACCATGTGGACAGGGAAATGTTTCAGTCCAAAGAGAAAATTAGGGTTCAGACCCAAGTTAGGGTTAGCTGTCAGGAGACATGGCTTCCCAGAATGGAAACAGGGTGTTGCTGAAGCCAAGCATGGTGAAACAGACTGAGAGGGCCAAAGGAATTGTGTGCCTACTGTCTTTTAGTACAACAAGAGGATGTGGGTTGTTACATTTCAACAAGAAAATCAGGTTAAGTCTCAAGTTTGGGTTGGGTTGGGGAGATGTGGCGTCCCTGGTTGGAATCGGGTCCTTGGTGAAGCCCAGCTTGCTGAATCAGACTGAGTGGGACATCAAGATGTCTTCCATACCGACATTTGGTACACTCTGTGGACGGAGGTATGTTTCAGTCGCAAAAGGAAATGAGGCCTGAGACTCAAAGTAGGGTTAGGGTTGGGGAGACTTGGCTTCCCAGGATGTAACCAGGGTTTTGGTGAAGCCTAGATTGGTAAAACAGACTGAGTAGGCATTCAGGAGTATAACATACTGCCAGTTAGTACACCATGTGGACAGGGAAATGTTTCATTCCAAAGAGAAAATTAGGGTGAAGACCCAAGTGAGGGTTATCGGTCAGGAGACATGGCTTCCCAGAATGGAAACAGGGTGTTGCTGAAGCCAAACATGGTGAAACAGACTGAGAGGGCAAAAGGAATTGTGTGCCTACTGTCTTTTAGTAGAACATGAGGATGGGGGGTTGTTACAGTTCAACAAGAAAATCAGGTTAAGTCTCAAGTTAGGGTTAGGGTTGGGGAGATGTGGCTTCCCAGGTTGGAAACGGGTCCTTGGTGAAGCTTAACTTGCTGAATCAGACTGAGTGGGGCATCAAGATGGCTTCCATACTGACATTTGGTCCCCTATGTGGACGGCAGTATGTTTCAGTCCAAAAACGAAAATTAGGGTTAAGACCCAAGTTAGGGTTATCGGTCAGGAGTCATGGCTTCCCAGAATGGAAACAGGGTGTTGCTGAAGCCAAGCATGGTGAAACAGACTGAGAGGGCCAACGGAATTGTGTGTCGACTGTCTTTTAGTACAACATGAGGATGGGGGTTTGTTACATTTCAACAAGAAAATCAGGTTAAGTCTCAAGGTTGGGTTGGGTTGGGGAGATGTGGCTTCCCAGGTTGGAAATGGGTCCTTGGTGAAGCTCAGCTTGCTGAATCAGACTGAGTGGGGCATCAAGATGGCTTCCATACTGACATTTGGTGCACTCTGTGGACGGCAGTATGTTTCAGTCCAAAAAGGAAATGAGGGTTGAGACTCAAATTAGGGTTAGGGTTGGGGAGACTTGTCTTCCCAGGATATAACAGGGTTTTGGCGAAGTCTAGATTGGTAAAACAGACGGAGTAGGCCAACCGGAGTATAACATACTGCCAGTTAGTACACAATGTGGAGAGGGAAATGTTTCATTCCAAAGAGAAAATTAGGGTTAAGACCCAAGTTAGGGTTAGCAGTCAGGAGACATGGCTTTCCAGAATGGAAACAGGGTGTTGCTGAAGCCAAGCATGGTGAAACAGACTGAGAGGGCAAAAGGAATTGTGTGCCTACTGTCTTTTAGGAGAACATGAGGATGGGGGGTTGTTACATTTGCACAAGAAAATCAGGTTAAGTCTCAAGTTAGGGTTAGGGTTGGGGAGATGTTGCTTCCCAGGTTGGAAACGGGTCCTTGGTGAAGCCCAGCTTGCTGAATCAGACTGAGTGGGACATCAAGATGTCTTCCATACTGACATTTGGTACACTCTGTGGACGGAGGTCTGTTTCAGTCCCAAAAGGAAATTAGGCCTGAGACTCAAATTAGGGTTAGGGTTGGGGAGACTTGGCTTCCCAGGATGTAACCAGGGTTTTGGCGAAGCCTAGATTGGTAAAACAGACTGAGTAGGCCATCCGGAGTATAACATACTGCCAGTTAGTACACCATGTGGACAGGGAAATGTTTCATTCCAAAGAGAAAATTAGGGTTAAGACCCAAGTTAGGGTTAGCTGTCAGGAGACATGGCTTCCCAGAATGGAAACAGGGTGTTGCTGAAGCCAAGCATGGTGAAACAGACTGAGAGGGCCAAAGGAATTGTGTGCCTACTGTCTTTTAGTAGAACATGAGGATGGGGGGTTGTTACAGTTCAACAAGAAAATCAGGTTTAGTCTCAAGTTAGGGTTAGGGTTGGGGAGATGTGGCTTCCCAGGTTGGAAACGGGTCCTTGGTGAAGCTTAACTTGCTGAATCAGACTGAGTGGGGCATCAAGATGGCTTCCATACTGACATTTGGTACACTCTGTGGACGGCTGTATGTTTCAGTCCAAAAACGAAAATTAGGGTTAAGACCCAAGTTAGGGTTATCGGTCAGGAGTCATGGCTTCCCAGAATGGAAACAGGGTGTTGCTGAAGCCAAGCATGGTGAAACAAACTGAGAGGGCCAACGGAATTGTGTGTCGACTGTCTTTTAGTACAACATGAGGATGGGGGTTTGTTACATTTCAACAAGAAAATCAGGTTAAGTCTCAAGGTTGGGTTGGATTGGGGAGATGGGGCTTCCCAGGTTGGAAATGGGTCCTTGGTGAAGCTCAACTTGCTGAATCAGACTGAGTGGGGCATCAAGATGGCTTCCATACTGACATTTGGTGCACTCTGTGGACGGCAGTATGTTTCAGTCCAAAAAGGAAATGAGGGTTGAGATTCAAATTAGGGTTAGGGCTGGGGCGACTTGGCTTCCCAGGATGTAACCAAGGTTTTGGCGAAGCCTAGATTGGTAAAACAAACTGAGTAGGCCATCCGGAGTATAACATACTGCCAGTTAGTACACCATGTGGACAGGGAAATGTTTCAGTCCAAAGAGAAAATTAGGGTTCAGACCCAAGTTAGGGTTAGCTGTCAGGAGACATGGCTTCCCAGAATGGAAACAGGGTGTTGCTGAAGCCAAGCATGGTGAAACAGACTGAGAGGGCCAAAGGAATTGTGTGCCTACTGTCTTTTAGTAGAACATGAGGATGGGAGGTTGTTACATTTGCACAAGAATATCAGGTTAAGTCTCAAGTTAGGGTTAGGGTTGGGGAGATGTGGCTTCCCAGGTTGGAAACGGGTCCTTGGTGAAGCTTAACTTCCTGAATCAGACTGAGTGGGCCATCAAGATGTCTTCCATACTTACATTTGGCACACTCTGTGGACCGCAGTATGTTTCAGTCCAAAAAGGAAATAGGGTTGAGACTCAAATTAGGGTTAGGGTTGGGGAGACTTGGCTTCCCAGGATGTAACCAGGGTTTTGGTGAAGCCTAGATTGGTAAAACAGACTGAGTAGGCATTCAGGAGTATAACATACTGCCAGTTAGTACACCATGTGGACAGGGAAATGTTTCAGTCCAAAGACAAAATTAGGGTTAAGACCCAAGTTAGGGTTAGCTGTCAGGAGACATGGCTTCCCGGAATGGAAACAGGGTGTTGCTGAAGCCAAGCATGGTGAAACAGACTGAGAGGGCCAACGGAATTGTGTGCCTACTGTCTTTTAGTACAACATGAGGATGGGGGTTTGTTACATTTGCACAAGAAAATCAGGTTAAGTCTCAAGTTAGGGTTGGGTTGGGGAGATGTGGCTTCCCAGGTTGGAAACGGGTCCTTGGTGAAGCTTAACTTGCTGAATCAGACTGAGTGGGGTATCAAGGTGTCTTCCATACTTACATTTGGTACACTCTGTGGACCGCAGTATGTTTCAGTCGCAAAAGGAAATGAGGCCTGAGACTCAAATTAGGGTTAGGGTTGGGGAGACTTGGCTTCCCAGGATGTAACCAGGGTTTTGGCGAAGCCTAGATTGGTAAAACAGACTGAGTAAGCCTTCCGGAGTATAACATACTGCCAGTTAGTACACCATGTGGACAGGGAAATGTTTCAGTCCAAAGAAAAAATTAGGGTTAAGAAAAATTTAGGGTTATCGGTCAGGAGACATGCCTTCCCAGAATGGAAACAGGGTGTTGCTCAAGCCAAGCATGGTGAAACAGACTGAGAGGGCCAAAGGAATTGTATGCCTACTGTCTTTTAGTACAACAAGAGGATGTGGGTTGTTACATTTCAACAAGAAAATCAGGTTAAGTCTCAAGTTTGGGTTGGGTTGGGGAGATGTGGCTTCCCTGGTTGGAATCGGGTCCTTGGTGAAGCCCAGCTTGCTGAATCAGACTGAGTGGGACATCAAGATGTCTTCCATACTGACATTTGGTACACTCTGTGGACGGAGGTATGTTTCAGTCGCAAAAGGAAATGAGGCCTGAGACTCAAAGTAGGGTTAGGGTTGGGGAGACTTGGCTTCCCAGGATGTAACCAGGGTTTTGGTGAAGCCTAGATTGGTAAAACAGACTGAGTAGGCCATCCGGAGTATAACATACTGCCAGTTAGTACACCATGTGGACA
Source organism: Heloderma suspectum (assembly GCF_057233095.1). Lineage (NCBI taxonomy): Eukaryota > Metazoa > Chordata > Lepidosauria > Squamata > Helodermatidae > Heloderma > Heloderma suspectum. The sequence goes on from NC_139461.1 coordinate 151,357,022, forward strand.
GGGAAATGTTTCATTCCAAAGAGAAAATTAGGGTGAAGACCCAAGTGAGGGTTATCGGTCAGGAGACATGGCTTCCCAGAATGGAAACAGGGTGTTGCTGAAGCCAAACATGGTGAAACAGACTGAGAGGGCCAAAGGAATTGTGTGCCTACTGTCTTTTAGTAGAACATGAGGATGGGGGGTTGTTACAGTTCAACAAGAAAATCAGGTTAAGTCTCAAGTTAGGGTTAGGGTTGGGGAGATGTGGCTTCCCAGGTTGGAAACGGGTCCTTGGTGAAGCTTAACTTGCTGAATCAGACTGAGTGGGGCATCAAGATGGCTTCCATACTGACATTTGGTCCCCTATGTGGACGGCAGTATGTTTCAGTACAAAAACGAAAATTAGGGTTAAGACCCAAGTTAGGGTTATCGGTCAGGAGTCATGGCTTCCCAGAATGGAAACAGGGTGTTGCTGAAGCCAAGCATGGTGAAACAGACTGAGAGGGCCAACGGAATTGTGTGTCGACTGTCTTTTAGTTCAACATGAGGATGGGGGTTTGTTACATTTCAACAAGAAAATCAGGTTAAGTCTCAAGGTTGGGTTGGATTGGGGAGATGTGGCTTCCCAGGTTGGAAATGGGTCCTTGGTGAAGCTCAACTTGCTGAATCAGACTGAGTGGGGCATCAAGATGGCTTCCATACTGACATTTGGTGCACTCTGTGGACGGCAGTATGTTTCAGTCCAAAAGGAAATGAGGGTTGAGACTCAAATTAGGGTTAGGGTTGGGGAGACTTGTCTTCCCAGGATGTAACCAGGGTTTTGGCGAAGTCTAGATTGGTAAAACAGACGGAGTAGGCCAACCGGAGTATAACATACTGCCAGTTAGTACACAATGTGGACAGGGAAATGTTTCATTCCAAAGAGAAAATTAGGGTTAAGACCCAAGTTAGGGTTAGCAGTCAGGAGACATGGCTTTCCAGAATGGAAACAGGGTGTTGCTGAAGCCAAGCATGGTGAAACAGACTGAGAGGGCAAAAGGAATTGTGTGCCTACTGTCTTTTAGTAGAACATGAGGATGGGGGGTTGTTACATTTGCACAAGAAAATCAGGTTAAGTCTCAAGTTAGGGTTAGGGTTGGGGAGATGTGGCTTCCCAGGTTGGAAACGGGTCCTTGGTGAAGCCTAGCTTGTTGAATCAGACTGAGTGGGCCATCAAGATGTCTTCCATACTTACATTTGGCACACTCTGTGGACCGCAGTATGTTTCAGTCCAAAAAGGAAATAGGGTTGAGACTCAAATTAGGGTTAGGGTTGGGGAGACTTGGCTTCCCAGGATGTAACCAGGGTTTTGGTGAAGCCTAGATTGGTAAAACAGACTGAGTAGGCATTCAGGAGTATAACATACTGCCAGTTAGTACACCATGTGGACAGGGAAATGTTTCAGTCCAAAGACAAAATTAGGGTTAAGACCCAAGTTAGGGTTAGCTGTCAGGAGACATGGCTTCCCGGAATGGAAACAGGGTGTTGCTGAAGCCAAGCATGGTGAAACAGACTGAGGGGGCCAACGGAATTGTGTGCCTACTGTCTTTTAGTACAACATGAGGATGGGGGTTTGTTACATTTGCACAAGAAAATCAGGTTAAGTCTCAAGTTAGGGTTGGGTTGGGGAGATGTGGCTTCCCAGGTTGGAAACGGGTCCTTGGTGAAGCTTAACTTGCTGAATCAGACTGAGTGGGGCATCAAGATGGCTTCCATACTGACATTTGGTGCACTCTGTGGACGGCAGTATGTTTCAGTCCAAAAAGGAAATGAGGGTTGATACTCAAATTAGGGTTAGGGTTGGGGAGACTTGGCTTCCCAGGATGTAACCAGGGTTTTGGTGAAGCCTAGATTGGTAAAACAGACTGAGTAGGCCAACCGGAGTATAACATACTGCCAGTTAGTACACCATGTGGACAGGGAAATGTTTCAGTCCAAAGAGAAAATTAGGGTTAAGACCCAAGTTAGGGTTAGCTGTCAGGAGACATGGCTTCCCAGAATGGAAACAGGGTGTTGCTGAAGCCAAGCATGGTGAAACAGACTGAGAGGGCCAAAGGAATTGTGTGCCTACTGTCTTTTAGTAGAACATGAGGATGGGAGGTTGTTACATTTGCACAAGAATATCAGGTTAAGTATCAAGTTAGGGTTAGGGTTGGGGAGATGTGGCTTCCCAGGTTGGAAACGGGTCCTTGGTGAAGCCTAGCTTGTTGAATCAGACTGAGTGGGACATCAAGATGTCTTCCATACTTACATTTGGTACACTCTGTGGACGGCAGTATGTTTCAGTCCAAAAAGGAAATGAGGGTTGAGACTCAAATTAGGGTTAGGGCTGGGGAGACTTGGCTTCCCAGGATGTAACCAAGGTTTTGGCGAAGCCTAGATTGGTAAAACAGACCGAGTAGGCCAACCGGAGTATAACATACTGCCAGTTAGTACACCATGTGGACAGGGAAATGTTTCAGTCCAAAGAGAAAATTAGGGTTAAGACCCAAGTTAGGGTTATCGGTCAGGAGTCATGGCTTCCCAGAATGGAAACAGGGTGTTGCTGAAGCCAAGCATGGTGAAACAGACTGAGAGGGCCAACGGAATTGTGTGCCTACTGTCTTTTAGTAGAACATGAGGATGGGGGTTTGTTACATTTGCACAAGAAAATCAGGTTAATCTCAAGTTTGGTTTGGGTTGGGGAGATGTGGCTTCCCTGGTTGGAATCGGGTCCTTGGTGAAGCCCAGCTTGTGGAATCAGACTGAGTGGGACATCAAGATGTCTTCCATACTGACATTTGGTACACTCTGTGGACGGAGGTATGTTTCAGTCCCAAAAGGAAATGAGGCCTGAGACTCAAATTAGGGTTAGGGCTGGGGAGACTTGGCTTCCCAGGATGTAACCAGGGTTTTGGCGAAGCTTAGATTGGTAAAACAGACTGAGTAGGCCATCCGGAGTATAACATACTGCCAGTTAGTACACCATGTGGACAGGGAAATGTTTCAGTCGAAAGAAAAAATTAGGGTGAAGACCCAAGTTAGGGTTAGCGGTCAGGAGACATGGCTTCCCAGAATGGAAACAGGGTGTTGCTGAAGCCAAACATGGTGAAACAGACTGAGAGGGCCAAAGGAATTGTGTGCCTACTGTCTTTTAGTAGAACATGAGGATGGGGGGTTGTTACATTTGCACAAGAAAATCAGGTTAAGTCTCAAGTTAGGGTTAGAGTTGGGGAGATGTGGCTTCCCAGGTTGGAACCGGGTCCTTGGTGAAGCCTAACTTGCTGAATCAGACTGAGTGGGGCATCAAGATGTCTTCCATACTGACATTTGTTCCCCTATGTGAACGGCAGTATGTTTCAGTCCAAAAACGAAATGCGGGTTGATACTCAAATTAGGGTTAGGTTTGGGGAGACTTGGCTTCCCAGGATGTAACCAGGGTTTTGGCGAAGCCTAGATTGGTAAAACAGACTGAGTAGGCCATCCGGAGTATAACATACTGCCAGTTAGTACACCATGTGGACAGGGAAATGTTTCAGTCCAAAGAGAAAATTAGGGTTCAGACCCAAGTTAGGGTTAGCTGTCAGGAGACTTGGCTTCCCAGAATGGAAACAGGGTGTTGCTGAAGCCAAGCATGGTGAAACAGACTGAGAGGGCCAAAGGAATTGTGTTCCTACTGTCTTTTAGTACAACAAGAGGATGTGGGTTGTTACATTTCAACAAGAAAATCAGGTTAAGTCTCAAGTTTGGGTTGGGTTGGGGAGATGTGGCGTCCCTGGTTGGAATCGGGTCCTTGGTGAAGCCCAGCTTGCTGAATCAGACTGAGTGGGACATCAAGATGTCTTCCATACTGACATTTGGTACACTCTGTGGACGGAGGTATGTTTCAGTCGCAAAAGGAAATGAGGCCTGAGACTCAAAGTAGGGTTAGGGTTGGGGAGACTTGGCTTCCCAGGATGTAACCAGGGTTTTGGTGAAGCCTAGATTGGTAAAACAGACTGAGTAGGCATTCAGGAGTATAACATACTGCCAGTTAGTACACCATGTGGACAGGGAAATGTTTCATTCCAAAGAGAAAATTAGGGTTAAGACCCAAGTGAGGGTTAGCTGTCAGGAGACATGGCTTCCCAGAATGGAAACAGGGTGTTGCTGAAGCCAAGCATGGTGAAACAGACTGAGAGGGCCAAAGGAATTGTGTGCCTACTGTCTTTTAGTAGAACATGAGGATGGGGGGTTGTTACAGTTCAACAAGAAAATCAGGTTTAGTCTCAAGTTAGGGTTAGGGTTGGGGAGATGTGGCTTCCCAGGTTGGAAACGGGTCCTTGGTGAAGCTTAACTTGCTGAATCAGACTGAGTGGGGCATCAAGATGGCTTCCATACTGACATTTGGTACACTCTGTGGACGGCAGTATGTTTCAGTCCAAAAACGAAAATTAGGGTTAAGACCCAAGTTAGGGTTATCGGTCAGGAGTCATGGCTTCCCAGAATGGAAACAGGGTGTTGCTGAAGCCAAGCATGGTGAAACAAACTGAGAGGGCCAACGGAATTGTGTGTCGACTGTCTTTTAGTACAACATGAGGATGGGGGTTTGTTACATTTCAACAAGAAAATCAGGTTAAGACTCAAGGTTGGGTTGGATTGGGGAGATGTGGCTTCCCAGGTTGGAAATGGGTCCTTGGTGAAGCTCAACTTGCTGAATCAGACTGAGTGGGGCATCAAGATGGCTTCCATACTGACATTTGGTGCACTCTGTGGACGGCAGTATGTTTCAGTCCAAAAAGGAAATGAGGGTTGATACTCAAATTAGGGTTAGGGTTGGGGAGACTTGGCTTCCCAGGATGTAACCAGGGTTTTGGTGAAGCCTAGATTGGTAAAACAGACTGAGTAGGCCAACCGGAGTATAACATACTGCCAGTTAGTACACCATGTGGACAGGGAAATGTTTCAGTCCAAAGAGAAAATTAGGGTTAAGACCCAAGTTAGGGTTAGCTGTCAGGAGACATGGCTTCCCAGAATGGAAACAGGGTGTTGCTGAAGCCAAGCATGGTGAAACAGACTGAGAGGGCCAAAGGAATTGTGTGCCTACTGTCTTTTAGTAGAACATGAGGATGGGAGGTTGTTACATTTGCACAAGAATATCAGGTTAAGTATCAAGTTAGGGTTAGGGTTGGGGAGATGTGGCTTCCCAGGTTGGAAACGGGTCCTTGGTGAAGCCTAGCTTGTTGAATCAGACTGAGTGGGACATCAAGATGTCTTCCATACTTACATTTGGTACACTCTGTGGACGGCAGTATGTTTCAGTCCAAAAAGGAAATGAGGGTTGAGACTCAAATTAGGGTTAGGGCTGGGGAGACTTGGCTTCCCAGGATGTAACCAAGGTTTTGGCGAAGCCTAGATTGGTAAAACAAACTGAGTAGGCCATCCGGAGTATAACATACTGCCAGTTAGTACACCATGTGGACAGGGAAATGTTTCAGTCCAAAGAGAAAATTAGGGTTCAGACCCAAGTTAGGGTTAGCTGTCAGGAGACATGGCTTCCCAGAATGGAAACAGGGTGTTGCTGAAGCCAAGCATGGTGAAACAGACTGAGAGGGCCAAAGGAATTGTGTGCCTACTGTCTTTTAGTAGAACATGAGGATGGGAGGTTGTTACATTTGCACAAGAATATCAGGTTAAGTCTCAAGTTAGGGTTAGGGTTGGGGAGATGTGGCTTCCCAGGTTGGAAACGGGTCCTTGGTGAAGCTTAACTTCCTGAATCAGACTGAGTGGGCCATCAAGATGTCTTCCATACTTACATTTGGCTCACTCTGTGGACCGCAGTATGTTTCAGTCGCAAAAAGAAATGAGGCCTGAGACTCAAATTAGGGTTAGGGTTGGGGAGACTTGGCTTCCCAGGATGTAACCAGGGTTTTGGTGAAGCCTAGATTGGTAAAACAGACTGAGTAGGCCTTCCGGAGTATAACATACTGCCAGTTAGTACACCATGTGGACAGGGAAATGTTTCAGTCCAATGAAAAAATTAGGGTTAAGAAAAATTTAGGGTTATCGGTCAGGAGACATGCCTTCCCAGAATGGAAACAGGGTGTTGCTGAAGCCAAGCATTGTGAAACAGACTGAGAGGGCCAAAGGAATTGTGTGCCTACTGTCTTTTAGTACAACAAGAGGATGTGGGTTGTTACATTTCAACAAGAAAATCAGGTTAAGTCTCAAGTTTGGGTTGGGTTGGGGAGATGTGGCTTCCCTGGTTGGAATCGGGTCCTTGGTGAAGCCCAGCTTGCTGAATCAGACTGAGTGGGACATCAAGATGTCTTCCATACTGACATTTGGTACACTCTGTGGACGGAGGTATGTTTCAGTCGCAAAAGGAAATGAGGCCTGAGACTCAAAGTAGGGTTAGGGTTGGGGAGACTTGGCTTCCCAGGATGTAACCAGGGCTTTGGTGAAGCCTAGATTGGTAAAACAGACTGAGTAGGCCAACCGGAGTATAACATACTGCCAGTTAGTACACCATGTGGACAGGGAAATGTTTCAGTCCAAAGACAAAATTAGGGTTAAGACCCAAGTTAGGGTTAGCTGTCAGGAGACATGGCTTCCCAGAATGGAAACAGGGTGTTGCTGAAGCCAAGCATGGTGAAACAGACTGAGAGGGCCAAAGGTATTGTGTGCCTACTGTCTTTTAGTAGAACATGAGGATGGGAGGTTGTTACATTTGCACAAGAATATCAGGTTAAGTCTCAAGTTAGGGTTAGGGTTGGGGAGATGTGGCTTCCCAGGTTGGAAACGGGTCCTTGTTGAAGCCTAGCTTGCTGAATCAGACTGAGTGGGGCATCAAGATGTCTTCCATACTTACAATTAGGTGCAGTCTGTGGACGGCAGTATGTTTTAGTCCAAAAAGGAAATGAGGGTTGAGACTCAAATAAGGGTTAGGGTTGGGGAGACTTGGCTTCCCAGGATGTAACCAGGGTTTTGGCGAAGCCTAGATTGGTAAAACAGACTGAGTAGGCCTTCCGGAGTATAACATACTGCCAGTTAGTACACCATGTGGACAGGGAAATATTTCAGTCCAAAGAAAAAACTAGGGTTAAGACCCAAGTTAGGGTTAGCGGTCAGGAGACATGGCTTCCCGGAATGGAAACAGGGTGTTGCTGAAGCCAAGCATGGTGAAACAGACTGAGAGGGCCAACGGAATTGTGTGCCTACTGTCTTTTAGTACAACATGAGGATGGGGGGTTGTTACATTTGCCCAAGAAAATCAGGTTAAGTCTCAAGTTAGGGTTAGGGTTGGGGAGATGTGGCTTCCCAGGTTGGAAACGGGTCCTTGGTGAAGCCTAACTTGCTGAATCAGACTGAGTGGGGCATCAAGATGGCTTCCATACTGACATTTGGTACACTCTGTGGACGGCGGTTTGTTTCAGTCCCAAAAGGAAATGAGGGTTGAGACTCAAATTAGGGTTAGGGTTGGGGAGACTTGGCTTCCCAGGATGTAACCAGGGTTTTGGCGAAGCCTAGATTGGTAAAACAGACCGAGTAGGCCAACCGGAGTATAACATACTGCCAGTTAGTACACCATGTGGACAGGGAAATGTTTCAGTCCAAAGAGAAAATTAGGGTTAAGACCCAAGTTAGGGTTATCGGTCAGGAGTCATGGCTTCCCAGAATGGAAACAGGGTGTTGCTGAAGCCAAGCATGGTGAAACAGACTGAGAGGGCAAAAGGAATTGTGTGCCTACTGTCTTTTAGTAGAACATGAGGATGGGGGTTTGTTACATTTGCACAAGAAAATCAGGTTAATCTCAAGTTTGGTTTGGGTTGGGGAGATGTGGCTTCCCTGGTTGGAATCGGGTCCTTGGTGAAGCCCAGCTTGCTGAATCAGACTGAGTGAGACATCAAGATGTCTTCCATACTGACATTTGGTACACTCTGTGGACGGAGGTATGTTTCAGTCCCAAAAGGAAATGAGGCCTGAGACTCAAATTAGGGTTAGGGCTGGGGAGACTTGGCTTCCCAGGATGTAACCAGGGTTTTGGCGAAGCCTAGATTGGTAAAACAGACTGAGTAGGCCATCCGGAGTATAACATACTGCCAGTTAGTACACCATGTGGACAGGGAAATGTTTCAGTCGAAAGAAAAAATTAGGGTGAAGACCCAAGTTAGGGTTAGCGGTCAGGAGACATGGCTTCCCAGAATGGAAACAGGGTGTTGCTGAAGCCAAACATGGTGAAACAGACTGAGAGGGCCAAAGGAATTGTGTGCCTACTGTCTTTTAGTAGAACATGAGGATGGGGGGTTGTTACATTTGCACAAGAAAATCAGGTTAAGTCTCAAGTTAGGGTTAGAGTTGGGGAGATGTGGCTTCCCAGGTTGGAACCGGGTCCTTGGTGAAGCCTAACTTGCTGAATCAGACTGAGTGGGGCATCAAGATGTCTTCCATACTTACATTTGTTCCCCTATGTGGACGGCAGTATGTTTCAGTCCAAAAACGAAATGCGGGTTGATACTCAAATTAGGGTTAGGGTTGGGGAGACTTGGCTTCCCAGGATGTAACCAGGGTTTTGGCGAAGCCTAGATTGGTAAAACAGACTGAGTAGGCCATCCGGAGTATAACATACTGCCAGTTAGTACACCATGTGGACAGGGAAATGTTTCAGTCCAAAGAGAAAATTAGGGTTCATACCCAAGTTAGGGTTAGCTGTCAGGAGACTTGGCTTCCCAGAATGGAAACAGGGTGTTGCTGAAGCCAAGCATGGTGAAACAGACTGAGAGGGCCAAAGGAATTGTGTGCCTACTGTCTTTTAGTACAACAAGAGGATGTGGGTTGTTACATTTCAACAAGAAAATCAGGTTAAGTCTCAAGTTTGGGTTGGGTTGGGGAGATGTGGCTTCCCTGGTTGGAATCGGGTCCTTGGTGAAGCCCAGCTTGCTGAATCAGACTGAGTGGGACATCAAGATGTCTTCCATACTGACATTTGGTACACTCTGTGGACGGAGGTATGTTTCAGTCGCAAAAGGAAATGAGGCCTGAGACTCAAAGTAGGGTTAGGGTTGGGGAGACTTGGCTTCCCAGGATGTAACCAGGGTTTTGGTGAAGCCTAGATTGGTAAAACAGACTGAGTAGGCATTCAGGGGTATAACATACTGCCAGTTAGTACACCATGTGGACAGGGAAATGTTTCATTCCAAAGAGAAAATTAGGGTTAAGACCCAAGTGAGGGTTATCGGTCAGGAGACATGGCTTCCCAAAATGGAAACAGGGTGTTGCTGAAGCCAAACATGGTGAAACAGACTGAGAGGGCCAAAGGAATTGTGTGCCTACTGTCTTTTAGTAGAACATGAGGATGGGGGGTTGTTACAGTTCAACAAGAAAATCAGGTTAAGTCTCAAGTTAGGGTTAGGGTTGGGGAGATGTGGCTTCCCAGGTTGGAAACGGGTCCTTGGTGAAGCTTAACTTGCTGAATCAGACTGAGTGGGGCATCAAGATGGCTTCCATACTGACATTTGGTCCCCTATGTGGACGGCAGTATGTTTCAGTCCAAAAACGAAAATTAGGGTTAAGACCCAAGTTAGGGTTAGCTGTCAGGAGACATGGCTTCCCGGAATGGAAACAGGGTGTTGCTGAAGCCAAGCATGGTGAAACAGACTGAGAGGGCCAACGGAATTGTGTGCCTACTGTCTTTTAGTACAACATGAGGATGGGGGTTTGTTACATTTGCACAAGAAAATCAGGTTAAGTCTCAAGTTAGGGTTGGGTTGGGGAGATGTTGCTTCCCAGGTTGGAAACGGGTCCTTGGTGAAGCTTAACTTGCTGAATCAGACTGAGTGGGGTATCAAGGTGTCTTCCATACTTACATTTGGTACACTCTGTGGACCGCAGTATGTTTCAGTCGCAAAAGGAAATGAGGCCTGAGACTCAAAGTAGGGTTAGGGTTGGGGAGACTTGGCTTCCCAGGTTGGAAACGGGTCCTTGGTGAAGCTTAACTTCCTGTATCAGACTGAGTGGGCCATCAAGATGTCTTCCATACTTACATTTGGCACACTCTGTGGACGGCAGTATGTTTCAGTCCAAAAAGGAAATGAGGGTTGAGACTCAAATTAGGGTTACGCTGGGGAGACTTGGCTTCCCAGGATGTAACCAGGGTTTTGGCGAAGCCTAGATTGGTAAAACAGACTGAGTAGGCCATCCGGAGTATAACATACTGCCAGTTAGTACACCATGTGGACAGGGAAATGTTTCAGTCCAAAGAGAAAATTAGGGTTCAGACCCAAGTTAGGGTTAGCTGTCAGGAGACATGGCTTCCCAGAATGGAAACAGGGTGTTGCTGAAGCCAAGCATGGTGAAACAGACTGAGAGGGCCAAAGGAATTGTGTGCCTACTGTCTTTTAGTACAACAAGAGGATGTGGGTTGTTACATTTCAACAAGAAAATCAGGTTAAGTCTCAAGTTTGGGTTGGGTTGGGGAGATGTGGCTTCCCTGGTTGGAATCGGGTCCTTGGTGAAGCCCAGCTTGCTGAATCAGACTGAGTGGGACATCAAGATGTCTTCCATACTGACATTTGGTACAATCTGTGGACGGAGGTATGTTTCAGTCGCAAAAGGAAATGAGGCCTGAGACACAACGTAGGGTTAGGGTTGGGGAGACTTGGCTTCCCAGGATGTAACCAGGGTTTTGGTGAAGCCTAGATTGGTAAAACAGACTGAGTAGGCCAACCGGAGTATAACATACTGCCAGTTAGTACACCATGTGGACAGGGAAATGTTTCAGTCCAAAGAGAAAATTAGGGTTAAGACCCAAGTTAGGGTTAGCTGTCAGGAGACATGGCTTCCCAGAATGGAAACAGGGTGTTGCTGAAGCCAAGCATGGTGAAACAGACTGAGAGGGCCAAAGGAATTGTGTGCCTACTGTCTTTTAGTAGAACATGAGGATGGGAGGTTGTTACATTTGCACAAGAATATCAGGTTAAGTCTCAAGTTAGGGTTAGGGTTGGGGAGATGTGGCTTCCCAGGTTGGAAACGGGTCCTTGGTGAAGCCTAGCTTGTTGAATCAGACTGAGTGGGACATCAAGATGTCTTCCATACTTACATTTGGTACACTCTGTGGACGGCAGTATGTTTCAGTCCAAAAAGGAAATGAGGGTTGAGACTCAAATTAGGGTTAGGGCTGGGGAGACTTGGCTTCCCAGGATGTAACCAAGGTTTTGGCGAAGCCTAGATTGGTAAAACAAACTGAGTAGGCCATCCGGAGTATAACATACTGCCAGTTAGTACACCATGTGGACAGGGAAATGTTTCAGTCCAAAGAGAAAATTAGGGTTCAGACCCAAGTTAGGGTTAGCTGTCAGGAGACATGGCTTCCCAGAATGGAAACAGGGTGTTGCTGAAGCCAAGCATGGTGAAACAGACTGAGAGGGCCAAAGGAATTGTGTGCCTACTGTCTTTTAGTAGAACATGAGGATGGGAGGTTGTTACATTTGCACAAGAATATCAGGTTAAGTCTCAAGTTAGGGTTAGGGTTGGGGAGATGTGGCTTCCCAGGTTGGAAACGGGTCCTTGGTGAAGCTTAACTTCCTGAATCAGACTGAGTGGGCCATCAAGATGTCTTCCATACTTACATTTGGCTCACTCTGTGGACCGCAGTATGTTTCAGTCGCAAAAAGAAATGAGGCCTGAGACTCAAATTAGGGTTAGGGTTGGGGAGACTTGGCTTCCCAGGATGTAACCAGGGTTTTGGTGAAGCCTAGATTGGTAAAACAGACTGAGTAGGCCTTCCGGAGTATAACATACTGCCAGTTAGTACACCATGTGGACAGGGAAATGTTTCAGTCCAATGAAAAAATTAGGGTTAAGAAAAATTTAGGGTTATCGGTCAGGAGACATGCCTTCCCAGAATGGAAACAGGGTGTTGCTGAAGCCAAGCATTGTGAAACAGACTGAGAGGGCCAAAGGAATTGTGTGCCTACTGTCTTTTAGTACAACAAGAGGATGTGGGTTGTTACATTTCAACAAGAAAATCAGGTTAAGTCTCAAGTTTGGGTTGGGTTGGGGAGATGTGGCTTCCCTGGTTGGAATCGGGTCCTTGGTGAAGCCCAGCTTGCTGAATCAGACTGAGTGGGACATCAAGATGTCTTCCATACTGACATTTGGTACACTCTGTGGACGGAGGTATGTTTCAGTCGCAAAAGGAAATGAGGCCTGAGACTCAAAGTAGGGTTAGGGTTGGGGAGACTTGGCTTCCCAGGATGTAACCAGGGCTTTGGTGAAGCCTAGATTGGTAAAACAGACTGAGTAGGCCAACCGGAGTATAACATACTGCCAGTTAGTACACCATGTGGACAGGGAAATGTTTCAGTCCAAAGACAAAATTAGGGTTAAGACCCAAGTTAGGGTTAGCTGTCAGGAGACATGGCTTCCCAGAATGGAAACAGGGTGTTGCTGAAGCCAAGCATGGTGAAACAGACTGAGAGGGCCAAAGGTATTGTGTGCCTACTGTCTTTTAGTAGAACATGAGGATGGGAGGTTGTTACATTTGCACAAGAATATCAGGTTAAGTCTCAAGTTAGGGTTAGGGTTGGGGAGATGTGGCTTCCCAGGTTGGAAACGGGTCCTTGTTGAAGCCTAGCTTGCTGAATCAGACTGAGTGGGGCATCAAGATGTCTTCCATACTTACAATTAGGTGCAGTCTGTGGACGGCAGTATGTTTTAGTCCAAAAAGGAAATGAGGGTTGAGACTCAAATAAGGGTTAGGGTTGGGGAGACTTGGCTTCCCAGGATGTAACCAGGGTTTTGGCGAAGCCTAGATTGGTAAAACAGACTGAGTAGGCCTTCCGGAGTATAACATACTGCCAGTTAGTACACCATGTGGACAGGGAAATATTTCAGTCCAAAGAAAAAACTAGGGTTAAGACCCAAGTTAGGGTTAGCGGTCAGGAGACATGGCTTCCCGGAATGGAAACAGGGTGTTGCTGAAGCCAAGCATGGTGAAACAGACTGAGAGGGCCAACGGAATTGTGTGCCTACTGTCTTTTAGTACAACATGAGGATGGGGGGTTGTTACATTTGCCCAAGAAAATCAGGTTAAGTCTCAAGTTCGGGTTAGGGTTGGGGAGATGTGGCTTCCCAGGTTGGAAACGGGTCCTTGGTGAAGCCTAACTTGCTGAATCAGACTGAGTGGGGCATCAAGATGGCTTCCATACTGACATTTGGTACACTCTGTGGACGGCGGTTTGTTTCAGTCCCAAAAGGAAATGAGGGTTGAGACTCAAATTAGGGTTAGGGTTGGGGAGACTTGGCTTCCCAGGATGTAACCAGGGTTTTGGCGAAGCCTAGATTGGTAAAACAGACCGAGTAGGCCAACCGGAGTATAACATACTGCCAGTTAGTACACCATGTGGACAGGGAAATGTTTCAGTCCAAAGGGAAAATTAGGGTTAAGACCCAAGTTAGGGTTATCGGTCAGGAGTCATGGCTTCCCAGAATGGAAACAGGGTGTTGCTGAAGCCAAGCATGGTGAAACAGACTGAGAGGGCCAACGGAATTGTGTGCCTACTGTCTTTTAGTAGAACATGAGGATGGGGGTTTGTTACATTTGCACAAGAAAATCAGGTTAATCTCAAGTTTGGTTTGGGTTGGGGAGATGTGGCTTCCCTGGTTGGAATCGGGTCCTTGGTGAAGCCCAGCTTGCTGAATCAGACTGAGTGAGACATCAAGATGTCTTCCATACTGACATTTGGTACACTCTGTGGACGGAGGTATGTTTCAGTCCCAAAAGGAAATGAGGCCTGAGACTCAAATTAGGGTTAGGGCTGGGGAGACTTGGCTTCCCAGGATGTAACCAGGGTTTTGGCGAAGCCTAGATTGGTAAAACAGACTGAGTAGGCCATCCGGAGTATAACATACTGCCAGTTAGTACACCATGTGGACAGGGAAATGTTTCAGTCGAAAGAAAAAATTAGGGTGAAGACCCAAGTTAGGGTTAGCGGTCAGGAGACATGGCTTCCCAGAATGGAAACAGGGTGTTGCTGAAGCCAAACATGGTGAAACAGACTGAGAGGGCCAAAGGAATTGTGTGCCTACTGTCTTTTAGTAGAACATGAGGATGGGGGGTTGTTACATTTGCACAAGAAAATCAGGTTAAGTCTCAAGTTAGGGTTAGAGTTGGGGAGATGTGGCTTCCCAGGTTGGAACCGGGTCCTTGGTGAAGCCTAACTTGCTGAATCAGACTGAGTGGGGCATCAAGATGTCTTCCATACTTACATTTGTTCCCCTATGTGGACGGCAGTATGTTTCAGTCCAAAAACGAAATGCGGGTTGATACTCAAATTAGGGTTAGGGTTGGGGAGACTTGGCTTCCCAGGATGTAACCAGGGTTTTGGCGAAGCCTAGATTGGTAAAACAGACTGAGTAGGCCATCCGGAGTATAACATACTGCCAGTTAGTACACCATGTGGACAGGGAAATGTTTCAGTCCAAAGAGAAAATTAGGGTTCATACCCAAGTTAGGGTTAGCTGTCAGGAGACTTGGCTTCCCAGAATGGAAACAGGGTGTTGCTGAAGCCAAGCATGGTGAAACAGACTGAGAGGGCCAAAGGAATTGTGTGCCTACTGTCTTTTAGTACAACAAGAGGATGTGGGTTGTTACATTTCAACAAGAAAATCAGGTTAAGTCTCAAGTTTGGGTTGGGTTGGGGAGATGTGGCTTCCCTGGTTGGAATCGGGTCCTTGGTGAAGCCCAGCTTGCTGAATCAGACTGAGTGGGACATCAAGATGTCTTCCATACTGACATTTGGTACACTCTGTGGACGGAGGTATGTTTCAGTCGCAAAAGGAAATGAGGCCTGAGACTCAAAGTAGGGTTAGGGTTGGGGAGACTTGGCTTCCCAGGATGTAACCAGGGTTTTGGTGAAGCCTAGATTGGTAAAACAGACTGAGTAGGCATTCAGGGGTATAACATACTGCCAGTTAGTACACCATGTGGACAGGGAAATGTTTCATTCCAAAGAGAAAATTAGGGTTAAGACCCAAGTGAGGGTTATCGGTCAGGAGACATGGCTTCCCAAAATGGAAACAGGGTGTTGCTGAAGCCAAACATGGTGAAACAGACTGAGAGGGCCAAAGGAATTGTGTGCCTACTGTCTTTTAGTAGAACATGAGGATGGGGGGTTGTTACAGTTCAACAAGAAAATCAGGTTAAGTCTCAAGTTAGGGTTAGGGTTGGGGAGATGTGGCTTCCCAGGTTGGAAACGGGTCCTTGGTGAAGCTTAACTTGCTGAATCAGACTGAGTGGGGCATCAAGATGGCTTCCATACTGACATTTGGTCCCCTATGTGGACGGCAGTATGTTTCAGTCCAAAAACGAAAATTAGGGTTAAGACCCAAGTTAGGGTTAGCTGTCAGGAGACATGGCTTCCCGGAATGGAAACAGGGTGTTGCTGAAGCCAAGCATGGTGAAACAGACTGAGAGGGCCAACGGAATTGTGTGCCTACTGTCTTTTAGTACAACATGAGGATGGGGGTTTGTTACATTTGCACAAGAAAATCAGGTTAAGTCTCAAGTTAGGGTTGGGTTGGGGAGATGTTGCTTCCCAGGTTGGAAACGGGTCCTTGGTGAAGCTTAACTTGCTGAATCAGACTGAGTGGGGTATCAAGGTGTCTTCCATACTTACATTTGGTACACTCTGTGGACCGCAGTATGTTTCAGTCGCAAAAGGAAATGAGGCCTGAGACTCAAAGTAGGGTTAGGGTTGGGGAGACTTGGCTTCCCAGGTTGGAAACGGGTCCTTGGTGAAGCTTAACTTCCTGTATCAGACTGAGTGGGCCATCAAGATGTCTTCCATACTTACATTTGGCACACTCTGTGGACCGCAGTATGTTTCAGTCCAAAAAGGAAATAGGGTTGAGACTCAAATTAGGGTTAGGGTTGGGGAGACTTGTCTTCCCAGGATGTAACCAGGGTTTTGGCGAAGTCTAGATTGGTAAAACAGACGGAGTAGGCCAACCGGAGTATAACATACTGCCAGTTAGTACACACTGTGGAGAGGGAAATGTTTCATTCCAAAGAGAAAATTAGGGTTAAGACCCAAGTTAGGGTTAGCAGTCAGGAGACATGGCTTTCCAGAATGGAAACAGGGTGTTGCTGAAGCCAAGCATGGTGAAACAGACTGAGAGGGCAAAAGGAATTGTGTGCCTACTGTCTTTTAGGAGAACATGAGGATGGGGGGTTGTTACATTTGCACAAGAAAATCAGGTTAAGTCTCAAGTTAGGGTTAGGGTTGGGGAGATGTTGCTTCCCAGGTTGGAAACGGGTCCTTGGTGAAGCTTAACTTGCTGAATCAGACTGAGTGGGCCATCAAGATGGCTTCCATACTGACATTTGGTACACTCTGTGGACGGCAGTATGTTTCAGTCCAAAAACGAAAATTAGGGTTAAGACCCAAGTTAGGGTTATCGGTCAGGAGTCATGGCTTCCCAGAATGGAAACAGGGTGTTGCTGAAGCCAAGCATGGTGAAACAGACTGAGAGGGCCAACGGAATTGTGTGCCGACTGTCTCTTAGTACAACATGAGGATGGGGGTTTGTTACATTTCAACAAGAAAATCAGGTTAAGTCTCAAGGTTGGGTTGGGTTGGGAGATGTGGCTTCCCTGGTTGGAATCGGGTCCTTGGTGAAGCCCAGCTTGCTGAATCAGACTGAGTGGGACATCAAGATGTCTTCCATACTTACATTTGGTACACTCTGTGGACGGAGGTCTGTTTCAGTCCCAAAAGGAAATGAGGGTTGAGACTCAAATTAGGGTTAGGGCTGGGGAGACTTGGCTTCCCAGGATGTAACCAGGGTTTTGGCGAAACCTAGATTGGTAAAACAGACTGAGTAGGCCATCCGGAGTATAACATACTGCCAGTTAGTACACCATGTGGACAGGGAAATGTTTCAGTCCAAAGAGAAAATTAGGGTTCAGACCCAAGTTAGGGTTAGCTGTCAGGAGACATGGCTTCCCAGAATGGAAACAGGGTGTTGCTGAAGCCAAGCATGGTGAAACAGACTGAGAGGGCCAACGGAATTGTGTGCCTACTGTCTTTTAGTAGAACATAAGGATGGGAGGTTGTTACATTTGCACAAGAATATCAGGTTAAGTCTCAAGTTAGGGTTAGGGTTGGGGAGATGTGGCTTCCCAGGTTGGAAACGGGTCCTTGGTGAAGCTTAACTTCCTGTATCAGACTGAGTGGGCCATCAAGATGTCTTCCATACTTACATTTGGCACACTCTGTGGACCGCAGTATGTTTCAGTCCAAAAAGGAAATAGGGTTGAGACTCAAATTAGGGTTAGGGTTGGGGAGACTTGGCTTCCCAGGATGTAACCAGGGTTTTGGTGAAGCCTAGATTGGTAAAACAGACTGAGTAGGCATTCAGGAGTATAACATACTGCCAGTTAGTACACCATGTGGACAGGGAAATATTTCAGTCCAAAGACAAAATTAGGGTTAATACCCAAGTTAGGGTTAGCTGTCAGGAGACATGGCTTCCCGGAATGGAAACAGGGTGTTGCTGAAGCCAAGCATGGTGAAACAGACTGAGAGGGCCAACGGAATTGTGTGCCTACTGTCTTTTAGTACAACATGAGGATGGGGGTTTGTTACATTTGCACAAGAAAATCAGGTTAAGTCTCAAGTTAGGGTTGGGTTGGGGAGATGTGGCTTCCCAGGTTGGAAACGGGTCCTTGGTGAAGCTTAACTTGCTGAATCAGACTGAGTGGGGTATCAAGGTGTCTTCCATACTTACATTTGGTACACTCTGTGGACCGCAGTATGTTTCAGTCGCAAAAGGAAATGAGGCCTGAGACTCAAAGTAGGGTTAGGGTTGGGGAGACTTGGCTTCCCAGGTTGGAAACGGGTCCTTGGTGAAGCTTAACTTCCTGTATCAGACTGAGTGGGCCATCAAGATGTCTTCCATACTGACATTTGGTACACTCTGTGGACGGCAGTATGTTTCAGTCCAAAAACGAAAATTAGGGTTAAGACCCAAGTTAGGGTTATCGGTCAGGAGTCATGGCTTCCCAGAATGGAAACAGGGTGTTGCTGAAGCCAAGCATGGTGAAACAGACTGAGAGGGCCAACGGAATTGTGTGTCGACTGTCTTTTAGTACAACATGAGGATGGGGGTTTGTTACATTTCAACAAGAAAATCAGGTTAAGTCTCAAGGTTGGGTTGGATTGGGGAGATGTGGCTTCCCAGGTTGGAAATGGGTCCTTTGTGAAGCCTAGCTTGCTGAATCAGACTGAGTGGGGCATCAAGATGTCTTCCATACTTACATTTGGTACACTCTGTGGACCGCAGTATGTTTCAGTCCAAAAAGGAAATGAGGGTTGATACTCAAATTAGGGTTAGGGTTGGGGAGACTTGGCTTCCCAGGATGTAACCAGGGCTTTGGTGAAGCCTAGATTGGTAAAACAGACTGAGTAGGCCAACCGGAGTATAACATACTGCCAGTTAGTACACCATGTGGACAGGGAAATGTTTCAGTCCAAAGAGAAAATTAGGGTTAAGACCCAAGTTAGGGTTAGCTGTCAGGAGACATGGCTTCCCAGAATGGAAACAGGGTGTTGCTGAAGCCAAGCATGGTGAAACAGACTGAGAGGGCCAAAGGAATTGTGTGCCTACTGTCTTTTAGTAGAACATGAGGATGGGAGGTTGTTATATTTGCACAAGAATATCAGGTTAAGTCTCAAGTTAGGGTTAGGGTTGGGGAGATGTGGCTTCCCAGGTTGGAAACGGGTCCTTGGTGAAGCCTAACTTGCTGAATCAGACTGAGTGGGGCATCAAGATGTCTTCCATACTGACATTTGGTACACTCTGTGGACGGTGGTTTGTTTCAGTCCAAAAAGGAAATGAGGGTTGAGACTCAAATTAGGGTTAGGGTTGGGGAGACTTGGCTTCCCAGGATGTAACCAGGGTTTTGGCGAAGCCTAGATTGGTAAAACAGACCGAGTAGGCCAACCGGAGTATAACATACTGGCAGTTAGTACACCATGTGGACAGGGAAATGTTTCAGTCCAACGAGAAAATTAGGGTTAAGACCCAAGTTAGGGTTATCGGTCAGGAGTCATGGCTTCCCAGAATGGAAACAGGGTGTTGCTGAAGCCAAGCATGGTGAAACAGACTGAGAGGGCCAACGGAATTGTGTGCCTACTGTCTTTTAGTAGAACATGAGGATGGGGGTTTGTTACATTTGCACAAGAAAATCAGGTTAAGTCTCAAGTTTGGTTTGGGTTGGGGAGATGTGGCTTCCCTCGTTGGAATCGGGTCCTTGGTGAAGCCCAGCTTGCTGAATCAGACTGAGTGGGACATCAAGATGTCTTCCATACTGACATTTGGTACACTCTGTGGACGGAGGTATGTTTCAGTCCCAAAAGGAAATGAGGCCTGAGACTCAAATTAGGGTTAGGGCTGGGGAGACTTGGCTTCCCAGGATGTAACCAGGGTTTTGGCGAAGCCTAGATTGGTAAAACAGACTGAGTAGGCCATCCGGAGTATAACATACTGCCAGTTAGTACACCATGTGGACAGGGAAATGTTTCAGTCGAAAGAAAAAATTAGGGTGAAGACCCAAGTTAGGGTTAGCGGTCAGGAGACATGGCTTCCCAGAATGGAAACAGGGTGTTGCTGAAGCCAAACATGGTGAAACAGACTGAGAGGGCCAAAGGAATTGTGTGCCTACTGTCTTTTAGTAGAACATGAGGATGGGGGGTTGTTACATTTGCACAAGAAAATCAGGTTAAGTCTCAAGTTAGGGTTAGGGTTGGGGAGATGCGGCTTCCCAGGTTGGAAACGGGTCCTTGGTGAAGCCTAGCTTGTTGAATCAGACTGAGTGGGACATCAAGATGTCTTCCATACTTACATTTGGTACACTCTGTGGACGGCAGTATGTTTCAGTCCAAAAAGGAAATGAGGGTTGAGACTCAAATTAGGGTTAGGGCTGGGGAGACTTGGCTTCCCAGGATGTAACCAGGGTTTTGGCGAAGCCTAGATTGGTAAAACAGACTGAGTAGGCCATCCGGAGTATAACATACTGCCAGTTAGTACACCATGTGGACAGGGAAATGTTTCAGTCCAAAGACAAAATTAGGGTTAAGACCCAAGTTAGGGTTAGCTGTCAGGAGACATGGCTTCCCAGAATGGAAACAGGGTGTTGCTGAAGCCAAGCATGGTGAAACAGACTGAGAGGGCCAAAGGTATTGTGTGCCTACTGTCTTTTAGTAGAACATGAGGATGGGAGGTTGTTACATTTGCACAAGAATATCAGGTTAAGTCTCAAGTTAGGGTTAGGGTTGGGGAGATGTGGCTTCCCAGGTTGGAAACGGGTCCTTGTTGAAGCCTAGCTTGCTGAATCAGACTGAGTGGGGCATCAAGATGTCTTCCATACTTACAATTAGGTGCAGTCTGTGGACGGCAGTATGTTTTAGTCCAAAAAGGAAATGAGGGTTGAGACTCAAATAAGGGTTAGGGTTGGGGAGACTTGGCTTCCCAGGATGTAACCAGGGTTTTGGCGAAGCCTAGATTGGTAAAACAGACTGAGTAGGCCTTCCGGAGTATAACATACTGCCAGTTAGTACACCATGTGGACAGGGAAATATTTCAGTCCAAAGAAAAAACTAGGGTTAAGACCCAAGTTAGGGTTAGCGGTCAGGAGACATGGCTTCCCGGAATGGAAACAGGGTGTTGCTGAAGCCAAGCATGGTGAAACAGACTGAGAGGGCCAACGGAATTGTGTGCCTACTGTCTTTTAGTACAACATGAGGATGGGGGGTTGTTACATTTGCCCAAGAAAATCAGGTTAAGTCTCAAGTTCGGGTTAGGGTTGGGGAGATGTGGCTTCCCAGGTTGGAAACGGGTCCTTGGTGAAGCCTAACTTGCTGAATCAGACTGAGTGGGGCATCAAGATGGCTTCCATACTGACATTTGGTACACTCTGTGGACGGCGGTTTGTTTCA
The DNA here is from genome assembly GCF_057233095.1 of Heloderma suspectum. Lineage (NCBI taxonomy): Eukaryota > Metazoa > Chordata > Lepidosauria > Squamata > Helodermatidae > Heloderma > Heloderma suspectum. The sequence continues at coordinate 151,377,997 of NC_139461.1, forward strand.
GTCCCAAAAGGAAATGAGGGTTGAGACTCAAATTAGGGTTAGGGTTGGGGAGACTTGGCTTCCCAGGATGTAACCAGGGTTTTGGCGAAGCCTAGATTGGTAAAACAGACCGAGTAGGCCAACCGGAGTATAACATACTGCCAGTTAGTACACCATGTGGACAGGGAAATGTTTCAGTCCAAAGAGAAAATTAGGGTTAAGACCCAAGTTAGGGTTATCGGTCAGGAGTCATGGCTTCCCAGAATGGAAACAGGGTGTTGCTGAAGCCAAGCATGGTGAAACAGACTGAGAGGGCCAACGGAATTGTGTGCCTACTGTCTTTTAGTAGAACATGAGGATGGGGGTTTGTTACATTTGCACAAGAAAATCAGGTTAATCTCAAGTTTGGTTTGGGTTGGGGAGATGTGGCTTCCCTGGTTGGAATCGGGTCCTTGGTGAAGCCCAGCTTGCTGAATCAGACTGAGTGAGACATCAAGATGTCTTCCATACTGACATTTGGTACACTCTGTGGACGGAGGTATGTTTCAGTCCCAAAAGGAAATGAGGCCTGAGACTCAAATTAGGGTTAGGGCTGGGGAGACTTGGCTTCCCAGGATGTAACCAGGGTTTTGGCGAAGCCTAGATTGGTAAAACAGACTGAGTAGGCCATCCGGAGTATAACATACTGCCAGTTAGTACACCATGTGGACAGGGAAATGTTTCAGTCGAAAGAAAAAATTAGGGTGAAGACCCAAGTTAGGGTTAGCGGTCAGGAGACATGGCTTCCCAGAATGGAAACAGGGTGTTGCTGAAGCCAAACATGGTGAAACAGACTGAGAGGGCCAAAGGAATTGTGTGCCTACTGTCTTTTAGTAGAACATGAGGATGGGGGGTTGTTACATTTGCACAAGAAAATCAGGTTAAGTCTCAAGTTAGGGTTAGAGTTGGGGAGATGTGGCTTCCCAGGTTGGAACCGGGTCCTTGGTGAAGCCTAACTTGCTGAATCAGACTGAGTGGGGCATCAAGATGTCTTCCATACTTACATTTGTTCCCCTATGTGGACGGCAGTATGTTTCAGTCCAAAAACGAAATGCGGGTTGATACTCAAATTAGGGTTAGGGTTGGGGAGACTTGGCTTCCCAGGATGTAACCAGGGTTTTGGCGAAGCCTAGATTGGTAAAACAGACTGAGTAGGCCATCCGGAGTATAACATACTGCCAGTTAGTACACCATGTGGACAGGGAAATGTTTCAGTCCAAAGAGAAAATTAGGGTTCATACCCAAGTTAGGGTTAGCTGTCAGGAGACTTGGCTTCCCAGAATGGAAACAGGGTGTTGCTGAAGCCAAGCATGGTGAAACAGACTGAGAGGGCCAAAGGAATTGTGTGCCTACTGTCTTTTAGTACAACAAGAGGATGTGGGTTGTTACATTTCAACAAGAAAATCAGGTTAAGTCTCAAGTTTGGGTTGGGTTGGGGAGATGTGGCTTCCCTGGTTGGAATCGGGTCCTTGGTGAAGCCCAGCTTGCTGAATCAGACTGAGTGGGACATCAAGATGTCTTCCATACTGACATTTGGTACACTCTGTGGACGGAGGTATGTTTCAGTCGCAAAAGGAAATGAGGCCTGAGACTCAAAGTAGGGTTAGGGTTGGGGAGACTTGGCTTCCCAGGATGTAACCAGGGTTTTGGTGAAGCCTAGATTGGTAAAACAGACTGAGTAGGCATTCAGGGGTATAACATACTGCCAGTTAGTACACCATGTGGACAGGGAAATGTTTCATTCCAAAGAGAAAATTAGGGTTAAGACCCAAGTGAGGGTTATCGGTCAGGAGACATGGCTTCCCAAAATGGAAACAGGGTGTTGCTGAAGCCAAGCATGGTGAAACAGACTGAGAGGGCCAAAGGAATTGTGTGCCTACTGTCTTTTAGTAGAACATGAGGATGGGGGGTTGTTACAGTTCAACAAGAAAATCAGGTTAAGTCTCAAGTTAGGGTTAGGGTTGGGGAGATGTGGCTTCCCAGGTTGGAAACGGGTCCTTGGTGAAGCTTAACTTGCTGAATCAGACTGAGTGGGGCATCAAGATGGCTTCCATACTGACATTTGGTCCCCTATGTGGACGGCAGTATGTTTCAGTCCAAAAACGAAAATTAGGGTTAAGACCCAAGTTAGGGTTAGCTGTCAGGAGACATGGCTTCCCGGAATGGAAACAGGGTGTTGCTGAAGCCAAGCATGGTGAAACAGACTGAGAGGGCCAACGGAATTGTGTGCCTACTGTCTTTTAGTACAACATGAGGATGGGGGTTTGTTACATTTGCACAAGAAAATCAGGTTAAGTCTCAAGTTAGGGTTGGGTTGGGGAGATGTTGCTTCCCAGGTTGGAAACGGGTCCTTGGTGAAGCTTAACTTGCTGAATCAGACTGAGTGGGGTATCAAGGTGTCTTCCATACTTACATTTGGTACACTCTGTGGACCGCAGTATGTTTCAGTCGCAAAAGGAAATGAGGCCTGAGACTCAAAGTAGGGTTAGGGTTGGGGAGACTTGGCTTCCCAGGTTGGAAACGGGTCCTTGGTGAAGCTTAACTTCCTGTATCAGACTGAGTGGGCCATCAAGATGTCTTCCATACTTACATTTGGCACACTCTGTGGACCGCAGTATGTTTCAGTCCAAAAAGGAAATAGGGTTGAGACTCAAATTAGGGTTAGGGTTGGGGAGACTTGTCTTCCCAGGATGTAACCAGGGTTTTGGCGAAGTCTAGATTGGTAAAACAGACGGAGTAGGCCAACCGGAGTATAACATACTGCCAGTTAGTACACACTGTGGAGAGGGAAATGTTTCATTCCAAAGAGAAAATTAGGGTTAAGACCCAAGTTAGGGTTAGCAGTCAGGAGACATGGCTTTCCAGAATGGAAACAGGGTGTTGCTGAAGCCAAGCATGGTGAAACAGACTGAGAGGGCAAAAGGAATTGTGTGCCTACTGTCTTTTAGGAGAACATGAGGATGGGGGGTTGTTACATTTGCACAAGAAAATCAGGTTAAGTCTCAAGTTAGGGTTAGGGTTGGGGAGATGTTGCTTCCCAGGTTGGAAACGGGTCCTTGGTGAAGCTTAACTTGCTGAATCAGACTGAGTGGGCCATCAAGATGGCTTCCATACTGACATTTGGTACACTCTGTGGACGGCAGTATGTTTCAGTCCAAAAACGAAAATTAGGGTTAAGACCCAAGTTAGGGTTATCGGTCAGGAGTCATGGCTTCCCAGAATGGAAACAGGGTGTTGCTGAAGCCAAGCATGGTGAAACAGACTGAGAGGGCCAACGGAATTGTGTGCCGACTGTCTCTTAGTACAACATGAGGATGGGGGTTTGTTACATTTCAACAAGAAAATCAGGTTAAGTCTCAAGGTTGGGTTGGGTTGGGAGATGTGGCTTCCCTGGTTGGAATCGGGTCCTTGGTGAAGCCCAGCTTGCTGAATCAGACTGAGTGGGACATCAAGATGTCTTCCATACTTACATTTGGTACACTCTGTGGACGGAGGTCTGTTTCAGTCCCAAAAGGAAATGAGGGTTGAGACTCAAATTAGGGTTAGGGCTGGGGAGACTTGGCTTCCCAGGATGTAACCAGGGTTTTGGCGAAACCTAGATTGGTAAAACAGACTGAGTAGGCCATCCGGAGTATAACATACTGCCAGTTAGTACACCATGTGGACAGGGAAATGTTTCAGTCCAAAGAGAAAATTAGGGTTCAGACCCAAGTTAGGGTTAGCTGTCAGGAGACATGGCTTCCCAGAATGGAAACAGGGTGTTGCTGAAGCCAAGCATGGTGAAACAGACTGAGAGGGCCAACGGAATTGTGTGCCTACTGTCTTTTAGTAGAACATAAGGATGGGAGGTTGTTACATTTGCACAAGAATATCAGGTTAAGTCTCAAGTTAGGGTTAGGGTTGGGGAGATGTGGCTTCCCAGGTTGGAAACGGGCCCTTGGTGAAGCTTAACTTCCTGTATCAGACTGAGTGGGCCATCAAGATGTCTTCCATACTTACATTTGGCACACTCTGTGGACCGCAGTATGTTTCAGTCCAAAAAGGAAATAGGGTTGAGACTCAAATTAGGGTTAGGGTTGGGGAGACTTGGCTTCCCAGGATGTAACCAGGGTTTTGGTGAAGCCTAGATTGGTAAAACAGACTGAGTAGGCATTCAGGAGTATAACATACTGCCAGTTAGTACACCATGTGGACAGGGAAATATTTCAGTCCAAAGACAAAATTAGGGTTAATACCCAAGTTAGGGTTAGCTGTCAGGAGACATGGCTTCCCGGAATGGAAACAGGGTGTTGCTGAAGCCAAGCATGGTGAAACAGACTGAGAGGGCCAACGGAATTGTGTGCCTACTGTCTTTTAGTACAACATGAGGATGGGGGTTTGTTACATTTGCACAAGAAAATCAGGTTAAGTCTCAAGTTAGGGTTGGGTTGGGGAGATGTGGCTTCCCAGGTTGGAAACGGGTCCTTGGTGAAGCTTAACTTGCTGAATCAGACTGAGTGGGGTATCAAGGTGTCTTCCATACTTACATTTGGTACACTCTGTGGACCGCAGTATGTTTCAGTCGCAAAAGGAAATGAGGCCTGAGACTCAAAGTAGGGTTAGGGTTGGGGAGACTTGGCTTCCCAGGTTGGAAACGGGTCCTTGGTGAAGCTTAACTTCCTGTATCAGACTGAGTGGGCCATCAAGATGTCTTCCATACTGACATTTGGTACACTCTGTGGACGGCAGTATGTTTCAGTCCAAAAACGAAAATTAGGGTTAAGACCCAAGTTAGGGTTATCGGTCAGGAGTCATGGCTTCCCAGAATGGAAACAGGGTGTTGCTGAAGCCAAGCATGGTGAAACAGACTGAGAGGGCCAACGGAATTGTGTGTCGACTGTCTTTTAGTACAACATGAGGATGGGGGTTTGTTACATTTCAACAAGAAAATCAGGTTAAGTCTCAAGGTTGGGTTGGATTGGGGAGATGTGGCTTCCCAGGTTGGAAATGGGTCCTTTGTGAAGCCTAGCTTGCTGAATCAGACTGAGTGGGGCATCAAGATGTCTTCCATACTTACATTTGGTACACTCTGTGGACCGCAGTATGTTTCAGTCCAAAAAGGAAATGAGGGTTGATACTCAAATTAGGGTTAGGGTTGGGGAGACTTGGCTTCCCAGGATGTAACCAGGGCTTTGGTGAAGCCTAGATTGGTAAAACAGACTGAGTAGGCCAACCGGAGTATAACATACTGCCAGTTAGTACACCATGTGGACAGGGAAATGTTTCAGTCCAAAGAGAAAATTAGGGTTAAGACCCAAGTTAGGGTTAGCTGTCAGGAGACATGGCTTCCCAGAATGGAAACAGGGTGTTGCTGAAGCCAAGCATGGTGAAACAGACTGAGAGGGCCAAAGGAATTGTGTGCCTACTGTCTTTTAGTAGAACATGAGGATGGGAGGTTGTTATATTTGCACAAGAATATCAGGTTAAGTCTCAAGTTAGGGTTAGGGTTGGGGAGATGTGGCTTCCCAGGTTGGAAACGGGTCCTTGGTGAAGCCTAACTTGCTGAATCAGACTGAGTGGGGCATCAAGATGTCTTCCATACTGACATTTGGTACACTCTGTGGACGGTGGTTTGTTTCAGTCCAAAAAGGAAATGAGGGTTGAGACTCAAATTAGGGTTAGGGTTGGGGAGACTTGGCTTCCCAGGATGTAACCAGGGTTTTGGCGAAGCCTAGATTGGTAAAACAGACCGAGTAGGCCAACCGGAGTATAACATACTGGCAGTTAGTACACCATGTGGACAGGGAAATGTTTCAGTCCAACGAGAAAATTAGGGTTAAGACCCAAGTTAGGGTTATCGGTCAGGAGTCATGGCTTCCCAGAATGGAAACAGGGTGTTGCTGAAGCCAAGCATGGTGAAACAGACTGAGAGGGCCAACGGAATTGTGTGCCTACTGTCTTTTAGTAGAACATGAGGATGGGGGTTTGTTACATTTGCACAAGAAAATCAGGTTAAGTCTCAAGTTTGGTTTGGGTTGGGGAGATGTGGCTTCCCTCGTTGGAATCGGGTCCTTGGTGAAGCCCAGCTTGCTGAATCAGACTGAGTGGGACATCAAGATGTCTTCCATACTGACATTTGGTACACTCTGTGGACGGAGGTATGTTTCAGTCCCAAAAGGAAATGAGGCCTGAGACTCAAATTAGGGTTAGGGCTGGGGAGACTTGGCTTCCCAGGATGTAACCAGGGTTTTGGCGAAGCCTAGATTGGTAAAACAGACTGAGTAGGCCATCCGGAGTATAACATACTGCCAGTTAGTACACCATGTGGACAGGGAAATGTTTCAGTCGAAAGAAAAAATTAGGGTGAAGACCCAAGTTAGGGTTAGCGGTCAGGAGACATGGCTTCCCAGAATGGAAACAGGGTGTTGCTGAAGCCAAACATGGTGAAACAGACTGAGAGGGCCAAAGGAATTGTGTGCCTACTGTCTTTTAGTAGAACATGAGGATGGGGGGTTGTTACATTTGCACAAGAAAATCAGGTTAAGTCTCAAGTTAGGGTTAGGGTTGGGGAGATGCGGCTTCCCAGGTTGGAAACGGGTCCTTGGTGAAGCCTAGCTTGTTGAATCAGACTGAGTGGGACATCAAGATGTCTTCCATACTTACATTTGGTACACTCTGTGGACGGCAGTATGTTTCAGTCCAAAAAGGAAATGAGGGTTGAGACTCAAATTAGGGTTAGGGCTGGGGAGACTTGGCTTCCCAGGATGTAACCAGGGTTTTGGCGAAGCCTAGATTGGTAAAACAGACTGAGTAGGCCATCCGGAGTATAACATACTGCCAGTTAGTACACCATGTGGACAGGGAAATGTTTCAGTCCAAAGAGAAAATTAGGGTTCAGACCCAAGTTAGGGTTAGCTGTCAGGAGACATGGCTTCCCAGAATGGAAACAGGGTGTTGCTGAAGCCAAGCATGGTGAAACAGACTGAGAGGGCCAAAGGAATTGTGTGCCTACTGTCTTTTAGTAGAACATGAGGATGGGAGGTTGTTACATTTCAACAAGAAAATCAGGTTAAGTCTCAAGTTAGGGTTAGGGTTGGGGAGATGTGGCTTCCCAGGTTGGAAACGGGTCCTTGGTGAAGCTTAACTTCCTGTATCAGACTGAGTGGGCCATCAAGATGTCTTCCATACTTACATTTGGCACACTCTGTGGACCGCAGTATGTTTCAGTCCAAAAAGGAAATAGGGTTGAGACTCAAATTAGGGTTAGGGTTGGGGAGACTTGGCTTCCCAGGATGTAACCAGGGTTTTGGTGATGCCTAGATTGGTAAAACAGACTGAGTAGGCATTCAGGAGTATAACATACTGCCAGTTAGTACACCATGTGGACAGGGAAATGTTTCAGTCCAAAGACAAAATTAGGGTTAAGACCCAAGTTAGGGTTAGCTGTCAGGAGACATGGCTTCCCGGAATGGAAACAGGGTGTTGCTGAAGCCAAGCATGGTGAAACAGACTGAGAGGCCCAACGGAATTGTGTGCCTACTGTCTTTTAGTACAACATGAGGATGGGGGTTTGTTACATTTGCACAAGAAAATCAGGTTAAGTCTCAAGTTAGGGTTGGGTTGGGGAGATGTGGCTTCCCAGGTTGGAAACGGGTCCTTGGTGAAGCTTAACTTGCTGAATCAGACTGAGTGGGGTATCAAGGTGTCTTCCATACTTACATTTGGTACACTCTGTGGACCGCAGTATGTTTCAGTCGCAAAAGGAAATGAGGCCTGAGACTCAAAGTAGGGTTAGGGTTGGGGAGACTTGGCTTCCCAGGATGTAACCAGGGTTTTGGCGAAGCCTAGATTGGTAAAACAGACTGAGTAGGCCTTCCGGAGTATAACATACTGCCAGTTAGTACACCATGTGGACAGGGAAATGTTTCAGTCCAAAGAAAAAATTAGGGTTAAGAAAAATTTAGGGTTATCGGTCAGGAGACATGCCTTCCCAGAATGGAAACAGGGTGTTGCTGAAGCCAAGCATGGTGAAACAGACTGAGAGGGCAAACGGAATTGTGTGCCTACTGTCTTTTAGTACAACATGAGGATGGGGGGTTGTTACATTTGCACAAGAATATCAGGTTAACTCTCAAGTTAGGGTTAGGGTTGGGGAGATGTGGCTTCCCAGGTTGGAGATGGGTCCTTGGTGAAGCTCAACTTGCTGAATCAGACTGAGTGGGGCATCAAGATGGCTTCCATACTGACATTTGGTGCACTCTGTGGACGGCAGTATGTTTCAGTCCAAAAAGGAAATGAGGGTTGAGACTCAAATTAGGGTTAGGGTTGGGGAGACTTGGCTTCCCAGGATGTAACCAGGGTTTTGGCGAAGTCTAGATTGGTAAAACAGACGGAAGGCCAACCGGAGTATAACATACTGCCAGTTAGTACACAATGTGGACAGGGAAATGTTTCATTCCAAAGAGAAAATTAGGGTTAAGACCCAAGTTAGGGTTAGCTGTCAGGAGACATGGCTTCCCAGAATGGAAACAGGGTGTTGCTGAAGCCAAGCATGGTGAAACAGACTGAGAGGGCCAAAGGAATTGTGTGCCTACTGTCTTTTAGTACAACATGAGGATGGGGGGTTGGTACATTTGCCCAAGAAAATCAGGTTAAGTCTCAAGTTTGGGTTGGGTTGGGGAGATGTGGCTTCCCTGGTTGGAATCGGGTCCTTGGTGAAGCCCAGCTTGCTGAATCAGACTGAGTGGGACATCAAGATGTCTTCCATACTGACATTTGGTACACTCTGTGGACGGAGGTATGTTTCAGTCGCAAAAGGAAATGAGGCCTGAGACTCAAAGTAGGGTTAGGGTTGGGGAGACTTGGCTTCCCAGGATGTAACCAGGGTTTTGGTGAAGCCTAGATTGGTAAAACAGACTGAGTAGGCCATCCGGAGTATAACATACTGCCAGTTAGTACACCATGTGGACAGGGAAATGTTTCATTCCAAAGAGAAAATTAGGGTGAAGACCCAAGTGAGGGTTATCGGTCAGGAGACATGGCTTCCCAGAATGGAAACAGGGTGTTGCTGAAGCCAAACATGGTGAAACAGACTGAGAGGGCCAAAGGAATTGTGTGCCTACTGTCTTTTAGTAGAACATGAGGATGGGGGGTTGTTACAGTTCAACAAGAAAATCAGGTTAAGTCTCAAGTTAGGGTTAGGGTTGGGGAGATGTGGCTTCCCATGTTGGAAACGGGTCCTTGGTGAAGCTTAACTTGCTGAATCAGACTGAGTGGGGCATCAAGATAGCTTCCATACTGACATTTGGTCCCCTATGTGGACGGCAGTATGTTTCAGTCCAAAAACGAAAATTAGGGTTAAGACCCAAGTTAGGGTTATCGGTCAGGAGTCATGGCTTCCCAGAATGGAAACAGGGTGTTGCTGAAGCCAAGCATGGTGAAACAGACTGAGAGGGCCAACGGAATTGTGTGTCGACTGTCTTTTAGTACAACATGAGGATGGGGGTTTGTTACATTTCAACAAGAAAATCAGGTTAAGTCTCAAGGTTGGGTTGGATTGGGGAGATGTGGCTTCCCAGGTTGGAAATGGGTCCTTGGTGAAGCTCAACTTGCTGAATCAGACTGAGTGGGGCATCAAGATGGCTTCCATACTGACATTTGGTGCACTCTGTGGACGGCAGTATGTTTCAGTCCAAAAGGAAATGAGGGTTGAGACTCAAATTAGGGTTAGGGTTGGGGAGACTTGTCTTCCCAGGATGTAACCAGGGTTTTGGCGAAGTCTAGATTGGTAAAACAGACGGAGTAGGCCAACCGGAGTATAACATACTGCCAGTTAGTACACAATGTGGACAGGGAAATGTTTCATTCCAAAGAGAAAATTAGGGTTAAGACCCAAGTTAGGGTTAGCAGTCAGGAGACATGGCTTTCCAGAATGGAAACAGGGTGTTGCTGAAGCCAAGCATGGTGAAACAGACTGAGAGGGCAAAAGGAATTGTGTGCCTACTGTCTTTTAGTAGAACATGAGGATGGGGGGTTGTTACATTTGCACAAGAAAATCAGGTTAAGTCTCAAGTTAGGGTTAGGGTTGGGGAGATGTGGCTTCCCAGGTTGGAAACGGGTCCTTGGTGAAGCCTAGCTTGTTGAATCAGACTGAGTGGGACATCAAGATGTCTTCCATACTTACATTTGGTACACTCTGTGGACGGCAGTATGTTTCAGTCCAAAAAGGAAATGAGGGTTGAGACTCAAATTAGGGTTAGGGCTGGGGAGACTTGGCTTCCCAGGATGTAACCAGGGTTTTGGCGAAACCTAGATTGGTAAAACAGACTGAGTAGGCCATCCGGAGTATAACATACTGCCAGTTAGTACACCATGTGGACAGGGAAATGTTTCAGTCCAAAGAGAAAATTAGGGTTCAGACCCAAGTTAGGGTTAGCTGTCAGGAGACATGGCTTCCCAGAATGGAAACAGGGTGTTGCTGAAGCCAAGCATGGTGAAACAGACTGAGAGGGCCAACGGAATTGTGTGCCTACTGTCTTTTAGTAGAACATGAGGATGGGAGGTTGTTACATTTGCACAAGAATATCAGGTTAAGTCTCAAGTTAGGGTTAGGGTTGGGGAGATGTGGCTTCCCAGGTTGGAAACGGGTCCTTGGTGAAGCTTAACTTCCTGTATCAGACTGAGTGGGCCATCAAGATGTCTTCCATACTTACATTTGGCACACTCTGTGGACCGCAGTATGTTTCAGTCCAAAAAGGAAATAGGGTTGAGACTCAAATTAGGGTTAGGGTTGGGGAGACTTGGCTTCCCAGGATGTAACCAGGGTTTTGGTGAAGCCTAGATTGGTAAAACAGACTGAGTAGGCATTCAGGAGTATAACATACTGCCAGTTAGTACACCATGTGGACAGGGAAATGTTTCAGTCCAAAGACAAAATTAGGGTTAAGACCCAAGTTAGGGTTAGCTGTCAGGAGACATGGCTTCCCGGAATGGAAACAGGGTGTTGCTGAAGCCAAGCATGGTGAAACAGACTGAGAGGGCCAACGGAATTGTGTGCCTACTGTCTTTTAGTACAACATGAGGATGGGGGTTTGTTACATTTGCACAAGAAAATCAGGTTAAGTCTCAAGTTAGGGTTGGGTTGGGGAGATGTGGCTTCCCAGGTTGGAAACGGGTCCTTGGTGAAGCTTAACTTGCTGAATCAGACTGAGTGGGGTATCAAGGTGTCTTCCATACTTACATTTGGTACACTCTGTGGACCGCAGTATGTTTCAGTCGCAAAAGGAAATGAGGCCTGAGACTCAAAGTAGGGTTAGGGTTGGGGAGACTTGGCTTCCCAGGTTGGAAACGGGTCCTTGGTGAAGCTTAACTTCCTGTATCAGACTGAGTGGGCCATCAAGATGTCTTCCATACTGACATTTGGTACACTCTGTGGACGGCAGTATGTTTCAGTCCAAAAACGAAAATTAGGGTTAAGACCCAAGTTAGGGTTATCGGTCAGGAGTCATGGCTTCCCAGAATGGAAACAGGGTGTTGCTGAAGCCAAGCATGGTGAAACAGACTGAGAGGGCCAACGGAATTGTGTGTCGACTGTCTTTTAGTACAACATGAGGATGGGGGTTTGTTACATTTCAACAAGAAAATCAGGTTAAGTCTCAAGGTTGGGTTGGATTGGGGAGATGTGGCTTCCCAGGTTGGAAATGGGTCCTTTGTGAAGCCTAGCTTGCTGAATCAGACTGAGTGGGGCATCAAGATGTCTTCCATACTTACATTTGGTACACTCTGTGGACCGCAGTATGTTTCAGTCCAAAAAGGAAATGAGGGTTGATACTCAAATTAGGGTTAGGGTTGGGGAGACTTGGCTTCCCAGGATGTAACCAGGGCTTTGGTGAAGCCTAGATTGGTAAAGCAGACTGAGTAGGCCAACCGGAGTATAACATACTGCCAGTTAGTACACCATGTGGACAGGGAAATGTTTCAGTCCAAAGAGAAAATTAGGGTTAAGACCCAAGTTAGGGTTAGCTGTCAGGAGACATGGCTTCCCAGAATGGAAACAGGGTGTTGCTGAAGCCAAGCATGGTGAAACAGACTGAGAGGGCCAAAGGAATTGTGTGCCTACTGTCTTTTAGTAGAACATGAGGATGGGAGGTTGTTACATTTGCACAAGAATATCAGGTTAAGTCTCAAGTTAGGGTTAGGGTTGGGGAGATGTGGCTTCCCAGGTTGGAAACGGGTCCTTGGTGAAGCCTAACTTGCTGAATCAGACTGAGTGGGGCATCAAGATGTCTTCCATACTGACATTTGGTACACTCTGTGGACGGCGGTTTGTTTCAGTCCCAAAAGGAAATGAGGGTTGAGACTCAAATTAGGGTTAGGGTTGGGGAGACTTGGCTTCCCAGGATGTAACCAGGGTTTTGGCGAAGCCTAGATTGGTAAAACAGACCGAGTAGGCCAACCGGAGTATAACCTACTGGCAGTTAGTACACCATGTGGACAGGGAAATGTTTCAGTCCAAAGAGAAAATTAGGGTTAAGACCCAAGTTAGGGTTATCGGTCAGGAGTCATGGCTTCCCAGAATGGAAACAGGGTGTTGCTGAAGCCAAGCATGGTGAAACAGACTGAGAGGGCCAAAGGAATTGTGTGCCTACTGTCTTTTAGTAGAACATGAGGATGGGAGGTTGTTACATTTGCACAAGAAAATCAGGTTAAGTCTCAAGTTAGGGTTAGGGTTGGGGAGATGTGGCTTCCCAGGTTGGAAACGGGTCCTTGGTGAAGCTTAACTTGCTGAATCAGACTGTGGGGCATCAAGATGGCTTCCATACTGACATTTGGTACACTCTGTGGACGGCAGTATGTTTCAGTCCAAAAACGAAAATTAGGGTTAAGACCCAAGTTAGGGTTATCGGTCAGGAGTCATGGCTTCCCAGAATGGAAACAGGGTGTTGCTGAAGCCAAGCATGGTGAAACAGACTGAGAGGGCCAACGGAATTGTGTGTCGACTGTCTTTTAGTACAACATGAGTATGGGGGTTTGTTACATTTGCACAAGAAAATCAGGTTAAGTCTCAAGTTTGGTTTGGGTTGGGGAGATGTGGCTTCCCTGGTTGGAATCGGGTCCTTGGTGAAGCCCAGCTTGCTGAATCAGACTGAGTGGGACATCAAGATGTCTTCCATACTGACATTTGGTACACTCTGTGGACGGAGGTATGTTTCAGTCCCAAAAGGAAATGAGGCCTGAGACTCAAATTAGGGTTAGGGCTCGGGAGACTTGGCTTCCCAGGATGTAACCAGGGTTTTGGCGAAGCCTAGATTGGTAAAACAGACTGAGTAGGCCATCCGGAGTATAACATACTGCCAGTTAGTACACCATGTGGACAGGGAAATGTTTCAGTCGAAAGAAAAAATTAGGGTGAAGACCCAAGTTAGGGTTAGCGGTCAGGAGACATGGCTTCCCAGAATGGAAACAGGGTGTTGCTGAAGCCAAACATGGTGAAACAGACTGAGAGGGCCAAAGGAATAGTGTGCCTACTGTCTTTTAGTAGAAAATGAGGATGGGGGGGTTGTTACATTTGCACAAGAAAATCAGGTTAAGTCTCAAGTTAGGGTTAGAGTTGGGGAGATGTGGCTTCCCAGGTTGGAAACGGGTCCTTGGTGAAGCCTAACTTGCTGAATCAGACTGAGTGGGCCATCAAGATGTCTTCCATACTGACATTTGTTCCCCTATGTGGATGGCAGTATGTTTCAGTCCAAAAACGAAATGCGGGTTGATACTCAAATTAGGGTTAGGGTTGGGGAGACTTGGCTTCCCAGGATGTAACCAGGGTTTTGGCGAAGCCTAGATTGGTAAAACAGACTGAGTAGGCCATCCGGAGTATAACATACTGCCAGTTAGTACACCATGTGGACAGGGAAATGTTTCAGTCCAAAGAGAAAATTAGGGTTAAGACCCAAGTTAGGGTTAGCTGTCAGGAGACATGGCTTCCCAGAATGGAAACAGGGTGTTGCTGAAGCCAAGCATGGTGAAACAGACTGAGAGGGCCAAAGGAATTGTGTGCCTACTGTCTTTTAGTACAACAAGAGGATGTGGGTTGTTACATTTCAACAAGAAAATCAGGTTAAGTCTCAAGTTTGGGTTGGGTTGGGGAGATGTGGCTTCCCTGGTTGGAATCGGGTCCTTGGTGAAGCCCAGCTTGCTGAATCAGACTGAGTGGGACATCAAGATGTCTTCCATACTGACATTTGGTACACTCTGTGGACGGAGGTATGTTTCAGTCGCAAAAGGAAATGAGGCCTGAGACTCAAAGTAGGGTTAGGGTTGGGGAGACTTGGCTTCCCAGGATGTAACCAGGGTTTTGGTGAAGCCTAGATTGGTAAAACAGACTGAGTAGGCATTCAGGAGTATAACATACTGCCAGTTAGTACACCATGTGGACAGGGAAATGTTTCATTCCAAAGAGAAAATTAGGGTGAAGACCCAAGTGAGGGTTATCGGTCAGGAGACATGGCTTCCCAGAATGGAAACAGGGTGTTGCTGAAGCCAAACATGGTGAAACAGACTGAGAGGGCAAAAGGAATTGTGTGCCTACTGTCTTTTAGTAGAACATTAGGATGGGGGGTTGTTACAGTTCAACAAGAAAATCAGGTTAAGTCTCAAGTTAGGGTTAGGGTTGGGGAGATGTGGCTTCCCAGGTTGGAAACGGGTCCTTGGTGAAGCTTAACTTGCTGAATCAGACTGAGTGGGGCATCAAGATGGCTTCCATACTGACATTTGGTCCCCTATGTGGACGGCAGTATGTTTCAGTCCAAAAACGAAAATTAGGGTTAAGACCCAAGTTAGGGTTATCGGTCAGGAGTCATGGCTTCCCAGAATGGAAACAGGGTGTTGCTGAAGCCAAGCATGGTGAAACAGACTGAGAGGGCCAACGGAATTGTGTGTCGACTGTCTTTTAGTACAACATGAGGATGGGGGTTTGTTACATTTCAACAAGAAAATCAGGTTAAGTCTCAAGGTTGGGTTGGATTGGGGAGATGTGGCTTCCCAGGTTGGAAATGGGTCCTTGGTGAAGCTCAGCTTGCTGAATCAGACTGAGTGGGGCATCAAGATGGCTTCCATACTGACATTTGGTGCACTCTGTGGACGGCAGTATGTTTCAGTCCAAAAAGGAAATGAGGGTTGAGACTCAAATTAGGGTTAGGGTTGGGGAGACTTGTCTTCCCAGGATATAACCAGGGTTTTGGCGAAGTCTAGATTGGTAAAACAGACGGAGTAGGCCAACCGGAGTATAACATACTGCCAGTTAGTACACAATGTGGAGAGGGAAATGTTTCATTCCAAAGAGAAAATTAGGGTTAAGACCCAAGTTAGGGTTAGCAGTCAGGAGACATGGCTTTCCAGAATGGAAACAGGGTGTTGCTGAAGCCAAGCATGGTGAAACAGACTGAGAGGGCAAAAGGAATTGTGTGCCTACTGTCTTTTAGGAGAACATGAGGATGGGGGGTTGTTACATTTGCACAAGAAAATCAGGTTAAGTCTCAAGTTAGGGTTAGGGTTGGGGAGATGTTGCTTCCCAGGTTGGAAACGGGTCCTTGGTGAAGCCCAGCTTGCTGAATCAGAATGAGTGGGACATCAAGATGTCTTCCATACTGACATTTGGTACACTCTGTGGACGGAGGTCTGTTTCAGTCCCAAAAGGAAATTAGGCCTGAGACTCAAATTAGGGTTAGGGTTGGGGAGACTTGGATTCCCAGGATGTAACCAGGGTTTTGGCGAAGCCTAGATTGGTAAAACAGACTGAGTAGGCCATCCGGAGTATAACATACTGCCAGTTAGTACACCATGTGGACAGGGAAATGTTTCATTCCAAAGAGAAAATTAGGGTTATGACCCAAGTTTGGGTTAGCTGTCAGGAGACATGGCTTCCCAGAATGGAAACAGGGTGTTGCTGAAGCCAAGCATGGTGAAACAGACTGAGAGGGCCAAAGGAATTGTGTGCCTACTGTCTTTTAGTAGAACATGAGGATGGGGGGTTGTTACAGTTCAACAAGAAAATCAGGTTAAGTCTCAAGTTAGGGTTAGGGTTGGGGAGATGTGGCTTCCCAGTTTGGAAACGGGTCCTTGGTGAAGCTTAACTTGCTGAATCAGACTGAGTGGGGTATCAAGGTGTCTTCCATACTTACATTTGGTACACTCTGTGGACCGCAGTATGTTTCAGTCGCAAAAGGAAATGAGGCCTGAGACTCAAAGTAGGGTTAGGGTTGGGGAGACTTGGCTTCCCAGGATGTAACCAGGGTTTTGGCGAAGCCTAGATTGGTAAAACAGACTGAGTAGGCCTTCCGGAGTATAACATACTGCCAGTTAGTACACCATGTGGACAGGGAAATGTTTCAGTCCAAAGAAAAAATTAGGGTTAAGAAAAATTTAGGGTTATCGGTCAGGAGACATGCCTTCCCAGAATGGAAACAGGGTGTTGCTGAAGCCAAGCATGGTGAAACAGACTGAGAGGGCAAACGGAATTGTGTGCCTACTGTCTTTTAGTACAACATGAGGATGGGGGGTTGTTACATTTGCACAAGAATATCAGGTTAAGTCTCAAGTTAGGGTTAGGGTTGGGGAGATGTGGCTTCCCAGGTTGGAGATGGGTCCTTGGTGAAGCTCAACTTGCTGAATCAGACTGAGTGGGGCATCAAGATGGCTTCCATACTGACATTTGGTGCACTCTGTGGACGGCAGTATGTTTCAGTCCAAAAAGGAAATGAGGGTTGAGACTCAAATTAGGGTTAGGGTTGGGGAGACTTGGCTTCCCAGGATGTAACCAGGGTTTTGGCGAAGTCTAGATTGGTAAAACAGACGGAAGGCCAACCGGAGTATAACATACTGCCAGTTAGTACACAATGTGGACAGGGAAATGTTTCATTCCAAAGAGAAAATTAGGGTTAAGACCCAAGTTAGGGTTAGCTGTCAGGAGACATGGCTTCCCAGAATGGAAACAGGGTGTTGCTGAAGCCAAGCATGGTGAAACAGACTGAGAGGGCCAAAGGAATTGTGTGCCTACTGTCTTTTAGTACAACATGAGGATGGGGGGTTGTTACAGTTCAACAAGAAAATCAGGTTAAGTCTCAAGTTAGGGTTAGGGTTGGGGAGATATGGCTTCCCAGGTTGGAAACGGGTCCTTGGTGAAGCTTAACTTGCTGAATCAGACTGTGGGGCATCAAGATGGCTTCCATACTGACATTTGGTACACTCTGTGGACGGCAGTATGTTTCAGTCCAAAAACGAAAATTAGGGTTAAGACCCAAGTTAGGGTTATCGGTCAGGAGTCATGGCTTCCCAGAATGGAAACAGGGTGTTGCTGAAGCCAAGCATGGTGAAACAGACTGAGAGGGCCAACGGAATTGTGTGTCGACTGTCTTTTAGTACAACATGAGTATGGGGGTTTGTTACATTTGCACAAGAAAATCAGGTTAAGTCTCAAGTTTGGTTTGGGTTGGGGAGATGTGGCTTCCCTGGTTGGAATCGGGTCCTTGGTGAAGCCCAGCTTGCTGAATCAGACTGAGTGGGACATCAAGATGTCTTCCATACTGACATTTGGTACACTCTGTGGACGGAGGTATGTTTCAGTCCCAAAAGGAAATGAGGCCTGAGACTCAAATTAGGGTTAGGGCTGGGGAGACTTGGCTTCCCAGGATGTAACCAGGGTTTTGGCGAAGCCTAGATTGGTAAAACAGACTGAGTAGGCCATCCGGAGTATAACATACTGCCAGTTAGTACACCATGTGGACAGGGAAATGTTTCAGTCGAAAGAAAAAATTAGGGTGAAGACCCAAGTTAGGGTTAGCGGTCAGGAGACATGGCTTCCCAGAATGGAAACAGGGTGTTGCTGAAGCCAAACATGGTGAAACAGACTGAGAGGGCCAAAGGAATAGTGTGCCTACTGTCTTTTAGTAGAAAATGAGGATGGGGGGGTTGTTACATTTGCACAAGAAAATCAGGTTAAGTCTCAAGTTAGGGTTAGAGTTGGGGAGATGTGGCTTCCCAGGTTGGAAACGGGTCCTTGGTGAAGCCTAACTTGCTGAATCAGACTGAGTGGGGCATCAAGATGTCTTCCATACTTACATTTGTTCCCCTATGTGGATGGCAGTATGTTTCAGTCCAAAAACGAAATGCGGGTTGATACTCAAATTAGGGTTAGGGTTGGGGAGACTTGGCTTCCCAGGATGTAACCAGGGTTTTGGCGAAGCCTAGATTGGTAAAACAGACTGAGTAGGCCATCCGGAGTATAACATACTGCCAGTTAGTACACCATGTGGACAGGGAAATGTTTCAGTCCAAAGAGAAAATTAGGGTTAAGACCCAAGTTAGGGTTAGCTGTCAGGAGACATGGCTTCCCAGAATGGAAACAGGGTGTTGCTGAAGCCAAGCATGGTGAAACAGACTGAGAGGGCCAACGGAATTGTGTGTCGACTGTCTTTTAGTACAACATGAGGATGGGGGTTTGTTACATTTCAACAAGAAAATCAGGTTAAGTCTCAAGGTTGGGTTGGATTGGGGAGATGTGGCTTCCCAGGTTGGAAATGGGTCCTTGGTGAAGCTCAGCTTGCTGAATCAGACTGAGTGGGGCATCAAGATGGCTTCCATACTGACATTTGGTGCACTCTGTGGACGGCAGTATGTTTCAGTCCAAAAAGGAAATGAGGGTTGAGACTCAAATTAGGGTTAGGGTTGGGGAGACTTGTCTTCCCAGGATATAACCAGGGTTTTGGCGAAGTCTAGATTGGTAAAACAGACGGAGTAGGCCAACCGGAGTATAACATACTGCCAGTTAGTACACAATGTGGAGAGGGAAATGTTTCATTCCAAAGAGAAAATTAGGGTTAAGACCCAAGTTAGGGTTAGCAGTCAGGAGACATGGCTTTCCAGAATGGAAACAGGGTGTTGCTGAAGCCAAGCATGGTGAAACAGACTGAGAGGGCAAAAGGAATTGTGTGCCTACTGTCTTTTAGGAGAACATGAGGATGGGGGGTTGTTACATTTGCACAAGAAAATCAGGTTAAGTCTCAAGTTAGGGTTAGGGTTGGGGAGATGTTGCTTCCCAGGTTGGAAACGGGTCCTTGGTGAAGCCCAGCTTGCTGAATCAGAATGAGTGGGACATCAAGATGTCTTCCATACTGACATTTGGTACACTCTGTGGACGGAGGTCTGTTTCAGTCCCAAAAGGAAATTAGGCCTGAGACTCAAATTAGGGTTAGGGTTGGGGAGACTTGGATTCCCAGGATGTAACCAGGGTTTTGGCGAAGCCTAGATTGGTAAAACAGACTGAGTAGGCCATCCGGAGTATAACATACTGCCAGTTAGTACACCATGTGGACAGGGAAATGTTTCATTCCAAAGAGAAAATTAGGGTTATGACCCAAGTTTGGGTTAGCTGTCAGGAGACATGGCTTCCCAGAATGGAAACAGGGTGTTGCTGAAGCCAAGCATGGTGAAACAGACTGAGAGGGCCAAAGGAATTGTGTGCCTACTGTCTTTTAGTAGAACATGAGGATGGGGGGTTGTTACAGTTCAACAAGAAAATCAGGTTAAGTCTCAAGTTAGGGTTAGGGTTGGGGAGATGTGGCTTCCCAGTTTGGAAACGGGTCCTTGGTGAAGCTTAACTTGCTGAATCAGACTGAGTGGGGTATCAAGGTGTCTTCCATACTTACATTTGGTACACTCTGTGGACCGCAGTATGTTTCAGTCGCAAAAGGAAATGAGGCCTGAGACTCAAAGTAGGGTTAGGGTTGGGGAGACTTGGCTTCCCAGGATGTAACCAGGGTTTTGGCGAAGCCTAGATTGGTAAAACAGACTGAGTAGGCCTTCCGGAGTATAACATACTGCCAGTTAGTACACCATGTGGACAGGGAAATGTTTCAGTCCAAAGAAAAAATTAGGGTTAAGAAAAATTTAGGGTTATCGGTCAGGAGACATGCCTTCCCAGAATGGAAACAGGGTGTTGCTGAAGCCAAGCATGGTGAAACAGACTGAGAGGGCAAACGGAATTGTGTGCCTACTGTCTTTTAGTACAACATGAGGATGGGGGGTTGTTACATTTGCACAAGAATATCAGGTTAAGTCTCAAGTTAGGGTTAGGGTTGGGGAGATGTGGCTTCCCAGGTTGGAGATGGGTCCTTGGTGAAGCTCAACTTGCTGAATCAGACTGAGTGGGGCATCAAGATGGCTTCCATACTGACATTTGGTGCACTCTGTGGACGGCAGTATGTTTCAGTCCAAAAAGGAAATGAGGGTTGAGACTCAAATTAGGGTTAGGGTTGGGGAGACTTGGCTTCCCAGGATGTAACCAGGGTTTTGGCGAAGTCTAGATTGGTAAAACAGACGGAAGGCCAACCGGAGTATAACATACTGCCAGTTAGTACACAATGTGGACAGGGAAATGTTTCATTCCAAAGAGAAAATTAGGGTTAAGACCCAAGTTAGGGTTAGCTGTCAGGAGACATGGCTTCCCAGAATGGAAACAGGGTGTTGCTGAAGCCAAGCATGGTGAAACAGACTGAGAGGGCCAAAGGAATTGTGTGCCTACTGTCTTTTAGTACAACATGAGGATGGGGGGTTGTTACAGTTCAACAAGAAAATCAGGTTAAGTCTCAAGTTAGGGTTAGGGTTGGGGAGATATGGCTTCCCAGGTTGGAAACGGGTCCTTGGTGAAGCTTAACTTGCTGAATCAGACTGTGGGGCATCAAGATGGCTTCCATACTGACATTTGGTACACTCTGTGGACGGCAGTATGTTTCAGTCCAAAAACGAAAATTAGGGTTAAGACCCAAGTTAGGGTTATCGGTCAGGAGTCATGGCTTCCCAGAATGGAAACAGGGTGTTGCTGAAGCCAAGCATGGTGAAACAGACTGAGAGGGCCAACGGAATTGTGTGTCGACTGTCTTTTAGTACAACATGAGTATGGGGGTTTGTTACATTTGCACAAGAAAATCAGGTTAAGTCTCAAGTTTGGTTTGGGTTGGGGAGATGTGGCTTCCCTGGTTGGAATCGGGTCCTTGGTGAAGCCCAGCTTGCTGAATCAGACTGAGTGGGACATCAAGATGTCTTCCATACTGACATTTGGTACACTCTGTGGACGGAGGTATGTTTCAGTCCCAAAAGGAAATGAGGCCTGAGACTCAAATTAGGGTTAGGGCTGGGGAGACTTGGCTTCCCAGGATGTAACCAGGGTTTTGGCGAAGCCTAGATTGGTAAAACAGACTGAGTAGGCCATCCGGAGTATAACATACTGCCAGTTAGTACACCATGTGGACAGGGAAATGTTTCAGTCGAAAGAAAAAATTAGGGTGAAGACCCAAGTTAGGGTTAGCGGTCAGGAGACATGGCTTCCCAGAATGGAAACAGGGTGTTGCTGAAGCCAAACATGGTGAAACAGACTGAGAGGGCCAAAGGAATAGTGTGCCTACTGTCTTTTAGTAGAAAATGAGGATGGGGGGGTTGTTACATTTGCACAAGAAAATCAGGTTAAGTCTCAAGTTAGGGTTAGAGTTGGGGAGATGTGGCTTCCCAGGTTGGAAACGGGTCCTTGGTGAAGCCTAACTTGCTGAATCAGACTGAGTGGGGCATCAAGATGTCTTCCATACTTACATTTGTTCCCCTATGTGGATGGCAGTATGTTTCAGTCCAAAAACGAAATGCGGGTTGATACTCAAATTAGGGTTAGGGTTGGGGAGACTTGGCTTCCCAGGATGTAACCAGGGTTTTGGCGAAGCCTAGATTGGTAAAACAGACTGAGTAGGCCATCCGGAGTATAACATACTGCCAGTTAGTACACCATGTGGACAGGGAAATGTTTCAGTCCAAAGAGAAAATTAGGGTTAAGACCCAAGTTAGGGTTAGCTGTCAGGAGACATGGCTTCCCAGAATGGAAACAGGGTGTTGCTGAAGCCAAGCATGGTGAAACAGACTGAGAGGGCCAAAGGAATTGTGTGCCTACTGTCTTTTAGTACAACAAGAGGATGTGGGTTGTTACATTTCAACAAGAAAATCAGGTTAAGTCTCAAGTTTGGGTTGGGTTGGGGAGATGTGGCTTCCCTGGTTGGAATCGGGTCCTTGGTGAAGCCCAGCTTGCTGAATCAGACTGAGTGGGACATCAAGATGTCTTCCATACTGACATTTGGTACACTCTGTGGACGGAGGTATGTTTCAGTCGCAAAAGGAAATGAGGCCTGAGACTCAAAGTAGGGTTAGGGTTGGGGAGACTTGGCTTCCCAGGATGTAACCAGGGTTTTGGTGAAGCCTAGATTGGTAAAACAGACTGAGTAGGCATTCAGGAGTATAACATACTGCCAGTTAGTACACCATGTGGACAGGGAAATGTTTCATTCCAAAGAGAAAATTAGGGTGAAGACCCAAGTGAGGGTTATCGGTCAGGAGACATGGCTTCCCAGAATGGAAACAGGGTGTTGCTGAAGCCAAACATGGTGAAACAGACTGAGAGGGCAAAAGGAATTGTGTGCCTACTGTCTTTTAGTAGAACATTAGGATGGGGGGTTGTTACAGTTCAACAAGAAAATCAGGTTAAGTCTCAAGTTAGGGTTAGGGTTGGGGAGATGTGGCTTCCCAGGTTGGAAACGGGTCCTTGGTGAAGCTTAACTTGCTGAATCAGACTGAGTGGGGCATCAAGATGGCTTCCATACTGACATTTGGTCCCCTATGTGGACGGCAGTATGTTTCAGTCCAAAAACGAAAATTAGGGTTAAGACCCAAGTTAGGGTTATCGGTCAGGAGTCATGGCTTCCCAGAATGGAAACAGGGTGTTGCTGAAGCCAAGCATGGTGAAACAGACTGAGAGGGCCAACGGAATTGTGTGTCGACTGTCTTTTAGTACAACATGAGGATGGGGGTTTGTTACATTTCAACAAGAAAATCAGGTTAAGTCTCAAGGTTGGGTTGGATTGGGGAGATGTGGCTTCCCAGGTTGGAAATGGGTCCTTGGTGAAGCTCAGCTTGCTGAATCAGACTGAGTGGGGCATCAAGATGGCTTCCATACTGACATTTGGTGCACTCTGTGGACGGCAGTATGTTTCAGTCCAAAAAGGAAATGAGGGTTGAGACTCAAATTAGGGTTAGGGTTGGGGAGACTTGTCTTCCCAGGATATAACCAGGGTTTTGGCGAAGTCTAGATTGGTAAAACAGACGGAGTAGGCGAACCGGAGTATAACATACTGCCAGTTAGTACACAATGTGGAGAGGGAAATGTTTCATTCCAAAGAGAAAATTAGGGTTAAGACCCAAGTTAGGGTTAGCAGTCAGGAGACATGGCTTTCCAGAATGGAAACAGGGTGTTGCTGAAGCCAAGCATGGTGAAACAGACTGAGAGGGCAAAAGGAATTGTGTGCCTACTGTCTTTTAGGAGAACATGAGGATGGGGGGTTGTTACATTTGCACAAGAAAATCAGGTTAAGTCTCAAGTTAGGGTTAGGGTTGGGGAGATGTTGCTTCCCAGGTTGGAAACGGGTCCTTGGTGAAGCCCAGCTTGCTGAATCAGAATGAGTGGGACATCAAGATGTCTTCCATACTGACATTTGGTACACTCTGTGGACGGAGGTCTGTTTCAGTCCCAAAAGGAAATTAGGCCTGAGACTCAAATTAGGGTTAGGGTTGGGGAGACTTGGATTCCCAGGATGTAACCAGGGTTTTGGCGAAGCCTAGATTGGTAAAACAGACTGAGTAGGCCATCCGGAGTATAACATACTGCCAGTTAGTACACCATGTGGACAGGGAAATGTTTCATTCCAAAGAGAAAATTAGGGTTAAGACCCAAGTTAGGGTTAGCTGTCAGGAGACATGGCTTCCCAGAATGGAAACAGGGTGTTGCTGAAGCCAAGCATGGTGAAACAGACTGAGAGGGCCAAAGGAATTGTGTGCCTACTGTCTTTTAGTAGAACATGAGGATGGGGGGTTGTTACAGTTCAACAAGAAAATCAGGTTAAGTCTCAAGTTAGGGTTAGGGTTGGGGAGATGTGGCTTCCCAGGTTGGATACGGGTCCTTGGTGAAGCTTAACTTGCTGAATCAGACTGAGTGGGGTATCAAGGTGTCTTCCATACTTACATTTGGTACACTCTGTGGACCGCAGTATGTTTCAGTCGCAAAAGGAAATGAGGCCTGAGACTCAAAGTAGGGTTAGGGTTGGGGAGACTTGGCTTCCCAGGTTGGAAACGGGTCCTTGGTGAAGCTTAACTTCCTGTATCAGACTGAGTGGGCCATCAAGATGTCTTCCATACTGACATTTGGTACACTCTGTGGACGGCAGTATGTTTCAGTCCAAAAACGAAAATTAGGGTTAAGACCCAAGTTAGGGTTATCGGTCAGGAGTCATGGCTTCCCAGAATGGAAACAGGGTGTTGCTGAAGCCAAGCATGGTGAAACAGACTGAGAGGGCCAACGGAATTGTGTGTCGACTGTCTTTTAGTACAACATGAGGATGGGGGTTTGTTACATTTCAACAAGAAAATCAGGTTAAGTCTCAAGGTTGGGTTGGATTGGGGAGATGTGGCTTCCCAGGTTGGAAATGGGTCCTTTGTGAAGCCTAGCTTGCTGAATCAGACTGAGTGGGGCATCAAGATGTCTTCCATACTTACATTTGGTACACTCTGTGGACCGCAGTATGTTTCAGTCCAAAAAGGAAATGAGGGTTGATACTCAAATTAGGGTTAGGGTTGGGGAGACTTGGCTTCCCAGGATGTAACCAGGGCTTTGGTGAAGCCTAGATTGGTAAAACAGACTGAGTAGGCCAACCGGAGTATAACATACTGCCAGTTAGTACACCATGTGGACAGGGAAATGTTTCAGTCCAAAGAGAAAATTAGGGTTAAGACCCAAGTTAGGGTTAGCTGTCAGGAGACATGGCTTCCCAGAATGGAAACAGGGTGTTGCTGAAGCCAAGCATGGTGAAACAGACTGAGAGGGCCAAAGGAATTGTGTGCCTACTGTCTTTTAGTAGAACATGAGGATGGGAGGTTGTTATATTTGCACAAGAATATCAGGTTAAGTCTCAAGTTAGGGTTAGGGTTGGGGAGATGTGGCTTCCCAGGTTGGAAACGGGTCCTTGGTGAAGCCTAACTTGCTGAATCAGACTGAGTGGGGCATCAAGATGTCTTCCATACTGACATTTGGTACACTCTGTGGACGGTGGTTTGTTTCAGTCCAAAAAGGAAATGAGGGTTGAGACTCAAATTAGGGTTAGGGTTGGGGAGACTTGGCTTCCCAGGATGTAACCAGGGTTTTGGCGAAGCCTAGATTGGTAAAACAGACCGAGTAGGCCAACCGGAGTATAACATACTGGCAGTTAGTACACCATGTGGACAGGGAAATGTTTCAGTCCAACGAGAAAATTAGGGTTAAGACCCAAGTTAGGGTTATCGGTCAGGAGTCATGGCTTCCCAGAATGGAAACAGGGTGTTGCTGAAGCCAAGCATGGTGAAACAGACTGAGAGGGCCAACGGAATTGTGTGCCTACTGTCTTTTAGTAGAACATGAGGATGGGGGTTTGTTACATTTGCACAAGAAAATCAGGTTAAGTCTCAAGTTTGGTTTGGGTTGGGGAGATGTGGCTTCCCTCGTTGGAATCGGGTCCTTGGTGAAGCCCAGCTTGCTGAATCAGACTGAGTGGGACATCAAGATGTCTTCCATACTGACATTTGGTACACTCTGTGGACGGAGGTATGTTTCAGTCCCAAAAGGAAATGAGGCCTGAGACTCAAATTAGGGTTAGGGCTGGGGAGACTTGGCTTCCCAGGATGTAACCAGGGTTTTGGCGAAGCCTAGATTGGTAAAACAGACTGAGTAGGCCATCCGGAGTATAACATACTGCCAGTTAGTACACCATGTGGACAGGGAAATGTTTCAGTCGAAAGAAAAAATTAGGGTGAAGACCCAAGTTAGGGTTAGCGGTCAGGAGACATGGCTTCCCAGAATGGAAACAGGGTGTTGCTGAAGCCAAACATGGTGAAACAGACTGAGAGGGCCAAAGGAATTGTGTGCCTACTGTCTTTTAGTAGAACATGAGGATGGGGGGTTGTTACATTTGCACAAGAAAATCAGGTTAAGTCTCAAGTTAGGGTTAGGGTTGGGGAGATGCGGCTTCCCAGGTTGGAAACGGGTCCTTGGTGAAGCCTAGCTTGTTGAATCAGACTGAGTGGGACATCAAGATGTCTTCCATACTTACATTTGGTACACTCTGTGGACGGCAGTATGTTTCAGTCCAAAAAGGAAATGAGGGTTGAGACTCAAATTAGGGTTAGGGCTGGGGAGACTTGGCTTCCCAGGATGTAACCAGGGTTTTGGCGAAGCCTAGATTGGTAAAACAGACTGAGTAGGCCATCCGGAGTATAACATACTGCCATTTAGTACACCATGTGGACAGGGAAATGTTTCAGTCCAAAGAGAAAATTAGGGTTCAGACCCAAGTTAGGGTTAGCTGTCAGGAGACATGGCTTCCCAGAATGGAAACAGGGTGTTGCTGAAGCCAAGCATGGTGAAACAGACTGAGAGGGCCAAAGGAATTGTGTGCCTACTGTCTTTTAGTAGAACATGAGGATGGGAGGTTGTTACATTTCAACAAGAAAATCAGGTTAAGTCTCAAGTTAGGGTTAGGGTTGGGGAGATGTGGCTTCCCAGGTTGGAAACGGGTCCTTGGTGAAGCTTAACTTCCTGTATCAGACTGAGTGGGCCATCAAGATGTCTTCCATACTTACATTTGGCACACTCTGTGGACCGCAGTATGTTTCAGTCCAAAAAGGAAATAGGGTTGAGACTCAAATTAGGGTTAGGGTTGGGGAGACTTGGCTTCCCAGGATGTAACCAGGGTTTTGGTGATGCCTAGATTGGTAAAACAGACTGAGTAGGCATTCAGGAGTATAACATACTGCCAGTTAGTACACCATGTGGACAGGGAAATGTTTCAGTCCAAAGACAAAATTAGGGTTAAGACCCAAGTTAGGGTTAGCTGTCAGGAGACATGGCTTCCCGGAATGGAAACAGGGTGTTGCTGAAGCCAAGCATGGTGAAACAGACTGAGAGGCCCAACGGAATTGTGTGCCTACTGTCTTTTAGTACAACATGAGGATGGGGGTTTGTTACATTTGCACAAGAAAATCAGGTTAAGTCTCAAGTTAGGGTTGGGTTGGGGAGATGTGGCTTCCCAGGTTGGAAACGGGTCCTTGGTGAAGCTTAACTTGCTGAATCAGACTGAGTGGGGTATCAAGGTGTCTTCCATACTTACATTTGGTACACTCTGTGGACCGCAGTATGTTTCAGTCGCAAAAGGAAATGAGGCCTGAGACTCAAAGTAGGGTTAGGGTTGGGGAGACTTGGCTTCCCAGGATGTAACCAGGGTTTTGGCGAAGCCTAGATTGGTAAAACAGACTGAGTAGGCCTTCCGGAGTATAACATACTGCCAGTTAGTACACCATGTGGACAGGGAAATGTTTCAGTCCAAAGAAAAAATTAGGGTTAAGAAAAATTTAGGGTTATCGGTCAGGAGACATGCCTTCCCAGAATGGAAACAGGGTGTTGCTGAAGCCAAGCATGGTGAAACAGACTGAGAGGGCAAACGGAATTGTGTGCCTACTGTCTTTTAGTACAACATGAGGATGGGGGGTTGTTACATTTGCACAAGAATATCAGGTTAACTCTCAAGTTAGGGTTAGGGTTGGGGAGATGTGGCTTCCCAGGTTGGAGATGGGTCCTTGGTGAAGCTCAACTTGCTGAATCAGACTGAGTGGGGCATCAAGATGGCTTCCATACTGACATTTGGTGCACTCTGTGGACGGCAGTATGTTTCAGTCCAAAAAGGAAATGAGGGTTGAGACTCAAATTAGGGTTAGGGTTGGGGAGACTTGGCTTCCCAGGATGTAACCAGGGTTTTGGCGAAGTCTAGATTGGTAAAACAGACGGAAGGCCAACCGGAGTATAACATACTGCCAGTTAGTACACAATGTGGACAGGGAAATGTTTCATTCCAAAGAGAAAATTAGGGTTAAGACCCAAGTTAGGGTTAGCTGTCAGGAGACATGGCTTCCCAGAATGGAAACAGGGTGTTGCTGAAGCCAAGCATGGTGAAACAGACTGAGAGGGCCAAAGGAATTGTGTGCCTACTGTCTTTTAGTACAACATGAGGATGGGGGGTTGGTACATTTGCCCAAGAAAATCAGGTTAAGTCTCAAGTTTGGGTTGGGTTGGGGAGATGTGGCTTCCCTGGTTGGAATCGGGTCCTTGGTGAAGCCCAGCTTGCTGAATCAGACTGAGTGGGACATCAAGATGTCTTCCATACTGACATTTGGTACACTCTGTGGACGGAGGTATGTTTCAGTCGCAAAAGGAAATGAGGCCTGAGACTCAAAGTAGGGTTAGGGTTGGGGAGACTTGGCTTCCCAGGATGTAACCAGGGTTTTGGTGAAGCCTAGATTGGTAAAACAGACTGAGTAGGCCATCCGGAGTATAACATACTGCCAGTTAGTACACCATGTGGACAGGGAAATGTTTCATTCCAAAGAGAAAATTAGGGTGAAGACCCAAGTGAGGGTTATCGGTCAGGAGACATGGCTTCCCAGAATGGAAACAGGGTGTTGCTGAAGCCAAACATGGTGAAACAGACTGAGAGGGCCAAAGGAATTGTGTGCCTACTGTCTTTTAGTAGAACATGAGGATGGGGGGTTGTTACAGTTCAACAAGAAAATCAGGTTAAGTCTCAAGTTAGGGTTAGGGTTGGGGAGATGTGGCTTCCCATGTTGGAAACGGGTCCTTGGTGAAGCTTAACTTGCTGAATCAGACTGAGTGGGGCATCAAGATAGCTTCCATACTGACATTTGGTCCCCTATGTGGACGGCAGTATGTTTCAGTCCAAAAACGAAAATTAGGGTTAAGACCCAAGTTAGGGTTATCGGTCAGGAGTCATGGCTTCCCAGAATGGAAACAGGGTGTTGCTGAAGCCAAGCATGGTGAAACAGACTGAGAGGGCCAACGGAATTGTGTGTCGACTGTCTTTTAGTACAACATGAGGATGGGGGTTTGTTACATTTCAACAAGAAAATCAGGTTAAGTCTCAAGGTTGGGTTGGATTGGGGAGATGTGGCTTCCCAGGTTGGAAATGGGTCCTTGGTGAAGCTCAACTTGCTGAATCAGACTGAGTGGGGCATCAAGATGGCTTCCATACTGACATTTGGTGCACTCTGTGGACGGCAGTATGTTTCAGTCCAAAAGGAAATGAGGGTTGAGACTCAAATTAGGGTTAGGGTTGGGGAGACTTGTCTTCCCAGGATGTAACCAGGGTTTTGGCGAAGTCTAGATTGGTAAAACAGACGGAGTAGGCCAACCGGAGTATAACATACTGCCAGTTAGTACACAATGTGGACAGGGAAATGTTTCATTCCAAAGAGAAAATTAGGGTTAAGACCCAAGTTAGGGTTAGCAGTCAGGAGACATGGCTTTCCAGAATGGAAACAGGGTGTTGCTGAAGCCAAGCATGGTGAAACAGACTGAGAGGGCAAAAGGAATTGTGTGCCTACTGTCTTTTAGTAGAACATGAGGATGGGGGGTTGTTACATTTGCACAAGAAAATCAGGTTAAGTCTCAAGTTAGGGTTAGGGTTGGGGAGATGTGGCTTCCCAGGTTGGAAACGGGTCCTTGGTGAAGCCTAGCTTGTTGAATCAGACTGAGTGGGACATCAAGATGTCTTCCATACTTACATTTGGTACACTCTGTGGACGGCAGTATGTTTCAGTCCAAAAAGGAAATGAGGGTTGAGACTCAAATTAGGGTTAGGGCTGGGGAGACTTGGCTTCCCAGGATGTAACCAGGGTTTTGGCGAAACCTAGATTGGTAAAACAGACTGAGTAGGCCATCCGGAGTATAACATACTGCCAGTTAGTACACCATGTGGACAGGGAAATGTTTCAGTCCAAAGAGAAAATTAGGGTTCAGACCCAAGTTAGGGTTAGCTGTCAGGAGACATGGCTTCCCAGAATGGAAACAGGGTGTTGCTGAAGCCAAGCATGGTGAAACAGACTGAGAGGGCCAACGGAATTGTGTGCCTACTGTCTTTTAGTAGAACATGAGGATGGGAGGTTGTTACATTTGCACAAGAATATCAGGTTAAGTCTCAAGTTAGGGTTAGGGTTGGGGAGATGTGGCTTCCCAGGTTGGAAACGGGTCCTTGGTGAAGCTTAACTTCCTGTATCAGACTGAGTGGGCCATCAAGATGTCTTCCATACTTACATTTGGCACACTCTGTGGACCGCAGTATGTTTCAGTCCAAAAAGGAAATAGGGTTGAGACTCAAATTAGGGTTAGGGTTGGGGAGACTTGGCTTCCCAGGATGTAACCAGGGTTTTGGTGAAGCCTAGATTGGTAAAACAGACTGAGTAGGCATTCAGGAGTATAACATACTGCCAGTTAGTACACCATGTGGACAGGGAAATGTTTCAGTCCAAAGACAAAATTAGGGTTAAGACCCAAGTTAGGGTTAGCTGTCAGGAGACATGGCTTCCCGGAATGGAAACAGGGTGTTGCTGAAGCCAAGCAT
This sequence comes from Heloderma suspectum, assembly GCF_057233095.1. NCBI lineage: Eukaryota > Metazoa > Chordata > Lepidosauria > Squamata > Helodermatidae > Heloderma > Heloderma suspectum. The sequence continues at coordinate 151,408,566 of NC_139461.1, forward strand.
GGTGAAACAGACTGAGAGGGCCAACGGAATTGTGTGCCTACTGTCTTTTAGTACAACATGAGGATGGGGGTTTGTTACATTTGCACAAGAAAATCAGGTTAAGTCTCAAGTTAGGGTTGGGTTGGGGAGATGTGGCTTCCCAGGTTGGAAACGGGTCCTTGGTGAAGCTTAACTTGCTGAATCAGACTGAGTGGGGTATCAAGGTGTCTTCCATACTTACATTTGGTACACTCTGTGGACCGCAGTATGTTTCAGTCGCAAAAGGAAATGAGGCCTGAGACTCAAAGTAGGGTTAGGGTTGGGGAGACTTGGCTTCCCAGGTTGGAAACGGGTCCTTGGTGAAGCTTAACTTCCTGTATCAGACTGAGTGGGCCATCAAGATGTCTTCCATACTGACATTTGGTACACTCTGTGGACGGCAGTATGTTTCAGTCCAAAAACGAAAATTAGGGTTAAGACCCAAGTTAGGGTTATCGGTCAGGAGTCATGGCTTCCCAGAATGGAAACAGGGTGTTGCTGAAGCCAAGCATGGTGAAACAGACTGAGAGGGCCAACGGAATTGTGTGTCGACTGTCTTTTAGTACAACATGAGGATGGGGGTTTGTTACATTTCAACAAGAAAATCAGGTTAAGTCTCAAGGTTGGGTTGGATTGGGGAGATGTGGCTTCCCAGGTTGGAAATGGGTCCTTTGTGAAGCCTAGCTTGCTGAATCAGACTGAGTGGGGCATCAAGATGTCTTCCATACTTACATTTGGTACACTCTGTGGACCGCAGTATGTTTCAGTCCAAAAAGGAAATGAGGGTTGATACTCAAATTAGGGTTAGGGTTGGGGAGACTTGGCTTCCCAGGATGTAACCAGGGCTTTGGTGAAGCCTAGATTGGTAAAGCAGACTGAGTAGGCCAACCGGAGTATAACATACTGCCAGTTAGTACACCATGTGGACAGGGAAATGTTTCAGTCCAAAGAGAAAATTAGGGTTAAGACCCAAGTTAGGGTTAGCTGTCAGGAGACATGGCTTCCCAGAATGGAAACAGGGTGTTGCTGAAGCCAAGCATGGTGAAACAGACTGAGAGGGCCAAAGGAATTGTGTGCCTACTGTCTTTTAGTAGAACATGAGGATGGGAGGTTGTTACATTTGCACAAGAATATCAGGTTAAGTCTCAAGTTAGGGTTAGGGTTGGGGAGATGTGGCTTCCCAGGTTGGAAACGGGTCCTTGGTGAAGCCTAACTTGCTGAATCAGACTGAGTGGGGCATCAAGATGTCTTCCATACTGACATTTGGTACACTCTGTGGACGGCGGTTTGTTTCAGTCCCAAAAGGAAATGAGGGTTGAGACTCAAATTAGGGTTAGGGTTGGGGAGACTTGGCTTCCCAGGATGTAACCAGGGTTTTGGCGAAGCCTAGATTGGTAAAACAGACCGAGTAGGCCAACCGGAGTATAACCTACTGGCAGTTAGTACACCATGTGGACAGGGAAATGTTTCAGTCCAAAGAGAAAATTAGGGTTAAGACCCAAGTTAGGGTTATCGGTCAGGAGTCATGGCTTCCCAGAATGGAAACAGGGTGTTGCTGAAGCCAAGCATGGTGAAACAGACTGAGAGGGCCAAAGGAATTGTGTGCCTACTGTCTTTTAGTAGAACATGAGGATGGGAGGTTGTTACATTTGCACAAGAAAATCAGGTTAAGTCTCAAGTTAGGGTTAGGGTTGGGGAGATGTGGCTTCCCAGGTTGGAAACGGGTCCTTGGTGAAGCTTAACTTGCTGAATCAGACTGTGGGGCATCAAGATGGCTTCCATACTGACATTTGGTACACTCTGTGGACGGCAGTATGTTTCAGTCCAAAAACGAAAATTAGGGTTAAGACCCAAGTTAGGGTTATCGGTCAGGAGTCATGGCTTCCCAGAATGGAAACAGGGTGTTGCTGAAGCCAAGCATGGTGAAACAGACTGAGAGGGCCAACGGAATTGTGTGTCGACTGTCTTTTAGTACAACATGAGTATGGGGGTTTGTTACATTTGCACAAGAAAATCAGGTTAAGTCTCAAGTTTGGTTTGGGTTGGGGAGATGTGGCTTCCCTGGTTGGAATCGGGTCCTTGGTGAAGCCCAGCTTGCTGAATCAGACTGAGTGGGACATCAAGATGTCTTCCATACTGACATTTGGTACACTCTGTGGACGGAGGTATGTTTCAGTCCCAAAAGGAAATGAGGCCTGAGACTCAAATTAGGGTTAGGGCTCGGGAGACTTGGCTTCCCAGGATGTAACCAGGGTTTTGGCGAAGCCTAGATTGGTAAAACAGACTGAGTAGGCCATCCGGAGTATAACATACTGCCAGTTAGTACACCATGTGGACAGGGAAATGTTTCAGTCGAAAGAAAAAATTAGGGTGAAGACCCAAGTTAGGGTTAGCGGTCAGGAGACATGGCTTCCCAGAATGGAAACAGGGTGTTGCTGAAGCCAAACATGGTGAAACAGACTGAGAGGGCCAAAGGAATAGTGTGCCTACTGTCTTTTAGTAGAAAATGAGGATGGGGGGGTTGTTACATTTGCACAAGAAAATCAGGTTAAGTCTCAAGTTAGGGTTAGAGTTGGGGAGATGTGGCTTCCCAGGTTGGAAACGGGTCCTTGGTGAAGCCTAACTTGCTGAATCAGACTGAGTGGGCCATCAAGATGTCTTCCATACTGACATTTGTTCCCCTATGTGGATGGCAGTATGTTTCAGTCCAAAAACGAAATGCGGGTTGATACTCAAATTAGGGTTAGGGTTGGGGAGACTTGGCTTCCCAGGATGTAACCAGGGTTTTGGCGAAGCCTAGATTGGTAAAACAGACTGAGTAGGCCATCCGGAGTATAACATACTGCCAGTTAGTACACCATGTGGACAGGGAAATGTTTCAGTCCAAAGAGAAAATTAGGGTTAAGACCCAAGTTAGGGTTAGCTGTCAGGAGACATGGCTTCCCAGAATGGAAACAGGGTGTTGCTGAAGCCAAGCATGGTGAAACAGACTGAGAGGGCCAAAGGAATTGTGTGCCTACTGTCTTTTAGTACAACAAGAGGATGTGGGTTGTTACATTTCAACAAGAAAATCAGGTTAAGTCTCAAGTTTGGGTTGGGTTGGGGAGATGTGGCTTCCCTGGTTGGAATCGGGTCCTTGGTGAAGCCCAGCTTGCTGAATCAGACTGAGTGGGACATCAAGATGTCTTCCATACTGACATTTGGTACACTCTGTGGACGGAGGTATGTTTCAGTCGCAAAAGGAAATGAGGCCTGAGACTCAAAGTAGGGTTAGGGTTGGGGAGACTTGGCTTCCCAGGATGTAACCAGGGTTTTGGTGAAGCCTAGATTGGTAAAACAGACTGAGTAGGCATTCAGGAGTATAACATACTGCCAGTTAGTACACCATGTGGACAGGGAAATGTTTCATTCCAAAGAGAAAATTAGGGTGAAGACCCAAGTGAGGGTTATCGGTCAGGAGACATGGCTTCCCAGAATGGAAACAGGGTGTTGCTGAAGCCAAACATGGTGAAACAGACTGAGAGGGCAAAAGGAATTGTGTGCCTACTGTCTTTTAGTAGAACATTAGGATGGGGGGTTGTTACAGTTCAACAAGAAAATCAGGTTAAGTCTCAAGTTAGGGTTAGGGTTGGGGAGATGTGGCTTCCCAGGTTGGAAACGGGTCCTTGGTGAAGCTTAACTTGCTGAATCAGACTGAGTGGGGCATCAAGATGGCTTCCATACTGACATTTGGTCCCCTATGTGGACGGCAGTATGTTTCAGTCCAAAAACGAAAATTAGGGTTAAGACCCAAGTTAGGGTTATCGGTCAGGAGTCATGGCTTCCCAGAATGGAAACAGGGTGTTGCTGAAGCCAAGCATGGTGAAACAGACTGAGAGGGCCAACGGAATTGTGTGTCGACTGTCTTTTAGTACAACATGAGGATGGGGGTTTGTTACATTTCAACAAGAAAATCAGGTTAAGTCTCAAGGTTGGGTTGGATTGGGGAGATGTGGCTTCCCAGGTTGGAAATGGGTCCTTGGTGAAGCTCAGCTTGCTGAATCAGACTGAGTGGGGCATCAAGATGGCTTCCATACTGACATTTGGTGCACTCTGTGGACGGCAGTATGTTTCAGTCCAAAAAGGAAATGAGGGTTGAGACTCAAATTAGGGTTAGGGTTGGGGAGACTTGTCTTCCCAGGATATAACCAGGGTTTTGGCGAAGTCTAGATTGGTAAAACAGACGGAGTAGGCCAACCGGAGTATAACATACTGCCAGTTAGTACACAATGTGGAGAGGGAAATGTTTCATTCCAAAGAGAAAATTAGGGTTAAGACCCAAGTTAGGGTTAGCAGTCAGGAGACATGGCTTTCCAGAATGGAAACAGGGTGTTGCTGAAGCCAAGCATGGTGAAACAGACTGAGAGGGCAAAAGGAATTGTGTGCCTACTGTCTTTTAGGAGAACATGAGGATGGGGGGTTGTTACATTTGCACAAGAAAATCAGGTTAAGTCTCAAGTTAGGGTTAGGGTTGGGGAGATGTTGCTTCCCAGGTTGGAAACGGGTCCTTGGTGAAGCCCAGCTTGCTGAATCAGAATGAGTGGGACATCAAGATGTCTTCCATACTGACATTTGGTACACTCTGTGGACGGAGGTCTGTTTCAGTCCCAAAAGGAAATTAGGCCTGAGACTCAAATTAGGGTTAGGGTTGGGGAGACTTGGATTCCCAGGATGTAACCAGGGTTTTGGCGAAGCCTAGATTGGTAAAACAGACTGAGTAGGCCATCCGGAGTATAACATACTGCCAGTTAGTACACCATGTGGACAGGGAAATGTTTCATTCCAAAGAGAAAATTAGGGTTATGACCCAAGTTTGGGTTAGCTGTCAGGAGACATGGCTTCCCAGAATGGAAACAGGGTGTTGCTGAAGCCAAGCATGGTGAAACAGACTGAGAGGGCCAAAGGAATTGTGTGCCTACTGTCTTTTAGTAGAACATGAGGATGGGGGGTTGTTACAGTTCAACAAGAAAATCAGGTTAAGTCTCAAGTTAGGGTTAGGGTTGGGGAGATGTGGCTTCCCAGTTTGGAAACGGGTCCTTGGTGAAGCTTAACTTGCTGAATCAGACTGAGTGGGGTATCAAGGTGTCTTCCATACTTACATTTGGTACACTCTGTGGACCGCAGTATGTTTCAGTCGCAAAAGGAAATGAGGCCTGAGACTCAAAGTAGGGTTAGGGTTGGGGAGACTTGGCTTCCCAGGATGTAACCAGGGTTTTGGCGAAGCCTAGATTGGTAAAACAGACTGAGTAGGCCTTCCGGAGTATAACATACTGCCAGTTAGTACACCATGTGGACAGGGAAATGTTTCAGTCCAAAGAAAAAATTAGGGTTAAGAAAAATTTAGGGTTATCGGTCAGGAGACATGCCTTCCCAGAATGGAAACAGGGTGTTGCTGAAGCCAAGCATGGTGAAACAGACTGAGAGGGCAAACGGAATTGTGTGCCTACTGTCTTTTAGTACAACATGAGGATGGGGGGTTGTTACATTTGCACAAGAATATCAGGTTAAGTCTCAAGTTAGGGTTAGGGTTGGGGAGATGTGGCTTCCCAGGTTGGAGATGGGTCCTTGGTGAAGCTCAACTTGCTGAATCAGACTGAGTGGGGCATCAAGATGGCTTCCATACTGACATTTGGTGCACTCTGTGGACGGCAGTATGTTTCAGTCCAAAAAGGAAATGAGGGTTGAGACTCAAATTAGGGTTAGGGTTGGGGAGACTTGGCTTCCCAGGATGTAACCAGGGTTTTGGCGAAGTCTAGATTGGTAAAACAGACGGAAGGCCAACCGGAGTATAACATACTGCCAGTTAGTACACAATGTGGACAGGGAAATGTTTCATTCCAAAGAGAAAATTAGGGTTAAGACCCAAGTTAGGGTTAGCTGTCAGGAGACATGGCTTCCCAGAATGGAAACAGGGTGTTGCTGAAGCCAAGCATGGTGAAACAGACTGAGAGGGCCAAAGGAATTGTGTGCCTACTGTCTTTTAGTACAACATGAGGATGGGGGGTTGTTACAGTTCAACAAGAAAATCAGGTTAAGTCTCAAGTTAGGGTTAGGGTTGGGGAGATATGGCTTCCCAGGTTGGAAACGGGTCCTTGGTGAAGCTTAACTTGCTGAATCAGACTGTGGGGCATCAAGATGGCTTCCATACTGACATTTGGTACACTCTGTGGACGGCAGTATGTTTCAGTCCAAAAACGAAAATTAGGGTTAAGACCCAAGTTAGGGTTATCGGTCAGGAGTCATGGCTTCCCAGAATGGAAACAGGGTGTTGCTGAAGCCAAGCATGGTGAAACAGACTGAGAGGGCCAACGGAATTGTGTGTCGACTGTCTTTTAGTACAACATGAGTATGGGGGTTTGTTACATTTGCACAAGAAAATCAGGTTAAGTCTCAAGTTTGGTTTGGGTTGGGGAGATGTGGCTTCCCTGGTTGGAATCGGGTCCTTGGTGAAGCCCAGCTTGCTGAATCAGACTGAGTGGGACATCAAGATGTCTTCCATACTGACATTTGGTACACTCTGTGGACGGAGGTATGTTTCAGTCCCAAAAGGAAATGAGGCCTGAGACTCAAATTAGGGTTAGGGCTGGGGAGACTTGGCTTCCCAGGATGTAACCAGGGTTTTGGCGAAGCCTAGATTGGTAAAACAGACTGAGTAGGCCATCCGGAGTATAACATACTGCCAGTTAGTACACCATGTGGACAGGGAAATGTTTCAGTCGAAAGAAAAAATTAGGGTGAAGACCCAAGTTAGGGTTAGCGGTCAGGAGACATGGCTTCCCAGAATGGAAACAGGGTGTTGCTGAAGCCAAACATGGTGAAACAGACTGAGAGGGCCAAAGGAATAGTGTGCCTACTGTCTTTTAGTAGAAAATGAGGATGGGGGGGTTGTTACATTTGCACAAGAAAATCAGGTTAAGTCTCAAGTTAGGGTTAGAGTTGGGGAGATGTGGCTTCCCAGGTTGGAAACGGGTCCTTGGTGAAGCCTAACTTGCTGAATCAGACTGAGTGGGGCATCAAGATGTCTTCCATACTTACATTTGTTCCCCTATGTGGATGGCAGTATGTTTCAGTCCAAAAACGAAATGCGGGTTGATACTCAAATTAGGGTTAGGGTTGGGGAGACTTGGCTTCCCAGGATGTAACCAGGGTTTTGGCGAAGCCTAGATTGGTAAAACAGACTGAGTAGGCCATCCGGAGTATAACATACTGCCAGTTAGTACACCATGTGGACAGGGAAATGTTTCAGTCCAAAGAGAAAATTAGGGTTAAGACCCAAGTTAGGGTTAGCTGTCAGGAGACATGGCTTCCCAGAATGGAAACAGGGTGTTGCTGAAGCCAAGCATGGTGAAACAGACTGAGAGGGCCAAAGGAATTGTGTGCCTACTGTCTTTTAGTACAACAAGAGGATGTGGGTTGTTACATTTCAACAAGAAAATCAGGTTAAGTCTCAAGTTTGGGTTGGGTTGGGGAGATGTGGCTTCCCTGGTTGGAATCGGGTCCTTGGTGAAGCCCAGCTTGCTGAATCAGACTGAGTGGGACATCAAGATGTCTTCCATACTGACATTTGGTACACTCTGTGGACGGAGGTATGTTTCAGTCGCAAAAGGAAATGAGGCCTGAGACTCAAAGTAGGGTTAGGGTTGGGGAGACTTGGCTTCCCAGGATGTAACCAGGGTTTTGGTGAAGCCTAGATTGGTAAAACAGACTGAGTAGGCATTCAGGAGTATAACATACTGCCAGTTAGTACACCATGTGGACAGGGAAATGTTTCATTCCAAAGAGAAAATTAGGGTGAAGACCCAAGTGAGGGTTATCGGTCAGGAGACATGGCTTCCCAGAATGGAAACAGGGTGTTGCTGAAGCCAAACATGGTGAAACAGACTGAGAGGGCAAAAGGAATTGTGTGCCTACTGTCTTTTAGTAGAACATTAGGATGGGGGGTTGTTACAGTTCAACAAGAAAATCAGGTTAAGTCTCAAGTTAGGGTTAGGGTTGGGGAGATGTGGCTTCCCAGGTTGGAAACGGGTCCTTGGTGAAGCTTAACTTGCTGAATCAGACTGAGTGGGGCATCAAGATGGCTTCCATACTGACATTTGGTCCCCTATGTGGACGGCAGTATGTTTCAGTCCAAAAACGAAAATTAGGGTTAAGACCCAAGTTAGGGTTATCGGTCAGGAGTCATGGCTTCCCAGAATGGAAACAGGGTGTTGCTGAAGCCAAGCATGGTGAAACAGACTGAGAGGGCCAACGGAATTGTGTGTCGACTGTCTTTTAGTACAACATGAGGATGGGGGTTTGTTACATTTCAACAAGAAAATCAGGTTAAGTCTCAAGGTTGGGTTGGATTGGGGAGATGTGGCTTCCCAGGTTGGAAATGGGTCCTTGGTGAAGCTCAGCTTGCTGAATCAGACTGAGTGGGGCATCAAGATGGCTTCCATACTGACATTTGGTGCACTCTGTGGACGGCAGTATGTTTCAGTCCAAAAAGGAAATGAGGGTTGAGACTCAAATTAGGGTTAGGGTTGGGGAGACTTGTCTTCCCAGGATATAACCAGGGTTTTGGCGAAGTCTAGATTGGTAAAACAGACGGAGTAGGCGAACCGGAGTATAACATACTGCCAGTTAGTACACAATGTGGAGAGGGAAATGTTTCATTCCAAAGAGAAAATTAGGGTTAAGACCCAAGTTAGGGTTAGCAGTCAGGAGACATGGCTTTCCAGAATGGAAACAGGGTGTTGCTGAAGCCAAGCATGGTGAAACAGACTGAGAGGGCAAAAGGAATTGTGTGCCTACTGTCTTTTAGGAGAACATGAGGATGGGGGGTTGTTACATTTGCACAAGAAAATCAGGTTAAGTCTCAAGTTAGGGTTAGGGTTGGGGAGATGTTGCTTCCCAGGTTGGAAACGGGTCCTTGGTGAAGCCCAGCTTGCTGAATCAGAATGAGTGGGACATCAAGATGTCTTCCATACTGACATTTGGTACACTCTGTGGACGGAGGTCTGTTTCAGTCCCAAAAGGAAATTAGGCCTGAGACTCAAATTAGGGTTAGGGTTGGGGAGACTTGGATTCCCAGGATGTAACCAGGGTTTTGGCGAAGCCTAGATTGGTAAAACAGACTGAGTAGGCCATCCGGAGTATAACATACTGCCAGTTAGTACACCATGTGGACAGGGAAATGTTTCATTCCAAAGAGAAAATTAGGGTTAAGACCCAAGTTAGGGTTAGCTGTCAGGAGACATGGCTTCCCAGAATGGAAACAGGGTGTTGCTGAAGCCAAGCATGGTGAAACAGACTGAGAGGGCCAAAGGAATTGTGTGCCTACTGTCTTTTAGTAGAACATGAGGATGGGGGGTTGTTACAGTTCAACAAGAAAATCAGGTTAAGTCTCAAGTTAGGGTTAGGGTTGGGGAGATGTGGCTTCCCAGGTTGGATACGGGTCCTTGGTGAAGCTTAACTTGCTGAATCAGACTGAGTGGGGTATCAAGGTGTCTTCCATACTTACATTTGGTACACTCTGTGGACCGCAGTATGTTTCAGTCGCAAAAGGAAATGAGGCCTGAGACTCAAATTAGGGTTAGGGTTGGGGAGACTTGGCTTCCCAGGATGTAACCAGGGTTTTGGCGAAGCCTAGATTGGTAAAACAGACTGAGTAGGCCTTCCGGAGTATAACATACTGCCAGTTAGTACACCATGTGGACAGGGAAATGTTTCAGTCCAAAGAAAAAATTAGGGTTAAGAAAAATTTAGGGTTATCGGTCAGGAGACATGGCTTCCCAGAATGGAAACAGGGTGTTGCTGAAGCCAAGCATGGTGAAACAGACTGAGAGGGCCAAAGGAATTCTGTGCCTACTCTCTTTTAGTACAACAAGAGGATGTGGGTTGTTACATTTCAACAAGAAAATCAGGTTAAGTCTCAAGTTTGGGTTGGGTTGGGGAGATGTGGCCTCCCTGGTTGGAATCGGGTCCTTGGTGAAGCCCAGCTTGCTGAATCAGACTGAGTGGGACATCAAGATGTCTTCCATACTGACATTTGGTACACTCTGTGGACGGAGGTATGTTTCAGTCGCAAAAGGAAATGAGGCCTGAGACTCAAAGTAGGGTTAGGGTTGGGGAGACTTGGCTTCCCAGGATGTAACCAGGGTTTTGGTGAAGCCTAGATTGGTAAAACAGACTGAGTAGGCCATCCGGAGTATAACATACTGCCAGTTAGTACACCATGTGGACAGGGAAATGTTTCATTCCAAAGAGAAAATTAGGGTGAAGACCCAAGTGAGGGTTATCGGTCAGGAGACATGGCTTCCCAGAATGGAAACAGGGTGTTGCTGAAGCCAAACATGGTGAAACAGACTGAGAGGGCCAAAGGAATTGTGTGCCTACTGTCTTTTAGTAGAACATGAGGATGGGGGGTTGTTACAGTTCAACAAGAAAATCAGGTTAAGTCTCAAGTTAGGGTTAGGGTTGGGGAGATGTGGCTTCCCAGGTTGGAAACGGGTCCTTGGTGAAGCTTAACTTGCTGAATCAGACTGAGTGGGGCATCAAGATGGCTTCCATACTGACATTTGGTCCCCTATGTGGACGGCAGTATGTTTCAGTACAAAAACGAAAATTAGGGTTAAGACCCAAGTTAGGGTTATCGGTCAGGAGTCATGGCTTCCCAGAATGGAAACAGGGTGTTGCTGAAGCCAAGCATGGTGAAACAGACTGAGAGGGCCAACGGAATTGTGTGTCGACTGTCTTTTAGTACAACATGAGGATGGGGGTTTGTTACATTTCAACAAGAAAATCAGGTTAAGTCTCAAGGTTGGGTTGGATTGGGGAGATGTGGCTTCCCAGGTTGGAAATGGGTCCTTGGTGAAGCTCAACTTGCTGAATCAGACTGAGTGGGGCATCAAGATGGCTTCCATACTGACATTTGGTGCACTCTGTGGACGGCGGTATGTTTCAGTCCAAAAGGAAATGAGGGTTGAGACTCAAATTAGGGTTAGGGTTGGGGAGACTTGTCTTCCCAGGATGTAACCAGGGTTTTGGCGAAGTCTAGATTGGTAAAACAGACGGAGTAGGCCAACCGGAGTATAACATACTGCCAGTTAGTACACAATGTGGACAGGGAAATGTTTCATTCCAAAGAGAAAATTAGGGTTAAGACCCAAGTTAGGATTAGCAGTCAGGAGACATGGCTTTCCAGAATGGAAACAGGGTGTTGCTGAAGCCAAGCATGGTGAAACAGACTGAGAGGGCAAAAGGAATTGTGTGCCTACTGTCTTTTAGTAGTAGAACATGAGGATGGGGGGTTGTTACATTTGCACAAGAAAATCAGGTTAAGTCTCAAGTTAGGGTTAGGGTTGGGGAGATGTGGCTTCCCAGGTTGGAAACGGGTCCTTGGTGAAGCCTAGCTTGTTGAATCAGACTGAGTGGGACATCAAGATGTCTTCCATACTTACATTTGGTACACTCTGTGGACGGCAGTATGTTTCAGTCCAAAAAGGAAATGAGGGTTGAGACTCAAATTAGGGTTAGGGCTGGGGAGACTTGGCTTCCCAGGATGTAACCAGGGTTTTGGCGAAGCCTAGATTGGTAAAACAGACTGAGTAGGCCATCCGGAGTATAACATACTGCCAGTTAGTACACCATGTGGACAGGGAAATGTTTCAGTCCAAAGAGAAAATTAGGGTTCAGACCCAAGTTAGGGTTAGCTGTCAGGAGACATGGCTTCCCAGAATGGAAACAGGGTGTTGCTGAAGCCAAGCATGGTGAAACAGACTGAGAGGGCCAACGGAATTGTGTGCCTACTGTCTTTTAGTAGAACATGAGGATGGGAGGTTGTTACATTTGCACAAGAATATCAGGTTAAGTCTCAAGTTAGGGTTAGGGTTGGGGAGATGTGGCTTCCCAGGTTGGAAACGGGTCCTTGGTGAAGCTTAACTTCCTGTATCAGACTGAGTGGGCCATCAAGATGTCTTCCATACTTACATTTGGCACACTCTGTGGACCGCAGTATGTTTCAGTCCAAAAAGGAAATAGGGTTGAGACTCAAATTAGGGTTAGGGTTGGGGAGACTTGGCTTCCCAGGATGTAACCAGGGTTTTGGTGAAGCCTAGATTGGTAAAACAGACTGAGTAGGCATTCAGGAGTATAACATACTGCCAGTTAGTACACCATGTGGACAGGGAAATGTTTCAGTCCAAAGACAAAATTAGGGTTAAGACCCAAGTTAGGGTTAGCTGTCAGGAGACATGGCTTCCCGGAATGGAAACAGGGTGTTGCTGAAGCCAAGCATGGTGAAACAGACTGAGAGGGCCAACGGAATTGTGTGCCTACTGTCTTTTAGTACAACATGAGGATGGGGGTTTGTTACATTTGCACAAGAAAATCAGGTTAAGTCTCAAGTTAGGGTTGGGTTGGGGAGATGTGGCTTCCCAGGTTGGAAACGGGTCCTTGGTGAAGCTTAACTTGCTGAATCAGACTGAGTGGGGTATCAAGGTGTCTTCCATACTTACATTTGGTACACTCTGTGGACCGCAGTATGTTTCAGTCGCAAAAGGAAATGAGGCCTGAGACTCAAAGTAGGGTTAGGGTTGGGGAGACTTGGCTTCCCAGGATGTAACCAGGGCTTTGGTGAAGCCTAGATTGGTAAAACAGACTGAGTAGGCCAACCGGAGTATAACATACTGCCAGTTAGTACACCATGTGGACAGGGAAATGTTTCAGTCCAAAGAGAAAATTAGGGTTAAGACCCAAGTTAGGGTTAGCTGTCAGGAGACATGGCTTCCCAGAATGGAAACAGGGTGTTGCTGAAGCCAAGCATGGTGAAACAGACTGAGAGGGCCAAAGGTATTGTGTGCCTACTGTCTTTTAGTAGAACATGAGGATGGGAGGTTGTTACATTTGCACAAGAATATCAGGTTAAGTCTCAAGTTAGGGTTAGGGTTGGGGAGATGTGGCTTCCCAGGTTGGAAACGGGTCCTTGTTGAAGCCTAGCTTGCTGAATCAGACTGAGTGGGGCATCAAGATGTCTTCCATACTTACAATTAGGTGCACTCTGTGGACGGCAGTATGTTTTAGTCCAAAAAGGAAATGAGGGTTGAGACTCAAATTAGGGTTAGGGTTGGGGAGACTTGGCTTCCCAGGATGTAACCAGGGTTTTGGCGAAGCCTAGATTGGTAAAACAGACTGAGTAGGCCTTCCGGAGTATAACATACTGCCAGTTAGTACACCATGTGGACAGGGAAATATTTCAGTCCAAAGAAAAAACTAGGGTTAAGACCCAAGTTAGGGTTAGCGGTCAGGAGACATGGCTTCCCGGAATGGAAACAGGGTGTTGCTGAAGCCAAGCATGGTGAAACAGACTGAGAGGGCCAACGGAATTGTGTGCCTACTGTCTTTTAGTACAACATGAGGATGGGGGGTTGTTACATTTGCCCAAGAAAATCAGGTTAAGTCTCAAGTTAGGGTTAGGGTTGGGGAGATGTGGCTTCCCAGGTTGGAAACGGGTCCTTGGTGAAGCCTAACTTGCTGAATCAGACTGAGTGGGGCATCAAGATGTCTTCCATACTGACATTTGGTACACTCTGTGGACGGCGGTTTGTTTCAGTCCCAAAAGGAAATGAGGGTTGAGACTCAAATTAGGGTTAGGGTTGGGGAGACTTGGCTTCCCAGGATGTAACCAGGGTTTTGGCGAAGCCTAGATTGGTAAAACAGACCGAGTAGGCCAACCGGAGTATAACATACTGCCAGTTAGTACACCATGTGGACAGGGAAATGTTTCAGTCCAAAGAGAAAATTAGGGTTAAGACCCAAGTTAGGGTTATCGGTCAGGAGTCATGGCTTCCCAGAATGGAAACAGGGTGTTGCTGAAGCCAAGCATGGTGAAACAGACTGAGAGGGCCAACGGAATTGTGTGCCTACTGTCTTTTAGTAGAACATGAGGATGGGGGTTTGTTACATTTGCACAAGAAAATCAGGTTAAGTCTCAAGTTTGGTTTGGGTTGGGGAGATGTGGCTTCCCTGGTTGGAATCGGGTCCTTGGTGAAGCCCAGCTTGCTGAATCAGACTGAGTGGGACATCAAGATGTCTTCCATACTGACATTTGGTACACTCTGTGGACGGAGGTATGTTTCAGTCCCAAAAGGAAATGAGGCCTGAGACTCAAATTAGGGTTAGGGCTGGGGAGACTTGGCTTCCCAGGATGTAACCAGGGTTTTGGCGAAGCCTAGATTGGTAAAACAGACTGAGTAGGCCATCCGGAGTATAACATACTGCCAGTTAGTACACCATGTGGACAGGGAAATGTTTCAGTCGAAAGAAAAAATTAGGGTTCAGACCCAAGTTAGGGTTAGCGGTCAGGAGACATGGCTTCCCAGAATGGAAACAGGGTGTTGCTGAAGCCAAACATGGTGAAACAGACTGAGAGGGCCAAAGGAATTGTGTGCCTACTGTCTTTTAGTAGAACATGAGGATGGGGGGTTGTTACATTTGCACAAGAAAATCAGGTTAAGTCTCAAGTTAGGGTTAGAGTTGGGGAGATGTGGCTTCCCAGGTTGGAACCGGGTCCTTGGTGAAGCCTAACTTGCTGAATCAGACTGAGTGGGGCATCAAGATGTCTTCCATACTTACATTTGTTCCCCTATGTGGACGGCAGTATGTTTCAGTCCAAAAACGAAATGCGGGTTGATACTCAAATTAGGGTTAGGGTTGGGGAGACTTGGCTTCCCAGGATGTAACCAGGGTTTTGGCGAAGCCTAGATTGGTAAAACAGACTGAGTAGGCCATCCGGAGTATAACATACTGCCAGTTAGTACACCATGTGGACAGGGAAATGTTTCAGTCCAAAGAGAAAATTAGGGTTAAGACCCAAGTTAGGGTTAGCTGTCAGGAGACTTGGCTTCCCAGAATGGAAACAGGGTGTTGCTGAAGCCAAGCATGGTGAAACAGACTGAGAGGGCCAAAGGAATTGTGTGCCTACTGTCTTTTAGTACAACAAGAGGATGTGGGTTGTTACATTTCAACAAGAAAATCAGGTTAAGTCTCAAGTTTGGGTTGGGTTGGGGAGATGTGGCTTCCCTGGTTGGAATCGGGTCCTTGGTGAAGCCCAGCTTGCTGAATCAGACTGAGTGGGACATCAAGATGTCTTCCATACTGACATTTGGTACACTCTGTGGACGGAGGTATGTTTCAGTCGCAAAAGGAAATGAGGCCTGAGACTCAAAGTAGGGTTAGGGTTGGGGAGACTTGGCTTCCCAGGATGTAACCAGGGTTTTGGTGAAGCCTAGATTGGTAAAACAGACTGAGTAGGCATTCAGGAGTATAACATACTGCCAGTTAGTACACCATGTGGACAGGGAAATGTTTCATTCCAAAGAGAAAATTAGGGTTAAGACCCAAGTGAGGGTTATCGGTCAGGAGACATGGCTTCCCAGAATGGAAACAGGGTGTTTCTGAAGCCAAACATGGTGAAACAGACTGAGAGGGCCAAAGGAATTGTGTGCCTACTGTCTTTTAGTAGAACATGAGGATGGGGGGTTGTTACAGTTCAACAAGAAAATCAGGTTAAGTCTCAAGTTAGGGTTAGGGTTGGGGAGATGTGGCTTCCCAGGTTGGAAACGGGTCCTTGGTGAAGCTTAACTTGCTGAATCAGACTGAGTGGGGCATCAAGATGGCTTCCATACTGACATTTGGTACACTCTGTGGACGGCAGTATGTTTCAGTCCAAAAACGAAAATTAGGGTTAAGACCCAAGTTAGGGTTATCGGTCAGGAGTCATGGCTTCCCAGAATGGAAACAGGGTGTTGCTGAAGCCAAGCATGGTGAAACAGACTGAGAGGGCCAACGGAATTGTGTGTCGACTGTCTTTTAGTACAACATGAGGATGGGGGTTTGTTACATTTCAACAAGAAAATCAGGTTAAGTCTCAAGGTTGGGTTGGATTGGGGAGATGTGGCTTCCCAGGTTGGAAATGGGTCCTTGGTGAAGCTCAGCTTGCTGAATCAGACTGAGTGGGGCATCAAGATGGCTTCCATACTGACATTTGGTGCACTCTGTGGACGGCAGTATGTTTCAGTCCAAAAAGGAAATGAGGGTTGAGACTCAAATTAGGGTTAGGGTTGGGGAGACTTGTCTTCCCAGGATGTAACCAGGGTTTTGGCGAAGTCTAGATTGGTAAAACAGACGGAGTAGGCCAACCGGAGTATAACATACTGCCAGTTAGTACACAATGTGGAGAGGGAAATGTTTCATTCCAAAGAGAAAATTAGGGTTAAGACCCAAGTTAGGGTTAGCAGTCAGGAAACATGGCTTTCCAGAATGGAAACAGGGTGTTGCTGAAGCCAAGCATGGTGAAACAGACTGAGAGGGCAAAAGGAATTGTGTGCCTACTGTCTTTTAGGAGAACATGAGGATGGGGGGTTGTTACATTTGCACAAGAAAATCAGGTTAAGTCTCAAGTTAGGGTTAGGGTTGGGGAGATGTGGCTTCCCAGGTTGGAAACGGGTCCTTGGTGAAGCCTAGCTTGTTGAATCAGACTGAGTGGGACATCAAGATGTCTTCCATACTTACATTTGGTACACTCTGTGGACGGCAGTATGTTTCAGTCCAAAAAGGAAATGAGGGTTGAGACTCAAATTAGGGTTAGGGCTGGGGAGACTTGGCTTCCCAGGATGTAACCAGGGTTTTGGCGAAGCCTAGATTGGTAAAACAGACTGAGTAGGCCATCCGGAGTATAACATACTGCCAGTTAGTACACCATGTGGACAGGGAAATGTTTCAGTCCAAAGAGAAAATTAGGGTTCAGACCCAAGTTAGGGTTAGCTGTCAGGAGACATGGCTTCCCAGAATGGAAACAGGGTGTTGCTGAAGCCAAGCATGGTGAAACAGACTGAGAGGGCCAACGGAATTGTGTGCCTACTGTCTTTTAGTAGAACATGAGGATGGGAGGTTGTTACATTTGCACAAGAATATCAGGTTAAGTCTCAAGTTAGGGTTAGGGTTGGGGAGATGTGGCTTCCCAGGTTGGAAACGGGTCCTTGGTGAAGCTTAACTTCCTGTATCAGACTGAGTGGGCCATCAAGATGTCTTCCATACTTACATTTGGCACACTCTGTGGACCGCAGTATGTTTCAGTCCAAAAAGGAAATAGGGTTGAGACTCAAATTAGGGTTAGGGTTGGGGAGACTTGGCTTCCCAGGATGTAACCAGGGTTTTGGTGAAGCCTAGATTGGTAAAACAGACTGAGTAGGCATTCAGGAGTATAACATACTGCCAGTTAGTACACCATGTGGACAGGGAAATGTTTCAGTCCAAAGACAAAATTAGGGTTAAGACCCAAGTTAGGGTTAGCTGTCAGGAGACATGGCTTCCCGGAATGGAAACAGGGTGTTGCTGAAGCCAAGCATGGTGAAACAGACTGAGAGGGCCAACGGAATTGTGTGCCTACTGTCTTTTAGTACAACATGAGGATGGGGGTTTGTTACATTTGCACAAGAAAATCAGGTTAAGTCTCAAGTTAGGGTTGGGTTGGGGAGATGTGGCTTCCCAGGTTGGAAACGGGTCCTTGGTGAAGCTTAACTTGCTGAATCAGACTGAGTGGGGTATCAAGGTGTCTTCCATACTTACATTTGGTACACTCTGTGGACCGCAGTATGTTTCAGTCGCAAAAGGAAATGAGGCCTGAGACTCAAAGTAGGGTTAGGGTTGGGGAGACTTGGCTTCCCAGGATGTAACCAGGGCTTTGGTGAAGCCTAGATTGGTAAAACAGACTGAGTAGGCCAACCGGAGTATAACATACTGCCAGTTAGTACACCATGTGGACAGGGAAATGTTTCAGTCCAAAGAGAAAATTAGGGTTAAGACCCAAGTTAGGGTTAGCTGTCAGGAGACATGGCTTCCCAGAATGGAAACAGGGTGTTGCTGAAGCCAAGCATGGTGAAACAGACTGAGAGGGCCAACGGAATTGTGTGCCTACTGTCTTTTAGTAGAACATGAGGATGGGGGTTTGTTACATTTGCACAAGAAAATCAGGTTAAGTCTCAAGTTTGGTTTGGGTTGGGGAGATGTGGCTTCCCTGGTTGGAATCGGGTCCTTGGTGAAGCCCAGCTTGCTGAATCAGACTGAGTGGGACATCAAGATGTCTTCCATACTGACATTTGGTACACTCTGTGGACGGAGGTATGTTTCAGTCCCAAAAGGAAATGAGGCCTGAGACTCAAATTAGGGTTAGGGCTGGGGAGACTTGGCTTCCCAGGATGTAACCAGGGTTTTGGCGAAGCCTAGATTGGTAAAACAGACTGAGTAGGCCATCCGGAGTATAACATACTGCCAGTTAGTACACCATGTGGACAGGGAAATGTTTCAGTCGAAAGAAAAAATTAGGGTTCAGACCCAAGTTAGGGTTAGCGGTCAGGAGACATGGCTTCCCAGAATGGAAACAGGGTGTTGCTGAAGCCAAACATGGTGAAACAGACTGAGAGGGCCAAAGGAATTGTGTGCCTACTGTCTTTTAGTAGAACATGAGGATGGGGGGTTGTTACATTTGCACAAGAAAATCAGGTTAAGTCTCAAGTTAGGGTTAGAGTTGGGGAGATGTGGCTTCCCAGGTTGGAACCGGGTCCTTGGTGAAGCCTAACTTGCTGAATCAGACTGAGTGGGGCATCAAGATGTCTTCCATACTTACATTTGTTCCCCTATGTGGACGGCAGTATGTTTCAGTCCAAAAACGAAATGCGGGTTGATACTCAAATTAGGGTTAGGGTTGGGGAGACTTGGCTTCCCAGGATGTAACCAGGGTTTTGGCGAAGCCTAGATTGGTAAAACAGACTGAGTAGGCCATCCGGAGTATAACATACTGCCAGTTAGTACACCATGTGGACAGGGAAATGTTTCAGTCCAAAGAGAAAATTAGGGTTAAGACCCAAGTTAGGGTTAGCTGTCAGGAGACTTGGCTTCCCAGAATGGAAACAGGGTGTTGCTGAAGCCAAGCATGGTGAAACAGACTGAGAGGGCCAAAGGAATTGTGTGCCTACTGTCTTTTAGTACAACAAGAGGATGTGGGTTGTTACATTTCAACAAGAAAATCAGGTTAAGTCTCAAGTTTGGGTTGGGTTGGGGAGATGTGGCTTCCCTGGTTGGAATCGGGTCCTTGGTGAAGCCCAGCTTGCTGAATCAGACTGAGTGGGACATCAAGATGTCTTCCATACTGACATTTGGTACACTCTGTGGACGGAGGTATGTTTCAGTCGCAAAAGGAAATGAGGCCTGAGACTCAAAGTAGGGTTAGGGTTGGGGAGACTTGGCTTCCCAGGATGTAACCAGGGTTTTGGTGAAGCCTAGATTGGTAAAACAGACTGAGTAGGCATTCAGGAGTATAACATACTGCCAGTTAGTACACCATGTGGACAGGGAAATGTTTCATTCCAAAGAGAAAATTAGGGTTAAGACCCAAGTGAGGGTTATCGGTCAGGAGACATGGCTTCCCAGAATGGAAACAGGGTGTTTCTGAAGCCAAACATGGTGAAACAGACTGAGAGGGCCAAAGGAATTGTGTGCCTACTGTCTTTTAGTAGAACATGAGGATGGGGGGTTGTTACAGTTCAACAAGAAAATCAGGTTAAGTCTCAAGTTAGGGTTAGGGTTGGGGAGATGTGGCTTCCCAGGTTGGAAACGGGTCCTTGGTGAAGCTTAACTTGCTGAATCAGACTGAGTGGGGCATCAAGATGGCTTCCATACTGACATTTGGTACACTCTGTGGACGGCAGTATGTTTCAGTCCAAAAACGAAAATTAGGGTTAAGACCCAAGTTAGGGTTATCGGTCAGGAGTCATGGCTTCCCAGAATGGAAACAGGGTGTTGCTGAAGCCAAGCATGGTGAAACAGACTGAGAGGGCCAACGGAATTGTGTGTCGACTGTCTTTTAGTACAACATGAGGATGGGGGTTTGTTACATTTCAACAAGAAAATCAGGTTAAGTCTCAAGGTTGGGTTGGATTGGGGAGATGTGGCTTCCCAGGTTGGAAATGGGTCCTTGGTGAAGCTCAGCTTGCTGAATCAGACTGAGTGGGGCATCAAGATGGCTTCCATACTGACATTTGGTGCACTCTGTGGACGGCAGTATGTTTCAGTCCAAAAAGGAAATGAGGGTTGAGACTCAAATTAGGGTTAGGGTTGGGGAGACTTGTCTTCCCAGGATGTAACCAGGGTTTTGGCGAAGTCTAGATTGGTAAAACAGACGGAGTAGGCCAACCGGAGTATAACATACTGCCAGTTAGTACACAATGTGGAGAGGGAAATGTTTCATTCCAAAGAGAAAATTAGGGTTAAGACCCAAGTTAGGGTTAGCAGTCAGGAAACATGGCTTTCCAGAATGGAAACAGGGTGTTGCTGAAGCCAAGCATGGTGAAACAGACTGAGAGGGCAAAAGGAATTGTGTGCCTACTGTCTTTTAGGAGAACATGAGGATGGGGGGTTGTTACATTTGCACAAGAAAATCAGGTTAAGTCTCAAGTTAGGGTTAGGGTTGGGGAGATGTGGCTTCCCAGGTTGGAAACGGGTCCTTGGTGAAGCCTAGCTTGTTGAATCAGACTGAGTGGGACATCAAGATGTCTTCCATACTTACATTTGGTACACTCTGTGGACGGCAGTATGTTTCAGTCCAAAAAGGAAATGAGGGTTGAGACTCAAATTAGGGTTAGGGCTGGGGAGACTTGGCTTCCCAGGATGTAACCAGGGTTTTGGCGAAGCCTAGATTGGTAAAACAGACTGAGTAGGCCATCCGGAGTATAACATACTGCCAGTTAGTACACCATGTGGACAGGGAAATGTTTCAGTCCAAAGAGAAAATTAGGGTTCAGACCCAAGTTAGGGTTAGCTGTCAGGAGACATGGCTTCCCAGAATGGAAACAGGGTGTTGCTGAAGCCAAGCATGGTGAAACAGACTGAGAGGGCCAACGGAATTGTGTGCCTACTGTCTTTTAGTAGAACATGAGGATGGGAGGTTGTTACATTTGCACAAGAATATCAGGTTAAGTCTCAAGTTAGGGTTAGGGTTGGGGAGATGTGGCTTCCCAGGTTGGAAACGGGTCCTTGGTGAAGCTTAACTTCCTGTATCAGACTGAGTGGGCCATCAAGATGTCTTCCATACTTACATTTGGCACACTCTGTGGACCGCAGTATGTTTCAGTCCAAAAAGGAAATAGGGTTGAGACTCAAATTAGGGTTAGGGTTGGGGAGACTTGGCTTCCCAGGATGTAACCAGGGTTTTGGTGAAGCCTAGATTGGTAAAACAGACTGAGTAGGCATTCAGGAGTATAACATACTGCCAGTTAGTACACCATGTGGACAGGGAAATGTTTCAGTCCAAAGACAAAATTAGGGTTAAGACCCAAGTTAGGGTTAGCTGTCAGGAGACATGGCTTCCCGGAATGGAAACAGGGTGTTGCTGAAGCCAAGCATGGTGAAACAGACTGAGAGGGCCAACGGAATTGTGTGCCTACTGTCTTTTAGTACAACATGAGGATGGGGGTTTGTTACATTTGCACAAGAAAATCAGGTTAAGTCTCAAGTTAGGGTTGGGTTGGGGAGATGTGGCTTCCCAGGTTGGAAACGGGTCCTTGGTGAAGCTTAACTTGCTGAATCAGACTGAGTGGGGTATCAAGGTGTCTTCCATACTTACATTTGGTACACTCTGTGGACCGCAGTATGTTTCAGTCGCAAAAGGAAATGAGGCCTGAGACTCAAAGTAGGGTTAGGGTTGGGGAGACTTGGCTTCCCAGGATGTAACCAGGGCTTTGGTGAAGCCTAGATTGGTAAAACAGACTGAGTAGGCCAACCGGAGTATAACATACTGCCAGTTAGTACACCATGTGGACAGGGAAATGTTTCAGTCCAAAGAGAAAATTAGGGTTAAGACCCAAGTTAGGGTTAGCTGTCAGGAGACATGGCTTCCCAGAATGGAAACAGGGTGTTGCTGAAGCCAAGCATGGTGAAACAGACTGAGAGGGCCAAAGGTATTGTGTGCCTACTGTCTTTTAGTAGAACATGAGGATGGGAGGTTGTTACATTTGCACAAGAATATCAGGTTAAGTCTCAAGTTAGGGTTAGGGTTGGGGAGATGTGGCTTCCCAGGTTGGAAACGGGTCCTTGTTGAAGCCTAGCTTGCTGAATCAGACTGAGTGGGGCATCAAGATGTCTTCCATACTTACAATTAGGTGCACTCTGTGGACGGCAGTATGTTTTAGTCCAAAAAGGAAATGAGGGTTGAGACTCAAATTAGGGTTAGGGTTGGGGAGACTTGGCTTCCCAGGATGTAACCAGGGTTTTGGCGAAGCCTAGATTGGTAAAACAGACTGAGTAGGCCTTCCGGAGTATAACATACTGCCAGTTAGTACACCATGTGGACAGGGAAATATTTCAGTCCAAAGAAAAAACTAGGGTTAAGACCCAAGTTAGGGTTAGCGGTCAGGAGACATGGCTTCCCGGAATGGAAACAGGGTGTTGCTGAAGCCAAGCATGGTGAAACAGACTGAGAGGGCCAACGGAATTGTGTGCCTACTGTCTTTTAGTACAACATGAGGATGGGGGGTTGTTACATTTGCCCAAGAAAATCAGGTTAAGTCTCAAGTTAGGGTTAGGGTTGGGGAGATGTGGCTTCCCAGGTTGGAAACGGGTCCTTGGTGAAGCCTAACTTGCTGAATCAGACTGAGTGGGGCATCAAGATGTCTTCCATACTGACATTTGGTACACTCTGTGGACGGCGGTTTGTTTCAGTCCCAAAAGGAAATGAGGGTTGAGACTCAAATTAGGGTTAGGGTTGGGGAGACTTGGCTTCCCAGGATGTAACCAGGGTTTTGGCGAAGCCTAGATTGGTAAAACAGACCGAGTAGGCCAACCGGAGTATAACATACTGCCAGTTAGTACACCATGTGGACAGGGAAATGTTTCAGTCCAAAGAGAAAATTAGGGTTAAGACCCAAGTTAGGGTTATCGGTCAGGAGTCATGGCTTCCCAGAATGGAAACAGGGTGTTGCTGAAGCCAAGCATGGTGAAACAGACTGAGAGGGCCAACGGAATTGTGTGCCTACTGTCTTTTAGTAGAACATGAGGATGGGGGTTTGTTACATTTGCACAAGAAAATCAGGTTAAGTCTCAAGTTTGGTTTGGGTTGGGGAGATGTGGCTTCCCTGGTTGGAATCGGGTCCTTGGTGAAGCCCAGCTTGCTGAATCAGACTGAGTGGGACATCAAGATGTCTTCCATACTGACATTTGGTACACTCTGTGGACGGAGGTATGTTTCAGTCCCAAAAGGAAATGAGGCCTGAGACTCAAATTAGGGTTAGGGCTGGGGAGACTTGGCTTCCCAGGATGTAACCAGGGTTTTGGCGAAGCCTAGATTGGTAAAACAGACTGAGTAGGCCATCCGGAGTATAACATACTGCCAGTTAGTACACCATGTGGACAGGGAAATGTTTCAGTCGAAAGAAAAAATTAGGGTTCAGACCCAAGTTAGGGTTAGCGGTCAGGAGACATGGCTTCCCAGAATGGAAACAGGGTGTTGCTGAAGCCAAACATGGTGAAACAGACTGAGAGGGCCAAAGGAATTGTGTGCCTACTGTCTTTTAGTAGAACATGAGGATGGGGGGTTGTTACATTTGCACAAGAATATCAGGTTAAGTCTCAAGTTAGGGTTAGAGTTGGGGAGATGTGGCTTCCCAGGTTGGAACCGGGTCCTTGGTGAAGCCTAACTTGCTGAATCAGACTGAGTGGGGCATCAAGATGTCTTCCATACTTACATTTGTTCCCCTATGTGGACGGCAGTATGTTTCAGTCCAAAAACGAAATGCGGGTTGATACTCAAATTAGGGTTAGGGTTGGGGAGACTTGGCTTCCCAGGATGTAACCAGGGTTTTGGCGAAGCCTAGATTGGTAAAACAGACTGAGTAGGCCATCCGGAGTATAACATACTGCCAGTTAGTACACCATGTGGACAGGGAAATGTTTCAGTCCAAAGAGAAAATTAGGGTTCAGACCCAAGTTAGGGTTAGCTGTCAGGAGACTTGGCTTCCCAGAATGGAAACAGGGTGTTGCTGAAGCCAAGCATGGTGAAACAGACTGAGAGGGCCAAAGGAATTGTGTGCCTACTGTCTTTTAGTACAACAAGAGGATGTGGGTTGTTACATTTCAACAAGAAAATCAGGTTAAGTCTCAAGTTTGGGTTGGGTTGGGGAGATGTGGCTTCCCTGGTTGGAATCGGGTCCTTGGTGAAGCCCAGCTTGCTGAATCAGACTGAGTGGGACATCAAGATGTCTTCCATACTGACATTTGGTACACTCTGTGGACGGAGGTATGTTTCAGTCGCAAAAGGAAATGAGGCCTGAGACTCAAAGTAGGGTTAGGGTTGGGGAGACTTGGCTTCCCAGGATGTAACCAGGGTTTTGGTGAAGCCTAGATTGGTAAAACAGACTGAGTAGGCATTCAGGAGTATAACATACTGCCAGTTAGTACACCATGTGGACAGGGAAATGTTTCATTCCAAAGAGAAAATTAGGGTTAAGACCCAAGTGAGGGTTATCGGTCAGGAGACATGGCTTCCCAGAATGGAAACAGGGTGTTTCTGAAGCCAAACATGGTGAAACAGACTGAGAGGGCCAAAGGAATTGTGTGCCTACTGTCTTTTAGTAGAACATGAGGATGGGGGGTTGTTACAGTTCAACAAGAAAATCAGGTTAAGTCTCAAGTTAGGGTTAGGGTTGGGGAGATGTGGCTTCCCAGGTTGGAAACGGGTCCTTGGTGAAGCTTAACTTGCTGAATCAGACTGAGTGGGGCATCAAGATGGCTTCCATACTGACATTTGGTCCCCTATGTGGACGGCAGTATGTTTCAGTCCAAAAACGAAAATTAGGGTTAAGACCCAAGTTAGGGTTATCGGTCAGGAGTCATGGCTTCCCAGAATGGAAACAGGGTGTTGCTGAAGCCAAGCATGGTGAAACAGACTGAGAGGGCCAACGGAATTGTGTGTCGACTGTCTTTTAGTACAACATGAGGATGGGGGTTTGTTACATTTCAACAAGAAAATCAGGTTAAGTCTCAAGGTTGGGTTGGATTGGGGAGATGTGGCTTCCCAGGTTGGAAATGGGTCCTTGGTGAAGCTCAGCTTGCTGAATCAGACTGAGTGGGGCATCAAGATGGCTTCCATACTGACATTTGGTGCACTCTGTGGACGGCAGTATGTTTCAGTCCAAAAAGGAAATGAGGGTTGAGACTCAAATTAGGGTTAGGGTTGGGGAGACTTGTCTTCCCAGGATGTAACCAGGGTTTTGGCGAAGTCTAGATTGGTAAAACAGACGGAAGGCCAACCGGAGTATAACATACTGCCAGTTAGTACACAATGTGGACAGGGAAATGTTTCATTCCAAAGAGAAAATTAGGGTTAAGACCCAAGTTAGGGTTAGCTGTCAGGAGACATGGCTTCCCAGAATGGAAACAGGGTGTTGCTGAAGCCAAGCATGGTGAAACAGACTGAGAGGGCCAAAGGAATTCTGTGCCTACTGTCTTTTAGTACAACATGAGGATGGGGGGTTGTTACAGTTCAACAAGAAAATCAGGTTAAGTCTCAAGTTAGGGTTAGGGTTGGGGAGATATGGCTTCCCAGGTTGGAAACGGGTCCTTGGTGAAGCTTAACTTGCTGAATCAGACTGAGTGGGGCATCAAGATGGCTTCCATACTGACATTTGGTACACTCTGTGGACGGCAGTATGTTTCAGTCCAAAAACGAAAATTAGGGTTAAGACCCAAGTTAGGGTTATCGGTCAGGAGTCACGGCTTCCCAGAATGGAAACAGGGTGTTGCTGAAGCCAAGCATGGTGAAACAGACTGAGAGGGCCAACGGAATTGTGTGCCGACTGTCTCTTAGTACAACATGAGGATGGGGGTTTGTTACATTTCAACAAGAAAATCAGGTTAAGTCTCAAGGTTGGGTTGGGTTGGGGAGATGTGGCTTCCCTGGTTGGAATCGGGTCCTTGGTGAAGCCCAGCTTGCTGAATCAGACTGAGTGGGACATCAAGATGTCTTCCATACTGACATTTGGTACACTCTGTGGACGGAGGTCTGTTTCAGTCCCAAAAGGAAATTAGGCCTGAGACTCAAATTAGGGTTAGGGTTGGGGAGACTTGGCTTCCCAGGATGTAACCAGGGTTTTGGCGAAGCCTAGATTGGTAAAACCGACTGAGTAGGCCATCCGGAGTATAACATACTGCCAGTTAGTACACCATGTGGACAGGGAAATGTTTCATTCCAAAGAGAAAATTAGGGTTAAGACCCAAGTTAGGGTTAGCTGTCAGGAGACATGGCTTCCCAGAATGGAAACAGGGTGTTGCTGAAGCCAAGCATGGTGAAACAGACTGAGAGGGCCAAAGGAATTGTGTGCCTACTGTCTTTTAGTACAACATGAGGATGGGGAGTTGTTACAGTTCAAGAAGAAAATCAGGTTAAGTCTCAAGTTAGGGTTAGGGTTGGGGAGATGTGGCTTCCCAGGTTGGAAACGGGTCCTTGGTGAAGCTTAACTTGCTGAATCAGACTGAGTGGGGCATCAAGATGGCTTCCATACTGACATTTGGTACACTCTGTGGACGGCAGTATGTTTCAGTCCAAAAACGAAAATTAGGGTTAAGACCCAAGTTAGGGTTATCGGTCAGGAGTCATGGCTTCCCAGAATGGAAACAGGGTGTTGCTGAAGCCAAGCATGGTGAAACAGACTGAGAGGGCCAACGGAATTGTGTGTCGACTGTCTTTTAGTACAACATGAGGATGGGGGTTTGTTACATTTCAACAAGAAAATCAGGTTAAGTCTCAAGGTTGGGTTGGATTGGGGAGATGTGGCTTCCCAGGTTGGAAATGGGTCCTTTGTGAAGCCTAGCTTGCTGAATCAGACTGAGTGGGGCATCAAGATGTCTTCCATACTTACATTTGGTACACTCTGTGGACCGCAGTATGTTTCAGTCCAAAAAGGAAATGAGGGTTGATACTCAAATTGGGGTTAGGGTTGGGGAGACTTGGCTTCCCAGGATGTAACCAGGGCTTTGGTGAAGCCTAGATTGGTAAAACAGACTGAGTAGGCCAACCGGAGTATAACATACTGCCAGTTAGTACACCATGTGGACAGGGAAATGTTTCAGTCCAAAGAGAAAATTAGGGTTAAGACCCAAGTTAGGGTTAGCTGTCAGGAGACATGGCTTCCCAGAATGGAAACAGGGTGTTGCTGAAGCCAAGCATGGTGAAACAGACTGAGAGGGCCAAAGGAATTGTGTGCCTACTGTCTTTTAGTAGAACATGAGGATGGGAGGTTGTTACATTTGCACAAGAATATCAGGTTAAGTCTCAAGTTAGGGTTAGGGTTGGGGAGATGTGGCTTCCCAGGTTGGAAACGGGTCCTTGGTGAAGCCTAACTTGCTGAATCAGACTGAGTGGGGCATCAAGATGTCTTCCATACTGACATTTGGTACACTCTGTGGACGGCGGTTTGTTTCAGTCCCAAAAGGAAATGAGGGTTGAGACTCAAATTAGGGTTAGGGTTGGGGAGACTTGGCTTCCCAGGATGTAACCAGGGTTTTGGCGAAGCCTAGATTGGTAAAACAGACCGAGTAGGCCAACCGGAGTATAACATACTGCCAGTTAGTACACCATGTGGACAGGGAAATGTTTCAG
Source organism: Heloderma suspectum (assembly GCF_057233095.1). Classification (NCBI taxonomy): domain Eukaryota; kingdom Metazoa; phylum Chordata; class Lepidosauria; order Squamata; family Helodermatidae; genus Heloderma; species Heloderma suspectum. Next base: position 151,436,308 of record NC_139461.1, read on the forward strand.
TCCAACGAGAAAATTAGGGTTAAGACCCAAGTTAGGGTTATCGGTCAGGAGTCATGGCTTCCCAGAATGGAAACAGGGTGTTGCTGAAGCCAAGCATGGTGAAACAGACTGAGAGGGCCAACGGAATTGTGTGCCTACTGTCTTTTAGTAGAACATGAGGATGGGGGTTTGTTACATTTGCACAAGAAAATCAGGTTAAGTCTCAAGTTTGGGTTGGGTTGGGGAGATGTGGCTTCCCAGGTTGGAACCGGGTCCTTGGTGAAGCCTAACTTGCTGAATCAGACTGAGTGGGGCATCAAGATGTCTTCCATACTTACATTTGTTCCCCTATGTGGACGGCAGTATGTTTCAGTCCAAAAACGAAATGCGGGTTGATACTCAAATTAGGGTTAGGGTTGGGGAGACTTGGCTTCCCAGGATGTAACCAGGGTTTTGGCGAAGCCTAGATTGGTAAAACAGACTGAGTAGGCCATCCGGAGTATAACATACTGCCAGTTAGTACACCATGTGGACAGGGAAATGTTTCAGTCCAAAGAGAAAATTAGGGTTCAGACCCAAGTTAGGGTTAGCTGTCAGGAGACTTGGCTTCCCAGAATGGAAACAGGGTGTTGCTGAAGCCAAGCATGGTGAAACAGACTGAGAGGGCCAAAGGAATTGTGTGCCTACTGTCTTTTAGTACAACAAGAGGATGTGGGTTGTTACATTTCAACAAGAAAATCAGGTTAAGTCTCAAGTTTGGGTTGGGTTGGGGAGATGTGGCTTCCCTGGTTGGAATCGGGTCCTTGGTGAAGCCCAGCTTGCTGAATCAGACTGAGTGGGACATCAAGATGTCTTCCATACTGACATTTGGTACACTCTGTGGACGGAGGTATGTTTCAGTCGCAAAAGGAAATGAGGCCTGAGACTCAAAGTAGGGTTAGGGTTGGGGAGACTTGGCTTCCCAGGATGTAACCAGGGTTTTGGTGAAGCCTAGATTGGTAAAACAGACTGAGTAGGCATTCAGGAGTATAACATACTGCCAGTTAGTACACCATGTGGACAGGGAAATGTTTCATTCCAAAGAGAAAATTAGGGTTAAGACCCAAGTGAGGGTTATCGGTCAGGAGACATGGCTTCCCAGAATGGAAACAGGGTGTTTCTGAAGCCAAACATGGTGAAACAGACTGAGAGGGCCAAAGGAATTGTGTGCCTACTGTCTTTTAGTAGAACATGAGGATGGGGGGTTGTTACAGTTCAACAAGAAAATCAGGTTAAGTCTCAAGTTAGGGTTAGGGTTGGGGAGATGTGGCTTCCCAGGTTGGAAACGGGTCCTTGGTGAAGCTTAACTTGCTGAATCAGACTGAGTGGGGCATCAAGATGGCTTCCATACTGACATTTGGTACACTCTGTGGACGGCAGTATGTTTCAGTCCAAAAACGAAAATTAGGGTTAAGACCCAAGTTAGGGTTATCGGTCAGGAGTCACGGCTTCCCAGAATGGAAACAGGGTGTTGCTGAAGCCAAGCATGGTGAAACAGACTGAGAGGGCCAACGGAATTGTGTGCCGACTGTCTCTTAGTACAACATGAGGATGGGGGTTTGTTACATTTCAACAAGAAAATCAGGTTAAGTCTCAAGGTTGGGTTGGGTTGGGGAGATGTGGCTTCCCTGGTTGGAATCGGGTCCTTGGTGAAGCCCAGCTTGCTGAATCAGACTGAGTGGGACATCAAGATGTCTTCCATACTGACATTTGGTACACTCTGTGGACGGAGGTCTGTTTCAGTCCCAAAAGGAAATTAGGCCTGAGACTCAAATTAGGGTTAGGTTTGGGGAGACTTGGCTTCCCAGGATGTAACCAGGGTTTTGGCGAAGCCTAGATTGGTAAAACAGACTGAGTAGGCCATCCGGAGTATAACATACTGCCAGTTAGTACACCATGTGGACAGGGAAATGTTTCATTCCAAAGAGAAAATTAGGGTTAAGACCCAAGTTAGGCTTAGCTGTCAGGAGACGTGGCTTCCCAGAATGGAAACAGGGTGTTGCTGAAGCCAAGCATGGTGAAACAGACTGAGAGGGCCAAAGGAATTGTGTGCCTACTGTCTTTTAGTACAACATGAGGATGGGGAGTTGTTACAGTTCAACAAGAAAATCAGGTTAAGTCTCAAGTTAGGGTTAGGGTTGGGGAGATGTGGCTTCCCAGGTTGGAAACGGGTCCTTGGTGAAGCTTAACTTGCTGAATCAGACTGAGTGGGGCATCAAGATGGCTTCCATACTGACATTTGGTACACTCTGTGGACGGCAGTATGTTTCAGTCCAAAAACGAAAATTAGGGTTAAGACCCAAGTTAGGGTTATCGGTCAAGAGTCATGGCTTCCCAGAATGGAAACAGGGTGTTGCTGAAGCCAAGCATGGTGAAACAGACTGAGAGGGCCAACGGAATTGTGTGTCGACTGTCTTTTAGTACAACATGAGGATGGGGGTTTGTTACATTTCAACAAGAAAATCAGGTTAAGTCTCAAGGTTGGGTTGGATTGGGGAGATGTGGCTTCCCAGGTTGGAAATGGGTCCTTTGTGAAGCCTAGCTTGCTGAATCAGACTGAGTGGGGCATCAAGATGTCTTCCATACTTACATTTGGTACACTCTGTGGACCGCAGTATGTTTCAGTCCAAAAAGGAAATGAGGGTTGATACTCAAATTAGGGTTAGGGTTGGGGAGACTTGGCTTCCCAGGATGTAACCAGGGCTTTGGTGAAGCCTAGATTGGTAAAACAGACTGAGTAGGCCAACCGGAGTATAACATACTGCCAGTTAGTACACCATGTGGACAGGGAAATGTTTCAGTCCAAAGAGAAAATTAGGGTTAAGACCCAAGTTAGGGTTAGCAGTCAGGAGACATGGCTTCCCAGAATGGAAACAGGGTGTTGCTGAAGCCAAGCATGGTGAAACAGACTGAGAGGGCCAAAGGAATTGTGTGCCTACTGTCTTTTAGTAGAACATGAGGATGGGAGGTTGTTACATTTGCACAAGAATATCAGGTTAAGTCTCAAGTTAGGGTTAGGGTTGGGGAGATGTGGCTTCCCAGGTTGGAAACGGGTCCTTGGTGAAGCCTAACTTGCTGAATCAGACTGAGTGGGGCATCAAGATGTCTTCCATACTGACATTTGGTACACTCTGTGGACGGCGGTTTGTTTCAGTCCCAAAAGGAAATGAGGGTTGAGACTCAAATTAGGGTTAGGGTTGGGGAGACTTGGCTTCCCAGGATGTAACCAGGGTTTTGGCGAAGCCTAGATTGGTAAAACAGACTGAGTAGGCCATCCGGAGTATAACATACTGCCAGTTAGTACACCATGTGGACAGGGAAATGTTTCAGTCCAAAGAAAAAATTAGGGTGAAGACCCAAGTTAGGGTTAGCGGTCAGGAGACATGGCTTCCCAGAATGGAAACAGGGTGTTGCTGAAGCCAAACATGGTGAAACAGACTGAGAGGGCCAAAGGAATTGTGTGCCTACTGTCTTTTAGTAGAACATGAGGATGGGGGGTTGTTACATTTGCACAAGAAAATCAGGTTAAGTCTCAAGTTAGGGTTAGGGTTGGGGAGATGTGGCTTCCCAGGTTGGAAACGGGTCCTTGGTGAAGCCTAGCTTGTTGAATCAGACTGAGTGGGACATCGAGATGTCTTCCATACTTACATTTGGTACACTCTGTGGACGGCAGTATGTTTCAGTCCAAAAAGGAAATGAGGGTTGAGACTCAAATTAGGGTTAGGGCTGGGGAGACTTGGCTTCCCAGGATGTAACCAGGGTTTTGGCGAAGCCTAGATTGGTAAAACAGACTGAGTAGGCCATCCGGAGTATAACATACTGCCAGTTAGTACACAATGTGGACAGGGAAATGTTTCAGTCCAAAGAGAAAATTAGGGTTCAGACCCAAGTTAGGGTTAGCTGTCAGGAGACATGGCTTCCCAGAATGGAAACAGGGTGTTGCTGAAGCCAAGCATGGTGAAACAGACTGAGAGGGCCAAAGGAATTGTGTGCCTACTGTCTTTTAGTACAACATGAGGATGGGGGGTTGTTACAGTTCAACAAGAAAATCAGGTTAAGTCTCAAGTTAGGGTTAGGGTTGGGGAGATGTGGCTTCCCAGGTTGGAAACGGGTCCTTGGTGAAGCTTAACTTGCTGAATCAGACTGAGTGGGGCATCAAGATGGCTTCCATACTGACATTTGGTACACTCTGTGGACGGCAGTATGTTTCAGTCCAAAAACGAAAATTAGGGTTAAGACCCAAGTTAGGGTTATCGGTCAGGAGTCACGGCTTCCCAGAATGGAAACAGGGTGTTGCTGAAGCCAAGCATGGTGAAACAGACTGAGAGGGCCAACGGAATTGTGTGCCGACTGTCTCTTAGTACAACATGAGGATGGGGGTTTGTTACATTTCAACAAGAAAATCAGGTTAAGTCTCAAGGTTGGGTTGGGTTGGGGAGATGTGGCTTCCCTGGTTGGAATCGGGTCCTTGGTGAAGCCCAGCTTGCTGAATCAGACTGAGTGGGACATCAAGATGTCTTCCATACTGACATTTGGTACACTCTGTGGACGGAGGTCTGTTTCAGTCCCAAAAGGAAATTAGGCCTGAGACTCAAATTAGGGTTAGGTTTGGGGAGACTTGGCTTCCCAGGATGTAACCAGGGTTTTGGCGAAGCCTAGATTGGTAAAACAGACTGAGTAGGCCATCCGGAGTATAACATACTGCCAGTTAGTACACCATGTGGACAGGGAAATGTTTCATTCCAAAGAGAAAATTAGGGTTAAGACCCAAGTTAGGGTTAGCTGTCAGGAGACGTGGCTTCCCAGAATGGAAACAGGGTGTTGCTGAAGCCAAGCATGGTGAAACAGACTGAGAGGGCCAAAGGAATTGTGTGCCTACTGTCTTTTAGTACAACATGAGGATGGGGAGTTGTTACAGTTCAACAAGAAAATCAGGTTAAGTCTCAAGTTAGGGTTAGGGTTGGGGAGATGTGGCTTCCCAGGTTGGAAACGGGTCCTTGGTGAAGCTTAACTTGCTGAATCAGACTGAGTGGGGCATCAAGATGGCTTCCATACTGACATTTGGTACACTCTGTGGACGGCAGTATGTTTCAGTCCAAAAACGAAAATTAGGGTTAAGACCCAAGTTAGGGTTATCGGTCAAGAGTCATGGCTTCCCAGAATGGAAACAGGGTGTTGCTGAAGCCAAGCATGGTGAAACAGACTGAGAGGGCCAACGGAATTGTGTGTCGACTGTCTTTTAGTACAACATGAGGATGGGGGTTTGTTACATTTCAACAAGAAAATCAGGTTAAGTCTCAAGGTTGGGTTGGATTGGGGAGATGTGGCTTCCCAGGTTGGAAATGGGTCCTTTGTGAAGCCTAGCTTGCTGAATCAGACTGAGTGGGGCATCAAGATGTCTTCCATACTTACATTTGGTACACTCTGTGGACCGCAGTATGTTTCAGTCCAAAAAGGAAATGAGGGTTGATACTCAAATTAGGGTTAGGGTTGGGGAGACTTGGCTTCCCAGGATGTAACCAGGGCTTTGGTGAAGCCTAGATTGGTAAAACAGACTGAGTAGGCCAACCGGAGTATAACATACTGCCAGTTAGTACACCATGTGGACAGGGAAATGTTTCAGTCCAAAGAGAAAATTAGGGTTAAGACCCAAGTTAGGGTTAGCAGTCAGGAGACATGGCTTCCCAGAATGGAAACAGGGTGTTGCTGAAGCCAAGCATGGTGAAACAGACTGAGAGGGCCAAAGGAATTGTGTGCCTACTGTCTTTTAGTAGAACATGAGGATGGGAGGTTGTTACATTTGCACAAGAATATCAGGTTAAGTCTCAAGTTAGGGTTAGGGTTGGGGAGATGTGGCTTCCCAGGTTGGAAACGGGTCCTTGGTGAAGCCTAACTTGCTGAATCAGACTGAGTGGGGCATCAAGATGTCTTCCATACTGACATTTGGTACACTCTGTGGACGGCGGTTTGTTTCAGTCCCAAAAGGAAATGAGGGTTGAGACTCAAATTAGGGTTAGGGTTGGGGAGACTTGGCTTCCCAGGATGTAACCAGGGTTTTGGCGAAGCCTAGATTGGTAAAACAGACTGAGTAGGCCATCCGGAGTATAACATACTGCCAGTTAGTACACCATGTGGACAGGGAAATGTTTCAGTCCAAAGAAAAAATTAGGGTGAAGACCCAAGTTAGGGTTAGCGGTCAGGAGACATGGCTTCCCAGAATGGAAACAGGGTGTTGCTGAAGCCAAACATGGTGAAACAGACTGAGAGGGCCAAAGGAATTGTGTGTCTACTGTCTTTTAGTAGAACATGAGGATGGGGGGTTGTTACATTTGCACAAGAAAATCAGGTTAAGTCTCAAGTTAGGGTTAGGGTTGGGGAGATGTGGCTTCCCAGGTTGGAAACGGGTCCTTGGTGAAGCCTAGCTTGTTGAATCAGACTGAGTGGGACATCGAGATGTCTTCCATACTTACATTTGGTACACTCTGTGGACGGCAGTATGTTTCAGTCCAAAAAGGAAATGAGGGTTGAGACTCAAATTAGGGTTAGGGCTGGGGAGACTTGGCTTCCCAGGATGTAACCAGGGTTTTGGCGAAGCCTAGATTGGTAAAACAGACTGAGTAGGCCATCCGGAGTATAACATACTGCCAGTTAGTACACAATGTGGACAGGGAAATGTTTCAGTCCAAAGAGAAAATTAGGGTTCAGACCCAAGTTAGGGTTAGCTGTCAGGAGACATGGCTTCCCAGAATGGAAACAGGGTGTTGCTGAAGCCAAGCATGGTGAAACAGACTGAGAGGGCCAAAGGAATTGTGTGCCTACTGTCTTTTAGTAGAACATGAGGATGGGAGGTTGTTACATTTGCACAAGAAAATCAGGTTAAGTCTCAAGTTAGGGTTAGGGTTGGGGAGATGTGGCTTCCCAGGTTGGAAACGGGTCCTTGGTGAAGCTTAACTTCCTGTATCAGACTGAGTGGGCCATCAAGATGTCTTCCATACTTACATTTGGCACACTCTGTGGACCGCAGTATGTTTCAGTCCAAAAAGGAAATAGGGTTGAGACTCAAATTAGGGTTAGGGTTGGGGAGACTTGGCTTCCCAGGATGTAACCAGGGTTTTGGTGAAGCCTAGATTGGTAAAACAGACTGAGTAGGCATTCAGGAGTATAACATACTGCCAGTTAGTACACCATGTGGACAGGGAAATGTTTCAGTCCAAAGACAAAATTAGGGTTAAGACCCAAGTTAGGGTTAGCTGTCAGGAGACATGGCTTCCCGGAATGGAAACAGGGTGTTGCTGAAGCCAAGCATGGTGAAACAGACTGAGAGGGCCAACGGAATTGTGTGCCTACTGTCTTTTAGTACAACATAAGGATGGGGGTTTGTTACATTTGCACAAGAAAATCAGGTTAAGTCTCAAGTTAGGGTTGGGTTGGGGAGATGTGGCTTCCCAGGTTGGAAACGGGTCCTTGGTGAAGCTTAACTTGCTGAATCAGACTGAGTGGGGTATCAAGGTGTCTTCCATACTTACATTTGGTACACTCTGTGGACCGCAGTATGTTTCAGTCGCAAAAGGAAATGAGGCCTGAGACTCAAAGTAGGGTTAGGGTTGGGGAGACTTGGCTTCCCAGGATGTAACCAGGGTTTTGGCGAAGCCTAGATTGGTAAAACAGACTGAGTAGGCCTTCCGGAGTATAACATACTGCCAGTTAGTACACCATGTGGACAGGGAAATGTTTCAGTCCAAAGAAAAAATTAGGGTTAAGAAAAATTTAGGGTTATCGGTCAGGAGACATGCCTTCCCAGAATGGAAACAGGGTGTTGCTGAAGCCAAGCATGGTGAAACAGACTGAGAGGGCAAACGGAATTGTGTGCCTACTGTCTTTTAGTACAACATGAGGATGGGGGGTTGTTACATTTGCACAAGAAAATCAGGTTAAGTCTCAAGTTAGGGTTAGGGTTGGGGAGATGTGGCTTCCCAGGTTGGAAATGGGTCCTTGGTGAAGCTCAACTTGCTGAATCAGACTGAGTGGGGCATCAAGATGGCTTCCATACTGACATTTGGTCCACTCTGTGGACGGCAGTATGTTTCAGTCCAAAAAGGAAATGAGGGTTGAGACTCAAATTAGGGTTAGGGTTGGGGAGACTTGGCTTCCCAGGATGTAACCAGGGTTTTGGCGAAGTCTAGATTGGTAAAACAGACGGAAGGCCAACCGGAGTATAACATACTGCCAGTTAGTACACAATGTGGACAGGGAAATGTTTCATTCCAAAGAGAAAATTAGGGTTAAGACCCAAGTTAGGGTTAGCTGTCAGGAGACATGGCTTCCCAGAATGGAAACAGGGTGTTGCTGAAGCCAAGCATGGTGAAACAGACTGAGAGGGCCAAAGGAATTGTGTGCCTACTGTCTTTTAGTACAACATGAGGATGGGGGGTTGTTACAGTTCAACAAGAAAATCAGGTTAAGTCTCAAGTTAGGGTTAGGGTTGGGGAGATATGGCTTCCCAGGTTGGAAACGGGTCCTTGGTGAAGCTTAACTTGCTGAATCAGACTGTGGGGCATCAAGATGGCTTCCATACTGACATTTGGTACACTCTGTGGACGGCAGTATGTTTCAGTCCAAAAACGAAAATTAGGGTTAAGACCCAAGTTAGGGTTATCGGTGAGGAGTCATGGCTTCCCAGAATGGAAACAGGGTGTTGCTGAAGCCAAGCATGGTGAAACAGACTGAGAGGGCCAACGGAATTGTGTGTCGACTGTCTTTTAGTACAACATGAGGATGGGGGTTTGTTACATTTGCACAAGAAAATCAGGTTAAGTCTCAAGTTTGGTTTGGGTTGGGGAGATGTGGCTTCCCTGGTTGGAATCGGGTCCTTGGTGAAGCCCAGCTTGCTGAATCAGACTGAGTGGGACATCAAGATGTCTTCCATACTGACATTTGGTACACTCTGTGGACGGAGGTATGTTTCAGTCCCAAAAGGAAATGAGGCCTGAGACTCAAATTAGGGTTAGGGCTGGGGAGACTTGGCTTCCCAGGATGTAACCAGGGTTTTGGCGAAGCCTAGATTGGTAAAACAGACTGAGTAGGCCATCCGGAGTATAACATACTGCCAGTTAGTACACCATGTGGACAGGGAAATGTTTCAGTCGAAAGAAAAAATTAGGGTGAAGACCCAAGTTAGGGTTAGCGGTCAGGAGACATGGCTTCCCAGAATGGAAACAGGGTGTTGCTGAAGCCAAACATGGTGAAACAGACTGAGAGGGCCAAAGGAATTGTGTGCCTACTGTCTTTTAGTAGAACATGAGGATGGGGGGGTTGTTACATTTGCACAAGAAAATCAGGTTAAGTCTCAAGTTAGGGTTAGAGTTGGGGAGATGTGGCTTCCCAGGTTGGAAACGGGTCCTTGGTGAAGCCTAACTTGCTGAATCAGACTGAGTGGGGCATCAAGATGTCTTCCATACTTACATTTGTTCCCCTATGTGGATGGCAGTATGTTTCAGTCCAAAAACGAAATGCGGGTTGATACTCAAATTAGGGTTAGGGTTGGGGAGACTTGGCTTCCCAGGATGTAACCAGGGTTTTGGCGAAGCCTAGATTGGTAAAACAGACTGAGTAGGCCATCCGGAGTATAACATACTGCCAGTTAGTACACCATGTGGACTGGGAAATGTTTCAGTCCAAAGAGAAAATTAGGGTTAAGACCCAAGTTAGGGTTAGCTGTCAGGAGACATGGCTTCCCAGAATGGAAACAGGGTGTTGCTGAAGCCAAGCATGGTGAAACAGACTGAGAGGGCCAAAGGAATTGTGTGCCTACTGTCTTTTAGTACAACAAGAGGATGTGGGTTGTTACATTTCAACAAGAAAATCAGGTTAAGTCTCAAGTTTGGGTTGGGTTGGGGAGATGTGGCTTCCCTGGTTGGAATCGGGTCCTTGGTGAAGCCCAGCTTGCTGAATCAGACTGAGTGGGACATCAAGATGTCTTCCATACTGACATTTGGTACACTCTGTGGACGGAGGTATGTTTCAGTCGCAAAAGGAAATGAGGCCTGAGACTCAAAGTAGGGTTAGGGTTGGGGAGACTTGGCTTCCCAGGATGTAACCAGGGTTTTGGTGAAGCCTAGATTGGTAAAACAGACTGAGTAGGCATTCAGGAGTATAACATACTGCCAGTTAGTACACCATGTGGACAGGGAAATGTTTCATTCCAAAGAGAAAATTAGGGTGAAGACCCAAGTGAGGGTTATCGGTCAGGAGACATGGCTTCCCAGAATGGAAACAGGGTGTTGCTGAAGCCAAACATGGTGAAACAGACTGAGAGGGCCAAAGGAATTGTGTGCCTACTGTCTTTTAGTAGAACATGAGGATGGGGGGTTGTTACAGTTCAACAAGAAAATCAGGTTAAGTCTCAAGTTAGGGTTAGGGTTGGGGAGATGTGGCTTCCCAGGTTGGAAACGGGTCCTTGGTGAAGCTTAACTTGCTGAATCAGACTGAGTGGGGCATCAAGATGGCTTCCATACTGACATTTGGTCCCCTATGTGGACGGCAGTATGTTTCAGTCCAAAAACGAAAATTAGGGTTAAGACCCAAGTTAGGGTTATCGGTCAGGAGTCATGGCTTCCCAGAATGGAAACAGGGTGTTGCTGAAGCCAAGCATGGTGAAACAGACTGAGAGGGCCAACGGAATTGTGTGTCGACTGTCTTTTAGTACAACATGCGGATGGGGGTTTGTTACATTTCAACAAGAAAATCAGGTTAAGTCTCAAGGTTGGGTTGGATTGGGGAGATGTGGCTTCCCAGGTTGGAAACGGGTCCTTGGTGAAGCTCAACTTGCTGAATCAGACTGAGTGGGGCATCAAGATGGCTTCCATACTGACATTTGGTGCACTCTGTGGACGGCAGTATGTTTCAGTCCAAAAAGGAAATGAGGGTTGAGACTCAAATTAGGGTTAGGGTTGGGGAGACTTGTCTTCCCAGGATGTAACCAGGGTTTTGGCGAAGTCTAGATTGGTAAAACAGACGGAGTAGGCCAACCGGAGTATAACATACTGCCAGTTAGTACACAATGTGGAGAGGGAAATGTTTCATTCCAAAGAGAAAATTAGGGTTAAGACCCAAGTCAGGGTTAGCAGTCAGGAGACATGGCTTTCCAGAATGGAAACAGGGTGTTGCTGAAGCCAAGCATGGTGAAACAGACTGAGAGGGCAAAAGGAATTGTGTGCCTACTGTCTTTTAGTAGAACATGAGGATGGGGGGTTGTTACATTTGCACAAGAAAATCAGGTTAAGTCTCAAGTTAGGGTTAGGGTTGGGGAGATGTGGCTTCCCAGGTTGGAAACGGATCCTTGGTGAAGCCTAGCTTGCTGAATCAGACTGAGTGGGACATCAAGTTGTCTTCCATACTTACATTTGGTACACTCTGTGGACGGCAGTATGTTTCAGTCCAAAAAGGAAATGAGGGTTGAGACTCAAATTAGGGTTAGGGCTGGGGAGACTTGGCTTCCCAGGATGTAACCAGGGTTTTGGCGAAGCCTAGATTGGTAAAACAGACTGAGTAGGCCATCCGGAGTATAACATACTGCCAGTTAGTACACCATGAGGACAGGGAAATGTTTCAGTCCAAAGAGAAAATTAGGGTTCAGACCCAAGTTAGGGTTAGCTGTCAGGAGACATGGCTTCCCAGAATGGAAACAGGGTGTTGCTGAAGCCAAGCATGGTGAAACAGACTGAGAGGGCCAAAGGAATTGTGTGCCTACTGTCTTTTAGTAGAACATGAGGATGGGAGGTTGTTACATTTGCACAAGAATATCAGGTTAAGTCTCAAGTTAGGGTTAGGGTTGGGGAGATGTGGCTTCCCAGGTTGGAAACGGGTCCTTGGTGAAGCTTAACTTCCTGTATCAGACTGAGTGGGCCATCAAGATGTCTTCCATACTTACATTTGGCACACTCTGTGGACCGCAGTATGTTTCAGTCCAAAAAGGAAATAGGGTTGAGACTCAAATTAGGGTTAGGGTTGGGGAGACTTGGCTTCCCAGGATGTAACCAGGGTTTTGGTGAAGCCTAGATTGGTAAAACAGACTGAGTAGGCATTCAGGAGTATAACATACTGCCAGTTAGTACACCATGTGGACAGGGAAATGTTTCAGTCCAAAGACAAAATTAGGGTTAAGACCGAAGTTAGGGTTAGCTGTCAGGAGACATGGCTTCCCGGAATGGAAACAGGGTGTTGCTGAAGCCAAGCATGGTGAAACAGACTGAGAGGGCCAACGGAATTGTGTGCCTACTGTCTTTTAGTACAACATGAGGATGGGGGTTTGTTACATTTGCACAAGAAAATCAGGTTAAGTCTCAAGTTAGGGTTGGGTTGGGGAGATGTGGCTTCCCAGGTTGGAAACGGGTCCTTGGTGAAGCTTAACTTGCTGAATCAGACTGAGTGGGGTATCAAGGTGTCTTCCATACTTACATTTGGTACACTCTGTGGACCGCAGTATGTTTCAGTCGCAAAAGGAAATGAGGCCTGAGACTCAAAGTAGGGTTAGGGTTGGGGAGACTTGGCTTCCCAGGATGTAACCAGGGTTTTGGCGAAGCCTAGATTGGTAAAACAGACTGAGTAGGCCTTCCGGAGTATAACATACTGCCAGTTAGTACACCATGTGGACAGGGAAATGTTTCAGTCCAAAGAAAAAATTAGGGTTAAAAAAAATTTAGGGTTATCGGTCAGGAGACATGCCTTCCCAGAATGGAAACAGGGTGTTGCTGAAGCCAAGCATGGTGAAACAGACTGAGAGGGCAAACGGAATTGTGTGCCTACTGTCTTTTAGTACAACATGAGGATGGGGGGTTGTTACATTTGCACAAGAAAATCAGGTTAAGTCTCAAGTTAGGTTTAGGGCTGGGGAGATGTAGCTTCCCAGGTTGGAAATGGGTCCTTGGTGAAGCTCAACTTGCTGAATCAGACTGAGTGGGGCATCAAGATGGCTTCCATACTGACATTTGGTGCACTCTGTGGACGGCAGTATGTTTCAGTCCAAAAAGGAAATGAGGGTTGAGACTCAAATTAGGGTTAGGGTTGGGGAGACTTGTCTTCCCAGGATGTAACCAGGGTTTTGGCGAAGTCTAGATTGGTAAAACAGACGGAGTAGGCCAACCGGAGTATAACATACTGCCAGTTAGTACACAATGTGGAGAGGGAAATGTTTCATTCCAAAGAGAAAATTAGGGTTAAGACCCAAGTTAGGGTTAGCAGTCAGGAGACATGGCTTTCCAGAATGGAAACAGGGTGTTGCTGAAGCCAAGCATGGTGAAACAGACTGAGAGGGCAAAAGGAATTGTGTGCCTACTGTCTTTTAGTAGAACATGAGGATGGGGGGTTGTTACATTTGCACAAGAAAATCAGGTTAAGTCTCAAGTTAGGGTTAGGGTTGGGGAGATGTGGCTTCCCAGGTTGGAAACGGGTCCTTGGTGAAGCCTAGCTTGCTGAATCAGACTGAGTGGGACATCAAGATGTCTTCCATACTTACATTTGGTACACTCTGTGGACGGCAGTATGTTTCAGTCCAAAAAGGAAATGAGGGTTGAGACTCAAATTAGGGTTAGGGCTGGGGAGACTTGGCTTCCCAGGATGTAACCAGGGTTTTGGCGAAGCCTAGATTGGTAAAACAGACTGAGTAGGCCATCCGGAGTATAACATACTGCCAGTTAGTACACCATGTGGACAGGGAAATGTTTCAGTCCAAAGAGAAAATTAGGGTTCAGACCCAAGTTAGGGTTAGCTGTCAGGAGACATGGCTTCCCAGAATGGAAACAGGGTGTTGCTGAAGCCAAGCATGGTGAAACAGACTGAGAGGGCCAAAGGAATTGTGTGCCTACTGTCTTTTAGTAGAACATGAGGATGGGAGGTTGTTACATTTGCACAAGAATATCAGGTTAAGTCTCAAGTTAGGGTTAGGGTTGGGGAGATGTGGCTTCCCAGGTTGGAAACGGGTCCTTGGTGAAGCTTAACTTCCTGTATCAGACTGAGTGGGCCATCAAGATGTCTTCCATACTTACATTTGGCACACTCTGTGGACCGCAGTATGTTTCAGTCCAAAAAGGAAATAGGGTTGAGACTCAAATTAGGGTTAGGGTTGGGGAGACTTGGCTTCCCAGGATGTAACCAGGGTTTTGGTGAAGCCTAGATTGGTAAAACAGACTGAGTAGGAATTCAGGAGTATAACATACTGCCAGTTAGTACACCATGTGGACAGGGAAATGTTTCAGTCCAAAGACAAAATTAGGGTTAAGACCCAAGTTAGGGTTAGCTGTCAGGAGACATGGCTTCCCGCAATGGAAACAGGGTGTTGCTGAAGCCAAGCATGGTGAAACAGACTGAGAGGGCCAACGGAATTGTGTGCCTACTGTCTTTTAGTACAACATGAGGATGGGGGTTTGTTACATTTGCACAAGAAAATCAGGTTAAGTCTCAAGTTAGGGTTGGGTTGGGGAGATGTGGCTTCCCAGGTTGGAAACGGGTCCTTGGTGAAGCTTAACTTGCTGAATCAGACTGAGTGGGGTATCAAGGTGTCTTCCATACTTACATTTGGTACACTCTGTGGACCGCAGTATGTTTCAGTCGCAAAAGGAAATGAGGCCTGAGACTCAAAGTAGGGTTAGGGTTGGGGAGACTTGGCTTCCCAGGATGTAACCAGGGTTTTGGCGAAGCCTAGATTGGTAAAACAGACTGAGTAGGCCTTCCGGAGTATAACATACTGCCAGTTAGTACACCATGTGGACAGGGAAATGTTTCAGTCCAAAGAAAAAATTAGGGTTAAGAAAAATTTAGGGTTATCGGTCAGGAGACATGCCTTCCCAGAATGGAAACAGGGTGTTGCTGAAGCCAAGCATGGTGAAACAGACTGAGAGGGCAAACGGAATTGTGTGCCTACTGTCTTTTAGTACAACATGAGGATGGGGGGTTGTTACATTTGCACAAGAAAATCAGGTTAAGTCTCAAGTTAGGGTTAGGGTTGGGGAGATGTGGCTTCCCAGGTTGGAAATGGGTCCTTGGTGAAGCTCAACTTGCTGAATCAGACTGAGTGGGGCATCAAGATGGCTTCCATACTGACATTTGGTGCACTCTGTGGACGGCAGTATGTTTCAGTCCAAAAAGGAAATGAGGGTTGAGACTCAAATTAGGGTTAGGGTTGGGGAGACTTGGCTTCCCAGGATGTAACCAGGGTTTTGGCGAAGTCTAGATTGGTAAAACAGACGGAGTAGGCCAACCGGAGTATAAAATACTGCCAGTTAGTACACAATGTGGACAGGGAAATGTTTCATTCCAAAGAGAAAATTAGGGTTAAGACCCAAGTTAGGGTTAGCAGTCAGGAGACATGGCTTCCCAGAATGGAAACAGGGTGTTGCTGAAGCCAAGCATGGTGAAACAGACTGAGAGGGCCAAAGGAATTGTGTGCCTACTGTCTTTTAGTAGAACATGAGGATGGGAGGTTGTTACATTTGCACAAGAATATCAGGTTAAGTCTCAAGTTAGGGTTAGGGTTGGGGAGATGTGGCTTCCCAGGTTGGAAACGGGTCCTTGGTGAAGCTTAACTTCCTGTATCAGACTGAGTGGGCCATCAAGATGTCTTCCATACTTACATTTGGCACACTCTGTGGACCGCAGTATGTTTCAGTCCAAAAAGGAAATAGGGTTGAGTCTCAAATTAGGGTTAGGGTTGGGGAGACTTGGCTTCCCAGGACGTAACCAGGGTTTTGGTGAAGCCTAGATTGGTAAAACAGACTGAGTAGGCATTCAGGAGTATAACATACTGCCAGTTAGTACACCATGTGGACAGGGAAATGTTTCAGTCCAAAGACAAAATTAGGGTTAAGACCCAAGTTAGGGTTAGCTGTCAGGAGACATGGCTTCCCGGAATGGAAACAGGGTGTTGCTGAAGCCAAGCATGGTGAAACAGACTGAGAGGGCCAACGGAATTGTGTGCCTACTGTCTTTTAGTACAACATGAGGATGGGGGTTTGTTACATTTGCACAAGAAAATCAGGTTAAGTCTCAAGTTAGGGTTGGGTTGGGGAGATGTGGCTTCCCAGGTTGGAAACGGGTCCTTGGTGAAGCTTAACTTGCTGAATCAGACTGAGTGGGGTATCAAGGTGTCTTCCATACTTACATTTGGTACACTCTGTGGACCGCAGTATGTTTCAGTCGCAAAAGGAAATGAGGCCTGAGACTCAAAGTAGGGTTAGGGTTGGGGAGACTTGGCTTCCCAGGATGTAACCAGGGTTTTGGCGAAGCCTAGATTGGTAAAACAGACTGAGTAGGCCTTCCGGAGTATAACATACTGCCAGTTAGTACACCATGTGGACAGGGAAATGTTTCAGTCCAAAGAAAAAATTAGGGTTAAGAAAAATTTAGGGTTATCGGTCAGGAGACATGCCTTCCCAGAATGGAAACAGGGTGTTGCTGAAGCCAAGCATGGTGAAACAGACTGAGAGGGCAAACGGAATTGTGTGCCTACTGTCTTTTAGTACAACATGAGGATGGGGGGTTGTTACATTTGCACAAGAAAATCAGGTTAAGTCTCAAGTTAGGGTTAGGGTTGGGGAGATGTAGCTTCCCAGGTTGGAAATGGGTCCTTGGTGAAGCTCAACTTGCTGAATCAGACTGAGTGGGGCATCAAGATGGCTTCCATGCTGACATTTGGTGCACTCTGTGGACGGCAGTATGTTTCAGTCCAAAAAGGAAATGAGGGTTGAGACTCAAATTAGGGTTAGGGTTGGGGAGACTTGTCTTCCCAGGATGTAACCAGGGTTTTGGCGAAGTCTAGATTGGTAAAACAGACGGAGTAGGCCAACCGGAGTATAACATACTGCCAGTTAGTACACAATGTGGAGAGGGAAATGTTTCATTCCAAAGAGAAAATTAGGGTTAAGACCCAAGTTAGGGTTAGCAGTCAGGAGACATGGCTTTCCAGAATGGAAACAGGGTGTTGCTGAAGCCAAGCATGGTGAAACAGACTGAGAGGGCAAAAGGAATTGTGTGCCTACTGTCTTTTAGTAGAATATGAGGATGGGGGGTTGTTACATTTGCACAAGAAAATCAGGTTAAGTCTCAAGTTAGGGTTAGGGTTGGGGAGATGTGGCTTCCCAGGTTGGAAACGGGTCCTTGGTGAAGCCTAGCTTGCTGAATCAGACTGAGTGGGACATCAAGATGTCTTCCATACTTACATTTGGTACACTCTGTGGACGGCAGTATGTTTCAGTCCAAAAAGGAAATGAGGGTTGAGACTCAAATTAGGGTTAGGGCTGGGGAGACTTGGCTTCCCAGGATGTAACCAGGGTTTTGGCGAAGCCTAGATTGGTAAAACAGACTGAGTAGGCCATCCGGAGTATAACATACTGCCAGTTAGTACACCATGTGGACAGGGAAATGTTTCAGTCCAAAGAGAAAATTAGGGTTCAGACCCAAGTTAGGGTTAGCTGTCAGGAGACATGGCTTCCCAGAATGGAAACAGGGTGTTGCTGAAGCCAAGCATGGTGAAACAGACTGAGAGGGCCAAAGGAATTGTGTGCCTACTGTCTTTTAGTAGAACATGAGGATGGGAGGTTGTTACATTTGCACAAGAATATCAGGTTAAGTCTCAAGTTAGGGTTAGGGTTGGGGAGATGTGGCTTCCCAGGTTGGAAACGGGTCCTTGGTGAAGCTTAACTTCCTGTATCAGACTGAGTGGGCCATCAAGATGTCTTCCATACTTACATTTGGCACACTCTGTGGACCGCAGTATGTTTCAGTCCAAAAAGGAAATAGGGTTGAGACTCAAATTAGGGTTAGGGTTGGGGAGACTTGGCTTCCCAGGATGTAACCAGGGTTTTGGTGAAGCCTAGATTGGTAAAACAGACTGAGTAGGAATTCAGGAGTATAACATACTGCCAGTTAGTACACCATGTGGACAGGGAAATGTTTCAGTCCAAAGACAAAATTAGGGTTAAGACCCAAGTTAGGGTTAGCTGTCAGGAGACATGGCTTCCCGCAATGGAAACAGGGTGTTGCTGAAGCCAAGCATGGTGAAACAGACTGAGAGGGCCAACGGAATTGTGTGCCTACTGTCTTTTAGTACAACATGAGGATGGGGGTTTGTTACATTTGCACAAGAAAATCAGGTTAAGTCTCAAGTTAGGGTTGGGTTGGGGAGATGTGGCTTCCCAGGTTGGAAACGGGTCCTTGGTGAAGCTTAACTTGCTGAATCAGACTGAGTGGGGTATCAAGGTGTCTTCCATACTTACATTTGGTACACTCTGTGGACCGCAGTATGTTTCAGTCGCAAAAGGAAATGAGGCCTGAGACTCAAAGTAGGGTTAGGGTTGGGGAGACTTGGCTTCCCAGGATGTAACCAGGGTTTTGGCGAAGCCTAGATTGGTAAAACAGACTGAGTAGGCCTTCCGGAGTATAACATACTGCCAGTTAGTACACCATGTGGACAGGGAAATGTTTCAGTCCAAAGAAAAAATTAGGGTTAAGAAAAATTTAGGGTTATCGGTCAGGAGACATGCCTTCCCAGAATGGAAACAGGGTGTTGCTGAAGCCAAGCATGGTGAAACAGACTGAGAGGGCAAACGGAATTGTGTGCCTACTGTCTTTTAGTACAACATGAGGATGGGGGGTTGTTACATTTGCACAAGAAAATCAGGTTAAGTCTCAAGTTAGGGTTAGGGTTGGGGAGATGTGGCTTCCCAGGTTGGAAATGGGTCCTTGGTGAAGCTCAACTTGCTGAATCAGACTGAGTGGGGCATCAAGATGGCTTCCATACTGACATTTGGTGCACTCTGTGGACGGCAGTATGTTTCAGTCCAAAAAGGAAATGAGGGTTGAGACTCAAATTAGGGTTAGGGTTGGGGAGACTTGGCTTCCCAGGATGTAACCAGGGTTTTGGCGAAGTCTAGATTGGTAAAACAGACGGAGTAGGCCAACCGGAGTATAAAATACTGCCAGTTAGTACACAATGTGGACAGGGAAATGTTTCATTCCAAAGAGAAAATTAGGGTTAAGACCCAAGTTAGGGTTAGCAGTCAGGAGACATGGCTTCCCAGAATGGAAACAGGGTGTTGCTGAAGCCAAGCATGGTGAAACAGACTGAGAGGGCCAAAGGAATTGTGTGCCTACTGTCTTTTAGTAGAACATGAGGATGGGAGGTTGTTACATTTGCACAAGAATATCAGGTTAAGTCTCAAGTTAGGGTTAGGGTTGGGGAGATGTGGCTTCCCAGGTTGGAAACGGGTCCTTGGTGAAGCTTAACTTCCTGTATCAGACTGAGTGGGCCATCAAGATGTCTTCCATACTTACATTTGGCACACTCTGTGGACCGCAGTATGTTTCAGTCCAAAAAGGAAATAGGGTTGAGACTCAAATTAGGGTTAAGGTTGGGGAGACTTGGCTTCCCAGGACGTAACCAGGGTTTTGGTGAAGCCTAGATTGGTAAAACAGACTGAGTAGGCATTCAGGAGTATAACATACTGCCAGTTAGTACACCATGTGGACAGGGAAATGTTTCAGTCCAAAGACAAAATTAGGGTTAAGACCCAAGTTAGGGTTAGCTGTCAGGAGACATGGCTTCCCGGAATGGAAACAGGGTGTTGCTGAAGCCAAGCATGGTGAAACAGACTGAGAGGGCCAACGGAATTGTGTGCCTACTGTCTTTTAGTACAACATGAGGATGGGGGTTTGTTACATTTGCACAAGAAAATCAGGTTAAGTCTCAAGTTAGGGTTGGGTTGGGGAGATGTGGCTTCCCAGGTTGGAAACGGGTCCTTGGTGAAGCTTAACTTGCTGAATCAGACTGAGTGGGGTATCAAGGTGTCTTCCATACTTACATTTGGTACACTCTGTGGACCGCAGTATGTTTCAGTCGCAAAAGGAAATGAGGCCTGAGACTCAAAGTAGGGTTAGGGTTGGGGAGACTTGGCTTCCCAGGATGTAACCAGGGTTTTGGCGAAGCCTAGATTGGTAAAACAGACTGAGTAGGCCTTCCGGAGTATAACATACTGCCAGTTAGTACACCATGTCGACAGGGAAATGTTTCAGTCCAAAGAAAAAATTAGGGTTAAGAAAAATTTAGTGTTATCGGTCAGGAGACATGCCTTCCCAGAATGGAAACAGGGTGTTGCTGAAGCCAAGCATGGTGAAACAGACTGAGAGGGCAAACGGAATTGTGTGCCTACTGTCTTTTAGTACAACATGAGGATGGGGGGTTGTTACATTTGCACAAGAAAATCAGGTTAAGTCTCAAGTTAGGGTTAGGGTTGGGGAGATGTGGCTTCCCAGGTTGGAAACGGTTCCTTGGTGAAGCCTAGCTTGCTGAATCAGACTGAGTGGGACATCAAGATGTCTTCCATACTTACATTTGGTACACTCTGTGGACGGCAGTATGTTTCAGTCCAAAAAGGAAATGAGGGTTGAGACTCAAATTAGGGTTAGGGCTGGGGAGACTTGGCTTCCCAGGATGTAACCAGGGTTTTGGCGAAGCCTAGATTGGTAAAACAGACTGAGTAGGCCATCCGGAGTATAACATACTGCCAGTTAGTACACCATGTGGACAGGGAAATGTTTCAGTCCAAAGAGAATATTAGGGTTAAGACCCAAGTTAGGGTTAGCTGTCAGGAGACATGGCTTCCCAGAATGGAAACAGGGTGTTGCTGAAGCCAAGCATGGTGAAACAGACTGAGAGGGCCAAAGGAATTGTGTGCCTACTGTCTTTTAGTAGAACATGAGGATGGGAGGTTGTTACATTTGCACAAGAATATCAGGTTAAGTCTCAAGTTAGGGTTAGGGTTGGGGAGATGTGGCTTCCCAGGTTGGAAACGGGTCCTTGGTGAAGCTTAACTTCCTGTATCAGACTGAGTGGGCCATCAAGATGTCTTCCATACTTACATTTGGCACACTCTGTGGACCGCAGTATGTTTCAGTCCAAAAAGGAAATAGGGTTGAGACTCAAATTAGGGTTAGGGTTGGGGAGACTTGGCTTCCCAGGATGTAACCAGGGTTTTGGTGAAGCCTAGATTGGTAAAACAGACTGAGTAGGAATTCAGGAGTATAACATACTGCCAGTTAGTACACCATGTGGACAGGGAAATGTTTCAGTCCAAAGAAAAAATTAGGGTTGAGAAAAATTTAGGGTTATCGGTCAGGAGACATGCCTTCCCAGAACGGAAACAGGGTGTTGCTGAAGCCAAGCATGGTGAAACAGACTGAGAGGGCAAACGGAATTGTGTGCCTACTGTCTTTTAGTACAACATGAGGATGGGGGGTTGTTACATTTGCACAAGAAAATCAGGTTAAGTCTCAAGTTAGGGTTAGGGTTGGGGAGATGTGGCTTCCCAGGTTGGAAACGGGTCCTTGGTGAAGCTTAACTTGCTGAATCAGACTGAGTGGGGCATCAAGATGGCTTCCATACTGACATTTGGTCCCCTATGTGGACGGCAGTATGTTTCAGTCCAAAGAGAAAATTAGGGTTAAGACCCAAGTTAGGGTTAGCTGTCAGGAGACATGGCTTTCCAGAATGGAAACAGGGTGTTGCTGAAGCCAAGCATGGTGAAACAGACTGAGAGGGCAAAAGGAATTGTGTGCCTACTGTCTTTTAGTAGAACATGAGGATGGGGGGTTGTTACATTTGCACAAGAAAATCAGGTTAAGTCTCAAGCTTGGTTTGGGTTGGGGAGATGTGGCTTCCCTGGTTGGAATCGGGTCCTTGGTGAAGCCTAACTTGCTGAATCAGACTGAGTGGGGCATCAAGATGTCTTCCATACTGACATTTGGTCCCCTATGTGGACGGCAGTATGTTTCAGTCCAAAAACGAAATGCGGGTTGATACTCAAATTAGGGTTAGGGTTGGGGAGACTTGGCTTCCCAGGATGTAACCAGGGTTTTGGCGAAGCCTAGATTGGTAAAACAGACTGAGTAGGCCATCCGGAGTATAACATACTGCCAGTTAGTACACCATGTGGACAGGGAAATGTTTCAGTCCAAAGAGAAAATTAGGGTTAAGACCCAAGTTAGGGTTAGCTGTCAGGAGACATGGCTTCCCAGAATGGAAACAGGGTGTTGCTGAAGCCAAGCATGGTGAAACAGACTAAGAGGGCCAAAGGAATTGTGTGCCTACTGTCTTTTAGTACAATAAGAGGATGTGGGTTGTTACATTTCAACAAGAAAATCAGGTTAAGTCTCAAGTTTGGGTTGGGTTGGGGAGATGTGGCTTCCCTGGTTGGAATCGGGTCCTTGGTGAAGCCCAGCTTGCTGAATCAGACTGAGTGGGACATCAAGATGTCTTCCATACTGACATTTGGTACACTCTGTGGACGGAGGTATGTTTCAGTCGCAAAAGGAAATGAGGCCTGAGACTCAAAGTAGGGTTAGGGTTGGGGAGACTTGGCTTCCCAGGATGTAACCAGGGTTTTGGTGAAGCCTAGATTGGTAAAACAGACTGAGTAGGCATTCAGGAGTATAACATACTGCCAGTTAGTACACCATGTGGACAGGGAAATGTTTCATTCCAAAGAGAAAATTAGGGTTAAGACCCAAGTGAGGGTTATCGGTCAGGAGACATGGCTTCCCAGAATGGAAACAGGGTGTTGCTGAAGCCAAACATGGTGAAACAGACTGAGAGGGCCAAAGGAATTGTGTGCCTACTGTCTTTTAGTAGAACATGAGGATGGGGGGTTGTTACAGTTCAACAAGAAAATCAGGTTAAGTCTCAAGTTAGGGTTAGGGTTGGGGAGATGTGGCTTCCCAGGTTGGAAACGGGTCCTTGGTGAAGCTTAACTTGCTGAATCAGACTGAGTGGGGCATCAAGATGGCTTCCATACTGACATTTGGTCCCCTATGTGGACGGCAGTATGTTTCAGTCCAAAAACGAAAATTAGGGTTAAGACCCAAGTTAGGGTTATCGGTCAGGAGTCATGGCTTCCCAGAATGGAAACAGGGTGTTGCTGAAGCCAAGCATGGTGAAACAGACTGAGAGGGCCAACGGAATTGTGTGTCGACTGTCTTTTAGTACAACATGAGGATGGGGGTTTGTTACATTTCAACAAGAAAATCAGGTTAAGTCTCAAGGTTGGGTTGGATTGGGGAGATGTGGCTTCCCAGGTTGGAAATGGGTCCTTGGTGAAGCTCAACTTGCTGAATCAGACTGAGTGGGGCATCAAGATGGCTTCCATACTGACATTTGGTGCACTCTGTGGACGGCAGTATGTTTCAGTCCAAAAAGGAAATGAGGGTTGAGACTCAAATTAGGGTTAGGGTTGGGGAGACTTGTCTTCCCAGGATGTAACCAGGGTTTTGGCGAAGTCTAGATTGGTAAAACAGACGGAGTAGGCCAACCGGAGTATAACATACTGCCAGTTAGTACACAATGTGGAGAGGGAAATGTTTCATTCCAAAGAGAAAATTAGGGTTAAGACCCAAGTTAGGGTTAGCAGTCAGGAGACATGGCTTTCCAGAATGGAAACAGGGTGTTGCTGAAGCCAAGCATGGTGAAACAGACTGAGAGGGCAAAAGGAATTGTGTGCCTACTGTCTTTTCGTAGAACATGAGGATGGGGGGTTGTTACATTTGCACAAGAAAATCAGGTTAAGTCTCAAGTTAGGGTTAGGGTTGGGGAGACTTGGCTTCCCAGGATGTAACCAGGGTTTTGGTGAAGCCTAGATTGGTAAAACAGACTGAGTAGGCATTCAGGAGTATAACATACTGCCAGTTAGTACACCATGTGGACAGGGAAATGTTTCAGTCCAAAGACAAAATTAGGGTTAAGACCCAAGTTAGGGTTAGCTTTCAGGAGACATGGCTTCCCGGAATGGAAACAGGGTGTTGCTGAAGCCAAGCATGGTGAAACAGACTGAGAGGGCCAACGGAATTGTGTGCCTACTGTCTTTTAGTACAACATGAGGATGGGGGTTTGTTACATTTCAACAAGAAAATCAGGTTAAGTCTCAAGTTAGGGTTGGGTTGGGGAGATGTGGCTTCCCAGGTTGGAAACGGGTCCTTGGTGAAGCTTAACTTGCTGAATCAGACTGAGTGGGGTATCAAGGTGTGTTCCATACTTACATTTGGTACACTCTGTGGACCGCAGTATGTTTCAGTCGCAAAAGGAAATGAGGCCTGAGACTCAAAGTAGGGTTAGGGTTGGGGAGACTTGGCTTCCCAGGATGTAACCAGGGTTTTGGTGAAGCCTAGATTGGTAAAACAGACTGAGTAGGCCTTCCGGAGTATAACATACTGCCAGTTAGTACACCATGTGGACAGGGAAATGTTTCAGTCCATAGAAAAAATTAGGGTTAATAAAAATTTAGGGTTATCGGTCAGGAGACATGGCTTCCCAGAATGGAAACAGGGTGTTGCTGAAGCCAAGCATGGTGAAACAGACTGAGAGGGCAAACGGAATTGTGTGCCTACTGTCTTTTAGTACAACATGAGGATGGGAGGTTGTTACATTTGCACAAGAAAATCAGGTTAAGTCTCAAGTTAGGGTTAGGGTTGGGGAGATGTGGCTTCCCAGGTTGGAAATGGGTCCTTGGTGAAGCTCAACTTGCTGAATCAGACTGAGTGGGGCATCAAGATGGCTTCCATACTGACATTTGGTGCACTCTGTGGACGGCAGTATGTTTCAGTCCAAAAAGGAAATGAGGGTTGAGACTCAAATTAGGGTTAGGGTTGGGGAGACTTGTCTTCCCAGGATGTAACCAGGGTTTTGGCGAAGTCTAGATTGGTAAAACAGACGGAAGGCCAACCGGAGTATAACATACTGCCAGTTAGTACACAATGTGGACAGGGAAATGTTTCATTCCAAAGAGAAAATTAGGGTTAAGACCCAAGTTAGGGTTAGCAGTCAGGAGACATGGCTTTCCAGAATGGAAACAGGGTGTTGCTGAAGCCAAGCATGGTGAAACAGACTGAGAGGGCAAAAGGAATTGTGTGCCTACTGTCTTTTAGTAGAACATGAGGATGGGGGGTTGTTACATTTGCACAAGAAAATCAGGTTAAGTCTCAAGTTAGGGTTAGGTTTGGGGAGATGTTGCTTCCCAGGTTGGAAACGGGTCCTTGGTGAAGCTTAACTTGCTGAATCAGACTGAGTGGGCCATCAAGATGGCTTCCATACTGACATTTGGTACACTCTGTGGACGGCAGTAAGTTTCAGTCCAAAAACGAAAATTAGGGTTAAGACCCAAGTTAGGGTTATCGGTCAGGAGTCATGGCTTCCCAGAATGGAAACAGGGTGTTGCTGAAGCCAAGCATGGTGAAACAGACTGAGAGGGCCAACGGAATTGTGTGTCGACTGTCTTTTAGTACTACATGAGGATGGGGGTTTGTTACATTTCAACAAGAAAATCAGGTTAAGTCTCAAGGTTGGGTTGGATTGGGGAGATGTGGCTTCCCAGGTTGGAAATGGGTCCTTGGTGAAGCTCAACTTGCTGAATCAGACTGAGTGGGGCATCAAGATGGCTTCCATTCTGACATTTGGTGCACTCTGTGGACGGCAGTATGTTTCAGTCCAAAAAGGAAATGAGGGTTGAGACTCAAATTAGGGTTAGGGTTGGGGAGACTTGTCTTCCCAGGATGTCACCAGGGTTTTGGCGAAGTCTAGATTGGTAAAACAGACGGAGTAGGCCAACCGGAGTATAACATACTGCCAGTTAGTACACAATGTGGAGAGGGAAATGTTTCATTCCAAAGAGAAAATTAGGGTTAAGACCCAAGTTAGGGTTAGCAGTCAGGAGACATGGCTTTCCAGAATGGAAACAGGGTGTTGCTGAAGCCAAGCATGGTGAAACAGACTGAGAGGGCAAAAGGAATTGTGTGCCTACTGTCTTTTAGTAGAACATGAGGATGGGGGGTTGTTACATTTGCACAAGAAAATCAGGTTAAGTCTCAAGTTAGGGTTAGGGTTGGGGAGATGTGGCTTCCCAGGTTGGAAACGGGTCCTTGTTGAAGCCTAGCTTGCTGAATCAGACTGAGTGGGACATCAAGATGTCTTCCATACTTACATTTGGTACACTCTGTGGACGGCAGTATGTTTCAGTCCAAAAAGGAAATGAGGGTTGAGACTCAAATTAGGGTTAGGGCTGGGGAGACTTGGCTTCCCAGGATGTAACCAGGGTTTTGGCGAAGCCTAGATTGGTAAAACAGACTGAGTAGGCCATCCGGAGTATAACATACTGCCAGTTAGTACACCATGTGGACAGGGAAATGTTTCAGTCCAAAGAGAAAATTAGGGTTCAGACCCAAGTTAGGGTTAGCTGTCAGGAGACATGGCTTCCCAGAATGGAAACAGGGTGTTGCTGAAGCCAAGCATGGTGAAACAGACTGAGAGGGCCAAAGGAATTGTGTGCCTACTGTCTTTTAGTAGAACATGAGGATGGGAGGTTGTTACATTTGCACAAGAATATCAGGTTAAGTCTCAAGTTAGGGTTAGGGTTGGGGAGATGTGGCTTCCCAGGTTGGAAACGGGTCCTTGGTGAAGCTTAACTTCCTGTATCAGACTGAGTGGGCCATCAAGATGTCTTCCATACTTACATTTGGCACACTCTGTGGACCGCAGTATGTTTCAGTCCAAAAAGGAAATAGGGTTGAGACTCAAATTAGGGTTAGGGTTGGGGAGACTTGGCTTCCCAGGATGTAACCAGGGTTTTGGTGAAGCCTAGATTGGTAAAACAGACTGAGTAGGCATTCAGGAGTATAACATGCTGCCAGTTAGTACACCATGTGGACAGGGAAATGTTTCAGTCCAAAGACAAAATTAGGGTTAAGACCCAAGTTAGGGTTAGCTGTCAGGAGACATGGCTTCCCAGAATGGAAACAGGGTGTTGCTGAAGCCAAGCATGGTGAAACAGACTAAGAGGGCCAAAGGAATTGTGTGCCTACTGTCTTTTAGTACAATAAGAGGATGTGGGTTGTTACATTTCAACAAGAAAATCAGGTTAAGTCTCAAGTTTGGGTTGGGTTGGGGAGATGTGGCTTCCCTCGTTGGAATCGGGTCCTTGGTGAAGCCCAGCTTGCTGAATCAGACTGAGTGGGACATCAAGATGTCTTCCATACTGACATTTGGTACACTCTGTTGACGGAGGTATGTTTCAGTCGCAAAAGGAAATGAGGCCTGAGACTCAAAGTAGGGTTAGGGTTGGGGAGACTTGGCTTCCCAGGATGTAACCAGGGTTTTGGTGAAGCCTAGATTGGTAAAACAGACTGAGTAGGCATTCAGGAGTATAACATACTGCCAGTTAGTACACCATGTGGACAGGGAAATGTTTCATTCCAAAGAGAAAATTAGGGTTAAGACCCAAGTGAGGGTTATCGGTCAGGAGACATGGCTTCCCAGAATGGAAACAGGGTGTTGCTGAAGCCAAACATGGTGAAACAGACTGAGAGGTCCAAAGGAATTGTGTGCCTACTGTCTTTTAGTAGAACATGAGGATGGGGGGTTGTTACATTTCAACAAGAAAATCAGGTTAAGTCTCAAGTTAGGGTTAGGGTTGGGGAGATGTGGCTTCCCAGGTTGGAAACGGGTCCTTGGTGAAGCTTAACTTGCTGAATCAGACTGAGTGGGGCATCAAGATGGCTTCCATACTGACATTTGGTACACTCTGTGGACGGCAGTATGTTTCAGTCCAAAAACGAAAATTAGGGTTAAGACCCAAGTTAGGGTTATCGGTGAGGAGTCATGGCTTCCCAGAATGGAAACAGGGTGTTGCTGAAGCCAAGCATGGTGAAACAGACTGAGAGGGCCAACGGAATTGTGTGTCGACTGTCTTTTAGTACAACATGAGGATGGGGGTTTGTTACATTTCAACAAGAAAATCAGGTTAAGTCTCAAGGTTGGGTTGGATTGGGGAGATGTGGCTTCCCAGGTTGGAAATGGGTCCTTGGTGAAGCTCAACTTGCTGAATCAGACTGAGTGGGGCATCAAGATGGCTTCCATACTGACATTTGGTGCACTCTGTGGACGGCAGTATGTTTCAGTCCAAAAAGGAAATGAGGGTTGAGACTCAAATTAGGGTTAGGGTTGGGGAGACTTGTCTTCCCAGGATGTAACCAGGGTTTTGGCGAAGTCTAGATTGGTAAAACAGACGGAGTAGGCCAACCGGAGTATAACATACTGCCAGTTAGTACACAATGTGGAGAGGGAAATGTTTCATTCCAAAGAGAAAATTAGGGTTAAGACCCAAGTTAGGGTTAGCAGTCAGGAGACATGGCTTTCCAGAATGGAAACAGGGTGTTGCTGAAGCCAAGCATGGTGAAACAGACTGAGAGGGCAAAAGGAATTGTGTGCCTACTGTCTTTTAGTAGAACATGAGGATGGGGGGTTGTTACATTTGCACAAGAAAATCAGGTTAAGTCTCAAGTTAGGGTTAGGGTTGGGGAGACTTGGCTTCCCAGGATGTAACCAGGGTTTTGGTGAAGCCTAGATTGGTAAAACAGACTGAGTAGGCATTCAGGAGTATAACATACTGCCAGTTAGTACACCATGTGGACAGGGAAATGTTTCAGTCCAAAGACAAAATTAGGGTTAAGACCCAAGTTAGGGTTAGCTGTCAGGAGACATGGCTTCCCGGAATGGAAACAGGGTGTTGCTGAAGCCAAGCATGGTGAAACAGACTGAGAGGGCCAACGGAATTGTGTGCCTACTGTCTTTTAGTACAACATGAGGATGGGGGTTTGTTACATTTCAACAAGAAAATCAGGTTAAGTCTCAAGTTAGGGTTGGGTTGGGGAGATGTGGCTTCCCAGGTTGGAAACGGGTCCTTGGTGAAGCTTAACTTGCTGAATCAGACTGAGTGGGGTAACAAGGTGTCTTCCATACTTACATTTGGTACACTCTGTGGACCGCAGTATGTTTCAGTCGCAAAAGGAAATGAGGCCTGAGACTCAAAGTAGGGTTAGGGTTGGGGAGACTTGGCTTCCCAGGATGTAACCAGGGTTTTGGCGAAGCCTAGATTGGTAAAACAGACTGAGTAGGCCTTCCGGAGTATAACATACTGCCAGTTAGTACACCATGTGGACAGGGAAATGTTTCAGTCCATAGAAAAAATTAGGGTTAATAAAAATTTAGGGTTATCGGTCAGGAGACATGGCTTCCCAGAATGGAAACAGGGTGTTGCTGAAGCCAAGCATGGTGAAACAGACTGAGAGGGCAAACGGAATTGTGTGCCTACTGTCTTTTAGTACAACATGAGGATGGGAGGTTGTTACATTTGCACAAGAAAATCAGGTTAAGTCTCAAGTTAGGGTTAGGGTTGGGGAGATGTGGCTTCCCAGGTTGGAAATGGGTCCTTGGTGAAGCTCAACTTGCTGAATCAGACTGAGTGGGGCATCAAGATGGCTTCCATACTGACATTTGGTGCACTCTGTGGACGGCAGTATGTTTCAGTCCAAAAAGGAAATGAGGGTTGTGACTCAAATTAGGGTTAGGGTTGGGGAGACTTGTCTTCCCAGGATGTAACCAGGGTTTTGGCGAAGTCTAGATTGGTAAAACAGACGGAAGGCCAACCGGAGTATAACATACTGCCAGTTAGTACACAATGTGGACAGGGAAATGTTTCATTCCAAAGAGAAAATTAGGGTTAAGACCCAAGTTAGGGTTAGCAGTCAGGAGACATGGCTTTCCAGAATGGAAACAGGGTGTTGCTGAAGCCAAGCATGGTGAAACAGACTGAGAGGGCAAAAGGAATTGTGTGCCTACTGTCTTTTAGTAGAACATGAGGATGGGGGGTTGTTACATTTGCACAAGAAAATCAGGTTAAGTCTCAAGTTAGGGTTAGGTTTGGGGAGATGTTGCTTCCCAGGTTGGAAACGGGTCCTTGGTGAAGCTTAACTTGCTGAATCAGACTGAGTGGGCCATCAAGATGGCTTCCATACTGACATTTGGTACACTCTGTGGACGGCAGTAAGTTTCAGTCCAAAAACGAAAATTAGGGTTAAGACCCAAGTTAGGGTTATCGGTCAGGAGTCATGGCTTCCCAGAATGGAAACAGGGTGTTGCTGAAGCCAAGCATGGTGAAACAGACTGAGAGGGCCAACGGAATTGTGTGTCGACTGTCTTTTAGTACAACATGAGGATGGGGGTTTGTTACATTTCAACAAGAAAATCAGGTTAAGTCTCAAGGTTGGGTTGGATTGGGGAGATGTGGCTTCCCAGGTTGGAAATGGGTCCTTGGTGAAGCTCAACTTGCTGAATCAGACTGAGTGGGGCATCAAGATGGCTTCCATTCTGACATTTGGTGCACTCTGTGGACGGCAGTATGTTTCAGTCCAAAAAGGAAATGAGGGTTGAGACTCAAATTAGGGTTAGGGTTGGGGAGACTTGTCTTCCCAGGATGTAACCAGGGTTTTGGCGAAGTCTAGATTGGTAAAACAGACGGAGTAGGCCAACCGGAGTATAACATACTGCCAGTTAGTACACAATGTGGAGAGGGAAATGTTTCATTCCAAAGAGAAAATTAGGGTTAAGACCCAAGTTAGGGTTAGCAGTCAGGAGACATGGCTTTCCAGAATGGAAACAGGGTGTTGCTGAAGCCAAGCATGGTGAAACAGACTGAGAGGGCAAAAGGAATTGTGTGCCTACTGTCTTTTAGTAGAACATGAGGATGGGGGGTTGTTACATTTGCACAAGAAAATCAGGTTAAGTCTCAAGTTAGGGTTAGGGTTGGGGAGATGTGGCTTCCCAGGTTGGAAACGGGTCCTTGTTGAAGCCTAGCTTGCTGAATCAGACTGAGTGGGACATCAAGATGTCTTCCATACTTACATTTGGTACACTCTGTGGACGGCAGTATGTTTCAGTCCAAAAAGGAAATGAGGGTTGAGACTCAAATTAGGGTTAGGGCTGGGGAGACTTGGCTTCCCAGGATGTAACCAGGGTTTTGGCGAAGCCTAGATTGGTAAAACAGACTGAGTAGGCCATCCGGAGTATAACATACTGCCAGTTAGTACACCATGTGGACAGGGAAATGTTTCAGTCCAAAGAGAAAATTAGGGTTCAGACCCAAGTTAGGGTTAGCTGTCAGGAGACATGGCTTCCCAGAATGGAAACAGGGTGTTGCTGAAGCCAAGCATGGTGAAACAGACTGAGAGGGCCAAAGGAATTGTGTGCCTACTGTCTTTTAGTAGAACATGAGGATGGGAGGTTGTTACATTTGCACAAGAATATCAGGTTAAGTCTCAAGTTAGGGTTAGGGTTGGGGAGATGTGGCTTCCCAGGTTGGAAACGGGTCCTTGGTGAAGCTTAACTTCCTGTATCAGACTGAGTGGGCCATCAAGATGTCTTCCATACTTACATTTGGCACACTCTGTGGACCGCAGTATGTTTCAGTCCAAAAAGGAAATAGGGTTGAGACTCAAATTAGGGTTAGGGTTGGGGAGACTTGGCTTCCCAGGATGTAACCAGGGTTTTGGTGAAGCCTAGATTGGTAAAACAGACTGAGTAGGCATTCAGGAGTATAACATACTGCCAGTTAGTACACCATGTGGACAGGGAAATGTTTCAGTCCAAAGACAAAAGTAGGGTTAAGACCCAAGTTAGGGTTAGCTGTCAGGAGACATGGCTTCCCGGAATGGAAACAGGGTGTTGCTGAAGCCAAGCATGGTGAAACAGACTGAGAGGGCCAACGGAATTGTGTGCCTACTGTCTTTTAGTACAACATGAGGATGGGGGTTTGTTACATTTCAACAAGAAAATCAGGTTAAGTCTCAAGTTAGGGTTGGGTTGGGGAGATGTGGCTTCCCAGGTTGGAAACGGGTCCTTGGTGAAGCTTAACTTGCTGAATCAGACTGAGTGGGACATCAAGATGTCTTCCATACTGACATTTGGTACACTCTGTGGACCACAGTATGTTTCAGTCGCAAAAGGAAATGAGGCCTGAGACTCAAAGTAGGGTTAGGGTTGGGGAGACTTGGCTTCCCAGGATGTAACCAGGGTTTTGGTGAAGCCTAGATTGGTAAAACAGACTGAGTAGGCATTCAGGAGTATAACATACTGCCAGTTAGTACACCATGTGGACAGGGAAATGTTTCATTCCAAAGAGAAAATTAGGGTTAAGACCCAAGTGAGGGTTATCGGTCAGGAGACATGGCTTCCCAGAATGGAAACAGGGTGTTGCTGAAGCCAAACATGGTGAAACAGACTGAGAGGGCCAAAGGAATTGTGTGCCTACTGTCTTTTAGTAGAACATGAGGATGGGGGGTTGTTACAGTTCAACAAGAAAATCAGGTTAAGTCTCAAGTTAGGGTTAGGGTTGGGGAGATGTGGCTTCCCAGGTTGGAAACGGGTCCTTGGTGAAGCTTAACTTGCTGAATCAGACTGAGTGGGGCATCAAGATGGCTTCCATACTGACATTTGGTCCCCTATGTGGACGGCAGTATGTTTCAGTCCAAAAACGAAAATTAGGGTTAAGACCCAAGTTAGGGTTATCGGTCAGGAGTCATGGCTTCCCAGAATGGAAACAGGGTGTTGCTGAAGCCAAGCATGGTGAAACAGACTGAGAGGGCCAACGGAATTGTGTGTCGACTGTCTTTTAGTACAACATGAGGATGGGGGTTTGTTACATTTCAACAAGAAAATCAGGTTAAGTCTCAAGGTTGGGTTGGATTGGGGAGATGTGGCTTCCCAGGTTGGAAATGGGTCCTTGGTGAAGCTCACCTTGCTGAATCAGACTGAGTGGGGCATCAAGATGGCTTCCATACTGACATTTGGTGCACTCTGTGGACGGCAGTATGTTTCAGTCCAAAAAGGAAATGAGGGTTGAGACTCAAATTAGGGTTAGGATTGGGGAGACTTGTCTTCCCAGGATGTAACCAGGGTTTTGGCGAAGTCTAGATTGGTAAAACAGACGGAGTAGGCCAACCGGAGTATAACATACTGCCAGTTAGTACACAATGTGGAGAGGGAAATGTTTCATTCCAAAGAGAAAATTAGGGTTAAGACCCAAGTTAGGGTTAGCAGTCAGGAGACATGGCTTTCCAGAATGGAAACAGGGTGTTGCTGAAGCCAAGCATGGTGAAACAGACTGAGAGGGCAAAAGGAATTGTGTGCCTACTGTCTTTTAGTAGAACATGAGGATGGGGGGTTGTTACATTTGCACAAGAAAATCAGGTTAAGTCTCAAGTTAGGGTTAGGGTTGGGGAGATGTGGCTTCCCAGGTTGGAAACGGGTCCTTGTTGAAGCCTAGCTTGCTGAATCAGACTGAGTGGGACATCAAGATGTCTTCCATACTTACATTTGGTACACTCTGTGGACGGCAGTATGTTTCAGTCCAAAAAGGAAATGAGGGTTGAGACTCAAATTAGGGTTAGGGCTGGGGAGACTTGGCTTCCCAGGATGTAACCAGGGTTTTGGCGAAGCCTAGATTGGTAAAACAGACTGAGTAGGCCATCCGGAGTATAACATACTGCCAGTTAGTACACCATGTGGACAGGGAAATGTTTCAGTCCAAAGAGAAAATTAGGGTTCAGACCCAAGTTAGGGTTAGCTGTCAGGAGACATGGCTTCCCAGAATGGAAACAGGGTGTTGCTGAAGCCAAGCATGGTGAAACAGACTGAGAGGGCCAAAGGAATTGTGTGCCTACTGTCTTTTAGTAGAACATGAGGATGGGAGGTTGTTACATTTGCACAAGAATATCAGGTTAAGTCTCAAGTTAGGGTTAGGGTTGGGGAGATGTGGCTTCCCAGGTTGGAAACGGGTCCTTGGTGAAGCTTAACTTCCTGTATCAGACTGAGTGGGCCATCAAGATGTCTTCCATACTTACATTTGGCACACTCTGTGGACCGCAGTATGTTTCAGTCCAAAAAGGAAATAGGGTTGAGACTCAAATTAGGGTTAGGGTTGGGGAGACTTGGCTTCCCAGGATGTAACCAGGGTTTTGGTGAAGCCTAGATTGGTAAAACAGACTGAGTAGGCATTCAGGAGTATAACATACTGCCAGTTAGTACACCATGTGGACAGGGAAATGTTTCAGTCCAAAGACAAAATTAGGGTTAAGACCCAAGTTAGGGTTAGCTGTCAGGAGACATGGCTTCCCGGAATGGAAACAGGGTGTTGCTGAAGCCAAGCATGGTGAAACAGACTGAGAGGGCCAACGGAATTGTGTGCCTACTGTCTTTTAGTACAACATGAGGATGGGGGTTTGTTACATTTCAACAAGAAAATCAGGTTAAGTCTCAAGTTAGGGTTGGGTTGGGGAGATGTGGCTTCCCAGGTTGGAAACGGGTCCTTGGTGAAGCTTAACTTGCTGAATCAGACTGAGTGGGGTATCAAGGTGTCTTCCATACTTACATTTGGTACACTCTGTGGACCACAGTATGTTTCAGTCGCAAAAGGAAATGAGGCCTGAGACTCAAAGTAGGGTTAGGGTTGGGGAGACTTGGCTTCCCAGGATGTAACCAGGGTTTTGGCGAAGCCTAGATTGGTAAAACAGACTGAGTAGGCCTTCCGGAGTATAACATACTGCCAGTTAGTACACCATGTGGACAGGGAAATGTTTCAGTCCATAGAAAAAATTAGGGTTAATAAAAATTTAGGGTTATCGGTCAGGAGACATGCCTTCCCAGAATGGAAACAGGGTGTTGCTGAAGCCAAGCATGGTGAAACAGACTGAGAGGGCAAACGGAATTGTGTACCTACTGTCTTTTAGTACAACATGAGGATGGGGGGTTGTTACATTTGCACAAGAAAATCAGGTTAAGTCTCAAGTTAGGGTTAGGGTTGGGGAGATGTGGCTTCCCAGGTTGGAAATGGGTCCTTGGTGAAGCTCAACTTGCTGAATCAGACTGAGTGGGGCATCAAGATGGCTTCCATACTGACATTTGGTGCACTCTGTGGACGGCAGTATGTTTCAGTCCAAAAAGGAAATGAGGGTTGAGACTCAAATTAGGGTTAGGGTTGGGGAGACTTGGCTTCCCAGGATGTAACCAGGGTTTTGGCGAAGTCTAGATTGGTAAAACAGACGGAAGGCCAACCGGAGTATAACATACTGCCAGTTAGTACACAATGTGGACAGGGAAATGTTTCATTCCAAAGAGAAAATTAGGGTTAAGACCCAAGTTAGGGTTAGCAGTCAGGAGACATGGCTTTCCAGAATGGAAACAGGGTGTTGCTGAAGCCAAGCAAAGTGAAACAGACTGAGAGGGCAAAAGGAATTGTGTGCCTACTGTCTTTTAGTAGAACATGAGGATGGGGGTTTGTTACATTTGCACAAGAAAATCAGGTTAAGTCTCAAGTTAGGGTTAGGTTTGGGGAGATGTGGCTTCCCAGGTTGGAAACGGGTCCTTGGTGAAGCTTAACTTGCTGAATCAGACTGAGTGGGCCATCAAGATGGCTTCCATACTGACATTTGGTACACTCTGTGGACGGCAGTAAGTTTCAGTCCAAAAACGAAAATTAGGGTTAAGACCCAAGTTAGGGTTATCGGTCAGGAGTCATGGCTTCCCAGAATGGAAACAGGGTGTTGCTGAAGCCAAGCATGGTGAAACAGACTGAGAGGGCCAACGGAATTGTGTGCCGACTGTCTCTTAGTACAACATGAGGATGGGGGTTTGTTACATTTCAACAAGAAAATCAGGTTAAGTCTCAAGGTTGGGTTGGGTTGGGGAGATGTGGCTTCCCTGGTTGGAATCGGGTCCTTGGTGAAGCCCAGCTTGCTGAATCAGACTGAGTGGGACATCAAGATGTCTTCCATACTGACATTTGGTACACTCTGTGGACGGAGGTCTGTTTCAGTCCCAAAACGAAATGAGGCCTGAGACTCAAATTAGGGTTAGGGTTGGGGAGACTTGGCTTCCCAGGATATAACCAGGGTTTTGTCGAAGCCTAGATTGGTAAAACAGACTGAGTAGGCCATCCGGAGTATAACATACTGCCAGTTAGTACACCATGTGGACAGGGAAATGTTTCATTCCAAAGAGAAAATTAGGGTTAAGACCCAAGTTAGGGTTAGCTGTCAGGAGACATGGCTTCCCAGAATGGAAACAGGGTGTTGCTGAAGCCAAGCATGGTGAAACAGACTGAGAGGGCCAAAGGAATTGTGTGCCTACTGTCTTTTAGTACAACATGAGGATGGGGGGTTGTTACAGTTCAACAAGAAAATCAGGTTAAGTCTCAAGTTCGGGTTAGGGTTGGGGAGATGTGGCTTCCCAGGTTGGAAACGGGTCCTTGGTGAAGCTTAACTTGCTGAATCAGACTGAGTGGGTCATCAAGATGGCTTCCATACTGACATTTGGTACACTCTGTGGACGGCAGTATGTTTCAGTCCAAAAACGAAAATTAGGGTTAAGACCCAAGTTAGGGTTATCGGTCAGGAGTCATGGCTTCCCAGAATGGAAACAGGGTGTTGCTGAAGCCAAGCATGGTGAAACAGACTGAGAGGGCCAACGGAATTGTGTGTCGACTGTCTTTTAGTACAACATGAGGATGGGGGTTTGTTACATTTCAACAAGAAAATCAGGTTAAGTCTCAAGGTTGGGTTGGATTGGGGAGATGTGGCTTCCCAGGTTGGAAATGGGTCCTTGGTGAAGCTCAACTTGCTGAATCAGACTGAGTGGGGCATCAAGATGGCTTCCATTCTGACATTTGGTGCACTCTGTGGACGGCAGTATGTTTCAGTCCAAAAAGGAAATGAGGGTTGAGACTCAAATTAGGGTTAGGGTTGGGGAGACTTGTCTTCCCAGGATGTAACCAGGGTTTTGGCGAAGTCTAGATTGGTAAAACAGACGGAGTAGGCCAACCGGAGTATAACATACTGCCAGTTAGTACACAATGTGGAGAGGGAAATGTTTCATTCCAAAGAGAAAATTAGGGTTAAGACCCAAGTTAGGGTTAGCAGTCAGGAGACATGGCTTTCCAGAATGGAAACAGGGTGTTGCTGAAGCCAAGCATGGTGAAACAGACTGAGAGGGCAAAAGGAATTGTGTGCCTACTGTCTTTTAGTAGAACATGAGGATGGGGGGTTGTTACATTTGCACAAGAAAATCAGGTTAAGTCTCAAGTTAGGGTTAGGGTTGGGGAGATGTGGCTTCCCAGGTTGGAAACGGGTCCTTGTTGAAGCCTAGCTTGCTGAATCAGACTGAGTGGGACATCAAGATGTCTTCCATACTTACATTTGGTACACTCTGTGGACGGCAGTATGTTTCAGTCCAAAAAGGAAATGAGGGTTGAGACTCAAATTAGGGTTAGGGCTGGGGAGACTTGGCTTCCCAGGATGTAACCAGGGTTTTGGCGAAGCCTAGATTGGTAAAACAGACTGAGTAGGCCATCCGGAGTATAACATACTGCCAGTTAGTACACCATGTGGACAGGGAAATGTTTCAGTCCAAAGAGAAAATTAGGGTTCAGACCCAAGTTAGGGTTAGCTGTCAGGAGACATGGCTTCCCAGAATGGAAACAGGGTGTTGCTGAAGCCAAGCATGGTGAAACAGACTGAGAGGGCCAAAGGAATTGTGTGCCTACTGTCTTTTAGTAGAACATGAGGATGGGAGGTTGTTACATTTGCACAAGAATATCAGGTTAAGTCTCAAGTTAGGGTTAGGGTTGGGGAGATGTGGCTTCCCAGGTTGGAAACGGGTCCTTGGTGAAGCTTAACTTCCTGTATCAGACTGAGTGGGCCATCAAGATGTCTTCCATACTTACATTTGGCACACTCTGTGGACCGCAGTATGTTTCAGTCCAAAAAGGAAATAGGGTTGAGACTCAAATTAGGGTTAGGGTTGGGGAGACTTGGCTTCCCAGGATGTAACCAGGGTTTTGGTGAAGCCTAGATTGGTAAAACAGACTGAGTAGGCATTCAGGAGTATAACATACTGCCAGTTAGTACACCATGTGGACAGGGAAATGTTTCAGTCCAAAGACAAAATTAGGGTTAAGACCCAAGTTAGGGTTAGCTGTCAGGAGACATGGCTTCCCGGAATGGAAACAGGGTGTTGCTGAAGCCAAGCATGGTGAAACAGACTGAGAGGGCCAACGGAATTGTGTGCCTACTGTCTTTTAGTACAACATGAGGATGGGGGTTTGTTACATTTCAACAAGAAAATCAGGTTAAGTCTCAAGTTAGGGTTGGGTTGGGGAGATGTGGCTTCCCAGGTTGGAAACGGGTCCTTGGTGAAGCTTAACTTGCTGAATCAGACTGAGTGGGGTATCAAGGTGTCTTCCATACTTACATTTGGTACACTCGGTGGACCGCAGTATGTTTCAGTCGCAAAAGGAAATGAGGCCTGAGACTCAAAGTAGGGTTAGGGTTGGGGAGACTTGGCTTCCCAGGATGTAACCAGGGTTTTGGCAAAGCCTAGATTGGTAAAACAGACTGAGTAGGCCTTCCGGAGTATAACATACTGCCAGTTAGTACACCATGTGGACAGGGAAATGTTTCAGTCCATAGAAAAAATTAGGGTTAATAAAAATTTAGGGTTATCGGTCAGGAGACATGGCTTCCCAGAATGGAAACAGGGTGTTGCTGAAGCCAAGCATGGTGAAACAGACTGAGAGGGCAAACGGAATTGTGTGCCTACTGTCTTTTAGTACAACATGAGGATGGGAGGTTGTTACATTTGCACAAGAAAATCAGGTTAAGTCTCAAGTTAGGGTTAGGGTTGGGGAGATGTGGCTTCCCAGGTTGGAAATGGGTCCTTGGTGAAGCTCAACTTGCTGAATCAGACTGAGTGGGGCATCAAGATGGCTTCCATACTGACATTTGGTGCACTCTGTGGACGGCAGTATGTTTCAGTCCAAAAAGGAAATGAGGGTTGAGACTCAAATTAGGGTTAGGGTTGGGGAGACTTGGCTTCCCAGGATGTAACCAGGGTTTTGGCGAAGTCTAGATTGGTAAAACAGACGGAAGGCCAACCGGAGTATAACATACTGCCAGTTAGTACACAATGTGGACAGGGAAATGTTTCATTCCAAAGAGAAAATTAGGGTTAAGACCCAAGTTAGGGTTAGCAGTCAGGAGACATGGCTTTCCAGAATGGAAACAGGGTGTTGCTGAAGCCAAGCATGGTGAAACAGACTGAGAGGGCAAAAGGAATTGTGTGCCTACTGTCTTTTAGTAGAACATGAGGATGGGGGGTTGTTACATTTGCACAAGAAAATCAGGTTAAGTCTCAAGTTAGGGTTAGGTTTGGGGAGATGTTGCTTCCCAGGTTGGAAACGGGTCCTTGGTGAAGCTTAACTTGCTGAATCAGACTGAGTGGGCCATCAAGATGGCTTCCATACTGACATTTGGTACACTCTGTGGACGGCAGTAAGTTTCAGTCCAAAAACGAAAATTAGGGTTAAGACCCAAGTTAGGGTTATCGGTCAGGAGTCATGGCTTCCCAGAATGGAAACAGGGTGTTGCTGAAGCCAAGCATGGTGAAACAGACTGAGAGGGCCAACGGAATTGTGTGTCGACTGTCTTTTAGTACAACATGAGGATGGGGGTTTGTTACATTTCAACAAGAAAATCAGGTTAAGTCTCAAGGTTGGGTTGGATTGGGGAGATGTGGCTTCCCAGGTTGGAAATGGGTCCTTGGTGAAGCTCAACTTGCTGAATCAGACTGAGTGGGGCATCAAGATGGCTTCCATTCTGACATTTGGTGCACTCTGTGGACGGCAGTATGTTTCAGTCCAAAAAGGAAATGAGGGTTGAGACTCAAATTAGGGTTAGGGTTGGGGAGACTTGTCTTCCCAGGATGTAACCAGGGTTTTGGCGAAGTCTAGATTGGTAAAACAGACGGAGTAGGCCAACCGGAGTATAACATACTGCCAGTTAGTACACAATGTGGAGAGGGAAATGTTTCATTCCAAAGAGAAAATTAGGGTTAAGACCCAAGTTAGGGTTAGCAGTCAGGAGACATGGCTTTCCAGAATGGAAACAGGGTGTTGCTGAAGCCAAGCATGGTGAAACAGACTGAGAGGGCAAAAGGAATTGTGTGCCTACTGTCTTTTAGTAGAACATGAGGATGGGGGGTTGTTACATTTGCACAAGAAAATCAGGTTAAGTCTCAAGTTAGGGTTAGGGTTGGGGAGATGTGGCTTCCCAGGTTGGAAACGGGTCCTTGTTGAAGCCTAGCTTGCTGAATCAGACTGAGTGGGACATCAAGATGTCTTCCATACTTACATTTGGTACACTCTGTGGACGGCAGTATGTTTCAGTCCAAAAAGGAAATGAGGGTTGAGACTCAAATTAGGGTTAGGGCTGGGGAGACTTGGCTTCCCAGGATGTAACCAGGGTTTTGGCGAAGCCTAGATTGGTAAAACAGACTGAGTAGGCCATCCGGAGTATAACATACTGCCAGTTAGTACACCATGTGGACAGGGAAATGTTTCAGTCCAAAGAGAAAATTAGGGTTCAGACCCAAGTTAGGGTTAGCTGTCAGGAGACATGGCTTCCCAGAATGGAAACAGGGTGTTGCTGAAGCCAAGCATGGTGAAACAGACTGAGAGGGCCAAAGGAATTGTGTGCCTACTGTCTTTTAGTAGAACATGAGGATGGGAGGTTGTTACATTTGCACAAGAATATCAGGTTAAGTCTCAAGTTAGGGTTAGGGTTGGGGAGATGTGGCTTCCCAGGTTGGAAACGGGTCCTTGGTGAAGCTTAACTTCCTGTATCAGACTGAGTGGGCCATCAAGATGTCTTCCATACTTACATTTGGCACACTCTGTGGACCGCAGTATGTTTCAGTCCAAAAAGGAAATAGGGTTGAGACTCAAATTAGGGTTAGGGTTGGGGAGACTTGGCTTCCCAGGATGTAACCAGGGTTTTGGTGAAGCCTAGATTGGTAAAACAGACTGAGTAGGCATTCAGGAGTATAACATACTGCCAGTTAGTACACCATGTGGACAGGGAAATGTTTCAGTCCAAAGACAAAATTAGGGTTAAGACCCAAGTTAGGGTTAGCTGTCAGGAGACATGGCTTCCCGGAATGGAAACAGGGTGTTGCTGAAGCCAGGCATGGTGAAACAGACTGAGAGGGCCAACGGAATTGTGTGCCTACTGTCTTTTAGTACAACATGAGGATGGGGGTTTGTTACATTTCAACAAGAAAATCAGGTTAAGTCTCAAGTTAGGGTTGGGTTGGGGAGATGTGGCTTCCCAGGTTGGAAACGGGTCCTTGGTGAAGCTTAACTTGCTGAATCAGACTGAGTGGGGTATCAAGGTGTCTTCCATACTTACATTTGGTACACTCTGTGGACCACAGTATGTTTCAGTCGCAAAAGGAAATGAGGCCTGAGACTCAAAGTAGGGTTAGGGTTGGGGAGACTTGGCTTCCCAGGATGTAACCAGGGTTTTGGCGAAGCCTAGATTGGTAAAACAGACTGAATAGGCCTTCCGGAGTATAACATACTGCCAGTTAGTACACCATGTGGACAGGGAAATGTTTCAGTCCATAGAAAAAATTAGGGTTAATAAAAATTTAGGGTTATCGGTCAGGAGACATGCCTTCCCAGAATGGAAACAGGGTGTTGCTGAAGCCAAGCATGGTGAAACAGACTGAGAGGGCAAACGGAATTGTGTGCCTACTGTCTTTTAGTACAACATGAGGATGGGGGGTTGTTACATTTGCACAAGAAAATCAGGTTAAGTCTCAAGTTAGGGTTAGGGTTGGGGAGATGTGGCTTCCCAGGTTGGAAATGGGTCCTTGGTGAAGCTCAACTTGCTGAATCAGACTGAGTGGGGCATCAAGATGGCTTCCATACTGACATTTGGTGCACTCTGTGGACGGCAGTATGTTTCAGTCCAAAAAGGAAATGAGGGTTGAGACTCAAATTAGGGTTAGGGTTGGGGAGACTTGGCTTCCCAGGATGTAACCAGGGTTTTGGCGAAGTCTAGATTGGTAAAACAGACGGAAGGCCAACCGGAGTATAACATACTGCCAGTTAGTACACAATGTGGACAGGGAAATGTTTCATTCCAAAGAGAAAATTAGGGTTAAGACCCAAGTTAGGGTTAGCAGTCAGGAGACATGGCTTTCCAGAATGGAAACAGGGTGTTGCTGAAGCCAAGCAAAGTGAAACAGACTGAGAGGGCCAAAGGAATTGTGTGCCTACTGTCTTTTAGTAGAACATGAGGATGGGGGGTTGTTACATTTGCACAAGAAAATCAGGTTAAGTCTCAAGTTAGGGTTAGGTTTGGGGAGATGTGGCTTCCCAGGTTGGAAACGGGTCCTTGGTGAAGCTTAACTTGCTGAATCAGACTGAGTGGGCCATCAAGATGGCTTCCATACTGACATTTGGTACACTCTGTGGACGGCAGTAAGTTTCAGTCCAAAAACGAAAATTAGGGTTAAGACCCAAGTTAGGGTTATCGGTCAGGAGTCATGGCTTCCCAGAATGGAAACAGGGTGTTGCTGAAGCCAAGCATGGTGAAACAGACTGAGAGGGCCAACGGAATTGTGTGCCGACTGTCTCTTAGTACAACATGAGGATGGGGGTTTGTTACATTTCAACAAGAAAATCAGGTTAAGTCTCAAGGTTGGGTTGGGTTGGGGAGATGTGGCTTCCCTGGTTGGAATCGGGTCCTTGGTGAAGCCCAGCTTGCTGAATCAGACTGAGTGGGACATCAAGATGTCTTCCATACTGACATTTGGTACACTCTGTGGACGGAGGTCTGTTTCAGTCCCAAAACGAAATGAGGCCTGAGACTCAAATTAGGGTTAGGGTTGGGGAGACTTGGCTTCCCAGGATATAACCAGGGTTTTGTCGAAGCCTAGATTGGTAAAACAGACTGAGTAGGCCATCCGGAGTATAACATACTGCCAGTTAGTACACCATGTGGACAGGGAAATGTTTCATTCCAAAGAGAAAATTAGGGTTAAGACCCAAGTTAGGGTTAGCTGTCAGGAGACATGGCTTCCCAGAATGGAAACAGGGTGTTGCTGAAGCCAAGCATGGTGAAACAGACTGAGAGGGCCAAAGGAATTGTGTGCCTACTGTCTTTTAGTACAACATGAGGATGGGGGGTTGTTACAGTTCAACAAGAAAATCAGGTTAAGTCTCAAGTTCGGGTTAGGGTTGGGGAGATGTGGCTTCCCAGGTTGGAAACGGGTCCTTGGTGAAGCTTAACTTGCTGAATCAGACTGAGTGGGGCATCAAGAT
Source organism: Heloderma suspectum (assembly GCF_057233095.1). Classification (NCBI taxonomy): domain Eukaryota; kingdom Metazoa; phylum Chordata; class Lepidosauria; order Squamata; family Helodermatidae; genus Heloderma; species Heloderma suspectum. The sequence continues at coordinate 151,479,405 of NC_139461.1, forward strand.
GGCTTCCATACTGACATTTGGTACACTCTGTGGACGGCAGTATGTTTCAGTCCAAAAACGAAAATTAGGGTTAAGACCCAAGTTAGGGTTATCGGTCAGGAGTCATGGCTTCCCAGAATGGAAACAGGGTGTTGCTGAAGCCAAGCATGGTGAAACAGACTGAGAGGGCCAACGGAATTGTGTGTCGACTGTCTTTTAGTACAACATGAGGATGGGGGTTTGTTACATTTCAACAAGAAAATCAGGTTAAGTCTCAAGGTTGGGTTGGATTGGGGAGATGTGGCTTCCCAGGTTGGAAATGGGTCCTTGGTGAAGCTCAACTTGCTGAATCAGACTGAGTGGGGCATCAAGATGGCTTCCATACTGACATTTGGTGCACTCTGTGGACGGCAGTATGTTTCAGTCCAAAAAGGAAATGAGGGTTGAGACTCAAATTAGGGTTAGGGTTGGGGAGACTTGGCTTCCCAGGATGTAACCAGGGTTTTGGCGAAGTCTAGATTGGTAAAACAGACGGAGTAGGCCAACCGGAGTATAACATACTGCCAGTTAGTACACCATGTGGACAGGGAAATGTTTCAGTCCAAAGAGAAAATTAGGGTTAAGACCCAAGTTAGGGTTAGCTGTCAGGAGACATGGCTTTCCAGAATGGAAACAGGGTGTTGCTGAAGCCAAGCATGGTGAAACAGACTGAGAGGGCAAAAGGAATTGTGTGCCTACTGTCTTTTAGTAGAACATGAGGATGGGGGGTTGTTACATTTGCACAAGAAAATCAGGTTAAGTCTCAAGCTTGGTTTGGGTTGGGGAGATGTGGCTTCCCTGGTTGGAATCGGGTCCTTGGTGAAGCCTAACTTGCTGAATCAGACTGAGTGGGGCATCAAGATGTCTTCCATACTGACATTTGGTCCCCTATGTGGACGGCAGTATGTTTCAGTCCAAAAACGAAATGCGGGTTGATACTCAAATTAGGGTTAGGGTTGGGGAGACTTGGCTTCCCAGGATGTAACCAGGGTTTTGGCGAAGCCTAGATTGGTAAAACAGACTTAGTAGGCCATCCGGAGTATAACATACTGCCAGTTAGTACACCATGTGGACAGGGAAATGTTTCAGTCCAAAGAGAAAATTAGGGTTAAGACCCAAGTTAGGGTTAGCTGTCAGGAGACATGGCTTCCCAGAATGGAAACAGGGTGTTGCTGAAGCCAAGCATGGTGAAACAGACTAAGAGGGCCAAAGGAATTGTGTGCCTACTGTCTTTTAGTACAATAAGAGGATGTGGGTTGTTACATTTCAACAAGAAAATCAGGTTAAGTCTCAAGTTTGGGTTGGGTTGGGGAGATGTGGCTTCCCTGGTTGGAATCGGGTCCTTGGTGAAGCCCAGCTTGCTGAATCAGACTGAGTGGGACATCAAGATGTCTTCCATACTGGCATTTGGTACACTCTGTGGACGGAGGTATGTTTCAGTCGCAAAAGGAAATGAGGCCTGAGACTCAAAGTAGGGTTAGGGTTGGGGAGACTTGGCTTCCCAGGATGTAACCAGGGTTTTGGCGAAGCCTAGATTGGTAAAACAGACTGAGTAGGCCTTCCGGAGTATAACATACTGCCAGTTAGTACACCATGTGGACAGGGAAATGTTTCAGTCCATAGAAAAAATTAGGGTTAATAAAAATTTAGGGTTATCGGTCAGGAGACATGGCTTCCCAGAATGGAAACAGGGTGTTGCTGAAGCCAAGCATGGTGAAACAGACTGAGAGGGCAAACGGAATTGTGTGCCTACTGTCTTTTAGTACAACATGAGGATGGGAGGTTGTTACATTTGCACAAGAAAATCAGGTTAAGTCTCAAGTTAGGGTTAGGGTTGGGGAGATGTGGCTTCCCAGGTTGGAAATGGGTCCTTGGTGAAGCTCAACTTGCTGAATCAGACTGAGTGGGGCATCAAGATGGCTTCCATACTGACATTTGGTGCACTCTGTGGACGGCAGTATGTTTCAGTCCAAAAAGGAAATGAGGGTTGTGACTCAAATTAGGGTTAGGGTTGGGGAGACTTGTCTTCCCAGGATGTAACCAGGGTTTTGGCGAAGTCTAGATTGGTAAAACAGACGGAAGGCCAACCGGAGTATAACATACTGCCAGTTAGTACACAATGTGGACAGGGAAATGTTTCATTCCAAAGAGAAAATTAGGGTTAAGACCCAAGTTAGGGTTAGCAGTCAGGAGACATGGCTTTCCAGAATGGAAACAGGGTGTTGCTGAAGCCAAGCATGGTGAAACAGACTGAGAGGGCAAAAGGAATTGTGTGCCTACTGTCTTTTAGTAGAACATGAGGATGGGGGGTTGTTACATTTGCACAAGAAAATCAGGTTAAGTCTCAAGTTAGGGTTAGGTTTGGGGAGATGTTGCTTCCCAGGTTGGAAACGGGTCCTTGGTGAAGCTTAACTTGCTGAATCAGACTGAGTGGGCCATCAAGATGGCTTCCATACTGACATTTGGTACACTCTGTGGACGGCAGTAAGTTTCAGTCCAAAAACGAAAATTAGGGTTAAGACCCAAGTTAGGGTTATCGGTCAGGAGTCATGGCTTCCCAGAATGGAAACAGGGTGTTGCTGAAGCCAAGCATGGTGAAACAGACTGAGAGGGCCAACGGAATTGTGTGTCGACTGTCTTTTAGTACAACATGAGGATGGGGGTTTGTTACATTTCAACAAGAAAATCAGGTTAAGTCTCAAGGTTGGGTTGGATTGGGGAGATGTGGCTTCCCAGGTTGGAAATGGGTCCTTGGTGAAGCTCAACTTGCTGAATCAGACTGAGTGGGGCATCAAGATGGCTTCCATTCTGACATTTGGTGCACTCTGTGGACGGCAGTATGTTTCAGTCCAAAAAGGAAATGAGGGTTGAGACTCAAATTAGGGTTAGGGTTGGGGAGACTTGTCTTCCCAGGATGTAACCAGGGTTTTGGCGAAGTCTAGATTGGTAAAACAGACGGAGTAGGCCAACCGGAGTATAACATACTGCCAGTTAGTACACAATGTGGAGAGGGAAATGTTTCATTCCAAAGAGAAAATTAGGGTTAAGACCCAAGTTAGGGTTAGCAGTCAGGAGACATGGCTTTCCAGAATGGAAACAGGGTGTTGCTGAAGCCAAGCATGGTGAAACAGACTGAGAGGGCAAAAGGAATTGTGTGCCTACTGTCTTTTAGTAGAACATGAGGATGGGGGGTTGTTACATTTGCACAAGAAAATCAGGTTAAGTCTCAAGTTAGGGTTAGGGTTGGGGAGATGTGGCTTCCCAGGTTGGAAACGGGTCCTTGTTGAAGCCTAGCTTGCTGAATCAGACTGAGTGGGACATCAAGATGTCTTCCATACTTACATTTGGTACACTCTGTGGACGGCAGTATGTTTCAGTCCAAAAAGGAAATGAGGGTTGAGACTCAAATTAGGGTTAGGGCTGGGGAGACTTGGCTTCCCAGGATGTAACCAGGGTTTTGGCGAAGCCTAGATTGGTAAAACAGACTGAGTAGGCCATCCGGAGTATAACATACTGCCAGTTAGTACACCATGTGGACAGGGAAATGTTTCAGTCCAAAGAGAAAATTAGGGTTCAGACCCAAGTTAGGGTTAGCTGTCAGGAGACATGGCTTCCCAGAATGGAAACAGGGTGTTGCTGAAGCCAAGCATGGTGAAACAGACTGAGAGGGCCAAAGGAATTGTGTGCCTACTGTCTTTTAGTAGAACATGAGGATGGGAGGTTGTTACATTTGCACAAGAATATCAGGTTAAGTCTCAAGTTAGGGTTAGGGTTGGGGAGATGTGGCTTCCCAGGTTGGAAACGGGTCCTTGGTGAAGCTTAACTTCCTGTATCAGACTGAGTGGGCCATCAAGATGTCTTCCATACTTACATTTGGCACACTCTGTGGACCGCAGTATGTTTCAGTCCAAAAAGGAAATAGGGTTGAGACTCAAATTAGGGTTAGGGTTGGGGAGACTTGGCTTCCCAGGATGTAACCAGGGTTTTGGTGAAGCCTAGATTGGTAAAACAGACTGAGTAGGCATTCAGGAGTATAACATACTGCCAGTTAGTACACCATGTGGACAGGGAAATGTTTCAGTCCAAAGACAAAAGTAGGGTTAAGACCCAAGTTAGGGTTAGCTGTCAGGAGACATGGCTTCCCGGAATGGAAACAGGGTGTTGCTGAAGCCAAGCATGGTGAAACAGACTGAGAGGGCCAACGGAATTGTGTGCCTACTGTCTTTTAGTACAACATGAGGATGGGGGTTTGTTACATTTCAACAAGAAAATCAGGTTAAGTCTCAAGTTAGGGTTGGGTTGGGGAGATGTGGCTTCCCAGGTTGGAAACGGGTCCTTGGTGAAGCTTAACTTGCTGAATCAGACTGAGTGGGACATCAAGATGTCTTCCATACTGACATTTGGTACACTCTGTGGACCACAGTATGTTTCAGTCGCAAAAGGAAATGAGGCCTGAGACTCAAAGTAGGGTTAGGGTTGGGGAGACTTGGCTTCCCAGGATGTAACCAGGGTTTTGGTGAAGCCTAGATTGGTAAAACAGACTGAGTAGGCATTCAGGAGTATAACATACTGCCAGTTAGTACACCATGTGGACAGGGAAATGTTTCATTCCAAAGAGAAAATTAGGGTTAAGACCCAAGTGAGGGTTATCGGTCAGGAGACATGGCTTCCCAGAATGGAAACAGGGTGTTGCTGAAGCCAAACATGGTGAAACAGACTGAGAGGGCCAAAGGAATTGTGTGCCTACTGTCTTTTAGTAGAACATGAGGATGGGGGGTTGTTACAGTTCAACAAGAAAATCAGGTTAAGTCTCAAGTTAGGGTTAGGGTTGGGGAGATGTGGCTTCCCAGGTTGGAAACGGGTCCTTGGTGAAGCTTAACTTGCTGAATCAGACTGAGTGGGGCATCAAGATGGCTTCCATACTGACATTTGGTCCCCTATGTGGACGGCAGTATGTTTCAGTCCAAAAACGAAAATTAGGGTTAAGACCCAAGTTAGGGTTATCGGTCAGGAGTCATGGCTTCCCAGAATGGAAACAGGGTGTTGCTGAAGCCAAGCATGGTGAAACAGACTGAGAGGGCCAACGGAATTGTGTGTCGACTGTCTTTTAGTACAACATGAGGATGGGGGTTTGTTACATTTCAACAAGAAAATCAGGTTAAGTCTCAAGGTTGGGTTGGATTGGGGAGATGTGGCTTCCCAGGTTGGAAATGGGTCCTTGGTGAAGCTCACCTTGCTGAATCAGACTGAGTGGGGCATCAAGATGGCTTCCATACTGACATTTGGTGCACTCTGTGGACGGCAGTATGTTTCAGTCCAAAAAGGAAATGAGGGTTGAGACTCAAATTAGGGTTAGGGTTGGGGAGACTTGTCTTCCCAGGATGTAACCAGGGTTTTGGCGAAGTCTAGATTGGTAAAACAGACGGAGTAGGCCAACCGGAGTATAACATACTGCCAGTTAGTACACAATGTGGAGAGGGAAATGTTTCATTCCAAAGAGAAAATTAGGGTTAAGACCCAAGTTAGGGTTAGCAGTCAGGAGACATGGCTTTCCAGAATGGAAACAGGGTGTTGCTGAAGCCAAGCATGGTGAAACAGACTGAGAGGGCAAAAGGAATTGTGTGCCTACTGTCTTTTAGTAGAACATGAGGATGGGGGGTTGTTACATTTGCACAAGAAAATCAGGTTAAGTCTCAAGTTAGGGTTAGGGTTGGGGAGATGTGGCTTCCCAGGTTGGAAACGGGTCCTTGTTGAAGCCTAGCTTGCTGAATCAGACTGAGTGGGACATCAAGATGTCTTCCATACTTACATTTGGTACACTCTGTGGACGGCAGTATGTTTCAGTCCAAAAAGGAAATGAGGGTTGAGACTCAAATTAGGGTTAGGGCTGGGGAGACTTGGCTTCCCAGGATGTAACCAGGGTTTTGGCGAAGCCTAGATTGGTAAAACAGACTGAGTAGGCCATCCGGAGTATAACATACTGCCAGTTAGTACACCATGTGGACAGGGAAATGTTTCAGTCCAAAGAGAAAATTAGGGTGAAGACCCAAGTTAGGGTTAGCTGTCAGGAGACATGGCTTCCCAGAATGGAAACAGGGTGTTGCTGAAGCCAAGCATGGTGAAACAGACTGAGAGGGCCAAAGGAATTGTGTGCCTACTGTCTTTTAGTAGAACATGAGGATGGGAGGTTGTTACATTTGCACAAGAATATCAGGTTAAGTCTCAAGTTAGGGTTAGGGTTGGGGAGATGTGGCTTCCCAGGTTGGAAACGGGTCCTTGGTGAAGCTTAACTTCCTGTATCAGACTGAGTGGGCCATCAAGATGTCTTCCATACTTACATTTGGCACACTCTGTGGACCGCAGTATGTTTCAGTCCAAAAAGGAAATAGGGTTGAGACTCAAATTAGGGTTAGGGTTGGGGAGACTTGGCTTCCCAGGATGTAACCAGGGTTTTGGTGAAGCCTAGATTGGTAAAACAGACTGAGTAGGCATTCAGGAGTATAACATACTGCCAGTTAGTACACCATGTGGACAGGGAAATGTTTCAGTCCAAAGACAAAATTAGGGTTAAGACCCAAGTTAGGGTTAGCTGTCAGGAGACATGGCTTCCCGGAATGGAAACAGGGTGTTGCTGAAGCCAAGCATGGTGAAACAGACTGAGAGGGCCAACGGAATTGTGTGCCTACTGTCTTTTAGTACAACATGAGGATGGGGGTTTGTTACATTTCAACAAGAAAATCAGGTTAAGTCTCAAGTTAGGGTTGGGTTGGGGAGATGTGGCTTCCCAGGTTGGAAACGGGTCCTTGGTGAAGCTTAACTTGCTGAATCAGACTGAGTGGGGTATCAAGGTGTCTTCCATACTTACATTTGGTACACTCTGTGGACCACAGTATGTTTCAGTCGCAAAAGGAAATGAGGCCTGAGACTCAAAGTAGGGTTAGGGTTGGGGAGACTTGGCTTCCCAGGATGTAACCAGGGTTTTGGCGAAGCCTAGATTGGTAAAACAGACTGAGTAGGCCTTCCGGAGTATAACATACTGCCAGTTAGTACACCATGTGGACAGGGAAATGTTTCAGTCCATAGAAAAAATTAGGGTTAATAAAAATTTAGGGTTATCGGTCAGGAGACATGCCTTCCCAGAATGGAAACAGGGTGTTGCTGAAGCCAAGCATGGTGAAACAGACTGAGAGGGCAAACGGAATTGTGTGCCTACTGTCTTTTAGTACAACATGAGGATGGGGGGTTGTTACATTTGCACAAGAAAATCAGGTTAAGTCTCAAGTTAGGGTTAGGGTTGGGGAGATGTGGCTTCCCAGGTTGGAAATGGGTCCTTGGTGAAGCTCAACTTGCTGAATCAGACTGAGTGGGGCATCAAGATGGCTTCCATACTGACATTTGGTGCACTCTGTGGACGGCAGTATGTTTCAGTCCAAAAAGGAAATGAGGGTTGAGACTCAAATTAGGGTTAGGGTTGGGGAGACTTGGCTTCCCAGGATGTAACCAGGGTTTTGGCGAAGTCTAGATTGGTAAAACAGACGGAAGGCCAACCGGAGTATAACATACTGCCAGTTAGTACACAATGTGGACAGGGAAATGTTTTATTCCAAAGAGAAAATTAGGGTTAAGACCCAAGTTAGGGTTAGCAGTCAGGAGACATGGCTTTCCAGAATGGAAACAGGGTGTTGCTGAAGCCAAGCAAAGTGAAACAGACTGAGAGGGCAAAAGGAATTGTGTGCCTACTGTCTTTTAGTAGAACATGAGGATGGGGGGTTGTTACATTTGCACAAGAAAATCAGGTTAAGTCTCAAGTTAGGGTTAGGTTTGGGGAGATGTGGCTTCCCAGGTTGGAAACGGGTCCTTGGTGAAGCTTAACTTGCTGAATCAGACTGAGTGGGCCATCAAGATGGCTTCCATACTGACATTTGGTACACTCTGTGGACGGCAGTAAGTTTCAGTCCAAAAACGAAAATTAGGGTTAAGACCCAAGTTAGGGTTATCGGTCAGGAGTCATGGCTTCCCAGAATGGAAACAGGGTGTTGCTGAAGCCAAGCATGGTGAAACAGACTGAGAGGGCCAACGGAATTGTGTGCCGACTGTCTCTTAGTACAACATGAGGATGGGGGTTTGTTACATTTCAACAAGAAAATCAGGTTAAGTCTCAAGGTTGGGTTGGGTTGGGGAGATGTGGCTTCCCTGGTTGGAATCGGGTCCTTGGTGAAGCCCAGCTTGCTGAATCAGACTGAGTGGGACATCAAGATGTCTTCCATACTGACATTTGGTACACTCTGTGGACGGAGGTCTGTTTCAGTCCCAAAACGAAATGAGGCCTGAGACTCAAATTAGGGTTAGGGTTGGGGAGACTTGGCTTCCCAGGATATAACCAGGGTTTTGTCGAAGCCTAGATTGGTAAAACAGACTGAGTAGGCCATCCGGAGTATAACATACTGCCAGTTAGTACACCATGTGGACAGGGAAATGTTTCATTCCAAAGAGAAAATTAGGGTTAAGACCCAAGTTAGGGTTAGCTGTCAGGAGACATGGCTTCCCAGAATGGAAACAGGGTGTTGCTGAAGCCAAGCATGGTGAAACAGACTGAGAGGGCCAAAGGAATTGTGTGCCTACTGTCTTTTAGTACAACATGAGGATGGGGGGTTGTTACAGTTCAACAAGAAAATCAGGTTAAGTCTCAAGTTCGGGTTAGGGTTGGGGAGATGTGGCTTCCCAGGTTGGAAACGGGTCCTTGGTGAAGCTTAACTTGCTGAATCAGACTGAGTGGGGCATCAAGATGGCTTCCATACTGACATTTGGTACACTCTGTGGACGGCAGTATGTTTCAGTCCAAAAACGAAAATTAGGGTTAAGACCCAAGTTAGGGTTATCGGTCAGGAGTCATGGCTTCCCAGAATGGAAACAGGGTGTTGCTGAAGCCAAGCATGGTGAAACAGACTGAGAGGGCCAACGGAATTGTGTGTCGACTGTCTTTTAGTACAACATGAGGATGGGGGTTTGTTACATTTCAACAAGAAAATCAGGTTAAGTCTCAAGGTTGGGTTGGATTGGGGAGATGTGGCTTCCCAGGTTGGAAATGGGTCCTTGGTGAAGCTCAACTTGCTGAATCAGACTGAGTGGGGCATCAAGATGGCTTCCATTCTGACATTTGGTGCACTCTGTGGACGGCAGTATGTTTCAGTCCAAAAAGGAAATGAGGGTTGAGACTCAAATTAGGGTTAGGGTTGGGGAGACTTGTCTTCCCAGGATGTAACCAGGGTTTTGGCGAAGTCTAGATTGGTAAAACAGACGGAGTAGGCCAACCGGAGTATAACATACTGCCAGTTAGTACACAATGTGGAGAGGGAAATGTTTCATTCCAAAGAGAAAATTAGGGTTAAGACCCAAGTTAGGGTTAGCAGTCAGGAGACATGGCTTTCCAGAATGGAAACAGGGTGTTGCTGAAGCCAAGCATGGTGAAACAGACTGAGAGGGCAAAAGGAATTGTGTGCCTACTGTCTTTTAGTAGAACATGAGGATGGGGGGTTGTTACATTTGCACAAGAAAATCAGGTTAAGTCTCAAGTTAGGGTTAGGGTTGGGGAGATGTGGCTTCCCAGGTTGGAAACGGGTCCTTGTTGAAGCCTAGCTTGCTGAATCAGACTGAGTGGGACATCAAGATGTCTTCCATACTTACATTTGGTACACTCTGTGGACGGCAGTATGTTTCAGTCCAAAAAGGAAATGAGGGTTGAGACTCAAATTAGGGTTAGGGCTGGGGAGACTTGGCTTCCCAGGATGTAACCAGGGTTTTGGCGAAGCCTAGATTGGTAAAACAGACTGAGTAGGCCATCCGGAGTATAACATACTGCCAGTTAGTACACCATGTGGACAGGGAAATGTTTCAGTCCAAAGAGAAAATTAGGGTTCAGACCCAAGTTAGGGTTAGCTGTCAGGAGACATGGCTTCCCAGAATGGAAACAGGGTGTTGCTGAAGCCAAGCATGGTGAAACAGACTGAGAGGGCCAAAGGAATTGTGTGCCTACTGTCTTTTAGTAGAACATGAGGATGGGAGGTTGTTACATTTGCACAAGAATATCAGGTTAAGTCTCAAGTTAGGGTTAGGGTTGGGGAGATGTGGCTTCCCAGGTTGGAAACGGGTCCTTGGTGAAGCTTAACTTCCTGTATCAGACTGAGTGGGCCATCAAGATGTCTTCCATACTTACATTTGGCACACTCTGTGGACCGCAGTATGTTTCAGTCCAAAAAGGAAATAGGGTTGAGACTCAAATTAGGGTTAGGGTTGGGGAGACTTGGCTTCCCAGGATGTAACCAGGGTTTTGGTGAAGCCTAGATTGGTAAAACAGACTGAGTAGGCATTCAGGAGTATAACATACTGCCAGTTAGTACACCATGTGGACAGGGAAATGTTTCAGTCCAAAGACAAAATTAGGGTTAAGACCCAAGTTAGGGTTAGCTGTCAGGAGACATGGCTTCCCGGAATGGAAACAGGGTGTTGCTGAAGCCAAGCATGGTGAAACAGACTGAGAGGGCCAACGGAATTGTGTGCCTACTGTCTTTTAGTACAACATGAGGATGGGGGTTTGTTACATTTCAACAAGAAAATCAGGTTAAGTCTCAAGTTAGGGTTGGGTTGGGGAGATGTGGCTTCCCAGGTTGGAAACGGGTCCTTGGTGAAGCTTAACTTGCTGAATCAGACTGAGTGGGGTATCAAGGTGTCTTCCATACTTACATTTGGTACACTCGGTGGACCGCAGTATGTTTCAGTCGCAAAAGGAAATGAGGCCTGAGACTCAAAGTAGGGTTAGGGTTGGGGAGACTTGGCTTCCCAGGATGTAACCAGGGTTTTGGCAAAGCCTAGATTGGTAAAACAGACTGAGTAGGCCTTCCGGAGTATAACATACTGCCAGTTAGTACACCATGTGGACAGGGAAATGTTTCAGTCCATAGAAAAAATTAGGGTTAATAAAAATTTAGGGTTATCGGTCAGGAGACATGGCTTCCCAGAATGGAAACAGGGTGTTGCTGAAGCCAAGCATGGTGAAACAGACTGAGAGGGCAAACGGAATTGTGTGCCTACTGTCTTTTAGTACAACATGAGGATGGGAGGTTGTTACATTTGCACAAGAAAATCAGGTTAAGTCTCAAGTTAGGGTTAGGGTTGGGGAGATGTGGCTTCCCAGGTTGGAAATGGGTCCTTGGTGAAGCTCAACTTGCTGAATCAGACTGAGTGGGGCATCAAGATGGCTTCCATACTGACATTTGGTGCACTCTGTGGACGGCAGTATGTTTCAGTCCAAAAAGGAAATGAGGGTTGAGACTCAAATTAGGGTTAGGGTTGGGGAGACTTGGCTTCCCAGGATGTAACCAGGGTTTTGGCGAAGTCTAGATTGGTAAAACAGACGGAAGGCCAACCGGAGTATAACATACTGCCAGTTAGTACACAATGTGGACAGGGAAATGTTTCATTCCAAAGAGAAAATTAGGGTTAAGACCCAAGTTAGGGTTAGCAGTCAGGAGACATGGCTTTCCAGAATGGAAACAGGGTGTTGCTGAAGCCAAGCATGGTGAAACAGACTGAGAGGGCAAAAGGAATTGTGTGCCTACTGTCTTTTAGTAGAACATGAGGATGGGGGGTTGTTACATTTGCACAAGAAAATCAGGTTAAGTCTCAAGTTAGGGTTAGGTTTGGGGAGATGTTGCTTCCCAGGTTGGAAACGGGTCCTTGGTGAAGCTTAACTTGCTGAATCAGACTGAGTGGGCCATCAAGATGGCTTCCATACTGACATTTGGTACACTCTGTGGACGGCAGTAAGTTTCAGTCCAAAAACGAAAATTAGGGTTAAGACCCAAGTTAGGGTTATCGGTCAGGAGTCATGGCTTCCCAGAATGGAAACAGGGTGTTGCTGAAGCCAAGCATGGTGAAACAGACTGAGAGGGCCAACGGAATTGTGTGTCGACTGTCTTTTAGTACAACATGAGGATGGGGGTTTGTTACATTTCAACAAGAAAATCAGGTTAAGTCTCAAGGTTGGGTTGGATTGGGGAGATGTGGCTTCCCAGGTTGGAAATGGGTCCTTGGTGAAGCCCAGCTTGCTGAATCAGACTGAGTGGGACATCAAGATGTCTTCCATACTGACATTTGGTACACTCTGTGGACGGAGGTCTGTTTCAGTCCCAAAACGAAATGAGGCCTGAGACTCAAATTAGGGTTAGGGTTGGGGAGACTTGGCTTCCCAGGATATAACCAGGGTTTTGTCGAAGCCTAGATTGGTAAAACAGACTGAGTAGGCCATCCGGAGTATAACATACTGCCAGTTAGTACACCATGTGGACAGGGAAATGTTTCATTCCAAAGAGAAAATTAGGGTTAAGACCCAAGTTAGGGTTAGCTGTCAGGAGACATGGCTTCCCAGAATGGAAACAGGGTGTTGCTGAAGCCAAGCATGGTGAAACAGACTGAGAGGGCCAAAGGAATTGTGTGCCTACTGTCTTTTAGTACAACATGAGGATGGGGGGTTGTTACAGTTCAACAAGAAAATCAGGTTAAGTCTCAAGTTCGGGTTAGGGTTGGGGAGATGTGGCTTCCCAGGTTGGAAACGGGTCCTTGGTGAAGCTTAACTTGCTGAATCAGACTGAGTGGGGCATCAAGATGGCTTCCATACTGACATTTGGTACACTCTGTGGACGGCAGTATGTTTCAGTCCAAAAACGAAAATTAGGGTTAAGACCCAAGTTAGGGTTATCGGTCAGGAGTCATGGCTTCCCAGAATGGAAACAGGGTGTTGCTGAAGCCAAGCATGGTGAAACAGACTGAGAGGGCCAACGGAATTGTGTGTCGACTGTCTTTTAGTACAACATGAGGATGGGGGTTTGTTACATTTCAACAAGAAAATCAGGTTAAGTCTCAAGGTTGGGTTGGATTGGGGAGATGTGGCTTCCCAGGTTGGAAATGGGTCCTTGGTGAAGCTCAACTTGCTGAATCAGACTGAGTGGGGCATCAAGATGGCTTCCATACTGACATTTGGTGCACTCTGTGGACGGCAGTATGTTTCAGTCCAAAAAGGAAATGAGGGTTGAGACTCAAATTAGGGTTAGGGTTGGGGAGACTTGGCTTCCCAGGATGTAACCAGGGTTTTGGCGAAGTCTAGATTGGTAAAACAGACGGAGTAGGCCAACCGGAGTATAACATACTGCCAGTTAGTACACCATGTGGACAGGGAAATGTTTCAGTCCAAAGAGAAAATTAGGGTTAAGACCCAAGTTAGGGTTAGCTGTCAGGAGACATGGCTTTCCAGAATGGAAACAGGGTGTTGCTGAAGCCAAGCATGGTGAAACAGACTGAGAGGGCAAAAGGAATTGTGTGCCTACTGTCTTTTAGTAGAACATGAGGATGGGGGGTTGTTACATTTGCACAAGAAAATCAGGTTAAGTCTCAAGCTTGGTTTGGGTTGGGGAGATGTGGCTTCCCTGGTTGGAATCGGGTCCTTGGTGAAGCCTAACTTGCTGAATCAGACTGAGTGGGGCATCAAGATGTCTTCCATACTGACATTTGGTCCCCTATGTGGACGGCAGTATGTTTCAGTCCAAAAACGAAATGCGGGTTGATACTCAAATTAGGGTTAGGGTTGGGGAGACTTGGCTTCCCAGGATGTAACCAGGGTTTTGGCGAAGCCTAGATTGGTAAAACAGACTTAGTAGGCCATCCGGAGTATAACATACTGCCAGTTAGTACACCATGTGGACAGGGAAATGTTTCAGTCCAAAGAGAAAATTAGGGTTAAGACCCAAGTTAGGGTTAGCTGTCAGGAGACATGGCTTTCCAGAATGGAAACAGGGTGTTGCTGAAGCCAAGCATGGTGAAACAGACTGAGAGGGCAAAAGGAATTGTGTGCCTACTGTCTTTTAGTAGAACATGAGGATGGGGGGTTGTTACATTTGCACAAGAAAATCAGGTTAAGTCTCAAGCTTGGTTTGGGTTGGGGAGATGTGGCTTCCCTGGTTGGAATCGGGTCCTTGGTGAAGCCTAACTTGCTGAATCAGACTGAGTGGGGCATCAAGATGTCTTCCATACTGACATTTGGTCCCCTATGTGGACGGCAGTATGTTTCAGTCCAAAAACGAAATGCGGGTTGATACTCAAATTAGGGTTAGGGTTGGGGAGACTTGGCTTCCCAGGATGTAACCAGGGTTTTGGCGAAGCCTAGATTGGTAAAACAGACTTAGTAGGCCATCCGGAGTATAACATACTGCCAGTTAGTACACCATGTGGACAGGGAAATGTTTCAGTCCAAAGAGAAAATTAGGGTTAAGACCCAAGTTAGGGTTAGCTGTCAGGAGACATGGCTTCCCAGAATGGAAACAGGGTGTTGCTGAAGCCAAGCATGGTGAAACAGACTAAGAGGGCCAAAGGAATTGTGTGCCTACTGTCTTTTAGTACAATAAGAGGATGTGGGTTGTTACATTTCAACAAGAAAATCAGGTTAAGTCTCAAGTTTGGGTTGGGTTGGGGAGATGTGGCTTCCCTGGTTGGAATCGGGTCCTTGGTGAAGCCCAGCTTGCTGAATCAGACTGAGTGGGACATCAAGATGTCTTCCATACTGGCATTTGGTACACTCTGTGGACGGAGGTATGTTTCAGTCGCAAAAGGAAATGAGGCCTGAGACTCAAAGTAGGGTTAGGGTTGGGGAGACTTGGCTTCCCAGGATGTAACCAGGGTTTTGGTGAAGCCTAGATTGGTAAAACAGACTGAGTAGGCATTCAGGAGTATAACATACTGCCAGTTAGTACACCATGTGGACAGGGAAATGTTTCATTCCAAAGAGAAAATTAGGGTTAAGACCCAAGTGAGGGTTATCGGTCAGGAGACATGGCTTCCCAGAATGGAAACAGGGTGTTGCTGAAGCCAAACATGGTGAAACAGACTGAGAGGGCCAAAGGAATTCTGTGCCTACTGTCTTTTAGTAGAACATGAGGATGGGGGGTTGTTACAGTTCAACAAGAAAATCAGGTTAAGTCTCAAGTTAGGGTTAGGGTTGGGGAGATGTGGCTTCCCAGGTTGGAAACGGGTCCTTGGTGAAGCTTAACTTGCTGAATCAGACTGAGTGGGGCATCAAGATGGCTTCCATACTGACATTTGGTCCCCTATGTGGACGGCAGTATGTTTCAGTCCAAAAACGAAAATTAGGGTTAAGACCCAAGTTAGGGTTATCGGTCAGGAGTCATGGCTTCCCAGAATGGAAACAGGGTGTTGCTGAAGCCAAGCATGGTGAAACAGACTGAGAGGGCCAACGGAATTGTGTGTCGACTGTCTTTTAGTACAACATGAGGATGGGGGTTTGTTACATTTCAACAAGAAAATCAGGTTAAGTCTCAAGGTTGGGTTGGATTGGGGAGATGTGGCTTCCCAGGTTGGAAATGGGTCCTTGGTGAAGCTCAACTTGCTGAATCAGACTGAGTGGGGCATCAAGATGGCTTCCATACTGACATTTGGTGCACTCTGTGGACGGCAGTATGTTTCAGTCCAAAAAGGAAATGAGGGTTGAGACTCAAATTAGGGTTAGGGTTGGGGAGACTTGTCTTCCCAGGATGTAACCAGGGTTTTGGCGAAGTCTAGATTGGTAAAACAGACGGAGTAGGCCAACCGGAGTATAACATACTGCCAGTTAGTACACAATGTGGAGAGGGAAATGTTTCATTCCAAAGAGAAAATTAGGGTTAAGACCCAAGTTAGGGTTAGCAGTCAGGAGACATGGCTTTCCAGAATGGAAACAGGGTGTTGCTGAAGCCAAGCATGGTGAAACAGACTGAGAGGGCAAAAGGAATTGTGTGCCTACTGTCTTTTAGTAGAACATGAGGATGGGGGGTTGTTACATTTGCACAAGAAAATCAGGTTAAGTCTCAAGTTAGGGTTAGGGTTGGGGAGACTTGGCTTCCCAGGATGTAACCAGGGTTTTGGTGAAGCCTAGATTGGTAAAACAGACTGAGTAGGCATTCAGGAGTATAACATACTGCCAGTTAGTACACCATGTGGACAGGGAAATGTTTCAGTCCAAAGACAAAATTAGGGTTAAGACCCAAGTTAGGGTTAGCTGTCAGGAGACATGGCTTCCCGGAATGGAAACAGGGTGTTGCTGAAGCCAAGCATGGTGAAACAGACTGAGAGGGCCAACGGAATTGTGTGCCTACTGTCTTTTAGTACAACATGAGGATGGGGGTTTGTTACATTTCAACAAGAAAATCAGGTTAAGTCTCAAGTTAGGGTTGGGTTGGGGAGATGTGGCTTCCCAGGTTGGAAACGGGTCCTTGGTGAAGCTTAACTTGCTGAATCAGACTGAGTGGGGTATCAAGGTGTCTTCCATACTTACATTTGGTACACTCTGTGGACCGCAGTATGTTTCAGTCGCAAAAGGAAATGAGGCCTGAGACTCAAAGTAGGGTTAGGGTTGGGGAGACTTGGCTTCCCAGGATGTAACCAGGGTTTTGGCGAAGCCTAGATTGGTAAAACAGACTGAGTAGGCCTTCCGGAGTATAACATACTGCCAGTTAGTACACCATGTGGACAGGGAAATGTTTCAGTCCATAGAAAAAATTAGGGTTAATAAAAATTTAGGGTTATCGGTCAGGAGACATGGCTTCCCAGAATGGAAACAGGGTGTTGCTGAAGCCAAGCATGGTGAAACAGACTGAGAGGGCAAACGGAATTGTGTGCCTACTGTCTTTTAGTACAACATGAGGATGGGAGGTTGTTACATTTGCACAAGAAAATCAGGTTAAGTCTCAAGTTAGGGTTAGGGTTGGGGAGATGTGGCTTCCCAGGTTGGAAATGGGTCCTTGGTGAAGCTCAACTTGCTGAATCAGACTGAGTGGGGCATCAAGATGGCTTCCATACTGACATTTGGTGCACTCTGTGGACGGCAGTATGTTTCAGTCCAAAAAGGAAATGAGGGTTGAGACTCAAATTAGGGTTAGGGTTGGGGAGACTTGTCTTCCCAGGATGTAACCAGGGTTTTGGCGAAGTCTAGATTGGTAAAACAGACGGAAGGCCAACCGGAGTATAACATACTGCCAGTTAGTACACAATGTGGACAGGGAAATGTTTCATTCCAAAGAGAAAATTAGGGTTAAGACCCAAGTTAGGGTTAGCAGTCAGGAGACATGGCTTTCCAGAATGGAAACAGGGTGTTGCTGAAGCCAAGCATGGTGAAACAGACTGAGAGGGCAAAAGGAATTGTGTGCCTACTGTCTTTTAGTAGAACATGAGGATGGGGGGTTGTTACATTTGCACAAGAAAATCAGGTTAAGTCTCAAGTTAGGGTTAGGTTTGGGGAGATGTTGCTTCCCAGGTTGGAAACGGGTCCTTGGTGAAGCTTAACTTGCTGAATCAGACTGAGTGGGCCATCAAGATGGCTTCCATACTGACATTTGGTACACTCTGTGGACGGCAGTAAGTTTCAGTCCAAAAACGAAAATTAGGGTTAAGACCCAAGTTAGGGTTATCGGTCAGGAGTCATGGCTTCCCAGAATGGAAACAGGGTGTTGCTGAAGCCAAGCATGGTGAAACAGACTGAGAGGGCCAACGGAATTGTGTGTCGACTGTCTTTTAGTACAACATGAGGATGGGGGTTTGTTACATTTCAACAAGAAAATCAGGTTAAGTCTCAAGGTTGGGTTGGATTGGGGAGATGTGGCTTCCCAGGTTGGAAATGGGTCCTTGGTGAAGCTCAACTTGCTGAATCAGACTGAGTGGGGCATCAAGATGGCTTCCATTCTGACATTTGGTGCACTCTGTGGACGGCAGTATGTTTCAGTCCAAAAAGGAAATGAGGGTTGAGACTCAAATTAGGGTTAGGGTTGGGGAGACTTGTCTTCCCAGGATGTAACCAGGGTTTTGGCGAAGTCTAGATTGGTAAAACAGACGGAGTAGGCCAACCGGAGTATAACATACTGCCAGTTAGTACACAATGTGGAGAGGGAAATGTTTCATTCCAAAGAGAAAATTAGGGTTAAGACCCAAGTTAGGGTTAGCAGTCAGGAGACATGGCTTTCCAGAATGGAAACAGGGTGTTGCTGAAGCCAAGCATGGTGAAACAGACTGAGAGGGCAAAAGGAATTGTGTGCCTACTGTCTTTTAGTAGAACATGAGGATGGGGGGTTGTTACATTTGCACAAGAAAATCAGGTTAAGTCTCAAGTTAGGGTTAGGGTTGGGGAGACTTGGCTTCCCAGGATGTAACCAGGGTTTTGGTGAAGCCTAGATTGGTAAAACAGACTGAGTAGGCATTCAGGAGTATAACATACTGCCAGTTAGTACACCATGTGGACAGGGAAATGTTTCAGTCCAAAGACAAAATTAGGGTTAAGACCCAAGTTAGGGTTAGCTGTCAGGAGACATGGCTTCCCGGAATGGAAACAGGGTGTTGCTGAAGCCAAGCATGGTGAAACAGACTGAGAGGGCCAACGGAATTGTGTGCCTACTGTCTTTTAGTACAACATGAGGATGGGGGTTTGTTACATTTCAACAAGAAAATCAGGTTAAGTCTCAAGTTAGGGTTGGGTTGGGGAGATGTGGCTTCCCAGGTTGGAAACGGGTCCTTGGTGAAGCTTAACTTGCTGAATCAGACTGAGTGGGGTATCAAGGTGTCTTCCATACTTACATTTGGTACACTCTGTGGACCGCAGTATGTTTCAGTCGCAAAAGGAAATGAGGCCTGAGACTCAAAGTAGGGTTAGGGTTGGGGAGACTTGGCTTCCCAGGATGTAACCAGGGTTTTGGCGAAGCCTAGATTGGTAAAACAGACTGAGTAGGCCTTCCAGAGTATAACATACTGCCAGTTAGTACACCATGTGGACAGGGAAATGTTTCAGTCCATAGAAAAAATTAGGGTTAATAAAAATTTAGGGTTATCGGTCAGGAGACATGGCTTCCCAGAATGGAAACAGGGTGTTGCTGAAGCCAAGCATGGTGAAACAGACTGAGAGGGCAAACGGAATTGTGTGCCTACTGTCTTTTAGTACAACATGAGGATGGGAGGTTGTTACATTTGCACAAGAAAATCAGGTTAAGTCTCAAGTTAGGGTTAGGGTTGGGGAGATGTGGCTTCCCAGGTTGGAAATGGGTCCTTGGTGAAGCTCAACTTGCTGAATCAGACTGAGTGGGGCATCAAGATGGCTTCCATACTGACATTTGGTGCACTCTGTGGACGGCAGTATGTTTCAGTCCAAAAAGGAAATGAGGGTTGAGACTCAAATTAGGGTTAGGGTTGGGGAGACTTGTCTTCCCAGGATGTAACCAGGGTTTTGGCGAAGTCTAGATTGGTAAAACAGACGGAAGGCCAACCGGAGTATAACATACTGCCAGTTAGTACACAATGTGGACAGGGAAATGTTTCATTCCAAAGAGAAAATTAGGGTTAAGACCCAAGTTAGGGTTAGCAGTCAGGAGACATGGCTTTCCAGAATGGAAACAGGGTGTTGCTGAAGCCAAGCATGGTGAAACAGACTGAGAGGGCAAAAGGAATTGTGTGCCTACTGTCTTTTAGTAGAACATGAGGATGGGGGGTTGTTACATTTGCACAAGAAAATCAGGTTAAGTCTCAAGTTAGGGTTAGGTTTGGGGAGATGTTGCTTCCCAGGTTGGAAACGGGTCCTTGGTGAAGCTTAACTTGCTGAATCAGACTGAGTGGGCCATCAAGATGGCTTCCATACTGACATTTGGTACACTCTGTGGACGGCAGTAAGTTTCAGTCCAAAAACGAAAATTAGGGTTAAGACCCAAGTTAGGGTTATCGGTCAGGAGTCATGGCTTCCCAGAATGGAAACAGGGTGTTGCTGAAGCCAAGCATGGTGAAACAGACTGAGAGGGCCAACGGAATTGTGTGTCGACTGTCTTTTAGTACAACATGAGGATGGGGGTTTGTTACATTTCAACAAGAAAATCAGGTTAAGTCTCAAGGTTGGGTTGGATTGGGGAGATGTGGCTTCCCAGGTTGGAAATGGGTCCTTGGTGAAGCTCAACTTGCTGAATCAGACTGAGTGGGGCATCAAGATGGCTTCCATACTGACATTTGGTGCACTCTGTGGACGGCAGTATGTTTCAGTCCAAAAAGGAAATGAGGGTTGAGACTCAAATTAGGGTTAGGGTTGGGGAGACTTGTCTTCCCAGGATGTAACCAGGGTTTTGGCGAAGTCTAGATTGGTAAAACAGACGGAGTAGGCCAACCGGAGTATAACATACTGCCAGTTAGTACACAATGTGGAGAGGGAAATGTTTCATTCCAAAGAGAAAATTAGGGTTAAGACCCAAGTTAGGGTTAGCAGTCAGGAGACATGGCTTTCCAGAATGGAAACAGGGTGTTGCTGAAGCCAAGCATGGTGAAACAGACTGAGAGGGCAAAAGGAATTGTGTGCCTACTGTCTTTTAGTAGAACATGAGGATGGGGGGTTGTTACATTTGCACAAGAAAATCAGGTTAAGTCTCAAGTTAGGGTTAGGTTTGGGGAGATGTTGCTTCCCAGGTTGGAAACGGGTCCTTGGTGAAGCTTAACTTGCTGAATCAGACTGAGTGGGCCATCAAGATGGCTTCCATACTGACATTTGGTACACTCTGTGGACGGCAGTAAGTTTCAGTCCAAAAACGAAAATTAGGGTTAAGACCCAAGTTAGGGTTATCGGTCAGGAGTCATGGCTTCCCAGAATGGAAACAGGGTGTTGCTGAAGCCAAGCATGGTGAAACAGACTGAGAGGGCCAACGGAATTGTGTGTCGACTGTCTTTTAGTACAACATGAGGATGGGGGTTTGTTACATTTCAACAAGAAAATCAGGTTAAGTCTCAAGGTTGGGTTGGATTGGGGAGATGTGGCTTCCCAGGTTGGAAATGGGTCCTTGGTGAAGCTCAACTTGCTGAATCAGACTGAGTGGGGCATCAAGATGGCTTCCATACTGACATTTGGTGCACTCTGTGGACGGCAGTATGTTTCAGTCCAAAAAGGAAATGAGGGTTGAGACTCAAATTAGGGTTAGGGTTGGGGAGACTTGTCTTCCCAGGATGTAACCAGGGTTTTGGCGAAGTCTAGATTGGTAAAACAGACGGAGTAGGCCAACCGGAGTATAACATACTGCCAGTTAGTACACAATGTGGACAGGGAAATGTTTCATTCCAAAGAGAAAATTAGGGTTAAGACCCAAGTTAGGGTTAGCAGTCAGGAGACATGGCTTTCCAGAATGGAAACAGGGTGTTGCTGAAGCCAAGCATGGTGAAACAGACTGAGAGGGCAAAAGGAATTGTGTGCCTACTGTCTTTTAGTAGAACATGAGGATGGGGGGTTGTTACATTTGCACAAGAAAATCAGGTTAAGTCTCAAGTTAGGGTTGGGTTGGGGAGATGTGGCTTCCCAGGTTGGAAACGGGTCCTTGGTGAAGCTTAACTTGCTGAATCAGACTGAGTGGGGTATCAAGGTGTCTTCCATACTTACATTTGGTACACTCTGTGGACCACAGTATGTTTCAGTCGCAAAAGGAAATGAGGCCTGAGACTCAAAGTAGGGTTAGGGTTGGGGAGACTTGGCTTCCCAGGATGTAACCAGGGTTTTGGCGAAGCCTAGATTGGTAAAACAGACTGAGTAGGCCTTCCGGAGTATAACATACTGCCAGTTAGTACACCATGTGGACAGGGAAATGTTTCAGTCCATAGAAAAAATTAGGGTTAATAAAAATTTAGGGTTATCGGTCAGGAGACATGGCTTCCCAGAATGGAAACAGGGTGTTGCTGAAGCCAAGCATGGTGAAACAGACTGAGAGGGCAAACGGAATTGTGTGCCTACTGTCTTTTAGTACAACATGAGGATGGGGGGTTGTTACATTTGCACAAGAAAATCAGGTTAAGTCTCAAGTTAGGGTTAGGGTTGGGGAGATGTGGCTTCCCAGGTTGGAAATGGGTCCTTGGTGAAGCTCAACTTGCTGAATCAGACTGAGTGGGGCATCAAGATGGCTTCCATACTGACATTTGGTGCACTCTGTGGACGGCAGTATGTTTCAGTCCAAAAAGGAAATGAGGGTTGAGACTCAAATTAGGGTTAGGGTTGGGGAGACTTGGCTTCCCAGGATGTAACCAGGGTTTTGGCGAAGTCTAGATTGGTAAAACAGACGGAAGGCCAACCGGAGTATAACATACTGCCAGTTAGTACACAATGTGGACAGGGAAATGTTTCATTCCAAAGAGAAAATTAGGGTTAAGACCCAAGTTAGGGTTAGCAGTCAGGAGACATGGCTTTCCAGAATGGAAACAGGGTGTTGCTGAAGCCAAGCAAAGTGAAACAGACTGAGAGGGCAAAAGGAATTGTGTGCCTACTGTCTTTTAGTAGAACATGAGGATGGGGGGTTGTTACATTTGCACAAGAAAATCAGGTTAAGTCTCAAGTTAGGGTTAGGTTTGGGGAGATGTGGCTTCCCAGGTTGGAAACGGGTCCTTGGTGAAGCTTAACTTGCTGAATCAGACTGAGTGGGCCATCAAGATGGCTTCCATACTGACATTTGGTACACTCTGTGGACGGCAGTAAGTTTCAGTCCAAAAACGAAAATTAGGGTTAAGACCCAAGTTAGGGTTATCGGTCAGGAGTCATGGCTTCCCAGAATGGAAACAGGGTGTTGCTGAAGCCAAGCATGGTGAAACAGACTGAGAGGGCCAACGGAATTGTGTGCCGACTGTCTCTTAGTACAACATGAGGATGGGGGTTTGTT
Source organism: Heloderma suspectum (assembly GCF_057233095.1). Classification (NCBI taxonomy): domain Eukaryota; kingdom Metazoa; phylum Chordata; class Lepidosauria; order Squamata; family Helodermatidae; genus Heloderma; species Heloderma suspectum. The sequence continues at coordinate 151,502,168 of NC_139461.1, forward strand.
ACATTTCAACAAGAAAATCAGGTTAAGTCTCAAGGTTGGGTTGGGTTGGGGAGATGTGGCTTCCCTGGTTGGAATCGGGTCCTTGGTGAAGCCCAGCTTGCTGAATCAGACTGAGTGGGACATCAAGATGTCTTCCATACTGACATTTGGTACACTCTGTGGACGGAGGTCTGTTTCAGTCCCAAAACGAAATGAGGCCTGAGACTCAAATTAGGGTTAGGGTTGGGGAGACTTGGCTTCCCAGGATATAACCAGGGTTTTGTCGAAGCCTAGATTGGTAAAACAGACTGAGTAGGCCATCCGGAGTATAACATACTGCCAGTTAGTACACCATGTGGACAGGGAAATGTTTCATTCCAAAGAGAAAATTAGGGTTAAGACCCAAGTTAGGGTTAGCTGTCAGGAGACATGGCTTCCCAGAATGGAAACAGGGTGTTGCTGAAGCCAAGCATGGTGAAACAGACTGAGAGGGCCAAAGGAATTGTGTGCCTACTGTCTTTTAGTACAACATGAGGATGGGGGGTTGTTACAGTTCAACAAGAAAATCAGGTTAAGTCTCAAGTTCGGGTTAGGGTTGGGGAGATGTGGCTTCCCAGGTTGGAAACGGGTCCTTGGTGAAGCTTAACTTGCTGAATCAGACTGAGTGGGCCATCAAGATGGCTTCCATACTGACATTTGGTACACTCTGTGGACGGCAGTAAGTTTCAGTCCAAAAACGAAAATTAGGGTTAAGACCCAAGTTAGGGTTATCGGTCAGGAGTCATGGCTTCCCAGAATGGAAACAGGGTGTTGCTGAAGCCAAGCATGGTGAAACAGACTGAGAGGGCCAACGGAATTGTGTGTCGACTGTCTTTTAGTACAACATGAGGATGGGGGTTTGTTACATTTCAACAAGAAAATCAGGTTAAGTCTCAAGGTTGGGTTGGATTGGGGAGATGTGGCTTCCCAGGTTGGAAATGGGTCCTTGGTGAAGCTCAACTTGCTGAATCAGACTGAGTGGGGCATCAAGATGGCTTCCATACTGACATTTGGTGCACTCTGTGGACGGCAGTATGTTTCAGTCCAAAAAGGAAATGAGGGTTGAGACTCAAATTAGGGTTAGGGTTGGGGAGACTTGTCTTCCCAGGATGTAACCAGGGTTTTGGCGAAGTCTAGATTGGTAAAACAGACGGAGTAGGCCAACCGGAGTATAACATACTGCCAGTTAGTACACAATGTGGAGAGGGAAATGTTTCATTCCAAAGAGAAAATTAGGGTTAAGACCCAAGTTAGGGTTAGCAGTCAGGAGACATGGCTTTCCAGAATGGAAACAGGGTGTTGCTGAAGCCAAGCATGGTGAAACAGACTGAGAGGGCAAAAGGAATTGTGTGCCTACTGTCTTTTAGTAGAACATGAGGATGGGGGGTTGTTACATTTGCACAAGAAAATCAGGTTAAGTCTCAAGTTAGGGTTAGGGTTGGGGAGATGTGGCTTCCCAGGTTGGAAACGGGTCCTTGTTGAAGCCTAGCTTGCTGAATCAGACTGAGTGGGACATCAAGATGTCTTCCATACTTACATTTGGTACACTCTGTGGACGGCAGTATGTTTCAGTCCAAAAAGGAAATGAGGGTTGAGACTCAAATTAGGGTTAGGGCTGGGGAGACTTGGCTTCCCAGGATGTAACCAGGGTTTTGGCGAAGCCTAGATTGGTAAAACAGACTGAGTAGGCCATCCGGAGTATAACATACTGCCAGTTAGTACACCATGTGGACAGGGAAATGTTTCAGTCCAAAGAGAAAATTAGGGTTCAGACCCAAGTTAGGGTTAGCTGTCAGGAGACATGGCTTCCCAGAATGGAAACAGGGTGTTGCTGAAGCCAAGCATGGTGAAACAGACTGAGAGGGCCAAAGGAATTGTGTGCCTACTGTCTTTTAGTAGAACATGAGGATGGGAGGTTGTTACATTTGCACAAGAATATCAGGTTAAGTCTCAAGTTAGGGTTAGGGTTGGGGAGATGTGGCTTCCCAGGTTGGAAACGGGTCCTTGGTGAAGCTTAACTTCCTGTATCAGACTGAGTGGGCCATCAAGATGTCTTCCATACTTACATTTGGCACACTCTGTGGACCGCAGTATGTTTCAGTCCAAAAAGGAAATAGGGTTGAGACTCAAATTAGGGTTAGGGTTGGGGAGACTTGGCTTCCCAGGATGTAACCAGGGTTTTGGTGAAGCCTAGATTGGTAAAACAGACTGAGTAGGCATTCAGGAGTATAACATACTGCCAGTTAGTACACCATGTGGACAGGGAAATGTTTCAGTCCAAAGACAAAATTAGGGTTAAGACCCAAGTTAGGGTTAGCTGTCAGGAGACATGGCTTCCCGGAATGGAAACAGGGTGTTGCTGAAGCCAAGCATGGTGAAACAGACTGAGAGGGCCAACGGAATTGTGTGCCTACTGTCTTTTAGTACAACATGAGGATGGGGGTTTGTTACATTTCAACAAGAAAATCAGGTTAAGTCTCAAGTTAGGGTTGGGTTGGGGAGATGTGGCTTCCCAGGTTGGAAACGGGTCCTTGGTGAAGCTTAACTTGCTGAATCAGACTGAGTGGGGTATCAAGGTGTCTTCCATACTTACATTTGGTACACTCTGTGGACCACAGTATGTTTCAGTCGCAAAAGGAAATGAGGCCTGAGACTCAAAGTAGGGTTAGGGTTGGGGAGACTTGGCTTCCCAGGATGTAACCAGGGTTTTGGCGAAGCCTAGATTGGTAAAACAGACTGAGTAGGCCTTCCGGAGTATAACATACTGCCAGTTAGTACACCATGTGGACAGGGAAATGTTTCAGTCCATAGAAAAAATTAGGGTTAATAAAAATTTAGGGTTATCGGTCAGGAGACATGCCTTCCCAGAATGCAAACAGGGTGTTGCTGAAGCCAAGCATGGTGAAACAGACTGAGAGGGCAAACGGAATTGTGTGCCTACTGTCTTTTAGTACAACATGAGGATGGGGGGTTGTTACATTTGCACAAGAAAATCAGGTTAAGTCTCAAGTTAGGGTTAGGGTTGGGGAGATGTGGCTTCCCAGGTTGGAAATGGGTCCTTGGTGAAGCTCAACTTGCTGAATCAGACTGAGTGGGGCATCAAGATGGCTTCCATACTGACATTTGGTGCACTCTGTGGACGGCAGTATGTTTCAGTCCAAAAAGGAAATGAGGGTTGAGACTCAAATTAGGGTTAGGGTTGGGGAGACTTGGCTTCCCAGGATGTAACCAGGGTTTTGGCGAAGTCTAGATTGGTAAAACAGACGGAAGGCCAACCGGAGTATAACATACTGCCAGTTAGTACACAATGTGGACAGGGAAATGTTTCATTCCAAAGAGAAAATTAGGGTTAAGACCCAAGTTAGGGTTAGCAGTCAGGAGACATGGCTTTCCAGAATGGAAACAGGGTGTTGCTGAAGCCAAGCAAAGTGAAACAGACTGAGAGGGCAAAAGGAATTGTGTGCCTACTGTCTTTTAGTAGAACATGAGGATGGGGGGTTGTTACATTTGCACAAGAAAATCAGGTTAAGTCTCAAGTTAGGGTTAGGTTTGGGGAGATGTGGCTTCCCAGGTTGGAAACGGGTCCTTGGTGAAGCTTAACTTGCTGAATCAGACTGAGTGGGCCATCAAGATGGCTTCCATACTGACATTTGGTACACTCTGTGGACGGCAGTAAGTTTCAGTCCAAAAACGAAAATTAGGGTTAAGACCCAAGTTAGGGTTATCGGTCAGGAGTCATGGCTTCCCAGAATGGAAACAGGGTGTTGCTGAAGCCAAGCATGGTGAAACAGACTGAGAGGGCCAACGGAATTGTGTGCCGACTGTCTCTTAGTACAACATGAGGATGGGGGTTTGTTACATTTCAACAAGAAAATCAGGTTAAGTCTCAAGGTTGGGTTGGGTTGGGGAGATGTGGCTTCCCTGGTTGGAATCGGGTCCTTGGTGAAGCCAAGCTTGCTGAATCAGACTGAGTGGGACATCAAGATGTCTTCCATACTGACATTTGGTACACTCTGTGGACGGAGGTCTGTTTCAGTCCCAAAACGAAATGAGGCCTGAGACTCAAATTAGGGTTAGGGTTGGGGAGACTTGGCTTCCCAGGATATAACCAGGGTTTTGTCGAAGCCTAGATTGGTAAAACAGACTGAGTAGGCCATCCGGAGTATAACATACTGCCAGTTAGTACACCATGTGGACAGGGAAATGTTTCATTCCAAAGAGAAAATTAGGGTTAAGACCCAAGTTAGGGTTAGCTGTCAGGAGACATGGCTTCCCAGAATGGAAACAGGGTGTTGCTGAAGCCATGCATGGTGAAACAGACTGAGAGGGCCAAAGGAATTGTGTGCCTACTGTCTTTTAGTACAACATGAGGATGGGGGGTTGTTACAGTTCAACAAGAAAATCAGGTTAAGTCTCAAGTTCGGGTTAGGGTTGGGGAGATGTGGCTTCCCAGGTTGGAAACGGGTCCTTGGTGAAGCTTAACTTGCTGAATCAGACTGAGTGGGGCATCAAGATGGCTTCCATACTGACATTTGGTACACTCTGTGGACGGCAGTATGTTTCAGTCCAAAAACGAAAATTAGGGTTAAGACCCAAGTTAGGGTTATCGGTCAGGAGTCATGGCTTCCCAGAATGGAAACAGGGTGTTGCTGAAGCCAAGCATGGTGAAACAGACTGAGAGGGCCAACGGAATTGTGTGTCGACTGTCTTTTAGTACAACATGAGGATGGGGGTTTGTTACATTTCAACAAGAAAATCAGGTTAAGTCTCAAGGTTGGGTTGGATTGGGGAGATGTGGCTTCCCAGGTTGGAAATGGGTCCTTGGTGAAGCTCAACTTGCTGAATCAGACTGAGTGGGGCATCAAGATGGCTTCCATACTGACATTTGGTGCACTCTGTGGACGGCAGTATGTTTCAGTCCAAAAAGGAAATGAGGGTTGAGACTCAAATTAGGGTTAGGGTTGGGGAGACTTGGCTTCCCAGGATGTAACCAGGGTTTTGGCGAAGTCTAGATTGGTAAAACAGACGGAGTAGGCCAACCGGAGTATAACATACTGCCAGTTAGTACACCATGTGTACAGGGAAATGTTTCATTCCAAAGAGAAAATTAGGGTTAAGACCCAAGTTAGGGTTAGCTGTCAGGAGACATGGCTTTCCAGAATGGAAACAGGGTGTTGCTGAAGCCAAGCATGGTGAAACAGACTGAGCGGGCAAAAGGAATTGTGTGCCTACTGTCTTTTAGTAGAACATGAGGATGGGGGGTTGTTACATTTGCACAAGAAAATCAGGTTAAGTCTCAAGCTTGGTTTGGGTTGGGGAGATGTGGCTTCCCTGGTTGGAATCGGGTCCTTGGTGAAGCCTAACTTGCTGAATCAGACTGAGTGGGGCATCAAGATGTCTTCCATACTGACATTTGGTCCCCTATGTGGACGGCAGTATGTTTCAGTCCAAAAACGAAATGCGGGTTGATACTCAAATTAGGGTTAGGGTTGGGGAGACTTGGCTTCCCAGGATGTAACCAGGGTTTTGGCGAAGCCTAGATTGGTAAAACAGACTTAGTAGGCCATCCGGAGTATAACATACTGCCAGTTAGTACACCATGTGGACAGGGAAATGTTTCAGTCCAAAGAGAAAATTAGGGTTAAGACCCAAGTTAGGGTTAGCTGTCAGGAGACATGGCTTCCCAGAATGGAAACAGGGTGTTGCTGAAGCCAAGCATGGTGAAACAGACTAAGAGGGCCAAAGGAATTGTGTGCCTACTGTCTTTTAGTACAATAAGAGGATGTGGGTTGTTACATTTCAACAAGAAAATCAGGTTAAGTCTCAAGTTTGGGTTGGGTTGGGGAGATGTGGCTTCCCTGGTTGGAATCGGGTCCTTGGTGAAGCCCAGCTTGCTGAATCAGACTGAGTGGGACATCAAGATGTCTTCCATACTGACATTTGGTACACTCTGTGGACGGAGGTATGTTTCAGTCGCAAAAGGAAATGAGGCCTGAGACTCAAAGTAGGGTTAGGGTTGGGGAGACTTGGCTTCCCAGGATGTAACCAGGGTTTTGGTGAAGCCTAGATTGGTAAAACAGACTGAGTAGGCATTCAGGAGTATAACATACTGCCAGTTAGTACACCATGTGGACAGGGAAATGTTTCATTCCAAAGAGAAAATTAGGGTTAAGACCCAAGTGAGGGTTATCGGTCAGGAGACATGGCTTCCCAGAATGGAAACAGGGTGTTGCTGAAGCCAAACATGGTGAAACAGACTGAGAGGGCCAAAGGAATTGTGTGCCTACTGTCTTTTAGTAGAACATGAGGATGGGGGGTTGTTACAGTTCAACAAGAAAATCAGGTTAAGTCTCAAGTTAGGGTTAGGGTTGGGGAGATGTGGCTTCCCAGGTTGGAAACGGGTCCTTGGTGAAGCTTAACTTGCTGAATCAGACTGAGTGGGGCATCAAGATGGCTTCCATACTGACATTTGGTCCCCTATGTGGACGGCAGTATGTTTCAGTCCAAAAACGAAAATTAGGGTTAAGACCCAAGTTAGGGTTATCGGTCAGGAGTCATGGCTTCCCAGAATGGAAACAGGGTGTTGCTGAAGCCAAGCATGGTGAAACAGACTGAGAGGGCCAACGGAATTGTGTGTCGACTGTCTTTTAGTACAACATGAGGATGGGGGTTTGTTACATTTCAACAAGAAAATCAGGTTAAGTCTCAAGGTTGGGTTGGATTGGGGAGATGTGGCTTCCCAGGTTGGAAATGGGTCCTTGGTGAAGCTCAACTTGCTGAATCAGACTGAGTGGGGCATCAAGATGGCTTCCATACTGACATTTGGTGCACTCTGTGGACGGCAGTATGTTTCAGTCCAAAAAGGAAATGAGGGTTGAAACTCAAATTAGGGTTAGGGTTGGGGAGACTTGTCTTCCCAGGATGTAACCAGGGTTTTGGCGAAGTCTAGATTGGTAAAACAGACGGAGTAGGCCAACCGGAGTATAACATACTGCCAGTTAGTACACAATGTGGAGAGGGAAATGTTTCATTCCAAAGAGAAAATTAGGGTTAAGACCCAAGTTAGGGTTAGCAGTCAGGAGACATGGCTTTCCAGAATGGAAACAGGGTGTTGCTGAAGCCAAGCATGGTGAAACAGACTGAGAGGGCAAAAGGAATTGTGTGCCTACTGTCTTTTAGTAGAACATGAGGATGGGGGGTTGTTACATTTGCACAAGAAAATCAGGTTAAGTCTCAAGTTAGGGTTAGGGTTGGGGAGACTTGGCTTCCCAGGATGTAACCAGGGTTTTGGTGAAGCCTAGATTGGTAAAACAGACTGAGTAGGCATTCAGGAGTATAACATACTGCCAGTTAGTACACCATGTGGACAGGGAAATGTTTCAGTCCAAAGACAAAATTAGGGTTAAGACCCAAGTTAGGGTTAGCTGTCAGGAGACATGGCTTCCCGGAATGGAAACAGGGTGTTGCTGAAGCCAAGCATGGTGAAACAGACTGAGAGGGCCAACGGAATTGTGTGCCTACTGTCTTTTAGTACAACATGAGGATGGGGGTTTGTTACATTTCAACAAGAAAATCAGGTTAAGTCTCAAGTTAGGGTTGGGTTGGGGAGATGTGGCTTCCCAGGTTGGAAACGGGTCCTTGGTGAAGCTTAACTTGCTGAATCAGACTGAGTGGGGTATCAAGGTGTCTTCCATACTTACATTTGGTACACTCTGTGGACCGCAGTATGTTTCAGTCGCAAAAGGAAATGAGGCCTGAGACTCAAAGTAGGGTTAGGGTTGGGGAGACTTGGCTTCCCAGGATGTAACCAGGGTTTTGGCGAAGCCTAGATTGGTAAAACAGACTGAGTAGGCCTTCCGGAGTATAACATACTGCCAGTTAGTACACCATGTGGACAGGGAAATGTTTCAGTCCATAGAAAAAACTAGGGTTAATAAAAATTTAGGGTTATCGGTCAGGAGACATGGCTTCCCAGAATGGAAACAGGGTGTTGCTGAAGCCAAGCATGGTGAAACAGACTGAGAGGGCAAACGGAATTGTGTGCCTACTGTCTTTTAGTACAACATGAGGATGGGAGGTTGTTACATTTGCACAAGAAAATCAGGTTAAGTCTCAAGTTAGGGTTAGGGTTGGGGAGATGTGGCTTCCCAGGTTGGAAATGGGTCCTTGGTGAAGCTCAACTTGCTGAATCAGACTGAGTGGGGCATCAAGATGGCTTCCATACTGACATTTGGTGCACTCTGTGGACGGCAGTATGTTTCAGTCCAAAAAGGAAATGAGGGTTGAGACTCAAATTAGGGTTAGGGTTGGGGAGACTTGTCTTCCCAGGATGTAACCAGGGTTTTGGCGAAGTCTAGATTGGTAAAACAGACGGAAGGCCAACCGGAGTATAACATACTGCCAGTTAGTACACAATGTGGACAGGGAAATGTTTCATTCCAAAGAGAAAATTAGGGTTAAGACCCAAGTTAGGGTTAGCAGTCAGGAGACATGGCTTTCCAGAATGGAAACAGGGTGTTGCTGAAGCCAAGCATGGTGAAACAGACTGAGAGGGCAAAAGGAATTGTGTGCCTACTGTCTTTTAGTAGAACATGAGGATGGGGGGTTGTTACATTTGCACAAGAAAATCAGGTTAAGTCTCAAGTTAGGGTTAGGTTTGGGGAGATGTTGCTTCCCAGGTTGGAAACGGGTCCTTGGTGAAGCTTAACTTGCTGAATCAGACTGAGTGGGCCATCAAGATGGCTTCCATACTGACATTTGGTACACTCTGTGGACGGCAGTAAGTTTCAGTCCAAAAACGAAAATTAGGGTTAAGACCCAAGTTAGGGTTATCGGTCAGGAGTCATGGCTTCCCAGAATGGAAACAGGGTGTTGCTGAAGCCAAGCATGGTGAAACAGACTGAGAGGGCCAACGGAATTGTGTGCCGACTGTCTCTTAGTACAACATGAGGATGGGGGTTTGTTACATTTCAACAAGAAAATCAGGTTAAGTCTCAAGGTTGGGTTGGGTTGGGGAGATGTGGCTTCCCTGGTTGGAATCGGGTCCTTGGTGAAGCCCAGCTTGCTGAATCAGACTGAGTGGGACATCAAGATGTCTTCCATACTGACATTTGGTACACTCTGTGGACGGAGGTCTGTTTCAGTCCCAAAAGGAAATGAGGCCTGAGACTCAAATTAGGGTTAGGGTTGGGGAGACTTGGCTTCCCAGGATATAACCAGGGTTTTGTCGAAGCCTAGATTGGTAAAACAGACTGAGTAGGCCATCCGGAGTATAACATACTGCCAGTTAGTACACCATGTGGACAGGGAAATGTTTCATTCCAAAGAGAAAATTAGGGTTAAGACCCAAGTTAGGGTTAGCTGTCAGGAGACATGGCTTCCCAGAATGGAAACAGGGTGTTGCTGAAGCCAAGCATGGTGAAACAGACTGAGAGGGCCAAAGGAATTGTGTGCCTACTGTCTTTTAGTACAACATGAGGATGGGGGGTTGTTACAGTTCAACAAGAAAATCAGGTTAAGTCTCAAGTTCGGGTTAGGGTTGGGGAGATGTGGCTTCCCAGGTTGGAAACGGGTCCTTGGTGAAGCTTAACTTGCTGAATCAGACTGAGTGGGGCATCAAGATGTCTTCCATACTGACATTTGGTCCCCTATGTGGACGGCAGTATGTTTCAGTCCAAAAACGAAATGCGGGTTGATACTCAAATTAGGGTTAGGGTTGGGGAGACTTGGCTTCCCAGGATGTAACCAGGGTTTTGGCGAAGTCTAGATTGGTAAAACAGACGGAGTAGGCCAACCGGAGTATAACATACTGCCAGTTAGTACACCATGTGGACAGGGAAATGTTTCATTCCAAAGAGAAAATTAGGGTTAAGACCCAAGTTAGGGTTAGCTGTCAGGAGACATGGCTTTCCAGAATGGAAACAGGGTGTTGCTGAAGCCAAGCATGGTGAAACAGACTGAGAGGGCAAAAGGAATTGTGTGCCTACTGTCTTTTAGTAGAACATGAGGATGGGGGGTTGTTACATTTGCACAAGAAAATCAGGTTAAGTCTCAAGCTTGGTTTGGGTTGGGGAGATGTGGCTTCCCTGGTTGGAATCGGGTCCTTGGTGAAGCATAACTTGCTGAATCAGACTGAGTGGGGCATCAAGATGTCTTCCATACTGACATTTGGTCCCCTATATGGACGGCAGTATGTTTCAGTCCAAAAACGAAATGCGGGTTGATACTCAAATTAGGGTTAGGGTTGGGGAGACTTGGCTTCCCAGGATGTAACCAGGGTTTTGGCGAAGCCTAGATTGGTAAAACAGACTGAGTAGGCCATCCGGAGTATAACATACTGCCAGTTAGTACACCATGTGGACAGGGAAATGTTTCAGTCCAAAGAGAAAATTAGGGTTAAGACCCAAGTTAGGGTTAGCTGTAAGGAGACATGGCTTCCCAGAATGGAAACAGGGTGTTGCTGAAGCCAAGCATGGTGAAACAGACTGAGAGGGCCAAAGGAATTGTGTGCCTACTGTCTTTTAGTACAACAAGAGGATGTGGGTTGTTACATTTCAACAAGAAAATCATGTTAAGTCTCAAGTTTGGGTTGGGTTGGGGAGATGTGGCTTCCCTGGTTGGAATCGGGTCCTTGGTGAAGCCCAGCTTGCTGAATCAGACTGAGTGGGACATCAAGATGTCTTCCATACTGACATTTGGTACACTCTGTGGACGGAGGTATGTTTCAGTCGCAAAAGGAAATGAGGCCTGAGACTCAAAGTAGGGTTAGGGTTGGGGAGACTTGGCTTCCCAGGATGTAACCAGGGTTTTGGTGAAGCCTAGATTGGTAAAACAGACTGAGTAGGCATTCAGGAGTATAACATACTGCCAGTTAGTACACCATGTGGACAGGGAAATGTTTCATTCCAAAGAGAAAATTAGGGTTAAGACCCAAGTGAGGGTTATCGGTCAGGAGACATGGCTTCCCAGAATGGAAACAGGGTGTTGCTGAAGCCAAACATGGTGAAACAGACTGAGAGGGCCAAAGGAATTGTGTGCCTACTGTCTTTTAGTAGAACATGAGGATGGGGGGTTGTTACAGTTCAACAAGAAAATCAGGTTAAGTCTCAAGTTAGGGTTAGGGTTGGGGAGATGTGGCTTCCCAGGTTGGAAACGGGTCCTTGGTGAAGCTTAACTTGCTGAATCAGACTGAGTGGGGCATCAAGATGGCTTCCATACTGACATTTGGTCCCCTATGTGGACGGCAGTATGTTTCAGTCCAAAAACGAAAATTAGGGTTAAGACCCAAGTTAGGGTTATCGGTCAGGAGTCATGGCTTCCCAGAATGGAAACAGGGTGTTGCTGAAGCCAAGCATGGTGAAACAGACTGAGAGGGCCAACGGAATTGTGTGTCGACTGTCTTTTAGTACAACATGAGGATGGGGGTTTGTTACATTTCAACAAGAAAATCAGGTTAAGTCTCAAGGTTGGGTTGGATTGGGGAGATGTGGCTTCCCAGGTTGGAAATGGGTCCTTGGTGAAGCTCATCTTGCTGAATCAGACTGAGTGGGGCATCAAGATGGCTTCCATACTGACATTTGGTGCACTCTGTGGACGGCAGTATGTTTCAGTCCAAAAAGGAAATGAGGGTTGAGACTCAAATTAGGGTTAGGGTTGGGGAGACTTGTCTTCCCAGGATGTAACCAGGGTTTTGGCGAAGTCTAGATTGGTAAAACAGACGGAGTAGGCCAACCGGAGTATGACATACTGCCAGTTAGTACACAATGTGGAGAGGGAAATGTTTCATTCCAAAGAGAAAATTAGGGTTAAGACCCAAGTTAGGGTTAGCAGTCAGGAGACATGGCTTTCCAGAATGGAAACAGGGTGTTGCTGAAGCCAAGCATGGTGAAACAGACTGAGAGGGCAAAAGGAATTGTGTGCCTACTGTCTTTTAGTAGAACATGAGGATGGGGGGTTGTTACATTTGCACAAGAAAATCAGGTTAAGTCTCAAGTTAGGGTTAGGGTTGGGGAGATGTGGCTTCCCAGGTTGGAAACGGGTCCTTGGTGAAGCCTAGCTTGTTGAATCAGACTGAGTGGGACATCAAGATGTCTTCCATACTTACATTTGGTACACTCTGTGGACGGCAGTATGTTTCAGTCCAAAAAGGAAATGAGGGTTGAGACTCAAATTAGGGTTACGCTGGGGAGACTTGGCTTCCCAGGATGTAACCAGGGTTTTGGCGAAGCCTAGATTGGTAAAACAGACTGAGTAGGCCATCCGGAGTATAACATACTGCCAGTTAGTACACCATGTGGACAGGGAAATGTTTCAGTCCAAAGAGAAAATTAGGGTTCAGACCCAAGTTAGGGTTAGCTGTCAGGAGACATGGCTTCCCAGAATGGAAACAGGGTGTTGCTGAAGCCAAGCATGGTGAAACAGACTGAGAGGGCCAAAGGAATTGTGTGCCTACTGTCTTTTAGTAGAACATGAGGATGGGAGGTTGTTACATTTGCACAAGAATATCAGGTTAAGTCTCAAGTTAGGGTTAGGGTTGGGGAGATGTGGCTTCCCAGGTTGGAAACGGGTCCTTGGTGAAGCTTAACTTCCTGTATCAGACTGAGTGGGCCATCAAGATGTCTTCCATACTTACATTTGGCACACTCTGTGGACCGCAGTATGTTTCAGTCCAAAAAGGAAATAGGGTTGAGACTCAAATTAGGGTTAGGGTTGGGGAGACTTAGCTTCCCAGGATGTAACCAGGGTTTTGGTGAAGCCTAGATTGGTAAAACAGACTGAGTAGGCATTCAGGAGTATAACATACTGCCAGTTAGTACACCATGTGGACAGGGAAATGTTTCAGTCCAAAGACAAAATTAGGGTTAAGACCCAAGTTAGGGTTAGCTGTCAGGAGACATGGCTTCCCGGAATGGAAACAGGGTGTTGCTGAAGCCAAGCATGGTGAAACAGACTGAGAGGGCCAACGGAATTGTGTGCCTACTGTCTTTTAGTACAACATGAGGATGGGGGTTTGTTACATTTGCACAAGAAAATCAGGTTAAGTCTCAAGTTAGGGTTGGGTTGGGGAGATGTGGCTTCCCAGTTTGGAAACGGGTCCTTGGTGAAGCTTAACTTGCTGAATCAGACTGAGTGGGGTATCAAGGTGTCTTCCATACTTACATTTGGTACACTCTGTGGACCGCAGTATGTTTCAGTCGCAAAAGGAAATGAGGCCTGAGACTCAAAGTAGGGTTAGGGTTGGGGAGACTTGGCTTCCCAGGATGTAACCAGGGTTTTGGCGAAGCCTAGATTGGTAAAACAGACGGAAGGCCAACCGGAGTATAACATACTGCCAGTTAGTACACCATGTGGACAGGGAAATGTTTCAGTCCGAAGAAAAAATTAGGGTTAAGAAAAATTTAGGGTTATCGGTCAGGAGACATGCCTTCCCAGAATGGAAACAGGGTGTTGCTGAAGCCAAGCATGGTGAAACAGACTGAGAGGGCAAACGGAATTGTGTGCCTACTGTCTTTTAGTACAACATGAGGATGGGGGGTTGTTACATTTGCACAAGAAAATCAGGTTAAGTCTCAAGTTAGGGTTAGGGTTGGGGAGATGTGGCTTCCCAGGTTGGAAATGGGTCCTTGGTGAAGCTCAACTTGCTGAATCAGACTGAGTGGGGCATCAAGATGGCTTCCATACTGACATTTGGTGCACTCTGTGGATGGCAGTATGTTTCAGTCCAAAAAGGAAATGAGGGTTGAGACTCAAATTAGGGTTAGGGTTGGGGAGACTTGGCTTCCCAGGATGTAACCAGGGTTTTGGCGAAGTCTAGATTGGTAAAACAGACGGAAGGCCAACCGGAGTATAACATACTGCCAGTTAGTACACAATGTGGACAGGGAAATGTTTCATTCCAAAGAGAAAATTAGGGTTAAGACCCAAGTTAGGGTTAGCAGTCAGGAGACATGGCTTTCCAGAATGGAAACAGGGTGTTGCTGAAGCCAAGCATGGTGAAACAGACTGAGAGGGCAAAAGGAATTGTGTGCCTACTGTCTTTTAGTACAACATGAGGATGGGGGTTTGTTACATTTCAACAAGAAAATCAGGTTAAGTCTCAAGGTTGGGTTGGATTGGGGAGATGTGGCTTCCCAGGTTGGAATCGGGTCCTTGGTGAAGCCCAGCTTGCTGAATCAGACTGAGTGGGACATCAAGATGTCTTCCATACTGACATTTGGTACACTCTGTGGACGGAGGTCTGTTTCAGTCCCAAAAGGAAATGAGGCCTGAGACTCAAATTAGGGTTAGGGTTGGGGAGACTTGGCTTCCCAGGATATAACCAGGGTTTTGTCGAAGCCTAGATTGGTAAAACAGACTGAGTAGGCCATCCGGAGTATAACATACTGCCAGTTAGTACACCATGTGGACAGGGAAATGTTTCATTCCAAAGAGAAAATTAGGGTTAAGACCCAAGTTAGGGTTAGCTGTCAGGAGACATGGCTTCCCAGAATGGAAACAGGGTGTTGCTGAAGCCAAGCATGGTGAAACAGACTGAGAGGGCCAAAGGAATTGTGTGCCTACTGTCTTTTAGTACAACATGAGGATGGGGGGTTGTTACAGTTCAACAAGAAAATCAGGTTAAGTCTCAAGTTAGGGTTAGGGTTGGGGAGATGTGGCTTCCCAGGTTGGAAACGGGTCCTTGGTGAAGCTTAACTTGCTGAATCAGACTGTGGGGCATCAAGATGGCTTCCATACTGACATTTGGTACACTCTGTGGACGGCAGTATGTTTCAGTCCAAAAACGAAAATTAGGGTTAAGACCCAAGTTAGGGTTATCGGTCAGGAGTCATGGCTTCCCAGAATGGAAACAGGGTGTTGCTGAAGCCAAGCATGGTGAAACAGACTGAGAGGGCCAACGGAATTGTGTGTCGACTGTCTTTTAGTACAACATGAGGATGGGGGGTTGTTACATTTGCACAAGAAAATCAGGTTAAGTCTCAAGGTTGGTTTGGGTTGGGGAGATGTGGCTTCCCTGGTTGGAATCGGGTCCTTGGTGAAGCCTAACTTGCTGAATCAGACTGAGTGGGGCATCAAGATGTCTTCCATACTGACATTTGGTCCCCTATGTGGACGGCAGTATGTTTCAGTCCAAAAACGAAATGCGGGTTGATACTCAAATTAGGGTTAGGGTTGGGGAGACTTGGCTTCCCAGGATGTAACCAGGGTTTTGGCGAAGCCTAGATTGGTAAAACAGACTGAGTAGGCCATCCGGAGTATAACATACTGCCAGTTAGTACACCATGTGGACAGGGAAATGTTTCAGTCCAAAGAGAAAATTAGGGTTAAGACCCAAGTTAGGGTTAGCTGTCAGGAGACATGGCTTCCCAGAATGGAAACAGGGTGTTGCTGAAGCCAAGCATGGTGAAACAGACTGAGAGGGCCAAAGGAATTGTGTGCCTACTGTCTTTTAGTACAACAAGAGGATGTGGGTTGTTACATTTCAACAAGAAAATCAGGTTAAGTCTCAAGTTTGGGTTGGGTTGGGGAGATGTGGCTTCCCTGGTTGGAATCGGGTCCTTGGTGAAGCCCAGCTTGCTGAATCAGACTGAGTGGGACATCAAGATGTCTTCCATACTTACATTTGGTACACTCTGTGGACGGCAGTATGTTTCAGTCCAAAAAGGAAATGAGGGTTGAGACTCAAATTAGGGTTAGGGCTGGGGAGACTTGGCTTCCCAGGATGTAACCAGGGTTTTGGCGAAGCCTAGATTGGTAAAACAGACTGAGTAGGTCATCCGGAGTATAACATACTGCCAGTTAGTACACCATGTGGACAGGGAAATGTTTCATTCCAAAGAGAAAATTAGGGTTCAGACCCAAGTTAGGGTTAGCTGTCAGGAGACATGGCTTTCCAGAATGGAAACAGGGTGTTGCTGAAGCCAAGCATGGTGAAACAGACTGAGAGGGCAAAAGGAATTGTGTGCCTACTGTCTTTTAGTAGAACATGAGGATGGGGGGTTGTTACATTTGCACAAGAAAATGAGGTTAAGTCTCAAGTTAGGGTTAGGGTTGGGGAGATGTTGCTTCCCAGGTTGGAAACGGGTCCTTGGTGAAGCTTAACTTGCTGAATCAGACTGAGTGGGCCATCAAGATGGCTTCCATACTGACATTTGGCACACTCTGTGGACGGCAGTATGTTTCAGTCCAAAAACGAAAATTAGGGTTAAGACCCAAGTTAGGGTTATCGGTCAGGAGTCATGGCTTCCCAGAATGGAAACAGGGTGTTGCTGAAGCCAAGCATGGTGAAACAGACTGAGAGGGCCAACGGAATTGTGTGCCGACTGTCTCTTAGTACAACATGAGGATGGGGGTTTGTTACATTTCAACAAGAAAATCAGGTTAAGTCTCAAGGTTGGGTTGGGTTGGGGAGATGTGGCTTCCCTGGTTGGAATCGGGTCCTTGGTGAAGCCCAGCTTGCTGAATCAGACTGAGTGGGACATCAAGATGTCTTCCATACTGACATTTGGTACACTCTGTGGACGGAGGTCTGTTTCAGTCCCAAAAGGAAATGAGGCCTGAGACTCAAATTAGGGTTAGGGTTGGGGAGACTTGGCTTCCCAGGATATAACCAGGGTTTTGGTGAAGCCTAGATTGGTAAAACAGACTGAGTAGGCATTCAGGAGTATAACATACTGCCAGTTAGTACACCATGTGGACAGGGAAATGTTTCATTCCAAAGAGAAAATTAGGGTTAAGACCCAAGTGAGGGTTATCGGTCAGGAGACATGGCTTCCCAGAATGGAAACAGGGTGTTGCTGAAGCCAAACATGGTGAAACAGACTGAGAGGGCCAAAGGAATTGTGTGCCTACTGTCTTTTAGTAGAACATGAGGATGGGGGGTTGTTACAGTTCAACAAGAAAATCAGGTTAAGTCTCAAGTTAGGGTTAGGGTTGGGGAGATGTGGCTTCCCAGGTTGGAAACGGGTCCTTGGTGAAGCTTAACTTGCTGAATCAGACTGAGTGGGGCATCAAGATGGCTTCCATACTGACATTTGGTCCCCTATGTGGACGGCAGTATGTTTCAGTCCAAAAACGAAAATTAGGGTTAAGACCCAAGTTAGGGTTATCGGTCAGGAGTCATGGCTTCCCAGAATGGAAACAGGGTGTTGCTGAAGCCAAGCATGGTGAAACAGACTGAGAGGGCCAACGGAATTGTGTGTCGACTGTCTTTTAGTACAACATGAGGATGGGGGTTTGTTACATTTCAACAAGAAAATCAGGTTAAGTCTCAAGGTTGGGTTGGATTGGGGAGATGTGGCTTCCCAGGTTGGAAATGGGTCCTTGGTGAAGCTCAACTTGCTGAATCAGACTGAGTGGGGCATCAAGATGGCTTCCATACTGACATTTGGTGCACTCTGTGGACGGCAGTATGTTTCAGTCCAAAAAGGAAATGAGGGTTGAAACTCAAATTAGGGTTAGGGTTGGGGAGACTTGTCTTCCCAGGATGTAACCAGGGTTTTGGCGAAGTCTAGATTGGTAAAACAGACGGAGTAGGCCAACCGGAGTATAACATACTGCCAGTTAGTACACAATGTGGAGAGGGAAATGTTTCATTCCAAAGAGAAAATTAGGGTTAAGACCCAAGTTAGGGTTAGCAGTCAGGAGACATGGCTTTCCAGAATGGAAACAGGGTGTTGCTGAAGCCAAGCATGGTGAAACAGACTGAGAGGGCAAAAGGAATTGTGTGCCTACTGTCTTTTAGTAGAACATGAGGATGGGGGGTTGTTACATTTGCACAAGAAAATCAGGTTAAGTCTCAAGTTTGGTTTGGGTTGGGGAGACTTGGCTTCCCAGGATGTAACCAGGGTTTTGGTGAAGCCTAGATTGGTAAAACAGACTGAGTAGGCATTCAGGAGTATAACATACTGCCAGTTAGTACACCATGTGGACAGGGAAATGTTTCAGTCCAAAGACAAAATTAGGGTTAAGACCCAAGTTAGGGTTAGCTGTCAGGAGACATGGCTTCCCGGAATGGAAACAGGGTGTTGCTGAAGCCAAGCATGGTGAAACAGACTGAGAGGGCCAACGGAATTGTGTGCCTACTGTCTTTTAGTACAACATGAGGATGGGGGTTTGTTACATTTCAACAAGAAAATCAGGTTAAGTCTCAAGTTAGGGTTGGGTTGGGGAGATGTGGCTTCCCAGGTTGGAAACGGGTCCTTGGTGAAGCTTAACTTGCTGAATCAGACTGAGTGGGGTATCAAGGTGTCTTCCATACTTACATTTGGTACACTCTGTGGACCGCAGTATGTTTCAGTCGCAAAAGGAAATGAGGCCTGAGACTCAAAGTAGGGTTAGGGTTGGGGAGACTTGGCTTCCCAGGATGTAACCAGGGTTTTGGCGAAGCCTAGATTGGTAAAACAGACTGAGTAGGCCTTCCGGAGTATAACATACTGCCAGTTAGTACACCATGTGGACAGGGAAATGTTTCAGTCCATAGAAAAAACTAGGGTTAATAAAAATTTAGGGTTATCGGTCAGGAGACATGGCTTCCCAGAATGGAAACAGGGTGTTGCTGAAGCCAAGCATGGTGAAACAGACTGAGAGGGCAAACGGAATTGTGTGCCTACTGTCTTTTAGTACAACATGAGGATGGGAGGTTGTTACATTTGCACAAGAAAATCAGGTTAAGTCTCAAGTTAGGGTTAGGGTTGGGGAGATGTGGCTTCCCAGGTTGGAAATGGGTCCTTGGTGAAGCTCAACTTGCTGAATCAGACTGAGTGGGGCATCAAGATGGCTTCCATACTGACATTTGGTGCACTCTGTGGACGGCAGTATGTTTCAGTCCAAAAAGGAAATGAGGGTTGAGACTCAAATTAGGGTTAGGGTTGGGGAGACTTGTCTTCCCAGGATGTAACCAGGGTTTTGGCGAAGTCTAGATTGGTAAAACAGACGGAAGGCCAACCGGAGTATAACATACTGCCAGTTAGTACACAATGTGGACAGGGAAATGTTTCATTCCAAAGAGAAAATTAGGGTTAAGACCCAAGTTAGGGTTAGCAGTCAGGAGACATGGCTTTCCAGAATGGAAACAGGGTGTTGCTGAAGCCAAGCATGGTGAAACAGACTGAGAGGGCAAAAGGAATTGTGTGCCTACTGTCTTTTAGTAGAACATGAGGATGGGGGGTTGTTACATTTGCACAAGAAAATCAGGTTAAGTCTCAAGTTAGGGTTAGGTTTGGGGAGATGTTGCTTCCCAGGTTGGAAACGGGTCCTTGGTGAAGCTTAACTTGCTGAATCAGACTGAGTGGGCCATCAAGATGGCTTCCATACTGACATTTGGTACACTCTGTGGACGGCAGTAAGTTTCAGTCCAAAAACGAAAATTAGGGTTAAGACCCAAGTTAGGGTTATCGGTCAGGAGTCATGGCTTCCCAGAATGGAAACAGGGTGTTGCTGAAGCCAAGCATGGTGAAACAGACTGAGAGGGCCAACGGAATTGTGTGCCGACTGTCTCTTAGTACAACATGAGGATGGGGGTTTGTTACATTTCAACAAGAAAATCAGGTTAAGTCTCAAGGTTGGGTTGGGTTGGGGAGATGTGGCTTCCCTGGTTGGAATCGGGTCCTTGGTGAAGCCCAGCTTGCTGAATCAGACTGAGTGGGACATCAAGATGTCTTCCATACTGACATTTGGTACACTCTGTGGACGGAGGTCTGTTTCAGTCCCAAAAGGAAATGAGGCCTGAGACTCAAATTAGGGTTAGGGTTGGGGAGACTTGGCTTCCCAGGATATAACCAGGGTTTTGTCGAAGCCTAGATTGGTAAAACAGACTGAGTAGGCCATCCGGAGTATAACATACTGCCAGTTAGTACACCATGTGGACAGGGAAATGTTTCATTCCAAAGAGAAAATTAGGGTTAAGACCCAAGTTAGGGTTAGCTGTCAGGAGACATAGCTTCCCAGAATGGAAACAGGGTGTTGCTGAAGCCAAGCATGGTGAAACAGACTGAGAGGGCCAAAGGAATTGTGTGCCTACTGTCTTTTAGTACAACATGAGGATGGGGGGTTGTTACAGTTCAACAAGAAAATCAGGTTAAGTCTCAAGTTCGGGTTAGGGTTGGGGAGATGTGGCTTCCCAGGTTGGAAACGGGTCCTTGGTGAAGCTTAACTTGCTGAATCAGACTGAGTGGGGCATCAAGATGTCTTCCATACTGACATTTGGTCCCCTATGTGGACGGCAGTATGTTTCAGTCCAAAAACGAAATGCGGGTTGATACTCAAATTAGGGTTAGGGTTGGGGAGACTTGGCTTCCCAGGATGTAACCAGGGTTTTGGCGAAGTCTAGATTGGTAAAACAGACGGAGTAGGCCAACCGGAGTATAACATACTGCCAGTTAGTACACCATGTGGACAGGGAAATGTTTCAGTCCAAAGAGAAAATTAGGGTTAAGACCCAAGTTAGGGTTAGCTGTCAGGAGACATGGCTTTCCAGAATGGAAACAGGGTGTTGCTGAAGCCAAGCATGGTGAAACAGACTGAGAGGGCAAAAGGAATTGTGTGCCTACTGTCTTTTAGTAGAACATGAGGATGGGGGGTTGTTACATTTGCACAAGAAAATCAGGTTAAGTCTCAAGCTTGGTTTGGGTTGGGGAGATGTGGCTTCCCTGGTTGGAATCGGGTCCTTGGTGAAGCATAACTTGCTGAATCAGACTGAGTGGGGCATCAAGATGTCTTCCATACTGACATTTGGTCCCCTATATGGACGGCAGTATGTTTCAGTCCAAAAACGAAATGCGGGTTGATACTCAAATTAGGGTTAGGGTTGGGGAGACTTGGCTTCCCAGGATGTAACCAGGGTTTTGGCGAAGCCTAGATTGGTAAAACAGACTGAGTAGGCCATCCGGAGTATAACATACTGCCAGTTAGTACACCATGTGGACAGGGAAATGTTTCAGTCCAAAGAGAAAATTAGGGTTAAGACCCAAGTTAGGGTTAGCTGTCAGGAGACATGGCTTCCCAGAATGGAAACAGGGTGTTGCTGAAGCCAAGCATGGTGAAACAGACTGAGAGGGCCAAAGGAATTGTGTGCCTACTGTCTTTTAGTACAACAAGAGGATGTGGGTTGTTACATTTCAACAAGAAAATCATGTTAAGTCTCAAGTTTGGGTTGGGTTGGGGAGATGTGGCTTCCCTGGTTGGAATCGGGTCCTTGGTGAAGCCCAGCTTGCTGAATCAGACTGAGTGGGACATCAAGATGTCTTCCATACTGACATTTGGTACACTCTGTGGACGGAGGTATGTTTCAGTCGCAAAAGGAAATGAGGCCTGAGACTCAAAGTAGGGTTAGGGTTGGGGAGACTTGGCTTCCCAGGATGTAACCAGGGTTTTGGTGAAGCCTAGATTGGTAAAACAGACTGAGTAGGCATTCAGGAGTATAACATACTGCCAGTTAGTACACCATGTGGACAGGGAAATGTTTCATTCCAAAGAGAAAATTAGGGTTAAGACCCAAGTGAGGGTTATCGGTCAGGAGACATGGCTTCCCAGAATGGAAACAGGGTGTTGCTGAAGCCAAACATGGTGAAACAGACTGAGAGGGCCAAAGGAATTGTGTGCCTACTGTCTTTTAGTAGAACATGAGGATGTGGGTTGTTACAGTTCAACAAGAAAATCAGGTTAAGTCTCAAGTTAGGGTTAGGGTTGGGGAGATGTGGCTTCCCAGGTTGGAAACGGGTCCTTGGTGAAGCTTAACTTGCTGAATCAGACTGAGTGGGGCATCAAGATGGCTTCCATACTGACATTTGGTCCCCTATGTGGACGGCAGTATGTTTCAGTCCAAAAACGAAAATTAGGGTTAAGACCCAAGTTAGGGTTATCGGTCAGGAGTCATGGCTTCCCAGAATGGAAACAGGGTGTTGCTGAAGCCAAGCATGGTGAAACAGACTGAGAGGGCCAACGGAATTGTGTGTCGACTGTCTTTTAGTACAACATGAGGATGGGGGTTTGTTACATTTCAACAAGAAAATCAGGTTAAGTCTCAAGGTTGGGTTGGATTGGGGAGATGTGGCTTCCCAGGTTGGAAATGGGTCCTTGGTGAAGCTCATCTTGCTGAATCAGACTGAGTGGGGCATCAAGATGGCTTCCATACTGACATTTGGTGCACTCTGTGGACGGCAGTATGTTTCAGTCCAAAAAGGAAATGAGGGTTGAGACTCAAATTAGGGTTAGGGTTGGGGAGACTTGTCTTCCCAGGATGTAACCAGGGTTTTGGCGAAGTCTAGATTGGTAAAACAGACGGAGTAGGCCAACCGGAGTATGACATACTGCCAGTTAGTACACAATGTGGAGAGGGAAATGTTTCATTCCAAAGAGAAAATTAGGGTTAAGACCCAAGTTAGGGTTAGCAGTCAGGAGACATGGCTTTCCAGAATGGAAACAGGGTGTTGCTGAAGCCAAGCATGGTGAAACAGACTGAGAGGGCAAAAGGAATTGTGTGCCTACTGTCTTTTAGTAGAACATGAGGATGGGGGGTTGTTACATTTGCACAAGAAAATCAGGTTAAGTCTCAAGTTAGGGTTAGGGTTGGGGAGATGTGGCTTCCCAGGTTGGAAACGGGTCCTTGGTGAAGCCTAGCTTGTTGAATCAGACTGAGTGGGACATCAAGATGTCTTCCATACTTACATTTGGTACACTCTGTGGACGGCAGTATGTTTCAGTCCAAAAAGGAAATGAGGGTTGAGACTCAAATTAGGGTTACGCTGGGGAGACTTGGCTTCCCAGGATGTAACCAGGGTTTTGGCGAAGCCTAGATTGGTAAAACAGACTGAGTAGGCCATCCGGAGTATAACATACTGCCAGTTAGTACACCATGTGGACAGGGAAATGTTTCAGTCCAAAGAGAAAATTAGGGTTCAGACCCAAGTTAGGGTTAGCTGTCAGGAGACATGGCTTCCCAGAATGGAAACAGGGTGTTGCTGAAGCCAAGCATGGTGAAACAGACTGAGAGGGCCAAAGGAATTGTGTGCCTACTGTCTTTTAGTAGAACATGAGGATGGGAGGTTGTTACATTTGCACAAGAATATCAGGTTAAGTCTCAAGTTAGGGTTAGGGTTGGGGAGATGTGGCTTCCCAGGTTGGAAACGGGTCCTTGGTGAAGCTTAACTTCCTGTATCAGACTGAGTGGGCCATCAAGATGTCTTCCATACTTACATTTGGCACACTCTGTGGACCGCAGTATGTTTCAGTCCAAAAAGGAAATAGGGTTGAGACTCAAATTAGGGTTAGGGTTGGGGAGACTTAGCTTCCCAGGATGTAACCAGGGTTTTGGTGAAGCCTAGATTGGTAAAACAGACTGAGTAGGCATTCAGGAGTATAACATACTGCCAGTTAGTACACCATGTGGACAGGGAAATGTTTCAGTCCAAAGACAAAATTAGGGTTAAGACCCAAGTTAGGGTTAGCTGTCAGGAGACATGGCTTCCCGGAATGGAAACAGGGTGTTGCTGAAGCCAAGCATGGTGAAACAGACTGAGAGGGCCAACGGAATTGTGTGCCTACTGTCTTTTAGTACAACATGAGGATGGGGGTTTGTTACATTTGCACAAGAAAATCAGGTTAAGTCTCAAGTTAGGGTTGGGTTGGGGAGATGTGGCTTCCCAGTTTGGAAACGGGTCCTTGGTGAAGCTTAACTTGCTGAATCAGACTGAGTGGGGTATCAAGGTGTCTTCCATACTTACATTTGGTACACTCTGTGGACCGCAGTATGTTTCAGTCGCAAAAGGAAATGAGGCCTGAGACTCAAAGTAGGGTTAGGGTTGGGGAGACTTGGCTTCCCAGGATGTAACCAGGGTTTTGGCGAAGCCTAGATTGGTAAAACAGACTGAGTAGGCCTTCCGGAGTATAACATACTGCCAGTTAGTACACCATGTGGACAGGGAAATGTTTCAGTCCGAAGAAAAAATTAGGGTTAAGAAAAATTTAGGGTTATCGGTCAGGAGACATGCCTTCCCAGAATGGAAACAGGGTGTTGCTGAAGCCAAGCATGGTGAAACAGACTGAGAGGGCAAACGGAATTGTGTGCCTACTGTCTTTTAGTACAACATGAGGATGGGGGGTTGTTACATTTGCACAAGAAAATCAGGTTAAGTCTCAAGTTAGGGTTAGGGTTGGGGAGATGTGGCTTCCCAGGTTGGAAATGGGTCCTTGGTGAAGCTCAACTTGCTGAATCAGACTGAGTGGGGCATCAAGATGGCTTCCATACTGACATTTGGTGCACTCTGTGGATGGCAGTATGTTTCAGTCCAAAAAGGAAATGAGGGTTGAGACTCAAATTAGGGTTAGGGTTGGGGAGACTTGGCTTCCCAGGATGTAACCAGGGTTTTGGCGAAGTCTAGATTGGTAAAACAGACGGAATGCCAACCGGAGTATAACATACTGCCAGTTAGTACACAATGTGGACAGGGAAATGTTTCATTCCAAAGAGAAAATTAGGGTTAAGACCCAAGTTAGGGTTAGCAGTCAGGAGACATGGCTTTCCAGAATGGAAACAGGGTGTTGCTGAAGCCAAGCATGGTGAAACAGACTGAGAGGGCAAAAGGAATTGTGTGCCTACTGTCTTTTAGTACAACATGAGGATGGGGGTTTGTTACATTTCAACAAGAAAATCAGGTTAAGTCTCAAGGTTGGGTTGGATTGGGGAGATGTGGCTTCCCAGGTTGGAATCGGGTCCTTGGTGAAGCCCAGCTTGCTGAATCAGACTGAGTGGGACATCAAGATGTCTTCCATACTGACATTTGGTACACTCTGTGGACGGAGGTCTGTTTCAGTCCCAAAAGGAAATGAGGCCTGAGACTCAAATTAGGGTTAGGGTTGGGGAGACTTGGCTTCCCAGGATATAACCAGGGTTTTGTCGAAGCCTAGATTGGTAAAACAGACTGAGTAGGCCATCCGGAGTATAACATACTGCCAGTTAGTACACCATGTGGACAGGGAAATGTTTCATTCCAAAGAGAAAATTAGGGTTAAGACCCAAGTTAGGGTTAGCTGTCAGGAGACATGGCTTCCCAGAATGGAAACAGGGTGTTGCTGAAGCCAAGCATGGTGAAACAGACTGAGAGGGCCAAAGGAATTGTGTGCCTACTGTCTTTTAGTACAACATGAGGATGGGGGGTTGTTACAGTTCAACAAGAAAATCAGGTTAAGTCTCAAGTTAGGGTTAGGGTTGGGGAGATGTGGCTTCCCAGGTTGGAAACGGGTCCTTGGTGAAGCTTAACTTGCTGAATCAGACTGTGGGGCATCAAGATGGCTTCCATACTGACATTTGGTACACTCTGTGGACGGCAGTATGTTTCAGTCCAAAAACGAAAATTAGGGTTAAGACCCAAGTTAGGGTTATCGGTCAGGAGTCATGGCTTCCCAGAATGGAAACAGGGTGTTGCTGAAGCCAAGCATGGTGAAACAGACTGAGAGGGCCAACGGAATTGTGTGTCGACTGTCTTTTAGTACAACATGAGGATGGGGGTTTGTTACATTTCAACAAGAAAATCAGGTTAAGTCTCAAGGTTGGGTTGGATTGGGGAGATGTGGCTTCCCAGGTTGGAAATGGGTCCTTGGTGAAGCTCAACTTGCTGAATCAGACTGAGTGGGGCATCAAGATGGCTTCCATACTGACATTTGGTGCACTCTGTGGACGGCAGTATGTTTCAGTCCAAAAAGGAAATGAGGGTTGAGACTCAAATTAGGGTTAGGGTTGGGGAGACTTGGCTTCCCAGGATGTAACCAGGGTTTTGGTGAAGCCTAGATTGGTAAAACAGACGGAGTAGGCCAACCGGAGTATAACATACTGCCAGTTAGTACACCATGTGGACAGGGAAATGTTTCAGTCCAAAGAGAAAATTAGGGTTAAGACCCAAGTTAGGGTTAGCTGTCAGGAGACATGGCTTTCCAGAATGGAAACAGGGTGTTGCTGAAGCCAAGCATGGTGAAACAGACTGAGAGGGCAAAAGGAATTGTGTGCCTACTGTCTTTTAGTAGAACATGAGGATGGGGGGTTGTTACATTTGCACAAGAAAATCAGGTTAAGTCTCAAGCTTGGTTTGGGTTGGGGAGATGTGGCTTCCCTGGTTGGAATCGGGTCCTTGGTGAAGCCTAACTTGCTGAATCAGACTGAGTGGGGCATCAAGATGTCTTCCATACTGACATTTGGTCCCCTATGTGGACGGCAGTATGTTTCAGTCCAAAAACGAAATGCGGGTTGATACTCAAATTAGGGTTAGGGTTGGGGAGACTTGGCTTCCCAGGATGTAACCAGGGTTTTGGCGAAGCCTAGATTGGTAAAACAGACTGAGTAGGCCATCCGGAGTATAACATACTGCCAGTTAGTACACCATGTGGACAGGGAAATGTTTCAGTCCAAAGAGAAAATTAGGGTTAAGACCCAAGTTAGGGTTAGCTGTCAGGAGACATGGCTTCCCAGAATGGAAACAGGGTGTTGCTGAAGCCAAGCATGGTGAAACAGACTGAGAGGGCCAAAGGAATTGTGTGCCTACTGTCTTTTAGTACAACAAGAGGATGTGGGTTGTTACATTTCAACAAGAAAATCAGGTTAAGTCTCAAGTTTGGGTTGGGTTGGGGAGATGTGGCTTCCCTGGTTGGAATCGGGTCCTTGGTGAAGCCCAGCTTGCTGAATCAGACTGAGTGGGACATCAAGATGTCTTCCATACTTACATTTGGTACACTCTGTGGACGGCAGTATGTTTCAGTCCAAAAAGGAAATGAGGGTTGAGACTCAAATTAGGGTTAGGGCTGGGGAGACTTGGCTTCCCAGGATGTAACCAGGGTTTTGGCGAAGCCTAGATTGGTAAAACAGACTGAGTAGGTCATCCGGAGTATAACATACTGCCAGTTAGTACACCATGTGGACAGGGAAATGTTTCATTCCAAAGAGAAAATTAGGGTTCAGACCCAAGTTAGGGTTAGCTGTCAGGAGACATGGCTTTCCAGAATGGAAACAGGGTGTTGCTGAAGCCAAGCATGGTGAAACAGACTGAGAGGGCAAAAGGAATTGTGTGCCTACTGTCTTTTAGTAGAACATGAGGATGGGGGGTTGTTACATTTGCACAAGAAAATGAGGTTAAGTCTCAAGTTAGGGTTAGGGTTGGGGAGATGTTGCTTCCCAGGTTGGAAACGGGTCCTTGGTGAAGCTTAACTTGCTGAATCAGACTGAGTGGGCCATCAAGATGGCTTCCATACTGACATTTGGTACACTCTGTGGACGGCAGTATGTTTCAGTCCAAAAACGAAAATTAGGGTTAAGACCCAAGTTAGGGTTATCGGTCAGGAGTCATGGCTTCCCAGAATGGAAACAGGGTGTTGCTGAAGCCAAGCATGGTGAAACAGACTGAGAGGGCCAACGGAATTGTGTGCCGACTGTCTCTTAGTACAACATGAGGATGGGGGTTTGTTACATTTCAACAAGAAAATCAGGTTAAGTCTCAAGGTTGGGTTGGGTTGGGGAGATGTGGCTTCCCTGGTTGGAATCGGGTCCTTGGTGAAGCCCAGCTTGCTGAATCAGACTGAGTGGGACATCAAGATGTCTTCCATACTGACATTTGGTACACTCTGTGGACGGAGGTCTGTTTCAGTCCCAAAAGGAAATGAGGCCTGAGACTCAAATTAGGGTTAGGGTTGGGGAGACTTGGCTTCCCAGGATATAACCAGGGTTTTGTCGAAGCCTAGATTGGTAAAACAGACTGAGTAGGCCATCCGGAGTATAACATACTGCCAGTTAGTACACCATGTGGACAGGGAAATGTTTCATTCCAAAGAGAAAATTAGGGTTAAGACCCAAGTTAGGGTTAGCTGTCAGGAGACATGGCTTCCCAGAATGGAAACAGGGTGTTGCTGAAGCCAAGCATGGTGAAACAGACTGAGAGGGCCAAAGGAATTGTGTGCCTACTGTCTTTTAGTACAACATGAGGATGGGGGGTTGTTACAGTTCAACAAGAAAATCAGGTTAAGTCTCAAGTTAGGGTTAGGGTTGGGGAGATGTGGCTTCCCAGGTTGGAAACGGGTCCTTGGTGAAGCTTAACTTGCTGAATCAGACTGAGTGGGGCATCAAGATGGCTTCCATACTGACATTTGGTACACTCTGTGGACGGCAGTATGTTTCAGTCCAAAAACGAAAATTAGGGTTAAGACCCAAGTTAGGGTTATCGGTCAGGAGTCATGGCTTCCCAGAATGGAAACAGGGTGTTGCTGAAGCCAAGCATGGTGAAACAGACTGAGAGGGCCAACGGAATTGTGTGTCGACTGTCTTTTAGTACAACATGAGGATGGGGGTTTGTTACATTTCAACAAGAAAATCAGGTTAAGTCTCAAGGTTGGGTTGAATTTGGGAGATGTGGCTTCCCAGGTTGGAAATGGGTCCTTGGTGAAGCTCAACTTGCTGAATCAGACTGAGTGGGGCATCAAGATGGCTTCCATACTGACATTTGGTGCACTCTGTGGACGGCAGTATGTTTCAGTCCAAAAAGGAAATGAGGGTTGAGACTCAAATTAGGGTTAGGGTTGGGGAGACTTGGCTTCCCAGGATGTAACCAGGGTTTTGGCGAAGTCTAGATGGGTAAAACAGACGGAGTAGGCCAACCGGAGTTTAACATACTGCCAGTTAGTACACCATGTGGACAGGGAAATGTTTCAGTCCAAAGAGAAAATTAGGGTTAAGACCCAAGTTAGGGTTAGCTGTCAGGAGACATGGCTTTCCAGAATGGAAACAGGGTGGTGCTGAAGCCAAGCATGGTGAAACAGACTGAGAGGGCAAAAGGAATTGTGTGCCTACTGTCTTTTAGTAGAACATGAGGATGGGGGGTTGTTACATTTGCACAAGAAAATCAGGTTAAGTCTCAAGTTTGGTTTGGGTTGGGGAGATGTGGCTTCCCTGGTTGGAATCGGGTCCTTGGTGAAGCCCAGCTTGCTGAATCAGACTGAGTGGGACATCAAGATGTCTTCCATACTGACATTTGGTACACTCTGTGGACGGAGGTATGTTTCAGTCCCAAAAGGAAATGAGGCCTGAGACTCAAATTAGGGTTAGGGCTGGGGAGACTTGGCTTCCCAGGATGTAACCAGGGTTTTGGCGAAGCCTAGATTGGTAAAACAGACTGAGTAGGCCATCCGGAGTATAACATACTGCCACTTGGTACACCATGTGGACAGGGAAATGTTTCAGTCGAAAGAAAAAATTAGGGTGAAGACCCAAGTTAGGGTTAGCGGTCAGGAGACATGGCTTCCCAGAATGGAAACAGGGTGTTGCTGAAGCCAAGCATGGTGAAACAGACTGAGAGGGCCAAAGGAATTGTGTGCCTACTGTCTTTTAGTAGAACATGAGGATGGGAGGTTGTTACATTTGCACAAGAATATCAGGTTAAGTCTCAAGTTAGGGTTAGGGTTGGGGAGATGTGGCTTCCCAGGTTGGAAACGGGTCCTTGGTGAAGCTTAACTTCCTGTATCAGACTGAGTGGGCCATCAAGATGTCTTCCATACTTACATTTGGCACACTCTGTGGACCGCAGTATGTTTCAGTCCAAAAAGGAAATAGGGTTGAGACTCAAATTAGGGTTAGGGTTGGGGAGACTTGGCTTCCCAGGATGTAACCAGGGTTTTGGTGAAGCCTAGATTGGTAAAACAGACTGAGTAGGCATTCAGGAGTATAACATACTGCCAGTTAGTACACCATGTGGACAGGGAAATGTTTCAGTCCAAAGACAAAATTAGGGTTAAGACCCAAGTTAGGGTTAGCTGTCAGGAGACATGGCTTCCCGGAATGGAAACAGGGTGTTGCTGAAGCCAAGCATGGTGAAACAGACTGAGAGGGCCAACGGAATTGTGTGCCTACTGTCTTTTAGTACAACATGAGGATGGGGGTTTGTTACATTTGCACAAGAAAATCAGGTTAAGTCTCAAGTTAGGGTTGGGTTGGGGAGATGTGGCTTCCCAGGTTGGAAACGGGTCCTTGGTGAAGCTTAACTTGCTGAATCAGACTGAGTGGGGTATCAAGGTGTCTTCCATACTTACATTTGGTACACTCTGTGGACCGCAGTATGTTTCAGTCGCAAAAGGAAATGAGGCCTGAGACTCAAAGTAGGGTTAGGGTTGGGGAGACTTGGCTTCCCAGGATGTAACCAGGGTTTTGGCGAAGCCTAGATTGGTAAAACAGACTGAGTAGGCCTTCCGGAGTATAACATACTGCCAGTTAGTACACCATGTGGAC
Organism: Heloderma suspectum; assembly: GCF_057233095.1. Classification (NCBI taxonomy): domain Eukaryota; kingdom Metazoa; phylum Chordata; class Lepidosauria; order Squamata; family Helodermatidae; genus Heloderma; species Heloderma suspectum. Next base: position 151,532,436 of record NC_139461.1, read on the forward strand.
AGGGAAATGTTTCAGTCCAAAGAAAAAATTAGGGTTAAGAAAAATTTAGGGTTATCGGTCAGGAGACATGCCTTCCCAGAATGGAAACAGGGTGTTGCTGAAGCCAAGCATGGTGAAACAGACTGAGAGGGCAAACGGAATTGTGTGCCTACTGTCTTTTAGTACAACATGAGGATGGGGGGTTGTTACATTTGCACAAGAAAATCAGGTTAAGTCTCAAGTTAGGGTTAGGGTTGGGGAGATGTGGCTTCCCAGGTTGGAAATGGGTCCTTGGTGAAGCTCAACTTGCTGAATCAGACTGAGTGGGGCATCAAGATGGCTTCCATACTGACATTTGGTGCACTCTGTGGACGGCAGTATGTTTCAGTCCAAAAAGGAAATGAGGGTTGAGACTCAAATTAGGGTTAGGGCTGGGGAGACTTGGCTTCCCAGGATGTAACCAGGGTTTTGGCGAAGCCTAGATTGGTAAAACAGACTGAGTAGGCCATCCGGAGTATAACATACTGCCAGTTAGTACACCATGTGGACAGGGAAATGTTTCATTCCAAAGAGAAAATTAGGGTTCAGACCCAAGTTAGGGTTAGCTGTCAGGAGACATGGCTTTCCAGAATGGAAACAGGGTGTTGCTGAAGCCAAGCATGGTGAAACAGACTGAGAGGGCAAAAGGAATTGTGTGCCTACTGTCTTTTAGTAGAACATGAGGATGGGGGGTTGTTACATTTGCACAAGAAAATGAGGTTAAGTCTCAAGTTAGGGTTAGGGTTGGGGAGATGTTACTTCCCAGGTTGGAAACGGGTCCTTGGTGAAGCTTCACTTGCTGAATCAGACTGAGTGGGCCATCAAGATGGCTTCCATACTGACATTTGGTACACTCTGTGGACGGCAGTATGTTTCAGTCCAAAAACGAAAATTAGGGTTAAGACCCAAGTTAGGGTTATCGGTCAGGAGTCATGGCTTCCCAGAATGGAAACAGGGTGTTGCTGAAGCCAAGCATGGTGAAACAGACTGAGAGGGCCAACGGAATTGTGTGCCGACTGTCTCTTAGTACAACATGAGGATGGGGGTTTGTTACATTTCAACAAGAAAATCAGGTTATGTCTCAAGGTTGGGTTGGGTTGGGGAGATGTGGCTTCCCTGGTTGGAATCGGGTCCTTGGTGAAGCCCAGCTTGCTGAATCAGACTGAGTGGGACATCAAGATGTCTTCCATACTGACATTTGGTACACTCTGTGGACGGAGGTCTGTTTCAGTCCCAAAAGGAAATGAGGCCTGAGACTCAAATTAGGGTTAGGGTTGGGGAGACTTGGCTTCCCAGGATATAACCAGGGTTTTGTCGAAGCCTAGATTGGTAAAACAGACTGAGTAGGCCATCCGGAGTATAACATACTGCCAGTTAGTACACCATGTGGACAGGGAAATGTTTCATTCCAAAGAGAAAATTAGGGTTAAGACCCAAGTTAGGGTTAGCTGTCAGGAGACATGGCTTCCCAGAATGGAAACAGGGTGTTGCTGAAGCCAAGCATGGTGAAACAGACTGAGAGGGCCAAAGGAATTGTGTGCCTACTGTCTTTTAGTACAACATGAGGATGGGGGGTTGTTACAGTTCAACAAGAAAATCAGGTTAAGTCTCAAGTTCGGGTTAGGGTTGGGGAGATGTGGCTTCCCAGGTTGGAAACGGGTCCTTGGTGAAGCTTAACTTGCTGAATCAGACTGAGTGGGGCATCAAGATGGCTTCCATACTGACATTTGGTACACTCTGTGGACGGCAGTATGTTTCAGTCCAAAAACGAAAATTAGGGTTAAGACCCAAGTTAGGGTTATCGGTCAGGAGTCATGGCTTCCCAGAATGGAAACAGGGTGTTGCTGAAGCCAAGCATGGTGAAACAGACTGAGAGGGCCAACGGAATTGTGTGTCGACTGTCTTTTAGTACAACATGAGGATGGGGGTTTGTTACATTTCAACAAGAAAATCAGGTTAAGTCTCAAGGTTGGGTTGAATTTGGGAGATGTGGCTTCCCAGGTTGGAAATGGGTCCTTGGTGAAGCTCAACTTGCTGAATCAGACTGAGTGGGGCATCAAGATGGCTTCCATACTGACATTTGGTGCACTCTGTGGACCGCAGTATGTTTCAGTCCAAAAAGGAAATGAGGGTTGAGACTCAAATTAGGGTTAGGGTTGGGGAGACTTGGCTTCCCAGGATGTAACCAGGGTTTTGGCGAAGTCTAGATTGGTAAAACAGACGGAGTAGGCCAACCGGAGTATAACATACTGCCAGTTAGTACACCATGTGGACAGGGAAATGTTTCAGTCCAAAGAGAAAATTAGGGTTAAGACCCAAGTTAGGGTTAGCTGTCAGGAGACATGGCTTTCCAGAATGGAAACAGGGTGTTGCTGAAGCCAAGCATGGTGAAACAGACTGAGAGGGCAAAAGGAATTGTGTGCCTATTGTCTTTTAGTAGAACATGAGGATGGGGGGTTGTTACATTTGCACAAGAAAATCAGGTTAAGTCTCAAGTTAGGGTTAGGGTTGGGGAGATGTGGCTTCCCAGGTTGGAAACGGGTCCTTGGTGAAGCCTAGCTTGTTGAATCAGACTGAGTGGGACATCAAGATGTCTTCCATACTTACATTTGGTACACTCTGTGGACGGCAGTATGTTTCAGTCCAAAAAGGAAATGAGGGTTGAGACTCAAATTAGGGTTACGCTGGGGAGACTTGGCTTCCCAGGATGTAACCAGGGTTTTGGCGAAGCCTAGATTGGTAAAACAGACTGAGTAGGCCATCCGGAGTATAACATACTGCCAGTTAGTACACCATGTGGACAGGGAAATGTTTCAGTCCAAAGAGAAAATTAGGGTTCAGACCCAAGTTAGGGTTAGCTGTCAGGAGACATGGCTTCCCAGAATGGAAACAGGGTGTTGCTGAAGCCAAGCATGGTGAAACAGACTGAGAGGGCCAAAGGAATTGTGTGCCTACTGTCTTTTAGTAGAACATGAGGATGGGAGGTTGTTACATTTGCACAAGAATATCAGGTTAAGTCTCAAGTTTGGGTTGGGTTGGGGAGATGTGGCTTCCCTGGTTGGAATCGGGTCCTTGGTGAAGCCCAGCTTGCTGAATCAGACTGAGTGGGACATCAAGATGTCTTCCATACTGACATTTGGTACACTCTGTGGACGGAGGTATGTTTCAGTCGCAAAAGGAAATGAGGCCTGAGACTCAAAGTAGGGTTAGGGTTGGGGAGACTTGGCTTCCCAGGATGTAACCAGGGTTTTGGTGAAGCCTAGATTGGTAAAACAGACTGAGTAGGCATTCAGGAGTATAACATACTGCCAGTTAGTACACCATGTGGACAGGGAAATGTTTCATTCCAAAGAGAAAATTAGGGTTAAGACCCAAGTGAGGGTTATCGGTCAGGAGACATGGCTTCCCAGAATGGAAACAGGGTGTTGCTGAAGCCAAACATGGTGAAACAGACTGAGAGGGCCAAAGGAATTGTGTGCCTACTGTCTTTTAGTAGAACATGAGGATGGGGGGTTGTTACAGTTCAACAAGAAAATCAGGTTAAGTCTCAAGTTAGGGTTAGGGTTGGGGAGATGTGGCTTCCCAGGTTGGAAACGGGTCCTTGGTGAAGCTTAACTTGCTGAATCAGACTGAGTGGGGCATCAAGATGGCTTCCATACTGACATTTGGTCCCCTAAGTGGACGGCAGTAAGTTTCAGTCCAAAAACGAAAATTAGGGTTAAGACCCAAGTTAGGGTTATCGGTCAGGAGTCATGGCTTCCCAGAATGGAAACAGGGTGTTGCTGAAGCCAAGCATGGTGAAACAGACTGAGAGGGCCAACGGAATTGTGTGTCGACTGTCTTTTAGTACAACATGAGGATGGGGGTTTGTTACATTTCAACAAGAAAATCAGGTTAAGTCTCAAGGTTGGGTTGGATTGGGGAGATGTGGCTTCCCAGGTTGGAAATGGGTCCTTGGTGAAGCTCAACTTGCTGAATCAGACTGAGTGGGGCATCAAGATGGCTTCCATACTGACATTTGGTGCACTCTGTGGACGGCAGTATGTTTCAGTCCAAAAAGGAAATGAGGGTTGAGACTCAAATTAGGGTTAGGGTTGGGGAGACTTGTCTTCCCAGGATGTAACCAGGGTTTTGGCGAAGTCTAGATTGGTAAAACAGACGGAGTAGGCCAACCGGAGTATAACATACTGCCAGTTAGTACACAATGTGGAGAGGGAAATGTTTCATTCCAAAGAGAAAATTAGGGTTAAGACCCAAGTTAGGGTTAGCAGTCAGGAGACATGGCTTTCCAGAATGGAAACAGGGTGTTGCTGAAGCCAAGCATGGTGAAACAGACTGAGAGGGCAAAAGGAATTGTGTGCCTACTGTCTTTTAGTAGAACATGAGGATGGGGGGTTGTTACATTTGCACAAGAAAATCAGGTTAAGTCTCAAGTTAGGGTTAGGGTTGGGGAGATGTGGCTTCCCAGGTTGGAAACGGGTCCTTGTTGAAGCCTAGCTTGCTGAATCAGACTGAGTGGGACATCAAGATGTCTTCCATACTTACATTTGGTACACTCTGTGGACGGCAGTATGTTTCAGTCCAAAAAGGAAATGAGGGTTGAGACTCAAATTAGGGTTAGGGCTGGGGAGACTTGGCTTCCCAGGATGTAACCAGGGTTTTGGCGAAGCCTAGATTGGTAAAACAGACTGAGTAGGCCATCCGGAGTATAACATACTGCCAGTTAGTACACCATGTGGACAGGGAAATGTTTCATTCCAAAGAGAAAATTAGGGTTCAGACCCAAGTTAGGGTTAGCTGTCAGGAGACATGGCTTTCCAGAATGGAAACAGGGTGTTGCTGAAGCCAAGCATGGTGAAACAGACTGAGAGGGCAAAAGGAATTGTGTGCCTACTGTCTTTTAGTAGAACATGAGGATGGGGGGTTGTTACATTTGCACAAGAAAATGAGGTTAAGTCTCAAGTTAGGGTTAGGGTTGGGGAGATGTTGCTTCCCAGGTTGGAAACGGGTCCTTGGTGAAGCTTAACTTGCTGAATCAGACTGAGTGGGCCATCAAGATGGCTTCCATACTGACATTTGGTACACTCTGTGGACGGCAGTATGTTTCAGTCCAAAAACGAAAATTAGGGTTAAGACCCAAGTTAGGGTTATCGGTCAGGAGTCATGGCTTCCCAGAATGGAAACAGGGTGTTGCTGAAGCCAAGCATGGTGAAACAGACTGAGAGGGCCAACGGAATTGTGTGCCGACTGTCTCTTAGTACAACATGAGGATGGGGGTTTGTTACATTTCAACAAGAAAATCAGGTTAAGTCTCAAGGTTGGGTTGGGTTGGGGAGATGTGGCTTCTCTGGTTGGAATCGGGTCCTTGGTGAAGCCCAGCTTGCTGAATCAGACTGAGTGGGACATCAAGATGTCTTCCATACTGACATTTGGTACACTCTGTGGACGGAGGTCTGTTTCAGTCCCAAAAGGAAATGAGGCCTGAGACTCAAATTAGGGTTAGGGTTGGGGAGACTTGGCTTCCCAGGATATAACCAGGGTTTTGTCGAAGCCTAGATTGGTAAAACAGACTGAGTAGGCCATCCGGAGTATAACATACTGCCAGTTAGTACACCATGTGGACAGGGAAATGTTTCATTCCAAAGAGAAAATTAGGGTTAAGACCCAAGTTAGGGTTAGCTGTCAGGAGACATGGCTTCCCAGAATGGAAACAGGGTGTTGCTGAAGCCAAGCATGGTGAAACAGACTGAGAGGGCCAAAGGAATTGTGTGCCTACTGTCTTTTAGTACAACATGAGGATGGGGGGTTGTTACAGTTCAACAAGAAAATCAGGTTAAGTCTCAAGTTAGGGTTAGGGTTGGGGAGATGTGGCTTCCCAGGTTGGAAACGGGTCCTTGGTGAAGCTTAACTTGCTGAATCAGACTGAGTGGGGCATCAAGATGGCTTCCATACTGACATTTGGTGCACTCTGTGGACGGCAGTATGTTTCAGTCCAAAAAGGAAATGAGGGTTGAGACTCAAATTAGGGTTAGGGTTGGGGAGACTTGGCTTCCCAGGATGTAACCAGGGTTTTGGCGAAGTCTAGATGGGTAAAACAGACGGAGTAGGCCAACCGGAGTATAACATACTGCCAGTTAGTACACCATGTGGACAGGGAAATGTTTCAGTCCAAAGAGAAAATTAGGGTTAAGACCCAAGTTAGGGTTAGCTGTCAGGAGACATGGCTTTCCAGAATGGAAACAGGGTGTTGCTGAAGCCAAGCATGGTGAAACAGACTGAGAGGGCAAAAGGAATTGTGTGCCTACTGTCTTTTAGTAGAACATGAGGATGGGGGGTTGTTACATTTGCACAAGAAAATCAGGTTAAGTCTCAAGTTTGGGTTGGGTTGGGGAGATGTGGCTTCCCTGGTTGGAATCGGGTCCTTGGTGAAGCCCAGCTTGCTGAATCAGACTGAGTGGGACATCAAGATGTCTTCCATACTGACATTTGGTACACTCTGTGGACGGAGGTATGTTTCAGTCCCAAAAGGAAATGAGGCCTGAGACTCAAATTAGGGTTAGGGCTGGGGAGACTTGGCTTCCCAGGATGTAACCAGGGTTTTGGCGAAGCCTAGATTGGTAAAACAGACTGAGTAGGCCATCCGGAGTATAACATACTGCCACTTAGTACACCATGTGGACAGGGAAATGTTTCAGTCCAAAGAAAAAATTAGGGTGAAGACCCAAGTTAGGGTTAGCGGTCAGGAGACATGGCTTCCCAGAATGGAAACAGGGTGTTGCTGAAGCCAAACATGGTGAAACAGACTGAGAGGGCCAAAGGAATTGTGTGCCTACTGTCTTTTAGTAGAACATGAGGATGGGGGGGTTGTTATATTTGCACAAGAAAATCAGGTTAAGTCTCAAGTTAGGGTTAGAGTTGGGGAGATGTGGCTTCCCAGGTTGGAAACGGGTCCTTGGTGAAGCCTAACTTGCTGAATCAGACTGAGTGGGGCATCAAGATGTCTTCCATACTTACATTTGTTCCCCTATGTGGATGGCAGTATGTTTCAGTCCAAAAAGGAAATGCGGGTTGATACTCAAATTAGGGTTAGGGTTGGGGAGACTTGGCTTCCCAGGATGTAACCAGGGTTTTGGCGAAGCCTAGATTGGTAAAACAGACTGAGTAGGCCATCCGGAGTATAACATACTGCCAGTTAGTACACCATGTGGACAGGGAAATGTTTCAGTCCAAAGAGAAAATTAGGGTTAAGACCCAAGTTAGGGTTAGCTGTCAGGAGACATGGCTTCCCAGAATGGAAACAGGGTGTTGCTGAAGCCAAGCATGGTGAAACAGACTGAGAGGGACAAAGGAATTGTGTGCCTACTGTCTTTTAGTACAACAAGAGGATGTGGGTTGTTACATTTCAACAAGAAAATCAGGTTAAGTCTCAAGTTTGGGTTGGGTTGGGGAGATGTGGCTTCCCTGGTTGGAATCGGGTCCTTGGTGAAGCCCAGCTTGCTGAATCAGACTGAGTGGGACATCAAGATGTCTTCCATACTTACATTTGGTACACTCTGTGGACGGCAGTATGTTTCAGTCCAAAAAGGAAATGAGGGTTGAGACTCAAATTAGGGTTAGGGCTCGGGAGACTTGGCTTCCCAGGATGTAACCAGGGTTTTGGCGAAGCCTAGATTGGTAAAACAGACTGAGTAGGCCATCCGGAGTATAACATACTGCCAGTTAGTACACCATGTGGACAGGGAAATGTTTCATTCCAAAGAGAAAATTAGGGTTCAGACCCAAGTTAGGGTTAGCTGTCAGGAGACATGGCTTTCCAGAATGGAAACAGGGTGTTGCTGAAGCCAAGCATGGTGAAACAGACTGAGAGGGCAAAAGGAATTGTGTGCCTACTGTCTTTTAGTAGAACATGAGGATGGGGGGTTGTTACATTTGCACAAGAAAATGAGGTTAAGTCTCAAGTTAGGGTTAGGGTTGGGGAGATGTTGCTTCCCAGGTTGGAAACGGGTCCTTGGTGAAGCTTAACTTGCTGAATCAGACTGAGTGGGCCATCAAGATGGCTTCCATACTGACATTTGGTACACTCTGTGGACGGCAGTATGTTTCAGTCCAAAAACGAAAATTAGGGTTAAGACCCAAGTTAGGGTTATCGGTCAGGAGTCATGGCTTCCCAGAATGGAAACAGGGTGTTGCTGAAGCCAAGCATGGTGAAACAGACTGAGAGGGCCAACGGAATTGTGTGCCGACTGTCTCTTAGTACAACATGAGGATGGGGGTTTGTTACATTTCAACAAGAAAATCAGGTTAAGTCTCAAGGTTGGGTTGGGTTGGGGAGATGTGGCTTCTCTGGTTGGAATCGGGTCCTTGGTGAAGCCCAGCTTGCTGAATCAGACTGAGTGGGACATCAAGATGTCTTCCATACTGACATTTGGTACACTCTGTGGACGGAGGTCTGTTTCAGTCCCAAAAGGAAATGAGGCCTGAGACTCAAATTAGGGTTAGGGTTGGGGAGACTTGGCTTCCCAGGATATAACCAGGGTTTTGTCGAAGCCTAGATTGGTAAAACAGACTGAGTAGGCCATCCGGAGTATAACATACTGCCAGTTAGTACACCATGTGGACAGGGAAATGTTTCAGTCCAAAGACAAAATTAGGGTTAAGACCCAAGTGAGGGTTATCGGTCAGGAGACATGGCTTCCCAGAATGGAAACAGGGTGTTGCTGAAGCCAAACATGGTGAAACAGACTGAGAGGGCCAAAGGAATTGTGTGCCTACTGTCTTTTAGTAGAACATGAGGATGGGGGGTTGTTACAGTTCAACAAGAAAATCAGGTTAAGTCTCAAGTTAGGGTTAGGGTTGGGGAGATGTGGCTTCCCAGGTTGGAAACGGGTCCTTGGTGAAGCTTTACTTGCTGAATCAGACTGAGTGGGGCATCAAGATGGCTTCCATACTGACATTTGGTCCCCTAAGTGGACGGCAGTAAGTTTCAGTCCAAAAACGAAAATTAGGGTTAAGACCCAAGTTAGGGTTATCGGTCAGGAGTCATGGCTTCCCAGAATGGAAACAGGGTGTTGCTGAAGCCAAGCATGGTGAAACAGACTGAGAGGGCCAACGGAATTGTGTGTCGACTGTCTTTTAGTACAACATGAGGATGGGGGTTTGTTACATTTCAACAAGAAAATCAGGTTAAGTCTCAAGGTTGGGTTGGATTGGGGAGATGTGGCTTCCCAGGTTGGAAATGGGTCCTTGGTGAAGCTCAACTTGCTGAATCAGACTGAGTGGGGCATCAAGATGGCTTCCATACTGACATTTGGTGCACTCTGTGGACGGCAGTATGTTTCAGTCCAAAAAGGAAATGAGGGTTGAGACTCAAATTAGGGTTAGGGTTGGGGAGACTTGTCTTCCCAGGATGTAACCAGGGTTTTGGCGAAGTCTAGATTGGTAAAACAGATGGAGTAGGCCAACCGGAGTATAACATACTGCCAGTTAGTACACAATGTGGAGAGGGAAATGTTTCATTCCAAAGAGAAAATTAGGGTTAAGACCCAAGTTAGGGTTAGCAGTCAGGAGACATGGCTTTCCAGAATGGAAACAGGGTGTTGCTGAAGCCAAGCATGGTGAAACAGACTGAGAGGGCAAAAGGAATTGTGTGCCTACTGTCTTTTAGTAGAACATGAGGATGGGGGGTTGTTACATTTGCACAAGAAAATCAGGTTAAGTCTCAAGTTAGGGTTAGGGTTGGGGAGATGTGGCTTCCCAGGTTGGAAACGGGTCCTTGTTGAAGCCTAGCTTGCTGAATCAGACTGAGTGGGACATCAAGATGTCTTCCATACTTACATTTGGTACACTCTGTGGACGGCAGTATGTTTCAGTCCAAAAAGGAAATGAGGGTTGAGACTCAAATTAGGGTTAGGGCTGGGGAGACTTGGCTTCCCAGGATGTAACCAGGGTTTTGGCGAAGCCTAGATTGGTAAAACAGACTGAGTAGGCCATCCGGAGTATAACATACTGCCAGTTAGTACACCATGTGGACAGGGAAATGTTTCATTCCAAAGAGAAAATTAGGGTTCAGACCCAAGTTAGGGTTAGCTGTCAGGAGACATGGCTTTCCAGAATGGAAACAGGGTGTTGCTGAAGCCAAGCATGGTGAAACAGACTGAGAGGGCAAAAGGAATTGTGTGCCTACTGTCTTTTAGTAGAACATGAGGATGGGGGGTTGTTACATTTGCACAAGAAAATGAGGTTAAGTCTCAAGTTAGGGTTAGGGTTGGGGAGATGTTGCTTCCCAGGTTGGAAACGGGTCCTTGGTGAAGCTTAACTTGCTGAATCAGACTGAGTGGGCCATCAAGATGGCTTCCATACTGACATTTGGTACACTCTGTGGACGGCAGTATGTTTCAGTCCAAAAACGAAAATTAGGGTTAAGACCCAAGTTAGGGTTATCGGTCAGGAGTCATGGCTTCCCAGAATGGAAACAGGGTGTTGCTGAAGCCAAGCATGGTGAAACAGACTGAGAGGGCCAACGGAATTGTGTGCCGACTGTCTCTTAGTACAACATGAGGATGGGGGTTTGTTACATTTCAACAAGAAAATCAGGTTAAGTCTCAAGGTTGGGTTGGGTTGGGGAGATGTGGCTTCTCTGGTTGGAATCGGGTCCTTGGTGAAGCCCAGCTTGCTGAATCAGACTGAGTGGGACATCAAGATGTCTTCCATACTGACATTTGGTACACTCTGTGGACGGAGGTCTGTTTCAGTCCCAAAAGGAAATGAGGCCTGAGACTCAAATTAGGGTTAGGGTTGGGGAGACTTGGCTTCCCAGGATATAACCAGGGTTTTGTCGAAGCCTAGATTGGTAAAACAGACTGAGTAGGCCATCCGGAGTATAACATACTGCCAGTTAGTACACCATGTGGACAGGGAAATGTTTCATTCCAAAGAGAAAATTAGGGTTAAGACCCAAGTTAGGGTTAGCTGTCAGGAGACATGGCTTCCCAGAATGGAAACAGGGTGTTGCTGAAGCCAAGCATGGTGAAACAGACTGAGAGGGCCAAAGGAATTGTGTGCCTACTGTCTTTTAGTACAACATGAGGATGGGGGGTTGTTACAGTTCAACAAGAAAATCAGGTTAAGTCTCAAGTTAGGGTTAGGGTTGGGGAGATGTGGCTTCCCAGGTTGGAAACGGGTCCTTGGTGAAGCTTAACTTGCTGAATCAGACTGAGTGGGGCATCAAGATGGCTTCCATACTGACATTTGGTGCACTCTGTGGACGGCAGTATGTTTCAGTCCAAAAAGGAAATGAGGGTTGAGACTCAAATTAGGGTTAGGGTTGGGGAGACTTGGCTTCCCAGGATGTAACCAGGGTTTTGGCGAAGTCTAGATGGGTAAAACAGACGGAGTAGGCCAACCGGAGTATAACATACTGCCAGTTAGTACACCATGTGGACAGGGAAATGTTTCAGTCCAAAGAGAAAATTAGGGTTAAGACCCAAGTTAGGGTTAGCTGTCAGGAGACATGGCTTTCCAGAATGGAAACAGGGTGTTGCTGAAGCCAAGCATGGTGAAACAGACTGAGAGGGCAAAAGGAATTGTGTGCCTACTGTCTTTTAGTAGAACATGAGGATGGGGGGTTGTTACATTTGCACAAGAAAATCAGGTTAAGTCTCAAGTTAGGGTTAGGGTTGGGGAGATGTGGCTTCCCAGGTTGGAAATGGGTCCTTGGTGAAGCTCAACTTGCTGAATCAGACTGAGTGGGGCATCAAGATGGCTTCCATACTGACATTTGGTGCACTCTGTGGATGGCAGTATGTTTCAGTCCAAAAAGGAAATGAGGGTTGAGACTCAAATTAGGGTTAGGGTTGGGGAGACTTGGCTTCCCAGGATGTAACCAGGGTTTTGGCGAAGTCTAGATTGGTAAAACAGACGGAAGGCCAACCGGAGTATAACATACTGCCAGTTAGTACACAATGTGGACAGGGAAATGTTTCATTCCAAAGAGAAAATTAGGGTTAAGACCCAAGTTAGGGTTAGCAGTCAGGAGACATGGCTTTCCAGAATGGAAACAGGGTGTTGCTGAAGCCAAGCATGGTGAAACAGACTGAGAGGGCAAAAGGAATTGTGTGCCTACTGTCTTTTAGTACAACATGAGGATGGGGGTTTGTTACATTTCAACAAGAAAATCAGGTTAAGTCTCAAGGTTGGGTTGGATTGGGGAGATGTGGCTTCCCAGGTTGGAATCGGGTCCTTGGTGAAGCCCAGCTTGCTGAATCAGACTGAGTGGGACATCAAGATGTCTTCCATACTGACATTTGGTACACTCTGTGGACGGAGGTCTGTTTCAGTCCCAAAAGGAAATGAGGCCTGAGACTCAAATTAGGGTTAGGGTTGGGGAGACTTGGCTTCCCAGGATATAACCAGGGTTTTGTCGAAGCCTAGATTGGTAAAACAGACTGAGTAGGCCATCCGGAGTATAACATACTGCCAGTTAGTACACCATGTGGACAGGGAAATGTTTCATTCCAAAGAGAAAATTAGGGTTAAGACCCAAGTTAGGGTTAGCTGTCAGGAGACATGGCTTCCCAGAATGGAAACAGGGTGTTGCTGAAGCCAAGCATGGTGAAACAGACTGAGAGGGCCAAAGGAATTGTGTGCCTACTGTCTTTTAGTACAACATGAGGATGGGGGGTTGTTACAGTTCAACAAGAAAATCAGGTTAAGTCTCAAGTTAGGGTTAGGGTTGGGGAGATGTGGCTTCCCAGGTTGGAAACGGGTCCTTGGTGAAGCTTAACTTGCTGAATCAGACTGTGGGGCATCAAGATGGCTTCCATACTGACATTTGGTACACTCTGTGGACGGCAGTATGTTTCAGTCCAAAAACGAAAATTAGGGTTAAGACCCAAGTTAGGGTTATCGGTCAGGAGTCATGGCTTCCCAGAATGGAAACAGGGTGTTGCTGAAGCCAAGCATGGTGAAACAGACTGAGAGGGCCAACGGAATTGTGTGTCGACTGTCTTTTAGTACAACATGAGGATGGGGGTTTGTTACATTTCAACAAGAAAATCAGGTTAAGTCTCAAGGTTGGGTTGGATTGGGGAGATGTGGCTTCCCAGGTTGGAAATGGGTCCTTGGTGAAGCTCAACTTGCTGAATCAGACTGAGTGGGGCATCAAGATGGCTTCCATACTGACATTTGGTGCACTCTGTGGACGGCAGTATGTTTCAGTCCAAAAAGGAAATGAGGGTTGAGACTCAAATTAGGGTTAGGGTTGGGGAGACTTGGCTTCCCAGGATGTAACCAGGGTTTTGGTGAAGCCTAGATTGGTAAAACAGACGGAGTAGGCCAACCGGAGTATAACATACTGCCAGTTAGTACACCATGTGGACAGGGAAATGTTTCAGTCCAAAGAGAAAATTAGGGTTAAGACCCAAGTTAGGGTTAGCTGTCAGGAGACATGGCTTTCCAGAATGGAAACAGGGTGTTGCTGAAGCCAAGCATGGTGAAACAGACTGAGAGGGCAAAAGGAATTGTGTGCCTACTGTCTTTTAGTAGAACATGAGGATGGGGGGTTGTTACATTTGCACAAGAAAATCAGGTTAAGTCTCAAGCTTGGTTTGGGTTGGGGAGATGTGGCTTCCCTGGTTGGAATCGGGTCCTTGGTGAAGCCTAACTTGCTGAATCAGACTGAGTGGGGCATCAAGATGTCTTCCATACTGACATTTGGTCCCCTATGTGGACGGCAGTATGTTTCAGTCCAAAAACGAAATGCGGGTTGATACTCAAATTAGGGTTAGGGTTGGGGAGACTTGGCTTCCCAGGATGTAACCAGGGTTTTGGCGAAGCCTAGATTGGTAAAACAGACTGAGTAGGCCATCCGGAGTATAACATACTGCCAGTTAGTACACCATGTGGACAGGGAAATATTTCAGTCCAAAGAGAAAATTAGGGTTAAGACCCAAGTTAGGGTTAGCTGTCAGGAGACATGGCTTCCCAGAATGGAAACAGGGTGTTGCTGAAGCCAAGCATGGTGAAACAGACTGAGAGGGCCAAAGGAATTGTGTGCCTACTGTCTTTTAGTACAACAAGAGGATGTGGGTTGTTACATTTCAACAAGAAAATCAGGTTAAGTCTCAAGTTTGGGTTGGGTTGGGGAGATGTGGCTTCCCTGGTTGGAATCGGGTCCTTGGTGAAGCCCAGCTTGCTGAATCAGACTGAGTGGGACATCAAGATGTCTTCCATACTTACATTTGGTACACTCTGTGGACGGCAGTATGTTTCAGTCCAAAAAGGAAATGAGGGTTGAGACTCAAATTAGGGTTAGGGCTGGGGAGACTTGGCTTCCCAGGATGTAACCAGGGTTTTGGCGAAGCCTAGATTGGTAAAACAGACTGAGTAGGTCATCCGGAGTATAACATACTGCCAGTTAGTACACCATGTGGACAGGGAAATGTTTCATTCCAAAGAGAAAATTAGGGTTCAGACCCAAGTTAGGGTTAGCTGTCAGGAGACATGGCTTTCCAGAATGGAAACAGGGTGTTGCTGAAGCCAAGCATGGTGAAACAGACTGAGAGGGCAAAAGGAATTGTGTGCCTACTGTCTTTTAGTAGAACATGAGGATGGGGGGTTGTTACATTTGCACAAGAAAATGAGGTTAAGTCTCAAGTTAGGGTTAGGGTTGGGGAGATGTTGCTTCCCAGGTTGGAAACGGGTCCTTGGTGAAGCTTAACTTGCTGAATCAGACTGAGTGGGCCATCAAGATGGCTTCCATACTGACATTTGGTACACTCTGTGGACGGCAGTATGTTTCAGTCCAAAAACGAAAATTAGGGTTAAGACCCAAGTTAGGGTTATCGGTCAGGAGTCATGGCTTCCCAGAATGGAAACAGGGTGTTGCTGAAGCCAAGCATGGTGAAACAGACTGAGAGGGCCAACGGAATTGTGTGCCGACTGTCTCTTAGTACAACATGAGGATGGGGGTTTGTTACATTTCAACAAGAAAATCAGGTTAAGTCTCAAGGTTGGGTTGGGTTGGGGAGATGTGGCTTCCCTGGTTGGAATCGGGTCCTTGGTGAAGCCCAGCTTGCTGAATCAGACTGAGTGGGACATCAAGATGTCTTCCATACTGACATTTGGTACACTCTGTGGACGGAGGTCTGTTTCAGTCCCAAAAGGAAATGAGGCCTGAGACTCAAATTAGGGTTAGGGTTGGGGAGACTTGGCTTCCCAGGATATAACCAGGGTTTTGGTGAAGCCTAGATTGGTAAAACAGACTGAGTAGGCATTCAGGAGTATAACATACTGCCAGTTAGTACACCATGTGGACAGGGAAATGTTTCATTCCAAAGAGAAAATTAGGGTTAAGACCCAAGTGAGGGTTATCGGTCAGGAGACATGGCTTCCCAGAATGGAAACAGGGTGTTGCTGAAGCCAAACATGGTGAAACAGACTGAGAGGGCCAAAGGAATTGTGTGCCTACTGTCTTTTAGTAGAACATGAGGATGGGGGGTTGTTACAGTTCAACAAGAAAATCAGGTTAAGTCTCAAGTTAGGGTTAGGGTTGGGGAGATGTGGCTTCCCAGGTTGGAAACGGGTCCTTGGTGAAGCTTAACTTGCTGAATCAGACTGAGTGGGGCATCAAGATGGCTTCCATACTGACATTTGGTCCCCTATGTGGACGGCAGTATGTTTCAGTCCAAAAACGAAAATTAGGGTTAAGACCCAAGTTAGGGTTATCGGTCAGGAGTCATGGCTTCCCAGAATGGAAACAGGGTGTTGCTGAAGCCAAGCATGGTGAAACAGACTGAGAGGGCCAACGGAATTGTGTGTCGACTGTCTTTTAGTACAACATGAGGATGGGGGTTTGTTACATTTCAACAAGAAAATCAGGTTAAGTCTCAAGGTTGGGTTGGATTGGGGAGATGTGGCTTCCCAGGTTGGAAATGGGTCCTTGGTGAAACTCAACTTGCTGAATCAGACTGAGTGGGGCATCAAGATGGCTTCCATACTGACATTTGGTGCACTCTGTGGACGGCAGTATGTTTCAGTCCAAAAAGGAAATGAGGGTTGAAACTCAAATTAGGGTTAGGGTTGGGGAGACTTGTCTTCCCAGGATGTAACCAGGGTTTTGGCGAAGTCTAGATTGGTAAAACAGACGGAGTAGGCCAACCGGAGTATAACATACTGCCAGTTAGTACACAATGTGGAGAGGGAAATGTTTCATTCCAAAGAGAAAATTAGGGTTAAGACCCAAGTTAGGGTTAGCAGTCAGGAGACATGGCTTTCCAGAATGGAAACAGGGTGTTGCTGAAGCCAAGCATGGTGAAACAGACTGAGAGGGCAAAAGGAATTGTGTGCCTACTGTCTTTTAGTAGAACATGAGGATGGGGGGTTGTTACATTTGCACAAGAAAATCAGGTTAAGTCTCAAGTTAGGGTTAGGGTTGGGGAGACTTGGCTTCCCAGGATGTAACCAGGGTTTTGGTGAAGCCTAGATTGGTAAAACAGACTGAGTAGGCATTCAGGAGTATAACATACTGCCAGTTAGTACACCATGTGGACAGGGAAATGTTTCAGTCCAAAGACAAAATTAGGGTTAAGACCCAAGTTAGGGTTAGCTGTCAGGAGACATGGCTTCCCGGAATGGAAACAGGGTGTTGCTGAAGCCAAGCATGGTGAAACAGACTGAGAGGGCCAACGGAATTGTGTGCCTACTGTCTTTTAGTACAACATGAGGATGGGGGTTTGTTACATTTCAACAAGAAAATCAGGTTAAGTCTCAAGTTAGGGTTGGGTTGGGGAGATGTGGCTTCCCAGGTTGGAAACGGGTCCTTGGTGAAGCTTAACTTGCTGAATCAGACTGAGTGGGGTATCAAGGTGTCTTCCATACTTACATTTGGTACACTCTGTGGACCGCAGTATGTTTCAGTCGCAAAAGGAAATGAGGCCTGAGACTCAAAGTAGGGTTAGGGTTGGGGAGACTTGGCTTCCCAGGATGTAACCAGGGTTTTGGCGAAGCCTAGATTGGTAAAACAGACTGAGTAGGCCTTCCGGAGTATAACATACTGCCAGTTAGTACACCATGTGGACAGGGAAATGTTTCAGTCCATAGAAAAAACTAGGGTTAATAAAAATTTAGGGTTATCGGTCAGGAGACATGGCTTCCCAGAATGGAAACAGGGTGTTGCTGAAGCCAAGCATGGTGAAACAGACTGAGAGGGCAAACGGAATTGTGTGCCTACTGTCTTTTAGTACAACATGAGGATGGGAGGTTGTTACATTTGCACAAGAAAATCAGGTTAAGTCTCAAGTTAGGGTTAGGGTTGGGGAGATGTGGCTTCCCAGGTTGGAAATGGGTCCTTGGTGAAGCTCAACTTGCTGAATCAGACTGAGTGGGGCATCAAGATGGCTTCCATACTGACATTTGGTGCACTCTGTGGACGGCAGTATGTTTCAGTCCAAAAAGGAAATGAGGGTTGAGACTCAAATTAGGGTTAGGGTTGGGGAGACTTGTCTTCCCAGGATGTAACCAGGGTTTTGGCGAAGTCTAGATTGGTAAAACAGACGGAAGGCCAACCGGAGTATAACATACTGCCAGTTAGTACACAATGTGGACAGGGAAATGTTTCATTCCAAAGAGAAAATTAGGGTTAAGACCCAAGTTAGGGTTAGCAGTCAGGAGACATGGCTTTCCAGAATGGAAACAGGGTGTTGCTGAAGCCAAGCATGGTGAAACAGACTGAGAGGGCAAAAGGAATTGTGTGCCTACTGTCTTTTAGTAGAACATGAGGATGGGGGGTTGTTACATTTGCACAAGAAAATCAGGTTAAGTCTCAAGTTAGGGTTAGGTTTGGGGAGATGTTGCTTCCCAGGTTGGAAACGGGTCCTTGGTGAAGCTTAACTTGCTGAATCAGACTGAGTGGGCCATCAAGATGGCTTCCATACTGACATTTGGTACACTCTGTGGACGGCAGTAAGTTTCAGTCCAAAAACGAAAATTAGGGTTAAGACCCAAGTTAGGGTTATCGGTCAGGAGTCATGGCTTCCCAGAATGGAAACAGGGTGTTGCTGAAGCCAAGCATGGTGAAACAGACTGAGAGGGCCAACGGAATTGTGTGCCGACTGTCTCTTAGTACAACATGAGGATGGGGGTTTGTTACATTTCAACAAGAAAATCAGGTTAAGTCTCAAGGTTGGGTTGGGTTGGGGAGATGTGGCTTCCCTGGTTGGAATCGGGTCCTTGGTGAAGCCCAGCTTGCTGAATCAGACTGAGTGGGACATCAAGATGTCTTCCATACTGACATTTGGTACACTCTGTGGACGGAGGTCTGTTTCAGTCCCAAAAGGAAATGAGGCCTGAGACTCAAATTAGGGTTAGGGTTGGGGAGACTTGGCTTCCCAGGATATAACCAGGGTTTTGTCGAAGCCTAGATTGGTAAAACAGACTGAGTAGGCCATCCGGAGTATAACATACTGCCAGTTAGTACACCATGTGGACAGGGAAATGTTTCATTCCAAAGAGAAAATTAGGGTTAAGACCCAAGTTAGGGTTAGCTGTCAGGAGACATGGCTTCCCAGAATGGAAACAGGGTGTTGCTGAAGCCAAGCATGGTGAAACAGACTGAGAGGGCCAAAGGAATTGTGTGCCTACTGTCTTTTAGTACAACATGAGGATGGGGGGTTGTTACAGTTCAACAAGAAAATCAGGTTAAGTCTCAAGTTCGGGTTAGGGTTGGGGAGATGTGGCTTCCCAGGTTGGAAACGGGTCCTTGGTGAAGCTTAACTTGCTGAATCAGACTGAGTGGGGCATCAAGATGTCTTCCATACTGACATTTGGTCCCCTATGTGGACGGCAGTATGTTTCAGTCCAAAAACGAAATGCGGGTTGATACTCAAATTAGGGTTAGGGTTGGGGAGACTTGGCTTCCCAGGATGTAACCAGGGTTTTGGCGAAGTCTAGATTGGTAAAACAGACGGAGTAGGCCAACCGGAGTATAACATACTGCCAGTTAGTACACCATGTGGACAGGGAAATGTTTCAGTCCAAAGAGAAAATTAGGGTTAAGACCCAAGTTAGGGTTAGCTGTCAGGAGACATGGCTTTCCAGAATGGAAACAGGGTGTTGCTGAAGCCAAGCATGGTGAAACAGACTGAGAGGGCAAAAGGAATTGTGTGCCTACTGTCTTTTAGTAGAACATGAGGATGGGGGGTTGTTACATTTGCACAAGAAAATCAGGTTAAGTCTCAAGCTTGGTTTGGGTTGGGGAGATGTGGCTTCCCTGGTTGGAATCGGGTCCTTGGTGAAGCATAACTTGCTGAATCAGACTGAGTGGGGCATCAAGATGTCTTCCATACTGACATTTGGTCCCCTATATGGACGGCAGTATGTTTCAGTCCAAAAACGAAATGCGGGTTGATACTCAAATTAGGGTTAGGGTTGGGGAGACTTGGCTTCCCAGGATGTAACCAGGGTTTTGGCGAAGCCTAGATTGGTAAAACAGACTGAGTAGGCCATCCGGAGTATAACATACTGCCAGTTAGTACACCATGTGGACAGGGAAATGTTTCAGTCCAAAGAGAAAATTAGGGTTAAGACCCAAGTTAGGGTTAGC
The DNA here is from genome assembly GCF_057233095.1 of Heloderma suspectum. Classification (NCBI taxonomy): domain Eukaryota; kingdom Metazoa; phylum Chordata; class Lepidosauria; order Squamata; family Helodermatidae; genus Heloderma; species Heloderma suspectum. The sequence continues at coordinate 151,552,051 of NC_139461.1, forward strand.
TGTCAGGAGACATGGCTTCCCAGAATGGAAACAGGGTGTTGCTGAAGCCAAGCATGGTGAAACAGACTGAGAGGGCCAAAGGAATTGTGTGCCTACTGTCTTTTAGTACAACAAGAGGATGTGGGTTGTTACATTTCAACAAGAAAATCATGTTAAGTCTCAAGTTTGGGTTGGGTTGGGGAGATGTGGCTTCCCTGGTTGGAATCGGGTCCTTGGTGAAGCCCAGCTTGCTGAATCAGACTGAGTGGGACATCAAGATGTCTTCCATACTGACATTTGGTACACTCTGTGGACGGAGGTATGTTTCAGTCGCAAAAGGAAATGAGGCCTGAGACTCAAAGTAGGGTTAGGGTTGGGGAGACTTGGCTTCCCAGGATGTAACCAGGGTTTTGGTGAAGCCTAGATTGGTAAAACAGACTGAGTAGGCATTCAGGAGTATAACATACTGCCAGTTAGTACACCATGTGGACAGGGAAATGTTTCATTCCAAAGAGAAAATTAGGGTTAAGACCCAAGTGAGGGTTATCGGTCAGGAGACATGGCTTCCCAGAATGGAAACAGGGTGTTGCTGAAGCCAAACATGGTGAAACAGACTGAGAGGGCCAAAGGAATTGTGTGCCTACTGTCTTTTAGTAGAACATGAGGATGGGGGGTTGTTACAGTTCAACAAGAAAATCAGGTTAAGTCTCAAGTTAGGGTTAGGGTTGGGGAGATGTGGCTTCCCAGGTTGGAAACGGGTCCTTGGTGAAGCTTAACTTGCTGAATCAGACTGAGTGGGGCATCAAGATGGCTTCCATACTGACATTTGGTCCCCTATGTGGACGGCAGTATGTTTCAGTCCAAAAACGAAAATTAGGGTTAAGACCCAAGTTAGGGTTATCGGTCAGGAGTCATGGCTTCCCAGAATGGAAACAGGGTGTTGCTGAAGCCAAGCATGGTGAAACAGACTGAGAGGGCCAACGGAATTGTGTGTCGACTGTCTTTTAGTACAACATGAGGATGGGGGTTTGTTACATTTCAACAAGAAAATCAGGTTAAGTCTCAAGGTTGGGTTGGATTGGGGAGATGTGGCTTCCCAGGTTGGAAATGGGTCCTTGGTGAAGCTCATCTTGCTGAATCAGACTGAGTGGGGCATCAAGATGGCTTCCATACTGACATTTGGTGCACTCTGTGGACGGCAGTATGTTTCAGTCCAAAAAGGAAATGAGGGTTGAGACTCAAATTAGGGTTAGGGTTGGGGAGACTTGTCTTCCCAGGATGTAACCAGGGTTTTGGCGAAGTCTAGATTGGTAAAACAGACGGAGTAGGCCAACCGGAGTATGACATACTGCCAGTTAGTACACAATGTGGAGAGGGAAATGTTTCATTCCAAAGAGAAAATTAGGGTTAAGACCCAAGTTAGGGTTAGCAGTCAGGAGACATGGCTTTCCAGAATGGAAACAGGGTGTTGCTGAAGCCAAGCATGGTGAAACAGACTGAGAGGGCAAAAGGAATTGTGTGCCTACTGTCTTTTAGTAGAACATGAGGATGGGGGGTTGTTACATTTGCACAAGAAAATCAGGTTAAGTCTCAAGTTAGGGTTAGGGTTGGGGAGATGTGGCTTCCCAGGTTGGAAACGGGTCCTTGGTGAAGCCTAGCTTGTTGAATCAGACTGAGTGGGACATCAAGATGTCTTCCATACTTACATTTGGTACACTCTGTGGACGGCAGTATGTTTCAGTCCAAAAAGGAAATGAGGGTTGAGACTCAAATTAGGGTTACGCTGGGGAGACTTGGCTTCCCAGGATGTAACCAGGGTTTTGGCGAAGCCTAGATTGGTAAAACAGACTGAGTAGGCCATCCGGAGTATAACATACTGCCAGTTAGTACACCATGTGGACAGGGAAATGTTTCAGTCCAAAGAGAAAATTAGGGTTCAGACCCAAGTTAGGGTTAGCTGTCAGGAGACATGGCTTCCCAGAATGGAAACAGGGTGTTGCTGAAGCCAAGCATGGTGAAACAGACTGAGAGGGCCAAAGGAATTGTGTGCCTACTGTCTTTTAGTAGAACATGAGGATGGGAGGTTGTTACATTTGCACAAGAATATCAGGTTAAGTCTCAAGTTAGGGTTAGGGTTGGGGAGATGTGGCTTCCCAGGTTGGAAACGGGTCCTTGGTGAAGCTTAACTTCCTGTATCAGACTGAGTGGGCCATCAAGATGTCTTCCATACTTACATTTGGCACACTCTGTGGACCGCAGTATGTTTCAGTCCAAAAAGGAAATAGGGTTGAGACTCAAATTAGGGTTAGGGTTGGGGAGACTTAGCTTCCCAGGATGTAACCAGGGTTTTGGTGAAGCCTAGATTGGTAAAACAGACTGAGTAGGCATTCAGGAGTATAACATACTGCCAGTTAGTACACCATGTGGACAGGGAAATGTTTCAGTCCAAAGACAAAATTAGGGTTAAGACCCAAGTTAGGGTTAGCTGTCAGGAGACATGGCTTCCCGGAATGGAAACAGGGTGTTGCTGAAGCCAAGCATGGTGAAACAGACTGAGAGGGCCAACGGAATTGTGTGCCTACTGTCTTTTAGTACAACATGAGGATGGGGGTTTGTTACATTTGCACAAGAAAATCAGGTTAAGTCTCAAGTTAGGGTTGGGTTGGGGAGATGTGGCTTCCCAGTTTGGAAACGGGTCCTTGGTGAAGCTTAACTTGCTGAATCAGACTGAGTGGGGTATCAAGGTGTCTTCCATACTTACATTTGGTACACTCTGTGGACCGCAGTATGTTTCAGTCGCAAAAGGAAATGAGGCCTGAGACTCAAAGTAGGGTTAGGGTTGGGGAGACTTGGCTTCCCAGGATGTAACCAGGGTTTTGGCGAAGCCTAGATTGGTAAAACAGACTGAGTAGGCCTTCCGGAGTATAACATACTGCCAGTTAGTACACCATGTGGACAGGGAAATGTTTCAGTCCGAAGAAAAAATTAGGGTTAAGAAAAATTTAGGGTTATCGGTCAGGAGACATGCCTTCCCAGAATGGAAACAGGGTGTTGCTGAAGCCAAGCATGGTGAAACAGACTGAGAGGGCAAACGGAATTGTGTGCCTACTGTCTTTTAGTACAACATGAGGATGGGGGGTTGTTACATTTGCACAAGAAAATCAGGTTAAGTCTCAAGTTAGGGTTAGGGTTGGGGAGATGTGGCTTCCCAGGTTGGAAATGGGTCCTTGGTGAAGCTCAACTTGCTGAATCAGACTGAGTGGGGCATCAAGATGGCTTCCATACTGACATTTGGTGCACTCTGTGGATGGCAGTATGTTTCAGTCCAAAAAGGAAATGAGGGTTGAGACTCAAATTAGGGTTAGGGTTGGGGAGACTTGGCTTCCCAGGATGTAACCAGGGTTTTGGCGAAGTCTAGATTGGTAAAACAGACGGAAGGCCAACCGGAGTATAACATACTGCCAGTTAGTACACAATGTGGACAGGGAAATGTTTCATTCCAAAGAGAAAATTAGGGTTAAGACCCAAGTTAGGGTTAGCAGTCAGGAGACATGGCTTTCCAGAATGGAAACAGGGTGTTGCTGAAGCCAAGCATGGTGAAACAGACTGAGAGGGCAAAAGGAATTGTGTGCCTACTGTCTTTTAGTACAACATGAGGATGGGGGTTTGTTACATTTCAACAAGAAAATCAGGTTAAGTCTCAAGGTTGGGTTGGATTGGGGAGATGTGGCTTCCCAGGTTGGAATCGGGTCCTTGGTGAAGCCCAGCTTGCTGAATCAGACTGAGTGGGACATCAAGATGTCTTCCATACTGACATTTGGTACACTCTGTGGACGGAGGTCTGTTTCAGTCCCAAAAGGAAATGAGGCCTGAGACTCAAATTAGGGTTAGGGTTGGGGAGACTTGGCTTCCCAGGATATAACCAGGGTTTTGTCGAAGCCTAGATTGGTAAAACAGACTGAGTAGGCCATCCGGAGTATAACATACTGCCAGTTAGTACACCATGTGGACAGGGAAATGTTTCATTCCAAAGAGAAAATTAGGGTTAAGACCCAAGTTAGGGTTAGCTGTCAGGAGACATGGCTTCCCAGAATGGAAACAGGGTGTTGCTGAAGCCAAGCATGGTGAAACAGACTGAGAGGGCCAAAGGAATTGTGTGCCTACTGTCTTTTAGTACAACATGAGGATGGGGGGTTGTTACAGTTCAACAAGAAAATCAGGTTAAGTCTCAAGTTAGGGTTAGGGTTGGGGAGATGTGGCTTCCCAGGTTGGAAACGGGTCCTTGGTGAAGCTTAACTTGCTGAATCAGACTGTGGGGCATCAAGATGGCTTCCATACTGACATTTGGTACACTCTGTGGACGGCAGTATGTTTCAGTCCAAAAACGAAAATTAGGGTTAAGACCCAAGTTAGGGTTATCGGTCAGGAGTCATGGCTTCCCAGCATGGAAACAGGGTGTTGCTGAAGCCAAGCATGGTGAAACAGACTGAGAGGGCCAACGGAATTGTGTGTCGACTGTCTTTTAGTACAACATGAGGATGGGGGTTTGTTACATTTCAACAAGAAAATCAGGTTAAGTCTCAAGGTTGGGTTGGATTGGGGAGATGTGGCTTCCCAGGTTGGAAATGGGTCCTTGGTGAAGCTCAACTTGCTGAATCAGACTGAGTGGGGCATCAAGATGGCTTCCATACTGACATTTGGTGCACTCTGTGGACGGCAGTATGTTTCAGTCCAAAAAGGAAATGAGGGTTGAGACTCAAATTAGGGTTAGGGTTGGGGAGACTTGGCTTCCCAGGATGTAACCAGGGTTTTGGTGAAGCCTAGATTGGTAAAACAGACGGAGTAGGCCAACCGGAGTATAACATACTGCCAGTTAGTACACCATGTGGACAGGGAAATGTTTCAGTCCAAAGAGAAAATTAGGGTTAAGACCCAAGTTAGGGTTAGCTGTCAGGAGACATGGCTTTCCAGAATGGAAACAGGGTGTTGCTGAAGCCAAGCATGGTGAAACAGACTGAGAGGGCAAAAGGAATTGTGTGCCTACTGTCTTTTAGTAGAACATGAGGATGGGGGGTTGTTACATTTGCACAAGAAAATCAGGTTAAGTCTCAAGCTTGGTTTGGGTTGGGGAGATGTGGCTTCCCTGGTTGGAATCGGGTCCTTGGTGAAGCCTAACTTGCTGAATCAGACTGAGTGGGGCATCAAGATGTCTTCCATACTGACATTTGGTCCCCTATGTGGACGGCAGTATGTTTCAGTCCAAAAACGAAATGCGGGTTGATACTCAAATTAGGGTTAGGGTTGGGGAGACTTGGCTTCCCAGGATGTAACCAGGGTTTTGGCGAAGCCTAGATTGGTAAAACAGACTGAGTAGGCCATCCGGAGTATAACATACTGCCAGTTAGTACACCATGTGGACAGGGAAATGTTTCAGTCCAAAGAGAAAATTAGGGTTAAGACCCAAGTTAGGGTTAGCTGTCAGGAGACATGGCTTCCCAGAATGGAAACAGGGTGTTGCTGAAGCCAAGCATGGTGAAACAGACTGAGAGGGCCAAAGGAATTGTGTGCCTACTGTCTTTTAGTACAACAAGAGGATGTGGGTTGTTACATTTCAACAAGAAAATCAGGTTAAGTCTCAAGTTTGGGTTGGGTTGGGGAGATGTGGCTTCCCTGGTTGGAATCGGGTCCTTGGTGAAGCCCAGCTTGCTGAATCAGACTGAGTGGGACATCAAGATGTCTTCCATACTTACATTTGGTACACTCTGTGGACGGCAGTATGTTTCAGTCCAAAAAGGAAATGAGGGTTGAGACTCAAATTAGGGTTAGGGCTGGGGAGACTTGGCTTCCCAGGATGTAACCAGGGTTTTGGCGAAGCCTAGATTGGTAAAACAGACTGAGTAGGTCATCCGGAGTATAACATACTGCCAGTTAGTACACCATGTGGACAGGGAAATGTTTCATTCCAAAGAGAAAATTAGGGTTCAGACCCAAGTTAGGGTTAGCTGTCAGGAGACATGGCTTTCCAGAATGGAAACAGGGTGTTGCTGAAGCCAAGCATGGTGAAACAGACTGAGAGGGCAAAAGGAATTGTGTGCCTACTGTCTTTTAGTAGAACATGAGGATGGGGGGTTGTTACATTTGCACAAGAAAATGAGGTTAAGTCTCAAGTTAGGGTTAGGGTTGGGGAGATGTTGCTTCCCAGGTTGGAAACGGGTCCTTGGTGAAGCTTAACTTGCTGAATCAGACTGAGTGGGCCATCAAGATGGCTTCCATACTGACATTTGGTACACTCTGTGGACGGCAGTATGTTTCAGTCCAAAAACGAAAATTAGGGTTAAGACCCAAGTTAGGGTTATCGGTCAGGAGTCATGGCTTCCCAGAATGGAAACAGGGTGTTGCTGAAGCCAAGCATGGTGAAACAGACTGAGAGGGCCAACGGAATTGTGTGCCGACTGTCTCTTAGTACAACATGAGGATGGGGGTTTGTTACATTTCAACAAGAAAATCAGGTTAAGTCTCAAGGTTGGGTTGGGTTGGGGAGATGTGGCTTCCCTGGTTGGAATCGGGTCCTTGGTGAAGCCCAGCTTGCTGAATCAGACTGAGTGGGACATCAAGATGTCTTCCATACTGACATTTGGTACACTCTGTGGACGGAGGTCTGTTTCAGTCCCAAAAGGAAATGATGCCTGAGACTCAAATTAGGGTTAGGGTTGGGGAGACTTGGCTTCCCAGGATATAACCAGGGTTTTGTCGAAGCCTAGATTGGTAAAACAGACTGAGTAGGCCATCCGGAGTATAACATACTGCCAGTTAGTACACCATGTGGACAGGGAAATGTTTCATTCCAAAGAGAAAATTAGGGTTAAGACCCAAGTTAGGGTTAGCTGTCAGGAGACATGGCTTCCCAGAATGGAAACAGGGTGTTGCTGAAGCCAAGCATGGTGAAACAGACTGAGAGGGCCAAAGGAATTGTGTGCCTACTGTCTTTTAGTACAACATGAGGATGGGGGGTTGTTACAGTTCAACAAGAAAATCAGGTTAAGTCTCAAGTTAGGGTTAGGGTTGGGGAGATGTGGCTTCCCAGGTTGGAAACGGGTCCTTGGTGAAGCTTAACTTGCTGAATCAGACTGAGTGGGGCATCAAGATGGCTTCCATACTGACATTTGGTACACTCTGTGGACGGCAGTATGTTTCAGTCCAAAAACGAAAATTAGGGTTAAGACCCAAGTTAGGGTTATCGGTCAGGAGTCATGGCTTCCCAGAATGGAAACAGGGTGTTGCTGAAGCCAAGCATGGTGAAACAGACTGAGAGGGCCAACGGAATTGTGTGTCGACTGTCTTTTAGTACAACATGAGGATGGGGGTTTGTTACATTTCAACAAGAAAATCAGGTTAAGTCTCAAGGTTGGGTTGAATTTGGGAGATGTGGCTTCCCAGGTTGGAAATGGGTCCTTGGTGAAGCTCAACTTGCTGAATCAGACTGAGTGGGGCATCAAGATGGCTTCCATACTGACATTTGGTGCACTCTGTGGACGGCAGTATGTTTCAGTCCAAAAAGGAAATGAGGGTTGAGACTCAAATTAGGGTTAGGGTTGGGGAGACTTGGCTTCCCAGGATGTAACCAGGGTTTTGGCGAAGTCTAGATGGGTAAAACAGACGGAGTAGGCCAACCGGAGTTTAACATACTGCCAGTTAGTACACCATGTGGACAGGGAAATGTTTCAGTCCAAAGAGAAAATTAGGGTTAAGACCCAAGTTAGGGTTAGCTGTCAGGAGACATGGCTTTCCAGAATGGAAACAGGGTGTTGCTGAAGCCAAGCATGGTGAAACAGACTGAGAGGGCAAAAGGAATTGTGTGCCTACTGTCTTTTAGTAGAACATGAGGATGGGGGGTTGTTACATTTGCACAAGAAAATCAGGTTAAGTCTCAAGTTTGGTTTGGGTTGGGGAGATGTGGCTTCCCTGGTTGGAATCGGGTCCTTGGTGAAGCCCAGCTTGCTGAATCAGACTGAGTGGGACATCAAGATGTCTTCCATACTGACATTTGGTACACTCTGTGGACGGAGGTATGTTTCAGTCCCAAAAGGAAATGAGGCCTGAGACTCAAATTAGGGTTAGGGCTGGGGAGACTTGGCTTCCCAGGATGTAACCAGGGTTTTGGCGAAGCCTAGATTGGTAAAACAGACTGAGTAGGCCATCCGGAGTATAACATACTGCCACTTGGTACACCATGTGGACAGGGAAATGTTTCAGTCGAAAGAAAAAATTAGGGTGAAGACCCAAGTTAGGGTTAGCGGTCAGGAGACATGGCTTCCCAGAATGGAAACAGGGTGTTGCTGAAGCCAAACATGGTGAAACAGACTGAGAGGGCCAAAGGAATTGTGTGCCTACTGTCTTTTAGTAGAACATGAGGATGGGGGGGTTGTTATATTTGCACAAGAAAATCAGATTAAGTCTCAAGTTAGGGTTAGAGTTGGGGAGATGTGGCTTCCCAGGTTGGAAACGGGTCCTTGGTGAAGCCTAACTTGCTGAATCAGACTGAGTGGGGCATCAAGATGTCTTCCATACTTACATTTGTTCCCCTATGTGGATGGCAGTATGTTTCAGTCCAAAAAGGAAATGCGGGTTGATACTCAAATTAGGGTTAGGGTTGGGGAGACTTGGCTTCCCAGGATGTAACCAGGGTTTTGGCGAAGCCTAGATTGGTAAAACAGACTGAGTAGGCCATCCGGAGTATAACATACTGCCAGTTAGTACACCATGTGGACAGGGAAATGTTTCAGTCCAAAGAGAAAATTAGGGTTAAGACCCAAGTTAGGGTTAGCTGTCAGGAGACATGGCTTCCCAGAATGGAAACAGGGTGTTGCTGAAGCCAAGCATGGTGAAACAGACTGAGAGGGCCAAAGGAATTGTGTGCCTACTGTCTTTTAGTACAACAAGAGGATGTGGGTTGTTACATTTCAACAAGAAAATCAGGTTAAGTCTCAAGTTTGGGTTGGGTTGGGGAGATGTGGCTTCCCTGGTTGGAATCGGGTCCTTGGTGAAGCCCAGCTTGCTGAATCAGACTGAGTGGGACATCAAGATGTCTTCCATACTGACATTTGGTACACTCTGTGGACGGCAGTATGTTTCAGTCCAAAAAGGAAATGAGGGTTGAGACTCAAATTAGGGTTAGGGCTGGGGAGACTTGGCTTCCCAGGATGTAACCAGGGTTTTGGCGAAGCCTAGATTGGTAAAACAGACTGAGTAGGCCATCCGGAGTATAACATACTGCCAGTTAGTACACCATGTGGACAGGGAAATGTTTCAGTCCAAAGAGAAAATTAGGGTTGAGACCAAAGTTAGGGTTAGCTGTCAGGAGACATGGCTTCCCAGAATGGAAACAGGGTGTTGCTGAAGCCAAGCATGGTGAAACAGACTGAGAGGGCCAAAGGAATTGTGTGCCTACTGTCTTTTAGTAGAACATGAGGATGGGAGGTTGTTACATTTGCACAAGAATATCAGGTTAAGTCTCAAGTTAGGGTTAGGGTTGGGGAGATGTGGCTTCCCAGGTTGGAAACGGGTCCTTGGTGAAGCTTAACTTCCTGTATCAGACTGAGTGGGCCATCAAGATGTCTTCCATACTTACATTTGGCACACTCTGTGGACCGCAGTATGTTTCAGTCCAAAAAGGAAATAGGGTTGAGACTCAAATTAGGGTTAGGGTTGGGGAGACTTGGCTTCCCAGGATGTAACCAGGGTTTTGGTGAAGCCTAGATTGGTAAAACAGACTGAGTAGGCATTCAGGAGTATAACATACTGCCAGTTAGTACACCATGTGGACAGGGAAATGTTTCAGTCCAAAGACAAAATTAGGGTTAAGACCCAAGTTAGGGTTAGCTGTCAGGAGACATGGCTTCCCGGAATGGAAACAGGGTGTTGCTGAAGCCAAGCATGGTGAAACAGACTGAGAGGGCCAACGGAATTGTGTGCCTACTGTCTTTTAGTACAACATGAGGATGGGGGTTTGTTACATTTGCACAAGAAAATCAGGTTAAGTCTCAAGTTAGGGTTGGGTTGGGGAGATGTGGCTTCCCAGGTTGGAAACGGGTCCTTGGTGAAGCTTAACTTGCTGAATCAGACTGAGTGGGGTATCAAGGTGTCTTCCATACTTACATTTGGTACACTCTGTGGACCGCAGTATGTTTCAGTCGCAAAAGGAAATGAGGCCTGAGACTCAAAGTAGGGTTAGGGTTGGGGAGACTTGGCTTCCCAGGATGTAACCAGGGTTTTGGCGAAGCCTAGATTGGTAAAACAGACTGAGTAGGCCTTCCGGAGTATAACATACTGCCAGTTAGTACACCATGTGGACAGGGAAATGTTTCAGTCCAAAGAAAAAATTAGGGTTAAGAAAAATTTAGGGTTATCGGTCAGGAGACATGCCTTCCCAGAATGGAAACAGGGTGTTGCTGAAGCCAAGCATGGTGAAACAGACTGAGAGGGCAAACGGAATTGTGTGCCTACTGTCTTTTAGTACAACATGAGGATGGGGGGTTGTTACATTTGCACAAGAAAATCAGGTTAAGTCTCAAGTTAGGGTTAGGGTTGGGGAGATGTGGCTTCCCAGGTTGGAAATGGGTCCTTGGTGAAGCTCAACTTGCTGAATCAGACTGAGTGGGGCATCAAGATGGCTTCCATACTGACATTTGGTGCACTCTGTGGACGGCAGTATGTTTCAGTCCAAAAAGGAAATGAGGGTTGAGACTCAAATTAGGGTTAGGGCTGGGGAGACTTGGCTTCCCAGGATGTAACCAGGGTTTTGGCGAAGCCTAGATTGGTAAAACAGACTGAGTAGGCCATCCGGAGTATAACATACTGCCAGTTAGTACACCATGTGGACAGGGAAATGTTTCATTCCAAAGAGAAAATTAGGGTTCAGACCCAAGTTAGGGTTAGCTGTCAGGAGACATGGCTTTCCAGAATGGAAACAGGGTGTTGCTGAAGCCAAGCATGGTGAAACAGACTGAGAGGGCAAAAGGAATTGTGTGCCTACTGTCTTTTAGTAGAACATGAGGATGGGGGGTTGTTACATTTGCACAAGAAAATGAGGTTAAGTCTCAAGTTAGGGTTAGGGTTGGGGAGATGTTACTTCCCAGGTTGGAAACGGGTCCTTGGTGAAGCTTCACTTGCTGAATCAGACTGAGTGGGCCATCAAGATGGCTTCCATACTGACATTTGGTACACTCTGTGGACGGCAGTATGTTTCAGTCCAAAAACGAAAATTAGGGTTAAGACCCAAGTTAGGGTTATCGGTCAGGAGTCATGGCTTCCCAGAATGGAAACAGGGTGTTGCTGAAGCCAAGCATGGTGAAACAGACTGAGAGGGCCAACGGAATTGTGTGCCGACTGTCTCTTAGTACAACATGAGGATGGGGGTTTGTTACATTTCAACAAGAAAATCAGGTTATGTCTCAAGGTTGGGTTGGGTTGGGGAGATGTGGCTTCCCTGGTTGGAATCGGGTCCTTGGTGAAGCCCAGCTTGCTGAATCAGACTGAGTGGGACATCAAGATGTCTTCCATACTGACATTTGGTACACTCTGTGGACGGAGGTCTGTTTCAGTCCCAAAAGGAAATGAGGCCTGAGACTCAAATTAGGGTTAGGGTTGGGGAGACTTGGCTTCCCAGGATATAACCAGGGTTTTGTCGAAGCCTAGATTGGTAAAACAGACTGAGTAGGCCATCCGGAGTATAACATACTGCCAGTTAGTACACCATGTGGACAGGGAAATGTTTCATTCCAAAGAGAAAATTAGGGTTAAGACCCAAGTTAGGGTTAGCTGTCAGGAGACATGGCTTCCCAGAATGGAAACAGGGTGTTGCTGAAGCCAAGCATGGTGAAACAGACTGAGAGGGCCAAAGGAATTGTGTGCCTACTGTCTTTTAGTACAACATGAGGATGGGGGGTTGTTACAGTTCAACAAGAAAATCAGGTTAAGTCTCAAGTTAGGGTTAGGGTTGGGGAGATGTGGCTTCCCAGGTTGGAAACGGGTCCTTGGTGAAGCTTAACTTGCTGAATCAGACTGAGTGGGGCATCAAGATGGCTTCCATACTGACATTTGGTACACTCTGTGGACGGCAGTATGTTTCAGTCCAAAAACGAAAATTAGGGTTAAGACCCAAGTTAGGGTTATCGGTCAGGAGTCATGGCTTCCCAGAATGGAAACAGGGTGTTGCTGAAGCCAAGCATGGTGAAACAGACTGAGAGGGCCAACGGAATTGTGTGTCGACTGTCTTTTAGTACAACATGAGGATGGGGGTTTGTTACATTTCAACAAGAAAATCAGGTTAAGTCTCAAGGTTGGGTTGAATTTGGGAGATGTGGCTTCCCAGGTTGGAAATGGGTCCTTGGTGAAGCTCAACTTGCTGAATCAGACTGAGTGGGGCATCAAGATGGCTTCCATACTGACATTTGGTGCACTCTGTGGACCGCAGTATGTTTCAGTCCAAAAAGGAAATGAGGGTTGAGACTCAAATTAGGGTTAGGGTTGGGGAGACTTGGCTTCCCAGGATGTAACCAGGGTTTTGGCGAAGTCTAGATTGGTAAAACAGACGGAGTAGGCCAACCGGAGTATAACATACTGCCAGTTAGTACACCATGTGGACAGGGAAATGTTTCAGTCCAAAGAGAAAATTAGGGTTAAGACCCAAGTTAGGGTTAGCTGTCAGGAGACATGGCTTTCCAGAATGGAAACAGGGTGTTGCTGAAGCCAAGCATGGTGAAACAGACTGAGAGGGCAAAAGGAATTGTGTGCCTATTGTCTTTTAGTAGAACATGAGGATGGGGGGTTGTTACATTTGCACAAGAAAATCAGGTTAAGTCTCAAGTTAGGGTTAGGGTTGGGGAGATGTGGCTTCCCAGGTTGGAAACGGGTCCTTGGTGAAGCCTAGCTTGTTGAATCAGACTGAGTGGGACATCAAGATGTCTTCCATACTTACATTTGGTACACTCTGTGGACGGCAGTATGTTTCAGTCCAAAAAGGAAATGAGGGTTGAGACTCAAATTAGGGTTACGCTGGGGAGACTTGGCTTCCCAGGATGTAACCAGGGTTTTGGCGAAGCCTAGATTGGTAAAACAGACTGAGTAGGCCATCCGGAGTATAACATACTGCCAGTTAGTACACCATGTGGACAGGGAAATGTTTCAGTCCAAAGAGAAAATTAGGGTTCAGACCCAAGTTAGGGTTAGCTGTCAGGAGACATGGCTTCCCAGAATGGAAACAGGGTGTTGCTGAAGCCAAGCATGGTGAAACAGACTGAGAGGGCCAAAGGAATTGTGTGCCTACTGTCTTTTAGTAGAACATGAGGATGGGAGGTTGTTACATTTGCACAAGAATATCAGGTTAAGTCTCAAGTTTGGGTTGGGTTGGGGAGATGTGGCTTCCCTGGTTGGAATCGGGTCCTTGGTGAAGCCCAGCTTGCTGAATCAGACTGAGTGGGACATCAAGATGTCTTCCATACTGACATTTGGTACACTCTGTGGACGGAGGTATGTTTCAGTCGCAAAAGGAAATGAGGCCTGAGACTCAAAGTAGGGTTAGGGTTGGGGAGACTTGGCTTCCCAGGATGTAACCAGGGTTTTGGTGAAGCCTAGATTGGTAAAACAGACTGAGTAGGCATTCAGGAGTATAACATACTGCCAGTTAGTACACCATGTGGACAGGGAAATGTTTCATTCCAAAGAGAAAATTAGGGTTAAGACCCAAGTGAGGGTTATCGGTCAGGAGTCATGGCTTCCCAGAATGGAAACAGGGTGTTGCTGAAGCCAAACATGGTGAAACAGACTGAGAGGGCCAAAGGAATTGTGTGCCTACTGTCTTTTAGTAGAACATGAGGATGGGGGGTTGTTACAGTTCAACAAGAAAATCAGGTTAAGTCTCAAGTTAGGGTTAGGGTTGGGGAGATGTGGCTTCCCAGGTTGGAAACGGGTCCTTGGTGAAGCTTAACTTGCTGAATCAGACTGAGTGGGGCATCAAGATGGCTTCCATACTGACATTTGGTCCCCTAAGTGGACGGCAGTAAGTTTCAGTCCAAAAACGAAAATTAGGGTTAAGACCCAAGTTAGGGTTATCGGTCAGGAGTCATGGCTTCCCAGAATGGAAACAGGGTGTTGCTGAAGCCAAGCATGGTGAAACAGACTGAGAGGGCCAACGGAATTGTGTGTCGACTGTCTTTTAGTACAACATGAGGATGGGGGTTTGTTACATTTCAACAAGAAAATCAGGTTAAGTCTCAAGGTTGGGTTGGATTGGGGAGATGTGGCTTCCCAGGTTGGAAATGGGTCCTTGGTGAAGCTCAACTTGCTGAATCAGACTGAGTGGGGCATCAAGATGGCTTCCATACTGACATTTGGTGCACTCTGTGGACGGCAGTATGTTTCAGTCCAAAAAGGAAATGAGGGTTGAGACTCAAATTAGGGTTAGGGTTGGGGAGACTTGTCTTCCCAGGATGTAACCAGGGTTTTGGCGAAGTCTAGATTGGTAAAACAGACGGAGTAGGCCAACCGGAGTATAACATACTGCCAGTTAGTACACAATGTGGAGAGGGAAATGTTTCATTCCAAAGAGAAAATTAGGGTTAAGACCCAAGTTAGGGTTAGCAGTCAGGAGACATGGCTTTCCAGAATGGAAACAGGGTGTTGCTGAAGCCAAGCATGGTGAAACAGACTGAGAGGGCAAAAGGAATTGTGTGCCTACTGTCTTTTAGTAGAACATGAGGATGGGGGGTTGTTACATTTGCACAAGAAAATCAGGTTAAGTCTCAAGTTAGGGTTAGGGTTGGGGAGATGTGGCTTCCCAGGTTGGAAACGGGTCCTTGTTGAAGCCTAGCTTGCTGAATCAGACTGAGTGGGACATCAAGATGTCTTCCATACTTACATTTGGTACACTCTGTGGACGGCAGTATGTTTCAGTCCAAAAAGGAAATGAGGGTTGAGACTCAAATTAGGGTTAGGGCTGGGGAGACTTGGCTTCCCAGGATGTAACCAGGGTTTTGGCGAAGCCTAGATTGGTAAAACAGACTGAGTAGGCCATCCGGAGTATAACATACTGCCAGTTAGTACACCATGTGGACAGGGAAATGTTTCATTCCAAAGAGAAAATTAGGGTTCAGACCCAAGTTAGGGTTAGCTGTCAGGAGACATGGCTTTCCAGAATGGAAACAGGGTGTTGCTGAAGCCAAGCATGGTGAAACAGACTGAGAGGGCAAAAGGAATTGTGTGCCTACTGTCTTTTAGTAGAACATGAGGATGGGGGGTTGTTACATTTGCACAAGAAAATGAGGTTAAGTCTCAAGTTAGGGTTAGGGTTGGGGAGATGTTGCTTCCCAGGTTGGAAACGGGTCCTTGGTGAAGCTAAACTTGCTGAATCAGACTGAGTGGGCCATCAAGATGGCTTCCATACTGACATTTGGTACACTCTGTGGACGGCAGTATGTTTCAGTCCAAAAACGAAAATTAGGGTTAAGACCCAAGTTAGGGTTATCGGTCAGGAGTCATGGCTTCCCAGAATGGAAACAGGGTGTTGCTGAAGCCAAGCATGGTGAAACAGACTGAGAGGGCCAACGGAATTGTGTGCCGACTGTCTCTTAGTACAACATGAGGATGGGGGTTTGTTACATTTCAACAAGAAAATCAGGTTAAGTCTCAAGGTTGGGTTGGGTTGGGGAGATGTGGCTTCTCTGGTTGGAATCGGGTCCTTGGTGAAGCCCAGCTTGCTGAATCAGACTGAGTGGGACATCAAGATGTCTTCCACACTGACATTTGGTACACTCTGTGGACGGAGGTCTGTTTCAGTCCCAAAAGGAAATGAGGCCTGAGACTCAAATTAGGGTTAGGGTTGGGGAGACTTGGCTTCCCAGGATATAACCAGGGTTTTGTCGAAGCCTAGATTGGTAAAACAGACTGAGTAGGCCATCCGGAGTATAACATACTGCCAGTTAGTACACCATGTGGACAGGGAAATGTTTCATTCCAAAGAGAAAATTAGGGTTAAGACCCAAGTTAGGGTTAGCTGTCAGGAGACATGGCTTCCCAGAATGGAAACAGGGTGTTGCTGAAGCCAAGCATGGTGAAACAGACTGAGAGGGCCAAAGGAATTGTGTGCCTACTGTCTTTTAGTACAACATGAGGATGGGGGGTTGTTACAGTTCAACAAGAAAATCAGGTTAAGTCTCAAGTTAGGGTTAGGGTTGGGGAGATGTGGCTTCCCAGGTTGGAAACGGGTCCTTGGTGAAGCTTAACTTGCTGAATCAGACTGAGTGGGGCATCAAGATGGCTTCCATACTGACATTTGGTGCACTCTGTGGACGGCAGTATGTTTCAGTCCAAAAAGGAAATGAGGGTTGAGACTCAAATTAGGGTTAGGGTTGGGGAGACTTGGCTTCCCAGGATGTAACCAGGGTTTTGGCGAAGTCTAGATGGGTAAAACAGACGGAGTAGGCCAACCGGAGTATAACATACTGCCAGTTAGTACACCATGTGGACAGGGAAATGTTTCAGTCCAAAGAGAAAATTAGGGTTAAGACCCAAGTTAGGGTTAGCTGTCAGGAGACATGGCTTTCCAGAATGGAAACAGGGTGTTGCTGAAGCCAAGCATGGTGAAACAGACTGAGAGGGCAAAAGGAATTGTGTGCCTACTGTCTTTTAGTAGAACATGAGGATGGGGGGTTGTTACATTTGCACAAGAAAATCAGGTTAAGTCTCAAGTTTGGGTTGGGTTGGGGAGATGTGGCTTCCCTGGTTGGAATCGGGTCCTTGGTGAAGCCCAGCTTGCTGAATCAGACTGAGTGGGACATCAAGATGTCTTCCATACTGACATTTGGTACACTCTGTGGACGGAGGTACGTTTCAGTCCCAAAAGGAAATGAGGCCTGAGACTCAAATTAGGGTTAGGGCTGGGGAGACTTGGCTTCCCAGGATGTAACCAGGGTTTTGGCGAAGCCTAGATTGGTAAAACAGACTGAGTAGGCCATCCGGAGTATAACATACTGCCAGTTAGTACACCATGTGGACAGGGAAATGTTTCAGTCCAAAGAAAAAATTAGGGTGAAGACCCAAGTTAGGGTTAGCGGTCAGGAGACATGGCTTCCCAGAATGGAAACAGGGTGTTGCTGAAGCCAAACATGGTGAAACAGACTGAGAGGGCCAAAGGAATTGTGTGCCTACTGTCTTTTAGTAGAACATGAGGATGGGGGGGTTGTTATATTTGCACAAGAAAATCAGGTTAAGTCTCAAGTTAGGGTTAGAGTTGGGGAGATGTGGCTTCCCAGGTTGGAAACGGGTCCTTGGTGAAGCCTAACTTGCTGAATCAGACTGAGTGGGGCATCAAGATGTCTTCCATACTTACATTTGTTCCCCTATGTGGATGGCAGTATGTTTCAGTCCAAAAAGGAAATGCGGGTTGATACTCAAATTAGGGTTAGGGTTGGGGAGACTTGGCTTCCCAGGATGTAACCAGGGTTTTGGCGAAGCCTAGATTGGTAAAACAGACTGAGTAGGCCATCCGGAGTATAACATACTGCCACTTAGTACACCATGTGGACAGGGAAATGTTTCAGTCCAAAGAAAAAATTAGGGTGAAGACCCAAGTTAGGGTTAGCGGTCAGGAGACATGGCTTCCCAGAATGGAAACAGGGTGTTGCTGAAGCCAAACATGGTGAAACAGACTGAGAGGGCCAAAGGAATTGTGTGCCTACTGTCTTTTAGTAGAACATGAGGATGGGGGGGTTGTTATATTTGCACAAGAAAATCAGGTTAAGTCTCAAGTTAGGGTTAGAGTTGGGGAGATGTGGCTTCCCAGGTTGGAAACGGGTCCTTGGTGAAGCCTAACTTGCTGAATCAGACTGAGTGGGGCATCAAGATGTCTTCCATACTTACATTTGTTCCCCTATGTGGATGGCAGTATGTTTCAGTCCAAAAAGGAAATGCGGGTTGATACTCAAATTAGGGTTAGGGTTGGGGAGACTTGGCTTCCCAGGATGTAACCAGGGTTTTGGCGAAGCCTAGATTGGTAAAACAGACTGAGTAGGCCATCCGGAGTATAACATACTGCCAGTTAGTACACCATGTGGACAGGGAAATGTTTCAGTCCAAAGAGAAAATTAGGGTTAAGACCCAAGTTAGGGTTAGCTGTCAGGAGACATGGCTTCCCAGAATGGAAACAGGGTGTTGCTGAAGCCAAGCATGGTGAAACAGACTGAGAGGGACAAAGGAATTGTGTGCCTACTGTCTTTTAGTACAACAAGAGGATGTGGGTTGTTACATTTCAACAAGAAAATCAGGTTAAGTCTCAAGTTTGGGTTGGGTTGGGGAGATGTGGCTTCCCTGGTTGGAATCGGGTCCTTGGTGAAGCCCAGCTTGCTGAATCAGACTGAGTGGGACATCAAGATGTCTTCCATACTTACATTTGGTACACTCTGTGGACGGCAGTATGTTTCAGTCCAAAAAGGAAATGAGGGTTGAGACTCAAATTAGGGTTAGGGCTCGGGAGACTTGGCTTCCCAGGATGTAACCAGGGTTTTGGCGAAGCCTAGATTGGTAAAACAGACTGAGTAGGCCATCCGGAGTATAACATACTGCCAGTTAGTACACCATGTGGACAGGGAAATGTTTCATTCCAAAGAGAAAATTAGGGTTCAGACCCAAGTTAGGGTTAGCTGTCAGGAGACATGGCTTTCCAGAATGGAAACAGGGTGTTGCTGAAGCCAAGCATGGTGAAACAGACTGAGAGGGCAAAAGGAATTGTGTGCCTACTGTCTTTTAGTAGAACATGAGGATGGGGGGTTGTTACATTTGCACAAGAAAATGAGGTTAAGTCTCAAGTTAGGGTTAGGGTTGGGGAGATGTTGCTTCCCAGGTTGGAAACGGGTCCTTGGTGAAGCTTAACTTGCTGAATCAGACTGAGTGGGCCATCAAGATGGCTTCCATACTGACATTTGGTACACTCTGTGGACGGCAGTATGTTTCAGTCCAAAAACGAAAATTAGGGTTAAGACCCAAGTTAGGGTTATCGGTCAGGAGTCATGGCTTCCCAGAATGGAAACAGGGTGTTGCTGAAGCCAAGCATGGTGAAACAGACTGAGAGGGCCAACGGAATTGTGTGTCGACTGTCTTTTAGTACAACATGAGGATGGGGGTTTGTTACATTTCAACAAGAAAATCAGGTTAAGTCTCAAGGTTGGGTTGGGTTGGGGAGATGTGGCTTCTCTGGTTGGAATCGGGTCCTTGGTGAAGCCCAGCTTGCTGAATCAGACTGAGTGGGACATCAAGATGTCTTCCATACTGACATTTGGTACACTCTGTGGACGGAGGTCTGTTTCAGTCCCAAAAGGAAATGAGGCCTGAGACTCAAATTAGGGTTAGGGTTGGGGAGACTTGGCTTCCCAGGATATAACCAGGGTTTTGTCGAAGCCTAGATTGGTAAAACAGACTGAGTAGGCCATCCGGAGTATAACATACTGCCAGTTAGTACACCATGTGGACAGGGAAATGTTTCATTCCAAAGAGAAAATTAGGGTTAAGACCCAAGTTAGGGTTAGCTGTCAGGAGACATGGCTTCCCAGAATGGAAACAGGGTGTTGCTGAAGCCAAGCATGGTGAAACAGACTGAGAGGGCCAAAGGAATTGTGTGCCTACTGTCTTTTAGTACAACATGAGGATGGGGGGTTGTTACAGTTCAACAAGAAAATCAGGTTAAGTCTCAAGTTAGGGTTAGGGTTGGGGAGATGTGGCTTCCCAGGTTGGAAACGGGTCCTTGGTGAAGCTTAACTTGCTGAATCAGACTGAGTGGGGCATCAAGATGGCTTCCATACTGACATTTGGTGCACTCTGTGGACGGCAGTATGTTTCAGTCCAAAAAGGAAATGAGGGTTGAGACTCAAATTAGGGTTAGGGTTGGGGAGACTTGGCTTCCCAGGATGTAACCAGGGTTTTGGCGAAGTCTAGATGGGTAAAACAGACGGAGTAGGCCAACCGGAGTATAACATACTGCCAGTTAGTACACCATGTGGACAGGGAAATGTTTCAGTCCAAAGAGAAAATTAGGGTTAAGACCCAAGTTAGGGTTAGCTGTCAGGAGACATGGCTTTCCAGAATGGAAACAGGGTGTTGCTGAAGCCAAGCATGGTGAAACAGACTGAGAGGGCAAAAGGAATTGTGTGCCTACTGTCTTTTAGTAGAACATGAGGATGGGGGGTTGTTACATTTGCACAAGAAAATCAGGTTAAGTCTCAAGTTTGGGTTGGGTTGGGGAGATGTGGCTTCCCTGGTTGGAATCGGGTCCTTGGTGAAGCCCAGCTTGCTGAATCAGACTGAGTGGGACATCAAGATGTCTTCCATACTGACATTTGGTACACTCTGTGGACGGAGGTATGTTTCAGTCCCAAAAGGAAATGAGGCCTGAGACTCAAATTAGGGTTAGGGCTGGGGAGACTTGGCTTCCCAGGATGTAACCAGGGTTTTGGCGAAGCCTAGATTGGTAAAACAGACTGAGTAGGCCATCCGGAGTATAACATACTGCCACTTAGTACACCATGTGGACAGGGAAATGTTTCAGTCCAAAGAAAAAATTAGGGTGAAGACCCAAGTTAGGGTTAGCGGTCAGGAGACATGGCTTCCCAGAATGGAAACAGGGTGTTGCTGAAGCCAAACATGGTGAAACAGACTGAGAGGGCCAAAGGAATTGTGTGCCTACTGTCTTTTAGTAGAACATGAGGATGGGGGGGTTGTTATATTTGCACAAGAAAATCAGGTTAAGTCTCAAGTTAGGGTTAGAGTTGGGGAGATGTGGCTTCCCAGGTTGGAAACGGGTCCTTGGTGAAGCCTAACTTGCTGAATCAGACTGAGTGGGGCATCAAGATGTCTTCCATACTTACATTTGTTCCCCTATGTGGATGGCAGTATGTTTCAGTCCAAAAAGGAAATGCGGGTTGATACTCAAATTAGGGTTAGGGTTGGGGAGACTTGGCTTCCCAGGATGTAACCAGGGTTTTGGCGAAGCCTAGATTGGTAAAACAGACTGAGTAGGCCATCCGGAGTATAACATACTGCCAGTTAGTACACCATGTGGACAGGGAAATGTTTCAGTCCAAAGAGAAAATTAGGGTTAAGACCCAAGTTAGGGTTAGCTGTCAGGAGACATGGCTTCCCAGAATGGAAACAGGGTGTTGCTGAAGCCAAGCATGGTGAAACAGACTGAGAGGGACAAAGGAATTGTGTGCCTACTGTCTTTTAGTACAACAAGAGGATGTGGGTTGTTACATTTCAACAAGAAAATCAGGTTAAGTCTCAAGTTTGGGTTGGGTTGGGGAGATGTGGCTTCCCTGGTTGGAATCGGGTCCTTGGTGAAGCCCAGCTTGCTGAATCAGACTGAGTGGGACATCAAGATGTCTTCCATACTTACATTTGGTACACTCTGTGGACGGCAGTATGTTTCAGTCCAAAAAGGAAATGAGGGTTGAGACTCAAATTAGGGTTAGGGCTCGGGAGACTTGGCTTCCCAGGATGTAACCAGGGTTTTGGCGAAGCCTAGATTGGTAAAACAGACTGAGTAGGCCATCCGGAGTATAACATACTGCCAGTTAGTACACCATGTGGACAGGGAAATGTTTCATTCCAAAGAGAAAATTAGGGTTCAGACCCAAGTTAGGGTTAGCTGTCAGGAGACATGGCTTTCCAGAATGGAAACAGGGTGTTGCTGAAGCCAAGCATGGTGAAACAGACTGAGAGGGCAAAAGGAATTGTGTGCCTACTGTCTTTTAGTAGAACATGAGGATGGGGGGTTGTTACATTTGCACAAGAAAATGAGGTTAAGTCTCAAGTTAGGGTTAGGGTTGGGGAGATGTTGCTTCCCAGGTTGGAAACGGGTCCTTGGTGAAGCTTAACTTGCTGAATCAGACTGAGTGGGCCATCAAGATGGCTTCCATACTGACATTTGGTACACTCTGTGGACGGCAGTATGTTTCAGTCCAAAAACGAAAATTAGGGTTAAGACCCAAGTTAGGGTTATCGGTCAGGAGTCATGGCTTCCCAGAATGGAAACAGGGTGTTGCTGAAGCCAAGCATGGTGAAACAGACTGAGAGGGCCAACGGAATTGTGTGCCGACTGTCTCTTAGTACAACATGAGGATGGGGGTTTGTTACATTTCAACAAGAAAATCAGGTTAAGTCTCAAGGTTGGGTTGGGTTGGGGAGATGTGGCTTCTCTGGTTGGAATCGGGTCCTTGGTGAAGCCCAGCTTGCTGAATCAGACTGAGTGGGACATCAAGATGTCTTCCATACTGACATTTGGTACACTCTGTGGACGGAGGTCTGTTTCAGTCCCAAAAGGAAATGAGGCCTGAGACTCAAATTAGGGTTAGGGTTGGGGAGACTTGGCTTCCCAGGATATAACCAGGGTTTTGTCGAAGCCTAGATTGGTAAAACAGACTGAGTAGGCCATCCGGAGTATAACATACTGCCAGTTAGTACACCATGTGGACAGGGAAATGTTTCAGTCCAAAGACAAAATTAGGGTTAAGACCCAAGTGAGGGTTATCGGTCAGGAGACATGGCTTCCCAGAATGGAAACAGGGTGTTGCTGAAGCCAAACATGGTGAAACAGACTGAGAGGGCCAAAGGAATTGTGTGCCTACTGTCTTTTAGTAGAACATGAGGATGGGGGGTTGTTACAGTTCAACAAGAAAATCAGGTTAAGTCTCAAGTTAGGGTTAGGGTTGGGGAGATGTGGCTTCCCAGGTTGGAAACGGGTCCTTGGTGAAGCTTAACTTGCTGAATCAGACTGAGTGGGGCATCAAGATGGCTTCCATACTGACATTTGGTCCCCTAAGTGGACGGCAGTAAGTTTCAGTCCAAAAACGAAAATTAGGGTTAAGACCCAAGTTAGGGTTATCGGTCAGGAGTCATGGCTTCCCAGAATGGAAACAGGGTGTTGCTGAAGCCAAGCATGGTGAAACAGACTGAGAGGGCCAACGGAATTGTGTGTCGACTGTCTTTTAGTACAACATGAGGATGGGGGTTTGTTACATTTCAACAAGAAAATCAGGTTAAGTCTCAAGGTTGGGTTGGATTGGGGAGATGTGGCTTCCCAGGTTGGAAATGGGTCCTTGGTGAAGCTCAACTTGCTGAATCAGACTGAGTGGGGCATCAAGATGGCTTCCATACTGACATTTGGTGCACTCTGTGGACGGCAGTATGTTTCAGTCCAAAAAGGAAATGAGGGTTGAGACTCAAATTAGGGTTAGGGTTGGGGAGACTTGTCTTCCCAGGATGTAACCAGGGTTTTGGCGAAGTCTAGATTGGTAAAACAGACGGAGTAGGCCAACCGGAGTATAACATACTGCCAGTTAGTACACAATGTGGAGAGGGAAATGTTTCATTCCAAAGAGAAAATTAGGGTTAAGACCCAAGTTAGGGTTAGCAGTCAGGAGACATGGCTTTCCAGAATGGAAACAGGGTGTTGCTGAAGCCAAGCATGGTGAAACAGACTGAGAGGGCAAAAGGAATTGTGTGCCTACTGTCTTTTAGTAGAACATGAGGATGGGGGGTTGTTACATTTGCACAAGAAAATCAGGTTAAGTCTCAAGTTAGGGTTAGGGTTGGGGAGATGTGGCTTCCCAGGTTGGAAACGGGTCCTTGTTGAAGCCTAGCTTGCTGAATCAGACTGAGTGGGACATCAAGATGTCTTCCATACTTACATTTGGTACACTCTGTGGACGGCAGTATGTTTCAGTCCAAAAAGGAAATGAGGGTTGAGACTCAAATTAGGGTTAGGGCTGGGGAGACTTGGCTTCCCAGGATGTAACCAGGGTTTTGGCGAAGCCTAGATTGGTAAAACAGACTGAGTAGGCCATCCGGAGTATAACATACTGCCAGTTAGTACACCATGTGGACAGGGAAATGTTTCATTCCAAAGAGAAAATTAGGGTTCAGACCCAAGTTAGGGTTAGCTGTCAGGAGACATGGCTTTCCAGAATGGAAACAGGGTGTTGCTGAAGCCAAGCATGGTGAAACAGACTGAGAGGGCAAAAGGAATTGTGTGCCTACTGTCTTTTAGTAGAACATGAGGATGGGGGGTTGTTACATTTGCACAAGAAAATGAGGTTAAGTCTCAAGTTAGGGTTAGGGTTGGGGAGATGTTGCTTCCCAGGTTGGAAACGGGTCCTTGGTGAAGCTTAACTTGCTGAATCAGACTGAGTGGGCCATCAAGATGGCTTCCATACTGACATTTGGTACACTCTGTGGACGGCAGTATGTTTCAGTCCAAAAACGAAAATTAGGGTTAAGACCCAAGTTAGGGTTATCGGTCAGGAGTCATGGCTTCCCAGAATGGAAACAGGGTGTTGCTGAAGCCAAGCATGGTGAAACAGACTGAGAGGGCCAACGGAATTGTGTGCCGACTGTCTCTTAGTACAACATGAGGATGGGGGTTTGTTACATTTCAACAAGAAAATCAGGTTAAGTCTCAAGGTTGGGTTGGGTTGGGGAGATGTGGCTTCTCTGGTTGGAATCGGGTCCTTGGTGAAGCCCAGCTTGCTGAATCAGACTGAGTGGGACATCAAGATGTCTTCCATACTGACATTTGGTACACTCTGTGGACGGAGGTCTGTTTCAGTCCCAAAAGGAAATGAGGCCTGAGACTCAAATTAGGGTTAGGGTTGGGGAGACTTGGCTTCCCAGGATATAACCAGGGTTTTGTCGAAGCCTAGATTGGTAAAACAGACTGAGTAGGCCATCCGGAGTATAACATACTGCCAGTTAGTACACCATGTGGACAGGGAAATGTTTCATTCCAAAGAGAAAATTAGGGTTAAGACACAAGTTAGGGTTAGCTGTCAGGAGACATGGCTTCCCAGAATGGAAACAGGGTGTTGCTGAAGCCAAGCATGGTGAAACAGACTGAGAGGGCCAAAGGAATTGTGTGCCTACTGTCTTTTAGTACAACATGAGGATGGGGGGTTGTTACAGTTCAACAAGAAAATCAGGTTAAGTCTCAAGTTAGGGTTAGGGTTGGGGAGATGTGGCTTCCCAGGTTGGAAACGGGTCCTTGGTGAAGCTTAACTTGCTGAATCAGACTGAGTGGGGCATCAAGATGGCTTCCATACTGACATTTGGTGCACTCTGTGGACGGCAGTATGTTTCAGTCCAAAAAGGAAATGAGGGTTGAGACTCAAATTAGGGTTAGGGTTGGGGAGACTTGGCTTCCCAGGATGTAACCAGGGTTTTGGCGAAGTCTAGATGGGTAAAACAGACGGAGTAGGCCAACCGGAGTATAACATACTGCCAGTTAGTACACCATGTGGACAGGGAAATGTTTCAGTCCAAAGAGAAAATTAGGGTTAAGACCCAAGTTAGGGTTAGCTGTCAGGAGACATGGCTTTCCAGAATGGAAACAGGGTGTTGCTGAAGCCAAGCATGGTGAAACAGACTGAGAGGGCAAAAGGAATTGTGTGCCTACTGTCTTTTAGTAGAACATGAGGATGGGGGGTTGTTACATTTGCACAAGAAAATCAGGTTAAGTCTCAAGTTTGGGTTGGGTTGGGGAGATGTGGCTTCCCTGGTTGGAATCGGGTCCTTGGTGAAGCCCAGCTTGCTGAATCAGACTGAGTGGGACATCAAGATGTCTTCCATACTGACATTTGGTACACTCTGTGGACGGAGGTATGTTTCAGTCCCAAAAGGAAATGAGGCCTGAGACTCAAATTAGGGTTAGGGCTGGGGAGACTTGGCTTCCCAGGATGTAACCAGGGTTTTGGCGAAGCCTAGATTGGTAAAACAGACTGAGTAGGCCATCCGGAGTATAACATACTGCCACTTAGTACACCATGTGGACAGGGAAATGTTTCAGTCCAAAGAAAAAATTAGGGTGAAGACCCAAGTTAGGGTTAGCGGTCAGGAGACATGGCTTCCCAGAATGGAAACAGGGTGTTGCTGAAGCCAAACATGGTGAAACAGACTGAGAGGGCCAAAGGAATTGTGTGCCTACTGTCTTTTAGTAGAACATGAGGATGGGGGGGTTGTTATATTTGCACAAGAAAATCAGGTTAAGTCTCAAGTTAGGGTTAGAGTTGGGGAGATGTGGCTTCCCAGGTTGGAAACGGGTCCTTGGTGAAGCCTAACTTGCTGAATCAGACTGAGTGGGGCATCAAGATGTCTTCCATACTTACATTTGTTCCCCTATGTGGATGGCAGTATGTTTCAGTCCAAAAACGAAATGCGGGTTGATACTCAAATTAGGGTTAGGGTTGGGGAGACTTGGCTTCCCAGGATGTAACCAGGGTTTTGGCGAAGCCTAGATTGGTAAAACAGACTGAGTAGGCCATCCGGAGTATAACATACTGCCAGTTAGTACACCATGTGGACAGGGAAATGTTTCAGTCCAAAGAGAAAATTAGGGTTAAGACCCAAGTTAGGGTTAGCTGTCAGGAGACATGGCTTCCCAGAATGGAAACAGGGTGTTGCTGAAGCCAAGCATGGTGAAACAGACTGAGAGGGACAAAGGAATTGTGTGCCTACTGTCTTTTAGTACAACAAGAGGATGTGGGTTGTTACATTTCAACAAGAAAATCAGGTTAAGTCTCAAGTTTGGGTTGGGTTGGGGAGATGTGGCTTCCCTGGTTGGAATCGGGTCCTTGGTGAAGCCCAGCTTGCTGAATCAGACTGAGTGGGACATCAAGATGTCTTCCATACTTACATTTGGTACACTCTGTGGACGGCAGTATGTTTCAGTCCAAAAAGGAAATGAGGGTTGAGACTCAAATTAGGGTTAGGGCTCGGGAGACTTGGCTTCCCAGGATGTAACCAGGGTTTTGGCGAAGCCTAGATTGGTAAAACAGACTGAGTAGGCCATCCGGAGTATAACATACTGCCAGTTAGTACACCATGTGGACAGGGAAATGTTTCATTCCAAAGAGAAAATTAGGGTTCAGACCCAAGTTAGGGTTAGCTGTCAGGAGACATGGCTTTCCAGAATGGAAACAGGGTGTTGCTGAAGCCAAGCATGGTGAAACAGACTGAGAGGGCAAAAGGAATTGTGTGCCTACTGTCTTTTAGTAGAACATGAGGATGGGGGGTTGTTACATTTGCACAAGAAAATGAGGTTAAGTCTCAAGTTAGGGTTAGGGTTGGGGAGATGTTGCTTCCCAGGTTGGAAACGGGTCCTTGGTGAAGCTTAACTTGCTGAATCAGACTGAGTGGGCCATCAAGATGGCTTCCATACTGACATTTGGTACACTCTGTGGACGGCAGTATGTTTCAGTCCAAAAACGAAAATTAGGGTTAAGACCCAAGTTAGGGTTATCGGTCAGGAGTCATGGCTTCCCAGAATGGAAACAGGGTGTTGCTGAAGCCAAGCATGGTGAAACAGACTGAGAGGGCCAACGGAATTGTGTGCCGACTGTCTCTTAGTACAACATGAGGATGGGGGTTTGTTACATTTCAACAAGAAAATCAGGTTAAGTCTCAAGGTTGGGTTGGGTTGGGGAGATGTCGCTTCTCTGGTTGGAATCGGGTCCTTGGTGAAGCCCAGCTTGCTGAATCAGACTGAGTGGGACATCAAGATGTCTTCCATACTGACATTTGGTACACTCTGTGGACGGAGGTCTGTTTCAGTCCCAAAAGGAAATGAGGCCTGAGACTCAAATTAGGGTTAGGGTTGGGGAGACTTGGCTTCCCAGGATATAACCAGGGTTTTGTCGAAGCCTAGATTGGTAAAACAGACTGAGTAGGCCATCCGGAGTATAACATACTGCCAGTTAGTACACCATGTGGACAGGGAAATGTTTCATTCCAAAGAGAAAATTAGGGTTAAGACCCAAGTTAGGGTTAGCTGTCAGGAGACATGGCTTCCCAGAATGGAAACAGGGTGTTGCTGAAGCCAAGCATGGTGAAACAGACTGAGAGGGCCAAAGGAATTGTGTGCCTACTGTCTTTTAGTACAACATGAGGATGGGGGGTTGTTACAGTTCAACAAGAAAATCAGGTTAAGTCTCAAGTTAGGGTTAGGGTTGGGGAGATGTGGCTTCCCAGGTTGGAAACGGGTCCTTGGTGAAGCTTAACTTGCTGAATCAGACTGAGTGGGGCATCAAGATGGCTTCCATACTGACATTTGGTACACTCTGTGGACGGCAGTATGTTTCAGTCCAAAAACGAAAATTAGGGTTAAGACCCAAGTTAGGGTTATCGGTCAGGAGTCATGGCTTCCCAGAATGGAAACAGGGTGTTGCTGAAGCCAAGCATGGTGAAACAGACTGAGAGGGCCAACGGAATTGTGTGTCGACTGTCTTTTAGTACAACATGAGGATGGGGGTTTGTTACATTTCAACAAGAAAATCAGGTTAAGTCTCAAGGTTGGGTTGAATTTGGGAGATGTGGCTTCCCAGGTTGGAAATGGGTCCTTGGTGAAGCTCAACTTGCTGAATCAGACTGAGTGGGGCATCAAGATGGCTTCCATACTGACATTTGGTGCACTCTGTGGACGGCAGTATGTTTCAGTCCAAAAAGGAAATGAGGGTTGAGACTCAAATTAGGGTTAGGGTTGGGGAGACTTGGCTTCCCAGGATGTAACCAGGGTTTTGGCGAAGTCTAGATGGGTAAAACAGACGGAGTAGGCCAACTGGAGTATAACATACTGCCAGTTAGTACACCATGTGGACAGGGAAATGTTTCAGTCCAAAGAGAAAATTAGGGTTAAGACCCAAGTTAGGGTTAGCTGTCAGGAGACATGGCTTTCCAGAATGGAAACAGGGTGTTGCTGAAGCCAAGCATGGTGAAACAGACTGAGAGGGCAAAAGGAATTGTGTGCCTACTGTCTTTTAGTAGAACATGAGGATGGGGGGTTGTTACATTTGCACAAGAAAATCAGGTTAAGTCTCAAGTTTGGTTTGGGTTGGGGAGATGTGGCTTCCCTGGTTGGAATCGGGTCCTTGGTGAAGCCCAGCTTGCTGAATCAGACTGAGTGGGACATCAAGATGTCTTCCATACTGACATTTGGTACACTCTGTGGACGGAGGTATGTTTCAGTCCCAAAAGGAAATGAGGCCTGAGACTCAAATTAGGGTTAGGGCTGGGGAGACTTGGCTTCCCAGGATGTAACCAGGGTTTTGGCGAAGCCTAGATTGGTAAAACAGACTGAGTAGGCCATCCGGAGTATAACATACTGCCACTTAGTACACCATGTGGACAGGGAAATGTTTCAGTCGAAAGAAAAAATTAGGGTGAAGACACACGTTAGGGTTAGCGGTCAGGAGACATGGCTTCCCAGAATGGAAACAGGGTGTTGCTGAAGCCAAACATGGTGAAACAGACTGAGAGGGCCAAAGGAATTGTGTGCCTACTGTCTTTTAGTAGAACATGAGGATGGGGGGGTTGTTATATTTGCACAAGAAAATCAGGTTAAGTCTCAAGTTAGGGTTAGAGTTGGGGAGATGTGGCTTCCCAGGTTGGAAACGGGTCCTTGGTGAAGCCTAACTTGCTGAATCAGACTGAGTGGGGCATCAAGATGTCTTCCATACTTACATTTGTTCCCCTATGTGGATGGCAGTATGTTTCAGTCCAAAAAGGAAATGCGGGTTGATACTCAAATTAGGGTTAGGGTTGGGGAGACTTGGCTTCCCAGGATGTAACCAGGGTTTTGGCGAAGCCTAGATTGGTAAAACAGACTGAGTAGGCCATCCGGAGTATAACATACTGCCAGTTAGTACACCATGTGGACAGGGAAATGTTTCAGTCCAAAGAGAAAATTAGGGTTAAGACCCAAGTTAGGGTTAGCTGTCAGGAGACATGGCTTCCCAGAATGGAAACAGGGTGTTGCTGAAGCCAAGCATGGTGAAACAGACTGAGAGGGCCAAAGGAATTGTGTGCCTACTGTCTTTTAGTACAACAAGAGGATGTGGGTTGTTACATTTCAACAAGAAAATCAGGTTAAGTCTCAAGTTTGGGTTGGGTTGGGGAGATGTGGCTTCCCTGGTTGGAATCGGGTCCTTGGTGAAGCCCAGCTTGCTGAATCAGACTGAGTGGGACATCAAGATGTCTTCCATACTGACATTTGGTACACTCTGTGGACGGCAGTATGTTTCAGTCCAAAAAGGAAATGAGGGTTGAGACTCAAATTAGGGTTACGCTGGGGAGACTTGGCTTCCCAGGATGTAACCAGGGTTTTGGCGAAGCCTAGATTGGTAAAACAGACTGAGTAGGCCATCCGGAGTATAACATACTGCCAGTTAGTACACCATGTGGACAGGGAAATGTTTCAGTCCAAAGAGAAAATTAGGGTTCAGACCCAAGTTAGGGTTAGCTGTCAGGAGACATGGCTTCCCAGAATGGAAACAGGGTGTTGCTGAAGCCAAGCATGGTGAAACAGACTGAGAGGGCCAAAGGAATTGTGTGCCTACTGTCTTTTAGTAGAACATGAGGATGGGAGGTTGTTACATTTGCACAAGAATATCAGGTTAAGTCTCAAGTTAGGGTTAGGGTTGGGGAGATGTGGCTTCCCAGGTTGGAAACGGGTCCTTGGTGAAGCTTAACTTCCTGTATCAGACTGAGTGGGCCATCAAGATGTCTTCCATACTTACATTTGGCACACTCTGTGGACCGCAGTATGTTTCAGTTCAAAAAGGAAATAGGGTTGAGACTCAAATTAGGGTTAGGGTTGGGGAGACTTGGCTTCCCAGGATGTAACCAGGGTTTTGGTGAAGCCTAGATTGGTAAAACAGACTGAGTAGGCATTCAGGAGTATAACATACTGCCAGTTAGTACACCATGTGGACAGGGAAATGTTTCAGTCCAAAGACAAAATTAGGGTTAAGACCCAAGTTAGGGTTAGCTGTCAGGAGACATGGCTTCCCGGAATGGAAACAGGGTGTTGCTGAAGCCAAGCATGGTGAAACAGACTGAGAGGGCCAACGGAATTGTGTGCCTACTGTCTTTTAGTACAACATGAGGATGGGGGTTTGTTACATTTGCACAAGAAAATCAGGTTAAGTCTCAAGTTAGGGTTGGGTTGGGGAGATGTGGCTTCCCAGGTTGGAAACGGGTCCTTGGTGAAGCTTAACTTGCTGAATCAGACTGAGTGGGGTATCAAGGTGTCTTCCATACTTACATTTGGTACACTCTGTGGACCGCAGTATGTTTCAGTCGCAAAAGGAAATGAGGCCTGAGACTCAAAGTAGGGTTAGGGTTGGGGAGACTTGGCTTCCCAGGATGTAACCAGGGTTTTGGCGAAGCCTAGATTGGTAAAACAGACTGAGTAGGCCTTCCGGAGTATAACATACTGCCAGTTAGTACACCATGTGGACAGGGAAATGTTTCAGTCCAAAGAAAAAATTAGGGTTAAGAAAAATTTAGGGTTATCGGTCAGGAGACATGCCTTCCCAGAATGGAAACAGGGTGTTGCTGAAGCCAAGCATGGTGAAACAGACTGAGAGGGCCAACGGAATTGTGTGCCTACTGTCTTTTAGTACAACATGAGGATGGGGGGTTGTTACATTTGCACAAGAAAATCAGGTTAAGTCTCAAGTTAGGGTTAGGGTTGGGGAGATGTGGCTTCCCAGGTTGGAAATGGGTCCTTGGTGAAGCTCAACTTGCTGAATCAGACTGAGTGGGGCATCAAGATGGCTTCCATACTGACATTTGGTGCACTCTGTGGACGGCAGTATGTTTCAGTCCAAAAAGGAAATGAGGGTTGAGACTCAAATTAGGGTTAGGGCTGGGGAGACTTGGCTTCCCAGGATGTAACCAGGGTTTTGGCGAAGCCTAGATTGGTAAAACAGACTGAGTAGGCCATCCGGAGTATAACATACTGCCAGTTAGTACACCATGTGGACAGGGAAATGTTTCATTCCAAAGAGAAAATTAGGGTTCAGACCCAAGTTAGGGTTAGCTGTCAGGAGACATGGCTTTCCAGAATGGAAACAGGGTGTTGCTGAAGCCAAGCATGGTGAAACAGACTGAGAGGGCAAAAGGAATTGTGTGCCTACTGTCTTTTAGTAGAACATGAGGATGGGGGGTTGTTACATTTGCACAAGAAAATGAGGTTAAGTCTCAAGTTAGGGTTAGGGTTGGGGAGATGTTGCTTCCCAGGTTGGAAACGGGTCCTTGGTGAAGCTTCACTTGCTGAATCAGACTGAGTGGGCCATCAAGATGGCTTCCATACTGACATTTGGTACACTCTGTGGACGGCAGTATGTTTCAGTCCAAAAACGAAAATTAGGGTTAAGACCCAAGTTAGGGTTATCGGTCAGGAGTCATGGCTTCCCAGAATGGAAACAGGGTGTTGCTGAAGCCAAGCATGGTGAAACAGACTGAGAGGGCCAACGGAATTGTGTGCCGACTGTCTCTTAGTACAACATGAGGATGGGGGTTTGTTACATTTCAACAAGAAAATCAGGTTAAGTCTCAAGGTTGGGTTGGGTTGGGGAGATGTGGCTTCCCTGGTTGGAATCGGGTCCTTGGTGAAGCCCAGCTTGCTGAATCAGACTGAGTGGGACATCAAGATGTCTTCCATACTGACATTTGGTACACTCTGTGGACGGAGGTCTGTTTCAGTCCCAAAAGGAAATGAGGCCTGAGACTCAAATTAGGGTTAGGGTTGGGGAGACTTGGCTTCCCAGGATATAACCAGGGTTTTGTCGAAGCCTAGATTGGTAAAACAGACTGAGTAGGCCATCCGGAGTATAACATACTGCCAGTTAGTACACCATGTGGACAGGGAAATGTTTCATTCCAAAGAGAAAATTAGGGTTAAGACCCAAGTTAGGGTTAGCTGTCAGGAGACATGGCTTCCCAGAATGGAAACAGGGTGTTGCTGAAGCCAAGCATGGTGAAACAGACTGAGAGGGCCAAAGGAATTGTGTGCCTACTGTCTTTTAGTACAACATGAGGATGGGGGGTTGTTACAGTTCAACAAGAAAATCAGGTTAAGTCTCAAGTTAGGGTTAGGGTTGGGGAGATGTGGCTTCCCAGGTTGGAAACGGGTCCTTGGTGAAGCTTAACTTGCTGAATCAGACTGAGTGGGGCATCAAGATGGCTTCCATACTGACATTTGGTACACTCTGTGGACGGCAGTATGTTTCAGTCCAAAAACGAAAATTAGGGTTAAGACCCAAGTTAGGGTTATCGGTCAGGAGTCATGGCTTCCCAGAATGGAAACAGGGTGTTGCTGAAGCCAAGCATGGTGAAACAGACTGAGAGGGCCAACGGAATTGTGTGTCGACTGTCTTTTAGTACAACATGAGGATGGGGGTTTGTTACATTTCAACAAGAAAATCAGGTTAAGTCTCAAGGTTGGGTTGAATTTGGGAGATGTGGCTTCCCAGGTTGGAAATGGGTCCTTGGTGAAGCTCAACTTGCTGAATCAGACTGAGTGGGGCATCAAGATGGCTTCCATACTGACATTTGGTGCACTCTGTGGACGGCAGTATGTTTCAGTCCAAAAAGGAAATGAGTGTTGAGACTCAAATTAGGGTTAGGGTTGGGGAGACTTGGCTTCCCAGGATGTAACCAGGGTTTTGGCGAAGTCTAGATTGGTAAAACAGACGGAGTAGGCCAACCGGAGTATAACATACTGCCAGTTAGTACACCATGTGGACAGGGAAATGTTTCAGTCCAAAGAGAAAATTAGGGTTAAGACCCAAGTTAGGGTTAGCTGTCAGGAGACATGGCTTTCCAGAATGGAAACAGGGTGTTGCTGAAGCCAAGCATGGTGAAACAGACTGAGAGGGCAAAAGGAATTGTGTGCCTACTGTCTTTTAGTAGAACATGAGGATGGGGGGTTGTTACATTTGCACAAGAAAATCAGGTTAAGTCTCAAGTTTGGTTTGGGTTGGGGAGATGTGGCTTCCCTGGTTGGAATCGGGTCCTTGGTGAAGCCCAGCTTGCTGAATCAGACTGAGTGGGACATCAAGATGTCTTCCATACTGACATTTGGTACACTCTGTGGACGGAGGTATGTTTCAGTCCCAAAAGGAAATGAGGCCTGAGACTCAAATTAGGGTTAGGGCTGGGGAGACTTGGCTTCCCAGGATGTAACCAGGGTTTTGGCGAAGCCTAGATTGGTAAAACAGACTGAGTAGGCCTTCCGGAGTATAACATACTGCCAGTTAGTACACCATGTGGACAGGGAAATGTTTCAGTCCAAAGAAAAAATTAGGGTTAAGAAAAATTTAGGGTTATCGGTCAGGAGACATGCCTTCCCAGAATGGAAACAGGGTGTTGCTGAAGCCAAGCATGGTGAAACAGACTGAGAGGGCAAACGGAATTGTGTGCCTACTGTCTTTTAGTACAACATGAGGATGGGGGGTTGTTACATTTGCACAAGAAAATCAGGTTAAGTCTCAAGTTAGGGTTAGGGTTCGGGAGATGTGGCTTCCCAGGTTGGAAATGGGTCCTTGGTGAAGCTCAACTTGCTGAATCAGACTGAGTGGGGCATCAAGATGGCTTCCATACTGACATTTGGTGCACTCTGTGGACGGCAGTATGTTTCAGTCCAAAAAGGAAATGAGGGTTGAGACTCAAATTAGGGTTAGGGCTGGGGAGACTTGGCTTCCCAGGATGTAACCAGGGTTTTGGCGAAGCCTAGATTGGTAAAACAGACTGAGTAGGCCATCCGGAGTATAACATACTGCCAGTTAGTACACCATGTGGACAGGGAAATGTTTCATTCCAAAGAGAAAATTAGGGTTCAGACCCAAGTTAGGGTTAGCTGTCAGGAGACATGGCTTTCCAGAATGGAAACAGGGTGTTGCTGAAGCCAAGCATGGTGAAACAGACTGAGAGGGCAAAAGGAATTGTGTGCCTACTGTCTTTTAGTAGAACATGAGGATGGGGGGTTGTTACATTTGCACAAGAAAATCAGGTTAAGTCTCAAGTTAGGGTTAGGGTTGGGGAGATGTTGCTTCCCAGGTTGGAAACGGGTCCTTGGTGAAGCTTCACTTGCTGAATCAGACTGAGTGGGCCATCAAGATGGCTTCCATACTGACATTTGGTACACTCTGTGGACGGCAGTATGTTTCAGTCCAAAAACGAAAATTAGGGTTAAGACCCAAGTTAGGGTTATCGGTCAGGAGTCATGGCTTCCCAGAATGGAAACAGGGTGTTGCTGAAGCCAAGCATGGTGAAACAGACTGAGAGGGCCAACGGAATTGTGTGCCGACTGTCTCTTAGTACAACATGAGGATGGGGGTTTGTTACATTTCAACAAGAAAATCAGGTTAAGTTTCAAGGTTGGGTTGGGTTGGGGAGATGTGGCTTCCCTGGTTGGAATCGGGTCCTTGGTGAAGCCCAGCTTGCTGAATCAGACTGAGTGGGACATCAAGATGTCTTCCATACTGACATTTGGTACACTCTGTGGACGGAGGTCTGTTTCAGTCCCAAAAGGAAATGAGGCCTGAGACTCAAATTAGGGTTAGGGTTGGGGAGACTTGGCTTCCCAGGATATAACCAGGGTTTTGTCGAAGCCTAGATTGGTAAAACAGACTGAGTAGGCCATCCGGAGTATAACATACTGCCAGTTAGTACACCATGTGGACAGGGAAATGTTTCATTCCAAAGAGAAAATTAGGGTTAAGACCCAAGTTAGGGTTAGCTGTCAGGAGACATGGCTTCCCAGAATGGAAACAGGGTGTTGCTGAAGCCAAGCATGGTGAAACAGACTGAGAGGGCCAAAGGAATTGTGTGCCTACTGTCTTTTAGTACAACATGAGGATGGGGGGTTGTTACAGTTCAACAAGAAAATCAGGTTAAGTCTCAAGTTAGGGTTAGGGTTCGGGAGATGTGGCTTCCCAGGTTGGAAACGGGTCCTTGGTGAAGCTTAACTTGCTGAATCAGACTGAGTGGGGCATCAAGATGGCTTCCATACTGACATTTGGTACACTCTGTGGACGGCAGTATGTTTCAGTCCAAAAACGAAAATTAGGGTTAAGACCCAAGTTAGGGTTATCGGTCAGGAGTCATGGCTTCCCAGAATGGAAACAGGGTGTTGCTGAAGCCAAGCATGGTGAAACAGACTGAGAGGGCCAACGGAATTGTGTGTCGACTGTCTTTTAGTACAACATGAGGATGGGGGTTTGTTACATTTCAACAAGAAAATCAGGTTAAGTCTCAAGGTTGGGTTGAATTTGGGAGATGTGGCTTCCCAGGTTGGAAATGGGTCCTTGGTGAAGCTCAACTTGCTGAATCAGACTGAGTGGGGCATCAAGATGGCTTCCATACTGACATTTGGTGCACTCTGTGGACGGCAGTATGTTTCAGTCCAAAAAGGAAATGAGGGTTGAGACTCAAATTAGGGTTAGGGTTGGGGAGACTTGGCTTCCCAGGATGTAACCAGGGTTTTGGCGAAGTCTAGATTGGTAAAACAGACGGAGTAGGCCAACCGGAGTATAACATACTGCCAGTTAGTACACCATGTGGACAGGGAAATGTTTCAGTCCAAAGAGAAAATTAGGGTTAAGACCCAAGTTAGGGTTAGCTGTCAGGAGACATGGCTTTCCAGAATGGAAACAGGGTGTTGCTGAAGCCAAGCATGGTGAAACAGACTGAGAGGGCAAAAGGAATTGTGTGCCTACTGTCTTTTAGTAGAACATGAGGATGGGGGGTTGTTACATTTGCACAAGAAAATCAGTTTAAGTCTCAAGTTTGGTTTGGGTTGGGGAGATGTGGCTTCCCTGGTTGGAATCGGGTCCTTGGTGAAGCCCAGCTTGCTGAATCAGACTGAGTGGGACATCAA
Source organism: Heloderma suspectum (assembly GCF_057233095.1). Classification (NCBI taxonomy): domain Eukaryota; kingdom Metazoa; phylum Chordata; class Lepidosauria; order Squamata; family Helodermatidae; genus Heloderma; species Heloderma suspectum. The sequence goes on from NC_139461.1 coordinate 151,588,781, forward strand.
GATGTCTTCCATACTGACATTTGGTACACTCTGTGGACGGAGGTATGTTTCAGTCCCAAAAGGAAATGAGGCCTGAGACTCAAATTAGGGTTAGGGCTGGGGAGACTTGGCTTCCCAGGATGTAACCAGGGTTTTGGCGAAGCCTAGATTGGTAAAACAGACTGAGTAGGCCATCCGGAGTATAACATACTGCCACTTAGTACACCATGTGGACAGGGAAATGTTTCAGTCCAAAGAAAAAATTAGGGTGAAGACCCAAGTTAGGGTTAGCGGTCAGGAGACATGGCTTCCCAGAATGGAAACAGGGTGTTGCTGAAGCCAAACATGGTGAAACAGACTGAGAGGGCCAAAGGAATTGTGTGCCTACTGTCTTTTAGTAGAACATGAGGATGGGGGGGTTGTTATATTTGCACAAGAAAATCAGGTTAAGTCTCAAGTTAGGGTTAGAGTTGGGGAGATGTGGCTTCCCAGGTTGGAAACGGGTCCTTGGTGAAGCCTAACTTGCTGAATCAGACTGAGTGGGGCATCAAGATGTCTTCCATACTTACATTTGTTCCCCTATGTGGATGGCAGTATGTTTCAGTCCAAAAAGGAAATGCGGGTTGATACTCAAATTAGGGTTAGGGTTGGGGAGACTTGGCTTCCCAGGATGTAACCAGGGTTTTGGCGAAGCCTAGATTGGTAAAACAGACTGAGTAGGCCATCCGGAGTATAACATACTGCCAGTTAGTACACCATGTGGACAGGGAAATGTTTCAGTCCAAAGAGAAAATTAGGGTTAAGACCCAAGTTAGGGTTAGCTGTCAGGAGACATGGCTTCCCAGAATGGAAACAGGGTGTTGCTGAAGCCAAGCATGGTGAAACAGACTGAGAGGGCCAAAGGAATTGTGTGCCTACTGTCTTTTAGTACAACAAGAGGATGTGGGTTGTTACATTTCAACAAGAAAATCAGGTTAAGTCTCAAGTTTGGGTTGGGTTGGGGAGATGTGGCTTCCCTGGTTGGAATCGGGTCCTTGGTGAAGCCCAGCTTGCTGAATCAGACTGAGTGGGACATCAAGATGTCTTCCATACTTACATTTGGTACACTCTGTGGACGGCAGTATGTTTCAGTCCAAAAAGGAAATGAGGGTTGAGACTCAAATTAGGGTTACGCTGGGGAGACTTGGCTTCCCAGGATGTAACCAGGGTTTTGGCGAAGCCTAGATTGGTAAAACAGACTGAGTAGGCCATCCGGAGTATAACATACTGCCAGTTAGTACACCATGTGGACAGGGAAATGTTTCAGTCCAAAGAGAAAATTAGGGTTCAGACCCAAGTTAGGGTTAGCTGTCAGGAGACATGGCTTCCCAGAATGGAAACAGGGTGTTGCTGAAGCCAAGCATGGTGAAACAGACTGAGAGGGCCAAAGGAATTGTGTGCCTACTGTCTTTTAGTAGAACATGAGGATGGGAGGTTGTTACATTTGCACAAGAATATCAGGTTAAGTCTCAAGTTAGGGTTAGGGTTGGGGAGATGTGGCTTCCCAGGTTGGAAACGGGTCCTTGGTGAAGCTTAACTTCCTGTATCAGACTGAGTGGGCCATCAAGATGTCTTCCATACTTACATTTGGCACACTCTGTGGACCGCAGTATGTTTCAGTCCAAAAAGGAAATAGGGTTGAGACTCAAATTAGGGTTAGGGTTGGGGAGACTTGGCTTCCCAGGATGTAACCAGGGTTTTGGTGAAGCCTAGATTGGTAAAACAGACTGAGTAGGCATTCAGGAGTATAACATACTGCCAGTTAGTACACCATGTGGACAGGGAAATGTTTCAGTCCAAAGACAAAATTAGGGTTAAGACCCAAGTTAGGGTTAGCTGTCAGGAGACATGGCTTCCCGGAATGGAAACAGGGTGTTGCTGAAGCCAAGCATGGTGAAACAGACTGAGAGGGCCAACGGAATTGTGTGCCTACTGTCTTTTAGTACAACATGAGGATGGGGGTTTGTTACATTTCAACAAGAAAATCAGGTTAAGTCTCAAGTTAGGGTTGGGTTGGGGAGATGTGGCTTCCCAGGTTGGAAACGGGTCCTTGGTGAAGCTTAACTTGCTGAATCAGACTGAGTGGGGTATCAAGGTGTCTTCCATACTTACATTTGGTACACTCTGTGGACCGCAGTATGTTTCAGTCGCAAAAGGAAATGAGGCCTGAGACTCAAAGTAGGGTTAGGGTTGGGGAGACTTGGCTTCCCAGGATGTAACCAGGGTTTTGGCGAAGCCTAGATTGGTAAAACAGACTGAGTAGGCCTTCCGGAGTATAACATACTGCCAGTTAGTACACCATGTGGACAGGGAAATGTTTCAGTCCAAAGAAAAAATTAGGGTTAAGAAAAATTTAGGGTTATCGGTCAGGAGACTTGCCTTCCCAGAATGGAAACAGGGTGTTGCTGAAGCCAAGCATGGTGAAACAGACTGAGAGGGCAAACGGAATTGTGTGCCTACTGTCTTTTAGTACAACATGAGGATGGGGGGCTGTTACATTTGCACAAGAAAATCATGTTAAGTCTCTAGTTAGGGTTAGGGTTGGGGAGATGTGGCTTCCCAGGTTGGAAATGGGTCCTTGGTGAAGCTCAACTTGCTGAATCAGACTGAGTGGGGCATCAAGATGGCTTCCATACTGACATTTGGTGCACTCTGTGGACGGCAGTATGTTTCAGTCCAAAAAGGAAATGAGGGTTGAGACTCAAATTAGGGTTAGGGTTGGGGAGACTTGGCTTCCCAGGATGTAACCAGGGTTTTGGCGAAGTCTAGATTGGTAAAACAGACGGAGTAGGCCAACCGGAGTATAAAATACTGCCAGTTAGTACACAATGTGGAGAGGGAAATGTTTCATTCCAAAGAGAAAATTAGGGTTAAGACCCAAGTTAGGGTTAGCAGTCAGGAGACATGGCTTTCCAGAATGGAAACAGGGTGTTGCTGAAGCCAAGCATGGTGAAACAGACTGAGAGGGCAAAAGGAATTGTGTGCCTACTGTCTTTTAGTAGAACATGAGGATGGGGGGTTGTTACATTTGCACAAGAAAATCAGGTTAAGTCTCAAGTTAGGGTTAGGGTTGGGGAGATGTTGCTTCCCAGGTTGGAAACGGGTCCTTGGTGAAGCTTAACTTGCTGAATCAGACTGAGTGGGCCATCAAGATGGCTTCCATACTGACATTTGGTACACTCTGTGGACGGCAGTATGTTTCAGTCCAAAAACGAAAATTAGGGTTAAGACTCAAGTTAGGGTTATCGGTCAGGAGTCATGGCTTCCCAGAATGGAAACAGGGTGTTGCTGAAGCCAAGCATGGTGAAACAGACTGAGAGGGCCAACGGAATTGTGTGCCGACTGTCTCTTAGTACAACATGAGGATGGGGGTTTGTTACATTTCAACAAGAAAATCAGGTTAAGTCTCAAGGTTGGGTTGGGTTGGGGAGATGTGGCTTCCCTGGTTGGAATCGGGTCCTTGGTGAAGCCCAGCTTGCTGAATCAGACTGAGTGGGACATCAAGATGTCTTCCATACTGACATTTGGTACACTCTGTGGACGGAGGTCTGTTTCAGTCCCAAAAGGAAATGAGGCCTGAGACTCAAATTAGGGTTAGGGTTGGGGAGACTTGGCTTCCCAGGATATAACCAGGGTTTTGTCGAAGCCTAGATTGGTAAAACAGACTGAGTAGGCCATCCGGAGTATAACATACTGCCAGTTAGTACACCATGTGGACAGGGAAATGTTTCATTCCAAAGAGAAAATTAGGGTTAAGACCCAAGTTAGGGTTAGCTGTCAGGAGACATGGCTTCCCAGAATGGAAACAGGGTGTTGCTGAAGCCAAGCATGGTGAAACAGACTGAGAGGGCCAAAGGAATTGTGTGCCTACTGTCTTTTAGTACAACATGAGGATGGGGGGTTGTTACAGTTCAACAAGAAAATCAGGTTAAGTCTCAAGTTAGGGTTAGGGTTCAGGAGATGTGGCTTCCCAGGTTGGAAACGGGTCCTTGGTGAAGCTTAACTTGCTGAATCAGACTGAGTGGGGCATCAAGATGGCTTCCATACTGACATTTGGTACACTCTGTGGACGGCAGTATGTTTCAGTCCAAAAACGAAAATTAGGGTTAAGACCCAAGTTAGGGTTATCGGTCAGGAGTCATGGCTTCCCAGAATGGAAACAGGGTGTTGCTGAAGCCAAGCATGGTGAAACAGACTGAGAGGGCCAACGGAATTGTGTGTCGACTGTCTTTTAGTACAACATGAGGATGGGGGTTTGTTACATTTCAACAAGAAAATCAGGTTAAGTCTCAAGGTTGGGTTGAATTTGGGAGATGTGGCTTCCCAGGTTGGAAATGGGTCCTTGGTGAAGCTCAACTTGCTGAATCAGACTGAGTGGGGCATCAAGATGGCTTCCATACTGACATTTGGTGCACTCTGTGGACGGCAGTATGTTTCAGTCCAAAAAGGAAATGAGGGTTGAGACTCAAATTAGGGTTAGGGTTGGGGAGACTTGGCTTCCCAGGATGTAACCAGGGTTTTGGCGAAGTCTAGATTGGTAAAACAGACGGAGTAGGCCATCCGGAGTATAACATACTGCCAGTTAGTACACCATGTGGACAGGGAAATGTTTCAGTCCAAAGAGAAAATTAGGGTTAAGACCCAAGTTAGGGTTAGCTGTCAGGAGACATGGCTTTCCAGAATGGAAACAGGGTGTTGCTGAAGCCAAGCATGGTGAAACAGACTGAGAGGGCAAAAGGAATTGTGTGCCTACTGTCTTTTAGTAGAACATGAGGATGGGGGGTTGTTACATTTGCACAAGAAAATCAGGTTAAGTCTCAAGTTTGGTTTGGGTTGGGGAGATGTGGCTTCCCTGGTTGGAATCGGGTCCTTGGTGAAGCCCAGCTTGCTGAATCAGACTGAGTGGGACATCAAGATGTCTTCCATACTGACATTTGGTACACTCTGTGGACGGAGGTATGTTTCAGTCCCAAAAGGAAATGAGGCCTGAGACTCAAATTAGGGTTAGGGCTGGGGAGACTTGGCTTCCCAGGATGTAACCAGGGTTTTGGCGAAGCCTAGATTGGTAAAACAGACTGAGTAGGCCATCCGGAGTATAACATACTGCCAGTTAGTACACCATGTGGACAGGGAAATGTTTCAGTCGAAAGAAAAAATTAGGGTGAAGACCCAAGTTAGGGTTAGCGGTCAGGAGACATGGCTTCCCAGAATGGAAACAGGGTGTTGCTGAAGCCAAACATGGTGAAACAGACTGAGAGGGCCAAAGGAATTGTGTGCCTACTGTCTTTTAGTAGAACATGAGGATGGGGGGGTTGTTACATTTGCACAAGAAAATCAGGTTAAGTCTCAAGTTAGGGTTAGAGTTGGGGAGATGTGGCTTCCCAGGTTGGAAACGGGTCCTTGGTGAAGCCTAACTTGCTGAATCAGACTGAGTGGGGCATCAAGATGTCTTCCATACTTACATTTGTTCCCCTATGTGGATGGCAGTATGTTTCAGTCCAAAAACGAAATGCGGGTTGATACTCAAATTAGGGTTAGGGTTGGGGAGACTTGGCTTCCCAGGATGTAACCAGGGTTTTGGCGAAGCCTAGATTGGTAAAACAGACTGAGTAGGCCATCCGGAGTATAACATACTCCCAGTTAGTACACCATGTGGACAGGGAAATGTTTCAGTCCAAAGAGAAAATTAGGGTTAAGACCCAAGTTAGGGTTAGCTGTCAGGAGACATGGCTTCCCAGAATGGAAACAGGGTGTTGCTGAAGCCAAGCATGGTGAAACAGACTGAGAGGGCCAAAGGAATTGTGTGCCTACTGTCTTTTAGTACAACAAGAGGATGTGGGTTGTTACATTTCAACAAGAAAATCAGGTTAAGTCTCAAGTTTGGGTTGGGTTGGGGAGATGTGGCTTCCCTGGTTGGAATCGGGTCCTTGGTGAAGCCCAGCTTGCTGAATCAGACTGAGTGGGACATCAAGATGTCTTCCATACTTACATTTGGTACACTCTGTGGACGGAGGTATGTTTCAGTCGCAAAAGGAAATGAGGCCTGAGACTCAAAGTAGGGTTAGGGTTGGGGAGACTTGGCTTCCCAGGATGTAACCAGGGTTTTGGTGAAGCCTAGATTGGTAAAACAGTCTGAGTAGGCATTCAGGAGTATAACATACTGCCAGTTAGTACACCATGTGGACAGGGAAATGTTTCATTCCAAAGAGAAAATTAGGGTTAAGACCCAAGTGAGGGTTATCGGTCAGGAGACATGGCTTCCCAGAATGGAAACAGGGTGTTGCTGAAGCCAAACATGGTGAAACAGACTGAGAGGGCCAAAGGAATTGTGTGCCTACTGTCTTTTAGTAGAACATGAGGATGGGGGGTTGTTACAGTTCAACAAGAAAATCAGGTTAAGTCTCAAGTTAGGGTTAGGGTTGGGGAGATGTGGCTTCCCAGGTTGGAAACGGGTCCTTGGTGAAGCTTAACTTGCTGAATCAGACTGAGTGGGGCATCAAGATGGCTTCCATACTGACATTTGGTCCCCTATGTGGACGGCAGTATGTTTCAGTCCAAAAACGAAAATTAGGGTTAAGACCCAAGTTAGGGTTATCGGTCAGGAGTCATGGCTTCCCAGAATGGAAACAGGGTGTTGCTGAAGCCAAGCATGGTGAAACAGACTGAGAGGGCCAACGGAATTGTGTGTCGACTGTCTTTTAGTACAACATGAGGATGGGGGTTTGTTACATTTCAACAAGAAAATCAGGTTAAGTCTCAAGGTTGGGTTGGATTGGGGAGATGTGGCTTCCCAGGTTGGAAATGGGTCCTTGGTGAAGCTCAACTTGCTGAATCAGACTGAGTGGGGCATCAAGATGGCTTCCATACTGACATTTGGTGCACTCTGTGGACGGCAGTATGTTTCAGTCCAAAAAGGAAATGAGGGTTGAGACTCAAATTAGGGTTAGGGTTGGGGAGACTTGTCTTCCCAGGATGTAACCAGGGTTTTGGCGAAGTCTAGATTGGTAAAACAGACGGAGTAGGCCAACCGGAGTATAACATACTGCCAGTTAGTACACCATGTGGACAGGGAAATGTTTCAGTCCAAAGAGAAAATTAGGGTTAAGACCCAAGTTAGGGTTAGCTGTCAGGAGACATGGCTTCCCGGAATGGAAACAGGGTGTTGCTGAAGCCAAGCATGGTGAAACAGACTGAGAGGGCCAACGGAATTGTGTGCCTACTGTCTTTTAGTACAACATGAGGATGGGGGTTTGTTACATTTGCACAAGAAAATCAGGTTAAGTCTCAAGTTAGGGTTGGGTTGGGGAGATGTGGCTTCCCAGGTTGGAAACGGGTCCTTGGTGAAGCTTAACTTGCTGAATCAGACTGAGTGGGGTATCAAGGTGTCTTCCATACTTACATTTGGTACACTCTGTGGACCGCAGTATGTTTCAGTCGCAAAAGGAAATGAGGCCTGAGACTCAAAGTAGGGTTAGGGTTGGGGAGACTTGGCTTCCCAGGATGTAACCAGGGTTTTGGCGAAGCCTAGATTGGTAAAACAGACTGAGTAGGCCTTCCGGAGTATAACATACTGCCAGTTAGTACACCATGTGGACAGGGAAATGTTTCAGTCCAAAGAAAAAATTAGGGTTAAGAAAAATTTAGGGTTATCGGTCAGGAGACATGCCTTCCCAGAATGGAAACAGGGTGTTGCTGAAGCCAAGCATGGTGAAACAGACTGAGAGGGCAAACGGAATTGTGTGCCTACTGTCTTTTAGTACAACATGAGGATGGGGGGTTGTTACATTTGCACAAGAAAATCAGGTTAAGTCTCAAGTTAGGGTTAGGGTTGGGGAGATGTGGCTTCCCAGGTTGGAAATGGGTCCTTGGTGAAGCTCAACTTGCTGAATCAGACTGAGTGGGGCATCAAGATGGCTTCCATACTGACATTTGGTGCACTCTGTGGACGGCAGTATGTTTCAGTCCAAAAAGGAAATGAGGGTTGAGACTCAAATTAGGGTTAGGGTTGGGGAGACTTGGCTTCCCAGGATGTAACCAGGGTTTTGGCGAAGTCTAGATTGGTAAAACAGACGGAAGGCCAACCGGAGTATAACATACTGCCAGTTAGTACACAATGTGGACAGGGAAATGTTTCATTCCAAAGAGAAAATTAGGGTTAAGACCCAAGTTAGGGTTAGCAGTCAGGAGACATGGCTTTCCAGAATGGAAACAGGGTGTTGCTGAAGCCAAGCATGGTGAAACAGACTGAGAGGGCCAAAGGAATTGTGTGCCTACTGTCTTTTAGTAGAACATGAGGATGGGGGGTTGTTACATTTGCACAAGAAAATCAGGTTAAGTCTCAAGTTAGGGTTAGGGTTGGGGAGATGTTGCTTCCCAGGTTGGAAACGGGTCCTTGGTGAAGCTTAACTTGCTGAATCAGACTGAGTGGGCCATCAAGATGGCTTCCATACTGACATTTGGTACACTCTGTGGACGGCAGTAAGTTTCAGTCCAAAAACGAAAATTAGGGTTAAGACCCAAGTTAGGGTTATCGGTCAGGAGTCATGGCTTCCCAGGATGGAAACAGGGTGTTGCTGAAGCCAAGCATGGTGAAACAGACTGAGAGGGCCAACGGAATTGTGTGCCGACTGTCTCTTAGTACAACATGAGGATGGGGGTTTGTTACATTTCAACAAGAAAATCAGGTTAAGTCTCAAGGTTGGGTTGGGTTGGGGAGATGTGGCTTCCCTGGTTGGAATCGGGTCCTTGGTGAAGCCCAGCTTGCTGAATCAGACTGAGTGGGACATCAAGATGTCTTCCATACTGACATTTGGTACACTCTGTGGACGGAGGTCTGTTTCAGTCCCAAAAGGAAATGAGGCCTGAGACTCAAATTAGGGTTAGGGTTGGGGAGACTTGGCTTCCCAGGATATAACCAGGGTTTTGTCGAAGCCTAGATTGGTAAAACAGACTGAGTAGGCCATCCGGAGTATAACATACTGCCAGTTAGTACACCATGTGGACAGGGAAATGTTTCATTCCAAAGAGAAAATTAGGGTTAAGACCCAAGTTAGGGTTAGCTGTCAGGAGACATGGCTTCCCAGAATGGAAACAGGGTGTTGCTGAAGCCAAGCATGGTGAAACAGACTGAGAGGGCCAAAGGAATTGTGTGCCTACTGTCTTTTAGTAGAACATGAGGATGGGGGGTTGTTACAGTTCAACAAGAAAATCAGGTTAAGTCTCAAGTTAGGGTTAGGGTTGGGGAGATGTGGCTTCCCAGGTTGGAAACGGGTCCTTGGTGAAGCTTAACTTGCTGAATCAGACTGAGTGGGGCATCAAGATGGCTTCCATACTGACATTTGGTACACTCTGTGGACGGCAGTATGTTTCAGTGCAAAAACGAAAATTAGGGTTAAGACCCAAGTTAGGGTTATTGGTCAGGAGTCATGGCTTCCCAGAATGGAAACAGGGTGTTGCTGAAGCCAAGCATGGTGAAACAGACTGAGAGGGCCAACGGAATTGTGTGTCGACTGTCTTTTAGTACAACATGAGGATGGGGGTTTGTTACATTTCAACAAGAAAATCAGGTTAAGTCTCAAGGTTGGGTTGGATTGGGGAGATGTGGCTTCCCAGGTTGGAAATGGGTCCTTGGTGAAGCTCAACTTGCTGAATCAGACTGAGTGGGGCATCAAGATGGCTTCCATACTGACATTTGGTGCACTCTGTGGACGGCAGTATGTTTCAGTCCAAAAAGGAAATGTGGGTTGAGACTCAAATTAGGGTTAGGGTTGGGGAGACTTGGCTTCCCAGGATGTAACCAGGGTTTTGGCGAAGTCTAGATTGGTAAAACAGACGGAGTAGGCCAACCGGAGTATAACATACTGCCAGTTAGTACACCATGTGGACAGGGAAATGTTTCAGTCCAAAGAGAAAATTAGGGTTAAGACCCAAGTTAGGGTTAGCTGTCAGGAGACATGGCTTTCCAGAATGGAAACAGGGTGTTGCTGAAGCCAAGCATGGTGAAACAGACTGAGAGGGCCAAAGGAATTGTGTGCCTACTGTCTTTTAGTAGAACATGAGGATGGGGGGGTTGTTATATTTGCACAAGAAAATCAGGTTAAGTCTCAAGTTAGGGTTAGAGTTGGGGAGATGTGGCTTCCCAGGTTGGAAACGGGTCCTTGGTGAAGCCTAACTTGCTGAATCAGACTGAGTGGGGCATCAAGATGTCTTCCATACTTACATTTGTTCCCCTATGTGGATGGCAGTATGTTTCAGTCCAAAAAGGAAATGCGGGTTGATACTCAAATTAGGGTTAGGGTTGGGGAGACTTGGCTTCCCAGGATGTAACCAGGGTTTTGGCGAAGCCTAGATTGGTAAAACAGACTGAGTAGGCCATCCGGAGTATAACATACTGCCAGTTAGTACACCATGTGGACAGGGAAATGTTTCAGTCCAAAGAGAAAATTAGGGTTAAGACCCAAGTTAGGGTTAGCTGTCAGGAGACATGGCTTCCCAGAATGGAAACAGGGTGTTGCTGAAGCCAAGCATGGTGAAACTGACTGAGAGGGCCAAAGGAATTGTGTGCCTACTGTCTTTTAGTACAACAAGAGGATGTGGGTTGTTACATTTCAACAAGAAAATCAGGTTAAGTCTCAAGTTTGGGTTGGGTTGGGGAGATGTGGCTTCCCTGGTTGGAATCGGGTCCTTGGTGAAGCCCAGCTTGCTGAATCAGACTGAGTGGGACATCAAGATGTCTTCCATACTTACATTTGGTACACTCTGTGGACGGCAGTATGTTTCAGTCCAAAAAGGAAATGAGGGTTGAGACTCAAATTAGGGTTACGCTGGGGAGACTTGGCTTCCCAGGATGTAACCAGGGTTTTGGCGAAGCCTAGATTGGTAAAACAGACTGAGTAGGCCATCCGGAGTATAACATACTGCCAGTTAGTACACCATGTGGACAGGGAAATGTTTCAGTCCAAAGAGAAAATTAGGGTTCAGACCCAAGTTAGGGTTAGCTGTCAGGAGACATGGCTTCCCAGAATGGAAACAGGGTGTTGCTGAAGCCAAGCATGGTGAAACAGACTGAGAGGGCCAAAGGAATTGTGTGCCTACTGTCTTTTAGTAGAACATGAGGATGGGAGGTTGTTACATTTGCACAAGAATATCAGGTTAAGTCTCAAGTTAGGGTTAGGGTTGGGGAGATGTGGCTTCCCAGGTTGGAAACGGGTCCTTGGTGAAGCTTAACTTCCTGTATCAGACTGAGTGGGCCATCAAGATGTCTTCCATACTTACATTTGGCACACTCTGTGGACCGCAGTATGTTTCAGTCCAAAAAGGAAATAGGGTTGAGACTCAAATTAGGGTTAGGGTTGGGGAGACTTGGCTTCCCAGGATGTAACCAGGGTTTTGGTGAAGCCTAGATTGGTAAAACAGACTGAGTAGGCATTCAGGAGTATAACATACTGCCAGTTAGTACACCATGTGGACAGGGAAATGTTTCAGTCCAAAGACAAAATTAGGGTTAAGACCCAAGTTAGGGTTAGCTGTCAGGAGACATGGCTTCCCGGAATGGAAACAGGGTGTTGCTGAAGCCAAGCATGGTGAAACAGACTGAGAGGGCCAACGGAATTGTGTGCCTACTGTCTTTTAGTACAACATGAGGATGGGGGTTTGTTACATTTCAACAAGAAAATCAGGTTAAGTCTCAAGTTAGGGTTGGGTTGGGGAGATGTGGCTTCCCAGGTTGGAAACGGGTCCTTGGTGAAGCTTAACTTGCTGAATCAGACTGAGTGGGGTATCAAGGTGTCTTCCATACTTACATTTGGTACACTCTGTGGACCGCAGTATGTTTCAGTCGCAAAAGGAAATGAGGCCTGAGACTCAAAGTAGGGTTAGGGTTGGGGAGACTTGGCTTCCCAGGATGTAACCAGGGTTTTGGCGAAGCCTAGATTGGTAAAACAGACTGAGTAGGCCTTCCGGAGTATAACATACTGCCAGTTAGTACACCATGTGGACAGGGAAATGTTTCAGTCCAAAGAAAAAATTAGGGTTAAGAAAAATTTAGGGTTATCGGTCAGGAGACATGCCTTCCCAGAATGGAAACAGGGTGTTGCTGAAGCCAAGCATGGTGAAACAGACTGAGAGGGCAAACGGAATTGTGTGCCTACTGTCTTTTAGTACAACATGAGGATGGGGGGCTGTTACATTTGCACAAGAAAATCATGTTAAGTCTCTAGTTAGGGTTAGGGTTGGGGAGATGTGGCTTCCCAGGTTGGAAATGGGTCCTTGGTGAAGCTCAACTTGCTGAATCAGACTGAGTGGGGCATCAAGATGGCTTCCATACTGACATTTGGTGCACTCTGTGGACGGCAGTATGTTTCAGTCCAAAAAGGAAATGAGGGTTGAGACTCAAATTAGGGTTAGGGTTGGGGAGACTTGGCTTCCCAGGATGTAACCAGGGTTTTGGCGAAGTCTAGATTGGTAAAACAGACGGAGTAGGCCAACCGGAGTATAAAATACTGCCAGTTAGTACACAATGTGGACAGGGAAATGTTTCATTCCAAAGAGAAAATTAGGGTTAAGACCCAAGTTAGGGTTAGCAGTCAGGAGACATGGCTTTCCAGAATGGAAACAGGGTGTTGCTGAAGCCAAGCATGGTGAAACAGACTGAGAGGGCAAAAGGAATTGTGTGCCTACTGTCTTTTAGTAGAACATGAGGATGGGGGGTTGTTACATTTGCACAAGAAAATCAGGTTAAGTCTCAAGTTAGGGTTAGGGTTGGGGAGATGTTGCTTCCCAGGTTGGAAACGGGTCCTTGGTGAAGCTTAACTTGCTGAATCAGACTGAGTGGGCCATCAAGATGGCTTCCATACTGACATTTGGTACACTCTGTGGACGGCAGTATGTTTCAGTCCAAAAACGAAAATTAGGGTTAAGACTCAAGTTAGGGTTATCGGTCAGGAGTCATGGCTTCCCAGAATGGAAACAGGGTGTTGCTGAAGCCAAGCATGGTGAAACAGACTGAGAGGGCCAACGGAATTGTGTGCCGACTGTCTCTTAGTACAACATGAGGATGGGGGTTTGTTACATTTCAACAAGAAAATCAGGTTAAGTCTCAAGGTTGGGTTGGGTTGGGGAGATGTGGCTTCCCTGGTTGGAATCGGGTCCTTGGTGAAGCCCAGCTTGCTGAATCAGACTGAGTGGGACATCAAGATGTCTTCCATACTGACATTTGGTACACTCTGTGGACGGAGGTCTGTTTCAGTCCCAAAAGGAAATGAGGCCTGAGACTCAAATTAGGGTTAGGGTTGGGGAGACTTGGCTTCCCAGGATATAACCAGGGTTTTGTCGAAGCCTAGATTGGTAAAACAGACTGAGTAGGCCATCCGGAGTATAACATACTGCCAGTTAGTACACCATGTGGACAGGGAAATGTTTCATTCCAAAGAGAAAATTAGGGTTAAGACCCAAGTTAGGGTTAGCTGTCAGGAGACATGGCTTCCCAGAATGGAAACAGGGTGTTGCTGAAGCCAAGCATGGTGAAACAGACTGAGAGGGCCAAAGGAATTGTGTGCCTACTGTCTTTTAGTACAACATGAGGATGGGGGGTTGTTACAGTTCAACAAGAAAATCAGGTTAAGTCTCAAGTTAGGGTTAGGGTTCGGGAGATGTGGCTTCCCAGGTTGGAAACGGGTCCTTGGTGAAGCTTAACTTGCTGAATCAGACTGAGTGGGGCATCAAGATGGCTTCCATACTGACATTTGGTACACTCTGTGGACGGCAGTATGTTTCAGTCCAAAAACGAAAATTAGGGTTAAGACCCAAGTTAGGGTTATCGGTCAGGAGTCATGGCTTCCCAGAATGGAAACAGGGTGTTGCTGAAGCCAAGCATGGTGAAACAGACTGAGAGGGCCAACGGAATTGTGTGTCGACTGTCTTTTAGTACAACATGAGGATGGGGGTTTGTTACATTTCAACAAGAAAATCAGGTTAAGTCTCAAGGTTGGGTTGAATTTGGGAGATGTGGCTTCCCTGGTTGGAATCGGGTCCTTGGTGAAGCCCAGCTTGCTGAATCAGACTGAGTGGGACATCAAGATGTCTTCCATACTGACATTTGGTACACTCTGTGGACGGAGGTATGTTTCAGTCCCAAAAGGAAATGAGGCCTGAGACTCAAATTAGGGTTAGGGCTGGGGAGACTTGGCTTCCCAGGATGTAACCAGGGTTTTGGCGAAGCCTAGATTGGTAAAACAGACTGAGTAGGCCATCCGGAGTATAACATACTGCCACTTAGTACACCATGTGGACAGGGAAATGTTTCAGTCGAAAGAAAAAATTAGGGTGAAGACCCAAGTTAGGGTTAGCGGTCAGGAGACATGGCTTCCCAGAATGGAAACAGGGTGTTGCTGAAGCCAAACATGGTGAAACAGACTGAGAGGGCCAAAGGAATTGTGTGCCTACTGTCTTTTAGTAGAACATGAGGATGGGGGGGTTGTTATATTTGCACAAGAAAATCAGGTTAAGTCTCAAGTTAGGGTTAGAGTTGGGGAGATGTGGCTTCCCAGGTTGGAAACGGGTCCTTGGTGAAGCCTAACTTGCTGAATCAGACTGAGTGGGGCATCAAGATGTCTTCCATACTTACATTTGTTCCCCTATGTGGATGGCAGTATGTTTCAGTCCAAAAAGGAAATGCGGGTTGATACTCAAATTAGGGTTAGGGTTGGGGAGACTTGGCTTCCCAGGATGTAACCAGGGTTTTGGCGAAGCCTAGATTGGTAAAACAGACTGAGTAGGCCATCCGGAGTATAACATACTGCCAGTTAGTACACCATGTGGACAGGGAAATGTTTCAGTCCAAAGAGAAAATTAGGGTTAAGACCCAAGTTAGGGTTAGCTGTCAGGAGACATGGCTTCCCAGAATGGAAACAGGGTGTTGCTGAAGCCAAGCATGGTGAAACAGACTGAGAGGGCCAAAGGAATTGTGTGCCTACTGTCTTTTAGTACAACAAGAGGATGTGGGTTGTTACATTTCAACAAGAAAATCAGGTTAAGTCTCAAGTTTGGGTTGGGTTGGGGAGATGTGGCTTCCCTGGTTGGAATCGGGTCCTTGGTGAAGCCCAGCTTGCTGAATCAGACTGAGTGGGACATCAAGATGTCTTCCATACTGACATTTGGTACACTCTGTGGACGGCAGTATGTTTCAGTCCAAAAAGGAAATGAGGGTTGAGACTCAAATTAGGGTTACGCTGGGGAGACTTGGCTTCCCAGGATGTAACCAGGGTTTTGGCGAAGCCTAGATTGGTAAAACAGACTGAGTAGGCCATCCGGAGTATAACATACTGCCAGTTAGTACACCATGTGGACAGGGAAATGTTTCAGTCCAAAGAGAAAATTAGGGTTCAGACCCAAGTTAGGGTTAGCTGTCAGGAGACATGGCTTCCCAGAATGGAAACAGGGTGTTGCTGAAGACAAGCATGGTGAAACAGACTGAGAGGGCCAAAGGAATTGTGTGCCTACTGTCTTTTAGTAGAACATGAGGATGGGAGGTTGTTACATTTGCACAAGAATATCAGGTTAAGTCTCAAGTTAGGGTTAGGGTTGGGGAGATGTGGCTTCCCAGGTTGGAAACGGGTCCTTGGTGAAGCTTAACTTCCTGTATCAGACTGAGTGGGCCATCAAGATGTCTTCCATACTTACATTTGGCACACTCTGTGGACCGCAGTATGTTTCAGTTCAAAAAGGAAATAGGGTTGAGACTCAAATTAGGGTTAGGGTTGGGGAGACTTGGCTTCCCAGGATGTAACCAGGGTTTTGGTGAAGCCTAGATTGGTAAAACAGACTGAGTAGGCATTCAGGAGTATAACATACTGCCAGTTAGTACACCATGTGGACAGGGAAATGTTTCAGTCCAAAGACAAAATTAGGGTTAAGACCCAAGTTAGGGTTAGCTGTCAGGAGACATGGCTTCCCGGAATGGAAACAGGGTGTTGCTGAAGCCAAGCATGGTGAAACAGACTGAGAGGGCCAACGGAATTGTGTGCCTACTGTCTTTTAGTACAACATGAGGATGGGGGTTTGTTACATTTGCACAAGAAAATCAGGTTAAGTCTCAAGTTAGGGTTGGGTTGGGGAGATGTGGCTTCCCAGGTTGGAAACGGGTCCTTGGTGAAGCTTAACTTGCTGAATCAGACTGAGTGGGGTATCAAGGTGTCTTCCATACTTACATTTGGTACACTCTGTGGACCACAGTATGTTTCAGTCGCAAAAGGAAATGAGGCCTGAGACTCAAAGTAGGGTTAGGGTTGGGGAGACTTGGCTTCCCAGGATGTAACCAGGGTTTTGGCGAAGCCTAGATTGGTAAAACAGACTGAGTAGGCCTTCCGGAGTATAACATACTGCCAGTTAGTACACCATGTGGACAGGGAAATGTTTCAGTCCAAAGAAAAAATTAGGGTTAAGAAAAATTTAGGGTTATCGGTCAGGAGACATGCCTTCCCAGAATGGAAACAGGGTGTTGCTGAAGCCAAGCATGGTGAAACAGACTGAGAGGGCCAACGGAATTGTGTGCCTACTGTCTTTTAGTACAACATGAGGATGGGGGGTTGTTACATTTGCACAAGAAAATCAGGTTAAGTCTCAAGTTAGGGTTAGGGTTGGGGAGATGTGGCTTCCCAGGTTGGAAATGGGTCCTTGGTGAAGCTCAACTTGCTGAATCAGACTGAGTGGGGCATCAAGATGGCTTCCATACTGACATTTGGTGCACTCTGTGGACGGCAGTATGTTTCAGTCCAAAAAGGAAATGAGGGTTGAGACTCAAATTAGGGTTAGGGCTGGGGAGACTTGGCTTCCCAGGATGTAACCAGGGTTTTGGCGAAGCCTAGATTGGTAAAACAGACTGAGTAGGCCATCCGGAGTATAACATACTGCCAGTTAGTACACCATGTGGACAGGGAAATGTTTCATTCCAAAGAGAAAATTAGGGTTCAGACCCAAGTTAGGGTTAGCTGTCAGGAGACATGGCTTTCCAGAATGGAAACAGGGTGTTGCTGAAGCCAAGCATGGTGAAACAGACTGAGAGGGCAAAAGGAATTGTGTGCCTACTGTCTTTTAGTAGAACATGAGGATGGGGGGTTGTTACATTTGCACAAGAAAATGAGGTTAAGTCTCAAGTTAGGGTTAGGGTTGGGGAGATGTTGCTTCCCAGGTTGGAAACGGGTCCTTGGTGAAGCTTCACTTGCTGAATCAGACTGAGTGGGCCATCAAGATGGCTTCCATACTGACATTTGGTACACTCTGTGGACGGCAGTATGTTTCAGTCCAAAAACGAAAATTAGGGTTAAGACCCAAGTTAGGGTTATCGGTCAGGAGTCATGGCTTCCCAGAATGGAAACAGGGTGTTGCTGAAGCCAAGCATGGTGAAACAGACTGAGAGGGCCAACGGAATTGTGTGCCGACTGTCTCTTAGTACAACATGAGGATGGGGGTTTGTTACATTTCAACAAGAAAATCAGGTTAAGTCTCAAGGTTGGGTTGGGTTGGGGAGATGTGGCTTCCCTGGTTGGAATCGGGTCCTTGGTGAAGCCCAGCTTGCTGAATCAGACTGAGTGGGACATCAAGATGTCTTCCATACTGACATTTGGTACACTCTGTGGACGGAGGTCTGTTTCAGTCCCAAAAGGAAATGAGGCCTGAGACTCAAATTAGGGTTAGGGTTGGGGAGACTTGGCTTCCCAGGATATAACCAGGGTTTTGTCGAAGCCTAGATTGGTAAAACAGACTGAGTAGGCCATCCGGAGTATAACATACTGCCAGTTAGTACACCATGTGGACAGGGAAATGTTTCATTCCAAAGAGAAAATTAGGGTTAAGACCCAAGTTAGGGTTAGCTGTCAGGAGACATGGCTTCCCAGAATGGAAACAGGGTGTTGCTGAAGCCAAGCATGGTGAAACAGACTGAGAGGGCCAAAGGAATTGTGTGCCTACTGTCTTTTAGTACAACATGAGGATGGGGGGTTGTTACAGTTCAACAAGAAAATCAGGTTAAGTCTCAAGTTAGGGTTAGGGTTCGGGAGATGTGGCTTCCCAGGTTGGAAACGGGTCCTTGGTGAAGCTTAACTTGCTGAATCAGACAGAGTGGGGCATCAGGATGGCTTCCATACTGACATTTGGTACACTCTGTGGACGGCAGTATGTTTCAGTCCAAAAACGAAAATTAGGGTTAAGACCCAAGTTAGGGTTATCGGTCAGGAGTCATGGCTTCCCAGAATGGAAACAGGGTGTTGCTGAAGCCAAGCATGGTGAAACAGACTGAGAGGGCCAACGGAATTGTGTGTCGACTGTCTTTTAGTACAACATGAGGATGGGGGTTTGTTACATTTCAACAAGAAAATCAGGTTAAGTCTCAAGGTTGGGTTGAATTTGGGAGATGTGGCTTCCCAGGTTGGAAATGGGTCCTTGGTGAAGCTCAACTTGCTGAATCAGACTGAGTGGGGCATCAAGATGGCTTCCATACTGACATTTGGTGCACTCTGTGGACGGCAGTATGTTTCAGTCCAAAAAGGAAATGAGGGTTGAGACTCAAATTAGGGTTAGGGTTGGGGAGACTTGGCTTCCCAGGATGTAACCAGGGTTTTGGCGAAGTCTAGATTGGTAAAACAGACGGAGTAGGCCAACCGGAGTATAACATACTGCCAGTTAGTACACCATGTGGACAGGGAAATGTTTCAGTCCAAAGAGAAAATTAGGGTTAAGACCCAAGTTAGGGTTAGCTGTCAGGAGACATGGCTTTCCAGAATGGAAACAGGGTGTTGCTGAAGCCAAGCATGGTGAAACAGACTGAGAGGGCAAAAGGAATTGTGTGCCTACTGTCTTTTAGTAGAACATGAGGATGGGGGGTTGTTACATTTGCACAAGAAAATCAGGTTAAGTCTCAAGTTTGGTTTGGGTTGGGGAGATGTGGCTTCCCTGGTTGGAATCGGGTCCTTGGTGAAGCCCAGCTTGCTGAATCAGACTGAGTGGGACATCAAGATGTCTTCCATACTGACATTTGGTACACTCTGTGGACGGAGGTATGTTTCAGTCCCAAAAGGAAATGAGGCCTGAGACTCAAATTAGGGTTAGGGCTGGGGAGACTTGGCTTCCCAGGATGTAACCAGGGTTTTGGCGAAGCCTAGATTGGTAAAACAGACTGAGTAGGCCTTCCGGAGTATAACATACTGCCAGTTAGTACACCATGTGGACAGGGAAATGTTTCAGTCCAAAGAAAAAATTAGGGTTAAGAAAAATTTAGGGTTATCGGTCAGGAGACATGCCTTCCCAGAATGGAAACAGGGTGTTGCTGAAGCCAAGCATGGTGAAACAGACTGAGAGGGCAAACGGAATTGTGTGCCTACTGTCTTTTAGTACAACATGAGGATGGGGGGTTGTTACATTTGCACAAGAAAATCAGGTTAAGTCTCAAGTTAGGGTTAGGGTTGGGGAGATGTGGCTTCCCAGGTTGGAAATGGGTCCTTGGTGAAGCTCAACTTGCTGAATCAGACTGAGTGGGGCATCAAGATGGCTTCCATACTGACATTTGGTGCACTCTGTGGACGGCAGTATGTTTCAGTCCAAAAAGGAAATGAGGGTTGAGACTCAAATTAGGGTTAGGGCTGGGGAGACTTGGCTTCCCAGGATGTAACCAGGGTTTTGGCGAAGCCTAGATTGGTAAAACAGACTGAGTAGGCCATCCGGAGTATAACATACTGCCAGTTAGTACACCATGTGGACAGGGAAATGTTTCATTCCAAAGAGAAAATTAGGGTTCAGACCCAAGTTAGGGTTAGCTGTCAGGAGACATGGCTTTCCAGAATGGAAACAGGGTGTTGCTGAAGCCAAGCATGGTGAAACAGACTGAGAGGGCAAAAGGAATTGTGTGCCTACTGTCTTTTAGTAGAACATGAGGATGGGGGGTTGTTACATTTGCACAAGAAAATGAGGTTAAGTCTCAAGTTAGGGTTAGGGTTGGGGAGATGTTGCTTCCCAGGTTGGAAACGGGTCCTTGGTGAAGCTTCACTTGCTGAATCAGACTGAGTGGGCCATCAAGATGGCTTCCATACTGACATTTGGTACACTCTGTGGATGGCAGTATGTTTCAGTCCAAAAACGAAAATTAGGGTTAAGACCCAAGTTAGGGTTATCGGTCAGGAGTCATGGCTTCCCAGAATGGAAACAGGGTGTTGCTGAAGCCAAGCATGGTGAAACAGACTGAGAGGGCCAACGGAATTGTGTGCCGACTGTCTCTTAGTACAACATGAGGATGGGGGTTTGTTACATTTCAACAAGAAAATCAGGTTAAGTTTCAAGGTTGGGTTGGGTTGGGGAGATGTGGCTTCCCTGGTTGGAATCGGGTCCTTGGTGAAGCCCAGCTTGCTGAATCAGACTGAGTGGGACATCAAGATGTCTTCCATACTGACATTTGGTACACTCTGTGGACGGAGGTCTGTTTCAGTCCCAAAAGGAAATGAGGCCTGAGACTCAAATTAGGGTTAGGGTTGGGGAGACTTGGCTTCCCAGGATATAACCAGGGTTTTGTCGAAGCCTAGATTGGTAAAACAGACTGAGTAGGCCATCCGGAGTATAACATACTGCCAGTTAGTACACCATGTGGACAGGGAAATGTTTCATTCCAAAGAGAAAATTAGGGTTAAGACCCAAGTTAGGGTTAGCTGTCAGGAGACATGGCTTCCCAGAATGGAAACAGGGTGTTGCTGAAGCCAAGCATGGTGAAACAGACTGAGAGGGCCAAAGGAATTGTGTGCCTACTGTCTTTTAGTACAACATGAGGATGGGGGGTTGTTACAGTTCAACAAGAAAATCAGGTTAAGTCTCAAGTTAGGGTTAGGGTTCGGGAGATGTGGCTTCCCAGGTTGGAAACGGGTCCTTGGTGAAGCTTAACTTGCTGAATCAGACTGAGTGGGGCATCAAGATGGCTTCCATACTGACATTTGGTACACTCTGTGGACGGCAGTATGTTTCAGTCCAAAAACGAAAATTAGGGTTAAGACCCAAGTTAGGGTTATCGGTCAGGAGTCATGGCTTCCCAGAATGGAAACAGGGTGTTGCTGAAGCCAAGCATGGTGAAACAGACTGAGAGGGCCAACGGAATTGTGTGTCGACTGTCTTTTAGTACAACATGAGGATGGGGGTTTGTTACATTTCAACAAGAAAATCAGGTTAAGTCTCAAGGTTGGGTTGAATTTGGGAGATGTGGCTTCCCAGGTTGGAAATGGGTCCTTGGTGAAGCTCAACTTGCTGAATCAGACTGAGTGGGGCATCAAGATGGCTTCCATACTGACATTTGGTGCACTCTGTGGACGGCAGTATGTTTCAGTCCAAAAAGGAAATGAGGGTTGAGACTCAAATTAGGGTTAGGGTTGGGGAGACTTGGCTTCCCAGGATGTAACCAGGGTTTTGGCGAAGTCTAGATTGGTAAAACAGACGGAGTAGGCCAACCGGAGTATAACATACTGCCAGTTAGTACACCATGTGGACAGGGAAATGTTTCAGTCCAAAGAGAAAATTAGGGTTAAGACCCAAGTTAGGGTTAGCTGTCAGGAGACATGGCTTTCCAGAATGGAAACAGGGTGTTGCTGAAGCCAAGCATGGTGAAACAGACTGAGAGGGCAAAAGGAATTGTGTGCCTACTGTCTTTTAGTAGAACATGAGGATGGGGGGTTGTTACATTTGCACAAGAAAATCAGGTTAAGTCTCAAGTTTGGTTTGGGTTGGGGAGATGTGGCTTCCCTGGTTGGAATCGGGTCCTTGGTGAAGCCCAGCTTGCTGAATCAGACTGAGTGGGACATCAAGATGTCTTCCATACTGACATTTGGTACACTCTGTGGACGGAGGTATGTTTCAGTCCCAAAAGGAAATGAGGCCTGAGACTCAAATTAGGGTTAGGGCTGGGGAGACTTGGCTTCCCAGGATGTAACCAGGGTTTTGGCGAAGCCTAGATTGGTAAAACAGACTGAGTAGGCCATCCGGAGTATAACATACTGCCACTTAGTACACCATGTGGACAGGGAAATGTTTCAGTCCAAAGAAAAAATTAGGGTGAAGACCCAAGTTAGGGTTAGCGGTCAGGAGACATGGCTTCCCAGAATGGAAACAGGGTGTTGCTGAAGCCAAACATGGTGAAACAGACTGAGAGGGCCAAAGGAATTGTGTGCCTACTGTCTTTTAGTAGAACATGAGGATGGGGGGGTTGTTATATTTGCACAAGAAAATCAGGTTAAGTCTCAAGTTAGGGTTAGAGTTGGGGAGATGTGGCTTCCCAGGTTGGAAACGGGTCCTTGGTGAAGCCTAACTTGCTGAATCAGACTGAGTGGGGCATCAAGATGTCTTCCATACTTACATTTGTTCCCCTATGTGGATGGCAGTATGTTTCAGTCCAAAAAGGAAATGCGGGTTGATACTCAAATTAGGGTTAGGGTTGGGGAGACTTGGCTTCCCAGGATGTAACCAGGGTTTTGGCGAAGCCTAGATTGGTAAAACAGACTGAGTAGGCCATCCGGAGTATAACATACTGCCAGTTAGTACACCATGTGGACAGGGAAATGTTTCAGTCCAAAGAGAAAATTAGGGTTAAGACCCAAGTTAGGGTTAGCTGTCAGGAGACATGGCTTCCCAGAATGGAAACAGGGTGTTGCTGAAGCCAAGCATGGTGAAACAGACTGAGAGGTCCAAAGGAATTGTGTGCCTACTGTCTTTTAGTACAACAAGAGGATGTGGGTTGTTACATTTCAACAAGAAAATCAGGTTAAGTCTCAAGTTTGGGTTGGGTTGGGGAGATGTGGCTTCCCTGGTTGGAATCGGGTCCTTGGTGAAGCCCAGCTTGCTGAATCAGACTGAGTGGGACATCAAGATGTCTTCCATACTTACATTTTGTACACTCTGTGGACGGCAGTATGTTTCAGTCCAAAAAGGAAATGAGGGTTGAGACTCAAATTAGGGTTACGCTGGGGAGACTTGGCTTCCCAGGATGTAACCAGGGTTTTGGCGAAGCCTAGATTGGTAAAACAGACTGAGTAGGCCATCCGGAGTATAACATACTGCCAGTTAGTACACCATGTGGACAGGGAAATGTTTCAGTCCAAAGAGAAAATTAGGGTTCAGACCCAAGTTAGGGTTAGCTGTCAGGAGACATGGCTTCCCAGAATGGAAACAGGGTGTTGCTGAAGCCAAGCATGGTGAAACAGACTGAGAGGGCCAAAGGAATTGTGTGCCTACTGTCTTTTAGTAGAACATGAGGATGGGAGGTTGTTACATTTGCACAAGAATATCAGGTTAAGTCTCAAGTTAGGGTTAGGGTTGGGGAGATGTGGCTTCCCAGGTTGGAAACGGGTCCTTGGTGAAGCTTAACTTCCTGTATCAGACTGAGTGGGCCATCAAGATGTCTTCCATACTTACATTTGGCACACTCTGTGGACCGCAGTATGTTTCAGTCCAAAAAGGAAATAGGGTTGAGACTCAAATTAGGGTTAGGGTTGGGGAGACTTGGCTTCCCAGGATGTAACCAGGGTTTTGGTGAAGCCTAGATTGGTAAAACAGACTGAGTAGGCATTCAGGAGTATAACATACTGCCAGTTAGTACACCATGTGGACAGGGAAATGTTTCAGTCCAAAGACAAAATTAGGGTTAAGACCCAAGTTAGGGTTAGCTGTCAGGAGACATGGCTTCCCGGAATGGAAACAGGGTGTTGCTGAAGCCAAGCATGGTGAAACAGACTGAGAGGGCCAACGGAATTGTGTGCCTACTGTCTTTTAGTACAACATGAGGATGGGGGTTTGTTACATTTCAACAAGAAAATCAGGTTAAGTCTCAAGTTAGGGTTGGGTTGGGGAGATGTGGCTTCCCAGGTTGGAAACGGGTCCTTGGTGAAGCTTAACTTGCTGAATCAGACTGAGTGGGGTATCAAGGTGTCTTCCATACTTACATTTGGTACACTCTGTGGACCGCAGTATGTTTCAGTCGCAAAAGGAAATGAGGCCTGAGACTCAAAGTAGGGTTAGGGTTGGGGAGACTTGGCTTCCCAGGATGTAACCAGGGTTTTGGCGAAGCCTAGATTGGTAAAACAGACTGAGTAGGCCTTCCGGAGTATAACATACTGCCAGTTAGTACACCATGTGGACAGGGAAATGTTTCAGTCCAAAGAAAAAATTAGGGTTAAGAAAAATTTAGGGTTATCGGTCAGGAGACATGCCTTCCCAGAATGGAAACAGGGTGTTGCTGAAGCCAAGCATGGTGAAACAGACTGAGAGGGCAAACGGAATTGTGTGCCTACTGTCTTTTAGTACAACATGAGGATGGGGGGCTGTTACATTTGCACAAGAAAATCATGTTAAGTCTCTAGTTAGGGTTAGGGTTGGGGAGATGTGGCTTCCCAGGTTGGAAATGGGTCCTTGGTGAAGCTCAACTTGCTGAATCAGACTGAGTGGGGCATCAAGATGGCTTCCATACTGACATTTGGTGCACTCTGTGGACGGCAGTATGTTTCAGTCCAAAAAGGAAATGAGGGTTGAGACTCAAATTAGGGTTAGGGTTGGGGAGACTTGGCTTCCCAGGATGTAACCAGGGTTTTGGCGAAGTCTAGATTGGTAAAACAGACGGAGTAGGCCAACCGGAGTATAAAATACTGCCAGTTAGTACACAATGTGGACAGGGAAATGTTTCATTCCAAAGAGAAAATTAGGGTTAAGACCCAAGTTAGGGTTAGCAGTCAGGAGACATGGCTTTCCAGAATGGAAACAGGGTGTTGCTGAAGCCAAGCATGGTGAAACAGACTGAGAGGGCAAAAGGAATTGTGTGCCTACTGTCTTTTAGTAGAACATGAGGATGGGGGGTTGTTACATTTGCACAAGAAAATCAGGTTAAGTCTCAAGTTAGGGTTAGGGTTGGGGAGATGTTGCTTCCCAGGTTGGAAACGGGTCCTTGGTGAAGCTTAACTTGCTGAATCAGACTGAGTGGGCCATCAAGATGGCTTCCATACTGACATTTGGTACACTCTGTGGACGGCAGTATGTTTCAGTCCAAAAACGAAAATTAGGGTTAAGACTCAAGTTAGGGTTATCGGTCAGGAGTCATGGCTTCCCAGAATGGAAACAGGGTGTTGCTGAAGCCAAGCATGGTGAAACAGACTGAGAGGGCCAACGGAATTGTGTGCCGACTGTCTCTTAGTACAACATGAGGATGGGGGTTTGTTACATTTCAACAAGAAAATCAGGTTAAGTCTCAAGGTTGGGTTGGGTTGGGGAGATGTGGCTTCCCTGGTTGGAATCGGGTCCTTGGTGAAGCCCAGCTTGCTGAATCAGACTGAGTGGGACATCAAGATGTCTTCCATACTGACATTTGGTACACTCTGTGGACGGAGGTCTGTTTCAGTCCCAAAAGGAAATGAGGCCTGAGACTCAAATTAGGGTTAGGGTTGGGGAGACTTGGCTTCCCAGGATATAACCAGGGTTTTGTCGAAGCCTAGATTGGTAAAACAGACTGAGTAGGCCATCCGGAGTATAACATACTGCCAGTTAGTACACCATGTGGACAGGGAAATGTTTCATTCCAAAGAGAAAATTAGGGTTAAGACCCAAGTTAGGGTTAGCTGTCAGGAGACATGGCTTCCCAGAATGGAAACAGGGTGTTGCTGAAGCCAAGCATGGTGAAACAGACTGAGAGGGCCAAAGGAATTGTGTGCCTACTGTCTTTTAGTACAACATGAGGATGGGGGGTTGTTACAGTTCAACAAGAAAATCAGGTTAAGTCTCAAGTTAGGGTTAGGGTTGGGGAGATGTGGCTTCCCAGGTTGGAAACGGGTCCTTGGTGAAGCTTAACTTGCTGAATCAGACTGAGTGGGGCATCAAGATGGCTTCCATACTGACATTTGGTACACTCTGTGGACGGCAGTATGTTTCAGTCCAAAAACGAAAATTAGGGTTAAGACCCAAGTTAGGGTTATCGGTCAGGAGTCATGGCTTCCCAGAATGGAAACAGGGTGTTGCTGAAGCCAAGCATGGTGAAACAGACTGAGAGGGCCAACGGAATTGTGTGTCGACTGTCTTTTAGTACAACATGAGGATGGGGGTTTGTTACATTTCAACAAGAAAATCAGGTTAAGTCTCAAGGTTGGGTTGAATTTGGGAGATGTGGCTTCCCAGGTTGGAAATGGGTCCTTGGTGAAGCTCAACTTGCTGAATCAGACTGAGTGGGGCATCAAGATGGCTTCCATACTGACATTTGGTGCACTCTGTGGACGGCAGTATGTTTCAGTCCAAAAAGGAAATGAGGGTTGAGACTCAAATTAGGGTTAGGGTTGGGGAGACTTGGCTTCCCAGGATGTAACCAGGGTTTTGGCGAAGTCTAGATTGGTAAAACAGACGGAGTAGGCCAACCGGAGTATAACATACTGCCAGTTAGTACACCATGTGGACAGGGAAATGTTTCAGTCCAAAGAGAAAATTAGGGTTAAGACCCAAGTTAGGGTTAGCTGTCAGGAGACATGGCTTTCCAGAATGGAAACAGGGTGTTGCTGAAGCCAAGCATGGTGAAACAGACTGAGAGGGCAAAAGGAATTGTGTGCCTACTGTCTTTTAGTAGAACATGAGGATGGGGGGTTGTTACATTTGCACAAGAAAATCAGGTTAAGTCTCAAGTTTGGTTTGGGTTGGGGAGATGTGGCTTCCCTGGTTGGAATCGGGTCCTTGGTGAAGCCCAGCTTGCTGAATCAGACTGAGTGGGACATCAAGATGTCTTCCATACTGACATTTGGTACACTCTGTGGACGGAGGTATGTTTCAGTCCCAAAAGGAAATGAGGCCTGAGACTCAAATTAGGGTTAGGGCTGGGGAGACTTGGCTTCCCAGGATGTAACCAGGGTTTTGGCGAAGCCTAGATTGGTAAAACAGACTGAGTAGGCCATCCGGAGTATAACATACTGCCAGTTAGTACACCATGTGGACAGGGAAATGTTTCAGTCGAAAGAAAAAATTAGGGTGAAGACCCAAGTTAGGGTTAGCGGTCAGGAGACATGGCTTCCCAGAATGGAAACAGGGTGTTGCTGAAGCCAAACATGGTGAAACAGACTGAGAGGGCCAAAGGAATTGTGTGCCTACTGTCTTTTAGTAGAACATGAGGATGGGGGGGTTGTTACATTTGCACAAGAAAATCAGGTTAAGTCTCAAGTTAGGGTTAGAGTTGGGGAGATGTGGCTTCCCAGGTTGGAATCGGGTCCTTGGTGAAGCCCAGCTTGCTGAATCAGACTGAGTGGGACATCAAGATGTCTTCCATACTGACATTTGGTACACTCTGTGGACGGAGGTCTGTTTCAGTCCCAAAAGGAAATGAGGCCTGAGACTCAAATTAGGGTTAGGGTTGGGGAGACTTGGCTTCCCAGGATATAACCAGGGTTTTGTCGAAGCCTAGATTGGTAAAACAGACTGAGTAGGCCATCCGGAGTATAACATACTGCCAGTTAGTACACCATGTGGACAGGGAAATGTTTCATTCCAAAGAGAAAATTAGGGTTAAGACCCAAGTTAGGGTTAGCTGTCAGGAGACATGGCTTCCCAGAATGGAAACAGGGTGTTGCTGAAGCCAAGCATGGTGAAACAGACTGAGAGGGCCAAAGGAATTGTGTGCCTACTGTCTTTTAGTACAACATGAGGATGGGGGGTTGTTACAGTTCAACAAGAAAATCAGGTTAAGTCTCAAGTTAGGGTTAGGGTTGGGGAGATGTGGCTTCCCAGGTTGGAAACGGGTCCTTGGTGAAGCTTAACTTGCTGAATCAGACTGAGTGGGGCATCAAGATGGCTTCCATACTGACATTTGGTACACTCTGTGGACGGCAGTATGTTTCAGTGCAAAAACGAAAATTAGGGTTAAGACCCAAGTTAGGGTTAGCTGTCAGGAGACATGGCTTTCCAGAATGGAAACAGGGTGTTGCTGAAGCCAAGCATGGTGAAACAGACTGAGAGGGCCAAAGGAATTGTGTGCCTACTGTCTTTTAGTAGAACATGAGGATGGGGGGGTTGTTATATTTGCACAAGAAAATCAGGTTAAGTCTCAAGTTAGGGTTAGAGTTGGGGAGATGTGGCTTCCCAGGTTGGAAACGGGTCCTTGGTGAAGCCTAACTTGCTGAATCAGACTGAGTGGGGCATCAAGATGTCTTCCATACTTACATTTGTTCCCCTATGTGGATGGCAGTATGTTTCAGTCCAAAAAGGAAATGCGGGTTGATACTCAAATTAGGGTTAGGGTTGGGGAGACTTGGCTTCCCAGGATGTAACCAGGGTTTTGGCGAAGCCTAGATTGGTAAAACAGACTGAGTAGGCCATCCGGAGTATAACATACTGCCAGTTAGTACACCATGTGGACAGGGAAATGTTTCAGTCCAAAGAGAAAATTAGGGTTAAGACCCAAGTTAGGGTTAGCTGTCAGGAGACATGGCTTCCCAGAATGGAAACAGGGTGTTGCTGAAGCCAAGCATGGTGAAACAGACTGAGAGGGCCAAAGGAATTGTGTGCCTACTGTCTTTTAGTACAACAAGAGGATGTGGGTTGTTACATTTCAACAAGAAAATCAGGTTAAGTCTCAAGTTTGGGTTGGGTTGGGGAGATGTGGCTTCCCTGGTTGGAATCGGGTCCTTGGTGAAGCCCAGCTTGCTGAATCAGACTGAGTGGGACATCAAGATGTCTTCCATACTTACATTTGGTACACTCTGTGGACGGCAGTATGTTTCAGTCCAAAAAGGAAATGAGGGTTGAGACTCAAATTAGGGTTACGCTGGGGAGACTTGGCTTCCCAGGATGTAACCAGGGTTTTGGCGAAGCCTAGATTGGTAAAACAGACTGAGTAGGCCATCCGGAGTATAACATACTGCCAGTTAGTACACCATGTGGACAGGGAAATGTTTCAGTCCAAAGAGAAAATTAGGGTTCAGACCCAAGTTAGGGTTAGCTGTCAGGAGACATGGCTTCCCAGAATGGAAACAGGGTGTTGCTGAAGCCAAGCATGGTGAAACAGACTGAGAGGGCCAAAGGAATTGTGTGCCTACTGTCTTTTAGTAGAACATGAGGATGGGAGGTTGTTACATTTGCACAAGAATATCAGGTTAAGTCTCAAGTTAGGGTTAGGGTTGGGGAGATGTGGCTTCCCAGGTTGGAAACGGGTCCTTGGTGAAGCTTAACTTCCTGTATCAGACTGAGTGGGCCATCAAGATGTCTTCCATACTTACATTTGGCACACTCTGTGGACCGCAGTATGTTTCAGTCCAAAAAGGAAATAGGGTTGAGACTCAAATTAGGGTTAGGGTTGGGGAGACTTGGCTTCCCAGGATGTAACCAGGGTTTTGGTGAAGCCTAGATTGGTAAAACAGACTGAGTAGGCATTCAGGAGTATAACATACTGCCAGTTAGTACACCATGTGGACAGGGAAATGTTTCAGTCCAAAGACAAAATTAGGGTTAAGACCCAAGTTAGGGTTAGCTGTCAGGAGACATGGCTTCCCGGAATGGAAACAGGGTGTTGCTGAAGCCAAGCATGGTGAAACAGACTGAGAGGGCCAACGGAATTGTGTGCCTACTGTCTTTTAGTACAACATGAGGATGGGGGTTTGTTACATTTCAACAAGAAAATCAGGTTAAGTCTCAAGTTAGGGTTGGGTTGGGGAGATGTGGCTTCCCAGGTTGGAAACGGGTCCTTGGTGAAGCTTAACTTGCTGAATCAGACTGAGTGGGGTATCAAGGTGTCTTCCATACTTACATTTGGTACACTCTGTGGACCGCAGTATGTTTCAGTCGCAAAAGGAAATGAGGCCTGAGACTCAAAGTAGGGTTAGGGTTGGGGAGACTTGGCTTCCCAGGATGTAACCAGGGTTTTGGCGAAGCCTAGATTGGTAAAACAGACTGAGTAGGCCTTCCGGAGTATAACATACTGCCAGTTAGTACACCATGTGGACAGGGAAATGTTTCAGTCCAAAGAAAAAATTAGGGTTAAGAAAAATTTAGGGTTATCGGTCAGGAGACATGCCTTCCCAGAATGGAAACAGGGTGTTGCTGAAGCCAAGCATGGTGAAACAGACTGAGAGGGCAAACGGAATTGTGTGCCTACTGTCTTTTAGTACAACATGAGGATGGGGGGCTGTTACATTTGCACAAGAAAATCATGTTAAGTCTCTAGTTAGGGTTAGGGTTGGGGAGATGTGGCTTCCCAGGTTGGAAATGGGTCCTTGGTGAAGCTCAACTTGCTGAATCAGACTGAGTGGGGCATCAAGATGGCTTCCATACTGACATTTGGTGCACTCTGTGGACGGCAGTATGTTTCAGTCCAAAAAGGAAATGAGGGTTGAGACTCAAATTAGGGTTAGGGTTGGGGAGACTTGGCTTCCCAGGATGTAACCAGGGTTTTGGCGAAGTCTAGATTGGTAAAACAGACGGAGTAGGCCAACCGGAGTATAAAATACTGCCAGTTAGTACACAATGTGGACAGGGAAATGTTTCATTCCAAAGAGAAAATTAGGGTTAAGACCCAAGTTAGGGTTAGCAGTCAGGAGACATGGCTTTCCAGAATGGAAACAGGGTGTTGCTGAAGCCAAGCATGGTGAAACAGACTGAGAGGGCAAAAGGAATTGTGTGCCTACTGTCTTTTAGTAGAACATGAGGATGGGGGGTTGTTACATTTGCACAAGAAAATCAGGTTAAGTCTCAAGTTAGGGTTAGGGTTGGGGAGATGTTGCTTCCCAGGTTGGAAACGGGTCCTTGGTGAAGCTTAACTTGCTGAATCAGACTGAGTGGGCCATCAAGATGGCTTCCATACTGACATTTGGTACACTCTGTGGACGGCAGTATGTTTCAGTCCAAAAACGAAAATTAGGGTTAAGACTCAAGTTAGGGTTATCGGTCAGGAGTCATGGCTTCCCAGAATGGAAACAGGGTGTTGCTGAAGCCAAGCATGGTGAAACAGACTGAGAGGGCCAACGGAATTGTGTGCCGACTGTCTCTTAGTACAACATGAGGATGGGGGTTTGTTACATTTCAACAAGAAAATCAGGTTAAGTCTCAAGGTTGGGTTGGGTTGGGGAGATGTGGCTTCCCTGGTTGGAATCGGGTCCTTGGTGAAGCCTAACTTGCTGAATCAGACTGAGTGGGGCATCAAGATGTCTTCCATACTTACATTTGTTCCCCTATGTGGATGGCAGTATGTTTCAGTCCAAAAACGAAATGCGGGTTGATACTCAAATTAGGGTTAGGGTTGGGGAGACTTGGCTTCCCAGGATGTAACCAGGGTTTTGGCGAAGCCTAGATTGGTAAAACAGACTGAGTAGGCCATCCGGAGTATAACATACTCCCAGTTAGTACACCATGTGGACAGGGAAATGTTTCAGTCCAAAGAGAAAATTAGGGTTAAGACCCAAGTTAGGGTTAGCTGTCAGGAGACATGGCTTCCCAGAATGGAAACAGGGTGTTGCTGAAGCCAAGCATGGTGAAACAGACTGAGAGGGCCAAAGGAATTGTGTGCCTACTGTCTTTTAGTACAACAAGAGGATGTGGGTTGTTACATTTCAACAAGAAAATCAGGTTAAGTCTCAAGTTTGGGTTGGGTTGGGGAGATGTGGCTTCCCTGGTTGGAATCGGGTCCTTGGTGAAGCCCAGCTTGCTGAATCAGACTGAGTGGGACATCAAGATGTCTTCCATACTTACATTTGGTACACTTTGTGGACGGAGGTATGTTTCAGTCGCAAAAGGAAATGAGGCCTGAGACTCAAAGTAGGGTTAGGGTTGGGGAGACTTGGCTTCCCAGGATGTAACCAGGGTTTTGGTGAAGCCTAGATTGGTAAAACAGACTGAGTAGGCATTCAGGAGTATAACATACTGCCAGTTAGTACACCATGTGGACAGGGAAATGTTTCATTCCAAAGAGAAAATTAGGGTTAAGACCCAAGTGAGGGTTATCGGTCAGGAGACATGGCTTCCCAGAATGGAAACAGGGTGTTGCTGAAGCCAAACATGGTGAAACAGACTGAGAGGGCCAAAGGAATTGTGTGCCTACTGTCTTTTAGTAGAACATGAGGATGGGGGGTTGTTACAGTTCAACAAGAAAATCAGGTTAAGTCTCAAGTTAGGGTTAGGGTTGGGGAGATGTGGCTTCCCAGTTTGGAAACGGGTCCTTGGTGAAGCTTAACTTGCTGAATCAGACTGAGTGGGGCATCAAGATGGCTTCCATACTGACATTTGGTCCCCTATGTGGACGGCAGTATGTTTCAGTCCAAAAACGAAAATTAGGGTTAAGACCCAAGTTAGGGTTATCGGTCAGGAGTCATGGCTTCCCAGAATGGAAACAGGGTGTTGCTGAAGCCAAGCATGGTGAAACAGACTGAGAGGGCCAACGGAATTGTGTGTCGACTGTCTTTTAGTACAACATGAGGATGGGGGTTTGTTACATTTCAACAAGAAAATCAGGTTAAGTCTCAAGGTTGGGTTGGATTGGGGAGATGTGGCTTCCCAGGTTGGAAATGGGTCCTTGGTGAAGCTCAACTTGCTGAATCAGACTGAGTGGGGCATCAAGATGGCTTCCATACTGACATTTGGTGCACTCTGTGGACGGCAGTATGTTTCAGTCCAAAAAGGAAATGAGGGTTGAGACTCAAATTAGGGTTAGGGTTGGGGAGACTTGTCTTCCCAGGATGTAACCAGGGTTTTGGCGAAGTCTAGATTGGTAAAACAGACGGAGTAGGCCAACCGGAGTATAACATACTGCCAGTTAGTACACCATGTGGACAGGGAAATGTTTCAGTCCAAAGAGAAAATTAGGGTTAAGACCCAAGTTAGGGTTAGCTGTCAGGAGACATGGCTTCCCGGAATGGAAACAGGGTGTTGCTGAAGCCAAGCATGGTGAAACAGACTGAGAGGGCCAACGGAATTGTGTGCCTACTGTCTTTTAGTACAACATGAGGATGGGGGTTTGTTACATTTGCACAAGAAAATCAGGTTAAGTCTCAAGTTAGGGTTGGGTTGGGGAGATGTGGCTTCCCAGGTTGGAAACGGGTCCTTGGTGAAGCTTAACTTGCTGAATCAGACTGAGTGGGGTATCAAGGTGTCTTCCATACTTACATTTGGTACACTCTGTGGACGGCAGTAAGTTTCAGTCCAAAAACGAAAATTAGGGTTAAGACCCAAGTTAGGGTTATCGGTCAGGAGTCATGGCTTCCCAGGATGGAAACAGGATGTTGCTGAAGCCAAGCATGGTGAAACAGACTGAGAGGGCCAACGGAATTGTGTGCCGACTGTCTCTTAGTACAACATGAGGATGGGGGTTTGTTACATTTCAACAAGAAAATCAGGTTAAGTCTCAAGGTTGGGTTGGGTTGGGGAGATGTGGCTTCCCTGGTTGGAATCGGGTCCTTGGTGAAGCCCAGCTTGCTGAATCAGACTGAGTGGGACATCAAGATGTCTTCCATACTGACATTTGGTACACTCTGTGGACGGAGGTCTGTTTCAGTCCCAAAAGGAAATGAGGCCTGAGACTCAAATTAGGGTTAGGGTTGGGGAGACTTGGCTTCCCAGGATATAACCAGGGTTTTGTCGAAGCCTAGATTGGTAAAACAGACTGAGTAGGCCATCCGGAGTATAACATACTGCCAGTTAGTACACCATGTGGACAGGGAAATGTTTCATTCCAAAGAGAAAATTAGGGTTAAGACCCAAGTTAGGGTTAGCTGTCAGGAGACATGGCTTCCCAGAATGGAAACAGGGTGTTGCTGAAGCCAAGCATGGTGAAACAGACTGAGAGGGCCAAAGGAATTGTGTGCCTACTGTCTTTTAGTACAACATGAGGATGGGGGGTTGTTACAGTTCAACAAGAAAATCAGGTTAAGTCTCAAGTTAGGGTTAGGGTTGGGGAGATGTGGCTTCCCAGGTTGGAAACGGGTCCTTGGTGAAGCTTAACTTGCTGAATCAGACTGAGTGGGGCATCAAGATGGCTTCCATACTGACATTTGGTACACTCTGTGGACGGCAGTATGTTTCAGTCCAAAAACGAAAATTAGGGTTAAGACCCAAGTTAGGGTTATTGGTCAGGAGTCATGGCTTCCCAGAATGGAAACAGGGTGTTGCTGAAGCCAAGCATGGT
The DNA here is from genome assembly GCF_057233095.1 of Heloderma suspectum. Taxonomy (NCBI): domain Eukaryota; kingdom Metazoa; phylum Chordata; class Lepidosauria; order Squamata; family Helodermatidae; genus Heloderma; species Heloderma suspectum. The sequence continues at coordinate 151,622,937 of NC_139461.1, forward strand.
GAAACAGACTGAGAGGGCCAACGGAATTGTGTGTCGACTGTCTTTTAGTACAACATGAGGATGGGGGTTTGTTACATTTCAACAAGAAAATCAGGTTAAGTCTCAAGGTTGGGTTGGATTGGGGAGATGTGGCTTCCCAGGTTGGAAATGGGTCCTTGGTGAAGCTCAACTTGCTGAATCAGACTGAGTGGGGCATCAAGATGGCTTCCATACTGACATTTGGTGCACTCTGTGGACGGCAGTATGTTTCAGTCCAAAAAGGAAATGAGGGTTGAGACTCAAATTAGGGTTAGGGTTGGGGAGACTTGGCTTCCCAGGATGTAACCAGGGTTTTGGCGAAGTCTAGATTGGTAAAACAGACGGAGTAGGCCAACCGGAGTATAACATACTGCCAGTTAGTACACCATGTGGACAGGGAAATGTTTCTGTCCAAAGAGAAAATTAGGGTTAAGACCCAAGTTAGGGTTAGCTGTCAGGAGACATGGCTTTCCAGAATGGAAACAGGGTGTTGCTGAAGCCAAGCATGGTGAAACAGACTGAGAGGGCAAAAGGAATTGTGTGCCTACTGTCTTTTAGTAGAACATGAGGATGGGGGGTTGTTACATTTGCACAAGAAAATCAGGTTAAATCTCAAGCTTGGTTTGGGTTGGGGAGATGTGGCTTCCCTGGTTGGAATCGGGTCCTTGGTGAAGCCTAACTTGCTGAATCAGACTGAGTGGGGCATCAAGATGTCTTCCATACTGACATTTGGTCCCCTATGTGGACGGCAGTATGTTTCAGTCCAAAAACGAAATGCGGGTTGAGACTCAAATTAGGGTTAGGGCTGGGGAGACTTGGCTTCCGAGGATGTAACCAGGGTTTTGGCGAAGCCTAGATTGGTAAAACAGACTGAGTAGGCCATCCGGAGTATAACATACTGCCAGTTAGTACACCATGTGGACAGGGAAATGTTTCAGTCCAAAGAGAAAATTAGGGTTCAGACCCAAGTTAGGGTTAGCTGTCAGGAGACATGGCTTCCCAGAATGGAAACAGGGTGTTGCTGAAGCCAAGCATGGTGAAACAGACTGAGAGGGCCAAAGGAATTGTGTGCCTACTGTCTTTTAGTAGAACATGATGATGGGACGTTGTTACATTTGCACAAGAATATCAGGTTAAGTCTCAAGTTAGGGTTAGGGTTGGGGAGATGTGGCTTCCCAGGTTGGAAACGGGTCCTTGGTGAAGCTTAACTTCCTGTATCAGACTGAGTGGGCCATCAAGATGTCTTCCATACTTACATTTGGCACACTCTGTGGACCGCAGTATGTTTCAGTCCAAAAAGGAAATAGGGTTGAGACTCAAATTAGGGTTAGGGTTGGGGAGACTTGGCTTCCCAGGATGTAACCAGGGTTTTGGTGAAGCCTAGATTGGTAAAACAGACTGAGTAGGCATTCAGGAGTATAACATACTGCCAGTTAGTACACCATGTGGACAGGGAAATGTTTCAGTCCAAAGACAAAATTAGGGTTAAGACCCAAGTTAGGGTTAGCTGTCAGGAGACATGGCTTCCCGGAATGGAAACAGGGTGTTGCTGAAGCCAAGCATGGTGAAACAGACTGAGAGGGCCAACGGAATTGTGTGCCTACTGTCTTTTAGTACAACATGAGGATGGGGGTTTGTTACATTTCAACAAGAAAATCAGGTTAAGTCTCAAGTTAGGGTTGGGTTGGGGAGATGTGGCTTCCCAGGTTGGAAACGGGTCCTTGGTGAAGCTTAACTTGCTGAATCAGACTGAGTGGGGTATCAAGGTGTCTTCCATACTTACATTTGGTACACTCTGTGGACCACAGTATGTTTCAGTCGCAAAAGGAAATGAGGCCTGAGACTCAAAGTAGGGTTAGGGTTGGGGAGACTTGGCTTCCCAGGATGTAACCAGGGTTTTGGCGAAGCCTAGATTGGTAAAACAGACTGAGTAGGCCTTCCGGAGTATAACATACTGCCAGTTAGTACACCATGTGGATAGGGAAATGTTTCAGTCCATAGAAAAAATTAGGGTTAATAAAAATTTAGGGTTATCGGTCAGGAGACATGCCTTCCCAGAATGGAAACAGGGTGTTGCTGAAGCCAAGCATGGTGAAACAGACTGAGAGGGCAAACGGAATTGTGTGCCTACTGTCTTTTAGTACAACATGAGGATGGGGGGTTGTTACATTTGCACAAGAAAATCAGGTTAAGTCTCAAGTTAGGGTTAGGGTTGGGGAGATGTGGCTTCCCAGGTTGGAAATGGGTCCTTGGTGAAGCTCAACTTGCTGAATCAGACTGAGTGGGGCATCAAGATGGCTTCCATACTGACATTTGGTGCACTCTGTGGACGGCAGTATGTTTCAGTCCAAAAAGGAAATGAGGGTTGAGACTCAAATTAGGGTTAGGGTTGGGGAGACTTGGCTTCCCAGATGTAACCAGGGTTTTGGCGAAGTCTAGATTGGTAAAACAGACGGAAGGCCAACCGGAGTATAACATACTGCCAGTTAGTACACAATGTGGACAGGGAAATGTTTCATTCCAAAGAGAAAATTAGGGTTCAGACCCAAGTTAGGGTTAGCAGTCAGGAGACATGGCTTTCCAGAATGGAAACAGGGTGTTGCTGAAGCCAAGCAAAGTGAAACAGACTGAGAGGGCAAAAGGAATTGTGTGCCTACTGTCTTTTAGTAGAACATGAGGATGGGGGGTTGTTACATTTGCACAAGAAAATCAGGTTAAGTCTCAAGTTAGGGTTAGGTTTGGGGAGATGTGGCTTCCCAGGTTGGAAACGGGTCCTTGGTGAAGCTTAACTTGCTGAATCAGACTGAGTGGGCCATCAAGATGGCTTCCATACTGACATTTGGTACACTCTGTGGACGGCAGTAAGTTTCAGTCCAAAAACGAAAATTAGGGTTAAGACCCAAGTTAGGGTTATCGGTCAGGAGTCATGGCTTCCCAGAATGGAAACAGGGTGTTGCTGAAGCCAAGCATGGTGAAACAGACTGAGAGGGCCAACGGAATTGTGTGCCGACTGTCTCTTAGTACAACATGAGGATGGGGGTTTGTTACATTTCAACAAGAAAATCAGGTTAAGTCTCAAGGTTGGGTTGGGTTGGGGAGATGTGGCTTCCCTGGTTGGAATCGGGTCCTTGGTGAAGCCCAGCTTGCTGAATCAGACTGAGTGGGACATCAAGATGTCTTCCATACTGACATTTGGTACACTCTGTGGACGGGGGTCTGTTTCAGTCCCAAAACGAAATGAGGCCTGAGACTCAAATTAGGGTTAGGGTTGGGGAGACTTGGCTTCCCAGGATATAACCAGGGTTTTGTTGAAGCCTAGATTGGTAAAACAGACTGAGTAGGCCATCCGGAGTATAACATACTGCCAGTTAGTACACCATGTGGACAGGGAAATGTTTCATTCCAAAGAGAAAATTAGGGTTAAGACCCAAGTTAGGGTTAGCTGTCAGGAGACATGGCTTCCCAGAATGGAAACAGGGTGTTGCTGAAGCCAAGCATGGTGAAACAGACTGAGAGGGCCAAAGGAATTGTGTGCCTACTGTCTTTTAGTACAACATGAGGATGGGGGGTTGTTACAGTTCAACAAGAAAATCAGGTTAAGTCTCAAGTTCGGGTTAGGGTTGGGGAGATGTGGCTTCCCAGGTTGGAAACGGGTCCTTGGTGAAGCTTAACTTGCTGAATCAGACTGAGTGGGGCATCAAGATGGCTTCCATACTGACATTTGGTACACTCTGTGGACGGCAGTATGTTTCAGTCCAAAAACGAAAATTAGGGTTAAGACCCAAGTTAGGGTTATCGGTCAGGAGTCATGGCTTCCCAGAATGGAAACAGGGTGTTGCTGAAGCCAAGCATGGTGAAACAGACTGAGAGGGCCAACGGAATTGTGTGTCGACTGTCTTTTAGTACAACATGAGGATGGGGGTTTGTTACATTTCAACAAGAAAATCAGGTTAAGTCTCAAGGTTGGGTTGGATTGGGGAGATGTGGCTTCCCAGGTTGGAAATGGGTCCTTGGTGAAGCTCAACTTGCTGAATCAGACTGAGTGGGACATCAAGATGGCTTCCATACTGACATTTGGTGCACTCTGTGGACGGCAGTATGTTTCAGTCCAAAAAGGAAATGAGGGTTGAGACTCAAATTAGGGTTAGGGTTGGGGAGACTTGGCTTCTCAGGATGTAACCAGGGTTTTGGCGAAGTCTAGATTGGTAAAACAGACGGAGTAGGCCAACCGGAGTATAACATACTGCCAGTTAGTACACCATGTGGACAGGGAAATGTTTCATTCCAAAGAGAAAATTAGGGTTAAGACCCAAGTGAGGGTTATCGGTCAGGAGACATGGCTTCCCAGAATGGAAACAGGGTGTTGCTGAAGCCAAACATGGTGAAACAGACTGAGAGGGCCAAAGGAATTGTGTGCCTACTGTCTTTTAGTAGAACATGAGGATGGGGGGTTGTTACAGTTCAACAAGAAAATCAGGTTAAGTCTCAAGTTAGGGTTAGGGTTGGGGAGATGTGGCTTCCCAGGTTGGAAACGGGTCCTTGGTGAAGCTTAACTTGCTGAATCAGACTGAGTGGGGCATCAAGATGGCTTCCATACTGACATTTGGTCCCCTATGTGGACGGCAGTATGTTTCAGTCCAAAGAGAAAATTAGGGTTAAGACCCAAGTTAGGGTTAGCTGTCAGGAGACATGGCTTTCCAGAATGGAAACAGGGTGTTGCTGAAGCCAAGCATGGTGAAACAGACTGAGAGGGCAAAAAGGAATTGTGTGCCTACTGTCTTTTAGTAGAACATGAGGATGGGGGGTTGTTACATTTGCACAAGAAAATCAGGTTAAGTCTCAAGCTTGGTTTGGGTTGGGGAGATGTGGCTTCCCTGGTTGGAATCGGGTCCTTGGTGAAGCCTAACTTGCTGAATCAGACTGAGTGGGGCATCAAGATGTCTTCCATACTTACATTTGTTCCCCTATGTGGATGGCAGTATGTTTCAGTCCAAAAACGAAATGCGGGTTGATACTCAAATTAGGGTTAGGGTTGGGGAGACTTGGCTTCCCAGGATGTAACCAGGGTTTTGGCGAAGCCTAGATTGGTAAAACAGACTGAGTAGGCCATCCGGAGTATAACATACTCCCAGTTAGTACACCATGTGGACAGGGAAATGTTTCAGTCCAAAGAGAAAATTAGGGTTAAGACCCAAGTTAGGGTTAGCTGTCAGGAGACATGGCTTCCCAGAATGGAAACAGGGTGTTGCTGAAGCCAAGCATGGTGAAACAGACTGAGAGGGCCAAAGGAATTGTGTGCCTACTGTCTTTTAGTACAACAAGAGGATGTGGGTTGTTACATTTCAACAAGAAAATCAGGTTAAGTCTCAAGTTTGGGTTGGGTTGGGGAGATGTGGCTTCCCTGGTTGGAATCGGGTCCTTGGTGAAGCCCAGCTTGCTGAATCAGACTGAGTGGGACATCAAGATGTCTTCCATACTTACATTTGGTACACTCTGTGGACGGAGGTATGTTTCAGTCGCAAAAGGAAATGAGGCCTGAGACTCAAAGTAGGGTTAGGGTTGGGGAGACTTGGCTTCCCAGGATGTAACCAGGGTTTTGGTGAAGCCTAGATTGGTAAAACAGACTGAGTAGGCATTCAGGAGTATAACATACTGCCAGTTAGTACACCATGTGGACAGGGAAATGTTTCATTCCAAAGAGAAAATTAGGGTTAAGACCCAAGTGAGGGTTATCGGTCAGGAGACATGGCTTCCCAGAATGGAAACAGGGTGTTGCTGAAGCCAAACATGGTGAAACAGACTGAGAGGGCCAAAGGAATTGTGTGCCTACTGTCTTTTAGTAGAACATGAGGATGGGGGGTTGTTACAGTTCAACAAGAAAATCAGGTTAAGTCTCAAGTTAGGGTTAGGGTTGGGGAGATGTGGCTTCCCAGGTTGGAAACGGGTCCTTGGTGAAGCTTAACTTGCTGAATCAGACTGAGTGGGGCATCAAGATGGCTTCCATACTGACATTTGTTCCCCTATGTGGACGGCAGTATGTTTCAGTCCAAAAACGAAAATTAGGGTTAAGACCCAAGTTAGGGTTATCGGTCAGGAGTCATGGCTTCCCAGAATGGAAACAGGGTGTTGCTGAAGCCAAGCATGGTGAAACAGACTGAGAGGGCCAACGGAATTGTGTGTCGACTGTCTTTTAGTACAACATGAGGATGGGGGTTTGTTACATTTCAACAAGAAAATCAGGTTAAGTCTCAAGGTTGGGTTGGATTGGGGAGATGTGGCTTCCCAGGTTGGAAATGGGTCCTTGGTGAAGCTCAACTTGCTGAATCAGACTGAGTGGGGCATCAAGATGGCTTCCATACTGACATTTGGTGCACTCTGTGGACGGCAGTATGTTTCAGTCCAAAAAGGAAATGAGGGTTGAGACTCAAATTAGGGTTAGGGTTGGGGAGACTTGTCTTCCCAGGATGTAACCAGGGTTTTGGCGAAGTCTAGATTGGTAAAACAGACGGAGTAGGCCAACCGGAGTATAACATACTGCCAGTTAGTACACCATGTGGACAGGGAAATGTTTCAGTCCAAAGAGAAAATTAGGGTTAAGACCCAAGTTAGGGTTAGCTGTCAGGAGACATGGCTTCCCGGAATGGAAACAGGGTGTTGCTGAAGCCAAGCATGGTGAAACAGACTGAGAGGGCCAACGGAATTGTGTGCCTACTGTCTTTTAGTACAACATGAGGATGGGGGTTTGTTACATTTGCACAAGAAAATCAGGTTAAGTCTCAAGTTAGGGTTGGGTTGGGGAGATGTGGCTTCCCAGGTTGGAAACGGGTCCTTGGTGAAGCTTAACTTGCTGAATCAGACTGAGTGGGGTATCAAGGTGTCTTCCATACTTACATTTGGTACACTCTGTGGACCGCAGTATGTTTCAGTCGCAAAAGGAAATGAGGCCTGAGACTCAAAGTAGGGTTAGGGTTGGGGAGACTTGGCTTCCCAGGATGTAACCAGGGTTTTGGCGAAGCCTAGATTGGTAAAACAGACTGAGTAGGCCTTCCGGAGTATAACATACTGCCAGTTAGTACACCATGTGGACAGGGAAATGTTTCAGTCCAAAGAAAAAATTAGGGTTAAGAAAAATTTAGGGTTATCGGTCAGGAGACATGCCTTCCCAGAATGGAAACAGGGTGTTGCTGAAGCCAAGCATGGTGAAACAGACTGAGAGGGCAAACGGAATTGTGTGCCTACTGTCTTTTAGTACAACATGAGGATGGGGGGTTGTTACATTTGCACAAGAAAATCAGGTTAAGTCTCAAGTTAGGGTTAGGGTTGGGGAGATGTGGCTTCCCAGGTTGGAAATGGGTCCTTGGTGAAGCTCAACTTGCTGAATCAGACTGAGTGGGGCATCAAGATGGCTTCCATACTGACATTTGGTGCACTCTGTGGACGGCAGTATGTTTCAGTCCAAAAAGGAAATGAGGGTTGAGACTCAAATTAGGGTTAGGGTTGGGGAGACTTGGCTTCCCAGGATGTAACCAGGGTTTTGGCGAAGTCTAGATTGGTAAAACAGACGGAAGGCCAACCGGAGTATAACATACTGCCAGTTAGTACACAATGTGGACAGGGAAATGTTTCATTCCAAAGAGAAAATTAGGGTTAAGACCCAAGTTAGGGTTAGCAGTCAGGAGACATGGCTTTCCAGAATGGAAACAGGGTGTTGCTGAAGCCAAGCATGGTGAAACAGACTGAGAGGGCAAAAGGAATTGTGTGCCTACTGTCTTTTAGTAGAACATGAGGATGGGGGGTTGTTACATTTGCACAAGAAAATCAGGTTAAGTCTCAAGTTAGGGTTAGGGTTGGGGAGATGTTGCTTCCCAGGTTGGAAACGGGTCCTTGGTGAAGCTTAACTTGCTGAATCAGACTGAGTGGGCCATCAAGATGGCTTCCATACTGACATTTGGTACACTCTGTGGACGGCAGTAAGTTTCAGTCCAAAAACGAAAATTAGGGTTAAGACCCAAGTTAGGGTTATCGGTCAGGAGTCATGGCTTCCCAGGATGGAAACAGGGTGTTGCTGAAGCCAAGCATGGTGAAACAGACTGAGAGGGCCAACGGAATTGTGTGCCGACTGTCTCTTAGTACAACATGAGGATGGGGGTTTGTTACATTTCAACAAGAAAATCAGGTTAAGTCTCAAGGTTGGGTTGGGTTGGGGAGATGTGGCTTCCCTGGTTGGAATCGGGTCCTTGGTGAAGCCCAGCTTGCTGAATCAGACTGAGTGGGACATCAAGATGTCTTCCATACTGACATTTGGTACACTCTGTGGACGGAGGTCTGTTTCAGTCCCAAAAGGAAATGAGGCCTGAGACTCAAATTAGGGTTAGGGTTGGGGAGACTTGGCTTCCCAGGATATAACCAGGGTTTTGTCGAAGCCTAGATTGGTAAAACAGACTGAGTAGGCCATCCGGAGTATAACATACTGCCAGTTAGTACACCATGTGGACAGGGAAATGTTTCATTCCAAAGAGAAAATTAGGGTTAAGACCCAAGTTAGGGTTAGCTGTCAGGAGACATGGCTTCCCAGAATGGAAACAGGGTGTTGCTGAAGCCAAGCATGGTGAAACAGACTGAGAGGGCCAAAGGAATTGTGTGCCTACTGTCTTTTAGTACAACATGAGGATGGGGGGTTGTTACAGTTCAACAAGAAAATCAGGTTAAGTCTCAAGTTAGGGTTAGGGTTGGGGAGATGTGGCTTCCCAGGTTGGAAACGGGTCCTTGGTGAAGCTTAACTTGCTGAATCAGACTGAGTGGGGCATCAAGATGGCTTCCATACTGACATTTGGTACACTCTGTGGACGGCAGTATGTTTCAGTGCAAAAACGAAAATTAGGGTTAAGACCCAAGTTAGGGTTATTGGTCAGGAGTCATGGCTTCCCAGAATGGAAACAGGGTGTTGCTGAAGCCAAGCATGGTGAAACAGACTGAGAGGGCCAACGGAATTGTGTGTCGACTGTCTTTTAGTACAACATGAGGATGGGGGTTTGTTACATTTCAACAAGAAAATCAGGTTAAGTCTCAAGGTTGGGTTGGATTGGGGAGATGTGGCTTCCCAGGTTGGAAATGGGTCCTTGGTGAAGCTCAACTTGCTGAATCAGACTGAGTGGGGCATCAAGATGGCTTCCATACTGACATTTGGTGCACTCTGTGGACGGCAGTATGTTTCAGTCGAAAAAGGAAATGAGGGTTGAGACTCAAATTAGGGTTAGGGTTGGGGAGACTTGGCTTCCCAGGATGTAACCAGGGTTTTGGCGAAGTCTAGATTGGTAAAACAGACGGAGTAGGCCAACCGGAGTATAACATACTGCCAGTTAGTACACCATGTGGACAGGGAAATGTTTCAGTCCAAAGAGAAAATTAGGGTTAAGACCCAAGTTAGGGTTAGCTGTCAGGAGACATGGCTTTCCAGAATGGAAACAGGGTGTTGCTGAAGCCAAGCATGGTGAAACAGACTGAGAGGGCCAAAGGAATTGTGTGCCTACTGTCTTTTAGTAGAACATGAGGATGGGGGGGTTGTTATATTTGCACAAGAAAATCAGGTTAAGTCTCAAGTTAGGGTTAGAGTTGGGGAGATGTGGCTTCCCAGGTTGGAAACGGGTCCTTGGTGAAGCCTAACTTGCTGAATCAGACTGAGTGGGGCATCAAGATGTCTTCCATACTTACATTTGTTCCCCTATGTGGATGGCAGTATGTTTCAGTCCAAAAAGGAAATGCGGGTTGATACTCAAATTAGGGTTAGGGTTGGGGAGACTTGGCTTCCCAGGATGTAACCAGGGTTTTGGCGAAGCCTAGATTGGTAAAACAGACTGAGTAGGCCATCCGGAGTATAACATACTGCCAGTTAGTACACCATGTGGACAGGGAAATGTTTCAGTCCAAAGAGAAAATTAGGGTTAAGACCCAAGTTAGGGTTAGCTGTCAGGAGACATGGCTTCCCAGAATGGAAACAGGGTGTTGCTGAAGCCAAGCATGGTGAAACAGACTGAGAGGGCCAAAGGAATTGTGTGCCTACTGTCTTTTAGTACAACAAGAGGATGTGGGTTGTTACATTTCAACAAGAAAATCAGGTTAAGTCTCAAGTTTGGGTTGGGTTGGGGAGATGTGGCTTCCCTGGTTGGAATCGGGTCCTTGGTGAAGCCCAGCTTGCTGAATCAGACTGAGTGGGACATCAAGATGTCTTCCATACTTACATTTGGTACACTCTGTGGACGGCAGTATGTTTCAGTCCAAAAAGGAAATGAGGGTTGAGACTCAAATTAGGGTTACGCTGGGGAGACTTGGCTTCCCAGGATGTAACCAGGGTTTTGGCGAAGCCTAGATTGGTAAAACAGACTGAGTAGGCCATCCGGAGTATAACATACTGCCAGTTAGTACACCATGTGGACAGGGAAATGTTTCAGTCCAAAGAGAAAATTAGGGTTCAGACCCAAGTTAGGGTTAGCTGTCAGGAGACATGGCTTCCCAGAATGGAAACAGGGTGTTGCTGAAGCCAAGCATGGTGAAACAGACTGAGAGGGCCAAAGGAATTGTGTGCCTACTGTCTTTTAGTAGAACATGAGGATGGGAGGTTGTTACATTTGCACAAGAATATCAGGTTAAGTCTCAAGTTAGGGTTAGGGTTGGGGAGATGTGGCTTCCCAGGTTGGAAACGGGTCCTTGGTGAAGCTTAACTTCCTGTATCAGACTGAGTGGGCCATCAAGATGTCTTCCATACTTACATTTGGCACACTCTGTGGACCGCAGTATGTTTCAGTCCAAAAAGGAAATAGGGTTGAGACTCAAATTAGGGTTAGGGTTGGGGAGACTTGGCTTCCCAGGATGTAACCAGGGTTTTGGTGAAGCCTAGATTGGTAAAACAGACTGAGTAGGCATTCAGGAGTATAACATACTGCCAGTTAGTACACCATGTGGACAGGGAAATGTTTCAGTCCAAAGACAAAATTAGGGTTAAGACCCAAGTTAGGGTTAGCTGTCAGGAGACATGGCTTCCCGGAATGGAAACAGGGTGTTGCTGAAGCCAAGCATGGTGAAACAGACTGAGAGGGCCAACGGAATTGTGTGCCTACTGTCTTTTAGTACAACATGAGGATGGGGGTTTGTTACATTTCAACAAGAAAATCAGGTTAAGTCTCAAGTTAGGGTTGGGTTGGGGAGATGTGGCTTCCCAGGTTGGAAACGGGTCCTTGGTGAAGCTTAACTTGCTGAATCAGACTGAGTGGGGTATCAAGGTGTCTTCCATACTTACATTTGGTACACTCTGTGGACCGCAGTATGTTTCAGTCGCAAAAGGAAATGAGGCCTGAGACTCAAAGTAGGGTTAGGGTTGGGGAGACTTGGCTTCCCAGGATGTAACCAGGGTTTTGGCGAAGCCTAGATTGGTAAAACAGACTGAGTAGGCCTTCTGGAGTATAACATACTGCCAGTTAGTACACCATGTGGACAGGGAAATGTTTCAGTCCAAAGAAAAAATTAGGGTTAAGAAAAATTTAGGGTTATCGGTCAGGAGACATGCCTTCCCAGAATGGAAACAGGGTGTTGCTGAAGCCAAGCATGGTGAAACAGACTGAGAGGGCAAACGGAATTGTGTGCCTACTGTCTTTTAGTACAACATGAGGATGGGGGGCTGTTACATTTGCACAAGAAAATCATGTTAAGTCTCTAGTTAGGGTTAGGGTTGGGGAGATGTGGCTTCCCAGGTTGGAAATGGGTCCTTGGTGAAGCTCAACTTGCTGAATCAGACTGAGTGGGGCATCAAGATGGCTTCCATACTGACATTTGGTGCACTCTGTGGACGGCAGTATGTTTCAGTCCAAAAAGGAAATGAGGGTTGAGACTCAAATTAGGGTTAGGGTTGGGGAGACTTGGCTTCCCAGGATGTAACCAGGGTTTTGGCGAAGTCTAGATTGGTAAAACAGACGGAGTAGGCCAACCGGAGTATAAAATACTGCCAGTTAGTACACAATGTGGACAGGGAAATGTTTCATTCCAAAGAGAAAATTAGGGTTAAGACCCAAGTTAGGGTTAGCAGTCAGGAGACATGGCTTTCCAGAATGGAAACAGGGTGTTGCTGAAGCCAAGCATGGTGAAACAGACTGAGAGGGCAAAAGGAATTGTGTGCCTACTGTCTTTTAGTAGAACATGAGGATGGGGGGTTGTTACATTTGCACAAGAAAATCAGGTTAAGTCTCAAGTTAGGGTTAGGGTTGGGGAGATGTTGCTTCCCAGGTTGGAAACGGGTCCTTGGTGAAGCTTAACTTGCTGAATCAGACTGAGTGGGCCATCAAGATGGCTTCCATACTGACATTTGGTACACTCTGTGGACGGCAGTATGTTTCAGTCCAAAAACGAAAATTAGGGTTAAGACTCAAGTTAGGGTTATCGGTCAGGAGTCATGGCTTCCCAGAATGGAAACAGGGTGTTGCTGAAGCCAAGCATGGTGAAACAGACTGAGAGGGCCAACGGAATTGTGTGCCGACTGTCTCTTAGTACAACATGAGGATGGGGGTTTGTTACATTTCAACAAGAAAATCAGGTTAAGTCTCAAGGTTGGGTTGGGTTGGGGAGATGTGGCTTCCCTGGTTGGAATCGGGTCCTTGGTGAAGCCTAACTTGCTGAATCAGACTGAGTGGGGCATCAAGATGTCTTCCATACTTACATTTGTTCCCCTATGTGGATGGCAGTATGTTTCAGTCCAAAAACGAAATGCGGGTTGATACTCAAATTAGGGTTAGGGTTGGGGAGACTTGGCTTCCCAGGATGTAACCAGGGTTTTGGCGAAGCCTAGATTGGTAAAACAGACTGAGTAGGCCATCCGGAGTATAACATACTCCCAGTTAGTACACCATGTGGACAGGGAAATGTTTCAGTCCAAAGAGAAAATTAGGGTTAAGACCCAAGTTAGGGTTAGCTGTCAGGAGACATGGCTTCCCAGAATGGAAACAGGGTGTTGCTGAAGCCAAGCATGGTGAAACAGACTGAGAGGGCCAAAGGAATTGTGTGCCTACTGTCTTTTAGTACAACAAGAGGATGTGGGTTGTTACATTTCAACAAGAAAATCAGGTTAAGTCTCAAGTTTGGGTTGGGTTGGGGAGATGTGGCTTCCCTGGTTGGAATCGGGTCCTTGGTGAAGCCCAGCTTGCTGAATCAGACTGAGTGGGACATCAAGATGTCTTCCATACTTACATTTGGTACACTTTGTGGACGGAGGTATGTTTCAGTCGCAAAAGGAAATGAGGCCTGAGACTCAAAGTAGGGTTAGGGTTGGGGAGACTTGGCTTCCCAGGATGTAACCAGGGTTTTGGTGAAGCCTAGATTGGTAAAACAGACTGAGTAGGCATTCAGGAGTATAACATACTGCCAGTTAGTACACCATGTGGACAGGGAAATGTTTCATTCCAAAGAGAAAATTAGGGTTAAGACCCAAGTGAGGGTTATCGGTCAGGAGACATGGCTTCCCAGAATGGAAACAGGGTGTTGCTGAAGCCAAACATGGTGAAACAGACTGAGAGGGCCAAAGGAATTGTGTGCCTACTGTCTTTTAGTAGAACATGAGGATGGGGGGTTGTTACAGTTCAACAAGAAAATCAGGTTAAGTCTCAAGTTAGGGTTAGGGTTGGGGAGATGTGGCTTCCCAGTTTGGAAACGGGTCCTTGGTGAAGCTTAACTTGCTGAATCAGACTGAGTGGGGCATCAAGATGGCTTCCATACTGACATTTGGTCCCCTATGTGGACGGCAGTATGTTTCAGTCCAAAAACGAAAATTAGGGTTAAGACCCAAGTTAGGGTTATCGGTCAGGAGTCATGGCTTCCCAGAATGGAAACAGGGTGTTGCTGAAGCCAAGCATGGTGAAACAGACTGAGAGGGCCAACGGAATTGTGTGTCGACTGTCTTTTAGTACAACATGAGGATGGGGGTTTGTTACATTTCAACAAGAAAATCAGGTTAAGTCTCAAGGTTGGGTTGGATTGGGGAGATGTGGCTTCCCAGGTTGGAAATGGGTCCTTGGTGAAGCTCAACTTGCTGAATCAGACTGAGTGGGGCATCAAGATGGCTTCCATACTGACATTTGGTGCACTCTGTGGACGGCAGTATGTTTCAGTCCAAAAAGGAAATGAGGGTTGAGACTCAAATTAGGGTTAGGGTTGGGGAGACTTGTCTTCCCAGGATGTAACCAGGGTTTTGGCGAAGTCTAGATTGGTAAAACAGACGGAGTAGGCCAACCGGAGTATAACATACTGCCAGTTAGTACACCATGTGGACAGGGAAATGTTTCAGTCCAAAGAGAAAATTAGGGTTAAGACCCAAGTTAGGGTTAGCTGTCAGGAGACATGGCTTCCCGGAATGGAAACAGGGTGTTGCTGAAGCCAAGCATGGTGAAACAGACTGAGAGGGCCAACGGAATTGTGTGCCTACTGTCTTTTAGTACAACATGAGGATGGGGGTTTGTTACATTTGCACAAGAAAATCAGGTTAAGTCTCAAGTTAGGGTTGGGTTGGGGAGATGTGGCTTCCCAGGTTGGAAACGGGTCCTTGGTGAAGCTTAACTTGCTGAATCAGACTGAGTGGGGTATCAAGGTGTCTTCCATACTTACATTTGGTACACTCTGTGGACCGCAGTATGTTTCAGTCGCAAAAGGAAATGAGGCCTGAGACTCAAAGTAGGGTTAGGGTTGGGGAGACTTGGCTTCCCAGGATGTAACCAGGGTTTTGGCGAAGCCTAGATTGGTAAAACAGACTGAGTAGGCCTTCCGGAGTATAACATACTGCCAGTTAGTACACCATGTGGACAGGGAAATGTTTCAGTCCAAAGAAAAAATTAGGGTTAAGAAAAATTTAGGGTTATCGGTCAGGAGACATGCCTTCCCAGAATGGTAACAGGGTGTTGCTGAAGCCAAGCATGGTGAAACAGACTGAGAGGGCCAACGGAATTGTGTGCCTACTGTCTTTTAGTACAACTTGAGGATGGGGGGTTGTTACATTTGCACAAGAAAATCAGGTTAAGTCTCAAGTTAGGGTTAGGGTTGGGGAGATGTGGCTTCCCAGGTTGGAAATGGGTCCTTGGTGAAGCTCAACTTGCTGAATCAGACTGAGTGGGGCATCAAGATGGCTTCCATACTGACATTTGGTGCACTCTGTGGACGGCAGTATGTTTCAGTCCAAAAAGGAAATGAGGGTTGAGACTCAAATTAGGGTTAGGGTTGGGGAGACTTGGCTTCCCAGGATGTAACCAGGGTTTTGGCGAAGTCTAGATTGGTAAAACAGACGGAAGGCCAACCGGAGTATAACATACTGCCAGTTAGTACACAATGTGGACAGGGAAATGTTTCATTCCAAAGAGAAAATTAGGGTTAAGACCCAAGTTAGGGTTAGCAGTCAGGAGACATGGCTTTCCAGAATGGAAACAGGGTGTTGCTGAAGCCAAGCATGGTGAAACAGACTGAGAGGGCAAAAGGAATTGTGTGCCTACTGTCTTTTAGTAGAACATGAGGATGGGGGGTTGTTACATTTGCACAAGAAAATCAGGTTAAGTCTCAAGTTAGGGTTAGGGTTGGGGAGATGTTGCTTCCCAGGTTGGAAACGGGTCCTTGGTGAAGCTTAACTTGCTGAATCAGACTGAGTGGGCCATCAAGATGGCTTCCATACTGACATTTGGTACACTCTGTGGACGGCAGTAAGTTTCAGTCCAAAAACGAAAATTAGGGTTAAGACCCAAGTTAGGGTTATCGGTCAGGAGTCATGGCTTCCCAGGATGGAAACAGGATGTTGCTGAAGCCAAGCATGGTGAAACAGACTGAGAGGGCCAACGGAATTGTGTGCCGACTGTCTCTTAGTACAACATGAGGATGGGGGTTTGTTACATTTCAACAAGAAAATCAGGTTAAGTCTCAAGGTTGGGTTGGGTTGGGGAGATGTGGCTTCCCTGGTTGGAATCGGGTCCTTGGTGAAGCCCAGCTTGCTGAATCAGACTGAGTGGGACATCAAGATGTCTTCCATACTGACATTTGGTACACTCTGTGGACGGAGGTCTGTTTCAGTCCCAAAAGGAAATGAGGCCTGAGACTCAAATTAGGGTTAGGGTTGGGGAGACTTGGCTTCCCAGGATATAACCAGGGTTTTGTCGAAGCCTAGATTGGTAAAACAGACTGAGTAGGCCATCCGGAGTATAACATACTGCCAGTTAGTACACCATGTGGACAGGGAAATGTTTCATTCCAAAGAGAAAATTAGGGTTAAGACCCAAGTTAGGGTTAGCTGTCAGGAGACATGGCTTCCCAGAATGGAAACAGGGTGTTGCTGAAGCCAAGCATGGTGAAACAGACTGAGAGGGCCAAAGGAATTGTGTGCCTACTGTCTTTTAGTACAACATGAGGATGGGGGGTTGTTACAGTTCAACAAGAAAATCAGGTTAAGTCTCAAGTTAGGGTTAGGGTTGGGGAGATGTGGCTTCCCAGGTTGGAAACGGGTCCTTGGTGAAGCTTAACTTGCTGAATCAGACTGAGTGGGGCATCAAGATGGCTTCCATACTGACATTTGGTACACTCTGTGGACGGCAGTATGTTTCAGTCCAAAAACGAAAATTAGGGTTAAGACCCAAGTTAGGGTTATTGGTCAGGAGTCATGGCTTCCCAGAATGGAAACAGGGTGTTGCTGAAGCCAAGCATGGTGAAACAGACTGAGAGGGCCAACGGAATTGTGTGTCGACTGTCTTTTAGTACAACATGAGGATGGGGGTTTGTTACATTTCAACAAGAAAATCAGGTTAAGTCTCAAGGTTGGGTTGGATTGGGGAGATGTGGCTTCCCAGGTTGGAAATGGGTCCTTGGTGAAGCTCAACTTGCTGAATCAGACTGAGTGGGGCATCAAGATGGCTTCCATACTGACATTTGGTGCACTCTGTGGACGGCAGTATGTTTCAGTCCAAAAAGGAAATGAGGGTTGAGACTCAAATTAGGGTTAGGGTTGGGGAGACTTGGCTTCCCAGGATGTAACCAGGGTTTTGGCGAAGTCTAGATTGGTAAAACAGACGGAGTAGGCCAACCGGAGTATAACATACTGCCAGTTAGTACACCATGTGGACAGGGAAATGTTTCTGTCCAAAGAGAAAATTAGGGTTAAGACCCAAGTTAGGGTTAGCTGTCAGGAGACATGGCTTTCCAGAATGGAAACAGGGTGTTGCTGAAGCCAAGCATGGTGAAACAGACTGAGAGGGCAAAAGGAATTGTGTGCCTACTGTCTTTTAGTAGAACATGAGGATGGGGGGTTGTTACATTTGCACAAGAAAATCAGGTTAAATCTCAAGCTTGGTTTGGGTTGGGGAGATGTGGCTTCCCTGGTTGGAATCGGGTCCTTGGTGAAGCCTAACTTGCTGAATCAGACTGAGTGGGGCATCAAGATGTCTTCCATACTGACATTTGGTCCCCTATGTGGACGGCAGTATGTTTCAGTCCAAAAACGAAATGCGGGTTGAGACTCAAATTAGGGTTAGGGCTGGGGAGACTTGGCTTCCGAGGATGTAACCAGGGTTTTGGCGAAGCCTAGATTGGTAAAACAGACTGAGTAGGCCATCCGGAGTATAACATACTGCCAGTTAGTACACCATGTGGACAGGGAAATGTTTCAGTCCAAAGAGAAAATTAGGGTTCAGACCCAAGTTAGGGTTAGCTGTCAGGAGACATGGCTTCCCAGAATGGAAACAGGGTGTTGCTGAAGCCAAGCATGGTGAAACAGACTGAGAGGGCCAAAGGAATTGTGTGCCTACTGTCTTTTAGTAGAACATGATGATGGGACGTTGTTACATTTGCACAAGAATATCAGGTTAAGTCTCAAGTTAGGGTTAGGGTTGGGGAGATGTGGCTTCCCAGGTTGGAAACGGGTCCTTGGTGAAGCTTAACTTCCTGTATCAGACTGAGTGGGCCATCAAGATGTCTTCCATACTTACATTTGGCACACTCTGTGGACCGCAGTATGTTTCAGTCCAAAAAGGAAATAGGGTTGAGACTCAAATTAGGGTTAGGGTTGGGGAGACTTGGCTTCCCAGGATGTAACCAGGGTTTTGGTGAAGCCTAGATTGGTAAAACAGACTGAGTAGGCATTCAGGAGTATAACATACTGCCAGTTAGTACACCATGTGGACAGGGAAATGTTTCAGTCCAAAGACAAAATTAGGGTTAAGACCCAAGTTAGGGTTAGCTGTCAGGAGACATGGCTTCCCGGAATGGAAACAGGGTGTTGCTGAAGCCAAGCATGGTGAAACAGACTGAGAGGGCCAACGGAATTGTGTGCCTACTGTCTTTTAGTACAACATGAGGATGGGGGTTTGTTACATTTCAACAAGAAAATCAGGTTAAGTCTCAAGTTAGGGTTGGGTTGGGGAGATGTGGCTTCCCAGGTTGGAAACGGGTCCTTGGTGAAGCTTAACTTGCTGAATCAGACTGAGTGGGGTATCAAGGTGTCTTCCATACTTACATTTGGTACACTCTGTGGACCACAGTATGTTTCAGTCGCAAAAGGAAATGAGGCCTGAGACTCAAAGTAGGGTTAGGGTTGGGGAGACTTGGCTTCCCAGGATGTAACCAGGGTTTTGGCGAAGCCTAGATTGGTAAAACAGACTGAGTAGGCCTTCCGGAGTATAACATACTGCCAGTTAGTACACCATGTGGATAGGGAAATGTTTCAGTCCATAGAAAAAATTAGGGTTAATAAAAATTTAGGGTTATCGGTCAGGAGACATGCCTTCCCAGAATGGAAACAGGGTGTTGCTGAAGCCAAGCATGGTGAAACAGACTGAGAGGGCAAACGGAATTGTGTGCCTACTGTCTTTTAGTACAACATGAGGATGGGGGGTTGTTACATTTGCACAAGAAAATCAGGTTAAGTCTCAAGTTAGGGTTAGGGTTGGGGAGATGTGGCTTCCCAGGTTGGAAATGGGTCCTTGGTGAAGCTCAACTTGCTGAATCAGACTGAGTGGGGCATCAAGATGGCTTCCATACTGACATTTGGTGCACTCTGTGGACGGCAGTATGTTTCAGTCCAAAAAGGAAATGAGGGTTGAGACTCAAATTAGGGTTAGGGTTGGGGAGACTTGGCTTCCCAGATGTAACCAGGGTTTTGGCGAAGTCTAGATTGGTAAAACAGACGGAAGGCCAACCGGAGTATAACATACTGCCAGTTAGTACACAATGTGGACAGGGAAATGTTTCATTCCAAAGAGAAAATTAGGGTTCAGACCCAAGTTAGGGTTAGCAGTCAGGAGACATGGCTTTCCAGAATGGAAACAGGGTGTTGCTGAAGCCAAGCAAAGTGAAACAGACTGAGAGGGCAAAAGGAATTGTGTGCCTACTGTCTTTTAGTAGAACATGAGGATGGGGGGTTGTTACATTTGCACAAGAAAATCAGGTTAAGTCTCAAGTTAGGGTTAGGTTTGGGGAGATGTGGCTTCCCAGGTTGGAAACGGGTCCTTGGTGAAGCTTAACTTGCTGAATCAGACTGAGTGGGCCATCAAGATGGCTTCCATACTGACATTTGGTACACTCTGTGGACGGCAGTAAGTTTCAGTCCAAAAACGAAAATTAGGGTTAAGACCCAAGTTAGGGTTATCGGTCAGGAGTCATGGCTTCCCAGAATGGAAACAGGGTGTTGCTGAAGCCAAGCATGGTGAAACAGACTGAGAGGGCCAACGGAATTGTGTGCCGACTGTCTCTTAGTACAACATGAGGATGGGGGTTTGTTACATTTCAACAAGAAAATCAGGTTAAGTCTCAAGGTTGGGTTGGGTTGGGGAGATGTGGCTTCCCTGGTTGGAATCGGGTCCTTGGTGAAGCCCAGCTTGCTGAATCAGACTGAGTGGGACATCAAGATGTCTTCCATACTGACATTTGGTACACTCTGTGGACGGGGGTCTGTTTCAGTCCCAAAACGAAATGAGGCCTGAGACTCAAATTAGGGTTAGGGTTGGGGAGACTTGGCTTCCCAGGATATAACCAGGGTTTTGTTGAAGCCTAGATTGGTAAAACAGACTGAGTAGGCCATCCGGAGTATAACATACTGCCAGTTAGTACACCATGTGGACAGGGAAATGTTTCATTCCAAAGAGAAAATTAGGGTTAAGACCCAAGTTAGGGTTAGCTGTCAGGAGACATGGCTTCCCAGAATGGAAACAGGGTGTTGCTGAAGCCAAGCATGGTGAAACAGACTGAGAGGGCCAAAGGAATTGTGTGCCTACTGTCTTTTAGTACAACATGAGGATGGGGGGTTGTTACAGTTCAACAAGAAAATCAGGTTAAGTCTCAAGTTCGGGTTAGGGTTGGGGAGATGTGGCTTCCCAGGTTGGAAACGGGTCCTTGGTGAAGCTTAACTTGCTGAATCAGACTGAGTGGGGCATCAAGATGGCTTCCATACTGACATTTGGTACACTCTGTGGACGGCAGTATGTTTCAGTCCAAAAACGAAAATTAGGGTTAAGACCCAAGTTAGGGTTATCGGTCAGGAGTCATGGCTTCCCAGAATGGAAACAGGGTGTTGCTGAAGCCAAGCATGGTGAAACAGACTGAGAGGGCCAACGGAATTGTGTGTCGACTGTCTTTTAGTACAACATGAGGATGGGGGTTTGTTACATTTCAACAAGAAAATCAGGTTAAGTCTCAAGGTTGGGTTGGATTGGGGAGATGTGGCTTCCCAGGTTGGAAATGGGTCCTTGGTGAAGCTCAAATGCTGAATCAGACTGAGTGGGACATCAAGATGGCTTCCATACTGACATTTGGTGCACTCTGTGGACGGCAGTATGTTTCAGTCCAAAAAGGAAATGAGGGTTGAGACTCAAATTAGGGTTAGGGTTGGGGAGACTTGGCTTCCCAGGATGTAACCAGGGTTTTGGCGAAGTCTAGATTGGTAAAACAGACGGAGTAGGCCAACCGGAGTATAACATACTGCCAGTTAGTACACCATGTGGACAGGGAAATGTTTCATTCCAAAGAGAAAATTAGGGTTAAGACCCAAGTGAGGGTTATCGGTCAGGAGACATGGCTTCCCAGAATGGAAACAGGGTGTTGCTGAAGCCAAACATGGTGAAACAGACTGAGAGGGCCAAAGGAATTGTGTGCCTACTGTCTTTTAGTAGAACATGAGGATGGGGGGTTGTTACAGTTCAACAAGAAAATCAGGTTAAGTCTCAAGTTAGGGTTAGGGTTGGGGAGATGTGGCTTCCCAGGTTGGAAACGGGTCCTTGGTGAAGCTTAACTTGCTGAATCAGACTGAGTGGGGCATCAAGATGGCTTCCATACTGACATTTGGTCCCCTATGTGGACGGCAGTATGTTTCAGTCCAAAGAGAAAATTAGGGTTAAGACCCAAGTTAGGGTTAGCTGTCAGGAGACATGGCTTTCCAGAATGGAAACAGGGTGTTGCTGAAGCCAAGCATGGTGAAACAGACTGAGAGGGCAAAAAGGAATTGTGTGCCTACTGTCTTTTAGTAGAACATGAGGATGGGGGGTTGTTACATTTGCACAAGAAAATCAGGTTAAGTCTCAAGCTTGGTTTGGGTTGGGGAGATGTGGCTTCCCTGGTTGGAATCGGGTCCTTGGTGAAGCCTAACTTGCTGAATCAGACTGAGTGGGGCATCAAGATGTCTTCCATACTGACATTTGGTCCCCTATGTGGACGGCAGTATGTTTCAGTCCAAAAACGAAATGCGGGTTGATACTCAAATTAGGGTTAGGGTTGGGGAGACTTGGCTTCCCAGGATGTAACCAGGGTTTTGGCGAAGCCTAGATTGGTAAAACAGACTGAGTAGGCCATCCGGAGTATAACATACTGCCAGTTAGTACACCATGTGGACAGGGAAATGTTTCAGTCCAAAGAGAAAATTAGGGTTAAGACCCAAGTTAGGGTTAGCTGTCAGGAGACATGGCTTCCCAGAATGGAAACAGGGTGTTGCTGAAGCCAAGCATGGTGAAACAGACTAAGAGGGCCAAAGGAATTGTGTGCCTACTGTCTTTTAGTACAATAAGAGGATGTGGGTTGTTACATTTCAACAAGAAAATCAGGTTAAGTCTCAAGTTTGGGTTGGGTTGGGGAGATGTGGCTTCCCTGGTTGGAATCGGGTCCTTGGTGAAGCCCAGCTTGCTGAATCAGACTGAGTGGGACATCAAGATGTCTTCCATACTGACATTTGGTACACTCTGTGGACGGAGGTATGTTTCAGTCGCAAAAGGAAATGAGGCCTGAGACTCAAAGTAGGGTTAGGGTTGGGGAGACTTGGCTTCCCAGGATGTAACCAGGGTTTTGGTGAAGCCTAGATTGGTAAAACAGACTGAGTAGGCATTCAGGAGTATAACATACTGCCAGTTAGTACACCATGTGGACAGGGAAATGTTTCATTCCAAAGAGAAAATTAGGGTTAAGACCCAAGTGAGGGTTATCGGTCAGGAGACATGGCTTCCCAGAATGGAAACAGGGTGTTGCTGAAGCCAAACATGGTGAAACAGACTGAGAGGGCCAAAGGAATTGTGTGCCTACTGTCTTTTAGTAGAACATGAGGATGGGGGGTTGTTACAGTTCAACAAGAAAATCAGGTTAAGTCTCAAGTTAGGGTTAGGGTTGGGGAGATGTGGCTTCCCAGGTTGGAAACGGGTCCTTGGTGAAGCTTAACTTGCTGAATCAGACTGAGTGGGGCATCAAGATGGCTTCCATACTGACATTTGGTCCCCTATGTGGACGGCAGTATGTTTCAGTCCAAAAACGAAAATTAGGGTTAAGACCCAAGTTAGGGTTATCGGTCAGGAGTCATGGCTTCCCAGAATGGAAACAGGGTGTTGCTGAAGCCAAGCATGGTGAAACAGACTGAGAGGGCCAACGGAATTGTGTGTCGACTGTCTTTTAGTACAACATGAGGATGGGGGTTTGTTACATTTCAACAAGAAAATCAGGTTAAGTCTCAAGGTTGGGTTGGATTGGGGAGATGTGGCTTCCCAGGTTGGAAATGGGTCCTTGGTGAAGCTCAACTTGCTGAATCAGACTGAGTGGGGCATCAAGATGGCTTCCATACTGACATTTGGTGCACTCTGTGGACGGCAGTATGTTTCAGTCCAAAAAGGAAATGAGGGTTGAGACTCAAATTAGGGTTAGGGTTGGGGAGACTTGTCTTCCCAGGATGTAACCAGGGTTTTGGCGAAGTCTAGATTGGTAAAACAGACGGAGTAGGCCAACCGGAGTATAACATACTGCCAGTTAGTACACAATGTGGAGAGGGAAATGTTTCATTCCAAAGAGAAAATTAGGGTTAAGACCCAAGTTAGGGTTAGCAGTCAGGAGACATGGCTTTCCAGAATGGAAACAGGGTGTTGCTGAAGCCAAGCATGGTGAAACAGACTGAGAGGGCAAAAGGAATTGTGTGCCTACTGTCTTTTCGTAGAACATGAGGATGGGGGGTTGTTACATTTGCACAAGAAAATCAGGTTAAGTCTCAAGTTAGGGTTAGGGTTGGGGAGACTTGGCTTCCCAGGATGTAACCAGGGTTTTGGTGAAGCCTAGATTGGTAAAACAGACTGAGTAGGCATTCAGGAGTATAACATACTGCCAGTTAGTACACCATGTGGACAGGGAAATGTTTCAGTCCAAAGACAAAATTAGGGTTAAGACCCAAGTTAGGGTTAGCTGTCAGGAGACATGGCTTCCCGGAATGGAAACAGGGTGTTGCTGAAGCCAAGCATGGTGAAACAGACTGAGAGGGCCAACGGAATTGTGTGCCTACTGTCTTTTAGTACAACATGAGGATGGGGGTTTGTTACATTTCAACAAGAAAATCAGGTTAAGTCTCAAGTTAGGGTTGGGTTGGGGAGATGTGGCTTCCCAGGTTGGAAACGGGTCCTTGGTGAAGCTTAACTTGCTGAATCAGACTGAGTGGGGTATCAAGGTGTCTTCCATACTTACATTTGGTACACTCTGTGGACCGCAGTATGTTTCAGTCGCAAAAGGAAATGAGGCCTGAGACTCAAAGTAGGGTTAGGGTTGGGGAGACTTGGCTTCCCAGGATGTAACCAGGGTTTTGGTGAAGCCTAGATTGGTAAAACAGACTGAGTAGG
This sequence comes from Heloderma suspectum, assembly GCF_057233095.1. NCBI lineage: Eukaryota > Metazoa > Chordata > Lepidosauria > Squamata > Helodermatidae > Heloderma > Heloderma suspectum. Next base: position 151,647,080 of record NC_139461.1, read on the forward strand.
CCTTCCGGAGTATAACATACTGCCAGTTAGTACACCATGTGGACAGGGAAATGTTTCAGTCCATAGAAAAAATTAGGGTTAATAAAAATTTAGGGTTATCGGTCAGGAGACATGGCTTCCCAGAATGGAAACAGGGTGTTGCTGAAGCCAAGCATGGTGAAACAGACTGAGAGGGCAAACGGAATTGTGTGCCTACTGTCTTTTAGTACAACATGAGGATGGGAGGTTGTTACATTTGCACAAGAAAATCAGGTTAAGTCTCAAGTTAGGGTTAGGGTTGGGGAGATGTGGCTTCCCAGGTTGGAAATGGGTCCTTGGTGAAGCTCAACTTGCTGAATCAGACTGAGTGGGGCATCAAGATGGCTTCCATACTGACATTTGGTGCACTCTGTGGACGGCAGTATGTTTCAGTCCAAAAAGGAAATGAGGGTTGAGACTCAAATTAGGGTTAGGGTTGGGGAGACTTGTCTTCCCAGGATGTAACCAGGGTTTTGGCGAAGTCTAGATTGGTAAAACAGACGGAAGGCCAACCGGAGTATAACATACTGCCAGTTAGTACACAATGTGGACAGGGAAATGTTTCATTCCAAAGAGAAAATTAGGGTTAAGACCCAAGTTAGGGTTAGCAGTCAGGAGACATGGCTTTCCAGAATGGAAACAGGGTGTTGCTGAAGCCAAGCATGGTGAAACAGACTGAGAGGGCAAAAGGAATTGTGTGCCTACTGTCTTTTAGTAGAACATGAGGATGGGGGGTTGTTACATTTGCACAAGAAAATCAGGTTAAGTCTCAAGTTAGGGTTAGGTTTGGGGAGATGTTGCTTCCCAGGTTGGAAACGGGTCCTTGGTGAAGCTTAACTTGCTGAATCAGACTGAGTGGGCCATCAAGATGGCTTCCATACTGACATTTGGTACACTCTGTGGACGGCAGTAAGTTTCAGTCCAAAAACGAAAATTAGGGTTAAGACCCAAGTTAGGGTTATCGGTCAGGAGTCATGGCTTCCCAGAATGGAAACAGGGTGTTGCTGAAGCCAAGCATGGTGAAACAGACTGAGAGGGCCAACGGAATTGTGTGTCGACTGTCTTTTAGTACAACATGAGGATGGGGGTTTGTTACATTTCAACAAGAAAATCAGGTTAAGTCTCAAGGTTGGGTTGGATTGGGGAGATGTGGCTTCCCAGGTTGGAAATGGGTCCTTGGTGAAGCTCAACTTGCTGAATCAGACTGAGTGGGGCATCAAGATGGCTTCCATTCTGACATTTGGTGCACTCTGTGGACGGCAGTATGTTTCAGTCCAAAAAGGAAATGAGGGTTGAGACTCAAATTAGGGTTAGGGTTGGGGAGACTTGTCTTCCCAGGATGTCACCAGGGTTTTGGCGAAGTCTAGATTGGTAAAACAGACGGAGTAGGCCAACCGGAGTATAACATACTGCCAGTTAGTACACAATGTGGAGAGGGAAATGTTTCATTCCAAAGAGAAAATTAGGGTTAAGACCCAAGTTAGGGTTAGCAGTCAGGAGACATGGCTTTCCAGAATGGAAACAGGGTGTTGCTGAAGCCAAGCATGGTGAAACAGACTGAGAGGGCAAAAGGAATTGTGTGCCTACTGTCTTTTAGTAGAACATGAGGATGGGGGGTTGTTACATTTGCACAAGAAAATCAGGTTAAGTCTCAAGTTAGGGTTAGGGTTGGGGAGATGTGGCTTCCCAGGTTGGAAACGGGTCCTTGTTGAAGCCTAGCTTGCTGAATCAGACTGAGTGGGACATCAAGATGTCTTCCATACTTACATTTGGTACACTCTGTGGACGGCAGTATGTTTCAGTCCAAAAAGGAAATGAGGGTTGAGACTCAAATTAGGGTTAGGGCTGGGGAGACTTGGCTTCCCAGGATGTAACCAGGGTTTTGGCGAAGCCTAGATTGGTAAAACAGACTGAGTAGGCCATCCGGAGTATAACATACTGCCAGTTAGTACACCATGTGGACAGGGAAATGTTTCAGTCCAAAGAGAAAATTAGGGTTCAGACCCAAGTTAGGGTTAGCTGTCAGGAGACATGGCTTCCCAGAATGGAAACAGGGTGTTGCTGAAGCCAAGCATGGTGAAACAGACTGAGAGGGCCAAAGGAATTGTGTGCCTACTGTCTTTTAGTAGAACATGAGGATGGGAGGTTGTTACATTTGCACAAGAATATCAGGTTAAGTCTCAAGTTAGGGTTAGGGTTGGGGAGATGTGGCTTCCCAGGTTGGAAACGGGTCCTTGGTGAAGCTTAACTTCCTGTATCAGACTGAGTGGGCCATCAAGATGTCTTCCATACTTACATTTGGCACACTCTGTGGACCGCAGTATGTTTCAGTCCAAAAAGGAAATAGGGTTGAGACTCAAATTAGGGTTAGGGTTGGGGAGACTTGGCTTCCCAGGATGTAACCAGGGTTTTGGTGAAGCCTAGATTGGTAAAACAGACTGAGTAGGCATTCAGGAGTATAACATACTGCCAGTTAGTACACCATGTGGACAGGGAAATGTTTCAGTCCAAAGACAAAATTAGGGTTAAGACCCAAGTTAGGGTTAGCTGTCAGGAGACATGGCTTCCCGGAATGGAAACAGGGTGTTGCTGAAGCCAAGCATGGTGAAACAGACTGAGAGGGCCAACGGAATTGTGTGCCTACTGTCTTTTAGTACAACATGAGGATGGGGGTTTGTTACATTTGCACAAGAAAATCAGGTTAAGTCTCAAGTTAGGGTTGGGTTGGGGAGATGTGGCTTCCCAGGTTGGAAACGGGTCCTTGGTGAAGCTTAACTTGCTGAATCAGACTGAGTGGGGTATCAAGGTGTCTTCCATACTTACATTTGGTACACTCTGTGGACCACAGTATGTTTCAGTCGCAAAAGGAAATGAGGCCTGAGACTCAAAGTAGGGTTAGGGTTGGGGAGACTTGGCTTCCCAGGATGTAACCAGGGTTTTGGCGAAGCCTAGATTGGTAAAACAGACTGAGTAGGCCTTCCGGAGTATAACATACTGCCAGTTAGTACACCATGTGGACAGGGAAATGTTTCAGTCCATAGAAAAAATTAGGGTTAATAAAAATTTAGGGTTATCGGTCAGGAGACATGCCTTCCCAGAATGGAAACAGGGTGTTGCTGAAGCCAAGCATGGTGAAACAGACTGAGAGGGCAAACGGAATTGTGTGCCTACTGTCTTTTAGTACAACATGAGGATGGGGGGTTGTTACATTTGCACAAGAAAATCAGGTTAAGTCTCAAGCTTGGTTTGGGTTGGGGAGATGTGGCTTCCCTGGTTGGAATCGGGTCCTTGGTGAAGCCTAACTTGCTGAATCAGACTGAGTGGGGCATCAAGATGTCTTCCATACTGACATTTGGTCCCCTATGTGGACGGCAGTATGTTTCAGTCCAAAAACGAAATGCGGGTTGATACTCAAATTAGGGTTAGGGTTGGGGAGACTTGGCTTCCCAGGATGTAACCAGGGTTTTGGCGAAGTCTAGATTGGTAAAACAGACTGAGTAGGCCATCCGGAGTATAACATACTGCCAGTTAGTACACCATGTGGACAGGGAAATGTTTCAGTCCAAAGAGAAAATTAGGGTTAAGACCCAAGTTAGGGTTAGCTGTCAGGAGACATGGCTTCCCAGAATGGAAACAGGGTGTTGCTGAAGCCAAGCATGGTGAAACAGACTAAGAGGGCCAAAGGAATTGTGTGCCTACTGTCTTTTAGTACAATAAGAGGATGTGGGTTGTTACATTTCAACAAGAAAATCAGGTTAAGTCTCAAGTTTGGGTTGGGTTGGGGAGATGTGGCTTCCCTCGTTGGAATCGGGTCCTTGGTGAAGCCCAGCTTGCTGAATCAGACTGAGTGGGACATCAAGATGTCTTCCATACTGACATTTGGTACACTCTGTGGACGGAGGTATGTTTCAGTCGCAAAAGGAAATGAGGCCTGAGACTCAAAGTAGGGTTAGGGTTGGGGAGACTTGGCTTCCCAGGATGTAACCAGGGTTTTGGTGAAGCCTAGATTGGTAAAACAGACTGAGTAGGCATTCAGGAGTATAACATACTGCCAGTTAGTACACCATGTGGACAGGGAAATGTTTCATTCCAAAGAGAAAATTAGGGTTAAGACCCAAGTGAGGGTTATCGGTCAGGAGACATGGCTTCCCAGAATGGAAACAGGGTGTTGCTGAAGCCAAACATGGTGAAACAGACTGAGAGGGCCAAAGGAATTGTGTGCCTACTGTCTTTTAGTAGAACATGAGGATGGGGGGTTGTTACAGTTCAACAAGAAAATCAGGTTAAGTCTCAAGTTAGGGTTAGGGTTGGGGAGATGTGGCTTCCCAGGTTGGAAACGGGTCCTTGGTGAAGCTTAACTTGCTGAATCAGACTGAGTGGGGCATCAAGATGGCTTCCATACTGACATTTGGTCCCCTATGTGGACGGCAGTATGTTTCAGTCCAAAAACGAAAATTAGGGTTAAGACCCAAGTTAGGGTTATCGGTCAGGAGTCATGGCTTCCCAGAATGGAAACAGGGTGTTGCTGAAGCCAAGCATGGTGAAACAGACTGAGAGGGCCAACGGAATTGTGTGTCGACTGTCTTTTAGTACAACATGAGGATGGGGGTTTGTTACATTTCAACAAGAAAATCAGGTTAAGTCTCAAGGTTGGGTTGGATTGGGGAGATGTGGCTTCCCAGGTTGGAAATGGGTCCTTGGTGAAGCTCAACTTGCTGAATCAGACTGAGTGGGGCATCAAGATGGCTTCCATACTGACATTTGGTGCACTCTGTGGACGGCAGTATGTTTCAGTCCAAAAAGGAAATGAGGGTTGAGACTCAAATTAGGGTTAGGGTTGGGGAGACTTGTCTTCCCAGGATGTAACCAGGGTTTTGGCGAAGTCTAGATTGGTAAAACAGACGGAGTAGGCCAACCGGAGTATAACATACTGCCAGTTAGTACACAATGTGGAGAGGGAAATGTTTCATTCCAAAGAGAAAATTAGGGTTAAGACCCAAGTTAGGGTTAGCAGTCAGGAGACATGGCTTTCCAGAATGGAAACAGGGTGTTGCTGAAGCCAAGCATGGTGAAACAGACTGAGAGGGCAAAAGGAATTGTGTGCCTACTGTCTTTTAGTAGAACATGAGGATGGGGGGTTGTTACATTTGCACAAGAAAATCAGGTTAAGTCTCAAGTTAGGGTTAGGGTTGGGGAGACTTGGCTTCCCAGGATGTAACCAGGGTTTTGGTGAAGCCTAGATTGGTAAAACAGACTGAGTAGGCATTCAGGAGTATAACATACTGCCAGTTAGTACACCATGTGGACAGGGAAATGTTTCAGTCCAAAGACAAAATTAGGGTTAAGACCCAAGTTAGGGTTAGCTGTCAGGAGACATGGCTTCCCGGAATGGAAACAGGGTGTTGCTGAAGCCAAGCATGGTGAAACAGACTGAGAGGGCCAACGGAATTGTGTGCCTACTGTCTTTTAGTACAACATGAGGATGGGGGTTTGTTACATTTCAACAAGAAAATCAGGTTAAGTCTCAAATTAGGGTTGGGTTGGGGAGATGTGGCTTCCCAGGTTGGAAACGGGTCCTTGGTGAAGCTTAACTTGCTGAATCAGACTGAGTGGGGTAACAAGGTGTCTTCCATACTTACATTTGGTACACTCTGTGGACCGCAGTATGTTTCAGTCGCAAAAGGAAATGAGGCCTGAGACTCAAAGTAGGGTTAGGGTTGGGGAGACTTGGCTTCCCAGGATGTAACCAGGGTTTTGGCGAAGCCTAGATTGGTAAAACAGACTGAGTAGGCCTTCCGGAGTATAACATACTGCCAGTTAGTACACCATGTGGACAGGGAAATGTTTCAGTCCATAGAAAAAATTAGGGTTAATAAAAATTTAGGGTTATCGGTCAGGAGACATGGCTTCCCAGAATGGAAACAGGGTGTTGCTGAAGCCAAGCATGGTGAAACAGACTGAGAGGGCAAACGGAATTGTGTGCCTACTGTCTTTTAGTACAACATGAGGATGGGAGGTTGTTACATTTGCACAAGAAAATCAGGTTAAGTCTCAAGTTAGGGTTAGGGTTGGGGAGATGTGGCTTCCCAGGTTGGAAATGGGTCCTTGGTGAAGCTCAACTTGCTGAATCAGACTGAGTGGGGCATCAAGATGGCTTCCATACTGACATTTGGTGCACTCTGTGGACGGCAGTATGTTTCAGTCCAAAAAGGAAATGAGGGTTGAGACTCAAATTAGGGTTAGGGTTGGGGAGACTTGTCTTCCCAGGATGTAACCAGGGTTTTGGCGAAGTCTAGATTGGTAAAACAGACGGAAGGCCAACCGGAGTATAACATACTGCCAGTTAGTACACAATGTGGACAGGGAAATGTTTCATTCCAAAGAGAAAATTAGGGTTAAGACCCAAGTTAGGGTTAGCAGTCAGGAGACATGGCTTTCCAGAATGGAAACAGGGTGTTGCTGAAGCCAAGCATGGTGAAACAGACTGAGAGGGCAAAAGGAATTGTGTGCCTACTGTCTTTTAGTAGAACATGAGGATGGGGGGTTGTTACATTTGCACAAGAAAATCAGGTTAAGTCTCAAGTTAGGGTTAGGTTTGGGGAGATGTTGCTTCCCAGGTTGGAAACGGGTCCTTGGTGAAGCTTAACTTGCTGAATCAGACTGAGTGGGCCATCAAGATGGCTTCCATACTGACATTTGGTACACTCTGTGGACGGCAGTAAGTTTCAGTCCAAAAACGAAAATTAGGGTTAAGACCCAAGTTAGGGTTATCGGTCAGGAGTCATGGCTTCCCAGAATGGAAACAGGGTGTTGCTGAAGCCAAGCATGGTGAAACAGACTGAGAGGGCCAACGGAATTGTGTGTCGACTGTCTTTTAGTACAACATGAGGATGGGGGTTTGTTACATTTCAACAAGAAAATCAGGTTAAGTCTCAAGGTTGGGTTGGATTGGGGAGATGTGGCTTCCCAGGTTGGAAATGGGTCCTTGGTGAAGCTCAACTTGCTGAATCAGACTGAGTGGGGCATCAAGATGGCTTCCATTCTGACATTTGGTGCACTCTGTGGACGGCAGTATGTTTCAGTCCAAAAAGGAAATGAGGGTTGAGACTCAAATTAGGGTTAGGGTTGGGGAGACTTGTCTTCCCAGGACGTAACCAGGGTTTTGGCGAAGTCTAGATTGGTAAAACAGACGGAGTAGGCCAACCGGAGTATAACATACTGCCAGTTAGTACACAATGTGGAGAGGGAAATGTTTCATTCCAAAGAGAAAATTAGGGTTAAGACCCAAGTTAGGGTTAGCAGTCAGGAGACATGGCTTTCCAGAATGGAAACAGGGTGTTGCTGAAGCCAAGCATGGTGAAACAGACTGAGAGGGCAAAAGGAATTGTGTGCCTACTGTCTTTTAGTAGAACATGAGGATGGGGGGTTGTTACATTTGCACAAGAAAATCAGGTTAAGTCTCAAGTTAGGGTTAGGGTTGGGGAGATGTGGCTTCCCAGGTTGGAAACGGGTCCTTGTTGAAGCCTAGCTTGCTGAATCAGACTGAGTGGGACATCAAGATGTCTTCCATACTTACATTTGGTACACTCTGTGGACGGCAGTATGTTTCAGTCCAAAAAGGAAATGAGGGTTGAGACTCAAATTAGGGTTAGGGCTGGGGAGACTTGGCTTCCCAGGATGTAACCAGGGTTTTGGCGAAGCCTAGATTGGTAAAACAGACTGAGTAGGCCATCCGGAGTATAACATACTGCCAGTTAGTACACCATGTGGACAGGGAAATGTTTCAGTCCAAAGAGAAAATTAGGGTTCAGACCCAAGTTAGGGTTAGCTGTCAGGAGACATGGCTTCCCAGAATGGAAACAGGGTGTTGCTGAAGCCAAGCATGGTGAAACAGACTGAGAGGGCCAAAGGAATTGTGTGCCTACTGTCTTTTAGTAGAACATGAGGATGGGAGGTTGTTACATTTGCACAAGAATATCAGGTTAAGTCTCAAGTTAGGGTTAGGGTTGGGGAGATGTGGCTTCCCAGGTTGGAAACGGGTCCTTGGTGAAGCTTAACTTCCTGTATCAGACTGAGTGGGCCATCAAGATGTCTTCCATACTTACATTTGGCACACTCTGTGGACCGCAGTATGTTTCAGTCCAAAAAGGAAATAGGGTTGAGACTCAAATTAGGGTTAGGGTTGGGGAGACTTGGCTTCCCAGGATGTAACCAGGGTTTTGGTGAAGCCTAGATTGGTAAAACAGACTGAGTAGGCATTCAGGAGTATAACATACTGCCAGTTAGTACACCATGTGGACAGGGAAATGTTTCAGTCCAAAGACAAAATTAGGGTTAAGACCCAAGTTAGGGTTAGCTGTCAGGAGACATGGCTTCCCGGAATGGAAACAGGGTGTTGCTGAAGCCAAGCATGGTGAAACAGACTGAGAGGGCCAACGGAATTGTGTGCCTACTGTCTTTTAGTACAACATGAGGATGGGGGTTTGTTACATTTCAACAAGAAAATCAGGTTAAGTCTCAAGTTAGGGTTGGGTTGGGGAGATGTGGCTTCCCAGGTTGGAAACGGGTCCTTGGTGAAGCTTAACTTGCTGAATCAGACTGAGTGGGGTATCAAGGTGTCTTCCATACTTACATTTGGTACACTCTGTGGACCACAGTATGTTTCAGTCGCAAAAGGAAATGAGGCCTGAGACTCAAAGTAGGGTTAGGGTTGGGGAGACTTGGCTTCCCAGGATGTAACCAGGGTTTTGGCGAAGCCTAGATTGGTAAAACAGACTGAGTAGGCCTTCCGGAGTATAACATACTGCCAGTTAGTACACCATGTGGACAGGGAAATGTTTCAGTCCATAGAAAAAATTAGGGTTAATAAAAATTTAGGGTTATCGGTCAGGAGACATGCCTTCCCAGAATGGAAACAGGGTGTTGCTGAAGCCAAGCATGGTGAAACAGACTGAGATGGCCAAAGGAATTGTGTACCTACTGTCTTTTAGTACAACATGAGGATGGGGGGTTGTTACATTTGCACAAGAAAATCAGGTTAAGTCTCAAGCTTGGTTTGGGTTGGGGAGATGTGGCTTCCCTGGTTGGAATCGGGTCCTTGGTGAAGCCTAACTTGCTGAATCAGACTGAGTGGGGCATCAAGATGTCTTCCATACTGACATTTGGTCCCCTATGTGGACGGCAGTATGTTTCAGTCCAAAAACGAAATGCGGGTTGATACTCAAATTAGGGTTAGGGTTGGGGAGACTTGGCTTCCCAGGATGTAACCAGGGTTTTGGCGAAGCCTAGATTGGTAAAACAGACTGAGTAGGCCATCCGGAGTATAACATACTGCCAGTTAGTACACCATGTGGACAGGGAAATGTTTCAGTCCAAAGAGAAAATTAGGGTTCAGACCCAAGTTAGGGTTAGCTGTCAGGAGACATGGCTTCCCAGAATGGAAACAGGGTGTTGCTGAAGCCAAGCATGGTGAAACAGACTGAGAGGGCCAAAGGAATTGTGTGCCTACTGTCTTTTAGTAGAACATGAGGATGGGAGGTTGTTACATTTGCACAAGAATATCAGGTTAAGTCTCAAGTTAGGGTTAGGGTTGGGGAGATGTGGCTTCCCAGGTTGGAAACGGGTCCTTGGTGAAGCTTAACTTCCTGTATCAGACTGAGTGGGCCATCAAGATGTCTTCCATACTTACATTTGGCACACTCTGTGGACCGCAGTATGTTTCAGTCCAAAAAGGAAATAGGGTTGAGACTCAAATTAGGGTTAGGGTTGGGGAGACTTGGCTTCCCAGGATGTAACCAGGGTTTTGGTGAAGCCTAGATTGGTAAAACAGACTGAGTAGGCATTCAGGAGTATAACATACTGCCAGTTAGTACACCATGTGGACAGGGAAATGTTTCAGTCCAAAGACAAAATTAGGGTTAAGACCCAAGTTAGGGTTAGCTGTCAGGAGACATGGCTTCCCGGAATGGAAACAGGGTGTTGCTGAAGCCAAGCATGGTGAAACAGACTGAGAGGGCCAACGGAATTGTGTGCCTACTGTCTTTTAGTACAACATGAGGATGGGGGTTTGTTACATTTCAACAAGAAAATCAGGTTAAGTCTCAAGTTAGGGTTGGGTTGGGGAGATGTGGCTTCCCAGGTTGGAAACGGGTCCTTGGTGAAGCTTAACTTGCTGAATCAGACTGAGTGGGGTAACAAGGTGTCTTCCATACTTACATTTGGTACACTCTGTGGACCGCAGTATGTTTCAGTCGCAAAAGGAAATGAGGCCTGAGACTCAAAGTAGGGTTAGGGTTGGGGAGACTTGGCTTCCCAGGATGTAACCAGGGTTTTGGCGAAGCCTAGATTGGTAAAACAGACTGAGTAGGCCTTCCGGAGTATAACATACTGCCAGTTAGTACACCATGTGGACAGGGAAATGTTTCAGTCCATAGAAAAAATTAGGGTTAATAAAAATTTAGGGTTATCGGTCAGGAGACATGGCTTCCCAGAATGGAAACAGGGTGTTGCTGAAGCCAAGCATGGTGAAACAGACTGAGAGGGCAAACGGAATTGTGTGCCTACTGTCTTTTAGTACAACATGAGGATGGGAGGTTGTTACATTTGCACAAGAAAATCAGGTTAAGTCTCAAGTTAGGGTTAGGGTTGGGGAGATGTGGCTTCCCAGGTTGGAAATGGGTCCTTGGTGAAGCTCAACTTGCTGAATCAGACTGAGTGGGGCATCAAGATGGCTTCCATACTGACATTTGGTGCACTCTGTGGACGGCAGTATGTTTCAGTCCAAAAAGGAAATGAGGGTTGAGACTCAAATTAGGGTTAGGGTTGGGGAGACTTGTCTTCCCAGGATGTAACCAGGGTTTTGGCGAAGTCTAGATTGGTAAAACAGACGGAAGGCCAACCGGAGTATAACATACTGCCAGTTAGTACACAATGTGGACAGGGAAATGTTTCATTCCAAAGAGAAAATTAGGGTTAAGACCCAAGTTAGGGTTAGCAGTCAGGAGACATGGCTTTCCAGAATGGAAACAGGGTGTTGCTGAAGCCAAGCATGGTGAAACAGACTGAGAGGGCAAAAGGAATTGTGTGCCTACTGTCTTTTAGTAGAACATGAGGATGGGGGGTTGTTACAGTTCAACAAGAAAATCAGGTTAAGTCTCAAGTTAGGGTTAGGGTTGGGGAGATGTGGCTTCCCAGGTTGGAAACGGGTCCTTGGTGAAGCTTAACTTGCTGAATCAGACTGAGTGGGGCATCAAGATGGCTTCCATACTGACATTTGGTCCCCTATGTGGACGGCAGTATGTTTCAGTCCAAAAACGAAAATTAGGGTTAAGACCCAAGTTAGGGTTATCGGTCAGGAGTCATGGCTTCCCAGAATGGAAACAGGGTGTTGCTGAAGCCAAGCATGGTGAAACAGACTGAGAGGGCCAACGGAATTGTGTGTCGACTGTCTTTTAGTACAACATGAGGATGGGGGTTTGTTACATTTCAACAAGAAAATCAGGTTAAGTCTCAAGGTTGGGTTGGATTGGGGAGATGTGGCTTCCCAGGTTGGAAATGGGTCCTTGGTGAAGCTCAACTTGCTGAATCAGACTGAGTGGGGCATCAAGATGGCTTCCATACTGACATTTGGTGCACTCTGTGGACGGCAGTATGTTTCAGTCCAAAAAGGAAATGAGGGTTGAGACTCAAATTAGGGTTAGGGTTGGGGAGACTTGTCTTCCCAGGATGTAACCAGGGTTTTGGCGAAGTCTAGATTGGTAAAACAGACGGAGTAGGCCAACCGGAGTATAACATACTGCCAGTTAGTACACAATGTGGAGAGGGAAATGTTTCATTCCAAAGAGAAAATTAGGGTTAAGACCCAAGTTAGGGTTAGCAGTCAGGAGACATGGCTTTCCAGAATGGAAACAGGGTGTTGCTGAAGCCAAGCATGGTGAAACAGACTGAGAGGGCAAAAGGAATTGTGTGCCTACTGTCTTTTCGTAGAACATGAGGATGGGGGGTTGTTACATTTGCACAAGAAAATCAGGTTAAGTCTCAAGTTAGGGTTAGGGTTGGGGAGACTTGGCTTCCCAGGATGTAACCAGGGTTTTGGTGAAGCCTAGATTGGTAAAACAGACTGAGTAGGCATTCAGGAGTATAACATACTGCCAGTTAGTACACCATGTGGACAGGGAAATGTTTCAGTCCAAAGACAAAATTAGGGTTAAGACCCAAGTTAGGGTTAGCTGTCAGGAGACATGGCTTCCCGGAATGGAAACAGGGTGTTGCTGAAGCCAAGCATGGTGAAACAGACTGAGAGGGCCAACGGAATTGTGTGCCTACTGTCTTTTAGTACAACATGAGGATGGGGGTTTGTTACATTTCAACAAGAAAATCAGGTTAAGTCTCAAGTTAGGGTTGGGTTGGGGAGATGTGGCTTCCCAGGTTGGAAACGGGTCCTTGGTGAAGCTTAACTTGCTGAATCAGACTGAGTGGGGTATCAAGGTGTCTTCCATACTTACATTTGGTACACTCTGTGGACCGCAGTATGTTTCGGTCGCAAAAGGAAATGAGGCCTGAGACTCAAAGTAGGGTTAGGGTTGGGGAGACTTGGCTTCCCAGGATGTAACCAGGGTTTTGGTGAAGCCTAGATTGGTAAAACAGACTGAGTAGGCCTTCCGGAGTATAACATACTGCCAGTTAGTACACCATGTGGACAGGGAAATGTTTCAGTCCATAGAAAAAATTAGGGTTAATAAAAATTTAGGGTTATCGGTCAGGAGACATGGCTTCCCAGAATGGAAACAGGGTGTTGCTGAAGCCAAGCATGGTGAAACAGACTGAGAGGGCAAACGGAATTGTGTGCCTACTGTCTTTTAGTACAACATGAGGATGGGAGGTTGTTACATTTGCACAAGAAAATCAGGTTAAGTCTCAAGTTAGGGTTAGGGTTGGGGAGATGTGGCTTCCCAGGTTGGAAATGGGTCCTTGGTGAAGCTCAACTTGCTGAATCAGACTGAGTGGGGCATCAAGATGGCTTCCATACTGACATTTGGTGCACTCTGTGGACGGCAGTATGTTTCAGTCCAAAAAGGAAATGAGGGTTGAGACTCAAATTAGGGTTAGGGTTGGGGAGACTTGTCTTCCCAGGATGTAACCAGGGTTTTGGCGAAGTCTAGATTGGTAAAACAGACGGAAGGCCAACCGGAGTATAACATACTGCCAGTTAGTACACAATGTGGACAGGGAAATGTTTCATTCCAAAGAGAAAATTAGGGTTAAGACCCAAGTTAGGGTTAGCAGTCAGGAGACATGGCTTTCCAGAATGGAAACAGGGTGTTGCTGAAGCCAAGCATGGTGAAACAGACTGAGAGGGCAAAAGGAATTGTGTGCCTACTGTCTTTTAGTAGAACATGAGGATGGGGGGTTGTTACATTTGCACAAGAAAATCAGGTTAAGTCTCAAGTTAGGGTTAGGTTTGGGGAGATGTTGCTTCCCAGGTTGGAAACGGGTCCTTGGTGAAGCTTAACTTGCTGAATCAGACTGAGTGGGCCATCAAGATGGCTTCCATACTGACATTTGGTACACTCTGTGGACGGCAGTAAGTTTCAGTCCAAAAACGAAAATTAGGGTTAAGACCCAAGTTAGGGTTATCGGTCAGGAGTCATGGCTTCCCAGAATGGAAACAGGGTGTTGCTGAAGCCAAGCATGGTGAAACAGACTGAGAGGGCCAACGGAATTGTGTGTCGACTGTCTTTTAGTACAACATGAGGATGGGGGTTTGTTACATTTCAACAAGAAAATCAGGTTAAGTCTCAAGGTTGGGTTGGATTGGGGAGATGTGGCTTCCCAGGTTGGAAATGGGTCCTTGGTGAAGCTCAACTTGCTGAATCAGACTGAGTGGGGCATCAAGATGGCTTCCATTCTGACATTTGGTGCACTCTGTGGACGGCAGTATGTTTCAGTCCAAAAAGGAAATGAGGGTTGAGACTCAAATTAGGGTTAGGGTTGGGGAGACTTGTCTTCCCAGGATGTCACCAGGGTTTTGGCGAAGTCTAGATTGGTAAAACAGACGGAGTAGGCCAACCGGAGTATAACATACTGCCAGTTAGTACACAATGTGGAGAGGGAAATGTTTCATTCCAAAGAGAAAATTAGGGTTAAGACCCAAGTTAGGGTTAGCAGTCAGGAGACATGGCTTTCCAGAATGGAAACAGGGTGTTGCTGAAGCCAAGCATGGTGAAACAGACTGAGAGGGCAAAAGGAATTGTGTGCCTACTGTCTTTTAGTAGAACATGAGGATGGGGGGTTGTTACATTTGCACAAGAAAATCAGGTTAAGTCTCAAGTTAGGGTTAGGGTTGGGGAGATGTGGCTTCCCAGGTTGGAAACGGGTCCTTGTTGAAGCCTAGCTTGCTGAATCAGACTGAGTGGGACATCAAGATGTCTTCCATACTTACATTTGGTACACTCTGTGGACGGCAGTATGTTTCAGTCCAAAAAGGAAATGAGGGTTGAGACTCAAATTAGGGTTAGGGCTGGGGAGACTTGGCTTCCCAGGATGTAACCAGGGTTTTGGCGAAGCCTAGATTGGTAAAACAGACTGAGTAGGCCATCCGGAGTATAACATACTGCCAGTTAGTACACCATGTGGACAGGGAAATGTTTCAGTCCAAAGAGAAAATTAGGGTTCAGACCCAAGTTAGGGTTAGCTGTCAGGAGACATGGCTTCCCAGAATGGAAACAGGGTGTTGCTGAAGCCAAGCATGGTGAAACAGACTGAGAGGGCCAAAGGAATTGTGTGCCTACTGTCTTTTAGTAGAACATGAGGATGGGAGGTTGTTACATTTGCACAAGAATATCAGGTTAAGTCTCAAGTTAGGGTTAGGGTTGGGGAGATGTGGCTTCCCAGGTTGGAAACGGGTCCTTGGTGAAGCTTAACTTCCTGTATCAGACTGAGTGGGCCATCAAGATGTCTTCCATACTTACATTTGGCACACTCTGTGGACCGCAGTATGTTTCAGTCCAAAAAGGAAATAGGGTTGAGACTCAAATTAGGGTTAGGGTTGGGGAGACTTGGCTTCCCAGGATGTAACCAGGGTTTTGGTGAAGCCTAGATTGGTAAAACAGACTGAGTAGGCATTCAGGAGTATAACATACTGCCAGTTAGTACACCATGTGGACAGGGAAATGTTTCAGTCCAAAGACAAAATTAGGGTTAAGACCCAAGTTAGGGTTAGCTGTCAGGAGACATGGCTTCCCGGAATGGAAACAGGGTGTTGCTGAAGCCAAGCATGGTGAAACAGACTGAGAGGGCCAACGGAATTGTGTGCCTACTGTCTTTTAGTACAACATGAGGATGGGGGTTTGTTACATTTGCACAAGAAAATCAGGTTAAGTCTCAAGTTAGGGTTGGGTTGGGGAGATGTGGCTTCCCAGGTTGGAAACGGGTCCTTGGTGAAGCTTAACTTGCTGAATCAGACTGAGTGGGGTATCAAGGTGTCTTCCATACTTACATTTGGTACACTCTGTGGACCACAGTATGTTTCAGTCGCAAAAGGAAATGAGGCCTGAGACTCAAAGTAGGGTTAGGGTTGGGGAGACTTGGCTTCCCAGGATGTAACCAGGGTTTTGGCGAAGCCTAGATTGGTAAAACAGACTGAGTAGGCCTTCCGGAGTATAACATACTGCCAGTTAGTACACCATGTGGACAGGGAAATGTTTCAGTCCATAGAAAAAATTAGGGTTAATAAAAATTTAGGGTTATCGGTCAGGAGACATGCCTTCCCAGAATGGAAACAGGGTGTTGCTGAAGCCAAGCATGGTGAAACAGACTGAGAGGGCAAACGGAATTGTGTGCCTACTGTCTTTTAGTACAACATGAGGATGGGGGGTTGTTACATTTGCACAAGAAAATCAGGTTAAGTCTCAAGCTTGGTTTGGGTTGGGGAGATGTGGCTTCCCTGGTTGGAATCGGGTCCTTGGTGAAGCCTAACTTGCTGAATCAGACTGAGTGGGGCATCAAGATGTCTTCCATACTGACATTTGGTCCCCTATGTGGACGGCAGTATGTTTCAGTCCAAAAACGAAATGCGGGTTGATACTCAAATTAGGGTTAGGGTTGGGGAGACTTGGCTTCCCAGGATGTAACCAGGGTTTTGGCGAAGTCTAGATTGGTAAAACAGACTGAGTAGGCCATCCGGAGTATAACATACTGCCAGTTAGTACACCATGTGGACAGGGAAATGTTTCAGTCCAAAGAGAAAATTAGGGTTAAGACCCAAGTTAGGGTTAGCTGTCAGGAGACATGGCTTCCCAGAATGGAAACAGGGTGTTGCTGAAGCCAAGCATGGTGAAACAGACTAAGAGGGCCAAAGGAATTGTGTGCCTACTGTCTTTTAGTACAATAAGAGGATGTGGGTTGTTACATTTCAACAAGAAAATCAGGTTAAGTCTCAAGTTTGGGTTGGGTTGGGGAGATGTGGCTTCCCTCGTTGGAATCGGGTCCTTGGTGAAGCCCAGCTTGCTGAATCAGACTGAGTGGGACATCAAGATGTCTTCCATACTGACATTTGGTACACTCTGTGGACGGAGGTATGTTTCAGTCGCAAAAGGAAATGAGGCCTGAGACTCAAAGTAGGGTTAGGGTTGGGGAGACTTGGCTTCCCAGGATGTAACCAGGGTTTTGGTGAAGCCTAGATTGGTAAAACAGACTGAGTAGGCATTCAGGAGTATAACATACTGCCAGTTAGTACACCATGTGGACAGGGAAATGTTTCATTCCAAAGAGAAAATTAGGGTTAAGACCCAAGTGAGGGTTATCGGTCAGGAGACATGGCTTCCCAGAATGGAAACAGGGTGTTGCTGAAGCCAAACATGGTGAAACAGACTGAGAGGGCCAAAGGAATTGTGTGCCTACTGTCTTTTAGTAGAACATGAGGATGGGGGGTTGTTACAGTTCAACAAGAAAATCAGGTTAAGTCTCAAGTTAGGGTTAGGGTTGGGGAGATGTGGCTTCCCAGGTTGGAAACGGGTCCTTGGTGAAGCTTAACTTGCTGAATCAGACTGAGTGGGGCATCAAGATGGCTTCCATACTGACATTTGGTCCCCTATGTGGACGGCAGTATGTTTCAGTCCAAAAACGAAAATTAGGGTTAAGACCCAAGTTAGGGTTATCGGTCAGGAGTCATGGCTTCCCAGAATGGAAACAGGGTGTTGCTGAAGCCAAGCATGGTGAAACAGACTGAGAGGGCCAACGGAATTGTGTGTCGACTGTCTTTTAGTACAACATGAGGATGGGGGTTTGTTACATTTCAACAAGAAAATCAGGTTAAGTCTCAAGGTTGGGTTGGATTGGGGAGATGTGGCTTCCCAGGTTGGAAATGGGTCCTTGGTGAAGCTCAACTTGCTGAATCAGACTGAGTGGGGCATCAAGATGGCTTCCATACTGACATTTGGTGCACTCTGTGGACGGCAGTATGTTTCAGTCCAAAAAGGAAATGAGGGTTGAGACTCAAATTAGGGTTAGGGTTGGGGAGACTTGTCTTCCCAGGATGTAACCAGGGTTTTGGCGAAGTCTAGATTGGTAAAACAGACGGAGTAGGCCAACCGGAGTATAACATACTGCCAGTTAGTACACAATGTGGAGAGGGAAATGTTTCATTCCAAAGAGAAAATTAGGGTTAAGACCCAAGTTAGGGTTAGCAGTCAGGAGACATGGCTTTCCAGAATGGAAACAGGGTGTTGCTGAAGCCAAGCATGGTGAAACAGACTGAGAGGGCAAAAGGAATTGTGTGCCTACTGTCTTTTAGTAGAACATGAGGATGGGGGGTTGTTACATTTGCACAAGAAAATCAGGTTAAGTCTCAAGTTAGGGTTAGGGTTGGGGAGACTTGGCTTCCCAGGATGTAACCAGGGTTTTGGTGAAGCCTAGATTGGTAAAACAGACTGAGTAGGCATTCAGGAGTATAACATACTGCCAGTTAGTACACCATGTGGACAGGGAAATGTTTCAGTCCAAAGACAAAATTAGGGTTAAGACCCAAGTTAGGGTTAGCTGTCAGGAGACATGGCTTCCCGGAATGGAAACAGGGTGTTGCTGAAGCCAAGCATGGTGAAACAGACTGAGAGGGCCAACGGAATTGTGTGCCTACTGTCTTTTAGTACAACATGAGGATGGGGGTTTGTTACATTTCAACAAGAAAATCAGGTTAAGTCTCAAGTTAGGGTTGGGTTGGGGAGATGTGGCTTCCCAGGTTGGAAACGGGTCCTTGGTGAAGCTTAACTTGCTGAATCAGACTGAGTGGGGTAACAAGGTGTCTTCCATACTTACATTTGGTACACTCTGTGGACCGCAGTATGTTTCAGTCGCAAAAGGAAATGAGGCCTGAGACTCAAAGTAGGGTTAGGGTTGGGGAGACTTGGCTTCCCAGGATGTAACCAGGGTTTTGGCGAAGCCTAGATTGGTAAAACAGACTGAGTAGGCCTTCCGGAGTATAACATACTGCCAGTTAGTACACCATGTGGACAGGGAAATGTTTCAGTCCATAGAAAAAATTAGGGTTAATAAAAATTTAGGGTTATCGGTCAGGAGACATGGCTTCCCAGAATGGAAACAGGGTGTTGCTGAAGCCAAGCATGGTGAAACAGACTGAGAGGGCAAACGGAATTGTGTGCCTACTGTCTTTTAGTACAACATGAGGATGGGAGGTTGTTACATTTGCACAAGAAAATCAGGTTAAGTCTCAAGTTAGGGTTAGGGTTGGGGAGATGTGGCTTCCCAGGTTGGAAATGGGTCCTTGGTGAAGCTCAACTTGCTGAATCAGACTGAGTGGGGCATCAAGATGGCTTCCATACTGACATTTGGTGCACTCTGTGGACGGCAGTATGTTTCAGTCCAAAAAGGAAATGAGGGTTGAGACTCAAATTAGGGTTAGGGTTGGGGAGACTTGTCTTCCCAGGATGTAACCAGGGTTTTGGCGAAGTCTAGATTGGTAAAACAGACGGAAGGCCAACCGGAGTATAACATACTGCCAGTTAGTACACAATGTGGACAGGGAAATGTTTCATTCCAAAGAGAAAATTAGGGTTAAGACCCAAGTTAGGGTTAGCAGTCAGGAGACATGGCTTTCCAGAATGGAAACAGGGTGTTGCTGAAGCCAAGCATGGTGAAACAGACTGAGAGGGCAAAAGGAATTGTGTGCCTACTGTCTTTTAGTAGAACATGAGGATGGGGGGTTGTTACATTTGCACAAGAAAATCAGGTTAAGTCTCAAGTTAGGGTTAGGTTTGGGGAGATGTTGCTTCCCAGGTTGGAAACGGGTCCTTGGTGAAGCTTAACTTGCTGAATCAGACTGAGTGGGCCATCAAGATGGCTTCCATACTGACATTTGGTACACTCTGTGGACGGCAGTAAGTTTCAGTCCAAAAACGAAAATTAGGGTTAAGACCCAAGTTAGGGTTATCGGTCAGGAGTCATGGCTTCCCAGAATGGAAACAGGGTGTTGCTGAAGCCAAGCATGGTGAAACAGACTGAGAGGGCCAACGGAATTGTGTGTCGACTGTCTTTTAGTACAACATGAGGATGGGGGTTTGTTACATTTCAACAAGAAAATCAGGTTAAGTCTCAAGGTTGGGTTGGATTGGGGAGATGTGGCTTCCCAGGTTGGAAATGGGTCCTTGGTGAAGCTCAACTTGCTGAATCAGACTGAGTGGGGCATCAAGATGGCTTCCATTCTGACATTTGGTGCACTCTGTGGACGGCAGTATGTTTCAGTCCAAAAAGGAAATGAGGGTTGAGACTCAAATTAGGGTTAGGGTTGGGGAGACTTGTCTTCCCAGGACGTAACCAGGGTTTTGGCGAAGTCTAGATTGGTAAAACAGACGGAGTAGGCCAACCGGAGTATAACATACTGCCAGTTAGTACACAATGTGGAGAGGGAAATGTTTCATTCCAAAGAGAAAATTAGGGTTAAGACCCAAGTTAGGGTTAGCAGTCAGGAGACATGGCTTTCCAGAATGGAAACAGGGTGTTGCTGAAGCCAAGCATGGTGAAACAGACTGAGAGGGCAAAAGGAATTGTGTGCCTACTGTCTTTTAGTAGAACATGAGGATGGGGGGTTGTTACATTTGCACAAGAAAATCAGGTTAAGTCTCAAGTTAGGGTTAGGGTTGGGGAGATGTGGCTTCCCAGGTTGGAAACGGGTCCTTGTTGAAGCCTAGCTTGCTGAATCAGACTGAGTGGGACATCAAGATGTCTTCCATACTTACATTTGGTACACTCTGTGGACGGCAGTATGTTTCAGTCCAAAAAGGAAATGAGGGTTGAGACTCAAATTAGGGTTAGGGCTGGGGAGACTTGGCTTCCCAGGATGTAACCAGGGTTTTGGCGAAGCCTAGATTGGTAAAACAGACTGAGTAGGCCATCCGGAGTATAACATACTGCCAGTTAGTACACCATGTGGACAGGGAAATGTTTCAGTCCAAAGAGAAAATTAGGGTTCAGACCCAAGTTAGGGTTAGCTGTCAGGAGACATGGCTTCCCAGAATGGAAACAGGGTGTTGCTGAAGCCAAGCATGGTGAAACAGACTGAGAGGGCCAAAGGAATTGTGTGCCTACTGTCTTTTAGTAGAACATGAGGATGGGAGGTTGTTACATTTGCACAAGAATATCAGGTTAAGTCTCAAGTTAGGGTTAGGGTTGGGGAGATGTGGCTTCCCAGGTTGGAAACGGGTCCTTGGTGAAGCTTAACTTCCTGTATCAGACTGAGTGGGCCATCAAGATGTCTTCCATACTTACATTTGGCACACTCTGTGGACCGCAGTATGTTTCAGTCCAAAAAGGAAATAGGGTTGAGACTCAAATTAGGGTTAGGGTTGGGGAGACTTGGCTTCCCAGGATGTAACCAGGGTTTTGGTGAAGCCTAGATTGGTAAAACAGACTGAGTAGGCATTCAGGAGTATAACATACTGCCAGTTAGTACACCATGTGGACAGGGAAATGTTTCAGTCCAAAGACAAAATTAGGGTTAAGACCCAAGTTAGGGTTAGCTGTCAGGAGACATGGCTTCCCGGAATGGAAACAGGGTGTTGCTGAAGCCAAGCATGGTGAAACAGACTGAGAGGGCCAACGGAATTGTGTGCCTACTGTCTTTTAGTACAACATGAGGATGGGGGTTTGTTACATTTGCACAAGAAAATCAGGTTAAGTCTCAAGTTAGGGTTGGGTTGGGGAGATGTGGCTTCCCAGGTTGGAAACGGGTCCTTGGTGAAGCTTAACTTGCTGAATCAGACTGAGTGGGGTATCAAGGTGTCTTCCATACTTACATTTGGTACACTCTGTGGACCACAGTATGTTTCAGTCGCAAAAGGAAATGAGGCCTGAGACTCAAAGTAGGGTTAGGGTTGGGGAGACTTGGCTTCCCAGGATGTAACCAGGGTTTTGGCGAAGCCTAGATTGGTAAAACAGACTGAGTAGGCCTTCCGGAGTATAACATACTGCCAGTTAGTACACCATGTGGACAGGGAAATGTTTCAGTCCATAGAAAAAATTAGGGTTAATAAAAATTTAGGGTTATCGGTCAGGAGACATGCCTTCCCAGAATGGAAACAGGGTGTTGCTGAAGCCAAGCATGGTGAAACAGACTGAGAGGGCAAACGGAATTGTGTGCCTACTGTCTTTTAGTACAACATGAGGATGGGGGGTTGTTACATTTGCACAAGAAAATCAGGTTAAGTCTCAAGCTTGGTTTGGGTTGGGGAGATGTGGCTTCCCTGGTTGGAATCGGGTCCTTGGTGAAGCCTAACTTGCTGAATCAGACTGAGTGGGGCATCAAGATGTCTTCCATACTGACATTTGGTCCCCTATGTGGACGGCAGTATGTTTCAGTCCAAAAACGAAATGCGGGTTGATACTCAAATTAGGGTTAGGGTTGGGGAGACTTGGCTTCCCAGGATGTAACCAGGGTTTTGGCGAAGTCTAGATTGGTAAAACAGACTGAGTAGGCCATCCGGAGTATAACATACTGCCAGTTAGTACACCATGTGGACAGGGAAATGTTTCAGTCCAAAGAGAAAATTAGGGTTAAGACCCAAGTTAGGGTTAGCTGTCAGGAGACATGGCTTCCCAGAATGGAAACAGGGTGTTGCTGAAGCCAAGCATGGTGAAACAGACTAAGAGGGCCAAAGGAATTGTGTGCCTACTGTCTTTTAGTACAATAAGAGGATGTGGGTTGTTACATTTCAACAAGAAAATCAGGTTAAGTCTCAAGTTTGGGTTGGGTTGGGGAGATGTGGCTTCCCTCGTTGGAATCGGGTCCTTGGTGAAGCCCAGCTTGCTGAATCAGACTGAGTGGGACATCAAGATGTCTTCCATACTGACATTTGGTACACTCTGTGGACGGAGGTATGTTTCAGTCGCAAAAGGAAATGAGGCCTGAGACTCAAAGTAGGGTTAGGGTTGGGGAGACTTGGCTTCCCAGGATGTAACCAGGGTTTTGGTGAAGCCTAGATTGGTAAAACAGACTGAGTAGGCATTCAGGAGTATAACATACTGCCAGTTAGTACACCATGTGGACAGGGAAATGTTTCATTCCAAAGAGAAAATTAGGGTTAAGACCCAAGTGAGGGTTATCGGTCAGGAGACATGGCTTCCCAGAATGGAAACAGGGTGTTGCTGAAGCCAAACATGGTGAAACAGACTGAGAGGGCCAAAGGAATTGTGTGCCTACTGTCTTTTAGTAGAACATGAGGATGGGGGGTTGTTACAGTTCAACAAGAAAATCAGGTTAAGTCTCAAGTTAGGGTTAGGGTTGGGGAGATGTGGCTTCCCAGGTTGGAAACGGGTCCTTGGTGAAGCTTAACTTGCTGAATCAGACTGAGTGGGGCATCAAGATGGCTTCCATACTGACATTTGGTCCCCTATGTGGACGGCAGTATGTTTCAGTCCAAAAACGAAAATTAGGGTTAAGACCCAAGTTAGGGTTATCGGTCAGGAGTCATGGCTTCCCAGAATGGAAACAGGGTGTTGCTGAAGCCAAGCATGGTGAAACAGACTGAGAGGGCCAACGGAATTGTGTGTCGACTGTCTTTTAGTACAACATGAGGATGGGGGTTTGTTACATTTCAACAAGAAAATCAGGTTAAGTCTCAAGGTTGGGTTGGATTGGGGAGATGTGGCTTCCCAGGTTGGAAATGGGTCCTTGGTGAAGCTCAACTTGCTGAATCAGACTGAGTGGGGCATCAAGATGGCTTCCATACTGACATTTGGTGCACTCTGTGGACGGCAGTATGTTTCAGTCCAAAAAGGAAATGAGGGTTGAGACTCAAATTAGGGTTAGGGTTGGGGAGACTTGTCTTCCCAGGATGTAACCAGGGTTTTGGCGAAGTCTAGATTGGTAAAACAGACGGAGTAGGCCAACCGGAGTATAACATACTGCCAGTTAGTACACAATGTGGAGAGGGAAATGTTTCATTCCAAAGAGAAAATTAGGGTTAAGACCCAAGTTAGGGTTAGCAGTCAGGAGACATGGCTTTCCAGAATGGAAACAGGGTGTTGCTGAAGCCAAGCATGGTGAAACAGACTGAGAGGGCAAAAGGAATTGTGTGCCTACTGTCTTTTAGTAGAACATGAGGATGGGGGGTTGTTACATTTGCACAAGAAAATCAGGTTAAGTCTCAAGTTAGGGTTAGGGTTGGGGAGACTTGGCTTCCCAGGATGTAACCAGGGTTTTGGTGAAGCCTAGATTGGTAAAACAGACTGAGTAGGCATTCAGGAGTATAACATACTGCCAGTTAGTACACCATGTGGACAGGGAAATGTTTCAGTCCAAAGACAAAATTAGGGTTAAGACCCAAGTTAGGGTTAGCTGTCAGGAGACATGGCTTCCCGGAATGGAAACAGGGTGTTGCTGAAGCCAAGCATGGTGAAACAGACTGAGAGGGCCAACGGAATTGTGTGCCTACTGTCTTTTAGTACAACATGAGGATGGGGGTTTGTTACATTTCAACAAGAAAATCAGGTTAAGTCTCAAGTTAGGGTTGGGTTGGGGAGATGTGGCTTCCCAGGTTGGAAACGGGTCCTTGGTGAAGCTTAACTTGCTGAATCAGACTGAGTGGGGTAACAAGGTGTCTTCCATACTTACATTTGGTACACTCTGTGGACCGCAGTATGTTTCAGTCGCAAAAGGAAATGAGGCCTGAGACTCAAAGTAGGGTTAGGGTTGGGGAGACTTGGCTTCCCAGGATGTAACCAGGGTTTTGGCGAAGCCTAGATTGGTAAAACAGACTGAGTAGGCCTTCCGGAGTATAACATACTGCCAGTTAGTACACCATGTGGACAGGGAAATGTTTCAGTCCATAGAAAAAATTAGGGTTAATAAAAATTTAGGGTTATCGGTCAGGAGACATGGCTTCCCAGAATGGAAACAGGGTGTTGCTGAAGCCAAGCATGGTGAAACAGACTGAGAGGGCAAACGGAATTGTGTGCCTACTGTCTTTTAGTACAACATGAGGATGGGAGGTTGTTACATTTGCACAAGAAAATCAGGTTAAGTCTCAAGTTAGGGTTAGGGTTGGGGAGATGTGGCTTCCCAGGTTGGAAATGGGTCCTTGGTGAAGCTCAACTTGCTGAATCAGACTGAGTGGGGCATCAAGATGGCTTCCATACTGACATTTGGTGCACTCTGTGGACGGCAGTATGTTTCAGTCCAAAAAGGAAATGAGGGTTGAGACTCAAATTAGGGTTAGGGTTGGGGAGACTTGTCTTCCCAGGATGTAACCAGGGTTTTGGCGAAGTCTAGATTGGTAAAACAGACGGAAGGCCAACCGGAGTATAACATACTGCCAGTTAGTACACAATGTGGACAGGGAAATGTTTCATTCCAAAGAGAAAATTAGGGTTAAGACCCAAGTTAGGGTTAGCAGTCAGGAGACATGGCTTTCCAGAATGGAAACAGGGTGTTGCTGAAGCCAAGCATGGTGAAACAGACTGAGAGGGCAAAAGGAATTGTGTGCCTACTGTCTTTTAGTAGAACATGAGGATGGGGGGTTGTTACATTTGCACAAGAAAATCAGGTTAAGTCTCAAGTTAGGGTTAGGTTTGGGGAGATGTTGCTTCCCAGGTTGGAAACGGGTCCTTGGTGAAGCTTAACTTGCTGAATCAGACTGAGTGGGCCATCAAGATGGCTTCCATACTGACATTTGGTACACTCTGTGGACGGCAGTAAGTTTCAGTCCAAAAACGAAAATTAGGGTTAAGACCCAAGTTAGGGTTATCGGTCAGGAGTCATGGCTTCCCAGAATGGAAACAGGGTGTTGCTGAAGCCAAGCATGGTGAAACAGACTGAGAGGGCCAACGGAATTGTGTGTCGACTGTCTTTTAGTACAACATGAGGATGGGGGTTTGTTACATTTCAACAAGAAAATCAGGTTAAGTCTCAAGGTTGGGTTGGATTGGGGAGATGTGGCTTCCCAGGTTGGAAATGGGTCCTTGGTGAAGCTCAACTTGCTGAATCAGACTGAGTGGGGCATCAAGATGGCTTCCATTCTGACATTTGGTGCACTCTGTGGACGGCAGTATGTTTCAGTCCAAAAAGGAAATGAGGGTTGAGACTCAAATTAGGGTTAGGGTTGGGGAGACTTGTCTTCCCAGGACGTAACCAGGGTTTTGGCGAAGTCTAGATTGGTAAAACAGACGGAGTAGGCCAACCGGAGTATAACATACTGCCAGTTAGTACACAATGTGGAGAGGGAAATGTTTCATTCCAAAGAGAAAATTAGGGTTAAGACCCAAGTTAGGGTTAGCAGTCAGGAGACATGGCTTTCCAGAATGGAAACAGGGTGTTGCTGAAGCCAAGCATGGTGAAACAGACTGAGAGGGCAAAAGGAATTGTGTGCCTACTGTCTTTTAGTAGAACATGAGGATGGGGGGTTGTTACATTTGCACAAGAAAATCAGGTTAAGTCTCAAGTTAGGGTTAGGGTTGGGGAGATGTGGCTTCCCAGGTTGGAAACGGGTCCTTGTTGAAGCCTAGCTTGCTGAATCAGACTGAGTGGGACATCAAGATGTCTTCCATACTTACATTTGGTACACTCTGTGGACGGCAGTATGTTTCAGTCCAAAAAGGAAATGAGGGTTGAGACTCAAATTAGGGTTAGGGCTGGGGAGACTTGGCTTCCCAGGATGTAACCAGGGTTTTGGCGAAGCCTAGATTGGTAAAACAGACTGAGTAGGCCATCCGGAGTATAACATACTGCCAGTTAGTACACCATGTGGACAGGGAAATGTTTCAGTCCAAAGAGAAAATTAGGGTTCAGACCCAAGTTAGGGTTAGCTGTCAGGAGACATGGCTTCCCAGAATGGAAACAGGGTGTTGCTGAAGCCAAGCATGGTGAAACAGACTGAGAGGGCCAAAGGAATTGTGTGCCTACTGTCTTTTAGTAGAACATGAGGATGGGAGGTTGTTACATTTGCACAAGAATATCAGGTTAAGTCTCAAGTTAGGGTTAGGGTTGGGGAGATGTGGCTTCCCAGGTTGGAAACGGGTCCTTGGTGAAGCTTAACTTCCTGTATCAGACTGAGTGGGCCATCAAGATGTCTTCCATACTTACATTTGGCACACTCTGTGGACCGCAGTATGTTTCAGTCCAAAAAGGAAATAGGGTTGAGACTCAAATTAGGGTTAGGGTTGGGGAGACTTGGCTTCCCAGGATGTAACCAGGGTTTTGGTGAAGCCTAGATTGGTAAAACAGACTGAGTAGGCATTCAGGAGTATAACATACTGCCAGTTAGTACACCATGTGGACAGGGAAATGTTTCAGTCCAAAGACAAAATTAGGGTTAAGACCCAAGTTAGGGTTAGCTGTCAGGAGACATGGCTTCCCGGAATGGAAACAGGGTGTTGCTGAAGCCAAGCATGGTGAAACAGACTGAGAGGGCCAACGGAATTGTGTGCCTACTGTCTTTTAGTACAACATGAGGATGGGGGTTTGTTACATTTCAACAAGAAAATCAGGTTAAGTCTCAAGTTAGGGTTGGGTTGGGGAGATGTGGCTTCCCAGGTTGGAAACGGGTCCTTGGTGAAGCTTAACTTGCTGAATCAGACTGAGTGGGGTATCAAGGTGTCTTCCATACTTACATTTGGTACACTCTGTGGACCACAGTATGTTTCAGTCGCAAAAGGAAATGAGGCCTGAGACTCAAAGTAGGGTTAGGGTTGGGGAGACTTGGCCTCCCAGGATGTAACCAGGGTTTTGGCGAAGCCTAGATTGGTAAAACAGACTGAGTAGGCCTTCCGGAGTATAACATACTGCCAGTTAGTACACCATGTGGACAGGGAAATGTTTCAGTCCATAGAAAAAATTAGGGTTAATAAAAATTTAGGGTTATCGGTCAGGAGACATGCCTTCCCAGAATGGAAACAGGGTGTTGCTGAAGCCAAGCATGGTGAAACAGACTGAGATGGCCAAAGGAATTGTGTACCTACTGTCTTTTAGTACAACATGAGGATGGGGGGTTGTTACATTTGCACAAGAAAATCAGGTTAAGTCTCAAGCTTGGTTTGGGTTGGGGAGATGTGGCTTCCCTGGTTGGAATCGGGTCCTTGGTGAAGCCTAACTTGCTGAATCAGACTGAGTGGGGCATCAAGATGTCTTCCATACTGACATTTGGTCCCCTATGTGGACGGCAGTATGTTTCAGTCCAAAAACGAAATGCGGGTTGATACTCAAATTAGGGTTAGGGTTGGGGAGACTTGGCTTCCCAGGATGTAACCAGGGTTTTGGCGAAGCCTAGATTGGTAAAACAGACTGAGTAGGCCATCCGGAGTATAACATACTGCCAGTTAGTACACCATGTGGACAGGGAAATGTTTCAGTCCAAAGAGAAAATTAGGGTTCAGACCCAAGTTAGGGTTAGCTGTCAGGAGACATGGCTTCCCAGAATGGAAACAGGGTGTTGCTGAAGCCAAGCATGGTGAAACAGACTGAGAGGGCCAAAGGAATTGTGTGCCTACTGTCTTTTAGTAGAACATGAGGATGGGAGGTTGTTACATTTGCACAAGAATATCAGGTTAAGTCTCAAGTTAGGGTTAGGGTTGGGGAGATGTGGCTTCCCAGGTTGGAAACGGGTCCTTGGTGAAGCTTAACTTCCTGTATCAGACTGAGTGGGCCATCAAGATGTCTTCCATACTTACATTTGGCACACTCTGTGGACCGCAGTATGTTTCAGTCCAAAAAGGAAATAGGGTTGAGACTCAAATTAGGGTTAGGGTTGGGGAGACTTGGCTTCCCAGGATGTAACCAGGGTTTTGGTGAAGCCTAGATTGGTAAAACAGACTGAGTAGGCATTCAGGAGTATAACATACTGCCAGTTAGTACACCATGTGGACAGGGAAATGTTTCAGTCCAAAGACAAAATTAGGGTTAAGACCCAAGTTAGGGTTAGCTGTCAGGAGACATGGCTTCCCGGAATGGAAACAGGGTGTTGCTGAAGCCAAGCATGGTGAAACAGACTGAGAGGGCCAACGGAATTGTGTGCCTACTGTCTTTTAGTACAACATGAGGATGGGGGTTTGTTACATTTCAACAAGAAAATCAGGTTAAGTCTCAAGTTAGGGTTGGGTTGGGGAGATGTGGCTTCCCAGGTTGGAAACGGGTCCTTGGTGAAGCTTAACTTGCTGAATCAGACTGAGTGGGGTAACAAGGTGTCTTCCATACTTACATTTGGTACACTCTGTGGACCGCAGTATGTTTCAGTCGCAAAAGGAAATGAGGCCTGAGACTCAAAGTAGGGTTAGGGTTGGGGAGACTTGGCTTCCCAGGATGTAACCAGGGTTTTGGCGAAGCCTAGATTGGTAAAACAGACTGAGTAGGCCTTCCGGAGTATAACATACTGCCAGTTAGTACACCATGTGGACAGGGAAATGTTTCAGTCCATAGAAAAAATTAGGGTTAATAAAAATTTAGGGTTATCGGTCAGGAGACATGGCTTCCCAGAATGGAAACAGGGTGTTGCTGAAGCCAAGCATGGTGAAACAGACTGAGAGGGCAAACGGAATTGTGTGCCTACTGTCTTTTAGTACAACATGAGGATGGGAGGTTGTTACATTTGCACAAGAAAATCAGGTTAAGTCTCAAGTTAGGGTTAGGGTTGGGGAGATGTGGCTTCCCAGGTTGGAAATGGGTCCTTGGTGAAGCTCAACTTGCTGAATCAGACTGAGTGGGGCATCAAGATGGCTTCCATACTGACATTTGGTGCACTCTGTGGACGGCAGTATGTTTCAGTCCAAAAAGGAAATGAGGGTTGAGACTCAAATTAGGGTTAGGGTTGGGGAGACTTGTCTTCCCAGGATGTAACCAGGGTTTTGGCGAAGTCTAGATTGGTAAAACAGACGGAAGGCCAACCGGAGTATAACATACTGCCAGTTAGTACACAATGTGGACAGGGAAATGTTTCATTCCAAAGAGAAAATTAGGGTTAAGACCCAAGTTAGGGTTAGCAGTCAGGAGACATGGCTTTCCAGAATGGAAACAGGGTGTTGCTGAAGCCAAGCATGGTGAAACAGACTGAGAGGGCAAAAGGAATTGTGTGCCTACTGTCTTTTAGTAGAACATGAGGATGGGGGGTTGTTACATTTGCACAAGAAAATCAGGTTAAGTCTCAAGTTAGGGTTAGGTTTGGGGAGATGTTGCTTCCCAGGTTGGAAACGGGTCCTTGGTGAAGCTTAACTTGCTGAATCAGACTGAGTGGGCCATCAAGATGGCTTCCATACTGACATTTGGTACACTCTGTGGACGGCAGTAAGTTTCAGTCCAAAAACGAAAATTAGGGTTAAGACCCAAGTTAGGGTTATCGGTCAGGAGTCATGGCTTCCCAGAATGGAAACAGGGTGTTGCTGAAGCCAAGCATGGTGAAACAGACTGAGAGGGCCAACGGAATTGTGTGTCGACTGTCTTTTAGTACAACATGAGGATGGGGGTTTGTTACATTTCAACAAGAAAATCAGGTTAAGTCTCAAGGTTGGGTTGGATTGGGGAGATGTGGCTTCCCAGGTTGGAAATGGGTCCTTGGTGAAGCTCAACTTGCTGAATCAGACTGAGTGGGGCATCAAGATGGCTTCCATTCTGACATTTGGTGCACTCTGTGGACGGCAGTATGTTTCAGTCCAAAAAGGAAATGAGTGTTGAGACTCAAATTAGGGTTAGGGTTGGGGAGACTTGTCTTCCCAGGATGTAACCAGGGTTTTGGCGAAGTCTAGATTGGTAAAACAGACGGAGTAGGCCAACCGGAGTATAACATACTGCCAGTTAGTACACAATGTGGAGAGGGAAATGTTTCATTCCAAAGAGAAAATTAGGGTTAAGACCCAAGTTAGGGTTAGCAGTCAGGAGACATGGCTTTCCAGAATGGAAACAGGGTGTTGCTGAAGCCAAGCATGGTGAAACAGACTGAGAGGGCAAAAGGAATTGTGTGCCTACTGTCTTTTAGTAGAACATGAGGATGGGGGGTTGTTACATTTGCACAAGAAAATCAGGTTAAGTCTCAAGTTAGGGTTAGGGTTGGGGAGATGTGGCTTCCCAGGTTGGAAACGGGTCCTTGTTGAAGCCTAGCTTGCTGAATCAGACTGAGTGGGACATCAAGATGTCTTCCATACTTACATTTGGTACACTCTGTGGACGGCAGTATGTTTCAGTCCAAAAAGGAAATGAGGGTTGAGACTCAAATTAGGGTTAGGGCTGGGGAGACTTGGCTTCCCAGGATGTAACCAGGGTTTTGGCGAAGCCTAGATTGGTAAAACAGACTGAGTAGGCCATCCGGAGTATAACATACTGCCAGTTAGTACACCATGTGGACAGGGAAATGTTTCAGTCCAAAGAGAAAATTAGGGTTCAGACCCAAGTTAGGGTTAGCTGTCAGGAGACATGGCTTCCCAGAATGGAAACAGGGTGTTGCTGAAGCCAAGCATGGTGAAACAGACTGAGAGGGCCAAAGGAATTGTGTGCCTACTGTCTTTTAGTAGAACATGAGGATGGGAGGTTGTTACATTTGCACAAGAATATCAGGTTAAGTCTCAAGTTAGGGTTAGGGTTGGGGAGATGTGGCTTCCCAGGTTGGAAACGGGTCCTTGGTGAAGCTTAACTTCCTGTATCAGACTGAGTGGGCCATCAAGATGTCTTCCATACTTACATTTGGCACACTCTGTGGACCGCAGTATGTTTCAGTCCAAAAAGGAAATAGGGTTGAGACTCAAATTAGGGTTAGGGTTGGGGAGACTTGGCTTCCCAGGATGTAACCAGGGTTTTGGTGAAGCCTAGATTGGTAAAACAGACTGAGTAGGCATTCAGGAGTATAACATACTGCCAGTTAGTACACCATGTGGACAGGGAAATGTTTCAGTCCAAAGACAAAATTAGGGTTAAGACCCAAGTTAGGGTTAGCTGTCAGGAGACATGGCTTCCCGGAATGGAAACAGGGTGTTGCTGAAGCCAAGCATGGTGAAACAGACTGAGAGGGCCAACGGAATTGTGTGCCTACTGTCTTTTAGTACAACATGAGGATGGGGGTTTGTTACATTTCAACAAGAAAATCAGGTTAAGTCTCAAGTTAGGGTTGGGTTGGGGAGATGTGGCTTCCCAGGTTGGAAACGGGTCCTTGGTGAAGCTTAACTTGCTGAATCAGACTGAGTGGGGTAACAAGGTGTCTTCCATACTTACATTTGGTACACTCTGTGGACCGCAGTATGTTTCAGTCGCAAAAGGAAATGAGGCCTGAGACTCAAAGTAGGGTTAGGGTTGGGGAGACTTGGCTTCCCAGGATGTAACCAGGGTTTTGGCGAAGCCTAGATTGGTAAAACAGACTGAGTAGGCCTTCCGGAGTATAACATACTGCCAGTTAGTACACCATGTGGACAGGGAAATGTTTCAGTCCATAGAAAAAATTAGGGTTAATAAAAATTTAGGGTTATCGGTCAGGAGACATGGCTTCCCAGAATGGAAACAGGGTGTTGCTGAAGCCAAGCATGGTGAAACAGACTGAGAGGGCAAACGGAATTGTGTGCCTACTGTCTTTTAGTACAACATGAGGATGGGAGGTTGTTACATTTGCACAAGAAAATCAGGTTAAGTCTCAAGTTAGGGTTAGGGTTGGGGAGATGTGGCTTCCCAGGTTGGAAATGGGTCCTTGGTGAAGCTCAACTTGCTGAATCAGACTGAGTGGGGCATCAAGATGGCTTCCATACTGACATTTGGTGCACTCTGTGGACGGCAGTATGTTTCAGTCCAAAAAGGAAATGAGGGTTGAGACTCAAATTAGGGTTAGGGTTGGGGAGACTTGTCTTCCCAGGATGTAACCAGGGTTTTGGCGAAGTCTAGATTGGTAAAACAGACGGAAGGCCAACCGGAGTATAACATACTGCCAGTTAGTACACAATGTGGACAGGGAAATGTTTCATTCCAAAGAGAAAATTAGGGTTAAGACCCAAGTTAGGGTTAGCAGTCAGGAGACATGGCTTTCCAGAATGGAAACAGGGTGTTGCTGAAGCCAAGCATGGTGAAACAGACTGAGAGGGCAAAAGGAATTGTGTGCCTACTGTCTTTTAGTAGAACATGAGGATGGGGGGTTGTTACATTTGCACAAGAAAATCAGGTTAAGTCTCAAGTTAGGGTTAGGTTTGGGGAGATGTTGCTTCCCAGGTTGGAAACGGGTCCTTGGTGAAGCTTAACTTGCTGAATCAGACTGAGTGGGCCATGAAGATGGCTTCCATACTGACATTTGGTACACTCTGTGGACGGCAGTAAGTTTCAGTCCAAAAACGAAAATTAGGGTTAAGACCCAAGTTAGGGTTATCGGTCAGGAGTCATGGCTTCCCAGAATGGAAACAGGGTGTTGCTGAAGCCAAGCATGGTGAAACAGACTGAGAGGGCCAACGGAATTGTGTGTCGACTGTCTTTTAGTACAACATGAGGATGGGGGTTTGTTACATTTCAACAAGAAAATCAGGTTAAGTCTCAAGGTTGGGTTGGATTGGGGAGATGTGGCTTCCCAGGTTGGAAATGGGTCCTTGGTGAAGCTCAACTTGCTGAATCAGACTGAGTGGGGCATCAAGATGGCTTCCATTCTGACATTTGGTGCACTCTGTGGACGGCAGTATGTTTCAGTCCAAAAAGGAAATGAGGGTTGAGACTCAAATTAGGGTTAGGGTTGGGGAGACTTGTCTTCCCAGGACGTAACCAGGGTTTTGGCGAAGTCTAGATTGGTAAAACAGACGGAGTAGGCCAACCGGAGTATAACATACTGCCAGTTAGTACACAATGTGGAGAGGGAAATGTTTCATTCCAAAGAGAAAATTAGGGTTAAGACCCAAGTTAGGGTTAGCAGTCAGGAGACATGGCTTTCCAGAATGGAAACAGGGTGTTGCTGAAGCCAAGCATGGTGAAACAGACTGAGAGGGCAAAAGGAATTGTGTGCCTACTGTCTTTTAGTAGAACATGAGGATGGGGGGTTGTTACATTTGCACAAGAAAATCAGGTTAAGTCTCAAGTTAGGGTTAGGGTTGGGGAGATGTGGCTTCCCAGGTTGGAAACGGGTCCTTGTTGAAGCCTAGCTTGCTGAATCAGACTGAGTGGGACATCAAGATGTCTTCCATACTTACATTTGGTACACTCTGTGGACGGCAGTATGTTTCAGTCCAAAAAGGAAATGAGGGTTGAGACTCAAATTAGGGTTAGGGCTGGGGAGACTTGGCTTCCCAGGATGTAACCAGGGTTTTGGCGAAGCCTAGATTGGTAAAACAGACTGAGTAGGCCATCCGGAGTATAACATACTGCCAGTTAGTACACCATGTGGACAGGGAAATGTTTCAGTCCAAAGAGAAAATTAGGGTTCAGACCCAAGTTAGGGTTAGCTGTCAGGAGACATGGCTTCCCAGAATGGAAACAGGGTGTTGCTGAAGCCAAGCATGGTGAAACAGACTGAGAGGGCCAAAGGAATTGTGTGCCTACTGTCTTTTAGTAGAACATGAGGATGGGAGGTTGTTACATTTGCACAAGAATATCAGGTTAAGTCTCAAGTTAGGGTTAGGGTTGGGGAGATGTGGCTTCCCAGGTTGGAAACGGGTCCTTGGTGAAGCTTAACTTCCTGTATCAGACTGAGTGGGCCATCAAGATGTCTTCCATACTTACATTTGGCACACTCTGTGGACCGCAGTATGTTTCAGTCCAAAAAGGAAATAGGGTTGAGACTCAAATTAGGGTTAGGGTTGGGGAGACTTGGCTTCCCAGGATGTAACCAGGGTTTTGGTGAAGCCTAGATTGGTAAAACAGACTGAGTAGGCATTCAGGAGTATAACATACTGCCAGTTAGTACACCATGTGGACAGGGAAATGTTTCAGTCCAAAGACAAAATTAGGGTTAAGACCCAAGTTAGGGTTAGCTGTCAGGAGACATGGCTTCCCGGAATGGAAACAGGGTGTTGCTGAAGCCAAGCATGGTGAAACAGACTGAGAGGGCCAACGGAATTGTGTGCCTACTGTCTTTTAGTACAACATGAGGATGGGGGTTTGTTACATTTCAACAAGAAAATCAGGTTAAGTCTCAAGTTAGGGTTGGGTTGGGGAGATGTGGCTTCCCAGGTTGGAAACGGGTCCTTGGTGAAGCTTAACTTGCTGAATCAGACTGAGTGGGGTATCAAGGTGTCTTCCATACTTACATTTGGTACACTCTGTGGACCACAGTATGTTTCAGTCGCAAAAGGAAATGAGGCCTGAGACTCAAAGTAGGGTTAGGGTTGGGGAGACTTGGCCTCCCAGGATGTAACCAGGGTTTTGGCGAAGCCTAGATTGGTAAAACAGACTGAGTAGGCCTTCCGGAGTATAACATACTGCCAGTTAGTACACCATGTGGACAGGGAAATGTTTCAGTCCATAGAAAAAATTAGGGTTAATAAAAATTTAGGGTTATCGGTCAGGAGACATGCCTTCCCAGAATGGAAACAGGGTGTTGCTGAAGCCAAGCATGGTGAAACAGACTGAGATGGCCAAAGGAATTGTGTACCTACTGTCTTTTAGTACAACATGAGGATGGGGGGTTGTTACATTTGCACAAGAAAATCAGGTTAAGTCTCAAGCTTGGTTTGGGTTGGGGAGATGTGGCTTCCCTGGTTGGAATCGGGTCCTTGGTGAAGCCTAACTTGCTGAATCAGACTGAGTGGGGCATCAAGATGTCTTCCATACTGACATTTGGTCCCCTATGTGGACGGCAGTATGTTTCAGTCCAAAAACGAAATGCGGGTTGATACTCAAATTAGGGTTAGGGCTGGGGAGACTTGGCTTCCCAGGATGTAACCAGGGTTTTGGCGAAGCCTAGATTGGTAAAACAGACTGAGTAGGCCATCCGGAGTATAACATACTGCCAGTTAGTACACCATGTGGACAGGGAAATGTTTCAGTCCAAAGAGAAAATTAGGGTTCAGACCCAAGTTAGGGTTATCGGTCAGGAGTCATGGCTTCCCAGAATGGAAACAGGGTGTTGCTGAAGCCAAGCATGGTGAAACAGACTGAGAGGGCCAACGGAATTGTGTGTCGACTGTCTTTTAGTACAACATGAGGATGGGGGTTTGTTACATTTCAACAAGAAAATCAGGTTAAGTCTCAAGGTTGGGTTGGATTGGGGAGATGTGGCTTCCCAGGTTGGAAATGGGTCCTTGGTGAAGCTCAACTTGCTGAATCAGACTGAGTGGGGCATCAAGATGGCTTCCATTCTGACATTTGGTGCACTCTGTGGACGGCAGTATGTTTCAGTCCAAAAAGGAAATGAGTGTTGAGACTCAAATTAGGGTTAGGGTTGGGGAGACTTGTCTTCCCAGGATGTAACCAGGGTTTTGGCGAAGTCTAGATTGGTAAAACAGACGGAGTAGGCCAACCGGAGTATAACATACTGCCAGTTAGTACACAATGTGGAGAGGGAAATGTTTCATTCCAAAGAGAAAATTAGGGTTAAGACCCAAGTTAGGGTTAGCAGTCAGGAGACATGGCTTTCCAGAATGGAAACAGGGTGTTGCTGAAGCCAAGCATGGTGAAACAGACTGAGAGGGCAAAAGGAATTGTGTGCCTACTGTCTTTTAGTAGAACATGAGGATGGGGGGTTGTTACATTTGCACAAGAAAATCAGGTTAAGTCTCAAGTTAGGGTTAGGGTTGGGGAGATGTGGCTTCCCAGGTTGGAAACGGGTCCTTGTTGAAGCCTAGCTTGCTGAATCAGACTGAGTGGGACATCAAGATGTCTTCCATACTTACATTTGGTACACTCTGTGGACGGCAGTATGTTTCAGTCCAAAAAGGAAATGAGGGTTGAGACTCAAATTAGGGTTAGGGCTGGGGAGACTTGGCTTCCCAGGATGTAACCAGGGTTTTGGCGAAGCCTAGATTGGTAAAACAGACTGAGTAGGCCATCCGGAGTATAACATACTGCCAGTTAGTACACCATGTGGACAGGGAAATGTTTCAGTCCAAAGAGAAAATTAGGGTTCAGACCCAAGTTAGGGTTAGCTGTCAGGAGACATGGCTTCCCAGAATGGAAACAGGGTGTTGCTGAAGCCAAGCATGGTGAAACAGACTGAGAGGGCCAAAGGAATTGTGTGCCTACTGTCTTTTAGTAGAACATGAGGATGGGAGGTTGTTACATTTGCACAAGAATATCAGGTTAAGTCTCAAGTTAGGGTTAGGGTTGGGGAGATGTGGCTTCCCAGGTTGGAAACGGGTCCTTGGTGAAGCTTAACTTCCTGTATCAGACTGAGTGGGCCATCAAGATGTCTTCCATACTTACATTTGGCACACTCTGTGGACCGCAGTATGTTTCAGTCCAAAAAGGAAATAGGGTTGAGACTCAAATTAGGGTTAGGGTTGGGGAGACTTGGCTTCCCAGGATGTAACCAGGGTTTTGGTGAAGCCTAGATTGGTAAAACAGACTGAGTAGGCATTCAGGAGTATAACATACTGCCAGTTAGTACACCATGTGGACAGGGAAATGTTTCAGTCCAAAGACAAAATTAGGGTTAAGACCCAAGTTAGGGTTAGCTGTCAGGAGACATGGCTTCCCGGAATGGAAACAGGGTGTTGCTGAAGCCAAGCATGGTGAAACAGACTGAGAGGGCCAACGGAATTGTGTGCCTACTGTCTTTTAGTACAACATGAGGATGGGGGTTTGTTACATTTCAACAAGAAAATCAGGTTAAGTCTCAAGTTAGGGTTGGGTTGGGGAGATGTGGCTTCCCAGGTTGGAAACGGGTCCTTGGTGAAGCTTAACTTGCTGAATCAGACTGAGTGGGGTAACAAGGTGTCTTCCATACTTACATTTGGTACACTCTGTGGACCGCAGTATGTTTCAGTCGCAAAAGGAAATGAGGCCTGAGACTCAAAGTAGGGTTAGGGTTGGGGAGACTTGGCTTCCCAGGATGTAACCAGGGTTTTGGCGAAGCCTAGATTGGTAAAACAGACTGAGTAGGCCTTCCGGAGTATAACATACTGCCAGTTAGTACACCATGTGGACAGGGAAATGTTTCAGTCCATAGAAAAAATTAGGGTTAATAAAAATTTAGGGTTATCGGTCAGGAGACATGGCTTCCCAGAATGGAAACAGGGTGTTGCTGAAGCCAAGCATGGTGAAACAGACTGAGAGGGCAAACGGAATTGTGTGCCTACTGTCTTTTAGTACAACATGAGGATGGGAGGTTGTTACATTTGCACAAGAAAATCAGGTTAAGTCTCAAGTTAGGGTTAGGGTTGGGGAGATGTGGCTTCCCAGGTTGGAAATGGGTCCTTGGTGAAGCTCAACTTGCTGAATCAGACTGAGTGGGGCATCAAGATGGCTTCCATACTGACATTTGGTGCACTCTGTGGACGGCAGTATGTTTCAGTCCAAAAAGGAAATGAGGGTTGAGACTCAAATTAGGGTTAGGGTTGGGGAGACTTGTCTTCCCAGGATGTAACCAGGGTTTTGGCGAAGTCTAGATTGGTAAAACAGACGGAAGGCCAACCGGAGTATAACATACTGCCAGTTAGTACACAATGTGGACAGGGAAATGTTTCATTCCAAAGAGAAAATTAGGGTTAAGACCCAAGTTAGGGTTAGCAGTCAGGAGACATGGCTTTCCAGAATGGAAACAGGGTGTTGCTGAAGCCAAGCATGGTGAAACAGACTGAGAGGGCAAAAGGAATTGTGTGCCTACTGTCTTTTAGTAGAACATGAGGATGGGGGGTTGTTACATTTGCACAAGAAAATCAGGTTAAGTCTCAAGTTAGGGTTAGGTTTGGGGAGATGTTGCTTCCCAGGTTGGAAACGGGTCCTTGGTGAAGCTTAACTTGCTGAATCAGACTGAGTGGGCCATGAAGATGGCTTCCATACTGACATTTGGTACACTCTGTGGACGGCAGTAAGTTTCAGTCCAAAAACGAAAATTAGGGTTAAGACCCAAGTTAGGGTTATCGGTCAGGAGTCATGGCTTCCCAGAATGGAAACAGGGTGTTGCTGAAGCCAAGCATGGTGAAACAGACTGAGAGGGCCAACGGAATTGTGTGTCGACTGTCTTTTAGTACAACATGAGGATGGGGGTTTGTTACATTTCAACAAGAAAATCAGGTTAAGTCTCAAGGTTGGGTTGGATTGGGGAGATGTGGCTTCCCAGGTTGGAAATGGGTCCTTGGTGAAGCTCAACTTGCTGAATCAGACTGAGTGGGGCATCAAGATGGCTTCCATTCTGACATTTGGTGCACTCTGTGGACGGCAGTATGTTTCAGTCCAAAAAGGAAATGAGGGTTGAGACTCAAATTAGGGTTAGGGTTGGGGAGACTTGTCTTCCCAGGACGTAACCAGGGTTTTGGCGAAGTCTAGATTGGTAAAACAGACGGAGTAGGCCAACCGGAGTATAACATACTGCCAGTTAGTACACAATGTGGAGAGGGAAATGTTTCATTCCAAAGAGAAAATTAGGGTTAAGACCCAAGTTAGGGTTAGCAGTCAGGAGACATGGCTTTCCAGAATGGAAACAGGGTGTTGCTGAAGCCAAGCATGGTGAAACAGACTGAGAGGGCAAAAGGAATTGTGTGCCTACTGTCTTTTAGTAGAACATGAGGATGGGGGGTTGTTACATTTGCACAAGAAAATCAGGTTAAGTCTCAAGTTAGGGTTAGGGTTGGGGAGATGTGGCTTCCCAGGTTGGAAACGGGTCCTTGTTGAAGCCTAGCTTGCTGAATCAGACTGAGTGGGACATCAAGATGTCTTCCATACTTACATTTGGTACACTCTGTGGACGGCAGTATGTTTCAGTCCAAAAAGGAAATGAGGGTTGAGACTCAAATTAGGGTTAGGGCTGGGGAGACTTGGCTTCCCAGGATGTAACCAGGGTTTTGGCGAAGCCTAGATTGGTAAAACAGACTGAGTAGGCCATCCGGAGTATAACATACTGCCAGTTAGTACACCATGTGGACAGGGAAATGTTTCAGTCCAAAGAGAAAATTAGGGTTCAGACCCAAGTTAGGGTTAGCTGTCAGGAGACATGGCTTCCCAGAATGGAAACAGGGTGTTGCTGAAGCCAAGCATGGTGAAACAGACTGAGAGGGCCAAAGGAATTGTGTGCCTACTGTCTTTTAGTAGAACATGAGGATGGGAGGTTGTTACATTTGCACAAGAATATCAGGTTAAGTCTCAAGTTAGGGTTAGGGTTGGGGAGATGTGGCTTCCCAGGTTGGAAACGGGTCCTTGGTGAAGCTTAACTTCCTGTATCAGACTGAGTGGGCCATCAAGATGTCTTCCATACTTACATTTGGCACACTCTGTGGACCGCAGTATGTTTCAGTCCAAAAAGGAAATAGGGTTGAGACTCAAATTAGGGTTAGGGTTGGGGAGACTTGGCTTCCCAGGATGTAACCAGGGTTTTGGTGAAGCCTAGATTGGTAAAACAGACTGAGTAGGCATTCAGGAGTATAACATACTGCCAGTTAGTACACCATGTGGACAGGGAAATGTTTCAGTCCAAAGACAAAATTAGGGTTAAGACCCAAGTTAGGGTTAGCTGTCAGGAGACATGGCTTCCCGGAATGGAAACAGGGTGTTGCTGAAGCCAAGCATGGTGAAACAGACTGAGAGGGCCAACGGAATTGTGTGCCTACTGTCTTTTAGTACAACATGAGGATGGGGGTTTGTTACATTTCAACAAGAAAATCAGGTTAAGTCTCAAGTTAGGGTTGGGTTGGGGAGATGTGGCTTCCCAGGTTGGAAACGGGTCCTTGGTGAAGCTTAACTTGCTGAATCAGACTGAGTGGGGTATCAAGGTGTCTTCCATACTTACATTTGGTACACTCTGTGGACCACAGTATGTTTCAGTCGCAAAAGGAAATGAGGCCTGAGACTCAAAGTAGGGTTAGGGTTGGGGAGACTTGGCCTCCCAGGATGTAACCAGGGTTTTGGCGAAGCCTAGATTGGTAAAACAGACTGAGTAGGCCTTCCGGAGTATAACATACTGCCAGTTAGTACACCATGTGGACAGGGAAATGTTTCAGTCCATAGAAAAAATTAGGGTTAATAAAAATTTAGGGTTATCGGTCAGGAGACATGCCTTCCCAGAATGGAAACAGGGTGTTGCTGAAGCCAAGCATGGTGAAACAGACTGAGATGGCCAAAGGAATTGTGTACCTACTGTCTTTTAGTACAACATGAGGATGGGGGGTTGTTACATTTGCACAAGAAAATCAGGTTAAGTCTCAAGCTTGGTTTGGGTTGGGGAGATGTGGCTTCCCTGGTTGGAATCGGGTCCTTGGTGAAGCCTAACTTGCTGAATCAGACTGAGTGGGGCATCAAGATGTCTTCCATACTGACATTTGGTCCCCTATGTGGACGGCAGTATGTTTCAGTCCAAAAACGAAATGCGGGTTGATACTCAAATTAGGGTTAGGGTTGGGGAGACTTGGCTTCCCAGGATGTAACCAGGGTTTTGGCGAAGCCTAGATTGGTAAAACAGACTGAGTAGGCCATCCGGAGTATAACATACTGCCAGTTAGTACACCATGTGGACAGGGAAATGTTTCAGTCCAAAGAGAAAATTAGGGTTCAGACCCAAGTTAGGGTTAGCTGTCAGGAGACATGGCTTCCCAGAATGGAAACAGGGTGTTGCTGAAGCCAAGCATGGTGAAACAGACTGAGAGGGCCAAAGGAATTGTGTGCCTACTGTCTTTTAGTAGAACATGAGGATGGGAGGTTGTTACATTTGCACAAGAATATCAGGTTAAGTCTCAAGTTAGGGTTAGGGTTGGGGAGATGTGGCTTCCCAGGTTGGAAACGGGTCCTTGGTGAAGCTTAACTTCCTGTATCAGACTGAGTGGGCCATCAAGATGTCTTCCATACTTACATTTGGCACACTCTGTGGACCGCAGTATGTTTCAGTCCAAAAAGGAAATAGGGTTGAGACTCAAATTAGGGTTAGGGTTGGGGAGACTTGGCTTCCCAGGATGTAACCAGGGTTTTGGTGAAGCCTAGATTGGTAAAACAGACTGAGTAGGCATTCAGGAGTATAACATACTGCCAGTTAGTACACCATGTGGACAGGGAAATGTTTCAGTCCAAAGACAAAATTAGGGTTAAGACCCAAGTTAGGGTTAGCTGTCAGGAGACATGGCTTCCCGGAATGGAAACAGGGTGTTGCTGAAGCCAAGCATGGTGAAACAGACTGAGAGGGCCAACGGAATTGTGTGCCTACTGTCTTTTAGTACAACATGAGGATGGGGGTTTGTTACATTTCAACAAGAAAATCAGGTTAAGTCTCAAGTTAGGGTTGGGTTGGGGAGATGTGGCTTCCCAGGTTGGAAACGGGTCCTTGGTGAAGCTTAACTTGCTGAATCAGACTGAGTGGGGTAACAAGGTGTCTTCCATACTTACATTTGGTACACTCTGTGGACCGCAGTATGTTTCAGTCGCAAAAGGAAATGAGGCCTGAGACTCAAAGTAGGGTTAGGGTTGGGGAGACTTGGCTTCCCAGGATGTAACCAGGGTTTTGGCGAAGCCTAGATTGGTAAAACAGACTGAGTAGGCCTTCCGGAGTATAACATACTGCCAGTTAGTACACCATGTGGACAGGGAAATGTTT
Source organism: Heloderma suspectum (assembly GCF_057233095.1). Lineage (NCBI taxonomy): Eukaryota > Metazoa > Chordata > Lepidosauria > Squamata > Helodermatidae > Heloderma > Heloderma suspectum. The sequence continues at coordinate 151,689,205 of NC_139461.1, forward strand.
CAGTCCATAGAAAAAATTAGGGTTAATAAAAATTTAGGGTTATCGGTCAGGAGACATGGCTTCCCAGAATGGAAACAGGGTGTTGCTGAAGCCAAGCATGGTGAAACAGACTGAGAGGGCAAACGGAATTGTGTGCCTACTGTCTTTTAGTACAACATGAGGATGGGAGGTTGTTACATTTGCACAAGAAAATCAGGTTAAGTCTCAAGTTAGGGTTAGGGTTGGGGAGATGTGGCTTCCCAGGTTGGAAATGGGTCCTTGGTGAAGCTCAACTTGCTGAATCAGACTGAGTGGGGCATCAAGATGGCTTCCATACTGACATTTGGTGCACTCTGTGGACGGCAGTATGTTTCAGTCCAAAAAGGAAATGAGGGTTGAGACTCAAATTAGGGTTAGGGTTGGGGAGACTTGTCTTCCCAGGATGTAACCAGGGTTTTGGCGAAGTCTAGATTGGTAAAACAGACGGAAGGCCAACCGGAGTATAACATACTGCCAGTTAGTACACAATGTGGACAGGGAAATGTTTCATTCCAAAGAGAAAATTAGGGTTAAGACCCAAGTTAGGGTTAGCAGTCAGGAGACATGGCTTTCCAGAATGGAAACAGGGTGTTGCTGAAGCCAAGCATGGTGAAACAGACTGAGAGGGCAAAAGGAATTGTGTGCCTACTGTCTTTTAGTAGAACATGAGGATGGGGGGTTGTTACATTTGCACAAGAAAATCAGGTTAAGTCTCAAGTTAGGGTTAGGTTTGGGGAGATGTTGCTTCCCAGGTTGGAAACGGGTCCTTGGTGAAGCTTAACTTGCTGAATCAGACTGAGTGGGCCATCAAGATGGCTTCCATACTGACATTTGGTACACTCTGTGGACGGCAGTAAGTTTCAGTCCAAAAACGAAAATTAGGGTTAAGACCCAAGTTAGGGTTATCGGTCAGGAGTCATGGCTTCCCAGAATGGAAACAGGGTGTTGCTGAAGCCAAGCATGGTGAAACAGACTGAGAGGGCCAACGGAATTGTGTGTCGACTGTCTTTTAGTACAACATGAGGATGGGGGTTTGTTACATTTCAACAAGAAAATCAGGTTAAGTCTCAAGGTTGGGTTGGATTGGGGAGATGTGGCTTCCCAGGTTGGAAATGGGTCCTTGGTGAAGCTCAACTTGCTGAATCAGACTGAGTGGGGCATCAAGATGGCTTCCATTCTGACATTTGGTGCACTCTGTGGACGGCAGTATGTTTCAGTCCAAAAAGGAAATGAGTGTTGAGACTCAAATTAGGGTTAGGGTTGGGGAGACTTGTCTTCCCAGGATGTAACCAGGGTTTTGGCGAAGTCTAGATTGGTAAAACAGACGGAGTAGGCCAACCGGAGTATAACATACTGCCAGTTAGTACACAATGTGGAGAGGGAAATGTTTCATTCCAAAGAGAAAATTAGGGTTAAGACCCAAGTTAGGGTTAGCAGTCAGGAGACATGGCTTTCCAGAATGGAAACAGGGTGTTGCTGAAGCCAAGCATGGTGAAACAGACTGAGAGGGCAAAAGGAATTGTGTGCCTACTGTCTTTTAGTAGAACATGAGGATGGGGGGTTGTTACATTTGCACAAGAAAATCAGGTTAAGTCTCAAGTTAGGGTTAGGGTTGGGGAGATGTGGCTTCCCAGGTTGGAAACGGGTCCTTGTTGAAGCCTAGCTTGCTGAATCAGACTGAGTGGGACATCAAGATGTCTTCCATACTTACATTTGGTACACTCTGTGGACGGCAGTATGTTTCAGTCCAAAAAGGAAATGAGGGTTGAGACTCAAATTAGGGTTAGGGCTGGGGAGACTTGGCTTCCCAGGATGTAACCAGGGTTTTGGCGAAGCCTAGATTGGTAAAACAGACTGAGTAGGCCATCCGGAGTATAACATACTGCCAGTTAGTACACCATGTGGACAGGGAAATGTTTCAGTCCAAAGAGAAAATTAGGGTTCAGACCCAAGTTAGGGTTAGCTGTCAGGAGACATGGCTTCCCAGAATGGAAACAGGGTGTTGCTGAAGCCAAGCATGGTGAAACAGACTGAGAGGGCCAAAGGAATTGTGTGCCTACTGTCTTTTAGTAGAACATGAGGATGGGAGGTTGTTACATTTGCACAAGAATATCAGGTTAAGTCTCAAGTTAGGGTTAGGGTTGGGGAGATGTGGCTTCCCAGGTTGGAAACGGGTCCTTGGTGAAGCTTAACTTCCTGTATCAGACTGAGTGGGCCATCAAGATGTCTTCCATACTTACATTTGGCACACTCTGTGGACCGCAGTATGTTTCAGTCCAAAAAGGAAATAGGGTTGAGACTCAAATTAGGGTTAGGGTTGGGGAGACTTGGCTTCCCAGGATGTAACCAGGGTTTTGGTGAAGCCTAGATTGGTAAAACAGACTGAGTAGGCATTCAGGAGTATAACATACTGCCAGTTAGTACACCATGTGGACAGGGAAATGTTTCAGTCCAAAGACAAAATTAGGGTTAAGACCCAAGTTAGGGTTAGCTGTCAGGAGACATGGCTTCCCGGAATGGAAACAGGGTGTTGCTGAAGCCAAGCATGGTGAAACAGACTGAGAGGGCCAACGGAATTGTGTGCCTACTGTCTTTTAGTACAACATGAGGATGGGGGTTTGTTACATTTCAACAAGAAAATCAGGTTAAGTCTCAAGTTAGGGTTGGGTTGGGGAGATGTGGCTTCCCAGGTTGGAAACGGGTCCTTGGTGAAGCTTAACTTGCTGAATCAGACTGAGTGGGGTATCAAGGTGTCTTCCATACTTACATTTGGTACACTCTGTGGACCACAGTATGTTTCAGTCGCAAAAGGAAATGAGGCCTGAGACTCAAAGTAGGGTAAGGGTTGGGGAGACTTGGCTTCCCAGGATGTAACCAGGGTTTTGGCGAAGCCTAGATTGGTAAAACAGACTGAGTAGGCCTTCCGGAGTATAACATACTGCCAGTTAGTACACCATGTGGACAGGGAAATGTTTCAGTCCATAGAAAAAATTAGGGTTAATAAAAATTTAGGGTTATCGGTCAGGAGACATGCCTTCCCAGAATGGAAACAGGGTGTTGCTGAAGCCAAGCATGGTGAAACAGACTGAGATGGCCAAAGGAATTGTGTACCTACTGTCTTTTAGTACAACATGAGGATGGGGGGTTGTTACATTTGCACAAGAAAATCAGGTTAAGTCTCAAGCTTGGTTTGGGTTGGGGAGATGTGGCTTCCCTGGTTGGAATCGGGTCCTTGGTGAAGCCTAACTTGCTGAATCAGACTGAGTGGGGCATCAAGATGTCTTCCATACTGACATTTGGTCCCCTATGTGGACGGCAGTATGATTCAGTCCAAAAACGAAATGCGGGTTGATACTCAAATTAGGGTTAGGGTTGGGGAGACTTGGCTTCCCAGGATGTAACCAGGGTTTTGGCGAAGCCTAGATTGGTAAAACAGACTGAGTAGGCCATCCGGAGTATAACATACTGCCAGTTAGTACACCATGTGGACAGGGAAATGTTTCAGTCCAAAGAGAAAATTAGGGTTAAGACCCAAGTTAGGGTTAGCTGTCAGGAGACATGGCTTCCCAGAATGGAAACAGGGTGTTGCTGAAGCCAAGCATGGTGAAACAGACTAAGAGGGCCAAAGGAATTGTGTGCCTACTGTCTTTTAGTACAATAAGAGGATGTGGGTTGTTACATTTCAACAAGAAAATCAGGTTAAGTCTCAAGTTTGGGTTGGGTTGGGGAGATGTGGCTTCCCTGGTTGGAATCGGGTCCTTGGTGAAGCCCAGCTTGCTGAATCAGACTGAGTGGGACATCAAGATGTCTTCCATACTGACATTTGGTACACTCTGTGGACGGAGGTATGTTTCAGTCGCAAAAGGAAATGAGGCCTGAGACTCAAAGAAGGGTTAGGGTTGGGGAGACTTGGCTTCCCAGGATGTAACCAGGGTTTTGGTGAAGCCTAGATTGGTAAAACAGACTGAGTAGGCATTCAGGAGTATAACATACTGCCAGTTAGTACACCATGTGGACAGGGAAATGTTTCATTCCAAAGAGAAAATTAGGGTTAAGACCCAAGTGAGGGTTATCGGTCAGGAGACATGGCTTCCCAGAATGGAAACAGGGTGTTGCTGAAGCCAAACATGGTGGAACAGACTGAGAGGGCCAAAGGAATTCTGTGCCTACTGTCTTTTAGTAGAACATGAGGATGGGGGGTTGTTACAGTTCAACAAGAAAATCAGGTTAAGTCTCAAGTTAGGGTTAGGGTTGGGGAGATGTGGCTTCCCAGGTTGGAAACGGGTCCTTGGTGAAGCTTAACTTGCTGAATCAGACTGAGTGGGGCATCAAGATGGCTTCCATACTGACATTTGGTCCCCTATGTGGACGGCAGTATGTTTCAGTCCAAAAACGAAAATTAGGGTTAAGACCCAAGTTAGGGTTATCGGTCAGGAGTCATGGCTTCCCAGAATGGAAACAGGGTGTTGCTGAAGCCAAGCATGGTGAAACAGACTGAGAGGGCCAACGGAATTGTGTGTCGACTGTCTTTTAGTACAACATGAGGATGGGGGTTTGTTACATTTCAACAAGAAAATCAGGTTAAGTCTCAAGGTTGGGTTGGATTGGGGAGATGTGGCTTCCCAGGTTGGAAATGGGTCCTTGGTGAAGCTCAACTTGCTGAATCAGACTGAGTGGGGCATCAAGATGGCTTCCATACTGACATTTGGTGCACTCTGTGGACGGCAGTATGTTTCAGTCCAAAAAGGAAATGAGGGTTGAGACTCAAATTAGGGTTAGGGTTGGGGAGACTTGTCTTCCCAGGATGTAACCAGGGTTTTGGCGAAGTCTAGATTGGTAAAACAGACGGAGTAGGCCAACCGGAGTATAACATACTGCCAGTTAGTACACAATGTGGAGAGGGAAATGTTTCATTCCAAAGAGAAAATTAGGGTTAAGACCCAAGTTAGGGTTAGCAGTCAGGAGACATGGCTTTCCAGAATGGAAACAGGGTGTTGCTGAAGCCAAGCATGGTGAAACAGACTGAGAGGGCAAAAGGAATTGTGTGCCTACTGTCTTTTAGTAGAACATGAGGATGGGGGGTTGTTACATTTGCACAAGAAAATCAGGTTAAGTCTCAAGTTAGGGTTAGGGTTGGGGAGACTTGGCTTCCCAGGATGTAACCAGGGTTTTGGTGAAGCCTAGATTGGTAAAACAGACTGAGTAGGCATTCAGGAGTATAACATACTGCCAGTTAGTACACCATGTGGACAGGGAAATGTTTCAGTCCAAAGACAAAATTAGGGTTAAGACCCAAGTTAGGGTTAGCTGTCAGGAGACATGGCTTCCCGGAATGGAAACAGGGTGTTGCTGAAGCCAAGCATGGTGAAACAGACTGAGAGGGCCAACGGAATTGTGTGCCTACTGTCTTTTAGTACAACATGAGGATGGGGGTTTGTTACATTTCAACAAGAAAATCAGGTTAAGTCTCAAGTTAGGGTTGGGTTGGGGAGATGTGGCTTCCCAGGTTGGAAACGGGTCCTTGGTGAAGCTTAACTTGCTGAATCAGACTGAGTGGGGTATCAAGGTGTCTTCCATACTTACATTTGGTACACTCTGTGGACCGCAGTATGTTTCAGTCGCAAAAGGAAATGAGGCCTGAGACTCAAAGTAGGGTTAGGGTTGGGGAGACTTGGCTTCCCAGGATGTAACCAGGGTTTTGGCGAAGCCTAGATTGGTAAAACAGACTGAGTAGGCCTTCCGGAGTATAACATACTGCCAGTTAGTACACCATGTGGACAGGGAAATGTTTCAGTCCATAGAAAAAATTAGGGTTAATAAAAATTTAGGGTTATCGGTCAGGAGACATGGCTTCCCAGAATGGAAACAGGGTGTTGCTGAAGCCAAGCATGGTGAAACAGACTGAGAGGGCAAACGGAATTGTGTGCCTACTGTCTTTTAGTACAACATGAGGATGGGAGGTTGTTACATTTGCACAAGAAAATCAGGTTAAGTCTCAAGTTAGGGTTAGGGTTGGGGAGATGAGGCTTCCCAGGTTGGAAATGGGTCCTTGGTGAAGCTCAACTTGCTGAATCAGACTGAGTGGGGCATCAAGATGGCTTCCATACTGACATTTGGTGCACTCTGTGGACGGCAGTATGTTTCAGTCCAAAAAGGAAATGAGGGTTGAGACTCAAATTAGGGTTAGGGTTGGGGAGACTTGTCTTCCCAGGATGTAACCAGGGTTTTGGCGAAGTCTAGATTGGTAAAACAGACGGAAGGCCAACCGGAGTATAACATACTGCCAGTTAGTACACAATGTGGACAGGGAAATGTTTCATTCCAAAGAGAAAATTAGGGTTAAGACCCAAGTTAGGGTTAGCAGTCAGGAGACATGGCTTTCCAGAATGGAAACAGGGTGTTGCTGAAGCCAAGCATGGTGAAACAGACTGAGAGGGCAAAAGGAATTGTGTGCCTACTGTCTTTTAGTAGAACATGAGGATGGGGGGTTGTTACATTTGCACAAGAAAATCAGGTTAAGTCTCAAGTTAGGGTTAGGTTTGGGGAGATGTTGCTTCCCAGGTTGGAAACGGGTCCTTGGTGAAGCTTAACTTGCTGAATCAGACTGAGTGGGCCATCAAGATGGCTTCCATACTGACATTTGGTACACTCTGTGGACGGCAGTAAGTTTCAGTCCAAAAACGAAAATTAGGGTTAAGACCCAAGTTAGGGTTATCGGTCAGGAGTCATGGCTTCCCAGAATGGAAACAGGGTGTTGCTGAAGCCAAGCATGGTGAAACAGACTGAGAGGGCCAACGGAATTGTGTGTCGACTGTCTTTTAGTACAACATGAGGATGGGGGTTTGTTACATTTCAACAAGAAAATCAGGTTAAGTCTCAAGGTTGGGTTGGATTGGGGAGATGTGGCTTCCCAGGTTGGAAATGGGTCCTTGGTGAAGCTCAACTTGCTGAATCAGACTAAGTGGGGCATCAAGATGGCTTCCATTCTGACATTTGGTGCACTCTGTGGACGGCAGTATGTTTCAGTCCAAAAAGGAAATGAGGGTTGAGACTCAAATTAGGGTTAGGGTTGGGGAGACTTGTCTTCCCAGGATGTAACCAGGGTTTTGGCGAAGTCTAGATTGGTAAAACAGACGGAAGGCCAACCGGAGTATAACATACTGCCAGTTAGTACACCATGTGGACAGGGAAATGTTTCAGTCCAAAGAGAAAATTAGGGTTCAGACCCAAGTTAGGGTTAGCTGTCAGGAGACATGGCTTCCCAGAATGGAAACAGGGTGTTGCTGAAGCCAAGCATGGTGAAACAGACTGAGAGGGCCAAAGGAATTGTGTGCCTACTGTCTTTTAGTAGAACATGAGGATGGGAGGTTGTTACATTTGCACAAGAATATCAGGTTAAGTCTCAAGTTAGGGTTAGGGTTGGGGAGATGTGGCTTCCCAGGTTGGAAACGGGTCCTTGGTGAAGCTTAACTTCCTGTATCAGACTGAGTGGGCCATCAAGATGTCTTCCATACTTACATTTGGCACACTCTGTGGACCGCAGTATGTTTCAGTCCAAAAAGGAAATAGGGTTGAGACTCAAATTAGGGTTAGGGTTGGGGAGACTTGGCTTCCCAGGATGTAACCAGGGTTTTGGTGAAGCCTAGATTGGTAAAACAGACTGAGTAGGCATTCAGGAGTATAACATACTGCCAGTTAGTACACCATGTGGACAGGGAAATGTTTCAGTCCAAAGACAAAATTAGGGTTAAGACCCAAGTTAGGGTTAGCTGTCAGGAGACATGGCTTCCCGGAATGGAAACAGGGTGTTGCTGAAGCCAAGCATGGTGAAACAGACTGAGAGGGCCAACGGAATTGTGTGCCTACTGTCTTTTAGTACAACATGAGGATGGGGGTTTGTTACATTTCAACAAGAAAATCAGGTTAAGTCTCAAGTTAGGGTTGGGTTGGGGAGATGTGGCTTCCCAGGTTGGAAACGGGTCCTTGGTGAAGCTTAACTTGCTGAATCAGACTGAGTGGGGTATCAAGGTGTCTTCCATACTTACATTTGGTACACTCTGTGGACCACAGTATGTTTCAGTCGCAAAAGGAAATGAGGCCTGAGACTCAAAGTAGGGTTAGGGTTGGGGAGACTTGGCTTCCCAGGATGTAACCAGGGTTTTGGCGAAGCCTAGATTGGTAAAACAGACTGAGTAGGCCTTCCGGAGTATAACATACTGCCAGTTAGTACACCATGTGGACAGGGAAATGTTTCAGTCCATAGAAAAAATTAGGGTTAATAAAAATTTAGGGTTATCGGTCAGGAGACATGCCTTCCCAGAATGGAAACAGGGTGTTGCTGAAGCCAAGCATGGTGAAACAGACTGAGAGGGCAAACGGAGTTGTGTGCCTACTGTCTTTTAGTACAACATGAGGATGGGGGGTTGTTACATTTGCACAAGAAAATCAGGTTAAGTCTCAAGTTAGGGTTAGGGTTGGGGAGATGTGGCTTCCCAGGTTGGAAATGGGTCCTTGGTGAAGCTCAACTTGCTGAATCAGACTGAGTGGGGCATCAAGATGGCTTCCATACTGACATTTGGTGCACTCTGTGGACGGCAGTATGTTTCAGTCCAAAAAGGAAATGAGGGTTGAGACTCAAATTAGGGTTAGGGTTGGGGAGACTTGGCTTCCCAGGATGTAACCAGGGTTTTGGCGAAGTCTAGATTGGTAAAACAGACGGAAGGCCAACCGGAGTATAACATACTGCCAGTTAGTACACAATGTGGACAGGGAAATGTTTCATTCCAAAGAGAAAATTAGGGTTAAGACCCAAGTTAGGGTTAGCAGTCAGGAGACATGGCTTTCCAGAATGGAAACAGGGTGTTGCTGAAGCCAAGCAAAGTGAAACAGACTGAGAGGGCAAAAGGAATTGTGTGCCTACTGTCTTTTAGTAGAACATGAGGATGGGGGGTTGTTACATTTGCACAAGAAAATCAGGTTAAGTCTCAAGTTAGGGTTAGGTTTGGGGAGATGTGGCTTCCCAGGTTGGAAACGGGTCCTTGGTGAAGCTTAACTTGCTGAATCAGACTGAGTGGGCCATCAAGATGGCTTCCATACTGACATTTGGTACACTCTGTGGACGGCAGTAAGTTTCAGTCCAAAAACGAAAATTAGGGTTAAGACCCAAGTTAGGGTTATCGGTCAGGAGTCATGGCTTCCCAGAATGGAAACAGGGTGTTGCTGAAGCCAAGCATGGTGAAACAGACTGAGAGGGCCAACGGAATTGTGTGCCGACTGTCTCTTAGTACAACATGAGGATGGGGGTTTGTTACATTTCAACAAGAAAATCAGGTTAAGTCTCAAGGTTGGGTTGGGTTGGGGAGATGTGGCTTCCCTGGTTGGAATCGGGTCCTTGGTGAAGCCCAGCTTGCTGAATCAGACTGAGTGGGACATCAAGATGTCTTCCATACTGACATTTGGTACACTCTGTGGACGGAGGTCTGTTTCAGTCCCAAAACGAAATGAGGCCTGAGACTCAAATTAGGGTTAGGGTTGGGGAGACTTGGCTTCCCAGGATATAACCAGGGTTTTGTCGAAGCCTAGATTGGTAAAACAGACTGAGTAGGCCATCCGGAGTATAACATACTGCCAGTTAGTACACCATGTGGACAGGGAAATGTTTCATTCCAAAGAGAAAATTAGGGTTAAGACCCAAGTTAGGGTTAGCTGTCAGGAGACATGGCTTCCCAGAATGGAAACAGGGTGTTGCTGAAGCCAAGCATGGTGAAACAGACTGAGAGGGCCAAAGGAATTGTGTGCCTACTGTCTTTTAGTACAACATGAGGATGGGGGGTTGTTACAGTTCAACAAGAAAATCAGGTTAAGTCTCAAGTTCGGGTTAGGGTTGGGGAGATGTGGCTTCCCAGGTTGGAAACGGGTCCTTGGTGAAGCTTAACTTGCTGAATCAGACTGAGTGGGGCATCAAGATGGCTTCCATACTGACATTTGGTACACTCTGTGGACGGCAGTATGTTTCAGTCCAAAAACGAAAATTAGGGTTAAGACCCAAGTTAGGGTTATCGGTCAGGAGTCATGGCTTCCCAGAATGGAAACAGGGTGTTGCTGAAGCCAAGCATGGTGAAACAGACTGAGAGGGCCAACGGAATTGTGTGTCGACTGTCTTTTAGTACAACATGAGGATGGGGGTTTGTTACATTTCAACAAGAAAATCAGGTTAAGTCTCAAGGTTGGGTTGGATTGGGGAGATGTGGCTTCCCAGGTTGGAAATGGGTCCTTGGTGAAGCTCAACTTGCTGAATCAGACTGAGTGGGGCATCAAGATGGCTTCCATACTGACATTTGGTGCACTCTGTGGACGGCAGTATGTTTCAGTCCAAAAAGGAAATGAGGGTTGAGACTCAAATTAGGGTTAGGGTTGGGGAGACTTGTCTTCCCAGGATGTAACCAGGGTTTTGGCGAAGTCTAGATTGGTAAAACAGACGGAGTAGGCCAACCGGAGTATAACATACTGCCAGTTAGTACACAATGTGGAGAGGGAAATGTTTCATTCCAAAGAGAAAATTAGGGTTAAGACCCAAGTTAGGGTTAGCAGTCAGGAGACATGGCTTTCCAGAATGGAAACAGGGTGTTGCTGAAGCCAAGCATGGTGAAACAGACTGAGAGGGCAAAAGGAATTGTGTGCCTACTGTCTTTTAGTAGAACATGAGGATGGGGGGTTGTTACATTTGCACAAGAAAATCAGGTTAAGTCTCAAGTTAGGGTTAGGGTTGGGGAGACTTGGCTTCCCAGGATGTAACCAGGGTTTTGGTGAAGCCTAGATTGGTAAAACAGACTGAGTAGGCATTCAGGAGTATAACATACTGCCAGTTAGTACACCATGTGGACAGGGAAATGTTTCAGTCCAAAGACAAAATTAGGGTTAAGACCCAAGTTAGGGTTAGCTGTCAGGAGACATGGCTTCCCGGAATGGAAACAGGGTGTTGCTGAAGCCAAGCATGGTGAAACAGACTGAGAGGGCCAACGGAATTGTGTGCCTACTGTCTTTTAGTACAACATGAGGATGGGGGTTTGTTACATTTCAACAAGAAAATCAGGTTAAGTCTCAAGTTAGGGTTGGGTTGGGGAGATGTGGCTTCCCAGGTTGGAAACGGGTCCTTGGTGAAGCTTAACTTGCTGAATCAGACTGAGTGGGGTATCAAGGTGTCTTCCATACTTACATTTGGTACACTCTGTGGACCGCAGTATGTTTCAGTCGCAAAAGGAAATGAGGCCTGAGACTCAAAGTAGGGTTAGGGTTGGGGAGACTTGGCTTCCCAGGATGTAACCAGGGTTTTGGCGAAGCCTAGATTGGTAAAACAGACTGAGTAGGCCTTCCGGAGTATAACATACTGCCAGTTAGTACACCATGTGGACAGGGAAATGTTTCAGTCCATAGAAAAAATTAGGGTTAATAAAAATTTAGGGTTATCGGTCAGGAGACATGGCTTCCCAGAATGGAAACAGGGTGTTGCTGAAGCCAAGCATGGTGAAACAGACTGAGAGGGCAAACGGAATTGTGTGCCTACTGTCTTTTAGTACAACATGAGGATGGGAGGTTGTTACATTTGCACAAGAAAATCAGGTTAAGTCTCAAGTTAGGGTTAGGGTTGGGGAGATGTGGCTTCCCAGGTTGGAAATGGGTCCTTGGTGAAGCTCAACTTGCTGAATCAGACTGAGTGGGGCATCAAGATGGCTTCCATACTGACATTTGGTGCACTCTGTGGACGGCAGTATGTTTCAGTCCAAAAAGGAAATGAGGGTTGAGACTCAAATTAGGGTTAGGGTTGGGGAGACTTGTCTTCCCAGGATGTAACCAGGGTTTTGGCGAAGTCTAGATTGGTAAAACAGACGGAAGGCCAACCGGAGTATAACATACTGCCAGTTAGTACACAATGTGGACAGGGAAATGTTTCATTCCAAAGAGAAAATTAGGGTTAAGACCCAAGTTAGGGTTAGCAGTCAGGAGACATGGCTTTCCAGAATGGAAACAGGGTGTTGCTGAAGCCAAGCATGGTGAAACAGACTGAGAGGGCAAAAGGAATTGTGTGCCTACTGTCTTTTAGTAGAACATGAGGATGGGGGGTTGTTACATTTGCACAAGAAAATCAGGTTAAGTCTCAAGTTAGGGTTAGGTTTGGGGAGATGTTGCTTCCCAGGTTGGAAACGGGTCCTTGGTGAAGCTTAACTTGCTGAATCAGACTGAGTGGGCCATCAAGATGGCTTCCATACTGACATTTGATACACTCTGTGGACGGCAGTAAGTTTCAGTCCAAAAACGAAAATTAGGGTTAAGACCCAAGTTAGGGTTATCGGTCAGGAGTCATGGCTTCCCAGAATGGAAACAGGGTGTTGCTGAAGCCAAGCATGGTGAAACAGACTGAGAGGGCCAACGGAATTGTGTGTCGACTGTCTTTTAGTACAACATGAGGATGGGGGTTTGTTACATTTCAACAAGAAAATCAGGTTAAGTCTCAAGGTTGGGTTGGATTGGGGAGATGTGGCTTCCCAGGTTGGAAATGGGTCCTTGGTGAAGCTCAACTTGCTGAATCAGACTGAGTGGGGCATCAAGATGGCTTCCATTCTGACATTTGGTGCACTCTGTGGACGGCAGTATGTTTCAGTCCAAAAAGGAAATGAGGGTTGAGACTCAAATTAGGGTTAGGGTTGGGGAGACTTGTCTTCCCAGGATGTCACCAGGGTTTTGGCGAAGTCTAGATTGGTAAAACAGACGGAGTAGGCCAACCGGAGTATAACATACTGCCAGTTAGTACACAATGTGGAGAGGGAAATGTTTCATTCCAAAGAGAAAATTAGGGTTAAGACCCAAGTTAGGGTTAGCAGTCAGGAGACATGGCTTTCCAGAATGGAAACAGGGTGTTGCTGAAGCCAAGCATGGTGAAACAGACTGAGAGGGCAAAAGGAATTGTGTGCCTACTGTCTTTTAGTAGAACATGAGGATGGGGGGTTGTTACATTTGCACAAGAAAATCAGGTTAAGTCTCAAGTTAGGGTTAGGGTTGGGGAGATGTGGCTTCCCAGGTTGGAAACGGGTCCTTGTTGAAGCCTAGCTTGCTGAATCAGACTGAGTGGGACATCAAGATGTCTTCCATACTTACATTTGGTACACTCTGTGGACGGCAGTATGTTTCAGTCCAAAAAGGAAATGAGGGTTGAGACTCAAATTAGGGTTAGGGCTGGGGAGACTTGGCTTCCCAGGATGTAACCAGGGTTTTGGCGAAGCCTAGATTGGTAAAACAGACTGAGTAGGCCATCCGGAGTATAACATACTGCCAGTTAGTACACCATGTGGACAGGGAAATGTTTCAGTCCAAAGAGAAAATTAGGGTTCAGACCCAAGTTAGGGTTAGCTGTCAGGAGACATGGCTTCCCAGAATGGAAACAGGGTGTTGCTGAAGCCAAGCATGGTGAAACAGACTGAGAGGGCCAAAGGAATTGTGTGCCTACTGTCTTTTAGTAGAACATGAGGATGGGAGGTTGTTACATTTGCACAAGAATATCAGGTTAAGTCTCAAGTTAGGGTTAGGGTTGGGGAGATGTGGCTTCCCAGGTTGGAAACGGGTCCTTGGTGAAGCTTAACTTCCTGTATCAGACTGAGTGGGCCATCAAGATGTCTTCCATACTTACATTTGGCACACTCTGTGGACCGCAGTATGTTTCAGTCCAAAAAGGAAATAGGGTTGAGACTCAAATTAGGGTTAGGGTTGGGGAGACTTGGCTTCCCAGGATGTAACCAGGGTTTTGGTGAAGCCTAGATTGGTAAAACAGACTGAGTAGGCATTCAGGAGTATAACATACTGCCAGTTAGTACACCATGTGGACATGGAAATGTTTCAGTCCAAAGACAAAATTAGGGTTAAGACCCAAGTTAGGGTTAGCTGTCAGGAGACATGGCTTCCCGGAATGGAAACAGGGTGTTGCTGAAGCCAAGCATGGTGAAACAGACTGAGAGGGCCAACGGAATTGTGTGCCTACTGTCTTTTAGTACAACATGAGGATGGGGGTTTGTTACATTTCAACAAGAAAATCAGGTTAAGTCTCAAGTTAGGGTTGGGTTGGGGAGATGTGGCTTCCCAGGTTGGAAACGGGTCCTTGGTGAAGCTTAACTTGCTGAATCAGACTGAGTGGGGTATCAAGGTGTCTTCCATACTTACATTTGGTACACTCTGTGGACCACAGTATGTTTCAGTCGCAAAAGGAAATGAGGCCTGAGACTCAAAGTAGGGTTAGGGTTGGGGAGACTTGGCTTCCCAGGATGTAACCAGGGTTTTGGCGAAGCCTAGATTGGTAAAACAGACTGAGTAGGCCTTCCGGAGTATAACATACTGCCAGTTAGTACACCATGTGGACAGGGAAATGTTTCAGTCCATAGAAAAAATTAGGGTTAATAAAAATTTAGGGTTATCGGTCAGGAGACATGCCTTCCCAGAATGGAAACAGGGTGTTGCTGAAGCCAAGCATGGTGAAACAGACTGAGAGGGCAAACGGAATTGTGTGCCTACTGTCTTTTAGTACAACATGAGGATGGGGGGTTGTTACATTTGCACAAGAAAATCAGGTTAAGTCTCAAGTTAGGGTTAGGGTTGGGGAGATGTGGCTTCCCAGGTTGGAAATGGGTCCTTGGTGAAGCTCAACTTGCTGAATCAGACTGAGTGGGGCATCAAGATGGCTTCCATACTGACATTTGGTGCACTCTGTGGACGGCAGTATGTTTCAGTCCAAAAAGGAAATGAGGGTTGAGACTCAAATTAGGGTTAGGGTTGGGGAGACTTGGCTTCCCAGGATGTAACCAGGGTTTTGGCGAAGTCTAGATTGGTAAAACAGACGGAAGGCCAACCGGAGTATAACATACTGCCAGTTAGTACACAATGTGGACAGGGAAATGTTTCATTCCAAAGAGAAAATTAGGGTTAAGACCCAAGTTAGGGTTAGCAGTCAGGAGACATGGCTTTCCAGAATGGAAACAGGGTGTTGCTGAAGCCAAGCAAAGTGAAACAGACTGAGAGGGCAAAAGGAATTGTGTGCCTACTGTCTTTTAGTAGAACATGAGGATGGGGGGTTGTTACATTTGCACAAGAAAATCAGGTTAAGTCTCAAGTTAGGGTTAGGTTTGGGGAGATGTGGCTTCCCAGGTTGGAAACGGGTCCTTGGTGAAGCTTAACTTGCTGAATCAGACTGAGTGGGCCATCAAGATGGCTTCCATACTGACATTTGGTACACTCTGTGGACGGCAGTAAGTTTCAGTCCAAAAACGAAAATTAGGGTTAAGACCCAAGTTAGGGTTATCGGTCAGGAGTCATGGCTTCCCAGAATGGAAACAGGGTGTTGCTGAAGCCAAGCATGGTGAAACAGACTGAGAGGGCCAACGGAATTGTGTGCCGACTGTCTCTTAGTACAACATGAGGATGGGGGTTTGTTACATTTCAACAAGAAAATCAGGTTAAGTCTCAAGGTTGGGTTGGGTTGGGGAGATGTGGCTTCCCTGGTTGGAATCGGGTCCTTGGTGAAGCCCAGCTTGCTGAATCAGACTGAGTGGGACATCAAGATGTCTTCCATACTGATATTTGGTACACTCTGTGGACGGAGGTCTGTTTCAGTCCCAAAAGGAAATGAGGCCTGAGACTCAAATTAGGGTTAGGGTTGGGGAGACTTGGCTTCCCAGGATATAACCAGGGTTTTGTCGAAGCCTAGATTGGTAAAACAGACTGAGTAGGCCATCCGGAGTATAACATACTGCCAGTTAGTACACCATGTGGACAGGGAAATGTTTCATTCCAAAGAGAAAATTAGGGTTAAGACCCAAGTTAGGGTTAGCTGTCAGGAGACATGGCTTCCCAGAATGGAAACAGGGTGTTGCTGAAGCCAAGCATGGTGAAACAGACTGAGAGGGCCAAAGGAATTGTGTGCCTACTGTCTTTTAGTACAACATGAGGATGGGGGGTTGTTACAGTTCAACAAGAAAATCAGGTTAAGTCTCAAGTTCGGGTTAGGGTTGGGGAGATGTGGCTTCCCAGGTTGGAAACGGGTCCTTGGTGAAGCTTAACTTGCTGAATCAGACTGAGTGGGGCATCAAGATGGCTTCCATACTGACATTTGGTACACTCTGTGGACGGCAGTATGTTTCAGTCCAAAAACGAAAATTAGGGTTAAGACCCAAGTTAGGGTTATCGGCCAGGAGTCATGGCTTCCCAGAATGGAAACAGGGTGTTGCTGAAGCCAAGCATGGTGAAACAGACTGAGAGGGCCAACGGAATTGTGTGTCGACTGTCTTTTAGTACAACATGAGGATGGGGGTTTGTTACATTTCAACAAGAAAATCAGGTTAAGTCTCAAGGTTGGGTTGGATTGGGGAGATGTGGCTTCCCAGGTTGGAAATGGGTCCTTGGTGAAGCTCAACTTGCTGAATCAGACTGAGTGGGGCATCAAGATGGCTTCCATTCTGACATTTGGTGCACTCTGTGGACGGCAGTATGTTTCAGTCCAAAAAGGAAATGAGGGTTGAGACTCAAATTAGGGTTAGGGTTGGGGAGACTTGTCTTCCCAGGATGTAACCAGGGTTTTGGCGAAGTCTAGATTGGTAAAACAGACGGAGTAGGCCAACCGGAGTATAACATACTGCCAGTTAGTACACAATGTGGAGAGGGAAATGTTTCAGTCCAAAGAGAAAATTAGGGTTAAGACCCAAGTTAGGGTTAGCAGTCAGGAGACATGGCTTTCCAGAATGGAAACAGGGTGTTGCTGAAGCCAAGCATGGTGAAACAGACTGAGAGGGCAAAAGGAATTGTGTGCCTACTGTCTTTTAGTAGAACATGAGGATGGGGGGTTGTTACATTTGCACAAGAAAATCAGGTTAAGTCTCAAGTTAGGGTTAGGGTTGGGGAGATGTGGCTTCCCAGGTTGGAAACGGGTCCTTGTTGAAGCCTAGCTTGCTGAATCAGACTGAGTGGGACATCAAGATGTCTTCCATACTTACATTTGGTACACTCTGTGGACGGCAGTATGTTTCAGTCCAAAAAGGAAATGAGGGTTGAGACTCAAATTAGGGTTAGGGCTGGGGAGACTTGGCTTCCCAGGATGTAACCAGGGTTTTGGCGAAGCCTAGATTGGTAAAACAGACTGAGTATGCCATCCGGAGTATAACATACTGCCAGTTAGTACACCATGTGGACAGGGAAATGTTTCAGTCCAAAGAGAAAATTAGGGTTCAGACCCAAGTTAGGGTTAGCTGTCAGGAGACATGGCTTCCCAGAATGGAAACAGGGTGTTGCTGAAGCCAAGCATGGTGAAACAGACTGAGAGGGCCAAAGGAATTGTGTGCCTACTGTCTTTTAGTAGAACATGAGGATGGGATGTTGTTACATTTGCACAAGAATATCAGGTTAAGTCTCAAGTTAGGGTTAGGGTTGGGGAGATGTGGCTTCCCAGGTTGGAAACGGGTCCTTGGTGAAGCTTAACTTCCTGTATCAGACTGAGTGGGCCATCAAGATGTCTTCCATACTTACATTTGGCACACTCTGTGGACCGCAGTATGTTTCAGTCCAAAAAGGAAATAGGGTTGAGACTCAAATTAGGGTTAGGGTTGGGGAGACTTGGCTTCCCAGGATGTAACCAGGGTTTTGGTGAAGCCTAGATTGGTAAAACAGACTGAGTAGGCATTCAGGAGTATAACATACTGCCAGTTAGTACACCATGTGGACAGGGAAATGTTTCAGTCCAAAGACAAAATTAGGGTTAAGACCCAAGTTAGGGTTAGCTGTCAGGAGACATGGCTTCCCGGAATGGAAACAGGGTGTTGCTGAAGCCAAGCATGGTGAAACAGACTGAGAGGGCCAACGGAATTGTGTGCCTACTGTCTTTTAGTACAACATGAGGATGGGGGTTTGTTACATTTCAACAAGAAAATCAGGTTAAGTCTCAAGTTAGGGTTGGGTTGGGGAGATGTGGCTTCCCAGGTTGGAAACGGGTCCTTGGTGAAGCTTAACTTGCTGAATCAGACTGAGTGGGGTATCAAGGTGTCTTCCATACTTACATTTGGTACACTCTGTGGACCGCAGTATGTTTCAGTCGCAAAAGGAAATGAGGCCTGAGACTCAAAGTAGGGTTAGGGTTGGGGAGACTTGGCTTCCCAGGATGTAACCAGGGTTTTGGCGAAGCCTAGATTGGTAAAACAGACTGAGTAGGCCTTCCGGAGTATAACATACTGCCAGTTAGTACACCATGTGGACAGGGAAATGTTTCAGTCCATAGAAAAAATTAGGGTTAATAAAAATTTAGGGTTATCGGTCAGGAGACATGGCTTCCCAGAATGGAAACAGGGTGTTGCTGAAGCCAAGCATGGTGAAACAGACTGAGAGGGCAAACGGAATTGTGTGCCTACTGTCTTTTAGTACAACATGAGGATGGGAGGTTGTTACATTTGCACAAGAAAATCAGGTTAAGTCTCAAGTTAGGGTTAGGGTTGGGGAGATGTGGCTTCCCAGGTTGGAAATGGGTCCTTGGTGAAGCTCAACTTGCTGAATCAGACTGAGTGGGGCATCAAGATGGCTTCCATACTGACATTTGGTGCACTCTGTGGACGGCAGTATGTTTCAGTCCAAAAAGGAAATGAGGGTTGAGACTCAAATTAGGGTTAGGGTTGGGGAGACTTGTCTTCCCAGGATGTAACCAGGGTTTTGGCGAAGTCTAGATTGGTAAAACAGACGGAAGGCCAACCGGAGTATAACATACTGCCAGTTAGTACACAATGTGGACAGGGAAATGTTTCATTCCAAAGAGAAAATTAGGGTTAAGACCCAAGTTAGGGTTAGCAGTCAGGAGACATGGCTTTCCAGAATGGAAACAGGGTGTTGCTGAAGCCAAGCATGGTGAAACAGACTGAGAGGGCAAAAGGAATTGTGTGCCTACTGTCTTTTAGTAGAACATGAGGATGGGGGGTTGTTACATTTGCACAAGAAAATCAGGTTAAGTCTCAAGTTAGGGTTAGGTTTGGGGAGATGTTGCTTCCCAGGTTGGAAACGGGTCCTTGGTGAAGCTTAACTTGCTGAATCAGACTGAGTGGGCCATCAAGATGGCTTCCATACTGACATTTGGTACACTCTGTGGACGGCAGTAAGTTTCAGTCCAAAAACGAAAATTAGGGTTAAGACCCAAGTTAGGGTTATCGGTCAGGAGTCATGGCTTCCCAGAATGGAAACAGGGTGTTGCTGAAGCCAAGCATGGTGAAACAGACTGAGAGGGCCAACGGAATTGTGTGTCGACTGTCTTTTAGTACAACATGAGGATGGGGGTTTGTTACATTTCAACAAGAAAATCAGGTTAAGTCTCAAGGTTGGGTTGGATTGGGGAGATGTGGCTTCCCAGGTTGGAAATGGGTCCTTGGTGAAGCTCAACTTGCTGAATCAGACTGAGTGGGGCATCAAGATGGCTTCCATTCTGACATTTGGTGCACTCTGTGGACGGCAGTATGTTTCAGTCCAAAAAGGAAATGAGGGTTGAGACTCAAATTAGGGTTAGGGTTGGGGAGACTTGTCTTCCCAGGATGTAACCAGGGTTTTGGCGAAGTCTAGATTGGTAAAACAGACGGAGTAGGCCAACCGGAGTATAACATACTGCCAGTTAGTACACAATGTGGAGAGGGAAATGTTTCATTCCAAAGAGAAAATTAGGGTTAAGACCCAAGTTAGGGTTAGCAGTCAGGAGACATGGCTTTCCAGAATGGAAACAGGGTGTTGCTGAAGCCAAGCATGGTGAAACAGACTGAGAGGGCAAAAGGAATTGTGTGCCTACTGTCTTTTAGTAGAACATGAGGATGGGGGGTTGTTACATTTGCACAAGAAAATCAGGTTAAGTCTCAAGTTAGGGTTAGGGTTGGGGAGATGTGGCTTCCCAGGTTGGAAACGGGTCCTTGTTGAAGCCTAGCTTGCTGAATCAGACTGAGTGGGACATCAAGATGTCTTCCATACTTACATTTGGTACACTCTGTGGACCGCAGTATGTTTCAGTCCAAAAAGGAAATGAGGGTTGAGACTCAAATTAGGGTTAGGGCTGGGGAGACTTGGCTTCCCAGGATGTAACCAGGGTTTTGGCGAAGCCTAGATTGGTAAAACAGACTGAGTAGGCCATCCGGAGTATAACATACTGCCAGTTAGTACACCATGTGGACAGGGAAATGTTTCAGTCCAAAGAGAAAATTAGGGTTCAGACCCAAGTTAGGGTTAGCTGTCAGGAGACATGGCTTCCCAGAATGGAAACAGGGTGTTGCTGAAGCCAAGCATGGTGAAACAGACTGAGAGGGCCAAAGGAATTGTGTGCCTACTGTCTTTTAGTAGAACATGAGGATGGGAGGTTGTTACATTTGCACAAGAATATCAGGTTAAGTCTCAAGTTAGGGTTAGGGTTGGGGAGATGTGGCTTCCCAGGTTGGAAACGGGTCCTTGGTGAAGCTTAACTTCCTGTATCAGACTGAGTGGGCCATCAAGATGTCTTCCATACTTACATTTGGCACACTCTGTGGACCGCAGTATGTTTCAGTCCAAAAAGGAAATAGGGTTGAGACTCAAATTAGGGTTAGGGTTGGGGAGACTTGGCTTCCCAGGATGTAACCAGGGTTTTGGTGAAGCCTAGATTGGTAAAACAGACTGAGTAGGCATTCAGGAGTATAACATACTGCCAGTTAGTACACCATGTGGACAGGGAAATGTTTCAGTCCAAAGACAAAATTAGGGTTAAGACCCAAGTTAGGGTTAGCTGTCAGGAGACATGGCTTCCCGGAATGGAAACAGGGTGTTGCTGAAGCCAAGCATGGTGAAACAGACTGAGAGGGCCAACGGAATTGTGTGCCTACTGTCTTTTAGTACAACATGAGGATGGGGGTTTGTTACATTTCAACAAGAAAATCAGGTTAAGTCTCAAGTTAGGGTTGGGTTGGGGAGATGTGGCTTCCCAGGTTGGAAACGGGTCCTTGGTGAAGCTTAACTTGCTGAATCAGACTGAGTGGGGTATCAAGGTGTCTTCCATACTTACATTTGGTACACTCTGTGGACCACAGTATGTTTCAGTCGCAAAAGGAAATGAGGCCTGAGACTCAAAGTAGGGTTAGGGTTGGGGAGACTTGGCTTCCCAGGATGTAACCAGGGTTTTGGCGAAGCCTAGATTGGTAAAACAGACTGAGTAGGCCTTCCGGAGTATAACATACTGCCAGTTAGTACACCATGTGGACAGGGAAATGTTTCAGTCCATAGAAAAAATTAGGGTTAATAAAAATTTAGGGTTATCGGTCAGGAGACATGGCTTCCCAGAATGGAAACAGGGTCTTGCTGAAGCCAAGCATGGTGAAACAGACTGAGAGGGCAAACGGAATTGTGTGCCTACTGTCTTTTAGTACAACATGAGGATGGGGGGTTGTTACATTTGCACAAGAAAATCAGGTTAAGTCTCAAGTTAGGGTTAGGGTTGGGTAGATGTGGCTTCCCAGGTTGGAAATGGGTCCTTGGTGAAGCTCAACTTGCTGAATCAGACTGAGTGGGGCATCAAGATGGCTTCCATACTGACATTTGGTGCACTCTGTGGACGGCAGTATGTTTCAGTCCAAAAAGGAAATGAGGGTTGAGACTCAAATTAGGGTTAGGGTTGGGGAGACTTGGCTTCCCAGGATGTAACCAGGGTTTTGGCGAAGTCTAGATTGGTAAAACAGACGGAAGGCCAACCGGAGTATAACATACTGCCAGTTAGTACACAATGTGGACAGGGAAATGTTTCATTCCAAAGAGAAAATTAGGGTTAAGACCCAAGTTAGGGTTAGCAGTCAGGAGACATGGCTTTCCAGAATGGAAACAGGGTGTTGCTGAAGCCAAGCAAAGTGAAACAGACTGAGAGGGCAAAAGGAATTGTGTGCCTACTGTCTTTTAGTAGAACATGAGGATGGGGGGTTGTTACATTTGCACAAGAAAATCAGGTTAAGTCTCAAGTTAGGGTTAGGTTTGGGGAGATGTGGCTTCCCAGGTTGGAAACGGGTCCTTGGTGAAGCTTAACTTGCTGAATCAGACTGAGTGGGCCATCAAGATGGCTTCCATACTGACATTTGGTACACTCTGTGGACGGCAGTAAGTTTCAGTCCAAAAACGAAAATTAGGGTTAAGACCCAAGTTAGGGTTATCGGTCAGGAGTCATGGCTTCCCAGAATGGAAACAGGGTGTTGCTGAAGCCAAGCATGGTGAAACAGACTGAGAGGGCCAACGGAATTGTGTGCCGACTGTCTCTTAGTACAACATGAGGATGGGGGTTTGTTACATTTCAACAAGAAAATCAGGTTAAGTCTCAAGGTTGGGTTGGGTTGGGGAGATGTGGCTTCCCTGGTTGGAATCGGGTCCTTGGTGAAGCCCAGCTTGCTGAATCAGACTGAGTGGGACATCAAGATGTCTTCCATACTGACATTTGGTACACTCTGTGGACGGAGGTCTGTTTCAGTCCCAAAACGAAATGAGGCCTGAGACTCAAATTAGGGTTAGGGTTGGGGAGACTTGGCTTCCCAGGATATAACCAGGGTTTTGTCGAAGCCTAGATTGGTAAAACAGACTGAGTAGGCCATCCGGAGTATAACATACTGCCAGTTAGTACACCATGTGGACAGGGAAATGTTTCATTCCAAAGAGAAAATTAGGGTTAAGACCCAAGTTAGGGTTAGCTGTCAGGAGACATGGCTTCCCAGAATGGAAACAGGGTGTTGCTGAAGCCAAGCATGGTGAAACAGACTGAGAGGGCCAAAGGAATTGTGTGCCTACTGTCTTTTAGTACAACATGAGGATGGGGGGTTGTTACAGTTCAACAAGAAAATCAGGTTAAGTCTCAAGTTCGGGTTAGGGTTGGGGAGATGTGGCTTCCCAGGTTGGAAACGGGTCCTTGGTGAAGCTTAACTTGCTGAATCAGACTG
The DNA here is from genome assembly GCF_057233095.1 of Heloderma suspectum. Taxonomy (NCBI): domain Eukaryota; kingdom Metazoa; phylum Chordata; class Lepidosauria; order Squamata; family Helodermatidae; genus Heloderma; species Heloderma suspectum. Next base: position 151,712,205 of record NC_139461.1, read on the forward strand.
AGTGGGGCATCAAGATGGCTTCCATACTGACATTTGGTACACTCTGTGGACGGCAGTATGTTTCAGTCCAAAAACGAAAATTAGGGTTAAGACCCAAGTTAGGGTTATCGGTCAGGAGTCATGGCTTCCCAGAATGGAAACAGGGTGTTGCTGAAGCCAAGCATGGTGAAACAGACTGAGAGGGCCAACGGAATTGTGTGTCGACTGTCTTTTAGTACAACATGAGGATGGGGGTTTGTTACATTTCAACAAGAAAATCAGGTTAAGTCTCAAGGTTGGGTTGGATTGGGGAGATGTGGCTTCCCAGGTTGGAAATGGGTCCTTGGTGAAGCTCAACTTGCTGAATCAGACTGAGTGGGGCATCAAGATGGCTTCCATACTGACATTTGGTGCACTCTGTGGACGGCAGTATGTTTCAGTCCAAAAAGGAAATGAGGGTTGAGACTCAAATTAGGGTTAGGGTTGGGGAGACTTGGCTTCCCAGGATGTAACCAGGGTTTTGGCGAAGTCTAGATTGGTAAAACAGACGGAGTAGGCCAACCGGAGTATAACATACTGCCAGTTAGTACACCATGTGGACAGGGAAATGTTTCATTCCAAAGAGAAAATTAGGGTTAAGACCCAAGTTAGGGTTAGCTGTCAGGAGACATGGCTTTCCAGAATGGAAACAGGGTGTTGCTGAAGCCAAGCATGGTGAAACAGACTGAGCGGGCAAAAGGAATTGTGTGCCTACTGTCTTTTAGTAGAACATGAGGATGGGGGGTTGTTACATTTGCACAAGAAAATCAGGTTAAGTCTCAAGCTTGGTTTGGGTTGGGGAGATGTGGCTTCCCTGGTTGGAATCGGGTCCTTGGTGAAGCCTAACTTGCTGAATCAGACTGAGTGGGGCATCAAGATGTCTTCCATACTGACATTTGGTCCCCTATGTGGACGGCAGTATGTTTCAGTCCAAAAACGAAATGCGGGTTGATACTCAAATTAGGGTTAGGGTTGGGGAGACTTGGCTTCCCAGGATGTAACCAGGGTTTTGGCGAAGCCTAGATTGGTAAAACAGACTTAGTAGGCCATCCGGAGTATAACATACTGCCAGTTAGTACACCATGTGGACAGGGAAATGTTTCAGTCCAAAGAGAAAATTAGGGTTAAGACCCAAGTTAGGGTTAGCTGTCAGGAGACATGGCTTCCCAGAATGGAAACAGGGTGTTGCTGAAGCCAAGCATGGTGAAACAGACTAAGAGGGCCAAAGGAATTGTGTGCCTACTGTCTTTTAGTACAATAAGAGGATGTGGGTTGTTACATTTCAACAAGAAAATCAGGTTAAGTCTCAAGTTTGGGTTGGGTTGGGGAGATGTGGCTTCCCTGGTTGGAATCGGGTCCTTGGTGAAGCCCAGCTTGCTGAATCAGACTGAGTGGGACATCAAGATGTCTTCCATACTGACATTTGGTACACTCTGTGGACGGAGGTATGTTTCAGTCGCAAAAGGAAATGAGGCCTGAGACTCAAAGTAGGGTTAGGGTTGGGGAGACTTGGCTTCCCAGGATGTAACCAGGGTTTTGGTGAAGCCTAGATTGGTAAAACAGACTGAGTAGGCATTCAGGAGTATAACATACTGCCAGTTAGTACACCATGTGGACAGGGAAATGTTTCATTCCAAAGAGAAAATTAGGGTTAAGACCCAAGTGAGGGTTATCGGTCAGGAGACATGGCTTCCCAGAATGGAAACAGGGTGTTGCTGAAGCCAAACATGGTGAAACAGACTGAGAGGGCCAAAGGAATTGTGTGCCTACTGTCTTTTAGTAGAACATGAGGATGGGGGGTTGTTACAGTTCAACAAGAAAATCAGGTTAAGTCTCAAGTTAGGGTTAGGGTTGGGGAGATGTGGCTTCCCAGGTTGGAAACGGGTCCTTGGTGAAGCTTAACTTGCTGAATCAGACTGAGTGGGGCATCAAGATGGCTTCCATACTGACATTTGGTCCCCTATGTGGACGGCAGTATGTTTCAGTCCAAAAACGAAAATTAGGGTTAAGACCCAAGTTAGGGTTATCGGTCAGGAGTCATGGCTTCCCAGAATGGAAACAGGGTGTTGCTGAAGCCAAGCATGGTGAAACAGACTGAGAGGGCCAACGGAATTGTGTGTCGACTGTCTTTTAGTACAACATGAGGATGGGGGTTTGTTACATTTCAACAAGAAAATCAGGTTAAGTCTCAAGGTTGGGTTGGATTGGGGAGATGTGGCTTCCCAGGTTGGAAATGGGTCCTTGGTGAAGCTCAACTTGCTGAATCAGACTGAGTGGGGCATCAAGATGGCTTCCATACTGACATTTGGTGCACTCTGTGGACGGCAGTATGTTTCAGTCCAAAAAGGAAATGAGGGTTGAGACTCAAATTAGGGTTAGGGTTGGGGAGACTTGTCTTCCCAGGATGTAACCAGGGTTTTGGCGAAGTCTAGATTGGTAAAACAGACTGAGTAGGCATTCAGGAGTATAACATACTGCCAGTTAGTACACCATGTGGACAGGGAAATGTTTCATTCCAAAGAGAAAATTAGGGTTAAGACCCAAGTTAGGGTTAGCAGTCAGGAGACATGGCTTTCCAGAATGGAAACAGGGTGTTGCTGAAGCCAAGCATGGTGAAACAGACTGAGAGGGCAAAAGGAATTGTGTGCCTACTGTCTTTTAGTAGAACATGAGGATGGGGGGTTGTTACATTTGCACAAGAAAATCAGGTTAAGTCTCAAGTTAGGGTTAGGGTTGGGGAGACTTGGCTTCCCAGGATGTAACCAGGGTTTTGGTGAAGCCTAGATTGGTAAAACAGACTGAGTAGGCATTCAGGAGTATAACATACTGCCAGTTAGTACACCATGTGGACAGGGAAATGTTTCAGTCCAAAGACAAAATTAGGGTTAAGACCCAAGTTAGGGTTAGCTGTCAGGAGACATGGCTTCCCGGAATGGAAACAGGGTGTTGCTGAAGCCAAGCATGGTGAAACAGACTGAGAGGGCCAACGGAATTGTGTGCCTACTGTCTTTTAGTACAACATGAGGATGGGGGTTTGTTACATTTCAACAAGAAAATCAGGTTAAGTCTCAAGTTAGGGTTGGGTTGGGGAGATGTGGCTTCCCAGGTTGGAAACGGGTCCTTGGTGAAGCTTAACTTGCTGAATCAGACTGAGTGGGGTATCAAGGTGTCTTCCATACTTACATTTGGTACACTCTGTGGACCGCAGTATGTTTCAGTCGCAAAAGGAAATGAGGCCTGAGACTCAAAGTAGGGTTAGGGTTGGGGAGACTTGGCTTCCCAGGATGTAACCAGGGTTTTGGCGAAGCCTAGATTGGTAAAACAGACTGAGTAGGCCTTCCGGAGTATAACATACTGCCAGTTAGTACACCATGTGGACAGGGAAATGTTTCAGTCCATAGAAAAAACTAGGGTTAATAAAAATTTAGGGTTATCGGTCAGGAGACATGGCTTCCCAGAATGGAAACAGGGTGTTGCTGAAGCCAAGCATGGTGAAACAGACTGAGAGGGCAAACGGAATTGTGTGCCTACTGTCTTTTAGTACAACATGAGGATGGGAGGTTGTTACATTTGCACAAGAAAATCAGGTTAAGTCTCAAGTTAGGGTTAGGGTTGGGGAGATGTGGCTTCCCAGGTTGGAAATGGGTCCTTGGTGAAGCTCAACTTGCTGAATCAGACTGAGTGGGGCATCAAGATGGCTTCCATACTGACATTTGGTGCACTCTGTGGACGGCAGTATGTTTCAGTCCAAAAAGGAAATGAGGGTTGAGACTCAAATTAGGGTTAGGGTTGGGGAGACTTGTCTTCCCAGGATGTAACCAGGGTTTTGGCGAAGTCTAGATTGGTAAAACAGACGGAAGGCCAACCGGAGTATAACATACTGCCAGTTAGTACACAATGTGGACAGGGAAATGTTTCATTCCAAAGAGAAAATTAGGGTTAAGACCCAAGTTAGGGTTAGCAGTCAGGAGACATGGCTTTCCAGAATGGAAACAGGGTGTTGCTGAAGCCAAGCATGGTGAAACAGACTGAGAGGGCAAAAGGAATTGTGTGCCTACTGTCTTTTAGTAGAACATGAGGATGGGGGGTTGTTACATTTGCACAAGAAAATCAGGTTAAGTCTCAAGTTAGGGTTAGGTTTGGGGAGATGTTGCTTCCCAGGTTGGAAACGGGTCCTTGGTGAAGCTTAACTTGCTGAATCAGACTGAGTGGGCCATCAAGATGGCTTCCATACTGACATTTGGTACACTCTGTGGACGGCAGTAAGTTTCAGTCCAAAAACGAAAATTAGGGTTAAGACCCAAGTTAGGGTTATCGGTCAGGAGTCATGGCTTCCCAGAATGGAAACAGGGTGTTGCTGAAGCCAAGCATGGTGAAACAGACTGAGAGGGCCAACGGAATTGTGTGCCGACTGTCTCTTAGTACAACATGAGGATGGGGGTTTGTTACATTTCAACAAGAAAATCAGGTTAAGTCTCAAGGTTGGGTTGGGTTGGGGAGATGTGGCTTCCCTGGTTGGAATCGGGTCCTTGGTGAAGCCCAGCTTGCTGAATCAGACTGACTGGGACATCAAGATGTCTTCCATACTGACATTTGGTACACTCTGTGGACGGAGGTCTGTTTCAGTCCCAAAAGGAAATGAGGCCTGAGACTCAAATTAGGGTTAGGGTTGGGGAGACTTGGCTTCCCAGGATATAACCAGGGTTTTGTCGAAGCCTAGATTGGTAAAACAGACTGAGTAGGCCATCCGGAGTATAACATACTGCCAGTTAGTACACCATGTGGACAGGGAAATGTTTCATTCCAAAGAGAAAATTAGGGTTAAGACCCAAGTTAGGGTTAGCTGTCAGGAGACATGGCTTCCCAGAATGGAAACAGGGTGTTGCTGAAGCCAAGCATGGTGAAACAGACTGAGAGGGCCAAAGGAATTGTGTGCCTACTGTCTTTTAGTACAACATGAGGATGGGGGGTTGTTACAGTTCAACAAGAAAATCAGGTTAAGTCTCAAGTTCGGGTTAGGGTTGGGGAGATGTGGCTTCCCAGGTTGGAAACGGGTCCTTGGTGAAGCTTAACTTGCTGAATCAGACTGAGTGGGGCATCAAGATGTCTTCCATACTGACATTTGGTCCCCTATGTGGACGGCAGTATGTTTCAGTCCAAAAACGAAATGCGGGTTGATACTCAAATTAGGGTTAGGGTTGGGGAGACTTGGCTTCCCAGGATGTAACCAGGGTTTTGGCGAAGTCTAGATTGGTAAAACAGACGGAGTAGGCCAACCGGAGTATAACATACTGCCAGTTAGTACACCATGTGGACAGGGAAATGTTTCAGTCCAAAGAGAAAATTAGGGTTAAGACCCAAGTTAGGGTTAGCTGTCAGGAGACATGGCTTTCCAGAATGGAAACAGGGTGTTGCTGAAGCCAAGCATGGTGAAACAGACTGAGAGGGCAAAAGGAATTGTGTGCCTACTGTCTTTTAGTAGAACATGAGGATGGGGGGTTGTTACATTTGCACAAGAAAATCAGGTTAAGTCTCAAGCTTGGTTTGGGTTGGGGAGATGTGGCTTCCCTGGTTGGAATCGGGTCCTTGGTGAAGCATAACTTGCTGAATCAGACTGAGTGGGGCATCAAGATGTCTTCCATACTGACATTTGGTCCCCTATGTGGACGGCAGTATGTTTCAGTCCAAAAACGAAATGCGGGTTGATACTCAAATTAGGGTTAGGGTTGGGGAGACTTGGCTTCCCAGGATGTAACCAGGGTTTTGGCGAAGCCTAGATTGGTAAAACAGACTGAGTAGGCCATCCGGAGTATAACATACTGCCAGTTAGTACACCATGTGGACAGGGAAATGTTTCAGTCCAAAGAGAAAATTAGGGTTAAGACCCAAGTTAGGGTTAGCTGTCAGGAGACATGGCTTCCCAGAATGGAAACAGGGTGTTGCTGAAGCCAAGCATGGTGAAACAGACTGAGAGGGCCAAAGGAATTGTGTGCCTACTGTCTTTTAGTACAACAAGAGGATGTGGGTTGTTACATTTCAACAAGAAAATCATGTTAAGTCTCAAGTTTGGGTTGGGTTGGGGAGATGTGGCTTCCCTGGTTGGAATCGGGTCCTTGGTGAAGCCCAGCTTGCTGAATCAGACTGAGTGGGACATCAAGATGTCTTCCATACTGACATTTGGTACACTCTGTGGACGGAGGTATGTTTCAGTCGCAAAAGGAAATGAGGCCTGAGACTCAAAGTAGGGTTAGGGTTGGGGAGACTTGGCTTCCCAGGTTGTAACCAGGGTTTTGGTGAAGCCTAGATTGGTAAAACAGACTGAGTAGGCATTCAGGAGTATAACATACTGCCAGTTAGTACACCATGTGGACAGGGAAATGTTTCATTCCAAAGAGAAAATTAGGGTTAAGACCCAAGTGAGGGTTATCGGTCAGGAGACATGGCTTCCCAGAATGGAAACAGGGTGTTGCTGAAGCCAAACATGGTGAAACAGACTGAGAGGGCCAAAGGAATTGTGTGCCTACTGTCTTTTAGTAGAACATGAGGATGGGGGGTTGTTACAGTTCAACAAGAAAATCAGGTTAAGTCTCAAGTTAGGGTTAGGGTTGGGGAGATGTGGCTTCCCAGGTTGGAAACGGGTCCTTGGTGAAGCTTAACTTGCTGAATCAGACTGAGTGGGGCATCAAGATGGCTTCCATACTGACATTTGGTCCCCTATGTGGACGGCAGTATGTTTCAGTCCAAAAACGAAAATTAGGGTTAAGACCCAAGTTAGGGTTATCGGTCAGGAGTCATGGCTTCCCAGAATGGAAACAGGGTGTTGCTGAAGCCAAGCATGGTGAAACAGACTGAGAGGGCCAACGGAATTGTGTGTCGACTGTCTTTTAGTACAACATGAGGATGGGGGTTTGTTACATTTCAACAAGAAAATCAGGTTAAGTCTCAAGTTAGGGTTAGGGTTGGGGAGATGTTGCTTCCCAGGTTGGAAACGGGTCCTTGGTGAAGCTTAACTTGCTGAATCAGACTGAGTGGGCCATCAAGATGGCTTCCATACTGACATTTGGTACACTCTGTGGACGGCAGTAAGTTTCAGTCCAAAAACGAAAATTAGGGTTAAGACCCAAGTTAGGGTTATCGGTCAGGAGTCATGGCTTCCCAGAATGGAAACAGGGTGTTGCTGAAGCCAAGCATGGTGAAACAGACTGAGAGGGCCAACGGAATTGTGTGTCGACTGTCTTTTAGTACAACATGAGGATGGGGGTTTGTTACATTTCAACAAGAAAATCAGGTTAAGTCTCAAGGTTGGGTTGGATTGGGGAGATGTGGCTTCCCAGGTTGGAAATGGGTCCTTGGTGAAGCTCAACTTGCTGAATCAGACTGAGTGGGGCATCAAGATGGCTTCCATTCTGACATTTGGTGCACTCTGTGGACGGCAGTATGTTTCAGTCCAAAAAGGAAATGAGGGTTGAGACTCAAATTAGGGTTAGGGTTGGGGAGACTTGTCTTCCCAGGATGTAACCAGGGTTTTGGCGAAGTCTAGATTGGTAAAACAGACGGAGTAGGCCAACCGGAGTATAACATACTGCCAGTTAGTACACAATGTGGAGAGGGAAATGTTTCATTCCAAAGAGAAAATTAGGGTTAAGACCCAAGTTAGGGTTAGCAGTCAGGAGACATGGCTTTCCAGAATGGAAACAGGGTGTTGCTGAAGCCAAGCATGGTGAAACAGACTGAGAGGGCAAAAGGAATTGTGTGCCTACTGTCTTTTAGTAGAACATGAGGATGGGGGGTTGTTACATTTGCACAAGAAAATCAGGTTAAGTCTCAAGTTAGGGTTAGGGTTGGGGAGATGTGGCTTCCCAGGTTGGAAACGGGTCCTTGGTGAAGCCTAGCTTGTTGAATCAGACTGAGTGGGACATCAAGATGTCTTCCATACTTACATTTGGTACACTCTGTGGACGGCAGTATGTTTCAGTCCAAAAAGGAAATGAGGGTTGAGACTCAAATTAGGGTTACGCTGGGGAGACTTGGCTTCCCAGGATGTAACCAGGGTTTTGGCGAAGCCTAGATTGGTAAAACAGACTGAGTAGGCCATCCGGAGTATAACATACTGCCAGTTAGTACACCATGTGGACAGGGAAATGTTTCAGTCCAAAGAGAAAATTAGGGTTCAGACCCAAGTTAGGGTTAGCTGTCAGGAGACATGGCTTCCCAGAATGGAAACAGGGTGTTGCTGAAGCCAAGCATGGTGAAACAGACTGAGAGGGCCAAAGGAATTGTGTGCCTACTGTCTTTTAGTAGAACATGAGGATGGGAGGTTGTTACATTTGCACAAGAATATCAGGTTAAGTCTCAAGTTAGGGTTAGGGTTGGGGAGATGTGGCTTCCCAGGTTGGAAACGGGTCCTTGGTGAAGCTTAACTTCCTGTATCAGACTGAGTGGGCCATCAAGATGTCTTCCATACTTACATTTGGCACACTCTGTGGACCGCAGTATGTTTCAGTCCAAAAAGGAAATAGGGTTGAGACTCAAATTAGGGTTAGGGTTGGGGAGACTTAGCTTCCCAGGATGTAACCAGGGTTTTGGTGAAGCCTAGATTGGTAAAACAGACTGAGTAGGCATTCAGGAGTATAACATACTGCCAGTTAGTACACCATGTGGACAGGGAAATGTTTCAGTCCAAAGACAACATTAGGGTTAAGACCCAAGTTAGGGTTAGCTGTCAGGAGACATGGCTTCCCGGAATGGAAACAGGGTGTTGCTGAAGCCAAGCATGGTGAAACAGACTGAGAGGGCCAACGGAATTGTGTGCCTACTGTCTTTTAGTACAACATGAGGATGGGGGTTTGTTACATTTGCACAAGAAAATCAGGTTAAGTCTCAAGTTAGGGTTGGGTTGGGGAGATGTGGCTTCCCAGTTTGGAAACGGGTCCTTGGTGAAGCTTAACTTGCTGAATCAGACTGAGTGGGGTATCAAGGTGTCTTCCATACTTACATTTGGTACACTCTGTGGACCGCAGTATGTTTCAGTCGCAAAAGGAAATGAGGCCTGAGACTCAAAGTAGGGTTAGGGTTGGGGAGACTTGGCTTCCCAGGATGTAACCAGGGTTTTGGCGAAGCCTAGATTGGTAAAACAGACTGAGTAGGCCTTCCGGAGTATAACATACTGCCAGTTAGTACACCATGTGGACAGGGAAATGTTTCAGTCCGAAGAAAAAATTAGGGTTAAGAAAAATTTAGGGTTATCGGTCAGGAGACATGCCTTCCCAGAATGGAAACAGGGTGTTGCTGAAGCCAAGCATGGTGAAACAGACTGAGAGGGCAAACGGAATTGTGTGCCTACTGTCTTTTAGTACAACATGAGGATGGGGGGTTGTTACATTTGCACAAGAAAATCAGGTTAAGTCTCAAGTTAGGGTTAGGGTTGGGGAGATGTGGCTTCCCAGGTTGGAAATGGGTCCTTGGTGAAGCTCAACTTGCTGAATCAGACTGAGTGGGGCATCAAGATGGCTTCCATACTGACATTTGGTGCACTCTGTGGATGGCAGTATGTTTCAGTCCAAAAAGGAAATGAGGGTTGAGACTCAAATTAGGGTTAGGGTTGGGGAGACTTGGCTTCCCAGGATGTAACCAGGGTTTTGGCGAAGTCTAGATTGGTAAAACAGACGGAAGGCCAACCGGAGTATAACATACTGCCAGTTAGTACACCATGTGGACAGGGAAATGTTTCATTCCAAAGAGAAAATTAGGGTTAAGACCCAAGTGAGGGTTATCGGTCAGGAGACATGGCTTCCCAGAATGGAAACAGGGTGTTGCTGAAGCCAAACATGGTGAAACAGACTGAGAGGGCCAAAGGAATTGTGTGCCTACTGTCTTTTAGTAGAACATGAGGATGGGGGGTTGTTACAGTTCAACAAGAAAATCAGGTTAAGTCTCAAGTTAGGGTTAGGGTTGGGGAGATGTGGCTTCCCAGGTTGGAAACGGGTCCTTGGTGAAGCTTAACTTGCTGAATCAGACTGAGTGGGGCATCAAGATGTCTTCCATACTGACATTTGGTCCCCTATGTGGACGGCAGTATGTTTCAGTCCAAAGAGAAAATTAGGGTTAAGACCCAAGTTAGGGTTAGCTGTCAGGAGACATGGCTTTCCAGAATGGAAACAGGGTGTTGCTGAAGCCAAGCATGGTGAAACAGACTGAGAGGGCAAAAGGAATTGTGTGCCTACTGTCTTTTAGTAGAACATGAGGATGGGGGGTTGTTACATTTGCACAAGAAAATCAGGTTAAGTCTCAAGCTTGGTTTGGGTTGGGGAGATGTGGCTTCCCTGGTTGGAATCGGGTCCTTGGTGAAGCCTAACTTGCTGAATCAGACTGAGTGGGGCATCAAGATGTCTTCCATACTGACATTTGGTCCCCTATGTGGACGGCAGTATGTTTCAGTCCAAAAAGGAAATGAGGGTTGATACTCAAATTAGGGTTAGGGTTGGGGAGACTTGGCTTCCCAGGATGTAACCAGGGTTTTGGCGAAGCCTAGATTGGTAAAACAGACTGAGTAGGCCATCCGGAGTATAACATACTGCCAGTTAGTACACCATGTGGACAGGGAAATGTTTCAGTCCAAAGAGAAAATTAGGGTTAAGACCCAAGTTAGGGTTAGCTGTCAGGAGACTTGGCTTCCCAGAATGGAAACAGGGTGTTGCTGAAGCCAAGCATGGTGAAACAGACTAAGAGGGCCAAAGGAATTGTGTGCCTACTGTCTTTTAGTACAATAAGAGGATGTGGGTTGTTACATTTCAACAAGAAAATCAGGTTAAGTCTCAAGTTTGGGTTGGGTTGGGGAGATGTGGCTTCCCTGGTTGGAATCGGGTCCTTGGTGAAGCCCAGCTTGCTGAATCAGACTGAGTGGGACATCAAGATGTCTTCCATACTGACATTTGGTACACTCTGTGGACGGAGGTATGTTTCAGTCGCAAAAGGAAATGAGGCCTGAGACTCAAAGTAGGGTTAGGGTTGGGGAGACTTGGCTTCCCAGGATGTAACCAGGGTTTTGGTGAAGCCTAGATTGGTAAAACAGACTGAGTAGGCATTCAGGAGTATAACATACTGCCAGTTAGTACACCATGTGGACAGGGAAATGTTTCATTCCAAAGAGAAAATTAGGGTTAAGACCCAAGTGAGGGTTATCGGTCAGGAGACATGGCTTCCCAGAATGGAAACAGGGTGTTGCTGAAGCCAAACATGGTGAAACAGACTGAGAGGGCCAAAGGAATTGTGTGCCTACTGTCTTTTAGTAGAACATGAGGATGGGGGGTTGTTACAGTTCAACAAGAAAATCAGGTTAAGTCTCAAGTTAGGGTTAGGGTTGGGGAGATGTGGCTTCCCAGGTTGGAAACGGGTCCTTGGTGAAGCTTAACTTGCTGAATCAGACTGAGTGGGGCATCAAGATGGCTTCCATACTGACATTTGGTCCCCTATGTGGACGGCAGTATGTTTCAGTCCAAAAACGAAAATTAGGGTTAAGACCCAAGTTAGGGTTATCGGTCAGGAGTCATGGCTTCCCAGAATGGAAACAGGGTGTTGCTGAAGCCAAGCATGGTGAAACAGACTGAGAGGGCCAACGGAATTGTGTGTCGACTGTCTTTTAGTACAACATGAGGATGGGGGTTTGTTACATTTCAACAAGAAAATCAGGTTAAGTCTCAAGGTTGGGTTGGATTGGGGAGATGTGGCTTCCCAGGTTGGAAATGGGTCCTTGGTGAAGCTCAACTTGCTGAATCAGACTGAGTGGGGCATCAAGATGGCTTCCATACTGACATTTGGTGCACTCTGTGGACGGCAGTATGTTTCAGTCCAAAAAGGAAATGAGGGTTGAGACTCAAATTAGGGTTAGGGTTGGGGAGACTTGTCTTCCCAGGATGTAACCAGGGTTTTGGCGAAGTCTAGATTGGTAAAACAGACGGAGTAGGCCAACCGGAGTATAACATACTGCCAGTTAGTACACAATGTGGAGAGGGAAATGTTTCATTCCAAAGAGAAAATTAGGGTTAAGACCCAAGTTAGGGTTAGCAGTCAGGAGACATGGCTTCCCGGAATGGAAACAGGGTGTTGCTGAAGCCAAGCATGGTGAAACAGACTGAGAGGGCCAACGGAATTGTGTGCCTACTGTCTTTTAGTACAACATGAGGATGGGGGTTTGTTACATTTCAACAAGAAAATCAGGTTAAGTCTCAAGTTAGGGTTGGGTTGGGGAGATGTGGCTTCCCAGGTTGGAAACGGGTCCTTGGTGAAGCTTAACTTGCTGAATCAGACTGAGTGGGGTATCAAGGTGTCTTCCATACTTACATTTGGTACACTCTGTGGACCGCAGTATGTTTCAGTCGCAAAAGGAAATGAGGCCTGAGACTCAAAGTAGGGTTAGGGTTGGGGAGACTTGGCTTCCCAGGATGTAACCAGGGTTTTGGCGAAGCCTAGATTGGTAAAACAGACTGAGTAGGCCTTCCGGAGTATAACATACTGCCAGTTAGTACACCATGTGGACAGGGAAATGTTTCAGTCCATAGAAAAAATTAGGGTTAATAAAAATTTAGGGTTATCGGTCAGGAGACATGGCTTCCCAGAATGGAAACAGGGTGTTGCTGAAGCCAAGCATGGTGAAACAGACTGAGAGGGCAAACGGAATTGTGTGCCTACTGTCTTTTAGTACAACATGAGGATGGGAGGTTGTTACATTTGCACAAGAAAATCAGGTTAAGTCTCAAGTTAGGGTTAGGGTTGGGGAGATGTGGCTTCCCAGGTTGGAAATGGGTCCTTGGTGAAGCTCAACTTGCTGAATCAGACTGAGTGGGGCATCAAGATGGCTTCCATACTGACATTTGGTGCACTCTGTGGACGGCAGTATGTTTCAGTCCAAAAAGGAAATGAGGGTTGAGACTCAAATTAGGGTTAGGGTTGGGGAGACTTGTCTTCCCAGGATGTAACCAGGGTTTTGGCGAAGTCTAGATTGGTAAAACAGACGGAAGGCCAACCGGAGTATAACATACTGCCAGTTAGTACACAATGTGGACAGGGAAATGTTTCATTCCAAAGAGAAAATTAGGGTTAAGACCCAAGTTAGGGTTAGCAGTCAGGAGACATGGCTTTCCAGAATGGAAACAGGGTGTTGCTGAAGCCAAGCATGGTGAAACAGACTGAGAGGGCAAAAGGAATTGTGTGCCTACTGTCTTTTAGTAGAACATGAGGATGGGGGGTTGTTACATTTGCACAAGAAAATCAGGTTAAGTCTCAAGTTAGGGTTAGGTTTGGGGAGATGTTGCTTCCCAGGTTGGAAACGGGTCCTTGGTGAAGCTTAACTTGCTGAATCAGACTGAGTGGGCCATCAAGATGGCTTCCATACTGACATTTGGTACACTCTGTGGACGGCAGTAAGTTTCAGTCCAAAAACGAAAATTAGGGTTAAGACCCAAGTTAGGGTTATCGGTCAGGAGTCATGGCTTCCCAGAATGGAAACAGGGTGTTGCTGAAGCCAAGCATGGTGAAACAGACTGAGAGGGCCAACGGAATTGTGTGTCGACTGTCTTTTAGTACAACATGAGGATGGGGGTTTGTTACATTTCAACAAGAAAATCAGGTTAAGTCTCAAGGTTGGGTTGGATTGGGGAGATGTGGCTTCCCAGGTTGGAAATGGGTCCTTGGTGAAGCTCAACTTGCTGAATCAGACTGAGTGGGGCATCAAGATGGCTTCCATTCTGACATTTGGTGCACTCTGTGGACGGCAGTATGTTTCAGTCCAAAAAGGAAATGAGGGTTGAGACTCAAATTAGGGTTAGGGTTGGGGAGACTTGTCTTCCCAGGATGTCACCAGGGTTTTGGCGAAGTCTAGATTGGTAAAACAGACGGAGTAGGCCAACCGGAGTATAACATACTGCCAGTTAGTACACAATGTGGAGAGGGAAATGTTTCATTCCAAAGAGAAAATTAGGGTTAAGACCCAAGTTAGGGTTAGCAGTCAGGAGACATGGCTTTCCAGAATGGAAACAGGGTGTTGCTGAAGCCAAGCATGGTGAAACAGACTGAGAGGGCAAAAGGAATTGTGTGCCTACTGTCTTTTAGTAGAACATGAGGATGGGGGGTTGTTACATTTGCACAAGAAAATCAGGTTAAGTCTCAAGTTAGGGTTAGGGTTGGGGAGATGTGGCTTCCCAGGTTGGAAACGGGTCCTTGTTGAAGCCTAGCTTGCTGAATCAGACTGAGTGGGACATCAAGATGTCTTCCATACTTACATTTGGTACACTCTGTGGACGGCAGTATGTTTCAGTCCAAAAAGGAAATGAGGGTTGAGACTCAAATTAGGGTTAGGGCTGGGGAGACTTGGCTTCCCAGGATGTAACCAGGGTTTTGGCGAAGCCTAGATTGGTAAAACAGACTGAGTAGGCCATCCGGAGTATAACATACTGCCAGTTAGTACACCATGTGGACAGGGAAATGTTTCAGTCCAAAGAGAAAATTAGGGTTCAGACCCAAGTTAGGGTTAGCTGTCAGGAGACATGGCTTCCCAGAATGGAAACAGGGTGTTGCTGAAGCCAAGCATGGTGAAACAGACTGAGAGGGCCAAAGGAATTGTGTGCCTACTGTCTTTTAGTAGAACATGAGGATGGGAGGTTGTTACATTTGCACAAGAATATCAGGTTAAGTCTCAAGTTAGGGTTAGGGTTGGGGAGATGTGGCTTCCCAGGTTGGAAACGGGTCCTTGGTGAAGCTTAACTTCCTGTATCAGACTGAGTGGGCCATCAAGATGTCTTCCATACTTACATTTGGCACGCTCTGTGGACCGCAGTATGTTTCAGTCCAAAAAGGAAATAGGGTTGAGACTCAAATTAGGGTTAGGGTTGGGGAGACTTGGCTTCCCAGGATGTAACCAGGGTTTTGGTGAAGCCTAGATTGGTAAAACAGACTGAGTAGGCATTCAGGAGTATAACATACTGCCAGTTAGTACACCATGTGGACAGGGAAATGTTTCATTCCAAAGAGAAAATTAGGGTTAAGACCCAAGTGAGGGTTATCGGTCAGGAGACATGGCTTCCCAGAATGGAAACAGGGTGTTGCTGAAGCCAAACATGGTGAAACAGACTGAGAGGGCCAAAGGAATTGTGTGCCTACTGTCTTTTAGTAGAACATGAGGATGGGGGGTTGTTACAGTTCAACAAGAAAATCAGGTTAAGTCTCAAGTTAGGGTTAGGGTTGGGGAGATGTGGCTTCCCAGGTTGGAAACGGGTCCTTGGTGAAGCTTAACTTGCTGAATCAGACTGAGTGGGGCATCAAGATGGCTTCCATACTGACATTTGGTCCCCTATGTGGACGGCAGTATGTTTCAGTCCAAAAACGAAAATTAGGGTTAAGACCCAAGTTAGGGTTATCGGTCAGGAGTCATGGCTTCCCAGAATGGAAACAGGGTGTTGCTGAAGCCAAGCATGGTGAAACAGACTGAGAGGGCCAACGGAATTGTGTGTCGACTGTCTTTTAGTACAACATGAGGATGGGGGTTTGTTACATTTCAACAAGAAAATCAGGTTAAGTCTCAAGGTTGGGTTGGATTGGGGAGATGTGGCTTCCCAGGTTGGAAATGGGTCCTTGGTGAAGCTCAACTTGCTGAATCAGACTGAGTGGGGCATCAAGATGGCTTCCATACTGACATTTGGTGCACTCTGTGGACGGCAGTA
The DNA here is from genome assembly GCF_057233095.1 of Heloderma suspectum. Taxonomy (NCBI): domain Eukaryota; kingdom Metazoa; phylum Chordata; class Lepidosauria; order Squamata; family Helodermatidae; genus Heloderma; species Heloderma suspectum. The sequence continues at coordinate 151,727,936 of NC_139461.1, forward strand.
TGTTTCAGTCCAAAAAGGAAATGAGGGTTGAGACTCAAATTAGGGTTAGGGTTGGGGAGACTTGTCTTCCCAGGATGTAACCAGGGTTTTGGCGAAGTCTAGATTGGTAAAACAGACGGAGTAGGCCAACCGGAGTATAACATACTGCCAGTTAGTACACAATGTGGAGAGGGAAATGTTTCATTCCAAAGAGAAAATTAGGGTTAAGACCCAAGTTAGGGTTAGCAGTCAGGAGACATGGCTTTCCAGAATGGAAACAGGGTGTTGCTGAAGCCAAGCATGGTGAAACAGACTGAGAGGGCAAAAGGAATTGTGTGCCTACTGTCTTTTAGTAGAACATGAGGATGGGGGGTTGTTACATTTGCACAAGAAAATCAGGTTAAGTCTCAAGTTAGGGTTAGGGTTGGGGAGACTTGGCTTCCCAGGATGTAACCAGGGTTTTGGTGAAGCCTAGATTGGTAAAACAGACTGAGTAGGCATTCAGGAGTATAACATACTGCCAGTTAGTACACCATGTGGACAGGGAAATGTTTCAGTCCAAAGACAAAATTAGGGTTAAGACCCAAGTTAGGGTTAGCTGTCAGGAGACATGGCTTCCCGGAATGGAAACAGGGTGTTGCTGAAGCCAAGCATGGTGAAACAGACTGAGAGGGCCAACGGAATTGTGTGCCTACTGTCTTTTAGTACAACATGAGGATGGGGGTTTGTTACATTTCAACAAGAAAATCAGGTTAAGTCTCAAGTTAGGGTTGGGTTGGGGAGATGTGGCTTCCCAGGTTGGAAACGGGTCCTTGGTGAAGCTTAACTTGCTGAATCAGACTGAGTGGGGTAACAAGGTGTCTTCCATACTTACATTTGGTACACTCTGTGGACCGCAGTATGTTTCAGTCGCAAAAGGAAATGAGGCCTGAGACTCAAAGTAGGGTTAGGGTTGGGGAGACTTGGCTTCCCAGGATGTAACCAGGGTTTTGGCGAAGCCTAGATTGGTAAAACAGACTGAGTAGGCCTTCCGGAGTATAACATACTGCCAGTTAGTACACCATGTGGACAGGGAAATGTTTCAGTCCATAGAAAAAATTAGGGTTAATAAAAATTTAGGGTTATCGGTCAGGAGACATGGCTTCCCAGAATGGAAACAGGGTGTTGCTGAAGCCAAGCATGGTGAAACAGACTGAGAGGGCAAACGGAATTGTGTGCCTACTGTCTTTTAGTACAACATGAGGATGGGAGGTTGTTACATTTGCACAAGAAAATCAGGTTAAGTCTCAAGTTAGGGTTAGGGTTGGGGAGATGTGGCTTCCCAGGTTGGAAATGGGTCCTTGGTGAAGCTCAACTTGCTGAATCAGACTGAGTGGGGCATCAAGATGGCTTCCATACTGACATTTGGTGCACTCTGTGGACGGCAGTATGTTTCAGTCCAAAAAGGAAATGAGGGTTGAGACTCAAATTAGGGTTAGGGTTGGGGAGACTTGTCTTCCCAGGATGTAACCAGGGTTTTGGCGAAGTCTAGATTGGTAAAACAGACGGAAGGCCAACCGGAGTATAACATACTGCCAGTTAGTACACAATGTGGACAGGGAAATGTTTCATTCCAAAGAGAAAATTAGGGTTAAGACCCAAGTTAGGGTTAGCAGTCAGGAGACATGGCTTTCCAGAATGGAAACAGGGTGTTGCTGAAGCCAAGCATGGTGAAACAGACTGAGAGGGCAAAAGGAATTGTGTGCCTACTGTCTTTTAGTAGAACATGAGGATGGGGGGTTGTTACATTTGCACAAGAAAATCAGGTTAAGTCTCAAGTTAGGGTTAGGTTTGGGGAGATGTTGCTTCCCAGGTTGGAAACGGGTCCTTGGTGAAGCTTAACTTGCTGAATCAGACTGAGTGGGCCATCAAGATGGCTTCCATACTGACATTTGGTACACTCTGTGGACGGCAGTAAGTTTCAGTCCAAAAACGAAAATTAGGGTTAAGACCCAAGTTAGGGTTATCGGTCAGGAGTCATGGCTTCCCAGAATGGAAACAGGGTGTTGCTGAAGCCAAGCATGGTGAAACAGACTGAGAGGGCCAACGGAATTGTGTGTCGACTGTCTTTTAGTACAACATGAGGATGGGGGTTTGTTACATTTCAACAAGAAAATCAGGTTAAGTCTCAAGGTTGGGTTGGATTGGGGAGATGTGGCTTCCCAGGTTGGAAATGGGTCCTTGGTGAAGCTCAACTTGCTGAATCAGACTGAGTGGGGCATCAAGATGGCTTCCATTCTGACATTTGGTGCACTCTGTGGACGGCAGTATGTTTCAGTCCAAAAAGGAAATGAGGGTTGAGACTCAAATTAGGGTTAGGGTTGGGGAGACTTGTCTTCCCAGGATGTAACCAGGGTTTTGGCGAAGTCTAGATTGGTAAAACAGACGGAGTAGGCCAACCGGAGTATAACATACTGCCAGTTAGTACACAATGTGGAGAGGGAAATGTTTCATTCCAAAGAGAAAATTAGGGTTAAGACCCAAGTTAGGGTTAGCAGTCAGGAGACATGGCTTTCCAGAATGGAAACAGGGTGTTGCTGAAGCCAAGCATGGTGAAACAGACTGAGAGGGCAAAAGGAATTGTGTGCCTACTGTCTTTTAGTAGAACATGAGGATGGGGGGTTGTTACATTTGCACAAGAAAATCAGGTTAAGTCTCAAGTTAGGGTTAGGGTTGGGGAGACTTGGCTTCCCAGGATGTAACCAGGGTTTTGGTGAAGCCTAGATTGGTAAAACAGACTGAGTAGGCATTCAGGAGTATAACATACTGCCAGTTAGTACACCATGTGGACAGGGAAATGTTTCAGTCCAAAGACAAAATTAGGGTTAAGACCCAAGTTAGGGTTAGCTGTCAGGAGACATGGCTTCCCGGAATGGAAACAGGGTGTTGCTGAAGCCAAGCATGGTGAAACAGACTGAGAGGGCCAACGGAATTGTGTGCCTACTGTCTTTTAGTACAACATGAGGATGGGGGTTTGTTACATTTCAACAAGAAAATCAGGTTAAGTCTCAAGTTAGGGTTGGGTTGGGGAGATGTGGCTTCCCAGGTTGGAAACGGGTCCTTGGTGAAGCTTAACTTGCTGAATCAGACTGAGTGGGGTATCAAGGTGTCTTCCATACTTACATTTGGCACACTCTGTGGACCGCAGTATGTTTCAGTCGCAAAAGGAAATGAGGCCTGAGACTCAAAGTAGGGTTAGGGTTGGGGAGACTTGGCTTCCCAGGATGTAACCAGGGTTTTGGCGAAGCCTAGATTGGTAAAACAGACTGAGTAGGCCTTCCGGAGTATAACATACTGCCAGTTAGTACACCATGTGGACAGGGAAATGTTTCAGTCCATAGAAAAAATTAGGGTTAATAAAAATTTAGGGTTATCGGTCAGGAGACATGGCTTCCCAGAATGGAAACAGGGTGTTGCTGAAGCCAAGCATGGTGAAACAGACTGAGAGGGCAAACGGAATTGTGTGCCTACTGTCTTTTAGTACAACATGAGGATGGGAGGTTGTTACATTTGCACAAGAAAATCAGGTTAAGTCTCAAGTTAGGGTTAGGGTTGGGGAGATGTGGCTTCCCAGGTTGGAAATGGGTCCTTGGTGAAGCTCAACTTGCTGAATCAGACTGAGTGGGGCATCAAGATGGCTTCCATACTGACATTTGGTGCACTCTGTGGACGGCAGTATGTTTCAGTCCAAAAAGGAAATGAGGGTTGAGACTCAAATTAGGGTTAGGGCTGGGGAGACTTGTCTTCCCAGGATGTAACCAGGGTTTTGGCGAAGTCTAGATTGGTAAAACAGACGGAAGGCCAACCGGAGTATAACATACTGCCAGTTAGTACACAATGTGGACAGGGAAATGTTTCATTCCAAAGAGAAAATTAGGGTTAAGACCCAAGTTAGGGTTAGCAGTCAGGAGACATGGCTTTCCAGAATGGAAACAGGGTGTTGCTGAAGCCAAGCATGGTGAAACAGACTGAGAGGGCAAAAGGAATTGTGTGCCTACTGTCTTTTAGTAGAACATGAGGATGGGGGGTTGTTACATTTGCACAAGAAAATCAGGTTAAGTCTCAAGTTAGGGTTAGGTTTGGGGAGATGTTGCTTCCCAGGTTGGAAACGGGTCCTTGGTGAAGCTTAACTTGCTGAATCAGACTGAGTGGGCCATCAAGATGGCTTCCATACTGACATTTGGTACACTCTGTGGACGGCAGTAAGTTTCAGTCCAAAAACGAAAATTAGGGTTAAGACCCAAGTTAGGGTTATCGGTCAGGAGTCATGGCTTCCCAGAATGGAAACAGGGTGTTGCTGAAGCCAAGCATGGTGAAACAGACTGAGAGGGCCAACGGAATTGTGTGTCGACTGTCTTTTAGTACAACATGAGGATGGGGGTTTGTTACATTTCAACAAGAAAATCAGGTTAAGTCTCAAGGTTGGGTTGGATTGGGGAGATGTGGCTTCCCAGGTTGGAAATGGGTCCTTGGTGAAGCTCAACTTGCTGAATCAGACTGAGTGGGGCATCAAGATGGCTTCCATTCTGACATTTGGTGCACTCTGTGGACGTCAGTATGTTTCAGTCCAAAAAGGAAATGAGGGTTGAGACTCAAATTAGGGTTAGGGTTGGGGAGACTTGTCTTCCCAGGATGTCACCAGGGTTTTGGCGAAGTCTAGATTGGTAAAACAGACGGAGTAGGCCAACCGGAGTATAACATACTGCCAGTTAGTACACAATGTGGAGAGGGAAATGTTTCATTCCAAAGAGAAAATTAGGGTTAAGACCCAAGTTAGGGTTAGCAGTCAGGAGACATGGCTTTCCAGAATGGAAACAGGGTGTTGCTGAAGCCAAGCATGGTGAAACAGACTGAGAGGGCAAAAGGAATTGTGTGCCTACTGTCTTTTAGTAGAACATGAGGATGGGGGGTTGTTACATTTGCACAAGAAAATCAGGTTAAGTCTCAAGTTGGGGTTAGGGTTGGGGAGATGTGGCTTCCCAGGTTGGAAACGGGTCCTTGTTGAAGCCTAGCTTGCTGAATCAGACTGAGTGGGACATCAAGATGTCTTCCATACTTACATTTGGTACACTCTGTGGACGGCAGTATGTTTCAGTCCAAAAAGGAAATGAGGGTTGAGACTCAAATTAGGGTTAGGGCTGGGGAGACTTGGCTTCCCAGGATGTAACCAGGGTTTTGGCGAAGCCTAGATTGGTAAAACAGACTGAGTAGGCCATCCGGAGTATAACATACTGCCAGTTAGTACACCATGTGGACAGGGAAATGTTTCAGTCCAAAGAGAAAATTAGGGTTCAGACCCAAGTTAGGGTTAGCTGTCAGGAGACATGGCTTCCCAGAATGGAAACAGGGTGTTGCTGAAGCCAAGCATGGTGAAACAGACTGAGAGGGCCAAAGGAATTGTGTGCCTACTGTCTTTTAGTAGAACATGAGGATGGGAGGTTGTTACATTTGCACAAGAATATCAGGTTAAGTCTCAAGTTAGGGTTAGGGTTGGGGAGATGTGGCTTCCCAGGTTGGAAACGGGTCCTTGGTGAAGCTTAACTTCCTGTATCAGACTGAGTGGGCCATCAAGATGTCTTCCATACTTACATTTGGCACACTCTGTGGACCGCAGTATGTTTCAGTCCAAAAAGGAAATAGGGTTGAGACTCAAATTAGGGTTAGGGTTGGGGAGACTTGGCTTCCCAGGATGTAACCAGGGTTTTGGTGAAGCCTAGATTGGTAAAACAGACTGAGTAGGCATTCAGGAGTATAACATACTGCCAGTTAGTACACCATGTGGACAGGGAAATGTTTCAGTCCAAAGACAAAATTAGGGTTAAGACCCAAGTTAGGGTTAGCTGTCAGGAGACATGGCTTCCCGGAATGGAAACAGGGTGTTGCTGAAGCCAAGCATGGTGAAACAGACTGAGAGGGCAAACGGAATTGTGTGCCTACTGTCTTTTAGTACAACATGAGGATGGGGGGTTGTTACATTTGCACAAGAAAATCAGGTTAAGTCTCAAGCTTGGTTTGGGTTGGGGAGATGTGGCTTCCCTGGTTGGAATCGGGTCCTTGGTGAAGCCTAACTTGCTGAATCAGACTGAGTGGGGCATCAAGATGTCTTCCATACTGACATTTGGTACACTCTGTGGACGGAGGTATGTTTCAGTCGCAAAAGGAAATGAGGCCTGAGACTCAAAGTAGGGTTAGGGTTGGGGAGACTTGGCTTCCCAGGATGTAACCAGGGTTTTGGTGAAGCCTAGATTGGTAAAACAGACTGAGTAGGCATTCAGGAGTATAACATACTGCCAGTTAGTACACCATGTGGACAGGGAAATGTTTCATTCCAAAGAGAAAATTAGGGTTAAGACCCAAGTGAGGGTTATCGGTCAGGAGACATGGCTTCCCAGAATGGAAACAGGGTGTTGCTGAAGCCAAACATGGTGAAACAGACTGAGAGGGCCAAAGGAATTGTGTGCCTACTGTCTTTTAGTAGAACATGAGGATGGGGGGTTGTTACAGTTCAACAAGAAAATCAGGTTAAGTCTCAAGTTAGGGTTAGGGTTGGGGAGATGTGGCTTCCCAGGTTGGAAACGGGTCCTTGGTGAAGCTTAACTTGCTGAATCAGACTGAGTGGGGCATCAAGATGGCTTCCATACTGACATTTGGTCCCCTATGTGGACGGCAGTATGTTTCAGTCCAAAAACGAAAATTAGGGTTAAGACCCAAGTTAGGGTTATCGGTCAGGAGTCATGGCTTCCCAGAATGGAAACAGGGTGTTGCTGAAGCCAAGCATGGTGAAACAGACTGAGAGGGCCAACGGAATTGTGTGTCGACTGTCTTTTAGTACAACATGAGGATGGGGGTTTGTTACATTTCAACAAGAAAATCAGGTTAAGTCTCAAGGTTGGGTTGGATTGGGGAGATGTGGCTTCCCAGGTTGGAAATGGGTCCTTGGTGAAGCTCAACTTGCTGAATCAGACTGAGTGGGGCATCAAGATGGCTTCCATACTGACATTTGGTGCACTCTGTGGACGGCAGTATGTTTCAGTCCAAAAAGGAAATGAGGGTTGAGACTCAAATTAGGGTTAGGGTTGGGGAGACTTGTCTTCCCAGGATGTAACCAGGGTTTTGGCGAAGTCTAGATTGGTAAAACAGACGGAGTAGGCCAACCGGAGTATAACATACTGCCAGTTAGTACACAATGTGGAGAGGGAAATGTTTCATTCCAAAGAGAAAATTAGGGTTAAGACCCAAGTTAGGGTTAGCAGTCAGGAGACATGGCTTTCCAGAATGGAAACAGGGTGTTGCTGAAGCCAAGCATGGTGAAACAGACTGAGAGGGCAAAAGGAATTGTGTGCCTACTGTCTTTTAGTAGAACATGAGGATGGGGGGTTGTTACATTTGCACAAGAAAATCAGGTTAAGTCTCAAGTTAGGGTTAGGGTTGGGGAGACTTGGCTTCCCAGGATGTAACCAGGGTTTTGGTGAAGCCTAGATTGGTAAAACAGACTGAGTAGGCATTCAGGAGTATAACATACTGCCAGTTAGTACACCATGTGGACAGGGAAATGTTTCAGTCCAAAGACAAAATTAGGGTTAAGACCCAAGTTAGGGTTAGCTGTCAGGAGACATGGCTTCCCGGAATGGAAACAGGGTGTTGCTGAAGCCAAGCATGGTGAAACAGACTGAGAGGGCCAACGGAATTGTGTGCCTACTGTCTTTTAGTACAACATGAGGATGGGGGTTTGTTACATTTCAACAAGAAAATCAGGTTAAGTCTCAAGTTAGGGTTGGGTTGGGGAGATGTGGCTTCCCAGGTTGGAAACGGGTCCTTGGTGAAGCTTAACTTGCTGAATCAGACTGAGTGGGGTAACAAGGTGTCTTCCATACTTACATTTGGTACACTCTGTGGACCGCAGTATGTTTCAGTCGCAAAAGGAAATGAGGCCTGAGACTCAAAGTAGGGTTAGGGTTGGGGAGACTTGGCTTCCCAGGATGTAACCAGGGTTTTGGCGAAGCCTAGATTGGTAAAACAGACTGAGTAGGCCTTCCGGAGTATAACATACTGCCAGTTAGTACACCATGTGGACAGGGAAATGTTTCAGTCCATAGAAAAAATTAGGGTTAATAAAAATTTAGGGTTATCGGTCAGGAGACATGGCTTCCCAGAATGGAAACAGGGTGTTGCTGAAGCCAAGCATGGTGAAACAGACTGAGAGGGCAAACGGAATTGTGTGCCTACTGTCTTTTAGTACAACATGAGGATGGGAGGTTGTTACATTTGCACAAGAAAATCAGGTTAAGTCTCAAGTTAGGGTTAGGGTTGGGGAGATGTGGCTTCCCAGGTTGGAAATGGGTCCTTGGTGAAGCTCAACTTGCTGAATCAGACTGAGTGGGGCATCAAGATGGCTTCCATACTGACATTTGGTGCACTCTGTGGACGGCAGTATGTTTCAGTCCAAAAAGGAAATGAGGGTTGAGACTCAAATTAGGGTTAGGGTTGGGGAGACTTGTCTTCCCAGGATGTAACCAGGGTTTTGGCGAAGTCTAGATTGGTAAAACAGACGGAAGGCCAACCGGAGTATAACATACTGCCAGTTAGTACACAATGTGGACAGGGAAATGTTTCATTCCAAAGAGAAAATTAGGGTTAAGACCCAAGTTAGGGTTAGCAGTCAGGAGACATGGCTTTCCAGAATGGAAACAGGGTGTTGCTGAAGCCAAGCATGGTGAAACAGACTGAGAGGGCAAAAGGAATTGTGTGCCTACTGTCTTTTAGTAGAACATGAGGATGGGGGGTTGTTACATTTGCACAAGAAAATCAGGTTAAGTCTCAAGTTAGGGTTAGGTTTGGGGAGATGTTGCTTCCCAGGTTGGAAACGGGTCCTTGGTGAAGCTTAACTTGCTGAATCAGACTGAGTGGGCCATCAAGATGGCTTCCATACTGACATTTGGTACACTCTGTGGACGGCAGTAAGTTTCAGTCCAAAAACGAAAATTAGGGTTAAGACCCAAGTTAGGGTTATCGGTCAGGAGTCATGGCTTCCCAGAATGGAAACAGGGTGTTGCTGAAGCCAAGCATGGTGAAACAGACTGAGAGGGCCAACGGAATTGTGTGTCGACTGTCTTTTAGTACAACATGAGGATGGGGGTTTGTTACATTTCAACAAGAAAATCAGGTTAAGTCTCAAGGTTGGGTTGGATTGGGGAGATGTGGCTTCCCAGGTTGGAAATGGGTCCTTGGTGAAGCTCAACTTGCTGAATCAGACTGAGTGGGGCATCAAGATGGCTTCCATTCTGACATTTGGTGCACTCTGTGGACGGCAGTATGTTTCAGTCCAAAAAGGAAATGAGGGTTGAGACTCAAATTAGGGTTAGGGTTGGGGAGACTTGTCTTCCCAGGATGTAACCAGGGTTTTGGCGAAGTCTAGATTGGTAAAACAGACGGAGTAGGCCAACCGGAGTATAACATACTGCCAGTTAGTACACAATGTGGAGAGGGAAATGTTTCATTCCAAAGAGAAAATTAGGGTTAAGACCCAAGTTAGGGTTAGCAGTCAGGAGACATGGCTTTCCAGAATGGAAACAGGGTGTTGCTGAAGCCAAGCATGGTGAAACAGACTGAGAGGGCAAAAGGAATTGTGTGCCTACTGTCTTTTAGTAGAACATGAGGATGGGGGGTTGTTACATTTGCACAAGAAAATCAGGTTAAGTCTCAAGTTAGGGTTAGGGTTGGGGAGACTTGGCTTCCCAGGATGTAACCAGGGTTTTGGTGAAGCCTAGATTGGTAAAACAGACTGAGTAGGCATTCAGGAGTATAACATACTGCCAGTTAGTACACCATGTGGACAGGGAAATGTTTCAGTCCAAAGACAAAATTAGGGTTAAGACCCAAGTTAGGGTTAGCTGTCAGGAGACATGGCTTCCCGGAATGGAAACAGGGTGTTGCTGAAGCCAAGCATGGTGAAACAGACTGAGAGGGCCAACGGAATTGTGTGCCTACTGTCTTTTAGTACAACATGAGGATGGGGGTTTGTTACATTTCAACAAGAAAATCAGGTTAAGTCTCAAGTTAGGGTTGGGTTGGGGAGATGTGGCTTCCCAGGTTGGAAACGGGTCCTTGGTGAAGCTTAACTTGCTGAATCAGACTGAGTGGGGTATCAAGGTGTCTTCCATACTTACATTTGGCACACTCTGTGGACCGCAGTATGTTTCAGTCGCAAAAGGAAATGAGGCCTGAGACTCAAAGTAGGGTTAGGGTTGGGGAGACTTGGCTTCCCAGGATGTAACCAGGGTTTTGGCGAAGCCTAGATTGGTAAAACAGACTGAGTAGGCCTTCCGGAGTATAACATACTGCCAGTTAGTACACCATGTGGACAGGGAAATGTTTCAGTCCATAGAAAAAATTAGGGTTAATAAAAATTTAGGGTTATCGGTCAGGAGACATGGCTTCCCAGAATGGAAACAGGGTGTTGCTGAAGCCAAGCATGGTGAAACAGACTGAGAGGGCAAACGGAATTGTGTGCCTACTGTCTTTTAGTACAACATGAGGATGGGAGGTTGTTACATTTGCACAAGAAAATCAGGTTAAGTCTCAAGTTAGGGTTAGGGTTGGGGAGATGTGGCTTCCCAGGTTGGAAATGGGTCCTTGGTGAAGCTCAACTTGCTGAATCAGACTGAGTGGGGCATCAAGATGGCTTCCATACTGACATTTGGTGCACTCTGTGGACGGCAGTATGTTTCAGTCCAAAAAGGAAATGAGGGTTGAGACTCAAATTAGGGTTAGGGTTGGGGAGACTTGTCTTCCCAGGATGTAACCAGGGTTTTGGCGAAGTCTAGATTGGTAAAACAGACGGAAGGCCAACCGGAGTATAACATACTGCCAGTTAGTACACAATGTGGACAGGGAAATGTTTCATTCCAAAGAGAAAATTAGGGTTAAGACCCAAGTTAGGGTTAGCAGTCAGGAGACATGGCTTTCCAGAATGGAAACAGGGTGTTGCTGAAGCCAAGCATGGTGAAACAGACTGAGAGGGCAAAAGGAATTGTGTGCCTACTGTCTTTTAGTAGAACATGAGGATGGGGGGTTGTTACATTTGCACAAGAAAATCAGGTTAAGTCTCAAGTTAGGGTTAGGTTTGGGGAGATGTTGCTTCCCAGGTTGGAAACGGGTCCTTGGTGAAGCTTAACTTGCTGAATCAGACTGAGTGGGCCATCAAGATGGCTTCCATACTGACATTTGGTACACTCTGTGGACGGCAGTAAGTTTCAGTCCAAAAACGAAAATTAGGGTTAAGACCCAAGTTAGGGTTATCGGTCAGGAGTCATGGCTTCCCAGAATGGAAACAGGGTGTTGCTGAAGCCAAGCATGGTGAAACAGACTGAGAGGGCCAACGGAATTGTGTGTCGACTGTCTTTTAGTACAACATGAGGATGGGGGTTTGTTACATTTCAACAAGAAAATCAGGTTAAGTCTCAAGGTTGGGTTGGATTGGGGAGATGTGGCTTCCCAGGTTGGAAATGGGTCCTTGGTGAAGCTCAACTTGCTGAATCAGACTGAGTGGGGCATCAAGATGGCTTCCATTCTGACATTTGGTGCACTCTGTGGACGTCAGTATGTTTCAGTCCAAAAAGGAAATGAGGGTTGAGACTCAAATTAGGGTTAGGGCTGGGGAGACTTGGCTTCCCAGGATGTAACCAGGGTTTTGGCGAAGCCTAGATTGGTAAAACAGACTGAGTAGGCCATCCGGAGTATAACATACTGCCAGTTAGTACACCATGTGGACAGGGAAATGTTTCAGTCCAAAGAGAAAATTAGGGTTCAGACCCAAGTTAGGGTTAGCTGTCAGGAGACATGGCTTCCCAGAATGGAAACAGGGTGTTGCTGAAGCCAAGCATGGTGAAACAGACTGAGAGGGCCAAAGGAATTGTGTGCCTACTGTCTTTTAGTAGAACATGAGGATGGGAGGTTGTTACATTTGCACAAGAATATCAGGTTAAGTCTCAAGTTAGGGTTAGGGTTGGGGAGATGTGGCTTCCCAGGTTGGAAACGGGTCCTTGGTGAAGCTTAACTTCCTGTATCAGACTGAGTGGGCCATCAAGATGTCTTCCATACTTACATTTGGCACACTCTGTGGACCGCAGTATGTTTCAGTCCAAAAAGGAAATAGGGTTGAGACTCAAATTAGGGTTAGGGTTGGGGAGACTTGGCTTCCCAGGATGTAACCAGGGTTTTGGTGAAGCCTAGATTGGTAAAACAGACTGAGTAGGCATTCAGGAGTATAACATACTGCCAGTTAGTACACCATGTGGACAGGGAAATGTTTCAGTCCAAAGACAAAATTAGGGTTAAGACCCAAGTTAGGGTTAGCTGTCAGGAGACATGGCTTCCCGGAATGGAAACAGGGTGTTGCTGAAGCCAAGCATGGTGAAACAGACTGAGAGGGCAAACGGAATTGTGTGCCTACTGTCTTTTAGTACAACATGAGGATGGGGGGTTGTTACATTTGCACAAGAAAATCAGGTTAAGTCTCAAGCTTGGTTTGGGTTGGGGAGATGTGGCTTCCCTGGTTGGAATCGGGTCCTTGGTGAAGCCTAACTTGCTGAATCAGACTGAGTGGGGCATCAAGATGTCTTCCATACTGACATTTGGTCCCCTATGTGGACGGCAGTATGTTTCAGTCCAAAAACGAAATGCGGGTTGATACTCAAATTAGGGTTAGGGTTGGGGAGACTTGGCTTCCCAGGATGTAACCAGGGTTTTGGCGAAGCCTAGATTGGTAAAACAGACTGAGTAGGCCATCCGGAGTATAACATACTGCCAGTTAGTACACCATGTGGACAGGGAAATGTTTCAGTCCAAAGAGAAAATTAGGGTTAAGACCCAAGTGAGGGTTATCGGTCAGGAGACATGGCTTCCCAGAATGGAAACAGGGTGTTGCTGAAGCCAAACATGGTGAAACAGACTGAGAGGGCCAAAGGAATTGTGTGCCTACTGTCTTTTAGTAGAACATGAGGATGGGGGGTTGTTACAGTTCAACAAGAAAATCAGGTTAAGTCTCAAGTTAGGGTTAGGGTTGGGGAGATGTGGCTTCCCAGGTTGGAAACGGGTCCTTGGTGAAGCTTAACTTGCTGAATCAGACTGAGTGGGGCATCAAGATGGCTTCCATACTGACATTTGGTCCCCTATGTGGACGGCAGTATGTTTCAGTCCAAAAACGAAAATTAGGGTTAAGACCCAAGTTAGGTTTATCGGTCAGGAGTCATGGCTTCCCAGAATGGAAACAGGGTGTTGCTGAAGCCAAGCATGGTGAAACAGACTGAGAGGGCCAACGGAATTGTGTGTCGACTGTCTTTTAGTACAACATGAGGATGGGGGTTTGTTACATTTCAACAAGAAAATCAGGTTAAGTCTCAAGGTTGGGTTGGATTGGGGAGATGTGGCTTCCCAGGTTGGAAATGGGTCCTTGGTGAAGCTCAACTTGCTGAATCAGACTGAGTGGGGCATCAAGATGGCTTCCATACTGACATTTGGTGCACTCTGTGGACGGCAGTATGTTTCAGTCCAAAAAGGAAATGAGGGTTGAGACTCAAATTAGGGTTAGGGTTGGGGAGACTTGTCTTCCCAGGATGTAACCAGGGTTTTGGCGAAGTCTAGATTGGTAAAACAGACGGAGTAGGCCAACCGGAGTATAACATACTGCCAGTTAGTACACAATGTGGAGAGGGAAATGTTTCATTCCAAAGAGAAAATTAGGGTTAAGACCCAAGTTAGGGTTAGCAGTCAGGAGACATGGCTTTCCAGAATGGAAACAGGGTGTTGCTGAAGCCAAGCATGGTGAAACAGACTGAGAGGGCAAAAGGAATTGTGTGCCTACTGTCTTTTAGTAGAACATGAGGATGGGGGGTTGTTACATTTGCACAAGAAAATCAGGTTAAGTCTCAAGTTAGGGTTAGGGTTGGGGAGACTTGGCTTCCCAGGATGTAACCAGGGTTTTGGTGAAGCCTAGATTGGTAAAACAGACTGAGTAGGCATTCAGGAGTATAACATACTGCCAGTTAGTACACCATGTGGACAGGGAAATGTTTCAGTCCAAAGACAAAATTAGGGTTAAGACCCAAGTTAGGGTTAGCTGTCAGGAGACATGGCTTCCCGGAATGGAAACAGGGTGTTGCTGAAGCCAAGCATGGTGAAACAGACTGAGAGGGCCAACGGAATTGTGTGCCTACTGTCTTTTAGTACAACATGAGGATGGGGGTTTGTTACATTTCAACAAGAAAATCAGGTTAAGTCTCAAGTTAGGGTTGGGTTGGGGAGATGTGGCTTCCCAGGTTGGAAACGGGTCCTTGGTGAAGCTTAACTTGCTGAATCAGACTGAGTGGGGTAACAAGGTGTCTTCCATACTTACATTTGGTACACTCTGTGGACCGCAGTATGTTTCAGTCGCAAAAGGAAATGAGGCCTGAGACTCAAAGTAGGGTTAGGGTTGGGGAGACTTGGCTTCCCAGGATGTAACCAGGGTTTTGGCGAAGCCTAGATTGGTAAAACAGACTGAGTAGGCCTTCCGGAGTATAACATACTGCCAGTTAGTACACCATGTGGACAGGGAAATGTTTCAGTCCATAGAAAAAATTAGGGTTAATAAAAATTTAGGGTTATCGGTCAGGAGACATGGCTTCCCAGAATGGAAACAGGGTGTTGCTGAAGCCAAGCATGGTGAAACAGACTGAGAGGGCAAACGGAATTGTGTGCCTACTGTCTTTTAGTACAACATGAGGATGGGAGGTTGTTACATTTGCACAAGAAAATCAGGTTAAGTCTCAAGTTAGGGTTAGGGTTGGGGAGATGTGGCTTCCCAGGTTGGAAATGGGTCCTTGGTGAAGCTCAACTTGCTGAATCAGACTGAGTGGGGCATCAAGATGGCTTCCATACTGACATTTGGTGCACTCTGTGGACGGCAGTATGTTTCAGTCCAAAAAGGAAATGAGGGTTGAGACTCAAATTAGGGTTAGGGTTGGGGAGACTTGTCTTCCCAGGATGTAACCAGGGTTTTGGCGAAGTCTAGATTGGTAAAACAGACGGAAGGCCAACCGGAGTATAACATACTGCCAGTTAGTACACAATGTGGACAGGGAAATGTTTCATTCCAAAGAGAAAATTAGGGTTAAGACCCAAGTTAGGGTTAGCAGTCAGGAGACATGGCTTTCCAGAATGGAAACAGGGTGTTGCTGAAGCCAAGCATGGTGAAACAGACTGAGAGGGCAAAAGGAATTGTGTGCCTACTGTCTTTTAGTAGAACATGAGGATGGGGGGTTGTTACATTTGCACAAGAAAATCAGGTTAAGTCTCAAGTTAGGGTTAGGTTTGGGGAGATGTTGCTTCCCAGGTTGGAAACGGGTCCTTGGTGAAGCTTAACTTGCTGAATCAGACTGAGTGGGCCATCAAGATGGCTTCCATACTGACATTTGGTACACTCTGTGGACGGCAGTAAGTTTCAGTCCAAAAACGAAAATTAGGGTTAAGACCCAAGTTAGGGTTATCGGTCAGGAGTCATGGCTTCCCAGAATGGAAACAGGGTGTTGCTGAAGCCAAGCATGGTGAAACAGACTGAGAGGGCCAACGGAATTGTGTGTCGACTGTCTTTTAGTACAACATGAGGATGGGGGTTTGTTACATTTCAACAAGAAAATCAGGTTAAGTCTCAAGGTTGGGTTGGATTGGGGAGATGTGGCTTCCCAGGTTGGAAATGGGTCCTTGGTGAAGCTCAACTTGCTGAATCAGACTGAGTGGGGCATCAAGATGGCTTCCATTCTGACATTTGGTGCACTCTGTGGACGGCAGTATGTTTCAGTCCAAAAAGGAAATGAGGGTTGAGACTCAAATTAGGGTTAGGGTTGGGGAGACTTGTCTTCCCAGGATGTAACCAGGGTTTTGGCGAAGTCTAGATTGGTAAAACAGACGGAGTAGGCCAACCGGAGTATAACATACTGCCAGTTAGTACACAATGTGGAGAGGGAAATGTTTCATTCCAAAGAGAAAATTAGGGTTAAGACCCAAGTTAGGGTTAGCAGTCAGGAGACATGGCTTTCCAGAATGGAAACAGGGTGTTGCTGAAGCCAAGCATGGTGAAACAGACTGAGAGGGCAAAAGGAATTGTGTGCCTACTGTCTTTTAGTAGAACATGAGGATGGGGGGTTGTTACATTTGCACAAGAAAATCAGGTTAAGTCTCAAGTTAGGGTTAGGGTTGGGGAGACTTGGCTTCCCAGGATGTAACCAGGGTTTTGGTGAAGCCTAGATTGGTAAAACAGACTGAGTAGGCATTCAGGAGTATAACATACTGCCAGTTAGTACACCATGTGGACAGGGAAATGTTTCAGTCCAAAGACAAAATTAGGGTTAAGACCCAAGTTAGGGTTAGCTGTCAGGAGACATGGCTTCCCGGAATGGAAACAGGGTGTTGCTGAAGCCAAGCATGGTGAAACAGACTGAGAGGGCCAACGGAATTGTGTGCCTACTGTCTTTTAGTACAACATGAGGATGGGGGTTTGTTACATTTCAACAAGAAAATCAGGTTAAGTCTCAAGTTAGGGTTGGGTTGGGGAGATGTGGCTTCCCAGGTTGGAAACGGGTCCTTGGTGAAGCTTAACTTGCTGAATCAGACTGAGTGGGGTATCAAGGTGTCTTCCATACTTACATTTGGCACACTCTGTGGACCGCAGTATGTTTCAGTCGCAAAAGGAAATGAGGCCTGAGACTCAAAGTAGGGTTAGGGTTGGGGAGACTTGGCTTCCCAGGATGTAACCAGGGTTTTGGCGAAGCCTAGATTGGTAAAACAGACTGAGTAGGCCTTCCGGAGTATAACATACTGCCAGTTAGTACACCATGTGGACAGGGAAATGTTTCAGTCCATAGAAAAAATTAGGGTTAATAAAAATTTAGGGTTATCGGTCAGGAGACATGGCTTCCCAGAATGGAAACAGGGTGTTGCTGAAGCCAAGCATGGTGAAACAGACTGAGAGGGCAAACGGAATTGTGTGCCTACTGTCTTTTAGTACAACATGAGGATGGGAGGTTGTTACATTTGCACAAGAAAATCAGGTTAAGTCTCAAGTTAGGGTTAGGGTTGGGGAGATGTGGCTTCCCAGGTTGGAAATGGGTCCTTGGTGAAGCTCAACTTGCTGAATCAGACTGAGTGGGGCATCAAGATGGCTTCCATACTGACATTTGGTGCACTCTGTGGACGGCAGTATGTTTCAGTCCAAAAAGGAAATGAGGGTTGAGACTCAAATTAGGGTTAGGGCTGGGGAGACTTGTCTTCCCAGGATGTAACCAGGGTTTTGGCGAAGTCTAGATTGGTAAAACAGACGGAAGGCCAACCGGAGTATAACATACTGCCAGTTAGTACACAATGTGGACAGGGAAATGTTTCATTCCAAAGAGAAAATTAGGGTTAAGACCCAAGTTAGGGTTAGCAGTCAGGAGACATGGCTTTCCAGAATGGAAACAGGGTGTTGCTGAAGCCAAGCATGGTGAAACAGACTGAGAGGGCAAAAGGAATTGTGTGCCTACTGTCTTTTAGTAGAACATGAGGATGGGGGGTTGTTACATTTGCACAAGAAAATCAGGTTAAGTCTCAAGTTAGGGTTAGGTTTGGGGAGATGTTGCTTCCCAGGTTGGAAACGGGTCCTTGGTGAAGCTTAACTTGCTGAATCAGACTGAGTGGGCCATCAAGATGGCTTCCATACTGACATTTGGTACACTCTGTGGACGGCAGTAAGTTTCAGTCCAAAAACGAAAATTAGGGTTAAGACCCAAGTTAGGGTTATCGGTCAGGAGTCATGGCTTCCCAGAATGGAAACAGGGTGTTGCTGAAGCCAAGCATGGTGAAACAGACTGAGAGGGCCAACGGAATTGTGTGTCGACTGTCTTTTAGTACAACATGAGGATGGGGGTTTGTTACATTTCAACAAGAAAATCAGGTTAAGTCTCAAGGTTGGGTTGGATTGGGGAGATGTGGCTTCCCAGGTTGGAAATGGGTCCTTGGTGAAGCTCAACTTGCTGAATCAGACTGAGTGGGGCATCAAGATGGCTTCCATTCTGACATTTGGTGCACTCTGTGGACGTCAGTATGTTTCAGTCCAAAAAGGAAATGAGGGTTGAGACTCAAATTAGGGTTAGGGTTGGGGAGACTTGTCTTCCCAGGATGTCACCAGGGTTTTGGCGAAGTCTAGATTGGTAAAACAGACGGAGTAGGCCAACCGGAGTATAACATACTGCCAGTTAGTACACAATGTGGAGAGGGAAATGTTTCATTCCAAAGAGAAAATTAGGGTTAAGACCCAAGTTAGGGTTAGCAGTCAGGAGACATGGCTTTCCAGAATGGAAACAGGGTGTTGCTGAAGCCAAGCATGGTGAAACAGACTGAGAGGGCAAAAGGAATTGTGTGCCTACTGTCTCTTAGTAGAACATGAGGATGGGGGGTTGTTACATTTGCACAAGAAAATCAGGTTAAGTCTCAAGTTAGGGTTAGGGTTGGGGAGATGTGGCTTCCCAGGTTGGAAACGGGTCCTTGTTGAAGCCTAGCTTGCTGAATCAGACTGAGTGGGACATCAAGATGTCTTCCATACTTACATTTGGTACACTCTGTGGACGGCAGTATGTTTCAGTCCAAAAAGGAAATGAGGGTTGAGACTCAAATTAGGGTTAGGGCTGGGGAGACTTGGCTTCCCAGGATGTAACCAGGGTTTTGGCGAAGCCTAGATTGGTAAAACAGACTGAGTAGGCCATCCGGAGTATAACATACTGCCAGTTAGTACACCATGTGGACAGGGAAATGTTTCAGTCCAAAGAGAAAATTAGGGTTCAGACCCAAGTTAGGGTTAGCTGTCAGGAGACATGGCTTCCCAGAATGGAAACAGGGTGTTGCTGAAGCCAAGCATGGTGAAACAGACTGAGAGGGCCAAAGGAATTGTGTGCCTACTGTCTTTTAGTAGAACATGAGGATGGGAGGTTGTTACATTTGCACAAGAATATCAGGTTAAGTCTCAAGTTAGGGTTAGGGTTGGGGAGATGTGGCTTCCCAGGTTGGAAACGGGTCCTTGGTGAAGCTTAACTTCCTGTATCAGACTGAGTGGGCCATCAAGATGTCTTCCATACTTACATTTGGCACACTCTGTGGACCGCAGTATGTTTCAGTCCAAAAAGGAAATAGGGTTGAGACTCAAATTAGGGTTAGGGTTGGGGAGACTTGGCTTCCCAGGATGTAACCAGGGTTTTGGTGAAGCCTAGATTGGTAAAACAGACTGAGTAGGCATTCAGGAGTATAACATACTGCCAGTTAGTACACCATGTGGACAGGGAAATGTTTCAGTCCAAAGACAAAATTAGGGTTAAGACCCAAGTTAGGGTTAGCTGTCAGGAGACATGGCTTCCCGGAATGGAAACAGGGTGTTGCTGAAGCCAAGCATGGTGAAACAGACTGAGAGGGCAAACGGAATTGTGTGCCTACTGTCTTTTAGTACAACATGAGGATGGGGGGTTGTTACATTTGCACAAGAAAATCAGGTTAAGTCTCAAGCTTGGTTTGGGTTGGGGAGATGTGGCTTCCCTGGTTGGAATCGGGTCCTTGGTGAAGCCTAACTTGCTGAATCAGACTGAGTGGGGCATCAAGATGTCTTCCATACTGACATTTGGTCCCCTATGTGGACGGCAGTATGTTTCAGTCCAAAAACGAAATGCGGGTTGATACTCAAATTAGGGTTAGGGTTGGGGAGACTTGGCTTCCCAGGATGTAACCAGGGTTTTGGCGAAGCCTAGATTGGTAAAACAGACTGAGTAGGCCATCCGGAGTATAACATACTGCCAGTTAGTACACCATGTGGACAGGGAAATGTTTCAGTCCAAAGAGAAAATTAGGGTTAAGACCCAAGTTAGGGTTAGCTGTCAGGAGACATGGCTTCCCAGAATGGAAACAGGGTGTTGCTGAAGCCAAGCATGGTGAAACAGACTAAGAGGGCCAAAGGAATTGTGTGCCTACTGTCTTTTAGTACAATAAGAGGATGTGGGTTGTTACATTTCAACAAGAAAATCAGGTTAAGTCTCAAGTTTGGGTTGGGTTGGGGAGATGTGGCTTCCCTCGTTGGAATCGGGTCCTTGGTGAAGCCCAGCTTGCTGAATCAGACTGAGTGGGACATCAAGATGTCTTCCATACTGACATTTGGTACACTCTGTGGACGGAGGTATGTTTCAGTCGCAAAAGGAAATGAGGCCTGAGACTCAAAGTAGGGTTAGGGTTGGGGAGACTTGGCTTCCCAGGATGTAACCAGGGTTTTGGTGAAGCCTAGATTGGTAAAACAGACTGAGTAGGCATTCAGGAGTATAACATACTGCCAGTTAGTACACCATGTGGACAGGGAAATGTTTCATTCCAAAGAGAAAATTAGGGTTAAGACCCAAGTGAGGGTTATCGGTCAGGAGACATGGCTTCCCAGAATGGAAACAGGGTGTTGCTGAAGCCAAACATGGTGAAACAGACTGAGAGGGCCAAAGGAATTGTGTGCCTACTGTCTTTTAGTAGAACATGAGGATGGGGGGTTGTTACAGTTCAACAAGAAAATCAGGTTAAGTCTCAAGTTAGGGTTAGGGTTGGGGAGATGTGGCTTCCCAGGTTGGAAACGGGTCCTTGGTGAAGCTTAACTTGCTGAATCAGACTGAGTGGGGCATCAAGATGGCTTCCATACTGACATTTGGTCCCCTATGTGGACGGCAGTATGTTTCAGTCCAAAAACGAAAATTAGGGTTAAGACCCAAGTTAGGGTTATCGGTCAGGAGTCATGGCTTCCCAGAATGGAAACAGGGTGTTGCTGAAGCCAAGCATGGTGAAACAGACTGAGAGGGCCAACGGAATTGTGTGTCGACTGTCTTTTAGTACAACATGAGGATGGGGGTTTGTTACATTTCAACAAGAAAATCAGGTTAAGTCTCAAGGTTGGGTTGGATTGGGGAGATGTGGCTTCCCAGGTTGGAAATGGGTCCTTGGTGAAGCTCAACTTGCTGAATCAGACTGAGTGGGGCATCAAGATGGCTTCCATACTGACATTTGGTGCACTCTGTGGACGGCAGTATGTTTCAGTCCAAAAAGGAAATGAGGGTTGAGACTCAAATTAGGGTTAGGGTTGGGGAGACTTGTCTTCCCAGGATGTAACCAGGGTTTTGGCGAAGTCTAGATTGGTAAAACAGACGGAGTAGGCCAACCGGAGTATAACATACTGCCAGTTAGTACACAATGTGGAGAGGGAAATGTTTCATTCCAAAGAGAAAATTAGGGTTAAGACCCAAGTTAGGGTTAGCAGTCAGGAGACATGGCTTTCCAGAATGGAAACAGGGTGTTGCTGAAGCCAAGCATGGTGAAACAGACTGAGAGGGCAAAAGGAATTGTGTGCCTACTGTCTTTTAGTAGAACATGAGGATGGGGGGTTGTTACATTTGCACAAGAAAATCAGGTTAAGTCTCAAGTTAGGGTTAGGGTTGGGGAGACTTGGCTTCCCAGGATGTAACCAGGGTTTTGGTGAAGCCTAGATTGGTAAAACAGACTGAGTAGGCATTCAGGAGTATAACATACTGCCAGTTAGTACACCATGTGGACAGGGAAATGTTTCAGTCCAAAGACAAAATTAGGGTTAAGACCCAAGTTAGGGTTAGCTGTCAGGAGACATGGCTTCCCGGAATGGAAACAGGGTGTTGCTGAAGCCAAGCATGGTGAAACAGACTGAGAGGGCCAACGGAATTGTGTGCCTACTGTCTTTTAGTACAACATGAGGATGGGGGTTTGTTACATTTCAACAAGAAAATCAGGTTAAGTCTCAAGTTAGGGTTGGGTTGGGGAGATGTGGCTTCCCAGGTTGGAAACGGGTCCTTGGTGAAGCTTAACTTGCTGAATCAGACTGAGTGGCGTAACAAGGTGTCTTCCATACTTACATTTGGTACACTCTGTGGACCGCAGTATGTTTCAGTCGCAAAAGGAAATGAGGCCTGAGACTCAAAGTAGGGTTAGGGTTGGGGAGACTTGGCTTCCCAGGATGTAACCAGGGTTTTGGCGAAGCCTAGATTGGTAAAACAGACTGAGTAGGCCTTCCGGAGTATAACATACTGCCAGTTAGTACACCATGTGGACAGGGAAATGTTTCAGTCCATAGAAAAAATTAGGGTTAATAAAAATTTAGGGTTATCGGTCAGGAGACATGGCTTCCCAGAATGGAAACAGGGTGTTGCTGAAGCCAAGCATGGTGAAACAGACTGAGAGGGCAAACGGAATTGTGTGCCTACTGTCTTTTAGTACAACATGAGGATGGGAGGTTGTTACATTTGCACAAGAAAATCAGGTTAAGTCTCAAGTTAGGGTTAGGGTTGGGGAGATGTGGCTTCCCAGGTTGGAAATGGGTCCTTGGTGAAGCTCAACTTGCTGAATCAGACTGAGTGGGGCATCAAGATGGCTTCCATACTGACATTTGGTGCACTCTGTGGACGGCAGTATGTTTCAGTCCAAAAAGGAAATGAGGGTTGAGACTCAAATTAGGGTTAGGGTTGGGGAGACTTGTCTTCCCAGGATGTAACCAGGGTTTTGGCGAAGTCTAGATTGGTAAAACAGACGGAAGGCCAACCGGAGTATAACATACTGCCAGTTAGTACACAATGTGGACAGGGAAATGTTTCATTCCAAAGAGAAAATTAGGGTTAAGACCCAAGTTAGGGTTAGCAGTCAGGAGACATGGCTTTCCAGAATGGAAACAGGGTGTTGCTGAAGCCAAGCATGGTGAAACAGACTGAGAGGGCAAAAGGAATTGTGTGCCTACTGTCTTTTAGTAGAACATGAGGATGGGGGGTTGTTACATTTGCACAAGAAAATCAGGTTAAGTCTCAAGTTAGGGTTAGGTTTGGGGAGATGTTGCTTCCCAGGTTGGAAACGGGTCCTTGGTGAAGCTTAACTTGCTGAATCAGACTGAGTGGGCCATCAAGATGGCTTCCATACTGACATTTGGTACACTCTGTGGACGGCAGTAAGTTTCAGTCCAAAAACGAAAATTAGGGTTAAGACCCAAGTTAGGGTTATCGGTCAGGAGTCATGGCTTCCCAGAATGGAAACAGGGTGTTGCTGAAGCCAAGCATGGTGAAACAGACTGAGAGGGCCAACGGAATTGTGTGTCGACTGTCTTTTAGTACAACATGAGGATGGGGGTTTGTTACATTTCAACAAGAAAATCAGGTTAAGTCTCAAGGTTGGGTTGGATTGGGGAGATGTGGCTTCCCAGGTTGGAAATGGGTCCTTGGTGAAGCTCAACTTGCTGAATCAGACTGAGTGGGGCATCAAGATGGCTTCCATTCTGACATTTGGTGCACTCTGTGGACGGCAGTATGTTTCAGTCCAAAAAGGAAATGAGGGTTGAGACTCAAATTAGGGTTAGGGTTGGGGAGACTTGTCTTCCCAGGATGTAACCAGGGTTTTGGCGAAGTCTAGATTGGTAAAACAGACGGAGTAGGCCAACCGGAGTATAACATACTGCCAGTTAGTACACAATGTGGAGAGGGAAATGTTTCATTCCAAAGAGAAAATTAGGGTTAAGACCCAAGTTAGGGTTAGCAGTCAGGAGACATGGCTTTCCAGAATGGAAACAGGGTGTTGCTGAAGCCAAGCATGGTGAAACAGACTGAGAGGGCAAAAGGAATTGTGTGCCTACTGTCTTTTAGTAGAACATGAGGATGGGGGGTTGTTACATTTGCACAAGAAAATCAGGTTAAGTCTCAAGTTAGGGTTAGGGTTGGGGAGACTTGGCTTCCCAGGATGTAACCAGGGTTTTGGTGAAGCCTAGATTGGTAAAACAGACTGAGTAGGCATTCAGGAGTATAACATACTGCCAGTTAGTACACCATGTGGACAGGGAAATGTTTCAGTCCAAAGACAAAATTAGGGTTAAGACCCAAGTTAGGGTTAGCTGTCAGGAGTCATGGCTTCCCGGAATGGAAACAGGGTGTTGCTGAAGCCAAGCATGGTGAAACAGACTGAGAGGGCCAACGGAATTGTGTGCCTACTGTCTTTTAGTACAACATGAGGATGGGGGTTTGTTACATTTCAACAAGAAAATCAGGTTAAGTCTCAAGTTAGGGTTGGGTTGGGGAGATGTGGCTTCCCAGGTTGGAAACGGGTCCTTGGTGAAGCTTAACTTGCTGAATCAGACTGAGTGGGGTATCAAGGTGTCTTCCATACTTACATTTGGCACACTCTGTGGACCGCAGTATGTTTCAGTCGCAAAAGGAAATGAGGCCTGAGACTCAAAGTAGGGTTAGGGTTGGGGAGACTTGGCTTCCCAGGATGTAACCAGGGTTTTGGCGAAGCCTAGATTGGTAAAACAGACTGAGTAGGCCTTCCGGAGTATAACATACTGCCAGTTAGTACACCATGTGGACAGGGAAATGTTTCAGTCCATAGAAAAAATTAGGGTTAATAAAAATTTAGGGTTATCGGTCAGGAGACATGGCTTCCCAGAATGGAAACAGGGTGTTGCTGAAGCCAAGCATGGTGAAACAGACTGAGAGGGCAAACGGAATTGTGTGCCTACTGTCTTTTAGTACAACATGAGGATGGGAGGTTGTTACATTTGCACAAGAAAATCAGGTTAAGTCTCAAGTTAGGGTTAGGGTTGGGGAGATGTGGCTTCCCAGGTTGGAAATGGGTCCTTGGTGAAGCTCAACTTGCTGAATCAGACTGAGTGGGGCATCAAGATGGCTTCCATACTGACATTTGGTGCACTCTGTGGACGGCAGTATGTTTCAGTCCAAAAAGGAAATGAGGGTTGAGACTCAAATTAGGGTTAGGGTTGGGGAGACTTGTCTTCCCAGGATGTAACCAGGGTTTTGGCGAAGTCTAGATTGGTAAAACAGACGGAAGGCCAACCGGAGTATAACATACTGCCAGTTAGTACACAATGTGGACAGGGAAATGTTTCATTCCAAAGAGAAAATTAGGGTTAAGACCCAAGTTAGGGTTAGCAGTCAGGAGACATGGCTTTCCAGAATGGAAACAGGGTGTTGCTGAAGCCAAGCATGGTGAAACAGACTGAGAGGGCAAAAGGAATTGTGTGCCTACTGTCTTTTAGTAGAACATGAGGATGGGGGGTTGTTACATTTGCACAAGAAAATCAGGTTAAGTCTCAAGTTAGGGTTAGGTTTGGGGAGATGTTGCTTCCCAGGTTGGAAACGGGTCCTTGGTGAAGCTTAACTTGCTGAATCAGACTGAGTGGGCCATCAAGATGGCTTCCATACTGACATTTGGTACACTCTGTGGACGGCAGTAAGTTTCAGTCCAAAAACGAAAATTAGGGTTAAGACCCAAGTTAGGGTTATCGGTCAGGAGTCATGGCTTCCCAGAATGGAAACAGGGTGTTGCTGAAGCCAAGCATGGTGAAACAGACTGAGAGGGCCAACGGAATTGTGTGTCGACTGTCTTTTAGTACAACATGAGGATGGGGGTTTGTTACATTTCAACAAGAAAATCAGGTTAAGTCTCAAGGTTGGGTTGGATTGGGGAGATGTGGCTTCCCAGGTTGGAAATGGGTCCTTGGTGAAGCTCAACTTGCTGAATCAGACTGAGTGGGGCATCAAGATGGCTTCCATTCTGACATTTGGTGCACTCTGTGGACGTCAGTATGTTTCAGTCCAAAAAGGAAATGAGGGTTGAGACTCAAATTAGGGTTAGGGTTGGGGAGACTTGTCTTCCCAGGATGTCACCAGGGTTTTGGCGAAGTCTAGATTGGTAAAACAGACGGAGTAGGCCAACCGGAGTATAACATACTGCCAGTTAGTACACAATGTGGAGAGGGAAATGTTTCATTCCAAAGAGAAAATTAGGGTTAAGACCCAAGTTAGGGTTAGCAGTCAGGAGACATGGCTTTCCAGAATGGAAACAGGGTGTTGCTGAAGCCAAGCATGGTGAAACAGACTGAGAGGGCAAAAGGAATTGTGTGCCTACTGTCTTTTAGTAGAACATGAGGATGGGGGGTTGTTACATTTGCACAAGAAAATCAGGTTAAGTCTCAAGTTAGGGTTAGGGTTGGGGAGATGTGGCTTCCCAGGTTGGAAACGGGTCCTTGTTGAAGCCTAGCTTGCTGAATCAGACTGAGTGGGACATCAAGATGTCTTCCATACTTACATTTGGTACACTCTGTGGACGGCAGTATGTTTCAGTCCAAAAAGGAAATGAGGGTTGAGACTCAAATTAGGGTTAGGGCTGGGGAGACTTGGCTTCCCAGGATGTAACCAGGGTTTTGGCGAAGCCTAGATTGGTAAAACAGACTGAGTAGGCCATCCGGAGTATAACATACTGCCAGTTAGTACACCATGTGGACAGGGAAATGTTTCAGTCCAAAGAGAAAATTAGGGTTCAGACCCAAGTTAGGGTTAGCTGTCAGGAGACATGGCTTCCCAGAATGGAAACAGGGTGTTGCTGAAGCCAAGCATGGTGAAACAGACTGAGAGGGCCAAAGGAATTGTGTGCCTACTGTCTTTTAGTAGAACATGAGGATGGGAGGTTGTTACATTTGCACAAGAATATCAGGTTAAGTCTCAAGTTAGGGTTAGGGTTGGGGAGATGTGGCTTCCCAGGTTGGAAACGGGTCCTTGGTGAAGCTTAACTTCCTGTATCAGACTGAGTGGGCCATCAAGATGTCTTCCATACTTACATTTGGCACACTCTGTGGACCGCAGTATGTTTCAGTCCAAAAAGGAAATAGGGTTGAGACTCAAATTAGGGTTAGGGTTGGGGAGACTTGGCTTCCCAGGATGTAACCAGGATTTTGGTGAAGCCTAGATTGGTAAAACAGACTGAGTAGGCATTCAGGAGTATAACATACTGCCAGTTAGTACACCATGTGGACAGGGAAATGTTTCAGTCCAAAGACAAAATTAGGGTTAAGACCCAAGTTAGGGTTAGCTGTCAGGAGACATGGCTTCCCGGAATGGAAACAGGGTGTTGCTGAAGCCAAGCATGGTGAAACAGACTGAGAGGGCAAACGGAATTGTGTGCCTACTGTCTTTTAGTACAACATGAGGATGGGGGGTTGTTACATTTGCACAAGAAAATCAGGTTAAGTCTCAAGCTTGGTTTGGGTTGGGGAGATGTGGCTTCCCTGGTTGGAATCGGGTCCTTGGTGAAGCCTAACTTGCTGAATCAGACTGAGTGGGGCATCAAGATGTCTTCCATACTGACATTTGGTCCCCTATGTGGACGGCAGTATGTTTCAGTCCAAAAACGAAATGCGGGTTGATACTCAAATTAGGGTTAGGGTTGGGGAGACTTGGCTTCCCAGGATGTAACCAGGGTTTTGGCGAAGCCTAGATTGGTAAAACAGACTGAGTAGGCCATCCGGAGTATAACATACTGCCAGTTAGTACACCATGTGGACAGGGAAATGTTTCAGTCCAAAGAGAAAATTAGGGTTAAGACCCAAGTTAGGGTTAGCTGTCAGGAGACATGGCTTCCCAGAATGGAAACAGGGTGTTGCTGAAGCCAAGCATGGTGAAACAGACTAAGAGGGCCAAAGGAATTGTGTGCCTACTGTCTTTTAGTACAATAAGAGGATGTGGGTTGTTACATTTCAACAAGAAAATCAGGTTAAGTCTCAAGTTTGGGTTGGGTTGGGGAGATGTGGCTTCCCTGGTTGGAATCGGGTCCTTGGTGAAGCCCAGCTTGCTGAATCAGACTGAGTGGGACATCAAGATGTCTTCCATACTGACATTTGGTACACTCTGTGGACGGAGGTATGTTTCAGTCGCAAAAGGAAATGAGGCCTGAGACTCAAAGTAGGGTTAGGGTTGGGGAGACTTGGCTTCCCAGGATGTAACCAGGGTTTTGGTGAAGCCTAGATTGGTAAAACAGACTGAGTAGGCATTCAGGAGTATAACATACTGCCAGTTAGTACACCATGTGGACAGGGAAATGTTTCATTCCAAAGAGAAAATTAGGGTTAAGACCCAAGTGAGGGTTATCGGTCAGGAGACATGGCTTCCCAGAATGGAAACAGGGTGTTGCTGAAGCCAAACATGGTGAAACAGACTGAGAGGGCCAAAGGAATTGTGTGCCTACTGTCTTTTAGTAGAACATGAGGATGGGGGGTTGTTACAGTTCAACAAGAAAATCAGGTTAAGTCTCAAGTTAGGGATAGGGTTGGGGAGATGTGGCTTCCCAGGTTGGAAACGGGTCCTTGGTGAAGCTTAACTTGCTGAATCAGACTGAGTGGGGCATCAAGATGGCTTCCATACTGACATTTGGTCCCCTATGTGGACGGCAGTATGTTTCATTCCAAAGAGAAAATTAGGGTTAAGACCCAAGTTAGGGTTATCGGTCAGGAGTCATGGCTTCCCAGAATGGAAACAGGGTGTTGCTGAAGCCAAGCATGGTGAAACAGACTGAGAGGGCCAACGGAATTGTGTGTCGACTGTCTTTTAGTACAACATGAGGATGGGGGTTTGTTACATTTCAACAAGAAAATCAGGTTAAGTCTCAAGGTTGGGTTGGATTGGGGAGATGTGGCTTCCCAGGTTGGAAATGGGTCCTTGGTGAAGCTCAACTTGCTGAATCAGACTGAGTGGGGCATCAAGATGGCTTCCATACTGACATTTGGTGCACTCTGTGGACGGCAGTATGTTTCAGTCCAAAAAGGAAATGAGGGTTGAGACTCAAATTAGGGTTAGGGTTGGGGAGACTTGTCTTCCCAGGATGTAACCAGGGTTTTGGCGAAGTCTAGATTGGTAAAACAGACGGAGTAGGCCAACCGGAGTATAACATACTGCCAGTTAGTACACAATGTGGAGAGGGAAATGTTTCATTCCAAAGAGAAAATTAGGGTTAAGACCCAAGTTAGGGTTAGCAGTCAGGAGACATGGCTTTCCAGAATGGAAACAGGGTGTTGCTGAAGCCAAGCATGGTGAAACAGACTGAGAGGGCAAAAGGAATTGTGTGCCTACTGTCTTTTAGTAGAACATGAGGATGGGGGGTTGTTACATTTGCACAAGAAAATCAGGTTAAGTCTCAAGTTAGGGTTAGGGTTGGGGAGACTTGGCTTCCCAGGATGTAACCAGGGTTTTGGTGAAGCCTAGATTGGTAAAACAGACTGAGTAGGCATTCAGGAGTATAACATACTGCCAGTTAGTACACCATGTGGACAGGGAAATGTTTCAGTCCAAAGACAAAATTAGGGTTAAGACCCAAGTTAGGGTTAGCTGTCAGGAGACATGGCTTCCCGGAATGGAAACAGGGTGTTGCTGAAGCCAAGCATGGTGAAACAGACTGAGAGGGCCAACGGAATTGTGTGCCTACTGTCTTTTAGTACAACATGAGGATGGGGGTTTGTTACATTTCAACAAGAAAATCAGGTTAAGTCTCAAGTTAGGGTTGGGTTGGGGAGATGTGGCTTCCCAGGTTGGAAACGGGTCCTTGGTGAAGCTTAACTTGCTGAATCAGACTGAGTGGGGTAACAAGGTGTCTTCCATACTTACATTTGGTACACTCTGTGAACCGCAGTATGTTTCAGTCGCAAAAGGAAATGAGGCCTGAGACTCAAAGTAGGGTTAGGGTTGGGGAGACTTGGCTTCCCAGGATGTAACCAGGGTTTTGGCGAAGCCTAGATTGGTAAAACAGACTGAGTAGGCCTTCCGGAGTATAACATACTGCCAGTTAGTACACCATGTGGACAGGGAAATGTTTCAGTCCATAGAAAAAATTAGGGTTAATAAAAATTTAGGGTTATCGGTCAGGAGACATGGCTTCCCAGAATGGAAACAGGGTGTTGCTGAAGCCAAGCATGGTGAAACAGACTGAGAGGGCAAACGGAATTGTGTGCCTACTGTCTTTTAGTACAACATGAGGATGGGAGGTTGTTACATTTGCACAAGAAAATCAGGTTAAGTCTCAAGTTAGGGTTAGGGTTGGGGAGATGTGGCTTCCCAGGTTGGAAATGGGTCCTTGGTGAAGCTCAACTTGCTGAATCAGACTGAGTGGGGCATCAAGATGGCTTCCATACTGACATTTGGTGCACTCTGTGGACGGCAGTATGTTTCAGTCCAAAAAGGAAATGAGGGTTGAGACTCAAATTAGGGTTAGGGTTGGGGAGACTTGTCTTCCCAGGATGTAACCAGGGTTTTGGCGAAGTCTAGATTGGTAAAACAGACGGAAGGCCAACCGGAGTATAACATACTGCCAGTTAGTACACAATGTGGACAGGGAAATGTTTCATTCCAAAGAGAAAATTAGGGTTAAGACCCAAGTTAGGGTTAGCAGTCAGGAGACATGGCTTTCCAGAATGGAAACAGGGTGTTGCTGAAGCCAAGCATGGTGAAACAGACTGAGAGGGCAAAAGGAATTGTGTGCCTACTGTCTTTTAGTAGAACATGAGGATGGGGGGTTGTTACATTTGCACAAGAAAATCAGGTTAAGTCTCAAGTTAGGGTTAGGTTTGGGGAGATGTTGCTTCCCAGGTTGGAAACGGGTCCTTGGTGAAGCTTAACTTGCTGAATCAGACTGAGTGGGCCATCAAGATGGCTTCCATACTGACATTTGGTACACTCTGTGGACGGCAGTAAGTTTCAGTCCAAAAACGAAAATTAGGGTTAAGACCCAAGTTAGGGTTATCGGTCAGGAGTCATGGCTTCCCAGAATGGAAACAGGGTGTTGCTGAAGCCAAGCATGGTGAAACAGACTGAGAGGGCCAACGGAATTGTGTGTCGACTGTCTTTTAGTACAACATGAGGATGGGGGTTTGTTACATTTCAACAAGAAAATCAGGTTAAGTCTCAAGGTTGGGTTGGATTGGGGAGATGTGGCTTCCCAGGTTGGAAATGGGTCCTTGGTGAAGCTCAACTTGCTGAATCAGACTGAGTGGGGCATCAAGATGGCTTCCATTCTGACATTTGGTGCACTCTGTGGACGGCAGTATGTTTCAGTCCAAAAAGGAAATGAGGGTTGAGACTCAAATTAGGGTTAGGGTTGGGGAGACTTGTCTTCCCAGGATGTAACCAGGGTTTTGGCGAAGTCTAGATTGGTAAAACAGACGGAGTAGGCCAACCGGAGTATAACATACTGCCAGTTAGTACACAATGTGGAGAGGGAAATGTTTCATTCCAAAGAGAAAATTAGGGTTAAGACCCAAGTTAGGGTTAGCAGTCAGGAGACATGGCTTTCCAGAATGGAAACAGGGTGTTGCTGAAGCCAAGCATGGTGAAACAGACTGAGAGGGCAAAAGGAATTGTGTGCCTACTGTCTTTTAGTAGAACATGAGGATGGGGGGTTGTTACATTTGCACAAGAAAATCAGGTTAAGTCTCAAGTTAGGGTTAGGGTTGGGGAGACTTGGCTTCCCAGGATGTAACCAGGGTTTTGGTGAAGCCTAGATTGGTAAAACAGACTGAGTAGGCATTCAGGAGTATAACATACTGCCAGTTAGTACACCATGTGGACAGGGAAATGTTTCAGTCCAAAGACAAAATTAGGGTTAAGACCCAAGTTAGGGTTAGCTGTCAGGAGACATGGCTTCCCGGAATGGAAACAGGGTGTTGCTGAAGCCAAGCATGGTGAAACAGACTGAGAGGGCCAACGGAATTGTGTGCCTACTGTCTTTTAGTACAACATGAGGATGGGGGTTTGTTACATTTCAACAAGAAAATCAGGTTAAGTCTCAAGTTAGGGTTGGGTTGGGGAGATGTGGCTTCCCAGGTTGGAAACGGGTCCTTGGTGAAGCTTAACTTGCTGAATCAGACTGAGTGGGGTATCAAGGTGTCTTCCATACTTACATTTGGCACACTCTGTGGACCGCAGTATGTTTCAGTCGCAAAAGGAAATGAGGCCTGAGACTCAAAGTAGGGTTAGGGTTGGGGAGACTTGGCTTCCCAGGATGTAACCAGGGTTTTGGCGAAGCCTAGATTGGTAAAACAGACTGAGTAGGCCTTCCGGAGTATAACATACTGCCAGTTAGTACACCATGTGGACAGGGAAATGTTTCAGTCCATAGAAAAAATTAGGGTTAATAAAAATTTAGGGTTATCGGTCAGGAGACATGGCTTCCCAGAATGGAAACAGGGTGTTGCTGAAGCCAAGCATGGTGAAACAGACTGAGAGGGCAAACGGAATTGTGTGCCTACTGTCTTTTAGTACAACATGAGGATGGGAGGTTGTTACATTTGCACAAGAAAATCAGGTTAAGTCTCAAGTTAGGGTTAGGGTTGGGGAGATGTGGCTTCCCAGGTTGGAAATGGGTCCTTGGTGAAGCTCAACTTGCTGAATCAGACTGAGTGGGGCATCAAGATGGCTTCCATACTGACATTTGGTGCACTCTGTGGACGGCAGTATGTTTCAGTCCAAAAAGGAAATGAGGGTTGAGACTCAAATTAGGGTTAGGGTTGGGGAGACTTGTCTTCCCAGGATGTAACCAGGGTTTTGGCGAAGTCTAGATTGGTAAAACAGACGGAAGGCCAACCGGAGTATAACATACTGCCAGTTAGTACACAATGTGGACAGGGAAATGTTTCATTCCAAAGAGAAAATTAGGGTTAAGACCCAAGTTAGGGTTAGCAGTCAGGAGACATGGCTTTCCAGAATGGAAACAGGGTGTTGCTGAAGCCAAGCATGGTGAAACAGACTGAGAGGGCAAAAGGAATTGTGTGCCTACTGTCTTTTAGTAGAACATGAGGATGGGGGGTTGTTACATTTGCACAAGAAAATCAGGTTAAGTCTCAAGTTAGGGTTAGGTTTGGGGAGATGTTGCTTCCCAGGTTGGAAACGGGTCCTTGGTGAAGCTTAACTTGCTGAATCAGACTGAGTGGGCCATCAAGATGGCTTCCATACTGACATTTGGTACACTCTGTGGACGGCAGTAAGTTTCAGTCCAAAAACGAAAATTAGGGTTAAGACCCAAGTTAGGGTTATCGGTCAGGAGTCATGGCTTCCCAGAATGGAAACAGGGTGTTGCTGAAGCCAAGCATGGTGAAACAGACTGAGAGGGCCAACGGAATTGTGTGTCGACTGTCTTTTAGTACAACATGAGGATGGGGGTTTGTTACATTTCAACAAGAAAATCAGGTTAAGTCTCAAGGTTGGGTTGGATTGGGGAGATGTGGCTTCCCAGGTTGGAAATGGGTCCTTGGTGAAGCTCAACTTGCTGAATCAGACTGAGTGGGGCATCAAGATGGCTTCCATTCTGACATTTGGTGCACTCTGTGGACGGCAGTATGTTTCAGTCCAAAAAGGAAATGAGGGTTGAGACTCAAATTAGGGTTAGGGTTGGGGAGACTTGTCTTCCCAGGATGTAACCAGGGTTTTGGCGAAGTCTAGATTGGTAAAACAGACGGAGTAGGCCAACCGGAGTATAACATACTGCCAGTTAGTACACCATGTGGACAGGGAAATGTTTCAGTCCAAAGACAAAATTAGGGTTAAGACCCAAGTTAGGGTTAGCTGTCAGGAGACATGGCTTCCCGGAATGGAAACAGGGTGTTGCTGAAGCCAAGCATGGTGAAACAGACTGAGAGGGCCAACGGAATTGTGTGCCTACTGTCTTTTAGTACAACATGAGGATGGGGGTTTGTTACATTTCAACAAGAAAATCAGGTTAAGTCTCAAGTTAGGGTTGGGTTGGGGAGATGTGGCTTCCCAGGTTGGAAACGGGTCCTTGGTGAAGCTTAACTTGCTGAATCAGACTGAGTGGGGTATCAAGGTGTCTTCCATACTTACATTTGGTACACTCTGTGGACCACAGTATGTTTCAGTCGCAAAAGGAAATGAGGCCTGAGACTCAAAGTAGGGTTAGGGTTGGGGAGACTTGGCTTCCCAGGATGTAACCAGGGTTTTGGCGAAGCCTAGATTGGTAAAACAGACTGAGTAGGCCTTCCGGAGTATAACATACTGCCAGTTAGTACACCATGTGGACAGGGAAATGTTTCAGTCCATAGAAAAAATTAGGGTTAATAAAAATTTAGGGTTATCGGTCAGGAGACATGCCTTCCCAGAATGGAAACAGGGTGTTGCTGAAGCCAAGCATGGTGAAACAGACTGAGAGGGCAAACGGAATTGTGTGCCTACTGTCTTTTAGTACAACATGAGGATGGGGGGTTGTTACATTTGCACAAGAAAATCAGGTTAAGTCTCAAGTTAGGGTTAGGGTTGGGGAGATGTGGCTTCCCAGGTTGGAAATGGGTCCTTGGTGAAGCTCAACTTGCTGAATCAGACTGAGTGGGGCATCAAGATGGCTTCCATACTGACATTTGGTGCACTCTGTGGACGGCAGTATGTTTCAGTCCAAAAAGGAAATGAGGGTTGAGACTCAAATTAGGGTTAGGGTTGGGGAGACTTGGCTTCCCAGGATGTAACCAGGGTTTTGGCGAAGTCTAGATTGGTAAAACAGACGGAAGGCCAACCGGAGTATAACATACTGCCAGTTAGTACACCATGTGGACAGGGAAATGTTTCATTCCAAAGAGAAAATTAGGGTTAAGACCCAAGTTAGGGTTAGCTGTCAGGAGACATGGCTTCCCAGAATGGAAACAGGGTGTTGCTGAAGCCAAGCATGGTGAAACAGACTGAGAGGGCCAAAGGAATTGTGTGCCTACTGTCTTTTAGTACAACATGAGGATGGGGGGTTGTTACAGTTCAACAAGAAAATCAGGTTAAGTCTCAAGTTCGGGTTAGGGTTGGGGAGATGTGGCTTCCCAGGTTGGAAACGGGTCCTTGGTGAAGCTTAACTTGCTGAATCAGACTGAGTGGGGCATCAAGATGGCTTCCATACTGACATTTGGTACACTCTGTGGACGGCAGTATGTTTCAGTCCAAAAACGAAAATTAGGGTTAAGACCCAAGTTAGGGTTATCGGTCAGGAGTCATGGCTTCCCAGAATGGAAACAGGGTGTTGCTGAAGCCAAGCATGGTGAAACAGACTGAGAGGGCCAACGGAATTGTGTGTCGACTGTCTTTTAGTACAACATGAGGATGGGGGTTTGTTACATTTCAACAAGAAAATCAGGTTAAGTCTCAAGGTTGGGTTGGATTGGGGAGATGTGGCTTCCCAGGTTGGAAATGGGTCCTTGGTGAAGCTCAACTTGCTGAATCAGACTGAGTGGGGCATCAAGATGGCTTCCATACTGACATTTGGTGCACTCTGTGGACGGCAGTATGTTTCAGTCCAAAAAGGAAATGAGGGTTGAGACTCAAATTAGGGTTAGGGTTGGGGAGACTTGGCTTCCCAGGATGTAACCAGGGTTTTGGCGAAGTCTAGATTGGTAAAACAGACGGAGTAGGCCAACCGGAGTATAACATACTGCCAGTTAGTACACCATGTGTACAGGGAAATGTTTCATTCCAAAGAGAAAATTAGGGTTAAGACCCAAGTTAGGGTTAGCTGTCAGGAGACATGGCTTTCCAGAATGGAAACAGGGTGTTGCTGAAGCCAAGCATGGTGAAACAGACTGAGCGGGCAAAAGGAATTGTGTGCCTACTGTCTTTTAGTAGAACATGAGGATGGGGGGTTGTTACATTTGCACAAGAAAATCAGGTTAAGTCTCAAGCTTGGTTTGGGTTGGGGAGATGTGGCTTCCCTGGTTGGAATCGGGTCCTTGGTGAAGCCTAACTTGCTGAATCAGACTGAGTGGGGCATCAAGATGTCTTCCATACTGACATTTGGTCCCCTATGTGGACGGCAGTATGTTTCAGTCCAAAAAGGAAATGCGGGTTGATACTCAAATTAGGGTTAGGGTTGGGGAGACTTGGCTTCCCAGGATGTAACCAGGGTTTTGGCGAAGCCTAGATTGGTAAAACAGACTTAGTAGGCCATCCGGAGTATAACATACTGCCAGTTAGTACACCATGTGGACAGGGAAATGTTTCAGTCCAAAGAGAAAATTAGGGTTAAGACCCAAGTTAGGGTTAGCTGTCAGGAGACATGGCTTCCCAGAATGGAAACAGGGTGTTGCTGAAGCCAAGCATGGTGAAACAGACTAAGAGGGCCAAAGGAATTGTGTGCCTACTGTCTTTTAGTACAATAAGAGGATGTGGGTTGTTACATTTCAACAAGAAAATCAGGTTAAGTCTCAAGTTTGGGTTGGGTTGGGGAGATGTGGCTTCCCTGGTTGGAATCGGGTCCTTGGTGAAGCCCAGCTTGCTGAATCAGACTGAGTGGGACATCAAGATGTCTTCCATACTGACATTTGGTACACTCTGTGGACGGAGGTATGTTTCAGTCGCAAAAGGAAATGAGGCCTGAGACTCAAAGTAGGGTTAGGGTTGGGGAGACTTGGCTTCCCAGGATGTAACCAGGGTTTTGGTGAAGCCTAGATTGGTAAAACAGACTGAGTAGGCATTCAGGAGTATAACATACTGCCAGTTAGTACACCATGTGGACAGGGAAATGTTTCATTCCAAAGAGAAAATTAGGGTGAAGACCCAAGTGAGGGTTATCGGTCAGGAGACATGGCTTCCCAGAATGGAAACAGGGTGTTGCTGAAGCCAAACATGGTGAAACAGACTGAGAGGGCCAAAGGAATTGTGTGCCTACTGTCTTTTAGTAGAACATGAGGATGGGGGGTTGTTACAGTTCAACAAGAAAATCAGGTTAAGTCTCAAGTTAGGGTTAGGGTTGGGGAGATGTGGCTTCCCAGGTTGGAAACGGGTCCTTGGTGAAGCTTAACTTGCTGAATCAGACTGAGTGGGGCATCAAGATGGCTTCCATACTGACATTTGGTCCCCTATGTGGACGGCAGTATGTTTCAGTCCAAAAACGAAAATTAGGGTTAAGACCCAAGTTAGGGTTATCGGTCAGGAGTCATGGCTTCCCAGAATGGAAACAGGGTGTTGCTGAAGCCAAGCATGGTGAAACAGACTGAGAGGGCCAACGGAATTGTGTGTCGACTGTCTTTTAGTACAACATGAGGATGGGGGTTTGTTACATTTCAACAAGAAAATCAGGTTAAGTCTCAAGGTTGGGTTGGATTGGGGAGATGTGGCTTCCCAGGTTGGAAATGGGTCCTTGGTGAAGCTCAACTTGCTGAATCAGACTGAGTGGGGCATCAAGATGGCTTCCATACTGACATTTGGTGCACTCTGTGGACGGCAGTATGTTTCAGTCCAAAAAGGAAATGAGGGTTGAAACTCAAATTAGGGTTAGGGTTGGGGAGACTTGTCTTCCCAGGATGTAACCAGGGTTTTGGCGAAGTCTAGATTGGTAAAACAGACGGAGTAGGCCAACCGGAGTATAACATACTGCCAGTTAGTACACAATGTGGAGAGGGAAATGTTTCATTCCAAAGAGAAAATTAGGGTTAAGACCCAAGTTAGGGTTAGCAGTCAGGAGACATGGCTTTCCAGAATGGAAACAGGGTGTTGCTGAAGCCAAGCATGGTGAAACAGACTGAGAGGGCAAAAGGAATTGTGTGCCTACTGTCTTTTAGTAGAACATGAGGATGGGGGGTTGTTACATTTGCACAAGAAAATCAGGTTAAGTCTCAAGTTAGGGTTAGGGTTGGGGAGACTTGGCTTCCCAGGATGTAACCAGGGTTTTGGTGAAGCCTAGATTGGTAAAACAGACTGAGTAGGCATTCAGGAGTATAACATACTGCCAGTTAGTACACCATGTGGACAGGGAAATGTTTCAGTCCAAAGACAAAATTAGGGTTAAGACCCAAGTTAGGGTTAGCTGTCAGGAGACATGGCTTCCCGGAATGGAAACAGGGTGTTGCTGAAGCCAAGCATGGTGAAACAGACTGAGAGGGCCAACGGAATTGTGTGCCTACTGTCTTTTAGTACAACATGAGGATGGGGGTTTGTTACATTTCAACAAGAAAATCAGGTTAAGTCTCAAGTTAGGGTTGGGTTGGGGAGATGTGGCTTCCCAGGTTGGAAACGGGTCCTTGGTGAAGCTTAACTTGCTGAATCAGACTGAGTGGGGTATCAAGGTGTCTTCCATACTTACATTTGGTACACTCTGTGGACCGCAGTATGTTTCAGTCGCAAAAGGAAATGAGGCCTGAGACTCAAAGTAGGGTTAGGGTTGGGGAGACTTGGCTTCCCAGGATGTAACCAGGGTTTTGGCGAAGCCTAGATTGGTAAAACAGACTGAGTAGGCCTTCCGGAGTATAACATACTGCCAGTTAGTACACCATGTGGGCAGGGAAATGTTTCAGTCCATAGAAAAAACTAGGGTTAATAAAAATTTAGGGTTATCGGTCAGGAGACATGGCTTCCCAGAATGGAAACAGGGTGTTGCTGAAGCCAAGCATGGTGAAACAGACTGAGAGGGCAAACGGAATTGTGTGCCTACTGTCTTTTAGTACAACATGAGGATGGGAGGTTGTTACATTTGCACAAGAAAATCAGGTTAAGTCTCAAGTTAGGGTTAGGGTTGGGGAGATGTGGCTTCCCAGGTTGGAAATGGGTCCTTGGTGAAGCTCAACTTGCTGAATCAGACTGAGTGGGGCATCAAGATGGCTTCCATACTGACATTTGGTGCACTCTGTGGACGGCAGTATGTTTCAGTCCAAAAAGGAAATGAGGGTTGAGACTCAAATTAGGGTTAGGGTTGGGGAGACTTGTCTTCCCAGGATGTAACCAGGGTTTTGGCGAAGTCTAGATTGGTAAAACAGACGGAAGGCCAACCGGAGTATAACATACTGCCAGTTAGTACACAATGTGGACAGGGAAATGTTTCATTCCAAAGAGAAAATTAGGGTTAAGACCCAAGTTAGGGTTAGCAGTCAGGAGACATGGCTTTCCAGAATGGAAACAGGGTGTTGCTGAAGCCAAGCATGGTGAAACAGACTGAGAGGGCAAAAGGAATTGTGTGCCTACTGTCTTTTAGTAGAACATGAGGATGGGGGGTTGTTACATTTGCACAAGAAAATCAGGTTAAGTCTCAAGTTAGGGTTAGGTTTGGGGAGATGTTGCTTCCCAGGTTGGAAACGGGTCCTTGGTGAAGCTTAACTTGCTGAATCAGACTGAGTGGGCCATCAAGATGGCTTCCATACTGACATTTGGTACACTCTGTGGACGGCAGTAAGTTTCAGTCCAAAAACGAAAATTAGGGTTAAGACCCAAGTTAGGGTTATCGGTCAGGAGTCATGGCTTCCCAGAATGGAAACAGGGTGTTGCTGAAGCCAAGCATGGTGAAACAGACTGAGAGGGCCAACGGAATTGTGTGCCGACTGTCTCTTAGTACAACATGAGGATGGGGGTTTGTTACATTTCAACAAGAAAATCAGGTTAAGTCTCAAGGTTGGGTTGGGTTGGGGAGATGTGGCTTCCCTGGTTGGAATCGGGTCCTTGGTGAAGCCCAGCTTGCTGAATCAGACTGAGTGGGACATCAAGATGTCTTCCATACTGACATTTGGTACACTCTGTGGACGGAGGTCTGTTTCAGTCCCAAAAGGAAATGAGGCCTGAGACTCAAATTAGGGTTAGGGTTGGGGAGACTTGGCTTCCCAGGATGTAACCAGGGTTTTGGCGAAGTCTAGATTGGTAAAACAGACGGAAGGCCAACCGGAGTATAACATACTGCCAGTTAGTACACAATGTGGACAGGGAA
Source organism: Heloderma suspectum (assembly GCF_057233095.1). Classification (NCBI taxonomy): domain Eukaryota; kingdom Metazoa; phylum Chordata; class Lepidosauria; order Squamata; family Helodermatidae; genus Heloderma; species Heloderma suspectum. Next base: position 151,767,542 of record NC_139461.1, read on the forward strand.
ATGTTTCATTCCAAAGAGAAAATTAGGGTTAAGACCCAAGTTAGGGTTAGCAGTCAGGAGACATGGCTTTCCAGAATGGAAACAGGGTGTTGCTGAAGCCAAGCAAAGTGAAACAGACTGAGAGGGCAAAAGGAATTGTGTGCCTACTGTCTTTTAGTAGAACATGAGGATGGGGGGTTGTTACATTTGCACAAGAAAATCAGGTTAAGTCTCAAGTTAGGGTTAGGTTTGGGGAGATGTGGCTTCCCAGGTTGGAAACGGGTCCTTGGTGAAGCTTAACTTGCTGAATCAGACTGAGTGGGCCATCAAGATGGCTTCCATACTGACATTTGGTACACTCTGTGGACGGCAGTAAGTTTCAGTCCAAAAACGAAAATTAGGGTTAAGACCCAAGTTAGGGTTATCGGTCAGGAGTCATGGCTTCCCAGAATGGAAACAGGGTGTTGCTGAAGCCAAGCATGGTGAAACAGACTGAGAGGGCCAACGGAATTGTGTGCCGACTGTCTCTTAGTACAACATGAGGATGGGGGTTTGTTACATTTCAACAAGAAAATCAGGTTAAGTCTCAAGGTTGGGTTGGGTTGGGGAGATGTGGCTTCCCTGGTTGGAATCGGGTCCTTGGTGAAGCCCAGCTTGCTGAATCAGACTGAGTGGGACATCAAGATGTCTTCCATACTGACATTTGGTACACTCTGTGGACGGAGGTCTGTTTCAGTCCCAAAACGAAATGAGGCCTGAGACTCAAATTAGGGTTAGGGTTGGGGAGACTTGGCTTCCCAGGATATAACCAGGGTTTTGTCGAAGCCTAGATTGGTAAAACAGACTGAGTAGGCCATCCGGAGTATAACATACTGCCAGTTAGTACACCATGTGGACAGGGAAATGTTTCATTCCAAAGAGAAAATTAGGGTTAAGACCCAAGTTAGGGTTAGCTGTCAGGAGACATGGCTTCCCAGAATGGAAACAGGGTGTTGCTGAAGCCAAGCATGGTGAAACAGACTGAGAGGGCCAAAGGAATTGTGTGCCTACTGTCTTTTAGTACAACATGAGGATGGGGGGTTGTTACAGTTCAACAAGAAAATCAGGTTAAGTCTCAAGTTCGGGTTAGGGTTGGGGAGATGTGGCTTCCCAGGTTGGAAACGGGTCCTTGGTGAAGCTTAACTTGCTGAATCAGACTGAGTGGGGCATCAAGATGGCTTCCATACTGACATTTGGTACACTCTGTGGACGGCAGTATGTTTCAGTCCAAAAACGAAAATTAGGGTTAAGACCCAAGTTAGGGTTATCGGTCAGGAGTCATGGCTTCCCAGAATGGAAACAGGGTGTTGCTGAAGCCAAGCATGGTGAAACAGACTGAGAGGGCCAACGGAATTGTGTGTCGACTGTCTTTTAGTACAACATGAGGATGGGGGTTTGTTACATTTCAACAAGAAAATCAGGTTAAGTCTCAAGGTTGGGTTGGATTGGGGAGATGTGGCTTCCCAGGTTGGAAATGGGTCCTTGGTGAAGCTCAACTTGCTGAATCAGACTGAGTGGGGCATCAAGATGGCTTCCATACTGACATTTGGTGCACTCTGTGGACGGCAGTATGTTTCAGTCCAAAAAGGAAATGAGGGTTGAGACTCAAATTAGGGTTAGGGTTGGGGAGACTTGGCTTCCCAGGATGTAACCAGGGTTTTGGCGAAGTCTAGATTGGTAAAACAGACGGAGTAGGCCAACCGGAGTATAACATACTGCCAGTTAGTACACCATGTGTACAGGGAAATGTTTCATTCCAAAGAGAAAATTAGGGTTAAGACCCAAGTTAGGGTTAGCTGTCAGGAGACATGGCTTTCCAGAATGGAAACAGGGTGTTGCTGAAGCCAAGCATGGTGAAACAGACTGAGCGGGCAAAAGGAATTGTGTGCCTACTGTCTTTTAGTAGAACATGAGGATGGGGGGTTGTTACATTTGCACAAGAAAATCAGGTTAAGTCTCAAGCTTGGTTTGGGTTGGGGAGATGTGGCTTCCCTGGTTGGAATCGGGTCCTTGGTGAAGCCTAACTTGCTGAATCAGACTGAGTGGGGCATCAAGATGTCTTCCATACTGACATTTGGTCCCCTATGTGGACGGCAGTATGTTTCAGTCCAAAAAGGAAATGCGGGTTGATACTCAAATTAGGGTTAGGGTTGGGGAGACTTGGCTTCCCAGGATGTAACCAGGGTTTTGGCGAAGCCTAGATTGGTAAAACAGACTTAGTAGGCCATCCGGAGTATAACATACTGCCAGTTAGTACACCATGTGGACAGGGAAATGTTTCAGTCCAAAGACAAAATTAGGGTTAAGACCCAAGTTAGGGTTAGCTGTCAGGAGACATGGCTTCCCAGAATGGAAACAGGGTGTTGCTGAAGCCAAGCATGGTGAAACAGACTAAGAGGGCCAAAGGAATTGTGTGCCTACTGTCTTTTAGTACAATAAGAGGATGTGGGTTGTTACATTTCAACAAGAAAATCAGGTTAAGTCTCAAGTTTGGGTTGGGTTGGGGAGATGTGGCTTCCCTGGTTGGAATCGGGTCCTTGGTGAAGCCCAGCTTGCTGAATCAGACTGAGTGGGACATCAAGATGTCTTCCATACTGACATTTGGTACACTCTGTGGACGGAGGTATGTTTCAGTCGCAAAAGGAAATGAGGCCTGAGACTCAAAGTAGGGTTAGGGTTGGGGAGACTTGGCTTCCCAGGATGTAACCAGGGTTTTGGTGAAGCCTAGATTGGTAAAACAGACTGAGTAGGCATTCAGGAGTATAACATACTGCCAGTTAGTACACCATGTGGACAGGGAAATGTTTCATTCCAAAGAGAAAATTAGGGTTAAGACCCAAGTGAGGGTTATCGGTCAGGAGACATGGCTTCCCAGAATGGAAACAGGGTGTTGCTGAAGCCAAACATGGTGAAACAGACTGAGAGGGCCAAAGGAATTGTGTGCCTACTGTCTTTTAGTAGAACATGAGGATGGGGGGTTGTTACAGTTCAACAAGAAAATCAGGTTAAGTCTCAAGTTAGGGTTAGGGTTGGGGAGATGTGGCTTCCCAGGTTGGAAACGGGTCCTTGGTGAAGCTTAACTTGCTGAATCAGACTGAGTGGGGCATCAAGATGGCTTCCATACTGACATTTGGTCCCCTATGTGGACGGCAGTATGTTTCAGTCCAAAAACGAAAATTAGGGTTAAGACCCAAGTTAGGGTTATCGGTCAGGAGTCATGGCTTCCCAGAATGGAAACAGGGTGTTGCTGAAGCCAAGCATGGTGAAACAGACTGAGAGGGCCAACGGAATAGTGTGCCGACTGTCTCTTAGTACAACATGAGGATGGGGGTTTGTTACATTTCAACAAGAAAATCAGGTTAAGTCTCAAGGTTGGGTTGGGTTGGGGAGATGTGGCTTCCCTGGTTGGAATCGGGTCCTTGGTGAAGCCCAGCTTGCTGAATCAGACTGAGTGGGACATCAAGATGTCTTCCATACTGACATTTGGTACACTCTGTGGACGGAGGTCTGTTTCAGTCCCAAAACGAAATGAGGCCTGAGACTCAAATTAGGGTTAGGGTTGGGGAGACTTGGCTTCCCAGGATATAACCAGGGTTTTGTCGAAGCCTAGATTGGTAAAACAGACTGAGTAGGCCATCCGGAGTATAACATACTGCCAGTTAGTACACCATGTGGACAGGGAAATGTTTCATTCCAAAGAGAAAATTAGGGTTAAGACCCAAGTTAGGGTTAGCTGTCAGGAGACATGGCTTCCCAGAATGGAAACAGGGTGTTGCTGAAGCCAAGCATGGTGAAACAGACTGAGAGGGCCAAAGGAATTGTGTGCCTACTGTCTTTTAGTACAACATGAGGATGGGGGGTTGTTACAGTTCAACAAGAAAATCAGGTTAAGTCTCAAGTTCGGGTTAGGGTTGGGGAGATGTGGCTTCCCAGGTTGGAAACGGGTCCTTGGTGAAGCTTAACTTGCTGAATCAGACTGAGTGGGGCATCAAGATGGCTTCCATACTGACATTTGGTACACTCTGTGGACGGCAGTATGTTTCAGTCCAAAAACGAAAATTAGGGTTAAGACCCAAGTTAGGGTTATCGGTCAGGAGTCATGGCTTCCCAGAATGGAAACAGGGTGTTGCTGAAGCCAAGCATGGTGAAACAGACTGAGAGGGCCAACGGAATTGTGTGTCGACTGTCTTTTAGTACAACATGAGGATGGGGGTTTGTTACATTTCAACAAGAAAATCAGGTTAAGTCTCAAGGTTGGGTTGGATTGGGGAGATGTGGCTTCCCAGGTTGGAAATGGGTCCTTGGTGAAGCTCAACTTGCTGAATCAGACTGAGTGGGGCATCAAGATGGCTTCCATACTGACATTTGGTGCACTCTGTGGACGGCAGTATGTTTCAGTCCAAAAAGGAAATGAGGGTTGAGACTCAAATTAGGGTTAGGGTTGGGGAGACTTGGCTTCCCAGGATGTAACCAGGGTTTTGGCGAAGTCTAGATTGGTAAAACAGACGGAGTAGGCCAACCGGAGTATAACATACTGCCAGTTAGTACACCATGTGTACAGGGAAATGTTTCATTCCAAAGAGAAAATTAGGGTTAAGACCCAAGTTAGGGTTAGCTGTCAGGAGACATGGCTTTCCAGAATGGAAACAGGGTGTTGCTGAAGCCAAGCATGGTGAAACAGACTGAGCGGGCAAAAGGAATTGTGTGCCTACTGTCTTTTAGTAGAACATGAGGATGGGGGGTTGTTACATTTGCACAAGAAAATCAGGTTAAGTCTCAAGCTTGGTTTGGGTTGGGGAGATGTGGCTTCCCTGGTTGGAATCGGGTCCTTGGTGAAGCCTAACTTGCTGAATCAGACTGAGTGGGGCATCAAGATGTCTTCCATACTGACATTTGGTCCCCTATGTGGACGGCAGTATGTTTCAGTCCAAAAAGGAAATGCGGGTTGATACTCAAATTAGGGTTAGGGTTGGGGAGACTTGGCTTCCCAGGATGTAACCAGGGTTTTGGCGAAGCCTAGATTGGTAAAACAGACTTAGTAGGCCATCCGGAGTATAACATACTGCCAGTTAGTACACCATGTGGACAGGGAAATGTTTCAGTCCAAAGAGAAAATTAGGGTTAAGACCCAAGTTAGGGTTAGCTGTCAGGAGACATGGCTTCCCAGAATGGAAACAGGGTGTTGCTGAAGCCAAGCATGGTGAAACAGACTAAGAGGGCCAAAGGAATTGTGTGCCTACTGTCTTTTAGTACAATAAGAGGATGTGGGTTGTTACATTTCAACAAGAAAATCAGGTTAAGTCTCAAGTTTGGGTTGGGTTGGGGAGATGTGGCTTCCCTGGTTGGAATCGGGTCCTTGGTGAAGCCCAGCTTGCTGAATCAGACTGAGTGGGACATCAAGATGTCTTCCATACTGACATTTGGTACACTCTGTGGACGGAGGTATGTTTCAGTCGCAAAAGGAAATGAGGCCTGAGACTCAAAGTAGGGTTAGGGTTGGGGAGACTTGGCTTCCCAGGATGTAACCAGGGTTTTGGTGAAGCCTAGATTGGTAAAACAGACTGAGTAGGCATTCAGGAGTATAACATACTGCCAGTTAGTACACCATGTGGACAGGGAAATGTTTCATTCCAAAGAGAAAATTAGGGTTAAGACCCAAGTGAGGGTTATCGGTCAGGAGACATGGCTTCCCAGAATGGAAACAGGGTGTTGCTGAAGCCAAACATGGTGAAACAGACTGAGAGGGCCAAAGGAATTGTGTGCCTACTGTCTTTTAGTAGAACATGAGGATGGGGGGTTGTTACAGTTCAACAAGAAAATCAGGTTAAGTCTCAAGTTAGGGTTAGGGTTGGGGAGATGTGGCTTCCCAGGTTGGAAACGGGTCCTTGGTGAAGCTTAACTTGCTGAATCAGACTGAGTGGGGCATCAAGATGGCTTCCATACTGACATTTGGTCCCCTATGTGGACGGCAGTATGTTTCAGTCCAAAAACGAAAATTAGGGTTAAGACCCAAGTTAGGGTTATCGGTCAGGAGTCATGGCTTCCCAGAATGGAAACAGGGTGTTGCTGAAGCCAAGCATGGTGAAACAGACTGAGAGGGCCAACGGAATTGTGTGTCGACTGTCTTTTAGTACAACATGAGGATGGGGGTTTGTTACATTTCAACAAGAAAATCAGGTTAAGTCTCAAGGTTGGGTTGGATTGGGGAGATGTGGCTTCCCAGGTTGGAAATGGGTCCTTGGTGAAGCTCAACTTGCTGAATCAGACTGAGTGGGGCATCAAGATGGCTTCCATACTGACATTTGGTGCACTCTGTGGACGGCAGTATGTTTCAGTCCAAAAAGGAAATGAGGGTTGAAACTCAAATTAGGGTTAGGGTTGGGGAGACTTGTCTTCCCAGGATGTAACCAGGGTTTTGGCGAAGTCTAGATTGGTAAAACAGACGGAGTAGGCCAACCGGAGTATAACATACTGCCAGTTAGTACACAATGTGGAGAGGGAAATGTTTCATTCCAAAGAGAAAATTAGGGTTAAGACCCAAGTTAGGGTTAGCAGTCAGGAGACATGGCTTTCCAGAATGGAAACAGGGTGTTGCTGAAGCCAAGCATGGTGAAACAGACTGAGAGGGCAAAAGGAATTGTGTGCCTACTGTCTTTTAGTAGAACATGAGGATGGGGGGTTGTTACATTTGCACAAGAAAATCAGGTTAAGTCTCAAGTTAGGGTTAGGGTTGGGGAGACTTGGCTTCCCAGGATGTAACCAGGGTTTTGGTGAAGCCTAGATTGGTAAAACAGACTGAGTAGGCATTCAGGAGTATAACATACTGCCAGTTAGTACACCATGTGGACAGGGAAATGTTTCAGTCCAAAGACAAAATTAGGGTTAAGACCCAAGTTAGGGTTAGCTGTCAGGAGACATGGCTTCCCGGAATGGAAACAGGGTGTTGCTGAAGCCAAGCATGGTGAAACAGACTGAGAGGGCCAACGGAATTGTGTGCCTACTGTCTTTTAGTACAACATGAGGATGGGGGTTTGTTACATTTCAACAAGAAAATCAGGTTAAGTCTCAAGTTAGGGTTGGGTTGGGGAGATGTGGCTTCCCAGGTTGGAAACGGGTCCTTGGTGAAGCTTAACTTGCTGAATCAGACTGAGTGGGGTATCAAGGTGTCTTCCATACTTACATTTGGTACACTCTGTGGACCGCAGTATGTTTCAGTCGCAAAAGGAAATGAGGCCTGAGACTCAAAGTAGGGTTAGGGTTGGGGAGACTTGGCTTCCCAGGATGTAACCAGGGTTTTGGCGAAGCCTAGATTGGTAAAACAGACTGAGTAGGCCTTCCGGAGTATAACATACTGCCAGTTAGTACACCATGTGGGCAGGGAAATGTTTCAGTCCATAGAAAAAACTAGGGTTAATAAAAATTTAGGGTTATCGGTCAGGAGACATGGCTTCCCAGAATGGAAACAGGGTGTTGCTGAAGCCAAGCATGGTGAAACAGACTGAGAGGGCAAACGGAATTGTGTGCCTACTGTCTTTTAGTACAACATGAGGATGGGAGGTTGTTACATTTGCACAAGAAAATCAGGTTAAGTCTCAAGTTAGGGTTAGGGTTGGGGAGATGTGGCTTCCCAGGTTGGAAATGGGTCCTTGGTGAAGCTCAACTTGCTGAATCAGACTGAGTGGGGCATCAAGATGGCTTCCATACTGACATTTGGTGCACTCTGTGGACGGCAGTATGTTTCAGTCCAAAAAGGAAATGAGGGTTGAGACTCAAATTAGGGTTAGGGTTGGGGAGACTTGTCTTCCCAGGATGTAACCAGGGTTTTGGCGAAGTCTAGATTGGTAAAACAGACGGAAGGCCAACCGGAGTATAACATACTGCCAGTTAGTACACAATGTGGACAGGGAAATGTTTCATTCCAAAGAGAAAATTAGGGTTAAGACCCAAGTTAGGGTTAGCAGTCAGGAGACATGGCTTTCCAGAATGGAAACAGGGTGTTGCTGAAGCCAAGCATGGTGAAACAGACTGAGAGGGCAAAAGGAATTGTGTGCCTACTGTCTTTTAGTAGAACATGAGGATGGGGGGTTGTTACATTTGCACAAGAAAATCAGGTTAAGTCTCAAGTTAGGGTTAGGTTTGGGGAGATGTTGCTTCCCAGGTTGGAAACGGGTCCTTGGTGAAGCTTAACTTGCTGAATCAGACTGAGTGGGCCATCAAGATGGCTTCCATACTGACATTTGGTACACTCTGTGGACGGCAGTAAGTTTCAGTCCAAAAACGAAAATTAGGGTTAAGACCCAAGTTAGGGTTATCGGTCAGGAGTCATGGCTTCCCAGAATGGAAACAGGGTGTTGCTGAAGCCAAGCATGGTGAAACAGACTGAGAGGGCCAACGGAATTGTGTGCCGACTGTCTCTTAGTACAACATGAGGATGGGGGTTTGTTACATTTCAACAAGAAAATCAGGTTAAGTCTCAAGGTTGGGTTGGGTTGGGGAGATGTGGCTTCCCTGGTTGGAATCGGGTCCTTGGTGAAGCCCAGCTTGCTGAATCAGACTGAGTGGGACATCAAGATGTCTTCCATACTGACATTTGGTACACTCTGTGGACGGAGGTCTGTTTCAGTCCCAAAAGGAAATGAGGCCTGAGACTCAAATTAGGGTTAGGGTTGGGGAGACTTGGCTTCCCAGGATGTAACCAGGGTTTTGGCGAAGTCTAGATTGGTAAAACAGACGGAAGGCCAACCGGAGTATAACATACTGCCAGTTAGTACACAATGTGGACAGGGAAATGTTTCATTCCAAAGAGAAAATTAGGGTTAAGACCCAAGTTAGGGTTAGCAGTCAGGAGACATGGCTTTCCAGAATGGAAACAGGGTGTTGCTGAAGCCAAGCAAAGTGAAACAGACTGAGAGGGCAAAAGGAATTGTGTGCCTACTGTCTTTTAGTAGAACATGAGGATGGGGGGTTGTTACATTTGCACAAGAAAATCAGGTTAAGTCTCAAGTTAGGGTTAGGTTTGGGGAGATGTGGCTTCCCAGGTTGGAAACGGGTCCTTGGTGAAGCTTAACTTGCTGAATCAGACTGAGTGGGCCATCAAGATGGCTTCCATACTGACATTTGGTACACTCTGTGGACGGCAGTAAGTTTCAGTCCAAAAACGAAAATTAGGGTTAAGACCCAAGTTAGGGTTATCGGTCAGGAGTCATGGCTTCCCAGAATGGAAACAGGGTGTTGCTGAAGCCAAGCATGGTGAAACAGACTGAGAGGGCCAACGGAATTGTGTGCCGACTGTCTCTTAGTACAACATGAGGATGGGGGTTTGTTACATTTCAACAAGAAAATCAGGTTAAGTCTCAAGGTTGGGTTGGGTTGGGGAGATGTGGCTTCCCTGGTTGGAATCGGGTCCTTGGTGAAGCCCAGCTTGCTGAATCAGACTGAGTGGGACATCAAGATGTCTTCCATACTGACATTTGGTACACTCTGTGGACGGAGGTCTGTTTCAGTCCCAAAACGAAATGAGGCCTGAGACTCAAATTAGGGTTAGGGTTGGGGAGACTTGGCTTCCCAGGATATAACCAGGGTTTTGTCGAAGCCTAGATTGGTAAAACAGACTGAGTAGGCCATCCGGAGTATAACATACTGCCAGTTAGTACACCATGTGGACAGGGAAATGTTTCATTCCAAAGAGAAAATTAGGGTTAAGACCCAAGTTAGGGTTAGCTGTCAGGAGACATGGCTTCCCAGAATGGAAACAGGGTGTTGCTGAAGCCAAGCATGGTGAAACAGACTGAGAGGGCCAAAGGAATTGTGTGCCTACTGTCTTTTAGTACAACATGAGGATGGGGGGTTGTTACAGTTCAACAAGAAAATCAGGTTAAGTCTCAAGTTCGGGTTAGGGTTGGGGAGATGTGGCTTCCCAGGTTGGAAACGGGTCCTTGGTGAAGCTTAACTTGCTGAATCAGACTGAGTGGGGCATCAAGATGGCTTCCATACTGACATTTGGTACACTCTGTGGACGGCAGTATGTTTCAGTCCAAAAACGAAAATTAGGGTTAAGACCCAAGTTAGGGTTATCGGTCAGGAGTCATGGCTTCCCAGAATGGAAACAGGGTGTTGCTGAAGCCAAGCATGGTGAAACAGACTGAGAGGGCCAACGGAATTGTGTGTCGACTGTCTTTTAGTACAACATGAGGATGGGGGTTTGTTACATTTCAACAAGAAAATCAGGTTAAGTCTCAAGGTTGGGTTGGATTGGGGAGATGTGGCTTCCCAGGTTGGAAATGGGTCCTTGGTGAAGCTCAACTTGCTGAATCAGACTGAGTGGGGCATCAAGATGGCTTCCATACTGACATTTGGTGCACTCTGTGGACGGCAGTATGTTTCAGTCCAAAAAGGAAATGAGGGTTGAGACTCAAATTAGGGTTAGGGTTGGGGAGACTTGGCTTCCCAGGATGTAACCAGGGTTTTGGCGAAGTCTAGATTGGTAAAACAGACGGAGTAGGCCAACCGGAGTATAACATACTGCCAGTTAGTACACCATGTGTACAGGGAAATGTTTCATTCCAAAGAGAAAATTAGGGTTAAGACCCAAGTTAGGGTTAGCTGTCAGGAGACATGGCTTTCCAGAATGGAAACAGGGTGTTGCTGAAGCCAAGCATGGTGAAACAGACTGAGCGGGCAAAAGGAATTGTGTGCCTACTGTCTTTTAGTAGAACATGAGGATGGGGGGTTGTTACATTTGCACAAGAAAATCAGGTTAAGTCTCAAGCTTGGTTTGGGTTGGGGAGATGTGGCTTCCCTGGTTGGAATCGGGTCCTTGGTGAAGCCTAACTTGCTGAATCAGACTGAGTGGGGCATCAAGATGTCTTCCATACTGACATTTGGTCCCCTATGTGGACGGCAGTATGTTTCAGTCCAAAAAGGAAATGCGGGTTGATACTCAAATTAGGGTTAGGGTTGGGGAGACTTGGCTTCCCAGGATGTAACCAGGGTTTTGGCGAAGCCTAGATTGGTAAAACAGACTTAGTAGGCCATCCGGAGTTTAACATACTGCCAGTTAGTACACCATGTGGACAGGGAAATGTTTCAGTCCAAAGAGAAAATTAGGGTTAAGACCCAAGTTAGGGTTAGCTGTCAGGAGACATGGCTTCCCAGAATGGAAACAGGGTGTTGCTGAAGCCAAGCATGGTGAAACAGACTAAGAGGGCCAAAGGAATTGTGTGCCTACTGTCTTTTAGTACAATAAGAGGATGTGGGTTGTTACATTTCAACAAGAAAATCAGGTTAAGTCTCAAGTTTGGGTTGGGTTGGGGAGATGTGGCTTCCCTGGTTGGAATCGGGTCCTTGGTGAAGCCCAGCTTGCTGAATCAGACTGAGTGGGACATCAAGATGTCTTCCATACTGACATTTGGTACACTCTGTGGACGGAGGTATGTTTCAGTCGCAAAAGGAAATGAGGCCTGAGACTCAAAGTAGGGTTAGGGTTGGGGAGACTTGGCTTCCCAGGATGTAACCAGGGTTTTGGTGAAGCCTAGATTGGTAAAACAGACTGAGTAGGCATTCAGGAGTATAACATACTGCCAGTTAGTACACCATGTGGACAGGGAAATGTTTCATTCCAAAGAGAAAATTAGGGTTAAGACCCAAGTGAGGGTTATCGGTCAGGAGACATGGCTTCCCAGAATGGAAACAGGGTGTTGCTGAAGCCAAACATGGTGAAACAGACTGAGAGGGCCAAAGGAATTGTGTGCCTACTGTCTTTTAGTAGAACATGAGGATGGGGGGTTGTTACAGTTCAACAAGAAAATCAGGTTAAGTCTCAAGTTAGGGTTAGGGTTGGGGAGATGTGGCTTCCCAGGTTGGAAACGGGTCCTTGGTGAAGCTTAACTTGCTGAATCAGACTGAGTGGGGCATCAAGATGGCTTCCATACTGACATTTGGTCCCCTATGTGGACGGCAGTATGTTTCAGTCCAAAAACGAAAATTAGGGTTAAGACCCAAGTTAGGGTTATCGGTCAGGAGTCATGGCTTCCCAGAATGGAAACAGGGTGTTGCTGAAGCCAAGCATGGTGAAACAGACTGAGAGGGCCAACGGAATTGTGTGTCGACTGTCTTTTAGTACACCATGAGGATGGGGGTTTGTTACATTTCAACAAGAAAATCAGGTTAAGTCTCAAGGTTGGGTTGGATTGGGGAGATGTGGCTTCCCAGGTTGGAAATGGGTCCTTGGTGAAGCTCAACTTGCTGAATCAGACTGAGTGGGGCATCAAGATGGCTTCCATACTGACATTTGGTGCACTATGTGGACGGCAGTATGTTTCAGTCCAAAAAGGAAATGAGGGTTGAAACTCAAATTAGGGTTAGGGTTGGGGAGACTTGTCTTCCCAGGATGTAACCAGGGTTTTGGCGAAGTCTAGATTGGTAAAACAGACGGAGTAGGCCAACCGGAGTATAACATACTGCCAGTTAGTACACAATGTGGAGAGGGAAATGTTTCATTCCAAAGAGAAAATTAGGGTTAAGACCCAAGTTAGGGTTAGCAGTCAGGAGACATGGCTTTCCAGAATGGAAACAGGGTGTTGCTGAAGCCAAGCATGGTGAAACAGACTGAGAGGGCAAAAGGAATTGTGTGCCTACTGTCTTTTAGTAGAACATGAGGATGGGGGGTTGTTACATTTGCACAAGAAAATCAGGTTAAGTCTCAAGTTAGGGTTAGGGTTGGGGAGACTTGGCTTCCCAGGATGTAACCAGGGTTTTGGTGAAGCCTAGATTGGTAAAACAGACTGAGTAGGCATTCAGGAGTATAACATACTGCCAGTTAGTACACCATGTGGACAGGGAAATGTTTCAGTCCAAAGACAAAATTAGGGTTAAGACCCAAGTTAGGGTTAGCTGTCAGGAGACATGGCTTCCCGGAATGGAAACAGGGTGTTGCTGAAGCCAAGCATGGTGAAACAGACTGAGAGGGCCAACGGAATTGTGTGCCTACTGTCTTTTAGTACAACATGAGGATGGGGGTTTGTTACATTTCAACAAGAAAATCAGGTTAAGTCTCAAGTTAGGGTTGGGTTGGGGAGATGTGGCTTCCCAGGTTGGAAACGGGTCCTTGGTGAAGCTTAACTTGCTGAATCAGACTGAGTGGGGTATCAAGGTGTCTTCCATACTTACATTTGGTACACTCTGTGGACCGCAGTATGTTTCAGTCGCAAAAGGAAATGAGGCCTGAGACTCAAAGTAGGGTTAGGGTTGGGGAGACTTGGCTTCCCAGGATGTAACCAGGGTTTTGGCGAAGCCTAGATTGGTAAAACAGACTGAGTAGGCCTTCCGGAGTATAACATACTGCCAGTTAGTACACCATGTGGGCAGGGAAATGTTTCAGTCCATAGAAAAAACTAGGGTTAATAAAAATTTAGGGTTATCGGTCAGGAGACATGGCTTCCCAGAATGGAAACAGGGTGTTGCTGAAGCCAAGCATGGTGAAACAGACTGAGAGGGCAAACGGAATTGTGTGCCTACTGTCTTTTAGTACAACATGAGGATGGGAGGTTGTTACATTTGCACAAGAAAATCAGGTTAAGTCTCAAGTTAGGGTTAGGGTTGGGGAGATGTGGCTTCCCAGGTTGGAAATGGGTCCTTGGTGAAGCTCAACTTGCTGAATCAGACTGAGTGGGGCATCAAGATGGCTTCCATACTGACATTTGGTGCACTCTGTGGACGGCAGTATGTTTCAGTCCAAAAAGGAAATGAGGGTTGAGACTCAAATTAGGGTTAGGGTTGGGGAGACTTGTCTTCCCAGGATGTAACCAGGGTTTTGGCGAAGTCTAGATTGGTAAAACAGACGGAAGGCCAACCGGAGTATAACATACTGCCAGTTAGTACACAATGTGGACAGGGAAATGTTTCATTCCAAAGAGAAAATTAGGGTTAAGACCCAAGTTAGGGTTAGCAGTCAGGAGACATGGCTTTCCAGAATGGAAACAGGGTGTTGCTGAAGCCAAGCATGGTGAAACAGACTGAGAGGGCAAAAGGAATTGTGTGCCTACTGTCTTTTAGTAGAACATGAGGATGGGGGGTTGTTACATTTGCACAAGAAAATCAGGTTAAGTCTCAAGTTAGGGTTAGGTTTGGGGAGATGTTGCTTCCCAGGTTGGAAACGGGTCCTTGGTGAAGCTTAACTTGCTGAATCAGACTGAGTGGGCCATCAAGATGGCTTCCATACTGACATTTGGTACACTCTGTGGACGGCAGTAAGTTTCAGTCCAAAAACGAAAATTAGGGTTAAGACCCAAGTTAGGGTTATCGGTCAGGAGTCATGGCTTCCCAGAATGGAAACAGGGTGTTGCTGAAGCCAAGCATGGTGAAACAGACTGAGAGGGCCAACGGAATTGTGTGCCGACTGTCTCTTAGTACAACATGAGGATGGGGGTTTGTTACATTTCAACAAGAAAATCAGGTTAAGTCTCAAGGTTGGGTTGGGTTGGGGAGATGTGGCTTCCCTGGTTGGAATCGGGTCCTTGGTGAAGCCCAGCTTGCTGAATCAGACTGAGTGGGACATCAAGATGTCTTCCATACTGACATTTGGTACACTCTGTGGACGGAGGTCTGTTTCAGTCCCAAAAGGAAATGAGGCCTGAGACTCAAATTAGGGTTAGGGTTGGGGAGACTTGGCTTCCCAGGATATAAACAGGGTTTTGTCGAAGCCTAGATTGGTAAAACAGACTGAGTAGGCCATCCGGAGTATAACATACTGCCAGTTAGTACACCATGTGGACAGGGAAATGTTTCATTCCAAAGAGAAAATTAGGGTTAAGACCCAAGTTAGGGTTAGCTGTCAGGAGACATGGCTTCCCAGAATGGAAACAGGGTGTTGCTGAAGCCAAGCATGGTGAAACAGACTGAGAGGGCCAAAGGAATTGTGTGCCTACTGTCTTTTAGTACAACATGAGGATGGGGGGTTGTTACAGTTCAACAAGAAAATCAGGTTAAGTCTCAAGTTCGGGTTAGGGTTGGGGAGATGTGGCTTCCCAGGTTGGAAACGGGTCCTTGGTGAAGCTTAACTTGCTGAATCAGACTGAGTGGGGCATCAAGATGTCTTCCATACTGACATTTGGTCCCCTATGTGGACGGCAGTATGTTTCAGTCCAAAAACGAAATGCGGGTTGATACTCAAATTAGGGTTAGGGTTGGGGAGACTTGGCTTCCCAGGATGTAACCAGGGTTTTGGCGAAGTCTAGATTGGTAAAACAGACGGAGTAGGCCAACCGGAGTATAACATACTGCCAGTTAGTACACCATGTGGACAGGGAAATGTTTCAGTCCAAAGAGAAAATTAGGGTTAAGACCCAAGTTAGGGTTAGCTGTCAGGAGACATGGCTTTCCAGAATGGAAACAGGGTGTTGCTGAAGCCAAGCATGGTGAAACAGACTGAGAGGGCAAAAGGAATTGTGTGCCTACTGTCTTTTAGTAGAACATGAGGATGGGGGATTGTTACATTTGCACAAGAAAATCAGGTTAAGTCTCAAGCTTGGTTTGGGTTGGGGAGATGTGGCTTCCCTGGTTGGAATCGGGTCCTTGGTGAAGCATAACTTGCTGAATCAGACTGAGTGGGGCATCAAGATGTCTTCCATACTGACATTTGGTCCCCTATGTGGACGGCAGTATGTTTCAGTCCAAAAACGAAATGCGGGTTGATACTCAAATTAGGGTTAGGGTTGGGGAGACTTGGCTTCCCAGGATGTAACCAGGGTTTTGGCGAAGCCTAGATTGGTAAAACAGACTGAGTAGGCCATCCGGAGTATAACATACTGCCAGTTAGTACACCATGTGGACAGGGAAATGTTTCAGTCCAAAGAGAAAATTAGGGTTAAGACCCAAGTTAGGGTTAGCTGTCAGGAGACATGGCTTCCCAGAATGGAAACAGGGTGTTGCTGAAGCCAAGCATGGTGAAACAGACTGAGAGGGCCAAAGGAATTGTGTGCCTACTGTCTTTTAGTACAACAAGAGGATGTGGGTTGTTACATTTCAACAAGAAAATCATGTTAAGTCTCAAGTTTGGGTTGGGTTGGGGAGATGTGGCTTCCCTGGTTGGAATCGGGTCCTTGGTGAAGCCCAGCTTGCTGAATCAGACTGAGTGGGACATCAAGATGTCTTCCATACTGACATTTGGTACACTCTGTGGACGGAGGTATGTTTCAGTCGCAAAAGGAAATGAGGCCTGAGACTCAAAGTAGGGTTAGGGTTGGGGAGACTTGGCTTCCCAGGATGTAACCAGGGTTTTGGTGAAGCCTAGATTGGTAAAACAGACTGAGTAGGCATTCAGGAGTATAACATACTGCCAGTTAGTACACCATGTGGACAGGGAAATGTTTCATTCCAAAGAGAAAATTAGGGTTAAGACCCAAGTGAGGGTTATCGGTCAGGAGACATGGCTTCCCAGAATGGAAACAGGGTGTTGCTGAAGCCAAACATGGTGAAACAGACTGAGAGGGCCAAAGGAATTGTGTGCCTACTGTCTTTTAGTAGAACATGAGGATGGGGGGTTGTTACAGTTCAACAAGAAAATCAGGTTAAGTCTCAAGTTAGGGTTAGGGTTGGGGAGATGTGGCTTCCCAGGTTGGAAACGGGTCCTTGGTGAAGCTTAACTTGCTGAATCAGACTGAGTGGGGCATCAAGATGGCTTCCATACTGACATTTGGTCCCCTATGTGGACGGCAGTATGTTTCAGTCCAAAAACGAAAATTAGGGTTAAGACCCAAGTTAGGGTTATCGGTCAGGAGTCATGGCTTCCCAGAATGGAAACAGGGTGTTGCTGAAGCCAAGCATGGTGAAACAGACTGAGAGGGCCAACGGAATTGTGTGTCGACTGTCTTTTAGTACAACATGAGGATGGGGGTTTGTTACATTTCAACAAGAAAATCAGGTTAAGTCTCAAGGTTGGGTTGGATTGGGGAGATGTGGCTTCCCAGGTTGGAAATGGGTCCTTGGTGAAGCTCATCTTGCTGAATCAGACTGAGTGGGGCATCAAGATGGCTTCCATACTGACATTTGGTGCACTCTGTGGACGGCAGTATGTTTCAGTCCAAAAAGGAAATGAGGGTTGAGACTCAAATTAGGGTTAGGGTTGGGGAGACTTGTCTTCCCAGGATGTAACCAGGGTTTTGGCGAAGTCTAGATTGGTAAAACAGACGGAGTAGGCCAACCGGAGTATAACATACTGCCAGTTAGTACACAATGTGGAGAGGGAAATGTTTCATTCCAAAGAGAAAATTAGGGTTAAGACCCAAGTTAGGGTTAGCAGTCAGGAGACATGGCTTTCCAGAATGGAAACAGGGTGTTGCTGAAGCCAAGCATGGTGAAACAGACTGAGAGGGCAAAAGGAATTGTGTGCCTACTGTCTTTTAGTAGAACATGAGGATGGGGGGTTGTTACATTTGCACAAGAAAATCAGGTTAAGTCTCAAGTTAGGGTTAGGGTTGGGGAGATGTGGCTTCCCAGGTTGGAAACGGGTCCTTGGTGAAGCCTAGCTTGTTGAATCAGACTGAGTGGGACATCAAGATGTCTTCCATACTTACATTTGGTACACTCTGTGGACGGCAGTATGTTTCAGTCCAAAAAGGAAATGAGGGTTGAGACTCAAATTAGGGTTACGCTGGGGAGACTTGGCTTCCCAGGATGTAACCAGGGTTTTGGCGAAGCCTAGATTGGTAAAACAGACTGAGTAGGCCATCCGGAGTATAACATACTGCCAGTTAGTACACCATGTGGACAGGGAAATGTTTCAGTCCAAAGAGAAAATTAGGGTTCAGACCCAAGTTAGGGTTAGCTGTCAGGAGACATGGCTTCCCAGAATGGAAACAGGGTGTTGCTGAAGCCAAGCATGGTGAAACAGACTGAGAGGGCCAAAGGAATTGTGTGCCTACTGTCTTTTAGTAGAACATGAGGATGGGAGGTTGTTACATTTGCACAAGAATATCAGGTTAAGTCTCAAGTTAGGGTTGGGTTGGGGAGATGTGGCTTCCCAGTTTGGAAACGGGTCCTTGGTGAAGCTTAACTTGCTGAATCAGACTGAGTGGGGTATCAAGGTGTCTTCCATACTTACATTTGGTACACTCTGTGGACCGCAGTATGTTTCAGTCGCAAAAGGAAATGAGGCCTGAGACTCAAAGTAGGGTTAGGGTTGGGGAGACTTGGCTTCCCAGGATGTAACCAGGGTTTTGGCGAAGCCTAGATTGGTAAAACAGACTGAGTAGGCCTTCCGGAGTATAACATACTGCCAGTTAGTACACCATGTGGACAGGGAAATGTTTCAGTCCGAAGAAAAAATTAGGGTTAAGAAAAATTTAGGGTTATCGGTCAGGAGACATGCCTTCCCAGAATGGAAACAGGGTGTTGCTGAAGCCAAGCATGGTGAAACAGACTGAGAGGGCAAACGGAATTGTGTGCCTACTGTCTTTTAGTACAACATGAGGATGGGGGGTTGTTACATTTGCACAAGAAAATCAGGTTAAGTCTCAAGTTAGGGTTAGGGTTGGGGAGATGTGGCTTCCCAGGTTGGAAATGGGTCCTTGGTGAAGCTCAACTTGCTGAATCAGACTGAGTGGGGCATCAAGATGGCTTCCATACTGACATTTGGTGCACTCTGTGGATGGCAGTATGTTTCAGTCCAAAAAGGAAATGAGGGTTGAGACTCAAATTAGGGTTAGGGTTGGGGAGACTTGGCTTCCCAGGATGTAACCAGGGTTTTGGCGAAGTCTAGATTGGTAAAACAGACGGAAGGCCAACCGGAGTATAACATACTGCCAGTTAGTACACCATGTGGACAGGGAAATGTTTCATTCCAAAGAGAAAATTAGGGTTAAGACCCAAGTTAGGGTTAGCAGTCAGGAGACATGGCTTTCCAGAATGGAAACAGGGTGTTGCTGAAGCCAAGCATGGTGAAACAGACTGAGAGGGCAAAAGGAATTGTGTGCCTACTGTCTTTTAGTACAACATGAGGATGGGGGTTTGTTACATTTCAACAAGAAAATCAGGTTAAGTCTCAAGGTTGGGTTGGATTGGGGAGATGTGGCTTCCCAGGTTGGAATCGGGTCCTTGGTGAAGCCCAGCTTGCTGAATCAGACTGAGTGGGACATCAAGATGTCTTCCATACTGACATTTGGTACACTCTGTGGACGGAGGTCTGTTTCAGTCCCAAAAGGAAATGAGGCCTGAGACTCAAATTAGGGTTAGGGTTGGGGAGACTTGGCTTCCCAGGATATAACCAGGGTTTTGTCGAAGCCTAGATTGGTAAAACAGACTGAGTAGGCCATCCGGAGTATAACATACTGCCAGTTAGTACACCATGTGGACAGGGAAATGTTTCATTCCAAAGAGAAAATTAGGGTTAAGACCCAAGTTAGGGTTAGCTGTCAGGAGACATGGCTTCCCAGAATGGAAACAGGGTGTTGCTGAAGCCAAGCATGGTGAAACAGACTGAGAGGGCCAAAGGAATTGTGTGCCTACTGTCTTTTAGTACAACATGAGGATGGGGGGTTGTTACAGTTCATCAAGAAAATCAGGTTAAGTCTCAAGTTAGGGTTAGGGTTGGGGAGATGTGGCTTCCCAGGTTGGAAACGGGTCCTTGGTGAAGCTTAACTTGCTGAATCAGACTGTGGGGCATCAAGATGGCTTCCATACTGACATTTGGTACACTCTGTGGACGGCAGTATGTTTCAGTCCAAAAACGAAAATTAGGGTTAAGACCCAAGTTAGGGTTATCGGTCAGGAGTCATGGCTTCCCAGAATGGAAACAGGGTGTTGCTGAAGCCAAGCATGGTGAAACAGACTGAGAGGGCCAACGGAATTGTGTGTCGACTGTCTTTTAGTACAACATGAGGATGGGGGTTTGTTACATTTCAACAAGAAAATCAGGTTAAGTCTCAAGGTTGGGTTGGATTGGGGAGATGTGGCTTCCCAGGTTGGAAATGGGTCCTTGGTGAAGCTCAACTTGCTGAATCAGACTGAGTGGGGCATCAAGATGGCTTCCATACTGACATTTGGTGAACTCTGTGGACGGCAGTATGTTTCAGTCCAAAAAGGAAATGAGGGTTGAGACTCAAATTAGGGTTAGGGTTGGGGAGACTTGGCTTCCCAGGATGTAACCAGGGTTTTGGTGAAGCCTAGATTGGTAAAACAGACGGAGTAGGCCAACCGGAGTATAACATACTGCCAGTTAGTACACCATGTGGACAGGGAAATGTTTCATTCCAAAGAGAAAATTAGGGTTAAGACCCAAGTTAGGGTTAGCTGTCAGGAGACATGGCTTTCCAGAATGGAAACAGGGTGTTGCTGAAGCCAAGCATGGTGAAACAGACTGAGAGGGCAAAAGGAATTGTGTGCCTACTGTCTTTTAGTAGAACATGAGGATGGGGGGTTGTTACATTTGCACAAGAAAATCAGGTTAAGTCTCAAGCTTGGTTTGGGTTGGGGAGATGTGGCTTCCCTGGTTGGAATCGGGTCCTTGGTGAAGCCTAACTTGCTGAATCAGACTGAGTGGGGCATCAAGATGTCTTCCATACTGACATTTGGTCCCCTATGTGGACGGCAGTATGTTTCAGTCCAAAAACGAAATGCGGGTTGATACTCAAATTAGGGTTAGGGCTGGGGAGACTTGGCTTCCCAGGATGTAACCAGGGTTTTGGCGAAGCCTAGATTGGTAAAACAGACTGAGTAGGCCATCCGGAGTATAACATACTGCCAGTTAGTACACCATGTGGACAGGGAAATGTTTCAGTCCAAAGAGAAAATTAGGGTTAAGACCCAAGTTAGGGTTAGCTGTCAGGAGACATGGCTTCCCAGAATGGAAACAGGGTGTTGCTGAAGCCAAGCATGGTGAAACAGACTGAGAGGGCCAAAGGAATTGTGTGCCTACTGTCTTTTAGTACAACAAGAGGATGTGGGTTGTTACATTTCAACAAGAAAATCAGGTTAAGTCTCAAGTTTGGGTTGGGTTGGGGAGATGTGGCTTCCCTGGTTGGAATCGGGTCCTTGGTGAAGCCCAGCTTGCTGAATCAGACTGAGTGGGACATCAAGATGTCTTCCATACTGACATTTGGTACACTCTGTGGACGGAGGTATGTTTCAGTCGCAAAAGGAAATGAGGCCTGAGACTCAAAGTAGGGTTAGGGTTGGGGAGACTTGGCTTCCCAGGATGTAACCAGGGTTTTGGTGAAGCCTAGATTGGTAAAACAGACTGAGTAGGCATTCAGGAGTATAACATACTGCCAGTTAGTACACCATGTGGACAGGGAAATGTTTCATTCCAAAGAGAAAATTAGGGTTAAGACCCAAGTGAGGGTTATCGGTCAGGAGACATGGCTTCCCAGAATGGAAACAGGGTGTTGCTGAAGCCAAACATGGTGAAACAGACTGAGAGGGCCAAAGGAATTGTGTGCCTACTGTCTTTTAGTAGAACATGAGGATGGGGGGTTGTTACAGTTCAACAAGAAAATCAGGTTAAGTCTCAAGTTAGGGTTAGGGTTGGGGAGATGTGGCTTCCCAGGTTGGAAACGGGTCCTTGGTGAAGCTTAACTTGCTGAATCAGACTGAGTGGGGCATCAAGATGGCTTCCATACTGACATTTGGTCCCCTATGTGGACCGCAGTATGTTTCAGTCCAAAAACGAAAATTAGGGTTAAGACCCAAGTTAGGGTTATCGGTCAGGAGTCATGGCTTCCCAGAATGGAAACAGGGTGTTGCTGAAGCCAAGCATGGTGAAACAGACTGAGAGGGCCAACGGAATTGTGTGTCGACTGTCTTTTAGTACAACATGAGGATGGGGGTTTGTTACATTTCAACAAGAAAATCAGGTTAAGTCTCAAGGTTGGGTTGGATTGGGGAGATGTGGCTTCCCAGGTTGGAAATGGGTCCTTGGTGAAGCTCATCTTGCTGAATCAGACTGAGTGGGGCATCAAGATGGCTTCCATACTGACATTTGGTGCACTCTGTGGACGGCAGTATGTTTCAGTCCAAAAAGGAAATGAGGGTTGAGACTCAAATTAGGGTTAGGGTTGGGGAGACTTGTCTTCCCAGGATGTAACCAGGGTTTTGGCGAAGTCTAGATTGGTAAAACAGACGGAGTAGGCCAACCGGAGTATAACATACTGCCAGTTAGTACACAATGTGGAGAGGGAAATGTTTCATTCCAAAGAGAAAATTAGGGTTAAGACCCAAGTTAGGGTTAGCAGTCAGGAGACATGGCTTTCCAGAATGGAAACAGGGTGTTGCTGAAGCCAAGCATGGTGAAACAGACTGAGAGGGCAAAAGGAATTGTGTGCCTACTGTCTTTTAGTAGAACATGAGGATGGGGGGTTGTTACATTTGCACAAGAAAATCAGGTTAAGTCTCAAGTTAGGGTTAGGGTTGGGGAGATGTGGCTTCCCAGGTTGGAAACGGGTCCTTGTTGAAGCCTAGCTTGCTGAATCAGACTGAGTGGGACATCAAGATGTCTTCCATACTTACATTTGGTACACTCTGTGGACGGCAGTATGTTTCAGTCCAAAAAGGAAATGAGGGTTGAGACTCAAATTAGGGTTAGGGCTGGGGAGACTTGGCTTCCCAGGATGTAACCAGGGTTTTGGCGAAGCCTAGATTGGTAAAACAGACTGAGTAGGTCATCCGGAGTATAACATACTGCCAGTTAGTACACCATGTGGACAGGGAAATGTTTCATTCCAAAGAGAAAATTAGGGTTCAGACCCAAGTTAGGGTTAGCTGTCAGGAGACATGGCTTTCCAGAATGGAAACAGGGTGTTGCTGAAGCCAAGCATGGTGAAACAGACTGAGAGGGCCAAAGGAATTGTGTGCCTACTGTCTTTTAGTAGAACATGAGGATGGGGGGTTGTTACATTTGCACAAGAAAATGAGGTTAAGTCTCAAGTTAGGGTTAGGGTTGGGGAGATGTTGCTTCCCAGGTTGGAAACGGGTCCTTGGTGAAGCTTAACTTGCTGAATCAGACTGAGTGGGCCATCAAGATGGCTTCCATACTGACATTTGGTACACTCTGTGGACGGCAGTATGTTTCAGTCCAAAAACGAAAATTAGGGTTAAGACCCAAGTTAGGGTTATCGGTCAGGAGTCATGGCTTCCCAGAATGGAAACAGGGTGTTGCTGAAGCCAAGCATGGTGAAACAGACTGAGAGGGCCAACGGAATTGTGTGCCGACTGTCTCTTAGTACAACATGAGGATGGGGGTTTGTTACATTTCAACAAGAAAATCAGGTTAAGTCTCAAGGTTGGGTTGGGTTGGGGAGATGTGGCTTCCCTGGTTGGAATCGGGTCCTTGGTGAAGCCCAGCTTGCTGAATCAGACTGAGTGGGACATCAAGATGTCTTCCATACTGACATTTGGTACACTCTGTGGACGGAGGTCTGTTTCAGTCCCAAAAGGAAATGAGGCCTGAGACTCAAATTAGGGTTAGGGTTGGGGAGACTTGGCTTCCCAGGATATAACCAGGGTTTTGTCGAAGCCTAGATTGGTAAAACAGACTGAGTAGGCCATCCGGAGTATAACATACTGCCAGTTAGTACACCATGTGGACAGGGAAATGTTTCAGTCCAAAGAGAAAATTAGGGTTAAGACCCAAGTTAGGGTTAGCTGTCAGGAGACATGGCTTTCCAGAATGGAAACAGGGTGTTGCTGAAGCCAAGCATGGTGAAACAGACTGAGAGGGCAAAAGGAATTGTGTGCCTACTGTCTTTTAGTAGAACATGAGGATGGGGGGTTGTTACATTTGCACAAGAAAATCAGGTTAAGTCTCAAGTTTGGTTTGGGTTGGGGAGATGTGGCTTCCCTGGTTGGAATCGGGTCCTTGGTGAAGCCCAGCTTGCTGAATCAGACTGAGTGGGACATCAAGATGTCTTCCATACTGACATTTGGTACACTCTGTGGACGGAGGTATGTTTCAGTCCCAAAAGGAAATGAGGCCTGAGACTCAAATTAGGGTTAGGGCTGGGGAGACTTGGCTTCCCAGGATGTAACCAGGGTTTTGGCGAAGCCTAGATTGGTAAAACAGACTGAGTAGGCCATCCGGAGTATAACATACTGCCACTTGGTACACCATGTGGACAGGGAAATGTTTCAGTCGAAAGAAAAAATTAGGGTGAAGACCCAAGTTAGGGTTAGCGGTCAGGAGACATGGCTTCCCAGAATGGAAACAGGGTGTTGCTGAAGCCAAACATGGTGAAACAGACTGAGAGGGCCAAAGGAATTGTGTGCCTACTGTCTTTTAGTAGAACATGAGGATGGGGGGGTTGTTATATTTGCACAAGAAAATCAGATTAAGTCTCAAGTTAGGGTTAGAGTTGGGGAGATGTGGCTTCCCAGGTTGGAAACGGGTCCTTGGTGAAGCCTAACTTGCTGAATCAGACTGAGTGGGGCATCAAGATGTCTTCCATACTTACATTTGTTCCCCTATGTGGATGGCAGTATGTTTCAGTCCAAAAAGGAAATGCGGGTTGATACTCAAATTAGGGTTAGGGTTGGGGAGACTTGGCTTCCCAGGATGTAACCAGGGTTTTGGCGAAGCCTAGATTGGTAAAACAGACTGAGTAGGCCATCCGGAGTATAACATACTGCCAGTTAGTACACCATGTGGACAGGGAAATGTTTCAGTCCAAAGAGAAAATTAGGGTTAAGACCCAAGTTAGGGTTAGCTGTCAGGAGACATGGCTTCCCAGAATGGAAACAGGGTGTTGCTGAAGCCAAGCATGGTGAAACAGACTGAGAGGGCCAAAGGAATTGTGTGCCTACTGTCTTTTAGTACAACAAGAGGATGTGGGTTGTTACATTTGCACAAGAAAATCAGGTTAAGTCTCAAGTTTGGGTTGGGTTGGGGAGATGTGGCTTCCCTGGTTGGAATCGGGTCCTTGGTGAAGCCCAGCTTGCTGAATCAGACTGAGTGGGACATCAAGATGTCTTCCATACTGACATTTGGTACACTCTGTGGACGGCAGTATGTTTCAGTCCAAAAAGGAAATGAGGGTTGAGACTCAAATTAGGGTTAGGGCTGGGGAGACTTGGCTTCCCAGGATGTAACCAGGGTTTTGGCGAAGCCTAGATTGGTAAAACAGACTGAGTAGGCCATCCGGAGTATAACATACTGCCAGTTAGTACACCATGTGGACAGGGAAATGTTTCAGTCCAAAGAGAAAATTAGGGTTCAGACCCAAGTTAGGGTTAGCTGTCAGGAGACATGGCTTCCCAGAATGGAAACAGGGTGTTGCTGAAGCCAAGCATGGTGAAACAGACTGAGAGGGCCAAAGGAATTGTGTGCCTACTGTCTTTTAGTAGAACATGAGGATGGGAGGTTGTTACATTTGCACAAGAATATCAGGTTAAGTCTCAAGTTAGGGTTAGGGTTGGGGAGATGTGGCTTCCCAGGTTGGAAACGGGTCCTTGGTGAAGCTTAACTTCCTGTATCAGACTGAGTGGGCCATCAAGATGTCTTCCATACTTACATTTGGCACACTCTGTGGACCGCAGTATGTTTCAGTCCAAAAAGGAAATAGGGTTGAGACTCAAATTAGGGTTAGGGTTGGGGAGACTTGGCTTCCCAGGATGTAACCAGGGTTTTGGTGAAGCCTAGATTGGTAAAACAGACTGAGTAGGCATTCAGGAGTATAACATACTGCCAGTTAGTACACCATGTGGACAGGGAAATGTTTCAGTCCAAAGACAAAATTAGGGTTAAGACCCAAGTTAGGGTTAGCTGTCAGGAGACATGGCTTCCCGGAATGGAAACAGGGTGTTGCTGAAGCCAAGCATGGTGAAACAGACTGAGAGGGCCAACGGAATTGTGTGCCTACTGTCTTTTAGTACAACATGAGGATGGGGGTTTGTTACATTTGCACAAGAAAATCAGGTTAAGTCTCAAGTTAGGGTTGGGTTGGGGAGATGTGGCTTCCCAGGTTGGAAACGGGTCCTTGGTGAAGCTTAACTTGCTGAATCAGACTGAGTGGGGTATCAAGGTGTCTTCCATACTTACATTTGGTACACTCTGTGGACCGCAGTATGTTTCAGTCGCAAAAGGAAATGAGGCCTGAGACTCAAAGTAGGGTTAGGGTTGGGGAGACTTGGCTTCCCAGGATGTAACCAGGGTTTTGGCGAAGCCTAGATTGGTAAAACAGACTGAGTAGGCCTTCCGGAGTATAACATACTGCCAGTTAGTACACCATGTGGACAGGGAAATGTTTCAGTCCAAAGAAAAAATTAGGGTTAAGAAAAATTTAGGGTTATCGGTCAGGAGACATGCCTTCCCAGAATGGAAACAGGGTGTTGCTGAAGCCAAGCATGGTGAAACAGACTGAGAGGGCAAACGGAATTGTGTGCCTACTGTCTTTTAGTACAACATGAGGATGGGGGGTTGTTACATTTGCACAAGAAAATCAGGTTAAGTCTCAAGTTAGGGTTAGGGTTGGGGAGATGTGGCTTCCCAGGTTGGAAATGGGTCCTTGGTGAAGCTCAACTTGCTGAATCAGACTGAGTGGGGCATCAAGATGGCTTCCATACTGACATTTGGTGCACTCTGTGGACGGCAGTATGTTTCAGTCCAAAAAGGAAATGAGGGTTGAGACTCAAATTAGGGTTAGGGCTGGGGAGACTTGGCTTCCCAGGATGTAACCAGGGTTTTGGCGAAGCCTAGATTGGTAAAACAGACTGAGTAGGCCATCCGGAGTATAACATACTGCCAGTTAGTACACCATGTGGACAGGGAAATGTTTCATTCCAAAGAGAAAATTAGGGTTCAGACCCAAGTTAGGGTTAGCTGTCAGGAGACATGGCTTTCCAGAATGGAAACAGGGTGTTGCTGAAGCCAAGCATGGTGAAACAGACTGAGAGGGCAAAAGGAATTGTGTGCCTACTGTCTTTTAGTAGAACATGAGGATGGGGGGTTGTTACATTTGCACAAGAAAATGAGGTTAAGTCTCAAGTTAGGGTTAGGGTTGGGGAGATGTGGCTTCCCAGGTTGGAAACGGGTCCTTGGTGAAGCTTCACTTGCTGAATCAGACTGAGTGGGCCATCAAGATGGCTTCCATACTGACATTTGGTACACTCTGTGGACGGCAGTATGTTTCAGTCCAAAAACGAAAATTAGGGTTAAGACCCAAGTTAGGGTTATCGGTCAGGAGTCATGGCTTCCCAGAATGGAAACAGGGTGTTGCTGAAGCCAAGCATGGTGAAACAGACTGAGAGGGCCAACGGAATTGTGTGCCGACTGTCTCTTAGTACAACATGAGGATGGGGGTTTGTTACATTTCAACAAGAAAATCAGGTTATGTCTCAAGGTTGGGTTGGGTTGGGGAGATGTGGCTTCCCTGGTTGGAATCGGGTCCTTGGTGAAGCCCAGCTTGCTGAATCAGACTGAGTGGGACATCAAGATGTCTTCCATACTGACATTTGGTACACTCTGTGGACGGAGGTCTGTTTCAGTCCCAAAAGGAAATGAGGCCTGAGACTCAAATTAGGGTTAGGGTTGGGGAGACTTGGCTTCCCAGGATATAACCAGGGTTTTGTCGAAGCCTAGATTGGTAAAACAGACTGAGTAGGCCATCCGGAGTATAACATACTGCCAGTTAGTACACCATGTGGACAGGGAAATGTTTCATTCCAAAGAGAAAATTAGGGTTAAGACCCAAGTTAGGGTTAGCTGTCAGGAGACATGGCTTCCCAGAATGGAAACAGGGTGTTGCTGAAGCCAAGCATGGTGAAACAGACTGAGAGGGCCAAAGGAATTGTGTGCCTACTGTCTTTTAGTACAACATGAGGATGGGGGGTTGTTACAGTTCAACAAGAAAATCAGGTTAAGTCTCAAGTTAGGGTTAGGGTTGGGGAGATGTGGCTTCCCAGGTTGGAAACGGGTCCTTGGTGAAGCTTCACTTGCTGAATCAGACTGAGTGGGGCATCAAGATGGCTTCCATACTGACATTTGGTACACTCTGTGGACGGCAGTATGTTTCAGTCCAAAAACGAAAATTAGGGTTAAGACCCAAGTTAGGGTTATCGGTCAGGAGTCATGGCTTCCCAGAATGGAAACAGGGTGTTGCTGAAGCCAAGCATGGTGAAACAGACTGAGAGGGCCAACGGAATTGTGTGTCGACTGTCTTTTAGTACAACATGAGGATGGGGGTTTGTTACATTTCAACAAGAAAATCAGGTTAAGTCTCAAGGTTGGGTTGAATTTGGGAGATGTGGCTTCCCAGGTTGGAAATGGGTCCTTGGTGAAGCTCAACTTGCTGAATCAGACTGAGTGGGGCATCAAGATGGCTTCCATACTGACATTTGGTGCACTCTGTGGACGGCAGTATGTTTCAGTCCAAAAAGGAAATGAGGGTTGAGACTCAAATTAGGGTTAGGGTTGGGGAGACTTGGCTTCCCAGGATGTAACCAGGGTTTTGGCGAAGTCTAGATTGGTAAAACAGACGGAGTAGGCCAACCGGAGTATAACATACTGCCAGTTAGTACACCATGTGGACAGGGAAATGTTTCAGTCCAAAGAGAAAATTAGGGTTAAGACCCAAGTTAGGGTTAGCTGTCAGGAGACATGGCTTTCCAGAATGGAAACAGGGTGTTGCTGAAGCCAAGCATGGTGAAACAGACTGAGAGGGCAAAAGGAATTGTGTGCCTATTGTCTTTTAGTAGAACATGAGGATGGGGGGTTGTTACATTTGCACAAGAAAATCAGGTTAAGTCTCAAGTTAGGGTTAGGGTTGGGGAGATGTGGCTTCCCAGGTTGGAAACGGGTCCTTGGTGAAGCCTAGCTTGTTGAATCAGACTGAGTGGGACATCAAGATGTCTTCCATACTTACATTTGGTACACTCTGTGGACGGCAGTATGTTTCAGTCCAAAAAGGAAATGAGGGTTGAGACTCAAATTAGGGTTACGCTGGGGAGACTTGGCTTCCCAGGATGTAACCAGGGTTTTGGCGAAGCCTAGATTGGTAAAACAGACTGAGTAGGCCATCCGGAGTATAACATACTGCCAGTTAGTACACCATGTGGACAGGGAAATGTTTCAGTCCAAAGAGAAAATTAGGGTTCAGACCCAAGTTAGGGTTAGCTGTCAGGAGACATGGCTTCCCAGAATGGAAACAGGGTGTTGCTGAAGCCAAGCATGGTGAAACAGACTGAGAGGGCCAAAGGAATTGTGTGCCTACTGTCTTTTAGTAGAACATGAGGATGGGAGGTTGTTACATTTGCACAAGAATATCAGGTTAAGTCTCAAGTTTGGGTTGGGTTGGGGAGATGTGGCTTCCCTGGTTGGAATCGGGTCCTTGGTGAAGCCCAGCTTGCTGAATCAGACTGAGTGGGACATCAAGATGTCTTCCATACTGACATTTGGTACACTCTGTGGACGGAGGTATGTTTCAGTCGCAAAAGGAAATGAGGCCTGAGACTCAAAGTAGGGTTAGGGTTGGGGAGACTTGGCTTCCCAGGATGTAACCAGGGTTTTGGTGAAGCCTAGATTGGTAAAACAGACTGAGTAGGCATTCAGGAGTATAACATACTGCCAGTTAGTACACCATGTGGACAGGGAAATGTTTCATTCCAAAGAGAAAATTAGGGTTAAGACCCAAGTGAGGGTTATCGGTCAGGAGACATGGCTTCCCAGAATGGAAACAGGGTGTTGCTGAAGCCAAACATGGTGAAACAGACTGAGAGGGCCAAAGGAATTGTGTGCCTACTGTCTTTTAGTAGAACATGAGGATGGGGGGTTGTTACAGTTCAACAAGAAAATCAGGTTAAGTCTCAAGTTAGGGTTAGGGTTGGGGAGATGTGGCTTCCCAGGTTGGAAACGGGTCCTTGGTGAAGCTTAACTTGCTGAATCAGACTGAGTGGGGCATCAAGATGGCTTCCATACTGACATTTGGTCCCCTAAGTGGACGGCAGTATGTTTCAGTCCAAAAACGAAAATTAGGGTTAAGACCCAAGTTAGGGTTATCGGTCAGGAGTCATGGCTTCCCAGAATGGAAACAGGGTGTTGCTGAAGCCAAGCATGGTGAAACAGACTGAGAGGGCCAACGGAATTGTGTGTCGACTGTCTTTTAGTACAACATGAGGATGGGGGTTTGTTACATTTCAACAAGAAAATCAGGTTAAGTCTCAAGGTTGGGTTGGATTGGGGAGATGTGGCTTCCCAGGTTGGAAATGGGTCCTTGGTGAAGCTCAACTTGCTGAATCAGACTGAGTGGGGCATCAAGATGGCTTCCATACTGACATTTGGTGCACTCTGTGGACGGCAGTATGTTTCAGTCCAAAAAGGAAATGAGGGTTGAGACTCAAATTAGGGTTAGGGTTGGGGAGACTTGTCTTCCCAGGATGTAACCAGGGTTTTGGCGAAGTCTAGATTGGTAAAACAGACGGAGTAGGCCAACCGGAGTATAACATACTGCCAGTTAGTACACAATGTGGAGAGGGAAATGTTTCATTCCAAAGAGAAAATTAGGGTTAAGACCCAAGTGAGGGTTAGCAGTCAGGAGACATGGCTTTCCAGAATGGAAACAGGGTGTTGCTGAAGCCAAGCATGGTGAAACAGACTGAGAGGGCAAAAGGAATTGTGTGCCTACTGTCTTTTAGGAGAACATGAGGATGGGGGGTTGTTACATTTGCACAAGAAAATCAGGTTAAGTCTCAAGTTAGGGTTAGGGTTGGGGAGATGTGGCTTCCCAGGTTGGAAACGGGTCCTTGTTGAAGCCTAGCTTGCTGAATCAGACTGAGTGGGACATCAAGATGTCTTCCATACTTACATTTGGTACACTCTGTGGACGGCAGTATGTTTCAGTCCAAAAAGGAAATGAGGGTTGAGACTCAAATTAGGGTTAGGGCTGGGGAGACTTGGCTTCCCAGGATGTAACCAGGGTTTTGGCGAAGCCTAGATTGGTAAAACAGACTGAGTAGGCCATCCGGAGTATAACATACTGCCAGTTAGTACACCATGTGGACAGGGAAATGTTTCATTCCAAAGAGAAAATTAGGGTTCAGACCCAAGTTAGGGTTAGCTGTCAGGAGACATGGCTTTCCAGAATGGAAACAGGGTGTTGCTGAAGCCAAGCATGGTGAAACAGACTGAGAGGGCAAAAGGAATTGTGTGCCTACTGTCTTTTAGTAGAACATGAGGATGGGGGGTTGTTACATTTGCACAAGAAAATGAGGTTAAGTCTCAAGTTAGGGTTAGGGTTGGGGAGATGTTGCTTCCCAGGTTGGAAACGGGTCCTTGGTGAAGCTTAACTTGCTGAATCAGACTGAGTGGGCCATCAAGATGGCTTCCATACTGACATTTGGTACACTCTGTGGACGGCAGTATGTTTCAGTCCAAAAACGAAAATTAGGGTTAAGACCCAAGTTAGGGTTATCGGTCAGGAGTCATGGCTTCCCAGAATGGAAACAGGGTGTTGCTGAAGCCAAGCATGGTGAAACAGACTGAGAGGGCCAACGGAATTGTGTGCCGACTGTCTCTTAGTACAACATGAGGATGGGGGTTTGTTACATTTCAACAAGAAAATCAGGTTAAGTCTCAAGGTTGGGTTGGGTTGGGGAGATGTGGCTTCTCTGGTTGGAATCGGGTCCTTGGTGAAGCCCAGCTTGCTGAATCAGACTGAGTGGGACATCAAGATGTCTTCCATACTGACATTTGGTACACTCTGTGGACGGAGGTCTGTTTCAGTCCCAAAAGGAAATGAGGCCTGAGACTCAAATTAGGGTTAGGGTTGGGGAGACTTGGCTTCCCAGGATATAACCAGGGTTTTGTCGAAGCCTAGATTGGTAAAACAGACTGAGTAGGCCATCCGGAGTATAACATACTGCCAGTTAGTACACCATGTGGACAGGGAAATGTTTCATTCCAAAGAGAAAATTAGGGTTAAGACCCAAGTTAGGGTTAGCTGTCAGGAGACATGGCTTCCCAGAATGGAAACAGGGTGTTGCTGAAGCCAAGCATGGTGAAACAGACTGAGAGGGCCAAAGGAATTGTGTGCCTACTGTCTTTTAGTACAACATGAGGATGGGGGGTTGTTACAGTTCAACAAGAAAATCAGGTTAAGTCTCAAGTTAGGGTTAGGGTTGGGGAGATGTGGCTTCCCAGGTTGGAAACGGGTCCTTGGTGAAGCTTAACTTGCTGAATCAGACTGAGTGGGGCATCAAGATGGCTTCCATACTGACATTTGGTGCACTCTGTGGACGGCAGTATGTTTCAGTCCAAAAAGGAAATGAGGGTTGAGACTCAAATTAGGGTTAGGGTTGGGGAGACTTGGCTTCCCAGGATGTAACCAGGGTTTTGGCGAAGTCTAGATGGGTAAAACAGACGGAGTAGGCCAACCGGAGTATAACATACTGCCAGTTAGTACACCATGTGGACAGGGAAATGTTTCAGTCCAAAGAGAAAATTAGGGTTAAGACCCAAGTTAGGGTTAGCTGTCAGGAGACATGGCTTTCCAGAATGGAAACAGGGTGTTGCTGAAGCCAAGCATGGTGAAACAGACTGAGAGGGCAAAAGGAATTGTGTGCCTACTGTCTTTTAGTAGAACATGAGGATGGGGGGTTGTTACATTTGCACAAGAAAATCAGGTTAAGTCTCAAGTTTGGTTTGGGTTGGGGAGATGTGGCTTCCCTGGTTGGAATCGGGTCCTTGGTGAAGCCCAGCTTGCTGAATCAGACTGAGTGGGACATCAAGATGTCTTCCATACTGACATTTGGTACACTCTGTGGACGGAGGTATGTTTCAGTCCCAAAAGGAAATGAGGCCTGAGACTCAAATTAGGGTTAGGGCTGGGGAGACTTGGCTTCCCAGGATGTAACCAGGGTTTTGGCGAAGCCTAGATTGGTAAAACAGACTGAGTAGGCCATCCGGAGTATAACATACTGCCACTTAGTACACCATGTGGACAGGGAAATGTTTCAGTCCAAAGAAAAAATTAGGGTGAAGACCCAAGTTAGGGTTAGCGGTCAGGAGACATGGCTTCCCAGAATGGAAACAGGGTGTTGCTGAAGCCAAACATGGTGAAACAGACTGAGAGGGCCAAAGGAATTGTGTGCCTACTGTCTTTTAGTAGAACATGAGGATGGGGGGGTTGTTATATTTGCACAAGAAAATCAGGTTAAGTCTCAAGTTAGGGTTAGAGTTGGGGAGATGTGGCTTCCCAGGTTGGAAACGGGTCCTTGGTGAAGCCTAACTTGCTGAATCAGACTGAGTGGGGCATCAAGATGTCTTCCATACTTACATTTGTTCCCCTATGTGGATGGCAGTATGTTTCAGTCCAAAAAGGAAATGCGGGTTGATACTCAAATTAGGGTTAGGGTTGGGGAGACTTGGCTTCCCAGGATGTAACCAGGGTTTTGGCGAAGCCTAGATTGGTAAAACAGACTGAGTAGGCCATCCGGAGTATAACATACTGCCAGTTAGTACACCATGTGGACAGGGAAATGTTTCAGTCCAAAGAGAAAATTAGGGTTAAGACCCAAGTTAGGGTTAGCTGTCAGGAGACATGGCTTCCCAGAATGGAAACAGGGTGTTGCTGAAGCCAAGCATGGTGAAACAGACTGAGAGGGCCAAAGGAATTGTGTGCCTACTGTCTTTTAGTACAACAAGAGGATGTGGGTTGTTACATTTCAACAAGAAAATCAGGTTAAGTCTCAAGTTTGGGTTGGGTTGGGGAGATGTGGCTTCCCTGGTTGGAATCGGGTCCTTGGTGAAGCCCAGCTTGCTGAATCAGACTGAGTGGGACATCAAGATGTCTTCCATACTTACATTTGGTACACTCTGTGGACGGCAGTATGTTTCAGTCCAAAAAGGAAATGAGGGTTGAGACTCAAATTAGGGTTAGGGCTGGGGAGACTTGGCTTCCCAGGATGTAACCAGGGTTTTGGCGAAGCCTAGATTGGTAAAACAGACTGAGTAGGCCATCCGGAGTATAACATACTGCCAGTTAGTACACCATGTGGACAGGGAAATGTTTCATTCCAAAGAGAAAATTAGGGTTCAGACCCAAGTTAGGGTTAGCTGTCAGGAGACATGGCTTTCCAGAATGGAAACAGGGTGTTGCTGAAGCCAAGCATGGTGAAACAGACTGAGAGGGCAAAAGGAATTGTGTGCCTACTGTCTTTTAGTAGAACATGAGGATGGGGGGTTGTTACATTTGCACAAGAAAATGAGGTTAAGTCTCAAGTTAGGGTTAGGGTTGGGGAGATGTTGCTTCCCAGGTTGGAAACGGGTCCTTGGTGAAGCTTAACTTGCTGAATCAGACTGAGTGGGCCATCAAGATGGCTTCCATACTGACATTTGGTACACTCTGTGGAGGGCAGTATGTTTCAGTCCAAAAACGAAAATTAGGGTTAAGACCCAAGTTAGGGTTATCGGTCAGGAGTCATGGCTTCCCAGAATGGAAACAGGGTGTTGCTGAAGCCAAGCATGGTGAAACAGACTGAGAGGGCCAACGGAATTGTGTGCCGACTGTCTCTTAGTACAACATGAGGATGGGGGTTTGTTACATTTCAACAAGAAAATCAGGTTAAGTCTCAAGGTTGGGTTGGGTTGGGGAGATGTGGCTTCTCTGGTTGGAATCGGGTCCTTGGTGAAGCCCAGCTTGCTGAATCAGACTGAGTGGGACATCAAGATGTCTTCCATACTGACATTTGGTACACTCTGTGGACGGAGGTCTGTTTCAGTCCCAAAAGGAAATGAGGCCTGAGACTCAAATTAGGGTTAGGGTTGGGGAGACTTGGCTTCCCAGGATATAACCAGGGTTTTGTCGAAGCCTAGATTGGTAAAACAGACTGAGTAGGCCATCCGGAGTATAACATACTGCCAGTTAGTACACCATGTGGACAGGGAAATGTTTCATTCCAAAGAGAAAATTAGGGTTAAGACCCAAGTTAGGGTTAGCTGTCAGGAGACATGGCTTCCCAGAATGGAAACAGGGTGTTGCTGAAGCCAAGCATGGTGAAACAGACTGAGAGGGCCAAAGGAATTGTGTGCCTACTGTCTTTTAGTACAACATGAGGATGGGGGGTTGTTACAGTTCAACAAGAAAATCAGGTTAAGTCTCAAGTTAGGGTTAGGGTTGGGGAGATGTGGCTTCCCAGGTTGGAAACGGGTCCTTGGTGAAGCTTAACTTGCTGAATCAGACTGAGTGGGGCATCAAGATGGCTTCCATACTGACATTTGGTACACTCTGTGGACGGCAGTATGTTTCAGTCCAAAAACGAAAATTAGGGTTAAGACCCAAGTTAGGGTTATCGGTCAGGAGTCATGGCTTCCCAGAATGGAAACAGGGTGTTGCTGAAGCCAAGCATGGTGAAACAGACTGAGAGGGCCAACGGAATTGTGTGTCGACTGTCTTTTAGTACAACATGAGGATGGGGGTTTGTTACATTTCAACAAGAAAATCAGGTTAAGTCTCAAGGTTGGGTTGGATTGGGGAGATGTGGCTTCCCAGGTTGGAAATGGGTCCTTGGTGAAGCTCAACTTGCTGAATCAGACTGAGTGGGGCATCAAGATGGCTTCCATACTGACATTTGGTGCACTCTGTGGACGGCAGTATGTTTCAGTCCAAAAAGGAAATGAGGGTTGAGACTCAAATTAGGGTTAGGGTTGGGGAGACTTGGCTTCCCAGGATGTAACCAGGGTTTTGGCGAAGTCTAGATGGGTAAAACAGACGGAGTAGGCCAACTGGAGTATAACATACTGCCAGTTAGTACACCATGTGGACAGGGAAATGTTTCAGTCCAAAGAGAAAATTAGGGTTAAGACCCAAGTTAGGGTTAGCTGTCAGGAGACATGGCTTTCCAGAATGGAAACAGGGTGTTGCTGAAGCCAAGCATGGTGAAACAGACTGAGAGGGCAAAAGGAATTGTGTGCCTACTGTCTTTTAGTAGAACATGAGGATGGGGGGTTGTTACATTTGCACAAGAAAATCAGGTTAAGTCTCAAGTTTGGTTTGGGTTGGGGAGATGTGGCTTCCCTGGTTGGAATCGGGTCCTTGGTGAAGCCCAGCTTGCTGAATCAGACTGAGTGGGACATCAAGATGTCTTCCATACTGACATTTGGTACACTCTGTGGACGGAGGTATGTTTCAGTCCCAAAAGGAAATGAGGCCTGAGACTCAAATTAGGGTTAGGGCTGGGGAGACTTGGCTTCCCAGGATGTAACCAGGGTTTTGGCGAAGCCTAGATTGGTAAAACAGACTGAGTAGGCCATCCGGAGTATAACATACTGCCACTTAGTACACCATGTGGACAGGGAAATGTTTCAGTCGAAAGAAAAAATTAGGGTGAAGACCCAAGTTAGGGTTAGCGGTCAGGAGACATGGCTTCCCAGAATGGAAACAGGGTGTTGCTGAAGCCAAACATGGTGAAACAGACTGAGAGGGCCAAAGGAATTGTGTGCCTACTGTCTTTTAGTAGAACATGAGGATGGGGGGGTTGTTATATTTGCACAAGAAAATCAGGTTAAGTCTCAAGTTAGGGTTAGAGTTGGGGAGATGTGGCTTCCCAGGTTGGAAACGGGTCCTTGGTGAAGCCTAACTTGCTGAATCAGACTGAGTGGGGCATCAAGATGTCTTCCATACTTACATTTGTTCCCCTATGTGGATGGCAGTATGTTTCAGTCCAAAAAGGAAATGCGGGTTGATACTCAAATTAGGGTTAGGGTTGGGGAGACTTGGCTTCCCAGGATGTAACCAGGGTTTTGGCGAAGCCTAGATTGGTAAAACAGACTGAGTAGGCCATCCGGAGTATAACATACTGCCAGTTAGTACACCATGTGGACAGGGAAATTTTTCAGTCCAAAGAGAAAATTAGGGTTAAGACCCAAGTTAGGGTTAGCTGTCAGGAGACATGGCTTCCCAGAATGGAAACAGGGTGTTGCTGAAGCCAAGCATGGTGAAACAGACTGAGAGGGCCAAAGGAATTGTGTGCCTACTGTCTTTTAGTACAACAAGAGGATGTGGGTTGTTACATTTCAACAAGAAAATCAGGTTAAGTCTCAAGTTTGGGTTGGGTTGGGGAGATGTGGCTTCCCTGGTTGGAATCGGGTCCTTGGTGAAGCCCAGCTTGCTGAATCAGACTGAGTGGGACATCAAGATGTCTTCCATACTGACATTTGGTACACTCTGTGGACGGCAGTATGTTTCAGTCCAAAAAGGAAATGAGGGTTGAGACTCAAATTAGGGTTACGCTGGGGAGACTTGGCTTCCCAGGATGTAACCAGGGTTTTGGCGAAGCCTAGATTGGTAAAACAGACTGAGTAGGCCATCCGGAGTATAACATACTGCCAGTTAGTACACCATGTGGACAGGGAAATGTTTCATTCCAAAGAGAAAATTAGGGTTCAGACCCAAGTTAGGGTTAGCTGTCAGGAGACATGGCTTCCCAGAATGGAAACAGGGTGTTGCTGAAGACAAGCATGGTGAAACAGACTGAGAGGGCCAAAGGAATTGTGTGCCTACTGTCTTTTAGTA
Source organism: Heloderma suspectum (assembly GCF_057233095.1). Taxonomy (NCBI): domain Eukaryota; kingdom Metazoa; phylum Chordata; class Lepidosauria; order Squamata; family Helodermatidae; genus Heloderma; species Heloderma suspectum. Next base: position 151,805,044 of record NC_139461.1, read on the forward strand.
GAACATGAGGATGGGAGGTTGTTACATTTGCACAAGAATATCAGGTTAAGTCTCAAGTTAGGGTTAGGGTTGGGGAGATGTGGCTTCCCAGGTTGGAAACGGGTCCTTGGTGAAGCTTAACTTCCTGTATCAGACTGAGTGGGCCATCAAGATGTCTTCCATACTTACATTTGGCACACTCTGTGGACCGCAGTATGTTTCAGTTCAAAAAGGAAATAGGGTTGAGACTCAAATTAGGGTTAGGGTTGGGGAGACTTGGCTTCCCAGGATGTAACCAGGGTTTTGGTGAAGCCTAGATTGGTAAAACAGACTGAGTAGGCATTCAGGAGTATAACATACTGCCAGTTAGTACACCATGTGGACAGGGAAATGTTTCAGTCCAAAGACAAAATTAGGGTTAAGACCCAAGTTAGGGTTAGCTGTCAGGAGACATGGCTTCCCGGAATGGAAACAGGGTGTTGCTGAAGCCAAGCATGGTGAAACAGACTGAGAGGGCCAACGGAATTGTGTGCCTACTGTCTTTTAGTACAACATGAGGATGGGGGTTTGTTACATTTGCACAAGAAAATCAGGTTAAGTCTCAAGTTAGGGTTGGGTTGGGGAGATGTGGCTTCCCAGGTTGGAAACGGGTCCTTGGTGAAGCTTAACTTGCTGAATCAGACTGAGTGGGGTATCAAGGTGTCTTCCATACTTACATTTGGTACACTCTGTGGACCGCAGTATGTTTCAGTCGCAAAAGGAAATGAGGCCTGAGACTCAAAGTAGGGTTAGGGTTGGGGAGACTTGGCTTCCCAGGAAGTAACCAGGGTTTTGGCGAAGCCTAGATTGGTAAAACAGACTGAGTAGGCCTTCCGGAGTATAACATACTGCCAGTTAGTACACCATGTGGACAGGGAAATGTTTCAGTCCAAAGAAAAAATTAGGGTTAAGAAAAATTTAGGGTTATCGGTCAGGAGACATGCCTTCCCAGAATGGAAACAGGGTGTTGCTGAAGCCAAGCATGGTGAAACAGACTGAGAGGGCAAACGGAATTGTGTGCCTACTGTCTTTTAGTACAACATGAGGATGGGGGGTTGTTACATTTGCACAAGAAAATCAGGTTAAGTCTCAAGTTAGGGTTAGGGTTGGGGAGATGTGGCTTCCCAGGTTGGAAATGGGTCCTTGGTGAAGCTCAACTTGCTGAATCAGACTGAGTGGGGCATCAAGATGGCTTCCATACTGACATTTGGTGCACTCTGTGGACGGCAGTATGTTTCAGTCCAAAAAGGAAATGAGGGTTGAGACTCAAATTAGGGTTAGGGCTGGGGAGACTTGGCTTCCCAGGATGTAACCAGGGTTTTGGCGAAGCCTAGATTGGTAAAACAGACTGAGTAGGCCATCCGGAGTATAACATACTGCCAGTTAGTACACCATGTGGACAGGGAAATGTTTCATTCCAAAGAGAAAATTAGGGTTCAGACCCAAGTTAGGGTTAGCTGTCAGGAGACATGGCTTTCCAGAATGGAAACAGGGTGTTGCTGAAGCCAAGCATGGTGAAACAGACTGAGAGGGCAAAAGGAATTGTGTGCCTACTGTCTTTTAGTAGAACATGAGGATGGGGGGTTGTTACATTTGCACAAGAAAATGAGGTTAAGTCTCAAGTTAGGGTTAGGGTTGGGGAGATGTTGCTTCCCAGGTTGGAAACGGGTCCTTGGTGAAGCTTAACTTGCTGAATCAGACTGAGTGGGCCATCAAGATGGCTTCCATACTGACATTTGGTACACTCTGTGGACGGCAGTATGTTTCAGTCCAAAAACGAAAATTAGGGTTAAGACCCAAGTTAGGGTTATCGGTCAGGAGTCATGGCTTCCCAGAATGGAAACAGGGTGTTGCTGAAGCCAAGCATGGTGAAACAGACTGAGAGGGCCAACGGAATTGTGTGCCGACTGTCTCTTAGTACAACATGAGGATGGGGGTTTGTTACATTTCAACAAGAAAATCAGGTTAAGTCTCAAGGTTGGGTTGGGTTGGGGAGATGTGGCTTCCCTGGTTGGAATCGGGTCCTTGGTGAAGCCCAGCTTGCTGAATCAGACTGAGTGGGACATCAAGATGTCTTCCATACTGACATTTGGTACACTCTGTGGACGGAGGTCTGTTTCAGTCCCAAAAGGAAATGAGGCCTGAGACTCAAATTAGGGTTAGGGTTGGGGAGACTTGGCTTCCCAGGATATAACCAGGGTTTTGTCGAAGCCTAGATTGGTAAAACAGACTGAGTAGGCCATCCGGAGTATAACATACTGCCAGTTAGTACACCATGTGGACAGGGAAATGTTTCATTCCAAAGAGAAAATTAGGGTTAAGACCCAAGTTAGGGTTAGCTGTCAGGAGACATGGCTTCCCAGAATGGAAACAGGGTGTTGCTGAAGCCAAGCATGGTGAAACAGACTGAGAGGGCCAAAGGAATTGTGTGCCTACTGTCTTTTAGTACAACATGAGGATGGGGGGTTGTTACAGTTCAACAAGAAAATCAGGTTAAGTCTCAAGTTAGGGTTAGGGTTGGGGAGATGTGGCTTCCCAGGTTGGAAACGGGTCCTTGGTGAAGCTTAACTTGCTGAATCAGACTGAGTGGGGCATCAAGATGGCTTCCATACTGACATTTGGTACACTCTGTGGACGGCAGTATGTTTCAGTCCAAGAACGAAAATTAGGGTTAAGACCCAAGTTAGGGTTATCGGTCAGGAGTCATGGCTTCCCAGAATGGAAACAGGGTGTTGCTGAAGCCAAGCATGGTGAAACAGACTGAGAGGGCCAACGGAATTGTGTGTCGACTGTCTTTTAGTACAACATGAGGATGGGGGTTTGTTACATTTCAACAAGAAAATCAGGTTAAGTCTCAAGGTTGGGTTGAATTTGGGAGATGTGGCTTCCCAGGTTGGAAATGGGTCCTTGGTGAAGCTCAACTTGCTGAATCAGACTGAGTGGGGCATCAAGATGGCTTCCATACTGACATTTGGTGCACTCTGTGGACGGCAGTATGTTTCAGTCCAAAAAGGAAATGAGGGTTGAGACTCAAATTAGGGTTAGGGTTGGGGAGACTTGGCTTCCCAGGATGTAACCAGGGTTTTGGCGAAGTCTAGATTGGTAAAACAGACGGAGTAGGCCAACCGGAGTATAACATACTGCCAGTTAGTACACCATGTGGACAGGGAAATGTTTCAGTCCAAAGAGAAAATTAGGGTTAAGACCCAAGTTAGGGTTAGCTGTCAGGAGACATGGCTTTCCAGAATGGAAACAGGGTGTTGCTGAAGCCAAGCATGGTGAAACAGACTGAGAGGGCAAAAGGAATTGTGTGCCTACTGTCTTTTAGTAGAACATGAGGATGGGGGGTTGTTACATTTGCACAAGAAAATCAGGTTAAGTCTCAAGTTTGGTTTGGGTTGGGGAGATGTGGCTTCCCTGGTTGGAATCGGGTCCTTGGTGAAGCCCAGCTTGCTGAATCAGACTGAGTGGGACATCAAGATGTCTTCCATACTGACATTTGGTACACTCTGTGGACGGAGGTATGTTTCAGTCCCAAAAGGAAATGAGGCCTGAGACTCAAATTAGGGTTAGGGCTGGGGAGACTTGGCTTCCCAGGATGTAACCAGGGTTTTTGCGAAGCCTAGATTGGTAAAACAGACTGAGTAGGCCTTCCGGAGTATAACATACTGCCAGTTAGTACACCATGTGGACAGGGAAATGTTTCAGTCCAAAGAAAAAATTAGGGTTAAGAAAAATTTAGGGTTATCGGTCAGGAGACATGCCTTCCCAGAATGGAAACAGGGTGTTGCTGAAGCCAAGCATGGTGAAACAGACTGAGAGGGCAAACGGAATTGTGTGCCTACTGTCTTTTAGTACAACATGAGGATGGGGGGTTGTTACAGTTGCACAAGAAAATCAGGTTAAGTCTCAAGTTAGGGTTAGGGTTGGGGAGATGTGGCTTCCCAGGTTGGAAATGGGTCCTTGGTGAAGCTCAACTTGCTGAATCAGACTGAGTGGGGCATCAAGATGGCTTCCATACTGACATTTGGTGCACTCTGTGGACGGCAGTATGTTTCAGTCCAAAAAGGAAATGAGGGTTGAGACTCAAATTAGGGTTAGGGTTGGGGAGACTTGGCTTCCCAGGATGTAACCAGGGTTTTGGCGAAGCCTAGATTGGTAAAACAGACTGAGTAGGCCATCCGGAGTATAACATACTGCCAGTTAGTACACCATGTGGACAGGGAAATGTTTCAGTCCAAAGAGAAAATTAGGGTTCAGACCCAAGTTAGGGTTAGCTGTCAGGAGACATGGCTTCCCAGAATGGAAACAGGGTGTTGCTGAAGACAAGCATGGTGAAACAGACTGAGAGGGCCAAAGGAATTGTGTGCCTACTGTCTTTTAGTAGAACATGAGGATGGGAGGTTGTTACATTTGCACAAGAATATCAGGTTAAGTCTCAAGTTAGGGTTAGGGTTGGGGAGATGTGGCTTCCCAGGTTGGAAACGGGTCCTTGGTGAAGCTTAACTTCCTGTATCAGACTGAGTGGGCCATCAAGATGTCTTCCATACTTACATTTGGCACACTCTGTGGACCGCAGTATGTTTCAGTTCAAAAAGGAAATAGGGTTGAGACTCAAATTAGGGTTAGGGTTGGGGAGACTTGGCTTCCCAGGATGTAACCAGGGTTTTGGTGAAGCCTAGATTGGTAAAACAGACTGAGTAGGCATTCAGGAGTATAACATACTGCCAGTTAGTACACCATGTGGACAGGGAAATGTTTCAGTCCAAAGACAAAATTAGGGTTAAGACCCAAGTTAGGGTTAGCTGTCAGGAGACATGGCTTCCCGGAATGGAAACAGGGTGTTGCTGAAGCCAAGCATGGTGAAACAGACTGAGAGGGCCAACGGAATTGTGTGCCTACTGTCTTTTAGTACAACATGAGGATGGGGGTTTGTTACATTTGCACAAGAAAATCAGGTTAAGTCTCAAGTTAGGGTTGGGTTGGGGAGATGTGGCTTCCCAGGTTGGAAACGGGTCCTTGGTGAAGCTTAACTTGCTGAATCAGACTGAGTGGGGTATCAAGGTGTCTTCCATACTTACATTTGGTACACTCTGTGGACCGCAGTATGTTTCAGTCGCAAAAGGAAATGAGGCCTGAGACTCAAAGTAGGGTTAGGGTTGGGGAGACTTGGCTTCCCAGGATGTAACCAGGGTTTTGGCGAAGCCTAGATTGGTAAAACAGACGGAGTAGGCCTTCCGGAGTATAACATACTGCCAGTTAGTACACCATGTGGACAGGGAAATGTTTCAGTCCAAAGAAAAAATTAGGGTTAAGAAAAATTTAGGGTTATCGGTCAGGAGACATGCCTTCCCAGAATGGAAACAGGGTGTTGCTGAAGCCAAGCATGGTGAAACAGACTGAGAGGGCAAACGGAATTGTGTGCCTACTGTCTTTTAGTACAACATGAGGATGGGGGGTTGTTACATTTGCACAAGAAAATCAGGTTAAGTCTCAAGTTAGGGTTAGGGTTGGGGAGATGTGGCTTCCCAGGTTGGAAATGGGTCCTTGGTGAAGCTCAACTTGCTGAATCAGACTGAGTGGGGCATCAAGATGGCTTCCATACTGACATTTGGTGCACTCTGTGGACGGCAGTATGTTTCAGTCCAAAAAGGAAATGAGGGTTGAGACTCAAATTAGGGTTAGGGCTGGGGAGACTTGGCTTCCCAGGATGTAACCAGGGTTTTGGCGAAGCCTAGATTGGTAAAACAGACTGAGTAGGCCATCCGGAGTATAACATACTGCCAGTTAGTACACCATGTGGACAGGGAAATGTTTCATTCCAAAGAGAAAATTAGGGTTCAGACCCAAGTTAGGGTTAGCTGTCAGGAGACATGGCTTTCCAGAATGGAAACAGGGTGTTGCTGAAGCCAAGCATGGTGAAACAGACTGAGAGGGCAAAAGGAATTGTGTGCCTACTGTCTTTTAGTAGAACATGAGGATGGGGGGTTGTTACATTTGCACAAGAAAATGAGGTTAAGTCTCAAGTTAGGGTTAGGGTTGGGGAGATGTTGCTTCCCAGGTTGGAAACGGGTCCTTGGTGAAGCTTCACTTGCTGAATCAGACTGAGTGGGCCATCAAGATGGCTTCCATACTGACATTTGGTACACTCTGTGGACGGCAGTATGTTTCAGTCCAAAAACGAAAATTAGGGTTAAGACCCAAGTTAGGGTTATCGGTCAGGAGTCATGGCTTCCCAGAATGGAAACAGGGTGTTGCTGAAGCCAAGCATGGTGAAACAGACTGAGAGGGCCAACGGAATTGTGTGCCGACTGTCTCTTAGTACAACATGAGGATGGGGGTTTGTTACATTTCAACAAGAAAATCAGGTTAAGTCTCAAGGTTGGGTTGGGTTGGGGAGATGTGGCTTCCCTGGTTGGAATCGGGTCCTTGGTGAAGCCCAGCTTGCTGAATCAGACTGAGTGGGACATCAAGATGTCTTCCATACTGACATTTGGTACACTCTGTGGACGGAGGTCTGTTTCAGTCCCAAAAGGAAATGAGGCCTGAGACTCAAATTAGGGTTAGGGTTGGGGAGACTTGGCTTCCCAGGATATAACCAGGGTTTTGTCGAAGCCTAGATTGGTAAAACAGACTGAGTAGGCCATCCGGAGTATAACATACTGCCAGTTAGTACACCATGTGGACAGGGAAATGTTTCATTCCAAAGAGAAAATTAGGGTTAAGACCCAAGTTAGGGTTAGCTGTCAGGAGACATGGCTTCCCAGAATGGAAACAGGGTGTTGCTGAAGCCAAGCATGGTGAAACAGACTGAGAGGGCCAAAGGAATTGTGTGCCTACTGTCTTTTAGTACAACATGAGGATGGGGGGTTGTTACAGTTCAACAAGAAAATCAGGTTAAGTCTCAAGTTAGGGTTAGGGTTGGGGAGATGTGGCTTCCCAGGTTGGAAACGGGTCCTTGGTGAAGCTTAACTTGCTGAATCAGACTGAGTGGGGCATCAAGATGGCTTCCATACTGACATTTGGTACACTCTGTGGACGGCAGTATGTTTCAGTCCAAAAACGAAAATTAGGGTTAAGACCCAAGTTAGGGTTATCGGTCAGGAGTCATGGCTTCCCAGAATGGAAACAGGGTGTTGCTGAAGCCAAGCATGGTGAAACAGACTGAGAGGGCCAACGGAATTGTGTGTCGACTGTCTTTTAGTACAACATGAGGATGGGGGTTTGTTACATTTCAACAAGAAAATCAGGTTAAGTCTCAAGGTTGGGTTGAATTTGGGAGATGTGGCTTCCCAGGTTGGAAATGGGTCCTTGGTGAAGCTCAACTTGCTGAATCAGACTGAGTGGGGCATCAAGATGGCTTCCATACTGACATTTGGTGCACTCTGTGGACGGCAGTATGTTTCAGTCCAAAAAGGAAATGAGGGTTGAGACTCAAATTAGGGTTAGGGTTGGGGAGACTTGGCTTCCCAGGATGTAACCAGGGTTTTGGCGAAGTCTAGATTGGTAAAACAGACGGAGTAGGCCAACCGGAGTATAACATACTGCCAGTTAGTACACCATGTGGACAGGGAAATGTTTCAGTCCAAAGAGAAAATTAGGGTTAAGACCCAAGTTAGGGTTAGCTGTCAGGAGACATGGCTTTCCAGAATGGAAACAGGGTGTTGCTGAAGCCAAGCATGGTGAAACAGACTGAGAGGGCAAAAGGAATTGTGTGCCTACTGTCTTTTAGTAGAACATGAGGATGGGGGGTTGTTACATTTGCACAAGAAAATCAGGTTAAGTCTCAAGTTTGGTTTGGGTTGGGGAGATGTGGCTTCCCTGGTTGGAATCGGGTCCTTGGTGAAGCCCAGCTTGCTGAATCAGACTGAGTGGGACATCAAGATGTCTTCCATACTGACATTTGGTACACTCTGTGGACGGAGGTATGTTTCAGTCCCAAAAGGAAATGAGGCCTGAGACTCAAATTAGGGTTAGGGCTGGGGAGACTTGGCTTCCCAGGATGTAACCAGGGTTTTGGCGAAGCCTAGATTGGTAAAACAGACTGAGTAGGCCTTCCGGAGTATAACATACTGCCAGTTAGTACACCATGTGGACAGGGAAATGTTTCAGTCCAAAGAAAAAATTAGGGTTAAGAAAAATTTAGGGTTATCGGTCAGGAGACATGCCTTCCCAGAATGGAAACAGGGTGTTGCTGAAGCCAAGCATGGTGAAACAGACTGAGAGGGCAAACGGAATTGTGTGCCTACTGTCTTTTAGTACAACATGAGGATGGGGGGTTGTTACATTTGCACAAGAAAATCAGGTTAAGTCTCAAGTTAGGGTTAGGGTTGGGGAGATGTGGCTTCCCAGGTTGGAAATGGGTCCTTGGTGAAGCTCAACTTGCTGAATCAGACTGAGTGGGGCATCAAGATGGCTTCCATACTGACATTTGGTGCACTCTGTGGACGGCAGTATGTTTCAGTCCAAAAAGGAAATGAGGGTTGAGACTCAAATTAGGGTTAGGGCTGGGGAGACTTGGCTTCCCAGGATGTAACCAGGGTTTTGGCGAAGCCTAGATTGGTAAAACAGACTGAGTAGGCCATCCGGAGTATAACATACTGCCAGTTAGTACACCATGTGGACAGGGAAATGTTTCATTCCAAAGAGAAAATTAGGGTTCAGACCCAAGTTAGGGTTAGCTGTCAGGAGACATGGCTTTCCAGAATGGAAACAGGGTGTTGCTGAAGCCAAGCATGGTGAAACAGACTGAGAGGGCAAAAGGAATTGTGTGCCTACTGTCTTTTAGTAGAACATGAGGATGGGGGGTTGTTACATTTGCACAAGAAAATGAGGTTAAGTCTCAAGTTAGGGTTAGGGTTGGGGAGATGTTGCTTCCCAGGTTGGAAACGGGTCCTTGGTGAAGCTTCACTTGCTGAATCAGACTGAGTGGGCCATCAAGATGGCTTCCATACTGACATTTGGTACACTCTGTGGACGGCAGTATGTTTCAGTCCAAAAACGAAAATTAGGGTTAAGACCCAAGTTAGGGTTCTCGGTCAGGAGTCATGGCTTCCCAGAATGGAAACAGGGTGTTGCTGAAGCCAAGCATGGTGAAACAGACTGAGAGGGCCAACGGAATTGTGTGCCGACTGTCTCTTAGTACAACATGAGGATGGGGGTTTGTTACATTTCAACAAGAAAATCAGGTTAAGTTTCAAGGTTGGGTTGGGTTGGGGAGATGTGGCTTCCCTGGTTGGAATCGGGTCCTTGGTGAAGCCCAGCTTGCTGAATCAGACTGAGTGGGACATCAAGATGTCTTCCATACTGACATTTGGTACACTCTGTGGACGGAGGTCTGTTTCAGTCCCAAAAGGAAATGAGGCCTGAGACTCAAATTAGGGTTAGGGTTGGGGAGACTTGGCTTCCCAGGATATAACCAGGGTTTTGTCGAAGCCTAGATTGGTAAAACAGACTGAGTAGGCCATCCGGAGTATAACATACTGCCAGTTAGTACACCATGTGGACAGGGAAATGTTTCATTCCAAAGAGAAAATTAGGGTTAAGACCCAAGTTAGGGTTAGCTGTCAGGAGACATGGCTTCCCAGAATGGAAACAGGGTGTTGCTGAAGCCAAGCATGGTGAAACAGACTGAGAGGGCCAAAGGAATTGTGTGCCTACTGTCTTTTAGTACAACATGAGGATGGGGGGTTGTTACAGTTCAACAAGAAAATCAGGTTAAGTCTCAAGTTAGGGTTAGGGTTGGGGAGATGTGGCTTCCCAGGTTGGAAACGGGTCCTTGGTGAAGCTTAACTTGCTGAATCAGACTGAGTGGGGCATCAAGATGGCTTCCATACTGACATTTGGTACACTCTGTGGACGGCAGTATGTTTCAGTCCAAAAACGAAAATTAGGGTTAAGACCCAAGTTAGGGTTATCGGTCAGGAGTCATGGCTTCCCAGAATGGAAACAGGGTGTTGCTGAAGCCAAGCATGGTGAAACAGACTGAGAGGGCCAACGGAATTGTGTGTCGACTGTCTTTTAGTACAACATGAGGATGGGGGTTTGTTACATTTCAACAAGAAAATCAGGTTAAGTCTCAAGGTTGGGTTGAATTTGGGAGATGTGGCTTCCCAGGTTGGAAATGGGTCCTTGGTGAAGCTCAACTTGCTGAATCAGACTGAGTGGGGCATCAAGATGGCTTCCATACTGACATTTGGTGCACTCTGTGGACGGCAGTATGTTTCAGTCCAAAAAGGAAATGAGGGTTGAGACTCAAATTAGGGTTAGGGTTGGGGAGACTTGGCTTCCCAGGATGTAACCAGGGTTTTGGCGAAGTCTAGATTGGTAAAACAGACGGAGTAGGCCAACCGGAGTATAACATACTGCCAGTTAGTACACCATGTGGACAGGGAAATGTTTCAGTCCAAAGAGAAAATTAGGGTTAAGACCCAAGTTAGGGTTAGCTGTCAGGAGACATGGCTTTCCAGAATGGAAACAGGGTGTTGCTGAAGCCAAGCATGGTGAAACAGACTGAGAGGGCAAAAGGAATTGTGTGCCTACTGTCTTTTAGTAGAACATGAGGATGGGGGGTTGTTACATTTGCACAAGAAAATCAGGTTAAGTCTCAAGTTTGGTTTGGGTTGGGGAGATGTGGCTTCCCTGGTTGGAATCGGGTCCTTGGTGAAGCCCAGCTTGCTGAATCAGACTGAGTGGGACATCAAGATGTCTTCCATACTGACATTTGGTACACTCTGTGGACGGAGGTATGTTTCAGTCCCAAAAGGAAATGAGGCCTGAGACTCAAATTAGGGTTAGGGCTGGGGAGACTTGGCTTCCCAGGATGTAACCAGGGTTTTGGCGAAGCCTAGATTGGTAAAACAGACTGAGTAGGCCATCCGGAGTATAACATACTGCCACTTAGTACACCATGTGGACAGGGAAATGTTTCAGTCCAAAGAAAAAATTAGGGTGAAGACCCAAGTTAGGGTTAGCGGTCAGGAGACATGGCTTCCCAGAATGGAAACAGGGTGTTGCTGAAGCCAAACATGGTGAAACAGACTGAGAGGGCCAAAGGAATTGTGTGCCTACTGTCTTTTAGTAGAACATGAGGATGGGGGGGTTGTTATATTTGCACAAGAAAATCAGGTTAAGTCTCAAGTTAGGGTTAGAGTTGGGGAGATGTGGCTTCCCAGGTTGGAAACGGGTCCTTGGTGAAGCCTAACTTGCTGAATCAGACTGAGTGGGGCATCAAGATGTCTTCCATACTTACATTTGTTCCCCTATGTGGATGGCAGTATGTTTCAGTCCAAAAAGGAAATGCGGGTTGATACTCAAATTAGGGTTAGGGTTGGGGAGACTTGGCTTCCCAGGATGTAACCAGGGTTTTGGCGAAGCCTAGATTGGTAAAACAGACTGAGTAGGCCATCCGGAGTATAACATACTGCCAGTTAGTACACCATGTGGACAGGGAAATGTTTCAGTCCAAAGAGAAAATTAGGGTTAAGACCCAAGTTAGGGTTAGCTGTCAGGAGACATGGCTTCCCAGAATGGAAACAGGGTGTTGCTGAAGCCAAGCATGGTGAAACAGACTGAGAGGGCCAAAGGAATTGTGTGCCTACTGTCTTTTAGTACAACAAGAGGATGTGGGTTGTTACATTTCAACAAGAAAATCAGGTTAAGTCTCAAGTTTGGGTTGGGTTGGGGAGATGTGGCTTCCCTGGTTGGAATCGGGTCCTTGGTGAAGCCCAGCTTGCTGAATCAGACTGAGTGGGACATCAAGATGTCTTCCATACTTACATTTGGTACACTCTGTGGACGGCAGTATGTTTCAGTCCAAAAAGGAAATGAGGGTTGAGACTCAAATTAGGGTTACGCTGGGGAGACTTGGCTTCCCAGGATGTAACCAGGGTTTTGGCGAAGCCTAGATTGGTAAAACAGACTGAGTAGGCCATCCGGAGTATAACATACTGCCAGTTAGTACACCATGTGGACAGGGAAATGTTTCAGTCCAAAGAGAAAATTAGGGTTCAGACCCAAGTTAGGGTTAGCTGTCAGGAGACATGGCTTCCCAGAATGGAAACAGGGTGTTGCTGAAGCCAAGCATGGTGAAACAGACTGAGAGGGCCAAAGGAATTGTGTGCCTACTGTCTTTTATTAGAACATGAGGATGGGAGGTTGTTACATTTGCACAAGAATATCAGGTTAAGTCTCAAGTTAGGGTTAGGGTTGGGGAGATGTGGCTTCCCAGGTTGGAAACGGGTCCTTGGTGAAGCTTAACTTCCTGTATCAGACTGAGTGGGCCATCAAGATGTCTTCCATACTTACATTTGGCACACTCTGTGGACCGCAGTATGTTTCAGTCCAAAAAGGAAATAGGGTTGAGACTCAAATTAGGGTTAGGGTTGGGGAGACTTGGCTTCCCAGGATGTAACCAGGGTTTTGGTGAAGCCTAGATTGGTAAAACAGACTGAGTAGGCATTCAGGAGTATAACATACTGCCAGTTAGTACACCATGTGGTCAGGGAAATGTTTCAGTCCAAAGACAAAATTAGGGTTAAGACCCAAGTTAGGGTTAGCTGTCAGGAGACATGGCTTCCCGGAATGGAAACAGGGTGTTGCTGAAGCCAAGCATGGTGAAACAGACTGAGAGGGCCAACGGAATTGTGTGCCTACTGTCTTTTAGTACAACATGAGGATGGGGGTTTGTTACATTTCAACAAGAAAATCAGGTTAAGTCTCAAGTTAGGGTTGGGTTGGGGAGATGTGGCTTCCCAGGTTGGAAACGGGTCCTTGGTGAAGCTTAACTTGCTGAATCAGACTGAGTGGGGTATCAAGGTGTCTTCCATACTTACATTTGGTACACTCTGTGGACCGCAGTATGTTTCAGTCGCAAAAGGAAATGAGGCCTGAGACTCAAAGTAGGGTTAGGGTTGGGGAGACTTGGCTTCCCAGGATGTAACCAGGGTTTTGGCGAAGCCTAGATTGGTAAAACAGACTGAGTAGGCCTTCCGGAGTATAACATACTGCCAGTTAGTACACCATGTGGACAGGGAAATGTTTCAGTCCAAAGAAAAAATTAGGGTTAAGAAAAATTTAGGGTTATCGGTCAGGAGACATGCCTTCCCAGAATGGAAACAGGGTGTTGCTGAAGCCAAGCATGGTGAAACAGACTGAGAGGGCAAACGGAATTGTGTGCCTACTGTCTTTTAGTACAACATGAGGATGGGGGGCTGTTACATTTGCACAAGAAAATCATGTTAAGTCTCTAGTTAGGGTTAGGGTTGGGGAGATGTGGCTTCCCAGGTTGGAAATGGGTCCTTGGTGAAGCTCAACTTGCTGAATCAGACTGAGTGGGGCATCAAGATGGCTTCCATACTGACATTTGGTGCACTCTGTGGACGGCAGTATGTTTCAGTCCAAAAAGGAAATGAGGGTTGAGACTCAAATTAGGGTTAGGGTTGGGGAGACTTGGCTTCCCAGGATGTAACCAGGGTTTTGGCGAAGTCTAGATTGGTAAAACAGACGGAGTAGGCCAACCGGAGTATAAAATACTGCCAGTTAGTACACAATGTGGACAGGGAAATGTTTCATTCCAAAGAGAAAATTAGGGTTAAGACCCAAGTTAGGGTTAGCAGTCAGGAGACATGGCTTTCCAGAATGGAAACAGGGTGTTGCTGAAGCCAAGCATGGTGAAACAGACTGAGAGGGCAAAAGGAATTGTGTGCCTACTGTCTTTTAGTAGAACATGAGGATGGGGGGTTGTTACATTTGCACAAGAAAATCAGGTTAAGTCTCAAGTTAGGGTTAGGGTTGGGGAGATGTTGCTTCCCAGGTTGGAAACGGGTCCTTGGTGAAGCTTAACTTGCTGAATCAGACTGAGTGGGCCATCAAGATGGCTTCCATACTGACATTTGGTACACTCTGTGGACGGCAGTATGTTTCAGTCCAAAAACGAAAATTAGGGTTAAGACTCAAGTTAGGGTTATCGGTCAGGAGTCATGGCTTCCCAGAATGGAAACAGGGTGTTGCTGAAGCCAAGCATGGTGAAACAGACTGAGAGGGCCAACGGAATTGTGTGCCGACTGTCTCTTAGTACAACATGAGGATGGGGGTTTGTTACATTTCAACAAGAAAATCAGGTTAAGTCTCAAGGTTGGGTTGGGTTGGGGAGATGTGGCTTCCCTGGTTGGAATCGGGTCCTTGGTGAAGCCCAGCTTGCTGAATCAGACTGAGTGGGACATCAAGATGTCTTCCATACTGACATTTGGTACACTCTGTGGACGGAGGTCTGTTTCAGTCCCAAAAGGAAATGAGGCCTGAGACTCAAATTAGGGTTAGGGTTGGGGAGACTTGGCTTCCCAGGATATAACCAGGGTTTTGTCGAAGCCTAGATTGGTAAAACAGACTGAGTAGGCCATCCAGAGTATAACATACTGCCAGTTAGTACACCATGTGGACAGGGAAATGTTTCATTCCAAAGAGAAAATTAGGGTTAAGACCCAAGTTAGGGTTAGCTGTCAGGAGACATGGCTTCCCAGAATGGAAACAGGGTGTTGCTGAAGCCAAGCATGGTGAAACAGACTGAGAGGGCCAAAGGAATTGTGTGCCTACTGTCTTTTAGTACAACATGAGGATGGGGGGTTGTTACAGTTCAACAAGAAAATCAGGTTAAGTCTCAAGTTAGGGTTAGGGTTCGGGAGATGTGGCTTCCCAGGTTGGAAACGGGTCCTTGGTGAAGCTTAACTTGCTGAATCAGACTGAGTGGGGCATCAAGATGGCTTCCATACTGACATTTGGTACACTCTGTGGACGGCAGTATGTTTCAGTCCAAAAACGAAAATTAGGGTTAAGACCCAAGTTAGGGTTATCGGTCAGGAGTCATGGCTTCCCAGAATGGAAACAGGGTGTTGCTGAAGCCAAGCATGGTGAAACAGACTGAGAGGGCCAACGGAATTGTGTGTCGACTGTCTTTTAGTACAACATGAGGATGGGGGTTTGTTACATTTCAACAAGAAAATCAGGTTAAGTCTCAAGGTTGGGTTGAATTTGGGAGATGTGGCTTCCCAGGTTGGAAATGGGTCCTTGGTGAAGCTCAACTTGCTGAATCAGACTGAGTGGGGCATCAAGATGGCTTCCATACTGACATTTGGTGCACTCTGTGGACGGCAGTATGTTTCAGTCCAAAAAGGAAATGAGGGTTGAGACTCAAATTAGGGTTAGGGTTGGGGAGACTTGGCTTCCCAGGATGTAACCAGGGTTTTGGCGAAGTCTAGATTGGTAAAACAGACGGAGTAGGCCAACCGGAGTATAACATACTGCCAGTTAGTACACCATGTGGACAGGGAAATGTTTCAGTCCAAAGAGAAAATTAGGGTTAAGACCCAAGTTAGGGTTAGCTGTCAGGAGACATGGCTTTCCAGAATGGAAACAGGGTGTTGCTGAAGCCAAGCATGGTGAAACAGACTGAGAGGGCAAAAGGAATTGTGTGCCTACTGTCTTTTAGTAGAACATGAGGATGGGGGGTTGTTACATTTGCACAAGAAAATCAGGTTAAGTCTCAAGTTTGGTTTGGGTTGGGGAGATGTGGCTTCCCTGGTTGGAATCGGGTCCTTGGTGAAGCCCAGCTTGCTGAATCAGACTGAGTGGGACATCAAGATGTCTTCCATACTGACATTTGGTACACTCTGTGGACGGAGGTATGTTTCAGTCCCAAAAGGAAATGAGGCCTGAGACTCAAATTAGGGTTAGGGCTGGGGAGACTTGGCTTCCCAGGATGTAACCAGGGTTTTGGCGAAGCCTAGATTGGTAAAACAGACTGAGTAGGCCATCCGGAGTATAACATACTGCCAGTTAGTACACCATGTGGACAGGGAAATGTTTCAGTCGAAAGAAAAAATTAGGGTGAAGACCCAAGTTAGGGTTAGCGGTCAGGAGACATGGCTTCCCAGAATGGAAACAGGGTGTTGCTGAAGCCAAACATGGTGAAACAGACTGAGAGGGCCAAAGGAATTGTGTGCCTACTGTCTTTTAGTAGAACATGAGGATGGGGGGGTTGTTACATTTGCACAAGAAAATCAGGTTAAGTCTCAAGTTAGGGTTAGAGTTGGGGAGATGTGGCTTCCCAGGTTGGAAACGGGTCCTTGGTGAAGCCTAACTTGCTGAATCAGACTGAGTGGGGCATCAAGATGTCTTCCATACTTACATTTGTTCCCCTATGTGGATGGCAGTATGTTTCAGTCCAAAAACGAAATGCGGGTTGATACTCAAATTAGGGTTAGGGTTGGGGAGACTTGGCTTCCCAGGATGTAACCAGGGTTTTGGCGAAGCCTAGATTGGTAAAACAGACTGAGTAGGCCATCCGGAGTATAACATACTCCCAGTTAGTACACCATGTGGACAGGGAAATGTTTCAGTCCAAAGAGAAAATTAGGGTTAAGACCCAAGTTAGGGTTAGCTGTCAGGAGACATGGCTTCCCAGAATGGAAACAGGGTGTTGCTGAAGCCAAGCATGGTGAAACAGACTGAGAGGGCCAAAGGAATTGTGTGCCTACTGTCTTTTAGTACAACAAGAGGATGTGGGTTGTTACATTTCAACAAGAAAATCAGGTTAAGTCTCAAGTTTGGGTTGGGTTGGGGAGATGTGGCTTCCCTGGTTGGAATCGGGTCCTTGGTGAAGCCCAGCTTGCTGAATCAGACTGAGTGGGACATCAAGATGTCTTCCATACTTACATTTGGTACACTCTGTGGACGGAGGTATGTTTCAGTCGCAAAAGGAAATGAGGCCTGAGACTCAAAGTAGGGTTAGGGTTGGGGAGACTTGGCTTCCCAGGATGTAACCAGGGTTTTGGTGAAGCCTAGATTGGTAAAACAGACTGAGTAGGCATTCAGGAGTATAACATACTGCCAGTTAGTACACCATGTGGACAGGGAAATGTTTCATTCCAAAGAGAAAATTAGGGTTAAGACCCAAGTGAGGGTTATCGGTCAGGAGACATGGCTTCCCAGAATGGAAACAGGGTGTTGCTGAAGCCAAACATGGTGAAACAGACTGAGAGGGCCAAAGGAATTGTGTGCCTACTGTCTTTTAGTAGAACATGAGGATGGGGGGTTGTTACAGTTCAACAAGAAAATCAGGTTAAGTCTCAAGTTAGGGTTAGGGTTGGGGAGATGTGGCTTCCCAGGTTGGAAACGGGTCCTTGGTGAAGCTTAACTTGCTGAATCAGACTGAGTGGGGCATCAAGATGGCTTCCATACTGACATTTGGTCCCCTATGTGGACGGCAGTATGTTTCAGTCCAAAAACGAAAATTAGGGTTAAGACCCAAGTTAGGGTTATCGGTCAGGAGTCATGGCTTCCCAGAATGGAAACAGGGTGTTGCTGAAGCCAAGCATGGTGAAACAGACTGAGAGGGCCAACGGAATTGTGTGTCGACTGTCTTTTAGTACAACATGAGGATGGGGGTTTGTTACATTTCAACAAGAAAATCAGGTTAAGTCTCAAGGTTGGGTTGGATTGGGGAGATGTGGCTTCCCAGGTTGGAAATGGGTCCTTGGTGAAGCTCAACTTGCTGAATCAGACTGAGTGGGGCATCAAGATGGCTTCCATACTGACATTTGGTGCACTCTGTGGACGGCAGTATGTTTCAGTCCAAAAAGGAAATGAGGGTTGAGACTCAAATTAGGGTTAGGGTTGGGGAGACTTGTCTTCCCAGGATGTAACCAGGGTTTTGGCGAAGTCTAGATTGGTAAAACAGACGGAGTAGGCCAACCGGAGTATAACATACTGCCAGTTAGTACACCATGTGGACAGGGAAATGTTTCAGTCCAAAGAGAAAATTAGGGTTAAGACCCAAGTTAGGGTTAGCTGTCAGGAGACATGGCTTCCCGGAATGGAAACAGGGTGTTGCTGAAGCCAAGCATGGTGAAACAGACTGAGAGGGCCAACGGAATTGTATGCCTACTGTCTTTTAGTACAACATGAGGATGGGGGTTTGTTACATTTGCACAAGAAAATCAGGTTAAGTCTCAAGTTAGGGTTGGGTTGGGGAGATGTGGCTTCCCAGGTTGGAAACGGGTCCTTGGTGAAGCTTAACTTGCTGAATCAGACTGAGTGGGGTATCAAGGTGTCTTCCATACTTACATTTGGTACACTCTGTGGACCGCAGTATGTTTCAGTCGCAAAAGGAAATGAGGCCTGAGACTCAAAGTAGGGTTAGGGTTGGGGAGACTTGGCTTCCCAGGATGTAACCAGGGTTTTGGCGAAGCCTAGATTGGTAAAACAGACTGAGTAGGCCTTCCGGAGTATAACATACTGCCAGTTAGTACACCATGTGGACAGGGAAATGTTTCAGTCCAAAGAAAAAATTAGGGTTAAGAAAAATTTAGGGTTATCGGTCAGGAGACATGCCTTCCCAGAATGGAAACAGGGTGTTGCTGAAGCCAAGCATGGTGAAACAGACTGAGAGGGCAAACGGAATTGTGTGCCTACTGTCTTTTAGTACAACATGAGGATGGGGGGTTGTTACATTTGCACAAGAAAATCAGGTTAAGTCTCAAGTTAGGGTTAGGGTTGGGGAGATGTGGCTTCCCAGGTTGGAAATGGGTCCTTGGTGAAGCTCAACTTGCTGAATCAGACTGAGTGGGGCATCAAGATGGCTTCCATACTGACATTTGGTGCACTCTGTGGACGGCAGTATGTTTCAGTCCAAAAAGGAAATGAGGGTTGAGACTCAAATTAGGGTTAGGGTTGGGGAGACTTGGCTTCCCAGGATGTAACCAGGGTTTTGGCGAAGTCTAGATTGGTAAAACAGACGGAAGGCCAACCGGAGTATAACATACTGCCAGTTAGTACACAATGTGGACAGGGAAATGTTTCATTCCAAAGAGAAAATTAGGGTTAAGACCCAAGTTAGGGTTAGCAGTCAGGAGACATGGCTTTCCAGAATGGAAACAGGGTGTTGCTGAAGCCAAGCATGGTGAAACAGACTGAGAGGGCAAAAGGAATTGTGTGCCTACTGTCTTTTAGTAGAACATGAGGATGGGGGGTTGTTACATTTGCACAAGAAAATCAGGTTAAGTCTCAAGTTAGGGTTAGGGTTGGGGAGATGTTGCTTCCCAGGTTGGAAACGGGTCCTTGGTGAAGCTTAACTTGCTGAATCAGACTGAGTGGGCCATCAAGATGGCTTCCATACTGACATTTGGTACACTCTGTGGACGGCAGTAAGTTTCAGTCCAAAAACGAAAATTAGGGTTAAGACCCAAGTTAGGGTTATCGGTCAGGAGTCATGGCTTCCCAGGATGGAAACAGGGTGTTGCTGAAGCCAAGCATGGTGAAACAGACTGAGAGGGCCAACGGAATTGTGTGCCGACTGTCTCTTAGTACAACATGAGGATGGGGGTTTGTTACATTTCAACAAGAAAATCAGGTTAAGTCTCAAGGTTGGGTTGGGTTGGGGAGATGTGGCTTCCCTGGTTGGAATCGGGTCCTTGGTGAAGCCCAGCTTGCTGAATCAGACTGAGTGGGACATCAAGATGTCTTCCATACTGACATTTGGTACACTCTGTGGACGGAGGTCTGTTTCAGTCCCAAAAGGAAATGAGGCCTGAGACTCAAATTAGGGTTAGGGTTGGGGAGACTTGGCTTCCCAGGATATAACCAGGGTTTTGTCGAAGCCTAGATTGGTAAAACAGACTGAGTAGGCCATCCGGAGTATAACATACTGCCAGTTAGTACACCATGTGGACAGGGAAATGTTTCATTCCAAAGAGAAAATTAGGGTTAAGACCCAAGTTAGGGTTAGCTGTCAGGAGACATGGCTTCCCAGAATGGAAACAGGGTGTTGCTGAAGCCAAGCATGGTGAAACAGACTGAGAGGGCCAAAGGAATTGTGTGCCTACTGTCTTTTAGTACAACATGAGGATGGGGGGTTGTTACAGTTCAACAAGAAAATCAGGTTAAGTCTCAAGTTAGGGTTAGGGTTGGGGATATGTGGCTTCCCAGGTTGGAAACGGGTCCTTGGTGAAGCTTAACTTGCTGAATCAGACTGAGTGGGGCATCAAGATGGCTTCCATACTGACATTTGGTACACTCTGTGGACGGCAGTATGTTTCAGTGCAAAAACGAAAATTAGGGTTAAGACCCAAGTTAGGGTTATTGGTCAGGAGTCATGGCTTCCCAGAATGGAAACAGGGTGTTGCTGAAGCCAAGCATGGTGAAACAGACTGAGAGGGCCAACGGAATTGTGTGTCGACTGTCTTTTAGTACAACATGAGGATGGGGGTTTGTTACATTTCAACAAGAAAATCAGGTTAAGTCTCAAGGTTGGGTTGGATTGGGGAGATGTGGCTTCCCAGGTTGGAAATGGGTCCTTGGTGAAGCTCAACTTGCTGAATCAGACTGAGTGGGGCATCAAGATGGCTTCCATACTGACATTTGGTGCACTCTGTGGACGGCAGTATGTTTCAGTCCAAAAAGGAAATGAGGGTTGAGACTCAAATTAGGGTTAGGGTTGGGGAGACTTGGCTTCCCAGGATGTAACCAGGGTTTTGGCGAAGTCTAGTTTGGTAAAACAGACGGAGTAGGCCAACCGGAGTATAACATACTGCCAGTTAGTACACCATGTGGACAGGGAAATGTTTCAGTCCAAAGAGAAAATTAGGGTTAAGACCCAAGTTAGGGTTAGCTGTCAGGAGACATGGCTTTCCAGAATGGAAACAGGGTGTTGCTGAAGCCAAGCATGGTGAAACAGACTGAGAGGGCCAAAGGAATTGTGTGCCTACTGTCTTTTAGTAGAACATGAGGATGGGGGGGTTGTTATATTTGCACAAGAAAATCAGGTTAAGTCTCAAGTTAGGGTTAGAGTTGGGGAGATGTGGCTTCCCAGGTTGGAAACGGGTCCTTGGTGAAGCCTAACTTGCTGAATCAGACTGAGTGGGGCATCAAGATGTCTTCCATACTTACATTTGTTCCCCTATGTGGATGGCAGTATGTTTCAGTCCAAAAAGGAAATGCGGGTTGATACTCAAATTAGGGTTAGGGTTGGGGAGACTTGGCTTCCCAGGATGTAACCAGGGTTTTGGCGAAGCCTAGATTGGTAAAACAGACTGAGTAGGCCATCCGGAGTATAACATACTGCCAGTTAGTACACCATGTGGACAGGGAAATGTTTCAGTCCAAAGAGAAAATTAGGGTTAAGACCCAAGTTAGGGTTAGCTGTCAGGAGACATGGCTTCCCAGAATGGAAACAGGGTGTTGCTGAAGCCAAGCATGGTGAAACAGACTGAGAGGGCCAAAGGAATTGTGTGCCTACTGTCTTTTAGTACAACAAGAGGATGTGGGTTGTTACATTTCAACAAGAAAATCAGGTTAAGTCTCAAGTTTGGGTTGGGTTGGGGAGATGTGGCTTCCCTGGTTGGAATCGGGTCCTTGGTGAAGCCCAGCTTGCTGAATCAGACTGAGTGGGACATCAAGATGTCTTCCATACTTACATTTGGTACACTCTGTGGACGGCAGTATGTTTCAGTCCAAAAAGGAAATGAGGGTTGAGACTCAAATTAGGGTTAGGGCTGGGGAGACTTGGCTTCCCAGGATGTAACCAGGGTTTTGGCGAAGCCTAGATTGGTAAAACAGACTGAGTAGGCCATCCGGAGTATAACATACTGCCAGTTAGTACACCATGTGGACAGGGAAATGTTTCAGTCCAAAGAGAAAATTAGGGTTCAGACCCAAGTTAGGGTTAGCTGTCAGGAGACATGGCTTCCCAGAATGGAAACAGGGTGTTGCTGAAGCCAAGCATGGTGAAACAGACTGAGAGGGCCAAAGGAATTGTGTGCCTACTGTCTTTTAGTAGAACATGAGGATGGGAGGTTGTTACATTTGCACAAGAATATCAGGTTAAGTCTCAAGTTAGGGTTAGGGTTGGGGAGATGTGGCTTCCCAGGTTGGAAACGGGTCCTTGGTGAAGCTTAACTTCCTGTATCAGACTGAGTGGGCGATCAAGATGTCTTCCATACTTACATTTGGCACACTCTGTGGACCGCAGTATGTTTCAGTCCAAAAAGGAAATAGGGTTGAGACTCAAATTAGGGTTAGGGTTGGGGAGACTTGGCTTCCCAGGATGTAACCAGGGTTTTGGTGAAGCCTAGATTGGTAAAACAGACTGAGTAGGCATTCAGGAGTATAACATACTGCCAGTTAGTACACCATGTGGACAGGGAAATGTTTCAGTCCAAAGAGAAAATTAGGGTTAAGACCCAAGTTAGGGTTAGCTGTCAGGAGACATGGCTTCCCGGAATGGAAACAGGGTGTTGCTGAAGCCAAGCATGGTGAAACAGACTGAGAGGGCCAACGGAATTGTGTGCCTACTGTCTTTTAGTACAACATGAGGATGGGGGTTTGTTACATTTGCACAAGAAAATCAGGTTAAGTCTCAAGTTAGGGTTGGGTTGGGGAGATGTGGCTTCCCAGGTTGGAAACGGGTCCTTGGTGAAGCTTAACTTGCTGAATCAGACTGAGTGGGGTATCAAGGTGTCTTCCATACTTACATTTGGTACACTCTGTGGACCGCAGTATGTTTCAGTCGCAAAAGGAAATGAGGCCTGAGACTCAAAGTAGGGTTAGGGTTGGGGAGACTTGGCTTCCCAGGATGTAACCAGGGTTTTGGCGAAGCCTAGATTGGTAAAACAGACTGAGTAGGCCTTCCGGAGTATAACATACTGCCAGTTAGTACACCATGTGGACAGGGAAATGTTTCAGTCCAAAGAAAAAATTAGGGTTAAGAAAAATTTAGGGTTATCGGTCAGGAGACATGCCTTCCCAGAATGGAAACAGGGTGTTGCTGAAGCCAAGCATGGTGAAACAGACTGAGAGGGCAAACGGAATTGTGTGCCTACTGTCTTTTAGTACAACTTGAGGATGGGGGGTTGTTACATTTGCACAAGAAAATCAGGTTAAGTCTCAAGTTAGGGTTAGGGTTGGGGAGATGTGGCTTCCCAGGTTGGAAATGGGTCCTTGGTGAAGCTCAACTTGCTGAATCAGACTGAGTGGGGCATCAAGATGGCTTCCATACTGACATTTGGTGCACTCTGTGGACGGCAGTATGTTTCAGTCCAAAAAGGAAATGAGGGTTGAGACTCAAATTAGGGTTAGGGTTGGGGAGACTTGGCTTCCCAGGATGTAACCAGGGTTTTGGCGAAGTCTAGATTGGTAAAACAGACGGAAGGCCAACCGGAGTATAACATACTGCCAGTTAGTACACAATGTGGACAGGGAAATGTTTCATTCCAAAGAGAAAATTAGGGTTAAGACCCAAGTTAGGGTTAGCAGTCAGGAGACATGGCTTTCCAGAATGGAAACAGGGTGTTGCTGAAGCCAAGCATGGTGAAACAGACTGAGAGGGCAAAAGGAATTGTGTGCCTACTGTCTTTTAGTAGAACATGAGGATGGGGGGTTGTTACATTTGCACAAGAAAATCAGGTTAAGTCTCAAGTTAGGGTTAGGGTTGGGGAGATGTTGCTTCCCAGGTTGGAAACGGGTCCTTGGTGAAGCTTAACTTGCTGAATCAGACTGAGTGGGCCATCAAGATGGCTTCCATACTGACATTTGGTACACTCTGTGGACGGCAGTAAGTTTCAGTCCAAAAACGAAAATTACGGTTAAGACCCAAGTTAGGGTTATCGGTCAGGAGTCATGGCTTCCCAGGATGGAAACAGGGTGTTGCTGAAGCCAAGCATGGTGAAACAGACTGAGAGGGCCAACGGAATTGTGTGCCGACTGTCTCTTAGTACAACATGAGGATGGGGGTTTGTTACATTTCAACAAGAAAATCAGGTTAAGTCTCAAGGTTGGGTTGGGTTGGGGAGATGTGGCTTCCCTGGTTGGAATCGGGTCCTTGGTGAAGCCCAGCTTGCTGAATCAGACTGAGTGGGACATCAAGATGTCTTCCATACTGACATTTGGTACACTCTGTGGACGGAGGTCTGTTTCAGTCCCAAAAGGAAATGAGGCCTGAGACTCAAATTAGGGTTAGGGTTGGGGAGACTTGGCTTCCCAGGATATAACCAGGGTTTTGTCGAAGCCTAGATTGGTAAAACAGACTGAGTAGGCCATCCGGAGTATAACATACTGCCAGTTAGTACACCATGTGGACAGGGAAATGTTTCATTCCAAAGAGAAAATTAGGGTTAAGACCCAAGTTAGGGTTAGCTGTCAGGAGACATGGCTTCCCAGAATGGAAACAGGGTGTTGCTGAAGCCAAGCATGGTGAAACAGACTGAGAGGGCCAAAGGAATTGTGTGCCTACTGTCTTTTAGTACAACATGAGGATGGGGGGTTGTTACAGTTCAACAAGAAAATCAGGTTAAGTCTCAAGTTAGGGTTAGGGTTGGGGAGATGTGGCTTCCCAGGTTGGAAACGGGTCCTTGGTGAAGCTTAACTTGCTGAATCAGACTGAGTGGGGCATCAAGATGGCTTCCATACTGACATTTGGTACACTCTGTGGACGGCAGTATGTTTCAGTCCAAAAACGAAAATTAGGGTTAAGACCCAAGTTAGGGTTATTGGTCAGGAGTCATGGCTTCCCAGAATGGAAACAGGGTGTTGCTGAAGCCAAGCATGGTGAAACAGACTGAGAGGGCCAACGGAATTGTGTGTCGACTGTCTTTTAGTACAACATGAGGATGGGGGTTTGTTACATTTCAACAAGAAAATCAGGTTAAGTCTCAAGGTTGGGTTGGATTGGGGAGATGTGGCTTCCCAGGTTGGAAATGGGTCCTTGGTGAAGCTCAACTTGCTGAATCAGACTGAGTGGGGCATCAAGATGGCTTCCATACTGACATTTGGTGCACTCTGTGGACGGCAGTATGTTTCAGTCCAAAAAGGAAATGAGGGTTGAGACTCAAATTAGGGTTAGGGTTGGGGAGACTTGGCTTCCCAGGATGTAACCAGGGTTTTGGCGAAGTCTAGATTGGTAAAACAGACGGAGTAGGCCAACCGGAGTATAACATACTGCCAGTTAGTACACCATGTGGACAGGGAAATGTTTCAGTCCAAAGAGAAAATTAGGGTTAAGACCCAAGTTAGGGTTAGCTGTCAGGAGACATGGCTTTCCAGAATGGAAACAGGGTGTTGCTGAAGCCAAGCATGGTGAAACAGACTGAGAGGGCAAAAGGAATTGTGTGCCTACTGTCTTTTAGTAGAACATGAGGATGGGGGGTTGTTACATTTGCACAAGAAAATCAGGTTAAGTCTCAAGCTTGGTTTGGGTTGGGGAGATGTGGCTTCCCTGGTTGGAATCGGGTCCTTGGTGAAGCCTAACTTGCTGAATCAGACTGAGTGGGGCATCAAGATGTCTTCCATACTTACATTTGTTCCCCTATGTGGATGGCAGTATGTTTCAGTCCAAAAAGGAAATGCGGGTTGATACTCAAATTAGGGTTAGGGTTGGGGAGACTTGGCTTCCCAGGATGTAACCAGGGTTTTGGCGAAGCCTAGATTGGTAAAACAGACTGAGTAGGCCATCCGGAGTATAACATACTGCCAGTTAGTACACCATGTGGACAGGGAAATGTTTCAGTCCAAAGAGAAAATTAGGGTTAAGACCCAAGTTAGGGTTAGCTGTCAGGAGACATGGCTTCCCAGAATGGAAACAGGGTGTTGCTGAAGCCAAGCATGGTGAAACAGACTGAGAGGGCCAAAGGAATTGTGTGCCTACTGTCTTTTAGTACAACAAGAGGATGTGGGTTGTTACATTTCAACAAGAAAATCAGGTTAAGTCTCAAGTTTGGGTTGGGTTGGGGAGATGTGGCTTCCCTGGTTGGAATCGGGTCCTTGGTGAAGCCCAGCTTGCTGAATCAGACTGAGTGGGACATCAAGATGTCTTCCATACTTACATTTGGTACACTCTGTGGACGGCAGTATGTTTCAGTCCAAAAAGGAAATGAGGGTTGAGACTCAAATTAGGGTTAGGGCTGGGGAGACTTGGCTTCCCAGGATGTAACCAGGGTTTTGGCGAAGCCTAGATTGGTAAAACAGACTGAGTAGGCCATCCGGAGTATAACATACTGCCAGTTAGTACACCATGTGGACAGGGAAATGTTTCAGTCCAAAGAGAAAATTAGGGTTCAGACCCAAGTTAGGGTTAGCTGTCAGGAGACATGGCTTCCCAGAATGGAAACAGGGTGTTGCTGAAGCCAAGCATGGTGAAACAGACTGAGAGGGCCAAAGGAATTGTGTGCCTACTGTCTTTTAGTAGAACATGAGGATGGGAGGTTGTTACATTTGCACAAGAATATCAGGTTAAGTCTCAAGTTAGGGTTAGGGTTGGGGAGATGTGGCTTCCCAGGTTGGAAACGGGTCCTTGGTGAAGCTTAACTTCCTGTATCAGACTGAGTGGGCGATCAAGATGTCTTCCATACTTACATTTGGCACACTCTGTGGACCGCAGTATGTTTCAGTCCAAAAAGGAAATAGGGTTGAGACTCAAATTAGGGTTAGGGTTGGGGAGACTTGGCTTCCCAGGATGTAACCAGGGTTTTGGTGAAGCCTAGATTGGTAAAACAGACTGAGTAGGCATTCAGGAGTATAACATACTGCCAGTTAGTACACCATGTGGACAGGGAAATGTTTCAGTCCAAAGAGAAAATTAGGGTTAAGACCCAAGTTAGGGTTAGCTGTCAGGAGACATGGCTTCCCGGAATGGAAACAGGGTGTTGCTGAAGCCAAGCATGGTGAAACAGACTGAGAGGGCCAACGGAATTGTGTGCCTACTGTCTTTTAGTACAACATGAGGATGGGGGTTTGTTACATTTGCACAAGAAAATCAGGTTAAGTCTCAAGTTAGGGTTGGGTTGGGGAGATGTGGCTTCCCAGGTTGGAAACGGGTCCTTGGTGAAGCTTAACTTGCTGAATCAGACTGAGTGGGGTATCAAGGTGTCTTCCATACTTACATTTGGTACACTCTGTGGACCGCAGTATGTTTCAGTCGCAAAAGGAAATGAGGCCTGAGACTCAAAGTAGGGTTAGGGTTGGGGAGACTTGGCTTCCCAGGATGTAACCAGGGTTTTGGCGAAGCCTAGATTGGTAAAACAGACTGAGTAGGCCTTCCGGAGTATAACATACTGCCAGTTAGTACACCATGTGGACAGGGAAATGTTTCAGTCCAAAGAAAAAATTAGGGTTAAGAAAAATTTAGGGTTATCGGTCAGGAGACATGCCTTCCCAGAATGGAAACAGGGTGTTGCTGAAGCCAAGCATGGTGAAACAGACTGAGAGGGCAAACGGAATTGTGTGCCTACTGTCTTTTAGTACAACTTGAGGATGGGGGGTTGTTACATTTGCACAAGAAAATCAGGTTAAGTCTCAAGTTAGGGTTAGGGTTGGGGAGATGTGGCTTCCCAGGTTGGAAATGGGTCCTTGGTGAAGCTCAACTTGCTGAATCAGACTGAGTGGGGCATCAAGATGGCTTCCATACTGACATTTGGTGCACTCTGTGGACGGCAGTATGTTTCAGTCCAAAAAGGAAATGAGGGTTGAGACTCAAATTAGGGTTAGGGTTGGGGAGACTTGGCTTCCCAGGATGTAACCAGGGTTTTGGCGAAGTCTAGATTGGTAAAACAGACGGAAGGCCAACCGGAGTATAACATACTGCCAGTTAGTACACAATGTGGACAGGGAAATGTTTCATTCCAAAGAGAAAATTAGGGTTAAGACCCAAGTTAGGGTTAGCAGTCAGGAGACATGGCTTTCCAGAATGGAAACAGGGTGTTGCTGAAGCCAAGCATGGTGAAACAGACTGAGAGGGCAAAAGGAATTGTGTGCCTACTGTCTTTTAGTAGAACATGAGGATGGGGGGTTGTTACATTTGCACAAGAAAATCAGGTTAAGTCTCAAGTTAGGGTTAGGGTTGGGGAGATGTTGCTTCCCAGGTTGGAAACGGGTCCTTGGTGAAGCTTAACTTGCTGAATCAGACTGAGTGGGCCATCAAGATGGCTTCCATACTGACATTTGGTACACTCTGTGGACGGCAGTAAGTTTCAGTCCAAAAACGAAAATTACGGTTAAGACCCAAGTTAGGGATATCGGTCAGGAGTCATGGCTTCCCAGGATGGAAACAGGGTGTTGCTGAAGCCAAGCATGGTGAAACAGACTGAGAGGGCCAACGGAATTGTGTGCCGACTGTCTCTTAGTACAACATGAGGATGGGGGTTTGTTACATTTCAACAAGAAAATCAGGTTAAGTCTCAAGGTTGGGTTGGGTTGGGGAGATGTGGCTTCCCTGGTTGGAATCGGGTCCTTGGTGAAGCCCAGCTTGCTGAATCAGAATGAGTGGGACATCAAGATGTCTTCCATACTGACATTTGGTACACTCTGTGGACGGAGGTCTGTTTCAGTCCCAAAAGGAAATGAGGCCTGAGACTCAAATTAGGGTTAGGGTTGGGGAGACTTGGCTTCCCAGGATATAACCAGGGTTTTGTCGAAGCCTAGATTGGTAAAACAGACTGAGTAGGCCATCCGGAGTATAACATACTGCCAGTTAGTACACCATGTGGACAGGGAAATGTTTCATTCCAAAGAGAAAATTAGGGTTAAGACCCAAGTTAGGGTTAGCTGTCAGGAGACATGGCTTCCCAGAATGGAAACAGGGTGTTGCTGAAGCCAAGCATGGTGAAACAGACTGAGAGGGCCAAAGGAATTGTGTGCCTACTGTCTTTTAGTACAACATGAGGATGGGGGGTTGTTACAGTTCAACAAGAAAATCAGGTTAAGTCTCAAGTTAGGGTTAGGGTTGGGGAGATGTGGCTTCCCAGGTTGGAAACGGGTCCTTGGTGAAGCTTAACTTGCTGAATCAGACTGAGTGGGGCATCAAGATGGCTTCCATACTGACATTTGGTACACTCTGTGGACGGCAGTATGTTTCAGTCCAAAAACGAAAATTAGGGTTAAGACCCAAGTTAGGGTTATTGGTCAGGAGTCATGGCTTCCCAGAATGGAAACAGGGTGTTGCTGAAGCCAAGCATGGTGAAACAGACTGAGAGGGCCAACGGAATTGTGTGTCGACTGTCTTTTAGTACAACATGAGGATGGGGGTTTGTTACATTTCAACAAGAAAATCAGGTTAAGTCTCAAGGTTGGGTTGGATTGGGGAGATGTGGCTTCCCAGGTTGGAAATGGGTCCTTGGTGAAGCTCAACTTGCTGAATCAGACTGAGTGGGGCATCAAGATGGCTTCCATACTGACATTTGGTGCACTCTGTGGACGGCAGTATGTTTCAGTCCAAAAAGGAAATGAGGGTTGAGACTCAAATTAGGGTTAGGGTTGGGGAGACTTGGCTTCCCAGGATGTAACCAGGGTTTTGGCGAAGTCTAGATTGGTAAAACAGACGGAGTAGGCCAACCGGAGTATAACATACTGCCAGTTAGTACACCATGTGGACAGGGAAATGTTTCAGTCCAAAGAGAAAATTAGGGTTAAGACCCAAGTTAGGGTTAGCTGTCAGGAGACATGGCTTTCCAGAATGGAAACAGGGTGTTGCTGAAGCCAAGCATGGTGAAACAGACTGAGAGGGCAAAAGGAATTGTGTGCCTACTGTCTTTTAGTAGAACATGAGGATGGGGGGTTGTTACATTTGCACAAGAAAATCAGGTTAAGTCTCAAGCTTGGTTTGGGTTGGGGAGATGTGGCTTCCCTGGTTGGAATCGGGTCCTTGGTGAAGCCTAACTTGCTGAATCAGACTGAGTGGGGCATCAAGATGTCTTCCATACTGACATTTGGTCCCCTATGTGGACGGCAGTATGTTTCAGTCCAAAAACGAAATGCGGGTTGATACTCAAATTAGGGTTAGGGTTGGGGAGACTTGGCTTCCCAGGATGTAACCAGGGTTTTGGCGAAGCCTAGATTGGTAAAACAGACTGAGTAGGCCATCCGGAGTATAACATACTGCCAGTTAGTACACCATGTGGACAGGGAAATGTTTCATTCCAAAGAGAAAATTAGGGTTAAGACCCAAGTGAGGGTTATCGGTCAGGAGACATGGCTTCCCAGAATGGAAACAGGGTGTTGCTGAAGCCAAACATGGTGAAACAGACTGAGAGGGCCAAAGGAATTGTGTGCCTACTGTCTTTTAGTAGAACATGAGGATGGGGGGTTGTTACAGTTCAACAAGAAAATCAGGTTAAGTCTCAAGTTAGGGTTAGGGTTGGGGAGATGTGGCTTCCCAGGTTGGAAACGGGTCCTTGGTGAAGCTTAACTTGCTGAATCAGACTGAGTGGGGCATCAAGATGGCTTCCATACTGACATTTGGTCCCCTATGTGGACGGCAGTATGTTTCAGTCCAAAAACGAAAATTAGGGTTAAGACCCAAGTTAGGGTTATCGGTCAGGAGTCATGGCTTCCCAGAATGGAAACAGGGTGTTGCTGAAGCCAAGCATGGTGAAACAGACTGAGAGGGCCAACGGAATTGTGTGTCGACTGTCTTTTAGTACAACATGAGGATGGGGGTTTGTTACATTTCAACAAGAAAATCAGGTTAAGTCTCAAGGTTGGGTTGGATTGGGGAGATGTGGCTTCCCAGGTTGGAAATGGGTCCTTGGTGAAGCTCACCTTGCTGAATCAGACTGAGTGGGGCATCAAGATGGCTTCCATACTGACATTTGGTGCACTCTGTGGACGGCAGTATGTTTCAGTCCAAAAAGGAAATGAGGGTTGAGACTCAAATTAGGGTTAGGGTTGGGGAGACTTGTCTTCCCAGGATGTAACCAGGGTTTTGGCGAAGTCTAGATTGGTAAAACAGACGGAGTAGGCCAACCGGAGTATAACATACTGCCAGTTAGTACACAATGTGGAGAGGGAAATGTTTCATTCCAAAGAGAAAATTAGGGTTAAGACCCAAGTTAGGGTTAGCAGTCAGGAGACATGGCTTTCCAGAATGGAAACAGGGTGTTGCTGAAGCCAAGCATGGTGAAACAGACTGAGAGGGCAAAAGGAATTGTGTGCCTACTGTCTTTTAGTAGAACATGAGGATGGGGGGTTGTTACATTTGCACAAGAAAATCAGGTTAAGTCTCAAGTTAGGGTTAGGGTTGGGGAGATGTGGCTTCCCAGGTTGGAAACGGGTCCTTGTTGAAGCCTAGCTTGCTGAATCAGACTGAGTGGGACATCAAGATGTCTTCCATACTTACATTTGGTGCACTCTGTGGACGGCAGTATGTTTCAGTCCAAAAAGGAAATGAGGGTTGAGACTCAAATTAGGGTTAGGGTTGGGGAGACTTGGCTTCCCAGGATGTAACCAGGGTTTTGGCGAAGTCTAGATGGGTAAAACAGACGGAGTAGGCCAACCGGAGTATAACATACTGCCAGTTAGTACACCATGTGGACAGGGAAATGTTTCAGTCCAAAGAGAAAATTAGGGTTAAGACCCAAGTTAGGGTTAGCTGTCAGGAGACATGGCTTTCCAGAATGGAAACAGGGTGTTGCTGAAGCCAAGCATGGTGAAACAGACTGAGAGGGCAAAAGGAATTGTGTGCCTACTGTCTTTTAGTAGAACATGAGGATGGGGGGTTGTTACATTTGCACAAGAAAATCAGGTTAAGTCTCAAGTTTGGTTTGGGTTGGGGAGATGTGGCTTCCCTGGTTGGAATCGGGTCCTTGGTGAAGCCCAGCTTGCTGAATCAGACTGAGTGGGACATCAAGATGTCTTCCATACTGACATTTGGTACACTCTGTGGACGGAGGTATGTTTCAGTCCCAAAAGGAAATGAGGCCTGAGACTCAAATTAGGGTTAGGGCTGGGGAGACTTGGCTTCCCAGGATGTAACCAGGGTTTTGGCGAAGCCTAGATTGGTAAAACAGACTGAGTAGGCCATCCGGAGTATAACATACTGCCACTTAGTACACCATGTGGACAGGGAAATGTTTCAGTCGAAAGAAAAAATTAGGGTGAAGACCCAAGTTAGGGTTAGCGGTCAGGAGACATGGCTTCCCAGAATGGAAACAGGGTGTTGCTGAAGCCAAACATGGTGAAACAGACTGAGAGGGCCAAAGGAATTGTGTGCCTACTGTCTTTTAGTAGAACATGAGGATGGGGGGGTTGTTATATTTGCACAAGAAAATCAGGTTAAATCTCAAGTTAGGGTTAGAGTTGGGGAGATGTGGCTTCCCAGGTTGGAAACGGGTCCTTGGTGAAGCCTAACTTGCTGAATCAGACTGAGTGGGGCATCAAGATGTCTTCCATACTTACATTTGTTCCCCTATGTGGATGGCAGTATGTTTCAGTCCAAAAAGGAAATGCGGGTTGATACTCAAATTAGGGTTAGGGTTGGGGAGACTTGGCTTCCCAGGATGTAACCAGGGTTTTGGCGAAGCCTAGATTGGTAAAACAGACTGAGTAGGCCATCCGGAGTATAACATACTGCCAGTTAGTACACCATGTGGACAGGGAAATGTTTCAGTCCAAAGAGAAAATTAGGGTTAAGACCCAAGTTAGGGTTAGCTGTCAGGAGACATGGCTTCCCAGAATGGAAACAGGGTGTTGCTGAAGCCAAGCATGGTGAAACAGACTGAGAGGGCCAAAGGAATTGTGTGCCTACTGTCTTTTAGTACAACAAGAGGATGTGGGTTGTTACATTTCAACAAGAAAATCAGGTTAAGTCTCAAGTTTGGGTTGGGTTGGGGAGATGTGGCTTCCCTGGTTGGAATCGGGTCCTTGGTGAAGCCCAGCTTGCTGAATCAGACTGAGTGGGACATCAAGATGTCTTCCATACTGACATTTGGTACACTCTGTGGACGGCAGTATGTTTCAGTCCAAAAAGGAAATGAGGGTTGAGACTCAAATTAGGGTTACGCTGGGGAGACTTGGCTTCCCAGGATGTAACCAGGGTTTTGGCGAAGCCTAGATTGGTAAAACAGACTGAGTAGGCCATCCGGAGTATAACATACTGCCAGTTAGTACACCATGTGGACAGGGAAATGTTTCAGTCCAAAGAGAAAATTAGGGTTCAGACCCAAGTTAGGGTTAGCTGTCAGGAGACATGGCTTCCCAGAATGGAAACAGGGTGTTGCTGAAGCCAAGCATGGTGAAACAGACTGAGAGGGCCAAAGGAATTGTGTGCCTACTGTCTTTTAGTAGAACATGAGGATGGGAGGTTGTTACATTTGCACAAGAATATCAGGTTAAGTCTCAAGTTAGGGTTAGGGTTGGGGAGATGTGGCTTCCCAGGTTGGAAACGGGTCCTTGGTGAAGCTTAACTTCCTGTATCAGACTGAGTGGGCCATCAAGATGTCTTCCATACTTACATTTGGCACACTCTGTGGACCGCAGTATGTTTCAGTCCAAAAAGGAAATAGGGTTGAGACTCAAATTAGGGTTAGGGTTGGGGAGACTTGGCTTCCCAGGATGTAACCAGGGTTTTGGTGAAGCCTAGATTGGTAAAACAGACTGAGTAGGCATTCAGGAGTATAACATACTGCCAGTTAGTACACCATGTGGACAGGGAAATGTTTCAGTCCAAAGACAAAATTAGGGTTAAGACCCAAGTTAGGGTTAGCTGTCAGGAGACATGGCTTCCCGGAATGGAAACAGGGTGTTGCTGAAGCCAAGCATGGTGAAACAGACTGAGAGGGCCAACGGAATTGTGTGCCTACTGTCTTTTAGTACAACATGAGGATGGGGGTTTGTTACATTTGCACAAGAAAATCAGGTTAAGTCTCAAGTTAGGGTTGGGTTGGGGAGATGTGGCTTCCCAGGTTGGAAACGGGTCCTTGGTGAAGCTTAACTTGCTGAATCAGACTGAGTGGGGTATCAAGGTGTCTTCCATACTTACATTTGGTACACTCTGTGGACCGCAGTATGTTTCAGTCGCAAAAGGAAATGAGGCCTGAGACTCAAAGTAGGGTTAGGGTTGGGGAGACTTGGCTTCCCAGGATGTAACCAGGGTTTTGGCGAAGCCTAGATTGGTAAAACAGACTGAGTAGGCCTTCCGGAGTATAACATACTGCCAGTTAGTACACCATGTGGACAGGGAAATGTTTCAGTCCAAAGAAAAAATTAGGGTTAAGAAAAATTTAGGGTTATCGGTCAGGAGACATGCCTTCCCAGAATGGAAACAGGGTGTTGCTGAAGCCAAGCATGGTGAAACAGACTGAGAGGGCAAACGGAATTGTGTGCCTACTGTCTTTTAGTACAACATGAGGATGGGGGGTTGTTACATTTGCACAAGAAAATCAGGTTAAGTCTCAAGTTAGGGTTAGGGTTGGGGAGATGTGGCTTCCCAGGTTGGAAATGGGTCCTTGGTGAAGCTCAACTTGCTGAATCAGACTGAGTGGGGCATCAAGATGGCTTCCATACTGACATTTGGTGCACTCTGTGGACGGCAGTATGTTTCAGTCCAAAAAGGAAATGAGGGTTGAGACTCAAATTAGGGTTAGGGCTGGGGAGACTTGGCTTCCCAGGATGTAACCAGGGTTTTGGCGAAGCCTAGATTGGTAAAACAGACGGAGTAGGCCATCCGGAGTATAACATACTGCCAGTTAGTACACCATGTGGACAGGGAAATGTTTCATTCCAAAGAGAAAATTAGGGTTCAGACCCAAGTTAGGGTTAGCTGTCAGGAGACATGGCTTTCCAGAATGGAAACAGGGTGTTGCTGAAGCCAAGCATGGTGAAACAGACTGAGAGGGCAAAAGGAATTGTGTGCCTACTGTCTTTTAGTAGAACATGAGGATGGGGGGTTGTTACATTTGCACAAGAAAATGAGGTTAAGTCTCAAGTTAGGGTTAGGGTTGGGGAGATGTTGCTTCCCAGGTTGGAAACGGGTCCTTGGTGAAGCTTCACTTGCTGAATCAGACTGAGTGGGCCATCAAGATGGCTTCCATACTGACATTTGGTACACTCTGTGGACGGCAGTATGTTTCAGTCCAAAAACGAAAATTAGGGTTAAGACCCAAGTTAGGGTTATCGGTCAGGAGTCATGGCTTCCCAGAATGGAAACAGGGTGTTGCTGAAGCCAAGCATGGTGAAACAGACTGAGAGGGCCAACGGAATTGTGTGCCGACTGTCTCTTAGTACAACATGAGGATGGGGGTTTGTTACATTTCAACAAGAAAATCAGGTTAAGTCTCAAGGTTGGGTTGGGTTGGGGAGATGTGGCTTCCCTGGTTGGAATCGGGTCCTTGGTGAAGCCCAGCTTGCTGAATCAGACTGAGTGGGACATCAAGATGTCTTCCATACTGACATTTGGTACACTCTGTGGACGGAGGTCTGTTTCAGTCCCAAAAGGAAATGAGGCCTGAGACTCAAATTAGGGTTAGGGTTGGGGAGACTTGGCTTCCCAGGATATAACCAGGGTTTTGTCGAAGCCTAGATTGGTAAAACAGACTGAGTAGGCCATCCGGAGTATAACATACTGCCAGTTAGTACACCATGTGGACAGGGAAATGTTTCATTCCAAAGAGAAAATTAGGGTTAAGACCCAAGTTAGGGTTAGCTGTCAGGAGACATGGCTTCCCAGAATGGAAACAGGGTGTTGCTGAAGCCAAGCATGGTGAAACAGACTGAGAGGGCCAAAGGAATTGTGTGCCTACTGTCTTTTAGTACAACATGAGGATGGGGGGTTGTTACAGTTCAACAAGAAAATCAGGTTAAGTCTCAAGTTAGGGTTAGGGTTGGGGAGATGTGGCTTCCCAGGTTGGAAACGGGTCCTTGGTGAAGCTTAACTTGCTGAATCAGACTGAGTGGGGCATCAAGATGGCTTCCATACTGACATTTGGTACACTCTGTGGACGGCAGTATGTTTCAGTCCAAAAACGAAAATTAGGGTTAAGACCCAAGTTAGGGTTATCGGTCAGGAGTCATGGCTTCCCAGAATGGAAACAGGGTGTTGCTGAAGCCAAGCATGGTGAAACAGACTGAGAGGGCCAACGGAATTGTGTGTCGACTGTCTTTTAGTACAACATGAGGATGGGGGTTTGTTACATTTCAACAAGAAAATCAGGTTAAGTCTCAAGGTTGGGTTGAATTTGGGAGATGTGGCTTTCCAGGTTGGAAATGGGTCCTTGGTGAAGCTCAACTTGCTGAATCAGACTGAGTGGGGCATCAAGATGGCTTCCATACTGACATTTGGTGCACTCTGTGGACGGCAGTATGTTTCAGTCCAAAAAGGAAATGAGGGTTGAGACTCAAATTAGGGTTAGGGTTGGGGAGACTTGGCTTCCCAGGATGTAACCAGGGTTTTGGCGAAGTCTAGATTGGTAAAACAGACGGAGTAGGCCAACCGGAGTATAACATACTGCCAGTTAGTACACCATGTGGACAGGGAAATGTTTCAGTCCAAAGAGAAAATTAGGGTTAAGACCCAAGTTAGGGTTAGCTGTCAGGAGACATGGCTTTCCAGAATGGAAACAGGGTGTTGCTGAAGCCAAGCATGGTGAAACAGACTGAGAGGGCAAAAGGAATTGTGTGCCTACTGTCTTTTAGTAGAACATGAGGATGGGGGGTTGTTACATTTGCACAAGAAAATCAGGTTAAGTCTCAAGTTTGGTTTGGGTTGGGGAGATGTGGCTTCCCTGGTTGGAATCGGGTCCTTGGTGAAGCCCAGCTTGCTGAATCAGACTGAGTGGGACATCAAGATGTCTTCCATACTGACATTTGGTACACTCTGTGGACGGAGGTATGTTTCAGTCCCAAAAGGAAATGAGGCCTGAGACTCAAATTAGGGTTAGGGCTGGGGAGACTTGGCTTCCCAGGATGTAACCAGGGTTTTGGCGAAGCCTAGATTGGTAAAACAGACTGAGTAGGCCATCCGGAGTATAACATACTGCCAGTTAGTACACCATGTGGACAGGGAAATGTTTCAGTCGAAAGAAAAAATTAGGGTGAAGACCCAAGTTAGGGTTAGCGGTCAGGAGACATGGCTTCCCAGAATGGAAACAGGGTGTTGCTGAAGCCAAACATGGTGAAACAGACTGAGAGGGCCAAAGGAATTGTGTGCCTACTGTCTTTTAGTAGAACATGAGGATGGGGGGGTTGTTATATTTGCACAAGAAAATCAGGTTAAGTCTCAAGTTAGGGTTAGAGTTGGGGAGATGTGGCTTCCCAGGTTGGAAACGGGTCCTTGGTGAAGCCTAACTTGCTGAATCAGACTGAGTGGGGCATCAAGATGTCTTCCATACTTACATTTGTTCCCCTATTTGGATGGCAGTATGTTTCAGTTCAAAAAGGAAATGCGGGTTGATACTCAAATTAGGGTTAGGGTTGGGGAGACTTGGCTTCCCAGGATGTAACCAGGGTTTTGGCGAAGCCTAGATTGGTAAAACAGACTGAGTAGGCCATCCGGAGTATAACATACTGCCAGTTAGTACACCATGTGGACAGGGAAATGTTTCAGTCCAAAGAGAAAATTAGGGTTAAGACCCAAGTTAGGGTTAGCTGTCAGGAGACATGGCTTCCCAGAATGGAAACAGGGTGTTGCTGAAGCCAAGCATGGTGAATCAGACTGAGAGGGCCAAAGGAATTGTGTGCCTACTGTCTTTTAGTACAACAAGAGGATGTGGGTTGTTACATTTCAACAAGAAAATCAGGTTAAGTCTCAAGTTTGGGTTGGGTTGGGGAGATGTGGCTTCCCTGGTTGGAATCGGGTCCTTGGTGAAGCCCAGCTTGCTGAATCAGACTGAGTGGGACATCAAGATGTCTTCCATACTGACATTTGGTACACTCTGTGGACGGCAGTATGTTTCAGTCCAAAAAGGAAATGAGGGTTGAGACTCAAATTAGGGTTACGCTGGGGAGACTTGGCTTCCCAGGATGTAACCAGGGTTTTGGCGAAGCCTAGATTGCTAAAACAGACTGAGTAGGCCATCCGGAGTATAACATACTGCCAGTTAGTACACCATGTGGACAGGGAAATGTTTCAGTCCAAAGAGAAAATTAGGGTTCAGACCCAAGTTAGGGTTAGCTGTCAGGAGACATGGCTTCCCAGAATGGAAACAGGGTGTTGCTGAAGCCAAGCATGGTGAAACAGACTGAGAGGGCCAAAGGAATTGTGTGCCTACTGTCTTTTAGTAGAACATGAGGATGGGAGGTTGTTACATTTGCACAAGAATATCAGGTTAAGTCTCAAGTTAGGGTTAGGGTTGGGGAGATGTGGCTTCCCAGGTTGGAAACGGGTCCTTGGTGAAGCTTAACTTCCTGTATCAGACTGAGTGGGCCATCAAGATGTCTTCCATACTTACATTTGGCACACTCTGTGGACCGCAGTATGTTTCAGTCCAAAAAGGAAATAGGGTTGAGACTCAAATTAGGGTTAGGGTTGGGGAGACTTGGCTTCCCAGGATGTAACCAGGGTTTTGGTGAAGCCTAGATTGGTAAAACAGACTGAGTAGGCATTCAGGAGTATAACATACTGCCAGTTAGTACACCATGTGGACAGGGAAATGTTTCAGTCCAAAGACAAAATTAGGGTTAAGACCCAAGTTAGGGTTAGCTGTCAGGAGACATGGCTTCCCAGAATGGAAACAGGGTGTTGCTGAAGCCAAGCATGGTGAAACAGACTGAGAGGGCCAAAGGAATTGTGTGCCTACTGTCTTTTAGTACAACATGAGGATGGGGGGTTGTTACAGTTCAACAAGAAAATCAGGTTAAGTCTCAAGTTAGGGTTAGGGTTGGGGAGATGTGGCTTCCCAGGTTGGAAACGGGTCCTTGGTGAAGCTTAACTTGCTGAATCAGACTGAGTGGGGCATCAAGATGGCTTCCATACTGACATTTGGTACACTCTGTGGACGGCAGTATGTTTCAGTCCAAAAACGAAAATTAGGGTTAAGACCCAAGTTAGGGTTATCGGTCAGGAGTCATGGCTTCCCAGAATGGAAACAGGGTGTTGCTGAAGCCAAGCATGGTGAAACAGACTGAGAGGGCCAACGGAATTGTGTGTCGACTGTCTTTTAGTACAACATGAGGATGGGGGTTTGTTACATTTCAACAAGAAAATCAGGTTAAGTCTCAAGGTTGGGTTGAATTTGGGAGATGTGGCTTCCCAGGTTGGAAATGGGTCCTTGGTGAAGCTCAACTTGCTGAATCAGACTGAGTGGGGCATCAAGATGGCTTCCATACTGACATTTGGTGCACTCTGTGGACGGCAGTATGTTTCAGTCCAAAAAGGAAATGAGGGTTGAGACTCAAATTAGGGTTAGGGTTGGGGAGACTTGGCTTCCCAGGATGTAACCAGGGTTTTGGCGAAGTCTAGATTGGTAAAACAGACGGAGTAGGCCAACCGGAGTATAACATACTGCCAGTTAGTACACCATGTGGACAGGGAAATGTTTCAGTCCAAAGAGAAAATTAGGGTTAAGACCCAAATTAGGGTTAGCTGTCAGGAGACATGGCTTTCCAGAATGGAAACAGGGTGTTGCTGAAGCCAAGCATGGTGAAACAGACTGAGAGGGCAAAAGGAATTGTGTGCCTACTGTCTTTTAGTAGAACATGAGGATGGGGGGTTGTTACATTTGCACAAGAAAATCAGGTTAAGTCTCAAGTTTGGTTTGGGTTGGGGAGATGTGGCTTCCCTGGTTGGAATCGGGTCCTTGGTGAAGCCCAGCTTGCTGAATCAGACTGAGTGGGACATCAAGATGTCTTCCATACTGACATTTGGTACACTCTGTGGACGGAGGTATGTTTCAGTCCCAAAAGGAAATGAGGCCTGAGACTCAAATTAGGGTTAGGGCTGGGGAGACTTGGCTTCCCAGGATGTAACCAGGGTTTTGGCGAAGCCTAGATTGGTAAAACAGACTGAGTAGGCCATCCGGAGTATAACATACTGCCAGTTAGTACACCATGTGGACAGGGAAATGTTTCAGTCGAAAGAAAAAATTAGGGTGAAGACCCAAGTTAGGGTTAGCGGTCAGGAGACATGGCTTCCCAGAATGGAAACAGGGTGTTGCTGAAGCCAAACATGGTGAAACAGACTGAGAGGGCCAAAGGAATTGTGTGCCTACTGTCTTTTAGTAGAACATGAGGATGGGGGGGTTGTTATATTTGCACAAGAAAATCAGGTTAAGTCTCAAGTTAGGGTTAGAGTTGGGGAGATGTGGCTTCCCAGGTTGGAAACGGGTCCTTGGTGAAGCCTAACTTGCTGAATCAGACTGAGTGGGGCATCAAGATGTCTTCCATACTTACATTTGTTCCCCTATGTGGATGGCAGTATGTTTCAGTTCAAAAAGGAAATGCGGGTTGATACTCAAATTAGGGTTAGGGTTGGGGAGACTTGGCTTCCCAGGATGTAACCAGGGTTTTGGCGAAGCCTAGATTGGTAAAACAGACTGAGTAGGCCATCCGGATTATAACATACTGCCAGTTAGTACACCATGTGGACAGGGAAATGTTTCAGTCCAAAGAGAAAATTAGGGTTAAGACCCAAGTTAGGGTTAGCTGTCAGGAGACATGGCTTCCCAGAATGGAAACAGGGTGTTGCTGAAGCCAAGCATGGTGAATCAGACTGAGAGGGCCAAAGGAATTGTGTGCCTACTGTCTTTTAGTACAACAAGAGGATGTGGGTTGTTACATTTCAACAAGAAAATCAGGTTAAGTCTCAAGTTTGGGTTGGGTTGGGGAGATGTGGCTTCCCTGGTTGGAATCGGGTCCTTGGTGAAGCCCAGCTTGCTGAATCAGACTGAGTGGGACATCAAGATGTCTTCCATACTGACATTTGGTACACTCTGTGGACGGCAGTATGTTTCAGTCCAAAAAGGAAATGAGGGTTGAGACTCAAATTAGGGTTACGCTGGGGAGACTTGGCTTCCCAGGATGTAACCAGGGTTTTGGCGAAGCCTAGATTGCTAAAACAGACTGAGTAGGCCATCCGGAGTATAACATACTGCCAGTTAGTACACCATGTGGACAGGGAAATGTTTAAGTCCAAAGAGAAAATTAGGGTTCAGACCCAAGTTAGGGTTAGCTGTCAGGAGACATGGCTTCCCAGAATGGAAACAGGGTGTTGCTGAAGCCAAGCATGGTGAAACAGACTGAGAGGGCCAAAGGAATTGTGTGCCTACTGTCTTTTAGTAGAACATGAGGATGGGAGGTTGTTACATTTGCACAAGAATATCAGGTTAAGTCTCAAGTTAGGGTTAGGGTTGGGGAGATGTGGCTTCCCAGGTTGGAAACGGGTCCTTGGTGAAGCTTAACTTCCTGTATCAGACTGAGTGGGCCATCAAGATGTCTTCCATACTTACATTTGGCACACTCTGTGGACCGCAGTATGTTTCAGTCCAAAAAGGAAATAGGGTTGAGACTCAAATTAGGGTTAGGGTTGGGGAGACTTGGCTTCCCAGGATGTAACCAGGGTTTTGGTGAAGCCTAGATTGGTAAAACAGACTGAGTAGGCATTCAGGAGTATAACATACTGCCAGTTAGTACACCATGTGGACAGGGAAATGTTTCAGTCCAAAGACAAAATTAGGGTTAAGACCCAAGTTAGGGTTAGCTGTCAGGAGACATGGCTTCCCGGAATGGAAACAGGGTGTTGCTGAAGCCAAGCATGGTGAAACAGACTGAGAGGGCCAACGGAATTGTGTGCCTACTGTCTTTTAGTAGAACATGAGGATGGGAGGTTGTTACAGTTCAACAAGAAAATCAGGTTAAGTCTCAAGTTAGGGTTAGGGTTGGGGAGATGTGGCTTCCCAGGTTGGAAACGGGTCCTTGGTGAAGCTTAACTTGCTGAATCAGACTGAGTGGGGCATCAAGATGGCTTCCATACTGACATTTGGTACACTCTGTGGACGGC
This sequence comes from Heloderma suspectum, assembly GCF_057233095.1. Taxonomy (NCBI): domain Eukaryota; kingdom Metazoa; phylum Chordata; class Lepidosauria; order Squamata; family Helodermatidae; genus Heloderma; species Heloderma suspectum. The sequence goes on from NC_139461.1 coordinate 151,846,805, forward strand.
AGTATGTTTCAGTCCAAAAACGAAAATTAGGGTTAAGACCCAAGTTAGGGTTATCGGTCAGGAGTCATGGCTTCCCAGAATGGAAACAGGGTGTTGCTGAAGCCAAGCATGGTGAAACAGACTGAGAGGGCCAACGGAATTGTGTGTCGACTGTCTTTTAGTACAACATGAGGATGGGGGTTTGTTACATTTCAACAAGAAAATCAGGTTAAGTCTCAAGGTTGGGTTGAATTTGGGAGATGTGGCTTCCCAGGTTGGAAATGGGTCCTTGGTGAAGCTCAACTTGCTGAATCAGACTGAGTGGGGCATCAAGATGGCTTCCATACTGACATTTGGTGCACTCTGTGGACGGCAGTATGTTTCAGTCCAAAAAGGAAATGAGGGTTGAGACTCAAATTAGGGTTAGGGTTGGGGAGACTTGGCTTCCCAGGATGTAACCAGGGTTTTGGCGAAGTCTAGATTGGTAAAACAGATGGAGTAGGCCAACCGGAGTATAAAATACTGCCAGTTAGTACACAATGTGGACAGGGAAATGTTTCATTCCAAAGAGAAAATTAGGGTTAAGACCCAAGTTAGGGTTAGCAGTCAGGAGACATGGCTTTCCAGAATGGAAACAGGGTGTTGCTGAAGCCAAGCATGGTGAAACAGACTGAGAGGGCAAAAGGAATTGTGTGCCTACTGTCTTTTAGTAGAACATGAGGATGGGGGGTTGTTACATTTGCACAAGAAAATCAGGTTAAGTCTCAAGTTAGGGTTAGGGTTGGGGAGATGTTGCTTCCCAGGTTGGAAACGGGTCCTTGGTGAAGCTTAACTTGCTGAATCAGACTGAGTGGGCCATCAAGATGGCTTCCATACTGACATTTGGTACACTCTGTGGACGGCAGTATGTTTCAGTCCAAAAACGAAAATTAGGGTTAAGACTCAAGTTAGGGTTATCGGTCAGGAGTCATGGCTTCCCAGAATGGAAACAGGGTGTTGCTGAAGCCAAGCATGGTGAAACAGACTGAGAGGGCCAACGGAATTGTGTGCCGACTGTCTCTTAGTACAACATGAGGATGGGGGTTTGTTACATTTCAACAAGAAAATCAGGTTAAGTCTCAAGGTTGGGTTGGGTTGGGGAGATGTGGCTTCCCTGGTTGGAATCGGGTCCTTGGTGAAGCCCAGCTTGCTGAATCAGACTGAGTGGGACATCAAGATGTCTTCCATACTGACATTTGGTACACTCTGTGGACGGAGGTCTGTTTCAGTCCCAAAAGGAAATGAGGCCTGAGACTCAAATTAGGGTTAGGGTTGGGGAGACTTGGCTTCCCAGGATATAACCAGGGTTTTGTCGAAGCCTAGATTGGTAAAACAGACTGAGTAGGCCATCCGGAGTATAACATACTGCCAGTTAGTACACCATGTGGACAGGGAAATGTTTCATTCCAAAGAGAAAATTAGGGTTAAGACCCAAGTTAGGGTTAGCTGTCAGGAGACATGGCTTCCCAGAATGGAAACAGGGTGTTGCTGAAGCCAAGCATGGTGAAACAGACTGAGAGGGCCAAAGGAATTGTGTGCCTACTGTCTTTTAGTACAACATGAGGATGGGGGGTTGTTACAGTTCAACAAGAAAATCAGGTTAAGTCTCAAGTTAGGGTTAGGGTTGGGGAGATGTGGCTTCCCAGGTTGGAAACGGGTCCTTGGTGAAGCTTAACTTGCTGAATCAGACTGAGTGGGGCATCAAGATGGCTTCCATACTGACATTTGGTACACTCTGTGGACGGCAGTATGTTTCAGTCCAAAAACGAAAATTAGGGTTAAGACCCAAGTTAGGGTTATCGGTCAGGAGTCATGGCTTCCCAGAATGGAAACAGGGTGTTGCTGAAGCCAAGCATGGTGAAACAGACTGAGAGGGCCAACGGAATTGTGTGTCGACTGTCTTTTAGTACAACATGAGGATGGGGGTTTGTTACATTTCAACAAGAAAATCAGGTTAAGTCTCAAGGTTGGGTTGAATTTGGGAGATGTGGCTTCCCAGGTTGGAAATGGGTCCTTGGTGAAGCTCAACTTGCTGAATCAGACTGAGTGGGGCATCAAGATGGCTTCCATACTGACATTTGGTGCACTCTGTGGACGGCAGTATGTTTCAGTCCAAAAAGGAAATGAGGGTTGAGACTCAAATTAGGGTTAGGGTTGGGGAGACTTGGCTTCCCAGGATGTAACCAGGGTTTTGGCGAAGTCTAGATTGGTAAAACAGACGGAGTAGGCCAACCGGAGTATAACATACTGCCAGTTAGTACACCATGTGGACAGGGAAATGTTTCAGTCCAAAGAGAAAATTAGGGTTAAGACCCAAGTTAGGGTTAGCTGTCAGGAGACATGGCTTTCCAGAATGGAAACAGGGTGTTGCTGAAGCCAAGCATGGTGAAACAGACTGAGAGGGCAAAAGGAATTGTGTGCCTACTGTCTTTTAGTAGAACATGAGGATGGGGGGTTGTTACATTTGCACAAGAAAATCAGGTTAAGTCTCAAGTTTGGTTTGGGTTGGGGAGATGTGGCTTCCCTGGTTGGAATCGGGTCCTTGGTGAAGCCCAGCTTGCTGAATCAGACTGAGTGGGACATCAAGATGTCTTCCATACTGACATTTGGTACACTCTGTGGACGGAGGTATGTTTCAGTCCCAAAAGGAAATGAGGCCTGAGACTCAAATTAGGGTTAGGGCTGGGGAGACTTGGCTTCCCAGGATGTAACCAGGGTTTTGGCGAAGCCTAGATTGGTAAAACAGACTGAGTAGGCCATCCGGAGTATAACATACTGCCAGTTAGTACACCATGTGGACAGGGAAATGTTTCAGTCGAAAGAAAAAATTAGGGTGAAGACCCAAGTTAGGGTTAGCGGTCAGGAGACATGGCTTCCCAGAATGGAAACAGGGTGTTGCTGAAGCCAAACATGGTGAAACAGACTGAGAGGGCCAAAGGAATTGTGTGCCTACTGTCTTTTAGTAGAACATGAGGATGGGGGGGTTGTTACATTTGCACAAGAAAATCAGGTTAAGTCTCAAGTTAGGGTTAGAGTTGGGGAGATGTGGCTTCCCAGGTTGGAAACGGGTCCTTGGTGAAGCCTAACTTCCTGAATCAGACTGAGTGGGCCATCAAGATGTCTTCCATACTTACATTTGTTCCCCTATGTGGATGGCAGTATGTTTCAGTCCAAAAACGAAATGCGGGTTGATACTCAAATTAGGGTTAGGGTTGGGGAGACTTGGCTTCCCAGGATGTAACCAGGGTTTTGGCGAAGCCTAGATTGGTAAAACAGACTGAGTAGGCCATCCGGAGTATAACATACTCCCAGTTAGTACACCATGTGGACAGGGAAATGTTTCAGTCCAAAGAGAAAATTAGGGTTAAGACCCAAGTTAGGGTTAGCTGTCAGGAGACATGGCTTCCCAGAATGGAAACAGGGTGTTGCTGAAGCCAAGCATGGTGAAACAGACTGAGAGGGCCAAAGGAATTGTGTGCCTACTGTCTTTTAGTACAACAAGAGGATGTGGGTTGTTACATTTCAACAAGAAAATCAGGTTAAGTCTCAAGTTTGGGTTGGGTTGGGGAGATGTGGCTTCCCTGGTTGGAATCGGGTCCTTGGTGAAGCCCAGCTTGCTGAATCAGACTGAGTGGGACATCAAGATGTCTTCCATACTGACATTTGGTACACTCTGTGGACGGAGGTATGTTTCAGTCGCAAAAGGAAATGAGGCCTGAGACTCAAAGTAGGGTTATGGTTGGGGAGACTTGGCTTCCCAGGATGTAACCAGGGTTTTGGTGAAGCCTAGATTGGTAAAACAGACTGAGTAGGCATTCAGGAGTATAACATACTGCCAGTTAGTACACCATGTGGACAGGGAAATGTTTCATTCCAAAGAGAAAATTAGGGTTAAGACCCAAGTGAGGGTTATCGGTCAGGAGACATGGCTTCCCAGAATGGAAACAGGGTGTTGCTGAAGCCAAACATGGTGAAACAGACTGAGAGGGCCAAAGGAATTGTGTGCCTACTGTCTTTTAGTAGAACATGAGGATGGGGGGTTGTTACAGTTCAACAAGAAAATCAGGTTAAGTCTCAAGTTAGGGTTAGGGTTGGGGAGATGTGGCTTCCCAGGTTGGAAACGGGTCCTTGGTGAAGCTTAACTTGCTGAATCAGACTGAGTGGGGCATCAAGATGGCTTCCATACTGACATTTGGTCCCCTATGTGGACGGCAGTATGTTTCAGTCCAAAAACGAAAATTAGGGTTAAGACCCAAGTTAGGGTTATCGGTCAGGAGTCATGGCTTCCCAGAATGGAAACAGGGTGTTGCTGAAGCCAAGCATGGTGAAACAGACTGAGAGGGCCAACGGAATTGTGTGTCGACTGTCTTTTAGTACAACATGAGGATGGGGGTTTGTTACATTTCAACAAGAAAATCAGGTTAAGTCTCAAGGTTGGGTTGGATTGGGGAGATGTGGCTTCCCAGGTTGGAAATGGGTCCTTGGTGAAGCTCAACTTGCTGAATCAGACTGAGTGGGGCATCAAGATGGCTTCCATACTGACATTTGGTGCACTCTGTGGACGGCAGTATGTTTCAGTCCAAAAAGGAAATGAGGGTTGAGACTCAAATTAGGGTTAGGGTTCGGGAGACTTGTCTTCCCAGGATGTAACCAGGGTTTTGGCGAAGTCTAGATTGGTAAAACAGACGGAGTAGGCCAACCGGAGTATAACATACTGCCAGTTAGTACACAATGTGGAGAGGGAAATGTTTCATTCCAAAGAGAAAATTAGGGTTAAGACCCAAGTTAGGGTTAGCAGTCAGGAGACATGGCTTTCCAGAATGGAAACAGGGTGTTGCTGAAGCCAAGCATGGTGAAACAGACTGAGAGGGCAAAAGGAATTGTGTGCCTACTGTCTTTTAGTAGAACATGAGGATGGGGGGTTGTTACATTTGCACAAGAAAATCAGGTTAAGTCTCAAGTTAGGGTTAGGGTTGGGGAGATGTGGCTTCCCAGGTTGGAAACGGGTCCTTGTTGAAGCCTAGCTTGCTGAATCAGACTGAGTGGGACATCAAGATGTCTTCCATACTTACATTTGGTACACTCTGTGGACGGCAGTATGTTTCAGTCCAAAAAGGAAATGAGGGTTGAGACTCAAATTAGGGTTAGGGCTGGGGAGACTTGGCTTCCCAGGATGTAACCAGGGTTTTGGCGAAGCCTAGATTGGTAAAACAGACTGAGTAGGCCATCCGGAGTATAACATACTGCCAGTTAGTACACCATGTGGACAGGGAAATGTTTCAGTCCAAAGAGAAAATTAGGGTTAAGACCCAAGTTAGGGTTAGCTGTCAGGAGACATGGCTTCCCGGAATGGAAACAGGGTGTTGCTGAAGCCAAGCATGGTGAAACAGACTGAGAGGGCCAACGGAATTGTGTGCCTACTGTCTTTTAGTACAACATGAGGATGGGGGTTTGTTACATTTGCACAAGAAAATCAGGTTAAGTCTCAAGTTAGGGTTGGGTTGGGGAGATGTGGCTTCCCAGGTTGGAAACGGGTCCTTGGTGAAGCTTAACTTGCTGAATCAGACTGAGTGGGGTATCAAGGTGTCTTCCATACTTACATTTGGTACACTCTGTGGACCGCAGTATGTTTCAGTCGCAAAAGGAAATGAGGCCTGAGACTCAAAGTAGGGTTAGGGTTGGGGAGACTTGGCTTCCCAGGATGTAACCAGGGTTTTGGCGAAGCCTAGATTGGTAAAACAGACTGAGTAGGCCTTCCGGAGTATAACATACTGCCAGTTAGTACACCATGTGGACAGGGAAATGTTTCAGTCCAAAGAAAAAATTAGGGTTAAGAAAAATTTAGGGTTATCGGTCAGGAGACATGCCTTCCCAGAATGGAAACAGGGTGTTGCTGAAGCCAAGCATGGTGAAACAGACTGAGAGGGCAAACGGAATTGTGTGCCTACTGTCTTTTAGTACAACATGAGGATGGGGGGTTGTTACATTTGCACAAGAAAATCAGGTTAAGTCTCAAGTTAGGGTTAGGGTTGGGGAGATGTGGCTTCCCAGGTTGGAAATGGGTCCTTGGTGAAGCTCAACTTGCTGAATCAGACTGAGTGGGGCATCAAGATGGCTTCCATACTGACATTTGGTGCACTCTGTGGACGGCAGTATGTTTCAGTCCAAAAAGGAAATGAGGGTTGAGACTCAAATTAGGGTTAGGGTTGGGGAGACTTGGCTTCCCAGGATGTAACCAGGGTTTTGGCGAAGTCTAGATTGGTAAAACAGACGGAAGGCCAACCGGAGTATAACATACTGCCAGTTAGTACACAATGTGGACAGGGAAATGTTTCATTCCAAAGAGAAAATTAGGGTTAAGACCCAAGTTAGGGTTAGCAGTCAGGAGACATGGCTTTCCAGAATGGAAACAGGGTGTTGCTGAAGCCAAGCATGGTGAAACAGACTGAGAGGGCAAAAGGAATTGTGTGCCTACTGTCTTTTAGTAGAACATGAGGATGGGGGGTTGTTACATTTGCACAAGAAAATCAGGTTAAGTCTCAAGTTAGGGTTAGGGTTGGGGAGATGTTGCTTCCCAGGTTGGAAACGGGTCCTTGGTGAAGCTTAACTTGCTGAATCAGACTGAGTGGGCCATCAAGATGGCTTCCATACTGACATTTGGTACACTCTGTGGACGGCAGTAAGTTTCAGTCCAAAAACGAAAATTAGGGTTAAGACCCAAGTTAGGGTTATCGGTCAGGAGTCATGGCTTCCCAGGATGGAAACAGGGTGTTGCTGAAGCCAAGCATGGTGAAACAGACTGAGAGGGCCAACGGAATTGTGTGCCGACTGTCTCTTAGTACAACATGAGGATGGGGGTTTGTTACATTTCAACAAGAAAATCAGGTGAAGTCTCAAGGTTGGGTTGAATTTGGGAGATGTGGCTTCCCAGGTTGGAAATGGGTCCTTGGTGAAGCTCAACTTGCTGAATCAGACTGAGTGGGGCATCAAGATGGCTTCCATACTGACATTTGGTGCACTCTGTGGACGGCAGTATGTTTCAGTCCAAAAAGGAAATGAGGGTTGAGACTCAAATTAGGGTTAGGGTTGGGGAGACTTGGCTTCCCAGGATGTAACCAGGGTTTTGGCGAAGTCTAGATTGGTAAAACAGACGGAGTAGGCCAACCGGAGTATAACATACTGCCAGTTAGTACACCATGTGGACAGGGAAATGTTTCAGTCCAAAGAGAAAATTAGGGTTAAGACCCAAGTTAGGGTTAGCTGTCAGGAGACATGGCTTCCCAGAATGGAAACAGGGTGTTGCTGAAGCCAAGCATGGTGAAACAGACTGAGAGGGCAAAAGGAATTGTGTGCCTACTGTCTTTTAGTAGAACATGAGGATGGGGGGTTGTTACATTTGCACAAGAAAATCAGGTTAAGTCTCAAGTTTGGTTTGGGTTGGGGAGATGTGGCTTCCCTGGTTGGAATCGGGTCCTTGGTGAAGCCCAGCTTGCTGAATCAGACTGAGTGGGACATCAAGATGTCTTCCATACTGACATTTGGTACACTCTGTGGACGGAGGTATGTTTCAGTCCCAAAAGGAAATGAGGCCTGAGACTCAAATTAGGGTTACGGCTGGGGAGACTTGGCTTCCCAGGATGTAACCAGGGTTTTGGCGAAGCCTAGATTGGTAAAACAGACTGAGTAGGCCATCCGGAGTATAACATACTGCCAGTTAGTACACCATGTGGACAGGGAAATGTTTCAGTCGAAAGAAAAAATTAGGGTGAAGACCCAAGTTAGGGTTAGCGGTCAGGAGACATGGCTTCCCAGAATGGAAACAGGGTGTTGCTGAAGCCAAACATGGTGAAACAGACTGAGAGGGCCAAAGGAATTGTGTGCCTACTGTCTTTTAGTAGAACATGAGGATGGGGGGGTTGTTATATTTGCACAAGAAAATCAGGTTAAGTCTCAAGTTAGGGTTAGAGTTGGGGAGATGTGGCTTCCCAGGTTGGAAACGGGTCCTTGGTGAAGCCTAACTTGCTGAATCAGACTGAGTGGGGCATCAAGATGTCTTCCATACTTACATTTGTTCCCCTATGTGGATGGCAGTATGTTTCAGTCCAAAAAGGAAATAGGGTTGATACTCAAATTAGGGTTAGGGTTGGGGAGACTTGGCTTCCCAGGATGTAACCAGGGTTTTGGCGAAGCCTAGATTGGTAAAACAGACTGAGTAGGCCATCCGGAGTATAACATACTGCCAGTTAGTACACCATGTGGACAGGGAAATGTTTCAGTCCAAAGAGAAAATTAGGGTTAAGACCCAAGTTAGGGTTAGCTGTCAGGAGACATGGCTTCCCAGAATGGAAACAGGGTGTTGCTGAAGCCAAGCATGGTGAAACAGACTGAGAGGGCCAAAGGAATTGTGTGCCTACTGTCTTTTAGTACAACAAGAGGATGTGGGTTGTTACATTTCAACAAGAAAATCAGGTTAAGTCTCAAGTTTGGGTTGGGTTGGGGAGATGTGGCTTCCCTGGTTGGAATCGGGTCCTTGGTGAAGCCCAGCTTGCTGAATCAGACTGAGTGGGACATCAAGATGTCTTCCATACTTACATTTGGTACACTCTGTGGACGGCAGTATGTTTCAGTCCAAAAAGGAAATGAGGGTTGAGACTCAAATTAGGGTTACGCTGGGGAGACTTGGCTTCCCAGGATGTAACCAGGGTTTTGGCGAAGCCTAGATTGCTAAAACAGACTGAGTAGGCCATCCGGAGTATAACATACTGCCAGTTAGTACACCATGTGGACAGGGAAATGTTTCAGTCCAAAGAGAAAATTAGGGTTCAGACCCAAGTTAGGGTTAGCTGTCAGGAGACATGGCTTCCCAGAATGGGAACAGGGTGTTGCTGAAGCCAAGCATGGTGAAACAGACTGAGAGGGCCAAAGGAATTGTGTGCCTACTGTCTTTTAGTAGAACATGAGGATGGGAGGTTGTTACATTTGCACAAGAATATCAGGTTAAGTCTCAAGTTAGGGTTAGGGTTGGGGAGATGTGGCTTCCCAGGTTGGAAACGGGTCCTTGGTGAAGCTTAACTTCCTGTATCAGACTGAGTGGGCCATCAAGATGTCTTCCATACTTACATTTGGCACACTCTGTGGACCGCAGTATGTTTCAGTCCAAAAAGGAAATAGGGTTGAGACTCAAATTAGGGTTAGGGTTGGGGAGACTTGGCTTCCCAGGATGTAACCAGGGTTTTGGTGAAGCCTAGATTGGTAAAACAGACTGAGTAGGCATTCAGGAGTATAACATACTGCCAGTTAGTACACCATGTGGACAGGGAAATGTTTCAGTCCAAAGACAAAATTAGGGTTAAGACCCAAGTTAGGGTTAGCTGTCAGGAGACATGGCTTCCCGGAATGGAAACAGGGTGTTGCTGAAGCCAAGCATGGTGAAACAGACTGAGAGGGCCAACGGAATTGTGTGCCTACTGTCTTTTAGTACAACATGAGGATGGGGGTTTGTTACATTTCAACAAGAAAATCAGGTTAAGTCTCAAGTTAGGGTTGGGTTGGGGAGATGTGGCTTCCCAGGTTGGAAACGGGTCCTTGGTGAAGCTTAACTTGCTGAATCAGACTGAGTGGGGTATCAAGGTGTCTTCCATACTTACATTTGGTACACTCTGTGGACCGCAGTATGTTTCAGTCGCAAAAGGAAATGAGGCCTGAGACTCAAAGTAGGGTTAGGGTTGGGGAGACTTGGCTTCCCAGGATGTAACCAGGGTTTTGGCGAAGCCTAGATTGGTAAAACAGACTGAGTAGGCCTTCCGGAGTATAACATACTGCCAGTTAGTACACCATGTGGACAGGGAAATGTTTCAGTCCAAAGAAAAAATTAGGGTTAAGAAAAATTTAGGGTTATCGGTCAGGAGACATGCCTTCCCAGAATGGAAACAGGGTGTTGCTGAAGCCAAGCATGGTGAAACAGACTGAGAGGGCAAACGGAATTGTGTGCCTACTGTCTTTTAGTACAACATGAGGATGGGGGGTTGTTACATTTGCACAAGAAAATCAGGTTAAGTCTCAAGTTAGGGTTAGGGTTGGGGAGATGTGGCTTCCCAGGTTGGAAATGGGTCCTTGGTGAAGCTCAACTTGCTGAATCAGACTGAGTGGGGCATCAAGATGGCTTCCATACTGACATTTGGTGCACTCTGTGGACGGCAGTATGTTTCAGTCCAAAAAGGAAATGAGGGTTGAGACTCAAATTAGGGTTAGGGTTGGGGAGACTTGGCTTCCCAGGATGTAACCAGGGTTTTGGCGAAGTCTAGATTGGTAAAACAGACGGAGTAGGCCAACCGGAGTATAAAATACTGCCAGTTAGTACACAATGTGGACAGGGAAATGTTTCATTCCAAAGAGAAAATTAGGGTTAAGACCCAAGTTAGGGTTAGCAGTCAGGAGACATGGCTTTCCAGAATGGAAACAGGGTGTTGCTGAAGCCAAGCATGGTGAAACAGACTGAGAGGGCAAAAGGAATTGTGTGCCTACTGTCTTTTAGTAGAACATGAGGATGGGGGGTTGTTACATTTGCACAAGAAAATCAGGTTAAGTCTAAAGTTAGGGTTAGGGTTGGGGAGATGTTGCTTCCCAGGTTGGAAACGGGTCCTTGGTGAAGCTTAACTTGCTGAATCAGACTGAGTGGGCCATCAAGATGGCTTCCATACTGACATTTGGTACACTCTGTGGACGGCAGTATGTTTCAGTCCAAAAACGAAAATTAGGGTTAAGACTCAAGTTAGGGTTATCGGTCAGGAGTCATGGCTTCCCAGAATGGAAACAGGGTGTTGCTGAAGCCAAGCATGGTGAAACAGACTGAGAGGGCCAACGGAATTGTGTGCCGACTGTCTCTTAGTACAACATGAGGATGGGGGTTTGTTACATTTCAACAAGAAAATCAGGTTAAGTCTCAAGGTTGGGTTGGGTTGGGGAGATGTGGCTTCCCTGGTTGGAATCGGGTCCTTGGTGAAGCCCAGCTTGCTGAATCAGACTGAGTGGGACATCAAGATGTCTTCCATACTGACATTTGGTACACTCTGTGGACGGAGGTCTGTTTCAGTCCCAAAAGGAAATGAGGCCTGAGACTCAAATTAGGGTTAGGGTTGGGGAGACTTGGCTTCCCAGGATATAACCAGGGTTTTGTCGAAGCCTAGATTGGTAAAACAGACTGAGTAGGCCATCCGGAGTATAACATACTGCCAGTTAGTACACCATGTGGACAGGGAAATGTTTCATTCCAAAGAGAAAATTAGGGTTAAGACCCAAGTTAGGGTTAGCTGTCAGGAGACATGGCTTCCCAGAATGGAAACAGGGTGTTGCTGAAGCCAAGCATGGTGAAACAGACTGAGAGGGCCAAAGGAATTGTGTGCCTACTGTCTTTTAGTACAACATGAGGATGGGGGGTTGTTACAGTTCAACAAGAAAATCAGGTTAAGTCTCAAGTTAGGGTTAGGGTTGGGGAGATGTGGCTTCCCAGGTTGGAAACGGGTCCTTGGTGAAGCTTAACTTGCTGAATCAGACTGAGTGGGGCATCAAGATGGCTTCCATACTGACATTTGGTACACTCTGTGGACGGCAGTATGTTTCAGTCCAAAAACGAAAATTAGGGTTAATACCCAAGTTAGGGTTATCGGTCAGGAGTCATGGCTTCCCAGAATGGAAACAGGGTGTTGCTGAAGCCAAGCATGGTGAAACAGACTGAGAGGGCCAACGGAATTGTGTGTCGACTGTCTTTTAGTACAACATGAGGATGGGGGTTTGTTACATTTCAACAAGAAAATCAGGTTAAGTCTCAAGGTTGGGTTGAATTTGGGAGATGTGGCTTCCCAGGTTGGAAATGGGTCCTTGGTGAAGCTCAACTTGCTGAATCAGACTGAGTGGGGCATCAAGATGGCTTCCATACTGACATTTGGTGCACTCTGTGGACGGCAGTATGTTTCAGTCCAAAAAGGAAATGAGGGTTGAGACTCAAATTAGGGTTAGGGTTGGGGAGACTTGGCTTCCCAGGATGTAACCAGGGTTTTGGCGAAGTCTAGATTGGTAAAACAGACGGAGTAGGCCAACCGGAGTATAACATACTGCCAGTTAGTACACCATGTGGACAGGGAAATGTTTCAGTCCAAAGAGAAAATTAGGGTTAAGACCCAAGTTAGGGTTAGCTGTCAGGAGACATGGCTTTCCAGAATGGAAACAGGGTGTTGCTGAAGCCAAGCATGGTGAAACAGACTGAGAGGGCAAAAGGAATTGTGTGCCTACTGTCTTTTAGTAGAACATGAGGATGGGGGGTTGTTACATTTGCACAAGAAAATCAGGTTAAGTCTCAAGTTTGGTTTGGGTTGGGGAGATGTGGCTTCCCTGGTTGGAATCGGGTCCTTGGTGAAGCCCAGCTTGCTGAATCAGACTGAGTGGGACATCAAGATGTCTTCCATACTGACATTTGGTACACTCTGTGGACGGAGGTATGTTTCAGTCCCAAAAGGAAATGAGGCCTGAGACTCAAATTAGGGTTAGGGCTGGGGAGACTTGGCTTCCCAGGATGTAACCAGGGTTTTGGCGAAGCCTAGATTGGTAAAACAGACTGAGTAGGCCATCCGGAGTATAACATACTGCCAGTTAGTACACCATGTGGACAGGGAAATGTTTCAGTCGAAAGAAAAAATTAGGGTGAAGACCCAAGTTAGGGTTAGCGGTCAGGAGACATGGCTTCCCAGAATGGAAACAGGGTGTTGCTGAAGCCAAACATGGTGAAACAGACTGAGAGGGCCAAAGGAATTGTGTGCCTACTGTCTTTTAGTAGAACATGAGGATGGGGGGGTTGTTACATTTGCACAAGAAAATCAGGTTAAGTCTCAAGTTAGGGTTAGAGTTGGGGAGATGTGGCTTCCCAGGTTGGAAACGGGTCCTTGGTGAAGCCTAACTTGCTGAATCAGACTGAGTGGGGCATCAAGATGTCTTCCATACTTACATTTGTTCCCCTATGTGGATGGCAGTATGTTTCAGTCCAAAAACGAAATGCGGGTTGATACTCAAATTAGGGTTAGGGTTGGGGAGACTTGGCTTCCCAGGATGTAACCAGGGTTTTGGCGAAGCCTAGATTGGTAAAACAGACTGAGTAGGCCATCCGGAGTATAACATACTGCCAGTTAGTACACCATGTGGACAGGGAAATGTTTCAGTCCAAAGAGAAAATTAGGGTTAAGACCCAAGTTAGGGTTAGCTGTCAGGAGACATGGCTTCCCAGAATGGAAACAGGGTGTTGCTGAAGCCAAGCATGGTGAAACAGACTGAGAGGGCCAAAGGAATTGTGTGCCTACTGTCTTTTAGTACAACAAGAGGATGTGGGTTGTTACATTTCAACAAGAAAATCAGGTTAAGTCTCAAGTTTGGGTTGGGTTGGGGAGATGTGGCTTCCCTGGTTGGAATCGGGTCCTTGGTGAAGCCCAGCTTGCTGAATCAGACTGAGTGGGACATCAAGATGTCTTCCATACTGACATTTGGTACACTCTGTGGACGGAGGTATGTTTCAGTCGCAAAAGGAAATGAGGCCTGAGACTCAAAGTAGGGTTAGGGTTGGGGAGACTTGGCTTCCCAGGATGTAACCAGGGTTTTGGTGAAGCCTAGATTGGTAAAACAGACTGAGTAGGCATTCAGGAGTATAACATACTGCCAGTTAGTACACCATGTGGACAGGGAAATGTTTCATTCCAAAGAGAAAATTAGGGTGAAGACCCAAGTGAGGGTTATCGGTCAGGAGACATGGCTTCCCAGAATGGAAACAGGGTGTTGCTGAAGCCAAACATGGTGAAACAGACTGAGAGGGCCAAAGGAATTGTGTGCCTACTGTCTTTTAGTAGAACATGAGGATGGGGGGTTGTTACAGTTCAACAAGAAAATCAGGTTAAGTCTCAAGTTAGGGTTAGGGTTGGGGAGATGTGGCTTCCCAGGTTGGAAACGGGTCCTTGGTGAAGCTTAACTTGCTGAATCAGACTGAGTGGGGCATCAAGATGGCTTCCATACTGACATTTGGTCCCCTATGTGGACGGCAGTATGTTTCAGTCCAAAAACGAAAATTAGGGTTAAGACACAAGTTAGGGTTATCGGTCAGGAGTCATGGCTTCCCAGAATGGAAACAGGGTGTTGCTGAAGCCAAGCATGGTGAAACAGACTGAGAGGGCCAACGGAATTGTGTGTCGACTGTCTTTTAGTACAACATGAGGATGGGGGTTTGTTACATTTCAACAAGAAAATCAGGTTAAGTCTCAAGGTTGGGTTGGATTGGGGAGATGTGGCTTCCCAGGTTGGAAATGGGTCCTTGGTGAAGCTCAACTTGCTGAATCAGACTGAGTGGGGCATCAAGATGGCTTCCATACTGACATTTGGTGCACTCTGTGGACGGCAGTATGTTTCAGTCCAAAAAGGAAATGAGGGTTGAGACTCAAATTAGGGTTAGGGTTGGGGAGACTTGGCTTCCCAGGATGTAACCAGGGTTTTGGCGAAGTCTAGATTGGTAAAACAGACGGAGTAGGCCAACCGGAGTATAACATACTGCCAGTTAGTACACCATGTGGACAGGGAAATGTTTCAGTCCAAAGAGAAAATTAGGGTTAAGACCCAAGTTAGGGTTAGCTGTCAGGAGACATGGCTTTCCAGAATGGAAACAGGGTGTTGCTGAAGCCAAGCATGGTGAAACAGACTGAGAGGGCAAAAGGAATTGTGTGCCTACTGTCTTTTAGTAGAACATGAGGATGGGGGGTTGTTACATTTGCACAAGAAAATCAGGTTAAGTCTCAAGTTTGGTTTGGGTTGGGGAGATGTGGCTTCCCTGGTTGGAATCGGGTCCTTGGTGAAGCCCAGCTTGCTGAATCAGACTGAGTGGGACATCAAGATGTCTTCCATACTGACATTTGGTACACTCTGTGGACGGAGGTATGTTTCAGTCCCAAAAGGAAATGAGGCCTGAGACTCAAATTAGGGTTAGGGCTGGGGAGACTTGGCTTCCCAGGATGTAACCAGGGTTTTGGCGAAGCCTAGATTGGTAAAACAGACTGAGTAGGCCATCCGGAGTATAACATACTGCCAGTTAGTACACCATGTGGACAGGGAAATGTTTCAGTCGAAAGAAAAAATTAGGGTGAAGACCCAAGTTAGGGTTAGCGGTCAGGAGACATGGCTTCCCAGAATGGAAACAGGGTGTTGCTGAAGCCAAACATGGTGAAACAGACTGAGAGGGCCAAAGGAATTGTGTGCCTACTGTCTTTTAGTAGAACATGAGGATGGGGGGGTTGTTACATTTGCACAAGAAAATCAGGTTAAGTCTCAAGTTAGGGTTAGAGTTGGGGAGATGTGGCTTCCCAGGTTGGAAACGGGTCCTTGGTGAAGCCTAACTTGCTGAATCAGACTGAGTGGGGCATCAAGATGTCTTCCATACTTACATTTGTTCCCCTATGTGGATGGCAGTATGTTTCAGTCCAAAAACGAAATGCGGGTTGATACTCAAATTAGGGTTAGGGTTGGGGAGACTTGGCTTCCCAGGATGTAACCAGGGTTTTGGCGAAGCCTAGATTGGTAAAACAGACTGAGTAGGCCATCCGGAGTATAACATACTGCCAGTTAGTACACCATGTGGACAGGGAAATGTTTCAGTCCAAAGAGAAAATTAGGGTTAAGACCCAAGTTAGGGTTAGCTGTCAGGAGACATGGCTTCCCAGAATGGAAACAGGGTGTTGCTGAAGCCAAGCATGGTGAAACAGACTGAGAGGGCCAAAGGAATTGTGTGCCTACTGTCTTTTAGTACAACAAGAGGATGTGGGTTGTTACATTTCAACAAGAAAATCAGGTTAAGTCTCAAGTTTGGGTTGGGTTGGGGAGATGTGGCTTCCCTGGTTGGAATCGGGTCCTTGGTGAAGCCCAGCTTGCTGAATCAGACTGAGTGGGACATCAAGATGTCTTCCATACTGACATTTGGTACACTCTGTGGACGGAGGTATGTTTCAGTCGCAAAAGGAAATGAGGCCTGAGACTCAAAGTAGGGTTAGGGTTGGGGAGACTTGGCTTCCCAGGATGTAACCAGGGTTTTGGTGAAGCCTAGATTGGTAAAACAGACTGAGTAGGCATTCAGGAGTATAACATACTGCCAGTTAGTACACCATGTGGACAGGGAAATGTTTCATTCCAAAGAGAAAATTAGGGTGAAGACCCAAGTGAGGGTTATCGGTCAGGAGACATGGCTTCCCAGAATGGAAACAGGGTGTTGCTGAAGCCAAACATGGTGAAACAGACTGAGAGGGCCAAAGGAATTGTGTGCCTACTGTCTTTTAGTAGAACATGAGGATGGGGGGTTGTTACAGTTCAACAAGAAAATCAGGTTAAGTCTCAAGTTAGGGTTAGGGTTGGGGAGATGTGGCTTCCCAGGTTGGAAACGGGTCCTTGGTGAAGCTTAACTTGCTGAATCAGACTGAGTGGGGCATCAAGATGGCTTCCATACTGACATTTGGTCCCCTATGTGGACGGCAGTATGTTTCAGTCCAAAAACGAAAATTAGGGTTAAGACACAAGTTAGGGTTATCGGTCAGGAGTCATGGCTTCCCAGAATGGAAACAGGGTGTTGCTGAAGCCAAGCATGGTGAAACAGACTGAGAGGGCCAACGGAATTGTGTGTCGACTGTCTTTTAGTACAACATGAGGATGGGGGTTTGTTACATTTCAACAAGAAAATCAGGTTAAGTCTCAAGGTTGGGTTGGATTGGGGAGATGTGGCTTCCCAGGTTGGAAATGGGTCCTTGGTGAAGCTCAACTTGCTGAATCAGACTGAGTGGGGCATCAAGATGGCTTCCATACTGACATTTGGTGCACTCTGTGGACGGCAGTATGTTTCAGTCCAAAAAGGAAATGAGGGTTGAGACTCAAATTAGGGTTAGGGTTGGGGAGACTTGTCTTCCCAGGATGTAACCAGGGTTTTGGCGAAGTCTAGAATGGTAAAACAGACGGAGTAGGCCAACCGGAGTATAACATACTGCCAGTTAGTACACAATGTGGAGAGGGAAATGTTTCATTCCAAAGAGAAAATTAGGGTTAAGACCCAAGTTAGGGTTAGCAGTCAGGAGACATGGCTTTCCAGAATGGAAACAGGGTGTTGCTGAAGCCAAGCATGGTGAAACAGACTGAGAGGGCAAAAGGAATTGTGTGCCTACTGTCTTTTAGTAGAACATGAGGATGGGGGGTTGTTACATTTGCACAAGAAAATCAGGTTAAGTCTCAAGTTAGGGTTAGGGTTGGGGAGATGTGGCTTCCCAGGTTGGAAACGGGTCCTTGTTGAAGCCTAGCTTGCTGAATCAGACTGAGTGGGACATCAAGATGTCTTCCATACTTACATTTGGTAAACTCTGTGGACGGCAGTATGTTTCAGTCCAAAAAGGTAATGAGGGTTGAGACTCAAATTAGGGTTAGGGCTGGGGAGACTTGGCTTCCCAGGATGTAACCAGGGTTTTGGCGAAGCCTAGATTGGTAAAACAGACTGAGTAGGCCATCCGGAGTATAACATACTGCCAGTTAGTACACCATGTGGACAGGGAAATGTTTCAGTCCAAAGAGAAAATTAGGGTTAAGACCCAAGTTAGGGTTAGCAGTCAGGAGACATGGCTTTCCAGAATGGAAACAGGGTGTTGCTGAAGCCAAGCATGGTGAAACAGACTGAGAGGGCAAAAGGCATTGTGTGCCTACTGTCTTTTAGTAGAACATGAGGATGGGGGGTTGTTACATTTGCACAAGAAAATCAGGTTAAGTCTCAAGTTAGGGTTAGGGTTGGGGAGATGTTGCTTCCCAGGTTGGAAACGGGTCCTTGGTGAAGCTTAACTTGCTGAATCAGACTGAGTGGGCCATCAAGATGGCTTCCATACTGACATTTGGTACACTCTGTGGACGGCAGTAAGTTTCAGTCCAAAAACGAAAATTAGGGTTAAGACCCAAGTTAGGGTTATCGGTCAGGAGTCATGGCTTCCCAGGATGGAAACAGGGTGTTGCTGAAGCCAAGCATGGTGAAACAGACTGAGAGGGCCAACGGAATTGTGTGCCGACTGTCTCTTAGTACAACATGAGGATGGGGGTTTGTTACATTTCAACAAGAAAATCAGGTTAAGTCTCAAGGTTGGGTTGGGTTGGGGAGATGTGGCTTCCCTGGTTGGAATCGGGTCCTTGGTGAAGCCCAGCTTGCTGAATCAGACTGAGTGGGACATCAAGATGTCTTCCATACTGACATTTGGTACACTCTGTGGACGGAGGTCTGTTTCAGTCCCAAAAGGAAATGAGGCCTGAGACTCAAATTAGGGTTAGGGTTGGGGAGACTTGGCTTCCCAGGATATAACTAGGGTTTTGTCGAAGCCTAGATTGGTAAAACAGACTGAGTAGGCCATCCGGAGTATAACATACTGCCAGTTAGTACACCATGTGGACAGGGTAATGTTTCATTCCAAAGAGAAAATTAGGGTTAAGACCCAAGTTAGGGTTAGCTGTCAGGAGACATGGCTTCCCAGAATGGAAACAGGGTGTTGCTGAAGCCAAGCATGGTGAAACAGACTGAGAGGGCCAAAGGAATTGTGTGCCTACTGTCTTTTAGTACAACATGAGGATGGGGGGTTGTTACAGTTCAACAAGAAAATCAGGTTAAGTCTCAAGTTAGGGTTAGGGTTGGGGAGATGTGGCTTCCCAGGTTGGAAACGGGTCCTTGGTGAAGCTTAACTTGCTGAATCAGACTGAGTGGGGCATCAAGATGGCTTCCATACTGACATTTGGTACACTCTGTGGACGGCAGTATGTTTCAGTCCAAAAACGAAAATTAGGGTTAAGACCCAAGTTAGGGTTATTGGTCAGGAGTCATGGCTTCCCATAATGGAAACAGGGTGTTGCTGAAGCCAAGCATGGTGAAACAGACTGAGAGGGCAAAAGGCATTGTGTGCCTACTGTCTTTTAGTAGAACATGAGGATGGGGGGTTGTTACATTTGCACAAGAAAATCAGGTTAAGTCTCAAGTTAGGGTTAGGGTTGGGGAGATGTTGCTTCCCAGGTTGGAAACGGGTCCTTGGTGAAGCTTAACTTGCTGAATCAGACTGAGTGGGCCATCAAGATGGCTTCCATACTGACATTTGGTACACTCTGTGGACGGCAGTAAGTTTCAGTCCAAAAACGAAAATTAGGGTTAAGACCCAAGTTAGGGTTATCGGTCAGGAGTCATGGCTTCCCAGGATGGAAACAGGGTGTTGCTGAAGCCAAGCATGGTGAAACAGACTGAGAGGGCCAACGGAATTGTGTGCCGACTGTCTCTTAGTACAACATGAGGATGGGGGTTTGTTACATTTCAACAAGAAAATCAGGTTAAGTCTCAAGGTTGGGTTGGGTTGGGGAGATGTGGCTTCCCTGGTTGGAATCGGGTCCTTGGTGAAGCCCAGCTTGCTGAATCAGACTGAGTGGGACATCAAGATGTCTTCCATACTGACATTTGGTACACTCTGTGGACGGAGGTCTGTTTCAGTCCCAAAAGGAAATGAGGCCTGAGACTCAAATTAGGGTTAGGGTTGGGGAGACTTGGCTTCCCAGGATATAACTAGGGTTTTGTCGAAGCCTAGATTGGTAAAACAGACTGAGTAGGCCATCCGGAGTATAACATACTGCCAGTTAGTACACCATGTGGACAGGGTAATGTTTCATTCCAAAGAGAAAATTAGGGTTAAGACCCAAGTTAGGGTTAGCTGTCAGGAGACATGGCTTCCCAGAATGGAAACAGGGTGTTGCTGAAGCCAAGCATGGTGAAACAGACTGAGAGGGCCAAAGGAATTGTGTGCCTACTGTCTTTTAGTACAACATGAGGATGGGGGGTTGTTACAGTTCAACAAGAAAATCAGGTTAAGTCTCAAGTTAGGGTTAGGGTTGGGGAGATGTGGCTTCCCAGGTTGGAAACGGGTCCTTGGTGAAGCTTAACTTGCTGAATCAGACTGAGTGGGGCATCAAGATGGCTTCCATACTGACATTTGGTACACTCTGTGGACGGCAGTATGTTTCAGTCCAAAAACGAAAATTAGGGTTAAGACCCAAGTTAGGGTTATTGGTCAGGAGTCATGGCTTCCCAGAATGGAAACAGGGTGTTGCTGAAGCCAAGCATGGTGAAACAGACTGAGAGGGCCAACGGAATTGTGTGTCGACTGTCTTTTAGTACAACATGAGGATGGGGGTTTGTTACATTTCAACAAGAAAATCAGGTTAAGTCTCAAGGTTGGGTTGGATTGGGGAGATGTGGCTTCCCAGGTTGGAAATGGGTCCTTGGTGAAGCTCAACTTGCTGAATCAGACTGAGTGGGGCATCAAGATGGCTTCCATACTGACATTTGGTGCACTCTGTGGACGGAAGTATGTTTCAGTCCAAAAAGGAAATGAGGGTTGAGACTCAAATTAGGGTTAGGGTTGGGGAGACTTGGCTTCCCAGGATGTAACCAGGGTTTTGGCGAAGTCTAGATTGGTAAAACAGACGGAGTAGGCCAACCGGAGTATAACATACTGCCAGTTAGTACACCATGTGGACAGGGAAATGTTTCAGTCCAAAGAGAAAATTAGGGTTAAGACCCAAGTTAGGGTTAGCTGTCAGGAGACATGGCTTTCCAGAATGGAAACAGGGTGTTGCTGAAGCCAAGCATGGTGAAACAGACTGAGAGGGCAAAAGGAATTGTGTGCCTACTGTCTTTTAGTAGAACATGAGGATGGGGGGTTGTTACATTTGCACAAGAAAATCAGGTTAAGTCTCAAGCTTGGTTTGGGTTGGGGAGATGTGGCTTCCCTGGTTGGAATCGGGTCCTTGGTGAAGCCTAACTTGCTGAATCAGACTGAGTGGGGCATCAAGATGTCTTCCATACTGACATTTGGTCCCCTATGTGGACGGCAGTATGTTTCAGTCCAAAAACGAAATGCGGGTTGATACTCAAATTAGGGTTAGGGTTGGGGAGACTTGGCTTCCCAGGATGTAACCAGGGTTTTGGCGAAGCCTAGATTGGTAAAACAGACTGAGTAGGCCATCCGGAGTATAACATACTGCCAGTTAGTACACCATGTGGACAGGGAAATGTTTCAGTCCAAAGAGAAAATTAGGGTTAAGACCCAAGTTAGGGTTAGCTGTCAGGAGACATGGCTTCCCAGAATGGAAACAGGCTGTTGCTGAAGCCAAGCATGGTGAAACAGACTGAGAGGGCCAAAGGAATTGTGTGCCTACTGTCTTTTAGTACAACAAGAGGATGTGGGTTGTTACATTTCAACAAGAAAATCAGGTTAAGTCTCAAGTTTGGGTTGGGTTGGGGAGATGTGGCTTCCCTGGTTGGAATCGGGTCCTTGGTGAAGCCCAGCTTGCTGAATCAGACTGAGTGGGACATCAAGATGTCTTCCATACTGACATTTGGTACACTCTGTGGACGGAGGTATGTTTCAGTCGCAAAAGGAAATGAGGCCTGAGACTCAAAGTAGGGTTAGGGTTGGGGAGACTTGGCTTCCCAGGATGTAACCAGGGTTTTGGTGAAGCCTAGATTGGTAAAACAGACTGAGTAGGCATTCAGGAGTATAACATACTGCCAGTTAGTACACCATGTGGACAGGGAAATGTTTCATTCCAAAGAGAAAATTAGGGTTAAGACCCAAGTGAGGGTTATCGGTCAGGAGACATGGCTTCCCAGAATGGAAACAGGGTGTTGCTGAAGCCAAACATGGTGAAACAGACTGAGAGGGCCAAAGGAATTGTGTGCCTACTGTCTTTTAGTAGAACATGAGGATGGGGGGTTGTTACAGTTCAACAAGAAAATCAGGTTAAGTCTCAAGTTAGGGTTAGGGTTGGGGAGATGTGGCTTCCCAGGTTGGAAACGGGTCCTTGGTGAAGCTTAACTTGCTGAATCAGACTGAGTGGGGCATCAAGATGGCTTCCATACTGACATTTGGTCCCCTATGTGGACGGCAGTATGTTTCAGTCCAAAAACGAAAATTAGGGTTAAGACCCAAGTTAGGGTTATCGGTCAGGAGTCATGGCTTCCCAGAATGGAAACAGGGTGTTGCTGAAGCCAAGCATGGTGAAACAGACTGAGAGGGCCAACGGAATTGTGTGTCGACTGTCTTTTAGTACAACATGAGGATGGGGGTTTGTTACATTTCAACAAGAAAATCAGGTTAAGTCTCAAGTTAGGGTTAGGGTTGGGGAGATGTGGCTTCCCAGGTTGGAAACGGGTCCTTGGTGAAGCCTAGCTTGTTGAATCAGACTGAGTGGGACATCAAGATGTCTTCCATACTTACATTTGGTACACTCTGTGGACGGCAGTATGTTTCAGTCCAAAAAGGAAATGAGGGTTGAGACTCAAATTAGGGTTACGCTGGGGAGACTTGGCTTCCCAGGATGTAACCAGGGTTTTGGCGAAGCCTAGATTGGTAAAACAGACTGAGTAGGCCATCCGGAGTATAACATACTGCCAGTTAGTACACCATGTGGACAGGGAAATGTTTCAGTCCAAAGAGAAAATTAGGGTTCAGACCCAAGTTAGGGTTAGCTGTCAGGAGACATGGCTTCCCAGAATGGAAACAGGGTGTTGCTGAAGCCAAGCATGGTGAAACAGACTGAGAGGGCCAAAGGAATTGTGTGCCTACTGTCTTTTAGTAGAACATGAGGATGGGAGGTTGTTACATTTGCACAAGAATATCAGGTTAAGTCTCAAGTTAGGGTTAGGGTTGGGGAGATGTGGCTTCCCAGGTTGGAAACGGGTCCTTGGTGAAGCTTAACTTCCTGTATCAGACTGAGTGGGCCATCAAGATGTCTTCCATACTTACATTTGGCACACTCTGTGGACCGCAGTATGTTTCAGTCCAAAAAGGAAATAGGGTTGAGACTCAAATTAGGGTTAGGGTTGGGGAGACTTGGCTTCCCAGGATGTAACCAGGGTTTTGGTGAAGCCTAGATTGGTAAAACAGACTGAGTAGGCATTCAGGAGTATAACATACTGCCAGTTAGTACACCATGTGGACAGGGAAATGTTTCAGTCCAAAGACAAAATTAGGGTTAAGACCCAAGTTAGGGTTAGCTGTCAGGAGACATGGCTTCCCGGAATGGAAACAGGGTGTTGCTGAAGCCAAGCATGGTGAAACAGACTGAGAGGCCCAACGGAATTGTGTGCCTACTGTCTTTTAGTACAACATGAGGATGGGGGTTTGTTACATTTGCACAAGAAAATCAGGTTAAGTCTCAAGTTAGGGTTGGGTTGGGGAGATGTGGCTTCCCAGGTTGGAAACGGGTCCTTGGTGAAGCTTAACTTGCTGAATCAGACTGAGTGGGGTATCAAGGTGTCTTCCATACTTACATTTGGTACACTCTGTGGACCGCAGTATGTTTCAGTCGCAAAAGGAAATGAGGCCTGAGACTCAAAGTAGGGTTAGGGTTGGGGAGACTTGGATTCCCAGGATGTAACCAGGGTTTTGGCGAAGCCTAGATTGGTAAAACAGACTGAGTAGGCCTTCCGGAGTATAACATACTGCCAGTTAGTACACCATGTGGACAGGGAAATGTTTCAGTCCGAAGAAAAAATTAGGGTTAAGAAAAATTTAGGGTTATCGGTCAGGAGACATGCCTTCCCAGAATGGAAACAGGGTGTTGCTGAAGCCAAGCATGGTGAAACAGACTGAGAGGGCCAACGGAATTGTGTGCCGACTGTCTCTTAGTACAACATGAGGATGGGGGTTTGTTACATTTCAACAAGAAAATCAGGTTAAGTCTCAAGGTTGGGTTGGGTTGGGGAGATGTGGCTTCCCTGGTTGGAATCGGGTCCTTGGTGAAGCCCAGCTTGCTGAATCAGACTGAGTGGGACATCAAGATGTCTTCCATACTGACATTTGGTACACTCTGTGGACGGAGGTCTGTTTCAGTCCCAAAAGGAAATGAGGCCTGAGACTCAAATTAGGGTTAGGGTTGGGGAGACTTGGCTTCCCAGGATATAACCAGGGTTTTGTCGAAGCCTAGATTGGTAAAACAGACTGAGTAGGCCATCCGGAGTATAACATACTGCCAGTTAGTACACCATGTGGACAGGGAAATGTTTCATTCCAAAGAGAAAATTAGGGTTAAGACCCAAGTGAGGGTTATCGGTCAGGAGACATGGCTTCCCAGAATGGAAACAGGGTGTTGCTGAAGCCAAACATGGTGAAACAGACTGAGAGGGCCAAAGGAATTGTGTGCCTACTGTCTTTTAGTAGAACATGAGGATGGGGGGTTGTTACAGTTCAACAAGAAAATCAGGTTAAGTCTCAAGTTAGGGTTAGGGTTGGGGAGATGTGGCTTCCCAGGTTGGAAACGGGTCCTTGGTGAAGCTTAACTTGCTGAATCAGACTGAGTGGGGCATCAAGATGGCTTCCATACTGACATTTGGTCCCCTATGTGGACGGCAGTATGTTTCAGTCCAAAAACGAAAATTAGGGTTAAGACCCAAGTTAGGGTTATCGGTCAGGAGTCATGGCTTCCCAGAATGGAAACAGGGTGTTGCTGAAGCCAAGCATGGTGAAACAGACTGAGAGGGCCAACGGAATTGTGTGTCGACTGTCTTTTAGTACAACATGAGGATGGGGGTTTGTTACATTTCAACAAGAAAATCAGGTTAAGTCTCAAGTTAGGGTTAGGGTTGGGGAGATGTGGCTTCCCAGGTTGGAAACGGGTCCTTGGTGAAGCCTAGCTTGTTGAATCAGACTGAGTGGGACATCAAGATGTCTTCCATACTTACATTTGGTACACTCTGTGGACGGCAGTATGTTTCAGTCCAAAAAGGAAATGAGGGTTGAGACTCAAATTAGGGTTACGCTGGGGAGACTTGGCTTCCCAGGATGTAACCAGGGTTTTGGCGAAGCCTAGATTGGTAAAACAGACTGAGTAGGCCATCCGGAGTATAACATACTGCCAGTTAGTACACCATGTGGACAGGGAAATGTTTCAGTCCAAAGAGAAAATTAGGGTTCAGACCCAAGTTAGGGTTAGCTGTCAGGAGACATGGCTTCCCAGAATGGAAACAGGGTGTTGCTGAAGCCAAGCATGGTGAAACAGACTGAGAGGGCCAAAGGAATTGTGTGCCTACTGTCTTTTAGTAGAACATGAGGATGGGAGGTTGTTACATTTGCACAAGAATATCAGGTTAAGTCTCAAGTTAGGGTTAGGGTTGGGGAGATGTGGCTTCCCAGGTTGGAAACGGGTCCTTGGTGAAGCTTAACTTCCTGTATCAGACTGAGTGGGCCATCAAGATGTCTTCCATACTTACATTTGGCACACTCTGTGGACCGCAGTATGTTTCAGTCCAAAAAGGAAATAGGGTTGAGACTCAAATTAGGGTTAGGGTTGGGGAGACTTGGCTTCCCAGGATGTAACCAGGGTTTTGGTGAAGCCTAGATTGGTAAAACAGACTGAGTAGGCATTCAGGAGTATAACATACTGCCAGTTAGTACACCATGTGGACAGGGAAATGTTTCAGTCCAAAGACAAAATTAGGGTTAAGACCCAAGTTAGGGTTAGCTGTCAGGAGACATGGCTTCCCGGAATGGAAACAGGGTGTTGCTGAAGCCAAGCATGGTGAAACAGACTGAGAGGCCCAACGGAATTGTGTGCCTACTGTCTTTTAGTACAACATGAGGATGGGGGTTTGTTACATTTGCACAAGAAAATCAGGTTAAGTCTCAAGTTAGGGTTGGGTTGGGGAGATGTGGCTTCCCAGGTTGGAAACGGGTCCTTGGTGAAGCTTAACTTGCTGAATCAGACTGAGTGGGGTATCAAGGTGTCTTCCATACTTACATTTGGTACACTCTGTGGACCGCAGTATGTTTCAGTCGCAAAAGGAAATGAGGCCTGAGACTCAAAGTAGGGTTAGGGTTGGGGAGACTTGGATTCCCAGGATGTAACCAGGGTTTTGGCGAAGCCTAGATTGGTAAAACAGACTGAGTAGGCCTTCCGGAGTATAACATACTGCCAGTTAGTACACCATGTGGACAGGGAAATGTTTCAGTCCGAAGAAAAAATTAGGGTTAAGAAAAATTTAGGGTTATCGGTCAGGAGACATGCCTTCCCAGAATGGAAACAGGGTGTTGCTGAAGCCAAGCATGGTGAAACAGACTGAGAGGGCCAACGGAATTGTGTGCCGACTGTCTCTTAGTACAACATGAGGATGGGGGTTTGTTACATTTCAACAAGAAAATCAGGTTAAGTCTCAAGGTTGGGTTGGGTTGGGGAGATGTGGCTTCCCTGGTTGGAATCGGGTCCTTGGTGAAGCCCAGCTTGCTGAATCAGACTGAGTGGGACATCAAGATGTCTTCCATACTGACATTTGGTACACTCTGTGGACGGAGGTCTGTTTCAGTCCCAAAAGGAAATGAGGCCTGAGACTCAAATTAGGGTTAGGGTTGGGGAGACTTGGCTTCCCAGGATATAACCAGGGTTTTGTCGAAGCCTAGATTGGTAAAACAGACTGAGTAGGCCATCCGGAGTATAACATACTGCCAGTTAGTACACCATGTGGACAGGGAAATGTTTCATTCCAAAGAGAAAATTAGGGTTAAGACCCAAGTGAGGGTTATCGGTCAGGAGACATGGCTTCCCAGAATGGAAACAGGGTGTTGCTGAAGCCAAACATGGTGAAACAGACTGAGAGGGCCAAAGGAATTGTGTGCCTACTGTCTTTTAGTAGAACATGAGGATGGGGGGTTGTTACAGTTCAACAAGAAAATCAGGTTAAGTCTCAAGTTAGGGTTAGGGTTGGGGAGATGTGGCTTCCCAGGTTGGAAACGGGTCCTTGGTGAAGCTTAACTTGCTGAATCAGACTGAGTGGGGCATCAAGATGGCTTCCATACTGACATTTGGTCCCCTATGTGGACGGCAGTATGTTTCAGTCCAAAAACGAAAATTAGGGTTAAGACCCAAGTTAGGGTTATCGGTCAGGAGTCATGGCTTCCCAGAATGGAAACAGGGTGTTGCTGAAGCCAAGCATGGTGAAACAGACTGAGAGGGCCAACGGAATTGTGTGTCGACTGTCTTTTAGTACAACATGAGGATGGGGGTTTGTTACATTTCAACAAGAAAATCAGGTTAAGTCTCAAGTTAGGGTTAGGGTTGGGGAGATGTGGCTTCCCAGGTTGGAAACGGGTCCTTGGTGAAGCCTAGCTTGTTGAATCAGACTGAGTGGGACATCAAGATGTCTTCCATACTTACATTTGGTACACTCTGTGGACGGCAGTATGTTTCAGTCCAAAAAGGAAATGAGGGTTGAGACTCAAATTAGGGTTACGCTGGGGAGACTTGGCTTCCCAGGATGTAACCAGGGTTTTGGCGAAGCCTAGATTGGTAAAACAGACTGAGTAGGCCATCCGGAGTATAACATACTGCCAGTTAGTACACCATGTGGACAGGGAAATGTTTCAGTCCAAAGAGAAAATTAGGGTTCAGACCCAAGTTAGGGTTAGCTGTCAGGAGACATGGCTTCCCAGAATGGAAACAGGGTGTTGCTGAAGCCAAGCATGGTGAAACAGACTGAGAGGGCCAAAGGAATTGTGTGCCTACTGTCTTTTAGTAGAACATGAGGATGGGAGGTTGTTACATTTGCACAAGAATATCAGGTTAAGTCTCAAGTTAGGGTTAGGGTTGGGGAGATGTGGCTTCCCAGGTTGGAAACGGGTCCTTGGTGAAGCTTAACTTCCTGTATCAGACTGAGTGGGCCATCAAGATGTCTTCCATACTTACATTTGGCACACTCTGTGGACCGCAGTATGTTTCAGTCCAAAAAGGAAATAGGGTTGAGACTCAAATTAGGGTTAGGGTTGGGGAGACTTGGCTTCCCAGGATGTAACCAGGGTTTTGGTGAAGCCTAGATTGGTAAAACAGACTGAGTAGGCATTCAGGAGTATAACATACTGCCAGTTAGTACACCATGTGGACAGGGAAATGTTTCAGTCCAAAGACAAAATTAGGGTTAAGACCCAAGTTAGGGTTAGCTGTCAGGAGACATGGCTTCCCGGAATGGAAACAGGGTGTTGCTGAAGCCAAGCATGGTGAAACAGACTGAGAGGCCCAACGGAATTGTGTGCCTACTGTCTTTTAGTACAACATGAGGATGGGGGTTTGTTACATTTGCACAAGAAAATCAGGTTAAGTCTCAAGTTAGGGTTGGGTTGGGGAGATGTGGCTTCCCAGGTTGGAAACGGGTCCTTGGTGAAGCTTAACTTGCTGAATCAGACTGAGTGGGGTATCAAGGTGTCTTCCATACTTACATTTGGTACACTCTGTGGACCGCAGTATGTTTCAGTCGCAAAAGGAAATGAGGCCTGAGACTCAAAGTAGGGTTAGGGTTGGGGAGACTTGGATTCCCAGGATGTAACCAGGGTTTTGGCGAAGCCTAGATTGGTAAAACAGACTGAGTAGGCCTTCCGGAGTATAACATACTGCCAGTTAGTACACCATGTGGACAGGGAAATGTTTCAGTCCGAAGAAAAAATTAGGGTTAAGAAAAATTTAGGGTTATCGGTCAGGAGACATGCCTTCCCAGAATGGAAACAGGGTGTTGCTGAAGCCAAGCATGGTGAAACAGACTGAGAGGGCCAACGGAATTGTGTGCCGACTGTCTCTTAGTACAACATGAGGATGGGGGTTTGTTACATTTCAACAAGAAAATCAGGTTAAGTCTCAAGGTTGGGTTGGGTTGGGGAGATGTGGCTTCCCTGGTTGGAATCGGGTCCTTGGTGAAGCCCAGCTTGCTGAATCAGACTGAGTGGGACATCAAGATGTCTTCCATACTGACATTTGGTACACTCTGTGGACGGAGGTCTGTTTCAGTCCCAAAAGGAAATGAGGCCTGAGACTCAAATTAGGGTTAGGGTTGGGGAGACTTGGCTTCCCAGGATATAACCAGGGTTTTGTCGAAGCCTAGATTGGTAAAACAGACTGAGTAGGCCATCCGGAGTATAACATACTGCCAGTTAGTACACCATGTGGACAGGGAAATGTTTCATTCCAAAGAGAAAATTAGGGTTAAGACCCAAGTGAGGGTTATCGGTCAGGAGACATGGCTTCCCAGAATGGAAACAGGGTGTTGCTGAAGCCAAACATGGTGAAACAGACTGAGAGGGCCAAAGGAATTGTGTGCCTACTGTCTTTTAGTAGAACATGAGGATGGGGGGTTGTTACAGTTCAACAAGAAAATCAGGTTAAGTCTCAAGTTAGGGTTAGGGTTGGGGAGATGTGGCTTCCCAGGTTGGAAACGGGTCCTTGGTGAAGCTTAACTTGCTGAATCAGACTGAGTGGGGCATCAAGATGGCTTCCATACTGACATTTGGTCCCCTATGTGGACGGCAGTATGTTTCAGTCCAAAAACGAAAATTAGGGTTAAGACCCAAGTTAGGGTTATCGGTCAGGAGTCATGGCTTCCCAGAATGGAAACAGGGTGTTGCTGAAGCCAAGCATGGTGAAACAGACTGAGAGGGCCAACGGAATTGTGTGTCGACTGTCTTTTAGTACAACATGAGGATGGGGGTTTGTTACATTTCAACAAGAAAATCAGGTTAAGTCTCAAGGTTGGGTTGGATTGGGGAGATGTGGCTTCCCAGGTTGGAAATGGGTCCTTGGTGAAGCTCATCTTGCTGAATCAGACTGAGTGGGGCATCAAGATGGCTTCCATACTGACATTTGGTGCACTCTGTGGACGGCAGTATGTTTCAGTCCAAAAAGGAAATGAGGGTTGAGACTCAAATTAGGGTTAGGGTTGGGGAGACTTGTCTTCCCAGGATGTAACCAGGGTTTTGGCGAAGTCTAGATTGGTAAAACAGACGGAGTAGGCCAACCGGAGTATAACATACTGCCAGTTAGTACACAATGTGGAGAGGGAAATGTTTCATTCCAAAGAGAAAATTAGGGTTAAGACCCAAGTTAGGGTTAGCAGTCAGGAGACATGGCTTTCCAGAATGGAAACAGGGTGTTGCTGAAGCCAAGCATGGTGAAACAGACTGAGAGGGCAAAAGGAATTGTGTGCCTACTGTCTTTTAGTAGAACATGAGGATGGGGGGTTGTTACATTTGCACAAGAATATCAGGTTAAGTCTCAAGTTAGGGTTAGGGTTGGGGAGATGTGGCTTCCCAGGTTGGAAACGGGTCCTTGGTGAAGCCTAGGTTGTTGAATCAGACTGAGTGGGACATCAAGATGTCTTCCATACTTACATTTGGTACACTCTGTGGACGGCAGTATGTTTCAGTCCAAAAAGGAAATGAGGGTTGAGACTCAAATTAGGGTTACGCTGGGGAGACTTGGCTTCCCAGGATGTAACCAGGGTTTTGGCGAAGCCTAGATTGGTAAAACAGACTGAGTAGGCCATCCGGAGTATAACATACTGCCAGTTAGTACACCATGTGGACAGGGAAATGTTTCAGTCCAAAGAGAAAATTAGGGTTCAGACCCAAGTTAGGGTTAGCTGTCAGGAGACATGGCTTCCCAGAATGGAAACAGGGTGTTGCTGAAGCCAAGCATGGTGAAACAGACTGAGAGGGCCAAAGGAATTGTGTGCCTACTGTCTTTTAGTAGAACATGAGGATGGGAGGTTGTTACATTTGCACAAGAATATCAGGTTAAGTCTCAAGTTAGGGTTAGGGTTGGGGAGATGTGGCTTCCCAGGTTGGAAACGGGTCCTTGGTGAAGCTTAACTTCCTGTATCAGACTGAGTGGGCCATCAAGATGTCTTCCATACTTACATTTGGCACACTCTGTGGACCGCAGTATGTTTCAGTCCAAAAAGGAAATAGGGTTGAGACTCAAATTAGGGTTAGGGTTGGGGAGACTTGGCTTCCCAGGATGTAACCAGGGTTTTGGTGAAGCCTAGATTGGTAAAACAGACTGAGTAGGCATTCAGGAGTATAACATACTGCCAGTTAGTACACCATGTGGACAGGGAAATGTTTCAGTCCAAAGACAAAATTAGGGTTAAGACCCAAGTTAGGGTTAGCTGTCAGGAGACATGGCTTCCCGGAATGGAAACAGGGTGTTGCTGAAGCCAAGCATGGTGAAACAGACTGAGAGGCCCAACGGAATTGTGTGCCTACTGTCTTTTAGTACAACATGAGGATGGGGGTTTGTTACATTTGCACAAGAAAATCAGGTTAAGTCTCAAGTTAGGGTTGGGTTGGGGAGATGTGGCTTCCCAGGTTGGAAACGGGTCCTTGGTGAAGCTTAACTTGCTGAATCAGACTGAGTGGGGTATCAAGGTGTCTTCCATACTTACATTTGGTACACTCTGTGGACCGCAGTATGTTTCAGTCGCAAAAGGAAATGAGGCCTGAGACTCAAAGTAGGGTTAGGGTTGGGGAGACTTGGCTTCCCAGGATGTAACCAGGGTTTTGGCGAAGCCTAGATTGGTAAAACAGACTGAGTAGGCCTTCCGGAGTATAACATACTGCCAGTTAGTACACCATGTGGACAGGGAAATGTTTCAGTCCGAAGAAAAAATTAGGGTTAAGAAAAATTTAGGGTTATCGGTCAGGAGACATGCCTTCCCAGAATGGAAACAGGGTGTTGCTGAAGCCAAGCATGGTGAAACAGACTGAGAGGGCAAACGGAATTGTGTGCCTACTGTCTTTTAGTACAACATGAGGATGGGGGGTTGTTACATTTGCACAAGAAAATCAGGTTAAGTCTCAAGTTAGGGTTAGGGTTGGGGAGATGTGGCTTCCCAGGTTGGAAATGGGTCCTTGGTGAAGCTCAACTTGCTGAATCAGACTGAGTGGGGCATCAAGATGGCTTCCATACTGACATTTGGTGCACTCTGTGGACGGCAGTATGTTTCAGTCCAAAAAGGAAATGAGGGTTGAGACTCAAATTAGGGTTAGGGTTGGGGAGACTTGGCTTCCCAGGATGTAACCAGGGTTTTGGCGAAGTCTAGATTGGTAAAACAGGCGGAAGGCCAACCGGAGTATAACATACTGCCAGTTAGTACACAATGTGGACAGGGAAATGTTTCATTCCAAAGAGAAAATTAGGGTTAAGACCCAAGTTAGGGTTAGCAGTCAGGAGACATGCCTTTCCAGAATGGAAACAGGGTGTTGCTGAAGCCAAGCATGGTGAAACAGACTGAGAGGGCAAAAGGAATTGTGTGCCTACTGTCTTTTAGTAGAACATGAGGATGGGGGGTTGTTACATTTGCACAAGAAAATCAGGTTAAGTCTCAAGTTAGGGTTAGGGTTGGGGAGATGTTGCTTCCCAGGTTGGAAACGGGTCCTTGGTGAAGCTTAACTTGCTGAATCAGACTGAGTGGGCCATCAAGATGGCTTCCATACTGACATTTGGTACACTCTGTGGACGGCAGTATGTTTCAGTCCAAAAACGAAAATTAGGGTTAAGACCCAAGTTAGGGTTATCGGTCAGGAGTCATGGCTTCCCAGAATGGAAACAGGGTGTTGCTGAAGCCAAGCATGGTGAAACAGACTGAGAGGGCCAACGGAATTGTGTGCCGACTGTCTCTTAGTACAACATGAGGATGGGGGTTTGTTACATTTCAACAAGAAAATCAGGTTAAGTCTCAAGGTTGGGTTGGGTTGGGGAGATGTGGCTTCCCTGGTTGGAATCGGGTCCTTGGTGAAGCCCAGCTTGCTGAATCAGACTGAGTGGGACATCAAGATGTCTTCCATACTGACATTTGGTACACTCTGTGGATGGAGGTCTGTTTCAGTCCCAAAAGGAAATGAGGCCTGAGACTCAAATTAGGGTTAGGGTTGGGGAGACTTGGCTTCCCAGGATATAACCAGGGTTTTGTCGAAGCCTAGATTGGTAAAACAGACTGAGTAGGCCATCCGGAGTATAACATACTGCCAGTTAGTACACCATGTGGACAGGGAAATGTTTCATTCCAAACAGAAAATTAGGGTTAAGACCCAAGTTAGGGTTAGCTGTCAGGAGACATGGCTTCCCAGAATGGAAACAGGGTGTTGCTGAAGCCAAGCATGGTGAAACAGACTGAGAGGGCCAAAGGAATTGTGTGCCTACTGTCTTTTAGTACAACATGAGGATGGGGGGTTGTTACAGTTCAACAAGAAAATCAGGTTAAGTCTCAAGTTAGGGTTAGGGTTGGGGAGATGTGGCTTCCCAGGTTGGAAACGGGTCCTTGGTGAAGCTTAACTTGCTGAATCAGACTGAGTGGGGCATCAAGATGGCTTCCATACTGACATTTGGTACACTCTGTGGACGGCAGTATGTTTCAGTCCAAAAACGAAAATTAGGGTTAAGACCCAAGTTAGCGTTATCGGTCAGGAGTCATGGCTTCCCAGAATGGAAACAGGGTGTTGCTGAAGCCAAGCATGGTGAAACAGACTGAGAGGGCCAACGGAATTGTGTGTCGACTGTCTTTTAGTACAACATGAGGATGGGGGTTTGTTACATTTCAACAAGAAAATCAGGTTAAGTCTCAAGGTTGGGTTGAATTTGGGAGATGTGGCTTACCAGGTTGGAAATGGGTCCTTGGTGAAGCTCAACTTGCTGAATCAGACTGAGTGGGGCATCAAGATGGCTTCCATACTGACATTTGGTGCACTCTGTGGACGGCAGTATGTTTCAGTCCCAAAAGGAAATGAGGCCTGAGACTCAAATTAGGGTTAGGGCTGGGGAGACTTGGCTTCCCAGGATGTAACCAGGGTTTTGGCGAAGCCTAGATTGGTAAAACAGACTGAGTAGGCCATCCGGAGTATAACATACTGCCAGTTAGTACACCATGTGGACAGGGAAATGTTTCAGTCGAAAGAAAAAATTAGGGTGAAGACCCAAGTTAGGGTTAGCGGTCAGGAGACATGGCTTCCCAGAATGGAAACAGGGTGTTGCTGAAGCCAAACATGGTGAAACAGACTGAGAGGGCCAAAGGAATTGTGTGCCTACTGTCTTTTAGTAGAACATGAGGATGGGGGGGTTGTTATATTTGCACAAGAAAATCAGGTTAAGTCTCAAGTTAGGGTTAGAGTTGGGGAGATGTGGCTTCCCAGGTTGGAAACGGGTCCTTGGTGAAGCCTAACTTGCTGAATCAGACTGAGTGGGGCATCAAGATGTCTTCCATACTGACATTTGGTCCCCTATGTGGATGGCAGTATGTTTCAGTCCAAAAACGAAATGCGGGTTGATACTCAAATTAGGGTTAGGGTTGGGGAGACTTGGCTTCCCAGGATGTAACCAGGGTTTTGGCGAAGCCTAGATTGGTAAAACAGACTGAGTAGGCCATCCGGAGTATAACATACTGCCAGTTAGTACACCATGTGGACAGGGAAATGTTTCATTCCAAAGAGAAAATTAGGGTTAAGACCCAAGTTAGGGTTAGCTGTCAGGAGACATGGCTTCCCAGAATGGAAACAGGGTGTTGCTGAAGCCAAGCATGGTGAAACAGACTGAGAGGGCCAAAGGAATTGTGTGCCTACTGTCTTTTAGTACAACAAGAGGATGTGGGTTGTTACATTTCAACAAGAAAATCAGGTTAAGTCTCAAGGTTGGGTTGGGTTGGGGAGATGTGGCTTCCCTGGTTGGAATCGGGTCCTTTTCAGACTGAGTGGGACATCAAGATGTCTTCCATACTGACATTTGGTACACTCTGTGGACGGAGGTATGTTTCAGTCGCAAAAGGAAATGAGGCCTGAGACTCAAAGTAGGGTTAGGGTTGGGGAGACTTGGCTTCCCAGGATGTAACCAGGGTTTTGGTGAAGCCTAGATTGGTAAAACAGACTGAGTAGGCATTCAGGAGTATAACATACTGCCAGTTAGTACACCATGTGGACAGGGAAATGTTTCATTCCAAAGAGAAAATTAGGGTTAAGACCCAAGTGAGGGTTATCGGTCAGGAGACATGGCTTCCCAGAATGGAAACAGGGTGTTGCTGAAGCCAAACATGGTGAAACAGACTGAGAGGGCCAAAGGAATTGTGTGCCTACTGTCTTTTTGTAGAACATGAGGATGGGGGGTTGTTACAGTTCAACAAGAAAATCAGGTTAAGTCTCAAGTTAGGGTTAGGGTTGGGGAGATGTGGCTTCCCAGGTTGGAAACGGGTCCTTGGTGAAGCTTAACTTGCTGAATCAGACTGAGTGGGGCATCAAGATGGCTTCCATACTGACATTTGGTCCCCTATTTGGACGGCAGTATGTTTCAGTCCAAAAACGAAAATTAGGGTTAAGACCCAAGTTAGGGTTATCGGTCAGGAGTCATGGCTTCCCAGAATGGAAACAGGGTGTTGCTGAAGCCAAGCATGGTGAAACAGACTGAGAGGGCCAACGGAATTGTGTGTCGACTGTCTTTTAGTACAACATGAGGATGGGGGTTTGTTACATTTCAACAAGAAAATCAGGTTAAGTCTCAAGGTTGGGTTGGATTGGGGAGATGTGGCTTCCCAGGTTGGAAATGGGTCCTTGGTGAAGCTCAACTTGCTGAATCAGACTGAGTGGGGCATCAAGATGGCTTCCATACTGACATTTGGTGCACTCTGTGGACGGCAGTATGTTTCAGTCCAAAAAGGAAATGAGGGTTGAGACTCAAATTAGGGTTAGGGTTGGGGAGACTTGTCTTCCCAGGATGTAACCAGGGTTTTGGCGAAGTCTAGATTGGTAAAACAGACGGAGTAGGCCAACCGGAGTATAACATACTGCCAGTTAGTACACAATGTGGAGAGGGAAATGTTTCATTCCAAATAGAAAATTAGGGTTAAGACCCAAGTTAGGGTTAGCATTCAGGAGACATGGCTTTCCAGAATGGAAACAGGGTGTTGCTGAAGCCAAGCATGGTGAAACAGACTGAGAGGGCAAAAGGAATTGTGTGCCTACTGTCTTTTAGTAGAACATGAGGATGGGGGGTTGTTACATTTGCACAAGAAAATCAGGTTAAGTCTCAAGTTAGGGTTAGGGTTGGGGAGATGTGGCTTCCCAGGTTGGAAACGGGTCCTTGTTGAAGCCTAGCTTGCTGAATCAGACTGAGTGGGACATCAAGATGTCTTCCATACTTACATTTGGTACACTCTGTGGACGGCAGTATGTTTCAGTCCAAAAAGGAAATGAGGGTTGAGACTCAAATTAGGGTTAGGGCTGGGGAGACTTGGCTTCCCAGGATGTAACCAGGGTTTTGGCGAAGCCTAGATTGGTAAAACAGACTGAGTAGGCCATCCGGAGTATAACATACTGCCAGTTAGTACACCATGTGGACAGGGAAATGTTTCAGTCCAAAGAGAAAATTAGGGTTAAGACCCAAGTTAGGGTTAGCTGTCAGGAGACATGGCTTCCCGGAATGGAAACAGGGTGTTGCTGAAGCCAAGCATGGTGAAACAGACTGAGAGGGCCAACGGAATTGTGTGCCTACTGTCTTTTAGTACAACATGAGGATGGGGGTTTGTTACATTTGCACAAGAAAATCAGGTTAAGTCTCAAGTTAGGGTTGGGTTGGGGAGATGTGGCTTCCCAGGTTGGAAACGGGTCCTTGGTGAAGCTTAACTTGCTGAATCAGACTGAGTGGGGTATCAAGGTGTCTTCCATACTTACATTTGGTACACTCTGTGGACCGCAGTATGTTTCAGTCGCAAAAGGAAATGAGGCCTGAGACTCAAAGTAGGGTTAGGGTTGGGGAGACTTGGCTTCCCAGGATGTAACCAGGGTTTTGGCGAAGCCTAGATTGGTAAAACAGA
Organism: Heloderma suspectum; assembly: GCF_057233095.1. NCBI lineage: Eukaryota > Metazoa > Chordata > Lepidosauria > Squamata > Helodermatidae > Heloderma > Heloderma suspectum. Next base: position 151,883,550 of record NC_139461.1, read on the forward strand.
CTGAGTAGGCCTTCCGGAGTATAACATACTGCCAGTTAGTACACCATGTGGACAGGGAAATGTTTCAGTCCAAAGAAAAAATTAGGGTTAAGAAAAATTTAGGGTTATCGGTCAGGAGACATGCCTTCCCAGAATGGAAACAGGGTGTTGCTGAAGCAAAGCATGGTGAAAGAGACTGAGAGGGCAAACGGAATTGTGTGCCTACTGTCTTTTAGTACAACATGAGGATGGGGGGTTGTTACATTTGCACAAGAAAATCAGGTTAAGTCTCAAGTTAGGGTTAGGGTTGGGGAGATGTGGCTTCCCAGGTTGGAAATGGGTCCTTGGTGAAGCTCAACTTGCTGAATCAGACTGAGTGGGGCATCAAGATGGCTTCCATACTGACATTTGGTGCACTCTGTGGACGGCAGTATGTTTCAGTCCAAAAAGGAAATGAGGGTTGAGACTCAAATTAGGGTTAGGGTTGGGGAGACTTGGCTTCCCAGGATGTAACCAGGGTTTTGGCGAAGTCTAGATTGGTAAAACAGACGGAAGGCCAACCGGAGTATAACATACTGCCAGTTAGTACACAATGTGGACAGGGAAATGTTTCATTCCAAAGAGAAAATTAGGGTTAAGACCCAAGTTAGGGTTAGCAGTCAGGAGACATGGCTTTCCAGAATGGAAACAGGGTGTTGCTGAAGCCAAGCATGGTGAAACAGACTGAGAGGGCAAAAGGAATTGTGTGCCTACTGTCTTTTAGTAGAACATGAGGATGGGGGGTTGTTACATTTGCACAAGAAAATCAGGTTAAGTCTCAAGTTAGGGTTAGGGTTGGGGAGATGTTGCTTCCCAGGTTGGAAACGGGTCCTTGGTGAAGCTTAACTTGCTGAATCAGACTGAGTGGGCCATCAAGATGGCTTCCATACTGACATTTGGTACACTCTGTGGACGGCAGTAAGTTTCAGTCCAAAAACGAAAATTAGGGTTAAGACCCAAGTTAGGGTTATCGGTCAGGAGTCATGGCTTCCCAGAATGGAAACAGGGTGTTGCTGAAGCCAAGCATGGTGAAACAGACTGAGAGGGCCAACGGAATTGTGTGCCGACTGTCTCTTAGTACAACATGAGGATGGGGGTTTGTTACATTTCAACAAGAAAATCAGGTTAAGTCTCAAGGTTGGGTTGGGTTGGGGAGATGTGGCTTCCCTGGTTGGAATCGGGTCCTTGGTGAAGCCCAGCTTGCTGAATCAGACTGAGTGGGACATCAAGATGTCTTCCATACTGACATTTGGTACACTCTGTGGACGGAGGTCTGTTTCAGTCCCAAAAGGAAATGAGGCCTGAGACTCAAATTAGGGTTAGGGTTGGGGAGACTTGGCTTCCCAGGATATAACCAGGGTTTTGTCGAAGCCTAGATTGGTAAAACAGACTGAGTAGGCCATCCGGAGTATAACATACTGCCAGTTAGTACACCATGTGGACAGGGAAATGTTTCATTCCAAAGAGAAAATTAGGGTTAAGACCCAAGTTAGGGTTAGCTGTCAGGAGACATGGCTTCCCAGAATGGAAACAGGGTGTTGCTGAAGCCAAGCATGGTGAAACAGACTGAGAGGGCCAAAGGAATTGTGTGCCTACTGTCTTTTAGTACAACATGAGGATGGGGGGTTGTTACAGTTCAACAAGAAAATCAGGTTAAGTCTCAAGTTAGGGTTAGGGTTGGGGAGATGTGGCTTCCCAGGTTGGAAACGGGTCCTTGGTGAAGCTTAACTTGCTGAATCAGACTGAGTGGGCCATCAAGATGGCTTCCATACTGACATTTGGTACACTCTGTGGACGGCAGTATGTTTCAGTCCAAAAACGAAAATTAGGGTTAAGACCCAAGTTAGGGTTATTGGTCAGGAGTCATGGCTTCCCAGAATGGAAACAGGGTGTTGCTGAAGCCAAGCATGGTGAAACAGACTGAGAGGGCCAACGGAATTGTGTGTCGACTGTCTTTTAGTACAACATGAGGATGGGGGTTTGTTACATTTCAACAAGAAAATCAGGTTAAGTCTCAAGGTTGGGTTGGATTGGGGAGATGTGGCTTCCCAGGTTGGAAATGGGTCCTTGGTGAAGCTCAACTTGCTGAATCAGACTGAGTGGGGCATCAAGATGGCTTCCAAACTGACATTTGGTGCACTCTGTGGACGGCAGTATGTTTCAGTCCAAAAAGGAAATGAGGGTTGAGACTCAAATTAGGGTTAGGGTTGGGGAGACTTGGCTTCCCAGGATGTAACCAGGGTTTTGGCGAAGTCTAGATTGGTAAAACAGACGGAGTAGGCCAACCGGAGTATAACATACTGCCAGTTAGTACACCATGTGGACAGGGAAATGTTTCAGTCCAAAGAGAAAATTAGGGTTAAGACCCAAGTTAGGGTTAGCTGTCAGGAGACATGGCTTTCCAGAATGGAAACAGGGTGTTGCTGAAGCCAAGCATGGTGAAACAGACTGAGAGGGCAAAAGGAATTGTGTGCCTACTGTCTTTTAGTAGAACATGAGGATGGGGGGTTGTTACATTTGCACAAGAAAATCAGGTTAAGTCTCAAGCTTGGTTTGGGTTGGGGAGATGTGGCTTCCCTGGTTGGAATCGGGTCCTTGGTGAAGCCTAACTTGCTGAATCAGACTGAGTGGGGCATCAAGATGTCTTCCATACTGACATTTGGTCCCCTATGTGGACGGCAGTATGTTTCAGTCCAAAAACGAAATGCGGGTTGATACTCAAATTAGGGTTAGGGTTGGGGAGACTTGGCTTCCCAGGATGTAACCAGGGTTTTGGCGAAGCCTAGATTGGTAAAACAGACTGGGTAGGCCATCCGGAGTATAACATACTGCCAGTTAGTACACCATGTAGACAGGGAAATGTTTCAGTCCAAAGAGAAAATTAGGGTTAAGACCCAAGTTAGGGTTAGCTGTCAGGAGACATGGCTTCCCAGAATGGAAACAGGGTGTTGCTGAAGCCAAGCATGGTGAAACAGACTGAGAGGGCCAAAGGAATTGTGTGCCTACTGTCTTTTAGTACAACAAGAGGATGTGGGTTGTTACATTTCAACAAGAAAATCAGGTTAAGTCTCAAGTTTGGGTTGGGTTGGGGAGATGTGGCTTCCCTGGTTGGAATCGGGTCCTTGGTGAAGCCCAGCTTGCTGAATCAGACTGAGTGGGACATCAAGATGTCTTCCATACTGACATTTGGTACACTCTGTGGACGGAGGTATGTTTCAGTCGCAAAAGGAAATGAGGCCTGAGACTCAAAGTAGGGTTAGGGTTGGGGAGACTTGGCTTCCCAGGATGTAACCAGGGTTTTGGTGAAGCCTAGATTGGTAAAACAGACTGAGTAGGCATTCAGGAGTATAACATACTGCCAGTTAGTACACCATGTGGACAGGGAAATGTTTCATTCCAAAGAGAAAATTAGGGTTAAGACCCAAGTGAGGGTTATCGGTCAGGAGACATGGCTTCCCAGAATGGAAACAGGGTGTTGCTGAAGCCAAACATGGTGAAACAGACTGAGAGGGCCAAAGGAATTGTGTGCCTACTGTCTTTTAGTAGAACATGAGGATGGGGGGTTGTTACAGTTCAACAAGAAAATCAGGTTAAGTCTCAAGTTAGGGTTAGGGTTGGGGAGATGTGGCTTCCCAGGTTGGAAACGGGTCCTTGGTGAAGCTTAACTTGCTGAATCAGACTGAGTGGGGCATCAAGATGGCTTCCATACTGACATTTGGTCCCCTATGTGGACGGCAGTATGTTTCAGTCCAAAAACGAAAATTAGGGTTAAGACCCAAGTTAGGGTTATCGGTCAGGAGTCATGGCTTCCCAGAATGGAAACAGGGTGTTGCTGAAGCCAAGCATGGTGAAACAGACTGAGAGGGCCAACGGAATTGTGTGTCGACTGTCTTTTAGTACAACATGAGGATGGGGGTTTGTTACATTTCAACAAGAAAATCAGGTTAAGTCTCAAGGTTGGGTTGGATTGGGGAGATGTGGCTTCCCAGGTTGGAAATGGGTCCTTGGTGAAGCTCATCTTGCTGAATCAGACTGAGTGGGGCATCAAGATGGCTTCCATACTGACATTTGGTGCACTCTGTGGACGGCAGTATGTTTCAGTCCAAAAAGGAAATGAGGGTTGAGACTCAAATTAGGGTTAGGGTTGGGGAGACTTGTCTTCCCAGGATGTAACCAGGGTTTTGGCGAAGTCTAGATTGGTAAAACAGACGGAGTAGGCCAACCGGAGTATAACATACTGCCAGTTAGTACACAATGTGGAGAGGGAAATGTTTCATTCCAAAGAGAAAATTAGGGTTAAGACCCAAGTTAGGGTTAGCAGTCAGGAGACATGGCTTTCCAGAATGGAAACAGGGTGTTGCTGAAGCCAAGCATGGTGAAACAGACTGAGAGGGCAAAAGGAATTGTGTGCCTACTGTCTTTTAGTAGAACATGAGGATGGGGGGTTGTTACATTTGCACAAGAAAATCAGGTTAAGTCTCAAGTTAGGGTTAGGGTTGGGGAGATGTGGCTTCCCAGGTTGGAAACGGGTCCTTGGTGAAGCCTAGCTTGTTGAATCAGACTGAGTGGGACATCAAGATGTCTTCCATACTTACATTTGGTACACTCTGTGGACGGCAGTATGTTTCAGTCCAAAAAGGAAATGAGGGTTGAGACTCAAATTAGGGTTACGCTGGGGAGACTTGGCTTCCCAGGATGTAACCAGGGTTTTGGCGAAGCCTAGATTGGTAAAACAGACTGAGTAGGCCATCCGGAGTATAACATACTGCCAGTTAGTACACCATGTGGACAGGGAAATGTTTCAGTCCAAAGAGAAAATTAGGGTTCAGACCCAAGTTAGGGTTAGCTGTCAGGAGACATGGCTTCCCAGAATGGAAACAGGGTGTTGCTGAAGCCAAGCATGGTGAAACAGACTGAGAGGGCCAAAGGAATTGTGTGCCTACTGTCTTTTAGTAGAACATGAGGATGGGAGGTTGTTACATTTGCACAAGAATATCAGGTTAAGTCTCAAGTTAGGGTTAGGGTTGGGGAGATGTGGCTTCCCAGGTTGGAAACGGGTCCTCGGTGAAGCTTAACTTCCTGTATCAGACTGAGTGGGCCATCAAGATGTCTTCCATACTTACATTTGGCACACTCTGTGGACCGCAGTATGTTTCAGTCCAAAAAGGAAATAGGGTTGAGACTCAAATTAGGGTTAGGGTTGGGGAGACTTGGCTTCCCAGGATGTAACCAGGGTTTTGGTGAAGCCTAGATTGGTAAAACAGACTGAGTAGGCATTCAGGAGTATAACATACTGCCAGTTAGTACACCATGTGGACAGGGAAATGTTTCAGTCCAAAGACAAAATTAGGGTTAAGACCCAAGTTAGGGTTAGCTGTCAGGAGACATGGCTTCCCGGAATGGAAACAGGGTGTTGCTGAAGCCAAGCATGGTGAAACAGACTGAGAGGGCCAACGGAATTGTGTGCCTACTGTCTTTTAGTACAACATGAGGATGGGGGTTTGTTACATTTGCACAAGAAAATCAGGTTAAGTCTCAAGTTAGGGTTGGGTTGGGGAGATGTGGCTTCCCAGGTTGGAAACGGGTCCTTGGTGAAGCTTAACTTGCTGAATCAGACTGAGTGGGGTATCAAGGTGTCTTCCATACTTACATTTGGTACACTCTGTGGACCGCAGTATGTTTCAGTCGCAAAAGGAAATGAGGCCTGAGACTCAAAGTAGGGTTAGGGTTGGGGAGACTTGGCTTCCCAGGATGTAACCAGGGTTTTGGCGAAGCCTAGATTGGTAAAACAGACTGAGTAGGCCTTCCGGAGTATAACATACTGCCAGTTAGTACACCATGTGGACAGGGAAATGTTTCAGTCCGAAGAAAAAATTAGGGTTAAGAAAAATTTAGGGTTATCGGTCAGGAGACATGCCTTCCCAGAATGGAAACAGGGTGTTGCTGAAGCCAAGCATGGTGAAACAGACTGAGAGGGCAAACGGAATTGTGTGCCTACTGTCTTTTAGTAGAACATGAGGATGGGGGGTTGTTACATTTGCACAAGAAAATCAGGTTAAGTCTCAAGTTAGGGTTAGGGTTGGGGAGATGTTGCTTCCCAGGTTGGAAACGGGTCCTTGGTGAAGCTTAACTTGCTGAATCAGACTGAGTGGGCCATCAAGATGGCTTCCATACTGACATTTGGTACACTCTGTGGACGGCAGTAAGTTTCAGTCCAAAAACGAAAATTAGGGTTAAGACCCAAGTTAGGGTTATCGTTCAGGAGTCATGGCTTCCCAGAATGGAAACAGGGTGTTGCTGAAGCCAAGCATGGTGAAACAGACTGAGAGGGCCAACGGAATTGTGTGCCGACTGTCTCTTAGTACAACATGAGGATGGGGGTTTGTTACATTTCAACAAGAGAATCAGGTTAAGTCTCAAGGTTGGGTTGGGTTGGGGAGATGTGGCTTCCCTGGTTGGAATCGGGTCCTTGGTGAAGCCCAGCTTGCTGAATCAGACTGAGTGGGACATCAAGATGTCTTCCATACTGACATTTGGTACACTCTGTGGACGGAGGTCTGTTTCAGTCCCAAAAGGAAATGAGGGTTGAGACTCAAATTAGGGTTACGCTGGGGAGACTTGGCTTCCCAGGATGTAACCAGGGTTTTGGCGAAGCCTAGATTGGTAAAACAGACTGAGTAGGCCATCCGGAGTATAACATACTGCCAGTTAGTACACCATGTGGACAGGGAAATGTTTCAGTCCAAAGAGAAAATTAGGGTTCAGACCCAAGTTAGGGTTAGCTGTCAGGAGACATGGCTTCCCAGAATGGAAACAGGGTGTTGCTGAAGCCAAGCATGGTGAAACAGACTGAGAGGGCCAAAGGAATTGTGTGCCTACTGTCTTTTAGTAGAACATGAGGATGGGAGGTTGTTACATTTGCACAAGAATATCAGGTTAAGTCTCAAGTTAGGGTTAGGGTTGGGGAGATGTGGCTTCCCAGGTTGGAAACGGGTCCTTGGTGAAGCTTAACTTCCTGTATCAGACTGAGTGGGCCATCAAGATGTCTTCCATACTTACATTTGGCACACTCTGTGGACCGCAGTATGTTTCAGTCCAAAAAGGAAATAGGGTTGAGACTCAAATTAGGGTTAGGGTTGGGGAGACTTGGCTTCCCAGGATGTAACCAGGGTTTTGGTGAAGCCTAGATTGGTAAAACAGACTGAGTAGGCATTCAGGAGTATAACATACTGCCAGTTAGTACACCATGTGGACAGGGAAATGTTTCAGTCCAAAGACAAAATTAGGGTTAAGACCCAAGTTAGGGTTAGCTGTCAGGAGACATGGCTTCCCGGAATGGAAACAGGGTGTTGCTGAAGCCAAGCATGGTGAAACAGACTGAGAGGCCCAACGGAATTGTGTGCCTACTGTCTTTTAGTACAACATGAGGATGGGGGTTTGTTACATTTGCACAAGAAAATCAGGTTAAGTCTCAAGTTAGGGTTGGGTTGGGGAGATGTGGCTTCCCAGGTTGGAAACGGGTCCTTGGTGAAGCTTAACTTGCTGAATCAGACTGAGTGGGGTATCAAGGTGTCTTCCATACTTACATTTGGTACACTCTGTGGACCGCAGTATGTTTCAGTCGCAAAAGGAAATGAGGCCTGAGACTCAAAGTAGGGTTAGGGTTGGGGAGACTTGGATTCCCAGGATGTAACCAGGGTTTTGGCGAAGCCTAGATTGGTAAAACAGACTGAGTAGGCCTTCCGGAGTATAACATACTGCCAGTTAGTACACCATGTGGACAGGGAAATGTTTCAGTCCGAAGAAAAAATTAGGGTTAAGAAAAATTTAGGGTTATCGGTCAGGAGACATGCCTTCCCAGAATGGAAACAGGGTGTTGCTGAAGCCAAGCATGGTGAAACAGACTGAGAGGGCCAACGGAATTGTGTGCCGACTGTCTCTTAGTACAACATGAGGATGGGGGTTTGTTACATTTCAACAAGAAAATCAGGTTAAGTCTCAAGGTTGGGTTGGGTTGGGGAGATGTGGCTTCCCTGGTTGGAATCGGGTCCTTGGTGAAGCCCAGCTTGCTGAATCAGACTGAGTGGGACATCAAGATGTCTTCCATACTGACATTTGGTACACTCTGTGGACGGAGGTCTGTTTCAGTCCCAAAAGGAAATGAGGCCTGAGACTCAAATTAGGGTTAGGGTTGGGGAGACTTGGCTTCCCAGGATATAACCAGGGTTTTGTCGAAGCCTAGATTGGTAAAACAGACTGAGTAGGCCATCCGGAGTATAACATACTGCCAGTTAGTACACCATGTGGACAGGGAAATGTTTCATTCCAAAGAGAAAATTAGGGTTAAGACCCAAGTGAGGGTTATCGGTCAGGAGACATGGCTTCCCAGAATGGAAACAGGGTGTTGCTGAAGCCAAACATGGTGAAACAGACTGAGAGGGCCAAAGGAATTGTGTGCCTACTGTCTTTTAGTAGAACATGAGGATGGGGGGTTGTTACAGTTCAACAAGAAAATCAGGTTAAGTCTCAAGTTAGGGTTAGGGTTGGGGAGATGTGGCTTCCCAGGTTGGAAACGGGTCCTTGGTGAAGCTTAACTTGCTGAATCAGACTGAGTGGGGCATCAAGATGGCTTCCATACTGACATTTGGTCCCCTATGTGGACGGCAGTATGTTTCAGTCCAAAAACGAAAATTAGGGTTAAGACCCAAGTTAGGGTTATCGGTCAGGAGTCATGGCTTCCCAGAATGGAAACAGGGTGTTGCTGAAGCCAAGCATGGTGAAACAGACTGAGAGGGCCAACGGAATTGTGTGTCGACTGTCTTTTAGTACAACATGAGGATGGGGGTTTGTTACATTTCAACAAGAAAATCAGGTTAAGTCTCAAGTTAGGGTTAGGGTTGGGGAGATGTGGCTTCCCAGGTTGGAAACGGGTCCTTGGTGAAGCCTAGCTTGTTGAATCAGACTGAGTGGGACATCAAGATGTCTTCCATACTTACATTTGGTACACTCTGTGGACGGCAGTATGTTTCAGTCCAAAAAGGAAATGAGGGTTGAGACTCAAATTAGGGTTACGCTGGGGAGACTTGGCTTCCCAGGATGTAACCAGGGTTTTGGCGAAGCCTAGATTGGTAAAACAGACTGAGTAGGCCATCCGGAGTATAACATACTGCCAGTTAGTACACCATGTGGACAGGGAAATGTTTCAGTCCAAAGAGAAAATTAGGGTTCAGACCCAAGTTAGGGTTAGCTGTCAGGAGACATGGCTTCCCAGAATGGAAACAGGGTGTTGCTGAAGCCAAGCATGGTGAAACAGACTGAGAGGGCCAAAGGAATTGTGTGCCTACTGTCTTTTAGTAGAACATGAGGATGGGAGGTTGTTACATTTGCACAAGAATATCAGGTTAAGTCTCAAGTTAGGGTTAGGGTTGGGGAGATGTGGCTTCCCAGGTTGGAAACGGGTCCTTGGTGAAGCTTAACTTCCTGTATCAGACTGAGTGGGCCATCAAGATGTCTTCCATACTTACATTTGGCACACTCTGTGGACCGCAGTATGTTTCAGTCCAAAAAGGAAATAGGGTTGAGACTCAAATTAGGGTTAGGGTTGGGGAGACTTGGCTTCCCAGGATGTAACCAGGGTTTTGGTGAAGCCTAGATTGGTAAAACAGACTGAGTAGGCATTCAGGAGTATAACATACTGCCAGTTAGTACACCATGTGGACAGGGAAATGTTTCAGTCCAAAGACAAAATTAGGGTTAAGACCCAAGTTAGGGTTAGCTGTCAGGAGACATGGCTTCCCGGAATGGAAACAGGGTGTTGCTGAAGCCAAGCATGGTGAAACAGACTGAGAGGCCCAACGGAATTGTGTGCCTACTGTCTTTTAGTACAACATGAGGATGGGGGTTTGTTACATTTGCACAAGAAAATCAGGTTAAGTCTCAAGTTAGGGTTGGGTTGGGGAGATGTGGCTTCCCAGGTTGGAAACGGGTCCTTGGTGAAGCTTAACTTGCTGAATCAGACTGAGTGGGGTATCAAGGTGTCTTCCATACTTACATTTGGTACACTCTGTGGACCGCAGTATGTTTCAGTCGCAAAAGGAAATGAGGCCTGAGACTCAAAGTAGGGTTAGGGTTGGGGAGACTTGGATTCCCAGGATGTAACCAGGGTTTTGGCGAAGCCTAGATTGGTAAAACAGACTGAGTAGGCCTTCCGGAGTATAACATACTGCCAGTTAGTACACCATGTGGACAGGGAAATGTTTCAGTCCGAAGAAAAAATTAGGGTTAAGAAAAATTTAGGGTTATCGGTCAGGAGACATGCCTTCCCAGAATGGAAACAGGGTGTTGCTGAAGCCAAGCATGGTGAAACAGACTGAGAGGGCCAACGGAATTGTGTGCCGACTGTCTCTTAGTACAACATGAGGATGGGGGTTTGTTACATTTCAACAAGAAAATCAGGTTAAGTCTCAAGGTTGGGTTGGGTTGGGGAGATGTGGCTTCCCTGGTTGGAATCGGGTCCTTGGTGAAGCCCAGCTTGCTGAATCAGACTGAGTGGGACATCAAGATGTCTTCCATACTGACATTTGGTACACTCTGTGGACGGAGGTCTGTTTCAGTCCCAAAAGGAAATGAGGCCTGAGACTCAAATTAGGGTTAGGGTTGGGGAGACTTGGCTTCCCAGGATATAACCAGGGTTTTGTCGAAGCCTAGATTGGTAAAACAGACTGAGTAGGCCATCCGGAGTATAACATACTGCCAGTTAGTACACCATGTGGACAGGGAAATGTTTCATTCCAAAGAGAAAATTAGGGTTAAGACCCAAGTGAGGGTTATCGGTCAGGAGACATGGCTTCCCAGAATGGAAACAGGGTGTTGCTGAAGCCAAACATGGTGAAACAGACTGAGAGGGCCAAAGGAATTGTGTGCCTACTGTCTTTTAGTAGAACATGAGGATGGGGGGTTGTTACAGTTCAACAAGAAAATCAGGTTAAGTCTCAAGTTAGGGTTAGGGTTGGGGAGATGTGGCTTCCCAGGTTGGAAACGGGTCCTTGGTGAAGCTTAACTTGCTGAATCAGACTGAGTGGGGCATCAAGATGGCTTCCATACTGACATTTGGTCCCCTATGTGGACGGCAGTATGTTTCAGTCCAAAAACGAAAATTAGGGTTAAGACCCAAGTTAGGGTTATCGGTCAGGAGTCATGGCTTCCCAGAATGGAAACAGGGTGTTGCTGAAGCCAAGCATGGTGAAACAGACTGAGAGGGCCAACGGAATTGTGTGTCGACTGTCTTTTAGTACAACATGAGGATGGGGGTTTGTTACATTTCAACAAGAAAATCAGGTTAAGTCTCAAGGTTGGGTTGGATTGGGGAGATGTGGCTTCCCAGGTTGGAAATGGGTCCTTGGTGAAGCTCATCTTGCTGAATCAGACTGAGTGGGGCATCAAGATGGCTTCCATACTGACATTTGGTGCACTCTGTGGACGGCAGTATGTTTCAGTCCAAAAAGGAAATGAGGGTTGAGACTCAAATTAGGGTTAGGGTTGGGGAGACTTGTCTTCCCAGGATGTAACCAGGGTTTTGGCGAAGTCTAGATTGGTAAAACAGACGGAGTAGGCCAACCGGAGTATAACATACTGCCAGTTAGTACACAATGTGGAGAGGGAAATGTTTCATTCCAAAGAGAAAATTAGGGTTAAGACCCAAGTTAGGGTTAGCAGTCAGGAGACATGGCTTTCCAGAATGGAAACAGGGTGTTGCTGAAGCCAAGCATGGTGAAACAGACTGAGAGGGCAAAAGGAATTGTGTGCCTACTGTCTTTTAGTAGAACATGAGGATGGGGGGTTGTTACATTTGCACAAGAATATCAGGTTAAGTCTCAAGTTAGGGTTAGGGTTGGGGAGATGTGGCTTCCCAGGTTGGAAACGGGTCCTTGGTGAAGCCTAGCTTGTTGAATCAGACTGAGTGGGACATCAAGATGTCTTCCATACTTACATTTGGTACACTCTGTGGACGGCAGTATGTTTCAGTCCAAAAAGGAAATGAGGGTTGAGACTCAAATTAGGGTTACGCTGGGGAGACTTGGCTTCCCAGGATGTAACCAGGGTTTTGGCGAAGCCTAGATTGGTAAAACAGACTGAGTAGGCCATCCGGAGTATAACATACTGCCAGTTAGTACACCATGTGGACAGGGAAATGTTTCAGTCCAAAGAGAAAATTAGGGTTCAGACCCAAGTTAGGGTTAGCTGTCAGGAGACATGGCTTCCCAGAATGGAAACAGGGTGTTGCTGAAGCCAAGCATGGTGAAACAGACTGAGAGGGCCAAAGGAATTGTGTGCCTACTGTCTTTTAGTAGAACATGAGGATGGGAGGTTGTTACATTTGCACAAGAATATCAGGTTAAGTCTCAAGTTAGGGTTAGGGTTGGGGAGATGTGGCTTCCCAGGTTGGAAACGGGTCCTCGGTGAAGCTTAACTTCCTGTATCAGACTGAGTGGGCCATCAAGATGTCTTCCATACTTACATTTGGCACACTCTGTGGACCGCAGTATGTTTCAGTCCAAAAAGGAAATAGGGTTGAGACTCAAATTAGGGTTAGGGTTGGGGAGACTTGGCTTCCCAGGATGTAACCAGGGTTTTGGTGAAGCCTAGATTGGTAAAACAGACTGAGTAGGCATTCAGGAGTATAACATACTGCCAGTTAGTACACCATGTGGACAGGGAAATGTTTCAGTCCAAAGACAAAATTAGGGTTAAGACCCAAGTTAGGGTTAGCTGTCAGGAGACATGGCTTCCCGGAATGGAAACAGGGTGTTGCTGAAGCCAAGCATGGTGAAACAGACTGAGAGGCCCAACGGAATTGTGTGCCTACTGTCTTTTAGTACAACATGAGGATGGGGGTTTGTTACATTTGCACAAGAAAATCAGGTTAAGTCTCAAGTTAGGGTTGGGTTGGGGAGATGTGGCTTCCCAGGTTGGAAACGGGTCCTTGGTGAAGCTTAACTTGCTGAATCAGACTGAGTGGGGTATCAAGGTGTCTTCCATACTTACATTTGGTACACTCTGTGGACCGCAGTATGTTTCAGTCGCAAAAGGAAATGAGGCCTGAGACTCAAAGTAGGGTTAGGGTTGGGGAGACTTGGCTTCCCAGGATGTAACCAGGGTTTTGGCGAAGCCTAGATTGGTAAAACAGACTGAGTAGGCCTTCCGGAGTATAACATACTGCCAGTTAGTACACCATGTGGACAGGGAAATGTTTCAGTCCGAAGAAAAAATTAGGGTTAAGAAAAATTTAGGGTTATCGGTCAGGAGACATGCCTTCCCAGAATGGAAACAGGGTGTTGCTGAAGCCAAGCATGGTGAAACAGACTGAGAGGGCAAACGGAATTGTGTGCCTACTGTCTTTTAGTACAACATGAGGATGGGGGGTTGTTACATTTGCACAAGAAAATCAGGTTAAGTCTCAAGTTAGGGTTAGGGTTGGGGAGATGTGGCTTCCCAGGTTGGAAATGGGTCCTTGGTGAAGCTCAACTTGCTGAATCAGACTGAGTGGGGCATCAAGATGGCTTCCATACTGACATTTGGTGCACTCTGTGGACGGCAGTATGTTTCAGTCCAAAAAGGAAATGAGGGTTGAGACTCAAATTAGGGTTAGGGTTGGGGAGACTTGGCTTCCCAGGATGTAACCAGGGTTTTGGCGAAGTCTAGATTGGTAAAACAGGCGGAAGGCCAACCGGAGTATAACATACTGCCAGTTAGTACACAATGTGGACAGGGAAATGTTTCATTCCAAAGAGAAAATTAGGGTTAAGACCCAAGTTAGGGTTAGCAGTCAGGAGACATGCCTTTCCAGAATGGAAACAGGGTGTTGCTGAAGCCAAGCATGGTGAAACAGACTGAGAGGGCAAAAGGAATTGTGTGCCTACTGTCTTTTAGTAGAACATGAGGATGGGGGGTTGTTACATTTGCACAAGAAAATCAGGTTAAGTCTCAAGTTAGGGTTAGGGTTGGGGAGATGTTGCTTCCCAGGTTGGAAACGGGTCCTTGGTGAAGCTTAACTTGCTGAATCAGACTGAGTGGGCCATCAAGATGGCTTCCATACTGACATTTGGTACACTCTGTGGACGGCAGTATGTTTCAGTCCAAAAACGAAAATTAGGGTTAAGACCCAAGTTAGGGTTATCGGTCAGGAGTCATGGCTTCCCAGAATGGAAACAGGGTGTTGCTGAAGCCAAGCATGGTGAAACAGACTGAGAGGGCCAACGGAATTGTGTGCCGACTGTCTCTTAGTACAACATGAGGATGGGGGTTTGTTACATTTCAACAAGAAAATCAGGTTAAGTCTCAAGGTTGGGTTGGGTTGGGGAGATGTGGCTTCCCTGGTTGGAATCGGGTCCTTGGTGAAGCCCAGCTTGCTGAATCAGACTGAGTGGGACATCAAGATGTCTTCCATACTGACATTTGGTACACTCTGTGGATGGAGGTCTGTTTCAGTCCCAAAAGGAAATGAGGCCTGAGACTCAAATTAGGGTTAGGGTTGGGGAGACTTGGCTTCCCAGGATATAACCAGGGTTTTGTCGAAGCCTAGATTGGTAAAACAGACTGAGTAGGCCATCCGGAGTATAACATACTGCCAGTTAGTACACCATGTGGACAGGGAAATGTTTCATTCCAAAGAGAAAATTAGGGTTAAGACCCAAGTTAGGGTTAGCTGTCAGGAGACATGGCTTCCCAGAATGGAAACAGGGTGTTGCTGAAGCCAAGCATGGTGAAACAGACTGAGAGGGCCAAAGGAATTGTGTGCCTACTGTCTTTTAGTACAACATGAGGATGGGGGGTTGTTACAGTTCAACAAGAAAATCAGGTTAAGTCTCAAGTTAGGGTTAGGGTTGGGGAGATGTGGCTTCCCAGGTTGGAAACGGGTCCTTGGTGAAGCTTAACTTGCTGAATCAGACTGAGTGGGGCATCAAGATGGCTTCCATACTGACATTTGGTACACTCTGTGGACGGCAGTATGTTTCAGTCCAAAAACGAAAATTAGGGTTAAGACCCAAGTTAGCGTTATCGGTCAGGAGTCATGGCTTCCCAGAATGGAAACAGGGTGTTGCTGAAGCCAAGCATGGTGAAACAGACTGAGAGGGCCAACGGAATTGTGTGTCGACTGTCTTTTAGTACAACATGAGGATGGGGGTTTGTTACATTTCAACAAGAAAATCAGGTTAAGTCTCAAGGTTGGGTTGAATTTGGGAGATGTGGCTTACCAGGTTGGAAATGGGTCCTTGGTGAAGCTCAACTTGCTGAATCAGACTGAGTGGGGCATCAAGATGGCTTCCATACTGACATTTGGTGCACTCTGTGGACGGCAGTATGTTTCAGTCCCAAAAGGAAATGAGGCCTGAGACTCAAATTAGGGTTAGGGCTGGGGAGACTTGGCTTCCCAGGATGTAACCAGGGTTTTGGCGAAGCCTAGATTGGTAAAACAGACTGAGTAGGCCATCCGGAGTATAACATACTGCCAGTTAGTACACCATGTGGACAGGGAAATGTTTCAGTCGAAAGAAAAAATTAGGGTGAAGACCCAAGTTAGGGTTAGCGGTCAGGAGACATGGCTTCCCAGAATGGAAACAGGGTGTTGCTGAAGCCAAACATGGTGAAACAGACTGAGAGGGCCAAAGGAATTGTGTGCCTACTGTCTTTTAGTAGAACATGAGGATGGGGGGGTTGTTATATTTGCACAAGAAAATCAGGTTAAGTCTAAAGTTAGGGTTAGAGTTGGGGAGATGTGGCTTCCCAGGTTGGAAACGGGTCCTTGGTGAAGCCTAACTTGCTGAATCAGACTGAGTGGGGCATCAAGATGTCTTCCATACTGACATTTGGTCCCCTATGTGGATGGCAGTATGTTTCAGTCCAAAAACGAAATGCGGGTTGATACTCAAATTAGGGTTAGGGTTGGGGAGACTTGGCTTCCCAGGATGTAACCAGGGTTTTGGCGAAGCCTAGATTGGTAAAACAGACTGAGTAGGCCATCCGGAGTATAACATACTGCCAGTTAGTACACCATGTGGACAGGGAAATGTTTCATTCCAAAGAGAAAATTAGGGTTAAGACCCAAGTTAGGGTTAGCTGTCAGGAGACATGGCTTCCCAGAATGGAAACAGGGTGTTGCTGAAGCCAAGCATGGTGAAACAGACTGAGAGGGCCAAAGGAATTGTGTGCCTACTGTCTTTTAGTACAACA
Source organism: Heloderma suspectum (assembly GCF_057233095.1). Taxonomy (NCBI): domain Eukaryota; kingdom Metazoa; phylum Chordata; class Lepidosauria; order Squamata; family Helodermatidae; genus Heloderma; species Heloderma suspectum. The sequence continues at coordinate 151,899,798 of NC_139461.1, forward strand.
AGAGGATGTGGGTTGTTACATTTCAACAAGAAAATCAGGTTAAGTCTCAAGGTTGGGTTGGGTTGGGGAGATGTGGCTTCCCTGGTTGGAATCGGGTCCTTTTCAGACTGAGTGGGACATCAAGATGTCTTCCATACTGACATTTGGTACACTCTGTGGACGGAGGTATGTTTCAGTCGCAAAAGGAAATGAGGCCTGAGACTCAAAGTAGGGTTAGGGTTGGGGAGACTTGGCTTCCCAGGATGTAACCAGGGTTTTGGTGAAGCCTAGATTGGTAAAACAGACTGAGTAGGCATTCAGGAGTATAACATACTGCCAGTTAGTACACCATGTGGACAGGGAAATGTTTCATTCCAAAGAGAAAATTAGGGTTAAGACCCAAGTGAGGGTTATCGGTCAGGAGACATGGCTTCCCAGAATGGAAACAGGGTGTTGCTGAAGCCAAACATGGTGAAACAGACTGAGAGGGCCAAAGGAATTGTGTGCCTATTGTCTTTTTGTAGAACATGAGGATGGGGGGTTGTTACAGTTCAACAAGAAAATCAGGTTAAGTCTCAAGTTAGGGTTAGGGTTGGGGAGATGTGGCTTCCCAGGTTGGAAACGGGTCCTTGGTGAAGCTTAACTTGCTGAATCAGACTGAGTGGGGCATCAAGATGGCTTCCATACTGACATTTGGTCCCCTATTTGGACGGCAGTATGTTTCAGTCCAAAAACGAAAATTAGGGTTAAGACCCAAGTTAGGGTTATCGGTCAGGAGTCATGGCTTCCCAGAATGGAAACAGGGTGTTGCTGAAGCCAAGCATGGTGAAACAGACTGAGAGGGCCAACGGAATTGTGTGTCGACTGTCTTTTAGTACAACATGAGGATGGGGGTTTGTTACATTTCAACAAGAAAATCAGGTTAAGTCTCAAGGTTGGGTTGGATTGGGGAGATGTGGCTTCCCAGGTTGGAAATGGGTCCTTGGTGAAGCTCAACTTGCTGAATCAGACTGAGTGGGGCATCAAGATGGCTTCCATACTGACATTTGGTGCACTCTGTGGACGGCAGTATGTTTCAGTCCAAAAAGGAAATGAGGGTTGAGACTCAAATTAGGGTTAGGGTTGGGGAGACTTGTCTTCCCAGGATGTAACCAGGGTTTTGGCGAAGTCTAGATTGGTAAAACAGACGGAGTAGGCCAACCGGAGTATAACATACTGCCAGTTAGTACACAATGTGGAGAGGGAAATGTTTCATTCCAAATAGAAAATTAGGGTTAAGACCCAAGTTAGGGTTAGCATTCAGGAGACATGGCTTTCCAGAATGGAAACAGGGTGTTGCTGAAGCCAAGCATGGTGAAACAGACTGAGAGGGCAAAAGGAATTGTGTGCCTACTGTCTTTTAGTAGAACATGAGGATGGGGGGTTGTTACATTTGCACAAGAAAATCAGGTTAAGTCTCAAGTTAGGGTTAGGGTTGGGGAGATGTGGCTTCCCAGGTTGGAAACGGGTCCTTGTTGAAGCCTAGCTTGCTGAATCAGACTGAGTGGGACATCAAGATGTCTTCCATACTTACATTTGGTACACTCTGTGGACGGCAGTATGTTTCAGTCCAAAAAGGAAATGAGGGTTGAGACTCAAATTAGGGTTAGGGCTGGGGAGACTTGGCTTCCCAGGATGTAACCAGGGTTTTGGCGAAGCCTAGATTGGTAAAACAGACTGAGTAGGCCATCCGGAGTATAACATACTGCCAGTTAGTACACCATGTGGACAGGGAAATGTTTCAGTCCAAAGAGAAAATTAGGGTTAAGACCCAAGTTAGGGTTAGCTGTCAGGAGACATGGCTTCCCGGAATGGAAACAGGGTGTTGCTGAAGCCAAGCATGGTGAAACAGACTGAGAGGGCCAACGGAATTGTGTGCCTACTGTCTTTTAGTACAACATGAGGATGGGGGTTTGTTACATTTGCACAAGAAAATCAGGTTAAGTCTCAAGTTAGGGTTGGGTTGGGGAGATGTGGCTTCCCAGGTTGGAAACGGGTCCTTGGTGAAGCTTAACTTGCTGAATCAGACTGAGTGGGGTATCAAGGTGTCTTCCATACTTACATTTGGTACACTCTGTGGACCGCAGTATGTTTCAGTCGCAAAAGGAAATGAGGCCTGAGACTCAAAGTAGGGTTAGGGTTGGGGAGACTTGGCTTCCCAGGATGTAACCAGGGTTTTGGCGAAGCCTAGATTGGTAAAACAGACTGAGTAGGCCTTCCGGAGTATAACATACTGCCAGTTAGTACACCATGTGGACAGGGAAATGTTTCAGTCCAAAGAAAAAATTAGGGTTAAGAAAAATTTAGGGTTATCGGTCAGGAGACATGCCTTCCCAGAATGGAAACAGGGTGTTGCTGAAGCAAAGCATGGTGAAAGAGACTGAGAGGGCAAACGGAATTGTGTGCCTACTGTCTTTTAGTACAACATGAGGATGGGGGGTTGTTACATTTGCACAAGAAAATCAGGTTAAGTCTCAAGTTAGGGTTAGGGTTGGGGAGATGTGGCTTCCCAGGTTGGAAATGGGTCCTTGGTGAAGCTCAACTTGCTGAATCAGACTGAGTGGGGCATCAAGATGGCTTCCATACTGACATTTGGTGCACTCTGTGGACGGCAGTATGTTTCAGTCCAAAAAGGAAATGAGGGTTGAGACTCAAATTAGGGTTAGGGTTGGGGAGACTTGGCTTCCCAGGATGTAACCAGGGTTTTGGCGAAGTCTAGATTGGTAAAACAGACGGAAGGCCAACCGGAGTATAACATACTGCCAGTTAGTACACAATGTGGACAGGGAAATGTTTCATTCCAAAGAGAAAATTAGGGTTAAGACCCAAGTTAGGGTTAGCAGTCAGGAGACATGGCTTTCCAGAATGGAAACAGGGTGTTGCTGAAGCCAAGCATGGTGAAACAGACTGAGAGGGCAAAAGGAATTGTGTGCCTACTGTCTTTTAGTAGAACATGAGGATGGGGGGTTGTTACATTTGCACAAGAAAATCAGGTTAAGTCTCAAGTTAGGGTTAGGGTTGGGGAGATGTTGCTTCCCAGGTTGGAAACGGGTCCTTGGTGAAGCTTAACTTGCTGAATCAGACTGAGTGGGCCATCAAGATGGCTTCCATACTGACATTTGGTACACTCTGTGGACGGCAGTAAGTTTCAGTCCAAAAACGAAAATTAGGGTTAAGACCCAAGTTAGGGTTATCGGTCAGGAGTCATGGCTTCCCAGAATGGAAACAGGGTGTTGCTGAAGCCAAGCATGGTGAAACAGACTGAGAGGGCCAACGGAATTGTGTGCCGACTGTCTCTTAGTACAACATGAGGATGGGGGTTTGTTACATTTCAACAAGAAAATCAGGTTAAGTCTCAAGGTTGGGTTGGGTTGGGGAGATGTGGCTTCCCTGGTTGGAATCGGGTCCTTGGTGAAGCCCAGCTTGCTGAATCAGACTGAGTGGGACATCAAGATGTCTTCCATACTGACATTTGGTACACTCTGTGGACGGAGGTCTGTTTCAGTCCCAAAAGGAAATGAGGCCTGAGACTCAAATTAGGGTTAGGGTTGGGGAGACTTGGCTTCCCAGGATATAACCAGGGTTTTGTCGAAGCCTAGATTGGTAAAACAGACTGAGTAGGCCATCCGGAGTATAACATACTGCCAGTTAGTACACCATGTGGACAGGGAAATGTTTCATTCCAAAGAGAAAATTAGGGTTAAGACCCAAGTTAGGGTTAGCTGTCAGGAGACATGGCTTCCCAGAATGGAAACAGGGTGTTGCTGAAGCCAAGCATGGTGAAACAGACTGAGAGGGCCAAAGGAATTGTGTGCCTACTGTCTTTTAGTACAACATGAGGATGGGGGGTTGTTACAGTTCAACAAGAAAATCAGGTTAAGTCTCAAGTTAGGGTTAGGGTTGGGGAGATGTGGCTTCCCAGGTTGGAAACGGGTCCTTGGTGAAGCTTAACTTGCTGAATCAGACTGAGTGGGCCATCAAGATGGCTTCCATACTGACATTTGGTACACTCTGTGGACGGCAGTATGTTTCAGTCCAAAAACGAAAATTAGGGTTAAGACCCAAGTTAGGGTTATTGGTCAGGAGTCATGGCTTCCCAGAATGGAAACAGGGTGTTGCTGAAGCCAAGCATGGTGAAACAGACTGAGAGGGCCAACGGAATTGTGTGTCGACTGTCTTTTAGTACAACATGAGGATGGGGGTTTGTTACATTTCAACAAGAAAATCAGGTTAAGTCTCAAGGTTGGGTTGGATTGGGGAGATGTGGCTTCCCAGGTTGGAAATGGGTCCTTGGTGAAGCTCAACTTGCTGAATCAGACTGAGTGGGGCATCAAGATGGCTTCCAAACTGACATTTGGTGCACTCTGTGGACGGCAGTATGTTTCAGTCCAAAAAGGAAATGAGGGTTGAGACTCAAATTAGGGTTAGGGTTGGGGAGACTTGGCTTCCCAGGATGTAACCAGGGTTTTGGCGAAGTCTAGATTGGTAAAACAGACGGAGTAGGCCAACCGGAGTATAACATACTGCCAGTTAGTACACCATGTGGACAGGGAAATGTTTCAGTCCAAAGAGAAAATTAGGGTTAAGACCCAAGTTAGGGTTAGCTGTCAGGAGACATGGCTTTCCAGAATGGAAACAGGGTGTTGCTGAAGCCAAGCATGGTGAAACAGACTGAGAGGGCAAAAGGAATTGTGTGCCTACTGTCTTTTAGTAGAACATGAGGATGGGGGGTTGTTACATTTGCACAAGAAAATCAGGTTAAGTCTCAAGCTTGGTTTGGGTTGGGGAGATGTGGCTTCCCTGGTTGGAATCGGGTCCTTGGTGAAGCCTAACTTGCTGAATCAGACTGAGTGGGGCATCAAGATGTCTTCCATACTGACATTTGGTCCCCTATGTGGACGGCAGTATGTTTCAGTCCAAAAACGAAATGCGGGTTGATACTCAAATTAGGGTTAGGGTTGGGGAGACTTGGCTTCCCAGGATGTAACCAGGGTTTTGGCGAAGCCTAGATTGGTAAAACAGACTGGGTAGGCCATCCGGAGTATAACATACTGCCAGTTAGTACACCATGTAGACAGGGAAATGTTTCAGTCCAAAGAGAAAATTAGGGTTAAGACCCAAGTTAGGGTTAGCTGTCAGGAGACATGGCTTCCCAGAATGGAAACAGGGTGTTGCTGAAGCCAAGCATGGTGAAACAGACTGAGAGGGCCAAAGGAATTGTGTGCCTACTGTCTTTTAGTACAACAAGAGGATGTGGGTTGTTACATTTCAACAAGAAAATCAGGTTAAGTCTCAAGTTTGGGTTGGGTTGGGGAGATGTGGCTTCCCTGGTTGGAATCGGGTCCTTGGTGAAGCCCAGCTTGCTGAATCAGACTGAGTGGGACATCAAGATGTCTTCCATACTGACATTTGGTACACTCTGTGGACGGAGGTATGTTTCAGTCGCAAAAGGAAATGAGGCCTGAGACTCAAAGTAGGGTTAGGGTTGGGGAGACTTGGCTTCCCAGGATGTAACCAGGGTTTTGGTGAAGCCTAGATTGGTAAAACAGACTGAGTAGGCATTCAGGAGTATAACATACTGCCAGTTAGTACACCATGTGGACAGGGAAATGTTTCATTCCAAAGAGAAAATTAGGGTTAAGACCCAAGTGAGGGTTATCGGTCAGGAGACATGGCTTCCCAGAATGGAAACAGGGTGTTGCTGAAGCCAAACATGGTGAAACAGACTGAGAGGGCCAAAGGAATTGTGTGCCTACTGTCTTTTAGTAGAACATGAGGATGGGGGGTTGTTACAGTTCAACAAGAAAATCAGGTTAAGTCTCAAGTTAGGGTTAGGGTTGGGGAGATGTGGCTTCCCAGGTTGGAAACGGGTCCTTGGTGAAGCTTAACTTGCTGAATCAGACTGAGTGGGGCATCAAGATGGCTTCCATACTGACATTTGGTCCCCTATGTGGACGGCAGTATGTTTCAGTCCAAAAACGAAAATTAGGGTTAAGACCCAAGTTAGGGTTATCGGTCAGGAGTCATGGCTTCCCAGAATGGAAACAGGGTGTTGCTGAAGCCAAGCATGGTGAAACAGACTGAGAGGGCCAACGGAATTGTGTGTCGACTGTCTTTTAGTACAACATGAGGATGGGGGTTTGTTACATTTCAACAAGAAAATCAGGTTAAGTCTCAAGGTTGGGTTGGATTGGGGAGATGTGGCTTCCCAGGTTGGAAATGGGTCCTTGGTGAAGCTCATCTTGCTGAATCAGACTGAGTGGGGCATCAAGATGGCTTCCATACTGACATTTGGTGCACTCTGTGGACGGCAGTATGTTTCAGTCCAAAAAGGAAATGAGGGTTGAGACTCAAATTAGGGTTAGGGTTGGGGAGACTTGTCTTCCCAGGATGTAACCAGGGTTTTGGCGAAGTCTAGATTGGTAAAACAGACGGAGTAGGCCAACCGGAGTATAACATACTGCCAGTTAGTACACAATGTGGAGAGGGAAATGTTTCATTCCAAAGAGAAAATTAGGGTTAAGACCCAAGTTAGGGTTAGCAGTCAGGAGACATGGCTTTCCAGAATGGAAACAGGGTGTTGCTGAAGCCAAGCATGGTGAAACAGACTGAGAGGGCAAAAGGAATTGTGTGCCTACTGTCTTTTAGTAGAACATGAGGATGGGGGGTTGTTACATTTGCACAAGAAAATCAGGTTAAGTCTCAAGTTAGGGTTAGGGTTGGGGAGATGTGGCTTCCCAGGTTGGAAACGGGTCCTTGGTGAAGCCTAGCTTGTTGAATCAGACTGAGTGGGACATCAAGATGTCTTCCATACTTACATTTGGTACACTCTGTGGACGGCAGTATGTTTCAGTCCAAAAAGGAAATGAGGGTTGAGACTCAAATTAGGGTTACGCTGGGGAGACTTGGCTTCCCAGGATGTAACCAGGGTTTTGGCGAAGCCTAGATTGGTAAAACAGACTGAGTAGGCCATCCGGAGTATAACATACTGCCAGTTAGTACACCATGTGGACAGGGAAATGTTTCAGTCCAAAGAGAAAATTAGGGTTCAGACCCAAGTTAGGGTTAGCTGTCAGGAGACATGGCTTCCCAGAATGGAAACAGGGTGTTGCTGAAGCCAAGCATGGTGAAACAGACTGAGAGGGCCAAAGGAATTGTGTGCCTACTGTCTTTTAGTAGAACATGAGGATGGGAGGTTGTTACATTTGCACAAGAATATCAGGTTAAGTCTCAAGTTAGGGTTAGGGTTGGGGAGATGTGGCTTCCCAGGTTGGAAACGGGTCCTCGGTGAAGCTTAACTTCCTGTATCAGACTGAGTGGGCCATCAAGATGTCTTCCATACTTACATTTGGCACACTCTGTGGACCGCAGTATGTTTCAGTCCCAAAAGGAAATAGGGTTGAGACTCAAATTAGGGTTAGGGTTGGGGAGACTTGGCTTCCCAGGATGTAACCAGGGTTTTGGTGAAGCCTAGATTGGTAAAACAGACTGAGTAGGCATTCAGGAGTATAACATACTGCCAGTTAGTACACCATGTGGACAGGGAAATGTTTCAGTCCAAAGACAAAATTAGGGTTAAGACCCAAGTTAGGGTTAGCTGTCAGGAGACATGGCTTCCCGGAATGGAAACAGGGTGTTGCTGAAGCCAAGCATGGTGAAACAGACTGAGAGGGCCAACGGAATTGTGTGCCTACTGTCTTTTAGTACAACATGAGGATGGGGGTTTGTTACATTTGCACAAGAAAATCAGGTTAAGTCTCAAGTTAGGGTTGGGTTGGGGAGATGTGGCTTCCCAGGTTGGAAACGGGTCCTTGGTGAAGCTTAACTTGCTGAATCAGACTGAGTGGGGTATCAAGGTGTCTTCCATACTTACATTTGGTACACTCTGTGGACCGCAGTATGTTTCAGTCGCAAAAGGAAATGAGGCCTGAGACTCAAAGTAGGGTTAGGGTTGGGGAGACTTGGCTTCCCAGGATGTAACCAGGGTTTTGGCGAAGCCTAGATTGGTAAAACAGACTGAGTAGGCCTTCCGGAGTATAACATACTGCCAGTTAGTACACCATGTGGACAGGGAAATGTTTCAGTCCGAAGAAAAAATTAGGGTTAAGAAAAATTTAGGGTTATCGGTCAGGAGACATGCCTTCCCAGAATGGAAACAGGGTGTTGCTGAAGCCAAGCATGGTGAAACAGACTGAGAGGGCAAACGGAATTGTGTGCCTACTGTCTTTTAGTAGAACATGAGGATGGGGGGTTGTTACATTTGCACAAGAAAATCAGGTTAAGTCTCAAGTTAGGGTTAGGGTTGGGGAGATGTTGCTTCCCAGGTTGGAAACGGGTCCTTGGTGAAGCTTAACTTGCTGAATCAGACTGAGTGGGCCATCAAGATGGCTTCCATACTGACATTTGGTACACTCTGTGGACGGCAGTAAGTTTCAGTCCAAAAACGAAAATTAGGGTTAAGACCCAAGTTAGGGTTATCGTTCAGGAGTCATGGCTTCCCAGAATGGAAACAGGGTGTTGCTGAAGCCAAGCATGGTGAAACAGACTGAGAGGGCCAACGGAATTGTGTGCCGACTGTCTCTTAGTACAACATGAGGATGGGGGTTTGTTACATTTCAACAAGAGAATCAGGTTAAGTCTCAAGGTTGGGTTGGGTTGGGGAGATGTGGCTTCCCTGGTTGGAATCGGGTCCTTGGTGAAGCCCAGCTTGCTGAATCAGACTGAGTGGGACATCAAGATGTCTTCCATACTGACATTTGGTACACTCTGTGGACGGAGGTCTGTTTCAGTCCCAAAAGGAAATGAGGCCTGAGACTCAAATTAGGGTTAGGGTTGGGGAGACTTGGCTTCCCAGGATATAACCAGGGTTTTGTCGAAGCCTAGATTGGTAAAACAGACTGAGTAGGCCATCCGGAGTATAACATACTGCCAGTTAGTACACCATGTGGACAGGGAAATGTTTCATTCCAAAGAGAAAATTAGGGTTAAGACCCAAGTTAGGGTTAGCTGTCAGGAGACATGGCTTCCCAGAATGGAAACAGGGTGTTGCTGAAGCCAAGCATGGTGAAACAGACTGAGAGGGCCAAAGGAATTGTGTGCCTACTGTCTTTTAGTACAACATGAGGATGGGGGGTTGTTACAGTTCAACAAGAAAATCAGGTTAAGTCTCAAGTTAGGGTTAGGGTTGGGGAGATGTGGCTTCCCAGGTTGGAAACGGGTCCTTGGTGAAGCTTAACTTGCTGAATCAGACTGAGTGGGGCATCAAGATGGCTTCCATACTGACATTTGGTACACTCTGTGGACGGCAGTATGTTTCAGTCCAAAAACGAAAATTAGGGTTAAGACCCAAGTTAGGGTTATCGGTCAGGAGTCATGGCTTCCCAGAATGGAAACAGGGTGTTGCTGAAGCCAAGCATGGTGAAACAGACTGAGAGGGCCAACGGAATTGTGTGTCGACTGTCTTTTAGTACACCATGAGGATGGGGGTTTGTTACATTTCAACAAGAAAATCAGGTTAAGTCTCAAGGTTGGGTTGGATTGGGGAGATGTGGCTTCCCAGGTTGGAAATGGGTCCTTGGTGAAGCTCAACTTGCTGAATCAGACTGAGTGGGGCATCAAGATAGCTTCCATACTGACATTTGGTGCACTCTGTGGACGGCAGTATGTTTCAGTCCAAAAAGGAAATGAGGGTTGAGACTCAAATTAGGGTTAGGGTTGGGGAGACTTGGCTTCCCAGGATGTAACCAGGGTTTTGGCGAAGTCTAGATTGGTAAAACAGACGGAGTAGGCCAACCGGAGTATAACATACTGCCAGTTAGTACACCATGTGGACAGGGAAATGTTTCAGTCCAAAGAGAAAATTAGGGTTAAGACCCAAGTTAGGGTTAGCTGTCAGGAGACATGGCTTTCCAGAATGGAAACAGGGTGTTGCTGAAGCCAAGCATGGTGAAACAGACTGAGAGGGCAAAAGGAATTGTGTGCCTACTGTCTTTTAGTAGAACATGAGGATGGGGGGTTGTTACATTTGCACAAGAAAATCAGGTTAAGTCTCAAGCTTGGTTTGGGTTGGGGAGATGTGGCTTCCCTGGTTGGAATCGGGTCCTTGGTGAAGCCTAAATTGCTGAATCAGACTGAGTGGGGCATCAAGATGGCTTCCATACTGACATTTGGTGCACTCTGTGGACGGCAGTATGTTTCAGTCCAAAAAGGAAATGAGGGTTGAGACTCAAATTAGGGTTAGGGTTGGGGAGACTTGGCTTCCCAGGATGTAACCAGGGTTTTGGCGAAGTCTAGATTGGTAAAACAGACGGAGTAGGCCAACCGGAGTATAACATACTGCCAGTTAGTACACCATGTGGACAGGGAAATGTTTCAGTCCAAAGAGAAAATTAGGGTTAAGACCCAAGTTAGGGTTAGCTGTCAGGAGACATGGCTTTCCAGAATGGAAACAGGGTGTTGCTGAAGCCAAGCATGGTGAAACAGACTGAGAGGGCAAAAGGAATTGTGTGCCTACTGTCTTTTAGTAGAACATGAGGATGGGGGGTTGTTACATTTGCACAAGAAAATCAGGTTAAGTCTCAAGCTTGGTTTGGGTTGGGGAGATGTGGCTTCCCTGGTTGGAATCGGGTCCTTGGTGAAGCCTAACTTGCTGAATCAGACTGAGTGGGGCATCAAGATGGCTTCCATACTGACATTTGGTGCACTCTGTGGACGGCAGTATGTTTCAGTCCAAAAAGGAAATGAGGGTTGAGACTCAAATTAGGGTTAGGGTTGGGGAGACTTGGCTTCCCAGGATGTAACCAGGGTTTTGGTGAAGCCTAGATTGGTAAAACAGACTGAGTAGGCATTCAGGAGTATAACATACTGCCAGTTAGTACACCATGTGGACAGGGAAATGTTTCAGTCCAAAGACAAAATTAGAGTTAAGACCCAAGTTAGGGTTAGCTGTCAGGAGACATGGCTTCCCGGAATGGAAACAGGGTGTTGCTGAAGCCAAGCATGGTGAAACAGACTGAGAGGGCCAACGGAATTGTGTGCCTACTGTCTTTTAGTACAACATGAGGATGGGGGTTTGTTACATTTGCACAAGAAAATCAGGTTAAGTCTCAAGTTAGGGTTGGGTTGGGGAGATGTGGCTTCCCAGGTTGGAAACGGGTCCTTGGTGAAGCTTAACTTGCTGAATCAGACTGAGTGGGGTATCAAGGTGTCTTCCATACTTACATTTGGTACACTCTGTGGACCGCAGTATGTTTCAGTCGCAAAAGGAAATGAGGCCTGAGACTCAAAGTAGGGTTAGGGTTGGGGAGACTTGGCTTCCCAGGATGTAACCAGGGTTTTGGCGAAGCCTAGATTGGTAAAACAGACTGAGTAGGCCTTCCGGAGTATAACATACTGCCAGTTAGTACACCATGTGGACAGGGAAATGTTTCAGTCCGAAGAAAAAATTAGGGTTAAGAAAAATTTAGGGTTATCGGTCAGGAGACATGCCTTCCCAGAATGGAAACAGGGTGTTGCTGAAGCCAAGCATGGTGAAACAGACTGAGAAAGCAAACGGAATTGTGTGCCTACTGTCTTTTAGTACAACATGAGGATGGGGGGTTGTTACATTTGCACAAGAAAATCAGGTTAAGTCTCAAGTTAGGGTTAGAGTTGGGGAGATGTGGCTTCCCAGGTTGGAAACGGGTCCTTGGTGAAGCTCAACTTGCTGAATCAGACTGAGTGGGGCATCAAGATGGCTTCCATACTGACATTTGGTGCACTCTGTGGACGGCAGTATGTTTCAGTCCAAAAAGGAAATGAGGGTTGAGACTCAAATTAGGGTTAGGGTTGGGGAGACTTGGCTTCCCAGGATGTAACCAGGGTTTTGGCGAAGTCTAGATTGGTAAAACAGACGGAAGGCCAACCGGAGTATAACATACTGCCAGTTAGTACACAATGTGGACAGGGAAATGTTTCATTCCAAAGAGAAAATTAGGGTTAAGACCCAAGTTAGGGTTAGCAGTCAGGAGACATGGCTTTCCAGAATGGAAACAGGGTGTTGCTGAAGCCAAACATGGTGAAACAGACTGAGAGGGCCAAAGGAATTGTGTGCCTACTGTCTTTTAGTAGAACATGAGGATGGGGGGTTGTTACAGTTCAACAAGAAAATCAGGTTAAGTCTCAAGTTAGGGTTAGGGTTGGGGAGATGTGGCTTCCCAGGTTGGAAACGGGTCCTTGGTGAAGCTTAACTTGCTGAATCAGACTGAGTGGGGCATCAAGATGGCTTCCATACTGACATTTGGTACACTCTGTGGACGGCAGTAAGTTTCAGTCCAAAAACGAAAATTAGGGTTAAGACCCAAGTTAGGGTTATCGGTCAGGAGTCATGGCTTCCCAGAATGGAAACAGGGTGTTGCTGAAGCCAAGCATGGTGAAACAGACTGAGAGGGCCAACGGAATTGTGTGCCGACTGTCTCTTAGTACAACATGAGGATGGGGGTTTGTTACATTTCAACAAGAGAATCAGGTTAAGTCTCAAGGTTGGGTTGGGTTGGGGAGATGTGGCTTCCCTGGTTGGAATCGGGTCCTTGGTGAAGCCCAGCTTGCTGAATCAGACTGAGTGGGACATCAAGATGTCTTCCATACTGACATTTGGTACACTCTGTGGACGGAGGTCTGTTTCAGTCCCAAAAGGAAATGAGGCCTGAGACTCAAATTAGGGTTAGGGTTGGGGAGACTTGGCTTCCCAGGATATAACCAGGGTTTTGTCGAAGCCTAGATTGGTAAAACAGACTGAGTAGGCCATCCGGAGTATAACATACTGCCAGTTAGTACACCATGTGGACAGGGAAATGTTTCATTCCAAAGAGAAAATTAGGGTTAAGACCCAAGTTAGGGTTAGCTGTCAGGAGACATGGCTTCCCAGAATGGAAACAGGGTGTTGCTGAAGCCAAGCATGGTGAAACAGACTGAGAGGGCCAAAGGAATTGTGTGCCTACTGTCTTTTAGTACAACATGAGGATGGGGGGTTGTTACAGTTCAAAAAGAAAATCAGGTTAAGTCTCAAGTTAGGGTTAGGGTTGGGGAGATGTGGCTTCCCAGGTTGGAAACGGGTCCTTGGTGAAGCTTAACTTGCTGAATCAGACTGAGTGGGGCATCAAGATGGCTTCCATACTGACATTTGGTACACTCTGTGGACGGCAGTATGTTTCAGTCCAAAAACGAAAATTAGGGTTAAGACCCAAGTTAGGGTTATCGGTCAGGAGTCATGGCTTCCCAGAATGGAAACAGGGTGTTGCTGAAGCCAAGCATGGTGAAACAGACTGAGAGGGCCAACGGAATTGTGTGTCGACTGTCTTTTAGTACAACATGAGGATGGGGGTTTGTTACATTTCAACAAGAAAATCAGGTTAAGTCTCAAGGTTGGGTTGGATTGGGGAGATGTGGCTTCCCAGGTTGGAAATGGGTCCTTGGTGAAGCTCAACTTGCTGAATCAGACTGAGTGGGGCATCAAGATGGCTTCCATACTGACATTTGGTGCACTCTGTGGACGGCAGTATGTTTCAGTCCAAAAAGGAAATGAGGGTTGAGACTCAAATTAGGGTTAGGGTTGGGGAGACTTGGCTTCCCAGGATGTAACCAGGGTTTTGGCGAAGTCTAGATTGGTAAAACAGACGGAGTAGGCCAACCGGAGTATAACATACTGCCAGTTAGTACACCATGTGGACAGGGAAATGTTTCAGTCCAAAGAGAAAATTAGGGTTAAGACCCAAGTTAGGGTTAGCTGTCAGGAGACATGGCTTCCCAGAATGGAAACAGGGTGTTGCTGAAGCCAAGCATGGTGAAACAGACTGAGAGGGCCAAAGGAATTGTGTGCCTACTGTCTTTTAGTACAACAAGAGGATGTGGGTTGTTACATTTCAACAAGAAAATCAGGTTAAGTCTCAAGTTTGGGTTGGGTTGGGGAGATGTGGCTTCCCTGGTTGGAATCGGGTCCTTGGTGAAGCCCAGCTTGCTGAATCAGACTGAGTGGGACATCAAGATGTCTTCCATACTGACATTTGGTACACTCTGTGGACGGAGGTATGTTTCAGTCGCAAAAGGAAATGAGGCCTGAGACTCAAAGTAGGGTTAGGGTTGGTGAGACTTGGCTTCCCAGGATGTAACCAGGGTTTTGGTGAAGCCTAGATTGGTAAAACAGACTGAGTAGGCATTCAGGAGTATAACATGCTGCCAGTTAGTACACCATGTGGACAGGGAAATGTTTCATTCCAAAGAGAAAATTAGGGTTAAGACCCAAGTGAGGGTTATCGGTCAGGAGACATGGCTTCCCAGAATGGAAACAGGGTGTTGCTGAAGCCAAACATGGTGAAACAGACTGAGAGGGCCAAAGGAATTGTGTGCCTACTGTCTTTTAGTAGAACATGAGGATGGGGGGTTGTTACAGTTCAACAAGAAAATCAGGTTAAGTCTCAAGTTAGGGTTAGGGTTGGGGAGATGTGGCTTCCCAGGTTGGAAACGGGTCCTTGGTGAAGCTTAACTTGCTGAATCAGACTGAGTGGGGCATCAAGATGGCTTCCATACTGACATTTGGTCCCCTATGTGGACGGCAGTATGTTTCAGTCCAAAAACGAAAATTAGGGTTAAGACCCAAGTTAGGGTTATCGGTCAGGAGTCATGGCTTCCCAGAATGGAAACAGGGTGTTGCTGAAGCCAAGCATGGTGAAACAGACTGAGAGGGCCAACGGAATTGTGTGTCGACTGTCTTTTAGTACAACATGAGGATGGGGGTTTGTTACATTTCAACAAGAAAATCAGGTTAAGTCTCAAGGTTGGGTTGGATTGGGGAGATGTGGCTTCCCAGGTTGGAAACGGGTCCTTGGTGAAGCCTAGCTTGCTGAATCAGACTGAGTGGGGCATCAAGATGGCTTCCATACTGACATTTGGTGCACTCTGTGGACGGCAGTATGTTTCAGTCCAAAAAGGAAATGAGGGTTGAGACTCAAATTAGGGTTAGGGTTGGGGAGACTTGTCTTCCCAGGATGTAACCAGGGTTTTGGCGAAGTCTAGATTGGTAAAACAGACGGAGTAGGCCAACCGGAGTATAACATACTGCCAGTTAGTACACAATGTGGAGAGGGAAATGTTTCATTCCAAAGAGAAAATTAGGGTTAAGACCCAAGTTAGGGTTAGCAGTCAGGAGACATGGCTTTCCAGAATGGAAACAGGGTGTTGCTGAAGCCAAGCATGGTGAAACAGACTGAGAGGGCAAAAGGAATTGTGTGCCTACTGTCTTTTAGTAGAACATGAGGATGGGGGGGTTGTTACATTTGCACAAGAAAATCAGGTTAAGTCTCAAGTTAGGGTTAGGGTTGGGGAGATGTGGCTTCCCAGGTTGGAAACGGGTCCTTGGTGAAGCCTAGCTTGTTGAATCAGACTGAGTGGGGCATCAAGATGTCTTCCATACTTACATTTGGTACACTCTGTGGACGGCAGTATGTTTCAGTCCAAAAAGGAAATGAGGGTTGAGACTCAAATTAGGGTTACGCTGGGGAGATTTGGCTTCCCAGGATGTACCCAGGGTTTTGGCGAAGCCTAGATTGGTAAAACAGACTGAGTAGGCCATCCGGAGTATAACATACTGCCAGTTAGTACACCATGTGGACAGGGAAATGTTTCAGTCCAAAGAGAAAATTAGGGTTCAGACCCAAGTTAGGGTTAGCTGTCAGGAGACATGGCTTCCCAGAATGGAAACAGGGTGTTGCTGAAGCCAAGCATGGTGAAACAGACTGAGAGGGCCAAAGGAATTGTGTGCCTACTGTCTTTTAGTAGAACATGAGGATGGGAGGTTGTTACATTTGCACAAGAATATCAGGTTAAGTCTCAAGTTAGGGTTAGGGTTGGGGAGATGTGGCTTCCCAGGTTGGAAACGGGTCCTTGGTGAAGCTTAACTTCCTGTATCAGACTGAGTGGGCCATCAAGATGTCTTCCATACTTACATTTGGCACACTCTGTGGACCGCAGTATGTTTCAGTCCAAAAAGGAAATAGGGTTGAGACTCAAATTAGGGTTAGGGTTGGGGAGACTTGGCTTCCCAGGATGTAACCAGGGTTTTGGTGAAGCCTAGATTGGTAAAACAGACTGAGTAGGCATTCAGGAGTATAACATACTGCCAGGTAGTACACCATGTGGACAGGGAAATGTTTCAGTCCAAAGACAAAATTAGGGTTAAGACCCAAGTTAGGGTTAGCTGTCAGGAGACATGGCTTCCCGGAATGGAAACAGGGTGTTGCTGAAGCCAAGCATGGTGAAACAGACTGAGAGGGCCAACGGAATTGTGTGCCTACTGTCTTTTAGTACAACATGAGGATGGGGGTTTGTTACATTTGCACAAGAAAATCAGGTTAAGTCTCAAGTTAGGGTTGGGTTGGGGAGATGTGGCTTCCCAGGTTGGAAACGGGTCCTTGGTGAAGCTTAACTTGCTGAATCAGACTGAGTGGGGTATCAAGGTGTCTTCCATACTTACATTTGGTACACTCTGTGGACCGCAGTATGTTTCAGTCAGAAAAGGAAATGAGGCCTGAGACTCAAAGTAGGGTTAGGGTTGGGGAGACTTGGCTTCCCAGGATGTAACCAGGGTTTTGGCGAAGCCTAGATTGGTAAAACAGACTGAGTAGGCCTTCCGGAGTATAACATACTGCCAGTTAGTACACCATGTGGACAGGGAAATGTTTCAGTCCAAAGAAAAAATTAGGGTTAAGAAAAATTTAGGGTTATCGGTCAGGAGACATGCCTTCCCAGAATGGAAACAGGGTGTTGCTGAAGCCAAGCATGGTGAAACAGACTGAGAGGGCCAACGGAATTGTGTGCCTACTGTCTTTTAGTACAACATGAGGATGGGGGGTTGTTACATTTGCACAAGAAAATCAGGTTAAGTCTCAAGTTAGGGTTAGGGTTGGGGAGATGTGGCTTCCCAGGTTGGAAATGGGTCCTTGGTGAAGCTCAACTTGCTGAATCAGACTGAGTGGGGCATCAAGATGGCTTCCATACTGACATTTGGTGCACTCTGTGGACGGCAGTATGTTTCAGTCCAAAAAGGAAATGAGGGTTGAGACTCAAATTAGGGTTAGGGTTGGGGAGACTTGGCTTCCCAGGATGTAACCAGGGTTTTGGCGAAGTCTAGATTGGTAAAACAGACGGAAGGCCAACCGGAGTATAACATACTGCCAGTTAGTACACAATGTGGACAGGGAAATGTTTCATTCCAAAGAGAAAATTAGGGTTAAGACCCAAGTTAGGGTTAGCAGTCAGGAGACATGGCTTTCCAGAATGGAAACAGCGTGTTGCTGAAGCCAAGCATGGTGAAACAGACTGAGAGGGCAAAAGGAATTGTGTGCCTACTGTCTTTTAGTACAACAAGAGGATGTGGGTTGTTACATTTCAACAAGAAAATCAGGTTAAGTCTCAAGTTTGGGTTGGGTTGGGGAGATGTGGCTTCCCTGGTTGGAATCGGGTCCTTGGTGAAGCCCAGCTTGCTGAATCAGACTGAGTGGGACATCAAGATGTCTTCCATACTGACATTTGGTACACTCTGTGGACGGAGGTATGTTTCAGTCGCAAAAGGAAATGAGGCCTGAGACTCAAAGTAGGGTTAGGGTTGGTGAGACTTGGCTTCCCAGGATGTAACCAGGGTTTTGGTGAAGCCTAGATTGGTAAAACAGACTGAGTAGGCATTCAGGAGTATAACATGCTGCCAGTTAGTACACCATGTGGACAGGGAAATGTTTCATTCCAAAGAGAAAATTAGGGTTAAGACCCAAGTGAGGGTTATCGGTCAGGAGACATGGCTTCCCAGAATGGAAACAGGGTGTTGCTGAAGCCAAACATGGTGAAACAGACTGAGAGGGCCAAAGGAATTGTGTGCCTACTGTCTTTTAGTAGAACATGAGGATGGGGGGTTGTTACAGTTCAACAAGAAAATCAGGTTAAGTCTCAAGTTAGGGTTAGGGTTGGGGAGATGTGGCTTCCCAGGTTGGAAACGGGTCCTTGGTGAAGCTTAACTTGCTGAATCAGACTGAGTGGGGCATCAAGATGGCTTCCATACTGACATTTGGTCCCCTATGTGGACGGCAGTATGTTTCAGTCCAAAAACGAAAATTAGGGTTAAGACCCAAGTTAGGGTTATCGGTCAGGAGTCATGGCTTCCCAGAATGGAAACAGGGTGTTGCTGAAGCCAAGCATGGTGAAACAGACTGAGAGGGCCAACGGAATTGTGTGTCGACTGTCTTTTAGTACAACATGAGGATGGGGGTTTGTTACATTTCAACAAGAAAATCAGGTTAAGTCTCAAGGTTGGGTTGGATTGGGGAGATGTGGCTTCCCAGGTTGGAAACGGGTCCTTGGTGAAGCCTAGCTTGCTGAATCAGACTGAGTGGGGCATCAAGATGGCTTCCATACTGACATTTGGTGCACTCTGTGGACGGCAGTATGTTTCAGTCCAAAAAGGAAATGAGGGTTGAGACTCAAATTAGGGTTAGGGTTGGGGAGACTTGTCTTCCCAGGATGTAACCAGGGTTTTGGCGAAGTCTAGATTGGTAAAACAGACGGAGTAGGCCAACCGGAGTATAACATACTGCCAGTTAGTACACAATGTGGAGAGGGAAATGTTTCATTCCAAAGAGAAAATTAGGGTTAAGACCCAAGTTAGGGTTAGCAGTCAGGAGACATGGCTTTCCAGAATGGAAACAGGGTGTTGCTGAAGCCAAGCATGGTGAAACAGACTGAGAGGGCAAAAGGAATTGTGTGCCTACTGTCTTTTAGTAGAACATGAGGATGGGGGGGTTGTTACATTTGCACAAGAAAATCAGGTTAAGTCTCAAGTTAGGGTTAGGGTTGGGGAGATGTGGCTTCCCAGGTTGGAAACGGGTCCTTGGTGAAGCCTAGCTTGTTGAATCAGACTGAGTGGGGCATCAAGATGTCTTCCATACTTACATTTGGTACACTCTGTGGACGGCAGTATGTTTCAGTCCAAAAAGGAAATGAGGGTTGAGACTCAAATTAGGGTTACGCTGGGGAGATTTGGCTTCCCAGGATGTACCCAGGGTTTTGGCGAAGCCTAGATTGGTAAAACAGACTGAGTAGGCCATCCGGAGTATAACATACTGCCAGTTAGTACACCATGTGGACAGGGAAATGTTTCAGTCCAAAGAGAAAATTAGGGTTCAGACCCAAGTTAGGGTTAGCTGTCAGGAGACATGGCTTCCCAGAATGGAAACAGGGTGTTGCTGAAGCCAAGCATGGTGAAACAGACTGAGAGGGCCAAAGGAATTGTGTGCCTACTGTCTTTTAGTAGAACATGAGGATGGGAGGTTGTTACATTTGCACAAGAATATCAGGTTAAGTCTCAAGTTAGGGTTAGGGTTGGGGAGATGTGGCTTCCCAGGTTGGAAACGGGTCCTTGGTGAAGCTTAACTTCCTGTATCAGACTGAGTGGGCCATCAAGATGTCTTCCATACTTACATTTGGCACACTCTGTGGACCGCAGTATGTTTCAGTCCAAAAAGGAAATAGGGTTGAGACTCAAATTAGGGTTAGGGTTGGGGAGACTTGGCTTCCCAGGATGTAACCAGGGTTTTGGTGAAGCCTAGATTGGTAAAACAGACTGAGTAGGCATTCAGGAGTATAACATACTGCCAGGTAGTACACCATGTGGACAGGGAAATGTTTCAGTCCAAAGACAAAATTAGGGTTAAGACCCAAGTTAGGGTTAGCTGTCAGGAGACATGGCTTCCCGGAATGGAAACAGGGTGTTGCTGAAGCCAAGCATGGTGAAACAGACTGAGAGGGCCAACGGAATTGTGTGCCTACTGTCTTTTAGTACAACATGAGGATGGGGGTTTGTTACATTTGCACAAGAAAATCAGGTTAAGTCTCAAGTTAGGGTTGGGTTGGGGAGATGTGGCTTCCCAGGTTGGAAACGGGTCCTTGGTGAAGCTTAACTTGCTGAATCAGACTGAGTGGGGTATCAAGGTGTCTTCCATACTTACATTTGGTACACTCTGTGGACCGCAGTATGTTTCAGTCAGAAAAGGAAATGAGGCCTGAGACTCAAAGTAGGGTTAGGGTTGGGGAGACTTGGCTTCCCAGGATGTAACCAGGGTTTTGGCGAAGCCTAGATTGGTAAAACAGACTGAGTAGGCCTTCCGGAGTATAACATACTGCCAGTTAGTACACCATGTGGACAGGGAAATGTTTCAGTCCAAAGAAAAAATTAGGGTTAAGAAAAATTTAGGGTTATCGGTCAGGAGACATGCCTTCCCAGAATGGAAACAGGGTGTTGCTGAAGCCAAGCATGGTGAAACAGACTGAGAGGGCCAACGGAATTGTGTGCCTACTGTCTTTTAGTACAACATGAGGATGGGGGGTTGTTACATTTGCACAAGAAAATCAGGTTAAGTCTCAAGTTAGGGTTAGGGTTGGGGAGATGTGGCTTCCCAGGTTGGAAATGGGTCCTTGGTGAAGCTCAACTTGCTGAATCAGACTGAGTGGGGCATCAAGATGGCTTCCATACTGACATTTGGTGCACTCTGTGGACGGCAGTATGTTTCAGTCCAAAAAGGAAATGAGGGTTGAGACTCAAATTAGGGTTAGGGTTGGGGAGACTTGGCTTCCCAGGATGTAACCAGGGTTTTGGCGAAGTCTAGATTGGTAAAACAGACGGAAGGCCAACCGGAGTATAACATACTGCCAGTTAGTACACAATGTGGACAGGGAAATGTTTCATTCCAAAGAGAAAATTAGGGTTAAGACCCAAGTTAGGGTTAGCAGTCAGGAGACATGGCTTTCCAGAATGGAAACAGCGTGTTGCTGAAGCCAAGCATGGTGAAACAGACTGAGAGGGCAAAAGGAATTGTGTGCCTACTGTCTTTTAGTAGAACATGAGGATGGGGGGTTGTTACATTTGCACAGGAAAATCAGGTTAAGTCTCAAGTTAGGGTTAGGGTTGGGGAGATGTTGCTTCCCAGGTTGGAAACGGGTCCTTGGTGAAGCTTAACTTGCTGAATCAGACTGAGTGGGCCATCAAGATGGCTTCCATACTGACATTTGGTACACTCTGTGGACGGCAGTAAGTTTCAGTCCAAAAACGAAAATTAGGGTTAAGACCCAAGTTAGGGTTATCGTTCAGGAGTCATGGCTTCCCAGAATGGAAACAGGGTGTTGCTGAAGCCAAGCATGGTGAAACAGACTGAGAGGGCCAACGGAATTGTGTGCCGACTGTCTCTTAGTACAACATGAGGATGGGGGTTTGTTACATTTCAACAAGAGAATCAGGTTAAGTCTCAAGGTTGGGTTGGGTTGGGGAGATGTGGCTTCCCTGGTTGGAATCGGGTCCTTGGTGAAGCCCAGCTTGCTGAATCAGACTGAGTGGGACATCAAGATGTCTTCCATACTGACATTTGGTACACTCTGTGGACGGAGGTCTGTTTCAGTCCCAAAAGGAAATGAGGCCTGAGACTCAAATTAGGTTTAGGGTTGGGGAGACTTGGCTTCCCAGGATATAACCAGGGTTTTGTCGAAGCCTAGATTGGTAAAACAGACTGAGTAGGCCATCCGGAGTATAACATACTGCCAGTTAGTACACCATGTGGACAGGGAAATGTTTCATTCCAAAGAGAAAATTAGGGTTAAGACCCAAGTTAGGGTTAGCTGTCAGGAGACATGGCTTCCCAGAATGGAAACAGGGTGTTGCTGAAGCCAAGCATGGTGAAACAGACTGAGAGGGCCAAAGGAATTGTGTGCCTACTGTCTTTTAGTACAACATGAGGATGGGGGGTTGTTACAGTTCAAAAAGAAAATCAGGTTAAGTCTCAAGTTAGGGTTAGGGTTGGGGAGATGTGGCTTCCCAGGTTGGAAACGGGTCCTTGGTGAAGCTTAACTTGCTGAATCAGACTGAGTGGGGCATCAAGATGGCTTCCATACTGACATTTGGTACACTCTGTGGACGGCAGTATGTTTCAGTCCAAAAACGAAAATTAGGGTTAAGACCCAAGTTAGGGTTATCGGTCAGGAGTCATGGCTTCCCAGAATGGAAACAGGGTGTTGCTGAAGCCAAGCATGGTGAAACAGACTGAGAGGGCCAACGGAATTGTGTGTCGACTGTCTTTTAGTACAACATGAGGATGGGGGTTTGTTACATTTCAACAAGAAAATCAGGTTAAGTCTCAAGGTTGGGTTGGATTGGGGAGATGTGGCGTCCCAGGTTGGAAATGGGTCCTTGGTGAAGCTCAACTTGCTGAATCAGACTGAGTGGGGCATCAAGATGGCTTCCATACTGACATTTGGTGCACTCTGTGGACGGCAGTATGTTTCAGTCCAAAAAGGAAATGAGGGTTGAGACTCAAATTAGGGTTAGGGTTGGGGAGACTTGGCTTCCCAGGATGTAACCAGGGTTTTGGCGAATTCTAGATTGGTAAAACAGACGGAGTAGGCCAACCGGAGTATAACATACTGCCAGTTAGTACACCATGTGGACAGGGAAATGTTTCAGTCCAAAGAGAAAATTAGGGTTAAGACCCAAGTTAGGGTTAGCTGTCAGGAGACATGGCTTTCCAGAATGGAAACAGGGTGTTGCTGAAGCCAAGCATGGTGAAACAGACTGAGAGGGCAAAAGGAATTGTGTGCCTACTGTCTTTTAGTAGAACATGAGGATGGAGGGTTGTTACATTTGCACAAGAAAATCAGGTTAAGTCTCAAGCTTGGTTTGGGTTGGGGAGATGTGGCTTCCCTGGTTGGAATCGGGTCCTTGGTGAAGCCCAGCTTGCTGAATCAGACTGAGTGGGACGTCAAGATGTCTTCCATACTGACATTTGGTACACTTTGTGGACGGAGGTATGTTTCAGTCCCAAAAGGAAATGAGGCCTGAGACTCAAATTAGGGTTAGGGCTGGGGAGACTTGGCTTCCCAGGATGTAACCAGGGTTTTGGCGAAGCCTAGATTGGTAAAACAGACTGAGTAGGCCATCCGGAGTATAACATACTGCCAGTTAGTACACCATGTGGACAGGGAAATGTTTCAGTCGAAAGAAAAAAATAGGGTGAAGACCCAAGTTAGGGTTAGCGGTCAGGAGACATGGCTTCCCAGAATGGAAACAGGGTGTTGTTGAAGCCAAACATGGTGAAACAGACTGAGAGGGCCAAAGGAATTGTGTGCCTACTGTCTTTTAGTAGAACATGAGGATGGGGGGTTGTTACATTTGCACAAGAAAATCAGGTTAGGTCTCAAGTTAGGGTTAGAGTTGGGGAGATGTGGCTTCCCAGGTTGGAAACGGGTCCTTGGTGAAGCCTAACTTGCTGAATCAGACTGAGTGGGGCATCAAGATGTCTTCCATACTTACATTTGTTCCCCTATGTGGACGGCAGTATGTTTCAGTCCAAAAACGAAAATTATGGTTGATACTCAAATTAGGGTTAGGGTTGGGGAGACTTGGCTTCCCAGGATGTAACCAGGGTTTTGGTGAAGCCTAGATTGGTAAAACAGACTGAGTAGGCCAACCGGAGTATAACATACTGCCAGTTAGTACACCATGTGGACAGGGAAATGTTTCAGTCCAAAGAGAAAATTAGGGTTAAGACCCAAGTTAGGGTTAGCTGTCAGGAGACATGGCTTCCCAGAATGGAAACAGGGTGTTGCTGAAGCCAAGCATGGTGAAACAGACTGAGAGGGCCAAAGGTATTGTGTGCCTACTGTCTTTTAGTAGAACATGAGGATGGGAAGTTGTTACATTTGCACAAGAATATCAGGTTAAGTCTCAAGTTAGGGTTAGGGTTGGGGAGATGTGGCTTCCCAGGTTGGAAACGGGTCCTTGTTGAAGCCTAGCTTGCTGAATCAGACTGAGTGGGGCATCAAGATGTCTTCCATACTTACAATTAGGTACACTCTGTGGACGGCAGTATGTTTTAGTCCAAAAAGGAAATGAGGGTTGAGACTCAAATTAGGGTTAGGGTTGGGGAGACTTGGCTTCCCAGGATGTAACCAGGGTGTTGGCGAAGCCTAGATTGGTAAAACAGACTGAATAGGCCTTCCGGAGTATAACATACTGCCAGTTAGTACACCATGTGGACAGGGAAATATTTCAGTCCAAAGAAAAAACTAGGGTTAAGACCCAAGTTAGGGTTAGCTGTCAGGAGACATGGCTTCACGGAATGGAAACAGGGTGTTGCTGAAGCCAAGCATGGTGAAACAGACTGAGAGGGCCAACGGAATTGTGTGCCTACTGTCTTTTAGTACAACATGAGGATGGGGGTTTGTTACATTTGCACAAGAAAATCAGGTGAAGTCTCAAGGTAGGGTTGGGTTGGGGAGATGTGGCTTCCCAGGTTGGAAACGGGTCCTTGGTGAAGCCTAACTTGCTGAATCAGACTGAGTGGGGTATCAAGGTGTCTTCCATACTTACATTTGGTACACTCTGTGGACCGCAGTATGTTTCAGTCCCAAAAGGAAATGAGGGTTGAGACTCAAAGTAGGGTTAGGGTTGGGGAGACTTGGCTTCCCAGGATGTAACCAGGGTTTTGGCGAAGCCTAGATTGGTAAAACAGACTGAGTAGGCCTTCCGGAGTATAACATTCTGCCAGTTAGTACACCATGTGGACAGGGAAATGTTTCAGTCCAAAGAAAAAATTAGAGTTAAGACCCAAGTTAGGGTTAGCTGTCAGGAGACATGGCTTCCCGGAATGGAAACAGGGTGTTGCTGAAGCCAAGCATGGTGAAACAGACTGAGAGGGCCAACGGAATTGTGTGCCTACTGTCTTTTAGTACAACATGAGGATGGGGGTTTGTTACATTTGCACAAGAAAATCAGGTTAAGTCTCAAGTTAGGGTTGGGTTGGGGAGATGTGGCTTCCCAGGTTGGAAACGGGTCCTTGGTGAAGCTTAACTTGCTGAATCAGACTGAGTGGGGTATCAAGGTGTCTTCCATACTTACATTTGGTACACTCTGTGGACCGCAGTATGTTTCAGTCGCAAAAGGAAATGAGGCCTGAGACTCAAAGTAGGGTTAGGGTTGGGGAGACTTGGCTTCCCAGGATGTAACCAGGGTTTTGGCGAAGCCTAGATTGGTAAAACAGACTGAGTAGGCCTTCCGGAGTATAACATACTGCCAGTTAGTACACCATGTGGACAGGGAAATGTTTCAGTCCGAAGAAAAAATTAGGGTTAAGAAAAATTTAGGGTTATCGGTCAGGAGACATGCCTTCCCAGAATGGAAACAGGGTGTTGCTGAAGCCAAGCATGGTGAAACAGACTGAGAAAGCAAACGGAATTGTGTGCCTACTGTCTTTTAGTACAACATGAGGATGGGGGGTTGTTACATTTGCACAAGAAAATCAGGTTAAGTCTCAAGTTAGGGTTAGAGTTGGGGAGATGTGGCTTCCCAGGTTGGAAACGGGTCCTTGGTGAAGCTCAACTTGCTGAATCAGACTGAGTGGGGCATCAAGATGGCTTCCATACTGACATTTGGTGCACTCTGTGGACGGCAGTATGTTTCAGTCCAAAAAGGAAATGAGGGTTGAGACTCAAATTAGGGTTAGGGTTGGGGAGACTTGGCTTCCCAGGATGTAACCAGGGTTTTGGCGAAGTCTAGATTGGTAAAACAGACGGAAGGCCAACCGGAGTATAACATACTGCCAGTTAGTACACAATGTGGACAGGGAAATGTTTCATTCCAAAGAGAAAATTAGGGTTAAGACCCAAGTTAGGGTTAGCAGTCAGGAGACATGGCTTTCCAGAATGGAAACAGGGTGTTGCTGAAGCCAAACATGGTGAAACAGACTGAGAGGGCCAAAGGAATTGTGTGCCTACTGTCTTTTAGTAGAACATGAGGATGGGGGGTTGTTACAGTTCAACAAGAAAATCAGGTTAAGTCTCAAGTTAGGGTTAGGGTTGGGGAGATGTGGCTTCCCAGGTTGGAAACGGGTCCTTGGTGAAGCTTAACTTGCTGAATCAGACTGAGTGGGGCATCAAGATGGCTTCCATACTGACATTTGGTACACTCTGTGGACGGCAGTAAGTTTCAGTCCAAAAACGAAAATTAGGGTTAAGACCCAAGTTAGGGTTATCGGTCAGGAGTCATGGCTTCCCAGAATGGAAACAGGGTGTTGCTGAAGCCAAGCATGGTGAAACAGACTGAGAGGGCCAACGGAATTGTGTGCCGACTGTCTCTTAGTACAACATGAGGATGGGGGTTTGTTACATTTCAACAAGAGAATCAGGTTAAGTCTCAAGGTTGGGTTGGGTTGGGGAGATGTGGCTTCCCTGGTTGGAATCGGGTCCTTGGTGAAGCCCAGCTTGCTGAATCAGACTGAGTGGGACATCAAGATGTCTTCCATACTGACATTTGGTACACTCTGTGGACGGAGGTCTGTTTCAGTCCCAAAAGGAAATGAGGCCTGAGACTCAAATTAGGGTTAGGGTTGGGGAGACTTGGCTTCCCAGGATATAACCAGGGTTTTGTCGAAGCCTAGATTGGTAAAACAGACTGAGTAGGCCATCCGGAGTATAACATACTGCCAGTTAGTACACCATGTGGACAGGGAAATGTTTCATTCCAAAGAGAAAATTAGGGTTAAGACCCAAGTTAGGGTTAGCTGTCAGGAGACATGGCTTCCCAGAATGGAAACAGGGTGTTGCTGAAGCCAAGCATGGTGAAACAGACTGAGAGGGCCAAAGGAATTGTGTGCCTACTGTCTTTTAGTACAACATGAGGATGGGGGGTTGTTACAGTTCAACAAGAAAATCAGGTTAAGTCTCAAGTTAGGGTTAGGGTTGGGGAGATGTGGCTTCCCAGGTTGGAAACGGGTCCTTGGTGAAGCTTAACTTGCTGAATCAGACTGAGTGGGGCATCAAGATGGCTTCCATACTGACATTTGGTACACTCTGTGGACGGCAGTATGTTTCAGTCCAAAAACGAAAATTAGGGTTAAGACCCAAGTTAGGGTTATCGGTCAGGAGTCATGGCTTCCCAGAATGGAAACAGGGTGTTGCTGAAGCCAAGCATGGTGAAACAGACTGAGAGGGCCAACGGAATTGTGTGTCGACTGTCTTTTAGTACAACATGAGGATGGGGGTTTGTTACATTTCAACAAGAAAATCAGGTTAAGTCTCAAGGTTGGGTTGGATTGGGGAGATGTGGCTTCCCAGGTTGGAAATGGGTCCTTGGTGAAGCTCAACTTGCTGAATCAGACTGAGTGGGGCATCAAGATGGCTTCCATACTGACATTTGGTGCACTCTGTGGACGGCAGTATGTTTCAGTCCAAAAAGGAAATGAGGGTTGAGACTCAAATTAGGGTTAGGGTTGGGGAGACTTGGCTTCCCAGGATGTAACCAGGGTTTTGGCGAAGTCTAGATTGGTAAAACAGACGGAGTAGGCCAACCGGAGTATAACATACTGCCAGTTAGTACACCATGTGGACAGGGAAATGTTTCAGTCCAAAGAGAAAATTAGGGTTAAGACCCAAGTTAGGGTTAGCTGTCAGGAGACATGGCTTTCCAGAATGGAAACAGGGTGTTGCTGAAGCCAAGCATGGTGAAACAGACTGAGAGGGCAAAAGGAATTGTGTGCCTACTGTCTTTTAGTAGAACATGAGGATGGGGGGTTGTTACATTTGCACAAGAAAATCAGGTTAAGTCTCAAGCTTGGTTTGGGTTGGGGAGATGTGGCTTCCCTGGTTGGAATCGGGTCCTTGGTGAAGCCTAACTTGCTGAATCAGACTGAGTGGGGCATCAAGATGGCTTCCATACTGACATTTGGTGCACTCTGTGGACGGCAGTATGTTTCAGTCCAAAAAGGAAATGAGGGTTGAGACTCAAATTAGGGTTAGGGTTGGGGAGACTTGGCTTCCCAGGATGTAACCAGGGTTTTGGCGAAGTCTAGATTGGTAAAACAGACGGAGTAGGCCAACCGGAGTATAACATACTGCCAGTTAGTACACCATGTGGACAGGGAAATGTTTCAGTCCAAAGAGAAAATTAGGGTTAAGACCCAAGTTAGGGTTAGCTGTCAGGAGACATGGCTTCCCAGAATGGAAACAGGGTGTTGCTGAAGCCAAGCATGGTGAAACAGACTGAGAGGGCCAAAGGAATTGTGTGCCTACTGTCTTTTAGTACAACAAGAGGATGTGGGTTGTTACATTTCAACAAGAAAATCAGGTTAAGTCTCAAGTTTGGGTTGGGTTGGGGAGATGTGGCTTCCCTGGTTGGAATCGGGTCCTTGGTGAAGCCCAGCTTGCTGAATCAGACTGAGTGGGACATCAAGATGTCTTCCATACTGACATTTGGTACACTCTGTGGACGGAGGTATGTTTCAGTCGCAAAAGGAAATGAGGCCTGAGACTCAAAGTAGGGTTAGGGTTGGTGAGACTTGGCTTCCCAGGATGTAACCAGGGTTTTGGTGAAGCCTAGATTGGTAAAACAGACTGAGTAGGCATTCAGGAGTATAACATGCTGCCAGTTAGTACACCATGTGGACAGGGAAATGTTTCATTCCAAAGAGAAAATTAGGGTTAAGACCCAAGTGAGGGTTATCGGTCAGGAGACATGGCTTCCCAGAATGGAAACAGGGTGTTGCTGAAGCCAAACATGGTGAAACAGACTGAGAGGGCCAAAGGAATTGTGTGCCTACTGTCTTTTAGTAGAACATGAGGATGGGGGGTTGTTACAGTTCAACAAGAAAATCAGGTTAAGTCTCAAGTTAGGGTTAGGGTTGGGGAGATGTGGCTTCCCAGGTTGGAAACGGGTCCTTGGTGAAGCTTAACTTGCTGAATCAGACTGAGTGGGGCATCAAGATGGCTTCCATACTGACATTTGGTCCCCTATGTGGACGGCAGTATGTTTCAGTCCAAAAACGAAAATTAGGGTTAAGACCCAAGTTAGGGTTATCGGTCAGGAGTCATGGCTTCCCAGAATGGAAACAGGGTGTTGCTGAAGCCAAGCATGGTGAAACAGACTGAGAGGGCCAACGGAATTGTGTGTCGACTGTCTTTTAGTACAACATGAGGATGGGGGTTTGTTACATTTCAACAAGAAAATCAGGTTAAGTCTCAAGGTTGGGTTGGATTGGGGAGATGTGGCTTCCCAGGTTGGAAACGGGTCCTTGGTGAAGCCTAGCTTGCTGAATCAGACTGAGTGGGGCATCAAGATGGCTTCCATACTGACATTTGGTGCACTCTGTGGACGGCAGTATGTTTCAGTCCAAAAAGGAAATGAGGGTTGAGACTCAAATTAGGGTTAGGGTTGGGGAGACTTGTCTTCCCAGGATGTAACCAGGGTTTTGGCGAAGTCTAGATTGGTAAAACAGACGGAGTAGGCCAACCGGAGTATAACATACTGCCAGTTAGTACACAATGTGGAGAGGGAAATGTTTCATTCCAAAGAGAAAATTAGGGTTAAGACCCAAGTTAGGGTTAGCAGTCAGGAGACATGGCTTTCCAGAATGGAAACAGGGTGTTGCTGAAGCCAAGCATGGTGAAACAGACTGAGAGGGCAAAAGGAATTGTGTGCCTACTGTCTTTTAGTAGAACATGAGGATGGGGGGGTTGTTACATTTGCACAAGAAAATCAGGTTAAGTCTCAAGTTAGGGTTAGGGTTGGGGAGATGTGGCTTCCCAGGTTGGAAACGGGTCCTTGGTGAAGCCTAGCTTGTTGAATCAGACTGAGTGGGGCATCAAGATGTCTTCCATACTTACATTTGGTACACTCTGTGGACGGCAGTATGTTTCAGTCCAAAAAGGAAATGAGGGTTGAGACTCAAATTAGGGTTACGCTGGGGAGATTTGGCTTCCCAGGATGTACCCAGGGTTTTGGCGAAGCCTAGATTGGTAAAACAGACTGAGTAGGCCATCCGGAGTATAACATACTGCCAGTTAGTACACCATGTGGACAGGGAAATGTTTCAGTCCAAAGAGAAAATTAGGGTTCAGACCCAAGTTAGGGTTAGCTGTCAGGAGACATGGCTTCCCAGAATGGAAACAGGGTGTTGCTGAAGCCAAGCATGGTGAAACAGACTGAGAGGGCCAAAGGAATTGTGTGCCTACTGTCTTTTAGTAGAACATGAGGATGGGAGGTTGTTACATTTGCACAAGAATATCAGGTTAAGTCTCAAGTTAGGGTTAGGGTTGGGGAGATGTGGCTTCCCAGGTTGGAAATGGGTCCTTGGTGAAGCTTAACTTCCTGTATCAGACTGAGTGGGCCATCAAGATGTCTTCCATACTTACATTTGGCACACTCTGTGGACCGCAGTATGTTTCAGTCCAAAAAGGAAATAGGGTTGAGACTCAAATTAGGGTTAGGGTTGGGGAGACTTGGCTTCCCAGGATGTAACCAGGGTTTTGGTGAAGCCTAGATTGGTAAAACAGACTGAGTAGGCATTCAGGAGTATAACATACTGCCAGGTAGTACACCATGTGGACAGGGAAATGTTTCAGTCCAAAGACAAAATTAGGGTTAAGACCCAAGTTAGGGTTAGCTGTCAGGAGACATGGCTTCCCGGAATGGAAACAGGGTGTTGCTGAAGCCAAGCATGGTGAAACAGACTGAGAGGGCCAACGGAATTGTGTGCCTACTGTCTTTTAGTACAACATGAGGATGGGGGTTTGTTACATTTGCACAAGAAAATCAGGTTAAGTCTCAAGTTAGGGTTGGGTTGGGGAGATGTGGCTTCCCAGGTTGGAAACGGGTCCTTGGTGAAGCTTAACTTGCTGAATCAGACTGAGTGGGGTATCAAGGTGTCTTCCATACTTACATTTGGTACACTCTGTGGACCGCAGTATGTTTCAGTCAGAAAAGGAAATGAGGCCTGAGACTCAAAGTAGGGTTAGGGTTGGGGAGACTTGGCTTCCCAGGATGTAACCAGGGTTTTGGCGAAGCCTAGATTGGTAAAACAGACTGAGTAGGCCTTCCGGAGTATAACATACTGCCAGTTAGTACACCATGTGGACAGGGAAATGTTTCAGTCCAAAGAAAAAATTAGGGTTAAGAAAAATTTAGGGTTATCGGTCAGGAGACATGCCTTCCCAGAATGGAAACAGGGTGTTGCTGAAGCCAAGCATGGTGAAACAGACTGAGAGGGCCAACGGAATTGTGTGCCTACTGTCTTTTAGTACAACATGAGGATGGGGGGTTGTTACATTTGCACAAGAAAATCAGGTTAAGTCTCAAGTTAGGGTTAGGGTTGGGGAGATGTGGCTTCCCAGGTTGGAAATGGGTCCTTGGTGAAGCTCAACTTGCTGAATCAGACTGAGTGGGGCATCAAGATGGCTTCCATACTGACATTTGGTGCACTCTGTGGACGGCAGTATGTTTCAGTCCAAAAAGGAAATGAGGGTTGAGACTCAAATTAGGGTTAGGGTTGGGGAGACTTGGCTTCCCAGGATATAACCAGGGTTTTGTCGAAGCCTAGATTGGTAAAACAGACTGAGTAGGCCATCCGGAGTATAACATACTGCCAGTTAGTACACCATGTGGACAGGGAAATGTTTCATTCCAAAGAGAAAATTAGGGTTAAGACCCAAGTTAGGGTTAGCTGTCAGGAGACATGGCTTCCCAGAATGGAAACAGGGTGTTGCTGAAGCCAAGCATGGTGAAACAGACTGAGAGGGCCAAAGGAATTGTGTGCCTACTGTCTTTTAGTACAACATGAGGATGGGGGGTTGTTAAAGTTCAACAAGAAAATCAGGTTAAGTCTCAAGTTAGGGTTAGGGTTGGGGAGATGTGGCTTCCCAGGTTGGAAACGGGTCCTTGGTGAAGCTTAACTTGCTGAATCAGACTGAGTGGGGCATCAAGATGGCTTCCATACTGACATTTGGTACACTCTGTGGACGGCAGTATGTTTCAGTCCAAAAACGAAAATTAGGGTTAAGACACAAGTTAGGGTTATCGGTCAGGAGTCATGGCTTCCCAGAATGGAAACAGGGTGTTGCTGAAGCCAAGCATGGTGAAACAGACTGAGAGGGCCAACGGAATTGTGTGTCGACTGTCTTTTAGTACAACATGAGGATGGGGGTTTGTTACATTTCAACAAGAAAATCAGGTTAAGTCTCAAGGTTGTGTTGGATTGGGGAGATGTGGCTTCCCAGGTTGGAAATGGGTCCTTGGTGAAGCTCAACTTGCTGAATCAGACTGAGTGGGGCATCAAGATGGCTTCCATACTGACATTTGGTGCACTCTGTGGACGGCAGTATGTTTCAGTCCAAAAAGGAAATGAGGGTTGAGACTCAAATTAGGGTTAGGGTTGGGGAGACTTGGCTTCCCAGGATGTAACCAGGGTTTTGGCGAAGTCTAGATTGGTAAAACAGACGGAGTAGGCCAACCGGAGTATAACATACTGCCAGTTAGTACACCATGTGGACAGGGAAATGTTTCAGTCCAAAGAGAAAATTAGGGTTAAGACCCAAGTTAGGGTTAGCTGTCAGGAGACATGGCTTTCCAGAATGGAAACAGGGTGTTGCTGAAGCCAAGCATGGTGAAACAGACTGAGAGGGCAAAAGGAATTGTGTGCCTACTGTCTTTTAGTAGAACATGAGGATGGGGGGTTGTTACATTTGCACAAGAAAATCAGGTTAAGTCTCAAGTTAGGGTTAGGGTTGGGGAGATGTGGCTTCCCAGGTTGGAAACGGGTCCTTGGTGAAGCCTAGCTTGCTGAATCAGACTGAGTGGGGCATCAAGATGTCTTCCATACTGACATTTGGTACACTCTGTGAACCGCAGTATGTTTCAGTCCAAAAAGGAAATGAGGGTTGATACGCAAATTAGGGTTAGGGTTGGGGAGACTTGGCTTCCCAGGATGTAACCAGGGTTTTGGTGAAGCCTAGATTGGTAAAACAGACTGAGTAGGCCAACCGGAGTATAACATACTGCCAGTTAGTACACCATGTGGACAGGGAAATGTTTCAGTCCAAAGAGAAAATTAGGGTTAAGACCCAAGTTAGGGTTAGCTGTCAGGAGACATGGCTTCCCAGAATGGAAACAGGGTGTTGCTGAAGCCAAGCATGGTGAAACAGACTGAGAGGGCCAACGGAATTGTGTGCCGACTGTCTCTTAGTACAACATGAGGATGGGGGTTTGTTACATTTCAACAAGAAAATCAGGTTAAGTCTCAAGGTTGGGTTGGGTTGGGGAGATGTGGCTTCCCTGGTTGGAATCGGGTCCTTGGTGAAGCCCAGCTTGCTGAATCAGACTGAGTGGGACATCAAGATGTCTTCCATACTGACATTTGGTACACTCTGTGGACGGAGGTCTGTTTCAGTCCAAAAAGGAAATGAGGCCTGAGACTCAAATTAGGGTTAGGGTTGGGGAGACTTGGCTTCCCAGGATATAACCAGGGTTTTGTCGAAGCCTAGATTGGTAAAACAGACTGAGTAGGCCATCCGGAGTATAACATACTGCCAGTTAGTACACCATGTGGACAGGGAAATGTTTCATTCCAAAGAGAAAATTAGGGTTAAGACCCAAGTTAGGGTTAGCTGTCAGGAGACATGGCTTCCCAGAATGGAAACAGGGTGTTGCTGAAGCCAAGCATGGTGAAACAGACTGAGAGGGCCAAAGGAATTGTGTGCCTACTGTCTTTTAGTACAACATGAGGATGGGGGGTTGTTAAAGTTCAACAAGAAAATCAGGTTAAGTCTCAAGTTAGGGTTAGGGTTGGGGAGATGTGGCTTCCCAGGTTGGAAACGGGTCCTTGGTGAAGCTTAACTTGCTGAATCAGACTGAGTGGGGCATCAAGATGGCTTCCATACTGACATTTGGTACACTCTGTGGACGGCAGTATGTTTCAGTCCAAAAACGAAAATTAGGGTTAAGACACAAGTTAGGGTTATCGGTCAGGAGTCATGGCTTCCCAGAATGGAAACAGGGTGTTGCTGAAGCCAAGCATGGTGAAACAGACTGAGAGGGCCAACGGAATTGTGTGTCGACTGTCTTTTAGTACAACATGAGGATGGGGGTTTGTTACATTTCAACAAGAAAATCAGGTTAAGTCTCAAGGTTGTGTTGGATTGGGGAGATGTGGCTTCCCAGGTTGGAAATGGGTCCTTGGTGAAGCTCAACTTGCTGAATCAGACTGAGTGGGGCATCAAGATGGCTTCCATACTGACATTTGGTGCACTCTGTGGACGGCAGTATGTTTCAGTCCAAAAAGGAAATGAGGGTTGAGACTCAAATTAGGGTTAGGGTTGGGGAGACTTGGCTTCCCAGGATGTAACCAGGGTTTTGGCGAAGTCTAGATTGGTAAAACAGACGGAGTAGGCCAACCGGAGTATAACATACTGCCAGTTAGTACACCATGTGGACAGGGAAATGTTTCAGTCCAAAGAGAAAATTAGGGTTAAGACCCAAGTTAGGGTTAGCTGTCAGGAGACATGGCTTTCCAGAATGGAAACAGGGTGTTGCTGAAGCCAAGCATGGTGAAACAGACTGAGAGGGCAAAAGGAATTGTGTGCCTACTGTCTTTTAGTAGAACATGAGGATGGGGGGTTGTTACATTTGCACAAGAAAATCAGGTTAAGTCTCAAGTTAGGGTTAGGGTTGGGGAGATGTGGCTTCCCAGGTTGGAAACGGGTCCTTGGTGAAGCCTAGCTTGCTGAATCAGACTGAGTGGGGCATCAAGATGTCTTCCATACTTACATTTGGTACACTCTGTGAACCGCAGTATGTTTCAGTCCAAAAAGGAAATGAGGGTTGATACGCAAATTAGGGTTAGGGTTGGGGAGACTTGGCTTCCCAGGATGTAACCAGGGTTTTGGTGAAGCCTAGATTGGTAAAACAGACTGAGTAGGCCAACCGGAGTATAACATACTGCCAGTTAGTACACCATGTGGACAGGGAAATGTTTCAGTCCAAAGAGAAAATTAGGGTTAAGACCCAAGTTAGGGTTAGCTGTCAGGAGACATGGCTTCCCAGAATGGAAACAGGGTGTTGCTGAAGCCAAGCATGGTGAAACAGACTGAGAGGGCCAAAGGAATTGTGTGCCTACTGTCTTTTAGTACAACATGAGGATGGGGGGTTGTTACAGTTCAACAAGAAAATCAGGTTAAGTCTCAAGTTAGGGTTAGGGTTGGGGAGATGTGGCTTCCCAGGTTGGAAACGGGTCCTTGGTGAAGCTTAACTTGCTGAATCAGACTGAGTGGGGCATCAAGATGGCTTCCATACTGACATTTGGTACACTCTGTGGACGGCAGTATGTTTCAGTCCAAAAACGAAAATTAGGGTTAAGACCCAAGTTAGGGTTATCGGTCAGGAGTCATGGCTTCCCAGAATGGAAACAGGGTGTTGCTGAAGCCAAGCATGGTGAAACAGACTGAGAGGGCCAACGGAATTGTGTGTCGACTGTCTTTTAGTACAACATGAGGATGGGGGTTTGTTACATTTCAACAAGAAAATCAGGTTAAGTCTCAAGGTTGGGTTGAATTTGGGAGATGTGGCTTCCCAGGTTGGAAATGGGTCCTTGGTGAAGCTCAACTTGCTGAATCAGACTGAGTGGGGCATCAAGATGGCTTCCATACTGACATTTGGTGCACTCTGTGGACGGCAGTATGTTTCAGTCCAAAAAGGAAATGAGGGTTGAGACTCAAATTAGGGTTAGGGTTGGGGAGACTTGGCTTCCCAGGATGTAACCAGGGTTTTGGCGAAGTCTAGATTGGTAAAACAGACGGAGTAGGCCAACCGGAGTATAACATACTGCCAGTTAGTACACCATGTGGACAGGGAAATGTTTCAGTCCAAAGAGAAAATTAGGGTTAAGACCCAAGTTAGGGTTAGCTGTCAGGAGACATGGCTTTCCAGAATGGAAACAGGGTGTTGCTGAAGCCAAGCATGGTGAAACAGACTGAGAGGGCAAAAGGAATTGTGTGCCTACTGTCTTTTAGTAGAACATGAGGATGGGGGGTTGTTACATTTGCACAAGAAAATCAGGTTAAGTCTCAAGTTAGGGTTAGGGTTGGGGAGATGTTGCTTCCCAGGTTGGAAACGGGTCCTTGGTGAAGCTTAACTTGCTGAATCAGACTGAGTGGGCCATCAAGATGGCTTCCATACTGACATTTGGTACACTCTGTGGACGGCAGTATGTTTCAGTCCAAAAACGAAAATTAGGGTTAAGACCCAAGTTAGGGTTATCGGTCAGGAGTCATGGCTTCCCAGAATGGAAACAGGGTGTTGCTGAAGCCAAGCATGGTGAAACAGACTGAGAGGGCCAACGGAATTGTGTGCCGACTGTCTCTTAGTACAACATGAGGATGGGGGTTTGTTACATTTCAACAAGAAAATCAGGTTAAGTCTCAAGGTTGGGTTGGGTTGGGGAGATGTGGCTTCCCTGGTTGGAATCGGGTCCTTGGTGAAGCCCAGCTTGCTGAATCAGACTGAGTGGGACATCAAGATGTCTTCCATACTGACATTTGGTACACTCTGTGGACGGAGGTCTGTTTCAGTCCAAAAAGGAAATGAGGCCTGAGACTCAAATTAGGGTTAGGGTTGGGGAGACTTGGCTTCCCAGGATATAACCAGGGTTTTGTCGAAGCCTAGATTGGTAAAACAGACTGAGTAGGCCATCCGGAGTATAACATACTGCCAGTTAGTACACCATGTGGACAGGGAAATGTTTCATTCCAAAGAGAAAATTAGGGTTAAGACCCAAGTTAGGGTTAGCTGTCAGGAGACATGGCTTCCCAGAATGGAAACAGGGTGTTGCTGAAGCCAAGCATGGTGAAACAGACTGAGAGGGCCAAAGGAATTGTGTGCCTACTGTCTTTTAGTACAACATGAGGATGGGGGGTTGTTAAAGTTCAACAAGAAAATCAGGTTAAGTCTCAAGTTAGGGTTAGGGTTGGGGAGATGTGGCTTCCCAGGTTGGAAACGGGTCCTTGGTGAAGCTTAACTTGCTGAATCAGACTGAGTGGGGCATCAAGATGGCTTCCATACTGACATTTGGTACACTCTGTGGACGGCAGTATGTTTCAGTCCAAAAACGAAAATTAGGGTTAAGACACAAGTTAGGGTTATCGGTCAGGAGTCATGGCTTCCCAGAATGGAAACAGGGTGTTGCTGAAGCCAAGCATGGTGAAACAGACTGAGAGGGCCAACGGAATTGTGTGTCGACTGTCTTTTAGTACAACATGAGGATGGGGGTTTGTTACATTTCAACAAGAAAATCAGGTTAAGTCTCAAGGTTGT
Organism: Heloderma suspectum; assembly: GCF_057233095.1. Lineage (NCBI taxonomy): Eukaryota > Metazoa > Chordata > Lepidosauria > Squamata > Helodermatidae > Heloderma > Heloderma suspectum. The sequence continues at coordinate 151,937,005 of NC_139461.1, forward strand.
GTTGGATTGGGGAGATGTGGCTTCCCAGGTTGGAAATGGGTCCTTGGTGAAGCTCAACTTGCTGAATCAGACTGAGTGGGGCATCAAGATGGCTTCCATACTGACATTTGGTGCACTCTGTGGACGGCAGTATGTTTCAGTCCAAAAAGGAAATGAGGGTTGAGACTCAAATTAGGGTTAGGGTTGGGGAGACTTGGCTTCCCAGGATGTAACCAGGGTTTTGGCGAAGTCTAGATTGGTAAAACAGACGGAGTAGGCCAACCGGAGTATAACATACTGCCAGTTAGTACACCATGTGGACAGGGAAATGTTTCAGTCCAAAGAGAAAATTAGGGTTAAGACCCAAGTTAGGGTTAGCTGTCAGGAGACATGGCTTTCCAGAATGGAAACAGGGTGTTGCTGAAGCCAAGCATGGTGAAACAGACTGAGAGGGCAAAAGGAATTGTGTGCCTACTGTCTTTTAGTAGAACATGAGGATGGGGGGTTGTTACATTTGCACAAGAAAATCAGGTTAAGTCTCAAGTTAGGGTTAGGGTTGGGGAGATGTGGCTTCCCAGGTTGGAAACGGGTCCTTGGTGAAGCCTAGCTTGCTGAATCAGACTGAGTGGGGCATCAAGATGTCTTCCATACTTACATTTGGTACACTCTGTGAACCGCAGTATGTTTCAGTCCAAAAAGGAAATGAGGGTTGATACGCAAATTAGGGTTAGGGTTGGGGAGACTTGGCTTCCCAGGATGTAACCAGGGTTTTGGTGAAGCCTAGATTGGTAAAACAGACTGAGTAGGCCAACCGGAGTATAACATACTGCCAGTTAGTACACCATGTGGACAGGGAAATGTTTCAGTCCAAAGAGAAAATTAGGGTTAAGACCCAAGTTAGGGTTAGCTGTCAGGAGACATGGCTTCCCAGAATGGAAACAGGGTGTTGCTGAAGCCAAGCATGGTGAAACAGACTGAGAGGGCCAAAGGAATTGTGTGCCTACTGTCTTTTAGTACAACATGAGGATGGGGGGTTGTTACAGTTCAACAAGAAAATCAGGTTAAGTCTCAAGTTAGGGTTAGGGTTGGGGAGATGTGGCTTCCCAGGTTGGAAACGGGTCCTTGGTGAAGCTTAACTTGCTGAATCAGACTGAGTGGGGCATCAAGATGGCTTCCATACTGACATTTGGTACACTCTGTGGACGGCAGTATGTTTCAGTCCAAAAACGAAAATTAGGGTTAAGACCCAAGTTAGGGTTATCGGTCAGGAGTCATGGCTTCCCAGAATGGAAACAGGGTGTTGCTGAAGCCAAGCATGGTGAAACAGACTGAGAGGGCCAACGGAATTGTGTGTCGACTGTCTTTTAGTACAACATGAGGATGGGGGTTTGTTACATTTCAACAAGAAAATCAGGTTAAGTCTCAAGGTTGGGTTGAATTTGGGAGATGTGGCTTCCCAGGTTGGAAATGGGTCCTTGGTGAAGCTCAACTTGCTGAATCAGACTGAGTGGGGCATCAAGATGGCTTCCATACTGACATTTGGTGCACTCTGTGGACGGCAGTATGTTTCAGTCCAAAAAGGAAATGAGGGTTGAGACTCAAATTAGGGTTAGGGTTGGGGAGACTTGGCTTCCCAGGATGTAACCAGGGTTTTGGCGAAGTCTAGATTGGTAAAACAGACGGAGTAGGCCAACCGGAGTATAACATACTGCCAGTTAGTACACCATGTGGACAGGGAAATGTTTCAGTCCAAAGAGAAAATTAGGGTTAAGACCCAAGTTAGGGTTAGCTGTCAGGAGACATGGCTTTCCAGAATGGAAACAGGGTGTTGCTGAAGCCAAGCATGGTGAAACAGACTGAGAGGGCAAAAGGAATTGTGTGCCTACTGTCTTTTAGTAGAACATGAGGATGGGGGGTTGTTACATTTGCACAAGAAAATCAGGTTAAGTCTCAAGTTTGGTTTGGGTTGGGGAGATGTGGCTTCCCTGGTTGGAATCGGGTCCTTGGTGAAGCCCAGCTTGCTGAATCAGACTGAGTGGGACATCAAGATGTCTTCCATACTGACATTTGGTACACTCTGTGGACGGAGGTATGTTTCAGTCCCAAAAGGAAATGAGGCCTGAGACTCAAATTAGGGTTAGGGCTGGGGAGACTTGGCTTCCCAGGATGTAACCAGGGTTTTGGCGAAGCCTAGATTGGTAAAACAGACTGAGTAGGCCATCCGGAGTATAACATACTGCCAGTTAGTACACCATGTGGACAGGGAAATGTTTCAGTCGAAAGAAAAAATTAGGGTGAAGACCCAAGTTAGGGTTAGCGGTCAGGAGACATGGCTTCCCAGAATGGAAACAGGGTGTTGCTGAAGCCAAACATGGTGAAACAGACTGAGAGGGCCAAAGGAATTGTGTGCCTACTGTCTTTTAGTAGAACATGAGGATGGGGGGGTTGTTACATTTGCACAAGAAAATCAGGTTAAGTCTCAAGTTAGGGTTAGAGTTGGGGAGATGTGGCTTCCCAGGTTGGAAACGGGTCCTTGGTGAAGCCTAACTTCCTGAATCAGACTGAGTGGGCCATCAAGATGTCTTCCATACTTACATTTGTTCCCCTATGTGGATGGCAGTATGTTTCAGTCCAAAAACGAAATGCGGGTTGATACTCAAATTAGGGTTAGGGTTGGGGAGACTTGGCTTCCCAGGATGTAACCAGGGTTTTGGCGAAGCCTAGATTGGTAAAACAGACTGAGTAGGCCATCCGGAGTATAACATACTCCCAGTTAGTACACCATGTGGACAGGGAAATGTTTCAGTCCAAAGAGAAAATTAGGGTTAAGACCCAAGTTAGGGTTAGCTGTCAGGAGACATGGCTTCCCAGAATGGAAACAGGGTGTTGCTGAAGCCAAGCATGGTGAAACAGACTGAGAGGGCCAAAGGAATTGTGTGCCTACTGTCTTTTAGTACAACAAGAGGATGTGGGTTGTTACATTTCAACAAGAAAATCAGGTTAAGTCTCAAGTTTGGGTTGGGTTGGGGAGATGTGGCTTCCCTGGTTGGAATCGGGTCCTTGGTGAAGCCCAGCTTGCTGAATCAGACTGAGTGGGACATCAAGATGTCTTCCATACTGACATTTGGTACACTCTGTGGACGGAGGTATGTTTCAGTCGCAAAAGGAAATGAGGCCTGAGACTCAAAGTAGGGTTATGGTTGGGGAGACTTGGCTTCCCAGGATGTAACCAGGGTTTTGGTGAAGCCTAGATTGGTAAAACAGACTGAGTAGGCATTCAGGAGTATAACATACTGCCAGTTAGTACACCATGTGGACAGGGAAATGTTTCATTCCAAAGAGAAAATTAGGGTTAAGACCCAAGTGAGGGTTATCGGTCAGGAGACATGGCTTCCCAGAATGGAAACAGGGTGTTGCTGAAGCCAAACATGGTGAAACAGACTGAGAGGGCCAAAGGAATTGTGTGCCTACTGTCTTTTAGTAGAACATGAGGATGGGGGGTTGTTACAGTTCAACAAGAAAATCAGGTTAAGTCTCAAGTTAGGGTTAGGGTTGGGGAGATGTGGCTTCCCAGGTTGGAAACGGGTCCTTGGTGAAGCTTAACTTGCTGAATCAGACTGAGTGGGGCATCAAGATGGCTTCCATACTGACATTTGGTCCCCTATGTGGACGGCAGTATGTTTCAGTCCAAAAACGAAAATTAGGGTTAAGACCCAAGTTAGGGTTATCGGTCAGGAGTCATGGCTTCCCAGAATGGAAACAGGGTGTTGCTGAAGCCAAGCATGGTGAAACAGACTGAGAGGGCCAACGGAATTGTGTGTCGACTGTCTTTTAGTACAACATGAGGATGGGGGTTTGTTACATTTCAACAAGAAAATCAGGTTAAGTCTCAAGGTTGGGTTGGATTGGGGAGATGTGGCTTCCCAGGTTGGAAATGGGTCCTTGGTGAAGCTCAACTTGCTGAATCAGACTGAGTGGGGCATCAAGATGGCTTCCATACTGACATTTGGTGCACTCTGTGGACGGCAGTATGTTTCAGTCCAAAAAGGAAATGAGGGTTGAGACTCAAATTAGGGTTAGGGTTCGGGAGACTTGTCTTCCCAGGATGTAACCAGGGTTTTGGCGAAGTCTAGATTGGTAAAACAGACGGAGTAGGCCAACCGGAGTATAACATACTGCCAGTTAGTACACAATGTGGAGAGGGAAATGTTTCATTCCAAAGAGAAAATTAGGGTTAAGACCCAAGTTAGGGTTAGCAGTCAGGAGACATGGCTTTCCAGAATGGAAACAGGGTGTTGCTGAAGCCAAGCATGGTGAAACAGACTGAGAGGGCAAAAGGAATTGTGTGCCTACTGTCTTTTAGTAGAACATGAGGATGGGGGGTTGTTACATTTGCACAAGAAAATCAGGTTAAGTCTCAAGTTAGGGTTAGGGTTGGGGAGATGTGGCTTCCCAGGTTGGAAACGGGTCCTTGTTGAAGCCTAGCTTGCTGAATCAGACTGAGTGGGACATCAAGATGTCTTCCATACTTACATTTGGTACACTCTGTGGACGGCAGTATGTTTCAGTCCAAAAAGGAAATGAGGGTTGAGACTCAAATTAGGGTTAGGGCTGGGGAGACTTGGCTTCCCAGGATGTAACCAGGGTTTTGGCGAAGCCTAGATTGGTAAAACAGACTGAGTAGGCCATCCGGAGTATAACATACTGCCAGTTAGTACACCATGTGGACAGGGAAATGTTTCAGTCCAAAGAGAAAATTAGGGTTAAGACCCAAGTTAGGGTTAGCTGTCAGGAGACATGGCTTCCCGGAATGGAAACAGGGTGTTGCTGAAGCCAAGCATGGTGAAACAGACTGAGAGGGCCAACGGAATTGTGTGCCTACTGTCTTTTAGTACAACATGAGGATGGGGGTTTGTTACATTTGCACAAGAAAATCAGGTTAAGTCTCAAGTTAGGGTTGGGTTGGGGAGATGTGGCTTCCCAGGTTGGAAACGGGTCCTTGGTGAAGCTTAACTTGCTGAATCAGACTGAGTGGGGTATCAAGGTGTCTTCCATACTTACATTTGGTACACTCTGTGGACCGCAGTATGTTTCAGTCGCAAAAGGAAATGAGGCCTGAGACTCAAAGTAGGGTTAGGGTTGGGGAGACTTGGCTTCCCAGGATGTAACCAGGGTTTTGGCGAAGCCTAGATTGGTAAAACAGACTGAGTAGGCCTTCCGGAGTATAACATACTGCCAGTTAGTACACCATGTGGACAGGGAAATGTTTCAGTCCAAAGAAAAAATTAGGGTTAAGAAAAATTTAGGGTTATCGGTCAGGAGACATGCCTTCCCAGAATGGAAACAGGGTGTTGCTGAAGCCAAGCATGGTGAAACAGACTGAGAGGGCAAACGGAATTGTGTGCCTACTGTCTTTTAGTACAACATGAGGATGGGGGGTTGTTACATTTGCACAAGAAAATCAGGTTAAGTCTCAAGTTAGGGTTAGGGTTGGGGAGATGTGGCTTCCCAGGTTGGAAATGGGTCCTTGGTGAAGCTCAACTTGCTGAATCAGACTGAGTGGGGCATCAAGATGGCTTCCATACTGACATTTGGTGCACTCTGTGGACGGCAGTATGTTTCAGTCCAAAAAGGAAATGAGGGTTGAGACTCAAATTAGGGTTAGGGTTGGGGAGACTTGGCTTCCCAGGATGTAACCAGGGTTTTGGCGAAGTCTAGATTGGTAAAACAGACGGAAGGCCAACCGGAGTATAACATACTGCCAGTTAGTACACAATGTGGACAGGGAAATGTTTCATTCCAAAGAGAAAATTAGGGTTAAGACCCAAGTTAGGGTTAGCAGTCAGGAGACATGGCTTTCCAGAATGGAAACAGGGTGTTGCTGAAGCCAAGCATGGTGAAACAGACTGAGAGGGCAAAAGGAATTGTGTGCCTACTGTCTTTTAGTAGAACATGAGGATGGGGGGTTGTTACATTTGCACAAGAAAATCAGGTTAAGTCTCAAGTTAGGGTTAGGGTTGGGGAGATGTTGCTTCCCAGGTTGGAAACGGGTCCTTGGTGAAGCTTAACTTGCTGAATCAGACTGAGTGGGCCATCAAGATGGCTTCCATACTGACATTTGGTACACTCTGTGGACGGCAGTAAGTTTCAGTCCAAAAACGAAAATTAGGGTTAAGACCCAAGTTAGGGTTATCGGTCAGGAGTCATGGCTTCCCAGGATGGAAACAGGGTGTTGCTGAAGCCAAGCATGGTGAAACAGACTGAGAGGGCCAACGGAATTGTGTGCCGACTGTCTCTTAGTACAACATGAGGATGGGGGTTTGTTACATTTCAACAAGAAAATCAGGTGAAGTCTCAAGGTTGGGTTGAATTTGGGAGATGTGGCTTCCCAGGTTGGAAATGGGTCCTTGGTGAAGCTCAACTTGCTGAATCAGACTGAGTGGGGCATCAAGATGGCTTCCATACTGACATTTGGTGCACTCTGTGGACGGCAGTATGTTTCAGTCCAAAAAGGAAATGAGGGTTGAGACTCAAATTAGGGTTAGGGTTGGGGAGACTTGGCTTCCCAGGATGTAACCAGGGTTTTGGCGAAGTCTAGATTGGTAAAACAGACGGAGTAGGCCAACCGGAGTATAACATACTGCCAGTTAGTACACCATGTGGACAGGGAAATGTTTCAGTCCAAAGAGAAAATTAGGGTTAAGACCCAAGTTAGGGTTAGCTGTCAGGAGACATGGCTTCCCAGAATGGAAACAGGGTGTTGCTGAAGCCAAGCATGGTGAAACAGACTGAGAGGGCAAAAGGAATTGTGTGCCTACTGTCTTTTAGTAGAACATGAGGATGGGGGGTTGTTACATTTGCACAAGAAAATCAGGTTAAGTCTCAAGTTTGGTTTGGGTTGGGGAGATGTGGCTTCCCTGGTTGGAATCGGGTCCTTGGTGAAGCCCAGCTTGCTGAATCAGACTGAGTGGGACATCAAGATGTCTTCCATACTGACATTTGGTACACTCTGTGGACGGAGGTATGTTTCAGTCCCAAAAGGAAATGAGGCCTGAGACTCAAATTAGGGTTACGGCTGGGGAGACTTGGCTTCCCAGGATGTAACCAGGGTTTTGGCGAAGCCTAGATTGGTAAAACAGACTGAGTAGGCCATCCGGAGTATAACATACTGCCAGTTAGTACACCATGTGGACAGGGAAATGTTTCAGTCGAAAGAAAAAATTAGGGTGAAGACCCAAGTTAGGGTTAGCGGTCAGGAGACATGGCTTCCCAGAATGGAAACAGGGTGTTGCTGAAGCCAAACATGGTGAAACAGACTGAGAGGGCCAAAGGAATTGTGTGCCTACTGTCTTTTAGTAGAACATGAGGATGGGGGGGTTGTTATATTTGCACAAGAAAATCAGGTTAAGTCTCAAGTTAGGGTTAGAGTTGGGGAGATGTGGCTTCCCAGGTTGGAAACGGGTCCTTGGTGAAGCCTAACTTGCTGAATCAGACTGAGTGGGGCATCAAGATGTCTTCCATACTTACATTTGTTCCCCTATGTGGATGGCAGTATGTTTCAGTCCAAAAAGGAAATAGGGTTGATACTCAAATTAGGGTTAGGGTTGGGGAGACTTGGCTTCCCAGGATGTAACCAGGGTTTTGGCGAAGCCTAGATTGGTAAAACAGACTGAGTAGGCCATCCGGAGTATAACATACTGCCAGTTAGTACACCATGTGGACAGGGAAATGTTTCAGTCCAAAGAGAAAATTAGGGTTAAGACCCAAGTTAGGGTTAGCTGTCAGGAGACATGGCTTCCCAGAATGGAAACAGGGTGTTGCTGAAGCCAAGCATGGTGAAACAGACTGAGAGGGCCAAAGGAATTGTGTGCCTACTGTCTTTTAGTACAACAAGAGGATGTGGGTTGTTACATTTCAACAAGAAAATCAGGTTAAGTCTCAAGTTTGGGTTGGGTTGGGGAGATGTGGCTTCCCTGGTTGGAATCGGGTCCTTGGTGAAGCCCAGCTTGCTGAATCAGACTGAGTGGGACATCAAGATGTCTTCCATACTTACATTTGGTACACTCTGTGGACGGCAGTATGTTTCAGTCCAAAAAGGAAATGAGGGTTGAGACTCAAATTAGGGTTACGCTGGGGAGACTTGGCTTCCCAGGATGTAACCAGGGTTTTGGCGAAGCCTAGATTGCTAAAACAGACTGAGTAGGCCATCCGGAGTATAACATACTGCCAGTTAGTACACCATGTGGACAGGGAAATGTTTCAGTCCAAAGAGAAAATTAGGGTTCAGACCCAAGTTAGGGTTAGCTGTCAGGAGACATGGCTTCCCAGAATGGGAACAGGGTGTTGCTGAAGCCAAGCATGGTGAAACAGACTGAGAGGGCCAAAGGAATTGTGTGCCTACTGTCTTTTAGTAGAACATGAGGATGGGAGGTTGTTACATTTGCACAAGAATATCAGGTTAAGTCTCAAGTTAGGGTTAGGGTTGGGGAGATGTGGCTTCCCAGGTTGGAAACGGGTCCTTGGTGAAGCTTAACTTCCTGTATCAGACTGAGTGGGCCATCAAGATGTCTTCCATACTTACATTTGGCACACTCTGTGGACCGCAGTATGTTTCAGTCCAAAAAGGAAATAGGGTTGAGACTCAAATTAGGGTTAGGGTTGGGGAGACTTGGCTTCCCAGGATGTAACCAGGGTTTTGGTGAAGCCTAGATTGGTAAAACAGACTGAGTAGGCATTCAGGAGTATAACATACTGCCAGTTAGTACACCATGTGGACAGGGAAATGTTTCAGTCCAAAGACAAAATTAGGGTTAAGACCCAAGTTAGGGTTAGCTGTCAGGAGACATGGCTTCCCGGAATGGAAACAGGGTGTTGCTGAAGCCAAGCATGGTGAAACAGACTGAGAGGGCCAACGGAATTGTGTGCCTACTGTCTTTTAGTACAACATGAGGATGGGGGTTTGTTACATTTCAACAAGAAAATCAGGTTAAGTCTCAAGTTAGGGTTGGGTTGGGGAGATGTGGCTTCCCAGGTTGGAAACGGGTCCTTGGTGAAGCTTAACTTGCTGAATCAGACTGAGTGGGGTATCAAGGTGTCTTCCATACTTACATTTGGTACACTCTGTGGACCGCAGTATGTTTCAGTCGCAAAAGGAAATGAGGCCTGAGACTCAAAGTAGGGTTAGGGTTGGGGAGACTTGGCTTCCCAGGATGTAACCAGGGTTTTGGCGAAGCCTAGATTGGTAAAACAGACTGAGTAGGCCTTCCGGAGTATAACATACTGCCAGTTAGTACACCATGTGGACAGGGAAATGTTTCAGTCCAAAGAAAAAATTAGGGTTAAGAAAAATTTAGGGTTATCGGTCAGGAGACATGCCTTCCCAGAATGGAAACAGGGTGTTGCTGAAGCCAAGCATGGTGAAACAGACTGAGAGGGCAAACGGAATTGTGTGCCTACTGTCTTTTAGTACAACATGAGGATGGGGGGTTGTTACATTTGCACAAGAAAATCAGGTTAAGTCTCAAGTTAGGGTTAGGGTTGGGGAGATGTGGCTTCCCAGGTTGGAAATGGGTCCTTGGTGAAGCTCAACTTGCTGAATCAGACTGAGTGGGGCATCAAGATGGCTTCCATACTGACATTTGGTGCACTCTGTGGACGGCAGTATGTTTCAGTCCAAAAAGGAAATGAGGGTTGAGACTCAAATTAGGGTTAGGGTTGGGGAGACTTGGCTTCCCAGGATGTAACCAGGGTTTTGGCGAAGTCTAGATTGGTAAAACAGACGGAGTAGGCCAACCGGAGTATAAAATACTGCCAGTTAGTACACAATGTGGACAGGGAAATGTTTCATTCCAAAGAGAAAATTAGGGTTAAGACCCAAGTTAGGGTTAGCAGTCAGGAGACATGGCTTTCCAGAATGGAAACAGGGTGTTGCTGAAGCCAAGCATGGTGAAACAGACTGAGAGGGCAAAAGGAATTGTGTGCCTACTGTCTTTTAGTAGAACATGAGGATGGGGGGTTGTTACATTTGCACAAGAAAATCAGGTTAAGTCTAAAGTTAGGGTTAGGGTTGGGGAGATGTTGCTTCCCAGGTTGGAAACGGGTCCTTGGTGAAGCTTAACTTGCTGAATCAGACTGAGTGGGCCATCAAGATGGCTTCCATACTGACATTTGGTACACTCTGTGGACGGCAGTATGTTTCAGTCCAAAAACGAAAATTAGGGTTAAGACTCAAGTTAGGGTTATCGGTCAGGAGTCATGGCTTCCCAGAATGGAAACAGGGTGTTGCTGAAGCCAAGCATGGTGAAACAGACTGAGAGGGCCAACGGAATTGTGTGCCGACTGTCTCTTAGTACAACATGAGGATGGGGGTTTGTTACATTTCAACAAGAAAATCAGGTTAAGTCTCAAGGTTGGGTTGGGTTGGGGAGATGTGGCTTCCCTGGTTGGAATCGGGTCCTTGGTGAAGCCCAGCTTGCTGAATCAGACTGAGTGGGACATCAAGATGTCTTCCATACTGACATTTGGTACACTCTGTGGACGGAGGTCTGTTTCAGTCCCAAAAGGAAATGAGGCCTGAGACTCAAATTAGGGTTAGGGTTGGGGAGACTTGGCTTCCCAGGATATAACCAGGGTTTTGTCGAAGCCTAGATTGGTAAAACAGACTGAGTAGGCCATCCGGAGTATAACATACTGCCAGTTAGTACACCATGTGGACAGGGAAATGTTTCATTCCAAAGAGAAAATTAGGGTTAAGACCCAAGTTAGGGTTAGCTGTCAGGAGACATGGCTTCCCAGAATGGAAACAGGGTGTTGCTGAAGCCAAGCATGGTGAAACAGACTGAGAGGGCCAAAGGAATTGTGTGCCTACTGTCTTTTAGTACAACATGAGGATGGGGGGTTGTTACAGTTCAACAAGAAAATCAGGTTAAGTCTCAAGTTAGGGTTAGGGTTGGGGAGATGTGGCTTCCCAGGTTGGAAACGGGTCCTTGGTGAAGCTTAACTTGCTGAATCAGACTGAGTGGGGCATCAAGATGGCTTCCATACTGACATTTGGTACACTCTGTGGACGGCAGTATGTTTCAGTCCAAAAACGAAAATTAGGGTTAATACCCAAGTTAGGGTTATCGGTCAGGAGTCATGGCTTCCCAGAATGGAAACAGGGTGTTGCTGAAGCCAAGCATGGTGAAACAGACTGAGAGGGCCAACGGAATTGTGTGTCGACTGTCTTTTAGTACAACATGAGGATGGGGGTTTGTTACATTTCAACAAGAAAATCAGGTTAAGTCTCAAGGTTGGGTTGAATTTGGGAGATGTGGCTTCCCAGGTTGGAAATGGGTCCTTGGTGAAGCTCAACTTGCTGAATCAGACTGAGTGGGGCATCAAGATGGCTTCCATACTGACATTTGGTGCACTCTGTGGACGGCAGTATGTTTCAGTCCAAAAAGGAAATGAGGGTTGAGACTCAAATTAGGGTTAGGGTTGGGGAGACTTGGCTTCCCAGGATGTAACCAGGGTTTTGGCGAAGTCTAGATTGGTAAAACAGACGGAGTAGGCCAACCGGAGTATAACATACTGCCAGTTAGTACACCATGTGGACAGGGAAATGTTTCAGTCCAAAGAGAAAATTAGGGTTAAGACCCAAGTTAGGGTTAGCTGTCAGGAGACATGGCTTTCCAGAATGGAAACAGGGTGTTGCTGAAGCCAAGCATGGTGAAACAGACTGAGAGGGCAAAAGGAATTGTGTGCCTACTGTCTTTTAGTAGAACATGAGGATGGGGGGTTGTTACATTTGCACAAGAAAATCAGGTTAAGTCTCAAGTTTGGTTTGGGTTGGGGAGATGTGGCTTCCCTGGTTGGAATCGGGTCCTTGGTGAAGCCCAGCTTGCTGAATCAGACTGAGTGGGACATCAAGATGTCTTCCATACTGACATTTGGTACACTCTGTGGACGGAGGTATGTTTCAGTCCCAAAAGGAAATGAGGCCTGAGACTCAAATTAGGGTTAGGGCTGGGGAGACTTGGCTTCCCAGGATGTAACCAGGGTTTTGGCGAAGCCTAGATTGGTAAAACAGACTGAGTAGGCCATCCGGAGTATAACATACTGCCAGTTAGTACACCATGTGGACAGGGAAATGTTTCAGTCGAAAGAAAAAATTAGGGTGAAGACCCAAGTTAGGGTTAGCGGTCAGGAGACATGGCTTCCCAGAATGGAAACAGGGTGTTGCTGAAGCCAAACATGGTGAAACAGACTGAGAGGGCCAAAGGAATTGTGTGCCTACTGTCTTTTAGTAGAACATGAGGATGGGGGGGTTGTTACATTTGCACAAGAAAATCAGGTTAAGTCTCAAGTTAGGGTTAGAGTTGGGGAGATGTGGCTTCCCAGGTTGGAAACGGGTCCTTGGTGAAGCCTAACTTGCTGAATCAGACTGAGTGGGGCATCAAGATGTCTTCCATACTTACATTTGTTCCCCTATGTGGATGGCAGTATGTTTCAGTCCAAAAACGAAATGCGGGTTGATACTCAAATTAGGGTTAGGGTTGGGGAGACTTGGCTTCCCAGGATGTAACCAGGGTTTTGGCGAAGCCTAGATTGGTAAAACAGACTGAGTAGGCCATCCGGAGTATAACATACTGCCAGTTAGTACACCATGTGGACAGGGAAATGTTTCAGTCCAAAGAGAAAATTAGGGTTAAGACCCAAGTTAGGGTTAGCTGTCAGGAGACATGGCTTCCCAGAATGGAAACAGGGTGTTGCTGAAGCCAAGCATGGTGAAACAGACTGAGAGGGCCAAAGGAATTGTGTGCCTACTGTCTTTTAGTACAACAAGAGGATGTGGGTTGTTACATTTCAACAAGAAAATCAGGTTAAGTCTCAAGTTTGGGTTGGGTTGGGGAGATGTGGCTTCCCTGGTTGGAATCGGGTCCTTGGTGAAGCCCAGCTTGCTGAATCAGACTGAGTGGGACATCAAGATGTCTTCCATACTGACATTTGGTACACTCTGTGGACGGAGGTATGTTTCAGTCGCAAAAGGAAATGAGGCCTGAGACTCAAAGTAGGGTTAGGGTTGGGGAGACTTGGCTTCCCAGGATGTAACCAGGGTTTTGGTGAAGCCTAGATTGGTAAAACAGACTGAGTAGGCATTCAGGAGTATAACATACTGCCAGTTAGTACACCATGTGGACAGGGAAATGTTTCATTCCAAAGAGAAAATTAGGGTGAAGACCCAAGTGAGGGTTATCGGTCAGGAGACATGGCTTCCCAGAATGGAAACAGGGTGTTGCTGAAGCCAAACATGGTGAAACAGACTGAGAGGGCCAAAGGAATTGTGTGCCTACTGTCTTTTAGTAGAACATGAGGATGGGGGGTTGTTACAGTTCAACAAGAAAATCAGGTTAAGTCTCAAGTTAGGGTTAGGGTTGGGGAGATGTGGCTTCCCAGGTTGGAAACGGGTCCTTGGTGAAGCTTAACTTGCTGAATCAGACTGAGTGGGGCATCAAGATGGCTTCCATACTGACATTTGGTCCCCTATGTGGACGGCAGTATGTTTCAGTCCAAAAACGAAAATTAGGGTTAAGACACAAGTTAGGGTTATCGGTCAGGAGTCATGGCTTCCCAGAATGGAAACAGGGTGTTGCTGAAGCCAAGCATGGTGAAACAGACTGAGAGGGCCAACGGAATTGTGTGTCGACTGTCTTTTAGTACAACATGAGGATGGGGGTTTGTTACATTTCAACAAGAAAATCAGGTTAAGTCTCAAGGTTGGGTTGGATTGGGGAGATGTGGCTTCCCAGGTTGGAAATGGGTCCTTGGTGAAGCTCAACTTGCTGAATCAGACTGAGTGGGGCATCAAGATGGCTTCCATACTGACATTTGGTGCACTCTGTGGACGGCAGTATGTTTCAGTCCAAAAAGGAAATGAGGGTTGAGACTCAAATTAGGGTTAGGGTTGGGGAGACTTGGCTTCCCAGGATGTAACCAGGGTTTTGGCGAAGTCTAGATTGGTAAAACAGACGGAGTAGGCCAACCGGAGTATAACATACTGCCAGTTAGTACACCATGTGGACAGGGAAATGTTTCAGTCCAAAGAGAAAATTAGGGTTAAGACCCAAGTTAGGGTTAGCTGTCAGGAGACATGGCTTTCCAGAATGGAAACAGGGTGTTGCTGAAGCCAAGCATGGTGAAACAGACTGAGAGGGCAAAAGGAATTGTGTGCCTACTGTCTTTTAGTAGAACATGAGGATGGGGGGTTGTTACATTTGCACAAGAAAATCAGGTTAAGTCTCAAGTTTGGTTTGGGTTGGGGAGATGTGGCTTCCCTGGTTGGAATCGGGTCCTTGGTGAAGCCCAGCTTGCTGAATCAGACTGAGTGGGACATCAAGATGTCTTCCATACTGACATTTGGTACACTCTGTGGACGGAGGTATGTTTCAGTCCCAAAAGGAAATGAGGCCTGAGACTCAAATTAGGGTTAGGGCTGGGGAGACTTGGCTTCCCAGGATGTAACCAGGGTTTTGGCGAAGCCTAGATTGGTAAAACAGACTGAGTAGGCCATCCGGAGTATAACATACTGCCAGTTAGTACACCATGTGGACAGGGAAATGTTTCAGTCGAAAGAAAAAATTAGGGTGAAGACCCAAGTTAGGGTTAGCGGTCAGGAGACATGGCTTCCCAGAATGGAAACAGGGTGTTGCTGAAGCCAAACATGGTGAAACAGACTGAGAGGGCCAAAGGAATTGTGTGCCTACTGTCTTTTAGTAGAACATGAGGATGGGGGGGTTGTTACATTTGCACAAGAAAATCAGGTTAAGTCTCAAGTTAGGGTTAGAGTTGGGGAGATGTGGCTTCCCAGGTTGGAAACGGGTCCTTGGTGAAGCCTAACTTGCTGAATCAGACTGAGTGGGGCATCAAGATGTCTTCCATACTTACATTTGTTCCCCTATGTGGATGGCAGTATGTTTCAGTCCAAAAACGAAATGCGGGTTGATACTCAAATTAGGGTTAGGGTTGGGGAGACTTGGCTTCCCAGGATGTAACCAGGGTTTTGGCGAAGCCTAGATTGGTAAAACAGACTGAGTAGGCCATCCGGAGTATAACATACTGCCAGTTAGTACACCATGTGGACAGGGAAATGTTTCAGTCCAAAGAGAAAATTAGGGTTAAGACCCAAGTTAGGGTTAGCTGTCAGGAGACATGGCTTCCCAGAATGGAAACAGGGTGTTGCTGAAGCCAAGCATGGTGAAACAGACTGAGAGGGCCAAAGGAATTGTGTGCCTACTGTCTTTTAGTACAACAAGAGGATGTGGGTTGTTACATTTCAACAAGAAAATCAGGTTAAGTCTCAAGTTTGGGTTGGGTTGGGGAGATGTGGCTTCCCTGGTTGGAATCGGGTCCTTGGTGAAGCCCAGCTTGCTGAATCAGACTGAGTGGGACATCAAGATGTCTTCCATACTGACATTTGGTACACTCTGTGGACGGAGGTATGTTTCAGTCGCAAAAGGAAATGAGGCCTGAGACTCAAAGTAGGGTTAGGGTTGGGGAGACTTGGCTTCCCAGGATGTAACCAGGGTTTTGGTGAAGCCTAGATTGGTAAAACAGACTGAGTAGGCATTCAGGAGTATAACATACTGCCAGTTAGTACACCATGTGGACAGGGAAATGTTTCATTCCAAAGAGAAAATTAGGGTGAAGACCCAAGTGAGGGTTATCGGTCAGGAGACATGGCTTCCCAGAATGGAAACAGGGTGTTGCTGAAGCCAAACATGGTGAAACAGACTGAGAGGGCCAAAGGAATTGTGTGCCTACTGTCTTTTAGTAGAACATGAGGATGGGGGGTTGTTACAGTTCAACAAGAAAATCAGGTTAAGTCTCAAGTTAGGGTTAGGGTTGGGGAGATGTGGCTTCCCAGGTTGGAAACGGGTCCTTGGTGAAGCTTAACTTGCTGAATCAGACTGAGTGGGGCATCAAGATGGCTTCCATACTGACATTTGGTCCCCTATGTGGACGGCAGTATGTTTCAGTCCAAAAACGAAAATTAGGGTTAAGACACAAGTTAGGGTTATCGGTCAGGAGTCATGGCTTCCCAGAATGGAAACAGGGTGTTGCTGAAGCCAAGCATGGTGAAACAGACTGAGAGGGCCAACGGAATTGTGTGTCGACTGTCTTTTAGTACAACATGAGGATGGGGGTTTGTTACATTTCAACAAGAAAATCAGGTTAAGTCTCAAGGTTGGGTTGGATTGGGGAGATGTGGCTTCCCAGGTTGGAAATGGGTCCTTGGTGAAGCTCAACTTGCTGAATCAGACTGAGTGGGGCATCAAGATGGCTTCCATACTGACATTTGGTGCACTCTGTGGACGGCAGTATGTTTCAGTCCAAAAAGGAAATGAGGGTTGAGACTCAAATTAGGGTTAGGGTTGGGGAGACTTGTCTTCCCAGGATGTAACCAGGGTTTTGGCGAAGTCTAGAATGGTAAAACAGACGGAGTAGGCCAACCGGAGTATAACATACTGCCAGTTAGTACACAATGTGGAGAGGGAAATGTTTCATTCCAAAGAGAAAATTAGGGTTAAGACCCAAGTTAGGGTTAGCAGTCAGGAGACATGGCTTTCCAGAATGGAAACAGGGTGTTGCTGAAGCCAAGCATGGTGAAACAGACTGAGAGGGCAAAAGGAATTGTGTGCCTACTGTCTTTTAGTAGAACATGAGGATGGGGGGTTGTTACATTTGCACAAGAAAATCAGGTTAAGTCTCAAGTTAGGGTTAGGGTTGGGGAGATGTGGCTTCCCAGGTTGGAAACGGGTCCTTGTTGAAGCCTAGCTTGCTGAATCAGACTGAGTGGGACATCAAGATGTCTTCCATACTTACATTTGGTAAACTCTGTGGACGGCAGTATGTTTCAGTCCAAAAAGGTAATGAGGGTTGAGACTCAAATTAGGGTTAGGGCTGGGGAGACTTGGCTTCCCAGGATGTAACCAGGGTTTTGGCGAAGCCTAGATTGGTAAAACAGACTGAGTAGGCCATCCGGAGTATAACATACTGCCAGTTAGTACACCATGTGGACAGGGAAATGTTTCAGTCCAAAGAGAAAATTAGGGTTAAGACCCAAGTTAGGGTTAGCAGTCAGGAGACATGGCTTTCCAGAATGGAAACAGGGTGTTGCTGAAGCCAAGCATGGTGAAACAGACTGAGAGGGCAAAAGGCATTGTGTGCCTACTGTCTTTTAGTAGAACATGAGGATGGGGGGTTGTTACATTTGCACAAGAAAATCAGGTTAAGTCTCAAGTTAGGGTTAGGGTTGGGGAGATGTTGCTTCCCAGGTTGGAAACGGGTCCTTGGTGAAGCTTAACTTGCTGAATCAGACTGAGTGGGCCATCAAGATGGCTTCCATACTGACATTTGGTACACTCTGTGGACGGCAGTAAGTTTCAGTCCAAAAACGAAAATTAGGGTTAAGACCCAAGTTAGGGTTATCGGTCAGGAGTCATGGCTTCCCAGGATGGAAACAGGGTGTTGCTGAAGCCAAGCATGGTGAAACAGACTGAGAGGGCCAACGGAATTGTGTGCCGACTGTCTCTTAGTACAACATGAGGATGGGGGTTTGTTACATTTCAACAAGAAAATCAGGTTAAGTCTCAAGGTTGGGTTGGGTTGGGGAGATGTGGCTTCCCTGGTTGGAATCGGGTCCTTGGTGAAGCCCAGCTTGCTGAATCAGACTGAGTGGGACATCAAGATGTCTTCCATACTGACATTTGGTACACTCTGTGGACGGAGGTCTGTTTCAGTCCCAAAAGGAAATGAGGCCTGAGACTCAAATTAGGGTTAGGGTTGGGGAGACTTGGCTTCCCAGGATATAACTAGGGTTTTGTCGAAGCCTAGATTGGTAAAACAGACTGAGTAGGCCATCCGGAGTATAACATACTGCCAGTTAGTACACCATGTGGACAGGGTAATGTTTCATTCCAAAGAGAAAATTAGGGTTAAGACCCAAGTTAGGGTTAGCTGTCAGGAGACATGGCTTCCCAGAATGGAAACAGGGTGTTGCTGAAGCCAAGCATGGTGAAACAGACTGAGAGGGCCAAAGGAATTGTGTGCCTACTGTCTTTTAGTACAACATGAGGATGGGGGGTTGTTACAGTTCAACAAGAAAATCAGGTTAAGTCTCAAGTTAGGGTTAGGGTTGGGGAGATGTGGCTTCCCAGGTTGGAAACGGGTCCTTGGTGAAGCTTAACTTGCTGAATCAGACTGAGTGGGGCATCAAGATGGCTTCCATACTGACATTTGGTACACTCTGTGGACGGCAGTATGTTTCAGTCCAAAAACGAAAATTAGGGTTAAGACCCAAGTTAGGGTTATTGGTCAGGAGTCATGGCTTCCCATAATGGAAACAGGGTGTTGCTGAAGCCAAGCATGGTGAAACAGACTGAGAGGGCAAAAGGCATTGTGTGCCTACTGTCTTTTAGTAGAACATGAGGATGGGGGGTTGTTACATTTGCACAAGAAAATCAGGTTAAGTCTCAAGTTAGGGTTAGGGTTGGGGAGATGTTGCTTCCCAGGTTGGAAACGGGTCCTTGGTGAAGCTTAACTTGCTGAATCAGACTGAGTGGGCCATCAAGATGGCTTCCATACTGACATTTGGTACACTCTGTGGACGGCAGTAAGTTTCAGTCCAAAAACGAAAATTAGGGTTAAGACCCAAGTTAGGGTTATCGGTCAGGAGTCATGGCTTCCCAGGATGGAAACAGGGTGTTGCTGAAGCCAAGCATGGTGAAACAGACTGAGAGGGCCAACGGAATTGTGTGCCGACTGTCTCTTAGTACAACATGAGGATGGGGGTTTGTTACATTTCAACAAGAAAATCAGGTTAAGTCTCAAGGTTGGGTTGGGTTGGGGAGATGTGGCTTCCCTGGTTGGAATCGGGTCCTTGGTGAAGCCCAGCTTGCTGAATCAGACTGAGTGGGACATCAAGATGTCTTCCATACTGACATTTGGTACACTCTGTGGACGGAGGTCTGTTTCAGTCCCAAAAGGAAATGAGGCCTGAGACTCAAATTAGGGTTAGGGTTGGGGAGACTTGGCTTCCCAGGATATAACTAGGGTTTTGTCGAAGCCTAGATTGGTAAAACAGACTGAGTAGGCCATCCGGAGTATAACATACTGCCAGTTAGTACACCATGTGGACAGGGTAATGTTTCATTCCAAAGAGAAAATTAGGGTTAAGACCCAAGTTAGGGTTAGCTGTCAGGAGACATGGCTTCCCAGAATGGAAACAGGGTGTTGCTGAAGCCAAGCATGGTGAAACAGACTGAGAGGGCCAAAGGAATTGTGTGCCTACTGTCTTTTAGTACAACATGAGGATGGGGGGTTGTTACAGTTCAACAAGAAAATCAGGTTAAGTCTCAAGTTAGGGTTAGGGTTGGGGAGATGTGGCTTCCCAGGTTGGAAACGGGTCCTTGGTGAAGCTTAACTTGCTGAATCAGACTGAGTGGGGCATCAAGATGGCTTCCATACTGACATTTGGTACACTCTGTGGACGGCAGTATGTTTCAGTCCAAAAACGAAAATTAGGGTTAAGACCCAAGTTAGGGTTATTGGTCAGGAGTCATGGCTTCCCAGAATGGAAACAGGGTGTTGCTGAAGCCAAGCATGGTGAAACAGACTGAGAGGGCCAACGGAATTGTGTGTCGACTGTCTTTTAGTACAACATGAGGATGGGGGTTTGTTACATTTCAACAAGAAAATCAGGTTAAGTCTCAAGGTTGGGTTGGATTGGGGAGATGTGGCTTCCCAGGTTGGAAATGGGTCCTTGGTGAAGCTCAACTTGCTGAATCAGACTGAGTGGGGCATCAAGATGGCTTCCATACTGACATTTGGTGCACTCTGTGGACGGAAGTATGTTTCAGTCCAAAAAGGAAATGAGGGTTGAGACTCAAATTAGGGTTAGGGTTGGGGAGACTTGGCTTCCCAGGATGTAACCAGGGTTTTGGCGAAGTCTAGATTGGTAAAACAGACGGAGTAGGCCAACCGGAGTATAACATACTGCCAGTTAGTACACCATGTGGACAGGGAAATGTTTCAGTCCAAAGAGAAAATTAGGGTTAAGACCCAAGTTAGGGTTAGCTGTCAGGAGACATGGCTTTCCAGAATGGAAACAGGGTGTTGCTGAAGCCAAGCATGGTGAAACAGACTGAGAGGGCAAAAGGAATTGTGTGCCTACTGTCTTTTAGTAGAACATGAGGATGGGGGGTTGTTACATTTGCACAAGAAAATCAGGTTAAGTCTCAAGCTTGGTTTGGGTTGGGGAGATGTGGCTTCCCTGGTTGGAATCGGGTCCTTGGTGAAGCCTAACTTGCTGAATCAGACTGAGTGGGGCATCAAGATGTCTTCCATACTGACATTTGGTCCCCTATGTGGACGGCAGTATGTTTCAGTCCAAAAACGAAATGCGGGTTGATACTCAAATTAGGGTTAGGGTTGGGGAGACTTGGCTTCCCAGGATGTAACCAGGGTTTTGGCGAAGCCTAGATTGGTAAAACAGACTGAGTAGGCCATCCGGAGTATAACATACTGCCAGTTAGTACACCATGTGGACAGGGAAATGTTTCAGTCCAAAGAGAAAATTAGGGTTAAGACCCAAGTTAGGGTTAGCTGTCAGGAGACATGGCTTCCCAGAATGGAAACAGGCTGTTGCTGAAGCCAAGCATGGTGAAACAGACTGAGAGGGCCAAAGGAATTGTGTGCCTACTGTCTTTTAGTACAACAAGAGGATGTGGGTTGTTACATTTCAACAAGAAAATCAGGTTAAGTCTCAAGTTTGGGTTGGGTTGGGGAGATGTGGCTTCCCTGGTTGGAATCGGGTCCTTGGTGAAGCCCAGCTTGCTGAATCAGACTGAGTGGGACATCAAGATGTCTTCCATACTGACATTTGGTACACTCTGTGGACGGAGGTATGTTTCAGTCGCAAAAGGAAATGAGGCCTGAGACTCAAAGTAGGGTTAGGGTTGGGGAGACTTGGCTTCCCAGGATGTAACCAGGGTTTTGGTGAAGCCTAGATTGGTAAAACAGACTGAGTAGGCATTCAGGAGTATAACATACTGCCAGTTAGTACACCATGTGGACAGGGAAATGTTTCATTCCAAAGAGAAAATTAGGGTTAAGACCCAAGTGAGGGTTATCGGTCAGGAGACATGGCTTCCCAGAATGGAAACAGGGTGTTGCTGAAGCCAAACATGGTGAAACAGACTGAGAGGGCCAAAGGAATTGTGTGCCTACTGTCTTTTAGTAGAACATGAGGATGGGGGGTTGTTACAGTTCAACAAGAAAATCAGGTTAAGTCTCAAGTTAGGGTTAGGGTTGGGGAGATGTGGCTTCCCAGGTTGGAAACGGGTCCTTGGTGAAGCTTAACTTGCTGAATCAGACTGAGTGGGGCATCAAGATGGCTTCCATACTGACATTTGGTCCCCTATGTGGACGGCAGTATGTTTCAGTCCAAAAACGAAAATTAGGGTTAAGACCCAAGTTAGGGTTATCGGTCAGGAGTCATGGCTTCCCAGAATGGAAACAGGGTGTTGCTGAAGCCAAGCATGGTGAAACAGACTGAGAGGGCCAACGGAATTGTGTGTCGACTGTCTTTTAGTACAACATGAGGATGGGGGTTTGTTACATTTCAACAAGAAAATCAGGTTAAGTCTCAAGTTAGGGTTAGGGTTGGGGAGATGTGGCTTCCCAGGTTGGAAACGGGTCCTTGGTGAAGCCTAGCTTGTTGAATCAGACTGAGTGGGACATCAAGATGTCTTCCATACTTACATTTGGTACACTCTGTGGACGGCAGTATGTTTCAGTCCAAAAAGGAAATGAGGGTTGAGACTCAAATTAGGGTTACGCTGGGGAGACTTGGCTTCCCAGGATGTAACCAGGGTTTTGGCGAAGCCTAGATTGGTAAAACAGACTGAGTAGGCCATCCGGAGTATAACATACTGCCAGTTAGTACACCATGTGGACAGGGAAATGTTTCAGTCCAAAGAGAAAATTAGGGTTCAGACCCAAGTTAGGGTTAGCTGTCAGGAGACATGGCTTCCCAGAATGGAAACAGGGTGTTGCTGAAGCCAAGCATGGTGAAACAGACTGAGAGGGCCAAAGGAATTGTGTGCCTACTGTCTTTTAGTAGAACATGAGGATGGGAGGTTGTTACATTTGCACAAGAATATCAGGTTAAGTCTCAAGTTAGGGTTAGGGTTGGGGAGATGTGGCTTCCCAGGTTGGAAACGGGTCCTTGGTGAAGCTTAACTTCCTGTATCAGACTGAGTGGGCCATCAAGATGTCTTCCATACTTACATTTGGCACACTCTGTGGACCGCAGTATGTTTCAGTCCAAAAAGGAAATAGGGTTGAGACTCAAATTAGGGTTAGGGTTGGGGAGACTTGGCTTCCCAGGATGTAACCAGGGTTTTGGTGAAGCCTAGATTGGTAAAACAGACTGAGTAGGCATTCAGGAGTATAACATACTGCCAGTTAGTACACCATGTGGACAGGGAAATGTTTCAGTCCAAAGACAAAATTAGGGTTAAGACCCAAGTTAGGGTTAGCTGTCAGGAGACATGGCTTCCCGGAATGGAAACAGGGTGTTGCTGAAGCCAAGCATGGTGAAACAGACTGAGAGGCCCAACGGAATTGTGTGCCTACTGTCTTTTAGTACAACATGAGGATGGGGGTTTGTTACATTTGCACAAGAAAATCAGGTTAAGTCTCAAGTTAGGGTTGGGTTGGGGAGATGTGGCTTCCCAGGTTGGAAACGGGTCCTTGGTGAAGCTTAACTTGCTGAATCAGACTGAGTGGGGTATCAAGGTGTCTTCCATACTTACATTTGGTACACTCTGTGGACCGCAGTATGTTTCAGTCGCAAAAGGAAATGAGGCCTGAGACTCAAAGTAGGGTTAGGGTTGGGGAGACTTGGATTCCCAGGATGTAACCAGGGTTTTGGCGAAGCCTAGATTGGTAAAACAGACTGAGTAGGCCTTCCGGAGTATAACATACTGCCAGTTAGTACACCATGTGGACAGGGAAATGTTTCAGTCCGAAGAAAAAATTAGGGTTAAGAAAAATTTAGGGTTATCGGTCAGGAGACATGCCTTCCCAGAATGGAAACAGGGTGTTGCTGAAGCCAAGCATGGTGAAACAGACTGAGAGGGCCAACGGAATTGTGTGCCGACTGTCTCTTAGTACAACATGAGGATGGGGGTTTGTTACATTTCAACAAGAAAATCAGGTTAAGTCTCAAGGTTGGGTTGGGTTGGGGAGATGTGGCTTCCCTGGTTGGAATCGGGTCCTTGGTGAAGCCCAGCTTGCTGAATCAGACTGAGTGGGACATCAAGATGTCTTCCATACTGACATTTGGTACACTCTGTGGACGGAGGTCTGTTTCAGTCCCAAAAGGAAATGAGGCCTGAGACTCAAATTAGGGTTAGGGTTGGGGAGACTTGGCTTCCCAGGATATAACCAGGGTTTTGTCGAAGCCTAGATTGGTAAAACAGACTGAGTAGGCCATCCGGAGTATAACATACTGCCAGTTAGTACACCATGTGGACAGGGAAATGTTTCATTCCAAAGAGAAAATTAGGGTTAAGACCCAAGTGAGGGTTATCGGTCAGGAGACATGGCTTCCCAGAATGGAAACAGGGTGTTGCTGAAGCCAAACATGGTGAAACAGACTGAGAGGGCCAAAGGAATTGTGTGCCTACTGTCTTTTAGTAGAACATGAGGATGGGGGGTTGTTACAGTTCAACAAGAAAATCAGGTTAAGTCTCAAGTTAGGGTTAGGGTTGGGGAGATGTGGCTTCCCAGGTTGGAAACGGGTCCTTGGTGAAGCTTAACTTGCTGAATCAGACTGAGTGGGGCATCAAGATGGCTTCCATACTGACATTTGGTCCCCTATGTGGACGGCAGTATGTTTCAGTCCAAAAACGAAAATTAGGGTTAAGACCCAAGTTAGGGTTATCGGTCAGGAGTCATGGCTTCCCAGAATGGAAACAGGGTGTTGCTGAAGCCAAGCATGGTGAAACAGACTGAGAGGGCCAACGGAATTGTGTGTCGACTGTCTTTTAGTACAACATGAGGATGGGGGTTTGTTACATTTCAACAAGAAAATCAGGTTAAGTCTCAAGTTAGGGTTAGGGTTGGGGAGATGTGGCTTCCCAGGTTGGAAACGGGTCCTTGGTGAAGCCTAGCTTGTTGAATCAGACTGAGTGGGACATCAAGATGTCTTCCATACTTACATTTGGTACACTCTGTGGACGGCAGTATGTTTCAGTCCAAAAAGGAAATGAGGGTTGAGACTCAAATTAGGGTTACGCTGGGGAGACTTGGCTTCCCAGGATGTAACCAGGGTTTTGGCGAAGCCTAGATTGGTAAAACAGACTGAGTAGGCCATCCGGAGTATAACATACTGCCAGTTAGTACACCATGTGGACAGGGAAATGTTTCAGTCCAAAGAGAAAATTAGGGTTCAGACCCAAGTTAGGGTTAGCTGTCAGGAGACATGGCTTCCCAGAATGGAAACAGGGTGTTGCTGAAGCCAAGCATGGTGAAACAGACTGAGAGGGCCAAAGGAATTGTGTGCCTACTGTCTTTTAGTAGAACATGAGGATGGGAGGTTGTTACATTTGCACAAGAATATCAGGTTAAGTCTCAAGTTAGGGTTAGGGTTGGGGAGATGTGGCTTCCCAGGTTGGAAACGGGTCCTTGGTGAAGCTTAACTTCCTGTATCAGACTGAGTGGGCCATCAAGATGTCTTCCATACTTACATTTGGCACACTCTGTGGACCGCAGTATGTTTCAGTCCAAAAAGGAAATAGGGTTGAGACTCAAATTAGGGTTAGGGTTGGGGAGACTTGGCTTCCCAGGATGTAACCAGGGTTTTGGTGAAGCCTAGATTGGTAAAACAGACTGAGTAGGCATTCAGGAGTATAACATACTGCCAGTTAGTACACCATGTGGACAGGGAAATGTTTCAGTCCAAAGACAAAATTAGGGTTAAGACCCAAGTTAGGGTTAGCTGTCAGGAGACATGGCTTCCCGGAATGGAAACAGGGTGTTGCTGAAGCCAAGCATGGTGAAACAGACTGAGAGGCCCAACGGAATTGTGTGCCTACTGTCTTTTAGTACAACATGAGGATGGGGGTTTGTTACATTTGCACAAGAAAATCAGGTTAAGTCTCAAGTTAGGGTTGGGTTGGGGAGATGTGGCTTCCCAGGTTGGAAACGGGTCCTTGGTGAAGCTTAACTTGCTGAATCAGACTGAGTGGGGTATCAAGGTGTCTTCCATACTTACATTTGGTACACTCTGTGGACCGCAGTATGTTTCAGTCGCAAAAGGAAATGAGGCCTGAGACTCAAAGTAGGGTTAGGGTTGGGGAGACTTGGATTCCCAGGATGTAACCAGGGTTTTGGCGAAGCCTAGATTGGTAAAACAGACTGAGTAGGCCTTCCGGAGTATAACATACTGCCAGTTAGTACACCATGTGGACAGGGAAATGTTTCAGTCCGAAGAAAAAATTAGGGTTAAGAAAAATTTAGGGTTATCGGTCAGGAGACATGCCTTCCCAGAATGGAAACAGGGTGTTGCTGAAGCCAAGCATGGTGAAACAGACTGAGAGGGCCAACGGAATTGTGTGCCGACTGTCTCTTAGTACAACATGAGGATGGGGGTTTGTTACATTTCAACAAGAAAATCAGGTTAAGTCTCAAGGTTGGGTTGGGTTGGGGAGATGTGGCTTCCCTGGTTGGAATCGGGTCCTTGGTGAAGCCCAGCTTGCTGAATCAGACTGAGTGGGACATCAAGATGTCTTCCATACTGACATTTGGTACACTCTGTGGACGGAGGTCTGTTTCAGTCCCAAAAGGAAATGAGGCCTGAGACTCAAATTAGGGTTAGGGTTGGGGAGACTTGGCTTCCCAGGATATAACCAGGGTTTTGTCGAAGCCTAGATTGGTAAAACAGACTGAGTAGGCCATCCGGAGTATAACATACTGCCAGTTAGTACACCATGTGGACAGGGAAATGTTTCATTCCAAAGAGAAAATTAGGGTTAAGACCCAAGTGAGGGTTATCGGTCAGGAGACATGGCTTCCCAGAATGGAAACAGGGTGTTGCTGAAGCCAAACATGGTGAAACAGACTGAGAGGGCCAAAGGAATTGTGTGCCTACTGTCTTTTAGTAGAACATGAGGATGGGGGGTTGTTACAGTTCAACAAGAAAATCAGGTTAAGTCTCAAGTTAGGGTTAGGGTTGGGGAGATGTGGCTTCCCAGGTTGGAAACGGGTCCTTGGTGAAGCTTAACTTGCTGAATCAGACTGAGTGGGGCATCAAGATGGCTTCCATACTGACATTTGGTCCCCTATGTGGACGGCAGTATGTTTCAGTCCAAAAACGAAAATTAGGGTTAAGACCCAAGTTAGGGTTATCGGTCAGGAGTCATGGCTTCCCAGAATGGAAACAGGGTGTTGCTGAAGCCAAGCATGGTGAAACAGACTGAGAGGGCCAACGGAATTGTGTGTCGACTGTCTTTTAGTACAACATGAGGATGGGGGTTTGTTACATTTCAACAAGAAAATCAGGTTAAGTCTCAAGTTAGGGTTAGGGTTGGGGAGATGTGGCTTCCCAGGTTGGAAACGGGTCCTTGGTGAAGCCTAGCTTGTTGAATCAGACTGAGTGGGACATCAAGATGTCTTCCATACTTACATTTGGTACACTCTGTGGACGGCAGTATGTTTCAGTCCAAAAAGGAAATGAGGGTTGAGACTCAAATTAGGGTTACGCTGGGGAGACTTGGCTTCCCAGGATGTAACCAGGGTTTTGGCGAAGCCTAGATTGGTAAAACAGACTGAGTAGGCCATCCGGAGTATAACATACTGCCAGTTAGTACACCATGTGGACAGGGAAATGTTTCAGTCCAAAGAGAAAATTAGGGTTCAGACCCAAGTTAGGGTTAGCTGTCAGGAGACATGGCTTCCCAGAATGGAAACAGGGTGTTGCTGAAGCCAAGCATGGTGAAACAGACTGAGAGGGCCAAAGGAATTGTGTGCCTACTGTCTTTTAGTAGAACATGAGGATGGGAGGTTGTTACATTTGCACAAGAATATCAGGTTAAGTCTCAAGTTAGGGTTAGGGTTGGGGAGATGTGGCTTCCCAGGTTGGAAACGGGTCCTTGGTGAAGCTTAACTTCCTGTATCAGACTGAGTGGGCCATCAAGATGTCTTCCATACTTACATTTGGCACACTCTGTGGACCGCAGTATGTTTCAGTCCAAAAAGGAAATAGGGTTGAGACTCAAATTAGGGTTAGGGTTGGGGAGACTTGGCTTCCCAGGATGTAACCAGGGTTTTGGTGAAGCCTAGATTGGTAAAACAGACTGAGTAGGCATTCAGGAGTATAACATACTGCCAGTTAGTACACCATGTGGACAGGGAAATGTTTCAGTCCAAAGACAAAATTAGGGTTAAGACCCAAGTTAGGGTTAGCTGTCAGGAGACATGGCTTCCCGGAATGGAAACAGGGTGTTGCTGAAGCCAAGCATGGTGAAACAGACTGAGAGGCCCAACGGAATTGTGTGCCTACTGTCTTTTAGTACAACATGAGGATGGGGGTTTGTTACATTTGCACAAGAAAATCAGGTTAAGTCTCAAGTTAGGGTTGGGTTGGGGAGATGTGGCTTCCCAGGTTGGAAACGGGTCCTTGGTGAAGCTTAACTTGCTGAATCAGACTGAGTGGGGTATCAAGGTGTCTTCCATACTTACATTTGGTACACTCTGTGGACCGCAGTATGTTTCAGTCGCAAAAGGAAATGAGGCCTGAGACTCAAAGTAGGGTTAGGGTTGGGGAGACTTGGATTCCCAGGATGTAACCAGGGTTTTGGCGAAGCCTAGATTGGTAAAACAGACTGAGTAGGCCTTCCGGAGTATAACATACTGCCAGTTAGTACACCATGTGGACAGGGAAATGTTTCAGTCCGAAGAAAAAATTAGGGTTAAGAAAAATTTAGGGTTATCGGTCAGGAGACATGCCTTCCCAGAATGGAAACAGGGTGTTGCTGAAGCCAAGCATGGTGAAACAGACTGAGAGGGCCAACGGAATTGTGTGCCGACTGTCTCTTAGTACAACATGAGGATGGGGGTTTGTTACATTTCAACAAGAAAATCAGGTTAAGTCTCAAGGTTGGGTTGGGTTGGGGAGATGTGGCTTCCCTGGTTGGAATCGGGTCCTTGGTGAAGCCCAGCTTGCTGAATCAGACTGAGTGGGACATCAAGATGTCTTCCATACTGACATTTGGTACACTCTGTGGACGGAGGTCTGTTTCAGTCCCAAAAGGAAATGAGGCCTGAGACTCAAATTAGGGTTAGGGTTGGGGAGACTTGGCTTCCCAGGATATAACCAGGGTTTTGTCGAAGCCTAGATTGGTAAAACAGACTGAGTAGGCCATCCGGAGTATAACATACTGCCAGTTAGTACACCATGTGGACAGGGAAATGTTTCATTCCAAAGAGAAAATTAGGGTTAAGACCCAAGTGAGGGTTATCGGTCAGGAGACATGGCTTCCCAGAATGGAAACAGGGTGTTGCTGAAGCCAAACATGGTGAAACAGACTGAGAGGGCCAAAGGAATTGTGTGCCTACTGTCTTTTAGTAGAACATGAGGATGGGGGGTTGTTACAGTTCAACAAGAAAATCAGGTTAAGTCTCAAGTTAGGGTTAGGGTTGGGGAGATGTGGCTTCCCAGGTTGGAAACGGGTCCTTGGTGAAGCTTAACTTGCTGAATCAGACTGAGTGGGGCATCAAGATGGCTTCCATACTGACATTTGGTCCCCTATGTGGACGGCAGTATGTTTCAGTCCAAAAACGAAAATTAGGGTTAAGACCCAAGTTAGGGTTATCGGTCAGGAGTCATGGCTTCCCAGAATGGAAACAGGGTGTTGCTGAAGCCAAGCATGGTGAAACAGACTGAGAGGGCCAACGGAATTGTGTGTCGACTGTCTTTTAGTACAACATGAGGATGGGGGTTTGTTACATTTCAACAAGAAAATCAGGTTAAGTCTCAAGGTTGGGTTGGATTGGGGAGATGTGGCTTCCCAGGTTGGAAATGGGTCCTTGGTGAAGCTCATCTTGCTGAATCAGACTGAGTGGGGCATCAAGATGGCTTCCATACTGACATTTGGTGCACTCTGTGGACGGCAGTATGTTTCAGTCCAAAAAGGAAATGAGGGTTGAGACTCAAATTAGGGTTAGGGTTGGGGAGACTTGTCTTCCCAGGATGTAACCAGGGTTTTGGCGAAGTCTAGATTGGTAAAACAGACGGAGTAGGCCAACCGGAGTATAACATACTGCCAGTTAGTACACAATGTGGAGAGGGAAATGTTTCATTCCAAAGAGAAAATTAGGGTTAAGACCCAAGTTAGGGTTAGCAGTCAGGAGACATGGCTTTCCAGAATGGAAACAGGGTGTTGCTGAAGCCAAGCATGGTGAAACAGACTGAGAGGGCAAAAGGAATTGTGTGCCTACTGTCTTTTAGTAGAACATGAGGATGGGGGGTTGTTACATTTGCACAAGAATATCAGGTTAAGTCTCAAGTTAGGGTTAGGGTTGGGGAGATGTGGCTTCCCAGGTTGGAAACGGGTCCTTGGTGAAGCCTAGCTTGTTGAATCAGACTGAGTGGGACATCAAGATGTCTTCCATACTTACATTTGGTACACTCTGTGGACGGCAGTATGTTTCAGTCCAAAAAGGAAATGAGGGTTGAGACTCAAATTAGGGTTACGCTGGGGAGACTTGGCTTCCCAGGATGTAACCAGGGTTTTGGCGAAGCCTAGATTGGTAAAACAGACTGAGTAGGCCATCCGGAGTATAACATACTGCCAGTTAGTACACCATGTGGACAGGGAAATGTTTCAGTCCAAAGAGAAAATTAGGGTTCAGACCCAAGTTAGGGTTAGCTGTCAGGAGACATGGCTTCCCAGAATGGAAACAGGGTGTTGCTGAAGCCAAGCATGGTGAAACAGACTGAGAGGGCCAAAGGAATTGTGTGCCTACTGTCTTTTAGTAGAACATGAGGATGGGAGGTTGTTACATTTGCACAAGAATATCAGGTTAAGTCTCAAGTTAGGGTTAGGGTTGGGGAGATGTGGCTTCCCAGGTTGGAAACGGGTCCTTGGTGAAGCTTAACTTCCTGTATCAGACTGAGTGGGCCATCAAGATGTCTTCCATACTTACATTTGGCACACTCTGTGGACCGCAGTATGTTTCAGTCCAAAAAGGAAATAGGGTTGAGACTCAAATTAGGGTTAGGGTTGGGGAGACTTGGCTTCCCAGGATGTAACCAGGGTTTTGGTGAAGCCTAGATTGGTAAAACAGACTGAGTAGGCATTCAGGAGTATAACATACTGCCAGTTAGTACACCATGTGGACAGGGAAATGTTTCAGTCCAAAGACAAAATTAGGGTTAAGACCCAAGTTAGGGTTAGCTGTCAGGAGACATGGCTTCCCGGAATGGAAACAGGGTGTTGCTGAAGCCAAGCATGGTGAAACAGACTGAGAGGCCCAACGGAATTGTGTGCCTACTGTCTTTTAGTACAACATGAGGATGGGGGTTTGTTACATTTGCACAAGAAAATCAGGTTAAGTCTCAAGTTAGGGTTGGGTTGGGGAGATGTGGCTTCCCAGGTTGGAAACGGGTCCTTGGTGAAGCTTAACTTGCTGAATCAGACTGAGTGGGGTATCAAGGTGTCTTCCATACTTACATTTGGTACACTCTGTGGACCGCAGTATGTTTCAGTCGCAAAAGGAAATGAGGCCTGAGACTCAAAGTAGGGTTAGGGTTGGGGAGACTTGGCTTCCCAGGATGTAACCAGGGTTTTGGCGAAGCCTAGATTGGTAAAACAGACTGAGTAGGCCTTCCGGAGTATAACATACTGCCAGTTAGTACACCATGTGGACAGGGAAATGTTTCAGTCCGAAGAAAAAATTAGGGTTAAGAAAAATTTAGGGTTATCGGTCAGGAGACATGCCTTCCCAGAATGGAAACAGGGTGTTGCTGAAGCCAAGCATGGTGAAACAGACTGAGAGGGCAAACGGAATTGTGTGCCTACTGTCTTTTAGTACAACATGAGGATGGGGGGTTGTTACATTTGCACAAGAAAATCAGGTTAAGTCTCAAGTTAGGGTTAGGGTTGGGGAGATGTGGCTTCCCAGGTTGGAAATGGGTCCTTGGTGAAGCTCAACTTGCTGAATCAGACTGAGTGGGGCATCAAGATGGCTTCCATACTGACATTTGGTGCACTCTGTGGACGGCAGTATGTTTCAGTCCAAAAAGGAAATGAGGGTTGAGACTCAAATTAGGGTTAGGGTTGGGGAGACTTGGCTTCCCAGGATGTAACCAGGGTTTTGGCGAAGTCTAGATTGGTAAAACAGGCGGAAGGCCAACCGGAGTATAACATACTGCCAGTTAGTACACAATGTGGACAGGGAAATGTTTCATTCCAAAGAGAAAATTAGGGTTAAGACCCAAGTTAGGGTTAGCAGTCAGGAGACATGCCTTTCCAGAATGGAAACAGGGTGTTGCTGAAGCCAAGCATGGTGAAACAGACTGAGAGGGCAAAAGGAATTGTGTGCCTACTGTCTTTTAGTAGAACATGAGGATGGGGGGTTGTTACATTTGCACAAGAAAATCAGGTTAAGTCTCAAGTTAGGGTTAGGGTTGGGGAGATGTTGCTTCCCAGGTTGGAAACGGGTCCTTGGTGAAGCTTAACTTGCTGAATCAGACTGAGTGGGCCATCAAGATGGCTTCCATACTGACATTTGGTACACTCTGTGGACGGCAGTATGTTTCAGTCCAAAAACGAAAATTAGGGTTAAGACCCAAGTTAGGGTTATCGGTCAGGAGTCATGGCTTCCCAGAATGGAAACAGGGTGTTGCTGAAGCCAAGCATGGTGAAACAGACTGAGAGGGCCAACGGAATTGTGTGCCGACTGTCTCTTAGTACAACATGAGGATGGGGGTTTGTTACATTTCAACAAGAAAATCAGGTTAAGTCTCAAGGTTGGGTTGGGTTGGGGAGATGTGGCTTCCCTGGTTGGAATCGGGTCCTTGGTGAAGCCCAGCTTGCTGAATCAGACTGAGTGGGACATCAAGATGTCTTCCATACTGACATTTGGTACACTCTGTGGATGGAGGTCTGTTTCAGTCCCAAAAGGAAATGAGGCCTGAGACTCAAATTAGGGTTAGGGTTGGGGAGACTTGGCTTCCCAGGATATAACCAGGGTTTTGTCGAAGCCTAGATTGGTAAAACAGACTGAGTAGGCCATCCGGAGTATAACATACTGCCAGTTAGTACACCATGTGGACAGGGAAATGTTTCATTCCAAACAGAAAATTAGGGTTAAGACCCAAGTTAGGGTTAGCTGTCAGGAGACATGGCTTCCCAGAATGGAAACAGGGTGTTGCTGAAGCCAAGCATGGTGAAACAGACTGAGAGGGCCAAAGGAATTGTGTGCCTACTGTCTTTTAGTACAACATGAGGATGGGGGGTTGTTACAGTTCAACAAGAAAATCAGGTTAAGTCTCAAGTTAGGGTTAGGGTTGGGGAGATGTGGCTTCCCAGGTTGGAAACGGGTCCTTGGTGAAGCTTAACTTGCTGAATCAGACTGAGTGGGGCATCAAGATGGCTTCCATACTGACATTTGGTACACTCTGTGGACGGCAGTATGTTTCAGTCCAAAAACGAAAATTAGGGTTAAGACCCAAGTTAGCGTTATCGGTCAGGAGTCATGGCTTCCCAGAATGGAAACAGGGTGTTGCTGAAGCCAAGCATGGTGAAACAGACTGAGAGGGCCAACGGAATTGTGTGTCGACTGTCTTTTAGTACAACATGAGGATGGGGGTTTGTTACATTTCAACAAGAAAATCAGGTTAAGTCTCAAGGTTGGGTTGAATTTGGGAGATGTGGCTTACCAGGTTGGAAATGGGTCCTTGGTGAAGCTCAACTTGCTGAATCAGACTGAGTGGGGCATCAAGATGGCTTCCATACTGACATTTGGTGCACTCTGTGGACGGCAGTATGTTTCAGTCCCAAAAGGAAATGAGGCCTGAGACTCAAATTAGGGTTAGGGCTGGGGAGACTTGGCTTCCCAGGATGTAACCAGGGTTTTGGCGAAGCCTAGATTGGTAAAACAGACTGAGTAGGCCATCCGGAGTATAACATACTGCCAGTTAGTACACCATGTGGACAGGGAAATGTTTCAGTCGAAAGAAAAAATTAGGGTGAAGACCCAAGTTAGGGTTAGCGGTCAGGAGACATGGCTTCCCAGAATGGAAACAGGGTGTTGCTGAAGCCAAACATGGTGAAACAGACTGAGAGGGCCAAAGGAATTGTGTGCCTACTGTCTTTTAGTAGAACATGAGGATGGGGGGGTTGTTATATTTGCACAAGAAAATCAGGTTAAGTCTCAAGTTAGGGTTAGAGTTGGGGAGATGTGGCTTCCCAGGTTGGAAACGGGTCCTTGGTGAAGCCTAACTTGCTGAATCAGACTGAGTGGGGCATCAAGATGTCTTCCATACTGACATTTGGTCCCCTATGTGGATGGCAGTATGTTTCAGTCCAAAAACGAAATGCGGGTTGATACTCAAATTAGGGTTAGGGTTGGGGAGACTTGGCTTCCCAGGATGTAACCAGGGTTTTGGCGAAGCCTAGATTGGTAAAACAGACTGAGTAGGCCATCCGGAGTATAACATACTGCCAGTTAGTACACCATGTGGACAGGGAAATGTTTCATTCCAAAGAGAAAATTAGGGTTAAGACCCAAGTTAGGGTTAGCTGTCAGGAGACATGGCTTCCCAGAATGGAAACAGGGTGTTGCTGAAGCCAAGCATGGTGAAACAGACTGAGAGGGCCAAAGGAATTGTGTGCCTACTGTCTTTTAGTACAACAAGAGGATGTGGGTTGTTACATTTCAACAAGAAAATCAGGTTAAGTCTCAAGGTTGGGTTGGGTTGGGGAGATGTGGCTTCCCTGGTTGGAATCGGGTCCTTTTCAGACTGAGTGGGACATCAAGATGTCTTCCATACTGACATTTGGTACACTCTGTGGACGGAGGTATGTTTCAGTCGCAAAAGGAAATGAGGCCTGAGACTCAAAGTAGGGTTAGGGTTGGGGAGACTTGGCTTCCCAGGATGTAACCAGGGTTTTGGTGAAGCCTAGATTGGTAAAACAGACTGAGTAGGCATTCAGGAGTATAACATACTGCCAGTTAGTACACCATGTGGACAGGGAAATGTTTCATTCCAAAGAGAAAATTAGGGTTAAGACCCAAGTGAGGGTTATCGGTCAGGATACATGGCTTCCCAGAATGGAAACAGGGTGTTGCTGAAGCCAAACATGGTGAAACAGACTGAGAGGGCCAAAGGAATTGTGTGCCTACTGTCTTTTTGTAGAACATGAGGATGGGGGGTTGTTACAGTTCAACAAGAAAATCAGGTTAAGTCTCAAGTTAGGGTTAGGGTTGGGGAGATGTGGCTTCCCAGGTTGGAAACGGGTCCTTGGTGAAGCTTAACTTGCTGAATCAGACTGAGTGGGGCATCAAGATGGCTTCCATACTGACATTTGGTCCCCTATTTGGACGGCAGTATGTTTCAGTCCAAAAACGAAAATTAGGGTTAAGACCCAAGTTAGGGTTATCGGTCAGGAGTCATGGCTTCCCAGAATGGAAACAGGGTGTTGCTGAAGCCAAGCATGGTGAAACAGACTGAGAGGGCCAACGGAATTGTGTGTCGACTGTCTTTTAGTACAACATGAGGATGGGGGTTTGTTACATTTCAACAAGAAAATCAGGTTAAGTCTCAAGGTTGGGTTGGATTGGGGAGATGTGGCTTCCCAGGTTGGAAATGGGTCCTTGGTGAAGCTCAACTTGCTGAATCAGACTGAGTGGGGCATCAAGATGGCTTCCATACTGACATTTGGTGCACTCTGTGGACGGCAGTATGTTTCAGTCCAAAAAGGAAATGAGGGTTGAGACTCAAATTAGGGTTAGGGTTGGGGAGACTTGTCTTCCCAGGATGTAACCAGGGTTTTGGCGAAGTCTAGATTGGTAAAACAGACGGAGTAGGCCAACCGGAGTATAACATACTGCCAGTTAGTACACAATGTGGAGAGGGAAATGTTTCATTCCAAATAGAAAATTAGGGTTAAGACCCAAGTTAGGGTTAGCATTCAGGAGACATGGCTTTCCAGAATGGAAACAGGGTGTTGCTGAAGCCAAGCATGGTGAAACAGACTGAGAGGGCAAAAGGAATTGTGTGCCTACTGTCTTTTAGTAGAACATGAGGATGGGGGGTTGTTACATTTGCACAAGAAAATCAGGTTAAGTCTCAAGTTAGGGTTAGGGTTGGGGAGATGTGGCTTCCCAGGTTGGAAACGGGTCCTTGTTGAAGCCTAGCTTGCTGAATCAGACTGAGTGGGACATCAAGATGTCTTCCATACTTACATTTGGTACACTCTGTGGACGGCAGTATGTTTCAGTCCAAAAAGGAAATGAGGGTTGAGACTCAAATTAGGGTTAGGGCTGGGGAGACTTGGCTTCCCAGGATGTAACCAGGGTTTTGGCGAAGCCTAGATTGGTAAAACAGACTGAGTAGGCCATCCGGAGTATAACATACTGCCAGTTAGTACACCATGTGGACAGGGAAATGTTTCAGTCCAAAGAGAAAATTAGGGTTAAGACCCAAGTTAGGGTTAGCTGTCAGGAGACATGGCTTCCCGGAATGGAAACAGGGTGTTGCTGAAGCCAAGCATGGTGAAACAGACTGAGAGGGCCAACGGAATTGTGTGCCTACTGTCTTTTAGTACAACATGAGGATGGGGGTTTGTTACATTTGCACAAGAAAATCAGGTTAAGTCTCAAGTTAGGGTTGGGTTGGGGAGATGTGGCTTCCCAGGTTGGAAACGGGTCCTTGGTGAAGCTTAACTTGCTGAATCAGACTGAGTGGGGTATCAAGGTGTCTTCCATACTTACATTTGGTACACTCTGTGGACCGCAGTATGTTTCAGTCGCAAAAGGAAATGAGGCCTGAGACTCAAAGTAGGGTTAGGGTTGGGGAGACTTGGCTTCCCAGGATGTAACCAGGGTTTTGGCGAAGCCTAGATTGGTAAAACAGACTGAGTAGGCCTTCCGGAGTATAACATACTGCCAGTTAGTACACCATGTGGACAGGGAAATGTTTCAGTCCAAAGAAAAAATTAGGGTTAAGAAAAATTTAGGGTTATCGGTCAGGAGACATGCCTTCCCAGAATGGAAACAGGGTGTTGCTGAAGCAAAGCATGGTGAAAGAGACTGAGAGGGCAAACGGAATTGTGTGCCTACTGTCTTTTAGTACAACATGAGGATGGGGGGTTGTTACATTTGCACAAGAAAATCAGGTTAAGTCTCAAGTTAGGGTTAGGGTTGGGGAGATGTGGCTTCCCAGGTTGGAAATGGGTCCTTGGTGAAGCTCAACTTGCTGAATCAGACTGAGTGGGGCATCAAGATGGCTTCCATACTGACATTTGGTGCACTCTGTGGACGGCAGTATGTTTCAGTCCAAAAAGGAAATGAGGGTTGAGACTCAAATTAGGGTTAGGGTTGGGGAGACTTGGCTTCCCAGGATGTAACCAGGGTTTTGGCGAAGTCTAGATTGGTAAAACAGACGGAAGGCCAACCGGAGTATAACATACTGCCAGTTAGTACACAATGTGGACAGGGAAATGTTTCATTCCAAAGAGAAAATTAGGGTTAAGACCCAAGTTAGGGTTAGCAGTCAGGAGACATGGCTTTCCAGAATGGAAACAGGGTGTTGCTGAAGCCAAGCATGGTGAAACAGACTGAGAGGGCAAAAGGAATTGTGTGCCTACTGTCTTTTAGTAGAACATGAGGATGGGGGGTTGTTACATTTGCACAAGAAAATCAGGTTAAGTCTCAAGTTAGGGTTAGGGTTGGGGAGATGTTGCTTCCCAGGTTGGAAACGGGTCCTTGGTGAAGCTTAACTTGCTGAATCAGACTGAGTGGGCCATCAAGATGGCTTCCATACTGACATTTGGTACACTCTGTGGACGGCAGTAAGTTTCAGTCCAAAAACGAAAATTAGGGTTAAGACCCAAGTTAGGGTTATCGGTCAGGAGTCATGGCTTCCCAGAATGGAAACAGGGTGTTGCTGAAGCCAAGCATGGTGAAACAGACTGAGAGGGCCAACGGAATTGTGTGCCGACTGTCTCTTAGTACAACATGAGGATGGGGGTTTGTTACATTTCAACAAGAAAATCAGGTTAAGTCTCAAGGTTGGGTTGGGTTGGGGAGATGTGGCTTCCCTGGTTGGAATCGGGTCCTTGGTGAAGCCCAGCTTGCTGAATCAGACTGAGTGGGACATCAAGATGTCTTCCATACTGACATTTGGTACACTCTGTGGACGGAGGTCTGTTTCAGTCCCAAAAGGAAATGAGGCCTGAGACTCAAATTAGGGTTAGGGTTGGGGAGACTTGGCTTCCCAGGATATAACCAGGGTTTTGTCGAAGCCTAGATTGGTAAAACAGACTGAGTAGGCCATCCGGAGTATAACATACTGCCAGTTAGTACACCATGTG
This sequence comes from Heloderma suspectum, assembly GCF_057233095.1. Lineage (NCBI taxonomy): Eukaryota > Metazoa > Chordata > Lepidosauria > Squamata > Helodermatidae > Heloderma > Heloderma suspectum. The sequence goes on from NC_139461.1 coordinate 151,974,630, forward strand.
GACAGGGAAATGTTTCATTCCAAAGAGAAAATTAGGGTTAAGACCCAAGTTAGGGTTAGCTGTCAGGAGACATGGCTTCCCAGAATGGAAACAGGGTGTTGCTGAAGCCAAGCATGGTGAAACAGACTGAGAGGGCCAAAGGAATTGTGTGCCTACTGTCTTTTAGTACAACATGAGGATGGGGGGTTGTTACAGTTCAACAAGAAAATCAGGTTAAGTCTCAAGTTAGGGTTAGGGTTGGGGAGATGTGGCTTCCCAGGTTGGAAACGGGTCCTTGGTGAAGCTTAACTTGCTGAATCAGACTGAGTGGGCCATCAAGATGGCTTCCATACTGACATTTGGTACACTCTGTGGACGGCAGTATGTTTCAGTCCAAAAACGAAAATTAGGGTTAAGACCCAAGTTAGGGTTATTGGTCAGGAGTCATGGCTTCCCAGAATGGAAACAGGGTGTTGCTGAAGCCAAGCATGGTGAAACAGACTGAGAGGGCCAACGGAATTGTGTGTCGACTGTCTTTTAGTACAACATGAGGATGGGGGTTTGTTACATTTCAACAAGAAAATCAGGTTAAGTCTCAAGGTTGGGTTGGATTGGGGAGATGTGGCTTCCCAGGTTGGAAATGGGTCCTTGGTGAAGCTCAACTTGCTGAATCAGACTGAGTGGGGCATCAAGATGGCTTCCAAACTGACATTTGGTGCACTCTGTGGACGGCAGTATGTTTCAGTCCAAAAAGGAAATGAGGGTTGAGACTCAAATTAGGGTTAGGGTTGGGGAGACTTGGCTTCCCAGGATGTAACCAGGGTTTTGGCGAAGTCTAGATTGGTAAAACAGACGGAGTAGGCCAACCGGAGTATAACATACTGCCAGTTAGTACACCATGTGGACAGGGAAATGTTTCAGTCCAAAGAGAAAATTAGGGTTAAGACCCAAGTTAGGGTTAGCTGTCAGGAGACATGGCTTTCCAGAATGGAAACAGGGTGTTGCTGAAGCCAAGCATGGTGAAACAGACTGAGAGGGCAAAAGGAATTGTGTGCCTACTGTCTTTTAGTAGAACATGAGGATGGGGGGTTGTTACATTTGCACAAGAAAATCAGGTTAAGTCTCAAGCTTGGTTTGGGTTGGGGAGATGTGGCTTCCCTGGTTGGAATCGGGTCCTTGGTGAAGCCTAACTTGCTGAATCAGACTGAGTGGGGCATCAAGATGTCTTCCATACTGACATTTGGTCCCCTATGTGGACGGCAGTATGTTTCAGTCCAAAAACGAAATGCGGGTTGATACTCAAATTAGGGTTAGGGTTGGGGAGACTTGGCTTCCCAGGATGTAACCAGGGTTTTGGCGAAGCCTAGATTGGTAAAACAGACTGGGTAGGCCATCCGGAGTATAACATACTGCCAGTTAGTACACCATGTAGACAGGGAAATGTTTCAGTCCAAAGAGAAAATTAGGGTTAAGACCCAAGTTAGGGTTAGCTGTCAGGAGACATGGCTTCCCAGAATGGAAACAGGGTGTTGCTGAAGCCAAGCATGGTGAAACAGACTGAGAGGGCCAAAGGAATTGTGTGCCTACTGTCTTTTAGTACAACAAGAGGATGTGGGTTGTTACATTTCAACAAGAAAATCAGGTTAAGTCTCAAGTTTGGGTTGGGTTGGGGAGATGTGGCTTCCCTGGTTGGAATCGGGTCCTTGGTGAAGCCCAGCTTGCTGAATCAGACTGAGTGGGACATCAAGATGTCTTCCATACTGACATTTGGTACACTCTGTGGACGGAGGTATGTTTCAGTCGCAAAAGGAAATGAGGCCTGAGACTCAAAGTAGGGTTAGGGTTGGGGAGACTTGGCTTCCCAGGATGTAACCAGGGTTTTGGTGAAGCCTAGATTGGTAAAACAGACTGAGTAGGCATTCAGGAGTATAACATACTGCCAGTTAGTACACCATGTGGACAGGGAAATGTTTCATTCCAAAGAGAAAATTAGGGTTAAGACCCAAGTGAGGGTTATCGGTCAGGAGACATGGCTTCCCAGAATGGAAACAGGGTGTTGCTGAAGCCAAACATGGTGAAACAGACTGAGAGGGCCAAAGGAATTGTGTGCCTACTGTCTTTTAGTAGAACATGAGGATGGGGGGTTGTTACAGTTCAACAAGAAAATCAGGTTAAGTCTCAAGTTAGGGTTAGGGTTGGGGAGATGTGGCTTCCCAGGTTGGAAACGGGTCCTTGGTGAAGCTTAACTTGCTGAATCAGACTGAGTGGGGCATCAAGATGGCTTCCATACTGACATTTGGTCCCCTATGTGGACGGCAGTATGTTTCAGTCCAAAAACGAAAATTAGGGTTAAGACCCAAGTTAGGGTTATCGGTCAGGAGTCATGGCTTCCCAGAATGGAAACAGGGTGTTGCTGAAGCCAAGCATGGTGAAACAGACTGAGAGGGCCAACGGAATTGTGTGTCGACTGTCTTTTAGTACAACATGAGGATGGGGGTTTGTTACATTTCAACAAGAAAATCAGGTTAAGTCTCAAGGTTGGGTTGGATTGGGGAGATGTGGCTTCCCAGGTTGGAAATGGGTCCTTGGTGAAGCTCATCTTGCTGAATCAGACTGAGTGGGGCATCAAGATGGCTTCCATACTGACATTTGGTGCACTCTGTGGACGGCAGTATGTTTCAGTCCAAAAAGGAAATGAGGGTTGAGACTCAAATTAGGGTTAGGGTTGGGGAGACTTGTCTTCCCAGGATGTAACCAGGGTTTTGGCGAAGTCTAGATTGGTAAAACAGACGGAGTAGGCCAACCGGAGTATAACATACTGCCAGTTAGTACACAATGTGGAGAGGGAAATGTTTCATTCCAAAGAGAAAATTAGGGTTAAGACCCAAGTTAGGGTTAGCAGTCAGGAGACATGGCTTTCCAGAATGGAAACAGGGTGTTGCTGAAGCCAAGCATGGTGAAACAGACTGAGAGGGCAAAAGGAATTGTGTGCCTACTGTCTTTTAGTAGAACATGAGGATGGGGGGTTGTTACATTTGCACAAGAAAATCAGGTTAAGTCTCAAGTTAGGGTTAGGGTTGGGGAGATGTGGCTTCCCAGGTTGGAAACGGGTCCTTGGTGAAGCCTAGCTTGTTGAATCAGACTGAGTGGGACATCAAGATGTCTTCCATACTTACATTTGGTACACTCTGTGGACGGCAGTATGTTTCAGTCCAAAAAGGAAATGAGGGTTGAGACTCAAATTAGGGTTACGCTGGGGAGACTTGGCTTCCCAGGATGTAACCAGGGTTTTGGCGAAGCCTAGATTGGTAAAACAGACTGAGTAGGCCATCCGGAGTATAACATACTGCCAGTTAGTACACCATGTGGACAGGGAAATGTTTCAGTCCAAAGAGAAAATTAGGGTTCAGACCCAAGTTAGGGTTAGCTGTCAGGAGACATGGCTTCCCAGAATGGAAACAGGGTGTTGCTGAAGCCAAGCATGGTGAAACAGACTGAGAGGGCCAAAGGAATTGTGTGCCTACTGTCTTTTAGTAGAACATGAGGATGGGAGGTTGTTACATTTGCACAAGAATATCAGGTTAAGTCTCAAGTTAGGGTTAGGGTTGGGGAGATGTGGCTTCCCAGGTTGGAAACGGGTCCTCGGTGAAGCTTAACTTCCTGTATCAGACTGAGTGGGCCATCAAGATGTCTTCCATACTTACATTTGGCACACTCTGTGGACCGCAGTATGTTTCAGTCCAAAAAGGAAATAGGGTTGAGACTCAAATTAGGGTTAGGGTTGGGGAGACTTGGCTTCCCAGGATGTAACCAGGGTTTTGGTGAAGCCTAGATTGGTAAAACAGACTGAGTAGGCATTCAGGAGTATAACATACTGCCAGTTAGTACACCATGTGGACAGGGAAATGTTTCAGTCCAAAGACAAAATTAGGGTTAAGACCCAAGTTAGGGTTAGCTGTCAGGAGACATGGCTTCCCGGAATGGAAACAGGGTGTTGCTGAAGCCAAGCATGGTGAAACAGACTGAGAGGGCCAACGGAATTGTGTGCCTACTGTCTTTTAGTACAACATGAGGATGGGGGTTTGTTACATTTGCACAAGAAAATCAGGTTAAGTCTCAAGTTAGGGTTGGGTTGGGGAGATGTGGCTTCCCAGGTTGGAAACGGGTCCTTGGTGAAGCTTAACTTGCTGAATCAGACTGAGTGGGGTATCAAGGTGTCTTCCATACTTACATTTGGTACACTCTGTGGACCGCAGTATGTTTCAGTCGCAAAAGGAAATGAGGCCTGAGACTCAAAGTAGGGTTAGGGTTGGGGAGACTTGGCTTCCCAGGATGTAACCAGGGTTTTGGCGAAGCCTAGATTGGTAAAACAGACTGAGTAGGCCTTCCGGAGTATAACATACTGCCAGTTAGTACACCATGTGGACAGGGAAATGTTTCAGTCCGAAGAAAAAATTAGGGTTAAGAAAAATTTAGGGTTATCGGTCAGGAGACATGCCTTCCCAGAATGGAAACAGGGTGTTGCTGAAGCCAAGCATGGTGAAACAGACTGAGAGGGCAAACGGAATTGTGTGCCTACTGTCTTTTAGTAGAACATGAGGATGGGGGGTTGTTACATTTGCACAAGAAAATCAGGTTAAGTCTCAAGTTAGGGTTAGGGTTGGGGAGATGTTGCTTCCCAGGTTGGAAACGGGTCCTTGGTGAAGCTTAACTTGCTGAATCAGACTGAGTGGGCCATCAAGATGGCTTCCATACTGACATTTGGTACACTCTGTGGACGGCAGTAAGTTTCAGTCCAAAAACGAAAATTAGGGTTAAGACCCAAGTTAGGGTTATCGTTCAGGAGTCATGGCTTCCCAGAATGGAAACAGGGTGTTGCTGAAGCCAAGCATGGTGAAACAGACTGAGAGGGCCAACGGAATTGTGTGCCGACTGTCTCTTAGTACAACATGAGGATGGGGGTTTGTTACATTTCAACAAGAGAATCAGGTTAAGTCTCAAGGTTGGGTTGGGTTGGGGAGATGTGGCTTCCCTGGTTGGAATCGGGTCCTTGGTGAAGCCCAGCTTGCTGAATCAGACTGAGTGGGACATCAAGATGTCTTCCATACTGACATTTGGTACACTCTGTGGACGGAGGTCTGTTTCAGTCCCAAAAGGAAATGAGGGTTGAGACTCAAATTAGGGTTACGCTGGGGAGACTTGGCTTCCCAGGATGTAACCAGGGTTTTGGCGAAGCCTAGATTGGTAAAACAGACTGAGTAGGCCATCCGGAGTATAACATACTGCCAGTTAGTACACCATGTGGACAGGGAAATGTTTCAGTCCAAAGAGAAAATTAGGGTTCAGACCCAAGTTAGGGTTAGCTGTCAGGAGACATGGCTTCCCAGAATGGAAACAGGGTGTTGCTGAAGCCAAGCATGGTGAAACAGACTGAGAGGGCCAAAGGAATTGTGTGCCTACTGTCTTTTAGTAGAACATGAGGATGGGAGGTTGTTACATTTGCACAAGAATATCAGGTTAAGTCTCAAGTTAGGGTTAGGGTTGGGGAGATGTGGCTTCCCAGGTTGGAAACGGGTCCTTGGTGAAGCTTAACTTCCTGTATCAGACTGAGTGGGCCATCAAGATGTCTTCCATACTTACATTTGGCACACTCTGTGGACCGCAGTATGTTTCAGTCCAAAAAGGAAATAGGGTTGAGACTCAAATTAGGGTTAGGGTTGGGGAGACTTGGCTTCCCAGGATGTAACCAGGGTTTTGGTGAAGCCTAGATTGGTAAAACAGACTGAGTAGGCATTCAGGAGTATAACATACTGCCAGTTAGTACACCATGTGGACAGGGAAATGTTTCAGTCCAAAGACAAAATTAGGGTTAAGACCCAAGTTAGGGTTAGCTGTCAGGAGACATGGCTTCCCGGAATGGAAACAGGGTGTTGCTGAAGCCAAGCATGGTGAAACAGACTGAGAGGCCCAACGGAATTGTGTGCCTACTGTCTTTTAGTACAACATGAGGATGGGGGTTTGTTACATTTGCACAAGAAAATCAGGTTAAGTCTCAAGTTAGGGTTGGGTTGGGGAGATGTGGCTTCCCAGGTTGGAAACGGGTCCTTGGTGAAGCTTAACTTGCTGAATCAGACTGAGTGGGGTATCAAGGTGTCTTCCATACTTACATTTGGTACACTCTGTGGACCGCAGTATGTTTCAGTCGCAAAAGGAAATGAGGCCTGAGACTCAAAGTAGGGTTAGGGTTGGGGAGACTTGGATTCCCAGGATGTAACCAGGGTTTTGGCGAAGCCTAGATTGGTAAAACAGACTGAGTAGGCCTTCCGGAGTATAACATACTGCCAGTTAGTACACCATGTGGACAGGGAAATGTTTCAGTCCGAAGAAAAAATTAGGGTTAAGAAAAATTTAGGGTTATCGGTCAGGAGACATGCCTTCCCAGAATGGAAACAGGGTGTTGCTGAAGCCAAGCATGGTGAAACAGACTGAGAGGGCCAACGGAATTGTGTGCCGACTGTCTCTTAGTACAACATGAGGATGGGGGTTTGTTACATTTCAACAAGAAAATCAGGTTAAGTCTCAAGGTTGGGTTGGGTTGGGGAGATGTGGCTTCCCTGGTTGGAATCGGGTCCTTGGTGAAGCCCAGCTTGCTGAATCAGACTGAGTGGGACATCAAGATGTCTTCCATACTGACATTTGGTACACTCTGTGGACGGAGGTCTGTTTCAGTCCCAAAAGGAAATGAGGCCTGAGACTCAAATTAGGGTTAGGGTTGGGGAGACTTGGCTTCCCAGGATATAACCAGGGTTTTGTCGAAGCCTAGATTGGTAAAACAGACTGAGTAGGCCATCCGGAGTATAACATACTGCCAGTTAGTACACCATGTGGACAGGGAAATGTTTCATTCCAAAGAGAAAATTAGGGTTAAGACCCAAGTGAGGGTTATCGGTCAGGAGACATGGCTTCCCAGAATGGAAACAGGGTGTTGCTGAAGCCAAACATGGTGAAACAGACTGAGAGGGCCAAAGGAATTGTGTGCCTACTGTCTTTTAGTAGAACATGAGGATGGGGGGTTGTTACAGTTCAACAAGAAAATCAGGTTAAGTCTCAAGTTAGGGTTAGGGTTGGGGAGATGTGGCTTCCCAGGTTGGAAACGGGTCCTTGGTGAAGCTTAACTTGCTGAATCAGACTGAGTGGGGCATCAAGATGGCTTCCATACTGACATTTGGTCCCCTATGTGGACGGCAGTATGTTTCAGTCCAAAAACGAAAATTAGGGTTAAGACCCAAGTTAGGGTTATCGGTCAGGAGTCATGGCTTCCCAGAATGGAAACAGGGTGTTGCTGAAGCCAAGCATGGTGAAACAGACTGAGAGGGCCAACGGAATTGTGTGTCGACTGTCTTTTAGTACAACATGAGGATGGGGGTTTGTTACATTTCAACAAGAAAATCAGGTTAAGTCTCAAGTTAGGGTTAGGGTTGGGGAGATGTGGCTTCCCAGGTTGGAAACGGGTCCTTGGTGAAGCCTAGCTTGTTGAATCAGACTGAGTGGGACATCAAGATGTCTTCCATACTTACATTTGGTACACTCTGTGGACGGCAGTATGTTTCAGTCCAAAAAGGAAATGAGGGTTGAGACTCAAATTAGGGTTACGCTGGGGAGACTTGGCTTCCCAGGATGTAACCAGGGTTTTGGCGAAGCCTAGATTGGTAAAACAGACTGAGTAGGCCATCCGGAGTATAACATACTGCCAGTTAGTACACCATGTGGACAGGGAAATGTTTCAGTCCAAAGAGAAAATTAGGGTTCAGACCCAAGTTAGGGTTAGCTGTCAGGAGACATGGCTTCCCAGAATGGAAACAGGGTGTTGCTGAAGCCAAGCATGGTGAAACAGACTGAGAGGGCCAAAGGAATTGTGTGCCTACTGTCTTTTAGTAGAACATGAGGATGGGAGGTTGTTACATTTGCACAAGAATATCAGGTTAAGTCTCAAGTTAGGGTTAGGGTTGGGGAGATGTGGCTTCCCAGGTTGGAAACGGGTCCTTGGTGAAGCTTAACTTCCTGTATCAGACTGAGTGGGCCATCAAGATGTCTTCCATACTTACATTTGGCACACTCTGTGGACCGCAGTATGTTTCAGTCCAAAAAGGAAATAGGGTTGAGACTCAAATTAGGGTTAGGGTTGGGGAGACTTGGCTTCCCAGGATGTAACCAGGGTTTTGGTGAAGCCTAGATTGGTAAAACAGACTGAGTAGGCATTCAGGAGTATAACATACTGCCAGTTAGTACACCATGTGGACAGGGAAATGTTTCAGTCCAAAGACAAAATTAGGGTTAAGACCCAAGTTAGGGTTAGCTGTCAGGAGACATGGCTTCCCGGAATGGAAACAGGGTGTTGCTGAAGCCAAGCATGGTGAAACAGACTGAGAGGCCCAACGGAATTGTGTGCCTACTGTCTTTTAGTACAACATGAGGATGGGGGTTTGTTACATTTGCACAAGAAAATCAGGTTAAGTCTCAAGTTAGGGTTGGGTTGGGGAGATGTGGCTTCCCAGGTTGGAAACGGGTCCTTGGTGAAGCTTAACTTGCTGAATCAGACTGAGTGGGGTATCAAGGTGTCTTCCATACTTACATTTGGTACACTCTGTGGACCGCAGTATGTTTCAGTCGCAAAAGGAAATGAGGCCTGAGACTCAAAGTAGGGTTAGGGTTGGGGAGACTTGGATTCCCAGGATGTAACCAGGGTTTTGGCGAAGCCTAGATTGGTAAAACAGACTGAGTAGGCCTTCCGGAGTATAACATACTGCCAGTTAGTACACCATGTGGACAGGGAAATGTTTCAGTCCGAAGAAAAAATTAGGGTTAAGAAAAATTTAGGGTTATCGGTCAGGAGACATGCCTTCCCAGAATGGAAACAGGGTGTTGCTGAAGCCAAGCATGGTGAAACAGACTGAGAGGGCCAACGGAATTGTGTGCCGACTGTCTCTTAGTACAACATGAGGATGGGGGTTTGTTACATTTCAACAAGAAAATCAGGTTAAGTCTCAAGGTTGGGTTGGGTTGGGGAGATGTGGCTTCCCTGGTTGGAATCGGGTCCTTGGTGAAGCCCAGCTTGCTGAATCAGACTGAGTGGGACATCAAGATGTCTTCCATACTGACATTTGGTACACTCTGTGGACGGAGGTCTGTTTCAGTCCCAAAAGGAAATGAGGCCTGAGACTCAAATTAGGGTTAGGGTTGGGGAGACTTGGCTTCCCAGGATATAACCAGGGTTTTGTCGAAGCCTAGATTGGTAAAACAGACTGAGTAGGCCATCCGGAGTATAACATACTGCCAGTTAGTACACCATGTGGACAGGGAAATGTTTCATTCCAAAGAGAAAATTAGGGTTAAGACCCAAGTGAGGGTTATCGGTCAGGAGACATGGCTTCCCAGAATGGAAACAGGGTGTTGCTGAAGCCAAACATGGTGAAACAGACTGAGAGGGCCAAAGGAATTGTGTGCCTACTGTCTTTTAGTAGAACATGAGGATGGGGGGTTGTTACAGTTCAACAAGAAAATCAGGTTAAGTCTCAAGTTAGGGTTAGGGTTGGGGAGATGTGGCTTCCCAGGTTGGAAACGGGTCCTTGGTGAAGCTTAACTTGCTGAATCAGACTGAGTGGGGCATCAAGATGGCTTCCATACTGACATTTGGTCCCCTATGTGGACGGCAGTATGTTTCAGTCCAAAAACGAAAATTAGGGTTAAGACCCAAGTTAGGGTTATCGGTCAGGAGTCATGGCTTCCCAGAATGGAAACAGGGTGTTGCTGAAGCCAAGCATGGTGAAACAGACTGAGAGGGCCAACGGAATTGTGTGTCGACTGTCTTTTAGTACAACATGAGGATGGGGGTTTGTTACATTTCAACAAGAAAATCAGGTTAAGTCTCAAGGTTGGGTTGGATTGGGGAGATGTGGCTTCCCAGGTTGGAAATGGGTCCTTGGTGAAGCTCATCTTGCTGAATCAGACTGAGTGGGGCATCAAGATGGCTTCCATACTGACATTTGGTGCACTCTGTGGACGGCAGTATGTTTCAGTCCAAAAAGGAAATGAGGGTTGAGACTCAAATTAGGGTTAGGGTTGGGGAGACTTGTCTTCCCAGGATGTAACCAGGGTTTTGGCGAAGTCTAGATTGGTAAAACAGACGGAGTAGGCCAACCGGAGTATAACATACTGCCAGTTAGTACACAATGTGGAGAGGGAAATGTTTCATTCCAAAGAGAAAATTAGGGTTAAGACCCAAGTTAGGGTTAGCAGTCAGGAGACATGGCTTTCCAGAATGGAAACAGGGTGTTGCTGAAGCCAAGCATGGTGAAACAGACTGAGAGGGCAAAAGGAATTGTGTGCCTACTGTCTTTTAGTAGAACATGAGGATGGGGGGTTGTTACATTTGCACAAGAATATCAGGTTAAGTCTCAAGTTAGGGTTAGGGTTGGGGAGATGTGGCTTCCCAGGTTGGAAACGGGTCCTTGGTGAAGCCTAGCTTGTTGAATCAGACTGAGTGGGACATCAAGATGTCTTCCATACTTACATTTGGTACACTCTGTGGACGGCAGTATGTTTCAGTCCAAAAAGGAAATGAGGGTTGAGACTCAAATTAGGGTTACGCTGGGGAGACTTGGCTTCCCAGGATGTAACCAGGGTTTTGGCGAAGCCTAGATTGGTAAAACAGACTGAGTAGGCCATCCGGAGTATAACATACTGCCAGTTAGTACACCATGTGGACAGGGAAATGTTTCAGTCCAAAGAGAAAATTAGGGTTCAGACCCAAGTTAGGGTTAGCTGTCAGGAGACATGGCTTCCCAGAATGGAAACAGGGTGTTGCTGAAGCCAAGCATGGTGAAACAGACTGAGAGGGCCAAAGGAATTGTGTGCCTACTGTCTTTTAGTAGAACATGAGGATGGGAGGTTGTTACATTTGCACAAGAATATCAGGTTAAGTCTCAAGTTAGGGTTAGGGTTGGGGAGATGTGGCTTCCCAGGTTGGAAACGGGTCCTCGGTGAAGCTTAACTTCCTGTATCAGACTGAGTGGGCCATCAAGATGTCTTCCATACTTACATTTGGCACACTCTGTGGACCGCAGTATGTTTCAGTCCAAAAAGGAAATAGGGTTGAGACTCAAATTAGGGTTAGGGTTGGGGAGACTTGGCTTCCCAGGATGTAACCAGGGTTTTGGTGAAGCCTAGATTGGTAAAACAGACTGAGTAGGCATTCAGGAGTATAACATACTGCCAGTTAGTACACCATGTGGACAGGGAAATGTTTCAGTCCAAAGACAAAATTAGGGTTAAGACCCAAGTTAGGGTTAGCTGTCAGGAGACATGGCTTCCCGGAATGGAAACAGGGTGTTGCTGAAGCCAAGCATGGTGAAACAGACTGAGAGGCCCAACGGAATTGTGTGCCTACTGTCTTTTAGTACAACATGAGGATGGGGGTTTGTTACATTTGCACAAGAAAATCAGGTTAAGTCTCAAGTTAGGGTTGGGTTGGGGAGATGTGGCTTCCCAGGTTGGAAACGGGTCCTTGGTGAAGCTTAACTTGCTGAATCAGACTGAGTGGGGTATCAAGGTGTCTTCCATACTTACATTTGGTACACTCTGTGGACCGCAGTATGTTTCAGTCGCAAAAGGAAATGAGGCCTGAGACTCAAAGTAGGGTTAGGGTTGGGGAGACTTGGCTTCCCAGGATGTAACCAGGGTTTTGGCGAAGCCTAGATTGGTAAAACAGACTGAGTAGGCCTTCCGGAGTATAACATACTGCCAGTTAGTACACCATGTGGACAGGGAAATGTTTCAGTCCGAAGAAAAAATTAGGGTTAAGAAAAATTTAGGGTTATCGGTCAGGAGACATGCCTTCCCAGAATGGAAACAGGGTGTTGCTGAAGCCAAGCATGGTGAAACAGACTGAGAGGGCAAACGGAATTGTGTGCCTACTGTCTTTTAGTACAACATGAGGATGGGGGGTTGTTACATTTGCACAAGAAAATCAGGTTAAGTCTCAAGTTAGGGTTAGGGTTGGGGAGATGTGGCTTCCCAGGTTGGAAATGGGTCCTTGGTGAAGCTCAACTTGCTGAATCAGACTGAGTGGGGCATCAAGATGGCTTCCATACTGACATTTGGTGCACTCTGTGGACGGCAGTATGTTTCAGTCCAAAAAGGAAATGAGGGTTGAGACTCAAATTAGGGTTAGGGTTGGGGAGACTTGGCTTCCCAGGATGTAACCAGGGTTTTGGCGAAGTCTAGATTGGTAAAACAGGCGGAAGGCCAACCGGAGTATAACATACTGCCAGTTAGTACACAATGTGGACAGGGAAATGTTTCATTCCAAAGAGAAAATTAGGGTTAAGACCCAAGTTAGGGTTAGCAGTCAGGAGACATGCCTTTCCAGAATGGAAACAGGGTGTTGCTGAAGCCAAGCATGGTGAAACAGACTGAGAGGGCAAAAGGAATTGTGTGCCTACTGTCTTTTAGTAGAACATGAGGATGGGGGGTTGTTACATTTGCACAAGAAAATCAGGTTAAGTCTCAAGTTAGGGTTAGGGTTGGGGAGATGTTGCTTCCCAGGTTGGAAACGGGTCCTTGGTGAAGCTTAACTTGCTGAATCAGACTGAGTGGGCCATCAAGATGGCTTCCATACTGACATTTGGTACACTCTGTGGACGGCAGTATGTTTCAGTCCAAAAACGAAAATTAGGGTTAAGACCCAAGTTAGGGTTATCGGTCAGGAGTCATGGCTTCCCAGAATGGAAACAGGGTGTTGCTGAAGCCAAGCATGGTGAAACAGACTGAGAGGGCCAACGGAATTGTGTGCCGACTGTCTCTTAGTACAACATGAGGATGGGGGTTTGTTACATTTCAACAAGAAAATCAGGTTAAGTCTCAAGGTTGGGTTGGGTTGGGGAGATGTGGCTTCCCTGGTTGGAATCGGGTCCTTGGTGAAGCCCAGCTTGCTGAATCAGACTGAGTGGGACATCAAGATGTCTTCCATACTGACATTTGGTACACTCTGTGGATGGAGGTCTGTTTCAGTCCCAAAAGGAAATGAGGCCTGAGACTCAAATTAGGGTTAGGGTTGGGGAGACTTGGCTTCCCAGGATATAACCAGGGTTTTGTCGAAGCCTAGATTGGTAAAACAGACTGAGTAGGCCATCCGGAGTATAACATACTGCCAGTTAGTACACCATGTGGACAGGGAAATGTTTCATTCCAAAGAGAAAATTAGGGTTAAGACCCAAGTTAGGGTTAGCTGTCAGGAGACATGGCTTCCCAGAATGGAAACAGGGTGTTGCTGAAGCCAAGCATGGTGAAACAGACTGAGAGGGCCAAAGGAATTGTGTGCCTACTGTCTTTTAGTACAACATGAGGATGGGGGGTTGTTACAGTTCAACAAGAAAATCAGGTTAAGTCTCAAGTTAGGGTTAGGGTTGGGGAGATGTGGCTTCCCAGGTTGGAAACGGGTCCTTGGTGAAGCTTAACTTGCTGAATCAGACTGAGTGGGGCATCAAGATGGCTTCCATACTGACATTTGGTACACTCTGTGGACGGCAGTATGTTTCAGTCCAAAAACGAAAATTAGGGTTAAGACCCAAGTTAGCGTTATCGGTCAGGAGTCATGGCTTCCCAGAATGGAAACAGGGTGTTGCTGAAGCCAAGCATGGTGAAACAGACTGAGAGGGCCAACGGAATTGTGTGTCGACTGTCTTTTAGTACAACATGAGGATGGGGGTTTGTTACATTTCAACAAGAAAATCAGGTTAAGTCTCAAGGTTGGGTTGAATTTGGGAGATGTGGCTTACCAGGTTGGAAATGGGTCCTTGGTGAAGCTCAACTTGCTGAATCAGACTGAGTGGGGCATCAAGATGGCTTCCATACTGACATTTGGTGCACTCTGTGGACGGCAGTATGTTTCAGTCCCAAAAGGAAATGAGGCCTGAGACTCAAATTAGGGTTAGGGCTGGGGAGACTTGGCTTCCCAGGATGTAACCAGGGTTTTGGCGAAGCCTAGATTGGTAAAACAGACTGAGTAGGCCATCCGGAGTATAACATACTGCCAGTTAGTACACCATGTGGACAGGGAAATGTTTCAGTCGAAAGAAAAAATTAGGGTGAAGACCCAAGTTAGGGTTAGCGGTCAGGAGACATGGCTTCCCAGAATGGAAACAGGGTGTTGCTGAAGCCAAACATGGTGAAACAGACTGAGAGGGCCAAAGGAATTGTGTGCCTACTGTCTTTTAGTAGAACATGAGGATGGGGGGGTTGTTATATTTGCACAAGAAAATCAGGTTAAGTCTAAAGTTAGGGTTAGAGTTGGGGAGATGTGGCTTCCCAGGTTGGAAACGGGTCCTTGGTGAAGCCTAACTTGCTGAATCAGACTGAGTGGGGCATCAAGATGTCTTCCATACTGACATTTGGTCCCCTATGTGGATGGCAGTATGTTTCAGTCCAAAAACGAAATGCGGGTTGATACTCAAATTAGGGTTAGGGTTGGGGAGACTTGGCTTCCCAGGATGTAACCAGGGTTTTGGCGAAGCCTAGATTGGTAAAACAGACTGAGTAGGCCATCCGGAGTATAACATACTGCCAGTTAGTACACCATGTGGACAGGGAAATGTTTCATTCCAAAGAGAAAATTAGGGTTAAGACCCAAGTTAGGGTTAGCTGTCAGGAGACATGGCTTCCCAGAATGGAAACAGGGTGTTGCTGAAGCCAAGCATGGTGAAACAGACTGAGAGGGCCAAAGGAATTGTGTGCCTACTGTCTTTTAGTACAACAAGAGGATGTGGGTTGTTACATTTCAACAAGAAAATCAGGTTAAGTCTCAAGGTTGGGTTGGGTTGGGGAGATGTGGCTTCCCTGGTTGGAATCGGGTCCTTTTCAGACTGAGTGGGACATCAAGATGTCTTCCATACTGACATTTGGTACACTCTGTGGACGGAGGTATGTTTCAGTCGCAAAAGGAAATGAGGCCTGAGACTCAAAGTAGGGTTAGGGTTGGGGAGACTTGGCTTCCCAGGATGTAACCAGGGTTTTGGTGAAGCCTAGATTGGTAAAACAGACTGAGTAGGCATTCAGGAGTATAACATACTGCCAGTTAGTACACCATGTGGACAGGGAAATGTTTCATTCCAAAGAGAAAATTAGGGTTAAGACCCAAGTGAGGGTTATCGGTCAGGAGACATGGCTTCCCAGAATGGAAACAGGGTGTTGCTGAAGCCAAACATGGTGAAACAGACTGAGAGGGCCAAAGGAATTGTGTGCCTATTGTCTTTTTGTAGAACATGAGGATGGGGGGTTGTTACAGTTCAACAAGAAAATCAGGTTAAGTCTCAAGTTAGGGTTAGGGTTGGGGAGATGTGGCTTCCCAGGTTGGAAACGGGTCCTTGGTGAAGCTTAACTTGCTGAATCAGACTGAGTGGGGCATCAAGATGGCTTCCATACTGACATTTGGTCCCCTATTTGGACGGCAGTATGTTTCAGTCCAAAAACGAAAATTAGGGTTAAGACCCAAGTTAGGGTTATCGGTCAGGAGTCATGGCTTCCCAGAATGGAAACAGGGTGTTGCTGAAGCCAAGCATGGTGAAACAGACTGAGAGGGCCAACGGAATTGTGTGTCGACTGTCTTTTAGTACAACATGAGGATGGGGGTTTGTTACATTTCAACAAGAAAATCAGGTTAAGTCTCAAGGTTGGGTTGGATTGGGGAGATGTGGCTTCCCAGGTTGGAAATGGGTCCTTGGTGAAGCTCAACTTGCTGAATCAGACTGAGTGGGGCATCAAGATGGCTTCCATACTGACATTTGGTGCACTCTGTGGACGGCAGTATGTTTCAGTCCAAAAAGGAAATGAGGGTTGAGACTCAAATTAGGGTTAGGGTTGGGGAGACTTGTCTTCCCAGGATGTAACCAGGGTTTTGGCGAAGTCTAGATTGGTAAAACAGACGGAGTAGGCCAACCGGAGTATAACATACTGCCAGTTAGTACACAATGTGGAGAGGGAAATGTTTCATTCCAAATAGAAAATTAGGGTTAAGACCCAAGTTAGGGTTAGCATTCAGGAGACATGGCTTTCCAGAATGGAAACAGGGTGTTGCTGAAGCCAAGCATGGTGAAACAGACTGAGAGGGCAAAAGGAATTGTGTGCCTACTGTCTTTTAGTAGAACATGAGGATGGGGGGTTGTTACATTTGCACAAGAAAATCAGGTTAAGTCTCAAGTTAGGGTTAGGGTTGGGGAGATGTGGCTTCCCAGGTTGGAAACGGGTCCTTGTTGAAGCCTAGCTTGCTGAATCAGACTGAGTGGGACATCAAGATGTCTTCCATACTTACATTTGGTACACTCTGTGGACGGCAGTATGTTTCAGTCCAAAAAGGAAATGAGGGTTGAGACTCAAATTAGGGTTAGGGCTGGGGAGACTTGGCTTCCCAGGATGTAACCAGGGTTTTGGCGAAGCCTAGATTGGTAAAACAGACTGAGTAGGCCATCCGGAGTATAACATACTGCCAGTTAGTACACCATGTGGACAGGGAAATGTTTCAGTCCAAAGAGAAAATTAGGGTTAAGACCCAAGTTAGGGTTAGCTGTCAGGAGACATGGCTTCCCGGAATGGAAACAGGGTGTTGCTGAAGCCAAGCATGGTGAAACAGACTGAGAGGGCCAACGGAATTGTGTGCCTACTGTCTTTTAGTACAACATGAGGATGGGGGTTTGTTACATTTGCACAAGAAAATCAGGTTAAGTCTCAAGTTAGGGTTGGGTTGGGGAGATGTGGCTTCCCAGGTTGGAAACGGGTCCTTGGTGAAGCTTAACTTGCTGAATCAGACTGAGTGGGGTATCAAGGTGTCTTCCATACTTACATTTGGTACACTCTGTGGACCGCAGTATGTTTCAGTCGCAAAAGGAAATGAGGCCTGAGACTCAAAGTAGGGTTAGGGTTGGGGAGACTTGGCTTCCCAGGATGTAACCAGGGTTTTGGCGAAGCCTAGATTGGTAAAACAGACTGAGTAGGCCTTCCGGAGTATAACATACTGCCAGTTAGTACACCATGTGGACAGGGAAATGTTTCAGTCCAAAGAAAAAATTAGGGTTAAGAAAAATTTAGGGTTATCGGTCAGGAGACATGCCTTCCCAGAATGGAAACAGGGTGTTGCTGAAGCAAAGCATGGTGAAAGAGACTGAGAGGGCAAACGGAATTGTGTGCCTACTGTCTTTTAGTACAACATGAGGATGGGGGGTTGTTACATTTGCACAAGAAAATCAGGTTAAGTCTCAAGTTAGGGTTAGGGTTGGGGAGATGTGGCTTCCCAGGTTGGAAATGGGTCCTTGGTGAAGCTCAACTTGCTGAATCAGACTGAGTGGGGCATCAAGATGGCTTCCATACTGACATTTGGTGCACTCTGTGGACGGCAGTATGTTTCAGTCCAAAAAGGAAATGAGGGTTGAGACTCAAATTAGGGTTAGGGTTGGGGAGACTTGGCTTCCCAGGATGTAACCAGGGTTTTGGCGAAGTCTAGATTGGTAAAACAGACGGAAGGCCAACCGGAGTATAACATACTGCCAGTTAGTACACAATGTGGACAGGGAAATGTTTCATTCCAAAGAGAAAATTAGGGTTAAGACCCAAGTTAGGGTTAGCAGTCAGGAGACATGGCTTTCCAGAATGGAAACAGGGTGTTGCTGAAGCCAAGCATGGTGAAACAGACTGAGAGGGCAAAAGGAATTGTGTGCCTACTGTCTTTTAGTAGAACATGAGGATGGGGGGTTGTTACATTTGCACAAGAAAATCAGGTTAAGTCTCAAGTTAGGGTTAGGGTTGGGGAGATGTTGCTTCCCAGGTTGGAAACGGGTCCTTGGTGAAGCTTAACTTGCTGAATCAGACTGAGTGGGCCATCAAGATGGCTTCCATACTGACATTTGGTACACTCTGTGGACGGCAGTAAGTTTCAGTCCAAAAACGAAAATTAGGGTTAAGACCCAAGTTAGGGTTATCGGTCAGGAGTCATGGCTTCCCAGAATGGAAACAGGGTGTTGCTGAAGCCAAGCATGGTGAAACAGACTGAGAGGGCCAACGGAATTGTGTGCCGACTGTCTCTTAGTACAACATGAGGATGGGGGTTTGTTACATTTCAACAAGAAAATCAGGTTAAGTCTCAAGGTTGGGTTGGGTTGGGGAGATGTGGCTTCCCTGGTTGGAATCGGGTCCTTGGTGAAGCCCAGCTTGCTGAATCAGACTGAGTGGGACATCAAGATGTCTTCCATACTGACATTTGGTACACTCTGTGGACGGAGGTCTGTTTCAGTCCCAAAAGGAAATGAGGCCTGAGACTCAAATTAGGGTTAGGGTTGGGGAGACTTGGCTTCCCAGGATATAACCAGGGTTTTGTCGAAGCCTAGATTGGTAAAACAGACTGAGTAGGCCATCCGGAGTATAACATACTGCCAGTTAGTACACCATGTGGACAGGGAAATGTTTCATTCCAAAGAGAAAATTAGGGTTAAGACCCAAGTTAGGGTTAGCTGTCAGGAGACATGGCTTCCCAGAATGGAAACAGGGTGTTGCTGAAGCCAAGCATGGTGAAACAGACTGAGAGGGCCAAAGGAATTGTGTGCCTACTGTCTTTTAGTACAACATGAGGATGGGGGGTTGTTACAGTTCAACAAGAAAATCAGGTTAAGTCTCAAGTTAGGGTTAGGGTTGGGGAGATGTGGCTTCCCAGGTTGGAAACGGGTCCTTGGTGAAGCTTAACTTGCTGAATCAGACTGAGTGGGCCATCAAGATGGCTTCCATACTGACATTTGGTACACTCTGTGGACGGCAGTATGTTTCAGTCCAAAAACGAAAATTAGGGTTAAGACCCAAGTTAGGGTTATTGGTCAGGAGTCATGGCTTCCCAGAATGGAAACAGGGTGTTGCTGAAGCCAAGCATGGTGAAACAGACTGAGAGGGCCAACGGAATTGTGTGTCGACTGTCTTTTAGTACAACATGAGGATGGGGGTTTGTTACATTTCAACAAGAAAATCAGGTTAAGTCTCAAGGTTGGGTTGGATTGGGGAGATGTGGCTTCCCAGGTTGGAAATGGGTCCTTGGTGAAGCTCAACTTGCTGAATCAGACTGAGTGGGGCATCAAGATGGCTTCCAAACTGACATTTGGTGCACTCTGTGGACGGCAGTATGTTTCAGTCCAAAAAGGAAATGAGGGTTGAGACTCAAATTAGGGTTAGGGTTGGGGAGACTTGGCTTCCCAGGATGTAACCAGGGTTTTGGCGAAGTCTAGATTGGTAAAACAGACGGAGTAGGCCAACCGGAGTATAACATACTGCCAGTTAGTACACCATGTGGACAGGGAAATGTTTCAGTCCAAAGAGAAAATTAGGGTTAAGACCCAAGTTAGGGTTAGCTGTCAGGAGACATGGCTTTCCAGAATGGAAACAGGGTGTTGCTGAAGCCAAGCATGGTGAAACAGACTGAGAGGGCAAAAGGAATTGTGTGCCTACTGTCTTTTAGTAGAACATGAGGATGGGGGGTTGTTACATTTGCACAAGAAAATCAGGTTAAGTCTCAAGCTTGGTTTGGGTTGGGGAGATGTGGCTTCCCTGGTTGGAATCGGGTCCTTGGTGAAGCCTAACTTGCTGAATCAGACTGAGTGGGGCATCAAGATGTCTTCCATACTGACATTTGGTCCCCTATGTGGACGGCAGTATGTTTCAGTCCAAAAACGAAATGCGGGTTGATACTCAAATTAGGGTTAGGGTTGGGGAGACTTGGCTTCCCAGGATGTAACCAGGGTTTTGGCGAAGCCTAGATTGGTAAAACAGACTGGGTAGGCCATCCGGAGTATAACATACTGCCAGTTAGTACACCATGTAGACAGGGAAATGTTTCAGTCCAAAGAGAAAATTAGGGTTAAGACCCAAGTTAGGGTTAGCTGTCAGGAGACATGGCTTCCCAGAATGGAAACAGGGTGTTGCTGAAGCCAAGCATGGTGAAACAGACTGAGAGGGCCAAAGGAATTGTGTGCCTACTGTCTTTTAGTACAACAAGAGGATGTGGGTTGTTACATTTCAACAAGAAAATCAGGTTAAGTCTCAAGTTTGGGTTGGGTTGGGGAGATGTGGCTTCCCTGGTTGGAATCGGGTCCTTGGTGAAGCCCAGCTTGCTGAATCAGACTGAGTGGGACATCAAGATGTCTTCCATACTGACATTTGGTACACTCTGTGGACGGAGGTATGTTTCAGTCGCAAAAGGAAATGAGGCCTGAGACTCAAAGTAGGGTTAGGGTTGGGGAGACTTGGCTTCCCAGGATGTAACCAGGGTTTTGGTGAAGCCTAGATTGGTAAAACAGACTGAGTAGGCATTCAGGAGTATAACATACTGCCAGTTAGTACACCATGTGGACAGGGAAATGTTTCATTCCAAAGAGAAAATTAGGGTTAAGACCCAAGTGAGGGTTATCGGTCAGGAGACATGGCTTCCCAGAATGGAAACAGGGTGTTGCTGAAGCCAAACATGGTGAAACAGACTGAGAGGGCCAAAGGAATTGTGTGCCTACTGTCTTTTAGTAGAACATGAGGATGGGGGGTTGTTACAGTTCAACAAGAAAATCAGGTTAAGTCTCAAGTTAGGGTTAGGGTTGGGGAGATGTGGCTTCCCAGGTTGGAAACGGGTCCTTGGTGAAGCTTAACTTGCTGAATCAGACTGAGTGGGGCATCAAGATGGCTTCCATACTGACATTTGGTCCCCTATGTGGACGGCAGTATGTTTCAGTCCAAAAACGAAAATTAGGGTTAAGACCCAAGTTAGGGTTATCGGTCAGGAGTCATGGCTTCCCAGAATGGAAACAGGGTGTTGCTGAAGCCAAGCATGGTGAAACAGACTGAGAGGGCCAACGGAATTGTGTGTCGACTGTCTTTTAGTACAACATGAGGATGGGGGTTTGTTACATTTCAACAAGAAAATCAGGTTAAGTCTCAAGGTTGGGTTGGATTGGGGAGATGTGGCTTCCCAGGTTGGAAATGGGTCCTTGGTGAAGCTCATCTTGCTGAATCAGACTGAGTGGGGCATCAAGATGGCTTCCATACTGACATTTGGTGCACTCTGTGGACGGCAGTATGTTTCAGTCCAAAAAGGAAATGAGGGTTGAGACTCAAATTAGGGTTAGGGTTGGGGAGACTTGTCTTCCCAGGATGTAACCAGGGTTTTGGCGAAGTCTAGATTGGTAAAACAGACGGAGTAGGCCAACCGGAGTATAACATACTGCCAGTTAGTACACAATGTGGAGAGGGAAATGTTTCATTCCAAAGAGAAAATTAGGGTTAAGACCCAAGTTAGGGTTAGCAGTCAGGAGACATGGCTTTCCAGAATGGAAACAGGGTGTTGCTGAAGCCAAGCATGGTGAAACAGACTGAGAGGGCAAAAGGAATTGTGTGCCTACTGTCTTTTAGTAGAACATGAGGATGGGGGGTTGTTACATTTGCACAAGAAAATCAGGTTAAGTCTCAAGTTAGGGTTAGGGTTGGGGAGATGTGGCTTCCCAGGTTGGAAACGGGTCCTTGGTGAAGCCTAGCTTGTTGAATCAGACTGAGTGGGACATCAAGATGTCTTCCATACTTACATTTGGTACACTCTGTGGACGGCAGTATGTTTCAGTCCAAAAAGGAAATGAGGGTTGAGACTCAAATTAGGGTTACGCTGGGGAGACTTGGCTTCCCAGGATGTAACCAGGGTTTTGGCGAAGCCTAGATTGGTAAAACAGACTGAGTAGGCCATCCGGAGTATAACATACTGCCAGTTAGTACACCATGTGGACAGGGAAATGTTTCAGTCCAAAGAGAAAATTAGGGTTCAGACCCAAGTTAGGGTTAGCTGTCAGGAGACATGGCTTCCCAGAATGGAAACAGGGTGTTGCTGAAGCCAAGCATGGTGAAACAGACTGAGAGGGCCAAAGGAATTGTGTGCCTACTGTCTTTTAGTAGAACATGAGGATGGGAGGTTGTTACATTTGCACAAGAATATCAGGTTAAGTCTCAAGTTAGGGTTAGGGTTGGGGAGATGTGGCTTCCCAGGTTGGAAACGGGTCCTCGGTGAAGCTTAACTTCCTGTATCAGACTGAGTGGGCCATCAAGATGTCTTCCATACTTACATTTGGCACACTCTGTGGACCGCAGTATGTTTCAGTCCCAAAAGGAAATAGGGTTGAGACTCAAATTAGGGTTAGGGTTGGGGAGACTTGGCTTCCCAGGATGTAACCAGGGTTTTGGTGAAGCCTAGATTGGTAAAACAGACTGAGTAGGCATTCAGGAGTATAACATACTGCCAGTTAGTACACCATGTGGACAGGGAAATGTTTCAGTCCAAAGACAAAATTAGGGTTAAGACCCAAGTTAGGGTTAGCTGTCAGGAGACATGGCTTCCCGGAATGGAAACAGGGTGTTGCTGAAGCCAAGCATGGTGAAACAGACTGAGAGGGCCAACGGAATTGTGTGCCTACTGTCTTTTAGTACAACATGAGGATGGGGGTTTGTTACATTTGCACAAGAAAATCAGGTTAAGTCTCAAGTTAGGGTTGGGTTGGGGAGATGTGGCTTCCCAGGTTGGAAACGGGTCCTTGGTGAAGCTTAACTTGCTGAATCAGACTGAGTGGGGTATCAAGGTGTCTTCCATACTTACATTTGGTACACTCTGTGGACCGCAGTATGTTTCAGTCGCAAAAGGAAATGAGGCCTGAGACTCAAAGTAGGGTTAGGGTTGGGGAGACTTGGCTTCCCAGGATGTAACCAGGGTTTTGGCGAAGCCTAGATTGGTAAAACAGACTGAGTAGGCCTTCCGGAGTATAACATACTGCCAGTTAGTACACCATGTGGACAGGGAAATGTTTCAGTCCGAAGAAAAAATTAGGGTTAAGAAAAATTTAGGGTTATCGGTCAGGAGACATGCCTTCCCAGAATGGAAACAGGGTGTTGCTGAAGCCAAGCATGGTGAAACAGACTGAGAGGGCAAACGGAATTGTGTGCCTACTGTCTTTTAGTAGAACATGAGGATGGGGGGTTGTTACATTTGCACAAGAAAATCAGGTTAAGTCTCAAGTTAGGGTTAGGGTTGGGGAGATGTTGCTTCCCAGGTTGGAAACGGGTCCTTGGTGAAGCTTAACTTGCTGAATCAGACTGAGTGGGCCATCAAGATGGCTTCCATACTGACATTTGGTACACTCTGTGGACGGCAGTAAGTTTCAGTCCAAAAACGAAAATTAGGGTTAAGACCCAAGTTAGGGTTATCGTTCAGGAGTCATGGCTTCCCAGAATGGAAACAGGGTGTTGCTGAAGCCAAGCATGGTGAAACAGACTGAGAGGGCCAACGGAATTGTGTGCCGACTGTCTCTTAGTACAACATGAGGATGGGGGTTTGTTACATTTCAACAAGAGAATCAGGTTAAGTCTCAAGGTTGGGTTGGGTTGGGGAGATGTGGCTTCCCTGGTTGGAATCGGGTCCTTGGTGAAGCCCAGCTTGCTGAATCAGACTGAGTGGGACATCAAGATGTCTTCCATACTGACATTTGGTACACTCTGTGGACGGAGGTCTGTTTCAGTCCCAAAAGGAAATGAGGC
Source organism: Heloderma suspectum (assembly GCF_057233095.1). Taxonomy (NCBI): domain Eukaryota; kingdom Metazoa; phylum Chordata; class Lepidosauria; order Squamata; family Helodermatidae; genus Heloderma; species Heloderma suspectum. The sequence continues at coordinate 151,998,246 of NC_139461.1, forward strand.
CTGAGACTCAAATTAGGGTTAGGGTTGGGGAGACTTGGCTTCCCAGGATATAACCAGGGTTTTGTCGAAGCCTAGATTGGTAAAACAGACTGAGTAGGCCATCCGGAGTATAACATACTGCCAGTTAGTACACCATGTGGACAGGGAAATGTTTCATTCCAAAGAGAAAATTAGGGTTAAGACCCAAGTTAGGGTTAGCTGTCAGGAGACATGGCTTCCCAGAATGGAAACAGGGTGTTGCTGAAGCCAAGCATGGTGAAACAGACTGAGAGGGCCAAAGGAATTGTGTGCCTACTGTCTTTTAGTACAACATGAGGATGGGGGGTTGTTACAGTTCAACAAGAAAATCAGGTTAAGTCTCAAGTTAGGGTTAGGGTTGGGGAGATGTGGCTTCCCAGGTTGGAAACGGGTCCTTGGTGAAGCTTAACTTGCTGAATCAGACTGAGTGGGGCATCAAGATGGCTTCCATACTGACATTTGGTACACTCTGTGGACGGCAGTATGTTTCAGTCCAAAAACGAAAATTAGGGTTAAGACCCAAGTTAGGGTTATCGGTCAGGAGTCATGGCTTCCCAGAATGGAAACAGGGTGTTGCTGAAGCCAAGCATGGTGAAACAGACTGAGAGGGCCAACGGAATTGTGTGTCGACTGTCTTTTAGTACACCATGAGGATGGGGGTTTGTTACATTTCAACAAGAAAATCAGGTTAAGTCTCAAGGTTGGGTTGGATTGGGGAGATGTGGCTTCCCAGGTTGGAAATGGGTCCTTGGTGAAGCTCAACTTGCTGAATCAGACTGAGTGGGGCATCAAGATAGCTTCCATACTGACATTTGGTGCACTCTGTGGACGGCAGTATGTTTCAGTCCAAAAAGGAAATGAGGGTTGAGACTCAAATTAGGGTTAGGGTTGGGGAGACTTGGCTTCCCAGGATGTAACCAGGGTTTTGGCGAAGTCTAGATTGGTAAAACAGACGGAGTAGGCCAACCGGAGTATAACATACTGCCAGTTAGTACACCATGTGGACAGGGAAATGTTTCAGTCCAAAGAGAAAATTAGGGTTAAGACCCAAGTTAGGGTTAGCTGTCAGGAGACATGGCTTTCCAGAATGGAAACAGGGTGTTGCTGAAGCCAAGCATGGTGAAACAGACTGAGAGGGCAAAAGGAATTGTGTGCCTACTGTCTTTTAGTAGAACATGAGGATGGGGGGTTGTTACATTTGCACAAGAAAATCAGGTTAAGTCTCAAGCTTGGTTTGGGTTGGGGAGATGTGGCTTCCCTGGTTGGAATCGGGTCCTTGGTGAAGCCTAAATTGCTGAATCAGACTGAGTGGGGCATCAAGATGGCTTCCATACTGACATTTGGTGCACTCTGTGGACGGCAGTATGTTTCAGTCCAAAAAGGAAATGAGGGTTGAGACTCAAATTAGGGTTAGGGTTGGGGAGACTTGGCTTCCCAGGATGTAACCAGGGTTTTGGCGAAGTCTAGATTGGTAAAACAGACGGAGTAGGCCAACCGGAGTATAACATACTGCCAGTTAGTACACCATGTGGACAGGGAAATGTTTCAGTCCAAAGAGAAAATTAGGGTTAAGACCCAAGTTAGGGTTAGCTGTCAGGAGACATGGCTTTCCAGAATGGAAACAGGGTGTTGCTGAAGCCAAGCATGGTGAAACAGACTGAGAGGGCAAAAGGAATTGTGTGCCTACTGTCTTTTAGTAGAACATGAGGATGGGGGGTTGTTACATTTGCACAAGAAAATCAGGTTAAGTCTCAAGCTTGGTTTGGGTTGGGGAGATGTGGCTTCCCTGGTTGGAATCGGGTCCTTGGTGAAGCCTAACTTGCTGAATCAGACTGAGTGGGGCATCAAGATGGCTTCCATACTGACATTTGGTGCACTCTGTGGACGGCAGTATGTTTCAGTCCAAAAAGGAAATGAGGGTTGAGACTCAAATTAGGGTTAGGGTTGGGGAGACTTGGCTTCCCAGGATGTAACCAGGGTTTTGGTGAAGCCTAGATTGGTAAAACAGACTGAGTAGGCATTCAGGAGTATAACATACTGCCAGTTAGTACACCATGTGGACAGGGAAATGTTTCAGTCCAAAGACAAAATTAGAGTTAAGACCCAAGTTAGGGTTAGCTGTCAGGAGACATGGCTTCCCGGAATGGAAACAGGGTGTTGCTGAAGCCAAGCATGGTGAAACAGACTGAGAGGGCCAACGGAATTGTGTGCCTACTGTCTTTTAGTACAACATGAGGATGGGGGTTTGTTACATTTGCACAAGAAAATCAGGTTAAGTCTCAAGTTAGGGTTGGGTTGGGGAGATGTGGCTTCCCAGGTTGGAAACGGGTCCTTGGTGAAGCTTAACTTGCTGAATCAGACTGAGTGGGGTATCAAGGTGTCTTCCATACTTACATTTGGTACACTCTGTGGACCGCAGTATGTTTCAGTCGCAAAAGGAAATGAGGCCTGAGACTCAAAGTAGGGTTAGGGTTGGGGAGACTTGGCTTCCCAGGATGTAACCAGGGTTTTGGCGAAGCCTAGATTGGTAAAACAGACTGAGTAGGCCTTCCGGAGTATAACATACTGCCAGTTAGTACACCATGTGGACAGGGAAATGTTTCAGTCCGAAGAAAAAATTAGGGTTAAGAAAAATTTAGGGTTATCGGTCAGGAGACATGCCTTCCCAGAATGGAAACAGGGTGTTGCTGAAGCCAAGCATGGTGAAACAGACTGAGAAAGCAAACGGAATTGTGTGCCTACTGTCTTTTAGTACAACATGAGGATGGGGGGTTGTTACATTTGCACAAGAAAATCAGGTTAAGTCTCAAGTTAGGGTTAGAGTTGGGGAGATGTGGCTTCCCAGGTTGGAAACGGGTCCTTGGTGAAGCTCAACTTGCTGAATCAGACTGAGTGGGGCATCAAGATGGCTTCCATACTGACATTTGGTGCACTCTGTGGACGGCAGTATGTTTCAGTCCAAAAAGGAAATGAGGGTTGAGACTCAAATTAGGGTTAGGGTTGGGGAGACTTGGCTTCCCAGGATGTAACCAGGGTTTTGGCGAAGTCTAGATTGGTAAAACAGACGGAAGGCCAACCGGAGTATAACATACTGCCAGTTAGTACACAATGTGGACAGGGAAATGTTTCATTCCAAAGAGAAAATTAGGGTTAAGACCCAAGTTAGGGTTAGCAGTCAGGAGACATGGCTTTCCAGAATGGAAACAGGGTGTTGCTGAAGCCAAACATGGTGAAACAGACTGAGAGGGCCAAAGGAATTGTGTGCCTACTGTCTTTTAGTAGAACATGAGGATGGGGGGTTGTTACAGTTCAACAAGAAAATCAGGTTAAGTCTCAAGTTAGGGTTAGGGTTGGGGAGATGTGGCTTCCCAGGTTGGAAACGGGTCCTTGGTGAAGCTTAACTTGCTGAATCAGACTGAGTGGGGCATCAAGATGGCTTCCATACTGACATTTGGTACACTCTGTGGACGGCAGTAAGTTTCAGTCCAAAAACGAAAATTAGGGTTAAGACCCAAGTTAGGGTTATCGGTCAGGAGTCATGGCTTCCCAGAATGGAAACAGGGTGTTGCTGAAGCCAAGCATGGTGAAACAGACTGAGAGGGCCAACGGAATTGTGTGCCGACTGTCTCTTAGTACAACATGAGGATGGGGGTTTGTTACATTTCAACAAGAGAATCAGGTTAAGTCTCAAGGTTGGGTTGGGTTGGGGAGATGTGGCTTCCCTGGTTGGAATCGGGTCCTTGGTGAAGCCCAGCTTGCTGAATCAGACTGAGTGGGACATCAAGATGTCTTCCATACTGACATTTGGTACACTCTGTGGACGGAGGTCTGTTTCAGTCCCAAAAGGAAATGAGGCCTGAGACTCAAATTAGGGTTAGGGTTGGGGAGACTTGGCTTCCCAGGATATAACCAGGGTTTTGTCGAAGCCTAGATTGGTAAAACAGACTGAGTAGGCCATCCGGAGTATAACATACTGCCAGTTAGTACACCATGTGGACAGGGAAATGTTTCATTCCAAAGAGAAAATTAGGGTTAAGACCCAAGTTAGGGTTAGCTGTCAGGAGACATGGCTTCCCAGAATGGAAACAGGGTGTTGCTGAAGCCAAGCATGGTGAAACAGACTGAGAGGGCCAAAGGAATTGTGTGCCTACTGTCTTTTAGTACAACATGAGGATGGGGGGTTGTTACAGTTCAAAAAGAAAATCAGGTTAAGTCTCAAGTTAGGGTTAGGGTTGGGGAGATGTGGCTTCCCAGGTTGGAAACGGGTCCTTGGTGAAGCTTAACTTGCTGAATCAGACTGAGTGGGGCATCAAGATGGCTTCCATACTGACATTTGGTACACTCTGTGGACGGCAGTATGTTTCAGTCCAAAAACGAAAATTAGGGTTAAGACCCAAGTTAGGGTTATCGGTCAGGAGTCATGGCTTCCCAGAATGGAAACAGGGTGTTGCTGAAGCCAAGCATGGTGAAACAGACTGAGAGGGCCAACGGAATTGTGTGTCGACTGTCTTTTAGTACAACATGAGGATGGGGGTTTGTTACATTTCAACAAGAAAATCAGGTTAAGTCTCAAGGTTGGGTTGGATTGGGGAGATGTGGCTTCCCAGGTTGGAAATGGGTCCTTGGTGAAGCTCAACTTGCTGAATCAGACTGAGTGGGGCATCAAGATGGCTTCCATACTGACATTTGGTGCACTCTGTGGACGGCAGTATGTTTCAGTCCAAAAAGGAAATGAGGGTTGAGACTCAAATTAGGGTTAGGGTTGGGGAGACTTGGCTTCCCAGGATGTAACCAGGGTTTTGGCGAAGTCTAGATTGGTAAAACAGACGGAGTAGGCCAACCGGAGTATAACATACTGCCAGTTAGTACACCATGTGGACAGGGAAATGTTTCAGTCCAAAGAGAAAATTAGGGTTAAGACCCAAGTTAGGGTTAGCTGTCAGGAGACATGGCTTCCCAGAATGGAAACAGGGTGTTGCTGAAGCCAAGCATGGTGAAACAGACTGAGAGGGCCAAAGGAATTGTGTGCCTACTGTCTTTTAGTACAACAAGAGGATGTGGGTTGTTACATTTCAACAAGAAAATCAGGTTAAGTCTCAAGTTTGGGTTGGGTTGGGGAGATGTGGCTTCCCTGGTTGGAATCGGGTCCTTGGTGAAGCCCAGCTTGCTGAATCAGACTGAGTGGGACATCAAGATGTCTTCCATACTGACATTTGGTACACTCTGTGGACGGAGGTATGTTTCAGTCGCAAAAGGAAATGAGGCCTGAGACTCAAAGTAGGGTTAGGGTTGGTGAGACTTGGCTTCCCAGGATGTAACCAGGGTTTTGGTGAAGCCTAGATTGGTAAAACAGACTGAGTAGGCATTCAGGAGTATAACATGCTGCCAGTTAGTACACCATGTGGACAGGGAAATGTTTCATTCCAAAGAGAAAATTAGGGTTAAGACCCAAGTGAGGGTTATCGGTCAGGAGACATGGCTTCCCAGAATGGAAACAGGGTGTTGCTGAAGCCAAACATGGTGAAACAGACTGAGAGGGCCAAAGGAATTGTGTGCCTACTGTCTTTTAGTAGAACATGAGGATGGGGGGTTGTTACAGTTCAACAAGAAAATCAGGTTAAGTCTCAAGTTAGGGTTAGGGTTGGGGAGATGTGGCTTCCCAGGTTGGAAACGGGTCCTTGGTGAAGCTTAACTTGCTGAATCAGACTGAGTGGGGCATCAAGATGGCTTCCATACTGACATTTGGTCCCCTATGTGGACGGCAGTATGTTTCAGTCCAAAAACGAAAATTAGGGTTAAGACCCAAGTTAGGGTTATCGGTCAGGAGTCATGGCTTCCCAGAATGGAAACAGGGTGTTGCTGAAGCCAAGCATGGTGAAACAGACTGAGAGGGCCAACGGAATTGTGTGTCGACTGTCTTTTAGTACAACATGAGGATGGGGGTTTGTTACATTTCAACAAGAAAATCAGGTTAAGTCTCAAGGTTGGGTTGGATTGGGGAGATGTGGCTTCCCAGGTTGGAAACGGGTCCTTGGTGAAGCCTAGCTTGCTGAATCAGACTGAGTGGGGCATCAAGATGGCTTCCATACTGACATTTGGTGCACTCTGTGGACGGCAGTATGTTTCAGTCCAAAAAGGAAATGAGGGTTGAGACTCAAATTAGGGTTAGGGTTGGGGAGACTTGTCTTCCCAGGATGTAACCAGGGTTTTGGCGAAGTCTAGATTGGTAAAACAGACGGAGTAGGCCAACCGGAGTATAACATACTGCCAGTTAGTACACAATGTGGAGAGGGAAATGTTTCATTCCAAAGAGAAAATTAGGGTTAAGACCCAAGTTAGGGTTAGCAGTCAGGAGACATGGCTTTCCAGAATGGAAACAGGGTGTTGCTGAAGCCAAGCATGGTGAAACAGACTGAGAGGGCAAAAGGAATTGTGTGCCTACTGTCTTTTAGTAGAACATGAGGATGGGGGGGTTGTTACATTTGCACAAGAAAATCAGGTTAAGTCTCAAGTTAGGGTTAGGGTTGGGGAGATGTGGCTTCCCAGGTTGGAAACGGGTCCTTGGTGAAGCCTAGCTTGTTGAATCAGACTGAGTGGGGCATCAAGATGTCTTCCATACTTACATTTGGTACACTCTGTGGACGGCAGTATGTTTCAGTCCAAAAAGGAAATGAGGGTTGAGACTCAAATTAGGGTTACGCTGGGGAGATTTGGCTTCCCAGGATGTACCCAGGGTTTTGGCGAAGCCTAGATTGGTAAAACAGACTGAGTAGGCCATCCGGAGTATAACATACTGCCAGTTAGTACACCATGTGGACAGGGAAATGTTTCAGTCCAAAGAGAAAATTAGGGTTCAGACCCAAGTTAGGGTTAGCTGTCAGGAGACATGGCTTCCCAGAATGGAAACAGGGTGTTGCTGAAGCCAAGCATGGTGAAACAGACTGAGAGGGCCAAAGGAATTGTGTGCCTACTGTCTTTTAGTAGAACATGAGGATGGGAGGTTGTTACATTTGCACAAGAATATCAGGTTAAGTCTCAAGTTAGGGTTAGGGTTGGGGAGATGTGGCTTCCCAGGTTGGAAACGGGTCCTTGGTGAAGCTTAACTTCCTGTATCAGACTGAGTGGGCCATCAAGATGTCTTCCATACTTACATTTGGCACACTCTGTGGACCGCAGTATGTTTCAGTCCAAAAAGGAAATAGGGTTGAGACTCAAATTAGGGTTAGGGTTGGGGAGACTTGGCTTCCCAGGATGTAACCAGGGTTTTGGTGAAGCCTAGATTGGTAAAACAGACTGAGTAGGCATTCAGGAGTATAACATACTGCCAGGTAGTACACCATGTGGACAGGGAAATGTTTCAGTCCAAAGACAAAATTAGGGTTAAGACCCAAGTTAGGGTTAGCTGTCAGGAGACATGGCTTCCCGGAATGGAAACAGGGTGTTGCTGAAGCCAAGCATGGTGAAACAGACTGAGAGGGCCAACGGAATTGTGTGCCTACTGTCTTTTAGTACAACATGAGGATGGGGGTTTGTTACATTTGCACAAGAAAATCAGGTTAAGTCTCAAGTTAGGGTTGGGTTGGGGAGATGTGGCTTCCCAGGTTGGAAACGGGTCCTTGGTGAAGCTTAACTTGCTGAATCAGACTGAGTGGGGTATCAAGGTGTCTTCCATACTTACATTTGGTACACTCTGTGGACCGCAGTATGTTTCAGTCAGAAAAGGAAATGAGGCCTGAGACTCAAAGTAGGGTTAGGGTTGGGGAGACTTGGCTTCCCAGGATGTAACCAGGGTTTTGGCGAAGCCTAGATTGGTAAAACAGACTGAGTAGGCCTTCCGGAGTATAACATACTGCCAGTTAGTACACCATGTGGACAGGGAAATGTTTCAGTCCAAAGAAAAAATTAGGGTTAAGAAAAATTTAGGGTTATCGGTCAGGAGACATGCCTTCCCAGAATGGAAACAGGGTGTTGCTGAAGCCAAGCATGGTGAAACAGACTGAGAGGGCCAACGGAATTGTGTGCCTACTGTCTTTTAGTACAACATGAGGATGGGGGGTTGTTACATTTGCACAAGAAAATCAGGTTAAGTCTCAAGTTAGGGTTAGGGTTGGGGAGATGTGGCTTCCCAGGTTGGAAATGGGTCCTTGGTGAAGCTCAACTTGCTGAATCAGACTGAGTGGGGCATCAAGATGGCTTCCATACTGACATTTGGTGCACTCTGTGGACGGCAGTATGTTTCAGTCCAAAAAGGAAATGAGGGTTGAGACTCAAATTAGGGTTAGGGTTGGGGAGACTTGGCTTCCCAGGATGTAACCAGGGTTTTGGCGAAGTCTAGATTGGTAAAACAGACGGAAGGCCAACCGGAGTATAACATACTGCCAGTTAGTACACAATGTGGACAGGGAAATGTTTCATTCCAAAGAGAAAATTAGGGTTAAGACCCAAGTTAGGGTTAGCAGTCAGGAGACATGGCTTTCCAGAATGGAAACAGCGTGTTGCTGAAGCCAAGCATGGTGAAACAGACTGAGAGGGCAAAAGGAATTGTGTGCCTACTGTCTTTTAGTACAACAAGAGGATGTGGGTTGTTACATTTCAACAAGAAAATCAGGTTAAGTCTCAAGTTTGGGTTGGGTTGGGGAGATGTGGCTTCCCTGGTTGGAATCGGGTCCTTGGTGAAGCCCAGCTTGCTGAATCAGACTGAGTGGGACATCAAGATGTCTTCCATACTGACATTTGGTACACTCTGTGGACGGAGGTATGTTTCAGTCGCAAAAGGAAATGAGGCCTGAGACTCAAAGTAGGGTTAGGGTTGGTGAGACTTGGCTTCCCAGGATGTAACCAGGGTTTTGGTGAAGCCTAGATTGGTAAAACAGACTGAGTAGGCATTCAGGAGTATAACATGCTGCCAGTTAGTACACCATGTGGACAGGGAAATGTTTCATTCCAAAGAGAAAATTAGGGTTAAGACCCAAGTGAGGGTTATCGGTCAGGAGACATGGCTTCCCAGAATGGAAACAGGGTGTTGCTGAAGCCAAACATGGTGAAACAGACTGAGAGGGCCAAAGGAATTGTGTGCCTACTGTCTTTTAGTAGAACATGAGGATGGGGGGTTGTTACAGTTCAACAAGAAAATCAGGTTAAGTCTCAAGTTAGGGTTAGGGTTGGGGAGATGTGGCTTCCCAGGTTGGAAACGGGTCCTTGGTGAAGCTTAACTTGCTGAATCAGACTGAGTGGGGCATCAAGATGGCTTCCATACTGACATTTGGTCCCCTATGTGGACGGCAGTATGTTTCAGTCCAAAAACGAAAATTAGGGTTAAGACCCAAGTTAGGGTTATCGGTCAGGAGTCATGGCTTCCCAGAATGGAAACAGGGTGTTGCTGAAGCCAAGCATGGTGAAACAGACTGAGAGGGCCAACGGAATTGTGTGTCGACTGTCTTTTAGTACAACATGAGGATGGGGGTTTGTTACATTTCAACAAGAAAATCAGGTTAAGTCTCAAGGTTGGGTTGGATTGGGGAGATGTGGCTTCCCAGGTTGGAAACGGGTCCTTGGTGAAGCCTAGCTTGCTGAATCAGACTGAGTGGGGCATCAAGATGGCTTCCATACTGACATTTGGTGCACTCTGTGGACGGCAGTATGTTTCAGTCCAAAAAGGAAATGAGGGTTGAGACTCAAATTAGGGTTAGGGTTGGGGAGACTTGTCTTCCCAGGATGTAACCAGGGTTTTGGCGAAGTCTAGATTGGTAAAACAGACGGAGTAGGCCAACCGGAGTATAACATACTGCCAGTTAGTACACAATGTGGAGAGGGAAATGTTTCATTCCAAAGAGAAAATTAGGGTTAAGACCCAAGTTAGGGTTAGCAGTCAGGAGACATGGCTTTCCAGAATGGAAACAGGGTGTTGCTGAAGCCAAGCATGGTGAAACAGACTGAGAGGGCAAAAGGAATTGTGTGCCTACTGTCTTTTAGTAGAACATGAGGATGGGGGGGTTGTTACATTTGCACAAGAAAATCAGGTTAAGTCTCAAGTTAGGGTTAGGGTTGGGGAGATGTGGCTTCCCAGGTTGGAAACGGGTCCTTGGTGAAGCCTAGCTTGTTGAATCAGACTGAGTGGGGCATCAAGATGTCTTCCATACTTACATTTGGTACACTCTGTGGACGGCAGTATGTTTCAGTCCAAAAAGGAAATGAGGGTTGAGACTCAAATTAGGGTTACGCTGGGGAGATTTGGCTTCCCAGGATGTACCCAGGGTTTTGGCGAAGCCTAGATTGGTAAAACAGACTGAGTAGGCCATCCGGAGTATAACATACTGCCAGTTAGTACACCATGTGGACAGGGAAATGTTTCAGTCCAAAGAGAAAATTAGGGTTCAGACCCAAGTTAGGGTTAGCTGTCAGGAGACATGGCTTCCCAGAATGGAAACAGGGTGTTGCTGAAGCCAAGCATGGTGAAACAGACTGAGAGGGCCAAAGGAATTGTGTGCCTACTGTCTTTTAGTAGAACATGAGGATGGGAGGTTGTTACATTTGCACAAGAATATCAGGTTAAGTCTCAAGTTAGGGTTAGGGTTGGGGAGATGTGGCTTCCCAGGTTGGAAACGGGTCCTTGGTGAAGCTTAACTTCCTGTATCAGACTGAGTGGGCCATCAAGATGTCTTCCATACTTACATTTGGCACACTCTGTGGACCGCAGTATGTTTCAGTCCAAAAAGGAAATAGGGTTGAGACTCAAATTAGGGTTAGGGTTGGGGAGACTTGGCTTCCCAGGATGTAACCAGGGTTTTGGTGAAGCCTAGATTGGTAAAACAGACTGAGTAGGCATTCAGGAGTATAACATACTGCCAGGTAGTACACCATGTGGACAGGGAAATGTTTCAGTCCAAAGACAAAATTAGGGTTAAGACCCAAGTTAGGGTTAGCTGTCAGGAGACATGGCTTCCCGGAATGGAAACAGGGTGTTGCTGAAGCCAAGCATGGTGAAACAGACTGAGAGGGCCAACGGAATTGTGTGCCTACTGTCTTTTAGTACAACATGAGGATGGGGGTTTGTTACATTTGCACAAGAAAATCAGGTTAAGTCTCAAGTTAGGGTTGGGTTGGGGAGATGTGGCTTCCCAGGTTGGAAACGGGTCCTTGGTGAAGCTTAACTTGCTGAATCAGACTGAGTGGGGTATCAAGGTGTCTTCCATACTTACATTTGGTACACTCTGTGGACCGCAGTATGTTTCAGTCAGAAAAGGAAATGAGGCCTGAGACTCAAAGTAGGGTTAGGGTTGGGGAGACTTGGCTTCCCAGGATGTAACCAGGGTTTTGGCGAAGCCTAGATTGGTAAAACAGACTGAGTAGGCCTTCCGGAGTATAACATACTGCCAGTTAGTACACCATGTGGACAGGGAAATGTTTCAGTCCAAAGAAAAAATTAGGGTTAAGAAAAATTTAGGGTTATCGGTCAGGAGACATGCCTTCCCAGAATGGAAACAGGGTGTTGCTGAAGCCAAGCATGGTGAAACAGACTGAGAGGGCCAACGGAATTGTGTGCCTACTGTCTTTTAGTACAACATGAGGATGGGGGGTTGTTACATTTGCACAAGAAAATCAGGTTAAGTCTCAAGTTAGGGTTAGGGTTGGGGAGATGTGGCTTCCCAGGTTGGAAATGGGTCCTTGGTGAAGCTCAACTTGCTGAATCAGACTGAGTGGGGCATCAAGATGGCTTCCATACTGACATTTGGTGCACTCTGTGGACGGCAGTATGTTTCAGTCCAAAAAGGAAATGAGGGTTGAGACTCAAATTAGGGTTAGGGTTGGGGAGACTTGGCTTCCCAGGATGTAACCAGGGTTTTGGCGAAGTCTAGATTGGTAAAACAGACGGAAGGCCAACCGGAGTATAACATACTGCCAGTTAGTACACAATGTGGACAGGGAAATGTTTCATTCCAAAGAGAAAATTAGGGTTAAGACCCAAGTTAGGGTTAGCAGTCAGGAGACATGGCTTTCCAGAATGGAAACAGCGTGTTGCTGAAGCCAAGCATGGTGAAACAGACTGAGAGGGCAAAAGGAATTGTGTGCCTACTGTCTTTTAGTAGAACATGAGGATGGGGGGTTGTTACATTTGCACAGGAAAATCAGGTTAAGTCTCAAGTTAGGGTTAGGGTTGGGGAGATGTTGCTTCCCAGGTTGGAAACGGGTCCTTGGTGAAGCTTAACTTGCTGAATCAGACTGAGTGGGCCATCAAGATGGCTTCCATACTGACATTTGGTACACTCTGTGGACGGCAGTAAGTTTCAGTCCAAAAACGAAAATTAGGGTTAAGACCCAAGTTAGGGTTATCGTTCAGGAGTCATGGCTTCCCAGAATGGAAACAGGGTGTTGCTGAAGCCAAGCATGGTGAAACAGACTGAGAGGGCCAACGGAATTGTGTGCCGACTGTCTCTTAGTACAACATGAGGATGGGGGTTTGTTACATTTCAACAAGAGAATCAGGTTAAGTCTCAAGGTTGGGTTGGGTTGGGGAGATGTGGCTTCCCTGGTTGGAATCGGGTCCTTGGTGAAGCCCAGCTTGCTGAATCAGACTGAGTGGGACATCAAGATGTCTTCCATACTGACATTTGGTACACTCTGTGGACGGAGGTCTGTTTCAGTCCCAAAAGGAAATGAGGCCTGAGACTCAAATTAGGTTTAGGGTTGGGGAGACTTGGCTTCCCAGGATATAACCAGGGTTTTGTCGAAGCCTAGATTGGTAAAACAGACTGAGTAGGCCATCCGGAGTATAACATACTGCCAGTTAGTACACCATGTGGACAGGGAAATGTTTCATTCCAAAGAGAAAATTAGGGTTAAGACCCAAGTTAGGGTTAGCTGTCAGGAGACATGGCTTCCCAGAATGGAAACAGGGTGTTGCTGAAGCCAAGCATGGTGAAACAGACTGAGAGGGCCAAAGGAATTGTGTGCCTACTGTCTTTTAGTACAACATGAGGATGGGGGGTTGTTACAGTTCAAAAAGAAAATCAGGTTAAGTCTCAAGTTAGGGTTAGGGTTGGGGAGATGTGGCTTCCCAGGTTGGAAAAGGGTCCTTGGTGAAGCTTAACTTGCTGAATCAGACTGAGTGGGGCATCAAGATGGCTTCCATACTGACATTTGGTACACTCTGTGGACGGCAGTATGTTTCAGTCCAAAAACGAAAATTAGGGTTAAGACCCAAGTTAGGGTTATCGGTCAGGAGTCATGGCTTCCCAGAATGGAAACAGGGTGTTGCTGAAGCCAAGCATGGTGAAACAGACTGAGAGGGCCAACGGAATTGTGTGTCGACTGTCTTTTAGTACAACATGAGGATGGGGGTTTGTTACATTTCAACAAGAAAATCAGGTTAAGTCTCAAGGTTGGGTTGGATTGGGGAGATGTGGCGTCCCAGGTTGGAAATGGGTCCTTGGTGAAGCTCAACTTGCTGAATCAGACTGAGTGGGGCATCAAGATGGCTTCCATACTGACATTTGGTGCACTCTGTGGACGGCAGTATGTTTCAGTCCAAAAAGGAAATGAGGGTTGAGACTCAAATTAGGGTTAGGGTTGGGGAGACTTGGCTTCCCAGGATGTAACCAGGGTTTTGGCGAATTCTAGATTGGTAAAACAGACGGAGTAGGCCAACCGGAGTATAACATACTGCCAGTTAGTACACCATGTGGACAGGGAAATGTTTCAGTCCAAAGAGAAAATTAGGGTTAAGACCCAAGTTAGGGTTAGCTGTCAGGAGACATGGCTTTCCAGAATGGAAACAGGGTGTTGCTGAAGCCAAGCATGGTGAAACAGACTGAGAGGGCAAAAGGAATTGTGTGCCTACTGTCTTTTAGTAGAACATGAGGATGGAGGGTTGTTACATTTGCACAAGAAAATCAGGTTAAGTCTCAAGCTTGGTTTGGGTTGGGGAGATGTGGCTTCCCTGGTTGGAATCGGGTCCTTGGTGAAGCCCAGCTTGCTGAATCAGACTGAGTGGGACGTCAAGATGTCTTCCATACTGACATTTGGTACACTTTGTGGACGGAGGTATGTTTCAGTCCCAAAAGGAAATGAGGCCTGAGACTCAAATTAGGGTTAGGGCTGGGGAGACTTGGCTTCCCAGGATGTAACCAGGGTTTTGGCGAAGCCTAGATTGGTAAAACAGACTGAGTAGGCCATCCGGAGTATAACATACTGCCAGTTAGTACACCATGTGGACAGGGAAATGTTTCAGTCGAAAGAAAAAAATAGGGTGAAGACCCAAGTTAGGGTTAGCGGTCAGGAGACATGGCTTCCCAGAATGGAAACAGGGTGTTGTTGAAGCCAAACATGGTGAAACAGACTGAGAGGGCCAAAGGAATTGTGTGCCTACTGTCTTTTAGTAGAACATGAGGATGGGGGGTTGTTACATTTGCACAAGAAAATCAGGTTAGGTCTCAAGTTAGGGTTAGAGTTGGGGAGATGTGGCTTCCCAGGTTGGAAACGGGTCCTTGGTGAAGCCTAACTTGCTGAATCAGACTGAGTGGGGCATCAAGATGTCTTCCATACTTACATTTGTTCCCCTATGTGGACGGCAGTATGTTTCAGTCCAAAAACGAAAATTATGGTTGATACTCAAATTAGGGTTAGGGTTGGGGAGACTTGGCTTCCCAGGATGTAACCAGGGTTTTGGTGAAGCCTAGATTGGTAAAACAGACTGAGTAGGCCAACCGGAGTATAACATACTGCCAGTTAGTACACCATGTGGACAGGGAAATGTTTCAGTCCAAAGAGAAAATTAGGGTTAAGACCCAAGTTAGGGTTAGCTGTCAGGAGACATGGCTTCCCAGAATGGAAACAGGGTGTTGCTGAAGCCAAGCATGGTGAAACAGACTGAGAGGGCCAAAGGTATTGTGTGCCTACTGTCTTTTAGTAGAACATGAGGATGGGAAGTTGTTACATTTGCACAAGAATATCAGGTTAAGTCTCAAGTTAGGGTTAGGGTTGGGGAGATGTGGCTTCCCAGGTTGGAAACGGGTCCTTGTTGAAGCCTAGCTTGCTGAATCAGACTGAGTGGGGCATCAAGATGTCTTCCATACTTACAATTAGGTACACTCTGTGGACGGCAGTATGTTTTAGTCCAAAAAGGAAATGAGGGTTGAGACTCAAATTAGGGTTAGGGTTGGGGAGACTTGGCTTCCCAGGATGTAACCAGGGTGTTGGCGAAGCCTAGATTGGTAAAACAGACTGAATAGGCCTTCCGGAGTATAACATACTGCCAGTTAGTACACCATGTGGACAGGGAAATATTTCAGTCCAAAGAAAAAACTAGGGTTAAGACCCAAGTTAGGGTTAGCTGTCAGGAGACATGGCTTCACGGAATGGAAACAGGGTGTTGCTGAAGCCAAGCATGGTGAAACAGACTGAGAGGGCCAACGGAATTGTGTGCCTACTGTCTTTTAGTACAACATGAGGATGGGGGTTTGTTACATTTGCACAAGAAAATCAGGTGAAGTCTCAAGGTAGGGTTGGGTTGGGGAGATGTGGCTTCCCAGGTTGGAAACGGGTCCTTGGTGAAGCCTAACTTGCTGAATCAGACTGAGTGGGGTATCAAGGTGTCTTCC
This sequence comes from Heloderma suspectum, assembly GCF_057233095.1. NCBI lineage: Eukaryota > Metazoa > Chordata > Lepidosauria > Squamata > Helodermatidae > Heloderma > Heloderma suspectum. The sequence continues at coordinate 152,013,860 of NC_139461.1, forward strand.
ATACTTACATTTGGTACACTCTGTGGACCGCAGTATGTTTCAGTCCCAAAAGGAAATGAGGGTTGAGACTCAAAGTAGGGTTAGGGTTGGGGAGACTTGGCTTCCCAGGATGTAACCAGGGTTTTGGCGAAGCCTAGATTGGTAAAACAGACTGAGTAGGCCTTCCGGAGTATAACATTCTGCCAGTTAGTACACCATGTGGACAGGGAAATGTTTCAGTCCAAAGAAAAAATTAGAGTTAAGACCCAAGTTAGGGTTAGCTGTCAGGAGACATGGCTTCCCGGAATGGAAACAGGGTGTTGCTGAAGCCAAGCATGGTGAAACAGACTGAGAGGGCCAACGGAATTGTGTGCCTACTGTCTTTTAGTACAACATGAGGATGGGGGTTTGTTACATTTGCACAAGAAAATCAGGTTAAGTCTCAAGTTAGGGTTGGGTTGGGGAGATGTGGCTTCCCAGGTTGGAAACGGGTCCTTGGTGAAGCTTAACTTGCTGAATCAGACTGAGTGGGGTATCAAGGTGTCTTCCATACTTACATTTGGTACACTCTGTGGACCGCAGTATGTTTCAGTCGCAAAAGGAAATGAGGCCTGAGACTCAAAGTAGGGTTAGGGTTGGGGAGACTTGGCTTCCCAGGATGTAACCAGGGTTTTGGCGAAGCCTAGATTGGTAAAACAGACTGAGTAGGCCTTCCGGAGTATAACATACTGCCAGTTAGTACACCATGTGGACAGGGAAATGTTTCAGTCCGAAGAAAAAATTAGGGTTAAGAAAAATTTAGGGTTATCGGTCAGGAGACATGCCTTCCCAGAATGGAAACAGGGTGTTGCTGAAGCCAAGCATGGTGAAACAGACTGAGAAAGCAAACGGAATTGTGTGCCTACTGTCTTTTAGTACAACATGAGGATGGGGGGTTGTTACATTTGCACAAGAAAATCAGGTTAAGTCTCAAGTTAGGGTTAGAGTTGGGGAGATGTGGCTTCCCAGGTTGGAAACGGGTCCTTGGTGAAGCTCAACTTGCTGAATCAGACTGAGTGGGGCATCAAGATGGCTTCCATACTGACATTTGGTGCACTCTGTGGACGGCAGTATGTTTCAGTCCAAAAAGGAAATGAGGGTTGAGACTCAAATTAGGGTTAGGGTTGGGGAGACTTGGCTTCCCAGGATGTAACCAGGGTTTTGGCGAAGTCTAGATTGGTAAAACAGACGGAAGGCCAACCGGAGTATAACATACTGCCAGTTAGTACACAATGTGGACAGGGAAATGTTTCATTCCAAAGAGAAAATTAGGGTTAAGACCCAAGTTAGGGTTAGCAGTCAGGAGACATGGCTTTCCAGAATGGAAACAGGGTGTTGCTGAAGCCAAACATGGTGAAACAGACTGAGAGGGCCAAAGGAATTGTGTGCCTACTGTCTTTTAGTAGAACATGAGGATGGGGGGTTGTTACAGTTCAACAAGAAAATCAGGTTAAGTCTCAAGTTAGGGTTAGGGTTGGGGAGATGTGGCTTCCCAGGTTGGAAACGGGTCCTTGGTGAAGCTTAACTTGCTGAATCAGACTGAGTGGGGCATCAAGATGGCTTCCATACTGACATTTGGTACACTCTGTGGACGGCAGTAAGTTTCAGTCCAAAAACGAAAATTAGGGTTAAGACCCAAGTTAGGGTTATCGGTCAGGAGTCATGGCTTCCCAGAATGGAAACAGGGTGTTGCTGAAGCCAAGCATGGTGAAACAGACTGAGAGGGCCAACGGAATTGTGTGCCGACTGTCTCTTAGTACAACATGAGGATGGGGGTTTGTTACATTTCAACAAGAGAATCAGGTTAAGTCTCAAGGTTGGGTTGGGTTGGGGAGATGTGGCTTCCCTGGTTGGAATCGGGTCCTTGGTGAAGCCCAGCTTGCTGAATCAGACTGAGTGGGACATCAAGATGTCTTCCATACTGACATTTGGTACACTCTGTGGACGGAGGTCTGTTTCAGTCCCAAAAGGAAATGAGGCCTGAGACTCAAATTAGGGTTAGGGTTGGGGAGACTTGGCTTCCCAGGATATAACCAGGGTTTTGTCGAAGCCTAGATTGGTAAAACAGACTGAGTAGGCCATCCGGAGTATAACATACTGCCAGTTAGTACACCATGTGGACAGGGAAATGTTTCATTCCAAAGAGAAAATTAGGGTTAAGACCCAAGTTAGGGTTAGCTGTCAGGAGACATGGCTTCCCAGAATGGAAACAGGGTGTTGCTGAAGCCAAGCATGGTGAAACAGACTGAGAGGGCCAAAGGAATTGTGTGCCTACTGTCTTTTAGTACAACATGAGGATGGGGGGTTGTTACAGTTCAACAAGAAAATCAGGTTAAGTCTCAAGTTAGGGTTAGGGTTGGGGAGATGTGGCTTCCCAGGTTGGAAACGGGTCCTTGGTGAAGCTTAACTTGCTGAATCAGACTGAGTGGGGCATCAAGATGGCTTCCATACTGACATTTGGTACACTCTGTGGACGGCAGTATGTTTCAGTCCAAAAACGAAAATTAGGGTTAAGACCCAAGTTAGGGTTATCGGTCAGGAGTCATGGCTTCCCAGAATGGAAACAGGGTGTTGCTGAAGCCAAGCATGGTGAAACAGACTGAGAGGGCCAACGGAATTGTGTGTCGACTGTCTTTTAGTACAACATGAGGATGGGGGTTTGTTACATTTCAACAAGAAAATCAGGTTAAGTCTCAAGGTTGGGTTGGATTGGGGAGATGTGGCTTCCCAGGTTGGAAATGGGTCCTTGGTGAAGCTCAACTTGCTGAATCAGACTGAGTGGGGCATCAAGATGGCTTCCATACTGACATTTGGTGCACTCTGTGGACGGCAGTATGTTTCAGTCCAAAAAGGAAATGAGGGTTGAGACTCAAATTAGGGTTAGGGTTGGGGAGACTTGGCTTCCCAGGATGTAACCAGGGTTTTGGCGAAGTCTAGATTGGTAAAACAGACGGAGTAGGCCAACCGGAGTATAACATACTGCCAGTTAGTACACCATGTGGACAGGGAAATGTTTCAGTCCAAAGAGAAAATTAGGGTTAAGACCCAAGTTAGGGTTAGCTGTCAGGAGACATGGCTTTCCAGAATGGAAACAGGGTGTTGCTGAAGCCAAGCATGGTGAAACAGACTGAGAGGGCAAAAGGAATTGTGTGCCTACTGTCTTTTAGTAGAACATGAGGATGGGGGGTTGTTACATTTGCACAAGAAAATCAGGTTAAGTCTCAAGCTTGGTTTGGGTTGGGGAGATGTGGCTTCCCTGGTTGGAATCGGGTCCTTGGTGAAGCCTAACTTGCTGAATCAGACTGAGTGGGGCATCAAGATGGCTTCCATACTGACATTTGGTGCACTCTGTGGACGGCAGTATGTTTCAGTCCAAAAAGGAAATGAGGGTTGAGACTCAAATTAGGGTTAGGGTTGGGGAGACTTGGCTTCCCAGGATGTAACCAGGGTTTTGGCGAAGTCTAGATTGGTAAAACAGACGGAGTAGGCCAACCGGAGTATAACATACTGCCAGTTAGTACACCATGTGGACAGGGAAATGTTTCAGTCCAAAGAGAAAATTAGGGTTAAGACCCAAGTTAGGGTTAGCTGTCAGGAGACATGGCTTCCCAGAATGGAAACAGGGTGTTGCTGAAGCCAAGCATGGTGAAACAGACTGAGAGGGCCAAAGGAATTGTGTGCCTACTGTCTTTTAGTACAACAAGAGGATGTGGGTTGTTACATTTCAACAAGAAAATCAGGTTAAGTCTCAAGTTTGGGTTGGGTTGGGGAGATGTGGCTTCCCTGGTTGGAATCGGGTCCTTGGTGAAGCCCAGCTTGCTGAATCAGACTGAGTGGGACATCAAGATGTCTTCCATACTGACATTTGGTACACTCTGTGGACGGAGGTATGTTTCAGTCGCAAAAGGAAATGAGGCCTGAGACTCAAAGTAGGGTTAGGGTTGGTGAGACTTGGCTTCCCAGGATGTAACCAGGGTTTTGGTGAAGCCTAGATTGGTAAAACAGACTGAGTAGGCATTCAGGAGTATAACATGCTGCCAGTTAGTACACCATGTGGACAGGGAAATGTTTCATTCCAAAGAGAAAATTAGGGTTAAGACCCAAGTGAGGGTTATCGGTCAGGAGACATGGCTTCCCAGAATGGAAACAGGGTGTTGCTGAAGCCAAACATGGTGAAACAGACTGAGAGGGCCAAAGGAATTGTGTGCCTACTGTCTTTTAGTAGAACATGAGGATGGGGGGTTGTTACAGTTCAACAAGAAAATCAGGTTAAGTCTCAAGTTAGGGTTAGGGTTGGGGAGATGTGGCTTCCCAGGTTGGAAACGGGTCCTTGGTGAAGCTTAACTTGCTGAATCAGACTGAGTGGGGCATCAAGATGGCTTCCATACTGACATTTGGTCCCCTATGTGGACGGCAGTATGTTTCAGTCCAAAAACGAAAATTAGGGTTAAGACCCAAGTTAGGGTTATCGGTCAGGAGTCATGGCTTCCCAGAATGGAAACAGGGTGTTGCTGAAGCCAAGCATGGTGAAACAGACTGAGAGGGCCAACGGAATTGTGTGTCGACTGTCTTTTAGTACAACATGAGGATGGGGGTTTGTTACATTTCAACAAGAAAATCAGGTTAAGTCTCAAGGTTGGGTTGGATTGGGGAGATGTGGCTTCCCAGGTTGGAAACGGGTCCTTGGTGAAGCCTAGCTTGCTGAATCAGACTGAGTGGGGCATCAAGATGGCTTCCATACTGACATTTGGTGCACTCTGTGGACGGCAGTATGTTTCAGTCCAAAAAGGAAATGAGGGTTGAGACTCAAATTAGGGTTAGGGTTGGGGAGACTTGTCTTCCCAGGATGTAACCAGGGTTTTGGCGAAGTCTAGATTGGTAAAACAGACGGAGTAGGCCAACCGGAGTATAACATACTGCCAGTTAGTACACAATGTGGAGAGGGAAATGTTTCATTCCAAAGAGAAAATTAGGGTTAAGACCCAAGTTAGGGTTAGCAGTCAGGAGACATGGCTTTCCAGAATGGAAACAGGGTGTTGCTGAAGCCAAGCATGGTGAAACAGACTGAGAGGGCAAAAGGAATTGTGTGCCTACTGTCTTTTAGTAGAACATGAGGATGGGGGGGTTGTTACATTTGCACAAGAAAATCAGGTTAAGTCTCAAGTTAGGGTTAGGGTTGGGGAGATGTGGCTTCCCAGGTTGGAAACGGGTCCTTGGTGAAGCCTAGCTTGTTGAATCAGACTGAGTGGGGCATCAAGATGTCTTCCATACTTACATTTGGTACACTCTGTGGACGGCAGTATGTTTCAGTCCAAAAAGGAAATGAGGGTTGAGACTCAAATTAGGGTTACGCTGGGGAGATTTGGCTTCCCAGGATGTACCCAGGGTTTTGGCGAAGCCTAGATTGGTAAAACAGACTGAGTAGGCCATCCGGAGTATAACATACTGCCAGTTAGTACACCATGTGGACAGGGAAATGTTTCAGTCCAAAGAGAAAATTAGGGTTCAGACCCAAGTTAGGGTTAGCTGTCAGGAGACATGGCTTCCCAGAATGGAAACAGGGTGTTGCTGAAGCCAAGCATGGTGAAACAGACTGAGAGGGCCAAAGGAATTGTGTGCCTACTGTCTTTTAGTAGAACATGAGGATGGGAGGTTGTTACATTTGCACAAGAATATCAGGTTAAGTCTCAAGTTAGGGTTAGGGTTGGGGAGATGTGGCTTCCCAGGTTGGAAATGGGTCCTTGGTGAAGCTTAACTTCCTGTATCAGACTGAGTGGGCCATCAAGATGTCTTCCATACTTACATTTGGCACACTCTGTGGACCGCAGTATGTTTCAGTCCAAAAAGGAAATAGGGTTGAGACTCAAATTAGGGTTAGGGTTGGGGAGACTTGGCTTCCCAGGATGTAACCAGGGTTTTGGTGAAGCCTAGATTGGTAAAACAGACTGAGTAGGCATTCAGGAGTATAACATACTGCCAGGTAGTACACCATGTGGACAGGGAAATGTTTCAGTCCAAAGACAAAATTAGGGTTAAGACCCAAGTTAGGGTTAGCTGTCAGGAGACATGGCTTCCCGGAATGGAAACAGGGTGTTGCTGAAGCCAAGCATGGTGAAACAGACTGAGAGGGCCAACGGAATTGTGTGCCTACTGTCTTTTAGTACAACATGAGGATGGGGGTTTGTTACATTTGCACAAGAAAATCAGGTTAAGTCTCAAGTTAGGGTTGGGTTGGGGAGATGTGGCTTCCCAGGTTGGAAACGGGTCCTTGGTGAAGCTTAACTTGCTGAATCAGACTGAGTGGGGTATCAAGGTGTCTTCCATACTTACATTTGGTACACTCTGTGGACCGCAGTATGTTTCAGTCAGAAAAGGAAATGAGGCCTGAGACTCAAAGTAGGGTTAGGGTTGGGGAGACTTGGCTTCCCAGGATGTAACCAGGGTTTTGGCGAAGCCTAGATTGGTAAAACAGACTGAGTAGGCCTTCCGGAGTATAACATACTGCCAGTTAGTACACCATGTGGACAGGGAAATGTTTCAGTCCAAAGAAAAAATTAGGGTTAAGAAAAATTTAGGGTTATCGGTCAGGAGACATGCCTTCCCAGAATGGAAACAGGGTGTTGCTGAAGCCAAGCATGGTGAAACAGACTGAGAGGGCCAACGGAATTGTGTGCCTACTGTCTTTTAGTACAACATGAGGATGGGGGGTTGTTACATTTGCACAAGAAAATCAGGTTAAGTCTCAAGTTAGGGTTAGGGTTGGGGAGATGTGGCTTCCCAGGTTGGAAATGGGTCCTTGGTGAAGCTCAACTTGCTGAATCAGACTGAGTGGGGCATCAAGATGGCTTCCATACTGACATTTGGTGCACTCTGTGGACGGCAGTATGTTTCAGTCCAAAAAGGAAATGAGGGTTGAGACTCAAATTAGGGTTAGGGTTGGGGAGACTTGGCTTCCCAGGATGTAACCAGGGTTTTGGCGAAGTCTAGATTGGTAAAACAGACGGAAGGCCAACCGGAGTATAACATACTGCCAGTTAGTACACAATGTGGACAGGGAAATGTTTCATTCCAAAGAGAAAATTAGGGTTAAGACCCAAGTTAGGGTTAGCAGTCAGGAGACATGGCTTTCCAGAATGGAAACAGCGTGTTGCTGAAGCCAAGCATGGTGAAACAGACTGAGAGGGCAAAAGGGATTGTGTGCCTACTGTCTTTTAGTAGAACATGAGGATGGGGGGTTGTTACATTTGCACAGGAAAATCAGGTTAAGTCTCAAGTTAGGGTTAGGGTTGGGGAGATGTTGCTTCCCAGGTTGGAAACGGGTCCTTGGTGAAGCTTAACTTGCTGAATCAGACTGAGTGGGCCATCAAGATGGCTTCCATACTGACATTTGGTACACTCTGTGGACGGCAGTAAGTTTCAGTCCAAAAACGAAAATTAGGGTTAAGACCCAAGTTAGGGTTATCGTTCAGGAGTCATGGCTTCCCAGAATGGAAACAGGGTGTTGCTGAAGCCAAGCATGGTGAAACAGACTGAGAGGGCCAACGGAATTGTGTGCCGACTGTCTCTTAGTACAACATGAGGATGGGGGTTTGTTACATTTCAACAAGAGAATCAGGTTAAGTCTCAAGGTTGGGTTGGGTTGGGGAGATGTGGCTTCCCTGGTTGGAATCGGGTCCTTGGTGAAGCCCAGCTTGCTGAATCAGACTGAGTGGGACATCAAGATGTCTTCCATACTGACATTTGGTACACTCTGTGGACGGAGGTCTGTTTCAGTCCCAAAAGGAAATGAGGCCTGAGACTCAAATTAGGTTTAGGGTTGGGGAGACTTGGCTTCCCAGGATATAACCAGGGTTTTGTCGAAGCCTAGATTGGTAAAACAGACTGAGTAGGCCATCCGGAGTATAACATACTGCCAGTTAGTACACCATGTGGACAGGGAAATGTTTCATTCCAAAGAGAAAATTAGGGTTAAGACCCAAGTTAGGGTTAGCTGTCAGGAGACATGGCTTCCCAGAATGGAAACAGGGTGTTGCTGAAGCCAAGCATGGTGAAACAGACTGAGAGGGCCAAAGGAATTGTGTGCCTACTGTCTTTTAGTACAACATGAGGATGGGGGGTTGTTACAGTTCAAAAAGAAAATCAGGTTAAGTCTCAAGTTAGGGTTAGGGTTGGGGAGATGTGGCTTCCCAGGTTGGAAACGGGTCCTTGGTGAAGCTTAACTTGCTGAATCAGACTGAGTGGGGCATCAAGATGGCTTCCATACTGACATTTGGTACACTCTGTGGACGGCAGTATGTTTCAGTCCAAAAACGAAAATTAGGGTTAAGACCCAAGTTAGGGTTATCGGTCAGGAGTCATGGCTTCCCAGAATGGAAACAGGGTGTTGCTGAAGCCAAGCATGGTGAAACAGACTGAGAGGGCCAACGGAATTGTGTGTCGACTGTCTTTTAGTACAACATGAGGATGGGGGTTTGTTACATTTCAACAAGAAAATCAGGTTAAGTCTCAAGGTTGGGTTGGATTGGGGAGATGTGGCTTCCCAGGTTGGAAATGGGTCCTTGGTGAAGCTCAACTTGCTGAATCAGACTGAGTGGGGCATCAAGATGGCTTCCAAACTGACATTTGGTGCACTCTGTGGACGGCAGTATGTTTCAGTCCAAAAAGGAAATGAGGGTTGAGACTCAAATTAGGGTTAGGGTTGGGGAGACTTGGCTTCCCAGGATGTAACCAGGGTTTTGGCGAAGTCTAGATTGGTAAAACAGACGGAGTAGGCCAACCGGAGTATAACATACTGCCAGTTAGTACACCATGTGGACAGGGAAATGTTTCAGTCCAAAGAGAAAATTAGGGTTAAGACCCAAGTTAGGGTTAGCTGTCAGGAGACATGGCTTTCCAGAATGGAAACAGGGTGTTGCTGAAGCCAAGCATGGTGAAACAGACTGAGAGGGCAAAAGGAATTGTGTGCCTACTGTCTTTTAGTAGAACATGAGGATGGGGGGTTGTTACATTTGCACAAGAAAATCAGGTTAAGTCTCAAGCTTGGTTTGGGTTGGGGAGATGTGGCTTCCCTGGTTGGAATCGGGTCCTTGGTGAAGCCTAACTTGCTGAATCAGACTGAGTGGGGCATCAAGATGTCTTCCATACTGACATTTGGTCCCCTATGTGGACGGCAGTATGTTTCAGTCCAAAAACGAAATGCGGGTTGATACTCAAATTAGGGTTAGGGTTGGGGAGACTTGGCTTCCCAGGATGTAACCAGGGTTTTGGCGAAGCCTAGATTGGTAAAACAGACTGGGTAGGCCATCCGGAGTATAACATACTGCCAGTTAGTACACCATGTAGACAGGGAAATGTTTCAGTCCAAAGAGAAAATTAGGGTTAAGACCCAAGTTAGGGTTAGCTGTCAGGAGACATGGCTTCCCAGAATGGAAACAGGGTGTTGCTGAAGCCAAGCATGGTGAAACAGACTGAGAGGGCCAAAGGAATTGTGTGCCTACTGTCTTTTAGTACAACAAGAGGATGTGGGTTGTTACATTTCAACAAGAAAATCAGGTTAAGTCTCAAGTTTGGGTTGGGTTGGGGAGATGTGGCTTCCCTGGTTGGAATCGGGTCCTTGGTGAAGCCCAGCTTGCTGAATCAGACTGAGTGGGACATCAAGATGTCTTCCATACTGACATTTGGTACACTCTGTGGACGGAGGTATGTTTCAGTCGCAAAAGGAAATGAGGCCTGAGACTCAAAGTAGGGTTAGGGTTGGGGAGACTTGGCTTCCCAGGATGTAACCAGGGTTTTGGTGAAGCCTAGATTGGTAAAACAGACTGAGTAGGCATTCAGGAGTATAACATACTGCCAGTTAGTACACCATGTGGACAGGGAAATGTTTCATTCCAAAGAGAAAATTAGGGTTAAGACCCAAGTGAGGGTTATCGGTCAGGAGACATGGCTTCCCAGAATGGAAACAGGGTGTTGCTGAAGCCAAACATGGTGAAACAGACTGAGAGGGCCAAAGGAATTGTGTGCCTACTGTCTTTTAGTAGAACATGAGGATGGGGGGTTGTTACAGTTCAACAAGAAAATCAGGTTAAGTCTCAAGTTAGGGTTAGGGTTGGGGAGATGTGGCTTCCCAGGTTGGAAACGGGTCCTTGGTGAAGCTTAACTTGCTGAATCAGACTGAGTGGGGCATCAAGATGGCTTCCATACTGACATTTGGTCCCCTATGTGGACGGCAGTATGTTTCAGTCCAAAAACGAAAATTAGGGTTAAGACCCAAGTTAGGGTTATCGGTCAGGAGTCATGGCTTCCCAGAATGGAAACAGGGTGTTGCTGAAGCCAAGCATGGTGAAACAGACTGAGAGGGCCAACGGAATTGTGTGTCGACTGTCTTTTAGTACAACATGAGGATGGGGGTTTGTTACATTTCAACAAGAAAATCAGGTTAAGTCTCAAGGTTGGGTTGGATTGGGGAGATGTGGCTTCCCAGGTTGGAAATGGGTCCTTGGTGAAGCTCATCTTGCTGAATCAGACTGAGTGGGGCATCAAGATGGCTTCCATACTGACATTTGGTGCACTCTGTGGACGGCAGTATGTTTCAGTCCAAAAAGGAAATGAGGGTTGAGACTCAAATTAGGGTTAGGGTTGGGGAGACTTGTCTTCCCAGGATGTAACCAGGGTTTTGGCGAAGTCTAGATTGGTAAAACAGACGGAGTAGGCCAACCGGAGTATAACATACTGCCAGTTAGTACACAATGTGGAGAGGGAAATGTTTCATTCCAAAGAGAAAATTAGGGTTAAGACCCAAGTTAGGGTTAGCAGTCAGGAGACATGGCTTTCCAGAATGGAAACAGGGTGTTGCTGAAGCCAAGCATGGTGAAACAGACTGAGAGGGCAAAAGGAATTGTGTGCCTACTGTCTTTTAGTAGAACATGAGGATGGGGGGTTGTTACATTTGCACAAGAAAATCAGGTTAAGTCTCAAGTTAGGGTTAGGGTTGGGGAGATGTGGCTTCCCAGGTTGGAAACGGGTCCTTGGTGAAGCCTAGCTTGTTGAATCAGACTGAGTGGGACATCAAGATGTCTTCCATACTTACATTTGGTACACTCTGTGGACGGCAGTATGTTTCAGTCCAAAAAGGAAATGAGGGTTGAGACTCAAATTAGGGTTACGCTGGGGAGACTTGGCTTCCCAGGATGTAACCAGGGTTTTGGCGAAGCCTAGATTGGTAAAACAGACTGAGTAGGCCATCCGGAGTATAACATACTGCCAGTTAGTACACCATGTGGACAGGGAAATGTTTCAGTCCAAAGAGAAAATTAGGGTTCAGACCCAAGTTAGGGTTAGCTGTCAGGAGACATGGCTTCCCAGAATGGAAACAGGGTGTTGCTGAAGCCAAGCATGGTGAAACAGACTGAGAGGGCCAAAGGAATTGTGTGCCTACTGTCTTTTAGTAGAACATGAGGATGGGAGGTTGTTACATTTGCACAAGAATATCAGGTTAAGTCTCAAGTTAGGGTTAGGGTTGGGGAGATGTGGCTTCCCAGGTTGGAAACGGGTCCTCGGTGAAGCTTAACTTCCTGTATCAGACTGAGTGGGCCATCAAGATGTCTTCCATACTTACATTTGGCACACTCTGTGGACCGCAGTATGTTTCAGTCCAAAAAGGAAATAGGGTTGAGACTCAAATTAGGGTTAGGGTTGGGGAGACTTGGCTTCCCAGGATGTAACCAGGGTTTTGGTGAAGCCTAGATTGGTAAAACAGACTGAGTAGGCATTCAGGAGTATAACATACTGCCAGTTAGTACACCATGTGGACAGGGAAATGTTTCAGTCCAAAGACAAAATTAGGGTTAAGACCCAAGTTAGGGTTAGCTGTCAGGAGACATGGCTTCCCGGAATGGAAACAGGGTGTTGCTGAAGCCAAGCATGGTGAAACAGACTGAGAGGGCCAACGGAATTGTGTGCCTACTGTCTTTTAGTACAACATGAGGATGGGGGTTTGTTACATTTGCACAAGAAAATCAGGTTAAGTCTCAAGTTAGGGTTGGGTTGGGGAGATGTGGCTTCCCAGGTTGGAAACGGGTCCTTGGTGAAGCTTAACTTGCTGAATCAGACTGAGTGGGGTATCAAGGTGTCTTCCATACTTACATTTGGTACACTCTGTGGACCGCAGTATGTTTCAGTCGCAAAAGGAAATGAGGCCTGAGACTCAAAGTAGGGTTAGGGTTGGGGAGACTTGGCTTCCCAGGATGTAACCAGGGTTTTGGCGAAGCCTAGATTGGTAAAACAGACTGAGTAGGCCTTCCGGAGTATAACATACTGCCAGTTAGTACACCATGTGGACAGGGAAATGTTTCAGTCCGAAGAAAAAATTAGGGTTAAGAAAAATTTAGGGTTATCGGTCAGGAGACATGCCTTCCCAGAATGGAAACAGGGTGTTGCTGAAGCCAAGCATGGTGAAACAGACTGAGAGGGCAAACGGAATTGTGTGCCTACTGTCTTTTAGTAGAACATGAGGATGGGGGGTTGTTACATTTGCACAAGAAAATCAGGTTAAGTCTCAAGTTAGGGTTAGGGTTGGGGAGATGTTGCTTCCCAGGTTGGAAACGGGTCCTTGGTGAAGCTTAACTTGCTGAATCAGACTGAGTGGGCCATCAAGATGGCTTCCATACTGACATTTGGTACACTCTGTGGACGGCAGTAAGTTTCAGTCCAAAAACGAAAATTAGGGTTAAGACCCAAGTTAGGGTTATCGTTCAGGAGTCATGGCTTCCCAGAATGGAAACAGGGTGTTGCTGAAGCCAAGCATGGTGAAACAGACTGAGAGGGCCAACGGAATTGTGTGCCGACTGTCTCTTAGTACAACATGAGGATGGGGGTTTGTTACATTTCAACAAGAGAATCAGGTTAAGTCTCAAGGTTGGGTTGGGTTGGGGAGATGTGGCTTCCCTGGTTGGAATCGGGTCCTTGGTGAAGCCCAGCTTGCTGAATCAGACTGAGTGGGACATCAAGATGTCTTCCATACTGACATTTGGTACACTCTGTGGACGGAGGTCTGTTTCAGTCCCAAAAGGAAATGAGGCCTGAGACTCAAATTAGGGTTAGGGTTGGGGAGACTTGGCTTCCCAGGATATAACCAGGGTTTTGTCGAAGCCTAGATTGGTAAAACAGACTGAGTAGGCCATCCGGAGTATAACATACTGCCAGTTAGTACACCATGTGGACAGGGAAATGTTTCATTCCAAAGAGAAAATTAGGGTTAAGACCCAAGTTAGGGTTAGCTGTCAGGAGACATGGCTTCCCAGAATGGAAACAGGGTGTTGCTGAAGCCAAGCATGGTGAAACAGACTGAGAGGGCCAAAGGAATTGTGTGCCTACTGTCTTTTAGTACAACATGAGGATGGGGGGTTGTTACAGTTCAACAAGAAAATCAGGTTAAGTCTCAAGTTAGGGTTAGGGTTGGGGAGATGTGGCTTCCCAGGTTGGAAACGGGTCCTTGGTGCAGCTTAACTTGCTGAATCAGACTGAGTGGGGCATCAAGATGGCTTCCATACTGACATTTGGTACACTCTGTGGACGGCAGTATGTTTCAGTCCAAAAACGAAAATTAGGGTTAAGACCCAAGTTAGGGTTATCGGTCAGGAGTCATGGCTTCCCAGAATGGAAACAGGGTGTTGCTGAAGCCAAGCATGGTGAAACAGACTGAGAGGGCCAACGGAATTGTGTGTCGACTGTCTTTTAGTACAACATGAGGATGGGGGTTTGTTACATTTCAACAAGAAAATCAGGTTAAGTCTCAAGGTTGGGTTGGATTGGGGAGATGTGGCTTCCCAGGTTGGAAATGGGTCCTTGGTGAAGCTCAACTTGCTGAATCAGACTGAGTGGGGCATCAAGATAGCTTCCATACTGACATTTGGTGCACTCTGTGGACGGCAGTATGTTTCAGTCCAAAAAGGAAATGAGGGTTGAGACTCAAATTAGGGTTAGGGTTGGGGAGACTTGGCTTCCCAGGATGTAACCAGGGTTTTGGCGAAGTCTAGATTGGTAAAACAGACGGAGTAGGCCAACCGGAGTATAACATACTGCCAGTTAGTACACCATGTGGACAGGGAAATGTTTCAGTCCAAAGAGAAAATTAGGGTTAAGACCCAAGTTAGGGTTAGCTGTCAGGAGACATGGCTTTCCAGAATGGAAACAGGGTGTTGCTGAAGCCAAGCATGGTGAAACAGACTGAGAGGGCAAAAGGAATTGTGTGCCTACTGTCTTTTAGTAGAACATGAGGATGGGGGGTTGTTACATTTGCACAAGAAAATCAGGTTAAGTCTCAAGCTTGGTTTGGGTTGGGGAGATGTGGCTTCCCTGGTTGGAATCGGGTCCTTGGTGAAGCCTAAATTGCTGAATCAGACTGAGTGGGGCATCAAGATGGCTTCCATACTGACATTTGGTGCACTCTGTGGACGGCAGTATGTTTCAGTCCAAAAAGGAAATGAGGGTTGAGACTCAAATTAGGGTTAGGGTTGGGGAGACTTGGCTTCCCAGGATGTAACCAGGGTTTTGGCGAAGTCTAGATTGGTAAAACAGACGGAGTAGGCCAACCGGAGTATAACATACTGCCAGTTAGTACACCATGTGGACAGGGAAATGTTTCAGTCCAAAGAGAAAATTAGGGTTAAGACCCAAGTTAGGGTTAGCTGTCAGGAGACATGGCTTTCCAGAATGGAAACAGGGTGTTGCTGAAGCCAAGCATGGTGAAACAGACTGAGAGGGCAAAAGGAATTGTGTGCCTACTGTCTTTTAGTAGAACATGAGGATGGGGGGTTGTTACATTTGCACAAGAAAATCAGGTTAAGTCTCAAGCTTGGTTTGGGTTGGGGAGATGTGGCTTCCCTGGTTGGAATCGGGTCCTTGGTGAAGCCTAACTTGCTGAATCAGACTGAGTGGGGCATCAAGATGGCTTCCATACTGACATTTGGTGCACTCTGTGGACGGCAGTATGTTTCAGTCCAAAAAGGAAATGAGGGTTGAGACTCAAATTAGGGTTAGGGTTGGGGAGACTTGGCTTCCCAGGATGTAACCAGGGTTTTGGTGAAGCCTAGATTGGTAAAACAGACTGAGTAGGCATTCAGGAGTATAACATACTGCCAGTTAGTACACCATGTGGACAGGGAAATGTTTCAGTCCAAAGACAAAATTAGAGTTAAGACCCAAGTTAGGGTTAGCTGTCAGGAGACATGGCTTCCCGGAATGGAAACAGGGTGTTGCTGAAGCCAAGCATGGTGAAACAGACTGAGAGGGCCAACGGAATTGTGTGCCTACTGTCTTTTAGTACAACATGAGGATGGGGGTTTGTTACATTTGCACAAGAAAATCAGGTTAAGTCTCAAGTTAGGGTTGGGTTGGGGAGATGTGGCTTCCCAGGTTGGAAACGGGTCCTTGGTGAAGCTTAACTTGCTGAATCAGACTGAGTGGGGTATCAAGGTGTCTTCCATACTTACATTTGGTACACTCTGTGGACCGCAGTATGTTTCAGTCGCAAAAGGAAATGAGGCCTGAGACTCAAAGTAGGGTTAGGGTTGGGGAGACTTGGCTTCCCAGGATGTAACCAGGGTTTTGGCGAAGCCTAGATTGGTAAAACAGACTGAGTAGGCCTTCCGGAGTATAACATACTGCCAGTTAGTACACCATGTGGACAGGGAAATGTTTCAGTCCGAAGAAAAAATTAGGGTTAAGAAAAATTTAGGGTTATCGGTCAGGAGACATGCCTTCCCAGAATGGAAACAGGGTGTTGCTGAAGCCAAGCATGGTGAAACAGACTGAGAAAGCAAACGGAATTGTGTGCCTACTGTCTTTTAGTACAACATGAGGATGGGGGGTTGTTACATTTGCACAAGAAAATCAGGTTAAGTCTCAAGTTAGGGTTAGAGTTGGGGAGATGTGGCTTCCCAGGTTGGAAACGGGTCCTTGGTGAAGCTCAACTTGCTGAATCAGACTGAGTGGGGCATCAAGATGGCTTCCATACTGACATTTGGTGCACTCTGTGGACGGCAGTATGTTTCAGTCCAAAAAGGAAATGAGGGTTGAGACTCAAATTAGGGTTAGGGTTGGGGAGACTTGGCTTCCCAGGATGTAACCAGGGTTTTGGCGAAGTCTAGATTGGTAAAACAGACGGAAGGCCAACCGGAGTATAACATACTGCCAGTTAGTACACAATGTGGACAGGGAAATGTTTCATTCCAAAGAGAAAATTAGGGTTAAGACCCAAGTTAGGGTTAGCAGTCAGGAGACATGGCTTTCCAGAATGGAAACAGGGTGTTGCTGAAGCCAAACATGGTGAAACAGACTGAGAGGGCCAAAGGAATTGTGTGCCTACTGTCTTTTAGTAGAACATGAGGATGGGGGGTTGTTACAGTTCAACAAGAAAATCAGGTTAAGTCTCAAGTTAGGGTTAGGGTTGGGGAGATGTGGCTTCCCAGGTTGGAAACGGGTCCTTGGTGAAGCTTAACTTGCTGAATCAGACTGAGTGGGGCATCAAGATGGCTTCCATACTGACATTTGGTACACTCTGTGGACGGCAGTAAGTTTCAGTCCAAAAACGAAAATTAGGGTTAAGACCCAAGTTAGGGTTATCGGTCAGGAGTCATGGCTTCCCAGAATGGAAACAGGGTGTTGCTGAAGCCAAGCATGGTGAAACAGACTGAGAGGGCCAACGGAATTGTGTGCCGACTGTCTCTTAGTACAACATGAGGATGGGGGTTTGTTACATTTCAACAAGAGAATCAGGTTAAGTCTCAAGGTTGGGTTGGGTTGGGGAGATGTGGCTTCCCTGGTTGGAATCGGGTCCTTGGTGAAGCCCAGCTTGCTGAATCAGACTGAGTGGGACATCAAGATGTCTTCCATACTGACATTTGGTACACTCTGTGGACGGAGGTCTGTTTCAGTCCCAAAAGGAAATGAGGCCTGAGACTCAAATTAGGGTTAGGGTTGGGGAGACTTGGCTTCCCAGGATATAACCAGGGTTTTGTCGAAGCCTAGATTGGTAAAACAGACTGAGTAGGCCATCCGGAGTATAACATACTGCCAGTTAGTACACCATGTGGACAGGGAAATGTTTCATTCCAAAGAGAAAATTAGGGTTAAGACCCAAGTTAGGGTTAGCTGTCAGGAGACATGGCTTCCCAGAATGGAAACAGGGTGTTGCTGAAGCCAAGCATGGTGAAACAGACTGAGAGGGCCAAAGGAATTGTGTGCCTACTGTCTTTTAGTACAACATGAGGATGGGGGGTTGTTACAGTTCAAAAAGAAAATCAGGTTAAGTCTCAAGTTAGGGTTAGGGTTGGGGAGATGTGGCTTCCCAGGTTGGAAACGGGTCCTTGGTGAAGCTTAACTTGCTGAATCAGACTGAGTGGGGCATCAAGATGGCTTCCATACTGACATTTGGTACACTCTGTGGACGGCAGTATGTTTCAGTCCAAAAACGAAAATTAGGGTTAAGACCCAAGTTAGGGTTATCGGTCAGGAGTCATGGCTTCCCAGAATGGAAACAGGGTGTTGCTGAAGCCAAGCATGGTGAAACAGACTGAGAGGGCCAACGGAATTGTGTGTCGACTGTCTTTTAGTACAACATGAGGATGGGGGTTTGTTACATTTCAACAAGAAAATCAGGTTAAGTCTCAAGGTTGGGTTGGATTGGGGAGATGTGGCTTCCCAGGTTGGAAATGGGTCCTTGGTGAAGCTCAACTTGCTGAATCAGACTGAGTGGGGCATCAAGATGGCTTCCATACTGACATTTGGTGCACTCTGTGGACGGCAGTATGTTTCAGTCCAAAAAGGAAATGAGGGTTGAGACTCAAATTAGGGTTAGGGTTGGGGAGACTTGGCTTCCCAGGATGTAACCAGGGTTTTGGCGAAGTCTAGATTGGTAAAACAGACGGAGTAGGCCAACCGGAGTATAACATACTGCCAGTTAGTACACCATGTGGACAGGGAAATGTTTCAGTCCAAAGAGAAAATTAGGGTTAAGACCCAAGTTAGGGTTAGCTGTCAGGAGACATGGCTTTCCAGAATGGAAACAGGGTGTTGCTGAAGCCAAGCATGGTGAAACAGACTGAGAGGGCAAAAGGAATTGTGTGCCTACTGTCTTTTAGTAGAACATGAGGATGGGGGGTTGTTACATTTGCACAAGAAAATCAGGTTAAGTCTCAAGCTTGGTTTGGGTTGGGGAGATGTGGCTTCCCTGGTTGGAATCGGGTCCTTGGTGAAGCCTAACTTGCTGAATCAGACTGAGTGGGGCATCAAGATGGCTTCCATACTGACATTTGGTGCACTCTGTGGACGGCAGTATGTTTCAGTCCAAAAAGGAAATGAGGGTTGAGACTCAAATTAGGGTTAGGGTTGGGGAGACTTGGCTTCCCAGGATGTAACCAGGGTTTTGGCGAAGTCTAGATTGGTAAAACAGACGGAGTAGGCCAACCGGAGTATAACATACTGCCAGTTAGTACACCATGTGGACAGGGAAATGTTTCAGTCCAAAGAGAAAATTAGGGTTAAGACCCAAGTTAGGGTTAGCTGTCAGGAGACATGGCTTTCCAGAATGGAAACAGGGTGTTGCTGAAGCCAAGCATGGTGAAACAGACTGAGAGGGCAAAAGGAATTGTGTGCCTACTGTCTTTTAGTAGAACATGAGGATGGGGGGTTGTTACATTTGCACAAGAAAATCAGGTTAAGTCTCAAGCTTGGTTTGGGTTGGGGAGATGTGGCTTCCCTGGTTGGAATCGGGTCCTTGGTGAAGCCTAACTTGCTGAATCAGACTGAGTGGGGCATCAAGATGGCTTCCATACTGACATTTGGTGCACTCTGTGGACGGCAGTATGTTTCAGTCCAAAAAGGAAATGAGGGTTGAGACTCAAATTAGGGTTAGGGTTGGGGAGACTTGGCTTCCCAGGATGTAACCAGGGTTTTGGTGAAGCCTAGATTGGTAAAACAGACTGAGTAGGCATTCAGGAGTATAACATACTGCCAGTTAGTACACCATGTGGACAGGGAAATGTTTCAGTCCAAAGACAAAATTAGAGTTAAGACCCAAGTTAGGGTTAGCTGTCAGGAGACATGGCTTCCCGGAATGGAAACAGGGTGTTGCTGAAGCCAAGCATGGTGAAACAGACTGAGAGGGCCAACGGAATTGTGTGCCTACTGTCTTTTAGTACAACATGAGGATGGGGGTTTGTTACATTTGCACAAGAAAATCAGGTTAAGTCTCAAGTTAGGGTTGGGTTGGGGAGATGTGGCTTCCCAGGTTGGAAACGGGTCCTTGGTGAAGCTTAACTTGCTGAATCAGACTGAGTGGGGTATCAAGGTGTCTTCCATACTTACATTTGGTACACTCTGTGGACCGCAGTATGTTTCAGTCGCAAAAGGAAATGAGGCCTGAGACTCAAAGTAGGGTTAGGGTTGGGGAGACTTGGCTTCCCAGGATGTAACCAGGGTTTTGGCGAAGCCTAGATTGGTAAAACAGACTGAGTAGGCCTTCCGGAGTATAACATACTGCCAGTTAGTACACCATGTGGACAGGGAAATGTTTCAGTCCGAAGAAAAAATTAGGGTTAAGAAAAATTTAGGGTTATCGGTCAGGAGACATGCCTTCCCAGAATGGAAACAGGGTGTTGCTGAAGCCAAGCATGGTGAAACAGACTGAGAAAGCAAACGGAATTGTGTGCCTACTGTCTTTTAGTACAACATGAGGATGGGGGGTTGTTACATTTGCACAAGAAAATCAGGTTAAGTCTCAAGTTAGGGTTAGAGTTGGGGAGATGTGGCTTCCCAGGTTGGAAACGGGTCCTTGGTGAAGCTCAACTTGCTGAATCAGACTGAGTGGGGCATCAAGATGGCTTCCATACTGACATTTGGTGCACTCTGTGGACGGCAGTATGTTTCAGTCCAAAAAGGAAATGAGGGTTGAGACTCAAATTAGGGTTAGGGTTGGGGAGACTTGGCTTCCCAGGATGTAACCAGGGTTTTGGCGAAGTCTAGATTGGTAAAACAGACGGAAGGCCAACTGGAGTATAACATACTGCCAGTTAGTACACAATGTGGACAGGGAAATGTTTCATTCCAAAGAGAAAATTAGGGTTAAGACCCAAGTTAGGGTTAGCAGTCAGGAGACATGGCTTTCCAGAATGGAAACAGGGTGTTGCTGAAGCCAAACATGGTGAAACAGACTGAGAGGGCCAAAGGAATTGTGTGCCTACTGTCTTTTAGTAGAACATGAGGATGGGGGGTTGTTACAGTTCAACAAGAAAATCAGGTTAAGTCTCAAGTTAGGGTTAGGGTTGGGGAGATGTGGCTTCCCAGGTTGGAAACGGGTCCTTGGTGAAGCTTAACTTGCTGAATCAGACTGAGTGGGGCATCAAGATGGCTTCCATACTGACATTTGGTACACTCTGTGGACGGCAGTAAGTTTCAGTCCAAAAACGAAAATTAGGGTTAAGACCCAAGTTAGGGTTATCGGTCAGGAGTCATGGCTTCCCAGAATGGAAACAGGGTGTTGCTGAAGCCAAGCATGGTGAAACAGACTGAGAGGGCCAACGGAATTGTGTGCCGACTGTCTCTTAGTACAACATGAGGATGGGGGTTTGTTACATTTCAACAAGAGAATCAGGTTAAGTCTCAAGGTTGGGTTGGGTTGGGGAGATGTGGCTTCCCTGGTTGGAATCGGGTCCTTGGTGAAGCCCAGCTTGCTGAATCAGACTGAGTGGGACATCAAGATGTCTTCCATACTGACATTTGGTACACTCTGTGGACGGAGGTCTGTTTCAGTCCCAAAAGGAAATGAGGCCTGAGACTCAAATTAGGGTTAGGGTTGGGGAGACTTGGCTTCCCAGGATATAACCAGGGTTTTGTCGAAGCCTAGATTGGTAAAACAGACTGAGTAGGCCATCCGGAGTATAACATACTGCCAGTTAGTACACCATGTGGACAGGGAAATGTTTCATTCCAAAGAGAAAATTAGGGTTAAGACCCAAGTTAGGGTTAGCTGTCAGGAGACATGGCTTCCCAGAATGGAAACAGGGTGTTGCTGAAGCCAAGCATGGTGAAACAGACTGAGAGGGCCAAAGGAATTGTGTGCCTACTGTCTTTTAGTACAACATGAGGATGGGGGGTTGTTACAGTTCAAAAAGAAAATCAGGTTAAGTCTCAAGTTAGGGTTAGGGTTGGGGAGATGTGGCTTCCCAGGTTGGAAACGGGTCCTTGGTGAAGCTTAACTTGCTGAATCAGACTGAGTGGGGCATCAAGATGGCTTCCATACTGACATTTGGTACACTCTGTGGACGGCAGTATGTTTCAGTCCAAAAACGAAAATTAGGGTTAAGACCCAAGTTAGGGTTATCGGTCAGGAGTCATGGCTTCCCAGAATGGAAACAGGGTGTTGCTGAAGCCAAGCATGGTGAAACAGACTGAGAGGGCCAACGGAATTGTGTGTCGACTGTCTTTTAGTACAACATGAGGATGGGGGTTTGTTACATTTCAACAAGAAAATCAGGTTAAGTCTCAAGGTTGGGTTGGATTGGGGAGATGTGGCTTCCCAGGTTGGAAATGGGTCCTTGGTGAAGCTCAACTTGCTGAATCAGACTGAGTGGGGCATCAAGATGGCTTCCATACTGACATTTGGTGCACTCTGTGGACGGCAGTATGTTTCAGTCCAAAAAGGAAATGAGGGTTGAGACTCAAATTAGGGTTAGGGTTGGGGAGACTTGGCTTCCCAGGATGTAACCAGGGTTTTGGCGAAGTCTAGATTGGTAAAACAGACGGAGTAGGCCAACCGGAGTATAACATACTGCCAGTTAGTACACCATGTGGACAGGGAAATGTTTCAGTCCAAAGAGAAAATTAGGGTTAAGACCCAAGTTAGGGTTAGCTGTCAGGAGACATGGCTTTCCAGAATGGAAACAGGGTGTTGCTGAAGCCAAGCATGGTGAAACAGACTGAGAGGGCAAAAGGAATTGTGTGCCTACTGTCTTTTAGTAGAACATGAGGATGGGGGGTTGTTACATTTGCACAAGAAAATCAGGTTAAGTCTCAAGCTTGGTTTGGGTTGGGGAGATGTGGCTTCCCTGGTTGGAATCGGGTCCTTGGTGAAGCCTAACTTGCTGAATCAGACTGAGTGGGGCATCAAGATGGCTTCCATACTGACATTTGGTGCACTCTGTGGACGGCAGTATGTTTCAGTCCAAAAAGGAAATGAGGGTTGAGACTCAAATTAGGGTTAGGGTTGGGGAGACTTGGCTTCCCAGGATGTAACCAGGGTTTTGGCGAAGTCTAGATTGGTAAAACAGACGGAGTAGGCCAACCGGAGTATAACATACTGCCAGTTAGTACACCATGTGGACAGGGAAATGTTTCAGTCCAAAGAGAAAATTAGGGTTAAGACCCAAGTTAGGGTTAGCTGTCAGGAGACATGGCTTCCCAGAATGGAAACAGGGTGTTGCTGAAGCCAAGCATGGTGAAACAGACTGAGAGGGCCAAAGGAATTGTGTGCCTACTGTCTTTTAGTACAACAAGAGGATGTGGGTTGTTACATTTCAACAAGAAAATCAGGTTAAGTCTCAAGTTTGGGTTGGGTTGGGGAGATGTGGCTTCCCTGGTTGGAATCGGGTCCTTGGTGAAGCCCAGCTTGCTGAATCAGACTGAGTGGGACATCAAGATGTCTTCCATACTGACATTTGGTACACTCTGTGGACGGAGGTATGTTTCAGTCGCAAAAGGAAATGAGGCCTGAGACTCAAAGTAGGGTTAGGGTTGGTGAGACTTGGCTTCCCAGGATGTAACCAGGGTTTTGGTGAAGCCTAGATTGGTAAAACAGACTGAGTAGGCATTCAGGAGTATAACATGCTGCCAGTTAGTACACCATGTGGACAGGGAAATGTTTCATTCCAAAGAGAAAATTAGGGTTAAGACCCAAGTGAGGGTTATCGGTCAGGAGACATGGCTTCCCAGAATGGAAACAGGGTGTTGCTGAAGCCAAACATGGTGAAACAGACTGAGAGGGCCAAAGGAATTGTGTGCCTACTGTCTTTTAGTAGAACATGAGGATGGGGGGTTGTTACAGTTCAACAAGAAAATCAGGTTAAGTCTCAAGTTAGGGTTAGGGTTGGGGAGATGTGGCTTCCCAGGTTGGAAACGGGTCCTTGGTGAAGCTTAACTTGCTGAATCAGACTGAGTGGGGCATCAAGATGGCTTCCATACTGACATTTGGTCCCCTATGTGGACGGCAGTATGTTTCAGTCCAAAAACGAAAATTAGGGTTAAGACCCAAGTTAGGGTTATCGGTCAGGAGTCATGGCTTCCCAGAATGGAAACAGGGTGTTGCTGAAGCCAAGCATGGTGAAACAGACTGAGAGGGCCAACGGAATTGTGTGTCGACTGTCTTTTAGTACAACATGAGGATGGGGGTTTGTTACATTTCAACAAGAAAATCAGGTTAAGTCTCAAGGTTGGGTTGGATTGGGGAGATGTGGCTTCCCAGGTTGGAAACGGGTCCTTGGTGAAGCCTAGCTTGCTGAATCAGACTGAGTGGGGCATCAAGATGGCTTCCATACTGACATTTGGTGCACTCTGTGGACGGCAGTATGTTTCAGTCCAAAAAGGAAATGAGGGTTGAGACTCAAATTAGGGTTAGGGTTGGGGAGACTTGTCTTCCCAGGATGTAACCAGGGTTTTGGCGAAGTCTAGATTGGTAAAACAGACGGAGTAGGCCAACCGGAGTATAACATACTGCCAGTTAGTACACAATGTGGAGAGGGAAATGTTTCATTCCAAAGAGAAAATTAGGGTTAAGACCCAAGTTAGGGTTAGCAGTCAGGAGACATGGCTTTCCAGAATGGAAACAGGGTGTTGCTGAAGCCAAGCATGGTGAAACAGACTGAGAGGGCAAAAGGAATTGTGTGCCTACTGTCTTTTAGTAGAACATGAGGATGGGGGGGTTGTTACATTTGCACAAGAAAATCAGGTTAAGTCTCAAGTTAGGGTTAGGGTTGGGGAGATGTGGCTTCCCAGGTTGGAAACGGGTCCTTGGTGAAGCCTAGCTTGTTGAATCAGACTGAGTGGGGCATCAAGATGTCTTCCATACTTACATTTGGTACACTCTGTGGACGGCAGTATGTTTCAGTCCAAAAAGGAAATGAGGGTTGAGACTCAAATTAGGGTTACGCTGGGGAGATTTGGCTTCCCAGGATGTACCCAGGGTTTTGGCGAAGCCTAGATTGGTAAAACAGACTGAGTAGGCCATCCGGAGTATAACATACTGCCAGTTAGTACACCATGTGGACAGGGAAATGTTTCAGTCCAAAGAGAAAATTAGGGTTCAGACCCAAGTTAGGGTTAGCTGTCAGGAGACATGGCTTCCCAGAATGGAAACAGGGTGTTGCTGAAGCCAAGCATGGTGAAACAGACTGAGAGGGCCAAAGGAATTGTGTGCCTACTGTCTTTTAGTAGAACATGAGGATGGGAGGTTGTTACATTTGCACAAGAATATCAGGTTAAGTCTCAAGTTAGGGTTAGGGTTGGGGAGATGTGGCTTCCCAGGTTGGAAACGGGTCCTTGGTGAAGCTTAACTTCCTGTATCAGACTGAGTGGGCCATCAAGATGTCTTCCATACTTACATTTGGCACACTCTGTGGACCGCAGTATGTTTCAGTCCAAAAAGGAAATAGGGTTGAGACTCAAATTAGGGTTAGGGTTGGGGAGACTTGGCTTCCCAGGATGTAACCAGGGTTTTGGTGAAGCCTAGATTGGTAAAACAGACTGAGTAGGCATTCAGGAGTATAACATACTGCCAGGTAGTACACCATGTGGACAGGGAAATGTTTCAGTCCAAAGACAAAATTAGGGTTAAGACCCAAGTTAGGGTTAGCTGTCAGGAGACATGGCTTCCCGGAATGGAAACAGGGTGTTGCTGAAGCCAAGCATGGTGAAACAGACTGAGAGGGCCAACGGAATTGTGTGCCTACTGTCTTTTAGTACAACATGAGGATGGGGGTTTGTTACATTTGCACAAGAAAATCAGGTTAAGTCTCAAGTTAGGGTTGGGTTGGGGAGATGTGGCTTCCCAGGTTGGAAACGGGTCCTTGGTGAAGCTTAACTTGCTGAATCAGACTGAGTGGGGTATCAAGGTGTCTTCCATACTTACATTTGGTACACTCTGTGGACCGCAGTATGTTTCAGTCAGAAAAGGAAATGAGGCCTGAGACTCAAAGTAGGGTTAGGGTTGGGGAGACTTGGCTTCCCAGGATGTAACCAGGGTTTTGGCGAAGCCTAGATTGGTAAAACAGACTGAGTAGGCCTTCCGGAGTATAACATACTGCCAGTTAGTACACCATGTGGACAGGGAAATGTTTCAGTCCAAAGAAAAAATTAGGGTTAAGAAAAATTTAGGGTTATCGGTCAGGAGACATGCCTTCCCAGAATGGAAACAGGGTGTTGCTGAAGCCAAGCATGGTGAAACAGACTGAGAGGGCCAACGGAATTGTGTGCCTACTGTCTTTTAGTACAACATGAGGATGGGGGGTTGTTACATTTGCACAAGAAAATCAGGTTAAGTCTCAAGTTAGGGTTAGGGTTGGGGAGATGTGGCTTCCCAGGTTGGAAATGGGTCCTTGGTGAAGCTCAACTTGCTGAATCAGACTGAGTGGGGCATCAAGATGGCTTCCATACTGACATTTGGTGCACTCTGTGGACGGCAGTATGTTTCAGTCCAAAAAGGAAATGAGGGTTGAGACTCAAATTAGGGTTAGGGTTGGGGAGACTTGGCTTCCCAGGATGTAACCAGGGTTTTGGCGAAGTCTAGATTGGTAAAACAGACGGAAGGCCAACCGGAGTATAACATACTGCCAGTTAGTACACAATGTGGACAGGGAAATGTTTCATTCCAAAGAGAAAATTAGGGTTAAGACCCAAGTTAGGGTTAGCAGTCAGGAGACATGGCTTTCCAGAATGGAAACAGCGTGTTGCTGAAGCCAAGCATGGTGAAACAGACTGAGAGGGCAAAAGGAATTGTGTGCCTACTGTCTTTTAGTAGAACATGAGGATGGGGGGTTGTTACATTTGCACAGGAAAATCAGGTTAAGTCTCAAGTTAGGGTTAGGGTTGGGGAGATGTTGCTTCCCAGGTTGGAAACGGGTCCTTGGTGAAGCTTAACTTGCTGAATCAGACTGAGTGGGCCATCAAGATGGCTTCCATACTGACATTTGGTACACTCTGTGGACGGCAGTAAGTTTCAGTCCAAAAACGAAAATTAGGGTTAAGACCCAAGTTAGGGTTATCGTTCAGGAGTCATGGCTTCCCAGAATGGAAACAGGGTGTTGCTGAAGCCAAGCATGGTGAAACAGACTGAGAGGGCCAACGGAATTGTGTGCCGACTGTCTCTTAGTACAACATGAGGATGGGGGTTTGTTACATTTCAACAAGAGAATCAGGTTAAGTCTCAAGGTTGGGTTGGGTTGGGGAGATGTGGCTTCCCTGGTTGGAATCGGGTCCTTGGTGAAGCCCAGCTTGCTGAATCAGACTGAGTGGGACATCAAGATGTCTTCCATACTGACATTTGGTACACTCTGTGGACGGAGGTCTGTTTCAGTCCCAAAAGGAAATGAGGCCTGAGACTCAAATTAGGTTTAGGGTTGGGGAGACTTGGCTTCCCAGGATATAACCAGGGTTTTGTCGAAGCCTAGATTGGTAAAACAGACTGAGTAGGCCATCCGGAGTATAACATACTGCCAGTTAGTACACCATGTGGACAGGGAAATGTTTCATTCCAAAGAGAAAATTAGGGTTAAGACCCAAGTTAGGGTTAGCTGTCAGGAGACATGGCTTCCCAGAATGGAAACAGGGTGTTGCTGAAGCCAAGCATGGTGAAACAGACTGAGAGGGCCAAAGGAATTGTGTGCCTACTGTCTTTTAGTACAACATGAGGATGGGGGGTTGTTACAGTTCAAAAAGAAAATCAGGTTAAGTCTCAAGTTAGGGTTAGGGTTGGGGAGATGTGGCTTCCCAGGTTGGAAACGGGTCCTTGGTGAAGCTTAACTTGCTGAATCAGACTGAGTGGGGCATCAAGATGGCTTCCATACTGACATTTGGTACACTCTGTGGACGGCAGTATGTTTCAGTCCAAAAACGAAAATTAGGGTTAAGACCCAAGTTAGGGTTATCGGTCAGGAGTCATGGCTTCCCAGAATGGAAACAGGGTGTTGCTGAAGCCAAGCATGGTGAAACAGACTGAGAGGGCCAACGGAATTGTGTGTCGACTGTCTTTTAGTACAACATGAGGATGGGGGTTTGTTACATTTCAACAAGAAAATCAGGTTAAGTCTCAAGGTTGGGTTGGATTGGGGAGATGTGGCGTCCCAGGTTGGAAATGGGTCCTTGGTGAAGCTCAACTTGCTGAATCAGACTGAGTGGGGCATCAAGATGGCTTCCATACTGACATTTGGTGCACTCTGTGGACGGCAGTATGTTTCAGTCCAAAAAGGAAATGAGGGTTGAGACTCAAATTAGGGTTAGGGTTGGGGAGACTTGGCTTCCCAGGATGTAACCAGGGTTTTGGCGAATTCTAGATTGGTAAAACAGACGGAGTAGGCCAACCGGAGTATAACATACTGCCAGTTAGTACACCATGTGGACAGGGAAATGTTTCAGTCCAAAGAGAAAATTAGGGTTAAGACCCAAGTTAGGGTTAGCTGTCAGGAGACATGGCTTTCCAGAATGGAAACAGGGTGTTGCTGAAGCCAAGCATGGTGAAACAGACTGAGAGGGCAAAAGGAATTGTGTGCCTACTGTCTTTTAGTAGAACATGAGGATGGAGGGTTGTTACATTTGCACAAGAAAATCAGGTTAAGTCTCAAGCTTGGTTTGGGTTGGGGAGATGTGGCTTCCCTGGTTGGAATCGGGTCCTTGGTGAAGCCCAGCTTGCTGAATCAGACTGAGTGGGACGTCAAGATGTCTTCCATACTGACATTTGGTACACTTTGTGGACGGAGGTATGTTTCAGTCCCAAAAGGAAATGAGGCCTGAGACTCAAATTAGGGTTAGGGCTGGGGAGACTTGGCTTCCCAGGATGTAACCAGGGTTTTGGCGAAGCCTAGATTGGTAAAACAGACTGAGTAGGCCATCCGGAGTATAACATACTGCCAGTTAGTACACCATGTGGACAGGGAAATGTTTCAGTCGAAAGAAAAAAATAGGGTGAAGACCCAAGTTAGGGTTAGCGGTCAGGAGACATGGCTTCCCAGAATGGAAACAGGGTGTTGTTGAAGCCAAACATGGTGAAACAGACTGAGAGGGCCAAAGGAATTGTGTGCCTACTGTCTTTTAGTAGAACATGAGGATGGGGGGTTGTTACATTTGCACAAGAAAATCAGGTTAGGTCTCAAGTTAGGGTTAGAGTTGGGGAGATGTGGCTTCCCAGGTTGGAAACGGGTCCTTGGTGAAGCCTAACTTGCTGAATCAGACTGAGTGGGGCATCAAGATGTCTTCCATACTTACATTTGTTCCCCTATGTGGACGGCAGTATGTTTCAGTCCAAAAACGAAAATTATGGTTGATACTCAAATTAGGGTTAGGGTTGGGGAGACTTGGCTTCCCAGGATGTAACCAGGGTTTTGGTGAAGCCTAGATTGGTAAAACAGACTGAGTAGGCCAACCGGAGTATAACATACTGCCAGTTAGTACACCATGTGGACAGGGAAATGTTTCAGTCCAAAGAGAAAATTAGGGTTAAGACCCAAGTTAGGGTTAGCTGTCAGGAGACATGGCTTCCCAGAATGGAAACAGGGTGTTGCTGAAGCCAAGCATGGTGAAACAGACTGAGAGGGCCAAAGGTATTGTGTGCCTACTGTCTTTTAGTAGAACATGAGGATGGGAAGTTGTTACATTTGCACAAGAATATCAGGTTAAGTCTCAAGTTAGGGTTAGGGTTGGGGAGATGTGGCTTCCCAGGTTGGAAATGGGTCCTTGGTGAAGCTCATCTTGCTGAATCAGACTGAGTGGGGCATCAAGATGGCTTCCATACTGACATTTGGTGCACTCTGTGGACGGCAGTATGTTTCAGTCCAAAAAGGAAATGAGGGTTGAGACTCAAATTAGGGTTAGGGTTGGGGAGACTTGTCTTCCCAGGATGTAACCAGGGTTTTGGCGAAGTCTAGATTGGTAAAACAGACGGAGTAGGCCAACCGGAGTATAACATACTGCCAGTTAGTACACAATGTGGAGAGGGAAATGTTTCATTCCAAAGAGAAAATTAGGGTTAAGACCCAAGTTAGGGTTAGCAGTCAGGAGACATGGCTTTCCAGAATGGAAACAGGGTGTTGCTGAAGCCAAGCATGGTGAAACAGACTGAGAGGGCAAAAGGAATTGTGTGCCTACTGTCTTTTAGTAGAACATGAGGATGGGGGGTTGTTACATTTGCACAAGAAAATCAGGTTAAGTCTCAAGTTAGGGTTAGGGTTGGGGAGATGTGGCTTCCCAGGTTGGAAACGGGTCCTTGGTGAAGCCTAGCTTGTTGAATCAGACTGAGTGGGACATCAAGATGTCTTCCATACTTACATTTGGTACACTCTGTGGACGGCAGTATGTTTCAGTCCAAAAAGGAAATGAGGGTTGAGACTCAAATTAGGGTTACGCTGGGGAGACTTGGCTTCCCAGGATGTAACCAGGGTTTTGGCGAAGCCTAGATTGGTAAAACAGACTGAGTAGGCCATCCGGAGTATAACATACTGCCAGTTAGTACACCATGTGGACAGGGAAATGTTTCAGTCCAAAGAGAAAATTAGGGTTCAGACCCAAGTTAGGGTTAGCTGTCAGGAGACATGGCTTCCCAGAATGGAAACAGGGTGTTGCTGAAGCCAAGCATGGTGAAACAGACTGAGAGGGCCAAAGGAATTGTGTGCCTACTGTCTTTTAGTAGAACATGAGGATGGGAGGTTGTTACATTTGCACAAGAATATCAGGTTAAGTCTCAAGTTAGGGTTAGGGTTGGGGAGATGTGGCTTCCCAGGTTGGAAACGGGTCCTCGGTGAAGCTTAACTTCCTGTATCAGACTGAGTGGGCCATCAAGATGTCTTCCATACTTACATTTGGCACACTCTGTGGACCGCAGTATGTTTCAGTCCAAAAAGGAAATAGGGTTGAGACTCAAATTAGGGTTAGGGTTGGGGAGACTTGGCTTCCCAGGATGTAACCAGGGTTTTGGTGAAGCCTAGATTGGTAAAACAGACTGAGTAGGCATTCAGGAGTATAACATACTGCCAGTTAGTACACCATGTGGACAGGGAAATGTTTCAGTCCAAAGACAAAATTAGGGTTAAGACCCAAGTTAGGGTTAGCTGTCAGGAGACATGGCTTCCCGGAATGGAAACAGGGTGTTGCTGAAGCCAAGCATGGTGAAACAGACTGAGAGGGCCAACGGAATTGTGTGCCTACTGTCTTTTAGTACAACATGAGGATGGGGGTTTGTTACATTTGCACAAGAAAATCAGGTTAAGTCTCAAGTTAGGGTTGGGTTGGGGAGATGTGGCTTCCCAGGTTGGAAACGGGTCCTTGGTGAAGCTTAACTTGCTGAATCAGACTGAGTGGGGTATCTAGGTGTCTTCCATACTTACATTTGGTACACTCTGTGGACCGCAGTATGTTTCAGTCGCAAAAGGAAATGAGGCCTGAGACTCAAAGTAGGGTTAGGGTTGGGGAGACTTGGCTTCCCAGGATGTAACCAGGGTTTTGGCGAAGCCTAGATTGGTAAAACAGACTGAGTAGGCCTTCCGGAGTATAACATACTGCCAGTTAGTACACCATGTGGACAGGGAAATGTTTCAGTCCGAAGAAAAAATTAGGGTTAAGAAAAATTTAGGGTTATCGGTCAGGAGACATGCCTTCCCAGAATGGAAACAGGGTGTTGCTGAAGCCAAGCATGGTGAAACAGACTGAGAGGGCAAACGGAATTGTGTGCCTACTGTCTTTTAGTAGAACATGAGGATGGGGGGTTGTTACATTTGCACAAGAAAATCAGGTTAAGTCTCAAGTTAGGGTTAGGGTTGGGGAGATGTTGCTTCCCAGGTTGGAAACGGGTCCTTGGTGAAGCTTAACTTGCTGAATCAGACTGAGTGGGCCATCAAGATGGCTTCCATACTGACATTTGGTACACTCTGTGGACGGCAGTAAGTTTCAGTCCAAAAACGAAAATTAGGGTTAAGACCCAAGTTAGGGTTATCGTTCAGGAGTCATGGCTTCCCAGAATGGAAACAGGGTGTTGCTGAAGCCAAGCATGGTGAAACAGACTGAGAGGGCCAACGGAATTGTGTGCCGACTGTCTCTTAGTACAACATGAGGATGGGGGTTTGTTACATTTCAACAAGAGAATCAGGTTAAGTCTCAAGGTTGGGTTGGGTTGGGGAGATGTGGCTTCCCTGGTTGGAATCGGGTCCTTGGTGAAGCCCAGCTTGCTGAATCAGACTGAGTGGGACATCAAGATGTCTTCCATACTGACATTTGGTACACTCTGTGGACGGAGGTCTGTTTCAGTCCCAAAAGGAAATGAGGCCTGAGACTCAAATTAGGGTTAGGGTTGGGGAGACTTGGCTTCCCAGGATATAACCAGGGTTTTGTCGAAGCCTAGATTGGTAAAACAGACTGAGTAGGCCATCCGGAGTATAACATACTGCCAGTTAGTACACCATGTGGACAGGGAAATGTTTCATTCCAAAGAGAAAATTAGGGTTAAGACCCAAGTTAGGGTTAGCTGTCAGGAGACATGGCTTCCCAGAATGGAAACAGGGTGTTGCTGAAGCCAAGCATGGTGAAACAGACTGAGAGGGCCAAAGGAATTGTGTGCCTACTGTCTTTTAGTACAACATGAGGATGGGGGGTTGTTACAGTTCAACAAGAAAATCAGGTTAAGTCTCAAGTTAGGGTTAGGGTTGGGGAGATGTGGCTTCCCAGGTTGGAAACGGGTCCTTGGTGAAGCTTAACTTGCTGAATCAGACTGAGTGGGGCATCAAGATGGCTTCCATACTGACATTTGGTACACTCTGTGGACGGCAGTATGTTTCAGTCCAAAAACGAAAATTAGGGTTAAGACCCAAGTTAGGGTTATCGGTCAGGAGTCATGGCTTCCCAGAATGGAAACAGGGTGTTGCTGAAGCCAAGCATGGTGAAACAGACTGAGAGGGCCAACGGAATTGTGTGTCGACTGTCTTTTAGTACAACATGAGGATGGGGGTTTGTTACATTTCAACAAGAAAATCAGGTTAAGTCTCAAGGTTGGGTTGGATTGGGGAGATGTGGCTTCCCAGGTTGGAAATGGGTCCTTGGTGAAGCTCAACTTGCTGAATCAGACTGAGTGGGGCATCAAGATAGCTTCCATACTGACATTTGGTGCACTCTGTGGACGGCAGTATGTTTCAGTCCAAAAAGGAAATGAGGGTTGAGACTCAAATTAGGGTTAGGGTTGGGGAGACTTGGCTTCCCAGGATGTAACCAGGGTTTTGGCGAAGTCTAGATTGGTAAAACAGACGGAGTAGGCCAACCGGAGTATAACATACTGCCAGTTAGTACACCATGTGGACAGGGAAATGTTTCAGTCCAAAGAGAAAATTAGGGTTAAGACCCAAGTTAGGGTTAGCTGTCAGGAGACATGGCTTTCCAGAATGGAAACAGGGTGTTGCTGAAGCCAAGCATGGTGAAACAGACTGAGAGGGCAAAAGGAATTGTGTGCCTACTGTCTTTTAGTAGAACATGAGGATGGGGGGTTGTTACATTTGCACAAGAAAATCAGGTTAAGTCTCAAGCTTGGTTTGGGTTGGGGAGATGTGGCTTCCCTGGTTGGAATCGGGTCCTTG
Organism: Heloderma suspectum; assembly: GCF_057233095.1. Taxonomy (NCBI): domain Eukaryota; kingdom Metazoa; phylum Chordata; class Lepidosauria; order Squamata; family Helodermatidae; genus Heloderma; species Heloderma suspectum. Next base: position 152,046,745 of record NC_139461.1, read on the forward strand.
GTGAAGCCTAAATTGCTGAATCAGACTGAGTGGGGCATCAAGATGGCTTCCATACTGACATTTGGTGCACTCTGTGGACGGCAGTATGTTTCAGTCCAAAAAGGAAATGAGGGTTGAGACTCAAATTAGGGTTAGGGTTGGGGAGACTTGGCTTCCCAGGATGTAACCAGGGTTTTGGCGAAGTCTAGATTGGTAAAACAGACGGAGTAGGCCAACCGGAGTATAACATACTGCCAGTTAGTACACCATGTGGACAGGGAAATGTTTCAGTCCAAAGAGAAAATTAGGGTTAAGACCCAAGTTAGGGTTAGCTGTCAGGAGACATGGCTTTCCAGAATGGAAACAGGGTGTTGCTGAAGCCAAGCATGGTGAAACAGACTGAGAGGGCAAAAGGAATTGTGTGCCTACTGTCTTTTAGTAGAACATGAGGATGGGGGGTTGTTACATTTGCACAAGAAAATCAGGTTAAGTCTCAAGCTTGGTTTGGGTTGGGGAGATGTGGCTTCCCTGGTTGGAATCGGGTCCTTGGTGAAGCCTAACTTGCTGAATCAGACTGAGTGGGGCATCAAGATGGCTTCCATACTGACATTTGGTGCACTCTGTGGACGGCAGTATGTTTCAGTCCAAAAAGGAAATGAGGGTTGAGACTCAAATTAGGGTTAGGGTTGGGGAGACTTGGCTTCCCAGGATGTAACCAGGGTTTTGGTGAAGCCTAGATTGGTAAAACAGACTGAGTAGGCATTCAGGAGTATAACATACTGCCAGTTAGTACACCATGTGGACAGGGAAATGTTTCAGTCCAAAGACAAAATTAGAGTTAAGACCCAAGTTAGGGTTAGCTGTCAGGAGACATGGCTTCCCGGAATGGAAACAGGGTGTTGCTGAAGCCAAGCATGGTGAAACAGACTGAGAGGGCCAACGGAATTGTGTGCCTACTGTCTTTTAGTACAACATGAGGATGGGGGTTTGTTACATTTGCACAAGAAAATCAGGTTAAGTCTCAAGTTAGGGTTGGGTTGGGGAGATGTGGCTTCCCAGGTTGGAAACGGGTCCTTGGTGAAGCTTAACTTGCTGAATCAGACTGAGTGGGGTATCAAGGTGTCTTCCATACTTACATTTGGTACACTCTGTGGACCGCAGTATGTTTCAGTCGCAAAAGGAAATGAGGCCTGAGACTCAAAGTAGGGTTAGGGTTGGGGAGACTTGGCTTCCCAGGATGTAACCAGGGTTTTGGCGAAGCCTAGATTGGTAAAACAGACTGAGTAGGCCTTCCGGAGTATAACATACTGCCAGTTAGTACACCATGTGGACAGGGAAATGTTTCAGTCCGAAGAAAAAATTAGGGTTAAGAAAAATTTAGGGTTATCGGTCAGGAGACATGCCTTCCCAGAATGGAAACAGGGTGTTGCTGAAGCCAAGCATGGTGAAACAGACTGAGAAAGCAAACGGAATTGTGTGCCTACTGTCTTTTAGTACAACATGAGGATGGGGGGTTGTTACATTTGCACAAGAAAATCAGGTTAAGTCTCAAGTTAGGGTTAGAGTTGGGGAGATGTGGCTTCCCAGGTTGGAAACGGGTCCTTGGTGAAGCTCAACTTGCTGAATCAGACTGAGTGGGGCATCAAGATGGCTTCCATACTGACATTTGGTGCACTCTGTGGACGGCAGTATGTTTCAGTCCAAAAAGGAAATGAGGGTTGAGACTCAAATTAGGGTTAGGGTTGGGGAGACTTGGCTTCCCAGGATGTAACCAGGGTTTTGGCGAAGTCTAGATTGGTAAAACAGACGGAAGGCCAACCGGAGTATAACATACTGCCAGTTAGTACACAATGTGGACAGGGAAATGTTTCATTCCAAAGAGAAAATTAGGGTTAAGACCCAAGTTAGGGTTAGCAGTCAGGAGACATGGCTTTCCAGAATGGAAACAGGGTGTTGCTGAAGCCAAACATGGTGAAACAGACTGAGAGGGCCAAAGGAATTGTGTGCCTACTGTCTTTTAGTAGAACATGAGGATGGGGGGTTGTTACAGTTCAACAAGAAAATCAGGTTAAGTCTCAAGTTAGGGTTAGGGTTGGGGAGATGTGGCTTCCCAGGTTGGAAACGGGTCCTTGGTGAAGCTTAACTTGCTGAATCAGACTGAGTGGGGCATCAAGATGGCTTCCATACTGACATTTGGTACACTCTGTGGACGGCAGTAAGTTTCAGTCCAAAAACGAAAATTAGGGTTAAGACCCAAGTTAGGGTTATCGGTCAGGAGTCATGGCTTCCCAGAATGGAAACAGGGTGTTGCTGAAGCCAAGCATGGTGAAACAGACTGAGAGGGCCAACGGAATTGTGTGCCGACTGTCTCTTAGTACAACATGAGGATGGGGGTTTGTTACATTTCAACAAGAGAATCAGGTTAAGTCTCAAGGTTGGGTTGGGTTGGGGAGATGTGGCTTCCCTGGTTGGAATCGGGTCCTTGGTGAAGCCCAGCTTGCTGAATCAGACTGAGTGGGACATCAAGATGTCTTCCATACTGACATTTGGTACACTCTGTGGACGGAGGTCTGTTTCAGTCCCAAAAGGAAATGAGGCCTGAGACTCAAATTAGGGTTAGGGTTGGGGAGACTTGGCTTCCCAGGATATAACCAGGGTTTTGTCGAAGCCTAGATTGGTAAAACAGACTGAGTAGGCCATCCGGAGTATAACATACTGCCAGTTAGTACACCATGTGGACAGGGAAATGTTTCATTCCAAAGAGAAAATTAGGGTTAAGACCCAAGTTAGGGTTAGCTGTCAGGAGACATGGCTTCCCAGAATGGAAACAGGGTGTTGCTGAAGCCAAGCATGGTGAAACAGACTGAGAGGGCCAAAGGAATTGTGTGCCTACTGTCTTTTAGTACAACATGAGGATGGGGGGTTGTTACAGTTCAAAAAGAAAATCAGGTTAAGTCTCAAGTTAGGGTTAGGGTTGGGGAGATGTGGCTTCCCAGGTTGGAAACGGGTCCTTGGTGAAGCTTAACTTGCTGAATCAGACTGAGTGGGGCATCAAGATGGCTTCCATACTGACATTTGGTACACTCTGTGGACGGCAGTATGTTTCAGTCCAAAAACGAAAATTAGGGTTAAGACCCAAGTTAGGGTTATCGGTCAGGAGTCATGGCTTCCCAGAATGGAAACAGGGTGTTGCTGAAGCCAAGCATGGTGAAACAGACTGAGAGGGCCAACGGAATTGTGTGTCGACTGTCTTTTAGTACAACATGAGGATGGGGGTTTGTTACATTTCAACAAGAAAATCAGGTTAAGTCTCAAGGTTGGGTTGGATTGGGGAGATGTGGCTTCCCAGGTTGGAAATGGGTCCTTGGTGAAGCTCAACTTGCTGAATCAGACTGAGGGGGCATCAAGATGGCTTCCATACTGACATTTGGTGCACTCTGTGGACGGCAGTATGTTTCAGTCCAAAAAGGAAATGAGGGTTGAGACTCAAATTAGGGTTAGGGTTGGGGAGACTTGGCTTCCCAGGATGTAACCAGGGTTTTGGCGAAGTCTAGATTGGTAAAACAGACGGAGTAGGCCAACCGGAGTATAACATACTGCCAGTTAGTACACCATGTGGACAGGGAAATGTTTCAGTCCAAAGAGAAAATTAGGGTTAAGACCCAAGTTAGGGTTAGCTGTCAGGAGACATGGCTTTCCAGAATGGAAACAGGGTGTTGCTGAAGCCAAGCATGGTGAAACAGACTGAGAGGGCAAAAGGAATTGTGTGCCTACTGTCTTTTAGTAGAACATGAGGATGGGGGGTTGTTACATTTGCACAAGAAAATCAGGTTAAGTCTCAAGCTTGGTTTGGGTTGGGGAGATGTGGCTTCCCTGGTTGGAATCGGGTCCTTGGTGAAGCCTAACTTGCTGAATCAGACTGAGTGGGGCATCAAGATGGCTTCCATACTGACATTTGGTGCACTCTGTGGACGGCAGTATGTTTCAGTCCAAAAAGGAAATGAGGGTTGAGACTCAAATTAGGGTTAGGGTTGGGGAGACTTGGCTTCCCAGGATGTAACCAGGGTTTTGGCGAAGTCTAGATTGGTAAAACAGACGGAGTAGGCCAACCGGAGTATAACATACTGCCAGTTAGTACACCATGTGGACAGGGAAATGTTTCAGTCCAAAGAGAAAATTAGGGTTAAGACCCAAGTTAGGGTTAGCTGTCAGGAGACATGGCTTCCCAGAATGGAAACAGGGTGTTGCTGAAGCCAAGCATGGTGAAACAGACTGAGAGGGCCAAAGGAATTGTGTGCCTACTGTCTTTTAGTACAACAAGAGGATGTGGGTTGTTACATTTCAACAAGAAAATCAGGTTAAGTCTCAAGTTTGGGTTGGGTTGGGGAGATGTGGCTTCCCTGGTTGGAATCGGGTCCTTGGTGAAGCCCAGCTTGCTGAATCAGACTGAGTGGGACATCAAGATGTCTTCCATACTGACATTTGGTACACTCTGTGGACGGAGGTATGTTTCAGTCGCAAAAGGAAATGAGGCCTGAGACTCAAAGTAGGGTTAGGGTTGGTGAGACTTGGCTTCCCAGGATGTAACCAGGGTTTTGGTGAAGCCTAGATTGGTAAAACAGACTGAGTAGGCATTCAGGAGTATAACATGCTGCCAGTTAGTACACCATGTGGACAGGGAAATGTTTCATTCCAAAGAGAAAATTAGGGTTAAGACCCAAGTGAGGGTTATCGGTCAGGAGACATGGCTTCCCAGAATGGAAACAGGGTGTTGCTGAAGCCAAACATGGTGAAACAGACTGAGAGGGCCAAAGGAATTGTGTGCCTACTGTCTTTTAGTAGAACATGAGGATGGGGGGTTGTTACAGTTCAACAAGAAAATCAGGTTAAGTCTCAAGTTAGGGTTAGGGTTGGGGAGATGTGGCTTCCCAGGTTGGAAACGGGTCCTTGGTGAAGCTTAACTTGCTGAATCAGACTGAGTGGGGCATCAAGATGGCTTCCATACTGACATTTGGTCCCCTATGTGGACGGCAGTATGTTTCAGTCCAAAAACGAAAATTAGGGTTAAGACCCAAGTTAGGGTTATCGGTCAGGAGTCATGGCTTCCCAGAATGGAAACAGGGTGTTGCTGAAGCCAAGCATGGTGAAACAGACTGAGAGGGCCAACGGAATTGTGTGTCGACTGTCTTTTAGTACAACATGAGGATGGGGGTTTGTTACATTTCAACAAGAAAATCAGGTTAAGTCTCAAGGTTGGGTTGGATTGGGGAGATGTGGCTTCCCAGGTTGGAAACGGGTCCTTGGTGAAGCCTAGCTTGCTGAATCAGACTGAGTGGGGCATCAAGATGGCTTCCATACTGACATTTGGTGCACTCTGTGGACGGCAGTATGTTTCAGTCCAAAAAGGAAATGAGGGTTGAGACTCAAATTAGGGTTAGGGTTGGGGAGACTTGTCTTCCCAGGATGTAACCAGGGTTTTGGCGAAGTCTAGATTGGTAAAACAGACGGAGTAGGCCAACCGGAGTATAACATACTGCCAGTTAGTACACAATGTGGAGAGGGAAATGTTTCATTCCAAAGAGAAAATTAGGGTTAAGACCCAAGTTAGGGTTAGCAGTCAGGAGACATGGCTTTCCAGAATGGAAACAGGGTGTTGCTGAAGCCAAGCATGGTGAAACAGACTGAGAGGGCAAAAGGAATTGTGTGCCTACTGTCTTTTAGTAGAACATGAGGATGGGGGGGTTGTTACATTTGCACAAGAAAATCAGGTTAAGTCTCAAGTTAGGGTTAGGGTTGGGGAGATGTGGCTTCCCAGGTTGGAAACGGGTCCTTGGTGAAGCCTAGCTTGTTGAATCAGACTGAGTGGGGCATCAAGATGTCTTCCATACTTACATTTGGTACACTCTGTGGACGGCAGTATGTTTCAGTCCAAAAAGGAAATGAGGGTTGAGACTCAAATTAGGGTTACGCTGGGGAGATTTGGCTTCCCAGGATGTACCCAGGGTTTTGGCGAAGCCTAGATTGGTAAAACAGACTGAGTAGGCCATCCGGAGTATAACATACTGCCAGTTAGTTCACCATGTGGACAGGGAAATGTTTCAGTCCAAAGAGAAAATTAGGGTTCAGACCCAAGTTAGGGTTAGCTGTCAGGAGACATGGCTTCCCAGAATGGAAACAGGGTGTTGCTGAAGCCAAGCATGGTGAAACAGACTGAGAGGGCCAAAGGAATTGTGTGCCTACTGTCTTTTAGTAGAACATGAGGATGGGAGGTTGTTACATTTGCACAAGAATATCAGGTTAAGTCTCAAGTTAGGGTTAGGGTTGGGGAGATGTGGCTTCCCAGGTTGGAAACGGGTCCTTGGTGAAGCTTAACTTCCTGTATCAGACTGAGTGGGCCATCAAGATGTCTTCCATACTTACATTTGGCACACTCTGTGGACCGCAGTATGTTTCAGTCCAAAAAGGAAATAGGGTTGAGACTCAAATTAGGGTTAGGGTTGGGGAGACTTGGCTTCCCAGGATGTAACCAGGGTTTTGGTGAAGCCTAGATTGGTAAAACAGACTGAGTAGGCATTCAGGAGTATAACATACTGCCAGGTAGTACACCATGTGGACAGGGAAATGTTTCAGTCCAAAGACAAAATTAGGGTTAAGACCCAAGTTAGGGTTAGCTGTCAGGAGACATGGCTTCCCGGAATGGAAACAGGGTGTTGCTGAAGCCAAGCATGGTGAAACAGACTGAGAGGGCCAACGGAATTGTGTGCCTACTGTCTTTTAGTACAACATGAGGATGGGGGTTTGTTACATTTGCACAAGAAAATCAGGTTAAGTCTCAAGTTAGGGTTGGGTTGGGGAGATGTGGCTTCCCAGGTTGGAAACGGGTCCTTGGTGAAGCTTAACTTGCTGAATCAGACTGAGTGGGGTATCAAGGTGTCTTCCATACTTACATTTGGTACACTCTGTGGACCGCAGTATGTTTCAGTCAGAAAAGGAAATGAGGCCTGAGACTCAAAGTAGGGTTAGGGTTGGGGAGACTTGGCTTCCCAGGATGTAACCAGGGTTTTGGCGAAGCCTAGATTGGTAAAACAGACTGAGTAGGCCTTCCGGAGTATAACATACTGCCAGTTAGTACACCATGTGGACAGGGAAATGTTTCAGTCCAAAGAAAAAATTAGGGTTAAGAAAAATTTAGGGTTATCGGTCAGGAGACATGCCTTCCCAGAATGGAAACAGGGTGTTGCTGAAGCCAAGCATGGTGAAACAGACTGAGAGGGCCAACGGAATTGTGTGCCTACTGTCTTTTAGTACAACATGAGGATGGGGGGTTGTTACATTTGCACAAGAAAATCAGGTTAAGTCTCAAGTTAGGGTTAGGGTTGGGGAGATGTGGCTTCCCAGGTTGGAAATGGGTCCTTGGTGAAGCTCAACTTGCTGAATCAGACTGAGTGGGGCATCAAGATGGCTTCCATACTGACATTTGGTGCACTCTGTGGACGGCAGTATGTTTCAGTCCAAAAAGGAAATGAGGGTTGAGACTCAAATTAGGGTTAGGGTTGGGGAGACTTGGCTTCCCAGGATGTAACCAGGGTTTTGGCGAAGTCTAGATTGGTAAAACAGACGGAAGGCCAACCGGAGTATAACATACTGCCAGTTAGTACACAATGTGGACAGGGAAATGTTTCATTCCAAAGAGAAAATTAGGGTTAAGACCCAAGTTAGGGTTAGCAGTCAGGAGACATGGCTTTCCAGAATGGAAACAGCGTGTTGCTGAAGCCAAGCATGGTGAAACAGACTGAGAGGGCAAAAGGAATTGTGTGCCTACTGTCTTTTAGTAGAACATGAGGATGGGGGGTTGTTACATTTGCACAGGAAAATCAGGTTAAGTCTCAAGTTAGGGTTAGGGTTGGGGAGATGTTGCTTCCCAGGTTGGAAACGGGTCCTTGGTGAAGCTTAACTTGCTGAATCAGACTGAGTGGGCCATCAAGATGGCTTCCATACTGACATTTGGTACACTCTGTGGACGGCAGTAAGTTTCAGTCCAAAAACGAAAATTAGGGTTAAGACCCAAGTTAGGGTTATCGTTCAGGAGTCATGGCTTCCCAGAATGGAAACAGGGTGTTGCTGAAGCCAAGCATGGTGAAACAGACTGAGAGGGCCAACGGAATTGTGTGCCGACTGTCTCTTAGTACAACATGAGGATGGGGGTTTGTTACATTTCAACAAGAGAATCAGGTTAAGTCTCAAGGTTGGGTTGGGTTGGGGAGATGTGGCTTCCCTGGTTGGAATCGGGTCCTTGGTGAAGCCCAGCTTGCTGAATCAGACTGAGTGGGACATCAAGATGTCTTCCATACTGACATTTGGTACACTCTGTGGACGGAGGTCTGTTTCAGTCCCAAAAGGAAATGAGGCCTGAGACTCAAATTAGGTTTAGGGTTGGGGAGACTTGGCTTCCCAGGATATAACCAGGGTTTTGTCGAAGCCTAGATTGGTAAAACAGACTGAGTAGGCCATCCGGAGTATAACATACTGCCAGTTAGTACACCATGTGGACAGGGAAATGTTTCATTCCAAAGAGAAAATTAGGGTTAAGACCCAAGTTAGGGTTAGCTGTCAGGAGACATGGCTTCCCAGAATGGAAACAGGGTGTTGCTGAAGCCAAGCATGGTGAAACAGACTGAGAGGGCCAAAGGAATTGTGTGCCTACTGTCTTTTAGTACAACATGAGGATGGGGGGTTGTTACAGTTCAAAAAGAAAATCAGGTTAAGTCTCAAGTTAGGGTTAGGGTTGGGGAGATGTGGCTTCCCAGGTTGGAAACGGGTCCTTGGTGAAGCTTAACTTGCTGAATCAGACTGAGTGGGGCATCAAGATGGCTTCCATACTGACATTTGGTACACTCTGTGGACGGCAGTATGTTTCAGTCCAAAAACGAAAATTAGGGTTAAGACCCAAGTTAGGGTTATCGGTCAGGAGTCATGGCTTCCCAGAATGGAAACAGGGTGTTGCTGAAGCCAAGCATGGTGAAACAGACTGAGAGGGCCAACGGAATTGTGTGTCGACTGTCTTTTAGTACAACATGAGGATGGGGGTTTGTTACATTTCAACAAGAAAATCAGGTTAAGTCTCAAGGTTGGGTTGGATTGGGGAGATGTGGCGTCCCAGGTTGGAAATGGGTCCTTGGTGAAGCTCAACTTGCTGAATCAGACTGAGTGGGGCATCAAGATGGCTTCCATACTGACATTTGGTGCACTCTGTGGACGGCAGTATGTTTCAGTCCAAAAAGGAAATGAGGGTTGAGACTCAAATTAGGGTTAGGGTTGGGGAGACTTGGCTTCCCAGGATGTAACCAGGGTTTTGGCGAATTCTAGATTGGTAAAACAGACGGAGTAGGCCAACCGGAGTATAACATACTGCCAGTTAGTACACCATGTGGACAGGGAAATGTTTCAGTCCAAAGAGAAAATTAGGGTTAAGACCCAAGTTAGGGTTAGCTGTCAGGAGACATGGCTTTCCAGAATGGAAACAGGGTGTTGCTGAAGCCAAGCATGGTGAAACAGACTGAGAGGGCAAAAGGAATTGTGTGCCTACTGTCTTTTAGTAGAACATGAGGATGGAGGGTTGTTACATTTGCACAAGAAAATCAGGTTAAGTCTCAAGCTTGGTTTGGGTTGGGGAGATGTGGCTTCCCTGGTTGGAATCGGGTCCTTGGTGAAGCCCAGCTTGCTGAATCAGACTGAGTGGGACGTCAAGATGTCTTCCATACTGACATTTGGTACACTTTGTGGACGGAGGTATGTTTCAGTCCCAAAAGGAAATGAGGCCTGAGACTCAAATTAGGGTTAGGGCTGGGGAGACTTGGCTTCCCAGGATGTAACCAGGGTTTTGGCGAAGCCTAGATTGGTAAAACAGACTGAGTAGGCCATCCGGAGTATAACATACTGCCAGTTAGTACACCATGTGGACAGGGAAATGTTTCAGTCGAAAGAAAAAAATAGGGTGAAGACCCAAGTTAGGGTTAGCGGTCAGGAGACATGGCTTCCCAGAATGGAAACAGGGTGTTGTTGAAGCCAAACATGGTGAAACAGACTGAGAGGGCCAAAGGAATTGTGTGCCTACTGTCTTTTAGTAGAACATGAGGATGGGGGGTTGTTACATTTGCACAAGAAAATCAGGTTAGGTCTCAAGTTAGGGTTAGAGTTGGGGAGATGTGGCTTCCCAGGTTGGAAACGGGTCCTTGGTGAAGCCTAACTTGCTGAATCAGACTGAGTGGGGCATCAAGATGTCTTCCATACTTACATTTGTTCCCCTATGTGGACGGCAGTATGTTTCAGTCCAAAAACGAAAATTATGGTTGATACTCAAATTAGGGTTAGGGTTGGGGAGACTTGGCTTCCCAGGATGTAACCAGGGTTTTGGTGAAGCCTAGATTGGTAAAACAGACTGAGTAGGCCAACCGGAGTATAACATACTGCCAGTTAGTACACCATGTGGACAGGGAAATGTTTCAGTCCAAAGAGAAAATTAGGGTTAAGACCCAAGTTAGGGTTAGCTGTCAGGAGACATGGCTTCCCAGAATGGAAACAGGGTGTTGCTGAAGCCAAGCATGGTGAAACAGACTGAGAGGGCCAAAGGTATTGTGTGCCTACTGTCTTTTAGTAGAACATGAGGATGGGAAGTTGTTACATTTGCACAAGAATATCAGGTTAAGTCTCAAGTTAGGGTTAGGGTTGGGGAGATGTGGCTTCCCAGGTTGGAAACGGGTCCTTGTTGAAGCCTAGCTTGCTGAATCAGACTGAGTGGGGCATCAAGATGTCTTCCATACTTACAATTAGGTACACTCTGTGGACGGCAGTATGTTTTAGTCCAAAAAGGAAATGAGGGTTGAGACTCAAATTAGGGTTAGGGTTGGGGAGACTTGGCTTCCCAGGATGTAACCAGGGTGTTGGCGAAGCCTAGATTGGTAAAACAGACTGAATAGGCCTTCCGGAGTATAACATACTGCCAGTTAGTACACCATGTGGACAGGGAAATATTTCAGTCCAAAGAAAAAACTAGGGTTAAGACCCAAGTTAGGGTTAGCTGTCAGGAGACATGGCTTCACGGAATGGAAACAGGGTGTTGCTGAAGCCAAGCATGGTGAAACAGACTGAGAGGGCCAACGGAATTGTGTGCCTACTGTCTTTTAGTACAACATGAGGATGGGGGTTTGTTACATTTGCACAAGAAAATCAGGTGAAGTCTCAAGGTAGGGTTGGGTTGGGGAGATGTGGCTTCCCAGGTTGGAAACGGGTCCTTGGTGAAGCCTAACTTGCTGAATCAGACTGAGTGGGGTATCAAGGTGTCTTCCATACTTACATTTGGTACACTCTGTGGACCGCAGTATGTTTCAGTCCCAAAAGGAAATGAGGGTTGAGACTCAAAGTAGGGTTAGGGTTGGGGAGACTTGGCTTCCCAGGATGTAACCAGGGTTTTGGCGAAGCCTAGATTGGTAAAACAGACTGAGTAGGCCTTCCGGAGTATAACATACTGCCAGTTAGTACACCATGTGGACAGGGAAATGTTTCAGTCCAAAGAAAAAATTAGAGTTAAGACCCAAGTTAGGGTTAGCTGTCAGGAGACATGGCTTCCCGGAATGGAAACAGGGTGTTGCTGAAGCCAAGCATGGTGAAACAGACTGAGAGGGCCAACGGAATTGTGTGCCTACTGTCTTTTAGTACAACATGAGGATGGGGGTTTGTTACATTTGCACAAGAAAATCAGGTTAAGTCTCAAGTTAGGGTTGGGTTGGGGAGATGTGGCTTCCCAGGTTGGAAACGGGTCCTTGGTGAAGCTTAACTTGCTGAATCAGACTGAGTGGGGTATCAAGGTGTCTTCCATACTTACATTTGGTACACTCTGTGGACCGCAGTATGTTTCAGTCGCAAAAGGAAATGAGGCCTGAGACTCAAAGTAGGGTTAGGGTTGGGGAGACTTGGCTTCCCAGGATGTAACCAGGGTTTTGGCGAAGCCTAGATTGGTAAAACAGACTGAGTAGGCCTTCCGGAGTATAACATACTGCCAGTTAGTACACCATGTGGACAGGGAAATGTTTCAGTCCGAAGAAAAAATTAGGGTTAAGAAAAATTTAGGGTTATCGGTCAGGAGACATGCCTTCCCAGAATGGAAACAGGGTGTTGCTGAAGCCAAGCATGGTGAAACAGACTGAGAAAGCAAACGGAATTGTGTGCCTACTGTCTTTTAGTACAACATGAGGATGGGGGGTTGTTACATTTGCACAAGAAAATCAGGTTAAGTCTCAAGTTAGGGTTAGAGTTGGGGAGATGTGGCTTCCCAGGTTGGAAACGGGTCCTTGGTGAAGCTCAACTTGCTGAATCAGACTGAGTGGGGCATCAAGATGGCTTCCATACTGACATTTGGTGCACTCTGTGGACGGCAGTATGTTTCAGTCCAAAAAGGAAATGAGGGTTGAGACTCAAATTAGGGTTAGGGTTGGGGAGACTTGGCTTCCCAGGATGTAACCAGGGTTTTGGCGAAGTCTAGATTGGTAAAACAGACGGAAGGCCAACCGGAGTATAACATACTGCCAGTTAGTACACAATGTGGACAGGGAAATGTTTCATTCCAAAGAGAAAATTAGGGTTAAGACCCAAGTTAGGGTTAGCAGTCAGGAGACATGGCTTTCCAGAATGGAAACAGGGTGTTGCTGAAGCCAAACATGGTGAAACAGACTGAGAGGGCCAAAGGAATTGTGTGCCTACTGTCTTTTAGTAGAACATGAGGATGGGGGGTTGTTACAGTTCAACAAGAAAATCAGGTTAAGTCTCAAGTTAGGGTTAGGGTTGGGGAGATGTGGCTTCCCAGGTTGGAAACGGGTCCTTGGTGAAGCTTAACTTGCTGAATCAGACTGAGTGGGGCATCAAGATGGCTTCCATACTGACATTTGGTACACTCTGTGGACGGCAGTAAGTTTCAGTCCAAAAACGAAAATTAGGGTTAAGACCCAAGTTAGGGTTATCGGTCAGGAGTCATGGCTTCCCAGAATGGAAACAGGGTGTTGCTGAAGCCAAGCATGGTGAAACAGACTGAGAGGGCCAACGGAATTGTGTGCCGACTGTCTCTTAGTACAACATGAGGATGGGGGTTTGTTACATTTCAACAAGAGAATCAGGTTAAGTCTCAAGGTTGGGTTGGGTTGGGGAGATGTGGCTTCCCTGGTTGGAATCGGGTCCTTGGTGAAGCCCAGCTTGCTGAATCAGACTGAGTGGGACATCAAGATGTCTTCCATACTGACATTTGGTACACTCTGTGGACGGAGGTCTGTTTCAGTCCCAAAAGGAAATGAGGCCTGAGACTCAAATTAGGGTTAGGGTTGGGGAGACTTGGCTTCCCAGGATATAACCAGGGTTTTGTCGAAGCCTAGATTGGTAAAACAGACTGAGTAGGCCATCCGGAGTATAACATACTGCCAGTTAGTACACCATGTGGACAGGGAAATGTTTCATTCCAAAGAGAAAATTAGGGTTAAGACCCAAGTTAGGGTTAGCTGTCAGGAGACATGGCTTCCCAGAATGGAAACAGGGTGTTGCTGAAGCCAAGCATGGTGAAACAGACTGAGAGGGCCAAAGGAATTGTGTGCCTACTGTCTTTTAGTACAACATGAGGATGGGGGGTTGTTACAGTTCAACAAGAAAATCAGGTTAAGTCTCAAGTTAGGGTTAGGGTTGGGGAGATGTGGCTTCCCAGGTTGGAAACGGGTCCTTGGTGAAGCTTAACTTGCTGAATCAGACTGAGTGGGGCATCAAGATGGCTTCCATACTGACATTTGGTACACTCTGTGGACGGCAGTATGTTTCAGTCCAAAAACGAAAATTAGGGTTAAGACCCAAGTTAGGGTTATCGGTCAGGAGTCATGGCTTCCCAGAATGGAAACAGGGTGTTGCTGAAGCCAAGCATGGTGAAACAGACTGAGAGGGCCAACGGAATTGTGTGTCGACTGTCTTTTAGTACAACATGAGGATGGGGGTTTGTTACATTTCAACAAGAAAATCAGGTTAAGTCTCAAGGTTGGGTTGGATTGGGGAGATGTGGCTTCCCAGGTTGGAAATGGGTCCTTGGTGAAGCTCAACTTGCTGAATCAGACTGAGTGGGGCATCAAGATGGCTTCCATACTGACATTTGGTGCACTCTGTGGACGGCAGTATGTTTCAGTCCAAAAAGGAAATGAGGGTTGAGACTCAAATTAGGGTTAGGGTTGGGGAGACTTGGCTTCCCAGGATGTAACCAGGGTTTTGGCGAAGTCTAGATTGGTAAAACAGACGGAGTAGGCCAACCGGAGTATAACATACTGCCAGTTAGTACACCATGTGGACAGGGAAATGTTTCAGTCCAAAGAGAAAATTAGGGTTAAGACCCAAGTTAGGGTTAGCTGTCAGGAGACATGGCTTTCCAGAATGGAAACAGGGTGTTGCTGAAGCCAAGCATGGTGAAACAGACTGAGAGGGCAAAAGGAATTGTGTGCCTACTGTCTTTTAGTAGAACATGAGGATGGGGGGTTGTTACATTTGCACAAGAAAATCAGGTTAAGTCTCAAGCTTGGTTTGGGTTGGGGAGATGTGGCTTCCCTGGTTGGAATCGGGTCCTTGGTGAAGCCTAACTTGCTGAATCAGACTGAGTGGGGCATCAAGATGGCTTCCATACTGACATTTGGTGCACTCTGTGGACGGCAGTATGTTTCAGTCCAAAAAGGAAATGAGGGTTGAGACTCAAATTAGGGTTAGGGTTGGGGAGACTTGGCTTCCCAGGATGTAACCAGGGTTTTGGCGAAGTCTAGATTGGTAAAACAGACGGAGTAGGCCAACCGGAGTATAACATACTGCCAGTTAGTACACCATGTGGACAGGGAAATGTTTCAGTCCAAAGAGAAAATTAGGGTTAAGACCCAAGTTAGGGTTAGCTGTCAGGAGACATGGCTTCCCAGAATGGAAACAGGGTGTTGCTGAAGCCAAGCATGGTGAAACAGACTGAGAGGGCCAAAGGAATTGTGTGCCTACTGTCTTTTAGTACAACAAGAGGATGTGGGTTGTTACATTTCAACAAGAAAATCAGGTTAAGTCTCAAGTTTGGGTTGGGTTGGGGAGATGTGGCTTCCCTGGTTGGAATCGGGTCCTTGGTGAAGCCCAGCTTGCTGAATCAGACTGAGTGGGACATCAAGATGTCTTCCATACTGACATTTGGTACACTCTGTGGACGGAGGTATGTTTCAGTCGCAAAAGGAAATGAGGCCTGAGACTCAAAGTAGGGTTAGGGTTGGTGAGACTTGGCTTCCCAGGATGTAACCAGGGTTTTGGTGAAGCCTAGATTGGTAAAACAGACTGAGTAGGCATTCAGGAGTATAACATGCTGCCAGTTAGTACACCATGTGGACAGGGAAATGTTTCATTCCAAAGAGAAAATTAGGGTTAAGACCCAAGTGAGGGTTATCGGTCAGGAGACATGGCTTCCCAGAATGGAAACAGGGTGTTGCTGAAGCCAAACATGGTGAAACAGACTGAGAGGGCCAAAGGAATTGTGTGCCTACTGTCTTTTAGTAGAACATGAGGATGGGGGGTTGTTACAGTTCAACAAGAAAATCAGGTTAAGTCTCAAGTTAGGGTTAGGGTTGGGGAGATGTGGCTTCCCAGGTTGGAAACGGGTCCTTGGTGAAGCTTAACTTGCTGAATCAGACTGAGTGGGGCATCAAGATGGCTTCCATACTGACATTTGGTCCCCTATGTGGACGGCAGTATGTTTCAGTCCAAAAACGAAAATTAGGGTTAAGACCCAAGTTAGGGTTATCGGTCAGGAGTCATGGCTTCCCAGAATGGAAACAGGGTGTTGCTGAAGCCAAGCATGGTGAAACAGACTGAGAGGGCCAACGGAATTGTGTGTCGACTGTCTTTTAGTACAACATGAGGATGGGGGTTTGTTACATTTCAACAAGAAAATCAGGTTAAGTCTCAAGGTTGGGTTGGATTGGGGAGATGTGGCTTCCCAGGTTGGAAACGGGTCCTTGGTGAAGCCTAGCTTGCTGAATCAGACTGAGTGGGGCATCAAGATGGCTTCCATACTGACATTTGGTGCACTCTGTGGACGGCAGTATGTTTCAGTCCAAAAAGGAAATGAGGGTTGAGACTCAAATTAGGGTTAGGGTTGGGGAGACTTGTCTTCCCAGGATGTAACCAGGGTTTTGGCGAAGTCTAGATTGGTAAAACAGACGGAGTAGGCCAACCGGAGTATAACATACTGCCAGTTAGTACACAATGTGGAGAGGGAAATGTTTCATTCCAAAGAGAAAATTAGGGTTAAGACCCAAGTTAGGGTTAGCAGTCAGGAGACATGGCTTTCCAGAATGGAAACAGGGTGTTGCTGAAGCCAAGCATGGTGAAACAGACTGAGAGGGCAAAAGGAATTGTGTGCCTACTGTCTTTTAGTAGAACATGAGGATGGGGGGGTTGTTACATTTGCACAAGAAAATCAGGTTAAGTCTCAAGTTAGGGTTAGGGTTGGGGAGATGTGGCTTCCCAGGTTGGAAACGGGTCCTTGGTGAAGCCTAGCTTGTTGAATCAGACTGAGTGGGGCATCAAGATGTCTTCCATACTTACATTTGGTACACTCTGTGGACGGCAGTATGTTTCAGTCCAAAAAGGAAATGAGGGTTGAGACTCAAATTAGGGTTACGCTGGGGAGATTTGGCTTCCCAGGATGTACCCAGGGTTTTGGCGAAGCCTAGATTGGTAAAACAGACTGAGTAGGCCATCCGGAGTATAACATACTGCCAGTTAGTACACCATGTGGACAGGGAAATGTTTCAGTCCAAAGAGAAAATTAGGGTTCAGACCCAAGTTAGGGTTAGCTGTCAGGAGACATGGCTTCCCAGAATGGAAACAGGGTGTTGCTGAAGCCAAGCATGGTGAAACAGACTGAGAGGGCCAAAGGAATTGTGTGCCTACTGTCTTTTAGTAGAACATGAGGATGGGAGGTTGTTACATTTGCACAAGAATATCAGGTTAAGTCTCAAGTTAGGGTTAGGGTTGGGGAGATGTGGCTTCCCAGGTTGGAAACGGGTCCTTGGTGAAGCTTAACTTCCTGTATCAGACTGAGTGGGCCATCAAGATGTCTTCCATACTTACATTTGGCACACTCTGTGGACCGCAGTATGTTTCAGTCCAAAAAGGAAATAGGGTTGAGACTCAAATTAGGGTTAGGGTTGGGGAGACTTGGCTTCCCAGGATGTAACCAGGGTTTTGGTGAAGCCTAGATTGGTAAAACAGACTGAGTAGGCATTCAGGAGTATAACATACTGCCAGGTAGTACACCATGTGGACAGGGAAATGTTTCAGTCCAAAGACAAAATTAGGGTTAAGACCCAAGTTAGGGTTAGCTGTCAGGAGACATGGCTTCCCGGAATGGAAACAGGGTGTTGCTGAAGCCAAGCATGGTGAAACAGACTGAGAGGGCCAACGGAATTGTGTGCCTACTGTCTTTTAGTACAACATGAGGATGGGGGTTTGTTACATTTGCACAAGAAAATCAGGTTAAGTCTCAAGTTAGGGTTGGGTTGGGGAGATGTGGCTTCCCAGGTTGGAAACGGGTCCTTGGTGAAGCTTAACTTGCTGAATCAGACTGAGTGGGGTATCAAGGTGTCTTCCATACTTACATTTGGTACACTCTGTGGACCGCAGTATGTTTCAGTCAGAAAAGGAAATGAGGCCTGAGACTCAAAGTAGGGTTAGGGTTGGGGAGACTTGGCTTCCCAGGATGTAACCAGGGTTTTGGCGAAGCCTAGATTGGTAAAACAGACTGAGTAGGCCTTCCGGAGTATAACATACTGCCAGTTAGTACACCATGTGGACAGGGAAATGTTTCAGTCCAAAGAAAAAATTAGGGTTAAGAAAAATTTAGGGTTATCGGTCAGGAGACATGCCTTCCCAGAATGGAAACAGGGTGTTGCTGAAGCCAAGCATGGTGAAACAGACTGAGAGGGCCAACGGAATTGTGTGCCTACTGTCTTTTAGTACAACATGAGGATGGGGGGTTGTTACATTTGCACAAGAAAATCAGGTTAAGTCTCAAGTTAGGGTTAGGGTTGGGGAGATGTGGCTTCCCAGGTTGGAAATGGGTCCTTGGTGAAGCTCAACTTGCTGAATCAGACTGAGTGGGGCATCAAGATGGCTTCCATACTGACATTTGGTGCACTCTGTGGACGGCAGTATGTTTCAGTCCAAAAAGGAAATGAGGGTTGAGACTCAAATTAGGGTTAGGGTTGGGGAGACTTGGCTTCCCAGGATGTAACCAGGGTTTTGGCGAAGTCTAGATTGGTAAAACAGACGGAAGGCCAACCGGAGTATAACATACTGCCAGTTAGTACACAATGTGGACAGGGAAATGTTTCATTCCAAAGAGAAAATTAGGGTTAAGACCCAAGTTAGGGTTAGCAGTCAGGAGACATGGCTTTCCAGAATGGAAACAGCGTGTTGCTGAAGCCAAGCATGGTGAAACAGACTGAGAGGGCAAAAGGAATTGTGTGCCTACTGTCTTTTAGTAGAACATGAGGATGGGGGGTTGTTACATTTGCACAGGAAAATCAGGTTAAGTCTCAAGTTAGGGTTAGGGTTGGGGAGATGTTGCTTCCCAGGTTGGAAACGGGTCCTTGGTGAAGCTTAACTTGCTGAATCAGACTGAGTGGGCCATCAAGATGGCTTCCATACTGACATTTGGTACACTCTGTGGACGGCAGTAAGTTTCAGTCCAAAAACGAAAATTAGGGTTAAGACCCAA
Organism: Heloderma suspectum; assembly: GCF_057233095.1. Taxonomy (NCBI): domain Eukaryota; kingdom Metazoa; phylum Chordata; class Lepidosauria; order Squamata; family Helodermatidae; genus Heloderma; species Heloderma suspectum. Next base: position 152,065,538 of record NC_139461.1, read on the forward strand.
GTTAGGGTTATCGTTCAGGAGTCATGGCTTCCCAGAATGGAAACAGGGTGTTGCTGAAGCCAAGCATGGTGAAACAGACTGAGAGGGCCAACGGAATTGTGTGCCGACTGTCTCTTAGTACAACATGAGGATGGGGGTTTGTTACATTTCAACAAGAGAATCAGGTTAAGTCTCAAGGTTGGGTTGGGTTGGGGAGATGTGGCTTCCCTGGTTGGAATCGGGTCCTTGGTGAAGCCCAGCTTGCTGAATCAGACTGAGTGGGACATCAAGATGTCTTCCATACTGACATTTGGTACACTCTGTGGACGGAGGTCTGTTTCAGTCCCAAAAGGAAATGAGGCCTGAGACTCAAATTAGGTTTAGGGTTGGGGAGACTTGGCTTCCCAGGATATAACCAGGGTTTTGTCGAAGCCTAGATTGGTAAAACAGACTGAGTAGGCCATCCGGAGTATAACATACTGCCAGTTAGTACACCATGTGGACAGGGAAATGTTTCATTCCAAAGAGAAAATTAGGGTTAAGACCCAAGTTAGGGTTAGCTGTCAGGAGACATGGCTTCCCAGAATGGAAACAGGGTGTTGCTGAAGCCAAGCATGGTGAAACAGACTGAGAGGGCCAAAGGAATTGTGTGCCTACTGTCTTTTAGTACAACATGAGGATGGGGGGTTGTTACAGTTCAAAAAGAAAATCAGGTTAAGTCTCAAGTTAGGGTTAGGGTTGGGGAGATGTGGCTTCCCAGGTTGGAAACGGGTCCTTGGTGAAGCTTAACTTGCTGAATCAGACTGAGTGGGGCATCAAGATGGCTTCCATACTGACATTTGGTACACTCTGTGGACGGCAGTATGTTTCAGTCCAAAAACGAAAATTAGGGTTAAGACCCAAGTTAGGGTTATCGGTCAGGAGTCATGGCTTCCCAGAATGGAAACAGGGTGTTGCTGAAGCCAAGCATGGTGAAACAGACTGAGAGGGCCAACGGAATTGTGTGTCGACTGTCTTTTAGTACAACATGAGGATGGGGGTTTGTTACATTTCAACAAGAAAATCAGGTTAAGTCTCAAGGTTGGGTTGGATTGGGGAGATGTGGCGTCCCAGGTTGGAAATGGGTCCTTGGTGAAGCTCAACTTGCTGAATCAGACTGAGTGGGGCATCAAGATGGCTTCCATACTGACATTTGGTGCACTCTGTGGACGGCAGTATGTTTCAGTCCAAAAAGGAAATGAGGGTTGAGACTCAAATTAGGGTTAGGGTTGGGGAGACTTGGCTTCCCAGGATGTAACCAGGGTTTTGGCGAATTCTAGATTGGTAAAACAGACGGAGTAGGCCAACCGGAGTATAACATACTGCCAGTTAGTACACCATGTGGACAGGGAAATGTTTCAGTCCAAAGAGAAAATTAGGGTTAAGACCCAAGTTAGGGTTAGCTGTCAGGAGACATGGCTTTCCAGAATGGAAACAGGGTGTTGCTGAAGCCAAGCATGGTGAAACAGACTGAGAGGGCAAAAGGAATTGTGTGCCTACTGTCTTTTAGTAGAACATGAGGATGGAGGGTTGTTGCATTTGCACAAGAAAATCAGGTTAAGTCTCAAGCTTGGTTTGGGTTGGGGAGATGTGGCTTCCCTGGTTGGAATCGGGTCCTTGGTGAAGCCCAGCTTGCTGAATCAGACTGAGTGGGACGTCAAGATGTCTTCCATACTGACATTTGGTACACTTTGTGGACGGAGGTATGTTTCAGTCCCAAAAGGAAATGAGGCCTGAGACTCAAATTAGGGTTAGGGCTGGGGAGACTTGGCTTCCCAGGATGTAACCAGGGTTTTGGCGAAGCCTAGATTGGTAAAACAGACTGAGTAGGCCATCCGGAGTATAACATACTGCCAGTTAGTACACCATGTGGACAGGGAAATGTTTCAGTCGAAAGAAAAAAATAGGGTGAAGACCCAAGTTAGGGTTAGCGGTCAGGAGACATGGCTTCCCAGAATGGAAACAGGGTGTTGTTGAAGCCAAACATGGTGAAACAGACTGAGAGGGCCAAAGGAATTGTGTGCCTACTGTCTTTTAGTAGAACATGAGGATGGGGGGTTGTTACATTTGCACAAGAAAATCAGGTTAGGTCTCAAGTTAGGGTTAGAGTTGGGGAGATGTGGCTTCCCAGGTTGGAAACGGGTCCTTGGTGAAGCCTAACTTGCTGAATCAGACTGAGTGGGGCATCAAGATGTCTTCCATACTTACATTTGTTCCCCTATGTGGACGGCAGTATGTTTCAGTCCAAAAACGAAAATTATGGTTGATACTCAAATTAGGGTTAGGGTTGGGGAGACTTGGCTTCTCAGGATGTAACCAGGGTTTTGGTGAAGCCTAGATTGGTAAAACAGACTGAGTAGGCCAACCGGAGTATAACATACTGCCAGTTAGTACACCATGTGGACAGGGAAATGTTTCAGTCCAAAGAGAAAATTAGGGTTAAGACCCAAGTTAGGGTTAGCTGTCAGGAGACATGGCTTCCCAGAATGGAAACAGGGTGTTGCTGAAGCCAAGCATGGTGAAACAGACTGAGAGGGCCAAAGGTATTGTGTGCCTACTGTCTTTTAGTAGAACATGAGGATGGGAAGTTGTTACATTTGCACAAGAATATCAGGTTAAGTCTCAAGTTAGGGTTAGGGTTGGGGAGATGTGGCTTCCCAGGTTGGAAACGGGTCCTTGTTGAAGCCTAGCTTGCTGAATCAGACTGAGTGGGGCATCAAGATGTCTTCCATACTTACAATTAGGTACACTCTGTGGACGGCAGTATGTTTTAGTCCAAAAAGGAAATGAGGGTTGAGACTCAAATTAGGGTTAGGGTTGGGGAGACTTGGCTTCCCAGGATGTAACCAGGGTGTTGGCGAAGCCTAGATTGGTAAAACAGACTGAATAGGCCTTCCGGAGTATAACATACTGCCAGTTAGTACACCATGTGGACAGGGAAATATTTCAGTCCAAAGAAAAAACTAGGGTTAAGACCCAAGTTAGGGTTAGCTGTCAGGAGACATGGCTTCACGGAATGGAAACAGGGTGTTGCTGAAGCCAAGCATGGTGAAACAGACTGAGAGGGCCAACGGAATTGTGTGCCTACTGTCTTTTAGTACAACATGAGGATGGGGGTTTGTTACATTTGCACAAGAAAATCAGGTGAAGTCTCAAGGTAGGGTTGGGTTGGGGAGATGTGGCTTCCCAGGTTGGAAACGGGTCCTTGGTGAAGCCTAACTTGCTGAATCAGACTGAGTGGGGTATCAAGGTGTCTTCCATACTTACATTTGGTACACTCTGTGGACCGCAGTATGTTTCAGTCCCAAAAGGAAATGAGGGTTGAGACTCAAAGTAGGGTTAGGGTTGGGGAGACTTGGCTTCCCAGGATGTAACCAGGGTTTTGGCGAAGCCTAGATTGGTAAAACAGACTGAGTAGGCCTTCCGGAGTATAACATACTGCCAGTTAGTACACCATGTGGACAGGGAAATGTTTCAGTCCAAAGAAAAAATTAGGGTTAAGAAAATGTTAGGGTTATCGGTCAGGAGACATGCCTTCCTAGAATGGAAACAGGGTGTTGCTGAAGCCAAGCATGGTGAAACAGACTGAGAGGGCCAACGGAATTGTGTGCCTACTGTCTTTTAGTAGAACATGAGGATGGGGGTTTGTTACATTTGCACAAGAAAATCAGGTTAAGTCTCAAGTTTGGTTTGGGTTGGGGAGATGTGGCTTCCCAGGTTGGAATCGGGTCCTTGGTGAAGCCCAGCTTGCTGAATCAGACTGAGTGGGGCATCAAGATGGCTTCCATACTGACATTTGGTGCACTCTGTGGACGGCAGTATGTTTCAGTCCAAAAAGGAAATGAGGGTTGAGACTCAAATTAGGGTTAGGGTTGGGGAGACTTGGCTTCCCAGGATGTAACCAGGGTTTTGGCGAAGTCTAGATTGGTAAAACAGACGGAAGGCCAACCGGAGTATAACATACTGCCAGTTAGTACACAATGTGGACAGGGAAATGTTTCATTCCAAAGAGAAAATTAGGGTTAAGACCCAAGTTAGGGTTAGCAGTCAGGAGACATGGCTTTCCAGAATGGAAACAGCGTGTTGCTGAAGCCAAGCATGGTGAAACAGACTGAGAGGGCAAAAGGAATTGTGTGCCTACTGTCTTTTAGTAGAACATGAGGATGGGGGGTTGTTACATTTGCACAGGAAAATCAGGTTAAGTCTCAAGTTAGGGTTAGGGTTGGGGAGATGTTGCTTCCCAGGTTGGAAACGGGTCCTTGGTGAAGCTTAACTTGCTGAATCAGACTGAGTGGGCCATCAAGATGGCTTCCATACTGACATTTGGTACACTCTGTGGACGGCAGTAAGTTTCAGTCCAAAAACGAAAATTAGGGTTAAGACCCAAGTTAGGGTTATCGTTCAGGAGTCATGGCTTCCCAGAATGGAAACAGGGTGTTGCTGAAGCCAAGCATGGTGAAACAGACTGAGAGGGCCAACGGAATTGTGTGCCGACTGTCTCTTAGTACAACATGAGGATGGGGGTTTGTTACATTTCAACAAGAGAATCAGGTTAAGTCTCAAGGTTGGGTTGGGTTGGGGAGATGTGGCTTCCCTGGTTGGAATCGGGTCCTTGGTGAAGCCCAGCTTGCTGAATCAGACTGAGTGGGACATCAAGATGTCTTCCATACTGACATTTGGTACACTCTGTGGACGGAGGTCTGTTTCAGTCCCAAAAGGAAATGAGGCCTGAGACTCAAATTAGGTTTAGGGTTGGGGAGACTTGGCTTCCCAGGATATAACCAGGGTTTTGTCGAAGCCTAGATTGGTAAAACAGACTGAGTAGGCCATCCGGAGTATAACATACTGCCAGTTAGTACACCATGTGGACAGGGAAATGTTTCATTCCAAAGAGAAAATTAGGGTTAAGACCCAAGTTAGGGTTAGCTGTCAGGAGACATGGCTTCCCAGAATGGAAACAGGGTGTTGCTGAAGCCAAGCATGGTGAAACAGACTGAGAGGGCCAAAGGAATTGTGTGCCTACTGTCTTTTAGTACAACATGAGGATGGGGGGTTGTTACAGTTCAAAAAGAAAATCAGGTTAAGTCTCAAGTTAGGGTTAGGGTTGGGGAGATGTGGCTTCCCAGGTTGGAAACGGGTCCTTGGTGAAGCTTAACTTGCTGAATCAGACTGAGTGGGGCATCAAGATGGCTTCCATACTGACATTTGGTACACTCTGTGGACGGCAGTATGTTTCAGTCCAAAAACGAAAATTAGGGTTAAGACCCAAGTTAGGGTTATCGGTCAGGAGTCATGGCTTCCCAGAATGGAAACAGGGTGTTGCTGAAGCCAAGCATGGTGAAACAGACTGAGAGGGCCAACGGAATTGTGTGTCGACTGTCTTTTAGTACAACATGAGGATGGGGGTTTGTTACATTTCAACAAGAAAATCAGGTTAAGTCTCAAGGTTGGGTTGGATTGGGGAGATGTGGCGTCCCAGGTTGGAAATGGGTCCTTGGTGAAGCTCAACTTGCTGAATCAGACTGAGTGGGGCATCAAGATGGCTTCCATACTGACATTTGGTGCACTCTGTGGACGGCAGTATGTTTCAGTCCAAAAAGGAAATGAGGGTTGAGACTCAAATTAGGGTTAGGGTTGGGGAGACTTGGCTTCCCAGGATGTAACCAGGGTTTTGGCGAAGTCTAGATTGGTAAAACAGACGGAGTAGGCCAACCGGAGTATAACATACTGCCAGTTAGTACACCATGTGGACAGGGAAATGTTTCAGTCCAAAGAGAAAATTAGGGTTAAGACCCAAGTTAGGGTTAGCTGTCAGGAGACATGGCTTTCCAGAATGGAAACAGGGTGTTGCTGAAGCCAAGCATGGTGAAACAGACTGAGAGGGCAAAAGGAATTGTGTGCCTACTGTCTTTTAGTAGAACATGAGGATGGAGGGTTGTTACATTTGCACAAGAAAATCAGGTTAAGTCTCAAGCTTGGTTTGGGTTGGGGAGATGTGGCTTCCCTGGTTGGAATCGGGTCCTTGGTGAAGCCCAGCTTGCTGAATCAGACTGAGTGGGACGTCAAGATGTCTTCCATACTGACATTTGGTACACTTTGTGGACGGAGGTATGTTTCAGTCCCAAAAGGAAATGAGGCCTGAGACTCAAATTAGGGTTAGGGCTGGGGAGACTTGGCTTCCCAGGATGTAACCAGGGTTTTGGCGAAGCCTAGATTGGTAAAACAGACTGAGTAGGCCATCCGGAGTATAACATACTGCCAGTTAGTACACCATGTGGACAGGGAAATGTTTCAGTCGAAAGAAAAAAATAGGGTGAAGACCCAAGTTAGGGTTAGCGGTCAGGAGACATGGCTTCCCAGAATGGAAACAGGGTGTTGTTGAAGCCAAACATGGTGAAACAGACTGAGAGGGCCAAAGGAATTGTGTGCCTACTGTCTTTTAGTAGAACATGAGGATGGGGGGTTGTTACATTTGCACAAGAAAATCAGGTTAGGTCTCAAGTTAGGGTTAGAGTTGGGGAGATGTGGCTTCCCAGGTTGGAAACGGGTCCTTGGTGAAGCCTAACTTGCTGAATCAGACTGAGTGGGGCATCAAGATGTCTTCCATACTTACATTTGTTCCCCTATTTGGACGGCAGTATGTTTCAGTCCAAAAACGAAAATTATGGTTGATACTCAAATTAGGGTTAGGGTTGGGGAGACTTGGCTTCCCAGGATGTAACCAGGGTTTTGGTGAAGCCTAGATTGGTAAAACAGACTGAGTAGGCCAACCGGAGTATAACATACTGCCAGTTAGTACACCATGTGGACAGGGAAATGTTTCAGTCCAAAGAGAAAATTAGGGTTAAGACCCAAGTTAGGGTTAGCTGTCAGGAGACATGGCTTCCCAGAATGGAAACAGGGTGTTGCTGAAGCCAAGCATGGTGAAACAGACTGAGAGGGCCAAAGGTATTGTGTGCCTACTGTCTTTTAGTAGAACATGAGGATGGGAAGTTGTTACATTTGCACAAGAATATCAGGTTAAGTCTCAAGTTAGGGTTAGGGTTGGGGAGATGTGGCTTCCCAGGTTGGAAACGGGTCCTTGTTGAAGCCTAGCTTGCTGAATCAGACTGAGTGGGGCATCAAGATGTCTTCCATACTTACAATTAGGTACACTCTGTGGACGGCAGTATGTTTTAGTCCAAAAAGGAAATGAGGGTTGAGACTCAAATTAGGGTTAGGGTTGGGGAGACTTGGCTTCCCAGGATGTAACCAGGGTGTTGGCGAAGCCTAGATTGGTAAAACAGACTGAATAGGCCTTCCGGAGTATAACATACTGCCAGTTAGTACACCATGTGGACAGGGAAATATTTCAGTCCAAAGAAAAAACTAGGGTTAAGACCCAAGTTAGGGTTAGCTGTCAGGAGACATGGCTTCACGGAATGGAAACAGGGTGTTGCTGAAGCCAAGCATGGTGAAACAGACTGAGAGGGCCAACGGAATTGTGTGCCTACTGTCTTTTAGTACAACATGAGGATGGGGGTTTGTTACATTTGCACAAGAAAATCAGGTGAAGTCTCAAGGTAGGGTTGGGTTGGGGAGATGTGGCTTCCCAGGTTGGAAACGGGTCCTTGGTGAAGCCTAACTTGCTGAATCAGACTGAGTGGGGTATCAAGGTGTCTTCCATACTTACATTTGGTACACTCTGTGGACCGCAGTATGTTTCAGTCCCAAAAGGAAATGAGGGTTGAGACTCAAAGTAGGGTTAGGGTTGGGGAGACTTGGCTTCCCAGGATGTAACCAGGGTTTTGGCGAAGCCTAGATTGGTAAAACAGACTGAGTAGGCCTTCCGGAGTATAACATACTGCCAGTTAGTACACCATGTGGACAGGGAAATGTTTCAGTCGAAAGAAAAAAATAGGGTGAAGACCCAAGTTAGGGTTAGCGGTCAGGAGACATGGCTTCCCAGAATGGAAACAGGGTGTTGTTGAAGCCAAACATGGTGAAACAGACTGAGAGGGCCAAAGGAATTGTGTGCCTACTGTCTTTTAGTAGAACATGAGGATGGGGGGTTGTTACATTTGCACAAGAAAATCAGGTTAGGTCTCAAGTTAGGGTTAGAGTTGGGGAGATGTGGCTTCCCAGGTTGGAAACGGGTCCTTGGTGAAGCCTAACTTGCTGAATCAGACTGAGTGGGGCATCAAGATGTCTTCCATACTTACATTTGTTCCCCTATGTGGACGGCAGTATGTTTCAGTCCAAAAACGAAAATTATGGTTGATACTCAAATTAGGGTTAGGGTTGGGGAGACTTGGCTTCCCAGGATGTAACCAGGGTTTTGGTGAAGCCTAGATTGGTAAAACAGACTGAGTAGGCCAACCGGAGTATAACATACTGCCAGTTAGTACACCATGTGGACAGGGAAATGTTTCAGTCCAAAGAGAAAATTAGGGTTAAGACCCAAGTTAGGGTTAGCTGTCAGGAGACATGGCTTCCCAGAATGGAAACAGGGTGTTGCTGAAGCCAAGCATGGTGAAACAGACTGAGAGGGCCAAAGGTATTGTGTGCCTACTGTCTTTTAGTAGAACATGAGGATGGGAAGTTGTTACATTTGCACAAGAATATCAGGTTAAGTCTCAAGTTAGGGTTAGGGTTGGGGAGATGTGGCTTCCCAGGTTGGAAACGGGTCCTTGTTGAAGCCTAGCTTGCTGAATCAGACTGAGTGGGGCATCAAGATGTCTTCCATACTTACAATTAGGTACACTCTGTGGACGGCAGTATGTTTTAGTCCAAAAAGGAAATGAGGGTTGAGACTCAAATTAGGGTTAGGGTTGGGGAGACTTGGCTTCCCAGGATGTAACCAGGGTGTTGGCGAAGCCTAGATTGGTAAAACAGACTGAATAGGCCTTCCGGAGTATAACATACTGCCAGTTAGTACACCATGTGGACAGGGAAATATTTCAGTCCAAAGAAAAAACTAGGGTTAAGACCCAAGTTAGGGTTAGCTGTCAGGAGACATGGCTTCACGGAATGGAAACAGGGTGTTGCTGAAGCCAAGCATGGTGAAACAGACTGAGAGGGCCAACGGAATTGTGTGCCTACTGTCTTTTAGTACAACATGAGGATGGGGGTTTGTTACATTTGCACAAGAAAATCAGGTGAAGTCTCAAGGTAGGGTTGGGTTGGGGAGATGTGGCTTCCCAGGTTGGAAACGGGTCCTTGGTGAAGCCTAACTTGCTGAATCAGACTGAGTGGGGTATCAAGGTGTCTTCCATACTTACATTTGGTACACTCTGTGGACCGCAGTATGTTTCAGTCCCAAAAGGAAATGAGGGTTGAGACTCAAAGTAGGGTTAGGGTTGGGGAGACTTGGCTTCCCAGGATGTAACCAGGGTTTTGGCGAAGCCTAGATTGGTAAAACAGACTGAGTAGGCCTTCCGGAGTATAACATACTGCCAGTTAGTACACCATGTGGACAGGGAAATGTTTCAGTCCAAAGAAAAAATTAGGGTTAAGAAAATGTTAGGGTTATCGGTCAGGAGACATGCCTTCCTAGAATGGAAACAGGGTGTTGCTGAAGCCAAGCATGGTGAAACAGACTGAGAGGGCCAACGGAATTGTGTGCCTACTGTCTTTTAGTAGAACATGAGGATGGGGGTTTGTTACATTTGCACAAGAAAATCAGGTTAAGTCTCAAGTTTGGTTTGGGTTGGGGAGATGTGGCTTCCCAGGTTGGAATCGGGTCCTTGGTGAAGCCCAGCTTGCTGAATCAGACTGAGTGGGACATCAAGATGTCTTCCATACTGACATTTGGTACACTCTGTGGACGGAGGTATGTTTCAGTCCCAAAAGGAAATGAGGCCTGAGACTCAAATTAGGGTTAGGGCTGGGGAGACTTGGCTTCCCAGGATGTAACCAGGGTTTTGGCGAAGCCTAGATTGGTAAAACAGACTGAGTAGGCCATCCGGAGTATAACATACTGCCAGTTAGTACACCATGTGGACAGGGAAATGTTTCAGTCGAAAGAAAAAATTAGGGTGAAGACCCAAGTTAGGGTTAGCGGTCAGGAGACATGGCTTCCCAGAATGGAAACAGGGTGTTGCTGAAGCCAAACGTGGTGAAACAGACTGAGAGGGCCAAAGGAATTGTGTGCCTACTGTCTTTTAGTAGAACATGAGGATGGGGGGTTGTTACATTTGCACAAGAAAATCAGGTTAAGTCTCAAGTTAGGGTTAGAGTTGGGGAGATGTGGCTTCCCAGGTTGGAAACGGGTCCTTGGTGAAGCTTAACTTGCTGAATCAGACTGAGTGGGCCATCAAGATGGCTTCCATACTGACATTTGGTACACTCTGTGGACGGCAGTAAGTTTCAGTCCAAAAACGAAAATTAGGGTTAAGACCCAAGTTAGGGTTATCGGTCAGGAGTCATGGCTTCCCAGAATGGAAACAGGGTGTTGCTGAAGCCAAGCATGGTGAAACAGACTGAGAGGGCCAACGGAATTGTGTGCCGACTGTCTCTTAGTACAACATGAGGATGGGGGTTTGTTACATTTCAACAAGAGAATAAGGTTAAGTCTCAAGGTTGGGTTGGGTTGGGGAGATGTGGCTTCCCTGGTTGGAATCGGGTCCTTGGTGAAGCCCAGCTTGCTGAATCAGACTGAGTGGGACATCAAGATGTCTTCCATACTGACATTTGGTACACTCTGTGGACGGAGGTCTGTTTCAGTCCCAAAAGGAAATGAGGCCTGAGACTCAAATTAGGGTTAGGGTTGGGGAGACTTGGCTTCCCAGGATATAACCAGGGTTTTGTCGAAGCCTAGATTGGTAAAACAGACTGAGTAGGCCATCCGGAGTATAACATACTGCCAGTTAGTACACCATGTGGACAGGGAAATGTTTCATTCCAAAGAGAAAATTAGGGTTAAGACCCAAGTTAGGGTTAGCTGTCAGGAGACATGGCTTCCCAGAATGGAAACAGGGTGTTGCTGAAGCCAAGCATGGTGAAACAGACTGAGAGGGCCAAAGGAATTGTGTGCCTACTGTCTTTTAGTACAACATGAGGATGGGGGGTTGTTACAGTTCAACAAGAAAATCAGGTTAAGTCTCAAGTTAGGGTTAGGGTTGGGGAGATGTGGCTTCCCAGGTTGGAAACGGGTCCTTGGTGAAGCTTAACTTGCTGAATCAGACTGAGTGGGGCATCAAGATGGCTTCCATACTGACATTTGGTACACTCTGTGGACGGCAGTATGTTTCAGTCCAAAAACGAAAATTAGGGTTAAGACCCAAGTTAGGGTTATCGGTCAGGAGTCATGGCTTCCCAGAATGGAAACAGGGTGTTGCTGAAGCCAAGCATGGTGAAACAGACTGAGAGGGCCAACGGAATTGTGTGTCGACTGTCTTTTAGTACAACATGAGGATGGGGGTTTGTTACATTTCAACAAGAAAATCAGGTTAAGTCTCAAGGTTGGGTTGGATTGGGGAGATGTGGCGTCCCAGGTTGGAAATGGGTCCTTGGTGAAGCTCAACTTGCTGAATCAGACTGAGTGGGGCATCAAGATGGCTTCCATACTGACATTTGGTGCACTCTGTGGACGGCAGTATGTTTCAGTCCAAAAAGGAAATGAGGGTTGAGACTCAAATTAGGGTTAGGGTTGGGGAGACTTGGCTTCCCAGGATGTAACCAGGGTTTTGGCGAAGTCTAGATTGGTAAAACAGACGGAGTAGGCCAACCGGAGTATAACATACTGCCAGTTAGTACACCATGTGGACAGGGAAATGTTTCAGTCCAAAGAGAAAATTAGGGTTAAGACCCAAGTTAGGGTTAGCTGTCAGGAGACATGGCTTTCCAGAATGGAAACAGGGTGTTGCTGAAGCCAAGCATGGTGAAACAGACTGAGAGGGCAAAAGGAATTGTGTGCCTACTGTCTTTTAGTAGAACATGAGGATGGAGGGTTGTTACATTTGCACAAGAAAATCAGGTTAAGTCTCAAGCTTGGTTTGGGTTGGGGAGATGTGGCTTCCCTGGTTGGAATCGGGTCCTTGGTGAAGCCCAGCTTGCTGAATCAGACTGAGTGGGACGTCAAGATGTCTTCCATACTGACATTTGGTACACTTTGTGGACGGAGGTATGTTTCAGTCCCAAAAGGAAATGAGGCCTGAGACTCAAATTAGGGTTAGGGCTGGGGAGACTTGGCTTCCCAGGATGTAACCAGGGTTTTGGCGAAGCCTAGATTGGTAAAACAGACTGAGTAGGCCATCTGGAGTATAACATACTGCCAGTTAGTACACCATGTGGACAGGGAAATGTTTCAGTCCAAAGAAAAAATTAGGGTGAAGACCCAAGTTAGGGTTAGCGGTCAGGAGACATGGCTTCCCAGAATGGAAACAGGGTGTTGCTGAAGCCAAACATGGTGAAACAGACTGAGAGGGCCAAAGGAATTGTGTGCCTACTGTCTTTTAGTAGAACATGAGGATGGGGGGTTGTTACATTTGCACAAGAAAATCAGGTTAGGTCTCAAGTTAGGGTTAGAGTTGGGGAGATGTGGCTTCCCAGGTTGGAAACGGGTCCTTGGTGAAGCCTAACTTGCTGAATCAGACTGAGTGGGGCATCAAGATGTCTTCCATACTTACATTTGTTCCCCTATGTGGACGGCAGTATGTTTCAGTCCAAAAACGAAAATTATGGTTGATACTCAAATTAGGGTTAGGGTTGGGGAGACTTGGCTTCCCAGGATGTAACCAGGGTTTTGGTGAAGCCTAGATTGGTAAAACAGACTGAGTAGGCCAACCGGAGTATAACATACTGCCAGTTAGTACACCATGTGGACAGGGAAATGTTTCAGTCCAAAGAGAAAATTAGGGTTAAGACCCAAGTTAGGGTTAGCTGTCAGGAGACATGGCTTCCCAGAATGGAAACAGGGTGTTGCTGAAGCCAAGCATGGTGAAACAGACTGAGAGGGCCAAAGGTATTGTGTGCCTACTGTCTTTTAGTAGAACATGAGGATGGGAAGTTGTTACATTTGCACAAGAATATCAGGTTAAGTCTCAAGTTAGGGTTAGGGTTGGGGAGATGTGGCTTCCCAGGTTGGAAACGGGTCCTTGTTGAAGCCTAGCTTGCTGAATCAGACTGAGTGGGGCATCAAGATGTCTTCCATACTTACAATTAGGTACACTCTGTGGACGGCAGTATGTTTTAGTCCAAAAAGGAAATGAGGGTTGAGACTCAAATTAGGGTTAGGGTTGGGGAGACTTGGCTTCCCAGGATGTAACCAGGGTTTTGGCGAAGCCTAGATTGGTAAAACAGACTGAGTAGGCCTTCCGGAGTATAACATACTGCCAGTTAGTACACCATGTGGACAGGGAAATATTTCAGTCCAAAGAAAAAACTAGGGTTAAGACCCAAGTTAGGGTTAGCTGTCAGGAGACATGGCTTCACGGAATGGAAACAGGGTGTTGCTGAAGCCAAGCATGGTGAAACAGACTGAGAGGGCCAACGGAATTGTGTGCCTACTGTCTTTTAGTACAACATGAGGATGGGGGTTTGTTACATTTGCACAAGAAAATCAGGTGAAGTCTCAAGGTAGGGTTGGGTTGGGGAGATGTGGCTTCCCAGGTTGGAAACGGGTCCTTGGTGAAGCCTAACTTGCTGAATCAGACTGAGTGGGGTATCAAGGTGTCTTCCATACTTACGTTTGGTACACTCTGTGGACCGCAGTATGTTTCAGTCCCAAAAGGAAATGAGGGTTGAGACTCAAAGTAGGGTTAGGGCTGGGGAGACTTGGCTTCCCAGGATGTAACCAGGGTTTTGGCGAAGCCTAGATTGGTAAAACAGACTGAGTAGGCCTTCCGGAGTATAACATACTGCCAGTTAGTACACCATGTGGACAGGGAAATGTTTCAGTCCAAAGAAAAAATTAGGGTTAAGAAAATGTTAGGGTTATCGGTCAGGAGACATGCCTTCCTAGAATGGAAACAGGGTGTTGCTGAAGCCAAGCATGGTGAAACAGACTGAGAGGGCCAACGGAATTGTGTGCCTACTGTCTTTTAGTAGAACATGAGGATGGGGGTTTGTTACATTTGCACAAGAAAATCAGGTTAAGTCTCAAGTTTGGTTTGGGTTGGGGAGATGTGGCTTCCCAGGTTGGAATCGGGTCCTTGGTGAAGCCCAGCTTGCTGAATCAGACTGAGTGGGACATCAAGATGTCTTCCATACTGACATTTGGTACACTCTGTGGACGGAGGTCTGTTTCAGTCCCAAAAGGAAATGAGGCCTGAGACTCAAATTAGGGTTAGGGCTGGGGAGACTTGGCTTCCCAGGATGTAACCAGGGTTTTGGCGAAGCCTAGATTGGTAAAACAGACTGAGTAGGCCATCCGGAGTATAACATACTGCCAGTTAGTACACCATGTGGACAGGGAAATGTTTCAGTCGAAAGAAAAAATTAGGGTGAAGACCCAAGTTAGGGTTAGCGGTCAGGAGACATGGCTTCCCAGAATGGAAACAGGGTGTTGCTGAAGCCAAACGTGGTGAAACAGACTGAGAGGGCCAAAGGAATTGTGTGCCTACTGTCTTTTAGTAGAACATGAGGATGGGGGGTTGTTACATTTGCACAAGAAAATCAGGTTAAGTCTCAAGTTAGGGTTAGAGTTGGGGAGATGTGGCTTCCCAGGTTGGAAACGGGTCCTTGGTGAAGCTTAACTTGCTGAATCAGACTGAGTGGGCCATCAAGATGGCTTCCATACTGACATTTGGTACACTCTGTGGACGGCAGTATGTTTCAGTCCAAAAACGAAAATTAGGGTTAAGACCCAAGTTAGGGTTATCGGTCAGGAGTCATGGCTTCCTAGAATGGAAACAGGGTGTTGCTGAAGCCAAGCATGGTGAAACAGACTGAGAGGGCCAACGGAATTGTGTGCCGACTGTCTCTTAGTACAACATGAGGATGGGGGTTTGTTACATTTCAACAAGAAAATCAGGTTAAGTCTCAAGGTTGGGTTGGATTGGGGAGATGTGGCTTCCCAGGTTGGAAATGGGTCCTTGGTGAAGCTCAACTTGCTGAATCAGACTGAGTGGGGCATCAAGATGGCTTCCATACTGACATTTGGTGCACTCTGTGGACGGCAGTATGTTTCAGTCCAAAAAGGAAATGAGGGTTGAGACTCAAATTAGGGTTAGGGCTGGGGAGACTTGGCTTCCCAGGATGTAACCAGGGTTTTGGCGAAGCCTAGATTGGTAAAACAGACTGAGTAGGCCATCCGGAGTATAACATACTGCCAGTTAGTACACCATGTGGACAGGGAAATGTTTCAGTCCAAAGAAAAAATTAGGGTGAAGACCCAAGTTAGGGTTAGCTGTCAGGAGACATGGCTTCCCAGAATGTAAACAGGGTGTTGCTGAAGCCAAGCATGGTGAAACAGACTGAGAGGGCCAAAGGAATTGTGTGCCTACTGTCTTTTAGTAGAACATGAGGATGGGAGGTTATTACATTTGCACAAGAATATCAGGTTAAGTCTCAAGTTAGGGTTAGGGTTGGGGAGATGTGGCTTCCCAGGTTGGAAACGGGTCCTTGGTGAAGCTTAACTTGCTGAATCAGACTGAGTGGGGCATCAAGATGTCTTCCATACTGACATTTGGTACACTCTGTGGACGGCGGTTTGTTTCAGTCCCAAAAGGAAATGAGGGTTGAGACTCAAATTAGGGTTAGGGTTGGGGAGACTTGGCTTCCCAGGATGTAACCAGGGTTTTGGCGAAGCCTAGATTGGTAAAACAGACGGAGTAGGCCAACCGGAGTATAACATACTGCCAGTTAGTACACCATGTGGACAGGGAAATGTTTCAGTCCAAAGAGAAAATTAGGGTTAAGACCCAAGTTAGGGTTATCGGTCAGGAGTCATGGCTTCCCAGAATGGAAACAGGGTGTTGCTGAAGCCAAGCATGGTGAAACAGACTGAGAGGGCCAACGGAATTGTGTGCCTACTGTCTTTTAGTAGAACATGAGGATGGGGGTTTGTTACATTTGCACAAGAAAATCAGGTTAAGTCTCAAGCTTGGTTTGGGTTGGGGAGATGTGGCTTCCCTGGTTGGAATCGGGTCCTTGGTGAAGCCCAGCTTGCTGAATCAGACTGAGTGGGACATCAAGATGTCTTCCATACTGACATTTGGTACACTCTGTGGACGGAGGTATGTTTCAGTCCCAAAAGGAAATGAGGCCTGAGACTCAAATTAGGGTTAGGGCTGGGGAGACTTGGCTTCCCAGGATGTAACCAGGGTTTTGGCGAAGCCTAGATTGGTAAAACAGACTGAGTAGGCCATCCGGAGTATAACATACTGCCAGTTAGTACACCATGTGGACAGGGAAATGTTTCAGTCGAAAGAAAAAATTAGGGTGAAGACCCAAGTTAGGGTTAGCGGTCAGGAGACATGGCTTCCCAGAATGGAAACAGGGTGTTGCTGAAGCCAAACATGGTGAAACAGACTGAGAGGGCCAAAGGAATTGTGTGCCTACTGTCTTTTAGTAGAACATGAGGATGGGGGGTTGTTACATTTGCACAAGAAAATCAGGTTAAGTCTCAAGTTAGGGTTAGAGTTGGGGAGATGTGGCTTCCCAGGTTGGAAACGGGTCCTTGGTGAAGCCTATCTTGCTGAATCAGACTGAGTGGGGCATCAAGATGTCTTCCATACTTACATTTGTTCCCCTATGTGGACGGCAGTATGTTTCAGTCCAAAAACGAAATGCGGGTTGATACTCAAATTAGGGTTAGGGTTGGGGAGACTTGGCTTCCCAGGATGTAACCAGGGTTTTGGCAAAGCCTAGATTGGTAAAACAGACTGAGTAGGCCATACGGAGTATAACATACTGCCAGTTAGTACACCATGTGGACAGGGAAATGTTTCAGTCCAAAGAGAAAATTAGGGTTAAGACCCAAGTTAGGGTTAGCTGTCAGGAGACATGGCTTCCCAGAATGGAAACAGGGTGTTGCTGAAGCCAAGCATGGTGAAACAGACTGAGAGGGCCAAAGGAATTGTGTGCCTACTGTCTTTTAGTACAACAAGAGGATGTGGGTTGTTACATTTCAACAAGAAAATCAGGTTAAGTCTCAAGTTTGGGTTGGGTTGGGGAGATGTGGCTTCCCTGGTTGGAATCGGGTCCATGGTGAAGCCCAGCTTGCTGAATCAGACTGAGTGGGACATCAAGATGTCTTCCATACTGACATTTGGTACACTCTGTGGACGGAGGTATATTTCAGTCGCAAAAGGAAATGAGGCCTGAGACTCAAAGTAGGGTTAGGGTTGGGGAGACTTGGCTTCCCAGGATGTAACCAGGGTTTTGGTGAAGCCTAGATTGGTAAAACAGACTGAGTAGGCATTCAGGAGTATAACATACTGCCAGTTAGTACACCATGTGGACAGGGAAATGTTTCATTCCAAAGAGAAAATTAGGGTTAAGACCCAAGTGAGGGTTATCGGTCAGGAGACATGGCTTCCCAGAATGGAAACAGGGTGTTGCTGAAGCCAAACATGGTGAAACAGACTGAGAGGGCCAAAGGAATTGTGTGCCTACTGTCTTTTAGTAGAACATGAGGATGGGGGGTTGTTACAGTTCAACAAGAAAATCAGGTTAAGTCTCAAGTTAGGGTTAGGGTTGGGGAGATGTGGCTTCCCAGGTTGGAAACGGGTCCTTGGTGAAGCTTAACTTGCTGAATCAGACTGAGTGGGGCATCAAGATGGCTTCCATACTGACATTTGGTCCCCTATGTGGACGGCAGTATGTTTCAGCCCAAAAACGAAAATTAGGGTTAAGACCCAAGTTAGGGTTATCGGTCAGGAGTCATGGCTTCCCAGAATGGAAACAGGGTGTTGCTGAAGCCAAGCATGGTGAAACAGACTGAGAGGGCCAACGGAATTGTGTGTCGACTGTCTTTTAGTACAACATGAGGATGGGGGGTTGTTACATTTCAACAAGAAAATCAGGTTAAGTCTCAAGGTTGGGTTGGATTGGGGAGATGTGGCTTCCCAGGTTGGAAATGGGTCCTTGGTGAAGCTCAACTTGCTGAATCAGACTGAGTGGGGCATCAAGATGGCTTCCATACTGACATTTGGTGCACTCTGTGGACGGCAGTATGTTTCAGTCCAAAAAGGAAATGAGGGTTGAGACTCAAATTAGGGTTAGGGATGGGGAGACTTGTCTTCCCAGGATGTAACCAGGGTTTTGGCGAAGCCTAGATTGGTAAAACAGACGGAGTAGGCCAACCGGAGTATAACATACTGCCAGTTAGTACACAATGTGGAGAGGGAAATGTTTCATTCCAAAGAGAAAATTAGGGTTAAGACCCAAGTTAGGGTTAGCAATCAGGAGACATGGCTTTCCAGAATGGAAACAGGGTGTTGCTGAAGCCAAGCATGGTGAAACAGACTGAGAGGGCAAAAGGAATTGTGTGCCTACTGTCTTTTAGGAGAACATGAGGATGGGGGGTTGTTACATTTGCACAAGAAAATCAGGTTAAGTCTCAAGTTAGGGTTAGGGATGGGGAGATGTTGCTTCCCAGGTTGGAAACGGGTCCTTGGTGAAGCTTAACTTGCTGAATCAGACTGAGTGGGCCATCAAGATGGCTTCCATACTGACATTTGGTACACTCTGTGGACGGCAGTATGTTTCAGTCCAAAAACGAAAATTAGGGTTAAGACCCAAGTTAGGGTTATCGGTCAGGAGTCATGGCTTCCCAGAATGGAAACAGGGTGTTGCTGAAGCCAAGCATGGTGAAACAGACTGAGAGGGCCAACGGAATTGTGTGCCGACTGTCTTTTAGTAGAACATGAGGATGGGAAGTTGTTACATTTGCACAAGAATATCAGGTTAAGTCTCAAGTTAGGGTTAGGGTTGGGGAGATGTGGCTTCCCAGGTTGGAAACGGGTCCTTGTTGAAGCCTAGCTTGCTGAATCAGACTGAGTGGGGCATCAAGATGTCTTCCATACTTACAATTAGGTACACTCTGTGGACGGCAGTATGTTTTAGTCCAAAAAGGAAATGAGGGTTGAGACTCAAATTAGGGTTAGGGTTGGGGAGACTTGGCTTCCCAGGATGTAACCAGGGTTTTGGCGAAGCCTAGATTGGTAAAACAGACTGAGTAGGCCTTCCGGAGTATAACATACTGCCAGTTAGTACACCATGTGGACAGGGAAATATTTCAGTCCAAAGAAAAAACTAGGGTTAAGACCCAAGTTAGGGTTAGCGGTCAGGAGACATGGCTCCCCGGAATGGAAACAGGGTGTTGCTGAAGCCAAGCATGGTGAAACAGACTGAGAGGGCCAACGGAATTGTGTGCCTACTGTCTTTTAGTAGAACATGAGGATGGGGGTTTGTTACATTTGCACAAGAAAATCAGGTTAAGTCTCAAGTTTGGTTTGGGTTGGGGAGATGTGGCTTCCCAGGTTGGAATCGGGTCCTTGGTGAAGCCCAGCTTGCTGAATCAGACTGAGTGGGACATCAAGATGTCTTCCATACTGACATTTGGTACACTCTGTGGACGGAGGTATGTTTCAGTCCCAAAAGGAAATGAGGCCTGAGACTCAAATTAGGGTTAGGGCTGGGGAGACTTGGCTTCCCAGGATGTAACCAGGGTTTTGGCGAAGCCTAGATTGGTAAAACAGACTGAGTAGGCCATCCGGAGTATAACATACTGCCAGTTAGTACACCATGTGGACAGGGAAATGTTTCAGTCGAAAGAAAAAATTAGGGTGAAGACCCAAGTTAGGGTTCGCGGTCAGGAGACATGGCTTCCCAGAATGGAAACAGGGTGTTGCTGAAGCCAAACGTGGTGAAACAGACTGAGAGGGCCAAAGGAATTGTGTGCCTACTGTCTTTTAGTAGAACATGAGGATGGGGGGTTGTTACATTTGCACAAGAAAATCAGGTTAAGTCTCAAGTTAGGGTTAGAGTTGGGGAGATGTGGCTTCCCAGGTTGGAAACGGGTCCTTGGTGAAGCTTAACTTGCTGAATCAGACTGAGTGGGCCATCAAGATGGCTTCCATACTGACATTTGGTACACTCTGTGGACGGCAGTATGTTTCAGTCCAAAAACGAAAATTAGGGTTAAGACCGAAGTTAGGGTTATCGGTCAGGAGTCATGGCTTCCCAGAATGGAAACAGGGTGTTGCTGAAGCCAAGCATGGTGAAACAGACTGAGAGGGCCAACGGAATTGTGTGCCGACTGTCTCTTAGTACAACATGAGGATGGGGGTTTGTTACATTTCAACAAGAAAATCAGGTTAAGTCTCAAGGTTGGGTTGGGTTGGGGAGATGTGGCTTCCCTGGTTGGAATCGGGTCCTTGGTGAAGCCCAGCTTGCTGAATCAGACTGAGTGGGACATCAAGATGTCTTCCATACTGACATTTGGTACACTCTGTGGACGGAGGTCTCTTTCAGTCCCAAAAGGAAATTAGGCCTGAGACTCAAATTAGGGTTAGGTTTGGGGAGACTTGGCTTCCCAGGATGTAACCAGGGTTTTGGCGAAGCCTAGATTGGTAAAACAGACTGAGTAGGCCATCCGGAGTATAACATACTGCCAGTTAGTACACCATGTGGACAGGGAAATGTTTCATTCCAAAGAGAAAATTAGGGTTAAGACCCAAGTGAGGGTTAGCTGTCAGGAGACATGGCTTCCCAGAATGGAAACACGGTGTTGCTGAAGCCAAGCATGGTGAAACAGACTGAGAGGGCCAAAGGAATTGTGTGCCTACTGTCTTTTAGTAGAACATGAGGATGGGGGGTTGTTACAGTTCAACAAGAAAATCAGGTTAAGTCTCAAGTTAGGGTTAGGGTTGGGGAGATGTGGCTTCCCAGGTTGGAAACGGGTCCTTGGTGAAGCTTAACTTGCTGAATCAGACTGAGTGGGGCATCAAGATGGCTTCCATACTGACATTTGGTACACTCTGTGGACGGCAGTATGTTTCAGTCCAAAAACGAAAATTAGGGTTAAGACCCAAGTTAGGGTTATCGGTCAGGAGTCATGGCTTCCCAGAATGGAAACAGGGTGTTGCTGAAGCCAAGCATGGTGAAACAGACTGAGAGGGCCAACGGAATTGTGTGTCGACTGTCTTTTAGTACAACATGAGGATGGGGGTTTGTTACATTTCAACAAGAAAATCAGGTTAAGTCTCAACGTTGGGTTGGATTGGGGAGATGTGGCTTCCCAGGTTGGAAATGGGTCCTTGGTGAAGCTCAACTTGCTGAATCAGACTGAGTGGGGCATCAAGATGGCTTCCATACTGACATTTGGTGCACTCTGTGGACGGCAGTATGTTTCAGTCCAAAAAGGAAATGAGGGTTGAGACTCAAATTAGGGTTAGGGCTGGGGAGACTTGGCTTCCCAGGATGTAACCAGGGTTTTGGCGAAGCCTAGATTGGTAAAACAGACTGAGTAGGCCATCCGGAGTATAACATACTGCCAGTTAGTACACCATGTGGACAGGGAAATGTTTCAGTCCAAAGAGAAAATTAGGGTTCAGACCCAAGTTAGGGTTAGCTGTCAGGAGACATGGCTTCCCAGAATGTAAACAGGGTGTTGCTGAAGCCAAGCATGGTGAAACAGACTGAGAGGGCAAAAGGAATTGTGTGCCTACTGTCTTTTAGTAGAACATGAGGATGGGAGGTTGTTACATTTGCACAAGAATATCAGGTTAAGTCTCAAGTTAGGGTTAGGGTTGGGGAGATGTGGCTTCCCAGGTTGGAAACGGGTCCTTGGTGAAGCTTAACTTCCTGAATCAGACTGAGTGGGCCATCAAGATGTCTTCCATACTTACATTTGGCACACTCTGTGGACCGCAGTATGTTTCAGTCCAAAAAGGAAATAGGGTTGAGACTCAAATTAGGGTTAGGGTTGGGGAGACTTGGCTTCCCAGGATGTAACCAGGGTTTTGGTGAAGCCTAGATTGGTAAAACAGACTGAGTAGGCATTCAGGAGTATAACATACTGCCAGTTAGTACACCATGTGGACAGGGAAATGTTTCAGTCCAAAGAAAAAATTAGGGTTAAGAAAAAGTTAGGGTTATCGGTCAGGAGACATGCCTTCCTAGAATGGAAACAGGGTGTTGCTGAAGCCAAGCATGGTGAAACAGACTGAGAGGGCAAACGGAATTGTGTGCCTACTGTCTTGTAGTACAACATGAGGATGGGGGGTTGTTACATTTGCCCAAGAAAATCAGGTTAAGTCTCAAGTTAGGGTTAGGGTTGGGGAGATGTGGCTTCCCAGGTTGGAAACGGGTCCTTGTTGAAGCCTAGCTTGCTGAATCAGACTGAGTGGGGCATCAAGATGTCTTCCATACTTACAATTAGGTACACTCTGTGGACGGCAGTATGTTTTAGTCCAAAAAGGAAATGAGGGTTGAGACTCAAATTAGGGTTAGGGTTGGGGAGACTTGGCTTCCCAGGATGTAACCAGGGTTTTGGCGAAGCCTAGATTGGTAAAACAGACTGAGTAGGCCTTCCGGAGTATAACATACTGCCAGTTAGTACACCATGTGGACAGGGAAATGTTTCAGTCCAAAGAAAAAATTAGGGTTAAGAAAATGTTAGGGTTATCGGTCAGGAGACATGCCTTCCTAGAATGGAAACAGGGTGTTGCTGAAGCCAAGCATGGTGAAACAGACTGAGAGGGCCAACGGAATTGTGTGCCTACTGTCTTTTAGTAGAACATGAGGATGGGGGTTTGTTACATTTGCACAAGAAAATCAGGTTAAGTCTCAAGTTTGGTTTGGGTTGGGGAGATGTGGCTTCCCAGGTTGGAATCGGGTCCTTGGTGAAGCCCAGCTTGCTGAATCAGACTGAGTGGGACATCAAGATGTCTTCCATACTGACATTTGGTACACTCTGTGGACGGAGGTATGTATCAGTCCCAAAAGGAAATGAGGCCTGAGACTCAAATTAGGGTTAGGGCTGGGGAGACTTGGCTTCCCAGGATGTAACCAGGGTTTTGGCGAAGCCTAGATTGGTAAAACAGACTGAGTAGGCCATCCGGAGTATAACATACTGCCAGTTAGTACACCATGTGGACAGGGAAATGTTTCAGTCGAAAGAAAAAATTAGGGTGAAGACCCAAGTTAGGGTTCGCGGTCAGGAGACATGGCTTCCCAGAATGGAAACAGGGTGTTGCTGAAGCCAAACGTGGTGAAACAGACTGAGAGGGCCAAAGGAATTGTGTGCCTACTGTCTTTTAGTAGAACATGAGGATGGGGGGTTGTTACATTTGCACAAGAAAATCAGGTTAAGTCTCAAGTTAGGGTTAGAGTTGGGGAGATGTGGCTTCCCAGGTTGGAAACGGGTCCTTGGTGAAGCTTAACTTGCTGAATCAGACTGAGTGGGCCATCAAGATGGCTTCCATACTGACATTTGGTACACTCTGTGGACGGCAGTATGTTTCAGTCCAAAAACGAAAATTAGGGTTAAGACCGAAGTTAGGGTTATCGGTCAGGAGTCATGGCTTCCCAGAATGGAAACAGGGTGTTGCTGAAGCCAAGCATGGTGAAACAGACTGAGAGGGCCAACGGAATTGTGTGCCGACTGTCTCTTAGTACAACATGAGGATGGGGGTTTGTTACATTTCAACAAGAAAATCAGGTTAAGTCTCAAGGTTGGGTTGGGTTGGGGAGATGTGGCTTCCCTGGTTGGAATCGGGTCCTTGGTGAAGCCCAGCTTGCTGAATCAGACTGAGTGGGACATCAAGATGTCTTCCATACTGACATTTGGTACACTCTGTGGACGGAGGTCTGTTTCAGTCCCAAAAGGAAATTAGGCCTGAGACTCAAATTAGGGTTAGGTTTGGGGAGACTTGGCTTCCCAGGATGTAACCAGGGTTTTGGCGAAGCCTAGATTGGTAAAACAGACTGAGTAGGCCATCCGGAGTATAACATACTGCCAGTTAGTACACCATGTGGACAGGGAAATGTTTCATTCCAAAGAGAAAATTAGGGTTAAGACCCAAGTGAGGGTTAGCTGTCAGGAGACATGGCTTCCCAGAATGGAAACACGGTGTTGCTGAAGCCAAGCATGGTGAAACAGACTGAGAGGGCCAAAGGAATTGTGTGCCTACTGTCTTTTAGTAGAACATGAGGATGGGGGGTTGTTACAGTTCAACAAGAAAATCAGGTTAAGTCTCAAGTTAGGGTTAGGGTTGGGGAGATGTGGCTTCCCAGGTTGGAAACGGGTCCTTGGTGAAGCTTAACTTGCTGAATCAGACTGAGTGGGGCATCAAGATGGCTTCCATACTGACATTTGGTACACTCTGTGGACGGCAGTATGTTTCAGTCCAAAAACGAAAATTAGGGTTAAGACCCAAGTTAGGGTTATCGGTCAGGAGTCATGGCTTCCCAGAATGGAAACAGGGTGTTGCTGAAGCCAAGCATGGTGAAACAGACTGAGAGGGCCAACGGAATTGTGTGTCGACTGTCTTTTAGTACAACATGAGGATGGGGGTTTGTTACATTTCAACAAGAAAATCAGGTTAAGTCTCAACGTTGGGTTGGATTGGGGAGATGTGGCTTCCCAGGTTGGAAATGGGTCCTTGGTGAAGCTCAACTTGCTGAATCAGACTGAGTGGGGCATCAAGATGGCTTCCATACTGACATTTGGTGCACTCTGTGGACGGCAGTATGTTTCAGTCCAAAAAGGAAATGAGGGTTGAGACTCAAATTAGGGTTAGGGCTGGGGAGACTTGGCTTCCCAGGATGTAACCAGGGTTTTGGCGAAGCCTAGATTGGTAAAACAGACTGAGTAGGCCATCCGGAGTATAACATACTGCCAGTTAGTACACCATGTGGACAGGGAAATGTTTCAGTCCAAAGAGAAAATTAGGGTTCAGACCCAAGTTAGGGTTAGCTGTCAGGAGACATGGCTTCCCAGAATGTAAACAGGGTGTTGCTGAAGCCAAGCATGGTGAAACAGACTGAGAGGGCAAAAGGAATTGTGTGCCTACTGTCTTTTAGTAGAACATGAGGATGGGAGGTTGTTACATTTGCACAAGAATATCAGGTTAAGTCTCAAGTTAGGGTTAGGGTTGGGGAGATGTGGCTTCCCAGGTTGGAAACGGGTCCTTGGTGAAGCTTAACTTCCTGAATCAGACTGAGTGGGCCATCAAGATGTCTTCCATACTTACATTTGGCACACTCTGTGGACCGCAGTATGTTTCAGTCCAAAAAGGAAATAGGGTTGAGACTCAAATTAGGGTTAGGGTTGGGGAGACTTGGCTTCCCAGGATGTAACCAGGGTTTTGGTGAAGCCTAGATTGGTAAAACAGACTGAGTAGGCATTCAGGAGTATAACATACTGCCAGTTAGTACACCATGTGGACAGGGAAATGTTTCAGTCCAAAGAAAAAATTAGGGTTAAGAAAAAGTTAGGGTTATCGGTCAGGAGACATGCCTTCCTAGAATGGAAACAGGGTGTTGCTGAAGCCAAGCATGGTGAAACAGACTGAGAGGGCAAACGGAATTGTGTGCCTACTGTCTTGTAGTACAACATGAGGATGGGGGGTTGTTACATTTGCCCAAGAAAATCAGGTTAAGTCTCAAGTTAGGGTTAGGGTTGGGGAGATGTGGCTTCCCAGGTTGGAAACGGGTCCTTGGTGAAGCCTAACTTGCTGAATCAGACTGAGTGGGGCATCAAGATGTCTTCCATACTGACATTTGGTACACTCTGTGGACGGCGGTTTGTTTCAGTCCCAAAAGGAAATGAGGGTTGAGACTCAAATTAGGGTTAGGGTTGGGGAGACTTGGCTTCCCAGGATGTAACCAGGGTTTTGGCGAAGCCTAGATTGGTAAAACAGACCGAGTAGGCCAACCGGAGTATAACATACTGCCAGTTAGTACACCATGTGGACAGGGAAATGTTTCAGTCCAAAGAGAAAATTAGGGTTAAGACCCAAGTTAGGGTTATCGGTCAGGAGTCATGGCTTCCCAGAATGGAAACAGGGTGTTGCTGAAGCCAAGCATGGTGAAACAGACTGAGAGGGCCAACGGAATTGTGTGCCTACTGTCTTTTAGTAGAACATGAGGATGGGGGTTTGTTACATTTGCACAAGAAAATCAGGTTAAGTCTCAAGCTTCGTTTGGGTTGGGGAGATGTGGCTTCCCTGGTTGGAATCGGGTCCTTGGTGAAGCCCAGCTTGCTGAATCAGACTGAGTGGGACATCAAGATGTCTTCCATACTGACATTTGGTACACTCTGTGGACGGCAGTATGTTTCAGTCCAAAAAGGAAATGAGGGTTGAGACTCAAATTAGGGTTAGGGCTGGGGAGACTTGGCTTCCCAGGATGTAACCAGGGTTTTGGCGAAGCCTAGATTGGTAAAACAGACTGAGTAGGCCATCCGGAGTATAACATACTGCCAGTTAGTACACCATGTGGACAGGGAAATGTTTCAGTCCAAAGAGAAAATTAGGGTTCAGACCCAAGTTAGGGTTAGCTGTCAGGAGACATGGCTTCCCAGAATGGAAACAGGGTGTTGCTGAAGCCAAGCATGGTGAAACAGACTGAGAGGGCCAAAGGAATTGTGTGCCTACTGTCTTTTAGTAGAACATGAGGATGGGAGGTTGTTACATTTGCACAAGAATATCAGGTTAAGTCTCAAGTTAGGGTTAGGGTTGGGGAGATGTGGCTTCCCAGGTTGGAAACGGGTCCTTGGTGAAGCTTAACTTCCTGAATCAGACTGAGTGGGGCATCAAGATGTCTTCCATACTTACATTTGGCACACTCTGTGGACCGCAGTATGTTTCAGTCCAAAAAGGAAATAGGGTTGAGACTCAAATTAGGGTTAGGGTTGGGGAGACTTGGCTTCCCAGGATGTAACCAGGGTTTTGGTGAAGCCTAGATTGGTAAAACAGACTGAGTAGGCATTCAGGAGTATAACATACTGCCAGTTAGTACACCATGTGGACAGGGAAATGTTTCAGTCCAAAGAAAAAATTAGGGTTAAGAAAAATTTAGGGTTATCGGTCAGGAGACATGCCTTCCCAGAATGGAAACAGGGTGTTGCTGAAGCCAAGCATGGTGAAACAGACTGAGAGGGCCAACGGAATTGTGTGCCTACTGTCTTTTAGTACAACATGAGGATGGGGGGTTGTTACATTTGCCCAAGAAAATCAGGTTAAGTCTCAAGTTAGGGTTAGGTTTGGGGAGATGTGGCTTCCCAGGTTGGAAATGGGTCCTTGGTGAAGCTCAACTTGCTGAATCAGACTGAGTGGGGCATCAAGATGGCTTCCGTACTCACATTTGGTGCACTCTGTGGACGGCAGTATGTTTCAGTCCAAAAAGGAAATGAGGGTTGAGACTCAAATTAGGGTTAGGGTTGGGGAGACTTGGCTTCCCAGGATGTAACCAGGGTTTTGGCGAAGCCTAGATTGGTAAAACAGACTGAGTAGGCCATCCGGAGTATAACATACTGCCAGTTAGTACACCATGTGGACAGGGAAATGTTTCATTCCAAAGAGAATATTAGGGTTAAGACCCAAGTTAGGGT
Source organism: Heloderma suspectum (assembly GCF_057233095.1). NCBI lineage: Eukaryota > Metazoa > Chordata > Lepidosauria > Squamata > Helodermatidae > Heloderma > Heloderma suspectum. The sequence goes on from NC_139461.1 coordinate 152,093,040, forward strand.
TAGCTGTCAGGAGACATGGCTTCCCAGAATGGAAACAGGGTGTTGCTGAAGCCAAGCATGGTGAAACAGACTGAGAGGGCCAAAGGAATTGTGTGCCTACTGTCTTTTAGTACAACATGAGGATGGGGGGTTGTTACAGTTCAACAAGAAAATCAGGTTAAGTCTCAAGTTAGGGTTAGGGTTGGGGAGATGTGGCTTCCCAGGTTGGAAACGGGTCCTTGGTGAAGCTTAACTTGCTGAATCAGACTGAGTGGGGCATCAAGATGGCTTCCATACTGACATTTGGTACACTCTGTGGACGGCAGTATGTTTCAGTCCAAAAACGAAAATTAGGGTTAAGACCCAAGTTAGGGTTATCGGTCAGGAGTCATGGCTTCCCAGAATGGAAACAGGGTGTTGCTGAAGCCAAGCATGGTGAAACAGACTGAGAGGGCCAACGGAATTGTATGTCGACTGTCTTTTAGTACAACATGAGGATGGGGGTTTGTTACATTTCAACAAGAAAATCAGGTTAAGTCTCAAGGTTGGGTTGGATTGGGGAGATGTGGCTTCCCAGGTTGGAAATGGGTCCTTGGTGAAGCTCAACTTGCTGAATCAGACTGAGTGGGGCATCAAGATGGCTTCCATACTGACATTTGGTGCACTCTGTGGACGGCAGTATGTTTCAGTCCAAAAAGGAAATGAGGGTTGAGACTCAAATTAGGGTTAGGGTTGGGGAGACTTGGCTTCCCAGGATGTAACCAGGGTTTTGGCGAAGTCTAGATTGGTAAAACAGACGGAGTAGGCCAACCGGAGTATAACATACTGCCAGTTAGTACACCATGTGGACAGGGAAATGTTTCAGTCCAAAGAGAAAATTAGGGTTAAGACCCAAGTTAGGGTTAGCTGTCAGGAGACATCGCTTTCCAGAATGGAAACAGGGTGTTGCTGAAGCCAAGCATGGTGAAACAGACTGAGAGGGCAAAAGGAATTGTGTGCCTACTGTCTTTTATTAGAACATGAGGATGGGGGGTTGTTACATTTGCACAAGAAAATCAGGTTAAGTCTCAAGTGAGGGTTAGGGTTGGGGAGATGTGGCTTCCCAGGTTGGAAACGGGTCCTTGGTGAAGCTTAACTTCCTGAATCAGACTGAGTGGGCCATCAAGATGTCTTCCATACTTACATTTGGCACACTCTGTGGACCGCAGTATGTTTCAGTCCAAAAAGGAAATAGGGTTGAGACTCAAATTAGGGTTAGGGTTGGGGAGACTTGGCTTCCCAGGATGTAACCAGGGTTTTGGTGAAGCCTAGATTGGTAAAACAGACTGAGTAGGCCAACCGGAGTATAACATACTGCCAGTTAGTACACCATGTGGACAGGGAAATGTTTCAGTCCAAAGACAAAATTAGGGTTAAGACCCAAGTTAGGGTTAGCTGTCAGGAGACATGGCTTCCCAGAATGGAAACAGGGTGTTGCTGAAGCCAAGCATGGTGAAACAGACTGAGAGGGCCAAAGGAATTGTGTACCTACTGTCTTTTAGTAGAACATGAGGATGGGAGGTTGTTACATTTGCACAAGAATATCAGTTTAAGTATCAAGTTAGAGTTAGGGTTGGGGAGATGTGGCTTCCCAGGTTGGAAACGGGTCCTTGTTGAAGCCTAGCTTGCTGAATCAGACTGAGTGGGGCATCAAGATGTCTTCCATACTTACAATTAGGTACACTCTGTGGACGGCAGTATGTTTCAGTCCAAAAAGGAAATGAGGGTTGAGACTCAAATTAGGGTTAGGGTTGGGGAGACTTGGCTTCCCAGGATGTAACCAGGGTTTTGGCGAAGCCTAGATTGGTAAAACAGACTGAGTAGGCCTTCCGGAGTATAACATACTGCCAGTTAGTACACCATGTGGACAGGGAAATATTTCAGTCCAAAGAAAAAACTAGGGTTAAGACCCAAGTTAGGGTTAGCGGTAAGGAGACATGGCTTCCCAGAATGGAAACAGGGTGTTGCTGAAGCCAAGCATGGTGAAACAGACTGAGAGGGCCAACGGAATTGTGTCCCGACTGTCTCTTAGTACAACATGAGGATGGGGGTTTGTTACATTTCAACAAGAAAATCAGGTTAAGTCTCAAGGTTGGGTTGGGTTGGGGAGATGTGGCTTCCCTGGTTGGAATCGGGTCCTTGGTGAAGCCCAGCTTGCTGAATCAGACTGAGTGGGACATCAAGATGTCTTCCATACTGACATTTGGTACACTCTGTGGACGGAGGTCTGTTTCAGTCCCAAAAGGAAATGAGGCCTGAGACTCAAATTAGGGTTAGGGTTGGGGAGACTTGGCTTCCCAGGATATAACCAGGGTTTTGTCGAAGCCTAGATTGGTAAAACAGACTGAGTAGGCCATCCGGAGTATAACATACTGCCAGTTAGTACACAATGTGGACAGGGAAATTTTTCATTCCAAAGATAATATTAGGGTTAAGACCCAAGTTAGGGTTAGCTGTCAGGAGACATGGCTTCCCAGAATGGAAACAGGGTGTTGCTGAAGCCAAGCATGGTGAAACAGACTGAGAGGGCCAAAGGAATTGTGTGCCTACTGTCTTTTAGTACAACATGAGGATGGGGGGTTGTTACAGTTCAACAAGAAAATCAGGTTAAGTCTCAAGTTAGGGTTAGGGTTGGGGAGATGTGGCTTCCCAGGTTGGAAACGGGTCCTTGGTGAAGCTTAACTTGCTGAATCAGACTGAGTGGGGCATCAAGATGGCTTCCATACTGACATTTGGTACACTCTGTGGACGGCAGTATGTTTCAGTCCAAAAACGAAAATTAGGGTTAAGACCCAAGTTAGGGTTATCGGTCAGGAGTCATGGCTTCCCAGAATGGAAACAGGGTGTTGCTGAAGCCAAGCATGGTGAAACAGACTGAGAGGGCCAACGGAATTGTATGTCGACTGCCTTTTAGTACAACATGAGGATGGGGGTTTGTTACATTTCAACAAGAAAATCAGGTTAAGTCTCAAGGTTGGGTTGGATTGGGGAGATGTGGCTTCCCAGGTTGGAAATGGGTCCTTGGTGAAGCTCAACTTGCTGAATCAGACTGAGTGGGGCATCAAGATGGCTTCCATACTGACATTTGGTGCACTCTGTGGACGGCAGTATGTTTCAGTCCAAAAAGGAAATGAGGGTTGAGACTCAAATTAGGGTTAGGGTTGGGGAGACTTGGCTTCCCAGGATGTAACCAGGGTTTTGGCGAAGTCTAGATTGGTAAAACAGACGGAGTAGGCCAACCGGAGTATAACATACTGCCAGTTAGTACACCATGTGGACAGGGAAATGTTTCAGTCCAAAGAGAAAATTAGGGTTAAGACCCAAGTTAGGGTTAGCTGTCAGGAGACATCGCTTTCCAGAATGGAAACAGGGTGTTGCTGAAGCCAAGCATGGTGAAACAGACTGAGAGGGCAAAAGGAATTGTGTGCCTACTGTCTTTTATTAGAACATGAGGATGGGGGGTTGTTACATTTGCACAAGAAAATCAGGTTAAGTCTCAAGTTAGGGTTAGGGTTGGGGAGATGTGGCTTCCCAGGTTGGAAACGGGTCCTTGGTGAAGCCTAGCTTGCTGAATCAGACTGAGTGGGGCATCGAGATGTCTTCCATACTTACATTTGGTACACTCTGTGAACCGCAGTATGTTTCAGTCCAAAAAGGAAATGAGGGTTGATACTCAAATTAGGGTTAGGGTTGGGGAGACTTGGCTTCCCAGGATGTAACCAGGGTTTTGGTGAAGCCTAGATTGGTAAAACAGACTGAGTATGCCAACCGGAGTATAACATACTGCCAGTTTGTACACCATGTGGACAGGGAAATGTTTCATTCCAAAGAGAAAATTAGGGTTAAGACCCAAGTTAGGGTTAGCTGTCAGGAGACATGGCTTCCCAGAATGGAAACAGGGTGTTGCTGAAGCCAAGCATGGTGAAACAGACTGAGAGGGCCAAAGGAATTGTGTGCCTACTGTCTTTTAGTAGAACATGAGGATGGGGGGTTGTTACAGTTCAACAAGAAAATCAGGTTAAGTCTCAAGTTAGGGTTAGGGTTGGGGAGATGTGGCTTCCCAGGTTGGAAACGGGTCCTTGGTGAAGCTTAACTTCCTGAATCAGACTGAGTGGGGTATCAAGATGTCTTCCATACTTACATTTGGCACACTCTGTGGACCGCAGTATGTTTCAGTCCAAAAAGGAAATAGGGTTGAGACTCAAATTAGGGTTAGGGTTGGGGAGACTTGGCTTCCCAGGATGTAACCAGGGTTTTGGTGAAGCCTAGATTGGTAAAACAGACTGAGTAGGCCAACCGGAGTATAACATACTGCCAGTTAGTACACCATGTGGACAGGGAAATGTTTCAGTCCAAAGACAAAATTAGGGTTAAGACCCAAGTTAGGGTTAGCTGTCAGGAGACATGGCTTCCCAGAATGGAAACAGGGTGTTGCTGAAGCCAAGCATGGTGAAACAGACTGAGAGGGCCAAAGGAATTGTGTACCTACTGTCTTTTAGTAGAACATGAGGATGGGAGGTTGTTACATTTGCACAAGAATATCAGTTTAAGTATCAAGTTAGAGTTAGGGTTGGGGAGATGTGGCTTCCCAGGTTGGAAACGGGTCCTTGTTGAAGCCTAGCTTGCTGAATCAGACTGAGTGGGGCATCAAGATGTCTTCCATACTTACAATTAGGTACACTCTGTGGACGGCAGTATGTTTCAGTCCAAAAAGGAAATGAGGGTTGAGACTCAAATTAGGGTTAGGGTTGGGGAGACTTGGCTTCCCAGGATGTAACCAGGGTTTTGGCGAAGCCTAGATTGGTAAAACAGACTGAGTAGGCCTTCCGGAGTATAACATACTGCCAGTTAGTACACCATGTGGACAGGGAAATATTTCAGTCCAAAGAAAAAACTAGGGTTAAGACCCAAGTTAGGGTTAGCGGTCAGGAGACATGGCTTCCCGGAATGGAAACAGGGTGTTGCTGAAGCCAAGCATGGTGAAACAGACTGAGAGGGCAAAAGGAATTGTGTGCCTACTGTCTTTTAGTACAACATGAGGATGGGGGTTTGTTACATTTGCACAAGAAAATCAGGTTAAGTCTCAAGTTAGGGTTGGTTTGGGGAGATGTGGCTTCCCAGGTTGGAAACGGGTCCTTGGTGAAGCCTAGCTTGTTGAATCAGACTGAGTGGGACATCAAGATGTCTTCCATACTTACATTTGGTACACTCTGTGGACGGCAGTATGTTTCAGTCCAAAAAGGAAATGAGGGTTGAGACTCAAATTAGGGTTAGGGCTGGGGAGACTTGGCTTCCCAGGATGTAACCAGGGTTTTGGCGAAGCCTAGATTGGTAAAACAGACTGAGTAGGCCATCCGGAGTATAACATACTGCCAGTTAGTACACCATGTGGACAGGGAAATGTTTCAGTCTAAAGAGACAATTAGGGTTAAGACCCAAGTTAGGGTTAGCTGTCAGGAGACATGGCTTCCCAGAATGGAAACAGGGTGTTGCTGAAGCCAAGCATGGTGAAACAGACTGAGAGGGCCAAAGGAATTGTGTGCCTACTGTCTTTTAGTAGAACATGAGGATGGGAGGTTGTTACATTTGCACAAGAATATCAGGTTAAGTCTCAAGTTAGGGTTAGGGTTGGGGAGATGTGGCTTCCCAGGTTGGAAACGGGTCCTTGGTGAAGCTTAACTTCCTGAATCAGACTGAGTGGGCCATCAAGATGTCTTCCATACTTACATTTGGCACACTCTGTGGACCGCAGTATGTTTCAGTCCAAAAAGGAAATAGGGTTGAGACTCAAATTATGGTTAGGGTTGGGGAGACTTGGCTTCCCAGGATGTAACCAGGGTTTTGGTGAAGCCTAGATTGGTAAAACAGACTGAGTAGGCATTCAGGAGTATAACATACTGCCAGTTAGTACACCATGTGGACAGGTTAATGTTTCAGTCCAAAGACTAAATTCGAGTTAAGACCCAAGTTAGGGTTAGCTGTCAGGAGACATGGCTTCCCGGAATGGAAACAGGGTGTTGCTGAAGCCAAGCATGGTGAAACAGACTGAGAGGGCCAACGGAATTGTGTGCCTACTGTCTTTTAGTACAACATGAGGATGGGGGTTTGTTACATTTGCACAAGAAAATCAGGTTAAGTCTCAAGTTAGGGTTGGGTTGGGGAGATGTGGCTTCCCAGGTTGGAAACGGGTCCTTGGTGAAGCTTAACTTGCTGAATCAGACTGAGTGGGGTATCAAGGTGTCTTCCATACTTACATTTGGTACACTCTGTGGACGGCAGTATGTTTCAGTCCCAAAAGGAAATGAGGGTTGAGACTCAAATTAGGGTTAGGGTTGGGGAGACTTGGCTTCCCAGGATGTAACCAGGGTTTTGGCGAAGCCTAGATTGGTAAAACAGACCGAGTAGGCCAACCGGAGTATAACATACTGCCAGTTAGTACACCATGTGGACAGGGAAATGTTTCAGTCCAAAGAGAAAATTAGGGTTAAGACCCAAGTTAGGGTTATCGGTCAGGAGTCATGGCTTCCCAGAATGGAAACAGGGTGTTGCTGAAGCCAAGCATGGTGAAACAGACTGAGAGGGCCAACGGAATTGTGTGCCTACTGTCTTTTAGTAGAACATGAGGATGGGGGTTTGTTACATTTGCACAAGAAAATCAGGTTAAGTCTCAAGCTTGGTTTGGGTTGGGGAGATGTGGCTTCCCTGGTTGGAATCGGGTCCTTGGTGAAGCCCAGCTTGCTGAATCAGACTGAGTGGGACATCAAGATGTCTTCCATACTGACATTTGGTACACTCTGTGGACGGAGGTATGTTTCAGTCCCAAAAGGAAATGAGGCCTGAGACTCAAATTAGGGTTAGGGCTGGGGAGACTTGGCTTCCCAGGATGTAACCAGGGTTTTGGCGAAGCCTAGATTGGTAAAACAGACTGAGTAGGCCATCCGGAGTATAACATACTGCCAGTTAGTACACCATGTGGACAGGGAAATGTTTCAGTCGAAAGAAAAAATTAGGGTGAAGACCCAAGTTAGGGTTAGCGGTCAGGAGACATGGCTTCCCAGAATGGAAACAGGGTGTTGCTGAAGCCAAACATGGTGAAACAGACTGAGAGGGCCAAAGGAATTGTGTGCCTACTGTCTTTTAGTAGAACATGAGGATGGGGGGTTGTTACATTTGCACAAGAAAATCAGGTTAAGTCTCAAGTTAGGGTTAGAGTTGGGGAGATGTGGCTTCCCAGGTTGGAAACGGGTCCTTGGTGAAGCCTATCTTGCTGAATCAGACTGAGTGGGGCATCAAGATGTCTTCCATACTTACATTTGTTCCCCTATGTGGACGGCAGTATGTTTCAGTCCAAAAACGAAATGCGGGTTGATACTCAAATTAGGGTTAGGGTTGGGGAGACTTGGCTTCCCAGGATGTAACCAGGGTTTTGGCAAAGCCTAGATTGGTAAAACAGACTGAGTAGGCCATACGGAGTATAACATACTGCCAGTTAGTACACCATGTGGACAGGGAAATGTTTCAGTCCAAAGAGAAAATTAGGGTTAAGACCCAAGTTAGGGTTAGCTGTCAGGAGACATGGCTTCCCAGAATGGAAACAGGGTGTTGCTGAAGCCAAGCATGGTGAAACAGACTGAGAGGGCCAAAGGAATTGTGTGCCTACTGTCTTTTAGTACAACAAGAGGATGTGGGTTGTTACATTTCAACAAGAAAATCAGGTTAAGTCTCAAGTTTGGGTTGGGTTGGGGAGATGTGGCTTCCCTGGTTGGAATCGGGTCCTTGGTGAAGCCCAGCTTGCTGAATCAGACTGAGTGGGACATCAAGATGTCTTCCATACTGACATTTGGTACACTCTGTGGACGGAGGTATGTTTCAGTCGCAAAAGGAAATGAGGCCTGAGACTCAAAGTAGGGTTAGGGTTGGGGAGACTTGGCTTCCCAGGATGTAACCAGGGTTTTGGTGAAGCCTAGATTGGTAAAACAGACTGAGTAGGCATTCAGGAATATAACATACTGCCAGTTAGTACACCATGTGGACAGGGAAATGTTTCATTCCAAAGAGAAAATTAGGGTTAAGACCCAAGTGAGGGTTATCGGTCAGGAGACATGGCTTCCCAGAATGGAAACAGGGTGTTGCTGAAGCCAAACATGGTGAAACAGACTGAGAGGGCCAAAGGAATTGTGTGCCTACTGTCTTTTAGTAGAACATGAGGATGGGGGGTTGTTACAGTTCAACAAGAAAATCAGGTTAAGTCTCAAGTTAGGGTTAGGGTTGGGGAGATGTGGCTTCCCAGGTTGGAAACGGGTCCTTGGTGAAGCTTAACTTGCTGAATCAGACTGAGTGGGGCATCAAGATGGCTTCCATACTGACATTTGGTCCCCTATGTGGACGGCAGTATGTTTCAGTCCAAATACGAAAATTAGGGTTAAGACCCAAGTTAGGGTTATCGGTCAGGAGTCATGGCTTCCCAGAATGGAAACAGGGTGTTGCTGAAGCCAAGCATGGTGAAACAGACTGAGAGGGCCAACGGAATTGTGTGTCGACTGTCTTTTAGTATTACATGAGGATGGGGGGTTGTTACATTTCAACAAGAAAATCAGGTTAAGTCTCAAGGTTGGGTTGGATTGGGGAGATGTGGCTTCCCAGGTTGGAAATGGGTCCTTGGTGAAGCTCAACTTGCTGAATCAGACTGAGTGGGGCATCAAGATGGCTTCCATACTGACATTTGGTGCACTCTGTGGACGGCAGTATGTTTCAGTCCAAAAAGGAAATGAGGGTTGAGACTCAAATTAGGGTTAGGGTTGGGGAGACTTGTCTTCCCAGGATGTAACCAGGGTTTTGGCGAAGTCTAGATTGGTAAAACAGACGGAGTAGGCCAACCGGAGTATAACATACTGCCAGTTAGTACACAATGTGGAGAGGGAAATGTTTCATTCCAAAGAGAAAATTAGGGTTAAGACCCAAGTTAGGGTTAGCAATCAGGAGACATCGCTTTCCAGAATGGAAACAGGGTGTTGCTGAAGCCAAGCATGGTGAAACAGACTGAGAGGGCAAAAGGAATTGTGTGCCTACTGTCTTTTAGGAGAACATGAGGATGGGGGGTTGTTACATTTGCACAAGAAAATCAGGTTAAGTCTCAAGTTAGGGTTAGGGTTGGGGAGATGTTGCTTCCCAGGTTGGAAACGGGTCCTTGGTGAAGCTTAACTTGCTGAATCAGACTGAGTGGGCCATCAAGATGGCTTCCATACTGACATTTGGTACACTCTGTGGACGGCAGTATGTTTCAGTCCAAAAACGAAAATTAGGGTTAAGACCCAAGTTAGGGTTATCGGTCAGGAGTCATGGCTTCCCAGAATGGAAACAGGGTGTTGCTGAAGCCAAGCATGGTGAAACAGACTGAGAGGGCCAACGGAATTGTGTGCCGACTGTCTCTTAGTACAACATGAGGATGGGGGTTTGTTACATTTCAACAAGAAAATCAGGTTAAGTCTCAAGGTTGGGTTGGGTTGGGGAGATGTGGCTTCCCTGGTTGGAATCGGGTCCTTGGTGAAGCCCAGCTTGCTGAATCAGACTGAGTGGGACATCAAGATGTCTTCCATACTGACATTTGGTACACTCTGTGAACCGCAGTATGTTTCAGTCCAAAAAGGAAATGAGGGTTGATACTCAAATTAGGGTTAGGGTTGGGGAGACTTGTCTTCCCAGGATGTAACCAGGGTTTTGGCGAAGCCTAGATTGGTAAAACAGACTGAGTAGGCCTTCCAGAGTATAACATACTGCCAGTTAGTACACCATGTGGACAGGGAAATATTTCAGTCCATAGAAAAAACTAGGGTTAAGACCCAAGTTAGGGTTAGCGGTCAGGAGACATGGCTTCCCGGAATGGAAACAGGGTGTTGCTGAAGCCAAGCATGGTGAAACAGACTGAGAGGGCAAAAGGAATTGTGTGCCTACTGTCTTTTAGTACAACATGAGGATGGGGGTTTGTTACATTTGCACAAGAAAATCAGGTTAAGTCTCAAGTTAGGGTTGGTTTGGGGAGATGTGGCTTCCCAGGTTGGAAACGGGTCCTTGGTGAAGCCTAGCTTGTTGAATCAGACTGAGTGGGACATCAAGATGTCTTCCATACTTACATTTGGTACACTCTGTGGACGGCAGTATGTTTCAGTCCAAAAAGGAAATGAGGGTTGAGACTCAAATTAGGGTTAGGGCTGGGGAGACTTGGCTTCCCAGGATGTAACCAGGGTTTTGGCGAAGCCTAGATTGGTAAAACAGACTGAGTAGGCCATCCGGAGTATAACATACTGCCAGTTAGTACACCATGTGGACAGGGAAATGTTTCAGTCCAAAGAGAAAATTAGGGTTCAGACCCAAGTTAGGGTTAGCTGTCAGGAGACATGGCTTCCCAGAATGGAAACAGGGTGTTGCTGAAGCCAAGCATGGTGAAACAGACTGAGAGGGCCAAAGGAATTGTGTGCCTACTGTCTTTTAGTAGAACATGAGGATGGGAGGTTGTTACATTTGCACAAGAATATCAGGTTAAGTCTCAAGTTAGGGTTAGGGTTGGGGAGATGTGGCTTCCCAGGTTGGAAACGGGTCCTTGGTGAAGCTTAACTTCCTGAATCAGACTGAGTGGGGCATCAAGATGTCTTCCATACTTACATTTGGCACACTCTGTGGACCGCAGTATGTTTCAGTCCAAAAAGGAAATAGGGTTGAGACTCAAATTAGGGTTAGGGTTGGGGAGACTTGGCTTCCCAGGATGTAACCAGGGTTTTGGTGAAGCCTAGATTGGTAAAACAGACTGAGTAGGCATTCAGGAGTATAACATACTGCCAGTTAGTACACCATGTGGACAGGGAAATGTTTCAGTCCAAAGACAAAATTAGGGTTAAGAAAAATTTAGGGTTATCGGTCAGGAGACATGCCTTCCCAGAATGGAAACAGGGTGTTGCTGAAGCCAAGCATGGTGAAACAGACTGAGAGGGCCAACGGAATTGTGTGCCTACTGTCTTTTAGTACAACATGAGGATGGGGGGTTGTTACATTTGCCCAAGAAAATCAGGTTAAGTCTCAAGTTAGGGTTAGGGTTGGGGAGATGTGGCTTCCCAGGTTGGAAATGGGTCCTTGGTGAAGCTCAACTTGCTGAATCAGACTGAGTGGGGCATCAAGATGGCTTCCATACTGACATTTGGTGCACTCTGTGGACGGCAGTATGTTTCAGTCCAAAAAGGAAATGAGGGTTGAGACTCAAATTAGGGTTAGGGTTGGGGAGACTTGGCTTCCCAGGATGTAACCAGGGTTTTGGCGAAGTCTAGATTGGTAAAACAGACGGAGTAGGCCAACCGGAGTATAACATACTGGCAGTTAGTACACAATGTGGACAGGGAAATGTTTCATTCCAAAGAGAAAATTAGGGTTAAGACCCAAGTTAGGGTTAGCAGTCAGGAGACATGGCTTTCCAGAATGGAAACAGGGTGTTGCTGAAGCCAAGCATGGTGAAACAGACTGAGAGGGCAAAAGGAATTGTGTGCCTACTGTCTTTTAGTAGAACATGAGGATGGGGTGTTGTTACATTTGCACAAGAAAATCAGGTTAAGTCTCAAGTTAGGGTTAGGGTTGGGGAGATGTGGCTTCCCAGGTTGGAAACGGGTCCTTGGTGAAGCTTAACTTGCTGAATCAGACTGAGTGGGGCATCAAGATGGCTTCCATACTGACATTTGGTACACTCTGTGGACGGCAGTATGTTTCAGTCCAAAAACGAAAATTAGGGTTAAGACCCAAGTTAGGGTTATCGGTCAGGAGTCATGGCTTCCCAGAATGGATACAGGGTGTTGCTGAAGACAAGCATGGTGAAACAGACTGAGAGGGCCAACGGAATTGTGTGCCGACTGTCTCTTAGTACAACATGAGGATGGGGGTTTGTTACATTTCAACAAGAAAATCAGGTTAAGTCTCAAGGTTGGGTTGGGTTGGGGAGATGTGGCTTCCCTGGTTGGAATCGGGTCCTTGGTGAAGCCCAGCTTGCTGAATCAGACTGAGTGGGACATCAAGATGTCTTCCATACTGACATTTGGTACACTCTGTGGACGGAGGTCTGTTTCAGTCCCAAAAGGAAATGAGGCCTGAGACTCAAATTAGGGTTAGGGTTGGGGAGACTTGGCTTCCCAGGATATAACCAGGGTTTTGTCGAAGCCTAGATTGGTAAAACAGACTGAGTAGGCCATCCGGAGTATAACATACTGCCAGTTAGTACACCATGTGGACAGGGAAATTTTTCATTCCAAAGAGAATATTAGGGTTAAGACCCAAGTTAGGGTTAGCTGTCAGGAGACATGGCTTCCAAGAATGGAAACAGGGTGTTGCTGAAGCCAAGCATGGTGAAACAGACTGAGAGGGCCAAAGGAATTGTGTGCCTACTGTCTTTTAGTACAACATGAGGATGGGGGGTTGTTACAGTTCAACAAGAAAATCAGGTTAAGTCTCAAGTTAGGGTTAGGGTTGGGGAGATGTGGCTTCCCAGGTTGGAAACGGGTCCTTGGTGAAGCTTAACTTGCTGAATCAGACTGAGTGGGGCATCAAGATGGCTTCCATACTGACATTTGGTACACTCTGTGGACGGCAGTATGTTTCAGTCCAAAAACGAAAATTAGGGTTAAGACCCAAGTTAGGGTTATCGGTCAGGAGTCATGGCTTCCCAGAATGGAAACAGGGTGTTGCTGAAGCCAAGCATGGTGAAACAGACTGAGAGGGCCAACGGAATTGTATGTCGACTGTCTTTTAGTACAACATGAGGATGGGGGTTTGTTACATTTCAACAAGAAAATCAGGTTAAGTCTCAAGGTTGGGTTGGATTGGGGAGATGTGGCTTCCCAGGTTGGAAATGGGTCCTTGGTGAAGCTCAACTTGCTGAATCAGACTGAGTGGGGCATCAAGATGGCTTCCATACTGACATTTGGTGCACTCTGTGGACGGCAGTATGTTTCAGTCCAAAAAGGAAATGAGGGTTGAGACTCAAATTAGGGTTAGGGTTGGGGAGACTTGGCTTCCCAGGATGTAACCAGGGTTTTGGCGAAGTCTAGATTGGTAAAACAGACGGAGTAGGCCAACCGGAGTATAACATACTGCCAGTTAGTACACCATGTGGACAGGGAAATGTTTCAGTCCAAAGGGAAAATTAGGGTTAAGACCCAAGTTAGGGTTAGCTGTCAGGAGACATGGCTTTCCAGAATGGAAACAGGGTGTTGCTGAAGCCAAGCATGGTGAAACAGACTGAGAGGGCAAAAGGAATTGTGTGCCTACTGTCTTTTAGTAGAACATGAGGATGGGGGGTTGTTACATTTGCACAAGAAAATCAGGTTAAGTCTCAAGTTAGGGTTAGGGTTGGGGAGATGTGGCTTCCCAGGTTGGAAACGGGTCCTTGGTGAAGCCTAGCTTGCTGAATCAGACTGAGTGGGGCATCAAGATGTCTTCCATACTTACATTTGGTACACTCTGTGAACCGCAGTATGTTTCAGTCCAAAAAGGAAATGAGGGTTGATACTCAAATTAGGGTTAGGGTTGGGGAGACTTGGCTTCCCAGGATGTAACCAGGGTTTTGGTGAAGCCTAGATTGGTAAAACAGACTGAGTATGCCAACCGGAGTATAACATACTGCCAGTTTGTACACCATGTGGACAGGGAAATGTTTCATTCCAAAGAGAAAATTAGGGTTAAGACCCAAGTTAGGGTTAGCTGTCAGGAGACATGGCTTCCCAGAATGGAAACAGGGTGTTGGTGAAGCCAAGCATGGTGAAACAGACTGAGAGGGCCAAAGGAATTGTGTGCCTACTGTCTTTTAGTAGAACATGAGGATGGGGGGTTGTTACAGTTCAACAAGAAAATCAGGTTAAGTCTCAAGTTAGGGTTAGGGTTGGGGAGATGTGGCTTCCCAGGTTGGAAACGGGTCCTTGGTGAAGCTTAACTTCCTGAATCAGACTGAGTGGGCCATCAAGATGTCTTCCATACTTACATTTGGCACACTCTGTGGACCGCAGTATGTTTCAGTCCAAAAAGGAAATAGGGTTGAGACTCAAATTAGGGTTAGGGTTGGGGAGACTTGGCTTCCCAGGATGTAACCAGGGTTTTGGTGAAGCCTAGATTGGTAAAACAGACTGAGTAGGCCAACCGGAGTATAACATACTGCCAGTTAGTACACCATGTGGACAGGGAAATGTTTCAGTCCAAAGACAAAATTAGGGTTAAGACCCAAGTTAGGGTTAGTTGTCAGGAGACATGGCTTCCCAGAATGGAAACAGGGTGTTGCTGAAGCCAAGCATGGTGAAACAGACTGAGAGGGCCAAAGGAATTGTGTACCTACTGTCTTTTAGTAGAACATGAGGATGGGAGGTTGTTACATTTGCACAAGAATATCAGGTTAAGTATCAAGTTAGAGTTAGGGTTGGGGAGATGTGGCTTCCCAGGTTGGAAACGGGTCCTTGTTGAAGCCTAGCTTGCTGAATCAGACTGAGTGGGGCATCAAGATGTCTTCCATACTTACAATTAGGTACACTCTGTGGACGGCAGTATGTTTCAGTCCAAAAAGGAAATGAGGGTTGAGACTCAAATTAGGGTTAGGGTTGGGGAGACTTGGCTTCCCAGGATGTAACCAGGGTTTTGGCGAAGCCTAGATTGGTAAAACAGACTGAGTAGGCCTTCCGGAGTATAACATACTGCCAGTTAGTACACCATGTGGACAGGGAAATATTTCAGTCCAAAGAAAAAACTAGGGTTAAGACCCAAGTTAGGGTTAGCGGTCAGGAGACATGGCTCCCCGGAATGGAAACAGGGTGTTGCTGAAGCCAAGCATGGTGAAACAGACTGAGAGGGCCAAAGGAATTGTGTGCCTACTGTCTTTTAGTACAACATGAGGATGGGGGTTTGTTACATTTGCACAAGAAAATCAGGTTAAGTCTCAAGTTAGGGTTGGTTTGGGGAGATGTGGCTTCCCAGGTTGGAAACGGGTCCTTGGTGAAGCCTAGCTTGTTGAATCAGACTGAGTGGGACATCAAGATGTCTTCCATACTTACATTTGGTACACTCTGTGGACGGCAGTATGTTTCAGTCCAAAAAGGAAATGAGGGTTGAGACTCAAATTAGGGTTAGGGCTGGGGAGACTTGGCTTCCCAGGATGTAACCAGGGTTTTGGCGAAGCCTAGATTGGTAAAACAGACTGAGTAGGCCATCCGGAGTATAACATACTGCCAGTTAGTACACCATGTGGACAGGGAAATGTTTCAGTCTAAAGAGAAAATTAGGGTTAACACCCAAGTTAGGGTTAGCTGTCAGGAGACATGGCTTCCCAGAATGGAAACAGGGTGTTGCTGAAGCCAAGCATGGTGAAACAGACTGAGAGGGCCAAAGGAATTGTGTGCCTACTGTCTTTTAGTAGAACATGAGGATGGGAGGTTGTTACATTTGCACAAGAATATCAGGTTAAGTCTCAAGTTAGGGTTAGGGTTGGGGAGATGTGGCTTCCCAGGTTGGAAACGGGTCCTTGGTGAAGCTTAACTTCCTGAATCAGACTGAGTGGGCCATCAAGATGTCTTCCATACTTACATTTGGCACACTCTGTGGACCGCAGTATGTTTCAGTCCAAAAAGGAAATAGGGTTGAGACTCAAATTAGGGTTAGGGTTGGGGAGACTTGGCTTCCCAGGATGTAACCAGGGTTTTGGCGAAGTCTAGATTGGTAAAACAGATGGAGTAGGCCAACCAGAGTATAACATACTGCCAGTTAGTACACCATGTGGACAGGGAAATGTTTCAGTCCAAAGAGAAAATTAGGGTTAAGACCCAAGTTAGGGTTAGCTGTCAGGAGACATGGCTTTCCAGAATGGAAACAGGGTGTTGCTGAAGCCAAGCATGGTGAAACAGACTGAGAGGGCCAAAGGAATTGTGTGCCTACTGTCTTTTAGTAGAACATGAGGATGGGGGGTTGTTACATTTGCACAAGAAAATCAGGTTAAGTCTCAAGTGAGGGTTAGGGTTGGGGAGATGTGGCTTCCCAGGTTGGAAACGGGTCCTTGGTGAAGCCTAGCTTGCTGAATCAGACTGAGTGGGGCATCAAGATGTCTTCCATACTTACATTTGGTACACTCTGTGAACCGCAGTATGTTTCAGTCCAAAAAGGAAATGAGGGTTGATACTCAAATTAGGGTTAGGGTTGGGGAGACTTGGCTTCCCAGGATGTAACCAGGGTTTTGGCGAAGCCTAGATTGGTAAAACAGACTGAGTAGGCCTTCCGGAGTATAACATACTGCCAGTTAGTACACCATGTGGACAGGGAAATATTTCAGTCCAAAGAAAAAACTAGGGTTAAGACCCAAGTTAGGGTTAGCGGTCAGGAGACATGGCTCCCCGGAATGGAAACAGGGTGTTGCTGAAGCCAAGCATGGTGAAACAGACTGAGAGGGCCAAAGGAATTGTGTGCCTACTGTCTTTTAGTACAACATGAGGATGGGGGTTTGTTACATTTGCACAAGAAAATCAGGTTAAGTCTCAAGTTAGGGTTGGTTTGGGGAGATGTGGCTTCCCAGGTTGGAAACGGGTCCTTGGTGAAGCCTAGCTTGTTGAATCAGACTGAGTGGGACATCAAGATGTCTTCCATACTTACATTTGGTACACTCTGTGGACGGCAGTATGTTTCAGTCCAAAAAGGAAATGAGGGTTGAGACTCAAATTAGGGTTAGGGCTGGGGAGACTTGGCTTCCCAGGATGTAACCAGGGTTTTGGCGAAGCCTAGATTGGTAAAACAGACTGAGTAGGCCATCCGGAGTATAACATACTGCCAGTTAGTACACCATGTGGACAGGGAAATGTTTCAGTCTAAAGAGAAAATTAGGGTTAACACCCAAGTTAGGGTTAGCTGTCAGGAGACATGGCTTCCCAGAATGGAAACAGGGTGTTGCTGAAGACAAGCATGGTGAAACAGACTGAGAGGGCCAAAGGAATTGTGTGCCTACTGTCTTTTAGTAGAACATGAGGATGGGAGGTTGTTACATTTGCACAAGAATATCAGGTTAAGTCTCAAGTTAGGGTTAGGGTTGGGGAGATGTGGCTTTCCAGGTTGGAAACGGGTCCTTGGTGAAGCTTAACTTCCTGAATCAGACTGAGTGGGCCATCAAGATGTCTTCCATACTTACATTTGGCACACTCTGTGGACCGCAGTATGTTTCAGTCCAAAAAGGAAATAGGGTTGAGACTCAAATTAGGGTTAGGGTTGGGGAGACTTGGCTTCCCAGGATGTAACCAGGGTTTTGGCGAAGTCTAGATTGGTAAAACAGATGGAGTAGGCCAACCAGAGTATAACATACTGCCAGTTAGTACACCATGTGGACAGGGAAATGTTTCAGTCCAAAGAGAAAATTAGGGTTAAGACCCAAGTTAGGGTTAGCTGTCAGGAGACATGGCTTTCCAGAATGGAAACAGGGTGTTGCTGAAGCCAAGCATGGTGAAACAGACTGAGAGGGCCAAAGGAATTGTGTGCCTACTGTCTTTTAGTAGAACATGAGGATGGGGGGTTGTTACATTTGCACAAGAAAATCAGGTTAAGTCTCAAGTGAGGGTTAGGGTTGGGGAGATGTGGCTTCCCAGGTTGGAAACGGGTCCTTGGTGAAGCCTAGCTTGCTGAATCAGACTGAGTGGGGCATCAAGATGTCTTCCATACTTACATTTGGTACACTCTGTGAACCGCAGTATGTTTCAGTCCAAAAAGGAAATGAGGGTTGATACTCAAATTAGGGTTAGGGTTGGGGAGACTTGGCTTCCCAGGATGTAACCAGGGTTTTGGTGAAGCCTAGATTGGTAAAACAGACTGAGTAGGCCAACCGGAGTATAACATACTGCCAGTTAGTACACCATGTGGACAGGGAAATGTTTCAGTCCAAAGACAAAATTAGGGTTAAGACCCAAGTTACGGTTAGCTGTCAGGAGACATGGCTTCCCAGAATGGAAACAGGGTGTTGCTGAAGCCAAGCATGGTGAAACAGACTGAGAGGGCCAAAGGAATTGTGTGCCTACTGTCTTTTAGTACAACATGAGGATGGGGGGTTGTTACATTTGCACAAGAAAATCAGGTTAAGTCTCAAGTTAGGGTTGGTTTGGGGAGATGTGGCTTCCCAGGTTGGAAATGGGTCCTTGGTGAAGCCTAGCTTGTTGAATCAGACTGAGTGGGACATCAAGATGTCTTCCATACTTACATTTGGTACACTCTGTGGACGGCAGTATGTTTCAGTCCAAAAAGGAAATGAGGGTTGAGACTCAAATTAGGGTTAGGGCTGGGGAGACTTGGCTTCCCAGGATGTAACCAGGGTTTTGGCGAAGCCTAGATTGGTAAAACAGACTGAGTAGGCCATCCGGAGTATAACATACTGCCAGTTAGTACACCATGTGGACAGGGAAATGTTTCAGTCCAAAGAGAAAATTAGGGTTCAGACCCAAGTTAGGGTTAGCTGTCAGGAGACATGGCTTCCCAGAATGGAAACAGGGTGTTGCTGAAGCCAAGCATGGTGAAACAGACTGAGAGGGCCAAAGGAATTGTGTGCCTACTGTCTTTTAGTAGAACATGAGGATGGGAGGTTGTTACATTTGCACAAGAATATCAGGTTAAGTCTCAAGTTAGGGTTAGGGTTGGGGAGATGTGGCTTCCCAGGTTGGAAACGGGTCCTTGGTGAAGCTTAACTTCCTGAATCAGACTGAGTGGGCCATCAAGATGTCTTCCATACTTACATTTGGCACACTCTGTGGACCGCAGTATGTTTCAGTCCAAAAAGGAAATAGGGTTGAGACTCAAATTAGGGTTAGGGTTGGGGAGACTTGGCTTCCCAGGATGTAACCAGGGTTTTGGTGAAGCCTAGATTGGTAAAACAGACTGAGTAGGCATTCAGGAGTATAACATACTGCCAGTTAGTACACCATGTGGACAGGGAAATGTTTCAGTCCAAAGACAAAATTAGGGTTAAGAAAAATTTAGGGTTATCGGTCAGGAGACATCCCTTCCCAGAATGGAAACAGGGTGTTGCTGAAGCCAAGCATGGTGAAACAGACTGAGAGGGCCAACGGAATTGTGTGCCTACTGTCTTTTAGTACAACATGAGGATGGGGGGTTGTTACATTTGCCCAAGAAAATCAGGTTAAGTCTCAAGTTAGGGTTAGGGTTGGGGAGATGTGGCTTCCCAGGTTGGAAATGGGTCCTTGGTGAAGCTCAACTTGCTGAATCAGACTGAGTGGGGCATCAAGATGGCTTCCATACTGACATTTGGTGCACTCTGTGGACGGCAGTATGTTTCAGTCCAAAAAGGAAATGAGGGTTGAGACTCAAATTAGGGTTAGGGTTGGGGAGACTTGGCTTCCCAGGATGTAACCAGGGTTTTGGCGAAGTCTAGATTGGTAAAACAGACGGAGTAGGCCAACCGGAGTATAACATACTGGCAGTTAGTACACAATGTGGACAGGGAAATGTTTCATTCCAAAGAGAAAATTAGGGTTAAGACCCAAGTTAGGGTTAGCAGTCAGGAGACATGGCTTTCCAGAATGGAAACAGGGTGTTGCTGAAGCCAAGCATGGTGAAACAGACTGAGAGGGCAAAAGGAATTGTGTGCCTACTGTCTTTTAGTAGAACATGAGGATGGGGGGTTGTTACATTTGCACAAGAAAATCAGGTTAAGTCTCAAGTTAGGGTTAGGGTTGGGGAGATGTTGCTTCCCAGGTTGGAAACGGGTCCTTGGTGAAGCTTAACTTGCTGAATCAGACTGAGTGGGCCATCAAGATGGCTTCCATACTGACATTTGGTACACTCTGTGGACGGCAGTATGTTTCAGTCCAAAAACGAAAATTAGGGTTAAGACCCAAGTTAGGGTTATCGGTCAGGAGTCATGGCTTCCCAGAATGGATACAGGGTGTTGCTGAAGCCAAGCATGGTGAAACAGACTGAGAGGGCCAACGGAATTGTGTGCCGACTGTCTCTTAGTACAACATGAGGATGGGGGTTTGTTACATTTCAACAAGAAAATCAGGTTAAGTCTCAAGGTTGGGTTGGGTTGGGGAGATGTGGCTTCCCTGGTTGGAATCGGGTCCTTGGTGAAGCCCAGCTTGCTGAATCAGACTGAGTGGGACATCAAGATGTCTTCCATACTGACATTTGGTACACTCTGTGGACGGAGGTCTGTTTCAGTCCCAAAAGGAAATGAGGCCTGAGACTCAAATTAGGGTTAGGGTTGGGGAGACTTGGCTTCCCAGGATATAACCAGGGTTTTGTCGAAGCCTAGATTGGTAAAACAGACTGAGTAGGCCATCCGGAGTATAACATACTGCCAGTTAGTACACCATGTGGACAGGGAAATTTTTCATTCCAAAGAGAATATTAGGGTTAAGACCCAAGTTAGGGTTAGCTGTCAGGAGACATGGCTTCCCAGAATGGAAACAGGGTGTTGCTGAAGCCAAGCATGGTGAAACAGACTGAGAGGGCCAAAGGAATTGTGTGCCTACTGTCTTTTAGTACAACATGAGGATGGGGGGTTGTTACAGTTCAACAAGAAAATCAGGTTAAGTCTCAAGTTAGGGTTAGGGTTGGGGAGAGGTGGCTTCCCAGGTTGGAAACGGGTCCTTGGTGAAGCTTAACTTGCTGAATCAGACTGAGTGGGGCATCAAGATGGCTTCCATACTGACATTTGGTACACTCTGTAGACGGCAGTATGTTTCAGTCCAAAAACGAAAATTAGGGTTAAGACCCAAGTTAGGGTTATCGGTCAGGAGTCATGGCTTCCCAGAATGGAAACAGGGTGTTGCTGAAGCCAAGCATGGTGAAACAGACTGAGAGGGCCAACGGAATTGTATGTCGACTGTCTTTTAGTACAACATGAGGATGGGGGTTTGTTACATTTCAACAAGAAAATCAGGTTAAGTCTCAAGGTTGGGTTGGATTGGGGAGATGTGGCTTCCCAGGTTGGAAATGGGTCCTTGGTGAAGCTCAACTTGCTGAATCAGACTGAGTGGGGCATCAAGATGGCTTCCATACTGACATTTGGTGCACTCTGTGGACGGCAGTATGTTTCAGTCCAAAAAGGAAATGAGGGTTGAGACTCAAATTAGGGTTAGGGTTGGGGAGACTTGGCTTCCCAGGATGTAACCAGGGTTTTGGCGAAGTCTAGATTGGTAAAACAGACGGAGTAGGCCAACCGGAGTATAACATACTGCCAGTTAGTACACCATGTGGACAGGGAAATGTTTCAGTCCAAAGAGAAAATTAGGGTTAAGACCCAAGTTAGGGTTAGCTGTCAGGAGACATGGCTTTCCAGAATGGAAACAGGGTGTTGCTGAAGCCAAGCATGGTGAAACAGACTGAGAGGGCAAAAGGAATTGTGTGCCTACTGTCTTTTAGTAGAACATGAGGATGGGGGGTTGTTACATTTGCACAAGAAAATCAGGTTAAGTCTCAAGTTAGGGTTAGGGTTGGGGAGATGTTGCTTCCCAGGTTGGAAACGGGTCCTTGGTGAAGCTTAACTTGCTGAATCAGACTGAGTGGGCCATCAAGATGGCTTCCATACTGACATTTGGTACACTCTGTGGACGGCAGTATGTTTCAGTCCAAAAACGAAAATTAGGGTTAAGACCCAAGTTAGGGTTATCGGTCAGGAGTCATGGCTTCCCAGAATGGATACAGGGTGTTGCTGAAGCCAAGCATGGTGAAACAGACTGAGAGGGCCAACGGAATTGTGTGCCGACTGTCTCTTAGTACAACATGAGGATGGGGGTTTGTTACATTTCAACAAGAAAATCAGGTTAAGTCTCAAGGTTGGGTTGGGTTGGGGAGATGTGGCTTCCCTGGTTGGAATCGGGTCCTTGGTGAAGCCCAGCTTGCTGAATCAGACTGAGTGGGACATCAAGATGTCTTCCATACTGACATTTGGTACACTCTGTGGACGGAGGTCTGTTTCAGTCCCAAAAGGAAATGAGGCCTGAGACTCAAATTAGGGTTAGGGTTGGGGAGACTTGGCTTCCCAGGATATAACCAGGGTTTTGTCGAAGCCTAGATTGGTAAAACAGACTGAGTAGGCCATCCGGAGTATAACATACTGCCAGTTAGTACACCATGTGGACAGGGAAATTTTTCATTCCAAAGAGAATATTAGGGTTAAGACCCAAGTTAGGGTTAGCTGTCAGGAGACATGGCTTCCCAGAATGGAAACAGGGTGTTGCTGAAGCCAAGCATGGTGAAACAGACTGAGAGGGCCAAAGGAATTGTGTGCCTACTGTCTTTTAGTACAACATGAGGATGGGGGGTTGTTACAGTTCAACAAGAAAATCAGGTTAAGTCTCAAGTTAGGGTTAGGGTTGGGGAGAGGTGGCTTCCCAGGTTGGAAACGGGTCCTTGGTGAAGCTTAACTTGCTGAATCAGACTGAGTGGGGCATCAAGATGGCTTCCATACTGACATTTGGTACACTCTGTAGACGGCAGTATGTTTCAGTCCAAAAACGAAAATTAGGGTTAAGACCCAAGTTAGGGTTATCGGTCAGGAGTCATGGCTTCCCAGAATGGAAACAGGGTGTTGCTGAAGCCAAGCATGGTGAAACAGACTGAGAGGGCCAACGGAATTGTATGTCGACTGTCTTTTAGTACAACATGAGGATGGGGGTTTGTTACATTTCAACAAGAAAATCAGGTTAAGTCTCAAGGTTGGGTTGGATTGGGGAGATGTGGCTTCCCAGGTTGGAAATGGGTCCTTGGTGAAGCTCAACTTGCTGAATCAGACTGAGTGGGGCATCAAGATGGCTTCCATACTGACATTTGGTGCACTCTGTGGACGGCAGTATGTTTCAGTCCAAAAAGGAAATGAGGGTTGAGACTCAAATTAGGGTTAGGGTTGGGGAGACTTGGCTTCCCAGGATGTAACCAGGGTTTTGGCGAAGTCTAGATTGGTAAAACAGACGGAGTAGGCCAACCGGAGTATAACATACTGCCAGTTAGTACACCATGTGGACAGGGAAATGTTTCAGTCCAAAGAGAAAATTAGGGTTAAGACCCAAGTTAGGGTTAGCTGTCAGGAGACATGGCTTTCCAGAATGGAAACAGGGTGTTGCTGAAGCCAAGCATGGTGAAACAGACTGAGAGGGCAAAAGGAATTGTGTGCCTACTGTCTTTTAGTAGAACATGAGGATGGGGGGTTGTTACATTTGCACAAGAAAATCAGGTTAAGTCTCAAGTTAGGGTTAGGGTTGGGGAGATGTGGCTTCCCAGGTTGGAAACGGGTCCTTGGTGAAGCCTAGCTTGCTGAATCAGACTGAGTGGGGCATCAAGATGTCTTCCATACTTACATTTGGTACACTCTGTGAACCGCAGTATGTTTCAGTCCAAAAAGGAAATGAGGGTTGATACTCAAATTAGGGTTAGGGTTGGGGAGACTTGGCTTCCCAGGATGTAACCAGGGTTTTGGTGAAGCCTAGATTGGTAAAACAGACTGAGTATGCCAACCGGAGTATAACATACTGCCAGTTTGTACACCATATGGACAGGGAAATGTTTCATTCCAAAGAGAAAATTAGGGTTAAGACCCAAGTTAGGGTTAGCTGTCAGGAGACATGGCTTCCCAGAATGGAAACAGGGTGTTGCTGAAGCCAAGCATGGTGAAACAGACTGAGAGGGCCAAAGGAATTGTGTGCCTACTGTCTTTTAGTAGAACATGAGGATGGGAGGTTGTTACATTTGCACAAGAATATCAGGTTAAGTATCAAGTTAGAGTTAGGGTTGGGGAGATGTGGCTTCCCAGGTTGGAAACGGGTCCTTGTTGAAGCCTAGCTTGCTGAATCAGACTGAGTGGGGCATCAAGATGTCTTCCATACTTACAATTAGGTACACTCTGTGGACGGCAGTATGTTTCAGTCCAAAAAGGAAATGAGGGTTGAGACTCAAATTAGGGTTAGGGTTGGGGAGACTTGGCTTCCCAGGATGTAACCAGGGTTTTGGCGAAGCCTAGATTGGTAAAACAGACTGAGTAGGCCTTCCGGAGTATAACATACTGCCAGTTAGTACACCATGTGGACAGGGAAATATTTCAGTCCAAAGAAAAAACTAGGGTTAAGACCCAAGTTAGGGTTAGCGGTCAGGAGACATGGCTCCCCGGAATGGAAACAGGGTGTTGCTGAAGCCAAGCATGGTGAAACAGACTGAGAGGGCCAAAGGAATTGTGTGCCTACTGTCTTTTAGTACAACATGAGGATGGGGGTTTGTTACATTTGCACAAGAAAATCAGGTTAAGTCTCAAGTTAGGGTTGGTTTGAGGAGATGTGGCTTCCCAGGTTGGAAACGGGTCCTTGGTGAAGCCTAGCTTGTTGAATCAGACTGAGTGGGACATCAAGATGTCTTCCATACTTACATTTGGTACACTCTGTGGACGGCAGTATGTTTCAGTCCAAAAAGGAAATGAGGGTTGAGACTCAAATTAGGGTTAGGGCTGGGGAGACTTGGCTTCCCAGGATGTAACCAGGGTTTTGGCGAAGCCTAGATTGGTAAAACAGACTGAGTAGGCCATCCGGAGTATAACATACTGCCAGTTAGTACACCATGTGGACAGGGAAATGTTTCAGTCTAAAGAGAAAATTAGGGTTAACACCCAAGTTAGGGTTAGCTGTCAGGAGACATGGCTTCCCAGAATGGAAACAGGGTGTTGCTGAAGCCAAGCATGGTGAAACAGACTGAGAGGGCCAAAGGAATTGTGTGCCTACTGTCTTTTAGTAGAACATGAGGATGGGAGGTTGTTACATTTACACAAGAATATCAGGTTAAGTCTCAAGTTAGGGTTAGGGTTGGGGAGATGTGGCTTCCCAGGTTGGAAACGGGTCCTTGGTGAAGCTTAACTTCCTGAATCAGACTGAGTGGGCCATCAAGATGTCTTCCATACTTACATTTGGCACACTCTGTGGACCGCAGTATGTTTCAGTCCAAAAAGGAAATAGGGTTGAGACTCAAATTAGGGTTAGGGTTGGGGAGACTTGGCTTCCCAGGATATAACCAGGGTTTTGTCGAAGCCTAGATTGGTAAAACAGACTGAGTAGGCCATCCGGAGTATAACATACTGCCAGTTAGTACACCATGTGGACAGGGAAATTTTTCATTCCAAAGAGAATATTAGGGTTAAGACCCAAGTTAGGGTTAGCTGTCAGGAGACATGGCTTCCAAGAATGGAAACAGGGTGTTGCTGAAGCCAAGCATGGTGAAACAGACTGAGAGGGCCAAAGGAATTGTGTGCCTACTGTCTTTTAGTACAACATGAGGATGGGGGGTTGTTACAGTTCAACAAGAAAATCAGGTTAAGTCTCAAGTTAGGGTTAGGGTTGGGGAGATGTGGCTTCCCAGGTTGGAAACGGGTCCTTGGTGAAGCTTAACTTGCTGAATCAGACTGAGTGGGGCATCAAGATGGCTTCCATACTGACATTTGGTACACTCTGTGGACGGCAGTATGTTTCAGTCCAAAAACGAAAATTAGGGTTAAGACCCAAGTTAGGGTTATCGGTCAGGAGTCATGGCTTCCCAGAATGGAAACAGGGTGTTGCTGAAGCCAAGCATGGTGAAACAGACTGAGAGGGCCAACGGAATTGTATGTCGACTGTCTTTTAGTACAACATGAGGATGGGGGTTTGTTACATTTCAACAAGAAAATCAGGTTAAGTCTCAAGGTTGGGTTGGATTGGGGAGATGTGGCTTCCCAGGTTGGAAATGGGTCCTTGGTGAAGCTCAACTTGCTGAATCAGACTGAGTGGGGCATCAAGATGGCTTCCATACTGACATTTGGTGCACTCTGTGGACGGCAGTATGTTTCAGTCCAAAAAGGAAATGAGGGTTGAGACTCAAATTAGGGTTAGTGTTGGGGAGACTTGGCTTCCCAGGATGTAACCAGGGTTTTGGCGAAGTCTAGATTGGTAAAACAGACGGAGTAGGCCAACCGGAGTATAACATACTGCCAGTTAGTACACCATGTGGACAGGGAAATGTTTCAGTCCAAAGAGAAAATTAGGGTTAAGACCCAAGTTAGGGTTAGCTGTCAGGAGACATGGCTTTCCAGAATGGAAACAGGGTGTTGCTGAAGCCAAGCATGGTGAAACAGACTGAGAGGGCAAAAGGAATTGTGTGCCTACTGTCTTTTAGTAGAACATGAGGATGGGGGGTTGTTACATTTGCACAAGAAAATCAGGTTAAGTCTCAAGTTAGGGTTAGGGTTGGGGAGATGTGGCTTCCCAGGTTGGAAACGGGTCCTTGGTGAAGCCTAGCTTGCTGAATCAGACTGAGTGGGGCATCAAGATGTCTTCCATACTTACATTTGGTACACTCTGTGAACCGCAGTATGTTTCAGTCCAAAAAGGAAATGAGGGTTGATACTCAAATTAGGGTTAGGGTTGGGGAGACTTGGCTTCCCAGGATGTAACCAGGGTTTTGGTGAAGCCTAGATTGGTAAAACAGACTGAGTATGCCAACCGGAGTATAACATACTGCCAGTTTGTACACCATGTGGACAGGGAAATGTTTCATTCCAAAGAGAAAATTAGGGTTAAGACGCAAGTTAGGGTTAGCTGTCAGGAGACATGGCTTCCCAGAATGGAAACAGGGTGTTGGTGAAGCCAAGCATGGTGAAACAGACTGAGAGGGCCAAAGGAATTGTGTGCCTACTGTCTTTTAGTAGAACATGAGGATGGGGGGTTGTTACAGTTCAACAAGAAAATCAGGTTAAGTCTCAAGTTAGGGTTAGGGTTGGGGAGATGTGGCTTCCCAGGTTGGAAACGGGTCCTTGGTGAAGCTTAACTTCCTGAATCAGACTGAGTGGGCCATCAAGATGTCTTCCATACTTACATTTGGCACACTCTGTGGACCGCAGTATGTTTCAGTCCAAAAAGGAAATAGGGTTGAGACTCAAATTAGGGTTAGGGTTGGGGAGACTTGGCTTCCCAGGATGTAACCAGGGTTTTGGTGAAGCCTAGATTGGTAAAACAGACTGAGTAGGCCAACCGGAGTATAACATACTGCCAGTTAGTACACCATGTGGACAGGGAAATGTTTCAGTCCAAAGACAAAATTAGGGTTAAGACCCAAGTTAGGGTTAGTTGTCAGGAGACATGGCTTCCCAGAATGGAAACAGGGTGTTGCTGAAGCCAAGCATGGTGAAACAGACTGAGAGGGCCAAAGGAATTGTGTACCTACTGTCTTTTAGTAGAACATGAGGATGGGAGGTTGTTACATTTGCACAAGAATATCAGGTTAAGTATCAAGTTAGAGTTAGGGTTGGGGAGATGTGGCTTCCCAGGTTGGAAACGGGTCCTTGTTGAAGCCTAGCTTGCTGAATCAGACTGAGTGGGGCATCAAGATGTCTTCCATACTTACAATTAGGTACACTCTGTGGACGGCAGTATGTTTCAGTCCAAAAAGGAAATGAGGGTTGAGACTCAAATTAGGGTTAGGGTTGGGGAGACTTGGCTTCCCAGGATGTAACCAGGGTTTTGGCGAAGCCTAGATTGGTAAAACAGACTGAGTAGGCCTTCCGGAGTATAACATACTGCCAGTTAGTACACCATGTGGACAGGGAAATATTTCAGTCCAAAGAAAAAACTAGGGTTAAGACCCAAGTTAGGGTTAGCGGTCAGGAGACATGGCTCCCCGGAATGGAAACAGGGTGTTGCTGAAGCCAAGCATGGTGAAACAGACTGAGAGGGCCAAAGGAATTGTGTGCCTACTGTCTTTTAGTACAACATGAGGATGGGGGTTTGTTACATTTGCACAAGAAAATCAGGTTAAGTCTCAAGTTAGGGTTGGTTTGGGGAGATGTGGCTTCCCAGGTTGGAAACGGGTCCTTGGTGAAGCCTAGCTTGTTGAATCAGACTGAGTGGGACATCAAGATGTCTTCCATACTTACATTTGGTACACTCTGTGGACGGCAGTATGTTTCAGTCCAAAAAGGAAATGAGGGTTGAGACTCAAATTAGGGTTAGGGCTGGGGAGACTTGGCTTCCCAGGATGTAACCAGGGTTTTGGCGAAGCCTAGATTGGTAAAACAGACTGAGTAGGCCATCCGGAGTATAACATACTGCCAGTTAGTACACCATGTGGACAGGGAAATGTTTCAGTCTAAAGAGAAAATTAGGGTTAACACCCAAGTTAGGGTTAGCTGTCAGGAGACATGGCTTCCCAGAATGGAAACAGGGTGTTGCTGAAGCCAAGCATGGTGAAACAGACTGAGAGGGCCAAAGGAATTGTGTGCCTACTGTCTTTTAGTAGAACATGAGGATGGGAGGTTGTTACATTTGCACAAGAATATCAGGTTAAGTCTCAAGTTAGGGTTAGGGTTGGGGAGATGTGGCTTCCCAGGTTGGAAACGGGTCCTTGGTGAAGCTTAACTTCCTGAATCAGACTGAGTGGGCCATCAAGATGTCTTCCATACTTACATTTGGCACACTCTGTGGACCGCAGTATGTTTCAGTCCAAAAAGGAAATAGGGTTGAGACTCAAATTAGGGTTAGGGTTGGGGAGACTTGGCTTCCCAGGATGTAACCAGGGTTTTGGCGAAGTCTAGATTGGTAAAACAGATGGAGTAGGCCAACCAGAGTATAACATACTGCCAGTTAGTACACCATGTGGACAGGGAAATGTTTCAGTCCAAAGAGAAAATTAGGGTTAAGACCCAAGTTAGGGTTAGCTGTCAGGAGACATGGCTTTCCAGAATGGAAACAGGGTGTTGCTGAAGCCAAGCATGGTGAAACAGACTGAGAGGGCCAAAGGAATTGTGTGCCTACTGTCTTTTAGTACAACATGAGGATGGGGGGTTGTTACATTTGCACAAGAAAATCAGGTTAAGTCTCAAGTGAGGGTTAGGGTTGGGGAGATGTGGCTTCCCAGGTTGGAAACGGGTCCTTGGTGAAGCCTAGCTTGCTGAATCAGACTGAGTGGGGCATCAAGATGTCTTCCATACTTACATTTGGTACACTCTGTGAACCGCAGTATGTTTCAGTCCAAAAAGGAAATGAGGGTTGATACTCAAATTAGGGTTAGGGTTGGGGAGACTTGGCTTCCCAGGATGTAACCAGGGTTTTGGTGAAGCCTAGATTGGTAAAACAGACTGAGTAGGCCAACCGGAGTATAACATACTGCCAGTTAGTACACCATGTGGACAGGGAAATGTTTCAGTCCAAAGACAAAATTAGGGTTAAGACCCAAGTTACGGTTAGCTGTCAGGAGACATGGCTTCCCAGAATGGAAACAGGGTGTTGCTGAAGCCAAGCATGGTGAAACAGACTGAGAGGGCCAAAGGAATTGTGTGCCTACTGTCTTTTAGTACAACATGAGGATGGGGGGTTGTTACATTTGCACAAGAAAATCAGGTTAAGTCTCAAGTTAGGGTTGGTTTGGGGAGATGTGGCTTCCCAGGTTGGAAACGGGTCCTTGGTGAAGCCTAGCTTGTTGAATCAGACTGAGTGGGACATCAAGATGTCTTCCATACTTACATTTGGTACACTCTGTGGACGGCAGTATGTTTCAGTCCAAAAAGGAAATGAGGGTTGAGACTCAAATTAGGGTTAGGGCTGGGGAGACTTGGCTTCCCAGGATGTAACCAGGGTTTTGGCGAAGCCTAGATTGGTAAAACAGACTGAGTAGGCCATCCGGAGTATAACATACTGCCAGTTAGTACACCATGTGGACAGGGAAATGTTTCAGTCCAAAGAGAAAATTAGGGTTCAGACCCAAGTTAGGGTTAGCTGTCAGGAGACATGGCTTCCCAGAATGGAAACAGGGTGTTGCTGAAGCCAAGCATGGTGAAACAGACTGAGAGGGCCAAAGGAATTGTGTGCCTACTGTCTTTTAGTAGAACATGAGGATGGGAGGTTGTTACATTTGCACAAGAATATCAGGTTAAGTCTCAAGTTAGGGTTAGGGTTGGGGAGATGTGGCTTCCCAGGTTGGAAACGGGTCCTTGGTGAAGCTTAACTTCCTGAATCAGACTGAGTGGGCCATCAAGATGTCTTCCATACTTACATTTGGCACACTCTGTGGACCGCAGTATGTTTCAGTCCAAAAAGGAAATAGGGTTGAGACTCAAATTAGGGTTAGGGTTGGGGAGACTTGGCTTCCCAGGATGTAACCAGGGTTTTGGTGAAGCCTAGATTGGTAAAACAGACTGAGTAGGCATTCAGGAGTATAACATACTGCCAGTTAGTACACCATGTGGACAGGGAAATGTTTCAGTCCAAAGACAAAATTAGGGTTAAGAAAAATTTAGGGTTATCGGTCAGGAGACATCCCTTCCCAGAATGGAAACAGGGTGTTGCTGAAGCCAAGCATGGTGAAACAGACTGAGAGGGCCAACGGAATTGTGTGCCTACTGTCTTTTAGTACAACATGAGGATGGGGGGTTGTTACATTTGCCCAAGAAAATCAGGTTAAGTCTCAAGTTAGGGTTAGGGTTGGGGAGATGTGGCTTCCCAGGTTGGAAATGGGTCCTTGGTGAAGCTCAACTTGCTGAATCAGACTGAGTGGGGCATCAAGATGGCTTCCATACTGACATTTGGTGCACTCTGTGGACGGCAGTATGTTTCAGTCCAAAAAGGAAATGAGGGTTGAGACTCAAATTAGGGTTAGGGTTGGGGAGACTTGGCTTCCCAGGATGTAACCAGGGTTTTGGCGAAGTCTAGATTGGTAAAACAGACGGAGTAGGCCAACCGGAGTATAACATACTGGCAGTTAGTACACAATGTGGACAGGGAAATGTTTCATTCCAAAGAGAAAATTAGGGTTAAGACCCAAGTTAGGGTTAGCAGTCAGGAGACATGGCTTTCCAGAATGGAAACAGGGTGTTGCTGAAGCCAAGCATGGTGAAACAGACTGAGAGGGCAAAAGGAATTGTGTGCCTACTGTCTTTTAGTAGAACATGAGGATGGGGGGTTGTTACATTTGCACAAGAAAATCAGGTTAAGTCTCAAGTTAGGGTTAGGGTTGGGGAGATGTTGCTTCCCAGGTTGGAAACGGGTCCTTGGTGAAGCTTAACTTGCTGAATCAGACTGAGTGGGCCATCAAGATGGCTTCCATACTGACATTTGGTACACTCTGTGGACGGCAGTATGTTTCAGTCCAAAAACGAAAATTAGGGTTAAGACCCAAGTTAGGGTTATCGGTCAGGAGTCATGGCTTCCCAGAATGGATACAGGGTGTTGCTGAAGCCAAGCATGGTGAAACAGACTGAGAGGGCCAACGGAATTGTGTGCCGACTGTCTCTTAGTACAACATGAGGATGGGGGTTTGTTACATTTCAACAAGAAAATCAGGTTAAGTCTCAAGGTTGGGTTGGGTTGGGGAGATGTGGCTTCCCTGGTTGGAATCGGGTCCTTGGTGAAGCCCAGCTTGCTGAATCAGACTGAGTGGGACATCAAGATGTCTTCCATACTGACATTTGGTACACTCTGTGGACGGAGGTCTGTTTCAGTCCCAAAAGGAATTGAGGCCTGAGACTCAAATTAGGGTTAGGGTTGGGGAGACTTGGCTTCCCAGGATATAACCAGGGTTTTGTCGAAGCCTAGATTGGTAAAACAGACTGAGTAGGCCATCCGGAGTATAACATACTGCCAGTTAGTACACCATGTGGACAGGGAAATTTTTCATTCCAAAGAGAATATTAGGGTTAAGACCCAAGTTAGGGTTAGCTGTCAGGAGACATGGCTTCCCAGAATGGAAACAGGGTGTTGCTGAAGCCAAGCATGGTGAAACAGACTGAGAGGGCCAAAGGAATTGTGTGCCTACTGTCTTTTAGTACAACATGAGGATGGGGGGTTGTTACAGTTCAACAAGAAAATCAGGTTAAGTCTCAAGTTAGGGTTAGGGTTGGGGAGAGGTGGCTTCCCAGGTTGGAAACGGGTCCTTGGTGAAGCTTAACTTGCTGAATCAGACTGAGTGGGGCATCAAGATGGCTTCCATACTGACATTTGGTACACTCTGTAGACGGCAGTATGTTTCAGTCCAAAAACGAAAATTAGGGTTAAGACCCAAGTTAGGGTTATCGGTCAGGAGTCATGGCTTCCCAGAATGGAAACAGGGTGTTGCTGAAGCCAAGCATGGTGAAACAGACTGAGAGGGCCAACGGAATTGTATGTCGACTGTCTTTTAGTACAACATGAGGATGGGGGTTTGTTACATTTCAACAAGAAAATCAGGTTAAGTCTCAAGGTTGGGTTGGATTGGGGAGATGTGGCTTCCCAGGTTGGAAATGGGTCCTTGGTGAAGCTCAACTTGCTGAATCAGACTGAGTGGGGCATCAAGATGGCTTCCATACTGACATTTGGTGCACTCTGTGGACGGCAGTATGTTTCAGTCCAAAAAGGAAATGAGGGTTGAGACTCAAATTAGGGTTAGGGTTGGGGAGACTTGGCTTCCCAGGATGTAACCAGGGTTTTGGCGAAGTCTAGATTGGTAAAACAGACAGAGTAGGCCAACCGGAGTATAACATACTGCCAGTTAGTACACCATGTGGACAGGGAAATGTTTCAGTCCAAAGAGAAAATTAGGGTTAAGACCCAAGTTAGGGTTAGCTGTCAGGAGACATGGCTTTCCAGAATGGAAACAGGGTGTTGCTGAAGCCAAGCATGGTGAAACAGACTGAGAGGGCAAAAGGAATTGTGTGCCTACTGTCTTTTAGTAGAACATGAGGATGGGGGGTTGTTACATTTGCACAAGAAAATCAGGTTAAGTCTCAAGTTAGGGTTAGGGTTGGGGAGATGTGGCTTCCCAGGTTGGAAACGGGTCCTTGGTGAAGCCTAGCTTGCTGAATCAGACTGAGTGGGGCATCAAGATGTCTTCCATACTTACATTTGGTACACTCTGTGAACCGCAGTATGTTTCAGTCCAAAAAGGAAATGAGGGTTGATACTCAAATTAGGGTTAGGGTTGGGGAGACTTGGCTTCCCAGGATGTAACCAGGGTTTTGGTGAAGCCTAGATTGGTAAAACAGACTGAGTATGCCAACCGGAGTATAACATACTGCCAGTTTGTACACCATATGGACAGGGAAATGTTTCATTCCAAAGAGAAAATTAGGGTTAAGACCCAAGTTAGGGTTAGCTGTCAGGAGACATGGCTTCCCAGAATGGAAACAGGGTGTTGCTGAAGCCAAGCATGGTGAAACAGACTGAGAGGGCCAAAGGAATTGTGTGCCTACTGTCTTTTAGTAGAACATGAGGATGGGAGGTTGTTACATTTGCACAAGAATATCAGGTTAAGTATCAAGTTAGAGTTAGGGTTGGGGAGATGTGGCTTCCCAGGTTGGAAACGGGTCCTTGTTGAAGCCTAGCTTGCTGAATCAGACTGAGTGGGGCATCAAGATGTCTTCCATACTTACAATTAGGTACACTCTGTGGACGGCAGTATGTTTCAGTCCAAAAAGGAAATGAGGGTTGAGACTCAAATTAGGGTTAGGGTTGGGGAGACTTGGCTTCCCAGGATGTAACCAGGGTTTTGGCGAAGCCTAGATTGGTAAAACAGACTGAGTAGGCCTTCCGGAGTATAACATACTGCCAGTTAGTACACCATGTGGACAGGGAAATATTTCAGTCCAAAGAAAAAACTAGGGTTAAGACCCAAGTTAGGGTTAGCGGTCAGGAGACATGGCTCCCCGGAATGGAAACAGGGTGTTGCTGAAGCCAAGCATGGTGAAACAGACTGAGAGGGCCAAAGGAATTGTGTGCCTACTGTCTTTTAGTACAACATGAGGATGGGGGTTTGTTACATTTGCACAAGAAAATCAGGTTAAGTCTCAAGTTAGGGTTGGTTTGAGGAGATGTGGCTTCCCAGGTTGGAAACGGGTCCTTGGTGAAGCCTAGCTTGTTGAATCAGACTGAGTGGGACATCAAGATGTCTTCCATACTTACATTTGGTACACTCTGTGGACGGCAGTATGTTTCAGTCCAAAAAGGAAATGAGGGTTGAGACTCAAATTAGGGTTAGGGCTGGGGAGACTTGGCTTCCCAGGATGTAACCAGGGTTTTGGCGAAGCCTAGATTGGTAAAACAGACTGAGTAGGCCATCCGGAGTATAACATACTGCCAGTTAGTACACCATGTGGACAGGGAAATGTTTCAGTCTAAAGAGAAAATTAGGGTTAACACCCAAGTTAGGGTTAGCTGTCAGGAGACATGGCTTCCCAGAATGGAAACAGGGTGTTGCTGAAGCCAAGCATGGTGAAACAGACTGAGAGGGCCAAAGGAATTGTGTGCCTACTGTCTTTTAGTAGAACATGAGGATGGGAGGTTGTTACATTTACACAAGAATATCAGGTTAAGTCTCAAGTTAGGGTTAGGGTTGGGGAGATGTGGCTTCCCAGGTTGGAAACGGGTCCTTGGTGAAGCTTAACTTCCTGAATCAGACTGAGTGGGCCATCAAGATGTCTTCCATACTTACATTTGGCACACTCTGTGGACCGCAGTATGTTTCAGTCCAAAAAGGAAATAGGGTTGAGACTCAAATTAGGGTTAGGGTTGGGGAGACTTGGCTTCCCAGGATGTAACCAGGGTTTTGGCGAAGTCTAGATTGGTAAAACAGATGGAGTAGGCCAACCGGAGTATAACATACTGCCAGTTAGTACACCATGTGGACAGGGAAATGTTTCAGTCCAAAGAGAAAATTAGGGTTAAGACCCAAGTTAGGGTTAGCTGTCAGGAGACATGGCTTTCCAGAATGGAAACAGGGTGTTGCTGAAGCCAAGCATGGTGAAACAGACTGAGAGGGCCAAAGGAATTGTGTGCCTACTGTCTTTTAGTAGAACATGAGGATGGGGGGTTGTTACATTTGCACAAGAAAATCAGGTTAAGTCTCAAGTTAGGGTTAGGGTTGGGGAGATGTGGCTTCCCAGGTTGGAAACGGGTCCTTGGTGAAGCCTAGCTTGCTGAATCAGACTGAGTGGGGCATCAAGATGTCTTCCATACTTACATTTGGTACACTCTGTGAACCGCAGTATGTTTCAGTCCAAAAAGGAAATGAGGGTTGATACTCAAATTAGGGTTAGGGTTGGGGAGACTTGGCTTCCCAGGATGTAACCAGGGTTTTGGTGAAGCCTAGATTGGTAAAACAGACTGAGTAGGCCAACCGGAGTATAACATACTGCCAGTTAGTACACCATGTGGACAGGGAAATGTTTCAGTCCAAAGACAAAATTAGGGTTAAGACCCAAGTTAGGGTTAGCTGTCAGGAGACATGGCTTCCCAGAATGGAAACAGGGTGTTGCTGAAGCCAAGCATGGTGAAACAGACTGAGAGGGCCAAAGGAATTGTGTGCCTACTGTCTTTTAGTAGAACATGAGGATGGGAGGTTGTTACATTTGCACAAGAATATCAGGTTAAGTATCAAGTTAGAGTTAGGGTTGGGGAGATGTGGCTTCCCAGGTTGGAAACGGGTCCTTGTTGAAGCCTAGCTTGCTGAATCAGACTGAGTGGGGCATCAAGATGTCTTCCATACTTACAATTAGGTACACTCTGTGGACCGCAGTATGTTTCAGTCCAAAAAGGAAATGAGGGTTGAGACTCAAATTAGGGTTAGGGTTGGGGAGACTTGGCTTCCCAGGATGTAACCAGGGTTTTGGTGAAGCCTAGATTGGTAAAACAGACTGAGTAGGCATTCAGGAGTATAACATACTGCCAGTTAGTACACCATGTGGACAGGGAAATGTTTCAGTCCAAAGACTAAATTCGAGTTAAGACCCAAGTTAGGGTTAGCTGTCAGGAGACATGGCTTCCCGGAATGGAAACAGGGTGTTGCTGAAGCCAAGCATGGTGAAACAGACTGAGAGGGCCAACGGAATTGTGTGCCTACTGTCTTTTAGTACAACATGAGGATGGGGGTTTGTTACATTTGCACAAGAAAATCAGGTTAAGTCTCAAGTTAGGGTTGGGTTGGGGAGATGTGGCTTCCCAGGTTGGAAACGGGTCCTTGGTGAAGCTTAACTTGCTGAATCAGACTGAGTGGGGTATCAAGGTGTCTTCCATACTTACATTTGGTACACTCTGTGGACCGCAGTATGTTTCAGTCCCAAAAGGAAATGAGGGTTGAGACTCAAAGTAGGGTTAGGGTTGGGGAGACTTGGCTTCCCAGGATGTAACCAGGGTTTTGGCGAAGCCTAGATTGGTAAAACAGACTGAGTAGGCCTTCCGGAGTATAACATACTGCCAGTTAGTACACCATGTGGACAGGGAAATGTTTCAGTCCAAAGAAAAAATTAGGGTTAAGAAAAAGTTAGGGTTATCGGTCAGGAGACATGCCTTCCCAGAATGGAAACAGGGTGTTGCTGAAGCCAAGCATGGTGAAACAGACTGAGAGGGCAAACGGAATTGTGTGCCTACTGTCTTTTAGTACAACATGAGGATGGGGGTTTGTTACATTTGCACAAGAAAATCAGGTTAAGTATCAAGTTAGGGTTAGGGTTGGGGAGATGTGGCTTCCCAGGTTGGAAACGGTCCTTGGTGAAGCCTAACTTGCTGAATCAGACTGAGTGGGGCATCAAGATGTCTTCCATACTGACATTTGGTACACTCTGTGGACGGCGGTTTGTTTCAGTCCCAAAAGGAAATGAGGCCTGAGACTCAAATTAGGGTTAGGGCTGGGGAGACTTGGCTTCCCAGGATGTAACCAGGGTTTTGGCGAAGCCTAGATTGGTAAAACAGACTGAGTACGCCATCCGGAGTATAACATACTGCCAGTTAGTACACCATGTGGACAGGGAAATATTTCAGTCCAAAGAGAAAATTAGGGTTAAGACCCAAGTGAGGGTTAGCTGTCAGGAGACATGGCTTCCCAGAATGGAAACAGGGTGTTGCTGAAGCCAAGCATGGTGAAACAGACTGAGAGGGCCAAAGGAATTGTGTGCCTACTGTCTTTTAGTAGAACATGAGGATGGGAGGTTGTTACATTTGCACAAGAATATCAGGTTAAGTCTCAAGTTAGGGTTAGGGTTGGGGAGATGTGGCTTCCCAGGTTGGAAACGGGTCCTTGGTGAAGCTTTACTTCCTGAATCAGACTGAGTGGGCCATCAAGATGTCTTCCATACTTACATTTGGCACACTCTGTGTACCGCAGTATGTTTCAGTCCAAAAAGGAAATAGGGTTGAGACTCAAATTAGGGTTAGGGTTGGGGAGACTTGGCTTCCCAGGATGTAACCAGGGTTTTGGTGAAGCCTAGATTGGTAAAACAGACTGAGTAGGCATTCAGGAGTATAACATACTGCCAGTTAGTACACCATGTGGACAGGGAAATGTTTCAGTCCAAAGACAAAATTAGGGTTAAGACCCAAGTTAGGGTTAGCTGTCAGGAGACATGGCTTCCCAGAATGGAAACAGGGTGTTGCTGAAGCCAAGCATGGTGAAACAGACTGAGAGGGCCAAAGGAATTGTGTGCCTACTGTCTTTTAGTAGAACATGAGGATGGGAGGTTGTTACATTTGCACAAGAATATCAGGTTAAGTATCAAGTTAGAGTTAGGGTTGGGGAGATGTGGCTTCCCAGGTTGGAAACGGGTCCTTGTTGAAGCCTAGCTTGCTGAATCAGACTGAGTGGGGCATCAAGATGTGTTCCATACTTACAATTAGGTACACTCTGTGGACGGCAGTATGTTTCAGTCCAAAAAGGAAATGAGGGTTGAGACTCAAATTAGGGTTAGGGTTGGGGAGACTTGGCTTCCCAGGATGTAACCAGGGTTTTGGCGAAGCCTAGATTGGTAAAACAGACTGAGTAGGCCTTCTGGAGTATAACATACTGCCAGTTAGTACACCATGTGGACAGGGAAATATTTCAGTCCAAAGAAAAAACTAGGGTTAAGACCCAAGTTAGGGTTAGCGGTCAGGAGACATGGCTTCCCGGAATGGAAGCAGGGTGTTGCTGAAGCCAAGCATGGTGAAACAGACTGAGAGGGCAAAAGGAATTGTGTGCCTACTGTCTTTTAGTACAACATGAGGATGGGGGTTTGTTACATTTGCACAAGAAAATCAGGTTAAGTCTCAAGTTAGGGTTGGTTTGGGGAGATGTGGCTTCCCAGGTTGGAAACGGGTCCTTGGTGAAGCCTAGCTTGTTGAATCAGACTGAGTGGGGCATCAAGATGTCTTCCATACTTACATTTGGTACACTCTGTGGACGGCAGTATATTTCAGTCCAAAAAGGAAATGAGGGTTGAGACTCAAATTATGGTTAGGGCTCGGGAGACTTGGCTTCCCAGGATGTAACCAGGGTTTTGGCGAAGCCTAGATTGGTAAAACAGACTGAGTAGGCCATCCGGAGTATAACATACTGCCAGTTAGTACACCATGTGGACAGGGAAATGTTTCAGTCTAAAGAGAAAATTAGGGTTAAGACCCAAGTTAGGGTTAGCTGTCAGGAGACATGGCTTCCCAGAATGGAAACAGGGTGTTGCTGAAGCCAAGCATGGTGAAACAGACTGAGAGGGCCAAAGGAATTGTCTGCCTACTGTCTTTTAGTAGAACATGAGGATGGGGGGTTGTTACATTTGCACAAGAAAATCAGGTTAAGTCTCAAGTTAGGGTTAGGGTTGGGGAGATGTGGCTTCCCAGGTTGGAAACGGGTCCTTGGTGAAGCCTAGCTTGCTGAATCAGACTGAGTGGGGCATCAAGATGTCTTCCATACTTACATTTGGTACACTCTGTGAACCGCAGTATGTTTCAGTCCAAAAAGGAAATGAGGGTTGATACTCAAATTAGGGTTAGGGTTGGGGAGACTTGGCTTCCCAGGATGTAACCAGGGTTTTGGTGAAGCCTAGATTGGTAAAACAGACTGAGTATGCAAACCGGAGTATAACATACTGCCAGTTTGTACACCATGTGGAAGGGAAATGTTTCATTCCAAAGAGAAAATTAGGGTTAAGACCCAAGTTAGGGTTAGCTGTCAGGAGACATGGCTTCCCAGAATGGAAACAGGGTGTTGCTGAAGCCAAGCATGGTGAAACAGACTGAGAGGGCCAAAGGAATTGTGTGCCTACTGTCTTTTAGTAGAACATGAGGATGGGGGGTTGTTACAGTTCAACAAGAAAATCAGGTTAAGTCTCAAGTTAGGGTTAGGGTTGGGGAGATGTGGCTTCCCAGGTTGGAAACGGGTCCTTGGTGAAGCTTAACTTCCTGAATCAGACTGAGTGGGCCATCAAGATGTCTTCCATACTTACATTTGGCACACTCTGTGGACCGCAGTATGTTTCAGTCCAAAAAGGAAATAGGGTTGAGACTCAAATTAGGGTTAGGGTTGGGGAGACTTGGCTTCCCAGGATGTAACCAGGGTTTTGGTGAAGCCTAGATTGGTAAAACAGACTGAGTAGGCCAACCGGAGTATAACATACTGCCAGTTAGTACACCATGTGGACAGGGAAATGTTTCAGTCCAAAGACAAAATTAGGGTTAAGACCCAAGTTAGGGTTAGTTGTCAGGAGACATGGCTTCCCAGAATGGAAACAGGGTGTTGCTGAAGCCAAGCATGGTGAAACAGACTGAGAGGGCCAAAGGAATTGTGTACCTACTGTCTTTTAGTAGAACATGAGGATGGGAGGTTGTTACATTTGCACAAGAATATCAGGTTAAGTATCAAGTTAGAGTTAGGGTTGGGGAGATGTGGCTTCCCAGGTTGGAAACGGGTCCTTGTTGAAGCCTAGCTTGCTGAATCAGACTGAGTGGGGCATCAAGATGTCTTCCATACTTACAATTAGGTACACTCTGTGGACGGCAGTATGTTTCAGTCCAAAAAGGAAATGAGGGTTGAGACTCAAATTAGGGTTAGGGTTGGGGAGACTTGGCTTCCCAGGATGTAACCAGGGTTTTGGCGAAGCCTAGATTGGTAAAACAGACTGAGTAGGCCTTCCGGAGTATAACATACTGCCAGTTAGTACACCATGTGGACAGGGAAATATTTCAGTCCAAAGAAAAAACTAGGGTTAAGACCCAAGTTAGGGTTAGCGGTCAGGAGACATGGCTCCCCGGAATGGAAACAGGGTGTTGCTGAAGCCAAGCATGGTGAAACAGACTGAGAGGGCCAAAGGAATTGTGTGCCTACTGTCTTTTAGTACAACATGAGGATGGGGGTTTGTTACATTTGCACAAGAAAATCAGGTTAAGTCTCAAGTTAGGGTTGGTTTGGGGAGATGTGGCTTCCCAGGTTGGAAACGGGTCCTTGGTGAAGCCTAGCTTGTTGAATCAGACTGAGTGGGACATCAAGATGTCTTCCATACTTACATTTGGTACACTCTGTGGACGGCAGTATGTTTCAGTCCAAAAAGGAAATGAGGGTTGAGACTCAAATTAGGGTTAGGGCTGGGGAGACTTGGCTTCCCAGGATGTAACCAGGGTTTTGGCGAAGCCTAGATTGGTAAAACAGACTGAGTACGCCATCCGGAGTATAACATACTGCCAGTTAGTACACCATGTGGACAGGGAAATATTTCAGTCCAAAGAGAAAATTAGGGTTAAGACCCAAGTGAGGGTTAGCTGTCAGGAGACATGGCTTCCCAGAATGGAAACAGGGTGTTGCTGAAGCCAAGCATGGTGAAACAGACTGAGAGGGCCAAAGGAATTGTGTGCCTACTGTCTTTTAGTAGAACATGAGGATGGGAGGTTGTTACATTTGCACAAGAATATCAGGTTAAGTCTCAAGTTAGGGTTAGGGTTGGGGAGATGTGGCTTCCCAGGTTGGAAACGGGTCCTTGGTGAAGCTTTACTTTCTGAATCAGACTGAGTGGGCCATCAAGATGTCTTCCATACTTACATTTGGCACACTCTGTGTACCGCAGTATGTTTCAGTCCAAAAAGGAAATAGGGTTGAGACTCAAATTAGGGTTAGGGTTGGGGAGACTTGGCTTCCCAGGATGTAACCAGGGTTTTGGTGAAGCCTAGATTGGTAAAACAGACTGAGTAGGCATTCAGGAGTATAACATACTGCCAGTTAGTACACCATGTGGACAGGGAAATGTTTCAGTCCAAAGACAAAATTAGGGTTAAGACCCAAGTTAGGGTTAGCTGTCAGGAGACATGGCTTCCCAGAATGGAAACAGGGTGTTGCTGAAGCCAAGCATGGTGAAACAGACTGAGAGGGCCAAAGGAATTGTGTGCCTACTGTCTTTTAGTAGAACATGAGGATGGGAGGTTGTTACATTTGCACAAGAATATCAGGTTAAGTATCAAGTTAGAGTTAGGGTTGGGGAGATGTGGCTTCCCAGGTTGGAAACGGGTCCTTGTTGAAGCCTAGCTTGCTGAATCAGACTGAGTGGGGCATCAAGATGTCTTCCATACTTACAATTAGGTACACTCTGTGGACGGCAGTATGTTTCAGTCCAAAAAGGAAATGAGGGTTGAGACTCAAATTAGGGTTAGGGTTGGGGAGACTTGGCTTCCCAGGATGTAACCAGGGTTTTGGCGAAGCCTAGATTGGTAAAACAGACTGAGTAGGCCTTCTGGAGTATAACATACTGCCAGTTAGTACACCATGTGGACAGGGAAATATTTCAGTCCAAAGAAAAAACTAGGGTTAAGACCCAAGTTAGGGTTAGCGGTCAGGAGACATGGCTTCCCGGAATGGAAGCAGGGTGTTGCTGAAGCCAAGCATGGTGAAACAGACTGAGAGGGCAAAAGGAATTGTGTGCCTACTGTCTTTTAGTACAACATGAGGATGGGGGTTTGTTACATTTGCACAAGAAAATCAGGTTAAGTCTCAAGTTAGGGTTGGTTTGGGGAGATGTGGCTTCCCAGGTTGGAAACGGGTCCTTGGTGAAGCCTAGCTTGTTGAATCAGACTGAGTGGGGCATCAAGATGTCTTCCATACTTACATTTGGTACACTCTGTGGACGGCAGTATATTTCAGTCCAAAAAGGAAATGAGGGTTGAGACTCAAATTATGGTTAGGGCTCGGGAGACTTGGCTTCCCAGGATGTAACCAGGGTTTTGGCGAAGCCTAGATTGGTAAAACAGACTGAGTAGGCCATCCGGAGTATAACATACTGCCAGTTAGTACACCATGTGGACAGGGAAATGTTTCAGTCTAAAGAGAAAATTAGGGTTAAGACCCAAGTTAGGGTTAGCTGTCAGGAGACATGGCTTCCCAGAATGGAAACAGGGTGTTGCTGAAGCCAAGCATGGTGAAACAGACTGAGAGGGCCAAAGGAATTGTCTGCCTACTGTCTTTTAGTAGAACATGAGG
Source organism: Heloderma suspectum (assembly GCF_057233095.1). Classification (NCBI taxonomy): domain Eukaryota; kingdom Metazoa; phylum Chordata; class Lepidosauria; order Squamata; family Helodermatidae; genus Heloderma; species Heloderma suspectum. The sequence goes on from NC_139461.1 coordinate 152,135,280, forward strand.
ATGGGGGGTTGTTACATTTGCACAAGAAAATCAGGTTAAGTCTCAAGTTAGGGTTAGGGTTGGGGAGATGTGGCTTCCCAGGTTGGAAACGGGTCCTTGGTGAAGCCTAGCTTGCTGAATCAGACTGAGTGGGGCATCAAGATGTCTTCCATACTTACATTTGGTACACTCTGTGAACCGCAGTATGTTTCAGTCCAAAAAGGAAATGAGGGTTGATACTCAAATTAGGGTTAGGGTTGGGGAGACTTGGCTTCCCAGGATGTAACCAGGGTTTTGGTGAAGCCTAGATTGGTAAAACAGACTGAGTATGCAAACCGGAGTATAACATACTGCCAGTTTGTACACCATGTGGAAGGGAAATGTTTCATTCCAAAGAGAAAATTAGGGTTAAGACCCAAGTTAGGGTTAGCTGTCAGGAGACATGGCTTCCCAGAATGGAAACAGGGTGTTGCTGAAGCCAAGCATGGTGAAACAGACTGAGAGGGCCAAAGGAATTGTGTGCCTACTGTCTTTTAGTAGAACATGAGGATGGGGGGTTGTTACAGTTCAACAAGAAAATCAGGTTAAGTCTCAAGTTAGGGTTAGGGTTGGGGAGATGTGGCTTCCCAGGTTGGAAACGGGTCCTTGGTGAAGCTTAACTTCCTGAATCAGACTGAGTGGGCCATCAAGATGTCTTCCATACTTACATTTGGCACACTCTGTGGACCGCAGTATGTTTCAGTCCAAAAAGGAAATAGGGTTGAGACTCAAATTAGGGTTAGGGTTGGGGAGACTTGGCTTCCCAGGATGTAACCAGGGTTTTGGTGAAGCCTAGATTGGTAAAACAGACTGAGTAGGCCAACCGGAGTATAACATACTGCCAGTTAGTACACCATGTGGACAGGGAAATGTTTCAGTCCAAAGACAAAATTAGGGTTAAGACCCAAGTTAGGGTTAGTTGTCAGGAGACATGGCTTCCCAGAATGGAAACAGGGTGTTGCTGAAGCCAAGCATGGTGAAACAGACTGAGAGGGCCAAAGGAATTGTGTACCTACTGTCTTTTAGTAGAACATGAGGATGGGAGGTTGTTACATTTGCACAAGAATATCAGGTTAAGTATCAAGTTAGAGTTAGGGTTGGGGAGATGTGGCTTCCCAGGTTGGAAACGGGTCCTTGTTGAAGCCTAGCTTGCTGAATCAGACTGAGTGGGGCATCAAGATGTCTTCCATACTTACAATTAGGTACACTCTGTGGACGGCAGTATGTTTCAGTCCAAAAAGGAAATGAGGGTTGAGACTCAAATTAGGGTTAGGGTTGGGGAGACTTGGCTTCCCAGGATGTAACCAGGGTTTTGGCGAAGCCTAGATTGGTAAAACAGACTGAGTAGGCCTTCCGGAGTATAACATACTGCCAGTTAGTACACCATGTGGACAGGGAAATATTTCAGTCCAAAGAAAAAACTAGGGTTAAGACCCAAGTTAGGGTTAGCGGTCAGGAGACATGGCTCCCCGGAATGGAAACAGGGTGTTGCTGAAGCCAAGCATGGTGAAACAGACTGAGAGGGCCAAAGGAATTGTGTGCCTACTGTCTTTTAGTACAACATGAGGATGGGGGTTTGTTACATTTGCACAAGAAAATCAGGTTAAGTCTCAAGTTAGGGTTGGTTTGGGGAGATGTGGCTTCCCAGGTTGGAAACGGGTCCTTGGTGAAGCCTAGCTTGTTGAATCAGACTGAGTGGGACATCAAGATGTCTTCCATACTTACATTTGGTACACTCTGTGGACGGCAGTATGTTTCAGTCCAAAAAGGAAATGAGGGTTGAGACTCAAATTAGGGTTAGGGCTGGGGAGACTTGGCTTCCCAGGATGTAACCAGGGTTTTGGCGAAGCCTAGATTGGTAAAACAGACTGAGTAGGCCATCCGGAGTATAACATACTGCCAGTTAGTACACCATGTGGACAGGGAAATGTTTCAGTCTAAAGAGAAAATTAGGGTTAACACCCAAGTTAGGGTTAGCTGTCAGGAGACATGGCTTCCCAGAATGGAAACAGGGTGTTGCTGAAGCCAAGCATGGTGAAACAGACTGAGAGGGCCAAAGGAATTGTGTGCCTACTGTCTTTTAGTAGAACATGAGGATGGCAGGTTGTTACATTTGCACAAGAATATCAGGTTAAGTCTCAAGTTAGGGTTAGGGTTGGGGAGATGTGGCTTCCCAGGTTGGAAACGGGTCCTTGGTGAAGCTTAACTTCCTGAATCAGACTGAGTGGGCCATCAAGATGTCTTCCATACTTACATTTGGCACACTCTGTGGACCGCAGTATGTTTCAGTCCAAAAAGGAAATAGGGTTGAGACTCAAATTAGGGTTAGGGTTGGGGAGACTTGGCTTCCCAGGATGTAACCAGGGTTTTGGCGAAGTCTAGATTGGTAAAACAGATGGAGTAGGCCAACCAGAGTATAACATACTGCCAGTTAGTACACCATGTGGACAGGGAAATGTTTCAGTCCAAAGAGAAAATTAGGGTTAAGACCCAAGTTAGGGTTAGCTGTCAGGAGACATGGCTTTCCAGAATGGAAACAGGGTGTTGCTGAAGCCAAGCATGGTGAAACAGACTGAGAGGGCCAAAGGAATTGTGTGCCTACTGTCTTTTAGTAGAACATGAGGATGGGGGGTTGTTACATTTGCACAAGAAAATCAGGTTAAGTCTCAAGTGAGGGTTAGGGTTGGGGAGATGTGGCTTCCCAGGTTGGAAACGGGTCCTTGGTGAAGCCTAGCTTGCTGAATCAGACTGAGTGGGGCATCAAGATGTCTTCCATACTTACATTTGGTACACTCTGTGAACCGCAGTATGTTTCAGTCCAAAAAGGAAATGAGGGTTGATACTCAAATTAGGGTTAGGGTTGGGGAGACTTGGCTTCCCAGGATGTAACCAGGGTTTTGGTGAAGCCTAGATTGGTAAAACAGACTGAGTAGGCCAACCGGAGTATAACATACTGCCAGTTAGTACACCATGTGGACAGGGAAATGTTTCAGTCCAAAGACAAAATTAGGGTTAAGACCCAAGTTAGGGTTAGCTGTCAGGAGACATGGCTTCCCAGAATGGAAACAGGGTGTTGCTGAAGCCAAGCATGGTGAAACAGACTGAGAGGGCCAAAGGAATTGTGTGCCTACTGTCTTTTAGTACAACATGAGGATGGGGGTTTGTTACATTTGCACAAGAAAATCAGGTTAAGTCTCAAGTTAGGGTTGGTTTGGGGAGATGTGGCTTCCCAGGTTGGAAACGGGTCCTTGGTGAAGCCTAGCTTGTTGAATCAGACTGAGTGGGACATCAAGATGTCTTCCATACTTACATTTGGTACACTCTGTGGACGGCAGTATGTTTCAGTCCAAAAAGGAAATGAGGGTTGAGACTCAAATTAGGGTTAGGGCTGGGGAGACTTGGCTTCCCAGGATGTAACCAGGGTTTTGGCGAAGCCTAGATTGGTAAAACAGACTGAGTAGGCCATCCGGAGTATAACATACTGCCAGTTAGTACACCATGTGGACAGGGAAATGTTTCAGTCCAAAGAGAAAATTAGGGTTCAGACCCAAGTTAGGGTTAGCTGTCAGGAGACATGGCTTCCCAGAATGGAAACAGGGTGTTGCTGAAGCCAAGCATGGTGAAACAGACTGAGAGGGCCAAAGGAATTGTGTGCCTACTGTCTTTTAGTAGAACATGAGGATGGGAGGTTGTTACATTTGCACAAGAATATCAGGTTAAGTCTCAAGTTAGGGTTAGGGTTGGGGAGATGTGGCTTCCCAGGTTGGAAACGGGTCCTTGGTGAAGCTTAACTTCCTGAATCAGACTGAGTGGGGCATCAAGATGTCTTCCATACTTACATTTGGAACACTCTGTGGACCGCAGTATGTTTCAGTCCAAAAAGGAAATAGGGTTGAGACTCAAATTAGGGTTAGGGTTGGGGAGACTTGGCTTCCCAGGATGTAACCAGGGTTTTGGTGAAGCCTAGATTGGTAAAACAGACTGAGTAGGCATTCAGGAGTATAACATACTGCCAGTTAGTACACCATGTGGACAGGGAAATGTTTCAGTCCAAAGACAAAATTAGGGTTAAGAAAAATTTAGGGTTATCGGTCAGGAGACATCCCTTCCCAGAATGGAAACAGGGTGTTGCTGAAGCCAAGCATGGTGAAACAGACTGAGAGGGCCAACGGAATTGTGTGCCTACTGTCTTTTAGTACAACATGAGGATGGGGGGTTGTTACATTTGCCCAAGAAAATCAGGTTAAGTCTCAAGTTAGGGTTAGGGTTGGGGAGATGTGGCTTCCCAGGTTGGAAATGGGTCCTTGGTGAAGCTCAACTTGCTGAATCAGACTGAGTGGGGCATCAAGATGGCTTCCATACTGACATTTGGTGCACTCTGTGGACGGCAGTATGTTTCAGTCCAAAAAGGAAATGAGGGTTGAGACTCAAATTAGGGTTAGGGTTGGGGAGACTTGGCTTCCCAGGATGTAACCAGGGTTTTGGCGAAGTCTAGATTGGTAAAACAGACGGAGTAGGCCAACCGGAGTATAACATACTGGCAGTTAGTACACAATGTGGACAGGGAAATGTTTCATTCCAAAGAGAAAATTAGGGTTAAGACCCAAGTTAGGGTTAGCAGTCAGGAGACATGGCTTTCCAGAATGGAAACAGGGTGTTGCTGAAGCCAAGCATGGTGAAACAGACTGAGAGGGCAAAAGGAATTGTGTGCCTACTGTCTTTTAGTAGAACATGAGGATGGGGGGTTGTTACATTTGCACAAGAAAATCAGGTTAAGTCTCAAGTTAGGGTTAGGGTTGGGGAGATGTTGCTTCCCAGGTTGGAAACGGGTCCTTGGTGAAGCTTAACTTGCTGAATCAGACTGAGTGGGCCATCAAGATGGCTTCCATACTGACATTTGGTACACTCTGTGGACGGCAGTATGTTTCAGTCCAAAAACGAAAATTAGGGTTAAGACCCAAGTTAGGGTTATCGGTCAGGAGTCATGGCTTCCCAGAATGGATACAGGGTGTTGCTGAAGCCAAGCATGGTGAAACAGACTGAGAGGGCCAACGGAATTGTGTGCCGACTGTCTCTTAGTACAACATGAGGATGGGGGTTTGTTACATTTCAACAAGAAAATCAGGTTAAGTCTCAAGGTTGGGTTGGGTTGGGGAGATGTGGCTTCCCTGGTTGGAATCGGGTCCTTGGTGAAGCCCAGCTTGCTGAATCAGACTGAGTGGGACATCAAGATGTCTTCCATACTGACATTTGGTACACTCTGTGGACGGAGGTCTGTTTCAGTCCCAAAAGGAAATGAGGCCTGAGACTCAAATTAGGGTTAGGGTTGGGGAGACTTGGCTTCCCAGGATATAACCAGGGTTTTGTCGAAGCCTAGATTGGTAAAACAGACTGAGTAGGCCATCCGGAGTATAACATACTGCCAGTTAGTACACCATGTGGACAGGGAAATTTTTCATTCCAAAGAGAATATTAGGGTTAAGACCCAAGTTAGGGTTAGCTGTCAGGAGACATGGCTTCCCAGAATGGAAACAGGGTGTTGCTGAAGCCAAGCATGGTGAAACAGACTGAGAGGGCCAAAGGAATTGTGTGCCTACTGTCTTTTAGTACAACATGAGGATGGGGGGTTGTTACAGTTCAACAAGAAAATCAGGTTAAGTCTCAAGTTAGGGTTAGGGTTGGGGAGATGTGGCTTCCCAGGTTGGAAACGGGTCCTTGGTGAAGCTTAACTTGCTGAATCAGACTGAGTGGGGCATCAAGATGGCTTCCATACTGACATTTGGTACACTCTGTAGACGGCAGTATGTTTCAGTCCAAAAACGAAAATTAGGGTTAAGACCCAAGTTAGGGTTATCGGTCAGGAGTCATGGCTTCCCAGAATGGAAACAGGGTGTTGCTGAAGCCAAGCATGGTGAAACAGACTGAGAGGGCCAACGGAATTGTATGTCGACTGTCTTTTAGTACAACATGAGGATGGGGGTTTGTTACATTTCAACAAGAAAATCAGGTTAAGTCTCAAGGTTGGGTTGGATTGGGGAGATGTGGCTTCCCAGGTTGGAAATGGGTCCTTGGTGAAGCTCAACTTGCTGAATCAGACTGAGTGGGGCATCAAGATGGCTTCCATACTGACATTTGGTGCACTCTGTGGACGGCAGTATGTTTCAGTCCAAAAAGGAAATGAGGGTTGAGACTCAAATTAGGGTTAGGGTTGGGGAGACTTGGCTTCCCAGGATGTAACCAGGGTTTTGGCGAAGTCTAGATTGGTAAAACAGACGGAGTAGGCCAACCGGAGTATAACATACTGCCAGTTAGTACACCATGTGGACAGGGAAATGTTTCAGTCCAAAGAGAAAATTAGGGTTAAGACCCAAGTTAGGGTTAGCTGTCAGGAGACATGGCTTTCCAGAATGGAAACAGGGTGTTGCTGAAGCCAAGCATGGTGAAACAGACTGAGAGGGCAAAAGGAATTGTGTGCCTACTGTCTTTTAGTAGAACATGAGGATGGGGGGTTGTTACATTTGCACAAGAAAATCAGGTTAAGTCTCAAGTTAGGGTTAGGGTTGGGGAGATGTGGCTTCCCAGGTTGGAAACGGGTCCTTGGTGAAGCCTAGCTTGCTGAATCAGACTGAGTGGGGCATCAAGATGTCTTCCATACTTACATTTGGTACACTCTGTGAACCGCAGTATGTTTCAGTCCAAAAAGGAAATGAGGGTTGATACTCAAATTAGGGTTAGGGTTGGGGAGACTTGGCTTCCCAGGATGTAACCAGGGTTTTGGTGAAGCCTAGATTGGTAAAACAGACTGAGTATGCCAACCGGAGTATAACATACTGCCAGTTTGTACACCATGTGGACAGGGAAATGTTTCATTCCAAAGAGAAAATTAGGGTTAAGACCCAAGTTAGGGTTAGCTGTCAGGAGACATGGCTTCCCAGAATGGAAACAGGGTGTTGCTGAAGCCAAGCATGGTGAAACAGACTGAGAGGGCCAAAGGAATTGTGTGCCTACTGTCTTTTAGTAGAACATGAGGATGGGAGGTTGTTACATTTGCACAAGAATATCAGGTTAAGTATCAAGTTAGAGTTAGGGTTGGGGAGATGTGGCTTCCCAGGTTGGAAACGGGTCCTTGGTGAAGCTTAACTTCCTGAATCAGACTGAGTGGGGCATCAAGATGTCTTCCATACTTACATTTGGAACACTCTGTGGACCGCAGTATGTTTCAGTCCAAAAAGGAAATAGGGTTGAGACTCAAATTAGGGTTAGGGTTGGGGAGACTTGGCTTCCCAGGATGTAACCAGGGTTTTGGTGAAGCCTAGATTGGTAAAACAGACTGAGTAGGCATTCAGGAGTATAACATACTGCCAGTTAGTACACCATGTGGACAGGGAAATGTTTCAGTCCAAAGACAAAATTAGGGTTAAGAAAAATTTAGGGTTATCGGTCAGGAGACATCCCTTCCCAGAATGGAAACAGGGTGTTGCTGAAGCCAAGCATGGTGAAACAGACTGAGAGGGCCAACGGAATTGTGTGCCTACTGTCTTTTAGTACAACATGAGGATGGGGGGTTGTTACATTTGCCCAAGAAAATCAGGTTAAGTCTCAAGTTAGGGTTAGGGTTGGGGAGATGTGGCTTCCCAGGTTGGAAATGGGTCCTTGGTGAAGCTCAACTTGCTGAATCAGACTGAGTGGGGCATCAAGATGGCTTCCATACTGACATTTGGTGCACTCTGTGGACGGCAGTATGTTTCAGTCCAAAAAGGAAATGAGGGTTGAGACTCAAATTAGGGTTAGGGTTGGGGAGACTTGGCTTCCCAGGATGTAACCAGGGTTTTGGCGAAGTCTAGATTGGTAAAACAGACGGAGTAGGCCAACCGGAGTATAACATACTGGCAGTTAGTACACAATGTGGACAGGGAAATGTTTCATTCCAAAGAGAAAATTAGGGTTAAGACCCAAGTTAGGGTTAGCAGTCAGGAGACATGGCTTTCCAGAATGGAAACAGGGTGTTGCTGAAGCCAAGCATGGTGAAACAGACTGAGAGGGCAAAAGGAATTGTGTGCCTACTGTCTTTTAGTAGAACATGAGGATGGGGGGTTGTTACATTTGCACAAGAAAATCAGGTTAAGTCTCAAGTTAGGGTTAGGGTTGGGGAGATGTTGCTTCCCAGGTTGGAAACGGGTCCTTGGTGAAGCTTAACTTGCTGAATCAGACTGAGTGGGCCATCAAGATGGCTTCCATACTGACATTTGGTACACTCTGTGGACGGCAGTATGTTTCAGTCCAAAAACGAAAATTAGGGTTAAGACCCAAGTTAGGGTTATCGGTCAGGAGTCATGGCTTCCCAGAATGGATACAGGGTGTTGCTGAAGCCAAGCATGGTGAAACAGACTGAGAGGGCCAACGGAATTGTGTGCCGACTGTCTCTTAGTACAACATGAGGATGGGGGTTTGTTACATTTCAACAAGAAAATCAGGTTAAGTCTCAAGGTTGGGTTGGGTTGGGGAGATGTGGCTTCCCTGGTTGGAATCGGGTCCTTGGTGAAGCCCAGCTTGCTGAATCAGACTGAGTGGGACATCAAGATGTCTTCCATACTGACATTTGGTACACTCTGTGGACGGAGGTCTGTTTCAGTCCCAAAAGGAAATGAGGCCTGAGACTCAAATTAGGGTTAGGGTTGGGGAGACTTGGCTTCCCAGGATATAACCAGGGTTTTGTCGAAGCCTAGATTGGTAAAACAGACTGAGTAGGCCATCCGGAGTATAACATACTGCCAGTTAGTACACCATGTGGACAGGGAAATTTTTCATTCCAAAGAGAATATTAGGGTTAAGACCCAAGTTAGGGTTAGCTGTCAGGAGACATGGCTTCCCAGAATGGAAACAGGGTGTTGCTGAAGCCAAGCATGGTGAAACAGACTGAGAGGGCCAAAGGAATTGTGTGCCTACTGTCTTTTAGTACAACATGAGGATGGGGGGTTGTTACAGTTCAACAAGAAAATCAGGTTAAGTCTCAAGTTAGGGTTAGGGTTGGGGAGATGTGGCTTCCCAGGTTGGAAACGGGTCCTTGGTGAAGCTTAACTTGCTGAATCAGACTGAGTGGGGCATCAAGATGGCTTCCATACTGACATTTGGTACACTCTGTAGACGGCAGTATGTTTCAGTCCAAAAACGAAAATTAGGGTTAAGACCCAAGTTAGGGTTATCGGTCAGGAGTCATGGCTTCCCAGAATGGAAACAGGGTGTTGCTGAAGCCAAGCATGGTGAAACAGACTGAGAGGGCCAACGGAATTGTATGTCGACTGTCTTTTAGTACAACATGAGGATGGGGGTTTGTTACATTTCAACAAGAAAATCAGGTTAAGTCTCAAGGTTGGGTTGGATTGGGGAGATGTGGCTTCCCAGGTTGGAAATGGGTCCTTGGTGAAGCTCAACTTGCTGAATCAGACTGAGTGGGGCATCAAGATGGCTTCCATACTGACATTTGGTGCACTCTGTGGACGGCAGTATGTTTCAGTCCAAAAAGGAAATGAGGGTTGAGACTCAAATTAGGGTTAGGGTTGGGGAGACTTGGCTTCCCAGGATGTAACCAGGGTTTTGGCGAAGTCTAGATTGGTAAAACAGACGGAGTAGGCCAACCGGAGTATAACATACTGCCAGTTAGTACACCATGTGGACAGGGAAATGTTTCAGTCCAAAGAGAAAATTAGGGTTAAGACCCAAGTTAGGGTTAGCTGTCAGGAGACATGGCTTTCCAGAATGGAAACAGGGTGTTGCTGAAGCCAAGCATGGTGAAACAGACTGAGAGGGCAAAAGGAATTGTGTGCCTACTGTCTTTTAGTAGAACATGAGGATGGGGGGTTGTTACATTTGCACAAGAAAATCAGGTTAAGTCTCAAGTTAGGGTTAGGGTTGGGGAGATGTGGCTTCCCAGGTTGGAAACGGGTCCTTGGTGAAGCCTAGCTTGCTGAATCAGACTGAGTGGGGCATCAAGATGTCTTCCATACTTACATTTGGTACACTCTGTGAACCGCAGTATGTTTCAGTCCAAAAAGGAAATGAGGGTTGATACTCAAATTAGGGTTAGGGTTGGGGAGACTTGGCTTCCCAGGATGTAACCAGGGTTTTGGTGAAGCCTAGATTGGTAAAACAGACTGAGTATGCCAACCGGAGTATAACATACTGCCAGTTTGTACACCATGTGGACAGGGAAATGTTTCATTCCAAAGAGAAAATTAGGGTTAAGACCCAAGTTAGGGTTAGCTGTCAGGAGACATGGCTTCCCAGAATGGAAACAGGGTGTTGCTGAAGCCAAGCATGGTGAAACAGACTGAGAGGGCCAAAGGAATTGTGTGCCTACTGTCTTTTAGTAGAACATGAGGATGGGAGGTTGTTACATTTGCACAAGAATATCAGGTTAAGTATCAAGTTAGAGTTAGGGTTGGGGAGATGTGGCTTCCCAGGTTGGAAACGGGTCCTTGTTGAAGCCTAGCTTGCTGAATCAGACTGAGTGGGGCATCAAGATGTCTTCCATACTTACAATTAGGTACACTCTGTGGACGGCAGTATGTTTCAGTCCAAAAAGGAAATGAGGGTTGAGACTCAAATTAGGGTTAGGGTTGGGGAGACTTGGCTTCCCAGGATGTAACCAGGGTTTTGGCGAAGCCTAGATTGGTAAAACAGACTGAGTAGGCCTTCCGGAGTATAACATACTGCCAGTTAGTACACCATGTGGACAGGGAAATATTTCAGTCCAAAGAAAAAACTAGGGTTAAGACCCAAGTTAGGGTTAGGGGTCAGGAGACATGGCTCCCCGGAATGGAAACAGGGTGTTGCTGAAGCCAAGCATGGTGAAACAGACTGAGAGGGCCAAAGGAATTGTGTGCCTACTGTCTTTTAGTACAACATGAGGATGGGGGTTTGTTACATTTGCACAAGAAAATCAGGTTAAGTCTCAAGTTAGGGTTGGTTTGAGGAGATGTGGCTTCCCAGGTTGGAAACGGGTCCTTGGTGAAGCCTAGCTTGTTGAATCAGACTGAGTGGGACATCAAGATGTCTTCCATACTTACATTTGGTACACTCTGTGGACGGCAGTATGTTTCAGTCCAAAAAGGAAATGAGGGTTGAGACTCAAATTAGGGTTAGGGCTGGGGAGACTTGGCTTCCCAGGATGTAACCAGGGTTTTGGCGAAGCCTAGATTGGTAAAACAGACTGAGTAGGCCATCCGGAGTATAACATACTGCCAGTTAGTACACCATGTGGACAGGGAAATGTTTCAGTCTAAAGAGAAAATTAGGGTTAACACCCAAGTTAGGGTTAGCTGTCAGGAGACATGGCTTCCCAGAATGGAAACAGGGTGTTGCTGAAGCCAAGCATGGTGAAACAGACTGAGAGGGCCAAAGGAATTGTGTGCCTACTGTCTTTTAGTAGAACATGAGGATGGGAGGTTGTTACATTTACACAAGAATATCAGGTTAAGTCTCAAGTTAGGGTTAGGGTTGGGGAGATGTGGCTTCCCAGGTTGGAAACGGGTCCTTGGTGAAGCTTAACTTCCTGAATCAGACTGAGTGGGCCATCAAGATGTCTTCCATACTTACATTTGGCACACTCTGTGGACCGCAGTATGTTTCAGTCCAAAAAGGAAATAGGGTTGAGACTCAAATTAGGGTTAGGGTTGGGGAGACTTGGCTTCCCAGGATGTAACCAGGGTTTTGGCGAAGTCTAGATTGGTAAAACAGATGGAGTAGGCCAACCGGAGTATAACATACTGCCAGTTAGTACACCATGTGGACAGGGAAATGTTTCAGTCCAAAGAGAAAATTAGGGTTAAGACCCAAGTTAGGGTTAGCTGTCAGGAGACATGGCTTTCCAGAATGGAAACAGGGTGTTGCTGAAGCCAAGCATGGTGAAACAGACTGAGAGGGCCAAAGGAATTGTGTGCCTACTGTCTTTTAGTAGAACATGAGGATGGGGGGTTGTTACATTTGCACAAGAAAATCAGGTTAAGTCTCAAGTTAGGGTTAGGGTTGGGGAGATGTGGCTTCCCAGGTTGGAAACGGGTCCTTGGTGAAGCCTAGCTTGCTGAATCAGACTGAGTGGGGCATCAAGATGTCTTCCATACTTACATTTGGTACACTCTGTGAACCGCAGTATGTTTCAGTCCAAAAAGGAAATGAGGGTTGATACTCAAATTAGGGTTAGGGTTGGGGAGACTTGGCTTCCCAGGATGTAACCAGGGTTTTGGTGAAGCCTAGATTGGTAAAACAGACTGAGTAGGCCAACCGGAGTATAACATACTGCCAGTTAGTACACCATGTGGACAGGGAAATGTTTCAGTCCAAAGAGAAAATTAGGGTTAAGACCCAAGTTAGGGTTAGCTGTCAGGAGACATGGCTTCCCAGAATGGAAACAGGGTGTTGCTGAAGCCAAGCATGGTGAAACAGACTGAGAGGGCCAAAGGAATTGTGTGCCTACTGTCTTTTAGTAGAACATGAGGATGGGAGGTTGTTACATTTGCACAAGAATATCAGGTTAAGTATCAAGTTAGAGTTAGGGTTGGGGAGATGTGGCTTCCCAGGTTGGAAACGGGTCCTTGTTGAAGCCTAGCTTGCTGAATCAGACTGAGTGGGGCATCAAGATGTCTTCCATACTTACAATTAGGTACACTCTGTGGACGGCAGTATGTTTCAGTCCAAAAAGGAAATGAGGGTTGAGACTCAAATTAGGGTTAGGGTTGGGGAGACTTGGCTTCCCAGGATGTAACCAGGGTTTTGGCGAAGCCTAGATTGGTAAAACAGACTGAGTAGGCCTTCCGGAGGATAACATTCTGCCAGTTAGTACACCATGTGGACAGGGAAATATTTCAGTCCAAAGAAAAAACTAGGGTTAAGACCCAAGTTAGGGTTAGCGGTCAGGAGACATGGCTTCCCGGAATGGAAACAGGGTGTTGCTGAAGCCAAGCATGGTGAAACAGACTGAGAGGGCAAAAGGAATTGTGTGCCTACTGTCTTTTAGTACAACATGAGGATGGGGGTTTGTTACATTTGCACAAGAAAATCAGGTTAAGTCTCAAGTTAGGGTTGGTTTGGGGAGATGTGGCTTCCCAGGTTGGAAACGGGTCCTTGGTGAAGCCTAGCTTGTTGAATCAGACTGAGTGGGACATCAAGATGTCTTCCATACTGACATTTGGTACACTCTGTGGACGGCAGTATGTTTCAGTCCAAAAAGGAAATGAGGGTTGAGACTCAAATTAGGGTTAGGGCTGGGGAGACTTGGCTTCCCAGGATGTAACCAGGGTTTTGGCGAAGCCTAGATTGGTAAAACAGACTGAGTAGGCCATCCGGAGTATAACATACTGCCAGTTAGTACACAATGTGGACAGGGAAATGTTTCAGTCTAAAGAGAAAATTAGGGTTAAGACCCAAGTTAGGGTTAGCTGTCAGGAGACATGGCTTCCCAGAATGGAAACAGGGTGTTGCTGAAGCCAAGCATGGTGAAACAGACTGAGAGGGCCAAAGGAATTGTGTGCCTACTGTCTTTTAGTAGAACATGAGGATGGGAGGTTGTTACATTTGCACAAGAATATCAGGTTAAGTCTCAAGTTAGGGTTAGGGTTGGGGAGATGTGGCTTCCCAGGTTGGAAACGGGTCCTTGGTGAAGCTTAACTTCCTGAATCAGACTGAGTGGGCCATCAAGATGTCTTCCATACTTACATTTGGCACACTCTGTGGACCGCAGTATGTTTCAGTCCAAAAAGGAAATAGGGTTGAGACTCAAATTAGGGTTAGGGTTGGGGAGACTTGGCTTCCCAGGATGTAACCAGGGTTTTGGTGAAGCCTAGATTGGTAAAACAGACTGAGTAGGCATTCAGGAGTATAACATACTGCCAGTTAGTACACCATGTGGACAGGGAAATGTTTCAGTCCAAAGACTAAATTCGAGTTAAGACCCAAGTTAGGGTTAGCTGTCAGGAGACATGGCTTCCCGGAATGGAAACAGGGTGTTGCTGAAGCCAAGCATGGTGAAACAGACTGAGAGGGCCAACGGAATTGTGTGCCTACTGTCTTTTAGTACAACATGAGGATGGGGGTTTGTTACATTTGCACAAGAAAATCAGGTTAAGTCTCAAGTTAGGGTTGGGTTGGGGAGATGTGGCTTCCCAGGTTGGAAACGGGTCCTTGGTGAAGCTTAACTTGCTGAATCAGACTGAGTGGGGTATCAAGGTGTCTTCCATACTTACATTTGGTACACTCTGTGGACCGCAGTATGTTTCAGTCCCAAAAGGAAATGAGGGTTGAGACTCAAATTAGGGTTAGGGTTGGGGAGACTTGGCTTCCCAGGATGTAACCAGGGTTTTGGCGAAGCCTAGATTGGTAAAACAGACTGAGTAGGCCTTCCGGAGTATAACATACTGCCAGTTAGTACACCATGTGGACAGGGAAATGTTTCAGTCCAAAGAAAAAATTAGGGTTAAGAAAAATTTAGGGTTATCGGTCAGGAGACATGCCTTCCCAGAATGGAAACAGGGTGTTGCTGAAGCCAAGCATGGTGAAACAGACTGAGAGGGCAAACGGAATTGTGTGCCTACTGTCTTTTAGTACAACATGAGGATGGGGGTTTGTTACATTTGCACAAGAAAATCAGGTTAAGTATCAAGTTAGGGTTAGGGTTGGGGAGATGTGGCTTCCCAGGTTGGAAACGGTCCTTGGTGAAGCCTAACTTGCTGAATCAGACTGAGTGGGGCATCAAGATGTCTTCCATACTGACATTTGGTACACTCTGTGGACGGCGGTTTGTTTCAGTCCCAAAAGGAAATGAGGCCTGAGACTCAAATTAGGGTTAGGGCTGGGGAGACTTGGCTTCCCAGGATGTAACCAGGGTTTTGGCGAAGCCTAGATTGGTAAAACAGACTGAGTAGGCCATCCGGAGTATAACATACTGCCAGTTAGTACACCATGTGGACAGGGAAATATTTCAGTCCAAAGAGAAAATTAGGGTTAAGACCCAAGTGAGGGTTAGCTGTCAGGAGACATGGCTTCCCAGAATGGAAACAGGGTGTTGCTGAAGCCAAGCATGGTGAAACAGACTGAGAGGGCCAAAGGAATTGTGTGCCTACTGTCTTTTAGTAGAACATGAGGATGGGAGGTTGTTACATTTGCACAAGAATATCAGGTTAAGTCTCAAGTTAGGGTTAGGGTTGGGGAGATGTGGCTTCCCAGGTTGGAAACGGGTCCTTGGTGAAGCTTAACTTCCTGAATCAGACTGAGTGGGCCATCAAGATGTCTTCCATACTTACATTTGGCACACTCTGTGGACCGCAGTATGTTTCAGTCCAAAAAGGAAATAGGGTTGAGACTCAAATTAGGGTTAGGGTTGGGGAGACTTGGCTTCCCAGGATGTAACCAGGGTTTTGGTGAAGCCTAGATTGGTAAAACAGACTGAGTAGGCATTCAGGAGTATAACATACTGCCAGTTAGTACACCATGTGGACAGGGAAATGTTTCAGTCCAAAGACAAAATTAGGGTTAAGACCCAAGTTAGGGTTAGTTGTCAGGAGACATGGCTTCCCAGAATGGAAACAGGGTGTTGCTGAAGCCAAGCATGGTGAAACAGACTGAGAGGTCCAAAGGAATTGTGTACCTACTGTCTTTTAGTAGAACATGAGGATGGGAGGTTGTTACATTTGCACAAGAAAATCAGGTTAAGTCTCAAGTTAGGGTTGGTTTGAGGAGATGTGGCTTCCCAGGTTGGAAACGGGTCCTTGGTGAAGCCTAGCTTGTTGAATCAGACTGAGTGGGACATCAAGATGTCTTCCATACTTACATTTGGTACACTCTGTGGACGGCAGTATGTTTCAGTCCAAAAAGGAAATGAGGGTTGAGACTCAAATTAGGGTTAGGGCTGGGGAGACTTGGCTTCCCAGGATGTAACCAGGGTTTTGGCGAAGCCTAGATTGGTAAAACAGACTGAGTAGGCCATCCGGAGTATAACATACTGCCAGTTAGTACACCATGTGGACAGGGAAATGTTTCAGTCTAAAGAGAAAATTAGGGTTAACACCCAAGTTAGGGTTAGCTGTCAGGAGACATGGCTTCCCAGAATGGAAACAGGGTGTTGCTGAAGCCAAGCATGGTGAAACAGACTGAGAGGGCCAAAGGAATTGTGTGCCTACTGTC
Organism: Heloderma suspectum; assembly: GCF_057233095.1. Lineage (NCBI taxonomy): Eukaryota > Metazoa > Chordata > Lepidosauria > Squamata > Helodermatidae > Heloderma > Heloderma suspectum. Next base: position 152,151,471 of record NC_139461.1, read on the forward strand.
TTTTAGTAGAACATGAGGATGGGAGGTTGTTACATTTACACAAGAATATCAGGTTAAGTCTCAAGTTAGGGTTAGGGTTGGGGAGATGTGGCTTCCCAGGTTGGAAACGGGTCCTTGGTGAAGCTTAACTTCCTGAATCAGACTGAGTGGGCCATCAAGATGTCTTCCATACTTACATTTGGCACACTCTGTGGACCGCAGTATGTTTCAGTCCAAAAAGGAAATAGGGTTGAGACTCAAATTAGGGTTAGGGTTGGGGAGACTTGGCTTCCCAGGATGTAACCAGGGTTTTGGCGAAGTCTAGATTCGTAAAACAGATGGAGTAGGCCAACCGGAGTATAACATACTGCCAGTTAGTACACCATGTGGACAGGGAAATGTTTCAGTCCAAAGAGAAAATTAGGGTTAAGACCCAAGTTAGGGTTAGCTGTCAGGAGACATGGCTTTCCAGAATGGAAACAGGGTGTTGCTGAAGCCAAGCATGGTGAAACAGACTGAGAGGGCCAAAGGAATTGTGTGCCTACTGTCTTTTAGTAGAACATGAGGATGGGGGGTTGTTACATTTGCACAAGAAAATCAGGTTAAGTCTCAAGTTAGGGTTAGGGTTGGGGAGATGTGGCTTCCCAGGTTGGAAACGGGTCCTTGTTGAAGCCTAGCTTGCTGAATCAGACTGAGTGGGGCATCAAGATGTCTTCCATACTTACAATTAGGTACACTCTGTGGACGGCAGTATGTTTCAGTCCAAAAAGGAAATGAGGGTTGAGACTCAAATTAGGGTTAGGGTTGGGGAGACTTGGCTTCCCAGGATGTAACCAGGGTTTTGGCGAAGCCTAGATTGGTAAAACAGACTGAGTAGGCCTTCCGGAGGATAACATTCTGCCAGTTAGTACACCATGTGGACAGGGAAATATTTCAGTCCAAAGAAAAAACTAGGGTTAAGACCCAAGTTAGGGTTAGCGGTCAGGAGACATGGCTTCCCGGAATGGAAACAGGGTGTTGCTGAAGCCAAGCATGGTGAAACAGACTGAGAGGGCAAAAGGAATTGTGTGCCTACTGTCTTTTAGTACAACATGAGGATGGGGGTTTGTTACATTTGCACAAGAAAATCAGGTTAAGTCTCAAGTTAGGGTTGGTTTGGGGAGATGTGGCTTCCCAGGTTGGAAACGGGTCCTTGGTGAAGCCTAGCTTGTTGAATCAGACTGAGTGGGACATCAAGATGTCTTCCATACTTACATTTGGTACACTCTGTGGACGGCAGTATGTTTCAGTCCAAAAAGGAAATGAGGGTTGAGACTCAAATTAGGGTTAGGGCTGGGGAGACTTGGCTTCCCAGGATGTAACCAGGGTTTTGGCGAAGCCTAGATTGGTAAAACAGACTGAGTAGGCCATCCGGAGTATAACATACTGCCAGTTAGTACACCATGTGGACAGGGAAATGTTTCAGTCTAAAGAGAAAATTAGGGTTAAGACCCAAGTTAGGGTTAGCTGTCAGGAGACATGGCTTCCCAGAATGGAAACAGGGTGTTGCTGAAGCCAAGCATGGTGAAACAGACTGAGAGGGCCAAAGGAATTGTGTGCCTACTGTCTTTTAGTAGAACATGAGGATGGGAGGTTGTTACATTTGCACAAGAATATCAGGTTAAGTCTCAAGTTAGGGTTAGGGTTGGGGAGATGTGGCTTCCCAGGTTGGAAACGGGTCCTTGGTGAAGCTTAACTTCCTGAATCAGACTGAGTGGGCCATCAAGATGTCTTCCATACTTACATTTGGCACACTCTGTGGACCGCAGTATGTTTCAGTCCAAAAAGGAAATAGGGTTGAGACTCAAATTAGGGTTAGGGTTGGGGAGACTTGGCTTCCCAGGATGTAACCAGGGTTTTGGTGAAGCCTAGATTGGTAAAACAGACTGAGTAGGCATTCAGGAGTATAACATACTGCCAGTTAGTACACCATGTGGACAGGGAAATGTTTCAGTCCAAAGACTAAATTCGAGTTAAGACCCAAGTTAGGGTTAGCTGTCAGGAGACATGGCTTCCCGGAATGGAAACAGGGTGTTGCTGAAGCCAAGCATGGTGAAACAGACTGAGAGGGCCAAAGGAATTGTGTACCTACTGTCTTTTAGTAGAACATGAGGATGGGAGGTTGTTACATTTGCACAAGAATATCAGGTTAAGTATCAAGTTAGAGTTAGGGTTGGGGAGATGTGGCTTCCCAGGTTGGAAACGGGTCCTTGTTGAAGCCTAGCTTGCTGAATCAGACTGAGTGGGGCATCAAGATGTCTTCCATACTTACAATTAGGTACACTCTGTGGACGGCAGTATGTTTCAGTCCAAAAAGGAAATGAGGGTTGAGACTCAAATTAGGGTTAGGGTTGGGGAGACTTGGCTTCCCAGGATGTAACCAGGGTTTTGGTGAAGCCTAGATTGGTAAAACAGACTGAGTAGGCCTTCCGGAGTATAACATACTGCCAGTTAGTACACCATGTGGACAGGGAAATATTTCAGTCCAAAGAAAAAACTAGGGTTAAGACCCAAGTTAGGGTTAGCGGTCAGGAGACATGGCTCCCCGGAATGGAAACAGGGTGTTGCTGAAGCCAAGCATGGTGAAACAGACTGAGAGGGCCAAAGGAATTGTGTGCCTACTGTCTTTTAGTACAACATGAGGATGGGGGTTTGTTACATTTGCACAAGAAAATCAGGTTAAGTCTCAAGTTAGGGTTGGTTTGAGGAGATGTGGCTTCCCAGGTTGGAAACGGGTCCTTGGTGAAGCCTAGCTTGTTGAATCAGACTGAGTGGGACATCAAGATCTCTTCCATACTTACATTTGGTACACTCTGTGGACGGCAGTATGTTTCAGTCCAAAAAGGAAATGAGGGTTGAGACTCAAATTAGGGTTAGGGCTGGGGAGACTTGGCTTCCCAGGATGTAACCAGGGTTTTGGCGAAGCCTAGATTGGTAAAACAGACTGAGTAGGCCATCCGGAGTATAACATACTGCCAGTTAGTACACCATGTGGACAGGGAAATGTTTCAGTCTAAAGAGAAAATTAGGGTTAACACCCAAGTTAGGGTTAGCTGTCAGGAGACATGGCTTCCCAGAATGGAAACAGGGTGTTGCTGAAGCCAAGCATGGTGAAACAGACTGAGAGGGCCAAAGGAATTGTGTGCCTACTGTCTTTTAGTAGAACATGAGGATGGGAGGTTGTTACATTTACACAAGAATATCAGGTTAAGTCTCAAGTTAGGGTTAGGGTTGGGGAGATGTGGCTTCCCAGGTTGGAAACGGGTCCTTGGTGAAGCTTAACTTCCTGAATCAGACTGAGTGGGCCATCAAGATGTCTTCCATACTTACATTTGGCACACTCTGTGGACCGCAGTATGTTTCAGTCCAAAAAGGAAATAGGGTTGAGACTCAAATTAGGGTTAGGGTTGGGGAGACTTGGCTTCCCAGGATGTAACCAGGGTTTTGGCGAAGTCTAGATTGGTAAAACAGATGGAGTAGGCCAACCGGAGTATAACATACTGCCAGTTAGTACACCATGTGGACAGGGAAATGTTTCAGTCCAAAGAGAAAATTAGGGTTAAGACCCAAGTTAGGGTTAGCTGTCAGGAGACATGGCTTTCCAGAATGGAAACAGGGTGTTGCTGAAGCCAAGCATGGTGAAACAGACTGAGAGGGCCAAAGGAATTGTGTGCCTACTGTCTTTTAGTAGAACATGAGGATGGGGGGTTGTTACATTTGCACAAGAAAATCAGGTTAAGTCTCAAGTTAGGGTTAGGGTTGGGGAGATGTGGCTTCCCAGGTTGGAAACGGGTCCTTGGTGAAGCCTAGCTTGCTGAATCAGACTGAGTGGGGCATCAAGATGTCTTCCATACTTACATTTGGTACACTCTGTGAACCGCAGTATGTTTCAGTCCAAAAAGGAAATGAGGGTTGATACTCAAATTAGGGTTAGGGTTGGGGAGACTTGGCTTCCCAGGATGTAACCAGGGTTTTGGTGAAGCCTAGATTGGTAAAACAGACTGAGTAGGCCAACCGGAGTATAACATACTGCCAGTTAGTACACCATGTGGACAGGGAAATGTTTCAGTCCAAAGAGAAAATTAGGGTTAAGACCCAAGTTAGGGTTAGCTGTCAGGAGACATGGCTTCCCAGAATGGAAACAGGGTGTTGCTGAAGCCAAGCATGGTGAAACAGACTGAGAGGGCCAAAGGAATTGTGTGCCTACTGTCTTTTAGTAGAACATGAGGATGGGAGGTTGTTACATTTGCACAAGAATATCAGGTTAAGTATCAAGTTAGAGTTAGGGTTGGGGAGATGTGGCTTCCCAGGTTGGAAACGGGTCCTTGTTGAAGCCTAGCTTGCTGAATCAGACTGAGTGGGGCATCAAGATGTCTTCCATACTTACAATTAGGTACACTCTGTGGACGGCAGTATGTTTCAGTCCAAAAAGGAAATGAGGGTTGAGACTCAAATTAGGGTTAGGGTTGGGGAGACTTGGCTTCCCAGGATGTAACCAGGGTTTTGGCGAAGCCTAGATTGGTAAAACAGACTGAGTAGGCCTTCCGGAGGATAACATTCTGCCAGTTAGTACACCATGTGGACAGGGAAATATTTCAGTCCAAAGAAAAAACTAGGGTTAAGACCCAAGTTAGGGTTAGCGGTCAGGAGACATGGCTTCCCGGAATGGAAACAGGGTGTTGCTGAAGCCAAGCATGGTGAAACAGACTGAGAGGGCAAAAGGAATTGTGTGCCTACTGTCTTTTAGTACAACATGAGGATGGGGGTTTGTTACATTTGCACAAGAAAATCAGGTTAAGTCTCAAGTTAGGGTTGGGTTGGGGAGATGTGGCTTCCCAGGTTGGAAACGGGTCCTTGGTGAAGCTTAACTTGCTGAATCAGACTGAGTGGGGTATCAAGGTGTCTTCCATACTTACATTTGGTACACTCTGTGGACCGCAGTATGTTTCAGTCCCAAAAGGAAATGAGGGTTGAGACTCAAATTAGGGTTAGGGTTGGGGAGACTTGGCTTCCCAGGATGTAACCAGGGTTTTGGCGAAGCCTAGATTGGTAAAACAGACTGAGTAGGCCTTCCGGAGTATAACATACTGCCAGTTAGTACACCATGTGGACAGGGAAATGTTTCAGTCCAAAGAAAAAATTAGGGTTAAGAAAAATTTAGGGTTATCGGTCAGGAGACATGCCTTCCCAGAATGGAAACAGGGTGTTGCTGAAGCCAAGCATGGTGAAACAGACTGAGAGGGCAAACGGAATTGTGTGCCTACTGTCTTTTAGTACAACATGAGGATGGGGGTTTGTTACATTTGCACAAGAAAATCAGGTTAAGTATCAAGTTAGGGTTAGGGTTGGGGAGATGTGGCTTCCCAGGTTGGAAACGGTCCTTGGTGAAGCCTAACTTGCTGAATCAGACTGAGTGGGGCATCAAGATGTCTTCCATACTGACATTTGGTACACTCTGTGGACGGCGGTTTGTTTCAGTCCCAAAAGGAAATGAGGCCTGAGACTCAAATTAGGGTTAGGGCTGGGGAGACTTGGCTTCCCAGGATGTAACCAGGGTTTTGGCGAAGCCTAGATTGGTAAAACAGACTGAGTAGGCCATCCGGAGTATAACATACTGCCAGTTAGTACACCATGTGGACAGGGAAATATTTCAGTCCAAAGAGAAAATTAGGGTTAAGACCCAAGTGAGGGTTAGCTGTCAGGAGACATGGCTTCCCAGAATGGAAACAGGGTGTTGCTGAAGCCAAGCATGGTGAAACAGACTGAGAGGGCCAAAGGAATTGTGTGCCTACTGTCTTTTAGTAGAACATGAGGATGGGAGGTTGTTACATTTGCACAAGAATATCAGGTTAAGTCTCAAGTTAGGGTTAGGGTTGGGGAGATGTGGCTTCCCAGGTTGGAAACGGGTCCTTGGTGAAGCTTAACTTCCTGAATCAGACTGAGTGGGCCATCAAGATGTCTTCCATACTTACATTTGGCACACTCTGTGGACCGCAGTATGTTTCAGTCCAAAAAGGAAATAGGGTTGAGACTCAAATTAGGGTTAGGGTTGGGGAGACTTGGCTTCCCAGGATGTAACCAGGGTTTTGGTGAAGCCTAGATTGGTAAAACAGACTGAGTAGGCATTCAGGAGTATAACATACTGCCAGTTAGTACACCATGTGGACAGGGAAATGTTTCAGTCCAAAGACAAAATTAGGGTTAAGACCCAAGTTAGGGTTAGCTGTCAGGAGACATGGCTTCCCAGAATGGAAACAGGGTGTTGCTGAAGCCAAGCATGGTGAAACAGACTGAGAGGGCCAAAGGAATTGTGTGCCTACTGTCTTTTAGTAGAACATGAGGATGGGAGGTTGTTACATTTGCACAAGAATATCAGGTTAAGTATCAAGTTAGAGTTAGGGTTGGGGAGATGTGGCTTCCCAGGTTGGAAACGGGTCCTTGTTGAAGCCTAGCTTGCTGAATCAGACTGAGTGGGGCATCAAGATGTCTTCCATACTTACAATTAGGTACACTCTGTGGACGGCAGTATGTTTCAGTCCAAAAAGGAAATGAGGGTTGAGACTCAAATTAGGGTTAGGGTTGGGGAGACTTGGCTTCCCAGGATGTAACCAGGGTTTTGGCGAAGCCTAGATTGGTAAAAGAGACTGAGTAGGCCTTCCGGAGTATAACATACTGCCAGTTAGTACACCATGTGGACAGGGAAATATTTCAGTCCAAAGAAAAAACTAGGGTTAAGACCCAAGTTAGGGTTAGCGGTCAGGAGACATGGCTTCCCGGAATGGAAGCAGGGTGTTGCTGAAGCCAAGCATGGTGAAACAGACTGAGAGGGCAAAAGGAATTGTGTGCCTACTGTCTTTTAGTACAACATGAGGATGGGGGTTTGTTACATTTGCACAAGAAAATCAGGTTAAGTCTCAAGTTAGGGTTGGTTTGGGGAGATGTGGCTTCCCAGGTTGGAAACGGGTCCTTGGTGAAGCCTAGCTTGTTGAATCAGACTGAGTGGGACATCAAGATGTCTTCCATACTTACATTTGGTACACTCTGTGGACGGCAGTATGTTTCAGTCCAAAAAGGAAATGAGGGTTGAGACTCAAATTAGGGTTAGGGCTGGGGAGACTTGGCTTCCCAGGATGTAACCAGGGTTTTGGCGAAGCCTAGATTGGTAAAACAGACTGAGTAGGCCATCCGGAGTATAACATACTGCCAGTTAGTACACAATGTGGACAGGGAAATGTTTCAGTCTAAAGAGAAAATTAGGGTTAAGACCCAAGTTAGGGTTAGCTGTCAGGAGACATGGCTTCCCAGAATGGAAACAGGGTGTTGCTGAAGCCAAGCATGGTGAAACAGACTGAGAGGGCCAAAGGAATTGTGTGCCTACTGTCTTTTAGTAGAACATGAGGATGGGAGGTTGTTACATTTGCACAAGAATATCAGGTTAAGTCTCAAGTTAGGGTTAGGGTTGGGGAGATGTGGCTTCCCAGGTTGGAAACGGGTCCTTGGTGAAGCTTAACTTCCTGAATCAGACTGAGTGGGCCATCAAGATGTCTTCCATACTTACATTTGGCACACTCTGTGGACCGCAGTATGTTTCAGTCCAAAAAGGAAATAGGGTTGAGACTCAAATTAGGGTTAGGGTTGGGGAGACTTGGCTTCCCAGGATGTAACCAGGGTTTTGGCGAAGTCTAGATTGGTAAAACAGACAGAGTAGGCCAACCGGAGTATAACATACTGCCAGTTAGTACACCATGTGGACAGGGAAATGTTTCAGTCCAAAGAGAAAATTAGGGTTAAGACCCAAGTTAGGGTTAGCTGTCAGGAGACATGGCTTTCCAGAATGGAAACAGGGTGTTGCTGAAGCCAAGCATGGTGAAACAGACTGAGAGGGCAAAAGGAATTGTGTGCCTACTGTCTTTTAGTAGAACATGAGGATGGGGGGTTGTTACATTTGCACAAGAAAATCAGGTTAAGTCTCAAGTTAGGGTTAGGGTTGGGGAGATGTGGCTTCCCAGGTTGGAAACGGGTCCTTGTTGAAGCCTAGCTTGCTGAATCAGACTGAGTGGGGCATCAAGATGTCTTCCATACTTACATTTGGTACACTCTGTGGACGGCAGTATGTTTCAGTCCAAAAAGGAAATGAGGGTTGAGACTCAAATTAGGGTTAGGGTTGGGGAGACTTGGCTTCCCAGGATGTAACCAGGGTTTTGGCGAAGCCTAGATTGGTAAAACAGACTGAGTAGGCCTTCCGGAGTATAACATACTGCCAGTTAGTACACCATGTGGACAGGGAAATATTTCAGTCCAAAGAAAAAACTAGGGTTAAGACCCAAGTTAGGGTTAGCGGTCAGGAGACATGGCTTCCCGGAATGGAAACAGGGTGTTGCTGAAGCCAAGCATGGTGAAACAGACTGAGAGGGCAAAAGGAATTGTGTGCCTACTGTCTTTTAGTACAACATGAGGATGGGGGTTTGTTACATTTGCACAAGAAAATCAGGTTAAGTCTCAAGTTAGGGTTGGTTTGGGGAGATGTGGCTTCCCAGGTTGGAAACGGGTCCTTGGTGAAGCCTAGCTTGTTGAATCAGACTGAGTGGGACATCAAGATGTCTTCCATACTGACATTTGGTACACTCTGTGGACGGCAGTATGTTTCAGTCCAAAAAGGAAATGAGGGTTGAGACTCAAATTAGGGTTAGGGCTGGGGAGACTTGGCTTCCCAGGATGTAACCAGGGTTTTGGCGAAGCCTAGATTGGTAAAACAGACTGAGTAGGCCATCCGGAGTATAACATACTGCCAGTTAGTACACCATGTGGACAGGGAAATGTTTCAGTCCAAAGAGAAAATTAGGGTTAAGACCCAAGTGAGGGTTAGCTGTCAGGAGATATGGCTTCCCAGAATGGAAACAGGGTGTTGCTGAAGCCAAGCATGGTGAAACAGACTGAGAGGGCCAAAGGAATTGTGTGCCTACTGTCTTTTAGTAGAACATGAGGATGAAGGTTGTTACATTTGCACAAGAATATCAGGTTAAGTCTCAAGTTAGGGTTAGGGTTGGGGAGATGTGGCTTCCCAGGTTGGAAACGGGTCCTTGGTGAAGCTTAACTTCCTGAATCAGACTGAGTGGGCCATCAAGATGTCTTCCATACTTACATTTGGCACACTCTGTGGACCGCAGTATGTTTCAGTCCAAAAAGGAAATAGGGTTGAGACTCAAATTAGGGTTAGGGTTGGGGAGACTTGGCTTCCCAGGATGTAACCAGGGTTTTGGTGAAGCCTAGATTGGTAAAACAGACTGAGTAGGCATTCAGGAGTATAACATACTGCCAGTTAGTACACCATGTGGACAGGGAAATGTTTCAGTCCAAAGACAAAATTAGGGTTAAGACCCAAGTTAGGGTTAGCTGTCAGGAGACATGGCTTCCCAGAATGGAAACAGGGTGTTGCTGAAGCCAAGCATGGTGAAACAGACTGAGAGGGCCAAAGGAATTGTGTGCCTACTGTCTTTTAGTAGAACATGAGGATGGGAGGTTGTTACATTTGCACAAGAATATCAGGTTAAGTCTCAAGTTAGGGTTAGGGTTGGGTAGATGTGGCTTCCCAGGTTGGAAACGGGTCCTTGGTGAAGCTTAACTTCCTGAATCAGACTGAGTGGGCCATCAAGATGTCTTCCATACTTACATTTGGCACACTCTGTGGACCGCAGTATGTTTCAGTCCAAAAAGGAAATAGGGTTGAGACTCAAATTAGGGTTAGGGTTGGGGAGACTTGGCTTCCCAGGATGTAACCAGGGTTTTGGTGAAGCCTAGATTGGTAAAACAGACTGAGTAGGCATTCAGGAGTATAACATACTGCCAGTTAGTACACCATGTGGACAGGGAAATGTTTCAGTCCAAAGACAAAACTCGAGTTAAGACCCAAGTTAGGGTTAGCTGTCAGGAGACATGGCTTCCCAGAATGGAAACAGGGTGTTGCTGAAGCCAAGCATGGTGAAACAGACTGAGAGGGCCAACGGAATTGTGTGCCTACTGTCTTTTAGTACAACATGAGGATGGGGGTTTGTTACATTTGCACAAGAAAATCAGGTTAAGTCTCAAGTTAGGGTTGGGTTGGGGAGATGTGGCTTCCCAGGTTGGAAACGGGTCCTTGGTGAAGCTTAACTTGCTGAATCAGACTGAGTGGGGTATCAAGGTGTCTTCCATACTTACATTTGGTACACTCTGTGGACCGCAGTATGTTTCAGTCCAAAAAGGAAATGAGGGTTGAGACTCAAATGAGGGTTAGGGTTGGGGAGACTTGGCTTCCCAGGATGTAACCAGGGTTTTGGCGAAGCCTAGATTGGTAAAACAGACTGAGTAGGTCTTCCGGAGTATAACATACTGCCAGTTAGTACACCATGTGGACAGGGAAATGTTTCAGTCCAAAGAGAAAATTAGGGTTGAGACCCAAGTTAGGGTTATCGGTCAGGAGTCATGGCTTCCCAGAATGGAAACAGGGTGTTGCTGAAGCCAAGCATGGTGAAACAGACTGAGAGGGCAAAAGGAATTGTGTGCCTACTGTCTTTTAGTACAACATGAGGATGGGGGTTTGTTACATTTGCACAAGAAAATCAGGTTAAGTCTCAAGTTAGGGTTGGTTTGGGGAGATGTGGCTTCCCAGGTTGGAAACGGGTCCTTGGTGAAGCCTAGCTTGTTGAATCAGACTGAGTGGGACATCAAGATGTCTTCCATACTTACATTTGGTACACTCTGTGGACGGCAGTATGTTTCAGTCCAAAAAGGAAATGAGGGTTGAGACTCAAATTAGGGTTAGGGCTGGGGAGACTTGGCTTCCCAGGATGTAACCAGGGTTTTGGCGAAGCCTAGATTGGTAAAACAGACTGAGTAGGCCATCCGGAGTATAACATACTGCCAGTTAGTACACCATGTGGACAGGGAAATGTTTCAGTCCAAAGAGAAAATTAGGGTTAAGACCCAAGTGAGGGTTAGCTGTCAGGAGACATGGCTTCCCAGAATGGAAACAGGGTGTTGCTGAAGCCAAGCATGGTGAAACAGACTGAGAGGGCCAAAGGAATTGTGTGCCTACTGTCTTTTAGTAGAACATGAGGATGGGAGGTTGTTACATTTGCACAAGAATATCAGGTTAAGTCTCAAGTTAGGGTTAGGGTTGGGGAGATGTGGCTTCCCAGGTTGGAAACGGGTCCTTGGTGAAGCTTAACTTCCTGAATCAGACTGAGTGGGCCATCAAGATGTCTTCCATACTTACATTTGGCACACTCTGTGGACCGCAGTATGTTTCAGTCCCAAAAGGAAATAGGGTTGAGACTCAAATTAGGGTTAGGGTTGGGGAGACTTGGCTTCCCAGGATGTAACCAGGGTTTTGGCGAAGTCTAGATTGGTAAAACAGACGGAGTAGGCCAACCGGAGTATAACATACTGCCAGTTAGTACACCATGTGGACAGGGAAATGTTTCAGTCCAAAGAGAAAATTAGGGTTAAGACCCAAGTTAGGGTTAGCTGTCAGGAGACATGGCTTTCCAGAATGGAAACAGGGTGTTGCTGAAGCCAAGCATGGTGAAACAGACTGAGAGGGCAAAAGGAATTGTGTGCCTACTGTCTTTTAGTAGAACATGAGGATGGGGGGTTGTTACATTTGCACAAGAAAATCAGGTTAAGTCTCAAGTTAGGGTTGGTTTGGGGAGATGTGGCTTCCCAGGTTGGAAACGGGTCCTTGGTGAAGCCTAGCTTGTTGAATCAGACTGAGTGGGACATCAAGATGTCTTCCATACTTACATTTGGTACACTCTGTGGACGGCAGTATGTTTCAGTCCAAAAAGGAAATGAGGGTTGAGACTCAAATTAGGGTTAGGGCTGGGGAGACTTGGCTTCCCAGGATGTAACCAGGGTTTTGGCGAAGCCTAGATTGGTAAAACAGACTGAGTAGGCCATCCGGAGTATAACATACTGCCAGTTAGTACACAATGTGGACAGGGAAATGTTTCAGTCTAAAGAGAAAATTAGGGTTAAGACCCAAGTTAGGGTTAGCTGTCAGGAGACATGGCTTCCCAGAATGGAAACAGGGTGTTGCTGAAGCCAAGCATGGTGAAACAGACTGAGAGGGCAAAAGGAATTGTGTGCCTACTGTCTTTTAGTAGAACATGAGGATGGGAGGTTGTTACATTTGCACAAGAATATCAGGTTAAGTCTCAAGTTAGGGTTAGGGTTGGGGAGATGTGGCTTCCCAGGTTGGAAACGGGTCCTTGGTGAAGCTTAACTTCCTGAATCAGACTGAGTGGGCCATCAAGATGTCTTCCATACTTACATTTGGCACACTCTGTGGACCGCAGTATGTTTCAGTCCAAAAAGGAAATAGGGTTGAGACTCAAATTAGGGTTAGGGTTGGGGAGACTTGGCTTCCCAGGATGTAACCAGGGTTTTGGCGAAGTCTAGATTGGTAAAACAGACGGAGTAGGCCAACCGGAGTATAACATACTGCCAGTTAGTACACCATGTGGACAGGGAAATGTTTCAGTCCAAAGAGAAAATTAGGGTTAAGACCCAAGTTAGGGTTAGCTGTCAGGAGACATGGCTTTCCAGAATGGAAACAGGGTGTTGCTGAAGCCAAGCATGGTGAAACAGACTGAGAGGGCAAAAGGAATTGTGTGCCTACTGTCTTTTAGTAGAACATGAGGATGGGGGGTTGTTACATTTGCACAAGAAAATCAGGTTAAGTCTCAAGTTAGGGTTAGGGTTGGGGAGATGTGGCTTCCCAGGTTGGAAACGGGTCCTTGGTGAAGCCTAGCTTGCTGAATCAGACTGAGTGGGGCATCAAGATGTCTTCCATACTTACATTTGGTACACTCTGTGAACCGCAGTATGTTTCAGTCCAAAAAGGAAATGAGGGTTGATACTCAAATTAGGGTTAGGGTTGGGGAGACTTGGCTTCCCAGGATGTAACCAGGGTTTTGGTGAAGCCTAGATTGGTAAAACAGACTGAGTAGGCCAACCGGAGTATAACATACTGCCAGTTAGTACACCATGTGGACAGGGAAATGTTTCAGTCCAAAGAGAAAATTAGGGTTAAGACCCAAGTTAGGGTTAGCTGTCAGGAGACATGGCTTCCCAGAATGGAAACAGGGTATTGCTGAAGCCAAGCATGGTGAAACAGACTGAGAGGGCCAAAGGAATTGTGTGCCTACTGTCTTTTAGTAGAACATGAGGATGGGAGGTTGTTACATTTGCACAAGAATATCAGGTTAAGTATCAAGTTAGGGTTAGGGTTGGGGAGATGTGGCTTCCCAGGTTGGAAACGGGTCCTTGTTGAAGCCTAGCTTGCTGAATCAGACTGAGTGGGGCATCAAGATGTCTTCCATACTTACAATTAGGTACACTCTGTGGACGGCAGTATGTTTCAGTCCAAAAAGGAAATGAGGGTTGAGACTCAAATTAGGGTTAGGGTTGGGGAGACTTGGCTTCCCAGGATGTAACCAGGGTTTTGGCGAAGCCTAGATTGGTAAAACAGACTGAGTAGGCCTTCCGGAGTATAACATACTGCCAGTTAGTACACCATGTGGACAGGGAAATATTTCAGTCCAAAGAAAAAACTAGGGTTAAGACCCAAGTTAGGGTTAGCGGTCAGGAGACATGGCTTCCCGGAATGGAAACAGGGTGTTGCTGAAGCCAAGCATGGTGAAACAGACTGAGAGGGCAAAAGGAATTGTGTGCCTACTGTCTTTTAGTACAACATGAGGATGGGGGTTTGTTACATTTGCACAAGAAAATCAGGTTAAGTCTCAAGTTAGGGTTGGTTTGGGGAGATGTGGCTTCCCAGGTTGGAAACGGGTCCTTGGTGAAGCCTAGCTTGTTGAATCAGACTGAGTGGGACATCAAGATGTCTTCCATACTGACATTTGGTACACTCTGTGGACGGCAGTATGTTTCAGTCCAAAAAGGAAATGAGGGTTGAGACTCAAATTAGGGTTAGGGCTGGGGAGACTTGGCTTCCCAGGATGTAACCAGGGTTTTGGCGAAGCCTAGATTGGTAAAACAGACTGAGTAGGCCATCCGGAGTATAACATACTGCCAGTTAGTACACCATGTGGACAGGGAAATGTTTCAGTCCAAAGAGAAAATTAGGGTTAAGACCCAAGTGAGGGTTAGCTGTCAGGAGACATGGCTTCCCAGAATGGAAACAGGGTGTTGCTGAAGCCAAGCATGGTGAAACAGACTGAGAGGGCCAAAGGAATTGTGTGCCTACTGTCTTTTAGTAGAACATGAGGATGAAGGTTGTTACATTTGCACAAGAATATCAGGTTAAGTCTCAAGTTAGGGTTAGGGTTGGGTAGATGTGGCTTCCCAGGTTGGAAACGGGTCCTTGGTGAAGCTTAACTTCCTGAATCAGACTGAGTGGGCCATCAAGATGTCTTCCATACTTACATTTGGCACACTCTGTGGACCGCAGTATGTTTCAGTCCAAAAAGGAAATAGGGTTGAGACTCAAATTAGGGTTAGGGTTGGGGAGACTTGGCTTCCCAGGATGTAACCAGGGTTTTGGTGAAGCCTAGATTGGTAAAACAGACTGAGTAGGCATTCAGGAGTATAACATACTGCCAGTTAGTACACCATGTGGACAGGGAAATGTTTCAGTCCAAAGACAAAACTCGAGTTAAGACCCAAGTTAGGGTTAGCTGTCAGGAGACATGGCTTCCCGGAATGGAAACAGGGTGTTGCTGAAGCCAAGCATGGTGAAACAGACTGAGAGGGCCAACGGAATTGTGTGCCTACTGTCTTTTAGTACAACATGAGGATGGGGGTTTGTTACATTTGCACAAGAAAATCAGGTTAAGTCTCAAGTTAGGGTTGGGTTGGGGAGATGTGGCTTCCCAGGTTGGAAACGGGTCCTTGGTGAAGCTTAACTTGCTGAATCAGACTGAGTGGGGTATCAAGGTGTCTTCCATACTTACATTTGGTACACTCTGTGGACCGCAGTATGTTTCAGTCCAAAAAGGAAATGAGGGTTGAGACTCAAATTAGGGTTAGGGTTGGGGAGACTTGGCTTCCCAGGATGTAACCAGGGTTTTGGCGAAGCCTAGATTGGTAAAACAGACTGAGTAGGTCTTCCGGAGTATAACATACTGCCAGTTAGTACACCATGTGGACAGGGAAATGTTTCAGTCCAAAGAGAAAATTAGGGTTGAGACCCAAGTTAGGGTTATCGGTCAGGAGTCATGGCTTCCCAGAATGGAAACAGGGTGTTGCTGAAGCCAAGCATGGTGAAACAGACTGAGAGGGCAAAAGGAATTGTGTGCCTACTGTCTTTTAGTACAACATGAGGATGGGGGTTTGTTACATTTGCACAAGAAAATCAGGTTAAGTCTCAAGTTAGGGTTGGTTTGGGGAGATGTGGCTTCCCAGGTTGGAAACGGGTCCTTGGTGAAGCCTAGCTTGTTGAATCAGACTGAGTGGGACATCAAGATGTCTTCCATACTTACATTTGGTACACTCTGTGGACGGCAGTATGTTTCAGTCCAAAAAGGAAATGAGGGTTGAGACTCAAATTAGGGTTAGGGCTGGGGAGACTTGGCTTCCCAGGATGTAACCAGGGTTTTGGCGAAGCCTAGATTGGTAAAACAGACTGAGTAGGCCATCCGGAGTATAACATACTGCCAGTTAGTACACCATGTGGACAGGGAAATGTTTCAGTCCAAAGAGAAAATTAGGGTTAAGACCCAAGTGAGGGTTAGCTGTCAGGAGACATGGCTTCCCAGAATGGAAACAGGGTGTTGCTGAAGCCAAGCATGGTGAAACAGACTGAGAGGGCCAAAGGAATTGTGTGCCTACTGTCTTTTAGTAGAACATGAGGATGGGAGGTTGTTACATTTGCACAAGAATATCAGGTTAAGTCTCAAGTTAGGGTTAGGGTTGGGGAGATGTGGCTTCCCAGGTTGGAAACGGGTCCTTGGTGAAGCTTAACTTCCTGAATCAGACTGAGTGGGCCATCAAGATGTCTTCCATACTTACATTTGGCACACTCTGTGGACCGCAGTATGTTTCAGTCCCAAAAGGAAATAGGGTTGAGACTCAAATTAGGGTTAGGGTTGGGGAGACTTGGCTTCCCAGGATGTAACCAGGGTTTTGGCGAAGTCTAGATTGGTAAAACAGACTGAGTAGGCCAACCGGAGTATAACATACTGCCAGTTAGTACACCATGTGGACAGGGAAATGTTTCAGTCCAAAGAGAAAATTAGGGTTAAGACCCAAGTTAGGGTTAGCTGTCAGGAGACATGGCTTCCCAGAATGGAAACAGGGTGTTGCTGAAGCCAAGCATGGTGAAACAGACTGAGAGGGCCAAAGGAATTGTGTGCCTACTGTCTTTTAGTAGAACATGAGGATGGGAGGTTGTTACATTTGCACAAGAATATCAGGTTAAGTCTCAAGTTAGGGTTAGGGTTGGGGAGATGTGGCTTCCCAGGTTGGAAACGGCTCCTTGTTGAAGCCTAGCTTGCTGAATCAGACTGAGTGGGGCATCAAGATGTCTTCCATACTTACAATTAGGTACACTCTGTGGACGGCAGTATGTTTCAGTCCAAAAAGGAAATGAGGGTCGAGACTCAAATTAGGGTTAGGGTTGGGGAGACTTAGCTTCCCAGGATGTAACCAGGGTTTTGGCGAAGCCTAGATTGGTAAAACAGACTGAGTAGGCCTTCCGGAGTATAACATACTGCCAGTTAGTACACCATGTGGACAGGGAAATATTTCAGTCCAAAGAAAATACTAGGGTTAAGACCCAAGTTAGGGTTAGCGGTCAGGAGACATGGCTTCCCGGAATGGAAACAGGGTGTTGCTGAAGCCAAGCATGGTGAAACAGACTGAGAGGGCCAATGGAATTGTGTGCCTACTGTCTTTTAGTACAACATGAGGATGGGGGTTTGTTACATTTGCACAAGAAAATCAGGTTAAGTCTCAAGTTAGGGTTGGTTTGGGGAGATGTGGCTTCCCAGGTTGGAAACGGGTCCTTGGTGAAGCCTAGCTTGTTGAATCAGACTGAGTGGGACATCAAGATGTCTTCCATACTTACATTTGGCACACTCTGTGGACGGCAGTATGTTTCAGTCCAAAAAGGAAATGAGGGTTGAGACTCAAATTAGGGTTAGGGCTGGGGAGACTTGGCTTCCCAGGATGTAACCAGGGTTTTGGCGAAGCCTAGATTGGTAAAACAGACTGAGTAGGCCATCCGGAGTATAACATACTGCCAGTTAGTACACCATGTGGACAGGGAAATGTTTCAGTCTAAAGAGAAAATTAGGGTTAAGACCCAAGTTAGGGTTAGCTGTCAGGAGACATGGCTTCCCAGAATGGAAACAGGGTGTTGCTGAAGCCAAGCATGGTGAAACAGACTGAGAGGGCCAAAGGAATTGTGTGCCTACTGTCTTTTAGTAGAACATGAGGATGGGAGGTTGTTACATTTGCACAAGAATATCAGGTTAAGTCTCAAGTTAGGGTTAGGGTTGGGGAGATGTGGCTTCCCAGGTTGGAAACGGGTCCTTGGTGAAGCTTAACTTCCTGAATCAGACTGAGTGGGCCATCAAGATGTCTTCCATACTTACATTTGGCACACTCTGTGGACCGCAGTATGTTTCAGTCCAAAAAGGAAATAGGGTTGAGACTCAAATTAGGGTTAGGGTTGGGGAGACTTGGCTTCCCAGGATGTAACCAGGGTTTTGGTGAAGCCTAGATTGGTAAAACAGACTGAGTAGGCATTCAGGAGTATAACATACTGCCAGTTAGTACACCATGTGGACAGGGAAATGTTTCAGTCCAAAGACTAAATTCGAGTTAAGACCCAAATTAGGGTTAGCTGTCAGGAGACATGGCTTCCCGGAATGGAAACAGGGTGTTGCTGAAGCCAAGCATGGTGAAACAGACTGAGAGGGCCAACGGAATTGTGTGCCTACTGTCTTTTAGTACAACATGAGGATGGGGGTTTGTTACATTTGCACAAGAAAATCAGGTTAAGTCTCAAGTTAGGGTTGGGTTGGGGAGATGTGGCTTCCCAGGTTGGAAACGGGTCCTTGGTGAAGCTTAACTTGCTGAATCAGACTGAGTGGGGTATCAAGGTGTCTTCCATACTTACATTTGGTACACTCTGTGGACCGCAGTATTTTTCAGTCCCAAAAGGAAATGAGGGTTGAGACTCAAATTAGGGTTAGGGTTGGGGAGACTTGGCTTCCCAGGATGTAACCAGGGTTTTGGCGAAGCCTAGATTGGTAAAACAGACTGAGTAGGCCTTCCGGAGTATAACATACTGCCAGTTAGTACACCATGTGGACAGGGAAATGTTTCAGTCCAAAGAAAAAATTAGGGTTAAGAAAAATTTAGGGTTATCGGTCAGGAGACATGCCTTCCCAGAATGGAAACAGGGTGTTGCTGAAGCCAAGCATGGTGAAACAGACTGAGAGGGCAAAAGGAATTGTGTGCCTACTGTCTTTTAGTACAACATGAGGATGGGGGGTTGTTACATTTGCACAAGAAAATCAGGTTAAGTCTCAAGTTAGGGTTAGGGTTGGGGAGATGTGGCTTCCCAGGTTGGAAACGGGTCCTTGGTGAAGCCTAACTTGCTGAATCAGACTGAGTGGGGCATCAAGATGTCTTCCATACTGACATTTGGTACACTCTGTGGACGGCGGTTTGTTTCAGTCCCAAAAGGAAATGAGGCCTGAGACTCAAATTAGGGTTAGGGTTGGGGAGACTTGGCTTTCCAGGATGTAACCAGGGTTTTGGTGAAGCCTAGATTGGTAAAACAGACTGAGTAGGCAAACCGGAGTATAACATACTGCCAGTTACTACACCATGTGGACAGGGAAATGTTTCATTCCAAAGAGAAAATTAGGGTTAAGACCCAAGTGAGGGTTATCGGTCAGGAGACATGGCTTCCCAGAATGGAAACAGGGTGTTGCTGAAGCCAAGCATGGTGAAACAGACTGAGATGGCAAAAGGAATTGAGTGCCTACTGTCTTTTAGTACAACATGAGGATGGGGGTTTGTTACATTTGCACAAGAAAATCAGGTTAAGTCTCAAGTTAGGGTTGGTTTGGGGAGATGTGGCTTCCCAGGTTGGAAACGGGTCCTTGGTGAAGCCTAGCTTGTTGAATCAGACTGAGTGGGACATCAAGATGTCTTCCATACTTACATTTGGTACACTCTGTGGACGGCAGTATGTTTCAGTCCAAAAAGGAAATGAGGGTTGAGACTCAAATTAGGGTTAGGGCTGGGGAGACTTGGCTTCCCAGGATGTAACCAGGGTTTTGGCGAAGCCTAGATTGGTAAAACAGACTGAGTAGGCCATCCGGAGTATAACATACTGCCAGTTAGTACACCATGTGGACAGGGAAATGTTTCAGTCCAAAGACAAAATTAGGGTTAAGACCCAAGTGAGGGTTAGCTGTCAGGAGACATGGCTTCCCAGAATGGAAACAGGGTGTTGCTGAAGCCAAGCATGGTGAAACAGACTGAGAGGGCCAAAGGAATTGTGTGCCTACTGTCTTTTAGTAGAACATGAGGATGGGAGGTTGTTACATTTGCACAAGAATATCAGGTTAAGTCTCAAGTTAGGGTTAGGGTTGGGGAGATGTGGCTTCCCAGGTTGGAAACGGGTCCTTGGTGAAGCTTAACTTCCTGAATCAGACTGAGTGGGCCATCAAGATGTCTTCCATACTTACATTTGGCACACTCTGTGGACCGCAGTATGTTTCAGTCCAAAAAGGAAATAGGGTTGAGACTCAAATTAGGGTTAGGGTTGGGGAGACTTGGCTTCCCAGGATGTAACCAGGGTTTTGGTGAAGCCTAGATTGGTAAAACAGACTGAGTAGGTCTTCCGGAGTATAACATACTGCCAGTTAGTACACCATGTGGACAGGGAAATGTTTCAGTCCAAAGAGAAAATTAGGGTTGAGACCCAAGTTAGGGTTATCGGTCAGGAGTCATGGCTTCCCAGAATGGAAACAGGGTGTTGCTGAAGCCAAGCATGGTGAAACAGACTGAGAGGGCAAAAGGAATTGTGTGCCTACTGTCTTTTAGTACAACATGAGGATGGGGGTTTGTTACATTTGCACAAGAAAATCAGGTTAAGTCTCAAGTTAGGGTTGGTTTGGGGAGATGTGGCTTCCCAGGTTGGAAACGGGTCCTTGGTGAAGCCTAGCTTGTTGAATCAGACTGAGTGGGACATCAAGATGTCTTCCATACTTACATTTGGTACACTCTGTGGACGGCAGTATGTTTCAGTCCAAAAAGGAAATGAGGGTTGAGACTCAAATTAGGGTTAGGGCTGGGGAGACTTGGCTTCCCAGGATGTAACCAGGGTTTTGGCGAAGCCTAGATTGGTAAAACAGACTGAGTAGGCCATCCGGAGTATAACATACTGCCAGTTAGTACACCATGTGGACAGGGAAATGTTTCAGTCCAAAGAGAAAATTAGGGTTAAGACCCAAGTGAGGGTTAGCTGTCAGGAGACATGGCTTCCCAGAATGGAAACAGGGTGTTGCTGAAGCCAAGCATGGTGAAACAGACTGAGAGGGCCAAAGGAATTGTGTGCCTACTGTCTTTTAGTAGAACATGAGGATGGGAGGTTGTTACATTTGCACAAGAATATCAGGTTAAGTCTCAAGTTAGGGTTAGGGTTGGGGAGATGTGGCTTCCCAGGTTGGAAACGGGTCCTTGGTGAAGCTTAACTTCCTGAATCAGACTGAGTGGGCCATCAAGATGTCTTCCATACTTACATTTGGCACACTCTGTGGACCGCAGTATGTTTCAGTCCCAAAAGGAAATAGGGTTGAGACTCAAATTAGGGTTAGGGTTGGGGAGACTTGGCTTCCCAGGATGTAACCAGGGTTTTGGCGAAGTCTAGATTGGTAAAACAGACTGAGTAGGCCAACCGGAGTATAACATACTGCCAGTTAGTACACCATGTGGACAGGGAAATGTTTCAGTCCAAAGAGAAAATTAGGGTTAAGACCCAAGTTAGGGTTAGCTGTCAGGAGACATGGCTTCCCAGAATGGAAACAGGGTGTTGCTGAAGCCAAGCATGGTGAAACAGACTGAGAGGGCCAAAGGAATTGTGTGCCTACTGTCTTTTAGTAGAACATGAGGATGGGAGGTTGTTACATTTGCACAAGAATATCAGGTTAAGTCTCAAGTTAGGGTTAGGGTTGGGGAGATGTGGCTTCCCAGGTTGGAAACGGCTCCTTGTTGAAGCCTAGCTTGCTGAATCAGACTGAGTGGGGCATCAAGATGTCTTCCATACTTACAATTAGGTACACTCTGTGGACGGCAGTATGTTTCAGTCCAAAAAGGAAATGAGGGTCGAGACTCAAATTAGGGTTAGGGTTGGGGAGACTTAGCTTCCCAGGATGTAACCAGGGTTTTGGCGAAGCCTAGATTGGTAAAACAGACTGAGTAGGCCTTCCGGAGTATAACATACTGCCAGTTAATACACCATGTGGACAGGGAAATATTTCAGTCCAAAGAAAATACTAGGGTTAAGACCCAAGTTAGGGTTAGCGGTCAGGAGACATGGCTTCCCGGAATGGAAACAGGGTGTTGCTGAAGCCAAGCATGGTGAAACAGACTGAGAGGGCCAATGGAATTGTGTGCCTACTGTCTTTTAGTACAACATGAGGATGGGGGTTTGTTACATTTGCACAAGAAAATCAGGTTAAGTCTCAAGTTAGGGTTGGTTTGGGGAGATGTGGCTTCCCAGGTTGGAAACGGGTCCTTGGTGAAGCCTAGCTTGTTGAATCAGACTGAGTGGGACATCAAGATGTCTTCCATACTTACATTTGGCACACTCTGTGGACCGCAGTATGTTTCAGTCCAAAAAGGAAATGAGGGTTGAGACTCAAATTAGGGTTAGGGCTGGGGAGACTTGGCTTCCCAGGATGTAACCAGGGTTTTGGCGAAGCCTAGATTGGTAAAACAGACTGAGTAGGCCATCCGGAGTATAACATACTGCCAGTTAGTACACCATGTGGACAGGGAAATGTTTCAGTCTAAAGAGAAAATTAGGGTTAAGACCCAAGTTAGGGTTAGCTGTCAGGAGACATGGCTTCCCAGAATGGAAACAGGGTGTTGCTGAAGCCAAGCATGGTGAAACAGACTGAGAGGGCCAAAGGAATTGTGTGCCTACTGTCTTTTAGTAGAACATGAGGATGGGAGGTTGTTACATTTGCACAAGAATATCAGGTTAAGTCTCAAGTTAGGGTTAGGGTTGGGGAGATGTGGCTTCCCAGGTTGGAAACGGGTCCTTGGTGAAGCTTAACTTCCTGAATCAGACTGAGTGGGCCATCAAGATGTCTTCCATACTTACATTTGGCACACTCTGTGGACCGCAGTATGTTTCAGTCCAAAAAGGAAATAGGGTTGAGACTCAAATTAGGGTTAGGGTTGGGGAGACTTGGCTTCCCAGGATGTAACCAGGGTTTTGGTGAAGCCTAGATTGGTAAAACAGACTGAGTAGGCATTCAGGAGTATAACATACTGCCAGTTAGTACACCATGTGGACAGGGAAATGTTTCAGTCCAAAGACTAAATTCGAGTTAAGACCCAAATTAGGGTTAGCTGTCAGGAGACATGGCTTCCCGGAATGGAAACAGGGTGTTGCTGAAGCCAAGCATGGTGAAACAGACTGAGAGGGCCAACGGAATTGTGTGCCTACTGTCTTTTAGTACAACATGAGGATGGGGGTTTGTTACATTTGCACAAGAAAATCAGGTTAAGTCTCAAGTTAGGGTTGGGTTGGGGAGATGTGGCTTCCCAGGTTGGAAACGGGTCCTTGGTGAAGCTTAACTTGCTGAATCAGACTGAGTGGGGTATCAAGGTGTCTTCCATACTTACATTTGGTACACTCTGTGGACCGCAGTATTTTTCAGTCCCAAAAGGAAATGAGGGTTGAGACTCAAATTAGGGTTAGGGTTGGGGAGACTTGGCTTCCCAGGATGTAACCAGGGTTTTGGTGAAGCCTAGATTGGTAAAACAGACTGAGTAGGCAAACCGGAGTATAACATACTGCCAGTTACTACACCATGTGGACAGGGAAATGTTTCATTCCAAAGAGAAAATTAGGGTTAAGACCCAAGTGAGGGTTATCGGTCAGGAGACATGGCTTCCCAGAATGGAAACAGGGTGTTGCTGAAGCCAAGCATGGTGAAACAGACTGAGATGGCAAAAGGAATTGAGTGCCTACTGTCTTTTAGTACAACATGAGGATGGGGGTTTGTTACATTTGCACAAGAAAATCAGGTTAAGTCTCAAGTTAGGGTTGGTTTGGGGAGATGTGGCTTCCCAGGTTGGAAACGGGTCCTTGGTGAAGCCTAGCTTGTTGAATCAGACTGAGTGGGACATCAAGATGTCTTCCATACTTACATTTGGTACACTCTGTGGACGGCAGTATGTTTCAGTCCAAAAAGGAAATGAGGGTTGAGACTCAAATTAGGGTTAGGGCTGGGGAGACTTGGCTTCCCAGGATGTAACCAGGGTTTTGGCGAAGCCTAGATTGGTAAAACAGACTGAGTAGGCCATCCGGAGTATAACATACTGCCAGTTAGTACACCATGTGGACAGGGAAATGTTTCAGTCCAAAGACAAAATTAGGGTTAAGACCCAAGTGAGGGTTAGCTGTCAGGAGACATGGCTTCCCAGAATGGAAACAGGGTGTTGCTGAAGCCAAGCATGGTGAAACAGACTGAGAGGGCCAAAGGAATTGTGTGCCTACTGTCTTTTAGTAGAACATGAGGATGGGAGGTTGTTACATTTGCACAAGAATATCAGGTTAAGTCTCAAGTTAGGGTTAGGGTTGGGGAGATGTGGCTTCCCAGGTTGGAAACGGGTCCTTGGTGAAGCTTAACTTCCTGAATCAGACTGAGTGGGCCATCAAGATGTCTTCCATACTTACATTTGGCACACTCTGTGGACCGCAGTATGTTTCAGTCCAAAAAGGAAATAGGGTTGAGACTCAAATTAGGGTTAGGGTTGGGGAGACTTGGCTTCCCAGGATGTAACCAGGGTTTTGGTGAAGCCTAGATTGGTAAAACAGACTGAGTAGGCATTCAGGAGTATAACATACTGCCAGTTAGTACACCATGGGGACAGGGAAATGTTTCAGTCCAAAGACAAAATTAGGGTTAAGACCCAAGTTAGGGTTAGCTGTCAGGAGACATGGCTTCCCAGAATGGAAACAGGGTGTTGCTGAAGCCAAGCATGGTGAAACAGACTGAGAGGGCCAAAGGAATTGTGTGCCTACTGTCTTTTAGTAGAACATGAGGATGGGGGTTTGTAACATTTGCACAAGAAAATCAGGTTAAGTCTCAAGTTAGGGTTGGTTTGGGGAGATGTGGCTTCCCAGGTTGGAAACGGGTCCTTGGTGAAGCCTAGCTTGTTGAATCAGACTGAGTGGGACATCAAGATGTCTTCCATACTTACATTTGGTACACTCTGTGGACGGCAGTATGTTTCAGTCCAAAAAGGAAATGAGGGTTGAGACTCAAATTAGGGTTAGGGCTGGGGAGACTTGGCTTCCCAGGATGTAACCAGGGTTTTGGCGAAGCCTAGATTGGTAAAACAGACTGAGTAGGCCATCCGGAGTATATCATACTGCCAGTTAGTACACCATGTGGACAGGGAAATGTTTCAGTCTAAAGAGAAAATTAGGGTTAAGACCCAAGTTAGGGTTAGCTGTCAGGAGACATGGCTTCCCAGAATGGAAACAGGGTGTTGCTGAAGCCAAGCATGGTGAAACAGACTGAGAGGGCCAAAGGAATTGTGTGCCTACTGTCTTTTAGTAGAACATGAGGATGGGAGGTTGTTACATTTGCACAAGAATATCAGGTTAAGTCTCAAGTTAGGGTTAGGGTTGGGGAGATGTGGCTTCCCAGGTTGGAAACGGGTCCTTGGTGAAGCCTAGCTTTCTGAATCAGACTGAGTGGGGCATCAAGATGTCTTCCATACTTACATTTGGTACACTCTGTGAACCGCAGTATGTTTCAGTCCAAAAAGGAAATGAGGGTTGATACTCAAATTAGGGTTAGGGCTGGGGAGACTTGGCTTCCCAGGATGTAACCAGGGTTTTGGCGAAGCCTAGATTGGTAAAACAGACTGAGTAGGCCTTCCGGAGTATAACATACTGCCAGTTAGTACACCATGTGGACAGGGAAATATTTCAGTCCAAAGAAAAAACTAGGGTTAAGACCCAAGTTAGGGTTAGCGGTCAGGAGACATGGCTTCCCGGAATGGAAACAGGGTGTTGCTGAAGCCAAGCATGGTGAAACAGACTGAGAGGGCCAACGGAATTGTGTGCCTACTGTCTTTTAGTACAACATGAGGATGGGGGTTTGTTACATTTGCACAAGAAAATCAGGTTAAGTCTCAAGTTAGGGTTGGTTTGGGGAGATGTGGCTTCCCAGGTTGGAAACGGGTCCTTGGTGAAGCCTAGCTTGCTGAATCAGACTGAGTGGGACATCAAGATGTCTTCCATACTGACATTTGGTACACTCTGTGGATGGCAGTATGTTTCAGTCCAAAAAGGAAATGAGGGTTGAGACTCAAATTAGGGTTAGGGCTGGGGAGACTTGGCTTCCCAGGATGTAACCAGGGTTTTGGCGAAGCCTAGATTGGTAAAACAGACTGAGTAGGCCATCCGGAGTATAACATACTGCCAGTTAGTACACCATGTGGACAGGGAAATGTTTCAGTCCAAAGAGAAAATTAGGGTTAAGACCCAAGTGAGGGTTAGCTGTCAGGAGACATGGCTTCCCAGAATGGAAACAGGGTGTTGCTGAAGCCAAGCATGGTGAAACAGACTGAGAGGGCCAAAGGAATTGTGTGCCTACTGTCTTTTAGTAGAACATGAGGATGGGAGGTTGTTACATTTGCACAAGAATATCAGGTTAAGTCTCAAGTTAGGGTTAGGGTTGGGGAGATGTGGCTTCCCAGGTTGGAAACGGGTCCTTGGTGAAGCTTAACTTCCTGAATCAGACTGAGTGGGCCATCAAGATGTCTTCCATACTTACATTTGGCACACTCTGTGGACCGCAGTATGTTTCAGTCCAAAAAGGAAATAGGGTTGAGACTCAAATTAGGGTTACGGTTGGGGAGACTTGGCTTCCCAGGATGTAACCAGGGTTTTGGTGAAGCCTAGATTGGTAAAACAGACTGAGTAGGCATTCAGGAGTATAACATACTGCCAGTTAGTACACCATGTGGACAGGGAAATGTTTCAGTCCAAAGACAAAATTAGGGTTAAGACCCAAGTTAGGGTTAGCTGTCAGGAGACATGGCTTCCCAGAATGGAAACAGGGTGTTGCTGAAGCCAAGCATGGTGAAACAGACTGAGAGGGCCAAAGGAATTGTGTGCCTACTGTCTTTTAGTAGAACATGAGGATGGGAGGTTGTTACATTTGCACAAGAATATCAGGTTAAGTATCAAGTTAGAGTTAGGGTTGGGGAGATGTGGCTTCCCAGGTTGGAAACGGGTCCTTGTTGAAGCCTAGCTTGCTGAATCAGACTGAGTGGGGCATCAAGATGTCTTCCATACTTACAATTAGGTACACTCTGTGGACGGCAGTATGTTTCAGTCCAAGAAGGAAATGAGGGTTGAGACTCAAATTAGGGTTAGGGTTGGGGAGTCTTGGCTTCCCAGGATGTAACCAGGGTTTTGGCGAAGCCTAGATTGGTAAAACAGACTGAGTAGGCCTTCCGGAGTATAACATTCTGCCAGTTAGTACACCATGTGGACAGGGAAATATTTCAGTCCAAAGAAAAAACTAGGGTTAAGACCCAAGTTAGGGTTAGCTGTCAGGAGACATGGCTTCCCGGAATGGAAACAGGGTGTTGCTGAAGCCAAGCATGGTGAAACAGACTGAGAGGGCAAAAGGAATTGTGTGCCTACTGTCTTTTAGTACAACATGAGGATGGGGGTTTGTTACATTTGCACAAGAAAATCAGGTTAAGTCTCAAGTTAGGGTTGGTTTGGGGAGATGTGGCTTCCCAGGTTGGAAACGGGTCCTTGGTGAAGCCTAGCTTGTTGATACAGACTGAGTGGGACATCAAGATGTCTTCCATACTTACATTTGGTACACTCTGTGGACGGCAGTATGTTTCAGTCCAAAAAGGAAATGAGGGTTGAGACTCAAATTAGGGTTAGGGTTGGGGAGACTTGGCTTCCCAGGATGTAACCAGGGTTTTGGCGAAGTCTAGATTGGTAAAACAGACTGAGTAGGCCAACCGGAGTATAACATACTGCCAGTTAGTACACCATGTGGACAGGGAAATGTTTCAGTCCAAAGAGAAAATTAGGGTTAAGACCCAAGTTAGGGTTAGCTGTCAGGAGACATGGCTTCCCAGAATGGAAACAGGGTGTTGCTGAAGCCAAGCATGGTGAAACAGACTGAGAGGGCCAAAGGAATTGTGTGCCTACTGTCTTTTAGTAGAACATGAGGATGGGAGGTTGTTACATTTGCACAAGAATATCAGGTTAAGTCTCAAGTTAGGGTTAGGGTTGGGGAGATGTGGCTTCCCAGGTTGGAAACGGCTCCTTGTTGAAGCCTAGCTTGCTGAATCAGACTGAGTGGGGCATCAAGATGTCTTCCATACTTACAATTAGGTACACTCTGTGGACGGCAGTATGTTTCAGTCCAAAAAGGAAATGAGGGTCGAGACTCAAATTAGGGTTAGGGTTGGGGAGACTTAGCTTCCCAGGATGTAACCAGGGTTTTGGCGAAGCCTAGATTGGTAAAACAGACTGAGTAGGCCTTCCGGAGTATAACATACTGCCAGTTAGTACACCATGTGGACAGGGAAATATTTCAGTCCAAAGAAAATACTAGGGTTAAGACCCAAGTTAGGGTTAGCGGTCAGGAGACATGGCTTCCCGGAATGGAAACAGGGTGTTGCTGAAGCCAAGCATGGTGAAACAGACTGAGAGTGCCAATGGAATTGTGTGCCTACTGTCTTTTAGTACAACATGAGGATGGGGGTTTGTTACATTTGCACAAGAAAATCAGGTTAAGTCTCAAGTTAGGGTTGGTTTGGGGAGATGTGGCTTCCCAGGTTGGAAACGGGTCCTTGGTGAAGCCTAGCTTGTTGAATCAGACTGAGTGGGACATCAAGATGTCTTCCATACTTACATTTGGCACACTCTGTGGACCGCAGTATGTTTCAGTCCAAAAAGGAAATGAGGGTTGAGACTCAAATTAGGGTTAGGGCTGGGGAGACTTGGCTTCCCAGGATGTAACCAGGGTTTTGGCGAAGCCTAGATTGGTAAAACAGACTGAGTAGGCCATCCGGAGTATAACATACTGCCAGTTAGTACACCATGTGGACAGGGAAATGTTTCAGTCTAAAGAGAAAATTAGGGTTAAGACCCAAGTTAGGGTTAGCTGTCAGGAGACATGGCTTCCCAGAATGGAAACAGGGTGTTGCTGAAGCCAAGCATGGTGAAACAGACTGAGAGGGCCAAAGGAATTGTGTGCCTACTGTCTTTTAGTAGAACATGAGGATGGGAGGTTGTTACATTTGCACAAGAATATCAGGTTAAGTCTCAAGTTAGGGTTAGGGTTGGGGAGATGTGGCTTCCCAGGTTGGAAACGGGTCCTTGGTGAAGCTTAACTTCCTGAATCAGACTGAGTGGGCCATCAAGATGTCTTCCATACTTACATTTGGCACACTCTGTGGACCGCAGTATGTTTCAGTCCAAAAAGGAAATAGGGTTGAGACTCAAATTAGGGTTAGGGTTGGGGAGACTTGGCTTCCCAGGATGTAACCAGGGTTTTGGTGAAGCCTAGATTGGTAAAACAGACTGAGTAGGCATTCAGGAGTATAACATACTGCCAGTTAGTACACCATGTGGACAGGGAAATGTTTCAGTCCAAAGACTAAATTCGAGTTAAGACCCAAATTAGGGTTAGCTGTCAGGAGACATGGCTTCCCGGAATGGAAACAGGGTGTTGCTGAAGCCAAGCATGGTGAAACAGACTGAGAGGGCCAACGGAATTGTGTGCCTACTGTCTTTTAGTACAACATGAGGATGGGGGTTTGTTACATTTGCACAAGAAAATCAGGTTAAGTCTCAAGTTAGGGTTGGGTTGGGGAGATGTGGCTTCCCAGGTTGGAAACGGGTCCTTGGTGAAGCTTAACTTGCTGAATCAGACTGAGTGGGGTATCAAGGTGTCTTCCATACTTACATTTGGTACACTCTGTGGACCGCAGTATTTTTCAGTCCCAAAAGGAAATGAGGGTTGAGACTCAAATTAGGGTTAGGGTTGGGGAGACTTGGCTTCCCAGGATGTAACCAGGGTTTTGGCGAAGCCTAGATTGGTAAAACAGACTGAGTAGGCCTTCCGGAGTATAACATACTGCCAGTTAGTACACCATGTGGACAGGGAAATGTTTCAGTCCAAAGAAAAAATTAGGGTTAAGAAAAATTTAGGGTTATCGGTCAGGAGACATGCCTTCCCAGAATGGAAACAGGGTGTTGCTGAAGCCAAGCATGGTGAAACAGACTGAGAGGGCAAACGGAATTGTGTGCCTACTGTCTTTTAGTACAACATGAGGATGGGGGTTTGTTACATTTGCACAAGAAAATCAGGTTAAGTCTCAAGTTAGGGTTAGGGTTGGGGAGATGTGGCTTCCCAGGTTGGAAACGGGTCCTTGGTGAAGCCTAACTTGCTGAATCAGACTGAGTGGGGCATCAAGATGTCTTCCATACTGACATTTGGTACACTCTGTGGACGGCGGTTTGTTTCAGTCCCAAAAGGAAATGAGGCCTGAGACTCAAATTAGGGTTAGGGTTGGGGAGACTTGGCTTTCCAGGATGTAACCAGGGTTTTGGTGAAGCCTAGATTGGTAAAACAGACTGAGTAGGCAAACCGGAGTATAACATACTGCCAGTTACTACACCATGTGGACAGGGAAATGTTTCATTCCAAAGAGAAAATTAGGGTTAAGACCCAAGTGAGGGTTATCGGTCAGGAGACATGGCTTCCCAGAATGGAAACAGGGTGTTGCTGAAGCCAAGCATGGTGAAACAGACTGAGATGGCAAAAGGAATTGAGTGCCTACTGTCTTTTAGTACAACATGAGGATGGGGGTTTGTTACATTTGCACAAGAAAATCAGGTTAAGTCTCAAGTTAGGGTTGGTTTGGGGAGATGTGGCTTCCCAGGTTGGAAACGGGTCCTTGGTGAAGCCTAGCTTGTTGAATCAGACTGAGTGGGACATCAAGATGTCTTCCATACTTACATTTGGTACACTCTGTGGACGGCAGTATGTTTCAGTCCAAAAAGGAAATGAGGGTTGAGACTCAAATTAGGGTTAGGGCTGGGGAGACTTGGCTTCCCAGGATGTAACCAGGGTTTTGGCGAAGCCTAGATTGGTAAAACAGACTGAGTAGGCCATCCGGAGTATAACATACTGCCAGTTAGTACACCATGTGGACAGGGAAATGTTTCAGTCCAAAGACAAAATTAGGGTTAAGACCCAAGTGAGGGTTAGCTGTCAGGAGACATGGCTTCCCAGAATGGAAACAGGGTGTTGCTGAAGCCAAGCATGGTGAAACAGACTGAGAGGGCCAAAGGAATTGTGTGCCTACTGTCTTTTAGTAGAACATGAGGATGGGAGGTTGTTACATTTGCACAAGAATATCAGGTTAAGTCTCAAGTTAGGGTTAGGGTTGGGGAGATGTGGCTTCCCAGGTTGGAAACGGGTCCTTGGTGAAGCTTAACTTCCTGAATCAGACTGAGTGGGCCATCAAGATGTCTTCCATACTTACATTTGGCACACTCTGTGGACCGCAGTATGTTTCAGTCCAAAAAGGAAATAGGGTTGAGACTCAAATTAGGGTTAGGGTTGGGGAGACTTGGCTTCCCAGGATGTAACCAGGGTTTTGGTGAAGCCTAGATTGGTAAAACAGACTGAGTAGGCATTCAGGAGTATAACATACTGCCAGTTAGTACACCATGGGGACAGGGAAATGTTTCAGTCCAAAGACAAAATTAGGGTTAAGACCCAAGTTAGGGTTAGCTGTCAGGAGACATGGCTTCCCAGAATGGAAACAGGGTGTTGCTGAAGCCAAGCATGGTGAAACAGACTGAGAGGGCCAAAGGAATTGTGTGCCTACTGTCTTTTAGTAGAACATGAGGATGGGGGTTTGTAACATTTGCACAAGAAAATCAGGTTAAGTCTCAAGTTAGGGTTGGTTTGGGGAGATGTGGCTTCCCAGGTTGGAAACGGGTCCTTGGTGAAGCCTAGCTTGTTGAATCAGACTGAGTGGGACATCAAGATGTCTTCCATACTTACATTTGGTACACTCTGTGGACGGCAGTATGTTTCAGTCCAAAAAGGAAATGAGGGTTGAGACTCAAATTAGGGTTAGGGCTGGGGAGACTTGGCTTCCCAGGATGTAACCAGGGTTTTGGCGAAGCCTAGATTGGTAAAACAGACTGAGTAGGCCATCCGGAGTATATCATACTGCCAGTTAGTACACCATGTGGACAGGGAAATGTTTCAGTCTAAAGAGAAAATTAGGGTTAAGACCCAAGTTAGGGTTAGCTGTCAGGAGACATGGCTTCCCAGAATGGAAACAGGGTGTTGCTGAAGCCAAGCATGGTGAAACAG
The DNA here is from genome assembly GCF_057233095.1 of Heloderma suspectum. NCBI lineage: Eukaryota > Metazoa > Chordata > Lepidosauria > Squamata > Helodermatidae > Heloderma > Heloderma suspectum. Next base: position 152,183,135 of record NC_139461.1, read on the forward strand.
ACTGAGAGGGCCAAAGGAATTGTGTGCCTACTGTCTTTTAGTAGAACATGAGGATGGGAGGTTGTTACATTTGCACAAGAATATCAGGTTAAGTCTCAAGTTAGGGTTAGGGTTGGGGAGATGTGGCTTCCCAGGTTGGAAACGGGTCCTTGGTGAAGCCTAGCTTGCTGAATCAGACTGAGTGGGGCATCAAGATGTCTTCCATACTTACATTTGGTACACTCTGTGAACCGCAGTATGTTTCAGTCCAAAAAGGAAATGAGGGTTGATACTCAAATTAGGGTTAGGGCTGGGGAGACTTGGCTTCCCAGGATGTAACCAGGGTTTTGGCGAAGCCTAGATTGGTAAAACAGACTGAGTAGGCCTTCCGGAGTATAACATACTGCCAGTTAATACACCATGTGGACAGGGAAATATTTCAGTCCAAAGAAAATACTAGGGTTAAGACCCAAGTTAGGGTTAGCGGTCAGGAGACATGGCTTCCCGGAATGGAAACAGGGTGTTGCTGAAGCCAAGCATGGTGAAACAGACTGAGAGGGCCAATGGAATTGTGTGCCTACTGTCTTTTAGTACAACATGAGGATGGGGGTTTGTTACATTTGCACAAGAAAATCAGGTTAAGTCTCAAGTTAGGGTTGGTTTGGGGAGATGTGGCTTCCCAGGTTGGAAACGGGTCCTTGGTGAAGCCTAGCTTGTTGAATCAGACTGAGTGGGACATCAAGATGTCTTCCATACTTACATTTGGCACACTCTGTGGACCGCAGTATGTTTCAGTCCAAAAAGGAAATGAGGGTTGAGACTCAAATTAGGGTTAGGGCTGGGGAGACTTGGCTTCCCAGGATGTAACCAGGGTTTTGGCGAAGCCTAGATTGGTAAAACAGACTGAGTAGGCCATCCGGAGTATAACATACTGCCAGTTAGTACACCATGTGGACAGGGAAATGTTTCAGTCTAAAGAGAAAATTAGGGTTAAGACCCAAGTTAGGGTTAGCTGTCAGGAGACATGGCTTCCCAGAATGGAAACAGGGTGTTGCTGAAGCCAAGCATGGTGAAACAGACTGAGAGGGCCAAAGGAATTGTGTGCCTACTGTCTTTTAGTAGAACATGAGGATGGGAGGTTGTTACATTTGCACAAGAATATCAGGTTAAGTCTCAAGTTAGGGTTAGGGTTGGGGAGATGTGGCTTCCCAGGTTGGAAACGGGTCCTTGGTGAAGCGTAACTTCATGAATCAGACTGAGTGGGCCATCAAGATGTCTTCCATACTTACATTTGGCACACTCTGTGGACCGCAGTATGTTTCAGTCCAAAAAGGAAATAGGGTTGAGACTCAAATTAGGGTTAGGGTTGGGGAGACTTGGCTTCCCAGGATGTAACCAGGGTTTTGGTGAAGCCTAGATTGGTAAAACAGACTGAGTAGGCATTCAGGAGTATAACATACTGCCAGTTAGTACACCATGTGGACAGGGAAATGTTTCAGTCCAAAGACTAAATTCGAGTTAAGACCCAAATTAGGGTTAGCTGTCAGGAGACATGGCTTCCCGGAATGGAAACAGGGTGTTGCTGAAGCCAAGCATGGTGAAACAGACTGAGAGGGCCAACGGAATTGTGTGCCTACTGTCTTTTAGTACAACATGAGGATGGGGGTTTGTTACATTTGCACAAGAAAATCAGGTTAAGTCTCAAGTTAGGGTTGGGTTGGGGAGATGTGGCTTCCCAGGTTGGAAACGGGTCCTTGGTGAAGCTTAACTTGCTGAATCAGACTGAGTGGGGTATCAAGGTGTCTTCCATACTTACATTTGGTACACTCTGTGGACCGCAGTATTTTTCAGTCCCAAAAGGAAATGAGGGTTGAGACTCAAATTAGGGTTAGGGTTGGGGAGACTTGGCTTCCCAGGATGTAACCAGGGTTTTGGCGAAGCCTAGATTGGTAAAACAGACTGAGTAGGCCTTCCGGAGTATAACATACTGCCAGTTAGTACACCATGTGGACAGGGAAATGTTTCAGTCCAAAGAAAAAATTAGGGTTAAGAAAAATTTAGGGTTATCGGTCAGGAGACATGCCTTCCCAGAATGGAAACAGGGTGTTGCTGAAGCCAAGCATGGTGAAACAGACTGAGAGGGCAAACGGAATTGTGTGCCTACTGTCTTTTAGTACAACATGAGGATGGGGGTTTGTTACATTTGCACAAGAAAATCAGGTTAAGTCTCAAGTTAGGGTTAGGGTTGGGGAGATGTGGCTTCCCAGGTTGGAAACGGGTCCTTGGTGAAGCCTAACTTGCTGAATCAGACTGAGTGGGGCATCAAGATGTCTTCCATACTGACATTTGGTACACTCTGTGGACGGCGGTTTGTTTCAGTCCCAAAAGGAAATGAGGCCTGAGACTCAAATTAGGGTTAGGGTTGGGGAGACTTGGCTTTCCAGGATGTAACCAGGGTTTTGGTGAAGCCTAGATTGGTAAAACAGACTGAGTAGGCAAACCGGAGTATAACATACTGCCAGTTACTACACCATGTGGACAGGGAAATGTTTCATTCCAAAGAGAAAATTAGGGTTAAGACCCAAGTGAGGGTTATCGGTCAGGAGACATGGCTTCCCAGAATGGAAACAGGGTGTTGCTGAAGCCAAGCATGGTGAAACAGACTGAGATGGCAAAAGGAATTGAGTGCCTACTGTCTTTTAGTACAACATGAGGATGGGGGTTTGTTACATTTGCACAAGAAAATCAGGTTAAGTCTCAAGTTAGGGTTGGTTTGGGGAGATGTGGCTTCCCAGGTTGGAAACGGGTCCTTGGTGAAGCCTAGCTTGTTGAATCAGACTGAGTGGGACATCAAGATGTCTTCCATACTTACATTTGGTACACTCTGTGGACGGCAGTATGTTTCAGTCCAAAAAGGAAATGAGGGTTGAGACTCAAATTAGGGTTAGGGCTGGGGAGACTTGGCTTCCCAGGATGTAACCAGGGTTTTGGCGAAGCCTAGATTGGTAAAACAGACTGAGTAGGCCATCCGGAGTATAACATACTGCCAGTTAGTACACCATGTGGACAGGGAAATGTTTCAGTCCAAAGACAAAATTAGGGTTAAGACCCAAGTGAGGGTTAGCTGTCAGGAGACATGGCTTCCCAGAATGGAAACAGGGTGTTGCTGAAGCCAAGCATGGTGAAACAGACTGAGAGGGCCAAAGGAATTGTGTGCCTACTGTCTTTTAGTAGAACATGAGGATGGGAGGTTGTTACATTTGCACAAGAATATCAGGTTAAGTCTCAAGTTAGGGTTAGGGTTGGGGAGATGTGGCTTCCCAGGTTGGAAACGGGTCCTTGGTGAAGCTTAACTTCCTGAATCAGACTGAGTGGGCCATCAAGATGTCTTCCATACTTACATTTGGCACACTCTGTGGACCGCAGTATGTTTCAGTCCAAAAAGGAAATAGGGTTGAGACTCAAATTAGGGTTAGGGTTGGGGAGACTTGGCTTCCCAGGATGTAACCAGGGTTTTGGTGAAGCCTAGATTGGTAAAACAGACTGAGTAGGCATTCAGGAGTATAACATACTGCCAGTTAGTACACCATGGGGACAGGGAAATGTTTCAGTCCAAAGACAAAATTAGGGTTAAGACCCAAGTTAGGGTTAGCTGTCAGGAGACATGGCTTCCCAGAATGGAAACAGGGTGTTGCTGAAGCCAAGCATGGTGAAACAGACTGAGAGGGCCAAAGGAATTGTGTGCCTACTGTCTTTTAGTAGAACATGAGGATGGGGGTTTGTAACATTTGCACAAGAAAATCAGGTTAAGTCTCAAGTTAGGGTTGGTTTGGGGAGATGTGGCTTCCCAGGTTGGAAACGGGTCCTTGGTGAAGCCTAGCTTGTTGAATCAGACTGAGTGGGACATCAAGATGTCTTCCATACTTACATTTGGTACACTCTGTGGACGGCAGTATGTTTCAGTCCAAAAAGGAAATGAGGGTTGAGACTCAAATTAGGGTTAGGGCTGGGGAGACTTGGCTTCCCAGGATGTAACCAGGGTTTTGGCGAAGCCTAGATTGGTAAAACAGACTGAGTAGGCCATCCGGAGTATATCATACTGCCAGTTAGTACACCATGTGGACAGGGAAATGTTTCAGTCTAAAGAGAAAATTAGGGTTAAGACCCAAGTTAGGGTTAGCTGTCAGGAGACATGGCTTCCCAGAATGGAAACAGGGTGTTGCTGAAGCCAAGCATGGTGAAACAGACTGAGAGGGCCAAAGGAATTGTGTGCCTACTGTCTTTTAGTAGAACATGAGGATGGGAGGTTGTTACATTTGCACAAGAATATCAGGTTAAGTCTCAAGTTAGGGTTAGGGTTGGGGAGATGTGGCTTCCCAGGTTGGAAACGGGTCCTTGGTGAAGCCTAGCTTTCTGAATCAGACTGAGTGGGGCATCAAGATGTCTTCCATACTTACATTTGGTACACTCTGTGAACCGCAGTATGTTTCAGTCCAAAAAGGAAATGAGGGTTGATACTCAAATTAGGGTTAGGGCTGGGGAGACTTGGCTTCCCAGGATGTAACCAGGGTTTTGGCGAAGCCTAGATTGGTAAAACAGACTGAGTAGGCCTTCCGGAGTATAACATACTGCCAGTTAGTACACCATGTGGACAGGGAAATATTTCAGTCCAAAGAAAAAACTAGGGTTAAGACCCAAGTTAGGGTTAGCGGTCAGGAGACATGGCTTCCCGGAATGGAAACAGGGTGTTGCTGAAGCCAAGCATGGTGAAACAGACTGAGAGGGCCAACGGAATTGTGTGCCTACTGTCTTTTAGTACAACATGAGGATGGGGGTTTGTTACATTTGCACAAGAAAATCAGGTTAAGTCTCAAGTTAGGGTTGGTTTGGGGAGATGTGGCTTCCCAGGTTGGAAACGGGTCCTTGGTGAAGCCTAGCTTGCTGAATCAGACTGAGTGGGACATCAAGATGTCTTCCATACTGACATTTGGTACACTCTGTGGATGGCAGTATGTTTCAGTCCAAAAAGGAAATGAGGGTTGAGACTCAAATTAGGGTTAGGGCTGGGGAGACTTGGCTTCCCAGGATGTAACCAGGGTTTTGGCGAAGCCTAGATTGGTAAAACAGACTGAGTAGGCCATCCGGAGTATAACATACTGCCAGTTAGTACACCATGTGGACAGGGAAATGTTTCAGTCCAAAGAGAAAATTAGGGTTAAGACCCAAGTGAGGGTTAGCTGTCAGGAGACATGGCTTCCCAGAATGGAAACAGGGTGTTGCTGAAGCCAAGCATGGTGAAACAGACTGAGAGGGCCAAAGGAATTGTGTGCCTACTGTCTTTTAGTAGAACATGAGGATGGGAGGTTGTTACATTTGCACAAGAATATCAGGTTAAGTCTCAAGTTAGGGTTAGGGTTGGGGAGATGTGGCTTCCCAGGTTGGAAACGGGTCCTTGGTGAAGCTTAACTTCCTGAATCAGACTGAGTGGGCCATCAAGATGTCTTCCATACTTACATTTGGCACACTCTGTGGACCGCAGTATGTTTCAGTCCAAAAAGGAAATAGGGTTGAGACTCAAATTAGGGTTACGGTTGGGGAGACTTGGCTTCCCAGGATGTAACCAGGGTTTTGGTGAAGCCTAGATTGGTAAAACAGACTGAGTAGGCATTCAGGAGTATAACATACTGCCAGTTAGTACACCATGTGGACAGGGAAATGTTTCAGTCCAAAGACAAAATTAGGGTTAAGACCCAAGTTAGGGTTAGCTGTCAGGAGACATGGCTTCCCAGAATGGAAACAGGGTGTTGCTGAAGCCAAGCATGGTGAAACAGACTGAGAGGGCCAAAGGAATTGTGTGCCTACTGTCTTTTAGTAGAACATGAGGATGGGAGGTTGTTACATTTGCACAAGAATATCAGGTTAAGTATCAAGTTAGAGTTAGGGTTGGGGAGATGTGGCTTCCCAGGTTGGAAACGGGTCCTTGTTGAAGCCTAGCTTGCTGAATCAGACTGAGTGGGGCATCAAGATGTCTTCCATACTTACAATTAGGTACACTCTGTGGACGGCAGTATGTTTCAGTCCAAGAAGGAAATGAGGGTTGAGACTCAAATTAGGGTTAGGGTTGGGGAGTCTTGGCTTCCCAGGATGTAACCAGGGTTTTGGCGAAGCCTAGATTGGTAAAACAGACTGAGTAGGCCTTCCGGAGTATAACATTCTGCCAGTTAGTACACCATGTGGACAGGGAAATATTTCAGTCCAAAGAAAAAACTAGGGTTAAGACCCAAGTTAGGGTTAGCTGTCAGGAGACATGGCTTCCCGGAATGGAAACAGGGTGTTGCTGAAGCCAAGCATGGTGAAACAGACTGAGAGGGCAAAAGGAATTGTGTGCCTACTGTCTTTTAGTACAACATGAGGATGGGGGTTTGTTACATTTGCACAAGAAAATCAGGTTAAGTCTCAAGTTAGGGTTGGTTTGGGGAGATGTGGCTTCCCAGGTTGGAAACGGGTCCTTGGTGAAGCCTAGCTTGTTGATACAGACTGAGTGGGACATCAAGATGTCTTCCATACTTACATTTGGTACACTCTGTGGACGGCAGTATGTTTCAGTCCAAAAAGGAAATGAGGGTTGAGACTCAAATTAGGGTTAGGGTTGGGGAGACTTGGCTTCCCAGGATGTAACCAGGGTTTTGGCGAAGTCTAGATTGGTAAAACAGACTGAGTAGGCCAACCGGAGTATAACATACTGCCAGTTAGTACACCATGTGGACAGGGAAATGTTTCAGTCCAAAGAGAAAATTAGGGTTAAGACCCAAGTTAGGGTTAGCTGTCAGGAGACATGGCTTCCCAGAATGGAAACAGGGTGTTGCTGAAGCCAAGCATGGTGAAACAGACTGAGAGGGCCAAAGGAATTGTGTGCCTACTGTCTTTTAGTAGAACATGAGGATGGGAGGTTGTTACATTTGCACAAGAATATCAGGTTAAGTCTCAAGTTAGGGTTAGGGTTGGGGAGATGTGGCTTCCCAGGTTGGAAACGGCTCCTTGTTGAAGCCTAGCTTGCTGAATCAGACTGAGTGGGGCATCAAGATGTCTTCCATACTTACAATTAGGTACACTCTGTGGACGGCAGTATGTTTCAGTCCAAAAAGGAAATGAGGGTCGAGACTCAAATTAGGGTTAGGGTTGGGGAGACTTAGCTTCCCAGGATGTAACCAGGGTTTTGGCGAAGCCTAGATTGGTAAAACAGACTGAGTAGGCCTTCCGGAGTATAACATACTGCCAGTTAGTACACCATGTGGACAGGGAAATATTTCAGTCCAAAGAAAATACTAGGGTTAAGACCCAAGTTAGGGTTAGCGGTCAGGAGACATGGCTTCCCGGAATGGAAACAGGGTGTTGCTGAAGCCAAGCATGGTGAAACAGACTGAGAGTGCCAATGGAATTGTGTGCCTACTGTCTTTTAGTACAACATGAGGATGGGGGTTTGTTACATTTGCACAAGAAAATCAGGTTAAGTCTCAAGTTAGGGTTGGTTTGGGGAGATGTGGCTTCCCAGGTTGGAAACGGGTCCTTGGTGAAGCCTAGCTTGTTGAATCAGACTGAGTGGGACATCAAGATGTCTTCCATACTTACATTTGGCACACTCTGTGGACCGCAGTATGTTTCAGTCCAAAAAGGAAATGAGGGTTGAGACTCAAATTAGGGTTAGGGCTGGGGAGACTTGGCTTCCCAGGATGTAACCAGGGTTTTGGCGAAGCCTAGATTGGTAAAACAGACTGAGTAGGCCATCCGGAGTATAACATACTGCCAGTTAGTACACCATGTGGACAGGGAAATGTTTCAGTCTAAAGAGAAAATTAGGGTTAAGACCCAAGTTAGGGTTAGCTGTCAGGAGACATGGCTTCCCAGAATGGAAACAGGGTGTTGCTGAAGCCAAGCATGGTGAAACAGACTGAGAGGGCCAAAGGAATTGTGTGCCTACTGTCTTTTAGTAGAACATGAGGATGGGAGGTTGTTACATTTGCACAAGAATATCAGGTTAAGTCTCAAGTTAGGGTTAGGGTTGGGGAGATGTGGCTTCCCAGGTTGGAAACGGGTCCTTGGTGAAGCTTAACTTCCTGAATCAGACTGAGTGGGCCATCAAGATGTCTTCCATACTTACATTTGGCACACTCTGTGGACCGCAGTATGTTTCAGTCCAAAAAGGAAATAGGGTTGAGACTCAAATTAGGGTTAGGGTTGGGGAGACTTGGCTTCCCAGGATGTAACCAGGGTTTTGGTGAAGCCTAGATTGGTAAAACAGACTGAGTAGGCATTCAGGAGTATAACATACTGCCAGTTAGTACACCATGTGGACAGGGAAATGTTTCAGTCCAAAGACTAAATTCGAGTTAAGACCCAAATTAGGGTTAGCTGTCAGGAGACATGGCTTCCCGGAATGGAAACAGGGTGTTGCTGAAGCCAAGCATGGTGAAACAGACTGAGAGGGCCAACGGAATTGTGTGCCTACTGTCTTTTAGTACAACATGAGGATGGGGGTTTGTTACATTTGCACAAGAAAATCAGGTTAAGTCTCAAGTTAGGGTTGGGTTGGGGAGATGTGGCTTCCCAGGTTGGAAACGGGTCCTTGGTGAAGCTTAACTTGCTGAATCAGACTGAGTGGGGTATCAAGGTGTCTTCCATACTTACATTTGGTACACTCTGTGGACCGCAGTATTTTTCAGTCCCAAAAGGAAATGAGGGTTGAGACTCAAATTAGGGTTAGGGTTGGGGAGACTTGGCTTCCCAGGATGTAACCAGGGTTTTGGCGAAGCCTAGATTGGTAAAACAGACTGAGTAGGCCTTCCGGAGTATAACATACTGCCAGTTAGTACACCATGTGGACAGGGAAATGTTTCAGTCCAAAGAAAAAATTAGGGTTAAGAAAAATTTAGGGTTATCGGTCAGGAGACATGCCTTCCCAGAATGGAAACAGGGTGTTGCTGAAGCCAAGCATGGTGAAACAGACTGAGAGGGCAAACGGAATTGTGTGCCTACTGTCTTTTAGTACAACATGAGGATGGGGGTTTGTTACATTTGCACAAGAAAATCAGGTTAAGTCTCAAGTTAGGGTTAGGGTTGGGGAGATGTGGCTTCCCAGGTTGGAAACGGGTCCTTGGTGAAGCCTAACTTGCTGAATCAGACTGAGTGGGGCATCAAGATGTCTTCCATACTGACATTTGGTACACTCTGTGGACGGCGGTTTGTTTCAGTCCCAAAAGGAAATGAGGCCTGAGACTCAAATTAGGGTTAGGGTTGGGGAGACTTGGCTTTCCAGGATGTAACCAGGGTTTTGGTGAAGCCTAGATTGGTAAAACAGACTGAGTAGGCAAACCGGAGTATAACATACTGCCAGTTACTACACCATGTGGACAGGGAAATGTTTCATTCCAAAGAGAAAATTAGGGTTAAGACCCAAGTGAGGGTTATCGGTCAGGAGACATGGCTTCCCAGAATGGAAACAGGGTGTTGCTGAAGCCAAGCATGGTGAAACAGACTGAGATGGCAAAAGGAATTGAGTGCCTACTGTCTTTTAGTACAACATGAGGATGGGGGTTTGTTACATTTGCACAAGAAAATCAGGTTAAGTCTCAAGTTAGGGTTGGTTTGGGGAGATGTGGCTTCCCAGGTTGGAAACGGGTCCTTGGTGAAGCCTAGCTTGTTGAATCAGACTGAGTGGGACATCAAGATGTCTTCCATACTTACATTTGGTACACTCTGTGGACGGCAGTATGTTTCAGTCCAAAAAGGAAATGAGGGTTGAGACTCAAATTAGGGTTAGGGCTGGGGAGACTTGGCTTCCCAGGATGTAACCAGGGTTTTGGCGAAGCCTAGATTGGTAAAACAGACTGAGTAGGCCATCCGGAGTATAACATACTGCCAGTTAGTACACCATGTGGACAGGGAAATGTTTCAGTCCAAAGACAAAATTAGGGTTAAGACCCAAGTGAGGGTTAGCTGTCAGGAGACATGGCTTCCCAGAATGGAAACAGGGTGTTGCTGAAGCCAAGCATGGTGAAACAGACTGAGAGGGCCAAAGGAATTGTGTGCCTACTGTCTTTTAGTAGAACATGAGGATGGGAGGTTGTTACATTTGCACAAGAATATCAGGTTAAGTCTCAAGTTAGGGTTAGGGTTGGGGAGATGTGGCTTCCCAGGTTGGAAACGGGTCCTTGGTGAAGCTTAACTTCCTGAATCAGACTGAGTGGGCCATCAAGATGTCTTCCATACTTACATTTGGCACACTCTGTGGACCGCAGTATGTTTCAGTCCAAAAAGGAAATAGGGTTGAGACTCAAATTAGGGTTAGGGTTGGGGAGACTTGGCTTCCCAGGATGTAACCAGGGTTTTGGTGAAGCCTAGATTGGTAAAACAGACTGAGTAGGCATTCAGGAGTATAACATACTGCCAGTTAGTACACCATGGGGACAGGGAAATGTTTCAGTCCAAAGACAAAATTAGGGTTAAGACCCAAGTTAGGGTTAGCTGTCAGGAGACATGGCTTCCCAGAATGGAAACAGGGTGTTGCTGAAGCCAAGCATGGTGAAACAGACTGAGAGGGCCAAAGGAATTGTGTGCCTACTGTCTTTTAGTAGAACATGAGGATGGGGGTTTGTAACATTTGCACAAGAAAATCAGGTTAAGTCTCAAGTTAGGGTTGGTTTGGGGAGATGTGGCTTCCCAGGTTGGAAACGGGTCCTTGGTGAAGCCTAGCTTGTTGAATCAGACTGAGTGGGACATCAAGATGTCTTCCATACTTACATTTGGTACACTCTGTGGACGGCAGTATGTTTCAGTCCAAAAAGGAAATGAGGGTTGAGACTCAAATTAGGGTTAGGGCTGGGGAGACTTGGCTTCCCAGGATGTAACCAGGGTTTTGGCGAAGCCTAGATTGGTAAAACAGACTGAGTAGGCCATCCGGAGTATATCATACTGCCAGTTAGTACACCATGTGGACAGGGAAATGTTTCAGTCTAAAGAGAAAATTAGGGTTAAGACCCAAGTTAGGGTTAGCTGTCAGGAGACATGGCTTCCCAGAATGGAAACAGGGTGTTGCTGAAGCCAAGCATGGTGAAACAGACTGAGAGGGCCAAAGGAATTGTGTGCCTACTGTCTTTTAGTAGAACATGAGGATGGGAGGTTGTTACATTTGCACAAGAATATCAGGTTAAGTCTCAAGTTAGGGTTAGGGTTGGGGAGATGTGGCTTCCCAGGTTGGAAACGGGTCCTTGGTGAAGCCTAGCTTGCTGAATCAGACTGAGTGGGGCATCAAGATGTCTTCCATACTTACATTTGGTACACTCTGTGAACCGCAGTATGTTTCAGTCCAAAAAGGAAATGAGGGTTGATACTCAAATTAGGGTTAGGGCTGGGGAGACTTGGCTTCCCAGGATGTAACCAGGGTTTTGGCGAAGCCTAGATTGGTAAAACAGACTGAGTAGGCCTTCCGGAGTATAACATACTGCCAGTTAGTACACCATGTGGACAGGGAAATATTTCAGTCCAAAGAAAAAACTAGGGTTAAGACCCAAGTTAGGGTTAGCGGTCAGGAGACATGGCTTCCCGGAATGGAAACAGGGTGTTGCTGAAGCCAAGCATGGTGAAACAGACTGAGAGGGCCAACGGAATTGTGTGCCTACTGTCTTTTAGTACAACATGAGGATGGGGGTTTGTTACATTTGCACAAGAAAATCAGGTTAAGTCTCAAGTTAGGGTTGGTTTGGGGAGATGTGGCTTCCCAGGTTGGAAACGGGTCCTTGGTGAAGCCTAGCTTGCTGAATCAGACTGAGTGGGACATCAAGATGTCTTCCATACTGACATTTGGTACACTCTGTGGATGGCAGTATGTTTCAGTCCAAAAAGGAAATGAGGGTTGAGACTCAAATTAGGGTTAGGGCTGGGGAGACTTGGCTTCCCAGGATGTAACCAGGGTTTTGGCGAAGCCTAGATTGGTAAAACAGACTGAGTAGGCCATCCGGAGTATAACATACTGCCAGTTAGTACACCATGTGGACAGGGAAATGTTTCAGTCCAAAGAGAAAATTAGGGTTAAGACCCAAGTGAGGGTTAGCTGTCAGGAGACATGGCTTCCCAGAATGGAAACAGGGTGTTGCTGAAGCCAAGCATGGTGAAACAGACTGAGAGGGCCAAAGGAATTGTGTGCCTACTGTCTTTTAGTAGAACATGAGGATGGGAGGTTGTTACATTTGCACAAGAATATCAGGTTAAGTCTCAAGTTAGGGTTAGGGTTGGGGAGATGTGGCTTCCCAGGTTGGAAACGGGTCCTTGGTGAAGCTTAACTTCCTGAATCAGACTGAGTGGGCCATCAAGATGTCTTCCATACTTACATTTGGCACACTCTGTGGACCGCAGTATGTTTCAGTCCAAAAAGGAAATAGGGTTGAGACTCAAATTAGGGTTACGGTTGGGGAGACTTGGCTTCCCAGGATGTAACCAGGGTTTTGGTGAAGCCTAGATTGGTAAAACAGACTGAGTAGGCATTCAGGAGTATAACATACTGCCAGTTAGTACACCATGTGGACAGGGAAATGTTTCAGTCCAAAGACAAAATTAGGGTTAAGACCCAAGTTAGGGTTAGCTGTCAGGAGACATGGCTTCCCAGAATGGAAACAGGGTGTTGCTGAAGCCAAGCATGGTGAAACAGACTGAGAGGGCCAAAGGAATTGTCTGCCTACTGTCTTTTAGTAGAACATGAGGATGGGAGGTTGTTACATTTGCACAAGAATATCAGGTTAAGTATCAAGTTAGAGTTAGGGTTGGGGAGATGTGGCTTCCCAGGTTGGAAACGGGTCCTTGTTGAAGCCTAGCTTGCTGAATCAGACTGAGTGGGGCATCAAGATGTCTTCCATACTTACAATTAGGTACACTCTGTGGACGGCAGTATGTTTCAGTCCAAGAAGGAAATGAGGGTTGAGACTCAAATTAGGGTTAGGGTTGGGGAGACTTGGCTTCCCAGAATGTAACCAGGGTTTTGGCGAAGCCTAGATTGGTAAAACAGACTGAGTAGGCCTTCCGGAGTATAACATTCTGCCAGTTAGTACACCATGTGGACAGGGAAATATTTCAGTCCAAAGAAAAAACTAGGGTTAAGACCCAAGTTAGGGTTAGCTGTCAGGAGACATGGCTTCCCGGAATGGAAACAGGGTGTTGCTGAAGCCAAGCATGGTGAAACAGACTGAGAGGGCAAAAGGAATTGTGTGCCTACTGTCTTTTAGTACAACATGAGGATGGGGGTTTGTTACATTTGCACAAGAAAATCAGGTTAAGTCTCAAGTTAGGGTTGGTTTGGGGAGATGTGGCTTCCCAGGTTGGAAACGGGTCCTTGGTGAAGCCTAGCTTGTTGATACAGACTGAGTGGGACATCAAGATGTCTTCCATACTTACATTTGGTACACTCTGTGGACGGCAGTATGTTTCAGTCCAAAAAGGAAATGAGGGTTGAGACTAAAATTAGGGTTAGGGCTGGGGAGACTTGGCTTCCCAGGATGTAACCAGGGTTTTGGCGAAGCCTAGATTGGTAAAACAGACTGAGTAGGCCATCCGGAGTATAACATACTGCCAGTTAGTACACCATGTGGACAGGGAAATGTTTCAGTCTAAAGAGAAAATTAGGGTTAAGACCCAAGTTAGGGTTAGCTGTCAGGAGACATGGCTTCCCAGAATGGAAACAGGGTGTTGCTGAAGCCAAGCATGGTGAAACAGACTGAGAGGGCAAAAGGAATTGTGTGCCTACTGTCTTTTAGTACAACATGAGGATGGGGGTTTGTTACATTTGCACAAGAAAATCAGGTTAAGTCTCAAGTTAGGGTTGGGTTGGGGAGATGTGGCTTCCCAGGTTGGAAACGGGTCCTTGGTGAAGCTTAACTTGCTGCATCAGACTGAGTGGGGTATCAAGGTGTCTTCCATACTTACATTTGGTACACTCTGTGGACGGCAGTATGTTTCAGTCCCAAAAGGAAATGAGGGTTGAGACTCAAATTAGGGTTAGGGTTGGGGAGACTTGGCTTCCCAGGATGTAACCAGGGTTTTGGTGAAGCCTAGATTGGTAAAACAGACTGAGTAGGCAAACCGGAGTATAACATACTGCCAGTTAGTACACCATGTGGACAGGGAAATGTTTCAGTCCAAAGAAAAAATTAGGGTTAAGAAAAATTTAGGGTTATCGGTCAGGAGACATGCCTTACCAGAATGGAAACAGGGTGTTGCTGAAGCCAAGCATGGTGAAACAGACTGAGAGGGCCAAAGGAATTGTGTGCCTACTGTCTTTTAGTACAACATGAGGATGGGGGTTTGTTACATTTGCACAAGAAAATCAGGTTAAGTCTCAAGTTAGGGTTAGGGTTGGGGAGATGTGGCTTCCCAGGTTGGAAACGGGTCCTTGATGAAGCCTAACTTGCTGAATCAGACTGAGTGGGGCATCAAGATGTCTTCCATACTGACATTTGGTACACTCTGTGGACGGCGGTTTGTTTCAGTCCCAAAAGGAAATGAGGCCTGAGACTCAAATTAGGGTTAGGGTTGGGGAGACTTGGCTTTCCAGGATGTAACCAGGGTTTTGGTGAAGCCTAGATTGGTAAAACAGACTGAGTATGCCAACCGGAGTATAACATACTGCCAGTTTGTAAACCATGTGGACAGGGAAATGTTTCATTCCAAAGAGAAAATTAGGGTTAAGACCCAAGTGAGGGTTATCGGTCAGGAGACATGGCTTCCCAGAATGGAAACAGGGTGTTGCTGAAGCCAAGCATGGTGAAACAGACTGAGAGGGCCAAAGGAATTGTGTGCCTACTGTCTTTTAGGAGAACATGAGGATGGGGGTTTGTTACATTTGCACAAGAAAATCAGGTTAAGTATCAAGTTAGGGTTAGGGTTGGGGAGATGTGGCTTCCCAGGTTGGAAACGGGTCCTTGGTGAAGCTTAACTTGCTGAATCAGACTGAGTGGGGCATCAAGATGGCTTCCATACTGATATTTGGTACACTCTGTGGACGGCAGTATGTTTCAGTCCAAAAAGGAAATGAGGGTTGAGACTCAAATTAGGGTTAGGGTTGGGGAGACTTGGCTTCCCAGGATGTAACCAGGGTTTTGGCGAAGCCTAGATTGGTAAAACAGACTGAGTAGGCCAACCGGAGTATAACATACTGCCAGTTAGTACACCATGGGGACAGGGAAATGTTTCAGTCCAAAGAGAAAATTAGGGTTGAGACCCAAGTTAGGGTTATCGGTCAGGAGTCATGGCTTCCCAGAATGGAAACAGGGTGTTGCTGAAGCCAAGCATGGTGAAACAGACTGAGATGGCAAAAGGAATTGAGTGCCTACTGTCTTTTAGTACAACATGAGGATGGGGGTTTGTTACATTTGCACAAGAAAATCAGGTTAAGTATCAAGTTAGGGTTGGTTTGGGGAGATGTGGCTTCCCAGGTTGGAAACGGGTCCTTGGTGAAGCCTAGCTTGTTGAATCAGACTGAGTGGGACATCAAGATGTCTTCCATACTTACATTTGGTACACTCTGTGGACGGCAGTATGTTTCAGTCCAAAAAGGAAATGAGGGTTGAGACTCAAATTAGGGTTAGGGCTGGGGAGACTTGGCTTCCCAGGATGTAACCAGGGTTTTGGCGAAGCCTAGATTGGTAAACAGACTGAGTAGGCCATCCGGAGTATAACATACTGCCAGTTAGTACACCATGTGGACAGGGAAATGTTTCAGTCCAAAGAGAAAATTAGGGTTAAGACCCAAGTGAGGGTTAGCTGTCAGGAGACATGGCTTCCCAGAATGGAAACAGGGTGTTGCTGAAGCCAAGCATGGTGAAACAGACTGAGAGGGCCAAAGGAATTGTGTGCCTACTGTCTTTTAGTAGAACATGAGGATGGGAGGTTGTTACATTTGCACAAGAATATCAGGTTAAGTCTCAAGTTAGGGTTAGGGTTGGGGAGATGTGGCTTCCCAGGTTGGAAACGGGTCCTTGGTGAAGCTTAACTTCCTGAATCAGACTGAGTGGGCCATCAAGATGTCTTCCATACTTACATTTGGCACACTCTGTGGACCGCAGTATGTTTCAGTCCAAAAAGGAAATAGGGTTGAGACTCAAATTAGGGTTACGGTTGGGGAGACTTGGCTTCCCAGGATGTAACCAGGGTTTTGGTGAAGCCTAGATTGGTAAAACAGACTGAGTAGGCATTCAGGAGTATAACATACTGCCAGTTAGTACACCATGTGGACAGGGAAATGTTTCAGTCCAAAGACAAAATTAGGGTTAAGACCCAAGTTAGGGTTAGCTGTCAGGAGACATGGCTTCCCAGAATGGAAACAGGGTGTTGCTGAAGCCAAGCATGGTGAAACAGACTGAGAGGGCCAAAGGAATTGTGTGCCTACTGTCTTTTAGTAGAACATGAGGATGGGAGGTTGTTACATTTGCACAAGAATATCAGGTTAAGTATCAAGTTAGAGTTAGGGTTGGGGAGATGTGGCTTCCCAGGTTGGAAACGGGTCCTTGTTGAAGCCTAGCTTGCTGAATCAGACTGAGTGGGGCATCAAGATGTCTTCCATACTTACAATTAGGTACACTCTGTGGACGGCAGTATGTTGCAGTCCAAAAAGGAAATGAGGGTTGAGACTCAAATTAGGGTTAGGGTTGGGGAGACTTGGCTTCCCAGGATGTAACCAGGGTTTTGGCGAAGCCTAGATTGGTAAAACAGACTGAGTAGGCCTTCCGGAGTATAACATACTGCCAGTTAGTACACCATGTGGACAGGGAAATATTTCAGTCCAAAGAAAAAACTAGGGTTAAGACCCAAGTTAGGGTTAGCGGTCAGGAGACATGTCTTCCCGGAATGGAAGCAGGGTGTTGCTGAAGCCAAGCATGGTGAAACAGACTGAGAGGGCAAAAGGAATTGTGTGCCTACTGTCTTTTAGTACAACATGAGGATGGGGGTTTGTTACATTTGCACAAGAAAATCAGGTTAAGTCTCAAGTTAGGGTTGGTTTGGGGAGATGTGGCTTCCCAGGTTGGAAACGGGTCCTTGGTGAAGCCTAGCTTGTTGAATCAGACTGAGTGGGACATCAAGATGTCTTCCATACTTACATTTGGTACACTCTGTGGACGGCAGTATGTTTCAGTCCAAAAAGGAAATGAGGGTTGAGACTCAAATTAGGGTTAGGGCTGGGGAGACTTGGCTTCCCAGGATGTAACCAGGGTTTTGGCGAAGCCTAGATTGGTAAAACAGACTGAGTAGGCCATCCGGAGTATATCATACTGCCAGTTAGTACACCATGTGGACAGGGAAATGTTTCAGTCTAAAGAGAAAATTAGGGTTAAGACCCAAGTTAGGGTTAGCTGTCAGGAGACATGGCTTCCCAGAATGGAAACAGGGTGTTGCTGAAGCCAAGCATGGTGAAACAGACTGAGAGGGCCAAAGGAATTGTGTGCCTACTGTCTTTTAGTAGAACATGAGGATGGGAGGTTGTTACATTTGCACAAGAATATCAGGTTAAGTCTCAAGTTAGGGTTAGGGTTGGGGAGATGTGGCTTCCCAGGTTGGAAACGGGTCCTTGGTGAAGCTTAACTTCCTGAATCAGACTGAGTGGGCCATCAAGATGTCTTCCATACTTACATTTGGTACACTCTGTGGACGGCAGTATGTTTCAGTCCAAAAAGGAAATGAGGGTTGAGACTCAAATTAGGGTTAGGGCTGGGGAGACTTGGCTTCCCAGGATGTAACCAGGGTTTTGGCGAAGCCTAGATTGGTAAAACAGACTGAGTAGGCCATCCGGAGTATATCATACTGCCAGTTAGTACACCATGTGGACAGGGAAATGTTTCAGTCTAAAGAGAAAATTAGGGTTAAGACCCAAGTTAGGGTTAGCTGTCAGGAGACATGGCTTCCCAGAATGGAAACAGGGTGTTGCTGAAGCCAAGCATGGTGAAACAGACTGAGAGGGCCAAAGGAATTGTGTGCCTACTGTCTTTTAGTAGAACATGAGGATGGGAGGTTGTTACATTTGCACAAGAATATCAGGTTAAGTCTCAAGTTAGGGTTAGGGTTGGGGAGATGTGGCTTCCCAGGTTGGAAACGGGTCCTTGGTGAAGCTTAACTTCCTGAATCAGACTGAGTGGGCCATCAAGATGTCTTCCATACTTACATTTGGCACACTCTGTGGACGGCAGTATGTTTCAGTCCCAAAAGGAAATGAGGGTTGAGACTCAAATTAGGGTTAGGGTTGGGGAGACTTGGCTTCCCAGGATGTAACCAGGGTTTTGGTGAAGCCTAGATTGGTAAAACAGACTGAGTAGGCAAACCGGAGTATAACATACTGCCAGTTAGTACACCATGTGGACAGGGAAATGTTTCAGTCCAAAGAAAAAATTAGGGTTAAGAAAAATTTAGGGTTATCGGTCAGGAGACATGCCTTACCAGAATGGAAACAGGGTGTTGCTGAAGCCAAGCATGGTGAAACAGACTGAGAGGGCCAAAGGAATTGTGTGCCTACTGTCTTTTAGTACAACATGAGGATGGGGGTTTGTTACATTTGCACAAGAAAATCAGGTTAAGTCTCAAGTTAGGGTTAGGGTTGGGGAGATGTGGCTTCCCAGGTTGGAAACGGGTCCTTGATGAAGCCTAACTTGCTGAATCAGACTGAGTGGGGCATCAAGATGTCTTCCATACTGACATTTGGTACACTCTGTGGACGGCGGTTTGTTTCAGTCCCAAAAGGAAATGAGGCCTGAGACTCAAATTAGGGTTAGGGTTGGGGAGACTTGGCTTTCCAGGATGTAACCAGGGTTTTGGTGAAGCCTAGATTGGTAAAACAGACTGAGTATGCCAACCGGAGTATAACATACTGCCAGTTTGTAAACCATGTGGACAGGGAAATGTTTCATTCCAAAGAGAAAATTAGGGTTAAGACCCAAGTGAGGGTTATCGGTCAGGAGACATGGCTTCCCAGAATGGAAACAGGGTGTTGCTGAAGCCAAGCATGGTGAAACAGACTGAGAGGGCCAAAGGAATTGTGTGCCTACTGTCTTTTAGGAGAACATGAGGATGGGGGTTTGTTACATTTGCACAAGAAAATCAGGTTAAGTATCAAGTTAGGGTTAGGGTTGGGGAGATGTGGCTTCCCAGGTTGGAAACGGGTCCTTGGTGAAGCTTAACTTGCTGAATCAGACTGAGTGGGGCATCAAGATGGCTTCCATACTGATATTTGGTACACTCTGTGGACGGCAGTATGTTTCAGTCCAAAAAGGAAATGAGGGTTGAGACTCAAATTAGGGTTAGGGTTGGGGAGACTTGGCTTCCCAGGATGTAACCAGGGTTTTGGCGAAGCCTAGATTGGTAAAACAGACTGAGTAGGCCAACCGGAGTATAACATACTGCCAGTTAGTACACCATGGGGACAGGGAAATGTTTCAGTCCAAAGAGAAAATTAGGGTTGAGACCCAAGTTAGGGTTATCGGTCAGGAGTCATGGCTTCCCAGAATGGAAACAGGGTGTTGCTGAAGCCAAGCATGGTGAAACAGACTGAGATGGCAAAAGGAATTGAGTGCCTACTGTCTTTTAGTACAACATGAGGATGGGGGTTTGTTACATTTGCACAAGAAAATCAGGTTAAGTCTCAAGTTAGGGTTGGTTTGGGGAGATGTGGCTTCCCAGGTTGGAAACGGGTCCTTGGTGAAGCCTAGCTTGTTGAATCAGACTGAGTGGGACATCAAGATGTCTTCCATACTTACATTTGGTACACTCTGTGGACGGCAGTATGTTTCAGTCCAAAAAGGAAATGAGGGTTGAGACTCAAATTAGGGTTAGGGCTGGGGAGACTTGGCTTCCCAGGATGTAACCAGGGTTTTGGCGAAGCCTAGATTGGTAAACAGACTGAGTAGGCCATCCGGAGTATAACATACTGCCAGTTAGTACACCATGTGGACAGGGAAATGTTTCAGTCCAAAGAGAAAATTAGGGTTAAGACCCAAGTGAGGGTTAGCTGTCAGGAGACATGGCTTCCCAGAATGGAAACAGGGTGTTGCTGAAGCCAAGCATGGTGAAACAGACTGAGAGGGCCAAAGGAATTGTGTGCCTACTGTCTTTTAGTAGAACATGAGGATGGGAGGTTGTTACATTTGCACAAGAATATCAGGTTAAGTCTCAAGTTAGGGTTAGGGTTGGGGAGATGTGGCTTCCCAGGTTGGAAACGGGTCCTTGGTGAAGCTTAACTTCCTGAATCAGACTGAGTGGGCCATCAAGATGTCTTCCATACTTACATTTGGCACACTCTGTGGACCGCAGTATGTTTCAGTCCAAAAAGGAAATAGGGTTGAGACTCAAATTAGGGTTACGGTTGGGGAGACTTGGCTTCCCAGGATGTAACCAGGGTTTTGGTGAAGCCTAGATTGGTAAAACAGACTGAGTAGGCATTCAGGAGTATAACATACTGCCAGTTAGTACACCATGTGGACAGGGAAATGTTTCAGTCCAAAGACAAAATTAGGGTTAAGACCCAAGTTAGGGTTAGCTGTCAGGAGACATGGCTTCCCAGAATGGAAACAGGGTGTTGCTGAAGCCAAGCATGGTGAAACAGACTGAGAGGGCCAAAGGAATTGTGTGCCTACTGTCTTTTAGTAGAACATGAGGATGGGAGGTTGTTACATTTGCACAAGAATATCAGGTTAAGTATCA
Source organism: Heloderma suspectum (assembly GCF_057233095.1). Classification (NCBI taxonomy): domain Eukaryota; kingdom Metazoa; phylum Chordata; class Lepidosauria; order Squamata; family Helodermatidae; genus Heloderma; species Heloderma suspectum. Next base: position 152,203,838 of record NC_139461.1, read on the forward strand.
AGTTAGAGTTAGGGTTGGGGAGATGTGGCTTCCCAGGTTGGAAACGGGTCCTTGTTGAAGCCTAGCTTGCTGAATCAGACTGAGTGGGGCATCAAGATGTCTTCCATACTTACAATTAGGTACACTCTGTGGACGGCAGTATGTTGCAGTCCAAAAAGGAAATGAGGGTTGAGACTCAAATTAGGGTTAGGGTTGGGGAGACTTGGCTTCCCAGGATGTAACCAGGGTTTTGGCGAAGCCTAGATTGGTAAAACAGACTGAGTAGGCCTTCCGGAGTATAACATACTGCCAGTTAGTACACCATGTGGACAGGGAAATATTTCAGTCCAAAGAAAAAACTAGGGTTAAGACCCAAGTTAGGGTTAGCGGTCAGGAGACATGTCTTCCCGGAATGGAAGCAGGGTGTTGCTGAAGCCAAGCATGGTGAAACAGACTGAGAGGGCAAAAGGAATTGTGTGCCTACTGTCTTTTAGTACAACATGAGGATGGGGGTTTGTTACATTTGCACAAGAAAATCAGGTTAAGTCTCAAGTTAGGGTTGGTTTGGGGAGATGTGGCTTCCCAGGTTGGAAACGGGTCCTTGGTGAAGCCTAGCTTGTTGAATCAGACTGAGTGGGACATCAAGATGTCTTCCATACTTACATTTGGTACACTCTGTGGACGGCAGTATGTTTCAGTCCAAAAAGGAAATGAGGGTTGAGACTCAAATTAGGGTTAGGGCTGGGGAGACTTGGCTTCCCAGGATGTAACCAGGGTTTTGGCGAAGCCTAGATTGGTAAAACAGACTGAGTAGGCCATCCGGAGTATATCATACTGCCAGTTAGTACACCATGTGGACAGGGAAATGTTTCAGTCTAAAGAGAAAATTAGGGTTAAGACCCAAGTTAGGGTTAGCTGTCAGGAGACATGGCTTCCCAGAATGGAAACAGGGTGTTGCTGAAGCCAAGCATGGTGAAACAGACTGAGAGGGCCAAAGGAATTGTGTGCCTACTGTCTTTTAGTAGAACATGAGGATGGGAGGTTGTTACATTTGCACAAGAATATCAGGTTAAGTCTCAAGTTAGGGTTAGGGTTGGGGAGATGTGGCTTCCCAGGTTGGAAACGGGTCCTTGGTGAAGCTTAACTTCCTGAATCAGACTGAGTGGGCCATCAAGATGTCTTCCATACTTACATTTGGTACACTCTGTGGACGGCAGTATGTTTCAGTCCAAAAAGGAAATGAGGGTTGAGACTCAAATTAGGGTTAGGGCTGGGGAGACTTGGCTTCCCAGGATGTAACCAGGGTTTTGGCGAAGCCTAGATTGGTAAAACAGACTGAGTAGGCCATCCGGAGTATATCATACTGCCAGTTAGTACACCATGTGGACAGGGAAATGTTTCAGTCTAAAGAGAAAATTAGGGTTAAGACCCAAGTTAGGGTTAGCTGTCAGGAGACATGGCTTCCCAGAATGGAAACAGGGTGTTGCTGAAGCCAAGCATGGTGAAACAGACTGAGAGGGCCAAAGGAATTGTGTGCCTACTGTCTTTTAGTAGAACATGAGGATGGGAGGTTGTTACATTTGCACAAGAATATCAGGTTAAGTCTCAAGTTAGGGTTAGGGTTGGGGAGATGTGGCTTCCCAGGTTGGAAACGGGTCCTTGGTGAAGCTTAACTTCCTGAATCAGACTGAGTGGGCCATCAAGATGTCTTCCATACTTACATTTGGCACACTCTGTGGACCGCAGTATGTTTCAGTCCAAAAAGGAAATAGGGTTGAGACTGAAATTAGGGTTAGGGTTGGGGAGACTTGGCTTCCCAGGATGTAACCAGGGTTTTGGCGAAGTCTAGATTGGTAAAACAGACGGAGTAGGCCAACCGGAGTATAACATACTGCCAGTTAGTACACCATGTGGACAGGGAAATGTTTCAGTCCAAAGACAAAATTAGGGTTAAGACCCAAGTTAGGGTTAGCTGTCAGGAGACATGGCTTCCCAGAATGGAAACAGGGTGTTGCTGAAGCCAAGCATGGTGAAACAGACTGAGAGGGCAAAAGGAATTGTGTGCCTACTGTCTTTTAGGAGAACATGAGGATGGGGGGTTGTTACATTTGCACAAGAAAATCAGGTTAAGTCTCAAGTTTGGGTTAGGGTTGGGGAGATGTGGCTTCCCAGGTTGGAAACGGGTCCTTGGTGAAGCCTAGCTTGCTGAATCAGACTGAGTGGGGCATCAAGATGTCTTCCATACTTACATTTGGTACACTCTGTGAACCGCAGTATGTTTCAGTCCAAAAAGGAAATAGGGTTGAGACTCAAATTAGGGTTACGGTTGGGGAGACTTGGCTTCCCAGGATGTAACCAGGGTTTTGGTGAAGCCTAGATTGGTAAAACAGACTGAGTAGGCATTCAGGAGTATAACATACTGCCAGTTAGTACACCATGTGGACAGGGAAATGTTTCAGTCCAAAGACAAAATTAGGGTTAAGACCCAAGTTAGGGTTAGCTGTCAGGAGACATGGCTTCCCAGAATGGAAACAGGGTGTTGCTGAAGCCAAGCATGGTGAAACAGACTGAGAGGGCCAAAGGAATTGTGTGCCTACTGTCTTTTAGTAGAACATGAGGATGGGAGGTTGTTACATTTGCACAAGAATATCAGGTTAAGTATCAAGTTAGAGTTAGGGTTGGGGAGATGTGGCTTCCCAGGTTGGAAACGGGTCCTTGTTGAAGCCTAGCTTGCTGAATCAGACTGAGTGGGGCATCAAGATGTCTTCCATACTTACAATTAGGTACACTCTGTGGACGGCAGTATGTTTCAGTCCAAAAAGGAAATGAGGGTTGAGACTCAAAATAGGGTTAGGGTTGGGGAGACTTGGCTTCCCAGGATGTAACCAGGGTTTTGGCGAAGCCTAGATTGGTAAAACAGACTGAGTAGGCCTTCCGGAGTATAACATACTGCCAGTTAGTACACCATGTGGACAGGGAAATATTTCAGTCCAAAGAAAAAACTAGGGTTAAGACCCAAGTTAGGGTTAGCGGTCAGGAGACATGGCTTCCCGGAATGGAAGCAGGGTGTTGCTGAAGCCAAGCATGGTGAAACAGACTGAGAGGGCAAAAGGAATTGTGTGCCTACTGTCTTTTAGTACAACATGAGGATGGGGGTTTGTTACATTTGCACAAGAAAATCAGGTTAAGTCTCAAGTTAGGGTTGGTTTGGGGAGATGTGGCTTCCCAGGTTGGAAACGGGTCCTTGGTGAAGCCTAGCTTGTTGAATCAGACTGAGTGGGACATCAAGATGTCTTCCATACTTACATTTGGTACACTCTGTGGACGGCAGTATGTTTCAGTCCAAAAAGGAAATGAGGGTTGAGACTCAAATTAGGGTTAGGGCTGGGGAGACTTGGCTTCCCAGGATGTAACCAGGGTTTTGGCGAAGCCTAGATTGGTAAAACAGACTGAGTAGGCCATCCGGAGTATATCATACTGCCAGTTAGTACACCATGTGGACAGGGAAATGTTTCAGTCTAAAGAGAAAATTAGGGTTAAGACCCAAGTTAGGGTTAGCTGTCAGGAGACATGGCTTCCCAGAATGGAAACAGGGTGTTGCTGAAGCCAAGCATGGTGAAACAGACTGAGAGGGCCAAAGGAATTGTGTGCCTACTGTCTTTTAGTAGAACATGAGGATGGGAGGTTGTTACATTTGCACAAGAATATCAGGTTAAGTCTCAAGTTAGGGTTAGGGTTGGGGAGATGTGGCTTCCCAGGTTGGAAACGGGTCCTTGGTGAAGCTTAACTTCCTGAATCAGACTGAGTGGGCCATCAAGATGTCTTCCATACTTACATTTGGTACACTCTGTGGACGGCAGTATGTTTCAGTCCAAAAAGGAAATGAGGGTTGAGACTCAAATTAGGGTTAGGGCTGGGGAGACTTGGCTTCCCAGGATGTAACCAGGGTTTTGGCGAAGCCTAGATTGGTAAAACAGACTGAGTAGGCCATCCGGAGTATATCATACTGCCAGTTAGTACACCATGTGGACAGGGAAATGTTTCAGTCTAAAGAGAAAATTAGGGTTAAGACCCAAGTTAGGGTTAGCTGTCAGGAGACATGGCTTCCCAGAATGGAAACAGGGTGTTGCTGAAGCCAAGCATGGTGAAACAGACTGAGAGGGCCAAAGGAATTGTGTGCCTACTGTCTTTTAGTAGAACATGAGGATGGGAGGTTGTTACATTTGCACAAGAATATCAGGTTAAGTCTCAAGTTAGGGTTAGGGTTGGGGAGATGTGGCTTCCCAGGTTGGAAACGGGTCCTTGTTGAAGCTTAACTTCCTGAATCAGACTGAGTGGGCCATCAAGATGTCTTCCATACTTACATTTGGCACACTCTGTGGACCGCAGTATGTTTCAGTCCAAAAAGGAAATAGGGTTGAGACTCAAATTAGGGTTAGGGTTGGGGAGACTTGGCTTCCCAGGATGTAACCAGGGTTTTGGCGAAGTCTAGATTGGTAAAACAGACGGAGTAGGCCAACCGGAGTATAACATACTGCCAGTTAGTACACCATGTGGACAGGGAAATGTTTCAGTCCAAAGAGAAAATTAGGGTTAAGACCCAAGTTAGGGTTAGCTGTCAGGAGACATGGCTTTCCAGAATGGAAACAGGGTGTTGCTGAAGCCAAGCATGGTGAAACAGACTGAGAGGGCAAAAGGAATTGTGTGCCTACTGTCTTTTAGTAGAACATGAGGATGGGGGGTTGTTACATTTGCACAAGAAAATCAGGTTAAGTCTCAAGTTAGGGTTAGGGTTGGGGAGATGTGGCTTCCCAGGTTGGAAACGGGTCCTTGGTGAAGCCTAGCTTGCTGAATCAGACTGAGTGGGTCATCAAGATGTCTTCCATACTTACATTTGGTACACTCTGTGAACCGCAGTATGTTTCAGTCCAAAAAGGAAATGAGGGTTGATACTCAAATTAGGGTTAGGGTTGGGGAGACTTGGCTTCCCAGGATGTAACCAGGGTTTTGGTGAAGCCTAGATTGGTAAAACAGACTGAGTAGGCCAACCGGAGTATAACATACTGCCAGTTAGTACACCATGTGGACAGGGAAATGTTTCAGTCCAAAGAGAAAATTAGGGTTAAGACCCAAGTTAGGGTTAGCTGTCAGGAGACATGGCTTCCCAGAATGGAAACAGGGTGTTGCTGAAGCCAAGCATGGTGAAACAGACTGAGAGGGCCAAAGGAATTGTGTGCCTACTGTCTTTTAGTAGAACATGAGGATGGGAGGTTGTTACATTTGCACAAGAATATCAGGTTAAGTATCAAGTTAGAGTTAGGGTTGGGGAGATGTGGCTTCCCAGGTTGGAAACGGGTCCTTGTTGAAGCCTAGCTTGCTGAATCAGACTGAGTGGGGCATCAAGATGTCTTCCATACTTACAATTAGGTACACTCTGTGGACGGCAGTATGTTTCAGTCCAAAAAGGAAATGAGGGTTGAGACTCAAATTAGGGTTAGGGTTGGGGAGACTTGGCTTCCCAGGATGTAACCAGGGTTTTGGCGAAGCCTAGATTGGTAAAACAGACTGAGTAGGCCTTCCGGAGTATAACATTCTGCCAGTTAGTACACCATGTGGACAGGGAAATATTTCAGTCCAAAGAAAAAACTAGGGTTAAGACCCAAGTTAGGGTTAGCGGTCAGGAGACATGGCTTCCCGGAATGGAAACAGGGTGTTGCTGAAGCCAAGCATGGTGAAACAGACTGAGAGGGCAAAAGGAATTGTGTGCCTACTGTCTTTTAGTACAACATGAGGATGGGGGTTTGTTACATTTGCACAAGAAAATCAGGTTAAGTCTCAAGTTAGGGTTGGTTTGGGGAGATGTGGCTTCCCAGGTTGGAAACGGGTCCTTGGTGAAGCCTAGCTTGTTGAATCAGACTGAGTGGGACATCAAGATGTCTTCCATACTTACATTTGGTACACTCTGTGGACGGCAGTATGTTTCAGTCCAAAAAGGAAATGAGGGTTGAGACTCAAATTAGGGTTAGGGCTGGGGAGACTTGGCTTCCCAGGATGTAACCAGGGTTTTGGCGAAGCCTAGATTGGTAAAACAGACTGAGTAGGCCATCCGGAGTATAACATACTGCCAGTTAGTACACCATGTGGACAGGGAAATGTTTCAGTCTAAAGAGAAAATTAGGGTTAAGACCCAAGTTAGGGTTAGCTGTCAGGAGACATGGCTTCCCAGAATGGAAACAGGGTGTTGCTGAAGCCAAGCATGGTGAAACAGACTGAGAGGGCCAAAGGAATTGTGTGCCTACTGTCTTTTAGTAGAACATGAGGATGGGAGGTTGTTACATTTGCACAAGAATATCAGGTTAAGTCTCAAGTTAGGGTTAGGGTTGGGGAGATGTGGCTTCCCAGGTTGGAAACGGGTCCTTGGTGAAGCTTAACTTCCTGAATCAGACTGAGTGGGCCGTCAAGATGTCTTCCATACTTACATTTGGCACACTCTGTGGACCGCAGTATGTTTCAGTCCAAAAAGGAAATAGGGTTGAGACTCAAATTAGGGTTAGGGTTGGGGAGACTTGGCTTCCCAGGATGTAACCAGGGTTTTGGTGAAGCCTAGATTGGTAAAACAGACTGAGTAGGCATTCAGGAGTATAACATACTGCCAGTTAGTACACCATGTGGACAGGGAAATGTTTCAGTCCAAAGACTAAATTCGAGTTAAGACCCAAGTTAGGGTTAGCTGTCAGGAGACATGGCTTCCCGGAATGGAAACAGGGTGTTGCTGAAGCCAAGCATGGTGAAACAGACTGAGAGGGCCAATGGAATTGTGTGCCTACTGTCTTTTAGTACAACATGAGGATGGGGGTTTGTTACATTTGCACAAGAAAATCAGGTTAAGTCTCAAGTTAGGGTTGGGTTGGGGAGATGTGGCTTCCCAGGTTGGAAACGGGTCCTTGGTGAAGCTTAACTTGCTGAATCAGACTGAGTGGGGTATCAAGGTGTCTTCCATACTTACATTTGGTACACACTGTGGACGGCAGTATGTTTCAGTCCCAAAAGGAAATGAGGGTTGAGACTCAAATTAGGGTTAGGGTTGGGGAGACTTGGCTTCCCAGGATGTAACCAGGGTTTTGGTGAAGCCTAGATTGGTAAAACAGACTGAGTAGGCAAACCGGAGTATAACATACTGCCAGTTAGTACACCATGTGGACAGGGAAATGTTTCAGTCCAAAGAAAAAATTAGGGTTAAGAAAAATTTAGGGTTATCGGTCAGGAGACATGCCTTACCAGAATGGAAACAGGGTGTTGCTGAAGCCAAGCATGGTGAAACAGACTGAGAGGGCCAAAGGAATTGTGTGCCTACTGTCTTTTAGTACAACATGAGGATGGGGGTTTGTTACATTTGCACAAGAAAATCAGGTTAAGTCTCAAGTTAGGGTTAGGGTTGGGGAGATGTGGCTTCCCAGGTTGGAAACGGGTCCTTGGTGAAGCCTAACCTGCTGAATCAGACTGAGTGGGGCATCAAGATGTCTTCCATACTGACATTTGGTACACTCTGTGGACGGCGGTTTGTTTCAGTCCCAAAAGGAAATGAGGCCTGAGACTCAAATTAGGGTTAGGGTTGGGGAGACTTGGCTTTCCAGGATGTAACCAGGGTTTTGGTGAAGCCTAGATTGGTAAAACAGACTGAGTATGCCAACCGGAGTATAACATACTGCCAGTTTGTACACCATGTGGACAGGGAAATGTTTCATTCCAAAGAGAAAATTAGGGTTAAGACCCAAGTGAGGGTTATCGGTCAGGAGACATGGCTTCCCAGAATGGAAACAGGGTGTTGCTGAAGCCAAGCATGGTGAAACAGACTGAGAGGGCCAAAGGAATTGTGTGCCTACTGTCTTTTAGTAGAACATGAGGATGGGGGTTTGTTACATTTGCACAAGAAAATCAGGTTAAGTATCAAGTTAGGGTTAGGGTTGGGGAGATGTGGCTTCCCAGGTTGGAAACGGGTCCTTGGTGAAGCTTAACTTGCTGAATCAGACTGAGTGGGGCATCAAGATGGCTTCCATACTGACATTTGGTACACTCTGTGGATGGCAGTATGTTTCAGTCCAAAAAGGAAATGAGGGTTGAGACTCAAATTAGGGTTAGGGTTGGGGAGACTTGGCTTCCCAGGATGTAACCAGGGTTTTGGCGAAGCCTAGATTGGTAAAACAGACTGAGTAGGCCAACCGGAGTATAACATACTGCCAGTTAGTACACCATGTGGACAGGGAAATGTTTCAGTCCAAAGAGAAAATTAGGGTTGAGACCCAAGTTAGGGTTATCGGTCAGGAGTCATGGCTTCCCAGAATGGAAACAGGGTGTTGCTGAAGCCAAGCATGGTGAAACAGACTGAGATGGCAAAAGGAATTGAGTGCCTACTGTCTTTTAGTACAACATGAGGATGGGGGTTTGTTACATTTGCACAAGAAAATCAGGTTAAGTCTCAAGTTAGGGTTGGTTTGGGGAGATGTGGCTTCCCAGGTTGGAAACGGGTCCTTGGTGAAGCCTAGCTTGTTGAATCAGACTGAGTGGGACATCAAGATGTCTTCCATACTTACATTTGGTACACTCTGTGGACGGCAGTATGTTTCAGTCCAAAAAGGAAATGAGGGTTGAGACTCAAATTAGGGTTAGGGCTGGGGAGACTTGTCTTCCCAGGATGTAACCAGGGTTTTGGCGAAGCCTAGATTGGTAAACAGACTGAGTAGGCCATCCGGAGTATATCATACTGCCAGTTAGTACACCATGTGGACAGGGAAATGTTTCAGTCTAAAGAGAAAATTAGGGTTAAGACCCAAGTTAGGGTTAGCTGTCAGGAGACATGGCTTCCCAGAATGGAAACAGGGTGTTGCTGAAGCCAAGCATGGTGAAACAGACTGAGAGGGCCAAAGGAATTGTGTGCCTACTGTCTTTTAGTAGAACATGAGGATGGGAGGTTGTTACATTTGCACAAGAATATCAGGTTAAGTCTCAAGTTAGGGTTAGGGTTGGGGAGATGTGGCTTCCCAGGTTGGAAACGGGTCCTTGGTGAAGCTTAACTTCCTGAATCAGACTGAGTGGGCCATCAAGATGTCTTCCATACTTACATTTGGTACACTCTGTGGACGGCAGTATGTTTCAGTCCAAAAAGGAAATGAGGGTTGAGACTCAAATTAGGGTTAGGGCTGGGGAGACTTGGCTTCCCAGGATGTAACCAGGGTTTTGGCGAAGCCTAGATTGGTAAAACAGACTGAGTAGGCCATCCGGAGTATATCATACTGCCAGTTAGTACACCATGTGGACAGGGAAATGTTTCAGTCTAAAGAGAAAATTAGGGTTAAGACCCAAGTTAGGGTTAGCTGTCAGGAGACATGGCTTCCCAGAATGGAAACAGGGTGTTGCTGAAGCCAAGCATGGTGAAACAGACTGAGAGGGCCAAAGGAATTGTGTGCCTACTGTCTTTTAGTAGAACATGAGGATGGGAGGTTGTTACATTTGCACAAGAATATCAGGTTAAGTCTCAAGTTAGGGTTAGGGTTGGGGAGATGTGGCTTCCCAGGTTGGAAACGGGTCCTTGGTGAAGCTTAACTTCCTGAATCAGACTGAGTGGGCCATCAAGATGTCTTCCATACTTACATTTGGCACACTCTGTGGACCGCAGTATGTTTCAGTCCAAAAAGGAAATAGGGTTGAGACTCAAATTAGGGTTAGGGTTGGGGAGACTTGGCTTCCCAGGATGTAACCAGGGTTTTGGCGAAGTCTAGATTGGTAAAACAGACGGAGTAGGCCAACCGGAGTATAACATACTGCCAGTTAGTACACCATGTGGACAGGGAAATGTTTCAGTCCAAAGACAAAATTAGGGTTAAGACCCAAGTTAGGGTTAGCTGTCAGGAGACATGGCTTCCCAGAATGGAAACAGGGTGTTGCTGAAGCCAAGCATGGTGAAACAGACTGAGAGGGCAAAAGGAATTGTGTGCCTACTGTCTTTTAGGAGAACATGAGGATGGGGGGTTGTTACATTTGCACAAGAAAATCAGGTTAAGTCTCAAGTTTGGGTTAGGGTTGGGGAGATGTGGCTTCCCAGGTTGGAAACGGGTCCTTGGTGAAGCCTAGCTTGCTGAATCAGACTGAGTGGGGCATCAAGATGTCTTCCATACTTACATTTGGTACACTCTGTGAACCGCAGTATGTTTCAGTCCAAAAAGGAAATAGGGTTGAGACTCAAATTAGGGTTACGGTTGGGGAGACTTGGCTTCCCAGGATGTAACCAGGGTTTTGGTGAAGCCTAGATTGGTAAAACAGACTGAGTAGGCATTCAGGAGTATAACATACTGCCAGTTAGTACACCATGTGGACAGGGAAATGTTTCAGTCCAAAGACAAAATTAGGGTTAAGACCCAAGTTAGGGTTAGCTGTCAGGAGACATGGCTTCCCAGAATGGAAACAGGGTGTTGCTGAAGCCAAGCATGGTGAAACAGACTGAGAGGGCCAAAGGAATTGTGTGCCTACTGTCTTTTAGTAGAACATGAGGATGGGAGGTTGTTACATTTGCACAAGAATATCAGGTTAAGTATCAAGTTAGAGTTAGGGTTGGGGAGATGTGGCTTCCCAGGTTGGAAACGGGTCCTTGTTGAAGCCTAGCTTGCTGAATCAGACTGAGTGGGGCATCAAGATGTCTTCCATACTTACAATTAGGTACACTCTGTGGACGGCAGTATGTTTCAGTCCAAAAAGGAAATGAGGGTTGAGACTCAAAATAGGGTTAGGGTTGGGGAGACTTGGCTTCCCAGGATGTAACCAGGGTTTTGGCGAAGCCTAGATTGGTAAAACAGACTGAGTAGGCCTTCCGGAGTATAACATACTGCCAGTTAGTACACCATGTGGACAGGGAAATATTTCAGTCCAAAGAAAAAACTAGGGTTAAGACCCAAGTTAGGGTTAGCGGTCAGGAGACATGGCTTCCCGGAATGGAAGCAGGGTGTTGCTGAAGCCAAGCATGGTGAAACAGACTGAGAGGGCAAAAGGAATTGTGTGCCTACTGTCTTTTAGTACAACATGAGGATGGGGGTTTGTTACATTTGCACAAGAAAATCAGGTTAAGTCTCAAGTTAGGGTTGGTTTGGGGAGATGTGGCTTCCCAGGTTGGAAACGGGTCCTTGGTGAAGCCTAGCTTGTTGAATCAGACTGAGTGGGACATCAAGATGTCTTCCATACTTACATTTGGTACACTCTGTGGACGGCAGTATGTTTCAGTCCAAAAAGGAAATGAGGGTTGAGACTCAAATTAGGGTTAGGGCTGGGGAGACTTGGCTTCCCAGGATGTAACCAGGGTTTTGGCGAAGCCTAGATTGGTAAAACAGACTGAGTAGGCCATCCGGAGTATATCATACTGCCAGTTAGTACACCATGTGGACAGGGAAATGTTTCAGTCTAAAGAGAAAATTAGGGTTAAGACCCAAGTTAGGGTTAGCTGTCAGGAGACATGGCTTCCCAGAATGGAAACAGGGTGTTGCTGAAGCCAAGCATGGTGAAACAGACTGAGAGGGCCAAAGGAATTGTGTGCCTACTGTCTTTTAGTAGAACATGAGGATGGGAGGTTGTTACATTTGCACAAGAATATCAGGTTAAGTCTCAAGTTAGGGTTAGGGTTGGGGAGATGTGGCTTCCCAGGTTGGAAACGGGTCCTTGGTGAAGCTTAACTTCCTGAATCAGACTGAGTGGGCCATCAAGATGTCTTCCATACTTACATTTGGTACACTCTGTGGACGGCAGTATGTTTCAGTCCAAAAAGGAAATGAGGGTTGAGACTCAAATTAGGGTTAGGGCTGGGGAGACTTGGCTTCCCAGGATGTAACCAGGGTTTTGGCGAAGCCTAGATTGGTAAAACAGACTGAGTAGGCCATCCGGAGTATATCATACTGCCAGTTAGTACACCATGTGGACAGGGAAATGTTTCAGTCTAAAGAGAAAATTAGGGTTAAGACCCAAGTTAGGGTTAGCTGTCAGGAGACATGGCTTCCCAGAATGGAAACAGGGTGTTGCTGAAGCCAAGCATGGTGAAACAGACTGAGAGGGCCAAAGGAATTGTGTGCCTACTGTCTTTTAGTAGAACATGAGGATGGGAGGTTGTTACATTTGCACAAGAATATCAGGTTAAGTCTCAAGTTAGGGTTAGGGTTGGGGAGATGTGGCTTCCCAGGTTGGAAACGGGTCCTTGTTGAAGCTTAACTTCCTGAATCAGACTGAGTGGGCCATCAAGATGTCTTCCATACTTACATTTGGCACACTCTGTGGACCGCAGTATGTTTCAGTCCAAAAAGGAAATAGGGTTGAGACTCAAATTAGGGTTAGGGTTGGGGAGACTTGGCTTCCCAGGATGTAACCAGGGTTTTGGCGAAGTCTAGATTGGTAAAACAGACGGAGTAGGCCAACCGGAGTATAACATACTGCCAGTTAGTACACCATGTGGACAGGGAAATGTTTCAGTCCAAAGAGAAAATTAGGGTTAAGACCCAAGTTAGGGTTAGCTGTCAGGAGACATGGCTTTCCAGAATGGAAACAGGGTGTTGCTGAAGCCAAGCATGGTGAAACAGACTGAGAGGGCAAAAGGAATTGTGTGCCTACTGTCTTTTAGTAGAACATGAGGATGGGGGGTTGTTACATTTGCACAAGAAAATCAGGTTAAGTCTCAAGTTAGGGTTAGGGTTGGGGAGATGTGGCTTCCCAGGTTGGAAACGGGTCCTTGGTGAAGCCTAGCTTGCTGAATCAGACTGAGTGGGTCATCAAGATGTCTTCCATACTTACATTTGGTACACTCTGTGAACCGCAGTATGTTTCAGTCCAAAAAGGAAATGAGGGTTGATACTCAAATTAGGGTTAGGGTTGGGGAGACTTGGCTTCCCAGGATGTAACCAGGGTTTTGGTGAAGCCTAGATTGGTAAAACAGACTGAGTAGGCCAACCGGAGTATAACATACTGCCAGTTAGTACACCATGTGGACAGGGAAATGTTTCAGTCCAAAGAGAAAATTAGGGTTAAGACCCAAGTTAGGGTTAGCTGTCAGGAGACATGGCTTCCCAGAATGGAAACAGGGTGTTGCTGAAGCCAAGCATGGTGAAACAGACTGAGAGGGCCAAAGGAATTGTGTGCCTACTGTCTTTTAGTAGAACATGAGGATGGGAGGTTGTTACATTTGCACAAGAATATCAGGTTAAGTATCAAGTTAGAGTTAGGGTTGGGGAGATGTGGCTTCCCAGGTTGGAAACGGGTCCTTGTTGAAGCCTAGCTTGCTGAATCAGACTGAGTGGGGCATCAAGATGTCTTCCATACTTACAATTAGGTACACTCTGTGGACGGCAGTATGTTTCAGTCCAAAAAGGAAATGAGGGTTGAGACTCAAATTAGGGTTAGGGTTGGGGAGACTTGGCTTCCCAGGATGTAACCAGGGTTTTGGCGAAGCCTAGATTGGTAAAACAGACTGAGTAGGCCTTCCGGAGTATAACATTCTGCCAGTTAGTACACCATGTGGACAGGGAAATATTTCAGTCCAAAGAAAAAACTAGGGTTAAGACCCAAGTTAGGGTTAGCGGTCAGGAGACATGGCTTCCCGGAATGGAAACAGGGTGTTGCTGAAGCCAAGCATGGTGAAACAGACTGAGAGGGCAAAAGGAATTGTGTGCCTACTGTCTTTTAGTACAACATGAGGATGGGGGTTTGTTACATTTGCACAAGAAAATCAGGTTAAGTCTCAAGTTAGGGTTGGTTTGGGGAGATGTGGCTTCCCAGGTTGGAAACGGGTCCTTGGTGAAGCCTAGCTTGTTGAATCAGACTGAGTGGGACATCAAGATGTCTTCCATACTTACATTTGGTACACTCTGTGGACGGCAGTATGTTTCAGTCCAAAAAGGAAATGAGGGTTGAGACTCAAATTAGGGTTAGGGCTGGGGAGACTTGGCTTCCCAGGATGTAACCAGGGTTTTGGCGAAGCCTAGATTGGTAAAACAGACTGAGTAGGCCATCCGGAGTATAACATACTGCCAGTTAGTACACCATGTGGACAGGGAAATGTTTCAGTCTAAAGAGAAAATTAGGGTTAAGACCCAAGTTAGGGTTAGCTGTCAGGAGACATGGCTTCCCAGAATGGAAACAGGGTGTTGCTGAAGCCAAGCATGGTGAAACAGACTGAGAGGGCCAAAGGAATTGTGTGCCTACTGTCTTTTAGTAGAACATGAGGATGGGAGGTTGTTACATTTGCACAAGAATATCAGGTTAAGTCTCAAGTTAGGGTTAGGGTTGGGGAGATGTGGCTTCCCAGGTTGGAAACGGGTCCTTGGTGAAGCTTAACTTCCTGAATCAGACTGAGTGGGCCGTCAAGATGTCTTCCATACTTACATTTGGCACACTCTGTGGACCGCAGTATGTTTCAGTCCAAAAAGGAAATAGGGTTGAGACTCAAATTAGGGTTAGGGTTGGGGAGACTTGGCTTCCCAGGATGTAACCAGGGTTTTGGTGAAGCCTAGATTGGTAAAACAGACTGAGTAGGCATTCAGGAGTATAACATACTGCCAGTTAGTACACCATGTGGACAGGGAAATGTTTCAGTCCAAAGACTAAATTCGAGTTAAGACCCAAGTTAGGGTTAGCTGTCAGGAGACATGGCTTCCCGGAATGTAAACAGGGTGTTGCTGAAGCCAAGCATGGTGAAACAGACTGAGAGGGCCAACGGAATTGTGTGCCTACTGTCTTTTAGTACAACATGAGGATGGGGGTTTGTTACATTTGCACAAGAAAATCAGGTTAAGTCTCAAGTTAGGGTTGGGTTGGGGAGATGTGGCTTCCCAGGTTGGAAACGGGTCCTTGGTGAAGCTTAACTTGCTGAATCAGACTGAGTGGGGTATCAAGGTGTCTTCCATACTTACATTTGGTACACACTGTGGACGGCAGTATGTTTCAGTCCCAAAAGGAAATGAGGGTTGAGACTCAAATTAGGGTTAGGGTTGGGGAGACTTGGCTTCCCAGGATGTAACCAGGGTTTTGGTGAAGCCTAGATTGGTAAAACAGACTGAGTAGGCAAACCGGAGTATAACATACTGCCAGTTAGTACACCATGTGGACAGGGAAATGTTTCAGTCCAAAGAAAAAATTAGGGTTAAGAAAAATTTAGGGTTATCGGTCAGGAGACATGCCTTACCAGAATGGAAACAGGGTGTTGCTGAAGCCAAGCATGGTGAAACAGACTGAGAGGGCCAAAGGAATTGTGTGCCTACTGTCTTTTAGTACAACATGAGGATGGGGGTTTGTTACATTTGCACAAGAAAATCAGGTTAAGTCTCAAGTTAGGGTTAGGGTTGGGGAGATGTGGCTTCCCAGGTTGGAAACGGGTCCTTGGTGAAGCCTAACCTGCTGAATCAGACTGAGTGGGGCATCAAGATGTCTTCCATACTGACATTTGGTACACTCTGTGGACGGCGGTTTGTTTCAGTCCCAAAAGGAAATGAGGCCTGAGACTCAAATTAGGGTTAGGGTTGGGGAGACTTGGCTTTCCAGGATGTAACCAGGGTTTTGGTGAAGCCTAGATTGGTAAAACAGACTGAGTATGCCAACCGGAGTATAACATACTGCCAGTTTGTACACCATGTGGACAGGGAAATGTTTCATTCCAAAGAGAAAATTAGGGTTAAGACCCAAGTGAGGGTTATCGGTCAGGAGACATGGCTTCCCAGAATGGAAACAGGGTGTTGCTGAAGCCAAGCATGGTGAAACAGACTGAGAGGGCCAAAGGAATTGTGTGCCTACTGTCTTTTAGTAGAACATGAGGATGGGGGTTTGTTACATTTGCACAAGAAAATCAGGTTAAGTATCAAGTTAGGGTTAGGGTTGGGGAGATGTGGCTTCCCAGGTTGGAAACGGGTCCTTGGTGAAGCTTAACTTGCTGAATCAGACTGAGTGGGGCATCAAGATGGCTTCCATACTGACATTTGGTACACTCTGTGGATGGCAGTATGTTTCAGTCCAAAAAGGAAATGAGGGTTGAGACTCAAATTAGGGTTAGGGTTGGGGAGACTTGGCTTCCCAGGATGTAACCAGGGTTTTGGCGAAGCCTAGATTGGTAAAACAGACTGAGTAGGCCAACCGGAGTATAACATACTGCCAGTTAGTACACCATGTGGACAGGGAAATGTTTCAGTCCAAAGAGAAAATTAGGGTTGAGACCCAAGTTAGGGTTATCGGTCAGGAGTCATGGCTTCCCAGAATGGAAACAGGGTGTTGCTGAAGCCAAGCATGGTGAAACAGACTGAGATGGCAAAAGGAATTGAGTGCCTACTGTCTTTTAGTACAACATGAGGATGGGGGTTTGTTACATTTGCACAAGAAAATCAGGTTAAGTCTCAAGTTAGGGTTGGTTTGGGGAGATGTGGCTTCCCAGGTTGGAAACGGGTCCTTGGTGAAGCCTAGCTTGTTGAATCAGACTGAGTGGGACATCAAGATGTCTTCCATACTTACATTTGGTACACTCTGTGGACGGCAGTATGTTTCAGTCCAAAAAGGAAATGAGGGTTGAGACTCAAATTAGGGTTAGGGCTGGGGAGACTTGTCTTCCCAGGATGTAACCAGGGTTTTGGCGAAGCCTAGATTGGTAAACAGACTGAGTAGGCCATCCGGAGTATAACATACTGCCAGTTAGTACACCATGTGGACAGGGAAATGTTTCAGTCCAAAGAGAAAATTAGGGTTAAGACCCAAGTGAGGGTTAGCTGTCAGGAGACATGGCTTCCCAGAATGGAAACAGGGTGTTGCTGAAGCCAAGCATGGTGAAACAGACTGAGAGGGCCAAAGGAATTGTGTGCCTACTGTCTTTTAGTAGAACATGAGGATGGGGGGTTGTTACATTTGCACAAGAATATCAGGTTAAGTCTCAAGTTAGGGTTAGGGTTGGGGAGATGTGGCTTCCCAGGTTGGAAACGGGTCCTTGGTGAAGCTTAACTTCCTGAATCAGACTGAGTGGGCCATCAAGATGTCTTCCATACTTCCATTTGGCACACTCTGTGGACCGCAGTATGTTTCAGTCCAAAAAGGAAATAGGGTTGAGACTCAAATTAGGGTTACGGTTGGGGAGACTTGGCTTCCCAGGATGTAACCAGGGTTTTGGTGAAGCCTAGATTGGTAAAACAGACTGAGTAGGCATTCAGGAGTATAACATACTGCCAGTTAGTACACCATGTGGACAGGGAAATGTTTCAGTCCAAAGACAAAATTAGGGTTAAGACCCAAGTTAGGGTTAGCTGTCAGGAGACATGGCTTCCCAGAATGGAAACAGGGTGTTGCTGAAGCCAAGCATGGTGAAACAGACTGAGAGGGCCAAAGGAATTGTGTGCCTACTGTCTTTTAGTAGAACATGAGGATGGGAGGTTGTTACATTTGCACAAGAATATCAGGTTAAGTATCAAGTTAGAGTTAGGGTTGGGGAGATGTGGCTTCCCAGGTTGGAAACGGGTCCTTGTTGAAGCCTAGCTTGCTGAATCAGACTGAGTGGGGC
Organism: Heloderma suspectum; assembly: GCF_057233095.1. Lineage (NCBI taxonomy): Eukaryota > Metazoa > Chordata > Lepidosauria > Squamata > Helodermatidae > Heloderma > Heloderma suspectum. The sequence goes on from NC_139461.1 coordinate 152,221,368, forward strand.
ATCAAGATGTCTTCCATACTTACAATTAGGTACACTCTGTGGACGGCAGTATGTTTCAGTCCAAAAAGGAAATGAGGGTTGAGACTCAAATTAGGGTTAGGGTTGGGGAGACTTGGCTTCCCAGGATGTAACCAGGGTTTTGGCGAAGCCTAGATTGGTAAAACAGACTGAGTAGGCCTTCCGGAGTATAACATACTGCCAGTTAGTACACCATGTGGACAGGGAAATATTTCAGTCCAAAGAAAAAACTAGGGTTAAGACCCAAGTTAGGGTTAGCGGTCAGGAGACATGTCTTCCCGGAATGGAAGCAGGGTGTTGCTGAAGCCAAGCATGGTGAAACAGACTGAGAGGGCAAAAGGAATTGTGTGCCTACTGTCTTTTAGTAGAACATGAGGATGGGGGTTTGTTACATTTGCACAAGAAAATCAGGTTAAGTCTCAAGTTAGGGTTGGTTTGGGGAGATGTGGCTTCCCAGGTTGGAAACGGGTCCTTGGTGAAGCCTAGCTTGTTGAATCAGACTGAGTGGGACATCAAGATGTCTTCCATACTTACATTTGGTACACTCTGTGGACGGCAGTATGTTTCAGTCCAAAAAGGAAATAGGGTTGAGACTCAAATTAGGGTTAGGGTTGGGGAGACTTGGCTTCCCAGGATGTAACCAGGGTTTTGGTGAAGCCTAGATTGGTAAAACAGACTGAGTAGGCATTCAGGAGTATAACATACTGCCAGTTAGTACACCATGTGGACAGGGAAATGTTTCAGTCCAAAGACTAAATTCGAGTTAAGACCCAAGTTAGGGTTAGCTGTCAGGAGACATGGCTTCCCGGAATGGAAACAGGGTGTTGCTGAAGCCAAGCATGGTGAAACAGACTGAGAGGGCCAACGGAATTGTGTGCCTACTGTCTTTTAGTACAACATGAGGATGGGGGTTTGTTACATTTGCACAAGAAAATCAGGTTAAGTCTCAAGTTAGGTTTGGGTTGGGGAGATGTGGCTTCCCAGGTTGGAAACGGGTCCTTGGTGAAGCTTAACTTGCTGAATCAGACTGAGTGGGGTATCAAGGTGTCTTCCATACTTACATTTGGTACACACTGTGGACGGCAGTATGTTTCAGTCCCAAAAGGAAATGAGGGTTGAGACTCAAATTAGGGTTAGGGTTGGGGAGACTTGGCTTCCCAGGATGTAACCAGGGTTTTGGTGAAGCCTAGATTGGTAAAACAGACTGAGTAGGCAAACCGGAGTATAACATACTGCCAGTTAGTACACCATGTGGACAGGGAAATGTTTCAGTCCAAAGAAAAAATTAGGGTTAAGAAAAATTTAGGGTTATCGGTCAGGAGACATGCCTTACCAGAATGGAAACAGGGTGTTGCTGAAGCCAAGCATGGTGAAACAGACTGAGAGGGCCAAAGGAATTGTGTGCCTACTGTCTTTTAGTACAACATGAGGATGGGGGTTTGTTACATTTGCACAAGAAAATCAGGTTAAGTCTCAAGTTAGGGTTAGGGTTGGGGAGATGTGGCTTCCCAGGTTGGAAACGGGTCCTTGGTGAAGCCTAACCTGCTGAATCAGACTGAGTGGGGCATCAAGATGTCTTCCATACTGACATTTGGTACACTCTGTGGACGGCGGTTTGTTTCAGTCCCAAAAGGAAATGAGGCCTGAGACTCAAATTAGGGTTAGGGTTGGGGAGACTTGGCTTTCCAGGATGTAACCAGGGTTTTGGTGAAGCCTAGATTGGTAAAACAGACTGAGTATGCCAACCGGAGTATAACATACTGCCAGTTTGTACACCATGTGGACAGGGAAATGTTTCATTCCAAAGAGAAAATTAGGGTTAAGACCCAAGTGAGGGTTATCGGTCAGGAGACATGGCTTCCCAGAATGGAAACAGGGTGTTGCTGAAGCCAAGCATGGTGAAACAGACTGAGAGGGCCAAAGGAATTGTGTGCCTACTGTCTTTTAGTAGAACATGAGGATGGGGGTTTGTTACATTTGCACAAGAAAATCAGGTTAAGTATCAAGTTAGGGTTAGGGTTGGGGAGATGTGGCTTCCCAGGTTGGAAACGGGTCCTTGGTGAAGCTTAACTTGCTGAATCAGACTGAGTGGGGCATCAAGATGGCTTCCATACTGACATTTGGTACACTCTGTGGATGGCAGTATGTTTCAGTCCAAAAAGGAAATGAGGGTTGAGACTCAAATTAGGGTTAGGGTTGGGGAGACTTGGCTTCCCAGGATGTAACCAGGGTTTTGGCGAAGCCTAGATTGGTAAAACAGACTGAGTAGGCCAACCGGAGTATAACATACTGCCAGTTAGTACACCATGTGGACAGGGAAATGTTTCAGTCCAAAGAGAAAATTAGGGTTGAGACCCAAGTTAGGGTTATCGGTCAGGAGTCATGGCTTCCCAGAATGGAAACAGGGTGTTGCTGAAGCCAAGCATGGTGAAACAGACTGAGATGGCAAAAGGAATTGAGTGCCTACTGTCTTTTAGTACAACATGAGGATGGGGGTTTGTTACATTTGCACAAGAAAATCAGGTTAAGTCTCAAGTTAGGGTTGGTTTGGGGAGATGTGGCTTCCCAGGTTGGAAACGGGTCCTTGGTGAAGCCTAGCTTGTTGAATCAGACTGAGTGGGACATCAAGATGTCTTCCATACTTACATTTGGTACACTCTGTGGACGGCAGTATGTTTCAGTCCAAAAAGGAAATGAGGGTTGAGACTCAAATTAGGGTTAGGGCTGGGGAGACTTGTCTTCCCAGGATGTAACCAGGGTTTTGGCGAAGCCTAGATTGGTAAACAGACTGAGTAGGCCATCCGGAGTATATCATACTGCCAGTTAGTACACCATGTGGACAGGGAAATGTTTCAGTCTAAAGAGAAAATTAGGGTTAAGACCCAAGTTAGGGTTAGCTGTCAGGAGACATGGCTTCCCAGAATGGAAACAGGGTGTTGCTGAAGCCAAGCATGGTGAAACAGACTGAGAGGGCCAAAGGAATTGTGTGCCTACTGTCTTTTAGTAGAACATGAGGATGGGAGGTTGTTACATTTGCACAAGAATATCAGGTTAAGTCTCAAGTTAGGGTTAGGGTTGGGGAGATGTGGCTTCCCAGGTTGGAAACGGGTCCTTGGTGAAGCTTAACTTCCTGAATCAGACTGAGTGGGCCATCAAGATGTCTTCCATACTTACATTTGGTACACTCTGTGGACGGCAGTATGTTTCAGTCCAAAAAGGAAATGAGGGTTGAGACTCAAATTAGGGTTAGGGCTGGGGAGACTTGGCTTCCCAGGATGTAACCAGGGTTTTGGCGAAGCCTAGATTGGTAAAACAGACTGAGTAGGCCATCCGGAGTATATCATACTGCCAGTTAGTACACCATGTGGACAGGGAAATGTTTCAGTCTAAAGAGAAAATTAGGGTTAAGACCCAAGTTAGGGTTAGCTGTCAGGAGACATGGCTTCCCAGAATGGAAACAGGGTGTTGCTGAAGCCAAGCATGGTGAAACAGACTGAGAGGGCCAAAGGAATTGTGTGCCTACTGTCTTTTAGTAGAACATGAGGATGGGAGGTTGTTACATTTGCACAAGAATATCAGGTTAAGTCTCAAGTTAGGGTTAGGGTTGGGGAGATGTGGCTTCCCAGGTTGGAAACGGGTCCTTGGTGAAGCTTAACTTCCTGAATCAGACTGAGTGGGCCATCAAGATGTCTTCCATACTTCCATTTGGCACACTCTGTGGACCGCAGTATGTTTCAGTCCAAAAAGGAAATAGGGTTGAGACTCAAATTAGGGTTAGGGTTGGGGAGACTTGGCTTCCCAGGATGTAACCAGGGTTTTGGCGAAGTCTAGATTGGTAAAACAGACGGAGTAGGCCAACCGGAGTATAACATACTGCCAGTTAGTACACCATGTGGACAGGGAAATGTTTCAGTCCAAAGAGAAAATTAGGGTTAAGACCCAAGTTAGGGTTAGCTGTCAGGAGACATGGCTTTCCAGAATGGAAACAGGGTGTTGCTGAAGCCAAGCATGGTGAAACAGACTGAGAGGGCAAAAGGAATTGTGTGCCTACTGTCTTTTAGGAGAACATGAGGATGGGGGGTTGTTACATTTGCACAAGAAAATCAGGTTAAGTCTCAAGTTTGGGTTAGGGTTGGGGAGATGTGGCTTCCCAGGTTGGAAACGGGTCCTTGGTGAAGCCTAGCTTGCTGAATCAGACTGAGTGGGGCATCAAGATGTCTTCCATACTTACATTTGGTACACTCTGTGAACCGCAGTATGTTTCAGTCCAAAAAGGAAATAGGGTTGAGACTCAAATTAGGGTTACGGTTGGGGAGACTTGGCTTCCCAGGATGTAACCAGGGTTTTGGTGAAGCCTAGATTGGTAAAACAGACTGAGTAGGCATTCAGGAGTATAACATACTGCCAGTTAGTACACCATGTGGACAGGGAAATGTTTCAGTCCAAAGACAAAATTAGGGTTAAGACCCAAGTTAGGGTTAGCTGTCAGGAGACATGGCTTCCCAGAATGGAAACAGGGTGTTGCTGAAGCCAAGCATGGTGAAACAGACTGAGAGGGCCAAAGGAATTGTGTGCCTACTGTCTTTTAGTAGAACATGAGGATGGGAGGTTGTTACATTTGCACAAGAATATCAGGTTAAGTATCAAGTTAGAGTTAGGGTTGGGGAGATGTGGCTTCCCAGGTTGGAAACGGGTCCTTGTTGAAGCCTAGCTTGCTGAATCAGACTGAGTGGGGCATCAAGATGTCTTCCATACTTACAATTAGGTACACTCTGTGGACGGCAGTATGTTTCAGTCCAAAAAGGAAATGAGGGTTGAGACTCAAAATAGGGTTAGGGTTGGGGAGACTTGGCTTCCCAGGATGTAACCAGGGTTTTGGCGAAGCCTAGATTGGTAAAACAGACTGAGTAGGCCTTCCGGAGTATAACATACTGCCAGTTAGTACACCATGTGGACAGGGAAATATTTCAGTCCAAAGAAAAAACTAGGGTTAAGACCCAAGTTAGGGTTAGCGGTCAGGAGACATGGCTTCCCGGAATGGAAGCAGGGTGTTGCTGAAGCCAAGCATGGTGAAACAGACTGAGAGGGCAAAAGGAATTGTGTGCCTACTGTCTTTTAGTACAACATGAGGATGGGGGTTTGTTACATTTGCACAAGAAAATCAGGTTAAGTCTCAAGTTAGGGTTGGTTTGGGGAGATGTGGCTTCCCAGGTTGGAAACGGGTCCTTGGTGAAGCCTAGCTTGTTGAATCAGACTGAGTGGGACATCAAGATGTCTTCCATACTTACATTTGGTACACTCTGTGGACGGCAGTATGTTTCAGTCCAAAAAGGAAATGAGGGTTGAGACTCAAATTAGGGTTAGGGCTGGGGAGACTTGGCTTCCCAGGATGTAACCAGGGTTTTGGCGAAGCCTAGATTGGTAAAACAGACTGAGTAGGCCATCCGGAGTATATCATACTGCCAGTTAGTACACCATGTGGACAGGGAAATGTTTCAGTCTAAAGAGAAAATTAGGGTTAAGACCCAAGTTAGGGTTAGCTGTCAGGAGACATGGCTTCCCAGAATGGAAACAGGGTGTTGCTGAAGCCAAGCATGGTGAAACAGACTGAGAGGGCCAAAGGAATTGTGTGCCTACTGTCTTTTAGTAGAACATGAGGATGGGAGGTTGTTACATTTGCACAAGAATATCAGGTTAAGTCTCAAGTTAGGGTTAGGGTTGGGGAGATGTGGCTTCCCAGGTTGGAAACGGGTCCTTGGTGAAGCTTAACTTCCTGAATCAGACTGAGTGGGCCATCAAGATGTCTTCCATACTTACATTTGGTACACTCTGTGGACGGCAGTATGTTTCAGTCCAAAAAGGAAATGAGGGTTGAGACTCAAATTAGGGTTAGGGCTGGGGAGACTTGGCTTCCCAGGATGTAACCAGGGTTTTGGCGAAGCCTAGATTGGTAAAACAGACTGAGTAGGCCATCCGGAGTATATCATACTGCCAGTTAGTACACCATGTGGACAGGGAAATGTTTCAGTCTAAAGAGAAAATTAGGGTTAAGACCCAAGTTAGGGTTAGCTGTCAGGAGACATGGCTTCCCAGAATGGAAACAGGGTGTTGCTGAAGCCAAGCATGGTGAAACAGACTGAGAGGGCCAAAGGAATTGTGTGCCTACTGTCTTTTAGTAGAACATGAGGATGGGAGGTTGTTACATTTGCACAAGAATATCAGGTTAAGTCTCAAGTTAGGGTTAGGGTTGGGGAGATGTGGCTTCCCAGGTTGGAAACGGGTCCTTGTTGAAGCTTAACTTCCTGAATCAGACTGAGTGGGCCATCAAGATGTCTTCCATACTTACATTTGGCACACTCTGTGGACCGCAGTATGTTTCAGTCCAAAAAGGAAATAGGGTTGAGACTCAAATTAGGGTTAGGGTTGGGGAGACTTGGCTTCCCAGGATGTAACCAGGGTTTTGGCGAAGTCTAGATTGGTAAAACAGACGGAGTAGGCCAACCGGAGTATAACATACTGCCAGTTAGTACACCATGTGGACAGGGAAATGTTTCAGTCCAAAGAGAAAATTAGGGTTAAGACCCAAGTTAGGGTTAGCTGTCAGGAGACATGGCTTTCCAGAATGGAAACAGGGTGTTGCTGAAGCCAAGCATGGTGAAACAGACTGAGAGGGCAAAAGGAATTGTGTGCCTACTGTCTTTTAGTAGAACATGAGGATGGGGGGTTGTTACATTTGCACAAGAAAATCAGGTTAAGTCTCAAGTTAGGGTTAGGGTTGGGGAGATGTGGCTTCCCAGGTTGGAAACGGGTCCTTGGTGAAGCCTAGCTTGCTGAATCAGACTGAGTGGGTCATCAAGATGTCTTCCATACTTACATTTGGTACACTCTGTGAACCGCAGTATGTTTCAGTCCAAAAAGGAAATGAGGGTTGATACTCAAATTAGGGTTAGGGTTGGGGAGACTTGGCTTCCCAGGATGTAACCAGGGTTTTGGTGAAGCCTAGATTGGTAAAACAGACTGAGTAGGCCAACCGGAGTATAACATACTGCCAGTTAGTACACCATGTGGACAGGGAAATGTTTCAGTCCAAAGAGAAAATTAGGGTTAAGACCCAAGTTAGGGTTAGCTTTCAGGAGACATGGCTTCCCAGAATGGAAACAGGGTGTTGCTGAAGCCAAGCATGGTGAAACAGACTGAGAGGGCCAAAGGAATTGTGTGCCTACTGTCTTTTAGTAGAACATGAGGATGGGAGGTTGTTACATTTGCACAAGAATATCAGGTTAAGTATCAAGTTAGAGTTAGGGTTGGGGAGATGTGGCTTCCCAGGTTGGAAACGGGTCCTTGTTGAAGCCTAGCTTGCTGAATCAGACTGAGTGGGGCATCAAGATGTCTTCCATACTTACAATTAGGTACACTCTGTGGACGGCAGTATGTTTCAGTCCAAAAAGGAAATGAGGGTTGAGACTCAAATTAGGGTTAGGGTTGGGGAGACTTGGCTTCCCAGGATGTAACCAGGGTTTTGGCGAAGCCTAGATTGGTAAAACAGACTGAGTAGGCCTTCCGGAGTATAACATTCTGCCAGTTAGTACACCATGTGGACAGGGAAATATTTCAGTCCAAAGAAAAAACTAGGGTTAAGACCCAAGTTAGGGTTAGCGGTCAGGAGACATGGCTTCCCGGAATGGAAACAGGGTGTTGCTGAAGCCAAGCATGGTGAAACAGACTGAGAGGGCAAAAGGAATTGTGTGCCTACTGTCTTTTAGTACAACATGAGGATGGGGGTTTGTTACATTTGCACAAGAAAATCAGGTTAAGTCTCAAGTTAGGGTTGGTTTGGGGAGATGTGGCTTCCCAGGTTGGAAACGGGTCCTTGGTGAAGCCTAGCTTGTTGAATCAGACTGAGTGGGACATCAAGATGTCTTCCATACTTACATTTGGTACACTCTGTGGACGGCAGTATGTTTCAGTCCAAAAAGGAAATGAGGGTTGAGACTCAAATTAGGGTTAGGGCTGGGGAGACTTGGCTTCCCAGGATGTAACCAGGGTTTTGGCGAAGCCTAGATTGGTAAAACAGACTGAGTAGGCCATCCGGAGTATAACATACTGCCAGTTAGTACACCATGTGGACAGGGAAATGTTTCAGTCTAAAGAGAAAATTAGGGTTAAGACCCAAGTTAGGGTTAGCTGTCAGGAGACATGGCTTCCCAGAATGGAAACAGGGTGTTGCTGAAGCCAAGCATGGTGAAACAGACTGAGAGGGCCAAAGGAATTGTGTGCCTACTGTCTTTTAGTAGAACATGAGGATGGGAGGTTGTTACATTTGCACAAGAATATCAGGTTAAGTCTCAAGTTAGGGTTAGGGTTGGGGAGATGTGGCTTCCCAGGTTGGAAACGGGTCCTTGGTGAAGCTTAACTTCCTGAATCAGACTGAGTGGGCCGTCAAGATGTCTTCCATACTTACATTTGGCACACTCTGTGGACCGCAGTATGTTTCAGTCCAAAAAGGAAATAGGGTTGAGACTCAAATTAGGGTTAGGGTTGGGGAGACTTGGCTTCCCAGGATGTAACCAGGGTTTTGGTGAAGCCTAGATTGGTAAAACAGACTGAGTAGGCATTCAGGAGTATAACATACTGCCAGTTAGTACACCATGTGGACAGGGAAATGTTTCAGTCCAAAGACTAAATTCGAGTTAAGACCCAAGTTAGGGTTAGCTGTCAGGAGACATGGCTTCCCGGAATGGAAACAGGGTGTTGCTGAAGCCAAGCATGGTGAAACAGACTGAGAGGGCCAACGGAATTGTGTGCCTACTGTCTTTTAGTAGAACATGAGGATGGGGGTTTGTTACATTTGCACAAGAAAATCAGGTTAAGTCTCAAGTTAGGGTTGGGTTGGGGAGATGTGGCTTCCCAGGTTGGAAACGGGTCCTTGGTGAAGCTTAACTTGCTGAATCAGACTGAGTGGGGTATCAAGGTGTCTTCCATACTTACATTTGGTACACACTGTGGACGGCAGTATGTTTCAGTCCCAAAAGGAAATGAGGGTTGAGACTCAAATTAGGGTTAGGGTTGGGGAGACTTGGCTTCCCAGGATGTAACCAGGGTTTTGGTGAAGCCTACATTGGTAAAACAGACTGAGTAGGCAAACCGGAGTATAACATACTGCCAGTTAGTACACCATGTGGACAGGGAAATGTTTCAGTCCAAAGAAAAAATTAGGGTTAAGAAAAATTTAGGGTTATCGGTCAGGAGACATGCCTTACCAGAATGGAAACAGGGTGTTGCTGAAGCCAAGCATGGTGAAACAGACTGAGAGGGCCAAAGGAATTGTGTGCCTACTGTCTTTTAGTACAACATGAGGATGGGGGTTTGTTACATTTGCACAAGAAAATCAGGTTAAGTCTCAAGTTAGGGTTAGGGTTGGGGAGATGTGGCTTCCCAGGTTGGAAACGGGTCCTTGGTGAAGCCTAACCTGCTGAATCAGACTGAGTGGGGCATCAAGATGTCTTCCATACTGACATTTGGTACACTCTGTGGACGGCGGTTTGTTTCAGTCCCAAAAGGAAATGAGGCCTGAGACTCAAATTAGGGTTAGGGTTGGGGAGACTTGGCTTTCCAGGATGTAACCAGGGTTTTGGTGAAGCCTAGATTGGTAAAACAGACTGAGTATGCCAACCGGAGTATAACATACTGCCAGTTTGTACACCATGTGGACAGGGAAATGTTTCATTCCAAAGAGAAAATTAGGGTTAAGACCCAAGTGAGGGTTATCGGTCAGGAGACATGGCTTCCCAGAATGGAAACAGGGTGTTGCTGAAGCCAAGCATGGTGAAACAGACTGAGAGGGCCAAAGGAATTGTGTGCCTACTGTCTTTTAGTAGAACATGAGGATGGGGGTTTGTTACATTTGCACAAGAAAATCAGGTTAAGTATCAAGTTAGGGTTAGGGTTGGGGAGATGTGGCTTCCCAGGTTGGAAACGGGTCCTTGGTGAAGCTTAACTTGCTGAATCAGACTGAGTGGGGCATCAAGATGGCTTCCATACTGACATTTGGTACACTCTGTGGATGGCAGTATGTTTCAGTCCAAAAAGGAAATGCGGGTTGAGACTCAAATTAGGGTTAGGGTTGGGGAGACTTGGCTTCCCAGGATGTAACCAGGGTTTTGGCGAAGCCTAGATTGGTAAAACAGACTGAGTAGGCCAACCGGAGTATAACATACTGCCAGTTAGTACACCATGTGGACAGGGAAATGTTTCAGTCCAAAGAGAAAATTAGGGTTGAGACCCAAGTTAGGGTTATCGGTCAGGAGTCATGGCTTCCCAGAATGGAAACAGGGTGTTGCTGAAGCCAAGCATGGTGAAACAGACTGAGATGGCAAAAGGAATTGAGTGCCTACTGTCTTTTAGTACAACATGAGGATGGGGGTTTGTTACATTTGCACAAGAAAATCAGGTTAAGTCTCAAGTTAGGGTTGGTTTGGGGAGATGTGGCTTCCCAGGTTGGAAACGGGTCCTTGGTGAAGCCTAGCTTGTTGAATCAGACTGAGTGGGACATCAAGATGTCTTCCATACTTACATTTGGTACACTCTGTGGACGGCAGTATGTTTCAGTCCAAAAAGGAAATGAGGGTTGAGACTCAAATTAGGGTTAGGGCTGGGGAGACTTGTCTTCCCAGGATGTAACCAGGGTTTTGGCGAAGCCTAGATTGGTAAACAGACTGAGTAGGCCATCCGGAGTATAACATACTGCCAGTTAGTACACCATGTGGACAGGGAAATGTTTCAGTCCAAAGAGAAAATTAGGGTTAAGACCCAAGTGAGGGTTAGCTGTCAGGAGACATGGCTTCCCAGAATGGAAACAGGGTGTTGCTGAAGCCAAGCATGGTGAAACAGACTGAGAGGGCCAAAGGAATTGTGTGCCTACTGTCTTTTAGTAGAACATGAGGATGGGGGGTTGTTACATTTGCACAAGAATATCAGGTTAAGTCTCAAGTTAGGGTTAGGGTTGGGGAGATGTGGCTTCCCAGGTTGGAAACGGGTCCTTGGTGAAGCTTAACTTCCTGAATCAGACTGAGTGGGCCATCAAGATGTCTTCCATACTTCCATTTGGCACACTCTGTGGACCGCAGTATGTTTCAGTCCAAAAAGGAAATAGGGTTGAGACTCAAATTAGGGTTACGGTTGGGGAGACTTGGCTTCCCAGGATGTAACCAGGGTTTTGGTGAAGCCTAGATTGGTAAAACAGACTGAGTAGGCATTCAGGAGTATAACATACTGCCAGTTAGTACACCATGTGGACAGGGAAATGTTTCAGTCCAAAGACAAAATTAGGGTTAAGACCCAAGTTAGGGTTAGCTGTCAGGAGACATGGCTTCCCAGAATGGAAACAGGGTGTTGCTGAAGCCAAGCATGGTGAAACAGACTGAGAGGGCCAAAGGAATTGTGTGCCTACTGTCTTTTAGTAGAACATGAGGATGGGAGGTTGTTACATTTGCACAAGAATATCAGGTTAAGTATCAAGTTAGAGTTAGGGTTGGGGAGATGTGGCTTCCCAGGTTGGAAACGGGTCCTTGTTGAAGCCTAGCTTGCTGAATCAGACTGAGTGGGGCATCAAGATGTCTTCCATACTTACAATTAGGTACACTCTGTGGACGGCAGTATGTTTCAGTCCAAAAAGGAAATGAGGGTTGAGACTCAAATTAGGGTTAGGGTTGGGGAGACTTGGCTTCCCAGGATGTAACCAGGGTTTTGGCGAAGCCTAGATTGGTAAAACAGACTGAGTAGGCCTTCCGGAGTATAACATACTGCCAGTTAGTACACCATGTGGACAGGGAAATATTTCAGTCCAAAGAAAAAACTAGGGTTAAGACCCAAGTTAGGGTTAGCGGTCAGGAGACATGTCTTCCCGGAATGGAAGCAGGGTGTTGCTGAAGCCAAGCATGGTGAAACAGACTGAGAGGGCAAAAGGAATTGTGTGCCTACTGTCTTTTAGTAGAACATGAGGATGGGGGTTTGTTACATTTGCACAAGAAAATCAGGTTAAGTCTCAAGTTAGGGTTGGTTTGGGGAGATGTGGCTTCCCAGGTTGGAAACGGGTCCTTGGTGAAGCCTAGCTTGTTGAATCAGACTGAGTGGGACATCAAGATGTCTTCCATACTTACATTTGGTACACTCTGTGGACGGCAGTATGTTTCAGTCCAAAAAGGAAATGAGGGTTGAGACTCAAATTAGGGTTAGGGCTGGGGAGACTTGGCTTCCCAGGATGTAACCAGGGTTTTGGCGAAGCCTAGATTGGTAAAACAGACTGAGTAGGCCATCCGGAGTATATCATACTGCCAGTTAGTACACCATGTGGACAGGGAAATGTTTCAGTCTAAAGAGAAAATTAGGGTTAAGACCCAAGTTAGGGTTAGCTGTCAGGAGACATGGCTTCCCAGAATGGAAAGAGGGTGTTGCTGAAGCCAAGCATGGTGAAACAGACTGAGAGGGCCAAAGGAATTGTGTGCCTACTGTCTTTTAGTAGAACATGAGGATGGGAGGTTGTTACATTTGCACAAGAATATCAGGTTAAGTCTCAAGTTAGGGTTAGGGTTGGGGAGATGTGGCTTCCCAGGTTGGAAACGGGTCCTTGGTGAAGCTTAACTTCCTGAATCAGACTGAGTGGGCCATCAAGATGTCTTCCATACTTACATTTGGAACACTCTGTGGACGGCAGTATGTTTCAGTCCAAAAAGGAAATGAGGGTTGAGACTCAAATTAGGGTTAGAGCTGGGGAGACTTGGCTTCCCAGGATGTAACCAGGGTTTTGGCGAAGCCTAGATTGGTAAAACAGACTGAGTAGGCAAACCGGAGTATAACATACTGCCAGTTAGTACACCATGTGGACAGGGAAATGTTTCAGTCCAAAGACAAAATTAGGGTTAAGACCCAAGTTAGGGTTAGCTGTCAGGAGACATGGCTTCCCAGAATGGAAACAGGGTGTTGCTGAAGCCAAGCATGGTGAAACAGACTGAGAGGGCCAAAGGAATTGTGTGCCTACTGTCTTTTAGTAGAACATGAGGATGGGAGGTTGTTACATTTGCACAAGAATATCAGGTTAAGTATCAAGTTAGAGTTAGGGTTGGGGAGATGTGGCTTCCCAGGTTGGAAACGGGTCCTTGTTGAAGCCTAGCTTGCTGAATCAGACTGAGTGGGGCATCAAGATGTCTTCCATACTTACAATTAGGTACACTCTGTGGACGGCAGTATGTTTCAGTCCAAAAAGGAAATGAGGGTTGAGACTCAAATTAGGGTTAGGGTTGGGGAGACTTGGCTTCCCAGGATGTAACCAGGGTTTTGGCGAAGCCTAGATTGGTAAAACAGACTGAGTAGGCCTTCCGGAGTATAACATACTGCCAGTTAGTACACCATGTGGACAGGGAAATATTTCAGTCCAAAGAAAAAACTAGGGTTAAGACCCAAGTTAGGGTTAGCGGTCAGGAGACATGTCTTCCCGGAATGGAAGCAGGGTGTTGCTGAAGCCAAGCATGGTGAAACAGACTGAGAGGGCAAAAGGAATTGTGTGCCTACTGTCTTTTAGTACAACATGAGGATGGGGGTTTGTTACATTTGCACAAGAAAATCAGGTTAAGTCTCAAGTTAGGGTTGGTTTGGGGAGATGTGGCTTCCCAGGTTGGAAACGGGTCCTTGGTGAAGCCTAGCTTGTTGAATCAGACTGTGTGGGACATCAAGATGTCTTCCATACTTACATTTGGTATACTCTGTGGACGGCAGTATGTTTCAGTCCAAAAAGGAAATGAGGGTTGAGACTCAAATTAGGGTTAGGGCTGGGGAGACTTGGCTTCCCAGGATGTAACCAGGGTTTTGGCGAAGCCTAGATTGGTAAAACAGACTGAGTAGGCCATCCGGAGTATATCATACTGCCAGTTAGTACACCATGTGGACAGGGAAATGTTTCAGTCTAAAGAGAAAATTAGGGTTAAGACCCAAGTTAGGGTTAGCTGTCAGGAGACATGGCTTCCCAGAATAGAAAGAGGGTGTTGCTGAAGCCAAGCATGGTGAAACAGACTGAGAGGGCCAAAGGAATTGTGTGCCTACTGTCTTTTAGTAGAACATGAGGATGGGAGGTTGTTACATTTGCACAAGAATATCAGGTTAAGTCTCAAGTTAGGGTTAGGGTTGGGGAGATGTGGCTTCCCAGGTTGGAAACGGGTCCTTGGTGAAGCTTAACTTCCTGAATCAGACTGAGTGGGCCATCAAGATGTCTTCCATACTTACATTTGGTACACTCTGTGGACGGCAGTATGTTTCAGTCCAAAAAGGAAATGAGGGTTGAGACTCAAATTAGGGTTAGGGCTGGGGAGACTTGGCTTCCCAGGATGTAACCAGGGTTTTGGCGAAGCCTAGATTGGTAAAACAGACTGAGTAGGCCATCCGGAGTATAACATACTGCCAGTTAGTACACCATGTGGACAGGGAAATGTTTCAGTCCAAAGAGAAAATTAGGGTTAAGAAAAATTTAGGGTTATCGGTCAGGAGACATGCCTTACCAGAATGGAAACAGGGTGTTGCTGAAGCCAAGCATGTTGAAACAGACTGAGAGGGCCAAAGGAATTGTGTGCCTACTGTCTTTTAGTACAACATGAGGATGGGGGTTTGTTACATTTGCACAAGAAAATCAGGTTAAGTCTCAAGTTAGGGTTAGGGTTGGGGAGATGTGGCTTCCCAGGTTGGAAACGGGTCCTTGGTGAAGCCTAACTTGCTAAATCAGACTGAGTGGGGCATCAAGATGTCTTCCATACTGACATTTGGTACACTCTGTGGACGGCGGTTTGTTTCAGTCCCAAAAGGAAATGAGGCCTGAGACTCAAATTAGGGTTAGGGTTGGGGAGACTTGGCTTTCCAGGATGTAACCAGGGTTTTGGTGAAGCCTAGATTGGTAAAACAGACTGAGTAGGCAAACCGGAGTATAACATACTGCCAGTTAGTACACCATGTGGACAGGGAAATGTTTCAGTCCAAAGACAAAATTAGGGTTAAGACCCAAGTTAGGGTTAGCTGTCAGGAGACATGGCTTCCCAGAATGGAAACAGGGTGTTGCTGAAGCCAAGCATGGTGAAACAGACTGAGAGGGCCAAAGGAATTGTGTGCCTACTGTCTTTTAGTAGAACATGAGGATGGGAGGTTGTTACATTTGCACAAGAATATCAGGTTAAGTATCAAGTTAGAGTTAGGGTTGGGGAGATGTGGCTTCCCAGGTTGGAAACGGGTCCTTGTTGAAGCCTAGCTTGCTGAATCAGACTGAGTGGGGCATCAAGATGTCTTCCATACTTACAATTAGGTACACTCTGTGGACGGCAGTATGTTTCAGTCCAAAAAGGAAATGAGGGTTGAGACTCAAATTAGGGTTAGGGTTGGGGAGACTTGGCTTCCCAGGATGTAACCAGGGTTTTGGCGAAGCCTAGATTGGTAAAACAGACTGAGTAGGCCTTCCGGAGTATAACATACTGCCAGTTAGTACACCATGTGGACAGGGAAATATTTCAGTCCAAAGAAAAAACTAGGGTTAAGACCCAAGTTAGGGTTAGCGGTCAGGAGACATGTCTTCCCGGAATGGAAGCAGGGTGTTGCTGAAGCCAAGCATGGTGAAACAGACTGAGAGGGCAAAAGGAATTGTGTGCCTACTGTCTTTTAGTACAACATGAGGATGGGGGTTTGTTACATTTGCACAAGAAAATCAGGTTAAGTCTCAAGTTAGGGTTGGTTTGGGGAGATGTGGCTTCCCAGGTTGGAAACGGGTCCTTGGTGAAGCCTAGCTTGTTGAATCAGACTGTGTGGGACATCAAGATGTCTTCCATACTTACATTTGGTATACTCTGTGGACGGCAGTATGTTTCAGTCCAAAAAGGAAATGAGGGTTGAGACTCAAATTAGGGTTAGGGCTGGGGAGACTTGGCTTCCCAGGATGTAACCAGGGTTTTGGCGAAGCCTAGATTGGTAAAACAGACTGAGTAGGCCATCCGGAGTATATCATACTGCCAGTTAGTACACCATGTGGACAGGGAAATGTTTCAGTCTAAAGAGAAAATTAGGGTTAAGACCCAAGTTAGGGTTAGCTGTCAGGAGACATGGCTTCCCAGAATGGAAAGAGGGTGTTGCTGAAGCCAAGCATGGTGAAACAGACTGAGAGGGCCAAAGGAATTGTGTGCCTACTGTCTTTTAGTAGAACATGAGGATGGGAGGTTGTTACATTTGCACAAGAATATCAGGTTAAGTCTCAAGTTAGGGTTAGGGTTGGGGAGATGTGGCTTCCCAGGTTGGAAACGGGTCCTTGGTGAAGCTTAACTTCCTGAATCAGACTGAGTGGGCCATCAAGATGTCTTCCATACTTACATTTGGAACACTCTGTGGACGGCAGTATGTTTCAGTCCAAAAAGGAAATGAGGGTTGAGACTCAAATTAGGGTTAGGGCTGGGGAGACTTGGCTTCCCAGGATGTAACCAGGGTTTTGGCGAAGCCTAGATTGGTAAAACAGACTGAGTAGGCCATCCGGAGTATAACATACTGCCAGTTAGTACACCATGTGGACAGGGAAATGTTTCAGTCCAAAGAGAAAATTAGGGTTAAGAAAAATTTAGGGTTATCGGTCAGGAGACATGCCTTACCAGAATGGAAACAGGGTGTTGCTGAAGCCAAGCATGTTGAAACAGACTGAGAGGGCCAAAGGAATTGTGTGCCTACTGTCTTTTAGTACAACATGAGGATGGGGGTTTGTTACATTTGCACAAGAAAATCAGGTTAAGTCTCAAGTTAGGGTTAGGGTTGGGGAGATGTGGCTTCCCAGGTTGGAAACGGGTCCTTGGTGAAGCCTAACTTGCTAAATCAGACTGAGTGGGGCATCAAGATGTCTTCCATACTGACATTTGGTACACTCTGTGGACGGCGGTTTGTTTCAGTCCCAAAAGGAAATGAGGCCTGAGACTCAAATTAGGGTTAGGGTTGGGGAGACTTGGCTTTCCAGGATGTAACCAGGGTTTTGGTGAAGCCTAGATTGGTAAAACAGACTGAGTAGGCAAACCGGAGTATAACATACTGCCAGTTAGTACACCATGTGGACAGGGAAATGTTTCAGTCCAAAGACAAAATTAGGGTTAAGACCCAAGTTAGGGTTAGCTGTCAGGAGACATGGCTTCCCAGAATGGAAACAGGGTGTTGCTGAAGCCAAGCATGGTGAAACAGACTGAGAGGGCCAAAGGAATTGTGTGCCTACTGTCTTTTAGTAGAACATGAGGATGGGAGGTTGTTACATTTGCACAAGAATATCAGGTTAAGTATCAAGTTAGAGTTAGGGTTGGGGAGATGTGGCTTCCCAGGTTGGAAACGGGTCCTTGTTGAAGCCTAGCTTGCTGAATCAGACTGAGTGGGGCATCAAGATGTCTTCCATACTTACAATTAGGTACACTCTGTGGACGGCAGTATGTTTCAGTCCAAAAAGGAAATGAGGGTTGAGACTCAAATTAGGGTTAGGGTTGGGGAGACTTGGCTTCCCAGGATGTAACCAGGGTTTTGGCGAAGCCTAGATTGGTAAAACAGACTGAGTAGGCCTTCCGGAGTATAACATACTGCCAGTTAGTACACCATGTGGACAGGGAAATATTTCAGTCCAAAGAAAAAACTAGGGTTAAGACCCAAGTTAGGGTTAGCGGTCAGGAGACATGTCTTCCCGGAATGGAAGCAGGGTGTTGCTGAAGCCAAGCATGGTGAAACAGACTGAGAGGGCCAAAGGAATTGTGTGCCTACTGTCTTTTAGTAGAACATGAGGATGGGAGGTTGTTACATTTGCACAAGAATATCAGGTTAAGTATCAAGTTAGAGTTAGGGTTGGGGAGATGTGGCTTCCCAGGTTGGAAACGGGTCCTTGTTGAAGCCTAGCTTGCTGAATCAGACTGAGTGGGCCATCAAGATGTCTTCCATACTTACAATTAGGTACACTCTGTGGACGGCAGTATGTTTCAGTCCAAAAAGGAAATGAGGGTTGAGACTCAAATTAGGGTTAGGGTTGGGGAGACTTGGCTTCCCAGGATGTAACCAGGGTTTTGGCGAAGCCTAGATTGGTAAAACAGACTGAGTAGGCCTTCCGGAGTATAACATACTGCCAGTTAGTACACCATGTGGACAGGGAAATATTTCAGTCCAAAGAAAAAACTAGGGTTAAGATCCAAGTTAGGGTTAGCGGTCAGGAGACATGTCTTCCCGGAATGGAAGCAGGGTGTTGCTGAAGCCAAGCATGGTGAAACAGACTGAGAGGGCAAAAGGAATTGTGTGCCTACTGTCTTTTAGTACAACATGAGGATGGGGGTTTGTTACATTTGCACAAGAAAATCAGGTTAAGTCTCAAGTTAGGGTTGGTTTGGGGAGATGTGGCTTCCCAGGTTGGAAACGGGTCCTTGGTGAAGCCTAGCTTGTTGAATCAGACTGAGTGGGACATCAAGATGTCTTCCATACTTACATTTGGTACACTCTGTGGACGGCAGTATGTTTCAGTCCAAAAAGGAAATGAGGGTTGAGACTCAAATTAGGGTTAGGGCTGGGGAGACTTGGCTTCCCAGGATGTAACCAGGGTTTTGGCGAAGCCTAGATTGGTAAAACAGACTGAGTAGGCCATCCGGAGTATATCATACTGCCAGTTAGTACACCATGTGGACAGGGAAATGTTTCAGTCTAAAGAGAAAATTAGGGTTAAGACCCAAGTTAGGGTTAGCTGTCAGGAGACATGGCTTCCCAGAATGGAAACAGGGTGTTGCTGAAGCCAAGCATGGTGAAACAGACTGAGAGGGCCAAAGGAATTGTGTGCCTACTGTCTTTTAGTAGAACATGAGGATGGGAGGTTGTTACATTTGCACAAGAATATCAGGTTAAGTCTCAAGTTAGGGTTAGGGTTGGGGAGATGTGGCTTCCCAGGTTGGAAACGGGTCCTTGGTGAAGCTTAACTTCCTGAATCAGACTGGATGGGCCATCAAGATGTCTTCCATACTTACATTTGGTACACTCTGTGGACGGCAGTATGTTTCAGTCCAAAAAGGAAATGAGGGTTGAGACTCAAATTAGGGTTAGGGCTGGGGAGACTTGGCTTCCCAGGATGTAACCAGGGTTTTGGCGAAGCCTAGATTGGTAAAACAGACTGAGTAGGCAAACCGGAGTATAACATACTGCCAGTTAGTACACCATGTGGACAGGGAAATGTTTCAGTCCAAAGAAAAAATTAGGGTTAAGAAAAATTTAGGGTTATCGGTCAGGAGACATGCCTTACCAGAATGGAAACAGGGTGTTGCTGAAGCCAAGCATGGTGAAACAGACTGAGAGGGCCAAAGGAATTGTGTGCCTACTGTCTTTTAGTACAACATGAGGATGGGGGTTTGTTACATTTGCACAAGAAAATCAGGTTAAGTCTCAAGTTAGGGTTAGGGTTGGGGAGATGTGGCTTCCCAGGTTGGAAACGGGTCCTTGGTGAAGCCTAACTTGCTGAATCAGACTGAGTGGGGCATCAAGATGTCTTCCATACTGACATTTGGTACACTCTGTGGACGGCGGTTTGTTTCAGTCCCAAAAGGAAATGAGGCCTGAGACTCAAATTAGGGTTAGGGTTGGGGAGACTTGGCTTTCCAGGATGTAACCAGGGTTTTGGTGAAGCCTAGATTGGTAAAACAGACTGAGTAGGCAAACCAGAGTATAACATACTGCCAGTTAGTACACCATGTGGACAGGGAAATGTTTCATTCCAAAGAGAAAATTAGGGTTAAGACCCAACTGAGGGTTATCGGTCAGGAGACATGGCTTCCCAGAATGGAAACAGGGTGTTGCTGAAGCCAAGCATGGTGAAACAGACTGAGAGGGCCAAAGGAATTGTGTGCCTACTGTCTTTTAGTAGAACATGAGGATGGGGGTTTGTTACATTTGCACAAGAAAATCAGGTTAAGTATCAAGTTAGGGTTAGGGTTGGGGAGATGTGGCTTCCCAGGTTGGAAACGGGTCCTTGGTGAAGCTTAACTTGCTGAATCAGACTGAGTGGGGCATCAAGATGGCTTCCATACTGACATTTGGTACACTCTGTGGACGGCAGTATGTTTCAGTCCAAAAAGGAAATGAGGTTTGAGACTCAAATTAGGGTTAGGGTTGGGGAGACTTGGCTTCCCAGGATGTAACCAGGGTTTTGGCGAAGCCTAGATTGGTAAAACAGACTGAGTAGGCCAACCGGAGTATAACATACTGCCAGTTAGTACACCATGTGGACAGGGAAATGTTTCAGTCCAAAGAGAAAATTAGGGTTGAGACCCAAGTTAGGGTTATCGGTCAGGAGTCATGGCTTCCCAGAATGGAAACAGGGTGTTGCTGAAGCCAAGCATGGTGAAACAGACTGAGATGGCAAAAGGAATTGAGTGCCTACTGTCTTTTAGTAGAACATGAGGATGGGGGTTTGTTACATTTGCACAAGAAAATCAGGTTAAGTCTCAAGTTAGGGTTGGTTTGGGGAGATGTGGCTTCCCAGGTTGGAAACGGGTCCTTGGTGAAGCCTAGCTTGTTGAATCAGACTGAGTGGGACATCAAGATGTCTTCCATACTTACATTTGGTACACTCTGTGGACGGCAGTATGTTTCAGTCCAAAAAGGAAATGAGGGTTGAGACTCAAATTAGGGTTAGGGCTGGGGAGACTTGGCTTCCCAGGATGTAACCAGGGTTTTGGCGAAGCCTAGATTGGTAAAACAGACTGAGTAGGCCATCCGGAGTATAACATACTGCCAGTTAGTACACCATGTGGAAAGGGAAATGTTTCAGTCCAAAGAGAAAATTAGGGTTAAGACCCAAGTGAGGGTTAGCTGTCAGGAGACATGGCTTCCCAGAATGGAAACAGGGTGTTGCTGAAGCCAAGCATGGTGAAACAGACTGAGAGGGCCAAAGGAATTGTGTGCCTACTGTCTTTTAGTAGAACATGAGGATGGGGGGTTGCTACATTTGCACAAGAATATCAGGTTAAGTCTCAAGTTAGGGTTAGGGTTGGGGAGATGTGGCTTCCCAGGTTGGAAACGGGTCCTTGGTGAAGCTTAACTTGCTGAATCAGACTGAGTGGGGCATCAAGATGGCTTCCATACTGACATTTGGTACACTCTGTGGACGGCAGTATGTTTCAGTCCAAAAAGGAAATGAGGGTTGAGACTCAAATTAGGGTTAGGGTTGGGGAGACTTGGCTTCCCAGGATGTAACCAGGGTTTTGGCGAAGCCTAGATTGGTAAAACAGACTGAGTAGGCCAACCGGAGTATAACATACTGCCAGTTAGTACACCATGTGGACAGGGAAATGTTTCAGTCCAAAGAGAAAATTAGGGTTGAGACCCAAGTTAGGGTTATCGGTCAGGAGTCATGGCTTCCCAGAATGGAAACAGGGTGTTGCTGAAGCCAAGCATGGTGAAACAGACTGAGATGGCAAAAGGAATTGAGTGCCTACTGTCTTTTAGTAGAACATGAGGATGGGGGTTTGTTACATTTGCACAAGAAAATCAGGTTAAGTCTCAAGTTAGGGTTGGTTTGGGGAGATGTGGCTTCCCAGGTTGGAAACGGGTCCTTGGTGAAGCCTAGCTTGTTGAATCAGACTGAGTGGGACATCAAGATGTCTTCCATACTTACATTTGGTACACTCTGTGGACGGCAGTATGTTTCAGTCCAAAAAGGAAATGAGGGTTGAGACTCAAATTAGGGTTAGGGCTGGGGAGACTTGGCTTCCCAGGATGTAACCAGGGTTTTGGCGAAGCCTAGATTGGTAAAACAGACTGAGTAGGCCATCCGGAGTATAACATACTGCCAGTTAGTACACCATGTGGACAGGGAAATGTTTCAGTCCAAAGAGAAAATTAGGGTTAAGACCCAAGTGAGGGTTAGCTGTCAGGAGACATGGCTTCCCAGAATGGAAACAGGGTGTTGCTGAAGCCAAGCATGGTGAAACAGACTGAGAGGGCCAAAGGAATTGTGTGCCTACTGTCTTTTAGTAGAACATGAGGATGGGGGGTTGCTACATTTGCACAAGAATATCAGGTTAAGTCTCAAGTTAGGGTTAGGGTTGGGGAGATGTGGCTTCCCAGGTTGGAAACGGGTCCTTGGTGAAGCTTAACTTCCTGAATCAGACTGAGTGGGCCATCAAGATGTCTTCCATACTTACATTTGGCACACTCTGTGGACCGCAGTATGTTTCAGTCCAAAAAGGAAATAGGGTTGAGACTCAAATTAGGGTTACGGTTGGGGAGACTTGGCTTCCCAGGATGTAACCAGGGTTTTGGTGAAGCCTAGATTGGTAAAACAGACTGAGTAGGCATTCAGGAGTATAACATACTGCCAGTTAGTACACCATGTGGACAGGGAAATGTTTCAGTCCAAAGACAAAATTAGGGTTAAGACCCAAGTTAGGGTTAGCTGTCAGGAGACATGGCTTCCCAGAATGGAAACAGGGTGTTGCTGAAGCCAAGCATGTTGAAACAGACTGAGAGGGCCAAAGGAATTGTGTGCCTACTGTCTTTTAGTACAACATGAGGATGGGGGTTTGTTACATTTGCACAAGAAAATCAGGTTAAGTCTCAAGTTAGGGTTAGGGTTGGGGAGATGTGGCTTCCCAGGTTGGAAACGGGTCCTTGGTGAAGCCTAACTTGCTGAATCAGACTGAGTGGGGCATCAAGATGTCTTCCATACTGACATTTGGTACACTCTGTGGACGGCGGTTTGTTTCAGTCCCAAAAGGAAATGAGGCCTGAGACTCAAATTAGGGTTAGGGTTGGGGAGACTTGGCTTTCCAGGATGTAACCAGGGTTTTGGTGAAGCCTAGATTGGTAAAACAGACTGAGTAGGCAAACCGGAGTATAACATACTGCCAGTTAGTACACCATGTGGACAGGGAAATGTTTCAGTCCAAAGACAAAATTAGGGTTAAGACCCAAGTTAGGGTTAGCTGTCAGGAGACATGGCTTCCCAGAATGGAAACAGGGTGTTGCTGAAGCCAAGCATGGTGAAACAGACTGAGAGGGCCAAAGGAATTGTGTGCCTACTGTCTTTTAGTAGAACATGAGGATGGGAGGTTGTTACATTTGCACAAGAATATCAGGTTAAGTATCAAGTTAGAGATAGGGTTGGGGAGATGTGGCTTCCCAGGTTGGAAAAGGGTCCTTGTTGAAGCCTAGCTTGCTGAATCAGACTGAGTGGGGCATCAAGATGTCTTCCATACTTACAATTAGGTACACTCTGTGGACGGCAGTATGTTTCAGTCCAAAAAGGAAATGAGGGTTGAGACTCAAATTAGGGTTAGGGTTGGGGAGACTTGGCTTCCCAGGATGTAACCAGGGTTTTGGCGAAGCCTAGATTGGTAAAACAGACTGAGTAGGCCTTCCGGAGTATAACATACTGCCAGTTAGTACACCATGTGGACAGGGAAATATTTCAGTCCAAAGAAAAAACTAGGGTTAAGACCCAAGTTAGGGTTAGCGGTCAGGAGACATGTCTTCCCGGAATGGAAGCAGGGTGTTGCTGAAGCCAAGCATGGTGAAACAGACTGAGAGGGCAAAAGGAATTGTGTGCCTACTGTCTTTTAGTACAACATGAGGATGGGGGTTTGTTACATTTGCACAAGAAAATCAGGTTAAGTCTCAAGTTAGGGTTGGTTTGGGGAGATGTGGCTTCCCAGGTTGGAAACGGGTCCTTGGTGAAGCCTAGCTTGTTGAATCAGACTGAGTGGGACATCAAGATGTCTTCCATACTTACATTTGGTACACTCTGTGGACGGCAGTATGTTTCAGTCCAAAAAGGAAATGAGGGTTGAGACTCAAATTAGGGTTAGGGCTGGGGAGACTTGGCTTCCCAGGATGTAACCAGGGTTTTGGCGAAGCCTAGATTGGTAAAACAGACTGAGTAGGCCATCCGGAGTATATCATACTGCCAGTTAGTACACCATGTGGACAGGGAAATGTTTCAGTCTAAAGAGAAAATTAGGGTTAAGACCCAAGTTAGGGTTAGCTGTCAGGAGACATGGCTTCCCAGAATGGAAACAGGGTGTTGCTGAAGCCAAGCATGGTGAAACAGACTGAGAGGGCCAAAGGAATTGTGTGCCTACTGTCTTTTAGTAGAACATGAGGATGGGAGGTTGTTACATTTGCACAAGAATATCAGGTTAAGTCTCAAGTTAGGGTTAGGGTTGGGGAGATGTGGCTTCCCAGGTTGGAAACGGGTCCTTGGTGAAGCTTAACTTCCTGAATCAGACTGGATGGGCCATCAAGATGTCTTCCATACTGACATTTGGTACACTCTGTGGACGGCAGTATGTTTCAGTCCAAAATGGAAATGAGGGTTGAGACTCAAATTAGGGTTAGGGCTGGGGAGACTTGGCTTCCCAGGATGTAACCAGGGTTTTGGCGAAGCCTAGATTGGTAAAACAGACTGAGTAGGCAAACCGGAGTATAACATACTGCCAGTTAGTACACCATGTGGACAGGGAAATGTTTCAGTCCAAAGAAAAAATTAGGGTTAAGAAAAATTTAGGGTTATCGGTCAGGAGACATGCCTTACCAGAATGGAAACAGGGTGTTGCTGAAGCCAAGCATGTTGAAACAGACTGAGAGGGCCAAAGGAATTGTGTGCCTACTGTCTTTTAGTACAACATGAGGATGGGGGTTTGTTACATTTGCACAAGAAAATCAGGTTAAGTCTCAAGTTAGGGTTAGGGTTGGGGAGATGTGGCTTCCCAGGTTGGAAACGGGTCCTTGGTGAAGCCTAACTTGCTGAATCAGACTGAGTGGGGCATCAAGATGTCTTCCATACTGACATTTGGTACACTCTGTGGACGGCGGTTTGTTTCAGTCCCAAAAGGAAATGAGGCCTGAGACTCAAATTAGGGTTAGGGTTGGGGAGACTTGGCTTTCCAGGATGTAACCAGGGTTTTGGTGAAGCCTAGATTGGTAAAACAGACTGAGTAGGCAAACCGGAGTATAACATACTGCCAGTTAGTACACCATGTGGACAGGGAAATGTTTCAGTCCAAAGACAAAATTAGGGTTAAGACCCAAGTTAGGGTTAGCTGTCAGGAGACATGGCTTCCCAGAATGGAAACAGGGTGTTGCTGAAGCCAAGCATGGTGAAACAGACTGAGAGGGCCAAAGGAATTGTGTGCCTACTGTCTTTTAGTAGAACATGAGGATGGGGGTTTGTTACATTTGCACAAGAAAATCAGGTTAAGTCTCAAGTTAGGGTTAGGGTTGGGGAGATGTGGCTTCCCAGGTTGGAAACGGGTCCTTGGTGAAGCCTAACTTGCTAAATCAGACTGAGTGGGGCATCAAGATGTCTTCCATACTGACATTTGGTACACTCTGTGGACGGCGGTTTGTTTCAGTCCCAAAAGGAAATGAGGCCTGAGACTCAAATTAGGGTTAGGGTTGGGGAGACTTGGCTTTCCAGGATGTAACCAGGGTTTTGGTGAAGCCTAGATTGGTAAAACAGACTGAGTAGGCAAACCGGAGTATAACATACTGCCAGTTAGTACACCATGTGGACAGGGAAATGTTTCAGTCCAAAGACAAAATTAGGGTTAAGACCCAAGTTAGGGTTAGCTGTCAGGAGACATGGCTTCCCAGAATGGAAACAGGGTGTTGCTGAAGCCAAGCATGGTGAAACAGACTGAGAGGGCCAAAGGAATTGTGTGCCTACTGTCTTTTAGTAGAACATGAGGATGGGAGGTTGTTACATTTGCACAAGAATATCAGGTTAAGTATCAAGTTAGAGTTAGGGTTGGGGAGATGTGGCTTCCCAGGTTGGAAACGGGTCCTTGTTGAAGCCTAGCTTGCTGAATCAGACTGAGTGGGGCATCAAGATGTCTTCCATACTTACAATTAGGTACACTCTGTGGACGGCAGTATGTTTCAGTCCAAAAAGGAAATGAGGGTTGAGACTCAAATTAGGGTTAGGGTTGGGGAGACTTGGCTTCCCAGGATGTAACCAGGGTTTTGGCGAAGCCTAGATTGGTAAAACAGACTGAGTAGGCCTTCCGGAGTATAACATACTGCCAGTTAGTACACCATGTGGACAGGGAAATATTTCAGTCCAAAGAAAAAACTAGGGTTAAGACCCAAGTTAGGGTTAGCGGTCAGGAGACATGTCTTCCCGGAATGGAAGCAGGGTGTTGCTGAAGCCAAGCATGGTGAAACAGACTGAGAGGGCAAAAGGAATTGTGTGCCTACTGTCTTTTAGTACAACATGAGGATGGGGGTTTGTTACATTTGCACAAGAAAATCAGGTTAAGTCTCAAGTTAGGGTTGGTTTGGGGAGATGTGGCTTCCCAGGTTGGAAACGGGTCCTTGGTGAAGCCTAGCTTGTTGAATCAGACTGTGTGGGACATCAAGATGTCTTCCATACTTACATTTGGTATACTCTGTGGACGGCAGTATGTTTCAGTCCAAAAAGGAAATGAGGGTTGAGACTCAAATTAGGGTTAGGGCTGGGGAGACTTGGCTTCCCAGGATGTAACCAGGGTTTTGGCGAAGCCTAGATTGGTAAAACAGACTGAGTAGGCCATCCGGAGTATATCATACTGCCAGTTAGTACACCATGTGGACAGGGAAATGTTTCAGTCTAAAGAGAAAATTAGGGTTAAGACCCAAGTTAGGGTTAGCTGTCAGGAGACATGGCTTCCCAGAATGGAAAGAGGGTGTTGCTGAAGCCAAACATGGTGAAACAGACTGAGAGGGCCAAAGGAATTGTGTGCCTACTGTCTTTTAGTAGAACATGAGGATGGGAGGTTGTTACATTTGCACAAGAATATCAGGTTAAGTCTCAAGTTAGGGTTAGGGTTGGGGAGATGTGGCTTCCCAGGTTGGAAACGGGTCCTTGGTGAAGCTTAACTTCCTGAATCAGACTGAGTGGGCCATCAAGATGTCTTCCATACTTACATTTGGAACACTCTGTGGACGGCAGTATGTTTCAGTCCAAAAAGGAAATGAGGGTTGAGACTCAAATTAGGGTTAGGGCTGGGGAGACTTGGCTTCCCAGGATGTAACCAGGGTTTTGGCGAAGCCTAGATTGGTAAAACAGACTGAGTAGGCCATCCGGAGTATAACATACTGCCAGTTAGTACACCATGTGGACAGGGAAATGTTTCAGTCCAAAGAGAAAATTAGGGTTAAGAAATATTTAGGGTTATCGGTCAGGAGACATGCCTTACCAGAATGGAAACAGGGTGTTGCTGAAGCCAAGCATGTTGAAACAGACTGAGAGGGCCAAAGGAATTGTGTGCCTACTGTCTTTTAGTACAACATGAGGATGGGGGTTTGTTACATTTGCACAAGAAAATCAGGTTAAGTCTCAAGTTAGGGTTAGGGTTGGGGAGATGTGGCTTCCCAGGTTGGAAACGGGTCCTTGGTGAAGCCTAACTTGCTAAATCAGACTGAGTGGGGCATCAAGATGTCTTCCATACTGACATTTGGTACACTCTGTGGACGGCGGTTTGTTTCAGTCCCAAAAGGAAATGAGGCCTGAGACTCAAATTAGGGTTAGGGTTGGGGAGACTTGGCTTTCCAGGATGTAACCAGGGTTTTGGTGAAGCCTAGATTGGTAAAACAGACTGAGTAGGCAAACCGGAGTATAACATACTGCCAGTTAGTACACCATGTGGACAGGGAAATGTTTCAGTCCAAAGACAAAATTAGGGTTAAGACCCAAGTTAGGGTTAGCTGTCAGGAGACATGGCTTCCCAGAATGGAAGCAGGGTGTTGCTGAAGCCAAGCATGGTGAAACAGACTGAGAGGGCCAAAGGAATTGTGTGCCTACTGTCTTTTAGTAGAACATGAGGATGGGAGGTTGTTACATTTGCACAAGAATATCAGGTTAAGTATCAAGTTAGAGTTAGGGTTGGGGAGATGTGGCTTCCCAGGTTGGAAACGGGTCCTTGTTGAAGCCTAGCTTGCTGAATCAGACTGAGTGGGCCATCAAGATGTCTTCCATACTTACAATTAGGTACACTCTGTGGACGGCAGTATGTTTCAGTCCAAAAAGGAAATGAGGGTTGAGACTCAAATTAGGGTTAGGGTTGGGGAGACTTGGCTTCCCAGGATGTAACCAGGGTTTTGGCGAAGCCTAGATTGGTAAAACAGACTGAGTAGGCCTTCCGGAGTATAACATACTGCCAGTTAGTACACCATGTGGACAGGGAAATATTTCAGTCCAAAGAAAAAACTAGGGTTAAGATCCAAGTTAGGGTTAGCGGTCAGGAGACATGTCTTCCCGGAATGGAAGCAGGGTGTTGCTGAAGCCAAGCATGGTGAAACAGACTGAGAGGGCAAAAGGAATTGTGTGCCTACTGTCTTTTAGTACAACATGAGGATGGGGGTTTGTTACATTTGCACAAGAAAATCAGGTTAAGTCTCAAGTTAGGGTTGGTTTGGGGAGATGTGGCTTCCCAGGTTGGAAACGGGTCCTTGGTGAAGCCTAGCTTGTTGAATCAGACTGAGTGGGACATCAAGATGTCTTCCATACTTACATTTGGTACACTCTGTGGACGGCAGTATGTTTCAGTCCAAAAAGGAAATGAGGGTTGAGACTC
This sequence comes from Heloderma suspectum, assembly GCF_057233095.1. Lineage (NCBI taxonomy): Eukaryota > Metazoa > Chordata > Lepidosauria > Squamata > Helodermatidae > Heloderma > Heloderma suspectum. The sequence continues at coordinate 152,249,999 of NC_139461.1, forward strand.
AAATTAGGGTTAGGGCTGGGGAGACTTGGCTTCCCAGGATGTAACCAGGGTTTTGGCGAAGCCTAGATTGGTAAAACAGACTGAGTAGGCCATCCGGAGTATATCATACTGCCAGTTAGTACACCATGTGGACAGGGAAATGTTTCAGTCTAAAGAGAAAATTAGGGTTAAGACCCAAGTTAGGGTTAGCTGTCAGGAGACATGGCTTCCCAGAATGGAAACAGGGTGTTGCTGAAGCCAAGCATGGTGAAACAGACTGAGAGGGCCAAAGGAATTGTGTGCCTACTGTCTTTTAGTAGAACATGAGGATGGGAGGTTGTTACATTTGCACAAGAATATCAGGTTAAGTCTCAAGTTAGGGTTAGGGTTGGGGAGATGTGGCTTCCCAGGTTGGAAACGGGTCCTTGGTGAAGCTTAACTTCCTGAATCAGACTGGATGGGCCATCAAGATGTCTTCCATACTTACATTTGGTACACTCTGTGGACGGCAGTATGTTTCAGTCCAAAAAGGAAATGAGGGTTGAGACTCAAATTAGGGTTAGGGCTGGGGAGACTTGGCTTCCCAGGATGTAACCAGGGTTTTGGCGAAGCCTAGATTGGTAAAACAGACTGAGTAGGCAAACCGGAGTATAACATACTGCCAGTTAGTACACCATGTGGACAGGGAAATGTTTCAGTCCAAAGAAAAAATTAGGGTTAAGAAAAATTTAGGGTTATCGGTCAGGAGACATGGCTTTCCAGAATGGAAACAGGGTGTTGCTGAAGCCAAGCATGGTGAAACAGACTGAGAGGGCCAAAGGAATTGTGTGCCTACTGTCTTTTAGTACAACATGAGGATGGGGGTTTGTTACATTTGCACAAGAAAATCAGGTTAAGTCTCAAGTTAGGGTTAGGGTTGGGGAGATGTGGCTTCCCAGGTTGGAAACGGGTCCTTGGTGAAGCCTAACTTGCTGAATCAGACTGAGTGGGGCATCAAGATGTCTTCCATACTGACATTTGGTACACTCTGTGGACGGCGGTTTGTTTCAGTCCCAAAAGGAAATGAGGCCTGAGACTCAAATTAGGGTTAGGGTTGGGGAGACTTGGCTTTCCAGGATGTAACCAGGGTTTTGGTGAAGCCTAGATTGGTAAAACAGACTGAGTAGGCAAACCAGAGTATAACATACTGCCAGTTAGTACACCATGTGGACAGGGAAATGTTTCATTCCAAAGAGAAAATTAGGGTTAAGACCCAACTGAGGGTTATCGGTCAGGAGACATGGCTTCCCAGAATGGAAACAGGGTGTTGCTGAAGCCAAGCATGGTGAAACAGACTGAGAGGGCCAAAGGAATTGTGTGCCTACTGTCTTTTAGTAGAACATGAGGATGGGGGTTTGTTACATTTGCACAAGAAAATCAGGTTAAGTATCAAGTTAGGGTTAGGGTTGGGGAGATGTGGCTTCCCAGGTTGGAAACGGGTCCTTGGTGAAGCTTAACTTGCTGAATCAGACTGAGTGGGCCATCAAGATGGCTTCCATACTGACATTTGGTACACTCTGTGGACGGCAGTATGTTTCAGTCCAAAAAGGAAATGAGGGTTGAGACTCAAATTAGGGTTACGGTTGGGGAGACTTGGCTTCCCAGGATGTAACCAGGGTTTTGGTGAAGCCTAGATTGGTAAAACAGACTGAGTAGGCATTCAGGAGTATAACATACTGCCAGTTAGTACACCATGTGGACAGGGAAATGTTTCAGTCCAAAGACAAAATTAGGGTTAAGACCCAAGTTAGGGTTAGCTGTCAGGAGACATGGCTTCCCAGAATGGAAACAGGGTGTTGCTGAAGCCAAGCATGTTGAAACAGACTGAGAGGGCCAAAGGAATTGTGTGCCTACTGTCTTTTAGTACAACATGAGGATGGGGGTTTGTTACATTTGCACAAGAAAATCAGGTTAAGTCTCAAGTTAGGGTTAGGGTTGGGGAGATGTGGCTTCCCAGGTTGGAAACGGGTCCTTGGTGAAGCCTAACTTGCTGAATCAGACTGAGTGGGGCATCAAGATGTCTTCCATACTGACATTTGGTACACTCTGTGGACGGCGGTTTGTTTCAGTCCCAAAAGGAAATGAGGCCTGAGACTCAAATTAGGGTTAGGGTTGGGGAGACTTGGCTTTCCAGGATGTAACCAGGGTTTTGGTGAAGCCTAGATTGGTAAAACAGACTGAGTAGGCAAACCGGAGTATAACATACTGCCAGTTAGTACACCATGTGGACAGGGAAATGTTTCAGTCCAAAGACAAAATTAGGGTTAAGACCCAAGTTAGGGTTAGCTGTCAGGAGACATGGCTTCCCAGAATGGAAACAGGGTGTTGCTGAAGCCAAGCATGGTGAAACAGACTGAGAGGGCCAAAGGAATTGTGTGCCTACTGTCTTTTAGTAGAACATGAGGATGGGAGGTTGTTACATTTGCACAAGAATATCAGGTTAAGTATCAAGTTAGAGATAGGGTTGGGGAGATGTGGCTTCCCAGGTTGGAAAAGGGTCCTTGTTGAAGCCTAGCTTGCTGAATCAGACTGAGTGGGGCATCAAGATGTCTTCCATACTTACAATTAGGTACACTCTGTGGACGGCAGTATGTTTCAGTCCAAAAAGGAAATGAGGGTTGAGACTCAAATTAGGGTTAGGGTTGGGGAGACTTGGCTTCCCAGGATGTAACCAGGGTTTTGGCGAAGCCTAGATTGGTAAAACAGACTGAGTAGGCCTTCCGGAGTATAACATACTGCCAGTTAGTACACCATGTGGACAGGGAAATATTTCAGTCCAAAGAAAAAACTAGGGTTAAGACCCAAGTTAGGGTTAGCGGTCAGGAGACATGTCTTCCCGGAATGGAAGCAGGGTGTTGCTGAAGCCAAGCATGGTGAAACAGACTGAGAGGGCAAAAGGAATTGTGTGCCTACTGTCTTTTAGTACAACATGAGGATGGGGGTTTGTTACATTTGCACAAGAAAATCAGGTTAAGTCTCAAGTTAGGGTTGGTTTGGGGAGATGTGGCTTCCCAGGTTGGAAACGGGTCCTTGGTGAAGCCTAGCTTGTTGAATCAGACTGAGTGGGACATCAAGATGTCTTCCATACTTACATTTGGTACACTCTGTGGACGGCAGTATGTTTCAGTCCAAAAAGGAAATGAGGGTTGAGACTCAAATTAGGGTTAGGGCTGGGGAGACTTGGCTTCCCAGGATGTAACCAGGGTTTTGGCGAAGCCTAGATTGGTAAAACAGACTGAGTAGGCCATCCGGAGTATATCATACTGCCAGTTAGTACACCATGTGGACAGGGAAATGTTTCAGTCTAAAGAGAAAATTAGGGTTAAGACCCAAGTTAGGGTTAGCTGTCAGGAGACATGGCTTCCCAGAATGGAAACAGGGTGTTGCTGAAGCCAAGCATGGTGAAACAGACTGAGAGGGCCAAAGGAATTGTGTGCCTACTGTCTTTTAGTAGAACATGAGGATGGGAGGTTGTTACATTTGCACAAGAATATCAGGTTAAGTCTCAAGTTAGGGTTAGGGTTGGGGAGATGTGGCTTCCCAGGTTGGAAACGGGTCCTTGGTGAAGCTTAACTTCCTGAATCAGACTGGATGGGCCATCAAGATGTCTTCCATACTTACATTTGGTACACTCTGTGGACGGCAGTATGTTTCAGTCCAAAATGGAAATGAGGGTTGAGACTCAAATTAGGGTTAGGGCTGGGGAGACTTGGCTTCCCAGGATGTAACCAGGGTTTTGGCGAAGCCTAGATTGGTAAAACAGACTGAGTAGGCAAACCGGAGTATAACATACTGCCAGTTAGTACACCATGTGGACAGGGAAATGTTTCAGTCCAAAGAAAAAATTAGGGTTAAGAAAAATTTAGGGTTATCGGTCAGGAGACATGCCTTACCAGAATGGAAACAGGGTGTTGCTGAAGCCAAGCATGTTGAAACAGACTGAGAGGGCCAAAGGAATTGTGTGCCTACTGTCTTTTAGTACAACATGAGGATGGGGGTTTGTTACATTTGCACAAGAAAATCAGGTTAAGTCTCAAGTTAGGGTTAGGGTTGGGGAGATGTGGCTTCCCAGGTTGGAAACGGGTCCTTGGTGAAGCCTAACTTGCTGAATCAGACTGAGTGGGGCATCAAGATGTCTTCCATACTGACATTTGGTACACTCTGTGGACGGCGGTTTGTTTCAGTCCCAAAAGGAAATGAGGCCTGAGACTCAAATTAGGGTTAGGGTTGGGGAGACTTGGCTTTCCAGGATGTAACCAGGGTTTTGGTGAAGCCTAGATTGGTAAAACAGACTGAGTAGGCAAACCGGAGTATAACATACTGCCAGTTAGTACACCATGTGGACAGGGAAATGTTTCAGTCCAAAGACAAAATTAGGGTTAAGACCCAAGTTAGGGTTAGCTGTCAGGAGACATGGCTTCCCAGAATGGAAACAGGGTGTTGCTGAAGCCAAGCATGGTGAAACAGACTGAGAGGGCCAAAGGAATTGTGTGCCTACTGTCTTTTAGTAGAACATGAGGATGGGGGTTTGTTACATTTGCACAAGAAAATCAGGTTAAGTCTCAAGTTAGGGTTAGGGTTGGGGAGATGTGGCTTCCCAGGTTGGAAACGGGTCCTTGGTGAAGCCTAACTTGCTAAATCAGACTGAGTGGGGCATCAAGATGTCTTCCATACTGACATTTGGTACACTCTGTGGACGGCGGTTTGTTTCAGTCCCAAAAGGAAATGAGGCCTGAGACTCAAATTAGGGTTAGGGTTGGGGAGACTTGGCTTTCCAGGATGTAACCAGGGTTTTGGTGAAGCCTAGATTGGTAAAACAGACTGAGTAGGCAAACCGGAGTATAACATACTGCCAGTTAGTACACCATGTGGACAGGGAAATGTTTCAGTCCAAAGACAAAATTAGGGTTAAGACCCAAGTTAGGGTTAGCTGTCAGGAGACATGGCTTCCCAGAATGGAAACAGGGTGTTGCTGAAGCCAAGCATGGTGAAACAGACTGAGAGGGCCAAAGGAATTGTGTGCCTACTGTCTTTTAGTAGAACATGAGGATGGGAGGTTGTTACATTTGCACAAGAATATCAGGTTAAGTATCAAGTTAGAGTTAGGGTTGGGGAGATGTGGCTTCCCAGGTTGGAAACGGGTCCTTGTTGAAGCCTAGCTTGCTGAATCAGACTGAGTGGGGCATCAAGATGTCTTCCATACTTACAATTAGGTACACTCTGTGGACGGCAGTATGTTTCAGTCCAAAAAGGAAATGAGGGTTGAGACTCAAATTAGGGTTAGGGTTGGGGAGACTTGGCTTCCCAGGATGTAACCAGGGTTTTGGCGAAGCCTAGATTGGTAAAACAGACTGAGTAGGCCTTCCGGAGTATAACATACTGCCAGTTAGTACACCATGTGGACAGGGAAATATTTCAGTCCAAAGAAAAAACTAGGGTTAAGACCCAAGTTAGGGTTAGCGGTCAGGAGACATGTCTTCCCGGAATGGAAGCAGGGTGTTGCTGAAGCCAAGCATGGTGAAACAGACTGAGAGGGCAAAAGGAATTGTGTGCCTACTGTCTTTTAGTACAACATGAGGATGGGGGTTTGTTACATTTGCACAAGAAAATCAGGTTAAGTCTCAAGTTAGGGTTGGTTTGGGGAGATGTGGCTTCCCAGGTTGGAAACGGGTCCTTGGTGAAGCCTAGCTTGTTGAATCAGACTGTGTGGGACATCAAGATGTCTTCCATACTTACATTTGGTATACTCTGTGGACGGCAGTATGTTTCAGTCCAAAAAGGAAATGAGGGTTGAGACTCAAATTAGGGTTAGGGCTGGGGAGACTTGGCTTCCCAGGATGTAACCAGGGTTTTGGCGAAGCCTAGATTGGTAAAACAGACTGAGTAGGCCATCCGGAGTATATCATACTGCCAGTTAGTACACCATGTGGACAGGGAAATGTTTCAGTCTAAAGAGAAAATTAGGGTTAAGACCCAAGTTAGGGTTAGCTGTCAGGAGACATGGCTTCCCAGAATGGAAAGAGGGTGTTGCTGAAGCCAAACATGGTGAAACAGACTGAGAGGGCCAAAGGAATTGTGTGCCTACTGTCTTTTAGTAGAACATGAGGATGGGAGGTTGTTACATTTGCACAAGAATATCAGGTTAAGTCTCAAGTTAGGGTTAGGGTTGGGGAGATGTGGCTTCCCAGGTTGGAAACGGGTCCTTGGTGAAGCTTAACTTCCTGAATCAGACTGAGTGGGCCATCAAGATGTCTTCCATACTTACATTTGGAACACTCTGTGGACGGCAGTATGTTTCAGTCCAAAAAGGAAATGAGGGTTGAGACTCAAATTAGGGTTAGGGCTGGGGAGACTTGGCTTCCCAGGATGTAACCAGGGTTTTGGCGAAGCCTAGATTGGTAAAACAGACTGAGTAGGCCATCCGGAGTATAACATACTGCCAGTTAGTACACCATGTGGACAGGGAAATGTTTCAGTCCAAAGAGAAAATTAGGGTTAAGAAATATTTAGGGTTATCGGTCAGGAGACATGCCTTACCAGAATGGAAACAGGGTGTTGCTGAAGCCAAGCATGTTGAAACAGACTGAGAGGGCCAAAGGAATTGTGTGCCTACTGTCTTTTAGTACAACATGAGGATGGGGGTTTGTTACATTTGCACAAGAAAATCAGGTTAAGTCTCAAGTTAGGGTTAGGGTTGGGGAGATGTGGCTTCCCAGGTTGGAAACGGGTCCTTGGTGAAGCCTAACTTGCTAAATCAGACTGAGTGGGGCATCAAGATGTCTTCCATACTGACATTTGGTACACTCTGTGGACGGCGGTTTGTTTCAGTCCCAAAAGGAAATGAGGCCTGAGACTCAAATTAGGGTTAGGGTTGGGGAGACTTGGCTTTCCAGGATGTAACCAGGGTTTTGGTGAAGCCTAGATTGGTAAAACAGACTGAGTAGGCAAACCGGAGTATAACATACTGCCAGTTAGTACACCATGTGGACAGGGAAATGTTTCAGTCCAAAGACAAAATTAGGGTTAAGACCCAAGTTAGGGTTAGCTGTCAGGAGACATGGCTTCCCAGAATGGAAGCAGGGTGTTGCTGAAGCCAAGCATGGTGAAACAGACTGAGAGGGCCAAAGGAATTGTGTGCCTACTGTCTTTTAGTAGAACATGAGGATGGGAGGTTGTTACATTTGCACAAGAATATCAGGTTAAGTATCAAGTTAGAGTTAGGGTTGGGGAGATGTGGCTTCCCAGGTTGGAAACGGGTCCTTGTTGAAGCCTAGCTTGCTGAATCAGACTGAGTGGGCCATCAAGATGTCTTCCATACTTACAATTAGGTACACTCTGTGGACGGCAGTATGTTTCAGTCCAAAAAGGAAATGAGGGTTGAGACTCAAATTAGGGTTAGGGTTGGGGAGACTTGGCTTCCCAGGATGTAACCAGGGTTTTGGCGAAGCCTAGATTGGTAAAACAGACTGAGTAGGCCTTCCGGAGTATAACATACTGCCAGTTAGTACACCATGTGGACAGGGAAATATTTCAGTCCAAAGAAAAAACTAGGGTTAAGATCCAAGTTAGGGTTAGCGGTCAGGAGACATGTCTTCCCGGAATGGAAGCAGGGTGTTGCTGAAGCCAAGCATGGTGAAACAGACTGAGAGGGCAAAAGGAATTGTGTGCCTACTGTCTTTTAGTACAACATGAGGATGGGGGTTTGTTACATTTGCACAAGAAAATCAGGTTAAGTCTCAAGTTAGGGTTGGTTTGGGGAGATGTGGCTTCCCAGGTTGGAAACGGGTCCTTGGTGAAGCCTAGCTTGTTGAATCAGACTGAGTGGGACATCAAGATGTCTTCCATACTTACATTTGGTACACTCTGTGGACGGCAGTATGTTTCAGTCCAAAAAGGAAATGAGGGTTGAGACTCAAATTAGGGTTAGGGCTGGGGAGACTTGGCTTCCCAGGATGTAACCAGGGTTTTGGCGAAGCCTAGATTGGTAAAACAGACTGAGTAGGCCATCCGGAGTATATCATACTGCCAGTTAGTACACCATGTGGACAGGGAAATGTTTCAGTCTAAAGAGAAAATTAGGGTTAAGACCCAAGTTAGGGTTAGCTGTCAGGAGACATGGCTTCCCAGAATGGAAACAGGGTGTTGCTGAAGCCAAGCATGGTGAAACAGACTGAGAGGGCCAAAGGAATTGTGTGCCTACTGTCTTTTAGTAGAACATGAGGATGGGAGGTTGTTACATTTGCACAAGAATATCAGGTTAAGTCTCAAGTTAGGGTTAGGGTTGGGGAGATGTGGCTTCCCAGGTTGGAAACGGGTCCTTGGTGAAGCTTAACTTCCTGAATCAGACTGGATGGGCCATCAAGATGTCTTCCATACTTACATTTGGTACACTCTGTGGACGGCAGTATGTTTCAGTCCAAAAAGGAAATGAGGGTTGAGACTCAAATTAGGGTTAGGGCTGGGGAGACTTGGCTTCCCAGGATGTAACCAGGGTTTTGGCGAAGCCTAGATTGGTAAAACAGACTGAGTAGGCAAACCGGAGTATAACATACTGCCAGTTAGTACACCATGTGGACAGGGAAATGTTTCAGTCCAAAGAAAAAATTAGGGTTAAGAAAAATTTAGGGTTATCGGTCAGGAGACATGGCTTTCCAGAATGGAAACAGGGTGTTGCTGAAGCCAAGCATGGTGAAACAGACTGAGAGGGCCAAAGGAATTGTGTGCCTACTGTCTTTTAGTACAACATGAGGATGGGGGTTTGTTACATTTGCACAAGAAAATCAGGTTAAGTCTCAAGTTAGGGTTAGGGTTGGGGAGATGTGGCTTCCCAGGTTGGAAACGGGTCCTTGGTGAAGCCTAACTTGCTGAATCAGACTGAGTGGGGCATCAAGATGTCTTCCATACTGACATTTGGTACACTCTGTGGACGGCGGTTTGTTTCAGTCCCAAAAGGAAATGAGGCCTGAGACTCAAATTAGGGTTAGGGTTGGGGAGACTTGGCTTTCCAGGATGTAACCAGGGTTTTGGTGAAGCCTAGATTGGTAAAACAGACTGAGTAGGCAAACCAGAGTATAACATACTGCCAGTTAGTACACCATGTGGACAGGGAAATGTTTCATTCCAAAGAGAAAATTAGGGTTAAGACCCAACTGAGGGTTATCGGTCAGGAGACATGGCTTCCCAGAATGGAAACAGGGTGTTGCTGAAGCCAAGCATGGTGAAACAGACTGAGAGGGCCAAAGGAATTGTGTGCCTACTGTCTTTTAGTAGAACATGAGGATGGGGGTTTGTTACATTTGCACAAGAAAATCAGGTTAAGTATCAAGTTAGGGTTAGGGTTGGGGAGATGTGGCTTCCCAGGTTGGAAACGGGTCCTTGGTGAAGCTTAACTTGCTGAATCAGACTGAGTGGGCCATCAAGATGGCTTCCATACTGACATTTGGTACACTCTGTGGACGGCAGTATGTTTCAGTCCAAAAAGGAAATGAGGGTTGAGACTCAAATTAGGGTTAGGGTTGGGGAGACTTGGCTTCCCAGGATGTAACCAGGGTTTTGGCGAAGCCTAGATTGGTAAAACAGACTGAGTAGGCCAACCGGAGTATAACATACTGCCAGTTAGTACACCATGTGGACAGGGAAATGTTTCAGTCCAAAGAGAAAATTAGGGTTGAGACCCAAGTTAGGGTTATCGGTCAGGAGTCATGGCTTCCCAGAATGGAAACAGGGTGTTGCTGAAGCCAAGCATGGTGAAACAGACTGAGATGGCAAAAGGAATTGAGTGCCTACTGTCTTTTAGTAGAACATGAGGATGGGGGTTTGTTACATTTGCACAAGAAAATCAGGTTAAGTCTCAAGTTAGGGTTGGTTTGGGGAGATGTGGCTTCCCAGGTTGGAAACGGGTCCTTGGTGAAGCCTAGCTTGTTGAATCAGACTGAGTGGGACATCAAGATGTCTTCCATACTTACATTTGGTACACTCTGTGGACGGCAGTATGTTTCAGTCCAAAAAGGAAATGAGGGTTGAGACTCAAATTAGGGTTAGGGCTGGGGAGACTTGGCTTCCCAGGATGTAACCAGGGTTTTGGCGAAGCCTAGATTGGTAAAACAGACTGAGTAGGCCATCCGGAGTATAACATACTGCCAGTTAGTACACCATGTGGACAGGGAAATGTTTCAGTCCAAAGAGAAAATTAGGGTTAAGACCCAAGTGAGGGTTAGCTGTCAGGAGACATGGCTTCCCAGAATGGAAACAGGGTGTTGCTGAAGCCAAGCATGGTGAAACAGACTGAGAGGGCCAAAGGAATTGTGTGCCTACTGTCTTTTAGTAGAACATGAGGATGGGGGGTTGCTACATTTGCACAAGAATATCAGGTTAAGTCTCAAGTTAGGGTTAGGGTTGGGGAGATGTGGCTTCCCAGGTTGGAAACGGGTCCTTGGTGAAGCTTAACTTGCTGAATCAGACTGAGTGGGGCATCAAGATGGCTTCCATACTGACATTTGGTACACTCTGTGGACGGCAGTATGTTTCAGTCCAAAAAGGAAATGAGGGTTGAGACTCAAATTAGGGTTAGGGTTGGGGAGACTTGGCTTCCCAGGATGTAACCAGGGTTTTGGCGAAGCCTAGATTGGTAAAACAGACTGAGTAGGCCAACCGGAGTATAACATACTGCCAGTTAGTACACCATGTGGACAGGGAAATGTTTCAGTCCAAAGAGAAAATTAGGGTTGAGACCCAAGTTAGGGTTATCGGTCAGGAGTCATGGCTTCCCAGAATGGAAACAGGGTGTTGCTGAAGCCAAGCATGGTGAAACAGACTGAGATGGCAAAAGGAATTGAGTGCCTACTGTCTTTTAGTAGAACATGAGGATGGGGGTTTGTTACATTTGCACAAGAAAATCAGGTTAAGTCTCAAGTTAGGGTTGGTTTGGGGAGATGTGGCTTCCCAGGTTGGAAACGGGTCCTTGGTGAAGCCTAGCTTGTTGAATCAGACTGAGTGGGACATCAAGATGTCTTCCATACTTACATTTGGTACACTCTGTGGACGGCAGTATGTTTCAGTCCAAAAAGGAAATGAGGGTTGAGACTCAAATTAGGGTTAGGGCTGGGGAGACTTGGCTTCCCAGGATGTAACCAGGGTTTTGGCGAAGCCTAGATTGGTAAAACAGACTGAGTAGGCCATCCGGAGTATAACATACTGCCAGTTAGTACACCATGTGGACAGGGAAATGTTTCAGTCCAAAGAGAAAATTAGGGTTAAGACCCAAGTGAGGGTTAGCTGTCAGGAGACATGGCTTCCCAGAATGGAAACAGGGTGTTGCTGAAGCCAAGCATGGTGAAACAGACTGAGAGGGCCAAAGGAATTGTGTGCCTACTGTCTTTTAGTAGAACATGAGGATGGGGGGTTGCTACATTTGCACAAGAATATCAGGTTAAGTCTCAAGTTAGGGTTAGGGTTGGGGAGATGTGGCTTCCCAGGTTGGAAACGGGTCCTTGGTGAAGCTTAACTTCCTGAATCAGACTGAGTGGGCCATCAAGATGTCTTCCATACTTACATTTGGCACACTCTGTGGACCGCAGTATGTTTCAGTCCAAAAAGGAAATAGGGTTGAGACTCAAATTAGGGTTACGGTTGGGGAGACTTGGCTTCCCAGGATGTAACCAGGGTTTTGGTGAAGCCTAGATTGGTAAAACAGACTGAGTAGGCATTCAGGAGTATAACATACTGCCAGTTAGTACACCATGTGGACAGGGAAATGTTTCAGTCCAAAGACAAAATTAGGGTTAAGACCCAAGTTAGGGTTAGCTGTCAGGAGACATGGCTTCCCAGAATGGAAACAGGGTGTTGCTGAAGCCAAGCATGGTGAAACAGACTGAGAGGGCCAAAGGAATTGTGTGCCTACTGTCTTTTAGTAGAACATGAGGATGGGAGGTTGTTACATTTGCACAAGAATATCAGGTTAAGTATCAAGTTAGAGTTAGGGTTGGGGAGATGTGGCTTCCCAGGTTGGAAACGGGTCCTTGTTGAAGCCTAGCTTGCTGAATCAGACTGAGTGGGGCATCAAGATGTCTTCCATACTTACAATTAGGTACACTCTGTGGACGGCAGTATGTTTCAGTCCAAAAAGGAAATGAGGGTTGAGACTCAAATTAGGGTTAGGGTTGGGGAGACTTGGCTTCCCAGGATGTAACCAGGGTTTTGGCGAAGCCTAGATTGGTAAAACAGACTGAGTAGGCCTTCCGGAGTATAACATACTGCCAGTTAGTACACCATGTGGACAGGGAAATATTTCAGTCCAAAGAAAAAACTAGGGTTAAGACCCAATTTAGGGTTAGCGGTCAGGAGACATGTCTTCCCGGAATGGAAGCAGGGTGTTGCTGAAGCCAAGCATGGTGAAACAGACTGAGAGGGCAAAAGGAATTGTGTGCCTACTGTCTTTTAGTACAACATGAGGATGGGGGTTTGTTACATTTGCACAAGAAAATCAGGTTAAGTCTCAAGTTAGGGTTGGTTTGGGGAGATGTGGCTTCCCAGGTTGGAAACGGGTCCTTGGTGAAGCCTAGCTTGTTGAATCAGACTGTGTGGGACATCAAGATGTCTTCCATACTTACATTTGGTACACTCTGTGGACGGCAGTATGTTTCAGTCCAAAAAGGAAATGAGGGTTGAGACTCAAATTAGGGTTAGGGCTGGGGAGACTTGGCTTCCCAGGATGTAACCAGGGTTTTGGCGAAGCCTAGATTGGTAAAACAGACTGAGTAGGCCATCCGGAGTATATCATACTGCCAGTTAGTACACCATGTGGACAGGGAAATGTTTCAGTCTAAAGAGAAAATTAGGGTTAAGACCCAAGTTAGGGTTAGCTGTCAGGAGACATGGCTTCCCAGAATGGAAAGTGGGTGTTGCTGAAGCCAAGCATGGTGAAACAGACTGAGAGGGCCAAAGGAATTGTGTGCCTACTGTCTTTTAGTAGAACATGAGGATGGGAGGTTGTTACATTTGCACAAGAATATCAGGTTAAGTCTCAAGTTAGGGTTAGGGTTGGGGAGATGTGGCTTCCCAGGTTGGAAACGGGTCCTTGGTGAAGCTTAACTTCCTGAATCAGACTGAGTGGGCCATCAAGATGTCTTCCATACTTACATTTGGAACACTCTGTGGACGGCAGTATGTTTCAGTCCAAAAAGGAAATGAGGGTTGAGACTCAAATTAGGGTTAGGGCTGGGGAGACTTGGCTTCCCAGGATGTAACCAGGGTTTTGGCGAAGCCTAGATTGGTAAAACAGACTGAGTAGGCAAACCGGAGTATAACATACTGCCAGTTAGTACACCATGTGGACAGGGAAATGTTTCAGTCCAAAGAAAAAATTAGGGTTAAGAAAAATTTAGGGTTATCGGTCAGGAGACATGCCTTACCAGAATGGAAACAGGGTGTTGCTGAAGCCAAGCATGTTGAAACAGACTGAGAGGGCCAAAGGAATTGTGTGCCTACTGTCTTTTAGTACAACATGAGGATGGGGGTTTGTTACATTTGCACAAGAAAATCAGGTTAAGTCTCAAGTTAGGGTTAGGGTTGGGGAGATGTGGCTTCCCAGGTTGGAAACGGGTCCTTGGTGAAGCCTAACTTGCTGAATCAGACTGAGTGGGGCATCAAGATGTCTTCCATACTGACATTTGGTACACTCTGTGGACGGCGGTTTGTTTCAGTCCCAAAAGGAAATGAGGCCTGAGACTCAAATTAGGGTTAGGGTTGGGGAGACTTGGCTTTCCAGGATGTAACCAGGGTTTTGGTGAAGCCTAGATTGGTAAAACAGACTGAGTAGGCAAACCGGAGTATAACATACTGCCAGTTAGTACACCATGTGGACAGGGAAATGTTTCAGTCCAAAGACAAAATTAGGGTTAAGACCCAAGTTAGGGTTAGCTGTCAGGAGACATGGCTTCCCAGAATGGAAACAGGGTGTTGCTGAAGCCAAGCATGGTGAAACAGACTGAGAGGGCCAAAGGAATTGTGTGCCTACTGTCTTTTAGTAGAACATGAGGATGGGAGGTTGTTACATTTGCACAAGAATATCAGGTTAAGTATCAAGTTACAGATAGGGTTGGGGAGATGTGGCTTCCCAGGTTGGAAAAGGGTCCTTGTTGAAGCCTAGCTTGCTGAATCAGACTGAGTGGGGCATCAAGATGTCTTCCATACTTACAATTAGGTACACTCTGTGGACGGCAGTATGTTTCAGTCCAAAAAGGAAATGAGGGTTGAGACTCAAATTAGGGTTAGGGTTGGGGAGACTTGGCTTCCCAGGATGTAACCAGGGTTTTGGCGAAGCCTAGATTGGTAAAACAGACTGAGTAGGCCAACCGGAGTATAACATACTGCCAGTTAGTACACCATGTGGACAGGGAAATATTTCAGTCCAAAGAAAAAACTAGGGTTAAGACCCAAGTTAGGGTTAGCGGTCAGGAGACATGTCTTCCCGGAATGGAAGCAGGGTGTTGCTGAAGCCAAGCATGGTGAAACAGACTGAGAGGGCAAAAGGAATTGTGTGCCTACTGTCTTTTAGTACAACATGAGGATGGGGGTTTGTTACATTTGCACAAGAAAATCAGGTTAAGTCTCAAGTTAGGGTTGGTTTGGGGAGATGTGGCTTCCCAGGTTGGAAACGGGTCCTTGGTGAAGCCTAGCTTGTTGAATCAGACTGAGTGGGACATCAAGATGTCTTCCATACTTACATTTGGTACACTCTGTGGACGGCAGTATGTTTCAGTCCAAAAAGGAAATGAGGGTTGAGACTCAAATTAGGGTTAGGGCTGGGGAGACTTGGCTTCCCAGGATGTAACCAGGGTTTTGGCGAAGCCTAGATTGGTAAAACAGACTGAGTAGGCCATCCGGAGTATATCATACTGCCAGTTAGTACACCATGTGGACAGGGAAATGTTTCAGTCTAAAGAGAAAATTAGGGTTAAGACCCAAGTTAGGGTTAGCTGTCAGGAGACATGGCTTCCCAGAATGGAAACAGGGTGTTGCTGAAGCCAAGCATGGTGAAACAGACTGAGAGGGCCAAAGGAATTGTGTGCCTACTGTCTTTTAGTAGAACATGAGGATGGGAGGTTGTTACATTTGCACAAGAATATCAGGTTAAGTCTCAAGTTAGGGTTAGGGTTGGGGAGATGTGGCTTCCCAGGTTGGAAACGGGTCCTTGGTGAAGCTTAACTTCCTGAATCAGACTGGATGGGCCATCAAGATGTCTTCCATACTTACATTTGGTACACTCTGTGGACGGCAGTATGTTTCAGTCCAAAAAGGAAATGAGGGTTGAGACTCAAATTAGGGTTAGGGCTGGGGAGACTTGGCTTCCCAGGATGTAACCAGGGTTTTGGCGAAGCCTAGATTGGTAAAACAGACTGAGTAGGCAAACCGGAGTATAACATACTGCCAGTTAGTACACCATGTGGACAGGGAAATGTTTCAGTCCAAAGAAAAAATTAGGGTTAAGAAAAATTTAGGGTTATCGGTCAGGAGACATGCCTTACCAGAATGGAAACAGGGTGTTGCTGAAGCCAAGCATGTTGAAACAGACTGAGAGGGCCAAAGGAATTGTGTGCCTACTGTCTTTTAGTAGAACATGAGGATGGGGGTTTGTTACATTTGCACAAGAAAATCAGGTTAAGTCTCAAGTTAGGGTTAGGGTTGGGGAGATGTGGCTTCCCAGGTTGGAAACGGGTCCTTGGTGAAGCCTAACTTGCTGAATCAGACTGAGTGGGGCATCAAGATGTCTTCCATACTGACATTTGGTACACTCTGTGGACGGCGGTTTGTTTCAGTCCCAAAAGGAAATGAGGCCTGAGAGTCAAATTAGGGTTAGGGTTGGGGAGACTTGGCTTTCCAGGATGTAACCAGGGTTTTGGTGAAGCCTAGATTGGTAAAACAGACTGAGTAGGCAAACCGGAGTATAACATACTGCCAGTTAGTACACCATGTGGACAGGGAAATGTTTCAGTCCAAAGACAAAATTAGGGTTAAGACCCAAGTTAGGGTTAGCTGTCAGGAGACATGGCTTCCCAGAATGGAAACAGGGTGTTGCTGAAGCCAAGCATGGTGAAACAGACTGAGAGGGCCAAAGGAATTGTGTGCCTACTGTCTTTTAGTAGAACATGAGGATGGGAGGTTGTTACATTTGCACAAGAATATCAGGTTAAGTATCAAGTTAGAGTTAGGGTTGGGGAGATGTGGCTTCCCAGGTTGGAAAAGGGTCCTTGTTGAAGCCTAGCTTGCTGAATCAGACTGAGTGGGGCATCAAGATGTCTTCCATACTTACAATTAGGTACACTCTGTGGACGGCAGTATGTTTCAGTCCAAAAAGGAAATGAGGGTTGAGACTCAAATTAGGGTTAGGGTTGGGGAGACTTGGCTTCCCAGGATGTAACCAGGGTTTTGGCGAAGCCTAGATTGGTAAAACAGACTGAGTAGGCCTTCCGGAGTATAACATACTGCCAGTTAGTACACCATGTGGACAGGGAAATATTTCAGTCCAAAGAAAAAACTAGGGTTAAGACCCAAGTTAGGGTTAGCGGTCAGGAGACATGTCTTCCCGGAATGGAAGCAGGGTGTTGCTGAAGCCAAGCATGGTGAAACAGACTGAGAGGGCAAAAGGAATTGTGTGCCTACTGTCTTTTAGTACAACATGAGGATGGGGGTTTGTTACATTTGCACAAGAAAATCAGGTTAAGTCTCAAGTTAGGGTTGGTTTGGGGAGATGTGGCTTCCCAGGTTGGAAACGGGTCCTTGGTGAAGCCTAGCTTGTTGAATCAGACTGAGTGGGACATCAAGATGTCTTCCATACTTACATTTGGTACACTCTGTGGACGGCAGTATGTTTCAGTCCAAAAAGGAAATGAGGGTTGAGACTCAAATTAGGGTTAGGGCTGGGGAGACTTGGCTTCCCAGGATGTAACCAGGGTTTTGGCGAAGCCTAGATTGGTAAAACAGACTGAGTAGGCCATCCGGAGTATATCATACTGCCAGTTAGTACACCATGTGGACAGGGAAATGTTTCAGTCTAAAGAGAAAATTAGGGTTAAGACCCAAGTTAGGGTTAGCTGTCAGGAGACATGGCTTCCCAGAATGGAAACAGGGTGTTGCTGAAGCCAAGCATGGTGAAACAGACTGAGAGGGCCAAAGGAATTGTGTGCCTACTGTCTTTTAGTAGAACATGAGGATGGGAGGTTGTTACATTTGCACAAGAATATCAGGTTAAGTCTCAAGCTAGGGTTAGGGTTGGGGAGATGTGGCTTCCCAGGTTGGAAACGGGTCCTTGGTGAAGCTTAACTTCCTGAATCAGACTGGATGGGCCATCAAGATGTCTTCCATACTTACATTTGGTACACTCTGTGGACGGCAGTATGTTTCAGTCCAAAAAGGAAATGAGGGTTGAGACTCAAATTAGGGTTAGGGCTGGGGAGACTTGGCTTCCCAGGATGTAACCAGGGTTTTGGCGAAGCCTAGATTGGTAAAACAGACTGAGTAGGCAAACCGGAGTATAACATACTGCCAGTTAGTACACCATGTGGACAGGGAAATGTTTCAGTCCAAAGAAAAAATTAGGGTTAAGAAAAATTTAGGGTTATCGGTCAGGAGACATGCCTTACCAGAATGGAAACAGGGTGTTGCTGAAGCCAAGCATGGTGAAACAGACTGAGAGGGCAAAAGGAATTGTGTGCCTACTGTCTTTTAGTACAACATGAGGATGGGGGTTTGTTACATTTGCACAAGAAAATCAGGTTAAGTCTCAAGTTAGGGTTAGGGTTGGGGAGATGTGGCTTCCCAGGTTGGAAACGGGTCCTTGGTGAAGCCTAACTTGCTGAATCAGACTGAGTGGGGCATCAAGATGTCTTCCATACTGACATTTGGTACACTCTGTGGACGGCGGTTTGTTTCAGTCCCAAAAGGAAATGAGGCCTGAGACTCAAATTAGGGTTAGGGTTGGGGAGACTTGGCTTTCCAGGATGTAACCAGGGTTTTGGTGAAGCCTAGATTGGTAAAACAGACTGAGTAGGCAAACCGGAGTATAACATACTGCCAGTTAGTACACCATGTGGACAGGGAAATGTTTCATTCCAAAGAGAAAATTAGGGTTAAGACCCAACTGAGGGTTATCCGTCAGGAGACATGGCTTCCCAGAATGGAAACAGGGTGTTGCTGAAGCCAAGCATGGTGAAACAGACTGAGAGGGCCAAAGGAATTGTGTGCCTACTGTCTTTTAGTAGAACATGAGGATGGGGGTTTGTTACATTTGCACAAGAAAATCAGGTTAAGTATCAAGTTAGGGTTAGGGTTGGGGAGATGTGGCTTCCCAGGTTGGAAACGGGTCCTTGGTGAAGCTTAACTTGCTGAATCAGACTGAGTGGGGCATCAAGATGGCTTCCATACTGACATTTGGTACACTCTGTGGACGGCAGTATGTTTCAGTCCAAAAAGGAAATGAGGGTTGAGACTCAAATTAGGGTTAGGGTTGGGGAGACTTGGCTTCCCAGGATGTAACCAGGGTTTTGGCGAAGCCTAGATTGGTAAAACAGACTGAGTAGGCCAACCGGAGTATAACATACTGCCAGTTAGTACACCATGTGGACAGGGAAATGTTTCAGTCCAAAGAGAAAATAAGGGTTGAGACCCAAGTTAGGGTTATCGGTCAGGAGTCATGGCTTCCCAGAATGGAAACAGGGTTTTGCTGAAGCCAAGCATGGTGAAACAGACTGAGATGGCAAAAGGAATTGAGTGCCTACTGTCTTTTAGTACAACATGAGGATGGGGGTTTGTTACATTTGCACAAGAAAATCAGGTTAAGTCTCAAGTTAGGGTTGGTTTGGGGAGATGTGGCTTCCCAGGTTGGAAACGGGTCCTTGGTGAAGCCTAGCTTGTTGAATCAGACTGAGTGGGACATCAAGATGTCTTCCATACTTACATTTGGTACACTCTGTGGACGGCAGTATGTTTCAGTCCAAAAAGGAAATGAGGGTTGAGACTCAAATTAGGGTTAGGGCTGGGGAGACTTGGCTTCCCAGGATGTAACCAGGGTTTTGGCGAAGCCTAGATTGGTAAAACAGACTGAGTAGGCCATCCGGAGTATAACATACTGCCAGTTAGTACACCATGTGGACAGGGAAATGTTTCAGTCCAAAGAGAAAATTAGGGTTAAGACCCAAGTGAGGGTTAGCTGTCAGGAGACATGGCTTCCCAGAATGGAAACAGGGTGTTGCTGAAGCCAAGCATGGTGAAACAGACTGAGAGGGCCAAAGGAATTGTGTGCCTACTGTCTTTTAGTAGAACATGAGGATGGGGGGTTGCTACATTTGCACAAGAATATCAGGTTAAGTCTCAAGTTAGGGTTAGGGTTGGGGAGATGTGGCTTCCCAGGTTGGAAACGGGTCCTTGGTGAAGCTTAACTTCCTGAATCAGACTGAGTGGGCCATCAAGATGTCTTCCATACTTACATTTGGCACACTCTGTGGACCGCAGTATGTTTCAGTCCAAAAAGGAAATAGGGTTGAGACTCAAATTAGGGTTACGGTTGGGGAGACTTGGCTTCCCAGGATGTAACCAGGGTTTTGGTGAAGCCTAGATTGGTAAAACAGACTGAGTAGGCATTCAGGAGTATAACATACTGCCAGTTAGTACACCATGTGGACAGGGAAATGTTTCAGTCCAAAGAAAAAATTAGGGTTAAGACCCAAGTTAGGGTTAGCTGTGAGGAGACATGGCTTCCCAGAATGGAAACAGGGTGTTGCTGAAGCCAAGCATGGTGAAACAGACTGAGAGGGCCAAAGGAATTGTGTGCCTACTGTCTTTTAGTAGAACATGAGGATGGGAGGTTGTTACATTTGCACAAGAATATCAGGTTAAGTATCAAGTTAGAGTTAGGTTTGGGGAGATGTGGCTTCCCAGGTTGGAAACGGGTCCTTGTTGAAGCCTAGCTTGCTGAATCAGACTGAGTGGGGCATCAAGATGTCTTCCATACTTACAATTAGGTACACTCTGTGGACGGCAGTATGTTTCAGTCCAAAAAGGAAATGAGGGTTGAGACTCAAATTAGGGTTAGGGTTGGGGAGACTTGGCTTCCCAGGATGTAACCAGGGTTTTGGCGAAGCCTAGATTGGTAAAACAGACTGAGTAGGCCTTCCGGAGTATAACATACTGCCAGTTAGTACACCATGTGGACAGGGAAATATTTCAGTCCAAAGAAAAAACTAGGGTTAAGACCCAAGTTAGGGTTAGCGGTCAGGAGACATGGCTTCCCGGAATGGAAGCAGGGTGTTGCTGAAGCCAAGCATGGTGAAACAGACTGAGAGGGCAAAAGGAATTGTGTGCCTACTGTCTTTTAGTACAACATGAGGATGGGGGTTTGTTACATTTGCACAAGAAAATCAGGTTAAGTATCAAGTTAGGGTTAGGGTTGGGGAGATGTGGCTTCCCAGGTTGGAAACGGGTCCTTGGTGAAGCCTAGCTTGTTGAATCAGACTGAGTGGGACATCAAGATGTCTTCCATACTTACATTTGGTACACTCTGTGGACGGCAGTATGTTTCAGTCCAAAAAGGAAATGAGGGTTGAGACTCAAATTAGGGTTAGGGCTGGGGAGACTTGGCTTCCCAGGATGTAACCAGGGTTTTGGCGAAGCCTAGATTGGTAAAACAGACTGAGTAGGCCATCCGGAGTATATCATACTGCCAGTTAGTACACCATGTGGACAGGGAAATGTTTCAGTCTAAAGAGAAAATTAGGGTTAAGACCCAAGTTAGGGTTAGCTGTCAGGAGACATGGCTTCCCAGAATGGAAACAGGGTGTTGCTGAAGCCAAGCATGGTGAAACAGACTGAGAGGGCAAAAGGAATTGTGTGCCTACTGTCTTTTAGTAGAACATGAGGATGGGAGGTTGTTACATTTGCACAAGAATATCAGGTTAAGTCTCAAGTTAGGGTTAGGGTTGGGGAGATGTGGCTTCCCAGGTTGGAAACGGGTCCTTGGTGAAGCTTAACTTCCTGAATCAGACTGAGTGGGCCATCAAGATGTCTTCCATACTTACATTTGGTACACTCTGTGGACGGCAGTATGTTTCAGTCCAAAAAGGAAATGAGGGTTGAGACTCAAATTAGGGTTAGGGCTGGGGAGACTTGGCTTCCCAGGATGTAACCAGGGTTTTGGCGAAGCCTAGATTGGTAAAACAGACTGAGTAGGCCATCCGGAGTATATCATACTGCCAGTTAGTACACCATGTGGACAGGGAAATGTTTCAGTCTAAAGAGAAAATTAGGGTTAAGACCCAAGTTAGGGTTAGCTGTCAGGAGACATGGCTTCCCAGAATGGAAACAGGGTGTTGCTGAAGCCAAGCATGGTGAAACAGACTGAGAGGGCCAAAGGAATTGTGTGCCTACTGTCTTTTAGTAGAACATGAGGATGGGAGGTTGTTACATTTGCACAAGAATATCAGGTTAAGTCTCAAGTTAGGGTTAGGGTTGGGGAGATGTGGCTTCCCAGGTTGGAAACGGGTCCTTGGTGAAGCTTAACTTCCTGAATCAGACTGAGTGGGCCATCAAGATGTCTTCCATACTTACATTTGGTACACTCTGTGGACGGCAGTATGTTTCAGTCCAAAAAGGAAATGAGGGTTGAGACTCAAATTAGGGTTAGGGCTGGGGAGACTTGGCTTCCCAGGATGTAACCAGGGTTTTGGCGAAGCCTAGATTGGTAAAACAGACTGAGTAGGCCATCCGGAGTATATCATACTGCCAGTTAGTACACCATGTGGACAGGGAAATGTTTCAGTCCAAAGAGAAAATTAGGGTTAAGACCCAAGTGAGGGTTAGCTGTCAGGAGACATGGCTTCCCAGAATGGAAACAGGGTGTTGCTGAAGCCAAGCATGGTGAAACAGACTGAGAGGGCCAAAGGAATTGTGTGCCTACTGTCTTTTAGTAGAACATGAGGATGAAGGTTGTTACATTTGCACAAGAATATCAGGTTAAGTCTCAAGTTAGGGTTAGGGTTGGGGAGATGTGGCTTCCCAGGTTGGAAACGGGTCCTTGGTGAAGCTTAACTTCCTGAATCAGACTGAGTGGGCCATCAAGATGTCTTCCATACTTACATTTGGCACACTCTGTGGACCGCAGTATGTTTCAGTCCAAAAAGGAAATAGGGTTGAGACTCAAATTAGGGTTAGGGTTGGGGAGACTTGGCTTCCCAGGATGTAACCAGGGTTTTGGTGAAGCCTAGATTGGTAAAACAGACTGAGCAGGCATTCAGGAGTATAACATACTGCCAGTTAGTACACCATGTGGACAGGGAAATGTTTCAGTCCAAAGACAAAATTAGGGTTAAGACCCAAGTTAGGGTTAGCTGTCAGGAGACATGGCTTCCCAGAATGGAAACAGGGTGTTGCTGAAGCCAAGCATGGTGAAACAGACTGAGAGGGCCAAAGGAATTGTGTGCCTACTGTCTTTTAGTAGAACATGAGGATGGGAGGTTGTTACATTTGCACAAGAATATCAGGTTAAGTATCAAGTTAGAGTTAGGGTTGGGGAGATGTGGCTTCCCAGGTTGGAAACGGGTCCTTGTTGAAGCCTAGCTTGCTGAATCAGACTGAGTGGGGCATCAAGATGTCTTCCATACTTACATTTGGTACACTCTGTGGACGGCAGTATGTTTCAGTCCAAAAAGGAAATGAGGGTTGAGACTCAAATTAGGGTTAGGGTTGGGGAGACTTGGCTTCCCAGGATGTAACCAGGGTTTTGGCGAAGCCTAGATTGGTAAAACAGACTGAGTAGGCCTTCCGGAGTATAACATACTGCCAGTTAGTACACCATGTGGACAGGGAAATATTTCAGTCCAAAGAAAAAACTAGGGTTAAGACCCAAGTTAGGGTTAGCGGTCAGGAGACATGTCTTCCCGGAATGGAAGCAGGGTGTTGCTGAAGCCAAGCATGGTGAAACAGACTGAGAGGGCAAAAGGAATTGAGTGCCTACTGTCTTTTAGTAGAACATGAGGATGGGGGTTTGTTACATTTGCACAAGAAAATCAGGTTAAGTCTCAAGTTAGGGTTGGTTTGGGGAGATGTGGCTTCCCAGGTTGGAAACGGGTCCTTGGTGAAGCCTAGCTTGTTGAATCAGACTGAGTGGGACATCAAGATGTCTTCCATACTTACATTTGGTACACTCTGTGGACGGCAGTATGTTTCAGTCCAAAAAGGAAATGAGGGTTGAGACTCAAATTAGGGTTAGGGCTGGGGAGACTTGGCTTCCCAGGATGTAACCAGGGTTTTGGCGAAGCCTAGATTGGTAAAACAGACTGAGTAGGCCATCCGGAGTATATCATACTGCCAGTTAGTACACCATGTGGACAGGGAAATGTTTCAGTCTAAAGAGAAAATTAGGGTTAAGACCCAAGTGAGGGTTAGCTGTCAGGAGACATGGCTTCCCAGAATGGAAACAGGGTGTTGCTGAAGCCAAGCATGGTGAAACAGACTGAGAGGGCCAAAGGAATTGTGTGCCTACTGTCTTTTAGTAGAACATGAGGATGGGAGGTTGTTACATTTGCACAAGAATATCAGGTTAAGTCTCAAGTTAGGGTTAGGGTTGGGGAGATGTGGCTTCCCAGGTTGGAAACGGGTCCTTGGTGAAGCTTAACTTCCTGAATCAGACTGAGTGGGCCATCAAGATGTCTTCCATACTTACATTTGGTACACTCTGTGGACGGCAGTATGTTTCAGTCCAAAAAGGAAATGAGGGTTGAGACTCAAATTAGGGTTAGGGCTGGGGAGACTTGGCTTCCCAGGATGTAACCAGGGTTTTGGCGAAGCCTAGATTGGTAAAACAGACTGAGTAGGCCATCCGGAGTATATCATACTGCCAGTTAGTACACCATGTGGACAGGGAAATGTTTCAGTCTAAAGAGAAAATTAGGGTTAAGACCCAAGTTAGGGTTAGCTGTCAGGAGACATGGCTTCCCAGAATGGAAACAGGGTGTTGCTGAAGCCAAGCATGGTGAAACAGACTGAGAGGGCCAAAGGAATTGTGTGCCTACTGTCTTTTAGTAGAACATGAGGATGGGAGGTTGTTACATTTGCACAAGAATATCAGGTTAAGTCTCAAGTTAGGGTTAGGGTTGGGGAGATGTGGCTTCCCAGGTTGGAAACGGGTCCTTGGTGAAGCTTAACTTCCTGAATCAGACTGAGTGGGCCATCAAGATGTCTTCCATACTTACATTTGGCACACTCTGTGGACGGCAGTATGTTTCAGTCCAAAAAGGAAATAGGGTTGAGACTCAAATTAGGGTTAGGGTTGGGGAGACTTGGCTTCCCAGGATGTAACCAGGGTTTTGGCGAAGTCTAGATTGGTAAAACAGACGGAGTAGGCCAACCGGAGTATAACATACTGCCAGTTAGTACACCATGTGGACAGGGAAATGTTTCAGTCCAAAGAGAAAATTAGGGTTAAGACCCAAGTTAGGGTTAGCTGTCAGGAGACATGGCTTTCCAGAATGGAAACAGGGTGTTGCTGAAGCCAAGCATGGTGAAACAGACTGAGAGGGCCAAAGGAATTGTGTGCCTACTGTCTTTTAGTAGAACATGAGGATGGGGGGTTGTTACATTTGCACAAGAAAATCAGGTTAAGTCTCAAGTTAGGGTTAGGGTTGGGGAGATGTGGCTTCCCAGGTTGGAAACGGGTCCTTGGTGAAGCCTAGCTTGCTGAATCAGACTGAGTGGGGCATCAAGATGTCTTCCATACTTACATTTGGTACACTCTGTGAACCGCAGTATGTTTCAGTCCAAAAAGGAAATAGGGTTGAGACTCAAATTAGGGTTACGGTTGGGGAGACTTGGCTTCCCAGGATGTAACCAGGGTTTTGGTGAAGCCTAGATTGGTAAAACAGACTGAGTAGGCATTCAGGAGTATAACATACTGCCAGTTAGTACACCATGTGGACAGGGAAATGTTTCAGTCCAAAGACAAAATTAGGGTTAAGACCCAAGTTAGGGTTAGCTGTCAGGAGACATGGCTTCCCAGAATGGAAACAGGGTGTTGCTGAAGCCAAGCATGGTGAAACAGACTGAGAGGGCCAAAGGAATTGTGTGCCTACTGTCTTTTAGTAGAACATGAGGATGGGAGGTTGTTACATTTGCACAAGAATATCAGGTTAAGTATCAAGTTAGAGTTAGGGTTGGGGAGATGTGGCTTCCCAGGTTGGAAACGGGTCCTTGTTGAAGCCTAGCAGGCTGAATCAGACTGAGTGGGGCATCAAGATGTCTTCCATACTTACAATTAGGTACACTCTGTGGACGGCAGTATGTTTCAGTCCAAAAAGGAAATGAGGGTTGAGACTCAAATTAGGGTTAGGGTTGGGGAGACTTGGCTTCCCAGGATGTAACCAGGGTTTTGGCGAAGCCTAGATTGGTAAAACAGACTGAGTAGGCCTTCCGGAGTATAACATACTGCCAGTTAGTACACCATGTGGACAGGGAAATATTTCAGTCCAAAGAAAAAACTAGGGTTAAGACCCAACTTAGGGTTAGCGGTCAGGAGACATGGCTTCCCGGAATGGAAGCAGGGTGTTGCTGAAGCCAAGCATGGTGAAACAGACTGAGAGGGCAAAAGGAATTGTGTGCCTACTGTCTTTTAGTACAACATGAGGATGGGGGTTTGTTACATTTGCACAAGAAAATCAGGTTAAGTCTCAAGTTAGGGTTGGTTTGGGGAGATGTGGCTTCCCAGGTTGGAAACGGGTCCTTGGTGAAGCCTAGCTTGTTGAATCAGACTGAGTGGGACATCAAGATGTCTTCCATACTTACATTTGGTACACTCTGTGGACGGCAGTATGTTTCAGTCCAAAAAGGAAATGAGGGTTGAGACTCAAATTAGGGTTAGGGCTGGGGAGACTTGGCTTCCCAGGATGTAACCAGGGTTTTGGCGAAGCCTAGATTGGTAAAACAGACTGAGTAGGCCATCCGGAGTATATCATACTGCCAGTTAGTACACCATGTGGACAGGGAAATGTTTCAGTCTAAAGAGAAAATTAGGGTTAAGACCCAAGTTAGGGTTAGCTGTCAGGAGACATGGCTTCCCAGAATGGAAAAAGGGTGTTGCTGAAGCCAAGCATGGTGAAACAGACTGAGAGGGCCAAAGGAATTGTGTGCCTACTGTCTTTTAGTAGAACATGAGGATGGGAGGTTGTTACATTTGCACAAGAATATCAGGTTAAGTCTCAAGTTAGGGTTAGGGTTGGGGAGATGTGGCTTCCCAGGTTGGAAACGGGTCCTTGGTGAAGCTTAACTTCCTGAATCAGACTGAGTGGGCCATCAAGATGTCTTCCATACTTACATTTGGTACACTCTGTGGACGGCAGTATGTTTCAGTCCAAAAAGGAAATGAGGGTTGAGACTCAAATTAGGGTTAGGGCTGGGGAGACTTGGCTTCCCAGGATGTAACCAGGGTTTTGGCGAAGCCTAGATTGGTAAAACAGACTGAGTAGGCCATCCGGAGTATATCATACTGCCAGTTAGTACACCATGTGGACAGGGAAATGTTTCAGTCTAAAGAGAAAATTAGGGTTAAGACCCAAGTTAGGGTTAGCTGTCAGGAGACATGGCTTCCCAGAATGGAAACAGGGTGTTGCTGAAGCCAAGCATGGTGAAACAGACTGAGAGGGCCAAAGGAATTGTGTGCCTACTGTCTTTTAGTAGAACATGAGGATGGGAGGTTGTTACATTTGCACAAGAATATCAGGTTAAGTCTCAAGTTAGGGTTAGGGTTGGGGAGATGTGGCTTCCCAGGTTGGAAACGGGTCCTTGTTGAAGCTTAACTTCCTGAATCAGACTGAGTGGGCCATCAAGATGTCTTCCATACTTCCATTTGGCACACTCTGTGGACCGCAGTATGTTTCAGTCCAAAAAGGAAATAGGGTTGAGACTCAAATTAGGGTTAGGGTTGGGGAGACTTGGCTTCCCAGGATGTAACCAGGGTTTTGGCGAAGTCTAGATTGGTAAAACAGACGGAGTAGGCCAACCGGAGTATAACATACTGCCAGTTAGTACACCATGTGGACAGGGAAATGTTTCAGTCCAAAGAGAAAATTAGGGTTAAGACCCAAGTTAGGGTTAGCTGTCAGGAGACATGGCTTTCCAGAATGGAAACAGGGTGTTGCTGAAGCTAAGCATGGTGAAACAGACTGAGAGGGCAAAAGGAATTGTGTGCCTACTGTCTTTTAGGAGAACATGAGGATGGGGGGTTGTTACATTTGCACAAGAAAATCAGGTTAAGTCTCAAGTTAGGGTTAGGGTTGGGGAGATGTGGCTTCCCAGGTTGGAAACGGGTCCTTGGTGAAGCCTAGCTTGCTGAATCAGACTGAGTGGGGCATCAAGATGTCTTCCATACTTACATTTGGTACACTCTGTGAACCGCAGTATGTTTCAGTCCAAAAAGGAAATGAGGGTTGATACTCAAATTAGGGTTAGGGTTGGGGAGACTTGGCTTCCCAGGATGTAACCAGGGTTTTGGTGAAGCCTAGATTGGTAAAACAGACTGAGTAGGCCAACCGGAGTATAACATACTGCCAGTTAGTACACCATGTGGACAGGGAAATGTTTCAGTCCAAAGAGAAAATTAGGGTTAAGACCCAAGTTAGGGTTAGCTGTCAGGAGACATGGCTTCCCAGAATGGAAACAGGGTGTTGCTGAAGCCAAGCATGGTGAAACAGACTGAGAGGGCCAAAGGAATTGTGTGCCTACTGTCTTTTAGTAGAACATGAGGATGGGAGGTTGTTACATTTGCACAAGAATATCAGGTTAAGTATCAAGTTAGAGTTAGGGTTGGGGAGATGTGGCTTCCCAGGTTGGAAACGGGTCCTTGTTGAAGCCTAGCTTGCTGAATCAGACTGAGTGGGGCATCAAGATGTCTTCCATACTTACAATTAGGTACACTCTGTGGACGGCAGTATGTTTCAGTCCAAAAAGGAAATGAGGGTTGAGACTCAAATTAGGGTTAGGGTTGGGGAGACTTGGCTTCCCAGGATGTAACCAGGGTTTTGGCGAAGCCTAGATTGGTAAAACAGACTGAGTAGGCCTTCCGGAGTATAACATACTGCCAGTTAGTACACCATGTGGACAGGGAAATATTTCAGTCCAAAGAAAAAACTAGGGTTAAGACCCAAGTTAGGGTTAGCGGTCAGGAGACATGGCTTCCCGGAATGGAAACAGGGTGTTGCTGAAGCCAAGCATGGTGAAACAGACTGAGAGGGCAAAAGGAATTGTGTGCCTACTGTCTTTTAGTACAACATGAGGATGGGGGTTTGTTACATTTGCACAAGAAAATCAGGTTAAGTCTCAAGTTAGGGTTGGTTTGGGGAGATGTGGCTTCCCAGGTTGGAAACGGGTCCTTGGTGAAGCCTAGCTTGTTGAATCAGACTGAGTGGGACATCAAGATGTCTTCCATACTGACATTTGGTACACTCTGTGGACGGCAGTATGTTTCAGTCCAAAAAGGAAATGAGGGTTGAGACTCAAATTAGGGTTAGGGCTGGGGAGACTTGGCTTCCCAGGATGTAACCAGGGTTTTGGCGAAGCCTAGATTGGTAAAACAGACTGAGTAGGCCATCCGGAGTATAACATACTGCCAGTTAGTACACCATGTGGACATGGAAATGTTTCAGTCTAAAGAGAAAATTAGGGTTAAGACCCAAGTTAGGGTTAGCTGTCAGGAGACATGGCTTCCCAGAATGGAAACAGGGTGTTGCTGAAGCCAAGCATGGTGAAACAGACTGAGAGGGCCAAAGGAATTGTGTGCCTACTGTCTTTTAGTAGAACATGAGGATGGGAGGTTGTTACATTTGCACAAGAATATCAGGTTAAGTCTCAAGTTAGGGTTAGGGTTGGGGAGATGTGGCTTCCCAGGTTGGAAACGGGTCCTTGGTGAAGCTTAACTTCCTGAATCAGACTGAGTGGGCCATCAAGATGTCTTCCATACTTACATTTGGCACACTCTGTGGACCGCAGTATGTTTCAGTCCAAAAAGGAAATAGGGTTGAGACTCAAATTAGGGTTAGGGTTGGGGAGACTTGGCTTCCCAGGATGTAACCAGGGTTTTGGTGAAGCCTAGATTGGTAAAACAGACTGAGTAGGCATTCAGGAGTATAACATACTGCCAGTTAGTACACCATGTGGACAGGGAAATGTTTCAGTCCAAAGACTAAATTCGAGTTAAGACCCAAGTTAGGGTTAGCTGTCAGGAGACATGGCTTCCCGGAATGGAAACAGGGTGTTGCTGAAGCCAAGCATGGTGAAACAGACTGAGAGGGCCAACGGAATTGTGTGCCTACTTTCTTTTAGTACAACATGAGGATGGGGGTTTGTTACATTTGCACAAGAAAATCAGGTTAAGTCTCAAGTTAGGGTTGGGTTGGGGAGATGTGGCTTCCCAGGTTGGATACGGGTCCTTGGTGAAGCTTAACTTGCTGAATCAGACTGAGTGGGGTATCAAGGTGTCTTCCATACTTACATTTGGTACACACTGTGGACGGCAGTATGTTTCAGTCCCAAAAGGAAATGAGGGTTGAGACTCAAATTAGGGTTAGGGTTGGGGAGACTTGGCTTCCCAGGATGTAACCAGGGTTTTGGCGAAGCCTAGATTGGTAAAACAGACTGAGTAGGCAAACCGGAGTATAACATACTGCCAGTTAGTACACCATGTGGACAGGGAAATGTTTCAGTCCAAAGAAAAAATTAGGGTTAAGAAAAATTTAGGGTTATCGGTCAGGAGACATGCCTTACCAGAATGGAAACAGGGTGTTGCTGAAGCCAAGCATGGTGAAACAGACTGAGAGGGCCAAAGGAATTGTGTGCCTACTGTCTTTTAGTACAACATGAGGATGGGGGTTTGTTACATTTGCACAAGAAAATCAGGTTAAGTCTCAAGTTAGGGTTAGGGTTGGGGAGATGTGGCTTCCCAGGTTGGAAACGGGTCCTTGGTGAAGCCTAACCTGCTGAATCAGACTGAGTGGGGCATCAAGATGTCTTCCATACTGACATTTGGTACACTCTGTGGACGGCGGTTTGTTTCAGTCCCAAAAGGAAATGAGGCCTGAGACTCAAATTAGGGTTAGGGTTGGGGAGACTTGGCTTTCCAGGATGTAACCAGGGTTTTGGTGAAGCCTAGATTGGTAAAACAGACTGAGTATGCCAACCGGAGTATAACATACTGCCAGTTTGTACACCATGTGGACAGGGAAATGTTTCATTCCAAAGAGAAAATTAGGGTTAAGACCCAAGTGAGGGTTATCGGTCAGGAGACATGGCTTCCCAGAATGGAAACAGGGTGTTGCTGAAGCCAAGCATGGTGAAACAGACTGAGAGGGCCAAAGGAATTGTGTGCCTACTGTCTTTTAGTAGAACATGAGGATGGGGGTTTGTTACATTTGCACAAGAAAATCAGGTTAAGTATCAAGTTAGGGTTAGGGTTGGGGAGATGTGGCTTCCCAGGTTGGAAACGGGTCCTTGGTGAAGCTTAACTTGCTGAATCAGACTGATTGGGGCATCAAGATGGCTTCCATACTGACATTTGGTACACTCTGTGGACGGCAGTATGTTTCAGTCCAAAAAGGAAATGAGGGTTGAGACTCAAATTAGGGTTAGGGTTGGGGAGACTTGGCTTCCCAGGATGTAACCAGGGTTTTGGCGAAGCCTAGATTGGTAAAACAGACTGAGTAGGCCAACCGGAGTATAACATACTGCCAGTTAGTACACCATGGGGACAGGGAAATGTTTCAGTCCAAAGAGAAAATTAGGGTTGAGACCCAAGTGAGGGTTATCGGTCAGGAGACATGGCTTCCCAGAATGGAAACAGGGTGTTGCTGAAGCCAAGCATGGTGAAACAGACTGAGATGGCAAAAGGAATTGAGTGCCTACTGTCTTTTAGTACAACATGAGGATGGGGGTTTGTTACATTTGCACAAGAAAATCAGGTTAAGTCTCAAGTTAGGGTTAGGGTTGGGGAGATGTGGCTTCCCAGGTTGGAAACGGGTCCTTGGTGAAGCCTAGCTTGTTGAATCAGACTGAGTGGGACATCAAGATGTCTTCCATACTTACATTTGGTACACTCTGTGGACGGCAGTATGTTTCAGTCCAAAAAGGAAATGAGGGTTGAGACTCAAATTAGGGTTAGGGCTGGGGAGACTTGGCTTCCCATGATGTAACCAGGGTTTTGGCGAAGCCTAGATTGGTAAAACAGACTGAGTAGGCCATCCGGAGTATATCATACTGCCAGTTAGTACACCATGTGGACAGGGAAATGTTTCAGTCTAAAGAGAAAATTAGGGTTAAGACCCAAGTTAGGGTTAGCTGTCAGGAGACATGGCTTCCCAGAATGGAAACAGGGTGTTGCTGAAGCCAAGCATGGTGAAACAGACTGAGAGGGCCAAAGGAATTGTGTGCCTACTGTGTTTTAGTAGAACATGAGGATGGGAGGTTGTTACATTTGCACAAGAATATCAGGTTAAGTCTCAAGTTAGGGTTAGGGTTGGGGAGATGTGGCTTCCCAGGTTGGAAACGGGTCCTTGGTGAAGCTTAACTTCCTGAATCAGACTGAGTGGGCCATCAAGATGTCTTCCATACTTACATTTGGTACACTCTGTGGACCGCAGTATGTTTCAGTCCAAAAAGGAAATGAGGGTTGAGACTCAAATTAGGGTTAGGGCTGGGGAGACTTGGCTTCCCAGGATGTAACCAGGGTTTTGGCGAAGCCTAGATTGGTAAAACAGACTGAGTAGGCCATCCGGAGTATATCATACTGCCAGTTAGTACACCATGTGGACAGGGAAATGTTTCAGTCCAAAGAGAAAATTAGGGTTAAGACCCAAGTGAGGGTTAGCTGTCAGGAGACATGGCTTCCCAGAATGGAAACAGGGTGTTGCTGAAGCCAAGCATGGTGAAACAGACTGAGAGGGCCAAAGGAATTGTGTACCTACTGTATTTTAGTAGAACATGAGGATGAAGGTTGTTACATTTGCACAAGAATATCAGGTTAAGTCTCAAGTTAGGGTTAGGGTTGGGGAGATGTGGCTTCCCAGGTTGGAAACGGGTCCTTGGTGAAGCTTAACTTCCTGAATCAGACTGAGTGGGGCATCAAGATGGCTTCCATACTGACATTTGGTACACTCTGTGGACGGCAGTATGTTTCAGTCCAAAAAGGAAATGAGGGTTGAGACTCAAATTAGGGTTAGGGTTGGGGAGACTTGGCTTCCCAGGATGTAACCAGGGTTTTGGCGAAGCCTAGATTGGTAAAACAGACTGAGTAGGCCAACCGGAGTATAACATACTGCCAGTTAGTACACCATGGGGACAGGGAAATGTTTCAGTCCAAAGAGAAAATTAGGGTTGAGACCCAAGTGAGGGTTATCGGTCAGGAGACATGGCTTCCCAGAATGGAAACAGGGTGTTGCTGAAGCCAAGCATGGTGAAACAGACTGAGATGGCAAAAGGAATTGAGTGCCTACTGTCTTTTAGTACAACATGAGGATGGGGGTTTGTTACATTTGCACAAGAAAATCAGGTTAAGTCTCAAGTTAGGGTTAGGGTTGGGGAGATGTGGCTTCCCAGGTTGGAAACGGGTCCTTGGTGAAGCCTAGCTTGTTGAATCAGACTGAGTGGGACATCAAGATGTCTTCCATACTTACATTTGGTACACTCTGTGGACGGCAGTATGTTTCAGTCCAAAAAGGAAATGAGGGTTGAGACTCAAATTAGGGTTAGGGCTGGGGAGACTTGGCTTCCCAGGATGTAACCAGGGTTTTGGCGAAGCCTAGATTGGTAAAACAGACTGAGTAGGCCATCCGGAGTATATCATACTGCCAGTTAGTACACCATGTGGACAGGGAAATGTTTCAGTCTAAAGAGAAAATTAGGGTTAAGACCCAAGTGAGGGTTATCGGTCAGGAGACATGGCTTCCCAGAATGGAAACAGGGTGTTGCTGAAGCCAAGCATGGTGAAACAGACTGAGAGGGCCAAAGGAATTGTGTGCCTACTGTGTTTTAGTAGAACATGAGGATGGGAGGTTGTTACATTTGCACAAGAATATCAGGTTAAGTCTCAAGTTAGGGTTAGGGTTGGGGAGATGTGGCTTCCCAGGTTGGAAACGGGTCCTTGGTGAAGCTTAACTTCCTGAATCAGACTGAGTGGGCCATCAAGATGTCTTCCATACTTACATTTGGTACACTCTGTGGACCGCAGTATGTTTCAGTCCAAAAAGGAAATGAGGGTTGAGACTCAAATTAGGGTTAGGGCTGGGGAGACTTGGCTTCCCAGGATGTAACCAGGGTTTTGGCGAAGCCTAGATTGGTAAAACAGACTGAGTAGGCCATCCGGAGTATATCATACTGCCAGTTAGTACACCATGTGGACAGGGAAATGTTTCAGTCCAAAGAGAAAATTAGGGTTAAGACCCAAGTGAGGGTTAGCTGTCAGGAGACATGGCTTCCCAGAATGGAAACAGGGTGTTGCTGAAGCCAAGCATGGTGAAACAGACTGAGAGGGCCAAAGGAATTGTGTACCTACTGTATTTTAGTAGAACATGAGGATGAAGGTTGTTACATTTGCACAAGAATATCAGGTTAAGTCTCAAGTTAGGGTTAGGGTTGGGGAGATGTGGCTTCCCAGGTTGGAAACGGGTCCTTGGTGAAGCTTAACTTCCTGAATCAGACTGAGTGGGCCATCAAGATATCTTCCATACTTACATTTGGCACACTCTGTGGACCGCAGTATGTTTCAGTCCAAAAAGGAAATAGGGTTGAGACTCAAATTAGGGTTAGGGTTGGGGAGACTTGGCTTCCCAGGATGTAACCAGGGTTTTGGTGAAGCCTAGATTGGTAAAACAGACTGAGCAGGCATTCAGGAGTATAACATACTGCCAGTTAGTACACCATGTGGACAGGGAAATGTTTCAGTCCAAAGACAAAATTAGGGTTAAGACCCAAGTTAGGGTTAGCTGTCAGGAGACATGGCTTCCCAGAATGGAAACAGGGTGTTGCTGAAGCCAAGCATGGTGAAACAGACTGAGAGGGCCAAAGGAATTGTGTGCCTACTGTCTTTTAGTAGAACATGAGGATGGGAGGTTGTTACATTTGCACAAGAATATCAGGTTAAGTATCAAGTTAGAGTTAGGGTTGGGGAGATGTGGCTTCCCAGGTTGGAAACGGGTCCTTGTTGAAGCCTAGCTTGCTGAATCAGACTGAGTGGGGCATCAAGATGTCTTCCATACTTACATTTGGTACACTCTGTGGACGGCAGTATGTTTCAGTCCAAAAAGGAAATGAGGGTTGAGACTCAAATTAGGGTTAGGGTTGGGGAGACTTGGCTTCCCAGGATGTAACCAGGGTTTTGGCGAAGCCTAGATTGGTAAAACAGACTGAGTAGGCCTTCCGGAGTATAACATACTGCCAGTTAGTACACCATGTGGACAGGGAAATATTTCAGTCCAAAGAAAAAACTAGGGTTAAGACCCAAGTTAGGGTTAGCGGTCAGGAGACATGTCTTCCCGGAATGGAAGCAGGGTGTTGCTGAAGCCAAGCATGGTGAAACAGACTGAGAGGGCAAAAGGAATTGTGTGCCTACTGTCTTTTAGTACAACATGAGGATGGGGGTTTGTTACATTTGCACAAGAAAATCAGGTTAAGTCTCAAGTTAGGGTTGGTTTGGGGAGATGTGGCTTCCCAGGTTGGAAACGGGTCCTTGGTGAAGCCTAGCTTGTTGAATCAGACTGAGTGGGACATCAAGATGTCTTCCATACTTACATTTGGTACACTCTGTGGACGGCAGTATGTTTCAGTCCAAAAAGGAAATGAGGGTTGAGACTCAAATTAGGGTTAGGGCTGGGGAGACTTGGCTTCCCAGGATGTAACCAGGGTTTTGGCGAAGCCTAGATTGGTAAAACAGACTGAGTAGGCCATCCGGAGTATATCATACTGCCAGTTAGTACACCATGTGGACAGGGAAATGTTTCAGTCTAAAGAGAAAATTAGGGTTAAGACCCAAGTTAGGGTTAGCTGTCAGGAGACATGGCTTCCCAGAATGGAAACAGGGTGTTGCTGAAGCCAAGCATGGTGAAACAGACTGAGAGGGCCAAAGGAATTGTGTGCCTACTGTCTTTTAGTAGAACATGAGGATGGGAGGTTGTTACATTTGCACAAGAATATCAGGTTAAGTCTCAAGTTAGGGTTAGGGTTGGGGAGATGTGGCTTCCCAGGTTGGAAACGGGTCCTTGGTGAAGCTTAACTTCCTGAATCAGACTGAGTGGGCCATCAAGATGTCTTCCATACTTACATTTGGCACACTCTGTGGACGGCAGTATGTTTCAGTCCAAAAAGGAAATAGGGTTGAGACTCAAATTAGGGTTAGGGTTGGGGAGACTTGGCTTCCCAGGATGTAACCAGGGTTTTGGCGAAGTCTAGATTGGTAAAACAGACGGAGTAGGCCAACCGGAGTATAACATACTGCCAGTTAGTACACCATGTGGACAGGGAAATGTTTCAGTCCAAAGAGAAAATTAGGGTTAAGACCCAAGTTAGGGTTAGCTGTCAGGAGACATGGCTTTCCAGAATGGAAACAGGGTGTTGCTGAAGCCAAGCATGGTGAAACAGACTGAGAGGGCAAAAGGAATTGTGTGCCTACTGTCTTTTAGTAGAACATGAGGATGGGGGGTTGTTACATTTGCACAAGAAAATCAGGTTAAGTCTCAAGTTAGGGTTAGGGTTGGGGAGATGTGGCTTCCCAGGTTGGAAACGGGTCCTTGGTGAAGCCTAGCTTGCTGAATCAGACTGAGTGGGGCATCAAGATGTCTTCCATACTTACATTTGGTACACTCTGTGAACCGCAGTATGTTTCAGTCCAAAAAGGAAATAGGGTTGAGACTCAAATTAGGGTTACGGTTGGGGAGACTTGGCTTCCCAGGATGTAACCAGGGTTTTGGTGAAGCCTAGATTGGTAAAACAGACTGAGTAGGCATTCAGGAGTATAACATACTGCCAGTTAGTACACCATGTGGACAGGGAAATGTTTCAGTCCAAAGAGAAAATTAGGGTTAAGACCCAAGTTAGGGTTAGCTGTCAGGAGACATGGCTTCCCAGAATGGAAACAGGGTGTTGCTGAAGCCAAGCATGGTGAAACAGACTGAGAGGGCCAAAGGAATTGTGTGCCTACTGTCTTTTAGTAGAACATGAGGATGGGAGGTTGTTACATTTGCACAAGAATATCAGGTTAAGTATCAAGTTAGAGTTAGGGTTGGGGAGATGTGGCTTCCCAGGTTGGAAACGGGTCCTTGTTGAAGCCTAGCAGGCTGAATCAGACTGAGTGGGGCATCAAGATGTCTTCCATACTTACAATTAGGTACACTCTGTGGACGGCAGTATGTTTCAGTCCAAAAAGGAAATGAGGGTTGAGACTCAAATTAGGGTTAGGGTTGGGGAGACTTGGCTTCCCAGGATGTAACCAGGGTTTTGGCGAAGCCTAGATTGGTAAAACAGACTGAGTAGGCCTTCCGGAGTATAACATACTGCCAGTTAGTACACCATGTGGACAGGGAAATATTTCAGTCCAAAGAAAAAACTAGGGTTAAGACCCAAGTTAGGGTTAGCGGTCAGGAGACATGGCTTCCCGGAATGGAAGCAGGGTGTTGCTGAAGCCAAGCATGGTGAAACAGACTGAGAGGGCAAAAGGAATTGTGTGCCTACTGTCTTTTAGTACAACATGAGGATGGGGGTTTGTTACATTTGCACAAGAAAATCAGGTTAAGTCTCAAGTTAGGGTTGGTTTGGGGAGATGTGGCTTCCCAGGTTGGAAACGGGTCCTTGGTGAAGCCTAGCTTGTTGAATCAGACTGAGTGGGACATCAAGATGTCTTCCATACTTACATTTGGTACACTCTGTGGACGGCAGTATGTTTCAGTCCAAAAAGGAAATGAGGGTTGAGACTCAAATTAGGGTTAGGGCTGGGGAGACTTGGCTTCCCAGGATGTAACCAGGGTTTTGGCGAAGCCTAGATTGGTAAAACAGACTGAGTAGGCCATCCGGAGTATATCATACTGCCAGTTAGTACACCATGTGGACAGGGAAATGTTTCAGTCCAAAGACAAAATTAGGGTTAAGACCCAAGTTAGGGTTAGCTGTCAGGAGACATGGCTTCCCAGAATGGAAACAGGGTGTTGCTGAAGCCAAGCATGGTGAAACAGACTGAGAGGGCCAAAGGAATTGTGTGCCTACTGTCTTTTAGTAGAACATGAGGATGGGAGGTTGTTACATTTGCACAAGAAAATCAGGTTAAGTCTCAAGTTAGGGTTAGGGTTGGGGAGATGTGGCTTCCCAGGTTGGAAACGGGTCCTTGGTGAAGCTTAACTTCCTGAATCAGACTGAGTGGGCCATCAAGATGTCTTCCATACTTACATTTGGTACACTCTGTGGACGGCAGTATGTTTCAGTCCAAAAAGGAAATGAGGGTTGAGACTCAAATTAGGGTTAGGGCTGGGGAGACTTGGCTTCCCAGGATGTAACCAGGGTTTTGGCGAAGCCTAGATTGGTAAAACAGACTGAGTAGGCCATCCGGAGTATATCATACTGCCAGTTAGTACACCATGTGGACAGGGAAATGTTTCAGTCTAAAGAGAAAATTAGGGTTAAGACCCAAGTTAGGGTTAGCTGTCAGGAGACATGGCTTCCCAGAATGGAAACAGGGTGTTGCTGAAGCCAAGCATGGTGAAACAGACTGAGAGGGCCAAAGGAATTGTGTGCCTACTGTCTTTTAGTAGAACATGAGGATGGGAGGTTGTTACATTTGCACAAGAATATCAGGTTAAGTCTCAAGTTAGGGTTAGGGTTGGGGAGATGTGGCTTCCCAGGTTGGAAATGGGTCCTTGTTGAAGCTTAACTTCCTGAATCAGACTGAGTGGGCCATCAAGATGTCTTCCATACTTACATTTGGC
Source organism: Heloderma suspectum (assembly GCF_057233095.1). Lineage (NCBI taxonomy): Eukaryota > Metazoa > Chordata > Lepidosauria > Squamata > Helodermatidae > Heloderma > Heloderma suspectum. The sequence continues at coordinate 152,288,005 of NC_139461.1, forward strand.
ACACTCTGTGGACCGCAGTATGTTTCAGTCCAAAAAGGAAATAGGGTTGAGACTCAAATTAGGGTTAGGGTTGGGGAGACTTGGCTTCCCAGGATGTAACCAGGGTTTTGGCGAAGTCTAGATTGGTAAAACAGACGGAGTAGGCCAACCGGAGTATAACATACTGCCAGTTAGTACACCATGTGGACAGGGAAATGTTTCAGTCCAAAGAGAAAATTAGGGTTAAGACCCAAGTTAGGGTTAGCTGTCAGGAGACATGGCTTTCCAGAATGGAAACAGGGTGTTGCTGAAGCCAAGCATGGTGAAACAGACTGAGAGGGCAAAAGGAATTGTGTGCCTACTGTCTTTTAGGAGAACATGAGGATGGGGGGTTGTTACATTTGCACAAGAAAATCAGGTTAAGTCTCAAGTTAGGGTTAGGGTTGGGGAGATGTGGCTTCCCAGGTTGGAAACGGGTCCTTGGTGAAGCCTAGCTTGCTGAATCAGACTGAGTGGGGCATCAAGATGTCTTCCATACTTACATTTGGTAGACTCTGTGAACCGCAGTATGTTTCAGTCCAAAAAGGAAATGAGGGTTGATACTCAAATTAGGGTTAGGGTTGGGGAGACTTGGCTTCCCAGGATGTAACCAGGGTTTTGGTGAAGCCTAGATTGGTAAAACAGACTGAGTAGGCCAACCGGAGTATAACATACTGCCAGTTAGTACACCATGTGGACAGGGAAATGTTTCAGTCCAAAGAGAAAATTAGGGTTAAGACCCAAGTTAGGGTTAGCTGTCAGGAGACATGGCTTCCCAGAATGGAAACAGGGTGTTGCTGAAGCCAAGCATGGTGAAACAGACTGAGAGGGCCAAAGGAATTGTGTGCCTACTGTCTTTTAGTAGAACATGAGGATGGGAGGTTGTTACATTTGCACAAGAATATCAGGTTAAGTATCAAGTTAGAGTTAGGGTTGGGGAGATGTGGCTTCCCAGGTTGGAAACGGGTCCTTGTTGAAGCCTAGCTTGCTGAATCAGACTGAGTGGGGCATCAAGATGTCTTCCATACTTACAATTAGGTACACTCTGTGGACGGCAGTATGTTTCAGTCCAAAAAGGAAATGAGGGTTGAGACTCAAATTAGGGTTAGGGTTGGGGAGACTTGGCTTCCCAGGATGTAACCAGGGTTTTGGCGAAGCCTAGATTGGTAAAACAGACTGAGTAGGCCTTCCGGAGTATAACATTCTGCCAGTTAGTACACCATGTGGACAGGGAAATATTTCAGTCCAAAGAAAAAACTAGGGTTAAGACCCAAGTTAGGGTTAGCGGTCAGGAGACATGGCTTCCCGGAATGGAAACAGGGTGTTGCTGAAGCCAAGCATGGTGAAACAGACTGAGAGGGCAAAAGGAATTGTGTGCCTACTGTCTTTTAGTACAACATGAGGATGGGGGTTTGTTACATTTGCACAAGAAAATCAGGTTAAGTCTCAAGTTAGGGTTGGTTTGGGGAGATGTGGCTTCCCAGGTTGGAAACGGGTCCTTGGTGAAGCCTAGCTTGTTGAATCAGACTGAGTGGGACATCAAGATGTCTTCCATACTTACATTTGGTACACTCTGTGGACGGCAGTATGTTTCAGTCCAAAAAGGAAATGAGGGTTGAGACTCAAATTAGGGTTAGGGCTGGGGAGACTTGGCTTCCCAGGATGTAACCAGGGTTTTGGCGAAGCCTAGATTGGTAAAACAGACTGAGTAGGCCATCCGGAGTATAACATACTGCCAGTTAGTACACCATGTGGACAGGGAAATGTTTCAGTCTAAAGAGAAAATTAGGGTTAAGACCCAAGTTAGGGTTAGCTGTCAGGAGACATGGCTTCCCAGAATGGAAACAGGGTGTTGCTGAAGCCAAGCATGGTGAAACAGACTGAGAGGGCCAAAGGAATTGTGTGCCTACTGTCTTTTAGTAGAACATGAGGATGGGAGGTTGTTACATTTGCACAAGAATATCAGGTTAAGTCTCAAGTTAGGGTTAGGGTTGGGGAGATGTGGCTTCCCAGGTTGGAAACGGGTCCTTGGTGAAGCTTAACTTCCTGAATCAGACTGAGTGGGCCATCAAGATGTCTTCCATACTTACATTTGGCACACTCTGTGGACCGCAGTATGTTTCAGTCCAAAAAGGAAATAGGGTTGAGACTCAAATTAGGGTTAGGGTTGGGGAGACTTGGCTTCCCAGGATGTAACCAGGGTTTTGGTGAAGCCTAGATTGGTAAAACAGACTGAGTAGGCATTCAGGAGTATAACATACTGCCAGTTAGTACACCATGTGGACAGGGAAATGTTTCAGTCCAAAGACTAAATTCGAGTTAAGACCCAAGTTAGGGTTAGCTGTCAGGAGACATGGCTTCCCGGAATGGAAACAGGGTGTTGCTGAAGCCAAGCATGGTGAAACAGACTGAGAGGGCCAACGGAATTGTGTGCCTACTGTCTTTTAGTAGAACATGAGGATGGGGGTTTGTTACATTTGCACAAGAAAATCAGGTTAAGTCTCAAGTTAGGGTTGGGTTGGGGAGATGTGGCTTCCCAGGTTGGAAACGGGTCCTTGGTGAAGCTTAACTTGCTGAATCAGACTGAGTGGGGTATCAAGGTGTCTTCCATACTTACATTTGGTACACACTGTGGACGGCAGTATGTTTCAGTCCCAAAAGGAAATGAGGGTTGAGACTCAAATTAGGGTTAGGGTTGGGGAGACTTGGCTTCCCAGGATGTAACCAGGGTTTTGGCGAAGCCTAGATTGGTAAAACAGACTGAGTAGGCAAACCGGAGTATAACATACTGCCAGTTAGTACACCATGTGGACAGGGAAATGTTTCAGTCCAAAGAAAAAATTAGGGTTAAGAAAAATTTAGGGTTATCGGTCAGGAGACATGCCTTACCAGAATGGAAACAGGGTGTTGCTGAAGCCAAGCATGGTGAAACAGACTGAGAGGGCCAAAGGAATTGTGTGCCTACTGTCTTTTAGTACAACATGAGGATGGGGGTTTGTTACATTTGCACAAGAAAATCAGGTTAAGTCTCAAGTTAGGGTTAGGGTTGGGGAGATGTGGCTTCCCAGGTTGGAAACGGGTCCTTGGTGAAGCCTAACCTGCTGAATCAGACTGAGTGGGGCATCAAGATGTCTTCCATACTGACATTTGGTACACTCTGTGGACGGCGGTTTGTTTCAGTCCCAAAAGGAAATGAGGCCTGAGACTCAAATTAGGGTTAGGGTTGGGGAGACTTGGCTTTCCAGGATGTAACCAGGGTTTTGGTGAAGCCTAGATTGGTAAAACAGACTGAGTATGCCAACCGGAGTATAACATACTGCCAGTTTGTACACCATGTGGACAGGGAAATGTTTCATTCCAAAGAGAAAATTAGGGTTAAGACCCAAGTGAGGGTTATCGGTCAGGAGACATGGCTTCCCAGAATGGAAACAGGGTGTTGCTGAAGCCAAGCATGGTGAAACAGACTGAGAGGGCCAAAGGAATTGTGTGCCTACTGTCTTTTAGTAGAACATGAGGATGGGGGTTTGTTACATTTGCACAAGAAAATCAGGTTAAGTATCAAGTTAGGGTTAGGGTTGGGGAGATGTGGCTTCCCAGGTTGGAAACGGGTCCTTGGTGAAGCTTAACTTGCTGAATCAGACTGAGTGGGGCATCAAGATGGCTTCCATACTGACATTTGGTACACTCTGTGGACGGCAGTATGTTTCAGTCCAAAAAGGAAATGAGGGTTGAGACTCAAATTAGGGTTAGGGTTGGGGAGACTTGGCTTCCCAGGATGTAACCAGGGTTTTGGCGAAGCCTAGATTGGTAAAACAGACTGAGTAGGCCAACCGGAGTATAACATACTGCCAGTTAGTACACCATGGGGACAGGGAAATGTTTCAGTCCAAAGAGAAAATTAGGGTTGAGACCCAAGTGAGGGTTATCGGTCAGGAGACATGGCTTCCCAGAATGGAAACAGGGTGTTGCTGAAGCCAAGCATGGTGAAACAGACTGAGATGGCAAAAGGAATTGAGTGCCTACTGTCTTTTAGTACAACAGGAGGATGGGGGTTTGTTACATTTGCACAAGAAAATCAGGTTAAGTCTCAAGTTAGGGTTGGTTTGGGGAGATGTGGCTTCCCAGGTTGGAAACGGGTCCTTGGTGAAGCCTAGCTTGTTGAATCAGACTGAGTGGGACATCAAGATGTCTTCCATACTTACATTTGGTACACTCTGTGGACGGCAGTATGTTTCAGTCCAAAAAGGAAATGAGGGTTGAGACTCAAATTAGGGTTAGGGCTGGGGAGACTTGGCTTCCCAGGATGTAACCAGGGTTTTGGCGAAGCCTAGATTGGTAAACAGACTGAGTAGGCCATCCGTAGTATAACATACTGCCAGTTAGTACACCATGTGGACAGGGAAATGTTTCAGTCCAAAGAGAAAATTAGGGTTAAGACCCAAGTGAGGGTTAGCTGTCAGGAGACATGGCTTCCCAGAATGGAAACAGGGTGTTGCTGAAGCCAAGCATGGTGAAACAGACTGAGAGGGCCAAAGGAATTGTGTGCCTACTGTCTTTTAGTAGAACATGAGGATGGGGGGTTGTTACATTTGCACAAGAATATCAGGTTAAGTCTCAAGTTAGGGTTAGGGTTGGGGAGATGTGGCTTCCCAGGTTGGAAACGGGTCCTTGGTGAAGCTTAACTTCCTGAATCAGACTGAGTGGGCCATCAAGATGTCTTCCATACTTACATTTGGCACACTCTGTGGACCGCAGTATGTTTCAGTCCAAAAAGGAAATAGGGTTGAGACTCAAATTAGGGTTAGGGTTGGGGAGACTTGGCTTCCCAGGATGTAACCAGGGTTTTGGCGAAGCCTAGATTGGTAAAACAGACTGAGTAGGCCTTCCGGAGTATAACATACTGCCAGTTAGTACACCATGTGGACAGGGAAATATTTCAGTCCAAAGAAAAAACTAGGGTTAAGACCCAAGTTAGGGTTAGCGGTCAGGAGACATGTCTTCCCGGAATGGAAGCAGGGTGTTGCTGAAGCCAAGCATGGTGAAACAGACTGAGAGGGCAAAAGGAATTGTGTGCCTAGTGTCTTTTAGTACAACATGAGGATGGGGGTTTGTTACATTTGCACAAGAAAATCAGGTTAAGTCTCAAGTTAGGGTTGGTTTGGGGAGATGTGGCTTCCCAGGTTGGAAACGGGTCCTTGGTGAAGCCTAGCTTGTTGAATCAGACTGAGTGGGACATCAAGATGTCTTCCATACTTACATTTGGTACACTCTGTGGACGGCAGTATGTTTCAGTCCAAAAAGGAAATGAGGGTTGAGACTCAAATTAGGGTTAGGGCTGGGGAGACTTGGCTTCCCAGGATGTAACCAGGGTTTTGGCGAAGCCTAGATTGGTAAAACAGACTGAGTAGGCCATCCGGAGTATATCATACTGCCAGTTAGTACACCATGTGGACAGGGAAATGTTTCAGTCTAAAGAGAAAATTAGGGTTAAGACCCAAGTTAGGGTTAGCTGTCAGGAGACATGGCTTCCCAGAATGGAAACAGGGTGTTGCTGAAGCCAAGCATGGTGAAACAGACTGAGAGGGCCAAAGGAATTGTGTGCCTACTGTCTTTTAGTAGAACATGAGGATGGGAGGTTGTTACATTTGCACAAGAATATCAGGTTAAGTCTCAAGTTAGGGTTAGGGTTGGGGAGATGTGGCTTCCCAGGTTGGAAACGGGTCCTTGGTGAAGCTTAACTTCCTGAATCAGACTGAGTGGGCCATCAAGATGTCTTCCATACTTACATTTGGTACACTCTGTGGACGGCAGTATGTTTCAGTCCAAAAAGGAAATGAGGGTTGAGACTCAAATTAGGGTTAGTGCTGGGGAGACTTGGCTTCCCAGGATGTAACCAGGGTTTTGGCGAAGCCTAGATTGGTAAAACAGACTGAGTAGGCAAACCGGAGTATAACATACTGCCAGTTAGTACACCATGTGGACAGGGAAATGTTTCAGTCCAAAGAAAAAATTAGGGTTAAGAAAAATTTAGGGTTATCGGTCAGGAGACATGCCTTACCAGAATGGAAACAGGGTGTTGCTGAAGCCAAGCATGGTGAAACAGACTGAGAGGGCCAAAGGAATTGTGTGCCTACTGTCTTTTAGTACAACATGAGGATGGGGGTTTGTTACATTTGCACAAGAAAATCAGGTTAAGTCTCAAGTTAGGGTTAGGGTTGGGGAGATGTGGCTTCCCAGGTTGGAAACGGGTCCTTGGTGAAGCCTAACTTGCTGAATCAGACTGAGTGGGGCATCAAGATGTCTTCCATACTGACATTTGGTACACTCTGTGGACGGCGGTTTGTTTCAGTCCCAAAAGGAAATGAGGCCTGAGACTCAAATTAGGGTTAGGGTTGGGGAGACTTGGCTTTCCAGGATGTAACCAGGGTTTTGGTGAAGCCTAGATTGGTAAAACAGACTGAGTAGGCAAACCGGAGTATAACATACTGCCAGTTAGTACACCATGTGGACAGGGAAATGTTTCAGTCCAAAGACAAAATTAGGGTTAAGACCCAAGTTAGGGTTAGCTGTCAGGAGACATGGCTTCCCAGAATGGAAACAGGGTGTTGCTGAAGCCAAGCATGGTGAAACAGACTGAGAGGGCCAAAGGAATTGTGTGCCTACTGTCTTTTAGTAGAACATGAGGATGGGAGGTTGTTACATTTGCACAAGAATATCAGGTTAAGTATCAAGTTAGAGTTAGGGTTGGGGAGATGTGGCTTCCCAGGTTGGAAACGGGTCCTTGTTGAAGCCTAGCTTGCTGAATCAGACTGAGTGGGGCATCAAGATGTCTTCCATACTTACAATTAGGTACACTCTGTGGACGGCAGTATGTTTCAGTCCAAAAAGGAAATGAGGGTTGAGACTCAAATTAGGGTTAGGGTTGGGGAGACTTGGCTTCCCAGGATGTAACCAGGGTTTTGGCGAAGCCTAGATTGGTAAAACAGACTGAGTAGGCCTTCCGGAGTATAACATACTGCCAGTTAGTACACCATGTGGACAGGGAAATATTTCAGTCCAAAGAAAAAACTAGGGTTAAGACCCAAGTTAGGGTTAGCGGTCAGGAGACATGTCTTCCCGGAATGGAAGCAGGGTGTTGCTGAAGCCAAGCATGGTGAAACAGACTGAGAGGGCAAAAGGAATTGTGTGCCTACTGTCTTTTAGTACAACATGAGGATGGGGGTTTGTTACATTTGCACAAGAAAATCAGGTTAAGTCTCAAGTTAGGGTTGGTTTGGGGAGATGTGGCTTCCCAGGTTGGAAACGGGTCCTTGGTGAAGCCTAGCTTGTTGAATCAGACTGAGTGGGACATCAAGATGTCTTCCATACTTACATTTGGTACACTCTGTGGACGGCAGTATGTTTCAGTCCAAAAAGGAAATGAGGGTTGAGACTCAAATTAGGGTTAGGGCTGGGGAGACTTGGCTTCCCAGGATGTAACCAGGGTTTTGGCGAAGCCTAGATTGGTAAAACAGACTGAGTAGGCCATCCGGAGTATATCATACTGCCAGTTAGTACACCATGTGGACAGGGAAATGTTTCAGTCTAAAGAGAAAATTAGGGTTAAGACCCAAGTTAGGGTTAGCTGTCAGGAGACATGGCTTCCCAGAATGGAAACAGGGTGTTGCTGAAGCCAAGCATGGTGAAACAGACTGAGAGGGCCAAAGGAATTGTGTGCCTACTGTCTTTTAGTAGAACATGAGGATGGGAGGTTGTTACATTTGCACAAGAATATCAGGTTAAGTCTCAAGTTAGGGTTAGGGTTGGGGAGATGTGGCTTCCCAGGTTGGAAACGGGTCCTTGGTGAAGCTTAACTTCCTGAATCAGACTGAGTGGGCCATCAAGATGTCTTCCATACTTACATTTGGTACACTCTGTGGACGGCAGTATGTTTCAGTCCAAAAAGGAAATGAGGGTTGAGACTCAAATTAGGGTTAGGGCTGGGGAGACTTGGCTTCCCAGGATGTAACCAGGGTTTTGGCGAAGCCTAGATTGGTAAAACAGACTGAGTAGGCAAACCGGAGTATAACATACTGCCAGTTAGTACACCATGTGGACAGGGAAATGTTTCAGTCCAAAGAAAAAATTAGGGTTAAGAAAAATTTAGGGTTATCGGTCAGGAGACATGCCTTACCAGAATGGAAACAGGGTGTTGCTGAAGCCAAGCATGGTGAAACAGACTGAGAGGGCCAAAGGAATTGTGTGCCTACTGTCTTTTAGTACAACATGAGGATGGGGGTTTGTTACATTTGCACAAGAAAATCAGGTTAAGTCTCAAGTTAGGGTTAGGGTTGGGGAGATGTGGCTTCCCAGGTTGGAAACGGGTCCTTGGTGAAGCCTAACTTGCTGAATCAGACTGAGTGGGGCATCAAGATGTCTTCCATACTGACATTTGGTACACTCTGTGGACGGCGGTTTGTTTCAGTCCCAAAAGGAAATGAGGCCTGAGACTCAAATTAGGGTTAGGGTTGGGGAGACTTGGCTTTCCAGGATGTAACCAGGGTTTTGGTGAAGCCTAGATTGGTAAAACAGACTGAGTAGGCAAACCGGAGTATAACATACTGCCAGTTAGTACACCATGTGGACAGGGAAATGTTTCATTCCAAAGAGAAAATTAGGGTTAAGACCCAACTGAGGGTTATCGGTCAGGAGACATGGCTTCCCAGAATGGAAACAGGGTGTTGCTGAAGCCAAGCATGGTGAAACAGACTGAGAGGGCCAAAGGAATTGTGTGCCTACTGTCTTTTAGTAGAACATGAGGATGGGGGTTTGTTACATTTGCACAAGAAAATCAGGTTAAGTATCAAGTTAGGGTTAGGGTTGGGGAGATGTGGCTTCCCAGGTTGGAAACGGGTCCTTGGTGAAGCTTAACTTGCTGAATCAGACTGAGTGGGGCATCAAGATGGCTTCCATACTGACATTTGGTACACTCTGTGGACGGCAGTATGTTTCAGTCCAAAAAGGAAATGAGGGTTGAGACTCAAATTAGGGTTAGGGTTGGGGAGACTTGGCTTCCCAGGATGTAACCAGGGTTTTGGCGAAGCCTAGATTGGTAAAACAGACTGAGTAGGCCAACCGGAGTATAACATACTGCCAGTTAGTACACCATGTGGACAGGGAAATGTTTCAGTCCAAAGAGAATATTAGGGTTGAGACCCAAGTTAGGGTTATCGGTCAGGAGTCATGGCTTCCCAGAATGGAAACAGGGTGTTGCTGAAGCCAAACATGGTGAAACAGACTGAGATGGCAAAAGGAATTGAGTGCCTACTGTCTTTTAGTACAACATGAGGATGGGGGTTTGTTACATTTGCACAAGAAAATCAGGTTAAGTCTCAAGTTAGGGTTGGTTTGGGGAGATGTGGCTTCCCAGGTTGGAAACGGGTCCTTGGTGAAGCCTAGCTTGTTGAATCAGACTGAGTGGGGCATCAAGATGGCTTCCATACTGACATTTGGTACACTCTGTTGACGGCAGTATGTTTCAGTCCAAAAAGGAAATGAGGGTTGAGACTCAAATTAGGGTTAGGGCTGGGGAGACTTGGCTTCCCAGGATGTAACCAGGGTTTTGGCGAAGCCTAGATTGGTAAAACAGACTGAGTAGGCCATCCGGAGTATAACATACTGCCAGTTAGTACACCATGTGGACAGGGAAATGTTTCAGTCCAAAGAGAAAATTAGGGTTAAGACCCAAGTGAGGGTTAGCTGTCAGGAGACATGGCTTCCCAGAATGGAAACAGGGTGTTGCTGAAGCCAAGCATGGTGAAACAGACTGAGAGGGCCAAAGGAATTGTGTGCCTACTGTCTTTTAGTAGAACATGAGGATGGGGGGTTGCTACATTTGCACAAGAATATCAGGTTAAGTCTCAAGTTAGGGTTAGGGTTGGGGAGATGTGGCTTCCCAGGTTGGAAACGGGTCCTTGGTGAAGCTTAACTTCCTGAATCAGACTGAGTGGGCCATCAAGATGTCTTCCATACTTACATTTGGCACACTCTGTGGACCGCAGTATGTTTCAGTCCAAAAAGGAAATAGGGTTGAGACTCAAATTAGGGTTACGGTTGGGGAGACTTGGCTTCCCAGGATGTAACCAGGGTTTTGGTGAAGCCTAGATTGGTAAAACAGACTGAGTAGGCATTCAGGAGTATAACATACTGCCAGTTAGTACACCATGTGGACAGGGAAATGTTTCAGTCCAAAGACAAAATTAGGGTTAAGACCCAAGTTAGGGTTAGCTGTCAGGAGACATGGCTTCCCAGAATGGAAACAGGGTGTTGCTGAAGCCAAGCATGGTGAAACAGACTGAGAGGGCCAAAGGAATTGTGTGCCTACTGTCTTTTAGTAGAACATGAGGATGGGAGGTTGTTACATTTGCACAAGAATATCAGGTTAAGTATCAAGTTAGAGTTAGGGTTGGGGAGATGTGGCTTCCCAGGTTGGAAACGGGTCCTTGTTGAAGCCTAGCTTGCTGAATCAGACTGAGTGGGGCATCAAGATGTCTTCCATACTTACAATTAGGTACACTCTGTGGACGGCAGTATGTTTCAGTCCAAAAAGGAAATGAGGGTTGAGACTCAAATTAGGGTTAGGGTTGGGGAGACTTGGCTTCCCAGGATGTAACCAGGGTTTTGGCGAAGCCTAGATTGGTAAAACAGACTGAGTAGGCCTTCCGGAGTATAACATACTGCCAGTTAGTACACCATGTGGACAGGGAAATATTTCAGTCCAAAGAAAAAACTAGGGTTAAGACCCAAGTTAGGGTTAGCGGTCAGAAGACATGGCTTCCCGGAATGGAAGCAGGGTGTTGCTGAAGCCAAGCATGGTGAAACAGACTGAGAGGGCAAAAGGAATTGTGTGCCTACTGTCTTTTAGTACAACATGAGGATGGGGGTTTGTTACATTTGCACAAGAAAATCAGGTTAAGTCTCAAGTTAGGGTTAGGGTTGGGGAGATGTGGCTTCCCAGGTTGGAAACGGGTCCTTGGTGAAGCCTAGCTTGTTGAATCAGACTGAGTGGGACATCAAGATGTCTTCCATACTTACATTTGGTACACTCTGTGGACGGCAGTATGTTTCAGTCCAAAAAGGAAATGAGGGTTGAGACTCAAATTAGGGTTAGGGCTGGGGAGACTTGGCTTCCCAGGATGTAACCAGGGTTTTGGCGAAGCCTAGATTGGTAAAACAGACTGAGTAGGCCATCCGGAGTATAACATACTGCCAGTTAGTACACCATGTGGACAGGGAAATGTTTCAGTCCAAAGAGAAAATTAGGGTTAAGACCCAAGTGAGGGTTAGCTGTCAGGAGACATGGCTTCCCAGAATGGAAACAGGGTGTTGCTGAAGCCAAGCATGGTGAAACAGACTGAGAGGGCCAAAGGAATTGTGTGCCTACTGTCTTTTAGTAGAACATGAGGATGGGGGGTTGCTACATTTGCACAAGAATATCAGGTTAAGTCTCAAGTTAGGGTTAGGGTTGGGGAGATGTGGCTTCCCAGGTTGGAAACGGGTCCTTGGTGAAGCTTAACTTCCTGAATCAGACTGAGTGGGCCATCAAGATGTCTTCCATACTTACATTTGGCACACTCTGTGGACCGCAGTATGTTTCAGTCCAAAAAGGAAATAGGGTTGAGACTCAAATTAGGGTTACGGTTGGGGAGACTTGGCTTCCCAGGATGTAACCAGGGTTTTGGTGAAGCCTAGATTGGTAAAACAGACTGAGTAGGCATTCAGGAGTATAACATACTGCCAGTTAGTACACCATGTGGACAGGGAAATGTTTCAGTCCAAAGACAAAATTAGGGTTAAGACCCAAGTTAGGGTTAGCTGTCAGGAGACATGGCTTCCCAGAATGGAAACAGGGTGTTGCTGAAGCCAAGCATGGTGAAACAGACTGAGAGGGCCAAAGGAATTGTGTGCCTACTGTCTTTTAGTAGAACATGAGGATGGGAGGTTGTTACATTTGCACAAGAATATCAGGTTAAGTATCAAGTTAGAGTTAGGGTTGGGGAGATGTGGCTTCCCAGGTTGGAAACGGGTCCTTGTTGAAGCCTAGCTTGCTGAATCAGACTGAGTGGGGCATCAAGATGTCTTCCATACTTACAATTAGGTACACTCTGTGGACGGCAGTATGTTTCAGTCCAAAAAGGAAATGAGGGTTGAGACTCAAATTAGGGTTAGGGTTGGGGAGACTTGGCTTCCCAGGATGTAACCAGGGTTTTGGCGAAGCCTAGATTGGTAAAACAGACTGAGTAGGCCTTCCGGAGTATAACATACTGCCAGTTAGTACACCATGTGGACAGGGAAATATTTCAGTCCAAAGAAAAAACTAGGGTTAAGACCCAAGTTAGGGTTAGCGGTCAGGAGACATGGCTTCCCGGAATGGAAGCAGGGTGTTGCTGAAGCCAAGCATGGTGAAACAGACTGAGAGGGCAAAAGGAATTGTGTGCCTACTGTCTTTTAGTACAACATGAGGATGGGGGTTTGTTACATTTGCACAAGAAAATCAGGTTAAGTCTCAAGTTAGGGTTAGGGTTGGGGAGATGTGGCTTCCCAGGTTGGAAACGGGTCCTTGGTGAAGCCTAGCTTGTTGAATCAGACTGAGTGGGACATCAAGATGTCTTCCATACTTACATTTGGTACACTCTGTGGACGGCAGTATGTTTCAGTCCAAAAAGGAAATGAGGGTTGAGACTCAAATTAGGGTTAGGGCTGGGGAGACTTGGCTTCCCAGGATGTAACCAGGGTTTTGGCGAAGCCTAGATTGGTAAAACAGACTGAGTAGGCCATCCGGAGTATATCATACTGCCAGTTAGTACACCATGTGGACAGGGAAATGTTTCAGTCTAAAGAGAAAATTAGGGTTAAGACCCAAGTTAGGGTTAGCTGTCAGGAGACATGGCTTCCCAGAATGGAAACAGGGTGTTGCTGAAGCCAAGCATGGTGAAACAGACTGAGAGGGCCAAAGGAATTGTGTGCCTACTGTCTTTTAGTAGAACATGAGGATGGGAGGTTGTTACATTTGCACAAGAATATCAGGTTAAGTCTCAAGTTAGGGTTAGGGTTGGGGAGATGTGGCTTCCCAGGTTGGAAACGGGTCCTTGGTGAAGCTTAACTTCCTGAATCAGACTGAGTGGGCCATCAAGATGTCTTCCATACTTACATTTGGTACACTCTGTGGACGGCAGTATGTTTCAGTCCAAAAAGGAAATGAGGGTTGAGACTCAAATTAGGGTTAGGGCTGGGGAGACTTGGCTTCCCAGGATGTAACCAGGGTTTTGGCGAAGCCTAGATTGGTAAAACAGACTGAGTAGGCCATCCGGAGTATATCATACTGCCAGTTAGTACACCATGTGGACAGGGAAATGTTTCAGTCCAAAGAGAAAATTAGGGTTAAGACCCAAGTTAGGGTTAGCTGTCAGGAGACATGGCTTCCCAGAATGGAAACAGGGTGTTGCTGAAGCCAAGCATGGTGAAACAGACTGAGAGGGCCAAAGGAATTGTGTGCCTACTGTCTTTTAGTAGAACATGAGGATGGGAGGTTGTTACATTTGCACAAGAATATCAGGTTAAGTCTCAAGTTAGGGTTAGGGTTGGGGAGATGTGGCTTCCCAGGTTGGAAACGGGTCCTTGGTGAAGCTTAACTTCCTGAATCAGACTGAGTGGGCCATCAAGATGTCTTCCATACTTACATTTGGCACACTCTGTGGACCGCAGTATGTTTCAGTCCAAAAAGGAAATAGGGTTGAGACTCAAATTAGGGTTAGGGTTGGGGAGACTTGGCTTCCCAGGATGTAACCAGGGTTTTGGCGAAGTCTAGATTGGTAAAACAGACGGAGTAGGCCAACCGGAGTATAACATACTGCCAGTTAGTACACCATGTGGACAGGGAAATGTTTCAGTCCAAAGAGAAAATTAGGGTTAAGACCCAAGTTAGGGTTAGCTGTCAGGAGACATGGCTTTCCAGAATGGAAACAGGGTGTTGCTGAAGCCAAGCATGGTGAAACAGACTGAGAGGGCAAAAGGAATTGTGTGCCTACTGTCTTTTAGTAGAACATGAGGATGGGGGGTTGATACATTTGCACAAGAAAATCAGGTTAAGTCTCAAGTTAGGGTTAGGGTTGGGGAGATGTGGCTTCCCAGGTTGGAAACGGGTCCTTGTTGAAGCCTAGCTTGCTGAATCAGACTGAGTGGGGCATCAAGATGTCTTCCATACTTACAATTAGGTACACTCTGTGGACGGCAGTATGTTTCAGTCCAAAAAGGAAATGAGGGTTGAGACTCAAATTAGGGTTAGGGTTGAGGAGACTTGGCTTCCCAGGATGTAACCAGGGTTTTGGCGAAGCCTAGATTGGTAAAACAGACTGAGTAGGCCTTCCTGAGTATAACATACTGCCAGTTAGTACACCATGTGGACAGGGAAATATTTCAGTCCAAAGAAAAAACTAGGGTTAAGACCCAAGTTAGGGTTAGCGGTCAGGAGACATGGCTTCCCGGAATGGAAACAGGGTGTTGCTGAAGCCAAGCATGGTGAAACAGACTGAGAGGGCAAAAGGAATTGTGTGCCTACTGTCTTTTAGTACAACATGAGGATGGGGGTTTGTTACATTTGCACAAGAAAATCAGGTTAAGTCTCAAGTTAGGGTTGGTTTGGGGAGATGTGGCTTCCCAGGTTGGAAACGGGTCCTTGGTGAAGCCTAGCTTGTTGAATCAGACTGAGTGGGACATCAAGATGTCTTCCATACTGACATTTGGTACACTCTGTGGACGGCAGTATGTTTCAGTCCAAAAAGGAAATGAGGGTTGAGACTCAAATTAGGGTTAGGGCTGGGGAGACTTGGCTTCCCAGGATGTAACCAGGGTTTTGGCGAAGCCTAGATTGGTAAAACAGACTGAGTAGGCCATCCGGAGTATAACATACTGCCAGTTAGTACACCATGTGGACAGGGAAATGTTTCAGTCCAAAGAGAAAATTAGGGTTAAGACCCAAGTGAGGGTTAGCTGTCAGGAGACATGGCTTCCCAGAATGGAAACAGGGTGTTGCTGAAGCCAAGCATGGTGAAACAGACTGAGAGGGCCAAAGGAATTGTGTGCCTACTGTCTTTTAGTAGAACATGAGGATGAAGGTTGTTACATTTGCACAAGAATATCAGGTTAAGTCTCAAGTTAGGGTTAGGGTTGGGGAGATGTGGCTTCCCAGGTTGGAAACGGGTCCTTGGTGAAGCTTAACTTCCTGAATCAGACTGAGTGGGCCATCAAGATGTCTTCCATACTTACATTTGGCACACTCTGTGGACCGCAGTATGTTTCAGTCCAAAAAGGAAATAGGGTTGAGACTCAAATTAGGGTTAGGGTTGGGGAGACTTGGCTTCCCAGGATGTAACCAGGGTTTTGGTGAAGCCTAGATTGGTAAAACAGACTGAGCAGGCATTCAGGAGTATAACATACTGCCAGTTAGTACACCATGTGGACAGGGAAATGTTTCAGTCCAAAGACAAAATTAGGGTTAAGACCCAAGTTAGGGTTAGCTGTCAGGAGACATGGCTTCCCAGAATGGAAACAGGGTGTTGCTGAAGCCAAGCATGGTGAAACAGACTGAGAGGGCCAAAGGAATTGTGTGCCTACTGTCTTTTAGTAGAACATGAGGATGGGAGGTTGTTACATTTGCACAAGAATATCAGGTTAAGTATCAAGTTAGAGTTAGGGTTGGGGAGATGTGGCTTCCCAGGTTGGAAACGGGTCCTTGTTGAAGCCTAGCTTGCTGAATCAGACTGAGTGGGGCATCAAGATGTCTTCCATACTTACAATTAGGTACACTCTGTGGACGGCAGTATGTTTCAGTCCAAAAAGGAAATGAGGGTTGAGACTCAAATTAGGGTTAGGGTTGGGGAGACTTGGCTTCCCAGGATGTAACCAGGGTTTTGGCGAAGCCTAGATTGGTAAAACAGACTGAGTAGGCCTTCCGGAGTATAACATACTGCCAGTTAGTACACCATGTGGACAGGGAAATATTTCAGTCCAAAGAAAAAACTAGGGTTAAGACCCAAGTTAGGGTTAGCGGTCAGGAGACATGGCTTCCCGGAATGGAAACAGGGTGTTGCTGAAGCCAAGCATGGTGAAACAGACTGAGAGGGCCAAAGGAATTGTGTGCCTACTGTATTTTAGTAGAACATGAGGATGGGGGGTTGTTACAGTTCAACAAGAAAATCAGGTTAAGTCTCAAGTTAGGGTTAGGGTTGGGGAGATGTGGCTTCCCAGGTTGGAAACGGGTCCTTGGTGAAGCCTAGCTTGCTGAATCAGACTGAGTGGGGCATCAAGATGTCTTCCATACTTACATTTGGTACACTCTGTGAACCGCAGTATGTTTCAGTCCAAAAAGGAAATGAGGGTTGATACTCAAATTAGGGTTAGGGTTGGGGAGACTTGGCTTCCCAGGATGTAACCAGGGTTTTGGTGAAGCCTAGATTGGTAAAACAGACTGAGTAGGCCAACCGGAGTATAACATACTGCCAGTTAGTACACCATGTGGACAGGGAAATGTTTCAGTCCAAAGAGAAAATTAGGGTTAAGACCCAAGTTAGGGTTAGCTGTCAGGAGACATGGCTTCCCAGAATGGAAACAGGGTATTGCTGAAGCCAAGCATGGTGAAACAGACTGAGAGGGCCAAAGGAATTGTGTGCCTACTGTCTTTTAGTAGAACATGAGGATGGGAGGTTGTTACATTTGCACAAGAATATCAGGTTAAGTATCAAGTTAGGGTTAGGGTTGGGGAGATGTGGCTTCCCAGGTTGGAAACGGGTCCTTGTTGAAGCCTAGCTTGCTGAATCAGACTGAGTGGGGCATCAAGATGTCTTCCATACTTACAATTAGGTACACTCTGTGGACGGCAGTATGTTTCAGTCCAAAAAGGAAATGAGGGTTGAGACTCAAATTAGGGTTAGGGTTGGGGAGACTTGGCTTCCCAGGATGTAACCAGGGTTTTGGCGAAGCCTAGATTGGTAAAACAGACTGAGTAGGCCTTCCGGAGTATAACATACTGCCAGTTAGTACACCATGTGGACAGGGAAATATTTCAGTCCAAAGAAAAAACTAGGGTTAAGACCCAAGTTAGGGTTAGCGGTCAGGAGACATGGCTTCCCGGAATGGAAACAGGGTGTTGCTGAAGCCAAGCATGGTGAAACAGACTGAGAGGGCAAAAGGAATTGTGTGCCTACTGTCTTTTAGTACAACATGAGGATGGGGGTTTGTTACATTTGCACAAGAAAATCAGGTTAAGTCTCAAGTTAGGGTTAGGGTTGGGGAGATGTGGCTTCCCAGGTTGGAAACGGGTCCTTGGTGAAGCTTAACTTGCTGAATCAGACTGAGTGGGGCATCAAGATGGCTTCCATACTGACATTTGGTACACTCTGTGGACGGCAGTATGTTTCAGTCCAAAAAGGAAATGAGGGTTGAGACTCAAATTAGGGTTAGGGTTGGGGAGACTTGGCTTCCCAGGATGTAACCAGGGTTTTGGCGAAGCCTAGATTGGTAAAACAGACTGAGTAGGCCAACCGGAGTATAACATACTGCCAGTTAGTACACCATGTGGACAGGGAAATGTTTCAGTCCAAAGAGAAAATTAGGGTTGAGACCCAAGTTAGGGTTATCCGTCAGGAGTCATGTCTTCCCAGAATGGAAACAGGGTGTTGCTGAAGCCAAGCATGGTGAAACAGACTGAGAGGGCAAAAGGAATTGAGTGCCTACTGTCTTTTAGTACAACATGAGGATGGGGGTTTGTTACATTTGCACAAGAAAATCAGGTTAAGTCTCAAGTTAGGGTTGGTTTGGGGAGATGTGGCTTCCCAGGTTGGAAACGGGTCCTTGGTGAAGCCTAGCTTGTTGAATCAGACTGAGTGGGACATCAAGATGTCTTCCATACTTACATTTGGTACACTCTGTGGACGGCAGTATGTTTCAGTCCAAAAAGGAATTGAGGGTTGAGACTCAAATTAGGGTTAGGGCTGGGGAGACTTGGCTTCCCAGGATGTAACCAGGGTTTTGGCGAAGCCTAGATTGGTAAAACAGACTGAGTAGGCCATCCGGAGTATAACATACTGCCAGTTAGTACACCATGTGGACAGGGAAATGTTTCAGTCCAAAGAGAAAATTAGGGTTAAGACCCAAGTGAGGGTTAGCTGTCAGGAGACATGGCTTCCCAGAATGGAAACAGGGTGTTGCTGAAGCCAAGCATGGTGAAACAGACTGAGAGGGCCAAAGGAATTGTGTGCCTACTGTCTTTTAGTAGAACATGAGGATGGGAGGTTGTTACATTTGCACAAGAATATCAGGTTAAGTCTCAAGTTAGGGTTAGGGTTGGGGAGATGTGGCTTCCCAGGTTGGAAACGGGTCCTTGGTGAAGCTTAACTTCCTGAATCAGACTGAGTGGGCCATCAAGATGTCTTCCATACTTACATTTGGCACACTCTGTGGACCGCAGTATGTTTCAGTCCAAAAAGGAAATAGGGTTGAGACTCAAATTAGGGTTAGGGTTGGGGAGACTTGGCTTCCCAGGATGTAATAAGGGTTTTGGTGAAGCCTAGATTGGTAAAACAGACTGAGTAGGCATTCAGGAGTATAACATACTGCCAGTTAGTACACCATGTGGACAGGGAAATGTTTCAGTCCAAAGACAAAATTAGGGTTAAGACCCAAGTTAGGGTTAGCTGTCAGGAGACATGGCTTCCCAGAATGGAAACAGGGTGTTGCTGAAGCCAAGCATGGTGAAACAGACTGAGAGGGCCAAAGGAATTGTGTGCCTACTGTCTTTTAGTAGAACATGAGGATGGGAGGTTGTTACATTTGCACAAGAATATCAGGTTAAGTATCAAGTTAGAGTTAGGGTTGGGGAGATGTGGCTTCCCAGGTTGGAAACGGGTCCTTGTTGAAGCCTAGCTTGCTGAATCAGACTGAGTGGGGCATCAAGATGTCTTCCATACTTACAATTAGGTACACTCTGTGGACGGCAGTATGTTTCAGTCCAAAAAGGAAATGAGGGTTGAGACTCAAATTAGGGTTAGGGTTGGGGAGACTTGGCTTCCCAGGATGTAACCAGGGTTTTGGCGAAGCCTAGATTGGTAAAACAGACTGAGTAGGCCTTCCGGAGTATAACATACTGCCAGTTAGTACACCATGTGGACAGGGAAATATTTCAGTCCAAAGAAAAAACTCGGGTTAAGACCCAAGTTAGGGTTAGCGGTCAGGAGACATGGCTTCCCGGAATGGAAGCAGGGTGTTGCTGAAGCCAAGCATGGTGAAACAGACTGAGAGGGCAGAAGGAATTGTGTGCCTACTGTCTTTTAGTACAACATGAGGATGGGGGAATGTTACATTTGCACAAGAAAATCAGGTTAAGTCTCAAGTTAGGGTTGGTTTGGGGAGATGTGGCTTCCCAGGTTGGAAACGGGTCCTTGGTGAAGCCTAGCTTGTTGAATCAGACTGAGTGGGACATCAAGATGTCTTCCATACTGACATTTGGTACACTCTGTGGACGGCAGTATGTTTCAGTCCAAAAAGGAAATGAGGGTTGAGACTCAAATTAGGGTTAGGGCTGGGGAGACTTGGCTTCCCAGGATGTAACCAGGGTTTTGGCGAAGCCTAGATTGGTAAAACAGACTGAGTAGGCCATCCGGAGTATATCATACTGCCAGTTAGTACACCATGTGGACAGGGAAATGTTTCAGTCTAAAGAGAAAATTAGGGTTAAGACCCAAGTTAGGGTTAGCTGTCAGGAGACATGGCTTCCCAGAATGGAAACAGGGTGTTGCTGAAGCCAAGCATGGTGAAACAGACTGAGAGGGCCAAAGGAATTGTGTGCCTACTGTCTTTTAGTAGAACATGAGGATGGGAGGTTGTTACATTTGCACAAGAATATCAGGTTAAGTCTCAAGTTAGGGTTAGGGTTGGGGAGATGTGGCTTCCCAGGTTGGAAACGGGTCCTTGGTGAAGCTTAACTTCCTGAATCAGACTGAGTGGGCCATCAAGATGTCTTCCATACTTACATTTGGCACACTCTGTGGACCGCAGTATGTTTCAGTCCAAAAAGGAAATAGGGTTGAGACTCAAATTAGGGTTAGGGTTGGGGAGACTTGGCTTCCCAGGATGTAACCAGGGTTTTGGCGAAGTCTAGATTGGTAAAACAGACAGAGTAGGCCAACCGGAGTATAACATACTGCCAGTTAGTACACCATGTGGACAGGGAAATGTTTCAGTCCAAAGAGAAAATTAGGGTTAAGACCCAAGTTAGGGTTAGCTGTCAGGAGACATGGCTTTCCAGAATGGAAACAGGGTGTTGCTGAAGCCAAGCATGGTGAAACAGACTGAGAGGGCCAAAGGAATTGTGTGCCTACTGTCCTTTAGTAGAACATGAGGATGGGGGGTTGTTACATTTGCACAAGAAAATCAGGTTAAGTCTCAAGTTAGGGTTAGGGTTGGGGAGATGTGGCTTCCCAGGTTGGAAACGGGTCCTTGGTGAAGCCTAGCTTGCTGAATCAGACTGAGTGGGGCATCAAGATGTCTTCCATACTTACATTTGGTACACTCTGTGAACCGCAGTATGTTTCAGTCCAAAAAGGAAATGAGGGTTGATCCTCAAATTAGGGTTAGGGTTGGGGAGACTTGGCTTCCCAGGATGTAACCAGGGTTTTGGTGAAGCCTAGATTGGTAAAACAGACTGAGTAGGCCAACCGGAGTATAACATACTGCCAGTTAGTACACCATGTGGACAGGGAAATGTTTCAGTCCAAAGAGAAAATTAGGGTTAAGACCCAAGTGAGGGTTAGCTGTCAGGAGACATGGCTTCCCAGAATGGAAACAGGGTGTTGCTGAAGCCAAGCATGGTGAAACAGACTGAGAGGGCCAAAGGAATTGTGTGCCTACTGTCTTTTAGTAGAACATGAGGATGAAGGTTGTTACATTTGCACAAGAATATCAGGTTAAGTCTCAAGTTAGGGTTAGGGTTGGGGAGATGTGGCTTCCCAGGTTGGAAACGGGTCCTTGGTGAAGCTTAACTTCCTGAATCAGACTGAGTGGGCCATCAAGATGTCTTCCATACTTACATTTGGCACACTCTGTGGACCGCAGTATGTTTCAGTCCAAAAAGGAAATAGGGTTGAGACTCAAATTAGGGTTAGGGTTGGGGAGACTTAGCTTCCCAGGATGTAACCAGGGTTTTGGTGAAGCCTAGATTGGTAAAACAGACTGAGTAGGCCTTCCGGAGTATAACATACTGCCAGTTAGTACACCATGTGGACAGGGAAATATTTCAGTCCAAAGAAAAAACTAGGGTTAAGACCCAAGTTAGGGTTAGCGGTCAGGAAACATGGCTTCCCGGAATGGAAGCAGGGTGTTGCTGAAGCCAAGCATGGTGAAACAGACTGAGAGGGCAAAAGGAATTGTGTGCCTACTGTCTTTTAGTACAACATGAGGATGGGGGTTTGTTACATTTGCACAAGAAAATCAGGTTAAGTCTCAAGTTAGGGTTGGTTTGGGGAGATGTGGCTTCCCAGGTTGGAAACGGGTCCTTGGTGAAGCCTAGCTTGTTGAATCAGACTGAGTGGGACATCAAGATGTCTTCCATACTTACATTTGGTACACTCTGTGGACGGCAGTATGTTTCAGTCCAAAAAGGAAATGAGGGTTGAGACTCAAATTAGGGTTAGGGCTGGGGAGACTTGGCTTCCCAGGATGTAACCAGGGTTTTGGCGAAGCCTAGATTGGTAAAACAGACTGAGTAGGCCATCCGGAGTATATCATACTGCCAGTTAGTACACCATGTGGACAGGGAAATGTTTCAGTCTAAAGAGAAAATTAGGGTTAAGACCCAAGTTAGGGTTAGCTGTCAGGAGACATGGCTTCCCAGAATGGAAACAGGGTGTTGCTGAAGCCAAGCATGGTGAAACAGACTGAGAGGGCCAAAGGAATTGTGTGCCTACTGTCTTTTAGTAGAACATGAGGATGGGAGGTTGTTACATTTGCACAAGAATATCAGGTTAAGTCTCAAGTTAGGGTTAGGGTTGGGGAGATGTGGCTTCCCAGGTTGGAAACGGGTCCTTGGTGAAGCTTAACTTCCTGAATCAGACTGAGTGGGCCATCAAGATGTCTTCCATACTTACATTTGGTACACTCTGTGGACGGCAGTATGTTTCAGTCCAAAAAGGAAATGAGGGTTGAGACTCAAATTAGGGTTAGGGTTGGGGAGACTTGGCTTCCCAGGATGTAACCAGGGTTTTGGCGAAGCCTAGATTGGTAAAACAGACTGAGTAGGCCATCCGGAGTATATCATACTGCCAGTTAGTACACCATGTGGACAGGGAAATGTTTCAGTCTAAAGAGAAAATTAGGGTTAAGACCCAAGTTAGGGTTAGCTGTCAGGAGACATGGCTTTCCAGAATGGAAACAGGGTGTTGCTGAAGCCAAGCATGGTGAAACAGACTGAGAGGGCCAAAGGAATTGTGTGCCTACTGTCTTTTAGTAGAACATGAGGATGGGAGGTTGTTACATTTGCACAAGAAAATCAGGTTAAGTCTCAAGTTAGGGTTAGGGTTGGGGAGATGTGGCTTCCCAGGTTGGAAACGGGTCCTTGGTGAAGCCTAGCTTGCTGAATCAGACTGAGTGGGGCATCAAGATGTCTTCCATACTTACATTTGGCACACTCTGTGGACCGCAGTATATTTCAGTCCAAAAAGGAAATAGGGTTGAGACTCAAATTAGGGTTACGGTTGGGGAGACTTGGCTTCCCAGGATGTAACCAGGGTTTTGGTGAAACCTAGATTGGTAAAACAGACTGAGTAGGCATTCAGGAGTATATCATACTGCCAGTTAGTACACCATGTGGACAGGGAAATGTTTCAGTCTAAAGACAAAATTAGGGTTAAGACCCAAGTTAGGGTTAGCTGTCAGGAGACATGGCTTCCCAGAATGGAAACAGGGTGTTGCTGAAGCCAAGCATGGTGAAACAGACTGAGAGGGCCAAAGGAATTGTGTGCCTACTGTCTTTTAGTAGAACATGAGGATGGGAGGTTGTTACATTTGCACAAGAATATCAGGTTAAGTCTCAAGTTAGGGTTAGGGTTGGGGAGATGTGGCTTCCCAGGTTGGAAACGGGTCCTTGGTGAAGCTTAACTTCCTGAATCAGACTGAGTGGGCCATCAAGATGTCTTCCATACTTACATTTGGTACACTCTGTGGACGGCAGTATGTTTCAGTCCAAAAAGGAAATGAGGGTTGAGACTCAAATTAGGGTTAGGGCTGGGGAGACTTGGCTTCCCAGGATGTAACCAGGGTTTTGGCGAAGCCTAGATTGGTAAAACAGACTGAGTAGGCCATCCGGAGTATATCATACTGCCAGTTAGTACACCATGTGGACAGGGAAATGTTTCAGTCCAAAGAGAAAATTAGGGTTAAGACCCAAGTTAGGGTTAGCTGTCAGGAGACATGGCTTCCCAGAATGGAAACAGGGTGTTGCTGAAGCCAAGCATGGTGAAACAGACTGAGAGGGCCAAAGGAATTGTGTGCCTACTGTCTTTTAGTAGAACATGAGGATGGGAGGTTGTTACATTTGCACAAGAATATCAGGTTAAGTCTCAAGTTAGGGTTAGGGTTGGGGAGATGTGGCTTCCCAGGTTGGAAACGGGTCCTTGTTGAAGCCTAGCTTGCTGAATCAGACTGAGTGGGGCATCAAGATGTCTTCCATACTTACATTTGGCACACTCTGTGGACGGCAGTATGTTTCAGTCCAAAAAGGAAATGAGGGTTGAGACTCAAATTAGGGTTAGGGTTGGGGAGACTTGGCTTCCCAGGATGTAACCAGGGTTTTGGCGAAGCCTAGATTGGTAAAACAGACTGAGTAGGCCTTCCTGAGTATAACATACTGCCAGTTAGTACACCATGTGGACAGGGAAATATTTCAGTCCAAAGAAAAAACTAGGGTTAAGACCCAAGTTAGGGTTAGCGGTCAGGAGACATGGCTTCCCGGAATGGAAACAGGGTGTTGCTGAAGCCAAGCATGGTGAAACAGACTGAGAGGGCCAAAGGAATTGTGTGCCTACTGTCTTTTAGTACAACATGAGGATGGGGGTTTGTTACATTTGCACAAGAAAATCAGGTTAAGTCTCAAGTTAGGGTTGGTTTGGGGAGATGTGGCTTCCCAGGTTGGAAACGGGTCCTTGGTGAAGCCTAGCTTGTTGAATCAGACTGAGTGGGACATCAAGATGTCTTCCATACTGACATTTGGTACACTCTGCGGACGGCAGTATGTTTCAGTCCAAAAAGGAAATGAGGGTTGAGACTCAAATTAGGGTTAGGGCTGGGGAGACTTGGCTTCCCAGGATGTAACCAGGGTTTTGGCGAAGCCTAGATTGGTAAAACAGACTGAGTAGGCCATCCGGAGTATAACATACTGCCAGTTAGTACACCATGTGGACAGGGAAATGTTTCAGTCCAAAGAGAAAATTAGGGTTAAGACCCAAGTGAGGGTTAGCTGTCAGGAGACATGGCTTCCCAGAATGGAAACAGGGTGTTGCTGAAGCCAAGCATGGTGAAACAGACTGAGAGGGCCAAAGGAATTGTGTGCCTACTGTCTTTTAGTAGAACATGAGGATGAAGGTTGTTACATTTGCACAAGAATATCAGGTTAAGTCTCAAGTTAGGGTTAGGGTTGGGGAGATGTGGCTTCCCAGGTTGGAAACGGGTCCTTGGTGAAGCTTAACTTCCTGAATCAGACTGAGTGGGCCATCAAGATGTCTTCCATACTTACATTTTGCACACTCTGTGGACCGCAGTATGTTTCAGTCCAAAAAGGAAATAGGGTTGAGACTCAAATTAGGGTTAGGGTTGGGGAGACTTGGCTTCCCAGGATGTAACCAGGGTTTTGGTGAAGCCTAGATTGGTAAAACAGACTGAGCAGGCATTCAGGAGTATAACATACTGCCAGTTAGTACACCATGTGGACAGGGAAATGTTTCAGTCCAAAGACAAAATTAGGGTTAAGACCCAAGTTAGGGTTAGCGGTCAGGAGACATGGCTTCCCAGAATGGAAACAGGGTGTTGCTGAAGCCAAGCATGGTGAAACAGACTGAGAGGGCCAAAGGAATTGTGTGCCTACTGTCTTTTAGTAGAACATGAGGATGGGAGGTTGTTACATTTGCACAAGAATATCAGGTTAAGTATCAAGTTAGAGTTAGGGTTGGGGAGATGTGGCTTCCCAGGTTGGAAACGGGTCCTTGTTGAAGCCTAGCTTGCTGAATCAGACTGAGTGGGGCATCAAGATGTCTTCCATACTTACAATTAGGTACACTCTGTGGACGGCAGTATGTTTCAGTCCAAAAAGGAAATGAGGGTTGAGACTCAAATTAGGGTTAGGGTTGGGGAGACTTGGCTTCCCAGGATGTAACCAGGGTTTTGGCGAAGCCTAGATTGGTAAAACAGACTGAGTAGGCCTTCCGGAGTATAACATACTGCCAGTTAGTACACCATGTGGACAGGGAAATATTTCAGTCCAAAGAAAAAACTAGGGTTAAGACCCAAGTTAGGGTTAGCGGTCAGGAGACATGGCTTCCCGGAATGGAAACAGGGTGTTGCTGAAGCCAAGCATGGTGAAACAGACTGAGAGGGCCAAATGAATTGTGTGCCTACTGTATTTTAGTAGAACATGAGGATGGGGGGTTGTTACAGTTCAACAAGAAAATCAGGTTAAGTCTCAAGTTAGGGTTAGGGTTGGGGAGATGTGGCTTCCCAGGTTGGAAACGGGTCCTTGGTGAAGCCTAGCTTGCTGAATCAGACTGAGTGGGGCATCAAGATGTCTTCCATACTTACATTTGGTACACTCTGTGAACCGCAGTATGTTTCAGTCCAAAAAGGAAATGAGGGTTGATACTCAAATTAGGGTTAGGGTTGGGGAGACTTGGCTTCCCAGGATGTAACCAGGGTTTTGGTGAAGCCTAGATTGGTAAAACAGACTGAGTAGGCCAACCGGAGTATAACATACTGCCAGTTAGTACACCATGTGGACAGGGAAATGTTTCAGTCCAAAGAGAAAATTAGGGTTAAGACCCAAGTTAGGGTTAGCTGTCAGGAGACATGGCTTCCCAGAATGGAAACAGGGTATTGCTGAAGCCAAGCATGGTGAAACAGACTGAGAGGGCCAAAGGAATTGTGTGCCTACTGTCTTTTAGTAGAACATGAGGATGGGAGGTTGTTACATTTGCACAAGAAAATCAGGTTAAGTCTCAAGTTAGGGTTAGGGTTGGGGAGATGTGGCTTCCCAGGTTGGAAACGGGTCCTTGTTGAAGCCTAGCTTGCTGAATCAGACTGAGTGGGGCATCAAGATGTCTTCCATACTTACAATTAGGTACACTCTGTGGACGGCAGTATGTTTCAGTCCAAAAAGGAAATGAGGGTTGAGACTCAAATTAGGGTTAGGGTTGGGGAGACTTGGCTTCCCAGGATGTAACCAGGGTTTTGGCGAAGCCTAGATTGGTAAAACAGACTGAGTAGGCCTTCCGGAGTATAACATACTGCCAGTTAGTACACCATGTGGACAGGGAAATATTTCAGTCCAAAGAAAAAACTAGGGTTAAGACCCAAGTTAGGGTTAGCGGTCAGGAGACATGGCTTCCCGGAATGGAAACAGGGTGTTGCTGAAGCCAAGCATGGTGAAACAGACTGAGAGGGCAAAAGGAATTGAGTGCCTACTGTCTTTTAGTACAACATGAGGATGGGGGTTTGTTACATTTGCACAAGAAAATCAGGTTAAGTCTCAAGTTAGGGTTGGTTTGGGGAGATGTGGCTTCCCAGGTTGGAAACGGGTCCTTGGTGAAGCCTAGCTTGTTGAATCAGACTGAGTGGGACATCAAGATGTCTTCCATACTTACATTTGGTACACTCTGTGGACGGCAGTATGTTTCAGTCCAAAAAGGAAATGAGGGTTGAGACTCAAATTAGGGTTAGGGCTGGGGAGACTTGGCTTCCCAGGATGTAACCAGGGTTTTGGCGAAGCCTAGATTGGTAAAACAGACTGAGTAGGCCATCCGGAGTATAACATACTGCCAGTTAGTACACCATGTGGACAGGGAAATGTTTCAGTCCAAAGAGAAAATTAGGGTTAAGACCCAAGTGAGGGTTAGCTGTCAGGAGACATGGCTTCCCAGAATGGAAACAGGGTGTTGCTGAAGCCAAGCATGGTGAAACAGACTGAGAGGGCCAAAGGAATTGTGTGCCTACTGTCTTTTAGTAGAACATGAGGATGGGAGGTTGTTACATTTGCACAAGAATATCAGGTTAAGTCTCAAGTTAGGGTTAGGGTTGGGGAGATGTGGCTTCCCAGGTTGGAAACGGGTCCTTGGTGAAGCTTAACTTCCTGAATCAGACTGAGTGGGCCATCAAGATGTCTTCCATACTTACATTTGGCACACTCTGTGGACCGCAGTATGTTTCAGTCCAAAAAGGAAATAGGGTTGAGACTCAAATTAGGGTTAGGGTTGGGGAGACTTGGCTTCCCAGGATGTAACCAGGGTTTTGGTGAAGCCTAGATTGGTAAAACAGACTGAGTAGGCATTCAGGAGTATAACATACTGCCAGTTAGTACACCATGTGGACAGGGAAATGTTTCAGTCCAAAGACAAAATTAGGGTTAAGACCCAAGTTAGGGTTAGCTGTCAGGAGACATGGCTTTCCAGAATGGAAACAGGGTGTTGCTGAAGCCAAGCATGGTGAAACAGACTGAGAGGGCCAAAGGAATTGTGTGCCTACTGTCTTTTAGTAGAACATGAGGATGGGAGGTTGTTACATTTGCACAAGAATATCAGGTTAAGTATCAAGTTAGAGTTAGGGTTGGGGAGATGTGGCTTCCCAGGTTGGAAACGGGTCCTTGTTGAAGCCTAGCTTGCTGAATCAGACTGAGTGGGGCATCAAGATGTCTTCCATACTTACAATTAGGTACACTCTGTGGACGGCAGTATGTTTCAGTCCAAAAAGGAAATGAGGGTTGAGACTCAAATGAGGGTTAGGGTTGGGGAGACTTGGCTTCCCAGGATGTAACCAGGGTTTTGGCGAAGCCTAGATTGGTAAAACAGACTGAGTAGGCCTTCCGGAGTATAACATACTGCCAGTTAGTACACCATGTGGACAGGGAAATATTTCAGTCCAAAGAAAAAACTAGGGTTAAGACCCAAGTTAGGGTTAGCGGTCAGGAGACATGGCTTCCCGGAATGGAAGCAGGGTGTTGCTGAAGCCAAGCATGGTGAAACAGACTGAGAGGGCAGAAGGAATTGTGTGCCTACTGTCTTTTAGTACTACATGAGGATGGGGGTATGTTACATTTGCACAAGAAAATCAGGTTAAGTCTCAAGTTAGGGTTGGTTTGGGGAGATGTGGCTTCCCAGGTTGGAAACGGGTCCTTGGTGAAGCCTAGCTTGTTGAATCAGACTGAGTGGGACATCAAGATGTCTTCCATACTGACATTTGGTACACTCTGTGGACGGCAGTATGTTTCAGTCCAAAAAGGAAATGAGGGTTGAGACTCAAATTAGGGTTAGGGCTGGGGAGACTTGGCTTCCCAGGATGTAACCAGGGTTTTGGCGAAGCCTAGATTGGTAAAACAGACTGAGTAGGCCATCCGGAGTATATCATACTGCCAGTTAGTACACCATGTGGACAGGGAAATGTTTCAGTCTAAAGAGAAAATTAGGGTTAAGACCCAAGTTAGGGTTAGCTGTCAGGAGACATGGCTTCCCAGAATGGAAACAGGGTGTTGCTGAAGCCAAGCATGGTGAAACAGACTGAGAGGGCCAAAGGAATTGTGTGCCTACTGTCTTTTAGTAGAACATGAGGATGGGAGGTTGTTACATTTGCACAAGAATATCAGGTTAAGTCTCAAGTTAGGGTTAGGGTTGGGGAGATGTGGCTTCCCAGGTTGGAAACGGGTCCTTGGTGAAGCTTAACTTCCTGAATCAGACTGAGTGGGCCATCAAGATGTCTTCCATACTTACATTTGGCACACTCTGTGGACCGCAGTATGTTTCAGTCCAAAAAGGAAATAGGGTTGAGACTCAAATTAGGGTTAGGGTTGGGGAGACTTGGCTTCCCAGGATGTAACCAGGGTTTTGGCGAAGTCTAGATTGGTAAAACAGACAGAGTAGGCCAACCGGAGTATAACATACTGCCAGTTAGTACACCATGTGGACAGGGAAATGTTTCAGTCCAAAGAGAAAATTAGGGTTAAGACCCAAGTTAGGGTTAGCTGTCAGGAGACATGGCTTTCCAGAATGGAAACAGGGTGTTGCTGAAGCCAAGCATGGTGAAACAGACTGAGAGGGCAAAAGGAATTGTGTGCCTACTGTCTTTTAGGAGAACATGAGGATGGGGGGTTGTTACATTTGCACAAGAAAATCAGGTTAAGTCTCAAGTTAGGGTTAGGGTTGGGGAGATGTGGCTTCCCAGGTTGGAAACGGGTCCTTGGTGAAGCCTAGCTTGCTGAATCAGACTGAGTGGGGCATCAAGATGTCTTCCATACTTACATTTGGCACACTCTGTGGACCGCAGTATGTTTCAGTCCAAAAAGGAAATAGGGTTGAGACTCAAATTAGGGTTAGGGTTGGGGAGACTTGGCTTCCCAGGATGTAACCAGGGTTTTGGCGAAGCCTAGATTGGTAAAACAGACTGAGTAGGCCTTCCGGAGTATAACATACTGCCAGTTAGTACACCATGTGGACAGGGAAATATTTCAGTCCAAAGAAAAAACTAGGGTTAAGACCCAAGTTAGGGTTAGCGGTCAGGAGACATGGCTTCCCGGAATGGAAGCAGGGTGTTGCTGAAGCCAAGCATGGTGAAGCAGACTGAGAGGGCAAAAGGAATTGTGTGCCTACTGTCTTTTAGTACAACATGAGGATGGGGGTTTGTTACATTTGCACAAGAAAATCAGGTTAAGTCTCAAGTTAGGGTTGGTTTGGGGAGATGTGGCTTCCCAGGTTGGAAACGGGTCCTTGGTGAAGCCTAGCTTGTTGAATCAGACTGAGTGGGACATCAAGATGTCTTCCATACTTACATTTGGTACACTCTGTGGACGGCAGTATGTTTCAGTCCAAAAAGGAAATGAGGGTTGAGACTCAAATTAGGGTTAGGGCTGGGGAGACTTGGCTTCCCAGGATGTAACCAGGGTTTTGGCGAAGCCTAGATTGGTAAAACAGACTGAGTAGGCCATCCGGAGTATATCATACTGCCAGTTAGTACACCATGTGGACAGGGAAATGTTTCAGTCCAAAGAGAAAATTAGGGTTAAGACCCAAGTTAGGGTTAGCTGTCAGGAGACATGGCTTCCCAGAATGGAAACAGGGTGTTGCTGAAGCCAAGCATGGTGAAACAGACTGAGAGGGCCAAAGGAATTGTGTGCCTACTGTCTTTTAGTAGAACATGAGGATGGGAGGTTGTTACATTTGCACAAGAATATCAGGTTAAGTCTCAAGTTAGGGTTAGGGTTGGGGAGATGTGGCTTCCCAGGTTGGAAACGGGTCCTTGGTGAAGCTTAACTTCCTGAATCAGACTGAGTGGGCCATCAAGATGTCTTCCATACTTACATTTGGCACACTCTGTGGACCGCAGTATGTTTCAGTCCAAAAAGGAAATAGGGTTGAGACTCAAATTAGGGTTAGGGTTGGGGAGACTTGGCTTCCCAGGATGTAACCAGGGTTTTGGCGAAGTCTAGATTGGTAAAACAGACGGAGTAGGCCAACCGGAGTATAACATACTGCCAGTTAGTACACCATGTGGACAGGGAAATGTTTCAGTCCAAAGACAAAATTAGGGTTAAGACCCAAGTTAGGGTTAGCTGTCAGGAGACATGGCTTTCCAGAATGGAAACAGGGTGTTGCTGAAGCCAAGCATGGTGAAACAGACTGAGAGGGCAAAAGGAATTGTGTGCCTACTGTCTTTTAGTAGAACATGAGGATGGGGGGTTGTTACATTTGCACAAGAAAATCAGGTTAAGTCTCAAGTTAGGGTTAGGGTTGGGGAGATGTGGCTTCCCAGGTTGGAAACGGGTCCTTGGTGAAGCCTAGCTTGCTGAATCAGACTGAGTGGGGCATCAAGATGTCTTCCATACTTACATTTGGTACACTCTGTGAACCGCAGTATGTTTCAGTCCAAAAAGGAAATGAGGGTTGATACTCAAATTAGGGTTAGGGTTGGGGAGACTTGGCTTCCCAGGATGTAACCAGGGTTTTGGTGAAGCCTAGATTGGTAAAACAGACTGAGTAGGCCAACCGGAGTATAACATACTGCCAGTTAGTACACCATGTGGACAGGGAAATGTTTCAGTCCAAAGAGAAAATTAGGGTTAAGACCCAAGTTAGGGTTAGCTGTCAGGAGACATGGCTTCCCAGAATGGAAACAGGGTGTTGCTGAAGCCAAGCATGGTGAAACAGACTGAGAGGGCCAAAGGAATTGTGTGCCTACTGTCTTTTAGTAGAACATGAGGATGGGGGGTTGTTACATTTGCACAAGAAAATCAGGTTAAGTCTCAAGTTAGGGTTAGGGTTGGGGAGATGTGGCTTCCCAGGTTGGAAACGGGTCCTTGGTGAAGCCTAGCTTGCTGAATCAGACTGAGTGGGGCATCAAGATGTCTTCCATACTTACATTTGGTACACTCTGTGAACCGCAGTATGTTTCAGTCCAAAAAGGAAATGAGGGTTGATACTCAAATTAGGGTTAGGGTTGGGGAGACTTGGCTTCCCAGGATGTAACCAGGGTTTTGGTGAAGCCTAGATTGGTAAAACAGACTGAGTAGGCCAACCGGAGTATAACATACTGCCAGTTAGTACACCATGTGGACAGGGAAATGTTTCAGTCCAAAGACAAAATTAGGGTTAAGACCCAAGTTAGGGTTAGCTGTCAGGAGACATGGCTTTCCAGAATGGAAACAGGGTGTTGCTGAAGCCAAGCATGGTGAAACAGACTGAGAGGGCAAAAGGAATTGTGTGCCTACTGTCTTTTAGTAGAACATGAGGATGGGGGGTTGTTACATTTGCACAAGAAAATCAGGTTAAGTCTCAAGTTAGGGTTAGGGTTGGGGAGATGTGGCTTCCCAGGTTGGAAACGGGTCCTTGGTGAAGCCTAGCTTGCTGAATCAGACTGAGTGGGGCATCAAGATGTCTTCCATACTTACATTTGGTACACTCTGTGAACCGCAGTATGTTTCAGTCCAAAAAGGAAATGAGGGTTGATACTCAAATTAGGGTTAGGGTTGGGGAGACTTGGCTTCCCAGGATGTAACCAGGGTTTTGGTGAAGCCTAGATTGGTAAAACAGACTGAGTAGGCCAACCGGAGTATAACATACTGCCAGTTAGTACACCATGTGGACAGGGAAATGTTTCAGTCCAAAGAGAAAATTAGGGTTAAGACCCAAGTTAGGGTTAGCTGTCAGGAGACATGGCTTCCCAGAATGGAAACAGGGTGTTGCTGAAGCCAAGCATGGTGAAACAGACTGAGAGGGCCAAAGGAATTGTGTGCCTACTGTCTTTTAGTAGAACATGAGGATGGGGGGTTGTTACATTTGCACAAGAAAATCAGGTTAAGTCTCAAGTTAGGGTTAGGGTTGGGGAGATGTGGCTTCCCAGGTTGGAAACGGGTCCTTGGTGAAGCCTAGCTTGCTGAATCAGACTGAGTGGGGCATCAAGATGTCTTCCATACTTACATTTGGTACACTCTGTGAACCGCAGTATGTTTCAGTCCAAAAAGGAAATGAGGGTTGATACTCAAATTAGGGTTAGGGTTGGGGAGACTTGGCTTCCCAGGATGTAACCAGGGTTTTGGTGAAGCCTAGATTGGTAAAACAGACTGAGTAGGCCAACCGGAGTATAACATACTGCCAGTTAGTACACCATGTGGACAGGGAAATGTTTCAGTCCAAAGAGAAAATTAGGGTTAAGACCCAAGTGAGGGTTAGCTGTCAGGAGACATGGCTTCCCAGAATGGAAACAGGGTGTTGCTGAAGCCAAGCATGGTGAAACAGACTGAGAGGGCCAAAGGAATTGTGTGCCTACTGTCTTTTAGTAGAACATGAGGATGGGGGTTTGTTACATTTGCACAAGAAAATCAGGTTAAGTCTCAAGTTAGGGTTAGGGTTGGGGAGATGTGGCTTCCCAGGTTGGAAACGGGTCCTTGGTGAAGCTTAACTTCCTGAATCAGACTGAGTGGGCCATCAAGATGTCTTCCATACTTACATTTGGCACACTCTGTGGACCGCAGTATGTTTCAGTCCCAAAAGGAAATAGGGTTGAGACTCAAATTAGGGTTAGGGTTGGGGAGACTTGGCTTCCCAGGATGTAACCAGGGTTTTGGTGAAGCCTAGATTGGTAAAACAGACTGAGTAGGCATTCAGGAGTATAACATACTGCCAGTTAGTACACCATGTGGACAGGGAAATGTTTCAGTCCAAAGACTAAATTCGAGTTAAGACCCAAGTTAGGGTTAGCTGTCAGGAGACATGGCTTCCCGGAATGGAAACAGGGTGTTGCTGAAGCCAAGCATGGTGAAACAGACTGAGAGGGCCAACGGAATTGTGTGCCTACTGTCTTTTAGTACAACATGAGGATGGGGGTTTGTTACATTTGCACAAGAAAATCAGGTTAAGTCTCAAGTTAGGGTTGGGTTGGGGAGATGTGGCTTCCCAGGTTGGAAACGGGTCCTTGGTGAAGCTTAACTTGCTGAATCAGACTGAGTGGGGTATCAAGGTGTCTTCCATACTTACATTTGGTACACACTGTGGACGGCAGTATGTTTCAGTCCCAAAAGGAAATGAGGGTTGAGACTCAAATTAGGGTTAGGGTTGGGGAGACTTGGCTTCCCAGGATGTAACCAGGGTTTTGGTGAAGCCTAGATTGGTAAAACAGACTGAGTAGGCAAACCGGAGTATAACATACTGCCAGTTAGTACACCATGTGGACAGGGAAATGTTTCATTCCAAAGAGAAAATTAGGGTTAAGACCCAAGTGAGGGTTATCGGTCAGGAGACATGGCTTCCCAGAATGGAAACAGGGTGTTGCTGAAGCCAAGCATGGTGAAACAGACTGAGAGGGCCAAAGGAATTGTGTGCCTACTGTCTTTTAGTAGAACATGAGGATGGGAGGTTGTTACATTTGCACAAGAATATCAGGTTAAGTCTCAAGTTAGGGTTAGGGTTGGGGAGATGTGGCTTCCCAGGTTGGAAACGGGTCCTTGTTGAAGCCTAGCTTGCTGAATCAGACTGAGTGGGGCATCAAGATGTCTTCCATACTTACAATTAGGTACACTCTGTGGACGGCAGTATGTTTCAGTCCAAAAAGGAAATGAGGGTTGAGACTCAAATGAGGGTTAGGGTTGGGGAGACTTGGCTTCCCAGGATGTAACCAGGGTTTTGGCGAAGCCTAGATTGGTAAAACAGACTGAGTAGGCCTTCCGGAGTATAACATACTGCCAGTTAGTACACCATGTGGACAGGGAAATATTTCAGTCCAAAGAAAAAACTAGGGTTAAGACCCAAGTTAGGGTTAGCTGTCAGGAGACATGGCTTCCCGGAATGGAAACAGGGTGTTGCTGAAGCCAAGCATGGTGAAACAGACTGAGAGGGCCAACGGAATTGTGTGCCTACTGTCTTTTAGTACAACATGAGGATGGGGGTTTGTTACATTTGCACAAGAAAATCAGGTTAAGTCTCAAGTTAGGGTTGGGTTGGGGAGATGTGGCTTCCCAGGTTGGAAACGGGTCCTTGGTGAAGCTTAACTTGCTGAATCAGACTGAGTGGGGTATCAAGGTGTCTTCCATACTTACATTTGGTACACACTGTGGACGGCAGTATGTTTCAGTCCCAAAAGGAAATGAGGGTTGAGACTCAAATTAGGGTTAGGGTTGGGGAGACTTGGCTTCCCAGGATGTAACCAGGGTTTTGGTGAAGCCTAGATTGGTAAAACAGACTGAGTAGGCCTTCCGGAGTATAACATACTGCCAGTTAGTACACCATGTGGACAGGGAAATGTTTCAGTCCAAAGAAAAAATTAGGGTTAAGAAAAATTTAGGGTTATCGGTCAGGAGACATGCCTTACCAGAATGGAAACAGGGTGTTGCTGAAGCCAAGCATGGTGAAACAGACTGAGAGGGCCAAAGGAATTGTGTGCCTACTGTCTTTTAGTACAACATGAGGATGGGGGTTTGTTACATTTGCACAAGAAAATCAGGTTAAGTCTCAAGTTAGGGTTAGGGTTGGGGAGATGTGGCTTCCCAGGTTGGAAACGGGTCCTTGGTGAAGCCTAACTTGCTGAATCAGACTGAGTGGGGCATCAAGATGTCTTCCATACTGACATTTGGTACACTCTGTGGACGGCGGTTTGTTTCAGTCCCAAAAGGAAATGAGGCCTGAGACTCAAATTAGGGTTAGGGTTGGGGAGACTTGGCTTTCCAGGATGTAACCAGGGTTTTGGTGAAGCCTAGATTGGTAAAACAGACTGAGTAGGCAAACCGGAGTATAACATACTGCCAGTTAGTACACCATGTGGACAGGGAAATGTTTCATTCCAAAGAGAAAATTAGGGTTAAGACCCAAGTGAGGGTTATCGGTCAGGAGACATGGCTTCCCAGAATGGAAACAGGGTGTTGCTGAAGCCAAGCATGGTGAAACAGACTGAGAGGGCCAAAGGAATTGTGTGCCTACTGTCTTTTAGTAGAACATGAGGATGGGAGGTTGTTACATTTGCACAAGAATATCAGGTTAAGTCTCAAGTTAGGGTTAGGGTTGGGGAGATGTGGCTTCCCAGGTTGGAAACGGGTCCTTGTTGAAGCCTAGCTTGCTGAATCAGACTGAGTGGGGCATCAAGATGTCTTCCATACTTACAATTAGGTACACTCTGTGGACGGCAGTATGTTTCAGTCCAAAAAGGAAATGAGGGTTGAGACTCAAATGAGGGTTAGGGTTGGGGAGACTTGGCTTCCCAGGATGTAACCAGGGTTTTGGCGAAGCCTAGATTGGTAAAACAGACTGAGTAGGCCTTCCGGAGTATAACATACTGCCAGTTAGTACACCATGTGGACAGGGAAATATTTCAGTCCAAAGAAAAAACTAGGGTTAAGACCCAAGTTAGGGTTAGCGGTCAGGAGACATGGCTTCCCGGAATGGAAACAGGGTGTTGCTGAAGCCAAGCATGGTGAAACAGACTGAGAGGGCAAAAGGAATTGTGTGCCTACTGTCTTTTAGTACAACATGAGGATGGGGGTTTGTTACATTTGCACAAGAAAATCAGGTTAAGTATCAAGTTAGGGTTAGGGTTGGGGAGATGTGGCTTCCCAGGTTGGAAACGGGTCCTTGGTGAAGCTTAACTTGCTGAATCAGACTGAGTGGGGCATCAAGATGGCTTCCATACTGACATTTGGTACACTCTGTGGACGGCAGTATGTTTCAGTCCAAAAAGGAAATGAGGGTTGAGACTCAAATTAGGGTTATGGTTGGGGAGACTTGGCTTCCCAGGATGTAACCAGGGTTTTGGCGAAGCCTAGATTGGTAAAACAGACTGAGTAGGCCAACCGGAGTATAACATACTGCCAGTTAGTACACCATGTGGACAGGGAAATGTTTCAGTCCAAAGACAAAATTAGGGTTAAGACCCAAGTTAGGGTTAGCTGTCAGGAGACATGGCTTTCCAGAATGGAAACAGGGTGTTGCTGAAGCCAAGCATGGTGAAACAGACTGAGAGGGCAAAAGGAATTGTGTGCCTACTGTCTTTTAGTAGAACATGAGGATGGGGGGTTGTTACATTTGCACAAGAAAATCAGGTTAAGTCTCAAGTTAGGGTTAGGGTTGGGGAGATGTGGCTTCCCAGGTTGGAAACGGGTCCTTGGTGAAGCCTAGCTTGCTGAATCAGACTGAGTGGGGCATCAAGATGTCTTCCATACTTACATTTGGTACACTCTGTGAACCGCAGTATGTTTCAGTCCAAAAAGGAAATGAGGGTTGATACTCAAATTAGGGTTAGGGTTGGGGAGACTTGGCTTCCCAGGATGTAACCAGGGTTTTGGTGAAGCCTAGATTGGTAAAACAGACTGAGTAGGCCAACCGGAGTATAACATACTGCCAGTTAGTACACCATGTGGACAGGGAAATGTTTCAGTCCAAAGAGAAAATTAGGGTTAAGACCCAAGTTAGGGTTAGCTGTCAGGAGACATGGCTTCCCAGAATGGAAACAGGGTGTTGCTGAAGCCAAGCATGGTGAAACAGACTGAGAGGGCCAAAGGAATTGTGTGCCTACTGTCTTTTAGTAGAACATGAGGATGGGAGGTTGTTACATTTGCACAAGAATATCAGGTTAAGTATCAAGTTAGAGTTAGGGTTGGGGAGATGTGGCTTCCCAGGTTGGAAACGGGTCCTTGGTGAAGCCTAGCTTGCTGAATCAGACTGAGTGGGGCATCAAGATGTCTTCCATACTTACAATTAGGTACACTCTGTGGACGGCAGTATGTTTCAGTCCAAAAAGGAAATGAGGGTTGAGATTCAAATTAGGGTTAGGGTTGGGGAGACTTGGCTTCCCAGGATGTAACCAGGGTTTTGGCGAAGCCTAGATTGGTAAAACAGACTGAGTAGGCCTTCCGGAGTATAACATTCTGCCAGTTAGTACACCATGTGGACAGGGAAATATTTCAGTCCAAAGAAAAAACTAGGGTTAAGACCCAAGTTGGGGTTAGCGGTCAGGAGACATGGCTTCCCGGAATGGAAACAGGGTGTTGCTGAAGCCAAGCATGGTGAAACAGACTGAGAGGGCAAAAGGAATTGTGTGCCTACTGTCTTTTAGTACAACATGAGGATGGGGGTTTGTTACATTTGCACAAGAAAATCAGGTTAAGTCTCAAGTTAGGGTTAGGGTTGGGGAGATGTGGCTTCCCAGGTTGGAAACGGGTCCTTGGTGAAGCTTAACTTCCTGAATCAGACTGAGTGGGCCATCAAGATGTCTTCCATACTTACATTTGGCACACTCTGTGGACCGCAGTATGTTTCAGTCCAAAAAGGAAATAGGGTTGAGACTCAAATTAGGGTTAGGGTTGGGGAGACTTGGCTTCCCAGGATGTAACCAGGGTTTTGGTGAAGCCTAGATTGGTAAAACAGACTGAGTAGGCATTCAGGAGTATAACATACTGCCAGTTAGTACACCATGTGGACAGGGAAATGTTTCAGTCCAAAGACTAAATTCGAGTTAAGACCCAAGTTAGGGTTAGCTGTCAGGAGACATGGCTTCCCGGAATGGAAACAGGGTGTTGCTGAAGCCAAGCATGGTGAAACAGACTGAGAGGGCCAACGGAATTGTGTGCCTACTGTCTTTTAGTACAACATGAGGATGGGGGTTTGTTACATTTGCACAAGAAAATCAGGTTAAGTCTCAAGTTAGGGTTGGGTTGGGGAGATGTGGCTTCCCAGGTTGGAAACGGGTCCTTGGTGAAGCTTAACTTGCTGAATCAGACTGAGTGGGGTATCAAGGTGTCTTCCATACTTACATTTGGTACACACTGTGGACGGCAGTATGTTTCAGTCCCAAAAGGAAATGAGGGTTGAGACTCAAATTAGGGTTAGGGTTGGGGAGACTTGGCTTCCCAGGATGTAACCAGGGTTTTGGTGAAGCCTAGATTGGTAAAACAGACTGAGTAGGCAAACCGGAGTATAACATACTGCCAGTTAGTACACCATGTGGACAGGGAAATGTTTCAGTCCAAAGAAAAAATTAGGGTTAAGAAAAATTTAGGGTTATCGGTCAGGAGACATGGCTTTCCAGAATGGAAACAGGGTGTTGCTGAAGCCAAGCATGGTGAAACAGACTGAGAGGGCCAAAGGAATTGTGTGCCTACTGTCTTTTAGTACAACATGAGGATGGGAGGTTGTTACATTTGCACAAGAATATCAGGTTAAGTATCAAGTTAGGGTTAGGGTTGGGGAGATGTGGCTTCCCAGGTTGGAAACGGGTCCTTGTTGAAGCCTAGCTTGCTGAATCAGACTGAGTGGGGCATCAAGATGTCTTCCATACTTACAATTAGGTACACTCTGTGGACGGCAGTATGTTTCAGTCCAAAAAGGAAATGAGGGTTGAGACTCAAATTAGGGTTAGGGTTGGGGAGACTTGGCTTCCCAGGATGTAACCAGGGTTTTGGCGAAGCCTAGATTGGTAAAACAGACTGAGTAGGCCTTCCGGAGTATAACATACTGCCAGTTAGTACACCATGTGGACAGGGAAATATTTCAGTCCAAAGAAAAAACTAGGGTTAAGACCCAAGTTAGGGTTAGCGGTCAGGAGACATGGCTTCCCGGAATGGAAACAGGGTGTTGCTGAAGCCAAGCATGGTGAAACAGACTGAGAGGGCAAAAGGAATTGAGTGCCTACTGTCTTTTAGTACAACATGAGGATGGGGGTTTGTTACATTTGCACAAGAAAATCAGGTTAAGTCTCAAGTTAGGGTTAGTTTGGGGAGATGTGGCTTCCCAGGTTGGAAACGGGTCCTTGGTGAAGCCTAGCTTGTTGAATCAGACTGAGTGGGACATCAAGATGTCTTCCATACTTACATTTGGTACACTCTGTGGACGGCAGTATGTTTCAGTCCAAAAAGGAAATGAGGGTTGAGACTCAAATTAGGGTTAGGGCTGGGGAGACTTGGCTTCCCAGGATGTAACCAGGGTTTTGGCGAAGCCTAGATTGGTAAAACAGACTGAGTAGGCCATCCGGAGTATAACATACTGCCAGTTAGTACACCATGTGGACAGGGAAATGTTTCAGTCCAAAGAGAAAATTAGGGTTAAGACCCAAGTGAGGGTTAGCTGTCAGGAGACATGGCTTCCCAGAATGGAAACAGGGTGTTGCTGAAGCCAAGCATGGTGAAACAGACTGAGAGGGCCAAAGGAATTGTGTGCCTACTGTCTTTTAGTAGAACATGAGGATGGGAGGTTGTTACATTTGCACAAGAATATCAGGTTAAGTCTCAAGTTAGGGTTAGGGTTGGGGAGATGTGGCTTCCCAGGTTGGAAACGGGTCCTTGGTGAAGCTTAACTTCCTGAATCAGACTGAGTGGGCCATCAAGATGTCTTCCATACTTACATTTGGCACACTCTGTGGACCGCAGTATGTTTCAGTCCAAAAAGGAAATAGGGTTGAGACTCAAATTAGGGTTAGGGTTGGGGAGACTTGGCTTCCCAGGATGTAACCAGGGTTTTGGTGAAGCCTAGATTGGTAAAACAGACTGAGTAGGCATTCAGGAGTATAACATACTGCCAGTTAGTACACCATGTGGACAGGGAAATGTTTCAGTCCAAAGACAAAATTAGGGTTAAGACCCAAGTTAGGGTTAGCTGTCAGGAGACATGGCTTTCCAGAATGGAAACAGGGTGTTGCTGAAGCCAAGCATGGTGAAACAGACTGAGAGGGCCAAAGGAATTGTGTGCCTACTGTCTTTTAGTAGAACATGAGGATGGGAGGTTGTTACATTTGCACAAGAATATCAGGTTAAGTCTCAAGTTAGGGTTAGGGTTGGGGAGATGTGGCTTCCCAGGTTGGAAACGGGTCCTTGGTGAAGCTTAACTTCCTGAATCAGACTGAGTGGGCCATCAAGATGTCTTCCATACTTACATTTGGCACACTCTGTGGACCGCAGTATGTTTCAGTCCAAAAAGGAAATAGGGTTGAGACTCAAATTAGGGTTAGGGTTGGGGAGACTTGGCTTCCCAGGATGTAACCAGGGTTTTGGCGAAGTCTAGATTGGTAAAACAGACAGAGTAGGCCAACCGGAGTATAACATACTGCCAGTTAGTACACCATGTGGACAGGGAAATGTTTCAGTCTAAAGAGAAAATTAGGGTTAAGACCCAAGTGAGGGTTAGCTGTCAGGAGACATGGCTTCCCAGAATGGAAACAGGGTGTTGCTGAAGCCAAGCATGGTGA
The DNA here is from genome assembly GCF_057233095.1 of Heloderma suspectum. Taxonomy (NCBI): domain Eukaryota; kingdom Metazoa; phylum Chordata; class Lepidosauria; order Squamata; family Helodermatidae; genus Heloderma; species Heloderma suspectum. The sequence goes on from NC_139461.1 coordinate 152,329,012, forward strand.
AACAGACTGAGAGGGCCAAAGGAATTGTGTGCCTACTGTCTTTTAGTAGCACATGAGGATGGGAGGTTGTTACATTTGCACAAGAATATCAGGTTAAGTCTCAAGTTAGGGTTAGGGTTGGGGAGATGTGGCTTCCCAGGTTGGAAACGGGTCCTTGGTGAAGCTTAACTTCCTGAATCAGACTGAGTGGGCCATCAAGATGTCTTCCATACTTACATTTGGTACACTCTGTGGACGGCAGTATGTTTCAGTCCAAAAAGGAAATGAGGGTTGAGACTCAAATTAGGGTTAGGGCTGGGGAGACTTGGCTTCCCAGGATGTAACCAGGGTTTTGGCGAAGCCTAGATTGGTAAAACAGACTGAGTAGGCCATCCGGAGTATATCATACTGCCAGTTAGTACACCATGTGGACAGGGAAATGTTTCAGTCCAAAGAGAAAATTAGGGTTAAGACCCAAGTTAGGGTTAGCTGTCAGGAGACATGGCTTCCCAGAATGGAAACAGGGTGTTGCTGAAGCCAAGCATGGTGAAACAGACTGAGAGGGCCAAAGGAATTGTGTGCCTACTGTCTTTTAGTAGAACATGAGGATGGGAGGTTGTTACATTTGCACAAGAATATCAGGTTAAGTCTCAAGTTAGGGTTAGGGTTGGGGAGATGTGGCTTCCCAGGTTGGAAACGGGTCCTTGGTGAAGCTTAACTTCCTGAATCAGACTGAGTGGGCCATCAAGATGTCTTCCATACTTACATTTGGCACACTCTGTGGACCGCAGTATGTTTCAGTCCAAAAAGGAAATAGGGTTGAGACTCAAATTAGGGTTAGGGTTGGGGAGACTTGGCTTCCCAGGATGTAACCAGGGTTTTGGCGAAGTCTAGATTGGTAAAACAGACGGAGTAGGCCAACCGGAGTATAACATACTGCCAGTTAGTACACCATGTGGACAGGGAAATGTTTCAGTCCAAAGACAAAATTAGGGTTAAGACCCAAGTTAGGGTTAGCTGTCAGGAGACATGGCTTTCCAGAATGGAAACAGGGTGTTGCTGAAGCCAAGCATGGTGAAACAGACTGAGAGGGCAAAAGGAATTGTGTGCCTACTGTCTTTTAGTAGAACATGAGGATGGGGGGTTGTTACATTTGCACAAGAAAATCAGGTTAAGTCTCAAGTTAGGGTTAGGGTTGGGGAGATGTGGCTTCCCAGGTTGGAAACGGGTCCTTGGTGAAGCCTAGCTTGCTGAATCAGACTGAGTGGGGCATCAAGATGTCTTCCATACTTACATTTGGTACACTCTGTGAACCGCAGTATGTTTCAGTCCAAAAAGGAAATGAGGGTTGATACTCAAATTAGGGTTAGGGTTGGGGAGACTTGGCTTCCCAGGATGTAACCAGGGTTTTGGTGAAGCCTAGATTGGTAAAACAGACTGAGTAGGCCAACCGGAGTATAACATACTGCCAGTTAGTACACCATGTGGACAGGGAAATGTTTCAGTCCAAAGAGAAAATTAGGGTTAAGACCCAAGTTAGGGTTAGCTGTCAGGAGACATGGCTTCCCAGAATGGAAACAGGGTGTTGCTGAAGCCAAGCATGGTGAAACAGACTGAGAGGGCCAAAGGAATTGTGTGCCTACTGTCTTTTAGTAGAACATGAGGATGGGGGGTTGTTACATTTGCACAAGAAAATCAGGTTAAGTCTCAAGTTAGGGTTAGGGTTGGGGAGATGTGGCTTCCCAGGTTGGAAACGGGTCCTTGGTGAAGCCTAGCTTGCTGAATCAGACTGAGTGGGGCATCAAGATGTCTTCCATACTTACATTTGGTACACTCTGTGAACCGCAGTATGTTTCAGTCCAAAAAGGAAATGAGGGTTGATACTCAAATTAGGGTTAGGGTTGGGGAGACTTGGCTTCCCAGGATGTAACCAGGGTTTTGGTGAAGCCTAGATTGGTAAAACAGACTGAGTAGGCCAACCGGAGTATAACATACTGCCAGTTAGTACACCATGTGGACAGGGAAATGTTTCAGTCCAAAGAGAAAATTAGGGTTAAGACCCAAGTTAGGGTTAGCTGTCAGGAGACATGGCTTCCCAGAATGGAAACAGGGTGTTGCTGAAGCCAAGCATGGTGAAACAGACTGAGAGGGCCAAAGGAATTGTGTGCCTACTGTCTTTTAGTAGAACATGAGGATGGGGGTTTGTTACATTTGCACAAGAAAATCAGGTTAAGTCTCAAGTTAGGGTTAGGGTTGGGGAGATGTGGCTTCCCAGGTTGGAAACGGGTCCTTGGTGAAGCTTAACTTCCTGAATCAGACTGAGTGGGCCATCAAGATGTCTTCCATACTTACATTTGGCACACTCTGTGGACTGCAGTATGTTTCAGTCCCAAAAGGAAATAGGGTTGAGACTCAAATTAGGGTTAGGGTTGGGGAGACTTGGCTTCCCAGGATGTAACCAGGGTTTTGGTGAAGCCTAGATTGGTAAAACAGACTGAGTAGGCATTCAGGAGTATAACATACTGCCAGTTAGTACACCATGTGGACAGGGAAATGTTTCAGTCCAAAGACTAAATTCGAGTTAAGACCCAAGTTAGGGTTAGCTGTCAGGAGACATGGCTTCCCGGAATGGAAACAGGGTGTTGCTGAAGCCAAGCATGGTGAAACAGACTGAGAGGGCCAACGGAATTGTGTGCCTACTGTCTTTTAGTACAACATGAGGATGGGGGTTTGTTACATTTGCACAAGAAAATCAGGTTAAGTCTCAAGTTAGGGTTGGGTTGGGGAGATGTGGCTTCCCAGGTTGGAAACGGGTCCTTGGTGAAGCTTAACTTGCTGAATCAGACTGAGTGGGGTATCGAGGTGTCTTCCATACTTACATTTGGTACACACTGTGGACGGCAGTATGTTTCAGTCCCAAAAGGAAATGAGGGTTGAGACTCAAATTAGGGTTAGGGTTGGGGAGACTTGGCTTCCCAGGATGTAACCAGGGTTTTGGTGAAGCCTAGATTGGTAAAACAGACTGAGTAGGCAAACCGGAGTATAACATACTGCCAGTTAGTACACCATGTGGACAGGGAAATGTTTCAGTCCAAAGAAAAAATTAGGGTTAAGAAAAATTTAGGGTTATCGGTCAGGAGACATGCCTTACCAGAATGGAAACAGGGTGTTGCTGAAGCCAAGCATGGTGAAACAGACTGAGAGGGCCAAAGGAATTGTGTGCCTACTGTCTTTTAGTACAACATGAGGATGGGGGTTTGTTACATTTGCACAAGAAAATCAGGTTAAGTCTCAAGTTAGGGTTAGGGTTGGGGAGATGTGGCTTCCCAGGTTGGAAACGGGTCCTTGGTGAAGCCTAACTTGCTGAATCAGACTGAGTGGGGCATCAAGATGTCTTCCATACTGACATTTGGTACACTCTGTGGACGGCGGTTTGTTTCAGTCCCAAAAGGAAATGAGGCCTGAGACTCAAATTAGGGTTAGGGTTGGGGAGACTTGGCTTTCCAGGATGTAACCAGGGTTTTGGTGAAGCCTAGATTGGTAAAACAGACTGAGTAGGCAAACCGGAGTATAACATACTGCCAGTTAGTACACCATGTGGACAGGGAAATGTTTCATTCCAAAGAGAAAATTAGGGTTAAGACCCAAGTGAGGGTTATCGGTCAGGAGACATGGCTTCCCAGAATGGAAACAGGGTGTTGCTGAAGCCAAGCATGGTGAAACAGACTGAGAGGGCCAAAGGAATTGTGTGCCTACTGTCTTTTAGTAGAACATGAGGATGGGAGGTTGTTACATTTGCACAAGAATATCAGGTTAAGTCTCAAGTTAGGGTTAGGGTTGGGGAGATGTGGCTTCCCAGGTTGGAAACGGGTCCTTGTTGAAGCCTAGCTTGCTGAATCAGACTGAGTGGGGCATCAAGATGTCTTCCATACTTACAATTAGGTACACTCTGTGGACGGCAGTATGTTTCAGTCCAAAAAGGAAATGAGGGTTGAGACTCAAATGAGGGTTAGGGTTGGGGAGACTTGGCTTCCCAGGATGTAACCAGGGTTTTGGCGAAGCCTAGATTGGTAAAACAGACTGAGTAGGCCTTCCGGAGTATAACATACTGCCAGTTAGTACACCATGTGGACAGGGAAATATTTCAGTCCAAAGAAAAAACTAGGGTTAAGACCCAAGTTAGGGTTAGCTGTCAGGAGACATGGCTTCCCGGAATGGAAACAGGGTGTTGCTGAAGCCAAGCATGGTGAAACAGACTGAGAGGGCCAACGGAATTGTGTGCCTACTGTCTTTTAGTACAACATGAGGATGGGGGTTTGTTACATTTGCACAAGAAAATCAGGTTAAGTCTCAAGTTAGGGTTGGGTTGGGGAGATGTGGCTTCCCAGGTTGGAAACGGGTCCTTGGTGAAGCTTAACTTGCTGAATCAGACTGAGTGGGGTATCAAGGTGTCTTCCATACTTACATTTGGTACACACTGTGGACGGCAGTATGTTTCAGTCCCAAAAGGAAATGAGGGTTGAGACTCAAATTAGGGTTAGGGTTGGGGAGACTTGGCTTCCCAGGATGTAACCAGGGTTTTGGTGAAGCCTAGATTGGTAAAACAGACTGAGTAGGCAAACCGGAGTATAACATACTGCCAGTTAGTACACCATGTGGACAGGGAAATGTTTCAGTCCAAAGAAAAAATTAGGGTTAAGAAAAATTTAGGGTTATCGGTCAGGAGACATGCCTTACCAGAATGGAAACAGGGTGTTGCTGAAGCCAAGCATGGTGAAACAGACTGAGAGGGCCAAAGGAATTGTGTGCCTACTGTCTTTTAGTACAACATGAGGATGGGGGTTTGTTACATTTGCACAAGAAAATCAGGTTAAGTCTCAAGTTAGGGTTAGGGTTGGGGAGATGTGGCTTCCCAGGTTGGAAACGGGTCCTTGGTGAAGCCTAACTTGCTGAATCAGACTGAGTGGGGCATCAAGATGTCTTCCATACTGACATTTGGTACACTCTGTGGACGGCGGTTTGTTTCAGTCCCAAAAGGAAATGAGGCCTGAGACTCAAATTAGGGTTAGGGTTGGGGAGACTTGGCTTTCCAGGATGTAACCAGGGTTTTGGTGAAGCCTAGATTGGTAAAACAGACTGAGTAGGCAAACCGGAGTATAACATACTGCCAGTTAGTACACCATGTGGACAGGGAAATGTTTCATTCCAAAGAGAAAATTAGGGTTAAGACCCAAGTGAGGGTTATCGGTCAGGAGACATGGCTTCCCAGAATGGAAACAGGGTGTTGCTGAAGCCAAGCATGGTGAAACAGACTGAGAGGGCCAAAGGAATTGTGTGCCTACTGTCTTTTAGTAGAACATGAGGATGGGAGGTTGTTACATTTGCACAAGAATATCAGGTTAAGTCTCAAGTTAGGGTTAGGGTTGGGGAGATGTGGCTTCCCAGGTTGGAAACGGGTCCTTGTTGAAGCCTAGCTTGCTGAATCAGACTGAGTGGGGCATCAAGATGTCTTCCATACTTACAATTAGGTACACTCTGTGGACGGCAGTATGTTTCAGTCCAAAAAGGAAATGAGGGTTGAGACTCAAATGAGGGTTAGGGTTGGGGAGACTTGGCTTCCCAGGATGTAACCAGGGTTTTGGCGAAGCCTAGATTGGTAAAACAGACTGAGTAGGCCTTCCGGAGTATAACATACTGCCAGTTAGTACACCATGTGGACAGGGAAATATTTCAGTCCAAAGAAAAAACTAGGGTTAAGACCCAAGTTAGGGTTAGCGGTCAGGAGACATGGCTTCCCGGAATGGAAACAGGGTGTTGCTGAAGCCAAGCATGGTGAAACAGACTGAGAGGGCAAAAGGAATTGTGTGCCTACTGTCTTTTAGTACAACATGAGGATGGGGGTTTGTTACATTTGCACAAGAAAATCAGGTTAAGTATCAAGTTAGGGTTAGGGTTGGGGAGATGTGGCTTCCCAGGTTGGAAACGGGTCCTTGGTGAAGCTTAACTTGCTGAATCAGACTGAGTGGGGCATCAAGATGGCTTCCATACTGACATTTGGTACACTCTGTGGACGGCAGTATGTTTCAGTCCAAAAAGGAAATGAGGGTTGAGACTCAAATTAGGGTTATGGTTGGGGAGACTTGGCTTCCCAGGATGTAACCAGGGTTTTGGCGAAGCCTAGATTGGTAAAACAGACTGAGTAGGCCAACCGGAGTATAACATACTGCCAGTTAGTACACCATGTGGACAGGGAAATGTTTCAGTCCAAAGACAAAATTAGGGTTAAGACCCAAGTTAGGGTTAGCTGTCAGGAGACATGGCTTTCCAGAATGGAAACAGGGTGTTGCTGAAGCCAAGCATGGTGAAACAGACTGAGAGGGCAAAAGGAATTGTGTGCCTACTGTCTTTTAGTAGAACATGAGGATGGGGGGTTGTTACATTTGCACAAGAAAATCAGGTTAAGTCTCAAGTTAGGGTTAGGGTTGGGGAGATGTGGCTTCCCAGGTTGGAAACGGGTCCTTGGTGAAGCCTAGCTTGCTGAATCAGACTGAGTGGGGCATCAAGATGTCTTCCATACTTACATTTGGTACACTCTGTGAACCGCAGTATGTTTCAGTCCAAAAAGGAAATGAGGGTTGATACTCAAATTAGGGTTAGGGTTGGGGAGACTTGGCTTCCCAGGATGTAACCAGGGTTTTGGTGAAGCCTAGATTGGTAAAACAGACTGAGTAGGCCAACCGGAGTATAACATACTGCCAGTTAGTACACCATGTGGACAGGGAAATGTTTCAGTCCAAAGAGAAAATTAGGGTTAAGACCCAAGTTAGGGTTAGCTGTCAGGAGACATGGCTTCCCAGAATGGAAACAGGGTGTTGCTGAAGCCAAGCATGGTGAAACAGACTGAGAGGGCCAAAGGAATTGTGTGCCTACTGTCTTTTAGTAGAACATGAGGATGGGAGGTTGTTACATTTGCACAAGAATATCAGGTTAAGTATCAAGTTAGAGTTAGGGTTGGGGAGATGTGGCTTCCCAGGTTGGAAACGGGTCCTTGGTGAAGCCTAGCTTGCTGAATCAGACTGAGTGGGGCATCAAGATGTCTTCCATACTTACAATTAGGTACACTCTGTGGACGGCAGTATGTTTCAGTCCAAAAAGGAAATGAGGGTTGAGATTCAAATTAGGGTTAGGGTTGGGGAGACTTGGCTTCCCAGGATGTAACCAGGGTTTTGGCGAAGCCTAGATTGGTAAAACAGACTGAGTAGGCCTTCCGGAGTATAACATTCTGCCAGTTAGTACACCATGTGGACAGGGAAATATTTCAGTCCAAAGAAAAAACTAGGGTTAAGACCCAAGTTGGGGTTAGCGGTCAGGAGACATGGCTTCCCGGAATGGAAACAGGGTGTTGCTGAAGCCAAGCATGGTGAAACAGACTGAGAGGGCAAAAGGAATTGTGTGCCTACTGTCTTTTAGTACAACATGAGGATGGGGGTTTGTTACATTTGCACAAGAAAATCAGGTTAAGTCTCAAGTTAGGGTTAGGGTTGGGGAGATGTGGCTTCCCAGGTTGGAAACGGGTCCTTGGTGAAGCTTAACTTCCTGAATCAGACTGAGTGGGCCATCAAGATGTCTTCCATACTTACATTTGGCACACTCTGTGGACCGCAGTATGTTTCAGTCCAAAAAGGAAATAGGGTTGAGACTCAAATTAGGGTTAGGGTTGGGGAGACTTGGCTTCCCAGGATGTAACCAGGGTTTTGGTGAAGCCTAGATTGGTAAAACAGACTGAGTAGGCATTCAGGAGTATAACATACTGCCAGTTAGTACACCATGTGGACAGGGAAATGTTTCAGTCCAAAGACTAAATTCGAGTTAAGACCCAAGTTAGGGTTAGCTGTCAGGAGACATGGCTTCCCGGAATGGAAACAGGGTGTTGCTGAAGCCAAGCATGGTGAAACAGACTGAGAGGGCCAACGGAATTGTGTGCCTACTGTCTTTTAGTACAACATGAGGATGGGGGTTTGTTACATTTGCACAAGAAAATCAGGTTAAGTCTCAAGTTAGGGTTGGGTTGGGGAGATGTGGCTTCCCAGGTTGGAAACGGGTCCTTGGTGAAGCTTAACTTGCTGAATCAGACTGAGTGGGGTATCAAGGTGTCTTCCATACTTACATTTGGTACACACTGTGGACGGCAGTATGTTTCAGTCCCAAAAGGAAATGAGGGTTGAGACTCAAATTAGGGTTAGGGTTGGGGAGACTTGGCTTCCCAGGATGTAACCAGGGTTTTGGTGAAGCCTAGATTGGTAAAACAGACTGAGTAGGCAAACCGGAGTATAACATACTGCCAGTTAGTACACCATGTGGACAGGGAAATGTTTCAGTCCAAAGAAAAAATTAGGGTTAAGAAAAATTTAGGGTTATCGGTCAGGAGACATGGCTTTCCAGAATGGAAACAGGGTGTTGCTGAAGCCAAGCATGGTGAAACAGACTGAGAGGGCCAAAGGAATTGTGTGCCTACTGTCTTTTAGTACAACATGAGGATGGGAGGTTGTTACATTTGCACAAGAATATCAGGTTAAGTATCAAGTTAGGGTTAGGGTTGGGGAGATGTGGCTTCCCAGGTTGGAAACGGGTCCTTGTTGAAGCCTAGCTTGCTGAATCAGACTGAGTGGGGCATCAAGATGTCTTCCATACTTACAATTAGGTACACTCTGTGGACGGCAGTATGTTTCAGTCCAAAAAGGAAATGAGGGTTGAGACTCAAATTAGGGTTAGGGTTGGGGAGACTTGGCTTCCCAGGATGTAACCAGGGTTTTGGCGAAGCCTAGATTGGTAAAACAGACTGAGTAGGCCTTTGAGTATAACATACTGCCAGTTAGTACACCATGTGGACAGGGAAATATTTCAGTCCAAAGAAAAAACTAGGGTTAAGACCCAAGTTAGGGTGAGCGGTCAGGAGACATGGCTTCCCGGAATGGAAACAGGGTGTTGCTGAAGCCAAGCATGGTGAAACAGACTGAGAGGGCAAAAGGAATTGAGTGCCTACTGTCTTTTAGTACAACATGAGGATGGGGGTTTGTTACATTTGCACAAGAAAATCAGGTTAAGTCTCAAGTTAGGGTTGGTTTGGGGAGATGTGGCTTCCCAGGTTGGAAACGGGTCCTTGGTGAAGCCTAGCTTGTTGAATCAGACTGAGTGGGACATCAAGATGTCTTCCATACTTACATTTGGTACACTCTGTGGACGGCAGTATGTTTCAGTCCAAAAAGGAAATGAGGGTTGAGACTCAAATTAGGGTTAGGGCTGGGGAGACTTGGCTTCCCAGGATGTAACCAGGGTTTTGGCGAAGCCTAGATTGGTAAAACAGACTGAGTAGGCCATCCGGAGTATAACATACTGCCAGTTAGTACACCATGTGGACAGGGAAATGTTTCAGTCTAAAGAGAAAATTAGGGTTAAGACCCAAGTTAGGGTTAGCTGTCAGGAGACATGGCTTCCCAGAATGGAAACAGGGTGTTGCTGAAGCCAAGCATGGTGAAACAGACTGAGAGGGCCAAAGGAATTGTGTGCCTACTGTCTTTTAGTAGAACATGAGGATGGGAGGTTGTTACATTTGCACAAGAATATCAGGTTAAGTCTCAAGTTAGGGTTAGGGTTGGGGAGATGTGGCTTCCCAGGTTGGAAACGGGTCCTTGGTGAAGCTTAACTTCCTGAATCAGACTGAGTGGGCCATCAAGATGTCTTCCATACTTACATTTGGCACACTCTGTGGACCGCAGTATGTTTCAGTCCAAAAAGGAAATAGGGTTGAGACTCAAATTAGGGTTAGGGTTGGGGAGACTTGGCTTCCCAGGATGTAACCAGGGTTTTGGTGAAGCCTAGATTGGTAAAACAGACTGAGTAGGCATTCAGGAGTATAACATACTGCCAGTTAGTACACCATGTGGACAGGGAAATGTTTCAGTCCAAAGACTAAATTCGAGTTAAGACCCAAGTTAGGGTTAGCTGTCAGGAGACATGGCTTCCCGGAATGGAAACAGGGTGTTGCTGAAGCCAAGCATGGTGAAACAGACTGAGAGGGCCAACGGAATTGTGTGCCTACTGTCTTTTAGTACAACATGAGGATGGGGGTTTGTTACATTTGCACAAGAAAATCAGGTTAAGTCTCAAGTTAGGGTTGGGTTGGGGAGATGTGGCTTCCCAGGTTGGAAACGGGTCCTTGGTGAAGCTTAACTTGCTGAATCAGACTGAGTGGGGTATCAAGGTGTCTTCCATACTTACATTTGGTACACACTGTGGACGGCAGTATGTTTCAGTCCCAAAAGGAAATGAGGGTTGAGACTCAAATTAGGGTTAGGGTTGGGGAGACTTGGCTTCCCAGGATGTAACCAGGGTTTTGGCGAAGCCTAGATTGGTAAAACAGACTGAGTAGGCAAACCGGAGTATAACATACTGCCAGTTAGTACACCATGTGGACAGGGAAATGTTTCAGTCCAAAGAAAAAATTAGGGTTAAGAAAAATTTAGGGTTATCGGTCAGGAGACATGCCTTACCAGAATGGAAACAGGGTGTTGCTGAAGCCAAGCATGGTGAAACAGACTGAGAGGGCCAAAGGAATTGTGTGCCTACTGTCTTTTAGTACAACATGAGGATGGGGGTTTGTTACATTTGCACAAGAAAATCAGGTTAAGTCTCAAGTTAGGGTTAGGGTTGGGGAGATGTGGCTTCCCAGGTTGGAAACGGGTCCTTGGTGAAGCCTAACCTGCTGAATCAGACTGAGTGGGGCATCAAGATGTCTTCCATACTGACATTTGGTACACTCTGTGGACGGCGGTTTGTTTCAGTCCCAAAAGGAAATGAGGCCTGAGACTCAAATTAGGGTTAGGGTTGGGGAGACTTGGCTTTCCAGGATGTAACCAGGGTTTTGGTGAAGCCTAGATTGGTAAAACAGACTGAGTATGCCAACCGGAGTATAACATACTGCCAGTTTGTACACCATGTGGACAGGGAAATGTTTCATTCCAAAGAGAAAATTAGGGTTAAGACCCAAGTGAGGGTTATCGGTCAGGAGACATGGCTTCCCAGAATGGAAACAGGGTGTTGCTGAAGCCAAGCATGGTGAAACAGACTGAGAGGGCCAAAGGAATTGTGTGCCTACTGTCTTTTAGTAGAACATGAGGATGGGGGTTTGTTACATTTGCACAAGAAAATCAGGTTAAGTATCAAGTTAGGGTTAGGGTTGGGGAGATGTGGCTTCCCAGGTTGGAAACGGGTCCTTGGTGAAGCTTAACTTGCTGAATCAGACTGAGTGGGGCATCAAGATGGCTTCCATACTGACATTTGGTACACTCTGTGGACGGCAGTATGTTTCAGTCCAAAAAGGAAATGAGGGTTGAGACTCAAATTAGGGTTAGGGTTGGGGAGACTTGGCTTCCCAGGATGTAACCAGGGTTTTGGCGAAGCCTAGATTGGTAAAACAGACTGAGTAGGCCAACCGGAGTATAACATACTGCCAGTTAGTACACCATGGGGACAGGGAAATGTTTCAGTCCAAAGAGAAAATTAGGGTTGAGACCCAAGTGAGGGTTATCGGTCAGGAGACATGGCTTCCCAGAATGGAAACAGGGTGTTGCTGAAGCCAAGCATGGTGAAACAGACTGAGATGGCAAAAGGAATTGAGTGCCTACTGTCTTTTAGTACAACAGGAGGATGGGGGTTTGTTACATTTGCACAAGAAAATCAGGTTAAGTCTCAAGTTAGGGTTGGTTTGGGGAGATGTGGCTTCCCAGGTTGGAAACGGGTCCTTGGTGAAGCCTAGCTTGTTGAATCAGACTGAGTGGGACATCAAGATGTCTTCCATACTTACATTTGGTACACTCTGTGGACGGCAGTATGTTTCAGTCCAAAAAGGAAATGAGGGTTGAGACTCAAATTAGGGTTAGGGCTGGGGAGACTTGGCTTCCCAGGATGTAACCAGGGTTTTGGCGAAGCCTAGATTGGTAAACAGACTGAGTAGGCCATCCGTAGTATAACATACTGCCAGTTAGTACACCATGTGGACAGGGAAATGTTTCAGTCCAAAGAGAAAATTAGGGTTAAGACCCAAGTGAGGGTTAGCTGTCAGGAGACATGGCTTCCCAGAATGGAAACAGGGTGTTGCTGAAGCCAAGCATGGTGAAACAGACTGAGAGGGCCAAAGGAATTGTGTGCCTACTGTCTTTTAGTAGAACATGAGGATGGGGGGTTGTTACATTTGCACAAGAATATCAGGTTAAGTCTCAAGTTAGGGTTAGGGTTGGGGAGATGTGGCTTCCCAGGTTGGAAACGGGTCCTTGGTGAAGCTTAACTTCCTGAATCAGACTGAGTGGGCCATCAAGATGTCTTCCATACTTACATTTGGCACACTCTGTGGACCGCAGTATGTTTCAGTCCAAAAAGGAAATAGGGTTGAGACTCAAATTAGGGTTAGGGTTGGGGAGACTTGGCTTCCCAGGATGTAACCAGGGTTTTGGCGAAGCCTAGATTGGTAAAACAGACTGAGTAGGCCTTCCGGAGTATAACATACTGCCAGTTAGTACACCATGTGGACAGGGAAATATTTCAGTCCAAAGAAAAAACTAGGGTTAAGACCCAAGTTAGGGTTAGCGGTCAGGAGACATGTCTTCCCGGAATGGAAGCAGGGTGTTGCTGAAGCCAAGCATGGTGAAACAGACTGAGAGGGCAAAAGGAATTGTGTGCCTAGTGTCTTTTAGTACAACATGAGGATGGGGGTTTGTTACATTTGCACAAGAAAATCAGGTTAAGTCTCAAGTTAGGGTTGGTTTGGGGAGATGTGGCTTCCCAGGTTGGAAACGGGTCCTTGGTGAAGCCTAGCTTGTTGAATCAGACTGAGTGGGACATCAAGATGTCTTCCATACTTACATTTGGTACACTCTGTGGACGGCAGTATGTTTCAGTCCAAAAAGGAAATGAGGGTTGAGACTCAAATTAGGGTTAGGGCTGGGGAGACTTGGCTTCCCAGGATGTAACCAGGGTTTTGGCGAAGCCTAGATTGGTAAAACAGACTGAGTAGGCCATCCGGAGTATATCATACTGCCAGTTAGTACACCATGTGGACAGGGAAATGTTTCAGTCTAAAGAGAAAATTAGGGTTAAGACCCAAGTTAGGGTTAGCTGTCAGGAGACATGGCTTCCCAGAATGGAAACAGGGTGTTGCTGAAGCCAAGCATGGTGAAACAGACTGAGAGGGCCAAAGGAATTGTGTGCCTACTGTCTTTTAGTAGAACATGAGGATGGGAGGTTGTTACATTTGCACAAGAATATCAGGTTAAGTCTCAAGTTAGGGTTAGGGTTGGGGAGATGTGGCTTCCCAGGTTGGAAACGGGTCCTTGGTGAAGCTTAACTTCCTGAATCAGACTGAGTGGGCCATCAAGATGTCTTCCATACTTACATTTGGTACACTCTGTGGACGGCAGTATGTTTCAGTCCAAAAAGGAAATGAGGGTTGAGACTCAAATTAGGGTTAGTGCTGGGGAGACTTGGCTTCCCAGGATGTAACCAGGGTTTTGGCGAAGCCTAGATTGGTAAAACAGACTGAGTAGGCAAACCGGAGTATAACATACTGCCAGTTAGTACACCATGTGGACAGGGAAATGTTTCAGTCCAAAGAAAAAATTAGGGTTAAGAAAAATTTAGGGTTATCGGTCAGGAGACATGCCTTACCAGAATGGAAACAGGGTGTTGCTGAAGCCAAGCATGGTGAAACAGACTGAGAGGGCCAAAGGAATTGTGTGCCTACTGTCTTTTAGTACAACATGAGGATGGGGGTTTGTTACATTTGCACAAGAAAATCAGGTTAAGTCTCAAGTTAGGGTTAGGGTTGGGGAGATGTGGCTTCCCAGGTTGGAAACGGGTCCTTGGTGAAGCCTAACTTGCTGAATCAGACTGAGTGGGGCATCAAGATGTCTTCCATACTGACATTTGGTACACTCTGTGGACGGCGGTTTGTTTCAGTCCCAAAAGGAAATGAGGCCTGAGACTCAAATTAGGGTTAGGGTTGGGGAGACTTGGCTTTCCAGGATGTAACCAGGGTTTTGGTGAAGCCTAGATTGGTAAAACAGACTGAGTAGGCAAACCGGAGTATAACATACTGCCAGTTAGTACACCATGTGGACAGGGAAATGTTTCAGTCCAAAGACAAAATTAGGGTTAAGACCCAAGTTAGGGTTAGCTGTCAGGAGACATGGCTTCCCAGAATGGAAACAGGGTGTTGCTGAAGCCAAGCATGGTGAAACAGACTGAGAGGGCCAAAGGAATTGTGTGCCTACTGTCTTTTAGTAGAACATGAGGATGGGAGGTTGTTACATTTGCACAAGAATATCAGGTTAAGTATCAAGTTAGAGTTAGGGTTGGGGAGATGTGGCTTCCCAGGTTGGAAACGGGTCCTTGTTGAAGCCTAGCTTGCTGAATCAGACTGAGTGGGGCATCAAGATGTCTTCCATACTTACAATTAGGTACACTCTGTGGACGGCAGTATGTTTCAGTCCAAAAAGGAAATGAGGGTTGAGACTCAAATTAGGGTTAGGGTTGGGGAGACTTGGCTTCCCAGGATGTAACCAGGGTTTTGGCGAAGCCTAGATTGGTAAAACAGACTGAGTAGGCCTTCCGGAGTATAACATACTGCCAGTTAGTACACCATGTGGACAGGGAAATATTTCAGTCCAAAGAAAAAACTAGGGTTAAGACCCAAGTTAGGGTTAGCGGTCAGGAGACATGTCTTCCCGGAATGGAAGCAGGGTGTTGCTGAAGCCAAGCATGGTGAAACAGACTGAGAGGGCAAAAGGAATTGTGTGCCTACTGTCTTTTAGTACAACATGAGGATGGGGGTTTGTTACATTTGCACAAGAAAATCAGGTTAAGTCTCAAGTTAGGGTTGGTTTGGGGAGATGTGGCTTCCCAGGTTGGAAACGGGTCCTTGGTGAAGCCTAGCTTGTTGAATCAGACTGAGTGGGACATCAAGATGTCTTCCATACTTACATTTGGTACACTCTGTGGACGGCAGTATGTTTCAGTCCAAAAAGGAAATGAGGGTTGAGACTCAAATTAGGGTTAGGGCTGGGGAGACTTGGCTTCCCAGGATGTAACCAGGGTTTTGGCGAAGCCTAGATTGGTAAAACAGACTGAGTAGGCCATCCGGAGTATATCATACTGCCAGTTAGTACACCATGTGGACAGGGAAATGTTTCAGTCTAAAGAGAAAATTAGGGTTAAGACCCAAGTTAGGGTTAGCTGTCAGGAGACATGGCTTCCCAGAATGGAAACAGGGTGTTGCTGAAGCCAAGCATGGTGAAACAGACTGAGAGGGCCAAAGGAATTGTGTGCCTACTGTCTTTTAGTAGAACATGAGGATGGGAGGTTGTTACATTTGCACAAGAATATCAGGTTAAGTCTCAAGGTAGGGTTAGGGTTGGGGAGATGTGGCTTCCCAGGTTGGAAACGGGTCCTTGGTGAAGCTTAACTTCCTGAATCAGACTGAGTGGGCCATCAAGATGTCTTCCATACTTACATTTGGTACACTCTGTGGACGGCAGTATGTTTCAGTCCAAAAAGGAAATGAGGGTTGAGACTCAAATTAGGGTTAGGGCTGGGGAGACTTGGCTTCCCAGGATGTAACCAGGGTTTTGGCGAAGCCTAGATTGGTAAAACAGACTGAGTAGGCAAACCGGAGTATAACATACTGCCAGTTAGTACACCATGTGGACAGGGAAATGTTTCAGTCCAAAGAAAAAATTAGGGTTAAGAAAAATTTAGGGTTATCGGTCAGGAGACATGCCTTACCAGAATGGAAACAGGGTGTTGCTGAAGCCAAGCATGGTGAAACAGACTGAGAGGGCCAAAGGAATTGTGTGCCTACTGTCTTTTAGTACAACATGAGGATGGGGGTTTGTTACATTTGCACAAGAAAATCAGGTTAAGTCTCAAGTTAGGGTTAGGGTTGGGGAGATGTGGCTTCCCAGGTTGGAAACGGGTCCTTGGTGAAGCCTAACTTGCTGAATCAGACTGAGTGGGGCATCAAGATGTCTTCCATACTGACATTTGGTACACTCTGTGGACGGCGGTTTGTTTCAGTCCCAAAAGGAAATGAGGCCTGAGACTCAAATTAGGGTTAGGGTTGGGGAGACTTGGCTTTCCAGGATGTAACCAGGGTTTTGGTGAAGCCTAGATTGGTAAAACAGACTGAGTAGGCAAACCGGAGTATAACATACTGCCAGTTAGTACACCATGTGGACAGGGAAATGTTTCATTCCAAAGAGAAAATTAGGGTTAAGACCCAACTGAGGGTTATCGGTCAGGAGACATGGCTTCCCAGAATGGAAACAGGGTGTTGCTGAAGCCAAGCATGGTGAAACAGACTGAGAGGGCCAAAGGAATTGTGTGCCTACTGTCTTTTAGTAGAACATGAGGATGGGGGTTTGTTACATTTGCACAAGAAAATCAGGTTAAGTATCAAGTTAGGGTTAGGGTTGGGGAGATGTGGCTTCCCAGGTTGGAAACGGGTCCTTGGTGAAGCTTAACTTGCTGAATCAGACTGAGTGGGGCATCAAGATGGCTTCCATACTGACATTTGGTACACTCTGTGGACGGCAGTATGTTTCAGTCCAAAAAGGAAATGAGGGTTGAGACTCAAATTAGGGTTAGGGTTGGGGAGACTTGGCTTCCCAGGATGTAACCAGGGTTTTGGCGAAGCCTAGATTGGTAAAACAGACTGAGTAGGCCAACCGGAGTATAACATACTGCCAGTTAGTACACCATGTGGACAGGGAAATGTTTCAGTCCAAAGAGAATATTAGGGTTGAGACCCAAGTTAGGGTTATCGGTCAGGAGTCATGGCTTCCCAGAATGGAAACAGGGTGTTGCTGAAGCCAAACATGGTGAAACAGACTGAGATGGCAAAAGGAATTGAGTGCCTACTGTCTTTTAGTACAACATGAGGATGGGGGTTTGTTACATTTGCACAAGAAAATCAGGTTAAGTCTCAAGTTAGGGTTGGTTTGGGGAGATGTGGCTTCCCAGGTTGGAAACGGGTCCTTGGTGAAGCCTAGCTTGTTGAATCAGACTGAGTGGGGCATCAAGATGGCTTCCATACTGACATTTGGTACACTCTGTTGACGGCAGTATGTTTCAGTCCAAAAAGGAAATGAGGGTTGAGACTCAAATTAGGGTTAGGGCTGGGGAGACTTGGCTTCCCAGGATGTAACCAGGGTTTTGGCGAAGCCTAGATTGGTAAAACAGACTGAGTAGGCCATCCGGAGTATAACATACTGCCAGTTAGTACACCATGTGGACAGGGAAATGTTTCAGTCCAAAGAGAAAATTAGGGTTAAGACCCAAGTGAGGGTTAGCTGTCAGGAGACATGGCTTCCCAGAATGGAAACAGGGTGTTGCTGAAGCCAAGCATGGTGAAACAGACTGAGAGGGCCAAAGGAATTGTGTGCCTACTGTCTTTTAGTAGAACATGAGGATGGGGGGTTGCTACATTTGCACAAGAATATCAGGTTAAGTCTCAAGTTAGGGTTAGGGTTGGGGAGATGTGGCTTCCCAGGTTGGAAACGGGTCCTTGGTGAAGCTTAACTTCCTGAATCAGACTGAGTGGGCCATCAAGATGTCTTCCATACTTACATTTGGCACACTCTGTGGACCGCAGTATGTTTCAGTCCAAAAAGGAAATAGGGTTGAGACTCAAATTAGGGTTACGGTTGGGGAGACTTGGCTTACCAGGATGTAACCAGGGTTTTGGTGAAGCCTAGATTGGTAAAACAGACTGAGTAGGCATTCAGGAGTATAACATACTGCCAGTTAGTACACCATGTGGACAGGGAAATGTTTCAGTCCAAAGACAAAATTAGGGTTAAGACCCAAGTTAGGGTTAGCTGTCAGGAGACATGGCTTCCCAGAATGGAAACAGGGTGTTGCTGAAGCCAAGCATGGTGAAACAGACTGAGAGGGCCAAAGGAATTGTGTGCCTACTGTCTTTTAGTAGAACATGAGGATGGGAGGTTGTTACATTTGCACAAGAATATCAGGTTAAGTATCAAGTTAGAGTTAGGGTTGGGGAGATGTGGCTTCCCAGGTTGGAAACGGGTCCTTGTTGAAGCCTAGCTTGCTGAATCAGACTGAGTGGGGCATCAAGATGTCTTCCATACTTACAATTAGGTACACTCTGTGGACGGCAGTATGTTTCAGTCCAAAAAGGAAATGAGGGTTGAGACTCAAATTAGGGTTAGGGTTGGGGAGACTTGGCTTCCCAGGATGTAACCAGGGTTTTGGCGAAGCCTAGATTGGTAAAACAGACTGAGTAGGCCTTCCGGAGTATAACATACTGCCAGTTAGTACACCATGTGGACAGGGAAATATTTCAGTCCAAAGAAAAAACTAGGGTTAAGACCCAAGTTAGGGTTAGCGGTCAGAAGACATGGCTTCCCGGAATGGAAGCAGGGTGTTGCTGAAGCCAAGCATGGTGAAACAGACTGAGAGGGCAAAAGGAATTGTGTGCCTACTGTCTTTTAGTACAACATGAGGATGGGGGTTTGTTACATTTGCACAAGAAAATCAGGTTAAGTCTCAAGTTAGGGTTAGGGTTGGGGAGATGTGGCTTCCCAGGTTGGAAACGGGTCCTTGGTGAAGCCTAGCTTGTTGAATCAGACTGAGTGGGACATCAAGATGTCTTCCATACTTACATTTGGTACACTCTGTGGACGGCAGTATGTTTCAGTCCAAAAAGGAAATGAGGGTTGAGACTCAAATTAGGGTTAGGGCTGGGGAGACTTGGCTTCCCAGGATGTAACCAGGGTTTTGGCGAAGCCTAGATTGGTAAAACAGACTGAGTAGGCCATCCGGAGTATAACATACTGCCAGTTAGTACACCATGTGGACAGGGAAATGTTTCAGTCCAAAGAGAAAATTAGGGTTAAGACCCAAGTGAGGGTTAGCTGTCAGGAGACATGGCTTCCCAGAATGGAAACAGGGTGTTGCTGAAGCCAAGCATGGTGAAACAGACTGAGAGGGCCAAAGGAATTGTGTGCCTACTGTCTTTTAGTAGAACATGAGGATGGGGGGTTGCTACATTTGCACAAGAATATCAGGTTAAGTCTCAAGTTAGGGTTAGGGTTGGGGAGATGTGGCTTCCCAGGTTGGAAACGGGTCCTTGGTGAAGCTTAACTTCCTGAATCAGACT
Source organism: Heloderma suspectum (assembly GCF_057233095.1). Lineage (NCBI taxonomy): Eukaryota > Metazoa > Chordata > Lepidosauria > Squamata > Helodermatidae > Heloderma > Heloderma suspectum. Next base: position 152,348,222 of record NC_139461.1, read on the forward strand.
GAGTGGGCCATCAAGATGTCTTCCATACTTACATTTGGCACACTCTGTGGACCGCAGTATGTTTCAGTCCAAAAAGGAAATAGGGTTGAGACTCAAATTAGGGTTACGGTTGGGGAGACTTGGCTTCCCAGGATGTAACCAGGGTTTTGGTGAAGCCTAGATTGGTAAAACAGACTGAGTAGGCATTCAGGAGTATAACATACTGCCAGTTAGTACACCATGTGGACAGGGAAATGTTTCAGTCCAAAGACAAAATTAGGGTTAAGACCCAAGTTAGGGTTAGCTGTCAGGAGACATGGCTTCCCAGAATGGAAACAGGGTGTTGCTGAAGCCAAGCATGGTGAAACAGACTGAGAGGGCCAAAGGAATTGTGTGCCTACTGTCTTTTAGTAGAACATGAGGATGGGAGGTTGTTACATTTGCACAAGAATATCAGGTTAAGTATCAAGTTAGAGTTAGGGTTGGGGAGATGTGGCTTCCCAGGTTGGAAACGGGTCCTTGTTGAAGCCTAGCTTGCTGAATCAGACTGAGTGGGGCATCAAGATGTCTTCCATACTTACAATTAGGTACACTCTGTGGACGGCAGTATGTTTCAGTCCAAAAAGGAAATGAGGGTTGAGACTCAAATTAGGGTTAGGGTTGGGGAGACTTGGCTTCCCAGGATGTAACCAGGGTTTTGGCGAAGCCTAGATTGGTAAAACAGACTGAGTAGGCCTTCCGGAGTATAACATACTGCCAGTTAGTACACCATGTGGACAGGGAAATATTTCAGTCCAAAGAAAAAACTAGGGTTAAGACCCAAGTTAGGGTTAGCGGTCAGGAGACATGGCTTCCCGGAATGGAAGCAGGGTGTTGCTGAAGCCAAGCATGGTGAAACAGACTGAGAGGGCAAAAGGAATTGTGTGCCTACTGTCTTTTAGTACAACATGAGGATGGGGGTTTGTTACATTTGCACAAGAAAATCAGGTTAAGTCTCAAGTTAGGGTTAGGGTTGGGGAGATGTGGCTTCCCAGGTTGGAAACGGGTCCTTGGTGAAGCCTAGCTTGTTGAATCAGACTGAGTGGGACATCAAGATGTCTTCCATACTTACATTTGGTACACTCTGTGGACGGCAGTATGTTTCAGTCCAAAAAGGAAATGAGGGTTGAGACTCAAATTAGGGTTAGGGCTGGGGAGACTTGGCTTCCCAGGATGTAACCAGGGTTTTGGCGAAGCCTAGATTGGTAAAACAGACTGAGTAGGCCATCCGGAGTATATCATACTGCCAGTTAGTACACCATGTGGACAGGGAAATGTTTCAGTCTAAAGAGAAAATTAGGGTTAAGACCCAAGTTAGGGTTAGCTGTCAGGAGACATGGCTTCCCAGAATGGAAACAGGGTGTTGCTGAAGCCAAGCATGGTGAAACAGACTGAGAGGGCCAAAGGAATTGTGTGCCTACTGTCTTTTAGTAGAACATGAGGATGGGAGGTTGTTACATTTGCACAAGAATATCAGGTTAAGTCTCAAGTTAGGGTTAGGGTTGGGGAGATGTGGCTTCCCAGGTTGGAAACGGGTCCTTGGTGAAGCTTAACTTCCTGAATCAGACTGAGTGGGCCATCAAGATGTCTTCCATACTTACATTTGGTACACTCTGTGGACGGCAGTATGTTTCAGTCCAAAAAGGAAATGAGGGTTGAGACTCAAATTAGGGTTAGGGCTGGGGAGACTTGGCTTCCCAGGATGTAACCAGGGTTTTGGCGAAGCCTAGATTGGTAAAACAGACTGAGTAGGCCATCCGGAGTATATCATACTGCCAGTTAGTACACCATGTGGACAGGGAAATGTTTCAGTCCAAAGAGAAAATTAGGGTTAAGACCCAAGTTAGGGTTAGCTGTCAGGAGACATGGCTTCCCAGAATGGAAACAGGGTGTTGCTGAAGCCAAGCATGGTGAAACAGACTGAGAGGGCCAAAGGAATTGTGTGCCTACTGTCTTTTAGTAGAACATGAGGATGGGAGGTTGTTACATTTGCACAAGAATATCAGGTTAAGTCTCAAGTTAGGGTTAGGGTTGGGGAGATGTGGCTTCCCAGGTTGGAAACGGGTCCTTGGTGAAGCTTAACTTCCTGAATCAGACTGAGTGGGCCATCAAGATGTCTTCCATACTTACATTTGGCACACTCTGTGGACCGCAGTATGTTTCAGTCCAAAAAGGAAATAGGGTTGAGACTCAAATTAGGGTTAGGGTTGGGGAGACTTGGCTTCCCAGGATGTAACCAGGGTTTTGGCGAAGTCTAGATTGGTAAAACAGACGGAGTAGGCCAACCGGAGTATAACATACTGCCAGTTAGTACACCATGTGGACAGGGAAATGTTTCAGTCCAAAGAGAAAATTAGGGTTAAGACCCAAGTTAGGGTTAGCTGTCAGGAGACATGGCTTTCCAGAATGGAAACAGGGTGTTGCTGAAGCCAAGCATGGTGAAACAGACTGAGAGGGCAAAAGGAATTGTGTGCCTACTGTCTTTTAGTAGAACATGAGGATGGGGGGTTGATACATTTGCACAAGAAAATCAGGTTAAGTCTCAAGTTAGGGTTAGGGTTGGGGAGATGTGGCTTCCCAGGTTGGAAACGGGTCCTTGTTGAAGCCTAGCTTGCTGAATCAGACTGAGTGGGGCATCAAGATGTCTTCCATACTTACAATTAGGTACACTCTGTGGACGGCAGTATGTTTCAGTCCAAAAAGGAAATGAGGGTTGAGACTCAAATTAGGGTTAGGGTTGAGGAGACTTGGCTTCCCAGGATGTAACCAGGGTTTTGGCGAAGCCTAGATTGGTAAAACAGACTGAGTAGGCCTTCCTGAGTATAACATACTGCCAGTTAGTACACCATGTGGACAGGGAAATATTTCAGTCCAAAGAAAAAACTAGGGTTAAGACCCAAGTTAGGGTTAGCGGTCAGGAGACATGGCTTCCCGGAATGGAAACAGGGTGTTGCTGAAGCCAAGCATGGTGAAACAGACTGAGAGGGCAAAAGGAATTGTGTGCCTACTGTCTTTTAGTACAACATGAGGATGGGGGTTTGTTACATTTGCACAAGAAAATCAGGTTAAGTCTCAAGTTAGGGTTGGTTTGGGGAGATGTGGCTTCCCAGGTTGGAAACGGGTCCTTGGTGAAGCCTAGCTTGTTGAATCAGACTGAGTGGGACATCAAGATGTCTTCCATACTGACATTTGGTACACTCTGTGGACGGCAGTATGTTTCAGTCCAAAAAGGAAATGAGGGTTGAGACTCAAATTAGGGTTAGGGCTGGGGAGACTTGGCTTCCCAGGATGTAACCAGGGTTTTGGCGAAGCCTAGATTGGTAAAACAGACTGAGTAGGCCATCCGGAGTATAACATACTGCCAGTTAGTACACCATGTGGACAGGGAAATGTTTCAGTCCAAAGAGAAAATTAGGGTTAAGACCCAAGTGAGGGTTAGCTGTCAGGAGACATGGCTTCCCAGAATGGAAACAGGGTGTTGCTGAAGCCAAGCATGGTGAAACAGACTGAGAGGGCCAAAGGAATTGTGTGCCTACTGTCTTTTAGTAGAACATGAGGATGAAGGTTGTTACATTTGCACAAGAATATCAGGTTAAGTCTCAAGTTAGGGTTAGGGTTGGGGAGATGTGGCTTCCCAGGTTGGAAACGGGTCCTTGGTGAAGCTTAACTTCCTGAATCAGACTGAGTGGGCCATCAAGATGTCTTCCATACTTACATTTGGCACACTCTGTGGACCGCAGTATGTTTCAGTCCAAAAAGGAAATAGGGTTGAGACTCAAATTAGGGTTAGGGTTGGGGAGACTTGGCTTCCCAGGATGTAACCAGGGTTTTGGTGAAGCCTAGATTGGTAAAACAGACTGAGCAGGCATTCAGGAGTATAACATACTGCCAGTTAGTACACCATGTGGACAGGGAAATGTTTCAGTCCAAAGACAAAATTAGGGTTAAGACCCAAGTTAGGGTTAGCTGTCAGGAGACATGGCTTCCCAGAATGGAAACAGGGTGTTGCTGAAGCCAAGCATGGTGAAACAGACTGAGAGGGCCAAAGGAATTGTGTGCCTACTGTCTTTTAGTAGAACATGAGGATGGGAGGTTGTTACATTTGCACAAGAATATCAGGTTAAGTATCAAGTTAGAGTTAGGGTTGGGGAGATGTGGCTTCCCAGGTTGGAAACGGGTCCTTGTTGAAGCCTAGCTTGCTGAATCAGACTGAGTGGGGCATCAAGATGTCTTCCATACTTACAATTAGGTACACTCTGTGGACGGCAGTATGTTTCAGTCCAAAAAGGAAATGAGGGTTGAGACTCAAATTAGGGTTAGGGTTGGGGAGACTTGGCTTCCCAGGATGTAACCAGGGTTTTGGCGAAGCCTAGATTGGTAAAACAGACTGAGTAGGCCTTCCGGAGTATAACATACTGCCAGTTAGTACACCATGTGGACAGGGAAATATTTCAGTCCAAAGAAAAAACTAGGGTTAAGACCCAAGTTAGGGTTAGCGGTCAGGAGACATGGCTTCCCGGAATGGAAACAGGGTGTTGCTGAAGCCAAGCATGGTGAAACAGACTGAGAGGGCCAAAGGAATTGTGTGCCTACTGTATTTTAGTAGAACATGAGGATGGGGGGTTGTTACAGTTCAACAAGAAAATCAGGTTAAGTCTCAAGTTAGGGTTAGGGTTGGGGAGATGTGGCTTCCCAGGTTGGAAACGGGTCCTTGGTGAAGCCTAGCTTGCTGAATCAGACTGAGTGGGGCATCAAGATGTCTTCCATACTTACATTTGGTACACTCTGTGAACCGCAGTATGTTTCAGTCCAAAAAGGAAATGAGGGTTGATACTCAAATTAGGGTTAGGGTTGGGGAGACTTGGCTTCCCAGGATGTAACCAGGGTTTTGGTGAAGCCTAGATTGGTAAAACAGACTGAGTAGGCCAACCGGAGTATAACATACTGCCAGTTAGTACACCATGTGGACAGGGAAATGTTTCAGTCCAAAGAGAAAATTAGGGTTAAGACCCAAGTTAGGGTTAGCTGTCAGGAGACATGGCTTCCCAGAATGGAAACAGGGTATTGCTGAAGCCAAGCATGGTGAAACAGACTGAGAGGGCCAAAGGAATTGTGTGCCTACTGTCTTTTAGTAGAACATGAGGATGGGAGGTTGTTACATTTGCACAAGAATATCAGGTTAAGTATCAAGTTAGGGTTAGGGTTGGGGAGATGTGGCTTCCCAGGTTGGAAACGGGTCCTTGTTGAAGCCTAGCTTGCTGAATCAGACTGAGTGGGGCATCAAGATGTCTTCCATACTTACAATTAGGTACACTCTGTGGACGGCAGTATGTTTCAGTCCAAAAAGGAAATGAGGGTTGAGACTCAAATTAGGGTTAGGGTTGGGGAGACTTGGCTTCCCAGGATGTAACCAGGGTTTTGGCGAAGCCTAGATTGGTAAAACAGACTGAGTAGGCCTTCCGGAGTATAACATACTGCCAGTTAGTACACCATGTGGACAGGGAAATATTTCAGTCCAAAGAAAAAACTAGGGTTAAGACCCAAGTTAGGGTTAGCGGTCAGGAGACATGGCTTCCCGGAATGGAAACAGGGTGTTGCTGAAGCCAAGCATGGTGAAACAGACTGAGAGGGCAAAAGGAATTGTGTGCCTACTGTCTTTTAGTACAACATGAGGATGGGGGTTTGTTACATTTGCACAAGAAAATCAGGTTAAGTCTCAAGTTAGGGTTAGGGTTGGGGAGATGTGGCTTCCCAGGTTGGAAACGGGTCCTTGGTGAAGCTTAACTTGCTGAATCAGACTGAGTGGGGCATCAAGATGGCTTCCATACTGACATTTGGTACACTCTGTGGACGGCAGTATGTTTCAGTCCAAAAAGGAAATGAGGGTTGAGACTCAAATTAGGGTTAGGGTTGGGGAGACTTGGCTTCCCAGGATGTAACCAGGGTTTTGGCGAAGCCTAGATTGGTAAAACAGACTGAGTAGGCCAACCGGAGTATAACATACTGCCAGTTAGTACACCATGTGGACAGGGAAATGTTTCAGTCCAAAGAGAAAATTAGGGTTGAGACCCAAGTTAGGGTTATCCGTCAGGAGTCATGTCTTCCCAGAATGGAAACAGGGTGTTGCTGAAGCCAAGCATGGTGAAACAGACTGAGAGGGCAAAAGGAATTGAGTGCCTACTGTCTTTTAGTACAACATGAGGATGGGGGTTTGTTACATTTGCACAAGAAAATCAGGTTAAGTCTCAAGTTAGGGTTGGTTTGGGGAGATGTGGCTTCCCAGGTTGGAAACGGGTCCTTGGTGAAGCCTAGCTTGTTGAATCAGACTGAGTGGGACATCAAGATGTCTTCCATACTTACATTTGGTACACTCTGTGGACGGCAGTATGTTTCAGTCCAAAAAGGAATTGAGGGTTGAGACTCAAATTAGGGTTAGGGCTGGGGAGACTTGGCTTCCCAGGATGTAACCAGGGTTTTGGCGAAGCCTAGATTGGTAAAACAGACTGAGTAGGCCATCCGGAGTATAACATACTGCCAGTTAGTACACCATGTGGACAGGGAAATGTTTCAGTCCAAAGAGAAAATTAGGGTTAAGACCCAAGTGAGGGTTAGCTGTCAGGAGACATGGCTTCCCAGAATGGAAACAGGGTGTTGCTGAAGCCAAGCATGGTGAAACAGACTGAGAGGGCCAAAGGAATTGTGTGCCTACTGTCTTTTAGTAGAACATGAGGATGGGAGGTTGTTACATTTGCACAAGAATATCAGGTTAAGTCTCAAGTTAGGGTTAGGGTTGGGGAGATGTGGCTTCCCAGGTTGGAAACGGGTCCTTGGTGAAGCTTAACTTCCTGAATCAGACTGAGTGGGCCATCAAGATGTCTTCCATACTTACATTTGGCACACTCTGTGGACCGCAGTATGTTTCAGTCCAAAAAGGAAATAGGGTTGAGACTCAAATTAGGGTTAGGGTTGGGGAGACTTGGCTTCCCAGGATGTAATAAGGGTTTTGGTGAAGCCTAGATTGGTAAAACAGACTGAGTAGGCATTCAGGAGTATAACATACTGCCAGTTAGTACACCATGTGGACAGGGAAATGTTTCAGTCCAAAGACAAAATTAGGGTTAAGACCCAAGTTAGGGTTAGCTGTCAGGAGACATGGCTTCCCAGAATGGAAACAGGGTGTTGCTGAAGCCAAGCATGGTGAAACAGACTGAGAGGGCCAAAGGAATTGTGTGCCTACTGTCTTTTAGTAGAACATGAGGATGGGAGGTTGTTACATTTGCACAAGAATATCAGGTTAAGTATCAAGTTAGAGTTAGGGTTGGGGAGATGTGGCTTCCCAGGTTGGAAACGGGTCCTTGTTGAAGCCTAGCTTGCTGAATCAGACTGAGTGGGGCATCAAGATGTCTTCCATACTTACAATTAGGTACACTCTGTGGACGGCAGTATGTTTCAGTCCAAAAAGGAAATGAGGGTTGAGACTCAAATTAGGGTTAGGGTTGGGGAGACTTGGCTTCCCAGGATGTAACCAGGGTTTTGGCGAAGCCTAGATTGGTAAAACAGACTGAGTAGGCCTTCCGGAGTATAACATACTGCCAGTTAGTACACCATGTGGACAGGGAAATATTTCAGTCCAAAGAAAAAACTCGGGTTAAGACCCAAGTTAGGGTTAGCGGTCAGGAGACATGGCTTCCCGGAATGGAAGCAGGGTGTTGCTGAAGCCAAGCATGGTGAAACAGACTGAGAGGGCAGAAGGAATTGTGTGCCTACTGTCTTTTAGTACAACATGAGGATGGGGGAATGTTACATTTGCACAAGAAAATCAGGTTAAGTCTCAAGTTAGGGTTGGTTTGGGGAGATGTGGCTTCCCAGGTTGGAAACGGGTCCTTGGTGAAGCCTAGCTTGTTGAATCAGACTGAGTGGGACATCAAGATGTCTTCCATACTGACATTTGGTACACTCTGTGGACGGCAGTATGTTTCAGTCCAAAAAGGAAATGAGGGTTGAGACTCAAATTAGGGTTAGGGCTGGGGAGACTTGGCTTCCCAGGATGTAACCAGGGTTTTGGCGAAGCCTAGATTGGTAAAACAGACTGAGTAGGCCATCCGGAGTATATCATACTGCCAGTTAGTACACCATGTGGACAGGGAAATGTTTCAGTCTAAAGAGAAAATTAGGGTTAAGACCCAAGTTAGGGTTAGCTGTCAGGAGACATGGCTTCCCAGAATGGAAACAGGGTGTTGCTGAAGCCAAGCATGGTGAAACAGACTGAGAGGGCCAAAGGAATTGTGTGCCTACTGTCTTTTAGTAGAACATGAGGATGGGAGGTTGTTACATTTGCACAAGAATATCAGGTTAAGTCTCAAGTTAGGGTTAGGGTTGGGGAGATGTGGCTTCCCAGGTTGGAAACGGGTCCTTGGTGAAGCTTAACTTCCTGAATCAGACTGAGTGGGCCATCAAGATGTCTTCCATACTTACATTTGGCACACTCTGTGGACCGCAGTATGTTTCAGTCCAAAAAGGAAATAGGGTTGAGACTCAAATTAGGGTTAGGGTTGGGGAGACTTGGCTTCCCAGGATGTAACCAGGGTTTTGGCGAAGTCTAGATTGGTAAAACAGACAGAGTAGGCCAACCGGAGTATAACATACTGCCAGTTAGTACACCATGTGGACAGGGAAATGTTTCAGTCCAAAGAGAAAATTAGGGTTAAGACCCAAGTTAGGGTTAGCTGTCAGGAGACATGGCTTTCCAGAATGGAAACAGGGTGTTGCTGAAGCCAAGCATGGTGAAACAGACTGAGAGGGCCAAAGGAATTGTGTGCCTACTGTCCTTTAGTAGAACATGAGGATGGGGGGTTGTTACATTTGCACAAGAAAATCAGGTTAAGTCTCAAGTTAGGGTTAGGGTTGGGGAGATGTGGCTTCCCAGGTTGGAAACGGGTCCTTGGTGAAGCCTAGCTTGCTGAATCAGACTGAGTGGGGCATCAAGATGTCTTCCATACTTACATTTGGTACACTCTGTGAACCGCAGTATGTTTCAGTCCAAAAAGGAAATGAGGGTTGATCCTCAAATTAGGGTTAGGGTTGGGGAGACTTGGCTTCCCAGGATGTAACCAGGGTTTTGGTGAAGCCTAGATTGGTAAAACAGACTGAGTAGGCCAACCGGAGTATAACATACTGCCAGTTAGTACACCATGTGGACAGGGAAATGTTTCAGTCCAAAGAGAAAATTAGGGTTAAGACCCAAGTGAGGGTTAGCTGTCAGGAGACATGGCTTCCCAGAATGGAAACAGGGTGTTGCTGAAGCCAAGCATGGTGAAACAGACTGAGAGGGCCAAAGGAATTGTGTGCCTACTGTCTTTTAGTAGAACATGAGGATGAAGGTTGTTACATTTGCACAAGAATATCAGGTTAAGTCTCAAGTTAGGGTTAGGGTTGGGGAGATGTGGCTTCCCAGGTTGGAAACGGGTCCTTGGTGAAGCTTAACTTCCTGAATCAGACTGAGTGGGCCATCAAGATGTCTTCCATACTTACATTTGGCACACTCTGTGGACCGCAGTATGTTTCAGTCCAAAAAGGAAATAGGGTTGAGACTCAAATTAGGGTTAGGGTTGGGGAGACTTAGCTTCCCAGGATGTAACCAGGGTTTTGGTGAAGCCTAGATTGGTAAAACAGACTGAGTAGGCCTTCCGGAGTATAACATACTGCCAGTTAGTACACCATGTGGACAGGGAAATATTTCAGTCCAAAGAAAAAACTAGGGTTAAGACCCAAGTTAGGGTTAGCGGTCAGGAAACATGGCTTCCCGGAATGGAAGCAGGGTGTTGCTGAAGCCAAGCATGGTGAAACAGACTGAGAGGGCAAAAGGAATTGTGTGCCTACTGTCTTTTAGTACAACATGAGGATGGGGGTTTGTTACATTTGCACAAGAAAATCAGGTTAAGTCTCAAGTTAGGGTTGGTTTGGGGAGATGTGGCTTCCCAGGTTGGAAACGGGTCCTTGGTGAAGCCTAGCTTGTTGAATCAGACTGAGTGGGACATCAAGATGTCTTCCATACTTACATTTGGTACACTCTGTGGACGGCAGTATGTTTCAGTCCAAAAAGGAAATGAGGGTTGAGACTCAAATTAGGGTTAGGGCTGGGGAGACTTGGCTTCCCAGGATGTAACCAGGGTTTTGGCGAAGCCTAGATTGGTAAAACAGACTGAGTAGGCCATCCGGAGTATATCATACTGCCAGTTAGTACACCATGTGGACAGGGAAATGTTTCAGTCTAAAGAGAAAATTAGGGTTAAGACCCAAGTTAGGGTTAGCTGTCAGGAGACATGGCTTCCCAGAATGGAAACAGGGTGTTGCTGAAGCCAAGCATGGTGAAACAGACTGAGAGGGCCAAAGGAATTGTGTGCCTACTGTCTTTTAGTAGAACATGAGGATGGGAGGTTGTTACATTTGCACAAGAATATCAGGTTAAGTCTCAAGTTAGGGTTAGGGTTGGGGAGATGTGGCTTCCCAGGTTGGAAACGGGTCCTTGGTGAAGCTTAACTTCCTGAATCAGACTGAGTGGGCCATCAAGATGTCTTCCATACTTACATTTGGTACACTCTGTGGACGGCAGTATGTTTCAGTCCAAAAAGGAAATGAGGGTTGAGACTCAAATTAGGGTTAGGGTTGGGGAGACTTGGCTTCCCAGGATGTAACCAGGGTTTTGGCGAAGCCTAGATTGGTAAAACAGACTGAGTAGGCCATCCGGAGTATATCATACTGCCAGTTAGTACACCATGTGGACAGGGAAATGTTTCAGTCTAAAGAGAAAATTAGGGTTAAGACCCAAGTTAGGGTTAGCTGTCAGGAGACATGGCTTTCCAGAATGGAAACAGGGTGTTGCTGAAGCCAAGCATGGTGAAACAGACTGAGAGGGCCAAAGGAATTGTGTGCCTACTGTCTTTTAGTAGAACATGAGGATGGGAGGTTGTTACATTTGCACAAGAAAATCAGGTTAAGTCTCAAGTTAGGGTTAGGGTTGGGGAGATGTGGCTTCCCAGGTTGGAAACGGGTCCTTGGTGAAGCCTAGCTTGCTGAATCAGACTGAGTGGGGCATCAAGATGTCTTCCATACTTACATTTGGCACACTCTGTGGACCGCAGTATATTTCAGTCCAAAAAGGAAATAGGGTTGAGACTCAAATTAGGGTTACGGTTGGGGAGACTTGGCTTCCCAGGATGTAACCAGGGTTTTGGTGAAACCTAGATTGGTAAAACAGACTGAGTAGGCATTCAGGAGTATATCATACTGCCAGTTAGTACACCATGTGGACAGGGAAATGTTTCAGTCTAAAGACAAAATTAGGGTTAAGACCCAAGTTAGGGTTAGCTGTCAGGAGACATGGCTTCCCAGAATGGAAACAGGGTGTTGCTGAAGCCAAGCATGGTGAAACAGACTGAGAGGGCCAAAGGAATTGTGTGCCTACTGTCTTTTAGTAGAACATGAGGATGGGAGGTTGTTACATTTGCACAAGAATATCAGGTTAAGTCTCAAGTTAGGGTTAGGGTTGGGGAGATGTGGCTTCCCAGGTTGGAAACGGGTCCTTGGTGAAGCTTAACTTCCTGAATCAGACTGAGTGGGCCATCAAGATGTCTTCCATACTTACATTTGGTACACTCTGTGGACGGCAGTATGTTTCAGTCCAAAAAGGAAATGAGGGTTGAGACTCAAATTAGGGTTAGGGCTGGGGAGACTTGGCTTCCCAGGATGTAACCAGGGTTTTGGCGAAGCCTAGATTGGTAAAACAGACTGAGTAGGCCATCCGGAGTATATCATACTGCCAGTTAGTACACCATGTGGACAGGGAAATGTTTCAGTCCAAAGAGAAAATTAGGGTTAAGACCCAAGTTAGGGTTAGCTGTCAGGAGACATGGCTTCCCAGAATGGAAACAGGGTGTTGCTGAAGCCAAGCATGGTGAAACAGACTGAGAGGGCCAAAGGAATTGTGTGCCTACTGTCTTTTAGTAGAACATGAGGATGGGAGGTTGTTACATTTGCACAAGAATATCAGGTTAAGTCTCAAGTTAGGGTTAGGGTTGGGGAGATGTGGCTTCCCAGGTTGGAAACGGGTCCTTGTTGAAGCCTAGCTTGCTGAATCAGACTGAGTGGGGCATCAAGATGTCTTCCATACTTACATTTGGCACACTCTGTGGACGGCAGTATGTTTCAGTCCAAAAAGGAAATGAGGGTTGAGACTCAAATTAGGGTTAGGGTTGGGGAGACTTGGCTTCCCAGGATGTAACCAGGGTTTTGGCGAAGCCTAGATTGGTAAAACAGACTGAGTAGGCCTTCCTGAGTATAACATACTGCCAGTTAGTACACCATGTGGACAGGGAAATATTTCAGTCCAAAGAAAAAACTAGGGTTAAGACCCAAGTTAGGGTTAGCGGTCAGGAGACATGGCTTCCCGGAATGGAAACAGGGTGTTGCTGAAGCCAAGCATGGTGAAACAGACTGAGAGGGCCAAAGGAATTGTGTGCCTACTGTCTTTTAGTACAACATGAGGATGGGGGTTTGTTACATTTGCACAAGAAAATCAGGTTAAGTCTCAAGTTAGGGTTGGTTTGGGGAGATGTGGCTTCCCAGGTTGGAAACGGGTCCTTGGTGAAGCCTAGCTTGTTGAATCAGACTGAGTGGGACATCAAGATGTCTTCCATACTGACATTTGGTACACTCTGCGGACGGCAGTATGTTTCAGTCCAAAAAGGAAATGAGGGTTGAGACTCAAATTAGGGTTAGGGCTGGGGAGACTTGGCTTCCCAGGATGTAACCAGGGTTTTGGCGAAGCCTAGATTGGTAAAACAGACTGAGTAGGCCATCCGGAGTATAACATACTGCCAGTTAGTACACCATGTGGACAGGGAAATGTTTCAGTCCAAAGAGAAAATTAGGGTTAAGACCCAAGTGAGGGTTAGCTGTCAGGAGACATGGCTTCCCAGAATGGAAACAGGGTGTTGCTGAAGCCAAGCATGGTGAAACAGACTGAGAGGGCCAAAGGAATTGTGTGCCTACTGTCTTTTAGTAGAACATGAGGATGAAGGTTGTTACATTTGCACAAGAATATCAGGTTAAGTCTCAAGTTAGGGTTAGGGTTGGGGAGATGTGGCTTCCCAGGTTGGAAACGGGTCCTTGGTGAAGCTTAACTTCCTGAATCAGACTGAGTGGGCCATCAAGATGTCTTCCATACTTACATTTTGCACACTCTGTGGACCGCAGTATGTTTCAGTCCAAAAAGGAAATAGGGTTGAGACTCAAATTAGGGTTAGGGTTGGGGAGACTTGGCTTCCCAGGATGTAACCAGGGTTTTGGTGAAGCCTAGATTGGTAAAACAGACTGAGCAGGCATTCAGGAGTATAACATACTGCCAGTTAGTACACCATGTGGACAGGGAAATGTTTCAGTCCAAAGACAAAATTAGGGTTAAGACCCAAGTTAGGGTTAGCGGTCAGGAGACATGGCTTCCCAGAATGGAAACAGGGTGTTGCTGAAGCCAAGCATGGTGAAACAGACTGAGAGGGCCAAAGGAATTGTGTGCCTACTGTCTTTTAGTAGAACATGAGGATGGGAGGTTGTTACATTTGCACAAGAATATCAGGTTAAGTATCAAGTTAGAGTTAGGGTTGGGGAGATGTGGCTTCCCAGGTTGGAAACGGGTCCTTGTTGAAGCCTAGCTTGCTGAATCAGACTGAGTGGGGCATCAAGATGTCTTCCATACTTACAATTAGGTACACTCTGTGGACGGCAGTATGTTTCAGTCCAAAAAGGAAATGAGGGTTGAGACTCAAATTAGGGTTAGGGTTGGGGAGACTTGGCTTCCCAGGATGTAACCAGGGTTTTGGCGAAGCCTAGATTGGTAAAACAGACTGAGTAGGCCTTCCGGAGTATAACATACTGCCAGTTAGTACACCATGTGGACAGGGAAATATTTCAGTCCAAAGAAAAAACTAGGGTTAAGACCCAAGTTAGGGTTAGCGGTCAGGAGACATGGCTTCCCGGAATGGAAACAGGGTGTTGCTGAAGCCAAGCATGGTGAAACAGACTGAGAGGGCCAAATGAATTGTGTGCCTACTGTATTTTAGTAGAACATGAGGATGGGGGGTTGTTACAGTTCAACAAGAAAATCAGGTTAAGTCTCAAGTTAGGGTTAGGGTTGGGGAGATGTGGCTTCCCAGGTTGGAAACGGGTCCTTGGTGAAGCCTAGCTTGCTGAATCAGACTGAGTGGGGCATCAAGATGTCTTCCATACTTACATTTGGTACACTCTGTGAACCGCAGTATGTTTCAGTCCAAAAAGGAAATGAGGGTTGATACTCAAATTAGGGTTAGGGTTGGGGAGACTTGGCTTCCCAGGATGTAACCAGGGTTTTGGTGAAGCCTAGATTGGTAAAACAGACTGAGTAGGCCAACCGGAGTATAACATACTGCCAGTTAGTACACCATGTGGACAGGGAAATGTTTCAGTCCAAAGAGAAAATTAGGGTTAAGACCCAAGTTAGGGTTAGCTGTCAGGAGACATGGCTTCCCAGAATGGAAACAGGGTATTGCTGAAGCCAAGCATGGTGAAACAGACTGAGAGGGCCAAAGGAATTGTGTGCCTACTGTCTTTTAGTAGAACATGAGGATGGGAGGTTGTTACATTTGCACAAGAAAATCAGGTTAAGTCTCAAGTTAGGGTTAGGGTTGGGGAGATGTGGCTTCCCAGGTTGGAAACGGGTCCTTGTTGAAGCCTAGCTTGCTGAATCAGACTGAGTGGGGCATCAAGATGTCTTCCATACTTACAATTAGGTACACTCTGTGGACGGCAGTATGTTTCAGTCCAAAAAGGAAATGAGGGTTGAGACTCAAATTAGGGTTAGGGTTGGGGAGACTTGGCTTCCCAGGATGTAACCAGGGTTTTGGCGAAGCCTAGATTGGTAAAACAGACTGAGTAGGCCTTCCGGAGTATAACATACTGCCAGTTAGTACACCATGTGGACAGGGAAATATTTCAGTCCAAAGAAAAAACTAGGGTTAAGACCCAAGTTAGGGTTAGCGGTCAGGAGACATGGCTTCCCGGAATGGAAACAGGGTGTTGCTGAAGCCAAGCATGGTGAAACAGACTGAGAGGGCAAAAGGAATTGAGTGCCTACTGTCTTTTAGTACAACATGAGGATGGGGGTTTGTTACATTTGCACAAGAAAATCAGGTTAAGTCTCAAGTTAGGGTTGGTTTGGGGAGATGTGGCTTCCCAGGTTGGAAACGGGTCCTTGGTGAAGCCTAGCTTGTTGAATCAGACTGAGTGGGACATCAAGATGTCTTCCATACTTACATTTGGTACACTCTGTGGACGGCAGTATGTTTCAGTCCAAAAAGGAAATGAGGGTTGAGACTCAAATTAGGGTTAGGGCTGGGGAGACTTGGCTTCCCAGGATGTAACCAGGGTTTTGGCGAAGCCTAGATTGGTAAAACAGACTGAGTAGGCCATCCGGAGTATAACATACTGCCAGTTAGTACACCATGTGGACAGGGAAATGTTTCAGTCCAAAGAGAAAATTAGGGTTAAGACCCAAGTGAGGGTTAGCTGTCAGGAGACATGGCTTCCCAGAATGGAAACAGGGTGTTGCTGAAGCCAAGCATGGTGAAACAGACTGAGAGGGCCAAAGGAATTGTGTGCCTACTGTCTTTTAGTAGAACATGAGGATGGGAGGTTGTTACATTTGCACAAGAATATCAGGTTAAGTCTCAAGTTAGGGTTAGGGTTGGGGAGATGTGGCTTCCCAGGTTGGAAACGGGTCCTTGGTGAAGCTTAACTTCCTGAATCAGACTGAGTGGGCCATCAAGATGTCTTCCATACTTACATTTGGCACACTCTGTGGACCGCAGTATGTTTCAGTCCAAAAAGGAAATAGGGTTGAGACTCAAATTAGGGTTAGGGTTGGGGAGACTTGGCTTCCCAGGATGTAACCAGGGTTTTGGTGAAGCCTAGATTGGTAAAACAGACTGAGTAGGCATTCAGGAGTATAACATACTGCCAGTTAGTACACCATGTGGACAGGGAAATGTTTCAGTCCAAAGACAAAATTAGGGTTAAGACCCAAGTTAGGGTTAGCTGTCAGGAGACATGGCTTTCCAGAATGGAAACAGGGTGTTGCTGAAGCCAAGCATGGTGAAACAGACTGAGAGGGCCAAAGGAATTGTGTGCCTACTGTCTTTTAGTAGAACATGAGGATGGGAGGTTGTTACATTTGCACAAGAATATCAGGTTAAGTATCAAGTTAGAGTTAGGGTTGGGGAGATGTGGCTTCCCAGGTTGGAAACGGGTCCTTGTTGAAGCCTAGCTTGCTGAATCAGACTGAGTGGGGCATCAAGATGTCTTCCATACTTACAATTAGGTACACTCTGTGGACGGCAGTATGTTTCAGTCCAAAAAGGAAATGAGGGTTGAGACTCAAATGAGGGTTAGGGTTGGGGAGACTTGGCTTCCCAGGATGTAACCAGGGTTTTGGCGAAGCCTAGATTGGTAAAACAGACTGAGTAGGCCTTCCGGAGTATAACATACTGCCAGTTAGTACACCATGTGGACAGGGAAATATTTCAGTCCAAAGAAAAAACTAGGGTTAAGACCCAAGTTAGGGTTAGCGGTCAGGAGACATGGCTTCCCGGAATGGAAGCAGGGTGTTGCTGAAGCCAAGCATGGTGAAACAGACTGAGAGGGCAGAAGGAATTGTGTGCCTACTGTCTTTTAGTACTACATGAGGATGGGGGTATGTTACATTTGCACAAGAAAATCAGGTTAAGTCTCAAGTTAGGGTTGGTTTGGGGAGATGTGGCTTCCCAGGTTGGAAACGGGTCCTTGGTGAAGCCTAGCTTGTTGAATCAGACTGAGTGGGACATCAAGATGTCTTCCATACTGACATTTGGTACACTCTGTGGACGGCAGTATGTTTCAGTCCAAAAAGGAAATGAGGGTTGAGACTCAAATTAGGGTTAGGGCTGGGGAGACTTGGCTTCCCAGGATGTAACCAGGGTTTTGGCGAAGCCTAGATTGGTAAAACAGACTGAGTAGGCCATCCGGAGTATATCATACTGCCAGTTAGTACACCATGTGGACAGGGAAATGTTTCAGTCTAAAGAGAAAATTAGGGTTAAGACCCAAGTTAGGGTTAGCTGTCAGGAGACATGGCTTCCCAGAATGGAAACAGGGTGTTGCTGAAGCCAAGCATGGTGAAACAGACTGAGAGGGCCAAAGGAATTGTGTGCCTACTGTCTTTTAGTAGAACATGAGGATGGGAGGTTGTTACATTTGCACAAGAATATCAGGTTAAGTCTCAAGTTAGGGTTAGGGTTGGGGAGATGTGGCTTCCCAGGTTGGAAACGGGTCCTTGGTGAAGCTTAACTTCCTGAATCAGACTGAGTGGGCCATCAAGATGTCTTCCATACTTACATTTGGCACACTCTGTGGACCGCAGTATGTTTCAGTCCAAAAAGGAAATAGGGTTGAGACTCAAATTAGGGTTAGGGTTGGGGAGACTTGGCTTCCCAGGATGTAACCAGGGTTTTGGCGAAGTCTAGATTGGTAAAACAGACAGAGTAGGCCAACCGGAGTATAACATACTGCCAGTTAGTACACCATGTGGACAGGGAAATGTTTCAGTCCAAAGAGAAAATTAGGGTTAAGACCCAAGTTAGGGTTAGCTGTCAGGAGACATGGCTTTCCAGAATGGAAACAGGGTGTTGCTGAAGCCAAGCATGGTGAAACAGACTGAGAGGGCAAAAGGAATTGTGTGCCTACTGTCTTTTAGGAGAACATGAGGATGGGGGGTTGTTACATTTGCACAAGAAAATCAGGTTAAGTCTCAAGTTAGGGTTAGGGTTGGGGAGATGTGGCTTCCCAGGTTGGAAACGGGTCCTTGGTGAAGCCTAGCTTGCTGAATCAGACTGAGTGGGGCATCAAGATGTCTTCCATACTTACATTTGGCACACTCTGTGGACCGCAGTATGTTTCAGTCCAAAAAGGAAATAGGGTTGAGACTCAAATTAGGGTTAGGGTTGGGGAGACTTGGCTTCCCAGGATGTAACCAGGGTTTTGGCGAAGCCTAGATTGGTAAAACAGACTGAGTAGGCCTTCCGGAGTATAACATACTGCCAGTTAGTACACCATGTGGACAGGGAAATATTTCAGTCCAAAGAAAAAACTAGGGTTAAGACCCAAGTTAGGGTTAGCGGTCAGGAGACATGGCTTCCCGGAATGGAAGCAGGGTGTTGCTGAAGCCAAGCATGGTGAAGCAGACTGAGAGGGCAAAAGGAATTGTGTGCCTACTGTCTTTTAGTACAACATGAGGATGGGGGTTTGTTACATTTGCACAAGAAAATCAGGTTAAGTCTCAAGTTAGGGTTGGTTTGGGGAGATGTGGCTTCCCAGGTTGGAAACGGGTCCTTGGTGAAGCCTAGCTTGTTGAATCAGACTGAGTGGGACATCAAGATGTCTTCCATACTTACATTTGGTACACTCTGTGGACGGCAGTATGTTTCAGTCCAAAAAGGAAATGAGGGTTGAGACTCAAATTAGGGTTAGGGCTGGGGAGACTTGGCTTCCCAGGATGTAACCAGGGTTTTGGCGAAGCCTAGATTGGTAAAACAGACTGAGTAGGCCATCCGGAGTATATCATACTGCCAGTTAGTACACCATGTGGACAGGGAAATGTTTCAGTCCAAAGAGAAAATTAGGGTTAAGACCCAAGTTAGGGTTAGCTGTCAGGAGACATGGCTTCCCAGAATGGAAACAGGGTGTTGCTGAAGCCAAGCATGGTGAAACAGACTGAGAGGGCCAAAGGAATTGTGTGCCTACTGTCTTTTAGTAGAACATGAGGATGGGAGGTTGTTACATTTGCACAAGAATATCAGGTTAAGTCTCAAGTTAGGGTTAGGGTTGGGGAGATGTGGCTTCCCAGGTTGGAAACGGGTCCTTGGTGAAGCTTAACTTCCTGAATCAGACTGAGTGGGCCATCAAGATGTCTTCCATACTTACATTTGGCACACTCTGTGGACCGCAGTATGTTTCAGTCCAAAAAGGAAATAGGGTTGAGACTCAAATTAGGGTTAGGGTTGGGGAGACTTGGCTTCCCAGGATGTAACCAGGGTTTTGGCGAAGTCTAGATTGGTAAAACAGACGGAGTAGGCCAACCGGAGTATAACATACTGCCAGTTAGTACACCATGTGGACAGGGAAATGTTTCAGTCCAAAGACAAAATTAGGGTTAAGACCCAAGTTAGGGTTAGCTGTCAGGAGACATGGCTTTCCAGAATGGAAACAGGGTGTTGCTGAAGCCAAGCATGGTGAAACAGACTGAGAGGGCAAAAGGAATTGTGTGCCTACTGTCTTTTAGTAGAACATGAGGATGGGGGGTTGTTACATTTGCACAAGAAAATCAGGTTAAGTCTCAAGTTAGGGTTAGGGTTGGGGAGATGTGGCTTCCCAGGTTGGAAACGGGTCCTTGGTGAAGCCTAGCTTGCTGAATCAGACTGAGTGGGGCATCAAGATGTCTTCCATACTTACATTTGGTACACTCTGTGAACCGCAGTATGTTTCAGTCCAAAAAGGAAATGAGGGTTGATACTCAAATTAGGGTTAGGGTTGGGGAGACTTGGCTTCCCAGGATGTAACCAGGGTTTTGGTGAAGCCTAGATTGGTAAAACAGACTGAGTAGGCCAACCGGAGTATAACATACTGCCAGTTAGTACACCATGTGGACAGGGAAATGTTTCAGTCCAAAGAGAAAATTAGGGTTAAGACCCAAGTTAGGGTTAGCTGTCAGGAGACATGGCTTCCCAGAATGGAAACAGGGTGTTGCTGAAGCCAAGCATGGTGAAACAGACTGAGAGGGCCAAAGGAATTGTGTGCCTACTGTCTTTTAGTAGAACATGAGGATGGGGGGTTGTTACATTTGCACAAGAAAATCAGGTTAAGTCTCAAGTTAGGGTTAGGGTTGGGGAGATGTGGCTTCCCAGGTTGGAAACGGGTCCTTGGTGAAGCCTAGCTTGCTGAATCAGACTGAGTGGGGCATCAAGATGTCTTCCATACTTACATTTGGTACACTCTGTGAACCGCAGTATGTTTCAGTCCAAAAAGGAAATGAGGGTTGATACTCAAATTAGGGTTAGGGTTGGGGAGACTTGGCTTCCCAGGATGTAACCAGGGTTTTGGTGAAGCCTAGATTGGTAAAACAGACTGAGTAGGCCAACCGGAGTATAACATACTGCCAGTTAGTACACCATGTGGACAGGGAAATGTTTCAGTCCAAAGACAAAATTAGGGTTAAGACCCAAGTTAGGGTTAGCTGTCAGGAGACATGGCTTTCCAGAATGGAAACAGGGTGTTGCTGAAGCCAAGCATGGTGAAACAGACTGAGAGGGCAAAAGGAATTGTGTGCCTACTGTCTTTTAGTAGAACATGAGGATGGGGGGTTGTTACATTTGCACAAGAAAATCAGGTTAAGTCTCAAGTTAGGGTTAGGGTTGGGGAGATGTGGCTTCCCAGGTTGGAAACGGGTCCTTGGTGAAGCCTAGCTTGCTGAATCAGACTGAGTGGGGCATCAAGATGTCTTCCATACTTACATTTGGTACACTCTGTGAACCGCAGTATGTTTCAGTCCAAAAAGGAAATGAGGGTTGATACTCAAATTAGGGTTAGGGTTGGGGAGACTTGGCTTCCCAGGATGTAACCAGGGTTTTGGTGAAGCCTAGATTGGTAAAACAGACTGAGTAGGCCAACCGGAGTATAACATACTGCCAGTTAGTACACCATGTGGACAGGGAAATGTTTCAGTCCAAAGAGAAAATTAGGGTTAAGACCCAAGTTAGGGTTAGCTGTCAGGAGACATGGCTTCCCAGAATGGAAACAGGGTGTTGCTGAAGCCAAGCATGGTGAAACAGACTGAGAGGGCCAAAGGAATTGTGTGCCTACTGTCTTTTAGTAGAACATGAGGATGGGGGGTTGTTACATTTGCACAAGAAAATCAGGTTAAGTCTCAAGTTAGGGTTAGGGTTGGGGAGATGTGGCTTCCCAGGTTGGAAACGGGTCCTTGGTGAAGCCTAGCTTGCTGAATCAGACTGAGTGGGGCATCAAGATGTCTTCCATACTTACATTTGGTACACTCTGTGAACCGCAGTATGTTTCAGTCCAAAAAGGAAATGAGGGTTGATACTCAAATTAGGGTTAGGGTTGGGGAGACTTGGCTTCCCAGGATGTAACCAGGGTTTTGGTGAAGCCTAGATTGGTAAAACAGACTGAGTAGGCCAACCGGAGTATAACATACTGCCAGTTAGTACACCATGTGGACAGGGAAATGTTTCAGTCCAAAGAGAAAATTAGGGTTAAGACCCAAGTGAGGGTTAGCTGTCAGGAGACATGGCTTCCCAGAATGGAAACAGGGTGTTGCTGAAGCCAAGCATGGTGAAACAGACTGAGAGGGCCAAAGGAATTGTGTGCCTACTGTCTTTTAGTAGAACATGAGGATGGGGGTTTGTTACATTTGCACAAGAAAATCAGGTTAAGTCTCAAGTTAGGGTTAGGGTTGGGGAGATGTGGCTTCCCAGGTTGGAAACGGGTCCTTGGTGAAGCTTAACTTCCTGAATCAGACTGAGTGGGCCATCAAGATGTCTTCCATACTTACATTTGGCACACTCTGTGGACCGCAGTATGTTTCAGTCCCAAAAGGAAATAGGGTTGAGACTCAAATTAGGGTTAGGGTTGGGGAGACTTGGCTTCCCAGGATGTAACCAGGGTTTTGGTGAAGCCTAGATTGGTAAAACAGACTGAGTAGGCATTCAGGAGTATAACATACTGCCAGTTAGTACACCATGTGGACAGGGAAATGTTTCAGTCCAAAGACTAAATTCGAGTTAAGACCCAAGTTAGGGTTAGCTGTCAGGAGACATGGCTTCCCGGAATGGAAACAGGGTGTTGCTGAAGCCAAGCATGGTGAAACAGACTGAGAGGGCCAACGGAATTGTGTGCCTACTGTCTTTTAGTACAACATGAGGATGGGGGTTTGTTACATTTGCACAAGAAAATCAGGTTAAGTCTCAAGTTAGGGTTGGGTTGGGGAGATGTGGCTTCCCAGGTTGGAAACGGGTCCTTGGTGAAGCTTAACTTGCTGAATCAGACTGAGTGGGGTATCAAGGTGTCTTCCATACTTACATTTGGTACACACTGTGGACGGCAGTATGTTTCAGTCCCAAAAGGAAATGAGGGTTGAGACTCAAATTAGGGTTAGGGTTGGGGAGACTTGGCTTCCCAGGATGTAACCAGGGTTTTGGTGAAGCCTAGATTGGTAAAACAGACTGAGTAGGCAAACCGGAGTATAACATACTGCCAGTTAGTACACCATGTGGACAGGGAAATGTTTCATTCCAAAGAGAAAATTAGGGTTAAGACCCAAGTGAGGGTTATCGGTCAGGAGACATGGCTTCCCAGAATGGAAACAGGGTGTTGCTGAAGCCAAGCATGGTGAAACAGACTGAGAGGGCCAAAGGAATTGTGTGCCTACTGTCTTTTAGTAGAACATGAGGATGGGAGGTTGTTACATTTGCACAAGAATATCAGGTTAAGTCTCAAGTTAGGGTTAGGGTTGGGGAGATGTGGCTTCCCAGGTTGGAAACGGGTCCTTGTTGAAGCCTAGCTTGCTGAATCAGACTGAGTGGGGCATCAAGATGTCTTCCATACTTACAATTAGGTACACTCTGTGGACGGCAGTATGTTTCAGTCCAAAAAGGAAATGAGGGTTGAGACTCAAATGAGGGTTAGGGTTGGGGAGACTTGGCTTCCCAGGATGTAACCAGGGTTTTGGCGAAGCCTAGATTGGTAAAACAGACTGAGTAGGCCTTCCGGAGTATAACATACTGCCAGTTAGTACACCATGTGGACAGGGAAATATTTCAGTCCAAAGAAAAAACTAGGGTTAAGACCCAAGTTAGGGTTAGCTGTCAGGAGACATGGCTTCCCGGAATGGAAACAGGGTGTTGCTGAAGCCAAGCATGGTGAAACAGACTGAGAGGGCCAACGGAATTGTGTGCCTACTGTCTTTTAGTACAACATGAGGATGGGGGTTTGTTACATTTGCACAAGAAAATCAGGTTAAGTCTCAAGTTAGGGTTGGGTTGGGGAGATGTGGCTTCCCAGGTTGGAAACGGGTCCTTGGTGAAGCTTAACTTGCTGAATCAGACTGAGTGGGGTATCAAGGTGTCTTCCATACTTACATTTGGTACACACTGTGGACGGCAGTATGTTTCAGTCCCAAAAGGAAATGAGGGTTGAGACTCAAATTAGGGTTAGGGTTGGGGAGACTTGGCTTCCCAGGATGTAACCAGGGTTTTGGTGAAGCCTAGATTGGTAAAACAGACTGAGTAGGCCTTCCGGAGTATAACATACTGCCAGTTAGTACACCATGTGGACAGGGAAATGTTTCAGTCCAAAGAAAAAATTAGGGTTAAGAAAAATTTAGGGTTATCGGTCAGGAGACATGCCTTACCAGAATGGAAACAGGGTGTTGCTGAAGCCAAGCATGGTGAAACAGACTGAGAGGGCCAAAGGAATTGTGTGCCTACTGTCTTTTAGTACAACATGAGGATGGGGGTTTGTTACATTTGCACAAGAAAATCAGGTTAAGTCTCAAGTTAGGGTTAGGGTTGGGGAGATGTGGCTTCCCAGGTTGGAAACGGGTCCTTGGTGAAGCCTAACTTGCTGAATCAGACTGAGTGGGGCATCAAGATGTCTTCCATACTGACATTTGGTACACTCTGTGGACGGCGGTTTGTTTCAGTCCCAAAAGGAAATGAGGCCTGAGACTCAAATTAGGGTTAGGGTTGGGGAGACTTGGCTTTCCAGGATGTAACCAGGGTTTTGGTGAAGCCTAGATTGGTAAAACAGACTGAGTAGGCAAACCGGAGTATAACATACTGCCAGTTAGTACACCATGTGGACAGGGAAATGTTTCATTCCAAAGAGAAAATTAGGGTTAAGACCCAAGTGAGGGTTATCGGTCAGGAGACATGGCTTCCCAGAATGGAAACAGGGTGTTGCTGAAGCCAAGCATGGTGAAACAGACTGAGAGGGCCAAAGGAATTGTGTGCCTACTGTCTTTTAGTAGAACATGAGGATGGGAGGTTGTTACATTTGCACAAGAATATCAGGTTAAGTCTCAAGTTAGGGTTAGGGTTGGGGAGATGTGGCTTCCCAGGTTGGAAACGGGTCCTTGTTGAAGCCTAGCTTGCTGAATCAGACTGAGTGGGGCATCAAGATGTCTTCCATACTTACAATTAGGTACACTCTGTGGACGGCAGTATGTTTCAGTCCAAAAAGGAAATGAGGGTTGAGACTCAAATGAGGGTTAGGGTTGGGGAGACTTGGCTTCCCAGGATGTAACCAGGGTTTTGGCGAAGCCTAGATTGGTAAAACAGACTGAGTAGGCCTTCCGGAGTATAACATACTGCCAGTTAGTACACCATGTGGACAGGGAAATATTTCAGTCCAAAGAAAAAACTAGGGTTAAGACCCAAGTTAGGGTTAGCGGTCAGGAGACATGGCTTCCCGGAATGGAAACAGGGTGTTGCTGAAGCCAAGCATGGTGAAACAGACTGAGAGGGCAAAAGGAATTGTGTGCCTACTGTCTTTTAGTACAACATGAGGATGGGGGTTTGTTACATTTGCACAAGAAAATCAGGTTAAGTATCAAGTTAGGGTTAGGGTTGGGGAGATGTGGCTTCCCAGGTTGGAAACGGGTCCTTGGTGAAGCTTAACTTGCTGAATCAGACTGAGTGGGGCATCAAGATGGCTTCCATACTGACATTTGGTACACTCTGTGGACGGCAGTATGTTTCAGTCCAAAAAGGAAATGAGGGTTGAGACTCAAATTAGGGTTATGGTTGGGGAGACTTGGCTTCCCAGGATGTAACCAGGGTTTTGGCGAAGCCTAGATTGGTAAAACAGACTGAGTAGGCCAACCGGAGTATAACATACTGCCAGTTAGTACACCATGTGGACAGGGAAATGTTTCAGTCCAAAGACAAAATTAGGGTTAAGACCCAAGTTAGGGTTAGCTGTCAGGAGACATGGCTTTCCAGAATGGAAACAGGGTGTTGCTGAAGCCAAGCATGGTGAAACAGACTGAGAGGGCAAAAGGAATTGTGTGCCTACTGTCTTTTAGTAGAACATGAGGATGGGGGGTTGTTACATTTGCACAAGAAAATCAGGTTAAGTCTCAAGTTAGGGTTAGGGTTGGGGAGATGTGGCTTCCCAGGTTGGAAACGGGTCCTTGGTGAAGCCTAGCTTGCTGAATCAGACTGAGTGGGGCATCAAGATGTCTTCCATACTTACATTTGGTACACTCTGTGAACCGCAGTATGTTTCAGTCCAAAAAGGAAATGAGGGTTGATACTCAAATTAGGGTTAGGGTTGGGGAGACTTTGCTTCCCAGGATGTAACCAGGGTTTTGGTGAAGCCTAGATTGGTAAAACAGACTGAGTAGGCCAACCGGAGTATAACATACTGCCAGTTAGTACACCATGTGGACAGGGAAATGTTTCAGTCCAAAGAGAAAATTAGGGTTAAGACCCAAGTTAGGGTTAGCTGTCAGGAGACATGGCTTCCCAGAATGGAAACAGGGTGTTGCTGAAGCCAAGCATGGTGAAACAGACTGAGAGGGCCAAAGGAATTGTGTGCCTACTGTCTTTTAGTAGAACATGAGGATGGGAGGTTGTTACATTTGCACAAGAATATCAGGTTAAGTATCAAGTTAGAGTTAGGGTTGGGGAGATGTGGCTTCCCAGGTTGGAAACGGGTCCTTGGTGAAGCCTAGCTTGCTGAATCAGACTGAGTGGGGCATCAAGATGTCTTCCATACTTACAATTAGGTACACTCTGTGGACGGCAGTATGTTTCAGTCCAAAAAGGAAATGAGGGTTGAGATTCAAATTAGGGTTAGGGTTGGGGAGACTTGGCTTCCCAGGATGTAACCAGGGTTTTGGCGAAGCCTAGATTGGTAAAACAGACTGAGTAGGCCTTCCGGAGTATAACATTCTGCCAGTTAGTACACCATGTGGACAGGGAAATATTTCAGTCCAAAGAAAAAACTAGGGTTAAGACCCAAGTTGGGGTTAGCGGTCAGGAGACATGGCTTCCCGGAATGGAAACAGGGTGTTGCTGAAGCCAAGCATGGTGAAACAGACTGAGAGGGCAAAAGGAATTGTGTGCCTACTGTCTTTTAGTACAACATGAGGATGGGGGTTTGTTACATTTGCACAAGAAAATCAGGTTAAGTCTCAAGTTAGGGTTAGGGTTGGGGAGATGTGGCTTCCCAGGTTGGAAACGGGTCCTTGGTGAAGCTTAACTTCCTGAATCAGACTGAGTGGGCCATCAAGATGTCTTCCATACTTACATTTGGCACACTCTGTGGACCGCAGTATGTTTCAGTCCAAAAAGGAAATAGGGTTGAGACTCAAATTAGGGTTAGGGTTGGGGAGACTTGGCTTCCCAGGATGTAACCAGGGTTTTGGTGAAGCCTAGATTGGTAAAACAGACTGAGTAGGCATTCAGGAGTATAACATACTGCCAGTTAGTACACCATGTGGACAGGGAAATGTTTCAGTCCAAAGACTAAATTCGAGTTAAGACCCAAGTTAGGGTTAGCTGTCAGGAGACATGGCTTCCCGGAATGGAAACAGGGTGTTGCTGAAGCCAAGCATGGTGAAACAGACTGAGAGGGCCAACGGAATTGTGTGCCTACTGTCTTTTAGTACAACATGAGGATGGGGGTTTGTTACATTTGCACAAGAAAATCAGGTTAAGTCTCAAGTTAGGGTTGGGTTGGGGAGATGTGGCTTCCCAGGTTGGAAACGGGTCCTTGGTGAAGCTTAACTTGCTGAATCAGACTGAGTGGGGTATCAAGGTGTCTTCCATACTTACATTTGGTACACACTGTGGACGGCAGTATGTTTCAGTCCCAAAAGGAAATGAGGGTTGAGACTCAAATTAGGGTTAGGGTTGGGGAGACTTGGCTTCCCAGGATGTAACCAGGGTTTTGGTGAAGCCTAGATTGGTAAAACAGACTGAGTAGGCAAACCGGAGTATAACATACTGCCAGTTAGTACACCATGTGGACAGGGAAATGTTTCAGTCCAAAGAAAAAATTAGGGTTAAGAAAAATTTAGGGTTATCGGTCAGGAGACATGGCTTTCCAGAATGGAAACAGGGTGTTGCTGAAGCCAAGCATGGTGAAACAGACTGAGAGGGCCAAAGGAATTGTGTGCCTACT
Source organism: Heloderma suspectum (assembly GCF_057233095.1). Lineage (NCBI taxonomy): Eukaryota > Metazoa > Chordata > Lepidosauria > Squamata > Helodermatidae > Heloderma > Heloderma suspectum. Next base: position 152,375,564 of record NC_139461.1, read on the forward strand.
GTCTTTTAGTACAACATGAGGATGGGAGGTTGTTACATTTGCACAAGAATATCAGGTTAAGTATCAAGTTAGGGTTAGGGTTGGGGAGATGTGGCTTCCCAGGTTGGAAACGGGTCCTTGTTGAAGCCTAGCTTGCTGAATCAGACTGAGTGGGGCATCAAGATGTCTTCCATACTTACAATTAGGTACACTCTGTGGACGGCAGTATGTTTCAGTCCAAAAAGGAAATGAGGGTTGAGACTCAAATTAGGGTTAGGGTTGGGGAGACTTGGCTTCCCAGGATGTAACCAGGGTTTTGGCGAAGCCTAGATTGGTAAAACAGACTGAGTAGGCCTTCCGGAGTATAACATACTGCCAGTTAGTACACCATGTGGACAGGGAAATATTTCAGTCCAAAGAAAAAACTAGGGTTAAGACCCAAGTTAGGGTTAGCGGTCAGGAGACATGGCTTCCCGGAATGGAAACAGGGTGTTGCTGAAGCCAAGCATGGTGAAACAGACTGAGAGGGCAAAAGGAATTGAGTGCCTACTGTCTTTTAGTACAACATGAGGATGGGGGTTTGTTACATTTGCACAAGAAAATCAGGTTAAGTCTCAAGTTAGGGTTAGTTTGGGGAGATGTGGCTTCCCAGGTTGGAAACGGGTCCTTGGTGAAGCCTAGCTTGTTGAATCAGACTGAGTGGGACATCAAGATGTCTTCCATACTTACATTTGGTACACTCTGTGGACGGCAGTATGTTTCAGTCCAAAAAGGAAATGAGGGTTGAGACTCAAATTAGGGTTAGGGCTGGGGAGACTTGGCTTCCCAGGATGTAACCAGGGTTTTGGCGAAGCCTAGATTGGTAAAACAGACTGAGTAGGCCATCCGGAGTATAACATACTGCCAGTTAGTACACCATGTGGACAGGGAAATGTTTCAGTCCAAAGAGAAAATTAGGGTTAAGACCCAAGTGAGGGTTAGCTGTCAGGAGACATGGCTTCCCAGAATGGAAACAGGGTGTTGCTGAAGCCAAGCATGGTGAAACAGACTGAGAGGGCCAAAGGAATTGTGTGCCTACTGTCTTTTAGTAGAACATGAGGATGGGAGGTTGTTACATTTGCACAAGAATATCAGGTTAAGTCTCAAGTTAGGGTTAGGGTTGGGGAGATGTGGCTTCCCAGGTTGGAAACGGGTCCTTGGTGAAGCTTAACTTCCTGAATCAGACTGAGTGGGCCATCAAGATGTCTTCCATACTTACATTTGGCACACTCTGTGGACCGCAGTATGTTTCAGTCCAAAAAGGAAATAGGGTTGAGACTCAAATTAGGGTTAGGGTTGGGGAGACTTGGCTTCCCAGGATGTAACCAGGGTTTTGGTGAAGCCTAGATTGGTAAAACAGACTGAGTAGGCATTCAGGAGTATAACATACTGCCAGTTAGTACACCATGTGGACAGGGAAATGTTTCAGTCCAAAGACAAAATTAGGGTTAAGACCCAAGTTAGGGTTAGCTGTCAGGAGACATGGCTTTCCAGAATGGAAACAGGGTGTTGCTGAAGCCAAGCATGGTGAAACAGACTGAGAGGGCCAAAGGAATTGTGTGCCTACTGTCTTTTAGTAGAACATGAGGATGGGAGGTTGTTACATTTGCACAAGAATATCAGGTTAAGTCTCAAGTTAGGGTTAGGGTTGGGGAGATGTGGCTTCCCAGGTTGGAAACGGGTCCTTGGTGAAGCTTAACTTCCTGAATCAGACTGAGTGGGCCATCAAGATGTCTTCCATACTTACATTTGGCACACTCTGTGGACCGCAGTATGTTTCAGTCCAAAAAGGAAATAGGGTTGAGACTCAAATTAGGGTTAGGGTTGGGGAGACTTGGCTTCCCAGGATGTAACCAGGGTTTTGGCGAAGTCTAGATTGGTAAAACAGACAGAGTAGGCCAACCGGAGTATAACATACTGCCAGTTAGTACACCATGTGGACAGGGAAATGTTTCAGTCTAAAGAGAAAATTAGGGTTAAGACCCAAGTGAGGGTTAGCTGTCAGGAGACATGGCTTCCCAGAATGGAAACAGGGTGTTGCTGAAGCCAAGCATGGTGAAACAGACTGAGAGGGCCAAAGGAATTGTGTGCCTACTGTCTTTTAGTAGCACATGAGGATGGGAGGTTGTTACATTTGCACAAGAATATCAGGTTAAGTCTCAAGTTAGGGTTAGGGTTGGGGAGATGTGGCTTCCCAGGTTGGAAACGGGTCCTTGGTGAAGCTTAACTTCCTGAATCAGACTGAGTGGGCCATCAAGATGTCTTCCATACTTACATTTGGTACACTCTGTGGACGGCAGTATGTTTCAGTCCAAAAAGGAAATGAGGGTTGAGACTCAAATTAGGGTTAGGGCTGGGGAGACTTGGCTTCCCAGGATGTAACCAGGGTTTTGGCGAAGCCTAGATTGGTAAAACAGACTGAGTAGGCCATCCGGAGTATATCATACTGCCAGTTAGTACACCATGTGGACAGGGAAATGTTTCAGTCCAAAGAGAAAATTAGGGTTAAGACCCAAGTTAGGGTTAGCTGTCAGGAGACATGGCTTCCCAGAATGGAAACAGGGTGTTGCTGAAGCCAAGCATGGTGAAACAGACTGAGAGGGCCAAAGGAATTGTGTGCCTACTGTCTTTTAGTAGAACATGAGGATGGGAGGTTGTTACATTTGCACAAGAATATCAGGTTAAGTCTCAAGTTAGGGTTAGGGTTGGGGAGATGTGGCTTCCCAGGTTGGAAACGGGTCCTTGGTGAAGCTTAACTTCCTGAATCAGACTGAGTGGGCCATCAAGATGTCTTCCATACTTACATTTGGCACACTCTGTGGACCGCAGTATGTTTCAGTCCAAAAAGGAAATAGGGTTGAGACTCAAATTAGGGTTAGGGTTGGGGAGACTTGGCTTCCCAGGATGTAACCAGGGTTTTGGCGAAGTCTAGATTGGTAAAACAGACGGAGTAGGCCAACCGGAGTATAACATACTGCCAGTTAGTACACCATGTGGACAGGGAAATGTTTCAGTCCAAAGACAAAATTAGGGTTAAGACCCAAGTTAGGGTTAGCTGTCAGGAGACATGGCTTTCCAGAATGGAAACAGGGTGTTGCTGAAGCCAAGCATGGTGAAACAGACTGAGAGGGCAAAAGGAATTGTGTGCCTACTGTCTTTTAGTAGAACATGAGGATGGGGGGTTGTTACATTTGCACAAGAAAATCAGGTTAAGTCTCAAGTTAGGGTTAGGGTTGGGGAGATGTGGCTTCCCAGGTTGGAAACGGGTCCTTGGTGAAGCCTAGCTTGCTGAATCAGACTGAGTGGGGCATCAAGATGTCTTCCATACTTACATTTGGTACACTCTGTGAACCGCAGTATGTTTCAGTCCAAAAAGGAAATGAGGGTTGATACTCAAATTAGGGTTAGGGTTGGGGAGACTTGGCTTCCCAGGATGTAACCAGGGTTTTGGTGAAGCCTAGATTGGTAAAACAGACTGAGTAGGCCAACCGGAGTATAACATACTGCCAGTTAGTACACCATGTGGACAGGGAAATGTTTCAGTCCAAAGAGAAAATTAGGGTTAAGACCCAAGTTAGGGTTAGCTGTCAGGAGACATGGCTTCCCAGAATGGAAACAGGGTGTTGCTGAAGCCAAGCATGGTGAAACAGACTGAGAGGGCCAAAGGAATTGTGTGCCTACTGTCTTTTAGTAGAACATGAGGATGGGGGGTTGTTACATTTGCACAAGAAAATCAGGTTAAGTCTCAAGTTAGGGTTAGGGTTGGGGAGATGTGGCTTCCCAGGTTGGAAACGGGTCCTTGGTGAAGCCTAGCTTGCTGAATCAGACTGAGTGGGGCATCAAGATGTCTTCCATACTTACATTTGGTACACTCTGTGAACCGCAGTATGTTTCAGTCCAAAAAGGAAATGAGGGTTGATACTCAAATTAGGGTTAGGGTTGGGGAGACTTGGCTTCCCAGGATGTAACCAGGGTTTTGGTGAAGCCTAGATTGGTAAAACAGACTGAGTAGGCCAACCGGAGTATAACATACTGCCAGTTAGTACACCATGTGGACAGGGAAATGTTTCAGTCCAAAGAGAAAATTAGGGTTAAGACCCAAGTTAGGGTTAGCTGTCAGGAGACATGGCTTCCCAGAATGGAAACAGGGTGTTGCTGAAGCCAAGCATGGTGAAACAGACTGAGAGGGCCAAAGGAATTGTGTGCCTACTGTCTTTTAGTAGAACATGAGGATGGGGGTTTGTTACATTTGCACAAGAAAATCAGGTTAAGTCTCAAGTTAGGGTTAGGGTTGGGGAGATGTGGCTTCCCAGGTTGGAAACGGGTCCTTGGTGAAGCTTAACTTCCTGAATCAGACTGAGTGGGCCATCAAGATGTCTTCCATACTTACATTTGGCACACTCTGTGGACTGCAGTATGTTTCAGTCCCAAAAGGAAATAGGGTTGAGACTCAAATTAGGGTTAGGGTTGGGGAGACTTGGCTTCCCAGGATGTAACCAGGGTTTTGGTGAAGCCTAGATTGGTAAAACAGACTGAGTAGGCATTCAGGAGTATAACATACTGCCAGTTAGTACACCATGTGGACAGGGAAATGTTTCAGTCCAAAGACTAAATTCGAGTTAAGACCCAAGTTAGGGTTAGCTGTCAGGAGACATGGCTTCCCGGAATGGAAACAGGGTGTTGCTGAAGCCAAGCATGGTGAAACAGACTGAGAGGGCCAACGGAATTGTGTGCCTACTGTCTTTTAGTACAACATGAGGATGGGGGTTTGTTACATTTGCACAAGAAAATCAGGTTAAGTCTCAAGTTAGGGTTGGGTTGGGGAGATGTGGCTTCCCAGGTTGGAAACGGGTCCTTGGTGAAGCTTAACTTGCTGAATCAGACTGAGTGGGGTATCGAGGTGTCTTCCATACTTACATTTGGTACACACTGTGGACGGCAGTATGTTTCAGTCCCAAAAGGAAATGAGGGTTGAGACTCAAATTAGGGTTAGGGTTGGGGAGACTTGGCTTCCCAGGATGTAACCAGGGTTTTGGTGAAGCCTAGATTGGTAAAACAGACTGAGTAGGCAAACCGGAGTATAACATACTGCCAGTTAGTACACCATGTGGACAGGGAAATGTTTCAGTCCAAAGAAAAAATTAGGGTTAAGAAAAATTTAGGGTTATCGGTCAGGAGACATGCCTTACCAGAATGGAAACAGGGTGTTGCTGAAGCCAAGCATGGTGAAACAGACTGAGAGGGCCAAAGGAATTGTGTGCCTACTGTCTTTTAGTACAACATGAGGATGGGGGTTTGTTACATTTGCACAAGAAAATCAGGTTAAGTCTCAAGTTAGGGTTAGGGTTGGGGAGATGTGGCTTCCCAGGTTGGAAACGGGTCCTTGGTGAAGCCTAACTTGCTGAATCAGACTGAGTGGGGCATCAAGATGTCTTCCATACTGACATTTGGTACACTCTGTGGACGGCGGTTTGTTTCAGTCCCAAAAGGAAATGAGGCCTGAGACTCAAATTAGGGTTAGGGTTGGGGAGACTTGGCTTTCCAGGATGTAACCAGGGTTTTGGTGAAGCCTAGATTGGTAAAACAGACTGAGTAGGCAAACCGGAGTATAACATACTGCCAGTTAGTACACCATGTGGACAGGGAAATGTTTCATTCCAAAGAGAAAATTAGGGTTAAGACCCAAGTGAGGGTTATCGGTCAGGAGACATGGCTTCCCAGAATGGAAACAGGGTGTTGCTGAAGCCAAGCATGGTGAAACAGACTGAGAGGGCCAAAGGAATTGTGTGCCTACTGTCTTTTAGTAGAACATGAGGATGGGAGGTTGTTACATTTGCACAAGAAAATCAGGTTAAGTCTCAAGTTAGGGTTAGGGTTGGGGAGATGTGGCTTCCCAGGTTGGAAACGGGTCCTTGGTGAAGCTTAACTTCCTGAATCAGACTGAGTGGGCCATCAAGATGTCTTCCATACTTACATTTGGCACACTCTGTGGACTGCAGTATGTTTCAGTCCCAAAAGGAAATAGGGTTGAGACTCAAATTAGGGTTAGGGTTGGGGAGACTTGGCTTCCCAGGATGTAACCAGGGTTTTGGTGAAGCCTAGATTGGTAAAACAGACTGAGTAGGCATTCAGGAGTATAACATACTGCCAGTTAGTACACCATGTGGACAGGGAAATGTTTCAGTCCAAAGACTAAATTCGAGTTAAGACCCAAGTTAGGGTTAGCTGTCAGGAGACATGGCTTCCCGGAATGGAAACAGGGTGTTGCTGAAGCCAAGCATGGTGAAACAGACTGAGAGGGCCAACGGAATTGTGTGCCTACTGTCTTTTAGTACAACATGAGGATGGGGGTTTGTTACATTTGCACAAGAAAATCAGGTTAAGTCTCAAGTTAGGGTTGGGTTGGGGAGATGTGGCTTCCCAGGTTGGAAACGGGTCCTTGGTGAAGCTTAACTTGCTGAATCAGACTGAGTGGGGTATCGAGGTGTCTTCCATACTTACATTTGGTACACACTGTGGACGGCAGTATGTTTCAGTCCCAAAAGGAAATGAGGGTTGAGACTCAAATTAGGGTTAGGGTTGGGGAGACTTGGCTTCCCAGGATGTAACCAGGGTTTTGGTGAAGCCTAGATTGGTAAAACAGACTGAGTAGGCAAACCGGAGTATAACATACTGCCAGTTAGTACACCATGTGGACAGGGAAATGTTTCAGTCCAAAGAAAAAATTAGGGTTAAGAAAAATTTAGGGTTATCGGTCAGGAGACATGCCTTACCAGAATGGAAACAGGGTGTTGCTGAAGCCAAGCATGGTGAAACAGACTGAGAGGGCCAAAGGAATTGTGTGCCTACTGTCTTTTAGTACAACATGAGGATGGGGGTTTGTTACATTTGCACAAGAAAATCAGGTTAAGTCTCAAGTTAGGGTTAGGGTTGGGGAGATGTGGCTTCCCAGGTTGGAAACGGGTCCTTGGTGAAGCCTAACTTGCTGAATCAGACTGAGTGGGGCATCAAGATGTCTTCCATACTGACATTTGGTACACTCTGTGGACGGCGGTTTGTTTCAGTCCCAAAAGGAAATGAGGCCTGAGACTCAAATTAGGGTTAGGGTTGGGGAGACTTGGCTTTCCAGGATGTAACCAGGGTTTTGGTGAAGCCTAGATTGGTAAAACAGACTGAGTAGGCAAACCGGAGTATAACATACTGCCAGTTAGTACACCATGTGGACAGGGAAATGTTTCATTCCAAAGAGAAAATTAGGGTTAAGACCCAAGTGAGGGTTATCGGTCAGGAGACATGGCTTCCCAGAATGGAAACAGGGTGTTGCTGAAGCCAAGCATGGTGAAACAGACTGAGAGGGCCAAAGGAATTGTGTGCCTACTGTCTTTTAGTAGAACATGAGGATGGGAGGTTGTTACATTTGCACAAGAATATCAGGTTAAGTCTCAAGTTAGGGTTAGGGTTGGGGAGATGTGGCTTCCCAGGTTGGAAACGGGTCCTTGTTGAAGCCTAGCTTGCTGAATCAGACTGAGTGGGGCATCAAGATGTCTTCCATACTTACAATTAGGTACACTCTGTGGACGGCAGTATGTTTCAGTCCAAAAAGGAAATGAGGGTTGAGACTCAAATGAGGGTTAGGGTTGGGGAGACTTGGCTTCCCAGGATGTAACCAGGGTTTTGGCGAAGCCTAGATTGGTAAAACAGACTGAGTAGGCCTTCCGGAGTATAACATACTGCCAGTTAGTACACCATGTGGACAGGGAAATATTTCAGTCCAAAGAAAAAACTAGGGTTAAGACCCAAGTTAGGGTTAGCTGTCAGGAGACATGGCTTCCCGGAATGGAAACAGGGTGTTGCTGAAGCCAAGCATGGTGAAACAGACTGAGAGGGCCAACGGAATTGTGTGCCTACTGTCTTTTAGTACAACATGAGGATGGGGGTTTGTTACATTTGCACAAGAAAATCAGGTTAAGTCTCAAGTTAGGGTTGGGTTGGGGAGATGTGGCTTCCCAGGTTGGAAACGGGTCCTTGGTGAAGCTTAACTTGCTGAATCAGACTGAGTGGGGTATCAAGGTGTCTTCCATACTTACATTTGGTACACACTGTGGACGGCAGTATGTTTCAGTCCCAAAAGGAAATGAGGGTTGAGACTCAAATTAGGGTTAGGGTTGGGGAGACTTGGCTTCCCAGGATGTAACCAGGGTTTTGGTGAAGCCTAGATTGGTAAAACAGACTGAGTAGGCAAACCGGAGTATAACATACTGCCAGTTAGTACACCATGTGGACAGGGAAATGTTTCAGTCCAAAGAAAAAATTAGGGTTAAGAAAAATTTAGGGTTATCGGTCAGGAGACATGCCTTACCAGAATGGAAACAGGGTGTTGCTGAAGCCAAGCATGGTGAAACAGACTGAGAGGGCCAAAGGAATTGTGTGCCTACTGTCTTTTAGTACAACATGAGGATGGGGGTTTGTTACATTTGCACAAGAAAATCAGGTTAAGTCTCAAGTTAGGGTTAGGGTTGGGGAGATGTGGCTTCCCAGGTTGGAAACGGGTCCTTGGTGAAGCCTAACTTGCTGAATCAGACTGAGTGGGGCATCAAGATGTCTTCCATACTGACATTTGGTACACTCTGTGGACGGCGGTTTGTTTCAGTCCCAAAAGGAAATGAGGCCTGAGACTCAAATTAGGGTTAGGGTTGGGGAGACTTGGCTTTCCAGGATGTAACCAGGGTTTTGGTGAAGCCTAGATTGGTAAAACAGACTGAGTAGGCAAACCGGAGTATAACATACTGCCAGTTAGTACACCATGTGGACAGGGAAATGTTTCATTCCAAAGAGAAAATTAGGGTTAAGACCCAAGTGAGGGTTATCGGTCAGGAGACATGGCTTCCCAGAATGGAAACAGGGTGTTGCTGAAGCCAAGCATGGTGAAACAGACTGAGAGGGCCAAAGGAATTGTGTGCCTACTGTCTTTTAGTAGAACATGAGGATGGGAGGTTGTTACATTTGCACAAGAATATCAGGTTAAGTCTCAAGTTAGGGTTAGGGTTGGGGAGATGTGGCTTCCCAGGTTGGAAACGGGTCCTTGTTGAAGCCTAGCTTGCTGAATCAGACTGAGTGGGGCATCAAGATGTCTTCCATACTTACAATTAGGTACACTCTGTGGACGGCAGTATGTTTCAGTCCAAAAAGGAAATGAGGGTTGAGACTCAAATGAGGGTTAGGGTTGGGGAGACTTGGCTTCCCAGGATGTAACCAGGGTTTTGGCGAAGCCTAGATTGGTAAAACAGACTGAGTAGGCCTTCCGGAGTATAACATACTGCCAGTTAGTACACCATGTGGACAGGGAAATATTTCAGTCCAAAGAAAAAACTAGGGTTAAGACCCAAGTTAGGGTTAGCGGTCAGGAGACATGGCTTCCCGGAATGGAAACAGGGTGTTGCTGAAGCCAAGCATGGTGAAACAGACTGAGAGGGCAAAAGGAATTGTGTGCCTACTGTCTTTTAGTACAACATGAGGATGGGGGTTTGTTACATTTGCACAAGAAAATCAGGTTAAGTATCAAGTTAGGGTTAGGGTTGGGGAGATGTGGCTTCCCAGGTTGGAAACGGGTCCTTGGTGAAGCTTAACTTGCTGAATCAGACTGAGTGGGGCATCAAGATGGCTTCCATACTGACATTTGGTACACTCTGTGGACGGCAGTATGTTTCAGTCCAAAAAGGAAATGAGGGTTGAGACTCAAATTAGGGTTATGGTTGGGGAGACTTGGCTTCCCAGGATGTAACCAGGGTTTTGGCGAAGCCTAGATTGGTAAAACAGACTGAGTAGGCCAACCGGAGTATAACATACTGCCAGTTAGTACACCATGTGGACAGGGAAATGTTTCAGTCCAAAGACAAAATTAGGGTTAAGACCCAAGTTAGGGTTAGCTGTCAGGAGACATGGCTTTCCAGAATGGAAACAGGGTGTTGCTGAAGCCAAGCATGGTGAAACAGACTGAGAGGGCAAAAGGAATTGTGTGCCTACTGTCTTTTAGTAGAACATGAGGATGGGGGGTTGTTACATTTGCACAAGAAAATCAGGTTAAGTCTCAAGTTAGGGTTAGGGTTGGGGAGATGTGGCTTCCCAGGTTGGAAACGGGTCCTTGGTGAAGCCTAGCTTGCTGAATCAGACTGAGTGGGGCATCAAGATGTCTTCCATACTTACATTTGGTACACTCTGTGAACCGCAGTATGTTTCAGTCCAAAAAGGAAATGAGGGTTGATACTCAAATTAGGGTTAGGGTTGGGGAGACTTGGCTTCCCAGGATGTAACCAGGGTTTTGGTGAAGCCTAGATTGGTAAAACAGACTGAGTAGGCCAACCGGAGTATAACATACTGCCAGTTAGTACACCATGTGGACAGGGAAATGTTTCAGTCCAAAGAGAAAATTAGGGTTAAGACCCAAGTTAGGGTTAGCTGTCAGGAGACATGGCTTCCCAGAATGGAAACAGGGTGTTGCTGAAGCCAAGCATGGTGAAACAGACTGAGAGGGCCAAAGGAATTGTGTGCCTACTGTCTTTTAGTAGAACATGAGGATGGGAGGTTGTTACATTTGCACAAGAATATCAGGTTAAGTATCAAGTTAGAGTTAGGGTTGGGGAGATGTGGCTTCCCAGGTTGGAAACGGGTCCTTGGTGAAGCCTAGCTTGCTGAATCAGACTGAGTGGGGCATCAAGATGTCTTCCATACTTACAATTAGGTACACTCTGTGGACGGCAGTATGTTTCAGTCCAAAAAGGAAATGAGGGTTGAGATTCAAATTAGGGTTAGGGTTGGGGAGACTTGGCTTCCCAGGATGTAACCAGGGTTTTGGCGAAGCCTAGATTGGTAAAACAGACTGAGTAGGCCTTCCGGAGTATAACATTCTGCCAGTTAGTACACCATGTGGACAGGGAAATATTTCAGTCCAAAGAAAAAACTAGGGTTAAGACCCAAGTTGGGGTTAGCGGTCAGGAGACATGGCTTCCCGGAATGGAAACAGGGTGTTGCTGAAGCCAAGCATGGTGAAACAGACTGAGAGGGCAAAAGGAATTGTGTGCCTACTGTCTTTTAGTACAACATGAGGATGGGGGTTTGTTACATTTGCACAAGAAAATCAGGTTAAGTCTCAAGTTAGGGTTAGGGTTGGGGAGATGTGGCTTCCCAGGTTGGAAACGGGTCCTTGGTGAAGCTTAACTTCCTGAATCAGACTGAGTGGGCCATCAAGATGTCTTCCATACTTACATTTGGCACACTCTGTGGACCGCAGTATGTTTCAGTCCAAAAAGGAAATAGGGTTGAGACTCAAATTAGGGTTAGGGTTGGGGAGACTTGGCTTCCCAGGATGTAACCAGGGTTTTGGTGAAGCCTAGATTGGTAAAACAGACTGAGTAGGCATTCAGGAGTATAACATACTGCCAGTTAGTACACCATGTGGACAGGGAAATGTTTCAGTCCAAAGACTAAATTCGAGTTAAGACCCAAGTTAGGGTTAGCTGTCAGGAGACATGGCTTCCCGGAATGGAAACAGGGTGTTGCTGAAGCCAAGCATGGTGAAACAGACTGAGAGGGCCAACGGAATTGTGTGCCTACTGTCTTTTAGTACAACATGAGGATGGGGGTTTGTTACATTTGCACAAGAAAATCAGGTTAAGTCTCAAGTTAGGGTTGGGTTGGGGAGATGTGGCTTCCCAGGTTGGAAACGGGTCCTTGGTGAAGCTTAACTTGCTGAATCAGACTGAGTGGGGTATCAAGGTGTCTTCCATACTTACATTTGGTACACACTGTGGACGGCAGTATGTTTCAGTCCCAAAAGGAAATGAGGGTTGAGACTCAAATTAGGGTTAGGGTTGGGGAGACTTGGCTTCCCAGGATGTAACCAGGGTTTTGGTGAAGCCTAGATTGGTAAAACAGACTGAGTAGGCAAACCGGAGTATAACATACTGCCAGTTAGTACACCATGTGGACAGGGAAATGTTTCAGTCCAAAGAAAAAATTAGGGTTAAGAAAAATTTAGGGTTATCGGTCAGGAGACATGGCTTTCCAGAATGGAAACAGGGTGTTGCTGAAGCCAAGCATGGTGAAACAGACTGAGAGGGCCAAAGGAATTGTGTGCCTACTGTCTTTTAGTACAACATGAGGATGGGAGGTTGTTACATTTGCACAAGAATATCAGGTTAAGTATCAAGTTAGGGTTAGGGTTGGGGAGATGTGGCTTCCCAGGTTGGAAACGGGTCCTTGTTGAAGCCTAGCTTGCTGAATCAGACTGAGTGGGGCATCAAGATGTCTTCCATACTTACAATTAGGTACACTCTGTGGACGGCAGTATGTTTCAGTCCAAAAAGGAAATGAGGGTTGAGACTCAAATTAGGGTTAGGGTTGGGGAGACTTGGCTTCCCAGGATGTAACCAGGGTTTTGGCGAAGCCTAGATTGGTAAAACAGACTGAGTAGGCCTTTGAGTATAACATACTGCCAGTTAGTACACCATGTGGACAGGGAAATATTTCAGTCCAAAGAAAAAACTAGGGTTAAGACCCAAGTTAGGGTGAGCGGTCAGGAGACATGGCTTCCCGGAATGGAAACAGGGTGTTGCTGAAGCCAAGCATGGTGAAACAGACTGAGAGGGCAAAAGGAATTGAGTGCCTACTGTCTTTTAGTACAACATGAGGATGGGGGTTTGTTACATTTGCACAAGAAAATCAGGTTAAGTCTCAAGTTAGGGTTGGTTTGGGGAGATGTGGCTTCCCAGGTTGGAAACGGGTCCTTGGTGAAGCCTAGCTTGTTGAATCAGACTGAGTGGGACATCAAGATGTCTTCCATACTTACATTTGGTACACTCTGTGGACGGCAGTATGTTTCAGTCCAAAAAGGAAATGAGGGTTGAGACTCAAATTAGGGTTAGGGCTGGGGAGACTTGGCTTCCCAGGATGTAACCAGGGTTTTGGCGAAGCCTAGATTGGTAAAACAGACTGAGTAGGCCATCCGGAGTATAACATACTGCCAGTTAGTACACCATGTGGACAGGGAAATGTTTCAGTCCAAAGAGAAAATTAGGGTTAAGACCCAAGTGAGGGTTAGCTGTCAGGAGACATGGCTTCCCAGAATGGAAACAGGGTGTTGCTGAAGCCAAGCATGGTGAAACAGACTGAGAGGGCCAAAGGAATTGTGTGCCTACTGTCTTTTAGTAGAACATGAGGATGGGAGGTTGTTACATTTGCACAAGAATATCAGGTTAAGTCTCAAGTTAGGGTTAGGGTTGGGGAGATGTGGCTTCCCAGGTTGGAAACGGGTCCTTGGTGAAGCTTAACTTCCTGAATCAGACTGAGTGGGCCATCAAGATGTCTTCCATACTTACATTTGGCACACTCTGTGGACCGCAGTATGTTTCAGTCCAAAAAGGAAATAGGGTTGAGACTCAAATTAGGGTTAGGGTTGGGGAGACTTGGCTTCCCAGGATGTAACCAGGGTTTTGGTGAAGCCTAGATTGGTAAAACAGACTGAGTAGGCATTCAGGAGTATAACATACTGCCAGTTAGTACACCATGTGGACAGGGAAATGTTTCAGTCCAAAGACAAAATTAGGGTTAAGACCCAAGTTAGGGTTAGCTGTCAGGAGACATGGCTTTCCAGAATGGAAACAGGGTGTTGCTGAAGCCAAGCATGGTGAAACAGACTGAGAGGGCCAAAGGAATTGTGTGCCTACTGTCTTTTAGTAGAACATGAGGATGGGAGGTTGTTACATTTGCACAAGAATATCAGGTTAAGTCTCAAGTTAGGGTTAGGGTTGGGGAGATGTGGCTTCCCAGGTTGGAAACGGGTCCTTGGTGAAGCTTAACTTCCTGAATCAGACTGAGTGGGCCATCAAGATGTCTTCCATACTTACATTTGGCACACTCTGTGGACCGCAGTATGTTTCAGTCCAAAAAGGAAATAGGGTTGAGACTCAAATTAGGGTTAGGGTTGGGGAGACTTGGCTTCCCAGGATGTAACCAGGGTTTTGGCGAAGTCTAGATTGGTAAAACAGACAGAGTAGGCCAACCGGAGTATAACATACTGCCAGTTAGTACACCATGTGGACAGGGAAATGTTTCAGTCCAAAGAGAAAATTAGGGTTAAGACCCAAGTTAGGGTTAGCTGTCAGGAGACATGGCTTTCCAGAATGGAAACAGGGTGTTGCTGAAGCCAAGCATGGTGAAACAGACTGAGAGGGCAAAAGGAATTGTGTGCCTACTGTCTTTTAGGAGAACATGAGGATGGGGGGTTGTTACATTTGCACAAGAAAATCAGGTTAAGTCTCAAGTTAGGGTTAGGGTTGGGGAGATGTGGCTTCCCAGGTTGGAAACGGGTCCTTGGTGAAGCCTAGCTTGCTGAATCAGACTGAGTGGGGCATCAAGATGTCTTCCATACTTACATTTGGCACACTCTGTGGACCGCAGTATGTTTCAGTCCAAAAAGGAAATAGGGTTGAGACTCAAATTAGGGTTAGGGTTGGGGAGACTTGGCTTCCCAGGATGTAACCAGGGTTTTGGCGAAGCCTAGATTGGTAAAACAGACTGAGTAGGCCTTCCGGAGTATAACATACTGCCAGTTAGTACACCATGTGGACAGGGAAATATTTCAGTCCAAAGAAAAAACTAGGGTTAAGACCCAAGTTAGGGTTAGCGGTCAGGAGACATGGCTTCCCGGAATGGAAGCAGGGTGTTGCTGAAGCCAAGCATGGTGAAGCAGACTGAGAGGGCAAAAGGAATTGTGTGCCTACTGTCTTTTAGTACAACATGAGGATGGGGGTTTGTTACATTTGCACAAGAAAATCAGTTTAAGTCTCAAGTTAGGGTTGGTTTGGGGAGATGTGGCTTCCCAGGTTGGAAACGGGTCCTTGGTGAAGCCTAGCTTGTTGAATCAGACTGAGTGGGACATCAAGATGTCTTCCATACTTACATTTGGTACACTCTGTGGACGGCAGTATGTTTCAGTCCAAAAAGGAAATGAGGGTTGAGACTCAAATTAGGGTTAGGGCTGGGGAGACTTGGCTTCCCAGGATGTAACCAGGGTTTTGGCGAAGCCTAGATTGGTAAAACAGACTGAGTAGGCCATCCGGAGTATATCATACTGCCAGTTAGTACACCATGTGGACAGGGAAATGTTTCAGTCCAAAGAGAAAATTAGGGTTAAGACCCAAGTTAGGGTTAGCTGTCAGGAGACATGGCTTCCCAGAATGGAAACAGGGTGTTGCTGAAGCCAAGCATGGTGAAACAGACTGAGAGGGCCAAAGGAATTGTGTGCCTACTGTCTTTTAGTAGAACATGAGGATGGGAGGTTGTTACATTTGCACAAGAATATCAGGTTAAGTATCAAGTTAGAGTTAGGGTTGGGGAGATGTGGCTTCCCAGGTTGGAAACGGGTCCTTGTTGAAGCCTAGCTTGCTGAATCAGACTGAGTGGGGCATCAAGATGTCTTCCATACTTACAATTAGGTACACTCTGTGGACGGCAGTATGTTTCAGTCCAAAAAGGAAATGAGGGTTGAGACTCAAATTAGGGTTAGGGTTGGGGAGACTTGGCTTCCCAGGATGTAACCAGGGTTTTGGCGAAGCCTAGATTGGTAAAACAGACTGAGTAGGCCTTCCGGAGTATAACATTCTGCCAGTTAGTACACCATGTGGACAGGGAAATATTTCAGTCCAAAGAAAAAACTAGGGTTAAGACCCAAGTTAGGGTTAGCGGTCAGGAGACATGGCTTCCCGGAATGGAAACAGGGTGTTGCTGAAGCCAAGCATGGTGAAACAGACTGAGAGGGCAAAAGGAATTGTGTGCCTACTGTCTTTTAGTACAACATGAGGATGGGGGTTTGTTACATTTGCACAAGAAAATCAGGTTAAGTCTCAAGTTAGGGTTAGGGTTGGGGAGATGTGGCTTCCCAGGTTGGAAACGGGTCCTTGGTGAAGCTTAACTTCCTGAATCAGACTGAGTGGGCCATCAAGATGTCTTCCATACTTACATTTGGCACACTCTGTGGACCGCAGTATGTTTCAGTCCCAAAAGGAAATAGGGTTGAGACTCAAATTAGGGTTAGGGTTGGGGAGACTTGGCTTCCCAGGATGTAACCAGGGTTTTGGTGAAGCCTAGATTGGTAAAACAGACTGAGTAGGCATTCAGGAGTATAACATACTGCCAGTTAGTACACCATGTGGACAGGGAAATGTTTCAGTCCAAAGACTAAATTCGAGTTAAGACCCAAGTTAGGGTTAGCTGTCAGGAGACATGGCTTCCCGGAATGGAAACAGGGTGTTGCTGAAGCCAAGCATGGTGAAACAGACTGAGAGGGCCAACGGAATTGTGTGCCTACTGTCTTTTAGTACAACATGAGGATGGGGGTTTGTTACATTTGCACAAGAAAATCAGGTTAAGTCTCAAGTTAGGGTTGGGTTGGGGAGATGTGGCTTCCCAGGTTGGAAACGGGTCCTTGGTGAAGCTTAACTTGCTGAATCAGACTGAGTGGGGTATCAAGGTGTCTTCCATACTTACATTTGGTACACACTGTGGACGGCAGTATGTTTCAGTCCCAAAAGGAAATGAGGGTTGAGACTCAAATTAGGGTTAGGGTTGGGGAGACTTGGCTTCCCAGGATGTAACCAGGGTTTTGGTGAAGCCTAGATTGGTAAAACAGACTGAGTAGGCAAACCGGAGTATAACATACTGCCAGTTAGTACACCATGTGGACAGGGAAATGTTTCAGTCCAAAGAAAAAATTAGGGTTAAGAAAAATTTAGGGTTATCGGTCAGGAGACATGCCTTACCAGAATGGAAACAGGGTGTTGCTGAAGCCAAGCATGGTGAAACAGACTGAGAGGGCCAAAGGAATTGTGTGCCTACTGTCTTTTAGTACAACATGAGGATGGGGGTTTGTTACATTTGCACAAGAAAATCAGGTTAAGTCTCAAGTTAGGGTTAGGGTTGGGGAGATGTGGCTTCCCAGGTTGGAAACGGGTCCTTGGTGAAGCCTAACTTGCTGAATCAGACTGAGTGGGGCATCAAGATGTCTTCCATACTGACATTTGGTACACTCTGTGGACGGCGGTTTGTTTCAGTCCCAAAAGGAAATGAGGCCTGAGACTCAAATTAGGGTTAGGGTTGGGGAGACTTGGCTTTCCAGGATGTAACCAGGGTTTTGGTGAAGCCTAGATTGGTAAAACAGACTGAGTAGGCAAACCGGAGTATAACATACTGCCAGTTAGTACACCATGTGGACAGGGAAATGTTTCATTCCAAAGAGAAAATTAGGGTTAAGACCCAAGTGAGGGTTATCGGTCAGGAGACATGGCTTCCCAGAATGGAAACAGGGTGTTGCTGAAGCCAAGCATGGTGAAACAGACTGAGAGGGCCAAAGGAATTGTGTGCCTACTGTCTTTTAGTAGAACATGAGGATGGGAGGTTGTTACATTTGCACAAGAATATCAGGTTAAGTCTCAAGTTAGGGTTAGGGTTGGGGAGATGTGGCTTCCCAGGTTGGAAACGGGTCCTTGTTGAAGCCTAGCTTGCTGAATCAGACTGAGTGGGGCATCAAGATGTCTTCCATACTTACAATTAGGTACACTCTGTGGACGGCAGTATGTTTCAGTCCAAAAAGGAAATGAGGGTTGAGACTCAAATGAGGGTTAGGGTTGGGGAGACTTGGCTTCCCAGGATGTAACCAGGGTTTTGGCGAAGCCTAGATTGGTAAAACAGACTGAGTAGGCCTTCCGGAGTATAACATACTGCCAGTTAGTACACCATGTGGACAGGGAAATATTTCAGTCCAAAGAAAAAACTAGGGTTAAGACCCAAGTTAGGGTTAGCGGTCAGGAGACATGGCTTCCCGGAATGGAAACAGGGTGTTGCTGAAGCCAAGCATGGTGAAACAGACTGAGAGGGCAAAAGGAATTGTGTGCCTACTGTCTTTTAGTACAACATGAGGATGGGGGTTTGTTACATTTGCACAAGAAAATCAGGTTAAGTATCAAGTTAGGGTTAGGGTTGGGGAGATGTGGCTTCCCAGGTTGGAAACGGGTCCTTGGTGAAGCTTAACTTGCTGAATCAGACTGAGTGGGGCATCAAGATGGCTTCCATACTGACATTTGGTACACTCTGTGGACGGCAGTATGTTTCAGTCCAAAAAGGAAATGAGGGTTGAGACTCAAATTAGGGTTATGGTTGGGGAGACTTGGCTTCCCAGGATGTAACCAGGGTTTTGGCGAAGCCTAGATTGGTAAAACAGACTGAGTAGGCCAACCGGAGTATAACATACTGCCAGTTAGTACACCATGTGGACAGGGAAATGTTTCAGTCCAAAGACAAAATTAGGGTTAAGACCCAAGTTAGGGTTAGCTGTCAGGAGACATGGCTTTCCAGAATGGAAACAGGGTGTTGCTGAAGCCAAGCATGGTGAAACAGACTGAGAGGGCAAAAGGAATTGTGTGCCTACTGTCTTTTAGTAGAACATGAGGATGGGGGGTTGTTACATTTGCACAAGAAAATCAGGTTAAGTCTCAAGTTAGGGTTAGGGTTGGGGAGATGTGGCTTCCCAGGTTGGAAACGGGTCCTTGGTGAAGCCTAGCTTGCTGAATCAGACTGAGTGGGGCATCAAGATGTCTTCCATACTTACATTTGGTACACTCTGTGAACCGCAGTATGTTTCAGTCCAAAAAGGAAATGAGGGTTGATACTCAAATTAGGGTTAGGGTTGGGGAGACTTGGCTTCCCAGGATGTAACCAGGGTTTTGGTGAAGCCTAGATTGGTAAAACAGACTGAGTAGGCCAACCGGAGTATAACATACTGCCAGTTAGTACACCATGTGGACAGGGAAATGTTTCAGTCCAAAGAGAAAATTAGGGTTAAGACCCAAGTTAGGGTTAGCTGTCAGGAGACATGGCTTCCCAGAATGGAAACAGGGTGTTGCTGAAGCCAAGCATGGTGAAACAGACTGAGAGGGCCAAAGGAATTGTGTGCCTACTGTCTTTTAGTAGAACATGAGGATGGGAGGTTGTTACATTTGCACAAGAATATCAGGTTAAGTATCAAGTTAGAGTTAGGGTTGGGGAGATGTGGCTTCCCAGGTTGGAAACGGGTCCTTGTTGAAGCCTAGCTTGCTGAATCAGACTGAGTGGGGCATCAAGATGTCTTCCATACTTACAATTAGGTACACTCTGTGGACGGCAGTATGTTTCAGTCCAAAAAGGAAATGAGGGTTGAGACTCAAATTAGGGTTAGGGTTGGGGAGACTTGGCTTCCCAGGATGTAACCAGGGTTTTGGCGAAGCCTAGATTGGTAAAACAGACTGAGTAGGCCTTCCGGAGTATAACATTCTGCCAGTTAGTACACCATGTGGACAGGGAAATATTTCAGTCCAAAGAAAAAACTAGGGTTAAGACCCAAGTTAGGGTTAGCGGTCAGGAGACATGGCTTCCCGGAATGGAAACAGGGTGTTGCTGAAGCCAAGCATGGTGAAACAGACTGAGAGGGCAAAAGGAATTGTGTGCCTACTGTCTTTTAGTACAACATGAGGATGGGGGTTTGTTACATTTGCACAAGAAAATCAGGTTAAGTCTCAAGTTAGGGTTAGGGTTGGGGAGATGTGGCTTCCCAGGTTGGAAACGGGTCCTTGGTGAAGCTTAACTTCCTGAATCAGACTGAGTGGGCCATCAAGATGTCTTCCATACTTACATTTGGCACACTCTGTGGACCGCAGTATGTTTCAGTCCCAAAAGGAAATAGGGTTGAGACTCAAATTAGGGTTAGGGTTGGGGAGACTTGGCTTCCCAGGATGTAACCAGGGTTTTGGTGAAGCCTAGATTGGTAAAACAGACTGAGTAGGCATTCAGGAGTATAACATACTGCCAGTTAGTACACCATGTGGACAGGGAAATGTTTCAGTCCAAAGACTAAATTCGAGTTAAGACCCAAGTTAGGGTTAGCTGTCAGGAGACATGGCTTCCCGGAATGGAAACAGGGTGTTGCTGAAGCCAAGCATGGTGAAACAGACTGAGAGGGCCAACGGAATTGTGTGCCTACTGTCTTTTAGTACAACATGAGGATGGGGGTTTGTTACATTTGCACAAGAAAATCAGGTTAAGTCTCAAGTTAGGGTTGGGTTGGGGAGATGTGGCTTCCCAGGTTGGAAACGGGTCCTTGGTGAAGCTTAACTTGCTGAATCAGACTGAGTGGGGTATCAAGGTGTCTTCCATACTTACATTTGGTACACACTGTGGACGGCAGTATGTTTCAGTCCCAAAAGGAAATGAGGGTTGAGACTCAAATTAGGGTTAGGGTTGGGGAGACTTGGCTTCCCAGGATGTAACCAGGGTTTTGGTGAAGCCTAGATTGGTAAAACAGACTGAGTAGGCAAACCGGAGTATAACATACTGCCAGTTAGTACACCATGTGGACAGGGAAATGTTTCAGTCCAAAGAAAAAATTAGGGTTAAGAAAAATTTAGGGTTATCGGTCAGGAGACATGGCTTTCCAGAATGGAAACAGGGTGTTGCTGAAGCCAAGCATGGTGAAACAGACTGAGAGGGCCAAAGGAATTGTGTGCCTACTGTCTTTTAGTACAACATGAGGATGGGAGGTTGTTACATTTGCACAAGAATATCAGGTTAAGTATCAAGTTAGGGTTAGGGTTGGGGAGATGTGGCTTCCCAGGTTGGAAACGGGTCCTTGTTGAAGCCTAGCTTGCTGAATCAGACTGAGTGGGGCATCAAGATGTCTTCCATACTTACAATTAGGTACACTCTGTGGACGGCAGTATGTTTCAGTCCAAAAAGGAAATGAGGGTTGAGACTCAAATTAGGGTTAGGGTTGTGGAGACTTGGCTTCCCAGGATGTAACCAGGGTTTTGGCGAAGCCTAGATTGGTAAAACAGACTGAGTAGGCCTTCCGGAGTATAACATACTGCCAGTTAGTACACCATGTGGACAGGGAAATATTTCAGTCCAAAGAAAAAACTAGGGTTAAGACCCAAGTTAGGGTTAGCGGTCAGGAGACATGGCTTCCCGGAATGGAAACAGGGTGTTGCTGAAGCCAAGCATGGTGAAACAGACTGAGAGGGCAAAAGGAATTGAGTGCCTACTGTCTTTTAGTACAACATGAGGATGGGGGTTTGTTACATTTGCACAAGAAAATCAGGTTAAGTCTCAAGTTAGGGTTGGTTTGGGGAGATGTGGCTTCCCAGGTTGGAAACGGGTCCTTGGTGAAGCCTAGCTTGTTGAATCAGACTGAGTGGGACATCAAGATGTCTTCCATACTTACATTTGGTACACTCTGTGGACGGCAGTATGTTTCAGTCCAAAAAGGAAATGAGGGTTGAGACTCAAATTAGGGTTAGGGCTGGGGAGACTTGGCTTCCCAGGATGTAACCAGGGTTTTGGCGAAGCCTAGATTGGTAAAACAGACTGAGTAGGCCATCCGGAGTATAACATACTGCCAGTTAGTACACCATGTGGACAGGGAAATGTTTCAGTCCAAAGAGAAAATTAGGGTTAAGACCCAAGTGAGGGTTAGCTGTCAGGAGACATGGCTTCCCAGAATGGAAACAGGGTGTTGCTGAAGCCAAGCATGGTGAAACAGACTGAGAGGGCCAAAGGAATTGTGTGCCTACTGTCTTTTAGTAGAACATGAGGATGGGAGGTTGTTACATTTGCACAAGAATATCAGGTTAAGTCTCAAGTTAGGGTTAGGGTTGGGGAGATGTGGCTTCCCAGGTTGGAAACGGGTCCTTGGTGAAGCTTAACTTCCTGAATCAGACTGAGTGGGCCATCAAGATGTCTTCCATACTTACATTTGGCACACTCTGTGGACCGCAGTATGTTTCAGTCCAAAAAGGAAATAGGGTTGAGACTCAAATTAGGGTTAGGGTTGGGGAGACTTGGCTTCCCAGGATGTAACCAGGGTTTTGGTGAAGCCTAGATTGGTAAAACAGACTGAGTAGGCATTCAGGAGTATAACATACTGCCAGTTAGTACACCATGTGGACAGGGAAATGTTTCAGTCCAAAGACAAAATTAGGGTTAAGACCCAAGTTAGGGTTAGCTGTCAGGAGACATGGCTTTCCAGAATGGAAACAGGGTGTTGCTGAAGCCAAGCATGGTGAAACAGACTGAGAGGGCCAAAGGAATTGTGTGCCTACTGTCTTTTAGTAGAACATGAGGATGGGAGGTTGTTACATTTGCACAAGAATATCAGGTTAAGTATCAAGTTAGAGTTAGGGTTGGGGAGATGTGGCTTCCCAGGTTGGAAACGGGTCCTTGTTGAAGCCTAGCTTGCTGAATCAGACTGAGTGGGGCATCAAGATGTGTTCCATACTTACAATTAGGTACACTCTGTGGACGGCAGTATGTTTCAGTCCAAAAAGGAAATGAGGGTTGAGACTCAAATTAGGGTTAGGGTTGGGGAGACTTGGCTTCCCAGGATGTAACCAGGGTTTTGGCGAAGCCTAGATTGGTAAAACAGACTGAGTAGGCCTTCCGGAGTATAACATACTGCCAGTTAGTACACCATGTGGACAGGGAAATATTTCAGTCCAAAGAAAAAACTAGGGTTAAGACCCAAGTTAGGGTTAGCGGTCAGGAGACATGGCTTCCCGGAATGGAAGCAGGGTGTTGCTGAAGCCAAGCATGGTGAAACAGACTGAGAGGGCAGAAGGAATTGTGTGCCTACTGTCTTTTAGTACAACATGAGGATGGGGGTATGTTACATTTGCACAAGAAAATCAGGTTAAGTCTCAAGTTAGGGTTGGTTTGGGGAGATGTGGCTTCCCAGGTTGGAAACGGGTCCTTGGTGAAGCCTAGCTTGTTGAATCAGACTGAGTGGGACATCAAGATGTCTTCCATACTGACATTTGGTACACTCTGTGGATGGCAGTATGTTTCAGTCCAAAAAGGAAATGAGGGTTGAGACTCAAATTAGGGTTAGGGCTGGGGAGACTTGGCTTCCCAGGATGTAACCAGGGTTTTGGCGAAGCCTAGATTGGTAAAACAGACTGAGTAGGCCATCCGGAGTATATCATACTGCCAGTTAGTACACCATGTGGACAGGGAAATGTTTCAGTCTAAAGAGAAAATTAGGGTTAAGACCCAAGTGAGGGTTAGCTGTCAGGAGACATGGCTTCCCAGAATGGAAACAGGGTGTTGCTGAAGCCAAGCATGGTGAAACAGACTGAGAGGGCCAAAGGAATTGTGTGCCTACTGTCTTTTAGTAGAACATGAGGATGGGAGGTTGTTACATTTGCACAAGAATATCAGGTTAAGTCTCAAGTTAGGGTTAGGGTTGGGGAGATGTGGCTTCCCAGGTTGGAAACGGGTCCTTGGTGAAGCTTAACTTCCTGAATCAGACTGAGTGGGCCATCAAGATGTCTTCCATACTTACATTTGGCACACTCTGTGGACCGCAGTATGTTTCAGTCCAAAAAGGAAATAGGGTTGAGACTCAAATTAGGGTTAGGGTTGGGGAGACTTGGCTTCCCAGGATGTAACCAGGGTTTTGGCGAAGTCTAGATTGGTAAAACAGACAGAGTAGGCCAACCGGAGTATAACATACTGCCAGTTAGTACACCATGTGGACAGGGAAATGTTTCAGTCCAAAGAGAAAATTAGGGTTAAGACCCAAGTTAGGGTTAGCTGTCAGGAGACATGGCTTTCCAGAATGGAAACAGGGTGTTGCTGAAGCCAAGCATGGTGAAACAGACTGAGAGGGCAAAAGGAATTGTGTGCCTACTGTCTTTTAGGAGAACATGAGGATGGGGGGTTGTTACATTTGCACAAGAAAATCAGGTTAAGTCTCAAGTTAGGGTTAGGGTTGGGGAGATGTGGCTTCCCAGGTTGGAAACGGGTCCTTGGTGAAGCCTAGCTTGCTGAATCAGACTGAGTGGGGCATCAAGATGTCTTCCATACTTACATTTGGCACACTCTGTGGACCGCAGTATGTTTCAGTCCAAAAAGGAAATAGGGTTGAGACTCAAATTAGGGTTAGGGTTGGGGAGACTTGGCTTCCCAGGATGTAACCAGGGTTTTGGCGAAGCCTAGATTGGTAAAACAGACTGAGTAGGCCTTCCGGAGTATAACATACTGCCAGTTAGTACACCATGTGGACAGGGAAATATTTCAGTCCAAAGAAAAAACTAGGGTTAAGACCCAAGTTAGGGTTAGCGGTCAGGAGACATGGCTTCCCGGAATGGAAGCAGGGTGTTGCTGAAGCCAAGCATGGTGAAGCAGACTGAGAGGGCAAAAGGAATTGTGTGCCTACTGTCTTTTAGTACAACATGAGGATGGGGGTTTGTTACATTTGCACAAGAAAATCAGGTTAAGTCTCAAGTTAGGGTTGGTTTGGGGAGATGTGGCTTCCCAGGTTGGAAACGGGTCCTTGGTGAAGCCTAGCTTGTTGAATCAGACTGAGTGGGACATCAAGATGTCTTCCATACTTACATTTGGTACACTCTGTGGACGGCAGTATGTTTCAGTCCAAAAAGGAAATGAGGGTTGAGACTCAAATTAGGGTTAGGGCTGGGGAGACTTGGCTTCCCAGGATGTAACCAGGGTTTTGGCGAAGCCTAGATTGGTAAAACAGACTGAGTAGGCCATCCGGAGTATATCATACTGCCAGTTAGTACACCATGTGGACAGGGAAATGTTTCAGTCTAAAGAGAAAATTAGGGTTAAGACCCAAGTTAGGGTTAGCTGTCAGGAGACATGGCTTCCCAGAATGGAAACAGGGTGTTGCTGAAGCCAAGCATGGTGAAACAGACTGAGAGGGCCAAAGGAATTGTGTGCCTACTGTCTTTTAGTAGAACATGAGGATGGGAGGTTGTTACATTTGCACAAGAATATCAGGTTAAGTCTCAAGTTAGGGTTAGGGTTGGGGAGATGTGGCTTCCCAGGTTGGAAACGGGTCCTTGGTGAAGCTTAACTTCCTGAATCAGACTGAGTGGGCCATCAAGATGTCTTCCATACTTACATTTGGTACACTCTGTGGACGGCAGTATGTTTCAGTCCAAAAAGGAAATGAGGGTTGAGACTCAAATTAGGGTTAGGGTTGGGGAGACTTGGCTTCCCAGGATGTAACCAGGGTTTTGGTGAAGCCTAGATTGGTAAAACAGACTGAGTAGGCATTCAGGAGTATAACATACTGCCAGTTAGTACACCATGTGGACAGGGAAATGTTTCAGTCCAAAGACAAAATTAGGGTTAAGACCCAAGTTAGGGTTAGCTGTCAGGAGACATGGCTTTCCAGAATGGAAACAGGGTGTTGCTGAAGCCAAGCATGGTGAAACAGACTGAGAGGGCCAAAGGAATTGTGTGCCTACTGTCTTTTAGTAGAACATGAGGATGGGAGGTTGTTACATTTGCACAAGAATATCAGGTTAAGTATCAAGTTAGAGTTAGGGTTGGGGAGATGTGGCTTCCCAGGTTGGAAACGGGTCCTTGTTGAAGCCTAGCTTGCTGAATCAGACTGAGTGGGGCATCAAGATGTCTTCCATACTTACAATTAGGTACACTCTGTGGACGGCAGTATGTTTCAGTCCAAAAAGGAAATGAGGGTTGAGACTCAAATTAGGGTTAGGGTTGGGGAGACTTGGCTTCCCAGGATGTAACCAGGGTTTTGGCGAAGCCTAGATTGGTAAAACAGACTGAGTAGGCCTTCCGGAGTATAACATACTGCCAGTTAGTACACCATGTGGACAGGGAAATATTTCAGTCCAAAGAAAAAACTAGGGTTAAGACCCAAGTTAGGGTTAGCGGTCAGGAGACATGGCTTCCCGGAATGGAAGCAGGGTGTTGCTGAAGCCAAGCATGGTGAAACAGACTGAGAGGGCAGAAGGAATTGTGTGCCTACTGTCTTTTAGTACAACATGAGGATGGGGGTATGTTACATTTGCACAAGAAAATCAGGTTAAGTCTCAAGTTAGGGTTGGTTTGGGGAGATGTGGCTTCCCAGGTTGGAAACGGGTCCTTGGTGAAGCCTAGCTTGTTGAATCAGACTGAGTGGGACATCAAGATGTCTTCCATACTGACATTTGGTACACTCTGTGGACGGCAGTATGTTTCAGTCCAAAAAGGAAATGAGGGTTGAGACTCAAATTAGGGTTAGGGCTGGGGAGACTTGGCTTCCCAGGATGTAACCAGGGTTTTGGCGAAGCCTAGATTGGTAAAACAGACTGAGTAGGCCATCCGGAGTATATCATACTGCCAGTTAGTACACCATGTGGACAGGGAAATGTTTCAGTCTAAAGAGAAAATTAGGGTTAAGACCCAAGTGAGGGTTAGCTGTCAGGAGACATGGCTTCCCAGAATGGAAACAGGGTGTTGCTGAAGCCAAGCATGGTGAAACAGACTGAGAGGGCCAAAGGAATTGTGTGCCTACTGTCTTTTAGTAGAACATGAGGATGGGAGGTTGTTACATTTGCACAAGAATATCAGGTTAAGTCTCAAGTTAGGGTTAGGGTTGGGGAGATGTGGCTTCCCAGGTTGGAAACGGGTCCTTGGTGAAGCTTAACTTCCTGAATCAGACTGAGTGGGCCATCAAGATGTCTTCCATACTTACATTTGGCACACTCTGTGGACCGCAGTATGTTTCAGTCCAAAAAGGAAATAGGGTTGAGACTCAAATTAGGGTTAGGGTTGGGGAGACTTGGCTTCCCAGGATGTAACCAGGGTTTTGGCGAAGTCTAGATTGGTAAAACAGACAGAGTAGGCCAACCGGAGTATAACATACTGCCAGTTAGTACACCATGTGGACAGGGAAATGTTTCAGTCCAAAGAGAAAATTAGGGTTAAGACCCAAGTTAGGGTTAGCTGTCAGGAGACATGGCTTTCCAGAATGGAAACAGGGTGTTGCTGAAGCCAAGCATGGTGAAACAGACTGAGAGGGCAAAAGGAATTGTGTGCCTACTGTCTTTTAGGAGAACATGAGGATGGGGGGTTGTTACATTTGCACAAGAAAATCAGGTTAAGTCTCAAGTTAGGGTTAGGGTTGGGGAGATGTGGCTTCCCAGGTTGGAAACGGGTCCTTGGTGAAGCCTAGCTTGCTGAATCAGACTGAGTGGGGCATCAAGATGTCTTCCATACTTACATTTGGCACACTCTGTGGACCGCAGTATGTTTCAGTCCAAAAAGGAAATAGGGTTGAGACTCAAATTAGGGTTAGGGTTGGGGAGACTTGGCTTCCCAGGATGTAACCAGGGTTTTGGCGAAGCCTAGATTGGTAAAACAGACTGAGTAGGCCTTCCGGAGTATAACATACTGCCAGTTAGTACACCATGTGGACAGGGAAATATTTCAGTCCAAAGAAAAAACTAGGGTTAAGACCCAAGTTAGGGTTAGCGGTCAGGAGACATGGCTTCCCGGAATGGAAGCAGGGTGTTGCTGAAGCCAAGCATGGTGAAGCAGACTGAGAGGGCAAAAGGAATTGTGTGCCTACTGTCTTTTAGTACAACATGAGGATGGGGGTTTGTTACATTTGCACAAGAAAATCAGGTTAAGTCTCAAGTTAGGGTTGGTTTGGGGAGATGTGGCTTCCCAGGTTGGAAACGGGTCCTTGGTGAAGCCTAGCTTGTTGAATCAGACTGAGTGGGACATCAAGATGTCTTCCATACTTACATTTGGTACACTCTGTGGACGGCAGTATGTTTCAGTCCAAAAAGGAAATGAGGGTTGAGACTCAAATTAGGGTTAGGGCTGGGGAGACTTGGCTTCCCAGGATGTAACCAGGGTTTTGGCGAAGCCTAGATTGGTAAAACAGACTGAGTAGGCCATCCGGAGTATATCATACTGCCAGTTAGTACACCATGTGGACAGGGAAATGTTTCAGTCTAAAGAGAAAATTAGGGTTAAGACCCAAGTTAGGGTTAGCTGTCAGGAGACATGGCTTCCCAGAATGGAAACAGGGTGTTGCTGAAGCCAAGCATGGTGAAACAGACTGAGAGGGCCAAAGGAATTGTGTGCCTACTGTCTTTTAGTAGAACATGAGGATGGGAGGTTGTTACATTTGCACAAGAATATCAGGTTAAGTCTCAAGTTAGGGTTAGGGTTGGGGAGATGTGGCTTCCCAGGTTGGAAACGGGTCCTTGGTGAAGCTTAACTTCCTGAATCAGACTGAGTGGGCCATCAAGATGTCTTCCATACTTACATTTGGTACACTCTGTGGACGGCAGTATGTTTCAGTCCAAAAAGGAAATGAGGGTTGAGACTCAAATTAGGGTTAGGGCTGGGGAGACTTGGCTTCCCAGGATGTAACCAGGGTTTTGGCGAAGTCTAGATTGGTAAAACAGACGGAGTAGGCCAACCGGAGTATAACATACTGCCAGTTAGTACACCATGTGGACAGGGAAATGTTTCAGTCCAAAGAAAAAATTAGGGTTAAGAAAAATTTAGGGTTATCGGTCAGGAGACATGGCTTTCCAGAATGGAAACAGGGTGTTGCTGAAGCCAAGCATGGTGAAACAGACTGAGAGGGCCAAAGGAATTGTGTGCCTACTGTCTTTTAGTACAACATGAGGATGGGAGGTTGTTACATTTGCACAAGAATATCAGGTTAAGTATCAAGTTAGGGTTAGGGTTGGGGAGATGTGGCTTCCCAGGTTGGAAACGGGTCCTTGTTGAAGCCTAGCTTGCTGAATCAGACTGAGTGGGGCATCAAGATGTCTTCCATACTTACAATTAGGTACACTCTGTGGACGGCAGTATGTTTCAGTCCAAAAAGGAAATGAGGGTTGAGACTCAAATTAGGGTTAGGGTTGGGGAGACTTGGCTTCCCAGGATGTAACCAGGGTTTTGGCGAAGCCTAGATTGGTAAAACAGACTGAGTAGGCCTTCCGGAGTATAACATACTGCCAGTTAGTACACCATGTGGACAGGGAAATATTTCAGTCCAAAGAAAAAACTAGGGTTAAGACCCAAGTTAGGGTTAGCGGTCAGGAGACATGGCTTCCCGGAATGGAAACAGGGTGTTGCTGAAGCCAAGCATGGTGAAACAGACTGAGAGGGCAAAAGGAATTGAGTGCCTACTGTCTTTTAGTACAACATGAGGATGGGGGTTTGTTACATTTGCACAAGAAAATCAGGTTAAGTCTCAAGTTAGGGTTGGTTTGGGGAGATGTGGCTTCCCAGGTTGGAAACGGGTCCTTGGTGAAGCCTAGCTTGTTGAATCAGACTGAGTGGGACATCAAGATGTCTTCCATACTTACATTTGGTACACTCTGTGGACGGCAGTATGTTTCAGTCCAAAAAGGAAATGAGGGTTGAGACTCAAATTAGGGTTAGGGCTGGGGAGACTTGGCTTCCCAGGATGTAACCAGGGTTTTGGCGAAGCCTAGATTGGTAAAACAGACTGAGTAGGCCATCCGGAGTATAACATACTGCCAGTTAGTACACCATGTGGACAGGGAAATGTTTCAGTCCAAAGAGAAAATTAGGGTTAAGACCCAAGTGAGGGTTAGCTGTCAGGAGACATGGCTTCCCAGAATGGAAACAGGGTGTTGCTGAAGCCAAGCATGGTGAAACAGACTGAGAGGGCCAAAGGAATTGTGTGCCTACTGTCTTTTAGTAGAACATGAGGATGGGAGGTTGTTACATTTGCACAAGAATATCAGGTTAAGTCTCAAGTTAGGGTTAGGGTTGGGGAGATGTGGCTTCCCAGGTTGGAAACGGGTCCTTGGTGAAGCTTAACTTCCTGAATCAGACTGAGTGGGCCATCAAGATGTCTTCCATACTTACATTTGGCACACTCTGTGGACCGCAGTATGTTTCAGTCCAAAAAGGAAATAGGGTTGAGACTCAAATTAGGGTTAGGGTTGGGGAGACTTGGCTTCCCAGGATGTAACCAGGGTTTTGGTGAAGCCTAGATTGGTAAAACAGACTGAGTAGGCATTCAGGAGTATAACATACTGCCAGTTAGTACACCATGTGGACAGGGAAATGTTTCAGTCCAAAGACAAAATTAGGGTTAAGACCCAAGTTAGGGTTAGCTGTCAGGAGACATGGCTTTCCAGAATGGAAACAGGGTGTTGCTGAAGCCAAGCATGGTGAAACAGACTGAGAGGGCCAAAGGAATTGTGTGCCTACTGTCTTTTAGTAGAACATGAGGATGGGAGGTTGTTACATTTGCACAAGAATATCAGGTTAAGTATCAAGTTAGAGTTAGGGTTGGGGAGATGTGGCTTCCCAGGTTGGAAACGGGTCCTTGTTGAAGCCTAGCTTGCTGAATCAGACTGAGTGGGCCATCAAGATGTCTTCCATACTTACAATTAGGTACACTCTGTGGACGGCAGTATGTTTCAGTCCAAAAAGGAAATGAGGGTTGAGACTCAAATTAGGGTTAGGGTTGGGGAGACTTGGCTTCCCAGGATGTAACCAGGGTTTTGGCGAAGCCTAGATTGGTAAAACAGACTGAGTAGGCCTTCCGGAGTATAACATACTGCCAGTTAGTACACCATGTGGACAGGGAAATATTTCAGTCCAAAGAAAAAACTAGGGTTAAGACCCAAGTTAGGGTTAGCGGTCAGGAGACATGGCTTCCCGGAATGGAAGCAGGGTGTTGCTGAAGCCAAGCATGGTGAAACAGACTGAGAGGGCAGAAGGAATTGTGTGCCTACTGTCTTTTAGTACAACATGAGGATGGGGGTATGTTACATTTGCACAAGAAAATCAGGTTAAGTCTCAAGTTAGGGTTGGTTTGGGGAGATGTGGCTTCCCAGGTTGGAAACGGGTCCTTGGTGAAGCCTAGCTTGTTGAATCAGACTGAGTGGGACATCAAGATGTCTTCCATACTGACATTTGGTACACTCTGTGGACGGCAGTATGTTTCAGTCCAAAAAGGAAATGAGGGTTGAGACTCAAATTAGGGTTAGGGCTGGGGAGACTTGGCTTCCCAGGATGTAACCAGGGTTTTGGCGAAGCCTAGATTGGTAAAACAGACTGAGTAGGCCATCCGGAGTATATCATACTGCCAGTTAGTACACCATGTGGACAGGGAAATGTTTCAGTCTAAAGAGAAAATTAGGGTTAAGACCCAAGTGAGGGTTAGCTGTCAGGAGACATGGCTTCCCAGAATGGAAACAGGGTGTTGCTGAAGCCAAGCATGGTGAAACAGACTGAGAGGGCCAAAGGAATTGTGTGCCTACTGTCTTTTAGTAGAACATGAGGATGGGAGGTTGTTACATTTGCACAAGAATATCAGGTTAAGTCTCAAGTTAGGGTTAGGGTTGGGGAGATGTGGCTTCCCAGGTTGGAAACGGGTCCTTGGTGAAGCTTAACTTCCTGAATCAGACTGAGTGGGCCATCAAGATGTCTTCCATACTTACATTTGGCACACTCTGTGGACCGCAGTATGTTTCAGTCCAAAAAGGAAATAGGGTTGAGACTCAAATTAGGGTTAGGGTTGGGGAGACTTCGCTTCCCAGGATGTAACCAGGGTTTTGGCGAAGTCTAGATTGGTAAAACAGACAGAGTAGGCCAACCGGAGTATAACATACTGCCAGTTAGTACACCATGTGGACAGGGAAATGTTTCAGTCCAAAGAGAAAATTAGGGTTAAGACCCAAGTTAGGGTTAGCTGTCAGGAGACATGGCTTTCCAGAATGGAAACAGGGTGTTGCTGAAGCCAAGCATGGTGAAACAGACTGAGAGGGCAAAAGGAATTGTGTGCCTACTGTCTTTTAGGAGAACATGAGGATGGGGGGTTGTTACATTTGCACAAGAAAATCAGGTTAAGTCTCAAGTTAGGGTTAGGGTTGGGGAGATGTGGCTTCCCAGGTTGGAAACGGGTCCTTGGTGAAGCCTAGCTTGCTGAATCAGACTGAGTGGGGCATCAAGATGTCTTCCATACTTACATTTGGCACACTCTGTGGACCGCAGTATGTTTCAGTCCAAAAAGGAAATAGGGTTGAGACTCAAATTAGGGTTAGGGTTGGGGAGACTTGGCTTCCCAGGATGTAACCAGGGTTTTGGCGAAGCCTAGATTGGTAAAACAGACTGAGTAGGCCTTCCGGAGTATAACATACTGCCAGTTAGTACACCATGTGGACAGGGAAATATTTCAGTCCAAAGAAAAAACTAGGGTTAAGACCCAAGTTAGGGTTAGCGGTCAGGAGACATGGCTTCCCGGAATGGAAGCAGGGTGTTGCTGAAGCCAAGCATGGTGAAGCAGACTGAGAGGGCAAAAGGAATTGTGTGCCTACTGTCTTTTAGTACAACATGAGGATGGGGGTTTGTTACATTTGCACAAGAAAATCAGGTTAAGTCTCAAGTTAGGGTTGGTTTGGGGAGATGTGGCTTCCCAGGTTGGAAACGGGTCCTTGGTGAAGCCTAGCTTGTTGAATCAGACTGAGTGGGACATCAAGATGTCTTCCATACTTACATTTGGTACACTCTGTGGACGGCAGTATGTTTCAGTCCAAAAAGGAAATGAGGGTTGAGACTCAAATTAGGGTTAGGGCTGGGGAGACTTGGCTTCCCAGGATGTAACCAGGGTTTTGGCGAAGCCTAGATTGGTAAAACAGACTGAGTAGGCCATCCGGAGTATATCATACTGCCAGTTAGTACACCATGTGGACAGGGAAATGTTTCAGTCTAAAGAGAAAATTAGGGTTAAGACCCAAGTTAGGGTTAGCTGTCAGGAGACATGGCTTCCCAGAATGGAAACAGGGTGTTGCTGAAGCCAAGCATGGTGAAACAGACTGAGAGGGCCAAAGGAATTGTGTGCCTACTGTCTTTTAGTAGAACATGAGGATGGGAGGTTGTTACATTTGCACAAGAATATCAGGTTAAGTCTCAAGTTAGGGTTAGGGTTGGGGAGATGTGGCTTCCCAGGTTGGAAACGGGTCCTTGGTGAAGCTTAACTTCCTGAATCAGACTGAGTGGGCCATCAAGATGTCTTCCATACTTACATTTGGTACACTCTGTGGACGGCAGTATGTTTCAGTCCAAAAAGGAAATGAGGGTTGAGACTCAAATTAGGGTTAGGGCTGGGGAGACTTGGCTTCCCAGGATGTAACCAGGGTTTTGGCGAAGTCTAGATTGGTAAAACAGACGGAGTAGGCCAACCGGAGTATAACATACTGCCAGTTAGTACACCATGTGGACAGGGAAATGTTTCAGTCCAAAGACAAAATTAGGGTTAAGACCCAAGTTAGGGTTAGCTGTCAGGAGACATGGCGTTCCAGAATGGAAACAGGGTGTTGCTGAAGCCAAGCATGGTGAAACAGACTGAGAGGGCAAAAGGAATTGTGTGCCTACTGTCTTTTAGTAGAACATGAGGATGGGGGGTTGTTACATTTGCACAAGAAAATCAGGTTAAGTCTCAAGTTAGGGTTAGGGTTGGGGAGATGTGGCTTCCCAGGTTGGAAACGGGTCCTTGGTGAAGCCTAGCTTGCTGAATCAGACTGAGTGGGGCATCAAGATGTCTTCCATACTTACATTTGGTACACTCTGTGAACCGCAGTATGTTTCAGTCCAAAAAGGAAATGAGGGTTGATACTCAAATTAGGGTTAGGGTTGGGGAGACTTGGCTTCCCAGGATGTAACCAGGGTTTTGGTGAAGCCTAGATTGGTAAAACAGACTGAGTAGGCCAACCGGAGTATAACATACTGCCAGTTAGTACACCATGTGGACAGGGAAATGTTTCAGTCCAAAGAGAAAATTAGGGTTAAGACCCAAGTTAGGGTTAGCTGTCAGGAGACATGGCTTCCCAGAATGGAAACAGGGTGTTGCTGAAGCCAAGCATGGTGAAACAGACTGAGAGGGCCAAAGGAATTGTGTGCCTACTGTCTTTTAGTAGAACATGAGGATGGGAGGTTGTTACATTTGCACAAGAATATCAGGTTAAGTATCAAGTTAGAGTTAGGGTTGGGGAGATGTGGCTTCCCAGGTTGGAAACGGGTCCTTGTTGAAGCCTAGCTTGCTGAATCAGACTGAGTGGGGCATCAAGATGTCTTCCATACTTACAATTAGGTACACTCTGTGGACGGCAGTATGTTTCAGTCCAAAAAGGAAATGAGGGTTGAGACTCAAATTAGGGTTAGGGTTGGGGAGACTTGGCTTCCCAGGATGTAACCAGGGTTTTGGCGAAGCCTAGATTGGTAAAACAGACTGAGTAGGCCTTCCGGAGTATAACATTCTGCCAGTTAGTACACCATGTGGACAGGGAAATATTTCAGTCCAAAGAAAAAACTAGGGTTAAGACCCAAGTTAGGGTTAGCGGTCAGGAGACATGGCTTCCCGGAATGGAAACAGGGTGTTGCTGAAGCCAAGCATGGTGAAACAGACTGAGAGGGCAAAAGGAATTGTGTGCCTACTGTCTTTTAGTACAACATGAGGATGGGGGTTTGTTACATTTGCACAAGAAAATCAGGTTAAGTCTCAAGTTAGGGTTAGGGTTGGGGAGATGTGGCTTCCCAGGTTGGAAACGGGTCCTTGGTGAAGCTTAACTTCCTGAATCAGACTGAGTGGGCCATCAAGATGTCTTCCATACTTACATTTGGCACACTCTGTGGACCGCAGTATGTTTCAGTCCCAAAAGGAAATAGGGTTGAGACTCAAATTAGGGTTAGGGTTGGGGAGACTTGGCTTCCCAGGATGTAACCAGGGTTTTGGTGAAGCCTAGATTGGTAAAACAGACTGAGTAGGCATTCAGGAGTATAACATACTGCCAGTTAGTACACCATGTGGACAGGGAAATGTTTCAGTCCAAAGACTAAATTCGAGTTAAGACCCAAGTTAGGGTTAGCTGTCAGGAGACATGGCTTCCCGGAATGGAAACAGGGTGTTGCTGAAGCCAAGCATGGTGAAACAGACTGAGAGGGCCAACGGAATTGTGTGCCTACTGTCTTTTAGTAGAACATGAGGATGGGAGGTTGTTACATTTGCACAAGAATATCAGGTTAAGTCTCAAGTTAGGGTTAGGGTTGGGGAGATGTGGCTTCCCAGGTTGGAAACGGGTCCTTGGTGAAGCTTAACTTCCTGAATCAGACTGAGTGGGCCATCAAGATGTCTTCCATACTTACATTTGGCACACTCTGTGGACCGCAGTATGTTTCAGTCCAAAAAGGAAATAGGGTTGAGACTCAAATTAGGGTTAGGGTTGGGGAGACTTCGCTTCCCAGGATGTAACCAGGGTTTTGGCGAAGTCTAGATTGGTAAAACAGACAGAGTAGGCCAACCGGAGTATAACATACTGCCAGTTAGTACACCATGTGGACAGGGAAATGTTTCAGTCCAAAGAGAAAATTAGGGTTAAGACCCAAGTTAGGGTTAGCTGTCAGGAGACATGGCTTTCCAGAATGGAAACAGGGTGTTGCTGAAGCCAAGCATGGTGAAACAGACTGAGAGGGCAAAAGGAATTGTGTGCCTACTGTCTTTTAGGAGAACATGAGGATGGGGGGTTGTTACATTTGCACAAGAAAATCAGGTTAAGTCTCAAGTTAGGGTTAGGGTTGGGGAGATGTGGCTTCCCAGGTTGGAAACGGGTCCTTGGTGAAGCCTAGCTTGCTGAATCAGACTGAGTGGGGCATCAAGATGTCTTCCATACTTACATTTGGCACACTCTGTGGACCGCAGTATGTTTCAGTCCAAAAAGGAAATAGGGTTGAGACTCAAATTAGGGTTAGGGTTGGGGAGACTTGGCTTCCCAGGATGTAACCAGGGTTTTGGCGAAGCCTAGATTGGTAAAACAGACTGAGTAGGCCTTCCGGAGTATAACATACTGCCAGTTAGTACACCATGTGGACAGGGAAATATTTCAGTCCAAAGAAAAAACTAGGGTTAAGACCCAAGTTAGGGTTAGCGGTCAGGAGACATGGCTTCCCGGAATGGAAGCAGGGTGTTGCTGAAGCCAAGCATGGTGAAGCAGACTGAGAGGGCAAAAGGAATTGTGTGCCTACTGTCTTTTAGTACAACATGAGGATGGGGGTTTGTTACATTTGCACAAGAAAATCAGGTTAAGTCTCAAGTTAGGGTTGGTTTGGGGAGATGTGGCTTCCCAGGTTGGAAACGGGTCCTTGGTGAAGCCTAGCTTGTTGAATCAGACTGAGTGGGACATCAAGATGTCTTCCATACTTACATTTGGTACACTCTGTGGACGGCAGTATGTTTCAGT
The DNA here is from genome assembly GCF_057233095.1 of Heloderma suspectum. Taxonomy (NCBI): domain Eukaryota; kingdom Metazoa; phylum Chordata; class Lepidosauria; order Squamata; family Helodermatidae; genus Heloderma; species Heloderma suspectum. Next base: position 152,411,716 of record NC_139461.1, read on the forward strand.
CCAAAAAGGAAATGAGGGTTGAGACTCAAATTAGGGTTAGGGCTGGGGAGACTTGGCTTCCCAGGATGTAACCAGGGTTTTGGCGAAGCCTAGATTGGTAAAACAGACTGAGTAGGCCATCCGGAGTATATCATACTGCCAGTTAGTACACCATGTGGACAGGGAAATGTTTCAGTCTAAAGAGAAAATTAGGGTTAAGACCCAAGTTAGGGTTAGCTGTCAGGAGACATGGCTTCCCAGAATGGAAACAGGGTGTTGCTGAAGCCAAGCATGGTGAAACAGACTGAGAGGGCCAAAGGAATTGTGTGCCTACTGTCTTTTAGTAGAACATGAGGATGGGAGGTTGTTACATTTGCACAAGAATATCAGGTTAAGTCTCAAGTTAGGGTTAGGGTTGGGGAGATGTGGCTTCCCAGGTTGGAAACGGGTCCTTGGTGAAGCTTAACTTCCTGAATCAGACTGAGTGGGCCATCAAGATGTCTTCCATACTTACATTTGGTACACTCTGTGGACGGCAGTATGTTTCAGTCCAAAAAGGAAATGAGGGTTGAGACTCAAATTAGGGTTAGGGCTGGGGAGACTTGGCTTCCCAGGATGTAACCAGGGTTTTGGCGAAGTCTAGATTGGTAAAACAGACGGAGTAGGCCAACCGGAGTATAACATACTGCCAGTTAGTACACCATGTGGACAGGGAAATGTTTCAGTCCAAAGACAAAATTAGGGTTAAGACCCAAGTTAGGGTTAGCTGTCAGGAGACATGGCTTTCCAGAATGGAAACAGGGTGTTGCTGAAGCCAAGCATGGTGAAACAGACTGAGAGGGCAAAAGGAATTGTGTGCCTACTGTCTTTTAGTAGAACATGAGGATGGGGGGTTGTTACATTTGCACAAGAAAATCAGGTTAAGTCTCAAGTTAGGGTTAGGGTTGGGGAGATGTGGCTTCCCAGGTTGGAAACGGGTCCTTGGTGAAGCCTAGCTTGCTGAATCAGACTGAGTGGGGCATCAAGATGTCTTCCATACTTACATTTGGTACACTCTGTGAACCGCAGTATGTTTCAGTCCAAAAAGGAAATGAGGGTTGATACTCAAATTAGGGTTAGGGTTGGGGAGACTTGGCTTCCCAGGATGTAACCAGGGTTTTGGTGAAGCCTAGATTGGTAAAACAGACTGAGTAGGCCAACCGGAGTATAACATACTGCCAGTTAGTACACCATGTGGACAGGGAAATGTTTCAGTCCAAAGAGAAAATTAGGGTTAAGACCCAAGTTAGGGTTAGCTGTCAGGAGACATGGCTTCCCAGAATGGAAACAGGGTGTTGCTGAAGCCAAGCATGGTGAAACAGACTGAGAGGGCCAAAGGAATTGTGTGCCTACTGTCTTTTAGTAGAACATGAGGATGGGAGGTTGTTACATTTGCACAAGAATATCAGGTTAAGTATCAAGTTAGAGTTAGGGTTGGGGAGATGTGGCTTCCCAGGTTGGAAACGGGTCCTTGTTGAAGCCTAGCTTGCTGAATCAGACTGAGTGGGGCATCAAGATGTCTTCCATACTTACAATTAGGTACACTCTGTGGACGGCAGTATGTTTCAGTCCAAAAAGGAAATGAGGGTTGAGACTCAAATTAGGGTTAGGGTTGGGGAGACTTGGCTTCCCAGGATGTAACCAGGGTTTTGGCGAAGCCTAGATTGGTAAAACAGACTGAGTAGGCCTTCCGGAGTATAACATTCTGCCAGTTAGTACACCATGTGGACAGGGAAATATTTCAGTCCAAAGAAAAAACTAGGGTTAAGACCCAAGTTAGGGTTAGCGGTCAGGAGACATGGCTTCCCGGAATGGAAACAGGGTGTTGCTGAAGCCAAGCATGGTGAAACAGACTGAGAGGGCAAAAGGAATTGTGTGCCTACTGTCTTTTAGTACAACATGAGGATGGGGGTTTGTTACATTTGCACAAGAAAATCAGGTTAAGTCTCAAGTTAGGGTTAGGGTTGGGGAGATGTGGCTTCCCAGGTTGGAAACGGGTCCTTGGTGAAGCTTAACTTCCTGAATCAGACTGAGTGGGCCATCAAGATGTCTTCCATACTTACATTTGGCACACTCTGTGGACCGCAGTATGTTTCAGTCCCAAAAGGAAATAGGGTTGAGACTCAAATTAGGGTTAGGGTTGGGGAGACTTGGCTTCCCAGGATGTAACCAGGGTTTTGGTGAAGCCTAGATTGGTAAAACAGACTGAGTAGGCATTCAGGAGTATAACATACTGCCAGTTAGTACACCATGTGGACAGGGAAATGTTTCAGTCCAAAGACTAAATTCGAGTTAAGACCCAAGTTAGGGTTAGCTGTCAGGAGACATGGCTTCCCGGAATGGAAACAGGGTGTTGCTGAAGCCAAGCATGGTGAAACAGACTGAGAGGGCCAACGGAATTGTGTGCCTACTGTCTTTTAGTACAACATGAGGATGGGGGTTTGTTACATTTGCACAAGAAAATCAGGTTAAGTCTCAAGTTAGGGTTGGGTTGGGGAGATGTGGCTTCCCAGGTTGGAAACGGGTCCTTGGTGAAGCTTAACTTGCTGAATCAGACTGAGTGGGGTATCAAGGTGTCTTCCATACTTACATTTGGTACACACTGTGGACGGCAGTATGTTTCAGTCCCAAAAGGAAATGAGGGTTGAGACTCAAATTAGGGTTAGGGTTGGGGAGACTTGGCTTCCCAGGATGTAACCAGGGTTTTGGTGAAGCCTAGATTGGTAAAACAGACTGAGTAGGCAAACCGGAGTATAACATACTGCCAGTTAGTACACCATGTGGACAGGGAAATGTTTCAGTCCAAAGAAAAAATTAGGGTTAAGAAAAATTTAGGGTTATCGGTCAGGAGACATGCCTTACCAGAATGGAAACAGGGTGTTGCTGAAGCCAAGCATGGTGAAACAGACTGAGAGGGCCAAAGGAATTGTGTGCCTACTGTCTTTTAGTACAACATGAGGATGGGGGTTTGTTACATTTGCACAAGAAAATCAGGTTAAGTCTCAAGTTAGGGTTAGGGTTGGGGAGATGTGGCTTCCCAGGTTGGAAACGGGTCCTTGGTGAAGCCTAACTTGCTGAATCAGACTGAGTGGGGCATCAAGATGTCTTCCATACTGACATTTGGTACACTCTGTGGACGGCGGTTTGTTTCAGTCCCAAAAGGAAATGAGGCCTGAGACTCAAATTAGGGTTAGGGTTGGGGAGACTTGGCTTTCCAGGATGTAACCAGGGTTTTGGTGAAGCCTAGATTGGTAAAACAGACTGAGTAGGCAAACCGGAGTATAACATACTGCCAGTTAGTACACCATGTGGACAGGGAAATGTTTCATTCCAAAGAGAAAATTAGGGTTAAGACCCAAGTGAGGGTTATCGGTCAGGAGACATGGCTTCCCAGAATGGAAACAGGGTGTTGCTGAAGCCAAGCATGGTGAAACAGACTGAGAGGGCCAAAGGAATTGTGTGCCTACTGTCTTTTAGTAGAACATGAGGATGGGAGGTTGTTACATTTGCACAAGAATATCAGGTTAAGTCTCAAGTTAGGGTTAGGGTTGGGGAGATGTGGCTTCCCAGGTTGGAAACGGGTCCTTGGTGAAGCTTAACTTCCTGAATCAGACTGAGTGGGCCATCAAGATGTCTTCCATACTTACATTTGGCACACTCTGTGGACCGCAGTATGTTTCAGTCCAAAAAGGAAATAGGGCTGAGACTCAAATTAGGGTTAGTGTTGGGGAGACTTGGCTTCCCAGGATGTAACCAGGGTTTTGGCGAAGCCTAGATTGGTAAAACAGACTGAGTAGGCCAACCGGAGTATAACATACTGCCAGTTAGTACACCATGTGGACAGGGAAATATTTCAGTCCAAAGAAAAAACTAGGGTTAAGACCCAAGTTAGGGTTAGCGGTCAGGAGACATGGCTTCCCGGAATGGAAGCAGGGTGTTGCTGAAGCCAAGCATGGTGAAGCAGACTGAGAGGGCAAAAGGAATTGTGTGCCTACTGTCTTTTAGTACAACATGAGGATGGGGGTTTGTTACATTTGCACAAGAAAATCAGGTTAAGTCTCAAGTTAGGGTTGGTTTGGGGAGATGTGGCTTCCCAGGTTGGAAACGGGTCCTTGGTGAAGCTTAACTTCCTGAATCAGACTGAGTGGGACATCAAGATGTCTTCCATACTTACATTTGGTACACTCTGTGGACGGCAGTATGTTTCAGTCCAAAAAGGAAATGAGGGTTGAGACTCAAATTAGGGTTAGGGCTGGGGAGACTTGGCTTCCCAGGATGTAACCAGGGTTTTGGCGAAGTCTAGATTGGTAAAACAGACGGAGTAGGCCAACCGGAGTATAACATACTGCCAGTTAGTACACCATGTGGACAGGGAAATGTTTCAGTCCAAAGACAAAATTAGGGTTAAGACCCAAGTTAGGGTTAGCTGTCAGGAGACATGGCTTTCCAGAATGGAAACAGGGTGTTGCTGAAGCCAAGCATGGTGAAACAGACTGAGAGGGCAAAAGGAATTGTGTGCCTACTGTCTTTTAGTAGAACATGAGGATGGGGGGTTGTTACATTTGCACAAGAAAATCAGGTTAAGTCTCAAGTTAGGGTTAGGGTTGGGGAGATGTGGCTTCCCAGGTTGGAAACGGGTCCTTGGTGAAGCCTAGCTTGCTGAATCAGACTGAGTGGGGCATCAAGATGTCTTCCATACTTACATTTGGTACACTCTGTGAACCGCAGTATGTTTCAGTCCAAAAAGGAAATGAGGGTTGATACTCAAATTAGGGTTAGGGTTGGGGAGACTTGGCTTCCCAGGATGTAACCAGGGTTTTGGTGAAGCCTAGATTGGTAAAACAGACTGAGTAGGCCAACCGGAGTATAACATACTGCCAGTTAGTACACCATGTGGACAGGGAAATGTTTCAGTCCAAAGAGAAAATTAGGGTTAAGACCCAAGTTAGGGTTAGCTGTCAGGAGACATGGCTTCCCAGAATGGAAACAGGGTGTTGCTGAAGCCAAGCATGGTGAAACAGACTGAGAGGGCCAAAGGAATTGTGTGCCTACTGTCTTTTAGTAGAACATGAGGATGGGAGGTTGTTACATTTGCACAAGAATATCAGGTTAAGTATCAAGTTAGAGTTAGGGTTGGGGAGATGTGGCTTCCCAGGTTGGAAACGGGTCCTTGTTGAAGCCTAGCTTGCTGAATCAGACTGAGTGGGGCATCAAGATGTCTTCCATACTTACAATTAGGTACACTCTGTGGACGGCAGTATGTTTCAGTCCAAAAAGGAAATGAGGGTTGAGACTCAAATTAGGGTTAGGGTTGGGGAGACTTGGCTTCCCAGGATGTAACCAGGGTTTTGGCGAAGCCTAGATTGGTAAAACAGACTGAGTAGGCCTTCCGGAGTATAACATTCTGCCAGTTAGTACACCATGTGGACAGGGAAATATTTCAGTCCAAAGAAAAAACTAGGGTTAAGACCCAAGTTAGGGTTAGCGGTCAGGAGACATGGCTTCCCGGAATGGAAACAGGGTGTTGCTGAAGCCAAGCATGGTGAAACAGACTGAGAGGGCAAAAGGAATTGTGTGCCTACTGTCTTTTAGTACAACATGAGGATGGGGGTTTGTTACATTTGCACAAGAAAATCAGGTTAAGTCTCAAGTTAGGGTTAGGGTTGGGGAGATGTGGCTTCCCAGGTTGGAAACGGGTCCTTGGTGAAGCTTAACTTCCTGAATCAGACTGAGTGGGCCATCAAGATGTCTTCCATACTTACATTTGGCACACTCTGTGGACCGCAGTATGTTTCAGTCCCAAAAGGAAATAGGGTTGAGACTCAAATTAGGGTTAGGGTTGGGGAGACTTGGCTTCCCAGGATGTAACCAGGGTTTTGGTGAAGCCTAGATTGGTAAAACAGACTGAGTAGGCATTCAGGAGTATAACATACTGCCAGTTAGTACACCATGTGGACAGGGAAATGTTTCAGTCCAAAGACTAAATTCGAGTTAAGACCCAAGTTAGGGTTAGCTGTCAGGAGACATGGCTTCCCGGAATGGAAACAGGGTGTTGCTGAAGCCAAGCATGGTGAAACAGACTGAGAGGGCCAACGGAATTGTGTGCCTACTGTCTTTTAGTACAACATGAGGATGGGGGTTTGTTACATTTGCACAAGAAAATCAGGTTAAGTCTCAAGTTAGGGTTGGGTTGGGGAGATGTGGCTTCCCAGGTTGGAAACGGGTCCTTGGTGAAGCTTAACTTGCTGAATCAGACTGAGTGGGGTATCAAGGTGTCTTCCATACTTACATTTGGTACACACTGTGGACGGCAGTATGTTTCAGTCCCAAAAGGAAATGAGGGTTGAGACTCAAATTAGGGTTAGGGTTGGGGAGACTTGGCTTCCCAGGATGTAACCAGGGTTTTGGTGAAGCCTAGATTGGTAAAACAGACTGAGTAGGCAAACCGGAGTATAACATACTGCCAGTTAGTACACCATGTGGACAGGGAAATGTTTCAGTCCAAAGAAAAAATTAGGGTTAAGAAAAATTTAGGGTTATCGGTCAGGAGACATGCCTTACCAGAATGGAAACAGGGTGTTGCTGAAGCCAAGCATGGTGAAACAGACTGAGAGGGCCAAAGGAATTGTGTGCCTACTGTCTTTTAGTACAACATGAGGATGGGGGTTTGTTACATTTGCACAAGAAAATCAGGTTAAGTCTCAAGTTAGGGTTAGGGTTGGGGAGATGTGGCTTCCCAGGTTGGAAACGGGTCCTTGGTGAAGCCTAACTTGCTGAATCAGACTGAGTGGGGCATCAAGATGTCTTCCATACTGACATTTGGTACACTCTGTGGACGGCGGTTTGTTTCAGTCCCAAAAGGAAATGAGGCCTGAGACTCAAATTAGGGTTAGGGTTGGGGAGACTTGGCTTTCCAGGATGTAACCAGGGTTTTGGTGAAGCCTAGATTGGTAAAACAGACTGAGTAGGCAAACCGGAGTATAACATACTGCCAGTTAGTACACCATGTGGACAGGGAAATGTTTCATTCCAAAGAGAAAATTAGGGTTAAGACCCAAGTGAGGGTTATCGGTCAGGAGACATGGCTTCCCAGAATGGAAACAGGGTGTTGCTGAAGCCAAGCATGGTGAAACAGACTGAGAGGGCCAAAGGAATTGTGTGCCTACTGTCTTTTAGTAGAACATGAGGATGGGAGGTTGTTACATTTGCACAAGAATATCAGGTTAAGTCTCAAGTTAGGGTTAGGGTTGGGGAGATGTGGCTTCCCAGGTTGGAAACGGGTCCTTGGTGAAGCTTAACTTCCTGAATCAGACTGAGTGGGCCATCAAGATGTCTTCCATACTTACATTTGGCACACTCTGTGGACCGCAGTATGTTTCAGTCCAAAAAGGAAATAGGGCTGAGACTCAAATTAGGGTTAGTGTTGGGGAGACTTGGCTTCCCAGGATGTAACCAGGGTTTTGGCGAAGCCTAGATTGGTAAAACAGACTGAGTAGGCCAACCGGAGTATAACATACTGCCAGTTAGTACACCATGTGGACAGGGAAATATTTCAGTCCAAAGAAAAAACTAGGGTTAAGACCCAAGTTAGGGTTAGCGGTCAGGAGACATGGCTTCCCGGAATGGAAGCAGGGTGTTGCTGAAGCCAAGCATGGTGAAGCAGACTGAGAGGGCAAAAGGAATTGTGTGCCTACTGTCTTTTAGTACAACATGAGGATGGGGGTTTGTTACATTTGCACAAGAAAATCAGGTTAAGTCTCAAGTTAGGGTTGGTTTGGGGAGATGTGGCTTCCCAGGTTGGAAACGGGTCCTTGGTGAAGCTTAACTTCCTGAATCAGACTGAGTGGGACATCAAGATGTCTTCCATACTTACATTTGGTACACTCTGTGGACGGCAGTATGTTTCAGTCCAAAAAGGAAATGAGGGTTGAGACTCAAATTAGGGTTAGGGCTGGGGAGACTTGGCTTCCCAGGATGTAACCAGGGTTTTGGCGAAGTCTAGATTGGTAAAACAGACGGAGTAGGCCAACCGGAGTATAACATACTGCCAGTTAGTACACCATGTGGACAGGGAAATGTTTCAGTCCAAAGACAAAATTAGGGTTAAGACCCAAGTTAGGGTTAGCTGTCAGGAGACATGGCTTTCCAGAATGGAAACAGGGTGTTGCTGAAGCCAAGCATGGTGAAACAGACTGAGAGGGCAAAAGGAATTGTGTGCCTACTGTCTTTTAGTAGAACATGAGGATGGGGGGTTGTTACATTTGCACAAGAAAATCAGGTTAAGTCTCAAGTTAGGGTTAGGGTTGGGGAGATGTGGCTTCCCAGGTTGGAAACGGGTCCTTGGTGAAGCCTAGCTTGCTGAATCAGACTGAGTGGGGCATCAAGATGTCTTCCATACTTACATTTGGTACACTCTGTGAACCGCAGTATGTTTCAGTCCAAAAAGGAAATGAGGGTTGATACTCAAATTAGGGTTAGGGTTGGGGAGACTTGGCTTCCCAGGATGTAACCAGGGTTTTGGTGAAGCCTAGATTGGTAAAACAGACTGAGTAGGCCAACCGGAGTATAACATACTGCCAGTTAGTACACCATGTGGACAGGGAAATGTTTCAGTCCAAAGAGAAAATTAGGGTTAAGACCCAAGTTAGGGTTAGCTGTCAGGAGACATGGCTTCCCAGAATGGAAACAGGGTGTTGCTGAAGCCAAGCATGGTGAAACAGACTGAGAGGGCCAAAGGAATTGTGTGCCTACTGTCTTTTAGTAGAACATGAGGATGGGAGGTTGTTACATTTGCACAAGAATATCAGGTTAAGTATCAAGTTAGAGTTAGGGTTGGGGAGATGTGGCTTCCCAGGTTGGAAACGGGTCCTTGTTGAAGCCTAGCTTGCTGAATCAGACTGAGTGGGGCATCAAGATGTCTTCCATACTTACAATTAGGTACACTCTGTGGACGGCAGTATGTTTCAGTCCAAAAAGGAAATGAGGGTTGAGACTCAAATTAGGGTTAGGGTTGGGGAGACTTGGCTTCCCAGGATGTAACCAGGGTTTTGGCAAAGCCTAGATTGGTAAAACAGACTGAGTAGGCCTTCCGGAGTATAACATTCTGCCAGTTAGTACACCATGTGGACAGGGAAATATTTCAGTCCAAAGAAAAAACTAGGGTTAAGACCCAAGTTAGGGTTAGCGGTCAGGAGACATGGCTTCCCGGAATGGAAACAGGGTGTTGCTGAAGCCAAGCATGGTGAAACAGACTGAGAGGGCAAAAGGAATTGTGTGCCTACTGTCTTTTAGTACAACATGAGGATGGGGGTTTGTTACATTTGCACAAGAAAATCAGGTTAAGTCTCAAGTTAGGGTTAGGGTTGGGGAGATGTGGCTTCCCAGGTTGGAAACGGGTCCTTGGTGAAGCTTAACTTCCTGAATCAGACTGAGTGGGCCATCAAGATGTCTTCCATACTTACATTTGGCACACTCTGTGGACCGCAGTATGTTTCAGTCCCAAAAGGAAATAGGGTTGAGACTCAAATTAGGGTTAGGGTTGGGGAGACTTGGCTTCCCAGGATGTAACCAGGGTTTTGGTGAAGCCTAGATTGGTAAAACAGACTGAGTAGGCATTCAGGAGTATAACATACTGCCAGTTAGTACACCATGTGGACAGGGAAATGTTTCAGTCCAAAGACTAAATTCGAGTTAAGACCCAAGTTAGGGTTAGCTGTCAGGAGACATGGCTTCCCGGAATGGAAACAGGGTGTTGCTGAAGCCAAGCATGGTGAAACAGACTGAGAGGGCCAACGGAATTGTGTGCCTACTGTCTTTTAGTACAACATGAGGATGGGCGTTTGTTACATTTGCACAAGAAAATCAGGTTAAGTCTCAAGTTAGGGTTGGGTTGGGGAGATGTGGCTTCCCAGGTTGGAAACGGGTCCTTGGTGAAGCTTAACTTGCTGAATCAGACTGAGTGGGGTATCAAGGTGTCTTCCATACTTACATTTGGTACACACTGTGGACGGCAGTATGTTTCAGTCCCAAAAGGAAATGAGGGTTGAGACTCAAATTAGGGTTAGGGTTGGGGAGACTTGGCTTCCCAGGATGTAACCAGGGTTTTGGTGAAGCCTAGATTGGTAAAACAGACTGAGTAGGCAAACCGGAGTATAACATACTGCCAGTTAGTACACCATGTGGACAGGGAAATGTTTCAGTCCAAAGAAAAAATTAGGGTTAAGAAAAATTTAGGGTTATCGGTCAGGAGACATGCCTTACCAGAATGGAAACAGGGTGTTGCTGAAGCCAAGCATGGTGAAACAGACTGAGAGGGCCAAAGGAATTGTGTGCCTACTGTCTTTTAGTACAACATGAGGATGGGGGTTTGTTACATTTGCACAAGAAAATCAGGTTAAGTCTCAAGTTAGGGTTAGGGTTGGGGAGATGTGGCTTCCCAGGTTGGAAACGGGTCCTTGGTGAAGCCTAACTTGCTGAATCAGACTGAGTGGGGCATCAAGATGTCTTCCATACTGACATTTGGTACACTCTGTGGACGGCGGTTTGTTTCAGTCCCAAAAGGAAATGAGGCCTGAGACTCAAATTAGGGTTAGGGTTGGGGAGACTTGGCTTTCCAGGATGTAACCAGGGTTTTGGTGAAGCCTAGATTGGTAAAACAGACTGAGTAGGCAAACCGGAGTATAACATACTGCCAGTTAGTACACCATGTGGACAGGGAAATGTTTCATTCCAAAGAGAAAATTAGGGTTAAGACCCAAGTGAGGGTTATCGGTCAGGAGACATGGCTTCCCAGAATGGAAACAGGGTGTTGCTGAAGCCAAGCATGGTGAAACAGACTGAGAGGGCCAAAGGAATTGTGTGCCTACTGTCTTTTAGTAGAACATGAGGATGGGAGGTTGTTACATTTGCACAAGAATATCAGGTTAAGTCTCAAGTTAGGGTTAGGGTTGGGGAGATGTGGCTTCCCAGGTTGGAAACGGGTCCTTGTTGAAGCCTAGCTTGCTGAATCAGACTGAGTGGGGCATCAAGATGTCTTCCATACTTACAATTAGGTACACTCTGTGGACGGCAGTATGTTTCAGTCCAAAAAGGAAATGAGGGTTGAGACTCAAATGAGGGTTAGGGTTGGGGAGACTTGGCTTCCCAGGATGTAACCAGGGTTTTGGCGAAGCCTAGATTGGTAAAACAGACTGAGTAGGCCTTCCGGAGTATAACATACTGCCAGTTAGTACACCATGTGGACAGGGAAATATTTCAGTCCAAAGAAAAAACTAGGGTTAAGACCCAAGTTAGGGTTAGCGGTCAGGAGACATGGCTTCCCGGAATGGAAACAGGGTGTTGCTGAAGCCAAGCATGGTGAAACAGACTGAGAGGGCAAAAGGAATTGTGTGCCTACTGTCTTTTAGTACAACATGAGGATGGGGGTTTGTTACATTTGCACAAGAAAATCAGGTTAAGTCTCAAGTTAGGGTTAGGGTTGGGGAGATGTGGCTTCCCAGGTTGGAAACGGGTCCTTGGTGAAGCTTAACTTGCTGAATCAGACTGAGTGGGGCATCAAGATGGCTTCCATACTGACATTTGGTACACTCTGTGGACGGCAGTATGTTTCAGTCCAAAAAGGAAATGAGGGTTGAGACTCAAATTAGGGTTATGGTTGGGGAGACTTGGCTTCCCAGGATGTAACCAGGGTTTTGGCGAAGCCTAGATTGGTAAAACAGACTGAGTAGGCCAACCGGAGTATAACATACTGCCAGTTAGTACACCATGTGGACAGGGAAATGTTTCAGTCCAAAGACAAAATTAGGGTTAAGACCCAAGTTAGGGTTAGCTGTCAGGAGACATGGCTTTCCAGAATGGAAACAGGGTGTTGCTGAAGCCAAGCATGGTGAAACAGACTGAGAGGGCAAAAGGAATTGTGTGCCTACTGTCTTTTAGTAGAACATGAGGATGGGGGGTTGTTACATTTGCACAAGAAAATCAGGTTAAGTCTCAAGTTAGGGTTAGGGTTGGGGAGATGTGGCTTCCCAGGTTGGAAACGGGTCCTTGGTGAAGCCTAGCTTGCTGAATCAGACTGAGTGGGGCATCAAGATGTCTTCCATACTTACATTTGGTACACTCTGTGAACCGCAGTATGTTTCAGTCCAAAAAGGAAATGAGGGTTGATACTCAAATTAGGGTTAGGGTTGGGGAGACTTGGCTTCCCAGGATGTAACCAGGGTTTTGGTGAAGCCTAGATTGGTAAAACAGACTGAGTAGGCCAACCGGAGTATAACATACTGCCAGTTAGTACACCATGTGGACAGGGAAATGTTTCAGTCCAAAGAGAAAATTAGGGTTAAGACCCAAGTTAGGGTTAGCTGTCAGGAGACATGGCTTCCCAGAATGGAAACAGGGTGTTGCTGAAGCCAAGCATGGTGAAACAGACTGAGAGGGCCAAAGGAATTGTGTGCCTACTGTCTTTTAGTAGAACATGAGGATGGGAGGTTGTTACATTTGCACAAGAATATCAGGTTAAGTATCAAGTTAGAGTTAGGGTTGGGGAGATGTGGCTTCCCAGGTTGGAAACGGGTCCTTGTTGAAGCCTAGCTTGCTGAATCAGACTGAGTGGGGCATCAAGATGTCTTCCATACTTACAATTAGGTACACTCTGTGGACGGCAGTATGTTTCAGTCCCAAAAGGAAATGAGGGTTGAGACTCAAATGAGGGTTAGGGTTGGGGAGACTTGGCTTCCCAGGATGTAACCAGGGTTTTGGCGAAGCCTAGATTGGTAAAACAGACTGAGTAGGCCTTCCGGAGTATAACATTCTGCCAGTTAGTACACCATGTGGACAGGGAAATATTTCAGTCCAAAGAAAAAACTAGGGTTAAGACCCAAGTTAGGGTTAGCGGTCAGGAGACATGGCTTCCCGGAATGGAAACAGGGTGTTGCTGAAGCCAAGCATGGTGAAACAGACTGAGAGGGCAAAAGGAATTGTGTGCCTACTGTCTTTTAGTACAACATGAGGATGGGGGTTTGTTACATTTGCACAAGAAAATCAGGTTAAGTCTCAAGTTAGGGTTAGGGTTGGGGAGATGTGGCTTCCCAGGTTGGAAACGGGTCCTTGGTGAAGCTTAACTTCCTGAATCAGACTGAGTGGGCCATCAAGATGTCTTCCATACTTACATTTGGCACACTCTGTGGACCGCAGTATGTTTCAGTCCCAAAAGGAAATAGGGTTGAGACTCAAATTAGGGTTAGGGTTGGGGAGACTTGGCTTCCCAGGATGTAACCAGGGTTTTGGTGAAGCCTAGATTGGTAAAACAGACTGAGTAGGCATTCAGGAGTATAACATACTGCCAGTTAGTACACCATGTGGACAGGGAAATGTTTCAGTCCAAAGACTAAATTCGAGTTAAGACCCAAGTTAGGGTTAGCTGTCAGGAGACATGGCTTCCCGGAATGGAAACAGGGTGTTGCTGAAGCCAAGCATGGTGAAACAGACTGAGAGGGCCAACGGAATTGTGTGCCTACTGTCTTTTAGTACAACATGAGGATGGGGGTTTGTTACATTTGCACAAGAAAATCAGGTTAAGTCTCAAGTTAGGGTTGGGTTGGGGAGATGTGGCTTCCCAGGTTGGAAACGGGTCCTTGGTGAAGCTTAACTTGCTGAATCAGACTGAGTGGGGTATCAAGGTGTCTTCCATACTTACATTTGGTACACACTGTGGACGGCAGTATGTTTCAGTCCCAAAAGGAAATGAGGGTTGAGACTCAAATTAGGGTTAGGGTTGGGGAGACTTGGCTTCCCAGGATGTAACCAGGGTTTTGGTGAAGCCTAGATTGGTAAAACAGACTGAGTAGGCAAACCGGAGTATAACATACTGCCAGTTAGTACACCATGTGGACAGGGAAATGTTTCAGTCCAAAGAAAAAATTAGGGTTAAGAAAAATTTAGGGTTATCGGTCAGGAGACATGGCTTTCCAGAATGGAAACAGGGTGTTGCTGAAGCCAAGCATGGTGAAACAGACTGAGAGGGCCAAAGGAATTGTGTGCCTACTGTCTTTTAGTACAACATGAGGATGGGAGGTTGTTACATTTGCACAAGAATATCAGGTTAAGTCTCAAGTTAGGGTTAGGGTTGGGGAGATGTGGCTTCCCAGGTTGGAAACGGGTCCTTGTTGAAGCCTAGCTTGCTGAATCAGACTGAGTGGGGCATCAAGATGTCTTCCATACTTACAATTAGGTACACTCTGTGGACGGCAGTATGTTTCAGTCCAAAAAGGAAATGAGGGTTGAGACTCAAATTAGGGTTAGGGTTGGGGAGACTTGGCTTCCCAGGATGTAACCAGGGTTTTGGCGAAGCCTAGATTGGTAAAACAGACTGAGTAGGCCTTCCGGAGTATAACATACTGCCAGTTAGTACACCATGTGGACAGGGAAATATTTCAGTCCAAAGAAAAAACTAGGGTTAAGACCCAAGTTAGGGTTAGCGGTCAGGAGACATGGCTTCCCGGAATGGAAACAGGGTGTTGCTGAAGCCAAGCATGGTGAAACAGACTGAGAGGGCAAAAGGAATTGAGTGCCTACTGTCTTTTAGTACAACATGAGGATGGGGGTTTGTTACATTTGCACAAGAAAATCAGGTTAAGTCTCAAGTTAGGGTTGGTTTGGGGAGATGTGGCTTCCCAGGTTGGAAACGGGTCCTTGGTGAAGCCTAGCTTGTTGAATCAGACTGAGTGGGACATCAAGATGTCTTCCATACTTACATTTGGTACACTCTGTGGACGGCAGTATGTTTCAGTCCAAAAAGGAAATGAGGGTTGGGACTCAAATTAGGGTTAGGGCTGGGGAGACTTGGCTTCCCAGGATGTAACCAGGGTTTTGGCGAAGCCTAGATTGGTAAAACAGACTGAGTAGGCCATCCGGAGTATAACATACTGCCAGTTAGTACACCATGTGGACAGGGAAATGTTTCAGTCCAAAGAGAAAATTAGGGTTAAGACCCAAGTGAGGGTTAGCTGTCAGGAGACATGGCTTCCCAGAATGGAAACAGGGTGTTGCTGAAGCCAAGCATGGTGAAACAGACTGAGAGGGCCAAAGGAATTGTGTGCCTACTGTCTTTTAGTAGAACATGAGGATGGGAGGTTGTTACATTTGCACAAGAATATCAGGTTAAGTCTCAAGTTAGGGTTAGGGTTGGGGAGATGTGGCTTCCCAGGTTGGAAACGGGTCCTTGGTGAAGCTTAACTTCCTGAATCAGACTGAGTGGGCCATCAAGATGTCTTCCATACTTACATTTGGCACACTCTGTGGACCGCAGTATGTTTCAGTCCAAAAAGGAAATAGGGTTGAGACTCAAATTAGGGTTAGGGTTGGGGAGACTTGGCTTCCCAGGATGTAACCAGGGTTTTGGTGAAGCCTAGATTGGTAAAACAGACTGAGTAGGCATTCAGGAGTATAACATACTGCCAGTTAGTACACCATGTGGACAGGGAAATGTTTCAGTCCAAAGACAAAATTAGGGTTAAGACCCAAGTTAGGGTTAGCTGTCAGGAGACATGGCTTTCCAGAATGGAAACAGGGTGTTGCTGAAGCCAAGCATGGTGAAACAGACTGAGAGGGCCAAAGGAATTGTGTGCCTACTGTCTTTTAGTAGAACATGAGGATGGGAGGTTGTTACATTTGCACAAGAATATCAGGTTAAGTATCAAGTTAGAGTTAGGGTTGGGGAGATGTGGCTTCCCAGGTTGGAAACGGGTCCTTGTTGAAGCCTAGCTTGCTGAATCAGACTGAGTGGGGCATCAAGATGTCTTCCATACTTACAATTAGGTACACTCTGTGGACGGCAGTATGTTTCAGTCCAAAAAGGAAATGAGGGTTGAGACTCAAATTAGGGTTAGGGTTGGGGAGACTTGGCTTCCCAGGATGTAACCAGGGTTTTGGCGAAGCCTAGATTGGTAAAACAGACTGAGTAGGCCTTCCGGAGTATAACATACTGCCAGTTAGTACACCATGTGGACAGGGAAATATTTCAGTCCAAAGAAAAAACTAGGGTTAAGACCCAAGTTAGGGTTAGCGGTCAGGAGACATGGCTTCCCGGAATGGAAGCAGGGTGTTGCTGAAGCCAAGCATGGTGAAACAGACTGAGAGGGCAGAAGGAATTGTGTGCCTACTGTCTTTTAGTACAACATGAGGATGGGGGTATGTTACATTTGCACAAGAAAATCAGGTTAAGTCTCAAGTTAGGGTTGGTTTGGGGAGATGTGGCTTCCCAGGTTGGAAACGGGTCCTTGGTGAAGCCTAGCTTGTTGAATCAGACTGAGTGGGACATCAAGATGTCTTCCATACTGACATTTGGTACACTCTGTGGACGGCAGTATGTTTCAGTCCAAAAAGGAAATGAGGGTTGAGACTCAAATTAGGGTTAGGGCTGGGGAGACTTGGCTTCCCAGGATGTAACCAGGGTTTTGGCGAAGCCTAGATTGGTAAAACAGACTGAGTAGGCCATCCGGAGTATATCATACTGCCAGTTAGTACACCATGTGGACAGGGAAATGTTTCAGTCTAAAGAGAAAATTAGGGTTAAGACCCAAGTGAGGGTTAGCTGTCAGGAGACATGGCTTCCCAGAATGGAAACAGGGTGTTGCTGAAGCCAAGCATGGTGAAACAGACTGAGAGGGCCAAAGGAATTGTGTGCCTACTGTCTTTTAGTAGAACATGAGGATGGGAGGTTGTTACATTTGCACAAGAATATCAGGTTAAGTCTCAAGTTAGGGTTAGGGTTGGGGAGATGTGGCTTCCCAGGTTGGAAACGGGTCCTTGGTGAAGCTTAACTTCCTGAATCAGACTGAGTGGGCCATCAAGATGTCTTCCATACTTACATTTGGCACACTCTGTGGACCGCAGTATGTTTCAGTCCAAAAAGGAAATAGGGTTGAGACTCAAATTAGGGTTAGGGTTGGGGAGACTTGGCTTCCCAGGATGTAACCAGGGTTTTGGCGAAGTCTAGATTGGTAAAACAGACAGAGTAGGCCAACCGGAGTATAACATACTGCCAGTTAGTACACCATGTGGACAGGGAAATGTTTCAGTCCAAAGAGAAAATTAGGGTTAAGACCCAAGTTAGGGTTAGCTGTCAGGAGACATGGCTTTCCAGAATGGAAACAGGGTGTTGCTGAAGCCAAGCATGGTGAAACAGACTGAGAGGGCAAAAGGAATTGTGTGCCTACTGTCTTTTAGGAGAACATGAGGATGGGGGGTTGTTACATTTGCACAAGAAAATCAGGTTAAGTCTCAAGTTAGGGTTAGGGTTGGGGAGATGTGGCTTCCCAGGTTGGAAACGGGTCCTTGGTGAAGCCTAGCTTGCTGAATCAGACTGAGTGGGGCATCAAGATGTCTTCCATACTTACATTTGGCACACTCTGTGGACCGCAGTATGTTTCAGTCCAAAAAGGAAATAGGGTTGAGACTCAAATTAGGGTTAGGGTTGGGGAGACTTGGCTTCCCAGGATGTAACCAGGGTTTTGGCGAAGCCTAGATTGGTAAAACAGACTGAGTAGGCCTTCCGGAGTATAACATACTGCCAGTTAGTACACCATGTGGACAGGGAAATATTTCAGTCCAAAGAAAAAACTAGGGTTAAGACCCAAGTTAGGGTTAGCGGTCAGGAGACATGGCTTCCCGGAATGGAAGCAGGGTGTTGCTGAAGCCAAGCATGGTGAAGCAGACTGAGAGGGCAAAAGGAATTGTGTGCCTACTGTCTTTTAGTACAACATGAGGATGGGGGTTTGTTACATTTGCACAAGAAAATCAGGTTAAGTCTCAAGTTAGGGTTGGTTTGGGGAGATGTGGCTTCCCAGGTTGGAAACGGGTCCTTGGTGAAGCCTAGCTTGTTGAATCAGACTGAGTGGGACATCAAGATGTCTTCCATACTTACATTTGGTACACTCTGTGGACGGCAGTATGTTTCAGTCCAAAAAGGAAATGAGGGTTGAGACTCAAATTAGGGTTAGGGCTGGGGAGACTTGGCTTCCCAGGATGTAACCAGGGTTTTGGCGAAGCCTAGATTGGTAAAACAGACTGAGTAGGCCATCCGGAGTATATCATACTGCCAGTTAGTACACCATGTGGACAGGGAAATGTTTCAGTCTAAAGAGAAAATTAGGGTTAAGACCCAAGTTAGGGTTAGCTGTCAGGAGACATGGCTTCCCAGAATGGAAACAGGGTGTTGCTGAAGCCAAGCATGGTGAAACAGACTGAGAGGGCCAAAGGAATTGTGTGCCTACTGTCTTTTAGTAGAACATGAGGATGGGAGGTTGTTACATTTGCACAAGAATATCAGGTTAAGTCTCAAGTTAGGGTTAGGGTTGGGGAGATGTGGCTTCCCAGGTTGGAAACGGGTCCTTGGTGAAGCTTAACTTCCTGAATCAGACTGAGTGGGCCATCAAGATGTCTTCCATACTTACATTTGGTACACTCTGTGGACGGCAGTATGTTTCAGTCCAAAAAGGAAATGAGGGTTGAGACTCAAATTAGGGTTAGGGCTGGGGAGACTTGGCTTCCCAGGATGTAACCAGGGTTTTGGCGAAGTCTAGATTGGTAAAACAGACGGAGTAGGCCAACCGGAGTATAACATACTGCCAGTTAGTACACCATGTGGACAGGGAAATGTTTCAGTCCAAAGACAAAATTAGGGTTAAGACCCAAGTTAGGGTTAGCTGTCAGGAGACATGGCTTTCCAGAATGGAAACAGGGTGTTGCTGAAGCCAAGCATGGTGAAACAGACTGAGAGGGCAAAAGGAATTGTGTGCCTACTGTCTTTTAGTAGAACATGAGGATGGGGGGTTGTTACATTTGCACAAGAAAATCAGGTTAAGTCTCAAGTTAGGGTTAGGGTTGGGGAGATGTGGCTTCCCAGGTTGGAAACGGGTCCTTGGTGAAGCCTAGCTTGCTGAATCAGACTGAGTGGGGCATCAAGATGTCTTCCATACTTACATTTGGTACACTCTGTGAACCGCAGTATGTTTCAGTCCAAAAAGGAAATGAGGGTTGATACTCAAATTAGGGTTAGGGTTGGGGAGACTTGGCTTCCCAGGATGTAACCAGGGTTTTGGTGAAGCCTAGATTGGTAAAACAGACTGAGTAGGCCAACCGGAGTATAACATACTGCCAGTTAGTACACCATGTGGACAGGGAAATGTTTCAGTCCAAAGAGAAAATTAGGGTTAAGACCCAAGTTAGGGTTAGCTGTCAGGAGACATGGCTTCCCAGAATGGAAACAGGGTGTTGCTGAAGCCAAGCATGGTGAAACAGACTGAGAGGGCCAAAGGAATTGTGTGCCTACTGTCTTTTAGTAGAACATGAGGATGGGAGGTTGTTACATTTGCACAAGAATATCAGGTTAAGTATCAAGTTAGAGTTAGGGTTGGGGAGATGTGGCTTCCCAGGTTGGAAACGGGTCCTTGTTGAAGCCTAGCTTGCTGAATCAGACTGAGTGGGGCATCAAGATGTCTTCCATACTTACAATTAGGTACACTCTGTGGACGGCAGTATGTTTCAGTCCAAAAAGGAAATGAGGGTTGAGACTCAAATTAGGGTTAGGGTTGGGGAGACTTGGCTTCCCAGGATGTAACCAGGGTTTTGGCGAAGCCTAGATTGGTAAAACAGACTGAGTAGGCCTTCCGGAGTATATCATTCTGCCAGTTAGTACACCATGTGGACAGGGAAATATTTCAGTCCAAAGAAAAAACTAGGGTTAAGACCCAAGTTAGGGTTAGCGGTCAGGAGACATGGCTTCCCGGAATGGAAACAGGGTGTTGCTGAAGCCAAGCATGGTGAAACAGACTGAGAGGGCAAAAGGAATTGTGTGCCTACTGTCTTTTAGTACAACATGAGGATGGGGGTTTGTTACATTTGCACAAGAAAATCAGGTTAAGTCTCAAGTTAGGGTTAGGGTTGGGGAGATGTGGCTTCCCAGGTTGGAAACGGGTCCTTGGTGAAGCTTAACTTCCTGAATCAGACTGAGTGGGCCATCAAGATGTCTTCCATACTTACATTTGGCACACTCTGTGGACCGCAGTATGTTTCAGTCCCAAAAGGAAATAGGGTTGAGACTCAAATTAGGGTTAGGGTTGGGGAGACTTGGCTTCCCAGGATGTAACCAGGGTTTTGGTGAAGCCTAGATTGGTAAAACAGACTGAGTAGGCATTCAGGAGTATAACATACTGCCAGTTAGTACACCATGTGGACAGGGAAATGTTTCAGTCCAAAGACTAAATTCGAGTTAAGACCCAAGTTAGGGTTAGCTGTCAGGAGACATGGCTTCCCGGAATGGAAACAGGGTGTTGCTGAAGCCAAGCATGGTGAAACAGACTGAGAGGGCCAACGGAATTGTGTGCCTACTGTCTTTTAGTACAACATGAGGATGGGCGTTTGTTACATTTGCACAAGAAAATCAGGTTAAGTCTCAAGTTAGGGTTGGGTTGGGGAGATGTGGCTTCCCAGGTTGGAAACGCGTCCTTGGTGAAGCCTAGCTTGCTGAATCAGACTGAGTGGGGCATCAAGATGTCTTCCATACTTACAATTAGGTACACTCTGTGGACGGCAGTATGTTTCAGTCCAAAAAGGAAATGAGGGTTGAGACTCAAATTAGGGTTAGGGTTGGGGAGACTTGGCTTCCCAGGATGTAACCAGGGTTTTGGCGAAGCCTAGATTGGTAAAACAGACTGAGTAGGCCTTCCGGAGTATAACATACTGCCAGTTAGTACACCATGTGGACAGGGAAATATTTCAGTCCAAAGAAAAAACTAGGGTTAAGACCCAAGTTAGGGTTAGCGGTCAGGAGACATGGCTTCCCGGAATGGAAGCAGGGTGTTGCTGAAGCCAAGCATGGTGAAACAGACTGAGAGGGCAGAAGGAATTGTGTGCCTACTGTCTTTTAGTACAACATGAGGATGGGGGTATGTTACATTTGCACAAGAAAATCAGGTTAAGTCTCAAGTTAGGGTTGGTTTGGGGAGATGTGGCTTCCCAGGTTGGAAACGGGTCCTTGGTGAAGCCTAGCTTGTTGAATCAGACTGAGTGGGACATCAAGATGTCTTCCATACTGACATTTGGTACACTCTGTGGACGGCAGTATGTTTCAGTCCAAAAAGGAAATGAGGGTTGAGACTCAAATTAGGGTTAGGGCTGGGGAGACTTGGCTTCCCAGGATGTAACCAGGGTTTTGGCGAAGCCTAGATTGGTAAAACAGACTGAGTAGGCCATCCGGAGTATATCATACTGCCAGTTAGTACACCATGTGGACAGGGAAATGTTTCAGTCTAAAGAGAAAATTAGGGTTAAGACCCAAGTGAGGGTTAGCTGTCAGGAGACATGGCTTCCCAGAATGGAAACAGGGTGTTGCTGAAGCCAAGCATGGTGAAACAGACTGAGAGGGCCAAAGGAATTGTGTGCCTACTGTCTTTTAGTAGAACATGAGGATGGGAGGTTGTTACATTTGCACAAGAATATCAGGTTAAGTCTCAAGTTAGGGTTAGGGTTGGGGAGATGTGGCTTCCCAGGTTGGAAACGGGTCCTTGGTGAAGCTTAACTTCCTGAATCAGACTGAGTGGGCCATCAAGATGTCTTCCATACTTACATTTGGCACACTCTGTGGACCGCAGTATGTTTCAGTCCAAAAAGGAAATAGGGTTGAGACTCAAATTAGGGTTAGGGTTGGGGAGACTTGGCTTCCCAGGATGTAACCAGGGTTTTGGCGAAGTCTAGATTGGTAAAACAGACAGAGTAGGCCAACCGGAGTATAACATACTGCCAGTTAGTACACCATGTGGACAGGGAAATGTTTCAGTCCAAAGAGAAAATTAGGGTTAAGACCCAAGTTAGGGTTAGCTGTCAGGAGACATGGCTTTCCAGAATGGAAACAGGGTGTTGCTGAAGCCAAGCATGGTGAAACAGACTGAGAGGGCAAAAGGAATTGTGTGCCTACTGTCTTTTAGGAGAACATGAGGATGGGGGGTTGTTACATTTGCACAAGAAAATCAGGTTAAGTCTCAAGTTAGGGTTAGGGTTGGGGAGATGTGGCTTCCCAGGTTGGAAACGGGTCCTTGGTGAAGCCTAGCTTGCTGAATCAGACTGAGTGGGGCATCAAGATGTCTTCCATACTTACATTTGGCACACTCTGTGGACCGCAGTATGTTTCAGTCCAAAAAGGAAATAGGGTTGAGACTCAAATTAGGGTTAGGGTTGGGGAGACTTGGCTTCCCAGGATGTAACCAGGGTTTTGGCGAAGCCTAGATTGGTAAAACAGACTGAGTAGGCCTTCCGGAGTATAACATACTGCCAGTTAGTACACCATGTGGACAGGGAAATATTTCAGTCCAAAGAAAAAACTAGGGTTAAGACCCAAGTTAGGGTTAGCGGTCAGGAGACATGGCTTCCCGGAATGGAAGCAGGGTGTTGCTGAAGCCAAGCATGGTGAAGCAGACTGAGAGGGCAAAAGGAATTGTGTGCCTACTGTCTTTTAGTACAACATGAGGATGGGGGTTTGTTACATTTGCACAAGAAAATCAGGTTAAGTCTCAAGTTAGGGTTGGTTTGGGGAGATGTGGCTTCCCAGGTTGGAAACGGGTCCTTGGTGAAGCCTAGCTTGTTGAATCAGACTGAGTGGGACATCAAGATGTCTTCCATACTTACATTTGGTACACTCTGTGGACGGCAGTATGTTTCAGTCCAAAAAGGAAATGAGGGTTGAGACTCAAATTAGGGTTAGGGCTGGGGAGACTTGGCTTCCCAGGATGTAACCAGGGTTTTGGCGAAGCCTAGATTGGTAAAACAGACTGAGTAGGCCATCCGGAGTATATCATACTGCCAGTTAGTACACCATGTGGACAGGGAAATGTTTCAGTCTAAAGAGAAAATTAGGGTTAAGACCCAAGTTAGGGTTAGCTGTCAGGAGACATGGCTTCCCAGAATGGAAACAGGGTGTTGCTGAAGCCAAGCATGGTGAAACAGACTGAGAGGGCCAAAGGAATTGTGTGCCTACTGTCTTTTAGTAGAACATGAGGATGGGAGGTTGTTACATTTGCACAAGAATATCAGGTTAAGTCTCAAGTTAGGGTTAGGGTTGGGGAGATGTGGCTTCCCAGGTTGGAAACGGGTCCTTGGTGAAGCTTAACTTCCTGAATCAGACTGAGTGGGCCATCAAGATGTCTTCCATACTTACATTTGGTACACTCTGTGGACGGCAGTATGTTTCAGTCCAAAAAGGAAATGAGGGTTGAGACTCAAATTAGGGTTAGGGCTGGGGAGACTTGGCTTCCCAGGATGTAACCAGGGTTTTGGCGAAGTCTAGATTGGTAAAACAGACGGAGTAGGCCAACCGGAGTATAACATACTGCCAGTTAGTACACCATGTGGACAGGGAAATGTTTCAGTCCAAAGACAAAATTAGGGTTAAGACCCAAGTTAGGGTTAGCTGTCAGGAGACATGGCTTTCCAGAATGGAAACAGGGTGTTGCTGAAGCCAAGCATGGTGAAACAGACTGAGAGGGCAAAAGGAATTGTGTGCCTACTGTCTTTTAGTAGAACATGAGGATGGGGGGTTGTTACATTTGCACAAGAAAATCAGGTTAAGTCTCAAGTTAGGGTTAGGGTTGGGGAGATGTGGCTTCCCAGGTTGGAAACGGGTCCTTGGTGAAGCCTAGCTTGCTGAATCAGACTGAGTGGGGCATCAAGATGTCTTCCATACTTACATTTGGTACACTCTGTGAACCGCAGTATGTTTCAGTCCAAAAAGGAAATGAGGGTTGATACTCAAATTAGGGTTAGGGTTGGGGAGACTTGGCTTCCCAGGATGTAACCAGGGTTTTGGTGAAGCCTAGATTGGTAAAACAGACTGAGTAGGCCAACCGGAGTATAACATACTGCCAGTTAGTACACCATGTGGACAGGGAAATGTTTCAGTCCAAAGAGAAAATTAGGGTTAAGACCCAAGTTAGGGTTAGCTGTCAGGAGACATGGCTTCCCAGAATGGAAACAGGGTGTTGCTGAAGCCAAGCATGGTGAAACAGACTGAGAGGGCCAAAGGAATTGTGTGCCTACTGTCTTTTAGTAGAACATGAGGATGGGAGGTTGTTACATTTGCACAAGAATATCAGGTTAAGTATCAAGTTAGAGTTAGGGTTGGGGAGATGTGGCTTCCCAGGTTGGAAACGGGTCCTTGTTGAAGCCTAGCTTGCTGAATCAGACTGAGTGGGGCATCAAGATGTCTTCCATACTTACAATTAGGTACACTCTGTGGACGGCAGTATGTTTCAGTCCAAAAAGGAAATGAGGGTTGAGACTCAAATTAGGGTTAGGGTTGGGGAGACTTGGCTTCCCAGGATGTAACCAGGGTTTTGGCGAAGCCTAGATTGGTAAAACAGACTGAGTAGGCCTTCCGGAGTATATCATTCTGCCAGTTAGTACACCATGTGGACAGGGAAATATTTCAGTCCAAAGAAAAAACTAGGGTTAAGACCCAAGTTAGGGTTAGCGGTCAGGAGACATGGCTTCCCGGAATGGAAACAGGGTGTTGCTGAAGCCAAGCATGGTGAAACAGACTGAGAGGGCAAAAGGAATTGTGTGCCTACTGTCTTTTAGTACAACATGAGGATGGGGGTTTGTTACATTTGCACAAGAAAATCAGGTTAAGTCTCAAGTTAGGGTTAGGGTTGGGGAGATGTGGCTTCCCAGGTTGGAAACGGGTCCTTGGTGAAGCTTAACTTCCTGAATCAGACTGAGTGGGCCATCAAGATGTCTTCCATACTTACATTTGGCACACTCTGTGGACCGCAGTATGTTTCAGTCCCAAAAGGAAATAGGGTTGAGACTCAAATTAGGGTTAGGGTTGGGGAGACTTGGCTTCCCAGGATGTAACCAGGGTTTTGGTGAAGCCTAGATTGGTAAAACAGACTGAGTAGGCATTCAGGAGTATAACATACTGCCAGTTAGTACACCATGTGGACAGGGAAATGTTTCAGTCCAAAGACTAAATTCGAGTTAAGACCCAAGTTAGGGTTAGCTGTCAGGAGACATGGCTTCCCGGAATGGAAACAGGGTGTTGCTGAAGCCAAGCATGGTGAAACAGACTGAGAGGGCCAACGGAATTGTGTGCCTACTGTCTTTTAGTACAACATGAGGATGGGCGTTTGTTACATTTGCACAAGAAAATCAGGTTAAGTCTCAAGTTAGGGTTGGGTTGGGGAGATGTGGCTTCCCAGGTTGGAAACGCGTCCTTGGTGAAGCTTAACTTGCTGAATCAGACTGAGTGGGGTATCAAGGTGTCTTCCATACTTACATTTGGTACACACTGTGGACGGCAGTATGTTTCAGTCCCAAAAGGAAATGAGGGTTGAGACTCAAATTAGGGTTAGGGTTGGGGAGACTTGGCTTCCCAGGATGTAACCAGGGTTTTGGTGAAGCCTAGATTGGTAAAACAGACTGAGTAGGCAAACCGGAGTATAACATACTGCCAGTTAGTACACCATGTGGACAGGGAAATGTTTCAGTCCAAAGAAAAAATTAGGGTTAAGAAAAATTTAGGGTTATCGGTCAGGAGACATGCCTTACCAGAATGGAAACAGGGTGTTGCTGAAGCCAAGCATGGTGAAACAGACTGAGAGGGCCAAAGGAATTGTGTGCCTACTGTCTTTTAGTACAACATGAGGATGGGGGTTTGTTACATTTGCACAAGAAAATCAGGTTAAGTCTCAAGTTAGGGTTAGGGTTGGGGAGATGTGGCTTCCCAGGTTGGAAACGGGTCCTTGGTGAAGCCTAACTTGCTGAATCAGACTGAGTGGGGCATCAAGATGTCTTCCATACTGACATTTGGTACACTCTGTGGACGGCGGTTTGTTTCAGTCCCAAAAGGAAATGAGGCCTGAGACTCAAATTAGGGTTAGGGTTGGGGAGACTTGGCTTTCCAGGATGTAACCAGGGTTTTGGTGAAGCCTAGATTGGTAAAACAGACTGAGTAGGCAAACCGGAGTATAACATACTGCCAGTTAGTACACCATGTGGACAGGGAAATGTTTCATTCCAAAGAGAAAATTAGGGTTAAGACCCAAGTGAGGGTTATCGGTCAGGAGACATGGCTTCCCAGAATGGAAACAGGGTGTTGCTGAAGCCAAGCATGGTGAAACAGACTGAGAGGGCCAAAGGAATTGTGTGCCTACTGTCTTTTAGTAGAACATGAGGATGGGAGGTTGTTACATTTGCACAAGAATATCAGGTTAAGTCTCAAGTTAGGGTTAGGGTTGGGGAGATGTGGCTTCCCAGGTTGGAAACGGGTCCTTGTTGAAGCCTAGCTTGCTGAATCAGACTGAGTGGGGCATCAAGATGTCTTCCATACTTACAATTAGGTACACTCTGTGGACGGCAGTATGTTTCAGTCCAAAAAGGAAATGAGGGTTGAGACTCAAATGAGGGTTAGGGTTGGGGAGACTTGGCTTCCCAGGATGTAACCAGGGTTTTGGCGAAGCCTAGATTGGTAAAACAGACTGAGTAGGCCTTCCGGAGTATAACATACTGCCAGTTAGTACACCATGTGGACAGGGAAATATTTCAGTCCAAAGAAAAAACTAGGGTTAAGACCCAAGTTAGGGTTAGCGGTCAGGAGACATGGCTTCCCGGAATGGAAACAGGGTGTTGCTGAAGCCAAGCATGGTGAAACAGACTGAGAGGGCAAAAGGAATTGTGTGCCTACTGTCTTTTAGTACAACATGAGGATGGGGGTTTGTTACATTTGCACAAGAAAATCAGGTTAAGTATCAAGTTAGGGTTAGGGTTGGGGAGATGTGGCTTCCCAGGTTGGAAACGGGTCCTTGGTGAAGCTTAACTTGCTGAATCAGACTGAGTGGGGCATCAAGATGGCTTCCATACTGACATTTGGTACACTCTGTGGACGGCAGTATGTTTCAGTCCAAAAAGGAAATGAGGGTTGAGACTCAAATTAGGGTTATGGTTGGGGAGACTTGGCTTCCCAGGATGTAACCAGGGTTTTGGCGAAGCCTAGATTGGTAAAACAGACTGAGTAGGCCAACCGGAGTATAACATACTGCCAGTTAGTACACCATGTGGACAGGGAAATGTTTCAGTCCAAAGACAAAATTAGGGTTAAGACCCAAGTTAGGGTTAGCTGTCAGGAGACATGGCTTTCCAGAATGGAAACAGGGTGTTGCTGAAGCCAAGCATGGTGAAACAGACTGAGAGGGCAAAAGGAATTGTGTGCCTACTGTCTTTTAGTAGAACATGAGGATGGGGGGTTGTTACATTTGCACAAGAAAATCAGGTTAAGTCTCAAGTTAGGGTTAGGGTTGGGGAGATGTGGCTTCCCAGGTTGGAAACGGGTCCTTGGTGAAGCCTAGCTTGCTGAATCAGACTGAGTGGGGCATCAAGATGTCTTCCATACTTACATTTGGTACACTCTGTGAACCGCAGTATGTTTCAGTCCAAAAAGGAAATGAGGGTTGATACTCAAATTAGGGTTAGGGTTGGGGAGACTTGGCTTCCCAGGATGTAACCAGGGTTTTGGTGAAGCCTAGATTGGTAAAACAGACTGAGTAGGCCAACCGGAGTATAACATACTGCCAGTTAGTACACCATGTGGACAGGGAAATGTTTCAGTCCAAAGAGAAAATTAGGGTTAAGACCCAAGTTAGGGTTAGCTGTCAGGAGACATGGCTTCCCAGAATGGAAACAGGGTGTTGCTGAAGCCAAGCATGGTGAAACAGACTGAGAGGGCCAAAGGAATTGTGTGCCTACTGTCTTTTAGTAGAACATGAGGATGGGAGGTTGTTACATTTGCACAAGAATATCAGGTTAAGTATCAAGTTAGAGTTAGGGTTGGGGAGATGTGGCTTCCCAGGTTGGAAACGGGTCCTTGTTGAAGCCTAGCTTGCTGAATCAGACTGAGTGGGGCATCAAGATGTCTTCCATACTTACAATTAGGTACACTCTGTGGACGGCAGTATGTTTCAGTCCAAAAAGGAAATGAGGGTTGAGACTCAAATTAGGGTTAGGGTTGGGGAGACTTGGCTTCCCAGGATGTAACCAGGGTTTTGGCGAAGCCTAGATTGGTAAAACAGACTGAGTAGGCCTTCCGGAGTATAACATTCTGCCAGTTAGTACACCATGTGGACAGGGAAATATTTCAGTCCAAAGAAAAAACTAGGGTTAAGACCCAAGTTAGGGTTAGCGGTCAGGAGACATGGCTTCCCGGAATGGAAACAGGGTGTTGCTGAAGCCAAGCATGGTGAAACAGACTGAGAGGGCAAAAGGAATTGTGTGCCTACTGTCTTTTAGTACAACATGAGGATGGGGGTTTGTTACATTTGCACAAGAAAATCAGGTTAAGTCTCAAGTTAGGGTTAGGGTTGGGGAGATGTGGCTTCCCAGGTTGGAAACGGGTCCTTGGTGAAGCTTAACTTCCTGAATCAGACTGAGTGGGCCATCAAGATGTCTTCCATACTTACATTTGGCACACTCTGTGGACCGCAGTATGTTTCAGTCCCAAAAGGAAATAGGGTTGAGACTCAAATTAGGGTTAGGGTTGGGGAGACTTGGCTTCCCAGGATGTAACCAGGGTTTTGGTGAAGCCTAGATTGGTAAAACAGACTGAGTAGGCATTCAGGAGTATAACATACTGCCAGTTAGTACACCATGTGGACAGGGAAATGTTTCAGTCCAAAGACTAAATTCGAGTTAAGACCCAAGTTAGGGTTAGCTGTCAGGAGACATGGCTTCCCGGAATGGAAACAGGGTGTTGCTGAAGCCAAGCATGGTGAAACAGACTGAGAGGGCCAACGGAATTGTGTGCCTACTGTCTTTTAGTACAACATGAGGATGGGGGTTTGTTACATTTGCACAAGAAAATCAGGTTAAGTCTCAAGTTAGGGTTGGGTTGGGGAGATGTGGCTTCCCAGGTTGGAAACGGGTCCTTGGTGAAGCTTAACTTGCTGAATCAGACTGAGTGGGGTATCAAGGTGTCTTCCATACTTACATTTGGTACACACTGTGGACGGCAGTATGTTTCAGTCCCAAAAGGAAATGAGGGTTGAGACTCAAATTAGGGTTAGGGTTGGGGAGACTTGGCTTCCCAGGATGTAACCAGGGTTTTGGTGAAGCCTAGATTGGTAAAACAGACTGAGTAGGCAAACCGGAGTATAACATACTGCCAGTTAGTACACCATGTGGACAGGGAAATGTTTCAGTCCAAAGAAAAAATTAGGGTTAAGAAAAATTTAGGGTTATCGGTCAGGAGACATGGCTTTCCAGAATGGAAACAGGGTGTTGCTGAAGCCAAGCATGGTGAAACAGACTGAGAGGGCCAAAGGAATTGTGTGCCTACTGTCTTTTAGTACAACATGAGGATGGGAGGTTGTTACATTTGCACAAGAATATCAGGTTAAGTATCAAGTTAGGGTTAGGGTTGGGGAGATGTGGCTTCCCAGGTTGGAAACGGGTCCTTGTTGAAGCCTAGCTTGCTGAATCAGACTGAGTGGGGCATCAAGATGTCTTCCATACTTACAATTAGGTACACTCTGTGGACGGCAGTATGTTTCAGTCCAAAAAGGAAATGAGGGTTGAGACTCAAATTAGGGTTAGGGTTGGGGAGACTTGGCTTCCCAGGATGTAACCAGGGTTTTGGCGAAGCCTAGATTGGTAAAACAGACTGAGTAGGCCTTCCGGAGTATAACATACTGCCAGTTAGTACACCATGTGGACAGGGAAATATTTCAGTCCAAAGAAAAAACTAGGGTTAAGACCCAAGTTAGGGTTAGCGGTCAGGAGACATGGCTTCCCGGAATGGAAACAGGGTGTTGCTGAAGCCAAGCATGGTGAAACAGACTGAGAGGGCAAAAGGAATTGAGTGCCTACTGTCTTTTAGTACAACATGAGGATGGGGGTTTGTTACATTTGCACAAGAAAATCAGGTTAAGTCTCAAGTTAGGGTTGGTTTGGGGAGATGTGGCTTCCCAGGTTGGAAACGGGTCCTTGGTGAAGCCTAGCTTGTTGAATCAGACTGAGTGGGACATCAAGATGTCTTCCATACTTACATTTGGTACACTCTGTGGACGGCAGTATGTTTCAGTCCAAAAAGGAAATGAGGGTTGAGACTCAAATTAGGGTTAGGGCTGGGGAGACTTGGCTTCCCAGGATGTAACCAGGGTTTTGGCGAAGCCTAGATTGGTAAAACAGACTGAGTAGGCCATCCGGAGTATAACATACTGCCAGTTAGTACACCATGTGGACAGGGAAATGTTTCAGTCCAAAGAGAAAATTAGGGTTAAGACCCAAGTGAGGGTTAGCTGTCAGGAGACATGGCTTCCCAGAATGGAAACAGGGTGTTGCTGAAGCCAAGCATGGTGAAACAGACTGAGAGGGCCAAAGGAATTGTGTGCCTACTGTCTTTTAGTAGAACATGAGGATGGGAGGTTGTTACATTTGCACAAGAATATCAGGTTAAGTCTCAAGTTAGGGTTAGGGTTGGGGAGATGTGGCTTCCCAGGTTGGAAACGGGTCCTTGGTGAAGCTTAACTTCCTGAATCAGACTGAGTGGGCCATCAAGATGTCTTCCATACTTACATTTGGCACACTCTGTGGACCGCAGTATGTTTCAGTCCAAAAAGGAAATAGGGTTGAGACTCAAATTAGGGTTAGGGTTGGGGAGACTTGGCTTCCCAGGATGTAACCAGGGTTTTGGTGAAGCCTAGATTGGTAAAACAGACTGAGTAGGCATTCAGGAGTATAACATACTGCCAGTTAGTACACCATGTGGACAGGGAAATGTTTCAGTCCAAAGACAAAATTAGGGTTAAGACCCAAGTTAGGGTTAGCTGTCAGGAGACATGGCTTTCCAGAATGGAAACAGGGTGTTGCTGAAGCCAAGCATGGTGAAACAGACTGAGAGGGCCAAAGGAATTGTGTGCCTACTGTCTTTTAGTAGAACATGAGGATGGGAGGTTGTTACATTTGCACAAGAATATCAGGTTAAGTATCAAGTTAGAGTTAGGGTTGGGGAGATGTGGCTTCCCAGGTTGGAAACGGGTCCTTGTTGAAGCCTAGCTTGCTGAATCAGACTGAGTGGGGCATCAAGATGTCTTCCATACTTACAATTAGGTACACTCTGTGGACGGCAGTATGTTTCAGTCCAAAAAGGAAATGAGGGTTGAGACTCAAATTAGGGTTAGGGTTGGGGAGACTTGGCTTCCCAGGATGTAACCAGGGTTTTGGCGAAGCCTAGATTGGTAAAACAGACTGAGTAGGCCTTCCGGAGTATAACATACTGCCAGTTAGTACACCATGTGGACAGGGAAATATTTCAGTCCAAAGAAAAAACTAGGGTTAAGACCCAAGTTAGGGTTAGCGGTCAGGAGACATGGCTTCCCGGAATGGAAGCAGGGTGTTGCTGAAGCCAAGCATGGTGAAACAGACTGAGAGGGCAGAAGGAATTGTGTGCCTACTGTCTTTTAGTACAACATGAGGATGGGGGTATGTTACATTTGCACAAGAAAATCAGGTTAAGTCTCAAGTTAGGGTTGGTTTGGGGAGATGTGGCTTCCCAGGTTGGAAACGGGTCCTTGGTGAAGCCTAGCTTGTTGAATCAGACTGAGTGGGACATCAAGATGTCTTCCATACTGACATTTGGTACACTCTGTGGACGGCAGTATGTTTCAGTCCAAAAAGGAAATGAGGGTTGAGACTCAAATTAGGGTTAGGGCTGGGGAGACTTGGCTTCCCAGGATGTAACCAGGGTTTTGGCGAAGCCTAGATTGGTAAAACAGACTGAGTAGGCCATCCGGAGTATATCATACTGCCAGTTAGTACACCATGTGGACAGGGAAATGTTTCAGTCTAAAGAGAAAATTAGGGTTAAGACCCAAGTGAGGGTTAGCTGTCAGGAGACATGGCTTCCCAGAATGGAAACAGGGTGTTGCTGAAGCCAAGCATGGTGAAACAGACTGAGAGGGCCAAAGGAATTGTGTGCCTACTGTCTTTTAGTAGAACATGAGGATGGGAGGTTGTTACATTTGCACAAGAATATCAGGTTAAGTCTCAAGTTAGGGTTAGGGTTGGGGAGATGTGGCTTCCCAGGTTGGAAACGGGTCCTTGGTGAAGCTTAACTTCCTGAATCAGACTGAGTGGGCCATCAAGATGTCTTCCATACTGACATTTGGTACACTCTGTGGACGGCAGTATGTTTCAGTCCAAAAAGGAAATGAGGGTTGAGACTCAAATTAGGGTTAGGGCTGGGGAGACTTGGCTTCCCAGGATGTAACCAGGGTTTTGGCGAAGCCTAGATTGGTAAAACAGACTGAGTAGGCCATCCGGAGTATATCATACTGCCAGTTAGTACACCATGTGGACAGGGAAATGTTTCAGTCTAAAGAGAAAATTAGGGTTAAGACCCAAGTGAGGGTTAGCTGTCAGGAGACATGGCTTCCCAGAATGGAAACAGGGTGTTGCTGAAGCCAAGCATGGTGAAACAGACTGAGAGGGCCAAAGGAATTGTGTGCCTACTGTCTTTTAGTAGAACATGAGGATGGGAGGTTGTTACATTTGCACAAGAATATCAGGTTAAGTCTCAAGTTAGGGTTAGGGTTGGGGAGATGTGGCTTCCCAGGTTGGAAACGGGTCCTTGGTGAAGCTTAACTTCCTGAATCAGACTGAGTGGGCCATCAAGATGTCTTCCATACTTACATTTGGCACACTCTGTGGACCGCAGTATGTTTCAGTCCAAAAAGGAAATAGGGTTGAGACTCAAATTAGGGTTAGGGTTGGGGAGACTTGGCTTCCCAGGATGTAACCAGGGTTTTGGCGAAGTCTAGATTGGTAAAACAGACAGAGTAGGCCAACCGGAGTATAACATACTGCCAGTTAGTACACCATGTGGACAGGGAAATGTTTCAGTCCAAAGAGAAAATTAGGGTTAAGACCCAAGTTAGGGTTAGCTGTCAGGAGACATGGCTTTCCAGAATGGAAACAGGGTGTTGCTGAAGCCAAGCATGGTGAAACAGACTGAGAGGGCAAAAGGAATTGTGTGCCTACTGTCTTTTAGGAGAACATGAGGATGGGGGGTTGTTACATTTGCACAAGAAAATCAGGTTAAGTCTCAAGTTAGGGTTAGGGTTGGGGAGATGTGGCTTCCCAGGTTGGAAACGGGTCCTTGGTGAAGCCTAGCTTGCTGAATCAGACTGAGTGGGGCATCAAGATGTCTTCCATACTTACATTTGGCACACTCTGTGGACCGCAGTATGTTTCAGTCCAAAAAGGAAATAGGGTTGAGACTCAAATTAGGGTTAGGGTTGGGGAGACTTGGCTTCCCAGGATGTAACCAGGGTTTTGGCGAAGCCTAGATTGGTAAAACAGACTGAGTAGGCCTTCCGGAGTATAACATACTGCCAGTTAGTACACCATGTGGACAGGGAAATATTTCAGTCCAAAGAAAAAACTAGGGTTAAGACCCAAGTTAGGGTTAGCGGTCAGGAGACATGGCTTCCCGGAATGGAAGCAGGGTGTTGCTGAAGCCAAGCATGGTGAAGCAGACTGAGAGGGCAAAAGGAATTGTGTGCCTACTGTCTTTTAGTACAACATGAGGATGGGGGTTTGTTACATTTGCACAAGAAAATCAGGTTAAGTCTCAAGTTAGGGTTGGTTTGGGGAGATGTGGCTTCCCAGGTTGGAAACGGGTCCTTGGTGAAGCCTAGCTTGTTGAATCAGACTGAGTGGGACATCAAGATGTCTTCCATACTTACATTTGGTACACTCTGTGGACGGCAGTATGTTTCAGTCCAAAAAGGAAATGAGGGTTGAGACTCAAATTAGGGTTAGGGCTGGGGAGACTTGGCTTCCCAGGATGTAACCAGGGTTTTGGCGAAGCCTAGATTGGTAAAACAGACTGAGTAGGCCATCCGGAGTATATCATACTGCCAGTTAGTACACCATGTGGACAGGGAAATGTTTCAGTCTAAAGAGAAAATTAGGGTTAAGACCCAAGTTAGGGTTAGCTGTCAGGAGACATGGCTTCCCAGAATGGAAACAGGGTGTTGCTGAAGCCAAGCATGGTGAAACAGACTGAGAGGGCCAAAGGAATTGTGTGCCTACTGTCTTTTAGTAGAACATGAGGATGGGAGGTTGTTACATTTGCACAAGAATATCAGGTTAAGTCTCAAGTTAGGGTTAGGGTTGGGGAGATGTGGCTTCCCAGGTTGGAAACGGGTCCTTGGTGAAGCTTAACTTCCTGAATCAGACTGAGTGGGCCATCAAGATGTCTTCCATACTTACATTTGGTACACTCTGTGGACGGCAGTATGTTTCAGTCCAAAAAGGAAATGAGGGTTGAGACTCAAATTAGGGTTAGGGCTGGGGAGACTTGGCTTCCCAGGATGTAACCAGGGTTTTGGCGAAGTCTAGATTGGTAAAACAGACGGAGTAGGCCAACCGGAGTATAACATACTGCCAGTTAGTACACCATGTGGACAGGGAAATGTTTCAGTCCAAAGACAAAATTAGGGTTAAGACCCAAGTTAGGGTTAGCTGTCAGGAGACATGGCTTTCCAGAATGGAAACAGGGTGTTGCTGAAGCCAAGCATGGTGAAACAGACTGAGAGGGCAAAAGGAATTGTGTGCCTACTGTCTATTAGTAGAACATGAGGATGGGGGGTTGTTACATTTGCACAAGAAAATCAGGTTAAGTCTCAAGTTAGGGTTAGGGTTGGGGAGATGTGGCTTCCCAGGTTGGAAACGGGTCCTTGGTGAAGCCTAGCTTGCTGAATCAGACTGAGTGGGGCATCAAGATGTCTTCCATACTTACATTTGGTACACTCTGTGAACCGCAGTATGTTTCAGTCCAAAAAGGAAATGAGGGTTGATACTCAAATTAGGGTTAGGGTTGGGGAGACTTGGCTTCCCAGGATGTAACCAGGGTTTTGGTGAAGCCTAGATTGGTAAAACAGACTGAGTAGGCCAACCGGAGTATAACATACTGCCAGTTAGTACACCATGTGGACAGGGAAATGTTTCAGTCCAAAGAGAAAATTAGGGTTAAGACCCAAGTTAGGGTTAGCTGTCAGGAGACATGGCTTCCCAGAATGGAAACAGGGTGTTGCTGAAGCCAAGCATGGTGAAACAGACTGAGAGGGCCAAAGGAATTGTGTGCCTACTGTCTTTTAGTAGAATATGAGGATGGGAGGTTGTTACATTTGCACAAGAATATCAGGTTAAGTATCAAGTTAGAGTTAGGGTTGGGGAGATGTGGCTTCCCAGGTTGGAAACGGGTCCTTGTTGAAGCCTAGCTTGCTGAATCAGACTGAGTGGGGCATCAAGATGTCTTCCATACTTACAATTAGGTACACTCTGTGGACGGCAGTATGTTTCAGTCCAAAAAGGAAATGAGGGTTGAGACTCAAATTAGGGTTAGGGTTGGGGAGACTTGGCTTCCCAGGATGTAACCAGGGTTTTGGCGAAGCCTAGATTGGTAAAACAGACTGAGTAGGCCTTCCGGAGTATAACATTCTGCCAGTTAGTACACCATGTGGACAGGGAAATATTTCAGTCCAAAGAAAAAACTAGGGTTAAGACCCAAGTTAGGGTTAGCGGTCAGGAGACATGGCTTCCCGGAATGGAAACAGGGTGTTGCTGAAGCCAAGCATGGTGAAACAGACTGAGAGGGCAAAAGGAATTGTGTGCCTACTGTCTTTTAGTACAACATGAGGATGGGGGTTTGTTACATTTGCACAAGAAAATCAGGTTAAGTCTCAAGTTAGGGTTAGGGTTGGGGAGATGTGGCTTCCCAGGTTGGAAACGGGTCCTTGGTGAAGCTTAACTTCCTGAATCAGACTGAGTGGGCCATCAAGATGTCTTCCATACTTACATTTGGCACACTCTGTGGACCGCAGTATGTTTCAGTCCCAAAAGGAAATAGGGTTGAGACTCAAATTAGGGTTAGGGTTGGGGAGACTTGGCTTCCCAGGATGTAACCAGGGTTTTGGTGAAGCCTAGATTGGTAAAACAGACTGAGTAGGCATTCAGGAGTATAACATACTGCCAGTTAGTACACCATGTGGACAGGGAAATGTTTCAGTCCAAAGACTAAATTCGAGTTAAGACCCAAGTTAGGGTTAGCTGTCAGGAGACATGGCTTCCCGGAATGGAAACAGGGTGTTGCTGAAGCCAAGCATGGTGAAACAGACTGAGAGGGCCAACGGAATTGTGTGCCTACTGTCTTTTAGTACAACATGAGGATGGGCGTTTGTTACATTTGCACAAGAAAATCAGGTTAAGTCTCAAGTTAGGGTTGGGTTGGGGAGATGTGGCTTCCCAGGTTGGAAACGGGTCCTTGGTGAAGCTTAACTTGCTGAATCAGACTGAGTGGGGTATCAAGGTGTCTTCCATACTTACATTTGGTACACACTGTGGACGGCAGTATGTTTCAGTCCCAAAAGGAAATGAGGGTTGAGACTCAAATTAGGGTTAGGGTTGGGGAGACTTGGCTTCCCAGGATGTAACCAGGGTTTTGGTGAAGCCTAGATTGGTAAAACAGACTGAGTAGGCAAACCGGAGTATAACATACTGCCAGTTAGTACACCATGTGGACAGGGAAATGTTTCAGTCCAAAGAAAAAATTAGGGTTAAGAAAAATTTAGGGTTATCGGTCAGGAGACATGCCTTACCAGAATGGAAACAGGGTGTTGCTGAAGCCAAGCATGGTGAAACAGACTGAGAGGGCCAAAGGAATTGTGTGCCTACTGTCTTTTAGTACAACATGAGGATGGGGGTTTGTTACATTTGCACAAGAAAATCAGGTTAAGTCTCAAGTTAGGGTTAGGGTTGGGGAGATGTGGCTTCCCAGGTTGGAAACGGGTCCTTGGTGAAGCCTAACTTGCTGAATCAGACTGAGTGGGGCATCAAGATGTCTTCCATACTGACATTTGGTACACTCTGTGGACGGCGGTTTGTTTCAGTCCCAAAAGGAAATGAGGCCTGAGACTCAAATTAGGGTTAGGGTTGGGGAGACTTGGCTTTCCAGGATGTAACCAGGGTTTTGGTGAAGCCTAGATTGGTAAAACAGACTGAGTAGGCAAACCGGAGTATAACATACTGCCAGTTAGTACACCATGTGGACAGGGAAATGTTTCATTCCAAAGAGAAAATTAGGGTTAAGACCCAAGTGAGGGTTATCGGTCAGGAGACATGGCTTCCCAGAATGGAAACAGGGTGTTGCTGAAGCCAAGCATGGTGAAACAGACTGAGAGGGCCAAAGGAATTGTGTGCCTACTGTCTTTTAGTAGAACATGAGGATGGGAGGTTGTTACATTTGCACAAGAATATCAGGTTAAGTCTCAAGTTAGGGTTAGGGTTGGGGAGATGTGGCTTCCCAGGTTGGAAACGGGTCCTTGTTGAAGCCTAGCTTGCTGAATCAGACTGAGTGGGGCATCAAGATGTCTTCCATACTTACAATTAGGTACACTCTGTGGACGGCAGTATGTTTCAGTCCAAAAAGGAAATGAGGGTTGAGACTCAAATGAGGGTTAGGGTTGGGGAGACTTGGCTTCCCAGGATGTAACCAGGGTTTTGGCGAAGCCTAGATTGGTAAAACAGACTGAGTAGGCCTTCCGGAGTATAACATACTGCCAGTTAGTACACCATGTGGACAGGGAAATATTTCAGTCCAAAGAAAAAACTAGGGTTAAGACCCAAGTTAGGGTTAGCGGTCAGGAGACATGGCTTCCCGGAATGGAAACAGGGTGTTGCTGAAGCCAAGCATGGTGAAACAGACTGAGAGGGCAAAAGGAATTGTGTGCCTACTGTCTTTTAGTACAACATGAGGATGGGGGTTTGTTACATTTGCACAAGAAAATCAGGTTAAGTATCAAGTTAGGGTTAGGGTTGGGGAGATGTGGCTTCCCAGTTTGGAAACGGGTCCTTGGTGAAGCTTAACTTGCTGAATCAGACTGAGTGGGGCATCAAGATGGCTTCCATACTGACATTTGGTACACTCTGTGGACGGCAGTATGTTTCAGTCCAAAAAGGAAATGAGGGTTGAGACTCAAATTAGGGTTATGGTTGGGGAGACTTGGCTTCCCAGGATGTAACCAGGGTTTTGGCGAAGCCTAGATTGGTAAAACAGACTGAGTAGGCCAACCGGAGTATAACATACTGCCAGTTAGTACACCATGTGGACAGGGAAATGTTTCAGTCCAAAGACAAAATTAGGGTTAAGACCCAAGTTAGGGTTAGCTGTCAGGAGACATGGCTTTCCAGAATGGAAACAGGGTGTTGCTGAAGCCAAGCATGGTGAAACAGACTGAGAGGGCAAAAGGAATTGTGTGCCTACTGTCTTTTAGTAGAACATGAGGATGGGGGGTTGTTACATTTGCTCAAGAAAATCAGGTTAAGTCTCAAGTTAGGGTTAGGGTTGGGGAGATGTGGCTTCCCAGGTTGGAAACGGGTCCTTGGTGAAGCCTAGCTTGCTGAATCAGACTGAGTGGGGCATCAAGATGTCTTCCATACTTACATTTGGTACACTCTGTGAACCGCAGTATGTTTCAGTCCAAAAAGGAAATGAGGGTTGATACTCAAATTAGGGTTAGGGTTGGGGAGACTTGGCTTCCCAGGATGTAACCAGGGTTTTGGTGAAGCCTAGATTGGTAAAACAGACTGAGTAGGCCAACCGGAGTATAACATACTGCCAGTTAGTACACCATGTGGACAGGGAAATGTTTCAGTCCAAAGAGAAAATTAGGGTTAAGACCCAAGTTAGGGTTAGCTGTCAGGAGACATGGCTTCCCAGAATGGAAACAGGGTGTTGCTGAAGCCAAGCATGGTGAAACAGACTGAGAGGGCCAAAGGAATTGTGTGCCTACTGTCTTTTAGTAGAACATGAGGATGGGAGGTTGTTACATTTGCACAAGAATATCAGGTTAAGTATCAAGTTAGAGTTAGGGTTGGGGAGATGTGGCTTCCCAGGTTGGAAACGGGTCCTTGTTGAAGCCTAGCTTGCTGAATCAGACTGAGTGGGGCATCAAGATGTCTTCCATACTTACAATTAGGTACACTCTGTGGACGGCAGTATGTTTCAGTCCAAAAAGGAAATGAGGGTTGAGACTCAAATTAGGGTTAGGGTTGGGGAGACTTGGCTTCCCAGGATGTAACCAGGGTTTTGGCGAAGCCTAGATTGGTAAAACAGACTGAGTAGGCCTTCCGGAGTATAACATTCTGCCAGTTAGTACACCATGTGGACAGGGAAATATTTCAGTCCAAAGAAAAAACTAGGGTTAAGACCCAAGTTAGGGTTAGCGGTCAGGAGACATGGCTTCCCGGAATGGAAACAGGGTGTTGCTGAAGCCAAGCATGGTGAAACAGACTGAGAGGGCAAAAGGAATTGTGTGCCTACTGTCTTTTAGTACAACATGAGGATGGGGGTTTGTTACATTTGCACAAGAAAATCAGGTTAAGTCTCAAGTTAGGGTTAGGGTTGGGGAGATGTGGCTTCCCAGGTTGGAAACGGGTCCTTGGTGAAGCTTAACTTCCTGAATCAGACTGAGTGGGCCATCAAGATGTCTTCCATACTTACATTTGGCACACTCTGTGGACCGCAGTATGTTTCAGTCCCAAAAGGAAATAGGGTTGAGACTCAAATTAGGGTTAGGGTTGGGGAGACTTGGCTTCCCAGGATGTAACCAGGGTTTTGGTGAAGCCTAGATTGGTAAAACAGACTGAGTAGGCATTCAGGAGTATAACATACTGCCAGTTAGTACACCATGTGGACAGGGAAATGTTTCAGTCCAAAGACTAAATTCGAGTTAAGACCCAAGTTAGGGTTAGCTGTCAGGAGACATGGCTTCCCGGAATGGAAACAGGGTGTTGCTGAAGCCAAGCATGGTGAAACAGACTGAGAGGGCCAACGGAATTGTGTGCCTACTGTCTTTTAGTACAACATGAGGATGGGGGTTTGTTACATTTGCACAAGAAAATCAGGTTAAGTCTCAAGTTAGGGTTGGGTTGGGGAGATGTCGCTTCCCAGGTTGGAAACGGGTCCTTGGTGAAGCTTAACTTGCTGAATCAGACTGAGTGGGGTATCAAGGTGTCTTCCATACTTACATTTGGTACACACTGTGGACGGCAGTATGTTTCAGTCCCAAAAGGAAATGAGGGTTGAGACTCAAATTAGGGTTAGGGTTGGGGAGACTTGGCTTCCCAGGATGTAACCAGGGTTTTGGTGAAGCCTAGATTGGTAAAACAGACTGAGTAGGCAAACCGGAGTATAACATACTGCCAGTTAGTACACCATGTGGACAGGGAAATGTTTCAGTCCAAAGAAAAAATTAGGGTTAAGAAAAATTTAGGGTTATCGGTCAGGAGACATGGCTTTCCAGAATGGAAACAGGGTGTTGCTGAAGCCAAGCATGGTGAAACAGACTGAGAGGGCCAAAGGAATTGTGTGCCTACTGTCTTTTAGTACAACATGAGGATGGGAGGTTGTTACATTTGCACAAGAATATCAGGTTAAGTATCAAGTTAGGGTTAGGGTTGGGGAGATGTGGCTTCCCAGGTTGGAAACGGGTCCTTGTTGAAGCCTAGCTTGCTGAATCAGACTGAGTGGGGCATCAAGATGTCTTCCATACTTACAATTAGGTACACTCTGTGGACGGCAGTATGTTTCAGTCCAAAAAGGAAATGAGGGTTGAGACTCAAATTAGGGTTAGGGTTGGGGAGACTTGGCTTCCCAGGATGTAACCAGGGTTTTGGCGAAGCCTAGATTGGTAAAACAGACTGAGTAGGCCTTCCGGAGTATAACATACTGCCAGTTAGTACACCATGTGGACAGGGAAATATTTCAGTCCAAAGAAAAAACTAGGGTTAAGACCCAAGTTAGGGTTAGCGGTCAGGAGACATGGCTTCCCGGAATGGAAACAGGGTGTTGCTGAAGCCAAGCATGGTGAAACAGACTGAGAGGGCAAAAGGAATTGAGTGCCTACTGTCTTTTAGTACAACATGAGGATGGGGGTTTGTTACATTTGCACAAGAAAATCAGGTTAAGTCTCAAGTTAGGGTTGGTTTGGGGAGATGTGGCTTCCCAGGTTGGAAACGGGTCCTTGGTGAAGCCTAGCTTGTTGAATCAGACTGAGTGGGACATCAAGATGTCTTCCATACTTACATTTGGTACACTCTATGGACCGCAGTATGTTTCAGTCCAAAAAGGAAATAGGGTTGAGACTCAAATTAGGGTTAGGGTTGGGGAGACTTGGCTTCCCAGGATGTAACCAGGGTTTTGGTGAAGCCTAGATTGGTAAAACAGACTGAGTAGGCATTCAGGAGTATAACATACTGCCAGTTAGTACACCATGTGGACAGGGAAATGTTTCAGTCCAAAGACAAAATTAGGGTTAAGACCCAAGTTAGGGTTAGCTGTCAGGAGACATGGCTTCCCAGAATGGAAACAGGGTGTTGCTGAAGCCAAGCATGGTGAAACAGACTGAGAGGGCCAAAGGAATTGTGTGCCTACTGTCTTTTAGTAGAACATGAGGATGGGAGGTTGTTACATTTGCACAAGAATATCAGGTTAAGTATCAAGTTAGAGTTAGGGTTGGGGAGATGTGGCTTCCCAGGTTGGAAACGGGTCCTTGTTGAAGCCTAGCTTGCTGAATCAGACTGAGTGGGGCATCAAGATGTCTTCCATACTTACAATTAGGTACACTCTGTGGACGGCAGTATGTTTCAGTCCAAAAAGGAAATGAGGGTTGAGACTCAAATTAGGGTTAGGGTTGGGGAGACTTGGCTTCCCAGGATGTAACCAGGGTTTTGGCGAAGCCTAGATTGGTAAAACAGACTGAGTAGGCCTTCCGGAGTATAACATACTGCCAGTTAGTACACCATGTGGACAGGGAAATATTTCAGTCCAAAGAAAAAACTAGGGTTAAGACCCAAGTTAGGGTTAGCGGTCAGGAGACATGGCTTCCCGGAATGGAAACAGGGTGTTGCTGAAGCCAAGCATGGTGAAACAGACTGAGAGGGCAAAAGGAATTGTGTGCCTACTGTATTTTAGTAGAACATGAGGATGGGGGGTTGTTACAGTTCAACAAGAAAATCAGGTTAAGTCTCAAGTTAGGGTTAGGGTTGGGGAGATGTGGCTTCCCAGGTTGGAAACGGGTCCTTGGTGAAGCCTAGCTTGCTGAATCCGACTGAGTGGGGCATCAAGATGTCTTCCATACTTACATTTGGTACACTCTGTGAACCGCAGTATGTTTCAGTCCAAAAAGGAAATGAGGGTTGATACTCAAATTAGGGTTAGGGTTGGGGAGACTTGGCTTCCCAGGATGTAACCAGGGTTTTGGTGAAGCCTAGATTGGTAAAACAGACTGAGTAGGCCAACCGGAGTATAACATACTGCCAGTTAGTACACCATGTGGACAGGGAAATGTTTCAGTCCAAAGAGAAAATTAGGGTTAAGACCCAAGTTAGGGTTAGCTGTCAGGAGACATGGCTTCCCAGAATGGAAACAGGGTATTGCTGAAGCCAAGCATGGTGAAACAGACTGAGAGGGCCAAAGGAATTGTGTGCCTACTGTCTTTTAGTAGAACATGAGGATGGGAGGTTGTTACATTTGCACAAGAATATCAGGTTAAGTCTCAAGTTAGGGTTAGGGTTGGGGAGATGTGGCTTCCCAGGTTGGAAACGGGTCCTTGTTGAAGCCTAGCTTGCTGAATCAGACTGAGTGGGGCATCAAGATGTCTTCCATACTTACAATTAGGTACACTCTGTGGACGGCAGTATGTTTCAGTCCAAAAAGGAAATGAGGGTTGAGACTCAAATGAGGGTTAGGGTTGGGGAGACTTGGCTTCCCAGGATGTAACCAGGGTTTTGGCGAAGCCTAGATTGGTAAAACAGACTGAGTAGGCCTTCCGGAGTATAACATACTGCCAGTTAGTACACCATGTGGACAGGGAAATATTTCAGTCCAAAGAAAAAACTAGGGTTAAGACCCAAGTTAGGGTTAGCGGTCAGGAGACATGGCTTCCCGGAATGGAAACAGGGTGTTGCTGAAGCCAAGCATGGTGAAACAGACTGAGAGGGCAAAAGGAATTGTGTGCCTACTGTCTTTTAGTACAACATGAGGATGGGGGTTTGTTACATTTGCACAAGAAAATCAGGTTAAGTCTCAAGTTAGGGTTAGGGTTGGGGAGATGTGGCTTCCCAGGTTGGAAACGGGTCCTTGGTGAAGCTTAACTTGCTGAATCAGACTGAGTGGGGCATCAAGATGGCTTCCATACTGACATTTGGTACACTCTGTGGACGGCAGTATGTTTCAGTCCAAAAAGGAAATGAGGGTTGAGACTCAAATTAGGG
The DNA here is from genome assembly GCF_057233095.1 of Heloderma suspectum. Classification (NCBI taxonomy): domain Eukaryota; kingdom Metazoa; phylum Chordata; class Lepidosauria; order Squamata; family Helodermatidae; genus Heloderma; species Heloderma suspectum. The sequence goes on from NC_139461.1 coordinate 152,455,102, forward strand.
TTATGGTTGGGGAGACTTGGCTTCCCAGGATGTAACCAGGGTTTTGGCGAAGCCTAGATTGGTAAAACAGACTGAGTAGGCCAACCGGAGTATAACATACTGCCAGTTAGTACACCATGTGGACAGGGAAATGTTTCAGTCCAAAGACAAAATTAGGGTTAAGACCCAAGTTAGGGTTAGCTGTCAGGAGACATGGCTTTCCAGAATGGAAACAGGGTGTTGCTGAAGCCAAGCATGGTGAAACAGACTGAGAGGGCAAAAGGAATTGTGTGCCTACTGTCTTTTAGTAGAACATGAGGATGGGGGGTTGTTACATTTGCACAAGAAAATCAGGTTAAGTCTCAAGTTAGGGTTAGGGTTGGGGAGATGTGGCTTCCCAGGTTGGAAACGGGTCCTTGGTGAAGCCTAGCTTGCTGAATCAGACTGAGTGGGGCATCAAGATGTCTTCCATACTTACATTTGGTACACTCTGTGAACCGCAGTATGTTTCAGTCCAAAAAGGAAATGAGGGTTGATACTCAAATTAGGGTTAGGGTTGGGGAGACTTGGCTTCCCAGGATGTAACCAGGGTTTTGGTGAAGCCTAGATTGGTAAAACAGACTGAGTAGGCTAACCGGAGTATAACATACTGCCAGTTAGTACACCATGTGGACAGGGAAATGTTTCAGTCCAAAGAGAAAATTAGGGTTAAGACCCAAGTTAGGGTTAGCTGTCAGGAGACATGGCTTCCCAGAATGGAAACAGGGTGTTGCTGAAGCCAAGCATGGTGAAACAGACTGAGAGGGCCAAAGGAATTGTGTGCCTACTGTCTTTTAGTAGAACATGAGGATGGGAGGTTGTTACATTTGCACAAGAATATCAGGTTAAGTATCAAGTTAGAGTTAGGGTTGGGGAGATGTGGCTTCCCAGGTTGGAAACGGGTCCTTGTTGAAGCCTAGCTTGCTGAATCAGACTGAGTGGGGCATCAAGATGTCTTCCATACTTACAATTAGGTACACTCTGTGGACGGCAGTATGTTTCAGTCCAAAAAGGAAATGAGGGTTGAGACTCAAATTAGGGTTAGGGTTGGGGAGACTTGGCTTCCCAGGATGTAACCAGGGTTTTGGCGAAGCCTAGATTGGTAAAACAGACTGAGTAGGCCTTCCGGAGTATAACATTCTGCAAGTTAGTACACCATGTGGACAGGGAAATATTTCAGTCCAAAGAAAAAACTCGGGTTAAGACCCAAGTTAGGGTTAGCGGTCAGGAGACATGGCTTCCCGGAATGGAAACAGGGTGTTGCTGAAGCCAAGCATGGTGAAACAGACTGAGAGGGCAAAAGGAATTGTGTGCCTACTGTCTTTTAGTACAACATGAGGATGGGGGTTTGTTACATTTGCACAAGAAAATCAGGTTAAGTCTCAAGTTAGGGTTAGGGTTGGGGAGATGTGGCTTCCCAGGTTGGAAACGGGTCCTTGGTGAAGCTTAACTTCCTGAATCAGACTGAGTGGGCCATCAAGATGTCTTCCATACTTACATTTGGCACACTCTGTGGACCGCAGTATGTTTCAGTCCAAAAAGGAAATAGGGTTGAGACTCAAATTAGGGTTAGGGTTGGGGAGACTTGGCTTCCCAGGATGTAACCAGGGTTTTGGTGAAGCCTAGATTGGTAAAACAGACTGAGTAGGCATTCAGGAGTATAACATACTGCCAGTTAGTACACCATGTGGACAGGGAAATGTTTCAGTCCAAAGACTAAATTCGAGTTAAGACCCAAGTTAGGGTTAGCTGTCAGGAGACATGGCTTCCCGGAATGGAAACAGGGTGTTGCTGAAGCCAAGCATGGTGAAACAGACTGAGAGGGCCAACGGAATTGTGTGCCTACTGTCTTTTAGTACAACATGAGGATGGGGGTTTGTTACATTTGCACAAGAAAATCAGGTTAAGTCTCAAGTTAGGGTTGGGTTGGGGAGATGTGGCTTCCCAGGTTGGAAACGGGTCCTTGGTGAAGCTTAACTTGCTGAATCAGACTGAGTGGGGTATCAAGGTGTCTTCCATACTTACATTTGGTACACACTGTGGACGGCAGTATGTTTCAGTCCCAAAAGGAAATGAGGGTTGAGACTCAAATTAGGGTTAGGGTTGGGGAGACTTGGCTTCCCAGGATGTAACCAGGGTTTTGGTGAAGCCTAGATTGGTAAAACAGACTGAGTAGGCAAACCGGAGTATAACATACTGCCAGTTAGTACACCATGTGGACAGGGAAATGTTTCAGTCCAAAGAAAAAATTAGGGTTAAGAAAAATTTAGGGTTATCGGTCAGGAGACATGCCTTACCAGAATGGAAACAGGGTGTTGCTGAAGCCAAGCATGGTGAAACAGACTGAGAGGGCCAAAGGAATTGTGTGCCTACTGTCTTTTAGTACAACATGAGGATGGGGGTTTGTTACATTTGCACAAGAAAATCAGGTTAAGTCTCAAGTTAGGGTTAGGGTTGGGGAGATGTGGCTTCCCAGGTTGGAAACGGGTCCTTGGTGAAGCCTAACTTGCTGAATCAGACTGAGTGGGGCATCAAGATGTCTTCCATACTGACATTTGGTACACTCTGTGGACGGCGGTTTGTTTCAGTCCCAAAAGGAAATGAGGCCTGAGACTCAAATTAGGGTTAGGGTTGGGGAGACTTGGCTTTCCAGGATGTAACCAGGGTTTTGGTGAAGCCTAGATTGGTAAAACAGACTGAGTAGGCAAACCGGAGTATAACATACTGCCAGTTAGTACACCATGTGGACAGGGAAATGTTTCATTCCAAAGAGAAAATTAGGGTTAAGACCCAAGTGAGGGTTATCGGTCAGGAGACATGGCTTCCCAGAATGGAAACAGGGTGTTGCTGAAGCCAAGCATGGTGAAACAGACTGAGAGGGCCAAAGGAATTGTGTGCCTACTGTCTTTTAGTAGAACATGAGGATGGGGGTTTGTTACATTTGCACAAGAAAATCAGGTTAAGTATCAAGTTAGGGTTAGGGTTGGGGAGATGTGGCTTCCCAGGTTGGAAACGGGTCCTTGGTGAAGCTTAACTTCCTGAATCAGACTGAGTGGGCCATCAAGATGTCTTCCATACTTACATTTGGCACACTCTGTGGACCGCAGTATGTTTCAGTCCAAAAAGGAAATAGGGCTGAGACTCAAATTAGGGTTAGTGTTGGGGAGACTTGGCTTCCCAGGATGTAACCAGGGTTTTGGCGAAGCCTAGATTGGTAAAACAGACTGAGTAGGCCAACCGGAGTATAACATACTGCCAGTTAGTACACCATGTGGACAGGGAAATATTTCAGTCCAAAGAAAAAACTAGGGTTAAGACCCAAGTTAGGGTTAGCGGTCAGGAGACATGGCTTCCCGGAATGGAAACAGGGTGTTGCTGAAGCCAAGCATGGTGAAACAGACTGAGAGGGCAAAAGGAATTGTGTGCCTACTGTCTTTTAGTACAACATGAGGATGGGGGTTTGTTACATTTGCACAAGAAAATCAGGTTAAGTCTCAAGTTAGGATTGGTTTGGGGAGATGTGGCTTCCCAGGTTGGAAACGGGTCCTTGGTGAAGCCTAGCTTGTTGAATCAGACTGAGTGGGACATCAAGATGTCTTCCATACTGACATTTGGTACACTCTGTGGACGGCAGTATGTTTCAGTCCCAAAAGGAAATGAGGGTTGAGACTCAAATTAGGGTTAGGGCTGGGGAGACTTGGCTTCCCAGGATGTAACCAGGGTTTTGGCGAAGCCTAGATTGGTAAAACAGACTGAGTAGGCAAACCGGAGTATAACATACTGCCAGTTAGTACACCATGTGGACAGGGAAATGTTTCAGTCCAAAGAGAAAATTAGGGTTAAGACCCAAGTGAGGGTTAGCTGTCAGGAGACATGGCTTCCCAGAATGGAAACAGGGTGTTGCTGAAGCCAAGCATGGTGAAACAGACTGAGAGGGCCAAAGGAATTGTGTGCCTACTGTCTTTTAGTAGAACATGAGGATGAAGGTTGTTACATTTGCACAAGAATATCAGGTTAAGTCTCAAGTTAGGGTTAGGGTTGGGGAGATGTGGCTTCCCAGGTTGGAAACGGGTCCTTGGTGAAGCTTAACTTCCTGAATCAGACTGAGTGGGCCATCAAGATGTCTTCCATACTTACATTTGGCACACTCTATGGACCGCAGTATGTTTCAGTCCAAAAAGGAAATAGGGTTGAGACTCAAATTAGGGTTAGGGTTGGGGAGACTTGGCTTCCCAGGATGTAACCAGGGTTTTGGTGAAGCCTAGATTGGTAAAACAGACTGAGTAGGCATTCAGGAGTATAACATACTGCCAGTTAGTACACCATGTGGACAGGGAAATGTTTCAGTCCAAAGACAAAATTAGGGTTAAGACCCAAGTTAGGGTTAGCTGTCAGGAGACATGGCTTCCCAGAATGGAAACAGGGTGTTGCTGAAGCCAAGCATGGTGAAACAGACTGAGAGGGCCAAAGGAATTGTGTGCCTACTGTCTTTTAGTAGAACATGAGGATGGGAGGTTGTTACATTTGCACAAGAATATCAGGTTAAGTATCAAGTTAGAGTTAGGGTTGGGGAGATGTGGCTTCCCAGGTTGGAAACGGGTCCTTGTTGAAGCCTAGCTTGCTGAATCAGACTGAGTGGGGCATCAAGATGTCTTCCATACTTACAATTAGGTACACTCTGTGGACGGCAGTATGTTTCAGTCCAAAAAGGAAATGAGGGTTGAGACTCAAATTAGGGTTAGGGTTGGGGAGACTTGGCTTCCCAGGATGTAACCAGGGTTTTGGCGAAGCCTAGATTGGTAAAACAGACTGAGTAGGCCTTCCGGAGTATAACATACTGCCAGTTAGTACACCATGTGGACAGGGAAATATTTCAGTCCAAAGAAAAAACTAGGGTTAAGACCCAAGTTAGGGTTAGCGGTCAGGAGACATGGCTTCCCGGAATGGAAACAGGGTGTTGCTGAAGCCAAGCATGGTGAAACAGACTGAGAGGGCAAAAGGAATTGTGTGCCTACTGTATTTTAGTAGAACATGAGGATGGGGGGTTGTTACAGTTCAACAAGAAAATCAGGTTAAGTCTCAAGTTAGGGTTAGGGTTGGGGAGATGTGGCTTCCCAGGTTGGAAACGGGTCCTTGGTGAAGCCTAGCTTGCTGAATCCGACTGAGTGGGGCATCAAGATGTCTTCCATACTTACATTTGGTACACTCTGTGAACCGCAGTATGTTTCAGTCCAAAAAGGAAATGAGGGTTGATACTCAAATTAGGGTTAGGGTTGGGGAGACTTGGCTTCCCAGGATGTAACCAGGGTTTTGGTGAAGCCTAGATTGGTAAAACAGACTGAGTAGGCCAACCGGAGTATAACATACTGCCAGTTAGTACACCATGTGGACAGGGAAATGTTTCAGTCCAAAGAGAAAATTAGGGTTAAGACCCAAGTTAGGGTTAGCTGTCAGGAGACATGGCTTCCCAGAATGGAAACAGGGTATTGCTGAAGCCAAGCATGGTGAAACAGACTGAGAGGGCCAAAGGAATTGTGTGCCTACTGTCTTTTAGTAGAACATGAGGATGGGAGGTTGTTACATTTGCACAAGAATATCAGGTTAAGTCTCAAGTTAGGGTTAGGGTTGGGGAGATGTGGCTTCCCAGGTTGGAAACGGGTCCTTGTTGAAGCCTAGCTTGCTGAATCAGACTGAGTGGGGCATCAAGATGTCTTCCATACTTACAATTAGGTACACTCTGTGGACGGCAGTATGTTTCAGTCCAAAAAGGAAATGAGGGTTGAGACTCAAATGAGGGTTAGGGTTGGGGAGACTTGGCTTCCCAGGATGTAACCAGGGTTTTGGCGAAGCCTAGATTGGTAAAACAGACTGAGTAGGCCTTCCGGAGTATAACATACTGCCAGTTAGTACACCATGTGGACAGGGAAATATTTCAGTCCAAAGAAAAAACTAGGGTTAAGACCCAAGTTAGGGTTAGCGGTCAGGAGACATGGCTTCCCGGAATGGAAACAGGGTGTTGCTGAAGCCAAGCATGGTGAAACAGACTGAGAGGGCAAAAGGAATTGTGTGCCTACTGTCTTTTAGTACAACATGAGGATGGGGGTTTGTTACATTTGCACAAGAAAATCAGGTTAAGTATCAAGTTAGGGTTAGGGTTGGGGAGATGTGGCTTCCCAGGTTGGAAACGGGTCCTTGGTGAAGCTTAACTTGCTGAATCAGACTGAGTGGGGCATCAAGATGGCTTCCATACTGACATTTGGTACACTCTGTGGACGGCAGTATGTTTCAGTCCAAAAAGGAAATGAGGGTTGAGACTCAAATTAGGGTTATGGTTGGGGAGACTTGGCTTCCCAGGATTTAACCAGGGTTTTGGCGAAGCCTAGATTGGTAAAACAGACTGAGTAGGCCAACCGGAGTATAACATACTGCCAGTTAGTACACCATGTGGACAGGGAAATGTTTCAGTCCAAAGACAAAATTAGGGTTAAGACCCAAGTTAGGGTTAGCTGTCAGGAGACATGGCTTTCCAGAATGGAAACAGGGTGTTGCTGAAGCCAAGCATGGTGAAACAGACTGAGAGGGCAAAAGGAATTCTGTGCCTACTGTCTTTTAGTAGAACATGAGGATGGGGGGTTGTTACATTTGCACAAGAAAATCAGGTTAAGTCTCAAGTTAGGGTTAGGGTTGGGGAGATGTGGCTTCCCAGGTTGGAAACGGGTCCTTGGTGAAGCCTAGCTTGCTGAATCAGACTGAGTGGGGCATCAAGATGTCTTCCATACTTACATTTGGTACACTCTGTGAACCGCAGTATGTTTCAGTCCAAAAAGGAAATGAGGGTTGATACTCAAATTAGGGTTAGGGTTGGGGAGACTTGGCTTCCCAGGATGTAACCAGGGTTTTGGTGAAGCCTAGATTGGTAAAACAGACTGAGTAGGCCAACCGGAGTATAACATACTGCCAGTTAGTACACCATGTGGACAGGGAAATGTTTCAGTCCAAAGAGAAAATTAGGGTTAAGACCCAAGTTAGGGTTAGCTGTCAGGAGACATGGCTTCCCAGAATGGAAACAGGGTGTTGCTGAAGCCAAGCATGGTGAAACAGACTGAGAGGGCCAAAGGAATTGTGTGCCTACTGTCTTTTAGTAGAACATGAGGATGGGAGGTTGTTACATTTGCACAAGAATATCAGGTTAAGTCTCAAGTTAGGGTTAGGGTTGGGGAGATGTGGCTTCCCAGGTTGGAAACGGGTCCTTGTTGAAGCCTAGCTTGCTGAATCAGACTGAGTGGGGCATCAAGATGTCTTCCATACTTACAATTAGGTACACTCTGTGGACGGCAGTATGTTTCAGTCCAAAAAGGAAATGAGGGTTGAGACTCAAATTAGGGTTAGGGTTGGGGAGACTTGGCTTCCCAGGATGTAACCAGGGTTTTGGCGAAGCCTAGATTGGTAAAACAGACTGAGTAGGCCTTCCGGAGTATAACATTCTGCAAGTTAGTACACCATGTGGACAGGGAAATATTTCAGTCCAAAGAAAAAACTAGGGTTAAGACCCAAGTTAGGGTTAGCGGTCAGGAGACATGGCTTCCCGGAATGGAAACAGGGTGTTGCTGAAGCCAAGCATGGTGAAACAGACTGAGAGGGCAAAAGGAATTGTGTGCCTACTGTCTTTTAGTACAACATGAGGATGGGGGTTTGTTACATTTGCACAAGAAAATCAGGTTAAGTCTCAAGTTAGGGTTAGGGTTGGGGAGATGTGGCTTCCCAGGTTGGAAACGGGTCCTTGGTGAAGCTTAACTTCCTGAATCAGACTGAGTGGGCCATCAAGATGTCTTCCATACTTACATTTGGCACACTCTGTGGACCGCAGTATGTTTCAGTCCAAAAAGGAAATAGGGTTGAGACTCAAATTAGGGTTAGGGTTGGGGAGACTTGGCTTCCCAGGATGTAACCAGGGTTTTGGTGAAGCCTAGATTGGTAAAACAGACTGAGTAGGCATTCAGGAGTATAACATACTGCCAGTTAGTACACCATGTGGACAGGGAAATGTTTCAGTCCAAAGACTAAATTCGAGTTAAGACCCAAGTTAGGGTTAGCTGTCAGGAGACATGGCTTCCCGGAATGGAAACAGGGTGTTGCTGAAGCCAAGCATGGTGAAACAGACTGAGAGGGCCAAAGGAATTGTGTGCCTACTGTCTTTTAGTACAACATGAGGATGGGGGTTTGTTACATTTGCACAAGAAAATCAGGTTAAGTCTCAAGTTAGGGTTGGGTTGGGGAGATGTGGCTTCCCAGGTTGGAAACGGGTCCTTGGTGAAGCTTAACTTGCTGAATCAGACTGAGTGGGGTATCAAGGTGTCTTCCATACTTACATTTGGTACACACTGTGGACGGCAGTATGTTTCAGTCCCAAAAGGAAATGAGGGTTGAGACTCAAATTAGGGTTAGGGTTGGGGAGACTTGGCTTCCCAGGATGTAACCAGGGTTTTGGTGAAGCCTAGATTGGTAAAACAGACTGAGTAGGCAAACCGGAGTATAACATACTGCCAGTTAGTACACCATGTGGACAGGGAAATGTTTCAGTCCAAAGAAAAAATTAGGGTTAAGAAAAATTTAGGGTTATCGGTCAGGAGACATGGCTTTCCAGAATGGAAACAGGGTGTTGCTGAAGCCAAGCATGGTGAAACAGACTGAGAGGGCCAAAGGAATTGTGTGCCTACTGTCTTTTAGTACAACATGAGGATGGGGGTTTGTTACATTTGCACAAGAAAATCAGGTTAAGTCTCAAGTTAGGGTTAGGGTTGGGGAGATGTGGCTTCCCAGGTTGGAAACGGGTCCTTGGTGAAGCCTAACTTGCTGAATCAGACTGAGTGGGGCATCAAGATGTCTTCCATACTGACATTTGGTACACTCTGTGGACGGCGGTTTGTTTCAGTCCCAAAAGGAAATGAGGCCTGAGACTCAAATTAGGGTTAGGGTTGGGGAGACTTGGCTTTCCAGGATGTAACCAGGGTTTTGGTGAAGCCTAGATTGGTAAAACAGACTGAGTAGGCAAACCGGAGTATAACATACTGCCAGTTAGTACACCATGTGGACAGGGAAATGTTTCATTCCAAAGAGAAAATTAGGGTTAAGACCCAAGTGAGGGTTATCGGTCAGGAGACATGGCTTCCCAGAATGGAAACAGGGTGTTGCTGAAGCCAAGCATGGTGAAACAGACTGAGAGGGCCAAAGGAATTGTGTGCCTACTGTCTTTTAGTAGAACATGAGGATGGGGGTTTGTTACATTTGCACAAGAAAATCAGGTTAAGTATCAAGTTAGGGTTAGGGTTGGGGAGATGTGGCTTCCCAGGTTGGAAACGGGTCCTTGGTGAAGCTTAACTTGCTGAATCAGACTGAGTGGGGCATCAAGATGGCTTCCATACTGACATTTGGTACACTCTGTGGACGGCAGTATGTTTCAGTCCAAAAAGGAAATGAGGGTTGAGACTCAAATTAGGGTTAGGGTTGGGGAGACTTGGCTTCCCAGGATGTAACCAGGGTTTTGGCGAAGCCTAGATTGGTAAAACAGACTGAGTAGGCCAACCGGAGTATAACATACTGCCAGTTAGTACACCATGTGGACAGGGAAATGTTTCAGTCCAAAGAGAAAATTAGGGTTGAGACCCAAGTTAGGGTTATCGGTCAGGAGTCATGGCTTCCCAGAATGGAAACAGGGTGTTGCTGAAGCCAAGCATGGTGAAACAGACTGAGATGGCAAAAGGAATTGAGTGCCTACTGTCTTTTAGTACAACATGAGGATGGGGGTTTGTTACATTTGCACAAGAAAATCAGGTTAAGTCTCAAGTTAGGGTTGGTTTGGGGAGATGTGGCTTCCCAGGTTGGAAACGGGTCCTTGGTGAAGCCTAGCTTGTTGAATCAGACTGAGTGGGACATCAAGATGTCTTCCATACTGACATTTGGTACACTCTGTGGACGGCAGTATGTTTCAGTCCAAAAAGGAAATGAGGGTTGAGACTCAAATTAGGGTTTCGGCTGGGGAGACTTGGCTTCCCAGGATGTAACCAGGGTTTTGGCGAAGCCTAGATTGGTAAAACAGACTGAGTAGGCCATCCGGAGTATAACATACTGCCAGTTAGTACACCATGTGGACAGGGAAATGTTTCAGTCCAAAGAGAAAATTAGGGTTAAGAACCAAGTGAGGGTTAGCTGTCAGGAGACATGGCTTCCCAGAATGGAAACAGGGTGTTGCTGAAGCCAAGCATGGTGAAACAGACTGAGAGGGCCAAAGGAATTGTGTGCCTACTGTCTTTTAGTAGAACATGAGGATGGGGGGTTGCTACATTTGCACAAGAATATCAGGTTAAGTCTCAAGTTAGGGTTAGGGTTGGGGAGATGTGGCTTCCCAGGTTGGAAACGGGTCCTTGGTGAAGCTTAACTTCCTGAATCAGACTGAGTGGGCCATCAAGATGTCTTCCATACTTACATTTGGCACACTCTGTGGACCGCAGTATGTTTCAGTCCAAAAAGGAAATAGGGTTGAGACTCAAATTAGGGTTACGGTTGGGGAGACTTGGCTTCCCAGGATGTAACCAGGGTTTTGGTGAAGCCTAGATTGGTAAAACAGACTGAGTAGGCATTCAGGAGTATAACATACTGCCAGTTAGTACACCATGTGGACAGGGAAATGTTTCAGTCCAAAGACAAAATTAGGGTTAAGACCCAAGTTAGGGTTAGCTGTCAGGAGACATGGCTTCCCAGAATGGAAACAGGGTGTTGCTGAAGCCAAGCATGGTGAAACAGACTGAGAGGGCCAAAGGAATTGTGTGCCTACTGTCTTTTAGTAGAACATGAGGATGGGAGGTTGTTACATTTGCACAAGAAATCAGGTTAAGTCTCAAGTTAGGGTTAGGGTTGGGGAGATGTGGCTTCCCAGGTTGGAAACGGGTCCTTGGTGAAGCTTAACTTCCTGAATCAGACTGAGTGGGCCATCAAGATGTCTTCCATACTTACATTTGGCACACTCTGTGGACCGCAGTATGTTTCAGTCCAAAAAGGAAATAGGGCTGAGACTCAAATTAGGGTTAGTGTTGGGGAGACTTGGCTTCCCAGGATGTAACCAGGGTTTTGGCGAAGCCTAGATTGGTAAAACAGACTGAGTAGGCCAACCGGAGTATAACATACTGCCAGTTAGTACACCATGTGGACAGGGAAATATTTCAGTCCAAAGAAAAAACTAGGGTTAAGACCCAAGTTAGGGTTAGCGGTCAGGAGACATGGCTTCCCGGAATGGAAACAGGGTGTTGCTGAAGCCAAGCATGGTGAAACAGACTGAGAGGGCAAAAGGAATTGTGTGCCTACTGTCTTTTAGTACAACATGAGGATGGGGGTTTGTTACATTTGCACAAGAAAATCAGGTTAAGTCTCAAGTTAGGGTTGGTTTGGGGAGATGTGGCTTCCCAGGTTGGAAACGGGTCCTTGGTGAAGCCTAGCTTGTTGAATCAGACTGAGTGGGACATCAAGATGTCTTCCATACTGACATTTGGTACACTCTGTGGACGGCAGTATGTTTCAGTCCAAAAAGGAAATGAGGGTTGAGACTCAAATTAGGGTTAGGGCTGGGGAGACTTGGCTTCCCAGGATGTAACCAGGGTTTTGGCGAAGCCTAGATTGGTAAAACAGACTGAGTAGGCAAACCGGAGTATAACATACTGCCAGTTAGTACACCATGTGGACAGGGAAATGTTTCAGTCCAAAGAGAAAATTAGGGTTAAGACCCAAGTGAGGGTTAGCTGTCAGGAGACATGGCTTCCCAGAATGGAAACAGGGTGTTGCTGAAGCCAAGCATGGTGAAACAGACTGAGAGGGCCAAAGGAATTGTGTGCCTACTGTCTTTTAGTAGAACATGAGGATGAAGGTTGTTACATTTGCACAAGAATATCAGGTTAAGTCTCAAGTTAGGGTTAGGGTTGGGGAGATGTGGCTTCCCAGGTTGGAAACGGGTCCTTGGTGAAGCTTAACTTGCTGAATCAGACTGAGTGGGGCATCAAGATGGCTTCCATACTGACATTTGGTACACTCTGTGGACGGCAGTATGTTTCAGTCCAAAAAGGAAATGAGGGTTGAGACTCAAATTAGGGTTATGGTTGGGGAGACTTGGCTTCCCAGGATGTAACCAGGGTTTTGGCGAAGCCTAGATTGGTAAAACAGACTGAGTAGGCCAACCGGAGTATAACATACTGCCAGTTAGTACACCATGTGGACAGGGAAATGTTTCAGTCCAAAGACAAAATTAGGGTTAAGACCCAAGTTAGGGTTAGCTGTCAGGAGACATGGCTTTCCAGAATGGAAACAGGGTGTTGCTGAAGCCAAGCATGGTGAAACAGACTGAGAGGGCAAAAGGAATTGTGTGCCTACTGTCTTTTAGTAGAACATGAGGATGGGGGGTTGTTACATTTGCACAAGAAAATCAGGTTAAGTCTCAAGTTAGGGTTAGGGTTGGGGAGATGTGGCTTCCCAGGTTGGAAACGGGTCCTTGGTGAAGCCTAGCTTGCTGAATCAGACTGAGTGGGGCATCAAGATGTCTTCCATACTTACATTTGGTACACTCTGTGAACCGCAGTATGTTTCAGTCCAAAAAGGAAATGAGGGTTGATACTCAAATTAGGGTTAGGGTTGGGGAGACTTGGCTTCCCAGGATGTAACCAGGGTTTTGGTGAAGCCTAGATTGGTAAAACAGACTGAGTAGGCTAACCGGAGTATAACATACTGCCAGTTAGTACACCATGTGGACAGGGAAATGTTTCAGTCCAAAGAGAAAATTAGGGTTAAGACCCAAGTTAGGGTTAGCTGTCAGGAGACATGGCTTCCCAGAATGGAAACAGGGTGTTGCTGAAGCCAAGCATGGTGAAACAGACTGAGAGGGCCAAAGGAATTGTGTGCCTACTGTCTTTTAGTAGAACATGAGGATGGGAGGTTGTTACATTTGCACAAGAATATCAGGTTAAGTATCAAGTTAGAGTTAGGGTTGGGGAGATGTGGCTTCCCAGGTTGGAAACGGGTCCTTGTTGAAGCCTAGCTTGCTGAATCAGACTGAGTGGGGCATCAAGATGTCTTCCATACTTACAATTAGGTACACTCTGTGGACGGCAGTATGTTTCAGTCCAAAAAGGAAATGAGGGTTGAGACTCAAATTAGGGTTAGGGTTGGGGAGACTTGGCTTCCCAGGATGTAACCAGGGTTTTGGCGAAGCCTAGATTGGTAAAACAGACTGAGTAGGCCTTCCGGAGTATAACATTCTGCAAGTTAGTACACCATGTGGACAGGGAAATATTTCAGTCCAAAGAAAAAACTCGGGTTAAGACCCAAGTTAGGGTTAGCGGTCAGGAGACATGGCTTCCCGGAATGGAAACAGGGTGTTGCTGAAGCCAAGCATGGTGAAACAGACTGAGAGGGCAAAAGGAATTGTGTGCCTACTGTCTTTTAGTACAACATGAGGATGGGGGTTTGTTACATTTGCACAAGAAAATCAGGTTAAGTCTCAAGTTAGGGTTAGGGTTGGGGAGATGTGGCTTCCCAGGTTGGAAACGGGTCCTTGGTGAAGCTTAACTTCCTGAATCAGACTGAGTGGGCCATCAAGATGTCTTCCATACTTACATTTGGCACACTCTGTGGACCGCAGTATGTTTCAGTCCAAAAAGGAAATAGGGTTGAGACTCAAATTAGGGTTAGGGTTGGGGAGACTTGGCTTCCCAGGATGTAACCAGGGTTTTGGTGAAGCCTAGATTGGTAAAACAGACTGAGTAGGCATTCAGGAGTATAACATACTGCCAGTTAGTACACCATGTGGACAGGGAAATGTTTCAGTCCAAAGACTAAATTCGAGTTAAGACCCAAGTTAGGGTTAGCTGTCAGGAGACATGGCTTCCCGGAATGGAAACAGGGTGTTGCTGAAGCCAAGCATGGTGAAACAGACTGAGAGGGCCAACGGAATTGTGTGCCTACTGTCTTTTAGTACAACATGAGGATGGGGGTTTGTTACATTTGCACAAGAAAATCAGGTTAAGTCTCAAGTTAGGGTTGGGTTGGGGAGATGTGGCTTCCCAGGTTGGAAACGGGTCCTTGGTGAAGCTTAACTTGCTGAATCAGACTGAGTGGGGTATCAAGGTGTCTTCCATACTTACATTTGGTACACACTGTGGACGGCAGTATGTTTCAGTCCCAAAAGGAAATGAGGGTTGAGACTCAAATTAGGGTTAGGGTTGGGGAGACTTGGCTTCCCAGGATGTAACCAGGGTTTTGGTGAAGCCTAGATTGGTAAAACAGACTGAGTAGGCAAACCGGAGTATAACATACTGCCAGTTAGTACACCATGTGGACAGGGAAATGTTTCAGTCCAAAGAAAAAATTAGGGTTAAGAAAAATTTAGGGTTATCGGTCAGGAGACATGCCTTACCAGAATGGAAACAGGGTGTTGCTGAAGCCAAGCATGGTGAAACAGACTGAGAGGGCCAAAGGAATTGTGTGCCTACTGTCTTTTAGTACAACATGAGGATGGGGGTTTGTTACATTTGCACAAGAAAATCAGGTTAAGTCTCAAGTTAGGGTTAGGGTTGGGGAGATGTGGCTTCCCAGGTTGGAAACGGGTCCTTGGTGAAGCCTAACTTGCTGAATCAGACTGAGTGGGGCATCAAGATGTCTTCCATACTGACATTTGGTACACTCTGTGGACGGCGGTTTGTTTCAGTCCCAAAAGGAAATGAGGCCTGAGACTCAAATTAGGGTTAGGGTTGGGGAGACTTGGCTTTCCAGGATGTAACCAGGGTTTTGGTGAAGCCTAGATTGGTAAAACAGACTGAGTAGGCAAACCGGAGTATAACATACTGCCAGTTAGTACACCATGTGGACAGGGAAATGTTTCATTCCAAAGAGAAAATTAGGGTTAAGACCCAAGTGAGGGTTATCGGTCAGGAGACATGGCTTCCCAGAATGGAAACAGGGTGTTGCTGAAGCCAAGCATGGTGAAACAGACTGAGAGGGCCAAAGGAATTGTGTGCCTACTGTCTTTTAGTAGAACATGAGGATGGGGGTTTGTTACATTTGCACAAGAAAATCAGGTTAAGTATCAAGTTAGGGTTAGGGTTGGGGAGATGTGGCTTCCCAGGTTGGAAACGGGTCCTTGGTGAAGCTTAACTTCCTGAATCAGACTGAGTGGGCCATCAAGATGTCTTCCATACTTACATTTGGCACACTCTGTGGACCGCAGTATGTTTCAGTCCAAAAAGGAAATAGGGCTGAGACTCAAATTAGGGTTAGTGTTGGGGAGACTTGGCTTCCCAGGATGTAACCAGGGTTTTGGCGAAGCCTAGATTGGTAAAACAGACTGAGTAGGCCAACCGGAGTATAACATACTGCCAGTTAGTACACCATGTGGACAGGGAAATATTTCAGTCCAAAGAAAAAACTAGGGTTAAGACCCAAGTTAGGGTTAGCGGTCAGGAGACATGGCTTCCCGGAATGGAAACAGGGTGTTGCTGAAGCCAAGCATGGTGAAACAGACTGAGAGGGCAAAAGGAATTGTGTGCCTACTGTCTTTTAGTACAACATGAGGATGGGGGTTTGTTACATTTGCACAAGAAAATCAGGTTAAGTCTCAAGTTAGGATTGGTTTGGGGAGATGTGGCTTCCCAGGTTGGAAACGGGTCCTTGGTGAAGCCTAGCTTGTTGAATCAGACTGAGTGGGACATCAAGATGTCTTCCATACTGACATTTGGTACACTCTGTGGACGGCAGTATGTTTCAGTCCCAAAAGGAAATGAGGGTTGAGACTCAAATTAGGGTTAGGGCTGGGGAGACTTGGCTTCCCAGGATGTAACCAGGGTTTTGGCGAAGCCTAGATTGGTAAAACAGACTGAGTAGGCAAACCGGAGTATAACATACTGCCAGTTAGTACACCATGTGGACAGGGAAATGTTTCAGTCCAAAGAGAAAATTAGGGTTAAGACCCAAGTGAGGGTTAGCTGTCAGGAGACATGGCTTCCCAGAATGGAAACAGGGTGTTGCTGAAGCCAAGCATGGTGAAACAGACTGAGAGGGCCAAAGGAATTGTGTGCCTACTGTCTTTTAGTAGAACATGAGGATGAAGGTTGTTACATTTGCACAAGAATATCAGGTTAAGTCTCAAGTTAGGGTTAGGGTTGGGGAGATGTGGCTTCCCAGGTTGGAAACGGGTCCTTGGTGAAGCTTAACTTCCTGAATCAGACTGAGTGGGCCATCAAGATGTCTTCCATACTTACATTTGGCACACTCTATGGACCGCAGTATGTTTCAGTCCAAAAAGGAAATAGGGTTGAGACTCAAATTAGGGTTAGGGTTGGGGAGACTTGGCTTCCCAGGATGTAACCAGGGTTTTGGTGAAGCCTAGATTGGTAAAACAGACTGAGTAGGCATTCAGGAGTATAACATACTGCCAGTTAGTACACCATGTGGACAGGGAAATGTTTCAGTCCAAAGACAAAATTAGGGTTAAGACCCAAGTTAGGGTTAGCTGTCAGGAGACATGGCTTCCCAGAATGGAAACAGGGTGTTGCTGAAGCCAAGCATGGTGAAACAGACTGAGAGGGCCAAAGGAATTGTGTGCCTACTGTCTTTTAGTAGAACATGAGGATGGGAGGTTGTTACATTTGCACAAGAATATCAGGTTAAGTATCAAGTTAGAGTTAGGGTTGGGGAGATGTGGCTTCCCAGGTTGGAAACGGGTCCTTGTTGAAGCCTAGCTTGCTGAATCAGACTGAGTGGGGCATCAAGATGTCTTCCATACTTACAATTAGGTACACTCTGTGGACGGCAGTATGTTTCAGTCCAAAAAGGAAATGAGGGTTGAGACTCAAATTAGGGTTAGGGTTGGGGAGACTTGGCTTCCCAGGATGTAACCAGGGTTTTGGCGAAGCCTAGATTGGTAAAACAGACTGAGTAGGCCTTCCGGAGTATAACATACTGCCAGTTAGTACACCATGTGGACAGGGAAATATTTCAGTCCAAAGAAAAAACTAGGGTTAAGACCCAAGTTAGGGTTAGCGGTCAGGAGACATGGCTTCCCGGAATGGAAACAGGGTGTTGCTGAAGCCAAGCATGGTGAAACAGACTGAGAGGGCAAAAGGAATTGTGTGCCTACTGTATTTTAGTAGAACATGAGGATGGGGGGTTGTTACAGTTCAACAAGAAAATCAGGTTAAGTCTCAAGTTAGGGTTAGGGTTGGGGAGATGTGGCTTCCCAGGTTGGAAACGGGTCCTTGGTGAAGCCTAGCTTGCTGAATCCGACTGAGTGGGGCATCAAGATGTCTTCCATACTTACATTTGGTACACTCTGTGAACCGCAGTATGTTTCAGTCCAAAAAGGAAATGAGGGTTGATACTCAAATTAGGGTTAGGGTTGGGGAGACTTGGCTTCCCAGGATGTAACCAGGGTTTTGGTGAAGCCTAGATTGGTAAAACAGACTGAGTAGGCCAACCGGAGTATAACATACTGCCAGTTAGTACACCATGTGGACAGGGAAATGTTTCAGTCCAAAGAGAAAATTAGGGTTAAGACCCAAGTTAGGGTTAGCTGTCAGGAGACATGGCTTCCCAGAATGGAAACAGGGTATTGCTGAAGCCAAGCATGGTGAAACAGACTGAGAGGGCCAAAGGAATTGTGTGCCTACTGTCTTTTAGTAGAACATGAGGATGGGAGGTTGTTACATTTGCACAAGAATATCAGGTTAAGTCTCAAGTTAGGGTTAGGGTTGGGGAGATGTGGCTTCCCAGGTTGGAAACGGGTCCTTGTTGAAGCCTAGCTTGCTGAATCAGACTGAGTGGGGCATCAAGATGTCTTCCATACTTACAATTAGGTACACTCTGTGGACGGCAGTATGTTTCAGTCCAAAAAGGAAATGAGGGTTGAGACTCAAATGAGGGTTAGGGTTGGGGAGACTTGGCTTCCCAGGATGTAACCAGGGTTTTGGCGAAGCCTAGATTGGTAAAACAGACTGAGTAGGCCTTCCGGAGTATAACATACTGCCAGTTAGTACACCATGTGGACAGGGAAATATTTCAGTCCAAAGAAAAAACTAGGGTTAAGACCCAAGTTAGGGTTAGCGGTCAGGAGACATGGCTTCCCGGAATGGAAACAGGGTGTTGCTGAAGCCAAGCATGGTGAAACAGACTGAGAGGGCAAAAGGAATTGTGTGCCTACTGTCTTTTAGTACAACATGAGGATGGGGGTTTGTTACATTTGCACAAGAAAATCAGGTTAAGTATCAAGTTAGGGTTAGGGTTGGGGAGATGTGGCTTCCCAGGTTGGAAACGGGTCCTTGGTGAAGCTTAACTTGCTGAATCAGACTGAGTGGGGCATCAAGATGGCTTCCATACTGACATTTGGTACACTCTGTGGACGGCAGTATGTTTCAGTCCAAAAAGGAAATGAGGGTTGAGACTCAAATTAGGGTTATGGTTGGGGAGACTTGGCTTCCCAGGATTTAACCAGGGTTTTGGCGAAGCCTAGATTGGTAAAACAGACTGAGTAGGCCAACCGGAGTATAACATACTGCCAGTTAGTACACCATGTGGACAGGGAAATGTTTCAGTCCAAAGACAAAATTAGGGTTAAGACCCAAGTTAGGGTTAGCTGTCAGGAGACATGGCTTTCCAGAATGGAAACAGGGTGTTGCTGAAGCCAAGCATGGTGAAACAGACTGAGAGGGCAAAAGGAATTCTGTGCCTACTGTCTTTTAGTAGAACATGAGGATGGGGGGTTGTTACATTTGCACAAGAAAATCAGGTTAAGTCTCAAGTTAGGGTTAGGGTTGGGGAGATGTGGCTTCCCAGGTTGGAAACGGGTCCTTGGTGAAGCCTAGCTTGCTGAATCAGACTGAGTGGGGCATCAAGATGTCTTCCATACTTACATTTGGTACACTCTGTGAACCGCAGTATGTTTCAGTCCAAAAAGGAAATGAGGGTTGATACTCAAATTAGGGTTAGGGTTGGGGAGACTTGGCTTCCCAGGATGTAACCAGGGTTTTGGTGAAGCCTAGATTGGTAAAACAGACTGAGTAGGCCAACCGGAGTATAACATACTGCCAGTTAGTACACCATGTGGACAGGGAAATGTTTCAGTCCAAAGAGAAAATTAGGGTTAAGACCCAAGTTAGGGTTAGCTGTCAGGAGACATGGCTTCCCAGAATGGAAACAGGGTGTTGCTGAAGCCAAGCATGGTGAAACAGACTGAGAGGGCCAAAGGAATTGTGTGCCTACTGTCTTTTAGTAGAACATGAGGATGGGAGGTTGTTACATTTGCACAAGAATATCAGGTTAAGTCTCAAGTTAGGGTTAGGGTTGGGGAGATGTGGCTTCCCAGGTTGGAAACGGGTCCTTGTTGAAGCCTAGCTTGCTGAATCAGACTGAGTGGGGCATCAAGATGTCTTCCATACTTACAATTAGGTACACTCTGTGGACGGCAGTATGTTTCAGTCCAAAAAGGAAATGAGGGTTGAGACTCAAATTAGGGTTAGGGTTGGGGAGACTTGGCTTCCCAGGATGTAACCAGGGTTTTGGCGAAGCCTAGATTGGTAAAACAGACTGAGTAGGCCTTCCGGAGTATAACATTCTGCAAGTTAGTACACCATGTGGACAGGGAAATATTTCAGTCCAAAGAAAAAACTAGGGTTAAGACCCAAGTTAGGGTTAGCGGTCAGGAGACATGGCTTCCCGGAATGGAAACAGGGTGTTGCTGAAGCCAAGCATGGTGAAACAGACTGAGAGGGCAAAAGGAATTGTGTGCCTACTGTCTTTTAGTACAACATGAGGATGGGGGTTTGTTACATTTGCACAAGAAAATCAGGTTAAGTCTCAAGTTAGGGTTAGGGTTGGGGAGATGTGGCTTCCCAGGTTGGAAACGGGTCCTTGGTGAAGCTTAACTTCCTGAATCAGACTGAGTGGGCCATCAAGATGTCTTCCATACTTACATTTGGCACACTCTGTGGACCGCAGTATGTTTCAGTCCAAAAAGGAAATAGGGTTGAGACTCAAATTAGGGTTAGGGTTGGGGAGACTTGGCTTCCCAGGATGTAACCAGGGTTTTGGTGAAGCCTAGATTGGTAAAACAGACTGAGTAGGCATTCAGGAGTATAACATACTGCCAGTTAGTACACCATGTGGACAGGGAAATGTTTCAGTCCAAAGACTAAATTCGAGTTAAGACCCAAGTTAGGGTTAGCTGTCAGGAGACATGGCTTCCCGGAATGGAAACAGGGTGTTGCTGAAGCCAAGCATGGTGAAACAGACTGAGAGGGCCAAAGGAATTGTGTGCCTACTGTCTTTTAGTACAACATGAGGATGGGGGTTTGTTACATTTGCACAAGAAAATCAGGTTAAGTCTCAAGTTAGGGTTGGGTTGGGGAGATGTGGCTTCCCAGGTTGGAAACGGGTCCTTGGTGAAGCTTAACTTGCTGAATCAGACTGAGTGGGGTATCAAGGTGTCTTCCATACTTACATTTGGTACACACTGTGGACGGCAGTATGTTTCAGTCCCAAAAGGAAATGAGGGTTGAGACTCAAATTAGGGTTAGGGTTGGGGAGACTTGGCTTCCCAGGATGTAACCAGGGTTTTGGTGAAGCCTAGATTGGTAAAACAGACTGAGTAGGCAAACCGGAGTATAACATACTGCCAGTTAGTACACCATGTGGACAGGGAAATGTTTCAGTCCAAAGAAAAAATTAGGGTTAAGAAAAATTTAGGGTTATCGGTCAGGAGACATGGCTTTCCAGAATGGAAACAGGGTGTTGCTGAAGCCAAGCATGGTGAAACAGACTGAGAGGGCCAAAGGAATTGTGTGCCTACTGTCTTTTAGTACAACATGAGGATGGGGGTTTGTTACATTTGCACAAGAAAATCAGGTTAAGTCTCAAGTTAGGGTTAGGGTTGGGGAGATGTGGCTTCCCAGGTTGGAAACGGGTCCTTGGTGAAGCCTAACTTGCTGAATCAGACTGAGTGGGGCATCAAGATGTCTTCCATACTGACATTTGGTACACTCTGTGGACGGCGGTTTGTTTCAGTCCCAAAAGGAAATGAGGCCTGAGACTCAAATTAGGGTTAGGGTTGGGGAGACTTGGCTTTCCAGGATGTAACCAGGGTTTTGGTGAAGCCTAGATTGGTAAAACAGACTGAGTAGGCAAACCGGAGTATAACATACTGCCAGTTAGTACACCATGTGGACAGGGAAATGTTTCATTCCAAAGAGAAAATTAGGGTTAAGACCCAAGTGAGGGTTATCGGTCAGGAGACATGGCTTCCCAGAATGGAAACAGGGTGTTGCTGAAGCCAAGCATGGTGAAACAGACTGAGAGGGCCAAAGGAATTGTGTGCCTACTGTCTTTTAGTAGAACATGAGGATGGGGGTTTGTTACATTTGCACAAGAAAATCAGGTTAAGTATCAAGTTAGGGTTAGGGTTGGGGAGATGTGGCTTCCCAGGTTGGAAACGGGTCCTTGGTGAAGCTTAACTTGCTGAATCAGACTGAGTGGGGCATCAAGATGGCTTCCATACTGACATTTGGTACACTCTGTGGACGGCAGTATGTTTCAGTCCAAAAAGGAAATGAGGGTTGAGACTCAAATTAGGGTTAGGGTTGGGGAGACTTGGCTTCCCAGGATGTAACCAGGGTTTTGGCGAAGCCTAGATTGGTAAAACAGACTGAGTAGGCCAACCGGAGTATAACATACTGCCAGTTAGTACACCATGTGGACAGGGAAATGTTTCAGTCCAAAGAGAAAATTAGGGTTGAGACCCAAGTTAGGGTTATCGGTCAGGAGTCATGGCTTCCCAGAATGGAAACAGGGTGTTGCTGAAGCCAAGCATGGTGAAACAGACTGAGATGGCAAAAGGAATTGAGTGCCTACTGTCTTTTAGTACAACATGAGGATGGGGGTTTGTTACATTTGCACAAGAAAATCAGGTTAAGTCTCAAGTTAGGGTTGGTTTGGGGAGATGTGGCTTCCCAGGTTGGAAACGGGTCCTTGGTGAAGCCTAGCTTGTTGAATCAGACTGAGTGGGACATCAAGATGTCTTCCATACTGACATTTGGTACACTCTGTGGACGGCAGTATGTTTCAGTCCAAAAAGGAAATGAGGGTTGAGACTCAAATTAGGGTTTCGGCTGGGGAGACTTGGCTTCCCAGGATGTAACCAGGGTTTTGGCGAAGCCTAGATTGGTAAAACAGACTGAGTAGGCCATCCGGAGTATAACATACTGCCAGTTAGTACACCATGTGGACAGGGAAATGTTTCAGTCCAAAGAGAAAATTAGGGTTAAGAACCAAGTGAGGGTTAGCTGTCAGGAGACATGGCTTCCCAGAATGGAAACAGGGTGTTGCTGAAGCCAAGCATGGTGAAACAGACTGAGAGGGCCAAAGGAATTGTGTGCCTACTGTCTTTTAGTAGAACATGAGGATGGGGGGTTGCTACATTTGCACAAGAATATCAGGTTAAGTCTCAAGTTAGGGTTAGGGTTGGGGAGATGTGGCTTCCCAGGTTGGAAACGGGTCCTTGGTGAAGCTTAACTTCCTGAATCAGACTGAGTGGGCCATCAAGATGTCTTCCATACTTACATTTGGCACACTCTGTGGACCGCAGTATGTTTCAGTCCAAAAAGGAAATAGGGTTGAGACTCAAATTAGGGTTACGGTTGGGGAGACTTGGCTTCCCAGGATGTAACCAGGGTTTTGGTGAAGCCTAGATTGGTAAAACAGACTGAGTAGGCATTCAGGAGTATAACATACTGCCAGTTAGTACACCATGTGGACAGGGAAATGTTTCAGTCCAAAGACAAAATTAGGGTTAAGACCCAAGTTAGGGTTAGCTGTCAGGAGACATGGCTTCCCAGAATGGAAACAGGGTGTTGCTGAAGCCAAGCATGGTGAAACAGACTGAGAGGGCCAAAGGAATTGTGTGCCTACTGTCTTTTAGTAGAACATGAGGATGGGAGGTTGTTACATTTGCACAAGAAATCAGGTTAAGTCTCAAGTTAGGGTTAGGGTTGGGGAGATGTGGCTTCCCAGGTTGGAAACGGGTCCTTGGTGAAGCTTAACTTCCTGAATCAGACTGAGTGGGCCATCAAGATGTCTTCCATACTTACATTTGGCACACTCTGTGGACCGCAGTATGTTTCAGTCCAAAAAGGAAATAGGGCTGAGACTCAAATTAGGGTTAGTGTTGGGGAGACTTGGCTTCCCAGGATGTAACCAGGGTTTTGGCGAAGCCTAGATTGGTAAAACAGACTGAGTAGGCCAACCGGAGTATAACATACTGCCAGTTAGTACACCATGTGGACAGGGAAATATTTCAGTCCAAAGAAAAAACTAGGGTTAAGACCCAAGTTAGGGTTAGCGGTCAGGAGACATGGCTTCCCGGAATGGAAACAGGGTGTTGCTGAAGCCAAGCATGGTGAAACAGACTGAGAGGGCAAAAGGAATTGTGTGCCTACTGTCTTTTAGTACAACATGAGGATGGGGGTTTGTTACATTTGCACAAGAAAATCAGGTTAAGTCTCAAGTTAGGGTTGGTTTGGGGAGATGTGGCTTCCCAGGTTGGAAACGGGTCCTTGGTGAAGCCTAGCTTGTTGAATCAGACTGAGTGGGACATCAAGATGTCTTCCATACTGACATTTGGTACACTCTGTGGACGGCAGTATGTTTCAGTCCAAAAAGGAAATGAGGGTTGAGACTCAAATTAGGGTTAGGGCTGGGGAGACTTGGCTTCCCAGGATGTAACCAGGGTTTTGGCGAAGCCTAGATTGGTAAAACAGACTGAGTAGGCAAACCGGAGTATAACATACTGCCAGTTAGTACACCATGTGGACAGGGAAATGTTTCAGTCCAAAGAGAAAATTAGGGTTAAGACCCAAGTGAGGGTTAGCTGTCAGGAGACATGGCTTCCCAGAATGGAAACAGGGTGTTGCTGAAGCCAAGCATGGTGAAACAGACTGAGAGGGCCAAAGGAATTGTGTGCCTACTGTCTTTTAGTAGAACATGAGGATGAAGGTTGTTACATTTGCACAAGAATATCAGGTTAAGTCTCAAGTTAGGGTTAGGGTTGGGGAGATGTGGCTTCCCAGGTTGGAAACGGGTCCTTGTTGAAGCCTAGCTTGCTGAATCAGACTGAGTGGGGCATCAAGATGTCTTCCATACTTACAATTAGGTACACTCTGTGGACGGCAGTATGTTTCAGTCCAAAAAGGAAATGAGGGTTGAGACTCAAATTAGGGTTAGGGTTGGGGAGACTTGGCTTCCCAGGATGTAACCAGGGTTTTGGCGAAGCCTAGATTGGTAAAACAGACTGAGTAGGCCTTCCGGAGTATAACATACTGCCAGTTAGTACACCATGTGGACAGGGAAATATTTCAGTCCAAAGAAAAAACTAGGGTTAAGACCCAAGTTAGGGTTAGCGGTCAGGAGACATGGCTTCCCGGAATGGAAACAGGGTGTTGCTGAAGCCAAGCATGGTGAAACAGACTGAGAGGGCAAAAGGAATTGTGTGCCTACTGTATTTTAGTAGAACATGAGGATGGGGGGTTGTTACAGTTCAACAAGAAAATCAGGTTAAGTCTCAAGTTAGGGTTAGGGTTGGGGAGATGTGGCTTCCCAGGTTGGAAACGGGTCCTTGGTGAAGCCTAGCTTGCTGAATCCGACTGAGTGGGGCATCAAGATGTCTTCCATACTTACATTTGGTACACTCTGTGAACCGCAGTATGTTTCAGTCCAAAAAGGAAATGAGGGTTGATACTCAAATTAGGGTTAGGGTTGGGGAGACTTGGCTTCCCAGGATGTAACCAGGGTTTTGGTGAAGCCTAGATTGGTAAAACAGACTGAGTAGGCCAACCGGAGTATAACATACTGCCAGTTAGTACACCATGTGGACAGGGAAATGTTTCAGTCCAAAGAGAAAATTAGGGTTAAGACCCAAGTTAGGGTTAGCTGTCAGGAGACATGGCTTCCCAGAATGGAAACAGGGTATTGCTGAAGCCAAGCATGGTGAAACAGACTGAGAGGGCCAAAGGAATTGTGTGCCTACTGTCTTTTAGTAGAACATGAGGATGGGAGGTTGTTACATTTGCACAAGAATATCAGGTTAAGTCTCAAGTTAGGGTTAGGGTTGGGGAGATGTGGCTTCCCAGGTTGGAAACGGGTCCTTGTTGAAGCCTAGCTTGCTGAATCAGACTGAGTGGGGTATCAAGATGTCTTCCATACTTACAATTAGGTACACTCTGTGGACGGCAGTATGTTTCAGTCCAAAAAGGAAATGAGGGTTGAGACTCAAATGAGGGTTAGGGTTGGGGAGACTTGGCTTCCCAGGATGTAACCAGGGTTTTGGCGAAGCCTAGATTGGTAAAACAGACTGAGTAGGCCTTCCGGAGTATAACATACTGCCAGTTAGTACACCATGTGGACAGGGAAATATTTCAGTCCAAAGAAAAAACTAGGGTTAAGACCCAAGTTAGGGTTAGCGGTCAGGAGACATGGCTTCCCGGAATGGAAACAGGGTGTTGCTGAAGCCAAGCATGGTGAAACAGACTGAGAGGGCAAAAGGAATTGTGTGCCTACTGTCTTTTAGTACAACATGAGGATGGGGGTTTGTTACATTTGCACAAGAAAATCAGGTTAAGTCTCAAGTTAGGGTTGGTTTGGGGAGATGTGGCTTCCCAGGTTGGAAACGGGTCCTTGGTGAAGCCTAGCTTGTTGAATCAGACTGAGTGGGACATCAAGATGTCTTCCATACTGACATTTGGTACACTCTGTGGACGGCAGTATGTTTCAGTCCAAAAAGGAAATGAGGGTTGAGACTCAAATTAGGGTTAGGGCTGGGGAGACTTGGCTTCCCAGGATGTAACCAGGGTTTTGGCGAAGCCTAGATTGGTAAAACAGACTGAGTAGGCAAACCGGAGTATAACATACTGCCAGTTAGTACACCATGTGGACAGGGAAATGTTTCAGTCCAAAGAGAAAATTAGGGTTAAGACCCAAGTGAGGGTTAGCTGTCAGGAGACATGGCTTCCCAGAATGGAAACAGGGTGTTGCTGAAGCCAAGCATGGTGAAACAGACTGAGAGGGCCAAAGGAATTGTGTGCCTACTGTCTTTTAGTAGAACATGAGGATGAAGGTTGTTACATTTGCACAAGAATATCAGGTTAAGTCTCAAGTTAGGGTTAGGGTTGGGGAGATGTGGCTTCCCAGGTTGGAAACGGGTCCTTGGTGAAGCTTAACTTCCTGAATCAGACTGAGTGGGCCATCAAGATGTCTTCCATACTTACATTTGGCACACTCTATGGACCGCAGTATGTTTCAGTCCAAAAAGGAAATAGGGTTGAGACTCAAATTAGGGTTAGGGTTGGGGAGACTTGGCTTCCCAGGATGTAACCAGGGTTTTGGTGAAGCCTAGATTGGTAAAACAGACTGAGTAGGCATTCAGGAGTATAACATACTGCCAGTTAGTACACCATGTGGACAGGGAAATGTTTCAGTCCAAAGACAAAATTAGGGTTAAGACCCAAGTTAGGGTTAGCTGTCAGGAGACATGGCTTCCCAGAATGGAAACAGGGTGTTGCTGAAGCCAAGCATGGTGAAACAGACTGAGAGGGCCAAAGGAATTGTGTGCCTACTGTCTTTTAGTAGAACATGAGGATGGGAGGTTGTTACATTTGCACAAGAATATCAGGTTAAGTATCAAGTTAGAGTTAGGGTTGGGGAGATGTGGCTTCCCAGGTTGGAAACGGGTCCTTGTTGAAGCCTAGCTTGCTGAATCAGACTGAGTGGGGCATCAAGATGTCTTCCATACTTACAATTAGGTACACTCTGTGGACGGCAGTATGTTTCAGTCCAAAAAGGAAATGAGGGTTGAGACTCAAATTAGGGTTAGGGTTGGGGAGACTTGGCTTCCCAGGATGTAACCAGGGTTTTGGCGAAGCCTAGATTGGTAAAACAGACTGAGTAGGCCTTCCGGAGTATAACATACTGCCAGTTAGTACACCATGTGGACAGGGAAATATTTCAGTCCAAAGAAAAAACTAGGGTTAAGACCCAAGTTAGGGTTAGCGGTCAGGAGACATGGCTTCCCGGAATGGAAACAGGGTGTTGCTGAAGCCAAGCATGGTGAAACAGACTGAGAGGGCAAAAGGAATTGTGTGCCTACTGTATTTTAGTAGAACATGAGGATGGGGGGTTGTTACAGTTCAACAAGAAAATCAGGTTAAGTCTCAAGTTAGGGTTAGGGTTGGGGAGATGTGGCTTCCCAGGTTGGAAACGGGTCCTTGGTGAAGCCTAGCTTGCTGAATCCGACTGAGTGGGGCATCAAGATGTCTTCCATACTTACATTTGGTACACTCTGTGAACCGCAGTATGTTTCAGTCCAAAAAGGAAATGAGGGTTGATACTCAAATTAGGGTTAGGGTTGGGGAGACTTGGCTTCCCAGGATGTAACCAGGGTTTTGGTGAAGCCTAGATTGGTAAAACAGACTGAGTAGGCCAACCGGAGTATAACATACTGCCAGTTAGTACACCATGTGGACAGGGAAATGTTTCAGTCCAAAGAGAAAATTAGGGTTAAGACCCAAGTTAGGGTTAGCTGTCAGGAGACATGGCTTCCCAGAATGGAAACAGGGTATTGCTGAAGCCAAGCATGGTGAAACAGACTGAGAGGGCCAAAGGAATTGTGTGCCTACTGTCTTTTAGTAGAACATGAGGATGGGAGGTTGTTACATTTGCACAAGAATATCAGGTTAAGTCTCAAGTTAGGGTTAGGGTTGGGGAGATGTGGCTTCCCAGGTTGGAAACGGGTCCTTGTTGAAGCCTAGCTTGCTGAATCAGACTGAGTGGGGTATCAAGATGTCTTCCATACTTACAATTAGGTACACTCTGTGGACGGCAGTATGTTTCAGTCCAAAAAGGAAATGAGGGTTGAGACTCAAATGAGGGTTAGGGTTGGGGAGACTTGGCTTCCCAGGATGTAACCAGGGTTTTGGCGAAGCCTAGATTGGTAAAACAGACTGAGTAGGCCTTCCGGAGTATAACATACTGCCAGTTAGTACACCATGTGGACAGGGAAATATTTCAGTCCAAAGAAAAAACTAGGGTTAAGACCCAAGTTAGGGTTAGCGGTCAGGAGACATGGCTTCCCGGAATGGAAACAGGGTGTTGCTGAAGCCAAGCATGGTGAAACAGACTGAGAGGGCAAAAGGAATTGTGTGCCTACTGTCTTTTAGTACAAAATGAGGATGGGGGTTTGTTACATTTGCACAAGAAAATCAGGTTAAGTATCAAGTTAGGGTTAGGGTTGGGGAGATGTGGCTTCCCAGGTTGGAAACGGGTCCTTGGTGAAGCTTAACTTGCTGAATCAGACTGAGTGGGGCATCAAGATGGCTTCCATACTGACATTTGGTACACTCTGTGGACGGCAGTATGTTTCAGTCCAAAAAGGAAATGAGGGTTGAGACTCAAATTAGGGTTAGGGTTGGGGAGACTTGGCTTCCCAGGATGTAACCAGGGTTTTGGCAAAGCCTAGATTGGTAAAACAGACTGAGTAGGCCAACCGGAGTATAACATACTGCCAGTTAGTACACCATGTGGACAGGGAAATGTTTCAGTCCAAAGAGAAAATTAGGGTTGAGACCCAAGTTAGGGTTATCGGTCAGGAGTCATGTCTTCCCAGAATGGAAACAGGGTGTTGCTGAAGCCAAGCATGGTGAAACAGACTGAGAGGGCAAAAGGAATTGAGTGCCTACTGTCTTTTAGTACAACATGAGGATGGGGGTTTGTTACATTTGCACAAGAAAATCAGGTTAAGTCTCAAGTTAGGGTTGGGTTGGGGAGATGTGGCTTCCCAGGTTGGAAACGGGTCCTTGGTGAAGCCTAGCTTGTTGAATCAGACTGAGTGGGACATCAAGATGTCTTCCATACTTACATTTGGTACACTCTGTGGACGGCAGTATGTTTCAGTCCAAAAAGGAAATGAGGGTTGAGACTCAAATTAGGGTTAGGGCTGGGGAGACTTGGCTTCCCAGGATGTAACCAGGGTTTTGGCGAAGCCTAGATTGGTAAAACAGACTGAGTAGGCCATCCGGAGTATAACATACTGCCAGTTAGTACACCATGTGGACAGGGAAATGTTTCAGTCCAAAGAGAAAATTAGGGTTAAGACCCAAGTGAGGGTTAGCTGTCAGGAGACATGGCTTCCCAGAATGGAAACAGGGTGTTGCTGAAGCCAAGCATGGTGAAACAGACTGAGAGGGCCAAAGGAATTGTGTGCCTACTGTCTTTTAGTAGAACATGAGGATGGGAGGTTGTTACATTTGCACAGGAATATCAGGTTAAGTCTCAAGTTAGGGTTAGGGTTGGGGAGATGTGGCTTCCCAGGTTGGAAACGGGTCCTTGGTGAAGCCTAGCTTGCTGAATCCGACTGAGTGGGGCATCAAGATGTCTTCCATACTTACATTTGGCACACTCTGTGGACCGCAGTATGTTTCAGTCCAAAAAGGAAATAGGGTTGAGACTCAAATTAGGGTTAGGGTTGGGGAGACTTGGCTTCCCAGGATGTAACCAGGGTTTTGGTGAAGCCTAGATTGGTAAAACAGACTGAGTAGGCATTCAGGAGTATAACATACTGCCAGTTAGTACACCATGTGGACAGGGAAATGTTTCAGTCCAAAGACAAAATTAGGGTTAAGACCCAAGTTAGGGTTAGCTGTCAGGAGACATGGCTTCCCAGAATGGAAACAGGGTGTTGCTGAAGCCAAGCATGGTGAAACAGACTGAGAGGGCCAAAGGAATTGTGTGCCTACTGTCTTTTAGTAGAACATGAGGATGGGAGGTTGTTACATTTGCACAAGAATATCAGGTTAAGTATCAAGTTAGAGTTAGGGTTGGGGAGATGTGGCTTCCCAGGTTGGAAACGGGTCCTTGTTGAAGCCTAGCTTGCTGAATCAGACTGAGTGGGGCATCAAGATGTCTTCCATACTTACAATTAGGTACACTCTGTGGACGGCAGTATGTTTCAGTCCAAAAAGGAAATGAGGGTTGAGACTCAAATTAGGGTTAGGGTTGGGGAGACTTGGCTTCCCAGGATGTAACCAGGGTTTTGGCGAAGCCTAGATTGGTAAAACAGACTGAGTAGGCCTTCCGGAGTATAACATACTGCCAGTTAGTACACCATGTGGACAGGGAAATATTTCAGTCCAAAGAAAAAATTAGGGTTAAGACCCAAGTTAGGGTTAGCGGTCAGGAGACATGGCTTCCCGGAATGGAAGCAGGGTGTTGCTGAAGCCAAGCATGGTGAAACAGACTGAGAGGGCAGAAGGAATTGTGTGCCTACTGTCTTTTAGTACAACATGAGGATGGGGGTTTGTTACATTTGCACAAGAAAATCAGGTTAAGTCTCAAGTTAGGGTTGGTTTGGGGAGATGTGGCTTCCCAGGTTGGAAACGGGTCCTTGGTGAAGCCTAGCTTGTTGAATCAGACTGAGTGGGACATCAAGATGTCTTCCATACTGACATTTGGTACACTCTGTGGACGGCAGTATGTTTCAGTCCAAAAAGGAAATGAGGGTTGAGACTCAAATTAGGGTTAGGGCTGGGGAGACTTGGCTTCCCAGGATGTAACCAGGGTTTTGGCGAAGCCTAGATTGGTAAAACAGACTGAGTAGGCCATCCGGAGTATATCATACTGCCAGTTAGTACACCATGTGGACAGGGAAATGTTTCAGTCTAAAGAGAAAATTAGGGTTAAGACCCAAGTTAGGGTTAGCTGTCAGGAGACATGGCTTCCCAGAATGGAAACAGGGTGTTGCTGAAGCCAAGCATGGTGAAACAGACTGAGAGGGCCAAAGGAATTGTGTGCCTACTGTCCTTTAGTAGAACATGAGGATGGGGGGTTGTTACATTTGCACAAGAAAATCAGGTTAAGTCTCAAGTTAGGGTTAGGGTTGGGGAGATGTGGCTTCCCAGGTTGGAAACGGGTCCTTGGTGAAGCCTAGCTTGCTGAATCAGACTGAGTGGGGCATCAAGATGTCTTCCATACTTACATTTGGTACACTCTGTGAACCGCAATATGTTTCAGTCCAAAAAGGAAATGAGGGTTGATCCTCAAATTAGGGTTAGGGTTGGGGAGACTTGGCTTCCCAGGATGTAACCAGGGTTTTGGTGAAGCCTAGATTGGTAAAACAGACTGAGTAGGCCAACCGGAGTATAACATACTGCCAGTTAGTACACCATGTGGACAGGGAAATGTTTCAGTCCAAAGAGAAAATTAGGGTTAAGACCCAAGTGAGGGTTAGCTGTCAGGAGACATGGCTTCCCAGAATGGAAACAGGGTGTTGCTGAAGCCAAGCATGGTGAAACAGACTGAGAGGGCCAAAGGAATTGTGTGCCTACTGTCTTTTAGTAGAACATGAGGATGAAGGTTGTTACATTTGCACAAGAATATCAGGTTAAGTCTCAAGTTAGGGTTAGGGTTGGGGAGATGTGGCTTCCCAGGTTGGAAACGGGTCCTTTGTGAAGCTTAACTTCCTGAATCAGACTGAGTGGGCCATCAAGATGTCTTCCATACTTACATTTGGCACACTCTGTGGACCGCAGTATGTTTCAGTCCAAAAAGGAAATAGGGTTGAGACTCAAA
This sequence comes from Heloderma suspectum, assembly GCF_057233095.1. Classification (NCBI taxonomy): domain Eukaryota; kingdom Metazoa; phylum Chordata; class Lepidosauria; order Squamata; family Helodermatidae; genus Heloderma; species Heloderma suspectum. The sequence goes on from NC_139461.1 coordinate 152,486,809, forward strand.
TTAGGGTTAGGGTTGGGGAGACTTGGCTTCCCAGGATGTAACCAGGGTTTTGGTGAAGCTTAGATTGGTAAAACAGACTGAGTAGGCATTCAGGAGTATAACATACTGCCAGTTAGTACACCATGTGGACAGGGAAATGTTTCAGTCCAAAGACAAAATTAGGGTTAAGACCCAAGTTAGGGTTAGCTGTCAGGAGACATGGCTTCCCAGAATGGAAACAGGGTGTTGCTGAAGCCAAGCATGGTGAAACAGACTGAGAGGGCCAAAGGAATTGTGTGCCTACTGTCTTTTAGTAGAACATGAGGATGGGAGGTTGTTACATTTGCACAAGAATATCAGGTTAAGTATCAAGTTAGAGTTAGGGTTGGGGAGATGTGGCTTCCCAGGTTGGAAACGGGTCCTTGTTGAAGCCTAGCTTGCTGAATCAGACTGAGTGGGGCATCAAGATGTCTTCCATACTTACAATTAGGTACACTCTGTGGACGGCAGTATGTTTCAGTCCAAAAAGGAAATGAGGGTTGAGACTCAAATTAGGGTTAGGGTTGTGGAGACTTGGCTTCCCAGGATGTAACCAGGGTTTTGGTGAAGCCTAGATTGGTAAAACAGACTGAGTAGGCCTTCCGGAGTATAACATACTGCCAGTTAGTACACCATGTGGACAGGGAAATATTTCAGTCCAAAGAAAAAACTAGGGTTAAGACCCAAGTTAGGGTTAGCGGTCAGGAGACATGGCTTCCCGGAATGGAAGCAGGGTGTTGCTGAAGCCAAGCATGGTGAAACAGACTGAGAGGGCCAAAGGAATTGTGTGCCTACTGTCTTTTAGTAGAACATGAGGATGGGAGGTTGTTACATTTGCACAAGAATATCAGGTTAAGTCTCAAGTTAGGGTTAGGGTTGGGGAGATGTGGCTTCCCAGGTTGGAAACGGGTCCTTGGTGAAGCTTAACTTCCTGAATCAGACTGAGTGGGCCATCAAGATGTCTTCCATACTTACATTTGGCACACTCTGTGGACCGCAGTATGTTTCAGTCCAAAAAGGAAATAGGGTTGAGACTCAAATTAGGGTTAGGGTTGGGGAGACTTGGCTTCCCAGGATGTAACCAGGGTTTTGGCGAAGTCTAGATTGGTAAAACAGACAGAGTAGGCCAACCGGAGTATAACATACTGCCAGTTAGTACACCATGTGGACAGGGAAATGTTTCAGTCCAAAGAGAAAATTAGGGTTAAGACCCAAGTTAGGGTTAGCTGTCAGGAGACATGGCTTTCCAGAATGGAAACAGGGTGTTGCTGAAGCCAAGCATGGTGAAACAGACTGAGAGGGCAAAAGGAATTGAGTGCCTACTGTCTTTTAGTACAACATGAGGATGGGGGTTTGTTACATTTGCACAAGAAAATCAGGTTAAGTCTCAAGTTAGGGTTGGGTTGGGGAGATGTGGCTTCCCAGGTTGGAAACGGGTCCTTGGTGAAGCCTAGCTTGTTGAATCAGACTGAGTGGGACATCAAGATGTCTTCCATACTTACATTTGGTACACTCTGTGGACGGCAGTATGTTTCAGTCCAAAAAGGAAATGAGGGTTGAGACTCAAATTAGGGTTAGGGCTGGGGAGACTTGGCTTCCCAGGATGTAACCAGGGTTTTGGCGAAGCCTAGATTGGTAAAACAGACTGAGTAGGCCATCCGGAGTATAACATACTGCCAGTTAGTACACCATGTGGACAGGGAAATGTTTCAGTCCAAAGAGAAAATTAGGGTTAAGACCCAAGTGAGGGTTAGCTGTCAGGAGACATGGCTTCCCAGAATGGAAACAGGGTGTTGCTGAAGCCAAGCATGGTGAAACAGACTGAGAGGGCCAAAGGAATTGTGTGCCTACTGTCTTTTAGTAGAACATGAGGATGGGAGGTTGTTACATTTGCACAGGAATATCAGGTTAAGTCTCAAGTTAGGGTTAGGGTTGGGGAGATGTGGCTTCCCAGGTTGGAAACGGGTCCTTGGTGAAGCCTAGCTTGCTGAATCCGACTGAGTGGGGCATCAAGATGTCTTCCATACTTACATTTGGCACACTCTGTGGACCGCAGTATGTTTCAGTCCAAAAAGGAAATAGGGTTGAGACTCAAATTAGGGTTAGGGTTGGGGAGACTTGGCTTCCCAGGATGTAACCAGGGTTTTGGTGAAGCCTAGATTGGTAAAACAGACTGAGTAGGCATTCAGGAGTATAACATACTGCCAGTTAGTACACCATGTGGACAGGGAAATGTTTCAGTCCAAAGACAAAATTAGGGTTAAGACCCAAGTTAGGGTTAGCTGTCAGGAGACATGGCTTCCCAGAATGGAAACAGGGTGTTGCTGAAGCCAAGCATGGTGAAACAGACTGAGAGGGCCAAAGGAATTGTGTGCCTACTGTCTTTTAGTAGAACATGAGGATGGGAGGTTGTTACATTTGCACAAGAATATCAGGTTAAGTATCAAGTTAGAGTTAGGGTTGGGGAGATGTGGCTTCCCAGGTTGGAAACGGGTCCTTGTTGAAGCCTAGCTTGCTGAATCAGACTGAGTGGGGCATCAAGATGTCTTCCATACTTACAATTAGGTACACTCTGTGGACGGCAGTATGTTTCAGTCCAAAAAGGAAATGAGGGTTGAGACTCAAATTAGGGTTAGGGTTGGGGAGACTTGGCTTCCCAGGATGTAACCAGGGTTTTGGCGAAGCCTAGATTGGTAAAACAGACTGAGTAGGCCTTCCGGAGTATAACATACTGCCAGTTAGTACACCATGTGGACAGGGAAATATTTCAGTCCAAAGAAAAAATTAGGGTTAAGACCCAAGTTAGGGTTAGCGGTCAGGAGACATGGCTTCCCGGAATGGAAGCAGGGTGTTGCTGAAGCCAAGCATGGTGAAACAGACTGAGAGGGCAGAAGGAATTGTGTGCCTACTGTCTTTTAGTACAACATGAGGATGGGGGTTTGTTACATTTGCACAAGAAAATCAGGTTAAGTCTCAAGTTAGGGTTGGTTTGGGGAGATGTGGCTTCCCAGGTTGGAAACGGGTCCTTGGTGAAGCCTAGCTTGTTGAATCAGACTGAGTGGGACATCAAGATGTCTTCCATACTGACATTTGGTACACTCTGTGGACGGCAGTATGTTTCAGTCCAAAAAGGAAATGAGGGTTGAGACTCAAATTAGGGTTAGGGCTGGGGAGACTTGGCTTCCCAGGATGTAACCAGGGTTTTGGCGAAGCCTAGATTGGTAAAACAGACTGAGTAGGCCATCCGGAGTATATCATACTGCCAGTTAGTACACCATGTGGACAGGGAAATGTTTCAGTCTAAAGAGAAAATTAGGGTTAAGACCCAAGTTAGGGTTAGCTGTCAGGAGACATGGCTTCCCAGAATGGAAACAGGGTGTTGCTGAAGCCAAGCATGGTGAAACAGACTGAGAGGGCCAAAGGAATTGTGTGCCTACTGTCCTTTAGTAGAACATGAGGATGGGGGGTTGTTACATTTGCACAAGAAAATCAGGTTAAGTCTCAAGTTAGGGTTAGGGTTGGGGAGATGTGGCTTCCCAGGTTGGAAACGGGTCCTTGGTGAAGCCTAGCTTGCTGAATCAGACTGAGTGGGGCATCAAGATGTCTTCCATACTTACATTTGGTACACTCTGTGAACCGCAATATGTTTCAGTCCAAAAAGGAAATGAGGGTTGATCCTCAAATTAGGGTTAGGGTTGGGGAGACTTGGCTTCCCAGGATGTAACCAGGGTTTTGGTGAAGCCTAGATTGGTAAAACAGACTGAGTAGGCCAACCGGAGTATAACATACTGCCAGTTAGTACACCATGTGGACAGGGAAATGTTTCAGTCCAAAGAGAAAATTAGGGTTAAGACCCAAGTGAGGGTTAGCTGTCAGGAGACATGGCTTCCCAGAATGGAAACAGGGTGTTGCTGAAGCCAAGCATGGTGAAACAGACTGAGAGGGCCAAAGGAATTGTGTGCCTACTGTCTTTTAGTAGAACATGAGGATGAAGGTTGTTACATTTGCACAAGAATATCAGGTTAAGTCTCAAGTTAGGGTTAGGGTTGGGGAGATGTGGCTTCCCAGGTTGGAAACGGGTCCTTTGTGAAGCTTAACTTCCTGAATCAGACTGAGTGGGCCATCAAGATGTCTTCCATACTTACATTTGGCACACTCTGTGGACCGCAGTATGTTTCAGTCCAAAAAGGAAATAGGGTTGAGACTCAAATTAGGGTTAGGGTTGGGGAGACTTGGCTTCCCAGGATGTAACCAGGGTTTTGGTGAAGCTTAGATTGGTAAAACAGACTGAGTAGGCATTCAGGAGTATAACATACTGCCAGTTAGTACACCATGTGGACAGGGAAATGTTTCAGTCCAAAGACAAAATTAGGGTTAAGACCCAAGTTAGGGTTAGCTGTCAGGAGACATGGCTTCCCAGAATGGAAACAGGGTGTTGCTGAAGCCAAGCATGGTGAAACAGACTGAGAGGGCCAAAGGAATTGTGTGCCTACTGTCTTTTAGTAGAACATGAGGATGGGAGGTTGTTACATTTGCACAAGAATATCAGGTTAAGTATCAAGTTAGAGTTAGGGTTGGGGAGATGTGGCTTCCCAGGTTGGAAACGGGTCCTTGTTGAAGCCTAGCTTGCTGAATCAGACTGAGTGGGGCATCAAGATGTCTTCCATACTTACAATTAGGTACACTCTGTGGACGGCAGTATGTTTCAGTCCAAAAAGGAAATGAGGGTTGAGACTCAAATTAGGGTTAGGGTTGTGGAGACTTGGCTTCCCAGGATGTAACCAGGGTTTTGGTGAAGCCTAGATTGGTAAAACAGACTGAGTAGGCCTTCCGGAGTATAACATACTGCCAGTTAGTACACCATGTGGACAGGGAAATATTTCAGTCCAAAGAAAAAACTAGGGTTAAGACCCAAGTTAGGGTTAGCGGTCAGGAGACATGGCTTCCCGGAATGGAAGCAGGGTGTTGCTGAAGCCAAGCATGGTGAAACAGACTGAGAGGGCCAAAGGAATTGTGTGCCTACTGTCTTTTAGTAGAACATGAGGATGGGAGGTTGTTACATTTGCACAAGAATATCAGGTTAAGTCTCAAGTTAGGGTTAGGGTTGGGGAGATGTGGCTTCCCAGGTTGGAAACGGGTCCTTGGTGAAGCTTAACTTCCTGAATCAGACTGAGTGGGCCATCAAGATGTCTTCCATACTTACATTTGGCACACTCTGTGGACCGCAGTATGTTTCAGTCCAAAAAGGAAATAGGGTTGAGACTCAAATTAGGGTTAGGGTTGGGGAGACTTGGCTTCCCAGGATGTAACCAGGGTTTTGGCGAAGTCTAGATTGGTAAAACAGACAGAGTAGGCCAACCGGAGTATAACATACTGCCAGTTAGTACACCATGTGGACAGGGAAATGTTTCAGTCCAAAGAGAAAATTAGGGTTAAGACCCAAGTTAGGGTTAGCTGTCAGGAGACATGGCTTTCCAGAATGGAAACAGGGTGTTGCTGAAGCCAAGCATGGTGAAACAGACTGAGATGGCCAAAGGAATTGTGTGCCTACTGTCTTTTAGTAGAACATGAGGATGGGAGGTTGTTACATTTGCACAAGAATATCAGGTTAAGTATCAAGTTAGGGTTAGGGTTGGGGAGATGTGGCTTCCCAGGTTGGAAACGGGTCCTTGGTGAAGCTTAACTTCCTGAATCAGACTGAGTGGGCCATCAAGATGTCTTCCATACTTACATTTGGCACACTCTGTGGACCGCAGTATGTTTCAGTCCAAAAAGGAAATAGGGTTGAGACTCAAATTAGGGTTAGGGTTGGGGAGACTTGGCTTCCCAGGATGTAACCAGGGTTTTGGTGAAGCCTAGATTGGTAAAACAGACTGAGTAGGCATTCAGGAGTATAACATACTGCCAGTTAGTACACCATGTGGACAGGGAAATGTTTCAGTCCAAAGACAAAATTAGGGTTAAGACCCAAGTTAGGGTTAGCTGTCAGGAGACATGGCTTCCCAGAATGGAAACAGGGTGTTGCTGAAGCCAAGCATGGTGAAACAGACTGAGAGGGCCAAAGGAATTGTGTGCCTACTGTCTTTTAGTAGAACATGAGGATGGGAGGTTGTTACATTTGCACAAGAATATCAGGTTAAGTATCAAGTTAGAGTTAGGGTTGGGGAGATGTGGCTTCCCAGGTTGGAAACGGGTCCTTGTTGAAGCCTAGCTTGCTGAATCAGACTGAGTGGGGCATCAAGATGTCTTCCATACTTACAATTAGGTACACTCTGTGGACGGCAGTATGTTTCAGTCCAAAAAGGAAATGAGGGTTGAGACTCAAATGAGGGTTAGGGTTGGGGAGACTTGGCTTCCCAGGATGTAACCAGGGTTTTGGCGAAGCCTAGATTGGTAAAACAGACTGAGTAGGCCTTCCGGAGTATAACATACTGCCAGTTAGTACACCATGTGGACAGGGAAATATTTCAGTCCAAAGAAAAAACTAGGGTTAAGACCCAAGTTAGGGTTAGCGGTCAGGAGACATGGCTTCCCGGAATGGAAGCAGGGTGTTGCTGAAGCCAAGCATGGTGAAACAGACTGAGAGGGCAGAAGGAATTGTGTGCCTACTGTCTTTTAGTACAACATGAGGATGGGGGTTTGTTACATTTGCACAAGAAAATCAGGTTAAGTCTCAAGTTAGGGTTGGTTTGGGGAGATGTGGCTTCCCAGGTTGGAAACGGGTCCTTGGTGAAGCCTAGCTTGTTGAATCAGACTGAGTGGGACATCAAGATGTCTTCCATAGTGACATTTGGTACACTCTGTGGACGGCAGTATGTTTCAGTCCAAAAAGGAAATGAGGGTTGAGACTCAAATTAGGGTTAGGGCTGGGGAGACTTGGCTTCCCAGGATGTAACCAGGGTTTTGGCGAAGCCTAGATTGGTAAAACAGACTGAGTAGGCCATCCGGAGTATATCATACTGCCAGTTAGTACACCATGTGGACAGGGAAATGTTTCAGTCTAAAGAGAAAATTAGGGTTAAGACCCAAGTTAGGGTTAGCTGTCAGGAGACATGGCTTCCCAGAATGGAAACAGGGTGTTGCTGAAGCCAAGCATGGTGAAACAGACTGAGAGGGCCAAAGGAATTGTGTGCCTACTATCTTTTAGTAGAACATGAGGATGGGAGGTTGTTACATTTGCACAAGAATATCAGGTTAAGTCTCAAGTTAGGGTTAGGGTTGGGGAGATGTGGCTTCCCAGGTTGGAAACGGGTCCTTGGTGAAGCTTAACTTCCTGAATCAGACTGAGTGGGCCATCAAGATGTCTTCCATACTTACATTTGGCACACTCTGTGGACCGCAGTATGTTTCAGTCCAAAAAGGAAATAGGGTTGAGACTCAAATTAGGGTTAGGGTTGGGGAGACTTGGCTTCCCAGGATGTAACCAGGGTTTCGGCGAAGTCTAGATTGGTAAAACAGACGGAGTAGGCCAACCGGAGTATAACATACTGCCAGTTAGTACACCATGTGGACAGGGAAATGTTTCAGTCCAAAGAGAAAATTAGGGTTAAGACCCAAGTTAGGGTTAGCTGTCAGGAGACATGGCTTTCCAGAATGGAAACAGGGTGTTGCTGAAGCCAAGCATGGTGAAACAGACTGAGAGGGCCAAAGGAATTGTGTGCCTACTGTCCTTTAGTAGAACATGAGGATGGGGGGTTGTTACATTTGCACAAGAAAATCAGGTTAAGTCTCAAGTTAGGGTTAGGGTTGGGGAGATGTGGCTTCCCAGGTTGGAAACGGGTCCTTGTTGAAGCCTAGCTTGCTGAATCAGACTGAGTGGGGCATCAAGATGTCTTCCATACTTACATTTGGTACACTCTGTGAACCGCAGTATGTTTCAGTCCAAAAAGGAAATGAGGGTTGATCCTCAAATTAGGGTTAGGGTTGGGGAGACTTGGCTTCCCAGGATGTAACCAGGGTTTTGGCGAAGCCTAGATTGGTAAAACAGACTGAGTAGGCCATCCGGAGTATAACATACTGCCAGTTAGTACACCATGTGGACAGGGAAATGTTTCAGTCTAAAGAGAAAATTAGGGTTAAGACCCAAGTTAGGGTTAGCTGTCAGGAGACATGGCTTCCCAGAATGGAAACAGGGTGTTGCTGAAGCCAAGCATGGTGAAACAGACTGAGAGGGCCAAAGGAATTGTGTGCCTACTGTCTTTTAGTAGAACATGAGGATGGGAGGTTGTTACATTTGCACAAGAATATCAGGTTAAGTCTCAAGTTAGGGTTAGGGTTGGGGAGATGTGGCTTCCCAGGTTGGAAACGGGTCCTTGGTGAAGCCTAGCTTGCTGAATCAGACTGAGTGGGCCATCAAGATGTCTTCCATACTTACATTTGGTACACTCTGTGAACCGCAGTATGTTACAGTCCAAAAAGGAAATGAGGGTTGATACTCAAATTAGGGTTAGGGTTGGGGAGACTTGGCTTCCCAGGATGTAACCAGGGTTTTGGTGAAGCCTAGATTGGTAAAACAGACTGAGTAGGCCAACCGGAGTATAACATACTGCCAGTTAGTACACCATGTGGACAGGGAAATGTTTCAGTCCAAAGAGAAAATTAGGGTTAAGACCCAAGTTAGGGTTAGCTGTCAGGAGACATGGCTTCCCAGAATGGAAACAGGGTGTTGCTGAAGCCAAGCATGGTGAAACAGACTGAGAGGGCCAAAGGAATTGTGTGCCTACTGTCTTTTAGTAGAACATGAGGATGGGAGGTTGTTACATTTGCACAAGAATATCAGGTTAAGTATCAAGTTAGAGTTAGGGTTGGGGAGATGTGGCTTCCCAGGTTGGAAACGGGTCCTTGTTGAAGCCTAGCTTGCTGAATCAGACTGAGTGGGGCATCAAGATGTCTTCCATACTTACAATTAGGTACACTCTGTGGACGGCAGTATGTTTCAGTCCAAAAAGGAAATGAGGGTTGAGACTCAAATTAGGGTTAGGGTTGGGGAGACTTGGCTTCCCAGGATGTAACCAGGGTTTTGGCGAAGCCTAGATTGGTAAAACAGACTGAGTAGGCCTTCCGGATTATAACATACTGCCAGTTAGTACACCATGTGGACAGGGAAATATTTCAGTCCAAAGAAAAAACTAGGGTTAAGACCCAAGTTAGGGTTAGCGGTCAGGAGACATGGCTTCCCGGAATGGAAGCAGGGTGTTGCTGAAGCCAAGCATGGTGAAACAGACTGAGAGGGCCAAAGGAATTGTGTGCCTACTGTCTTTTAGTAGAACATGAGGATGGGAGGTTGTTACATTTGCACAAGAATATCAGGTTAAGTCTCAAGTTAGGGTTAGGGTTGGGGAGATGTGGCTTCCCAGGTTGGAAACGGGTCCTTGGTGAAGCTTAACTTCCTGAATCAGACTGAGTGGGCCATCAAGATGTCTTCCATACTTACATTTGGCACACTCTGTGGACGGCAGTATGTTTCAGTCCAAAAAGGAAATAGGGTTGAGACTCAAATTAGGGTTAGGGTTGGGGAGACTTGGCTTCCCAGGATGTAACCAGGGTTTTGGCGAAGTCTAGATTGGTAAAACAGACAGAGTAGGCCAACCGGAGTATAACATACTGCCAGTTAGTACACCATGTGGACAGGGAAATGTTTCAGTCCAAAGAGAAAATTAGGGTTAAGACCCAAGTTAGGGTTAGCTGTCAGGAGACATGGCTTCCCAGAATGGAAACAGGGTATTGCTGAAGCCAAGCATGGTGAAACAGACTGAGAGGGCCAAAGGAATTGTGTGCCTACTGTCTTTTAGTAGAACATGAGGATGGGAGGTTGTTACATTTGCACAAGAATATCAGGTTAAGTATCAAGTTAGGGTTAGGGTTGGGGAGATGTGGCTTCCCAGGTTGGAAACGGGTCCTTGTTGAAGCCTAGCTTGCTGAATCAGACTGAGTGGGGCATCAAGATGTCTTCCATACTGACATTTGGTACACTCTGTGGACGGCAGTATGTTTCAGTCCAAAAAGGAAATGAGGGTTGAGACTCAAATTAGGGTTAGGGCTGGGGAGACTTGGCTTCCCAGGATGTAACCAGGGTTTTGGCGAAGCCTAGATTGGTAAAACAGACTGAGTAGGCCATCCGGAGTATAACATACTGCCAGTTAGTACACCATGTGGACAGGGAAATGTTTCAGTCCAAAGACAAAATTAGGGTTAAGACCCAAGTTAGGGTTAGCTGTCAGGAGACATGGCTTCCCAGAATGGAAACAGGGTGTTGCTGAAGCCAAGCATGGTGAAACAGACTGAGAGGGCCAAAGGAATTGTGTGCCTACTGTCTTTTAGTAGAACATGAGGATGGGAGGTTGTTACATTTGCACACGAATATCAGGTTAAGTATCAAGTTAGAGTTAGGGTTGGGGAGATGTGGCTTCCCAGGTTGGAAACGGGTCCTTGTTGAAGCCTAGCTTGCTGAATCAGACTGAGTGGGGCATCAAGATGTCTTCCATACTTACAATTAGGTACACTCTGTGGACGGCAGTATGTTTCAGTCCAAAAAGGAAATGAGGGTTGAGACTCAAATTAGGGTTAGGGTTGTGGAGACTTGGCTTCCCAGGATGTAACCAGGGTTTTGGTGAAACCTAGATTGGTAAAACAGACTGAGTAGGCCTTCCGGAGTATAACATACTGCCAGTTAGTACACCATGTGGACAGGGAAATATTTCAGTCCAAAGAAAAAACTAGGGTTAAGACCCAAGTTAGGGTTAGCGGTCAGGAGACATGGCTTCCCGGAATGGAAGCAGGGTGTTGCTGAAGCCAAGCATGGTGAAACAGACTGAGAGGGCCAAAGGAATTGTGTGCCTACTGTCTTTTAGTAGAACATGAGGATGGGAGGTTGTTACATTTGCACAAGAATATCAGGTTAAGTCTCAAGTTAGGGTTAGGGTTGGGGAGATGTGGCTTCCCAGGTTGGAAACGGGTCCTTGGTGAAGCTTAACTTCCTGAATCAGACTGAGTGGGCCATCAAGATGTCTTCCATACTTACATTTGGCACACTCTGTGGACCGCAGTATGTTTCAGTCCAAAAAGGAAATAGGGTTGAGACTCAAATTAGGGTTAGGGTTGGGGAGACTTGGCTTCCCAGGATGTAACCAGGGTTTTGGCGAAGTCTAGATTGGTAAAACAGACAGAGTAGGCCAACCGGAGTATAACATACTGCCAGTTAGTACACCATGTGGACAGGGAAATGTTTCAGTCCAAAGAGAAAATTAGGGTTAAGACCCAAGTTAGGGTTAGCTGTCAGGAGACATGGCTTTCCAGAATGGAAACAGGGTGTTGCTGAAGCCAAGCATGGTGAAACAGACTGAGATGGCCAAAGGAATTGTGTGCCTACTGTCTTTTAGTAGAACATGAGGATGGGAGGTTGTTACATTTGCACAAGAATATCAGGTTAAGTATCAAGTTAGGGTTAGGGTTGGGGAGATGTGGCTTCCCAGGTTGGAAACGGGTCCTTGGTGAAGCTTAACTTCCTGAATCAGACTGAGTGGGCCATCAAGATGTCTTCCATACTTACATTTGGCACACTCTGTGGACCGCAGTATGTTTCAGTCCAAAAAGGAAATAGGGTTGAGACTCAAATTAGGGTTAGGGTTGGGGAGACTTGGCTTCCCAGGATGTAACCAGGGTTTTGGTGAAGCCTAGATTGGTAAAACAGACTGAGTAGGCATTCAGGAGTATAACATACTGCCAGTTAGTACACCATGTGGACAGGGAAATGTTTCAGTCCAAAGACAAAATTAGGGTTAAGACCCAAGTTAGGGTTAGCTGTCAGGAGACATGGCTTCCCAGAATGGAAACAGGGTGTTGCTGAAGCCAAGCATGGTGAAACAGACTGAGAGGGCCAAAGGAATTGTGTGCCTACTGTCTTTTAGTAGAACATGAGGATGGGAGGTTGTTACATTTGCACAAGAATATCAGGTTAAGTATCAAGTTAGAGTTAGGGTTGGGGAGATGTGGCTTCCCAGGTTGGAAACGGGTCCTTGTTGAAGCCTAGCTTGCTGAATCAGACTGAGTGGGGCATCAAGATGTCTTCCATACTTACAATTAGGTACACTCTGTGGACGGCAGTATGTTTCAGTCCAAAAAGGAAATGAGGGTTGAGACTCAAATGAGGGTTAGGGTTGGGGAGACTTGGCTTCCCAGGATGTAACCAGGGTTTTGGCGAAGCCTAGATTGGTAAAACAGACTGAGTAGGCCTTCCGGAGTATAACATACTGCCAGTTAGTACACCATGTGGACAGGGAAATATTTCAGTCCAAAGAAAAAACTAGGGTTAAGACCCAAGTTAGGGTTAGCGGTCAGGAGACATGGCTTCCCGGAATGGAAGCAGGGTGTTGCTGAAGCCAAGCATGGTGAAACAGACTGAGAGGGCAGAAGGAATTGTGTGCCTACTGTCTTTTAGTACAACATGAGGATGGGGGTTTGTTACATTTGCACAAGAAAATCAGGTTAAGTCTCAAGTTAGGGTTGGTTTGGGGAGATGTGGCTTCCCAGGTTGGAAACGGGTCCTTGGTGAAGCCTAGCTTGTTGAATCAGACTGAGTGGGACATCAAGATGTCTTCCATACTGACATTTGGTACACTCTGTGGACGGCAGTATGTTTCAGTCCAAAAAGGAAATGAGGGTTGAGACTCAAATTAGGGTTAGGGCTGGGGAGACTTGGCTTCCCAGGATGTAACCAGGGTTTTGGCGAAGCCTAGATTGGTAAAACAGACTGAGTAGGCCATCCGGAGTATATCATACTGCCAGTTAGTACACCATGTGGACAGGGAAATGTTTCAGTCTAAAGAGAAAATTAGGGTTAAGACCCAAGTTAGGGTTAGCTGTCAGGAGACATGGCTTCCCAGAATGGAAACAGGGTGTTGCTGAAGCCAAGCATGGTGAAACAGACTGAGAGGGCCAAAGGAATTGTGTGCCTACTGTCTTTTAGTAGAACATGAGGATGGGAGGTTGTTACATTTGCACAAGAATATCAGGTTAAGTCTCAAGTTAGGGTTAGGGTTGGGGAGATGTGGCTTCCCAGGTTGGAAACGGGTCCTTGGTGAAGCTTAACTTCCTGAATCAGACTGAGTGGGCCATCAAGATGTCTTCCATACTTACATTTGGCACACTCTGTGGACCGCAGTATGTTTCAGTCCAAAAAGGAAATAGGGTTGAGACTCAAATTAGGGTTAGGGTTGGGGAGACTTGGCTTCCCAGGATGTAACCAGGGTTTTGGCGAAGTCTAGATTGGTAAAACAGACGGAGTAGGCCAACCGGAGTATAACATACTGCCAGTTAGTACACCATGTGGACAGGGAAATGTTTCAGTCCAAAGAGAAAATTAGGGTTAAGACCCAAGTTAGGGTTAGCTGTCAGGAGACATGGTTTTCCAGAATGGAAACAGGGTGTTGCTGAAGCCAAGCATGGTGAAACAGACTGAGAGGGCCAAAGGAATTGTGTGCCTACTGTCCTTTAGTAGAACATGAGGATGGGGGGTTGTTACATTTGCACAAGAAAATCAGGTTAAGTCTCAAGTTAGGGTTAGGGTTGGGGAGATGTGGCTTCCCAGGTTGGAAACGGGTCCTTGTTGAAGCCTAGCTTGCTGAATCAGACTGAGTGGGGCATCAAGATGTCTTCCATACTTACATTTGGTACACTCTGTGAACCGCAGTATGTTTCAGTCCAAAAAGGAAATGAGGGTTGATCCTCAAATTAGGGTTAGGGTTGGGGAGACTTGGCTTCCCAGGATGTAACCAGGGTTTTGGCGAAGCCTAGATTGGTAAAACAGACTGAGTAGGCCATCCGGAGTATAACATACTGCCAGTTAGTACACCATGTGGACAGGGAAATGTTTCAGTCTAAAGAGAAAATTAGGGTTAAGACCCAAGTTAGGGTTAGCTGTCAGGAGACATGGCTTCCCAGAATGGAAACAGGGTGTTGCTGAAGCCAAGCATGGTGAAACAGACTGAGAGGGCCAAAGGAATTGTGTGCCTACTGTCTTTTAGTAGAACATGAGGATGGGAGGTTGTTACATTTGCACAAGAATATCAGGTTAAGTCTAAAGTTAGGGTTAGGGTTGGGGAGATGTGGCTTCCCAGGTTGGAAACGGGTCCTTGGTGAAGCTTAACTTCCTGAATCAGACTGAGTGGGCCATCAAGATGTCTTCCATACTTACATTTGGCACACTCTGTGGACCGCAGTATGTTTCAGTCCAAAAAGGAAATAGGGTTGAGACTCAAATTAGGGTTAGGGTTGGGGAGACTTGGCTTCCCAGGATTTAACCAGGGTTTTGGCGAAGTCTAGATTGGTAAAACAGACGGAGTAGGCCAACCGGAGTATAACATACTGCCAGTTAGTACACCATGTGGACAGGGAAATGTTTCAGTCCAAAGAGAAAATTAGGGTTAAGACCCAAGTTAGGGTTAGCTGTCAGGAGACATGGCTTTCCAGAATGGAAACAGGGTGTTGCTGAAGCCAAGCATGGTGAAACAGACTGAGAGGGCAAAAGGAATTGTGTGCCTACTGTCTTTTAGTAGAACATGAGGATGGGGGGTTGTTACATTTGCACAAGAAAATCAGGTTAAGTCTCAAGTTAGGGTTAGGGTTGGGGAGATGTGGCTTCCCAGGTTGGAAACGGGTCCTTGGTGAAGCCTAGCTTGCTGAATCAGACTGAGTGGGGCATCAAGATGTCTTCCATACTTACATTTGGTACACTCTGTGAACCGCAGTATGTTACAGTCCAAAAAGGAAATGAGGGTTGATACTCAAATTAGGGTTAGGGTTGGGGAGACTTGGCTTCCCAGGATGTAACCAGGGTTTTGGTGAAGCCTAGATTGGTAAAACAGACTGAGTAGGCCAACCGGAGTATAACATACTGCCAGTTAGTACACCATGTGGACAGGGAAATGTTTCAGTCCAAAGAGAAAATTAGGGTTAAGACCCAAGTTAGGGTTAGCTGTCAGGAGACATGGCTTCCCAGAATGGAAACAGGGTGTTGCTGAAGCCAAGCATGGTGAAACAGACTGAGAGGGCCAAAGGAATTGTGTGCCTACTGTCTTTTAGTAGAACATGAGGATGGGAGGTTGTTACATTTGCACAAGAATATCAGGTTAAGTATCAAGTTAGAGTTAGGGTTGGGGAGATGTGGCTTCCCAGGTTGGAAACGGGTCCTTGTTGAAGCCTAGCTTGCTGAATCAGACTGAGTGGGGCATCAAGATGTCTTCCATACTTACAATTAGGTACACTCTGTGGACGGCAGTATGTTTCAGTCCAAAAAGGAAATGAGGGTTGAGACTCAAATTAGGGTTAGGGTTGGGGAGACTTGGCTTCCCAGGATGTAACCAGGGTTTTGGCGAAGCCTAGATTGGTAAAACAGACTGAGTAGGCCTTCCGGATTATAACATACTGCCAGTTAGTACACCATGTGGACAGGGAAATATTTCAGTCCAAAGAAAAAACTAGGGTTAAGACCCAAGTTAGGGTTAGCGGTCAGGAGACATGGCTTCCCGGAATGGAAGCAGGGTGTTGCTGAAGCCAAGCATGGTGAAACAGACTGAGAGGGCCAAAGGAATTGTGTGCCTACTGTCTTTTAGTAGAACATGAGGATGGGAGGTTGTTACATTTGCACAAGAAAATCAGGTTAAGTCTCAAGTTAGGGTTAGGGTTGGGGAGATGTGGCTTCCCAGGTTGGAAACGGGTCCTTGGTGAAGCTTAACTTCCTGAATCAGACTGAGTGGGCCATCAAGATGTCTTCCATACTTACATTTGGCACACTCTGTGGACCGCAGTATGTTTCAGTCCAAAAAGGAAATAGGGTTGAGACTCAAATTAGGGTTAGGGTTGGGGAGACTTGGCTTCCCAGGATGTAACCAGGGTTTTGGCGAAGTCTAGATTGGTAAAACAGACAGAGTAGGCCAACCGGAGTATAACATACTGCCAGTTAGTACACCATGTGGACAGGGAAATGTTTCAGTCCAAAGAGAAAATTAGGGTTAAGACCCAAGTTAGGGTTAGCTGTCAGGAGACATGGCTTTCCAGAATGGAAACAGGGTGTTGCTGAAGCCAAGCATGGTGAAACAGACTGAGAGGGCCAAAGGAATTGTGTGCCTACTGTCTTTTAGTAGAACATGAGGATGGGGGGTTGTTACATTTGCACAAGAAAATCAGGTTAAGTCTCAAGTTAGGGTTAGGGTTGGGGAGATGTGGCTTCCCAGGTTGGAAACGGGTCCTTGGTGAAGCCTAGCTTGCTGAATCAGACTGAGTGGGGCATCAAGATGTCTTCCATACTTACATTTGGTACACTCTGTGAACCGCAGTATGTTTCAGTCCAAAAAGGAAATGAGGGTTGATCCTCAAATTAGGGTTAGGGTTGGGGAGACTTGGCTTCCCAGGATGTAACCAGGGTTTTGGTGAAGCCTAGATTGGTAAAACAGACTGAGTAGGCCAACCGGAGTATAACATACTGCCAGTTAGTACACCATGTGGACAGGGAAATGTTTCAGTCCAAAGAGAAAATTAGGGTTAAGACCCAAGTTAGGGTTAGCTGTCAGGAGACATGGCTTCCCGGAATGGAAACAGGGTATTGCTGAAGCCAAGCATGGTGAAACAGACTGAGAGGGCCAAAGGAATTGTGTGCCTACTGTCTTTTAGTAGAACATGAGGATGGGAGGTTGTTACATTTGCACAAGAAAATCAGGTTAAGTATCAAGTTAGGGTTAGGGTTGGGGAGATGTGGCTTCCCAGGTTGGAAACGGGTCCTTGTTGAAGCCTAGCTTGCTGAATCAGACTGAGTGGGGCATCAAGATGTCTTCCATACTGACATTTGGTACACTCTGTGGACGGCAGTATGTTTCAGTCCAAAAAGGAAATGAGGGTTGAGACTCAAATTAGGGTTAGGGCTGGGGAGACTTGGCTTCCCAGGATGTAACCAGGGTTTTGGCGAAGCCTAGATTGGTAAAACAGACTGAGTAGGCCATCCGGAGTATAACATACTGCCAGTTAGTACACCATGTGGACAGGGAAATGTTTCAGTCCAAAGAGAAAATTAGGGTTAAGACCCAAGTGAGGGTTAGCTGTCAGGAGACATGGCTTCCCAGAATGGAAACAGGGTGTTGCTGAAGCCAAGCATGGTGAAACAGACTGAGAGGGCCAAAGGAATTGTGTGCCTACTGTCTTTTAGTAGAACATGAGGATGAAGGTTGTTACATTTGCACAAGAATATCAGGTTAAGTCTCAAGTTAGGGTTAGGGTTGGGGAGATGTGGCTTCCCAGGTTGGAAACGGGTCCTTGGTGAAGCTTAACTTCCTGAATCAGACTGAGTGGGCCATCAAGATGTCTTCCATACTTACATTTGGCACACTCTGTGGACCGCAGTATGTTTCAGTCCAAAAAGGAAATAGGGTTGAGACTCAAATTAGGGTTAGGGTTGGGGAGACTTGGCTTCCCAGGATGTAACCAGGGTTTTGCTGAAGCCTAGATTGGTAAAACAGACTGAGTAGGCATTCAGGAGTATAACATACTGCCAGTTAGTACACCATGTGGACAGGGAAATGTTTCAGTCCAAAGACAAAATTAGGGTTAAGACCCAAGTTAGGGTTAGCTGTCAGGAGACATGGCTTCCCAGAATGGAAACAGGGTGTTGCTGAAGCCAAGCATGGTGAAACAGACTGAGAGGGCCAAAGGAATTGTGTGCCTACTGTCTTTTAGTAGAACATGAGGATGGGAGGTTGTTACATTTGCACAAGAATATCAGGTTAAGTATCAAGTTAGAGTTAGGGTTGGGGAGATGTGGCTTCCCAGGTTGGAAACGGGTCCTTGTTGAAGCCTAGCTTGCTGAATCAGACTGAGTGGGGCATCAAGATGTCTTCCATACTTACAATTAGGTACACTCTGTGGACGGCAGTATGTTTCAGTCCAAAAAGGAAATGAGGGTTGAGACTCAAATTAGGGTTAGGGTTGGGGAGACTTGGCTTCCCAGGATGTAACCAGGGTTTTGGCGAAGCCTAGATTGGTAAAACAGACTGAGTAGGCCTTCCGGAGTATAACATACTGCCAGTTAGTACACCATGTGGACAGGGAAATATTTCAGTCCAAAGAAAAAACTAGGGTTAAGACCCAAGTTAGGGTTAGCGGTCAGGAGACATGGCTTCCCGGAATGGAAACAGGGTGTTGCTGAAGCCAAGCATGGTGAAACAGACTGAGAGGGTAAAAGGAATTGTGTGCCTACTGTATTTTAGTAGAACATGAGGATGGGGGGTTGTTACAGTTCAACAAGAAAATCAGGTTAAGTCTCAAGTTAGGGTTAGGGTTGGGGAGATGTGGCTTCCCAGGTTGGAAACGGGTCCTTGGTGAAGCCTAGCTTGCTGAATCAGACTGAGTGGGGCATCAAGATGTCTTCCATACTTACATTTGGTACACTCTGTGAACCGCAGTATGTTTCAGTCCAAAAAGGAAATGAGGGTTGATACTCAAATTAGGGTTAGGGTTGGGGAGACTTGGCTTCCCAGGATGTAACCAGGGTTTTGGTGAAGCCTAGATTGGTAAAACAGACTGAGTAGGCCAACCGGAGTATAACATACTGCCAGTTAGTACACCATGTGGACAGGGAAATGTTTCAGTCCAAAGAGAAAATTAGGGTTAAGACCCAAGTGAGGGTTAGCTGTCAGGAGACATGGCTTCCCAGAATGGAAACAGGGTGTTGCTGAAGCCAAGCATGGTGAAACAGACTGAGAGGGCCAAAGGAATTGTGTGCCTACTGTCTTTTAGTAGAACATGAGGATGAAGGTTGTTACATTTGCACAAGAATATCAGGTTAAGTCTCAAGTTAGGGTTAGGGTTGGGGAGATGTGGCTTCCCAGGTTGGAAACGGGTCCTTGGTGAAGCTTAACTTCCTGAATCAGACTGAGTGGGCCATCAAGATGTCTTCCATACTTACATTTGGCACACTCTGTGGACCGCAGTATGTTTCAGTCCAAAAAGGAAATAGGGTTGAGACTCAAATTAGGGTTAGGGTTGGGGAGACTTGGCTTCCCAGGATGTAACCAGGGTTTTGGTGAAGCCTAGATTGGTAAAACAGACTGAGTAGGCATTCAGGAGTATAACATACTGCCAGTTAGTACACCATGTGGACAGGGAAATGTTTCAGTCCAAAGACAAAATTAGGGTTAAGACCCAAGTTAGGGTTAGCTGTCAGGAGACATGGCTTCCCAGAATGGAAACAGGGTGTTGCTGAAGCCAAGCATGGTGAAACAGACTGAGAGGGCCAAAGGAATTGTGTGCCTACTGTCTTTTAGTAGAACATGAGGATGGGAGGTTGTTACATTTGCACAAGAATATCAGGTTAAGTATCAAGTTAGAGTTAGGGTTGGGGAGATGTGGCTTCCCAGGTTGGAAACGGGTCCTTGTTGAAGCCTAGCTTGCTGAATCAGACTGAGTGGGGCATCAAGATGTCTTCCATACTTACAATTAGGTACACTCTGTGGACGGCAGTATGTTTCAGTCCAAAAAGGAAATGAGGGTTGAGACTCAAATTAGGGTTAGGGTTGGGGAGACTTGGCTTCCCAGGATGTAACCAGGGTTTTGGCGAAGCCTAGATTGGTAAAACAGACTGAGTAGGCCTTCCGGAGTATAACATACTGCCAGTTAGTACACCATGTGGACAGGGAAATATTTCAGTCCAAAGAAAAAACTAGGGTTAAGACCCAAGTTAGGGTTAGCGGTCAGGAGACATGGCTTCCCGGAATGGAAACAGGGTGTTGCTGAAGCCAAGCATGGTGAAACAGACTGAGAGGGCAAAAGGAATTGTGTGCCTACTGTATTTTAGTAGAACATGAGGATGGGGGGTTGTTACAGTTCAACAAGAAAATCAGGTTAAGTCTCAAGTTAGGGTTAGGGTTGGGGAGATGTGGCTTCCCAGGTTGGAAACGGGTCCTTGGTGAAGCCTAGCTTGCTGAATCCGACTGAGTGGGGCATCAAGATGTCTTCCATACTTACATTTGGTACACTCTGTGAACCGCAGTATGTTTCAGTCCAAAAAGGAAATGAGGGTTGATACTCAAATTAGGGTTAGGGTTGGGGAGACTTGGCTTCCCAGGATGTAACCAGGGTTTTGGTGAAGCCTAGATTGGTAAAACAGACTGAGTAGGCCAACCGGAGTATAACATACTGCCAGTTAGTACACCATGTGGACAGGGAAATGTTTCAGTCCAAAGAGAAAATTAGGGTTAAGACCCAAGTTAGGGTTAGCTGTCAGGAGACATGGCTTCCCAGAATGGAAACAGGGTATTGCTGAAGCCAAGCATGGTGAAACAGACTGAGAGGGCCAAAGGAATTGTGTGCCTACTGTCTTTTAGTAGAACATGAGGATGGGAGGTTGTTACATTTGCACAAGAATATCAGGTTAAGTCTCAAGTTAGGGTTAGGGTTGGGGAGATGTGGCTTCCCAGGTTGGAAACGGGTCCTTGTTGAAGCCTAGCTTGCTGAATCAGACTGAGTGGGGCATCAAGATGTCTTCCATACTTACAATTAGGTACACTCTGTGGACGGCAGTATGTTTCAGTCCAAAAAGGAAATGAGGGTTGAGACTCAAATTAGGGTTAGGGTTGGGGAGACTTGGCTTCCCAGGATGTAACCAGGGTTTTGGCGAAGCCTAGATTGGTAAAACAGACTGAGTAGGCCTTCCGGAGTATAACATACTGCCAGTTAGTACACCATGTGGACAGGGAAATATTTCAGTCCAAAGAAAAAACTAGGGTTAAGACCCAAGTTAGGGTTAGCGGTCAGGAGACATGGCTTCCCGGAATGGAAACAGGGTGTTGCTGAAGCCAAGCATGGTGAAACAGACTGAGAGGGCAAAAGGAATTGTGTGCCTACTGTCTTTTAGTACAACATGAGGATGGGGGTTTGTTACATTTGCACAAGAAAATCAGGTTAAGTATCAAGTTAGGGTTAGGGTTGGGGAGATGTGGCTTCCCAGGTTGGAAACGGGTCCTTGGTGAAGCTTAACTTGCTGAATCAGACTGAGTGGGGCATCAAGATGGCTTCCATACTGACATTTGGTACACTCTGTGGACGGCAGTATGTTTCAGTCCAAAAAGGAAATGAGGGTTGAGACTCAAATTAGGGTTAGGGTTGGGGAGACTTGGCTTCCCAGGATGTAACCAGGGTTTTGGCGAAGCCTAGATTGGTAAAACAGACTGAGTAGGCCAACCGGAGTATAACATACTGCCAGTTAGTACACCATGTGGACAGGGAAATGTTTCAGTCCAAAGAGAAAATTAGGGTTGAGACCCAAGTTAGGGTTATCGGTCAGGAGTCATGGCTTCCCAGAATGGAAACAGGGTGTTGCTGAAGCCAAGCATGGTGAAACAGACTGAGAGGGCAAAAGGAATTGAGTGCCTACTGTCTTTTAGTACAACATGAGGATGGGGGTTTGTTACATTTGCACAAGAAAATCAGGTTAAGTCTCAAGTTAGGGTTGGTTTGGGGAGATGTGGCTTCCCAGGTTGGAAACGGGTCCTTGGTGAAGCCTAGCTTGTTGAATCAGACTGAGTGGGACATCAAGATGTCTTCCATACTTACATTTGGTACACTCTGTGGACGGCAGTATGTTTCAGTCCAAAAAGGAAATGAGGGTTGAGACTCAAATTAGGGTTAGGGCTGGGGAGACTTGACTTCCCAGGATGTAACCAGGGTTTTGGCGAAGCCTAGATTGGTAAAACAGACTGAGTAGGCCATCCGGAGTATAACATACTGCCAGTTAGTACACCATGTGGACAGGGAAATGTTTCAGTCCAAAGAGAAAATTAGGGTTAAGACCCAAGTTAGGGTTAGCTGTCAGGAGACCTGGCTTCCCAGAATGGAAACAGGGTGTTGCTGAAGCCAAGCATGGTGAAACAGACTGAGAGGGCCAAAGGAATTGTGTGCCTACTGTCTTTTAGTAGAACATGAGGATGGGAGGTTGTTACATTTGCACAAGAATATCAGGTTAAGTCTCAAGTTAGGGTTAGGGTTGGGGAGATGTGGCTTCCCAGGTTGGAAACGGGTCCTTGGTGAAGCTTAACTTCCTGAATCAGACTGAGTGGGCCATCAAGATGTCTTCCATACTTACATTTGGCACACTCTGTGGACCGCAGTATGTTTCAGTCCAAAAAGGAAATAGGGTTGAGACTCAAATTAGGGTTAGGGTTGGGGAGACTTGGCTTCCCAGGATGTAACCAGGGTTTTGGTGAAGCCTAGATTGGTAAAACAGACTGAGTAGGCATTCAGGAGTATAACATACTGCCAGTTAGTACACCATGTGGACAGGGAAATGTTTCAGTCCAAAGACAAAATTAGGGTTAAGACCCAAGTTAGGGTTAGCTGTCAGGAGACATGGCTTCCCAGAATGGAAACAGGGTGTTGCTGAAGCCAAGCATGGTGAAACAGACTGAGAGGGCCAAAGGAATTGTGTGCCTACTGTCTTTTAGTAGAACATGAGGATGGGAGGTTGTTACATTTGCACAAGAATATCAGGTTAAGTATCAAGTTAGAGTTAGGGTTGGGGAGATGTGGCTTCCCAGGTTGGAAACGGGTCCTTGTTGAAGCCTAGCTTGCTGAATCAGACTGAGTGGGGCATCAAGATGTCTTCCATACTTACAATTGGGTACACTCTGTGGACGGCAGTATGTTTCAGTCCAAAAAGGAAATGAGGGTTGAGACTCAAATTAGGGTTAGGGTTGGGGAGACTTGGCTTCCCAGGATGTAACCAGGGTTTTGGCGAAGCCTAGATTGGTAAAACAGACTGAGTAGGCCTTCCGGAGTATAACATACTGCCAGTTAGTACACCATGTGGACAGGGAAATATTTCAGTCCAAAGAAAAAACTAGGGTTAAGACCCAAGTTAGGGTTAGCGGTCAGGAGACATGGCTTCCCGGAATGGAAGCAGGGTGTTGCTGAAGCCAAGCATGGTGAAACAGACTGAGAGGGCAAAAGGAATTGTGTGCCTACTGTATTTTAGTAGAACATGAGGATGGGGGGTTGTTACAGTTCAACAAGAAAATCAGGTTAAGTCTCAAGTTAGGGTTAGGGTTGGGGAGATGTGGCTTCCCAGGTTGGAAACGGGTCCTTGGTGAAGCCTAGCTTGCTGAATCAGACTGAGTGGGGCATCAAGATGTCTTCCATACTTACATTTGGTACACTCTGTGAACCGCAGTATGTTTCAGTCCAAAAAGGAAATGAGGGTTGATACTCAAATTAGGGTTAGGGTTGGGGAGACTTGGCTTCCCAGGATGTAACCAGGGTTTTGGTGAAGCCTAGATTGGTAAAACAGACTGAGTAGGCCAACCGGAGTATAACATACTGCCAGTTAGTACACCATGTGGACAGGGAAATGTTTCAGTCCAAAGAGAAAATTAGGGTTAAGACCCAAGTTAGGGTTAGCTGTCAGGAGACATGGCTTCCCAGAATGGAAACAGGGTATTGCTGAAGCCAAGCATGGTGAAACAGACTGAGAGGGCCAAAGGAATTGTGTGCCTACTGTCTTTTAGTAGAACATGAGGATGGGAGGTTGTTACATTTGCACAAGAATATCAGGTTAAGTCTCAAGTTAGGGTTAGGGTTGGGGAGATGTGGCTTCCCAGGTTGGAAACGGGTCCTTGTTGAAGCCTAGCTTGCTGAATCAGACTGAGTGGGGCATCAAGATGTCTTCCATACTTACAATTAGGTACACTCTGTGGACGGCAGTATGTTTCAGTCCAAAAAGGAAATGAGGGTTGAGACTCAAATTAGGGTTAGGGTTGGGGAGACTTGGCTTCCCAGGATGTAACCAGGGTTTTGGCGAAGCCTAGATTGGTAAAACAGACTGAGTAGGCCTTCCGGAGTATAACATACTGCCAGTTAGTACACCATGTGGACAGGGAAATATTTCAGTCCAAAGAAAAAACTAGGGTTAAGACCCAAGTTAGGGTTAGCGGTCAGGAGACATGGCTTCCCGGAATGGAAACAGGGTGTTGCTGAAGCCAAGCATGGTGAAACAGACTGAGAGGGCAAAAGGAATTGTGTGCCTACTGTCTTTTAGTACAACATGAGGATGGGGGTTTGTTACATTTGCACAAGAAAATCAGGTTAAGTCTCAAGTTAGGGTTGGTTTGGGGAGATGTGGCTTCCCAGGTTGGAAACGGGTCCTTGGTGAAGCTTAACTTGCTGAATCAGACTGAGTGGGGCATCAAGATGGCTTCCATACTGACATTTGGTACACTCTGTGGACGGCAGTATGTTTCAGTCCAAAAAGGAAATGAGGGTTGAGACTCAAATTAGGGTTAGGGTTGGGGAGACTTGGCTTCCCAGGATGTAACCAGGGTTTTGGCGAAGCCTAGATTGGTAAAACAGACTGAGTAGGCCAACCGGAGTATAACATACTGCCAGTTAGTACACCATGTGGACAGGGAAATGTTTCAGTCCAAAGAGAAAATTAGGGTTGAGACCCAAGTTAGGGTTATCGGTCAGGAGTCATGGCTTCCCAGAATGGAAACAGGGTGTTGCTGAAGCCAAGCATGGTGAAACAGACTGAGAGGGCAAAAGGAATTGAGTGCCTACTGTCTTTTAGTACAACATGAGGATGGGGGTTTGTTACATTTGCACAAGAAAATCAGGTTAAGTCTCAAGTTAGGGTTGGTTTGGGGAGATGTGGCTTCCCAGGTTGGAAACGGGTCCTTGTTGAAGCCTAGCTTGCTGAATCAGACTGAGTGGGGCATCAAGATGTCTTCCATACTTACAATTAGGTACACTCTGTGGACGGCAGTATGTTTCAGTCCAAAAAGGAAATGAGGGTTGAGACTCAAATTAGGGTTAGGGTTGGGGAGACTTGGCTTCCCAGGATGTAACCAGGGTTTTGGCGAAGCCTAGATTGGTAAAACAGACTGAGTAGGCCTTCCGGATTATAACATACTGCCAGTTAGTACACCATGTGGACAGGGAAATATTTCAGTCCAAAGAAAAAACTAGGGTTAAGACCCAAGTTAGGGTTAGCGGTCAGGAGACATGGCTTCCCGGAATGGAAGCAGGGTGTTGCTGAAGCCAAGCATGGTGAAACAGACTGAGAGGGCCAAAGGAATTGTGTGCCTACTGTCTTTTAGTAGAACATGAGGATGGGAGGTTGTTACATTTGCAAAAGAAAATCAGGTTAAGTCTCAAGTTAGGGTTAGGGTTGGGGAGATGTGGCTTCCCAGGTTGGAAACGGGTCCTTGGTGAAGCTTAACTTCCTGAATCAGACTGAGTGGGCCATCAAGATGTCTTCCATACTTACATTTGGCACACTCTGTGGACCGCAGTATGTTTCAGTCCAAAAAGGAAATAGGGTTGAGACTCAAATTAGGGTTAGGGTTGGGGAGACTTGGCTTCCCAGGATGTAACCAGGGTTTTGGCGAAGTCTAGATTGGTAAAACAGACAGAGTAGGCCAACCGGAGTATAACATACTGCCAGTTAGTACACCATGTGGACAGGGAAATGTTTCAGTCCAAAGAGAAAATTAGGGTTAAGACCCAAGTTAGGGTTAGCTGTCAGGAGACATGGCTTTCCAGAATGGAAACAGGGTGTTGCTGAAGCCAAGCATGGTGAAACAGACTGAGAGGGCCAAAGGAATTGTGTGCCTACTGTCTTTTAGTAGAACATGAGGATGGGGGGTTGTTACATTTGCACAAGAAAATCAGGTTAAGTCTCAAGTTAGGGTTAGGGTTGGGGAGATGTGGCTTCCCAGGTTGGAAACGGGTCCTTGGTGAAGCCTAGCTTGCTGAATCAGACTGAGTGGGGCATCAAGATGTCTTCCATACTTACATTTGGTACACTCTGTGAACCGCAGTATGTTTCAGTCCAAAAAGGAAATGAGGGTTGATCCTCAAATTAGGGTTAGGGTTGGGGAGACTTGGCTTCCCAGGATGTAACCAGGGTTTTGGTGAAGCCTAGATTGGTAAAACAGACTGAGTAGGCCAACCGGAGTATAACATACTGCCAGTTAGTACACCATGTGGACAGGGAAATGTTTCAGTCCAAAGAGAAAATTAGGGTTAAGACCCAAGTTAGGGTTAGCTGTCAGGAGACATGGCTTCCCGGAATGGAAACAGGGTATTGCTGAAGCCAAGCATGGTGAAACAGACTGAGAGGGCCAAAGGAATTGTGTGCCTACTGTCTTTTAGTAGAACATGAGGATGGGAGGTTGTTACATTTGCACAAGAAAATCAGGTTAAGTATCAAGTTAGGGTTAGGGTTGGGGAGATGTGGCTTCCCAGGTTGGAAACGGGTCCTTGTTGAAGCCTAGCTTGCTGAATCAGACTGAGTGGGGCATCAAGATGTCTTCCATACTGACATTTGGTACACTCTGTGGACGGCAGTATGTTTCAGTCCAAAAAGGAAATGAGGGTTGAGACTCAAATTAGGGTTAGGGCTGGGGAGACTTGGCTTCCCAGGATGTAACCAGGGTTTTGGCGAAGCCTAGATTGGTAAAACAGACTGAGTAGGCCATCCGGAGTATAACATACTGCCAGTTAGTACACCATGTGGACAGGGAAATGTTTCAGTCCAAAGAGAAAATTAGGGTTAAGACCCAAGTGAGGGTTAGCTGTCAGGAGACATGGCTTCCCAGAATGGAAACAGGGTGTTGCTGAAGCCAAGCATGGTGAAACAGACTGAGAGGGCCAAAGGAATTGTGTGCCTACTGTCTTTTAGTAGAACATGAGGATGAAGGTTGTTACATTTGCACAAGAATATCAGGTTAAGTCTCAAGTTAGGGTTAGGGTTGGGGAGATGTGGCTTCCCAGGTTGGAAACGGGTCCTTGGTGAAGCTTAACTTCCTGAATCAGACTGAGTGGGCCATCAAGATGTCTTCCATACTTACATTTGGCACACTCTGTGGACCGCAGTATGTTTCAGTCCAAAAAGGAAATAGGGTTGAGACTCAAATTAGGGTTAGGGTTGGGGAGACTTGGCTTCCCAGGATGTAACCAGGGTTTTGCTGAAGCCTAGATTGGTAAAACAGACTGAGTAGGCATTCAGGAGTATAACATACTGCCAGTTAGTACACCATGTGGACAGGGAAATGTTTCAGTCCAAAGACAAAATTAGGGTTAAGACCCAAGTTAGGGTTAGCTGTCAGGAGACATGGCTTCCCAGAATGGAAACAGGGTGTTGCTGAAGCCAAGCATGGTGAAACAGACTGAGAGGGCCAAAGGAATTGTGTGCCTACTGTCTTTTAGTAGAACATGAGGATGGGAGGTTGTTACATTTGCACAAGAATATCAGGTTAAGTATCAAGTTAGAGTTAGGGTTGGGGAGATGTGGCTTCCCAGGTTGGAAACGGGTCCTTGTTGAAGCCTAGCTTGCTGAATCAGACTGAGTGGGGCATCAAGATGTCTTCCATACTTACAATTAGGTACACTCTGTGGACGGCAGTATGTTTCAGTCCAAAAAGGAAATGAGGGTTGAGACTCAAATTAGGGTTAGGGTTGGGGAGACTTGGCTTCCCAGGATGTAACCAGGGTTTTGGCGAAGCCTAGATTGGTAAAACAGACTGAGTAGGCCTTCCGGAGTATAACATACTGCCAGTTAGTACACCATGTGGACAGGGAAATATTTCAGTCCAAAGAAAAAACTAGGGTTAAGACCCAAGTTAGGGTTAGCGGTCAGGAGACATGGCTTCCCGGAATGGAAACAGGGTGTTGCTGAAGCCAAGCATGGTGAAACAGACTGAGAGGGTAAAAGGAATTGTGTGCCTACTGTATTTTAGTAGAACATGAGGATGGGGGGTTGTTACAGTTCAACAAGAAAATCAGGTTAAGTCTCAAGTTAGGGTTAGGGTTGGGGAGATGTGGCTTCCCAGGTTGGAAACGGGTCCTTGGTGAAGCCTAGCTTGCTGAATCAGACTGAGTGGGGCATCAAGATGTCTTCCATACTTACATTTGGTACACTCTGTGAACCGCAGTATGTTTCAGTCCAAAAAGGAAATGAGGGTTGATACTCAAATTAGGGTTAGGGTTGGGGAGACTTGGCTTCCCAGGATGTAACCAGGGTTTTGGTGAAGCCTAGATTGGTAAAACAGACTGAGTAGGCCAACCGGAGTATAACATACTGCCAGTTAGTACACCATGTGGACAGGGAAATGTTTCAGTCCAAAGAGAAAATTAGGGTTAAGACCCAAGTGAGGGTTAGCTGTCAGGAGACATGGCTTCCCAGAATGGAAACAGGGTGTTGCTGAAGCCAAGCATGGTGAAACAGACTGAGAGGGCCAAAGGAATTGTGTGCCTACTGTCTTTTAGTAGAACATGAGGATGAAGGTTGTTACATTTGCACAAGAATATCAGGTTAAGTCTCAAGTTAGGGTTAGGGTTGGGGAGATGTGGCTTCCCAGGTTGGAAACGGGTCCTTGGTGAAGCTTAACTTCCTGAATCAGACTGAGTGGGCCATCAAGATGTCTTCCATACTTACATTTGGCACACTCTGTGGACCGCAGTATGTTTCAGTCCAAAAAGGAAATAGGGTTGAGACTCAAATTAGGGTTAGGGTTGGGGAGACTTGGCTTCCCAGGATGTAACCAGGGTTTTGGTGAAGCCTAGATTGGTAAAACAGACTGAGTAGGCATTCAGGAGTATAACATACTGCCAGTTAGTACACCATGTGGACAGGGAAATGTTTCAGTCCAAAGACAAAATTAGGGTTAAGACCCAAGTTAGGGTTAGCTGTCAGGAGACATGGCTTCCCAGAATGGAAACAGGGTGTTGCTGAAGCCAAGCATGGTGAAACAGACTGAGAGGGCCAAAGGAATTGTGTGCCTACTGTCTTTTAGTAGAACATGAGGATGGGAGGTTGTTACATTTGCACAAGAATATCAGGTTAAGTATCAAGTTAGAGTTAGGGTTGGGGAGATGTGGCTTCCCAGGTTGGAAACGGGTCCTTGTTGAAGCCTAGCTTGCTGAATCAGACTGAGTGGGGCATCAAGATGTCTTCCATACTTACAATTAGGTACACTCTGTGGACGGCAGTATGTTTCAGTCCAAAAAGGAAATGAGGGTTGAGACTCAAATTAGGGTTAGGGTTGGGGAGACTTGGCTTCCCAGGATGTAACCAGGGTTTTGGCGAAGCCTAGATTGGTAAAACAGACTGAGTAGGCCTTCCGGAGTATAACATACTGCCAGTTAGTACACCATGTGGACAGGGAAATATTTCAGTCCAAAGAAAAAACTAGGGTTAAGACCCAAGTTAGGGTTAGCGGTCAGGAGACATGGCTTCCCGGAATGGAAACAGGGTGTTGCTGAAGCCAAGCATGGTGAAACAGACTGAGAGGGCCAAAGGAATTGTGTGCCTACTGTATTTTAGTAGAACATGAGGATGGGGGGTTGTTACAGTTCAACAAGAAAATCAGGTTAAGTCTCAAGTTAGGGTTAGGGTTGGGGAGATGTGGCTTCCCAGGTTGGAAACGGGTCCTTGGTGAAGCCTAGCTTGCTGAATCCGACTGAGTGGGGCATCAAGATGTCTTCCATACTTACATTTGGTACACTCTGTGAACCGCAGTATGTTTCAGTCCAAAAAGGAAATGAGGGTTGATACTCAAATTAGGGTTAGGGTTGGGGAGACTTGGCTTCCCAGGATGTAACCAGGGTTTTGGTGAAGCCTAGATTGGTAAAACAGACTGAGTAGGCCAACCGGAGTATAACATACTGCCAGTTAGTACACCATGTGGACAGGGAAATGTTTCAGTCCAAAGAGAAAATTAGGGTTAAGACCCAAGTTAGGGTTAGCTGTCAGGAGACATGGCTTCCCAGAATGGAAACAGGGTATTGCTGAAGCCAAGCATGGTGAAACAGACTGAGAGGGCCAAAGGAATTGTGTGCCTACTGTCTTTTAGTAGAACATGAGGATGGGAGGTTGTTACATTTGCACAAGAATATCAGGTTAAGTCTCAAGTTAGGGTTAGGGTTGGGGAGATGTGGCTTCCCAGGTTGGAAACGGGTCCTTGTTGAAGCCTAGCTTGCTGAATCAGACTGAGTGGGGCATCAAGATGTCTTCCATACTTACAATTAGGTACACTCTGTGGACGGCAGTATGTTTCAGTCCAAAAAGGAAATGAGGGTTGAGACTCAAATTAGGGTTAGGGTTGGGGAGACTTGGCTTCCCAGGATGTAACCAGGGTTTTGGCGAAGCCTAGATTGGTAAAACAGACTGAGTAGGCCTTCCGGAGTATAACATACTGCCAGTTAGTACACCATGTGGACAGGGAAATATTTCAGTCCAAAGAAAAAACTAGGGTTAAGACCCAAGTTAGGGTTAGCGGTCAGGAGACATGGCTTCCCGGAATGGAAACAGGGTGTTGCTGAAGCCAAGCATGGTGAAACAGACTGAGAGGGCAAAAGGAATTGTGTGCCTACTGTCTTTTAGTACAACATGAGGATGGGGGTTTGTTACATTTGCACAAGAAAATCAGGTTAAGTATCAAGTTAGGGTTAGGGTTGGGGAGATGTGGCTTCCCAGGTTGGAAACGGGTCCTTGGTGAAGCTTAACTTGCTGAATCAGACTGAGTGGGGCATCAAGATGGCTTCCATACTGACATTTGGTACACTCTGTGGACGGCAGTATGTTTCAGTCCAAAAAGGAAATGAGGGTTGAGACTCAAATTAGGGTTAGGGTTGGGGAGACTTGGCTTCCCAGGATGTAACCAGGGTTTTGGCGAAGCCTAGATTGGTAAAACAGACTGAGTAGGCCAACCGGAGTATAACATACTGCCAGTTAGTACACCATGTGGACAGGGAAATGTTTCAGTCCAAAGAGAAAATTAGGGTTGAGACCCAAGTTAGGGTTATCGGTCAGGAGTCATGGCTTCCCAGAATGGAAACAGGGTGTTGCTGAAGCCAAGCATGGTGAAACAGACTGAGAGGGCAAAAGGAATTGAGTGCCTACTGTCTTTTAGTACAACATGAGGATGGGGGTTTGTTACATTTGCACAAGAAAATCAGGTTAAGTCTCAAGTTAGGGTTGGTTTGGGGAGATGTGGCTTCCCAGGTTGGAAACGGGTCCTTGGTGAAGCCTAGCTTGTTGAATCAGACTGAGTGGGACATCAAGATGTCTTCCATACTTACATTTGGTACACTCTGTGGACGGCAGTATGTTTCAGTCCAAAAAGGAAATGAGGGTTGAGACTCAAATTAGGGTTAGGGCTGGGGAGACTTGACTTCCCAGGATGTAACCAGGGTTTTGGCGAAGCCTAGATTGGTAAAACAGACTGAGTAGGCCATCCGGAGTATAACATACTGCCAGTTAGTACACCATGTGGACAGGGAAATGTTTCAGTCCAAAGAGAAAATTAGGGTTAAGACCCAAGTTAGGGTTAGCTGTCAGGAGACCTGGCTTCCCAGAATGGAAACAGGGTGTTGCTGAAGCCAAGCATGGTGAAACAGACTGAGAGGGCCAAAGGAATTGTGTGCCTACTGTCTTTTAGTAGAACATGAGGATGGGAGGTTGTTACATTTGCACAAGAATATCAGGTTAAGTCTCAAGTTAGGGTTAGGGTTGGGGAGATGTGGCTTCCCAGGTTGGAAACGGGTCCTTGGTGAAGCTTAACTTCCTGAATCAGACTGAGTGGGCCATCAAGATGTCTTCCATACTTACATTTGGCACACTCTGTGGACCGCAGTATGTTTCAGTCCAAAAAGGAAATAGGGTTGAGACTCAAATTAGGGTTAGGGTTGGGGAGACTTGGCTTCCCAGGATGTAACCAGGGTTTTGGTGAAGCCTAGATTGGTAAAACAGACTGAGTAGGCATTCAGGAGTATAACATACTGCCAGTTAGTACACCATGTGGACAGGGAAATGTTTCAGTCCAAAGACAAAATTAGGGTTAAGACCCAAGTTAGGGTTAGCTGTCAGGAGACATGGCTTCCCAGAATGGAAACAGGGTGTTGCTGAAGCCAAGCATGGTGAAACAGACTGAGAGGGCCAAAGGAATTGTGTGCCTACTGTCTTTTAGTAGAACATGAGGATGGGAGGTTGTTACATTTGCACAAGAATATCAGGTTAAGTATCAAGTTAGAGTTAGGGTTGGGGAGATGTGGCTTCCCAGGTTGGAAACGGGTCCTTGTTGAAGCCTAGCTTGCTGAATCAGACTGAGTGGGGCATCAAGATGTCTTCCATACTTACAATTAGGTACACTCTGTGGACGGCAGTATGTTTCAGTCCAAAAAGGAAATGAGGGTTGAGACTCAAATTAGGGTTAGGGTTGGGGAGACTTGGCTTCCCAGGATGTAACCAGGGTTTTGGCGAAGCCTAGATTGGTAAAACAGACTGAGTAGGCCTTCCGGAGTATAACATACTGCCAGTTAGTACACCATGTGGACAGGGAAATATTTCAGTCCAAAGAAAAAACTAGGGTTAAGACCCAAGTTAGGGTTAGCGGTCAGGAGACATGGCTTCCCGGAATGGAAGCAGGGTGTTGCTGAAGCCAAGCATGGTGAAACAGACTGAGAGGGCAAAAGGAATTGTGTGCCTACTGTATTTTAGTAGAACATGAGGATGGGGGGTTGTTACAGTTCAACAAGAAAATCAGGTTAAGTCTCAAGTTAGGGTTAGGGTTGGGGAGATGTGGCTTCCCAGGTTGGAAACGGGTCCTTGGTGAAGCCTAGCTTGCTGAATCAGACTGAGTGGGGCATCAAGATGTCTTCCATACTTACATTTGGTACACTCTGTGAACCGCAGTATGTTTCAGTCCAAAAAGGAAATGAGGGTTGATACTCAAATTAGGGTTAGGGTTGGGGAGACTTGGCTTCCCAGGATGTAACCAGGGTTTTGGTGAAGCCTAGATTGGTAAAACAGACTGAGTAGGCCAACCGGAGTATAACATACTGCCAGTTAGTACACCATGTGGACAGGGAAATGTTTCAGTCCAAAGAGAAAATTAGGGTTAAGACCCAAGTTAGGGTTAGCTGTCAGGAGACATGGCTTCCCAGAATGGAAACAGGGTATTGCTGAAGCCAAGCATGGTGAAACAGACTGAGAGGGCCAAAGGAATTGTGTGCCTACTGTCTTTTAGTAGAACATGAGGATGGGAGGTTGTTACATTTGCACAAGAATATCAGGTTAAGTCTCAAGTTAGGGTTAGGGTTGGGGAGATGTGGCTTCCCAGGTTGGAAACGGGTCCTTGTTGAAGCCTAGCTTGCTGAATCAGACTGAGTGGGGCATCAAGATGTCTTCCATACTTACAATTAGGTACACTCTGTGGACGGCAGTATGTTTCAGTCCAAAAAGGAAATGAGGGTTGAGACTCAAATTAGGGTTAGGGTTGGGGAGACTTGGCTTCCCAGGATGTAACCAGGGTTTTGGCGAAGCCTAGATTGGTAAAACAGACTGAGTAGGCCTTCCGGAGTATAACATACTGCCAGTTAGAACACCATGTGGACAGGGAAATATTTCAGTCCAAAGAAAAAACTAGGGTTAAGACCCAAGTTAGGGTTAGCGGTCAGGAGACATGGCTTCCCGGAATGGAAACAGGGTGTTGCTGAAGCCAAGCATGGTGAAACAGACTGAGAGGGCAAAAGGAATTGTGTGCCTACTGTCTTTTAGTACAACATGAGGATGGGGGTTTGTTACATTTGCACAAGAAAATCAGGTTAAGTCTCAAGTTAGGGTTGGTTTGGGGAGATGTGGCTTCCCAGGTTGGAAACGGGTCCTTGGTGAAGCTTAACTTGCTGAATCAGACTGAGTGGGGCATCAAGATGGCTTCCATACTGACATTTGGTACACTCTGTGGACGGCAGTATGTTTCAGTCCAAAAAGGAAATGAGGGTTGAGACTCAAATTAGGGTTAGGGTTGGGGAGACTTGGCTTCCCAGGATGTAACCAGGGTTTTGGCGAAGCCTAGATTGGTAAAACAGACTGAGTAGGCCAACCGGAGTATAACATACTGCCAGTTAGTACACCATGTGGACAGGGAAATGTTTCAGTCCAAAGAGAAAATTAGGGTTGAGACCCAAGTTAGGGTTATCGGTCAGGAGTCATGGCTTCCCAGAATGGAAACAGGGTGTTGCTGAAGCCAAGCATGGTGAAACAGACTGAGAGGGCAAAAGGAATTGAGTGCCTACTGTCTTTTAGTACAACATGAGGATGGGGGTTTGTTACATTTGCACAAGAAAATCAGGTTAAGTCTCAAGTTAGGGTTGGTTTGGGGAGATGTGGCTTCCCAGGTTGGAAACGGGTCCTTGGTGAAGCCTAGCTTGTTGAATCAGACTGAGTGGGACATCAAGATGTCTTCCATACTTACATTTGGTACACTCTGTGGACGGCAGTATGTTTCAGTCCAAAAAGGAAATGAGGGTTGAGACTCAAATTAGGGTTAGGGCTGGGGAGACTTGGCTTCCCAGGATGTAACCAGGGTTTTGGCGAAGCCTAGATTGGTAAAACAGACTGAGTAGGCCATCCGGAGTATAACATACTGCCAGTTAGTACACCATGTGGACAGGGAAATGTTTCAGTCCAAAGAGAAAATTAGGGTTAAGACCCAAGTTAGGGTTAGCTGTCAGGAGACCTGGCTTCCCAGAATGGAAACAGGGTGTTGCTGAAGCCAAGCATGGTGAAACAGACTGAGAGGGCCAAAGGAATTGTGTGCCTACTGTCTTTTAGTAGAACATGAGGATGGGAGGTTGTTACATTTGCACAAGAATATCAGGTTAAGTCTCAAGTTAGGGTTAGGGTTGGGGAGATGTGGCTTCCCAGGTTGGAAACGGGTCCTTGGTGAAGCTTAACTTCCTGAATCAGACTGAGTGGGCCATCAAGATGTCTTCCATACTTACATTTGGCACACTCTGTGGACCGCAGTATGTTTCAGTCCAAAAAGGAAATAGGGTTGAGACTCAAATTAGGGTTAGGGTTGGGGAGACTTGGCTTCCCAGGATGTAACCAGGGTTTTGGTGAAGCCTAGATTGGTAAAACAGACTGAGTAGGCATTCAGGAGTATAACATACTGCCAGTTAGTGCACCATGTGGACAGGGAAATGTTTCAGTCCAAAGACAAAATTAGGGTTAAGACCCAAGTTAGGGTTAGCTGTCAGGAGACATGGGTTCCCAGAATGGAAACAGGGTGTTGCTGAAGCCAAGCATGGTGAAACAGACTGAGAGGGCCAAAGGAATTGTGTGCCTACTGTCTTTTAGTAGAACATGAGGATGGGAGGTTGTTACATTTGCACAAGAATATCAGGTTAAGTATCAAGTTAGAGTTAGGGTTGGGGAGATGTGGCTTCCCAGGTTGGAAACGGGTCCTTGTTGAAGCCTAGCTTGTTGAATCAGACTGAGTGGGACATCAAGATGTCTTCCATACTTACATTTGGTACACTCTGTGGACGGCAGTATGTTTCAGTCCAAAAAGGAAATGAGGGTTGAGACTCAAATTAGGGTTAGGGCTGGGGAGACTTGGCTTCCCAGGATGTAACCAGGGTTTTGGCGAAGCCTAGATTGGTAAAACAGACTGAGTAGGCCATCCGGAGTATATCATACTGCCAGTTAGTACACCATGTGGACAGGGAAATGTTTCAGTCTAAAGAGAAAATTAGGGTTAAGACCCAAGTTAGGGTTAGCTGTCAGGAGACATGGCTTCCCAGAATGGAAACAGGGTGTTGCTGAAGCCAAGCATGGTGAAACAGACTGAGAGGGCCAAAGGAATTGTGTGCCTACTGTCTTTTAGTAGAACATGAGGATGGGAGGTTGTTACATTTGCACAAGAATATCAGGTTAAGTCTCAAGTTAGGGTTAGGGTTGGGGAGATGTGGCTTCCCAGGTTGGAAACGGGTCCTTGGTGAAGCTTAACTTCCTGAATCAGACTGAGTGGGCCATCAAGATGTCTTCCATACTTACATTTGGCACACTCTGTGGACCGCAGTATGTTTCAGTCCAAAAAGGAAATAGGGTTGAGACTCAAATTAGGGTTAGGGTTGGGGAGACTTGGCTTCCCAGGATGTAACCAGGGTTTTGGTGAAGCCTAGATTGGTAAAACAGACTGAGTAGGCATTCAGGAGTATAACATACTGCCAGTTAGTACACCATGTGGACAGGGAAATGTTTCAGTCCAAAGACAAAATTAGGGTTAAGACCCAAGTTAGGGTTAGCTGTCAGGAGACATGGGTTCCCAGAATGGAAACAGGGTGTTGCTGAAGCCAAGCATGGTGAAACAGACTGAGAGGGCCAAAGGAATTGTGTGCCTACTGTCTTTTAGTAGAACATGAGGATGGGAGGTTGTTACATTTGCACAAGAATATCAGGTTAAGTATCAAGTTAGAGTTAGGGTTGGGGAGATGTGGCTTCCCAGGTTGGAAACGGGTCCTTGTTGAAGCCTAGCTTGTTGAATCAGACTGAGTGGGACATCAAGATGTCTTCCATACTTACATTTGGTACACTCTGTGGACGGCAGTATGTTTCAGTCCAAAAAGGAAATGAGGGTTGAGACTCAAATTAGGGTTAGGGCTGGGGAGACTTGGCTTCCCAGGATGTAACCAGGGTTTTGGCGAAGCCTAGATTGGTAAAACAGACTGAGTAGGCCATCCGGAGTATATCATACTGCCAGTTAGTACACCATGTGGACAGGGAAATGTTTCAGTCTAAAGAGAAAATTAGGGTTAAGACCCAAGTTAGGGTTAGCTGTCAGGAGACATGGCTTCCCAGAATGGAAACAGGGTGTTGCTGAAGCCAAGCATGGTGAAACAGACTGAGAGGGCCAAAGGAATTGTGTGCCTACTGTCTTTTAGTAGAACATGAGGATGGGAGGTTGTTACATTTGCACAAGAATATCAGGTTAAGTCTCAAGTTAGGGTTAGGGTTGGGGAGATGTGGCTTCCCAGGTTGGAAACGGGTCCTTGGTGAAGCTTAACTTCCTGAATCAGACTGAGTGGGCCATCAAGATGTCTTCCATACTGACATTTGGCACACTCTGTGGACCGCAGTATGTTTCAGTCCAAAAAGGAAATAGGGTTGAGACTCAAATTAGGGTTAGGGTTGGGGAGACTTGGCTTCCCAGGATGTAACCAGGGTTTTGGCGAAGTCTAGATTGGTAAAACAGACTGAGTAGGCATTCAGGAGTATAACATACTGCCAGTTAGTACACCATGTGGACAGGGAAATGTTTCAGTCCAAAGACAAAATAAGGGTTAAGACCCAAGTTAGGGTTAGCTGTCAGGAGACATGGCTTCCCAGAATGGAAACAGGGTGTTGCTGAAGCCAAGCATGGTGAAACAGACTGAGAGGGCCAAAGGAATTGTGTGCCTACTGTCTTTTAGTAGAACATGAGGATGGGAGGTTGTTACATTTGCACAAGAATATCAGGTTAAGTATCAAGTTAGAGTTAGGGTTGGGGAGATGTGGCTTCCCAGGTTGGAAACGGGTCCTTGTTGAAGCCTAGCTTGCTGAATCAGACTGAGTGGGGCATCAAGATGTCTTCCATACTTACAATTAGGTACACTCTGTGGACGGCAGTATGTTTCAGTCCAAAAAGGAAATGAGGGTTGAGACTCAAATTAGGGTTAGGGTTGGGGAGACTTGGCTTCCCAGGATGTAACCAGGGTTTTGGCGAAGCCTAGATTGGTAAAACAGACTGAGTAGGCCTTCCGGAGTATAACATACTGCCAGTTAGTACACCATGTGGACAGGGAAATATTTCAGTCCAAAGAAAAAACTAGGGTTAAGACCCAAGTTAGGGTTAGCGGTCAGGAGACATGGCTTCCCGGAATGGAAGCAGGGTGTTGCTGAAGCCAAGCATGGTGAAACAGACTGAGAGGGCAAAAGGAATTGTGTGCCTACTGTATTTTAGTAGAACATGAGGATGGGGGGTTGTTACAGTTCAACAAGAAAATCAGGTTAAGTCTCAAGTTAGGGTTAGGGTTGGGGAGATGTGGCTTCCCAGGTTGGAAACGGGTCCTTGGTGAAGCTTAACTTGCTGAATCAGACTGAGTGGGGCATCAAGATGGCTTCCATACTGACATTTGGTACACTCTGTGGACGGCAGTATGTTTCAGTCCAAAAAGGAAATGAGGGTTGAGACTCAAATTAGGGTTAGGGTTGGGGAGACTTGGCTTCCCAGGATGTAACCAGGGTTTTGGCGAAGCCTAGATTGGTAAAACAGACTGAGTAGGCCAACCGGAGTATAACATACTGCCAGTTAGTACACCATGTGGACAGGGAAATGTTTCAGTCCAAAGAGAAAATTAGGGTTGAGACCCAAGTTAGGGTTATCGGTCAGGAGTCATGGCTTCCCAGAATGGAAACAGGGTGTTGCTGAAGCCAAGCATGGTGAAACAGACTGAGAGGGCAAAAGGAATTGAGTGCCTACTGTCTTTTAGTACAACATGAGGATGGGGGTTTGTTACATTTGCACAAGAAAATCAGGTTAAGTCTCAAGTTAGGGTTGGTTTGGGGAGATGTGGCTTCCCAGGTTGGAAACGGGTCCTTGGTGAAGCCTAGCTTGTTGAATCAGACTGAGTGGGACATCAAGATGTCTTCCATACTTACATTTGGTACACTCTGTGGACGGCAGTATGTTTCAGTCCAAAAAGGAAATGAGGGTTGAGACTCAAATTAGGGTTAGGGCTGGGGAGACTTGGCTTCCCAGGATGTAACCAGGGTTTTGGCGAAGCCTAGATTGGTAAAACAGACTGAGTAGGCCATCCGGAGTATGACATACTGCCAGTTAGTACACCATGTGGACAGGGAAATGTTTCAGTCCAAAGAGAAAATTAGGGTTAAGACCCAAGTTAGGGTTAGCTGTCAGGAGACCTGGCTTCCCAGAATGGAAACAGGGTGTTGCTGAAGCCAAGCATGGTGAAACAGACTGAGAGGGCCAAAGGAATTGTGTGCCTACTGTCTTTTAGTAGAACATGAGGATGGGAGGTTGTTACATTTGCACAAGAATATCAGGTTAAGTCTCAAGTTAGGGTTAGGGTTGGGGAGATGTGGCTTCCCAGGTTGGAAACGGGTCCTTGGTGAAGCTTAACTTCCTGAATCAGACTGAGTGGGCCATCAAGATGTCTTCCATACTTACATTTGGCACACTCTGTGGACGGCAGTATGTTTCAGTCCAAAAAGGAAATAGGGTTGAGACTCAAATTAGGGTTAGGGTTGGGGAGACTTGGCTTCCCAGGATGTAACCAGGGTTTTGGCGAAGCCTAGATTGGTAAAACAGACTGAGTAGGCATTCAGGAGTATAACATACTGCCAGTTAGTACACCATGTGGACAGGGAAATATTTCAGTCCAAAGAAAAAACTAGGGTTAAGACCCAAGTTAGGGTTAGCGGTCAGGAGACATGGCTTCCCGGAATGGAAACAGGGTGTTGCTGAAGCCAAGCATAGTGAAACAGACTGAGAGGGCAAAAGGAATTGTGTGCCTACTGTCTTTTAGTACAACATGAGGATGGGGGTTTGTTACATTTGCACAAGAAAATCAGGTTAAGTCTCAAGTTAGGGTTGGTTTGGGGAGATGTGGCTTCCCAGGTTGGAAACGGGTCCTTGGTGAAGCCTAGCTTGTTGAATCAGACTGAGTGGGACATCAAGATGTCTTCCATACTGACATTTGGTACACTCTGTGGACGGCAGTATGTTTCAGTCTAAAAAGGAAATGAGGGTTGAGACTCAAATTAGGGTTAGGGCTGGGGAGACTTGGCTTCCCAGGATGTAACCAGGGTTTTGGCGAAGCCTAGATTGGTAAAACAGACTGAGTAGGCCATCCGGAGTATAACATACTGCCAGTTAGTACACCATGTGGACAGGGAAATGTTTCAGTCCAAAGAGAAAATTAGGGTTAAGACCCAAGTTAGGGTTAGCTGTCAGGAGACATGGCTTCCCAGAATGGAAACAGGGTGTTGCTGAAGCCAAGCATGGTGAAACAGACTGAGAGGGCCAAAGGAATTGTGTGCCTACTGTCTTTTAGTAGAACATGAGGATGGGAGGTTGTTACATTTGCACAAGAATATCAGGTTAAGTCTCAAGTTAGGGTTAGGGTTGGGGAGATGTGGCTTCCCAGGTTGGAAACGGGTCCTTGGTGAAGCTTAACTTCCTGAATCAGACTGAGTGGGCCATCAAGATGTCTTCCATACTTACATTTGGCACACTCTGTGGACCGCAGTATGTTTCAGTCCAAAAAGGAAATAGGGTTGAGACTCAAATTAGGGTTAGGGTTGGGGAGACTTGGCTTCCCAGGATGTAACCAGGGTTTTGGTGAAGCCTAGATTGGTAAAACAGACTGAGTAGGCATTCAGGAGTATAACATACTGCCAGTTAGTACACCATGTGGACAGGGAAATGTTTCAGTCCAAAGACAAAATTAGGGTTAAGACCCAAGTTAGGGTTAGCTGTCAGGAGACATGGCTTCCCAGAATGGAAACAGGGTGTTGCTGAAGCCAAGCATGGTGAAACAGACTGAGAGGGCCAAAGGAATTGTGTGCCTACTGTCTTTTAGTAGAACATGAGGATGGGAGGTTGTTACATTTGCACAAGAATATCAGGTTAAGTATCAAGTTAGAGTTAGGGTTGGGGAGATGTGGCTTCCCAGGTTGGAAACGGGTCCTTGTTGAAGCCTAGCTTGCTGAATCAGACTGAGTGGGGCATCAAGATGTCTTCCATACTTACAATTAGGTACACTCTGTGGACGGCAGTATGTTTCAGTCCAAAAAGGAAATGAGGGTTGAGACTCAAATTAGGGTTAGGGTTGGGGAGACTTGGCTTCCCAGGATGTAACCATGGTTTTGGCGAAGCCTAGATTGGTAAAACAGACTGAGTAGGCCTTCCGGAGTATAACATACTGCCAGTTAGTACACCATGTGGACAGGGAAATGTTTCAGTCCAAAGAGAAAATTAGGGTTAAGACCCAAGTGAGGGTTAGCTGTCAGGAGACATGGCTTCCCAGAATGGAAACAGGGTGTTGCTGAAGCCAAGCATGGTGAAACAGACTGAGAGGGCCAAAGGAATTGTGTGCCTACTGTCTTTTAGTAGAACATGAGGATGAAGGTTGTTACATTTGCACAAGAATATCAGGTTAAGTCTCAAGTTAGGGTTAGGGTTGGGGAGATGTGGCTTCCCAGGTTGGAAACGGGTCCTTGGTGAAGCTTAACTTCCTGAATCAGACTGAGTGGGCCATCAAGATGTCTTCCATACTGACATTTGGCACACTCTGTGGACCGCAGTATGTTTCAGTCCAAAAAGGAAATAGGGTTGAGACTCAAATTAGGGTTAGGGCTGGGGAGACTTGGCTTCCCAGGATGTAACCAGGGTTTTGGCGAAGCCTAGATTGGTAAAACAGACTGAGTAGGCCTTCCGGAGTATAACATACTGCCAGTTAGTACACCATGTGGACAGGGAAATATTTCAGTCCAAAGAAAAAACTAGGGTTAAGACCCAAGTTAGGGTTAGCGGTCAGGAGACATGGCTTCCCGGAATGGAAACAGGGTGTTGCTGAAGCCAAGCATGGTGAAACAGACTGAGAGGGCCAAAGGAATTGTGTGCCTACTGTCTTTTAGTAGAACATGAGGATGGGGGGTTGTTACATTTGCACAAGAAAATCAGGTTAAGTCTCAAGTTAGGGTTAGGGTTGGGGAGATGTGGCTTCCCAGGTTGGAAACGGGTCCTTGGTGAAGCCTAGCTTGCTGAATCAGACTGAGTGGGCCATCAAGATGTCTTCCATACTTACATTTGGCACACTCTGTGGACCGCAGTATGTTTCAGTCCAAAAAGGAAATAGGGTTGAGACTCAAATTAGGGTTAGGGTTGGGGAGACTTGGCTTCCCAGGATGTAACCAGGGTTTTGGTGAAGCCTAGATTGGTAAAACAGACTGAGTAGGCATTCAGGAGTATAACATACTGCCAGTTAGTACACCATGTGGACAGGGAAATGTTTCAGTCCAAAGACAAAATTAGGGTTAAGACCCAAGTTAGGGTTAGCTGTCAGGAGACATGGCTTCCCAGAATGGAAACAGGGTGTTGCTGAAGCCAAGCATGGTGAAACAGACTGAGAGGGCCAAAGGAATTGTGTGCCTACTGTCTTTTAGTAGAACATGAGGATGGGAGGTTGTTACATTTGCACAAGAATATCAGGTTAAGTATCAAGTTAGAGTTAGGGTTGGGGAGATGTGGCTTCCCAGGTTGGAAACGGGTCCTTGTTGAAGCCTAGCTTGCTGAATCAGACTGAGTGGGGCATCAAGATGTCTTCCATACTTACAATTAGGTACACTCTGTGGACGGCAGTATGTTTCAGTCCAAAAAGGAAATGAGGGTTGAGACTCAAATTAGGGTTAGGGTTGGGGAGACTTGGCTTCCCAGGATGTAACCAGGGTTTTGGCGAAGCCTAGATTGGTAAAACAGACTGAGTAGGCCTTCCGGAGTATAACATACTGCCAGTTAGTACACCATGTGGACAGGGAAATATTTCAGTCCAAAGAAAAAACTAGGGTTAAGACCCAAGTTAGGGTTAGCGGTCAGGAGACATGGCTTCCCGGAATGGAAACAGGGTGTTGCTGAAGCCAAGCATGGTGAAACAGACTGAGAGGGCAAAAGGAATTGTGTGCCTACTGTATTTTAGTAGAACATGAGGATGGGGGGTTGTTACAGTTCAACAAGAAAATCAGGTTAAGTCTCAAGTTAGGGTTAGGGTTGGGGAGATGTGGCTTCCCAGGTTGGAAACGGGTCCTTGGTGAAGCCTAGCTTGCTGAATCCGACTGAGTGGGGCATCAAGATGTCTTCCATACTTACATTTGGTACACTCTGTGAACCGCAGTATGTTTCAGTCCAAAAAGGAAATGAGGGTTGATACTCAAATTAGGGTTAGGGTTGGGGAGACTTGGCTTCCCAGGATGTAACCAGGGTTTTGGTGAAGCCTAGATTGGTAAAACAGACTGAGTAGGCCAACCGGAGTATAACATACTGCCAGTTAGTACACCATGTGGACAGGGAAATGTTTCAGTCCAAAGAGAAAATTAGGGTTAAGACCCAAGTTAGGGTTAGCTGTCAGGAGACATGGCTTCCCAGAATGGAAACAGGGTATTGCTGAAGCCAAGCATGGTGAAACAGACTGAGAGGGCCAAAGGAATTGTGTGCCTACTGTCTTTTAGTAGAACATGAGGATGGGAGGTTGTTACATTTGCACAAGAATATCAGGTTAAGTCTCAAGTTAGGGTTAGGGTTGGGGAGATGTGGCTTCCCAGGTTGGAAACGGGTCCTTGTTGAAGCCTAGCTTGCTGAATCAGACTGAGTGGGGCATCAAGATGTCTTCCATACTTACAATTAGGTACACTCTGTGGACGGCAGTATGTTTCAGTCCAAAAAGGAAATGAGGGTTGAGACTCAAATTAGGGTTAGGGTTGGGGAGACTTGGCTTCCCAGGATGTAACCAGGGTTTTGGCGAAGCCTAGATTGGTAAAACAGACTGAGTAGGCCTTCCGGAGTATAACATACTGCCAGTTAGTACACCATGTGGACAGGGAAATATTTCAGTCCAAAGAAAAAACTAGGGTTAGGACCCAAGTTAGGGTTAGCGGTCAGGAGACATGGCTTCCCGGAATGGAAACAGGGTGTTGCTGAAGCCAAGCATGGTGAAACAGACTGAGAGGGCAAAAGGAATTGTGTGCCTACTGTCTTTTAGTACAACATGAGGATGGGGGTTTGTTACATTTGCACAAGAAAATCAGGTTAAGTATCAAGTTAGGGTTAGGGTTGGGGAGATGTGGCTTCCCAGGTTGGAAACGGGTCCTTGGTGAAGCTTAACTTGCTGAATCAGACTGAGTGGGGCATCAAGATGGCTTCCATACTGACATTTGGTACACTCTGTGGACGGCAGTATGTTTCAGTCCAAAAAGGAAATGAGGGTTGAGACTCAAATTAGGGTTAGGGTTGGGGAGACTTGGCTTCCCAGGATGTAACCAGGGTTTTGGCGAAGCCTAGATTGGTAAAACAGACTGAGTAGGCCAACCGGAGTATAACATACTGCCAGTTAGTACACCATGTGGACAGGGAAATGTTTCAGTCCAAAGAGAAAATTAGGGTTGAGACCCAAGTTAGGGTTATCGGTCAGGAGTCATGGCTTCCCAGAATGGAAACAGGGTGTTGCTGAAGCCAAGCATGGTGAAACAGACTGAGAGGGCAAAAGGAATTGAGTGCCTACTGTCTTTTAGTACAACATGAGGATGGGGGTTTGTTACATTTGCACAAGAAAATCAGGTTAAGTCTCAAGTTAGGGTTGGTTTGGGGAGATGTGGCTTCCCAGGTTG
This sequence comes from Heloderma suspectum, assembly GCF_057233095.1. NCBI lineage: Eukaryota > Metazoa > Chordata > Lepidosauria > Squamata > Helodermatidae > Heloderma > Heloderma suspectum. The sequence goes on from NC_139461.1 coordinate 152,531,084, forward strand.
GAAACGGGTCCTTGGTGAAGCCTAGCTTGTTGAATCAGACTGAGTGGGACATCAAGATGTCTTCCATACTTACATTTGGTACACTCTGTGGACGGCAGTATGTTTCAGTCCAAAAAGGAAATGAGGGTTGAGACTCAAATTAGGGTTAGGGCTGGGGAGACTTGACTTCCCAGGATGTAACCAGGGTTTTGGCGAAGCCTAGATTGGTAAAACAGACTGAGTAGGCCATCCGGAGTATAACATACTGCCAGTTAGTACACCATGTGGACAGGGAAATGTTTCAGTCCAAAGAGAAAATTAGGGTTAAGACCCAAGTTAGGGTTAGCTGTCAGGAGACCTGGCTTCCCAGAATGGAAACAGGGTGTTGCTGAAGCCAAGCATGGTGAAACAGACTGAGAGGGCCAAAGGAATTGTGTGCCTACTGTCTTTTAGTAGAACATGAGGATGGGAGGTTGTTACATTTGCACAAGAATATCAGGTTAAGTCTCAAGTTAGGGTTAGGGTTGGGGAGATGTGGCTTCCCAGGTTGGAAACGGGTCCTTGGTGAAGCTTAACTTCCTGAATCAGACTGAGTGGGCCATCAAGATGTCTTCCATACTTACATTTGGCACACTCTGTGGACCGCAGTATGTTTCAGTCCAAAAAGGAAATAGGGTTGAGACTCAAATTAGGGTTAGGGTTGGGGAGACTTGGCTTCCCAGGATGTAACCAGGGTTTTGGTGAAGCCTAGATTGGTAAAACAGACTGAGTAGGCATTCAGGAGTATAACATACTGCCAGTTAGTACACCATGTGGACAGGGAAATGTTTCAGTCCAAAGACAAAATTAGGGTTAAGACCCAAGTTAGGGTTAGCTGTCAGGAGACATGGCTTCCCAGAATGGAAACAGGGTGTTGCTGAAGCCAAGCATGGTGAAACAGACTGAGAGGGCCAAAGGAATTGTGTGCCTACTGTCTTTTAGTAGAACATGAGGATGGGAGGTTGTTACATTTGCACAAGAATATCAGGTTAAGTATCAAGTTAGAGTTAGGGTTGGGGAGATGTGGCTTCCCAGGTTGGAAACGGGTCCTTGTTGAAGCCTAGCTTGCTGAATCAGACTGAGTGGGGCATCAAGATGTCTTCCATACTTACAATTAGGTACACTCTGTGGACGGCAGTATGTTTCAGTCCAAAAAGGAAATGAGGGTTGAGACTCAAATTAGGGTTAGGGTTGGGGAGACTTGGCTTCCCAGGATGTAACCAGGGTTTTGGCGAAGCCTAGATTGGTAAAACAGACTGAGTAGGCCTTCCGGAGTATAACATACTGCCAGTTAGTACACCATGTGGACAGGGAAATATTTCAGTCCAAAGAAAAAACTAGGGTTAAGACCCAAGTTAGGGTTAGCGGTCAGGAGACATGGCTTCCCGGAATGGAAGCAGGGTGTTGCTGAAGCCAAGCATGGTGAAACAGACTGAGAGGGCAAAAGGAATTGTGTGCCTACTGTATTTTAGTAGAACATGAGGATGGGGGGTTGTTACAGTTCAACAAGAAAATCAGGTTAAGTCTCAAGTTAGGGTTAGGGTTGGGGAGATGTGGCTTCCCAGGTTGGAAACGGGTCCTTGGTGAAGCCTAGCTTGCTGAATCAGACTGAGTGGGGCATCAAGATGTCTTCCATACTTACATTTGGTACACTCTGTGAACCGCAGTATGTTTCAGTCCAAAAAGGAAATGAGGGTTGATACTCAAATTAGGGTTAGGGTTGGGGAGACTTGGCTTCCCAGGATGTAACCAGGGTTTTGGTGAAGCCTAGATTGGTAAAACAGACTGAGTAGGCCAACCGGAGTATAACATACTGCCAGTTAGTACACCATGTGGACAGGGAAATGTTTCAGTCCAAAGAGAAAATTAGGGTTAAGACCCAAGTTAGGGTTAGCTGTCAGGAGACATGGCTTCCCAGAATGGAAACAGGGTATTGCTGAAGCCAAGCATGGTGAAACAGACTGAGAGGGCCAAAGGAATTGTGTGCCTACTGTCTTTTAGTAGAACATGAGGATGGGAGGTTGTTACATTTGCACAAGAATATCAGGTTAAGTCTCAAGTTAGGGTTAGGGTTGGGGAGATGTGGCTTCCCAGGTTGGAAACGGGTCCTTGTTGAAGCCTAGCTTGCTGAATCAGACTGAGTGGGGCATCAAGATGTCTTCCATACTTACAATTAGGTACACTCTGTGGACGGCAGTATGTTTCAGTCCAAAAAGGAAATGAGGGTTGAGACTCAAATTAGGGTTAGGGTTGGGGAGACTTGGCTTCCCAGGATGTAACCAGGGTTTTGGCGAAGCCTAGATTGGTAAAACAGACTGAGTAGGCCTTCCGGAGTATAACATACTGCCAGTTAGAACACCATGTGGACAGGGAAATATTTCAGTCCAAAGAAAAAACTAGGGTTAAGACCCAAGTTAGGGTTAGCGGTCAGGAGACATGGCTTCCCGGAATGGAAACAGGGTGTTGCTGAAGCCAAGCATGGTGAAACAGACTGAGAGGGCAAAAGGAATTGTGTGCCTACTGTCTTTTAGTACAACATGAGGATGGGGGTTTGTTACATTTGCACAAGAAAATCAGGTTAAGTCTCAAGTTAGGGTTGGTTTGGGGAGATGTGGCTTCCCAGGTTGGAAACGGGTCCTTGGTGAAGCTTAACTTGCTGAATCAGACTGAGTGGGGCATCAAGATGGCTTCCATACTGACATTTGGTACACTCTGTGGACGGCAGTATGTTTCAGTCCAAAAAGGAAATGAGGGTTGAGACTCAAATTAGGGTTAGGGTTGGGGAGACTTGGCTTCCCAGGATGTAACCAGGGTTTTGGCGAAGCCTAGATTGGTAAAACAGACTGAGTAGGCCAACCGGAGTATAACATACTGCCAGTTAGTACACCATGTGGACAGGGAAATGTTTCAGTCCAAAGAGAAAATTAGGGTTGAGACCCAAGTTAGGGTTATCGGTCAGGAGTCATGGCTTCCCAGAATGGAAACAGGGTGTTGCTGAAGCCAAGCATGGTGAAACAGACTGAGAGGGCAAAAGGAATTGAGTGCCTACTGTCTTTTAGTACAACATGAGGATGGGGGTTTGTTACATTTGCACAAGAAAATCAGGTTAAGTCTCAAGTTAGGGTTGGTTTGGGGAGATGTGGCTTCCCAGGTTGGAAACGGGTCCTTGGTGAAGCCTAGCTTGTTGAATCAGACTGAGTGGGACATCAAGATGTCTTCCATACTTACATTTGGTACACTCTGTGGACGGCAGTATGTTTCAGTCCAAAAAGGAAATGAGGGTTGAGACTCAAATTAGGGTTAGGGCTGGGGAGACTTGGCTTCCCAGGATGTAACCAGGGTTTTGGCGAAGCCTAGATTGGTAAAACAGACTGAGTAGGCCATCCGGAGTATAACATACTGCCAGTTAGTACACCATGTGGACAGGGAAATGTTTCAGTCCAAAGAGAAAATTAGGGTTAAGACCCAAGTTAGGGTTAGCTGTCAGGAGACCTGGCTTCCCAGAATGGAAACAGGGTGTTGCTGAAGCCAAGCATGGTGAAACAGACTGAGAGGGCCAAAGGAATTGTGTGCCTACTGTCTTTTAGTAGAACATGAGGATGGGAGGTTGTTACATTTGCACAAGAATATCAGGTTAAGTCTCAAGTTAGGGTTAGGGTTGGGGAGATGTGGCTTCCCAGGTTGGAAACGGGTCCTTGGTGAAGCTTAACTTCCTGAATCAGACTGAGTGGGCCATCAAGATGTCTTCCATACTTACATTTGGCACACTCTGTGGACCGCAGTATGTTTCAGTCCAAAAAGGAAATAGGGTTGAGACTCAAATTAGGGTTAGGGTTGGGGAGACTTGGCTTCCCAGGATGTAACCAGGGTTTTGGTGAAGCCTAGATTGGTAAAACAGACTGAGTAGGCATTCAGGAGTATAACATACTGCCAGTTAGTACACCATGTGGACAGGGAAATGTTTCAGTCCAAAGACAAAATTAGGGTTAAGACCCAAGTTAGGGTTAGCTGTCAGGAGACATGGGTTCCCAGAATGGAAACAGGGTGTTGCTGAAGCCAAGCATGGTGAAACAGACTGAGAGGGCCAAAGGAATTGTGTGCCTACTGTCTTTTAGTAGAACATGAGGATGGGAGGTTGTTACATTTGCACAAGAATATCAGGTTAAGTATCAAGTTAGAGTTAGGGTTGGGGAGATGTGGCTTCCCAGGTTGGAAACGGGTCCTTGTTGAAGCCTAGCTTGTTGAATCAGACTGAGTGGGACATCAAGATGTCTTCCATACTTACATTTGGTACACTCTGTGGACGGCAGTATGTTTCAGTCCAAAAATGAAATGAGGGTTGAGACTCAAATTAGGGTTAGGGCTGGGGAGACTTGGCTTCCCAGGATGTAACCAGGGTTTTGGCGAAGCCTAGATTGGTAAAACAGACTGAGTAGGCCATCCGGAGTATATCATACTGCCAGTTAGTACACCATGTGGACAGGGAAATGTTTCAGTCTAAAGAGAAAATTAGGGTTAAGACCCAAGTTAGGGTTAGCTGTCAGGAGACATGGCTTCCCAGAATGGAAACAGGGTGTTGCTGAAGCCAAGCATGGTGAAACAGACTGAGAGGGCCAAAGGAATTGTGTGCCTACTGTCTTTTAGTAGAACATGAGGATGGGAGGTTGTTACATTTGCACAAGAATATCAGGTTAAGTCTCAAGTTAGGGTTAGGGTTGGGGAGATGTGGCTTCCCAGGTTGGAAACGGGTCCTTGGTGAAGCTTAACTTCCTGAATCAGACTGAGTGGGCCATCAAGATGTCTTCCATACTTACATTTGGCACACTCTGTGGACCGCAGTATGTTTCAGTCCAAAAAGGAAATAGGGTTGAGACTCAAATTAGGGTTAGGGTTGGGGAGACTTGGCTTCCCAGGATGTAACCAGGGTTTTGGTGAAGCCTAGATTGGTAAAACAGACTGAGTAGGCATTCAGGAGTATAACATACTGCCAGTTAGTACACCATGTGGACAGGGAAATGTTTCAGTCCAAAGACAAAATTAGGGTTAAGACCCAAGTTAGGGTTAGCTGTCAGGAGACATGGGTTCCCAGAATGGAAACAGGGTGTTGCTGAAGCCAAGCATGGTGAAACAGACTGAGAGGGCCAAAGGAATTGTGTGCCTACTGTCTTTTAGTAGAACATGAGGATGGGAGGTTGTTACATTTGCACAAGAATATCAGGTTAAGTATCAAGTTAGAGTTAGGGTTGGGGAGATGTGGCTTCCCAGGTTGGAAACGGGTCCTTGTTGAAGCCTAGCTTGTTGAATCAGACTGAGTGGGACATCAAGATGTCTTCCATACTTACATTTGGTACACTCTGTGGACGGCAGTATGTTTCAGTCCAAAAAGGAAATGAGGGTTGAGACTCAAATTAGGGTTAGGGCTGGGGAGACTTGGCTTCCCAGGATGTAACCAGGGTTTTGGCGAAGCCTAGATTGGTAAAACAGACTGAGTAGGCCATCCGGAGTATATCATACTGCCAGTTAGTACACCATGTGGACAGGGAAATGTTTCAGTCTAAAGAGAAAATTAGGGTTAAGACCCAAGTTAGGGTTAGCTGTCAGGAGACATGGCTTCCCAGAATGGAAACAGGGTGTTGCTGAAGCCAAGCATGGTGAAACAGACTGAGAGGGCCAAAGGAATTGTGTGCCTACTGTCTTTTAGTAGAACATGAGGATGGGAGGTTGTTACATTTGCACAAGAATATCAGGTTAAGTCTCAAGTTAGGGTTAGGGTTGGGGAGATGTGGCTTCCCAGGTTGGAAACGGGTCCTTGGTGAAGCTTAACTTCCTGAATCAGACTGAGTGGGCCATCAAGATGTCTTCCATACTGACATTTGGCACACTCTGTGGACCGCAGTATGTTTCAGTCCAAAAAGGAAATAGGGTTGAGACTCAAATTAGGGTTAGGGTTGGGGAGACTTGGCTTCCCAGGATGTAACCAGGGTTTTGGCGAAGTCTAGATTGGTAAAACAGACTGAGTAGGCATTCAGGAGTATAACATACTGCCAGTTAGTACACCATGTGGACAGGGAAATGTTTCAGTCCAAAGACAAAATAAGGGTTAAGACCCAAGTTAGGGTTAGCTGTCAGGAGACATGGCTTCCCAGAATGGAAACAGGGTGTTGCTGAAGCCAAGCATGGTGAAACAGACTGAGAGGGCCAAAGGAATTGTGTGCCTACTGTCTTTTAGTAGAACATGAGGATGGGAGGTTGTTACATTTGCACAAGAATATCAGGTTAAGTATCAAGTTAGAGTTAGGGTTGGGGAGATGTGGCTTCCCAGGTTGGAAACGGGTCCTTGTTGAAGCCTAGCTTGCTGAATCAGACTGAGTGGGGCATCAAGATGTCTTCCATACTTACAATTAGGTACACTCTGTGGACGGCAGTATGTTTCAGTCCAAAAAGGAAATGAGGGTTGAGACTCAAATTAGGGTTAGGGTTGGGGAGACTTGGCTTCCCAGGATGTAACCAGGGTTTTGGCGAAGCCTAGATTGGTAAAACAGACTGAGTAGGCCTTCCGGAGTATAACATACTGCCAGTTAGGACACCATGTGGACAGGGAAATATTTCAGTCCAAAGAAAAAACTAGGGTTAAGACCCAAGTTAGGGTTAGCGGTCAGGAGACATGGCTTCCCGGAATGGAAGCAGGGTGTTGCTGAAGCCAAGCATGGTGAAACAGACTGAGAGGGCAAAAGGAATTGTGTGCCTACTGTATTTTAGTAGAACATGAGGATGGGGGGTTGTTACAGTTCAACAAGAAAATCAGGTTAAGTCTCAAGTTAGGGTTAGGGTTGGGGAGATGTGGCTTCCCAGGTTGGAAACGGGTCCTTGGTGAAGCTTAACTTGCTGAATCAGACTGAGTGGGGCATCAAGATGGCTTCCATACTGACATTTGGTACACTCTGTGGACGGCAGTATGTTTCAGTCCAAAAAGGAAATGAGGGTTGAGACTCAAATTAGGGTTAGGGTTGGGGAGACTTGGCTTCCCAGGATGTAACCAGGGTTTTGGCGAAGCCTAGATTGGTAAAACAGACTGAGTAGGCCAACCGGAGTATAACATACTGCCAGTTAGTACACCATGTGGACAGGGAAATGTTTCAGTCCAAAGAGAAAATTAGGGTTGAGACCCAAGTTAGGGTTATCGGTCAGGAGTCATGGCTTCCCAGAATGGAAACAGGGTGTTGCTGAAGCCAAGCATGGTGAAACAGACTGAGAGGGCAAAAGGAATTGAGTGCCTACTGTCTTTTAGTACAACATGAGGATGGGGGTTTGTTACATTTGCACAAGAAAATCAGGTTAAGTCTCAAGTTAGGGTTGGTTTGGGGAGATGTGGCTTCCCAGGTTGGAAACGGGTCCTTGGTGAAGCCTAGCTTGTTGAATCAGACTGAGTGGGACATCAAGATGTCTTCCATACTTACATTTGGTACACTCTGTGGACGGCAGTATGTTTCAGTCCAAAAAGGAAATGAGGGTTGAGACTCAAATTAGGGTTAGGGCTGGGGAGACTTGGCTTCCCAGGATGTAACCAGGGTTTTGGCGAAGCCTAGATTGGTAAAACAGACTGAGTAGGCCATCCGGAGTATGACATACTGCCAGTTAGTACACCATGTGGACAGGGAAATGTTTCAGTCCAAAGAGAAAATTAGGGTTAAGACCCAAGTTAGGGTTAGCTGTCAGGAGACCTGGCTTCCCAGAATGGAAACAGGGTGTTGCTGAAGCCAAGCATGGTGAAACAGACTGAGAGGGCCAAAGGAATTGTGTGCCTACTGTCTTTTAGTAGAAAATGGGGATGGGAGGTTGTTACATTTGCACAAGAATATCAGGTTAAGTCTCAAGTTAGGGTTAGGGTTGGGGAGATGTGGCTTCCCAGGTTGGAAACGGGTCCTTGGTGAAGCTTAACTTCCTGAATCAGACTGAGTGGGCCATCAAGATGTCTTCCATACTTACATTTGGCACACTCTGTGGACCGCAGTATGTTTCAGTCCAAAAAGGAAATAGGGTTGAGACTCAAATTAGGGTTAGGGTTGGGGAGACTTGGCTTCCCAGGATGTAACCAGGGTTTTGGTGAAGCCTAGATTGGTAAAACAGACTGAGTAGGCATTCAGGAGTATAACATACTGCCAGTTAGTACACCATGTGGACAGGGAAATGTTTCAGTCCAAAGACAAAATTAGGGTTAAGACCCAAGTTAGGGTTAGCTGTCAGGAGACATGGCTTCCCAGAATGGAAACAGGGTGTTGCTGAAGCCAAGCATGGTGAAACAGACTGAGAGGGTAAAAGGAATTGTGTGCCTACTGTCTTTTAGTAGAACATGAGGATGGGAGGTTGTTACATTTGCACAAGAATATCAGGTTAAGTATCAAGTTAGAGTTAGGGTTGGGGAGATGTGGCTTCCCAGGTTGGAAACGGGTCCTTGTTGAAGCCTAGCTTGCTGAATCAGACTGAGTGGGGCATCAAGATGTCTTCCATACTTACAATTAGGTACACTCTGTGGACGGCAGTATGTTTCAGTCCAAAAAGGAAATGAGGGTTGAGACTCAAATTAGGGTTAGGGTTGGGGAGACTTGGCTTCCCAGGATGTAACCAGGGTTTTGGCGAAGCCTAGATTGGTAAAACAGACTGAGTAGGCCTTCCGGAGTATAACATACTGCCAGTTAGTACACCATGTGGACAGGGAAATATTTCAGTCCAAAGAAAAAACTAGGGTTAAGACCCAAGTTAGGGTTAGCGGTCAGGAGACATGGCTTCCCAGAATGGAAACAGGGTATTGCTGAAGCCAAGCATGGTGAAACATACTGAGAGGGCCAAAGGAATTGTGTGCCTACTGTCTTTTAGTAGAACATGAGGATGGGAGGTTGTTACATTTGCACAAGAATATCAGGTTAAGTATCAAGTTAGGGTTAGGGTTGGGGAGATGTGGCTTCCCAGGTTGGAAACGGGTCCTTGTTGAAGCCTAGCTTGCTGAATCAGACTGAGTGGGGCATCAAGATGTCTTCCATACTTACAATTAGGTACACTCTGTGGACGGCAGTATGTTTCAGTCCAAAAAGGAAATGAGGGTTGATACTCAAATTAGGGTTAGGGTTGGGGAGACTTGGCTTCCCAGGATGTAACCAGGGTTTTGGTGAAGCCTAGATTGGTAAAACAGACTGAGTAGGCCAACCGGAGTATAACATACTGCCAGTTAGTACACCATGTGGACAGGGAAATGTTTCAGTCCAAAGAGAAAATTAGGGTTAAGACCCAAGTTAGGGTTAGCTGTCAGGAGACATGGCTTCCCAGAATGGAAACAGGGTATTGCTGAAGCCAAGCATGGTGAAACAGACTGAGAGGGCCAAAGGAATTGTGTGCCTACTGTCTTTTAGTAGAACATGAGGATGGGAGGTTGTTACATTTGCACAAGAATATCAGGTTAAGTCTCAAGTTAGGGTTAGGGTTGGGGAGATGTGGCTTCCCAGGTTGGAAACGGGTCCTTGGTGAAGCCTAGCTTGCTGAATCAGACTGAGTGGGGCATCAAGATGTCTTCCATACTTACAATTAGGTACACTCTGTGGACGGCAGTATGTTTCAGTCCAAAAAGGAAATGAGGGTTGAGACTCAAATGAGGGTTAGGGTTGGGGAGACTTGGCTTCCCAGGATGTAACCAGGGTTTTGGCGAAGCCTAGATTGGTAAAACAGACTGAGTAGGCATTCAGGAGTATAACATACTGCCAGTTAGTACACCATGTGGACAGGGAAATATTTCAGTCCAAAGAAAAAACTAGGGTTAAGACCCAAGTTAGGGTTAGCGGTCAGGAGACATGGCTTCCCGGAATGGAAACAGGGTGTTGCTGAAGCCAAGCATAGTGAAACAGACTGAGAGGGCAAAAGGAATTGTGTGCCTACTGTCTTTTAGTACAACATGAGGATGGGGGTTTGTTACATTTGCACAAGAAAATCAGGTTAAGTCTCAAGTTAGGGTTGGTTTGGGGAGATGTGGCTTCCCAGGTTGGAAACGGGTCCTTGGTGAAGCCTAGCTTGTTGAATCAGACTGAGTGGGACATCAAGATGTCTTCCATACTGACATTTGGTACACTCTGTGGACGGCAGTATGTTTCAGTCTAAAAAGGAAATGAGGGTTGAGACTCAAATTAGGGTTAGGGCTGGGGAGACTTGGCTTCCCAGGATGTAACCAGGGTTTTGGCGAAGCCTAGATTGGTAAAACAGACTGAGTAGGCCATCCGGAGTATAACATACTGCCAGTTAGTACACCATGTGGACAGGGAAATGTTTCAGTCCAAAGAGAAAATTAGGGTTAAGACCCAAGTTAGGGTTAGCTGTCAGGAGACATGGCTTCCCAGAATGGAAACAGGGTGTTGCTGAAGCCAAGCATGGTGAAACAGACTGAGAGGGCCAAAGGAATTGTGTGCCTACTGTCTTTTAGTAGAACATGAGGATGGGAGGTTGTTACATTTGCACAAGAATATCAGGTTAAGTCTCAAGTTAGGGTTAGGGTTGGGGAGATGTGGCTTCCCAGGTTGGAAACGGGTCCTTGGTGAAGCTTAACTTCCTGAATCAGACTGAGTGGGCCATCAAGATGTCTTCCATACTTACATTTGGCACACCCTGTGGACCGCAGTATGTTTCAGTCCAAAAAGGAAATAGGGTTGAGACTCAAATTAGGGTTAGGGTTGGGGAGACTTGGCTTCCCAGGATGTAACCAGGGTTTTGGTGAAGCCTAGATTGGTAAAACAGACTGAGTAGGCATTCAGGAGTATAACATACTGCCAGTTAGTACACCATGTGGACAGGGAAATGTTTCAGTCCAAAGACAAAATTAGGGTTAAGACCCAAGTTAGGGTTAGCTGTCAGGAGACATGGCTTCCCAGAATGGAAACAGGGTGTTGCTGAAGCCAAGCATGGTGAAACAGACTGAGAGGGCCAAAGGAATTGTGTGCCTACTGTCTTTTAGTAGAACATGAGGATGGGAGGTTGTTACATTTGCACAAGAATATCAGGTTAAGTATCAAGTTAGAGTTAGGGTTGGGGAGATGTGGCTTCCCAGGTTGGAAACGGGTCCTTGTTGAAGCCTAGCTTGCTGAATCAGACTGAGTGGGGCATCAAGATGTCTTCCATACTTACAATTAGGTACACTCTGTGGACGGCAGTATGTTTCAGTCCAAAAAGGAAATGAGGGTTGAGACTCAAATTAGGGTTAGGGTTGGGGAGACTTGGCTTCCCAGGATGTAACCATGGTTTTGGCGAAGCCTAGATTGGTAAAACAGACTGAGTAGGCCTTCCGGAGTATAACATACTGCCAGTTAGTACACCATGTGGACAGGGAAATGTTTCAGTCCAAAGAGAAAATTAGGGTTAAGACCCAAGTGAGGGTTAGCTGTCAGGAGACATGGCTTCCCAGAATGGAAACAGGGTGTTGCTGAAGCCAAGCATGGTGAAACAGACTGAGAGGGCCAAAGGAATTGTGTGCCTACTGTCTTTTAGTAGAACATGAGGATGAAGGTTGTTACATTTGCACAAGAATATCAGGTTAAGTCTCAAGTTAGGGTTAGGGTTGGGGAGATGTGGCTTCCCAGGTTGGAAACGGGTCCTTGGTGAAGCTTAACTTCCTGAATCAGACTGAGTGGGCCATCAAGATGTCTTCCATACTTACATTTGGCACACTCTGTGGACCGCAGTATGTTTCAGTCCAAAAAGGAAATAGGGTTGAGACTCAAATTAGGGTTAGGGTTGGGGAGACTTGGCTTCCCAGGATGTAACCAGGGTTTTGGCGAAGCCTAGATTGGTAAAACAGACTGAGTAGGCCTTCCGGAGTATAACATACTGCCAGTTAGTACACCATGTGGACAGGGAAATATTTCAGTCCAAAGAAAAAACTAGGGTTAAGACCCAAGTTAGGGTTAGCGGTCAGGAGACATGGCTTCCCGGAATGGAAACAGGGTGTTGCTGAAGCCAAGCATGGTGAAACAGACTGAGAGGGCCAAAGGAATTGTGTGCCTACTGTCTTTTAGTAGAACATGAGGATGGGGGGTTGTTACAGTTCAACAAGAAAATCAGGTTAAGTCTCAAGTTAGGGTTAGGGTTGGGGAGATGTGGCTTCCCAGGTTGGAAACGGGTCCTTGGTGAAGCCTAGCTTGCTGAATCAGACTGAGTGGGGCATCAAGATGTCTTCCATACTTACATTTGGTACACTCTGTGAACCGCAGTATGTTTCAGTCCAAAAAGGAAATGAGGGTTGATACTCAAATTAGGGTTAGGGTTGGGGAGACTTGGCTTCCCAGGATGTAACCAGGGTTTTGGTGAAGCCTAGATTGGTAAAACAGACTGAGTAGGCCAACCGGAGTATAACATACTGCCAGTTAGTACACCATGTGGACAGGGAAATGTTTCAGTCCAAAGAGAAAATTAGGGTTAAGACCCAAGTTAGGGTTAGCTGTCAGGAGACATGGCTTCCCAGAATGGAAACAGGGTATTGCTGAAGCCAAGCATGGTGAAACAGACTGAGAGGGCCGAAGGAATTGTGTGCCTACTGTCTTTTAGTAGAACATGAGGATGGGAGGTTGTTACATTTGCACAAGAAAATCAGGTTAAGTATCAAGTTAGGGTTAGGGTTGGGGAGATGTGGCTTCCCAGGTTGGAAACGGGTCCTTGGTGAAGCCTAGCTTGTTGAATCAGACTGAATGGGACATCAAGATGTCTTCCATACTGACATTTGGTACACTCTGTGGACGGCAGTATGTTTCAGTCCAAAAAGGAAATGAGGGTTGAGACTCAAATTAGGGTTAGGGCTGGGGAGACTTGGCTTCCCAGGATGTAACCAGGGTTTTGGCGAAGCCTAGATTGGTAAAACAGACTGAGTAGGCCATCCGGAGTATGACATACAGCCAGTTAGTACACCATGTGGACAGGGAAATGTTTCAGTCCAAAGAGAAAATTAGGGTTAAGACCCAAGTGAGGGTTAGCTGTCAGGAGACATGGCTTCCCAGAATGGAAACAGGGTGTTGCTGAAGCCAAGCATGGTGAAACAGACTGAGAGGGCCAAAGGAATTGTGTGCCTACTGTCTTTTAGTAGAACATGAGGATGAAGGTTGTTACATTTGCTCAAGAATATCAGGTTAAGTCTCAAGTTAGGGTTAGGGTTGGGGAGATGTGGCTTCCCAGGTTGGAAACGGGTCCTTGGTGAAGCTTAACTTCCTGAATCAGACTGAGTGGGCCATCAAGATGTCTTCCATACTTACATTTGGCACACTCTGTGGACCGCAGTATGTTTCAGTCCAAAAAGGAAATAGGGTTGAGACTCAAATTAGGGTTAGGGCTGGGGAGACTTGGCTTCCCAGGATGTAACCAGGGTTTTGGTGAAGCCTAGATTGGTAAAACAGACTGAGTAGGCATTCAGGAGTATAACATACTGCCAGTTAGTACACCATGTGGACAGGGAAATGTTTCAGTCCAAAGACAAAATTAGGGTTAAGACCCAAGTTAGGGTTAGCTGTCAGGAGACATGGCTTCCCAGAATGGAAACAGGGTGTTGCTGAAGCCAAGCATGGTGAAACAGACTGAGAGGGCCAAAGGAATTGTGTGCCTACTGTCTTTTAGTAGAACATGAGGATGGGAGGTTGTTACATTTGCACAAGAATATCAGGTTAAGTATCAAGTTAGAGTTAGGGTTGGGGAGATGTGGCTTCCCAGGTTGGAAACGGGTCCTTGTTGAAGCCTAGCTTGCTGAATCAGACTGAGTGGGGCATCAAGATGTCTTCCATACTTACAATTAGGTACACTCTGTGGACGGCAGTATGTTTCAGTCCAAAAAGGAAATGAGGGCTGAGACTCAAATTAGGGTTGGGTTGGGGAGACTTGGCTTCCCAGGATGTAACCAGGGTTTTGGCGAAGCCTAGATTGGTAAAACAGAGTGAGTAGGCCTTCCGGAGTATAACATACTGCCAGTTAGTACACCATGTGGACAGGGAAATATTTCAGTCCAAAGAAAAAACTAGGGTTAAGACCCAAGTTAGGGTTAGCGGTCAGGAGACATGGCTTCCCGGAATGGAAACAGGGTGTTGCTGAAGCCAAGCATGGTGAAACAGACTGAGAGGGCAAAAGGAATTGTGTGCCTACTGTCTTTTAGTACAACATGAGGATGGGGGGTTGTTACAGTTCAACAAGAAAATCAGGTTAAGTCTCAAGTTAGGGTTAGGGTTGGGGAGATGTGGCTTCCCAGGTTGGAAACGGGTCCTTGGTGAAGCCTAGCTTGCTGAATCAGACTGAGTGGGGCATCAAGATGTCTTCCATACTTACATTTGGTACACTCTGTGAACCGCAGTATGTTTCAGTCCAAAAAGGAAATGAGGGTTGATACTCAAATTAGGGTTAGGGTTGGGGAGACTTGGCTTCCCAGGATGTAACCAGGGTTTTGGTGAAGCCTAGATTGGTAAAACAGACTGAGTAGGCCAACCGGAGTATAACATACTGCCAGTTAGTACACCATGTGGACAGGGAAATGTTTCAGTCCAAAGAGAAAATTAGGGTTAAGACCCAAGTTAGGGTTAGCTGTCAGGAGACATGGCTTCCCAGAATGGAAACAGGGTATTGCTGAAGCCAAGCATGGTGAAACAGACTGAGAGGGCCAAAGGAATTGTGTGCCTACTGTCTTTTAGTAGAACATGAGGATGGGAGGTTGTTACATTTGCACAAGAATATCAGGTTAAGTCTCAAGTTAGGGTTAGGGTTGGGGAGATGTGGCTTCCCAGGTTGGAAACGGGTCCTTGTTGAAGCCTAGCTTGCTGAATCAGACTGAGTGGGGCATCAAGATGTCTTCCATACTTACAATTAGGTACACTCTGTGGACGGCAGTATGTTTCAGTCCAAAAAGGAAATGAGGGTTGAGACTCAAATGAGGGTTAGGGTTGGGGAGACTTGGCTTCCCAGGATGTAACCAGGGTTTTGGCGAAGCCTAGATTGGTAAAACAGACTGAGTAGGCATTCAGGAGTATAACATACTGCCAGTTAGTACACCATGTGGACAGGGAAATATTTCAGTCCAAAGAAAAAACTAGGGTTAAGACCCAAGTTAGGGTTAGCGGTCAGGAGACATGGCTTCCCGGAATGGAAACAGGGTGTTGCTGAAGCCAAGCATAGTGAAACTGACTGAGAGGGCAAAAGGAATTGTGTGCCTACTGTCTTTTAGTACAACATGAGGATGGGGGTTTGTTACATTTGCACAAGAAAATCAGGTTAAGTCTCAAGTTAGGGTTGGTTTGGGGAGATGTGGCTTCCCAGGTTGGAAACGGGTCCTTGGTGAAGCCTAGCTTGTTGAATCAGACTGAGTGGGACATCAAGATGTCTTCCATACTGACATTTGGTACACTCTGTGGACGGCAGTATGTTTCAGTCCAAAAAGGAAATGAGGGTTGAGACTCAAATTAGGGTTAGGGCTGGGGAGACTTGGCTTCCCAGGATGTAACCAGGGTTTTGGCGAAGCCTAGATTGGTAAAACAGACTGAGTAGGCCATCCGGAGTATAACATACTGCCAGTTAGTACACCATGTGGACAGGGAAATGTTTCAGTCCAAAGAGAAAATTAGGGTTAAGACCCAAGTGAGGGTTAGCTGTCAGGAGACATGGCTTCCCAGAATGGAAACAGGGTGTTGCTGAAGCCAAGCATGGTGAAACAGACTGAGAGGGCCAAAGGAATTGTGTGCCTACTGTCTTTTAGTAGAACATGAGGATGGGAGGTTGTTACATTTGCACAAGAATATCAGGTTAAGTCTCAAGTTAGGGTTAGGGTTGGGGAGATGTGGCTTCCCAGGTTGGAAACGGGTCCTTGGTGAAGCTTAACTTCCTGAATCAGACTGAGTGGGCCATCAAGATGTCTTCCATACTTACATTTGGCACACTCTGTGGACCGCAGTATGTTTCAGTCCAAAAAGGAAATAGGGTTGAGACTCAAATTAGGGTTAGGGTTGGGGAGACTTGGCTTCCCAGGATGTAACCAGGGTTTTGGCGAAGCCTAGATTGGTAAAACAGACTGAGTAGGCCTTCCGGAGTATAACATACTGCCAGTTATTACACCATGTGGACAGGGAAATGTTTCAGTCCAAAGAGAAAATTAGGGTTAAGACCCAAGTGAGGGTTAGCTGTCAGGAGACATGGCTTCCCAGAATGGAAACAGGGTGTTGCTGAAGCCAAGCATGGTGAAACAGACTGAGAGGGCCAAAGGAATTGTGTGCCTACTGTCTTTTAGTAGAACATGAGGATGAAGGTTGTTACATTTGCACAAGAATATCAGGTTAAGTCTCAAGTTAGGGTTAGGGTTGGGGAGATGTGGCTTCCCAGGTTGGAAACGGGTCCTTGGTGAAGCTTAACTTCCTGAATCAGACTGAGTGGGCCATCAAGATGTCTTCCATACTTACATTTGGCACACTCTGTGGACCGCAGTATGTTTCAGTCCAAAAAGGAAATAGGGTTGAGACTCAAATTAGGGTTAGGGTTGGGGAGACTTGGCTTCCCAGGATGTAACCAGGGTTTTGGCGAAGCCTAGATTGGTAAAACAGACTGAGTAGGCCTTCCGGAGTATAACATACTGCCAGTTAGTACACCATGTGGACAGGGAAATATTTCAGTCCAAAGAAAAAACTCGGGTTAAGACCCAAGTTAGGGTTAGCGGTCAGGAGACATGGCTTCCCGGAATGGAAACAGGGTGTTGCTGAAGCCAAGCATGGTGAAACAGACTGAGAGGGCAAAAGGAATTGTGTGCCTACTGTATTTTAGTAGAACATGAGGATGGGGGGTTGTTACAGTTCAACAAGAAAATCAGGTTAAGTCTCAAGTTAGGGTTAGGGTTGGGGAGATGTGGCTTCCCAGGTTGGAAACGGGTCCTTGGTGAAGCTTAACTTGCTGAATCAGACTGAGTGGGGCATCAAGATGGCTTCCATACTGACATTTGGTACACTCTGTGGACGGCAGTATGTTTCAGTCCAAAAAGGAAATGAGGGTTGAGACTCAAATTAGGGTTAGGGTTGGGGAGACTTGGCTTCCCAGGATGTAACCAGGGTTTTGGCGAAGCCTAGATTGGTAAAACAGACTGAGTAGGCCAACCGGAGTATAACATACTGCCAGTTAGTACACCATGTGGACAGGGAAATGTTTCAGTCCAAAGAGAAAATTAGGGTTGAGACCCAAGTTAGGGTTATCGGTCAGGAGTCATGGCTTCCCAGAATGGAAACAGGGTGTTGCTGAAGCCAAGCATGGTGAAACAGACTGAGAGGGCAAAAGGAATTGAGTGCCTACTGTCTTTTAGTACAACATGAGGATGGGGGTTTGTTACATTTGCACAAGAAAATCAGGTTAAGTCTCAAGTTAGGGTTGGTTTGGGGAGATGTGGCTTCCCAGGTTGGAAACGGGTCCTTGGTGAAGCCTAGCTTGTTGAATCAGACTGAGTGGGACATCAAGATGTCTTCCATACTTACATTTGGTACACTCTGTGGACGGCAGTATGTTTCAGTCCAAAAAGGAAATGAGGGTTGAGACTCAAATTAGGGTTAGGGCTGGGGAGACTTGGCTTCCCAGGATGTAACCAGGGTTTTGGCGAAGCCTAGATTGGTAAAACAGACTGAGTAGGCCATCCGGAGTATGACATACTGCCAGTTAGTACACCATGTGGACAGGGAAATGTTTCAGTCCAAAGAGAAAATTAGGGTTAAGACCCAAGTTAGGGTTAGCTGTCAGGAGACCTGGCTTCCCAGAATGGAAACAGGGTGTTGCTGAAGCCAAGCATGGTGAAACAGACTGAGAGGGCCAAAGGAATTGTGTGCCTACTGTCTTTTAGTAGAAAATGGGGATGGGAGGTTGTTACATTTGCACAAGAATATCAGGTTAAGTCTCAAGTTAGGGTTAGGGTTGGGGAGATGTGGCTTCCCAGGTTGGAAACGGGTCCTTGGTGAAGCTTAACTTCCTGAATCAGACTGAGTGGGCCATCAAGATGTCTTCCATACTTACATTTGGCACACTCTGTGGACCGCAGTATGTTTCAGTCCAAAAAGGAAATAGGGTTGAGACTCAAATTAGGGTTAGGGTTGGGGAGACTTGGCTTCCCAGGATGTAACCAGGGTTTTGGTGAAGCCTAGATTGGTAAAACAGACTGAGTAGGCATTCAGGAGTATAACATACTGCCAGTTAGTACACCATGTGGACAGGGAAATGTTTCAGTCCAAAGACAAAATTAGGGTTAAGACCCAAGTTAGGGTTAGCTGTCAGGAGACATGGCTTCCCAGAATGGAAACAGGGTGTTGCTGAAGCCAAGCATGGTGAAACAGACTGAGAGGGTAAAAGGAATTGTGTGCCTACTGTCTTTTAGTAGAACATGAGGATGGGAGGTTGTTACATTTGCACAAGAATATCAGGTTAAGTATCAAGTTAGAGTTAGGGTTGGGGAGATGTGGCTTCCCAGGTTGGAAACGGGTCCTTGTTGAAGCCTAGCTTGCTGAATCAGACTGAGTGGGGCATCAAGATGTCTTCCATACTTACAATTAGGTACACTCTGTGGACGGCAGTATGTTTCAGTCCAAAAAGGAAATGAGGGTTGAGACTCAAATTAGGGTTAGGGTTGGGGAGACTTGGCTTCCCAGGATGTAACCAGGGTTTTGGCGAAGCCTAGATTGGTAAAACAGACTGAGTAGGCCTTCCGGAGTATAACATACTGCCAGTTAGTACACCATGTGGACAGGGAAATATTTCAGTCCAAAGAAAAAACTAGGGTTAAGACCCAAGTTAGGGTTAGCGGTCAGGAGACATGGCTTCCCAGAATGGAAACAGGGTATTGCTGAAGCCAAGCATGGTGAAACATACTGAGAGGGCCAAAGGAATTGTGTGCCTACTGTCTTTTAGTAGAACATGAGGATGGGAGGTTGTTACATTTGCACAAGAATATCAGGTTAAGTATCAAGTTAGGGTTAGGGTTGGGGAGATGTGGCTTCCCAGGTTGGAAACGGGTCCTTGTTGAAGCCTAGCTTGCTGAATCAGACTGAGTGGGGCATCAAGATGTCTTCCATACTTACAATTAGGTACACTCTGTGGACGGCAGTATGTTTCAGTCCAAAAAGGAAATGAGGGTTGATACTCAAATTAGGGTTAGGGTTGGGGAGACTTGGCTTCCCAGGATGTAACCAGGGTTTTGGTGAAGCCTAGATTGGTAAAACAGACTGAGTAGGCCAACCGGAGTATAACATACTGCCAGTTAGTACACCATGTGGACAGGGAAATGTTTCAGTCCAAAGAGAAAATTAGGGTTAAGACCCAAGTTAGGGTTAGCTGTCAGGAGACATGGCTTCCCAGAATGGAAACAGGGTATTGCTGAAGCCAAGCATGGTGAAACAGACTGAGAGGGCCAAAGGAATTGTGTGCCTACTGTCTTTTAGTAGAACATGAGGATGGGAGGTTGTTACATTTGCACAAGAATATCAGGTTAAGTCTCAAGTTAGGGTTAGGGTTGGGGAGATGTGGCTTCCCAGGTTGGAAACGGGTCCTTGGTGAAGCCTAGCTTGCTGAATCAGACTGAGTGGGGCATCAAGATGTCTTCCATACTTACAATTAGGTACACTCTGTGGACGGCAGTATGTTTCAGTCCAAAAAGGAAATGAGGGTTGAGACTCAAATGAGGGTTAGGGTTGGGGAGACTTGGCTTCCCAGGATGTAACCAGGGTTTTGGCGAAGCCTAGATTGGTAAAACAGACTGAGTAGGCATTCAGGAGTATAACATACTGCCAGTTAGTACACCATGTGGACAGGGAAATATTTCAGTCCAAAGAAAAAACTAGGGTTAAGACCCAAGTTAGGGTTAGCGGTCAGGAGACATGGCTTCCCGGAATGGAAACAGGGTGTTGCTGAAGCCAAGCATAGTGAAACAGACTGAGAGGGCAAAAGGAATTGTGTGCCTACTGTCTTTTAGTACAACATGAGGATGGGGGTTTGTTACATTTGCACAAGAAAATCAGGTTAAGTCTCAAGTTAGGGTTGGTTTGGGGAGATGTGGCTTCCCAGGTTGGAAACGGGTCCTTGGTGAAGCCTAGCTTGTTGAATCAGACTGAGTGGGACATCAAGATGTCTTCCATACTGACATTTGGTACACTCTGTGGACGGCAGTATGTTTCAGTCTAAAAAGGAAATGAGGGTTGAGACTCAAATTAGGGTTAGGGCTGGGGAGACTTGGCTTCCCAGGATGTAACCAGGGTTTTGGCGAAGCCTAGATTGGTAAAACAGACTGAGTAGGCCATCCGGAGTATAACATACTGCCAGTTAGTACACCATGTGGACAGGGAAATGTTTCAGTCCAAAGAGAAAATTAGGGTTAAGACCCAAGTTAGGGTTAGCTGTCAGGAGACATGGCTTCCCAGAATGGAAACAGGGTGTTGCTGAAGCCAAGCATGGTGAAACAGACTGAGAGGGCCAAAGGAATTGTGTGCCTACTGTCTTTTAGTAGAACATGAGGATGGGAGGTTGTTACATTTGCACAAGAATATCAGGTTAAGTCTCAAGTTAGGGTTAGGGTTGGGGAGATGTGGCTTCCCAGGTTGGAAACGGGTCCTTGGTGAAGCTTAACTTCCTGAATCAGACTGAGTGGGCCATCAAGATGTCTTCCATACTTACATTTGGCACACCCTGTGGACCGCAGTATGTTTCAGTCCAAAAAGGAAATAGGGTTGAGACTCAAATTAGGGTTAGGGTTGGGGAGACTTGGCTTCCCAGGATGTAACCAGGGTTTTGGTGAAGCCTAGATTGGTAAAACAGACTGAGTAGGCATTCAGGAGTATAACATACTGCCAGTTAGTACACCATGTGGACAGGGAAATGTTTCAGTCCAAAGACAAAATTAGGGTTAAGACCCAAGTTAGGGTTAGCTGTCAGGAGACATGGCTTCCCAGAATGGAAACAGGGTGTTGCTGAAGCCAAGCATGGTGAAACAGACTGAGAGGGCCAAAGGAATTGTGTGCCTACTGTCTTTTAGTAGAACATGAGGATGGGAGGTTGTTACATTTGCACAAGAATATCAGGTTAAGTATCAAGTTAGAGTTAGGGTTGGGGAGATGTGGCTTCCCAGGTTGGAAACGGGTCCTTGTTGAAGCCTAGCTTGCTGAATCAGACTGAGTGGGGCATCAAGATGTCTTCCATACTTACAATTAGGTACACTCTGTGGACGGCAGTATGTTTCAGTCCAAAAAGGAAATGAGGGTTGAGACTCAAATTAGGGTTAGGGTTGGGGAGACTTGGCTTCCCAGGATGTAACCATGGTTTTGGCGAAGCCTAGATTGGTAAAACAGACTGAGTAGGCCTTCCGGAGTATAACATACTGCCAGTTAGTACACCATGTGGACAGGGAAATGTTTCAGTCCAAAGAGAAAATTAGGGTTAAGACCCAAGTGAGGGTTAGCTGTCAGGAGACATGGCTTCCCAGAATGGAAACAGGGTGTTGCTGAAGCCAAGCATGGTGAAACAGACTGAGAGGGCCAAAGGAATTGTGTGCCTACTGTCTTTTAGTAGAACATGAGGATGAAGGTTGTTACATTTGCACAAGAATATCAGGTTAAGTCTCAAGTTAGGGTTAGGGTTGGGGAGATGTGGCTTCCCAGGTTGGAAACGGGTCCTTGGTGAAGCTTAACTTCCTGAATCAGACTGAGTGGGCCATCAAGATGTCTTCCATACTTACATTTGGCACACTCTGTGGACCGCAGTATGTTTCAGTCCAAAAAGGAAATAGGGTTGAGACTCAAATTAGGGTTAGGGTTGGGGAGACTTGGCTTCCCAGGATGTAACCAGGGTTTTGGCGAAGCCTAGATTGGTAAAACAGACTGAGTAGGCCTTCCGGAGTATAACATACTGCCAGTTAGTACACCATGTGGACAGGGAAATATTTCAGTCCAAAGAAAAAACTAGGGTTAAGACCCAAGTTAGGGTTAGCGGTCAGGAGACATGGCTTCCCGGAATGGAAACAGGGTGTTGCTGAAGCCAAGCATGGTGAAACAGACTGAGAGGGCCAAAGGAATTGTGTGCCTACTGTCTTTTAGTAGAACATGAGGATGGGGGGTTGTTACAGTTCAACAAGAAAATCAGGTTAAGTCTCAAGTTAGGGTTAGGGTTGGGGAGATGTGGCTTCCCAGGTTGGAAACGGGTCCTTGGTGAAGCCTAGCTTGCTGAATCAGACTGAGTGGGGCATCAAGATGTCTTCCATACTTACATTTGGTACACTCTGTGAACCGCAGTATGTTTCAGTCCAAAAAGGAAATGAGGGTTGATACTCAAATTAGGGTTAGGGTTGGGGAGACTTGGCTTCCCAGGATGTAACCAGGGTTTTGGTGAAGCCTAGATTGGTAAAACAGACTGAGTAGGCCAACCGGAGTATAACATACTGCCAGTTAGTACACCATGTGGACAGGGAAATGTTTCAGTCCAAAGAGAAAATTAGGGTTAAGACCCAAGTTAGGGTTAGCTGTCAGGAGACATGGCTTCCCAGAATGGAAACAGGGTATTGCTGAAGCCAAGCATGGTGAAACAGACTGAGAGGGCCGAAGGAATTGTGTGCCTACTGTCTTTTAGTAGAACATGAGGATGGGAGGTTGTTACATTTGCACAAGAAAATCAGGTTAAGTATCAAGTTAGGGTTAGGGTTGGGGAGATGTGGCTTCCCAGGTTGGAAACGGGTCCTTGGTGAAGCCTAGCTTGTTGAATCAGACTGAATGGGACATCAAGATGTCTTCCATACTGACATTTGGTACACTCTGTGGACGGCAGTATGTTTCAGTCCAAAAAGGAAATGAGGGTTGAGACTCAAATTAGGGTTAGGGCTGGGGAGACTTGGCTTCCCAGGATGTAACCAGGGTTTTGGCGAAGCCTAGATTGGTAAAACAGACTGAGTAGGCCATCCGGAGTATGACATACAGCCAGTTAGTACACCATGTGGACAGGGAAATGTTTCAGTCCAAAGAGAAAATTAGGGTTAAGACCCAAGTGAGGGTTAGCTGTCAGGAGACATGGCTTCCCAGAATGGAAACAGGGTGTTGCTGAAGCCAAGCATGGTGAAACAGACTGAGAGGGCCAAAGGAATTGTGTGCCTACTGTCTTTTAGTAGAACATGAGGATGAAGGTTGTTACATTTGCTCAAGAATATCAGGTTAAGTCTCAAGTTAGGGTTAGGGTTGGGGAGATGTGGCTTCCCAGGTTGGAAACGGGTCCTTGGTGAAGCTTAACTTCCTGAATCAGACTGAGTGGGCCATCAAGATGTCTTCCATACTTACATTTGGCACACTCTGTGGACCGCAGTATGTTTCAGTCCAAAAAGGAAATAGGGTTGAGACTCAAATTAGGGTTAGGGCTGGGGAGACTTGGCTTCCCAGGATGTAACCAGGGTTTTGGTGAAGCCTAGATTGGTAAAACAGACTGAGTAGGCATTCAGGAGTATAACATACTGCCAGTTAGTACACCATGTGGACAGGGAAATGTTTCAGTCCAAAGACAAAATTAGGGTTAAGACCCAAGTTAGGGTTAGCTGTCAGGAGACATGGCTTCCCAGAATGGAAACAGGGTGTTGCTGAAGCCAAGCATGGTGAAACAGACTGAGAGGGCCAAAGGAATTGTGTGCCTACTGTCTTTTAGTAGAACATGAGGATGGGAGGTTGTTACATTTGCACAAGAATATCAGGTTAAGTATCAAGTTAGAGTTAGGGTTGGGGAGATGTGGCTTCCCAGGTTGGAAACGGGTCCTTGTTGAAGCCTAGCTTGCTGAATCAGACTGAGTGGGGCATCAAGATGTCTTCCATACTTACAATTAGGTACACTCTGTGGACGGCAGTATGTTTCAGTCCAAAAAGGAAATGAGGGCTGAGACTCAAATTAGGGTTGGGTTGGGGAGACTTGGCTTCCCAGGATGTAACCAGGGTTTTGGCGAAGCCTAGATTGGTAAAACAGAGTGAGTAGGCCTTCCGGAGTATAACATACTGCCAGTTAGTACACCATGTGGACAGGGAAATATTTCAGTCCAAAGAAAAAACTAGGGTTAAGACCCAAGTTAGGGTTAGCGGTCAGGAGACATGGCTTCCCGGAATGGAAACAGGGTGTTGCTGAAGCCAAGCATGGTGAAACAGACTGAGAGGGCAAAAGGAATTGTGTGCCTACTGTCTTTTAGTACAACATGAGGATGGGGGGTTGTTACAGTTCAACAAGAAAATCAGGTTAAGTCTCAAGTTAGGGTTAGGGTTGGGGAGATGTGGCTTCCCAGGTTGGAAACGGGTCCTTGGTGAAGCCTAGCTTGCTGAATCAGACTGAGTGGGGCATCAAGATGTCTTCCATACTTACATTTGGTACACTCTGTGAACCGCAGTATGTTTCAGTCCAAAAAGGAAATGAGGGTTGATACTCAAATTAGGGTTAGGGTTGGGGAGACTTGGCTTCCCAGGATGTAACCAGGGTTTTGGTGAAGCCTAGATTGGTAAAACAGACTGAGTAGGCCAACCGGAGTATAACATACTGCCAGTTAGTACACCATGTGGACAGGGAAATGTTTCAGTCCAAAGAGAAAATTAGGGTTAAGACCCAAGTTAGGGTTAGCTGTCAGGAGACATGGCTTCCCAGAATGGAAACAGGGTATTGCTGAAGCCAAGCATGGTGAAACAGACTGAGAGGGCCAAAGGAATTGTGTGCCTACTGTCTTTTAGTAGAACATGAGGATGGGAGGTTGTTACATTTGCACAAGAATATCAGGTTAAGTCTCAAGTTAGGGTTAGGGTTGGGGAGATGTGGCTTCCCAGGTTGGAAACGGGTCCTTGTTGAAGCCTAGCTTGCTGAATCAGACTGAGTGGGGCATCAAGATGTCTTCCATACTTACAATTAGGTACACTCTGTGGACGGCAGTATGTTTCAGTCCAAAAAGGAAATGAGGGTTGAGACTCAAATGAGGGTTAGGGTTGGGGAGACTTGGCTTCCCAGGATGTAACCAGGGTTTTGGCGAAGCCTAGATTGGTAAAACAGACTGAGTAGGCATTCAGGAGTATAACATACTGCCAGTTAGTACACCATGTGGACAGGGAAATATTTCAGTCCAAAGAAAAAACTAGGGTTAAGACCCAAGTTAGGGTTAGCGGTCAGGAGACATGGCTTCCCGGAATGGAAACAGGGTGTTGCTGAAGCCAAGCATAGTGAAACTGACTGAGAGGGCAAAAGGAATTGTGTGCCTACTGTCTTTTAGTACAACATGAGGATGGGGGTTTGTTACATTTGCACAAGAAAATCAGGTTAAGTCTCAAGTTAGGGTTGGTTTGGGGAGATGTGGCTTCCCAGGTTGGAAACGGGTCCTTGGTGAAGCCTAGCTTGTTGAATCAGACTGAGTGGGACATCAAGATGTCTTCCATACTGACATTTGGTACACTCTGTGGACGGCAGTATGTTTCAGTCCAAAAAGGAAATGAGGGTTGAGACTCAAATTAGGGTTAGGGCTGGGGAGACTTGGCTTCCCAGGATGTAACCAGGGTTTTGGCGAAGCCTAGATTGGTAAAACAGACTGAGTAGGCCATCCGGAGTATAACATACTGCCAGTTAGTACACCATGTGGACAGGGAAATGTTTCAGTCCAAAGAGAAAATTAGGGTTAAGACCCAAGTGAGGGTTAGCTGTCAGGAGACATGGCTTCCCAGAATGGAAACAGGGTGTTGCTGAAGCCAAGCATGGTGAAACAGACTGAGAGGGCCAAAGGAATTGTGTGCCTACTGTCTTTTAGTAGAACATGAGGATGGGAGGTTGTTACATTTGCACAAGAATATCAGGTTAAGTCTCAAGTTAGGGTTAGGGTTGGGGAGATGTGGCTTCCCAGGTTGGAAACGGGTCCTTGGTGAAGCTTAACTTCCTGAATCAGACTGAGTGGGCCATCAAGATGTCTTCCATACTTACATTTGGCACACTCTGTGGACCGCAGTATGTTTCAGTCCAAAAAGGAAATAGGGTTGAGACTCAAATTAGGGTTAGGGTTGGGGAGACTTGGCTTCCCAGGATGTAACCAGGGTTTTGGCGAAGCCTAGATTGGTAAAACAGACTGAGTAGGCCTTCCGGAGTATAACATACTGCCAGTTATTACACCATGTGGACAGGGAAATGTTTCAGTCCAAAGAGAAAATTAGGGTTAAGACCCAAGTGAGGGTTAGCTGTCAGGAGACATGGCTTCCCAGAATGGAAACAGGGTGTTGCTGAAGCCAAGCATGGTGAAACAGACTGAGAGGGCCAAAGGAATTGTGTGCCTACTGTCTTTTAGTAGAACATGAGGATGAAGGTTGTTACATTTGCACAAGAATATCAGGTTAAGTCTCAAGTTAGGGTTAGGGTTGGGGAGATGTGGCTTCCCAGGTTGGAAACGGGTCCTTGGTGAAGCTTAACTTCCTGAATCAGACTGAGTGGGCCATCAAGATGTCTTCCATACTTACATTTGGCACACTCTGTGGACCGCAGTATGTTTCAGTCCAAAAAGGAAATAGGGTTGAGACTCAAATTAGGGTTAGGGTTGGGGAGACTTGGCTTCCCAGGATGTAACCAGGGTTTTGGCGAAGCCTAGATTGGTAAAACAGACTGAGTAGGCCTTCCGGAGTATAACATACTGCCAGTTAGTACACCATGTGGACAGGGAAATATTTCAGTCCAAAGAAAAAACTCGGGTTAAGACCCAAGTTAGGGTTAGCGGTCAGGAGACATGGCTTCCCGGAATGGAAACAGGGTGTTGCTGAAGCCAAGCATGGTGAAACAGACTGAAAGGGCAAAAGGAATTGTGTGCCTACTGTCTTTTAGTAGAACATGAGGATGGGGGGTTGTTACAGTTCAACAAGAAAATCAGGTTAAGTCTCAAGTTAGGGTTAGGGTTGGGGAGATGTGGCTTCCCAGGTTGGAAACGGGTCCTTGGTGAAGCCTAGCTTGCTGAATCAGACTGAGTGGGGCATCAAGATGTCTTCCATACTTACATTTGGTACACTCTGTGAACCGCAGTATGTTTCAGTCCAAAAAGGAAATGAGGGTTGATACTCAAATTAGGGTTAGGGTTGGGGAGACTTGGCTTCCCAGGATGTAACCAGGGTTTTGGTGAAGCCTAGATTGGTAAAACAGACTGAGTAGGCCAACCGGAGTATAACATACTGCCAGTTAGTACACCATGTGGACAGGGAAATGTTTCAGTCCAAAGAGAAAATTAGGGTTAAGACCCAAGTTAGGGTTAGCTGTCAGGAGACATGGCTTCCCAGAATGGAAACAGGGTATTGCTGAAGCCAAGCATGGTGAAACAGACTGAGAGGGCCAAAGGAATTGTGTGCCTACTGTCTTTTAGTAGAACATGAGGATGGGAGGTTGTTACATTTGCACAAGAAAATCAGGTTAAGTATCAAGTTAGGGTTAGGGTTGGGGAGATGTGGCTTCCCAGGTTGGAAACGGGTCCTTGTTGAAGCCTAGCTTGCTGAATCAGACTGAGTGGGGCATCAAGATGTCTTCCATACTTACAATTAGTTACACTCTGTGGACGGCAGTATGTTTCAGTCCAAAAAGGAAATGAGGGTTGAGACTCAAATTAGGGTTAGGGTTGGGGAGACTTGGATTCCCAGGATGTAACCAGGGTTTTGGCGAAGCCTAGATTGGTAAAACAGACTGAGTAGGCCTTCCGGAGTATAACATACTGCCAGTTAGTACACCATGTGGACAGGGAAATATTTCAGTCCAAAGAAAAAACTAGGGTTAAGACCCAAGTTAGGGTTAGCGGTCAGGAGACATGGCTTCCCGGAATGGAAACAGGGTGTTGCTGAAGCCAAGCATGGTGAAACAGACTGAGAGGGCCAAAGGAATTGTGTGCCTACTGTCTTTTAGTAGAACATGAGGATGGGAGGTTGTTACATTTGCACAAGAATATCAGGTTAAGTCTCAAGTTAGGGTTAGGGTTGGGGAGATGTGGCTTCCCAGGTTGGAAACGGGTCCTTGGTGAAGCTTAACTTCCTGAATCAGACTGAGTGGGCCATCAAGATGTCTTCCATACTTACATTTGGCACACTCTGTGGACCGCAGTATGTTTCAGTCCAAAAAGGAAATAGGGTTGAGACTCAAATTAGGGTTAGGGTTGGGGAGACTTGGCTTCCCAGGATGTAACCAGGGTTTTGGTGAAGCCTAGATTGGTAAAACAGACTGAGTAGGCATTCAGGAGTATAACATACTGCCAGTTAGTACACCATGTGGACAGGGAAATGTTTCAGTCCAAAGAGAAAATTAGGGTTAAGACCCAAGTGAGGGTTAGCTGTCAGGAGACATGGCTTCCCAGAATGGAAACAGGGTGTTGCTGAAGCCAAGCATGGTGAAACAGACTGAGAGGGCCAAAGGAATTGTGTGCCTACTGTCTTTTAGTAGAACATGAGGATGGGAGGTTGTTACATTTGCACAAGAATATCAGGTTAAGTCTCAAGTTAGGGTTAGGGTTGGGGAGATGTGGCTTCCCAGGTTGGAAACGGGTCCTTGGTGAAGCTTAACTTCCTGAATCAGACTGAGTGGGCCATCAAGATGTCTTCCATACTTACATTTGGCACACTCTGTGGACCGCAGTATGTTTCAGTCCAAAAAGGAAATGAGGGTTGAGACTCAAATTAGGGTTAGGGTTGGGGAGACTTGGCTTCCCAGGATGTAACCAGGGTTTTGGTGAAGCCTAGATTGGTAAAACAGACTGAGTAGGCATTCAGGAGTATAACATACTGCCAGTTAGTACACCATGTGGACAGGGAAATGTTTCAGTCCAAAGACAAAATTAGGGTTAAGACCCAAGTTAGGGTTAGCTGTCAGGAGACATGGCTTCCCAGAATGGAAACAGGGTGTTGCTGAAGCCAAGCATGGTGAAACAGACTGAGAGGGCCAAAGGAATTGTGTGCCTACTGTCTTTTAGTAGAACATGAGGATGGGAGGTTGTTACATTTGCACAAGAATATCAGGTTAAGTATCAAGTTAGAGTTAGGGTTGGGGAGATGTGGCTTCCCAGGTTGGAAACGGGTCCTTGTTGAAGCCTAGCTTGCTGAATCAGACTGAGTGGGGCATCAAGATGTCTTCCATACTTACAATTAGGTACACTCTGTGGACGGCAGTATGTTTCAGTCCAAAAAGGAAATGAGGGTTGAGACTCAAATTAGGGTTAGGGTTGGGGAGACTTGGCTTCCCAGGATGTAACCAGGGTTTTGGCGAAGCCTAGATTGGTAAAACAGACTGAGTAGGCCTTCCGGAGTATAACATACTGCCAGTTAGTACACCATGTGGACAGGGAAATGTTTCAGTCCAAAGAGAAAATTAGGGTTAAGACCCAAGTGAGGGTTAGCTGTCAGGAGACATGGCTTCCCAGAATGGAAACAGGGTGTTGCTGAAGCCAAGCATGGTGAAACAGACTGAGAGGGCCAAAGGAATTGTGTGCCTACTGTCTTTTAGTAGAACATGAGGATGAAGGTTGTTACATTTGCACAAGAATATCAGGTTAAGTCTCAAGTTAGGGTTAGGGTTGGGGAGATGTGGCTTCCCAGGTTGGAAATGGGTCCTTGGTGAAGCTTAACTTCCTGAATCAGACTGAGTGGGCCATCAAGATGTCTTCCATACTTACATTTGGCACACTCTGTGGACCGCAGTATGTTTCAGTCCAAAAAGGAAATAGGGTTGAGACTCAAATTAGGGTTAGGGTTGGGGAGACTTGGCTTCCCAGGATGTAACCAGGGTTTTGGCGAAGCCTAGATTGGTAAAACAGACTGAGTAGGCCTTCCGGAGTATAACATACTGCCAGTTAGTACACCATGTGGACAGGGAAATATTTCAGTCCAAAGAAAAAACTAGGGTTAAGACCCAAGTTAGGGTTAGCGGTCAGGAGACATGGCTTCCCGGAATGGAAACAGGGTGTTGCTGAAGCCAAGCATGGTGAAACAGACTGAAAGGGCAAAAGGAATTGTGTGCCTACTGTCTTTTAGTAGAACATGAGGATGGGGGGTTGTTACAGTTCAACAAGAAAATCAGGTTAAGTCTCAAGTTAGGGTTAGGGTTGGGGAGATGTGGCTTCCCAGGTTGGAAACGGGTCCTTGGTGAAGCCTAGCTTGCTGAATCAGACTGAGTGGGGCATCAAGATGTCTTCCATACTTACATTTGGTACACTCTGTGAACCGCAGTATGTTTCAGTCCAAAAAGGAAATGAGGGTTGATACTCAAATTAGGGTTAGGGTTGGGGAGACTTGGCTTCCCAGGATGTAACCAGGGTTTTGGTGAAGCCTAGATTGGTAAAACAGACGGAGTAGGCCAACCGGAGTATAACATACTGCCAGTTAGTACACCATGTGGACAGGGAAATGTTTCAGTCCAAAGAGAAAATTAGGGTTAAGACCCAAGTTAGGGTTAGCTGTCAGGAGACATGGCTTCCCAGAATGGAAACAGGGTATTGCTGAAGCCAAGCATGGTGAAACAGACTGAGAGGGCCAAAGGAATTGTGTGCCTACTGTCTTTTAGTAGAACATGAGGATGGGAGGTTGTTACATTTGCACAAGAAAATCAGGTTAAGTATCAAGTTAGGGTTAGGGTTGGGGAGATGTGGCTTCCCAGGTTGGAAACGGGTCCTTGTTGAAGCCTAGCTTGCTGAATCAGACTGAGTGGGGCATCAAGATGTCTTCCATACTTACAATTAGGTACACTCTGTGGACGGCAGTATGTTTCAGTCCAAAAAGGAAATGAGGGTTGAGACTCAAATTAGGGTTAGGGTTGGGGAGACTTGGATTCCCAGGATGTAACCAGGGTTTTGGCGAAGCCTAGATTGGTAAAACAGACTGAGTAGGCCTTCCGGAGTATAACATACTGCCAGTTAGTACACCATGTGGACAGGGAAATATTTCAGTCCAAAGAAAAAACTAGGGTTAAGACCCAAGTTAGGGTTAGCGGTCAGGAGACATGGCTTCCCGGAATGGAAACAGGGTGTTGCTGAAGCCAAGCATGGTGAAACAGACTGAGAGGGCAAAAGGAATTGTGTGCCTACTGTCTTTTAGTACAACATGAGGATGGGGGTTTGTTACATTTGCACAAGAAAATCAGGTTAAGTCTCAAGTTAGGGTTGGTTTGGGGAGATGTGGCTTCCCAGGTTGGAAACGGGTCCTTGGTGAAGCCTAGCTTGTTGAATCAGACTGAGTGGGACATCAAGATGTCTTCCATACTGACATTTGGTACACTCTGTGGACGGCAGTATGTTTCAGTCCAAAAAGGAAATGAGGGTTGAGACTCAAATTAGGGTTAGGGCTGGGGAGACTTGGCTTCCCAGGATGTAACCAGGGTTTTGGCGAAGCCTAGATTGGTAAAACAGACTGAGTAGGCCATCCGGAGTATAACATACTGCCAGTTAGTACACCATGTGGACAGGGAAATGTTTCAGTCCAAAGAGAAAATTAGGGTTAAGACCCAAGTGAGGGTTAGCTGTCAGGAGACATGGCTTCCCAGAATGGAAACAGGGTGTTGCTGAAGCCAAGCATGGTGAAACAGACTGAGAGGGCCAAAGGAATTGTGTGCCTACTGTCTTTTAGTAGAACATGAGGATGGGAGGTTGTTACATTTGCACAAGAATATCAGGTTAAGTCTCAAGTTAGGGTTAGGGTTGGGGAGATGTGGCTTCCCAGGTTGGAAACGGGTCCTTGGTGAAGCTTAACTTCCTGAATCAGACTGAGTGGGCCATCAAGATGTCTTCCATACTTACATTTGGCACACTCTGTGGACCGCAGTATGTTTCAGTCCAAAAAGGAAATAGGGTTGAGACTCAAATTAGGGTTAGGGTTGGGGAGACTTGGCTTCCCAGGATGTAACCAGGGTTTTGGTGAAGCCTAGATTGGTAAAACAGACTGAGTAGGCATTCAGGAGTATAACATACTGCCAGTTAGTACACCATGTGGACAGGGAAATGTTTCAGTCCAAAGACAAAATTAGGGTTAAGACCCAAGTTAGGGTTAGCGGTCAGGAGACATGGCTTCCCAGAATGGAAACAGGGTGTTGCTGAAGCCAAGCATGGTGAAACAGACTGAGAGGGCCAAAGGAATTGTGTGCCTACTGTCTTTTAGTAGAACATGAGGATGAAGGTTGTTACATTTGCACAAGAATATCAGGTTAAGTCTCAAGTTAGGGTTAGGGTTGGGGAGATGTGGCTTCCCAGGTTGGAAACGGGTCCTTGGTGAAGCTTAACTTCCTGAATCAGACTGAGTGGGCCATCAAGATGTCTTCCATACTTACATTTGGCACACTCTGTGGACCGCAGTATGTTTCAGTCCAAAAAGGAAATAGGGTTGAGACTCAAATTAGGGTTAGGGTTGGGGAGACTTGGCTTCCCAGGATGTAACCAGGGTTTTGGCGAAGCCTAGATTGGTAAAACAGACTGAGTAGGCCTTCCGGAGTATAACATACTGCCAGTTAGTACACCATGTGGACAGGGAAATATTTCAGTCCAAAGAAAAAACTCGGGTTAAGACCCAAGTTAGGGTTAGCGGTCAGGAGACATGGCTTCCCGGAATGGAAACAGGGTGTTGCTGAAGCCAAGCATGGTGAAACAGACTGAAAGGGCAAAAGGAATTGTGTGCCTACTGTCTTTTAGTAGAACATGAGGATGGGGGGTTGTTACAGTTCAACAAGAAAATCAGGTTAAGTCTCAAGTTAGGGTTAGGGTTGGGGAGATGTGGCTTCCCAGGTTGGAAACGGGTCCTTGGTGAAGCCTAGCTTGCTGAATCAGACTGAGTGGGGCATCAAGATGTCTTCCATACTTACATTTGGTACACTCTGTGAACCGCAGTATGTTTCAGTCCAAAAAGGAAATGAGGGTTGATACTCAAATTAGGGTTAGGGTTGGGGAGACTTGGCTTCCCAGGATGTAACCAGGGTTTTGGTGAAGCCTAGATTGGTAAAACAGACTGAGTAGGCCAACCGGAGTATAACATACTGCCAGTTAGTACACCATGTGGACAGGGAAATGTTTCAGTCCAAAGAGAAAATTAGGGTTAAGACCCAAGTTAGGGTTAGCTGTCAGGAGACATGGCTTCCCAGAATGGAAACAGGGTATTGCTGAAGCCAAGCATGGTGAAACAGACTGAGAGGGCCAAAGGAATTGTGTGCCTACTGTCTTTTAGTAGAACATGAGGATGGGAGGTTGTTACATTTGCACAAGAAAATCAGGTTAAGTATCAAGTTAGGGTTAGGGTTGGGGAGATGTGGCTTCCCAGGTTGGAAACGGGTCCTTGTTGAAGCCTAGCTTGCTGAATCAGACTGAGTGGGGCATCAAGATGTCTTCCATACTTACAATTAGTTACACTCTGTGGACGGCAGTATGTTTCAGTCCAAAAAGGAAATGAGGGTTGAGACTCAAATTAGGGTTAGGGTTGGGGAGACTTGGATTCCCAGGATGTAACCAGGGTTTTGGCGAAGCCTAGATTGGTAAAACAGACTGAGTAGGCCTTCCGGAGTATAACATACTGCCAGTTAGTACACCATGTGGACAGGGAAATATTTCAGTCCAAAGAAAAAACTAGGGTTAAGACCCAAGTTAGGGTTAGCGGTCAGGAGACATGGCTTCCCGGAATGGAAACAGGGTGTTGCTGAAGCCAAGCATGGTGAAACAGACTGAGAGGGCCAAAGGAATTGTGTGCCTACTGTCTTTTAGTAGAACATGAGGATGGGAGGTTGTTACATTTGCACAAGAATATCAGGTTAAGTCTCAAGTTAGGGTTAGGGTTGGGGAGATGTGGCTTCCCAGGTTGGAAACGGGTCCTTGGTGAAGCTTAACTTCCTGAATCAGACTGAGTGGGCCATCAAGATGTCTTCCATACTTACATTTGGCACACTCTGTGGACCGCAGTATGTTTCAGTCCAAAAAGGAAATAGGGTTGAGACTCAAATTAGGGTTAGGGTTGGGGAGACTTGGCTTCCCAGGATGTAACCAGGGTTTTGGTGAAGCCTAGATTGGTAAAACAGACTGAGTAGGCATTCAGGAGTATAACATACTGCCAGTTAGTACACCATGTGGACAGGGAAATGTTTCAGTCCAAAGAGAAAATTAGGGTTAAGACCCAAGTGAGGGTTAGCTGTCAGGAGACATGGCTTCCCAGAATGGAAACAGGGTGTTGCTGAAGCCAAGCATGGTGAAACAGACTGAGAGGGCCAAAGGAATTGTGTGCCTACTGTCTTTTAGTAGAACATGAGGATGGGAGGTTGTTACATTTGCACAAGAATATCAGGTTAAGTCTCAAGTTAGGGTTAGGGTTGGGGAGATGTGGCTTCCCAGGTTGGAAACGGGTCCTTGGTGAAGCTTAACTTCCTGAATCAGACTGAGTGGGCCATCAAGATGTCTTCCATACTTACATTTGGCACACTCTGTGGACCGCAGTATGTTTCAGTCCAAAAAGGAAATGAGGGTTGAGACTCAAATTAGGGTTAGGGTTGGGGAGACTTGGCTTCCCAGGATGTAACCAGGGTTTTGGTGAAGCCTAGATTGGTAAAACAGACTGAGTAGGCATTCAGGAGTATAACATACTGCCAGTTAGTACACCATGTGGACAGGGAAATGTTTCAGTCCAAAGACAAAATTAGGGTTAAGACCCAAGTTAGGGTTAGCTGTCAGGAGACATGGCTTCCCAGAATGGAAACAGGGTGTTGCTGAAGCCAAGCATGGTGAAACAGACTGAGAGGGCCAAAGGAATTGTGTGCCTACTGTCTTTTAGTAGAACATGAGGATGGGAGGTTGTTACATTTGCACAAGAATATCAGGTTAAGTATCAAGTTAGAGTTAGGGTTGGGGAGATGTGGCTTCCCAGGTTGGAAACGGGTCCTTGTTGAAGCCTAGCTTGCTGAATCAGACTGAGTGGGGCATCAAGATGTCTTCCATACTTACAATTAGGTACACTCTGTGGACGGCAGTATGTTTCAGTCCAAAAAGGAAATGAGGGTTGAGACTCAAATTAGGGTTAGGGTTGGGGAGACTTGGCTTCCCAGGATGTAACCAGGGTTTTGGCGAAGCCTAGATTGGTAAAACAGACTGAGTAGGCCTTCCGGAGTATAACATACTGCCAGTTAGTACACCATGTGGACAGGGAAATGTTTCAGTCCAAAGAGAAAATTAGGGTTAAGACCCAAGTGAGGGTTAGCTGTCAGGAGACATGGCTTCCCAGAATGGAAACAGGGTGTTGCTGAAGCCAAGCATGGTGAAACAGACTGAGAGGGCCAAAGGAATTGTGTGCCTACTGTCTTTTAGTAGAACATGAGGATGAAGGTTGTTACATTTGCACAAGAATATCAGGTTAAGTCTCAAGTTAGGGTTAGGGTTGGGGAGATGTGGCTTCCCATGTTGGAAATGGGTCCTTGGTGAAGCTTAACTTCCTGAATCAGACTGAGTGGGCCATCAAGATGTCTTCCATACTTACATTTGGCACACTCTGTGGACCGCAGTATGTTTCAGTCCAAAAAGGAAATAGGGTTGAGACTCAAATTAGGGTTAGGGTTGGGGAGACTTGGCTTCCCAGGATGTAACCAGGGTTTTGGCGAAGCCTAGATTGGTAAAACAGACTGAGTAGGCCTTCCGGAGTATAACATACTGCCAGTTAGTACACCATGTGGACAGGGAAATATTTCAGTCCAAAGAAAAAACTAGGGTTAAGACCCAAGTTAGGGTTAGCGGTCAGGAGACATGGCTTCCCGGAATGGAAACAGGGTGTTGCTGAAGCCAAGCATGGTGAAACAGACTGAAAGGGCAAAAGGAATTGTGTGCCTACTGTCTTTTAGTAGAACATGAGGATGGGGGGTTGTTACAGTTCAACAAGAAAATCAGGTTAAGTCTCAAGTTAGGGTTAGGGTTGGGGAGATGTGGCTTCCCAGGTTGGAAACGGGTCCTTGGTGAAGCCTAGCTTGCTGAATCAGACTGAGTGGGGCATCAAGATGTCTTCCATACTTACATTTGGTACACTCTGTGAACCGCAGTATGTTTCAGTCCAAAAAGGAAATGAGGGTTGATACTCAAATTAGGGTTAGGGTTGGGGAGACTTGGCTTCCCAGGATGTAACCAGGGTTTTGGTGAAGCCTAGATTGGTAAAACAGACGGAGTAGGCCAACCGGAGTATAACATACTGCCAGTTAGTACACCATGTGGACAGGGAAATGTTTCAGTCCAAAGAGAAAATTAGGGTTAAGACCCAAGTTAGGGTTAGCTGTCAGGAGACATGGCTTCCCAGAATGGAAACAGGGTATTGCTGAAGCCAAGCATGGTGAAACAGACTGAGAGGGCCAAAGGAATTGTGTGCCTACTGTCTTTTAGTAGAACATGAGGATGGGAGGTTGTTACATTTGCACAAGAAAATCAGGTTAAGTATCAAGTTAGGGTTAGGGTTGGGGAGATGTGGCTTCCCAGGTTGGAAACGGGTCCTTGTTGAAGCCTAGCTTGCTGAATCAGACTGAGTGGGGCATCAAGATGTCTTCCATACTTACAATTAGGTACACTCTGTGGACGGCAGTATGTTTCAGTCCAAAAAGGAAATGAGGGTTGAGACTCAAATTAGGGTTAGGGTTGGGGAGACTTGGATTCCCAGGATGTAACCAGGGTTTTGGCGAAGCCTAGATTGGTAAAACAGACTGAGTAGGCCTTCCGGAGTATAACATACTGCCAGTTAGTACACCATGTGGACAGGGAAATATTTCAGTCCAAAGAAAAAACTAGGGTTAAGACCCAAGTTAGGGTTAGCGGTCAGGAGACATGGCTTCCCGGAATGGAAACAGGGTGTTGCTGAAGCCAAGCATGGTGAAACAGACTGAGAGGGCAAAAGGAATTGTGTGCCTACTGTCTTTTAGTACAACATGAGGATGGGGGTTTGTTACATTTGCACAAGAAAATCAGGTTAAGTCTCAAGTTAGGGTTGGTTTGGGGAGATGTGGCTTCCCAGGTTGGAAACGGGTCCTTGGTGAAGCCTAGCTTGTTGAATCAGACTGAGTGGGACATCAAGATGTCTTCCATACTGACATTTGGTACACTCTGTGGACGGCAGTATGTTTCAGTCCAAAAAGGAAATGAGGGTTGAGACTCAAATTAGGGTTAGGGCTGGGGAGACTTGGCTTCCCAGGATGTAACCAGGGTTTTGGCGAAGCCTAGATTGGTAAAACAGACTGAGTAGGCCATCCGGAGTATAACATACTGCCAGTTAGTACACCATGTGGACAGGGAAATGTTTCAGTCCAAAGAGAAAATTAGGGTTAAGACCCAAGTGAGGGTTAGCTGTCAGGAGACATGGCTTCCCAGAATGGAAACAGGGTGTTGCTGAAGCCAAGCATGGTGAAACAGACTGAGAGGGCCAAAGGAATTGTGTGCCTACTGTCTTTTAGTAGAACATGAGGATGGGAGGTTGTTACATTTGCACAAGAATATCAGGTTAAGTCTCAAGTTAGGGTTAGGGTTGGGGAGATGTGGCTTCCCAGGTTGGAAACGGGTCCTTGGTGAAGCTTAACTTCCTGAATCAGACTGAGTGGGCCATCAAGATGTCTTCCATACTTACATTTGGCACACTCTGTGGACCGCAGTATGTTTCAGTCCAAAAAGGAAATAGGGTTGAGACTCAAATTAGGGTTAGGGTTGGGGAGACTTGGCTTCCCAGGATGTAACCAGGGTTTTGGTGAAGCCTAGATTGGTAAAACAGACTGAGTAGGCATTCAGGAGTATAACATACTGCCAGTTAGTACACCATGTGGACAGGGAAATGTTTCAGTCCAAAGACAAAATTAGGGTTAAGACCCAAGTTAGGGTTAGCGGTCAGGAGACATGGCTTCCCAGAATGGAAACAGGGTGTTGCTGAAGCCAAGCATGGTGAAACAGACTGAGAGGGCCAAAGGAATTGTGTGCCTACTGTCTTTTAGTAGAACATGAGGATGGGAGGTTGTTACATTTGCACAAGAATATCAGGTTAAGTATCAAGTTAGAGTTAGGGTTGGGGAGATGTGGCTTCCCAGGTTGGAAACGGGTCCTTGTTGAAGCCTAGCTTGCTGAATCAGACTGAGTGGGGCATCAAGATGTCTTCCATACTTACAATTAGGTACACTCTGTGGACGGCAGTATGTTTCAGTCCAAAAAGGAAATGAGGGTTGAGACTCAAATTAGGGTTAGGGTTGGGGAGACTTGGCTTCCCAGGATGTAACCAGGGTTTTGGCGAAGCCTAGATTGGTAAAACAGACTGAGTAGGCCTTCCGGAGTATAACATACTGCCAGTTAGTACACCATGTGGACAGGGAAATATTTCAGTCCAAAGAAAAAACTAGGGTTAAGACCCAAGTTAGGGTTAGCGGTCAGGAGACATGGCTTCCCGGAATGGAAACAGGGTGTTGCTGAAGCCAAGCATGGTGAAACAGACTGAGAGGGCAAAAGGAATTGTGTGCCTACTGTCTTTTAGTACAACATGAGGATGGGGGTTTGTTACATTTGCACAAGAAAATCAGGTTACGTCTCAAGTTAGGGTTGGTTTGGGGAGATGTGGCTTCCCAGGTTGGAAACGGGTCCTTGGTGAAGCCTAGCTTGTTGAATCAGACTGAGTGGGACATCAAGATGTCTTCCATACTTACATTTGGCACACTCTGTGGACCGCAGTATGTTTCAGTCCAAAAAGGAAATAGGGTTGAGACTCAAATTAGGGTTAGGGTTGGGGAGACTTGGCTTCCCAGGATGTAACCAGGGTTTTGGTGAAGCCTAGATTGGTAAAACAGACTGAGTAGGCATTCAGGAGTATAACATACTGCCAGTTAGTACACCATGTGGACAGGGAAATGTTTCAGTCCAAAGACAAAATTCGAGTTAAGA
The DNA here is from genome assembly GCF_057233095.1 of Heloderma suspectum. NCBI lineage: Eukaryota > Metazoa > Chordata > Lepidosauria > Squamata > Helodermatidae > Heloderma > Heloderma suspectum. The sequence continues at coordinate 152,569,986 of NC_139461.1, forward strand.
CCCAAGTTAGGGTTAGCTGTCAGGAGACATGGCTTCCCGGAATGGAAACAGGGTGTTGCTGAAGCCAAGCATGGTGAAACAGACTGAGAGGGCCAACGGAATTGTGTGCCTACTGTCTTTTAGTACAACATGAGGATGGGGGTTTGTTAGATTTGCACAAGAAAATCAGGTTAAGTCTCAAGTTAGGGTTGGGTTGGGGAGATGTGGCTTCCCAGGTTGGAAACGGGTCCTTGGTGAAGCTTAACTTGCTGAATCAGACTGAGTGGGGTATCAAGGTGTCTTCCATACTTACATTTGGTACACTCTGTGGACCGCAGTATGTTTCAGTCCCAAAAGGAAATGAGGGTTGAGACTCAAATTAGGGTTAGGGTTGGGGAGACTTGGCTTCCCAGGATGTAACCAGGGTATTGGCGAAGCCTAGATTGGTAAAACAGACTGAGTAGGCCTTCCGGAGTATAACATACTGCCAGTTAGTACACCATGTGGACAGGGAAATGTTTCAGTCCAAAGAAAAAATTAGGGTTAAGAAAAATTTAGGGTTATCGGTCAGGAGACATGCCTTCCCAGAATGGAAACAGGGTGTTGCTGAAGCCAAGCATGGTGAAACAGACTGAGAGGGCAAACGGAATTGTGTGCCTACTGTCTTTTAGTACAACATGAGGATGGGGGTTTGTTACATTTGCACAAGAAAATCAGGTTAAGTCTCAAGTTAGGGTTAGGGTTGGGGAGATGTGGCTTCCCAGGTTGGAAACGGGTCCTTGGTGAAGCCTAACTTGCTGAATCAGACTGAGTGGGGCATCAAGATGTCTTCCATACTGACATTTGGTACACTCTGTGGACGGCGGTTTGTTTCAGTCCCAAAAGGAAATGAGGCCTGAGACTCAAATTAGGGTTAGGGTTGGGGAGACTTGGCTTTCCAGGATGTAACCAGGGTTTTGGTGAAGCCTAGATTGGTAAAACAGACTGAGTAGGCAAACCGGAGTATAACATACTGCCAGTTAGTACACCATGTGGACAGGGAAATGTTTCATTCCAAAGAGAAAATTAGGGTTAAGACCCAAGTGAGGGTTATCGGTCAGGAGACATGGCTTCCCAGAATGGAAACAGGGTGTTGCTGAAGCCAAGCATGGTGAAACAGACTGAGAGGGCAAAAGGAATTGTGTCCCTACTGTCTTTTAGTAGAACATGAGGATGGGGGTTTGTTACAATTGCACAAGAAAATCAGGTTAAGTATCAAGTTAGGGTTAGGGTTGGGGAGATGTGGCTTCCCAGGTTGGAAACGGGTCCTTGGTGAAGCTTAACTTGCTGAATCTGACTGAGTGGGGCATCAAGATGGCTTCCATACTGACATTTGGTACACTCTGTGGACGGCAGTATGTTTCAGTCCAAAAAGGAAATGAGGGTTGAGACTCAAATTAGGGTTAGGGTTGGGGAGACTTGGCTTCCCAGGATGTAACCAGGGTTTTGGCGAAGCCTAGATTGTTAAAACAGACTGAGTAGGCCAACCGGAGTATAACATACTGCCAGTTAGTACACCATGTGGACAGGGAAATGTTTCAGTCCAAAGAGAAAATTAGGGTTGAGACCCAAGTTAGGGTTATCGGTCAGGAGTCATGGCTTCCCAGAATGGAAACAGGGTGTTGCTGAAGCCAAGCATGGTGAAACAGACTGAGAGGGCAAAAGGAATTGTGTGCCTACTGTCTTTTAGTACAACATGAGGATGGGGGTTTGTTACATTTGCACACGAAAATCAGGTTAAGTCTCAAGTTAGGGTTGGTTTGGGGAGATGTGGCTTCCCAGGTTGGAAACGGGTCCTTGGTGAAGCCTAGCTTGTTGAATCAGACTGAATGGGACATCAAGATGTCTTCCATACTGACATTTGGTACACTCTGTGGATGGCAGTATGTTTCAGTCCAAAAAGGAAATGAGGGTTGAGACTCAAATTAGGGTTAGGGCTGGGGAGACTTGGCTTCCCAGGATGTAACCAGGGTTTTGGCGAAGCCTAGATTGGTAAAACAGACTGAGTAGGCCATCCGGAGTATAACATACTGCCAGTTAGTACACCATGTGGACAGGGAAATGTTTCAGTCCAAAGAGAAAATTAGGGTTAAGACCCAAGTGAGGGTTAGCTGTCAGGAGACATGGCTTCCCAGAATGGAAACAGGGTGTTGCTGAAGCCAAGCATGGTGAAACAAACTGAGAGGGCCAAAGGAATTGTGTGCCTACTGTCTTTTAGTAGAACATGAGGATGGGAGGTTGTTACATTTGCACAAGAATATCAGGTTAAGTATCAAGTTAGAGTTAGGGTTGGGGAGATGTGGCTTCCCAGGTTGGAAACGGGTCCTTGTTGAAGCCTAGCTTGCTGAATCAGACTGAGTGGGGCATCAAGATGTCTTCCATACTTACAATTAGGTACACTCTGTGGACGGCAGTATGTTTCAGTCCAAAAAGGAAATGAGGGTTGAGACTCAAATTAGGGTTAGGGTTGGGGAGACTTGGCTTCCCAGGATGTAACCAGGGTTTTGGCGAAGCCTAGATTGGTAAAACAGACTGAGTAGGCCTTCCGGAGTATAACATACTGCCAGTTAGTACACCATGTGGACAGGGAAATATTTCAGTCCAAAGAAAAAACTAGGGTTAAGACCCAAGTTAGGGTTAGCGGTCAGGAGACATGGCTTCCCGGAATGGAAACAGGGTGTTGCTGAAGCCAAGCATGGTGAAACAGACTGAGAGGGCCAACGGAATTGTGTGTCGACTGTCTTTTAGTACAACATGAGGATGGGGGTTTGTTACATTTGCACAAGAAAATCAGGTTACGTCTCAAGTTAGGGTTGGTTTGGGGAGATGTGGCTTCCCAGGTTGGAAACGGGTCCTTGGTGAAGCCTAGCTTGTTGAATCAGACTGAGTGGGACATCAAGATGTCTTCCATACTTACATTTGGCACACTCTGTGGACCGCAGTATGTTTCAGTCCAAAAAGGAAATAGGGTTGAGACTCAAATTAGGGTTAGGGTTGGGGAGACTTGGCTTCCCAGGATGTAACCAGGGTTTTGGTGAAGCCTAGATTGGTAAAACAGACTGAGTAGGCATTCAGGAGTATAACATACTGCCAGTTAGTACACCATGTGGACAGGGAAATGTTTCAGTCCAAAGACAAAATTCGAGTTAAGACCCAAGTTAGGGTTAGCTGTCAGGAGACATGGCTTCCCGGAATGGAAACAGGGTGTTGCTGAAGCCAAGCATGGTGAAACAGACTGAGAGGGCCAACGGAATTGTGTGCCTACTGTCTTTTAGTACAACATGAGGATGGGGGTTTGTTAGATTTGCACAAGAAAATCAGGTTAAGTCTCAAGTTAGGGTTGGGTTGGGGAGATGTGGCTTCCCAGGTTGGAAACGGGTCCTTGGTGAAGCTTAACTTGCTGAATCAGACTGAGTGGGGTATCAAGGTGTCTTCCATACTTACATTTGGTACACTCTGTGGACCGCAGTATGTTTCACTCCCAAAAGGAAATGAGGGTTGAGACTCAAATTAGGGTTAGGGTTGGGGAGACTTGGCTTCCCAGGATGTAACCAGGGTATTGGCGAAGCCTAGATTGGTAAAACAGACTGAGTAGGCCTTCCGGAGTATAACATACTGCCAGTTAGTACACCATGTGGACAGGGAAATGTTTCAGTCCAAAGAAAAAATTAGGGTTAAGAAAAATTTAGGGTTATCGGTCAGGAGACATGCCTTCCCAGAATGGAAACAGGGTGTTGCTGAAGCCAAGCATGGTGAAACAGACTGAGAGGGCAAACGGAATTGTGTGCCTACTGTCTTTTAGTACAACATGAGGATGGGGGTTTGTTACATTTGCACAAGAAAATCAGGTTAAGTCTCAAGTTAGGGTTAGGGTTGGGGAGATGTGGCTTCCCAGGTTGGAAACGGGTCCTTGGTGAAGCCTAACTTGCTGAATCAGACTGAGTGGGGCATCAAGATGTCTTCCATACTGACATTTGGTACACTCTGTGGACGGCGGTTTGTTTCAGTCCCAATAGGAAATGAGGCCTGAGACTCAAATTAGGGTTAGGGTTGGGGAGACTTGGCTTTCCAGGATGTAACCAGGGTTTTGGTGAAGCCTAGATTGGTAAAACAGACTGAGTAGGCAAACCGGAGTATAACATACTGCCAGTTAGTACACCATGTGGACAGGGAAATGTTTCATTCCAAAGAGAAAATTAGGGTTAAGACCCAAGTGAGGGTTATCGGTCAGGAGACATGGCTTCCCAGAATGGAAACAGGGTGTTGCTGAAGCCAAGCATGGTGAAACAGACTGAGAGGGCAAAAGGAATTGTGTCCCTACTGTCTTTTAGTAGAACATGAGGATGGGGGTTTGTTACAATTGCACAAGAAAATCAGGTTAAGTATCAAGTTAGGGTTAGGGTTGGGGAGATGTGGCTTCCCAGGTTGGAAACGGGTCCTTGGTGAAGCTTAACTTGCTGAATCTGACTGAGTGGGGCATCAAGATGGCTTCCATACTGACATTTGGTACACTCTGTGGACGGCAGTATGTTTCAGTCCAAAAAGGAAATGAGGGTTGAGACTCAAATTAGGGTTAGGGTTGGGGAGACTTGGCTTCCCAGGATGTAACCAGGGTTTTGGCGAAGCCTAGATTGGTAAAACAGACTGAGTAGGCCAACCGGAGTATAACATACTGCCAGTTAGTACACCATGTGGACAGGGAAATGTTTCAGTCCAAAGAGAAAATTAGGGTTGAGACCCAAGTTAGGGTTATCGGTCAGGAGTCATGGCTTCCCAGAATGGAAACAGGGTGTTGCTGAAGCCAAGCATGGTGAAACAGACTGAGAGGGCAAAAGGAATTGTGTGCCTACTGTCTTTTAGTACAACATGAGGATGGGGGTTTGTTACATTTGCACACGAAAATCAGGTTAAGTCTCAAGTTAGGGTTGGTTTGGGGAGATGTGGCTTCCCAGGTTGGAAACGGGTCCTTGGTGAAGCCTAGCTTGTTGAATCAGACTGAATGGGACATCAAGATGTCTTCCATACTGACATTTGGTACACTCTGTGGACGGCAGTATGTTTCAGTCCAAAAAGGAAATGAGGGTTGAGACTCAAATTAGGGTTAGGGCTGGGGAGACTTGGCTTCCCAGGATGTAACCAGGGTTTTGGCGAAGCCTAGATTGGTAAAACAGACTGAGTAGGCCATCCGGAGTATAACATACTGCCAGTTAGTACACCATGTGGACAGGGAAATGTTTCAGTCCAAAGAGAAAATTAGGGTTAAGACCCAAGTGAGGGTTAGCTGTCAGGAGACATGGCTTCCCAGAATGGAAACAGGGTGTTGCTGAAGCCAAGCATGGTGAAACAGACTGAGAGGGCCAAAGGAATTGTGTGCCTACTGTCTTTTAGTAGAACATGAGGATGAAGGTTGTTACATTTGCTCAAGAATATCAGGTTAAGTCTCAAGTTAGGGTTAGGGTTGGGGAGATGTGGCTTCCCAGGTTGGAAACGGGTCCTTGGTGAAGCTTAACTTCCTGAATCAGACTGAGTGGGCCATCAAGATGTCTTCCATACTTACATTTGGCACACTCTGTGGACCGCAGTATGTTTCAGTCCAAAAAGGAAATAGGGTTGAGACTCAAATTAGGGTTAGGGTTGGGGAGACTTGGCTTCCCAGGATGTAACCAGGGTTTTGGTGAAGCCTAGATTGGTAAAACAGACTGAGTAGGCATTCAGGAGTATAACATACTGCCAGTTAGTACACCATGTGGACAGGGAAATGTTTCAGTCCAAAGACAAAATTAGGGTTAAGACCCAAGTTAGGGTTAGCTGTCAGGAGACATGGCTTCCCAGAATGGAAACAGGGTGTTGCTGAAGCCAAGCATGGTGAAACAGACTGAGAGGGCCAAAGGAATTGTGTGCCTACTGTCTTTTAGTAGAACATGAGGATGGGAGGTTGTTACATTTGCACAAGAATATCAGGTTAAGTATCAAGTTAGAGTTAGGGTTGGGGAGATGTGGCTTCCCAGGTTGGAAACGGGTCCTTGTTGAAGCCTAGCTTGCTGAATCAGACTGAGTGGGGCATCAAGATGTCTTCCATACTTACAGTTAGGTACACTCTGTGGACGGCAGTATGTTTCAGTCCAAATAGGAAATGAGGGCTGAGACTCAAATTAGGGTTGGGTTGGGGAGACTTGGCTTCCCAGGATGTAACCAGGGTTTTGGCGAAGCCTAGATTGGTAAAACAGAGTGAGTAGGCCTTCCGGAGTATAACATACTGCCAGTTAGTACACCATGTGGACAGGGAAATATTTCAGTCCAAAGAAAAAACTAGAGTTAAGACCCAAGTTAGGGTTAGCGGTCAGGAGACATGGCTTCCCGGAATGGAAACAGGGTGTTGCTGAAGCCAAGCATGGTGAAACAGACTGAGAGGGCAAAAGGAATTGTGTACCTACTGTCTTTTAGTACAACATGAGGATGGGGGGTTGTTACAGTTCAACAAGAAAATCAGGTTAAGTCTCAAGTTAGGGTTAGGTTTGGGGAGATGTGGCTTCCCAGGTTGGAAACGGGTCCTTGGTGAAGCCTAGCTTGCTGAATCAGACTGAGTGGGGCATCAAGATGTCTTCCATACTTACATTTGGTACACTCTGTGAACCGCGGTATGTTTCAGTCCAAAAAGGAAATGAGGGTTGATACTCAAATTAGGGTTAGGGTTGGGGAGACTTGGCTTCCCAGGATGTAACCAGGGTTTTGGTGAAGCCTAGATTGGTAAAACAGACTGAGTAGGCCAACCGGAGTATAACATACTGCCAGTTAGTACACCATGTGGACAGGGAAATGTTTCAGTCCAAAGAGAAAATTAGGGTTAAGACCCAAGTTAGGGTTAGCTGTCAGGAGACATGGCTTCCCAGAATGGAAACAGGGTATTACTGAAGCCAAGCATGGTGAAACAGACTGAGAGGGCCAAAGGAATTGTGTGCCTACTGTCTTTTAGTAGAACATGAGGATGGGAGGTTGTTACATTTGCACAAGAATATCAGGTTAAGTCTCAAGTTAGGGTTAGGGTTGGGGAGATGTGGCTTCCCAGGTTGGAAACGGGTCCTTGGTGAAGCCTAGCTTGCTGAATCAGACTGAGTGGGGCATCAAGATGTCTTCCATACTTACAATTAGGTACACTCTGTGGACGGCAGTATGTTTCAGTCCAAAAAGGAAATGAGGGTTGAGACTCAAATTAGGGTTAGGGTTGGGGAGACTTGGCTTCCCAGGATGTAACCAGGGTTTTGGCGAAGCCTAGATTGGTAAAACAGACTGAGTAGGCCTTCCGGAGTATAACATACTGCCAGTTAGTACACCATGTGGACAGGGAAATATTTCAGTCCAAAGAAAAAACTAGGGTTAAGACCCAAGTTAGGGTTAGCGGTCAGGAGACATGGCTTCCCGGAATGGAAACAGGGTGTTGCTGAAGCCAAGCATGGTGGAACAGACTGAGAGGGCAAAAGGAATTGTGTGCCTACTGTCTTTTAGTACAACATGAGGATGGGGGTTTGTTACATTTGCACAAGAAAATCAGGTTAAGTATCAAGTTAGGGTTAGGGTTGGGGAGATGTGGCTTCCCAGGTTGGAAACGGGTCCTTGGTGAAGCTTAACTTGCTGAATCAGACTGAGTGGGGCATCAAGATGGCTTCCATACTGACATTTGGTACACTCTGTGGACGGCAGTATGTTTCAGTCCAAAAAGGAAATGAGGGTTGAGACTCAAATTAGGGTTAGGGTTGGGGAGACTTGGCTTCCCAGGATGTAACCAGGGTTTTGGCGAAGCCTAGATTGGTAAAACAGACTGAGTAGGCCAACCGGAGTATAACATACTGCCAGTTAGTACACCATGTGGACAGGGAAATGTTTCAGTCCAAAGAGAAAATTAGGGTTGAGACCCAAGTTAGGGTTAGCGGTCAGGAGTCATGGCTTCCCAGAATGGAAACAGGGTGTTGCTGAAGCCAAGCATGGTGAAACAGACTGAGAGGGCAAAAGGAATTGAGTGCCTACTGTCTTTTAGTACAACATGAGGATGGGGGTTTGTTACATTTGCACAAGAAAATCAGGTTAAGTCTCAAGTTAGGGTTGGTTTGGGGAGATGTGGCTTCCCAGGTTGGAAACGGGTCCTTGGTGAAGCCTAGCTTGTTGAATCAGACTGAGTGGGACATCAAGATGTCTTCCATACTTACATTTGGTACACTCTGTGGATGGCAGTATGTTTCAGTCCAAAAAGGAAATGAGGGTTGAGACTCAAATTAGGGTTAGGGCTGGGGAGACTTGGCTTCCCAGGGTGTAACCAGGGTTTTGGCGAAGCCTAGATTGGTAAAACAGACTGAGTAGGCCATCCGGAGTATAACATACCGCCAGTTAGTACACCATGTGGACAGGGAAATGTTTCAGTCCAAAGAGAAAATTAGGGTTAAGACCCAAGTTAGGGTTAGCTGTCAGGAGACCTGGCTTCCCAGAATGGAAACAGGGTGTTGCTGAAGCCAAGCATGGTGAAACAGACTGAGAGGGCCAAAGGAATTGTGTGCCTACTGTCTTTTAGTAGAACATGAGGATGGGAGGTTGTTACATTTGCACAAGAATATCACGTTAAGTCTCAAGTTAGGGTTAGGGTTGGGGAGATGTGGCTTCCCAGGTTGGAAACGGGTCCTTGGTGAAGCTTAACTTCCTGAATCAGACTGAGTGGGCCATCAAGATGTCTTCCATACTTACATTTGGCACACTCTGTGGACCGCAGTATGTTTCAGTCCAAAGAGGAAATAGGGTTGAGACTCAAATTAGGGTTAGGGTTGGGGAGACTTGGCTTCCCAGGATGTAACCAGGGTTTTGGTGAAGCCTAGATTGGTAAAACAGACTGAGTAGGCATTCAGGAGTATAACATACTGCCAGTTAGTACACCATGTGGACAGGGAAATGTTTCAGTCCAAAGACAAAATTAGGGTTAAGACCCAAGTTAGGGTTAGCTGTCAGGAGACATGGCTTCCCAGAATGGAAACAGGGTGTTGCTGAAGCCAAGCATGGTGAAACAGACTGAGAGGGCCAAAGGAATTGTGTGCCTACTGTCTTTTAGTAGAACATGAGGATGGGAGGTTGTTACATTTGCACAAGAATATCAGGTTAAGTATCAAGTTAGAGTTAGGGTTGGGGAGATGTGGCTTCCCAGGTTGGAAACGGGTCCTTGTTGAAGCCTAGCTTGCTGAATCAGACTGAGTGGGGCATCAAGATGTCTTCCATACTTACAATTAGGTACACTCTGTGGACGGCAGTATGTTTCAGTCCAAAAAGGAAATGAGGGTTGAGACTCAAATTAGGGTTAGGGTTGGGGAGACTTGGCTTCCCAGGATGTAACCAGGGTTTTGGCGAAGCCTAGATTGGTAAAACAGACTGAGTAGGCCTTCCGGAGTATAACATACTGCCAGTTAGTACACCATGTGGACAGGGAAATATTTCAGTCCAAAGAAAAAACTAGGGTTAAGACCCAAGTTAGGGTTAGCGGTCAGGAGACATGGCTTCCCGGAATGGAAGCAGGGTGTTGCTGAAGCCAAGCATGGTGAAACAGACTGAGAGGGCAAAAGGAATTGTGTGCCTACTGTATTTTAGTAGAACATGAGGATGGGGGGTTGTTACAGTTCAACAAGAAAATCAGGTTAAGTCTCAAGTTAGGGTTAGGGTTGGGGAGATGTGGCTTCCCAGGTTGGAAACGGGTCCTTGGTGAAGCCTAGCTTGCTGAATCAGACTGAGTGGGGCATCAAGATGTCTTCCATACTTACATTTGGTACACTCTGTGAACCGCAGTATGTTTCAGTCCAAAAAGGAAATGAGGGTTGATACTCAAATTAGGGTTAGGGTTGGGGAGACTTGGCTTCCCAGGATGTAACCAGGGTTTTGGTGAAGCCTAGATTGGTAAAACAGACTGAGTAGGCCAACCGGAGTATAACATACTGCCAGTTAGTACACCATGTGGACAGGGAAATGTTTCAGTCCAAAGACAAAATTAGGGTTAAGACCCAAGTTAGGGTTAGCTGTCAGGAGACATGGCTTCCCAGAATGGAAACAGGGTATTGCTGAAGCCAAGCATGGTGAAACAGACTGAGAGGGCCAAAGGAATTGTGTGCCTACTGTCTTTTAGTAGAACATGAGGATGGGAGGTTGTTACATTTGCACAAGAATATCAGGTTAAGTCTCAAGTTAGGGTTAGGGTTGGGGAGATGTGGCTTCCCAGGTTGGAAACGGGTCCTTGGTGAAGCTTAACTTGCTGAATCAGACTGAGTGGGGCATCAAGATGGCTTCCATACTGACATTTGGTACACTCTGTGGACGGCAGTATGTTTCAGTCCAAAAAGGAAATGAGGGTTGAGACTCAAATTAGGGTTACGGTTGGGGAGACTTGGCTTCCCAGGATGTAACCAGGGTTTTGGCGAAGCCTAGATTGGTAAAACAGACTGAGTAGGCCAACCGGAGTATAACATACTGCCAGTTAGTACACCATGTGGACAGGGAAATGTTTCAGTCCAAAGAGAAAATTAGGGTTGAGACCCAAGTTAGGGTTATCGGTCAGGAGTCATGGCTTCCCAGAATGGAAACAGGGTGTTGCTGAAGCCAAGCATGGTGAAACAGACTGAGAGGGCAAAAGGAATTGAGTGCCTACTGTCTTTTAGTACAACATGAGGATGGGGGTTTGTTACATTTGCACAAGAAAATCAGGTTAAGTCTCAAGTTAGGGTTGGTTTGGGGAGATGTGGCTTCCCAGGTTGGAAACGGGTCCTTGGTGAAGCCTAGCTTGTTGAATCAGACTGAGTGGGACATCAAGATGTCTTCCATACTTACATTTGGTACACTCTGTGGACGGCAGTATGTTTCAGTCCAAAAAGGAAATGAGGGTTGAGACTCAAATTAGGGTTAGGGCTGGGGAGACTTGGCTTCCCAGGATGTAACCAGGGTTTTGGCGAAGCCTAGATTGGTAAAACAGACTGAGTAGGCCTTCCGGAGTATAACATACTGCCAGTTAGTACACCATGTGGACAGGGAAATATTTCAGTCCAAAGAAAAAACTAGGGTTAAGACCCAAGTTAGGGTTAGCGGTCAGGAGACATGGCTTCCCGGAATGGAAACAGGGTGTTGCTGAAGCCAAGCATGGTGAAACAGACTGAGAGGGCAAAAGGAATTGTGTGCCTACTGTCTTTTAGTACAACATGAGGATGGGGGTTTGTTACATTTGCACAAGAAAATCAGGTTAAGTATCAAGTTAGGGTTAGGGTTGGGGAGATGTGGCTTCCCAGGTTGGAAACGGGTCCTTGGTGAAGCTTAACTTGCTGAATCAGACTGAGTGGGGCATCAAGATGGCTTCCATACTGACATTTGGTACACTCTGTGGACGGCAGTATGTTTCAGTCCAAAAAGGAAATGAGGGTTGAGACTCAAATTAGGGTTAGGGTTGGGGAGACTTGGCTTCCCAGGATGTAACCAGGGTTTTGGCGAAGCCTAGATTGGTAAAACAGACTGAGTAGGCCAACCGGAGTATAACATACTGCCAGTTAGTACACCATGTGGACAGGGAAATGTTTCAGTCCAAAGAGAAAATTAGGGTTGAGACCCAAGTTAGGGTTATCGGTCAGGAGTCATGGCTTCCCAGAATGGAAACAGGGTGTTGCTGAAGCCAAGCATGGTGAAACAGACTGAGAGGGCAAAAGGAATTGAGTGCCTACTGTCTTTTAGTACAACATGAGGATGGGGGTTTGTTACATTTGCACAAGAAAATCAGGTTAAGTCTCAAGTTAGGGTTGGTTTGGGGAGATGTGGCTTCCCAGGTTGGAAACGGGTCCTTGGTGAAGCCTAGCTTGTTGAATCAGACTGAGTGGGACATCAAGATGTCTTCCATACTTACATTTGGTACATTATGTGGATGGCAGTATGTTTCAGTCCAAAAAGGAAATGAGGGTTGAGACTCAAATTAGGGTTAGGGCTGGGGAGACTTGGCTTCCCAGGATGTAACCAGGGTTTTGGCGAAGCCTAGATTGGTAAAACAGACTGAGTAGGCCATCCGGAGTATAACATACCGCCAGTTAGTACACCATGTGGACAGGGAAATGTTTCAGTCCAAAGAGAAAATTAGGGTTAAGACCCAAGTTAGGGTTAGCTGTCAGGAGACCTGGCTTCCCAGAATGGAAACAGGGTGTTGCTGAAGCCAAGCATGGTGAAACAGACTGAGAGGGCCAAAGGAATTGTGTGCCTACTGTCTTTTAGTAGAACATGAGGATGGGAGGTTGTTACATTTGCACAAGAATATCACGTTAAGTCTCAAGTTAGGGTTAGGGTTGGGGAGATGTGGCTTCCCAGGTTGGAAACGGGTCCTTGGTGAAGCTTAACTTCCTGAATCAGACTGAGTGGGCCATCAAGATGTCTTCCATACTTACATTTGGCACACTCTGTGGACCGCAGTATGTTTCAGTCCAAAGAGGAAATAGGGTTGAGACTCAAATTAGGGTTAGGGTTGGGGAGACTTGGCTTCCCAGGATGTAACCAGGGTTTTGGTGAAGCCTAGATTGGTAAAACAGACTGAGTAGGCATTCAGGAGTATAACATACTGCCAGTTAGTACACCATGTGGACAGGGAAATGTTTCAGTCCAAAGACAAAATTAGGGTTAAGACCCAAGTTAGGGTTAGCTGTCAGGAGACATGGCTTCCCAGAATGGAAACAGGGTGTTGCTGAAGCCAAGCATGGTGAAACAGACTGAGAGGGCCAAAGGAATTGTGTGCCTACTGTCTTTTAGTAGAACATGAGGATGGGAGGTTGTTACATTTGCACAAGAATATCAGGTTAAGTATCAAGTTAGAGTTAGGGTTGGGGAGATGTGGCTTCCCAGGTTGGAAACGGGTCCTTGTTGAAGCCTAGCTTGCTGAATCAGACTGAGTGGGGCATCAAGATGTCTTCCATACTTACAATTAGGTACACTCTGTGGACGGCAGTATGTTTCAGTCCAAAAAGGAAATGAGGGTTGAGACTCAAATTAGGGTTAGGGTTGGGGAGACTTGGCTTCCCAGGATGTAACCAGGGTTTTGGCGAAGCCTAGATTGGTAAAACAGACTGAGTAGGCCTTCCGGAGTATAACATACTGCCAGTTAGTACACCATGTGGACAGGGAAATATTTCAGTCCAAAGAAAAAACTAGGGTTAAGACCCAAGTTAGGGTTAGCGGTCAGGAGACATGGCTTCCCGGAATGGAAGCAGGGTGTTGCTGAAGCCAAGCATGGTGAAACAGACTGAGAGGGCAAAAGGAATTGTGTGCCTACTGTATTTTAGTAGAACATGAGGATGGGGGGTTGTTACAGTTCAACAAGAAAATCAGGTTAAGTCTCAAGTTAGGGTTAGGGTTGGGGAGATGTGGCTTCCCAGGTTGGAAACGGGTCCTTGGTGAAGCCTAGCTTGCTGAATCAGACTGAGTGGGGCATCAAGATGTCTTCCATACTTACATTTGGTACACTCTGTGAACCGCAGTATGTTTCAGTCCAAAAAGGAAATGAGGGTTGATACTCAAATTAGGGTTAGGGTTGGGGAGACTTGGCTTCCCAGGATGTAACCAGGGTTTTGGTGAAGCCTAGATTGGTAAAACAGACTGAGTAGGCCAACCGGAGTATAACATACTGCCAGTTAGTACACCATGTGGACAGGGAAATGTTTCAGTCCAAAGACAAAATTAGGGTTAAGACCCAAGTTAGGGTTAGCTGTCAGGAGACATGGCTTCCCAGAATGGAAACAGGGTATTGCTGAAGCCAAGCATGGTGAAACAGACTGAGAGGGCCAAAGGAATTGTGTGCCTACTGTCTTTTAGTAGAACATGAGGATGGGAGGTTGTTACATTTGCACAAGAATATCAGGTTAAGTCTCAAGTTAGGGTTAGGGTTGGGGAGATGTGGCTTCCCAGGTTGGAAACGGGTCCTTGGTGAAGCTTAACTTGCTGAATCAGACTGAGTGGGGCATCAAGATGGCTTCCATACTGACATTTGGTACACTCTGTGGACGGCAGTATGTTTCAGTCCAAAAAGGAAATGAGGGTTGAGACTCAAATTAGGGTTAGGGTTGGGGAGACTTGGCTTCCCAGGATGTAACCAGGGTTTTGGCGAAGCCTAGATTGGTAAAACAGACTGAGTAGGCCAACCGGAGTATAACATACTGCCAGTTAGTACACCATGTGGACAGGGAAATGTTTCAGTCCAAAGAGAAAATTAGGGTTGAGACCCAAGTTAGGGTTATCGGTCAGGAGTCATGGCTTCCCAGAATGGAAACAGGGTGTTGCTGAAGCCAAGCATGGTGAAACAGACTGAGAGGGCAAAAGGAATTGAGTGCCTACTGTCTTTTAGTACAACATGAGGATGGGGGTTTGTTACATTTGCACAAGAAAATCAGGTTAAGTCTCAAGTTAGGGTTGGTTTGGGGAGATGTGGCTTCCCAGGTTGGAAACGGGTCCTTGGTGAAGCCTAGCTTGTTGAATCAGACTGAGTGGGACATCAAGATGTCTTCCATACTTACATTTGGTACACTCTGTGGACGGCAGTATGTTTCAGTCCAAAAAGGAAATGAGGGTTGAGACTCAAATTAGGGTTAGGGCTGGGGAGACTTGGCTTCCCAGGATGTAACCAGGGTTTTGGCGAAGCCTAGATTGGTAAAACAGACTGAGTAGGCCATCCGGAGTATAACATACTGCCAGTTAGTACACCATGTGGACAGGGAAATGTTTCAGTCTAAAGAGAAAATTAGGGTTAAGACCCAAGTTAGGGTTAGCTGTCAGGAGACATGGCTTCCCAGAATGGAAACAGGGTGTTGCTGAAGCCAAGCATGGTGAAACAGACTGAGAGGGCCAAAGGAATTGTGTGCCTACTGTCTTTTAGTAGAACATGAGGATGGGAGGTTGTTACATTTGCACAAGAATATCAGGTTAAGTCTCAAGTTAGGGTTAGGGTTGGGGAGATGTGGCTTCCCAGGTTGGAAACGGGTCCTTGGTGAAGCTTAACTTCCTGAATCAGACTGAGTGGGCCATCAAGATGTCTTCCATACTTACATTTGGCACACTCTGTGGACCGCAGTATGTTTCAGTCCAAAAAGGAAATAGGGTTGAGACTCAAATTAGGGTTAGGGTTGGGGAGACTTGGCTTCCCAGGATGTAACCAGGGTTTTGGCGAAGTCTAGATTGGTAAAACAGACGGAGTAGGCCAACCGGAGTATAACATACTGCCAGTTAGTACACCATGTGGACAGGGAAATGTTTCAGTCCAAAGAGAAAATTAGGGTTAAGACCCAAGTTAGGGTTAGCTGTCAGGAGACATGGCTTTCCAGAATGGAAACAGGGTGTTGCTGAAGCCAAGCATGGTGAAACAGACTGAGAGGGCAAAAGGAATTGTGTGCCTACTGTCTTTTAGTAGAACATGAGGATGGGGGGTTGTTACATTTGCACAAGAAAATCAGGTTAAGTCTCAAGTTAGGGTTAGGGTTGGGGAGATGTGGCTTCCCAGGTTGGAAACGGGTCCTTGGTGAAGCCTAGCTTGCTGAATCAGACTGAGTGGGGCATCAAGATGTCTTCCATACTTACATTTGGTACACTCTGTGAACCGCAGTATGTTTCAGTCCAAAAAGGAAATGAGGGTTGATACTCAAATTAGGGTTAGGGTTGGGGAGACTTGGCTTCCCAGGATGTAACCAGGGTTTTGGTGAAGCCTAGATTGGTAAAACAGACTGAGTAGGCCAACCGGAGTATAACATACTGCCAGTTAGTACACCATGTGGACAGGGAAATGTTTCAGTCCAAAGAGAAAATTAGGGTTAAGACCCAAGTTAGGGTTAGCTGTCAGGAGACATGGCTTCCCAGAATGGAAACAGGGTGTTGCTGAAGCCAAGCATGGTGAAACAGACTGAGAGGGCCAAAGGAATTGTGTGCCTACTGTCTTTTAGTAGAACATGAGGATGGGAGGTTGTTACATTTGCACAAGAATATCAGGTTAAGTATCAAGTTAGAGTTAGGGTTGGGGAGATGTGGCTTCCCAGGTTGGAAACGGGTCCTTGTTGAAGCCTAGCTTGCTGAATCAGACTGAGTGGGGCATCAAGATGTCTTCCATACTTACAATTAGGTACACTCTGTGGACGGCAGTATGTTTCAGTCCAAAAAGGAAATGAGGGTTGAGACTCAAATGAGGGTTAGGGTTGGGGAGACTTGGCTTCCCAGGATGTAACCAGGGTTTTGGCGAAGCCTAGATTGGTAAAACAGACTGAGTAGGCCTTCCGGAGTATAACATACTGCCAGTTAGTACACCATGTGGACAGGGAAATGTTTCAGTCCAAAGAGAAAATTAGGGTTGAGACCCAAGTTAGGGTTATCGGTCAGGAGTCATGGCTTCCCAGAATGGAAACAGGGTGTTGCTGAAGCCAAGCATGGTGAAACAGACTGAGAGGGCAAAAGGAATTGAGTGCCTACTGTATTTTAGTAGAACATGAGGATGGGGGTTTGTTACATTTGCACAAGAAAATCAGGTTAAGTCTCAAGTTAGGGTTGGTTTGGGGAGATGTGGCTTCCCAGGTTGGAAACGGGTCCTTGGTGAAGCCTAGCTTGTTGAATCAGACTGAGTGGGACATCAAGATGTCTTCCATACTTACATTTGGTACACTCTGTGGACGGCAGTATGTTTCAGTCCAAAAAGGAAATGAGGGTTGAGACTCAAATTAGGGTTAGGGTTGGGGAGACTTGGCTTCCCAGGATGTAACCAGGGTTTTGGCGAAGCCTAGATTGGTAAAACAGACTGAGTAGGCCTTCCGGAGTATAACATACTGCCAGTTAGTACACCATGTGGACAGGGAAATATTTCAGTCCAAAGAAAAAACTAGGGTTAAGACCCAAGTTAGGGTTAGCGGTCAGGAGACATGGCTTCCCGGAATGGAAGCAGGGTGTTGCTGAAGCCAAGCATGGTGAAACAGACTGAGAGGGCAAAAGGAATTGTGTGCCTACTGTATTTTAGTAGAACATGAGGATGGGGGGTTGTTACAGTTCAACAAGAAAATCAGGTTAAGTCTCAAGTTAGGGTTAGGGTTGGGGAGATGTGGCTTCCCAGGTTGGAAACGGGTCCTTGGTGAAGCCTAGCTTGCTGAATCAGACTGAGTGGGGCATCAAGATGTCTTCCATACTTACATTTGGTACACTCTGTGAACCGCAGTATGTTTCAGTCCAAAAAGGAAATGAGGGTTGATACTCAAATTAGGGTTAGGGTTGGGGAGACTTGGCTTCCCAGGATGTAACCAGGGTTTTGGTGAAGCCTAGATTGGTAAAACAGACTGAGTAGGCCAACCGGAGTATAACATACTGCCAGTTAGTACACCATGTGGACAGGGAAATGTTTCAGTCCAAAGACAAAATTAGGGTTAAGACCCAAGTTAGGGTTAGCTGTCAGGAGACATGGCTTCCCAGAATGGAAACAGGGTATTGCTGAAGCCAAGCATGGTGAAACAGACTGAGAGGGCCAAAGGAATTGTGTGCCTACTGTCTTTTAGTAGAACATGAGGATGGGAGGTTGTTACATTTGCACAAGAATATCAGGTTAAGTCTCAAGTTAGGGTTAGGGTTGGGGAGATGTGGCTTCCCAGGTTGGAAACGGGTCCTTGGTGAAGCTTAACTTGCTGAATCAGACTGAGTGGGGCATCAAGATGGCTTCCATACTGACATTTGGTACACTCTGTGGACGGCAGTATGTTTCAGTCCAAAAAGGAAATGAGGGTTGAGACTCAAATTAGGGTTAGGGTTGGGGAGACTTGGCTTCCCAGGATGTAACCAGGGTTTTGGCGAAGCCTAGATTGGTAAAACAGACTGAGTAGGCCAACCGGAGTATAACATACTGCCAGTTAGTACACCATGTGGACAGGGAAATGTTTCAGTCCAAAGAGAAAATTAGGGTTGAGACCCAAGTTAGGGTTATCGGTCAGGAGTCATGGCTTCCCAGAATGGAAACAGGGTGTTGCTGAAGCCAAGCATGGTGAAACAGACTGAGAGGGCAAAAGGAATTGAGTGCCTACTGTCTTTTAGTACAACATGAGGATGGGGGTTTGTTACATTTGCACAAGAAAATCAGGTTAAGTCTCAAGTTAGGGTTGGTTTGGGGAGATGTGGCTTCCCAGGTTGGAAACGGGTCCTTGGTGAAGCCTAGCTTGTTGAATCAGACTGAGTGGGACATCAAGATGTCTTCCATACTTACATTTGGTACACTCTGTGGACGGCAGTATGTTTCAGTCCAAAAAGGAAATGAGGGTTGAGACTCAAATTAGGGTTAGGGCTGGGGAGACTTGGCTTCCCAGGATGTAACCAGGGTTTTGGCGAAGCCTAGATTGGTAAAACAGACTGAGTAGGCCATCCGGAGTATAACATACTGCCAGTTAGTACACCATGTGGACAGGGAAATGTTTCAGTCTAAAGAGAAAATTAGGGTTAAGACCCAAGTTAGGGTTAGCTGTCAGGAGACATGGCTTCCCAGAATGGAAACAGGGTGTTGCTGAAGCCAAGCATGGTGAAACAGACTGAGAGGGCCAAAGGAATTGTGTGCCTACTGTCTTTTAGTAGAACATGAGGATGGGAGGTTGTTACATTTGCACAAGAATATCAGGTTAAGTCTCAAGTTAGGGTTAGGGTTGGGGAGATGTGGCTTCCCAGGTTGGAAACGGGTCCTTGGTGAAGCTTAACTTCCTGAATCAGACTGAGTGGGCCATCAAGATGTCTTCCATACTTACATTTGGCACACTCTGTGGACCGCAGTATGTTTCAGTCCAAAAAGGAAATAGGGTTGAGACTCAAATTAGGGTTAGGGTTGGGGAGACTTGGCTTCCCAGGATGTAACCAGGGTTTTGGCGAAGTCTAGATTGGTAAAACAGACGGAGTAGGCCAACCGGAGTATAACATACTGCCAGTTAGTACACCATGTGGACAGGGAAATGTTTCAGTCCAAAGAGAAAATTAGGGTTAAGACCCAAGTTAGGGTTAGCTGTCAGGAGACATGGCTTTCCAGAATGGAAACAGGGTGTTGCTGAAGCCAAGCATGGTGAAACAGACTGAGAGGGCAAAAGGAATTGTGTGCCTACTGTCTTTTAGTAGAACATGAGGATGGGGGGTTGTTACATTTGCACAAGAAAATCAGGTTAAGTCTCAAGTTAGGGTTGGTTTGGGGAGATGTGGCTTCCCAGGTTGGAAACGGGTCCTTGGTGAAGCCTAGCTTGTTGAATCAGACTGAGTGGGACATCAAGATGTCTTCCATACTTACATTTGGTACACTCTGTGGACGGCAGTATGTTTCAGTCCAAAAAGGAAATGAGGGTTGAGACTCAAATTAGGGTTAGGGCTGGGGAGACTTGGCTTCCCAGGATGTAACCAGGGTTTTGGCGAAGCCTAGATTGGTAAAACAGACTGAGTAGGCCATCCGGAGTATAACATACTGCCAGTTAGTACACCATGTGGACAGGGAAATGTTTCAGTCTAAAGAGAAAATTAGGGTTAAGACCCAAGTTAGGGTTAGCTGTCAGGAGACATGGCTTCCCAGAATGGAAACAGGGTGTTGCTGAAGCCAAGCATGGTGAAACAGACTGAGAGGGCCAAAGGAATTGTGTGCCTACTGTCTTTTAGTAGAACATGAGGATGGGAGGTTGTTACATTTGCACAAGAATATCACGTTAAGTCTCAAGTTAGGGTTAGGGTTGGGGAGATGTGGCTTCCCAGGTTGGAAACGGGTCCTTGGTGAAGCTTAACTTCCTGAATCAGACTGAGTGGGCCATCAAGATGTCTTCCATACTTACATTTGGCACACTCTGTGGACCGCAGTATGTTTCAGTCCAAAAAGGAAATAGGGTTGAGACTCAAATTAGGGTTAGGGTTGGGGAGACTTGGCTTCCCAGGATGTAACCAGGGTTTTGGCGAAGTCTAGATTGGTAAAACAGACGGAGTAGGCCAACCGGAGTATAACATACTGCCAGTTAGTACACCATGTGGACAGGGAAATGTTTCAGTCCAAAGAGAAAATTAGGGTTAAGACCCAAGTTAGGGTTAGCTGTCAGGAGACATGGCTTTCCAGAATGGAAACAGGGTGTTGCTGAAGCCAAGCATGGTGAAACAGACTGAGAGGGCAAAAGGAATTGTGTGCCTACTGTCTTTTAGTAGAACATGAGGATGGGGGGTTGTTACATTTGCACAAGAAAATCAGGTTAAGTCTCAAGTTAGGGTTAGGGTTGGGGAGATGTGGCTTCCCAGGTTGGAAACGGGTCCTTGGTGAAGCCTAGCTTGCTGAATCAGACTGAGTGGGGCATCAAGATGTCTTCCATACTTACATTTGGTACACTCTGTGAACCGCAGTATGTTTCAGTCCAAAAAGGAAATGAGGGTTGATACTCAAATTAGGGTTAGGGTTGGGGAGACTTGGCTTCCCAGGATGTAACCAGGGTTTTGGTGAAGCCTAGATTGGTAAAACAGACTGAGTAGGCCAACCGGAGTATAACATACTGCCAGTTAGTACACCATGTGGACAGGGAAATGTTTCAGTCCAAAGAGAAAATTAGGGTTAAGACCCAAGTTAGGGTTAGCTGTCAGGAGACATGGCTTCCCAGAATGGAAACAGGGTGTTGCTGAAGCCAAGCATGGTGAAACAGACTGAGAGGGCCAAAGGAATTGTGTGCCTACTGTCTTTTAGTAGAACATGAGGATGGGAGGTTGTTACATTTGCACAAGAATATCAGGTTAAGTATCAAGTTAGAGTTAGGGTTGGGGAGATGTGGCTTCCCAGGTTGGAAACGGGTCCTTGTTGAAGCCTAGCTTGCTGAATCAGACTGAGTGGGGCATCAAGATGTCTTCCATACTTACAATTAGGTACACTCTGTGGACGGCAGTATGTTTCAGTCCAAAAAGGAAATGAGGGTTGAGACTCAAATTAGGGTTAGGGTTGGGGAGACTTGGCTTCCCAGGATGTAACCAGGGTTTTGGCGAAGCCTAGATTGGTAAAACAGACTGAGTAGGCCTTCCGGAGTATAACATACTGCCAGTTAGTACACCATGTGGACAGGGAAATATTTCAGTCCAAAGAAAAAACTAGGGTTAAGACCCAAGTTAGGGTTAGCGGTCAGGAGACATGGCTTCCCGGAATGGAAGCAGGGTGTTGCTGAAGCCAAGCATGGTGAAACAGACTGAGAGGGCAAAAGGAATTGTGTGCCTACTGTCTTTTAGTAGAACATGAGGATGGGAGGTTGTTACAGTTCAACAAGAAAATCAGGTTAAGTCTCAAGTTAGGGTTAGGGTTGGGGAGATGTGGCTTCCCAGGTTGGAAACGGGTCCTTGGTGAAGCCTAGCTTGCTGAATCAGACTGAGTGGGGCATCAAGATGTCTTCCATACTTACATTTGGTACACTCTGTGAACCGCAGTATGTTTCAGTCCAAAAAGGAAATGAGGGTTGATACTCAAATTAGGGTTAGGGTTGGGGAGACTTGGCTTCCCAGGATGTAACCAGGGTTTTGGTGAAGCCTAGATTGGTAAAACAGACTGAGTAGGCCAACCGGAGTATAACATACTGCCAGTTAGTACACCATGTGGACAGGGAAATGTTTCAGTCCAAAGACAAAATTAGGGTTAAGACCCAAGTTAGGGTTAGCTGTCAGGAGACATGGCTTCCCAGAATGGAAACAGGGTATTGCTGAAGCCAAGCATGGTGAAACAGACTGAGAGGGCCAAAGGAATTGTGTGCCTACTGTCTTTTAGTAGAACATGAGGATGGGAGGTTGTTACATTTGCACAAGAATATCAGGTTAAGTCTCAAGTTAGGGTTAGGGTTGGGGAGATGTGGCTTCCCAGGTTGGAAACGGGTCCTTGGTGAAGCTTAACTTGCTGAATCAGACTGAGTGGGGCATCAAGATGGCTTCCATACTGACATTTGGTACACTCTGTGGACGGCAGTATGTTTCAGTCCAAAAAGGAAATGAGGGTTGAGACTCAAATTAGGGTTAGGGTTGGGGAGACTTGGCTTCCCAGGATGTAACCAGGGTTTTGGCGAAGCCTAGATTGGTAAAACAGACTGAGTAGGCCAACCGGAGTATAACATACTGCCAGTTAGTACACCATGTGGACAGGGAAATGTTTCAGTCCAAAGAGAAAATTAGGGTTGAGACCCAAGTTAGGGTTATCGGTCAGGAGTCATGGCTTCCCAGAATGGAAACAGGGTGTTGCTGAAGCCAAGCATGGTGAAACAGACTGAGAGGGCAAAAGGAATTGAGTGCCTACTGTCTTTTAGTACAACATGAGGATGGGGGTTTGTTACATTTGCACAAGAAAATCAGGTTAAGTCTCAAGTTAGGGTTGGTTTGGGGAGATGTGGCTTCCCAGGTTGGAAACGGGTCCTTGGTGAAGCCTAGCTTGTTGAATCAGACTGAGTGGGACATCAAGATGTCTTCCATACTTACATTTGGTACACTCTGTGGACGGCAGTATGTTTCAGTCCAAAAAGGAAATGAGGGTTGAGACTCAAATTAGGGTTAGGGCTGGGGAGACTTGGCTTCCCAGGATGTAACCAGGGTTTTGGCGAAGCCTAGATTGGTAAAACAGACTGAGTAGGCCATCCGGAGTATAACATACTGCCAGTTAGTACACCATGTGGACAGGGAAATGTTTCAGTCTAAAGAGAAAATTAGGGTTAAGACCCAAGTTAGGGTTAGCTGTCAGGAGACATGGCTTCCCAGAATGGAAACAGGGTGTTGCTGAAGCCAAGCATGGTGAAACAGACTGAGAGGGCCAAAGGAATTGTGTGCCTACTGTCTTTTAGTAGAACATGAGGATGGGAGGTTGTTACATTTGCACAAGAATATCAGGTTAAGTCTCAAGTTAGGGTTAGGGTTGGGGAGATGTGGCTTCCCAGGTTGGAAACGGGTCCTTGGTGAAGCTTAACTTCCTGAATCAGACTGAGTGGGCCATCAAGATGTCTTCCATACTTACATTTGGCACACTCTGTGGACCGCAGTATGTTTCAGTCCAAAAAGGAAATAGGGTTGAGACTCAAATTAGGGTTAGGGTTGGGGAGACTTGGCTTCCCAGGATGTAACCAGGGTTTTGGCGAAGTCTAGATTGGTAAAACAGACGGAGTAGGCCAACCGGAGTATAACATACTGCCAGTTAGTACACCATGTGGACAGGGAAATGTTTCAGTCCAAAGAGAAAATTAGGGTTAAGACCCAAGTTAGGGTTAGCTGTCAGGAGACATGGCTTTCCAGAATGGAAACAGGGTGTTGCTGAAGCCAAGCATGGTGAAACAGACTGAGAGGGCAAAAGGAATTGTGTGCCTACTGTCTTTTAGTAGAACATGAGGATGGGGGGTTGTTACATTTGCACAAGAAAATCAGGTTAAGTCTCAAGTTAGGGTTAGGGTTGGGGAGATGTGGCTTCCCAGGTTGGAAACGGGTCCTTGGTGAAGCCTAGCTTGCTGAATCAGACTGAGTGGGGCATCAAGATGTCTTCCATACTTACATTTGGTACACTCTGTGAACCGCAGTATGTTTCAGTCCAAAAAGGAAATGAGGGTTGATACTCAAATTAGGGTTAGGGTTGGGGAGACTTGGCTTCCCAGGATGTAACCAGGGTTTTGGTGAAGCCTAGATTGGTAAAACAGACTGAGTAGGCCAACCGGAGTATAACATACTGCCAGTTAGTACACCATGTGGACAGGGAAATGTTTCAGTCCAAAGAGAAAATTAGGGTTAAGACCCAAGTTAGGGTTAGCTGTCAGGAGACATGGCTTCCCAGAATGGAAACAGGGTGTTGCTGAAGCCAAGCATGGTGAAACAGACTGAGAGGGCCAAAGGAATTGTGTGCCTACTGTCTTTTAGTAGAACATGAGGATGGGAGGTTGTTACATTTGCACAAGAATATCAGGTTAAGTATCAAGTTAGAGTTAGGGTTGGGGAGATGTGGCTTCCCAGGTTGGAAACGGGTCCTTGTTGAAGCCTAGCTTGCTGAATCAGACTGAGTGGGGCATCAAGATGTCTTCCATACTTACAATTAGGTACACTCTGTGGACGGCAGTATGTTTCAGTCCAAAAAGGAAATGAGGGTTGAGACTCAAATGAGGGTTAGGGTTGGGGAGACTTGGCTTCCCAGGATGTAACCAGGGTTTTGGCGAAGCCTAGATTGGTAAAACAGACTGAGTAGGCCTTCCGGAGTATAACATACTGCCAGTTAGTACACCATGTGGACAGGGAAATGTTTCAGTCCAAAGAGAAAATTAGGGTTGAGACCCAAGTTAGGGTTATCGGTCAGGAGTCATGGCTTCCCAGAATGGAAACAGGGTGTTGCTGAAGCCAAGCATGGTGAAACAGACTGAGAGGGCAAAAGGAATTGAGTGCCTA
The DNA here is from genome assembly GCF_057233095.1 of Heloderma suspectum. Taxonomy (NCBI): domain Eukaryota; kingdom Metazoa; phylum Chordata; class Lepidosauria; order Squamata; family Helodermatidae; genus Heloderma; species Heloderma suspectum. The sequence goes on from NC_139461.1 coordinate 152,594,415, forward strand.
CTGTATTTTAGTAGAACATGAGGATGGGGGTTTGTTACATTTGCACAAGAAAATCAGGTTAAGTCTCAAGTTAGGGTTGGTTTGGGGAGATGTGGCTTCCCAGGTTGGAAACGGGTCCTTGGTGAAGCCTAGCTTGTTGAATCAGACTGAGTGGGACATCAAGATGTCTTCCATACTTACATTTGGTACACTCTGTGGACGGCAGTATGTTTCAGTCCAAAAAGGAAATGAGGGTTGAGACTCAAATTAGGGTTAGGGTTGGGGAGACTTGGCTTCCCAGGATGTAACCAGGGTTTTGGCGAAGCCTAGATTGGTAAAACAGACTGAGTAGGCCTTCCGGAGTATAACATACTGCCAGTTAGTACACCATGTGGACAGGGAAATATTTCAGTCCAAAGAAAAAACTAGGGTTAAGACCCAAGTTAGGGTTAGCGGTCAGGAGACATGGCTTCCCGGAATGGAAGCAGGGTGTTGCTGAAGCCAAGCATGGTGAAACAGACTGAGAGGGCAAAAGGAATTGTGTGCCTACTGTATTTTAGTAGAACATGAGGATGGGGGGTTGTTACAGTTCAACAAGAAAATCAGGTTAAGTCTCAAGTTAGGGTTAGGGTTGGGGAGATGTGGCTTCCCAGGTTGGAAACGGGTCCTTGGTGAAGCCTAGCTTGCTGAATCAGACTGAGTGGGGCATCAAGATGTCTTCCATACTTACATTTGGTACACTCTGTGAACCGCAGTATGTTTCAGTCCAAAAAGGAAATGAGGGTTGATACTCAAATTAGGGTTAGGGTTGGGGAGACTTGGCTTCCCAGGATGTAACCAGGGTTTTGGTGAAGCCTAGATTGGTAAAACAGACTGAGTAGGCCAACCGGAGTATAACATACTGCCAGTTAGTACACCATGTGGACAGGGAAATGTTTCAGTCCAAAGACAAAATTAGGGTTAAGACCCAAGTTAGGGTTAGCTGTCAGGAGACATGGCTTCCCAGAATGGAAACAGGGTATTGCTGAAGCCAAGCATGGTGAAACAGACTGAGAGGGCCAAAGGAATTGTGTGCCTACTGTCTTTTAGTAGAACATGAGGATGGGAGGTTGTTACATTTGCACAAGAATATCAGGTTAAGTCTCAAGTTAGGGTTAGGGTTGGGGAGATGTGGCTTCCCAGGTTGGAAACGGGTCCTTGGTGAAGCTTAACTTGCTGAATCAGACTGAGTGGGGCATCAAGATGGCTTCCATACTGACATTTGGTACACTCTGTGGACGGCAGTATGTTTCAGTCCAAAAAGGAAATGAGGGTTGAGACTCAAATTAGGGTTAGGGTTGGGGAGACTTGGCTTCCCAGGATGTAACCAGGGTTTTGGCGAAGCCTAGATTGGTAAAACAGACTGAGTAGGCCAACCGGAGTATAACATACTGCCAGTTAGTACACCATGTGGACAGGGAAATGTTTCAGTCCAAAGAGAAAATTAGGGTTGAGACCCAAGTTAGGGTTATCGGTCAGGAGTCATGGCTTCCCAGAATGGAAACAGGGTGTTGCTGAAGCCAAGCATGGTGAAACAGACTGAGAGGGCAAAAGGAATTGAGTGCCTACTGTCTTTTAGTACAACATGAGGATGGGGGTTTGTTACATTTGCACAAGAAAATCAGGTTAAGTCTCAAGTTAGGGTTGGTTTGGGGAGATGTGGCTTCCCAGGTTGGAAACGGGTCCTTGGTGAAGCCTAGCTTGTTGAATCAGACTGAGTGGGACATCAAGATGTCTTCCATACTTACATTTGGTACACTCTGTGGACGGCAGTATGTTTCAGTCCAAAAAGGAAATGAGGGTTGAGACTCAAATTAGGGTTAGGGCTGGGGAGACTTGGCTTCCCAGGATGTAACCAGGGTTTTGGCGAAGCCTAGATTGGTAAAACAGACTGAGTAGGCCATCCGGAGTATAACATACTGCCAGTTAGTACACCATGTGGACAGGGAAATGTTTCAGTCTAAAGAGAAAATTAGGGTTAAGACCCAAGTTAGGGTTAGCTGTCAGGAGACATGGCTTCCCAGAATGGAAACAGGGTGTTGCTGAAGCCAAGCATGGTGAAACAGACTGAGAGGGCCAAAGGAATTGTGTGCCTACTGTCTTTTAGTAGAACATGAGGATGAAGGTTGTTACATTTGCTCAAGAATATCAGGTTAAGTCTCAAGTTAGGGTTAGGGTTGGGGAGATGTGGCTTCCCAGGTTGGAAACGGGTCCTTGGTGAAGCTTAACTTCCTGAATCAGACTGAGTGGGCCATCAAGATGTCTTCCATACTTACATTTGGCACACTCTGTGGACCGCAGTATGTTTCAGTCCAAAAAGGAAATAGGGTTGAGACTCAAATTAGGGTTAGGGTTGGGGAGACTTGGCTTCCCAGGATGTAACCAGGGTTTTGGCGAAGTCTAGATTGGTAAAACAGACGGAGTAGGCCAACCGGAGTATAACATACTGCCAGTTAGTACACCATGTGGACAGGGAAATGTTTCAGTCCAAAGAGAAAATTAGGGTTAAGACCCAAGTTAGGGTTAGCTGTCAGGACACATGGCTTTCCAGAATGGAAACAGGGTGTTGCTGAAGCCAAGCATGGTGAAACAGACTGAGAGGGCAAAAGGAATTGTGTGCCTACTGTCTTTTAGTAGAACATGAGGATGGGGGGTTGTTACATTTGCACAAGAAAATCAGGTTAAGTCTCAAGTTAGGGTTGGTTTGGGGAGATGTGGCTTCCCAGGTTGGAAACGGGTCCTTGGTGAAGCCTAGCTTGTTGAATCAGACTGAGTGGGACATCAAGATGTCTTCCATACTTACATTTGGTACACTCTGTGGACGGCAGTATGTTTCAGTCCAAAAAGGAAATGAGGGTTGAGACTCAAATTAGGGTTAGGGCTGGGGAGACTTGGCTTCCCAGGATGTAACCAGGGTTTTGGCGAAGCCTAGATTGGTAAAACAGACTGAGTAGGCCATCCGGAGTATAACATACTGCCAGTTAGTACACCATGTGGACAGGGAAATGTTTCAGTCTAAAGAGAAAATTAGGGTTAAGACCCAAGTTAGGGTTAGCTGTCAGGAGACATGGCTTCCCAGAATGGAAACAGGGTGTTGCTGAAGCCAAGCATGGTGAAACAGACTGAGAGGGCCAAAGGAATTGTGTGCCTACTGTCTTTTAGTAGAACATGAGGATGGGAGGTTGTTACATTTGCACAAGAATATCACGTTAAGTCTCAAGTTAGGGTTAGGGTTGGGGAGATGTGGCTTCCCAGGTTGGAAACGGGTCCTTGGTGAAGCTTAACTTCCTGAATCAGACTGAGTGGGCCATCAAGATGTCTTCCATACTTACATTTGGCACACTCTGTGGACCGCAGTATGTTTCAGTCCAAAAAGGAAATAGGGTTGAGACTCAAATTAGGGTTAGGGTTGGGGAGACTTGGCTTCCCAGGATGTAACCAGGGTTTTGGCGAAGTCTAGATTGGTAAAACAGACGGAGTAGGCCAACCGGAGTATAACATACTGCCAGTTAGTACACCATGTGGACAGGGAAATGTTTCAGTCCAAAGAGAAAATTAGGGTTAAGACCCAAGTTAGGGTTAGCTGTCAGGAGACATGGCTTTCCAGAATGGAAACAGGGTGTTGCTGAAGCCAAGCATGGTGAAACAGACTGAGAGGGCAAAAGGAATTGTGTGCCTACTGTCTTTTAGTAGAACATGAGGATGGGGGGTTGTTACATTTGCACAAGAAAATCAGGTTAAGTCTCAAGTTAGGGTTAGGGTTGGGGAGATGTGGCTTCCCAGGTTGGAAACGGGTCCTTGGTGAAGCCTAGCTTGCTGAATCAGACTGAGTGGGGCATCAAGATGTCTTCCATACTTACATTTGGTACACTCTGTGAACCGCAGTATGTTTCAGTCCAAAAAGGAAATGAGGGTTGATACTCAAATTAGGGTTAGGGTTGGGGAGACTTGGCTTCCCAGGATGTAACCAGGGTTTTGGTGAAGCCTAGATTGGTAAAACAGACTGAGTAGGCCAACCGGAGTATAACATACTGCCAGTTAGTACACCATGTGGACAGGGAAATGTTTCAGTCCAAAGAGAAAATTAGGGTTAAGACCCAAGTTAGGGTTAGCTGTCAGGAGACATGGCTTCCCAGAATGGAAACAGGGTGTTGCTGAAGCCAAGCATGGTGAAACAGACTGAGAGGGCCAAAGGAATTGTGTGCCTACTGTCTTTTAGTAGAACATGAGGATGGGAGGTTGTTACATTTGCACAAGAATATCAGGTTAAGTATCAAGTTAGAGTTAGGGTTGGGGAGATGTGGCTTCCCAGGTTGGAAACGGGTCCTTGTTGAAGCCTAGCTTGCTGAATCAGACTGAGTGGGGCATCAAGATGTCTTCCATACTTACAATTAGGTACACTCTGTGGACGGCAGTATGTTTCAGTCCAAAAAGGAAATGAGGGTTGAGACTCAAATTAGGGTTAGGGTTGGGGAGACTTGGCTTCCCAGGATGTAACCAGGGTTTTGGCGAAGCCTAGATTGGTAAAACAGACTGAGTAGGCCTTCCGGAGTATAACATACTGCCAGTTAGTACACCATGTGGACAGGGAAATATTTCAGTCCAAAGAAAAAACTAGGGTTAAGACCCAAGTTAGGGTTAGCGGTCAGGAGACATGGCTTCCCGGAATGGAAGCAGGGTGTTGCTGAAGCCAAGCATGGTGAAACAGACTGAGAGGGCAAAAGGAATTGTGTGCCTACTGTCTTTTAGTAGAACATGAGGATGGGAGGTTGTTATATTTGCACAAGAATATCAGGTTAAGTCTCAAGTTAGGGTTAGGGTTGGGGAGATGTGGCTTCCCAGGTTGGAAACGGGTCCTTGGTGAAGCTTAACTTCCTGAATCAGACTGAGTGGGCCATCAAGATGTCTTCCATACTTACATTTGGCACACTCTGAGGACCGCAGTATGTTTCAGTCCAAAAAGGAAATAGGGTTGAGACTCAAATTAGGGTTAGGGTTGGGGAGACTTGGCTTCCCAGGATGTAACCAGGGTTTTGGCGAAGTCTAGATTGGTAAAACAGACAGAGTAGGCCAACCGGAGTATAACATTCTGCCAGTTAGTACACCATGTGGACAGGGAAATGTTTCAGTCCAAAGAGAAAATTAGGGTTAAGACCCAAGTTAGGGTTAGCTGTCAGGAGACATGGCTTTCCAGAATGGAAACAGGGTGTTGCTGAAGCCAAGCATGGTGAAACAGACTGAGAGGGCCAAAGGAATTGTGTGCCTACTGTCTTTTAGTAGAACATGAGGATGGGGGGTTGTTACATTTGCACAAGAATATCAGGTTAAGTCTCAAGTTAGGGTTAGGGTTGGGGAGATGTGGCTTCCCAGGTTGGAAACGGGTCCTTGGTGAAGCTTAACTTCCTGAATCAGACTGAGTGGGCCATCAAGATGTCTTCCATACTTACATTTGGCACACTCTGTGGACCGCAGTATGTTTCAGTCCAAAAAGGAAATAGGGTTGAGACTCAAATTAGGGTTAGGGTTGGGGAGACTTGGCTTCCCAGGATGTAACCAGGGTTTTGGCGAAGTCTAGATTGGTAAAACAGACGGAGTAGGCCAACCGGAGTATAACATACTGCCAGTTAGTACACCATGTGGACAGGGAAATGTTTCAGTCCAAAGAGAAAATTAGGGTTAAGACCCAAGTTAGGGTTAGCTGTCAGGAGACATGGCTTTCCAGAATGGAAACAGGGTGTTGCTGAAGCCAAGCATGGTGAAACAGACTGAGAGGGCAAAAGGAATTGTGTGCCTACTGTCTTTTAGTAGAACATGAGGATGGGGGGTTGTTACATTTGCACAAGAAAATCAGGTTAAGTCTCAAGTTAGGGTTGGTTTGGGGAGATGTGGCTTCCCAGGTTGGAAACGGGTCCTTGGTGAAGCCTAGCTTGTTGAATCAGACTGAGTGGGACATCAAGATGTCTTCCATACTTACATTTGGTACACTCTGTGGACGGCAGTATGTTTCAGTCCAAAAAGGAAATGAGGGTTGAGACTCAAATTAGGGTTAGGGCTGGGGAGACTTGGCTTCCCAGGATGTAACCAGGGTTTTGGCGAAGCCTAGATTGGTAAAACAGACTGAGTAGGCCATCCGGAGTATAACATACTGCCAGTTAGTACACCATGTGGACAGGGAAATGTTTCAGTCTAAAGAGAAAATTAGGGTTAAGACCCAAGTTAGGGTTAGCTGTCAGGAGACATGGCTTCCCAGAATGGAAACAGGGTGTTGCTGAAGCCAAGCATGGTGAAACAGACTGAGAGGGCCAAAGGAATTGTGTGCCTACTGTCTTTTAGTAGAACATGAGGATGGGAGGTTGTTACATTTGCACAAGAATATCACGTTAAGTCTCAAGTTAGGGTTAGGGTTGGGGAGATGTGGCTTCCCAGGTTGGAAACGGGTCCTTGGTGAAGCTTAACTTCCTGAATCAGACTGAGTGGGCCATCAAGATGTCTTCCATACTTACATTTGGCACACTCTGTGGACCGCAGTATGTTTCAGTCCAAAAAGGAAATAGGGTTGAGACTCAAATTAGGGTTAGGGTTGGGGAGACTTGGCTTCCCAGGATGTAACCAGGGTTTTGGCGAAGTCTAGATTGGTAAAACAGACGGAGTAGGCCAACCGGAGTATAACATACTGCCAGTTAGTACACCATGTGGACAGGGAAATGTTTCAGTCCAAAGAGAAAATTAGGGTTAAGACCCAAGTTAGGGTTAGCTGTCAGGAGACATGGCTTTCCAGAATGGAAACAGGGTGTTGCTGAAGCCAAGCATGGTGAAACAGACTGAGAGGGCAAAAGGAATTGTGTGCCTACTGTCTTTTAGTAGAACATGAGGATGGGGGGTTGTTACATTTGCACAAGAAAATCAGGTTAAGTCTCAAGTTAGGGTTAGGGTTGGGGAGATGTGGCTTCCCAGGTTGGAAACGGGTCCTTGGTGAAGCCTAGCTTGCTGAATCAGACTGAGTGGGGCATCAAGATGTCTTCCATACTTACATTTGGTACACTCTGTGAACCGCAGTATGTTTCAGTCCAAAAAGGAAATGAGGGTTGATACTCAAATTAGGGTTAGGGTTGGGGAGACTTGGCTTCCCAGGATGTAACCAGGGTTTTGGTGAAGCCTAGATTGGTAAAACAGACTGAGTAGGCCAACCGGAGTATAACATACTGCCAGTTAGTACACCATGTGGACAGGGAAATGTTTCAGTCCAAAGAGAAAATTAGGGTTAAGACCCAAGTTAGGGTTAGCTGTCAGGAGACATGGCTTCCCAGAATGGAAACAGGGTGTTGCTGAAGCCAAGCATGGTGAAACAGACTGAGAGGGCCAAAGGAATTGTGTGCCTACTGTCTTTTAGTAGAACATGAGGATGGGAGGTTGTTACATTTGCACAAGAATATCAGGTTAAGTATCAAGTTAGAGTTAGGGTTGGGGAGATGTGGCTTCCCAGGTTGGAAACGGGTCCTTGTTGAAGCCTAGCTTGCTGAATCAGACTGAGTGGGGCATCAAGATGTCTTCCATACTTACAATTAGGTACACTCTGTGGACGGCAGTATGTTTCAGTCCAAAAAGGAAATGAGGGTTGAGACTCAAATTAGGGTTAGGGTTGGGGAGACTTGGCTTCCCAGGATGTAACCAGGGTTTTGGCGAAGCCTAGATTGGTAAAACAGACTGAGTAGGCCTTCCGGAGTATAACATACTGCCAGTTAGTACACCATGTGGACAGGGAAATATTTCAGTCCAAAGAAAAAACTAGGGTTAAGACCCAAGTTAGGGTTAGCGGTCAGGAGACATGGCTTCCCGGAATGGAAGCAGGGTGTTGCTGAAGCCAAGCATGGTGAAACAGACTGAGAGGGCAAAAGGAATTGTGTGCCTACTGTCTTTTAGTAGAACATGAGGATGGGAGGTTGTTATATTTGCACAAGAATATCAGGTTAAGTCTCAAGTTAGGGTTAGGGTTGGGGAGATGTGGCTTCCCAGGTTGGAAACGGGTCCTTGGTGAAGCTTAACTTCCTGAATCAGACTGAGTGGGCCATCAAGATGTCTTCCATACTTACATTTGGCACACTCTGTGGACCGCAGTATGTTTCAGTCCAAAAAGGAAATAGGGTTGAGACTCAAATTAGGGTTAGGGTTGGGGAGACTTGGCTTCCCAGGATGTAACCAGGGTTTTGGCGAAGTCTAGATTGGTAAAACAGACAGAGTAGGCCAACCGGAGTATAACATTCTGCCAGTTAGTACACCATGTGGACAGGGAAATGTTTCAGTCCAAAGAGAAAATTAGGGTTAAGACCCAAGTTAGGGTTAGCTGTCAGGAGACATGGCTTTCCAGAATGGAAACAGGGTGTTGCTGAAGCCAAGCATGGTGAAACAGACTGAGAGGGCCAAAGGAATTGTGTGCCTACTGTCTTTTAGTAGAACATGAGGATGGGGGGTTGTTACATTTGCACAAGAAAATCAGGTTAAGTCTCAAGTTAGGGTTAGGGTTGGGGAGATGTGGCTTCCCAGGTTGGAAACGGGTCCTTGGTGAAGCCTAGCTTGCTGAATCAGACTGAGTGGGGCATCAAGATGTCTTCCATACTTACATTTGGTACACTCTGTGAACCGCAGTATGTTTCAGTCCAAAAAGGAAATGAGGGTTGATCCTCAAATTAGGGTTAGGGTTGGGGAGACTTGGCTTCCCAGGATGTAACCAGGGTTTTGGTGAAGCCTAGATTGGTAAAACAGACTGAGTAGGCCAACCGGAGTATAACATACTGCCAGTTAGTACACCATGTGGACAGGGAAATGTTTCAGTCCAAAGAGAAAATTAGGGTTAAGACCCAAGTTAGGGTTAGCTGTCAGGAGACATGGCTTCCCAGAATGGAAACAGGGTATTGCTGAAGCCAAGCATGGTGAAACAGACTGAGAGGGCCAAAGGAATTGTGTGCCTACTGTCTTTTAGTAGAACATGAGGATGGGAGGTTGTTACATTTGCACAAGAATATCAGGTTAAGTATCAAGTTAGGGTTAGGGTTGGGGAGATGTGGCTTCCCAGGTTGGAAACGGGTCCTTGTTGAAGCCTAGCTTGCTGAATCAGACTGAGTGGGGCATCAAGATGTCTTCCATACTGACATTTGGTACACTCTGTGGACGGCAGTATGTTTCAGTCCAAAAAGGAAATGAGAGTTGAGACTCAAATTAGGGTTAGGGCTGGGGAGACTTGGCTTCCCAGGATGTAACCAGGGTTTTGGCGAAGCCTAGATTGGTAAAACAGACTGAGTAGGCCATCCGGAGTATAACATACTGCCAGTTAGTACACCATGTGGACAGGGAAATGTTTCAGTCCAAAGAGAAAATTAGGGTTAAGACCCAAGTGAGGGTTAGCTGTCAGGAGACATGGCTTCCCAGAATGGAAACAGGGTGTTGCTGAAGCCAAGCATGGTGAAACAGACTGAGAGGGCCAAAGGAATTGTGTGCCTACTGTCTTTTAGTAGAACATGAGGATGAAGGTTGTTACATTTGCACAAGAATATCAGGTTAAGTCTCAAGTTAGGGTTAGGGTTGGGGAGATGTGGCTTCCCAGGTTGGAAACGGGTCCTTGGTGAAGCTTAACTTCCTGAATCAGACTGAGTGGGCCATCAAGATGTCTTCCATACTTACATTTGGCACACTCTGTGGACCGCAGTATGTTTCAGTCCAAAAAGGAAATAGGGTTGAGACTCAAATTAGGGTTAGGGTTGGGGAGACTTGGCTTCCCAGGATGTAACCAGGGTTTTGGTGAAGCCTAGATTGGTAAAACAGACTGAGTAGGCATTCAGGAGTATAACATACTGCCATTTAGTACACCATGTGGACAGGGAAATGTTTCAGTCCAAAGACAAAATTAGGGTTAAGACCCAAGTGAGGGTTAGCTGTCAGGAGACATGGCTTCCCAGAATGGAAACACGGTGTTGCTGAAGCCAAGCATGGTGAAACAGACTGAGAGGGCCAAAGGAATTGTGTGCCTACTGTCTTTTAGTAGAACATGAGGATGGGAGGTTGTTACATTTGCACAAGAATATCAGGTTAAGTATCAAGTTAGAGTTAGGGTTGGGGAGATGTGGCTTCCCAGGTTGGAAACGGGTCCTTGTTGAAGCCTAGCTTGCTGAATCAGACTGAGTGGGGCATCAAGATGTCTTCCATACTTACAATTAGGTACACTCTGTGGACGGCAGTATGTTTCAGTCCAAAAAGGAAATGAGGGTTGAGACTCAAATTAGGGTTAGGGTTGGGGAGACTTGGCTTCCCAGGATGTAACCAGGGTTTTGGCGAAGCCTAGATTGGTAAAACAGACTGAGTAGGCCTTCCGGAGTATAACATACTGCCAGTTAGTACACCATGTGGACAGGGAAATATTTCAGTCCAAAGAAAAAACTAGGGTTAAGACCCAAGTTAGGGTTAGCGGTCAGGAGACATGGCTTCCCGGAATGGAAACAGGGTGTTGCTGAAGCCAAGCATGGTGAAACAGACTGAGAGGGCAAAAGGAATTGTGTGCCTACTGTCTTTTAGTAGAACATGAGGATGGGGGGTTGTTACAGTTCAACAAGAAAATCAGGTTAAGTCTCAAGTTAGGGTTAGGGTTGGGGAGATGTGGCTTCCCAGGTTGGAAACGGGTCCTTGGTGAAGCCTAGCTTGCTGAATCAGACTGAGTGGGGCATCAAGATGTCTTCCATACTTACATTTGGTACACTCTGTGAACCGCAGTATGTTTCAGTCCAAAAAGGAAATGAGGGTTGATACTCAAATTAGGGTTAGGGTTGGGGAGACTTGGCTTCCCAGGATGTAACCAGGGTTTTGGTGAAGCCTAGATTGGTAAAACAGACTGAGTAGGCCAACCGGAGTATAACATACTGCCAGTTAGTACACCATGTGGACAGGGAAATGTTTCAGTCCAAAGAGAAAATTAGGGTTAAGACCCAAGTGAGGGTTAGCTGTCAGGAGACATGGCTTCCCAGAATGGAAACAGGGTGTTGCTGAAGCCAAGCATGGTGAAACAGACTGAGAGGGCCAAAGGAATTGTGTGCCTACTGTCTTTTAGTAGAACATGAGGATGAAGGTTGTTACATTTGCACAAGAATATCAGGTTAAGTCTCAAGTTAGGGTTAGGGTTGGGGAGATGTGGCTTCCCAGGTTGGAAACGGGTCCTTGGTGAAGCTTAACTTCCTGAATCAGACTGAGTGGGCCATCAAGATGTCTTCCATACTTACATTTGGCACACTCTGTGGACCGCAGTATGTTTCAGTCCAAAAAGGAAATAGGGTTGAGACTCAAATTAGGGTTAGGGTTGGGGAGACTTGGCTTCCCAGGATGTAACCAGGGTTTTGGTGAAGCCTAGATTGGTAAAACAGACTGAGTAGGCCTTCCGGAGTATAACATACTGCCAGTTAGTACACCATGTGGACAGGGAAATGTTTCAGTCCAAAGACAAAATTAGGGTTAAGACCCAAGTTAGGGTTAGCTGTCAGGAGAGATGGCTTCCCAGAATGGAAACAGGGTGTTGCTGAAGCCAAGCATGGTGAAACAGACTGAGAGGGCCAAAGGAATTGTGTGCCTACTGTCTTTTAGTAGAACATGAGGATGGGAGGTTGTTACATTTGCACAAGAATATCAGGTTAAGTATCAAGTTAGAGTTAGGGTTGGGGAGATGTGGCTTCCCAGGTTGGAAACGGGTCCTTGTTGAAGCCTAGCTTGCTGAATCAGACTGAGTGGGGCATCAAGATGTCTTCCATACTTACAATTAGGTACACTCTGTGGACGGCAGTATGTTTCAGTCCAAAAAGGAAATGAGGGTTGAGACTCAAATTAGGGTTAGGGTTGGGGAGACTTGGCTTCCCAGGATGTAACCAGGGTTTTGGCGAAGCCTAGATTGGTAAAACAGACTGAGTAGGCCAACCGGAGTATAACATACTGCCAGTTAGTACACCATGTGGACAGGGAAATGTTTCAGTCCAAAGAGAAAATTAGGGTTAAGACCCAAGTTAGGGTTAGCTGTCAGGAGAGATGGCTTCCCAGAATGGAAACAGGGTGTTGCTGAAGCCAAGCATGGTGAAACAGACTGAGAGGGCAAAAGGAATTGTGTGCCTACTGTATTTTAGTAGAACATGAGGATGGGGGGTTGTTACAGTTCAACAAGAAAATCAGGTTAAGTCTCAAGTTAGGGTTAGGGTTGGGGAGATGTGGCTTCCCAGGTTGGAAACGGGTCCTTGGTGAAGCCTAGCTTGCTGAATCAGACTGAGTGGGGCATCAAGAAGTCTTCCATACTTACATTTGGTACACTCTGTGAACCGCAGTATGTTTCAGTCCAAAAAGGAAATGAGGGTTGATACTCAAATTAGGGTTAGGGTTGGGGAGACTTGGCTTCCCAGGATGTAACCAGGGTTTTGGTGAAGCCTAGATTGGTAAAACAGACTGAGTAGGCCAACCGGAGTATAACATACTGCCAGTTAGTACACCATGTGGACAGGGAAATGTTTCAGTCCAAAGAGAAAATTAGGGTTAAGACCCAAGTTAGGGTTAGCTGTCAGGAGACATGGCTTCCCAGAATGGAAACAGGGTATTACTGAAGCCAAGCATGGTGAAACAGACTGAGAGGGCCAAAGGAATTGTGTGCCTACTGTCTTTTAGTAGAACATGAGGATGGGAGGTTGTTACATTTGCACAAGAATATCAGGTTAAGTCTCAAGTTAGGGTTAGGGTTGGGGAGATGTGGCTTCCCAGGTTGGAAACGGGTCCTTGTTGAAGCCTAGCTTGCTGAATCAGACTGAGTGGGGCATCAAGATGTCTTCCATACTTACAATTAGGTACACTCTGTGGACGGCAGTATGTTTCAGTCCAAAAAGGAAATGAGGGTTGAGACTCAAATTAGGGTTAGGGTTGGGGAGACTTGGCTTCCCAGGATGTAACCAGGGTTTTGGCGAAGCCTAGATTGGTAAAACAGACTGAGTAGGCCTTCCGGAGTATAACATACTGCCAGTTAGTACACCATGTGGACAGGGAAATATTTCAGTCCAAAGAAAAAACTAGGGTTAAGACCCAAGTTAGGGTTAGCGGTCAGGAGACATGGCTTCCCGGAATGGAAACAGGGTGTTGCTGAAGCCAAGCATGGTGAAACAGACTGAGAGGGCAAAAGGAATTGTGTGCCTACTGTCTTTTAGTACAACATGAGGATGGGGGTTTGTTACATTTGCACAAGAAAATCAGGTTAAGTATCAAGTTAGGGTTAGGGTTGGGGAGATGTGGCTTCCCAGGTTGGAAACGGGTCCTTGGTGAAGCTTAACTTGCTGAATCAGACTGAGTGGGGCATCAAGATGGCTTCCATACTGACATTTGGTACACTCTGTGGACGGCAGTATGTTTCAGTCCAAAAAGGAAATGAGGGTTGAGACTCAAATTAGGGTTAGGGTTGGGGAGACTTGGCTTCCCAGGATGTAACCAGGGTTTTGGCGAAGCCTAGATTGGTAAAACAGACTGAGTAGGCCAACCGGAGTATAACATACTGCCAGTTAGTACACCATGTGGACAGGGAAATGTTTCAGTCCAAAGAGAAAATTAGGGTTGAGACCCAAGTTAGGGTTATCGGTCAGGAGTCATGGCTTCCCAGAATGGAAACAGGGTGTTGCTGAAGCCAAGCATGGTGAAACAGACTGAGAGGGCAAAAGGAATTGAGTGCCTACTGTCTTTTAGTACAACATGAGGATGGGGGTTTGTTACATTTGCACAAGAAAATCAGGTTAAGTCTCAAGTTAGGGTTGGTTTGGGGAGATGTGGCTTCCCAGGTTGGAAACGGGTCCTTGGTGAAGCCTAGCTTGTTGAATCAGACTGAGTGGGACATCAAGATGTCTTCCATACTTACATTTGGTACACTCTGTGGACGGCAGTATGTTTCAGTCCAAAAAGGAAATGAGGGTTGAGACTCAAATTAGGGTTAGGGCTGGGGAGACTTGGCTTCCCAGGATGTAACCAGGGTTTTGGCGAAGCCTAGATTGGTAAAACAGACTGAGTAGGCCATCCGGAGTATAACATACCGCCAGTTAGTACACCATGTGGACAGGGAAATGTTTCAGTCCAAAGAGAAAATTAGGGTTAAGACCCAAGTTAGGGTTAGCTGTCAGGAGACCTGGCTTCCCAGAATGGAAACAGGGTATTGCTGAAGCCAAGCATGGTGAAACAGACTGAGAGGGCCAAAGGAATTGTGTGCCTACTGTCTTTTAGTAGAACATGAGGATGGGAGGTTGTTACATTTGCACAAGAATATCAGGTTAAGTATCAAGTTAGAGTTAGGGTTGGGGAGATGTGGCTTCCCAGGTTGGAAACGGGTCCTTGTTGAAGCCTAGCTTGCTGAATCAGACTGAGTGGGGCATCAAGATGTCTTCCATACTTACAATTAGGTACACTCTGTGGACGGCAGTATGTTTCAGTCCAAAAAGGAAATGAGGGTTGAGACTCAAATTAGGGTTAGGGTTGGGGAGACTTGGCTTCCCAGGATGTAACCAGGGTTTTGGCGAAGCCTAGATTGGTAAAACAGACTGAGTAGGCCTTCCGGAGTATAACATACTGCCAGTTAGTACACCATGTGGACAGGGAAATATTTCAGTCCAAAGAAAAAACTAGGGTTAAGACCCAAGTTAGGGTTAGCGGTCAGGAGACATGGCTTCCCGGAATGGAAGCAGGGTGTTGCTGAAGCCAAGCATGGTGAAACAGACTGAGAGGGCAAAAGGAATTGTGTGCCTACTGTATTTTAGTAGAACATGAGGATGGGGGGTTGTTACAGTTCAACAAGAAAATCAGGTTAAGTCTCAAGTTAGGGTTAGGGTTGGGGAGATGTGGCTTCCCAGGTTGGAAACGGGTCCTTGGTGAAGCCTAGCTTGCTGAATCAGACTGAGTGGGGCATCAAGATGTCTTCCATACTTACATTTGGTACACTCTGTGAACCGCAGTATGTTTCAGTCCAAAAAGGAAATGAGGGTTGATACTCAAATTAGGGTTAGGGTTGGGGAGACTTGGCTTCCCAGGATGTAACCAGGGTTTTGGTGAAGCCTAGATTGGTAAAACAGACTGAGTAGGCCAACCGGAGTATAACATACTGCCAGTTAGTACACCATGTGGACAGGGAAATGTTTCAGTCCAAAGAGAAAATTAGGGTTAAGACCCAAGTTAGGGTTAGCTGTCAGGAGACATGGCTTCCCAGAATGGAAACAGGGTATTGCTGAAGCCAAGCATGGTGAAACAGACTGAGAGGGCCAAAGGAATTGTGTGCCTACTGTCTTTTAGTAGAACATGAGGATGGGAGGTTGTTACATTTGCACAAGAATATCAGGTTAAGTCTCAAGTTAGGGTTAGGGTTGGGGAGATGTGGCTTCCCAGGTTGGAAACGGGTCCTTGTTGAAGCCTAGCTTGCTGAATCAGACTGAGTGGGGCATCAAGATGTCTTCCATACTTACAATTAGGTACACTCTGTGGACGGCAGTATGTTTCAGTCCAAAAAGGAAATGAGGGTTGAGACTCAAATTAGGGTTAGGGTTGGGGAGACTTGGCTTCCCAGGATGTAACCAGGGTTTTGGCGAAGCCTAGATTGGTAAAACAGACTGAGTAGGCCTTCCGGAGTATAACATACTGCCAGTTAGTACACCATGTGGACAGGGAAATATTTCAGTCCAAAGAAAAAACTAGGGTTAAGACCCAAGTTAGGGTTAGCGGTCAGGAGACATGGCTTCCCGGAATGGAAACAGGGTGTTGCTGAAGCCAAGCATGGTGAAACAGACTGAGAGGGCAAAAGGAATTGTGTGCCTACTGTCTTTTAGTACAACATGAGGATGGGGGTTTGTTACATTTGCACAAGAAAATCAGGTTAAGTATCAAGTTAGGGTTAGGGTTGGGGAGATGTGGCTTCCCAGGTTGGAAACGGGTCCTTGGTGAAGCTTAACTTCCTGAATCAGACTGAGTGGGGCATCAAGATGGCTTCCATACTGACATTTGGTACACTCTGTGGATGGCAGTATGTTTCAGTCCAAAAAGGAAATGAGGGTTGAGACTCAAATTAGGGTTAGGGTTGGGGAGACTTGGCTTCCCAGGATGTAACCAGGGTTTTGGCGAAGCCTAGATTGTAAAACAGACTGAGTAGGCCAACCGGAGTATAACATACTGCCAGTTAGTACACCATGTGGACAGGGAAATGTTTCAGTCCAAAGACAAAATTAGGGTTAAGACCCAAGTTAGGGTTAGCTGTCAGGAGACATGGCTTCCCAGAATGGAAACAGGGTGTTGCTGAAGCCAAGCATGGTGAAACAGACTGAGAGGGCCAAAGGAATTGTGTGCCTACTGTCTTTTAGTAGAACATGAGGATGGGAGGTTGTTACATTTGCACAAGAATATCAGGTTAAGTATCAAGTTAGAGTTAGGGTTGGGGAGATGTGGCTTCCCAGGTTGGAAACGGGTCCTTGTTGAAGCCTAGCTTGCTGAATCAGACTGAGTGGGGCATCAAGATGTCTTCCATACTTACAATTAGGTACACTCTGTGGACGGCAGTATGTTTCAGTCCAAAAAGGAAATGAGGGTTGAGACTCAAATTAGGGTTAGGGTTGGGGAGACTTAGCTTCCCAGGATGTAACCAGGGTTTTGGCGAAGCCTAGATTGGTAAAACAGACTGAGTAGGCCTTCCGGAGTATAACATACTGCCAGTTAGTACACCATGTGGACAGGGAAATATTTCAGTCCAAAGAAAAAACTAGGGTTAAGACCCAAGTTAGGGTTAGCGGTCAGGAGACATGGCTTCCCGGAATGGAAGCAGGGTGTTGCTGAAGCCAAGCATGGTGAAACAGACTGAGAGGGCCAAAGGAATTGTGTGCCTACTGTCTTTTAGTACAACATGAGGATGGGGGTTTGTTACATTTGCACAAGAAAATCAGGTTAAGTCTCAAGTTAGGGTTGGTTTGGGGAGATGTGGCTTCCCAGGTTGGAAACGGGTCCTTGGTGAAGCCTAGCTTGTTGAATCAGACTGAGTGGGACATCAAGATGTCTTCCATACTTACATTTGGTACACTCTGTGGACCGCAGTATGTTTCAGTCCAAAAAGGAAATGAGGGTTGAGACTCAAATTAGGGTTAGGGCTGGGGAGACTTGGCTTCCCAGGATGTAACCAGGGTTTTGGCGAAGCCTAGATTGGTAAAACAGACTGAGTAGGCCATCCGGAGTATATCATACTGCCAGTTAGTACACCATGTGGACAGGGAAATGTTTCAGTCCAAAGAGAAAATTAGGGTTAAGACCCAAGTTAGGGTTAGCTGTCAGGAGACATGGCTTCCCAGAATGGAAACAGGGTGTTGCTGAAGCCAAGCATGGTGAAACAGACTGAGAGGGCCAAAGGAATTGTGTGCCTACTGTCTTTTAGTAGAACATGAGGATGGGAGGTTGTTACATTTGCACAAGAATATCAGGTTAAGTCTCAAGTTAGGGTTAGGGTTGGGGAGATGTGGCTTCCCAGGTTGGAAACGGGTCCTTGGTGAAGCTTAACTTCCTGAATCAGACTGAGTGGGCCATCAAGATGTCTTCCATACTGACATTTGGCACACTCTGTGGACCGCAGTATGTTTCAGTCCAAAAAGGAAATAGGGTTGAGACTCAAATTAGGGTTAGGGTTGGGGAGACTTGGCTTCCCAGGATGTAACCAGGGTTTTGGCGAAGTCTAGATTGGTAAAACAGACGGAGTAGGCCAACCGGAGTATAACATACTGCCAGTTAGTACACCATGTGGACAGGGAAATGTTTCAGTCCAAAGAGAAAATTAGGGTTAAGACCCAAGTTAGGGTTAGCTGTCAGGAGACATGGCTTTCCAGAATGGAAACAGGGTGTTGCTGAAGCCAAGCATGGTGAAACAGACTGAGAGGGCCAAAGGAATTGTGTGCCTACTGTCTTTTAGTAGAACATGAGGATGGGGGGTTGTTACATTTGCACAAGAAAATCAGGTTAAGTCTCAAGTTAGGGTTAGGGTTGGGGAGATGTGGCTTCCCAGGTTGGAAACGGGTCCTTGGTGAAGCCTAGCTTGCTGAATCAGACTGAGAGGGGCATCAAGATGTCTTCCATACTTACAATTAGGTACACTCTGTGGACGGCAGTATGTTTCAGTCCAAAAAGGAAATGAGGGCTGAGACTCAAATTAGGGTTAGGGTTGGGGAGACTTGGCTTCCCAGGATGTAACCAGGGTTTTGGCGAAGCCTAGATTGGTAAAACAGAGTGAGTAGGCCTTCCGGAGTATAACATACTGCCAGTTAGTACACCATGTGGACAGGGAAATATTTCAGTCCAAAGAAAAAACTAGGGTTAAGACCCAAGTTAGGGTTAGCGGTCAGGAGACATGGCTTCCCGGAATGGAAACAGGGTGTTGCTGAAGCCAAGCATGGTGAAACAGACTGAGAGGGCAAAAGGAATTGTGTGCCTACTGTCTTTTAGTACAACATGAGGATGGGGGTTTGTTACATTTGCACAAGAAAATCAGGTTAAGTCTCAAGTTAGGGTTAGGGTTGGGGAGATGTGGCTTCCCAGGTTGGAAACGGGTCCTTGGTGAAGCTTAACTTCCTGAATCAGACTGAGTGGGCCATCAAGATGTCTTCCATACTTACATTTGGCACACTCTGTGGACCGCAGTATGTTTCAGTCCAAAAAGGAAATAGGGTTGAGACTCAAATTAGGGTTAGGGTTGGGGAGACTTGGCTTCCCAGGATGTAACCAGGGTTTTGGTGAAGCCTAGATTGGTAAAACAGACTGAGTAGGCATTCAGGAGTATAACATACTGCCAGTTAGTACACCATGTGGACAGGGAAATGTTTCAGTCCAAAGACAAAATTAGGGTTAAGACCCAAGTTAGGGTTAGCTGTCAGGAGACATGGCTTCCCAGAATGGAAACAGGGTGTTGCTGAAGCCAAGCATGGTGAAACAGACTGAGAGGGCCAAAGGAATTGTGTGCCTACTGTCTTTTAGTAGAACATGAGGATGGGAGGTTGTTACATTTGCACAAGAATATCAGGTTAAGTATCAAGTTAGAGTTAGGGTTGGGGAGATGTGGCTTCCCAGGTTGGAAACGGGTCCTTGTTGAAGCCTAGCTCGCTGAATCAGACTGAGAGGGGCATCAAGATGTCTTCCATACTTACAATTAGGTACACTCTGTGGACGGCAGTATGTTTCAGTCCAAAAAGGAAATGAGGGCTGAGACTCAAATTAGGGTTAGGGTTGGGGAGACTTGGCTTCCCAGGATGTAACCAGGGTTTTGGCGAAGCCTAGATTGGTAAAACAGAGTGAGTAGGCCTTCCGGAGTATAACATACTGCCAGCTAGTACACCATGTGGACAGGGAAATATTTCAGTCCAAAGAAAAAACTAGGGTTAAGACCCAAGTTAGGGTTAGCGGTCAGGAGACATGGCTTCCCGGAATGGAAACAGGGTGTTGCTGAAGCCAAGCATGGTGAAACAGACTGAGAGGGCAAAAGGAATTGTGTGCCTACTGTCTTTTAGTACAACATGAGGATGGGGGTTTGTTACATTTGCACAAGAAAATCAGGTTAAGTCTCAAGTTAGGGTTGGTTTGGGGAGATGTGGCTTCCCAGGTTGGAAACGGGTCCTTGGTGAAGCCTAGCTTGTTGAATCAGACTGAGTGGGACATCAAGATGTCTTCCATACTGACATTTGGTACACTCTGTGGACGGCAGTATGTTTCAGTCCAAAAAGGAAATGAGGGTTGAGACTCAAATTAGGGTTAGGGCTGGGGAGACTTGGCTTCCCAGGATGTAACCAGGGTTTTGGCGAAGCCTAGATTGGTAAAACAGACTGAGTAGGCCATCCGGAGTATAACATACTGCCAGTTAGTACACCATGTGGACAGGGAAATGTTTCAGTCCAAAGAGAAAATTAGGGTTAAGACCCAAGTTAGGGTTAGCTGTCAGGAGACATGGCTTCCCAGAATGGAAACAGGGTGTTGCTGAAGCCAAGCATGGTGAAACAGACTGAGAGGGCCAAAGGAATTGTGTGCCTACTGTCTTTTAGTAGAACATGAGGATGGGAGGTTGTTACATTTGCACAAGAATATCAGGTTAAGTCTCAAGTTAGGGTTAGGGTTGGGGAGATGTGGCTTCCCAGGTTGGAAACGGGTCCTTGGTGAAGCTTAACTTCCTGAATCAGACTGAGTGGGCCATCAAGATGTCTTCCATACTTACATTTGGCACACTCTGTGGACCGCAGTATGTTTCAGTCCAAAAAGGAAATAGGGTTGAGACTCAAATTAGGGTTAGGGTTGGGGAGACTTGGCTTCCCAGGATGTAACCAGGGTTTTGGTGAAGCCTAGATTGGTAAAACAGACTGAGTAGGCATTCAGGAGTATAACATACTGCCAGTTAGTACACCATGTGGACAGGGAAATATTTCAGTCCAAAGACAAAATTAGGGTTAAGACCCAAGTTAGGGTTAGCTGTCAGGAGACATGGCTTCCCAGAATGGAAACAGGGTGTTGCTGAAGCCAAGCATGGTGAAACAGACTGAGAGGGCCAAAGGAATTGTGTGCCTACTGTCTTTTAGTAGAACATGAGGATGGGAGGTTGTTACATTTGCACAAGAATATCAGGTTAAGTATCAAGTTAGAGTTAGGGTTGGGGAGATGTGGCTTCCCAGGTTGGAAACGGGTCCTTGTTGAAGCCTAGCTTGCTGAATCAGACTGAGTGGGGCATCAAGATGTCTTCCATACTTACAATTAGGTACACTCTGTGGACGGCAGTATGTTTCAGTCCAAAAAGGAAATGAGGGTTGAGACTCAAATTAGGGTTAGGGTTGGGGAGACTTGGCTTCCCAGGATGTAACCAGGGTTTTGGCGAAGCCTAGATTGGTAAAACAGACTGAGTAGGCCTTCCGGAGTATAACATACTGCCAGTTAGTACACCATGTGGACAGGGAAATGTTTCAGTCCAAAGAGAAAATTAGGGTTAAGACCCAAGTGAGGGTTAGCTGTCAGGAGACATGGCTTCCCAGAATGGAAACAGGGTGTTGCTGAAGCCAAGCATGGTGAAACAGACTGAGAGGGCCAAAGGAATTGTGTGCCTACTGTCTTTTAGTAGAACATGAGGATGAAGGTTGTTACATTTGCACAAGAATATCAGGTTAAGTCTCAAGTTAGGGTTAGGGTTGGGGAGATGTGGCTTCCCAGGTTGGAAACGGGTCCTTGGTGAAGCTTAACTTCCTGAATCAGACTGAGTGGGCCATCAAGATGTCTTCCATATTTACATTTGGCACACTCTGTGGACCGCAGTATGTTTCAGTCCAAAAAGGAAATAGGGTTGATACTCAAATTAGGGTTAGGGTTGGGGAGACTTGGCTTCCCAGGATGTAACCAGGGTTTTGGTGAAGCCTAGATTGGTAAAACAGACTGAGTAGGCATTCAGGAGTATAACATACTGCCAGTTAGTACACCATGTGGACAGGGAAATGTTTCAGTCCAAAGACAAAATTAGGGTTAAGACCCAAGTTAGTGTTAGCTGTCAGGAGACATGGCTTCCCAGAATGGAAACAGGGTGTTGCTGAAGCCAAGCATGGTGAAACAGACTGAGAGGGCCAAAGGAATTGTGTGCCTACTGTCTTTTAGTAGAACATGAGGATGGGAGGTTGTTACATTTGCACAAGAATATCAGGTTAAGTATCAAGTTAGAGTTAGGGTTGGGGAGATGTGGCTTCCCAGGTTGGAAATGGGTCCTTGTTGAAGCCTAGCTTGCTGAATCAGACTGAGTGGGGCATCAAGATGTCTTCCATACTTACAATTAGGTACACTCTGTGGACGGCAGTATGTTTCAGTCCAAAAAGGAAATGAGGGTTGAGACTCAAATTAGGGTTAGGGTTGGGGAGACTTGGCTTCCCAGGATGTAACCAGGGTTTTGGCGAAGCCTAGATTGGTAAAACAGACTGAGTAGGCCTTCCGGAGTATAACATACTGCCAGTTAGTACACCATGTGGACAGGGAAATATTTCAGTCCAAAGAAAAAACTAGGGTTAAGAGCCAAGTTAGGGTTAGCGGTCAGGAGACATGGCTTCCCGGAATGGAAACAGGGTGTTGCTGAAGCCAAGCATGGTGAAACAGACTGAAAGGGCAAAAGGAATTGTGTGCCTACTGTCTTTTAGTAGAACATGAGGATGGGGGGTTGTTACAGTTCAACAAGAAAATCAGGTTAAGTCTCAAGTTAGGGTTAGGGTTGGGGAGATGTGGCTTCCCAGGTTGGAAACGGGTCCTTGGTGAAGCCTAGCTTGCTGAATCAGACTGAGTGGGGCATCAAGATGTCTTCCATACTTACATTTGGTACACTCTGTGAACCGCAGTATGTTTCAGTCCAAAAAGGAAATGAGGGTTGATACTCAAATTAGGGTTAGGGTTGGGGAGACTTGGCTTCCCAGGATGTAACCAGGGTTTTGGTGAAGCCTAGATTGGTAAAACAGACTGAGTAGGCCAACCGGAGTATAACATACTGCCAGTTAGTACACCATGTGGACAGGGAAATGTTTCAGTCCAAAGAGAAAATTAGGGTTAAGACCCAAGTTAGGGTTAGCTGTCAGGAGACATGGCTTCCCAGAATGGAAACAGGGTATTGCTGAAGCCAAGCATGGTGAAACAGACTGAGAGGGCCAAAGGAATTGTGTGCCTACTGTCTTTTAGTAGAGCATGAGGATGGGAGGTTGTTACATTTGCACAAGAAAATCAGGTTAAGTATCAAGTTAGGGTTAGGGTTGGGGAGATGTGGCTTCCCAGGTTGGAAACGGGTCCTTGTTGAAGCCTAGCTTGCTGAATCAGACTGAGTGGGGCATCAAGATGTCTTCCATACTTACAATTAGGTACACTCTGTGGACGGCAGTATGTTTCAGTCCAAAAAGGAAATGAGGGTTGAGACTCAAATGAGGGTTAGGGTTGGGGAGACTTGGCTTCCCAGGATGTAACCAGGGTTTTGGCGAAGCCTAGATTGGTAAAACAGACTGAGTAGGCCTTCCGGAGTATAACATACTGCCAGTTAGTACACCATGTGGACAGGGAAATATTTCAGTCCAAAGAAAAAACTAGGGTTAAGACCCAAGTTAGGGTTAGCGGTCAGGAGACATGGCTTCCCGGAATGGAAACAGGGTGTTGCTGAAGCCAAGCATGGTGAAACAGACTGAGAGGGCAAAAGGAATTGTGTGCCTACTGTCTTTTAGTACAACATGAGGATGGGGGTTTGTTACATTTGCACAAGAAAATCAGGTTAAGTCTCAAGTTAGGGTTGGTTTGGGGAGATGTGGCTTCCCAGGTTGGAAACGGGTCCTTGGTGAAGCCTAGCTTGTTGAATCAGACTGAGTGGGACATCAAGATGTCTTCCATACTGACATTTGGTACACTCTGTGGACGGCAGTATGTTTCAGTCCAAAAAGGAAATGAGGGTTGAGACTCAAATTAGGGTTAGGGCTGGGGAGACTTGGCTTCCCAGGATGTAACCAGGGTTTTGGCGAAGCCTAGATTGGTAAAACAGACTGAGTAGGCCATCCGGAGTATAACATAGTGCCAGTTAGTACACCATGTGGACAGGGAAATGTTTCAGTCCAAAGAGAAAATTAGGGTTAAGACCCAAGTTAGGGTTAGCTGTCAGGAGACATGGCTTCCCAGAATGGAAACAGGGTGTTGCTGAAGCCAAGCATGGTGAAACAGACTGAGAGGGCCAAAGGAATTGTGTGCCTACTGTCTTTTAGTAGAACATGAGGATGGGAGGTTGTTACATTTGCACAAGAATATCAGGTTAAGTCTCAAGTTAGGGTTAGGGTTGGGGAGATGTGGCTTCCCAGGTTGGAAACGGGTCCTTGGTGAAGCTTAACTTCCTGAATCAGACTGAGTGGGCCATCAAGATGTCTTCCATACTTACATTTGGCACACTCTGTGGACCGCAGTATGTTTCAGTCCAAAAAGGAAATAGGGTTGAGACTCAAATTAGGGTTAGGGTTGGGGAGACTTGGCTTCCCAGGATGTAACCAGGGTTTTGGTGAAGCCTAGATTGGTAAAACAGACTGAGTAGGCATTCAGGAGTATAACATACTGCCAGTTAGTACACCATGTGGACAGGGAAATGTTTCAGTCCAAAGACAAAATTAGGGTTAAGACCCAAGTTAGGGTTAGCTGTCAGGAGACATGGCTTCCCAGAATGGAAACAGGGTGTTGCTGAAGCCAAGCATGGTGAAACAGACTGAGAGGGCCAAAGGAATTGTGTGCCTACTGTCTTTTAGTAGAACATGAGGATGGGAGGTTGTTACATTTGCACAAGAATATCAGGTTAAGTATCAAGTTAGAGTTAGGGTTGGGGAGATGTGGCTTCCCAGGTTGGAAACGGGTCCTTGTTGAAGCCTAGCTTGCTGAATCAGACTGAGTGGGGCATCAAGATGTCTTCCATACTTACAATTAGGTACACTCTGTGGACGGCAGTATGTTTCAGTCCAAAAAGGAAATGAGGGTTGAGACTCAAATGAGGGTTAGGGTTGGGGAGACTTGGCTTCCCAGGATGTAACCAGGGTTTTGGCGAAGCCTAGATTGGTAAAACAGACTGAGTAGGCCTTCCGGAGTATAACATACTGCCAGTTAGTACACCATGTGGACAGGGAAATATTTCAGTCCAAAGAAAAAACTAGGGTTAAGACCCAAGTTAGGGTTAGCGGTCAGGAGACATGGCTTCCCGGAATGGAAGCAGGGTGTTGCTGAAGCCAAGCATGGTGAAACAGACTGAGAGGGCAAAAGGAATTGTGTGCCTACTGTCTTTTAGTACAACATGAGGATGGGGGTTTGTTACATTTGCACAAGAAAATCAGGTTAAGTCTCAAGTTAGGGTTGGTTTGGGGAGATGTGGCTTCCCAGGTTGGAAACGGGTCCTTGGTGAAGCCTAGCTTGTTGAATCAGACTGAGTGGGACATCAAGATGTCTTCCATACTTACATTTGGCACACTCTGTGGACCGCAGTATGTTTCAGTCCAAAAAGGAAATAGGGTTGAGACTCAAATTAGGGTTAGGGTTGGGGAGACTTGGCTTCCCAGGATGTAACCAGGGTTTTGGTGAAGCCTAGATTGGTAAAACAGACTGAGTAGGCATTCAGGAGTATAACATACTGCCAGTTAGTACACCATGTGGACAGGGAAATGTTTCAGTCCAAAGACAAAATTCGAGTTAAGACCCAAGTTAGGGTTAGCTGTCAGGAGACATGGCTTCCCGGAATGGAAACAGGGTGTTGCTGAAGCCAAGCATGGTGAAACAGACTGAGAGGGCCAACGGAATTGTGTGCCTACTGTCTTTTAGTACAACATGAGGATGGGGGTTTGTTACATTTGCACAAGAAAATCAGGTTAAGTCTCAAGTTAGGGTTGGGTTGGGGAGATGTGGCTTCCCAGGTTGGAAACGGGTCCTTGGTGAAGCTTAACTTGCTGAATCAGACTGAGTGGGGTATCAAGGTGTCTTCCATACTTACATTTGGTACACTCTGTGGACCGCAGTATGTTTCAGTCCCAAAAGGAAATGAGGGTTGAGACTCAAATTAGGGTTAGGGTTGGGGAGACTTGGCTTCCCAGGATGTAACCAGGGTTTTGGCGAAGCCTAGATTGGTAAAACAGACTGAGTAGGCCTTCCGGAGTATAACATACTGCCAGTTACTACACCATGTGGACAGGGAAATGTTTCAGTCCAAAGGAAAAATTAGGGTTAAGAAAAATTTAGGGTTATCGGTCAGGAGACATGCCTTCCCAGAATGGAAACAGGGTGTTGCTGAAGCCAAGCATGGTGAAACAGACTGAGAGGGCAAACGGAATTGTGTGCCTACTGTCTTTTAGTACAACATGAGGATGGGGGTTTGTTACATTTGCACAAGAAAATCAGGTTAAGTCTCAAGTTAGGGTTAGGGTTGGGGAGATGTGGCTTCCCAGGTTGGAAACGGGTCCTTGGTGAAGCCTAACTTGCTGAATCAGACTGAGTGGGGCATCAAGATGTCTTCCATACTGACATTTGGTACACTCTGTGGACGGCGGTTTGTTTCAGTCCCAAAAGGAAATGAGGCCTGAGACTCAAATTAGGGTTAGGATTGGGGAGACTTGGCTTTCCAGGATGTAACCAGGGTTTTGGTGAAGCCTAGATTGGTAAAACAGACTGAGTAGGCAAACCGGAGTATAACATACTGCCAGTTAGTACACCATGTGGACAGGGAAATGTTTCATTCCAAAGAGAAAATTAGGGTTAAGACCCAAGTGAGGGTTATCGGTCAGGAGACATGGCTTCCCAGAATGGAAACAGGGTGTTGCTGAAGCCAAGCATGGTGAAACAGACTGAGAGGGCCAAAGGAATTGTGTCCCTACTGTCTTTTAGTAGAACATGAGGATGGGGGTTTGTTACAATTGCACAAGAAAATCAGGTTAAGTATCAAGTTAGGGTTAGGGTTGGGGAGATGTGGCTTCCCAGGTTGGAAACGGGTCCTTGGTGAAGCTTAACTTGCTGAATCTGACTGAGTGGGGCATCAAGATGGCTTCCATACTGACATTTGGTACACTCTGTGGACGGCAGTATGTTTCAGTCCAAAAAGGAAATGAGGGTTGAGACTCAAATTAGGGTTAGGGTTGGGGAGACTTGGCTTCCCAGGATGTAACCAGGGTTTTGGCGAAGCCTAGATTGGTAAAACAGACTGAGTAGGCCAACCGGAGTATAACATACTGCCAGTTAGTACACCATGTGGACAGGGAAATGTTTCAGTCCAAAGAGAAAATTAGGGTTGAGACCCAAGTTAGGGTTATCGGTCAGGAGTCATGGCTTCCCAGAATGGAAACAGGGTGTTGCTGAAGCCAAGCATGGTGAAACAG
Source organism: Heloderma suspectum (assembly GCF_057233095.1). Lineage (NCBI taxonomy): Eukaryota > Metazoa > Chordata > Lepidosauria > Squamata > Helodermatidae > Heloderma > Heloderma suspectum. The sequence continues at coordinate 152,621,348 of NC_139461.1, forward strand.
ACTGAGAGGGCAAAAGGAATTGTGTGCCTACTGTCTTTTAGTACAACATGAGGATGGGGGTTTGTTACATTTGCACAAGAAAATCAGGTTAAGTCTCAAGTTAGGGTTGATTTGGGGAGATGTGGCTTCCCAGGTTGGAAATGGGTCCTTGGTGAAGCCTAGCTTGTTGAATCAGACTGAGTGGGACATCAAGATGTCTTCCATACTTACATTTGGTACACTCTGTGGACGGCAGTATGTTTCAGTCCAAAAAGGAAATGAGGGTTGAGACTCAAATTAGGGTTAGGGCTGGGGAGACTTGGCTTCCCAGGATGTAACCAGGGTTTTGGCGAAGCCTAGATTGGTAAAACAGACTGAGTAGGCCATCCGGAGTATAACATACTGCCAGTTAGTACACCATGTGGACAGGGAAATGTTTCAGTCCAAAGAGAAAATTAGGGTTAAGACCCAAGTGAGGGTTAGCTGTCAGGAGACATGGCTTCCCAGAATGGAAACAGGGTGTTGCTGAAGCCAAGCATGGTGAAACAGACTGAGAGGGCCAAAGGAATTGTGTGCCTACTGTCTTTTAGTAGAACATGAGGATGGGAGGTTGTTACATTTGCACAAGAATATCAGGTTAAGTCTCAAGTTAGGGTTAGGGTTGGGGAGATGTGGCTTCCCAGGTTGGAAACGGGTCCTTGGTGAAGCTTAACTTCCTGAATCAGACTGAGTGGGCCATCAAGATGTCTTCCATACTTACATTTGGCACACTCTGTGGACCGCAGTATGTTTCAGTCCAAAAAGGAAATAGGGTTGAGACTCAAATTAGGGTTAGGGTTGGGGAGACTTGGCTTCCCAGGATGTAACCAGGGTTTTGGTGAAGCCTAGATTGGTAAAACAGACTGAGTAGGCATTCAGGAGTATAACATACTGCCAGTTAGTACACCATGTGGACAGGGAAATGTTTCAGTCCAAAGACAAAATTAGGGTTAAGACCCAAGTTAGGGTTAGCTGTCAGGAGACATGGCTTCCCAGAATGGAAACAGGGTGTTGCTGAAGCCAAGCATGGTGAAACAGACTGAGAGGGCCAAAGGAATTGTGTGCCTACTGTCTTTTAGTAGAACATGAGGATGGGAGGTTGTTACATTTGCACAAGAATATCAGGTTAAGTATCAAGTTAGAGTTAGGGTTGGGGAGATGTGGCTTCCCAGGTTGGAAACGGGTCCTTGTTGAAGCCTAGCTTGCTGAATCAGACTGAGTGGGGCATCAAGATGTCTTCCATACTTACAATTAGGTACACTCTGTGGACGGCAGTATGTTTCAGTCCAAAAAGGAAATGAGGGTTGAGACTCAAATTAGGGTTAGGGCTGGGGAGACTTGGCTTCCCAGGATGTAACCAGGGTTTTGGCGAAGCCTAGATTGGTAAAACAGACTGAGTCGGCCATCCGGAGTATAACATACTGCCAGTTAGTACACCATGTGGACAGGGAAATGTTTCAGTCTAAAGAGAAAATTAGGGTTAAGACCCAAGTTAGGGTTAGCTGTCAGGAGACATGGCTTCCCAGAATGGAAACAGGGTGTTGCTGAAGCCAAGCATGGTGAAACAGACTGAGAGGGCCAAAGGAATTGTGTGCCTACTGTCTTTTAGTAGAACATGAGGATGGGAGGTTGTTACATTTGCACAAGAATATCAGGTTAAGTCTCAAGTTAGGGTTAGGGTTGGGGAGATGTGGCTTCCCAGGTTGGAAACGGGTCCTTGGTGAAGCTTAACTTCCTGAATCAGACTGAGTGGGCCATCAAGATGTCTTCCATACTTACATTTGGCACACTCTGTGGACCGCAGTATGTTTCAGTCCAAAAAGGAAATAGGGTTGAGACTCAAATTAGGGTTAGGGTTGGGGAGACTTGGCTTCCCAGGATGTAACCAGGGTTTTGGTGAAGCCTAGATTGGTAAAACAGACTGAGTAGGCATTCAGGAGTATAACATACTGCCAGTTAGTACACCATGTGGACAGGGAAATGTTTCAGTCCAAAGAGAAAATTCGAGTTAAGACCCAAGTTAGGGTTAGCTGTCAGGAGACATGGCTTCCCGGAATGGAAACAGGGTGTTGCTGAAGCCAAGCATGGTGAAACAGACTGAGAGGGCCAACGGAATTGTGTGCCTACTGTCTTTTAGTACAACATGAGGATGGGGGTTTGTTACATTTGCACAAGAAAATCAGGTTAAGTATCAAGTTAGAGTTAGGGTTGGGGAGATGTGGCTTCCCAGGTTGGAAACGGGTCCTTGTTGAAGCCTAGCTTGCTGAATCAGACTGAGTGGGGCATCAAGATGTCTTCCATACTTACAATTAGGTACACTCTGTGGACGGCAGTATGTTTCAGTCCAAAAAGGAAATGAGGGTTGAGACTCAAATTAGGGTTAGGGTTGGGGAGACTTGGCTTCCCAGGATGTAACCAGGGTTTTGGCGAAGCCTAGATTGGTAAAACAGACTGAGTAGGCCTTCCGGAGTATAACATACTGCCAGTTAGTAAACCATGAGGACAGGGAAATATTTCAGTCCAAAGAAAAAACTAGGGTTAAGACCCAAGTTAGGGTTAGCGGTCAGGGGACATGGCTTCCCGGAATAGAAACAGGGTGTTGCTGAAGCCAAGCATGGTGAAACAGACTGAGAGGGCAAAAGGAATTGTGTGCCTACTGTCTTTTAGTACAACATGAGGATGGGGGTTTGTTACATTTGCACAAGAAAATCAGGTTAAGTCTCAAGTTAGGGTTGGTTTGGGGAGATGTGGCTTCCCAGGTTGGAAACGGGTCCTTGGTGAAGCCTAGCTTGTTGAATCAGACTGAGTGGGACATCAAGATGTCTTCCATACTTACATTTGGTACACTCTGTGGACCGCAGTATGTTTCAGTCCCAAAAGGAAATGAGGGTTGAGACTCAAATTAGGGTTAGGGTTGGGGAGACTTGGCTTCCCAGGATGTAACCAGGGTTTTGGCGAAGCCTAGATTGGTAAAACAGACTGAGTAGGCCTTCCGGAGTATAACATACTGCCAGTTAGTACACCATGTGGACAGGGAAATGTTTCAGTCCAAAGAGAAAATTAGGGTTGAGACCCAAGTTAGGGTTATCGGTCAGGAGTCATGGCTTCCCAGAATGGAAACAGGGTGTTGCTGAAGCCAAGCATGGTGAAACAGACTGAGAGGGCAAAAGGAATTGTGTGCCTACTGTCTTTTAGTACAACATGAGGATGGGGGTTTGTTACATTTGCACAAGAAAATCAGGTTAAGTCTCAAGTTAGGGTTGGTTTGGGGAGATGTGGCTTCCCAGGTTGGAAACGGGTCCTTGGTGAAGCCTAGCTTGTTGAATCAGACTGAGTGGGACATCAAGATGTCTTCCATACTTACATTTGGTACACTCTGTGGACGGCAGTATGTTTCAGTCCAAAAAGGAAATGAGGGTTGAGACTCAAATTAGGGTTAGGGCTGGGGAGACTTGGCTTCCCAGGATGTAACCAGGGTTTTGGCGAAGCCTAGATTGGTAAAACAGACTGAGTAGGCCATCCGGAGTATAACATACTGCCAGTTAGTACACCATGTGGACAGGGAAATGTTTCAGTCCAAAGAGAAAATTAGGGTTAAGACCCAAGTGAGGGTTAGCTGTCAGGAGACATGGCTTCCCAGAATGGAAACAGGGTGTTGCTGAAGCCAAGCATGGTGAAACAGACTGAGAGGGCCAAAGGAATTGTGTGCCTACTGTCTTTTAGTAGAACATGAGGATGGGAGGTTGTTACATTTGCACAAGAATATCAGGTTAAGTCTCAAGTTAGGGTTAGGGTTGGGGAGATGTGGCTTCCCAGGTTGGAAACGGGTCCTTGGTGAAGCTTAACTTCCTGAATCAGACTGAGTGGGCCATCAAGATGTCTTCCATACTTACATTTGGCACACTCTGTGGACCGCAGTATGTTTCAGTCCAAAAAGGAAATAGGGTTGAGACTCAAATTAGGGTTAGGGTTGGGGAGACTTGGCTTCCCAGGATGTAACCAGGGTTTTGGTGAAGCCTAGATTGGTAAAACAGACTGAGTAGGCATTCAGGAGTATAACATACTGCCAGTTAGTACACCATGTGGACAGGGAAATGTTTCAGTCCAAAGACAAAATTCGAGTTAAGACCCAAGTTAGGGTTAGCTGTCAGGAGACATGGCTTCCCGGAATGGAAACAGGGTGTTGCTGAAGCCAAGCATGGTGAAACAGACTGAGAGGGCCAACGGAATTGTGTGCCTACTGTCTTTTAGTACAACATGAGGATGGGGGTTTGTTACATTTGCACAAGAAAATCAGGTTAAGTCTCAAGTTAGGGTTGGGTTGGGGAGATGTGGCTTCCCAGGTTGGAAACGGGTCCTTGGTGAAGCTTAACTTGCTGAATCAGACTGAGTGGGGTATCAAGGTGTCTTCCATACTTACATTTGGTACACTCTGTGGACCGCAGTATGTTTCAGTCCCAAAAGGAAATGAGGGTTGAGACTCAAATTAGGGTTAGGGTTGGGGAGACTTGGCTTCCCAGGATGTAACCAGGGTTTTAGCGAAGCCTAGATTGGTAAAACAGACTGAGTAGGTCTTCCGGAGTATAACATACTGCCAGTTAGTACACCATGTGGACAGGGAAATGTTTCAGTCCAAAGAGAAAATTAGGGTTGAGACCCAAGTTAGGGTTATCGGTCAGGAGTCATGGCTTCCCAGAATGGAAACAGGGTGTTGCTGAAGCCAAGCATGATGAAACAGACTGAGAGGGCAAAAGGAATTGTGTGCCTACTGTCTTTTAGTACAACATGAGGATGGGGGTTTGTTACATTTGCACAAGAAAATCAGGTTAAGTCTCAAGTTAGGGTTGGTTTGGGGAGATGTGGCTTCCCAGGTTGGAAACGGGTCCTTGGTGAAGCCTAGCTTGTTGAATCAGACTGAGTGGGACATCAAGATGTCTTCCATACTTACATTTGGTACACTCTGTGGACGGCAGTATGTTTCAGTCCAAAAAGGAAATGAGGGTTGAGACTCAAATTAGGGTTAGGGTTGGGGAGACTTGGCTTCCCAGGATGTAACCAGGGTTTTGGCGAAGCCTAGATTGGTAAAACAGACTGAGTAGGCCATCCGGAGTATAACATACTGCCAGTTAGTACACCATGTGGACAGGGAAATGTTTCAGTCCAAAGAGAAAATTAGGGTTAAGACCCAAGTGAGGGTTAGCTGTCAGGAGACATGGCTTCCCAGAATGGAAACAGGGTGTTGCTGAAGCCAAGCATGGTGAAACAGACTGAGAGGGCCAAAGGAATTGTGTGCCTACTGTCTTTTAGTACAACATGAGGATGGGAGGTTGTTACATTTGCACAAGAATATCAGGTTAAGTCTCAAGTTAGGGTTAGGGTTGGGGAGATGTGGCTTCCCAGGTTGGAAACGGGTCCTTGGTGAAGCTTAACTTCCTGAATCAGACTGAGTGGGCCATCAAGATGTCTTCCATACTTACATTTGGCACACTCTGTGGACCGCAGTATGTTTCAGTCCAAAAAGGAAATAGGGTTGAGACTCAAATTAGGGTTAGGGTTGGGGAGACTTGGCTTCCCAGGATGTAACCAGGGTTTTGGCGAAGCCTAGATTGGTAAAACAGACTGAGTAGGCCAACCGGAGTATAACATACTGCCAGTTAGTACACCATGTGGACAGGGAAATGTTTCAGTCCAAAGAGAAAATTAGGGTTAAGACCCAAGTTAGGGTTAGCTGTCAGGAGACATGGCTTCCCAGAATGGAAACAGGGTGTTGCTGAAGCCAAGCATGGTGAAACAGACTGAGAGGGCCAAAGGAATTGTGTGCCTACTGTCTTTTAGTACAACATGAGGATGGGAGGTTGTTACATTTGCACAAGAATATCAGGTTAAGTCTCAAGTTAGGGTTAGGGTTGGGGAGATGTGGCTTCCCAGGTTGGAAACGGGTCCTTGTTGAAGCCTAGCTTGCTGAATCAGACTGAGTGGGGCATCAAGATGTCTTCCATACTTACAATTAGGTACACTCTGTGGACGGCAGTATGTTTTAGTCCAAAAAGGAAATGAGGGTTGAGACTCAAATTAGGGTTAGGGTTGGGGAGACTTGGCTTCCCAGGATGTAACCAGTGTTTTGGCGAAGCCTAGATTGGTAAAACAGACTGAGTAGGCCTTCCGGAGTATAACATACTGCCAGTTAGTACACCATGTGGACAGGGAAATATTTCAGTCCAAAGAAAAAACTAGGGTTAAGACCCAAGTTAGGGTTAGCGGTCAGGAGACATGGCTTCCCGGAATGGAAACAGGGTGTTGCTGAAGCCAAGCATGGTGAAACAGACTGAGAGGGCCAACGGAATTGTGTGCCTACTGTCTTTTAGTACAACATGAAGATGGGGGTTTGTTACATTTGCACAAGAAAATCAGGTTAAGTCTCAAGTTAGGGTTAGGGTTGGGGAGATGTGGCTTCCCAGGTTGGAAACGGGTCCTTGGTGAAGCCTAGCTTGCTGAATCAGACTGAGTGGGGCATCAAGATGTCTTCCATACTTACATTTGGTACACTCTGTGAACCGCAGTATGTTTCAGTCCAAAAAGGAAATGAGGGTTGATACTCAGATTAGGGTTAGGGTTGGGGAGACTTGGCTTCCCAGGATGTAACCAGGGTTTTGGCGAAGCCTAGATTGGTAAAACAGACTGAGTAGGCCTTCCGGAGTATAACATACTGCCAGTTAGTACACCATGTGGACAGGGAAATGTTTCAGTCCAAAGAAAAAATTAGGGTTAAGAAAAAGTTAGGGTTATCGGTCAGGAGACATGCCTTCCTAGAATGGAAACAGGGTGTTGCTGAAGCCAAGCATGGTGAAACAGACTGAGAGGGCAAACGGAATTGTGTGCCTACTGTCTTTTAGTACAACATGAGGATGGGGGGTTGTTACATTTGCCCAAGAAAATCAGGTTAAGTCTCAAGTTAGGGTTAGGGTTGGGGAGATGTGGCTTCCCAGGTTGGAAACGGGTCCTTGGTGAAGCCTAACTTGCTGAATCAGACTGAGTGGGGCATCAAGATGTCTTCCATACTGACATTTGGTACACTCTGTGGACGGCGGTTTGTTTCAGTCCCAAAAGGAAATGAGGGTTGAGACTCAAATTAGGGTTAGGGTTGGGGAGACTTGGCTTCCCAGGATGTAACCAGGGATTTGGCGAAGCCTAGATTGGTAAAACAGACCGAGTAGGCCAACCGGAGTATAACATACTGCCAGTTAGTACACCATGTGGACAGGGAAATGTTTCAGTCCAAAGAGAAAATTAGGGTTAAGACCCAAGTTAGGGTTAACGGTCAGGAGTCATGGCTTCCCAGAATGGAAACAGGGTGTTGCTGAAGCCAAGCATGGTGAAACAGACTGAGAGGGCAAAAGGAATTGTGTGCCTACTGTCTTTTAGTACAACATGAGGATGGGAGGTTGTTACATTTGCACAAGAAAATCAGGTTAAGTCTCAAGTTAGGGTTGGTTTGGGGAGATGTGGCTTCCCAGGTTGGAAACGGGTCCTTGGTGAAGCCTAGCTTGTTGAATCAGACTGAGTGGGACATCAAGATGTCTTCCATACTTACATTTGGTACACTCTGTGGACGGCAGTATGTTTCAGTCCAAAAAGGAAATGAGGGTTGAGACTCAAATTAGGGTTAGGGCTGGGGAGACTTGGCTTCCCAGGATGTAACCAGGGTTTTGGCGAAGCCTAGATTGGTAAAACAGACTGAGTAGGCCATCCGGAGTATAACATACTGCCAGTTAGTACACCATGTGGACAGGGAAATGTTTCAGTCCAAAGAGAAAATTAGGGTTAAGACCCAAGTGAGGGTTAGCTGTCAGGAGACATGGCTTCCCAGAATGGAAACAGGGTGTTGCTGAAGCCAAGCATGGTGAAACAGACTGAGAGGGCCAAAGGAATTGTGTGCCTACTGTCTTTTAGTACAACATGAGGATGGGAGGTTGTTACATTTGCACAAGAATATCAGGTTAAGTCTCAAGTTAGGGTTAGGGTTGGGGAGATGTGGCTTCCCAGGTTGGAAACGGGTCCTTGTTGAAGCCTAGCTTGCTGAATCAGACTGAGTGGGGCATCAAGATGTCTTCCATACTTACAATTAGGTACACTCTGTGGACGGCAGTATGTTTTAGTCCAAAAAGGAAATGAGGGTTGAGACTCAAATTAGGGTTAGGGTTGGGGAGACTTGGCTTCCCAGGATGTAACCAGTGTTTTGGCGAAGCCTAGATTGGTAAAACAGACTGAGTAGGCCTTCCGGAGTATAACATACTGCCAGTTAGTACACCATGTGGACAGGGAAATATTTCAGTCCAAAGAAAAAACTAGGGTTAAGACCCAAGTTAGGGTTAGCGGTCAGGAGACATGGCTTCCCGGAATGGAAACAGGGTGTTGCTGAAGCCAAGCATGGTGAAACAGACTGAGAGGGCCAACGGAATTGTGTGCCTACTGTCTTTTAGTACAACATGAAGATGGGGGTTTGTTACATTTGCACAAGAAAATCAGGTTAAGTCTCAAGTTAGGGTTAGGGTTGGGGAGATGTGGCTTCCCAGGTTGGAAACGGGTCCTTGGTGAAGCCTAGCTTGCTGAATCAGACTGAGTGGGGCATCAAGATGTCTTCCATACTTACATTTGGTACACTCTGTGAACCGCAGTATGTTTCAGTCCAAAAAGGAAATGAGGGTTGATACTCAGATGAGGGTTAGGGTTGGGGAGACTTGGCTTCCCAGGATGTAACCAGGGTTTTGGCGAAGCCTAGATTGGTAAAACAGACTGAGTAGGCCTTCCGGAGTATAACATACTGCCAGTTAGTACACCATGTGGACAGGGAAATGTTTCAGTCCAAAGAAAAAATTAGGGTTAAGAAAAAGTTAGGGTTATCGGTCAGGAGACATGCCTTCCTAGAATGGAAACAGGGTGTTGCTGAAGCCAAGCATGGTGAAACAGACTGAGAGGGCAAACGGAATTGTGTGCCTACTGTCTTTTAGTACAACATGAGGATGGGGGGTTGTTACATTTGCCCAAGAAAATCAGGTTAAGTCTCAAGTTAGGGTTAGGGTTGGGGAGATGTGGCTTCCCAGGTTGGAAACGGGTCCTTGGTGAAGCCTAACTTGCTGAATCAGACTGAGTGGGGCATCAAGATGCCTTCCATACTGACATTTGGTACACTCTGTGGACGGCGGTTTGTTTCAGTCCCAAAAGGAAATGAGGGTTGAGACTCAAATTAGGGTTAGGGTTGGGGAGACTTGGCTTCCCAGGATGTAACCAGGGATTTGGCGAAGCCTAGATTGGTAAAACAGACCGAGTAGGCCAACCGGAGTATAACATACTGCCAGTTAGTACACCATGTGGACAGGGAAATGTTTCAGTCCAAAGAGAAAATTAGGGTTAAGACCCAAGTTAGGGTTAACGGTCAGGAGTCATGGCTTCCCAGAATGGAAACAGGGTGTTGCTGAAGCCAAGCATGGTGAAACAGACTGAGAGGGCCAAAGGAATTGTGTGCCTACTGTCTTTTAGTACAACATGAGGATGGGAGGTTGTTACATTTGCACAAGAATATCAGGTTAAGTCTCAAGTTAGGGTTAGGGTTGGGGAGATGTGGCTTCCCAGGTTGGAAACGGGTCCTTGGTGAAGCTTAACTTCCTGAATCAGACTGAGTGGGCCATCAAGATGTCTTCCATACTTACATTTGGCACACTCTGTGGACCGCAGTATGTTTCAGTCCAAAAAGGAAATAGGGTTGAGACTCAAATTAGGGTTAGGGTTGGGGAGACTTGGCTTCCCAGGATGTAACCAGGGTTTTGGCGAAGCCTAGATTGGTAAAACAGACTGAGTCGGCCAACCGGAGTATAACATACTGCCAGTTAGTACACCATGTGGACAGGGAAATGTTTCAGTCCAAAGAGAAAATTAGGGTTAAGACCCAAGTTAGGGTTAGCTGTCAGGAGACATGGCTTCCCAGAATGGAAACAGGGTGTTGCTGAAGCCAAGCATGGTGAAACAGACTGAGAGGGCCAAAGGTATTGTGTGCCTACTGTCTTTTAGTACAACATGAGGATGGGAGGTTGTTACATTTGCACAAGAATATCAGGTTAAGTCTCAAGTTAGGGTTAGGGGTGGGGAGATGTGGCTTCCCAGGTTGGAAACGGGTCCTTGTTGAAGCCTAGCTTGCTGAATCAGACTGAGTGGGGCATCAAGATGTCTTCCATACTTACAATTAGGTACACTCTGTGGACGGCAGTATGTTTTAGTCCAAAAAGGAAATGAGGGTTGAGACTCAAATTAGGGTTAGGGTTGGGGAGACTTGGCTTCCCAGGATGTAACCAGTGTTTTGGCGAAGCCTAGATTGGTAAAACAGACTGAGTAGGCCTTCCGGAGTATAACATACTGCCAGTTAGTACACCATGTGGACAGGGAAATATTTCAGTCCAAAGAAAAAACTAGGGTTAAGACCCAAGTTAGGGTTAGCGGTCAGGAGACATGGCTTCCCGGAATGGAAACAGGGTGTTGCTGAAGCCAAGCATGGTGAAACAGACTGAGAGGGCCAACGGAATTGTGTGCCTACTGTCTTTTAGTACAACATGAGGATGGGGGTTTGTTACATTTGCACAAGAAAATCAGGTTAAGTATCAAGTTAGAGTTAGGGTTGGGGAGATGTGGCTTCCCAGGTTGGAAACGGGTCCTTGTTGAAGCCTAGCTTGCTGAATCAGACTGAGTGGGGCATCAAGATGTCTTCCATACTTACAATTAGGTACACTCTGTGGACGGCAGTATGTTTCAGTCCAAAAAGGAAATGAGGGTTGAGACTCAAATGAGGGTTAGGGTTGGGGAGACTTGGCTTCCCAGGATGTAACCAGGGTTTTGGCGAAGCCTAGATTGGTAAAACAGACTGAGTAGGCCTTCCGGAGTATAACATACTGCCAGTTAGTACACCATGTGGACAGGGAAATATTTCAGTCCAAAGAAAAAACTAGGGTTAAGACCCAAGTTAGGGTTAGCGGTCAGGAGACATGGCTTCCCGGAATGGAAACAGGGTGTTGCTGAAGCCAAGCATGGTGAAACAGACTGAGAGGGCAAAAGGAATTGTGTGCCTACTGTCTTTTAGTACAACATGAGGATGGGGGTTTGTTACATTTGCACAAGAAAATCAGGTTAAGTCTCAAGTTAGGGTTGGTTTGGGGAGATGTGGCTTCCCAGGTTGGAAACGGGTCCTTGGTGAAGCCTAGCTTGTTGAATCAGACTGAGTGGGACATCAAGATGTCTTCCATACTGACATTTGGTACACTCTGTGGACGGCAGTATGTTTCAGTCCAAAAAGGAAATGAGGGTTGAGACTCAAATTAGGGTTAGGGCTGGGGAGACTTGGCTTCCCAGGATGTAACCAGGGTTTTGGCGAAGCCTAGATTGGTAAAACAGACTGAGTAGGCCATCCGGAGTATAACATACTGCCAGTTAGTACACCATGTGGACAGGGAAATGTTTCAGTCCAAAGAGAAAATTAGGGTTAAGACCCAAGTGAGGGTTAGCTGTCAGGAGACATGGCTTCCCAGAATGGAAACAGGGTGTTGCTGAAGCCAAGCATGGTGAAACAGACTGAGAGGGCCAAAGGAATTGTGTGCCTACTGTCTTTTAGTAGAACATGAGGATGGGAGGTTGTTACATTTGCACAAGAATATCAGGTTAAGTCTCAAGTTAGGGTTAGGGTTGGGGAGATGTGGCTTCCCAGGTTGGAAACGGGTCCTTGGTGAAGCTTAACTTCCTGAATCAGACTGAGTGGGCCATCAAGATGTCTTCCATACTTACATTTGGCACACTCTGTGGACCGCAGTATGTTTCAGTCCAAAAAGGAAATAGGGTTGAGACTCAAATTAGGGTTAGGGTTGGGGAGACTTGGCTTCCCAGGATGTAACCAGGGTTTTGGTGAAGCCTAGATTGGTAAAACAGACTGAGTAGGCATTCAGGAGTATAACATACTGCCAGTTAGTACACCATGTGGACAGGGAAATGTTTCAGTCCAAAGACAAAATTAGGGTTAAGACCCAAGTTAGGGTTAGCTGTCAGGAGACATGGCTTCCCAGAATGGAAACAGGGTGTTGCTGAAGCCAAGCATGGTGAAACAGACTGAGAGGGCCAAAGGAATTGTGTGCCTACTGTCTTTTAGTAGAACATGAGGATGGGAGGTTGTTACATTTGCACAAGAATATCAGGTTAAGTATCAAGTTAGAGTTAGGGTTGGGGAGATGTGGCTTCTCAGGTTGGAAACGGGTCCTTGTTGAAGCCTAGCTTGCTGAATCAGACTGAGTGGGGCATCAAGATGTCTTCCATACTTACAATTAGGTACACTCTGTGGACGGCAGTATGTTTCAGTCCAAAAAGGAAATGAGGGTTGAGACTCAAATTAGGGTTAGGGTTGGGGAGACTTGGCTTCCCAGGATGTAACCAGGGTTTTGGCGAAGCCTAGATTGGTAAAACAGACTGAGTAGGCCTTCCGGAGTATAACATACTGCCAGTTAGTACACCATGTGGACAGGGAAATATTTCAGTCCAAAGAAAAAACTAGGGTTAAGACACAAGTTAGGGTTAGCGGTCAGGAGACATGGCTTCCCGGAATGGAAACAGGGTGTTGCTGAAGCCAAGCATGGTGAAACAGACTGAGAGGGCAAAAGGAATTGTGTGCCTACTGTCTTTTAGTACAACATGAGGATGGGGGTTTGTTACATTTGCACAAGAAAATCAGGTTAAGTCTCAAGTTAGGGTTGGTTTGGGGAGATGTGGCTTCCCAGGTTGGAAACGGGTCCTTGGTGAAGCTTAACTTCCTGAATCAGACTGAGTGGGCCATCACGATGTCTTCCATACTTACATTTGGCACACTCTGTGGACCGCAGTATGTTTCAGTCCAAAAAGGAAATAGGGTTGAGACTCAAATTAGGGTTAGGGTTGGGGAGACTTGGCTTCCCAGGATGTAACCAGGGTTTTGGTGAAGCCTAGATTGGTAAAACAGACTGAGTAGGCATTCAGGAGTATAACATACTGCCAGTTAGTACACCATGTGGACAGGGAAATGTTTCAGTCCAAAGACAAAATTCGAGTTAAGACCCAAGTTAGGGTTAGCTGTCAGGAGACATGGCTTCCCGGAATGGAAACAGGGTGTTGCTGAAGCCAAGCATGGTGAAACAGACTGAGAGGGCCAACGGAATTGTGTGCCTACTGTCTTTTAGTACAACATGAGGATGGGGGTTTGTTACATTTGCACAAGAAAATCAGGTTAAGTCTCAAGTTAGGGTTGGGTTGGGGAGATGTGGCTTCCCAGGTTGGAAACGGGTCCTTGGTGAAGCTTAACTTGCTGAATCAGACTGAGTGGGGTATCAAGGTGTCTTCCATACTTACATTTGGTACACTCTGTGGACCGCAGTATGTTTCAGTCCCAAAAGGAAATGAGGGTTGAGACTCAAATTAGGGTTAGGGTTGGGGAGACTTGGCTTCCCAGGATGTAACCAGGGTTTTGGCGAAGCCTAGATTGGTAAAACAGACTGAGTAGGCCTTCCGGAGTATAACATACTGCCAGTTACTACACCATGTGGACAGGGAAATGTTTCAGTCCAAAGAAAAAATTAGGGTTAAGAAAAATTTAGGGTTATCGGTCTGGAGACATGCCTTCCCAGAATGGAAACAGGGTGTTGCTGAAGCCAAGCATGGTGAAACAGACTGAGAGGGCAAACGGAATTGTGTGCCTACTGTCTTTTAGTACAACATGAGGATGGGGGTTTGTTACATTTGCACAAGAAAATCAGGTTAAGTCTCAAGTTAGGGTTAGGGTTGGGGAGATGTGGCTTCCCAGGTTGGAAACGGGTCCTTGGTGAAGCCTAACTTGCTGAATCAGACTGAGTGGGGCATCAAGATGTCTTCCATACTGACATTTGGTACACTCTGTGGACGGCGGTTTGTTTCAGTCCCAAAAGGAAATGAGGCCTGAGACTCAAATTAGGGTTAGGGTTGGGGAGACTTGGCTTTCCAGGATGTAACCAGGGTTTTGGTGAAGCCTAGATTGGTAAAACAGACTGAGTACGCAAACCGGAGTATAACATACTGCCAGTTAGTACACAATGTGGACAGGGAAGTGTTTCATTCCAAAGAGAAAGTTAGGGTTAAGACCCAAGTGAGGGTTATCGGTCAGGAGACATGGCTTCCCAGAATGGAAACAGGGTGTTGCTGAAGCCAAGCATGGTGAAACAGACTGAGAGGGCAAAAGGAATTGTGTCCCTACTGTCTTTTAGTAGAACATGAGGATGGGGGTTTGTTACAATTGCACAAGAAAATCAGGTTAAGTCTCAAGTTAGGGTTAGGGTTGGGGAGATGTGGCTTCCCAGGTTGGAAACGGGTCCTTGGTGAAGCTTAACTTGCTGAATCTGACTGAGTGGGGCATCAAGATGGCTTCCATACTGACATTTGGTACACTCTGTGGACGGCAGTATGTTTCAGTCCAAAAAGGAAATGAGGGTTGAGACTCAAATTAGGGTTAGGGTTGGGGAGACTTGGCTTCCCAGGATGTAACCAGGGTTTTGGCGAAGCCTAGATTGGTAAAACAGACTGAGTAGGCCAACCGGAGTATAACATACTGCCAGTTAGTACACCATGTGGACAGGGAAATGTTTCAGTCCAAAGAGAAAATTAGGGTTGAGACCCAAGTTAGGGTTATCGGTCAGGAGACATGGCTTCCCAGAATGGAAACAGGGTGTTGCTGAAGCCAAGCATGGTGAAACAGACTGAGAGGGCAAAAGGAATTGTGTGCCTACTGTCTTTTAGTACAACATGAGGATGGGGGTTTGTTACATTTGCACAAGAAAATCAGGTTAAGTCTCAAGTTAGGGTTGATTTGGGGAGATGTGGCTTCCCAGGTTGGAAACGGGTCCTTGGTGAAGCCTAGCTTGTTGAATCAGACTGAGTGGGACATCAAGATGTCTTCCATACTTACATTTGGTACACTCTGTGGACGGCAGTATGTTTCAGTCCAAAAAGGAAATGAGGGTTGAGACTCAAATTAGGGTTAGGGTTGGGGAGACTTGGCTTCCCAGGATGTAACCAGGGTTTTGGCGAAGCCTAGATTGGTAAAACAGACTGAGTCGGCCAACCGGAGTATAACATACTGCCAGTTAGTACACCATGTGGACAGGGAAATGTTTCAGTCCAAAGAGAAAACTAGGGTTAAGACCCAAGTTAGGGTTAGCGGTCAGGAGACATGGCTTCCCAGAATGGAAACAGGGTGTTGCTGAAGCCAAGCATGGTGAAACAGACTGAGAGGGCCAAAGGTATTGTGTGCCTACTGTCTTTTAGTACAACATGAGGATGGGAGGTTGTTACATTTGCACAAGAATATCAGGTTAAGTCTCAAGTTAGGGTTAGGGGTGGGGAGATGTGGCTTCCCAGGTTGGAAACGGGTCCTTGTTGAAGCCTAGCTTGCTGAATCAGACTGAGTGGGGCATCAAGATGTCTTCCATACTTACAATTAGGTACACTCTGTGGACGGCAGTATGTTTTAGTCCAAAAAGGAAATGAGGGTTGAGACTCAAATTAGGGTTAGGGTTGGGGAGACTTGGCTTCCCAGGATGTAACCAGTGTTTTGGCGAAGCCTAGATTGGTAAAACAGACTGAGTAGGCCTTCCGGAGTATAACATACTGCCAGTTAGTACACCATGTGGACAGGGAAATATTTCAGTCCAAAGAAAAAACTAGGGTTAAGACCCAAGTTAGGGTTAGCGGTCAGGAGACATGGCTTCCCGGAATGGAAACAGGGTGTTGCTGAAGCCAAGCATGGTGAAACAGACTGAGAGGGCCAACGGAATTTTGTGCCTACTGTCTTTTAGTACAACATGAGGATGGGGGTTTGTTACATTTGCACAAGAAAATCAGGTTAAGTATCAAGTTAGAGTTAGGGTTGGGGAGATGTGGCTTCCCAGGTTGGAAACGGGTCCTTGTTGAAGCCTAGCTTGCTGAATCAGACTGAGTGGGGCATCAAGATGTCTTCCATACTTACAATTAGGTACACTCTGTGGACGGCAGTATGTTTCAGTCCAAAAAGGAAATGAGGGTTGAGACTCAAATGAGGGTTAGGGTTGGGGAGACTTGGCTTCCCAGGATGTAACCAGGGTTTTGGCGAAGCCTAGATTGGTAAAACAGACTGAGTAGGCCTTCCGGAGTATAACATACTGCCAGTTAGTACACCATGTGGACAGGGAAATATTTCAGTCCAAAGAAAAAACTAGGGTTAAGACCCAAGTTAGGGTTAGCGGTCAGGAGACATGGCTTCCCGGAATGGAAACAGGGTGTTGCTGAAGCCAAGCATGGTGAAACAGACTGAGAGGGCAAAAGGAATTGTGTGCCTACTGTCTTTTAGTACAACATGAGGATGGGGGTTTGTTACATTTGCACAAGAAAATCAGGTTAAGTCTCAAGTTAGGGTTGGTTTGGGGAGATGTGGCTTCCCAGGTTGGAAACGGGTCCTTGGTGAAGCCTAGCTTGTTGAATCAGACTGAGTGGGACATCAAGATGTCTTCCATACTGACATTTGGTACACTCTGTGGACGGCAGTATGTTTCAGTCCAAAAAGGAAATGAGGGTTGAGACTCAAATTAGGGTTAGGGCTGGGGAGACTTGGCTTCCCAGGATGTAACCAGGGTTTTGGCGAAGCCTAGATTGGTAAAACAGACTGAGTAGGCCATCCGGAGTATAACATACTGCCAGTTAGTACACCATGTGGACAGGGAAATGTTTCAGTCCAAAGAGAAAATTAGGGTTAAGACCCAAGTGAGGGTTAGCTGTCAGGAGACATGGCTTCCCAGAATGGAAACAGGGTGTTGCTGAAGCCAAGCATGGTGAAACAGACTGAGAGGGCCAAAGGAATTGTGTGCCTACTGTCTTTTAGTAGAACATGAGGATGGGAGGTTGTTACATTTGCACAAGAATATCAGGTTAAGTCTCAAGTTAGGGTTAGGGTTGGGGAGATGTGGCTTCCCAGGTTGGAAACGGGTCCTTGGTGAAGCTTAACTTCCTGAATCAGACTGAGTGGGCCATCAAGATGTCTTCCATACTTACATTTGGCACACTCTGTGGACCGCAGTATGTTTCAGTCCAAAAAGGAAATAGGGTTGAGACTCAAATTAGGGTTAGGGTTGGGGAGACTTGGCTTCCCAGGATGTAACCAGGGTTTTGGTGAAGCCTAGATTGGTAAAACAGACTGAGTAGGCATTCAGGAGTATAACATACTGCCAGTTAGTACACCATGTGGACAGGGAAATGTTTCAGTCCAAAGACAAAATTAGGGTTAAGACCCAAGTTAGGGTTAGCTGTCAGGAGACATGGCTTCCCAGAATGGAAACAGGGTGTTGCTGAAGCCAAGCATGGTGAAACAGACTGAGAGGGCCAAAGGAATTGTGTGCCTACTGTCTTTTAGTAGAACATGAGGATGGGAGGTTGTTACATTTGCACAAGAATATCAGGTTAAGTATCAAGTTAGAGTTAGGGTTGGGGAGATGTGGCTTCTCAGGTTGGAAACGGGTCCTTGTTGAAGCCTAGCTTGCTGAATCAGACTGAGTGGGGCATCAAGATGTCTTCCATACTTACAATTAGGTACACTCTGTGGACGGCAGTATGTTTCAGTCCAAAAAGGAAATGAGGGTTGAGACTCAAATTAGGGTTAGGGTTGGGGAGACTTGGCTTCCCAGGATGTAACCAGGGTTTTGGCGAAGCCTAGATTGGTAAAACAGACTGAGTAGGCCTTCCGGAGTATAACATACTGCCAGTTAGTACACCATGTGGACAGGGAAATATTTCAGTCCAAAGAAAAAACTAGGGTTAAGACACAAGTTAGGGTTAGCGGTCAGGAGACATGGCTTCCCGGAATGGAAACAGGGTGTTGCTGAAGCCAAGCATGGTGAAACAGACTGAGATGGCAAAAGGAATTGTGTGCCTACTGTCTTTTAGTACAACATGAGGATGGGGGTTTGTTACATTTGCACAAGAAAATCAGGTTAAGTCTCAAGTTAGGGTTGGTTTGGGGAGATGTGGCTTCCCAGGTTGGAAACGGGTCCTTGGTGAAGCTTAACTTCCTGAATCAGACTGAGTGGGCCATCAAGATGTCTTCCATACTTACATTTGGCACACTCTGTGGACCGCAGTATGTTTCAGTCCAAAAAGGAAATAGGGTTGAGACTCAAATTAGGGTTAGGGTTGGGGAGACTTGGCTTCCCAGGATGTAACCAGGGTTTTGGTGAAGCCTAGATTGGTAAAACAGACTGAGTAGGCATTCAGGAGTATAACATACTGCCAGTTAGTACACCATGTGGACAGGGAAATGTTTCAGTCCAAAGACAAAATTCGAGTTAAGACCCAAGTTAGGGTTAGCTGTCAGGAGACATGGCTTCCCGGAATGGAAACAGGGTGTTGCTGAAGCCAAGCATGGTGAAACAGACTGAGAGGGCCAACGGAATTGTGTGCCTACTGTCTTTTAGTACAACATGAGGATGGGGGTTTGTTACATTTGCACAAGAAAATCAGGTTAAGTCTCAAGTTAGGGTTGGGTTGGGGAGATGTGGCTTCCCAGGTTGGAAACGGGTCCTTGGTGAAGCTTAACTTGCTGAATCAGACTGAGTGGGGTATCAAGGTGTCTTCCATACTTACATTTGGTACACTCTGTGGACCGCAGTATGTTTCAGTCCCAAAAGGAAATGAGGGTTGAGACTCAAATTAGGGTTAGGGTTGGGGAGACTTGGCTTCCCAGGATGTAACCAGGGTTTTGGCGAAGCCTAGATTGGTAAAACAGACTGAGTAGGCCTTCCGGAGTATAACATACTGCCAGTTACTACACCATGTGGACAGGGAAATGTTTCAGTCCAAAGAAAAAATTAGGGTTAAGAAAAATTTAGGGTTATCGGTCTGGAGACATGCCTTCCCAGAATGGAAACAGGGTGTTGCTGAAGCCAAGCATGGTGAAACAGACTGAGAGGGCAAACGGAATTGTGTGCCTACTGTCTTTTAGTACAACATGAGGATGGGGGTTTGTTACATTTGCACAAGAAAATCAGGTTAAGTCTCAAGTTAGGGTTAGGGTTGGGGAGATGTGGCTTCCCAGGTTGGAAACGGGTCCTTGGTGAAGCCTAACTTGCTGAATCAGACTGAGTGGGGCATCAAGATGTCTTCCATACTGACATTTGGTACACTCTGTGGACGGCGGTTTGTTTCAGTCCCAAAAGGAAATGAGGCCTGAGACTCAAATTAGGGTTAGGGTTGGGGAGACTTGGCTTTCCAGGATGTAACCAGGGTTTTGGTGAAGCCTAGATTGGTAAAACAGACTGAGTACGCAAACCGGAGTATAACATACTGCCAGTTAGTACACAATGTGGACAGGGAAGTGTTTCATTCCAAAGAGAAAGTTAGGGTTAAGACCCAAGTGAGGGTTATCGGTCAGGAGACATGGCTTCCCAGAATGGAAACAGGGTGTTGCTGAAGCCAAGCATGGTGAAACAGACTGAGAGGGCAAAAGGAATTGTGTCCCTACTGTCTTTTAGTAGAACATGAGGATGGGGGTTTGTTACAATTGCACAAGAAAATCAGGTTAAGTATCAAGTTAGGGTTAGGGTTGGGGAGATGTGGCTTCCCAGGTTGGAAACGGGTCCTTGGTGAAGCTTAACTTGCTGAATCTGACTGAGTGGGGCATCAGGATGGCTTCCATACTGACATTTGGTACACTCTGTGGACGGCAGTATGTTTCAGTCCAAAAAGGAAATGAGGGTTGAGACTCAAATTAGGGTTAGGGTTGGGGAGACTTGGCTTCCCAGGATGTAACCAGGGTTTTGGCGAAGCCTAGATTGGTAAAACAGACTGAGTAGGCCAACCGGAGTATAACATACTGCCAGTTAGTACACCATGTGGACAGGGAAATGTTTCAGTCCAAAGAGAAAATTAGGGTTGAGACCCAAGTTAGGGTTATCGGTCAGGAGTCATGGCTTCCCAGAATGGAAACAGGGTGTTGCTGAAGCCAAGCATGGTGAAACAGACTGAGAGGGCAAAAGGAATTGTGTGCCTACTGTCTTTTAGTACAACATGAGGATGGGGGTTTGTTACATTTGCACAAGAAAATCAGGTTAAGTCTCAAGTTAGGGTTGATTTGGGGAGATGTGGCTTCCCAGGTTGGAAACGGGTCCTTGGTGAAGCCTAGCTTGTTGAATCAGACTGAGTGGGACATCAAGATGTCTTCCATACTTACATTTGGTACACTCTGTGGACGGCAGTATGTTTCAGTCCAAAAAGGAAATGAGGGTTGAGACTCAAATTAGGGTTAGGGTTGGGGAGACTTGGCTTCCCAGGATGTAACCAGGGTTTTGGCGAAGCCTAGATTGGTAAAACAGACTGAGTCGGCCAACCGGAGTATAACATACTGCCAGTTAGTACACCATGTGGACAGGGAAATGTTTCAGTCCAAAGAGAAAACTAGGGTTAAGACCCAAGTTAGGGTTAGCGGTCAGGAGACATGGCTTCCCAGAATGGAAACAGGGTGTTGCTGAAGCCAAGCATGGTGAAACAGACTGAGAGGGCCAAAGGTATTGTGTGCCTACTGTCTTTTAGTACAACATGAGGATGGGAGGTTGTTACATTTGCACAAGAATATCAGGTTAAGTCTCAAGTTAGGGTTAGGGGTGGGGAGATGTGGCTTCCCAGGTTGGAAACGGGTCCTTGTTGAAGCCTAGCTTGCTGAATCAGACTGAGTGGGGCATCAAGATGTCTTCCATACTTACAATTAGGTACACTCTGTGGACGGCAGTATGTTTTAGTCCAAAAAGGAAATGAGGGTTGAGACTCAAATTAGGGTTAGGGTTGGGGAGACTTGGCTTCCCAGGATGTAACCAGTGTTTTGGCGAAGCCTAGATTGGTAAAACAGACTGAGTAGGCCTTCCGGAGTATAACATACTGCCAGTTAGTACACCATGTGGACAGGGAAATATTTCAGTCCAAAGAAAAAACTAGGGTTAAGACCCAAGTTAGGGTTAGCGGTCAGGAGACATGGCTTCCCGGAATGGAAACAGGGTGTTGCTGAAGCCAAGCATGGTGAAACAGACTGAGAGGGCCAACGGAATTGTGTGCCTACTGTCTTTTAGTACAACATGAGGATGGGGGTTTGTTACATTTGCACAAGAAAATCAGGTTAAGTATCAAGTTAGAGTTAGGGTTGGGGAGATGTGGCTTCCCAGGTTGGAAACGGGTCCTTGTTGAAGCCTAGCTTGCTGAATCAGACTGAGTGGGGCATCAAGATGTCTTCCATACTTACAATTAGGTACACTCTGTGGACGGCAGTATGTTTCAGTCCAAAAAGGAAATGAGGGTTGAGACTCAAATGAGGGTTAGGGTTGGGGAGACTTGGCTTCCCAGGATGTAACCAGGGTTTTGGCGAAGCCTAGATTGGTAAAACAGACTGAGTAGGCCTTCCGGAGTATAACATACTGCCAGTTAGTACACCATGTGGACAGGGAAATATTTCAGTCCAAAGAAAAAACTAGGGTTAAGACCCAAGTTAGGGTTAGCGGTCAGGAGACATGGCTTCCCGGAATGGAAACAGGGTGTTGCTGAAGCCAAGCATGGTGAAACAGACTGAGAGGGCAAAAGGAATTGTGTGCCTACTGTCTTTTAGTACAACATGAGGATGGGGGTTTGTTACATTTGCACAAGAAAATCAGGTTAAGTCTCAAGTTAGGGTTGGTTTGGGGAGATGTGGCTTCCCAGGTTGGAAACGGGTCCTTGGTGAAGCCTAGCTTGTTGAATCAGACTGAGTGGGACATCAAGATGTCTTCCATACTGACATTTGGTACACTCTGTGGACGGCAGTATGTTTCAGTCCAAAAAGGAAATGAGGGTTGAGACTCAAATTAGGGTTAGGGCTGGGGAGACTTGGCTTCCCAGGATGTAACCAGGGTTTTGGCGAAGCCTAGATTGGTAAAACAGACTGAGTAGGCCATCCGGAGTATAACATACTGCCAGTTAGTACACCATGTGGACAGGGAAATGTTTCAGTCCAAAGAGAAAATTAGGGTTAAGACCCAAGTGAGGGTTAGCTGTCAGGAGACATGGCTTCCCAGAATGGAAACAGGGTGTTGCTGAAACCAAGCATGGTGAAACAGACTGAGGGGGCCAAAGGTATTGTGTGCCTACTGTCTTTTAGTACAACATGAGGATGGGAGGTTGTTACATTTGCACAAGAATATCAGGTTAAGTCTCAAGTTAGGGTTAGGGGTGGGGAGATGTGGCTTCCCAGGTTGGAAACGGGTCCTTGTTGAAGCCTAGCTTGCTGAATCAGACTGAGTGGGGCATCAAGATGTCTTCCATACTTACAATTAGGTACACTCTGTGGACGGCAGTATGTTTTAGTCCAAAAAGGAAATGAGGGTTGAGACTCAAATTAGGGTTAGGGTTGGGGAGACTTGGCTTCCCAGGATGTAACCAGTGTTTTGGCGAAGCCTAGATTGGTAAAACAGACTGAGTAGGCCTTCCGGAGTATAACATACTGCCAGTTAGTACACCATGTGGACAGGGAAATATTTCAGTCCAAAGAAAAAACTAGGGTTAAGACCCAAGTTAGGGTTAGCGGTCAGGAGACATGGCTTCCCGGAATGGAAACAGGGTGTTGCTGAAGCCAAGCATGGTGAAACAGACTGAGAGGGCCAACGGAATTGTGTGCCTACTGTCTTTTAGTACAACATGAGGATGGGGGTTTGTTACATTTGCACAAGAAAATCAGGTTAAGTATCAAGTTAGAGTTAGGGTTGGGGAGATGTGGCTTCCCAGGTTGGAAACGGGTCCTTGTTGAAGCCTAGCTTGCTGAATCAGACTGAGTGGGGCATCAAGATGTCTTCCATACTTACAATTAGGTACACTCTGTGGACGGCAGTATGTTTCAGTCCAAAAAGGAAATGAGGGTTGAGACTCAAATGAGGGTTAGGGTTGGGGAGACTTGGCTTCCCAGGATGTAACCAGGGTTTTGGCGAAGCCTAGATTGGTAAAACAGACTGAGTAGGCCTTCCGGAGTATAACATACTGCCAGTTAGTACACCATGTGGACAGGGAAATATTTCAGTCCAAAGAAAAAACTAGGGTTAAGACCCAAGTTAGGGTTAGCGGTCAGGAGACATGGCTTCCCGGAATGGAAACAGGGTGTTGCTGAAGCCAAGCATGGTGAAACAGACTGAGAGGGCAAAAGGAATTGTGTGCCTACTGTCTTTTAGTACAACATGAGGATGGGGGTTTGTTACATTTGCACAAGAAAATCAGGTTAAGTCTCAAGTTAGGGTTGGTTTGGGGAGATGTGGCTTCCCAGGTTGGAAACGGGTCCTTGGTGAAGCCTAGCTTGTTGAATCAGACTGAGTGGGACATCAAGATGTCTTCCATACTGACATTTGGTACACTCTGTGGACGGCAGTATGTTTCAGTCCAAAAAGGAAATGAGGGTTGAGACTCAAATTAGGGTTAGGGCTGGGGAGACTTGGCTTCCCAGGATGTAACCAGGGTTTTGGCGAAGCCTAGATTGGTAAAACAGACTGAGTAGGCCATCCGGAGTATAACATACTGCCAGTTAGTACACCATGTGGACAGGGAAATGTTTCAGTCCAAAGAGAAAATTAGGGTTAAGACCCAAGTGAGGGTTAGCTGTCAGGAGACATGGCTTCCCAGAATGGAAACAGGGTGTTGCTGAAGCCAAGCATGGTGAAACAGACTGAGAGGGCCAAAGGAATTGTGTGCCTACTGTCTTTTAGTAGAACATGAGGATGGGAGGTTGTTACATTTGCACAAGAATATCAGGTTAAGTCTCAAGTTAGGGTTAGGGTTGGGGAGATGTGGCTTCCCAGGTTGGAAACGGGTCCTTGGTGAAGCTTAACTTCCTGAATCAGACTGAGTGGGCCATCAAGATGTCTTCCATACTTACATTTGGCACACTCTGTGGACCGCAGTATGTTTCAGTCCAAAAAGGAAATAGGGTTGAGACTCAAATTAGGGTTAGGGTTGGGGAGACTTGGCTTCCCAGGATGTAACCAGGGTTTTGGTGAAGCCTAGATTGGTAAAACAGACTGAGTAGGCATTCAGGAGTATAACATACTGCCAGTTAGTACACCATGTGGACAGGGAAATGTTTCAGTCCAAAGACAAAATTAGGGTTAAGACCCAAGTTAGGGTTAGCTGTCAGGAGACATGGCTTCCCAGAATGGAAACAGGGTGTTGCTGAAGCCAAGCATGGTGAAACAGACTGAGAGGGCCAAAGGAATTGTGTGCCTACTGTCTTTTAGTAGAACATGAGGATGGGAGGTTGTTACATTTGCACAAGAATATCAGGTTAAGTATCAAGTTAGAGTTAGGGTTGGGGAGATGTGGCTTCCCAGGTTGGAAACGGGTCCTTGTTGAAGCCTAGCTTGCTGAATCAGACTGAGTGGGGCATCAAGATGTCTTCCATACTTACAATTAGGTACACTCTGTGGACGGCAGTATGTTTCAGTCCAAAAAGGAAATGAGGGTTGAGACTCAAATTAGGGTTAGGGTTGGGGAGACTTGGCTTCCCAGGATGTAACCAGGGTTTTGGCGAAGCCTAGATTGGTAAAACAGACTGAGTAGGCCTTCCGGAGTATAACATACTGCCAGTTAGTACACCATGTGGACAGGGAAATATTTCAGTCCAAAGAAAAAACTAGGGTTAAGACCCAAGTTAGGGTTAGCGGTCAGGAGACATGGCTTCCCGGAATGGAAACAGGGTGTTGCTGAAGCCAAGCATGGTGAAACAGACTGAGAGGGCAAAAGGAATTGTGTGCCTACTGTCTTTTAGTACAACATGAGGATGGGGGTTTGTTACATTTGCACAAGAAAATCAGGTTAAGTCTCAAGTTAGGGTTGGTTTGGGGAGATGTGGCTTCCCAGGTTGGAAACGGGTCCTTGGTGAAGCCTAGCTTGTTGAATCAGACTGAGTGGGACATCAAGATGTCTTCCATACTTACATTTGGCACACTCTGTGGACCGCAGTATGTTTCAGTCCAAAAAGGAAATAGGGTTGAGACTCAAATTAGGGTTAGGGTTGGGGAGACTTGGCTTCCCAGGATGTAACCAGGGTTTTGGTGAAGCCTAGATTGGTAAAACAGACTGAGTAGGCATTCAGGAGTATAACATACTGCCAGTTAGTACACCATGTGGACAGGGAAATGTTTCAGTCCAAAGAGAAAATTCGAGTTAAGACCCAAGTTAGGGTTAGCTGTCAGGAGACATGGCTTCCCGGAATGGAAACAGGGTGTTGCTGAAGCCAAGCATGGTGAAACAGACTGAGAGGGCCAACGGAATTGTGTGCCTACTGTCTTTTAGTACAACATGAGGATGGGGGTTTGTTACATTTGCACAAGAAAATCAGGTTAAGTCTCAAGTTAGGGTTGGGTTGGGGAGATGTGGCTTCCCAGGTTGGAAACGGGTCCTTGGTGAAGCTTAACTTGCTGAATCAGACTGAGTGGGGTATCAAGGTGTCTTCCATACTTACATTTGGTACACTCTGTGGACCGCAGTATGTTTCAGTCCCAAAAGGAAATGAGGGTTGAGACTCAAATTAGGGTTAGGGTTGGGGAGACTTGGCTTCCCAGGATGTAACCAGGGTTTTGGCGAAGCCTAGATTGGTAAAACAGACTGAGTAGGCCTTCCGGAGTATAACATACTGCCAGTTACTACACCATGTGGACAGGGAAATGTTTCAGTCCAAAGAAAAAATTAGGGTTAAGAAAAATTTAGGGTTATCGGTCTGGAGACATGCCTTCCCAGAATGGAAACAGGGTGTTGCTGAAGCCAAGCATGGTGAAACAGACTGAGAGGGCAAACGGAATTGTGTGCCTACTGTCTTTTAGTACAACATGAGGATGGGGGTTTGTTACATTTGCACAAGAAAATCAGGTTAAGTCTCAAGTTAGGGTTCGGATTGGGGAGATGTGGCTTCCCAGGTTGGAAACGGGTCCTTGGTGAAGCCTAACTTGCTGAATCAGACTGAGTGGGGCATCAAGATGTCTTCCATACTGACATTTGGTACACTCTGTGGACGGCGGTTTGTTTCAGTCCCAAAAGGAAATGAGGCCTGAGACTCAAATTAGGGTTAGGGTTGGGGAGACTTGGCTTTCCAGGATGTAACCAGGGTTTTGGTGAAGCCTAGATTGGTAAAACAGACTGAGTAGGCAAACCGGAGTATAACATACTGCCAGTTAGTACACCATGTGGACAGGGAAATGTTTCATTCCAAAGAGAAAATTAGGGTTAAGACCCAAGTGAGGGTTATCGGTCAGGAGACATGGCTTCCCAGAATGGAAACAGGGTGTTGCTGAAGCCAAGCATGGTGAAACAGACTGAGAGGGCCAAAGGAATTGTGTCCCTACTGTCTTTTAGTAGAACATGAGGATGGGGGTTTGTTACAATTGCACAAGAAAATCAGGTTAAGTATCAAGTTAGGGTTAGGGTTGGGGAGATGTGGCTTCCCAGGTTGGAAACGGGTCCTTGGTGAAGCTTAACTTGCTGAATCTGACTGAGTGGGGCATCAAGATGGCTTCCATACTGACATTTGGTACACTCTGTGGACGGCAGTATGTTTCAGTCCAAAAAGGAAATGAGGGTTGAGACTCAAATTAGGGTTAGGGTTGGGGAGACTTGGCTTCCCAGGATGTAACCAGGGTTTTGGCGAAGCCTAGATTGGTAAAACAGACTGAGTAGGCCAACCGGAGTATAACATACTGCCAGTTAGTACACCATGTGGACAGGGAAATGTTTCAGTCCAAAGAGAAAATTAGGGTTGAGACCCAAGTTAGGGTTATCGGTCAGGAGTCATGGCTTCCCAGAATGGAAACAGGGTGTTGCTGAAGCCAAGCATGGTGAAACAGACTGAGAGGGCAAAAGGAATTGTGTGCCTACTGTCTTTTAGTACAACATGAGGATGGGGGTTTGTTACATTTGCACAAGAAAATCAGGTTAAGTCTCAAGTTAGGGTTGATTTGGGGAGATGTGGCTTCCCAAGTTGGAAACGGGTCCTTGGTGAAGCCTAGCTTGTTGAATCAGACTGAGTGGGACATCAAGATGTCTTCCATACTTACATTTGGTACACTCTGTGGACGGCAGTATGTTTCAGTCCAAAAAGGAAATGAGGGTTGAGACTCAAATTAGGGTTAGGGCTGGGGAGACTTGGCTTCCCAGGATGTAACCAGGGTTTTGGCGAAGCCTAGATTGGTAAAACAGACTGAGTAGGCCATCCGGAGTATAACATACTGCCAGTTAGTACACCATGTGGACAGGGAAATGTTTCAGTCCAAAGAGAAAATTAGGGTTAAGACCCAAGTGAGGGTTAGCTGTCAGGAGACATGGCTTCCCAGAATGGAAACAGGGTGTTGCTGAAGCCAAGCATGGTGAAACAGACTGAGAGGGCCAAAGGAATTGTGTGCCTACTGTCTTTTAGTAGAACATGAGGATGGGAGGTTGTTACATTTGCACAAGAATATCAGGTTAAGTCTCAAGTTAGGGTTAGGGTTGGGGAGATGTGGCTTCCCAGGTTGGAAACGGGTCCTTGGTGAAGCTTAACTTCCTGAATCAGACTGAGTGGGCCATCAAGATGTCTTCCATACTTACATTTGGCACACTCTGTGGACCGCAGTATGTTTCAGTCCAAAAAGGAAATAGGGTTGAGACTCAAATTAGGGTTAGGGTTGGGGAGACTTGGCTTCCCAGGATGTAACCAGGGTTTTGGTGAAGCCTAGATTGGTAAAACAGACTGAGTAGGCATTCAGGAGTATAACATACTGCCAGTTAGTACACCATGTGGACAGGGAAATGTTTCAGTCCAAAGACAAAATTAGGGTTAAGACCCAAGTTAGGGTTAGCTGTCAGGAGACATGGCTTCCCAGAATGGAAACAGGGTGTTGCTGAAGCCAAGCATGGTGAAACAGACTGAGAGGGCCAAAGGAATTGTGTGCCTACTGTCTTTTAGTAGAACATGAGGATGGGAGGTTGTTACATTTGCACAAGAATATCAGGTTAAGTATCAAGTTAGAGTTAGGGTTGGGGAGATGTGGCTTCCCAGGTTGGAAACGGGTCCTTGTTGAAGCCTAGCTTGCTGAATCAGACTGAGTGGGGCATCAAGATGTCTTCCATACTTACAATTAGGTACACTCTGTGGACGGCAGTATGTTTCAGTCCAAAAAGGAAATGAGGGTTGAGACTCAAATTAGGGTTAGGGCTGGGGAGACTTGGCTTCCCAGGATGTAACCAGGGTTTTGGCGAAGCCTAGATTGGTAAAACAGACTGAGTCGGCCATCCGGAGTATAACATACTGCCAGTTAGTACACCATGTGGACAGGGAAATGTTTCAGTCTAAAGAGAAAATTAGGGTTAAGACCCAAGTTAGGGTTAGCTGTCAGGAGACATGGCTTCCCAGAATGGAAACAGGGTGTTGCTGAAGCCAAGCATGGTGAAACAGACTGAGAGGGCCAAAGGAATTGTGTGCCTACTGTCTTTTAGTAGAACATGAGGATGGGAGGTTGTTACATTTGCACAAGAATATCAGGTTAAGTCTCAAGTTAGGGTTAGGGTTGGGGAGATGTGGCTTCCCAGGTTGGAAACGGGTCCTTGGTGAAGCTTAACTTCCTGAATCAGACTGAGTGGGCCATCAAGATGTCTTCCATACTTACATTTGGCACACTCTGTGGACCGCAGTATGTTTCAGTACAAAAAGGAAATAGGGTTGAGACTCAAATTAGGGTTAGGGTTGGGGAGACTTGGCTTCCCAGGATGTAACCAGGGTTTTGGTGAAGCCTGGATTGGTAAAACAGACTGAGTAGGCATTCAGGAGTATAACATACTGCCAGTTAGTACACCATGTGGACAGGGAAATGTTTCAGTCCAAAGACAAAATTCGAGTTAAGACCCAAGTTAGGGTTAGCTGTCAGGAGACATGGCTTCCCGGAATGGAAACAGGGTGTTGCTGAAGCCAAGCATGGTGAAACAGACTGAGAGGGCCAACGGAATTGTGTGCCTACTGTCTTTTAGTACAACATGAGGATGGGGGTTTGTTACATTTGCACAAGAAAATCAGGTTAAGTATCAAGTTAGAGTTAGGGTTGGGGAGATGTGGCTTCCCAGGTTGGAAACGGGTCCTTGTTGAAGCCTAGCTTGCTGAATCAGACTGAGTGGGGCATCAAGATGTCTTCCATACTTACAATTAGATACACTCTGTGGACGGCAGTATGTTTCAGTCCAAAAAGGAAATGAGGGTTGAGACTCAAATTAGGGTTAGGGTTGGGGAGACTTGGCTTCCCAGGATGTAACCAGGGTTTTGGCGAAGCCTAGATTGGTAAATCAGACTGAGTAGGCCTTCCGGAGTATAACATACTGCCAGTTAGTAAACCATGAGGACAGGGAAATATTTCAGTCCAAAGAAAAAACTA
The DNA here is from genome assembly GCF_057233095.1 of Heloderma suspectum. Lineage (NCBI taxonomy): Eukaryota > Metazoa > Chordata > Lepidosauria > Squamata > Helodermatidae > Heloderma > Heloderma suspectum. The sequence goes on from NC_139461.1 coordinate 152,650,861, forward strand.
GGGTTAAGACCCAAGTTAGGGTTAGCGGTCAGGAGACATGGCTTCCCGGAATGGAAACAGGGTGTTGCTGAAGCCAAGCATGGTGAAACAGACTGAGAGGGCAAAAGGAATTGTGTGCCTACTGTCTTTTAGTACAACATGAGGATGGGGGTTTGTTACATTTGCACAAGAAAATCAGGTTAAGTCTCAAGTTAGGGTTGGTTTGGGGAGATGTGGCTTCCCAGGTTGGAAACGGGTCCTTGGTGAAGCCTAGCTTGTTGAATCAGACTGAGTGGGACATCAAGATGTCTTCCATACTTACATTTGGTACACTCTGTGGACCGCAGTATGTTTCAGTCCCAAAAGGAAATGAGGGTTGAGACTCAAATTAGGGTTAGGGTTGGGGAGACTTGGCTTCCCAGGATGTAACCAGGGTTTTGGCGAAGCCTAGATTGGTAAAACAGACTGAGTAGGCCTTCCGGAGTATAACATACTGCCAGTTAGTACACCATGTGGACAGGGAAATGTTTCAGTCCAAAGAGAAAATTAGGGTTGAGACCCAAGTTAGGGTTATCGGTCAGGAGTCATGGCTTCCCAGAATGGAAACAGGGTGTTGCTGAAGCCAAGCATGGTGAAACAGACTGAGAGGGCCAAAGGAATTGTGTGCCTACTGTCTTTTAGTAGAACATGAGGATGGGAGGTTGTTACATTTGCACAAGAATATCAGGTTAAGTATCAAGTTAGAGTTAGGGTTGGGGAGATGTGGCTTCCCAGGTTGGAAACGGGTCCTTGTTGAAGCCTAGCTTGCTGAATCAGACTGAGTGGGGCATCAAGATGTCTTCCATACTTACAATTAGGTACACTCTGTGGACGGCAGTATGTTTCAGTCCAAAAAGGAAATGAGGGTTGAGACTCAAATTAGGGTTAGGGCTGGGGAGACTTGGCTTCCCAGGATGTAACCAGGGTTTTGGCGAAGCCTAGATTGGTAAAACAGACTGAGTCGGCCATCCGGAGTATAACATACTGCCAGTTAGTACACCATGTGGACAGGGAAATGTTTCAGTCTAAAGAGAAAATTAGGGTTAAGACCCAAGTTAGGGTTAGCTGTCAGGAGACATGGCTTCCCAGAATGGAAACAGGGTGTTGCTGAAGCCAAGCATGGTGAAACAGACTGAGAGGGCCAAAGGAATTGTGTGCCTACTGTCTTTTAGTAGAACATGAGGATGGGAGGTTGTTACATTTGCACAAGAATATCAGGTTAAGTCTCAAGTTAGGGTTAGGGTTGGGGAGATGTGGCTTCCCAGGTTGGAAACGGGTCCTTGGTGAAGCTTAACTTCCTGAATCAGACTGAGTGGGCCATCAAGATGTCTTCCATACTTACATTTGGCACACTCTGTGGACCGCAGTATGTTTCAGTACAAAAAGGAAATAGGGTTGAGACTCAAATTAGGGTTAGGGTTGGGGAGACTTGGCTTCCCAGGATGTAACCAGGGTTTTGGTGAAGCCTGGATTGGTAAAACAGACTGAGTAGGCATTCAGGAGTATAACATACTGCCAGTTAGTACACCATGTGGACAGGGAAATGTTTCAGTCCAAAGACAAAATTCGAGTTAAGACCCAAGTTAGGGTTAGCTGTCAGGAGACATGGCTTCCCGGAATGGAAACAGGGTGTTGCTGAAGCCAAGCATGGTGAAACAGACTGAGAGGGCCAACGGAATTGTGTGCCTACTGTCTTTTAGTACAACATGAGGATGGGGGTTTGTTACATTTGCACAAGAAAATCAGGTTAAGTATCAAGTTAGAGTTAGGGTTGGGGAGATGTGGCTTCCCAGGTTGGAAACGGGTCCTTGTTGAAGCCTAGCTTGCTGAATCAGACTGAGTGGGGCATCAAGATGTCTTCCATACTTACAATTAGATACACTCTGTGGACGGCAGTATGTTTCAGTCCAAAAAGGAAATGAGGGTTGAGACTCAAATTAGGGTTAGGGTTGGGGAGACTTGGCTTCCCAGGATGTAACCAGGGTTTTGGCGAAGCCTAGATTGGTAAATCAGACTGAGTAGGCCTTCCGGAGTATAACATACTGCCAGTTAGTAAACCATGAGGACAGGGAAATATTTCAGTCCAAAGAAAAAACTAGGGTTAAGACCCAAGTTAGGGTTAGCGGTCAGGAGACATGGCTTCCCGGAATGGAAACAGGGTGTTGCTGAAGCCAAGCATGGTGAAACAGACTGAGAGGGCAAAAGGAATTGTGTGCCTACTGTCTTTTAGTACAACATGAGGATGGGGGTTTGTTACATTTGCACAAGAAAATCAGGTTAAGTCTCAAGTTAGGGTTGGTTTGGGGAGATGTGGCTTCCCAGGTTGGAAACGGGTCCTTGGTGAAGCCTAGCTTGTTGAATCAGACTGAGTGGGACATCAAGATGTCTTCCATACTTACATTTGGTACACTCTGTGGACCGCAGTATGTTTCAGTCCCAAAAGGAAATGAGGGTTGAGACTCAAATTAGGGTTAGGGTTGGGGAGACTTGGCTTCCCAGGATGTAACCAGGGTTTTGGCGAAGCCTAGATTGGTAAAACAGACTGAGTAGGCCTTCCGGAGTATAACATACTGCCAGTTAGTACACCATGTGGACAGGGAAATGTTTCAGTCCAAAGAGAAAATTAGGGTTGAGACCCAAGTTAGGGTTATCGGTCAGGAGTCATGGCTTCCCAGAATGGAAACAGGGTGTTGCTGAAGCCAAGCATGGTGAAACAGACTGAGAGGGCAAAAGGAATTGTGTGCCTACTGTCTTTTAGTACAACATGAGGATGGGGGTTTGTTACATTTGCACAAGAAAATCAGGTTAAGTCTCAAGTTAGGGTTGGTTTGGGGAGATGTGGCTTCCCAGGTTGGAAACGGGTCCTTGGTGAAGCCTAGCTTGTTGAATCAGACTGAGTGGGACATCAAGATGTCTTCCATACTTACATTTGGTACACTCTGTGGACGGCAGTATGTTTCAGTCCAAAAAGGAAATGAGGGTTGAGACTCAAATTAGGGTTAGGGCTGGGGAGACTTGGCTTCCCAGGATGTAACCAGGGTTTTGGCGAAGCCTAGATTGGTAAAACAGACTGAGTAGGCCATCCGGAGTATAACATACTGCCAGTTAGTACACCATGTGGACAGGGAAATGTTTCAGTCCAAAGACAAAATTAGGGTTAAGACCCAAGTTAGGGTTAGCTGTCAGGAGACATGGCTTCCCAGAATGGAAACAGGGTGTTGCTGAAGCCAAGCATGGTGAAACAGACTGAGAGGGCCAAAGGAATTGTGTGCCTACTGTCTTTTAGTAGAACATGAGGATGGGAGGTTGTTACATTTGCACAAGAATATCAGGTTAAGTATCAAGTTAGAGTTAGGGTTGGGGAGATGTGGCTTCCCAGGTTGGAAACGGGTCCTTGTTGAAGCCTAGCTTGCTGAATCAGACTGAGTGGGGCATCAAGATGTCTTCCATACTTACAATTAGGTACACTCTGTGGACGGCAGTATGTTTCAGTCCAAAAAGGGAATGAGGGTTGAGACTCAAATTAGGGTTAGGGTTGGGGAGACTTGGCTTCCCAGGATGTAACCAGGGTTTTGGCGAAGCCTAGATTGGTAAAACAGACTGAGTAGGCCTTCCGGAGTATAACATACTGCCAGTTAGTACACCATGTGGACAGGGAAATATTTCAGTCCAAAGAAAAAACTAGGGTTAAGACCCAAGTTAGGGTTAGCGGTCAGGGGACATGGCTTCCCGGAATGGAAACAGGGTGTTGCTGAAGCCAAACATGGTGAAACAGACTGAGAGGGCAAAAGGAATTGTGTGCCTACTGTCTTTTAGTACAACATGAGGATGGGGGTTTGTTACATTTGCACAAGAAAATCAGGTTAAGTCTCAAGTTAGGGTTGGTTTGCGGAGATGTGGCTTCCCAGGTTGGAAACGGGTCCTTGGTGAAGCCTAGCTTGTTGAATCAGACTGAGTGGGACATCAAGATGTCTTCCATACTTACATTTGGTACACTCTGTGGACGGCAGTATGTTTCAGTCCAAAAGGAAATGAGGGTTGGGACTCAAATTAGGGTTAGGGCTGGGGAGACTTGGCTTCCCAGGATGTAACCAGGGTTTTGGCGAAGTCTATATTGGTAAAACAGACTGAGTAGGCCATCCGGAGTATAACATACTGCCAGTTAGTACACCATGTGGACAGGGAAATGTTTCAGTCTAAAGAGAAAATTAGGGTTAAGACCCAAGTGAGGGTTAGCTGTCAGGAGACATGGCTTCCCAGAATGGAAACAGGGTGTTGCTGAAGCCAAGCATGGTGAAACAGACTGAGAGGGCCAAAGGAATTGTGTGCCTACTGTCTTTTAGTAGCACATGAGGATGGGAGGTTGTTACATTTGCACAAGAATATCAGGTTAAGTCTCAAGTTAGGGTTAGGGTTGGGGAGATGTGGCTTCCCAGGTTGGAAACGGGTCCTTGGTGAAGCTTAACTTCCTGAATCAGACTGAGTGGGCCATCAAGATGTCTTCCATACTTACATTTGGCACACTCTGTGGACGGCAGTATGTTTCAGTCCAAAAAGGAAATGAGGGTTGAGACTCAAATTAGGGTTAGGGTTGGGGAGACTTGGCTTCCCAGGATGTAACCAGGGTTTTGGCGAAGCCTAGATTGGTAAAACAGACTGAGTAGGCCTTCCGGAGTATAACATACTGCCAGTTAGTACACCATGTGGACAGGGAAATATTTCAGTCCAAAGAAAAAACTAGGGTTAAGACCCAAGTTAGGGTTAGCGGTCAGGAGACATGGCTTCCCGGAATGGAAACAGGGTGTTGCTGAAGCCAAGCATGGTGAAACAGACTGAGAGGGCAAAAGGAATTGTGTGCCTACTGTCTTTTAGTACAACATGAGGATGGGGGTTTGTTACATTTGCACAAGAAAATCAGGTTAAGTCTCAAGTTAGGGTTGGTTTGGGGAGATGTGGCTTCCCAGGTTGGAAACGGGTCCTTGGTGAAGCCTAGCTTGTTGAATCAGACTGAGTGGGACATCAAGATGTCTTCCATACTTACATTTGGCACACTCTGTGGACCGCAGTATGTTTCAGTCCAAAAAGGAAATAGGGTTGAGACTCAAATTAGGGTTAGGGTTGGGGAGACTTGGCTTCCCAGGATGTAACCAGGGTTTTGGTGAAGCCTAGATTGGTAAAACAGACTGAGTAGGCATTCAGGAGTATAACATACTGCCAGTTAGTACACCATGTGGACAGGGAAATGTTTCAGTCCAAAGAGAAAATTCGAGTTAAGACCCAAGTTAGGGTTAGCTGTCAGGAGACATGGCTTCCCGGAATGGAAACAGGGTGTTGCTGAAGCCAAGCATGGTGAAACAGACTGAGAGGGCCAACGGAATTGTGTGCCTACTGTCTTTTAGTACAACATGAGGATGGGGGTTTGTTACATTTGCACAAGAAAATCAGGTTAAGTCTCAAGTTAGGGTTGGGTTGGGGAGATGTGGCTTCCCAGGTTGGAAACGGGTCCTTGGTGAAGCTTAACTTGCTGAATCAGACTGAGTGGGGTATCAAGGTGTCTTCCATACTTACATTTGGTACACTCTGTGGACCGCAGTATGTTTCAGTCCCAAAAGGAAATGAGGGTTGAGACTCAAATTAGGGTTAGGGTTGGGGAGACTTGGCTTCCCAGGATGTAACCAGGGTTTTGGCGAAGCCTAGATTGGTAAAACAGACTGAGTAGGCCTTCCGGAGTATAACATACTGCCAGTTACTACACCATGTGGACAGGGAAATGTTTCAGTCCAAAGAAAAAATTAGGGTTAAGAAAAATTTAGGGTTATCGGTCTGGAGACATGCCTTCCCAGAATGGAAACAGGGTGTTGCTGAAGCCAAGCATGGTGAAACAGACTGAGAGGGCAAACGGAATTGTGTGCCTACTGTCTTTTAGTACAACATGAGGATGGGGGTTTGTTACATTTGCACAAGAAAATCAGGTTAAGTCTCAAGTTAGGGTTCGGATTGGGGAGATGTGGCTTCCCAGGTTGGAAACGGGTCCTTGGTGAAGCCTAACTTGCTGAATCAGACTGAGTGGGGCATCAAGATGTCTTCCATACTGACATTTGGTACACTCTGTGGACGGCGGTTTGTTTCAGTCCCAAAAGGAAATGAGGCCTGAGACTCAAATTAGGGTTAGGGTTGGGGAGACTTGGCTTTCCAGGATGTAACCAGGGTTTTGGTGAAGCCTAGATTGGTAAAACAGACTGAGTAGGCAAACCGGAGTATAACATACTGCCAGTTAGTACACCATGTGGACAGGGAAATGTTTCATTCCAAAGAGAAAATTAGGGTTAAGACCCAAGTGAGGGTTATCGGTCAGGAGACATGGCTTCCCAGAATGGAAACAGGGTGTTGCTGAAGCCAAGCATGGTGAAACAGACTGAGAGGGCCAAAGGAATTGTGTCCCTACTGTCTTTTAGTAGAACATGAGGATGGGGGTTTGTTACAATTGCACAAGAAAATCAGGTTAAGTATCAAGTTAGGGTTAGGGTTGGGGAGATGTGGCTTCCCAGGTTGGAAACGGGTCCTTGGTGAAGCTTAACTTGCTGAATCTGACTGAGTGGGGCATCAAGATGGCTTCCATACTGACATTTGGTACACTCTGTGGACGGCAGTATGTTTCAGTCCAAAAAGGAAATGAGGGTTGAGACTCAAATTAGGGTTAGGGTTGGGGAGACTTGGCTTCCCAGGATGTAACCAGGGTTTTGGCGAAGCCTAGATTGGTAAAACAGACTGAGTAGGCCAACCGGAGTATAACATACTGCCAGTTAGTACACCATGTGGACAGGGAAATGTTTCAGTCCAAAGAGAAAATTAGGGTTGAGACCCAAGTTAGGGTTATCGGTCAGGAGTCATGGCTTCCCAGAATGGAAACAGGGTGTTGCTGAAGCCAAGCATGGTGAAACAGACTGAGAGGGCAAAAGGAATTGTGTGCCTACTGTCTTTTAGTACAACATGAGGATGGGGGTTTGTTACATTTGCACAAGAAAATCAGGTTAAGTCTCAAGTTAGGGTTGATTTGGGGAGATGTGGCTTCCCAAGTTGGAAACGGGTCCTTGGTGAAGCCTAGCTTGTTGAATCAGACTGAGTGGGACATCAAGATGTCTTCCATACTTACATTTGGTACACTCTGTGGACGGCAGTATGTTTCAGTCCAAAAAGGAAATGAGGGTTGAGACTCAAATTAGGGTTAGGGCTGGGGAGACTTGGCTTCCCAGGATGTAACCAGGGTTTTGGCGAAGCCTAGATTGGTAAAACAGACTGAGTAGGCCATCCGGAGTATAACATACTGCCAGTTAGTACACCATGTGGACAGGGAAATGTTTCAGTCCAAAGAGAAAATTAGGGTTAAGACCCAAGTGAGGGTTAGCTGTCAGGAGACATGGCTTCCCAGAATGGAAACAGGGTGTTGCTGAAGCCAAGCATGGTGAAACAGACTGAGAGGGCCAAAGGAATTGTGTGCCTACTGTCTTTTAGTAGAACATGAGGATGGGAGGTTGTTACATTTGCACAAGAATATCAGGTTAAGTCTCAAGTTAGGGTTAGGGTTGGGGAGATGTGGCTTCCCAGGTTGGAAACGGGTCCTTGGTGAAGCTTAACTTCCTGAATCAGACTGAGTGGGCCATCAAGATGTCTTCCATACTTACATTTGGCACACTCTGTGGACCGCAGTATGTTTCAGTCCAAAAAGGAAATAGGGTTGAGACTCAAATTAGGGTTAGGGTTGGGGAGACTTGGCTTCCCAGGATGTAACCAGGGTTTTGGTGAAGCCTAGATTGGTAAAACAGACTGAGTAGGCATTCAGGAGTATAACATACTGCCAGTTAGTACACCATGTGGACAGGGAAATGTTTCAGTCCAAAGACAAAATTAGGGTTAAGACCCAAGTTAGGGTTAGCTGTCAGGAGACATGGCTTCCCAGAATGGAAACAGGGTGTTGCTGAAGCCAAGCATGGTGAAACAGACTGAGAGGGCCAAAGGAATTGTGTGCCTACTGTCTTTTAGTAGAACATGAGGATGGGAGGTTGTTACATTTGCACAAGAATATCAGGTTAAGTATCAAGTTAGAGTTAGGGTTGGGGAGATGTGGCTTCCCAGGTTGGAAACGGGTCCTTGTTGAAGCCTAGCTTGCTGAATCAGACTGAGTGGGGCATCAAGATGTCTTCCATACTTACAATTAGGTACACTCTGTGGACGGCAGTATGTTTCAGTCCAAAAAGGAAATGAGGGTTGAGACTCAAATTAGGGTTAGGGCTGGGGAGACTTGGCTTCCCAGGATGTAACCAGGGTTTTGGCGAAGCCTAGATTGGTAAAACAGACTGAGTCGGCCATCCGGAGTATAACATACTGCCAGTTAGTACACCATGTGGACAGGGAAATGTTTCAGTCTAAAGAGAAAATTAGGGTTAAGACCCAAGTTAGGGTTAGCTGTCAGGAGACATGGCTTCCCAGAATGGAAACAGGGTGTTGCTGAAGCCAAGCATGGTGAAACAGACTGAGAGGGCCAAAGGAATTGTGTGCCTACTGTCTTTTAGTAGAACATGAGGATGGGAGGTTGTTACATTTGCACAAGAATATCAGGTTAAGTCTCAAGTTAGGGTTAGGGTTGGGGAGATGTGGCTTCCCAGGTTGGAAACGGGTCCTTGGTGAAGCTTAACTTCCTGAATCAGACTGAGTGGGCCATCAAGATGTCTTCCATACTTACATTTGGCACACTCTGTGGACCGCAGTATGTTTCAGTACAAAAAGGAAATAGGGTTGAGACTCAAATTAGGGTTAGGGTTGGGGAGACTTGGCTTCCCAGGATGTAACCAGGGTTTTGGTGAAGCCTGGATTGGTAAAACAGACTGAGTAGGCATTCAGGAGTATAACATACTGCCAGTTAGTACACCATGTGGACAGGGAAATGTTTCAGTCCAAAGACAAAATTCGAGTTAAGACCCAAGTTAGGGTTAGCTGTCAGGAGACATGGCTTCCCGGAATGGAAACAGGGTGTTGCTGAAGCCAAGCATGGTGAAACAGACTGAGAGGGCCAACGGAATTGTGTGCCTACTGTCTTTTAGTACAACATGAGGATGGGGGTTTGTTACATTTGCACAAGAAAATCAGGTTAAGTATCAAGTTAGAGTTAGGGTTGGGGAGATGTGGCTTCCCAGGTTGGAAACGGGTCCTTGTTGAAGCCTAGCTTGCTGAATCAGACTGAGTGGGGCATCAAGATGTCTTCCATAATTACAATTAGATACACTCTGTGGACGGCAGTATGTTTCAGTCCAAAAAGGAAATGAGGGTTGAGACTCAAATTAGGGTTAGGGTTGGGGAGACTTGGCTTCCCAGGATGTAACCAGGGTTTTGGCGAAGCCTAGATTGGTAAATCAGACTGAGTAGGCCTTCCGGAGTATAACATACTGCCAGTTAGTAAACCATGAGGACAGGGAAATATTTCAGTCCAAAGAAAAAACTAGGGTTAAGACCCAAGTTAGGGTTAGCGGTCAGGAGACATGGCTTCCCGGAATGGAAACAGGGTGTTGCTGAAGCCAAGCATGGTGAAACAGACTGAGAGGGCAAAAGGAATTGTGTGCCTACTGTCTTTTAGTACAACATGAGGATGGGGGTTTGTTACATTTGCACAAGAAAATCAGGTTAAGTCTCAAGTTAGGGTTGGTTTGGGGAGATGTGGCTTCCCAGGTTGGAAACGGGTCCTTGGTGAAGCCTAGCTTGTTGAATCAGACTGAGTGGGACATCAAGATGTCTTCCATACTTACATTTGGTACACTCTGTGGACCGCAGTATGTTTCAGTCCCAAAAGGAAATGAGGGTTGAGACTCAAATTAGGGTTAGGGTTGGGGAGACTTGGCTTCCCAGGATGTAACCAGGGTTTTGGCGAAGCCTAGATTGGTAAAACAGACTGAGTAGGCCTTCCGGAGTATAACATACTGCCAGTTAGTACACCATGTGGACAGGGAAATGTTTCAGTCCAAAGAGAAAATTAGGGTTGAGACCCAAGTTAGGGTTATCGGTCAGGAGTCATGGCTTCCCAGAATGGAAACAGGGTGTTGCTGAAGCCAAGCATGGTGAAACAGACTGAGAGGGCCAAAGGAATTGTGTGCCTACTGTCTTTTAGTAGAACATGAGGATGGGAGGTTGTTACATTTGCACAAGAATATCAGGTTAAGTATCAAGTTAGAGTTAGGGTTGGGGAGATGTGGCTTCCCAGGTTGGAAACGGGTCCTTGTTGAAGCCTAGCTTGCTGAATCAGACTGAGTGGGGCATCAAGATGTCTTCCATACTTACAATTAGGTACACTCTGTGGACGGCAGTATGTTTCAGTCCAAAAAGGAAATGAGGGTTGAGACTCAAATTAGGGTTAGGGCTGGGGAGACTTGGCTTCCCAGGATGTAACCAGGGTTTTGGCGAAGCCTAGATTGGTAAAACAGACTGAGTCGGCCATCCGGAGTATAACATACTGCCAGTTAGTACACCATGTGGACAGGGAAATGTTTCAGTCTAAAGAGAAAATTAGGGTTAAGACCCAAGTTAGGGTTAGCTGTCAGGAGACATGGCTTCCCAGAATGGAAACAGGGTGTTGCTGAAGCCAAGCATGGTGAAACAGACTGAGAGGGCCAAAGGAATTGTGTGCCTACTGTCTTTTAGTAGAACATGAGGATGGGAGGTTGTTACATTTGCACAAGAATATCAGGTTAAGTCTCAAGTTAGGGTTAGGGTTGGGGAGATGTGGCTTCCCAGGTTGGAAACGGGTCCTTGGTGAAGCTTAACTTCCTGAATCAGACTGAGTGGGCCATCAAGATGTCTTCCATACTTACATTTGGCACACTCTGTGGACCGCAGTATGTTTCAGTACAAAAAGGAAATAGGGTTGAGACTCAAATTAGGGTTAGGGTTGGGGAGACTTGGCTTCCCAGGATGTAACCAGGGTTTTGGTGAAGCCTGGATTGGTAAAACAGACTGAGTAGGCATTCAGGAGTATAACATACTGCCAGTTAGTACACCATGTGGACAGGGAAATGTTTCAGTCCAAAGACAAAATTCGAGTTAAGACCCAAGTTAGGGTTAGCTGTCAGGAGACATGGCTTCCCGGAATGGAAACAGGGTGTTGCTGAAGCCAAGCATGGTGAAACAGACTGAGAGGGCCAACGGAATTGTGTGCCTACTGTCTTTTAGTACAACATGAGGATGGGGGTTTGTTACATTTGCACAAGAAAATCAGGTTAAGTATCAAGTTAGAGTTAGGGTTGGGGAGATGTGGCTTCCCAGGTTGGAAACGGGTCCTTGTTGAAGCCTAGCTTGCTGAATCAGACTGAGTGGGGCATCAAGATGTCTTCCATACTTACAATTAGATACACTCTGTGGACGGCAGTATGTTTCAGTCCAAAAAGGAAATGAGGGTTGAGACTCAAATTAGGGTTAGGGTTGGGGAGACTTGGCTTCCCAGGATGTAACCAGGGTTTTGGCGAAGCCTAGATTGGTAAATCAGACTGAGTAGGCCTTCCGGAGTATAACATACTGCCAGTTAGTAAACCATGAGGACAGGGAAATATTTCAGTCCAAAGAAAAAACTAGGGTTAAGACCCAAGTTAGGGTTAGCGGTCAGGAGACATGGCTTCCCGGAATGGAAACAGGGTGTTGCTGAAGCCAAGCATGGTGAAACAGACTGAGAGGGCAAAAGGAATTGTGTGCCTACTGTCTTTTAGTACAACATGAGGATGGGGGTTTGTTACATTTGCACAAGAAAATCAGGTTAAGTCTCAAGTTAGGGTTGGTTTGGGGAGATGTGGCTTCCCAGGTTGGAAACGGGTCCTTGGTGAAGCCTAGCTTGTTGAATCAGACTGAGTGGGACATCAAGATGTCTTCCATACTTACATTTGGTACACTCTGTGGACCGCAGTATGTTTCAGTCCCAAAAGGAAATGAGGGTTGAGACTCAAATTAGGGTTAGGGTTGGGGAGACTTGGCTTCCCAGGATGTAACCAGGGTTTTGGCGAAGCCTAGATTGGTAAAACAGACTGAGTAGGCCTTCCGGAGTATAACATACTGCCAGTTAGTACACCATGTGGACAGGGAAATGTTTCAGTCCAAAGAGAAAATTAGGGTTGAGACCCAAGTTAGGGTTATCGGTCAGGAGTCATGGCTTCCCAGAATGGAAACAGGGTGTTGCTGAAGCCAAGCATGGTGAAACAGACTGAGAGGGCAAAAGGAATTGTGTGCCTACTGTCTTTTAGTACAACATGAGGATGGGGGTTTGTTACATTTGCACAAGAAAATCAGGTTAAGTCTCAAGTTAGGGTTGGTTTGGGGAGATGTGGCTTCCCAGGTTGGAAACGGGTCCTTGGTGAAGCCTAGCTTGTTGAATCAGACTGAGTGGGACATCAAGATGTCTTCCATACTTACATTTGGTACACTCTGTGGACGGCAGTATGTTTCAGTCCAAAAAGGAAATGAGGGTTGAGACTCAAATTAGGGTTAGGGCTGGGGAGACTTGGCTTCCCAGGATGTAACCAGGGTTTTGGCGAAGCCTAGATTGGTAAAACAGACTGAGTAGGCCATCCGGAGTATAACATACTGCCAGTTAGTACACCATGTGGACAGGGAAATGTTTCAGTCCAAAGACAAAATTAGGGTTAAGACCCAAGTTAGGGTTAGCTGTCAGGAGACATGGCTTCCCAGAATGGAAACAGGGTGTTGCTGAAGCCAAGCATGGTGAAACAGACTGAGAGGGCCAAAGGAATTGTGTGCCTACTGTCTTTTAGTAGAACATGAGGATGGGAGGTTGTTACATTTGCACAAGAATATCAGGTTAAGTATCAAGTTAGAGTTAGGGTTGGGGAGATGTGGCTTCCCAGGTTGGAAACGGGTCCTTGTTGAAGCCTAGCTTGCTGAATCAGACTGAGTGGGGCATCAAGATGTCTTCCATACTTACAATTAGGTACACTCTGTGGACGGCAGTATGTTTCAGTCCAAAAAGGGAATGAGGGTTGAGACTCAAATTAGGGTTAGGGTTGGGGAGACTTGGCTTCCCAGGATGTAACCAGGGTTTTGGCGAAGCCTAGATTGGTAAAACAGACTGAGTAGGCCTTCCGGAGTATAACATACTGCCAGTTAGTACACCATGTGGACAGGGAAATATTTCAGTCCAAAGAAAAAACTAGGGTTAAGACCCAAGTTAGGGTTAGCGGTCAGGGGACATGGCTTCCCGGAATGGAAACAGGGTGTTGCTGAAGCCAAACATGGTGAAACAGACTGAGAGGGCAAAAGGAATTGTGTGCCTACTGTCTTTTAGTACAACATGAGGATGGGGGTTTGTTACATTTGCACAAGAAAATCAGGTTAAGTCTCAAGTTAGGGTTGGTTTGCGGAGATGTGGCTTCCCAGGTTGGAAACGGGTCCTTGGTGAAGCCTAGCTTGTTGAATCAGACTGAGTGGGACATCAAGATGTCTTCCATACTTACATTTGGTACACTCTGTGGACGGCAGTATGTTTCAGTCCAAAAGGAAATGAGGGTTGGGACTCAAATTAGGGTTAGGGCTGGGGAGACTTGGCTTCCCAGGATGTAACCAGGGTTTTGGCGAAGTCTATATTGGTAAAACAGACTGAGTAGGCCATCCGGAGTATAACATACTGCCAGTTAGTACACCATGTGGACAGGGAAATGTTTCAGTCTAAAGAGAAAATTAGGGTTAAGACCCAAGTGAGGGTTAGCTGTCAGGAGACATGGCTTCCCAGAATGGAAACAGGGTGTTGCTGAAGCCAAGCATGGTGAAACAGACTGAGAGGGCCAAAGGAATTGTGTGCCTACTGTCTTTTAGTAGCACATGAGGATGGGAGGTTGTTACATTTGCACAAGAATATCAGGTTAAGTCTCAAGTTAGGGTTAGGGTTGGGGAGATGTGGCTTCCCAGGTTGGAAACGGGTCCTTGGTGAAGCTTAACTTCCTGAATCAGACTGAGTGGGCCATCAAGATGTCTTCCATACTTACATTTGGCACACTCTGTGGACCGCAGTATGTTTCAGTCCAAAAAGGAAATAGGGTTGAGACTCAAATTAGGGTTAGGGTTGGGGAGACTTGGCTTCCCAGGATGTAACCAGGGTTTTGGTGAAGCCTAGATTGGTAAAACAGACTGAGTAGGCATTCAGGAGTATAACATACTGCCAGTTAGTACACCATGTGGACAGGGAAATGTTTCAGTCCAAAGACAAAATTCGAGTTAAGACCCAAGTTAGGGTTAGCTGTCAGGAGACATGGCTTCCCGGAATGGAAACAGGGTGTTGCTGAAGCCAAGCATGGTGAAACAGACTGAGAGGGCCAACGGAATTGTGTGCCTACTGTCTTTTAGTACAACATGAGGATGGGGGTTTGTTACATTTGCACAAGAAAATCAGCTTAAGTCTCAAGTTAGGGTTGGGTTGGGGAGATGTGGCTTCCCAGGTTGGAAACGGGTCCTTGGTGAAGCTTAACTTGCTGAATCAGACTGAGTGGGGTATCAAGGTGTTTTCCATACTTACATTTGGTACACTCTGTGGACCGCAGTATGTTTCAGTCCCAAAAGGAAATGAGGGTTGAGACTCAAATTAGGGTTAGGGTTGGGGAGACTTGGCTTCCCAGGATGTAACCAGGGTTTTAGCGAAGCCTAGATTGGTAAAACAGACTGAGTAGGTCTTCCGGAGTATAACATACTGCCAGTTAGTACACCATGTGGACAGGGAAATGTTTCAGTCCAAAGAGAAAATTAGGGTTGAGACCCAAGTTAGGGTTATCGGTCAGGAGTCATGGCTTCCCAGAATGGAAACAGGGTGTTGCTGAAGCCAAGCATGGTGAAACAGACTGAGAGGGCAAAAGGAATTGTGTGCCTACTGTCTTTTAGTACAACATGAGGATGGGGGTTTGTTACATTTGCACAAGAAAATCAGGTTAAGTCTCAAGTTAGGGTTGGTTTGGGGAGATGTGGCTTCCCAGGTTGGAAACGGGTCCTTGGTGAAGCCTAGCTTGTTGAATCAGACTGAGTGGGACATCAAGATGTCTTCCATACTTACATTTGGTACACTCTGTGGACGGCAGTATGTTTCAGTCCAAAAAGGAAATGAGGGTTGAGACTCAAATTAGGGTTAGGGCTGGGGAGACTTGGCTTCCCAGGATGTAACCAGGGTTTTGGCGAAGCCTAGATTGGTAAAACAGACTGAGTAGGCCATCCGGAGTATAACATACTGCCAGTTAGTACACCATGTGGACAGGGAAATGTTTCAGTCCAAAGAGAAAATTAGGGTTAAGACCCAAGTGAGGGTTAGCTGTCAGGAGACATGGCTTCCCAGAATGGAAACAGGGTGTTGCTGAAGCCAAGCATGGTGAAACAGACTGAGAGGGCAAAAGGAATTGTGTGCCTACTGTCTTTTAGTACAACATGAGGATGGGAGGTTGTTACATTTGCACAAGAATATCAGGTTAAGTCTCAAGTTAGGGTTAGGGTTGGGGAGATGTGGCTTCCCAGGTTGGAAACGGGTCCTTGGTGAAGCTTAACTTCCTGAATCAGACTGAGTGGGCCATCAAGATGTCTTCCATACTTACATTTGGCACACTCTGTGGACCGCAGTATGTTTCAGTCCAAAAAGGAAATAGGGTTGAGACTCAAATTAGGGTTAGGGTTGGGGAGACTTGGCTTCCCAGGATGTAACCAGGGTTTTGGCGAAGCCTAGATTGGTAAAACAGACTGAGTAGGCCAACCGGAGTATAACATACTGCCAGTTAGTACACCATGTGGACAGGGAAATGTTTCAGTCCAAAGAGAAAATTAGGGTTAAGACCCAAGTTAGGGTTAGCTGTCAGGAGACCTGGCTTCCCAGAATGGAAACAGGGTGTTGCTGAAGCCAAGCATGGTGAAACAGACTGAGAGGGCCAAAGGTATTGTGTGCCTACTGTCTTTTAGTACAACATGAGGATGGGAGGTTGTTACATTTGCACAAGAATATCAGGTTAAGTCTCAAGTTAGGGTTAGGGTTGGGGAGATGTGGCTTCCCAGGTTGGAAACGGGTCCTTGTTGAAGCCTAGCTTGCTGAATCAGACTGAGTGGGGCATCAAGATGTCTTCCATACTTACAATTAGGTACACTCTGTGGACGGCAGTATGTTTTAGTCCAAAAAGGAAATGAGGGTTGAGACTCAAATTAGGGTTAGGGTTGGGGAGACTTGGCTTCCCAGGATGTAACCAGTGTTTTGGCGAAGCCTAGATTGGTAAAACAGACTGAGTAGGCCTTCCGGAGTATAACATACTGCCAGTTAGTACACCATGTGGACAGGGAAATATTTCAGTCCAAAGAAAAAACTAGGGTTAAGACCCAAGTTAGGGTTAGCGGTCAGGAGACATGGCTTCCCGGAATGGAAACAGGGTGTTGCTGAAGCCAAGCATGGTGAAACAGACTGAGAGGGCCAACGGAATTGTGTGCCTACTGTCTTTTAGTACAACATGAAGATGGGGGTTTGTTACATTTGCACAAGAAAATCAGGTTAAGTCTCAAGTAAGGGTTAGGGTTGGGGAGATGTGGCTTCCCAGGTTGGAAACGGGTCCTTGGTGAAGCCTAGCTTGCTGAATCAGACTGAGTGGGGCATCAAGATGTCTTCCATAATTACATTTGGTACACTCTGTGAACCGCAGTATGTTTCAGTCCAAAAAGGAAATGAGGGTTGATACTCAGATTAGGGTTAGGGTTGGGGAGACTTGGCTTCCCAGGATGTAACCAGGGTTTTGGCGAAGCCTAGATTGGTAAAACAGACTGAGTAGGCCTTCCGGAGTATAACATACTGCCAGTTAGTACACCATGTGGACAGGGAAATGTTTCAGTCCAAAGAAAAAATTAGGGTTAAGAAAAAGTTAGGGTTATCGGTCAGGAGACATGCCTTCCTAGAATGGAAACAGGGTGTTGCTGAAGCCAAGCATGGTGAAACAGACTGAGAGGGCAAACGGAATTGTGTGCCTACTGTCTTTTAGTACAACATGAGGATGGGGGGTTGTTACATTTGCCCAAGAAAATCAGGTTAAGTCTCAAGTTAGGGTTAGGGTTGGGGAGATGTGGCTTCCCAGGTTGGAAACGGGTCCTTGGTGAAGCCTAACTTGCTGAATCAGACTGAGTGGGGCATCAAGATGTCTTCCATACTGACATTTGGTACACTCTGTGGACGGCGGTTTGTTTCAGTCCCAAAAGGAAATGAGGGTTGAGACTCAAATTAGGGTTAGGGTTGGGGAGACTTGGCTTCCCAGGATGTAACCAGGGATTTGGCGAAGCCTAGATTGGTAAAACAGACCGAGTAGGCCAACCGGAGTATAACATACTGCCAGTTAGTACACCATGTGGACAGGGAAATGTTTCAGTCCAAAGAGAAAATTAGGGTTAAGACCCAAGTTAGGGTTAACGGTCAGGAGTCATGGCTTCCCAGAATGGAAACAGGGTGTTGCTGAAGCCAAGCATGGTGAAACAGACTGAGAGGGCCAAAGGAATTGTGTGCCTACTGTCTTTTAGTACAACATGAGGATGGGAGGTTGTTACATTTGCACAAGAATATCAGGTTAAGTCTCAAGTTAGGGTTAGGGATGGGGAGATGTGGCTTCCCAGGTTGGAAACGGGTCCTTGGTGAAGCTTAACTTCCTGAATCAGACTGAGTGGGCCATCAAGATGTCTTCCATACTTACATTTGGCACACTCTGTGGACCGCAGTATGTTTCAGTCCAAAAAGGAAATAGGGTTGAGACTCAAATTAGGGTTAGGGTTGGGGAGACTTGGCTTCCCAGGATGTAACCAGGGTTTTGGCGAAGCCTAGATTGGTAAAACAGACTGAGTCGGCCAACCGGAGTATAACATACTGCCAGTTAGTACACCATGTGGACAGGGAAATGTTTCAGTCCAAAGAGAAAATTAGGGTTAAGACCCAAGTTAGGGTTAGCTGTCAGGAGACATGGCTTCCCAGAATGGAAACAGGGTGTTGCTGAAGCCAAGCATGGTGAAACAGACTGAGAGGGCCAAAGGTATTGTGTGCCTACTGTCTTTTAGTACTACATGAGGATGGGAGGTTGTTACATTTGCACAAGAATATCAGGTTAAGTCTCAAGTTAGGGTTAGGGGTGGGGAGATGTGGCTTCCCAGGTTGGAAACGGGTCCTTGTTGAAGCCTAGCTTGCTGAATCAGACTGAGTGGGGCATCAAGATGTCTTCCATACTTACAATTAGGTACACTCTGTGGACGGCAGTATGTTTTAGTCCAAAAAGGAAATGAGGGTTGAGACTCAAATTAGGGTTAGGGTTGGGGAGACTTGGCTTCCCAGGATGTAACCAGTGTTTTGGCGAAGCCTAGATTGGTAAAACAGACTGAGTAGGCCTTCCGGAGTATAACATACTGCCAGTTAGTACACCATGTGGACAGGGAAATATTTCAGTCCAAAGAAAAAACTAGGGTTAAGACCCAAGTTAGGGTTAGCGGTCAGGAGACATGGCTTCCCGGAATGGAAACAGGGTGTTGCTGAAGCCAAGCATGGTGAAACAGACTGAGAGGGCCAACGGAATTGTGTGCCTACTGTCTTTTAGTACAACATGAAGATGGGGGTTTGTTACATTTGCACAAGAAAATCAGGTTAAGTCTCAAGTTAGGGTTAGGGTTGGGGAGATGTGGCTTCCCAGGTTGGAAACGGGTCCTTGGTGAAGCCTAGCTTGCTGAATCAGACTGAGTGGGGCATCAAGATGTCTTCCATACTTACATTTGGTACACTCTGTGAACCGCAGTATGTTTCAGTCCAAAAAGGAAATGAGGGTTGATACTCAGATTAGGGTTAGGGTTGGGGAGACTTGGCTTCCCAGGATGTAACCAGGGTTTTGGCGAAGCCTAGATTGGTAAAACAGACTGAGTAGGCCTTCCGGAGTATAACATACTGCCAGTTAGTACACCATGTGGACAGGGAAATGTTTCAGTCCAAAGAAAAAATTAGGGTTAAGAAAAAGTTAGGGTTATCGGTCAGGAGACATGCCTTCCTAGAATGGAAACAGGGTGTTGCTGAAGCCAAGCATGGTGAAACAGACTGAGAGGGCAAACGGAATTGTGTGCCTACTGTCTTTTAGTACAACATGAGGATGGGGGGTTGTTACATTTGCCCAAGAAAATCAGGTTAAGTCTCAAGTTAGGGTTAGGGTTGGGGAGATGTGGCTTCCCAGGTTGGAAACGGGTCCTTGGTGAAGCCTAACTTGCTGAATCAGACTGAGTGGGGCATCAAGATGTCTTCCATACTGACATTTGGTACACTCTGTGGACGGCGGTTTGTTTCAGTCCCAAAAGGAAATGAGGGTTGAGACTCAAATTAGGGTTAGGGTTGGGGAGACTTGGCTTCCCAGGATGTAACCAGGGATTTGGCGAAGCCTAGATTGGTAAAACAGACCGAGTAGGCCAACCGGAGTATAACATACTGCCAGTTAGTACACCATGTGGACAGGGAAATGTTTCAGTCCAAAGAGAAAATTAGGGTTAAGACCCAAGTTAGGGTTATCGGTTAGGAGTCATGGCTTCCCAGAATGGAAACAGGGTGTTGCTGAAGCCAAGCATGGTGAAACAGACTGAGAGGGCCAACGGAATTGTGTGCCTACTGTCTTTTAGTAGAACATGAGGATGGGGGTTTGTTACATTTGCACAAGAAAATCAGGTTAAGTCTCAGGTTTGGTTTGGGTTGGGGAGATGTGGCTTCCCTGGTTGGAATCGGGTCCTTGGTGAAGCCCAGCTTGCTGAATCAGACTGAGTGGGACATCAAGATGTCTTCCATACTTACATTTGGTACACTCTGTGGACGGAGGTATGTTTCAGTCCCAAAAGGAAATGAGGCCTGAGACTCAAATTAGGGTTAGGGCTGGGGAGACTTGGCTTCCCAGGATGTAACCAGGGTTTTGGCGAAGCCTAGATTGGTAAAACAGACTGAGTAGGCCATCCGGAGTATAACATACTGCCAGTTAGTACACCATGTGGACAGGGAAATGTTTCAGTCCAAAGACAAAATTAGGGTTAAGACCCAAGTTAGGGTTAGCTGTCAGGAGACATGGCTTCCCAGAATGGAAACAGGGTGTTGCTGAAGCCAAGCATGGTGAAACAGACTGAGAGGGCCAAAGGAATTGTGTGCCTACTGTCTTTTAGTAGAACATGAGGATGGGAGGTTGTTACATTTGCACAAGAATATCAGGTTAAGTATCAAGTTAGAGTTAGGGTTGGGGAGATGTGGCTTCCCAGGTTGGAAACGGGTCCTTGTTGAAGCCTAGCTTGCTGAATCAGACTGAGTGGGGCATCAAGATGTCTTCCATACTTACAATTAGGTACACTCTGTGGACGGCAGTATGTTTCAGTCCAAAAAGGAAATGAGGGTTGAGACTCAAATTAGGGTTAGGGTTGGGGAGACTTGGCTTCCCAGGATGTAACCAGGGTTTTGGCGAAGCCTAGATTGGTAAAACAGACTGAGTAGGCCTTCCGGAGTATAACATACTGCCAGTTAGTACACCATGTGGACAGGGAAATGTTTCAGTCCAAAGAGAAAATTAGGGTTAAGACCCAAGTGAGGGTTAGCTGTCAGGAGACATGGCTTCCCAGAATGGAAACAGGGTGTTGCTGAAGCCAAGCATGGTGAAACAGACTGAGAGGGCCAAAGGAATTGTGTGCCTACTGTCTTTTAGTAGAACATGAGGATGAAGGTTGTTACATTTGCACAAGAATATCAGGTTAAGTCTCAAGTTAGGGTTAGGGTTGGGGAGATGTGGCTTCCCAGGTTGGAAACGGGTCCTTGGTGAAGCTTAACTTCCTGAATCAGACTGAGTGGGCCATCAAGATGTCTTCCATACTTACATTTGGCACACTCTGTGGACCGCAGTATGTTTCAGTCCAAAAAGGAAATAGGGTTGAGACTCAAATTAGGGTTAGGGTTGGGGAGACTTGGCTTCCCAGGATGTAACCAGGGTTTTGGTGAAGCCTAGATTGGTAAAACAGACTGAGTAGGCATTCAGGAGTATAACATACTGCCAGTTAGTACACCATGTGGACAGGGAAATGTTTCAGTCCAAAGACAAAATTAGGGTTAAGACCCAAGTTAGTGTTAGCTGTCAGGAGACATGGCTTCCCAGAATGGAAACAGGGTGTTGCTGAAGCCAAGCATGGTGAAACAGACTGAGAGGGCCAAAGGAATTGTGTGCCTACTGTCTTTTAGTACAACATGAGGATGGGGGTTTGTTACATTTACACAAGAAAATCAGGTTAAGTCTCAAGTTAGGGTTAGGGTTGGGGAGATGTGGCTTCCCAGGTTGGAAACGGGTCCTTGTTGAAGCCTAGCTTGCTGAATCAGACTGAGTGGGGCATCAAGATGTCTTCCATACTTACAATTAGGTACACTCTGTGGACGGCAGTATGTTTTAGTCCAAAAAGGAAATGAGGGTTGAGACTCAAATTAGGGTTAGGGTTGGGGAGACTTGGCTTCCCAGGATGTAACCAGTGTTTTGGCGAAGCCTAGATTGGTAAAACAGACTGAGTAGGCCTTCCGGAGTATAACATACTGCCAGTTAGTACACCATGTGGACAGGGAAATATTTCAGTCCAAAGAAAAAACTAGGGTTAAGACCCAAGTTAGGGTTAGCGGTCAGGAGACATGGCTTCCCGGAATGGAAACAGGGTGTTGCTGAAGCCAAGCATGGTGAAACAGACTGAGAGGGCCAACGGAATTGTGTGCCTACTGTCTTTTAGTACAACATGAAGATGGGGGTTTGTTACATTTGCACAAGAAAATCAGGTTAAGTCTCAAGTAAGGGTTAGGGTTGGGGAGATGTGGCTTCCCAGGTTGGAAACGCGTCCTTGGTGAAGCCTAGCTTGCTGAATCAGACTGAGTGGGGCATCAAGATGTCTTCCATAATTACATTTGGTACACTCTGTGAACCGCAGTATGTTTCAGTCCAAAAAGGAAATGAGGGTTGATACTCAGATTAGGGTTAGGGTTGGGGAGACTTGGCTTCCCAGGATGTAACCAGGGTTTTGGCGAAGCCTAGATTGGTAAAACAGACTGAGTAGGCCTTCCGGAGTATAACATACTGCCAGTTAGTACACCAT
Source organism: Heloderma suspectum (assembly GCF_057233095.1). Classification (NCBI taxonomy): domain Eukaryota; kingdom Metazoa; phylum Chordata; class Lepidosauria; order Squamata; family Helodermatidae; genus Heloderma; species Heloderma suspectum. Next base: position 152,673,025 of record NC_139461.1, read on the forward strand.
GTGGACAGGGAAATGTTTCAGTCCAAAGAAAAAATTAGGGTTAAGAAAAAGTTAGGGTTATCGGTCAGGAGACATGCCTTCCTAGAATGGAAACAGGGTGTTGCTGAAGCCAAGCATGGTGAAACAGACTGAGAGGGCAAACGGAATTGTGTGCCTACTGTCTTTTAGTACAACATGAGGATGGGGGGTTGTTACATTTGCCCAAGAAAATCAGGTTAAGTCTCAAGTTAGGGTTAGGGTTGGGGAGATGTGGCTTCCCAGGTTGGAAACGGGTCCTTGGTGAAGCCTAACTTGCTGAATCAGACTGAGTGGGGCATCAAGATGTCTTCCATACTGACATTTGGTACACTCTGTGGACGGCGGTTTGTTTCAGTCCCAAAAGGAAATGAGGGTTGAGACTCAAATTAGGGTTAGGGTTGGGGAGACTTGGCTTCCCAGGATGTAACCAGGGATTTGGCGAAGCCTAGATTGGTAAAACAGACCGAGTAGGCCAACCGGAGTATAACATACTGCCAGTTAGTACACCATGTGGACAGGGAAATGTTTCAGTCCAAAGAGAAAATTAGGGTTAAGACCCAAGTTAGGGTTAACGGTCAGGAGTCATGGCTTCCCAGAATGGAAACAGGGTGTTGCTGAAGCCAAGCATGGTGAAACAGACTGAGAGGGCCAAAGGAATTGTGTGCCTACTGTCTTTTAGTACAACATGAGGATGGGAGGTTGTTACATTTGCACAAGAATATCAGGTTAAGTCTCAAGTTAGGGTTAGGGATGGGGAGATGTGGCTTCCCAGGTTGGAAACGGGTCCTTGGTGAAGCTTAACTTCCTGAATCAGACTGAGTGGGCCATCAAGATGTCTTCCATACTTACATTTGGCACACTCTGTGGACCGCAGTATGTTTCAGTCCAAAAAGGAAATAGGGTTGAGACTCAAATTAGGGTTAGGGTTGGGGAGACTTGGCTTCCCAGGATGTAACCAGGGTTTTGGCGAAGCCTAGATTGGTAAAACAGACTGAGTCGGCCAACCGGAGTATAACATACTGCCAGTTAGTACACCATGTGGACAGGGAAATGTTTCAGTCCAAAGAGAAAATTAGGGTTAAGACCCAAGTTAGGGTTAGCTGTCAGGAGACATGGCTTCCCAGAATGGAAACAGGGTGTTGCTGAAGCCAAGCATGGTGAAACAGACTGAGAGGGCCAAAGGTATTGTGTGCCTACTGTCTTTTAGTACTACATGAGGATGGGAGGTTGTTACATTTGCACAAGAATATCAGGTTAAGTCTCAAGTTAGGGTTAGGGGTGGGGAGATGTGGCTTCCCAGGTTGGAAACGGGTCCTTGTTGAAGCCTAGCTTGCTGAATCAGACTGAGTGGGGCATCAAGATGTCTTCCATACTTACAATTAGGTACACTCTGTGGACGGCAGTATGTTTTAGTCCAAAAAGGAAATGAGGGTTGAGACTCAAATTAGGGTTAGGGTTGGGGAGACTTGGCTTCCCAGGATGTAACCAGTGTTTTGGCGAAGCCTAGATTGGTAAACCAGACTGAGTAGGCCTTCCGGAGTATAACATACTGCCAGTTAGTACACCATGTGGACAGGGAAATATTTCAGTCCAAAGAAAAAACTAGGGTTAAGACCCAAGTTAGGGTTAGCGGTCAGGAGACATGGCTTCCCGGAATGGAAACAGGGTGTTGCTGAAGCCAAGCATGGTGAAACAGACTGAGAGGGCCAACGGAATTGTGTGCCTACTGTCTTTTAGTACAACATGAAGATGGGGGTTTGTTACATTTGCACAAGAAAATCAGGTTAAGTCTCAAGTTAGGGTTAGGGTTGGGGAGATGTGGCTTCCCAGGTTGGAAACGGGTCCTTGGTGAAGCCTAGCTTGCTGAATCAGACTGAGTGGGGCATCAAGATGTCTTCCATACTTACATTTGGTACACTCTGTGAACCGCAGTATGTTTCAGTCCAAAAAGGAAATGAGGGTTGATACTCAGATTAGGGTTAGGGTTGGGGAGACTTGGCTTCCCAGGATGTAACCAGGGTTTTGGCGAAGCCTAGATTGGTAAAACAGACTGAGTAGGCCTTCCGGAGTATAACATACTGCCAGTTAGTACACCATGTGGACAGGGAAATGTTTCAGTCCAAAGAAAAAATTAGGGTTAAGAAAAAGTTAGGGTTATCGGTCAGGAGACATGCCTTCCTAGAATGGAAACAGGGTGTTGCTGAAGCCAAGCATGGTGAAACAGACTGAGAGGGCAAACGGAATTGTGTGCCTACTGTCTTTTAGTACAACATGAGGATGGGGGGTTGTTACATTTGCCCAAGAAAATCAGGTTAAGTCTCAAGTTAGGGTTAGGGTTGGGGAGATGTGGCTTCCCAGGTTGGAAACGGGTCCTTGGTGAAGCCTAACTTGCTGAATCAGACTGAGTGGGGCATCAAGATGTCTTCCATACTGACATTTGGTACACTCTGTGGACGGCGGTTTGTTTCAGTCCCAAAAGGAAATGAGGGTTGAGACTCAAATTAGGGTTAGGGTTGGGGAGACTTGGCTTCCCAGGATGTAACCAGGGATTTGGCGAAGCCTAGATTGGTAAAACAGACCGAGTAGGCCAACCGGAGTATAACATACTGCCAGTTAGTACACCATGTGGACAGGGAAATGTTTCAGTCCAAAGAGAAAATTAGGGTTAAGACCCAAGTTAGGGTTATCGGTTAGGAGTCATGGCTTCCCAGAATGGAAACAGGGTGTTGCTGAAGCCAAGCATGGTGAAACAGACTGAGAGGGCCAACGGAATTGTGTGCCTACTGTCTTTTAGTAGAACATGAGGATGGGGGTTTGTTACATTTGCACAAGAAAATCAGGTTAAGTCTCAGGTTTGGTTTGGGTTGGGGAGATGTGGCTTCCCTGGTTGGAATCGGGTCCTTGGTGAAGCCCAGCTTGCTGAATCAGACTGAGTGGGACATCAAGATGTCTTCCATACTTACATTTGGTACACTCTGTGGACGGAGGTATGTTTCAGTCCCAAAAGGAAATGAGGCCTGAGACTCAAATTAGGGTTAGGGCTGGGGAGACTTGGCTTCCCAGGATGTAACCAGGGTTTTGGCGAAGCCTAGATTGGTAAAACAGACTGAGTAGGCCATCCGGAGTATAACATACTGCCAGTTAGTACACCATGTGGACAGGGAAATGTTTCAGTCCAAAGACAAAATTAGGGTTAAGACCCAAGTTAGGGTTAGCTGTCAGGAGACATGGCTTCCCAGAATGGAAACAGGGTGTTGCTGAAGCCAAGCATGGTGAAACAGACTGAGAGGGCCAAAGGAATTGTGTGCCTACTGTCTTTTAGTAGAACATGAGGATGGGAGGTTGTTACATTTGCACAAGAATATCAGGTTAAGTATCAAGTTAGAGTTAGGGTTGGGGAGATGTGGCTTCCCAGGTTGGAAACGGGTCCTTGTTGAAGCCTAGCTTGCTGAATCAGACTGAGTGGGGCATCAAGATGTCTTCCATACTTACAATTAGGTACACTCTGTGGACGGCAGTATGTTTCAGTCCAAAAAGGAAATGAGGGTTGAGACTCAAATTAGGGTTAGGGTTGGGGAGACTTGGCTTCCCAGGATGTAACCAGGGTTTTGGCGAAGCCTAGATTGGTAAAACAGACTGAGTAGGCCTTCCGGAGTATAACATACTGCCAGTTAGTACACCATGTGGACAGGGAAATGTTTCAGTCCAAAGAGAAAATTAGGGTTAAGACCCAAGTGAGGGTTAGCTGTCAGGAGACATGGCTTCCCAGAATGGAAACAGGGTGTTGCTGAAGCCAAGCATGGTGAAACAGACTGAGAGGGCCAAAGGAATTGTGTGCCTACTGTCTTTTAGTAGAACATGAGGATGAAGGTTGTTACATTTGCACAAGAATATCAGGTTAAGTCTCAAGTTAGGGTTAGGGTTGGGGAGATGTGGCTTCCCAGGTTGGAAACGGGTCCTTGGTGAAGCTTAACTTCCTGAATCAGACTGAGTGGGCCATCAAGATGTCTTCCATACTTACATTTGGCACACTCTGTGGACCGCAGTATGTTTCAGTCCAAAAAGGAAATAGGGTTGAGACTCAAATTAGGGTTAGGGTTGGGGAGACTTGGCTTCCCAGGATGTAACCAGGGTTTTGGTGAAGCCTAGATTGGTAAAACAGACTGAGTAGGCATTCAGGAGTATAACATACTGCCAGTTAGTACACCATGTGGACAGGGAAATGTTTCAGTCCAAAGACAAAATTAGGGTTAAGACCCAAGTTAGGGTTAGCTGTCAGGAGACATGGCTTCCCAGAATGGAAACAGGGTGTTGCTGAAGCCAAGCATGGTGAAACAGACTGAGAGGGCCAAAGGAATTGTGTGCCTACTGTCTTTTAGTAGAACATGAGGATGGGAGGTTGTTACATTTGCACAAGAATATCAGGTTAAGTATCAAGTTAGAGTTAGGGTTGGGGAGATGTGGCTTCCCAGGTTGGAAACGGGTCCTTGTTGAAGCCTAGCTTGCTGAATCAGACTGAGTGGGGCATCAAGATGTCTTCCATACTTACAATTAGGTACACTCTGTGGACGGCAGTATGTTTCAGTCCAAAAAGGAAATGAGGGTTGAGACTCAAATTAGGGTTAGGGTTGGGGAGACTTGGCTTCCCAGGATGTAACCAGGGTTTTGGTGAAGCCTAGATTGGTAAAACAGACTGAGTAGGCATTCAGGAGTATAACATACTGCCAGTTAGTACACCATGTGGACAGGGAAATGTTTCAGTCCAAAGACAAAATTCGAGTTAAGACCCAAGTTAGGGTTAGCTGTCAGGAGACATGGCTTCCCGGAATGGAAACAGGGTGTTGCTGAAGCCAAGCATGGTGAAACAGACTGAGAGGGCCAACGGAATTGTGTGCCTACGGTCTTTTAGTACAACATGAGGATGGGGGTTTGTTACATTTGCACAAGAAAATCAGGTTAAGTCTCAAGTTAGGGTTGGGTTGGGGAGATGTGGCTTCCCAGGTTGGAAACGGGTCCTTGGTGAAGCTTAACTTGCTGAATCAGACTGAGTGGGGTATCAAGGTGTCTTCCATACTTACATTTGGTACACTCTGTGGACCGCAGTATGTTTCAGTCCCAAAAGGAAATGAGGGTTGAGACTCAAATTAGGGTTAGGGTTGGGGAGACTTGGCTTCCCAGGATGTAACCAGGGTTTTGGCGAAGCCTAGATTGGTAAAACAGACTGAGTAGGCCTTCCGGAGTATAACATACTGCCAGTTAGTACACCATGTGGACAGGGAAATGTTTCAGTCCAAAGAAAAAATTAGGGTTAAGAAAAATTTAGGGTTATCGGTCAGGAGACATGGCCTCCCAGAATGGAAACAGGGTGTTGCTGAAGCCAAGCATGGTGAAACAGACTGAGAGGGCAAACGGAATTGTGTGCCTACTGTCTTTTAGTACAACATGAGGATGGGGGTTTGTTACATTTGCACAAGAAAATCAGGTTAAGTCTCAAGTTAGGGTTAGGGTTGGGGAGATGTGGCTTCCCAGGTTGGAAACGGGTCCTTGGTGAAGCCTAACTTGCTGAATCAGACTGAGTGGGGCATCAAGATGTCTTCCATACTGACATTTGGTACACTCTGTGGACGGCGGTTTGTTTCAGTCCAAAAAGGAAATGAGGGTTGAGACTCAAATGAGGGTTAGGGTTGGGGAGACTTGGCTTCCCAGGATGTAACCAGGGATTTGGCGAAGCCTAGATTGGTAAAACAGACTGAGTAGGCCTTCCGGAGTATAACATACTGCCAGTTAGTACACCATGTGGACAGGGAAATATTTCAGTCCAAAGAAAAAACTAGGGTTAAGACCCAAGTTAGGGTTAGCGGTCAGGAGACATGGCTTCCCGGAATGGAAACAGGGTGTTGCTGAAGCCAAGCATGGTGAAACAGACTGAGAGGGCAAAAGGAATTGTGTGCCTACTGTCTTTTAGTACAACATGAGGATGGGGGTTTGTTACATTTGCACAAGAAAATCAGGTTAAGTCTCAAGTTAGGGTTGGTTTGGGGAGATGTGGCTTCCCAGGTTGGAAACGGGTCCTTGGTGAAGCCTAGCTTGTTGAATCAGACTGAGTGGGACATCAAGATGTCTTCCATACTGACATTTGGTACACTCTGTGGACGGCAGTATGTTTCAGTCCAAAAAGGAAATGAGGGTTGAGACTCAAATTAGGGTTAGGGCTGGGGAGACTTGGCTTCCCAGGATGTAACCAGGGTTTTGGCGAAGCCTAGATTGGTAAAACAGACTGAGTAGGCCATCCGGAGTATAACATACTGCCAGTTAGTACACCATGTGGACAGGGAAATGTTTCAGTCCAAAGAGAAAATTAGGGTTAAGACCCAAGTGAGGGTTAGCTGTCAGGAGACATGGCTTCCCAGAATGGAAACAGGGTGTTGCTGAAGCCAAGCATGGTGAAACAGACTGAGAGGGCCAAAGGAATTGTGTGCCTACTGTCTTTTAGTAGAACATGAGGATGGGAGGTTGTTACATTTGCACAAGAATATCAGGTTAAGTATCAAGTTAGAGTTAGGGTTGGGGAGATGTGGCTTCCCAGGTTGGAAACGGGTCCTTGTTGAAGCCTAGCTTGCTGAATCAGACTGAGTGGGGCATCAAGATGTCTTCCATACTTACAATTAGGTACACTCTGTGGACGGCAGTATGTTTCAGTCCAAAAAGGAAATGAGGGTTGAGACTCAAATTAGGGTTAGGGTTGGGGAGACTTGGCTTCCCAGGATGTAACCAGGGTTTTGGTGAAGCCTAGATTGGTAAAACAGACTGAGTAGGCATTCAGGAGTATAACATACTGCCAGTTAGTACACCATGTGGACAGGGAAATGTTTCAGTCCAAAGACAAAATTCGAGTTAAGACCCAAGTTAGGGTTAGCTGTCAGGAGACATGGCTTCCCGGAATGGAAACAGGGTGTTGCTGAAGCCAAGCATGGTGAAACAGACTGAGAGGGCCAACGGAATTGTCTGCCTACTGTCTTTTAGTACAACATGAGGATGGGGGTTTGTTACATTTGCACAAGAAAATCAGGTTAAGTCTCAAGTTAGGGTTGGGTTGGGGAGATGTGGCTTCCCAGGTTGGAAACGGGTCCTTGGTGAAGCTTAACTTGCTGAATCAGACTGAGTGGGGTATCAAGGTGTCTTCCATACTTACATTTGGTACACTCTGTGGACCGCAGTATGTTTCAGTCCCAAAAGGAAATGAGGGTTGAGACTCAAATTAGGGTTAGGGTTGGGGAGACTTGGCTTCCCAGGATGTAACCAGGGTTTTGGCGAAGCCTAGATTGGTAAAACAGACTGAGTAGGCCTTCCGGAGTATAACATACTGCCAGTTAGTACACCATGTGGACAGGGAAATGTTTCAGTCCAAAGAAAAAATTAGGGTTAAGAAAAATTTAGGGTTATCGGTCAGGAGACATGGCCTCCCAGAATGGAAACAGGGTGTTGCTGAAGCCAAGCATGGTGAAACAGACTGAGAGGGCAAACGGAATTGTGTGCCTACTGTCTTTTAGTACAACATGAGGATGGGGGTTTGTTACATTTGCACAAGAAAATCAGGTTAAGTCTCAAGTTAGGGTTAGGGTTGGGGAGATGTGGCTTCCCAGGTTGGAAACGGGTCCTTGGTGAAGCCTAACTTGCTGAATCAGACTGAGTGGGGCATCAAGATGTCTTCCATACTGACATTTGGTACACTCTGTGGACGGCGGTTTGTTTCAGTCCCAAAAGGAAATGAGGCCTGAGACTCAAATTAGGGTTAGGGTTGGGGAGACTTGGCTTTCCAGGATGTAACCAGGGTTTTGGTGAAGCCTAGATTGGTAAAACAGACTGAGTAGGCAAACCGGAGTATAACATACTGCCAGTTAGTACACCATGTGGACAGGGAAATGTTTCATTCCAAAGAGAAAATTAGGGTTAAGACCCAAGTGAGGGTTATCGGTCAGGAGACATGGCTTCCCAGAATGGAAACAGGGTGTTGCTGAAGCCAAGCATGGTGAAACAGACTGAGAGGGCCAAAGGAATTGTGTCCCTACTGTCTTTTAGTAGAACATGAGGATGGGGGTTTGTTACAATTGCACAAGAAAATCAGGTTAAGTCTCAAGTTAGGGTTAGGGTTGGGGAGATGTGGCTTCCCAGGTTGGAAACGGGTCCTTGGTGAAGCTTAACTTGCTGAATCTGACTGAGTGGGGCATCAAGATGGCTTCCATACTGACATTTGGTACACTCTGTGGACGGCAGTATGTTTCAGTCCAAAAAGGAAATGAGGGTTGAGACTCAAATTAGGGTTAGGGCTGGGGAGACTTGGCTTCCCAGGATGTAACCAGGGTTTTGGCGAAGCCTAGATTGGTAAAACAGACTGAGTAGGCCTTCCGGAGTATAACATACTGCCAGTTAGTACACCATGTGGACAGGGAAATGTTTCAGTCCAAAGAGAAAATTAGGGTTAAGACCCAAGTGAGGGTTAGCTGTCAGGAGACATGGCTTCCCAGAATGGAAACAGGGTGTTGCTGAAGCCAAGCATGGTGAAACAGACTGAGAGGGCCAAAGGAATTGTGTGCCTACTGTCTTTTAGTAGAACATGAGGATGAAGGTTGTTACATTTGCACAAGAATATCAGGTTAAGTCTCAAGTTAGGGTTAGGGTTGGGGAGATGTGGCTTCCCAGGTTGGAAACGGGTCCTTGGTGAAGCTTAACTTCCTGAATCAGACTGAGTGGGCCATCAAGATGTCTTCCATACTTACATTTGGCACACTCTGTGGACCGCAGTATGTTTCAGTCCAAAAAGGAAATAGGGTTGAGACTCAAATTAGGGTTAGGGTTGGGGAGACTTGGCTTCCCAGGATGTAACCAGGGTTTTGGTGAAGCCTAGATTGGTAAAACAGACTGAGTAGGCCAACCGGAGTATAACATACTGCCAGTTAGTACACCATGTGGACAGGGAAATGTTTCAGTCCAAAGACAAAATTAGGGTTAAGACCCAAGTTAGTGTTAGCTGTCAGGAGACATGGCTTCCCAGAATGGAAACAGGGTGTTGCTGAAGCCAAGCATGGTGAAACAGACTGAGAGGGCCAAAGGAATTGTGTGCCTACTGTCTTTTAGTAGAACATGAGGATGGGAGGTTGTTACATTTGCACAAGAATATCAGGTTAAGTATCAAGTTAGAGTTAGGGTTGGGGAGATGTGGCTTCCCAGGTTGGAAACGGGTCCTTGTTGAAGCCTAGCTTGCTGAATCAGACTGAGTGGGGCATCAAGATGTCTTCCATACTTACAATTAGGTACACTCTGTGGACGGCAGTATGTTTCAGTCCAAAAAGGAAATGAGGGTTGAGACTCAAATTAGGGTTAGGGTTGGGGAGACTTGGCTTCCCAGGATGTAACCAGGGTTTTGGCGAAGCCTAGATTGGTAAAACAGACTGAGTAGGCCTTCCGGAGTATAACATACTGCCAGTTAGTACACCATGTGGACAGGGAAATATTTCAGTCCAAAGAAAAAACTAGGGTTAAGACCCAAGTTAGGGTTAGCGGTCAGGAGACATGGCTTCCCGGAATGGAAACAGGGTGTTGCTGAAGCCAAGCATGGTGAAACAGACTGAAAGGGCCAAAGGAATTGTGTGCCTACTGTCTTTTAGTAGAACATGAGGATGGGGGGTTGTTACAGTTCAACAAGAAAATCAGGTTAAGTCTCAAGTTAGGGTTAGGGTTGGGGAGATGTGGCTTCCCAGGTTGGAAACGGGTCCTTGGTGAAGCCTAGCTTGCTGAATCAGACTGAGTGGGGCATCAAGATGTCTTCCATACTTACATTTGGTACACTCTGTGAACCGCAGTATGTTTCAGTCCAAAAAGGAAATGAGGGTTGATACTCAAATTAGGGTTAGGGTTGGGGAGACTTGGCTTCCCAGGATGTAACCAGGGTTTTGGTGAAGCCTAGATTGGTAAAACAGACTGAGTAGGCCAACCAGAGTATAACTAACTGCCAGTTAGTACACCATGTGGACAGGGAAATGTTTCAGTCCAAAGAGAAAATTAGGGTTAAGACCCAAGTTAGGGTTAGCTGTCAGGAGACATGGCTTCCCAGAATGGAAACAGGGTATTGCTGAAGCCAAGCATGGTGAAACAGACTGAGAGGGCCAAAGGAATTGTGTGCCTACTGTCTTTTAGTAGAACATGAGGATGGGAGGTTGTTACATTTGCACAAGAAAATCAGGTTAAGTATCAAGTTAGGGTTAGGGTTGGGGAGATGTGGCTTCCCAGGTTGGAAACGGGTCCTTGTTGAAGCCTAGCTTGCTGAATCAGACTGAGTGGGGCATCAAGATGTCTTCCATACTTACAATTAGGTACACTCTGTGGACGGCAGTATGTTTCAGTCCAAAAAGGAAATGAGGGTTGAGACTCAAATGAGGGTTAGGGTTGGGGAGACTTGGCTTCCCTGGATGTAACCAGGGTTTTGGCGAAGCCTAGATTGGTAAAACAGACTGAGTAGGCCTTCCGGAGTATAACATACTGCCAGTTAGTACACCATGTGGACAGGGAAATATTTCAGTCCAAAGAAAAAACTAGGGTTAAGACCCAAGTTAGGGTTAGCGGTCAGGAGACATGGCTTCCCGGAATGGAAACAGGGTGTTGCTGAAGCCAAGCATGGTGAAACAGACTGAGAGGGCAAAAGGAATTGTGTGCCTACTGTCTTTTAGTACAACATGAGGATGGGGGTTTGCTACATTTGCACAAGAAAATCAGGTTAAGTCTCAAGTTAGGGTTGGTTTGGGGAGATGTGGCTTCCCAGGTTGGAAACGGGTCCTTGGTGAAGCCTAGCTTGTTGAATCAGACTGAGTGGGACATCAAGATGTCTTCCATACTGACATTTGGTACACTCTGTGGACCGCAGTATGTTTCAGTCCAAAAAGGAAATGAGGGTTGAGACTCAAATTAGGGTTAGGGCTGGGGAGACTTGGCTTCCCAGGATGTAACCAGGGTTTTGGCGAAGCCTAGATTGGTAAAACAGACTGAGTAGGCCATCCGGAGTATAACATACTGCCAGTTAGTACACCATGTGGACAGGGAAATGTTTCAGTCCAAAGAGAAAATTAGGGTTAAGACCCAAGTGAGGGTTAGCTGTCAGGAGACATGGCTTCCCAGAATGGAAACAGGGTGTTGCTGAAGCCAAGCATGGTGAAACAGACTGAGAGGGCCAAAGGAATTGTGTGCCTACTGTCTTTTAGTAGAACATGAGGATGGGAGGTTGTTACATTTGCACAAGAATATCAGGTTAAGTCTCAAGTTAGGGTTAGGGTTGGGGAGATGTGGCTTCCCAGGTTGGAAACGGGTCCTTGGTGAAGCTTAACTTCCTGAATCAGACTGAGTGGGCCATCAAGATGTCTTCCATACTTACATTTGGCACACTCTGTGGACCGCAGTATGTTTCAGTCCAAAAAGGAAATAGGGTTGAGACTCAAATTAGGGTTAGGGTTGGGGAGACTTGGCTTCCCAGGATGTAACCAGGGTTTTGGTGAAGCCTAGATTGGTAAAACAGACTGAGTAGGCATTCAGGAGTATAACATACTGCCAGTTAGTACACCATGTGGACAGGGAAATGTTTCAGTCCAAAGACAAAATTAGGGTTAAGACCCAAGTTAGGGTTAGCTGTCAGGAGACATGGCTTCCCAGAATGGAAACAGGGTGTTGCTGAAGCCAAGCATGGTGAAACAGACTGAGAGGGCCAAAGGAATTGTGTGCCTACTGTCTTTTAGTAGAACATGAGGATGGGAGGTTGTTACATTTGCACAAGAATATCAGGTTAAGTATCAAGTTAGAGTTAGGGTTGGGGAGATGTGGCTTCCCAGGTTGGAAACGGGTCCTTGTTGAAGCCTAGCTTGCTGAATCAGACTGAGTGGGGCATCAAGATGTCTTCCATACTTACAATTAGGTACACTCTGTGGACGGCAGTATGTTTCAGTCCAAAAAGGAAATGAGGGTTGAGACTCAAATTAGGGTTAGGGTTGGGGAGACTTGGCTTCCCAGGATGTAACCAGGGTTTTGGTGAAGCCTAGATTGGTAAAACAGACTGAGTAGGCATTCAGGAGTATAACATACTGCCAGTTAGTACACCATGTGGACAGGGCAATGTTTCAGTCCAAAGACAAAATTCGAGTTAAGACCCAAGTTAGGGTTAGCTGTCAGGAGACATGGCTTCCCGGAATGGAAACAGGGTGTTGCTGAAGCCAAGCATGGTGAAACAGACTGAGAGGGCCAACGGAATTGTGTGCCTACTGTCTTTTAGTACAACATGAGGATGGGGGTTTGTTACATTTGCACAAGAATATCAGGTTAAGTATCAAGTTAGGGTTGGGTTGGGGAGATGTGGCTTCCCAGGTTGGAAACGGGTCCTTGGTGAAGCTTAACTTGCTGAATCAGACTGAGTGGGGTATCAAGGTGTCTTCCATACTTACATTTGGTACACTCTGTGGACCGCAGTATGTTTCAGTCCCAAAAGGAAATGAGGGTTGAGACTCAAATTAGGGTTAGGGTTGGGGAGACTTGGCTTCCCAGGATGTAACCAGGGTTTTGGCGAAGCCTAGATTGGTAAAACAGACTGAGTAGGCCTTCCGGAGTATAACATACTGCCAGTTAGTACACCATGTGGACAGGGAAATGTTTCAGTCCAAAGAAAAAATTAGGGTTAAGAAAAATTTAGGGTTATCGGTCAGGAGACATGGCCTCCCAGAATGGAAACAGGGTGTTGCTGAAGCCAAGCATGGTGAAACAGACTGAGAGGGCAAACGGAATTGTGTGCCTACTGTCTTTTAGTACAACATGAGGATGGGGGTTTGTTACATTTGCACAAGAAAATCAGGTTAAGTCTCAAGTTAGGGTTAGGGTTGGGGAGATGTGGCTTCCCAGGTTGGAAACGGGTCCTTGGTGAAGCCTAACTTGCTGAATCAGACTGAGTGGGGCATCAAGATGTCTTCCATACTGACATTTGGTACACTCTGTGGACGGCGGTTTGTTTCAGTCCCAAAAGGAAATGAGGCCTGAGACTCAAATTAGGGTTAGGGTTGGGGAGACTTGGCTTTCCAGGATGTAACCAGGGTTTTGGTGAAGCCTAGATTGGTAAAACAGACTGAGTAGGCAAACCGGAGTATAACATACTGCCAGTTAGTACACCATGTGGACAGGGAAATGTTTCATTCCAAAGAGAAAATTAGGGTTAAGACCCAAGTGAGGGTTATCGGTCAGGAGACATGGCTTCCCAGAATGGAAACAGGGTGTTGCTGAAGCCAAGCATGGTGAAACAGACTGAGAGGGCCAAAGGAATTGTGTCCCTACTGTCTTTTAGTAGAACATGAGGATGGGGGTTTGTTACAATTGCACAAGAAAATCAGGTTAAGTCTCAAGTTAGGGTTAGGGTTGGGGAGATGTGGCTTCCCAGGTTGGAAACGGGTCCTTGGTGAAGCTTAACTTGCTGAATCTGACTGAGTGGGGCATCAAGATGGCTTCCATACTGACATTTGGTACACTCTGTGGACGGCAGTATGTTTCAGTCCAAAAAGGAAATGAGGGTTGAGACTCAAATTAGGGTTAGGGCTGGGGAGACTTGGCTTCCCAGGATGTAACCAGGGTTTTGGCGAAGCCTAGATTGGTAAAACAGACTGAGTAGGCCTTCCGGAGTATAACATACTGCCAGTTAGTACACCATGTGGACAGGGAAATGTTTCAGTCCAAAGAGAAAATTAGGGTTAAGACCCAAGTGAGGGTTAGCTGTCAGGAGACATGGCTTCCCAGAATGGAAACAGGGTGTTGCTGAAGCCAAGCATGGTGAAACAGACTGAGAGGGCCAAAGGAATTGTGTGCCTACTGTCTTTTAGTAGAACATGAGGATGAAGGTTGTTACATTTGCACAAGAATATCAGGTTAAGTCTCAAGTTAGGGTTAGGGTTGGGGAGATGTGGCTTCCCAGGTTGGAAACGGGTCCTTGGTGAAGCTTAACTTCCTGAATCAGACTGAGTGGGCCATCAAGATGTCTTCCATACTTACATTTGGCACACTCTGTGGACCGCAGTATGTTTCAGTCCAAAAAGGAAATAGGGTTGAGACTCAAATTAGGGTTAGGGTTGGGGAGACTTGGCTTCCCAGGATGTAACCAGGGTTTTGGTGAAGCCTAGATTGGTAAAACAGACTGAGTAGGCCAACCGGAGTATAACATACTGCCAGTTAGTACACCATGTGGACAGGGAAATGTTTCAGTCCAAAGACAAAATTAGGGTTAAGACCCAAGTTAGTGTTAGCTGTCAGGAGACATGGCTTCCCAGAATGGAAACAGGGTGTTGCTGAAGCCAAGCATGGTGAAACAGACTGAGAGGGCCAAAGGAATTGTGTGCCTACTGTCTTTTAGTAGAACATGAGGATGGGAGGTTGTTACATTTGCACAAGAATATCAGGTTAAGTATCAAGTTAGAGTTAGGGTTGGGGAGATGTGGCTTCCCAGGTTGGAAACGGGTCCTTGTTGAAGCCTAGCTTGCTGAATCAGACTGAGTGGGGCATCAAGATGTCTTCCATACTTACAATTAGGTACACTCTGTGGACGGCAGTATGTTTCAGTCCAAAAAGGAAATGAGGGTTGAGACTCAAATTAGGGTTAGGGTTGGGGAGACTTGGCTTCCCAGGATGTAACCAGGGTTTTGGCGAAGCCTAGATTGGTAAAACAGACTGAGTAGGCCTTCCGGAGTATAACATACTGCCAGTTAGTACACCATGTGGACAGGGAAATATTTCAGTCCAAAGAAAAAACTAGGGTTAAGACCCAAGTTAGGGTTAGCGGTCAGGAGACATGGCTTCCCGGAATGGAAACAGGGTGTTGCTGAAGCCAAGCATGGTGAAACAGACTGAAAGGGCCAAAGGAATTGTGTGCCTACTGTCTTTTAGTAGAACATGAGGATGGGGGGTTGTTACAGTTCAACAAGAAAATCAGGTTAAGTCTCAAGTTAGGGTTAGGGTTGGGGAGATGTGGCTTCCCAGGTTGGAAACGGGTCCTTGGTGAAGCCTAGCTTGCTGAATCAGACTGAGTGGGGCATCAAGATGTCTTCCATACTTACATTTGGTACACTCTGTGAACCGCAGTATGTTTCAGTCCAAAAAGGAAATGAGGGTTGATACTCAAATTAGGGTTAGGGTTGGGGAGACTTGGCTTCCCAGGATGTAACCAGGGTTTTGGTGAAGCCTAGATTGGTAAAACAGACTGAGTAGGCCAACCAGAGTATAACTAACTGCCAGTTAGTACACCATGTGGACAGGGAAATGTTTCAGTCCAAAGAGAAAATTAGGGTTAAGACCCAAGTTAGGGTTAGCTGTCAGGAGACATGGCTTCCCAGAATGGAAACAGGGTATTGCTGAAGCCAAGCATGGTGAAACAGACTGAGAGGGCAAAAGGAATTGTGTGCCTACTGTCTTTTAGTAGAACATGAGGATGGGAGGTTGTTACATTTGCACAAGAAAATCAGGTTAAGTATCAAGTTAGGGTTAGGGTTGGGGAGATGTGGCTTCCCAGGTTGGAAACGGGTCCTTGTTGAAGCCTAGCTTGCTGAATCAGACTGAGTGGGGCATCAAGATGTCTTCCATACTTACAATTAGGTACACTCTGTGGACGGCAGTATGTTTCAGTCCAAAAAGGAAATGAGGGTTGAGACTCAAATGAGGGTTAGGGTTGGGGAGACTTGGCTTCCCTGGATGTAACCAGGGTTTTGGCGAAGCCTAGATTGGTAAAACAGACTGAGTAGGCCTTCCGGAGTATAACATACTGCCAGTTAGTACACCATGTGGACAGGGAAATATTTCAGTCCAAAGAAAAAACTAGGGTTAAGACCCAAGTTAGGGTTAGCGGTCAGGAGACATGGCTTCCCGGAATGGAAACAGGGTGTTGCTGAAGCCAAGCATGGTGAAACAGACTGAGAGGGCAAAAGGAATTGTGTGCCTACTGTCTTTTAGTACAACATGAGGATGGGGGTTTGTTACATTTGCACAAGAAAATCAGGTTAAGTCTCAAGTTAGGGTTGGTTTGGGGAGATGTGGCTTCCCAGGTTGGAAACGGGTCCTTGGTGAAGCTTAACTTCCTGAATCAGACTGAGTGGGCCATCAAGATGTCTTCCATACTTACATTTGGCACACTCTGTGGACCGCAGTATGTTTCAGTCCAAAAAGGAAATAGGGTTGAGACTCAAATTAGGGTTAGGGTTGGGGAGACTTGGCTTCCCAGGATGTAACCAGGGTTTTGGTGAAGCCTAGATTGGTAAAACAGACTGAGTAGGCATTCAGGAGTATAACATACTGCCAGTTAGTACACCATGTGGACAGGGAAATGTTTCAGTCCAAAGACAAAATTAGGGTTAAGACCCAAGTTAGGGTTAGCTGTCAGGAGACATGGCTTCCCAGAATGGAAACAGGGTGTTGCTGAAGCCAAGCATGGTGAAACAGACTGAGAGGGCCAAAGGAATTGTGTGCCTACTGTCTTTTAGTAGAACATGAGGATGGGAGGTTGTTACATTTGCACAAGAATATCAGGTTAAGTATCAAGTTAGAGATAGGGTTGGGGAGATGTGGCTTCCCAGGTTGGAAACGGGTCCTTGTTGAAGCCTAGCTTGCTGAATCAGACTGAGTGGGGCATCAAGATGTCTTCCATACTTACAATTAGGTACACTCTGTGGACGGCAGTATGTTTCAGTCCAAAAAGGAAATGAGGGTTGAGACTCAAATTAGGGTTAGGGTTGGGGAGACTTGGCTTCCCAGGATGTAACCAGGGTTTTGGCGAAGCCTAGATTGGTAAAACAGACTGAGTAGGCCTTCCGGAGTATAACATACTGCCAGTTAGTACACCATGTGGACAGGGAAATATTTCAGTCCAAAGAAAAAACTAGGGTTAAGACCCAAGTTAGGGTTAGCGGTCAGGAGACATGGCTTCCCGGAATGGAAACAGGGTGTTGCTGAAGCCAAGCATGGTGAAACAGACTGAGAGGGCAAAAGGAATTGTGTGCCTACTGTCTTTTAGTACAACATGAGGATGGGGGTTTGTTACATTTGGACAAGAAAATCAGGTTAAGTCTCAAGTTAGGGTTGGTTTGCGGAGATGTGGCATCCCAGGTTGGAAACGGGTCCTTGGTGAAGCCTAGCTTGTTGAATCAGACTGAGTGGGACATCAAGATGTCTTCCATACTTACATTTGGCACACTCTGTGTACCGCAGTATATTTCAGTCCAAAAAGGAAATAGGGTTGAGACTCAAATTAGGGTTAGGGTTGGGGAGACTTGGCTTCCCAGGATGTAACCAGGGTTTTGGTGAAGCCTAGATTGGTAAAACAGACTGAGTAGGCATTCAGGAGTATAACATACTGCCAGTTAGTACACCATGTGGACAGGGAAATGTTTCAGTCCAAAGACAAAATTCGAGTTAAGACCCAAGTTAGGGTTAGCTGTCAGGAGACATGGCTTCCCGGAATGGAAACAGGGTGTTGCTGAAGCCAAGCATGGTGAAACAGACTGAGAGGGCCAACGGAATTGTGTGCCTACTGTCTTTTAGTACAACATGAGGATGGGGGTTTGTTACATTTGCACAAGAAAATCAGGTTAAGTCTCAAGTTAGGGTTGGGTTGGGGAGATGTGGCTTCCCAGGTTGGAAACGGGTCCTTGGTGAAGCTTAACTTGCTGAATCAGACTGAGTGGGGTATCAAGGTGTCTTCCATACTTACATTTGGTACACTCTGTGGACCGCAGTATGTTTCAGTCCCAAAAGGAAATGAGGGTTGAGACTCAAATTAGGGTTAGGGTTGGGGAGACTTGGCTTCCCAGGATGTAACCAGGGTTTTGGCGAAGCCTAGATTGGTAAAACAGACTGAGTAGGCCTTCCGGAGTATAACATACTGCCAGTTACTACACCATGTGGACAGGGAAATGTTTCAGTCCAAAGAAAAAATTAGGGTTAAGAAAAATTTAGGGTTATCGGTCAGGAGACATGCCTTCCCAGAATGGAAACAGGGTGTTGCTGAAGCCAAGCATGGTGAAACAGACTGAGAGGGCAAACGGAATTGTGTGCCTACTGTCTTTTAGTACAACATGAGGATGGGGGTTTGTTACATTTGCACAAGAAAATCAGGTTAAGTCTCAAGTTAGGGTTAGGGTTGGGGAGATGTGGCTTCCCAGGTTGGAAACGGGTCCTTGGTGAAGCCTAACTTGCTGAATCAGACTGAGTGGGGCATCAAGATGTCTTCCATACTGACATTTGGTACACTCTGTGGACGGCGGTTTGTTTCAGTCCAAAAAGGAAATGAGGGTTGAGACTCAAATTAGGGTTAGGGTTGGGGAGACTTGGCTTTCCAGGATGTAACCAGGGTTTTGGTGAAGCCTAGATTGGTAAAACAGACTGAGTAGGCAAACCGGAGTATAACATACTGCCAGTTAGTACACCATGTGGACAGGGAAATGTTTCATTCCAAAGAGAAAATTAGGGTTAAGACCCAAGTGAGGGTTATCGGTCAGGAGACATGGCTTCCCAGAATGGAAACAGGGTGTTGCTGAAGCCAAGCATGGTGAAACAGACTGAGAGGGCCAAAGGAATTGTGTCCCTACTGTCTTTTAGTAGAACATGAGGATGGGGGTTTGTTACAATTGCACAAGAAAATCAGGTTAAGTATCAAGTTAGGGTTAGGGTTGGGGAGATGTGGCTTCCCAGGTTGGAAACGGGTCCTTGGTGAAGCTTAACTTGCTGAATCTGACTGAGTGGGGCATCAAGATGGCTTCCATACTGACATTTGGTACACTCTGTGGACGGCAGTATGTTTCAGTCCAAAAAGGAAATGAGGGTTGAGACTCAAATTAGGGTTAGGGTTGGGGAGACTTGGCTTCCCAGGATGTAACCAGGGTTTTGGCGAAGCCTAGATTGGTAAAACAGACTGAGTAGGCCAACCGGAGTATAACATACTGCCAGTTAGTACACCATGTGGACAGGGAAATGTTTCAGTCCAAAGAGAAAATTAGGGTTGAGACCCAAGTTAGGGTTATCGGTCAGGAGTCATGGCTTCCCAGAATGGAAACAGGGTGTTGCTGAAGCCAAGCATGGTGAAACAGACTGAGAGGGCAAAAGGAATTGTGTGCCTACTGTCTTTTAGTACAACATGAGGATGGGGGTTTGTTACATTTGCACAAGAAAATCAGGTTAAGTCTCAAGTTAGGGTTGGTTTGGGGAGATGTGGCTTCCCAGGTTGGAAACGGGTCCTTGGTGAAGCCTAGCTTGTTGAATCAGACTGAGTGGGACATCAAGATGTCTTCCATACTTACATTTGGTACACTCTGTGGACGGCAGTATGTTTCAGTCCAAAAAGGAAATGAGGGTTGAGACTCAAATTAGGGTTAGGGCTGGGGAGACTTGGCTTCCCAGGATGTAACCAGGGTTTTGGCGAAGCCTAGATTGGTAAAACAGACTGAGTAGGCCATCCGGAGTATAACATACTGCCAGTTAGTACACCATGTGGACAGGGAAATGTTTCAGTCCAAAGAAAAAACTAGGGTTAAGACCCAAGTTAGGGTTAGCTGTCAGGAGACATGGCTTCCCAGAATGGAAACAGGGTGTTGCTGAAGCCAAGCATGGTGAAACAGACTGAGAGGGCCAAAGGAATTGTGTGCCTACTGTCTTTTAGTAGAACATGAGGATGGGAGGTTGTTACATTTGCACAAGAATATCAGGTTAAGTATCAAGTTAGAGTTAGGGTTGGGGAGATGTGGCTTCCCAGGTTGGAAACGGGTCCTTGTTGAAGCCTAGCTTGCTGAATCAGACTGAGTGGGGCATCAAGATGTCTTCCATACTTACAATTAGGTACACTCTGTGGACGGCAGTATGTTTCAGTCCAAAAAGGGAATGAGGGTTGAGACTCAAATTAGGGTTAGGGTTGGGGAGACTTGGCTTCCCAGGATGTAACCAGGGTTTTGGCGAAGCCTAGATTGGTAAAACAGACTGAGTAGGCCTTCCGGAGTATAGCATACTGCCAGTTAGTACACCATGTGGACAGGGAAATATTTCAGTCCAAAGAAAAAACTAGGGTTAAGACCCAAGTTAGGGTTAGCGGTCAGGGGACATGGCTTCCCGGAATGGAAACAGGGTGTTGCTGAAGCCAAACATGGTGAAACAGACTGAGAGGGCAAAAGGAATTGTGTGCCTACTGTCTTTTAGTACAACATGAGGATGGGGGTTTGTTACATTTGCACAAGAAAATCAGGTTAAGTCTCAAGTTAGGGTTGGTTTGCGGAGATGTGGCTTCCCAGGTTGGAAACGGGTCCTTGGTGAAGCCTAGCTTGTTGAATCAGACTGAGTGGGACATCAAGATGTCTTCCATACTTACATTTGGTACACTCTGTGGACGGCAGTATGTTTCAGTCCAAAAGGAAATGAGGGTTGGGACTCAAATTAGGGTTAGGGCTGGGGAGACTTGGCTTCCCAGGATGTAACCAGGGTTTTGGCGAAGCCTAGATTGGTAAAACAGACTGAGTAGGCCATCCGGAGTATAACATACTGCCAGTTAGTACACCATGTGGACAGGGAAATGTTTCAGTCCAAAGAGAAAATTAGGGTTAAGACCCAAGTGAGGGTTAGCTGTCAGGAGACATGGCTTCCCAGAATGGAAACAGGGTGTTGCTGAAGCCAAGCATGGTGAAACAGACTGAGAGGGCCAAAGGAATTGTGTGCCTACTGTCTTTTAGTAGAACATGAGGATGGGAGGTTGTTACATTTGCACAAGAATATCAGGTTAAGTCTCAAGTTAGGGTTAGGGTTGGGGAGATGTGGCTTCCCAGGTTGGAAACGGGTCCTTGGTGAAGCTTAACTTCCTGAATCAGACTGAGTGGGCCATCAAGATGTCTTCCATACTTACATTTGGCACACTCTGTGGACCGCAGTATGTTTCAGTCCAAAAAGGAAATAGGGTTGAGACTCAAATTAGGGTTAGGGTTGGGGAGACTTGGCTTCCCAGGATGTAACCAGGGTTTTGGTGAAGCCTAGATTGGTAAAACAGACTGAGTAGGCATTCAGGAGTATAACATACTGCCAGTTAGTACACCATGTGGACAGGGAAATGTTTCAGTCCAAAGACAAAATTAGGGTTAAGACCCAAGTTAGGGTTAGCTGTCAGGAGACATGGCTTCCCAGAATGGAAACAGGGTGTTGCTGAAGCCAAGCATGGTGAAACAGACTGAGAGGGCCAAAGGAATTGTGTGCCTACTGTCTTTTAGTAGAACATGAGGATGGGAGGTTGTTACATTTGCACAAGAATATCAGGTTAAGTATCAAGTTAGAGTTAGGGTTGGGGAGATGTGGCTTCCCAGGTTGGAAACGGGTCCTTGTTGAAGCCTAGCTTGCTGAATCAGACTGAGTGGGGCATCAAGATGTCTTCCATACTTACAATTAGGTACACTCTGTGGACGGCAGTATGTTTCAGTCCAAAAAGGAAATGAGGGTTGAGACTCAAATTAGGGTTAGGGTTGGGGAGACTTGGCTTCCCAGGATGTAACCAGGGTTTTGGCGAAGCCTAGATTGGTAAAACAGACTGAGTAGGCCTTCCGGAGTATAACATACTGCCAGTTAGTACACCATGTGGACAGGGAAATATTTCAGTCCAAAGAAAAAACTAGGGTTAAGACCCAAGTTAGGGTTAGCGGTCAGGAGACATGGCTTCCCGGAATGGAAACAGGGTGTTGCTGAAGCCAAGCATGGTGAAACAGACTGAGAGGGCAAAAGGAATTGTGTGCCTACTGTCTTTTAGTACAACATGAGGATGGGGGTTTGTTACATTTGCACAAGAAAATCAGGTTAAGTCTCAAGTTAGGGTTGGTTTGGGGAGATGTGGCTTCCCAGGTTGGAAACGGGTCCTTGGTGAAGCCTAGCTTGTTGAATCAGACTGAGTGGGACATCAAGATGTCTTCCATACTTACATTTGGCACACTCTGTGGACCGCAGTATGTTTCAGTCCAAAAAGGAAATAGGGTTGAGACTCAAATTAGGGTTAGGGTTGGGGAGACTTGGCTTCCCAGGATGTAACCAGGGTTTTGGTGAAGCCTAGATTGGTAAAACAGACTGAGTAGGCATTCAGGAGTATAACATACTGCCAGTTAGTACACCATGTGGACAGGGAAATGTTTCAGTCCAAAGAGAAAATTCGAGTTAAGACCCAAGTTAGGGTTAGCTGTCAGGAGACATGGCTTCCCGGAATGGAAACAGGGTGTTGCTGAAGCCAAGCATGGTGAAACAGACTGAGAGGGCCAACGGAATTGTGTGCCTACTGTCTTTTAGTACAACATGAGGATGGGGGTTTGTTACATTTGCACAAGAAAATCAGGTTAAGTCTCAAGTTAGGGTTGGGTTGGGGAGATGTGGCTTCCCAGGTTGGAAACGGGTCCTTGGTGAAGCTTAACTTGCTGAATCAGACTGAGTGGGGTATCAAGGTGTCTTCCATACTTACATTTGGTACACTCTGTGGACCGCAGTATGTTTCAGTCCCAAAAGGAAATGAGGGTTGAGACTCAAATTAGGGTTAGGGTTGGGGAGACTTGGCTTCCCAGGATGTAACCAGGGTTTTGGCGAAGCCTAGATTGGTAAAACAGACTGAGTAGGCCTTCCGGAGTATAACATACTGCCAGTTACTACACCATGTGGACAGGGAAATGTTTCAGTCCAAAGAAAAAATTAGGGTTAAGAAAAATTTAGGGTTATCGGTCTGGAGACATGCCTTCCCAGAATGGAAACAGGGTGTTGCTGAAGCCAAGCATGGTGAAACAGACTGAGAGGGCAAACGGAATTGTGTGCCTACTGTCTTTTAGTACAACATGAGGATGGGGGTTTGTTACATTTGCACAAGAAAATCAGGTTAAGTCTCAAGTTAGGGTTCGGATTGGGGAGATGTGGCTTCCCAGGTTGGAAACGGGTCCTTGGTGAAGCCTAACTTGCTGAATCAGACTGAGTGGGGCATCAAGATGTCTTCCATACTGACATTTGGTACACTCTGTGGACGGCGGTTTGTTTCAGTCCCAAAAGGAAATGAGGCCTGAGACTCAAATTAGGGTTAGGGTTGGGGAGACTTGGCTTTCCAGGATGTAACCAGGGTTTTGGTGAAGCCTAGATTGGTAAAACAGACTGAGTAGGCAAACCGGAGTATAACATACTGCCAGTTAGTACACCATGTGGACAGGGAAATGTTTCATTCCAAAGAGAAAATTAGGGTTAAGACCCAAGTGAGGGTTATCGGTCAGGAGACATGGCTTCCCAGAATGGAAACAGGGTGTTGCTGAAGCCAAGCATGGTGAAACAGACTGAGAGGGCCAAAGGAATTGTGTCCCTACTGTCTTTTAGTAGAACATGAGGATGGGGGTTTGTTACAATTGCACAAGAAAATCAGGTTAAGTATCAAGTTAGGGTTAGGGTTGGGGAGATGTGGCTTCCCAGGTTGGAAACGGGTCCTTGGTGAAGCTTAACTTGCTGAATCTGACTGAGTGGGGCATCAAGATGGCTTCCATACTGACATTTGGTACACTCTGTGGACGGCAGTATGTTTCAGTCCAAAAAGGAAATGAGGGTTGAGACTCAAATTAGGGTTAGGGTTGGGGAGACTTGGCTTCCCAGGATGTAACCAGGGTTTTGGCGAAGCCTAGATTGGTAAAACAGACTGAGTAGGCCAACCGGAGTATAACATACTGCCAGTTAGTACACCATGTGGACAGGGAAATGTTTCAGTCCAAAGAGAAAATTAGGGTTGAGACCCAAGTTAGGGTTATCGGTCAGGAGTCATGGCTTCCCAGAATGGAAACAGGGTGTTGCTGAAGCCAAGCATGGTGAAACAGACTGAGAGGGCAAAAGGAATTGTGTGCCTACTGTCTTTTAGTACAACATGAGGATGGGGGTTTGTTACATTTGCACAAGAAAATCAGGTTAAGTCTCAAGTTAGGGTTGATTTGGGGAGATGTGGCTTCCCAAGTTGGAAACGGGTCCTTGGTGAAGCCTAGCTTGTTGAATCAGACTGAGTGGGACATCAAGATGTCTTCCATACTTACATTTGGTACACTCTGTGGACGGCAGTATGTTTCAGTCCAAAAAGGAAATGAGGGTTGAGACTCAAATTAGGGTTAGGGCTGGGGAGACTTGGCTTCCCAGGATGTAACCAGGGTTTTGGCGAAGCCTAGATTGGTAAAACAGACTGAGTAGGCCATCCGGAGTATAACATACTGCCAGTTAGTACACCATGTGGACAGGGAAATGTTTCAGTCCAAAGAGAAAATTAGGGTTAAGACCCAAGTGAGGGTTAGCTGTCAGGAGACATGGCTTCCCAGAATGGAAACAGGGTGTTGCTGAAGCCAAGCATGGTGAAACAGACTGAGAGGGCCAAAGGAATTGTGTGCCTACTGTCTTTTAGTAGAACATGAGGATGGGAGGTTGTTACATTTGCACAAGAATATCAGGTTAAGTCTCAAGTTAGGGTTAGGGTTGGGGAGATGTGGCTTCCCAGGTTGGAAACGGGTCCTTGGTGAAGCTTAACTTCCTGAATCAGACTGAGTGGGCCATCAAGATGTCTTCCATACTTACATTTGGCACACTCTGTGGACCGCAGTATGTTTCAGTCCAAAAAGGAAATAGGGTTGAGACTCAAATTAGGGTTAGGGTTGGGGAGACTTGGCTTCCCAGGATGTAACCAGGGTTTTGGTGAAGCCTAGATTGGTAAAACAGACTGAGTAGGCATTCAGGAGTATAACATACTGCCAGTTAGTACACCATGTGGACAGGGAAATGTTTCAGTCCAAAGACAAAATTAGGGTTAAGACCCAAGTTAGGGTTAGCTGTCAGGAGACATGGCTTCCCAGAATGGAAACAGGGTGTTGCTGAAGCCAAGCATGGTGAAACAGACTGAGAGGGCCAAAGGAATTGTGTGCCTACTGTCTTTTAGTAGAACATGAGGATGGGAGGTTGTTACATTTGCACAAGAATATCAGGTTAAGTATCAAGTTAGAGTTAGGGTTGGGGAGATGTGGCTTCCCAGGTTGGAAACGGGTCCTTGTTGAAGCCTAGCTTGCTGAATCAGACTGAGTGGGGCATCAAGATGTCTTCCATACTTACAATTAGGTACACTCTGTGGACGGCAGTATGTTTCAGTCCAAAAAGGAAATGAGGGTTGAGACTCAAATTAGGGTTAGGGCTGGGGAGACTTGGCTTCCCAGGATGTAACCAGGGTTTTGGCGAAGCCTAGATTGGTAAAACAGACTGAGTCGGCCATCCGGAGTATAACATACTGCCAGTTAGTACACCATGTGGACAGGGAAATGTTTCAGTCTAAAGAGAAAATTAGGGTTAAGACCCAAGTTAGGGTTAGCTGTCAGGAGACATGGCTTCCCAGAATGGAAACAGGGTGTTGCTGAAGCCAAGCATGGTGAAACAGACTGAGAGGGCCAAAGGAATTGTGTGCCTACTGTCTTTTAGTAGAACATGAGGATGGGAGGTTGTTACATTTGCACAAGAATATCAGGTTAAGTCTCAAGTTAGGGTTAGGGTTGGGGAGATGTGGCTTCCCAGGTTGGAAACGGGTCCTTGGTGAAGCTTAACTTCCTGAATCAGACTGAGTGGGCCATCAAGATGTCTTCCATACTTACATTTGGCACACTCTGTGGACCGCAGTATGTTTCAGTCCAAAAAGGAAATAGGGTTGAGACTCAAATTAGGGTTAGGGTTGGGGAGACTTGGCTTCCCAGGATGTAACCAGGGTTTTGGTGAAGCCTGGATTGGTAAAACAGACTGAGTAGGCATTCAGGAGTATAACATACTGCCAGTTAGTACACCATGTGGACAGGGAAATGTTTCAGTCCAAAGACAAAATTCGAGTTAAGACCCAAGTTAGGGTTAGCTGTCAGGAGACATGGCTTCCCGGAATGGAAACAGGGTGTTGCTGAAGCCAAGCATGGTGAAACAGACTGAGAGGGCCAACGGAATTGTGTGCCTACTGTCTTTTAGTACAACATGAGGATGGGGGTTTGTTACATTTGCACAAGAAAATCAGGTTAAGTATCAAGTTAGAGTTAGGGTTGGGGAGATGTGGCTTCCCAGGTTGGAAACGGGTCCTTGTTGAAGCCTAGCTTGCTGAATCAGACTGAGTGGGGCATCAAGATGTCTTCCATACTTACAATTAGATACACTCTGTGGACGGCAGTATGTTTCAGTCCAAAAAGGAAATGAGGGTTGAGACTCAAATTAGGGTTAGGGTTGGGGAGACTTGGCTTCCCAGGATGTAACCAGGGTTTTGGCGAAGCCTAGATTGGTAAATCAGACTGAGTAGGCCTTCCGGAGTATAACATACTGCCAGTTAGTAAACCATGAGGACAGGGAAATATTTCAGTCCAAAGAAAAAACTAGGGTTAAGACCCAAGTTAGGGTTAGCGGTCAGGAGACATGGCTTCCCGGAATGGAAACAGGGTGTTGCTGAAGCCAAGCATGGTGAAACAGACTGAGAGGGCAAAAGGAATTGTGTGCCTACTGTCTTTTAGTACAACATGAGGATGGGGGTTTGTTACATTTGCACAAGAAAATCAGGTTAAGTCTCAAGTTAGGGTTGGTTTGGGGAGATGTGGCTTCCCAGGTTGGAAACGGGTCCTTGGTGAAGCCTAGCTTGTTGAATCAGACTGAGTGGGACATCAAGATGTCTTCCATACTTACATTTGGTACACTCTGTGGACCGCAGTATGTTTCAGTCCCAAAAGGAAATGAGGGTTGAGACTCAAATTAGGGTTAGGGTTGGGGAGACTTGGCTTCCCAGGATGTAACCAGGGTTTTGGCGAAGCCTAGATTGGTAAAACAGACTGAGTAGGCCTTCCGGAGTATAACATACTGCCAGTTAGTACACCATGTGGACAGGGAAATGTTTCAGTCCAAAGAGAAAATTAGGGTTGAGACCCAAGTTAGGGTTATCGGTCAGGAGTCATGGCTTCCCAGAATGGAAACAGGGTGTTGCTGAAGCCAAGCATGGTGAAAAGGACTGAGAGGGCAAAAGGAATTGTGTGCCTACTGTCTTTTAGTACAACATGAGGATGGGGGTTTGTTACATTTGCACAAGAAAATCAGGTTAAGTCTCAAGTTAGGGTTGGTTTGGGGAGATGTGGCTTCCCAGGTTGGAAACGGGTCCTTGGTGAAGCCTAGCTTGTTGAATCAGACTGAGTGGGACATCAAGATGTCTTCCATACTTACATTTGGTACACTCTGTGGACGGCAGTATGTTTCAGTCCAAAAAGGAAATGAGGGTTGAGACTCAAATTAGGGTTAGGGCTGGGGAGACTTGGCTTCCCAGGATGTAACCAGGGTTTTGGCGAAGCCTAGATTGGTAAAACAGACTGAGTAGGCCATCCGGAGTATAACATACTGCCAGTTAGTACACCATGTGGACAGGGAAATGTTTCAGTCCAAAGACAAAATTAGGGTTAAGACCCAAGTTAGGGTTAGCTGTCAGGAGACATGGCTTCCCAGAATGGAAACAGGGTGTTGCTGAAGCCAAGCATGGTGAAACAGACTGAGAGGGCCAAAGGAATTGTGTGCCTACTGTCTTTTAGTAGAACATGAGGATGGGAGGTTGTTACATTTGCACAAGAATATCAGGTTAAGTATCAAGTTAGAGTTAGGGTTGGGGAGATGTGGCTTCCCAGGTTGGAAACGGGTCCTTGTTGAAGCCTAGCTTGCTGAATCAGACTGAGTGGGGCATCAAGATGTCTTCCATACTTACAATTAGGTACACTCTGTGGACGGCAGTATGTTTCAGTCCAAAAAGGGAATGAGGGTTGAGACTCAAATTAGGGTTAGGGTTGGGGAGACTTGGCTTCCCAGGATGTAACCAGGGTTTTGGCGAAGCCTAGATTGGTAAAACAGACTGAGTAGGCCTTCCGGAGTATAACATACTGCCAGTTAGTACACCATGTGGACAGGGAAATATTTCAGTCCAAAGAAAAAACTAGGGTTAAGACCCAAGTTAGGGTTAGCGGTCAGGGGACATGGCTTCCCGGAATGGAAACAGGGTGTTGCTGAAGCCAAGCATGGTGAAACAGACTGAGAGGGCCAACGGAATTGTGTGCCTACTGTCTTTTAGTACAACATGAGGATGGGGGTTTGTTACATTTGCACAAGAAAATCAGGTTAAGTCTCAAGTTAGGGTTGGTTTGCGGAGATGTGGCTTCCCAGGTTGGAAACGGGTCCTTGGTGAAGCCTAGCTTGTTGAATCAGACTGAGTGGGACATCAAGATGTCTTCCATACTTACATTTGGTACACAAGGTGGACGGCAGTATGTTTCAGTCCAAAAGGAAATGAGGGTTGGGACTCAAATTAGGGTTAGGGCTGGGGAGACTTGGCTTCCCAGGATGTAACCAGGGTTTTGGCGAAGTCTATATTGGTAAAACAGACTGAGTAGGCCATCCGGAGTATAACATACTGCCAGTTAGTACACCATGTGGACAGGGAAATGTTTCAGTCTAAAGAGAAAATTAGGGTTAAGACCCAAGTTAGGGTTAGCTGTCAGGAGACATGGCTTCCCAGAATGGAAACAGGGTGTTGCTGAAGCCAAGCATGGTGAAACAGACTGAGAGGGCCAAAGGAATTGTGTGCCTACTGTCTTTTAGTAGAACATGAGGATGGGAGGTTGTTACATTTGCACAAGAATATCAGGTTAAGTCTCAAGTTAGGGTTAGGGTTGGGGAGATGTGGCTTCCCAGGTTGGAAACGGGTCCTTGGTGAAGCTTAACTTCCTGAATCAGACTGAGTGGGCCATCAAGATGTCTTCCATACTTACATTTGGCACACTCTGTGGACCGCAGTATGTTTCAGTCCAAAAAGGAAATAGGGTTGAGACTCAAATTAGGGTTAGGGTTGGGGAGACTTGGCTTCCCAGGATGTAACCAGGGTTTTGGTGAAGCCTGGATTGGTAAAACAGACTGAGTAGGCATTCAGGAGTATAACATACTGCCAGTTAGTACACCATGTGGACAGGGAAATGTTTCAGTCCAAAGACAAAATTCGAGTTAAGACCCAAGTTAGGGTTAGCTGTCAGGAGACATGGCTTCCCGGAATGGAAACAGGGTGTTGCTGAAGCCAAGCATGGTGAAACAGACTGAGAGGGCCAACGGAATTGTGTGCCTACTGTCTTTTAGTACAACATGAGGATGGGGGTTTGTTACATTTGCACAAGAAAATCAGGTTAAGTATCAAGTTAGAGTTAGGGTTGGGGAGATGTGGCTTCCCAGGTTGGAAACGGGTCCTTGTTGAAGCCTAGCTTGCTGAATCAGACTGAGTGGGGCATCAAGATGTCTTCCATACTTACAATTAGATACACTCTGTGGACGGCAGTATGTTTCAGTCCAAAAAGGAAATGAGGGTTGAGACTCAAATTAGGGTTAGGGTTGGGGAGACTTGGCTTCCCAGGATGTAACCAGGGTTTTGGCGAAGCCTAGATTGGTAAATCAGACTGAGTAGGCCTTCCGGAGTATAACATACTGCCAGTTAGTAAACCATGAGGACAGGGAAATATTTCAGTCCAAAGAAAAAACTAGGGTTAAGACCCAAGTTAGGGTTAGCGGTCAGGAGACATGGCTTCCCGGAATGGAAACAGGGTGTTGCTGAAGCCAAGCATGGTGAAACAGACTGAGAGGGCAAAAGGAATTGTGTGCCTACTGTCTTTTAGTACAACATGAGGATGGGGGTTTGTTACATTTGCACAAGAAAATCAGGTTAAGTCTCAAGTTAGGGTTGGTTTGGGGAGATGTGGCTTCCCAGGTTGGAAACGGGTCCTTGGTGAAGCCTAGCTTGTTGAATCAGACTGAGTGGGACATCAAGATGTCTTCCATACTTACATTTGGTACACTCTGTGGACCGCAGTATGTTTCAGTCCCAAAAGGAAATGAGGGTTGAGACTCAAATTAGGGTTAGGGTTGGGGAGACTTGGCTTCCCAGGATGTAACCAGGGTTTTGGCGA
The DNA here is from genome assembly GCF_057233095.1 of Heloderma suspectum. Classification (NCBI taxonomy): domain Eukaryota; kingdom Metazoa; phylum Chordata; class Lepidosauria; order Squamata; family Helodermatidae; genus Heloderma; species Heloderma suspectum. Next base: position 152,703,084 of record NC_139461.1, read on the forward strand.
AGCCTAGATTGGTAAAACAGACTGAGTAGGCCTTCCGGAGTATAACATACTGCCAGTTAGTACACCATGTGGACAGGGAAATGTTTCAGTCCAAAGAGAAAATTAGGGTTGAGACCCAAGTTAGGGTTATCGGTCAGGAGTCATGGCTTCCCAGAATGGAAACAGGGTGTTGCTGAAGCCAAGCATGGTGAAACAGACTGAGAGGGCAAAAGGAATTGTGTGCCTACTGTCTTTTAGTACAACATGAGGATGGGGGTTTGTTACATTTGCACAAGAAAATCAGGTTAAGTCTCAAGTTAGGGTTGGTTTGGGGAGATGTGGCTTCCCAGGTTGGAAACGGGTCCTTGGTGAAGCCTAGCTTGTTGAATCAGACTGAGTGGGACATCAAGATGTCTTCCATACTTACATTTGGTACACTCTGTGGACGGCAGTATGTTTCAGTCCAAAAAGGAAATGAGGGTTGAGACTCAAATTAGGGTTAGGGCTGGGGAGACTTGGCTTCCCAGGATGTAACCAGGGTTTTGGCGAAGCCTAGATTGGTAAAACAGACTGAGTAGGCCATCCGGAGTATAACATACTGCCAGTTAGTACACCATGTGGACAGGGAAATGTTTCAGTCCAAAGACAAAATTAGGGTTAAGACCCAAGTTAGGGTTAGCTGTCAGGAGACATGGCTTCCCAGAATGGAAACAGGGTGTTGCTGAAGCCAAGCATGGTGAAACAGACTGAGAGGGCCAAAGGAATTGTGTGCCTACTGTCTTTTAGTAGAACATGAGGATGGGAGGTTGTTACATTTGCACAAGAATATCAGGTTAAGTATCAAGTTAGAGTTAGGGTTGGGGAGATGTGGCTTCCCAGGTTGGAAACGGGTCCTTGTTGAAGCCTAGCTTGCTGAATCAGACTGAGTGGGGCATCAAGATGTCTTCCATACTTACAATTAGGTACACTCTGTGGACGGCAGTATGTTTCAGTCCAAAAAGGGAATGAGGGTTGAGACTCAAATTAGGGTTAGGGTTGGGGAGACTTGGCTTCCCAGGATGTAACCAGGGTTTTGGCGAAGCCTAGATTGGTAAAACAGACTGAGTAGGCCTTCCGGAGTATAACATACTGCCAGTTAGTACACCATGTGGACAGGGAAATATTTCAGTCCAAAGAAAAAACTAGGGTTAAGACCCAAGTTAGGGTTAGCGGTCAGGGGACATGGCTTCCCGGAATGGAAACAGGGTGTTGCTGAAGCCAAACATGGTGAAACAGACTGAGAGGGCAAAAGGAATTGTGTGCCTACTGTCTTTTAGTACAACATGAGGATGGGGGTTTGTTACATTTGCACAAGAAAATCAGGTTAAGTCTCAAGTTAGGGTTGGTTTGCGGAGATGTGGCTTCCCAGGTTGGAAACGGGTCCTTGGTGAAGCCTAGCTTGTTGAATCAGACTGAGTGGGACATCAAGATGTCTTCCATACTTACATTTGGTACACTCTGTGGACGGCAGTATGTTTCAGTCCAAAAGGAAATGAGGGTTGGGACTCAAATTAGGGTTAGGGCTGGGGAGACTTGGCTTCCCAGGATGTAACCAGGGTTTTGGCGAAGTCTATATTGGTAAAACAGACTGAGTAGGCCATCCGGAGTATAACATACTGCCAGTTAGTACACCATGTGGACAGGGAAATGTTTCAGTCTAAAGAGAAAATTAGGGTTAAGACCCAAGTGAGGGTTAGCTGTCAGGAGACATGGCTTCCCAGAATGGAAACAGGGTGTTGCTGAAGCCAAGCATGGTGAAACAGACTGAGAGGGCCAAAGGAATTGTGTGCCTACTGTCTTTTAGTAGCACATGAGGATGGGAGGTTGTTACATTTGCACAAGAATATCAGGTTAAGTCTCAAGTTAGGGTTAGGGTTGGGGAGATGTGGCTTCCCAGGTTGGAAACGGGTCCTTGGTGAAGCTTAACTTCCTGAATCAGACTGAGTGGGCCATCAAGATGTCTTCCATACTTACATTTGGCACACTCTGTGGACCGCAGTATGTTTCAGTCCAAAAAGGAAATAGGGTTGAGACTCAAATTAGGGTTAGGGTTGGGGAGACTTGGCTTCCCAGGATGTAACCAGGGTTTTGGTGAAGCCTAGATTGGTAAAACAGACTGAGTAGGCATTCAGGAGTATAACATACTGCCAGTTAGTACACCATGTGGACAGGGAAATGTTTCAGTCCAAAGACAAAATTCGAGTTAAGACCCAAGTTAGGGTTAGCTGTCAGGAGACATGGCTTCCCGGAATGGAAACAGGGTGTTGCTGAAGCCAAGCATGGTGAAACAGACTGAGAGGGCCAACGGAATTGTGTGCCTACTGTCTTTTAGTACAACATGAGGATGGGGGTTTGTTACATTTGCACAAGAAAATCAGGTTAAGTCTCAAGTTAGGGTTGGGTTGGGGAGATGTGGCTTCCCAGGTTGGAAACGGGTCCTTGGTGAAGCTTAACTTGCTGAATCAGACTGAGTGGGGTATCAAGGTGTTTTCCATACTTACATTTGGTACACTCTGTGGACCGCAGTATGTTTCAGTCCCAAAAGGAAATGAGGGTTGAGACTCAAATTAGGGTTAGGGTTGGGGAGACTTGGCTTCCCAGGATGTAACCAGGGTTTTAGCGAAGCCTAGATTGGTAAAACAGACTGAGTAGGTCTTCCGGAGTATAACATACTGCCAGTTAGTACACCATGTGGACAGGGAAATGTTTCAGTCCAAAGAGAAAATTAGGGTTGAGACCCAAGTTAGGGTTATCGGTCAGGAGTCATGGCTTCCCAGAATGGAAACAGGGTGTTGCTGAAGCCAAGCATGGTGAAACAGACTGAGAGGGCAAAAGGAATTGTGTGCCTACTGTCTTTTAGTACAACATGAGGATGGGGGTTTGTTACATTTGCACAAGAAAATCAGGTTAAGTCTCAAGTTAGGGTTGGTTTGGGGAGATGTGGCTTCCCAGGTTGGAAACGGGTCCTTGGTGAAGCCTAGCTTGTTGAATCAGACTGAGTGGGACATCAAGATGTCTTCCATACTTACATTTGGTACACTCTGTGGACGGCAGTATGTTTCAGTCCAAAAAGGAAATGAGGGTTGAGACTCAAATTAGGGTTAGGGCTGGGGAGACTTGGCTTCCCAGGATGTAACCAGGGTTTTGGCGAAGCCTAGATTGGTAAAACAGACTGAGTAGGCCATCCGGAGTATAACATACTGCCAGTTAGTACACCATGTGGACAGGGAAATGTTTCAGTCCAAAGAGAAAATTAGGGTTAAGACCCAAGTGAGGGTTAGCTGTCAGGAGACATGGCTTCCCAGAATGGAAACAGGGTGTTGCTGAAGCCAAGCATGGTGAAACAGACTGAGAGGGCAAAAGGAATTGTGTGCCTACTGTCTTTTAGTACAACATGAGGATGGGAGGTTGTTACATTTGCACAAGAATATCAGGTTAAGTCTCAAGTTAGGGTTAGGGTTGGGGAGATGTGGCTTCCCAGGTTGGAAACGGGTCCTTGGTGAAGCTTAACTTCCTGAATCAGACTGAGTGGGCCATCAAGATGTCTTCCATACTTACATTTGGCACACTCTGTGGACCGCAGTATGTTTCAGTCCAAAAAGGAAATAGGGTTGAGACTCAAATTAGGGTTAGGGTTGGGGAGACTTGGCTTCCCAGGATGTAACCAGGGTTTTGGCGAAGCCTAGATTGGTAAAACAGACTGAGTAGGCCAACCGGAGTATAACATACTGCCAGTTAGTACACCATGTGGACAGGGAAATGTTTCAGTCCAAAGAGAAAATTAGGGTTAAGACCCAAGTTAGGGTTAGCTGTCAGGAGACCTGGCTTCCCAGAATGGAAACAGGGTGTTGCTGAAGCCAAGCATGGTGAAACAGACTGAGAGGGCCAAAGGTATTGTGTGCCTACTGTCTTTTAGTACAACATGAGGATGGGAGGTTGTTACATTTGCACAAGAATATCAGGTTAAGTCTCAAGTTAGGGTTAGGGTTGGGGAGATGTGGCTTCCCAGGTTGGAAACGGGTCCTTGTTGAAGCCTAGCTTGCTGAATCAGACTGAGTGGGGCATCAAGATGTCTTCCATACTTACAATTAGGTACACTCTGTGGACGGCAGTATGTTTTAGTCCAAAAAGGAAATGAGGGTTGAGACTCAAATTAGGGTTAGGGTTGGGGAGACTTGGCTTCCCAGGATGTAACCAGTGTTTTGGCGAAGCCTAGATTGGTAAAACAGACTGAGTAGGCCTTCCGGAGTATAACATACTGCCAGTTAGTACACCATGTGGACAGGGAAATATTTCAGTCCAAAGAAAAAACTAGGGTTAAGACCCAAGTTAGGGTTAGCGGTCAGGAGACATGGCTTCCCGGAATGGAAACAGGGTGTTGCTGAAGCCAAGCATGGTGAAACAGACTGAGAGGGCCAACGGAATTGTGTGCCTACTGTCTTTTAGTACAACATGAAGATGGGGGTTTGTTACATTTGCACAAGAAAATCAGGTTAAGTCTCAAGTAAGGGTTAGGGTTGGGGAGATGTGGCTTCCCAGGTTGGAAACGGGTCCTTGGTGAAGCCTAGCTTGCTGAATCAGACTGAGTGGGGCATCAAGATGTCTTCCATAATTACATTTGGTACACTCTGTGAACCGCAGTATGTTTCAGTCCAAAAAGGAAATGAGGGTTGATACTCAGATTAGGGTTAGGGTTGGGGAGACTTGGCTTCCCAGGATGTAACCAGGGTTTTGGCGAAGCCTAGATTGGTAAAACAGACTGAGTAGGCCTTCCGGAGTATAACATACTGCCAGTTAGTACACCATGTGGACAGGGAAATGTTTCAGTCCAAAGAAAAAATTAGGGTTAAGAAAAATTTAGGGTTATCGGTCAGGAGACATGCCTTCCTAGAATGGAAACAGGGTGTTGCTGAAGCCAAGCATGGTGAAACAGACTGAGAGGGCAAACGGAATTGTGTGCCTACTGTCTTTTAGTACAACATGAGGATGGGGGGTTGTTACATTTGCCCAAGAAAATCAGGTTAAGTCTCAAGTTAGGGTTAGGGTTGGGGAGATGTGGCTTCCCAGGTTGGAAACGGGTCCTTGGTGAAGCCTAACTTGCTGAATCAGACTGAGTGGGGCATCAAGATGTCTTCCATACTGACATTTGGTACACTCTGTGGACGGCGGTTTGTTTCAGTCCCAAAAGGAAATGAGGGTTGAGACTCAAATTAGGGTTAGGGTTGGGGAGACTTGGCTTCCCAGGATGTAACCAGGGATTTGGCGAAGCCTAGATTGGTAAAACAGACCGAGTAGGCCAACCGGAGTATAACATACTGCCAGTTAGTACACCATGTGGACAGGGAAATGTTTCAGTCCAAAGAGAAAATTAGGGTTAAGACCCAAGTTAGGGTTAACGGTCAGGAGTCATGGCTTCCCAGAATGGAAACAGGGTGTTGCTGAAGCCAAGCATGGTGAAACAGACTGAGAGGGCCAAAGGAATTGTGTGCCTACTGTCTTTTAGTACAACATGAGGATGGGAGGTTGTTACATTTGCACAAGAATATCAGGTTAAGTCTCAAGTTAGGGTTAGGGATGGGGAGATGTGGCTTCCCAGGTTGGAAACGGGTCCTTGGTGAAGCTTAACTTCCTGAATCAGACTGAGTGGGCCATCAAGATGTCTTCCATACTTACATTTGGCACACTCTGTGGACCGCAGTATGTTTCAGTCCAAAAAGGAAATAGGGTTGAGACTCAAATTAGGGTTAGGGTTGGGGAGACTTGGCTTCCCAGGATGTAACCAGGGTTTTGGCGAAGCCTAGATTGGTAAAACAGACTGAGTCGGCCAACCGGAGTATAACATACTGCCAGTTAGTACACCATGTGGACAGGGAAATGTTTCAGTCCAAAGAGAAAATTAGGGTTAAGACCCAAGTTAGGGTTAGCTGTCAGGAGACATGGCTTCCCAGAATGGAAACAGGGTGTTGCTGAAGCCAAGCATGGTGAAACAGACTGAGAGGGCCAAAGGTATTGTGTGCCTACTGTCTTTTAGTACTACATGAGGATGGGAGGTTGTTACATTTGCACAAGAATATCAGGTTAAGTCTCAAGTTAGGGTTAGGGGTGGGGAGATGTGGCTTCCCAGGTTGGAAACGGGTCCTTGTTGAAGCCTAGCTTGCTGAATCAGACTGAGTGGGGCATCAAGATGTCTTCCATACTTACAATTAGGTACACTCTGTGGACGGCAGTATGTTTTAGTCCAAAAAGGAAATGAGGGTTGAGACTCAAATTAGGGTTAGGGTTGGGGAGACTTGGCTTCCCAGGATGTAACCAGTGTTTTGGCGAAGCCTAGATTGGTAAAACAGACTGAGTAGGCCTTCCGGAGTATAACATACTGCCAGTTAGTACACCATGTGGACAGGGAAATATTTCAGTCCAAAGAAAAAACTAGGGTTAAGACCCAAGTTAGGGTTAGCGGTCAGGAGACATGGCTTCCCGGAATGGAAACAGGGTGTTGCTGAAGCCAAGCATGGTGAAACAGACTGAGAGGGCCAACGGAATTGTGTGCCTACTGTCTTTTAGTACAACATGAAGATGGGGGTTTGTTACATTTGCACAAGAAAATCAGGTTAAGTCTCAAGTTAGGGTTAGGGTTGGGGAGATGTGGCTTCCCAGGTTGGAAACGGGTCCTTGGTGAAGCCTAGCTTGCTGAATCAGACTGAGTGGGGCATCAAGATGTCTTCCATACTTACATTTGGTACACTCTGTGAACCGCAGTATGTTTCAGTCCAAAAAGGAAATGAGGGTTGATACTCAGATTAGGGTTAGGGTTGGGGAGACTTGGCTTCCCAGGATGTAACCAGGGTTTTGGCGAAGCCTAGATTGGTAAAACAGACTGAGTAGGCCTTCCGGAGTATAACATACTGCCAGTTAGTACACCATGTGGACAGGGAAATGTTTCAGTCCAAAGAAAAAATTAGGGTTAAGAAAAAGTTAGGGTTATCGGTCAGGAGACATGCCTTCCTAGAATGGAAACAGGGTGTTGCTGAAGCCAAGCATGGTGAAACAGACTGAGAGGGCAAACGGAATTGTGTGCCTACTGTCTTTTAGTACAACATGAGGATGGGGGGTTGTTACATTTGCCCAAGAAAATCAGGTTAAGTCTCAAGTTAGGGTTAGGGTTGGGGAGATGTGGCTTCCCAGGTTGGAAACGGGTCCTTGGTGAAGCCTAACTTGCTGAATCAGACTGAGTGGGGCATCAAGATGTCTTCCATACTGACATTTGGTACACTCTGTGGACGGCGGTTTGTTTCAGTCCCAAAAGGAAATGAGGGTTGAGAATCAAATTAGGGTTAGGGTTGGGGAGACTTGGCTTCCCAGGATGTAACCAGGGATTTGGCGAAGCCTAGATTGGTAAAACAGACCGAGTAGGCCAACCGGAGTATAACATACTGCCAGTTAGTACACCATGTGGACAGGGAAATGTTTCAGTCCAAAGAGAAAATTAGGGTTAAGACCCAAGTTAGGGTTATCGGTTAGGAGTCATGGCTTCCCAGAATGGAAACAGGGTGTTGCTGAAGCCAAGCATGGTGAAACAGACTGAGAGGGCCAACGGAATTGTGTGCCTACTGTCTTTTAGTAGAACATGAGGATGGGGGTTTGTTACATTTGCACAAGAAAATCAGGTTAAGTCTCAGGTTTGGTTTGGGTTGGGGAGATGTGGCTTCCCTGGTTGGAATCGGGTCCTTGGTGAAGCCCAGCTTGCTGAATCAGACTGAGTGGGACATCAAGATGTCTTCCATACTTACATTTGGTAACTCTGTGGACGGAGGTATGTTTCAGTCCCAAAAGGAAATGAGGCCTGAGACTCAAATTAGGGTTAGGGCTGGGGAGACTTGGCTTCCCAGGATGTAACCAGGGTTTTGGCGAAGCCTAGATTGGTAAAACAGACTGAGTAGGCCATCCGGAGTATAACATACTGCCAGTTAGTACACCATGTGGACAGGGAAATGTTTCAGTCCAAAGACAAAATTAGGGTTAAGACCCAAGTTAGGGTTAGCTGTCAGGAGACATGGCTTCCCAGAATGGAAACAGGGTGTTGCTGAAGCCAAGCATGGTGAAACAGACTGAGAGGGCCAAAGGAATTGTGTGCCTACTGTCTTTTAGTAGAACATGAGGATGGGAGGTTGTTACATTTGCACAAGAATATCAGGTTAAGTATCAAGTTAGAGTTAGGGTTGGGGAGATGTGGCTTCCCAGGTTGGAAACGGGTCCTTGTTGAAGCCTAGCTTGCTGAATCAGACTGAGTGGGGCATCAAGATGTCTTCCATACTTACAATTAGGTACACTCTGTGGACGGCAGTATGTTTCAGTCCAAAAAGGAAATGAGGGTTGAGACTCAAATTAGGGTTAGGGTTGGGGAGACTTGGCTTCCCAGGATGTAACCAGGGTTTTGGCGAAGCCTAGATTGGTAAAACAGACTGAGTAGGCCTTCCGGAGTATAACATACTGCCAGTTAGTACACCATGTGGACAGGGAAATGTTTCAGTCCAAAGAGAAAATTAGGGTTAAGACCCAAGTGAGGGTTAGCTGTCAGGAGACATGGCTTCCCAGAATGGAAACAGGGTGTTGCTGAAGCCAAGCATGGTGAAACAGACTGAGAGGGCCAAAGGAATTGTGTTCCTACTGTCTTTTAGTAGAACATGAGGATGAAGGTTGTTACATTTGCACAAGAATATCAGGTTAAGTCTCAAGTTAGGGTTAGGGTTGGGGAGATGTGGCTTCCCAGGTTGGAAACGGGTCCTTGGTGAAGCTTAACTTCCTGAATCAGACTGAGTGGGCCATCAAGATGTCTTCCATACTTACATTTGGCACACTCTGTGGACCGCAGTATGTTTCAGTCCAAAAAGGAAATAGGGTTGAGACTCAAATTAGGGTTAGGGTTGGGGAGACTTGGCTTCCCAGGATGTAACCAGGGTTTTGGTGAAGCCTAGATTGGTAAAACAGACTGAGTAGGCATTCAGGAGTATAACATACTGCCAGTTAGTACACCATGTGGACAGGGAAATGTTTCAGTCCAAAGACAAAATTAGGGTTAAGACCCAAGTTAGTGTTAGCTGTCAGGAGACATGGCTTCCCAGAATGGAAACAGGGTGTTGCTGAAGCCAAGCATGGTGAAACAGACTGAGAGGGCCAAAGGAATTGTGTGCCTACTGTCTTTTAGTAGAACATGAGGATGGGAGGTTGTTACATTTGCACAAGAATATCAGGTTAAGTATCAAGTTAGAGTTAGGGTTGGGGAGATGTGGCTTCCCAGGTTGGAAACGGGTCCTTGTTGAAGCCTAGCTTGCTGAATCAGACTGAGTGGGGCATCAAGATGTCTTCCATACTTACAATTAGGTACACTCTGTGGACGGCAGTATGTTTCAGTCCAAAAAGGAAATGAGGGTTGAGACTCAAATTAGGGTTAGGGTTGGGGAGACTTGGCTTCCCAGGATGTAACCAGGGTTTTGGCGAAGCCTAGATTGGTAAAACAGACTGAGTAGGCCTTCCGGAGTATAACATACTGCCAGTTAGTACACCATGTGGACAGGGAAATATTTCAGTCCAAAGAAAAAACTAGGGTTAAGACCCAAGTTAGGGTTAGCGGTCAGGAGACATGGCTTCCCGGAATGGAAACAGGGTGTTGCTGAAGCCAAGCATGGTTTAACAGACTGAAAGGGCAAAAGGAATTGTGTGCCTACTGTCTTTTAGTCGAACATGAGGATGGGGGGTTGTTACAGTTCAACAAGAAAATCAGGTTAAGTCTCAAATTAGGGTTAGGGTTGGGGAGATGTGGCTTCCCAGGTTGGAAACGGGTCCTTGGTGAAGCCTAGCTTGCTGAATCAGACTGAGTGGGGCATCAAGATGTCTTCCATACTTACATTTGGTACACTCTGTGAACCGCAGTATGTTTCAGTCCAAAAAGGAAATGAGGGTTGATACTCAAATTAGGGTTAGGGTTGGGGAGACTTGGCTTCCCAGGATGTAACCAGGGTTTTGGTGAAGCCTAGATTGGTAAAACAGACGGAGTAGGCCAACCGGAGTATAACATACTGCCAGTTAGTACACCATGTGGACAGGGAAATGTTTCAGTCCAAAGAGAAAATTAGGGTTAAGACCCAAGTTAGGGTTAGCTGTCAGGAGACATGGCTTCCCAGAATGGAAACAGGGTATTGCTGAAGCCAAGCATGGTGAAACAGACTGAGAGGGCCAAAGGAATTGTGTGCCTACTGTCTTTTAGTAGAACATGAGGATGGGAGGTTGTTACATTTGCACAAGAAAATCAGGTTAAGTATCAAGTTAGGGTTAGGGTTGGGGAGATGTGGCTTCCCAGGTTGGAAACGGGTCCTTGTTGAAGCCTAGCTTGCTGAATCAGACTGAGTGGGGCATCAAGATGTCTTCCATACTTACAATTAGGTACACTCTGTGGACGGCAGTATGTTTCAGTCCAAAAAGGAAATGAGGGTTGAGACTCAAATGAGGGTTAGGGTTGGGGAGACTTGGCTTCCCAGGATGTAACCAGGGATTTGGCGAAGCCTAGATTGGTAAAACAGACTGAGTAGGCCTTCCGGAGTATAACATACTGCCAGTTAGTACACCATGTGGACAGGGAAATATTTCAGTCCAAAGAAAAAACTAGGGTTAAGACCCAAGTTAGGGTTAGCGGTCAGGAGACATGGCTTCCCGGAATGGAAACAGGGTGTTGCTGAAGCCAAGCATGGTGAAACAGACTGAGAGGGCAAAAGGAATTGTGTGCCTACTGTCTTTTAGTACAACATGAGGATGGGGGTTTGTTACATTTGCACAAGAAAATCAGGTTAAGTCTCAAGTTAGGGTTGGTTTGGGGAGATGTGGCTTCCCAGGTTGGAAACGGGTCCTTGGTGAAGCCTAGCTTGTTGAATCAGACTGAGTGGGACATCAAGATGTCTTCCATACTGACATTTGGTACACTCTGTGGACGGCAGTATGTTTCAGTCCAAAAAGGAAATGAGGGTTGAGACTCAAATTAGGGTTAGGGCTGGGGAGACTTGGCTTCCCAGGATGTAACCAGGGTTTTGGCGAAGCCTAGATTGGTAAAACAGACTGAGTAGGCCATCCGGAGTATAACATACTGCCAGTTAGTACACCATGTGGACAGGGAAATGTTTCAGTCCAAAGAGAAAATTAGGGTTAAGACCCAAGTGAGGGTTAGCTGTCAGGAGACATGGCTTCCCAGAATGGAAACAGGGTGTTGCTGAAGCCAAGCATGGTGAAACAGACTGAGAGGGCCAAAGGAATTGTGTGCCTACTGTCTTTTAGTAGAACATGAGGATGGGAGGTTGTTACATTTGCACAAGAATATCAGGTTAAGTCTCAAGTTAGGGTTAGGGTTGGGGAAATGTGGCTTCCCAGGTTGGAAACGGGTCCTTGGTGAAGCTTAACTTCCTGAATCAGACTGAGTGGGCCATCAAGATGTCTTCCATACTTACATTTGGCACACTCTGTGGACCGCAGTATGTTTCAGTCCAAAAAGGAAATAGGGTTGAGACTCAAATTAGGGTTAGGGTTGGGGAGACTTGGCTTCCCAGGATGTAACCAGGGTTTTGGTGAAGCCTAGATTGGTAAAACAGACTGAGTAGGCATTCAGGAGTATAACATACTGCCAGTTAGTACACCATGTGGACAGGGAAATGTTTCAGTCCAAAGACAAAATTAGGGTTAAGACCCAAGTTAGGGTTAGCTGTCAGGAGACATGGCTTCCCAGAATGGAAACAGGGTGTTGCTGAAGCCAAGCATGGTGAAACAGACTGAGAGGGCCAAAGGAATTGTGTGCCTACTGTCTTTTAGTAGAACATGAGGATGGGAGGTTGTTACATTTGCACAAGAATATCAGGTTAAGTATCAAGTTAGAGTTAGGGTTGGGGAGATGTGGCTTCCCAGGTTGGAAACGGGTCCTTGTTGAAGCCTAGCTTGCTGAATCAGACTGAGTGGGGCATCAAGATGTCTTCCATACTTACAATTAGGTACACTCTGTGGACGGCAGTATGTTTCAGTCCAAAAAGGAAATGAGGGTTGAGACTCAAATTAGGGTTAGGGTTGGGGAGACTTGGCTTCCCAGGATGTAACCAGGGTTTTGGTGAAGCCTAGATTGGTAAAACAGACTGAGTAGGCATTCAGGAGTATAACATACTGCCAGTTAGTACACCATGTGGACAGGGAAATGTTTCAGTCCAAAGACAAAATTCGAGTTAAGACCCAAGTTAGGGTTAGCTGTCAGGAGACATGGCTTCCCGGAATGGAAACAGGGTGTTGCTGAAGCCAAGCATGGTGAAACAGACTGAGAGGGCCAACGGAATTGTGTGCCTACGGTCTTTTAGTACAACATGAGGATGGGGGTTTGTTACATTTGCACAAGAAAATCAGGTTAAGTCTCAAGTTAGGGTTGGGTTGGGGAGATGTGGCTTCCCAGGTTGGAAACGGGTCCTTGGTGAAGCTTAACTTGCTGAATCAGACTGAGTGGGGTATCAAGGTGTCTTCCATACTTACATTTGGTACACTCTGTGGACCGCAGTATGTTTCAGTCCCAAAAGGAAATGAGGGTTGAGACTCAAATTAGGGTTAGGGTTGGGGAGACTTGGCTTCCCAGGATGTAACCAGGGTTTTGGCGAAGCCTAGATTGGTAAAACAGACTGAGTAGGCCTTCCGGAGTATAACATACTGCCAGTTAGTACACCATGTGGACAGGGAAATGTTTCAGTCCAAAGAAAAAATTAGGGTTAAGAAAAATTTAGGGTTATCGGTCAGGAGACATGGCCTCCCAGAATGGAAACAGGGTGTTGCTGAAGCCAAGCATGGTGAAACAGACTGAGAGGGCAAACGGAATTGTGTGCCTACTGTCTTTTAGTACAACATGAGGATGGGGGTTTGTTACATTTGCACAAGAAAATCAGGTTAAGTCTCAAGTTAGGGTTAGGGTTGGGGAGATGTGGCTTCCCAGGTTGGAAACGGGTCCTTGGTGAAGCCTAACTTGCTGAATCAGACTGAGTGGGGCATCAAGATGTCTTCCATACTGACATTTGGTACACTCTGTGGACGGCGGTTTGTTTCAGTCCAAAAAGGAAATGAGGGTTGAGACTCAAATGAGGGTTAGGGTTGGGGAGACTTGGCTTCCCAGGATGTAACCAGGGATTTGGCGAAGCCTAGATTGGTAAAACAGACTGAGTAGGCCTTCCGGAGTATAACATACTGCCAGTTAGTACACCATGTGGACAGGGAAATATTTCAGTCCAAAGAAAAAACTAGGGTTAAGACCCAAGTTAGGGTTAGCGGTCAGGAGACATGGCTTCCCGGAATGGAAACAGGGTGTTGCTGAAGCCAAGCATGGTGAAACAGACTGAGAGGGCAAAAGGAATTGTGTGCCTACTGTCTTTTAGTACAACATGAGGATGGGGGTTTGTTACATTTGCACAAGAAAATCAGGTTAAGTCTCAAGTTAGGGTTGGTTTGGGGAGATGTGGCTTCCCAGGTTGGAAACGGGTCCTTGGTGAAGCCTAGCTTGTTGAATCAGACTGAGTGGGACATCAAGATGTCTTCCATACTGACATTTGGTACACTCTGTGGACGGCAGTATGTTTCAGTCCCAAAAGGAAATGAGGGTTGAGACTCAAATTAGGGTTAGGGCTGGGGAGACTTGGCTTCCCAGGATGTAACCAGGGTTTTGGCGAAGCCTAGATTGGTAAAACAGACTGAGTAGGCCATCCGGAGTATAACATACTGCCAGTTAGTACACCATGTGGACAGGGAAATGTTTCAGTCCAAAGAGAAAATTAGGGTTAAGACCCAAGTGAGGGTTAGCTGTCAGGAGACATGGCTTCCCAGAATGGAAACAGGGTGTTGCTGAAGCCAAGCATGGTGAAACAGACTGAGAGGGCCAAAGGAATTGTGTGCCTACTGTCTTTTAGTAGAACATGAGGATGGGAGGTTGTTACATTTGCACAAGAATATCAGGTTAAGTCTCAAGTTAGGGTTAGGGTTGGGGAAATGTGGCTTCCCAGGTTGGAAACGGGTCCTTGGTGAAGCTTAACTTCCTGAATCAGACTGAGTGGGCCATCAAGATGTCTTCCATACTTACATTTGGCACACTCTGTGGACCGCAGTATGTTTCAGTCCAAAAAGGAAATAGGGTTGAGACTCAAATTAGGGTTAGGGTTGGGGAGACTTGGCTTCCCAGGATGTAACCAGGGTTTTGGTGAAGCCTAGATTGGTAAAACAGACTGAGTAGGCATTCAGGAGTATAACATACTGCCAGTTAGTACACCATGTGGACAGGGAAATGTTTCAGTCCAAAGACAAAATTAGGGTTAAGACCCAAGTTAGGGTTAGCTGTCAGGAGACATGGCTTCCCAGAATGGAAACAGGGTGTTGCTGAAGCCAAGCATGGTGAAACAGACTGAGAGGGCCAAAGGAATTGTGTGCCTACTGTCTTTTAGTAGAACATGAGGATGGGAGGTTGTTACATTTGCACAAGAATATCAGGTTAAGTATCAAGTTAGAGTTAGGGTTGGGGAGATGTGGCTTCCCAGGTTGGAAACGGGTCCTTGTTGAAGCCTAGCTTGCTGAATCAGACTGAGTGGGGCATCAAGATGTCTTCCATACTTACAATTAGGTACACTCTGTGGACGGCAGTATGTTTCAGTCCAAAAAGGAAATGAGGGTTGAGACTCAAATTAGGGTTAGGGTTGGGGAGACTTGGCTTCCCAGGATGTAACCAGGGTTTTGGTGAAGCCTAGATTGGTAAAACAGACTGAGTAGGCATTCAGGAGTATAACATACTGCCAGTTAGTACACCATGTGGACAGGGAAATGTTTCAGTCCAAAGACAAAATTCGAGTTAAGACCCAAGTTAGGGTTAGCTGTCAGGAGACATGGCTTCCCGGAATGGAAACAGGGTGTTGCTGAAGCCAAGCATGGTGAAACAGACTGAGAGGGCCAACGGAATTGTGTGCCTACTGTCTTTTAGTACAACATGAGGATGGGGGTTTGTTACATTTGCACAAGAAAATCAGGTTAAGTCTCAAGTTAGGGTTGGGTTGGGGAGATGTGGCTTCCCAGGTTGGAAACGGGTCCTTGGTGAAGCTTAACTTGCTGAATCAGACTGAGTGGGGTATCAAGGTGTCTTCCATACTTACATTTGGTACACTCTGTGGACCGCAGTATGTTTCAGTCCCAAAAGGAAATGAGGGTTGAGACTCAAATTAGGGTTAGGGTTGGGGAGACTTGGCTTCCCAGGATGTAACCAGGGTTTTGGCGAAGCCTAGATTGGTAAAACAGACTGAGTAGGCCTTCCGGAGTATAACATACTGCCAGTTAGTACACCATGTGGACAGGGAAATGTTTCAGTCCAAAGAAAAAATTAGGGTTAAGAAAAATTTAGGGTTATCGGTCAGGAGACATGGCCTCCCAGAATGGAAACAGGGTGTTGCTGAAGCCAAGCATGGTGAAACAGACTGAGAGGGCAAACGGAATTGTGTGCCTACTGTCTTTTAGTACAACATGAGGATGGGGGTTTGTTACATTTGCACAAGAAAATCAGGTTAAGTCTCAAGTTAGGGTTAGGGTTGGGGAGATGTGGCTTCCCAGGTTGGAAACGGGTCCTTGGTGAAGCCTAACTTGCTGAATCAGACTGAGTGGGGCATCAAGATGTCTTCCATACTGACATTTGGTACACTCTGTGGACGGCGGTTTGTTTCAGTCCCAAAAGGAAATGAGGCCTGAGACTCAAATTAGGGTTAGGGTTGGGGAGACTTGGCTTTCCAGGATGTAACCAGGGTTTTGGTGAAGCCTAGATTGGTAAAACAGACTGAGTAGGCAAACCGGAGTATAACATACTGCCAGTTAGTACACCATGTGGACAGGGAAATGTTTCATTCCAAAGAGAAAATTAGGGTTAAGACCCAAGTGAGGGTTATCGGTCAGGAGACATGGCTTCCCAGAATGGAAACAGGGTGTTGCTGAAGCCAAGCATGGTGAAACAGACTGAGAGGGCCAAAGGAATTGTGTCCCTACTGTCTTTTAGTAGAACATGAGGATGGGGGTTTGTTACAATTGCACAAGAAAATCAGGTTAAGTCTCAAGTTAGGGTTAGGGTTGGGGAGATGTGGCTTCCCAGGTTGGAAACGGGTCCTTGGTGAAGCTTAACTTGCTGAATCTGACTGAGTGGGGCATCAAGATGGCTTCCATACTGACATTTGGTACACTCTGTGGACGGCAGTATGTTTCAGTCCAAAAAGGAAATGAGGGTTGAGACTCAAATTAGGGTTAGGGCTGGGGAGACTTGGCTTCCCAGGATGTAACCAGGGTTTTGGCGAAGCCTAGATTGGTAAAACAGACTGAGTAGGCCTTCCGGAGTATAACATACTGCCAGTTAGTACACCATGTGGACAGGGAAATGTTTCAGTCCAAAGAGAAAATTAGGGTTAAGACCCAAGTGAGGGTTAGCTGTCAGGAGACATGGCTTCCCAGAATGGAAACAGGGTGTTGCTGAAGCCAAGCATGGTGAAACAGACTGAGAGGGCCAAAGGAATTGTGTGCCTACTGTCTTTTAGTAGAACATGAGGATGAAGGTTGTTACATTTGCACAAGAATATCAGGTTAAGTCTCAAGTTAGGGTTAGGGTTGGGGAGATGTGGCTTCCCAGGTTGGAAACGGGTCCTTGGTGAAGCTTAACTTCCTGAATCAGACTGAGTGGGCCATCAAGATGTCTTCCATACTTACATTTGGCACACTCTGTGGACCGCAGTATGTTTCAGTCCAAAAAGGAAATAGGGTTGAGACTCAAATTAGGGTTAGGGTTGGGGAGACTTGGCTTCCCAGGATGTAACCAGGGTTTTGGTGAAGCCTAGATTGGTAAAACAGACTGAGTAGGCCAACCGGAGTATAACATACTGCCAGTTAGTACACCATGTGGACAGGGAAATGTTTCAGTCCAAAGACAAAATTAGGGTTAAGACCCAAGTTAGTGTTAGCTGTCAGGAGACATGGCTTCCCAGAATGGAAACAGGGTGTTGCTGAAGCCAAGCATGGTGAAACAGACTGAGAGGGCCAAAGGAATTGTGTGCCTACTGTCTTTTAGTAGAACATGAGGATGGGAGGTTGTTACATTTGCACAAGAATATCAGGTTAAGTATCAAGTTAGAGTTAGGGTTGGGGAGATGTGGCTTCCCAGGTTGGAAACGGGTCCTTGTTGAAGCCTAGCTTGCTGAATCAGACTGAGTGGGGCATCAAGATGTCTTCCATACTTACAATTAGGTACACTCTGTGGACGGCAGTATGTTTCAGTCCAAAAAGGAAATGAGGGTTGAGACTCAAATTAGGGTTAGGGTTGGGGAGACTTGGCTTCCCAGGATGTAACCAGGGTTTTGGTGAAGCCTAGATTGGTAAAACAGACTGAGTAGGCATTCAGGAGTATAACATACTGCCAGTTAGTACACCATGTGGACAGGGAAATGTTTCAGTCCAAAGACAAAATTCGAGTTAAGACCCAAGTTAGGGTTAGCTGTCAGGAGACATGGCTTCCCGGAATGGAAACAGGGTGTTGCTGAAGCCAAGCATGGTGAAACAGACTGAGAGGGCCAACGGAATTGTGTGCCTACTGTCTTTTAGTACAACATGAGGATGGGGGTTTGTTACATTTGCACAAGAAAATCAGGTTAAGTCTCAAGTTAGGGTTGGGTTGGGGAGATGTGGCTTCCCAGGTTGGAAACGGGTCCTTGGTGAAGCTTAACTTGCTGAATCAGACTGAGTGGGGTATCAAGGTGTCTTCCATACTTACATTTGGTACACTCTGTGGACCGCAGTATGTTTCAGTCCCAAAAGGAAATGAGGGTTGAGACTCAAATTAGGGTTAGGGTTGGGGAGACTTGGCTTCCCAGGATGTAACCAGGGTTTTGGCGAAGCCTAGATTGGTAAAACAGACTGAGTAGGCCTTCCGGAGTATAACATACTGCCAGTTAGTACACCATGTGGACAGGGAAATGTTTCAGTCCAAAGAAAAAATTAGGGTTAAGAAAAATTTAGGGTTATCGGTCAGGAGACATGGCCTCCCAGAATGGAAACAGGGTGTTGCTGAAGCCAAGCATGGTGAAACAGACTGAGAGGGCAAACGGAATTGTGTGCCTACTGTCTTTTAGTACAACATGAGGATGGGGGTTTGTTACATTTGCACAAGAAAATCAGGTTAAGTCTCAAGTTAGGGTTAGGGTTGGGGAGATGTGGCTTCCCAGGTTGGAAACGGGTCCTTGGTGAAGCCCAGCTTGCTGAATCAGACTGAGTGGGACATCAAGATGTCTTCCATACTTACATTTGGTACACTCTGTGGACGGAGGTATGTTTCAGTCCCAAAAGGAAATGAGGCCTGAGACTCAAATTAGGGTTAGGGCTGGGGAGACTTGGCTTCCCAGGATGTAACCAGGGTTTTGGCGAAGCCTAGATTGGTAAAACAGACTGAGTAGGCCATCCGGAGTATAACATACTGCCAGTTAGTACACCATGTGGACAGGGAAATGTTTCAGTCCAAAGACAAAATTAGGGTTAAGACCCAAGTTAGGGTTAGCTGTCAGGAGACATGGCTTCCCAGAATGGAAACAGGGTGTTGCTGAAGCCAAGCATGGTGAAACAGACTGAGAGGGCCAAAGGAATTGTGTGCCTACTGTCTTTTAGTAGAACATGAGGATGGGAGGTTGTTACATTTGCACAAGAATATCAGGTTAAGTATCAAGTTAGAGTTAGGGTTGGGGAGATGTGGCTTCCCAGGTTGGAAACGGGTCCTTGTTGAAGCCTAGCTTGCTGAATCAGACTGAGTGGGGCATCAAGATGTCTTCCATACTTACAATTAGGTACACTCTGTGGACGGCAGTATGTTTCAGTCCAAAAAGGAAATGAGGGTTGAGACTCAAATTAGGGTTAGGGTTGGGGAGACTTGGCTTCCCAGGATGTAACCAGGGTTTTGGCGAAGCCTAGATTGGTAAAACAGACTGAGTAGGCCTTCCGGAGTATAACATACTGCCAGTTAGTACACCATGTGGACAGGGAAATGTTTCAGTCCAAAGAGAAAATTAGGGTTAAGACCCAAGTGAGGGTTAGCTGTCAGGAGACATGGCTTCCCAGAATGGAAACAGGGTGTTGCTGAAGCCAAGCATGGTGAAACAGACTGAGAGGGCCAAAGGAATTGTGTTCCTACTGTCTTTTAGTAGAACATGAGGATGAAGGTTGTTACATTTGCACAAGAATATCAGGTTAAGTCTCAAGTTAGGGTTAGGGTTGGGGAGATGTGGCTTCCCAGGTTGGAAACGGGTCCTTGGTGAAGCTTAACTTCCTGAATCAGACTGAGTGGGCCATCAAGATGTCTTCCATACTTACATTTGGCACACTCTGTGGACCGCAGTATGTTTCAGTCCAAAAAGGAAATAGGGTTGAGACTCAAATTAGGGTTAGGGTTGGGGAGACTTGGCTTCCCAGGATGTAACCAGGGTTTTGGTGAAGCCTAGATTGGTAAAACAGACTGAGTAGGCATTCAGGAGTATAACATACTGCCAGTTAGTACACCATGTGGACAGGGAAATGTTTCAGTCCAAAGACAAAATTAGGGTTAAGACCCAAGTTAGTGTTAGCTGTCAGGAGACATGGCTTCCCAGAATGGAAACAGGGTGTTGCTGAAGCCAAGCATGGTGAAACAGACTGAGAGGGCCAAAGGAATTGTGTGCCTACTGTCTTTTAGTAGAACATGAGGATGGGAGGTTGTTACATTTGCACAAGAATATCAGGTTAAGTATCAAGTTAGAGTTAGGGTTGGGGAGATGTGGCTTCCCAGGTTGGAAACGGGTCCTTGTTGAAGCCTAGCTTGCTGAATCAGACTGAGTGGGGCATCAAGATGTCTTCCATACTTACAATTAGGTACACTCTGTGGACGGCAGTATGTTTCAGTCCAAAAAGGAAATGAGGGTTGAGACTCAAATTAGGGTTAGGGTTGGGGAGACTTGGCTTCCCAGGATGTAACCAGGGTTTTGGCGAAGCCTAGATTGGTAAAACAGACTGAGTAGGCCTTCCGGAGTATAACATACTGCCAGTTAGTACACCATGTGGACAGGGAAATATTTCAGTCCAAAGAAAAAACTAGGGTTAAGACCCAAGTTAGGGTTAGCGGTCAGGAGACATGGCTTCCCGGAATGGAAACAGGGTGTTGCTGAAGCCAAGCATGGTTTAACAGACTGAAAGGGCAAAAGGAATTGTGTGCCTACTGTCTTTTAGTAGAACATGAGGATGGGGGGTTGTTACAGTTCAACAAGAAAATCAGGTTAAGTCTCAAATTAGGGTTAGGGTTGGGGAGATGTGGCTTCCCAGGTTGGAAACGGGTCCTTGGTGAAGCCTAGCTTGCTGAATCAGACTGAGTGGGGCATCAAGATGTCTTCCATACTTACATTTGGTACACTCTGTGAACCGCAGTATGTTTCAGTCCAAAAAGGAAATGAGGGTTGATACTCAAATTAGGGTTAGGGTTGGGGAGACTTGGCTTCCCAGGATGTAACCAGGGTTTTGGTGAAGCCTAGATTGGTAAAACAGACGGAGTAGGCCAACCGGAGTATAACATACTGCCAGTTAGTACACCATGTGGACAGGGAAATGTTTCAGTCCAAAGAGAAAATTAGGGTTAAGACCCAAGTTAGGGTTAGCTGTCAGGAGACATGGCTTCCCAGAATGGAAACAGGGTATTGCTGAAGCCAAGCATGGTGAAACAGACTGAGAGGGCCAAAGGAATTGTGTGCCTACTGTCTTTTAGTAGAACATGAGGATGGGAGGTTGTTACATTTGCACAAGAAAATCAGGTTAAGTATCAAGTTAGGGTTAGGGTTGGGGAGATGTGGCTTCCCAGGTTGGAAACGGGTCCTTGTTGAAGCCTAGCTTGCTGAATCAGACTGAGTGGGGCATCAAGATGTCTTCCATACTTACAATTAGGTACACTCTGTGGACGGCAGTATGTTTCAGTCCAAAAAGGAAATGAGGGTTGAGACTCAAATGAGGGTTAGGGTTGGGGAGACTTGGCTTCCCAGGATGTAACCAGGGATTTGGCGAAGCCTAGATTGGTAAAACAGACTGAGTAGGCCTTCCGGAGTATAACATACTGCCAGTTAGTACACCATGTGGACAGGGAAATATTTCAGTCCAAAGAAAAAACTAGGGTTAAGACCCAAGTTAGGGTTAGCGGTCAGGAGACATGGCTTCCCGGAATGGAAACAGGGTGTTGCTGAAGCCAAGCATGGTGAAACAGACTGAGAGGGCAAAAGGAATTGTGTGCCTACTGTCTTTTAGTACAACATGAGGATGGGGGTTTGTTACATTTGCACAAGAAAATCAGGTTAAGTCTCAAGTTAGGGTTGGTTTGGGGAGATGTGGCTTCCCAGGTTGGAAACGGGTCCTTGGTGAAGCCTAGCTTGTTGAATCAGACTGAGTGGGACATCAAGATGTCTTCCATACTGACATTTGGTACACTCTGTGGACGGCAGTATGTTTCAGTCCAAAAAGGAAATGAGGGTTGAGACTCAAATTAGGGTTAGGGCTGGGGAGACTTGGCTTCCCAGGATGTAACCAGGGTTTTGGCGAAGCCTAGATTGGTAAAACAGACTGAGTAGGCCATCCGGAGTATAACATACTGCCAGTTAGTACACCATGTGGACAGGGAAATGTTTCAGTCCAAAGAGAAAATTAGGGTTAAGACCCAAGTGAGGGTTAGCTGTCAGGAGACATGGCTTCCCAGAATGGAAACAGGGTGTTGCTGAAGCCAAGCATGGTGAAACAGACTGAGAGGGCCAAAGGAATTGTGTGCCTACTGTCTTTTAGTAGAACATGAGGATGGGAGGTTGTTACATTTGCACAAGAATATCAGGTTAAGTCTCAAGTTAGGGTTAGGGTTGGGGAAATGTGGCTTCCCAGGTTGGAAACGGGTCCTTGGTGAAGCTTAACTTCCTGAATCAGACTGAGTGGGCCATCAAGATGTCTTCCATACTTACATTTGGCACACTCTGTGGACCGCAGTATGTTTCAGTCCAAAAAGGAAATAGGGTTGAGACTCAAATTAGGGTTAGGGTTGGGGAGACTTGGCTTCCCAGGATGTAACCAGGGTTTTGGTGAAGCCTAGATTGGTAAAACAGACTGAGTAGGCATTCAGGAGTATAACATACTGCCAGTTAGTACACCATGTGGACAGGGAAATGTTTCAGTCCAAAGACAAAATTAGGGTTAAGACCCAAGTTAGGGTTAGCTGTCAGGAGACATGGCTTCCCAGAATGGAAACAGGGTGTTGCTGAAGCCAAGCATGGTGAAACAGACTGAGAGGGCCAAAGGAATTGTGTGCCTACTGTCTTTTAGTAGAACATGAGGATGGGAGGTTGTTACATTTGCACAAGAATATCAGGTTAAGTATCAAGTTAGAGTTAGGGTTGGGGAGATGTGGCTTCCCAGGTTGGAAACGGGTCCTTGTTGAAGCCTAGCTTGCTGAATCAGACTGAGTGGGGCATCAAGATGTCTTCCATACTTACAATTAGGTACACTCTGTGGACGGCAGTATGTTTCAGTCCAAAAAGGAAATGAGGGTTGAGACTCAAATTAGGGTTAGGGTTGGGGAGACTTGGCTTCCCAGGATGTAACCAGGGTTTTGGTGAAGCCTAGATTGGTAAAACAGACTGAGTAGGCATTCAGGAGTATAACATACTGCCAGTTAGTACACCATGTGGACAGGGAAATGTTTCAGTCCAAAGACAAAATTCGAGTTAAGACCCAAGTTAGGGTTAGCTGTCAGGAGACATGGCTTCCCGGAATGGAAACAGGGTGTTGCTGAAGCCAAGCATGGTGAAACAGACTGAGAGGGCCAACGGAATTGTGTGCCTACGGTCTTTTAGTACAACATGAGGATGGGGGTTTGTTACATTTGCACAAGAAAATCAGGTTAAGTCTCAAGTTAGGGTTGGGTTGGGGAGATGTGGCTTCCCAGGTTGGAAACGGGTCCTTGGTGAAGCTTAACTTGCTGAATCAGACTGAGTGGGGTATCAAGGTGTCTTCCATACTTACATTTGGTACACTCTGTGGACCGCAGTATGTTTCAGTCCCAAAAGGAAATGAGGGTTGAGACTCAAATTAGGGTTAGGGTTGGGGAGACTTGGCTTCCCAGGATGTAACCAGGGTTTTGGCGAAGCCTAGATTGGTAAAACAGACTGAGTAGGCCTTCCGGAGTATAACATACTGCCAGTTAGTACACCATGTGGACAGGGAAATGTTTCAGTCCAAAGAAAAAATTAGGGTTAAGAAAAATTTAGGGTTATCGGTCAGGAGACATGGCCTCCCAGAATGGAAACAGGGTGTTGCTGAAGCCAAGCATGGTGAAACAGACTGAGAGGGCAAACGGAATTGTGTGCCTACTGTCTTTTAGTACAACATGAGGATGGGGGTTTGTTACATTTGCACAAGAAAATCAGGTTAAGTCTCAAGTTAGGGTTAGGGTTGGGGAGATGTGGCTTCCCAGGTTGGAAACGGGTCCTTGGTGAAGCCTAACTTGCTGAATCAGACTGAGTGGGGCATCAAGATGTCTTCCATACTGACATTTGGTACACTCTGTGGACGGCGGTTTGTTTCAGTCCAAAAAGGAAATGAGGGTTGAGACTCAAATTAGGGTTAGGGTTGGGGAGACTTGGCTTCCCAGGATGTAACCAGGGTTTTGGCGAAGCCTAGATTGGTAAAACAGACTGAGTAGGCCTTCCGGAGTATAACATACTGCCAGTTAGTACACCATGTGGACAGGGAAATATTTCAGTCCAAAGAAAAAACTAGGGTTAAGACCCAAGTTAGGGTTAGCGGTCAGGAGACATGGCTTCCCGGAATGGAAACAGGGTGTTGCTGAAGCCAAGCATGGTTTAACAGACTGAAAGGGCAAAAGGAATTGTGTGCCTACTGTCTTTTAGTAGAACATGAGGATGGGGGGTTGTTACAGTTCAACAAGAAAATCAGGTTAAGTCTCAAATTAGGGTTAGGGTTGGGGAGATGTGGCTTCCCAGGTTGGAAACGGGTCCTTGGTGAAGCCTAGCTTGCTGAATCAGACTGAGTGGGGCATCAAGATGTCTTCCATACTTACATTTGGTACACTCTGTGAACCGCAGTATGTTTCAGTCCAAAAAGGAAATGAGGGTTGATACTCAAATTAGGGTTAGGGTTGGGGAGACTTGGCTTCCCAGGATGTAACCAGGGTTTTGGTGAAGCCTAGATTGGTAAAACAGACGGAGTAGGCCAACCGGAGTATAACATACTGCCAGTTAGTACACCATGTGGACAGGGAAATGTTTCAGTCCAAAGAGAAAATTAGGGTTAAGACCCAAGTTAGGGTTAGCTGTCAGGAGACATGGCTTCCCAGAATGGAAACAGGGTATTGCTGAAGCCAAGCATGGTGAAACAGACTGAGAGGGCCAAAGGAATTGTGTGCCTACTGTCTTTTAGTAGAACATGAGGATGGGAGGTTGTTACATTTGCACAAGAAAATCAGGTTAAGTATCAAGTTAGGGTTAGGGTTGGGGAGATGTGGCTTCCCAGGTTGGAAACGGGTCCTTGTTGAAGCCTAGCTTGCTGAATCAGACTGAGTGGGGCATCAAGATGTCTTCCATACTTACAATTAGGTACACTCTGTGGACGGCAGTATGTTTCAGTCCAAAAAGGAAATGAGGGTTGAGACTCAAATGAGGGTTAGGGTTGGGGAGACTTGGCTTCCCAGGATGTAACCAGGGATTTGGCGAAGCCTAGATTGGTAAAACAGACTGAGTAGGCCTTCCGGAGTATAACATACTGCCAGTTAGTACACCATGTGGACAGGGAAATATTTCAGTCCAAAGAAAAAACTAGGGTTAAGACCCAAGTTAGGGTTAGCGGTCAGGAGACATGGCTTCCCGGAATGGAAACAGGGTGTTGCTGAAGCCAAGCATGGTGAAACAGACTGAGAGGGCAAAAGGAATTGTGTGCCTACTGTCTTTTAGTACAACATGAGGATGGGGGTTTGTTACATTTGCACAAGAAAATCAGGTTAAGTCTCAAGTTAGGGTTGGTTTGGGGAGATGTGGCTTCCCAGGTTGGAAACGGGTCCTTGGTGAAGCCTAGCTTGTTGAATCAGACTGAGTGGGACATCAAGATGTCTTCCATACTGACATTTGGTACACTCTGTGGACGGCAGTATGTTTCAGTCCAAAAAGGAAATGAGGGTTGAGACTCAAATTAGGGTTAGGGCTGGGGAGACTTGGCTTCCCAGGATGTAACCAGGGTTTTGGCGAAGCCTAGATTGGTAAAACAGACTGAGTAGGCCATCCGGAGTATAACATACTGCCAGTTAGTACACCATGTGGACAGGGAAATGTTTCAGTCCAAAGAGAAAATTAGGGTTAAGACCCAAGTGAGGGTTAGCTGTCAGGAGACATGGCTTCCCAGAATGGAAACAGGGTGTTGCTGAAGCCAAGCATGGTGAAACAGACTGAGAGGGCCAAAGGAATTGTGTGCCTACTGTCTTTTAGTAGAACATGAGGATGGGAGGTTGTTACATTTGCACAAGAATATCAGGTTAAGTCTCAAGTTAGGGTTAGGGTTGGGGAAATGTGGCTTCCCAGGTTGGAAACGGGTCCTTGGTGAAGCTTAACTTCCTGAATCAGACTGAGTGGGCCATCAAGATGTCTTCCATACTTACATTTGGCACACTCTGTGGACCGCAGTATGTTTCAGTCCAAAAAGGAAATAGGGTTGAGACTCAAATTAGGGTTAGGGTTGGGGAGACTTGGCTTCCCAGGATGTAACCAGGGTTTTGGTGAAGCCTAGATTGGTAAAACAGACTGAGTAGGCATTCAGGAGTATAACATACTGCCAGTTAGTACACCATGTGGACAGGGAAATGTTTCAGTCCAAAGACAAAATTAGGGTTAAGACCCAAGTTAGGGTTAGCTGTCAGGAGACATGGCTTCCCAGAATGGAAACAGGGTGTTGCTGAAGCCAAGCATGGTGAAACAGACTGAGAGGGCCAAAGGAATTGTGTGCCTACTGTCTTTTAGTAGAACATGAGGATGGGAGGTTGTTACATTTGCACAAGAATATCAGGTTAAGTATCAAGTTAGAGTTAGGGTTGGGGAGATGTGGCTTCCCAGGTTGGAAACGGGTCCTTGTTGAAGCCTAGCTTGCTGAATCAGACTGAGTGGGGCATCAAGATGTCTTCCATACTTACAATTAGGTACACTCTGTGGACGGCAGTATGTTTCAGTCCAAAAAGGAAATGAGGGTTGAGACTCAAATTAGGGTTAGGGTTGGGGAGACTTGGCTTCCCAGGATGTAACCAGGGTTTTGGTGAAGCCTAGATTGGTAAAACAGACTGAGTAGGCATTCAGGAGTATAACATACTGCCAGTTAGTACACCATGTGGACAGGGAAATGTTTCAGTCCAAAGACTAAATTCGAGTTAAGACCCAAGTTAGGGTTAGCTGTCAGGAGACATGGCTTCCCGGAATGGAAACAGGGTGTTGCTGAAGCCAAGCATGGTGAAACAGACTGAGAGGGCCAACGGAATTGTGTGCCTACGGTCTTTTAGTACAACATGAGGATGGGGGTTTGTTACATTTGCACAAGAAAATCAGGTTAAGTCTCAAGTTAGGGTTGGGTTGGGGAGATGTGGCTTCCCAGGTTGGAAACGGGTCCTTGGTGAAGCTTAACTTGCTGAATCAGACTGAGTGGGGTATCAAGGTGTCTTCCATACTTACATTTGGTACACTCTGTGGACCGCAGTATGTTTCAGTCCCAAAAGGAAATGAGGGTTGAGACTCAAATTAGGGTTAGGGTTGGGGAGACTTGGCTTCCCAGGATGTAACCAGGGTTTTGGCGAAGCCTAGATTGGTAAAACAGACTGAGTAGGCCTTCCGGAGTATAACATACTGCCAGTTAGTACACCATGTGGACAGGGAAATGTTTCAGTCCAAAGAAAAAATTAGGGTTAAGAAAAATTTAGGGTTATCGGTCAGGAGACATGGCCTCCCAGAATGGAAACAGGGTGTTGCTGAAGCCAAGCATGGTGAAACAGACTGAGAGGGCAAACGGAATTGTGTGCCTACTGTCTTTTAGTACAACATGAGGATGGGGGTTTGTTACATTTGCACAAGAAAATCAGGTTAAGTCTCAAGTTAGGGTTAGGGTTGGGGAGATGTGGCTTCCCAGGTTGGAAACGGGTCCTTGGTGAAGCCTAACTTGCTGAATCAGACTGAGTGGGGCATCAAGATGTCTTCCATACTGACATTTGGTACACTCTGTGGACGGCGGTTTGTTTCAGTCCAAAAAGGAAATGAGGGTTGAGACTCAAATGAGGGTTAGGGTTGGGGAGACTTGGCTTCCCAGGATGTAACCAGGGATTTGGCGAAGCCTAGATTGGTAAAACAGACTGAGTAGGCCTTCCGGAGTATAACATACTGCCAGTTAGTACACCATGTGGACAGGGAAATATTTCAGTCCAAAGAAAAAACTAGGGTTAAGACCCAAGTTAGGGTTAGCGGTCAGGAGACATGGCTTCCCGGAATGGAAACAGGGTGTTGCTGAAGCCAAGCATGGTGAAACAGACTGAGAGGGCAAAAGGAATTGTGTGCCTACTGTCTTTTAGTACAACATGAGGATGGGGGTTTGTTACATTTGCACAAGAAAATCAGGTTAAGTCTCAAGTTAGGGTTGGTTTGGGGAGATGTGGCTTCCCAGGTTGGAAACGGGTCCTTGGTGAAGCCTAGCTTGTTGAATCAGACTGAGTGGGACATCAAGATGTCTTCCATACTGACATTTGGTACACTCTGTGGACGGCAGTATGTTTCAGTCCAAAAAGGAAATGAGGGTTGAGACTCAAATTAGGGTTAGGGCTGGGGAGACTTGGCTTCCCAGGATGTAACCAGGGTTTTGGCGAAGCCTAGATTGGTAAAACAGACTGAGTAGGCCATCCGGAGTATAACATACTGCCAGTTAGTACACCATGTGGACAGGGAAATGTTTCAGTCCAAAGAGAAAATTAGGGTTAAGACCCAAGTGAGGGTTAGCTGTCAGGAGACATGGCTTCCCAGAATGGAAACAGGGTGTTGCTGAAGCCAAGCATGGTGAAACAGACTGAGAGGGCCAAAGGAATTGTGTGCCTACTGTCTTTTAGTAGAACATGAGGATGGGAGGTTGTTACATTTGCACAAGAATATCAGGTTAAGTCTCAAGTTAGGGTTAGGGTTGGGGAAATGTGGCTTCCCAGGTTGGAAACGGGTCCTTGGTGAAGCTTAACTTCCTGAATCAGACTGAGTGGGCCATCAAGATGTCTTCCATACTTACATTTGGCACACTCTGTGGACCGCAGTATGTTTCAGTCCAAAAAGGAAATAGGGTTGAGACTCAAATTAGGGTTAGGGTTGGGGAGACTTGGCTTCCCAGGATGTAACCAGGGTTTTGGTGAAGCCTAGATTGGTAAAACAGACTGAGTAGGCATTCAGGAGTATAACATACTGCCAGTTAGTACACCATGTGGACAGGGAAATGTTTCAGTCCAAAGACAAAATTAGGGTTAAGACCCAAGTTAGGGTTAGCTGTCAGGAGACATGGCTTCCCAGAATGGAAACAGGGTGTTGCTGAAGCCAAGCATGGTGAAACAGACTGAGAGGGCCAAAGGAATTGTGTGCCTACTGTCTTTTAGTAGAACATGAGGATGGGAGGTTGTTACATTTGCACAAGAATATCAGGTTAAGTATCAAGTTAGAGTTAGGGTTGGGGAGATGTGGCTTCCCAGGTTGGAAACGGGTCCTTGTTGAAGCCTAGCTTGCTGAATCAGACTGAGTGGGGCATCAAGATGTCTTCCATACTTACAATTAGGTACACTCTGTGGACGGCAGTATGTTTCAGTCCAAAAAGGAAATGAGGGTTGAGACTCAAATTAGGGTTAGGGTTGGGGAGACTTGGCTTCCCAGGATGTAACCAGGGTTTTGGTGAAGCCTAGATTGGTAAAACAGACTGAGTAGGCATTCAGGAGTATAACATACTGCCAGTTAGTACACCATGTGGACAGGGAAATGTTTCAGTCCAAAGACAAAATTCGAGTTAAGACCCAAGTTAGGGTTAGCTGTCAGGAGACATGGCTTCCCGGAATGGAAACAGGGTGTTGCTGAAGCCAAGCATGGTGAAACAGACTGAGAGGGCCAACGGAATTGTGTGCCTACTGTCTTTTAGTACAACATGAGGATGGGGGTTTGTTACATTTGCACAAGAAAATCAGGTTAAGTCTCAAGTTAGGGTTGGGTTGGGGAGATGTGGCTTCCCAGGTTGGAAACGGGTCCTTGGTGAAGCTTAACTTGCTGAATCAGACTGAGTGGGGTATCAAGGTGTCTTCCATACTTACATTTGGTACACTCTGTGGACCGCAGTATGTTTCAGTCCCAAAAGGAAATGAGGGTTGAGACTCAAATTAGGGTTAGGGTTGGGGAGACTTGGCTTCCCAGGATGTAACCAGGGTTTTGGCGAAGCCTAGATTGGTAAAACAGACTGAGTAGGCCTTCCGGAGTATAACATACTGCCAGTTAGTACACCATGTGGACAGGGAAATGTTTCAGTCCAAAGAAAAAATTAGGGTTAAGAAAAATTTAGGGTTATCGGTCAGGAGACATGGCCTCCCAGAATGGAAACAGGGTGTTGCTGAAGCCAAGCATGGTGAAACAGACTGAGAGGGCAAACGGAATTGTGTGCCTACTGTCTTTTAGTACAACATGAGGATGGGGGTTTGTTACATTTGCACAAGAAAATCAGGTTAAGTCTCAAGTTAGGGTTAGGGTTGGGGAGATGTGGCTTCCCAGGTTGGAAACGGGTCCTTGGTGAAGCCTAACTTGCTGAATCAGACTGAGTGGGGCATCAAGATGTCTTCCATACTGACATTTGGTACACTCTGTGGACGGCGGTTTGTTTCAGTCCCAAAAGGAAATGAGGCCTGAGACTCAAATTAGGGTTAGGGTTGGGGAGACTTGGCTTTCCAGGATGTAACCAGGGTTTTGGTGAAGCCTAGATTGGTAAAACAGACTGAGTAGGCAAACCGGAGTATAACATACTGCCAGTTAGTACACCATGTGGACAGGGAAATGTTTCATTCCAAAGAGAAAATTAGGGTTAAGACCCAAGTGAGGGTTATCGGTCAGGAGACATGGCTTCCCAGAATGGAAACAGGGTGTTGCTGAAGCCAAGCATGGTGAAACAGACTGAGAGGGCCAAAGGAATTGTGTCCCTACTGTCTTTTAGTAGAACATGAGGATGGGGGTTTGTTACAATTGCACAAGAAAATCAGGTTAAGTCTCAAGTTAGGGTTAGGGTTGGGGAGATGTGGCTTCCCAGGTTGGAAACGGGTCCTTGGTGAAGCTTAACTTGCTGAATCTGACTGAGTGGGGCATCAAGATGGCTTCCATACTGACATTTGGTACACTCTGTGGACGGCAGTATGTTTCAGTCCAAAAAGGAAATGAGGGTTGAGACTCAAATTAGGGTTAGGGCTGGGGAGACTTGGCTTCCCAGGATGTAACCAGGGTTTTGGCGAAGCCTAGATTGGTAAAACAGACTGAGTAGGCCTTCCGGAGTATAACATACTGCCAGTTAGTACACCATGTGGACAGGGAAATGTTTCAGTCCAAAGAGAAAATTAGGGTTAAGACCCAAGTGAGGGTTAGCTGTCAGGAGACATGTCTTCCCAGAATGGAAACAGGGTGTTGCTGAAGCCAAGCATGGTGAAACAGACTGAGAGGGCCAAAGGAATTGTGTGCCTACTGTCTTTTAGTAGAACATGAGGATGAAGGTTGTTACATTTGCACAAGAATATCAGGTTAAGTCTCAAGTTAGGGTTAGGGTTGGGGAGATGTGGCTTCCCAGGTTGGAAACGGGTCCTTGGTGAAGCTTAACTTCCTGAATCAGACTGAGTGGGCCATCAAGATGTCTTCCATACTTACATTTGGCACACTCTGTGGACCGCAGTATGTTTCAGTCCAAAAAGGAAATAGGGTTGAGACTCAAATTAGGGTTAGGGTTGGGGAGACTTGGCTTCCCAGGATGTAACCAGGGTTTTGGTGAAGCCTAGATTGGTAAAACAGACTGAGTAGGCCAACCGGAGTATAACATACTGCCAGTTAGTACACCATGTGGACAGGGAAATGTTTCAGTCCAAAGACAAAATTAGGGTTAAGACCCAAGTTAGTGTTAGCTGTCAGGAGACATGGCTTCCCAGAATGGAAACAGGGTGTTGCTGAAGCCAAGCATGGTGAAACAGACTGAGAGGGCCAAAGGAATTGTGTGCCTACTGTCTTTTAGTAGAACATGAGGATGGGAGGTTGTTACATTTGCACAAGAATATCAGGTTAAGTATCAAGTTAGAGTTAGGGTTGGGGAGATGTGGCTTCCCAGGTTGGAAACGGGTCCTTGTTGAAGCCTAGCTTGCTGAATCAGACTGAGTGGGGCATCAAGATGTCTTCCATACTTACAATTAGGTACACTCTGTGGACGGCAGTATGTTTCAGTCCAAAAAGGAAATGAGGGTTGAGACTCAAATTAGGGTTAGGGTTGGGGAGACTTGGCTTCCCAGGATGTAACCAGGGTTTTGGTGAAGCCTAGATTGGTAAAACAGACTGAGTAGGCATTCAGGAGTATAACATACTGCCAGTTAGTACACCATGTGGACAGGGAAATGTTTCAGTCCAAAGACAAAATTCGAGTTAAGACCCAAGTTAGGGTTAGCTGTCAGGAGACATGGCTTCCCGGAATGGAAACAGGGTGTTGCTGAAGCCAAGCATGGTGAAACAGACTGAGAGGGCCAACGGAATTGTGTGCCTACTGTCTTTTAGTACAACATGAGGATGGGGGTTTGTTACATTTGCACAAGAAAATCAGGTTAAGTCTCAAGTTAGGGTTGGGTTGGGGAGATGTGGCTTCCCAGGTTGGAAACGGGTCCTTGGTGAAGCTTAACTTGCTGTATCAGACTGAGTGGGGTATCAAGGTGTCTTCCATACTTACATTTGGTACACTCTGTGGACCGCAGTATGTTTCAGTCCCAAAAGGAAATGAGGGTTGAGACTCAAATTAGGGTTAGGGTTGGGGAGACTTGGCTTCCCAGGATGTAACCAGGGTTTTGGCGAAGCCTAGATTGGTAAAACAGACTGAGTAGGCCTTCCGGAGTATAACATACTGCCAGTTAGTACACCATGTGGACAGGGAAATGTTTCAGTCCAAAGAAAAAATTAGGGTTAAGAAAAATTTAGGGTTATCGGTCAGGAGACATGGCCTCCCAGAATGGAAACAGGGTGTTGCTGAAGCCAAGCATGGTGAAACAGACTGAGAGGGCCAACGGAATTGTGTGCCTACTGTCTTTTAGTACAACATGAGGATGGGGGTTTGTTACATTTGCACAAGAAAATCAGGTTAAGTCTCAAGTTAGGGTTAGGGTTGGGGAGATGTGGCTTCCCAGGTTGGAAACGGGTCCTTGGTGAAGCCTAACTTGCTGAATCAGACTGAGTGGGGCATCAAGATGTCTTCCATACTGACATTTGGTACACTCTGTGGACGGCGGTTTGTTTCAGTCCCAAAAGGAAATGAGGCCTGAGACTCAAATTAGGGTTAGGGTTGGGGAGACTTGGCTTTCCAGGATGTAACCAGGGTTTTGGTGAAGCCTAGATTGGTAAAACAGACTGAGTAGGCAAACCGGAGTATAACATACTGCCAGTTAGTACACCATGTGGACAGGGAAATGTTTCATTCCAAAGAGAAAATTAGGGTTAAGACCCAAGTGAGGGTTATCGGTCAGGAGACATGGCTTCCCAGAATGGAAACAGGGTGTTGCTGAAGCCAAGCATGGTGAAACAGACTGAGAGGGCCAAAGGAATTGTGTGCCTACTGTCTTTTAGTAGAACATGAGGATGGGGGTTTGTTACAATTGCACAAGAAAATCAGGTTAAGTCTCAAGTTAGGGTTAGGGTTGGGGAGATGTGGCTTCCCAGGTTGGAAACGGGTCCTTGGTGAAGCTTAACTTGCTGAATCTGACTGAGTGGGGCATCAAGATGGCTTCCATACTGACATTTGGTACACTCTGTGGACGGCAGTATGTTTCAGTCCAAAAAGGAAATGAGGGTTGAGACTCAAATTAGGGTTAGGGCTGGGGAGACTTGGCTTCCCAGGATGTAACCAGGGTTTTGGCGAAGCCTAGATTGGTAAAACAGACTGAGTAGGCCTTCCGGAGTATAACATACTGCCAGTTAGTACACCATGTGGACAGGGAAATGTTTCAGTCCAAAGAGAAAATTAGGGTTAAGACCCAAGTGAGGGTTAGCTGTCAGGAGACATGGCTTCCCAGAATGGAAACAGGGTGTTGCTGAAGCCAAGCATGGTGAAACAGACTGAGAGGGCCAAAGGAATTGTGTGCCTACTGTCTTTTAGTAGAACATGAGGATGAAGGTTGTTACATTTGCACAAGAATATCAGGTTAAGTCTCAAGTTAGGGTTAGGGTTGGGGAGATGTGGCTTCCCAGGTTGGAAACGGGTCCTTGGTGAAGCTTAACTTCCTGAATCAGACTGAGTGGGCCATCAAGATGTCTTCCATACTTACATTTGGCACACTCTGTGGACCGCAGTATGTTTCAGTCCAAAAAGGAAATAGGGTTGAGACTCAAATTAGGGTTAGGGTTGGGGAGACTTGGCTTCCCAGGATGTAACCAGGGTTTTGGTGAAGCCTAGATTGGTAAAACAGACTGAGTAGGCCAACCGGAGTATAACATACTGCCAGTTAGTACACCATGTGGACAGGGAAATGTTTCAGTCCAAAGACAAAATTAGGGTTAAGACCCAAGTTAGTGTTAGCTGTCAGGAGACATGGCTTCCCAGAATGGAAACAGGGTGTTGCTGAAGCCAAGCATGGTGAAACAGACTGAGAGGGCCAAAGGAATTGTGTGCCTACTGTCTTTTAGTAGAACATGAGGATGGGAGGTTGTTACATTTGCACAAGAATATCAGGTTAAGTATCAAGTTAGAGTTAGGGTTGGGGAGATGTGGCTTCCCAGGTTGGAAACGGGTCCTTGTTGAAGCCTAGCTTGCTGAATCAGACTGAGTGGGGCATCAAGATGTCTTCCATACTTACAATTAGGTACACTCTGTGGACGGCAGTATGTTTCAGTCCAAAAAGGAAATGAGGGTTGAGACTCAAATTAGGGTTAGGGTTGGGGAGACTTGGCTTCCCAGGATGTAACCAGGGTTTTGGCGAAGCCTAGATTGGTAAAACAGACTGAGTAGGCCTTCCGGAGTATAACATACTGCCAGTTAGTACACCATGTGGACAGGGAAATATTTCAGTCCAAAGAAAAAACTAGGGTTAAGACCCAAGTTAGGGTTAGCGGTCAGGAGACATGGCTTCCCGGAATGGAAACAGGGTGTTGCTGAAGCCAAGCATGGTGAAACAGACTGAAAGGGCCAAAGGAATTGTGTGCCTACTGTCTTTTAGTAGAACATGAGGATGGGGGGTTGTTACAGTTCAACAAGAAAATCAGGTTAAGTCTCAAGTTAGGGTTAGGGTTGGGGAGATGTGGCTTCCCAGGTTGGAAACGGGTCCTTGGTGAAGCCTAGCTTGCTGAATCAGACTGAGTGGGGCATCAAGATGTCTTCCATACTTACATTTGGTACACTCTGTGAACCGCAGTATGTTTCAGTCCAAAAAGGAAATGAGGGTTGATACTCAAATTAGGGTTAGGGTTGGGGAGACTTGGCTTCCCAGGATGTAACCAGGGTTTTGGTGAAGCCTAGATTGGTAAAACAGACTGAGTAGGCCAACCAGAGTATAACTAACTGCCAGTTAGTACACCATGTGGACAGGGAAATGTTTCAGTCCAAAGAGAAAATTAGGGTTAAGACCCAAGTTAGGGTTAGCTGTCAGGAGACATGGCTTCCCAGAATGGAAACAGGGTATTGCTGAAGCCAAGCATGGTGAAACAGACTGAGAGGGCCAAAGGAATTGTGTGCCTACTGTCTTTTAGTAGAACATGAGGATGGGAGGTTGTTACATTTGCACAAGAAAATCAGGTTAAGTATCAAGTTAGGGTTAGGGTTGGGGAGATGTGGCTTCCCAGGTTGGAAACGGGTCCTTGTTGAAGCCTAGCTTGCTGAATCAGACTGAGTGGGGCATCAAGATGTCTTCCATACTTACAATTAGGTACACTCTGTGGACGGCAGTATGTTTCAGTCCAAAAAGGAAATGAGGGTTGAGACTCAAATGAGGGTTAGGGTTGGGGAGACTTGGCTTCCCTGGATGTAACCAGGGTTTTGGCGAAGCCTAGATTGGTAAAACAGACTGAGTAGGCCTTCCGGAGTATAACATACTGCCAGTTAGTACACCATGTGGACAGGGAAATATTTCAGTCCAAAGAAAAAACTAGGGTTAAGACCCAAGTTAGGGTTAGCGGTCAGGAGACATGGCTTCCCGGAATGGAAACAGGGTGTTGCTGAAGCCAAGCATGGTGAAACAGACTGAGAGGGCAAAAGGAATTGTGTGCCTACTGTCTTTTAGTACAACATGAGGATGGGGGTTTGTTACATTTGCACAAGAAAATCAGGTTAAGTCTCAAGTTAGGGTTGGTTTGGGGAGATGTGGCTTCCCAGGTTGGAAACGGGTCCTTGGTGAAGCCTAGCTTGTTGAATCAGACTGAGTGGGACATCAAGATGTCTTCCATACTGACATTTGGTACACTCTGTGGACCGCAGTATGTTTCAGTCCAAAAAGGAAATGAGGGTTGAGACTCAAATTAGGGTTAGGGCTGGGGAGACTTGGCTTCCCAGGATGTAACCAGGGTTTTGGCGAAGCCTAGATTGGTAAAACAGACTGAGTAGGCCATCCGGAGTATAACATACTGCCAGTTAGTACACCATGTGGACAGGGAAATGTTTCAGTCCAAAGAGAAAATTAGGGTTAAGACCCAAGTGAGGGTTAGCTGTCAGGAGACATGGCTTCCCAGAATGGAAACAGGGTGTTGCTGAAGCCAAGCATGGTGAAACAGACTGAGAGGGCCAAAGGAATTGTGTGCCTACTGTCTTTTAGTAGAACATGAGGATGGGAGGTTGTTACATTTGCACAAGAATATCAGGTTAAGTCTCAAGTTAGGGTTAGGGTTGGGGAGATGTGGCTTCCCAGGTTGGAAACGGGTCCTTGGTGAAGCTTAACTTCCTGAATCAGACTGAGTGGGCCATCAAGATGTCTTCCATACTTACATTTGGCACACTCTGTGGACCGCAGTATGTTTCAGTCCAAAAAGGAAATAGGGTTGAGACTCAAATTAGGGTTAGGGTTGGGGAGACTTGGCTTCCCAGGATGTAACCAGGGTTTTGGTGAAGCCTAGATTGGTAAAACAGACTGAGTAGGCATTCAGGAGTATAACATACTGCCAGTTAGTACACCATGTGGACAGGGAAATGTTTCAGTCCAAAGACAAAATTAGGGTTAAGACCCAAGTTAGGGTTAGCTGTCAGGAGACATGGCTTCCCAGAATGGAAACAGGGTGTTGCTGAAGCCAAGCATGGTGAAACAGACTGAGAGGGCCAAAGGAATTGTGTGCCTACTGTCTTTTAGTAGAACATGAGGATGGGAGGTTGTTACATTTGCACAAGAATATCAGGTTAAGTATCAAGTTAGAGTTAGGGTTGGGGAGATGTGGCTTCCCAGGTTGGAAACGGGTCCTTGTTGAAGCCTAGCTTGCTGAATCAGACTGAGTGGGGCATCAAGATGTCTTCCATACTTACAATTAGGTACACTCTGTGGACGGCAGTATGTTTCAGTCCAAAAAGGAAATGAGGGTTGAGACTCAAATTAGGGTTAGGGTTGGGGAGACTTGGCTTCCCAGGATGTAACCAGGGTTTTGGTGAAGCCTAGATTGGTAAAACAGACTGAGTAGGCATTCAGGAGTATAACATACTGCCAGTTAGTACACCATGTGGACAGGGAAATGTTTCAGTCCAAAGACAAAATTCGAGTTAAGACCCAAGTTAGGGTTAGCTGTCAGGAGACATGGCTTCCCGGAATGGAAACAGGGTGTTGCTGAAGCCAAGCATGGTGAAACAGACTGAGAGGGCCAACGGAATTGTGTGCCTACTGTCTTTTAGTACAACATGAGGATGGGGGTTTGTTACATTTGCACAAGAATATCAGGTTAAGTATCAAGTTAGGGTTGGGTTGGGGAGATGTGGCTTCCCAGGTTGGAAACGGGTCCTTGGTGAAGCTTAACTTGCTGAATCAGACTGAGTGGGGTATCAAGGTGTCTTCCATACTTACATTTGGTACACTCTGTGGACCGCAGTATGTTTCAGTCCCAAAAGGAAATGAGGGTTGAGACTCAAATTAGGGTTAGGGTTGGGGAGACTTGGCTTCCCAGGATGTAACCAGGGTTTTGGCGAAGCCTAGATTGGTAAAACAGACTGAGTAGGCCTTCCGGAGTATAACATACTGCCAGTTAGTACACCATGTGGACAGGGAAATGTTTCAGTCCAAAGAAAAAATTAGGGTTAAGAAAAATTTAGGGTTATCGGTCAGGAGACATGGCCTCCCAGAATGGAAACAGGGTGTTGCTGAAGCCAAGCATGGTGAAACAGACTGAGAGGGCAAACGGAATTGTGTGCCTACTGTCTTTTAGTACAACATGAGGATGGGGGTTTGTTACATTTGCACAAGAAAATCAGGTTAAGTCTCAAGTTAGGGTTAGGGTTGGGGAGATGTGGCTTCCCAGGTTGGAAACGGGTCCTTGGTGAAGCCTAACTTGCTGAATCAGACTGAGTGGGGCATCAAGATGTCTTCCATACTGACATTTGGTACACTCTGTGGACGGCGGTTTGTTTCAGTCCCAAAAGGAAATGAGGCCTGAGACTCAAATTAGGGTTAGGGTTGGGGAGACTTGGCTTTCCAGGATGTAACCAGGGTTTTGGTGAAGCCTAGATTGGTAAAACAGACTGAGTAGGCAAACCGGAGTATAACATACTGCCAGTTAGTACACCATGTGGACAGGGAAATGTTTCATTCCAAAGAGAAAATTAGGGTTAAGACCCAAGTGAGGGTTATCGGTCAGGAGACATGGCTTCCCAGAATGGAAACAGGGTGTTGCTGAAGCCAAGCATGGTGAAACAGACTGAGAGGGCCAAAGGAATTGTGTCCCTACTGTCTTTTAGTAGAACATGAGGATGGGGGTTTGTTACAATTGCACAAGAAAATCAGGTTAAGTCTCAAGTTAGGGTTAGGGTTGGGGAGATGTGGCTTCCCAGGTTGGAAACGGGTCCTTGGTGAAGCTTAACTTGCTGAATCTGACTGAGTGGGGCATCAAGATGGCTTCCATACTGACATTTGGTACACTCTGTGGACGGCAGTATGTTTCAGTCCAAAAAGGAAATGAGGGTTGAGACTCAAATTAGGGTTAGGGCTGGGGAGACTTGGCTTCCCAGGATGTAACCAGGGTTTTGGCGAAGCCTAGATTGGTAAAACAGACTGAGTAGGCCTTCCGGAGTATAACATACTGCCAGTTAGTACACCATGTGGACAGGGAAATGTTTCAGTCCAAAGAGAAAATTAGGGTTAAGACCCAAGTGAGGGTTAGCTGTCAGGAGACATGGCTTCCCAGAATGGAAACAGGGTGTTGCTGAAGCCAAGCATGGTGAAACAGACTGAGAGGGCCAAAGGAATTGTGTGCCTACTGTCTTTTAGTAGAACATGAGGATGAAGGTTGTTACATTTGCACAAGAATATCAGGTTAAGTCTCAAGTTAGGGTTAGGGTTGGGGAGATGTGGCTTCCCAGGTTGGAAACGGGTCCTTGGTGAAGCTTAACTTCCTGAATCAGACTGAGTGGGCCATCAAGATGTCTTCCATACTTACATTTGGCACACTCTGTGGACCGCAGTATGTTTCAGTCCAAAAAGGAAATAGGGTTGAGACTCAAATTAGGGTTAGGGTTGGGGAGACTTGGCTTCCCAGGATGTAACCAGGGTTTTGGTGAAGCCTAGATTGGTAAAACAGACTGAGTAGGCCAACCGGAGTATAACTAACTGCCAGTTAGTACACCATGTGGACAGGGAAATGTTTCAGTCCAAAGAGAAAATTAGGGTTAAGACCCAAGTTAGGGTTAGCTGTCAGGAGACATGGCTTCCCAGAATGGAAACAGGGTATTGCTGAAGCCAAGCATGGTGAAACAGACTGAGAGGGCCAAAGGAATTGTGTGCCTACTGTCTTTTAGTAGAACATGAGGATGGGAGGTTGTTACATTTGCACAAGAAAATCAGGTTAAGTATCAAGTTAGGGTTAG
Source organism: Heloderma suspectum (assembly GCF_057233095.1). Lineage (NCBI taxonomy): Eukaryota > Metazoa > Chordata > Lepidosauria > Squamata > Helodermatidae > Heloderma > Heloderma suspectum. The sequence continues at coordinate 152,742,504 of NC_139461.1, forward strand.
GGGTTGGGGAGATGTGGCTTCCCAGGTTGGAAACGGGTCCTTGTTGAAGCCTAGCTTGCTGAATCAGACTGAGTGGGGCATCAAGATGTCTTCCATACTTACAATTAGGTACACTCTGTGGACGGCAGTATGTTTCAGTCCAAAAAGGAAATGAGGGTTGAGACTCAAATGAGGGTTAGGGTTGGGGAGACTTGGCTTCCCTGGATGTAACCAGGGTTTTGGCGAAGCCTAGATTGGTAAAACAGACTGAGTAGGCCTTCCGGAGTATAACATACTGCCAGTTAGTACACCATGTGGACAGGGAAATATTTCAGTCCAAAGAAAAAACTAGGGTTAAGACCCAAGTTAGGGTTAGCGGTCAGGAGACATGGCTTCCCGGAATGGAAACAGGGTGTTGCTGAAGCCAAGCATGGTGAAACAGACTGAGAGGGCAAAAGGAATTGTGTGCCTACTGTCTTTTAGTACAACATGAGGATGGGGGTTTGTTACATTTGCACAAGAAAATCAGGTTAAGTCTCAAGTTAGGGTTGGTTTGGGGAGATGTGGCTTCCCAGGTTGGAAACGGGTCCTTGGTGAAGCTTAACTTCCTGAATCAGACTGAGTGGGCCATCAAGATGTCTTCCATACTTACATTTGGCACACTCTGTGGACCGCAGTATGTTTCAGTCCAAAAAGGAAATAGGGTTGAGACTCAAATTAGGGTTAGGGTTGGGGAGACTTGGCTTCCCAGGATGTAACCAGGGTTTTGGTGAAGCCTAGATTGGTAAAACAGACTGAGTAGGCATTCAGGAGTATAACATACTGCCAGTTAGTACACCATGTGGACAGGGAAATGTTTCAGTCCAAAGACAAAATTAGGGTTAAGACCCAAGTTAGGGTTAGCTGTCAGGAGACATGGCTTCCCAGAATGGAAACAGGGTGTTGCTGAAGCCAAGCATGGTGAAACAGACTGAGAGGGCCAAAGGAATTGTGTGCCTACTGTCTTTTAGTAGAACATGAGGATGGGAGGTTGTTACATTTGCACAAGAATATCAGGTTAAGTATCAAGTTAGAGATAGGGTTGGGGAGATGTGGCTTCCCAGGTTGGAAACGGGTCCTTGGTGAAGCCTAGCTTGCTGAATCAGACTGAGTGGGGCATCAAGATGTCTTCCATACTTACAATTAGGTACACTCTGTGGACGGCAGTATGTTTCAGTCCAAAAAGGAAATGAGGGTTGAGACTCAAATTAGGGTTAGGGTTGGGGAGACTTGGCTTCCCAGGATGTAACCAGGGTTTTGGCGAAGCCTAGATTGGTAAAACAGACTGAGTAGGCCTTCCGGAGTATAACATACTGCCAGTTAGTACACCATGTGGACAGGGAAATGTTTCAGTCCAAAGACAAAATTCGAGTTAAGACCCAAGTTAGGGTTAGCTGTCAGGAGACATGGCTTCCCGGAATGGAAACAGGGTGTTGCTGAAGCCAAGCATGGTGAAACAGACTGAGAGGGCCAACGGAATTGTGTGCCTACTGTCTTTTAGTACAACATGAGGATGGGGGTTTGTTACATTTGCACAAGAAAATCAGGTTAAGTCTCAAGTTAGGGTTGGGTTGGGGAGATGTGGCTTCCCAGGTTGGAAACGGGTCCTTGGTGAAGCTTAACTTGCTGAATCAGACTGAGTGGGGCATCAAGATGTCTTCCATACTGACATTTGGTACACTCTGTGGACGGCGGTTTGTTTCAGTCCAAAAAGGAAATGAGGGTTGAGACTCAAATTAGGGTTAGGGTTGGGGAGACTTGGCTTTCCAGGATGTAACCAGGGTTTTGGTGAAGCCTAGATTGGTAAAACAGACTGAGTAGGCAAACCGGAGTATAACATACTGCCAGTTAGTACACCATGTGGACAGGGAAATGTTTCATTCCAAAGAGAAAATTAGGGTTAAGACCCAAGTGAGGGTTATCGGTCAGGAGACATGGCTTCCCAGAATGGAAACAGGGTGTTGCTGAAGCCAAGCATGGTGAAACAGACTGAGAGGGCCAAAGGAATTGTGTCCCTACTGTCTTTTAGTAGAACATGAGGATGGGGGTTTGTTACAATTGCACAAGAAAATCAGGTTAAGTATCAAGTTAGGGTTAGGGTTGGGGAGATGTGGCTTCCCAGGTTGGAAACGGGTCCTTGGTGAAGCTTAACTTGCTGAATCTGACTGAGTGGGGCATCAAGATGGCTTCCATACTGACATTTGGTACACTCTGTGGACGGCAGTATGTTTCAGTCCAAAAAGGAAATGAGGGTTGAGACTCAAATTAGGGTTAGGGTTGGGGAGACTTGGCTTCCCAGGATGTAACCAGGGTTTTGGCGAAGCCTAGATTGGTAAAACAGACTGAGTAGGCCAACCGGAGTATAACATACTGCCAGTTAGTACACCATGTGGACAGGGAAATGTTTCAGTCCAAAGAGAAAATTAGGGTTGAGACCCAAGTTAGGGTTATCGGTCAGGAGTCATGGCTTCCCAGAATGGAAACAGGGTGTTGCTGAAGCCAAGCATGGTGAAACAGACTGAGAGGGCAAAAGGAATTGTGTGCCTACTGTCTTTTAGTACAACATGAGGATGGGGGTTTGTTACATTTGCACAAGAAAATCAGGTTAAGTCTCAAGTTAGGGTTGATTTGGGGAGATGTGGCTTCCCAGGTTGGAAACGGGTCCTTGGTGAAGCCTAGCTTGTTGAATCAGACTGAGTGGGACATCAAGATGTCTTCCATACTTACATTTGGTACACTCTGTGGACGGCAGTATGTTTCAGTCCAAAAAGGAAATAGGGTTGAGACTCAAATTAGGGTTAGGGTTGGGGAGACTTGGCTTCCCAGGATGTAACCAGGGTTTTGGTGAAGCCTAGATTGGTAAAACAGACTGAGTAGGCATTCAGGAGTATAACATACTGCCAGTTAGTACACCATGTGGACAGGGAAATGTTTCAGTCCAAAGACAAAATTAGGGTTAAGACCCAAGTTAGGGTTAGCTGTCAGGAGACATGGCTTCCCAGAATGGAAACAGGGTGTTGCTGAAGACAAGCATGGTGAAACAGACTGAGAGGGCCAAAGGAATTGTGTGCCTACTGTCTTTTAGTAGAACATGAGGATGGGAGGTTGTTACATTTGCACAAGAATATCAGGTTAAGTATCAAGTTAGAGTTAGGGTTGGGGAGATGTGGCTTCCCAGGTTGGAAACGGGTCCTTGTTGAAGCCTAGCTTGCTGAATCAGACTGAGTGGGGCATCAAGATGTCTTCCATACTTACAATTAGGTACACTCTGTGGACGGCAGTATGTTTCAGTCCAAAAAGGAAATGAGGGTTGAGACTCAAATTAGGGTTAGGGCTGGGGAGACTTGGCTTCCCAGGATGTAACCAGGGTTTTGGCGAAGCCTAGATTGGTAAAACAGACTGAGTAGGCCATCCGGAGTATAACATACTGCCAGTTAGTACACCATGTGGACAGGGAAATGTTTCAGTCTAAAGAGAAAATTAGGGTTAAGACCCAAGTTAGGGTTAGCTGTCAGGAGACATGGCTTCCCAGAATGGAAACAGGGTGTTGCTGAAGCCAAGCATGGTGAAACAGACTGAGAGGGCCAAAGGAATTGTGTGCCTACTGTCTTTTAGTAGAACATGAGGATGGGAGGTTGTTACATTTGCACAAGAATATCAGGTTAAGTCTCAAGTTAGGGTTAGGGTTGGGGAGATGTGGCTTCCCAGGTTGGAAACGGGTCCTTGGTGAAGCTTAACTTCCTGAATCAGACTGAGTGGGCCATCAAGATGTCTTCCATACTTACATTTGGCACACTCTGTGGACCGCAGTATGTTTCAGTCCAAAAAGGAGATAGGGTTGAGACTCAAATTAGGGTTAGGGTTGGGGAGACTTGGCTTCCCAGGATGTAACCAGGGTTTTGGTGAAGCCTAGATTGGTAAAACAGACTGAGTAGGCATTCAGGAGTATAACATACTGCCAGTTAGTACACCATGTGGACAGGGAAATGTTTCAGTCCAAAGACAAAATTCGAGTTAAGACCCAAGTTAGGGTTAGCTGTCAGGAGACATGGCTTCCCGGAATGGAAACAGGGTGTTGCTGAAGCCAAGCATGGTGAAACAGACTGAGAGGGCCAACGGAATTGTGTGCCTACTGTCTTTTAGTACAACATGAGGATGGGGGTTTGTTACATTTGCACAAGAAAATCAGGTTAAGTATCAAGTTAGAGTTAGGGTTGGGGAGATGTGGCTTCCCAGGTTGGAAACGGGTCCTTGTTGAAGCCTAGCTTGCTGAATCAGACTGAGTGGGGCATCAAGATGTCTTCCATACTTACAATTAGATACACTCTGTGGACGGCAGTATGTTTCAGTCCAAAAAGGAAATGAGGGTTGAGACTCAAATTAGGGTTAGGGTTGGGGAGACTTGGCTTCCCAGGATGTAACCAGGGTTTTGGCGAAGCCTAGATTGGTAAATCAGACTGAGTAGGCCTTCCGGAGTATAACATACTGCCAGTTAGTAAACCATGAGGACAGGGAAATATTTCAGTCCAAAGAAAAAACTAGGGTTAAGACCCAAGTTAGGGTTAGCGGTCAGGGGACATGGCTTCCCGGAATGGAAACAGGGTGTTGCTGAAGCCAAGCATGGTGAAACAGACTGAGAGGGCAAAAGGAATTGTGTGCCTACTGTCTTTTAGTACAACATGAGGATGGGGGTTTGTTACATTTGCACAAGAAAATCAGGTTAAGTCTCAAGTTAGGGTTGGTTTGGGGAGATGTGGCTTCCCAGGTTGGAAACGGGTCCTTGGTGAAGCCTAGCTTGTTGAATCAGACTGAGTGGGACATCAAGATGTCTTCCATACTTACATTTGGTACACTCTGTGTACCGCAGTATGTTTCAGTCCCAAAAGGAAATGAGGGTTGAGACTCAAATTAGGGTTAGGGTTGGGGAGACTTGGCTTCCCAGGATGTAACCAGGGTTTTGGCGAAGCCTAGATTGGTAAAACAGACTGAGTAGGCCTTCCGGAGTATAACATACTGCCAGTTAGTACACCATGTGGACAGGGAAATGTTTCAGTCCAAAGAGAAAATTAGGGTTGAGACCCAAGTTAGGGTTATCGGTCAGGAGTCATGGCTTCCCAGAATGGAAACAGGGTGTTGCTGAAGCCAAGCATGGTGAAACAGACTGAGAGGGCAAAAGGAATTGTGTGCCTACTGTCTTTTAGTACAACATGAGGATGGGGGTTTGTTACATTTGCACAAGAAAATCAGGTTAAGTCTCAAGTTAGGGTTGGTTTGGGGAGATGTGGCTTCCCAGGTTGGAAACGGGTCCTTGGTGAAGCCTAGCTTGTTGAATCAGACTGAGTGGGACATCAAGATGTCTTCCATACTTACATTTGGTACACTCTGTGGACGGCAGTATGTTTCAGTCCAAAAAGGAAATGAGGGTTGAGACTCAAATTAGGGTTAGGGCTGGGGAGACTTGGCTTCCCAGGATGTAACCAGGGTTTTGGCGAAGCCTAGATTGGTAAAACAGACTGAGTAGGCCATCCGGAGTATAACATACTGCCAGTTAGTACACCATGTGGACAGGGAAATGTTTCAGTCCAAAGAAAAAACTAGGGTTAAGACCCAAGTTAGGGTTAGCTGTCAGGAGACATGGCTTCCCAGAATGGAAACAGGGTGTTGCTGAAGCCAAGCATGGTGAAACAGACTGAGAGGGCCAAAGGAATTGTGTGCCTACTGTCTTTTAGTAGAACATGAGGATGGGAGGTTGTTACATTTGCACAAGAATATCAGGTTAAGTATCAAGTTAGAGTTAGGGTTGGGGAGATGTGGCTTCCCAGGTTGGAAACGGGTCCTTGTTGAAGCCTAGCTTGCTGAATCAGACTGAGTGGGGCATCAAGATGTCTTCCATACTTACAATTAGGTACACTCTGTGGACGGCAGTATGTTTCAGTCCAAAAAGGGAATGAGGGTTGAGACTCAAATTAGGGTTAGGGTTGGGGAGACTTGGCTTCCCAGGATGTAACCAGGGTTTTGGCGAAGCCTAGATTGGTAAAACAGACTGAGTAGGCCTTCCGGAGTATAACATACTGCCAGTTAGTACACCATGTGGACAGGGAAATATTTCAGTCCAAAGAAAAAACTAGGGTTAAGACCCAAGTTAGGGTTAGCGGTCAGGGGACATGGCTTCCCGGAATGGAAACATGGTGTTGCTGAAGCCAAACATGGTGAAACAGACTGAGAGGGCAAAAGGAATTGTGTGCCTACTGTCTTTTAGTACAACATGAGGATGGGGGTTTGTTACATTTGCACAAGAAAATCAGGTTAAGTCTCAAGTTAGGGTTGGTTTGCGGAGATGTGGCTTCCCAGGTTGGAAACGGGTCCTTGGTGAAGCCTAGCTTGTTGAATCAGACTGAGTGGGACATCAAGATGTCTTCCATACTTACATTTGGTACACTCTGTGGACGGCAGTATGTTTCAGTCCAAAAGGAAATGAGGGTTGGGACTCAAATTAGGGTTAGGGCTGGGGAGACTTGGCTTCCCAGGATGTAACCAGGGTTTTGGCGAAGTCTATATTGGTAAAACAGACTGAGTAGGCCATCCGGAGTATAACATACTGCCAGTTAGTACACCATGTGGACAGGGAAATGTTTCAGTCTAAAGAGAAAATTAGGGTTAAGACCCAAGTGAGGGTTAGCTGTCAGGAGACATGGCTTCCCAGAATGGAAACAGGGTGTTGCTGAAGCCAAGCATGGTGAAACAGACTGAGAGGGCCAAAGGAATTGTGTGCCTACTGTCTTTTAGTAGCACATGAGGATGGGAGGTTGTTACATTTGCACAAGAATATCAGGTTAAGTCTCAAGTTAGGGTTAGGGTTGGGGAGATGTGGCTTCCCAGGTTGGAAACGGGTCCTTGGTGAAGCTTAACTTCCTGAATCAGACTGAGTGGGCCATCAAGATGTCTTCCATACTTACATTTGGCACACTCTGTGGACCGCAGTATGTTTCAGTCCAAAAAGGAAATAGGGTTGAGACTCAAATTAGGGTTAGGGTTGGGGAGACTTGGCTTCCCAGGATGTAACCAGGGTTTTGGTGAAGCCTAGATTGGTAAAACAGACTGAGTAGGCATTCAGGAGTATAACATACTGCCAGTTAGTACACCATGTGGACAGGGAAATGTTTCAGTCCAAAGACAAAATTCGAGTTAAGACCCAAGTTAGGGTTAGCTGTCAGGAGACATGGCTTCCCGGAATGGAAACAGGGTGTTGCTGAAGCCAAGCATGGTGAAACAGACTGAGAGGGCCAACGGAATTGTGTGCCTACTGTCTTTTAGTACAACATGAGGATGGGGGTTTGTTACATTTGCACAAGAAAATCAGGTTAAGTCTCAAGTTAGGGTTGGGTTGGGGAGATGTGGCTTCCCAGGTTGGAAACGGGTCCTTGGTGAAGCTTAACTTGCTGAATCAGACTGAGTGGGGTATCAAGGTGTTTTCCATACTTACATTTGGTACACTCTGTGGACCGCAGTATGTTTCAGTCCCAAAAGGAAATGAGGGTTGAGACTCAAATTAGGGTTAGGGTTGGGGAGACTTGGCTTCCCAGGATGTAACCAGGGTTTTAGCGAAGCCTAGATTGGTAAAACAGACTGAGTAGGTCTTCCGGAGTATAACATACTGCCAGTTAGTACACCATGTGGACAGGGAAATGTTTCAGTCCAAAGAGAAAATTAGGGTTGAGACCCAAGTTAGGGTTATCGGTCAGGAGTCATGGCTTCCCAGAATGGAAACAGGGTGTTGCTGAAGCCAAGCATGGTGAAACAGACTGAGAGGGCAAAAGGAATTGTGTGCCTACTGTCTTTTAGTACAACATGAGGATGGGGGTTTGTTACATTTGCACAAGAAAATCAGGTTAAGTCTCAAGTTAGGGTTGGTTTGGGGAGATGTGGCTTCCCAGGTTGGAAACGGGTCCTTGGTGAAGCCTAGCTTGTTGAATCAGACTGAGTGGGACATCAAGATGTCTTCCATACTTACATTTGGTACACTCTGTGGACGGCAGTATGTTTCAGTCCAAAAAGGAAATGAGGGTTGAGACTCAAATTAGGGTTAGGGCTGGGGAGACTTGGCTTCCCAGGATGTAACCAGGGTTTTGGCGAAGCCTAGATTGGTAAAACAGACTGAGTAGGCCATCCGGAGTATAACATACTGCCAGTTAGTACACCATGTGGACAGGGAAATGTTTCAGTCCAAAGAGAAAATTAGGGTTAAGACCCAAGTGAGGGTTAGCTGTCAGGAGACATGGCTTCCCAGAATGGAAACAGGGTGTTGCTGAAGCCAAGCATGGTGAAACAGACTGAGAGGGCAAAAGGAATTGTGTGCCTACTGTCTTTTAGTACAACATGAGGATGGGAGGTTGTTACATTTGCACAAGAATATCAGGTTAAGTCTCAAGTTAGGGTTAGGGTTGGGGAGATGTGGCTTCCCAGGTTGGAAACGGGTCCTTGGTGAAGCTTAACTTCCTGAATCAGACTGAGTGGGCCATCAAGATGTCTTCCATACTTACATTTGGCACACTCTGTGGACCGCAGTATGTTTCAGTCCAAAAAGGAAATAGGGTTGAGACTCAAATTAGGGTTAGGGTTGGGGAGACTTGGCTTCCCAGGATGTAACCAGGGTTTTGGCGAAGCCTAGATTGGTAAAACAGACTGAGTAGGCCAACCGGAGTATAACATACTGCCAGTTAGTACACCATGTGGACAGGGAAATGTTTCAGTCCAAAGAGAAAATTAGGGTTAAGACCCAAGTTAGGGTTAGCTGTCAGGAGACCTGGCTTCCCAGAATGGAAACAGGGTGTTGCTGAAGCCAAGCATGGTGAAACAGACTGAGAGGGCCAAAGGTATTGTGTGCCTACTGTCTTTTAGTACAACATGAGGATGGGAGGTTGTTACATTTGCACAAGAATATCAGGTTAAGTCTCAAGTTAGGGTTAGGGTTGGGGAGATGTGGCTTCCCAGGTTGGAAACGGGTCCTTGTTGAAGCCTAGCTTGCTGAATCAGACTGAGTGGGGCATCAAGATGTCTTCCATACTTACAATTAGGTACACTCTGTGGACGGCAGTATGTTTTAGTCCAAAAAGGAAATGAGGGTTGAGACTCAAATTAGGGTTAGGGTTGGGGAGACTTGGCTTCCCAGGATGTAACCAGTGTTTTGGCGAAGCCTAGATTGGTAAAACAGACTGAGTAGGCCTTCCGGAGTATAACATACTGCCAGTTAGTACACCATGTGGACAGGGAAATATTTCAGTCCAAAGAAAAAACTAGGGTTAAGACCCAAGTTAGGGTTAGCGGTCAGGAGACATGGCTTCCCGGAATGGAAACAGGGTGTTGCTGAAGCCAAGCATGGTGAAACAGACTGAGAGGGCCAACGGAATTGTGTGCCTACTGTCTTTTAGTACAACATGAAGATGGGGGTTTGTTACATTTGCACAAGAAAATCAGGTTAAGTCTCAAGTAAGGGTTAGGGTTGGGGAGATGTGGCTTCCCAGGTTGGAAACGGGTCCTTGGTGAAGCCTAGCTTGCTGAATCAGACTGAGTGGGGCATCAAGATGTCTTCCATGATTACATTTGGTACACTCTGTGAACCGCAGTATGTTTCAGTCCAAAAAGGAAATGAGGGTTGATACTCAGATTAGGGTTAGGGTTGGGGAGACTTGGCTTCCCAGGATGTAACCAGGGTTTTGGCGAAGCCTAGATTGGTAAAACAGACTGAGTAGGCCTTCCGGAGTATAACATACTGCCAGTTAGTACACCATGTGGACAGGGAAATGTTTCAGTCCAAAGAAAAAATTAGGGTTAAGAAAAAGTTAGGGTTATCGGTCAGGAGACATGCCTTCCTAGAATGGAAACAGGGTGTTGCTGAAGCCAAGCATGGTGAAACAGACTGAGAGGGCAAACGGAATTGTGTGCCTACTGTCTTTTAGTACAACATGAGGATGGGGGGTTGTTACATTTGCCCAAGAAAATCAGGTTAAGTCTCAAGTTAGGGTTAGGGTTGGGGAGATGTGGCTTCCCAGGTTGGAAACGGGTCCTTGGTGAAGCCTAACTTGCTGAATCAGACTGAGTGGGGCATCAAGATGTCTTCCATACTGACATTTGGTACACTCTGTGGACGGCGGTTTGTTTCAGTCCCAAAAGGAAATGAGGCCTGAGACTCAAATTAGGGTTAGGGTTGGGGAGACTTGGCTTTCCAGGATGTAACCAGGGTTTTGGTGAAGCCTAGATTGGTAAAACAGACTGAGTAGGCAAACCGGAGTATAACATACTGCCAGTTAGTACACCATGTGGACAGGGAAATGTTTCATTCCAAAGAGAAAATTAGGGTTAAGACCCAAGTGAGGGTTATCGGTCAGGAGACATGGCTTCCCAGAATGGAAACAGGGTGTTGCTGAAGCCAAGCATGGTGAAACAGACTGAGAGGGCCAAAGGAATTGTGTCCCTACTGTCTTTTAGTAGAACATGAGGATGGGGGTTTGTTACAATTGCACAAGAAAATCAGGTTAAGTATCAAGTTAGGGTTAGGGTTGGGGAGATGTGGCTTCCCAGGTTGGAAACGGGTCCTTGGTGAAGCTTAACTTGCTGAATCTGACTGAGTGGGGCATCAAGATGGCTTCCATACTGACATTTGGTACACTCTGTGGACGGCAGTATGTTTCAGTCCAAAAAGGAAATGAGGGTTGAGACTCAAATTAGGGTTAGGGTTGGGGAGACTTGGCTTCCCAGGATGTAACCAGGGTTTTGGCGAAGCCTAGATTGGTAAAACAGACTGAGTAGGCCAACCGGAGTATAACATACTGCCAGTTAGTACACCATGTGGACAGGGAAATGTTTCAGTCCAAAGAGAAAATTAGGGTTGAGACCCAAGTTAGGGTTATCGGTCAGGAGTCATGGCTTCCCAGAATGGAAACAGGGTGTTGCTGAAGCCAAGCATGGTGAAACAGACTGAGAGGGCAAAAGGAATTGTGTGCCTACTGTCTTTTAGTACAACATGAGGATGGGGGTTTGTTACATTTGCACAAGAAAATCAGGTTAAGTCTCAAGTTAGGGTTGATTTGGGGAGATGTGGCTTCCCAGGTTGGAAACGGGTCCTTGGTGAAGCCTAGCTTGTTGAATCAGACTGAGTGGGACATCAAGATGTCTTCCATACTTACATTTGGTACACTCTGTGGACGGCAGTATGTTTCAGTCCAAAAAGGAAATAGGGTTGAGACTCAAATTAGGGTTAGGGTTGGGGAGACTTGGCTTCCCAGGATGTAACCAGGGTTTTGGTGAAGCCTAGATTGGTAAAACAGACTGAGTAGGCATTCAGGAGTATAACATACTGCCAGTTAGTACACCATGTGGACAGGGAAATGTTTCAGTCCAAAGACAAAATTAGGGTTAAGACCCAAGTTAGGGTTAGCTGTCAGGAGACATGGCTTCCCAGAATGGAAACAGGGTGTTGCTGAAGACAAGCATGGTGAAACAGACTGAGAGGGCCAAAGGAATTGTGTGCCTACTGTCTTTTAGTAGAACATGAGGATGGGAGGTTGTTACATTTGCACAAGAATATCAGGTTAAGTATCAAGTTAGAGTTAGGGTTGGGGAGATGTGGCTTCCCAGGTTGGAAACGGGTCCTTGTTGAAGCCTAGCTTGCTGAATCAGACTGAGTGGGGCATCAAGATGTCTTCCATACTTACAATTAGGTACACTCTGTGGACGGCAGTATGTTTCAGTCCAAAAAGGAAATGAGGGTTGAGACTCAAATTAGGGTTAGGGCTGGGGAGACTTGGCTTCCCAGGATGTAACCAGGGTTTTGGCGAAGCCTAGATTGGTAAAACAGACTGAGTAGGCCATCCGGAGTATAACATACTGCCAGTTAGTACACCATGTGGACAGGGAAATGTTTCAGTCTAAAGAGAAAATTAGGGTTAAGACCCAAGTTAGGGTTAGCTGTCAGGAGACATGGCTTCCCAGAATGGAAACAGGGTGTTGCTGAAGCCAAGCATGGTGAAACAGACTGAGAGGGCCAAAGGAATTGTGTGCCTACTGTCTTTTAGTAGAACATGAGGATGGGAGGTTGTTACATTTGCACAAGAATATCAGGTTAAGTCTCAAGTTAGGGTTAGGGTTGGGGAGATGTGGCTTCCCAGGTTGGAAACGGGTCCTTGGTGAAGCTTAACTTCCTGAATCAGACTGAGTGGGCCATCAAGATGTCTTCCATACTTACATTTGGCACACTCTGTGGACCGCAGTATGTTTCAGTCCAAAAAGGAGATAGGGTTGAGACTCAAATTAGGGTTAGGGTTGGGGAGACTTGGCTTCCCAGGATGTAACCAGGGTTTTGGTGAAGCCTAGATTGGTAAAACAGACTGAGTAGGCATTCAGGAGTATAACATACTGCCAGTTAGTACACCATGTGGACAGGGAAATGTTTCAGTCCAAAGACAAAATTCGAGTTAAGACCCAAGTTAGGGTTAGCTGTCAGGAGACATGGCTTCCCGGAATGGAAACAGGGTGTTGCTGAAGCCAAGCATGGTGAAACAGACTGAGAGGGCCAACGGAATTGTGTGCCTACTGTCTTTTAGTACAACATGAGGATGGGGGTTTGTTACATTTGCACAAGAAAATCAGGTTAAGTCTCAAGTTAGGGTTGGTTTGGGGAGATGTGGCTTCCCAGGTTGGAAACGGGTCCTTGGTGAAGCCTAGCTTGTTGAATCAGACTGAGTGGGACATCAAGATGTCTTCCATACTTACATTTGGTACACTCTGTGGACCGCAGTATGTTTCAGTCCCAAAAGGAAATGAGGGTTGAGACTCAAATTAGGGTTAGGGTTGGGGAGACTTGGCTTCCCAGGATGTAACCAGGGTTTTGGCGAAGCCTAGATTGGTAAAACAGACTGAGTAGGCCTTCCGGAGTATAACATACTGCCAGTTAGTACACCATGTGGACAGGGAAATGTTTCAGTCCAAAGAGAAAATTAGGGTTGAGACCCAAGTTAGGGTTATCGGTCAGGAGTCATGGCTTCCCAGAATGGAAACAGGGTGTTGCTGAAGCCAAGCATGGTGAAACAGACTGAGAGGGCAAAAGGAATTGTGTGCCTACTGTCTTTTAGTAGAACATGAGGATGGGGGGTTGTTACATTTGCACAAGAAAATCAGGTTAAGTCTCAAGTTAGGGTTGGTTTGGGGAGATGTGGCTTCCCAGGTTGGAAACGGGTCCTTGGTGAAGCCTAGCTTGTTGAATCAGACTGAGTGGGACATCAAGATGTCTTCCATACTTACATTTGGTACACTCTGTGGACGGCAGTATGTTTCAGTCCAAAAAGGAAATGAGGGTTGAGACTCAAATTAGGGTTAGGGCTGGGGAGACTTGGCTTCCCAGGATGTAACCAGGGTTTTGGCGAAGCCTAGATTGGTAAAACAGACTGAGTAGGCCATCCGGAGTATAACATACTGCCAGTTAGTACACCATGTGGACAGGGAAATGTTTCAGTCCAAAGACAAAATTAGGGTTAAGACCCAAGTTAGGGTTAGCTGTCAGGAGACATGGCTTCCCAGAATGGAAACAGGGTGTTGCTGAAGCCAAGCATGGTGAAACAGACTGAGAGGGCCAAAGGAATTGTGTGCCTACTGTCTTTTAGTAGAACATGAGGATGGGAGGTTGTTACATTTGCACAAGAATATCAGGTTAAGTATCAAGTTAGAGTTAGGGTTGGGGAGATGTGGCTTCCCAGGTTGGAAACGGGTCCTTGTTGAAGCCTAGCTTGCTGAATCAGACTGAGTGGGGCATCAAGATGTCTTCCATACTTACAATTAGGTACACTCTGTGGACGGCAGTATGTTTCAGTCCAAAAAGGGAATGAGGGTTGAGACTCAAATTAGGGTTAGGGTTGGGGAGACTTGGCTTCCCAGGATGTAACCAGGGTTTTGGCGAAGCCTAGATTGGTAAAACAGACTGAGTAGGCCTTCCGGAGTATAACATACTGCCAGTTAGTACACCATGTGGACAGGGAAATATTTCAGTCCAAAGAAAAAACTAGGGTTAAGACCCAAGTTAGGGTTAGCGGTCAGGGGACATGGCTTCCCGGAATGGAAACAGGGTGTTGCTGAAGCCAAACATGGTGAAACAGACTGAGAGGGCAAAAGGAATTGTGTGCCTACTGTCTTTTAGTACAACATGAGGATGGGGGTTTGTTACATTTGCACAAGAAAATCAGGTTAAGTCTCAAGTTAGGGTTGGTTTGCGGAGATGTGGCTTCCCAGGTTGGAAACGGGTCCTTGGTGAAGCCTAGCTTGTTGAATCAGACTGAGTGGGACATCAAGATGTCTTCCATACTTACATTTGGTACACTCTGTGGACGGCAGTATGTTTCAGTCCAAAAGGAAATGAGGGTTGGGACTCAAATTAGGGTTAGGGCTGGGGAGACTTGGCTTCCCAGGATGTAACCAGGGTTTTGGCGAAGTCTATATTGGTAAAACAGACTGAGTAGGCCATCCGGAGTATAACATACTGCCAGTTAGTACACCATGTGGACAGGGAAATGTTTCAGTCTAAAGAGAAAATTAGGGTTAAGACCCAAGTGAGGGTTAGCTGTCAGGAGACATGGCTTCCCAGAATGGAAACAGGGTGTTGCTGAAGCCAAGCATGGTGAAACAGACTGAGAGGGCCAAAGGAATTGTGTGCCTACTGTCTTTTAGTAGCACATGAGGATGGGAGGTTGTTACATTTGCACAAGAATATCAGGTTAAGTCTCAAGTTAGGGTTAGGGTTGGGGAGATGTGGCTTCCCAGGTTGGAAACGGGTCCTTGGTGAAGCTTAACTTCCTGAATCAGACTGAGTGGGCCATCAAGATGTCTTCCATACTTACATTTGGCACACTCTGTGGACCGCAGTATGTTTCAGTCCAAAAAGGAAATAGGGTTGAGACTCAAATTAGGGTTAGGGTTGGGGAGACTTGGCTTCCCAGGATGTAACCAGGGTTTTGGTGAAGCCTAGATTGGTAAAACAGACTGAGTAGGCATTCAGGAGTATAACATACTGCCAGTTAGTACACCATGTGGACAGGGAAATGTTTCAGTCCAAAGACAAAATTCGAGTTAAGACCCAAGTTAGGGTTAGCTGTCAGGAGACATGGCTTCCCGGAATGGAAACAGGGTGTTGCTGAAGCCAAGCATGGTGAAACAGACTGAGAGGGCCAACGGAATTGTGTGCCTACTGTCTTTTAGTACAACATGAGGATGGGGGTTTGTTACATTTGCACAAGAAAATCAGGTTAAGTCTCAAGTTAGGGTTGGGTTGGGGAGATGTGGCTTCCCAGGTTGGAAACGGGTCCTTGGTGAAGCTTAACTTGCTGAATCAGACTGAGTGGGGTATCAAGGTGTTTTCCATACTTACATTTGGTACACTCTGTGGACCGCAGTATGTTTCAGTCCCAAAAGGAAATGAGGGTTGAGACTCAAATTAGGGTTAGGGTTGGGGAGACTTGGCTTCCCAGGATGTAACAAGGGTTTTAGCGAAGCCTAGATTGGTAAAACAGACTGAGTAGGTCTTCCGGAGTATAACATACTGCCAGTTAGTACACCATGTGGACAGGGAAATGTTTCAGTCCAAAGAGAAAATTAGGGTTGAGACCCAAGTTAGGGTTATCGGTCAGGAGTCATGGCTTCCCAGAATGGAAACAGGGTGTTGCTGAAGCCAAGCATGGTGAAACAGACTGAGAGGGCCAACGGAATTGTGTGCCTACTGTCTTTTAGTACAACATGAAGATGGGGGTTTGTTACATTTGCACAAGAAAATCAGGTTAAGTCTCAAGTAAGGGTTAGGGTTGGGGAGATGTGGCTTCCCAGGTTGGAAACGGGTCCTTGGTGAAGCCTAGCTTGCTGAATCAGACTGAGTGGGGCATCAAGATGTCTTCCATAATTACATTTGGTACACTCTGTGAACCGCAGTATGTTTCAGTCCAAAAAGGAAATGAGGGTTGATACTCAGATTAGGGTTAGGGTTGGGGAGACTTGGCTTCCCAGGATGTAACCAGGGATTTGGCGAAGCCTAGATTGGTAAAACAGACCGAGTAGGCCAACCGGAGTATAACATACTGCCAGTTAGTACACCATGTGGACAGGGAAATGTTTCAGTCCAAAGAGAAAATTAGGGTTAAGACCCAAGTTAGGGTTAACGGTCAGGAGTCATGGCTTCCCAGAATGGAAACAGGGTGTTGCTGAAGCCAAGCATGGTGAAACAGACTGAGAGGGCCAAAGGAATTGTGTGCCTACTGTCTTTTAGTACAACATGAGGATGGGAGGTTGTTACATTTGCACAAGAATATCAGGTTAAGTCTCAAGTTAGGGTTAGGGATGGGGAGATGTGGCTTCCCAGGTTGGAAACGGGTCCTTGGTGAAGCTTAACTTCCTGAATCAGACTGAGTGGGCCATCAAGATGTCTTCCATACTTACATTTGGCACACTCTGTGGACCGCAGTATGTTTCAGTCCAAAAAGGAAATAGGGTTGAGACTCAAATTAGGGTTAGGGTTGGGGAGACTTGGCTTCCCAGGATGTAACCAGGGTTTTGGCGAAGCCTAGATTGGTAAAACAGACTGAGTCGGCCAACCGGAGTATAACATACTGCCAGTTAGTACACCATGTGGACAGGGAAATGTTTCAGTCCAAAGAGAAAATTAGGGTTAAGACCCAAGTTAGGGTTAGCTGTCAGGAGACATGGCTTCCCAGAATGGAAACAGGGTGTTGCTGAAGCCAAGCATGGTGAAACAGACTGAGAGGGCCAAAGGTATTGTGTGCCTACTGTCTTTTAGTACTACATGAGGATGGGAGGTTGTTACATTTGCACAAGAATATCAGGTTAAGTCTCAAGTTAGGGTTAGGGGTGGGGAGATGTGGCTTCCCAGGTTGGAAACGGGTCCTTGTTGAAGCCTAGCTTGCTGAATCAGACTGAGTGGGGCATCAAGATGTCTTCCATACTTACAATTAGGTACACTCTGTGGACGGCAGTATGTTTTAGTCCAAAAAGGAAATGAGGGTTGAGACTCAAATTAGGGTTAGGGTTGGGGAGACTTGGCTTCCCAGGATGTAACCAGTGTTTTGGCGAAGCCTAGATTGGTAAAACAGACTGAGTAGGCCTTCCGGAGTATAACATACTGCCAGTTAGTACACCATGTGGACAGGGAAATATTTCAGTCCAAAGAAAAAACTAGGGTTAAGACCCAAGTTAGGGTTAGCGGTCAGGAGACATGGCTTCCCGGAATGGAAACAGGGTGTTGCTGAAGCCAAGCATGGTGAAACAGACTGAGAGGGCCAAAGGAATTGTGTGCCTACTGTCTTTTAGTACAACATGAAGATGGGGGTTTGTTACATTTGCACAAGAAAATCAGGTTAAGTCTCAAGTTAGGGTTAGGGTTGGGGAGATGTGGCTTCCCAGGTTGGAAACGGGTCCTTGGTGAAGCCTAGCTTGCTGAATCAGACTGAGTGGGGCATCAAGATGTCTTCCATACTTACATTTGGTACACTCTGTGAACCGCAGTATGTTTCAGTCCAAAAAGGAAATGAGGGTTGATACTCAGATTAGGGTTAGGGTTGGGGAGACTTGGCTTCCCAGGATGTAACCAGGGTTTTGGCGAAGCCTAGATTGGTAAAACAGACTGAGTAGGCCTTCCGGAATATAACATACTGCCAGTTAGTACACCATGTGGACAGGGAAATGTTTCAGTCCAAAGAAAAAATTAGGGTTAAGAAAAAGTTAGGGTTATCGGTCAGGAGACATGCCTTCCTAGAATGGAAACAGGGTGTTGCTGAAGCCAAGCATGGTGAAACAGACTGAGAGGGCAAACGGAATTGTGTGCCTACTGTCTTTTAGTACAACATGAGGATGGGGGGTTGTTACATTTGCCCAAGAAAATCAGGTTAAGTCTCAAGTTAGGGTTAGGGTTGGGGAGATGTGGCTTCCCAGGTTGGAAACGGGTCCTTGGTGAAGCCTAACTTGCTGAATCAGACTGAGTGGGGCATCAAGATGTCTTCCATACTGACATTTGGTACACTCTGTGGACGGCAGTATGTTTTAGTCCAAAAAGGAAATGAGGGTTGAGACTCAAATTAGGGTTAGGGTTGGGGAGACTTGGCTTCCCAGGATGTAACCAGTGTTTTGGCGAAGCCTAGATTGGTAAAACAGACTGAGTAGGCCTTCCGGAGTATAACATACTGCCAGTTAGTACACCATGTGGACAGGGAAATATTTCAGTCCAAAGAAAAAACTAGGGTTAAGACCCAAGTTAGGGTTAGCGGTCAGGAGACATGGCTTCCCGGAATGGAAACAGGGTGTTGCTGAAGCCAAGCATGGTGAAACAGACTGAGAGGGCCAACGGAATTGTGTGCCTACTGTCTTTTAGTACAACATGAAGATGGGGGTTTGTTACATTTGCACAAGAAAATCAGGTTAAGTCTCAAGTAAGGGTTAGGGTTGGGGAGATGTGGCTTCCCAGGTTGGAAACGGGTCCTTGGTGAAGCCTAGCTTGCTGAATCAGACTGAGTGGGGCATCAAGATGTCTTCCATAATTACATTTGGTACACTCTGTGAACCGCAGTATGTTTCAGTCCAAAAAGGAAATGAGGGTTGATACTCAGATTAGGGTTAGGGTTGGGGAGACTTGGCTTCCCAGGATGTAACCAGGGTTTTGGCGAAGCCTAGATTGGTAAAACAGACTGAGTAGGCCTTCCGGAGTATAACATACTGCCAGTTAGTACACCATGTGGACAGGGAAATGTTTCAGTCCAAAGAAAAAATTAGGGTTAAGAAAAAGTTAGGGTTATCGGTCAGGAGACATGCCTTCCTAGAATGGAAACAGGGTGTTGCTGAAGCCAAGCATGGTGAAACAGACTGAGAGGGCCAACGGAATTGTGTGCCTACTGTCTTTTAGTAGAACATGAGGATGGGGGTTTGTTACATTTGCACAAGAAAATCAGGTTAAGTCTCAGGTTTGGTTTGGGTTGGGGAGATGTGGCTTCCCTGGTTGGAATCGGGTCCTTGGTGAAGCCCAGCTTGCTGAATCAGACTGAGTGGGACATCAAGATGTCTTCCATACTGACATTTGGTACACTCTGTGGACGGAGGTATGTTTCAGTCCCAAAAGGAAATGAGGCCTGAGACTCAAATTAGGGTTAGGGCTGGGGAGACTTGGCTTCCCAGGATGTAACCAGGGTTTTGGCGAAGCCTAGATTGGTAAAACAGACTGAGTAGGCCATCCGGAGTATAACATACTGCCAGTTAGTACACCATGTGGACAGGGAAATGTTTCAGTCCAAAGACAAAATTAGGGTTAAGACCCAAGTTAGGGTTAGCTGTCAGGAGACATGGCTTCCCAGAATGGAAACAGGGTGTTGCTGAAGCCAAGCATGGTGAAACAGACTGAGAGGGCCAAAGGAATTGTGTGCCTACTGTCTTTTAGTAGAACATGAGGATGGGAGGTTGTTACATTTGCACAAGAATATCAGGTTAAGTATCAAGTTAGAGTTAGGGTTGGGGAGATGTGGCTTCCCAGGTTGGAAACGGGTCCTTGTTGAAGCCTAGCTTGCTGAATCAGACTGAGTGGGGCATCAAGATGTCTTCCATACTTACAATTAGGTACACTCTGTGGACGGCAGTATGTTTCAGTCCAAAAAGGAAATGAGGGTTGAGACTCAAATTAGGGTTAGGGTTGGGGAGACTTGGCTTCCCAGGATGTAACCAGGGTTTTGGCGAAGCCTAGATTGGTAAAACAGACTGAGTAGGCCAACCGGAGTATAACATACTGCCAGTTAGTACACCATGTGGACAGGGAAATATTTCAGTCCAAAGAAAAAACTAGGGTTAAGACCCAAGTTAGGGTTAGCGGTCAGGGGACATGGCTTCCCGGAATGGAAACAGGGTGTTGCTGAAGCCAAACATGGTGAAACAGACTGAGAGGGCAAAAGGAATTGTGTGCCTACTGTCTTTTAGTACAACATGAGGATGGGGGTTTGTTACATTTGCACAAGAAAATCAGGTTAAGTCTCAAGTTAGGGTTGGTTTGCGGAGATGTGGCTTCCCAGGTTGGAAACGGGTCCTTGGTGAAGCCTAGCTTGTTGAATCAGACTGAGTGGGACATCAAGATGTCTTCCATACTTACATTTGGTACACTCTGTGGACGGCAGTATGTTTCAGTCCAAAAGGAAATGAGGGTTGGGACTCAAATTAGGGTTAGGGCTGGGGAGACTTGGCTTCCCAGGATGTAACCAGGGTTTTGGCGAAGTCTATATTGGTAAAACAGACTGAGTAGGCCATCCGGAGTATAACATACTGCCAGTTAGTACACCATGTGGACAGGGAAATGTTTCAGTCTAAAGAGAAAATTAGGGTTAAGACCCAAGTGAGGGTTAGCTGTCAGGAGACATGGCTTCCCAGAATGGAAACAGGGTGTTGCTGAAGCCAAGCATGGTGAAACAGACTGAGAGGGCCAAAGGAATTGTGTGCCTACTGTCTTTTAGTAGCACATGAGGATGGGAGGTTGTTACATTTGCACAAGAATATCAGGTTAAGTCTCAAGTTAGGGTTAGGGTTGGGGAGATGTGGCTTCCCAGGTTGGAAACGGGTCCTTGGTGAAGCTTAACTTCCTGAATCAGACTGAGTGGGCCATCAAGATGTCTTCAATACTTACATTTGGCACACTCTGTGGACCGCAGTATGTTTCAGTCCAAAAAGGAAATAGGGTTGAGACTCAAATTAGGGTTAGGGTTGGGGAGACTTGGCTTCCCAGGATGTAACCAGGGTTTTGGTGAAGCCTAGATTGGTAAAACAGACTGAGTAGGCATTCAGGAGTATAACATACTGCCAGTTAGTACACCATGTGGACAGGGAAATGTTTCAGTCCAAAGACAAAATTCGAGTTAAGACCCAAGTTAGGGTTAGCTGTCAGGAGACATGGCTTCCCGGAATGGAAACAGGGTGTTGCTGAAGCCAAGCATGGTGAAACAGACTGAGAGGGCCAACGGAATTGTGTGCCTACTGTCTTTTAGTACAACATGAGGATGGGGGTTTGTTACATTTGCACAAGAAAATCAGGTTAAGTCTCAAGTTAGGGTTGGGTTGGGGAGATGTGGCTTCCCAGGTTGGAAACGGGTCCTTGGTGAAGCTTAACTTGCTGAATCAGACTGAGTGGGGTATCAAGGTGTTTTCCATACTTACATTTGGTACACTCTGTGGACCGCAGTATGTTTCAGTCCCAAAAGGAAATGAGGGTTGAGACTCAAATTAGGGTTAGGGTTGGGGAGACTTGGCTTCCCAGGATGTAACAAGGGTTTTAGCGAAGCCTAGATTGGTAAAACAGACTGAGTAGGTCTTCCGGAGTATAACATACTGCCAGTTAGTACACCATGTGGACAGGGAAATGTTTCAGTCCAAAGAGAAAATTAGGGTTGAGACCCAAGTTAGGGTTATCGGTCAGGAGTCATGGCTTCCCAGAATGGAAACAGGGTGTTGCTGAAGCCAAGCATGGTGAAACAGACTGAGAGGGCAAAAGGAATTGTGTGCCTACTGTCTTTTAGTACAACATGAGGATGGGGGTTTGTTACATTTGCACAAGAAAATCAGGTTAAGTCTCAAGTTAGGGTTGGTTTGGGGAGATGTGGCTTCCCAGGTTGGAAACGGGTCCTTGGTGAAGCCTAGCTTGTTGAATCAGACTGAGTGGGACATCAAGATGTCTTCCATACTTACATTTGGTACACTCTGTGGACGGCAGTATGTTTCAGTCCAAAAAGGAAATGAGGGTTGAGACTCAAATTAGGGTTAGGGCTGGGGAGACTTGGCTTCCCAGGATGTAACCAGGGTTTTGGCGAAGCCTAGATTGGTAAAACAGACTGAGTAGGCCATCCGGAGTATAACATACTGCCAGTTAGTACACCATGTGGACAGGGAAATGTTTCAGTCCAAAGAGAAAATTAGGGTTAAGACCCAAGTGAGGGTTAGCTGTCAGGAGACATGGCTTCCCAGAATGGAAACAGGGTGTTGCTGAAGCCAAGCATGGTGAAACAGACTGAGAGGGCAAAAGGAATTGTGTGCCTACTGTCTTTTAGTACAACATGAGGATGGGAGGTTGTTACATTTGCACAAGAATATCAGGTTAAGTCTCAAGTTAGGGTTAGGGTTGGGGAGATGTGGCTTCCCAGGTTGGAAACGGGTCCTTGGTGAAGCTTAACTTCCTGAATCAGACTGAGTGGGCCATCAAGATGTCTTCCATACTTACATTTGGCACACTCTGTGGACCGCAGTATGTTTCAGTCCAAAAAGGAAATAGGGTTGAGACTCAAATTAGGGTTAGGGTTGGGGAGACTTGGCTTCCCAGGATGTAACCAGGGTTTTGGCGAAGCCTAGATTGGTAAAACAGACTGAGTAGGCCAACCGGAGTATAACATACTGCCAGTTAGTACACCATGTGGACAGGGAAATGTTTCAGTCCAAAGAGAAAATTAGGGTTAAGACCCAAGTTAGGGTTAGCTGTCAGGAGACCTGGCTTCCCAGAATGGAAACAGGGTGTTGCTGAAGCCAAGCATGGTGAAACAGACTGAGAGGGCCAAAGGTATTGTGTGCCTACTGTCTTTTAGTACAACATGAGGATGGGAGGTTGTTACATTTGCACAAGAATATCAGGTTAAGTCTCAAGTTAGGGTTAGGGTTGGGGAGATGTGGCTTCCCAGTTTGGAAACGGGTCCTTGTTGAAGCCTAGCTTGCTGAATCAGACTGAGTGGGGCATCAAGATGTCTTCCATACTTACAATTAGGTACACTCTGTGGACGGCAGTATGTTTTAGTCCAAAAAGGAAATGAGGGTTGAGACTCAAATTAGGGTTAGGGTTGGGGAGACTTGGCTTCCCAGGATGTAACCAGTGTTTTGGCGAAGCCTAGATTGGTAAAACAGACTGAGTAGGCCTTCCGGAGTATAACATACTGCCAGTTAGTACACCATGTGGACAGGGAAATATTTCAGTCCAAAGAAAAAACTAGGGTTAAGACCCAAGTTAGGGTTAGCGGTCAGGAGACATGGCTTCCCGGAATGGAAACAGGGTGTTGCTGAAGCCAAGCATGGTGAAACAGACTGAGAGGGCCAACGGAATTGTGTGCCTACTGTCTTTTAGTACAACATGAAGATGGGGGTTTGTTACATTTGCACAAGAAAATCAGGTTAAGTCTCAAGTAAGGGTTAGGGTTGGGGAGATGTGGCTTCCCAGGTTGGAAACGGGTCCTTGGTGAAGCCTAGCTTGCTGAATCAGACTGAGTGGGGCATCAAGATGTCTTCCATAATTACATTTGGTACACTCTGTGAACCGCAGTATGTTTCAGTCCAAAAAGGAAATGAGGGTTGATACTCAGATTAGGGTTAGGGTTGGGGAGACTTGGCTTCCCAGGATGTAACCAGGGTTTTGGCGAAGCCTAGATTGGTAAAACAGACTGAGTAGGCCTTCCGGAGTATAACATACTGCCAGTTAGTACACCATGTGGACAGGGAAATGTTTCAGTCCAAAGAAAAAATTAGGGTTAAGAAAAAGTTAGGGTTATCGGTCAGGAGACATGCCTTCCTAGAATGGAAACAGGGTGTTGCTGAAGCCAAGCATGGTGAAACAGACTGAGAGGGCAAACGGAATTGTGTGCCTACTGTCTTTTAGTACAACATGAGGATGGGGGGTTGTTACATTTGCCCAAGAAAATCAGGTTAAGTCTCAAGTTAGGGTTAGGGTTGGGGAGATGTGGCTTCCCAGGTTGGAAACGGGTCCTTGGTGAAGCCTAACTTGCTGAATCAGACTGAGTGGGGCATCAAGATGTCTTCCATACTGACATTTGGTACACTCTGTGGACGGCGGTTTGTTTCAGTCCCAAAAGGAAATGAGGGTTGAGACTCAAATTAGGGTTAGGGTTGGGGAGACTTGGCTTCCCAGGATGTAACCAGGGATTTGGCGAAGCCTAGATTGGTAAAACAGACCGAGTAGGCCAACCGGAGTATAACATACTGCCAGTTAGTACACCATGTGGACAGGGAAATGTTTCAGTCCAAAGAGAAAATTAGGGTTAAGACCCAAGTTAGGGTTAACGGTCAGGAGTCATGGCTTCCCAGAATGGAAACAGGGTGTTGCTGAAGCCAAGCATGGTGAAACAGACTGAGAGGGCCAAAGGAATTGTGTGCCTACTGTCTTTTAGTACAACATGAGGATGGGAGGTTGTTACATTTGCACAAGAATATCAGGTTAAGTCTCAAGTTAGGGTTAGGGATGGGGAGATGTGGCTTCCCAGGTTGGAAACGGGTCCTTGGTGAAGCTTAACTTCCTGAATCAGACTGAGTGGGCCATCAAGATGTCTTCCATACTTACATTTGGCACACTCTGTGGACCGCAGTATGTTTCAGTCCAAAAAGGAAATAGGGTTGAGACTCAAATTAGGGTTAGGGTTGGGGAGACTTGGCTTCCCAGGATGTAACCAGGGTTTTGGCGAAGCCTAGATTGGTAAAACAGACTGAGTCGGCCAACCGGAGTATAACATACTGCCAGTTAGTACACCATGTGGACAGGGAAATGTTTCAGTCCAAAGAGAAAATTAGGGTTAAGACCCAAGTTAGGGTTAGCTGTCAGGAGACATGGCTTCCCAGAATGGAAACAGGGTGTTGCTGAAGCCAAGCATGGTGAAACAGACTGAGAGGGCCAAAGGTATTGTGTGCCTACTGTCTTTTAGTACTACATGAGGATGGGAGGTTGTTACATTTGCACAAGAATATCAGGTTAAGTCTCAAGTTAGGGTTAGGGGTGGGGAGATGTGGCTTCCCAGGTTGGAAACGGGTCCTTGTTGAAGCCTAGCTTGCTGAATCAGACTGAGTGGGGCATCAAGATGTCTTCCATACTTACAATTAGGTACACTCTGTGGACGGCAGTATGTTTTAGTCCAAAAAGGAAATGAGGGTTGAGACTCAAATTAGGGTTAGGGTTGGGGAGACTTGGCTTCCCAGGATGTAACCAGTGTTTTGGCGAAGCCTAGATTGGTAAAACAGACTGAGTAGGCCTTCCGGAGTATAACATACTGCCAGTTAGTACACCATGTGGACAGGGAAATATTTCAGTCCAAAGAAAAAACTAGGGTTAAGACCCAAGTTAGGGTTAGCGGTCAGGAGACATGGCTTCCCGGAATGGAAACAGGGTGTTGCTGAAGCCAAGCATGGTGAAACAGACTGAGAGGGCCAACGGAATTGTGTGCCTACTGTCTTTTAGTACAACATGAAGATGGGGGTTTGTTACATTTGCACAAGAAAATCAGGTTAAGTCTCAAGTTAGGGTTAGGGTTGGGGAGATGTGGCTTCCCAGGTTGGAAACGGGTCCTTGGTGAAGCCTAGCTTGCTGAATCAGACTGAGTGGGGCATCAAGATGTCTTCCATACTTACATTTGGTACACTCTGTGAACCGCAGTATGTTTCAGTCCAAAAAGGAAATGAGGGTTGATACTCAGATTAGGGTTAGGGTTGGGGAGACTTGGCTTCCCAGGATGTAACCAGGGTTTTGGCGAAGCCTAGATTGGTAAAACAGACTGAGTAGGCCTTCCGGAATATAACATACTGCCAGTTAGTACACCATGTGGACAGGGAAATGTTTCAGTCCAAAGAAAAAATTAGGGTTAAGAAAAAGTTAGGGTTATCGGTCAGGAGACATGCCTTCCTAGAATGGAAACAGGGTGTTGCTGAAGCCAAGCATGGTGAAACAGACTGAGAGGGCAAACGGAATTGTGTGCCTACTGTCTTTTAGTACAACATGAGGATGGGGGGTTGTTACATTTGCCCAAGAAAATCAGGTTAAGTCTCAAGTTAGGGTTAGGGTTGGGGAGATGTGGCTTCCCAGGTTGGAAACGGGTCCTTGGTGAAGCCTAACTTGCTGAATCAGACTGAGTGGGGCATCAAGATGTCTTCCATACTGACATTTGGTACACTCTGTGGACGGCAGTATGTTTTAGTCCAAAAAGGAAATGAGGGTTGAGACTCAAATTAGGGTTAGGGTTGGGGAGACTTGGCTTCCCAGGATGTAACCAGTGTTTTGGCGAAGCCTAGATTGGTAAAACAGACTGAGTAGGCCTTCCGGAGTATAACATACTGCCAGTTAGTACACCATGTGGACAGGGAAATATTTCAGTCCAAAGAAAAAACTAGGGTTAAGACCCAAGTTAGGGTTAGCGGTCAGGAGACATGGCTTCCCGGAATGGAAACAGGGTGTTGCTGAAGCCAAGCATGGTGAAACAGACTGAGAGGGCCAACGGAATTGTGTGCCTACTGTCTTTTAGTACAACATGAAGATGGGGGTTTGTTACATTTGCACAAGAAAATCAGGTTAAGTCTCAAGTAAGGGTTAGGGTTGGGGAGATGTGGCTTCCCAGGTTGGAAACGGGTCCTTGGTGAAGCCTAGCTTGCTGAATCAGACTGAGTGGGGCATCAAGATGTCTTCCATAATTACATTTGGTACACTCTGTGAACCGCAGTATGTTTCAGTCCAAAAAGGAAATGAGGGTTGATACTCAGATTAGGGTTAGGGTTGGGGAGACTTGGCTTCCCAGGATGTAACCAGGGTTTTGGCGAAGCCTAGATTGGTAAAACAGACTGAGTAGGCCTTCCGGAGTATAACATACTGCCAGTTAGTACACCATGTGGACAGGGAAATGTTTCAGTCCAAAGAAAAAATTAGGGTTAAGAAAAAGTTAGGGTTATCGGTCAGGAGACATGCCTTCCTAGAATGGAAACAGGGTGTTGCTGAAGCCAAGCATGGTGAAACAGACTGAGAGGGCCAACGGAATTGTGTGCCTACTGTCTTTTAGTAGAACATGAGGATGGGGGTTTGTTACATTTGCACAAGAAAATCAGGTTAAGTCTCAGGTTTGGTTTGGGTTGGGGAGATGTGGCTTCCCTGGTTGGAATCGGGTCCTTGGTGAAGCCCAGCTTGCTGAATCAGACTGAGTGGGACATCAAGATGTCTTCCATACTGACATTTGGTACACTCTGTGGACGGAGGTATGTTTCAGTCCCAAAAGGAAATGAGGCCTGAGACTCAAATTAGGGTTAGGGCTGGGGAGACTTGGCTTCCCAGGATGTAACCAGGGTTTTGGCGAAGCCTAGATTGGTAAAACAGACTGAGTAGGCCATCCGGAGTATAACATACTGCCAGTTAGTACACCATGTGGACAGGGAAATGTTTCAGTCCAAAGACAAAATTAGGGTTAAGACCCAAGTTAGGGTTAGCTGTCAGGAGACATGGCTTCCCAGAATGGAAACAGGGTGTTGCTGAAGCCAAGCATGGTGAAACAGACTGAGAGGGCCAAAGGAATTGTGTGCCTACTGTCTTTTAGTAGAACATGAGGATGGGAGGTTGTTACATTTGCACAAGAATATCAGGTTAAGTATCAAGTTAGAGTTAGGGTTGGGGAGATGTGGCTTCCCAGGTTGGAAACGGGTCCTTGTTGAAGCCTAGCTTGCTGAATCAGACTGAGTGGGGCATCAAGATGTCTTCCATACTTACAATTAGGTACACTCTGTGGACGGCAGTATGTTTCAGTCCAAAAAGGAAATGAGGGTTGAGACTCAAATTAGGGTTAGGGTTGGGGAGACTTGGCTTCCCAGGATGTAACCAGGGTTTTGGCGAAGCCTAGATTGGTAAAACAGACTGAGTAGGCCTTCCGGAGTATAACATACTGCCAGTTAGTACACCATGTGGACAGGGAAATGTTTCAGTCCAAAGAGAAAATTAGGGTTAAGACCCAAGTGAGGGTTAGCTGTCAGGAGACATGGCTTCCCAGAATGGAAACAGGGTGTTGCTGAAGCCAAGCATGGTGAAACAGACTGAGAGGGCCAAAGGAATTGTGTGCCTACTGTCTTTTAGTAGAACATGAGGATGAAGGTTGTTACATTTGCACAAGAATATCAGGTTAAGTCTCAAGTTAGGGTTAGGGTTGGGGAGATGTGGCTTCCCAGGTTGGAAACGGGTCCTTGGTGAAGCTTAACTTCCTGAATCAGACTGAGTGGGCCATCAAGATGTCTTCCATACTTACATTTGGCACACTCTGTGGACCGCAGTATGTTTCAGTCCAAAAAGGAAATAGGGTTGAGACTCAAATTAGGGTTAGGGTTGGGGAGACTTGGCTTCCCAGGATGTAACCAGGGTTTTGGTGAAGCCTAGATTGGTAAAACAGACTGAGTAGGCATTCAGGAGTATAACATACTGCCAGTTAGTACACCATGTGGACAGGGAAATGTTTCAGTCCAAAGACAAAATTAGGGTTAAGACCCAAGTTAGTGTTAGCTGTCAGGAGACATGGCTTCCCAGAATGGAAACAGGGTGTTGCTGAAGCCAAGCATGGTGAAACAGACTGAGAGGGCCAAAGGAATTGTGTGCCTACTGTCTTTTAGTAGAACATGAGGATGGGAGGTTGTTACATTTGCACAAGAATATCAGGTTAAGTATCAAGTTAGAGTTAGGGTTGGGGAGATGTGGCTTCCCAGGTTGGAAACGGGTCCTTGTTGAAGCCTAGCTTGCTGAATCAGACTGAGTGGGGCATCAAGATGTCTTCCATACTTACAATTAGGTACACTCTGTGGACGGCAGTATGTTTCAGTCCAAAAAGGAAATGAGGGTTGAGACTCAAATTAGGGTTAGGGTTGGGGAGACTTGGCTTCCCAGGATGTAACCAGGGTTTTGGCGAAGCCTAGATTGGTAAAACAGACTGAGTAGGCCTTCCGGAGTATAACATACTGCCAGTTAGTACACCATGTGGACAGGGAAATATTTCAGTCCAAAGAAAAAACTAGGGTTAAGACCCAAGTTAGGGTTAGCGGTCAGGAGACATGGCTTCCCGGAATGGAAACAGGGTGTTGCTGAAGCCAAGCATGGTTTAACAGACTGAAAGGGCAAAAGGAATTGTGTGCCTACTGTCTTTTAGTAGAACATGAGGATGGGGGGTTGTTACAGTTCAACAAGAAAATCAGGTTAAGTCTCAAATTAGGGTTAGGGTTGGGGAGATGTGGCTTCCCAGGTTGGAAACGGGTCCTTGGTGAAGCCTAGCTTGCTGAATCAGACTGAGTGGGGCATCAAGATGTCTTCCATACTTACATTTGGTACACTCTGTGAACCGCAGTATGTTTCAGTCCAAAAAGGAAATGAGGGTTGATACTCAAATTAGGGTTAGGGTTGGGGAGACTTGGCTTCCCAGGATGTAACCAGGGTTTTGGTGAAGCCTAGATTGGTAAAACAGACGGAGTAGGCCAACCGGAGTATAACATACTGCCAGTTAGTACACCATGTGGACAGGGAAATGTTTCAGTCCAAAGAGAAAATTAGGGTTAAGACCCAAGTTAGGGTTAGCTGTCAGGAGACATGGCTTCCCAGAATGGAAACAGGGTATTGCTGAAGCCAAGCATGGTGAAACAGACTGAGAGGGCCAAAGGAATTGTGTGCCTACTGTCTTTTAGTAGAACATGAGGATGGGAGGTTGTTACATTTGCACAAGAAAATCAGGTTAAGTATCAAGTTAGGGTTAGGGTTGGGGAGATGTGGCTTCCCAGGTTGGAAACGGGTCCTTGTTGAAGCCTAGCTTGCTGAATCAGACTGAGTGGGGCATCAAGATGTCTTCCATACTTACAATTAGGTACACTCTGTGGACGGCAGTATGTTTCAGTCCAAAAAGGAAATGAGGGTTGAGACTCAAATGAGGGTTAGGGTTGGGGAGACTTGGCTTCCCAGGATGTAACCAGGGATTTGGCGAAGCCTAGATTGGTAAAACAGACTGAGTAGGCCTTCCGGAGTATAACATACTGCCAGTTAGTACACCATGTGGACAGGGAAATATTTCAGTCCAAAGAAAAAACTAGGGTTAAGACCCAAGTTAGGGTTAGCGGTCAGGAGACATGGCTTCCCGGAATGGAAACAGGGTGTTGCTGAAGCCAAGCATGGTGAAACAGACTGAGAGGGCAAAAGGAATTGTGTGCCTACTGTCTTTTAGTACAACATGAGGATGGGGGTTTGTTACATTTGCACAAGAAAATCAGGTTAAGTCTCAAGTTAGGGTTGGTTTGGGGAGATGTGGCTTCCCAGGTTGGAAACGGGTCCTTGGTGAAGCCTAGCTTGTTGAATCAGACTGAGTGGGACATCAAGATGTCTTCCATACTGACATTTGGTACACTCTGTGGACGGCAGTATGTTTCAGTCCAAAAAGGAAATGAGGGTTGAGACTCAAATTAGGGTTAGGGCTGGGGAGACTTGGCTTCCCAGGATGTAACCAGGGTTTTGGCGAAGCCTAGATTGGTAAAACAGACTGAGTAGGCCATCCGGAGTATAACATACTGCCAGTTAGTACACCATGTGGACAGGGAAATGTTTCAGTCCAAAGAGAAAATTAGGGTTAAGACCCAAGTGAGGGTTAGCTGTCAGGAGACATGGCTTCCCAGAATGGAAACAGGGTGTTGCTGAAGCCAAGCATGGTGAAACAGACTGAGAGGGCCAAAGGAATTGTGTGCCTACTGTCTTTTAGTAGAACATGAGGATGGGAGGTTGTTACATTTGCACAAGAATATCAGGTTAAGTCTCAAGTTAGGGTTAGGGTTGGGGAAATGTGGCTTCCCAGGTTGGAAACGGGTCCTTGGTGAAGCTTAACTTCCTGAATCAGACTGAGTGGGCCATCAAGATGTCTTCCATACTTACATTTGGCACACTCTGTGGACCGCAGTATGTTTCAGTCCAAAAAGGAAATAGGGTTGAGACTCAAATTAGGGTTAGGGTTGGGGAGACTTGGCTTCCCAGGATGTAACCAGGGTTTTGGTGAAGCCTAGATTGGTAAAACAGACTGAGTAGGCATTCAGGAGTATAACATACTGCCAGTTAGTACACCATGTGGACAGGGAAATGTTTCAGTCCAAAGACAAAATTAGGGTTAAGACCCAAGTTAGGGTTAGCTGTCAGGAGACATGGCTTCCCAGAATGGAAACAGGGTGTTGCTGAAGCCAAGCATGGTGAAACAGACTGAGAGGGCCAAAGGAATTGTGTGCCTACTGTCTTTTAGTAGAACATGAGGATGGGAGGTTGTTACATTTGCACAAGAATATCAGGTTAAGTATCAAGTTAGAGTTAGGGTTGGGGAGATGTGGCTTCCCAGGTTGGAAACGGGTCCTTGTTGAAGCCTAGCTTGCTGAATCAGACTGAGTGGGGCATCAAGATGTCTTCCATACTTACAATTAGGTACACTCTGTGGACGGCAGTATGTTTCAGTCCAAAAAGGAAATGAGGGTTGAGACTCAAATTAGGGTTAGGGTTGGGGAGACTTGGCTTCCCAGGATGTAACCAGGGTTTTGGTGAAGCCTAGATTGGTAAAACAGACTGAGTAGGCATTCAGGAGTATAACATACTGCCAGTTAGTACACCATGTGGACAGGGAAATGTTTCAGTCCAAAGACAAAATTCGAGTTAAGACCCAAGTTAGGGTTAGCTGTCAGGAGACATGGCTTCCCGGAATGGAAACAGGGTGTTGCTGAAGCCAAGCATGGTGAAACAGACTGAGAGGGCCAACGGAATTGTGTGCCTACTGTCTTTTAGTACAACATGAGGATGGGGGTTTGTTACATTTGCACAAGAAAATCAGGTTAAGTCTCAAGTTAGGGTTGGGTTGGGGAGATGTGGCTTCCCAGGTTGGAAACGGGTCCTTGGTGAAGCTTAACTTGCTGAATCAGACTGAGTGGGGTATCAAGGTGTCTTCCATACTTACATTTGGTACACTCTGTGGACCGCAGTATGTTTCAGTCCCAAAAGGAAATGAGGGTTGAGACTCAAATTAGGGTTAGGGTTGGGGAGACTTGGCTTCCCAGGATGTAACCAGGGTTTTGGCGAAGCCTAGATTGGTAAAACAGACTGAGTAGGCCTTCCGGAGTATAACATACTGCCAGTTACTACACCATGTGGACAGGGAAATGTTTCAGTCCAAAGAAAAAATTAGGGTTAAGAAAAATTTAGGGTTATCGGTCAGGAGACATGCCTTCCCAGAATGGAAACAGGGTGTTGCTGAAGCCAAGCATGGTGAAACAGACTGAGAGGGCAAACGGAATTGTGTGCCTACTGTCTTTTAGTACAACATGAGGATGGGGGTTTGTTACATTTGCACAAGAAAATCAGGTTAAGTCTCAAGTTAGGGTTAGGGTTGGGGAGATGTGGCTTCCCAAGTTGGAAACGGGTCCTTGGTGAAGCCTAACTTGCTGAATCAGACTGAGTGGGGCATCAAGATGTCTTCCATACTGACATTTGGTACACTCTGTGGACGGCGGTTTGTTTCAGTCCCAAAAGGAAATGAGGCCTGAGACTCAAATTAGGGTTAGGGTTGGGGAGACTTGGCTTTCCAGGATGTAACCAGGGTTTTGGTGAAGCCTAGATTGGTAAAACAGACTGAGTAGGCAAACCGGAGTATAACATACTGCCAGTTAGTACACCATGTGGACAGGGAAATGTTTCATTCCAAAGAGAAAATTAGGGTTAAGACCCAAGTGAGGGTTATCGGTCAGGAGACATGGCTTCCCAGAATGGAAACAGGGTGTTGCTGAAGCCAAGCATGGTGAAACAGACTGAGAGGGCCAAAGGAATTGTGTCCCTACTGTCTTTTAGTAGAACATGAGGATGGGGGTTTGTTACAATTGCACAAGAAAATCAGGTTAAGTCTCAAGTTAGGGTTAGGGTTGGGGAGATGTGGCTTCCCAGGTTGGAAACGGGTCCTTGGTGAAGCTTAACTTGCTGAATCTGACTGAGTGGGGCATCAAGATGGCTTCCATACTGACATTTGGTACACTCTGTGGACGGCAGTATGTTTCAGTCCAAAAAGGAAATGAGGGTTCAGACTCAAATTAGGGTTAGGGTTGGGGAGACTTGGCTTCCCAGGATGTAACCAGGGTTTTGGCGAAGCCTAGATTGGTAAAACAGACTGAGTAGGCCTTCCGGAGTATAACATACTGCCAGTTAGTACACCATGTGGACAGGGAAATGTTTCAGTCCAAAGAGAAAATTAGGGTTAAGACCCAAGTGAGGGTTAGCTGTCAGTAGACATGGCTTCCCAGAATGGAAACAGGGTGTTGCTGAAGCCAAGCATGGTGAAACAGACTGAGAGGGCCAAAGGAATTGTGTGCCTACTGTCTTTTAGTAGAACATGAGGATGAAGGTTGTTACATTTGCACAAGAATATCAGGTTAAGTCTCAAGTTAGGGTTAGGGTTGGGGAGATGTGGCTTCCCAGGTTGGAAACGGGTCCTTGGTGAAGCTTAACTTCCTGAATCAGACTGAGTGGGCCATCAAGATGTCTTCCATACTTACATTTGGCACACTCTGTGGACCGCAGTATGTTTCAGTCCAAAAAGGAAATAGGGTTGAGACTCAAATTAGGGTTAGGGTTGGGGAGACTTGGCTTCCCAGGATGTAACCAGGGTTTTGGTGAAGCCTAGATTGGTAAAACAGACTGAGTAGGCATTCAGGAGTATAACATACTGCCAGTTAGTACACCATGTGGACAGGGAAATGTTTCAGTCCAAAGACAAAATTAGGGTTAAGACCCAAGTTAGGGTTAGCTGTCAGGAGACATGGCTTCCCAGAATGGAAACAGGGTGTTGCTGAAGCCAAGCATGGTGAAACAGACTGAGAGGGCCAAAGGAATTGTGTGCCTACTGTCTTTTAGTAGAACATGAGGATGGGAGGTTGTTACATTTGCACAAGAATATCAGGTTAAGTATCAAGTTAGAGTTAGGGTTGGGGAGATGTGGCTTCCCAGGTTGGAAACGGGTCCTTGTTGAAGCCTAGCTTGCTGAATCAGACTGAGTGGGGCATCAAGATGTCTTCCATACTTACAATTAGGTACACTCTGTGGACGGCAGTATGTTTCAGTCCAAAAAGGAAATGAGGGTTGAGACTCAAATTAGGGTTAGGGTTGGGGAGACTTGGCTTCCCAGGATGTAACCAGGGTTTTGGCGAAGCCTAGATTGGTAAAACAGACTGAGTAGGCCTTCCGGAGTATAACATACTGCCAGTTAGTACACCATGTGGACAGGGAAATATTTCAGTCCAAAGAAAAAACTAGGGTTAAGACCCAAGTTAGGGTTAGCGGTCAGGAGACATGGCTTCCCGGAATGGAAACAGGGTGTTGCTGAAGCCAAGCATGGTGAAACAGACTGAAAGGGCAAAAGGAATTGTGTGCCTACTGTCTTTTAGTAGAACATGAGGATGGGGGGTTGTTACAGTTCAACAAGAAAATCAGGTTAAGTCTCAAGTTAGGGTTAGGGTTGGGGAGATGTGGCTTCCCAGGTTGGAAACGGGTCCTTGGTGAAGCCTAGCTTGCTGAATCAGACTGAGTGGGGCATCAAGATGTCTTCCATACTTACATTTGGTACACTCTGTGAACCGCAGTATGTTTCAGTCCAAAAAGGAAATGAGGGTTGATACTCAAATTAGGGTTAGGGTTGGGGAGACTTGGCTTCCCAGGATGTAACCAGGGTTTTGGTGAAGCCTAGATTGGTAAAACAGACTGAGTAGGCCAACCAGAGTATAACTAACTGCCAGTTAGTACACCATGTGGACAGGGAAATGTTTCAGTCCAAAGAGAAAATTAGGGTTAAGACCCAAGTTAGGGTTAGCTGTCAGGAGACATGGCTTCCCAGAATGGAAACAGGGTATTGCTGAAGCCAAGCATGGTGAAACAGACTGAGAGGGCCAAAGGAATTGTGTGCCTACTGTCTTTTAGTAGAACATGAGGATGGGAGGTTGTTACATTTGCACAAGAAAATCAGGTTAAGTATCAAGTTAGGGTTAGGGTTGGGGAGATGTGGCTTCCCAGGTTGGAAACGGGTCCTTGTTGAAGCCTAGCTTGCTGAATCAGACTGAGTGGGGCATCAAGATGTCTTCCATACTTACAATTAGGTACACTCTGTGGACGGCAGTATGTTTCAGTCCAAAAAGGAAATGAGGGTTGAGACTCAAATGAGGGTTAGGGTTGGGGAGACTTGGCTTCCCAGGATGTAACCAGGGTTTTGGCGAAGCCTAGATTGGTAAAACAGACTGAGTAGGCCTTCCGGAGTATAACATACTGCCAGTTAGTACACCATGTGGACAGGGAAATATTTCAGTCCAAAGAAAAAACTAGGGTTAAGACCCAAGTTAGGGTTAGCGGTCAGGAGACATGGCTTCCCGGAATGGAAACAGGGTGTTGCTGAAGCCAAGCATGGTGAAACAGACTGAGAGGGCAAAAGGAATTGTGTGCCTACTGTCTTTTAGTACAACATGAGGATGGGGGTTTGTTACATTTGCACAAGAAAATCAGGTTAAGTCTCAAGTTAGGGTTGGTTTGGGGAGATGTGGCTTCCCAGGTTGGAAACGGGTCCTTGGTGAAGCCTAGCTTGTTGAATCAGACTGAGTGGGACATCAAGATGTCTTCCATACTGACATTTGGTACACTCTGTGGACCGCAGTATGTTTCAGTCCAAAAAGGAAATGAGGGTTGAGACTCAAATTAGGGTTAGGGCTGGGGAGACTTGGCTTCCCAGGATGTAACCAGGGTTTTGGCGAAGCCTAGATTGGTAAAACAGACTGAGTAGGCCATCCGGAGTATAACATACTGCCAGTTAGTACACCATGTGGACAGGGAAATGTTTCAGTCCAAAGAGAAAATTAGGGTTAAGACCCAAGTGAGGGTTAGCTGTCAGGAGACATGGCTTCCCAGAATGGAAACAGGGTGTTGCTGAAGCCAAGCATGGTGAAACAGACTGAGAGGGCCAAAGGAATTGTGTGCCTACTGTCTTTTAGTAGAACATGAGGATGGGAGGTTGTTACATTTGCACAAGAATATCAGGTTAAGTCTCAAGTTAGGGTTAGGGTTGGGGAGATGTGGCTTCCCAGGTTGGAAACGGGTCCTTGGTGAAGCTTAACTTCCTGAATCAGACTGAGTGGGCCATCAAGATGTCTTCCATACTTACATTTGGCACACTCTGTGGACCGCAGTATGTTTCAGTCCAAAAAGGAAATAGGGTTGAGACTCAAATTAGGGTTAGGGTTGGGGAGACTTGGCTTCCCAGGATGTAACCAGGGTTTTGGTGAAGCCTAGATTGGTAAAACAGACTGAGTAGGCATTCAGGAGTATAACATACTGCCAGTTAGTACACCATGTGGACAGGGAAATGTTTCAGTCCAAAGACAAAATTAGGGTTAAGACCCAAGTTAGGGTTAGCTGTCAGGAGACATGGCTTCCCAGAATGGAAACAGGGTGTTGCTGAAGCCAAGCATGGTGAAACAGACTGAGAGGGCCAAAGGAATTGTGTGCCTACTGTCTTTTAGTAGAACATGAGGATGGGAGGTTGTTACATTTGCACAAGAATATCAGGTTAAGTATCAAGTTAGAGTTAGGGTTGGGGAGATGTGGCTTCCCAGGTTGGAAACGGGTCCTTGTTGAAGCCTAGCTTGCTGAATCAGACTGAGTGGGGCATCAAGATGTCTTCCATACTTACAATTAGGTACACTCTGTGGACGGCAGTATGTTTCAGTCCAAAAAGGAAATGAGGGTTGAGACTCAAATTAGGGTTAGGGTTGGGGAGACTTGGCTTCCCAGGATGTAACCAGGGTTTTGGCGAAGCCTAGATTGGTAAAACAGACTGAGTAGGCCTTCCGGAGTATAACATACTGCCAGTTAGTACACCATGTGGACAGGGAAATATTTCAGTCCAAAGAAAAAACTAGGGTTAAGACCCAAGTTAGGGTTAGCGGTCAGGAGACATGGCTTCCCGGAATGGAAACAGGGTGTTGCTGAAGCCAAGCATGGTGAAACAGACTGAGAGGGCAAAAGGAATTGTGTGCCTACTGTCTTTTAGTACAACATGAGGATGGGGGTTTGTTACATTTGGACAAGAAAATCAGGTTAAGTCTCAAGTTAGGGTTGGTTTGCGGAGATGTGGCATCCCAGGTTGGAAACGGGTCCTTGGTGAAGCCTAGCTTGTTGAATCAGACTGAGTGGGACATCAAGATGTCTTCCATACTTACATTTGGCACACTCTGTGTACCGCAGTATGTTTCAGTCCAAAAAGGAAATGAGGGTTGAGACTCAAATTAGGGTTAGGGCTGGGGAGACTTGGCTTCCCAGGATGTAACCAGGGTTTTGGCGAAGCCTAGATTGGTAAAACAGACTGAGTAGGCCATCCGGAGTATAACATACTGCCAGTTAGTACACCATGTGGACAGGGAAATGTTTCAGTCCAAAGAGAAAATTAGGGTTAAGACCCAAGTGAGGGTTAGCTGTCAGGAGACATGGCTTCCCAGAATGGAAACAGGGTGTTGCTGAAGCCAAGCATGGTGAAACAGACTGAGAGGGCCAAAGGAATTGTGTGCCTACTGTCTTTTAGTAGAACATGAGGATGGGAGGTTGTTACATTTGCACAAGAATATCAGGTTAAGTCTCAAGTTAGGGTTAGGGTTGGGGAGATGTGGCTTCCCAGGTTGGAAACGGGTCCTTGGTGAAGCTTAACTTCCTGAATCAGACTGAGTGGGCCATCAAGATGTCTTCCATACTTACATTTGGCACACTCTGTGGACCGCAGTATGTTTCAGTCCAAAAAGGAAATAGGGTTGAGACTCAAATTAGGGTTAGGGTTGGGGAGACTTGGCTTCCCAGGATGTAACCAGGGTTTTGGTGAAGCCTAGATTGGTAAAACAGACTGAGTAGGCATTCAGGAGTATAACATACTGCCAGTTAGTACACCATGTGGACAGGGAAATGTTTCAGTCCAAAGACAAAATTAGGGTTAAGACCCAAGTTAGGGTTAGCTGTCAGGAGACATGGCTTCCCAGAATGGAAACAGGGTGTTGCTGAAGCCAAGCATGGTGAAACAGACTGAGAGGGCCAAAGGAATTGTGTGCCTACTGTCTTTTAGTAGAACATGAGGATGGGAGGTTGTTACATTTGCACAAGAATATCAGGTTAAGTATCAAGTTAGAGTTAGGGTTGGGGAGATGTGGCTTCCCAGGTTGGAAACGGGTCCTTGTTGAAGCCTAGCTTGCTGAATCAGACTGAGTGGGGCATCAAGATGTCTTCCATACTTACAATTAGGTACACTCTGTGGACGGCAGTATGTTTCAGTCCAAAAAGGAAATGAGGGTTGAGACTCAAATTAGGGTTAGGGTTGGGGAGACTTGGCTTCCCAGGATGTAACCAGGGTTTTGGCGAAGCCTAGATTGGTAAAACAGACTGAGTAGGCCTTCCGGAGTATAACATACTGCCAGTTAGTACACCATGTGGACAGGGAAATATTTCAGTCCAAAGAAAAAACTAGGGTTAAGACCCAAGTTAGGGTTAGCGGTCAGGAGACATGGCTTCCCGGAATGGAAACAGGGTGTTGCTGAAGCCAAGCATGGTGAAACAGACTGAAAGGGCAAAAGGAATTGTGTGCCTACTGTCTTTTAGTAGAACATGAGGATGGGGGGTTGTTACAGTTCAACAAGAAAATCAGGTTAAGTCTCAAGTTAGGGTTAGGGTTGGGGAGATGTGGCTTCCCAGGTTGGAAACGGGTCCTTGGTGAAGCCTAGCTTGCTGAATCAGACTGAGTGGGGCATCAAGATGTCTTCCATACTTACATTTGGTACACTCTGTGAACCGCAGTATGTTTCAGTCCAAAAAGGAAATGAGGGTTGATACTCAAATTAGGGTTAGGGTTGGGGAGACTTGGCTTCCCAGGATGTAACCAGGGTTTTGGCGAAGCCTAGATTGGTAAAACAGACTGAGTAGGCCAACCAGAGTATAACTAACTGCCAGTTAGTACACCATGTGGACAGGGAAATGTTTCAGTCCAAAGAGAAAATTAGGGTTAAGACCCAAGTTAGGGTTAGCTGTCAGGAGACATGGCTTCCCAGAATGGAAACAGGGTATTGCTGAAGCCAAGCATGGTGAAACAGACTGAGAGGGCCAAAGGAATTGTGTGCCTACTGTCTTTTAGTAGAACATGAGGATGGGAGGTTGTTACATTTGCACAAGAAAATCAGGTTAAGTATCAAGTTAGGGTTAGGGTTGGGGAGATGTGGCTTCCCAGGTTGGAAACGGGTCCTTGTTGAAGCCTAGCTTGCTGAATCAGACTGAGTGGGGCATCAAGATGTCTTCCATACTTACAATTAGGTACACTCTGTGGACGGCAGTATGTTTCAGTCCAAAAAGGAAATGAGGGTTGAGACTCAAATGAGGGTTAGGGTTGGGGAGACTTGGCTTCCCAGGATGTAACCAGGGTTTTGGCGAAGCCTAGATTGGTAAAACAGACTGAGTAGGCCTTCCGGAGTATAACATACTGCCAGTTAGTACACCATGTGGACAGGGAAATATTTCAGTCCAAAGAAAAAACTAGGGTTAAGACCCAAGTTAGGGTTAGCGGTCAGGAGACATGGCTTCCCGGAATGGAAACAGGGTGTTGCTGAAGCCAAGCATGGTGAAACAGACTGAGAGGGCAAAAGGAATTGTGTGCCTACTGTCTTTTAGTACAACATGAGGATGGGGGTTTGTTACATTTGGACAAGAAAATCAGGTTAAGTCTCAAGTTAGGGTTGGTTTGCGGAGATGTGGCATCCCAGGTTGGAAACGGGTCCTTGGTGAAGCCTAGCTTGTTGAATCAGACTGAGTGGGACATCAAGATGTCTTCCATACTTACATTTGGCACACTCTGTGTACCGCAGTATGTTTCAGTCCAAAAAGGAAATGAGGGTTGAGACTCAAATTAGGGTTAGGGCTGGGGAGACTTGGCTTCCCAGGATGTAACCAGGGTTTTGGCGAAGCCTAGATTGGTAAAACAGACTGAGTAGGCCATCCGGAGTATAACATACTGCCAGTTAGTACACCATGTGGACAGGGAAATGTTTCAGTCCAAAGAGAAAATTAGGGTTAAGACCCAAGTGAGGGTTAGCTGTCAGGAGACATGGCTTCCCAGAATGGAAACAGGGTGTTGCTGAAGCCAAGCATGGTGAAACAGACTGAGAGGGCCAAAGGAATTGTGTGCCTACTGTCTTTTAGTAGAACATGAGGATGGGAGGTTGTTACATTTGCACAAGAATATCAGGTTAAGTCTCAAGTTAGGGTTAGGGTTGGGGAGATGTGGCTTCCCAGGTTGGAAACGGGTCCTTGGTGAAGCTTAACTTCCTGAATCAGACTGAGTGGGCCATCAAGATGTCTTCCATACTTACATTTGGCACACTCTGTGGACCGCAGTATGTTTCAGTCCAAAAAGGAAATAGGGTTGAGACTCAAATTAGGGTTAGGGTTGGGGAGACTTGGCTTCCCAGGATGTAACCAGGGTTTTGGTGAAGCCTAGATTGGTAAAACAGACTGAGTAGGCATTCAGGAGTATAACATACTGCCAGTTAGTACACCATGTGGACAGGGAAATGTTTCAGTCCAAAGACAAAATTAGGGTTAAGACCCAAGTTAGGGTTAGCTGTCAGGAGACATGGCTTCCCAGAATGGAAACAGGGTGTTGCTGAAGCCAAGCATGGTGAAACAGACTGAAAGGGCAAAAGGAATTGTGTGCCTACTGTCTTTTAGTAGAACATGAGGATGGGGGGTTGTTACAGTTCAACAAGAAAATCAGGTTAAGTCTCAAGTTAGGGTTAGGGTTGGGGAGATGTGGCTTCCCAGGTTGGAAACGGGTCCTTGGTGAAGCCTAGCTTGCTGAATCAGACTGAGTGGGGCATCAAGATGTCTTCCATACTTACATTTGGTACACTCTGTGAACCGCAGTATGTTTCAGTCCAAAAAGGAAATGAGGGTTGATACTCAAATTAGGGTTAGGGTTGGGGAGACTTGGCTTCCCAGGATGTAACCAGGGTTTTGG
Organism: Heloderma suspectum; assembly: GCF_057233095.1. Classification (NCBI taxonomy): domain Eukaryota; kingdom Metazoa; phylum Chordata; class Lepidosauria; order Squamata; family Helodermatidae; genus Heloderma; species Heloderma suspectum. The sequence goes on from NC_139461.1 coordinate 152,783,426, forward strand.
CGAAGCCTAGATTGGTAAAACAGACTGAGTAGGCCAACCAGAGTATAACTAACTGCCAGTTAGTACACCATGTGGACAGGGAAATGTTTCAGTCCAAAGAGAAAATTAGGGTTAAGACCCAAGTTAGGGTTAGCTGTCAGGAGACATGGCTTCCCAGAATGGAAACAGGGTATTGCTGAAGCCAAGCATGGTGAAACAGACTGAGAGGGCCAAAGGAATTGTGTGCCTACTGTCTTTTAGTAGAACATGAGGATGGGAGGTTGTTACATTTGCACAAGAAAATCAGGTTAAGTATCAAGTTAGGGTTAGGGTTGGGGAGATGTGGCTTCCCAGGTTGGAAACGGGTCCTTGTTGAAGCCTAGCTTGCTGAATCAGACTGAGTGGGGCATCAAGATGTCTTCCATACTTACAATTAGGTACACTCTGTGGACGGCAGTATGTTTCAGTCCAAAAAGGAAATGAGGGTTGAGACTCAAATGAGGGTTAGGGTTGGGGAGACTTGGCTTCCCAGGATGTAACCAGGGTTTTGGCGAAGCCTAGATTGGTAAAACAGACTGAGTAGGCCTTCCGGAGTATAACATACTGCCAGTTAGTACACCATGTGGACAGGGAAATATTTCAGTCCAAAGAAAAAACTAGGGTTAAGACCCAAGTTAGGGTTAGCGGTCAGGAGACATGGCTTCCCGGAATGGAAACAGGGTGTTGCTGAAGCCAAGCATGGTGAAACAGACTGAGAGGGCAAAAGGAATTGTGTGCCTACTGTCTTTTAGTACAACATGAGGATGGGGGTTTGTTACATTTGCACAAGAAAATCAGGTTAAGTCTCAAGTTAGGGTTGGTTTGGGGAGATGTGGCTTCCCAGGTTGGAAACGGGTCCTTGGTGAAGCCTAGCTTGTTGAATCAGACTGAGTGGGACATCAAGATGTCTTCCATACTGACATTTGGTACACTCTGTGGACCGCAGTATGTTTCAGTCCAAAAAGGAAATGAGGGTTGAGACTCAAATTAGGGTTAGGGCTGGGGAGACTTGGCTTCCCAGGATGTAACCAGGGTTTTGGCGAAGCCTAGATTGGTAAAACAGACTGAGTAGGCCATCCGGAGTATAACATACTGCCAGTTAGTACACCATGTGGACAGGGAAATGTTTCAGTCCAAAGAGAAAATTAGGGTTAAGACCCAAGTGAGGGTTAGCTGTCAGGAGACATGGCTTCCCAGAATGGAAACAGGGTGTTGCTGAAGCCAAGCATGGTGAAACAGACTGAGAGGGCCAAAGGAATTGTGTGCCTACTGTCTTTTAGTAGAACATGAGGATGGGAGGTTGTTACATTTGCACAAGAATATCAGGTTAAGTCTCAAGTTAGGGTTAGGGTTGGGGAGATGTGGCTTCCCAGGTTGGAAACGGGTCCTTGGTGAAGCTTAACTTCCTGAATCAGACTGAGTGGGCCATCAAGATGTCTTCCATACTTACATTTGGCACACTCTGTGGACCGCAGTATGTTTCAGTCCAAAAAGGAAATAGGGTTGAGACTCAAATTAGGGTTAGGGTTGGGGAGACTTGGCTTCCCAGGATGTAACCAGGGTTTTGGTGAAGCCTAGATTGGTAAAACAGACTGAGTAGGCATTCAGGAGTATAACATACTGCCAGTTAGTACACCATGTGGACAGGGAAATGTTTCAGTCCAAAGACAAAATTAGGGTTAAGACCCAAGTTAGGGTTAGCTGTCAGGAGACATGGCTTCCCAGAATGGAAACAGGGTGTTGCTGAAGCCAAGCATGGTGAAACAGACTGAGAGGGCCAAAGGAATTGTGTGCCTACTGTCTTTTAGTAGAACATGAGGATGGGAGGTTGTTACATTTGCACAAGAATATCAGGTTAAGTATCAAGTTAGAGTTAGGGTTGGGGAGATGTGGCTTCCCAGGTTGGAAACGGGTCCTTGTTGAAGCCTAGCTTGCTGAATCAGACTGAGTGGGGCATCAAGATGTCTTCCATACTTACAATTAGGTACACTCTGTGGACGGCAGTATGTTTCAGTCCAAAAAGGAAATGAGGGTTGAGACTCAAATTAGGGTTAGGGTTGGGGAGACTTGGCTTCCCAGGATGTAACCAGGGTTTTGGCGAAGCCTAGATTGGTAAAACAGACTGAGTAGGCCTTCCGGAGTATAACATACTGCCAGTTAGTACACCATGTGGACAGGGAAATATTTCAGTCCAAAGAAAAAACTAGGGTTAAGACCCAAGTTAGGGTTAGCGGTCAGGAGACATGGCTTCCCGGAATGGAAACAGGGTGTTGCTGAAGCCAAGCATGGTGAAACAGACTGAGAGGGCAAAAGGAATTGTGTGCCTACTGTCTTTTAGTACAACATGAGGATGGGGGTTTGTTACATTTGGACAAGAAAATCAGGTTAAGTCTCAAGTTAGGGTTGGTTTGCGGAGATGTGGCATCCCAGGTTGGAAACGGGTCCTTGGTGAAGCCTAGCTTGTTGAATCAGACTGAGTGGGACATCAAGATGTCTTCCATACTTACATTTGGCACACTCTGTGTACCGCAGTATGTTTCAGTCCAAAAAGGAAATGAGGGTTGAGACTCAAATTAGGGTTAGGGCTGGGGAGACTTGGCTTCCCAGGATGTAACCAGGGTTTTGGCGAAGCCTAGATTGGTAAAACAGACTGAGTAGGCCATCCGGAGTATAACATACTGCCAGTTAGTACACCATGTGGACAGGGAAATGTTTCAGTCCAAAGAGAAAATTAGGGTTAAGACCCAAGTGAGGGTTAGCTGTCAGGAGACATGGCTTCCCAGAATGGAAACAGGGTGTTGCTGAAGCCAAGCATGGTGAAACAGACTGAGAGGGCCAAAGGAATTGTGTGCCTACTGTCTTTTAGTAGAACATGAGGATGGGAGGTTGTTACATTTGCACAAGAATATCAGGTTAAGTCTCAAGTTAGGGTTAGGGTTGGGGAGATGTGGCTTCCCAGGTTGGAAACGGGTCCTTGGTGAAGCTTAACTTCCTGAATCAGACTGAGTGGGCCATCAAGATGTCTTCCATACTTACATTTGGCACACTCTGTGGACCGCAGTATGTTTCAGTCCAAAAAGGAAATAGGGTTGAGACTCAAATTAGGGTTAGGGTTGGGGAGACTTGGCTTCCCAGGATGTAACCAGGGTTTTGGTGAAGCCTAGATTGGTAAAACAGACTGAGTAGGCATTCAGGAGTATAACATACTGCCAGTTAGTACACCATGTGGACAGGGAAATGTTTCAGTCCAAAGACAAAATTAGGGTTAAGACCCAAGTTAGGGTTAGCTGTCAGGAGACATGGCTTCCCAGAATGGAAACAGGGTGTTGCTGAAGCCAAGCATGGTGAAACAGACTGAGAGGGCCAAAGGAATTGTGTGCCTACTGTCTTTTAGTAGAACATGAGGATGGGAGGTTGTTACATTTGCACAAGAATATCAGGTTAAGTATCAAGTTAGAGTTAGGGTTGGGGAGATGTGGCTTCCCAGGTTGGAAACGGGTCCTTGTTGAAGCCTAGCTTGCTGAATCAGACTGAGTGGGGCATCAAGATGTCTTCCATACTTACAATTAGGTACACTCTGTGGACGGCAGTATGTTTCAGTCCAAAAAGGAAATGAGGGTTGAGACTCAAATTAGGGTTAGGGTTGGGGAGACTTGGCTTCCCAGGATGTAACCAGGGTTTTGGCGAAGCCTAGATTGGTAAAACAGACTGAGTAGGCCTTCCGGAGTATAACATACTGCCAGTTAGTACACCATGTGGACAGGGAAATATTTCAGTCCAAAGAAAAAACTAGGGTTAAGACCCAAGTTAGGGTTAGCGGTCAGGAGACATGGCTTCCCGGAATGGAAACAGGGTGTTGCTGAAGCCAAGCATGGTGAAACAGACTGAGAGGGCAAAAGGAATTGTGTGCCTACTGTCTTTTAGTACAACATGAGGATGGGGGTTTGTTACATTTGGACAAGAAAATCAGGTTAAGTCTCAAGTTAGGGTTGGTTTGCGGAGATGTGGCATCCCAGGTTGGAAACGGGTCCTTGGTGAAGCCTAGCTTGTTGAATCAGACTGAGTGGGACATCAAGATGTCTTCCATACTTACATTTGGCACACTCTGTGTACCGCAGTATGTTTCAGTCCAAAAAGGAAATAGGGTTGAGACTCAAATTAGGGTTAGGGTTGGGGAGACTTGGCTTCCCAGGATGTAACCAGGGTTTTGGTGAAGCCTAGATTGGTAAAACAGACTGAGTAGGCATTCAGGAGTATAACATACTGCCAGTTAGTACACCATGTGGACAGGGAAATGTTTCAGTCCAAAGACAAAATTCGAGTTAAGACCCAAGTTAGGGTTAGCTGTCAGGAGACATGGCTTCCCGGAATGGAAACAGGGTGTTGCTGAAGCCAAGCATGGTGAAACAGACTGAGAGGGCCAACGGAATTGTGTGCCTACTGTCTTTTAGTACAACATGAGGATGGGGGTTTGTTACATTTGCACAAGAAAATCAGGTTAAGTCTCAAGTTAGGGTTGGGTTGGGGAGATGTGGCTTCCCAGGTTGGAAACGGGTCCTTGGTGAAGCTTAACTTGCTGAATCAGACTGAGTGGGGTATCAAGGTGTCTTCCATACTTACATTTGGTACACTCTGTGGACCGCAGTATGTTTCAGTCCCAAAAGGAAATGAGGGTTGAGACTCAAATTAGGGTTAGGGTTGGGGAGACTTGGCTTCCCAGGATGTAACCAGGGTTTTGGCGAAGCCTAGATTGGTAAAACAGACTGAGTAGGCCTTCCAGAGTATAACATACTGCCAGTTACTACACCATGTGGACAGGGAAATGTTTCAGTCCAAAGAAAAAATTAGGGTTAAGAAAAATTTAGGGTTATCGGTCAGGAGACATGCCTTCCCAGAATGGAAACAGGGTGTTGCTGAAGCCAAGCATGGTGAAACAGACTGAGAGGGCAAACGGAATTGTGTGCCTACTGTCTTTTAGTACAACATGAGGATGGGGGTTTGTTACATTTGCACAAGAAAATCAGGTTAAGTCTCAAGTTAGGGTTAGGGTTGGGGAGATGTGGCTTCCCAGGTTGGAAACGGGTCCTTGGTGAAGCCTAACTTGCTGAATCAGACTGAGTGGGGCATCAAGATGTCTTCCATACTGACATTTGGTACACTCTGTGGACGGCGGTTTGTTTCAGTCCCAAAAGGAAATGAGGCCTGAGACTCAAATTAGGGTTAGGGTTGGGGAGACTTGGCTTTCCAGGATGTAACCAGGGTTTTGGTGAAGCCTAGATTGGTAAAACAGACTGAGTAGGCAAACCGGAGTATAACATACTGCCAGTTAGTACACCATGTGGACAGGGAAATGTTTCATTCCAAAGAGAAAATTAGGGTTAAGACCCAAGTGAGGGTTATCGGTCAGGAGACATGGCTTCCCAGAATGGAAACAGGGTGTTGCTGAAGCCAAGCATGGTGAAACAGACTGAGAGGGCCAAAGGAATTGTGTCCCTACTGTCTTTTAGTAGAACATGAGGATGGGGGTTTGTTACAATTGCACAAGAAAATCAGGTTAAGTATCAAGTTAGGGTTAGGGTTGGGGAGATGTGGCTTCCCAGGTTGGAAACGGGTCCTTGGTGAAGCTTAACTTGCTGAATCTGACTGAGTGGGGCATCAAGATGGCTTCCATACTGACATTTGGTACACTCTGTGGACGGCAGTATGTTTCAGTCCAAAAAGGAAATGAGGGTTGAGACTCAAATTAGGGTTAGGGTTGGGGAGACTTGGCTTCCCAGGATGTAACCAGGGTTTTGGCGAAGCCTAGATTGGTAAAACAGACTGAGTAGGCCAACCGGAGTATAACATACTGCCAGTTAGTACACCATGTGGACAGGGAAATGTTTCAGTCCAAAGAGAAAATTAGGGTTGAGACCCAAGTTAGGGTTATCGGTCAGGAGTCATGGCTTCCCAGAATGGAAACAGGGTGTTGCTGAAGCCAAGCATGGTGAAACAGACTGAGAGGGCAAAAGGAATTGTGTGCCTACTGTCTTTTAGTACAACATGAGGATGGGGGTTTGTTACATTTGCACAAGAAAATCAGGTTAAGTCTCAAGTTAGGGTTGATTTGGGGAGATGTGGCTTCCCAGGTTGGAAACGGGTCCTTGGTGAAGCCTAGCTTGTTGAATCAGACTGAGTGGGACATCAAGATGTCTTCCATACTTACATTTGGTACACTCTGTGGACGGCAGTATGTTTCAGTCCAAAAAGTAAATAGGGTTGAGACTCAAATTAGGGTTAGGGTTGGGGAGACTTGGCTTCCCAGGATGTAACCAGGGTTTTGGTGAAGCCTAGATTGGTAAAACAGACTGAGTAGGCATTCAGGAGTATAACATACTGCCAGTTAGTACACCATGTGGACAGGGAAATGTTTCAGTCCAAAGACAAAATTAGGGTTAAGACCCAAGTTAGGGTTAGCTGTCAGGAGACATGGCTTCCCAGAATGGAAACAGGGTGTTGCTGAAGACAAGCATGGTGAAACAGACTGAGAGGGCCAAAGGAATTGTGTGCCTACTGTCTTTTAGTAGAACATGAGGATGGGAGGTTGTTACATTTGCACAAGAATATCAGGTTAAGTATCAAGTTAGAGTTAGGGTTGGGGAGATGTGGCTTCCCAGGTTGGAAACGGGTCCTTGTTGAAGCCTAGCTTGCTGAATCAGACTGAGTGGGGCATCAAGATGTCTTCCATACTTACAATTAGGTACACTCTGTGGACGGCAGTATGTTTCAGTCCAAAAAGGAAATGAGGGTTGAGACTCAAATTAGGGTTAGGGCTGGGGAGACTTGGCTTCCCAGGATGTAACCAGGGTTTTGGCGAAGCCTAGATTGGTAAAACAGACTGAGTAGGCCATCCGGAGTATAACATACTGCCAGTTAGTACACCATGTGGACAGGGAAATGTTTCAGTCTAAAGAGAAAATTAGGGTTAAGACCCAAGTTAGGGTTAGCTGTCAGGAGACATGGCTTCCCAGAATGGAAACAGGGTGTTGCTGAAGCCAAGCATGGTGAAACAGACTGAGAGGGCCAAAGGAATTGTGTGCCTACTGTCTTTTAGTAGAACATGAGGATGGGAGGTTGTTACATTTGCACAAGAATATCAGGTTAAGTCTCAAGTTAGGGTTAGGGTTGGGGAGATGTGGCTTCCCAGGTTGGAAACGGGTCCTTGGTGAAGCTTAACTTCCTGAATCAGACTGAGTGGGCCATCAAGATGTCTTCCATACTTACATTTGGCACACTCTGTGGACCGCAGTATGTTTCAGTCCAAAAAGGAGATAGGGTTGAGACTCAAATTAGGGTTAGGGTTGGGGAGACTTGGCTTCCCAGGATGTAACCAGGGTTTTGGTGAAGCCTAGATTGGTAAAACAGACTGAGTAGGCATTCAGGAGTATAACATACTGCCAGTTAGTACACCATGTGGACAGGGAAATGTTTCAGTCCAAAGACAAAATTCGAGTTAAGACCCAAGTTAGGGTTAGCTGTCAGGAGACATGGCTTCCCGGAATGGAAACAGGGTGTTGCTGAAGCCAAGCATGGTGAAACAGACTGAGAGGGCCAACGGAATTGTGTGCCTACTGTCTTTTAGTACAACATGAGGATGGGGGTTTGTTACATTTGCACAAGAAAATCAGGTTAAGTATCAAGTTAGAGTTAGGGTTGGGGAGATGTGGATTCCCAGGTTGGAAACGGGTCCTTGTTGAAGCCTAGCTTGCTGAATCAGACTGAGTGGGGCATCAAGATGTCTTCCATACTTACAATTAGGTACACTCTGTGGACGGCAGTATGTTTCAGTCCAAAAAGGAAATGAGGGTTGAGACTCAAATTAGGGTTAGGGTTGGGGAGACTTGGCTTCCCAGGATGTAACCAGGGTTTTGGCGAAGCCTAGATTGGTAAAACAGACTGAGTAGGCCTTCCGGAGTATAACATACTGCCAGTTAGTAAACCATGAGGACAGGGAAATATTTCAGTCCAAAGAAAAAACTAGGGTTAAGACCCAAGTTAGGGTTAGCGGTCAGGGGACATGGCTTCCCGGAATGGAAACAGGGTGTTGCTGAAGCCAAGCATGGTGAAACAGACTGAGAGGGCAAAAGGAATTGTGTGCCTACTGTCTTTTAGTACAACATGAGGATGGGGGTTTGTTACATTTGCACAAGAAAATCAGGTTAAGTCTCAAGTTAGGGTTGGTTTGGGGAGATGTGGCTTCCCAGGTTGGAAACGGGTCCTTGGTGAAGCCTAGCTTGTTGAATCAGACTGAGTGGGACATCAAGATGTCTTCCATACTTACATTTGGTACACTCTGTGGACGGCAGTATGTTTCAGTCCAAAAAGGAAATGAGGGTTGAGACTCAAATTAGGGTTAGGGCTGGGGAGACTTGGCTTCCCAGGATGTAACCAGGGTTTTGGCGAAGCCTAGATTGGTAAAACAGACTGAGTAGGCCATCCGGAGTATAACATACTGCCAGTTAGTACACCATGTGGACAGGGAAATGTTTCAGTCCAAAGAGAAAATTAGGGTTAAGACCCAAGTGAGGGTTAGCTGTCAGGAGACATGGCTTCCCAGAATGGAAACAGGGTGTTGCTGAAGCCAAGCATGGTGAAACAGACTGAGAGGGCAAAAGGAATTGTGTGCCTACTGTCTTTTAGTACAACATGAGGATGGGAGGTTGTTACATTTGCACAAGAATATCAGGTTAAGTCTCAAGTTAGGGTTAGGGTTGGGGAGATGTGGCTTCCCAGGTTGGAAACGGGTCCTTGGTGAAGCTTAACTTCCTGAATCAGACTGAGTGGGCCATCAAGATGTCTTCCATACTTACATTTGGCACACTCTGTGGACCGCAGTATGTTTCAGTCCAAAAAGGAAATAGGGTTGAGACTCAAATTAGGGTTAGGGTTGGGGAGACTTGGCTTCCCAGGATGTAACCAGGGTTTTGGTGAAGCCTAGATTGGTAAAACAGACTGAGTAGGCCATCCGGAGTATAACATACTGCCAGTTAGTACACCATGTGGACAGGGAAATGTTTCAGTCCAAAGAGAAAATTAGGGTTAAGACCCAAGTTAGGGTTAGCTGTCAGGAGACATGGCTTCCCAGAATGGAAACAGGGTGTTGCTGAAGCCAAGCATGGTGAAACAGACTGAGAGGGCCAAAGGAATTGTGTGCCTACTGTCTTTTAGTAGAACATGAGGATGGGGGGTTGTTACATTTGCACAAGAAAATCAGGTTAAGTATCAAGTTAGAGTTAGGGTTGGGGAGATGTGGCTTCCCAGGTTGGAAACGGGTCCTTGTTGAAGCCTAGCTTGCTGAATCAGACTGAGTGGGGCATCAAGATGTCTTCCATACTTACAATTAGGTACACTCTGTGGACGGCAGTATGTTTCAGTCCAAAAAGGGAATGAGGGTTGAGACTCAAATTAGGGTTAGGGTTGGGGAGACTTGGCTTCCCAGGATGTAACCAGGGTTTTGGCGAAGCCTAGATTGGTAAAACAGACTGAGTAGGCCTTCTTGAGTATAACATACTGCCAGTTATTACACCATGTGGACAGGGAAATATTTCAGTCCAAAGAAAAAACTAGGGTTAAGACCCAAGTTAGGGTTAGCGGTCAGGGGACATGGCTTCCCGGAATGGAAACAGGGTGTTGCTGAAGCCAAGCATGGTGAAACAGACTGAGAGGGCAAAAGGAATTGTGTGCCTACTGTCTTTTAGTACAACATGAGGATGGGGGTTTGTTACATTTGCACAAGAAAATCAGGTTAAGTCTCAAGTTAGGGTTGGTTTGGGGAGATGTGGCTTCCCAGGTTGGAAACGGGTCCTTGGTGAAGCCTAGCTTGTTGAATCAGACTGAGTGGGACATCAAGATGTCTTCCATACTTACATTTGGTACACTCTGTGGACGGCAGTATGTTTCAGTCCAAAAGGAAATGAGGGTTGGGACTCAAATTAGGGTTAGGGCTGGGGAGACTTGGCTTCCCAGGATGTAACCAGGGTTTTGGCGAAGCCTAGATTGGTAAAACAGACTGAGTAGGCCATCCGGAGTATAACATACTGCCAGTTAGTACACCATGTGTACAGGGAAATGTTTCAGTCTAAAGAGAAAATTAGGGTTAAGACCCAAGTGAGGGTTAGCTGTCAGGAGACATGGCTTCCCAGAATGGAAACAGGGTGTTGCTGAAGCCAAGCATGGTGAAACAGACTGAGAGGGCCAAAGGAATTGTGTGCCTACTGTCTTTTAGTAGCACATGAGGATGGGAGGTTGTTACATTTGCACAAGAATATCAGGTTAAGTCTCAAGTTAGGGTTAGGGTTGGGGAGATGTGGCTTCCCAGGTTGGAAACGGGTCCTTGGTGAAGCTTAACTTCCTGAATCAGACTGAGTGGGCCATCAAGATGTCTTCCATACTTACATTTGGCACACTCTGTGGACCGCAGTATTTTTCAGTCCAAAAAGGAAATAGGGTTGAGACTCAAATTAGGGTTAGGGTTGGGGAGACTTGGCTTCCCAGGATGTAACCAGGGTTTTGGTGAAGCCTAGATTGGTAAAACAGACTGAGTAGGCATTCAGGAGTATAACATACTGCCAGTTAGTACACCATGTGGACAGGGAAATGTTTCAGTCCAAAGACAAAATTCGAGTTAAGACCCAAGTTAGGGTTAGCTGTCAGGAGACATGGCTTCCCGGAATGGAAACAGGGTGTTGCTGAAGCCAAGCATGGTGAAACAGACTGAGAGGGCCAACGGAATTGTGTGCCTACTGTCTTTTAGTACAACATGAGGATGGGGGTTTGTTACATTTGCACAAGAAAATCAGGTTAAGTCTCAAGTTAGGGTTGGGTTGGGGAGATGTGGCTTCCCAGGTTGGAAACGGGTCCTTGGTGAAGCTTAACTTGCTGAATCAGACTGAGTGGGGTATCAAGGTGTCTTCCATACTTACATTTGGTACACTCTGTGGACCGCAGTATGTTTCAGTCCCAAAAGGAAATGAGGGTTGAGACTCAAATTAGGGTTAGGGTTGGGGAGACTTGGCTTCCCAGGATGTAACCAGGGTTTTAGCGAAGCCTAGATTGGTAAAACAGACTGAGTAGGTCTTCCGGAGTATAACATACTGCCAGTTAGTACACCATGTGGACAGGGAAATGTTTCAGTCCAAAGAGAAAATTAGGGTTGAGACCCAAGTTAGGGTTATCGGTCAGGAGTCATGGCTTCCCAGAATGGAAACAGGGTGTTGCTGAAGCCAAGCATGGTGAAACAGACTGAGAGGGCAAAAGGAATTGTGTGCCTACTGTCTTTTAGTACAACATGAGGATGGGGGTTTGTTACATTTGCACAAGAAAATCAGGTTAAGTCTCAAGTTAGGGTTGGTTTGGGGAGATGTGGCTTCCCAGGTTGGAAACGGGTCCTTGGTGAAGCCTAGCTTGTTGAATCAGACTGAGTGGGACATCAAGATGTCTTCCATACTTACATTTGGCACACTCTGTGGACCGCAGTATGTTTCAGTCCAAAAAGGAAATAGGGTTGAGACTCAAATTAGGGTTAGGGTTGGGGAGACTTGGCTTCCCAGGATGTAACCAGGGTTTTGGCGAAGCCTAGATTGGTAAAACAGACTGAGTCGGCCAACCGGAGTATAACATACTGCCAGTTAGTACACCATGTGGACAGGGAAATGTTTCAGTCCAAAGAGAAAATTAGGGTTAAGACCCAAGTTAGGGTTAGCTGTCAGGAGACATGGCTTCCCAGAATGGAAACAGGGTGTTGCTGAAGCCAAGCATGGTGAAACAGACTGAGAGGGCCAAAGGTATTGTGTGCCTACTGTCTTTTAGTACAACATGAGGATGGGAGGTTGTTACATTTGCACAAGAATATCAGGTTAAGTCTCAAGTTAGGGTTAGGGGTGGGGAGATGTGGCTTCCCAGGTTGGAAACGGGTCCTTGTTGAAGCCTAGCTTGCTGAATCAGACTGAGTGGGGCATCAAGATGTCTTCCATACTTACAATTAGGTACACTCTGTGGACGGCAGTATGTTTTAGTCCAAAAAGGAAATGAGGGTTGAGACTCAAATTAGGGTTAGGGTTGGGGAGACTTGGCTTCCCAGGATGTAACCAGTGTTTTGGCGAAGCCTAGATTGGTAAAACAGACTGAGTAGGCCTTCCGGAGTATAACATACTGCCAGTTAGTACACCATGTGGACAGGGAAATATTTCAGTCCAAAGAAAAAACTAGGGTTAAGACCCAAGTTAGGGTTAGCGGTCAGGAGACATGGCTTCCCGGAATGGAAACAGGGTGTTGCTGAAGCCAAGCATGGTGAAACAGACTGAGAGGGCCAACGGAATTGTGTGCCTACTGTCTTTTAGTACAACATGAAGATGGGGGTTTGTTACATTTGCACAAGAAAATCAGGTTAAGTCTCAAGTTAGGGTTAGGGTTGGGGAGATGTGGCTTCCCAGGTTGGAAACGGGTCCTTGGTGAAGCCTAGCTTGCTGAATCAGACTGAGTGGGGCATCAAGATGTCTTCCATACTTACATTTGGTACACTCTGTGAACCGCAGTATGTTTCAGTCCAAAAAGGAAATGAGGGTTGATACTCAGATTAGGGTTAGGGTTGGGGAGACTTGGCTTCCCAGGATGTAACCAGGGTTTTGGCGAAGCCTAGATTGGTAAAACAGACTGAGTAGGCCTTCCGGAGTATAACATACTGCCAGTTAGTACACCATGTGGACAGGGAAATGTTTCAGTCCAAAGAAAAAATTAGGGTTAAGAAAAAGTTAGGGTTATCGGTCAGGAGACATGCCTTCCTAGAATGGAAACAGGGTGTTGCTGAAGCCAAGCATGGTGAAACAGACTGAGAGGGCAAACGGAATTGTGTGCCTACTGTCTTTTAGTACAACATGAGGATGGGGGGTTGTTACATTTGCCCAAGAAAATCAGGTTAAGTCTCAAGTTAGGGTTAGGGTTGGGGAGATGTGGCTTCCCAGGTTGGAAACGGGTCCTTGGTGAAGCCTAACTTGCTGAATCAGACTGAGTGGGGCATCAAGATGTCTTCCATACTGACATTTGGTACACTCTGTGGACGGCGGTTTGTTTCAGTCCCAAAAGGAAATGAGGGTTGAGACTCAAATTAGGGTTAGGGTTGGGGAGACTTGGCTTCCCAGGATGTAACCAGGGATTTGGCGAAGCCTAGATTGGTAAAACAGACCGAGTAGGCCAACCGGAGTATAACATACTGCCAGTTAGTACACCATGTGGACAGGGAAATGTTTCAGTCCAAAGAGAAAATTAGGGTTAAGACCCAAGTTAGGGTTAACGGTCAGGAGTCATGGCTTCCCAGAATGGAAACAGGGTGTTGCTGAAGCCAAGCATGGTGAAACAGACTGAGAGGGCCAAAGGAATTGTGTGCCTACTGTCTTTTAGTACAACATGAGGATGGGAGGTTGTTACATTTGCACAAGAATATCAGGTTAAGTCTCAAGTTAGGGTTAGGGTTGGGGAGATGTGGCTTCCCAGGTTGGAAACGGGTCCTTGGTGAAGCTTAACTTCCTGAATCAGACTGAGTGGGCCATCAAGATGTCTTCCATACTTACATTTGGCACACTCTGTGGACCGCAGTATGTTTCAGTCCAAAAAGGAAATAGGGTTGAGACTCAAATTAGGGTTAGGGTTGGGGAGACTTGGCTTCCCAGGATGTAACCAGGGTTTTGGCGAAGCCTAGATTGGTAAAACAGACTGAGTCGGCCAACCGGAGTATAACATACTGCCAGTTAGTACACCATGTGGACAGGGAAATGTTTCAGTCCAAAGAGAAAATTAGGGTTAAGACCCAAGTTAGGGTTAGCTGTCAGGAGACATGGCTTCCCAGAATGGAAACAGGGTGTTGCTGAAGCCAAGCATGGTGAAACAGACTGAGAGGGCCAAAGGTATTGTGTGCCTACTGTCTTTTAGTAGAACATGAGGATGGGAGGTTGTTACATTTGCACAAGAATATCAGGTTAAGTCTCAAGTTAGGGTTAGGGGTGGGGAGATGTGGCTTCCCAGGTTGGAAACGGGTCCTTGTTGAAGCCTAGCTTGCTGAATCAGACTGAGTGGGGCATCAAGATGTCTTCCATACTTACAATTAGGTACACTCTGTGGACGGCAGTATTTTTTAGTCCAAAAAGGAAATGAGGGTTGAGACTCAAATTAGGGTTAGGGTTGGGGAGACTTGGCTTCCCAGGATGTAACCAGTGTTTTGGCGAAGCCTAGATTGGTAAAACAGACTGAGTAGGCCTTCCGGAGTATAACATACTGCCAGTTAGTACACCATGTGGACAGGGAAATATTTCAGTCCAAAGAAAAAACTAGGGTTAAGACCCAAGTTAGGGTTAGCGGTCAGGAGACATGGCTTCCCGGAATGGAAACAGGGTGTTGCTGAAGCCAAGCATGGTGAAACAGACTGAGAGGGCCAACGGAATTGTGTGCCTACTGTCTTTTAGTACAACATGAAGATGGGGGTTTGTTACATTTGCACAAGAAAATCAGGTTAAGTCTCAAGTTAGGGTTAGGGTTGGGGAGATGTGGCTTCCCAGGTTGGAAACGGGTCCTTGGTGAAGCCTAGCTTGCTGAATCAGACTGAGTGGGGCATCAAGATGTCTTCCATACTGACATTTGGTACACTCTGTGAACCGCAGTATGTTTCAGTCCAAAAAGGAAATGAGGGTTGATACTCAGATTAGGGTTAGGGTTGGGGAGACTTGGCTTCCCAGGATGTAACCAGGGTTTTGGCGAAGCCTAGATTGGTAAAACAGACTGAGTAGGCCTTCCGGAGTATAACATACTGCCAGTTAGTACACCATGTGGACAGGGAAATGTTTCAGTCCAAAGAAAAAATTAGGGTTAAGAAAAAGTTAGGGTTATCGGTCAGGAGACATGCCTTCCTAGAATGGAAACAGGGTGTTGCTGAAGCCAAGCATGGTGAAACAGACTGAGAGGGCAAACGGAATTGTGTGCCTACTGTCTTTTAGTACAACATGAGGATGGGGGGTTGTTACATTTGCCCAAGAAAATCAGGTTAAGTCTCAAGTTAGGGTTAGGGTTGGGGAGATGTGGCTTCCCAGGTTGGAAACGGGTCCTTGGTGAAGCTTAACTTGCTGAATCAGACTGAGTGGGGTATCAAGGTGTCTTCCATACTTACATTTGGTACACTCTGTGGACCGCAGTATGTTTCAGTCCCAAAAGGAAATGAGGGTTGAGACTCAAATTAGGGTTAGGGTTGGGGAGACTTGGCTTCCCAGGATGTAACCAGGGTTTTGGCGAAGCCTAGATTGGTAAAACAGACTGAGTAGGCCATCCGGAGTATAACATACTGCCAGTTAGTACACCATGTGGACAGGGAAATGTTTCAGTCCAAAGACAAAATTCGAGTTAAGACCCAAGTTAGGGTTAGCTGTCAGGAGACATGGCTTCCCGGAATGGAAACAGGGTGTTGCTGAAGCCAAGCATGGTGAAACAGACTGAGAGGGCCAACGGAATTGTGTGCCTACTGTCTTTTAGTACAACATGAGGATGGGGGTTTGTTACATTTGCACAAGAAAATCAGGTTAAGTCTCAAGTTAGGGTTGGGTTGGGGAGATGTGGCTTCCCAGGTTGGAAACGGGTCCTTGGTGAAGCTTAACTTGCTGAATCAGACTGAGTGGGGTATCAAGGTGTCTTCCATACTTACATTTGGTACACTCTGTGGACCGCAGTATGTTTCAGTCCCAAAAGGAAATGAGGGTTGAGACTCAAATTAGGGTTAGGGTTGGGGAGACTTGGCTTCCCAGGATGTAACCAGGGTTTTAGCGAAGCCTAGATTGGTAAAACAGACTGAGTAGGTCTTCCGGAGTATAACATACTGCCAGTTAGTACACCATGTGGACAGGGAAATGTTTCAGTCCAAAGAGAAAATTAGGGTTGAGACCCAAGTTAGGGTTATCGGTCAGGAGTCATGGCTTCCCAGAATGGAAACAGGGTGTTGCTGAAGCCAAGCATGGTGAAACAGACTGAGAGGGCAAAAGGAATTGTGTGCCTACTGTCTTTTAGTACAACATGAGGATGGGGGTTTGTTACATTTGCACAAGAAAATCAGGTTAAGTCTCAAGTTAGGGTTGGTTTGGGGAGATGTGGCTTCCCAGGTTGGAAACGGGTCCTTGGTGAAGCCTAGCTTGTTGAATCAGACTGAGTGGGACATCAAGATGTCTTCCATACTTACATTTGGCACACTCTGTGGACCGCAGTATGTTTCAGTCCAAAAAGGAAATAGGGTTGAGACTCAAATTAGGGTTAGGGTTGGGGAGACTTGGCTTCCCAGGATGTAACCAGGGTTTTGGCGAAGCCTAGATTGGTAAAACAGACTGAGTCGGCCAACCGGAGTATAACATACTGCCAGTTAGTACACCATGTGGACAGGGAAATGTTTCAGTCCAAAGAGAAAATTAGGGTTAAGACCCAAGTTAGGGTTAGCTGTCAGGAGACATGGCTTCCCAGAATGGAAACAGGGTGTTGCTGAAGCCAAGCATGGTGAAACAGACTGAGAGGGCCAAAGGTATTGTGTGCCTAATGTCTTTTAGTACAACATGAGGATGGGAGGTTGTTACATTTGCACAAGAATATCAGGTTAAGTCTCAAGTTAGGGTTAGGGGTGGGGAGATGTGGCTTCCCAGGTTGGAAACGGGTCCTTGTTGAAGCCTAGCTTGCTGAATCAGACTGAGTGGGGCATCAAGATGTCTTCCATACTTACAATTAGGTACACTCTGTGGACGGCAGTATGTTTTAGTCCAAAAAGGAAATGAGGGTTGAGACTCAAATTAGGGTTAGGGTTGGGGAGACTTGGCTTCCCAGGATGTAACCAGTGTTTTGGCGAAGCCTAGATTGGTAAAACAGACTGAGTAGGCCTTCCGGAGTATAACATACTGCCAGTTAGTACACCATGTGGACAGGGAAATATTTCAGTCCAAAGAAAAAACTAGGGTTAAGACCCAAGTTAGGGTTAGCGGTCAGGAGACATGGCTTCCCGGAATGGAAACAGGGTGTTGCTGAAGCCAAGCATGGTGAAACAGACTGAGAGGGCCAACGGAATTGTGTGCCTACTGTCTTTTAGTACAACATGAAGATGGGGGTTTGTTACATTTGCACAAGAAAATCAGGTTAAGTCTCAAGTTAGGGTTAGGGTTGGGGAGATGTGGCTTCCCAGGTTGGAAACGGGTCCTTGGTGAAGCCTAGCTTGCTGAATCAGACTGAGTGGGGCATCAAGATGTCTTCCATACTTACATTTGGTACACTCTGTGAACCGCAGTATGTTTCAGTCCAAAAAGGAAATGAGGGTTGATACTCAGATTAGGGTTAGGGTTGGGGAGACTTGGCTTCCCAGGATGTAACCAGGGTTTTGGCGAAGCCTAGATTGGTAAAACAGACTGAGTAGGCCTTCCGGAGTATAACATACTGCCAGTTAGTACACCATGTGGACAGGGAAATGTTTCAGTCCAAAGAAAAAATTAGGGTTAAGAAAAAGTTAGGGTTATCGGTCAGGAGACATGCCTTCCTAGAATGGAAACAGGGTGTTGCTGAAGCCAAGCATGGTGAAACAGACTGAGAGGGCAAACGGAATTGTGTGCCTACTGTCTTTTAGTACAACATGAGGATGGGGGGTTGTTACATTTGCCCAAGAAAATCAGGTTAAGTCTCAAGTTAGGGTTAGGGTTGGGGAGATGTGGCTTCCCAGGTTGGAAACGGGTCCTTGGTGAAGCCTAACTTGCTGAATCAGACTGAGTGGGGCATCAAGATGTCTTCCATACTGACATTTGGTACACTCTGTGGACGGCGGTTTGTTTCAGTCCCAAAAGGAAATGAGGGTTGAGACTCAAATTAGGGTTAGGGTTGGGGAGACTTGGCTTCCCAGGATGTAACCAGGGATTTGGCGAAGCCTAGATTGGTAAAACAGACCGAGTAGGCCAACCGGAGTATAACATACTGCCAGTTAGTACACCATGTGGACAGGGAAATGTTTCAGTCCAAAGAGAAAATTAGGGTTAAGACCCAAGTTAGGGTTAACGGTCAGGAGTCATGGCTTCCCAGAATGGAAACAGGGTGTTGCTGAAGCCAAGCATGGTGAAACAGACTGAGAGGGCCAAAGGAATTGTGTGCCTACTGTCTTTTAGTACAACATGAGGATGGGAGGTTGTTACATTTGCACAAGAATATCAGGTTAAGTCTCAAGTTAGGGTTAGGGTTGGGGAGATGTGGCTTCCCAGGTTGGAAACGGGTCCTTGGTGAAGCTTAACTTCCTGAATCAGACTGAGTGGGCCATCAAGATGTCTTCCATACTTACATTTGGCACACTCTGTGGACCGCAGTATGTTTCAGTCCAAAAAGGAAATAGGGTTGAGACTCAAATTAGGGTTAGGGTTGGGGAGACTTGGCTTCCCAGGATGTAACCAGGGTTTTGGCGAAGCCTAGATTGGTAAAACAGACTGAGTCGGCCAACCGGAGTATAACATACTGCCAGTTAGTACACCATGTGGACAGGGAAATGTTTCAGTCCAAAGAGAAAATTAGGGTTAAGACCCAAGTTAGGGTTAGCTGTCAGGAGACATGGCTTCCCAGAATGGAAACAGGGTGTTGCTGAAGCCAAGCATGGTGAAACAGACTGAGAGGGCCAAAGGTATTGTGTGCCTACTGTCTTTTAGTAGAACATGAGGATGGGAGGTTGTTACATTTGCACAAGAATATCAGGTTAAGTCTCAAGTTAGGGTTAGGGGTGGGGAGATGTGGCTTCCCAGGTTGGAAACGGGTCCTTGTTGAAGCCTAGCTTGCTGAATCAGACTGAGTGGGGCATCAAGATGTCTTCCATACTTACAATTAGGTACACTCTGTGGACGGCAGTATTTTTTAGTCCAAAAAGGAAATGAGGGTTGAGACTCAAATTAGGGTTAGGGTTGGGGAGACTTGGCTTCCCAGGATGTAACCAGTGTTTTGGCGAAGCCTAGATTGGTAAAACAGACTGAGTAGGCCTTCCGGAGTATAACATACTGCCAGTTAGTACACCATGTGGACAGGGAAATATTTCAGT
Organism: Heloderma suspectum; assembly: GCF_057233095.1. Lineage (NCBI taxonomy): Eukaryota > Metazoa > Chordata > Lepidosauria > Squamata > Helodermatidae > Heloderma > Heloderma suspectum. Next base: position 152,802,546 of record NC_139461.1, read on the forward strand.
CCAAAGAAAAAACTAGGGTTAAGACCCAAGTTAGGGTTAGCGGTCAGGAGACATGGCTTCCCGGAATGGAAACAGGGTGTTGCTGAAGCCAAGCATGGTGAAACAGACTGAGAGGGCCAACGGAATTGTGTGCCTACTGTCTTTTAGTACAACATGAAGATGGGGGTTTGTTACATTTGCACAAGAAAATCAGGTTAAGTCTCAAGTTAGGGTTAGGGTTGGGGAGATGTGGCTTCCCAGGTTGGAAACGGGTCCTTGGTGAAGCCTAGCTTGCTGAATCAGACTGAGTGGGGCATCAAGATGTCTTCCATACTGACATTTGGTACACTCTGTGAACCGCAGTATGTTTCAGTCCAAAAAGGAAATGAGGGTTGATACTCAGATTAGGGTTAGGGTTGGGGAGACTTGGCTTCCCAGGATGTAACCAGGGTTTTGGCGAAGCCTAGATTGGTAAAACAGACTGAGTAGGCCTTCCGGAGTATAACATACTGCCAGTTAGTACACCATGTGGACAGGGAAATGTTTCAGTCCAAAGAAAAAATTAGGGTTAAGAAAAAGTTAGGGTTATCGGTCAGGAGACATGCCTTCCTAGAATGGAAACAGGGTGTTGCTGAAGCCAAGCATGGTGAAACAGACTGAGAGGGCAAACGGAATTGTGTGCCTACTGTCTTTTAGTACAACATGAGGATGGGGGGTTGTTACATTTGCCCAAGAAAATCAGGTTAAGTCTCAAGTTAGGGTTAGGGTTGGGGAGATGTGGCTTCCCAGGTTGGAAACGGGTCCTTGGTGAAGCTTAACTTGCTGAATCAGACTGAGTGGGGTATCAAGGTGTCTTCCATACTTACATTTGGTACACTCTGTGGACCGCAGTATGTTTCAGTCCCAAAAGGAAATGAGGGTTGAGACTCAAATTAGGGTTAGGGTTGGGGAGACTTGGCTTCCCAGGATGTAACCAGGGTTTTGGCGAAGCCTAGATTGGTAAAACAGACTGAGTAGGCCATCCGGAGTATAACATACTGCCAGTTAGTACACCATGTGGACAGGGAAATGTTTCAGTCCAAAGACAAAATTCGAGTTAAGACCCAAGTTAGGGTTAGCTGTCAGGAGACATGGCTTCCCGGAATGGAAACAGGGTGTTGCTGAAGCCAAGCATGGTGAAACAGACTGAGAGGGCCAACGGAATTGTGTGCCTACTGTCTTTTAGTACAACATGAGGATGGGGGTTTGTTACATTTGCACAAGAAAATCAGGTTAAGTCTCAAGTTAGGGTTGGGTTGGGGAGATGTGGCTTCCCAGGTTGGAAACGGGTCCTTGGTGAAGCTTAACTTGCTGAATCAGACTGAGTGGGGTATCAAGGTGTCTTCCATACTTACATTTGGTACACTCTGTGGACCGCAGTATGTTTCAGTCCCAAAAGGAAATGAGGGTTGAGACTCAAATTAGGGTTAGGGTTGGGGAGACTTGGCTTCCCAGGATGTAACCAGGGTTTTAGCGAAGCCTAGATTGGTAAAACAGACTGAGTAGGTCTTCCGGAGTATAACATACTGCCAGTTAGTACACCATGTGGACAGGGAAATGTTTCAGTCCAAAGAGAAAATTAGGGTTGAGACCCAAGTTAGGGTTATCGGTCAGGAGTCATGGCTTCCCAGAATGGAAACAGGGTGTTGCTGAAGCCAAGCATGGTGAAACAGACTGAGAGGGCAAAAGGAATTGTGTGCCTACTGTCTTTTAGTACAACATGAGGATGGGGGTTTGTTACATTTGCACAAGAAAATCAGGTTAAGTCTCAAGTTAGGGTTGGTTTGGGGAGATGTGGCTTCCCAGGTTGGAAACGGGTCCTTGGTGAAGCCTAGCTTGTTGAATCAGACTGAGTGGGACATCAAGATGTCTTCCATACTTACATTTGGCACACTCTGTGGACCGCAGTATGTTTCAGTCCAAAAAGGAAATAGGGTTGAGACTCAAATTAGGGTTAGGGTTGGGGAGACTTGGCTTCCCAGGATGTAACCAGGGTTTTGGCGAAGCCTAGATTGGTAAAACAGACTGAGTCGGCCAACCGGAGTATAACATACTGCCAGTTAGTACACCATGTGGACAGGGAAATGTTTCAGTCCAAAGAGAAAATTAGGGTTAAGACCCAAGTTAGGGTTAGCTGTCAGGAGACATGGCTTCCCAGAATGGAAACAGGGTGTTGCTGAAGCCAAGCATGGTGAAACAGACTGAGAGGGCCAAAGGTATTGTGTGCCTAATGTCTTTTAGTACAACATGAGGATGGGAGGTTGTTACATTTGCACAAGAATATCAGGTTAAGTCTCAAGTTAGGGTTAGGGGTGGGGAGATGTGGCTTCCCAGGTTGGAAACGGGTCCTTGTTGAAGCCTAGCTTGCTGAATCAGACTGAGTGGGGCATCAAGATGTCTTCCATACTTACAATTAGGTACACTCTGTGGACGGCAGTATGTTTTAGTCCAAAAAGGAAATGAGGGTTGAGACTCAAATTAGGGTTAGGGTTGGGGAGACTTGGCTTCCCAGGATATAACCAGTGTTTTGGCGAAGCCTAGATTGGTAAAACAGACTGAGTAGGCCTTCCGGAGTATAACATACTGCCAGTTAGTACACCATGTGGACAGGGAAATATTTCAGTCCAAAGAAAAAACTAGGGTTAAGACCCAAGTTAGGGTTAGCGGTCAGGAGACATGGCTTCCCGGAATGGAAACAGGGTGTTGCTGAAGCCAAGCATGGTGAAACAGACTGAGAGGGCCAACGGAATTGTGTGCCTACTGTCTTTTAGTACAACATGAAGATGGGGGTTTGTTACATTTGCACAAGAAAATCAGGTTAAGTCTCAAGTTAGGGTTAGGGTTGGGGAGATGTGGCTTCCCAGGTTGGAAACGGGTCCTTGGTGAAGCCTAGCTTGCTGAATCAGACTGAGTGGGGCATCAAGATGTCTTCCATACTTACATTTGGTACACTCTGTGAACCGCAGTATGTTTCAGTCCAAAAAGGAAATGAGGGTTGATACTCAGATTAGGGTTAGGGTTGGGGAGACTTGGCTTCCCAGGATGTAACCAGGGTTTTGGCGAAGCCTAGATTGGTAAAACAGACTGAGTAGGCCTTCCGGAGTATAACATACTGCCAGTTAGTACACCATGTGGACAGGGAAATGTTTCAGTCCAAAGAAAAAATTAGGGTTAAGAAAAAGTTAGGGTTATCGGTCAGGAGACATGCCTTCCTAGAATGGAAACAGGGTGTTGCTGAAGCCAAGCATGGTGAAACAGACTGAGAGGGCAAACGGAATTGTGTGCCTACTGTCTTTTAGTACAACATGAGGATGGGGGGTTGTTACATTTGCCCAAGAAAATCAGGTTAAGTCTCAAGTTAGGGTTAGGGTTGGGGAGATGTGGCTTCCCAGGTTGGAAACGGGTCCTTGGTGAAGCCTAACTTGCTGAATCAGACTGAGTGGGGCATCAAGATGTCTTCCATACTGACATTTGGTACACTCTGTGGACGGCGGTTTGTTTCAGTCCCAAAAGGAAATGAGGGTTGAGACTCAAATTAGGGTTAGGGTTGGGGAGACTTGGCTTCCCAGGATGTAACCAGGGATTTGGCGAAGCCTAGATTGGTAAAACAGACCGAGTAGGCCAACCGGAGTATAACATACTGCCAGTTAGTACACCATGTGGACAGGGAAATGTTTCAGTCCAAAGAGAAAATTAGGGTTAAGACCCAAGTTAGGGTTAACGGTCAGGAGTCATGGCTTCCCAGAATGGAAACAGGGTGTTGCTGAAGCCAAGCATGGTGAAACAGACTGAGAGGGCCAAAGGAATTGTGTGCCTACTGTCTTTTAGTACAACATGAGGATGGGAGGTTGTTACATTTGCACAAGAATATCAGGTTAAGTCTCAAGTTAGGGTTAGGGTTGGGGAGATGTGGCTTCCCAGGTTGGAAACGGGTCCTTGGTGAAGCTTAACTTCCTGAATCAGACTGAGTGGGCCATCAAGATGTCTTCCATACTTACATTTGGCACACTCTGTGGACCGCAGTATGTTTCAGTCCAAAAAGGAAATAGGGTTGAGACTCAAATTAGGGTTAGGGTTGGGGAGACTTGGCTTCCCAGGATGTAACCAGGGTTTTGGCGAAGCCTAGATTGGTAAAACAGACTGAGTCGGCCAACCGGAGTATAACATACTGCCAGTTAGTACACCATGTGGACAGGGAAATGTTTCAGTCCAAAGAGAAAATTAGGGTTAAGACCCAAGTTAGGGTTAGCTGTCAGGAGACATGGCTTCCCAGAATGGAAACAGGGTGTTGCTGAAGCCAAGCATGGTGAAACAGACTGAGAGGGCCAAAGGTATTGTGTGCCTACTGTCTTTTAGTAGAACATGAGGATGGGAGGTTGTTACATTTGCACAAGAATATCAGGTTAAGTCTCAAGTTAGGGTTAGGGGTGGGGAGATGTGGCTTCCCAGGTTGGAAACGGGTCCTTGTTGAAGCCTAGCTTGCTGAATCAGACTGAGTGGGGCATCAAGATGTCTTCCATACTTACAATTAGGTACACTCTGTGGACGGCAGTATTTTTTAGTCCAAAAAGGAAATGAGGGTTGAGACTCAAATTAGGGTTAGGGTTGGGGAGACTTGGCTTCCCAGGATGTAACCAGTGTTTTGGCGAAGCCTAGATTGGTAAAACAGACTGAGTAGGCCTTCCGGAGTATAACATACTGCCAGTTAGTACACCATGTGGACAGGGAAATATTTCAGTCCAAAGAAAAAACTAGGGTTAAGACCCAAGTTAGGGTTAGCGGTCAGGAGACATGGCTTCCCGGAATGGAAACAGGGTGTTGCTGAAGCCAAGCATGGTGAAACAGACTGAGAGGGCCAACGGAATTGTGTGCCTACTGTCTTTTAGTACAACATGAAGATGGGGGTTTGTTACATTTGCACAAGAAAATCAGGTTAAGTCTCAAGTTAGGGTTAGGGTTGGGGAGATGTGGCTTCCCAGGTTGGAAACGGGTCCTTGGTGAAGCCTAGCTTGCTGAATCAGACTGAGTGGGGCATCAAGATGTCTTCCATACTTACATTTGGTACACTCTGTGAACCGCAGTATGTTTCAGTCCAAAAAGGAAATGAGGGTTGATACTCAGATTAGGGTTAGGGTTGGGGAGACTTGGCTTCCCAGGATGTAACCAGGGTTTTGGCGAAGCCTAGATTGGTAAAACAGACTGAGTAGGCCTTCCGGAGTATAACATACTGCCAGTTAGTACACCATGTGGACAGGGAAATGTTTCAGTCCAAAGAAAAAATTAGGGTTAAGAAAAAGTTAGGGTTATCGGTCAGGAGACATGCCTTCCTAGAATGGAAACAGGGTGTTGCTGAAGCCAAGCATGGTGAAACAGACTGAGAGGGCAAACGGAATTGTGTGCCTACTGTCTTTTAGTACAACATGAGGATGGGGGGTTGTTACATTTGCCCAAGAAAATCAGGTTAAGTCTCAAGTTAGGGTTAGGGTTGGGGAGATGTGGCTTCCCAGGTTGGAAACGGGTCCTTGGTGAAGCTTAACTTGCTGAATCAGACTGAGTGGGGTATCAAGGTGTCTTCCATACTTACATTTGGTACACTCTGTGGACCGCAGTATGTTTCAGTCCCAAAAGGAAATGAGGGTTGAGACTCAAATTAGGGTTAGGGTTGGGGAGACTTGGCTTCCCAGGATGTAACCAGGGTTTTAGCGAAGCCTAGATTGGTAAAACAGACTGAGTAGGTCTTCCGGAGTATAACATACTGCCAGTTAGTACACCATGTGGACAGGGAAATGTTTCAGTCCAAAGAGAAAATTAGGGTTGAGACCCAAGTTAGGGTTATCGGTCAGGAGTCATGGCTTCCCAGAATGGAAACAGGGTGTTGCTGAAGCCAAGCATGGTGAAACAGACTGAGAGGGCAAAAGGAATTGTGTGCCTACTGTCTTTTAGTACAACATGAGGATGGGGGTTTGTTACATTTGCACAAGAAAATCAGGTTAAGTCTCAAGTTAGGGTTGGTTTGGGGAGATGTGGCTTCCCAGGTTGGAAACGGGTCCTTGGTGAAGCCTAGCTTGTTGAATCAGACTGAGTGGGACATCAAGATGTCTTCCATACTTACATTTGGCACACTCTGTGGACCGCAGTATGTTTCAGTCCAAAAAGGAAATAGGGTTGAGACTCAAATTAGGGTTAGGGTTGGGGAGACTTGGCTTCCCAGGATGTAACCAGGGTTTTGGCGAAGCCTAGATTGGTAAAACAGACTGAGTCGGCCAACCGGAGTATAACATACTGCCAGTTAGTACACCATGTGGACAGGGAAATGTTTCAGTCCAAAGAGAAAATTAGGGTTAAGACCCAAGTTAGGGTTAGCTGTCAGGAGACATGGCTTCCCAGAATGGAAACAGGGTGTTGCTGAAGCCAAGCATGGTGAAACAGACTGAGAGGGCCAAAGGTATTGTGTGCCTACTGTCTTTTAGTACAACATGAGGATGGGAGGTTGTTACATTTGCACAAGAATATCAGGTTAAGTCTCAAGTTAGGGTTAGGGGTGGGGAGATGTGGCTTCCCAGGTTGGAAACGGGTCCTTGTTGAAGCCTAGCTTGCTGAATCAGACTGAGTGGGGCATCAAGATGTCTTCCATACTTACAATTAGGTACACTCTGTGGACGGCAGTATGTTTTAGTCCAAAAAGGAAATGAGGGTTGAGACTCAAATTAGGGTTAGGGTTGGGGAGACTTGGCTTCCCAGGATGTAACCAGTGTTTTGGCGAAGCCTAGATTGGTAAAACAGACTGAGTAGGCCTTCCGGAGTATAACATACTGCCAGTTAGTACACCATGTGGACAGGGAAATATTTCAGTCCAAAGAAAAAACTAGGGTTAAGACCCAAGTTAGGGTTAGCGGTCAGGAGACATGGCTTCCCGGAATGGAAACAGGGTGTTGCTGAAGCCAAGCATGGTGAAACAGACTGAGAGGGCCAACGGAATTGTGTGCCTACTGTCTTTTAGTACAACATGAAGATGGGGGTTTGTTACATTTGCACAAGAAAATCAGGTTAAGTCTCAAGTTAGGGTTAGGGTTGGGGAGATGTGGCTTCCCAGGTTGGAAACGGGTCCTTGGTGAAGCCTAGCTTGCTGAATCAGACTGAGTGGGGCATCAAGATGTCTTCCATACTTACATTTGGTACACTCTGTGAACCGCAGTATGTTTCAGTCCAAAAAGGAAATGAGGGTTGATACTCAGATTAGGGTTAGGGTTGGGGAGACTTGGCTTCCCAGGATGTAACCAGGGTTTTGGCGAAGCCTAGATTGGTAAAACAGACTGAGTAGGCCTTCCGGAGTATAACATACTGCCAGTTAGTACACCATGTGGACAGGGAAATGTTTCAGTCCAAAGAAAAAATTAGGGTTAAGAAAAAGTTAGGGTTATCGGTCAGGAGACATGCCTTCCTAGAATGGAAACAGGGTGTTGCTGAAGCCAAGCATGGTGAAACAGACTGAGAGGGCAAACGGAATTGTGTGCCTACTGTCTTTTAGTACAACATGAGGATGGGGGGTTGTTACATTTGCCCAAGAAAATCAGGTTAAGTCTCAAGTTAGGGTTAGGGTTGGGGAGATGTGGCTTCCCAGGTTGGAAACGGGTCCTTGGTGAAGCCTAACTTGCTGAATCAGACTGAGTGGGGCATCAAGATGTCTTCCATACTGACATTTGGTACACTCTGTGGACGGCGGTTTGTTTCAGTCCCAAAAGGAAATGAGGGTTGAGACTCAAATTAGGGTTAGGGTTGGGGAGACTTGGCTTCCCAGGATGTAACCAGGGATTTGGCGAAGCCTAGATTGGTAAAACAGACCGAGTAGGCCAACCGGAGTATAACATACTGCCAGTTAGTACACCATGTGGACAGGGAAATGTTTCAGTCCAAAGAGAAAATTAGGGTTAAGACCCAAGTTAGGGTTAACGGTCAGGAGTCATGGCTTCCCAGAATGGAAACAGGGTGTTGCTGAAGCCAAGCATGGTGAAACAGACTGAGAGGGCCAAAGGAATTGTGTGCCTACTGTCTTTTAGTACAACATGAGGATGGGAGGTTGTTACATTTGCACAAGAATATCAGGTTAAGTCTCAAGTTAGGGTTAGGGTTGGGGAGATGTGGCTTCCCAGGTTGGAAACGGGTCCTTGGTGAAGCTTAACTTCCTGAATCAGACTGAGTGGGCCATCAAGATGTCTTCCATACTTACATTTGGCACACTCTGTGGACCGCAGTATGTTTCAGTCCAAAAAGGAAATAGGGTTGAGACTCAAATTAGGGTTAGGGTTGGGGAGACTTGGCTTCCCAGGATGTAACCAGGGTTTTGGCGAAGCCTAGATTGGTAAAACAGACTGAGTCGGCCAACCGGAGTATAACATACTGCCAGTTAGTACACCATGTGGACAGGGAAATGTTTCAGTCCAAAGAGAAAATTAGGGTTAAGACCCAAGTTAGGGTTAGCTGTCAGGAGACATGGCTTCCCAGAATGGAAACAGGGTGTTGCTGAAGCCAAGCATGGTGAAACAGACTGAGAGGGCCAAAGGTATTGTGTGCCTACTGTCTTTTAGTAGAACATGAGGATGGGAGGTTGTTACATTTGCACAAGAATATCAGGTTAAGTCTCAAGTTAGGGTTAGGGGTGGGGAGATGTGGCTTCCCAGGTTGGAAACGGGTCCTTGTTGAAGCCTAGCTTGCTGAATCAGACTGAGTGGGGCATCAAGATGTCTTCCATACTTACAATTAGGTACACTCTGTGGACGGCAGTATTTTTTAGTCCAAAAAGGAAATGAGGGTTGAGACTCAAATTAGGGTTAGGGTTGGGGAGACTTGGCTTCCCAGGATGTAACCAGTGTTTTGGCGAAGCCTAGATTGGTAAAACAGACTGAGTAGGCCTTCCGGAGTATAACATACTGCCAGTTAGTACACCATGTGGACAGGGAAATATTTCAGTCCAAAGAAAAAACTAGGGTTAAGACCCAAGTTAGGGTTAGCGGTCAGGAGACATGGCTTCCCGGAATGGAAACAGGGTGTTGCTGAAGCCAAGCATGGTGAAACAGACTGAGAGGGCCAACGGAATTGTGTGCCTACTGTCTTTTAGTACAACATGAAGATGGGGGTTTGTTACATTTGCACAAGAAAATCAGGTTAAGTCTCAAGTTAGGGTTAGGGTTGGGGAGATGTGGCTTCCCAGGTTGGAAACGGGTCCTTGGTGAAGCCTAGCTTGCTGAATCAGACTGAGTGGGGCATCAAGATGTCTTCCATACTTACATTTGGTACACTCTGTGAACCGCAGTATGTTTCAGTCCAAAAAGGAAATGAGGGTTGATACTCAGATTAGGGTTAGGGTTGGGGAGACTTGGCTTCCCAGGATGTAACCAGGGTTTTGGCGAAGCCTAGATTGGTAAAACAGACTGAGTAGGCCTTCCGGAGTATAACATACTGCCAGTTAGTACACCATGTGGACAGGGAAATGTTTCAGTCCAAAGAAAAAATTAGGGTTAAGAAAAAGTTAGGGTTATCGGTCAGGAGACATGCCTTCCTAGAATGGAAACAGGGTGTTGCTGAAGCCAAGCATGGTGAAACAGACTGAGAGGGCAAACGGAATTGTGTGCCTACTGTCTTTTAGTACAACATGAGGATGGGGGGTTGTTACATTTGCCCAAGAAAATCAGGTTAAGTCTCAAGTTAGGGTTAGGGTTGGGGAGATGTGGCTTCCCAGGTTGGAAACGGGTCCTTGGTGAAGCCTAACTTGCTGAATCAGACTGAGTGGGGCATCAAGATGTCTTCCATACTGACATTTGGTACACTCTGTGGACGGCGGTTTGTTTCAGTCCCAAAAGGAAATGAGGGTTGAGACTCAAATTAGGGTTAGGGTTGGGGAGACTTGGCTTCCCAGGATGTAACCAGGGATTTGGCGAAGCCTAGATTGGTAAAACAGACCGAGTAGGCCAACCGGAGTATAACATACTGCCAGTTAGTGCACCATGTGGACAGGGAAATGTTTCAGTCCAAAGAGAAAATTAGGGTTAAGACCCAAGTTAGGGTTATCGGTCAGGAGTCATGGCTTCCCAGAATGGAAACAGGGTGTTGCTGAAGCCAAGCATGGTGAAACAGACTGAGAGGGCCAACGGAATTGTGTGCCTACTGTCTTTTAGTAGAACATGAGGATGGGGGTTTGTTACATTTGCACAAGAAAATCATGTTAAGTCTCAGGTTTGGTTTGGGTTGGGGAGATGTGGCTTCCCTGGTTGGAATCGGGTCCTTGGTGAAGCCCAGCTTGCTGAATCAGACTGAGTGGGACATCAAGATGTCTTCCATACTGACATTTGGTACACTCTGTGGACGGAGGTATGTTTCAGTCCCAAAAGGAAATGAGGCCTGAGACTCAAATTAGGGTTAGGGCTGGGGAGACTTGGCTTCCCAGGATGTAACCAGGGTTTTGGCGAAGCCTAGATTGGTAAAACAGACTGAGTAGGCCATCCGGAGTATAACATACTGCCAGTTAGTACACCATGTGGACAGGGAAATGTTTCAGTCGAAAGAAAAAATTAGGGTGAAGACCCAAGTTAGGGTTAGCGGTCAGGAGACATGGCTTCCCAGAATGGAAGCAGGGTGTTGCTGAAGCCAAACATGGTGAAACAGACTGAGAGGGCCAAAGGAATTGTGTGCCTACTGTCTTTTAGTAGAACATGAGGATGGGGGGTTGTTACATTTGCACAAGAAAATCAGGTTAAGTCTCAAGTTAGGGTTAGAGTTGGGGAGATGTGGCTTCCCAGGTTGGAAACGGGTCCTTGGTGAAGCCTAACTTGCTGAATCAGACTGAGTGGGGCATCAAGATGTCTTCCATACTTACATTTGTTCCCCTATGTGGACGGCAGTATGTTTCAGTCCTAAAACGAAATGCGGGTTGATACTCAAATTAGGGTTAGGGTTGGGGAGACTTGGCTTCCCAGGATGTAACCAGGGTTTTGGCGAAGCCTAGATTGGTAAAACAGACTGAGTAGGCCATCCGTAGTATAACATACTGCCAGTTAGTACACCATGTGGACAGGGAAATGTTTCAGTCCAAAGAGAAAATTAGGGTTAAGACCCAAGTTAGGGTTATCGGTCAGGAGTCATGGCTTCCCAGAATGGAAACAGGGTGTTGCTGAAGCCAAGCATGGTGAAACAGACTGAGAGGGCCAACAGAATTGTGTGTCGACTGTCTTTTAGTACAACATGAGGATGGGGGTTTGTTGCATTTCAACAAGAAAATCAGGTTAGGTCTCAAGGTTGGATTGGATTGGGGAGATGTGGCTTCCCAGGTTGGAAATGGGTCCTTGGTGGAGCTCAACTTGCTGAATCAGACTGAGTGGGGCATCAAGATGGCTTCCATACTGACATTTGGTGCACTCTGTGGACGGCAGTATGTTTCAGTCCAAAAAGGAAATGAGGGTTGAGACTCAAATTAGGGTTAGGGTTGGGGAGACTTGTCTTCCCAGGATGTAACCAGGGTTTTGGCGAAGTCTAGATTGGTAAAACAGACGGAGTAGGCCAACCGGAGTATAACATACTGCCAGTTAGTACACAATGTGGACAGGGAAATGTTTCATTCCAAAGAGAAAATTAGGGTTAAGACCCAAGTTAGGGTTAGCAGTCAGGAGACATGGCTTTCCAGAATGGAAACAGGGTATTGCTGAAGCCAAGCATGGTGAAACAGACTGAGAGGGCTAAAGGAATTGTGTGCCTACTGTCTTTTAGGAGAACATGAGGATGGGGGGTTGTTACATTTGCACAAGAAAATCAGGTTAAGTCTCAAGTTAGGGTTAGGGTTGGGGAGATGTTGCTTCCCAGGTTGGAAACGGGTCCTTGGTGAAGCTTAACTTGCTGAATCAGACTGAGTGGGCCATCAAGAGGGCTTCCATACTGACATTTGGTACACTCTGTGGACGGCAGTATGTTTCAGTCCAAAAACGAAAATTAGGGTTAAGACCCAAGTTAGGGTTATCGGTCAGGAGTCATGGCTTCCCAGAATGGAAACAGGGTGTTGCTGAAGCCAAGCATGGTGAAACAGACGGAGAGGGCCAACGGAATTGTGTGCCGACTGTTTCTTAGTACAACATGAGGATGGGGGTTTGTTACATTTCAACAAGAAAATCAGGTTAAGTCTCAAGGTTGGGTTGGGTTGGGGAGATGTGGCTTCCCTGGTTGGAATCGGGTCCTTGGTGAAGCCCAGCTTGCTGAATCAGAATGAGTGGGACATCAAGATGTCTTCCATACTGACATTTGGTACACTCTGTGGACGGAGGTCTGTTTCAGTCCCAAAAGGAAATTAGGCCTGAGACTCAAATTAGGGTTAGGGTTGGGGAGACTTGGCTTCCCAGGATGTAACCAGGGTTTTGGCGAAGCCTAGATTGGTAAAACAGACTGAGTAGGCCATCCGGAGTATAACATACTGCCAGTTAGTACACCATGTGGACAGGGAAATGTTTCATTCCAAAGAGAAAATTAGGGTTAAGACCCAAGTTAGGGTTAGCTGTCAGGAGACATGGCTTCCCAGAATGGAAACAGGGTGTTGCTGAAGCCAAGCATGGTGAAACAGACTGAGAGGGCCAAAGGAATTGTGTGCCTACTGTCTTTTAGTAGAACATGAGGATGGGGGGTTTTTACAATTCAACAAGAAAATCAGGTTAAGTCTCAAGTTAGGGTTAGGGTTGGGGAGATGTGGCTTCCCAGGTTGGAAACGGGTCCTTGGTGAAGCTTAACTTGCTGAATCAGACTGAGTGGGGCATCAAGATGGCTTCCATACTGACATTTGGTGCACTCTGTGGACGGCAGTATGTTTCAGTCCAAAAAGGTAATGAGGGTTGAGACTCAAATTAGGGTTAGGGTTGGGGAGACTTGGCTTCCCAGGATGTAACCAGGGTTTTGGCGAAGTCTAGATTGGTAAAACAGACGGAGTAGGCCAACCGGAGTATAACATACTGCCAGTTAGTACACCATGTGGACAGGGAAATGTTTCAGTCCAAAGAGAAAATTAGGGTTAAGACCCAAGTTAGGGATAGCTGTCAGGAGACATGGCTTTTCAGAATGGAAACAGGGTGTTGCTGAAGCCAAGCATGGTGAAACAGACTGAGAGGGCAAAAGGAATTGTGTGTCGACTGTCTTTTAGTACAACATGAGGATGGGGGTTTGTTACATTTCAACAAGAAAATCAGGTTAAGTCTCAAGGTTGGGTTGGATTGGGGAGATGTGGCTTCCCAGGTTGGAAATGGGTCCTTGGTGAAGCTCAACTTGCTGAATCAGACTGAGTGGGGCATCAAGATGGCTTCCATACTGACATTTGGTGCACTCTGTGGACGGCAGTATGTTTCAGTCCAAAAAGGAAATGAGGGTTGAGACTCAAATTAGGGTTAGGGCTGGGGAGACTTGGCTTCCCAGGATGTAACCAGGGTTTTGGCGAAGTCTAGATTGGTAAAACAGACGGAGTAGGCCAACCGGAGTATAACATACTGCCAGTTAGTACACCATGTGGACAGGGAAATGTTTCAGTCCAAAGAGAAAATTAGGGTTAAGACCCAAGTTAGGGTTAGCTGTCAGGAGACATGGCTTTTCAGAATGGAAACAGGGTGTTGCTGAAGCCAAGCATGGTGAAACAGACTGAGAGGGCAAAAGGAATTGTGTGTCGACTGTCTTTTAGTACAACATGAGGATGGGGGTTTGTTACATTTCAACAAGAAAATCAGGTTAAGTCTCAAGGTTGGGTTGGATTGGGGAGATGTGGCTTCCCAGGTTGGAAATGGGTCCTTGGTGAAGCTCAACTTGCTGAATCAGACTGAGTGGGGCATCAAGATGGCTTCCATACTGACATTTGGTGCACTCTGTGGACGGCAGTATTTTTCAGTCCAAAAAGGAAATGAGGGTTGAGACTCAAATTAGGGTTAGGGTTGGGGAGACTTGGCTTCCCAGGATGTAACCAGGGTTTTGGCGAAGTCTAGATTGGTAAAACAGACGGAGTAGGCCAACCGGAGTATAACATACTGCCAGTTAGTACACCATGTGGACAGGGAAATGTTTCAGTCCAAAGAGAAAATTAGGGTTAAGACCCAAGTTAGGGTTAGCTGTCAGGAGACATGGCTTTTCAGAATGGAAACAGGGTGTTGCTGAAGCCAAGCATGGTGAAACAGACTGAGAGGGCAAAAGGAATTGTGTGCCTACTGTCTTTTAGTACAACATGAGGATGGGGGTTTGTTACATTTGCACAAGAAAATCAGGTTAAGTCTCAGGTTTGGTTTGGGTTGGGGAGATGTGGCTTCCCTGGTTGGAATCGGGTCCTTGGTGAAGCCCAGCTTGCTGAATCAGACTGAGTGGGACATCAAGATGTCTTCCATACTGACATTTGGTACACTCTGTGGACGGAGGTATGTTTCAGTCCCAAAAGGAAATGAGGCCTGAGACTCAAATTAGGGTTAGGGCTGGGGAGACTTGGCTTCCCAGGATGTAACCAGGGTTTTGGCGAAGCCTAGATTGGTAAAACAGACTGAGTAGGCCATCCGGAGTATAACATACTGCCAGTTAGTACACCATGTGGACAGGGAAATGTTTCAGTCGAAAGAAAAAATTAGGGTGAAGACCCAAGTTAGGGTTAGCGGTCAGGAGACATGGCTTCCCAGAATGGAAACAGGGTGTTGCTGAAGCCAAACATGGTGAAACAGACTGAGAGGGCCAAAGGAATTGTGTGCCTACTGTCTTTTAGTAGAACATGAGGATGGGGGGTTGTTACATTTGCACAAGAAAATCAGGTTAAGTCTCAAGTTAGGGTTAGAGTTGGGGAGATGTGGCTTCCCAGGTTGGAAACGGGTCCTTGGTGAAGCCTAACTTGCTGAATCAGACTGAGTGGGCCATCAAGATGTCTTCCATACTTACATTTGTTCCCCTATGTGGACGGCAGTATGTTTCAGTCCTAAAACGAAATGCGGGTTGATACTCAAATTAGGGTTAGGGTTGGGGAGACTTGGCTTCCCAGGATGTAAACAGGGTTTTGGCGAAGCCTAGATTGGTAAAACAGACTGAGTAGGCCATCCGTAGTATAACATACTGCCAGTTAGTACACCATGTGGACAGGGAAATGTTTCAGTCCAAAGAGAAAATTAGGGTTAAGACCCAAGTTAGGGTTATCGGTCAGGAGTCATGGCTTCCCAGAATGGAAACAGGGTGTTGCTGAAGCCAAGCATGGTGAAACAGACTGAGAGGGCCAACAGAATTGTGTGTCGACTGTCTTTTAGTACAACATGAGGATGGGGGTTTGTTACATTTCAACAAGAAAATCAGGTTAAGTCTCAAGGTTGGATTGGATTGGGGAGATGTGGCTTCCCAGGTTGGAAATGGGTCCTTGGTGGAGCTCAACTTGCTGAATCAGACTGAGTGGGGCATCAAGATGGCTTCCATACTGACATTTGGTGCACTCTGTGGACGGCAGTATGTTTCAGTCCAAAAAGGAAATGAGGGTTGAGACTCAAATTAGGGTTAGGGTTGGGGAGACTTGTCTTCCCAGGATGAAACCAGGGTTTTGGCGAAGTCTAGATTGGTAAAACAGACGGAGTAGGCCAACCGGAGTATAACATACTGCCAGTTAGTACACAATGTGGACAGGGAAATGTTTCATTCCAAAGAGAAAATTAGGGTTAAGACCCAAGTTAGGGTTAGCAGTCAGGAGACATGGCTTTCCAGAATGGAAACAGGGTATTGCTGAAGCCAAGCATGGTGAAACAGACTGAGAGGGCAAAAGGAATTGTGTGCCTACTGTCTTTTAGGAGAACATGAGGATGGGGGGTTGTTACATTTGCACAAGAAAATCAGGTTAAGTCTCAAGTTAGGGTTAGGGTTGGGGAGATGTTGCTTCCCAGGTTGGAAACGGGTCCTTGGTGAAGCTTAACTTGCTGAATCAGACTGAGTGGGCCATCAAGATGGCTTCCATACTGACATTTGGTACACTCTGTGGACGGCAGTATGTTTCAGTCCAAAAACGAAAATTAGGGTTAAGACCCAAGTTAGGGTTATCGGTCAGGAGTCATGGCTTCCCAGAATGGAAACAGGGTGTTGCTGAAGCCAAGCATGGTGAAACAGACGGAGAGGGCCAACGGAATTGTGTGCCGACTGTTTCTTAGTACAACATGAGGATGGGGGTTTGTTACATTTCAACAAGAAAATCAGGTTAAGTCTCAAGGTTGGGTTGGGTTGGGGAGATGTGGCTTCCCTGGTTGGAATCGGGTCCTTGGTGAAGCCCAGCTTGCTGAATCAGAATGAGTGGGACATCAAGATGTCTTCCATACTGACATTTGGTACACTCTGTGGACGGAGGTCTGTTTCAGTCCCAAAAGGAAATTAGGCCTGAGACTCAAATTAGGGTTAGGGTTGGGGAGACTTGGCTTCCCAGGATGTAACCAGGGTTTTGGCGAAGCCTAGATTGGTAAAACAGACTGAGTAGGCCATCCGGAGTATAACATACTGCCAGTTAGTACACCATGTGGACAGGGAAATGTTTCATTCCAAAGAGAAAATTAGGGTTAAGACCCAAGTTAGGGTTAGCTGTCAGGAGACATGGCTTCCCAGAATGGAAACAGGGTGTTGCTGAAGCCAAGCATGGTGAAACAGACTGAGAGGGCCAAAGGAATTGTGTGCCTACTGTCTTTTAGTAGAACATGAGGATGGGGGGTTGTTACAATTCAACAAGAAAATCAGGTTAAGTCTCAAGTTAGGGTTAGGGTTGGGGAGATGTGGCTTCCCAGGTTGGAAACGGGTCCTTGGTGAAGCTTAACTTGCTGAATCAGACTGAGTGGGGCATCAAGATGGCTTCCATACTGACATTTGGTACACTCTGTGGACGGCAGTATGTTTCAGTCCAAAAACGAAAATTAGGGTTAAGACCCAAGTTAGGGTTATCGGTCAGGAGTCATGGCTTCCCAGAATGGAAACAGGGTGTTGCTGAAGCCAAGCATGGTGAAACAGACTGAGAGGGCCAACGGAATTGTGTGTCGACTGTCTTTTAGTACAACATGAGGATGGGGGTTTGTTACATTTCAACAAGAAAATCAGGTTAAGTCTCAAGGTTGGGTTGGATTGGGGAGATGTGGCTTCCCAGGTTGGAAATGGGTCCTTGGTGAAGCTCAACTTGCTGAATCAGACTGAGTGGGGCATCAAGATGGCTTCCATACTGACATTTGGTGCACTCTGTGGACGGCAGTATGTTTCAGTCCAAAAAGGAAATGAGGGTTGAGACTCAAATTAGGGTTAGGGTTGGGGAGACTTGGCTTCCCAGGATGTAACCAGGGTTTTGGCGAAGTCTAGATTGGTAAAACAGACGGAGTAGGCCAACCGGAGTATAACATACTGCCAGTTAGTACACCATGTGGACAGGGAAATGTTTCAGTCCAAAGAGAAAATTAGGGTTAAGACCCAAGTTAGGGATAGCTGTCAGGAGACATGGCTTTTCAGAATGGAAACAGGGTGTTGCTGAAGCCAAGCATGGTGAAACAGACTGAGAGGGCAAAAGGAATTGTGTGTCGACTGTCTTTTAGTACAACATGAGGATGGGGGTTTGTTACATTTCAACAAGAAAATCAGGTTAAGTCTCAAGGTTGGGTTGGATTGGGGAGATGTGGCTTCCCAGGTTGGAAATGGGTCCTTGGTGAAGCTCAACTTGCTGAATCAGACTGAGTGGGGCATCAAGATGGGTTCCATACTGACATTTGGTGCACTCTGTGGACGGCAGTATGTTTCAGTCCAAAAAGGAAATGAGGGTTGAGACTCAAATTAGGGTGAGGGCTGGGGAGACTTGGCTTCCCAGGATGTAACCAGGGTTTTGGCGAAGTCTAGATTGGTAAAACAGACGGAGTAGGCCAACCGGAGTATAACATACTGCCAGTTAGTACACCATGTGGACAGGGAAATGTTTCAGTCCAAAGAGAAAATTAGGGTTAAGACCCAAGTTAGGGTTAGCTGTCAGGAGACATGGCTTTTCAGAATGGAAACAGGGTGTTGCTGAAGCCAAGCATGGTGAAACAGACTGAGAGGGCAAAAGGAATTGTGTGCCTACTGTCTTTTAGTACAACATGAGGATGGGGGTCTGTTACATTTGCACAAGAAAATCAGGTTAAGTCTCAAGTTAGGGTTGGTTTGGGGAGATGTGGCTTCCCAGGTTGGAAACGGGTCCTTGGTGAAGCCTAGCTTGTTGAATCAGACTGAGTGGGACATCAACATGTCTTCCATACTTACATTTGGTACACTCTGTGGACGGCAGTATGTTTCAGTCCAAAAAGGAAATGAGGGTTGAGACTCAAATTAGGGTTAGGGCTGGGGAGACTTGGCTTCCCAGGATGTAACCAGGGTTTTGGCGAAGCCTAGATTGGTAAAACAGACTGAGTAGGCCATCCGGAGTATAACATACTGCCAGTTAGTACACCATGTGGACAGGGAAATGTTTCAGTCCAAAGAGAAAATTAGGGTTCAGACCCAAGTTAGGGTTAGCTGTCAGGAGACATGGCTTCCCAGAATGGAAACAGGGTGTTGCTGAAGCCAAGCATGGTGAAACAGACTGAGAGGGCCAAAGGAATTGTGTGCCTACTGTCTTTTAGTAGAACATGAGGATGGGAGGTTGTTACATTTGCACAAGAATATCAGGTTAAGTCTCAAGTTAGGGTTAGGGTTGGGGAGATGTGGCTTCCCAGGTTGGAAACGGGTCCTTGGTGAAGCTTAACTTGCTGAATCAGACTGAGTGGGCCATCAAGATGTCTTCCATACTTACATTTGGTACACTCTGTGGACCGCAGTATGTTTCAGTCGCAAAAGGAAATGAGGGTTGAGACTCAAAGTAGGGTTAGGGTTGGGGAGACTTGGCTTCCCAGGATGTAACCAGGGTTTTGGCGAAGCCTAGATTGGTAAAACAGACTGAGTAGGCCTTCCGGAGTATAACATACTGCCAGTTAGTACACCATGTGGACAGGGAAATGTTTCAGTCCAAAGAAAAAATTAGGGTTAAGAAAAAGTTAGGGTTATCGGTCAGGAGACATGCCTTCCTAGAATGGAAACAGGGTGTTGCTGAAGCCAAGCATGGTGAAACAGACTGAGAGGGCAAACGGAATTGTGTGCCTACTGTCTTTTAGTACAACATGAGGATGGGGGGTTGTTACATTTGCCCAAGAAAATCAGGTTAAGTCTCAAGTTAGGGTTAGGGTTGGGGAGATGTGGCTTCCCAGGTTGGAAACGGGTCCTTGGTGAAGCCTAACTTGCTGAATCAGACTGAGTGGGCCATCAAGATGTCTTCCATACTGACATTTGGTACACTCTGTGGACGGCGGTTTGTTTCAGTCCCAAAAGGAAATGAGGGTTGAGACTCAAATTAGGGTTAGGGTTGGGGAGACTTGGCTTCCCAGGATGTAACCAGGGTTTTGGCGAAGCCTAGATTGGTAAAACAGACCGAGTAGGCCAACCGGAGTATAACATACTGCCAGTTAGTACACCATGTGGACAGGGAAATGTTTCAGTCCAAAGAGAAAATTAGGGTTAAGACCCAAGTTAGGGTTATCGGTCAGGAGTCATGGCTTCCCAGAATGGAAACAGGGTGTTGCTGAAGCCAAGCATGGTGAAACAGACTGAGAGGGCCAACGGAATTGTGTGCCTACTGTCTTTTAGTAGAACATGAGGATGGGGGTTTGTTACATTTGCACAAGAAAATCAGGTTAAGTCTCAAGCTTGGTTTGGATTGGGGAGATGTGGCTTCCCTGGTTGGAATCGGGTCCTTGGTGAAGCCCAGCTTGCTGAATCAGACTGAGTGGGACATCAAGATGTCTTCCATACTGACATTTGGTACACTCTGTGGACGGAGGTATGTTTCAGTCCCAAAAGGAAATGAGGCCTGAGACTCAAATTAAGGTTAGGGCTGGGGAGACTTGGCTTCCCAGGATGTAACCAGGGTTTTGGCGAAGCCTAGATTGGTAAAACAGACTGAGTAGGCCATCCGGAGTATAACATACTGCCAGTTAGTACACCATGTGGACAGGGAAATGTTTCAGTCGAAAGAAAAAATAAGGGTGAAGACCCAAGTTAGGGTTAGCGGTCAGGAGACATGGCTTCCCAGAATGGAAACAGGGTGTTGCTGAAGCCAAACATGGTGAAACAGACTGAGAGGGCCAAAGGAATTGTGTGCCTACTGTCTTTTAGTAGAACATGAGGATGGGGGGTTGTTACATTTGCACAAGAAAATCAGGTTAAGTCTCAAGTTAGGGTTAGGGTTGGGGAGATGTGGCTTCCCAGGTTGGAAACGGGTCCTTGGTGAAGCCTAACTTGCTGTATCAGACTGAGTGGGGCATCAAGATGTCTTCCATACTTACATTTGTTCCCCTATGTGGACGGCAGTATGTTTCAGTCCAAAAACGAAATGCGGGTTGATACTCAAAGTAGGGTTAGGGTTGGGGAGACTTGGCTTCCCAGGATGTAACCAGGGTTTTGGTGAAGCCTAGATTGGTAAAACAGACTGAGTAGGCATTCAGGAGTATAACATACTGCCAGTTAGTACACCATGTGGACAGGGAAATGTTTCAGTCCAAAGAGAAAATTAGGGTTGAGACCCAAGTTAGGGTTATCGGTCAGGAGTCATGGCTTCCCAGAATGGAAACAGGGTGTTGCTGAAGCCAAGCATGGTGAAACAGACTGAGAGGGCAAAAGGAATTGTGTGCCTACTGTCTTTTAGTACAACATGAGGATGGGGGTTTGTTACATTTGCACAAGAAAATCAGGTTAAGTCTCAAGTTAGGGTTGATTTGGGGAGATGTGGCTTCCCAGGTTGGAAACGGGTCCTTGGTGAAGCCTAGCTTGTTGAATCAGACTGAGTGGGACATCAAGATGTCTTCCATACTTACATTTGGTACACTCTGTGGACGGCAGTATGTTTCAGTCCAAAAAGGAAATAGGGTTGAGACTCAAATTAGGGTTAGGGTTGGGGAGACTTGGCTTCCCAGGATGTAACCAGGGTTTTGGTGAAGCCTAGATTGGTAAAACAGACTGAGTAGGCATTCAGGAGTATAACATACTGCCAGTTAGTACACCATGTGGACAGGGAAATGTTTCAGTCCAAAGACAAAATTAGGGTTAAGACCCAAGTTAGGGTTAGCTGTCAGGAGACATGGCTTCCCAGAATGGAAACAGGGTGTTGCTGAAGACAAGCATGGTGAAACAGACTGAGAGGGCCAAAGGAATTGTGTGCCTACTGTCTTTTAGTAGAACATGAGGATGGGAGGTTGTTACATTTGCACAAGAATATCAGGTTAAGTATCAAGTTAGAGTTAGGGTTGGGGAGATGTGGCTTCCCAGGTTGGAAACGGGTCCTTGTTGAAGCCTAGCTTGCTGAATCAGACTGAGTGGGGCATCAAGATGTCTTCCATACTTACAATTAGGTACACTCTGTGGACGGCAGTATGTTTCAGTCCAAAAAGGAAATGAGGGTTGAGACTCAAATTAGGGTTAGGGCTGGGGAGACTTGGCTTCCCAGGATGTAACCAGGGTTTTGGCGAAGCCTAGATTGGTAAAACAGACTGAGTAGGCCATCCGGAGTATAACATACTGCCAGTTAGTACACCATGTGGACAGGGAAATGTTTCAGTCTAAAGAGAAAATTAGGGTTAAGACCCAAGTTAGGGTTAGCTGTCAGGAGACATGGCTTCCCAGAATGGAAACAGGGTGTTGCTGAAGCCAAGCATGGTGAAACAGACTGAGAGGGCCAAAGGAATTGTGTGCCTACTGTCTTTTAGTAGAACATGAGGATGGGAGGTTGTTACATTTGCACAAGAATATCAGGTTAAGTCTCAAGTTAGGGTTAGGGTTGGGGAGATGTGGCTTCCCAGGTTGGAAACGGGTCCTTGGTGAAGCTTAACTTCCTGAATCAGACTGAGTGGGCCATCAAGATGTCTTCCATACTTACATTTGGCACACTCTGTGGACCGCAGTATGTTTCAGTCCAAAAAGGAGATAGGGTTGAGACTCAAATTAGGGTTAGGGTTGGGGAGACTTGGCTTCCCAGGATGTAACCAGGGTTTTGGTGAAGCCTAGATTGGTAAAACAGACTGAGTAGGCATTCAGGAGTATAACATACTGCCAGTTAGTACACCATGTGGACAGGGAAATGTTTCAGTCCAAAGACAAAATTCGAGTTAAGACCCAAGTTAGGGTTAGCTGTCAGGAGACATGGCTTCCCGGAATGGAAACAGGGTGTTGCTGAAGCCAAGCATGGTGAAACAGACTGAGAGGGCCAACGGAATTGTGTGCCTACTGTCTTTTAGTACAACATGAGGATGGGGGTTTGTTACATTTGCACAAGAAAATCAGGTTAAGTATCAAGTTAGAGTTAGGGTTGGGGAGATGTGGATTCCCAGGTTGGAAACGGGTCCTTGTTGAAGCCTAGCTTGCTGAATCAGACTGAGTGGGGCATCAAGATGTCTTCCATACTTACAATTAGGTACACTCTGTGGACGGCAGTATGTTTCAGTCCAAAAAGGAAATGAGGGTTGAGACTCAAATTAGGGTTAGGGTTGGGGAGACTTGGCTTCCCAGGATGTAACCAGGGTTTTGGCGAAGCCTAGATTGGTAAAACAGACTGAGTAGGCCTTCCGGAGTATAACATACTGCCAGTTAGTAAACCATGAGGACAGGGAAATATTTCAGTCCAAAGAAAAAACTAGGGTTAAGACCCAAGTTAGGGTTAGCGGTCAGGGGACATGGCTTCCCGGAATGGAAACAGGGTGTTGCTGAAGCCAAGCATGGTGAAACAGACTGAGAGGGCAAAAGGAATTGTGTGCCTACTGTCTTTTAGTACAACATGAGGATGGGGGTTTGTTACATTTGCACAAGAAAATCAGGTTAAGTCTCAAGTTAGGGTTGGTTTGGGGAGATGTGGCTTCCCAGGTTGGAAACGGGTCCTTGGTGAAGCCTAGCTTGTTGAATCAGACTGAGTGGGACATCAAGATGTCTTCCATACTTACATTTGGTACACTCTGTGGACGGCAGTATGTTTCAGTCCAAAAAGGAAATGAGGGTTGAGACTCAAATTAGGGTTAGGGCTGGGGAGACTTGGCTTCCCAGGATGTAACCAGGGTTTTGGCGAAGCCTAGATTGGTAAAACAGACTGAGTAGGCCATCCGGAGTATAACATACTGCCAGTTAGTACACCATGTGGACAGGGAAATGTTTCAGTCCAAAGAGAAAATTAGGGTTAAGACCCAAGTGAGGGTTAGCTGTCAGGAGACATGGCTTCCCAGAATGGAAACAGGGTGTTGCTGAAGCCAAGCATGGTGAAACAGACTGAGAGGGCAAAAGGAATTGTGTGCCTACTGTCTTTTAGTACAACATGAGGATGGGAGGTTGTTACATTTGCACAAGAATATCAGGTTAAGTCTCAAGTTAGGGTTAGGGTTGGGGAGATGTGGCTTCCCAGGTTGGAAACGGGTCCTTGGTGAAGCTTAACTTCCTGAATCAGACTGAGTGGGCCATCAAGATGTCTTCCATACTTACATTTGGCACACTCTGTGGACCGCAGTATGTTTCAGTCCAAAAAGGAAATAGGGTTGAGACTCAAATTAGGGTTAGGGTTGGGGAGACTTGGCTTCCCAGGATGTAACCAGGGTTTTGGTGAAGCCTAGATTGGTAAAACAGACTGAGTAGGCCATCCGGAGTATAACATACTGCCAGTTAGTACACCATGTGGACAGGGAAATGTTTCAGTCCAAAGAGAAAATTAGGGTTAAGACCCAAGTTAGGGTTAGCTGTCAGGAGACATGGCTTCCCAGAATGGAAACAGGGTGTTGCTGAAGCCAAGCATGGTGAAACAGACTGAGAGGGCCAAAGGAATTGTGTGCCTACTGTCTTTTAGTAGAACATGAGGATGGGGGGTTGTTACATTTGCACAAGAAAATCAGGTTAAGTATCAAGTTAGAGTTAGGGTTGGGGAGATGTGGCTTCCCAGGTTGGAAACGGGTCCTTGTTGAAGCCTAGCTTGCTGAATCAGACTGAGTGGGGCATCAAGATGTCTTCCATACTTACAATTAGGTACACTCTGTGGACGGCAGTATGTTTCAGTCCAAAAAGGGAATGAGGGTTGAGACTCAAATTAGGGTTAGGGTTGGGGAGACTTGGCTTCCCAGGATGTAACCAGGGTTTTGGCGAAGCCTAGATTGGTAAAACAGACTGAGTAGGCCTTCTTGAGTATAACATACTGCCAGTTATTACACCATGTGGACAGGGAAATATTTCAGTCCAAAGAAAAAACTAGGGTTAAGACCCAAGTTAGGGTTAGCGGTCAGGGGACATGGCTTCCCGGAATGGAAACAGGGTGTTGCTGAAGCCAAGCATGGTGAAACAGACTGAGAGGGCAAAAGGAATTGTGTGCCTACTGTCTTTTAGTACAACATGAGGATGGGGGTTTGTTACATTTGCACAAGAAAATCAGGTTAAGTCTCAAGTTAGGGTTGGTTTGGGGAGATGTGGCTTCCCAGGTTGGAAACGGGTCCTTGGTGAAGCCTAGCTTGTTGAATCAGACTGAGTGGGACATCAAGATGTCTTCCATACTTACATTTGGTACACTCTGTGGACGGCAGTATGTTTCAGTCCAAAAGGAAATGAGGGTTGGGACTCAAATTAGGGTTAGGGCTGGGGAGACTTGGATTCCCAGGATGTAACCAGGGTTTTGGCGAAGCCTAGATTGGTAAAACAGACGGAGTAGGCCATCCGGAGTATAACATACTGCCAGTTAGTACACCATGTGTACAGGGAAATGTTTCAGTCTAAAGAGAAAATTAGGGTTAAGACCCAAGTGAGGGTTAGCTGTCAGGAGACATGGCTTCCCAGAATGGAAACAGGGTGTTGCTGAAGCCAAGCATGGTGAAACAGACTGAGAGGGCCAAAGGAATTGTGTGCCTACTGTCTTTTAGTAGCACATGAGGATGGGAGGTTGTTACATTTGCACAAGAATATCAGGTTAAGTCTCAAGTTAGGGTTAGGGTTGGGGAGATGTGGCTTCCCAGGTTGGAAACGGGTCCTTGGTGAAGCTTAACTTCCTGAATCAGACTGAGTGGGCCATCAAGATGTCTTCCATACTTACATTTGGCACACTCTGTGGACCGCAGTATGTTTCAGTCCAAAAAGGAAATAGGGTTGAGACTCAAATTAGGGTTAGGGTTGGGGAGACTTGGCTTCCCAGGATGTAACCAGGGTTTTGGTGAAGCCTAGATTGGTAAAACAGACTGAGTAGGCATTCAGGAGTATAACATACTGCCAGTTAGTACACCATGTGGACAGGGAAATGTTTCAGTCCAAAGACAAAATTCGAGTTAAGACCCAAGTTAGGGTTAGCTGTCAGGAGACATGGCTTCCCGGAATGGAAACAGGGTGTTGCTGAAGCCAAGCATGGTGAAACAGACTGAGAGGGCCAACGGAATTGTGTGCCTACTGTCTTTTAGTACAACATGAGGATGGGGGTTTGTTACATTTGCACAAGAAAATCAGGTTAAGTCTCAAGTTAGGGTTGGGTTGGGGAGATGTGGCTTCCCAGGTTGGAAACGGGTCCTTGGTGAAGCTTAACTTGCTGAATCAGACTGAGTGGGGTATCAAGGTGTCTTCCATACTTACATTTGGTACACTCTGTGGACCGCAGTATGTTTCAGTCCCAAAAGGAAATGAGGGTTGAGACTCAAATTAGGGTTAGGGTTGGGGAGACTTGGCTTCCCAGGATGTAACCAGGGTTTTAGCGAAGCCTAGATTGGTAAAACAGACTGAGTAGGTCTTCCGGAGTATAACATACTGCCAGTTAGTACACCATGTGGACAGGGAAATGTTTCAGTCCAAAGAGAAAATTAGGGTTGAGACCCAAGTTAGGGTTATCGGTCAGGAGTCATGGCTTCCCAGAATGGAAACAGGGTGTTGCTGAAGCCAAGCATGGTGAAACAGACTGAGAGGGCAAAAGGAATTGTGTGCCTACTGTCTTTTAGTACAACATGAGGATGGGGGTTTGTTACATTTGCACAAGAAAATCAGGTTAAGTCTCAAGTTAGGGTTGGTTTGGGGAGATGTGGCTTCCCAGGTTGGAAACGGGTCCTTGGTGAAGCCTAGCTTGTTGAATCAGACTGAGTGGGACATCAAGATGTCTTCCATACTTACATTTGGCACACTCTGTGGACCGCAGTATGTTTCAGTCCAAAAAGGAAATAGGGTTGAGACTCAAATTAGGGTTAGGGTTGGGGAGACTTGGCTTCCCAGGATGTAACCAGGGTTTTGGCGAAGCCTAGATTGGTAAAACAGACTGAGTCGGCCAACCGGAGTATAACATACTGCCAGTTAGTACACCATGTGGACAGGGAAATGTTTCAGTCCAAAGAGAAAATTAGGGTTAAGACCCAAGTTAGGGTTAGCTGTCAGGAGACATGGCTTCCCAGAATGGAAACAGGGTGTTGCTGAAGCCAAGCATGGTGAAACAGACTGAGAGGGCCAAAGGTATTGTGTGCCTACTGTCTTTTAGTACAACATGAGGATGGGAGGTTGTTACATTTGCACAAGAATATCAGGTTAAGTCTCAAGTTAGGGTTAGGGGTGGGGAGATGTGGCTTCCCAGGTTGGAAACGGGTCCTTGTTGAAGCCTAGCTTGCTGAATCAGACTGAGTGGGGCATCAAGATGTCTTCCATACTTACAATTAGGTACACTCTGTGGACGGCAGTATGTTTTAGTCCAAAAAGGAAATGAGGGTTGAGACTCAAATTAGGGTTAGGGTTGGGGAGACTTGGCTTCCCAGGATGTAACCAGTGTTTTGGCGAAGCCTAGATTGGTAAAACAGACTGAGTAGGCCTTCCGGAGTATAACATACTGCCAGTTAGTACACCATGTGGACAGGGAAATATTTCAGTCCAAAGAAAAAACTAGGGTTAAGACCCAAGTTAGGGTTAGCGGTCAGGAGACATGGCTTCCCGGAATGGAAACAGGGTGTTGCTGAAGCCAAGCATGGTGAAACAGACTGAGAGGGCCAACGGAATTGTGTGCCTACTGTCTTTTAGTACAACATGAAGATGGGGGTTTGTTACATTTGCACAAAAAAATCAGGTTAAGTCTCAAGTTAGGGTTAGGGTTGGGGAGATGTGGCTTCCCAGGTTGGAAACGGGTCCTTGGTGAAGCCTAGCTTGCTGAATCAGACTGAGTGGGGCATCAAGATGTCTTCCATACTTACATTTGGTACACTCTGTGAACCGCAGTATGTTTCAGTCCAAAAAGGAAATGAGGGTTGATACTCAGATTAGGGTTAGGGTTGGGGAGACTTGGCTTCCCAGGATGTAACCAGGGTTTTGGCGAAGCCTAGATTGGTAAAACAGACTGAGTAGGCCTTCCGGAGTATAACATACTGCCAGTTAGTACACCATGTGGACAGGGAAATGTTTCAGTCCAAAGAAAAAATTAGGGTTAAGAAAAAGTTAGGGTTATCGGTCAGGAGACATGCCTTCCTAGAATGGAAACAGGGTGTTGCTGAAGCCAAGCATGGTGAAACAGACTGAGAGGGCAAACGGAATTGTGTGCCTACTGTCTTTTAGTACAACATGAGGATGGGGGGTTGTTACATTTGCCCAAGAAAATCAGGTTAAGTCTCAAGTTAGGGTTAGGGTTGGGGAGATGTGGCTTCCCAGGTTGGAAACGGGTCCTTGGTGAAGCCTAACTTGCTGAATCAGACTGAGTGGGGCATCAAGATGTCTTCCATACTGACATTTGGTACACTCTGTGGACGGCGGTTTGTTTCAGTCCCAAAAGGAAATGAGGGTTGAGACTCAAATTAGGGTTAGGGTTGGGGAGACTTGGCTTCCCAGGATGTAACCAGGGATTTGGCGAAGCCTAGATTGGTAAAACAGACCGAGTAGGCCAACCGGAGTATAACATACTGCCAGTTAGTACACCATGTGGACAGGGAAATGTTTCAGTCCAAAGAGAAAATTAGGGTTAAGACCCAAGTTAGGGTTAACGGTCAGGAGTCATGGCTTCCCAGAATGGAAACAGGGTGTTGCTGAAGCCAAGCATGGTGAAACAGACTGAGAGGGCCAAAGGAATTGTGTGCCTACTGTCTTTTAGTACAACATGAGGATGGGAGGTTGTTACATTTGCACAAGAATATCAGGTTAAGTCTCAAGTTAGGGTTAGGGTTGGGGAGATGTGGCTTCCCAGGTTGGAAACGGGTCCCTGGTGAAGCTTAACTTCCTGAATCAGACTGAGTGGGCCATCAAGATGTCTTCCATACTTACATTTGGCACACTCTGTGGACCGCAGTATGTTTCAGTCCAAAAAGGAAATAGGGTTGAGACTCAAATTAGGGTTAGGGTTGGGGAGACTTGGCTTCCCAGGATGTAACCAGGGTTTTGGCGAAGCCTAGATTGGTAAAACAGACTGAGTCGGCCAACCGGAGTATAACATACTGCCAGTTAGTACACCATGTGGACAGGGAAATGTTTCAGTCCAAAGAGAAAATTAGGGTTAAGACCCAAGTTAGGGTTAGCTGTCAGGAGACATGGCTTCCCAGAATGGAAACAGGGTGTTGCTGAAGCCAAGCATGGTGAAACAGACTGAGAGGGCCAAAGGTATTGTGTGCCTACTGTCTTTTAGTACAACATGAGGATGGGAGGTTGTTACATTTGCACAAGAATATCAGGTTAAGTCTCAAGTTAGGGTTAGGGGTGGGGAGATGTGGCTTCCCAGGTTGGAAACGGGTCCTTGTTGAAGCCTAGCTTGCTGAATCAGACTGAGTGGGGCATCAAGATGTCTTCCATACTTACAATTAGGTACACTCTGTGGACGGCAGTATTTTTTAGTCCAAAAAGGAAATGAGGGTTGAGACTCAAATTAGGGTTAGGGTTGGGGAGACTTGGCTTCCCAGGATGTAACCAGTGTTTTGGCGAAGCCTAGATTGGTAAAACAGACTGAGTAGGCCTTCCGGAGTATAACATACTGCCAGTTAGTACACCATGTGGACAGGGAAATATTTCAGTCCAAAGAAAAAACTAGGGTTAAGACCCAAGTTAGGGTTAGCGGTCAGGAGACATGGCTTCCCGGAATGGAAACAGGGTGTTGCTGAAGCCAAGCATGGTGAAACAGACTGAGAGGGCCAACGGAATTGTGTGCCTACTGTCTTTTAGTACAACATGAAGATGGGGGTTTGTTACATTTGCACAAGAAAATCAGGTTAAGTCTCAAGTTAGGGTTAGGGTTGGGGAGATGTGGCTTCCCAGGTTGGAAACGGGTCCTTGGTGAAGCCTAGCTTGCTGAATCAGACTGAGTGGGGCATCAAGATGTCTTCCATACTTACATTTGGTACACTCTGTGAACCGCAGTATGTTTCAGTCCAAAAAGGAAATGAGGGTTGATACTCAGATTAGGGTTAGGGTTGGGGAGACTTGGCTTCCCAGGATGTAACCAGGGTTTTGGCGAAGCCTAGATTGGTAAAACAGACTGAGTAGGCCTTCCGGAGTATAACATACTGCCAGTTAGTACACCATGTGGACAGGGAAATGTTTCAGTCCAAAGAAAAAATTAGGGTTAAGAAAAAGTTAGGGTTATCGGTCAGGAGACATGCCTTCCTAGAATGGAAACAGGGTGTTGCTGAAGCCAAGCATGGTGAAACAGACTGAGAGGGCAAACGGAATTGTGTGCCTACTGTCTTTTAGTACAACATGAGGATGGGGGGTTGTTACATTTGCCCAAGAAAATCAGGTTAAGTCTCAAGTTAGGGTTAGGGTTGGGGAGATGTGGCTTCCCAGGTTGGAAACGGGTCCTTGGTGAAGCCTAACTTGCTGAATCAGACTGAGTGGGGCATCAAGATGTCTTCCATACTGACATTTGGTACACTCTGTGGACGGCGGTTTGTTTCAGTCCCAAAAGGAAATGAGGGTTGAGACTCAAATTAGGGTTAGGGTTGGGGAGACTTGGCTTCCCAGGATGTAACCAGGGATTTGGCGAAGCCTAGATTGGTAAAACAGACCGAGTAGGCCAACCGGAGTATAACATACTGCCAGTTAGTGCACCATGTGGACAGGGAAATGTTTCAGTCCAAAGAGAAAATTAGGGTTAAGACCCAAGTTAGGGTTATCGGTCAGGAGTCATGGCTTCCCAGAATGGAAACAGGGTGTTGCTGAAGCCAAGCATGGTGAAACAGACTGAGAGGGCCAACGGAATTGTGTGCCTACTGTCTTTTAGTAGAACATGAGGATGGGGGTTTGTTACATTTGCACAAGAAAATCATGTTAAGTCTCAGGTTTGGTTTGGGTTGGGGAGATGTGGCTTCCCTGGTTGGAATCGGGTCCTTGGTGAAGCCCAGCTTGCTGAATCAGACTGAGTGGGACATCAAGATGTCTTCCATACTGACATTTGGTACACTCTGTGGACGGAGGTATGTTTCAGTCCCAAAAGGAAATGAGGCCTGAGACTCAAATTAGGGTTAGGGCTGGGGAGACTTGGCTTCCCAGGATGTAACCAGGGTTTTGGCGAAGCCTAGATTGGTAAAACAGACTGAGTAGGCCATCCGGAGTATAACATACTGCCAGTTAGTACACCATGTGGACAGGGAAATGTTTCAGTCGAAAGAAAAAATTAGGGTGAAGACCCAAGTTAGGGTTAGCGGTCAGGAGACATGGCTTCCCAGAATGGAAACAGGGTGTTGCTGAAGCCAAACATGGTGAAACAGACTGAGAGGGCCAAAGGAATTGTGTGCCTACTGTCTTTTAGTAGAACATGAGGATGGGGGGTTGTTACATTTGCACAAGAAAATCAGGTTAAGTCTCAAGTTAGGGTTAGAGTTGGGGAGATGTGGCTTCCCAGGTTGGAAACGGGTCCTTGGTGAAGCCTAACTTGCTGAATCAGACTGAGTGGGGCATCAAGATGTCTTCCATACTTACATTTGTTCCCCTATGTGGACGGCAGTATGTTTCAGTCCTAAAACGAAATGCGGGTTGATACTCAAATTAGGGTTAGGGTTGGGGAGACTTGGCTTCCCAGGATGTAACCAGGGTTTTGGCGAAGCCTAGATTGGTAAAACAGACTGAGTAGGCCATCCGTAGTATAACATACTGCCAGTTAGTACACCATGTGGACAGGGAAATGTTTCAGTCCAAAGAGAAAATTAGGGTTAAGACCCAAGTTAGGGTTATCGGTCAGGAGTCATGGCTTCCCAGAATGGAAACAGGGTGTTGCTGAAGCCAAGCATGGTGAAACAGACTGAGAGGGCCAACAGAATTGTGTGTCGACTGTCTTTTAGTACAACATGAGGATGGGGGTTTGTTACATTTCAACAAGAAAATCAGGTTAGGTCTCAAGGTTGGATTGGATTGGGGAGATGTGGCTTCCCAGGTTGGAAATGGGTCCTTGGTGGAGCTCAACTTGCTGAATCAGACTGAGTGGGGCATCAAGATGGCTTCCATACTGACATTTGGTGCACTCTGTGGACGGCAGTATGTTTCAGTCCAAAAAGGAAATGAGGGTTGAGACTCAAATTAGGGTTAGGGTTGGGGAGACTTGTCTTCCCAGGATGTAACCAGGGTTTTGGTGAAGCCTAGATTGGTAAAACAGACTGAGTAGGCCATCCGGAGTATAACATACTGCCAGTTAGTACACCATGTGGACAGGGAAATGTTTCAGTCCAAAGAGAAAATTAGGGTTAAGACCCAAGTTAGGGTTAGCTGTCAGGAGACATGGCTTCCCAGAATGGAAACAGGGTGTTGCTGAAGCCAAGCATGGTGAAACAGACTGAGAGGGCCAAAGGAATTGTGTGCCTACTGTCTTTTAGTAGAACATGAGGATGGGGGGTTGTTACATTTGCACAAGAAAATCAGGTTAAGTATCAAGTTAGAGTTAGGGTTGGGGAGATGTGGCTTCCCAGGTTGGAAACGGGTCCTTGTTGAAGCCTAGCTTGCTGAATCAGACTGAGTGGGGCATCAAGATGTCTTCCATACTTACAATTAGGTACACTCTGTGGACGGCAGTATGTTTCAGTCCAAAAAGGGAATGAGGGTTGAGACTCAAATTAGGGTTAGGGTTGGGGAGACTTGGCTTCCCAGGATGTAACCAGGGTTTTGGCGAAGCCTAGATTGGTAAAACAGACTGAGTAGGCCTTCTTGAGTATAACATACTGCCAGTTATTACACCATGTGGACAGGGAAATATTTCAGTCCAAAGAAAAAACTAGGGTTAAGACCCAAGTTAGGGTTAGCGGTCAGGGGACATGGCTTCCCGGAATGGAAACAGGGTGTTGCTGAAGCCAAGCATGGTGAAACAGACTGAGAGGGCAAAAGGAATTGTGTGCCTACTGTCTTTTAGTACAACATGAGGATGGGGGTTTGTTACAT
This sequence comes from Heloderma suspectum, assembly GCF_057233095.1. NCBI lineage: Eukaryota > Metazoa > Chordata > Lepidosauria > Squamata > Helodermatidae > Heloderma > Heloderma suspectum. Next base: position 152,834,964 of record NC_139461.1, read on the forward strand.
TTGCACAAGAAAATCAGGTTAAGTCTCAAGTTAGGGTTGGTTTGGGGAGATGTGGCTTCCCAGGTTGGAAACGGGTCCTTGGTGAAGCCTAGCTTGTTGAATCAGACTGAGTGGGACATCAAGATGTCTTCCATACTTACATTTGGTACACTCTGTGGACGGCAGTATGTTTCAGTCCAAAAGGAAATGAGGGTTGGGACTCAAATTAGGGTTAGGGCTGGGGAGACTTGGCTTCCCAGGATGTAACCAGGGTTTTGGCGAAGCCTAGATTGGTAAAACAGACGGAGTAGGCCATCCGGAGTATAACATACTGCCAGTTAGTACACCATGTGTACAGGGAAATGTTTCAGTCTAAAGAGAAAATTAGGGTTAAGACCCAAGTGAGGGTTAGCTGTCAGGAGACATGGCTTCCCAGAATGGAAACAGGGTGTTGCTGAAGCCAAGCATGGTGAAACAGACTGAGAGGGCCAAAGGAATTGTGTGCCTACTGTCTTTTAGTAGCACATGAGGATGGGAGGTTGTTACATTTGCACAAGAATATCAGGTTAAGTCTCAAGTTAGGGTTAGGGTTGGGGAGATGTGGCTTCCCAGGTTGGAAACGGGTCCTTGGTGAAGCTTAACTTCCTGAATCAGACTGAGTGGGCCATCAAGATGTCTTCCATACTTACATTTGGCACACTCTGTGGACCGCAGTATGTTTCAGTCCAAAAAGGAAATAGGGTTGAGACTCAAATTAGGGTTAGGGTTGGGGAGACTTGGCTTCCCAGGATGTAACCAGGGTTTTGGTGAAGCCTAGATTGGTAAAACAGACTGAGTAGGCATTCAGGAGTATAACATACTGCCAGTTAGTACACCATGTGGACAGGGAAATGTTTCAGTCCAAAGACAAAATTCGAGTTAAGACCCAAGTTAGGGTTAGCTGTCAGGAGACATGGCTTCCCGGAATGGAAACAGGGTGTTGCTGAAGCCAAGCATGGTGAAACAGACTGAGAGGGCCAACGGAATTGTGTGCCTACTGTCTTTTAGTACAACATGAGGATGGGGGTTTGTTACATTTGCACAAGAAAATCAGGTTAAGTCTCAAGTTAGGGTTGGGTTGGGGAGATGTGGCTTCCCAGGTTGGAAACGGGTCCTTGGTGAAGCTTAACTTGCTGAATCAGACTGAGTGGGGTATCAAGGTGTCTTCCATACTTACATTTGGTACACTCTGTGGACCGCAGTATGTTTCAGTCCCAAAAGGAAATGAGGGTTGAGACTCAAATTAGGGTTAGGGTTGGGGAGACTTGGCTTCCCAGGATGTAACCAGGGTTTTAGCGAAGCCTAGATTGGTAAAACAGACTGAGTAGGTCTTCCGGAGTATAACATACTGCCAGTTAGTACACCATGTGGACAGGGAAATGTTTCAGTCCAAAGAGAAAATTAGGGTTGAGACCCAAGTTAGGGTTATCGGTCAGGAGTCATGGCTTCCCAGAATGGAAACAGGGTGTTGCTGAAGCCAAGCATGGTGAAACAGACTGAGAGGGCAAAAGGAATTGTGTGCCTACTGTCTTTTAGTACAACATGAGGATGGGGGTTTGTTACATTTGCACAAGAAAATCAGGTTAAGTCTCAAGTTAGGGTTGGTTTGGGGAGATGTGGCTTCCCAGGTTGGAAACGGGTCCTTGGTGAAGCCTAGCTTGTTGAATCAGACTGAGTGGGACATCAAGATGTCTTCCATACTTACATTTGGCACACTCTGTGGACCGCAGTATGTTTCAGTCCAAAAAGGAAATAGGGTTGAGACTCAAATTAGGGTTAGGGTTGGGGAGACTTGGCTTCCCAGGATGTAACCAGGGTTTTGGCGAAGCCTAGATTGGTAAAACAGACTGAGTTGGCCAACCGGAGTATAACATACTGCCAGTTAGTACACCATGTGGACAGGGAAATGTTTCAGTCCAAAGAGAAAATTAGGGTTAAGACCCAAGTTAGGGTTAGCTGTCAGGAGACATGGCTTCCCAGAATGGAAACAGGGTGTTGCTGAAGCCAAGCATGGTGAAACAGACTGAGAGGGCCAAAGGTATTGTGTGCCTACTGTCTTTTAGTACAACATGAGGATGGGAGGTTGTTACATTTGCACAAGAATATCAGGTTAAGTCTCAAGTTAGGGTTAGGGGTGGGGAGATGTGGCTTCCCAGGTTGGAAACGGGTCCTTGTTGAAGCCTAGCTTGCTGAATCAGACTGAGTGGGGCATCAAGATGTCTTCCATACTCACAATTAGGTACACTCTGTGGACGGCAGTATGTTTTAGTCCAAAAAGGAAATGAGGGTTGAGACTCAAATTAGGGTTAGGGTTGGGGAGACTTGGCTTCCCAGGATGTAACCAGTGTTTTGGCGAAGCCTAGATTGGTAAAACAGACTGAGTAGGCCTTCCGGAGTATAACATACTGCCAGTTAGTACACCATGTGGACAGGGAAATATTTCAGTCCAAAGAAAAAACTAGGGTTAAGACCCAAGTTAGGGTTAGCGGTCAGGAGACATGGCTTCCCGGAATGGAAACAGGGTGTTGCTGAAGCCAAGCATGGTGAAACAGACTGAGAGGGCCAACGGAATTGTGTGCCTACTGTCTTTTAGTACAACATGAAGATGGGGGTTTGTTACATTTGCACAAGAAAATCAGGTTAAGTCTCAAGTTAGGGTTAGGGTTGGGGAGATGTGGCTTCCCAGGATGGAAACGGGTCCTTGGTGAAGCCTAGCTTGCTGAATCAGACTGAGTGGGGCATCAAGATGTCTTCCATACTTACATTTGGTACACTCTGTGAACCGCAGTATGTTTCAGTCCAAAAAGGAAATGAGGGTTGATACTCAGATTAGGGTTAGGGTTGGGGAGACTTGGCTTCCCAGGATGTAACCAGGGTTTTGGCGAAGCCTAGATTGGTAAAACAGACTGAGTAGGCCTTCCGGAGTATAACATACTGCCAGTTAGTACACCATGTGGACAGGGAAATGTTTCAGTCCAAAGAAAAAATTAGGGTTAAGAAAAAGTTAGGGTTATCGGTCAGGAGACATGCCTTCCTAGAATGGAAACAGGGTGTTGCTGAAGCCAAGCATGGTGAAACAGACTGAGAGGGCAAACGGAATTGTGTGCCTACTGTCTTTTAGTACAACATGAGGATGGGGGGTTGTTACATTTGCCCAAGAAAATCAGGTTAAGTCTCAAGTTAGGGTTAGGGTTGGGGAGATGTGGCTTCCCAGGTTGGAAACGGGTCCTTGGTGAAGCCTAACTTGCTGAATCAGACTGAGTGGGGCATCAAGATGTCTTCCATACTGACATTTGGTACACTCTGTGGACGGCGGTTTGTTTCAGTCCCAAAAGGAAATGAGGGTTGAGACTCAAATTAGGGTTAGGGTTGGGGAGACTTGGCTTCCCAGGATGTAACCAGGGATTTGGCGAAGCCTAGATTGGTAAAACAGACCGAGTAGGCCAACCGGAGTATAACATACTGCCAGTTAGTACACCATGTGGACAGGGAAATGTTTCAGTCCAAAGAGAAAATTAGGGTTAAGACCCAAGTTAGGGTTAACGGTCAGGAGTCATGGCTTCCCAGAATGGAAACAGGGTGTTGCTGAAGCCAAGCATGGTGAAACAGACTGAGAGGGCCAAAGGAATTGTGTGCCTACTGTCTTTTAGTACAACATGAGGATGGGAGGTTGTTACATTTGCACAAGAATATCAGGTTAAGTCTCAAGTTAGGGTTAGGGTTGGGGAGATGTGGCTTCCCAGGTTGGAAACGGGTCCTTGGTGAAGCTTAACTTCCTGAATCAGACTGAGTGGGCCATCAAGATGTCTTCCATACTTACATTTGGCACACTCTGTGGACCGCAGTATGTTTCAGTCCAAAAAGGAAATAGGGTTGAGACTCAAATTAGGGTTAGGGTTGGGGAGACTTGGCTTCCCAGGATGTAACCAGGGTTTTGGCGAAGCCTAGATTGGTAAAACAGACTGAGTCGGCCAACCGGAGTATAACATACTGCCAGTTAGTACACCATGTGGACAGGGAAATGTTTCAGTCCAAAGAGAAAATTAGGGTTAAGACCCAAGTTAGGGTTAGCTGTCAGGAGACATGGCTTCCCAGAATGGAAACAGGGTGTTGCTGAAGCCAAGCATGGTGAAACAGACTGAGAGGGCCAAAGGTATTGTGTGCCTACTGTCTTTTAGTACAACATGAGGATGGGAGGTTGTTACATTTGCACAAGAATATCAGGTTAAGTCTCAAGTTAGGGTTAGGGGTGGGGAGATGTGGCTTCCCAGGTTGGAAACGGGTCCTTGTTGAAGCCTAGCTTGCTGAATCAGACTGAGTGGGGCATCAAGATGTCTTCCATACTTACAATTAGGTACACTCTGTGGACGGCAGTATTTTTTAGTCCAAAAAGGAAATGAGGGTTGAGACTCAAATTAGGGTTAGGGTTGGGGAGACTTGGCTTCCCAGGATGTAACCAGTGTTTTGGCGAAGCCTAGATTGGTAAAACAGACTGAGTAGGCCTTCCGGAGTATAACATACTGCCAGTTAGTACACCATGTGGACAGGGAAATATTTCAGTCCAAAGAAAAAACTAGGGTTAAGACCCAAGTTAGGGTTAGCGGTCAGGAGACATGGCTTCCCGGAATGGAAACAGGGTGTTGCTGAAGCCAAGCATGGTGAAACAGACTGAGAGGGCCAACGGAATTGTGTGCCTACTGTCTTTTAGTACAACATGAAGATGGGGGTTTGTTACATTTGCACAAGAAAATCAGGTTAAGTCTCAAGTTAGGGTTAGGGTTGGGGAGATGTGGCTTCCCAGGTTGGAAACGGGTCCTTGGTGAAGCCTAGCTTGCTGAATCAGACTGAGTGGGGCATCAAGATGTCTTCCATACTTACATTTGGTACACTCTGTGAACCGCAGTATGTTTCAGTCCAAAAAGGAAATGAGGGTTGATACTCAGATTAGGGTTAGGGTTGGGGAGACTTGGCTTCCCAGGATGTAACCAGGGTTTTGGCGAAGCCTAGATTGGTAAAACAGACTGAGTAGGCCTTCCGGAGTATAACATACTGCCAGTTAGTACACCATGTGGACAGGGAAATGTTTCAGTCCAAAGAAAAAATTAGGGTTAAGAAAAAGTTAGGGTTATCGGTCAGGAGACATGCCTTCCTAGAATGGAAACAGGGTGTTGCTGAAGCCAAGCATGGTGAAACAGACTGAGAGGGCAAACGGAATTGTGTGCCTACTGTCTTTTAGTACAACATGAGGATGGGGGGTTGTTACATTTGCCCAAGAAAATCAGGTTAAGTCTCAAGTTAGGGTTAGGGTTGGGGAGATGTGGCTTCCCAGGTTGGAAACGGGTCCTTGGTGAAGCCTAACTTGCTGAATCAGACTGAGTGGGGCATCAAGATGTCTTCCATACTGACATTTGGTACACTCTGTGGACGGCGGTTTGTTTCAGTCCCAAAAGGAAATGAGGGTTGAGACTCAAATTAGGGTTAGGGTTGGGGAGACTTGGCTTCCCAGGATGTAACCAGGGATTTGGCGAAGCCTAGATTGGTAAAACAGACCGAGTAGGCCAACCGGAGTATAACATACTGCCAGTTAGTGCACCATGTGGACAGGGAAATGTTTCAGTCCAAAGAGAAAATTAGGGTTAAGACCCAAGTTAGGGTTATCGGTCAGGAGTCATGGCTTCCCAGAATGGAAACAGGGTGTTGCTGAAGCCAAGCATGGTGAAACAGACTGAGAGGGCCAACGGAATTGTGTGCCTACTGTCTTTTAGTAGAACATGAGGATGGGGGTTTGTTACATTTGCACAAGAAAATCATGTTAAGTCTCAGGTTTGGTTTGGGTTGGGGAGATGTGGCTTCCCTGGTTGGAATCGGGTCCTTGGTGAAGCCCAGCTTGCTGAATCAGACTGAGTGGGACATCAAGATGTCTTCCATACTGACATTTGGTACACTCTGTGGACGGAGGTATGTTTCAGTCCCAAAAGGAAATGAGGCCTGAGACTCAAATTAGGGTTAGGGCTGGGGAGACTTGGCTTCCCAGGATGTAACCAGGGTTTTGGCGAAGCCTAGATTGGTAAAACAGACTGAGTAGGCCATCCGGAGTATAACATACTGCCAGTTAGTACACCATGTGGACAGGGAAATGTTTCAGTCGAAAGAAAAAATTAGGGTGAAGACCCAAGTTAGGGTTAGCGGTCAGGAGACATGGCTTCCCAGAATGGAAACAGGGTGTTGCTGAAGCCAAACATGGTGAAACAGACTGAGAGGGCCAAAGGAATTGTGTGCCTACTGTCTTTTAGTAGAACATGAGGATGGGGGGTTGTTACATTTGCACAAGAAAATCAGGTTAAGTCTCAAGTTAGGGTTAGAGTTGGGGAGATGTGGCTTCCCAGGTTGGAAACGGGTCCTTGGTGAAGCCTAACTTGCTGAATCAGACTGAGTGGGGCATCAAGATGTCTTCCATGCTTACATTTGTTCCCCTATGTGGACGGCAGTATGTTTCAGTCCTAAAACGAAATGCGGGTTGATACTCAAATTAGGGTTAGGGTTGGGGAGACTTGGCTTCCCAGGATGTAACCAGGGTTTTGGCGAAGCCTAGATTGGTAAAACAGACTGAGTAGGCCATCCGTAGTATAACATACTGCCAGTTAGTACACCATGTGGACAGGGAAATGTTTCAGTCCAAAGAGAAAATTAGGGTTAAGACCCAAGTTAGGGTTATCGGTCAGGAGTCATGGCTTCCCAGAATGGAAACAGGGTGTTGCTGAAGCCAAGCATGGTGAAACAGACTGAGAGGGCCAACAGAATTGTGTGTCGACTGTCTTTTAGTACAACATGAGGATGGGGGTTTGTTACATTTCAACAAGAAAATCAGGTTAGGTCTCAAGGTTGGATTGGATTGGGGAAATGTGGCTTCCCAGGTTGGAAATGGGTCCTTGGTGGAGCTCAACTTGCTGAATCAGACTGAGTGGGGCATCAAGATGGCTTCCATACTGACATTTGGTGCACTCTGTGGACGGCAGTATGTTTCAGTCCAAAAAGGAAATGAGGGTTGAGACTCAAATTAGGGTTAGGGTTGGGGAGACTTGTCTTCCCAGGATGTAACCAGGGTTTTGGCGAAGTCTAGATTGGTAAAACAGACGGAGTAGGCCAACCGGAGTATAACATACTGCCAGTTAGTACACAATGTGGACAGGGAAATGTTTCATTCCAAAGAGAAAATTAGGGTTAAGACCCAAGTTAGGGTTAGCAGTCAGGAGACATGGCTTTCCAGAATGGAAACAGGGTATTGCTGAAGCCAAGCATGGTGAAACAGACTGAGAGGGCAAAAGGAATTGTGTGCCTACTGTCTTTTAGGAGAACATGAGGATGGGGGGTTGTTACATTTGCACAAGAAAATCAGGTTAAGTCTCAAGTTAGGGTTAGGGTTGGGGAGATGTTGCTTCCCAGGTTGGAAACGGGTCCTTGGTGAAGCTTAACTTGCTGAATCAGACTGAGTGGGCCATCAAGATGGCTTCCATACTGACATTTGGTACACTCTGTGGACGGCAGTATGTTTCAGTCCAAAAACGAAAATTAGGGTTAAGACCCAAGTTAGGGTTATCGGTCAGGAGTCATGGCTTCCCAGAATGGAAACAGGGTGTTGCTGAAGCCAAGCATGGTGAAACAGACGGAGAGGGCCAACGGAATTGTGTGCCGACTGTTTCTTAGTACAACATGAGGATGGGGGTTTGTTACATTTCAACAAGAAAATCAGGTTAAGTCTCAAGGTTGGGTTGGGTTGGGGAGATGTGGCTTCCCTGGTTGGAATCGGGTCCTTGGTGAAGCCCAGCTTGCTGAATCAGAATGAGTGGGACATCAAGATGTCTTCCATACTGACATTTGGTACACTCTGTGGACGGAGGTCTGTTTCAGTCCCAAAAGGAAATTAGGCCTGAGACTCAAATTAGGGTTAGGGTTGGGGAGACTTGGCTTCCCAGGATGTAACCAGGGTTTTGGCGAAGCCTAGATTGGTAAAACAGACTGAGTAGGCCATCCGGAGTATAACATACTGCCAGTTAGTACACCATGTGGACAGGGAAATGTTTCATTCCAAAGAGAAAATTAGGGTTAAGACCCAAGTTAGGGTTAGCTGTCAGGAGACATGGCTTCCCAGAATGGAAACAGGGTGTTGCTGAAGCCAAGCATGGTGAAACAGACTGAGAGGGCCAAAGGAATTGTGTGCCTACTGTCTTTTAGTAGAACATGAGGATGGGGGGTTTTTACAATTCAACAAGAAAATCAGGTTAAGTCTCAAGTTAGGGTTAGGGTTGGGGAGATGTGGCTTCCCAGGTTGGAAACGGGTCCTTGGTGAAGCTTAACTTGCTGAATCAGACTGAGTGGGGCATCAAGATGGCTTCCATACTGACATTTGGTGCACTCTGTGGACGGCAGTATGTTTCAGTCCAAAAAGGTAATGAGGGTTGAGACTCAAATTAGGGTTAGGGTTGGGGAGACTTGGCTTCCCAGGATGTAACCAGGGTTTTGGCGAAGTCTAGATTGGTAAAACAGACGGAGTAGGCCAACCGGAGTATAACATACTGCCAGTTAGTACACCATGTGGACAGGGAAATGTTTCAGTCCAAAGAGAAAATTAGGGTTAAGACCCAAGTTAGGGATAGCTGTCAGGAGACATGGCTTTTCAGAATGGAAACAGGGTGTTGCTGAAGCCAAGCATGGTGAAACAGACTGAGAGGGCAAAAGGAATTGTGTGTCGACTGTCTTTTAGTACAACATGAGGATGGGGGTTTGTTACATTTCAACAAGAAAATCAGGTTAAGTCTCAAGGTTGGGTTGGATTGGGGAGATGTGGCTTCCCAGGTTGGAAATGGGTCCTTGGTGAAGCTCAACTTGCTGAATCAGACTGAGTGGGGCATCAAGATGGCTTCCATACTGACATTTGGTGCACTCTGTGGACGGCAGTATGTTTCAGTCCAAAAAGGAAATGAGGGTTGAGACTCAAATTAGGGTTAGGGCTGGGGAGACTTGGCTTCCCAGGATGTAACCAGGGTTTTGGCGAAGTCTAGATTGGTAAAACAGACGGAGTAGGCCAACCGGAGTATAACATACTGCCAGTTAGTACACCATGTGGACAGGGAAATGTTTCAGTCCAAAGAGAAAATTAGGGTTAAGACCCAAGTTAGGGTTAGCTGTCAGGAGACATGGCTTTTCAGAATGGAAACAGGGTGTTGCTGAAGCCAAGCATGGTGAAACAGACTGAGAGGGCAAAAGGAATTGTGTGTCGACTGTCTTTTAGTACAACATGAGGATGGGGGTTTGTTACATTTCAACAAGAAAATCAGGTTAAGTCTCAAGGTTGGGTTGGATTGGGGAGATGTGGCTTCCCAGGTTGGAAATGGGTCCTTGGTGAAGCTCAACTTGCTGAATCAGACTGAGTGGGGCATCAAGATGGCTTCCATACTGACATTTGGTGCACTCTGTGGACGGCAGTATTTTTCAGTCCAAAAAGGAAATGAGGGTTGAGACTCAAATTAGGGTTAGGGTTGGGGAGACTTGGCTTCCCAGGATGTAACCAGGGTTTTGGCGAAGTCTAGATTGGTAAAACAGACGGAGTAGGCCAACCGGAGTATAACATACTGCCAGTTAGTACACCATGTGGACAGGGAAATGTTTCAGTCCAAAGAGAAAATTAGGGTTAAGACCCAAGTTAGGGTTAGCTGTCAGGAGACATGGCTTTTCAGAATGGAAACAGGGTGTTGCTGAAGCCAAGCATGGTGAAACAGACTGAGAGGGCAAAAGGAATTGTGTGCCTACTGTCTTTTAGTACAACATGAGGATGGGGGTTTGTTACATTTGCACAAGAAAATCAGGTTAAGTCTCAGGTTTGGTTTGGGTTGGGGAGATGTGGCTTCCCTGGTTGGAATCGGGTCCTTGGTGAAGCCCAGCTTGCTGAATCAGACTGAGTGGGACATCAAGATGTCTTCCATACTGACATTTGGTACACTCTGTGGACGGAGGTATGTTTCAGTCCCAAAAGGAAATGAGGCCTGAGACTCAAATTAGGGTTAGGGCTGGGGAGACTTGGCTTCCCAGGATGTAACCAGGGTTTTGGCGAAGCCTAGATTGGTAAAACAGACTGAGTAGGCCATCCGGAGTATAACATACTGCCAGTTAGTACACCATGTGGACAGGGAAATGTTTCATTCCAAAGAGAAAATTAGGGTGAAGACCCAAGTTAGGGTTAGCGGTCAGGAGACATGGCTTCCCAGAATGGAAACAGGGTGTTGCTGAAGCCAAACATGGTGAAACAGACTGAGAGGGCCAAAGGAATTGTGTGCCTACTGTCTTTTAGTAGAACATGAGGATGGGGGGTTGTTACATTTGCACAAGAAAATCAGGTTAAGTCTCAAGTTAGGGTTAGAGTTGGGGAGATGTGGCTTCCCAGGTTGGAAACGGGTCCTTGGTGAAGCCTAACTTGCTGAATCAGACTGAGTGGGGCATCAAGATGTCTTCCATACTTACATTTGTTCCCCTATGTGGACGGCAGTATGTTTCAGTCCTAAAACGAAATGCGGGTTGATACTCAAATTAGGGTTAGGGTTGGGGAGACTTGGCTTCCCAGGATGTAACCAGGGTTTTGGCGAAGCCTAGATTGGTAAAACAGACTGAGTAGGCCATCCGTAGTATAACATACTGCCAGTTAGTACACCATGTGGACAGGGAAATGTTTCAGTCCAAAGAGAAAATTAGGGTTAAGACCCAAGTTAGGGTTATCGGTCAGGAGTCATGGCTTCCCAGAATGGAAACAGGGTGTTGCTGAAGCCAAGCATGGTGAAACAGACTGAGAGGGCCAACAGAATTGTGTGTCGACTGTCTTTTAGTACAACATGAGGATGGGGGTTTGTTACATTTCAACAAGAAAATCAGGTTAAGTCTCAAGGTTGGATTGGATTGGGGAGATGTGGCTTCCCAGGTTGGAAATGGGTCCTTGGTGGAGCTCAACTTGCTGAATCAGACTGAGTGGGGCATCAAGATGGCTTCCATACTGACATTTGGTGCACTCTGTGGACGGCAGTATGTTTCAGTCCAAAAAGGAAATGAGGGTTGAGACTCAAATTAGGGTTAGGGTTGGGGAGACTTGTCTTCCCAGGATGAAACCAGGGTTTTGGCGAAGTCTAGATTGGTAAAACAGACGGAGTAGGCCAACCGGAGTATAACATACTGCCAGTTAGTACACCATGTGGACAGGGAAATGTTTCATTCCAAAGAGAAAATTAGGGTTAAGACCCAAGTTAGGGTTAGCAGTCAGGAGACATGGCTTTCCAGAATGGAAACAGGGTATTGCTGAAGCCAAGCATGGTGAAACAGACTGAGAGGGCAAAAGGAATTGTGTGCCTACTGTCTTTTAGGAGAACATGAGGATGGGGGGTTGTTACATTTGCACAAGAAAATCAGGTTAAGTCTCAAGTTAGGGTTAGGGTTGGGGAGATGTTGCTTCCCAGGTTGGAAACGGGTCCTTGGTGAAGCTTAACTTGCTGAATCAGACTGAGTGGGCCATCAAGATGGCTTCCATACTGACATTTGGTACACTCTGTGGACGGCAGTATGTTTCAGTCCAAAAACGAAAATTAGGGTTAAGACCCAAGTTAGGGTTATCGGTCAGGAGTCATGGCTTCCCAGAATGGAAACAGGGTGTTGCTGAAGCCAAGCATGGTGAAACAGACGGAGAGGGCCAACGGAATTGTGTGCCAACTGTTTCTTAGTACAACATGAGGATGGGGGTTTGTTACATTTCAACAAGAAAATCAGGTTAAGTCTCAAGGTTGGGTTGGGTTGGGGAGATGTGGCTTCCCTGGTTGGAATCGGGTCCTTGGTGAAGCCCAGCTTGCTGAATCAGAATGAGTGGGACATCAAGATGTCTTCCATACTGACATTTGGTACACTCTGTGGACGGAGGTCTGTTTCAGTCCCAAAAGGAAATTAGGCCTGAGACTCAAATTAGGGTTAGGGTTGGGGAGACTTGGCTTCCCAGGATGTAACCAGGGTTTTGGCGAAGCCTAGATTGGTAAAACAGACTGAGTAGGCCATCCGGAGTATAACATACTGCCAGTTAGTACACCATGTGGACAGGGAAATGTTTCATTCCAAAGAGAAAATTAGGGTTAAGACCCAAGTTAGGGTTAGCTGTCAGGAGACATGGCTTCCCAGAATGGAAACAGGGTGTTGCTGAAGCCAAGCATGGTGAAACAGACTGAGAGGGCCAAAGGAATTGTGTGCCTACTGTCTTTTAGTAGAACATGAGGATGGGGGGTTGTTACAATTCAACAAGAAAATCAGGTTAAGTCTCAAGTTAGGGTTAGGGTTGGGGAGATGTGGCTTCCCAGGTTGGAAACGGGTCCTTGGTGAAGCTTAACTTGCTGAATCAGACTGAGTGGGGCATCAAGATGGCTTCCATACTGACATTTGGTACACTCTGTGGACGGCAGTATGTTTCAGTCCAAAAACGAAAATTAGGGTTAAGACCCAAGTTAGGGTTATCGGTCAGGAGTCATGGCTTCCCAGAATGGAAACAGGGTGTTGCTGAAGCCAAGCATGGTGAAACAGACTGAGAGGGCCAACGGAATTGTGTGTCGACTGTCTTTTAGTACAACATGAGGATGGGGGTTTGTTACATTTCAACAAGAAAATCAGGTTAAGTCTCAAGGTTGGGTTGGATTGGGGAGATGTGGCTTCCCAGGTTGGAAATGGGTCCTTGGTGAAGCTCAACTTGCTGAATCAGACTGAGTGGGGCATCAAGATGGCTTCCATACTGACATTTGGTGCACTCTGTGGACGGCAGTATGTTTCAGTCCAAAAAGGAAATGAGGGTTGAGACTCAAATTAGGGTTAGGGTTGGGGAGACTTGGCTTCCCAGGATGTAACCAGGGTTTTGGCGAAGTCTAGATTGGTAAAACAGACGGAGTAGGCCAACCGGAGTATAACATACTGCCAGTTAGTACACCATGTGGACAGGGAAATGTTTCAGTCCAAAGAGAAAATTAGGGTTAAGACCCAAGTTAGGGATAGCTGTCAGGAGACATGGCTTTTCAGAATGGAAACAGGGTGTTGCTGAAGCCAAGCATGGTGAAACAGACTGAGAGGGCAAAAGGAATTGTGTGTCGACTGTCTTTTAGTACAACATGAGGATGGGGGTTTGTTACATTTCAACAAGAAAATCAGGTTAAGTCTCAAGGTTGGGTTGGATTGGGGAGATGTGGCTTCCCAGGTTGGAAATGGGTCCTTGGTGAAGCTCAACTTGCTGAATCAGACTGAGTGGGGCATCAAGATGGCTTCCATACTGACATTTGGTGCACTCTGTGGACGGCAGTATGTTTCAGTCCAAAAAGGAAATGAGGGTTGAGACTCAAATTAGGGTTAGGGCTGGGGAGACTTGGCTTCCCAGGATGTAACCAGGGTTTTGGCGAAGTCTAGATTGGTAAAACAGACGGAGTAGGCCAACCGGAGTATAACATACTGCCAGTTAGTACACCATGTGGACAGGGAAATGTTTCAGTCCAAAGAGAAAATTAGGGTTAAGACCCAAGTTAGGGTTAGCTGTCAGGAGACATGGCTTTTCAGAATGGAAACAGGGTGTTGCTGAAGCCAAGCATGGTGAAACAGCCTGAGAGGGCAAAAGGAATTGTGTGCCTACTGTCTTTTAGTACAACATGAGGATGGGGGTTTGTTACATTTGCACAAGAAAATCAGGTTAAGTCTCAAGTTAGGGTTGGTTTGGGGAGATGTGGCTTCCCAGGTTGGAAACGGGTCCTTGGTGAAGCCTAGCTTGTTGAATCAGACTGAGTGGGACATCAACATGTCTTCCATACTTACATTTGGTACACTCTGTGGACGGCAGTATGTTTCAGTCCAAAAAGGAAATGAGGGTTGAGACTCAAATTAGGGTTAGGGCTGGGGAGACTTGGCTTCCCAGGATGTAACCAGGGTTTTGGCGAAGCCTAGATTGGTAAAACAGACTGAGTAGGCCATCCGGAGTATAACATACTGCCAGTTAGTACACCATGTGGACAGGGAAATGTTTCAGTCCAAAGAGAAAATTAGGGTTCAGACCCAAGTTAGGGTTAGCTGTCAGGAGACATGGCTTCCCAGAATGGAAACAGGGTGTTGCTGAAGCCAAGCATGGTGAAACAGACTGAGAGGGCCAAAGGAATTGTGTGCCTACTGTCTTTTAGTAGAACATGAGGATGGGAGGTTGTTACATTTGCACAAGAATATCAGGTTAAGTCTCAAGTTAGGGTTAGGGTTGGGGAGATGTGGCTTCCCAGGTTGGAAACGGGTCCTTGGTGAAGCTTAACTTGCTGAATCAGACTGAGTGGGCCATCAAGATGTCTTCCATACTTACATTTGGTACACTCTGTGGACCGCAGTATGTTTCAGTCGCAAAAGGAAATGAGGGTTGAGACTCAAAGTAGGGTTAGGGTTGGGGAGACTTGGCTTCCCAGGATGTAACCAGGGTTTTGGCGAAGCCTAGATTGGTAAAACAGACTGAGTAGGCCTTCCGGAGTATAACATACTGCCAGTTAGTACACCATGTGGACAGGGAAATGTTTCAGTCCAAAGAAAAAATTAGGGTTAAGAAAAAGTTAGGGTTATCGGTCAGGAGACATGCCTTCCTAGAATGGAAACAGGGTGTTGCTGAAGCCAAGCATGGTGAAACAGACTGAGAGGGCAAACGGAATTGTGTGCCTACTGTCTTTTAGTACAACATGAGGATGGGGGGTTGTTACATTTGCCCAAGAAAATCAGGTTAAGTCTCAAGTTAGGGTTAGGGTTGGGGAGATGTGGCTTCCCAGGTTGGAAACGGGTCCTTGGTGAAGCCTAACTTGCTGAATCAGACTGAGTGGGGCATCAAGATGTCTTCCATACTGACATTTGGTACACTCTGTGGACGGCGGTTTGTTTCAGTCCCAAAAGGAAATGAGGGTTGAGACTCAAATTAGGGTTAGGGTTGGGGAGACTTGGCTTCCCAGGATGTAACCAGGGTTTTGGCGAAGCCTAGATTGGTAAAACAGACCGAGTAGGCCAACCGGAGTATAACATACTGCCAGTTAGTACACCATGTGGACAGGGAAATGTTTCAGTCCAAAGAGAAAATTAGGGTTAAGACCCAAGTTAGGGTTATCGGTCAGGAGTCATGGCTTCCCAGAATGGAAACAGGGTGTTGCTGAAGCCAAGCATGGTGAAACAGACTGAGAGGGCCAACGGAATTGTGTGCCTACTGTCTTTTAGTAGAACATGAGGATGGGGGTTTGTTACATTTGCACAAGAAAATCAGGTTAAGTCTCAAGCTTGGTTTGGATTGGGGAGATGTGGCTTCCCTGGTTGGAATCGGGTCCTTGGTGAAGCCCAGCTTGCTGAATCAGACTGAGTGGGACATCAAGATGTCTTCCATACTGACATTTGGTACACTCTGTGGACGGAGGTATGTTTCAGTCCCAAAAGGAAATGAGGCCTGAGACTCAAATTAAGGTTAGGGCTGGGGAGACTTGGCTTCCCAGGATGTAACCAGGGTTTTGGCGAAGCCTAGATTGGTAAAACAGACTGAGTAGGCCATCCGGAGTATAACATACTGCCAGTTAGTACACCATGTGGACAGGGAAATGTTTCAGTCGAAAGAAAAAATAAGGGTGAAGACCCAAGTTAGGGTTAGCGGTCAGGAGACATGGCTTCCCAGAATGGAAACAGGGTGTTGCTGAAGCCAAACATGGTGAAACAGACTGAGAGGGCCAAAGGAATTGTGTGCCTACTGTCTTTTAGTAGAACATGAGGATGGGGGGTTGTTACATTTGCACAAGAAAATCAGGTTAAGTCTCAAGTTAGGGTTAGGGTTGGGGAGATGTGGCTTCCCAGGTTGGAAACGGGTCCTTGGTGAAGCCTAACTTGCTGTATCAGACTGAGTGGGGCATCAAGATGTCTTCCATACTTACATTTGTTCCCCTATGTGGACGGCAGTATGTTTCAGTCCAAAAACGAAATGCGGGTTGATACTCAAAGTAGGGTTAGGGTTGGGGAGACTTGGCTTCCCAGGATGTAACCAGGGTTTTGGTGAAGCCTAGATTGGTAAAACAGACTGAGTAGGCATTCAGGAGTATAACATACTGCCAGTTAGTACACCATGTGGACAGGGAAATGTTTCATTCCAAAGAGAATATTAGGGTTAAGACCCAAGTGAGGGTTATCGGTCAGGAGACATGGCTTCCCAGAATGGAAACAGGGTGTTGCTGAAGCCAAACATGGTGAAACAGACTGAGAGGGCCAAAGGAATTGTGTGCCTACTGTCTTTTAGTAGAACATGAGGATGGGGGGTTGTTACAGTTCAACAAGAAAATCAGGTTAAGTCTCAAGTTAGGGTTAGGGTTGGGGAGATGTGGCTTCCCAGGTTGGAAACGGGTCCTTGGTGAAGCTTAACTTGCTGAATCAGACTGAGTGGGGCATCAAGATGGCTTCCATACTGACATTTGGTCCCCTATGTGGACGGCAGTATGTTTCAGTCCAAAAACGAAAATTAGGGTTAAGACCCAAGTTAGGGTTATCGGTCAGGAGTCATGGCTTCCCAGAATGGAAACAGGGTGTTGCTGAAGCCAAGCATGGTGAAACAGACTGAGAGGGCCAACGGAATTGTGTGTCGACTGTCTTTTAGTACAACATGAGGATGGGGGTTTGTTACATTTCAACAAGAAAATCAGGTTAAGTCTCAAGGTTGGGTTGGATTGGGGAGATGTGGCTTCCCAGGTTGGAAATGGGTCCTTGGTGAAGCTCAACTTGCTGAATCAGACTGAGTGGGGCATCAAGATGGCTTCCATACTGACATTTGGTGCACTCTGTGGACGGCAGTATGTTTCAGTCCAAAAAGGAAATGAGGGTTGAGACTCAAATTAGGGTTAGGGTTGGGGAGACTTGTCTTCCCAGGATTTAACCAGGAATTTGGCGAAGTCTAGATTGGTAAAACAGACGGAGTAGGCCAACCGGAGTATAACATACTGCCAGTTAGTACACAATGTGGAGAGGGAAATGTTTCATTCCAAAGAAAAAATTAGGGTTAAGACCCAAGTTAGGGTTAGCAATCAGGAGACATGGCTTTCCAGAATGGAAACAGGGTGTTGCTGAAGCCAAGCATGGTGAAACAGACTGAGAGGGGAAAAGGAATTGTGTGCCTACTGTCTTTTAGGAGAACATGAGGATGGGGGGTTGTTACATTTGCACAAGAAAATCAGGTTAAGTCTCAAGTTAGGGTTAGGGTTGGGGAGATGTTGCTTCCCAGGTTGGAAACGGGTCCTTGGTGAAGCTTAACTTGCTGAATCAGACTGAGTGGGCCATCAAGATGGCTTCCATACTGACATTTGGTCCCCTCTGTGGACGGCAGTATGTTTCAGTCCAAAAACGAAAATTAGGGTTAAGACCCAAGTTAGGGTTATCGGTCAGGAGTCATGGCTTCCCAGAATGGAAACAGGGTGTTGCTGAAGCCAAGCATGGTGAAACAGACTGAGAGGGCCAACGGAATTGTGTGCCGACTGTCTCTTAGTACAACATGAGGATGGGGGTTTGTTACATTTCAACAAGAAAATCAGGTTACGTCTCAAGGTTGGGTTGGGTTGGGGAGATGTGTCTTCCCTGGTTGGAATCGGGTCCTTGGTGAAGCCCAGCTTGCTGAATCAGACTGAGTGGGACATCAAGATGTCTTCCATACTGACATTTGGTACACTCTGTGGACGGAGGTCTGTTTCAGTCCCAAAAGGAAATTAGGCCTGAGACTCAAATTAGGGTTAGGGTTGGGGAGACTTGGCTTCCCAGGATGTAACCAGGGTTTTGGCGAAGCCTAGATTGGTAAAACAGACTGAGTAGGCCATCCGGAGTATAACATACTGCCAGTTAGTACACCATGTGGACAGGGAAATGTTTCATTCCAAAGAGAAAATTAGGGTTAAGACCCAAGTTAGGGTTAGCTGTCAGGAGACATGGCTTCCCAGAATGGAAACAGGGTGTTGCTGAAGCCAAGCATGGTGAAACAGACTGAGAGGGCCAAAGGAATTGTGTGCCTACTGTCTTTTAGTACAATATGAGGATGGGGGGTTGTTACAGTTCAACAAGAAAATCAGGTTAAGTCTCAAGTTAGGGTTAGAGTTGGGGAGATGTGGCTTCCCAGGTTGGAAACGGGTCCTTGGTGAAGCCTAACTTGCTGAATCAGACTGAGTGGGCCATCAAGATGTCTTCCATACTTACATTTGTTCCCCTATGTGGACGGCAGTATGTTTCAGTCCTAAAACGAAATGCGGGTTGATACTCAAATTAGGGTTAGGGTTGGGGAGACTTGGCTTCCCAGGATGTAAACAGGGTTTTGGCGAAGCCTAGATTGGTAAAACAGACTGAGTAGGCCATCCGTAGTATAACATACTGCCAGTTAGTACACCATGTGGACAGGGAAATGTTTCAGTCCAAAGAGAAAATTAGGGTTAAGACCCAAGTTAGGGTTATCGGTCAGGAGTCATGGCTTCCCAGAATGGAAACAGGGTGTTGCTGAAGCCAAGCATGGTGAAACAGACTGAGAGGGCCAACAGAATTGTGTGTCGACTGTCTTTTAGTACAACATGAGGATGGGGGTTTGTTACATTTCAACAAGAAAATCAGGTTAAGTCTCAAGGTTGGATTGGATTGGGGAGATGTGGCTTCCCAGGTTGGAAATGGGTCCTTGGTGGAGCTCAACTTGCTGAATCAGACTGAGTGGGGCATCAAGATGGCTTCCATACTGACATTTGGTGCACTCTGTGGACGGCAGTATGTTTCAGTCCAAAAAGGAAATGAGGGTTGAGACTCAAATTAGGGTTAGGGTTGGGGAGACTTGTCTTCCCAGGATGTAACCAGGGTTTTGGCGAAGTCTAGATTGGTAAAACAGACGGAGTAGGCCAACCGGAGTATAACATACTGCCAGTTAGTACACAATGTGGACAGGGAAATGTTTCATTCCAAAGAGAAAATTAGGGTTAAGACCCAAGTTAGGGTTAGCAGTCAGGAGACATGGCTTTCCAGAATGGAAACAGGGTATTGCTGAAGCCAAGCATGGTGAAACAGACTGAGAGGGCAAAAGGAATTGTGTGCCTACTGTCTTTTAGGAGAACATGAGGATGGGGGGTTGTTACATTTGCACAAGAAAATCAGGTTAAGTCTCAAGTTAGGGTTAGGGTTGGGGAGATGTTGCTTCCCAGGTTGGAAACGGGTCCTTGGTGAAGCTTAACTTGCTGAATCAGACTGAGTGGGCCATCAAGATGGCTTCCATACTGACATTTGGTACACTCTGTGGACGGCAGTATGTTTCAGTCCAAAAACGAAAATTAGGGTTAAGACCCAAGTTAGGGTTATCGGTCAGGAGTCATGGCTTCCCAGAATGGAAACAGGGTGTTGCTGAAGCCAAGCATGGTGAAACAGACGGAGAGGGCCAACGGAATTGTGTGCCGACTGTTTCTTAGTACAACATGAGGATGGGGGTTGGTTACATTTCAACAAGAAAATCAGGTTAAGTCTCAAGGTTGGGTTGGGTTGGGGAGATGTGGCTTCCCTGGTTGGAATCGGGTCCTTGGTGAAGCCCAGCTTGCTGAATCAGAATGAGTGGGACATCAAGATGGCTTCCATACTGACATTTGGTGCACTCTGTGGACGGCAGTATGTTTCAGTCCCAAAAGGAAATTAGGCCTGAGACTCAAATTAGGGTTAGGGTTGGGGAGACTTGGCTTCCCAGGATGTAACCAGGGTTTTGGCGAAGCCTAGATTGGTAAAACAGACGGAGTAGGCCATCCGGAGTATAACATACTGCCAGTTAGTACACCATGTGGACAGGGAAATGTTTCATTCCAAAGAGAAAATTAGGGTTAAGACCCAAGTTAGGGTTAGCTGTCAGGAGACATGGCTTCCCAGAATGGAAACAGGGTGTTGCTGAAGCCAAGCATGGTGAAACAGACTGAGAGGGCCAACGGAATTGTGTGTCGACTGTCTTTTAGTACAACATGAGGATGGGGGTTTGTTACATTTCAACAAGAAAATCAGGTTAAGTCTCAAGGTTGGGTTGGATTGGGGAGATGTGGCTTCCCAGGTTGGAAATGGGTCCTTGGTGAAGCTCAACTTGCTGAATCAGACTGAGTGGGGCATCAAGATGGCTTCCATACTGACATTTGGTGCACTCTGTGGACGGCAGTATGTTTCAGTCCAAAAAGGAAATGAGGGTTGAGACTCAAATTAGGGTTAGGGTTGGGGAGACTTGGCTTCCCAGGATGTAACCAGGGTTTTGGCGAAGTCTAGATTGGTAAAACAGACGGAGTAGGCCAACCGGAGTATAACATACTGCCAGTTAGTACACCATGTGGACAGGGAAATGTTTCAGTCCAAAGAGAAAATTAGGGTTAAGACCCAAGTTAGGGATAGCTGTCAGGAGACATGGCTTTTCAGAATGGAAACAGGGTGTTGCTGAAGCCAAGCATGGTGAAACAGACTGAGAGGGCAAAAGGAAATGTGTGTCGACTGTCTTTTAGTACAACATGAGGATGGGGGTTTGTTACATTTCAACAAGAAAATCAGGTTAAGTCTCAAGGTTGGGTTGGATTGGGGAGATGTGGCTTCCCAGGTTGGAAATGGGTCCTTGGTGAAGCTCAACTTGCTGAATCAGACTGAGTGGGGCATCAAGATGGCTTCCATACTGACATTTGGTGCACTCTGTGGACGGCAGTATGTTTCAGTCCAAAAAGGAAATGAGGGTTGAGACTCAAATTAGGGTTAGGGTTGGGGAGACTTGGCTTCCCAGGATGTAACCAGGGTTTTGGCGAAGTCTAGATTGGTAAAACAGACGGAGTAGGCCAACCGGAGTATAACATACTGCCAGTTAGTACACCATGTGGACAGGGAAATGTTTCAGTCCAAAGAGAAAATTAGGGTTAAGACCCAAGTTAGGGTTAGCTGTCAGGAGACATGGCTTTTCAGAATGGAAACAGGGTGTTGCTGAAGCCAAGCATGGTGAAACAGACTGAGAGGGCAAAAGGAATTGTGTGCCTACTGTCTTTTAGTACAACATGAGGATGGGGGTTTGTTACATTTGCACAAGAAAATCAGGTTAAGTCTCAAGTTAGGGTTGGTTTGGGGAGATGTGGCTTCCCAGGTTGGAAACGGGTCCTTGGTGAAGCCTAGCTTGTTGAATCAGACTGAGTGGGACATCAAGATGTCTTCCATACTTACATTTGGTACACTCTGTGGACGGCAGTATGTTTCAGTCCAAAAAGGAAATGAGGGTTGAGACTCAAATTAGGGTTAGGGCTGGGGAGACTTGGCTTCCCAGGATGTAACCAGGGTTTTGGCGAAGCCTAGATTGGTAACACAGACTGAGTAGGCCATCCGGAGTATAACATACTGCCAGTTAGTACACCATGTGGACAGGGAAATGTTTCAGTCCAAAGAGAAAATTAGGGTTCAGACCCAAGTTAGGGTTAGCTGTCAGGAGACATGGCTTCCCAGAATGGAAACAGGGTGTTGCTGAAGCCAAGCATGGTGAAACAGACTGAGAGGGCCAAAGGAATTGTGTGCCTACTGTCTTTTAGTAGAACATGAGGATGGGAGGTTGTTACATTTGCACAAGAATATCAGGTTAAGTCTCAAGTTAGGGTTAGGGTTGGGGAGATGTGGCTTCCCAGGTTGGAAACGGGTCCTTGGTGAAGCTTAACTTGCTGAATCAGACTGAGTGGGCCATCAAGATGTCTTCCATACTTACATTTGGTACACTCTGTGGACCGCAGTATGTTTCAGTCGCAAAAGGAAATGAGGGTTGAGACTCAAAGTAGGGTTAGGGTTGGGGAGACTTGGCTTCCCAGGATGTAACCAGGGTTTTGGCGAAGCCT
This sequence comes from Heloderma suspectum, assembly GCF_057233095.1. NCBI lineage: Eukaryota > Metazoa > Chordata > Lepidosauria > Squamata > Helodermatidae > Heloderma > Heloderma suspectum. The sequence continues at coordinate 152,856,902 of NC_139461.1, forward strand.
AGATTGGTAAAACAGACTGAGTAGGCCTTCCGGAGTATAACATACTGCCAGTTAGTACACCATGTGGACAGGGAAATGTTTCAGTCCAAAGAAAAAATTAGGGTTAAGAAAAAGTTAGGGTTATCGGTCAGGAGACATGCCTTCCTAGAATGGAAACAGGGTGTTGCTGAAGCCAAGCATGGTGAAACAGACTGAGAGGGCAAACGGAATTGTGTGCCTACTGTCTTTTAGTACAACATGAGGATGGGGGGTTGTTACATTTGCCCAAGAAAATCAGGTTAAGTCTCAAGTTAGGGTTAGGGTTGGGGAGATGTGGCTTCCCAGGTTGGAAACGGGTCCTTGGTGAAGCCTAACTTGCTGAATCAGACTGAGTGGGGCATCAAGATGTCTTCCATACTGACATTTGGTACACTCTGTGGACGGCGGTTTGTTTCAGTCCCAAAAGGAAATGAGGGTTGAGACTCAAATTAGGGTTAGGGTTGGGGAGACTTGGCTTCCCAGGATGTAACCAGGGTTTTGGCGAAGCCTAGATTGGTAAAACAGACCGAGTAGGCCAACCGGAGTATAACATACTGCCAGTTAGTACACCATGTGGACAGGGAAATGTTTCAGTCCAAAGAGAAAATTAGGGTTAAGACCCAAGTTAGGGTTATCGGTCAGGAGTCATGGCTTCCCAGAATGGAAACAGGGTGTTGCTGAAGCCAAGCATGGTGAAACAGACTGAGAGGGCCAACGGAATTGTGTGCCTACTGTCTTTTAGTAGAACATGAGGATGGGGGTTTGTTACATTTGCACAAGAAAATCAGGTTAAGTCTCAAGCTTGGTTTGGATTGGGGAGATGTGGCTTCCCTGGTTGGAATCGGGTCCTTGGTGAAGCCCAGCTTGCTGAATCAGACTGAGTGGGACATCAAGATGTCTTCCATACTGACATTTGGTACACTCTGTGGACGGAGGTATGTTTCAGTCCCAAAAGGAAATGAGGCCTGAGACTCAAATTAAGGTTAGGGCTGGGGAGACTTGGCTTCCCAGGATGTAACCAGGGTTTTGGCGAAGCCTAGATTGGTAAAACAGACTGAGTAGGCCATCCGGAGTATAACATACTGCCAGTTAGTACACCATGTGGACAGGGAAATGTTTCAGTCGAAAGAAAAAATAAGGGTGAAGACCCAAGTTAGGGTTAGCGGTCAGGAGACATGGCTTCCCAGAATGGAAACAGGGTGTTGCTGAAGCCAAACATGGTGAAACAGACTGAGAGGGCCAAAGGAATTGTGTGCCTACTGTCTTTTAGTAGAACATGAGGATGGGGGGTTGTTACATTTGCACAAGAAAATCAGGTTAAGTCTCAAGTTAGGGTTAGGGTTGGGGAGATGTGGCTTCCCAGGTTGGAAACGGGTCCTTGGTGAAGCCTAACTTGCTGAATCAGACTGAGTGGGACATCAAGATGTCTTCCATACTGACATTTGGTACACTCTGTGGACGGAGGTCTGTTTCAGTCCCAAAAGGAAATTAGGCCTGAGACTCAAATTAGGGTTAGGGTTGGGGAGACTTGGCTTCCCAGGATGTAACCAGGGTTTTGGCGAAGCCTAGATTGGTAAAACAGACTGAGTAGGCCATCCGGAGTATAACATACTGCCAGTTAGTACACCATGTGGACAGGGAAATGTTTCATTCCAAAGAGAAAATTAGGGTTAAGACCCAAGTTAGGGTTAGCTGTCAGGAGACATGGCTTCCCAGAATGGAAACAGGGTGTTGCTGAAGCCAAGCATGGTGAAACAGACTGAGAGGGCCAAAGGAATTGTGTGCCTACTGTCTTTTAGTAGAACATGAGGATGGGGGGTTGTTACAGTTCAACAAGAAAATCAGGTTAAGTCTCAAGTTAGGGTTAGGGTTGGGGAGATGTGGCTTCCCAGGTTGGAAACGGGTCCTTGGTGAAGCTTAACTTGCTGAATCAGACTGAGTGGGGCATCAAGATGGCTTCCATACTGACATTTGGTCCCCTATGTGGACGGCAGTATGTTTCAGTCCAAAAACGAAAATTAGGGTTAAGACCCAAGTTAGGGTTATCGGTCAGGAGTCATGGCTTCCCAGAATGGAAACAGGGTGTTGCTGAAGCCAAACATGGTGAAACAGACTGAGAGGGCCAAAGGAATTGTGTGCCTACTGTCTTTTAGTAGAACATGAGGATGGGGGGTTGTTACATTTGCACAAGAAAATCAGGTTAAGTCTCAAGTTAGGGTTAGGGTTGGGGAGATGTGGCTTCCCAGGTTGGAAACGGGTCCTTGGTGAAGCCTAACTTGCTGTATCAGACTGAGTGGGGCATCAAGATGTCTTCCATACTTACATTTGTTCCCCTATGTGGACGGCAGTATGTTTCAGTCCAAAAACGAAATGCGGGTTGATACTCAAAGTAGGGTTAGGGTTGGGGAGACTTGGCTTCCCAGGATGTAACCAGGGTTTTGGTGAAGCCTAGATTGGTAAAACAGACTGAGTAGGCATTCAGGAGTATAACATACTGCCAGTTAGTACACCATGTGGACAGGGAAATGTTTCATTCCAAAGAGAAAATTAGGGTTAAGACCCAAGTGAGGGTTATCGGTCAGGAGACATGGCTTCCCAGAATGGAAACAGGGTGTTGCTGAAGCCAAACATGGTGAAACAGACTGAGAGGGCCAAAGGAATTGTGTGCCTACTGTCTTTTAGTAGAACATGAGGATGGGGGGTTGTTACAGTTCAACAAGAAAATCAGGTTAAGTCTCAAGTTAGGGTTAGGGTTGGGGAGATGTGGCTTCCCAGGTTGGAAACGGGTCCTTGGTGAAGCTTAACTTGCTGAATCAGACTGAGTGGGGCATCAAGATGGCTTCCATACTGACATTTGGTCCCCTATGTGGACGGCAGTATGTTTCAGTCCAAAAACGAAAATTAGGGTTAAGACCCAAGTTAGGGTTATCGGTCAGGAGTCATGGCTTCCCAGAATGGAAACAGGGTGTTGCTGAAGCCAAGCATGGTGAAACAGACTGAGAGGGCCAACGGAATTGTGTGTCGACTGTCTTTTAGTACAACATGAGGATGGGGGTTTGTTACATTTCAACAAGAAAATCAGGTTAAGTCTCAAGGTTGGGTTGGATTGGGGAGATGTGGCTTCCCAGGTTGGAAATGGGTCCTTGGTGAAGCTCAACTTGCTGAATCAGACTGAGTGGGGCATCAAGATGGCTTCCATACTGACATTTGGTGCACTCTGTGGACGGCAGTATGTTTCAGTCCAAAAAGGAAATGAGGGTTGAGACTCAAATTAGGGTTAGGGTTGGGGAGACTTGTCTTCCCAGGATTTAACCAGGAATTTGGCGAAGTCTAGATTGGTAAAACAGACGGAGTAGGCCAACCGGAGTATAACATACTGCCAGTTAGTACACAATGTGGAGAGGGAAATGTTTCATTCCAAAGAGAAAATTAGGGTTAAGACCCAAGTTAGGGTTAGCAATCAGGAGACATGGCTTTCCAGAATGGAAACAGGGTGTTGCTGAAGCCAAGCATGGTGAAACAGACTGAGAGGGGAAAAGGAATTGTGTGCCTACTGTCTTTTAGTAGAACATGAGGATGGGGGGTTGTTACATTTGCACAAGAAAATCAGGTTAAGTCTCAAGTTAGGGTTAGGGTTGGGGAGATGTGGCTTCCCAGGTTGGAAACGGGTCCTTGGTGAAGCCTAACTTGCTGTATCAGACTGAGTGGGGCATCAAGATGTCTTCCATACTTACATTTGTTCCCCTATGTGGACGGCAGTATGTTTCAGTCCAAAAACGAAATGCGGGTTGATACTCAAAGTAGGGTTAGGGTTGGGGAGACTTGGCTTCCCAGGATGTAACCAGGGTTTTGGTGAAGCCTAGATTGGTAAAACAGACTGAGTAGGCATTCAGGAGTATAACATACTGCCAGTTAGTACACCATGTGGACAGGGAAATGTTTCATTCCAAAGAGAAAATTAGGGTTAAGACCCAAGTGAGGGTTATCGGTCAGGAGACATGGCTTCCCAGAATGGAAACAGGGTGTTGCTGAAGCCAAACATGGTGAAACAGACTGAGAGGGCCAAAGGAATTGTGTGCCTACTGTCTTTTAGTAGAACATGAGGATGGGGGGTTGTTACAGTTCAACAAGAAAATCAGGTTAAGTCTCAAGTTAGGGTTAGGGTTGGGGAGATGTGGCTTCCCAGGTTGGAAACGGGTCCTTGGTGAAGCTTAACTTGCTGAATCAGACTGAGTGGGGCATCAAGATGGCTTCCATACTGACATTTGGTCCCCTATGTGGACGGCAGTATGTTTCAGTCCAAAAACGAAAATTAGGGTTAAGACCCAAGTTAGGGTTATCGGTCAGGAGTCATGGCTTCCCAGAATGGAAACAGGGTGTTGCTGAAGCCAAGCATGGTGAAACAGACTGAGAGGGCCAACGGAATTGTGTGTCGACTGTCTTTTAGTACAACATGAGGATGGGGGTTTGTTACATTTCAACAAGAAAATCAGGTTAAGTCTCAAGGTTGGGTTGGATTGGGGAGATGTGGCTTCCCAGGTTGGAAATGGGTCCTTGGTGAAGCTCAACTTGCTGAATCAGACTGAGTGGGGCATCAAGATGGCTTCCATACTGACATTTGGTGCACTCTGTGGACGGCAGTATGTTTCAGTCCAAAAAGGAAATGAGGGTTGAGACTCAAATTAGGGTTAGGGTTGGGGAGACTTGTCTTCCCAGGATTTAACCAGGAATTTGGCGAAGTCTAGATTGGTAAAACAGACAGAGTAGGCCAACCGGAGTATAACATACTGCCAGTTAGTACACAATGTGGAGAGGGAAATGTTTCATTCCAAAGAGAAAATTAGGGTTAAGACCCAAGTTAGGGTTAGCAATCAGGAGACATGGCTTTCCAGAATGGAAACAGGGTGTTGCTGAAGCCAAGCATGGTGAAACAGACTGAGAGGGGAAAAGGAATTGTGTGCCTACTGTCTTTTAGGAGAACATGAGGATGGGGGGTTGTTACATTTGCACAAGAAAATCAGGTTAAGTCTCAAGTTAGGGTTAGGGTTGGGGAGATGTTGCTTCCCAGGTTGGAAACGGGTCCTTGGTGAAGCTTAACTTGCTGAATCAGACTGAGTGGGCCATCAAGATGGCTTCCATACTGACATTTGGTCCCCTCTGTGGACGGCAGTATGTTTCAGTCCAAAAACGAAAATTAGGGTTAAGACCCAAGTTAGGGTTATCGGTCAGGAGTCATGGCTTCCCAGAATGGAAACAGGGTGTTGCTGAAGCCAAGCATGGTGAAACAGACTGAGAGGGCCAACGGAATTGTGTGCCGACTGTCTCTTAGTACAACATGAGGATGGGGGTTTGTTACATTTCAACAAGAAAATCAGGTTACGTCTCAAGGTTGGGTTGGGTTGGGGAGATGTGGCTTCCCTGGTTGGAATCGGGTCCTTGGTGAAGCCCAGCTTGCTGAATCAGACTGAGTGGGACATCAAGATGTCTTCCATACTGACATTTGGTACACTCTGTGGACGGAGGTCTGTTTCAGTCCCAAAAGGAAATTAGGCCTGAGACTCAAATTAGGGTTAGGGTTGGGGAGACTTGGCTTCCCAGGATGTAACCAGGGTTTTGGCGAAGCCTAGATTGGTAAAACAGACTGAGTAGGCCATCCGGAGTATAACATACTGCCAGTTAGTACACCATGTGGACAGGGAAATGTTTCATTCCAAAGAGAAAATTAGGGTTAAGACCCAAGTTAGGGTTAGCTGTCAGGAGACATGGCTTCCCAGAATGGAAACAGGGTGTTGCTGAAGCCAAGCATGGTGAAACAGACTGAGAGGGCCAAAGGAATTGTGTGCCTACTGTCTTTTAGTACAATATGAGGATGGGGGGTTGTTACAGTTCAACAAGAAAATCAGGTTAAGTCTCAAGTTAGGGTTAGGGTTGGGGAGATGTGGCTTCCCAGGTTGGAAACGGGTCCTTGGTGAAGCTTAACTTGCTGAATCAGACTGAGTGGGGCATCAAGATGGCTTCCATACTGACATTTGGTACACTCTGTGGACGGCAGTATGTTTCAGTCCAAAAACGAAAATTAGGGTTAAGACCCAAGTTAGGGTTATCGGTCAGGAGTCATGGCTTCCCAGAATGGAAACAGGGTGTTGCTGAAGCCAAGCATGGTGAAACAGACTGAGAGGGCCAACGGAATTGTGTGTCGACTGTCTTTTAGTACAACATGAGGATGGGGGTTTGTTACATTTCAACAAGAAAATCAGGTTAAGTCTCAAGGTTGGGTTGGATTGGGGAGATGTGGCTTCCCAGGTTGGAAATGGGTCCTTGGTGAAGCTCAATTTGCTGAATCAGACTGAGTGGGGCATCAAGATGGCTTCCATACTGACATTTGGTGCACTCTGTGGACGGCAGTATGTTTCAGTCCAAAAAGGAAATGAGGGTTGAGACTCAAATTAGGGTTAGGGTTGGGGAGACTTGGCTTCCCAGGATGTAACCAGGGTTTTGGCGAAGTCTAGATTGGTAAAACAGACGGAGTAGGCCAACCGGAGTATAACATACTGCCAGTTAGTACACCATGTGGACAGGGAAATGTTTCAGTCCAAAGAGAAAATTAGGGTTAAGACCCAAGTTAGGGTTAGCTGTCAGGAGACATGGCTTTCCAGAATGGAAACAGGGTGTTGCTGAAGCCAAGCATGGTGAAACAGACTGAGAGGGCAAAAGGAATTGTGTGCCTACTGTCTTTTAGTAGAACATGAGGATGGGGGGTTGTTACATTTGCACAAGAAAATCAGGTTAAGTCTCAAGTTAGGGTTAGGGTTGGGGAGATGTGGCTTCCCAGGTTGGAAACGGGTCCTTGGTGAAGCCTAGCTTGTTGAATCAGACTGAGTGGGACATCAAGATGTCTTCCATACTTACATTTGGTACACTCTGTGAACCGCAGTATGTTTCAGTCCAAAAAGGAAATGAGGGTTGATACTCAAATTAGGGTTAGGGTTGGGGAGACTTGGCTTCCCAGGATGTAACCAGGGTTTTGGCGAAGCCTAGATTGGTAAAACAGACTGAGTAGGCCTTCCGGAGTATAACATACTGCCAGTTAGTACACCATGTGGACAGGGAAATATTTCAGTCCAAAGAAAAAACGAGGGTTAAGACCCAAGTTAGGGTTAGCGGTCAGGAGACATGGCTTCCCGGAATGGAAACAGGGTGTTGCTGAAGCCAAGCATGGTGAAACAGACTGAGAGGGCAAAAGGAATTGTGTGCCTACTGTCTTTTAGTACAACATGAGGATGGGGGTTTGTTACATTTGCACAAGAAAATCAGGTTAAGTCTCAAGTTAGGGTTGGTTTGGGGAGATGCGGCTTCCCAGGTTGGAAACGGGTCCTTGGTGAAGCCTAGCTTGTTGAATCAGACTGAGTGGGACATCAAGATGTCTTCCATACTTACATTTGGTACACTCTGTGGACGGCAGTATGTTTCAGTCCAAAAAGGAAATGAGGGTTGAGACTCAAATTAGGGTTAGGGCTGGGGAGACTTGGCTTCCCAGGATGTAACCAGGGTTTTGGCGAAGCCTAGATTGGTAAAACAGACTGAGTAGGCCATCCGGAGTATAACATACTGCCAGTTAGTACACCATGTGGACAGGGAAATGTTTCAGTCCAAAGAGAAAATTAGGGTTCAGACCCAAGTTAGGGTTAGCTGTCAGGAGACATGGCTTCCCAGAATGGAAACAGGGTGTTGCTGAAGCCAAGCATGGTGAAACAGACTGAGAGGGCCAAAGGAATTGTGTGCCTACTGTCTTTTAGTAGAACATGAGGATGGGAGGTTGTTACATTTGCACAAGAATATCAGGTTAAGTCTCAAGTTAGGGTTAGGGTTGGGGAGATGTGGCTTCCCAGGTTGGAAACGGGTCCTTGGTGAAGCTTAACTTCCTGAATCAGACTGAGTGGGCCATCAAGATGTCTTCCATACTTACATTTGGCACACTCTGTGGACCGCAGTATGTTTCAGTCCAAAAAGGAAATAGGGTTGAGACTCAAATTAGGGTTAGGGTTGGGGAGACTTGGCTTCCCAGGATGTAACCAGGGTTTTGGTGAAGCCTAGATTGGTAAAACAGACTGAGTAGGCATTCAGGAGTATAACATACTGCCAGTTAGTACACCATGTGGACAGGGAAATGTTTCAGTCCAAAGAAAAAATTAGGGTTAAGAAAAATTTAGGGTTATCGGTCAGGAGACATGCCTTCCCAGAATGGAAACAGGGTGTTGCTGAAGCCAAGCATGGTGAAACAGACTGAGAGGGCCAACGGAATTGTGTGCCTACTGTCTTTTAGTACAACATGAGGATGGGGGGTTGTTACATTTGCCCAAGAAAATCAGGTTAAGTCTCAAGTTAGGGTTAGGGTTGGGGAGATGTGGCTTCCCAGGTTGGAAATGGGTCCTTGGTGAAGCTCAACTTGCTGAATCAGACTGAGTGGGGCATCAAGATGGCTTCCATACTGACATTTGGTACACTCTGTGGACGGCAGTATGTTTCAGTCCAAAAAGGAAATGAGGGTTGAGACTCAAATTAGGGTTAGGGTTGGGGAGACTTGGCTTCCCAGGATGTAACCAGGGTTTTGGCGAAGCCTAGATTGGTAAAACAGACGGAGTAGGCCAACCGGAGTATAACATACTGCCAGTTAGTACACCATGTGGACAGGGAAATGTTTCAGTCCAAAGACAAAATTAGGGTTAAGACCCAAGTTAGGGTTAGCTGTCAGGAGACATGGCTTCCCAGAATGGAAACAGGGTGTTGCTGAAGCCAAGCATGGTGAAACAGACTGAGAGGGCCAAAGGAATTGTGTGCCTACTGTCTTTTAGTAGAACATGAGGATGGGAGGTTGTTACATTTGCACAAGAATATCAGGTTAAGTATCAAGTTAGAGTTAGGGTTGGGGAGATGTGGCTTCCCAGGTTGGAAACGGGTCCTTGTTGAAGCCTAGCTTGCTGAATCAGACTGAGTGGGGCATCAAGATGTCTTCCATACTTACAATTAGGTACACTCTGTGGACGGCAGTATGTTTCAGTCCAAAAAGGAAATGAGGGTTGAGACTCAAATTAGGGTTAGGGCTGGGGAGACTTGGCTTCCCAGGATGTAACCAGGGTTTTGGCGAAGCCTAGATTGGTAAAACAGACTGAGTAGGCCATCCGGAGTATAACATACTGCCAGTTAGTACACCATGTGGACAGGGAAATGTTTCAGTCTAAAGAGAAAATTAGGGTTAAGACCCAAGTTAGGGTTAGCTGTCAGGAGACATGGCTTCCCAGAATGGAAACAGGGTGTTGCTGAAGCCAAGCATGGTGAAACAGACTGAGAGGGCCAAAGGAATTGTGTGCCTACTGTCTTTTAGTAGAACATGAGGATGGGAGGTTGTTACATTTGCACAAGAATATCAGGTTAAGTCTCAAGTTAGGGTTAGGGTTGGGGAGATGTGGCTTCCCAGGTTGGAAACGGGTCCTTGGTGAAGCTTAACTTCCTGAATCAGACTGAGTGGGCCATCAAGATGTCTTCCATACTTACATTTGGCACACTCTGTGGACCGCAGTATGTTTCAGTCCAAAAAGGAGATAGGGTTGAGACTCAAATTAGGGTTAGGGTTGGGGAGACTTGGCTTCCCAGGATGTAACCAGGGTTTTGGTGAAGCCTAGATTGGTAAAACAGACTGAGTAGGCATTCAGGAGTATAACATACTGCCAGTTAGTACACCATGTGGACAGGGAAATGTTTCAGTCCAAAGACAAAATTCGAGTTAAGACCCAAGTTAGGGTTAGCTGTCAGGAGACATGGCTTCCCGGAATGGAAACAGGGTGTTGCTGAAGCCAAGCATGGTGAAACAGACTGAGAGGGCCAACGGAATTGTGTGCCTACTGTCTTTTAGTACAACATGAGGATGGGGGTTTGTTACATTTGCACAAGAAAATCAGGTTAAGTATCAAGTTAGAGTTAGGGTTGGGGAGATGTGGCTTCCCAGGTTGGAAACGGGTCCTTGTTGAAGCCTAGCTTGCTGAATCAGACTGAGTGGGGCATCAAGATGTCTTCCATACTTACAATTAGGTACACTCTGTGGACGGCAGTATGTTTCAGTCCAAAAAGGAAATGAGGGTTGAGACTCAAATTAGGGTTAGGGCTGGGGAGACTTGGCTTCCCAGGATGTAACCAGGGTTTTGGCGAAGCCTAGATTGGTAAAACAGACTGAGTAGGCCATCCGGAGTATAACATACTGCCAGTTAGTACACCATGTGGACAGGGAAATGTTTCAGTCCAAAGAGAAAATTAGGGTTCAGACCCAAGTTAGGGTTAGCGGTCAGGGGACATGGCTTCCCGGAATGGAAACAGGGTGTTGCTGAAGCCAAGCATGGTGAAACAGACTGAGAGGGCAAAAGGAATTGTGTGCCTACTGTCTTTTAGTACAACATGAGGATGGGGGTTTGTTACATTTGCACAAGAAAATCAGGTTAAGTCTCAAGTTAGTGTTGGTTTGGGGAGATGTGGCTTCCCAGGTTGGAAACGGGTCCTTGGTGAAGCCTAGCTTGTTGAATCAGACTGAGTGGGACATCAAGATGTCTTCCATACTTACATTTGGTACACTCTGTGGACCGCAGTATGTTTCAGTCCCAAAAGGAAATGAGGGTTGAGACTCAAATTAGGGTTAGGGTTGGGGAGACTTGGCTTCCCAGGATGTAACCAGGGTTTTGGCGAAGCCTAGATTGGTAAAACAGACTGAGTAGGCCTTCCGGAGTATAACATACTGCCAGTTAGTACACCATGTGGACAGGGAAATGTTTCAGTCCAAAGAGAAAATTAGGGTTGAGACCCAAGTTAGGGTTATCGGTCAGGAGTCATGGCTTCCCAGAATGGAAACAGGGTGTTGCTGAAGCCAAGCATGGTGAAACAGACTGAGAGGGCAAAAGGAATTGTGTGCCTACTGTCTTTTAGTACAACATGAGGATGGGGGTTTGTTACATTTGCACAAGAAAATCAGGTTAAGTCTCAAGTTAGGGTTGGTTTGGGGAGATGTGGCTTCCCAGGTTGGAAACGGGTCCTTGGTGAAGCCTAGCTTGTTGAATCAGACTGAGTGGGACATCAAGATGTCTTCCATACTTACATTTGGTACACTCTGTGGACGGCAGTATGTTTCAGTCCAAAAAGGAAATGAGGGTTGAGACTCAAATTAGGGTTAGGGCTGGGGAGACTTGGCTTCCCAGGATGTAACCAGGGTTTTGGCGAAGCCTAGATTGGTAAAACAGACTGAGTAGGCCATCCGGAGTATAACATACTGCCAGTTAGTACACCATGTGGACAGGGAAATGTTTCAGTCCAAAGAGAAAATTAGGGTTAAGACCCAAGTGAGGGTTAGCTGTCAGGAGACATGGCTTCCCAGAATGGAAACAGGGTGTTGCTGAAGCCAAGCATGGTGAAACAGACTGAGAGGGCAAAAGGAATTGTGTGCCTACTGTCTTTTAGTACAACATGAGGATGGGAGGTTGTTACATTTGCACAAGAATATCAGGTTAAGTCTCAAGTTAGGGTTAGGGTTGGGGAGATGTGGCTTCCCAGGTTGGAAACGGGTCCTTGGTGAAGCTTAACTTCCTGAATCAGACTGAGTGGGCCATCAAGATGTCTTCCATACTTACATTTGGCACACTCTGTGGACCGCAGTATGTTTCAGTCCAAAAAGGAAATAGGGTTGAGACTCAAATTAGGGTTAGGGTTGGGGAGACTTGGCTTCCCAGGATGTAACCAGGGTTTTGGTGAAGCCTAGATTGGTAAAACAGACTGAGTAGGCCAACCGGAGTATAACATACTGCCAGTTAGTACACCATGTGGACAGGGAAATGTTTCAGTCCAAAGAGAAAATTAGGGTTAAGACCCAAGTTAGGGTTAGCTGTCAGGAGACATGGCTTCCCAGAATGGAAACAGGGTGTTGCTGAAGCCAAGCATGGTGAAACAGACTGAGAGGGCCAAAGGAATTGTGTGCCTACTGTCTTTTAGTAGAACATGAGGATGGGGGGTTGTTACATTTGCACAAGAAAATCAGGTTAAGTATCAAGTTAGAGTTAGGGTTGGGGAGATGTGGCTTCCCAGGTTGGAAACGGGTCCTTGTTGAAGCCTAGCTTGCTGAATCAGACTGAGTGGGGCATCAAGATGTCTTCCATACTTACAATTAGGTACACTCTGTGGACGGCAGTATGTTTCAGTCCAAAAAGGGAATGAGGGTTGAGACTCAAATTAGGGTTAGGGTTGGGGAGACTTGGCTTCCCAGGATGTAACCAGGGTTTTGGCGAAGCCTAGATTGGTAAAACAGACTGAGTAGGCCTTCCGGAGTATAACATACTGCCAGTTCTTACACCATGTGGACAGGGAAATATTTCAGTCCAAAGAAAAAACTAGGGTTAAGACCCAAGTTAGGGTTAGCGGTCAGGGGACATGGCTTCCCGGAATGGAAACAGGGTGTTGCTGAAGCCAAGCATGGTGAAACAGACTGAGAGGGCCAACGGAATTGTGTGCCTACTGTCTTTTAGTACAACATGAGGATGGGGGTTTGTTACATTTGCACAAGAAAATCAGGTTAAGTCTCAAGTTAGGGTTGGTTTGGGGAGATGTGGCTTCCCAGGTTGGAAACGGGTCCTTGGTGAAGCCTAGCTTGTTGAATCAGACTGAGTGGGACATCAAGATGTCTTCCATACTTACATTTGGTACACTCTGTGGACGGCAGTATGTTTCAGTCCAAAAGGAAATGAGGGTTGGGACTCAAATTAGGGTTAGGGCTGGGGAGACTTGGCTTCCCAGGATGTAACCAGGGTTTTGGCGAAGCCTAGATTGGTAAAACAGACTGAGTAGGCCATCCGGAGTATAACATACTGCCAGTTAGTACACCATGTGGACAGGGAAATGTTTCAGTCTAAAGAGAAAATTAGGGTTAAGACCCAAGTGAGGGTTAGCTGTCAGGAGACATGGCTTCCCAGAATGGAAACAGGGTGTTGCTGAAGCCAAGCATGGTGAAACAGACTGAGAGGGCCAAAGGAATTGTGTGCCTACTGTCTTTTAGTAGCACATGAGGATGGGAGGTTGTTACATTTGCACAAGAATATCAGGTTAAGTCTCAAGTTAGGGTTAGGGTTGGGGAGATGTGGCTTCCCAGGTTGGAAACGGGTCCTTGGTGAAGCTTAACTTCCTGAATCAGACTGAGTGGGCCATCAAGATGTCTTCCATACTTACATTTGGCACACTCTGTGGACCGCAGTATGTTTCAGTCCAAAAAGGAAATAGGGTTGAGACTCAAATTAGGGTTAGGGTTGGGGAGACTTGGCTTCCCAGGATGTAACCAGGGTTTTGGTGAAGCCTAGATTGGTAAAACAGACTGAGTAGGCATTCAGGAGTATAACATACTGCCAGTTAGTACACCATGTGGACAGGGAAATGTTTCAGTCCAAAGACAAAATTCGAGTTAAGACCCAAGTTAGGGTTAGCTGTCAGGAGACATGGCTTCCCGGAATGGAAACAGGGTGTTGCTGAAGCCAAGCATGGTGAAACAGACTGAGAGGGCCAACGGAATTGTGTGCCTACTGTCTTTTAGTACAACATGAGGATGGGGGTTTGTTACATTTGCACAAGAAAATCAGGTTAAGTCTCAAGTTAGGGTTGGTTTGGGGAGATGTGGCTTCCCAGGTTGGAAACGGGTCCTTGGTGAAGCCTAGCTTGTTGAATCAGACTGAGTGGGACATCAAGATGTCTTCCATACTTACATTTGGCACACTCTGTGGACCGCAGTATGTTTCAGTCCAAAAAGGAAATAGGGTTGAGACTCAAATTAGGGTTAGGGTTGGGGAGACTTGGCTTCCCAGGATGTAACCAGGGTTTTGGCGAAGCCTAGATTGGTAAAACAGACTGAGTCGGCCAACCGGAGTATAACATACTGCCAGTTAGTACACCATGTGGACAGGGAAATGTTTCAGTCCAAAGAGAAAATTAGGGTTAAGACCCAAGTTAGGGTTAGCTGTCAGGAGACATGGCTTCCCAGAATGGAAACAGGGTGTTGCTGAAGCCAAGCATGGTGAAACAGACTGAGAGGGCCAAAGGTATTGTGTGCCTACTGTCTTTTAGTACAACATGAGGATGGGAGGTTGTTACATTTGCACAAGAATATCAGGTTAAGTCTCAAGTTAGGGTTAGGGGTGGGGAGATGTGGCTTCCCAGGTTGGAAACGGGTCCTTGTTGAAGCCTAGCTTGCTGAATCAGACTGAGTGGGGCATCAAGATGTCTTCCATACTTACAATTAGGTACACTCTGTGGACGGCAGTATGTTTTAGTCCAAAAAGGAAATGAGGGTTGAGACTCAAATTAGGGTTAGGGTTGGGGAGACTTGGCTTCCCAGGATGTAACCAGTGTTTTGGCGAAGCCTAGATTGGTAAAACAGACTGAGTAGGCCTTCCGGAGTATAACATACTGCCAGTTAGTACACCATGTGGACAGGGAAATATTTCAGTCCAAAGAAAAAACTAGGGTTAAGACCCAAGTTAGGGTTAGCGGTCAGGAGACATGGCTTCCCGGAATGGAAACAGGGTGTTGCTGAAGCCAAGCATGGTGAAACAGACTGAGAGGGCCAACGGAATTGTGTGCCTACTGTCTTTTAGTACAACATGAAGATGGGGGTTTGTTACATTTGCACAAGAAAATCAGGTTAAGTCTCAAGTTAGGGTTAGGGTTGGGGAGATGTGGCTTCCCAGGTTGGAAACGGGTCCTTGGTGAAGCCTAGCTTGCTGAATCAGACTGAGTGGGGCATCAAGATGTCTTCCATACTTACATTTGGTACACTCTGTGAACCGCAGTATGTTTCAGTCCAAAAAGGAAATGAGGGTTGATACTCAGATTAGGGTTAGGGTTGGGGAGACTTGGCTTCCCAGGATGTAACCAGGGTTTTGGCGAAGCCTAGATTGGTAAAACAGACTGAGTAGGCCTTCCGGAGTATAACATACTGCCAGTTAGTACACCATGTGGACAGGGAAATGTTTCAGTCCAAAGAAAAAATTAGGGTTAAGAAAAAGTTAGGGTTATCGGTCAGGAGACATGCCTTCCTAGAATGGAAACAGGGTGTTGCTGAAGCCAAGCATGGTGAAACAGACTGAGAGGGCAAACGGAATTGTGTGCCTACTGTCTTTTAGTACAACATGAGGATGGGGGGTTGTTACATTTGCCCAAGAAAATCAGGTTAAGTCTCAAGTTAGGGTTAGGGTTGGGGAGATGTGGCTTCCCAGGTTGGAAACGGGTCCTTGGTGAAGCCTAACTTGCTGAATCAGACTGAGTGGGGCATCAAGATGTCTTCCATACTGACATTTGGTACACTCTGTGGACGGCGGTTTGTTTCAGTCCAAAAAGGAAATGAGGGTTGAGACTCAAATTAGGGTTAGGGTTGGGGAGATTTGGCTTCCCAGGATGTAACCAGGGTTTTGGCGAAGCCTAGATTGGTAAAACAGACTGAGTCGGCCAACCGGAGTATAACATACTGCCAGTTAGTACACCATGTGGACAGGGAAATGTTTCAGTCCAAAGAGAAAATTAGGGTTAAGACCCAAGTTAGGGTTAGCTGTCAGGAGACATGGCTTCCCAGAATGGAAACAGGGTGTTGCTGAAGCCAAGCATGGTGAAACAGACTGAGAGGGCCAAAGGTATTGTGTGCCTACTGTCTTTTAGTACAACATGAGGATGGGAGGTTGTTACATTTGCACAAGAATATCAGGTTAAGTCTCAAGTTAGGGTTAGGGTTGGGGAGATGTGGCTTCCCAGGTTGGAAACGGGTCCTTGTTGAAGCCTAGCTTGCTGAATCAGACTGAGTGGGGCATCAAGATGTCTTCCATACTTACAATTAGGTACACTCTGTGGACGGCAGTATTTTTTAGTCCAAAAAGGAAATGAGGGTTGAGACTCAAATTAGGGTTAGGGTTGGGGAGACTTGGCTTCCCAGGATGTAACCAGTGTTTTGGCGAAGCCTAGATTGGTAAAACAGACTGAGTAGGCCTTCCGGAGTATAACATACTGCCAGTTAGTACACCATGTGGACAGGGAAATATTTCAGTCCAAAGAAAAAACTAGGGTTAAGACCCAAGTTAGGGTTAGCGGTCAGGAGACATGGCTTCCCGGAATGGAAACAGGGTGTTGCTGAAGCCAAGCATGGTGAAACAGACTGAGAGGGCCAACGGAATTGTGTGCCTACTGTCTTTTAGTACAACATGAAGATGGGGGTTTGTTACATTTGCACAAGAAAATCAGGTTAAGTCTCAAGTTAGGGTTAGGGTTGGGGAGATGTGGCTTCCCAGGTTGGAAACGGGTCCTTGGTGAAGCCTAGCTTGCTGAATCAGACTGAGTGGGGCATCAAGATGTCTTCCATACTTACATTTGGTACACTCTGTGAACCGCAGTATGTTTCAGTCCAAAAAGGAAATGAGGGTTGATACTCAGATTAGGGTTAGGGTTGGGGAGACTTGGCTTCCCAGGATGTAACCAGGGTTTTGGCGAAGCCTAGATTGGTAAAACAGACTGAGTAGGCCTTCCGGAGTATAACATACTGCCAGTTAGTACACCATGTGGACAGGGAAATGTTTCAGTCCAAAGAAAAAATTAGGGTTAAGAAAAAGTTAGGGTTATCGGTCAGGAGACATGCCTTCCTAGAATGGAAACAGGGTGTTGCTGAAGCCAAGCATGGTGAAACAGACTGAGAGGGCAAACGGAATTGTGTGCCTACTGTCGTTTAGTACAACATGAGGATGGGGGGTTGTTACATTTGCCCAAGAAAATCAGGTTAAGTCTCAAGTTAGGGTTAGGGTTGGGGAGATGTGGCTTCCCAGGTTGGAAACGGGTCCTTGGTGAAGCCTAACTTGCTGAATCAGACTGAGTGGGGCATCAAGATGTCTTCCATACTGACATTTGGTACACTCTGTGGACGGCGGTTTGTTTCAGTCCCAAAAGGAAATGAGGGTTGAGACTCAAATTAGGGTTAGGGTTGGGGAGACTTGGCTTCCCAGGATGTAACCAGGGATTTGGCGAAGCCTAGATTGGTAAAACAGACCGAGTAGGCCAACCGGAGTATAACATACTGCCAGTTAGTGCACCATGTGGACAGGGAAATGTTTCAGTCCAAAGAGAAAATTAGGGTTAAGACCCAAGTTAGGGTTATCGGTCAGGAGTCATGGCTTCCCAGAATGGAAACAGGGTGTTGCTGAAGCCAAGCATGGTGAAACAGACTGAGAGGGCCAACGGAATTGTGTGCCTACTGTCTTTTAGTAGAACATGAGGATGGGGGTTTGTTACATTTGCACAAGAAAATCATGTTAAGTCTCAGGTTTGGTTTGGGTTGGGGAGATGTGGCTTCCCTGGTTGGAATCGGGTCCTTGGTGAAGCCCAGCTTGCTGAATCAGACTGAGTGGGACATCAAGATGTCTTCCATACTGACATTTGGTACACTCTGTGGACGGAGGTATGTTTCAGTCCCAAAAGGAAATGAGGCCTGAGACTCAAATTAGGGTTAGGGCTGGGGAGACTTGGCTTCCCAGGATGTAACCAGGGTTTTGGCGAAGCCTAGATTGGTAAAACAGACTGAGTAGGCCATCCGGAGTATAACATACTGCCAGTTAGTACACCATGTGGACAGGGAAATGTTTCAGTCGAAAGAAAAAATTAGGGTGAAGACCCAAGTTAGGGTTAGCGGTCAGGAGAAATGGCTTCCCAGAATGGAAACAGGGTGTTGCTGAAGCCAAACATGGTGAAACAGACTGAGAGGGCCAAAGGAATTGTGTGCCTACTGTCTTTTAGTAGAACATGAGGATGGGGGGTTGTTACATTTGCACAAGAAAATCAGGTTAAGTCTCAAGTTAGGGTTAGAGTTGGGGAGATGTGGCTTCCCAGGTTGGAAACGGGTCCTTGGTGAAGCCTAACTTGCTGAATCAGACTGAGTGGGGCATCAAGATGTCTTCCATACTTACATTTGTTCCCCTATGTGGACGGCAGTATGTTTCATTCCTAAAACGAAATGCGGGTTGATACTCAAATTAGGGTTAGGGTTGGGGAGACTTGGCTTCCCAGGATGTAACCAGGGTTTTGGCGAAGCCTAGATTGGTAAAACAGACTGAGTAGGCCATCCGTAGTATAACATACTGCCAGTTAGTACACCATGTGGACAGGGAAATGTTTCAGTCCAAAGAGAAAATTAGGGTTAAGACCCAAGTTAGGGTTATCGGTCAGGAGTCATGGCTTCCCAGAATGGAAACAGGGTGTTGCTGAAGCCAAGCATGGTGAAACAGACTGAGAGGGCCAACAGAATTGTGTGTCGACTGTCTTTTAGTACAACATGAGGATGGGGGTTTGTTACATTTCAACAAGAAAATCAGGTTAAGTCTCAAGGTTGGATTGGATTGGGGAGATGTGGCTTCCCAGGTTGGAAATGGGTCCTTGGTGGAGCTCAACTTGCTGAATCAGACTGAGTGGGGCATCAAGATGGCTTCCATACTGACATTTGGTGCACTCTGTGGACGGCAGTATGTTTCAGTCCAAAAAGGAAATGAGGGTTGAGACTCAAATTAGGGTTAGGGTTGGGGAGACTTGTCTTCCCAGGATGTAACCAGGGTTTTGGCGAAGTCTAGATTGGTAAAACAGACGGAGTAGGCCAACCGGAGTATAACATACTGCCAGTTAGTACACAATGTGGACAGGGAAATGTTTCATTCCAAAGAGAAAATTAGGGTTAAGACCCAAGTTAGGGTTAGCAGTCAGGAGACATGGCTTTCCAGAATGGAAACAGGGTATTGCTGAAGCCAAGCATGGTGAAACAGACTGAGAGGGCAAAAGGAATTGTGTGCCTACTGTCTTTTAGGAGAACATGAGGATGGGGGGTTGTTACATTTGCACAAGAAAATCAGGTTAAGTCTCAAGTTAGGGTTAGGGTTGGGGAGATGTTGCTTCCCAGGTTGGAAACGGGTCCTTGGTGAAGCTTAACTTGCTGAATCAGACTGAGTGGGCCATCAAGATGGCTTCCATACTGACATTTGGTACACTCTGTGGACGGCAGTATGTTTCAGTCCAAAAACGAAAATTAGGGTTAAGACCCAAGTTAGGGTTATCGGTCAGGAGTCATGGCTTCCCAGAATGGAAACAGGGTGTTGCTGAAGCCAAGCATGGTAAAACAGACGGAGAGGGCCAACGGAATTGTGTGCCGACTGTTTCTTAGTACAACATGAGGATGGGGGTTTGTTACATTTCAACAAGAAAATCAGGTTAAGTCTCAAGGTTGGGTTGGGTTGGGGAGATGTGGCTTCCCTGGTTGGAATCGGGTCCTTGGTGAAGCCCAGCTTGCTGAATCAGAATGAGTGGGACATCAAGATGTCTTCCATACTGACATTTGGTACACTCTGTGGACGGAGGTCTGTTTCAGTCCCAAAAGGAAATTAGGCCTGAGACTCAAATTAGGGTTAGGGTTGGGGAGACTTGGCTTCCCAGGATGTAACCAGGGTTTTGGCGAAGCCTAGATTGGTAAAACAGACTGAGTAGGCCATCCGGAGTATAACATACTGCCAGTTAGTACACCATGTGGACAGGGAAATGTTTCATTCCAAAGAGAAAATTAGGGTTAAGACCCAAGTTAGGGTTAGCTGTCAGGAGACATGGCTTCCCAGAATGGAAACAGGGTGTTGCTGAAGCCAAGCATGGTGAAACAGACTGAGAGGGCCAAAGGAATTGTGTGCCTACTGTCTTTTAGTAGAACATGAGGATGGGGGGTTGTTACAATTCAACAAGAAAATCAGGTTAAGTCTCAAGTTAGGGTTAGGGTTGGGGAGATGTGGCTTCCCAGGTTGGAAACGGGTCCTTGGTGAAGCTTAACTTGCTGAATCAGATTGAGTGGGGCATCAAGATGGCTTCCATACTGACATTTGGTACACTCTGTGGACGGCAGTATGTTTCAGTCCAAAAAGGAAATGAGGGTTGAGACTCAAATTAGGGTTAGGGCTGGGGAGACTTGGCTTCCCAGGATGTAACCAGGGTTTTGGCGAAGCCTAGATTGGTAAAACAGACTGAGTAGGCCATCCGGAGTATAACATACTGCCAGTTAGTACACCATGTGGACAGGGAAATGTTTCAGTCCAAAGAGAAAATTAGGGTTCAGACCCAAGTTAGGGTTAGCTGTCAGGAGACATGGCTTCCCAGAATGGAAACAGGGTGTTGCTGAAGCCAAGCATGGTGAAACAGACTGAGAGGGCCAAAGGAATTGTGTGCCTACTGTCTTTTAGTAGAACATGAGGATGGGAGGTTGTTACATTTGCACAAGAATATCAGGTTAAGTCTCAAGTTAGGGTTAGGGTTGGGGAGATGTGGCTTCCCAGGTTGGAAACGGGTCCTTGGTGAAGCTTAACTTCCTGAATCAGACTGAGTGGGCCATCAAGATGTCTTCCATACTTACATTTGGCACACTCTGTGGACCGCAGTATGTTTCAGTCCAAAAAGGAAATAGGGTTGAGACTCAAATTAGGGTTAGGGTTGGGGAGACTTGGCTTCCCAGGATGTAACCAGGGTTTTGGTGAAGCCTAGATTGGTAAAACAGACTGAGTAGGCATTCAGGAGTATAACATACTGCCAGTTAGTACACCATGTGGACAGGGAAATGTTTCAGTCCAAAGACAAAATTAGGGTTAAGACCCAAGTTAGGGTTAGCTGTCAGGAGACATGGCTTCCCGGAATGGAAACAGGGTGTTGCTGAAGCCAAGCATGGTGAAACAGACTGAGAGGGCCAACGGAATTGTGTGCCTACTGTCTTTTAGTACAACATGAGGATGGGGGTTTGTTACATTTGCACAAGAAAATCAGGTTAAGTCTCAAGTTAGGGTTAGGGTTGGGGAGATGTGGCTTCCCAGGTTGGAAACGGGTCCTTGGTGAAGCCTAGCTTGCTGAATCAGACTGAGTGGGGCATCAAGATGTCTTCCATACTTACATTTGGTACACTCTGTGAACCGCAGTATGTTTCAGTCCAAAAAGGAAATGAGGGTTGATACTCAGATTAGGGTTAGGGTTGGGGAGACTTGGCTTCCCAGGATGTAACCAGGGTTTTGGCGAAGCCTAGATTGGTAAAACAGACTGAGTAGGCCTTCCGGAGTATAACATACTGCCAGTTAGTACACCATGTGGACAGGGAAATGTTTCAGTCCAAAGAAAAAATTAGGGTTAAGAAAAAGTTAGGGTTATCGGTCAGGAGACATGCCTTCCTAGAATGGAAACAGGGTGTTGCTGAAGCCAAGCATGGTGAAACAGACTGAGAGGGCAAACGGAATTGTGTGCCTACTGTCTTTTAGTACAACATGAGGATGGGGGGTTGTTACATTTGCCCAAGAAAATCAGGTTAAGTCTCAAGTTAGGGTTAGGGTTGGGGAGATGTGGCTTCCCAGGTTGGAAACGGGTCCTTGGTGAAGCCTAACTTGCTGAATCAGACTGAGTGGGGCATCAAGATGTCTTCCATACTGACATTTGGTACACTCTGTGGACGGCGGTTTGTTTCAGTCCCAAAAGGAAATGAGGGTTGAGACTCAAATTAGGGTTAGGGTTGGGGAGACTTGGCTTCCCAGGATGTAACCAGGGATTTGGCGAAGCCTAGATTGGTAAAACAGACCGAGTAGGCCAACCGGAGTATAACATACTGCCAGTTAGTACACCATGTGGACAGGGAAATGTTTCAGTCCAAAGAGAAAATTAGGGTTAAGACCCAAGTTAGGGTTAACGGTCAGGAGTCATGGCTTCCCAGAATGGAAACAGGGTGTTGCTGAAGCCAAGCATGGTGAAACAGACTGAGAGGGCCAAAGGAATTGTGTGCCTACTGTCTTTTAGTACAACATGAGGATGGGAGGTTGTTACATTTGCACAAGAATATCAGGTTAAGTCTCAAGTTAGGGTTAGGGTTGGGGAGATGTGGCTTCCCAGGTTGGAAACGGGTCCTTGGTGAAGCTTAACTTCCTGAATCAGACTGAGTGGGCCATCAAGATGTCTTCCATACTTACATTTGGCACACTCTGTGGACCGCAGTATGTTTCAGTCCAAAAAGGAAATAGGGTTGAGACTCAAATTAGGGTTAGGGTTGGGGAGACTTGGCTTCCCAGGATGTAACCAGGGTTTTGGCGAAGCCTAGATTGGTAAAACAGACTGAGTCGGCCAACCGGAGTATAACATACTGCCAGTTAGTACACCATGTGGACAGGGAAATGTTTCAGTCCAAAGAGAAAATTAGGGTTAAGACCCAAGTTAGGGTTAGCTGTCAGGAGACATGGCTTCCCAGAATGGAAACAGGGTGTTGCTGAAGCCAAGCATGGTGAAACAGACTGAGAGGGCCAAAGGTATTGTGTGCCTACTGTCTTTTAGTACAACATGAGGATGGGAGGTTGTTACATTTGCACAAGAATATCAGGTTAAGTCTCAAGTTAGGGTTAGGGGTGGGGAGATGTGGCTTCCCAGGTTGGAAACGGGTCCTTGTTGAAGCCTAGCTTGCTGAATCAGACTGAGTGGGGCATCAAGATGTCTTCCATACTTACAATTAGGTACACTCTGTGGACGGCAGTATGTTTTAGTCCAAAAAGGAAATGAGGGTTGAGACTCAAATTAGGGTTAGGGTTGGGGAGACTTGGCTTCCCAGGATGTAACCAGTGTTTTGGCGAAGCCTAGATTGGTAAAACAGACTGAGTAGGCCTTCCGGAGTATAACATACTGCCAGTTAGTACACCATGTGGACAGGGAAATATTTCAGTCCAAAGAAAAAACTAGGGTTAAGACCCAAGTTAGGGTTAGCGGTCAGGAGACATGGCTTCCCGGAATGGAAACAGGGTGTTGCTGAAGCCAAGCATGGTGAAACAGACTGAGAGGGCCAACGGAATTGTGTGCCTACTGTCTTTTAGTACAACATGAAGATGGGGGTTTGTTACATTTGCACAAGAAAATCAGGTTAAGTCTCAAGTTAGGGTTAGGGTTGGGGAGATGTGGCTTCCCAGGTTGGAAACGGGTCCTTGGTGAAGCCTAGCTTGCTGAATCAGACTGAG
Organism: Heloderma suspectum; assembly: GCF_057233095.1. NCBI lineage: Eukaryota > Metazoa > Chordata > Lepidosauria > Squamata > Helodermatidae > Heloderma > Heloderma suspectum. The sequence goes on from NC_139461.1 coordinate 152,880,010, forward strand.
TGGGGCATCAAGATGTCTTCCATACTTACATTTGGTACACTCTGTGAACCGCAGTATGTTTCAGTCCAAAAAGGAAATGAGGGTTGATACTCAGATTAGGGTTAGGGTTGGGGAGACTTGGCTTCCCAGGATGTAACCAGGGTTTTGGCGAAGCCTAGATTGGTAAAACAGACTGAGTAGGCCTTCCGGAGTATAACATACTGCCAGTTAGTACACCATGTGGACAGGGAAATGTTTCAGTCCAAAGAAAAAATTAGGGTTAAGAAAAAGTTAGGGTTATCGGTCAGGAGACATGCCTTCCTAGAATGGAAACAGGGTGTTGCTGAAGCCAAGCATGGTGAAACAGACTGAGAGGGCAAACGGAATTGTGTGCCTACTGTCTTTTAGTACAACATGAGGATGGGGGGTTGTTACATTTGCCCAAGAAAATCAGGTTAAGTCTCAAGTTAGGGTTAGGGTTGGGGAGATGTGGCTTCCCAGGTTGGAAACGGGTCCTTGGTGAAGCCTAACTTGCTGAATCAGACTGAGTGGGGCATCAAGATGTCTTCCATACTGACATTTGGTACACTCTGTGGACGGCGGTTTGTTTCAGTCCCAAAAGGAAATGAGGGTTGAGACTCAAATTAGGGTTAGGGTTGGGGAGACTTGGCTTCCCAGGATGTAACCAGGGATTTGGCGAAGCCTAGATTGGTAAAACAGACCGAGTAGGCCAACCGGAGTATAACATACTGCCAGTTAGTGCACCATGTGGACAGGGAAATGTTTCAGTCCAAAGAGAAAATTAGGGTTAAGACCCAAGTTAGGGTTATCGGTCAGGAGTCATGGCTTCCCAGAATGGAAACAGGGTGTTGCTGAAGCCAAGCATGGTGAAACAGACTGAGAGGGCCAACGGAATTGTGTGCCTACTGTCTTTTAGTAGAACATGAGGATGGGGGTTTGTTACATTTGCACAAGAAAATCATGTTAAGTCTCAGGTTTGGTTTGGGTTGGGGAGATGTGGCTTCCCTGGTTGGAATCGGGTCCTTGGTGAAGCCCAGCTTGCTGAATCAGACTGAGTGGGACATCAAGATGTCTTCCATACTGACATTTGGTACACTCTGTGGACGGAGGTATGTTTCAGTCCCAAAAGGAAATGAGGCCTGAGACTCAAATTAGGGTTAGGGCTGGGGAGACTTGGCTTCCCAGGATGTAACCAGGGTTTTGGCGAAGCCTAGATTGGTAAAACAGACTGAGTAGGCCTTCCGGAGTATAACATACTGCCAGTTATTACACCATGTGGACAGGGAAATATTTCAGTCCAAAGAAAAAACTAGGGTTAAGACCCAAGTTAGGGTTAGCGGTCAGGGGACATGGCTTCCCGGAATGGAAACAGGGTGTTGCTGAAGCCAAGCATGGTGAAACAGACTGAGAGGGCAAAAGGAATTGTGTGCCTACTGTCTTTTAGTACAACATGAGGATGGGGGTTTGTTACATTTGCACAAGAAAATCAGGTTAAGTCTCAAGTTAGGGTTGGTTTGGGGAGATGTGGCTTCCCAGGTTGGAAACGGGTCCTTGGTGAAGCCTAGCTTGTTGAATCAGACTGAGTGGGACATCAAGATGTCTTCCATACTTACATTTGGTACACTCTGTGGACGGCAGTATGTTTCAGTCCAAAAGGAAATGAGGGTTGGGACTCAAATTAGGGTTAGGGCTGGGGAGACTTGGCTTCCCAGGATGTAACCAGGGTTTTGGCGAAGCCTAGATTGGTAAAACAGACTGAGTAGGCCATCCGGAGTATAACATACTGCCAGTTAGTACACCATGTGGACAGGGAAATGTTTCAGTCTAAAGAGAAAATTAGGGTTAAGACCCAAGTGAGGGTTAGCTGTCAGGAGACATGGCTTCCCAGAATGGAAACAGGGTGTTGCTGAAGCCAAGCATGGTGAAACAGACTGAGAGGGCCAAAGGAATTGTGTGCCTACTGTCTTTTAGTAGCACATGAGGATGGGAGGTTGTTACATTTGCACAAGAATATCAGGTTAAGTCTCAAGTTAGGGTTAGGGTTGGGGAGATGTGGCTTCCCAGGTTGGAAACGGGTCCTTGGTGAAGCTTAACTTCCTGAATCAGACTGAGTGGGCCATCAAGATGTCTTCCATACTTACATTTGGCACACTCTGTGGACCGCAGTATGTTTCAGTCCAAAAAGGAAATAGGGTTGAGACTCAAATTAGGGTTAGGGTTGGGGAGACTTGGCTTCCCAGGATGTAACCAGGGTTTTGGTGAAGCCTAGATTGGTAAAACAGACTGAGTAGGCATTCAGGAGTATAACATACTGCCAGTTAGTACACCATGTGGACAGGGAAATGTTTCAGTCCAAAGACAAAATTCGAGTTAAGACCCAAGTTAGGGTTAGCTGTCAGGAGACATGGCTTCCCGGAATGGAAACAGGGTGTTGCTGAAGCCAAGCATGGTGAAACAGACTGAGAGGGCCAACGGAATTGTGTGCCTACTGTCTTTTAGTACAACATGAGGATGGGGGTTTGTTACATTTGCACAAGAAAATCAGGTTAAGTCTCAAGTTAGGGTTGGTTTGGGGAGATGTGGCTTCCCAGGTTGGAAACGGGTCCTTGGTGAAGCCTAGCTTGTTGAATCAGACTGAGTGGGACATCAAGATGTCTTCCATACTTACATTTGGCACACTCTGTGGACCGCAGTATGTTTCAGTCCAAAAAGGAAATAGGGTTGAGACTCAAATTAGGGTTAGGGTTGGGGAGACTTGGCTTCCCAGGATGTAACCAGGGTTTTGGCGAAGCCTAGATTGGTAAAACAGACTGAGTAGGCCAACCGGAGTATAACATACTGCCAGTTAGTACACCATGTGGACAGGGAAATGTTTCAGTCCAAAGAGAAAATTAGGGTTAAGACCCAAGTTAGGGTTAGCTGTCAGGAGACATGGCTTCCCAGAATGGAAACAGGGTGTTGCTGAAGCCAAGCATGGTGAAACAGACTGAGAGGGCCAAAGGTATTGTGTGCCTACTGTCTTTTAGTACAACATGAGGATGGGAGGTTGTTACATTTGCACAAGAATATCAGGTTAAGTCTCAAGTTAGGGTTAGGGGTGGGGAGATGTGGCTTCCCAGGTTGGAAACGGGTCCTTGTTGAAGCCTAGCTTGCTGAATCAGACTGAGTGGGGCATCAAGATGTCTTCCATACTTACAATTAGGTACACTCTGTGGACGGCAGTATGTTTTAGTCCAAAAAGGAAATGAGGGTTGAGACTCAAATTAGGGTTAGGGTTGGGGAGACTTGGCTTCCCAGGATGTAACCAGTGTTTTGGCGAAGCCTAGATTGGTAAAACAGACTGAGTAGGCCTTCCGGAGTATAACATACTGCCAGTTAGTACACCATGTGGACAGGGAAATATTTCAGTCCAAAGAAAAAACTAGGGTTAAGACCCAAGTTAGGGTTAGCGGTCAGGAGACATGGCTTCCCGGAATGGAAACAGGGTGTTGCTGAAGCCAAGCATGGTGAAACAGACTGAGAGGGCCAACGGAATTGTGTGCCTACTGTCTTTTAGTACAACATGAAGATGGGGGTTTGTTACATTTGCACAAGAAAATCAGGTTAAGTCTCAAGTTAGGGTTAGGGTTGGGGAGATGTGGCTTCCCAGGTTGGAAACGGGTCCTTGGTGAAGCCTAGCTTGCTGAATCAGACTGAGTGGGGCATCAAGATGTCTTCCATACTTACATTTGGTACACTCTGTGAACCGCAGTATGTTTCAGTCCAAAAAGGAAATGAGGGTTGATACTCAGATTAGGGTTAGGGTTGGGGAGACTTGGCTTCCCAGGATGTAACCAGGGTTTTGGCGAAGCCTAGATTGGTAAAACAGACTGAGTAGGCCTTCCGGAGTATAACATACTGCCAGTTAGTACACCATGTGGACAGGGAAATGTTTCAGTCCAAAGAAAAAATTAGGGTTAAGAAAAAGTTAGGGTTATCGGTCAGGAGACATGCCTTCCTAGAATGGAAACAGGGTGTTGCTGAAGCCAAGCATGGTGAAACAGACTGAGAGGGCAAACGGAATTGTGTGCCTACTGTCTTTTAGTACAACATGAGGATGGGGGGTTGTTACATTTGCCCAAGAAAATCAGGTTAAGTCTCAAGTTAGGGTTAGGGTTGGGGAGATGTGGCTTCCCAGGTTGGAAACGGGTCCTTGGTGAAGCCTAACTTGCTGAATCAGACTGAGTGGGGCATCAAGATGTCTTCCATACTGACATTTGGTACACTCTGTGGACGGCGGTTTGTTTCAGTCCCAAAAGGAAATGAGGGTTGAGACTCAAATTAGGGTTAGGGTTGGGGAGACTTGGCTTCCCAGGATGTAACCAGGGATTTGGCGAAGCCTAGATTGGTAAAACAGACCGAGTAGGCCAACCGGAGTATAACATACTGCCAGTTAGTGCACCATGTGGACAGGGAAATGTTTCAGTCCAAAGAGAAAATTAGGGTTAAGACCCAAGTTAGGGTTATCGGTCAGGAGTCATGGCTTCCCAGAATGGAAACAGGGTGTTGCTGAAGCCAAGCATGGTGAAACAGACTGAGAGGGCCAACGGAATTGTGTGCCTACTGTCTTTTAGTAGAACATGAGGATGGGGGTTTGTTACATTTGCACAAGAAAATCATGTTAAGTCTCAGGTTTGGTTTGGGTTGGGGAGATGTGGCTTCCCTGGTTGGAATCGGGTCCTTGGTGAAGCCCAGCTTGCTGAATCAGACTGAGTGGGACATCAAGATGTCTTCCATACTGACATTTGGTACACTCTGTGGACGGAGGTATGTTTCAGTCCCAAAAGGAAATGAGGCCTGAGACTCAAATTAGGGTTAGGGCTGGGGAGACTTGGCTTCCCAGGATGTAACCAGGGTTTTGGCGAAGCCTAGATTGGTAAAACAGACTGAGTAGGCCTTCCGGAGTATAACATACTGCCAGTTATTACACCATGTGGACAGGGAAATATTTCAGTCCAAAGAAAAAACTAGGGTTAAGACCCAAGTTAGGGTTAGCGGTCAGGGGACATGGCTTCCCGGAATGGAAACAGGGTGTTGCTGAAGCCAAGCATGGTGAAACAGACTGAGAGGGCAAAAGGAATTGTGTGCCTACTGTCTTTTAGTACAACATGAGGATGGGGGTTTGTTACATTTGCACAAGAAAATCAGGTTAAGTCTCAAGTTAGGGTTGGTTTGGGGAGATGTGGCTTCCCAGGTTGGAAACGGGTCCTTGGTGAAGCCTAGCTTGTTGAATCAGACTGAGTGGGACATCAAGATGTCTTCCATACTTACATTTGGTACACTCTGTGGACGGCAGTATGTTTCAGTCCAAAAGGAAATGAGGGTTGGGACTCAAATTAGGGTTAGGGCTGGGGAGACTTGGCTTCCCAGGATGTAACCAGGGTTTTGGCGAAGCCTAGATTGGTAAAACAGACTGAGTAGGCCATCCGGAGTATAACATACTGCCAGTTAGTACACCATGTGGACAGGGAAATGTTTCAGTCTAAAGAGAAAATTAGGGTTAAGACCCAAGTGAGGGTTAGCTGTCAGGAGACATGGCTTCCCAGAATGGAAACAGGGTGTTGCTGAAGCCAAGCATGGTGAAACAGACTGAGAGGGCCAAAGGAATTGTGTGCCTACTGTCTTTTAGTAGCACATGAGGATGGGAGGTTGTTACATTTGCACAAGAATATCAGGTTAAGTCTCAAGTTAGGGTTAGGGTTGGGGAGATGTGGCTTCCCAGGTTGGAAACGGGTCCTTGGTGAAGCTTAACTTCCTGAATCAGACTGAGTGGGCCATCAAGATGTCTTCCATACTTACATTTGGCACACTCTGTGGACCGCAGTATGTTTCAGTCCAAAAAGGAAATAGGGTTGAGACTCAAATTAGGGTTAGGGTTGGGGAGACTTGGCTTCCCAGGATGTAACCAGGGTTTTGGTGAAGCCTAGATTGGTAAAACAGACTGAGTAGGCATTCAGGAGTATAACATACTGCCAGTTAGTACACCATGTGGACAGGGAAATGTTTCAGTCCAAAGACAAAATTCGAGTTAAGACCCAAGTTAGGGTTAGCTGTCAGGAGACATGGCTTCCCGGAATGGAAACAGGGTGTTGCTGAAGCCAAGCATGGTGAAACAGACTGAGAGGGCCAACGGAATTGTGTGCCTACTGTCTTTTAGTACAACATGAGGATGGGGGTTTGTTACATTTGCACAAGAAAATCAGGTTAAGTCTCAAGTTAGGGTTGGTTTGGGGAGATGTGGCTTCCCAGGTTGGAAACGGGTCCTTGGTGAAGCCTAGCTTGTTGAATCAGACTGAGTGGGACATCAAGATGTCTTCCATACTTACATTTGGCACACTCTGTGGACCGCAGTATGTTTCAGTCCAAAAAGGAAATAGGGTTGAGACTCAAATTAGGGTTAGGGTTGGGGAGACTTGGCTTCCCAGGATGTAACCAGGGTTTTGGCGAAGCCTAGATTGGTAAAACAGACTGAGTAGGCCAACCGGAGTATAACATACTGCCAGTTAGTACACCATGTGGACAGGGAAATGTTTCAGTCCAAAGAGAAAATTAGGGTTAAGACCCAAGTTAGGGTTAGCTGTCAGGAGACATGGCTTCCCAGAATGGAAACAGGGTGTTGCTGAAGCCAAGCATGGTGAAACAGACTGAGAGGGCCAAAGGTATTGTGTGCCTACTGTCTTTTAGTACAACATGAGGATGGGAGGTTGTTACATTTGCACAAGAATATCAGGTTAAGTCTCAAGTTAGGGTTAGGGGTGGGGAGATGTGGCTTCCCAGGTTGGAAACGGGTCCTTGTTGAAGCCTAGCTTGCTGAATCAGACTGAGTGGGGCATCAAGATGTCTTCCATACTTACAATTAGGTACACTCTGTGGACGGCAGTATGTTTTAGTCCAAAAAGGAAATGAGGGTTGAGACTCAAATTAGGGTTAGGGTTGGGGAGACTTGGCTTCCCAGGATGTAACCAGTGTTTTGGCGAAGCCTAGATTGGTAAAACAGACTGAGTAGGCCTTCCGGAGTATAACATACTGCCAGTTAGTACACCATGTGGACAGGGAAATATTTCAGTCCAAAGAAAAAACTAGGGTTAAGACCCAAGTTAGGGTTAGCGGTCAGGAGACATGGCTTCCCGGAATGGAAACAGGGTGTTGCTGAAGCCAAGCATGGTGAAACAGACTGAGAGGGCCAACGGAATTGTGTGCCTACTGTCTTTTAGTACAACATGAAGATGGGGGTTTGTTACATTTGCACAAGAAAATCAGGTTAAGTCTCAAGTTAGGGTTAGGGTTGGGGAGATGTGGCTTCCCAGGTTGGAAACGGGTCCTTGGTGAAGCCTAGCTTGCTGAATCAGACTGAGTGGGGCATCAAGATGTCTTCCATACTTACATTTGGTACACTCTGTGAACCGCAGTATGTTTCAGTCCAAAAAGGAAATGAGGGTTGATACTCAGATTAGGGTTAGGGTTGGGGAGACTTGGCTTCCCAGGATGTAACCAGGGTTTTGGCGAAGCCTAGATTGGTAAAACAGACTGAGTAGGCCTTCCGGAGTATAACATACTGCCAGTTAGTACACCATGTGGACAGGGAAATGTTTCAGTCCAAAGAAAAAATTAGGGTTAAGAAAAAGTTAGGGTTATCGGTCAGGAGACATGCCTTCCTAGAATGGAAACAGGGTGTTGCTGAAGCCAAGCATGGTGAAACAGACTGAGAGGGCAAACGGAATTGTGTGCCTACTGTCTTTTAGTACAACATGAGGATGGGGGGTTGTTACATTTGCCAAAGAAAATCAGGTTAAGTCTCAAGTTAGGGTTAGGGTTGGGGAGATGTGGCTTCCCAGGTTGGAAACGGGTCCTTGGTGAAGCCTAACTTGCTGAATCAGACTGAGTGGGGCATCAAGATGTCTTCCATACTGACATTTGGTACACTCTGTGGACGGCGGTTTGTTTCAGTCCAAAAAGGAAATGAGGGTTGAGACTCAAATTAGGGTTAGGGTTGGGGAGATTTGGCTTCCCAGGATGTAACCAGGGTTTTGGCGAAGCCTAGATTGGTAAAACAGACTGAGTCGGCCAACCGGAGTATAACATACTGCCAGTTAGTACACCATGTGGACAGGGAAATGTTTCAGTCCAAAGAGAAAATTAGGGTTAAGACCCAAGTTAGGGTTAGCTGTCAGGAGACATGGCTTCCCAGAATGGAAACAGGGTGTTGCTGAAGCCAAGCATGGTGAAACAGACTGAGAGGGCCAAAGGTATTGTGTGCCTACTGTCTTTTAGTACAACATGAGGATGGGAGGTTGTTACATTTGCACAAGAATATCAGGTTAAGTCTCAAGTTAGGGTTAGGGGTGGGGAGATGTGGCTTCCCAGGTTGGAAACGGGTCCTTGTTGAAGCCTAGCTTGCTGAATCAGACTGAGTGGGGCATCAAGATGTCTTCCATACTTACAATTAGGTACACTCTGTGGACGGCAGTATTTTTTAGTCCAAAAAGGAAATGAGGGTTGAGACTCAAATTAGGGTTAGGGTTGGGGAGACTTGGCTTCCCAGGATGTAACCAGTGTTTTGGCGAAGCCTAGATTGGTAAAACAGACTGAGTAGGCCTTCCGGAGTATAACATACTGCCAGTTAGTACACCATGTGGACAGGGAAATATTTCAGTCCAAAGAAAAAACTAGGGTTAAGACCCAAGTTAGGGTTAGCGGTCAGGAGACATGGCTTCCCGGAATGGAAACAGGGTGTTGCTGAAGCCAAGCATGGTGAAACAGACTGAGAGGGCCAACGGAATTGTGTGCCTACTGTCTTTTAGTACAACATGAAGATGGGGGTTTGTTACATTTGCACAAGAAAATCAGGTTAAGTCTCAAGTTAGGGTTAGGGTTGGGGAGATGTGGCTTCCCAGGTTGGAAACGGGTCCTTGGTGAAGCCTAGCTTGCTGAATCAGACTGAGTGGGGCATCAAGATGTCTTCCATACTTACATTTGGTACACTCTGTGAACCGCAGTATGTTTCAGTCCAAAAAGGAAATGAGGGTTGATACTCAGATTAGGGTTAGGGTTGGGGAGACTTGGCTTCCCAGGATGTAACCAGGGTTTTGGCGAAGCCTAGATTGGTAAAACAGACTGAGTAGGCCTTCCGGAGTATAACATACTGCCAGTTAGTACACCATGTGGACAGGGAAATGTTTCAGTCCAAAGAAAAAATTAGGGTTAAGAAAAAGTTAGGGTTATCGGTCAGGAGACATGCCTTCCTAGAATGGAAACAGGGTGTTGCTGAAGCCAAGCATGGTGAAACAGACTGAGAGGGCAAACGGAATTGTGTGCCTACTGTCTTTTAGTACAACATGAGGATGGGGGGTTGTTACATTTGCCCAAGAAAATCAGGTTAAGTCTCAAGTTAGGGTTAGGGTTGGGGAGATGTGGCTTCCCAGGTTGGAAACGGGTCCTTGGTGAAGCCTAACTTGCTGAATCAGACTGAGTGGGGCATCAAGATGTCTTCCATACTGACATTTGGTACACTCTGTGGACGGCGGTTTGTTTCAGTCCCAAAAGGAAATGAGGGTTGAGACTCAAATTAGGGTTAGGGTTGGGGAGACTTGGCTTCCCAGGATGTAACCAGGGATTTGGCGAAGCCTAGATTGGTAAAACAGACCGAGTAGGCCAACCGGAGTATAACATACTGCCAGTTAGTGCACCATGTGGACAGGGAAATGTTTCAGTCCAAAGAGAAAATTAGGGTTAAGACCCAAGTTAGGGTTATCGGTCAGGAGTCATGGCTTCCCAGAATGGAAACAGGGTGTTGCTGAAGCCAAGCATGGTGAAACAGACTGAGAGGGCCAACGGAATTGTGTGCCTACTGTCTTTTAGTAGAACATGAGGATGGGGGTTTGTTACATTTGCACAAGAAAATCATGTTAAGTCTCAGGTTTGGTTTGGGTTGGGGAGATGTGGCTTCCCTGGTTGGAATCGGGTCCTTGGTGAAGCCCAGCTTGCTGAATCAGACTGAGTGGGACATCAAGATGTCTTCCATACTGACATTTGGTACACTCTGTGGACGGAGGTATGTTTCAGTCCCAAAAGGAAATGAGGCCTGAGACTCAAATTAGGGTTAGGGCTGGGGAGACTTGGCTTCCCAGGATGTAACCAGGGTTTTGGCGAAGCCTAGATTGGTAAAACAGACTGAGTAGGCCATCCGGAGTATAACATACTGCCAGTTAGTACACCATGTGGACAGGGAAATGTTTCAGTCGAAAGAAAAAATTAGGGTGAAGACCCAAGTTAGGGTTAGCGGTCAGGAGACATGGCTTCCCAGAATGGAAACAGGGTGTTGCTGAAGCCAAACATGGTGAAACAGACTGAGAGGGCCAAAGGAATTGTGTGCCTACTGTCTTTTAGTAGAACATGAGGATGGGGGGTTGTTACATTTGCACAAGAAAATCAGGTTAAGTCTCAAGTTAGGGTTAGAGTTGGGGAGATGTGGCTTCCCAGGTTGGAAACGGGTCCTTGGTGAAGCCTAACTTGCTGAATCAGACTGAGTGGGGCATCAAGATGTCTTCCATACTTACATTTGTTCCCCTATGTGGACGGCAGTATGTTTCAGTCCTAAAACGAAATGCGGGTTGATACTCAAATTAGGGTTAGGGTTGGGGAGACTTGGCTTCCCAGGATGTAACCAGGGTTTTGGCGAAGCCTAGATTGGTAAAACAGACTGAGTAGGCCATCCGTAGTATAACATACTGCCAGTTAGTACACCATGTGGACAGGGAAATGTTTCAGTCCAAAGAGAAAATTAGGGTTAAGACCCAAGTTAGGGTTATCGGTCAGGAGTCATGGCTTCCCAGAATGGAAACAGGGTGTTGCTGAAGCCAAGCATGGTGAAACAGACTGAGAGGGCCAACAGAATTGTGTGTCGACTGTCTTTTAGTACAACATGAGGATGGGGGTTTGTAACATTTCAACAAGAAAATCAGGTTAAGTCTCAAGGTTGGATTGGATTGGGGAGATGTGGCTTCCCAGGTTGGAAATGGGTCCTTGGTGGAGCTCAACTTGCTGAATCAGACTGAGTGGGGCATCAAGATGGCTTCCATACTGACATTTGGTGCACTCTGTGGACGGCAGTATGTTTCAGTCCAAAAAGGAAATGAGGGTTTAGACTCAAATTAGGGTTAGGGTTGGGGAGACTTGTCTTCCCAGGATGTAACCAGGGTTTTGGCGAAGTCTAGATTGGTAAAACAGACGGAGTAGGCCAACCGGAGTATAACATACTGCCAGTTAGTACACAATGTGGACAGGGAAATGTTTCATTCCAAAGAGAAAATTAGGGTTAAGACCCAAGTTAGGGTTAGCAGTCAGGAGACATGGCTTTCCAGAATGGAAACAGGGTATTGCTGAAGCCAAGCATGGTGAAACAGACTGAGAGGGCAAAAGGAATTGTGTGCCTACTGTCTTTTAGGAGAACATGAGGATGGGGGGTTGTTACATTTGCACAAGAAAATCAGGTTAAGTCTCAAGTTAGGGTTAGGGTTGGGGAGATGTTGCTTCCCAGGTTGGAAACGGGTCCTTGGTGAAGCTTAACTTGCTGAATCAGACTGAGTGGGCCATCAAGATGGCTTCCATACTGACATTTGGTACACTCTGTGGACGGCAGTATGTTTCAGTCCAAAAACGAAAATTAGGGTTAAGACCCAAGTTAGGGTTATCGGTCAGGAGTCATGGCTTCCCAGAATGGAAACAGGGTGTTGCTGAAGCCAAGCATGGTGAAACAGACGGAGAGGGCCAACGGAATTGTGTGCCGACTGTTTCTTAGTACAACATGAGGATGGGGGTTTGTTACATTTCAACAAGAAAATCAGGTTAAGTCTCAAGGTTGGGTTGGGTTGGGGAGATGTGGCTTCCCTGGTTGGAATCGGGTCCTTGGTGAAGCCCAGCTTGCTGAATCAGAATGAGTGGGACATCAAGATGTCTTCCATACTGACATTTGGTACACTCTGTGGACGGAGGTCTGTTTCAGTCCCAAAAGGAAATTAGGCCTGAGACTCAAATTAGGGTTAGGGTTGGGGAGACTTGGCTTCCCAGGATGTAACCAGGGTTTTGGCGAAGCCTAGATTGGTAAAACAGACTGAGTAGGCCATCCGGAGTATAACATACTGCCAGTTAGTACACCATGTGGACAGGGAAATGTTTCATTCCAAAGAGAAAATTAGGGTTAAGACCCAAGTTAGGGTTAGCTGTCAGGAGACATGGCTTCCCAGAATGGAAACAGGGTGTTGCTGAAGCCAAGCATGGTGAAACAGACTGAGAGGGCCAAAGGAATTGTGTGCCTACTGTCTTTTAGTAGAACATGAGGATGGGGGGTTGTTACAATTCAACAAGAAAATCAGGTTAAGTCTCAAGTTAGGGTTAGGGTTGGGGAGATGTGGCTTCCCAGGTTGGAAACGGGTCCTTGGTGAAGCTTAACTTGCTGAATCAGACTGAGTGGGGCATCAAGATGGCTTCCATACTGACATTTGGTACACTCTGTGGACGGCAGTATGTTTCAGTCCAAAAACGAAAATTAGGGTTAAGACCCAAGTTAGGGTTATCGGTCAGGAGTCATGGCTTCCCAGAATGGAAACAGGGTGTTGCTGAAGCCAAGCATGGTGAAACAGACTGAGAGGGCCAACGGAATTGTGTGTCGACTGTCTTTTAGTACAACATGAGGATGGGGGTTTGTTACATTTCAACAAGAAAATCAGGTTAAGTCTCAAGGTTGGGTTGGATTGGGGAGATGTGGCTTCCCAGGTTGGAAATGGGTCCTTGGTGAAGCTCAACTTGCTGAATCAGACTGAGTGGGGCATCAAGATGGCTTCCATACTGACATTTGGTGCACTCTGTGGACGGCAGTATGTTTCAGTCCAAAAAGGAAATGAGGGTTGAGACTCAAATTAGGGTTAGGGTTGGGGAGACTTGGCTTCCCAGGATGTAACCAGGGTTTTGGCGAAGTCTAGATTGGTAAAACAGACGGAGTAGGCCAACCGGAGTATAACATACTGCCAGTTAGTACACCATGTGGACAGGGAAATGTTTCAGTCCAAAGAGAAAATTAGGGTTAAGACCCAAGTTAGGGATAGCTTTCAGGAGACATGGCTTTTCAGAATGGAAACAGGGTGTTGCTGAAGCCAAGCATGGTGAAACAGACTGAGAGGGCCAAAGGAATTGTGTGTCGACTGTCTTTTAGTACAACATGAGGATGGGGGTTTGTTACATTTCAACAAGAAAATCAGGTTAAGTCTCAAGGTTGGGTTGGATTGGGGAGATGTGGCTTCCCAGGTTGGAAATGGGTCCTTGGTGAAGCTCAACTTGCTGAATCAGACTGAGTGGGGCATCAAGATGGCTTCCATACTGACATTTGGTGCACTCTGTGGACGGCAGTATGTTTCAGTCCAAAAAGGAAATGAGGGTTGAGACTCAAATTAGGGTTAGGGTTGGGGAGACTTGGCTTCCCAGGATGTAACCAGGGTTTTGGCGAAGTCTAGATTGGTAAAACAGACCGAGTAGGCCAACCGGAGTATAACATACTGCCAGTTAGTACACCATGTGGACAGGGAAATGTTTCAGTCCAAAGAGAAAATTAGGGTTAAGACCCAAGTTAGGGTTAGCTGTCAGGAGACATGGCTTTTCAGAATGGAAACAGGGTGTTGCTGAAGCCAAGCATGGTGAAACAGACTGAGAGGGCAAAAGGAATTGTGTGCCTACTGTCTTTTAGTACAACATGAGGATGGGGGTTTGTTACATTTGCACAAGAAAATCAGGTTAAGTCTCAAGTTAGGGTTGGTTTGGGGAGATGTGGCTTCCCAGGTTGGAAACGGGTCCTTGGTGAAGCCTAGCTTGTTGAATCAGACTGAGTGGGACATCAAGATGTCTTCCATACTTACATTTGGTACACTCTGTGGACGGCAGTATGTTTCAGTCCAAAAAGGAAATGAGGGTTGAGACTCAAATTAGGGTTAGGGCTGGGGAGACTTGGCTTCCCAGGATGTAACCAGGGTTTTGGCGAAGCCTAGATTGGTAAAACAGACTGAGTAGGCCATCCGGAGTATAACATACTGCCAGTTAGTACACCATGTGGACAGGGAAATGTTTCAGTCCAAAGAGAAAATTAGGGTTCAGACCCAAGTTAGGGTTAGCTGTCAGGAGACATGGCTTCCCAGAATGGAAACAGGGTGTTGCTGAAGCCAAGCATGGTGAAACAGACTGAGAGGGCCAAAGGAATTGTGTGCCTACTGTCTTTTAGTAGAACATGAGGATGGGAGGTTGTTACATTTGCACAAGAATATCAGGTTAAGTCTCAAGTTAGGGTTAGGGTTGGGGAGATGTGGCTTCCCAGGTTGGAAACGGGTCCTTGGTGAAGCTTAACTTCCTGAATCAGACTGAGTGGGCCATCAAGATGTCTTCCATACTTACATTTGGCACACTCTGTGGACCGCAGTATGTTTCAGTCCAAAAAGGAAATAGGGTTGAGACTCAAATTAGGGTTAGGGTTGGGGAGACTTGGCTTCCCAGGATGTAACCAGGGGTTTGGTGAAGCCTAGATTGGTAAAACAGACTGAGTAGGCATTCAGGAGTATAACATACTGCCAGTTAGTACACCATGTGGACAGGGAAATGTTTCAGTCCAAAGACAAAATTAGGGTTAAGACCCAAGTTAGGGTTAGCTGTCAGGAGACATGGCTTCCCGGAATGGAAACAGGGTGTTGCTGAAGCCAAGCATGGTGAAACAGACTGAGAGGGCCAACGGAATTGTGTGCCTACTGTCTTTTAGTACAACATGAGGATGGGGGTTTGTTACATTTGCACAAGAAAATCAGGTTAAGTCTCAAGGTAGGGTTGGGTTGGGGAGATGTGGCTTCCCAGGTTGGAAACGGGTCCTTGGTGAAGCTTAACTTGCTGAATCAGACTGAGTGGGGTATCAAGGTGTCTTCCATACTTACATTTGGTACACTCTGTGGACCGCAGTATGTTTCAGTCGCAAAAGGAAATGAGGGTTGAGACTCAAAGTAGGGTTAGGGTTGGGGAGACTTGGCTTCCCAGGATGTAACCAGGGTTTTGGCGAAGCCTAGATTGGTAAAACAGACTGAGTAGGCCTTCCGGAGTATAACATACTGCCAGTTAGTACACCATGTGGACAGGGAAATGTTTCAGTCCAAAGAAAAAATTAGGGTTAAGAAAAAGTTAGGGTTATCGGTCAGGAGACATGCCTTCCTAGAATGGAAACAGGGTGTTGCTGAAGCCAAGCATGGTGAAACAGACTGAGAGGGCAAACGGAATTGTGTGCCTACTGTCTTTTAGTACAACATGAGGATGGGGGGTTGTTACATTTGCCCAAGAAAATCAGGTTAAGTCTCAAGTTAGGGTTAGGGTTGGGGAGATGTGGCTTCCCAGGTTGGAAACGGGTCCTTGGTGAAGCCTAACTTGCTGAATCAGACTGAGTGGGGCATCAAGATGTCTTCCATACTTACATTTGGTACACTCTGTGGACGGCGGTTTGTTTCAGTCCCAAAAGGAAATGAGGGTTGAGACTCAAATTAGGGTTAGGGTTGGGGAGACTTGGCTTCCCAGGATGTAACCAGGGTTTTGGCGAAGCCTAGATTGGTAAAACAGACCGAGTAGGCCAACCGGAGTATAACATACTGCCAGTTAGTACACCATGTGGACAGGGAAATGTTTCAGTCCAAAGAGAAAATTAGGGTTAAGACCCAAGTTAGGGTTATCGGTCAGGAGTCATGGCTTCCCAGAATGGAAACAGGGTGTTGCTGAAGCCAAGCATGGTGAAACAGACTGAGAGGGCCAACGGAATTGTGTGCCTACTGTCTTTTAGTAGAACATGAGGATGGGGGTTTGTTACATTTGCACAAGAAAATCAGGTTAAGTCTCAAGGTTGGGTTGGATTGGGGAGATGTGGCTTCCCAGGTTGGAAATGGGTCCTTGGTGAAGCTCAACTTGCTGAATCAGACTGAGTGGGGCATCAAGATGGCTTCCATACTGACATTTGGTGCACTCTGTGGACGGCAGTATGTTTCAGTCCAAAAAGGAAATGAGGGTTGAGACTCAAATTAGGGTTAGGGTTGGGGAGACTTGGCTTCCCAGGATGTAACCAGGGTTTTGGCGAAGTCTAGATTGGTAAAACAGACGGAGTAGGCCAACCGGAGTATAACATACTGCCAGTTAGTACACCATGTGGACAGGGAAATGTTTCAGTCCAAAGAGAAAATTAGGGTTAAGACCCAAGTTAGGGTTAGCTGTCAGGAGACATGGCTTTTCAGAATGGAAACAGGGTGTTGCTGAAGCCAAGCATGGTGAAACAGACTGAGAGGGCAAAAGGAATTGTGTGCCTACTGTCTTTTAGTACAACATGAGGATGGGGGTTTGTTACATTTGCACAAGAAAATCAGGTTAAGTCTCAAGTTAGGGTTGGTTTGGGGAGATGTGGCTTCCCAGGTTGGAAACGGGTCCTTGGTGAAGCCTAGCTTGTTGAATCAGACTGAGTGGGACATCAAGATGTCTTCCATACTTACATTTGGTACACTCTGTGGACGGCAGTATGTTTCAGTCCAAAAAGGAAATGAGGGTTGAGACTCAAATTAGGGTTTGGGCTGGGGAGACTTGGCTTCCCAGGATGTAACCAGGGTTTTGGCGAAGCCTAGATTGGTAAAACAGACTGAGTAGGCCATCCGGAGTATAACATACTGCCAGTTAGTACACCATGTGGACAGGGAAATGTTTCAGTCCAAAGAGAAAATTAGGGTTCAGACCCAAGTTAGGGTTAGCTGTCAGGAGACATGGCTTCCCAGAATGGAAACAGGGTGTTGCTGAAGCCAAGCATGGTGAAACAGACTGAGAGGGCCAAAGGAATTGTGTGCCTACTGTCTTTTAGTAGAACATGAGGATGGGAGGTTGTTACATTTGCACAAGAATATCAGGTTAAGTCTCAAGTTAGGGTTAGGGTTGGGGAGATGTGGCTTCCCAGGTTGGAAACGGGTCCTTGGTGAAGCTTAACTTCCTGAATCAGACTGAGTGGGCCATCAAGATGTCTTCCATACTTACATTTGGCACACTCTGTGGACCGCAGTATGTTTCAGTCCAAAAAGGAAATAGGGTTGAGACTCAAATTAGGGTTAGGGTTGGGGAGACTTGGCTTCCCAGGATGTAACCAGGGTTTTGGTGAAGCCTAGATTGGTAAAACAGACTGAGTAGGCATTCAGGAGTATAACATACTGCCAGTTAGTACACCATGTGGACAGGGAAATGTTTCAGTCCAAAGACAAAATTAGGGTTAAGACCCAAGTTAGGGTTAGCTGTCAGGAGACATGGCTTCCCGGAATGGAAACAGGGTGTTGCTGAAGCCAAGCATGGTGAAACAGACTGAGAGGGCCAACGGAATTGTGTGCCTACTGTCTTTTAGTACAACATGAGGATGGGGGTTTGTTACATTTGCACAAGAAAATCAGGTTAAGTCTCAAGGTAGGGTTGGGTTGGGGAGATGTGGCTTCCCAGGTTGGAAACGGGTCCTTGGTGAAGCTTAACTTGCTGAATCAGACTGAGTGGGGTATCAAGGTGTCTTCCATACTTACATTTGGTACACTCTGTGGACCGCAGTATGTTTCAGTCGCAAAAGGAAATGAGGGTTGAGACTCAAAGTAGGGTTAGGGTTGGGGAGACTTGGCTTCCCAGGATGTAACCAGGGTTTTGGCGAAGCCTAGATTGGTAAAACAGACTGAGTAGGCCTTCCGGAGTATAACATACTGCCAGTTAGTACACCATGTGGACAGGGAAATGTTTCAGTCCAAAGAAAAAATTAGGGTTAAGAAAAAGTTAGGGTTATCGGTCAGGAGACATGCCTTCCTAGAATGGAAACAGGGTGTTGCTGAAGCCAAGCATGGTGAAACAGACTGAGAGGGCAAACGGAATTGTGTGCCTACTGTCTTTTAGTACAACATGAGGATGGGGGGTTGTTACATTTGCCCAAGAAAATCAGGTTAAGTCTCAAGTTAGGGTTAGGGTTGGGGAGATGTGGCTTCCCAGGTTGGAAACGGGTCCTTGGTGAAGCCTAACTTGCTGAATCAGACTGAGTGGGGCATCAAGATGTCTTCCATACTGACATTTGGTACACTCTGTGGACGGCGGTTTGTTTCAGTCCCAAAAGGAAATGAGGGTTGAGACTCAAATTAGGGTTAGGGTTGGGGAGACTTGGCTTCCCAGGATGTAACCAGGGTTTTGGCGAGGCCTAGATTGGTAAAACAGACCGAGTAGGCCAACCGGAGTATAACATACTGCCAGTTAGTACACCATGTGGACAGGGAAATGTTTCAGTCCAAAGAGAAAATTAGGGTTAAGACCCAAGTTAGGGTTATCGGTCAGGAGTCATGGCTTCCCAGAATGGAAACAGGGTGTTGCTGAAGCCAAGCATGGTGAAACAGACTGAGAGGGCCAACGGAATTGTGTGCCTACTGTCTTTTAGTAGAACATGAGGATGGGGGTTTGTTACATTTGCACAAGAAAATCAGGTTAAGTCTCAAGCTTGGTTTGGATTGGGGAGATGTGGCTTCCCTGGTTGGAATCGGGTCCTTGGTGAAGCCCAGCTTGCTGAATCAGACTGAGTGGGACATCAAGATGTCTTCCATACTGACATTTGGTACACTCTGTGGACGGAGGTATGTTTCAGTCCCAAAAGGAAATGAGGCCTGAGACTCAAATTAAGGTTAGGGCTGGGGAGACTTGGCTTCCCAGGATGTAACCAGGGTTTTGGCGAAGCCTAGATTGGTAAAACAGACTGAGTAGGCCATCCGGAGTATAACATACTGCCAGTTAGTACACCATGTGGACAGGGAAATGTTTCAGTCGAAAGAAAAAATAAGGGTGAAGACCCAAGTTAGGGTTAGCGGTCAGGAGACATGGCTTCCCAGAATGGAAACAGGGTGTTGCTGAAGCCAAACATGGTGAAACAGACTGAGAGGGCCAAAGGAATTGTGTGCCTACTGTCTTTTAGTAGAACATGAGGATGGGGGGTTGTTACATTTGCACAAGAAAATCAGGTTAAGTCTCAAGTTAGGGTTAGGGTTGGGGAGATGTGGCTTCCCAGGTTGGAAACGGGTCCTTGGTGAAGCCTAACTTGCTGTATCAGACTGAGTGGGGCATCAAGATGTCTTCCATACTTACATTTGTTCCCCTATGTGGACGGCAGTATGTTTCAGTCCAAAAACGAAATGCGGGTTGATACTCAAAGTAGGGTTAGGGTTGGGGAGACTTGGCTTCCCAGGATGTAACCAGGGTTTTGGTGAAGCCTAGATTGGTAAAACAGACTGAGTAGGCATTCAGGAGTATAACATACTGCCAGTTAGTACACCATGTGGACAGGGAAATGTTTCATTCCAAAGAGAAAATTAGGGTTAAGACCCAAGTGAGGGTTATCGGTCAGGAGACATGGCTTCCCAGAATGGAAACAGGGTGTTGCTGAAGCCAAACATGGTGAAACAGACTGAGAGGGCCAAAGGAATTGTGTGCCTACTGTCTTTTAGTAGAACATGAGGATGGGGGGTTGTTACAGTTCAACAAGAAAATCAGGTTAAGTCTCAAGTTAGGGTTAGGGTTGGGGAGATGTGGCTTCCCAGGTTGGAAACGGGTCCTTGGTGAAGCTTAACTTGCTGAATCAGACTGAGTGGGGCATCAAGATGGCTTCCATACTGACATTTGGTCCCCTATGTGGACGGCAGTATGTTTCAGTCCAAAAACGAAAATTAGGGTTAAGACCCAAGTTAGGGTTATCGGTCAGGAGTCATGGCTTCCCAGAATGGAAACAGGGTGTTGCTGAAGCCAAGCATGGTGAAACAGACTGAGAGGGCCAACGGAATTGTGTGTCGACTGTCTTTTAGTACAACATGAGGATGGGGGTTTGTTACATTTCAACAAGAAAATCAGGTTAAGTCTCAAGGTTGGGTTGGATTGGGGAGATGTGGCTTCCCAGGTTGGAAATGGGTCCTTGGTGAAGCTCAACTTGCTGAATCAGACTGAGTGGGGCATCAAGATGGCTTCCATACTGACATTTGGTGCACTCTGTGGACGGCAGTATGTTTCAGTCCAAAAAGGAAATGAGGGTTGAGACTCAAATTAGGGTTAGGGTTGGGGAGACTTGTCTTCCCAGGATTTAACCAGGAATTTGGCGAAGTCTAGATTGGTAAAACAGACGGAGTAGGCCAACCGGAGTATAACATACTGCCAGTTAGTACACAATGTGGAGAGGGAAATGTTTCATTCCAAAGAGAAAATTAGGGTTAAGACCCAAGTTAGGGTTAGCAATCAGGAGACATGGCTTTCCAGAATGGAAACAGGGTGTTGCTGAAGCCAAGCATGGTGAAACAGACTGAGAGGGGAAAAGGAATTGTGTGCCTACTGTCTTTTAGGAGAACATGAGGATGGGGGGTTGTTACATTTGCACAAGAAAATCAGGTTAAGTCTCAAGTTAGGGTTAGGGTTGGGGAGATGTTGCTTCCCAGGTTGGAAACGGGTCCTTGGTGAAGCTTAACTTGCTGAATCAGACTGAGTGGGCCATCAAGATGGCTTCCATACTGACATTTGGTCCCCTCTGTGGACGGCAGTATGTTTCAGTCCAAAAACGAAAATTAGGGTTAAGACCCAAGTTAGGGTTATCGGTCAGGAGTCATGGCTTCCCAGAATGGAAACAGGGTGTTGCTGAAGCCAAGCATGGTGAAACAGACTGAGAGGGCCAACGGAATTGTGTGCCGACTGTCTCTTAGTACAACATGAGGATGGGGGTTTGTTACATTTCAACAAGAAAATCAGGTTACGTCTCAAGGTTGGGTTGGGTTGGGGAGATGTGGCTTCCCTGGTTGGAATCGGGTCCTTGGTGAAGCCCAGCTTGCTGAATCAGACTGAGTGGGACATCAAGATGTCTTCCATACTGACATTTGGTACACTCTGTGGACGGAGGTCTGTTTCAGTCCCAAAAGGAAATTAGGCCTGAGACTCAAATTAGGGTTAGGGTTGGGGAGACTTGGCTTCCCAGGATGTAACCAGGGTTTTGGCGAAGCCTAGATTGGTAAAACAGACTGAGTAGGCCATCCGGAGTATAACATACTGCCAGTTAGTACACCATGTGGACAGGGAAATGTTTCATTCCAAAGAGAAAATTAGGGTTAAGACCCAAGTTAGGGTTAGCTGTCAGGAGACATGGCTTCCCAGAATGGAAACAGGGTGTTGCTGAAGCCAAGCATGGTGAAACAGACTGAGAGGGCCAAAGGAATTGTGTGCCTACTGTCTTTTAGTACAATATGAGGATGGGGGGTTGTTACAGTTCAACAAGAAAATCAGGTTAAGTCTCAAGTTAGGGTTAGGGTTGGGGAGATGTGGCTTCCCAGGTTGGAAACGGGTCCTTGGTGAAGCTTAACTTGCTGAATCAGACTGAGTGGGGCATCAAGATGGCTTCCATACTGACATTTGGTACACTCTGTGGACGGCAGTATGTTTCAGTCCAAAAACGAAAATTAGGGTTAAGACCCAAGTTAGGGTTATCGGTCAGGAGTCATGGCTTCCCAGAATGGAAACAGGGTGTTGCTGAAGCCAAGCATGGTGAAACAGACTGAGAGGGCCAACGGAATTGTGTGCCTACTGTCTTTTAGTAGAACATGAGGATGGGGGTTTGTTACATTTGCACAAGAAAATCAGGTTAAGTCTCAAGCTTGGTTTGGATTGGGGAGATGTGGCTTCCCTGGTTGGAATCGGGTCCTTGGTGAAGCCCAGCTTGCTGAATCAGACTGAGTGGGACATCAAGATGTCTTCCATACTGACATTTGGTACACTCTGTGGACGGAGGTATGTTTCAGTCCCAAAAGGAAATGAGGCCTGAGACTCAAATTAAGGTTAGGGCTGGGGAGACTTGGCTTCCCAGGATGTAACCAGGGTTTTGGCGAAGCCTAGATTGGTAAAACAGACTGAGTAGGCCATCCGGAGTATAACATACTGCCAGTTAGTACACCATGTGGACAGGGAAATGTTTCAGTCGAAAGAAAAAATAAGGGTGAAGACCCAAGTTAGGGTTAGCGGTCAGGAGACATGGCTTCCCAGAATGGAAACAGGGTGTTGCTGAAGCCAAACATGGTGAAACAGACTGAGAGGGCCAAAGGAATTGTGTGCCTACTGTCTTTTAGTAGAACATGAGGATGGGGGGTTGTTACATTTGCACAAGAAAATCAGGTTAAGTCTCAAGTTAGGGTTAGGGTTGGGGAGATGTGGCTTCCCAGGTTGGAAACGGGTCCTTGGTGAAGCCTAACTTGCTGTATCAGACTGAGTGGGGCATCAAGATGTCTTCCATACTTACATTTGTTCCCCTATGTGGACGGCAGTATGTTTCAGTCCAAAAACGAAATGCGGGTTGATACTCAAAGTAGGGTTAGGGTTGGGGAGACTTGGCTTCCCAGGATGTAACCAGGGTTTTGGTGAAGCCTAGATTGGTAAAACAGACTGAGTAGGCATTCAGGAGTATAACATACTGCCAGTTAGTACACCATGTGGACAGGGAAATGTTTCATTCCAAAGAGAAAATTAGGGTTAAGACCCAAGTGAGGGTTATCGGTCAGGAGACATGGCTTCCCAGAATGGAAACAGGGTGTTGCTGAAGCCAAACATGGTGAAACAGACTGAGAGGGCCAAAGGAATTGTGTGCCTACTGTCTTTTAGTAGAACATGAGGATGGGGGGTTGTTACAGTTCAACAAGAAAATCAGGTTAAGTCTCAAGTTAGGGTTAGGGTTGGGGAGATGTGGCTTCCCAGGTTGGAAACGGGTCCTTGGTGAAGCTTAACTTGCTGAATCAGACTGAGTGGGGCATCAAGATGGCTTCCATACTGACATTTGGTCCCCTATGTGGACGGCAGTATGTTTCAGTCCAAAAACGAAAATTAGGGTTAAGACCCAAGTTAGGGTTATCGGTCAGGAGTCATGGCTTCCCAGAATGGAAACAGGGTGTTGCTGAAGCCAAGCATGGTGAAACAGACTGAGAGGGCCAACGGAATTGTGTGTCGACTGTCTTTTAGTACAACATGAGGATGGGGGTTTGTTACATTTCAACAAGAAAATCAGGTTAAGTCTCAAGGTTGGGTTGGATTGGGGAGATGTGGCTTCCCAGGTTGGAAATGGGTCCTTGGTGAAGCTCAACTTGCTGAATCAGACTGAGTGGGGCATCAAGATGGCTTCCATACTGACATTTGGTGCACTCTGTGGACGGCAGTATGTTTCAGTCCAAAAAGGAAATGAGGGTTGAGACTCAAATTAGGGTTAGGGTTGGGGAGACTTGTCTTCCCAGGATTTAACCAGGAATTTGGCGAAGTCTAGATTGGTAAAACAGACGGAGTAGGCCAACCGGAGTATAACATACTGCCAGTTAGTACACAATGTGGAGAGGGAAATGTTTCATTCCAAAGAGAAAATTAGGGTTAAGACCCAAGTTAGGGTTAGCAATCAGGAGACATGGCTTTCCAGAATGGAAACAGGGTGTTGCTGAAGCCAAGCATGGTGAAACAGACTGAGAGGGGAAAAGGAATTGTGTGCCTACTGTCTTTTAGGAGAACATGAGGATGGGGGGTTGTTACATTTGCACAAGAAAATCAGGTTAAGTCTCAAGTTAGGGTTAGGGTTGGGGAGATGTTGCTTCCCAGGTTGGAAACGGGTCCTTGGTGAAGCTTAACTTGCTGAATCAGACTGAGTGGGCCATCAAGATGGCTTCCATACTGACATTTGGTCCCCTCTGTGGACGGCAGTATGTTTCAGTCCAAAAACGAAAATTAGGGTTAAGACCCAAGTTAGGGTTATCGGTCAGGAGTCATGGCTTCCCAGAATGGAAACAGGGTGTTGCTGAAGCCAAGCATGGTGAAACAGACTGAGAGGGCCAACGGAATTGTGTGCCGACTGTCTCTTAGTACAACATGAGGATGGGGGTTTGTTACATTTCAACAAGAAAATCAGGTTACGTCTCAAGGTTGGGTTGGGTTGGGGAGATGTGGCTTCCCTGGTTGGAATCGGGTCCTTGGTGAAGCCCAGCTTGCTGAATCAGACTGAGTGGGACATCAAGATGTCTTCCATACTGACATTTGGTACACTCTGTGGACGGAGGTCTGTTTCAGTCCCAAAAGGAAATTAGGCCTGAGACTCAAATTAGGGTTAGGGTTGGGGAGACTTGGCTTCCCAGGATGTAACCAGGGTTTTGGCGAAGCCTAGATTGGTAAAACAGACTGAGTAGGCCATCCGGAGTATAACATACTGCCAGTTAGTACACCATGTGGACAGGGAAATGTTTCATTCCAAAGAGAAAATTAGGGTTAAGACCCAAGTTAGGGTTAGCTGTCAGGAGACATGGCTTCCCAGAATGGAAACAGGGTGTTGCTGAAGCCAAGCATGGTGAAACAGACTGAGAGGGCCAAAGGAATTGTGTGCCTACTGTCTTTTAGTACAATATGAGGATGGGGGGTTGTTACAGTTCAACAAGAAAATCAGGTTAAGTCTCAAGTTAGGGTTAGGGTTGGGGAGATGTGGCTTCCCAGGTTGGAAACGGGTCCTTGGTGAAGCTTAACTTGCTGAATCAGACTGAGTGGGGCATCAAGATGGCTTCCATACTGACATTTGGTACACTCTGTGGACGGCAGTATGTTTCAGTCCAAAAACGAAAATTAGGGTTAAGACCCAAGTTAGGGTTATCGGTCAGGAGTCATGGCTTCCCAGAATGGAAACAGGGTGTTGCTGAAGCCAAGCATGGTGAAACAGACTGAGAGGGCCAACGGAATTGTGTGTCGACTGTCTTTTAGTACAACATGAGGATGGGGGTTTGTTACATTTCAACAAGAAAATCAGGTTAAGTCTCAAGGTTGGGTTGGATTGGGGAGATGTGGCTTCCCAGGTTGGAAATGGGTC
Organism: Heloderma suspectum; assembly: GCF_057233095.1. Classification (NCBI taxonomy): domain Eukaryota; kingdom Metazoa; phylum Chordata; class Lepidosauria; order Squamata; family Helodermatidae; genus Heloderma; species Heloderma suspectum. The sequence continues at coordinate 152,904,992 of NC_139461.1, forward strand.
CTTGGTGAAGCTCAATTTGCTGAATCAGACTGAGTGGGGCATCAAGATGGCTTCCATACTGACATTTGGTGCACTCTGTGGACGGCAGTATGTTTCAGTCCAAAAAGGAAATGAGGGTTGAGACTCAAATTAGGGTTAGGGTTGGGGAGACTTGGCTTCCCAGGATGTAACCAGGGTTTTGGTGAAGCCTAGATTGGTAAAACAGACGGAGTAGGCCAACCGGAGTATAACATACTGCCAGTTAGTACACCATGTGGACAGGGAAATGTTTCAGTCCAAAGAGAAAATTAGGGTTAAGACCCAAGTTAGGGTTAGCTGTCAGGAGACATGGCTTCCCAGAATGGAAACAGGGTGTTGCTGAAGCCAAGCATGGTGAAACAGACTGAGAGGGCCAAAGGAATTGTGTGCCTACTGTCTTTTAGTAGAACATGAGGATGGGGGGTTGTTACATTTGCACAAGAAAATCAGGTTAAGTATCAAGTTAGAGTTAGGGTTGGGGAGATGTGGCTTCCCAGGTTGGAAACGGGTCCTTGTTGAAGCCTAGCTTGCTGAATCAGACTGAGTGGGGCATCAAGATGTCTTCCATACTTACAATTAGGTACACTCTGTGGACGGCAGTATGTTTCAGTCCAAAAAGGGAATGAGGGTTGAGACTCAAATTAGGGTTAGGGTTGGGGAGACTTGGCTTCCCAGGATGTAACCAGGGTTTTGGCGAAGCCTAGATTGGTAAAACAGACTGAGTAGGCCTTCTTGAGTATAACATACTGCCAGTTATTACACCATGTGGACAGGGAAATATTTCAGTCCAAAGAAAAAACTAGGGTTAAGACCCAAGTTAGGGTTAGCGGTCAGGGGACATGGCTTCCCGGAATGGAAACAGGGTGTTGCTGAAGCCAAGCATGGTGAAACAGACTGAGAGGGCAAAAGGAATTGTGTGCCTACTGTCTTTTAGTACAACATGAGGATGGGGGTTTGTTACATTTGCACAAGAAAATCAGGTTAAGTCTCAAGTTAGGGTTGGTTTGGGGAGATGTGGCTTCCCAGGTTGGAAACGGGTCCTTGGTGAAGCCTAGCTTGTTGAATCAGACTGAGTGGGACATCAAGATGTCTTCCATACTTACATTTGGTACACTCTGTGGACGGCAGTATGTTTCAGTCCAAAAGGAAATGAGGGTTGGGACTCAAATTAGGGTTAGGGCTGGGGAGACTTGGCTTCCCAGGATGTAACCAGGGTTTTGGCGAAGCCTAGATTGGTAAAACAGACTGAGTAGGCCATCCGGAGTATAACATACTGCCAGTTAGTACACCATGTGGACAGGGAAATGTTTCAGTCTAAAGAGAAAATTAGGGTTAAGACCCAAGTGAGGGTTAGCTGTCAGGAGACATGGCTTCCCAGAATGGAAACAGGGTGTTGCTGAAGCCAAGCATGGTGAAACAGACTGAGAGGGCCAAAGGAATTGTGTGCCTACTGTCTTTTAGTAGCACATGAGGATGGGAGGTTGTTACATTTGCACAAGAATATCAGGTTAAGTCTCAAGTTAGGGTTAGGGTTGGGGAGATGTGGCTTCCCAGGTTGGAAACGGGTCCTTGGTGAAGCTTAACTTCCTGAATCAGACTGAGTGGGCCATCAAGATGTCTTCCATACTTACATTTGGCACACTCTGTGGACCGCAGTATGTTTCAGTCCAAAAAGGAAATAGGGTTGAGACTCAAATTAGGGTTAGGGTTGGGGAGACTTGGCTTCCCAGGATGTAACCAGGGTTTTGGTGAAGCCTAGATTGGTAAAACAGACTGAGTAGGCATTCAGGAGTATAACATACTGCCAGTTAGTACACCATGTGGACAGGGAAATGTTTCAGTCCAAAGACAAAATTCGAGTTAAGACCCAAGTTAGGGTTAGCTGTCAGGAGACATGGCTTCCCGGAATGGAAACAGGGTGTTGCTGAAGCCAAGCATGGTGAAACAGACTGAGAGGGCCAACGGAATTGTGTGCCTACTGTCTTTTAGTACAACATGAGGATGGGGGTTTGTTACATTTGCACAAGAAAATCAGGTTAAGTCTCAAGTTAGGGTTGGGTTGGGGAGATGTGGCTTCCCAGGTTGGAAACGGGTCCTTGGTGAAGCTTAACTTGCTGAATCAGACTGAGTGGGGTATCAAGGTGTCTTCCATACTTACATTTGGTACACTCTGTGGACCGCAGTATGTTTCAGTCCCAAAAGGAAATGAGGGTTGAGACTCAAATTAGGGTTAGGGTTGGGGAGACTTGGCTTCCCAGGATGTAACCAGGGTTTTAGCGAAGCCTAGATTGGTAAAACAGACTGAGTAGGTCTTCCGGAGTATAACATACTGCCAGTTAGTACACCATGTGGACAGGGAAATGTTTCAGTCCAAAGAGAAAATTAGGGTTGAGACCCAAGTTAGGGTTATCGGTCAGGAGTCATGGCTTCCCAGAATGGAAACAGGGTGTTGCTGAAGCCAAGCATGGTGAAACAGACTGAGAGGGCAAAAGGAATTGTGTGCCTACTGTCTTTTAGTACAACATGAGGATGGGGGTTTGTTACATTTGCACAAGAAAATCAGGTTAAGTCTCAAGTTAGGGTTGGTTTGGGGAGATGTGGCTTCCCAGGTTGGAAACGGGTCCTTGGTGAAGCCTAGCTTGTTGAATCAGACTGAGTGGGACATCAAGATGTCTTCCATACTTACATTTGGCACACTCTGTGGACCGCAGTATGTTTCAGTCCAAAAAGGAAATAGGGTTGAGACTCAAATTAGGGTTAGGGTTGGGGAGACTTGGCTTCCCAGGATGTAACCAGGGTTTTGGCGAAGCCTAGATTGGTAAAACAGACTGAGTAGGCCAACCGGAGTATAACATACTGCCAGTTAGTACACCATGTGGACAGGGAAATGTTTCAGTCCAAAGAGAAAATTAGGGTTAAGACCCAAGTTAGGGTTAGCTGTCAGGAGACATGGCTTCCCAGAATGGAAACAGGGTGTTGCTGAAGCCAAGCATGGTGAAACAGACTGAGAGGGCCAAAGGTATTGTGTGCCTACTGTCTTTTAGTACAACATGAGGATGGGAGGTTGTTACATTTGCACAAGAATATCAGGTTAAGTCTCAAGTTAGGGTTAGGGGTGGGGAGATGTGGCTTCCCAGGTTGGAAACGGGTCCTTGTTGAAGCCTAGCTTGCTGAATCAGACTGAGTGGGGCATCAAGATGTCTTCCATACTTACAATTAGGTACACTCTGTGGACGGCAGTATGTTTTAGTCCAAAAAGGAAATGAGGGTTGAGACTCAAATTAGGGTTAGGGTTGGGGAGACTTGGCTTCCCAGGATGTAACCAGTGTTTTGGCGAAGCCTAGATTGGTAAAACAGACTGAGTAGGCCTTCCGGAGTATAACATACTGCCAGTTAGTACACCATGTGGACAGGGAAATATTTCAGTCCAAAGAAAAAACTAGGGTTAAGACCCAAGTTAGGGTTAGCGGTCAGGAGACATGGCTTCCCGGAATGGAAACATGGTGTTGCTGAAGCCAAGCATGGTGAAACAGACTGAGAGGGCCAACGGAATTGTGTGCCTACTGTCTTTTAGTACAACATGAAGATGGGGGTTTGTTACATTTGCACAAGAAAATCAGGTTAAGTCTCAAGTTAGGGTTAGGGTTGGGGAGATGTGGCTTCCCAGGTTGGAAACGGGTCCTTGGTGAAGCCTAGCTTGCTGAATCAGACTGAGTGGGGCATCAAGATGTCTTCCATACTTACATTTGGTACACTCTGTGAACCGCAGTATGTTTCAGTCCAAAAAGGAAATGAGGGTTGATACTCAGATTAGGGTTAGGGTTGGGGAGACTTGGCTTCCCAGGATGTAACCAGGGTTTTGGCGAAGCCTAGATTGGTAAAACAGACTGAGTAGGCCTTCCGGAGTATAACATACTGCCAGTTAGTACACCATGTGGACAGGGAAATGTTTCAGTCCAAAGAAAAAATTAGGGTTAAGAAAAAGTTAGGGTTATCGGTCAGGAGACATGCCTTCCTAGAATGGAAACAGGGTGTTGCTGAAGCCAAGCATGGTGAAACAGACTGAGAGGGCAAACGGAATTGTGTGCCTACTGTCTTTTAGTACAACATGAGGATGGGGGGTTGTTACATTTGCCCAAGAAAATCAGGTTAAGTCTCAAGTTAGGGTTAGGGTTGGGGAGATGTGGCTTCCCAGGTTGGAAACGGGTCCTTGGTGAAGCCTAACTTGCTGAATCAGACTGAGTGGGGCATCAAGATGTCTTCCATACTGACATTTGGTACACTCTGTGGACGGCGGTTTGTTTCAGTCCCAAAAGGAAATGAGGGTTGAGACTCAAATTAGGGTTAGGTTTGGGGAGACTTGGCTTCCCAGGATGTAACCAGGGATTTGGCGAAGCCTAGATTGGTAAAACAGACCGAGTAGGCCAACCGGAGTATAACATACTGCCAGTTAGTACACCATGTGGACAGGGAAATGTTTCAGTCCAAAGAGAAAATTAGGGTTAAGACCCAAGTTAGGGTTAACGGTCAGGAGTCATGGCTTCCCAGAATGGAAACAGGGTGTTGCTGAAGCCAAGCATGGTGAAACAGACTGAGAGGGCCAAAGGAATTGTGTGCCTACTGTCTTTTAGTACAACATGAGGATGGGAGGTTGTTACATTTGCACAAGAATATCAGGTTAAGTCTCAAGTTAGGGTTAGGGTTGGGGAGATGTGGCTTCCCAGGTTGGAAACGGGTCCTTGGTGAAGCTTAACTTCCTGAATCAGACTGAGTGGGCCATCAAGATGTCTTCCATACTTACATTTGGCACACTCTGTGGACCGCAGTATGTTTCAGTCCAAAAAGGAAATAGGGTTGAGACTCAAATTAGGGTTAGGGTTGGGGAGACTTGGCTTCCCAGGATGTAACCAGGGTTTTGGCGAAGCCTAGATTGGTAAAACAGACTGAGTCGGCCAACCGGAGTATAACATACTGCCAGTTAGTACACCATGTGGACAGGGAAATGTTTCAGTCCAAAGAGAAAATTAGGGTTAAGACCCAAGTTAGGGTTAGCTGTCAGGAGACATGGCTTCCCAGAATGGAAACAGGGTGTTGCTGAAGCCAAGCATGGTGAAACAGACTGAGAGGGCCAAAGGTATTGTGTGCCTACTGTCTTTTAGTACAACATGAGGATGGGAGGTTGTTACATTTGCACAAGAATATCAGGTTAAGTCTCAAGTTAGGGTTAGGGGTGGGGAGATGTGGCTTCCCAGGTTGGAAACGGGTCCTTGTTGAAGCCTAGCTTGCTGAATCAGACTGAGTGGGGCATCAAGATGTCTTCCATACTTACAATTAGGTACACTCTGTGGACGGCAGTATTTTTTAGTCCAAAAAGGAAATGAGGGTTGAGACTCAAATTAGGGTTAGGGTTGGGGAGACTTGGCTTCCCAGGATGTAACCAGTGTTTTGGCGAAGCCTAGATTGGTAAAACAGACTGAGTAGGCCTTCCGGAGTATAACATACTGCCAGTTAGTACACCATGTGGACAGGGAAATATTTCAGTCCAAAGAAAAAACTAGGGTTAAGACCCAAGTTAGGGTTAGCGGTCAGGAGACATGGCTTCCCGGAATGGAAACAGGGTGTTGCTGAAGCCAAGCATGGTGAAACAGACTGAGAGGGCCAACGGAATTGTGTGCCTACTGTCTTTTAGTACAACATGAAGATGGGGGTTTGTTACATTTGCACAAGAAAATCAGGTTAAGTCTCAAGTTAGGGTTAGGGTTGGGGAGATGTGGCTTCCCAGGTTGGAAACGGGTCCTTGGTGAAGCCTAGCTTGCTGAATCAGACTGAGTGGGGCATCAAGATGTCTTCCATACTTACATTTGGTACACTCTGTGAACCGCAGTATGTTTCAGTCCAAAAAGGAAATGAGGGTTGATACTCAGATTAGGGTTAGGGTTGGGGAGACTTGGCTTCCCAGGATGTAACCAGGGTTTTGGCGAAGCCTAGATTGGTAAAACAGACTGAGTAGGCCTTCCGGAGTATAACATACTGCCAGTTAGTACACCATGTGGACAGGGAAATGTTTCAGTCCAAAGAAAAAATTAGGGTTAAGAAAAAGTTAGGGTTATCGGTCAGGAGACATGCCTTCCTAGAATGGAAACAGGGTGTTGCTGAAGCCAAGCATGGTGAAACAGACTGAGAGGGCAAACGGAATTGTGTGCCTACTGTCTTTTAGTACAACATGAGGATGGGGGGTTGTTACATTTGCCCAAGAAAATCAGGTTAAGTCTCAAGTTAGGGTTAGGGTTGGGGAGATGTGGCTTCCCAGGTTGGAAACGGGTCCTTGGTGAAGCCTAACTTGCTGAATCAGACTGAGTGGGGCATCAAGATGTCTTCCATACTGACATTTGGTACACTCTGTGGACGGCGGTTTGTTTCAGTCCCAAAAGGAAATGAGGGTTGAGACTCAAATTAGGGTTAGGGTTGGGGAGACTTGGCTTCCCAGGATGTAACCAGGGATTTGGCGAAGCCTAGATTGGTAAAACAGACCGAGTAGGCCAACCGGAGTATAACATACTGCCAGTTAGTGCACCATGTGGACAGGGAAATGTTTCAGTCCAAAGAGAAAATTAGGGTTAAGACCCAAGTTAGGGTTATCGGTCAGGAGTCATGGCTTCCCAGAATGGAAACAGGGTGTTGCTGAAGCCAAGCATGGTGAAACAGACTGAGAGGGCCAACGGAATTGTGTGCCTACTGTCTTTTAGTAGAACATGAGGATGGGGGTTTGTTACATTTGCACAAGAAAATCATGTTAAGTCTCAGGTTTGGTTTGGGTTGGGGAGATGTGGCTTCCCTGGTTGGAATCGGGTCCTTGGTGAAGCCCAGCTTGCTGAATCAGACTGAGTGGGACATCAAGATGTCTTCCATACTGACATTTGGTACACTCTGTGGACGGAGGTATGTTTCAGTCCCAAAAGGAAATGAGGCCTGAGACTCAAATTAGGGTTAGGGCTGGGGAGACTTGGCTTCCCAGGATGTAACCAGGGTTTTGGCGAAGCCTAGATTGGTAAAACAGACTGAGTAGGCCATCCGGAGTATAACATACTGCCAGTTAGTACACCATGTGGACAGGGAAATGTTTCAGTCGAAAGAAAAAATTAGGGTGAAGACCCAAGTTAGGGTTAGCGGTCAGGAGACATGGCTTCCCAGAATGGAAATAGGGTGTTGCTGAAGCCAAACATGGTGAAACAGACTGAGAGGGCCAAAGGAATTGTGTGCCTACTGTCTTTTAGTAGAACATGAGGATGGGGGGTTGTTACATTTGCACAAGAAAATCAGGTTAAGTCTCAAGTTAGGGTTAGAGTTGGGGAGATGTGGCTTCCCAGGTTGGAAACGGGTCCTTGGTGAAGCCTAACTTGCTGAATCAGACTGAGTGGGGCATCAAGATGTCTTCCATACTTACATTTGTTCCCCTATGTGGACGGCAGTATGTTTCAGTCCTAAAACGAAATGCGGGTTGATACTCAAATTAGGGTTAGGGTTGGGGAGACTTGGCTTCCCAGGATGTAACCAGGGTTTTGGCGAAGCCTAGATTGGTAAAACAGACTGAGTAGGCCATCCGTAGTATAACATACTGCCAGTTAGTACACCATGTGGACAGGGAAATGTTTCAGTCCAAAGAGAAAATTAGGGTTAAGACCCAAGTTAGGGTTATCGGTCAGGAGTCATGGCTTCCCAGAATGGAAACAGGGTGTTGCTGAAGCCAAGCATGGTGAAACAGACTGAGAGGGCCAACAGAATTGTGTGTCGACTGTCTTTTAGTACAACATGAGGATGGGGGTTTGTTACATTTCAACAAGAAAATCAGGTTAGGTCTCAAGGTTGGATTGGATTGGGGAGATGTGGCTTCCCAGGTTGGAAATGGGTCCTTGGTGGAGCTCAACTTGCTGAATCAGACTGAGTGGGGCATCAAGATGGCTTCCATACTGACATTTGGTGCACTCTGTGGACGGCAGTATGTTTCAGTCCAAAAAGGAAATGAGGGTTGAGACTCAAATTAGGGTTAGGGTTGGGGAGACTTGTCTTCCCAGGATGTAACCAGGGTTTTGGCGAAGTCTAGATTGGTAAAACAGACGGAGTAGGCCAACCGGAGTATAACATACTGCCAGTTAGTACACAATGTGGACAGGGAAATGTTTCATTCCAAAGAGAAAATTAGGGTTAAGACCCAAGTTAGGGTTAGCAGTCAGGAGACATGGCTTTCCAGAATGGAAACAGGGTATTGCTGAAGCCAAGCATGGTGAAACAGACTGAGAGGGCAAAAGGAATTGTGTGCCTACTGTCTTTTAGGAGAACATGAGGATGGGGGGTTGTTACATTTGCACAAGAAAATCAGGTTAAGTCTCAAGTTAGGGTTAGGGTTGGGGAGATGTTGCTTCCCAGGTTGGAAACGGGTCCTTGGTGAAGCTTAACTTGCTGAATCAGACTGAGTGGGCCATCAAGATGGCTTCCATACTGACATTTGGTACACTCTGTGGACGGCAGTATGTTTCAGTCCAAAAACGAAAATTAGGGTTAAGACCCAAGTTAGGGTTATCGGTCAGGAGTCATGGCTTCCCAGAATGGAAACAGGGTGTTGCTGAAGCCAAGCATGGTGAAACAGACGGAGAGGGCCAACGGAATTGTGTGCCGACTGTTTCTTAGTACAACATGAGGATGGGGGTTTGTTACATTTCAACAAGAAAATCAGGTTAAGTCTCAAGGTTGGGTTGGGTTGGGGAGATTTGGCTTCCCTGGTTGGAATCGGGTCCTTGGTGAAGCCCAGCTTGCTGAATCAGAATGAGTGGGACATCAAGATGTCTTCCATACTGACATTTGGTACACTCTGTGGACGGAGGTCTGTTTCAGTCCCAAAAGGAAATTAGGCCTGAGACTCAAATTAGGGTTAGGGTTGGGGAGACTTGGCTTCCCAGGATGTAACCAGGGTTTTGGCGAAGCCTAGATTGGTAAAACAGACTGAGTAGGCCATCCGGAGTATAACATACTGCCAGTTAGTACACCATGTGGACAGGGAAATGTTTCATTCCAAAGAGAAAATTAGGGTTAAGACCCAAGTTAGGGTTAGCTGTCAGGAGACATGGCTTCCCAGAATGGAAACAGGGTGTTGCTGAAGCCAAGCATGGTGAAACAGACTGAGAGGGCCAAAGGAATTGTGTGCCTACTGTCTTTTAGTAGAACATGAGGATGGGGGGTTTTTACAATTCAACAAGAAAATCAGGTTAAGTCTCAAGTTAGGGTTAGGGTTGGGGAGATGTGGCTTCCCAGGTTGGAAACGGGTCCTTGGTGAAGCTTAACTTGCTGAATCAGACTGAGTGGGGCATCAAGATGGCTTCCATACTGACATTTGGTGCACTCTGTGGACGGCAGTATGTTTCAGTCCAAAAAGGTAATGAGGGTTGAGACTCAAATTAGGGTTAGGGTTGGGGAGACTTGGCTTCCCAGGATGTAACCAGGGTTTTGGCGAAGTCTAGATTGGTAAAACAGACGGAGTAGGCCAACCGGAGTATAACATACTGCCAGTTAGTACACCATGTGGACAGGGAAATGTTTCAGTCCAAAGAGAAAATTAGGGTTAAGACCCAAGTTAGGGATAGCTGTCAGGAGACATGGCTTTTCAGAATGGAAACAGGGTGTTGCTGAAGCCAAGCATGGTGAAACAGACTGAGAGGGCAAAAGGAATTGTGTGTCGACTGTCTTTTAGTACAACATGAGGATGGGGGTTTGTTACATTTCAACAAGAAAATCAGGTTAAGTCTCAAGGTTGGGTTGGATTGGGGAGATGTGGCTTCCCAGGTTGGAAATGGGTCCTTGGTGAAGCTCAACTTGCTGAATCAGACTGAGTGGGGCATCAAGATGGCTTCCATACTGACATTTGGTGCACTCTGTGGACGGCAGTATGTTTCAGTCCAAAAAGGAAATGAGGGTTGAGACTCAAATTAGGGTTAGGGCTGGGGAGACTTGGCTTCCCAGGATGTAACCAGGGTTTTGGCGAAGTCTAGATTGGTAAAACAGACGGAGTAGGCCAACCGGAGTATAACATACTGCCAGTTAGTACACCATGTGGACAGGGAAATGTTTCAGTCCAAAGAGAAAATTAGGGTTAAGACCCAAGTTAGGGTTAGCTGTCAGGAGACATGGCTTTTCAGAATGGAAACAGGGTGTTGCTGAAGCCAAGCATGGTGAAACAGACTGAGAGGGCAAAAGGAATTGTGTGTCGACTGTCTTTTAGTACAACATGAGGATGGGGGTTTGTTACATTTCAACAAGAAAATCAGGTTAAGTCTCAAGGTTGGGTTGGATTGGGGAGATGTGGCTTCCCAGGTTGGAAATGGGTCCTTGGTGAAGCTCAACTTGCTGAATCAGACTGAGTGGGGCATCAAGATGGCTTCCATACTGACATTTGGTGCACTCTGTGGACGGCAGTATTTTTCAGTCCAAAAAGGAAATGAGGGTTGAGACTCAAATTAGGGTTAGGGTTGGGGAGACTTGGCTTCCCAGGATGTAACCAGGGTTTTGGCGAAGTCTAGATTGGTAAAACAGACGGAGTAGGCCAACCGGAGTATAACATACTGCCAGTTAGTACACCATGTGGACAGGGAAATGTTTCAGTCCAAAGAGAAAATTAGGGTTAAGACCCAAGTTAGGGTTAGCTGTCAGGAGACATGGCTTTTCAGAATGGAAACAGGGTGTTGCTGAAGCCAAGCATGGTGAAACAGACTGAGAGGGCAAAAGGAATTGTGTGCCTACTGTCTTTTAGTACAACATGAGGATGGGGGTTTGTTACATTTGCACAAGAAAATCAGGTTAAGTCTCAGGTTTGGTTTGGGTTGGGGAGATGTGGCTTCCCTGGTTGGAATCGGGTCCTTGGTGAAGCCCAGCTTGCTGAATCAGACTGAGTGGGACATCAAGATGTCTTCCATACTGACATTTGGTACACTCTGTGGACGGAGGTATGTTTCAGTCCCAAAAGGAAATGAGGCCTGAGACTCAAATTAGGGTTAGGGCTGGGGAGACTTGGCTTCCCAGGATGTAACCAGGGTTTTGGCGAAGCCTAGATTGGTAAAACAGACTGAGTAGGCCATCCGGAGTATAACATACTGCCAGTTAGTACACCATGTGGACAGGGAAATGTTTCAGTCGAAAGAAAAAATTAGGGTGAAGACCCAAGTTAGGGTTATCGGTCAGGAGACATGGCTTCCCAGAATGGAAACAGGGTGTTGCTGAAGCCAAACATGGTGAAACAGACTGAGAGGGCCAAAGGAATTGTGTGCCTACTGTCTTTTAGTAGAACATGAGGATGGGGGGTTGTTACATTTGCACAAGAAAATCAGGTTAAGTCTCAAGTTAGGGTTAGAGTTGGGGAGATGTGGCTTCCCAGGTTGGAAACGGGTCCTTGGTGAAGCCTAACTTGCTGAATCAGACTGAGTGGGGCATCAAGATGTCTTCCATACTTACATTTGTTCCCCTATGTGGACGGCAGTATGTTTCAGTCCTAAAACGAAATGCGGGTTGATACTCAAATTAGGGTTAGGGTTGGGGAGACTTGGCTTCCCAGGATGTAACCAGGGTTTTGGCGAAGCCTAGATTGGTAAAACAGACTGAGTAGGCCATCCGTAGTATAACATACTGCCAGTTAGTACACCATGTGGACAGGGAAATGTTTCAGTCCAAAGAGAAAATTAGGGTTAAGACCCAAGTTAGGGTTATCGGTCAGGAGTCATGGCTTCCCAGAATGGAAACAGGGTGTTGCTGAAGCCAAGCATGGTGAAACAGACTGAGAGGGCCAACAGAATTGTGTGTCGACTGTCTTTTAGTACAACATGAGGATGGGGGTTTGTTACATTTCAACAAGAAAATCAGGTTAAGTCTCAAGGTTGGATTGGATTGGGGAGATGTGGCTTCCCAGGTTGGAAATGGGTCCTTGGTGGAGCTCAACTTGCTGAATCAGACTGAGTGGGGCATCAAGATGGCTTCCATACTGACATTTGGTGCACTCTGTGGACGGCAGTATGTTTCAGTCCAAAAAGGAAATGAGGGTTGAGACTCAAATTAGGGTTAGGGTTGGGGAGACTTGTCTTCCCAGGATGAAACCAGGGTTTTGGCGAAGTCTAGATTGGTAAAACAGACGGAGTAGGCCAACCGGAGTATAACATACTGCCAGTTAGTACACAATGTGGACAGGGAAATGTTTCATTCCAAAGAGAAAATTAGGGTTAAGACCCAAGTTAGGGTTAGCAGTCAGGAGACATGGCTTTCCAGAATGGAAACAGGGTATTGCTGAAGCCAAGCATGGTGAAACAGACTGAGAGGGCAAAAGGAATTGTGTGCCTACTGTCTTTTAGTACAACATGAGGATGGGGGGTTGTTACATTTGCACAAGAAAATCAGGTTAAGTCTCAAGTTAGGGTTAGGGTTGGGGAGATGTTGCTTCCCAGGTTGGAAACGGGTCCTTGGTGAAGCTTAACTTGCTGAATCAGACTGAGTGGGCCATCAAGATGGCTTCCATACTGACATTTGGTACACTCTGTGGACGGCAGTATGTTTCAGTCCAAAAACGAAAATTAGGGTTAAGACCCAAGTTAGGGTTATCGGTCAGGAGTCATGGCTTCCCAGAATGGAAACAGGGTGTTGCTGAAGCCAAGCATGGTGAAACAGACGGAGAGGGCCAACGGAATTGTGTGCCGACTGTTTCTTAGTACAACATGAGGATGGGGGTTTGTTACATTTCAACAAGAAAATCAGGTTAAGTCTCAAGGTTGGGTTGGGTTGGGGAGATGTGGCTTCCCTGGTTGGAATCGGGTCCTTGGTGAAGCCCAGCTTGCTGAATCAGAATGAGTGGGACATCAAGATGTCTTCCATACTGACATTTGGTACACTCTGTGGACGGAGGTCTGTTTCAGTCCCAAAAGGAAATTAGGCCTGAGACTCAAATTAGGGTTAGGGTTGGGGAGACTTGGCTTCCCAGGATGTAACCAGGGTTTTGGCGAAGCCTAGATTGGTAAAACAGACTGAGTAGGCCATCCGGAGTATAACATACTGCCAGTTAGTACACCATGTGGACAGGGAAATGTTTCATTCCAAAGAGAAAATTAGGGTTAAGACCCAAGTTAGGGTTAGCTGTCAGGAGACATGGCTTCCCAGAATGGAAACAGGGTGTTGCTGAAGCCAAGCATGGTGAAACAGACTGAGAGGGCCAAAGGAATTGTGTGCCTACTGTCTTTTAGTAGAACATGGGGATGGGGGGTTGTTACAATTCAACAAGAAAATCAGGTTAAGTCTCAAGTTAGGGTTAGGGTTGGGGAGATGTGGCTTCCCAGGTTGGAAACGGGTCCTTGGTGAAGCTTAACTTGCTGAATCAGACTGAGTGGGGCATCAAGATGGCTTCCATACTGACATTTGGTACACTCTGTGGACGGCAGTATGTTTCAGTCCAAAAACGAAAATTAGGGTTAAGACCCAAGTTAGGGTTATCGGTCAGGAGTCATGGCTTCCCAGAATGGAAACAGGGTGTTGCTGAAGCCAAGCATGGTGAAACAGACTGAGAGGGCCAACGGAATTGTGTGTCGACTGTCTTTTAGTACAACATGAGGATGGGGGTTTGTTACATTTCAACAAGAAAATCAGGTTAAGTCTCAAGGTTGGGTTGGATTGGGGAGATGTGGCTTCCCAGGTTGGAAATGGGTCCTTGGTGAAGCTCAACTTGCTGAATCAGACTGAGTGGGGCATCAAGATGGCTTCCATACTGACATTTGGTGCACTCTGTGGACGGCAGTATGTTTCAGTCCAAAAAGGAAATGAGGGTTGAGACTCAAATTAGGGTTAGGGTTGGGGAGACTTGGCTTCCCAGGATGTAACCAGGGTTTTGGCGAAGTCTAGATTGGTAAAACAGACGGAGTAGGCCAACCGGAGTATAACATACTGCCAGTTAGTACACCATGTGGACAGGGAAATGTTTCAGTCCAAAGAGAAAATTAGGGTTAAGACCCAAGTTAGGGATAGCTGTCAGGAGACATGGCTTTTCAGAATGGAAACAGGGTGTTGCTGAAGCCAAGCATGGTGAAACAGACTGAGAGGGCAAAAGGAATTGTGTGTCGACTGTCTTTTAGTACAACATGAGGATGGGGGTTTGTTACATTTCAACAAGAAAATCAGGTTAAGTCTCAAGGTTGGGTTGGATTGGGGAGATGTGGCTTCCCAGGTTGGAAATGGGTCCTTGGTGAAGCTCAACTTGCTGAATCAGACTGAGTGGGGCATCAAGATGGCTTCCATACTGACATTTGGTGCACTCTGTGGACGGCAGTATGTTTCAGTCCAAAAAGGAAATGAGGGTTGAGACTCAAATTAGGGTTAGGGCTGGGGAGACTTGGCTTCCCAGGATGTAACCAGGGTTTTGGCGAAGTCTAGATTGGTAAAACAGACGGAGTAGGCCAACCGGAGTATAACATACTGCCAGTTAGTACACCATGTGGACAGGGAAATGTTTCAGTCCAAAGAGAAAATTAGGGTTAAGACCCAAGTTAGGGTTAGCTGTCAGGAGACATGGCTTTTCAGAATGGAAACAGGGTGTTGCTGAAGCCAAGCATGGTGAAACAGACTGAGAGGGCAAAAGGAATTGTGTGCCTACTGTCTTTTAGTACAACATGAGGATGGGGGTTTGTTACATTTGCACAAGAAAATCAGGTTAAGTCTCAAGTTAGGGTTGGTTTGGGGAGATGTGGCTTCCCAGGTTGGAAACGGGTCCTTGGTGAAGCCTAGCTTGTTGAATCAGACTGAGTGGGACATCAACATGTCTTCCATACTTACATTTGGTACACTCTGTGGACGGCAGTATGTTTCAGTCCCAAAAGGAAATGAGGGTTGAGACTCAAATTAGGGTTAGGGCTGGGGAGACTTGGCTTCCCAGGATGTAACCAGGGTTTTGGCGAAGCCTAGATTGGTAAAACAGACTGAGTAGGCCATCCGGAGTATAACATACTGCCAGTTAGTACACCATGTGGACAGGGAAATGTTTCAGTCCAAAGAGAAAATTAGGGTTCAGACCCAAGTTAGGGTTAGCTGTCAGGAGACATGGCTTCCCAGAATGGAAACAGGGTGTTGCTGAAGCCAAGCATGGTGAAACAGACTGAGAGGGCCAAAGGAATTGTGTGCCTACTGTCTTTTAGTAGAACATGAGGATGGGAGGTTGTTACATTTGCACAAGAATATCAGGTTAAGTCTCAAGTTAGGGTTAGGGTTGGGGAGATGTGGCTTCCCAGGTTGGAAACGGGTCCTTGGTGAAGCTTAACTTGCTGAATCAGACTGAGTGGGCCATCAAGATGTCTTCCATACTTACATTTGGTACACTCTGTGGACCGCAGTATGTTTCAGTCGCAAAAGGAAATGAGGGTTGAGACTCAAAGTAGGGTTAGGGTTGGGGAGACTTGGCTTCCCAGGATGTAACCAGGGTTTTGGCGAAGCCTAGATTGGTAAAACAGACTGAGTAGGCCTTCCGGAGTATAACATACTGCCAGTTAGTACACCATGTGGACAGGGAAATGTTTCAGTCCAAAGAAAAAATTAGGGTTAAGAAAAAGTTAGGGTTATCGGTCAGGAGACATGCCTTCCTAGAATGGAAACAGGGTGTTGCTGAAGCCAAGCATGGTGAAACAGACTGAGAGGGCAAACGGAATTGTGTGCCTACTGTCTTTTAGTACAACATGAGGATGGGGGGTTGTTACATTTGCCCAAGAAAATCAGGTTAAGTCTCAAGTTAGGGTTAGGGTTGGGGAGATGTGGCTTCCCAGGTTGGAAACGGGTCCTTGGTGAAGCCTAACTTGCTGAATCAGACTGAGTGGGGCATCAAGATGTCTTCCATACTGACATTTGGTACACTCTGTGGACGGCGGTTTGTTTCAGTCCCAAAAGGAAATGAGGGTTGAGACTCAAATTAGGGTTAGGGTTGGGGAGACTTGGCTTCCCAGGATGTAACCAGGGTTTTGGCGAAGCCTAGATTGGTAAAACAGACCGAGTAGGCCAACCGGAGTATAACATACTGCCAGTTAGTACACCATGTGGACAGGGAAATGTTTCAGTCCAAAGAGAAAATTAGGGTTAAGACCCAAGTTAGGGTTATCGGTCAGGAGTCATGGCTTCCCAGAATGGAAACAGGGTGTTGCTGAAGCCAAGCATGGTGAAACAGACTGAGAGGGCCAACGGAATTGTGTGCCTACTGTCTTTTAGTAGAACATGAGGATGGGGGTTTGTTACATTTGCACAAGAAAATCAGGTTAAGTCTCAAGCTTGGTTTGGATTGGGGAGATGTGGCTTCCCTGGTTGGAATCGGGTCCTTGGTGAAGCCCAGCTTGCTGAATCAGACTGAGTGGGACATCAAGATGTCTTCCATACTGACATTTGGTACACTCTGTGGACGGAGGTATGTTTCAGTCCCAAAAGGAAATGAGGCCTGAGACTCAAATTAAGGTTAGGGCTGGGGAGACTTGGCTTCCCAGGATGTAACCAGGGTTTTGGCGAAGCCTAGATTGGTAAAACAGACTGAGTAGGCCATCCGGAGTATAACATACTGCCAGTTAGTACACCATGTGGACAGGGAAATGTTTCAGTCGAAAGAAAAAATAAGGGTGAAGACCCAAGTTAGGGTTAGCGGTCAGGAGACATGGCTTCCCAGAATGGAAACAGGGTGTTGCTGAAGCCAAACATGGTGAAACAGACTGAGAGGGCCAAAGGAATTGTGTGCCTACTGTCTTTTAGTAGAACATGAGGATGGGGGGTTGTTACATTTGCACAAGAAAATCAGGTTAAGTCTCAAGTTAGGGTTAGGGTTGGGGAGATGTGGCTTCCCAGGTTGGAAACGGGTCCTTGGTGAAGCCTAACTTGCTGTATCAGACTGAGTGGGGCATCAAGATGTCTTCCATACTTACATTTGTTCCCCTATGTGGACGGCAGTATGTTTCAGTCCAAAAACGAAATGCGGGTTGATACTCAAAGTAGGGTTAGGGTTGGGGAGACTTGGCTTCCCAGGATGTAACCAGGGTTTTGGTGAAGCCTAGATTGGTAAAACAGACTGAGTAGGCATTCAGGAGTATAACATACTGCCAGTTAGTACACCATGTGGACAGGGAAATGTTTCATTCCAAAGAGAATATTAGGGTTAAGACCCAAGTGAGGGTTATCGGTCAGGAGACATGGCTTCCCAGAATGGAAACAGGGTGTTGCTGAAGCCAAACATGGTGAAACAGACTGAGAGGGCCAAAGGTATTGTGTGCCTACTGTCTTTTAGTACAACATGAGGATGGGAGGTTGTTACATTTGCACAAGAATATCAGGTTAAGTCTCAAGTTAGGGTTAGGGGTGGGGAGATGTGGCTTCCCAGGTTGGAAACGGGTCCTTGTTGAAGCCTAGCTTGCTGAATCAGACTGAGTGGGGCATCAAGATGTCTTCCATACTTACAATTAGGTACACTCTGTGGACGGCAGTATTTTTTAGTCCAAAAAGGAAATGAGGGTTGAGACTCAAATTAGGGTTAGGGTTGGGGAGACTTGGCTTCCCAGGATGTAACCAGTGTTTTGGCGAAGCCTAGATTGGTAAAACAGACTGAGTAGGCCTTCCGGAGTATAACATACTGCCAGTTAGTACACCATGTGGACAGGGAAATATTTCAGTCCAAAGAAAAAACTAGGGTTAAGACCCAAGTTAGGGTTAGCGGTCAGGAGACATGGCTTCCCGGAATGGAAACAGGGTGTTGCTGAAGCCAAGCATGGTGAAACAGACTGAGAGGGCCAACGGAATTGTGTGCCTACTGTCTTTTAGTACAACATGAAGATGGGGGTTTGTTACATTTGCACAAGAAAATCAGGTTAAGTCTCAAGTTAGGGTTAGGGTTGGGGAGATGTGGCTTCCCAGGTTGGAAACGGGTCCTTGGTGAAGCCTAGCTTGCTGAATCAGACTGAGTGGGGCATCAAGATGTCTTCCATACTTACATTTGGTACACTCTGTGAACCGCAGTATGTTTCAGTCCAAAAAGGAAATGAGGGTTGATACTCAGATTAGGGTTAAGGTTGGGGAGACTTGGCTTCCCAGGATGTAACCAGGGTTTTGGCGAAGCCTAGATTGGTAAAACAGACTGAGTAGGCCTTCCGGAGTATAACATACTGCCAGTTAGTACACCATGTGGACAGGGAAATGTTTCAGTCCAAAGAAAAAATTAGGGTTAAGAAAAAGTTAGGGTTATCGGTCAGGAGACATGCCTTCCTAGAATGGAAACAGGGTGTTGCTGAAGCCAAGCATGGTGAAACAGACTGAGAGGGCAAACGGAATTGTGTGCCTACTGTCTTTTAGTACAACATGAGGATGGGGGGTTGTTACATTTGCCCAAGAAAATCAGGTTAAGTCTCAAGTTAGGGTTAGGGTTGGGGAGATGTGGCTTCCCAGGTTGGAAACGGGTCCTTGGTGAAGCCTAACTTGCTGAATCAGACTGAGTGGGGCATCAAGATGTCTTCCATACTGACATTTGGTACACTCTGTGGACGGCGGTTTGTTTCAGTCCCAAAAGGAAATGAGGGTTGAGACTCAAATTAGGGTTAGGGTTGGGGAGACTTGGCTTCCCAGGATGTAACCAGGGATTTGGCGAAGCCTAGATTGGTAAAACAGACCGAGTAGGCCAACCGGAGTATAACATACTGCCAGTTAGTGCACCATGTGGACAGGGAAATGTTTCAGTCCAAAGAGAAAATTAGGGTTAAGACCCAAGTTAGGGTTATCGGTCAGGAGTCATGGCTTCCCAGAATGGAAACAGGGTGTTGCTGAAGCCAAGCATGGTGAAACAGACTGAGAGGGCCAACGGAATTGTGTGCCTACTGTCTTTTAGTAGAACATGAGGATGGGGGTTTGTTACATTTGCACAAGAAAATCATGTTAAGTCTCAGGTTTGGTTTGGGTTGGGGAGATGTGGCTTCCCTGGTTGGAATCGGGTCCTTGGTGAAGCCCAGCTTGCTGAATCAGACTGAGTGGGACATCAAGATGTCTTCCATACTGACATTTGGTACACTCTGTGGACGGAGGTATGTTTCAGTCCCAAAAGGAAATGAGGCCTGAGACTCAAATTAGGGTTAGGGCTGGGGAGACTTGGCTTCCCAGGATGTAACCAGGGTTTTGGCGAAGCCTAGATTGGTAAAACAGACTGAGTAGGCCATCCGGAGTATAACATACTGCCAGTTAGTACACCATGTGGACAGGGAAATGTTTCAGTCGAAAGAAAAAATTAGGGTGAAGACCCAAGTTAGGGTTAGCGGTCAGGAGACATGGCTTCCCAGAATGGAAACAGGGTGTTGCTGAAGCCAAACATGGTGAAACAGACTGAGAGGGCCAAAGGAATTGTGTGCCTACTGTCTTTTAGTAGAACATGAGGATGGGGGGTTGTTACATTTGCACAAGAAAATCAGGTTAAGTCTCAAGTTAGGGTTAGAGTTGGGGAGATGTGGCTTCCCAGGTTGGAAACGGGTCCTTGGTGAAGCCTAACTTGCTGAATCAGACTGAGTGGGGCATCAAGATGTCTTCCATACTTACATTTGTTCCCCTATGTGGACGGCAGTATGTTTCAGTCCTAAAACGAAATGCGGGTTGATACTCAAATTAGGGTTAGGGTTGGGGAGACTTGGCTTCCCAGGATGTAACCAGGGTTTTGGCGAAGCCTAGATTGGTAAAACAGACTGAGTAGGCCATCCGTAGTATAACATACTGCCAGTTAGTACACCATGTGGACAGGGAAATGTTTCAGTCCAAAGAGAAAATTAGGGTTAAGACCCAAGTTAGGGTTATCGGTCAGGAGTCATGGCTTCCCAGAATGGAAACAGGGTGTTGCTGAAGCCAAGCATGGTGAAACAGACTGAGAGGGCCAACAGAATTGTGTGTCGACTGTCTTTTAGTACAACATGAGGATGGGGGTTTGTTACATTTCAACAAGAAAATCAGGTTAGGTCTCAAGGTTGGATTGGATTGGGGAGATGTGGCTTCCCAGGTTGGAAATGGGTCCTTGGTGGAGCTCAACTTGCTGAATCAGACTGAGTGGGGCATCAAGATGGCTTCCATACTGACATTTGGTGCACTCTGTGGACGGCAGTATGTTTCAGTCCAAAAAGGAAATGAGGGTTGAGACTCAAATTAGGGTTAGGGTTGGGGAGACTTGTCTTCCCAGGATGTAACCAGGGTTTTGGCGAAGTCTAGATTGGTAAAACAGACGGAGTAGGCCAACCGGAGTATAACATACTGCCAGTTAGTACACAATGTGGACAGGGAAATGTTTCATTCCAAAGAGAAAATTAGGGTTAAGACCCAAGTTAGGGTTAGCAGTCAGGAGACATGGCTTTCCAGAATGGAAACAGGGTATTGCTGAAGCCAAGCATGGTGAAACAGACTGAGAGGGCAAAAGGAATTGTGTGCCTACTGTCTTTTAGGAGAACATGAGGATGGGGGGTTGTTACATTTGCACAAGAAAATCAGGTTAAGTCTCAAGTTAGGGTTAGGGTTGGGGAGATGTTGCTTCCCAGGTTGGAAACGGGTCCTTGGTGAAGCTTAACTTGCTGAATCAGACTGAGTGGGCCATCAAGATGGCTTCCATACTGACATTTGGTACACTCTGTGGACGGCAGTATGTTTCAGTCCAAAAACGAAAATTAGGGTTAAGACCCAAGTTAGGGTTATCGGTCAGGAGTCATGGCTTCCCAGAATGGAAACAGGGTGTTGCTGAAGCCAAGCATGGTGAAACAGACGGAGAGGGCCAACGGAATTGTGTGCCGACTGTTTCTTAGTACAACATGAGGATGGGGGTTTGTTACATTTCAACAAGAAAATCAGGTTAAGTCTCAAGGTTGGGTTGGGTTGGGGAGATGTGGCTTCCCTGGTTGGAATCGGGTCCTTGGTGAAGCCCAGCTTGCTGAATCAGAATGAGTGGGACATCAAGATGTCTTCCATACTGACATTTGGTACACTCTGTGGACGGAGGTCTGTTTCAGTCCCAAAAGGAAATTAGGCCTGAGACTCAAATTAGGGTTAGGGTTGGGGAGACTTGGCTTCCCAGGATGTAACCAGGGTTTTGGTGAAGCCTAGATTGGTAAAACAGACTGAGTAGGCCATCCGGAGTATAACATACTGCCAGTTAGTACACCATGTGGACAGGGAAATGTTTCATTCCAAAGAGAAAATTAGGGTTAAGACCCAAGTTAGGGTTAGCTGTCAGGAGACATGGCTTCCCAGAATGGAAACAGGGTGTTGCTGAAGCCAAGCATGGTGAAACAGACTGAGAGGGCCAAAGGAATTGTGTGCCTACTGTCTTTTAGTAGAACATGAGGATGGGGGGTTTTTACAATTCAACAAGAAAATCAGGTTAAGTCTCAAGTTAGGGTTAGGGTTGGGGAGATGTGGCTTCCCAGGTTGGAAACGGGTCCTTGGTGAAGCTTAACTTGCTGAATCAGACTGAGTGGGGCATCAAGATGGCTTCCATACTGACATTTGGTGCACTCTGTGGACGGCAGTATGTTTCAGTCCAAAAAGGTAATGAGGGTTGAGACTCAAATTAGGGTTAGGGTTGGGGAGACTTGGCTTCCCAGGATGTAACCAGGGTTTTGGCGAAGTCTAGATTGGTAAAACAGACGGAGTAGGCCAACCGGAGTATAACATACTGCCAGTTAGTACACCATGTGGACAGGGAAATGTTTCAGTCCAAAGAGAAAATTAGGGTTAAGACCCAAGTTAGGGATAGCTGTCAGGAGACATGGCTTTTCAGAATGGAAACAGGGTGTTGCTGAAGCCAAGCATGGTGAAACAGACTGAGAGGGCAAAAGGAATTGTGTGTCGACTGTCTTTTAGTACAACATGAGGATGGGGGTTTGTTACATTTCAACAAGAAAATCAGGTTAAGTCTCAAGGTTGGGTTGGATTGGGGAGATGTGGCTTCCCAGGTTGGAAATGGGTCCTTGGTGAAGCTCAACTTGCTGAATCAGACTGAGTGGGGCATCAAGATGGCTTCCATACTGACATTTGGTGCACTCTGTGGACGGCAGTATGTTTCAGTCCAAAAAGGAAATGAGGGTTGAGACTCAAATTAGGGTTAGGGCTGGGGAGACTTGGCTTCCCAGGATGTAACCAGGGTTTTGGCGAAGTCTAGATTGGTAAAACAGACGGAGTAGGCCAACCGGAGTATAACATACTGCCAGTTAGTACACCATGTGGACAGGGAAATGTTTCAGTCCAAAGAGAAAATTAGGGTTAAGACCCAAGTTAGGGTTAGCTGTCAGGAGACATGGCTTTTCAGAATGGAAACAGGGTGTTGCTGAAGCCAAGCATGGTGAAACAGACTGAGAGGGCAAAAGGAATTGTGTGTCGACTGTCTTTTAGTACAACATGAGGATGGGGGTTTGTTACATTTCAACAAGAAAATCAGGTTAAGTCTCAAGGTTGGGTTGGATTGGGGAGATGTGGCTTCCCAGGTTGGAAATGGGTCCTTGGTGAAGCTCAACTTGCTGAATCAGACTGAGTGGGGCATCAAGATGGCTTCCATACTGACATTTGGTGCACTCTGTGGACGGCAGTATTTTTCAGTCCAAAAAGGAAATGAGGGTTGAGACTCAAATTAGGGTTAGGGTTGGGGAGACTTGGCTTCCCAGGATGTAACCAGGGTTTTGGCGAAGTCTAGATTGGTAAAACAGACGGAGTAGGCCAACCGGAGTATAACATACTGCCAGTTAGTACACCATGTGGACAGGGAAATGTTTCAGTCGAAAGAAAAAATTAGGGTGAAGACCCAAGTTAGGGTTAGCGGTCAGGAGACATGGCTTCCCAGAATGGAAACAGGGTGTTGCTGAAGCCAAACATGGTGAAACAGACTGAGAGGGCCAAAGGAATTGTGTGCCTACTGTCTTTTAGTAGAACATGAGGATGGGGGGTTGTTACATTTGCACAAGAAAATCAGGTTAAGTCTCAAGTTAGGGTTAGAGTTGGGGAGATGTGGCTTCCCAGGTTGGAAACGGGTCCTTGGTGAAGCCTAACTTGCTGAATCAGACTGAGTGGGGCATCAAGATGTCTTCCATACTTACATTTGTTCCCCTATGTGGACGGCAGTATGTTTCAGTCCTAAAACGAAATGCGGGTTGATACTCAAATTAGGGTTAGGGTTGGGGAGACTTGGCTTCCCAGGATGTAACCAGGGTTTTGGCGAAGCCTAGATTGGTAAAACAGACTGAGTAGGCCATCCGTAGTATAACATACTGCCAGTTAGTACACCATGTGGACAGGGAAATGTTTCAGTCCAAAGAGAAAATTAGGGTTAAGACCCAAGTTAGGGTTATCGGTCAGGAGTCATGGCTTCCCAGAATGGAAACAGGGTGTTGCTGAAGCCAAGCATGGTGAAACAGACTGAGAGGGCCAACAGAATTGTGTGTCGACTGTCTTTTAGTACAACATGAGGATGGGGGTTTGTTACATTTCAACAAGAAAATCAGGTTAAGTCTCAAGGTTGGATTGGATTGGGGAGATGTGGCTTCCCAGGTTGGAAATGGGTCCTTGGTGGAGCTCAACTTGCTGAATCAGACTGAGTGGGGCATCAAGATGGCTTCCATACTGACATTTGGTGCACTCTGTGGACGGCAGTATGTTTCAGTCCAAAAAGGAAATGAGGGTTGAGACTCAAATTAGGGTTAGGGTTGGGGAGACTTGTCTTCCCAGGATGAAACCAGGGTTTTGGCGAAGTCTAGATTGGTAAAACAGACGGAGTAGGCCAACCGGAGTATAACATACTGCCAGTTAGTACACAATGTGGACAGGGAAATGTTTCATTCCAAAGAGAAAATTAGGGTTAAGACCCAAGTTAGGGTTAGCAGTCAGGAGACATGGCTTTCCAGAATGGAAACAGGGTATTGCTGAAGCCAAGCATGGTGAAACAGACTGAGAGGGCAAAAGGAATTGTGTGCCTACTGTCTTTTAGGAGAACATGAGGATGGGGGGTTGTTACATTTGCACAAGAAAATCAGGTTAAGTCTCAAGTTAGGGTTAGGGTTGGGGAGATGTTGCTTCCCAGGTTGGAAACGGGTCCTTGGTGAAGCTTAACTTGCTGAATCAGACTGAGTGGGCCATCAAGATGGCTTCCATACTGACATTTGGTACACTCTGTGGACGGCAGTATGTTTCAGTCCAAAAACGAAAATTAGGGTTAAGACCCAAGTTAGGGTTATCGGTCAGGAGTCATGGCTTCCCAGAATGGAAACAGGGTGTTGCTGAAGCCAAGCATGGTGAAACAGACGGAGAGGGCCAACGGAATTGTGTGCCGACTGTTTCTTAGTACAACATGAGGATGGGGGTTTGTTACATTTCAACAAGAAAATCAGGTTAAGTCTCAAGGTTGGGTTGGGTTGGGGAGATGTGGCTTCCCTGGTTGGAATCGGGTCCTTGGTGAAGCCCAGCTTGCTGAATCAGAATGAGTGGGACATCAAGATGTCTTCCATACTGACATTTGGTACACTCTGTGGACGGAGGTCTGTTTCAGTCCCAAAAGGAAATTAGGCCTGAGACTCAAATTAGGGTTAGGGTTGGGGAGACTTGGCTTCCCAGGATGTAACCAGGGTTTTGGCGAAGCCTAGATTGGTAAAACAGACTGAGTAGGCCATCCGGAGTATAACATACTGCCAGTTAGTACACCATGTGGACAGGGAAATGTTTCATTCCAAAGAGAAAATTAGGGTTAAGACCCAAGTTAGGGTTAGCTGTCAGGAGACATGGCTTCCCAGAATGGAAACAGGGTGTTGCTGAAGCCAAGCATGGTGAAACAGACTGAGAGGGCCAAAGGAATTGTGTGCCTACTGTCTTTTAGTAGAACATGAGGATGGGGGGTTGTTACAATTCAACAAGAAAATCAGGTTAAGTCTCAAGTTAGGGTTAGGGTTGGGGAGATGTGGCTTCCCAGGTTGGAAACGGGTCCTTGGTGAAGCTTAACTTGCTGAATCAGACTGAGTGGGGCATCAAGATGGCTTCCATACTGACATTTGGTACACTCTGTGGACGGCAGTATGTTTCAGTCCAAAAACGAAAATTAGGGTTAAGACCCAAGTTAGGGTTATCGGTCAGGAGTCATGGCTTCCCAGAATGGAAACAGGGTGTTGCTGAAGCCAAGCATGGTGAAACAGACTGAGAGGGCCAACGGAATTGTGTGTCGACTGTCTTTTAGTACAACATGAGGATGGGGGTTTGTTACATTTCAACAAGAAAATCAGGTTAAGTCTCAAGGTTGGGTTGGATTGGGGAGATGTGGCTTCCCAGGTTGGAAATGGGTCCTTGGTGAAGCTCAACTTGCTGAATCAGACTGAGTGGGGCATCAAGATGGCTTCCATACTGACATTTGGTGCACTCTGTGGACGGCAGTATGTTTCAGTCCAAAAAGGAAATGAGGGTTGAGACTCAAATTAGGGTTAGGGTTGGGGAGACTTGGCTTCCCAGGATGTAACCAGGGTTTTGGCGAAGTCTAGATTGGTAAAACAGACGGAGTAGGCCAACCGGAGTATAACATACTGCCAGTTAGTACACCATGTGGACAGGGAAATGTTTCAGTCCAAAGAGAAAATTAGGGTTAAGACCCAAGTTAGGGATAGCTGTCAGGAGACATGGCTTTTCAGAATGGAAACAGGGTGTTGCTGAAGCCAAGCATGGTGAAACAGACTGAGAGGGCAAAAGGAATTGTGTGTCGACTGTCTTTTAGTACAACATGAGGATGGGGGTTTGTTACATTTCAACAAGAAAATCAGGTTAAGTCTCAAGGTTGGGTTGGATTGGGGAGATGTGGCTTCCCAGGTTGGAAATGGGTCCTTGGTGAAGCTCAACTTGCTGAATCAGACTGAGTGGGGCATCAAGATGGCTTCCATACTGACATTTGGTGCACTCTGTGGACGGCAGTATGTTTCAGTCCAAAAAGGAAATGAGGGTTGAGACTCAAATTAGGGTTAGGGCTGGGGAGACTTGGCTTCCCAGGATGTAACCAGGGTTTTGGCGAAGTCTAGATTGGTAAAACAGACGGAGTAGGCCAACCGGAGTATAACATACTGCCAGTTAGTACACCATGTGGACAGGGAAATGTTTCAGTCCAAAGAGAAAATTAGGGTTAAGACCCAAGTTAGGGTTAGCTGTCAGGAGACATGGCTTTTCAGAATGGAAACAGGGTGTTGCTGAAGCCAAGCATGGTGAAACAGACTGAGAGGGCAAAAGGAATTGTGTGCCTACTGTCTTTTAGTACAACATGAGGATGGGGGTTTGTTACATTTGCACAAGAAAATCAGGTTAAGTCTCAAGTTAGGGTTGGTTTGGGGAGATGTGGCTTCCCAGGTTGGAAACGGGTCCTTGGTGAAGCCTAGCTTGTTGAATCAGACTGAGTGGGACATCAACATGTCTTCCATACTTACATTTGGTACACTCTGTGGACGGCAGTATGTTTCAGTCCAAAAAGGAAATGAGGGTTGAGACTCAAATTAGGGTTAGGGCTGGGGAGACTTGGCTTCCCAGGATGTAACCAGGGTTTTGGCGAAGCCTAGATTGGTAAAACAGACTGAGTAGGCCATCCGGAGTATAACATACTGCCAGTTAGTACACCATGTGGACAGGGAAATGTTTCAGTCCAAAGAGAAAATTAGGGTTCAGACCCAAGTTAGGGTTAGCTGTCAGGAGACATGGCTTCCCAGAATGGAAACAGGGTGTTGCTGAAGCCAAGCATGGTGAAACAGACTGAGAGGGCCAAAGGAATTGTGTGCCTACTGTCTTTTAGTAGAACATGAGGATGGGAGGTTGTTACATTTGCACAAGAATATCAGGTTAAGTCTCAAGTTAGGGTTAGGGTTGGGGAGATGTGGCTTCCCAGGTTGGAAACGGGTCCTTGGTGAAGCTTAACTTGCTGAATCAGACTGAGTGGGCCATCAAGATGTCTTCCATACTTACATTTGGTACACTCTGTGGACCGCAGTATGTTTCAGTCGCAAAAGGAAATGAGGGTTGAGACTCAAAGTAGGGTTAGGGTTGGGGAGACTTGGCTTCCCAGGATGTAACCAGGGTTTTGGCGAAGCCTAGATTGGTAAAACAGACTGAGTAGGCCTTCCGGAGTATAACATACTGCCAGTTAGTACACCATGTGGACAGGGAAATGTTTCAGTCCAAAGAAAAAATTAGGGTTAAGAAAAAGTTAGGGTTATCGGTCAGGAGACATGCCTTCCTAGAATGGAAACAGGGTGTTGCTGAAGCCAAGCATGGTGAAACAGACTGAGAGGGCAAACGGAATTGTGTGCCTACTGTCTTTTAGTACAACATGAGGATGGGGGGTTGTTACATTTGCCCAAGAAAATCAGGTTAAGTCTCAAGTTAGGGTTAGGGTTGGGGAGATGTGGCTTCCCAGGTTGGAAACGGGTCCTTGGTGAAGCCTAACTTGCTGAATCAGACTGAGTGGGGCATCAAGATGTCTTCCATACTGACATTTGGTACACTCTGTGGACGGCGGTTTGTTTCAGTCCCAAAAGGAAATGAGGGTTGAGACTCAAATTAGGGTTAGGGTTGGGGAGACTTGGCTTCCCAGGATGTAACCAGGGTTTTGGCGAAGCCTAGATTGGTAAAAGAGACCGAGTAGGCCAACCGGAGTATAACATACTGCCAGTTAGTACACCATGTGGACAGGGAAATGTTTCAGTCCAAAGAGAAAATTAGGGTTAAGACCCAAGTTAGGGTTATCGGTCAGGAGTCATGGCTTCCCAGAATGGAAACAGGGTGTTGCTGAAGCCAAGCATGGTGAAACAGACTGAGAGGGCCAACGGAATTGTGTGCCTACTGTCTTTTAGTAGAACATGAGGATGGGGGTTTGTTACATTTGCACAAGAAAATCAGGTTAAGTCTCAAGCTTGGTTTGGATTGGGGAGATGTGGCTTCCCTGGTTGGAATCGGGTCCTTGGTGAAGCCCAGCTTGCTGAATCAGACTGAGTGGGACATCAAGATGTCTTCCATACTGACATTTGGTACACTCTGTGGACGGAGGTATGTTTCAGTCCCAAAAGGAAATGAGGCCTGAGACTCAAATTAAGGTTAGGGCTGGGGAGACTTGGCTTCCCAGGATGTAACCAGGGTTTTGGCGAAGCCTAGATTGGTAAAACAGACTGAGTAGGCCATCCGGAGTATAACATACTGCCAGTTAGTACACCATGTGGACAGGGAAATGTTTCAGTCGAAAGAAAAAATAAGGGTGAAGACCCAAGTTAGGGTTAGCGGTCAGGAGACATGGCTTCCCAGAATGGAAACAGGGTGTTGCTGAAGCCAAACATGGTGAAACAGACTGAGAGGGCCAAAGGAATTGTGTGCCTACTGTCTTTTAGTAGAACATGAGGATGGGGGGTTGTTACATTTGCACAAGAAAATCAGGTTAAGTCTCAAGTTAGGGTTAGGGTTGGGGAGATGTGGCTTCCCAGGTTGGAAACGGGTCCTTGGTGAAGCCTAACTTGCTGTATCAGACTGAGTGGGGCATCAAGATGTCTTCCATACTTACATTTGTTCCCCTATGTGGACGGCAGTATGTTTCAGTCCAAAAACGAAATGCGGGTTGATACTCAAAGTAGGGTTAGGGTTGGGGAGACTTGGCTTCCCAGGATGTAACCAGGGTTTTGGTGAAGCCTAGATTGGTAAAACAGACTGAGTAGGCATTCAGGAGTATAACATACTGCCAGTTAGTACACCATGTGGACAGGGAAATGTTTCATTCCAAAGAGAATATTAGGGTTAAGACCCAAGTGAGGGTTATCGGTCAGGAGACATGGCTTCCCAGAATGGAAACAGGGTGTTGCTGAAGCCAAACATGGTGAAACAGACTGAGAGGGCCAAAGGAATTGTGTGCCTACTGTCTTTTAGTAGAACATGAGGATGGGGGGTTGTTACAGTTCAACAAGAAAATCAGGTTAAGTCTCAAGTTAGGGTTAGGGTTGGGGAGATGTGGCTTCCCAGGTTGGAAACGGGTCCTTGGTGAAGCTTAACTTGCTGAATCAGACTGAGTGGGGCATCAAGATGGCTTCCATACTGACATTTGGTCCCCTATGTGGACGGCAGTATGTTTCAGTCCAAAAACGAAAATTAGGGTTAAGACCCAAGTTAGGGTTATCGGTCAGGAGTCATGGCTTCTCAGAATGGAAACAGGGTGTTGCTGAAGCCAAGCATGGTGAAACAGACTGAGAGGGCCAACGGAATTGTGTGTCGACTGTCTTTTAGTACAACATGAGGATGGGGGTTTGTTACATTTCAACAAGAAAATCAGGTTAAGTCTCAAGGTTGGGTTGGATTGGGGAGATGTGGCTTCCCAGGTTGGAAATGGGTCCTTGGTGAAGCTCAACTTGCTGAATCAGACTGAGTGGGGCATCAAGATGGCTTCCATACTGACATTTGGTGCACTCTGTGGACGGCAGTATGTTTCTGTCCAAAAAGGAAATGAGGGTTGAGACTCAAATTAGGGTTAGGGTTGGGGAGACTTGTCTTCCCAGGATTTAACCAGGAATTTGGCGAAGTCTAGATTGGTAAAACAGACGGAGTAGGCCAACCGGAGTATAACATACTGCCAGTTAGTACACAATGTGGAGAGGGAAATGTTTCATTCCAAAGAGAAAATTAGGGTTAAGACCCAAGTTAGGGTTAGCAATCAGGAGACATGGCTTTCCAGAATGGAAACAGGGTGTTGCTGAAGCCAAGCATGGTGAAACAGACTGAGAGGGGAAAAGGAATTGTGTGCCTACTGTCTTTTAGGAGAACATGAGGATGGGGGGTTGTTACATTTGCACAAGAAAATCAGGTTAAGTCTCAAGTTAGGGTTAGGGTTGGGGAGATGTTGCTTCCCAGGTTGGAAACGGGTCCTTGGTGAAGCTTAACTTGCTGAATCAGACTGAGTGGGCCATCAAGATGGCTTCCATACTGACATTTGGTCCCCTCTGTGGACGGCAGTATGTTTCAGTCCAAAAACGAAAATTAGGGTTAAGACCCAAGTTAGGGTTATCGGTCAGGAGTCATGGCTTCCCAGAATGGAAACAGGGTGTTGCTGAAGCCAAGCATGGTGAAACAGACTGAGAGGGCCAACGGAATTGTGTGCCGACTGTCTCTTAGTACAACATGAGGATGGGGGTTTGTTACATTTCAACAAGAAAATCAGGTTACGTCTCAAGGTTGGGTTGGGTTGGGGAGATGTGTCTTCCCTGGTTGGAATCGGGTCCTTGGTGAAGCCCAGCTTGCTGAATCAGACTGAGTGGGACATCAAGATGTCTTCCATACTGACATTTGGTACACTCTGTGGACGGAGGTCTGTTTCAGTCCCAAAAGGAAATTAGGCCTGAGACTCAAATTAGGGTTAGGGTTGGGGAGACTTGGCTTCCCAGGATGTAACCAGGGTTTTGGCGAAGCCTAGATTGGTAAAACAGACTGAGTAGGCCATCCGGAGTATAACATACTGCCAGTTAGTACACCATGTGGACAGGGAAATGTTTCATTCCAAAGAGAAAATTAGGGTTAAGACCCAAGTTAGGGTTAGCTGTCAGGAGACATGGCTTCCCAGAATGGAAACAGGGTGTTGCTGAAGCCAAGCATGGTGAAACAGACTGAGAGGGCCAAAGGAATTGTGTGCCTACTGTCTTTTAGTACAATATGAGGATGGGGGGTTGTTACAGTTCAACAAGAAAATCAGGTTAAGTCTCAAGTTAGGGTTAGAGTTGGGGAGATGTGGCTTCCCAGGTTGGAAACGGGTCCTTGGTGAAGCCTAACTTGCTGAATCAGACTGAGTGGGGCATCAAGATGTCTTCCATACTTACATTTGTTCCCCTATGTGGACGGCAGTATGTTTCAGTCCTAAAACGAAATGCGGGTTGATACTCAAATTAGGGTTAGGGTTGGGGAGACTTGGCTTCCCAGGATGTAACCAGGGTTTTGGCGAAGCCTAGATTGGTAAAACAGACTGAGTAGGCCATCCGTAGTATAACATACTGCCAGTTAGTACACCATGTGGACAGGGAAATGTTTCAGTCCAAAGAGAAAATTAGGGTTAAGACCCAAGTTAGGGTTATCGGTCAGGAGTCATGGCTTCCCAGAATGGAAACAGGGTGTTGCTGAAGCCAAGCATGGTGAAACAGACTGAGAGGGCCAACAGAATTGTGTGTCGACTGTCTTTTAGTACAACATGAGGATGGGGGTTTGTTACATTTCAACAAGAAAATCAGGTTGAGTCTCAAGGTTGGATTGGATTGGGGAGATGTGGCTTCCCAGGTTGGAAATGGGTCCTTGGTGGAGCTCAACTTGCTGAATCAGACTGAGTGGGGCATCAAGATGGCTTCCATACTGACATTTGGTGCACTCTGTGGACGGCAGTATGTTTCAGTCCAAAAAGGAAATGAGGGTTGAGACTCAAATTAGGGTTAGGGTTGGGGAGACTTGTCTTCCCAGGATGTAACCAGGGTTTTGGCGAAGTCTAGATTGGTAAAACAGACGGAGTAGGCCAACCGGAGTATAACATACTGCCAGTTAGTACACAATGTGGACAGGGAAATGTTTCATTCCAAAGAGAAAATTAGGGTTAAGACCCAAGTTAGGGTTAGCAGTCAGGAGACATGGCTTTCCAGAATGGAAACAGGGTATTGCTGAAGCCAAGCATGGTGAAACAGACTGAGAGGGCAAAAGGAATTGTGTGCCTACTGTCTTTTAGGAGAACATGAGGATGGGGGGTTGTTACATTTGCACAAGAAAATCAGGTTAAGTCTCAAGTTAGGGTTAGGGTTGGGGAGATGTTGCTTCCCAGGTTGGAAACGGGTCCTTGGTGAAGCTTAACTTGCTGAATCAGACTGAGTGGGCCATCAAGATGGCTTCCATACTGACATTTGGTACACTCTGTGGACGGCAGTATGTTTCAGTCCAAAAACGAAAATTAGGGTTAAGACCCAAGTTAGGGTTATCGGTCAGGAGTCATGGCTTCCCAGAATGGAAACAGGGTGTTGCTGAAGCCAAGCATGGTGAAACAGACGGAGAGGGCCAACGGAATTGTGTGCCGACTGTTTCTTAGTACAACATGAGGATGGGGGTTTGTTACATTTCAACAAGAAAATCAGGTTAAGTCTCAAGGTTGGGTTGGGTTGGGGAGATGTGGCTTCCCTGGTTGGAATCGGGTCCTTGGTGAAGCCCAGCTTGCTGAATCAGAATGAGTGGGACATCAAGATGTCTTCCATACTGACATTTGGTACACTCTGTGGACGGAGGTCTGTTTCAGTCCCAAAAGGAAATTAGGCCTGAGACTCAAATTAGGGTTAGGGTTGGGGAGACTTGGCTTCCCAGGATGTAACCAGGGTTTTGGCGAAGCCTAGATTGGTAAAACAGACTGAGTAGGCCATCCGGAGTATAACATACTGCCAGTTAGTACACCATGTGGACAGGGAAATGTTTCATTCCAAAGAGAAAATTAGGGTTAAGACCCAAGTTAGGGTTAGCTGTCAGGAGACATGGCTTCCCAGAATGGAAACAGGGTGTTGCTGAAGCCAAGCATGGTGAAACAGACTGAGAGGGCCAAAGGAATTGTGTGCCTACTGTCTTTTAGTAGAACATGAGGATGGGGGGTTGTTACAATTCAACAAGAAAATCAGGTTAAGTCTCAAGTTAGGGTTAGGGTTGGGGAGATGTGGCTTCCCAGGTTGGAAACGGGTCCTTGGTGAAGCTTAACTTGCTGAATCAGACTGAGTGGGGCATCAAGATGGCTTCCATACTGACATTTGGTACACTCTGTGGACGGCAGTATGTTTCAGTCCAAAAACGAAAATTAGGGTTAAGACCCAAGTTAGGGTTATCGGTCAGGAGTCATGGCTTCCCAGAATGGAAACAGGGTGTTGCTGAAGCCAAGCATGGTGAAACAGACTGAGAGGGCCAACGGAATTGTGTGTCGACTGTCTTTTAGTACAACATGAGGATGGGGGTTTGTTACATTTCAACAAGAAAATCAGGTTAAGTCTCAAGGTTGGGTTGGATTGGGGAGATGTGGCTTCCCAGGTTGGAAATGGGTCCTTGGTGAAGCTCAACTTGCTGAATCAGACTGAGTGGGGCATCAAGATGGCTTCCATACTGACATTTGGTGCACTCTGTGGACGGCAGTATGTTTCAGTCCAAAAAGGAAATGAGGGTTGAGACTCAAATTAGGGTTAGGGTTGGGGAGACTTGGCTTCCCAGGATGTAACCAGGGTTTTGGCGAAGTCTAGATTGGTAAAACAGACGGAGTAGGCCAACCGGAGTATAACATACTGCCAGTTAGTACACCATGTGGACAGGGAAATGTTTCAGTCCAAAGAGAAAATTAGGGTTAAGACCCAAGTTAGGGATAGCTGTCAGGAGACATGGCTTTTCAGAATGGAAACAGGGTGTTGCTGAAGCCAAGCATGGTGAAACAGACTGAGAGGGCAAAAGGAAATGTGTGTCGACTGTCTTTTAGTACAACATGAGGATGGGGGTTTGTTACATTTCAACAAGAAAATCAGGTTAAGTCTCAAGTTAGGGTTGGTTTGGGGAGATGTGGCTTCCCAGGTTGGAAACGGGTCCTTGGTGAAGCCTAGCTTGTTGAATCAGACTGAGTGGGACATCAAGATGTCTTCCATACTTACATTTGGTACACTCTGTGGACGGCAGTATGTTTCAGTCCAAAAAGGAAATGAGGGTTGAGACTCAAATTAGGGTTAGGGCTGGGGAGACTTGGCTTCCCAGGATGTAACCAGGGTTTTGGCGAAGCCTAGATTGGTAAAACAGACTGAGTAGGCCATCCGGAGTATAACATACTGCCAGTTAGTACACCATGTGGACAGGGAAATGTTTCAGTCCAAAGAGAAAATTAGGGTTCAGACCCAAGTTAGGGTTAGCTGTCAGGAGACATGGCTTCCCAGAATGGAAACAGGGTGTTGCTGAAGCCAAGCATGGTGAAACAGACTGAGAGGGCCAAAGGAATTGTGTGCCTACTGTCTTTTAGTAGAACATGAGGATGGGAGGTTGTTACATTTGCACAAGAATATCAGGTTAAGTCTCAAGTTAGGGTTAGGGTTGGGGAGATGTGGCTTCCCAGGTTGGAAACGGGTCCTTGGTGAAGCTTAACTTGCTGAATCAGACTGAGTGGGCCATCAAGATGTCTTCCATACTTACATTTGGTACACTCTGTGGACCGCAGTATGTTTCAGTCGCAAAAGGAAATGAGGGTTGAGACTCAAAGTAGGGTTAGGGTTGGGGAGACTTGGCTTCCCAGGATGTAACCAGGGTTTTGGCGAAGCCTAGATTGGTAAAACAGACTGAGTAGGCCTTCCGGAGTATAACATACTGCCAGTTAGTACACCATGTGGACAGGGAAATGTTTCAGTCCAAAGAAAAAATTAGGGTTAAGAAAAAGTTAGGGTTATCGGTCAGGAGACATGCCTTCCTAGAATGGAAACAGGGTGTTGCTGAAGCCAAGCATGGTGAAACAGACTGAGAGGGCAAACAGAATTGTGTGCCTACTGTCTTTTAGTACAACATGAGGATGGGGGGTTGTTACATTTGCCCAAGAAAATCAGGTTAAGTCTCAAGTTAGGGTTAGGGTTGGGGAGATGTGGCTTCCCAGGTTGGAAACGGGTCCTTGGTGAAGCCTAACTTGCTGAATCAGACTGAGTGGGGCATCAAGATGTCTTCCATACTGACATTTGGTACACTCTGTGGACGGCGGTTTGTTTCAGTCCCAAAAGGAAATGAGGGTTGAGACTCAAATTAGGGTTAGGGTTGGGGAGACTTGGCTTCCCAGGATGTAACCAGGGTTTTGGCGAAGCCTAGATTGGTAAAACAGACCGAGTAGGCCAACCGGAGTATAACATACTGCCAGTTAGTACACCATGTGGACAGGGAAATGTTTCAGTCCAAAGAGAAAATTAGGGTTAAGACCCAAGTTAGGGTTAGCAATCAGGAGACATGGCTTTCCAGAATGGAAACAGGGTGTTGCTGAAGCCAAGCATGGTGAAACAGACTGAGAGGGGAAAAGGAATTGTGTGCCTACTGTCTTTTAGGAGAACATGAGGATGGGGGGTTGTTACATTTGCACAAGAAAATCAGGTTAAGTCTCAAGTTAGGGTTAGGGTTGGGGAGATGTTGCTTCCCAGGTTGGAAACGGGTCCTTGGTGAAGCTTAACTTGCTGAATCAGACTGAGTGGGCCATCAAGATGGCTTCCATACTGACATTTGGTCCCCTCTGTGGACGGCAGTATGTTTCAGTCCAAAAACGAAAATTAGGGTTAAGACCCAAGTTAGGGTTATCGGTCAGGAGTCATGGCTTCCCAGAATGGAAACAGGGTGTTGCTGAAGCCAAGCATGGTGAAACAGACTGAGAGGGCCAACGGAATTGTGTGCCGACTGTCTCTTAGTACAACATGAGGATGGGGGTTTGTTACATTTCAACAAGAAAATCAGGTTACGTCTCAAGGTTGGGTTGGGTTGGGGAGATGTGGCTTCCCTGGTTGGAATCGGGTCCTTGGTGAAGCCCAGCTTGCTGAATCAGACTGAGTGGGACATCAAGATGTCTTCCATACTGACATTTGGTACACTCTGTGGACGGAGGTCTGTTTCAGTCCCAAAAGGAAATTAGGCCTGAGACTCAAATTAGGGTTAGGGTTGGGGAGACTTGGCTTCCCAGGATGTAACCAGGGTTTTGGCGAAGCCTAGATTGGTAAAACAGACTGAGTAGGCCATCCGGAGTATAACATACTGCCAGTTAGTACACCATGTGGACAGGGAAATGTTTCATTCCAAAGAGAAAATTAGGGTTAAGACCCAAGTTAGGGTTAGCTGTCAGGAGACATGGCTTCCCAGAATGGAAACAGGGTGTTGCTGAAGCCAAGCATGGTGAAACAGACTGAGAGGGCCAAAGGAATTGTGTGCCTACTGTCTTTTAGTACAATATGAGGATGGGGGGTTGTTACAGTTCAACAAGAAAATCAGGTTAAGTCTCAAGTTAGGGTTAGAGTTGGGGAGATGTGGCTTCCCAGGTTGGAAACGGGTCCTTGGTGAAGCCTAACTTGCTGAATCAGACTGAGTGGGGCATCAAGATGTCTTCCATACTTACATTTGTTCCCCTATGTGGACGGCAGTATGTTTCAATCCTAAAACGAAATGCGGGTTGATACTCAAATTAGGGTTAGGGTTGGGTAGACTTGGCTTCCCAGGATGTAACCAGGGTTTTGGCGAAGCCTAGATTGGTAAAACAGACTGAGTAGGCCATCCGTAGTATAACATACTGCCAGTTAGTACACCATGTGGACAGGGAAATGTTTCAGTCCAAAGAGAAAATTAGGGTTAAGACCCAAGTTAGGGTTATCGGTCAGGAGTCATGGCTTCCCAGAATGGAAACAGGGTGTTGCTGAAGCCAAGCATGGTGAAACAGACTGAGAGGGCCAACAGAATTGTGTGTCGACTGTCTTTTAGTACAACATGAGGATGGGGGTTTGTTACATTTCAACAAGAAAATCAGGTTAAGTCTCAAGGTTGGATTGGATTGGGGAGATGTGGCTTCCCAGGTTGGAAATGGGTCCTTGGTGGAGCTCAACTTGCTGAATCAGACTGAGTGGGGCATCAAGATGGCTTCCATACTGACATTTGGTGCACTCTGTGGACGGCAGTATGTTTCAGTCCAAAAAGGAAATGAGGGTTGAGACTCAAATTAGGGTTAGGGTTGGGGAGACTTGTCTTCCCAGGATGTAACCAGGGTTTTGGCGAAATCTAGATTGGTAAAACAGACGGAGTAGGCCAACCGGAGTATAACATACTGCCAGTTAGTACACCATGTGGACAGGGAAATGTTTCATTCCAAAGAGAAAATTAGGGTTAAGACCCAAGTTAGGGTTAGCAGTCAGGAGACATGGCTTTCCAGAATGGAAACAGGGTATTGCTGAAGCCAAGCATGGTGAAACAGACTGAGAGGGCAAAAGGAATTGTGTGCCTACTGTCTTTTAGGAGAACATGAGGATGGGGGGTTGTTACATTTGCACAAGAAAATCAGGTTAAGTCTCAAGTTAGGGTTAGGGTTGGGGAGATGTTGCTTCCCAGGTTGGAAACGGGTCCTTGGTGAAGCTTAACTTGCTGAATCAGACTGAGTGGGCCATCAAGATGGCTTCCATACTGACATTTGGTACACTCTGTGGACGGCAGTATGTTTCAGTCCAAAAACGAAAATTAGGGTTAAGACCCAAGTTAGGGTTATCGGTCAGGAGTCATGGCTTCCCAGAATGGAAACAGGGTGTTGCTGAAGCCAAGCATGGTGAAACAGACGGAGAGGGCCAACGGAATTGTGTGCCGACTGTTTCTTAGTACAACATGAGGATGGGGGTTTGTTACATTTCAACAAGAAAATCAGGTTAAGTCTCAAGGTTGGGTTGGGTTGGGGAGATGTGGCTTCCCTGGTTGGAATCGGGTCCTTGGTGAAGCCCAGCTTGCTGAATCAGAATGAGTGGGACATCAAGATGTCTTCCATACTGACATTTGGTACACTCTGTGGACGGAGGTCTGTTTCAGTCCCAAAAGGAAATTAGGCCTGAGACTCAAATTAGGGTTAGGGTTGGGGAGACTTGGCTTCCCAGGATGTAACCAGGGTTTTGGCGAAGCCTAGATTGGTAAAACAGACTGAGTAGGCCATCCGGAGTATAACATACTGCCAGTTAGTACACCATGTGGACAGGGAAATGTTTCATTCCAAAGAGAAAATTAGGGTTAAGACCCAAGTTAGGGTTAGCTGTCAGGAGACATGGCTTCCCAGAATGGAAACAGGGTGTTGCTGAAGCCAAGCATGGTGAAACAGACTGAGAGGGCCAAAGGAATTGTGTGCCTACTGTCTTTTAGTAGAACATGAGGATGGGGGGTTGTTACAATTCAACAAGAAAATCAGGTTAAGTCTCAAGTTAGGGTTAGGGTTGGGGAGATGTGGCTTCCCAGGTTGGAAACGGGTCCTTGGTGAAGCTTAACTTGCTGAATCAGACTGAGTGGGGCATCAAGATGGCTTCCATACTGACATTTGGTACACTCTGTGGACGGCAGTATGTTTCAGTCCAAAAACGAAAATTAGGGTTAAGACCCAAGTTAGGGTTATCGGTCAGGAGTCATGGCTTCCCAGAATGGAAACAGGGTGTTGCTGAAGCCAAGCATGGTGAAACAGACTGAGAGGGCCAAAGGAATTGTGTGCCTACTGTCTTTTAGTAGAACATGAGGATGGGGGGTTGTTACAATTCAACAAGAAAATCAGGTTAAGTCTCAAGTTAGGGTTAGGGTTGGGGAGATGTGGCTTCCCAGGTTGGAAACGGGTCCTTGGTGAAGCTTAACTTGCTGAATCAGACTGAGTGGGGCATCAAGATGGCTTCCATACTGACATTTGGTGCACTCTGTGGACGGCAGTATGTTTCAGTCCAAAAAGGAAATGAGGGTTGAGACTCAAATTAGGGTTAGGGTTGGGGAGACTTGGCTTCCCAGGATGTAACCAGGGTTTTGGCGAAGTCTAGATTGGTAAAACAGACGGAGTAGGCCAACCGGAGTATAACATACTGCCAGTTAGTACACCATGTGGACAGGGAAATGTTTCAGTCCAAAGAGAAAATTAGGGTTAAGACCCAAGTTAGGGATAGCTGTCAGGAGACATGGCTTTTCAGAATGGAAACAGGGTGTTGCTGAAGCCAAGCATGGTGAAACAGACTGAGAGGGCAAAAGGAATTGTGTGTCGACTGTCTTTTAGTACAACATGAGGATGGGGGTTTGTTACATTTCAACAAGAAAATCAGGTTAAGTCTCAAGGTTGGGTTGGATTGGGGAGATGTGGCTTCCCAGGTTGGAAATGGGTCCTTGGTGAAGCTCAACTTGCTGAATCAGACTGAGTGGGGCATCAAGATGGCTTCCATACTGACATTTGGTGCACTCTGTGGACGGCAGTATGTTTCAGTCCAAAAAGGAAATGAGGGTTGAGACTCAAATTAGGGTTAGGGTTGGGGAGACTTGGCTTCCCAGGATGTAACCAGGGTTTTGGCGAAGTCTAGATTGGTAAAACAGACGGAGTAGGCCAACCGGAGTATAACATACTGCCAGTTAGTACACCATGTGGACAGGGAAATGTTTCAGTCCAAAGAGAAAATTAGGGTTAAGACCCAAGTTAGGGTTAGCTGTCAGGAGACATGGCTTTTCAGAATGGAAACAGGGTGTTGCTGAAGCCAAGCATGGTGAAACAGACTGAGAGGGCAAAAGGAATTGTGTGCCTACTGTCTTTTAGTACAACATGAGGATGGGGGTTTGTTACATTTGCACAAGAAAATCAGGTTAAGTCTCAAGTTAGGGTTGGTTTGGGGAGATGTGGCTTCCCAGGTTGGAAACGGGTCCTTGGTGAAGCCTAGCTTGTTGAATCAGACTGAGTGGGACATCAAGATGTCTTCCATACTTACATTTGGTACACTCTGTGGACGGCAGTATGTTTCAGTCCAAAAAGGAAATGAGGGTTGAGACTCAAATTAGGGTTAGGGCTGGGGAGACTTGGCTTCCCAGGATGTAACCAGGGTTTTGGCGAAGCCTAGATTGGTAAAACAGACTGAGTATGCCATCCGGAGTATAACATACTGCCAGTTAGTACACCATGTGGACAGGGAAATGTTTCAGTCCAAAGAGAAAATTAGGGTTCAGACCCAAGTTAGGGTTAGCTGTCAGGAGACATGGCTTCCCAGAATGGAAACAGGGTGTTGCTGAAGCCAAGCATGGTGAAACAGACTGAGAGGGCCAAAGGAATTGTGTGCCTACTGTCTTTTAGTAGAACATGAGGATGGGAGGTTGTTACATTTGCACAAGAATATCAGGTTAAGTCTCAAGTTAGGGTTAGGGTTGGGGAGATGTGGCTTCCCAGGTTGGAAACGGGTCCTTGGTG
This sequence comes from Heloderma suspectum, assembly GCF_057233095.1. Taxonomy (NCBI): domain Eukaryota; kingdom Metazoa; phylum Chordata; class Lepidosauria; order Squamata; family Helodermatidae; genus Heloderma; species Heloderma suspectum. The sequence goes on from NC_139461.1 coordinate 152,945,001, forward strand.
AAGCTTAACTTGCTGAATCAGACTGAGTGGGCCATCAAGATGTCTTCCATACTTACATTTGGTACACTCTGTGGACCGCAGTATGTTTCAGTCGCAAAAGGAAATGAGGGTTGAGACTCAAAGTAGGGTTAGGGTTGGGGAGACTTGGCTTCCCAGGATGTAACCAGGGTTTTGGCGAAGCCTAGATTGGTAAAACAGACTGAGTAGGCCTTCCGGAGTATAACATACTGCCAGTTAGTACACCATGTGGACAGGGAAATGTTTCAGTCCAAAGAAAAAATTAGGGTTAAGAAAAAGTTAGGGTTATCGGTCAGGAGACATGCCTTCCTAGAATGGAAACAGGGTGTTGCTGAAGCCAAGCATGGTGAAACAGACTGAGAGGGCAAACGGAATTGTGTGCCTACTGTCTTTTAGTACAACATGAGGATGGGGGGTTGTTACATTTGCCCAAGAAAATCAGGTTAAGTCTCAAGTTAGGGTTAGGGTTGGGGAGATGTGGCTTCCCAGGTTGGAAACGGGTCCTTGGTGAAGCCTAACTTGCTGAATCAGACTGAGTGGGGCATCAAGATGTCTTCCATACTGACATTTGGTACACTCTGTGGACGGCGGTTTGTTTCAGTCCCAAAAGGAAATGAGGGTTGAGACTCAAATTAGGGTTAGGGTTGGGGAGACTTGGCTTCCCAGGATGTAACCAGGGTTTTGGCGAAGCCTAGATTGGTAAAACAGACCGAGTAGGCCAACCGGAGTATAACATACTGCCAGTTAGTACACCATGTGGACAGGGAAATGTTTCAGTCCAAAGAGAAAATTAGGGTTAAGACCCAAGTTAGGGTTATCGGTCAGGAGTCATGGCTTCCCAGAATGGAAACAGGGTGTTGCTGAAGCCAAGCATGGTGAAACAGACTGAGAGGGCCAACGGAATTGTGTGCCTACTGTCTTTTAGTAGAACATGAGGATGGGGGTTTGTTACATTTGCACAAGAAAATCAGGTTAAGTCTCAAGCTTGGTTTGGATTGGGGAGATGTGGCTTCCCTGGTTGGAATCGGGTCCTTGGTGAAGCCCAGCTTGCTGAATCAGACTGAGTGGGACATCAAGATGTCTTCCATACTGACATTTGGTACACTCTGTGGACGGAGGTATGTTTCAGTCCCAAAAGGAAATGAGGCCTGAGACTCAAATTAAGGTTAGGGCTGGGGAGACTTGGCTTCCCAGGATGTAACCAGGGTTTTGGCGAAGCCTAGATTGGTAAAACAGACTGAGTAGGCCATCCGGAGTATAACATACTGCCAGTTAGTACACCATGTGGACAGGGAAATGTTTCAGTCGAAAGAAAAAATAAGGGTGAAGACCCAAGTTAGGGTTAGCGGTCAGGAGACATGGCTTCCCAGAATGGAAACAGGGTGTTGCTGAAGCCAAACATGGTGAAACAGACTGAGAGGGCCAAAGGAATTGTGTGCCTACTGTCTTTTAGTAGAACATGAGGATGGGGGGTTGTTACATTTGCACAAGAAAATCAGGTTAAGTCTCAAGTTAGGGTTAGGGTTGGGGAGATGTGGCTTCCCAGGTTGGAAACGGGTCCTTGGTGAAGCCTAACTTGCTGTATCAGACTGAGTGGGGCATCAAGATGTCTTCCATACTTACATTTGTTCCCCTATGTGGACGGCAGTATGTTTCAGTCCAAAAACGAAATGCGGGTTGATACTCAAAGTAGGGTTAGGGTTGGGGAGACTTGGCTTCCCAGGATGTAACCAGGGTTTTGGTGAAGCCTAGATTGGTAAAACAGACTGAGTAGGCATTCAGGAGTATAACATACTGCCAGTTAGTACACCATGTGGACAGGGAAATGTTTCATTCCAAAGAGAAAATTAGGGTTAAGACCCAAGTGAGGGTTATCGGTCAGGAGACATGGCTTCCCAGAATGGAAACAGGGTGTTGCTGAAGCCAAACATGGTGAAACAGACTGAGAGGGCCAAAGGAATTGTGTGCCTACTGTCTTTTAGTAGAACATGAGGATGGGGGGTTGTTACAGTTCAACAAGAAAATCAGGTTAAGTCTCAAGTTAGGGTTAGGGTTGGGGAGATGTGGCTTCCCAGGTTGGAAACGGGTCCTTGGTGAAGCTTAACTTGCTGAATCAGACTGAGTGGGGCATCAAGATGGCTTCCATACTGACATTTGGTCCCCTATGTGGACGGCAGTATGTTTCAGTCCAAAAACGAAAATTAGGGTTAAGACCCAAGTTAGGGTTATCGGTCAGGAGTCATGGCTTCCCAGAATGGAAACAGGGTGTTGCTGAAGCCAAGCATGGTGAAACAGACTGAGAGGGCCAACGGAATTGTGTGTCGACTGTCTTTTAGTACAACATGAGGATGGGGGTTTGTTACATTTCAACAAGAAAATCAGGTTAAGTCTCAAGGTTGGGTTGGATTGGGGAGATGTGGCTTCCCAGGTTGGAAATGGGTCCTTGGTGAAGCTCAACTTGCTGAATCAGACTGAGTGGGGCATCAAGATGGCTTCCATACTGACATTTGGTGCACTCTGTGGACGGCAGTATGTTTCAGTCCAAAAAGGAAATGAGGGTTGAGACTCAAATTAGGGTTAGGGTTGGGGAGACTTGTCTTCCCAGGATTTAACCAGGAATTTGGCGAAGTCTAGATTGGTAAAACAGACGGAGTAGGCCAACCGGAGTATAACATACTGCCAGTTAGTACACCATGTGGACAGGGAAATGTTTCAGTCGAAAGAAAAAATAAGGGTGAAGACCCAAGTTAGGGTTAGCGGTCAGGAGACATGGCTTCCCAGAATGGAAACAGGGTGTTGCTGAAGCCAAACATGGTGAAACAGACTGAGAGGGCCAAAGGAATTGTGTGCCTACTGTCTTTTAGTAGAACATGAGGATGGGGGGTTGTTACATTTGCACAAGAAAATCAGGTTAAGTCTCAAGTTAGGGTTAGGGTTGGGGAGATGTGGCTTCCCAGGTTGGAAACGGGTCCTTGGTGAAGCCTAACTTGCTGTATCAGACTGAGTGGGGCATCAAGATGTCTTCCATACTTACATTTGTTCCCCTATGTGGACGGCAGTATGTTTCAGTCCAAAAACGAAATGCGGGTTGATACTCAAAGTAGGGTTAGGGTTGGGGAGACTTGGCTTCCCAGGATGTAACCAGGGTTTTGGTGAAGCCTAGATTGGTAAAACAGACTGAGTAGGCATTCAGGAGTATAACATACTGCCAGTTAGTACACCATGTGGACAGGGAAATGTTTCATTCCAAAGAGAAAATTAGGGTTAAGACCCAAGTGAGGGTTATCGGTCAGGAGACATGGCTTCCCAGAATGGAAACAGGGTGTTGCTGAAGCCAAACATGGTGAAACAGACTGAGAGGGCCAAAGGAATTGTGTGCCTACTGTCTTTTAGTAGAACATGAGGATGGGGGGTTGTTACAGTTCAACAAGAAAATCAGGTTAAGTCTCAAGTTAGGGTTAGGGTTGGGGAGATGTGGCTTCCCAGGTTGGAAACGGGTCCTTGGTGAAGCTTAACTTGCTGAATCAGACTGAGTGGGGCATCAAGATGGCTTCCATACTGACATTTGGTCCCCTATGTGGACGGCAGTATGTTTCAGTCCAAAAACGAAAATTAGGGTTAAGACCCAAGTTAGGGTTATCGGTCAGGAGTCATGGCTTCCCAGAATGGAAACAGGGTGTTGCTGAAGCCAAGCATGGTGAAACAGACTGAGAGGGCCAACGGAATTGTGTGTCGACTGTCTTTTAGTACAACATGAGGATGGGGGTTTGTTACATTTCAACAAGAAAATCAGGTTAAGTCTCAAGGTTGGGTTGGATTGGGGAGATGTGTCTTCCCAGGTTGGAAATGGGTCCTTGGTGAAGCTCAACTTGCTGAATCAGACTGAGTGGGGCATCAAGATGGCTTCCATACTGACATTTGGTGCACTCTGTGGACGGCAGTATGTTTCAGTCCAAAAAGGAAATGAGGGTTGAGACTCAAATTAGGGTTAGGGTTGGGGAGACTTGTCTTCCCAGGATTTAACCAGGAATTTGGCGAAGTCTAGATTGGTAAAACAGACGGAGTAGGCCAACCGGAGTATAACATACTGCCAGTTAGTACACCATGTGGACAGGGAAATGTTTCATTCCAAAGAGAAAATTAGGGTTAAGACCCAAGTTAGGGTTAGCAATCAGGAGACATGGCTTTCCAGAATGGAAACAGGGTGTTGCTGAAGCCAAGCATGGTGAAACAGACTGAGAGGGCCAAAGGAATTGTGTGCCTACTGTCTTTTAGTAGAACATGAGGATGGGGGGTTGTTACATTTGCACAAGAAAATCAGGTTAAGTCTCAAGTTAGGGTTAGGGTTGGGGAGATGTGGCTTCCCAGGTTGGAAACGGGTCCTTGGTGAAGCCTAACTTGCTGTATCAGACTGAGTGGGGCATCAAGATGTCTTCCATACTTACATTTGTTCCCCTATGTGGACGGCAGTATGTTTCAGTCCAAAAACGAAATGCGGGTTGATACTCAAAGTAGGGTTAGGGTTGGGGAGACTTGGCTTCCCAGGATGTAACCAGGGTTTTGGTGAAGCCTAGATTGGTAAAACAGACTGAGTAGGCATTCAGGAGTATAACATACTGCCAGTTAGTACACCATGTGGACAGGGAAATGTTTCATTCCAAAGAGAAAATTAGGGTTAAGACCCAAGTGAGGGTTATCGGTCAGGAGACATGGCTTCCCAGAATGGAAACAGGGTGTTGCTGAAGCCAAACATGGTGAAACAGACTGAGAGGGCCAAAGGAATTGTGTGCCTACTGTCTTTTAGTAGAACATGAGGATGGGGGGTTGTTACAGTTCAACAAGAAAATCAGGTTAAGTCTCAAGTTAGGGTTAGGGTTGGGGAGATGTGGCTTCCCAGGTTGGAAACGGGTCCTTGGTGAAGCTTAACTTGCTGAATCAGACTGAGTGGGGCATCAAGATGGCTTCCATACTGACATTTGGTCCCCTATGTGGACGGCAGTATGTTTCAGTCCAAAAACGAAAATTAGGGTTAAGACCCAAGTTAGGGTTATCGGTCAGGAGTCATGGCTTCCCAGAATGGAAACAGGGTGTTGCTGAAGCCAAGCATGGTGAAACAGACTGAGAGGGCCAACGGAATTGTGTGTCGACTGTCTTTTAGTACAACATGAGGATGGGGGTTTGTTACATTTCAACAAGAAAATCAGGTTAAGTCTCAAGGTTGGGTTGGATTGGGGAGATGTGGCTTCCCAGGTTGGAAATGGGTCCTTGGTGAAGCTCAACTTGCTGAATCAGACTGAGTGGGGCATCAAGATGGCTTCCATACTGACATTTGGTGCACTCTGTGGACGGCAGTATGTTTCAGTCCAAAAAGGAAATGAGGGTTGAGACTCAAATTAGGGTTAGGGTTGGGGAGACTTGTCTTCCCAGGATTTAACCAGGAATTTGGCGAAGTCTAGATTGGTAAAACAGACGGAGTAGGCCAACCGGAGTATAACATACTGCCAGTTAGTACACAATGTGGAGAGGGAAATGTTTCATTCCAAAGAGAAAATTAGGGTTAAGACCCAAGTTAGGGTTAGCAATCAGGAGACATGGCTTTCCAGAATGGAAACAGGGTGTTGCTGAAGCCAAGCATGGTGAAACAGACTGAGAGGGGAAAAGGAATTGTGTGCCTACTGTCTTTTAGGAGAACATGAGGATGGGGGGTTGTTACATTTGCACAAGAAAATCAGGTTAAGTCTCAAGTTAGGGTTAGGGTTGGGGAGATGTTGCTTCCCAGGTTGGAAACGGGTCCTTGGTGAAGCTTAACTTGCTGAATCAGACTGAGTGGGCCATCAAGATGGCTTCCATACTGACATTTGGTCCCCTCTGTGGACGGCAGTATGTTTCAGTCCAAAAACGAAAATTAGGGTTAAGACCCAAGTTAGGGTTATCGGTCAGGAGTCATGGCTTCCCAGAATGGAAACAGGGTGTTGCTGAAGCCAAGCATGGTGAAACAGACTGAGAGGGCCAACGGAATTGTGTGCCGACTGTCTCTTAGTACAACATGAGGATGGGGGTTTGTTACATTTCAACAAGAAAATCAGGTTACGTCTCAAGGTTGGGTTGGGTTGGGGAGATGTGGCTTCCCTGGTTGGAATCGGGTCCTTGGTGAAGCCCAGCTTGCTGAATCAGACTGAGTGGGACATCAAGATGTCTTCCATACTGACATTTGGTACACTCTGTGGACGGAGGTCTGTTTCAGTCCCAAAAGGAAATTAGGCCTGAGACTCAAATTAGGGTTAGGGTTGGGGAGACTTGGCTTCCCAGGATGTAACCAGGGTTTTGGCGAAGCCTAGATTGGTAAAACAGACTGAGTAGGCCATCCGGAGTATAACATACTGCCAGTTAGTACACCATGTGGACAGGGAAATGTTTCATTCCAAAGAGAAAATTAGGGTTAAGACCCAAGTTAGGGTTAGCTGTCAGGAGACATGGCTTCCCAGAATGGAAACAGGGTGTTGCTGAAGCCAAGCATGGTGAAACAGACTGAGTGGGCCAAAGGAATTGTGTGCCTACTGTCTTTTAGTACAATATGAGGATGGGGGGTTGTTACAGTTCAACAAGAAAATCAGGTTAAGTCTCAAGTTAGGGTTAGGGTTGGGGAGATGTGGCTTCCCAGGTTGGAAACGGGTCCTTGGTGAAGCTTAACTTGCTGAATCAGACTGAGTGGGGCATCAAGATGGCTTCCATACTGACATTTGGTACACTCTGTGGACGGCAGTATGTTTCAGTCCAAAAACGAAAATTAGGGTTAAGACCCAAGTTAGGGTTATCGGTCAGGAGTCATGGCTTCCCAGAATGGAAACAGGGTGTTGCTGAAGCCAAGCATGGTGAAACAGACTGAGAGGGCCAACGGAATTGTGTGTCGACTGTCTTTTAGTACAACATGAGGATGGGGGTTTGTTACATTTCAACAAGAAAATCAGGTTAAGTCTCAAGGTTGGGTTGGATTGGGGAGATGTGGCTTCCCAGGTTGGAAATGGGTCCTTGGTGAAGCTCAATTTGCTGAATCAGACTGAGTGGGGCATCAAGATGCCTTCCATACTGACATTTGGTGCACTCTGTGGACGGCAGTATGTTTCAGTCCAAAAAGGAAATGAGGGTTGATACTCAAATTAGGGTTAGGGTTGGGGAGACTTGGCTTCCCAGGATGTAACCAGGGTTTTGGCGAAGCCTAGATTGGTAAAACAGACTGAGTAGGCCTTCCGGAGTATAACATACTGCCAGTTAGTACACCATGTGGACAGGGAAATATTTCAGTCCAAAGAAAAAACGAGGGTTAAGACCCAAGTTAGGGTTAGCGGTCAGGAGACATGGCTTCCCGGAATGGAAACAGGGTGTTGCTGAAGCCAAGCATGGTGAAACAGACTGAGAGGGCAAAAGGAATTGTGTGCCTACTGTCTTTTAGTACAACATGAGGATGGGGGTTTGTTACATTTGCACAAGAAAATCAGGTTAAGTCTCAAGTTAGGGTTGGTTTGGGGAGATGCGGCTTCCCAGGTTGGAAACGGGTCCTTGGTGAAGCCTAGCTTGTTGAATCAGACTGAGTGGGACATCAAGATGTCTTCCATACTTACATTTGGTACACTCTGTGGACGGCAGTATGTTTCAGTCCAAAAAGGAAATGAGGGTTGAGACTCAAATTAGGGTTAGGGCTGGGGAGACTTGGCTTCCCAGGATGTAACCAGGGTTTTGGCGAAGCCTAGATTGGTAAAACAGACTGAGTAGGCCATCCGGAGTATAACATACTGCCAGTTAGTACACCATGTGGACAGGGAAATGTTTCAGTCCAAAGAGAAAATTAGGGTTCAGACCCAAGTTAGGGTTAGCTGTCAGGAGACATGGCTTCCCAGAATGGAAACAGGGTGTTGCTGAAGCCAAGCATGGTGAAACAGACTGAGAGGGCCAAAGGAATTGTGTGCCTACTGTCTTTTAGTAGAACATGAGGATGGGAGGTTGTTACATTTGCACAAGAATATCAGGTTAAGTCTCAAGTTAGGGTTAGGGTTGGGGAGATGTGGCTTCCCAGGTTGGAAACGGGTCCTTGGTGAAGCTTAACTTCCTGAATCAGACTGAGTGGGCCATCAAGATGTCTTCCATACTGACATTTGGCACACTCTGTGGACCGCAGTATGTTTCAGTCCAAAAAGGAAATAGGGTTGAGACTCAAATTAGGGTTAGGGTTGGGGAGACTTGGCTTCCCAGGATGTAACCAGGGTTTTGGTGAAGCCTAGATTGGTAAAACAGACTGAGTAGGCATTCAGGAGTATAACATACTGCCAGTTAGTACACCATGTGGACAGGGAAATGTTTCAGTCCAAAGAAAAAATTAGGGTTAAGAAAAATTTAGGGTTATCGGTCAGGAGACATGCCTTCCCAGAATGGAAACAGGGTGTTGCTGAAGCCAAGCATGGTGAAACAGACTGAGAGGGCCAACGGAATTGTGTGCCTACTGTCTTTTAGTACAACATGAGGATGGGGGGTTGTTACATTTGCCCAAGAAAATCAGGTTAAGTCTCAAGTTAGGGTTAGGGTTGGGGAGATGTGGCTTCCCAGGTTGGAAATGGGTCCTTGGTGAAGCTCAACTTGCTGAATCAGACTGAGTGGGGCATCAAGATGGCTTCCATACTGACATTTGGTACACTAAGTGGACGGCAGTATGTTTCAGTCCAAAAAGGAAATGAGGGTTGAGACTCAAATTAGGGTTAGGGTTGGGGAGACTTGGCTTCCCAGGATGTAACCAGGGTTTTGGCGAAGCCTAGATTGGTAAAACAGACTGAGTAGGCCAACCGGAGTATAACATACTGCCAGTTAGTACACCATGTGGACAGGGAAATGTTTCAGTCCAAAGACAAAATTAGGGTTAAGACCCAAGTTAGGGTTAGCTGTCAGGAGACATGGCTTCCCAGAATGGAAACAGGGTGTTGCTGAAGCCAAGCATGGTGAAACAGACTGAGAGGGCCAAAGGAATTGTGTGCCTACTGTCTTTTAGTAGAACATGAGGATGGGAGGTTGTTACATTTGCACAAGAATATCAGGTTAAGTATCAAGTTAGAGTTAGGGTTGGGGAGATGTGGCTTCCCAGGTTGGAAACGGGTCCTTGTTGAAGCCTAGCTTGCTGAATCAGACTGAGTGGGGCATCAAGATGTCTTCCATACTTACAATTAGGTACACTCTGTGGACGGCAGTATGTTTCAGTCCAAAAAGGAAATGAGGGTTGAGACTCAAATTAGGGTTAGGGCTGGGGAGACTTGGCTTCCCAGGATGTAACCAGGGTTTTGGCGAAGCCTAGATTGGTAAAACAGACTGAGTAGGCCATCCGGAGTATAACATACTGCCAGTTAGTACACCATGTGGACAGGGAAATGTTTCAGTCTAAAGAGAAAATTAGGGTTAAGACCCAAGTTAGGGTTAGCTGTCAGGAGACATGGCTTCCCAGAATGGAAACAGGGTGTTGCTGAAGCCAAGCATGGTGAAACAGACTGAGAGGGCCAAAGGAATTGTGTGCCTACTGTCTTTTAGTAGAACATGAGGATGGGAGGTTGTTACATTTGCACAAGAATATCAGGTTAAGTCTCAAGTTAGGGTTAGGGTTGGGGAGATGTGGCTTCCCAGGTTGGAAACGGGTCCTTGGTGAAGCTTAACTTCCTGAATCAGACTGAGTGGGCCATCAAGATGTCTTCCATACTTACATTTGGCACACTCTGTGGACCGCAGTATGTTTCAGTCCAAAAAGGAGATAGGGTTGAGACTCAAATTAGGGTTAGGGTTGGGGAGACTTGGCTTCCCAGGATGTAACCAGGGTTTTGGTGAAGCCTAGATTGGTAAAACAGACTGAGTAGGCATTCAGGAGTATAACATACTGCCAGTTAGTACACCATGTGGACAGGGAAATGTTTCAGTCCAAAGACAAAATTCGAGTTAAGACCCAAGTTAGGGTTAGCTGTCAGGAGACATGGCTTCCCGGAATGGAAACAGGGTGTTGCTGAAGCCAAGCATGGTGAAACAGACTGAGAGGGCCAACGGAATTGTGTGCCTACTGTCTTTTAGTACAACATGAGGATGGGGCTTGTTACATTTGCACAAGAAAATCAGGTTAAGTCTCAAGTTAGGGTTAGGGTTGGGGAGATGTGGCTTCCCAGGTTGGAAACGGGTCCTTGGTGAAGCCTAGCTTGCTGAATCAGACTGAGTGGGGCATCAAGATGTCTTCCATACTTACATTTGGTACACTCTGTGAACCGCAGTATGTTTCAGTCCAAAAAGGAAATGAGGGTTGATACTCAGATTAGGGTTAGGGTTGGGGAGACTTGGCTTCCCAGGATGTAACTAGGGTTTTGGCGAAGCCTAGATTGGTAAAACAGACTGAGTAGGCCTTCCGGAGTATAACATACTGCCAGTTAGTACACCATGTGGACAGGGAAATGTTTCAGTCCAAAGAAAAAATTAGGGTTAAGAAAAAGTTAGGGTTATCGGTCAGGAGACATGCCTTCCTAGAATGGAAACAGGGTGTTGCTGAAGCCAAGCATGGTGAAACAGACTGAGAGGGCAAACGGAATTGTGTGCCTACTGTCTTTTAGTACAACATGAGGATGGGGGGTTGTTACATTTGCCCAAGAAAATCAGGTTAAGTCTCAAGTTAGGGTTAGGGTTGGGGAGATGTGGCTTCCCAGGTTGGAAACGGGTCCTTGGTGAAGCCTAACTTGCTGAATCAGACTGAGTGGGGCATCAAGATGTCTTCCATACTGACATTTGGTACACTCTGTGGACGGCGGTTTGTTTCAGTCCCAAAAGGAAATGAGGGTTGAGACTCAAATTAGGGTTAGGGTTGGGGAGACTTGGCTTCCCAGGATGTAACCAGGGATTTGGCGAAGCCTAGATTGGTAAAACAGACCGAGTAGGCCAACCGGAGTATAACATACTGCCAGTTAGTGCACCATGTGGACAGGGAAATGTTTCAGTCCAAAGAGAAAATTAGGGTTAAGACCCAAGTTAGGGTTATCGGTCAGGAGTCATGGCTTCCCAGAATGGAAACAGGGTGTTGCTGAAGCCAAGCATGGTGAAACAGACTGAGAGGGCCAACGGAATTGTGTGCCTACTGTCTTTTAGTAGAACATGAGGATGGGGGTTTGTTACATTTGCACAAGAAAATCATGTTAAGTCTCAGGTTTGGTTTGGGTTGGGGAGATGTGGCTTCCCTGGTTGGAATCGGGTCCTTGGTGAAGCCCAGCTTGCTGAATCAGACTGAGTGGGACATCAAGATGTCTTCCATACTGACATTTGGTACACTCTGTGGACGGAGGTATGTTTCAGTCCCAAGAGGAAATGAGGCCTGAGACTCAAATTAGGGTTAGGGCTGGGGAGACTTGGCTTCCCAGGATGTAACCAGGGTTTTGGCGAAGCCTAGATTGGTAAAACAGACTGAGTAGGCCATCCGGAGTATAACATACTGCCAGTTAGTACACCATGTGGACAGGGAAATGTTTCAGTCGAAAGAAAAAATTAGGGTGAAGACCCAAGTTAGGGTTAGCGGTCAGGAGACATGGCTTCCCAGAATGGAAACAGGGTGTTGCTGAAGCCAAACATGGTGAAACAGACTGAGAGGGCCAAAGGAATTGTGTGCCTACTGTCTTTTAGTAGAACATGAGGATGGGGGGTTGTTACATTTGCACAAGAAAATCAGGTTAAGTCTCAAGTTAGGGTTAGAGTTGGGGAGATGTGGCTTCCCAGGTTGGAAACGGGTCCTTGGTGAAGCCTAACTTGCTGAATCAGACTGAGTGGGGCATCAAGATGTCTTCCATACTTACATTTGTTCCCCTATGTGGACGGCAGTATGTTTCAGTCCTAAAACGAAATGCGGGTTGATACTCAAATTAGGGTTAGGGTTGGGGAGACTTGGCTTCCCAGGATGTAACCAGGGTTTTGGCGAAGCCTAGATTGGTAAAACAGACTGAGTAGGCCATCCGTAGTATAACATACTGCCAGTTAGTACACCATGTGGACAGGGAAATGTTTCAGTCCAAAGAGAAAATTAGGGTTAAGACCCAAGTTAGGGTTATCGGTCAGGAGTCATGGCTTCCCAGAATGGAAACAGGGTGTTGCTGAAGCCAAGCATGGTGAAACAGACTGAGAGGGCCAACAGAATTGTGTGTCGACTGTCTTTTAGTACAACATGAGGATGGGGGTTTGTTACATTTCAACAAGAAAATCAGGTTAGGTCTCAAGGTAGGATTGGATTGGGGAGATGTGGCTTCCCAGGTTGGAAATGGGTCCTTGGTGGAGCTCAACTTGCTGAATCAGACTGAGTGGGGCATCAAGATGGCTTCCATACTGACATTTGGTGCACTCTGTGGACGGCAGTATGTTTCAGTCCAAAAAGGAAATGAGGGTTGAGACTCAAATTAGGGTTAGGGTTGGGGAGACTTGTCTTCCCAGGATGTAACCAGGGTTTTGGCGAAGTCTAGATTGGTAAAACAGACGGAGTAGGCCAACCGGAGTATAACATACTGCCAGTTAGTACACAATGTGGACAGGGAAATGTTTCATTCCAAAGAGAAAATTAGGGTTAAGACCCAAGTTAGGGTTAGCAGTCAGGAGACATGGCTTTCCAGAATGGAAACAGGGTATTGCTGAAGCCAAGCATGGTGAAACAGACTGAGAGGGCAAAAGGAATTGTGTGCCTACTGTCTTTTAGGAGAACATGAGGATGGGGGGTTGTTACATTTGCACAAGAAAATCAGGTTAAGTCTCAAGTTAGGGTTAGGGTTGGGGAGATGTTGCTTCCCAGGTTGGAAACGGGTCCTTGGTGAAGCTTAACTTGCTGAATCAGACTGAGTGGGCCATCAAGATGGCTTCCATACTGACATTTGGTACACTCTGTGGACGGCAGTATGTTTCAGTCCAAAAACGAAAATTAGGGTTAAGACCCAAGTTAGGGTTATCGGTCAGGAGTCATGGCTTCCCAGAATGGAAACAGGGTGTTGCTGAAGCCAAGCATGGTGAAACAGACGGAGAGGGCCAACGGAATTGTGTGCCGACTGTTTCTTAGTACAACATGAGGATGGGGGTTTGTTACATTTCAACAAGAAAATCAGGTTAAGTCTCAAGGTTGGGTTGGGTTGGGGAGATGTGGCTTCCCTGGTTGGAATCGGGTCCTTGGTGAAGCCCAGCTTGCTGAATCAGAATGAGTGGGACATCAAGATGTCTTCCATACTGACATTTGGTACACTCTGTGGACGGAGGTCTGTTTCAGTCCCAAAAGGAAATTAGGCCTGAGACTCAAATTAGGGTTAGGGTTGGGGAGACTTGGCTTCCCAGGATGTAACCAGGGTTTTGGCGAAGCCTAGATTGGTAAAACAGACTGAGTAGGCCATCCGGAGTATAACATACTGCCAGTTAGTACACCATGTGGACAGGGAAATGTTTCAGTCCAAAGAGAAAATTAGGGTTAAGACCCAAGTTAGGGATAGCTGTCAGGAGACATGGCTTTTCAGAATGGAAACAGGGTGTTGCTGAAGCCAAGCATGGTGAAACAGACTGAGAGGGCAAAAGGAAATGTGTGTCGACTGTCTTTTAGTACAACATGAGGATGGGGGTTTGTTACATTTCAACAAGAAAATCAGGTTAAGTCTCAAGTTAGGGTTGGTTTGGGGAGATGTGGCTTCCCAGGTTGGAAACGGGTCCTTGGTGAAGCCTAGCTTGTTGAATCAGACTGAGTGGGACATCAAGATGTCTTCCATACTTACATTTGGTACACTCTGTGGACGGCAGTATGTTTCAGTCCAAAAAGGAAATGAGGGTTGAGACTCAAATTAGGGTTAGGGCTGGGGAGACTTGGCTTCCCAGGATGTAACCAGGGTTTTGGCGAAGCCTAGATTGGTAAAACAGACTGAGTAGGCCATCCGGAGTATAACATACTGCCAGTTAGTACACCATGTGGACAGGGAAATGTTTCAGTCCAAAGAGAAAATTAGGGTTCAGACCCAAGTTAGGGTTAGCTGTCAGGAGACATGGCTTCCCAGAATGGAAACAGGGTGTTGCTGAAGCCAAGCATGGTGAAACAGACTGAGAGGGCCAAAGGAATTGTGTGCCTACTGTCTTTTAGTAGAACATGAGGATGGGAGGTTGTTACATTTGCACAAGAATATCAGGTTAAGTCTCAAGTTAGGGTTAGGGTTGGGGAGATGTGGCTTCCCAGGTTGGAAACGGGTCCTTGGTGAAGCTTAACTTGCTGAATCAGACTGAGTGGGCCATCAAGATGTCTTCCATACTTACATTTGGTACACTCTGTGGACCGCAGTATGTTTCAGTCGCAAAAGGAAATGAGGGTTGAGACTCAAAGTAGGGTTAGGGTTGGGGAGACTTGGCTTCCCAGGATGTAACCAGGGTTTTGGCGAAGCCTAGATTGGTAAAACAGACTGAGTAGGCCTTCCGGAGTATAACATACTGCCAGTTAGTACACCATGTGGACAGGGAAATGTTTCAGTCCAAAGAAAAAATTAGGGTTAAGAAAAAGTTAGGGTTATCGGTCAGGAGACATGCCTTCCTAGAATGGAAACAGGGTGTTGCTGAAGCCAAGCATGGTGAAACAGACTGAGAGGGCAAACAGAATTGTGTGCCTACTGTCTTTTAGTACAACATGAGGATGGGGGGTTGTTACATTTGCCCAAGAAAATCAGGTTAAGTCTCAAGTTAGGGTTAGGGTTGGGGAGATGTGGCTTCCCAGGTTGGAAACGGGTCCTTGGTGAAGCCTAACTTGCTGAATCAGACTGAGTGGGGCATCAAGATGTCTTCCATACTGACATTTGGTACACTCTGTGGACGGCGGTTTGTTTCAGTCCCAAAAGGAAATGAGGGTTGAGACTCAAATTAGGGTTAGGGTTGGGGAGACTTGGCTTCCCAGGATGTAACCAGGGTTTTGGCGAAGCCTAGATTGGTAAAACAGACCGAGTAGGCCAACCGGAGTATAACATACTGCCAGTTAGTACACCATGTGGACAGGGAAATGTTTCAGTCCAAAGAGAAAATTAGGGTTAAGACCCAAGTTAGGGTTAGCAATCAGGAGACATGGCTTTCCAGAATGGAAACAGGGTGTTGCTGAAGCCAAGCATGGTGAAACAGACTGAGAGGGGAAAAGGAATTGTGTGCCTACTGTCTTTTAGGAGAACATGAGGATGGGGGGTTGTTACATTTGCACAAGAAAATCAGGTTAAGTCTCAAGTTAGGGTTAGGGTTGGGGAGATGTTGCTTCCCAGGTTGGAAACGGGTCCTTGGTGAAGCTTAACTTGCTGAATCAGACTGAGTGGGCCATCAAGATGGCTTCCATACTGACATTTGGTCCCCTCTGTGGACGGCAGTATGTTTCAGTCCAAAAACGAAAATTAGGGTTAAGACCCAAGTTAGGGTTATCGGTCAGGAGTCATGGCTTCCCAGAATGGAAACAGGGTGTTGCTGAAGCCAAGCATGGTGAAACAGACTGAGAGGGCCAACGGAATTGTGTGCCGACTGTCTCTTAGTACAACATGAGGATGGGGGTTTGTTACATTTCAACAAGAAAATCAGGTTACGTCTCAAGGTTGGGTTGGGTTGGGGAGATGTGGCTTCCCTGGTTGGAATCGGGTCCTTGGTGAAGCCCAGCTTGCTGAATCAGACTGAGTGGGACATCAAGATGTCTTCCATACTGACATTTGGTACACTCTGTGGACGGAGGTCTGTTTCAGTCCCAAAAGGAAATTAGGCCTGAGACTCAAATTAGGGTTAGGGTTGGGGAGACTTGGCTTCCCAGGATGTAACCAGGGTTTTGGCGAAGCCTAGATTGGTAAAACAGACTGAGTAGGCCATCCGGAGTATAACATACTGCCAGTTAGTACACCATGTGGACAGGGAAATGTTTCATTCCAAAGAGAAAATTAGGGTTAAGACCCAAGTTAGGGTTAGCTGTCAGGAGACATGGCTTCCCAGAATGGAAACAGGGTGTTGCTGAAGCCAAGCATGGTGAAACAGACTGAGAGGGCCAAAGGAATTGTGTGCCTACTGTCTTTTAGTACAATATGAGGATGGGGGGTTGTTACAGTTCAACAAGAAAATCAGGTTAAGTCTCAAGTTAGGGTTAGAGTTGGGGAGATGTGGCTTCCCAGGTTGGAAACGGGTCCTTGGTGAAGCCTAACTTGCTGAATCAGACTGAGTGGGGCATCAAGATGTCTTCCATACTTACATTTGTTCCCCTATGTGGACGGCAGTATGTTTCAATCCTAAAACGAAATGCGGGTTGATACTCAAATTAGGGTTAGGGTTGGGTAGACTTGGCTTCCCAGGATGTAACCAGGGTTTTGGCGAAGCCTAGATTGGTAAAACAGACTGAGTAGGCCATCCGTAGTATAACATACTGCCAGTTAGTACACCATGTGGACAGGGAAATGTTTCAGTCCAAAGAGAAAATTAGGGTTAAGACCCAAGTTAGGGTTATCGGTCAGGAGTCATGGCTTCCCAGAATGGAAACAGGGTGTTGCTGAAGCCAAGCATGGTGAAACAGACTGAGAGGGCCAACAGAATTGTGTGTCGACTGTCTTTTAGTACAACATGAGGATGGGGGTTTGTTACATTTCAACAAGAAAATCAGGTTAAGTCTCAAGGTTGGATTGGATTGGGGAGATGTGGCTTCCCAGGTTGGAAATGGGTCCTTGGTGGAGCTCAACTTGCTGAATCAGACTGAGTGGGGCATCAAGATGGCTTCCATACTGACATTTGGTGCACTCTGTGGACGGCAGTATGTTTCAGTCCAAAAAGGAAATGAGGGTTGAGACTCAAATTAGGGTTAGGGTTGGGGAGACTTGTCTTCCCAGGATGTAACCAGGGTTTTGGCGAAGTCTAGATTGGTAAAACAGACGGAGTAGGCCAACCGGAGTATAACATACTGCCAGTTAGTACACCATGTGGACAGGGAAATGTTTCATTCCAAAGAGAAAATTAGGGTTAAGACCCAAGTTAGGGTTAGCAGTCAGGAGACATGGCTTTCCAGAATGGAAACAGGGTATTGCTGAAGCCAAGCATGGTGAAACAGACTGAGAGGGCAAAAGGAATTGTGTGCCTACTGTCTTTTAGGAGAACATGAGGATGGGGGGTTGTTACATTTGCACAAGAAAATCAGGTTAAGTCTCAAGTTAGGGTTAGGGTTGGGGAGATGTTGCTTCCCAGGTTGGAAACGGGTCCTTGGTGAAGCTTAACTTGCTGAATCAGACTGAGTGGGCCATCAAGATGGCTTCCATACTGACATTTGGTACACTCTGTGGACGGCAGTATGTTTCAGTCCAAAAACGAAAATTAGGGTTAAGACCCAAGTTAGGGTTATCGGTCAGGAGTCATGGCTTCCCAGAATGGAAACAGGGTGTTGCTGAAGCCAAGCATGGTGAAACAGACGGAGAGGGCCAACGGAATTGTGTGCCGACTGTTTCTTAGTACAACATGAGGATGGGGGTTTGTTACATTTCAACAAGAAAATCAGGTTAAGTCTCAAGGTTGGGTTGGGTTGGGGAGATGTGGCTTCCCTGGTTGGAATCGGGTCCTTGGTGAAGCCCAGCTTGCTGAATCAGAATGAGTGGGACATCAAGATGTCTTCCATACTGACATTTGGTACACTCTGTGGACGGAGGTCTGTTTCAGTCCCAAAAGGAAATTAGGCCTGAGACTCAAATTAGGGTTAGGGTTGGGGAGACTTGGCTTCCCAGGATGTAACCAGGGTTTTGGCGAAGCCTAGATTGGTAAAACAGACTGAGTAGGCCATCCGGAGTATAACATACTGCCAGTTAGTACACCATGTGGACAGGGAAATGTTTCATTCCAAAGAGAAAATTAGGGTTAAGACCCAAGTTAGGGTTAGCTGTCAGGAGACATGGCTTCCCAGAATGGAAACAGGGTGTTGCTGAAGCCAAGCATGGTGAAACAGACTGAGAGGGCCAAAGGAATTGTGTGCCTACTGTCTTTTAGTAGAACATGAGGATGGGGGGTTGTTACAATTCAACAAGAAAATCAGGTTAAGTCTCAAGTTAGGGTTAGGGTTGGGGAGATGTGGCTTCCCAGGTTGGAAACGGGTCCTTGGTGAAGCTTAACTTGCTGAATCAGACTGAGTGGGGCATCAAGATGGCTTCCATACTGACATTTGGTACACTCTGTGGACGGCAGTATGTTTCAGTCCAAAAACGAAAATTAGGGTTAAGACCCAAGTTAGGGTTATCGGTCAGGAGTCATGGCTTCCCAGAATGGAAACAGGGTGTTGCTGAAGCCAAGCATGGTGAAACAGACTGAGAGGGCCAAAGGAATTGTGTGCCTACTGTCTTTTAGTAGAACATGAGGATGGGGGGTTGTTACAATTCAACAAGAAAATCAGGTTAAGTCTCAAGTTAGGGTTAGGGTTGGGGAGATGTGGCTTCCCAGGTTGGAAACGGGTCCTTGGTGAAGCTTAACTTGCTGAATCAGACTGAGTGGGGCATCAAGATGGCTTCCATACTGACATTTGGTGCACTCTGTGGACGGCAGTATGTTTCAGTCCAAAAAGGAAATGAGGGTTGAGACTCAAATTAGGGTTAGGGTTGGGGAGACTTGGCTTCCCAGGATGTAACCAGGGTTTTGGCGAAGTCTAGATTGGTAAAACAGACGGAGTAGGCCAACCGGAGTATAACATACTGCCAGTTAGTACACCATGTGGACAGGGAAATGTTTCAGTCCAAAGAGAAAATTAGGGTTAAGACCCAAGTTAGGGATAGCTGTCAGGAGACATGGCTTTTCAGAATGGAAACAGGGTGTTGCTGAAGCCAAGCATGGTGAAACAGACTGAGAGGGCAAAAGGAATTGTGTGTCGACTGTCTTTTAGTACAACATGAGGATGGGGGTTTGTTACATTTCAACAAGAAAATCAGGTTAAGTCTCAAGGTTGGGTTGGATTGGGGAGATGTGGCTTCCCAGGTTGGAAATGGGTCCTTGGTGAAGCTCAACTTGCTGAATCAGACTGAGTGGGGCATCAAGATGGCTTCCATACTGACATTTGGTGCACTCTGTGGACGGCAGTATGTTTCAGTCCAAAAAGGAAATGAGGGTTGAGACTCAAATTAGGGTTAGGGTTGGGGAGACTTGGCTTCCCAGGATGTAACCAGGGTTTTGGCGAAGTCTAGATTGGTAAAACAGACGGAGTAGGCCAACCGGAGTATA
Organism: Heloderma suspectum; assembly: GCF_057233095.1. Classification (NCBI taxonomy): domain Eukaryota; kingdom Metazoa; phylum Chordata; class Lepidosauria; order Squamata; family Helodermatidae; genus Heloderma; species Heloderma suspectum. The sequence continues at coordinate 152,964,258 of NC_139461.1, forward strand.
ACATACTGCCAGTTAGTACACCATGTGGACAGGGAAATGTTTCAGTCCAAAGAGAAAATTAGGGTTAAGACCCAAGTTAGGGTTAGCTGTCAGGAGACATGGCTTTTCAGAATGGAAACAGGGTGTTGCTGAAGCCAAGCATGGTGAAACAGACTGAGAGGGCAAAAGGAATTGTGTGCCTACTGTCTTTTAGTACAACATGAGGATGGGGGTTTGTTACATTTGCACAAGAAAATCAGGTTAAGTCTCAAGTTAGGGTTGGTTTGGGGAGATGTGGCTTCCCAGGTTGGAAACGGGTCCTTGGTGAAGCCTAGCTTGTTGAATCAGACTGAGTGGGACATCAAGATGTCTTCCATACTTACATTTGGTACACTCTGTGGACGGCAGTATGTTTCAGTCCAAAAAGGAAATGAGGGTTGAGACTCAAATTAGGGTTAGGGCTGGGGAGACTTGGCTTCCCAGGATGTAACCAGGGTTTTGGCGAAGCCTAGATTGGTAAAACAGACTGAGTATGCCATCCGGAGTATAACATACTGCCAGTTAGTACACCATGTGGACAGGGAAATGTTTCAGTCCAAAGAGAAAATTAGGGTTCAGACCCAAGTTAGGGTTAGCTGTCAGGAGACATGGCTTCCCAGAATGGAAACAGGGTGTTGCTGAAGCCAAGCATGGTGAAACAGACTGAGAGGGCCAAAGGAATTGTGTGCCTACTGTCTTTTAGTAGAACATGAGGATGGGAGGTTGTTACATTTGCACAAGAATATCAGGTTAAGTCTCAAGTTAGGGTTAGGGTTGGGGAGATGTGGCTTCCCAGGTTGGAAACGGGTCCTTGGTGAAGCTTAACTTGCTGAATCAGACTGAGTGGGCCATCAAGATGTCTTCCATACTTACATTTGGTACACTCTGTGGACCGCAGTATGTTTCAGTCGCAAAAGGAAATGAGGGTTGAGACTCAAAGTAGGGTTAGGGTTGGGGAGACTTGGCTTCCCAGGATGTAACCAGGGTTTTGGCGAAGCCTAGATTGGTAAAACAGACTGAGTAGGCCTTCCGGAGTATAACATACTGCCAGTTAGTACACCATGTGGACAGGGAAATGTTTCAGTCCAAAGAAAAAATTAGGGTTAAGAAAAAGTTAGGGTTATCGGTCAGGAGACATGCCTTCCTAGAATGGAAACAGGGTGTTGCTGAAGCCAAGCATGGTGAAACAGACTGAGAGGGCAAACGGAATTGTGTGCCTACTGTCTTTTAGTACAACATGAGGATGGGGGGTTGTTACATTTGCCCAAGAAAATCAGGTTAAGTCTCAAGTTAGGGTTAGGGTTGGGGAGATGTGGCTTCCCAGGTTGGAAACGGGTCCTTGGTGAAGCCTAACTTGCTGAATCAGACTGAGTGGGGCATCAAGATGTCTTCCATACTGACATTTGGTACACTCTGTGGACGGCGGTTTGTTTCAGTCCCAAAAGGAAATGAGGGTTGAGACTCAAATTAGGGTTAGGGTTGGGGAGACTTGGCTTCCCAGGATGTAACCAGGGTTTTGGCGAAGCCTAGATTGGTAAAACAGACCGAGTAGGCCAACCGGAGTATAACATACTGCCAGTTAGTACACCATGTGGACAGGGAAATGTTTCAGTCCAAAGAGAAAATTAGGGTTAAGACCCAAGTTAGGGTTATCGGTCAGGAGTCATGGCTTCCCAGAATGGAAACAGGGTGTTGCTGAAGCCAAGCATGGTGAAACAGACTGAGAGGGCCAACGGAATTGTGTGCCTACTGTCTTTTAGTAGAACATGAGGATGGGGGTTTGTTACATTTGCACAAGAAAATCAGGTTAAGTCTCAAGCTTGGTTTGGATTGGGGAGATGTGGCTTCCCTGGTTGGAATCGGGTCCTTGGTGAAGCCCAGCTTGCTGAATCAGACTGAGTGGGACATCAAGATGTCTTCCATACTGACATTTGGTACACTCTGTGGACGGAGGTATGTTTCAGTCCCAAAAGGAAATGAGGCCTGAGACTCAAATTAAGGTTAGGGCTGGGGAGACTTGGCTTCCCAGGATGTAACCAGGGTTTTGGCGAAGCCTAGATTGGTAAAACAGACTGAGTAGGCCATCCGGAGTATAACATACTGCCAGTTAGTACACCATGTGGACAGGGAAATGTTTCAGTCGAAAGAAAAAATAAGGGTGAAGACCCAAGTTAGGGTTAGCGGTCAGGAGACATGGCTTCCCAGAATGGAAACAGGGTGTTGCTGAAGCCAAACATGGTGAAACAGACTGAGAGGGCCAAAGGAATTGTGTGCCTACTGTCTTTTAGTAGAACATGAGGATGGGGGGTTGTTACATTTGCACAAGAAAATCAGGTTAAGTCTCAAGTTAGGGTTAGGGTTGGGGAGATGTGGCTTCCCAGGTTGGAAACGGGTCCTTGGTGAAGCCTAACTTGCTGTATCAGACTGAGTGGGGCATCAAGATGTCTTCCATACTTACATTTGTTCCCCTATGTGGACGGCAGTATGTTTCAGTCCAAAAACGAAATGCGGGTTGATACTCAAAGTAGGGTTAGGGTTGGGGAGACTTGGCTTCCCAGGATGTAACCAGGGTTTTGGTGAAGCCTAGATTGGTAAAACAGACTGAGTAGGCATTCAGGAGTATAACATACTGCCAGTTAGTACACCATGTGGACAGGGAAATGTTTCATTCCAAAGAGAAAATTAGGGTTAAGACCCAAGTGAGGGTTATCGGTCAGGAGACATGGCTTCCCAGAATGGAAACAGGGTGTTGCTGAAGCCAAACATGGTGAAACAGACTGAGAGGGCCAAAGGAATTGTGTGCCTACTGTCTTTTAGTAGAACATGAGGATGGGGGGTTGTTACAGTTCAACAAGAAAATCAGGTTAAGTCTCAAGTTAGGGTTAGGGTTGGGGAGATGTGGCTTCCCAGGTTGGAAACGGGTCCTTGGTGAAGCTTAACTTGCTGAATCAGACTGAGTGGGGCATCAAGATGGCTTCCATACTGACATTTGGTCCCCTATGTGGACGGCAGTATGTTTCAGTCCAAAAACGAAAATTAGGGTTAAGACCCAAGTTAGGGTTATCGGTCAGGAGTCATGGCTTCCCAGAATGGAAACAGGGTGTTGCTGAAGCCAAGCATGGTGAAACAGACTGAGAGGGCCAACGGAATTGTGTGTCGACTGTCTTTTAGTACAACATGAGGATGGGGGTTTGTTACATTTCAACAAGAAAATCAGGTTAAGTCTCAAGGTTGGGTTGGATTGGGGAGATGTGGCTTCCCAGGTTGGAAATGGGTCCTTGGTGAAGCTCAACTTGCTGAATCAGACTGAGTGGGGCATCAAGATGGCTTCCATACTGACATTTGGTGCACTCTGTGGACGGCAGTATGTTTCAGTCCAAAAAGGAAATGAGGGTTGAGACTCAAATTAGGGTTAGGGTTGGGGAGACTTGTCTTCCCAGGATTTAACCAGGAATTTGGCGAAGTCTAGATTGGTAAAACAGACGGAGTAGGCCAACCGGAGTATAACATACTGCCAGTTAGTACACCATGTGGACAGGGAAATGTTTCAGTCGAAAGAAAAAATAAGGGTGAAGACCCAAGTTAGGGTTAGCGGTCAGGAGACATGGCTTCCCAGAATGGAAACAGGGTGTTGCTGAAGCCAAACATGGTGAAACAGACTGAGAGGGCCAAAGGAATTGTGTGCCTACTGTCTTTTAGTAGAACATGAGGATGGGGGGTTGTTACATTTGCACAAGAAAATCAGGTTAAGTCTCAAGTTAGGGTTAGGGTTGGGGAGATGTGGCTTCCCAGGTTGGAAACGGGTCCTTGGTGAAGCCTAACTTGCTGTATCAGACTGAGTGGGGCATCAAGATGTCTTCCATACTTACATTTGTTCCCCTATGTGGACGGCAGTATGTTTCAGTCCAAAAACGAAATGCGGGTTGATACTCAAAGTAGGGTTAGGGTTGGGGAGACTTGGCTTCCCAGGATGTAACCAGGGTTTTGGTGAAGCCTAGATTGGTAAAACAGACTGAGTAGGCATTCAGGAGTATAACATACTGCCAGTTAGTACACCATGTGGACAGGGAAATGTTTCATTCCAAAGAGAAAATTAGGGTTAAGACCCAAGTGAGGGTTATCGGTCAGGAGACATGGCTTCCCAGAATGGAAACAGGGTGTTGCTGAAGCCAAACATGGTGAAACAGACTGAGAGGGCCAAAGGAATTGTGTGCCTACTGTCTTTTAGTAGAACATGAGGATGGGGGGTTGTTACAGTTCAACAAGAAAATCAGGTTAAGTCTCAAGTTAGGGTTAGGGTTGGGGAGATGTGGCTTCCCAGGTTGGAAACGGGTCCTTGGTGAAGCTTAACTTGCTGAATCAGACTGAGTGGGGCATCAAGATGGCTTCCATACTGACATTTGGTCCCCTATGTGGACGGCAGTATGTTTCAGTCCAAAAACGAAAATTAGGGTTAAGACCCAAGTTAGGGTTATCGGTCAGGAGTCATGGCTTCCCAGAATGGAAACAGGGTGTTGCTGAAGCCAAGCATGGTGAAACAGACTGAGAGGGCCAACGGAATTGTGTGTCGACTGTCTTTTAGTACAACATGAGGATGGGGGTTTGTTACATTTCAACAAGAAAATCAGGTTAAGTCTCAAGGTTGGGTTGGATTGGGGAGATGTGGCTTCCCAGGTTGGAAATGGGTCCTTGGTGAAGCTCAACTTGCTGAATCAGACTGAGTGGGGCATCAAGATGGCTTCCATACTGACATTTGGTGCACTCTGTGGACGGCAGTATGTTTCAGTCCAAAAAGGAAATGAGGGTTGAGACTCAAATTAGGGTTAGGGTTGGGGAGACTTGTCTTCCCAGGATTTAACCAGGAATTTGGCGAAGTCTAGATTGGTAAAACAGACGGAGTAGGCCAACCGGAGTATAACATACTGCCAGTTAGTACACCATGTGGACAGGGAAATGTTTCATTCCAAAGAGAAAATTAGGGTTAAGACCCAAGTTAGGGTTAGCAATCAGGAGACATGGCTTTCCAGAATGGAAACAGGGTGTTGCTGAAGCCAAGCATGGTGAAACAGACTGAGAGGGCCAAAGGAATTGTGTGCCTACTGTCTTTTAGTAGAACATGAGGATGGGGGGTTGTTACATTTGCACAAGAAAATCAGGTTAAGTCTCAAGTTAGGGTTAGGGTTGGGGAGATGTGGCTTCCCAGGTTGGAAACGGGTCCTTGGTGAAGCCTAACTTGCTGTATCAGACTGAGTGGGGCATCAAGATGTCTTCCATACTTACATTTGTTCCCCTATGTGGACGGCAGTATGTTTCAGTCCAAAAACGAAATGCGGGTTGATACTCAAAGTAGGGTTAGGGTTGGGGAGACTTGGCTTCCCAGGATGTAACCAGGGTTTTGGTGAAGCCTAGATTGGTAAAACAGACTGAGTAGGCATTCAGGAGTATAACATACTGCCAGTTAGTACACCATGTGGACAGGGAAATGTTTCATTCCAAAGAGAAAATTAGGGTTAAGACCCAAGTGAGGGTTATCGGTCAGGAGACATGGCTTCCCAGAATGGAAACAGGGTGTTGCTGAAGCCAAACATGGTGAAACAGACTGAGAGGGCCAAAGGAATTGTGTGCCTACTGTCTTTTAGTAGAACATGAGGATGGGGGGTTGTTACAGTTCAACAAGAAAATCAGGTTAAGTCTCAAGTTAGGGTTAGGGTTGGGGAGATGTGGCTTCCCAGGTTGGAAACGGGTCCTTGGTGAAGCTTAACTTGCTGAATCAGACTGAGTGGGGCATCAAGATGGCTTCCATACTGACATTTGGTCCCCTATGTGGACGGCAGTATGTTTCAGTCCAAAAACGAAAATTAGGGTTAAGACCCAAGTTAGGGTTATCGGTCAGGAGTCATGGCTTCCCAGAATGGAAACAGGGTGTTGCTGAAGCCAAGCATGGTGAAACAGACTGAGAGGGCCAACGGAATTGTGTGTCGACTGTCTTTTAGTACAACATGAGGATGGGGGTTTGTTACATTTCAACAAGAAAATCAGGTTAAGTCTCAAGGTTGGGTTGGATTGGGGAGATGTGGCTTCCCAGGTTGGAAATGGGTCCTTGGTGAAGCTCAACTTGCTGAATCAGACTGAGTGGGGCATCAAGATGGCTTCCATACTGACATTTGGTGCACTCTGTGGACGGCAGTATGTTTCAGTCCAAAAAGGAAATGAGGGTTGAGACTCAAATTAGGGTTAGGGTTGGGGAGACTTGTCTTCCCAGGATTTAACCAGGAATTTGGCGAAGTCTAGATTGGTAAAACAGACGGAGTAGGCCAACCGGAGTATAACATACTGCCAGTTAGTACACAATGTGGAGAGGGAAATGTTTCATTCCAAAGAGAAAATTAGGGTTAAGACCCAAGTTAGGGTTAGCAATCAGGAGACATGGCTTTCCAGAATGGAAACAGGGTGTTGCTGAAGCCAAGCATGGTGAAACAGACTGAGAGGGGAAAAGGAATTGTGTGCCTACTGTCTTTTAGGAGAACATGAGGATGGGGGGTTGTTACATTTGCACAAGAAAATCAGGTTAAGTCTCAAGTTAGGGTTAGGGTTGGGGAGATGTTGCTTCCCAGGTTGGAAACGGGTCCTTGGTGAAGCTTAACTTGCTGAATCAGACTGAGTGGGCCATCAAGATGGCTTCCATACTGACATTTGGTCCCCTCTGTGGACGGCAGTATGTTTCAGTCCAAAAACGAAAATTAGGGTTAAGACCCAAGTTAGGGTTATCGGTCAGGAGTCATGGCTTCCCAGAATGGAAACAGGGTGTTGCTGAAGCCAAGCATGGTGAAACAGACTGAGAGGGCCAACGGAATTGTGTGCCGACTGTCTCTTAGTACAACATGAGGATGGGGGTTTGTTACATTTCAACAAGAAAATCAGGTTACGTCTCAAGGTTGGGTTGGGTTGGGGAGATGTGGCTTCCCTGGTTGGAATCGGGTCCTTGGTGAAGCCCAGCTTGCTGAATCAGACTGAGTGGGACATCAAGATGTCTTCCATACTGACATTTGGTACACTCTGTGGACGGAGGTCTGTTTCAGTCCCAAAAGGAAATTAGGCCTGAGACTCAAATTAGGGTTAGGGTTGGGGAGACTTGGCTTCCCAGGATGTAACCAGGGTTTTGGCGAAGCCTAGATTGGTAAAACAGACTGAGTAGGCCATCCGGAGTATAACATACTGCCAGTTAGTACACCATGTGGACAGGGAAATGTTTCATTCCAAAGAGAAAATTAGGGTTAAGACCCAAGTTAGGGTTAGCTGTCAGGAGACATGGCTTCCCAGAATGGAAACAGGGTGTTGCTGAAGCCAAGCATGGTGAAACAGACTGAGTGGGCCAAAGGAATTGTGTGCCTACTGTCTTTTAGTACAATATGAGGATGGGGGGTTGTTACAGTTCAACAAGAAAATCAGGTTAAGTCTCAAGTTAGGGTTAGGGTTGGGGAGATGTGGCTTCCCAGGTTGGAAACGGGTCCTTGGTGAAGCTTAACTTGCTGAATCAGACTGAGTGGGGCATCAAGATGGCTTCCATACTGACATTTGGTACACTCTGTGGACGGCAGTATGTTTCAGTCCAAAAACGAAAATTAGGGTTAAGACCCAAGTTAGGGTTATCGGTCAGGAGTCATGGCTTCCCAGAATGGAAACAGGGTGTTGCTGAAGCCAAGCATGGTGAAACAGACTGAGAGGGCCAACGGAATTGTGTGTCGACTGTCTTTTAGTACAACATGAGGATGGGGGTTTGTTACATTTCAACAAGAAAATCAGGTTAAGTCTCAAGGTTGGGTTGGATTGGGGAGATGTGGCTTCCCAGGTTGGAAATGGGTCCTTGGTGAAGCTCAATTTGCTGAATCAGACTGAGTGGGGCATCAAGATGGCTTCCATACTGACATTTGGTGCACTCTGTGGACGGCAGTATGTTTCAGTCCAAAAAGGAAATGAGGGTTGATACTCAAATTAGGGTTAGGGTTGGGGAGACTTGGCTTCCCAGGATGTAACCAGGGTTTTGGCGAAGCCTAGATTGGTAAAACAGACTGAGTAGGCCTTCCGGAGTATAACATACTGCCAGTTAGTACACCATGTGGACAGGGAAATATTTCAGTCCAAAGAAAAAACGAGGGTTAAGACCCAAGTTAGGGTTAGCGGTCAGGAGACATGGCTTCCCGGAATGGAAACAGGGTGTTGCTGAAGCCAAGCATGGTGAAACAGACTGAGAGGGCAAAAGGAATTGTGTGCCTACTGTCTTTTAGTACAACATGAGGATGGGGGTTTGTTACATTTGCACAAGAAAATCAGGTTAAGTCTCAAGTTAGGGTTGGTTTGGGGAGATGCGGCTTCCCAGGTTGGAAACGGGTCCTTGGTGAAGCCTAGCTTGTTGAATCAGACTGAGTGGGACATCAAGATGTCTTCCATACTTACATTTGGTACACTCTGTGGACGGCAGTATGTTTCAGTCCAAAAAGGAAATGAGGGTTGAGACTCAAATTAGGGTTAGGGCTGGGGAGACTTGGCTTCCCAGGATGTAACCAGGGTTTTGGCGAAGCCTAGATTGGTAAAACAGACTGAGTAGGCCATCCGGAGTATAACATACTGCCAGTTAGTACACCATGTGGACAGGGAAATGTTTCAGTCCAAAGAGAAAATTAGGGTTCAGACCCAAGTTAGGGTTAGCTGTCAGGAGACATGGCTTCCCAGAATGGAAACAGGGTGTTGCTGAAGCCAAGCATGGTGAAACAGACTGAGAGGGCCAAAGGAATTGTGTGCCTACTGTCTTTTAGTAGAACATGAGGATGGGAGGTTGTTACATTTGCACAAGAATATCAGGTTAAGTCTCAAGTTAGGGTTAGGGTTGGGGAGATGTGGCTTCCCAGGTTGGAAACGGGTCCTTGGTGAAGCTTAACTTCCTGAATCAGACTGAGTGGGCCATCAAGATGTCTTCCATACTGACATTTGGCACACTCTGTGGACCGCAGTATGTTTCAGTCCAAAAAGGAAATAGGGTTGAGACTCAAATTAGGGTTAGGGTTGGGGAGACTTGGCTTCCCAGGATGTAACCAGGGTTTTGGTGAAGCCTAGATTGGTAAAACAGACTGAGTAGGCATTCAGGAGTATAACATACTGCCAGTTAGTACACCATGTGGACAGGGAAATGTTTCAGTCCAAAGAAAAAATTAGGGTTAAGAAAAATTTAGGGTTATCGGTCAGGAGACATGCCTTCCCAGAATGGAAACAGGGTGTTGCTGAAGCCAAGCATGGTGAAACAGACTGAGAGGGCCAACGGAATTGTGTGCCTACTGTCTTTTAGTACAACATGAGGATGGGGGGTTGTTACATTTGCCCAAGAAAATCAGGTTAAGTCTCAAGTTAGGGTTAGGGTTGGGGAGATGTGGCTTCCCAGGTTGGAAATGGGTCCTTGGTGAAGCTCAACTTGCTGAATCAGACTGAGTGGGGCATCAAGATGGCTTCCATACTGACATTTGGTACACTAAGTGGACGGCAGTATGTTTCAGTCCAAAAAGGAAATGAGGGTTGAGACTCAAATTAGGGTTAGGGTTGGGGAGACTTGGCTTCCCAGGATGTAACCAGGGTTTTGGCGAAGCCTAGATTGGTAAAACAGACTGAGTAGGCCAACCGGAGTATAACATACTGCCAGTTAGTACACCATGTGGACAGGGAAATGTTTCAGTCCAAAGACAAAATTAGGGTTAAGACCCAAGTTAGGGTTAGCTGTCAGGAGACATGGCTTCCCAGAATGGAAACAGGGTGTTGCTGAAGCCAAGCATGGTGAAACAGACTGAGAGGGCCAAAGGAATTGTGTGCCTACTGTCTTTTAGTAGAACATGAGGATGGGAGGTTGTTACATTTGCACAAGAATATCAGGTTAAGTATCAAGTTAGAGTTAGGGTTGGGGAGATGTGGCTTCCCAGGTTGGAAACGGGTCCTTGTTGAAGCCTAGCTTGCTGAATCAGACTGAGTGGGGCATCAAGATGTCTTCCATACTTACAATTAGGTACACTCTGTGGACGGCAGTATGTTTCAGTCCAAAAAGGAAATGAGGGTTGAGACTCAAATTAGGGTTAGGGCTGGGGAGACTTGGCTTCCCAGGATGTAACCAGGGTTTTGGCGAAGCCTAGATTGGTAAAACAGACTGAGTAGGCCATCCGGAGTATAACATACTGCCAGTTAGTACACCATGTGGACAGGGAAATGTTTCAGTCTAAAGAGAAAATTAGGGTTAAGACCCAAGTTAGGGTTAGCTGTCAGGAGACATGGCTTCCCAGAATGGAAACAGGGTGTTGCTGAAGCCAAGCATGGTGAAACAGACTGAGAGGGCCAAAGGAATTGTGTGCCTACTGTCTTTTAGTAGAACATGAGGATGGGAGGTTGTTACATTTGCACAAGAATATCAGGTTAAGTCTCAAGTTAGGGTTAGGGTTGGGGAGATGTGGCTTCCCAGGTTGGAAACGGGTCCTTGGTGAAGCTTAACTTCCTGAATCAGACTGAGTGGGCCATCAAGATGTCTTCCATACTTACATTTGGCACACTCTGTGGACCGCAGTATGTTTCAGTCCAAAAAGGAGATAGGGTTGAGACTCAAATTAGGGTTAGGGTTGGGGAGACTTGGCTTCCCAGGATGTAACCAGGGTTTTGGTGAAGCCTAGATTGGTAAAACAGACTGAGTAGGCATTCAGGAGTATAACATACTGCCAGTTAGTACACCATGTGGACAGGGAAATGTTTCAGTCCAAAGACAAAATTCGAGTTAAGACCCAAGTTAGGGTTAGCTGTCAGGAGACATGGCTTCCCGGAATGGAAACAGGGTGTTGCTGAAGCCAAGCATGGTGAAACAGACTGAGAGGGCCAACGGAATTGTGTGCCTACTGTCTTTTAGTACAACATGAGGATGGGGCTTGTTACATTTGCACAAGAAAATCAGGTTAAGTCTCAAGTTAGGGTTAGGGTTGGGGAGATGTGGCTTCCCAGGTTGGAAACGGGTCCTTGGTGAAGCCTAGCTTGCTGAATCAGACTGAGTGGGGCATCAAGATGTCTTCCATACTTACATTTGGTACACTCTGTGAACCGCAGTATGTTTCAGTCCAAAAAGGAAATGAGGGTTGATACTCAGATTAGGGTTAGGGTTGGGGAGACTTGGCTTCCCAGGATGTAACTAGGGTTTTGGCGAAGCCTAGATTGGTAAAACAGACTGAGTAGGCCTTCCGGAGTATAACATACTGCCAGTTAGTACACCATGTGGACAGGGAAATGTTTCAGTCCAAAGAAAAAATTAGGGTTAAGAAAAAGTTAGGGTTATCGGTCAGGAGACATGCCTTCCTAGAATGGAAACAGGGTGTTGCTGAAGCCAAGCATGGTGAAACAGACTGAGAGGGCAAACGGAATTGTGTGCCTACTGTCTTTTAGTACAACATGAGGATGGGGGGTTGTTACATTTGCCCAAGAAAATCAGGTTAAGTCTCAAGTTAGGGTTAGGGTTGGGGAGATGTGGCTTCCCAGGTTGGAAACGGGTCCTTGGTGAAGCCTAACTTGCTGAATCAGACTGAGTGGGGCATCAAGATGTCTTCCATACTGACATTTGGTACACTCTGTGGACGGCGGTTTGTTTCAGTCCCAAAAGGAAATGAGGGTTGAGACTCAAATTAGGGTTAGGGTTGGGGAGACTTGGCTTCCCAGGATGTAACCAGGGATTTGGCGAAGCCTAGATTGGTAAAACAGACCGAGTAGGCCAACCGGAGTATAACATACTGCCAGTTAGTGCACCATGTGGACAGGGAAATGTTTCAGTCCAAAGAGAAAATTAGGGTTAAGACCCAAGTTAGGGTTATCGGTCAGGAGTCATGGCTTCCCAGAATGGAAACAGGGTGTTGCTGAAGCCAAGCATGGTGAAACAGACTGAGAGGGCCAACGGAATTGTGTGCCTACTGTCTTTTAGTAGAACATGAGGATGGGGGTTTGTTACATTTGCACAAGAAAATCATGTTAAGTCTCAGGTTTGGTTTGGGTTGGGGAGATGTGGCTTCCCTGGTTGGAATCGGGTCCTTGGTGAAGCCCAGCTTGCTGAATCAGACTGAGTGGGACATCAAGATGTCTTCCATACTGACATTTGGTACACTCTGTGGACGGAGGTATGTTTCAGTCCCAAGAGGAAATGAGGCCTGAGACTCAAATTAGGGTTAGGGCTGGGGAGACTTGGCTTCCCAGGATGTAACCAGGGTTTTGGCGAAGCCTAGATTGGTAAAACAGACTGAGTAGGCCATCCGGAGTATAACATACTGCCAGTTAGTACACCATGTGGACAGGGAAATGTTTCAGTCGAAAGAAAAAATTAGGGTGAAGACCCAAGTTAGGGTTAGCGGTCAGGAGACATGGCTTCCCAGAATGGAAACAGGGTGTTGCTGAAGCCAAACATGGTGAAACAGACTGAGAGGGCCAAAGGAATTGTGTGCCTACTGTCTTTTAGTAGAACATGAGGATGGGGGGTTGTTACATTTGCACAAGAAAATCAGGTTAAGTCTCAAGTTAGGGTTAGAGTTGGGGAGATGTGGCTTCCCAGGTTGGAAACGGGTCCTTGGTGAAGCCTAACTTGCTGAATCAGACTGAGTGGGGCATCAAGATGTCTTCCATACTTACATTTGTTCCCCTATGTGGACGGCAGTATGTTTCAGTCCTAAAACGAAATGCGGGTTGATACTCAAATTAGGGTTAGGGTTGGGGAGACTTGGCTTCCCAGGATGTAACCAGGGTTTTGGCGAAGCCTAGATTGGTAAAACAGACTGAGTAGGCCATCCGTAGTATAACATACTGCCAGTTAGTACACCATGTGGACAGGGAAATGTTTCAGTCCAAAGAGAAAATTAGGGTTAAGACCCAAGTTAGGGTTATCGGTCAGGAGTCATGGCTTCCCAGAATGGAAACAGGGTGTTGCTGAAGCCAAGCATGGTGAAACAGACTGAGAGGGCCAACAGAATTGTGTGTCGACTGTCTTTTAGTACAACATGAGGATGGGGGTTTGTTACATTTCAACAAGAAAATCAGGTTAGGTCTCAAGGTTGGATTGGATTGGGGAGATGTGGCTTCCCAGGTTGGAAATGGGTCCTTGGTGGAGCTCAACTTGCTGAATCAGACTGAGTGGGGCATCAAGATGGCTTCCATACTGACATTTGGTGCACTCTGTGGACGGCAGTATGTTTCAGTCCAAAAAGGAAATGAGGGTTGAGACTCAAATTAGGGTTAGGGTTGGGGAGACTTGTCTTCCCAGGATGTAACCAGGGTTTTGGCGAAGTCTAGATTGGTAAAACAGACGGAGTAGGCCAACCGGAGTATAACATACTGCCAGTTAGTACACAATGTGGACAGGGAAATGTTTCATTCCAAAGAGAAAATTAGGGTTAAGACCCAAGTTAGGGTTAGCAGTCAGGAGACATGGCTTTCCAGAATGGAAACAGGTTATTGCTGAAGCCAAGCATGGTGAAACAGACTGAGAGGGCAAAAGGAATTGTGTGCCTACTGTCTTTTAGGAGAACATGAGGATGGGGGGTTGTTACATTTGCACAAGAAAATCAGGTTAAGTCTCAAGTTAGGGTTAGGGTTGGGGAGATGTTGCTTCCCAGGTTGGAAACGGGTCCTTGGTGAAGCTTAACTTGCTGAATCAGACTGAGTGGGCCATCAAGATGGCTTCCATACTGACATTTGGTACACTCTGTGGACGGCAGTATGTTTCAGTCCAAAAACGAAAATTAGGGTTAAGACCCAAGTTAGGGTTATCGGTCAGGAGTCATGGCTTCCCAGAATGGAAACAGGGTGTTGCTGAAGCCAAGCATGGTGAAACAGACGGAGAGGGCCAACGGAATTGTGTGCCGACTGTTTCTTAGTACAACATGAGGATGGGGGTTTGTTACATTTCAACAAGAAAATCAGGTTAAGTCTCAAGGTTGGGTTGGGTTGGGGAGATGTGGCTTCCCTGGTTGGAATCGGGTCCTTGGTGAAGCCCAGCTTGCTGAATCAGAATGAGTGGGACATCAAGATGTCTTCCATACTGACATTTGGTACACTCTGTGGACGGAGGTCTGTTTCAGTCCCAAAAGGAAATTAGGCCTGAGACTCAAATTAGGGTTAGGGTTGGGGAGACTTGGCTTCCCAGGATGTAACCAGGGTTTTGGCGAAGCCTAGATTGGTAAAACAGACTGAGTAGGCCATCCGGAGTATAACATACTGCCAGTTAGTACACCATGTGGACAGGGAAATGTTTCATTCCAAAGAGAAAATTAGGGTTAAGACCCAAGTTAGGGTTAGCTGTCAGGAGACATGGCTTCCCAGAATGGAAACAGGGTGTTGCTGAAGCCAAGCATGGTGAAACAGACTGAGAGGGCCAAAGGAATTGTGTGCCTACTGTCTTTTAGTAGAACATGAGGATGGGGGGTTTTTACAATTCAACAAGAAAATCAGGTTAAGTCTCAAGTTAGGGTTAGGGTTGGGGAGATGTGGCTTCCCAGGTTGGAAACGGGTCCTTGGTGAAGCTTAACTTGCTGAATCAGACTGAGTGGGGCATCAAGATGGCTTCCATACTGACATTTGGTGCACTCTGTGGACGGCAGTATGTTTCAGTCCAAAAAGGTAATGAGGGTTGAGACTCAAATTAGGGTTAGGGTTGGGGAGACTTGGCTTCCCAGGATGTAACCAGGGTTTTGGCGAAGTCTAGATTGGTAAAACAGACGGAGTAGGCCAACCGGAGTATAACATACTGCCAGTTAGTACACCATGTGGACAGGGAAATGTTTCAGTCCAAAGAGAAAATTAGGGTTAAGACCCAAGTTAGGGATAGCTGTCAGGAGACATGGCTTTTCAGAATGGAAACAGGGTGTTGCTGAAGCCAAGCATGGTGAAACAGACTGAGAGGGCAAAAGGAATTGTGTGTCGACTGTCTTTTAGTACAACATGAGGATGGGGGTTTGTTACATTTCAACAAGAAAATCAGGTTAAGTCTCAAGGTTGGGTTGGATTGGGGAGATGTGGCTTCCCAGGTTGGAAATGGGTCCTTGGTGAAGCTCAACTTGCTGAATCAGACTGAGTGGGGCATCAAGATGGCTTCCATACTGACATTTGGTGCACTCTGTGGACGGCAGTATGTTTCAGTCCAAAAAGGAAATGAGGGTTGAGACTCAAATTAGGGTTAGGGCTGGGGAGACTTGGCTTCCCAGGATGTAACCAGGGTTTTGGCGAAGTCTAGATTGGTAAAACAGACGGAGTAGGCCAACCGGAGTATAACATACTGCCAGTTAGTACACCATGTGGACAGGGAAATGTTTCAGTCCAAAGAGAAAATTAGGGTTAAGACCCAAGTTAGGGTTAGCTGTCAGGAGACATGGCTTTTCAGAATGGAAACAGGGTGTTGCTGAAGCCAAGCATGGTGAAACAGACTGAGAGGGCAAAAGGAATTGTGTGTCGACTGTCTTTTAGTACAACATGAGGATGGGGGTTTGTTACATTTCAACAAGAAAATCAGGTTAAGTCTCAAGGTTGGGTTGGATTGGGGAGATGTGGCTTCCCAGGTTGGAAATGGGTCCTTGGTGAAGCTCAACTTGCTGAATCAGACTGAGTGGGGCATCAAGATGGCTTCCATACTGACATTTGGTGCACTCTGTGGACGGCAGTATTTTTCAGTCCAAAAAGGAAATGAGGGTTGAGACTCAAATTAGGGTTAGGGTTGGGGAGACTTGGCTTCCCAGGATGTAACCAGGGTTTTGGCGAAGTCTAGATTGGTAAAACAGACGGAGTAGGCCAACCGGAGTATAACATACTGCCAGTTAGTACACCATGTGGACAGGGAAATGTTTCAGTCCAAAGAGAAAATTAGGGTTAAGACCCAAGTTAGGGTTAGCTGTCAGGAGACATGGCTTTTCAGAATGGAAACAGGGTGTTGCTGAAGCCAAGCATGGTGAAACAGACTGAGAGGGCAAAAGGAATTGTGTGCCTACTGTCTTTTAGTACAACATGAGGATGGGGGTTTGTTACATTTGCACAAGAAAATCAGGTTAAGTCTCAGGTTTGGTTTGGGTTGGGGAGATGTGGCTTCCCTGGTTGGAATCGGGTCCTTGGTGAAGCCCAGCTTGCTGAATCAGACTGAGTGGGACATCAAGATGTCTTCCATACTGACATTTGGTACACTCTGTGGACGGAGGTATGTTTCAGTCCCAAAAGGAAATGAGGCCTGAGACTCAAATTAGGGTTAGGGCTGGGGAGACTTGGCTTCCCAGGATGTAACCAGGGTTTTGGCGAAGCCTAGATTGGTAAAACAGACTGAGTAGGCCATCCGGAGTATAACATACTGCCAGTTAGTACACCATGTGGACAGGGAAATGTTTCAGTCGAAAGAAAAAATTAGGGTGAAGACCCAAGTTAGGGTTAGCGGTCAGGAGACATGGCTTCCCAGAATGGAAACAGGGTGTTGCTGAAGCCAAACATGGTGAAACAGACTGAGAGGGCCAAAGGAATTGTGTGCCTACTGTCTTTTAGTAGAACATGAGGATGGGGGGTTGTTACATTTGCACAAGAAAATCAGGTTAAGTCTCAAGTTAGGGTTAGAGTTGGGGAGATGTGGCTTCCCAGGTTGGAAACGGGTCCTTGGTGAAGCCTAACTTGCTGAATCAGACTGAGTGGGGCATCAAGATGTCTTCCATACTTACATTTGTTCCCCTATGTGGACGGCAGTATGTTTCAGTCCTAAAACGAAATGCGGGTTGATACTCAAATTAGGGTTAGGGTTGGGGAGACTTGGCTTCCCAGGATGTAACCAGGGTTTTGGCGAAGCCTAGATTGGTAAAACAGACTGAGTAGGCCATCCGTAGTATAACATACTGCCAGTTAGTACACCATGTGGACAGGGAAATGTTTCAGTCCAAAGAGAAAATTAGGGTTAAGACCCAAGTTAGGGTTATCGGTCAGGAGTCATGGCTTCCCAGAATGGAAACAGGGTGTTGCTGAAGCCAAGCATGGTGAAACAGACTGAGAGGGCCAACAGAATTGTGTGTCGACTGTCTTTTAGTACAACATGAGGATGGGGGTTTGTTACATTTCAACAAGAAAATCAGGTTAAGTCTCAAGGTTGGATTGGATTGGGGAGATGTGGCTTCCCAGGTTGGAAATGGGTCCTTGGTGGAGCTCAACTTGCTGAATCAGACTGAGTGGGGCATCAAGATGGCTTCCATACTGACATTTGGTGCACTCTGTGGACGGCAGTATGTTTCAGTCCAAAAAGGAAATGAGGGTTGAGACTCAAATTAGGGTTAGGGTTGGGGAGACTTGTCTTCCCAGGATGAAACCAGGGTTTTGGCGAAGTCTAGATTGGTAAAACAGACGGAGTAGGCCAACCGGAGTATAACATACTGCCAGTTAGTACACAATGTGGACAGGGAAATGTTTCATTCCAAAGAGAAAATTAGGGTTAAGACCCAAGTTAGGGTTAGCAGTCAGGAGACATGGCTTTCCAGAATGGAAACAGGGTATTGCTGAAGCCAAGCATGGTGAAACAGACTGAGAGGGCAAAAGGAATTGTGTGCCTACTGTCTTTTAGGAGAACATGAGGATGGGGGGTTGTTACATTTGCACAAGAAAATCAGGTTAAGTCTCAAGTTAGGGTTAGGGTTGGGGAGATGTTGCTTCCCAGGTTGGAAACGGGTCCTTGGTGAAGCTTAACTTGCTGAATCAGACTGAGTGGGCCATCAAGATGTCTTCCATACTGACATTTGGTACACTCTGTGGACGGCAGTATGTTTCAGTCCAAAAACGAAAATTAGGGTTAAGACCCAAGTTAGGGTTATCGGTCAGGAGTCATGGCTTCCCAGAATGGAAACAGGGTGTTGCTGAAGCCAAGCATGGTGAAACAGACGGAGAGGGCCAACGGAATTGTGTGCCGACTGTTTCTTAGTACAACATGAGGATGGGGGTTTGTTACATTTCAACAAGAAAATCAGGTTAAGTCTCAAGGTTGGGTTGGGTTGGGGAGATGTGGCTTCCCTGGTTGGAATCGGGTCCTTGGTGAAGCCCAGCTTGCTGAATCAGAATGAGTGGGACATCAAGATGTCTTCCATACTGACATTTGGTACACTCTGTGGACGGAGGTCTGTTTCAGTCCCAAAAGGAAATTAGGCCTGAGACTCAAATTAGGGTTAGGGTTGGGGAGACTTGGCTTCCCAGGATGTAACCAGGGTTTTGGCGAAGCCTAGATTGGTAAAACAGACTGAGTAGGCCATCCGGAGTATAACATACTGCCAGTTAGTACACCATGTGGACAGGGAAATGTTTCATTCCAAAGAGAAAATTAGGGTTAAGACCCAAGTTAGGGTTAGCTGTCAGGAGACATGGCTTCCCAGAATGGAAACAGGGTGTTGCTGAAGCCAAGCATGGTGAAACAGACTGAGAGGGCCAAAGGAATTGTGTGCCTACTGTCTTTTAGTAGAACATGAGGATGGGGGGTTGTTACAATTCAACAAGAAAATCAGGTTAAGTCTCAAGTTAGGGTTAGGGTTGGGGAGATGTGGCTTCCCAGGTTGGAAACGGGTCCTTGGTGAAGCTTAACTTGCTGAATCAGACTGAGTGGGGCATCAAGATGGCCTCCATACTGACATTTGGTACACTCTGTGGACGGCAGTATGTTTCAGTCCAAAAACGAAAATTAGGGTTAAGACCCAAGTTAGGGTTATCGGTCAGGAGTCATGGCTTCCCAGAATGGAAACAGGGTGTTGCTGAAGCCAAGCATGGTGAAACAGACTGAGAGGGCCAACGGAATTGTGTGTCGACTGTCTTTTAGTACAACATGAGGATGGGGGTTTGTTACATTTCAACAAGAAAATCAGGTTAAGTCTCAAGGTTGGGTTGGATTGGGGAGATGTGGCTTCCCAGGTTGGAAATGGGTCCTTGGTGAAGCTCAACTTGCTGAATCAGACTGAGTGGGGCATCAAGATGGCTTCCATACTGACATTTGGTGCACTCTGTGGACGGCAGTATGTTTCAGTCCAAAAAGGAAATGAGGGTTGAGACTCAAATTAGGGTTAGGGTTGGGGAGACTTGGCTTCCCAGGATGTAACCAGGGTTTTGGCGAAGTCTAGATTGGTAAAACAGACGGAGTAGGCCAACCGGAGTATAACATACTGCCAGTTAGTACACCATGTGGACAGGGAAATGTTTCAGTCCAAAGAGAAAATTAGGGTTAAGACCCAAGTTAGGGATAGCTGTCAGGAGACATGGCTTTTCAGAATGGAAACAGGGTGTTGCTGAAGCCAAGCATGGTGAAACAGACTGAGAGGGCAAAAGGAATTGTGTGTCGACTGTCTTTTAGTACAACATGAGGATGGGGGTTTGTTACATTTCAACAAGAAAATCAGGTTAAGTCTCAAGGTTGGGTTGGATTGGGGAGATGTGGCTTCCCAGGTTGGAAATGGGTCCTTGGTGAAGCTCAACTTGCTGAATCAGACTGAGTGGGGCATCAAGATGGCTTCCATACTGACATTTGGTGCACTCTGTGGACGGCAGTATGTTTCAGTCCAAAAAGGAAATGAGGGTTGAGACTCAAATTAGGGTTAGGGCTGGGGAGACTTGGCTTCCCAGGATGTAACCAGGGTTTTGGCGAAGTCTAGATTGGTAAAACAGACGGAGTAGGCCAACCGGAGTATAACATACTGCCAGTTAGTACACCATGTGGACAGGGAAATGTTTCAGTCCAAAGAGAAAATTAGGGTTAAGACCCAAGTTAGGGTTAGCTGTCAGGAGACATGGCTTTTCAGAATGGAAACAGGGTGTTGCTGAAGCCAAGCATGGTGAAACAGACTGAGAGGGCAAAAGGAATTGTGTGCCTACTGTCTTTTAGTACAACATGAGGATGGGGGTTTGTTACATTTGCACAAGAAAATCAGGTTAAGTCTCAAGTTAGGGTTGGTTTGGGGAGATGTGGCTTCCCAGGTTGGAAACGGGTCCTTGGTGAAGCCTAGCTTGTTGAATCAGACTGAGTGGGACATCAACATGTCTTCCATACTTACATTTGGTACACTCTGTGGACGGCAGTATGTTTCAGTCCAAAAAGGAAATGAGGGTTGAGACTCAAATTAGGGTTAGGGCTGGGGAGACTTGGCTTCCCAGGATGTAACCAGGGTTTTGGCGAAGCCTAGATTGGTAAAACAGACTGAGTAGGCCATCCGGAGTATAACATACTGCCAGTTAGTACACCATGTGGACAGGGAAATGTTTCAGTCCAAAGAGAAAATTAGGGTTCAGACCCAAGTTAGGGTTAGCTGTCAGGAGACATGGCTTCCCAGAATGGAAACAGGGTGTTGCTGAAGCCAAGCATGGTGAAACAGACTGAGAGGGCCAAAGGAATTGTGTGCCTACTGTCTTTTAGTAGAACATGAGGATGGGAGGTTGTTACATTTGCACAAGAATATCAGGTTAAGTCTCAAGTTAGGGTTAGGGTTGGGGAGATGTGGCTTCCCAGGTTGGAAACGGGTCCTTGGTGAAGCTTAACTTGCTGAATCAGACTGAGTGGGCCATCAAGATGTCTTCCATACTTACATTTGGTACACTCTGTGGACCGCAGTATGTTTCAGTCGCAAAAGGAAATGAGGGTTGAGACTCAAAGTAGGGTTAGGGTTGGGGAGACTTGGCTTCCCAGGATGTAACCAGGGTTTTGGCGAAGCCTAGATTGGTAAAACAGACTGAGTAGGCCTTCCGGAGTATAACATACTGCCAGTTAGTACACCATGTGGACAGGGAAATGTTTCAGTCCAAAGAAAAAATTAGGGTTAAGAAAAAGTTAGGGTTATCGGTCAGGAGACATGCCTTCCTAGAATGGAAACAGGGTGTTGCTGAAGCCAAGCATGGTGAAACAGACTGAGAGGGCAAACGGAATTGTGTGCCTACTGTCTTTTAGTACAACATGAGGATGGGGGGTTGTTACATTTGCCCAAGAAAATCAGGTTAAGTCTCAAGTTAGGGTTAGGGTTGGGGAGATGTGGCTTCCCAGGTTGGAAACGGGTCCTTGGTGAAGCCTAACTTGCTGAATCAGACTGAGTGGGGCATCAAGATGTCTTCCATACTGACATTTGGTACACTCTGTGGACGGCGGTTTGTTTCAGTCCCAAAAGGAAATGAGGGTTGAGACTCAAATTAGGGTTAGGGTTGGGGAGACTTGGCTTCCCAGGATGTAACCAGGGTTTTGGCGAAGCCTAGATTGGTAAAACAGACCGAGTAGGCCAACCGGAGTATAACATACTGCCAGTTAGTACACCATGTGGACAGGGAAATGTTTCAGTCCAAAGAGAAAATTAGGGTTAAGACCCAAGTTAGGGTTATCGGTCAGGAGTCATGGCTTCCCAGAATGGAAACAGGGTGTTGCTGAAGCCAAGCATGGTGAAACAGACTGAGAGGGCCAACGGAATTGTGTGCCTACTGTCTTTTAGTAGAACATGAGGATGGGGGTTTGTTACATTTGCACAAGAAAATCAGGTTAAGTCTCAAGCTTGGTTTGGATTGGGGAGATGTGGCTTCCCTGGTTGGAATCGGGTCCTTGGTGAAGCCCAGCTTGCTGAATCAGACTGAGTGGGACATCAAGATGTCTTCCATACTGACATTTGGTACACTCTGTGGACGGAGGTATGTTTCAGTCCCAAAAGGAAATGAGGCCTGAGACTCAAATTAAGGTTAGGGCTGGGGAGACTTGGCTTCCCAGGATGTAACCAGGGTTTTGGCGAAGCCTAGATTGGTAAAACAGACTGAGTAGGCCATCCGGAGTATAACATACTGCCAGTTAGTACACCATGTGGACAGGGAAATGTTTCAGTCGAAAGAAAAAATAAGGGTGAAGACCCAAGTTAGGGTTAGCGGTCAGGAGACATGGCTTCCCAGAATGGAAACAGGGTGTTGCTGAAGCCAAACATGGTGAAACAGACTGAGAGGGCCAAAGGAATTGTGTGCCTACTGTCTTTTAGTAGAACATGAGGATGGGGGGTTGTTACATTTGCACAAGAAAATCAGGTTAAGTCTCAAGTTAGGGTTAGGGTTGGGGAGATGTGGCTTCCCAGGTTGGAAACGGGTCCTTGGTGAAGCTTAACTTCCTGAATCAGACTGAGTGGGCCATCAAGATGTCTTCCATACTTACATTTGTTCCCCTATGTGGACGGCAGTATGTTTCAGTCCAAAAACGAAATGCGGGTTGATACTCAAAGTAGGGTTAGGGTTGGGGAGACTTGGCTTCCCAGGATGTAACCAGGGTTTTGGTGAAGCCTAGATTGGTAAAACAGACTGAGTAGGCATTCAGGAGTATAACATACTGCCAGTTAGTACACCATGTGGACAGGGAAATGTTTCATTCCAAAGAGAATATTAGGGTTAAGACCCAAGTGAGGGTTATCGGTCAGGAGACATGGCTTCCCAGAATGGAAACAGGGTGTTGCTGAAGCCAAACATGGTGAAACAGACTGAGAGGGCCAAAGGAATTGTGTGCCTACTGTCTTTTAGTAGAACATGAGGATGGGGGGTTGTTACAGTTCAACAAGAAAATCAGGTTAAGTCTCAAGTTAGGGTTAGGGTTGGGGAGATGTGGCTTCCCAGGTTGGAAACGGGTCCTTGGTGAAGCTTAACTTGCTGAATCAGACTGAGTGGGGCATCAAGATGGCTTCCATACTGACATTTGGTCCCCTATGTGGACGGCAGTATGTTTCAGTCCAAAAACGAAAATTAGGGTTAAGACCCAAGTTAGGGTTATCGGTCAGGAGTCATGGCTTCCCAGAATGGAAACAGGGTGTTGCTGAAGCCAAGCATGGTGAAACAGACTGAGAGGGCCAACGGAATTGTGTGTCGACTGTCTTTTAGTACAACATGAGGATGGGGGTTTGTTACATTTCAACAAGAAAATCAGGTTAAGTCTCAAGGTTGGGTTGGATTGGGGAGATGTGGCTTCCCAGGTTGGAAATGGGTCCTTGGTGAAGCTCAACTTGCTGAATCAGACTGAGTGGGGCATCAAGATGGCTTCCATACTGACATTTGGTGCACTCTGTGGACGGCAGTATGTTTCAGTCCAAAAAGGAAATGAGGGTTGAGACTCAAATTAGGGTTAGGGTTGGGGAGACTTGTCTTCCAAGGATTTAACCAGGAATTTGGCGAAGTCTAGATTGGTAAAACAGACGGAGTAGGCCAACCGGAGTATAACATACTGCCAGTTAGTACACAATGTGGAGAGGGAAATGTTTCATTCCAAAGAGAAAATTAGGGTTAAGACCCAAGTTAGGGTTAGCAATCAGGAGACATGGCTTTCCAGAATGGAAACAGGGTGTTGCTGAAGCCAAGCATGGTGAAACAGACTGAGAGGGGAAAAGGAATTGTGTGCCTACTGTCTTTTAGGAGAACATGAGGATGGGGGGTTGTTACATTTGCACAAGAAAATCAGGTTAAGTCTCAAGTTAGGGTTAGGGTTGGGGAGATGTTGCTTCCCAGGTTGGAAACGGGTCCTTGGTGAAGCTTAACTTGCTGAATCAGACTGAGTGGGCCATCAAGATGGCTTCCATACTGACATTTGGTCCCCTCTGTGGACGGCAGTATGTTTCAGTCCAAAAACGAAAATTAGGGTTAAGACCCAAGTTAGGGTTATCGGTCAGGAGTCATGGCTTCCCAGAATGGAAACAGGGTGTTGCTGAAGCCAAGCATGGTGAAACAGACTGAGAGGGCCAACGGAATTGTGTGCCGACTGTCTCTTAGTACAACATGAGGATGGGGGTTTGTTACATTTCAACAAGAAAATCAGGTTACGTCTCAAGGTTGGGTTGGGTTGGGGAGATGTGTCTTCCCTGGTTGGAATCGGGTCCTTGGTGAAGCCCAGCTTGCTGAATCAGACTGAGTGGGACATCAAGATGTCTTCCATACTGACATTTGGTACACTCTGTGGACGGAGGTCTGTTTCAGTCCCAAAAGGAAATTAGGCCTGAGACTCAAATTAGGGTTAGGGTTGGGGAGACTTGGCTTCCCAGGATGTAACCAGGGTTTTGGTGAAGCCTAGATTGGTAAAACAGACTGAGTAGGCCATCCGGAGTATAACATACTGCCAGTTAGTACACCATGTGGACAGGGAAATGTTTCATTCCAAAGAGAAAATTAGGGTTAAGACCCAAGTTAGGGTTAGCTGTCAGGAGACATGGCTTCCCAGAATGGAAACAGGGTGTTGCTGAAGCCAAGCATGGTGAAACAGACTGAGAGGGCCAAAGGAATTGTGTGCCTACTGTCTTTTAGTACAATATGAGGATGGGGGGTTGTTACAGTTCAACAAGAAAATCAGGTTAAGTCTCAAGTTAGGGTTAGAGTTGGGGAGATGTGGCTTCCCAGGTTGGAAACGGGTCCTTGGTGAAGCCTAACTTGCTGAATCAGACTGAGTGGGGCATCAAGATGTCTTCCATACTTACATTTGTTCCCCTATGTGGACGGCAGTATGTTTCAGTCCTAAAACGAAATGCGGGTTGATACTCAAATTAGGGTTAGGGTTGGGGAGACTTGGCTTCCCAGGATGTAACCAGGGTTTTGGCGAAGCCTAGATTGGTAAAACAGACTGAGTAGGCCATCCGTAGTATAACATACTGCCAGTTAGTACACCATGTGGACAGGGAAATGTTTCAGTCCAAAGAGAAAATTAGGGTTAAGACCCAAGTTAGGGTTATCGGTCAGGAGTCATGGCTTCCCAGAATGGAAACAGGGTGTTGCTGAAGCCAAACATGGTGAAACAGACTGAGAGGGCCAAAGGAATTGTGTGCCTACTGTCTTTTAGTAGAACATGAGGATGGGGGGTTGTTACAGTTCAACAAGAAAATCAGGTTAAGTCTCAAGTTAGGGTTAGGGTTGGGGAGATGTGGCTTCCCAGGTTGGAAACGGGTCCTTGGTGAAGCTTAACTTGCTGAATCAGACTGAGTGGGGCATCAAGATGGCTTCCATACTGACATTTGGTCCCCTATGTGGACGGCAGTATGTTTCAGTCCAAAAACGAAAATTAGGGTTAAGACCCAAGTTAGGGTTATCGGTCAGGAGTCATGGCTTCCCAGAATGGAAACAGGGTGTTGCTGAAGCCAAGCATGGTGAAACAGACTGAGAGGGCCAACGGAATTGTGTGTCGACTGTCTTTTAGTACAACATGAGGATGGGGGTTTGTTACATTTCAACAAGAAAATCAGGTTAAGTCTCAAGGTTGGGTTGGATTGGGGAGATGTGGCTTCCCAGGTTGGAAATGGGTCCTTGGTGAAGCTCAACTTGCTGAATCAGACTGAGTGGGGCATCAAGATGGCTTCCATACTGACATTTGGTGCACTCTGTGGACGGCAGTATGTTTCAGTCCAAAAAGGAAATGAGGGTTGAGACTCAAATTAGGGTTAGGGTTGGGGAGACTTGTCTTCCAAGGATTTAACCAGGAATTTGGCGAAGTCTAGATTGGTAAAACAGACGGAGTAGGCCAACCGGAGTATAACATACTGCCAGTTAGTACACAATGTGGAGAGGGAAATGTTTCATTCCAAAGAGAAAATTAGGGTTAAGACCCAAGTTAGGGTTAGCAATCAGGAGACATGGCTTTCCAGAATGGAAACAGGGTGTTGCTGAAGCCAAGCATGGTGAAACAGACTGAGAGGGGAAAAGGAATTGTGTGCCTACTGTCTTTTAGGAGAACATGAGGATGGGGGGTTGTTACATTTGCACAAGAAAATCAGGTTAAGTCTCAAGTTAGGGTTAGGGTTGGGGAGATGTTGCTTCCCAGGTTGGAAACGGGTCCTTGGTGAAGCTTAACTTGCTGAATCAGACTGAGTGGGCCATCAAGATGGCTTCCATACTGACATTTGGTCCCCTCTGTGGACGGCAGTATGTTTCAGTCCAAAAACGAAAATTAGGGTTAAGACCCAAGTTAGGGTTATCGGTCAGGAGTCATGGCTTCCCAGAATGGAAACAGGGTGTTGCTGAAGCCAAGCATGGTGAAACAGACTGAGAGGGCCAACGGAATTGTGTGCCGACTGTCTCTTAGTACAACATGAGGATGGGGGTTTGTTACATTTCAACAAGAAAATCAGGTTACGTCTCAAGGTTGGGTTGGGTTGGGGAGATGTGTCTTCCCTGGTTGGAATCGGGTCCTTGGTGAAGCCCAGCTTGCTGAATCAGACTGAGTGGGACATCAAGATGTCTTCCATACTGACATTTGGTACACTCTGTGGACGGAGGTCTGTTTCAGTCCCAAAAGGAAATTAGGCCTGAGACTCAAATTAGGGTTAGGGTTGGGGAGACTTGGCTTCCCAGGATGTAACCAGGGTTTTGGTGAAGCCTAGATTGGTAAAACAGACTGAGTAGGCCATCCGGAGTATAACATACTGCCAGTTAGTACACCATGT
This sequence comes from Heloderma suspectum, assembly GCF_057233095.1. NCBI lineage: Eukaryota > Metazoa > Chordata > Lepidosauria > Squamata > Helodermatidae > Heloderma > Heloderma suspectum. The sequence continues at coordinate 152,990,720 of NC_139461.1, forward strand.
GGACAGGGAAATGTTTCATTCCAAAGAGAAAATTAGGGTTAAGACCCAAGTTAGGGTTAGCTGTCAGGAGACATGGCTTCCCAGAATGGAAACAGGGTGTTGCTGAAGCCAAGCATGGTGAAACAGACTGAGAGGGCCAAAGGAATTGTGTGCCTACTGTCTTTTAGTACAATATGAGGATGGGGGGTTGTTACAGTTCAACAAGAAAATCAGGTTAAGTCTCAAGTTAGGGTTAGAGTTGGGGAGATGTGGCTTCCCAGGTTGGAAACGGGTCCTTGGTGAAGCCTAACTTGCTGAATCAGACTGAGTGGGGCATCAAGATGTCTTCCATACTTACATTTGTTCCCCTATGTGGACGGCAGTATGTTTCAGTCCTAAAACGAAATGCGGGTTGATACTCAAATTAGGGTTAGGGTTGGGGAGACTTGGCTTCCCAGGATGTAACCAGGGTTTTGGCGAAGCCTAGATTGGTAAAACAGACTGAGTAGGCCATCCGTAGTATAACATACTGCCAGTTAGTACACCATGTGGACAGGGAAATGTTTCAGTCCAAAGAGAAAATTAGGGTTAAGACCCAAGTTAGGGTTATCGGTCAGGAGTCATGGCTTCCCAGAATGGAAACAGGGTGTTGCTGAAGCCAAGCATGGTGAAACAGACTGAGAGGGCCAACAGAATTGTGTGTCGACTGTCTTTTAGTACAACATGAGGATGGGGGTTTGTTACATTTCAACAAGAAAATCAGGTTAAGTCTCAAGGTTGGATTGGATTGGGGAGATGTGGCTTCCCAGGTTGGAAATGGGTCCTTGGTGGAGCTCAACTTGCTGAATCAGACTGAGTGGGGCATCAAGATGGCTTCCATACTGACATTTGGTGCACTCTGTGGACGGCAGTATGTTTCAGTCCAAAAAGGAAATGAGGGTTGAGACTCAAATTAGGGTTAGGGTTGGGGAGACTTGTCTTCCCAGGATGTAACCAGGGTTTTGGCGAAGTCTAGATTGGTAAAACAGACGGAGTAGGCCAACCGGAGTATAACATACTGCCAGTTAGTACACAATGTGGACAGGGAAATGTTTCATTCCAAAGAGAAAATTAGGGTTAAGACCCAAGTTAGGGTTAGCAGTCAGGAGACATGGCTTTCCAGAATGGAAACAGGGTATTGCTGAAGCCAAGCATGGTGAAACAGACTGAGAGGGCAAAAGGAATTGTGTGCCTACTGTCTTTTAGGAGAACATGAGGATGGGGGGTTGTTACATTTGCACAAGAAAATCAGGTTAAGTCTCAAGTTAGGGTTAGGGTTGGGGAGATGTTGCTTCCCAGGTTGGAAACGGGTCCTTGGTGAAGCTTAACTTGCTGAATCAGACTGAGTGGGCCATCAAGATGGCTTCCATACTGACATTTGGTACACTCTGTGGACGGCAGTATGTTTCAGTCCAAAAACGAAAATTAGGGTTAAGACCCAAGTTAGGGTTATCGGTCAGGAGTCATGGCTTCCCAGAATGGAAACAGGGTGTTGCTGAAGCCAAGCATGGTGAAACAGACGGAGAGGGCCAACGGAATTGTGTGCCGACTGTTTCTTAGTACAACATGAGGATGGGGGTTTGTTACATTTCAACAAGAAAATCAGGTTAAGTCTCAAGGTTGGGTTGGGTTGGGGAGATGTGGCTTCCCTGGTTGGAATCGGGTCCTTGGTGAAGCCCAGCTTGCTGAATCAGAATGAGTGGGACATCAAGATGTCTTCCATACTGACATTTGGTACACTCTGTGGACGGAGGTCTGTTTCAGTCCCAAAAGGAAATTAGGCCTGAGACTCAAATTAGGGTTAGGGTTGGGGAGACTTGGCTTCCCAGGATGTAACCAGGGTTTTGGCGAAGCCTAGATTGGTAAAACAGACTGAGTAGGCCATCCGGAGTATAACATACTGCCAGTTAGTACACCATGTGGACAGGGAAATGTTTCATTCCAAAGAGAAAATTAGGGTTAAGACCCAAGTTAGGGTTAGCTGTCAGGAGACATGGCTTCCCAGAATGGAAACAGGGTGTTGCTGAAGCCAAGCATGGTGAAACAGACTGAGAGGGCCAAAGGAATTGTGTGCCTACTGTCTTTTAGTAGAACATGAGGATGGGGGGTTGTTACAATTCAACAAGAAAATCAGGTTAAGTCTCAAGTTAGGGTTAGGGTTGGGGAGATGTGGCTTCCCAGGTTGGAAACGGGTCCTTGGTGAAGCTTAACTTGCTGAATCAGACTGAGTGGGGCATCAAGATGGCTTCCATACTGACATTTGGTACACTCTGTGGACGGCAGTATGTTTCAGTCCAAAAACGAAAATTAGGGTTAAGACCCAAGTTAGGGTTATCGGTCAGGAGTCATGGCTTCCCAGAATGGAAACAGGGTGTTGCTGAAGCCAAGCATGGTGAAACAGACTGAGAGGGCCAACGGAATTGTGTGTCGACTGTCTTTTAGTACAACATGAGAATGGGGGTTTGTTACATTTCAACAAGAAAATCAGGTTAAGTCTCAAGGTTGGGTTGGATTGGGGAGATGTGGCTTCCCAGGTTGGAAATGGGTCCTTGGTGAAGCTCAACTTGCTGAATCAGACTGAGTGGGGCATCAAGATGGCTTCCATACTGACATTTGGTGCACTCTGTGGACGGCAGTATGTTTCAGTCCAAAAAGGAAATGAGGGTTGAGACTCAAATTAGGGTTAGGGTTGGGGAGACTTGGCTTCCCAGGATGTAACCAGGGTTTTGGCGAAGTCTAGATTGGTAAAACAGACGGAGTAGGCCAACCGGAGTATAACATACTGCCAGTTAGTACACCATGTGGACAGGGAAATGTTTCAGTCCAAAGAGAAAATTAGGGTTAAGACCCAAGTTAGGGATAGCTGTCAGGAGACATGGCTTTTCAGAATGGAAACAGGGTGTTGCTGAAGCCAAGCATGGTGAAACAGACTGAGAGGGCAAAAGGAAATGTGTGTCGACTGTCTTTTAGTACAACATGAGGATGGGGGTTTGTTACATTTCAACAAGAAAATCAGGTTAAGTCTCAAGGTTGGGTTGGATTGGGGAGATGTGGCTTCCCAGGTTGGAAATGGGTCCTTGGTGAAGCTCAACTTGCTGAATCAGACTGAGTGGGGCATCAAGATGGCTTCCATACTGACATTTGGTGCACTCTGTGGACGGCAGTATGTTTCAGTCCAAAAAGGAAATGAGGGTTGAGACTCAAATTAGGGTTAGGGTTGGGGAGACTTGTCTTCCAAGGATTTAACCAGGAATTTGGCGAAGTCTAGATTGGTAAAACAGACGGAGTAGGCCAACCGGAGTATAACATACTGCCAGTTAGTACACAATGTGGAGAGGGAAATGTTTCATTCCAAAGAGAAAATTAGGGTTAAGACCCAAGTTAGGGTTAGCAATCAGGAGACATGGCTTTCCAGAATGGAAACAGGGTGTTGCTGAAGCCAAGCATGGTGAAACAGACTGAGAGGGGAAAAGGAATTGTGTGCCTACTGTCTTTTAGGAGAACATGAGGATGGGGGGTTGTTACATTTGCACAAGAAAATCAGGTTAAGTCTCAAGTTAGGGTTAGGGTTGGGGAGATGTTGCTTCCCAGGTTGGAAACGGGTCCTTGGTGAAGCTTAACTTGCTGAATCAGACTGAGTGGGCCATCAAGATGGCTTCCATACTGACATTTGGTCCCCTCTGTGGACGGCAGTATGTTTCAGTCCAAAAACGAAAATTAGGGTTAAGACCCAAGTTAGGGTTATCGGTCAGGAGTCATGGCTTCCCAGAATGGAAACAGGGTGTTGCTGAAGCCAAGCATGGTGAAACAGACTGAGAGGGCCAACGGAATTGTGTGCCGACTGTCTCTTAGTACAACATGAGGATGGGGGTTTGTTACATTTCAACAAGAAAATCAGGTTACGTCTCAAGGTTGGGTTGGGTTGGGGAGATGTGTCTTCCCTGGTTGGAATCGGGTCCTTGGTGAAGCCCAGCTTGCTGAATCAGACTGAGTGGGACATCAAGATGTCTTCCATACTGACATTTGGTACACTCTGTGGACGGAGGTCTGTTTCAGTCCCAAAAGGAAATTAGGCCTGAGACTCAAATTAGGGTTAGGGTTGGGGAGACTTGGCTTCCCAGGATGTAACCAGGGTTTTGGTGAAGCCTAGATTGGTAAAACAGACTGAGTAGGCCATCCGGAGTATAACATACTGCCAGTTAGTACACCATGTGGACAGGGAAATGTTTCATTCCAAAGAGAAAATTAGGGTTAAGACCCAAGTTAGGGTTAGCTGTCAGGAGACATGGCTTCCCAGAATGGAAACAGGGTGTTGCTGAAGCCAAGCATGGTGAAACAGACTGAGAGGGCCAAAGGAATTGTGTGCCTACTGTCTTTTAGTACAATATGAGGATGGGGGGTTGTTACAGTTCAACAAGAAAATCAGGTTAAGTCTCAAGTTAGGGTTAGAGTTGGGGAGATGTGGCTTCCCAGGTTGGAAACGGGTCCTTGGTGAAGCCTAACTTGCTGAATCAGACTGAGTGGGGAATCAAGATGTCTTCCATACTTACATTTGTTCCCCTATGTGGACGGCAGTATGTTTCAGTCCTAAAACGAAATGCGGGTTGATACTCAAATTAGGGTTAGGGTTGGGGAGACTTGGCTTCCCAGGATGTAACCAGGGTTTTGGCGAAGCCTAGATTGGTAAAACAGACTGAGTAGGCCATCCGTAGTATAACATACTGCCAGTTAGTACACCATGTGGACAGGGAAATGTTTCAGTCCAAAGAGAAAATTAGGGTTAAGACCCAAGTTAGGGTTATCGGTCAGGAGTCATGGCTTCCCAGAATGGAAACAGGGTGTTGCTGAAGCCAAACATGGTGAAACAGACTGAGAGGGCCAAAGGAATTGTGTGCCTACTGTCTTTTAGTAGAACATGAGGATGGGGGGTTGTTACAGTTCAACAAGAAAATCAGGTTAAGTCTCAAGTTAGGGTTAGGGTTGGGGAGATGTGGCTTCCCAGGTTGGAAACGGGTCCTTGGTGAAGCTTAACTTGCTGAATCAGACTGAGTGGGGCATCAAGATGGCTTCCATACTGACATTTGGTCCCCTATGTGGACGGCAGTATGTTTCAGTCCAAAAACGAAAATTAGGGTTAAGACCCAAGTTAGGGTTATCGGTCAGGAGTCATGGCTTCCCAGAATGGAAACAGGGTGTTGCTGAAGCCAAGCATGGTGAAACAGACTGAGAGGGCCAACGGAATTGTGTGTCGACTGTCTTTTAGTACAACATGAGGATGGGGGTTTGTTACATTTCAACAAGAAAATCAGGTTAAGTCTCAAGGTTGGGTTGGATTGGGGAGATGTGGCTTCCCAGGTTGGAAATGGGTCCTTGGTGAAGCTCAACTTGCTGAATCAGACTGAGTGGGGCATCAAGATGGCTTCCATACTGACATTTGGTGCACTCTGTGGACGGCAGTATGTTTCAGTCCAAAAAGGAAATGAGGGTTGAGACTCAAATTAGGGTTAGGGTTGGGGAGACTTGTCTTCCAAGGATTTAACCAGGAATTTGGCGAAGTCTAGATTGGTAAAACAGACGGAGTAGGCCAACCGGAGTATAACATACTGCCAGTTAGTACACAATGTGGAGAGGGAAATGTTTCATTCCAAAGAGAAAATTAGGGTTAAGACCCAAGTTAGGGTTAGCAATCAGGAGACATGGCTTTCCAGAATGGAAACAGGGTGTTGCTGAAGCCAAGCATGGTGAAACAGACTGAGAGGGGAAAAGGAATTGTGTGCCTACTGTCTTTTAGGAGAACATGAGGATGGGGGGTTGTTACATTTGCACAAGAAAATCAGGTTAAGTCTCAAGTTAGGGTTAGGGTTGGGGAGATGTTGCTTCCCAGGTTGGAAACGGGTCCTTGGTGAAGCTTAACTTGCTGAATCAGACTGAGTGGGCCATCAAGATGGCTTCCATACTGACATTTGGTCCCCTCTGTGGACGGCAGTATGTTTCAGTCCAAAAACGAAAATTAGGGTTAAGACCCAAGTTAGGGTTATCGGTCAGGAGTCATGGCTTCCCAGAATGGAAACAGGGTGTTGCTGAAGCCAAGCATGGTGAAACAGACTGAGAGGGCCAACGGAATTGTGTGCCGACTGTCTCTTAGTACAACATGAGGATGGGGGTTTGTTACATTTCAACAAGAAAATCAGGTTACGTCTCAAGGTTGGGTTGGGTTGGGGAGATGTGTCTTCCCTGGTTGGAATCGGGTCCTTCGTGAAGCCCAGCTTGCTGAATCAGACTGAGTGGGACATCAAGATGTCTTCCATACTGACATTTGGTACACTCTGTGGACGGAGGTCTGTTTCAGTCCCAAAAGGAAATTAGGCCTGAGACTCAAATTAGGGTTAGGGTTGGGGAGACTTGGCTTCCCAGGATGTAACCAGGGTTTTGGTGAAGCCTAGATTGGTAAAACAGACTGAGTAGGCCATCCGGAGTATAACATACTGCCAGTTAGTACACCATGTGGACAGGGAAATGTTTCATTCCAAAGAGAAAATTAGGGTTAAGACCCAAGTTAGGGTTAGCTGTCAGGAGACATGGCTTCCCAGAATGGAAACAGGGTGTTGCTGAAGCCAAGCATGGTGAAACAGACTGAGAGGGCCAAAGGAATTGTGTGCCTACTGTCTTTTAGTACAATATGAGGATGGGGGGTTGTTACAGTTCAACAAGAAAATCAGGTTAAGTCTCAAGTTAGGGTTAGAGTTGGGGAGATGTGGCTTCCCAGGTTGGAAACGGGTCCTTGGTGAAGCCTAACTTGCTGAATCAGACTGAGTGGGGCATCAAGATGTCTTCCATACTTACATTTGTTCCCCTATGTGGACGGCAGTATGTTTCAGTCCTAAAACGAAATGCGGGTTGATACTCAAATTAGGGTTAGGGTTGGGGAGACTTGGCTTCCCAGGATGTAACCAGGGTTTTGGCGAAGCCTAGATTGGTAAAACAGACTGAGTAGGCCATCCGTAGTATAACATACTGCCAGTTAGTACACCATGTGGACAGGGAAATGTTTCAGTCCAAAGAGAAAATTAGGGTTAAGACCCAAGTTAGGGTTATCGGTCAGGAGTCATGGCTTCCCAGAATGGAAACAGGGTGTTGCTGAAGCCAAGCATGGTGAAACAGACTGAGAGGGCCAACAGAATTGTGTGTCGACTGTCTTTTAGTACAACATGAGGATGGGGGTTTGTTACATTTCAACAAGAAAATCAGGTTAAGTCTCAAGGTTGGATTGGATTGGGGAGATGTGGCTTCCCAGGTTGGAAATGGGTCCTTGGTGGAGCTCAACTTGCTGAATCAGACTGAGTGGGGCATCAAGATGGCTTCCATACTGACATTTGGTGCACTCTGTGGACGGCAGTATGTTTCAGTCCAAAAAGGAAATGAGGGTTGAGACTCAAATTAGGGTTAGGGTTGGGGAGACTTGTCTTCCCAGGATGTAACCAGGGTTTTGGCGAAGTCTAGATTGGTAAAACAGACGGAGTAGGCCAACCGGAGTATAACATACTGCCAGTTAGTACACAATGTGGACAGGGAAATGTTTCATTCCAAAGAGAAAATTAGGGTTAAGACCCAAGTTAGGGTTAGCAGTCAGGAGACATGGCTTTCCAGAATGGAAACAGGGTATTGCTGAAGCCAAGCATGGTGAAACAGACTGAGAGGGCAAAAGGAATTGTGTGCCTACTGTCTTTTAGGAGAACATGAGGATGGGGGGTTGTTACATTTGCACAAGAAAATCAGGTTAAGTCTCAAGTTAGGGTTAGGGTTGGGGAGATGTTGCTTCCCAGGTTGGAAACGGGTCCTTGGTGAAGCTTAACTTGCTGAATCAGACTGAGTGGGCCATCAAGATGGCTTCCATACTGACATTTGGTACACTCTGTGGACGGCAGTATGTTTCAGTCCAAAAACGAAAATTAGGGTTAAGACCCAAGTTAGGGTTATCGGTCAGGAGTCATGGCTTCCCAGAATGGAAACAGGGTGTTGCTGAAGCCAAGCATGGTGAAACAGACGGAGAGGGCCAACGGAATTGTGTGCCGACTGTTTCTTAGTACAACATGAGGATGGGGGTTTGTTACATTTCAACAAGAAAATCAGGTTAAGTCTCAAGGTTGGGTTGGGTTGGGGAGATGTGGCTTCCCTGGTTGGAATCGGGTCCTTGGTGAAGCCCAGCTTGCTGAATCAGAATGAGTGGGACATCAAGATGTCTTCCATACTGACATTTGGTACACTCTGTGGACGGAGGTCTGTTTCAGTCCCAAAAGGAAATTAGGCCTGAGACTCAAATTAGGGTTAGGGTTGGGGAGACTTGGCTTCCCAGGATGTAACCAGGGTTTTGGCGAAGCCTAGATTGGTAAAACAGACTGAGTAGGCCATCCGGAGTATAACATACTGCCAGTTAGTACACCATGTGGACAGGGAAATGTTTCATTCCAAAGAGAAAATTAGGGTTAAGACCCAAGTTAGGGTTAGCTGTCAGGAGACATGGCTTCCCAGAATGGAAACAGGGTGTTGCTGAAGCCAAGCATGGTGAAACAGACTGAGAGGGCCAAAGGAATTGTGTGCCTACTGTCTTTTAGTAGAACATGAGGATGGGGGGTTGTTACAATTCAACAAGAAAATCAGGTTAAGTCTCAAGTTAGGGTTAGGGTTGGGGAGATGTGGCTTCCCAGGTTGGAAACGGGTCCTTGGTGAAGCTTAACTTGCTGAATCAGACTGAGTGGGGCATCAAGATGGCTTCCATACTGACATTTGGTACACTCTGTGGACGGCAGTATGTTTCAGTCCAAAAACGAAAATTAGGGTTAAGACCCAAGTTAGGGTTATCGGTCAGGAGTCATGGCTTCCCAGAATGGAAACAGGGTGTTGCTGAAGCCAAGCATGGTGAAACAGACTGAGAGGGCCAACGGAATTGTGTGTCGACTGTCTTTTAGTACAACATGAGAATGGGGGTTTGTTACATTTCAACAAGAAAATCAGGTTAAGTCTCAAGGTTGGGTTGGATTGGGGAGATGTGGCTTCCCAGGTTGGAAATGGGTCCTTGGTGAAGCTCAACTTGCTGAATCAGACTGAGTGGGGCATCAAGATGGCTTCCATACTGACATTTGGTGCACTCTGTGGACGGCAGTATGTTTCAGTCCAAAAAGGAAATGAGGGTTGAGACTCAAATTAGGGTTAGGGTTGGGGAGACTTGGCTTCCCAGGATGTAACCAGGGTTTTGGCGAAGTCTAGATTGGTAAAACAGACGGAGTAGGCCAACCGGAGTATAACATACTGCCAGTTAGTACACCATGTGGACAGGGAAATGTTTCAGTCCAAAGAGAAAATTAGGGTTAAGACCCAAGTTAGGGATAGCTGTCAGGAGACATGGCTTTTCAGAATGGAAACAGGGTGTTGCTGAAGCCAAGCATGGTGAAACAGACTGAGAGGGCAAAAGGAAATGTGTGTCGACTGTCTTTTAGTACAACATGAGGATGGGGGTTTGTTACATTTCAACAAGAAAATCAGGTTAAGTCTCAAGGTTGGGTTGGATTGGGGAGATGTGGCTTCCCAGGTTGGAAATGGGTCCTTGGTGAAGCTCAACTTGCTGAATCAGACTGAGTGGGGCATCAAGATGGCTTCCATACTGACATTTGGTGCACTCTGTGGACGGCAGTATGTTTCAGTCCAAAAAGGAAATGAGGGTTGAGACTCAAATTAGGGTTAGGGTTGGGGAGACTTGGCTTCCCAGGATGTAACCAGGGTTTTGGCGAAGTCTAGATTGGTAAAACAGACGGAGTAGGCCAACCGGAGTATAACATACTGCCAGTTAGTACACCATGTGGACAGGGAAATGTTTCAGTCCAAAGAGAAAATTAGGGTTAAGACCCAAGTTAGGGTTAGCTGTCAGGAGACATGGCTTTTCAGAATGGAAACAGGGTGTTGCTGAAGCCAAGCATGGTGAAACAGACTGAGAGGGCAAAAGGAATTGTGTGCCTACTGTCTTTTAGTACAACATGAGGATGGGGGTTTGTTACATTTGCACAAGAAAATCAGGTTAAGTCTCAAGTTAGGGTTGGTTTGGGGAGATGTGGCTTCCCAGGTTGGAAACGGGTCCTTGGTGAAGCCTAGCTTGTTGAATCAGACTGAGTGGGACATCAAGATGTCTTCCATACTTACATTTGGTACACTCTGTGGACGGCAGTATGTTTCAGTCCAAAAAGGAAATGAGGGTTGAGACTCAAATTAGGGTTAGGGCTGGGGAGACTTGGCTTCCCAGGATGTAACCAGGGTTTTGGCGAAGCCTAGATTGGTAAAACAGACTGAGTAGGCCATCCGGAGTATAACATACTGCCAGTTAGTACACCATGTGGACAGGGAAATGTTTCAGTCCAAAGAGAAAATTAGGGTTCAGACCCAAGTTAGGGTTAGCTGTCAGGAGACATGGCTTCCCAGAATGGAAACAGGGTGTTGCTGAAGCCAAGCATGGTGAAACAGACTGAGAGGGCCAAAGGAATTGTGTGCCTACTGTCTTTTAGTAGAACATGAGGATGGGAGGTTGTTACATTTGCACAAGAATATCAGGTTAAGTCTCAAGTTAGGGTTAGGGTTGGGGAGATGTGGCTTCCCAGGTTGGAAACGGGTCCTTGGTGAAGCTTAACTTGCTGAATCAGACTGAGTGGGCCATCAAGATGTCTTCCATACTTACATTTGGTACACTCTGTGGACCGCAGTATGTTTCAGTCGCAAAAGGAAATGAGGGTTGAGACTCAAAGTAGGGTTAGGGTTGGGGAGACTTGGCTTCCCAGGATGTAACCAGGGTTTTGGCGAAGCCTAGATTGGTAAAACAGACTGAGTAGGCCTTCCGGAGTATAACATACTGCCAGTTAGTACACCATGTGGACAGGGAAATGTTTCAGTCCAAAGAAAAAATTAGGGTTAAGAAAAAGTTAGGGTTATCGGTCAGGAGACATGCCTTCCTAGAATGGAAACAGGGTGTTGCTGAAGCCAAGCATGGTGAAACAGACTGAGAGGGCAAACAGAATTGTGTGCCTACTGTCTTTTAGTACAACATGAGGATGGGGGGTTGTTACATTTGCCCAAGAAAATCAGGTTAAGTCTCAAGTTAGGGTTAGGGTTGGGGAGATGTGGCTTCCCAGGTTGGAAACGGGTCCTTGGTGAAGCCTAACTTGCTGAATCAGACTGAGTGGGGCATCAAGATGTCTTCCATACTGACATTTGGTACACTCTGTGGACGGCGGTTTGTTTCAGTCCCAAAAGGAAATGAGGGTTGAGACTCAAATTAGGGTTAGGGTTGGGGAGACTTGGCTTCCCAGGATGTAACCAGGGTTTTGGCGAAGCCTAGATTGGTAAAACAGACCGAGTAGGCCAACCGGAGTATAACATACTGCCAGTTAGTACACCATGTGGACAGGGAAATGTTTCAGTCCAAAGAGAAAATTAGGGTTAAGACCCAAGTTAGGGTTAGCAATCAGGAGACATGGCTTTCCAGAATGGAAACAGGGTGTTGCTGAAGCCAAGCATGGTGAAACAGACTGAGAGGGGAAAAGGAATTGTGTGCCTACTGTCTTTTAGGAGAACATGAGGATGGGGGGTTGTTACATTTGCACAAGAAAATCAGGTTAAGTCTCAAGTTAGGGTTAGGGTTGGGGAGATGTTGCTTCCCAGGTTGGAAACGGGTCCTTGGTGAAGCTTAACTTGCTGAATCAGACTGAGTGGGCCATCAAGATGGCTTCCATACTGACATTTGGTCCCCTCTGTGGACGGCAGTATGTTTCAGTCCAAAAACGAAAATTAGGGTTAAGACCCAAGTTAGGGTTATCGGTCAGGAGTCATGGCTTCCCAGAATGGAAACAGGGTGTTGCTGAAGCCAAGCATGGTGAAACAGACTGAGAGGGCCAACGGAATTGTGTGCCGACTGTCTCTTAGTACAACATGAGGATGGGGGTTTGTTACATTTCAACAAGAAAATCAGGTTACGTCTCAAGGTTGGGTTGGGTTGGGGAGATGTGGCTTCCCTGGTTGGAATCGGGTCCTTGGTGAAGCCCAGCTTGCTGAATCAGACTGAGTGGGACATCAAGATGTCTTCCATACTGACATTTGGTACACTCTGTGGACGGAGGTCTGTTTCAGTCCCAAAAGGAAATTAGGCCTGAGACTCAAATTAGGGTTAGGGTTGGGGAGACTTGGCTTCCCAGGATGTAACCAGGGTTTTGGCGAAGCCTAGATTGGTAAAACAGACTGAGTAGGCCATCCGGAGTATAACATACTGCCAGTTAGTACACCATGTGGACAGGGAAATGTTTCATTCCAAAGAGAAAATTAGGGTTAAGACCCAAGTTAGGGTTAGCTGTCAGGAGACATGGCTTCCCAGAATGGAAACAGGGTGTTGCTGAAGCCAAGCATGGTGAAACAGACTGAGAGGGCCAAAGGAATTGTGTGCCTACTGTCTTTTAGTACAATATGAGGATGGGGGGTTGTTACAGTTCAACAAGAAAATCAGGTTAAGTCTCAAGTTAGGGTTAGAGTTGGGGAGATGTGGCTTCCCAGGTTGGAAACGGGTCCTTGGTGAAGCCTAACTTGCTGAATCAGACTGAGTGGGGCATCAAGATGTCTTCCATACTTACATTTGTTCCCCTATGTGGACGGCAGTATGTTTCAATCCTAAAACGAAATGCGGGTTGATACTCAAATTAGGGTTAGGGTTGGGTAGACTTGGCTTCCCAGGATGTAACCAGGGTTTTGGCGAAGCCTAGATTGGTAAAACAGACTGAGTAGGCCATCCGTAGTATAACATACTGCCAGTTAGTACACCATGTGGACAGGGAAATGTTTCAGTCCAAAGAGAAAATTAGGGTTAAGACCCAAGTTAGGGTTAGCTGTCAGGAGACATGGCTTTTCAGAATGGAAACAGGGTGTTGCTGAAGCCAAGCATGGTGAAACAGACTGAGAGGGCAAAAGGAATTGTGTGCCTACTGTCTTTTAGTACAACATGAGGATGGGGGTTTGTTACATTTGCACAAGAAAATCAGGTTAAGTCTCAAGTTAGGGTTGGTTTGGGGAGATGTGGCTTCCCAGGTTGGAAACGGGTCCTTGGTGAAGCCTAGCTTGTTGAATCAGACTGAGTGGGACATCAACATGTCTTCCATACTTACATTTGGTACACTCTGTGGACGGCAGTATGTTTCAGTCCAAAAAGGAAATGAGGGTTGAGACTCAAATTAGGGTTAGGGCTGGGGAGACTTGGCTTCCCAGGATGTAACCAGGGTTTTGGCGAAGCCTAGATTGGTAAAACAGACTGAGTAGGCCATCCGGAGTATAACATACTGCCAGTTAGTACACCATGTGGACAGGGAAATGTTTCAGTCCAAAGAGAAAATTAGGGTTCAGACCCAAGTTAGGGTTAGCTGTCAGGAGACATGGCTTCCCAGAATGGAAACAGGGTGTTGCTGAAGCCAAGCATGGTGAAACAGACTGAGAGGGCCAAAGGAATTGTGTGCCTACTGTCTTTTAGTAGAACATGAGGATGGGAGGTTGTTACATTTGCACAAGAATATCAGGTTAAGTCTCAAGTTAGGGTTAGGGTTGGGGAGATGTGGCTTCCCAGGTTGGAAACGGGTCCTTGGTGAAGCTTAACTTGCTGAATCAGACTGAGTGGGCCATCAAGATGTCTTCCATACTTACATTTGGTACACTCTGTGGACCGCAGTATGTTTCAGTCGCAAAAGGAAATGAGGGTTGAGACTCAAAGTAGGGTTAGGGTTGGGGAGACTTGGCTTCCCAGGATGTAACCAGGGTTTTGGCGAAGCCTAGATTGGTAAAACAGACTGAGTAGGCCTTCCGGAGTATAACATACTGCCAGTTAGTACACCATGTGGACAGGGAAATGTTTCAGTCCAAAGAAAAAATTAGGGTTAAGAAAAAGTTAGGGTTATCGGTCAGGAGACATGCCTTCCTAGAATGGAAACAGGGTGTTGCTGAAGCCAAGCATGGTGAAACAGACTGAGAGGGCAAACGGAATTGTGTGCCTACTGTCTTTTAGTACAACATGAGGATGGGGGGTTGTTACATTTGCCCAAGAAAATCAGGTTAAGTCTCAAGTTAGGGTTAGGGTTGGGGAGATGTTGCTTCCCAGGTTGGAAACGGGTCCTTGGTGAAGCCTAACTTGCTGAATCAGACTGAGTGGGCCATCAAGATGGCTTCCATACTGACATTTGGTCCCCTCTGTGGACGGCAGTATGTTTCAGTCCAAAAACGAAAATTAGGGTTAAGACCCAAGTTAGGGTTATCGGTCAGGAGTCATGGCTTCCCAGAATGGAAACAGGGTGTTGCTGAAGCCAAGCATGGTGAAACAGACTGAGAGGGCCAACGGAATTGTGTGCCGACTGTCTCTTAGTACAACATGAGGATGGGGGTTTGTTACATTTCAACAAGAAAATCAGGTTACGTCTCAAGGTTGGGTTGGGTTGGGGAGATGTGGCTTCCCTGGTTGGAATCGGGTCCTTGGTGAAGCCCAGCTTGCTGAATCAGACTGAGTGGGACATCAAGATGTCTTCCATACTGACATTTGGTACACTCTGTGGACGGAGGTCTGTTTCAGTCCCAAAAGGAAATTAGGCCTGAGACTCAAATTAGGGTTAGGGTTGGGGAGACTTGGCTTCCCAGGATGTAACCAGGGTTTTGGCGAAGCCTAGATTGGTAAAACAGACTGAGTAGGCCATCCGGAGTATAACATACTGCCAGTTAGTACACCATGTGGACAGGGAAATGTTTCATTCCAAAGAGAAAATTAGGGTTAAGACCCAAGTTAGGGTTAGCTGTCAGGAGACATGGCTTCCCAGAATGGAAACAGGGTGTTGCTGAAGCCAAGCATGGTGAAACAGACTGAGAGGGCCAAAGGAATTGTGTGCCTACTGTCTTTTAGTACAATATGAGGATGGGGGGTTGTTACAGTTCAACAAGAAAATCAGGTTAAGTCTCAAGTTAGGGTTAGAGTTGGGGAGATGTGGCTTCCCAGGTTGGAAACGGGTCCTTGGTGAAGCCTAACTTGCTGAATCAGACTGAGTGGGGCATCAAGATGTCTTCCATACTTACATTTGTTCCCCTATGTGGACGGCAGTATGTTTCAATCCTAAAACGAAATGCGGGTTGATACTCAAATTAGGGTTAGGGTTGGGTAGACTTGGCTTCCCAGGATGTAACCAGGGTTTTGGCGAAGCCTAGATTGGTAAAACAGACTGAGTAGGCCATCCGTAGTATAACATACTGCCAGTTAGTACACCATGTGGACAGGGAAATGTTTCAGTCCAAAGAGAAAATTAGGGTTAAGACCCAAGTTAGGGTTAGCTGTCAGGAGACATGGCTTTTCAGAATGGAAACAGGGTGTTGCTGAAGCCAAGCATGGTGAAACAGACTGAGAGGGCAAAAGGAATTGTGTGCCTACTGTCTTTTAGTACAACATGAGGATGGGGGTTTGTTACATTTGCACAAGAAAATCAGGTTAAGTCTCAAGTTAGGGTTGGTTTGGGGAGATGTGGCTTCCCAGGTTGGAAACGGGTCCTTGGTGAAGCCTAGCTTGTTGAATCAGACTGAGTGGGACATCAACATGTCTTCCATACTTACATTTGGTACACTCTGTGGACGGCAGTATGTTTCAGTCCAAAAAGGAAATGAGGGTTGAGACTCAAATTAGGGTTAGGGCTGGGGAGACTTGGCTTCCCAGGATGTAACCAGGGTTTTGGCGAAGCCTAGATTGGTAAAACAGACTGAGTAGGCCATCCGGAGTATAACATACTGCCAGTTAGTACACCATGTGGACAGGGAAATGTTTCAGTCCAAAGAGAAAATTAGGGTTCAGACCCAAGTTAGGGTTAGCTGTCAGGAGACATGGCTTCCCAGAATGGAAACAGGGTGTTGCTGAAGCCAAGCATGGTGAAACAGACTGAGAGGGCCAAAGGAATTGTGTGCCTACTGTCTTTTAGTAGAACATGAGGATGGGAGGTTGTTACATTTGCACAAGAATATCAGGTTAAGTCTCAAGTTAGGGTTAGGGTTGGGGAGATGTGGCTTCCCAGGTTGGAAACGGGTCCTTGGTGAAGCTTAACTTGCTGAATCAGACTGAGTGGGCCATCAAGATGTCTTCCATACTTACATTTGGTACACTCTGTGGACCGCAGTATGTTTCAGTCGCAAAAGGAAATGAGGGTTGAGACTCAAAGTAGGGTTAGGGTTGGGGAGACTTGGCTTCCCAGGATGTAACCAGGGTTTTGGCGAAGCCTAGATTGGTAAAACAGACTGAGTAGGCCTTCCGGAGTATAACATACTGCCAGTTAGTACACCATGTGGACAGGGAAATGTTTCAGTCCAAAGAAAAAATTAGGGTTAAGAAAAAGTTAGGGTTATCGGTCAGGAGACATGCCTTCCTAGAATGGAAACAGGGTGTTGCTGAAGCCAAGCATGGTGAAACAGACTGAGAGGGCAAACGGAATTGTGTGCCTACTGTCTTTTAGTACAACATGAGGATGGGGGGTTGTTACATTTGCCCAAGAAAATCAGGTTAAGTCTCAAGTTAGGGTTAGGGTTGGGGAGATGTGGCTTCCCAGGTTGGAAACGGGTCCTTGGTGAAGCCTAACTTGCTGAATCAGACTGAGTGGGGCATCAAGATGTCTTCCATACTGACATTTGGTACACTCTGTGGACGGCGGTTTGTTTCAGTCCCAAAAGGAAATGAGGGTTGAGACTCAAATTAGGGTTAGGGTTGGGGAGACTTGGCTTCCCAGGATGTAACCAGGGTTTTGGCGAAGCCTAGATTGGTAAAACAGACCGAGTAGGCCAACCGGAGTATAACATACTGCCAGTTAGTACACCATGTGGACAGGGAAATGTTTCAGTCCAAAGAGAAAATTAGGGTTAAGACCCAAGTTAGGGTTATCGGTCAGGAGTCATGGCTTCCCAGAATGGAAACAGGGTGTTGCTGAAGCCAAGCATGGTGAAACAGACTGAGAGGGCCAACGGAATTGTGTGCCTACTGTCTTTTAGTAGAACATGAGGATGGGGGTTTGTTACATTTGCACAAGAAAATCAGGTTAAGTCTCAAGCTTGGTTTGGATTGGGGAGATGTGGCTTCCCTGGTTGGAATCGGGTCCTTGGTGAAGCCCAGCTTGCTGAATCAGACTGAGTGGGACATCAAGATGTCTTCCATACTGACATTTGGTACACTCTGTGGACGGAGGTATGTTTCAGTCCCAAAAGGAAATGAGGCCTGAGACTCAAATTAAGGTTAGGGCTGGGGAGACTTGGCTTCCCAGGATGTAACCAGGGTTTTGGCGAAGCCTAGATTGGTAAAACAGACTGAGTAGGCCATCCGGAGTATAACATACTGCCAGTTAGTACACCATGTGGACAGGGAAATGTTTCAGTCGAAAGAAAAAATAAGGGTGAAGACCCAAGTTAGGGTTAGCGGTCAGGAGACATGGCTTCCCAGAATGGAAACAGGGTGTTGCTGAAGCCAAACATGGTGAAACAGACTGAGAGGGCCAAAGGAATTGTGTGCCTACTGTCTTTTAGTAGAACATGAGGATGGGGGGTTGTTACATTTGCACAAGAAAATCAGGTTAAGTCTCAAGTTAGGGTTAGGGTTGGGGAGATGTGGCTTCCCAGGTTGGAAACGGGTCCTTGGTGAAGCCTAACTTGCTGTATCAGACTGAGTGGGGCATCAAGATGTCTTCCATACTTACATTTGTTCCCCTATGTGGACGGCAGTATGTTTCAGTCCAAAAACGAAATGCGGGTTGATACTCAAAGTAGGGTTAGGGTTGGGGAGACTTGGCTTCCCAGGATGTAACCAGGGTTTTGGTGAAGCCTAGATTGGTAAAACAGACTGAGTAGGCATTCAGGAGTATAACATACTGCCAGTTAGTACACCATGTGGACAGGGAAATGTTTCATTCCAAAGAGAATATTAGGGTTAAGACCCAAGTGAGGGTTATCGGTCAGGAGACATGGCTTCCCAGAATGGAAACAGGGTGTTGCTGAAGCCAAACATGGTGAAACAGACTGAGAGGGCCAAAGGAATTGTGTGCCTACTGTCTTTTAGTAGAACATGAGGATGGGGGGTTGTTACAGTTCAACAAGAAAATCAGGTTAAGTCTCAAGTTAGGGTTAGGGTTGGGGAGATGTGGCTTCCCAGGTTGGAAACGGGTCCTTGGTGAAGCTTAACTTGCTGAATCAGACTGAGTGGGGCATCAAGATGGCTTCCATACTGACATTTGGTCCCCTATGTGGACGGCAGTATGTTTCAGTCCAAAAACGAAAATTAGGGTTAAGACCCAAGTTAGGGTTATCGGTCAGGAGTCATGGCTTCCCAGAATGGAAACAGGGTGTTGCTGAAGCCAAGCATGGTGAAACAGACTGAGAGGGCCAACGGAATTGTGTGTCGACTGTCTTTTAGTACAACATGAGGATGGGGGTTTGTTACATTTCAACAAGAAAATCAGGTTAAGTCTCAAGGTTGGGTTGGATTGGGGAGATGTGGCTTCCCAGGTTGGAAATGGGTCCTTGGTGAAGCTCAACTTGCTGAATCAGACTGAGTGGGGCATCAAGATGGCTTCCATACTGACATTTGGTGCACTCTGTGGACGGCAGTATGTTTCAGTCCAAAAAGGAAATGAGGGTTGAGACTCAAATTAGGGTTAGGGTTGGGGAGACTTGTCTTCCAAGGATTTAACCAGGAATTTGGCGAAGTCTAGATTGGTAAAACAGACGGAGTAGGCCAACCGGAGTATAACATACTGCCAGTTAGTACACAATGTGGAGAGGGAAATGTTTCATTCCAAAGAGAAAATTAGGGTTAAGACCCAAGTTAGGGTTAGCAATCAGGAGACATGGCTTTCCAGAATGGAAACAGGGTGTTGCTGAAGCCAAGCATGGTGAAACAGACTGAGAGGGGAAAAGGAATTGTGTGCCTACTGTCTTTTAGGAGAACATGAGGATGGGGGGTTGTTACATTTGCACAAGAAAATCAGGTTAAGTCTCAAGTTAGGGTTAGGGTTGGGGAGATGTTGCTTCCCAGGTTGGAAACGGGTCCTTGGTGAAGCTTAACTTGCTGAATCAGACTGAGTGGGCCATCAAGATGGCTTCCATACTGACATTTGGTCCCCTCTGTGGACGGCAGTATGTTTCAGTCCAAAAACGAAAATTAGGGTTAAGACCCAAGTTAGGGTTATCGGTCAGGAGTCATGGCTTCCCAGAATGGAAACAGGGTGTTGCTGAAGCCAAGCATGGTGAAACAGACTGAGAGGGCCAACGGAATTGTGTGCCGACTGTCTCTTAGTACAACATGAGGATGGGGGTTTGTTACATTTCAACAAGAAAATCAGGTTACGTCTCAAGGTTGGGTTGGGTTGGGGAGATGTGTCTTCCCTGGTTGGAATCGGGTCCTTGGTGAAGCCCAGCTTGCTGAATCAGACTGAG
Source organism: Heloderma suspectum (assembly GCF_057233095.1). Classification (NCBI taxonomy): domain Eukaryota; kingdom Metazoa; phylum Chordata; class Lepidosauria; order Squamata; family Helodermatidae; genus Heloderma; species Heloderma suspectum. Next base: position 153,010,241 of record NC_139461.1, read on the forward strand.
TGGGACATCAAGATGTCTTCCATACTGACATTTGGTACACTCTGTGGACGGAGGTCTGTTTCAGTCCCAAAAGGAAATTAGGCCTGAGACTCAAATTAGGGTTAGGGTTGGGGAGACTTGGCTTCCCAGGATGTAACCAGGGTTTTGGTGAAGCCTAGATTGGTAAAACAGACTGAGTAGGCCATCCGGAGTATAACATACTGCCAGTTAGTACACCATGTGGACAGGGAAATGTTTCATTCCAAAGAGAAAATTAGGGTTAAGACCCAAGTTAGGGTTAGCTGTCAGGAGACATGGCTTCCCAGAATGGAAACAGGGTGTTGCTGAAGCCAAGCATGGTGAAACAGACTGAGAGGGCCAAAGGAATTGTGTGCCTACTGTCTTTTAGTACAATATGAGGATGGGGGGTTGTTACAGTTCAACAAGAAAATCAGGTTAAGTCTCAAGTTAGGGTTAGAGTTGGGGAGATGTGGCTTCCCAGGTTGGAAACGGGTCCTTGGTGAAGCCTAACTTGCTGAATCAGACTGAGTGGGGCATCAAGATGTCTTCCATACTTACATTTGTTCCCCTATGTGGACGGCAGTATGTTTCAGTCCTAAAACGAAATGCGGGTTGATACTCAAATTAGGGTTAGGGTTGGGGAGACTTGGCTTCCCAGGATGTAACCAGGGTTTTGGCGAAGCCTAGATTGGTAAAACAGACTGAGTAGGCCATCCGTAGTATAACATACTGCCAGTTAGTACACCATGTGGACAGGGAAATGTTTCAGTCCAAAGAGAAAATTAGGGTTAAGACCCAAGTTAGGGTTATCGGTCAGGAGTCATGGCTTCCCAGAATGGAAACAGGGTGTTGCTGAAGCCAAACATGGTGAAACAGACTGAGAGGGCCAAAGGAATTGTGTGCCTACTGTCTTTTAGTAGAACATGAGGATGGGGGGTTGTTACAGTTCAACAAGAAAATCAGGTTAAGTCTCAAGTTAGGGTTAGGGTTGGGGAGATGTGGCTTCCCAGGTTGGAAACGGGTCCTTGGTGAAGCTTAACTTGCTGAATCAGACTGAGTGGGGCATCAAGATGGCTTCCATACTGACATTTGGTCCCCTATGTGGACGGCAGTATGTTTCAGTCCAAAAACGAAAATTAGGGTTAAGACCCAAGTTAGGGTTATCGGTCAGGAGTCATGGCTTCCCAGAATGGAAACAGGGTGTTGCTGAAGCCAAGCATGGTGAAACAGACTGAGAGGGCCAACGGAATTGTGTGTCGACTGTCTTTTAGTACAACATGAGGATGGGGGTTTGTTACATTTCAACAAGAAAATCAGGTTAAGTCTCAAGGTTGGGTTGGATTGGGGAGATGTGGCTTCCCAGGTTGGAAATGGGTCCTTGGTGAAGCTCAACTTGCTGAATCAGACTGAGTGGGGCATCAAGATGGCTTCCATACTGACATTTGGTGCACTCTGTGGACGGCAGTATGTTTCAGTCCAAAAAGGAAATGAGGGTTGAGACTCAAATTAGGGTTAGGGTTGGGGAGACTTGTCTTCCAAGGATTTAACCAGGAATTTGGCGAAGTCTAGATTGGTAAAACAGACGGAGTAGGCCAACCGGAGTATAACATACTGCCAGTTAGTACACAATGTGGAGAGGGAAATGTTTCATTCCAAAGAGAAAATTAGGGTTAAGACCCAAGTTAGGGTTAGCAATCAGGAGACATGGCTTTCCAGAATGGAAACAGGGTGTTGCTGAAGCCAAGCATGGTGAAACAGACTGAGAGGGGAAAAGGAATTGTGTGCCTACTGTCTTTTAGGAGAACATGAGGATGGGGGGTTGTTACATTTGCACAAGAAAATCAGGTTAAGTCTCAAGTTAGGGTTAGGGTTGGGGAGATGTTGCTTCCCAGGTTGGAAACGGGTCCTTGGTGAAGCTTAACTTGCTGAATCAGACTGAGTGGGCCATCAAGATGGCTTCCATACTGACATTTGGTCCCCTCTGTGGACGGCAGTATGTTTCAGTCCAAAAACGAAAATTAGGGTTAAGACCCAAGTTAGGGTTATCGGTCAGGAGTCATGGCTTCCCAGAATGGAAACAGGGTGTTGCTGAAGCCAAGCATGGTGAAACAGACTGAGAGGGCCAACGGAATTGTGTGCCGACTGTCTCTTAGTACAACATGAGGATGGGGGTTTGTTACATTTCAACAAGAAAATCAGGTTACGTCTCAAGGTTGGGTTGGGTTGGGGAGATGTGTCTTCCCTGGTTGGAATCGGGTCCTTGGTGAAGCCCAGCTTGCTGAATCAGACTGAGTGGGACATCAAGATGTCTTCCATACTGACATTTGGTACACTCTGTGGACGGAGGTCTGTTTCAGTCCCAAAAGGAAATTAGGCCTGAGACTCAAATTAGGGTTAGGGTTGGGGAGACTTGGCTTCCCAGGATGTAACCAGGGTTTTGGTGAAGCCTAGATTGGTAAAACAGACTGAGTAGGCCATCCGGAGTATAACATACTGCCAGTTAGTACACCATGTGGACAGGGAAATGTTTCATTCCAAAGAGAAAATTAGGGTTAAGACCCAAGTTAGGGTTAGCTGTCAGGAGACATGGCTTCCCAGAATGGAAACAGGGTGTTGCTGAAGCCAAGCATGGTGAAACAGACTGAGAGGGCCAAAGGAATTGTGTGCCTACTGTCTTTTAGTACAATATGAGGATGGGGGGTTGTTACAGTTCAACAAGAAAATCAGGTTAAGTCTCAAGTTAGGGTTAGAGTTGGGGAGATGTGGCTTCCCAGGTTGGAAACGGGTCCTTGGTGAAGCCTAACTTGCTGAATCAGACTGAGTGGGGCATCAAGATGTCTTCCATACTTACATTTGTTCCCCTATGTGGACGGCAGTATGTTTCAGTCCTAAAACGAAATGCGGGTTGATACTCAAATTAGGGTTAGGGTTGGGGAGACTTGGCTTCCCAGGATGTAACCAGGGTTTTGGCGAAGCCTAGATTGGTAAAACAGACTGAGTAGGCCATCCGTAGTATAACATACTGCCAGTTAGTACACCATGTGGACAGGGAAATGTTTCAGTCCAAAGAGAAAATTAGGGTTAAGACCCAAGTTAGGGTTATCGGTCAGGAGTCATGGCTTCCCAGAATGGAAACAGGGTGTTGCTGAAGCCAAGCATGGTGAAACAGACTGAGAGGGCCAACAGAATTGTGTGTCGACTGTCTTTTAGTACAACATGAGGATGGGGGTTTGTTACATTTCAACAAGAAAATCAGGTTAAGTCTCAAGGTTGGATTGGATTGGGGAGATGTGGCTTCCCAGGTTGGAAATGGGTCCTTGGTGGAGCTCAACTTGCTGAATCAGACTGAGTGGGGCATCAAGATGGCTTCCATACTGACATTTGGTGCACTCTGTGGACGGCAGTATGTTTCAGTCCAAAAAGGAAATGAGGGTTGAGACTCAAATTAGGGTTAGGGTTGGGGAGACTTGTCTTCCCAGGATGTAACCAGGGTTTTGGCGAAGTCTAGATTGGTAAAACAGACGGAGTAGGCCAACCGGAGTATAACATACTGCCAGTTAGTACACAATGTGGACAGGGAAATGTTTCATTCCAAAGAGAAAATTAGGGTTAAGACCCAAGTTAGGGTTAGCAGTCAGGAGACATGGCTTTCCAGAATGGAAACAGGGTATTGCTGAAGCCAAGCATGGTGAAACAGACTGAGAGGGCAAAAGGAATTGTGTGCCTACTGTCTTTTAGGAGAACATGAGGATGGGGGGTTGTTACATTTGCACAAGAAAATCAGGTTAAGTCTCAAGTTAGGGTTAGGGTTGGGGAGATGTTGCTTCCCAGGTTGGAAACGGGTCCTTGGTGAAGCTTAACTTGCTGAATCAGACTGAGTGGGCCATCAAGATGGCTTCCATACTGACATTTGGTACACTCTGTGGACGGCAGTATGTTTCAGTCCAAAAACGAAAATTAGGGTTAAGACCCAAGTTAGGGTTATCGGTCAGGAGTCATGGCTTCCCAGAATGGAAACAGGGTGTTGCTGAAGCCAAGCATGGTGAAACAGACGGAGAGGGCCAACGGAATTGTGTGCCGACTGTTTCTTAGTACAACATGAGGATGGGGGTTTGTTACATTTCAACAAGAAAATCAGGTTAAGTCTCAAGGTTGGGTTGGGTTGGGGAGATGTGGCTTCCCTGGTTGGAATCGGGTCCTTGGTGAAGCCCAGCTTGCTGAATCAGAATGAGTGGGACATCAAGATGTCTTCCATACTGACATTTGGTACACTCTGTGGACGGAGGTCTGTTTCAGTCCCAAAAGGAAATTAGGCCTGAGACTCAAATTAGGGTTAGGGTTGGGGAGACTTGGCTTCCCAGGATGTAACCAGGGTTTTGGCGAAGCCTAGATTGGTAAAACAGACTGAGTAGGCCATCCGGAGTATAACATACTGCCAGTTAGTACACCATGTGGACAGGGAAATGTTTCATTCCAAAGAGAAAATTAGGGTTAAGACCCAAGTTAGGGTTAGCTGTCAGGAGACATGGCTTCCCAGAATGGAAACAGGGTGTTGCTGAAGCCAAGCATGGTGAAACAGACTGAGAGGGCCAAAGGAATTGTGTGCCTACTGTCTTTTAGTAGAACATGAGGATGGGGGGTTGTTACAATTCAACAAGAAAATCAGGTTAAGTCTCAAGTTAGGGTTAGGGTTGGGGAGATGTGGCTTCCCAGGTTGGAAACGGGTCCTTGGTGAAGCTTAACTTGCTGAATCAGACTGAGTGGGGCATCAAGATGGCTTCCATACTGACATTTGGTACACTCTGTGGACGGCAGTATGTTTCAGTCCAAAAACGAAAATTAGGGTTAAGACCCAAGTTAGGGTTATCGGTCAGGAGTCATGGCTTCCCAGAATGGAAACAGGGTGTTGCTGAAGCCAAGCATGGTGAAACAGACTGAGAGGGCCAACGGAATTGTGTGTCGACTGTCTTTTAGTACAACATGAGAATGGGGGTTTGTTACATTTCAACAAGAAAATCAGGTTAAGTCTCAAGGTTGGGTTGGATTGGGGAGATGTGGCTTCCCAGGTTGGAAATGGGTCCTTGGTGAAGCTCAACTTGCTGAATCAGACTGAGTGGGGCATCAAGATGGCTTCCATACTGACATTTGGTGCACTCTGTGGACGGCAGTATGTTTCAGTCCAAAAAGGAAATGAGGGTTGAGACTCAAATTAGGGTTAGGGTTGGGGAGACTTGGCTTCCCAGGATGTAACCAGGGTTTTGGCGAAGTCTAGATTGGTAAAACAGACGGAGTAGGCCAACCGGAGTATAACATACTGCCAGTTAGTACACCATGTGGACAGGGAAATGTTTCAGTCCAAAGAGAAAATTAGGGTTAAGACCCAAGTTAGGGATAGCTGTCAGGAGACATGGCTTTTCAGAATGGAAACAGGGTGTTGCTGAAGCCAAGCATGGTGAAACAGACTGAGAGGGCAAAAGGAAATGTGTGTCGACTGTCTTTTAGTACAACATGAGGATGGGGGTTTGTTACATTTCAACAAGAAAATCAGGTTAAGTCTCAAGGTTGGGTTGGATTGGGGAGATGTGGCTTCCCAGGTTGGAAATGGGTCCTTGGTGAAGCTCAACTTGCTGAATCAGACTGAGTGGGGCATCAAGATGGCTTCCATACTGACATTTGGTGCACTCTGTGGACGGCAGTATGTTTCAGTCCAAAAAGGAAATGAGGGTTGAGACTCAAATTAGGGTTAGGGTTGGGGAGACTTGGCTTCCCAGGATGTAACCAGGGTTTTGGCGAAGTCTAGATTGGTAAAACAGACGGAGTAGGCCAACCGGAGTATAACATACTGCCAGTTAGTACACCATGTGGACAGGGAAATGTTTCAGTCCAAAGAGAAAATTAGGGTTAAGACCCAAGTTAGGGTTAGCTGTCAGGAGACATGGCTTTTCAGAATGGAAACAGGGTGTTGCTGAAGCCAAGCATGGTGAAACAGACTGAGAGGGCAAAAGGAATTGTGTGCCTACTGTCTTTTAGTACAACATGAGGATGGGGGTTTGTTACATTTGCACAAGAAAATCAGGTTAAGTCTCAAGTTAGGGTTGGTTTGGGGAGATGTGGCTTCCCAGGTTGGAAACGGGTCCTTGGTGAAGCCTAGCTTGTTGAATCAGACTGAGTGGGACATCAAGATGTCTTCCATACTTACATTTGGTACACTCTGTGGACGGCAGTATGTTTCAGTCCAAAAAGGAAATGAGGGTTGAGACTCAAATTAGGGTTAGGGCTGGGGAGACTTGGCTTCCCAGGATGTAACCAGGGTTTTGGCGAAGCCTAGATTGGTAAAACAGACTGAGTAGGCCATCCGGAGTATAACATACTGCCAGTTAGTACACCATGTGGACAGGGAAATGTTTCAGTCCAAAGAGAAAATTAGGGTTCAGACCCAAGTTAGGGTTAGCTGTCAGGAGACATGGCTTCCCAGAATGGAAACAGGGTGTTGCTGAAGCCAAGCATGGTGAAACAGACTGAGAGGGCCAAAGGAATTGTGTGCCTACTGTCTTTTAGTAGAACATGAGGATGGGAGGTTGTTACATTTGCACAAGAATATCAGGTTAAGTCTCAAGTTAGGGTTAGGGTTGGGGAGATGTGGCTTCCCAGGTTGGAAACGGGTCCTTGGTGAAGCTTAACTTGCTGAATCAGACTGAGTGGGCCATCAAGATGTCTTCCATACTTACATTTGGTACACTCTGTGGACCGCAGTATGTTTCAGTCGCAAAAGGAAATGAGGGTTGAGACTCAAAGTAGGGTTAGGGTTGGGGAGACTTGGCTTCCCAGGATGTAACCAGGGTTTTGGCGAAGCCTAGATTGGTAAAACAGACTGAGTAGGCCTTCCGGAGTATAACATACTGCCAGTTAGTACACCATGTGGACAGGGAAATGTTTCAGTCCAAAGAAAAAATTAGGGTTAAGAAAAAGTTAGGGTTATCGGTCAGGAGACATGCCTTCCTAGAATGGAAACAGGGTGTTGCTGAAGCCAAGCATGGTGAAACAGACTGAGAGGGCAAACAGAATTGTGTGCCTACTGTCTTTTAGTACAACATGAGGATGGGGGGTTGTTACATTTGCCCAAGAAAATCAGGTTAAGTCTCAAGTTAGGGTTAGGGTTGGGGAGATGTGGCTTCCCAGGTTGGAAACGGGTCCTTGGTGAAGCCTAACTTGCTGAATCAGACTGAGTGGGGCATCAAGATGTCTTCCATACTGACATTTGGTACACTCTGTGGACGGCGGTTTGTTTCAGTCCCAAAAGGAAATGAGGGTTGAGACTCAAATTAGGGTTAGGGTTGGGGAGACTTGGCTTCCCAGGATGTAACCAGGGTTTTGGCGAAGCCTAGATTGGTAAAACAGACCGAGTAGGCCAACCGGAGTATAACATACTGCCAGTTAGTACACCATGTGGACAGGGAAATGTTTCAGTCCAAAGAGAAAATTAGGGTTAAGACCCAAGTTAGGGTTAGCAATCAGGAGACATGGCTTTCCAGAATGGAAACAGGGTGTTGCTGAAGCCAAGCATGGTGAAACAGACTGAGAGGGGAAAAGGAATTGTGTGCCTACTGTCTTTTAGGAGAACATGAGGATGGGGGGTTGTTACATTTGCACAAGAAAATCAGGTTAAGTCTCAAGTTAGGGTTAGGGTTGGGGAGATGTTGCTTCCCAGGTTGGAAACGGGTCCTTGGTGAAGCTTAACTTGCTGAATCAGACTGAGTGGGCCATCAAGATGGCTTCCATACTGACATTTGGTCCCCTCTGTGGACGGCAGTATGTTTCAGTCCAAAAACGAAAATTAGGGTTAAGACCCAAGTTAGGGTTATCGGTCAGGAGTCATGGCTTCCCAGAATGGAAACAGGGTGTTGCTGAAGCCAAGCATGGTGAAACAGACTGAGAGGGCCAACGGAATTGTGTGCCGACTGTCTCTTAGTACAACATGAGGATGGGGGTTTGTTACATTTCAACAAGAAAATCAGGTTACGTCTCAAGGTTGGGTTGGGTTGGGGAGATGTGGCTTCCCTGGTTGGAATCGGGTCCTTGGTGAAGCCCAGCTTGCTGAATCAGACTGAGTGGGACATCAAGATGTCTTCCATACTGACATTTGGTACACTCTGTGGACGGAGGTCTGTTTCAGTCCCAAAAGGAAATTAGGCCTGAGACTCAAATTAGGGTTAGGGTTGGGGAGACTTGGCTTCCCAGGATGTAACCAGGGTTTTGGCGAAGCCTAGATTGGTAAAACAGACTGAGTAGGCCATCCGGAGTATAACATACTGCCAGTTAGTACACCATGTGGACAGGGAAATGTTTCATTCCAAAGAGAAAATTAGGGTTAAGACCCAAGTTAGGGTTAGCTGTCAGGAGACATGGCTTCCCAGAATGGAAACAGGGTGTTGCTGAAGCCAAGCATGGTGAAACAGACTGAGAGGGCCAAAGGAATTGTGTGCCTACTGTCTTTTAGTACAATATGAGGATGGGGGGTTGTTACAGTTCAACAAGAAAATCAGGTTAAGTCTCAAGTTAGGGTTAGAGTTGGGGAGATGTGGCTTCCCAGGTTGGAAACGGGTCCTTGGTGAAGCCTAACTTGCTGAATCAGACTGAGTGGGGCATCAAGATGTCTTCCATACTTACATTTGTTCCCCTATGTGGACGGCAGTATGTTTCAATCCTAAAACGAAATGCGGGTTGATACTCAAATTAGGGTTAGGGTTGGGTAGACTTGGCTTCCCAGGATGTAACCAGGGTTTTGGCGAAGCCTAGATTGGTAAAACAGACTGAGTAGGCCATCCGTAGTATAACATACTGCCAGTTAGTACACCATGTGGACAGGGAAATGTTTCAGTCCAAAGAGAAAATTAGGGTTAAGACCCAAGTTAGGGTTATCGGTCAGGAGTCATGGCTTCCCAGAATGGAAACAGGGTGTTGCTGAAGCCAAGCATGGTGAAACAGACTGAGAGGGCCAACAGAATTGTGTGTCGACTGTCTTTTAGTACAACATGAGGATGGGGGTTTGTTACATTTCAACAAGAAAATCAGGTTAAGTCTCAAGGTTGGATTGGATTGGGGAGATGTGGCTTCCCAGGTTGGAAATGGGTCCTTGGTGGAGCTCAACTTGCTGAATCAGACTGAGTGGGGCATCAAGATGGCTTCCATACTGACATTTGGTGCACTCTGTGGACGGCAGTATGTTTCAGTCCAAAAAGGAAATGAGGGTTGAGACTCAAATTAGGGTTAGGGTTGGGGAGACTTGTCTTCCCAGGATGTAACCAGGGTTTTGGCGAAGTCTAGATTGGTAAAACAGACGGAGTAGGCCAACCGGAGTATAACATACTGCCAGTTAGTACACCATGTGGACAGGGAAATGTTTCATTCCAAAGAGAAAATTAGGGTTAAGACCCAAGTTAGGGTTAGCAGTCAGGAGACATGGCTTTCCAGAATGGAAACAGGGTATTGCTGAAGCCAAGCATGGTGAAACAGACTGAGAGGGCAAAAGGAATTGTGTGCCTACTGTCTTTTAGGAGAACATGAGGATGGGGGGTTGTTACATTTGCACAAGAAAATCAGGTTAAGTCTCAAGTTAGGGTTAGGGTTGGGGAGATGTTGCTTCCCAGGTTGGAAACGGGTCCTTGGTGAAGCTTAACTTGCTGAATCAGACTGAGTGGGCCATCAAGATGGCTTCCATACTGACATTTGGTACACTCTGTGGACGGCAGTATGTTTCAGTCCAAAAACGAAAATTAGGGTTAAGACCCAAGTTAGGGTTATCGGTCAGGAGTCATGGCTTCCCAGAATGGAAACAGGGTGTTGCTGAAGCCAAGCATGGTGAAACAGACGGAGAGGGCCAACGGAATTGTGTGCCGACTGTTTCTTAGTACAACATGAGGATGGGGGTTTGTTACATTTCAACAAGAAAATCAGGTTAAGTCTCAAGGTTGGGTTGGGTTGGGGAGATGTGGCTTCCCTGGTTGGAATCGGGTCCTTGGTGAAGCCCAGCTTGCTGAATCAGAATGAGTGGGACATCAAGATGTCTTCCATACTGACATTTGGTACACTCTGTGGACGGAGGTCTGTTTCAGTCCCAAAAGGAAATTAGGCCTGAGACTCAAATTAGGGTTAGGGTTGGGGAGACTTGGCTTCCCAGGATGTAACCAGGGTTTTGGCGAAGCCTAGATTGGTAAAACAGACTGAGTAGGCCATCCGGAGTATAACATACTGCCAGTTAGTACACCATGTGGACAGGGAAATGTTTCATTCCAAAGAGAAAATTAGGGTTAAGACCCAAGTTAGGGTTAGCTGTCAGGAGACATGGCTTCCCAGAATGGAAACAGGGTGTTGCTGAAGCCAAGCATGGTGAAACAGACTGATAGGGCCAAAGGAATTGTGTGCCTACTGTCTTTTAGTAGAACATGAGGATGGGGGGTTGTTACAATTCAACAAGAAAATCAGGTTAAGTCTCAAGTTAGGGTTAGGGTTGGGGAGATGTGGCTTCCCAGGTTGGAAACGGGTCCTTGGTGAAGCTTAACTTGCTGAATCAGACTGAGTGGGGCATCAAGATGGCTTCCATACTGACATTTGGTACACTCTGTGGACGGCAGTATGTTTCAGTCCAAAAACGAAAATTAGGGTTAAGACCCAAGTTAGGGTTATCGGTCAGGAGTCATGGCTTCCCAGAATGGAAACAGGGTGTTGCTGAAGCCAAGCATGGTGAAACAGACTGAGAGGTCCAAAGGAATTGTGTGCCTACTGTCTTTTAGTAGAACATGAGGATGGGGGGTTGTTACAATTCAACAAGAAAATCAGGTTAAGTCTCAAGTTAGGGTTAGGGTTGGGGAGATGTGGCTTCCCAGGTTGGAAACGGGTCCTTGGTGAAGCTTAACTTGCTGAATCAGACTGAGTGGGGCATCAAGATGGCTTCCATACTGACATTTGGTGCACTCTGTGGACGGCAGTATGTTTCAGTCCAAAAAGGAAATGAGGGTTGAGACTCAAATTAGGGTTAGGGTTGGGGAGACTTGGCTTCCCAGGATGTAACCAGGGTTTTGGCGAAGTCTAGATTGGTAAAACAGACGGAGTAGGCCAACCGGAGTATAACATACTGCCAGTTAGTACACCATGTGGACAGGGAAATGTTTCAGTCCAAAGAGAAAATTAGGGTTAAGACCCAAGTTAGGGATAGCTGTCAGGAGACATGGCTTTTCAGAATGGAAACAGGGTGTTGCTGAAGCCAAGCATGGTGAAACAGACTGAGAGGGCAAAAGGAATTGTGTGTCGACTGTCTTTTAGTACAACATGAGGATGGGGGTTTGTTACATTTCAACAAGAAAATCAGGTTAAGTCTCAAGGTTGGGTTGGATTGGGGAGATGTGGCTTCCCAGGTTGGAAATGGGTCCTTGGTGAAGCTCAACTTGCTGAATCAGACTGAGTGGGGCATCAAGATGGCTTCCATACTGACATTTGGTGCACTCTGTGGACGGCAGTATGTTTCAGTCCAAAAAGGAAATGAGGGTTGAGACTCAAATTAGGGTTAGGGTTGGGGAGACTTGGCTTCCCAGGATGTAACCAGGGTTTTGGCGAAGTCTAGATTGGTAAAACAGACGGAGTAGGCCAACCGGAGTATAACATACTGCCAGTTAGTACACCATGTGGACAGGGAAATGTTTCAGTCCAAAGAGAAAATTAGGGTTAAGACCCAAGTTAGGGTTAGCTGTCAGGAGACATGGCTTTTCAGAATGGAAACAGGGTGTTGCTGAAGCCAAGCATGGTGAAACAGACTGAGAGGGCAAAAGGAATTGTGTGCCTACTGTCTTTTAGTACAACATGAGGATGGGGGTTTGTTACATTTGCACAAGAAAATCAGGTTAAGTCTCAAGTTAGGGTTGGTTTGGGGAGATGTGGCTTCCCAGGTTGGAAACGGGTCCTTGGTGAAGCCTAGCTTGTTGAATCAGACTGAGTGGGACATCAAGATGTCTTCCATACTTACATTTGGTACACTCTGTGGACGGCAGTATGTTTCAGTCCAAAAAGGAAATGAGGGTTGAGACTCAAATTAGGGTTAGGGCTGGGGAGACTTGGCTTCCCAGGATGTAACCAGGGTTTTGGCGAAGCCTAGATTGGTAAAACAGACTGAGTAGGCCATCCGGAGTATAACATACTGCCAGTTAGTACACCATGTGGACAGGGAAATGTTTCAGTCCAAAGAGAAAATTAGGGTTCAGACCCAAGTTAGGGTTAGCTGTCAGGAGACATGGCTTCCCAGAATGGAAACAGGGTGTTGCTGAAGCCAAGCATGGTGAAACAGACTGAGAGGGCCAAAGGAATTGTGTGCCTACTGTCTTTTAGTAGAACATGAGGATGGGAGGTTGTTACATTTGCACAAGAATATCAGGTTAAGTCTCAAGTTAGGGTTAGGGTTGGGGAGATGTGGCTTCCCAGGTTGGAAACGGGTCCTTGGTGAAGCTTAACTTGCTGAATCAGACTGAGTGGGCCATCAAGATGTCTTCCATACTTACATTTGGTACACTCTGTGGACCGCAGTATGTTTCAGTCCAAAAACGAAATGCGGGTTGATACTCAAAGTAGGGTTAGGGTTGGGGAGACTTGGCTTCCCAGGATGTAACCAGGGTTTTGGTGAAGCCTAGATTGGTAAAACAGACTGAGTAGGCATTCAGGAGTATAACATACTGCCAGTTAGTACACCATGTGGACAGGGAAATGTTTCATTCCAAAGAGAATATTAGGGTTAAGACCCAAGTGAGGGTTATCGGTCAGGAGACATGGCTTCCCAGAATGGAAACAGGGTGTTGCTGAAGCCAAACATGGTGAAACAGACTGAGAGGGCCAAAGGAATTGTGTGCCTACTGTCTTTTAGTAGAACATGAGGATGGGGGGTTGTTACAGTTCAACAAGAAAATCAGGTTAAGTCTCAAGTTAGGGTTAGGGTTGGGGAGATGTGGCTTCCCAGGTTGGAAACGGGTCCTTGGTGAAGCTTAACTTGCTGAATCAGACTGAGTGGGGCATCAAGATGGCTTCCATACTGACATTTGGTCCCCTATGTGGACGGCAGTATGTTTCAGTCCAAAAATGAAAATTAGGGTTAAGACCCAAGTTAGGGTTATCGGTCAGGAGTCATGGCTTCCCAGAATGGAAACAGGGTGTTGCTGAAGCCAAGCATGGTGAAACAGACTGAGAGGGCCAACGGAATTGTGTGTCGACTGTCTTTTAGTACAACATGAGGATGGGGGTTTGTTACATTTCAACAAGAAAATCAGGTTAAGTCTCAAGGTTGGGTTGGATTGGGGAGATGTGGCTTCCCAGGTTGGAAATGGGTCCTTGGTGAAGCTCAACTTGCTGAATCAGACTGAGTGGGGCATCAAGATGGCTTCCATACTGACATTTGGTGCACTCTGTGGACGGCAGTATGTTTCAGTCCAAAAAGGAAATGAGGGTTGAGACTCAAATTAGGGTTAGGGTTGGGGAGACTTGTCTTCCAAGGATTTAACCAGGAATTTGGCGAAGTCTAGATTGGTAAAACAGACGGAGTAGGCCAACCGGAGTATAACATACTGCCAGTTAGTACACAATGTGGAGAGGGAAATGTTTCATTCCAAAGAGAAAATTAGGGTTAAGACCCAAGTTAGGGTTAGCAATCAGGAGACATGGCTTTCCAGAATGGAAACAGGGTGTTGCTGAAGCCAAGCATGGTGAAACAGACTGAGAGGGGAAAAGGAATTGTGTGCCTACTGTCTTTTAGGAGAACATGAGGATGGGGGGTTGTTACATTTGCACAAGAAAATCAGGTTAAGTCTCAAGTTAGGGTTAGGGTTGGGGAGATGTTGCTTCCCAGGTTGGAAACGGGTCCTTGGTGAAGCTTAACTTGCTGAATCAGACTGAGTGGGCCATCAAGATGGCTTCCATACTGACATTTGGTCCCCTCTGTGGACGGCAGTATGTTTCAGTCCAAAAACGAAAATTAGGGTTAAGACCCAAGTTAGGGTTATCGGTCAGGAGTCATGGCTTCCCAGAATGGAAACAGGGTGTTGCTGAAGCCAAGCATGGTGAAACAGACTGAGAGGGCCAACGGAATTGTGTGCCGACTGTCTCTTAGTACAACATGAGGATGGGGGTTTGTTACATTTCAACAAGAAAATCAGGTTACGTCTCAAGGTTGGGTTGGGTTGGGGAGATGTGTCTTCCCTGGTTGGAATCGGGTCCTTGGTGAAGCCCAGCTTGCTGAATCAGACTGAGTGGGACATCAAGATGTCTTCCATACTGACATTTGGTACACTCTGTGGACGGAGGTCTGTTTCAGTCCCAAAAGGAAATTAGGCCTGAGACTCAAATTAGGGTTAGGGTTGGGGAGACTTGGCTTCCCAGGATGTAACCAGGGTTTTGGTGAAGCCTAGATTGGTAAAACAGACTGAGTAGGCCATCCGGAGTATAACATACTGCCAGTTAGTACACCATGTGGACAGGGAAATGTTTCATTCCAAAGAGAAAATTAGGGTTAAGACCCAAGTTAGGGTTAGCTGTCAGGAGACATGGCTTCCCAGAATGGAAACAGGGTGTTGCTGAAGCCAAGCATGGTGAAACAGACTGAGAGGGCCAAAGGAATTGTGTGCCTACTGTCTTTTAGTACAATATGAGGATGGGGGGTTGTTACAGTTCAACAAGAAAATCAGGTTAAGTCTCAAGTTAGGGTTAGAGTTGGGGAGATGTGGCTTCCCAGGTTGGAAACGGGTCCTTGGTGAAGCCTAACTTGCTGAATCAGACTGAGTGGGGCATCAAGATGTCTTCCATACTTACATTTGTTCCCCTATGTGGACGGCAGTATGTTTCAGTCCTAAAACGAAATGCGGGTTGATACTCAAATTAGGGTTAGGGTTGGGGAGACTTGGCTTCCCAGGATGTAACCAGGGTTTTGGCGAAGCCTAGATTGGTAAAACAGACTGAGTAGGCCATCCGTAGTATAACATACTGCCAGTTAGTACACCATGTGGACAGGGAAATGTTTCAGTCCAAAGAGAAAATTAGGGTTAAGACCCAAGTTAGGGTTATCGGTCAGGAGTCATGGCTTCCCAGAATGGAAACAGGGTGTTGCTGAAGCCAAACATGGTGAAACAGACTGAGAGGGCCAAAGGAATTGTGTGCCTACTGTCTTTTAGTAGAACATGAGGATGGGGGGTTGTTACAGTTCAACAAGAAAATCAGGTTAAGTCTCAAGTTAGGGTTAGGGTTGGGGAGATGTGGCTTCCCAGGTTGGAAACGGGTCCTTGGTGAAGCTTAACTTGCTGAATCAGACTGAGTGGGGCATCAAGATGGCTTCCATACTGACATTTGGTCCCCTATGTGGACGGCAGTATGTTTCAGTCCAAAAACGAAAATTAGGGTTAAGACCCAAGTTAGGGTTATCGGTCAGGAGTCATGGCTTCCCAGAATGGAAACAGGGTGTTGCTGAAGCCAAGCATGGTGAAACAGACTGAGAGGGCCAACGGAATTGTGTGTCGACTGTCTTTTAGTACAACATGAGGATGGGGGTTTGTTACATTTCAACAAGAAAATCAGGTTAAGTCTCAAGGTTGGGTTGGATTGGGGAGATGTGGCTTCCCAGGTTGGAAATGGGTCCTTGGTGAAGCTCAACTTGCTGAATCAGACTGAGTGGGGCATCAAGATGGCTTCCATACTGACATTTGGTGCACTCTGTGGACGGCAGTATGTTTCAGTCCAAAAAGGAAATGAGGGTTGAGACTCAAATTAGGGTTAGGGTTGGGGAGACTTGTCTTCCAAGGATTTAACCAGGAATTTGGCGAAGTCTAGATTGGTAAAACAGACGGAGTAGGCCAACCGGAGTATAACATACTGCCAGTTAGTACACAATGTGGAGAGGGAAATGTTTCATTCCAAAGAGAAAATTAGGGTTAAGACCCAAGTTAGGGTTAGCAATCAGGAGACATGGCTTTCCAGAATGGAAACAGGGTGTTGCTGAAGCCAAGCATGGTGAAACAGACTGAGAGGGGAAAAGGAATTGTGTGCCTACTGTCTTTTAGGAGAACATGAGGATGGGGGGTTGTTACATTTGCACAAGAAAATCAGGTTAAGTCTCAAGTTAGGGTTAGGGTTGGGGAGATGTTGCTTCCCAGGTTGGAAACGGGTCCTTGGTGAAGCTTAACTTGCTGAATCAGACTGAGTGGGCCATCAAGATGGCTTCCATACTGACATTTGGTCCCCTCTGTGGACGGCAGTATGTTTCAGTCCAAAAACGAAAATTAGGGTTAAGACCCAAGTTAGGGTTATCGGTCAGGAGTCATGGCTTCCCAGAATGGAAACAGGGTGTTGCTGAAGCCAAGCATGGTGAAACAGACTGAGAGGGCCAACGGAATTGTGTGCCGACTGTCTCTTAGTACAACATGAGGATGGGGGTTTGTTACATTTCAACAAGAAAATCAGGTTACGTCTCAAGGTTGGGTTGGGTTGGGGAGATGTGTCTTCCCTGGTTGGAATCGGGTCCTTGGTGAAGCCCAGCTTGCTGAATCAGACTGAGTGGGACATCAAGATGTCTTCCATACTGACATTTGGTACACTCTGTGGACGGAGGTCTGTTTCAGTCCCAAAAGGAAATTAGGCCTGAGACTCAAATTAGGGTTAGGGTTGGGGAGACTTGGCTTCCCAGGATGTAACCAGGGTTTTGGTGAAGCCTAGATTGGTAAAACAGACTGAGTAGGCCATCCGGAGTATAACATACTGCCAGTTAGTACACCATGTGGACAGGGAAATGTTTCATTCCAAAGAGAAAATTAGGGTTAAGACCCAAGTTAGGGTTAGCTGTCAGGAGACATGGCTTCCCAGAATGGAAACAGGGTGTTGCTGAAGCCAAGCATGGTGAAACAGACTGAGAGGGCCAAAGGAATTGTGTGCCTACTGTCTTTTAGTACAATATGAGGATGGGGGGTTGTTACAGTTCAACAAGAAAATCAGGTTAAGTCTCAAGTTAGGGTTAGAGTTGGGGAGATGTGGCTTCCCAGGTTGGAAACGGGTCCTTGGTGAAGCCTAACTTGCTGAATCAGACTGAGTGGGGCATCAAGATGTCTTCCATACTTACATTTGTTCCCCTATGTGGACGGCAGTATGTTTCAGTCCTAAAACGAAATGCGGGTTGATACTCAAATTAGGGTTAGGGTTGGGGAGACTTGGCTTCCCAGGATGTAACCAGGGTTTTGGCGAAGCCTAGATTGGTAAAACAGACTGAGTAGGCCATCCGTAGTATAACATACTGCCAGTTAGTACACCATGTGGACAGGGAAATGTTTCAGTCCAAAGAGAAAATTAGGGTTAAGACCCAAGTTAGGGTTATCGGTCAGGAGTCATGGCTTCCCAGAATGGAAACAGGGTGTTGCTGAAGCCAAGCATGGTGAAACAGACTGAGAGGGCCAACAGAATTGTGTGTCGACTGTCTTTTAGTACAACATGAGGATGGGGGTTTGTTACATTTCAACAAGAAAATCAGGTTAAGTCTCAAGGTTGGATTGGATTGGGGAGATGTGGCTTCCCAGGTTGGAAATGGGTCCTTGGTGGAGCTCAACTTGCTGAATCAGACTGAGTGGGGCATCAAGATGGCTTCCATACTGACATTTGGTGCACTCTGTGGACGGCAGTATGTTTCAGTCCAAAAAGGAAATGAGGGTTGAGACTCAAATTAGGGTTAGGGTTGGGGAGACTTGTCTTCCCAGGATGTAACCAGGGTTTTGGCGAAGTCTAGATTGGTAAAACAGACGGAGTAGGCCAACCGGAGTATAACATACTGCCAGTTAGTACACAATGTGGACAGGGAAATGTTTCATTCCAAAGAGAAAATTAGGGTTAAGACCCAAGTTAGGGTTAGCAGTCAGGAGACATGGCTTTCCAGAATGGAAACAGGGTATTGCTGAAGCCAAGCATGGTGAAACAGACTGAGAGGGCAAAAGGAATTGTGTGCCTACTGTCTTTTAGGAGAACATGAGGATGGGGGGTTGTTACATTTGCACAAGAAAATCAGGTTAAGTCTCAAGTTAGGGTTAGGGTTGGGGAGATGTTGCTTCCCAGGTTGGAAACGGGTCCTTGGTGAAGCTTAACTTGCTGAATCAGACTGAGTGGGCCATCAAGATGGCTTCCATACTGACATTTGGTACACTCTGTGGACGGCAGTATGTTTCAGTCCAAAAACGAAAATTAGGGTTAAGACCCAAGTTAGGGTTATCGGTCAGGAGTCATGGCTTCCCAGAATGGAAACAGGGTGTTGCTGAAGCCAAGCATGGTGAAACAGACGGAGAGGGCCAACGGAATTGTGTGCCGACTGTTTCTTAGTACAACATGAGGATGGGGGTTTGTTACATTTCAACAAGAAAATCAGGTTAAGTCTCAAGGTTGGGTTGGGTTGGGGAGATGTGGCTTCCCTGGTTGGAATCGGGTCCTTGGTGAAGCCCAGCTTGCTGAATCAGAATGAGTGGGACATCAAGATGTCTTCCATACTGACATTTGGTACACTCTGTGGACGGAGGTCTGTTTCAGTCCCAAAAGGAAATTAGGCCTGAGACTCAAATTAGGGTTAGGGTTGGGGAGACTTGGCTTCCCAGGATGTAACCAGGGTTTTGGCGAAGCCTAGATTGGTAAAACAGACTGAGTAGGCCATCCGGAGTATAACATACTGCCAGTTAGTACACCATGTGGACAGGGAAATGTTTCATTCCAAAGAGAAAATTAGGGTTAAGACCCAAGTTAGGGTTAGCTGTCAGGAGACATGGCTTCCCAGAATGGAAACAGGGTGTTGCTGAAGCCAAGCATGGTGAAACAGACTGAGAGGGCCAAAGGAATTGTGTGCCTACTGTCTTTTAGTAGAACATGAGGATGGGGGGTTGTTACAATTCAACAAGAAAATCAGGTTAAGTCTCAAGTTAGGGTTAGGGTTGGGGAGATGTGGCTTCCCAGGTTGGAAACGGGTCCTTGGTGAAGCTTAACTTGCTGAATCAGACTGAGTGGGGCATCAAGATGGCTTCCATACTGACATTTGGTACACTCTGTGGACGGCAGTATGTTTCAGTCCAAAAACGAAAATTAGGGTTAAGACCCAAGTTAGGGTTATCGGTCAGGAGTCATGGCTTCCCAGAATGGAAACAGGGTGTTGCTGAAGCCAAGCATGGTGAAACAGACTGAGAGGGCCAACGGAATTGTGTGTCGACTGTCTTTTAGTACAACATGAGAATGGGGGTTTGTTACATTTCAACAAGAAAATCAGGTTAAGTCTCAAGGTTGGGTTGGATTGGGGAGATGTGGCTTCCCAGGTTGGAAATGGGTCCTTGGTGAAGCTCAACTTGCTGAATCAGACTGAGTGGGGCATCAAGATGGCTTCCATACTGACATTTGGTGCACTCTGTGGACGGCAGTATGTTTCAGTCCAAAAAGGAAATGAGGGTTGAGACTCAAATTAGGGTTAGGGTTGGGGAGACTTGGCTTCCCAGGATGTAACCAGGGTTTTGGCGAAGTCTAGATTGGTAAAACAGACGGAGTAGGCCAACCGGAGTATAACATACTGCCAGTTAGTACACCATGTGGACAGGGAAATGTTTCAGTCCAAAGAGAAAATTAGGGTTAAGACCCAAGTTAGGGATAGCTGTCAGGAGACATGGCTTTTCAGAATGGAAACAGGGTGTTGCTGAAGCCAAGCATGGTGAAACAGACTGAGAGGGCAAAAGGAAATGTGTGTCGACTGTCTTTTAGTACAACATGAGGATGGGGGTTTGTTACATTTCAACAAGAAAATCAGGTTAAGTCTCAAGGTTGGGTTGGATTGGGGAGATGTGGCTTCCCAGGTTGGAAATGGGTCCTTGGTGAAGCTCAACTTGCTGAATCAGACTGAGTGGGGCATCAAGATGGCTTCCATACTGACATTTGGTGCACTCTGTGGACGGCAGTATGTTTCAGTCCAAAAAGGAAATGAGGGTTGAGACTCAAATTAGGGTTAGGGTTGGGGAGACTTGGCTTCCCAGGATGTAACCAGGGTTTTGGCGAAGTCTAGATTGGTAAAACAGACGGAGTAGGCCAACCGGAGTATAACATACTGCCAGTTAGTACACCATGTGGACAGGGAAATGTTTCAGTCCAAAGAGAAAATTAGGGTTAAGACCCAAGTTAGGGTTAGCTGTCAGGAGACATGGCTTTTCAGAATGGAAACAGGGTGTTGCTGAAGCCAAGCATGGTGAAACAGACTGAGAGGGCAAAAGGAATTGTGTGCCTACTGTCTTTTAGTACAACATGAGGATGGGGGTTTGTTACATTTGCACAAGAAAATCAGGTTAAGTCTCAAGTTAGGGTTGGTTTGGGGAGATGTGGCTTCCCAGGTTGGAAACGGGTCCTTGGTGAAGCCTAGCTTGTTGAATCAGACTGAGTGGGACATCAAGATGTCTTCCATACTTACATTTGGTACACTCTGTGGACGGCAGTATGTTTCAGTCCAAAAAGGAAATGAGGGTTGAGACTCAAATTAGGGTTAGGGCTGGGGAGACTTGGCTTCCCAGGATGTAACCAGGGTTTTGGCGAAGCCTAGATTGGTAAAACAGACTGAGTAGGCCATCCGGAGTATAACATACTGCCAGTTAGTACACCATGTGGACAGGGAAATGTTTCAGTCCAAAGAGAAAATTAGGGTTCAGACCCAAGTTAGGGTTAGCTGTCAGGAGACATGGCTTCCCAGAATGGAAACAGGGTGTTGCTGAAGCCAAGCATGGTGAAACAGACTGAGAGGGCCAAAGGAATTGTGTGCCTACTGTCTTTTAGTAGAACATGAGGATGGGAGGTTGTTACATTTGCACAAGAATATCAGGTTAAGTCTCAAGTTAGGGTTAGGGTTGGGGAGATGTGGCTTCCCAGGTTGGAAACGGGTCCTTGGTGAAGCTTAACTTGCTGAATCAGACTGAGTGGGCCATCAAGATGTCTTCCATACTTACATTTGGTACACTCTGTGGACCGCAGTATGTTTCAGTCGCAAAAGGAAATGAGGGTTGAGACTCAAAGTAGGGTTAGGGTTGGGGAGACTTGGCTTCCCAGGATGTAACCAGGGTTTTGGCGAAGCCTAGATTGGTAAAACAGACTGAGTAGGCCTTCCGGAGTATAACATACTGCCAGTTAGTACACCATGTGGACAGGGAAATGTTTCAGTCCAAAGAAAAAATTAGGGTTAAGAAAAAGTTAGGGTTATCGGTCAGGAGACATGCCTTCCTAGAATGGAAACAGGGTGTTGCTGAAGCCAAGCATGGTGAAACAGACTGAGAGGGCAAACAGAATTGTGTGCCTACTGTCTTTTAGTACAACATGAGGATGGGGGGTTGTTACATTTGCCCAAGAAAATCAGGTTAAGTCTCAAGTTAGGGTTAGGGTTGGGGAGATGTGGCTTCCCAGGTTGGAAACGGGTCCTTGGTGAAGCCTAACTTGCTGAATCAGACTGAGTGGGGCATCAAGATGTCTTCCATACTGACATTTGGTACACTCTGTGGACGGCGGTTTGTTTCAGTCCCAAAAGGAAATGAGGGTTGAGACTCAAATTAGGGTTAGGGTTGGGGAGACTTGGCTTCCCAGGATGTAACCAGGGTTTTGGCGAAGCCTAGATTGGTAAAACAGACCGAGTAGGCCAACCGGAGTATAACATACTGCCAGTTAGTACACCATGTGGACAGGGAAATGTTTCAGTCCAAAGAGAAAATTAGGGTTAAGACCCAAGTTAGGGTTAGCAATCAGGAGACATGGCTTTCCAGAATGGAAACAGGGTGTTGCTGAAGCCAAGCATGGTGAAACAGACTGAGAGGGGAAAAGGAATTGTGTGCCTACTGTCTTTTAGGAGAACATGAGGATGGGGGGTTGTTACATTTGCACAAGAAAATCAGGTTAAGTCTCAAGTTAGGGTTAGGGTTGGGGAGATGTTGCTTCCCAGGTTGGAAACGGGTCCTTGGTGAAGCTTAACTTGCTGAATCAGACTGAGTGGGCCATCAAGATGGCTTCCATACTGACATTTGGTCCCCTCTGTGGACGGCAGTATGTTTCAGTCCAAAAACGAAAATTAGGGTTAAGACCCAAGTTAGGGTTATCGGTCAGGAGTCATGGCTTCCCAGAATGGAAACAGGGTGTTGCTGAAGCCAAGCATGGTGAAACAGACTGAGAGGGCCAACGGAATTGTGTGCCGACTGTCTCTTAGTACAACATGAGGATGGGGGTTTGTTACATTTCAACAAGAAAATCAGGTTACGTCTCAAGGTTGGGTTGGGTTGGGGAGATGTGGCTTCCCTGGTTGGAATCGGGTCCTTGGTGAAGCCCAGCTTGCTGAATCAGACTGAGTGGGACATCAAGATGTCTTCCATACTGACATTTGGTACACTCTGTGGACGGAGGTCTGTTTCAGTCCCAAAAGGAAATTAGGCCTGAGACTCAAATTAGGGTTAGGGTTGGGGAGACTTGGCTTCCCAGGATGTAACCAGGGTTTTGGCGAAGCCTAGATTGGTAAAACAGACTGAGTAGGCCATCCGGAGTATAACATACTGCCAGTTAGTACACCATGTGGACAGGGAAATGTTTCATTCCAAAGAGAAAATTAGGGTTAAGACCCAAGTTAGGGTTAGCTGTCAGGAGACATGGCTTCCCAGAATGGAAACAGGGTGTTGCTGAAGCCAAGCATGGTGAAACAGACTGAGAGGGCCAAAGGAATTGTGTGCCTACTGTCTTTTAGTACAATATGAGGATGGGGGGTTGTTACAGTTCAACAAGAAAATCAGGTTAAGTCTCAAGTTAGGGTTAGAGTTGGGGAGATGTGGCTTCCCAGGTTGGAAACGGGTCCTTGGTGAAGCCTAACTTGCTGAATCAGACTGAGTGGGGCATCAAGATGTCTTCCATACTTACATTTGTTCCCCTATGTGGACGGCAGTATGTTTCAATCCTAAAACGAAATGCGGGTTGATACTCAAATTAGGGTTAGGGTTGGGTAGACTTGGCTTCCCAGGATGTAACCAGGGTTTTGGCGAAGCCTAGATTGGTAAAACAGACTGAGTAGGCCATCCGTAGTATAACATACTGCCAGTTAGTACACCATGTGGACAGGGAAATGTTTCAGTCCAAAGAGAAAATTAGGGTTAAGACCCAAGTTAGGGTTATCGGTCAGGAGTCATGGCTTCCCAGAATGGAAACAGGGTGTTGCTGAAGCCAAGCATGGTGAAACAGACTGAGAGGGCCAACAGAATTGTGTGTCGACTGTCTTTTAGTACAACATGAGGATGGGGGTTTGTTACATTTCAACAAGAAAATCAGGTTAAGTCTCAAGGTTGGATTGGATTGGGGAGATGTGGCTTCCCAGGTTGGAAATGGGTCCTTGGTGGAGCTCAACTTGCTGAATCAGACTGAGTGGGGCATCAAGATGGCTTCCATACTGACATTTGGTGCACTCTGTGGACGGCAGTATGTTTCAGTCCAAAAAGGAAATGAGGGTTGAGACTCAAAT
Organism: Heloderma suspectum; assembly: GCF_057233095.1. Lineage (NCBI taxonomy): Eukaryota > Metazoa > Chordata > Lepidosauria > Squamata > Helodermatidae > Heloderma > Heloderma suspectum. The sequence goes on from NC_139461.1 coordinate 153,033,783, forward strand.
TAGGGTTAGGGTTGGGGAGACTTGTCTTCCCAGGATGTAACCAGGGTTTTGGCGAAGTCTAGATTGGTAAAACAGACGGAGTAGGCCAACCGGAGTATAACATACTGCCAGTTAGTACACCATGTGGACAGGGAAATGTTTCATTCCAAAGAGAAAATTAGGGTTAAGACCCAAGTTAGGGTTAGCAGTCAGGAGACATGGCTTTCCAGAATGGAAACAGGGTATTGCTGAAGCCAAGCATGGTGAAACAGACTGAGAGGGCAAAAGGAATTGTGTGCCTACTGTCTTTTAGGAGAACATGAGGATGGGGGGTTGTTACATTTGCACAAGAAAATCAGGTTAAGTCTCAAGTTAGGGTTAGGGTTGGGGAGATGTTGCTTCCCAGGTTGGAAACGGGTCCTTGGTGAAGCTTAACTTGCTGAATCAGACTGAGTGGGCCATCAAGATGGCTTCCATACTGACATTTGGTACACTCTGTGGACGGCAGTATGTTTCAGTCCAAAAACGAAAATTAGGGTTAAGACCCAAGTTAGGGTTATCGGTCAGGAGTCATGGCTTCCCAGAATGGAAACAGGGTGTTGCTGAAGCCAAGCATGGTGAAACAGACGGAGAGGGCCAACGGAATTGTGTGCCGACTGTTTCTTAGTACAACATGAGGATGGGGGTTTGTTACATTTCAACAAGAAAATCAGGTTAAGTCTCAAGGTTGGGTTGGGTTGGGGAGATGTGGCTTCCCTGGTTGGAATCGGGTCCTTGGTGAAGCCCAGCTTGCTGAATCAGAATGAGTGGGACATCAAGATGTCTTCCATACTGACATTTGGTACACTCTGTGGACGGAGGTCTGTTTCAGTCCCAAAAGGAAATTAGGCCTGAGACTCAAATTAGGGTTAGGGTTGGGGAGACTTGGCTTCCCAGGATGTAACCAGGGTTTTGGCGAAGCCTAGATTGGTAAAACAGACTGAGTAGGCCATCCGGAGTATAACATACTGCCAGTTAGTACACCATGTGGACAGGGAAATGTTTCATTCCAAAGAGAAAATTAGGGTTAAGACCCAAGTTAGGGTTAGCTGTCAGGAGACATGGCTTCCCAGAATGGAAACAGGGTGTTGCTGAAGCCAAGCATGGTGAAACAGACTGAGAGGGCCAAAGGAATTGTGTGCCTACTGTCTTTTAGTAGAACATGAGGATGGGGGGTTGTTACAATTCAACAAGAAAATCAGGTTAAGTCTCAAGTTAGGGTTAGGGTTGGGGAGATGTGGCTTCCCAGGTTGGAAACGGGTCCTTGGTGAAGCTTAACTTGCTGAATCAGACTGAGTGGGGCATCAAGATGGCTTCCATACTGACATTTGGTACACTCTGTGGACGGCAGTATGTTTCAGTCCAAAAACGAAAATTAGGGTTAAGACCCAAGTTAGGGTTATCGGTCAGGAGTCATGGCTTCCCAGAATGGAAACAGGGTGTTGCTGAAGCCAAGCATGGTGAAACAGACTGAGAGGGCCAAAGGAATTGTGTGCCTACTGTCTTTTAGTAGAACATGAGGATGGGGGGTTGTTACAATTCAACAAGAAAATCAGGTTAAGTCTCAAGTTAGGGTTAGGGTTGGGGAGATGTGGCTTCCCAGGTTGGAAACGGGTCCTTGGTGAAGCTCAACTTGCTGAATCAGACTGAGTGGGGCATCAAGATGGCTTCCATACTGACATTTGGTGCACTCTGTGGACGGCAGTATGTTTCAGTCCAAAAAGGAAATGAGGGTTGAGACTCAAATTAGGGTTAGGGTTGGGGAGACTTGGCTTCCCAGGATGTAACCAGGGTTTTGGCGAAGTCTAGATTGGTAAAACAGACGGAGTAGGCCAACCGGAGTATAACATACTGCCAGTTAGTACACCATGTGGACAGGGAAATGTTTCAGTCCAAAGAGAAAATTAGGGTTAAGACCCAAGTTAGGGTTAGCTGTCAGGAGACATGGCTTTTCAGAATGGAAACAGGGTGTTGCTGAAGCCAAGCATGGTGAAACAGACTGAGAGGGCAAAAGGAATTGTGTGCCTACTGTCTTTTAGTACAACATGAGGATGGGGGTTTGTTACATTTGCACAAGAAAATCAGGTTAAGTCTCAAGTTAGGGTTGGTTTGGGGAGATGTGGCTTCCCAGGTTGGAAACGGGTCCTTGGTGAAGCCTAGCTTGTTGAATCAGACTGAGTGGGACATCAAGATGTCTTCCATACTTACATTTGGTACACTCTGTGGACGGCAGTATGTTTCAGTCCAAAAAGGAAATGAGGGTTGAGACTCAAATTAGGGTTAGGGCTGGGGAGACTTGGCTTCCCAGGATGTAACCAGGGTTTTGGCGAAGCCTAGATTGGTAAAACAGACTGAGTAGGCCATCCGGAGTATAACATACTGCCAGTTAGTACACCATGTGGACAGGGAAATGTTTCAGTCCAAAGAGAAAATTAGGGTTCAGACCCAAGTTAGGGTTAGCTGTCAGGAGACATGGCTTCCCAGAATGGAAACAGGGTGTTGCTGAAGCCAAGCATGGTGAAACAGACTGAGAGGGCCAAAGGAATTGTGTGCCTACTGTCTTTTAGTAGAACATGAGGATGGGAGGTTGTTACATTTGCACAAGAATATCAGGTTAAGTCTCAAGTTAGGGTTAGGGTTGGGGAGATGTGGCTTCCCAGGTTGGAAACGGGTCCTTGGTGAAGCTTAACTTGCTGAATCAGACTGAGTGGGCCATCAAGATGTCTTCCATACTTACATTTGGTACACTCTGTGGACCGCAGTATGTTTCAGTCGCAAAAGGAAATGAGGGTTGAGACTCAAAGTAGGGTTAGGGTTGGGGAGACTTGGCTTCCCAGGATGTAACCAGGGTTTTGGCGAAGCCTAGATTGGTAAAACAGACTGAGTAGGCCTTCCGGAGTATAACATACTGCCAGTTAGTACACCATGTGGACAGGGAAATGTTTCAGTCCAAAGAAAAAATTAGGGTTAAGAAAAAGTTAGGGTTATCGGTCAGGAGACATGCCTTCCTAGAATGGAAACAGGGTGTTGCTGAAGCCAAGCATGGTGAAACAGACTGAGAGGGCAAACGGAATTGTGTGCCTACTGTCTTTTAGTACAACATGAGGATGGGGGGTTGTTACATTTGCCCAAGAAAATCAGGTTAAGTCTCAAGTTAGGGTTAGGGTTGGGGAGATGTGGCTTCCCAGGTTGGAAACGGGTCCTTGGTGAAGCCTAACTTGCTGAATCAGACTGAGTGGGGCATCAAGATGTCTTCCATACTGACATTTGGTACACTCTGTGGACGGCGGTTTGTTTCAGTCCCAAAAGGAAATGAGGGTTGAGACTCAAATTAGGGTTAGGGTTGGGGAGACTTGGCTTCCCAGGATGTAACCAGGGTTTTGGCGAAGCCTAGATTGGTAAAACAGACCGAGTAGGCCAACCGGAGTATAACATACTGCCAGTTAGTACACCATGTGGACAGGGAAATGTTTCAGTCCAAAGAGAAAATTAGGGTTAAGACCCAAGTTAGGGTTATCGGTCAGGAGTCATGGCTTCCCAGAATGGAAACAGGGTGTTGCTGAAGCCAAGCATGGTGAAACAGACTGAGAGGGCCAACGGAATTGTGTGCCTACTGTCTTTTAGTAGAACATGAGGATGGGGGTTTGTTACATTTGCACAAGAAAATCAGGTTAAGTCTCAAGCTTGGTTTGGATTGGGGAGATGTGGCTTCCCTGGTTGGAATCGGGTCCTTGGTGAAGCCCAGCTTGCTGAATCAGACTGAGTGGGACATCAAGATGTCTTCCATACTGACATTTGGTACACTCTGTGGACGGAGGTATGTTTCAGTCCCAAAAGGAAATGAGGCCTGAGACTCAAATTAAGGTTAGGGCTGGGGAGACTTGGCTTCCCAGGATGTAACCAGGGTTTTGGCGAAGCCTAGATTGGTAAAACAGACTGAGTAGGCCATCCGGAGTATAACATACTGCCAGTTAGTACACCATGTGGACAGGGAAATGTTTCAGTCGAAAGAAAAAATAAGGGTGAAGACCCAAGTTAGGGTTAGCGGTCAGGAGACATGGCTTCCCAGAATGGAAACAGGGTGTTGCTGAAGCCAAACATGGTGAAACAGACTGAGAGGGCCAAAGGAATTGTGTGCCTACTGTCTTTTAGTAGAACATGAGGATGGGGGGTTGTTACATTTGCACAAGAAAATCAGGTTAAGTCTCAAGTTAGGGTTAGGGTTGGGGAGATGTGGCTTCCCAGGTTGGAAACGGGTCCTTGGTGAAGCCTAACTTGCTGTATCAGACTGAGTGGGGCATCAAGATGTCTTCCATACTTACATTTGTTCCCCTATGTGGACGGCAGTATGTTTCAGTCCAAAAACGAAATGCGGGTTGATACTCAAAGTAGGGTTAGGGTTGGGGAGACTTGGCTTCCCAGGATGTAACCAGGGTTTTGGTGAAGCCTAGATTGGTAAAACAGACTGAGTAGGCATTCAGGAGTATAACATACTGCCAGTTAGTACACCATGTGGACAGGGAAATGTTTCATTCCAAAGAGAAAATTAGGGTTAAGACCCAAGTGAGGGTTATCGGTCAGGAGACATGGCTTCCCAGAATGGAAACAGGGTGTTGCTGAAGCCAAACATGGTGAAACAGACTGAGAGGGCCAAAGGAATTGTGTGCCTACTGTCTTTTAGTAGAACATGAGGATGGGGGGTTGTTACAGTTCAACAAGAAAATCAGGTTAAGTCTCAAGTTAGGGTTAGGGTTGGGGAGATGTGGCTTCCCAGGTTGGAAACGGGTCCTTGGTGAAGCTTAACTTGCTGAATCAGACTGAGTGGGGCATCAAGATGGCTTCCATACTGACATTTGGTCCCCTATGTGGACGGCAGTATGTTTCAGTCCAAAAACGAAAATTAGGGTTAAGACCCAAGTTAGGGTTATCGGTCAGGAGTCATGGCTTCCCAGAATGGAAACAGGGTGTTGCTGAAGCCAAGCATGGTGAAACAGACTGAGAGGGCCAACGGAATTGTGTGTCGACTGTCTTTTAGTACAACATGAGGATGGGGGTTTGTTACATTTCAACAAGAAAATCAGGTTAAGTCTCAAGGTTGGGTTGGATTGGGGAGATGTGGCTTCCCAGGTTGGAAATGGGTCCTTGGTGAAGCTCAACTTGCTGAATCAGACTGAGTGGGGCATCAAGATGGCTTCCATACTGACATTTGGTGCACTCTGTGGACGGCAGTATGTTTCAGTCCAAAAAGGAAATGAGGGTTGAGACTCAAATTAGGGTTAGGGTTGGGGAGACTTGTCTTCCCAGGATTTAACCAGGAATTTGGCGAAGTCTAGATTGGTAAAACAGACGGAGTAGGCCAACCGGAGTATAACATACTGCCAGTTAGTACACCATGTGGACAGGGAAATGTTTCAGTCGAAAGAAAAAATAAGGGTGAAGACCCAAGTTAGGGTTAGCGGTCAGGAGACATGGCTTCCCAGAATGGAAACAGGGTGTTGCTGAAGCCAAACATGGTGAAACAGACTGAGAGGGCCAAAGGAATTGTGTGCCTACTGTCTTTTAGTAGAACATGAGGATGGGGGGTTGTTACATTTGCACAAGAAAATCAGGTTAAGTCTCAAGTTAGGGTTAGGGTTGGGGAGATGTGGCTTCCCAGGTTGGAAACGGGTCCTTGGTGAAGCCTAACTTGCTGTATCAGACTGAGTGGGGCATCAAGATGTCTTCCATACTTACATTTGTTCCCCTATGTGGACGGCAGTATGTTTCAGTCCAAAAACGAAATGCGGGTTGATACTCAAAGTAGGGTTAGGGTTGGGGAGACTTGGCTTCCCAGGATGTAACCAGGGTTTTGGTGAAGCCTAGATTGGTAAAACAGACTGAGTAGGCATTCAGGAGTATAACATACTGCCAGTTAGTACACCATGTGGACAGGGAAATGTTTCATTCCAAAGAGAAAATTAGGGTTAAGACCCAAGTGAGGGTTATCGGTCAGGAGACATGGCTTCCCAGAATGGAAACAGGGTGTTGCTGAAGCCAAACATGGTGAAACAGACTGAGAGGGCCAAAGGAATTGTGTGCCTACTGTCTTTTAGTAGAACATGAGGATGGGGGGTTGTTACAGTTCAACAAGAAAATCAGGTTAAGTCTCAAGTTAGGGTTAGGGTTGGGGAGATGTGGCTTCCCAGGTTGGAAACGGGTCCTTGGTGAAGCTTAACTTGCTGAATCAGACTGAGTGGGGCATCAAGATGGCTTCCATACTGACATTTGGTCCCCTATGTGGACGGCAGTATGTTTCAGTCCAAAAACGAAAATTAGGGTTAAGACCCAAGTTAGGGTTATCGGTCAGGAGTCATGGCTTCCCAGAATGGAAACAGGGTGTTGCTGAAGCCAAGCATGGTGAAACAGACTGAGAGGGCCAACGGAATTGTGTGTCGACTGTCTTTTAGTACAACATGAGGATGGGGGTTTGTTACATTTCAACAAGAAAATCAGGTTAAGTCTCAAGGTTGGGTTGGATTGGGGAGATGTGGCTTCCCAGGTTGGAAATGGGTCCTTGGTGAAGCTCAACTTGCTGAATCAGACTGAGTGGGGCATCAAGATGGCTTCCATACTGACATTTGGTGCACTCTGTGGACGGCAGTATGTTTCAGTCCAAAAAGGAAATGAGGGTTGAGACTCAAATTAGGGTTAGGGTTGGGGAGACTTGTCTTCCCAGGATTTAACCAGGAATTTGGCGAAGTCTAGATTGGTAAAACAGACGGAGTAGGCCAACCGGAGTATAACATACTGCCAGTTAGTACACCATGTGGACAGGGAAATGTTTCATTCCAAAGAGAAAATTAGGGTTAAGACCCAAGTTAGGGTTAGCAATCAGGAGACATGGCTTTCCAGAATGGAAACAGGGTGTTGCTGAAGCCAAGCATGGTGAAACAGACTGAGAGGGGAAAAGGAATTGTGTGCCTACTGTCTTTTAGTAGAACATGAGGATGGGGGGTTGTTACATTTGCACAAGAAAATCAGGTTAAGTCTCAAGTTAGGGTTAGGGTTGGGGAGATGTGGCTTCCCAGGTTGGAAACGGGTCCTTGGTGAAGCCTAACTTGCTGTATCAGACTGAGTGGGGCATCAAGATGTCTTCCATACTTACATTTGTTCCCCTATGTGGACGGCAGTATGTTTCAGTCCAAAAACGAAATGCGGGTTGATACTCAAAGTAGGGTTAGGGTTGGGGAGACTTGGCTTCCCAGGATGTAACCAGGGTTTTGGTGAAGCCTAGATTGGTAAAACAGACTGAGTAGGCATTCAGGAGTATAACATACTGCCAGTTAGTACACCATGTGGACAGGGAAATGTTTCATTCCAAAGAGAAAATTAGGGTTAAGACCCAAGTGAGGGTTATCGGTCAGGAGACATGGCTTCCCAGAATGGAAACAGGGTGTTGCTGAAGCCAAACATGGTGAAACAGACTGAGAGGGCCAAAGGAATTGTGTGCCTACTGTCTTTTAGTAGAACATGAGGATGGGGGGTTGTTACAGTTCAACAAGAAAATCAGGTTAAGTCTCAAGTTAGGGTTAGGGTTGGGGAGATGTGGCTTCCCAGGTTGGAAACGGGTCCTTGGTGAAGCTTAACTTGCTGAATCAGACTGAGTGGGGCATCAAGATGGCTTCCATACTGACATTTGGTCCCCTATGTGGACGGCAGTATGTTTCAGTCCAAAAACGAAAATTAGGGTTAAGACCCAAGTTAGGGTTATCGGTCAGGAGTCATGGCTTCCCAGAATGGAAACAGGGTGTTGCTGAAGCCAAGCATGGTGAAACAGACTGAGAGGGCCAACGGAATTGTGTGTCGACTGTCTTTTAGTACAACATGAGGATGGGGGTTTGTTACATTTCAACAAGAAAATCAGGTTAAGTCTCAAGGTTGGGTTGGATTGGGGAGATGTGGCTTCCCAGGTTGGAAATGGGTCCTTGGTGAAGCTCAACTTGCTGAATCAGACTGAGTGGGGCATCAAGATGGCTTCCATACTGACATTTGGTGCACTCTGTGGACGGCAGTATGTTTCAGTCCAAAAAGGAAATGAGGGTTGAGACTCAAATTAGGGTTAGGGTTGGGGAGACTTGTCTTCCCAGGATTTAACCAGGAATTTGGCGAAGTCTAGATTGGTAAAACAGACGGAGTAGGCCAACCGGAGTATAACATACTGCCAGTTAGTACACAATGTGGAGAGGGAAATGTTTCATTCCAAAGAGAAAATTAGGGTTAAGACCCAAGTTAGGGTTAGCAATCAGGAGACATGGCTTTCCAGAATGGAAACAGGGTGTTGCTGAAGCCAAGCATGGTGAAACAGACTGAGAGGGGAAAAGGAATTGTGTGCCTACTGTCTTTTAGGAGAACATGAGGATGGGGGGTTGTTACATTTGCACAAGAAAATCAGGTTAAGTCTCAAGTTAGGGTTAGGGTTGGGGAGATGTTGCTTCCCAGGTTGGAAACGGGTCCTTGGTGAAGCTTAACTTGCTGAATCAGACTGAGTGGGCCATCAAGATGGCTTCCATACTGACATTTGGTCCCCTCTGTGGACGGCAGTATGTTTCAGTCCAAAAACGAAAATTAGGGTTAAGACCCAAGTTAGGGTTATCGGTCAGGAGTCATGGCTTCCCAGAATGGAAACAGGGTGTTGCTGAAGCCAAGCATGGTGAAACAGACTGAGAGGGCCAACGGAATTGTGTGCCGACTGTCTCTTAGTACAACATGAGGATGGGGGTTTGTTACATTTCAACAAGAAAATCAGGTTACGTCTCAAGGTTGGGTTGGGTTGGGGAGATGTGGCTTCCCTGGTTGGAATCGGGTCCTTGGTGAAGCCCAGCTTGCTGAATCAGACTGAGTGGGACATCAAGATGTCTTCCATACTGACATTTGGTACACTCTGTGGACGGAGGTCTGTTTCAGTCCCAAAAGGAAATTAGGCCTGAGACTCAAATTAGGGTTAGGGTTGGGGAGACTTGGCTTCCCAGGATGTAACCAGGGTTTTGGCGAAGCCTAGATTGGTAAAACAGACTGAGTAGGCCATCCGGAGTATAACATACTGCCAGTTAGTACACCATGTGGACAGGGAAATGTTTCATTCCAAAGAGAAAATTAGGGTTAAGACCCAAGTTAGGGTTAGCTGTCAGGAGACATGGCTTCCCAGAATGGAAACAGGGTGTTGCTGAAGCCAAGCATGGTGAAACAGACTGAGAGGGCCAAAGGAATTGTGTGCCTACTGTCTTTTAGTACAATATGAGGATGGGGGGTTGTTACAGTTCAACAAGAAAATCAGGTTAAGTCTCAAGTTAGGGTTAGGGTTGGGGAGATGTGGCTTCCCAGGTTGGAAACGGGTCCTTGGTGAAGCTTAACTTGCTGAATCAGACTGAGTGGGGCATCAAGATGGCTTCCATACTGACATTTGGTACACTCTGTGGACGGCAGTATGTTTCAGTCCAAAAACGAAAATTAGGGTTAAGACCCAAGTTAGGGTTATCGGTCAGGAGTCATGGCTTCCCAGAATGGAAACAGGGTGTTGCTGAAGCCAAGCATGGTGAAACAGACTGAGAGGGCCAACGGAATTGTGTGTCGACTGTCTTTTAGTACAACATGAGGATGGGGGTTTGTTACATTTCAACAAGAAAATCAGGTTAAGTCTCAAGGTTGGGTTGGATTGGGGAGATGTGGCTTCCCAGGTTGGAAATGGGTCCTTGGTGAAGCTCAATTTGCTGAATCAGACTGAGTGGGGCATCAAGATGGCTTCCATACTGACATTTGGTGCACTCTGTGGACGGCAGTATGTTTCAGTCCAAAAAGGAAATGAGGGTTGAGACTCAAATTAGGGTTAGGGTTGGGGAGACTTGGCTTCCCAGGATGTAACCAGGGTTTTGGCGAAGTCTAGATTGGTAAAACAGACGGAGTAGGCCAACCGGAGTATAACATACTGCCAGTTAGTACACCATGTGGACAGGGAAATGTTTCAGTCCAAAGAGAAAATTAGGGTTAAGACCCAAGTTAGGGTTAGCTGTCAGGAGACATGGCTTTCCAGAATGGAAACAGGGTGTTGCTGAAGCCAAGCATGGTGAAACAGACTGAGAGGGCAAAAGGAATTGTGTGCCTACTGTCTTTTAGTAGAACATGAGGATGGGGGGTTGTTACATTTGCACAAGAAAATCAGGTTAAGTCTCAAGTTAGGGTTAGGGTTGGGGAGATGTGGCTTCCCAGGTTGGAAACGGGTCCTTGGTGAAGCCTAGCTTGTTGAATCAGACTGAGTGGGACATCAAGATGTCTTCCATACTTACATTTGGTACACTCTGTGAACCGCAGTATGTTTCAGTCCAAAAAGGAAATGAGGGTTGATACTCAAATTAGGGTTAGGGTTGGGGAGACTTGGCTTCCCAGGATGTAACCAGGGTTTTGGCGAAGCCTAGATTGGTAAAACAGACTGAGTAGGCCTTCCGGAGTATAACATACTGCCAGTTAGTACACCATGTGGACAGGGAAATATTTCAGTCCAAAGAAAAAACGAGGGTTAAGACCCAAGTTAGGGTTAGCGGTCAGGAGACATGGCTTCCCGGAATGGAAACAGGGTGTTGCTGAAGCCAAGCATGGTGAAACAGACTGAGAGGGCAAAAGGAATTGTGTGCCTACTGTCTTTTAGTACAACATGAGGATGGGGGTTTGTTACATTTGCACAAGAAAATCAGGTTAAGTCTCAAGTTAGGGTTGGTTTGGGGAGATGCGGCTTCCCAGGTTGGAAACGGGTCCTTGGTGAAGCCTAGCTTGTTGAATCAGACTGAGTGGGACATCAAGATGTCTTCCATACTTACATTTGGTACACTCTGTGGACGGCAGTATGTTTCAGTCCAAAAAGGAAATGAGGGTTGAGACTCAAATTAGGGTTAGGGCTGGGGAGACTTGGCTTCCCAGGATGTAACCAGGGTTTTGGCGAAGCCTAGATTGGTAAAACAGACTGAGTAGGCCATCCGGAGTATAACATACTGCCAGTTAGTACACCATGTGGACAGGGAAATGTTTCAGTCCAAAGAGAAAATTAGGGTTCAGACCCAAGTTAGGGTTAGCTGTCAGGAGACATGGCTTCCCAGAATGGAAACAGGGTGTTGCTGAAGCCAAGCATGGTGAAACAGACTGAGAGGGCCAAAGGAATTGTGTGCCTACTGTCTTTTAGTAGAACATGAGGATGGGAGGTTGTTACATTTGCACAAGAATATCAGGTTAAGTCTCAAGTTAGGGTTAGGGTTGGGGAGATGTGGCTTCCCAGGTTGGAAACGGGTCCTTGGTGAAGCTTAACTTCCTGAATCAGACTGAGTGGGCCATCAAGATGTCTTCCATACTTACATTTGGCACACTCTGTGGACCGCAGTATGTTTCAGTCCAAAAAGGAAATAGGGTTGAGACTCAAATTAGGGTTAGGGTTGGGGAGACTTGGCTTCCCAGGATGTAACCAGGGTTTTGGTGAAGCCTAGATTGGTAAAACAGACTGAGTAGGCATTCAGGAGTATAACATACTGCCAGTTAGTACACCATGTGGACAGGGAAATATTTCAGTCCAAAGAAAAAATTAGGGTTAAGAAAAATTTAGGGTTATCGGTCAGGAGACATGCCTTCCCAGAATGGAAACAGGGTGTTGCTGAAGCCAAGCATGGTGAAACAGACTGAGAGGGCCAACGGAATTGTGTGCCTACTGTCTTTTAGTACAACATGAGGATGGGGGGTTGTTACATTTGCCCAAGAAAATCAGGTTAAGTCTCAAGTTAGGGTTAGGGTTGGGGAGATGTGGCTTCCCAGGTTGGAAATGGGTCCTTGGTGAAGCTCAACTTGCTGAATCAGACTGAGTGGGGCATCAAGATGGCTTCCATACTGACATTTGGTACACTCTGTGGACGGCAGTATGTTTCAGTCCAAAAAGGAAATGAGGGTTGAGACTCAAATTAGGGTTAGGGTTGGGGAGACTTGGCTTCCCAGGATGTAACCAGGGTTTTGGCGAAGCCTAGATTGGTAAAACAGACTGAGTAGGCCAACCGGAGTATAACATACTGCCAGTTAGTACACCATGTGGACAGGGAAATGTTTCAGTCCAAAGACAAAATTAGGGTTAAGACCCAAGTTAGGGTTAGCTGTCAGGAGACATGGCTTCCCAGAATGGAAACAGGGTGTTGCTGAAGCCAAGCATGGTGAAACAGACTGAGAGGGCCAAAGGAATTGTGTGCCTACTGTCTTTTAGTAGAACATGAGGATGGGAGGTTGTTACATTTGCACAAGAATATCAGGTTAAGTCTCAAGTTAGGGTTAGGGTTGGGGAGATGTGGCTTCCCAGGTTGGAAACGGGTCCTTGGTGAAGCTTAACTTCCTGAATCAGACTGAGTGGGCCATCAAGATGTCTTCCATACTTACATTTGGCACACTCTGTGGACCGCAGTATGTTTCAGTCCAAAAAGGAGATAGGGTTGAGACTCAAATTAGGGTTAGGGTTGGGGAGACTTGGCTTCCCAGGATGTAACCAGGGTTTTGGTGAAGCCTAGATTGGTAAAACAGACTGAGTAGGCATTCAGGAGTATAACATACTGCCAGTTAGTACACCATGTGGACAGGGAAATGTTTCAGTCCAAAGACAAAATTCGAGTTAAGACCCAAGTTAGGGTTAGCTGTCAGGAGACATGGCTTCCCGGAATGGAAACAGGGTGTTGCTGAAGCCAAGCATGGTGAAACAGACTGAGAGGGCCAACGGAATTGTGTGCCTACTGTCTTTTAGTACAACATGAGGATGGGGGTTTGTTACATTTGCACAAGAAAATCAGGTTAAGTATCAAGTTAGAGTTAGGGTTGGGGAGATGTGGCTTCCCAGGTTGGAAACGGGTCCTTGTTGAAGCCTAGCTTGCTGAATCAGACTGAGTGGGGCATCAAGATGTCTTCCATACTTACAATTAGGTACACTCTGTGGACGGCAGTATGTTTCAGTCCAAAAAGGAAATGAGGGTTGAGACTCAAATCAGGGTTAGGGTTGGGGAGACTTGGCTTCCCAGGATGTAACCAGGGTTTTGGCGAAGCCTAGATTGGTAAAACAGACTGAGTAGGCCTTCCGGAGTATAACATACTGCCAGTTAGTAAACCATGAGGACAGGGAAATATTTCAGTCCAAAGAAAAAACTAGGGTTAAGACCCAAGTTAGGGTTAGCGGTCAGGGGACATGGCTTCCCGGAATGGAAACAGGGTGTTGCTGAAGCCAAGCATGGTGAAACAGACTGAGAGGGCAAAAGGAATTGTGTGCCTACTGTCTTTTAGTACAACATGAGGATGGGGGTTTGTTACATTTGCACAAGAAAATCAGGTTAAGTCTCAAGTTAGTGTTGGTTTGGGGAGATGTGGCTTCCCAGGTTGGAAACGGGTCCTTGGTGAAGCCTAGCTTGTTGAATCAGACTGAGTGGGACATCAAGATGTCTTCCATACTTACATTTGGTACACTCTGTGGACCGCAGTATGTTTCAGTCCCAAAAGGAAATGAGGGTTGAGACTCAAATTAGGGTTAGGGTTGGGGAGACTTGGCTTCCCAGGATGTAACCAGGGTTTTGGCGAAGCCTAGATTGGTAAAACAGACTGAGTAGGCCTTCCGGAGTATAACATACTGCCAGTTAGTACACCATGTGGACAGGGAAATGTTTCAGTCCAAAGAGAAAATTAGGGTTGAGACCCAAGTTAGGGTTATCGGTCAGGAGTCATGGCTTCCCAGAATGGAAACAGGGTGTTGCTGAAGCCAAGCATGGTGAAACAGACTGAGAGGGCAAAAGGAATTGTGTGCCTACTGTCTTTTAGTACAACATGAGGATGGGGGTTTGTTACATTTGCACAAGAAAATCAGGTTAAGTCTCAAGTTAGGGTTGGTTTGGGGAGATGTGGCTTCCCAGGTTGGAAACGGGTCCTTGGTGAAGCCTAGCTTGTTGAATCAGACTGAGTGGGACATCAAGATGTCTTCCATACTTACATTTGGTACACTCTGTGGACGGCAGTATGTTTCAGTCCAAAAAGGAAATGAGGGTTGAGACTCAAATTAGGGTTAGGGCTGGGGAGACTTGGCTTCCCAGGATGTAACCAGGGTTTTGGCGAAGCCTAGATTGGTAAAACAGACTGAGTAGGCCATCCGGAGTATAACATACTGCCAGTTAGTACACCATGTGGACAGGGAAATGTTTCAGTCCAAAGAGAAAATTAGGGTTAAGACCCAAGTGAGGGTTAGCTGTCAGGAGACATGGCTTCCCAGAATGGAAACAGGGTGTTGCTGAAGCCAAGCATGGTGAAACAGACTGAGAGGGCAAAAGGAATTGTGTGCCTACTGTCTTTTAGTACAACATGAGGATGGGAGGTTGTTACATTTGCACAAGAATATCAGGTTAAGTCTCAAGTTAGGGTTAGGGTTGGGGAGATGTGGCTTCCCAGGTTGGAAACGGGTCCTTGGTGAAGCTTAACTTCCTGAATCAGACTGAGTGGGCCATCAAGATGTCTTCCATACTTACATTTGGCACACTCTGTGGACCGCAGTATGTTTCAGTCCAAAAAGGAAATAGGGTTGAGACTCAAATTAGGGTTAGGGTTGGGGAGACTTGGCTTCCCAGGATGTAACCAGGGTTTTGGTGAAGCCTAGATTGGTAAAACAGACTGAGTAGGCCAACCGGAGTATAACATACTGCCAGTTAGTACACCATGTGGACAGGGAAATGTTTCAGTCCAAAGAGAAAATTAGGGTTAAGACCCAAGTTAGGGTTAGCTGTCAGGAGACATGGCTTCCCAGAATGGAAACAGGGTGTTGCTGAAGCCAAGCATGGTGAAACAGACTGAGAGGGCCAAAGGAATTGTGTGCCTACTGTCTTTTAGTAGAACATGAGGATGGGGGGTTGTTACATTTGCACAAGAAAATCAGGTTAAGTATCAAGTTAGAGTTAGGGTTGGGGAGATGTGGCTTCCCAGGTTGGAAACGGGTCCTTGTTGAAGCCTAGCTTGCTGAATCAGACTGAGTGGGGCATCAAGATGTCTTCCATACTTACAATTAGGTACACTCTGTGGACGGCAGTATGTTTCAGTCCAAAAAGGGAATGAGGGTTGAGACTCAAATTAGGGTTAGGGTTGGGGAGACTTGGCTTCCCAGGATGTAACCAGGGTTTTGGCGAAGCCTAGATTGGTAAAACAGACTGAGTAGGCCTTCCGGAGTATAACATACTGCCAGTTATTACACCATGTGGACAGGGAAATATTTCAGTCCAAAGAAAAAACTAGGGTTAAGACCCAAGTTAGGGTTAGCGGTCAGGGGACATGGCTTCCCGGAATGGAAACAGGGTGTTGCTGAAGCCAAGCATGGTGAAACAGACTGAGAGGGCAAAAGGAATTGTGTGCCTACTGTCTTTTAGTACAACATGAGGATGGGGGTTTGTTACATTTGCACAAGAAAATCAGGTTAAGTCTCAAGTTAGGGTTGGTTTGGGGAGATGTGGCTTCCCAGGTTGGAAACGGGTCCTTGGTGAAGCCTAGCTTGTTGAATCAGACTGAGTGGGACATCAAGATGTCTTCCATACTTACATTTGGTACACTCTGTGGACGGCAGTATGTTTCAGTCCAAAAGGAAATGAGGGTTGGGACTCAAATTAGGGTTAGGGCTGGGGAGACTTGGCTTCCCAGGATGTAACCAGGGTTTTGGCGAAGCCTAGATTGGTAAAACAGACTGAGTAGGCCATCCGGAGTATAACATACTGCCAGTTAGTACACCATGTGGACAGGGAAATGTTTCAGTCTAAAGAGAAAATTAGGGTTAAGACCCAAGTGAGGGTTAGCTGTCAGGAGACATGGCTTCCCAGAATGGAAACAGGGTGTTGCTGAAGCCAAGCATGGTGAAACAGACTGAGAGGGCCAAAGGAATTGTGTGCCTACTGTCTTTTTGTAGCACATGAGGATGGGAGGTTGTTACATTTGCACAAGAATATCAGGTTAAGTCTCAAGTTAGGGTTAGGGTTGGGGAGATGTGGCTTCCCAGGTTGGAAACGGGTCCTTGGTGAAGCTTAACTTCCTGAATCAGACTGAGTGGGCCATCAAGATGTCTTCCATACTTACATTTGGCACACTCTGTGGACCGCAGTATGTTTCAGTCCAAAAAGGAAATAGGGTTGAGACTCAAATTAGGGTTAGGGTTGGGGAGACTTGGCTTCCCAGGATGTAACCAGGGTTTTGGTGAAGCCTAGATTGGTAAAACAGACTGAGTAGGCATTCAGGAGTATAACATACTGCCAGTTAGTACACCATGTGGACAGGGAAATGTTTCAGTCCAAAGACAAAATTCGAGTTAAGACCCAAGTTAGGGTTAGCTGTCAGGAGACATGGCTTCCCGGAATGGAAACAGGGTGTTGCTGAAGCCAAGCATGGTGAAACAGACTGAGAGGGCCAACGGAATTGTGTGCCTACTGTCTTTTAGTACAACATGAGGATGGGGGTTTGTTACATTTGCACAAGAAAATCAGGTTAAGTCTCAAGTTAGGGTTGGTTTGGGGAGATGTGGCTTCCCAGGTTGGAAACGGGTCCTTGGTGAAGCCTAGCTTGTTGAATCAGACTGAGTGGGCCATCAAGATGTCTTCCATACTTCCATTTGGCACACTCTGTGGACCGCAGTATGTTTCAGTCCAAAAAGGAAATAGGGTTGAGACTCAAATTAGGGTTAGGGTTGGGGAGACTTGGCTTCCCAGGATGTAACCAGGGTTTTGGCGAAGCCTAGATTGGTAAAACAGACTGAGTAGGCCAACCGGAGTATAACATACTGCCAGTTAGTACACCATGTGGACAGGGAAATGTTTCAGTCCAAAGAGAAAATTAGGGTTAAGACCCAAGTTAGGGTTAGCTGTCAGGAGACATGGCTTCCCAGAATGGAAACAGGGTGTTGCTGAAGCCAAGCATGGTGAAACAGACTGAGAGGGCCAAAGGTATTGTGTGCCTACTGTCTTTTAGTACAACATGAGGATGGGAGGTTGTTACATTTGCACAAGAATATCAGGTTAAGTCTCAAGTTAGGGTTAGGGGTGGGGAGATGTGGCTTCCCAGGTTGGAAACGGGTCCTTGTTGAAGCCTAGCTTGCTGAATCAGACTGAGTGGGGCATCAAGATGTCTTCCATACTTACAATTAGGTACACTCTGTGGACGGCAGTATGTTTTAGTCCAAAAAGGAAATGAGGGTTGAGACTCAAATTAGGGTTAGGGTTGGGGAGACTTGGCTTCCCAGGATGTAACCAGTGTTTTGGCGAAGCCTAGATTGGTAAAACAGACTGAGTAGGCCTTCCGGAGTATAACATACTGCCAGTTAGTACACCATGTGGACAGGGAAATATTTCAGTCCAAAGAAAAAACTAGGGTTAAGACCCAAGTTAGGGTTAGCGGTCAGGAGACATGGCTTCCCGGAATGGAAACAGGGTGTTGCTGAAGCCAAGCATGGTGAAACAGACTGAGAGGGCCAACGGAATTGTGTGCCTACTGTCTTTTAGTACAACATGAAGATGGGGGTTTGTTACATTTGCACAAGAAAATCAGGTTAAGTCTCAAGTTAGGGTTAGGGTTGGGGAGATGTGGCTTCCCAGGTTGGAAACGGGTCCTTGGTGAAGCCTAGCTTGCTGAATCAGACTGAGTGGGGCATCAAGATGTCTTCCATACTTACATTTGGTACACTCTGTGAACCGCAGTATGTTTCAGTCCAAAAAGGAAATGAGGGTTGATACTCAGATTAGGGTTAGGGTTGGGGAGACTTGGCTTCCCAGGATGTAACCAGGGTTTTGGCGAAGCCTAGATTGGTAAAACAGACTGAGTAGGCCTTCCGGAGTATAACATACTGCCAGTTAGTACACCATGTGGACAGGGAAATGTTTCAGTCCAAAGAAAAAATTAGGGTTAAGAAAAAGTTAGGGTTATCGGTCAGGAGACATGCCTTCCTAGAATGGAAACAGGGTGTTGCTGAAGCCAAGCATGGTGAAACAGACTGAGAGGGCAAACGGAATTGTGTGCCTACTGTCTTTTAGTACAACATGAGGATGGGGGGTTGTTACATTTGCCCAAGAAAATCAGGTTAAGTCTCAAGTTAGGGTTAGGGTTGGGGAGATGTGGCTTCCCAGGTTGGAAACGGGTCCTTGGTGAAGCCTAACTTGCTGAATCAGACTGAGTGGGGCATCAAGATGTCTTCCATACTGACATTTGGTACACTCTGTGGACGGCGGTTTGTTTCAGTCCAAAAAGGAAATGAGGGTTGAGACTCAAATTAGGGTTAGGGTTGGGGAGATTTGGCTTCCCAGGATGTAACCAGGGTTTTGGCGAAGCCTAGATTGGTAAAACAGACTGAGTCGGCCAACCGGAGTATAACATACTGCCAGTTAGTACACCATGTGGACAGGGAAATGTTTCAGTCCAAAGAGAAAATTAGGGTTAAGACCCAAGTTAGGGTTAGCTGTCAGGAGACATGGCTTCCCAGAATGGAAACAGGGTGTTGCTGAAGCCAAGCATGGTGAAACAGACTGAGAGGGCCAAAGGTATTGTGTGCCTACTGTCTTTTAGTACAACATGAGGATGGGAGGTTGTTACATTTGCACAAGAATATCAGGTTAAGTCTCAAGTTAGGGTTAGGGGTGGGGAGATGTGGCTTCCCAGGTTGGAAACGGGTCCTTGTTGAAGCCTAGCTTGCTGAATCAGACTGAGTGGGGCATCAAGATGTCTTCCATACTTACAATTAGGTACACTCTGTGGACGGCAGTATTTTTTAGTCCAAAAAGGAAATGAGGGTTGAGACTCAAATTAGGGTTAGGGTTGGGGAGACTTGGCTTCCCAGGATGTAACCAGTGTTTTGGCGAAGCCTAGATTGGTAAAACAGACTGAGTAGGCCTTCCGGAGTATAACATACTGCCAGTTAGTACACCATGTGGACAGGGAAATATTTCAGTCCAAAGAAAAAACTAGGGTTAAGACCCAAGTTAGGGTTAGCGGTCAGGAGACATGGCTTCCCGGAATGGAAACAGGGTGTTGCTGAAGCCAAGCATGGTGAAACAGACTGAGAGGGCCAACGGAATTGTGTGCCTACTGTCTTTTAGTACAACATGAAGATGGGGGTTTGTTACATTTGCACAAGAAAATCAGGTTAAGTCTCAAGTTAGGGTTAGGGTTGGGGAGATGTGGCTTCCCAGGTTGGAAACGGGTCCTTGGTGAAGCCTAGCTTGCTGAATCAGACTGAGTGGGGCATCAAGATGTCTTCCATACTTACATTTGGTACACTCTGTGAACCGCAGTATGTTTCAGTCCAAAAAGGAAATGAGGGTTGATACTCAGATTAGGGTTAGGGTTGGGGAGACTTGGCTTCCCAGGATGTAACCAGGGTTTTGGCGAAGCCTAGATTGGTAAAACAGACTGAGTAGGCCTTCCGGAGTATAACATACTGCCAGTTAGTACACCATGTGGACAGGGAAATGTTTCAGTCCAAAGAAAAAATTAGGGTTAAGAAAAAGTTAGGGTTATCGGTCAGGAGACATGCCTTCCTAGAATGGAAACAGGGTGTTGCTGAAGCCAAGCATGGTGAAACAGACTGAGAGGGCAAACGGAATTGTGTGCCTACTGTCTTTTAGTACAACATGAGGATGGGGGGTTGTTACATTTGCCCAAGAAAATCAGGTTAAGTCTCAAGTTAGGGTTAGGGTTGGGGAGATGTGGCTTCCCAGGTTGGAAACGGGTCCTTGGTGAAGCCTAACTTGCTGAATCAGACTGAGTGGGGCATCAAGATGTCTTCCATACTGACATTTGGTACACTCTGTGGACGGCGGTTTGTTTCAGTCCCAAAAGGAAATGAGGGTTGAGACTCAAATTAGGGTTAGGGTTGGGGAGACTTGGCTTCCCAGGATGTAACCAGGGATTTGGCGAAGCCTAGATTGGTAAAACAGACCGAGTAGGCCAACCGGAGTATAACATACTGCCAGTTAGTGCACCATGTGGACAGGGAAATGTTTCAGTCCAAAGAGAAAATTAGGGTTAAGACCCAAGTTAGGGTTATCGGTCAGGAGTCATGGCTTCCCAGAATGGAAACAGGGTGTTGCTGAAGCCAAGCATGGTGAAACAGACTGAGAGGGCCAACGGAATTGTGTGCCTACTGTCTTTTAGTAGAACATGAGGATGGGGGTTTGTTACATTTGCACAAGAAAATCATGTTAAGTCTCAGGTTTGGTTTGGGTTGGGGAGATGTGGCTTCCCTGGTTGGAATCGGGTCCTTGGTGAAGCCCAGCTTGCTGAATCAGACTGAGTGGGACATCAAGATGTCTTCCATACTGACATTTGGTACACTCTGTGGACGGAGGTATGTTTCAGTCCCAAAAGGAAATGAGGCCTGAGACTCAAATTAGGGTTAGGGCTGGGGAGACTTGGCTTCCCAGGATGTAACCAGGGTTTTGGCGAAGCCTAGATTGGTAAAACAGACTGAGTAGGCCATCCGGAGTATAACATACTGCCAGTTAGTACACCATGTGGACAGGGAAATGTTTCAGTCGAAAGAAAAAATTAGGGTGAAGACCCAAGTTAGGGTTAGCGGTCAGGAGAAATGGCTTCCCAGAATGGAAACAGGGTGTTGCTGAAGCCAAACATGGTGAAACAGACTGAGAGGGCCAAAGGAATTGTGTGCCTACTGTCTTTTAGTAGAACATGAGGATGGGGGGTTGTTACATTTGCACAAGAAAATCAGGTTAAGTCTCAAGTTAGGGTTAGAGTTGGGGAGATGTGGCTTCCCAGGTTGGAAACGGGTCCTTGGTGAAGCCTAACTTGCTGAATCAGACTGAGTGGGGCATCAAGATGTCTTCCATACTTACATTTGTTCCCCTATGTGGACGGCAGTATGTTTCAGTCCTAAAACGAAATGCGGGTTGATACTCAAATTAGGGTTAGGGTTGGGGAGACTTGGCTTCCCAGGATGTAACCAGGGTTTTGGCGAAGCCTAGATTGGTAAAACAGACTGAGTAGGCCATCCGTAGTATAACATACTGCCAGTTAGTACACCATGTGGACAGGGAAATGTTTCAGTCCAAAGAGAAAATTAGGGTTAAGACCCAAGTTAGGGTTATCGGTCAGGAGTCATGGCTTCCCAGAATGGAAACAGGGTGTTGCTGAAGCCAAGCATGGTGAAACAGACTGAGAGGGCCAACAGAATTGTGTGTCGACTGTCTTTTAGTACAACATGAGGATGGGGGTTTGTTACATTTGCACAAGAAAATCAGGTTAAGTCTCAAGGTTGGATTGGATTGGGGAGATGTGGCTTCCCAGGTTGGAAATGGGTCCTTGGTGGAGCTCAACTTGCTGAATCAGACTGAGTGGGGCATCAAGATGGCTTCCATACTGACATTTGGTGCACTCTGTGGACGGCAGTATGTTTCAGTCCAAAAAGGAAATGAGGGTTGAGACTCAAATTAGGGTTAGGGTTGGGGAGACTTGTCTTCCCAGGATGTAACCAGGGTTTTGGCGAAGTCTAGATTGGTAAAACAGACGGAGTAGGCCAACCGGAGTATAACATACTGCCAGTTAGTACACAATGTGGACAGGGAAATGTTTCATTCCAAAGAGAAAATTAGGGTTAAGACCCAAGTTAGGGTTAGCAGTCAGGAGACATGGCTTTCCAGAATGGAAACAGGGTATTGCTGAAGCCAAGCATGGTGAAACAGACTGAGAGGGCAAAAGGAATTGTGTGCCTACTGTCTTTTAGGAGAACATGAGGATGGGGGGTTGTTACATTTGCACAAGAAAATCAGGTTAAGTCTCAAGTTAGGGTTAGGGTTGGGGAGATGTTGCTTCCCAGGTTGGAAACGGGTCCTTGGTGAAGCTTAACTTGCTGAATCAGACTGAGTGGGCCATCAAGATGGCTTCCATACTGACATTTGGTACACTCTGTGGACGGCAGTATGTTTCAGTCCAAAAACGAAAATTAGGGTTAAGACCCAAGTTAGGGTTATCGGTCAGGAGTCATGGCTTCCCAGAATGGAAACAGGGTGTTGCTGAAGCCAAGCATGGTAAAACAGACGGAGAGGGCCAACGGAATTGTGTGCCGACTGTTTCTTAGTACAACATGAGGATGGGGGTTTGTTACATTTCAACAAGAAAATCAGGTTAAGTCTCAAGGTTGGGTTGGGTTGGGGAGATGTGGCTTCCCTGGTTGGAATCGGGTCCTTGGTGAAGCCCAGCTTGCTGAATCAGAATGAGTGGGACATCAAGATGTCTTCCATACTGACATTTGGTACACTCTGTGGACGGAGGTCTGTTTCAGTCCCAAAAGGAAATTAGGCCTGAGACTCAAATTAGGGTTAGGGTTGGGGAGACTTGGCTTCCCAGGATGTAACCAGGGTTTTGGCGAAGCCTAGATTGGTAAAACAGACTGAGTAGGCCATCCGGAGTATAACATACTGCCAGTTAGTACACCATGTGGACAGGGAAATGTTTCATTCCAAAGAGAAAATTAGGGTTAAGACCCAAGTTAGGGTTAGCTGTCAGGAGACATGGCTTCCCAGAATGGAAACAGGGTGTTGCTGAAGCCAAGCATGGTGAAACAGACTGAGAGGGCCAAAGGAATTGTGTGCCTACTGTCTTTTAGTAGAACATGAGGATGGGGGGTTGTTACAATTCAACAAGAAAATCAGGTTAAGTCTCAAGTTAGGGTTAGGGTTGGGGAGATGTGGCTTCCCAGGTTGGAAACGGGTCCTTGGTGAAGCTTAACTTGCTGAATCAGACTGAGTGGGGCATCAAGATGGCTTCCATACTGACATTTGGTACACTCTGTGGACGGCAGTATGTTTCAGTCCAAAAACGAAAATTAGGGTTAAGACCCAAGTTAGGGTTATCGGTCAGGAGTCATGGCTTCCCAGAATGGAAACAGGGTGTTGCTGAAGCCAAGCATGGTGAAACAGACTGAGAGGGCCAACGGAATTGTGTGTCGACTGTCTTTTAGTACAACATGAGGATGGGGGGTTGTTACATTTGCCCAAGAAAATCAGGTTAAGTCTCAAGTTAGGGTTAGGGTTGGGGAGATGTGGCTTCCCAGGTTGGAAACGGGTCCTTGGTGAAGCCTAACTTGCTGAATCAGACTGAGTGGGGCATCAAGATGTCTTCCATACTGACATTTGGTACACTCTGTGGACGGCGGTTTGTTTCAGTCCAAAAAGGAAATGAGGGTTGAGACTCAAATTAGGGTTAGGGTTGGGGAGATTTGGCTTCCCAGGATGTAACCAGGGTTTTGGCGAAGCCTAGATTGGTAAAACAGACTGAGTCGGCCAACCGGAGTATAACATACTGCCAGTTAGTACACCATGTGGACAGGGAAATGTTTCAGTCCAAAGAGAAAATTAGGGTTAAGACCCAAGTTAGGGTTAGCTGTCAGGAGACATGGCTTCCCAGAATGGAAACAGGGTGTTGCTGAAGCCAAGCATGGTGAAACAGACTGAGAGGGCCAAAGGTATTGTGTGCCTACTGTCTTTTAGTACAACATGAGGATGGGAGGTTGTTACATTTGCACAAGAATATCAGGTTAAGTCTCAAGTTAGGGTTAGGGGTGGGGAGATGTGGCTTCCCAGGTTGGAAACGGGTCCTTGTTGAAGCCTAGCTTGCTGAATCAGACTGAGTGGGGCATCAAGATGTCTTCCATACTTACAATTAGGTACACTCTGTGGACGGCAGTATTTTTTAGTCCAAAAAGGAAATGAGGGTTGAGACTCAAATTAGGGTTAGGGTTGGGGAGACTTGGCTTCCCAGGATGTAACCAGTGTTTTGGCGAAGCCTAGATTGGTAAAACAGACTGAGTAGGCCTTCCGGAGTATAACATACTGCCAGTTAGTACACCATGTGGACAGGGAAATATTTCAGTCCAAAGAAAAAACTAGGGTTAAGACCCAAGTTAGGGTTAGCGGTCAGGAGACATGGCTTCCCGGAATGGAAACAGGGTGTTGCTGAAGCCAAGCATGGTGAAACAGACTGAGAGGGCCAACGGAATTGTGTGCCTACTGTCTTTTAGTACAACATGAAGATGGGGGTTTGTTACATTTGCACAAGAAAATCAGGTTAAGTCTCAAGTTAGGGTTAGGGTTGGGGAGATGTGGCTTCCCAGGTTGGAAACGGGTCCTTGGTGAAGCCTAGCTTGCTGAATCAGACTGAGTGGGGCATCAAGATGTCTTCCATACTTACATTTGGTACACTCTGTGAACCGCAGTATGTTTCAGTCCAAAAAGGAAATGAGGGTTGATACTCAGATTAGGGTTAGGGTTGGGGAGACTTGGCTTCCCAGGATGTAACCAGGGTTTTGGCGAAGCCTAGATTGGTAAAACAGACTGAGTAGGCCTTCCGGAGTATAACATACTGCCAGTTAGTACACCATGTGGACAGGGAAATGTTTCAGTCCAAAGAAAAAATTAGGGTTAAGAAAAAGTTAGGGTTATCGGTCAGGAGACATGCCTTCCTAGAATGGAAACAGGGTGTTGCTGAAGCCAAGCATGGTGAAACAGACTGAGAGGGCAAACGGAATTGTGTGCCTACTGTCTTTTAGTACAACATGAGGATGGGGGGTTGTTACATTTGCCCAAGAAAATCAGGTTAAGTCTCAAGTTAGGGTTAGGGTTGGGGAGATGTGGCTTCCCAGGTTGGAAACGGGTCCTTGGTGAAGCCTAACTTGCTGAATCAGACTGAGTGGGGCATCAAGATGTCTTCCATACTGACATTTGGTACACTCTGTGGACGGCGGTTTGTTTCAGTCCCAAAAGGAAATGAGGGTTGAGACTCAAATTAGGGTTAGGGTTGGGGAGACTTGGCTTCCCAGGATGTAACCAGGGATTTGGCGAAGCCTAGATTGGTAAAACAGACCGAGTAGGCCAACCGGAGTATAACATACTGCCAGTTAGTGCACCATGTGGACAGGGAAATGTTTCAGTCCAAAGAGAAAATTAGGGTTAAGACCCAAGTTAGGGTTATCGGTCAGGAGTCATGGCTTCCCAGAATGGAAACAGGGTGTTGCTGAAGCCAAGCATGGTGAAACAGACTGAGAGGGCCAACGGAATTGTGTGCCTACTGTCTTTTAGTAGAACATGAGGATGGGGGTTTGTTACATTTGCACAAGAAAATCATGTTAAGTCTCAGGTTTGGTTTGGGTTGGGGAGATGTGGCTTCCCTGGTTGGAATCGGGTCCTTGGTGAAGCCCAGCTTGCTGAATCAGACTGAGTGGGACATCAAGATGTCTTCCATACTGACATTTGGTACACTCTGTGGACGGAGGTATGTTTCAGTCCCAAAAGGAAATGAGGCCTGAGACTCAAATTAGGGTTAGGGCTGGGGAGACTTGGCTTCCCAGGATGTAACCAGGGTTTTGGCGAAGCCTAGATTGGTAAAACAGACTGAGTAGGCCATCCGGAGTATAACATACTGCCAGTTAGTACACCATGTGGACAGGGAAATGTTTCAGTCGAAAGAAAAAATTAGGGTGAAGACCCAAGTTAGGGTTAGCGGTCAGGAGAAATGGCTTCCCAGAATGGAAACAGGGTGTTGCTGAAGCCAAACATGGTGAAACAGACTGAGAGGGCCAAAGGAATTGTGTGCCTACTGTCTTTTAGTAGAACATGAGGATGGGGGGTTGTTACATTTGCACAAGAAAATCAGGTTAAGTCTCAAGTTAGGGTTAGAGTTGGGGAGATGTGGCTTCCCAGGTTGGAAACGGGTCCTTGGTGAAGCCTAACTTGCTGAATCAGACTGAGTGGGGCATCAAGATGTCTTCCATACTTACATTTGTTCCCCTATGTGGACGGCAGTATGTTTCAGTCCTAAAACGAAATGCGGGTTGATACTCAAATTAGGGTTAGGGTTGGGGAGACTTGGCTTCCCAGGATGTAACCAGGGTTTTGGCGAAGCCTAGATTGGTAAAACAGACTGAGTAGGCCATCCGTAGTATAACATACTGCCAGTTAGTACACCATGTGGACAGGGAAATGTTTCAGTCCAAAGAGAAAATTAGGGTTAAGACCCAAGTTAGGGTTATCGGTCAGGAGTCATGGCTTCCCAGAATGGAAACAGGGTGTTGCTGAAGCCAAGCATGGTGAAACAGACTGAGAGGGCCAACAGAATTGTGTGTCGACTGTCTTTTAGTACAACATGAGGATGGGGGTTTGTTACATTTCAACAAGAAAATCAGGTTAAGTCTCAAGGTTGGATTGGATTGGGGAGATGTGGCTTCCCAGGTTGGAAATGGGTCCTTGGTGGAGCTCAACTTGCTGAATCAGACTGAGTGGGGCATCAAGATGGCTTCCATACTGACATTTGGTGCACTCTGTGGACGGCAGTATGTTTCAGTCCAAAAAGGAAATGAGGGTTGAGACTCAAATTAGGGTTAGGGTTGGGGAGACTTGTCTTCCCAGGATGTAACCAGGGTTTTGGCGAAGTCTAGATTGGTAAAACAGACGGAGTAGGCCAACCGGAGTATAACATACTGCCAGTTAGTACACAATGTGGACAGGGAAATGTTTCATTCCAAAGAGAAAATTAGGGTTAAGACCCAAGTTAGGGTTAGCAGTCAGGAGACATGGCTTTCCAGAATGGAAACAGGGTATTGCTGAAGCCAAGCATGGTGAAACAGACTGAGAGGGCAAAAGGAATTGTGTGCCTACTGTCTTTTAGGAGAACATGAGGATGGGGGGTTGTTACATTTGCACAAGAAAATCAGGTTAAGTCTCAAGTTAGGGTTAGGGTTGGGGAGATGTTGCTTCCCAGGTTGGAAACGGGTCCTTGGTGAAGCTTAACTTGCTGAATCAGACTGAGTGGGCCATCAAGATGGCTTCCATACTGACATTTGGTACACTCTGTGGACGGCAGTATGTTTCAGTCCAAAAACGAAAATTAGGGTTAAGACCCAAGTTAGGGTTATCGGTCAGGAGTCATGGCTTCCCAGAATGGAAACAGGGTGTTGCTGAAGCCAAGCATGGTAAAACAGACGGAGAGGGCCAACGGAATTGTGTGCCGACTGTTTCTTAGTACAACATGAGGATGGGGGTTTGTTACATTTCAACAAGAAAATCAGGTTAAGTCTCAAGGTTGGGTTGGGTTGGGGAGATGTGGCTTCCCTGGTTGGAATCGGGTCCTTGGTGAAGCCCAGCTTGCTGAATCAGAATGAGTGGGACATCAAGATGTCTTCCATACTGACATTTGGTACACTCTGTGGACGGAGGTCTGTTTCAGTCCCAAAAGGAAATTAGGCCTGAGACTCAAATTAGGGTTAGGGTTGGGGAGACTTGGCTTCCCAGGATGTAACCAGGGTTTTGGCGAAGCCTAGATTGGTAAAACAGACTGAGTAGGCCATCCGGAGTATAACATACTGCCAGTTAGTACACCATGTGGACAGGGAAATGTTTCATTCCAAAGAGAAAATTAGGGTTAAGACCCAAGTTAGGGTTAGCTGTCAGGAGACATGGCTTCCCAGAATGGAAACAGGGTGTTGCTGAAGCCAAGCATGGTGAAACAGACTGAGAGGGCCAAAGGAATTGTGTGCCTACTGTCTTTTAGTAGAACATGAGGATGGGGGGTTGTTACAATTCAACAAGAAAATCAGGTTAAGTCTCAAGTTAGGGTTAGGGTTGGGGAGATGTGGCTTCCCAGGTTGGAAACAGGTCCTTGGTGAAGCTTAACTTGCTGAATCAGACTGAGTGGGGCATCAAGATGGCTTCCATACTGACATTTGGTACACTCTGTGGACGGCAGTATGTTTCAGTCCAAAAACGAAAATTAGGGTTAAGACCCAAGTTAGGGTTATCGGTCAGGAGTCATGGCTTCCCAGAATGGAAACAGGGTGTTGCTGAAGCCAAGCATGGTGAAACAGACTGAGAGGGCCAACGGAATTGTGTGTCGACTGTCTTTTAGTACAACATGAGGATGGGGGTTTGTTACATTTCAACAAGAAAATCAGGTTAAGTCTCAAGGTTGGGTTGGATTGGGGAGATGTGGCTTCCCAGGTTGGAAATGGGTCCTTGGTGAAGCTCAACTTGCTGAATCAGACTGAGTGGGGCATCAAGATGGCTTCCATACTGACATTTGGTGCACTCTGTGGACGGCAGTATGTTTCAGTCCAAAAAGGAAATGAGGGTTGAGACTCAAATTAGGGTTAGGGTTGGGGAGACTTGGCTTCCCAGGATGTAACCAGGGTTTTGGCGAAGTCTAGATTGGTAAAACAGACGGAGTAGGCCAACCGGAGTATAACATACTGCCAGTTAGTACACCATGTGGACAGGGAAATGTTTCAGTCCAAAGAGAAAATTAGGGTTAAGACCCAAGTTAGGGATAGCTGTCAGGAGACATGGCTTTTCAGAATGGAAACAGGGTGTTGCTGAAGCCAAGCATGGTGAAACAGACTGAGAGGGCAAAAGGAATTGTGTGTCGACTGTCTTTTAGTACAACATGAGGATGGGGGTTTGTTACATTTCAACAAGAAAATCAGGTTAAGTCTCAAGGTTGGGTTGGATTGGGGAGATGTGGCTTCCCAGGTTGGAAATGGGTCCTTGGTGAAGCTCAACTTGCTGAATCAGACTGAGTGGGGCATCAAGATGGCTTCCATACTGACATTTGGTGCACTCTGTGGACGGCAGTATGTTTCAGTCCAAAAAGGAAATGAGGGTTGAGACTCAAATTAGGGTTAGGGTTGGGGAGACTTGGCTTCCCAGGATGTAACCAGGGTTTTGGCGAAGTCTAGATTGGTAAAACAGACGGAGTAGGCCAACCGGAGTATAACATACTGCCAGTTAGTACACCATGTGGACAGGGAAATGTTTCAGTCCAAAGAGAAAATTAGGGTTAAGACCCAAGTTAGGGTTAGCTGTCAGGAGACATGGCTTTTCAGAATGGAAACAGGGTGTTGCTGAAGCCAAGCATGGTGAAACAGACTGAGAGGGCAAAAGGAATTGTGTGCCTACTGTCTTTTAGTACAACATGAGGATGGGGGTTTGTTACATTTGCACAAGAAAATCAGGTTAAGTCTCAAGTTAGGGTTGGTTTGGGGAGATGTGGCTTCCCAGGTTGGAAACGGGTCCTTGGTGAAGCCTAGCTTGTTGAATCAGACTGAGTGGGACATAAAGATGTCTTCCATACTTACATTTGGTACACTCTGTGGACGGCAGTATGTTTCAGTCCAAAAAGGAAATGAGGGTTGAGACTCAAATTAGGGTTAGGGCTGGGGAGACTTGGCTTCCCAGGATGTAACCAGGGCTTTGGCGAAGCCTAGATTGGTAAAACAGACTGAGTAGGCCATCCGGAGTATAACATACTGCCAGTTAGTACACCATGTGGACAGGGAAATGTTTCAGTCCAAAGAGAAAATTAGGGTTCAGACCCAAGTTAGGGTTAGCTGTCAGGAGACATGGCTTCCCAGAATGGAAACAGGGTGTTGCTGAAGCCAAGCATGGTGAAACAGACTGAGAGGGCCAAAGGAATTGTGTGCCTACTGTCTTTTAGTAGAACATGAGGATGGGAGGTTGTTACATTTGCACAAGAATATCAGGTTAAGTCTCAAGTTAGGGTTAGGGTTGGGGAGATGTGGCTTCCCAGGTTGGAAACGGGTCCTTGGTGAAGCTTAACTTCCTGAATCAGACTGAGTGGGCCATCAAGATGTCTTCCATACTTCCATTTGGCACACTCTGTGGACCGCAGTATGTTTCAGTCCAAAAAGGAAATAGGGTTGAGACTCAAATTAGGGTTAGGGTTGGGGAGACTTGGCTTCCCAGGATGTAACCAGGGTTTTGGTGAAGCCTAGATTGGTAAAACAGACTGAGTAGGCATTCAGGAGTATAACATACTGCCAGTTAGTACACCATGTGGACAGGGAAATGTTTCAGTCCAAAGACAAAATTAGGGTTAAGACCCAAGTTAGGGTTAGCTGTCAGGAGACATGGCTTCCCGGAATGGAAACAGGGTGTTGCTGAAGCCAAGCATGGTGAAACAGACTGAGAGGGCCAACGGAATTGTGTGCCTACTGTCTTTTAGTACAACATGAGGATGGGGGTTTGTTACATTTGCACAAGAAAATCAGGTTAAGTCTCAAGTTAGGGTTAGGGTTGGGGAGATGTGGCTTCCCAGGTTGGAAACGGGTCCTTGGTGAAGCCTAGCTTGCTGAATCAGACTGAGTGGGGCATCAAGATGTCTTCCATACTTACATTTGGTACACTCTGTGAACCGCAGTATGTTTCAGTCCAAAAAGGAAATGAGGGTTGATACTCAGATTAGGGTTAGGGTTGGGGAGACTTGGCTTCCCAGGATGTAACCAGGGTTTTGGCGAAGCCTAGATTGGTAAAACAGACTGAGTAGGCCTTCCGGAGTATAACATACTGCCAGTTAGTACACCATGTGGACAGGGAAATGTTTCAGTCCAAAGAAAAAATTAGGGTTAAGAAAAAGTTAGGGTTATCGGTCAGGAGACATGCCTTCCTAGAATGGAAACAGGGTGTTGCTGAAGCCAAGCATGGTGAAACAGACTGAGAGGGCAAACGGAATTGTGTGCCTACTGTCTTTTAGTACAACATGAGGATGGGGGGTTGTTACATTTGCCCAAGAAAATCAGGTTAAGTCTCAAGTTAGGGTTAGGGTTGGGGAGATGTGGCTTCCCAGGTTGGAAACGGGTCCTTGGTGAAGCCTAACTTGCTGAATCAGACTGAGTGGGGCATCAAGATGTCTTCCATACTGACATTTGGTACACTCTGTGGACGGCGGTTTGTTTCAGTCCCAAAAGGAAATGAGGGTTGAGACTCAAATTAGGGTTAGGGTTGGGGAGACTTGGCTTCCCAGGATGTAACCAGGGATTTGGCGAAGCCTAGATTGGTAAAACAGACCGAGTAGGCCAACCGGAGTATAACATACTGCCAGTTAGTACACCATGTGGACAGGGAAATGTTTCAGTCCAAAGAGAAAATTAGGGTTAAGACCCAAGTTAGGGTTAACGGTCAGGAGTCATGGCTTCCCAGAATGGAAACAGGGTGTTGCTGAAGCCAAGCATGGTGAAACAGACTGAGAGGGCCAAAGGAATTGTGTGCCTACTGTCTTTTAGTACAACATGAGGATGGGAGGTTGTTACATTTGCACAAGAATATCAGGTTAAGTCTCAAGTTAGGGTTAGGGTTGGGGAGATGTGGCTTCCCAGGTTGGAAACGGGTCCTTGGTGAAGCTTAACTTCCTGAATCAGACTGAGTGGGCCATCAAGATGTCTTCCATACTTACATTTGGCACACTCTGTGGACCGCAGTATGTTTCAGTCCAAAAAGGAAATAGGGTTGAGACTCAAATTAGGGTTAGGGTTGGGGAGACTTGGCTTCCCAGGATGTAACCAGGGTTTTGGCGAAGCCTAGATTGGTAAAACAGACTGAGTCGGCCAACCGGAGTATAACATACTGCCAGTTAGTACACCATGTGGACAGGGAAATGTTTCAGTCCAAAGAAAAAACTAGGGTTAAGACCCAAGTTAGGGTTAGCGGTCAGGAGACATGGCTTCCCGGAATGGAAACAGGGTGTTGCTGAAGCCAAGCATGGTGAAACAGACTGAGAGGGCCAACGGAATTGTGTGCCTACTGTCTTTTAGTACAACATGAAGATGGGGGTTTGT
This sequence comes from Heloderma suspectum, assembly GCF_057233095.1. Lineage (NCBI taxonomy): Eukaryota > Metazoa > Chordata > Lepidosauria > Squamata > Helodermatidae > Heloderma > Heloderma suspectum. The sequence continues at coordinate 153,065,470 of NC_139461.1, forward strand.
TACATTTGCACAAGAAAATCAGGTTAAGTCTCAAGTTAGGGTTAGGGTTGGGGAGATGTGGCTTCCCAGGTTGGAAACGGGTCCTTGGTGAAGCCTAGCTTGCTGAATCAGACTGAGTGGGGCATCAAGATGTCTTCCATACTTACATTTGGTACACTCTGTGAACCGCAGTATGTTTCAGTCCAAAAAGGAAATGAGGGTTGATACTCAGATTAGGGTTAGGGTTGGGGAGACTTGGCTTCCCAGGATGTAACCAGGGTTTTGGCGAAGCCTAGATTGGTAAAACAGACTGAGTAGGCCTTCCGGAGTATAACATACTGCCAGTTAGTACACCATGTGGACAGGGAAATGTTTCAGTCCAAAGAAAAAATTAGGGTTAAGAAAAAGTTAGGGTTATCGGTCAGGAGACATGCCTTCCTAGAATGGAAACAGGGTGTTGCTGAAGCCAAGCATGGTGAAACAGACTGAGAGGGCAAACGGAATTGTGTGCCTACTGTCTTTTAGTACAACATGAGGATGGGGGGTTGTTACATTTGCCCAAGAAAATCAGGTTAAGTCTCAAGTTAGGGTTAGGGTTGGGGAGATGTGGCTTCCCAGGTTGGAAACGGGTCCTTGGTGAAGCCTAACTTGCTGAATCAGACTGAGTGGGGCATCAAGATGTCTTCCATACTGACATTTGGTACACTCTGTGGACGGCGGTTTGTTTCAGTCCCAAAAGGAAATGAGGGTTGAGACTCAAATTAGGGTTAGGGTTGGGGAGACTTGGCTTCCCAGGATGTAACCAGGGATTTGGCGAAGCCTAGATTGGTAAAACAGACCGAGTAGGCCAACCGGAGTATAACATACTGCCAGTTAGTGCACCATGTGGACAGGGAAATGTTTCAGTCCAAAGAGAAAATTAGGGTTAAGACCCAAGTTAGGGTTATCGGTCAGGAGTCATGGCTTCCCAGAATGGAAACAGGGTGTTGCTGAAGCCAAGCATGGTGAAACAGACTGAGAGGGCCAACGGAATTGTGTGCCTACTGTCTTTTAGTAGAACATGAGGATGGGGGTTTGTTACATTTGCACAAGAAAATCATGTTAAGTCTCAGGTTTGGTTTGGGTTGGGGAGATGTGGCTTCCCTGGTTGGAATCGGGTCCTTGGTGAAGCCCAGCTTGCTGAATCAGACTGAGTGGGACATCAAGATGTCTTCCATACTGACATTTGGTACACTCTGTGGACGGAGGTATGTTTCAGTCCCAAAAGGAAATGAGGCCTGAGACTCAAATTAGGGTTAGGGCTGGGGAGACTTGGCTTCCCAGGATGTAACCAGGGTTTTGGCGAAGCCTAGATTGGTAAAACAGACTGAGTAGGCCTTCCGGAGTATAACATACTGCCAGTTATTACACCATGTGGACAGGGAAATATTTCAGTCCAAAGAAAAAACTAGGGTTAAGACCCAAGTTAGGGTTAGCGGTCAGGGGACATGGCTTCCCGGAATGGAAACAGGGTGTTGCTGAAGCCAAGCATGGTGAAACAGACTGAGAGGGCAAAAGGAATTGTGTGCCTACTGTCTTTTAGTACAACATGAGGATGGGGGTTTGTTACATTTGCACAAGAAAATCAGGTTAAGTCTCAAGTTAGGGTTGGTTTGGGGAGATGTGGCTTCCCAGGTTGGAAACGGGTCCTTGGTGAAGCCTAGCTTGTTGAATCAGACTGAGTGGGACATCAAGATGTCTTCCATACTTACATTTGGTACACTCTGTGGACGGCAGTATGTTTCAGTCCAAAAGGAAATGAGGGTTGGGACTCAAATTAGGGTTAGGGCTGGGGAGACTTGGCTTCCCAGGATGTAACCAGGGTTTTGGCGAAGCCTAGATTGGTAAAACAGACTGAGTAGGCCATCCGGAGTATAACATACTGCCAGTTAGTACACCATGTGGACAGGGAAATGTTTCAGTCTAAAGAGAAAATTAGGGTTAAGACCCAAGTGAGGGTTAGCTGTCAGGAGACATGGCTTCCCAGAATGGAAACAGGGTGTTGCTGAAGCCAAGCATGGTGAAACAGACTGAGAGGGCCAAAGGAATTGTGTGCCTACTGTCTTTTAGTAGCACATGAGGATGGGAGGTTGTTACATTTGCACAAGAATATCAGGTTAAGTCTCAAGTTAGGGTTAGGGTTGGGGAGATGTGGCTTCCCAGGTTGGAAACGGGTCCTTGGTGAAGCTTAACTTCCTGAATCAGACTGAGTGGGCCATCAAGATGTCTTCCATACTTACATTTGGCACACTCTGTGGACCGCAGTATGTTTCAGTCCAAAAAGGAAATAGGGTTGAGACTCAAATTAGGGTTAGGGTTGGGGAGACTTGGCTTCCCAGGATGTAACCAGGGTTTTGGTGAAGCCTAGATTGGTAAAACAGACTGAGTAGGCATTCAGGAGTATAACATACTGCCAGTTAGTACACCATGTGGACAGGGAAATGTTTCAGTCCAAAGACAAAATTCGAGTTAAGACCCAAGTTAGGGTTAGCTGTCAGGAGACATGGCTTCCCGGAATGGAAACAGGGTGTTGCTGAAGCCAAGCATGGTGAAACAGACTGAGAGGGCCAACGGAATTGTGTGCCTACTGTCTTTTAGTACAACATGAGGATGGGGGTTTGTTACATTTGCACAAGAAAATCAGGTTAAGTCTCAAGTTAGGGTTGGTTTGGGGAGATGTGGCTTCCCAGGTTGGAAACGGGTCCTTGGTGAAGCCTAGCTTGTTGAATCAGACTGAGTGGGACATCAAGATGTCTTCCATACTTACATTTGGCACACTCTGTGGACCGCAGTATGTTTCAGTCCAAAAAGGAAATAGGGTTGAGACTCAAATTAGGGTTAGGGTTGGGGAGACTTGGCTTCCCAGGATGTAACCAGGGTTTTGGCGAAGCCTAGATTGGTAAAACAGACTGAGTAGGCCAACCGGAGTATAACATACTGCCAGTTAGTACACCATGTGGACAGGGAAATGTTTCAGTCCAAAGAGAAAATTAGGGTTAAGACCCAAGTTAGGGTTAGCTGTCAGGAGACATGGCTTCCCAGAATGGAAACAGGGTGTTGCTGAAGCCAAGCATGGTGAAACAGACTGAGAGGGCCAAAGGTATTGTGTGCCTACTGTCTTTTAGTACAACATGAGGATGGGAGGTTGTTACATTTGCACAAGAATATCAGGTTAAGTCTCAAGTTAGGGTTAGGGGTGGGGAGATGTGGCTTCCCAGGTTGGAAACGGGTCCTTGTTGAAGCCTAGCTTGCTGCATCAGACTGAGTGGGGCATCAAGATGTCTTCCATACTTACAATTAGGTACACTCTGTGGACGGCAGTATGTTTTAGTCCAAAAAGGAAATGAGGGTTGAGACTCAAATTAGGGTTAGGGTTGGGGAGACTTGGCTTCCCAGGATGTAACCAGTGTTTTGGCGAAGCCTAGATTGGTAAAACAGACTGAGTAGGCCTTCCGGAGTATAACATACTGCCAGTTAGTACACCATGTGGACAGGGAAATATTTCAGTCCAAAGAAAAAACTAGGGTTAAGACCCAAGTTAGGGTTAGCGGTCAGGAGACATGGCTTCCCGGAATGGAAACAGGGTGTTGCTGAAGCCAAGCATGGTGAAACAGACTGAGAGGGCCAACGGAATTGTGTGCCTACTGTCTTTTAGTACAACATGAAGATGGGGGTTTGTTACATTTGCACAAGAAAATCAGGTTAAGTCTCAAGTTAGGGTTAGGGTTGGGGAGATGTGGCTTCCCAGGTTGGAAACGGGTCCTTGGTGAAGCCTAGCTTGCTGAATCAGACTGAGTGGGGCATCAAGATGTCTTCCATACTTACATTTGGTACACTCTGTGAACCGCAGTATGTTTCAGTCCAAAAAGGAAATGAGGGTTGATACTCAGATTAGGGTTAGGGTTGGGGAGACTTGGCTTCCCAGGATGTAACCAGGGTTTTGGCGAAGCCTAGATTGGTAAAACAGACTGAGTAGGCCTTCCGGAGTATAACATACTGCCAGTTAGTACACCATGTGGACAGGGAAATGTTTCAGTCCAAAGAAAAAATTAGGGTTAAGAAAAAGTTAGGGTTATCGGTCAGGAGACATGCCTTCCTAGAATGGAAACAGGGTGTTGCTGAAGCCAAGCATGGTGAAACAGACTGAGAGGGCAAACGGAATTGTGTGCCTACTGTCTTTTAGTACAACATGAGGATGGGGGGTTGTTACATTTGCCCAAGAAAATCAGGTTAAGTCTCAAGTTAGGGTTAGGGTTGGGGAGATGTGGCTTCCCAAGTTGGAAACGGGTCCTTGGTGAAGCCTAACTTGCTGAATCAGACTGAGTGGGGCATCAAGATGTCTTCCATACTGACATTTGGTACACTCTGTGGACGGCGGTTTGTTTCAGTCCAAAAAGGAAATGAGGGTTGAGACTCAAATTAGGGTTAGGGTTGGGGAGATTTGGCTTCCCAGGATGTAACCAGGGTTTTGGCGAAGCCTAGATTGGTAAAACAGACTGAGTCGGCCAACCGGAGTATAACATACTGCCAGTTAGTACACCATGTGGACAGGGAAATGTTTCAGTCCAAAGAGAAAATTAGGGTTAAGACCCAAGTTAGGGTTAGCTGTCAGGAGACATGGCTTCCCAGAATGGAAACAGGGTGTTGCTGAAGCCAAGCATGGTGAAACAGACTGAGAGGGCCAAAGGTATTGTGTGCCTACTGTCTTTTAGTACAACATGAGGATGGGAGGTTGTTACATTTGCACAAGAATATCAGGTTAAGTCTCAAGTTAGGGTTAGGGGTGGGGAGATGTGGCTTCCCAGGTTGGAAACGGGTCCTTGTTGAAGCCTAGCTTGCTGAATCAGACTGAGTGGGGCATCAAGATGTCTTCCATACTTACAATTAGGTACACTCTGTGGACGGCAGTATTTTTTAGTCCAAAAAGGAAATGAGGGTTGAGACTCAAATTAGGGTTAGGGTTGGGGAGACTTGGCTTCCCAGGATGTAACCAGTGTTTTGGCGAAGCCTAGATTGGTAAAACAGACTGAGTAGGCCTTCCGGAGTATAACATACTGCCAGTTAGTACACCATGTGGACAGGGAAATATTTCAGTCCAAAGAAAAAACTAGGGTTAAGACCCAAGTTAGGGTTAGCGGTCAGGAGACATGGCTTCCCGGAATGGAAACAGGGTGTTGCTGAAGCCAAGCATGGTGAAACAGACTGAGAGGGCCAACGGAATTGTGTGCCTACTGTCTTTTAGTACAACATGAAGATGGGGGTTTGTTACATTTGCACAAGAAAATCAGGTTAAGTCTCAAGTTAGGGTTAGGGTTGGGGAGATGTGGCTTCCCAGGTTGGAAACGGGTCCTTGGTGAAGCCTAGCTTGCTGAATCAGACTGAGTGGGGCATCAAGATGTCTTCCATACTTACATTTGGTACACTCTGTGAACCGCAGTATGTTTCAGTCCAAAAAGGAAATGAGGGTTGATACTCAGATTAGGGTTAGGGTTGGGGAGACTTGGCTTCCCAGGATGTAACCAGGGTTTTGGCGAAGCCTAGATTGGTAAAACAGACTGAGTAGGCCTTCCGGAGTATAACATACTGCCAGTTAGTACACCATGTGGACAGGGAAATGTTTCAGTCCAAAGAAAAAATTAGGGTTAAGAAAAAGTTAGGGTTATCGGTCAGGAGACATGCCTTCCTAGAATGGAAACAGGGTGTTGCTGAAGCCAAGCATGGTGAAACAGACTGAGAGGGCAAACGGAATTGTGTGCCTACTGTCTTTTAGTACAACATGAGGATGGGGGGTTGTTACATTTGCCCAAGAAAATCAGGTTAAGTCTCAAGTTAGGGTTAGGGTTGGGGAGATGTGGCTTCCCAGGTTGGAAACGGGTCCTTGGTGAAGCCTAACTTGCTGAATCAGACTGAGTGGGGCATCAAGATGTCTTCCATACTGACATTTGGTACACTCTGTGGACGGCGGTTTGTTTCAGTCCCAAAAGGAAATGAGGGTTGAGACTCAAATTAGGGTTAGGGTTGGGGAGACTTGGCTTCCCAGGATGTAACCAGGGATTTGGCGAAGCCTAGATTGGTAAAACAGACCGAGTAGGCCAACCGGAGTATAACATACTGCCAGTTAGTGCACCATGTGGACAGGGAAATGTTTCAGTCCAAAGAGAAAATTAGGGTTAAGACCCAAGTTAGGGTTATCGGTCAGGAGTCATGGCTTCCCAGAATGGAAACAGGGTGTTGCTGAAGCCAAGCATGGTGAAACAGACTGAGAGGGCAAAAGGAATTGTGTGCCTACTGTCTTTTAGTACAACATGAGGATGGGGGTTTGTTACATTTGCACAAGAAAATCATGTTAAGTCTCAGGTTTGGTTTGGGTTGGGGAGATGTGGCTTCCCTGGTTGGAATCGGGTCCTTGGTGAAGCCCAGCTTGCTGAATCAGACTGAGTGGGACATCAAGATGTCTTCCATACTGACATTTGGTACACTCTGTGGACGGAGGTATGTTTCAGTCCCAAAAGGAAATGAGGCCTGAGACTCAAATTAGGGTTAGGGCTGGGGAGACTTGGCTTCCCAGGATGTAACCAGGGTTTTGGCGAAGCCTAGATTGGTAAAACAGACTGAGTAGGCCATCCGGAGTATAACATACTGCCAGTTAGTACACCATGTGGACAGGGAAATGTTTCAGTCGAAAGAAAAAATTAGGGTGAAGACCCAAGTTAGGGTTAGCGGTCAGGAGAAATGGCTTCCCAGAATGGAAACAGGGTGTTGCTGAAGCCAAACATGGTGAAACAGACTGAGAGGGCCAAAGGAATTGTGTGCCTACTGTCTTTTAGTAGAACATGAGGATGGGGGGTTGTTACATTTGCACAAGAAAATCAGGTTAAGTCTCAAGTTAGGGTTAGAGTTGGGGAGATGTGGCTTCCCAGGTTGGAAACGGGTCCTTGGTGAAGCCTAACTTGCTGAATCAGACTGAGTGGGGCATCAAGATGTCTTCCATACTTACATTTGTTCCCCTATGTGGACGGCAGTATGTTTCAGTCCTAAAACGAAATGCGGGTTGATACTCAAATTAGGGTTAGGGTTGGGGAGACTTGGCTTCCCAGGATGTAACCAGGGTTTTGGCGAAGCCTAGATTGGTAAAACAGACTGAGTAGGCCATCCGTAGTATAACATACTGCCAGTTAGTACACCATGTGGACAGGGAAATGTTTCAGTCCAAAGAGAAAATTAGGGTTAAGACCCAAGTTAGGGTTATCGGTCAGGAGTCATGGCTTCCCAGAATGGAAACAGGGTGTTGCTGAAGCCAAGCATGGTGAAACAGACTGAGAGGGCCAACAGAATTGTGTGTCGACTGTCTTTTAGTACAACATGAGGATGGGGGTTTGTTACATTTCAACAAGAAAATCAGGTTAAGTCTCAAGGTTGGATTGGATTGGGGAGATGTGGCTTCCCAGGTTGGAAATGGGTCCTTGGTGGAGCTCAACTTGCTGAATCAGACTGAGTGGGGCATCAAGATGGCTTCCATACTGACATTTGGTGCACTCTGTGGACGGCAGTATGTTTCAGTCCAAAAAGGAAATGAGGGTTGAGACTCAAATTAGGGTTAGGGTTGGGGAGACTTGTCTTCCCAGGATGTAACCAGGGTTTTGGCGAAGTCTAGATTGGTAAAACAGACGGAGTAGGCCAACCGGAGTATAACATACTGCCAGTTAGTACACAATGTGGACAGGGAAATGTTTCATTCCAAAGAGAAAATTAGGGTTAAGACCCAAGTTAGGGTTAGCAGTCAGGAGACATGGCTTTCCAGAATGGAAACAGGGTATTGCTGAAGCCAAGCATGGTGAAACAGACTGAGAGGGCAAAAGGAATTGTGTGCCTACTGTCTTTTAGGAGAACATGAGGATGGGGGGTTGTTACATTTGCACAAGAAAATCAGGTTAAGTCTCAAGTTAGGGTTAGGGTTGGGGAGATGTTGCTTCCCAGGTTGGAAACGGGTCCTTGGTGAAGCTTAACTTGCTGAATCAGACTGAGTGGGCCATCAAGATGGCTTCCATACTGACATTTGGTACACTCTGTGGACGGCAGTATGTTTCAGTCCAAAAACGAAAATTAGGGTTAAGACCCAAGTTAGGGTTATCGGTCAGGAGTCATGGCTTCCCAGAATGGAAACAGGGTGTTGCTGAAGCCAAGCATGGTAAAACAGACGGAGAGGGCCAACGGAATTGTGTGCCGACTGTTTCTTAGTACAACATGAGGATGGGGGTTTGTTACATTTCAACAAGAAAATCAGGTTAAGTCTCAAGGTTGGGTTGGGTTGGGGAGATGTGGCTTCCCTGGTTGGAATCGGGTCCTTGGTGAAGCCCAGCTTGCTGAATCAGAATGAGTGGGACATCAAGATGTCTTCCATACTGACATTTGGTACACTCTGTGGACGGAGGTCTGTTTCAGTCCCAAAAGGAAATTAGGCCTGAGACTCAAATTAGGGTTAGGGTTGGGGAGACTTGGCTTCCCAGGATGTAACCAGGGTTTTGGCGAAGCCTAGATTGGTAAAACAGACTGAGTAGGCCATCCGGAGTATAACATACTGCCAGTTAGTACACCATGTGGACAGGGAAATGTTTCATTCCAAAGAGAAAATTAGGGTTAAGACCCAAGTTAGGGTTAGCTGTCAGGAGACATGGCTTCCCAGAATGGAAACAGGGTGTTGCTGAAGCCAAGCATGGTGAAACAGACTGAGAGGGCCAAAGGAATTGTGTGCCTACTGTCTTTTAGTAGAACATGAGGATGGGGGGTTGTTACAATTCAACAAGAAAATCAGGTTAAGTCTCAAGTTAGGGTTAGGGTTGGGGAGATGTGGCTTCCCAGGTTGGAAACGGGTCCTTGGTGAAGCTTAACTTGCTGAATCAGACTGAGTGGGGCATCAAGATGGCTTCCATACTGACATTTGGTACACTCTGTGGACGGCAGTATGTTTCAGTCCAAAAACGAAAATTAGGGTTAAGACCCAAGTTAGGGTTATCGGTCAGGAGTCATGGCTTCCCAGAATGGAAACAGGGTGTTGCTGAAGCCAAGCATGGTGAAACAGACTGAGAGGGCCAACGGAATTGTGTGTCGACTGTCTTTTAGTACAACATGAGGATGGGGGTTTGTTACATTTCAACAAGAAAATCAGGTTAAGTCTCAAGGTTGGGTTGGATTGGGGAGATGTGGCTTCCCAGGTTGGAAATGGGTCCTTGGTGAAGCTCAACTTGCTGAATCAGACTGAGTGGGGCATCAAGATGGCTTCCATACTGACATTTGGTGCACTCTGTGGACGGCAGTATGTTTCAGTCCAAAAAGGAAATGAGGGTTGAGACTCAAATTAGGGTTAGGGTTGGGGAGACTTGGCTTCCCAGGATGTAACCAGGGTTTTGGCGAAGTCTAGATTGGTAAAACAGACGGAGTAGGCCAACCGGAGTATAACATACTGCCAGTTAGTACACCATGTGGACAGGGAAATGTTTCAGTCCAAAGAGAAAATTAGGGTTAAGACCCAAGTTAGGGATAGCTGTCAGGAGACATGGCTTTTCAGAATGGAAACAGGGTGTTGCTGAAGCCAAGCATGGTGAAACAGACTGAGAGGGCAAAAGGAATTGTGTGTCGACTGTCTTTTAGTACAACATGAGGATGGGGGTTTGTTACATTTCAACAAGAAAATCAGGTTAAGTCTCAAGGTTGGGTTGGATTGGGGAGATGTGGCTTCCCAGGTTGGAAATGGGTCCTTGGTGAAGCTCAACTTGCTGAATCAGACTGAGTGGGGCATCAAGATGGCTTCCATACTGACATTTGGTGCACTCTGTGGACGGCAGTATGTTTCAGTCCAAAAAGGAAATGAGGGTTGAGACTCAAATTAGGGTTAGGGTTGGGGAGACTTGGCTTCCCAGGATGTAACCAGGGTTTTGGCGAAGTCTAGATTGGTAAAACAGACGGAGTAGGCCAACCGGAGTATAACATACTGCCAGTTAGTACACCATGTGGACAGGGAAATGTTTCAGTCCAAAGAGAAAATTAGGGTTAAGACCCAAGTTAGGGTTAGCTGTCAGGAGACATGGCTTTTCAGAATGGAAACAGGGTGTTGCTGAAGCCAAGCATGGTGAAACAGACTGAGAGGGCAAAAGGAATTGTGTGCCCACTGTCTTTTAGTACAACATGAGGATGGGGGTTTGTTACATTTGCACAAGAAAATCAGGTTAAGTCTCAAGTTAGGGTTGGTTTGGGGAGATGTGGCTTCCCAGGTTGGAAACGGGTCCTTGGTGAAGCCTAGCTTGTTGAATCAGACTGAGTGGGACATAAAGATGTCTTCCATACTTACATTTGGTACACTCTGTGGACGGCAGTATGTTTCAGTCCAAAAAGGAAATGAGGGTTGAGACTCAAATTAGGGTTAGGGCTGGGGAGACTTGGCTTCCCAGGATGTAACCAGGGTTTTGGCGAAGCCTAGATTGGTAAAACAGACTGAGTAGGCCATCCGGAGTATAACATACTGCCAGTTAGTACACCATGTGGACAGGGAAATGTTTCAGTCCAAAGAGAAAATTAGGGTTCAGACCCAAGTTAGGGTTAGCTGTCAGGAGACATGGCTTCCCAGAATGGAAACAGGGTGTTGCTGAAGCCAAGCATGGTGAAACAGACTGAGAGGGCCAAAGGAATTGTGTGCCTACTGTCTTTTAGTAGAACATGAGGATGGGAGGTTGTTACATTTGCACAAGAATATCAGGTTAAGTCTCAAGTTAGGGTTAGGGTTGGGGAGATGTGGCTTCCCAGGTTGGAAACGGGTCCTTGGTGAAGCTTAACTTCCTGAATCAGACTGAGTGGGCCATCAAGATGTCTTCCATACTTACATTTGGCACACTCTGTGGACCGCAGTATGTTTCAGTCCAAAAAGGAAATAGGGTTGAGACTCAAATTAGGGTTAGGGTTGGGGAGACTTGGCTTCCCAGGATGTAACCAGGGTTTTGGTGAAGCCTAGATTGGTAAAACAGACTGAGTAGGCATTCAGGAGTATAACATACTGCCAGTTAGTACACCATGTGGACAGGGAAATGTTTCAGTCCAAAGACAAAATTAGGGTTAAGACCCAAGTTAGGGTTAGCTGTCAGGAGACATGGCTTCCCGGAATGGAAACAGGGTGTTGCTGAAGCCAAGCATGGTGAAACAGACTGAGAGGGCCAACGGAATTGTGTGCCTACTGTCTTTTAGTACAACATGAGGATGGGGGTTTGTTACATTTGCACAAGAAAATCAGGTTAAGTCTCAAGTTAGGGTTAGGGTTGGGGAGATGTGGCTTCCCAGGTTGGAAACGGGTCCTTGGTGAAGCCTAGCTTGCTGAATCAGACTGAGTGGGGCATCAAGATGTCTTCCATACTTACATTTGGTACACTCTGTGAACCGCAGTATGTTTCAGTCCAAAAAGGAAATGAGGGTTGATACTCAGATTAGGGTTAGGGTTGGGGAGACTTGGCTTCCCAGGATGTAACCAGGGTTTTGGCGAAGCCTAGATTGGTAAAACAGACTGAGTAGGCCTTCCGGAGTATAACATACTGCCAGTTAGTACACCATGTGGACAGGGAAATGTTTCAGTCCAAAGAAAAAATTAGGGTTAAGAAAAAGTTAGGGTTATCGGTCAGGAGACATGCCTTCCTAGAATGGAAACAGGGTGTTGCTGAAGCCAAGCATGGTGAAACAGACTGAGAGGGCAAACGGAATTGTGTGCCTACTGTCTTTTAGTACAACATGAGGATGGGGGGTTGTTACATTTGCCCAAGAAAATCAGGTTAAGTCTCAAGTTAGGGTTAGGGTTGGGGAGATGTGGCTTCCCAGGTTGGAAACGGGTCCTTGGTGAAGCCTAACTTGCTGAATCAGACTGAGTGGGGCATCAAGATGTCTTCCATACTGACATTTGGTACACTCTGTGGACGGCGGTTTGTTTCAGTCCCAAAAGGAAATGAGGGTTGAGACTCAAATTAGGGTTAGGGTTGGGGAGACTTGGCTTCCCAGGATGTAACCAGGGATTTGGCGAAGCCTAGATTGGTAAAACAGACCGAGTAGGCCAACCGGAGTATAACATACTGCCAGTTAGTACACCATGTGGACAGGGAAATGTTTCAGTCCAAAGAGAAAATTAGGGTTAAGACCCAAGTTAGGGTTAACGGTCAGGAGTCATGGCTTCCCAGAATGGAAACAGGGTGTTGCTGAAGCCAAGCATGGTGAAACAGACTGAGAGGGCCAAAGGAATTGTGTGCCTACTGTCTTTTAGTACAACATGAGGATGGGAGGTTGTTACATTTGCACAAGAATATCAGGTTAAGTCTCAAGTTAGGGTTAGGGTTGGGGAGATGTGGCTTCCCAGGTTGGAAACGGGTCCTTGGTGAAGCTTAACTTCCTGAATCAGACTGAGTGGGCCATCAAGATGTCTTCCATACTTACATTTGGCACACTCTGTGGACCGCAGTATGTTTCAGTCCAAAAAGGAAATAGGGTTGAGACTCAAATTAGGGTTAGGGTTGGGGAGACTTGGCTTCCCAGGATGTAACCAGGGTTTTGGCGAAGCCTAGATTGGTAAAACAGACTGAGTCGGCCAACCGGAGTATAACATACTGCCAGTTAGTACACCATGTGGACAGGGAAATGTTTCAGTCCAAAGAGAAAATTAGGGTTAAGACCCAAGTTAGGGTTAGCTGTCAGGAGACATGGCTTCCCAGAATGGAAACAGGGTGTTGCTGAAGCCAAGCATGGTGAAACAGACTGAGAGGGCCAAAGGTATTGTGTGCCTACTGTCTTTTAGTACAACATGAGGATGGGAGGTTGTTACATTTGCACAAGAATATCAGGTTAAGTCTCAAGTTAGGGTTAGGGGTGGGGAGATGTGGCTTCCCAGGTTGGAAACGGGTCCTTGTTGAAGCCTAGCTTGCTGAATCAGACTGAGTGGGGCATCAAGATGTCTTCCATACTTACAATTAGGTACACTCTGTGGACGGCAGTATGTTTTAGTCCAAAAAGGAAATGAGGGTTGAGACTCAAATTAGGGTTAGGGTTGGGGAGACTTGGCTTCCCAGGATGTAACCAGTGTTTTGGCGAAGCCTAGATTGGTAAAACAGACTGAGTAGGCCTTCCGGAGTATAACATACTGCCAGTTAGTACACCATGTGGACAGGGAAATATTTCAGTCCAAAGAAAAAACTAGGGTTAAGACCCAAGTTAGGGTTAGCGGTCAGGAGACATGGCTTCCCGGAATGGAAACAGGGTGTTGCTGAAGCCAAGCATGGTGAAACAGACTGAGAGGGCCAACGGAATTGTGTGCCTACTGTCTTTTAGTACAACATGAAGATGGGGGTTTGTTACATTTGCACAAGAAAATCAGGTTAAGTCTCAAGTTAGGGTTAGGGTTGGGGAGATGTGGCTTCCCAGGTTGGAAACGGGTCCTTGGTGAAGCCTAGCTTGCTGAATCAGACTGAGTGGGGCATCAAGATGTCTTCCATACTTACATTTGGTACACTCTGTGAACCGCAGTATGTTTCAGTCCAAAAAGGAAATGAGGGTTGATACTCAGATTAGGGTTAGGGTTGGGGAGACTTGGCTTCCCAGGATGTAACCAGGGTTTTGGCGAAGCCTAGATTGGTAAAACAGACTGAGTAGGCCTTCCGGAGTATAACATACTGCCAGTTAGTACACCATGTGGACAGGGAAATGTTTCAGTCCAAAGAAAAAATTAGGGTTAAGAAAAAGTTAGGGTTATCGGTCAGGAGACATGCCTTCCTAGAATGGAAACAGGGTGTTGCTGAAGCCAAGCATGGTGAAACAGACTGAGAGGGCAAACGGAATTGTGTGCCTACTGTCTTTTAGTACAACATGAGGATGGGGGGTTGTTACATTTGCCCAAGAAAATCAGGTTAAGTCTCAAGTTAGGGTTAGGGTTGGGGAGATGTGGCTTCCCAGGTTGGAAACGGGTCCTTGGTGAAGCCTAACTTGCTGAATCAGACTGAGTGGGGCATCAAGATGTCTTCCATACTGACATTTGGTACACTCTGTGGACGGCGGTTTGTTTCAGTCCAAAAAGGAAATGAGGGTTGAGACTCAAATTAGGGTTAGGGTTGGGGAGATTTGGCTTCCCAGGATGTAACCAGGGTTTTGGCGAAGCCTAGATTGGTAAAACAGACTGAGTCGGCCAACCGGAGTATAACATACTGCCAGTTAGTACACCATGTGGACAGGGAAATGTTTCAGTCCAAAGAGAAAATTAGGGTTAAGACCCAAGTTAGGGTTAGCTGTCAGGAGACATGGCTTCCCAGAATGGAAACAGGGTGTTGCTGAAGCCAAGCATGGTGAAACAGACTGAGAGGGCCAAAGGTATTGTGTGCCTACTGTCTTTTAGTACAACATGAGGATGGGAGGTTGTTACATTTGCACAAGAATATCAGGTTAAGTCTCAAGTTAGGGTTAGGGGTGGGGAGATGTGGCTTCCCAGGTTGGAAACGGGTCCTTGTTGAAGCCTAGCTTGCTGAATCAGACTGAGTGGGGCATCAAGATGTCTTCCATACTTACAATTAGGTACACTCTGTGGACGGCAGTATTTTTTAGTCCAAAAAGGAAATGAGGGTTGAGACTCAAATTAGGGTTAGGGTTGGGGAGACTTGGCTTCCCAGGATGTAACCAGTGTTTTGGCGAAGCCTAGATTGGTAAAACAGACTGAGTAGGCCTTCCGGAGTATAACATACTGCCAGTTAGTACACCATGTGGACAGGGAAATATTTCAGTCCAAAGAAAAAACTAGGGTTAAGACCCAAGTTAGGGTTAGCGGTCAGGAGACATGGCTTCCCGGAATGGAAACAGGGTGTTGCTGAAGCCAAGCATGGTGAAACAGACTGAGAGGGCCAACGGAATTGTGTGCCTACTGTCTTTTAGTACAACATGAAGATGGGGGTTTGTTACATTTGCACAAGAAAATCAGGTTAAGTCTCAAGTTAGGGTTAGGGTTGGGGAGATGTGGCTTCCCAGGTTGGAAACGGGTCCTTGGTGAAGCCTAGCTTGCTGAATCAGACTGAGTGGGGCATCAAGATGTCTTCCATACTTACATTTGGTACACTCTGTGAACCGCAGTATGTTTCAGTCCAAAAAGGAAATGAGGGTTGATACTCAGATTAGGGTTAGGGTTGGGGAGACTTGGCTTCCCAGGATGTAACCAGGGTTTTGGCGAAGCCTAGATTGGTAAAACAGACTGAGTAGGCCTTCCGGAGTATAACATACTGCCAGTTAGTACACCATGTGGACAGGGAAATGTTTCAGTCCAAAGAAAAAATTAGGGTTAAGAAAAAGTTAGGGTTATCGGTCAGGAGACATGCCTTCCTAGAATGGAAACAGGGTGTTGCTGAAGCCAAGCATGGTGAAACAGACTGAGAGGGCAAACGGAATTGTGTGCCTACTGTCTTTTAGTACAACATGAGGATGGGGGGTTGTTACATTTGCCCAAGAAAATCAGGTTAAGTCTCAAGTTAGGGTTAGGGTTGGGGAGATGTGGCTTCCCAGGTTGGAAACGGGTCCTTGGTGAAGCCTAACTTGCTGAATCAGACTGAGTGGGGCATCAAGATGTCTTCCATACTGACATTTGGTACACTCTGTGGACGGCGGTTTGTTTCAGTCCCAAAAGGAAATGAGGGTTGAGACTCAAATTAGGGTTAGGGTTGGGGAGACTTGGCTTCCCAGGATGTAACCAGGGATTTGGCGAAGCCTAGATTGGTAAAACAGACCGAGTAGGCCAACCGGAGTATAACATACTGCCAGTTAGTGCACCATGTGGACAGGGAAATGTTTCAGTCCAAAGAGAAAATTAGGGTTAAGACCCAAGTTAGGGTTATCGGTCAGGAGTCATGGCTTCCCAGAATGGAAACAGGGTGTTGCTGAAGCCAAGCATGGTGAAACAGACTGAGAGGGCCAACGGAATTGTGTGCCTACTGTCTTTTAGTAGAACATGAGGATGGGGGTTTGTTACATTTGCACAAGAAAATCATGTTAAGTCTCAGGTTTGGTTTGGGTTGGGGAGATGTGGCTTCCCTGGTTGGAATCGGGTCCTTGGTGAAGCCCAGCTTGCTGAATCAGACTGAGTGGGACATCAAGATGTCTTCCATACTGACATTTGGTACACTCTGTGGACGGAGGTATGTTTCAGTCCCAAAAGGAAATGAGGCCTGAGACTCAAATTAGGGTTAGGGCTGGGGAGACTTGGCTTCCCAGGATGTAACCAGGGTTTTGGCGAAGCCTAGATTGGTAAAACAGACTGAGTAGGCCATCCGGAGTATAACATACTGCCAGTTAGTACACCATGTGGACAGGGAAATGTTTCAGTCGAAAGAAAAAATTAGGGTGAAGACCCAAGTTAGGGTTAGCGGTCAGGAGAAATGGCTTCCCAGAATGGAAACAGGGTGTTGCTGAAGCCAAACATGGTGAAACAGACTGAGAGGGCCAAAGGAATTGTGTGCCTACTGTCTTTTAGTAGAACATGAGGATGGGGGGTTGTTACATTTGCACAAGAAAATCAGGTTAAGTCTCAAGTTAGGGTTAGAGTTGGGGAGATGTGGCTTCCCAGGTTGGAAACGGGTCCTTGGTGAAGCCTAACTTGCTGAATCAGACTGAGTGGGGCATCAAGATGTCTTCCATACTTACATTTGTTCCCCTATGTGGACGGCAGTATGTTTCAGTCCTAAAACGAAATGCGGGTTGATACTCAAATTAGGGTTAGGGTTGGGGAGACTTGGCTTCCCAGGATGTAACCAGGGTTTTGGCGAAGCCTAGATTGGTAAAACAGACTGAGTAGGCCATCCGTAGTATAACATACTGCCAGTTAGTACACCATGTGGACAGGGAAATGTTTCAGTCCAAAGAGAAAATTAGGGTTAAGACCCAAGTTAGGGTTATCGGTCAGGAGTCATGGCTTCCCAGAATGGAAACAGGGTGTTGCTGAAGCCAAGCATGGTGAAACAGACTGAGAGGGCCAACAGAATTGTGTGTCGACTGTCTTTTAGTACAACATGAGGATGGGGGTTTGTTACATTTCAACAAGAAAATCAGGTTAAGTCTCAAGGTTGGATTGGATTGGGGAGATGTGGCTTCCCAGGTTGGAAATGGGTCCTTGGTGGAGCTCAACTTGCTGAATCAGACTGAGTGGGGCATCAAGATGGCTTCCATACTGACATTTGGTGCACTCTGTGGACGGCAGTATGTTTCAGTCCAAAAAGGAAATGAGGGTTGAGACTCAAATTAGGGTTAGGGTTGGGGAGACTTGTCTTCCCAGGATGTAACCAGGGTTTTGGCGAAGTCTAGATTGGTAAAACAGACGGAGTAGGCCAACCGGAGTATAACATACTGCCAGTTAGTACACAATGTGGACAGGGAAATGTTTCATTCCAAAGAGAAAATTAGGGTTAAGACCCAAGTTAGGGTTAGCAGTCAGGAGACATGGCTTTCCAGAATGGAAACAGGGCATTGCTGAAGCCAAGCATGGTGAAACAGACTGAGAGGGCAAAAGGAATTGTGTGCCTACTGTCTTTTAGGAGAACATGAGGATGGGGGGTTGTTACATTTGCACAAGAAAATCAGGTTAAGTCTCAAGTTAGGGTTAGGGTTGGGGAGATGTTGCTTCCCAGGTTGGAAACGGGTCCTTGGTGAAGCTTAACTTGCTGAATCAGACTGAGTGGGCCATCAAGATGGCTTCCATACTGACATTTGGTACACTCTGTGGACGGCAGTATGTTTCAGTCCAAAAACGAAAATTAGGGTTAAGACCCAAGTTAGGGTTATCGGTCAGGAGTCATGGCTTCCCAGAATGGAAACAGGGTGTTGCTGAAGCCAAGCATGGTAAAACAGACGGAGAGGGCCAACGGAATTGTGTGCCGACTGTTTCTTAGTACAACATGAGGATGGGGGTTTGTTACATTTCAACAAGAAAATCAGGTTAAGTCTCAAGGTTGGGTTGGGTTGGGGAGATGTGGCTTCCCTGGTTGGAATCGGGTCCTTGGTGAAGCCCAGCTTGCTGAATCAGAATGAGTGGGACATCAAGATGTCTTCCATACTGACATTTGGTACACTCTGTGGACGGAGGTCTGTTTCAGTCCCAAAAGGAAATTAGGCCTGAGACTCAAATTAGGGTTAGGGTTGGGGAGACTTGGCTTCCCAGGATGTAACCAGGGTTTTGGCGAAGCCTAGATTGGTAAAACAGACTGAGTAGGCCATCCGGAGTATAACATACTGCCAGTTAGTACACCATGTGGACAGGGAAATGTTTCATTCCAAAGAGAAAATTAGGGTTAAGACCCAAGTGAGGGTTAGCTGTCAGGAGACATGGCTTCCCAGAATGGAAACAGGGTGTTGCTGAAGCCAAGCATGGTGAAACAGACTGAGAGGGCCAAAGGAATTGTGTGCCTACTGTCTTTTAGTAGAACATGAGGATGGGGGGTTGTTACAATTCAACAAGAAAATCAGGTTAAGTCTCAAGTTAGGGTTAGGGTTGGGGAGATGTGGCTTCCCAGGTTGGAAACGGGTCCTTGGTGAAGCTTAACTTGCTGAATCAGACTGAGTGGGGCATCAAGATGGCTTCCATACTGACATTTGGTACACTCTGTGGACGGCAGTATGTTTCAGTCCAAAAACGAAAATTAGGGTTAAGACCCAAGTTAGGGTTATCGGTCAGGAGTCATGGCTTCCCAGAATGGAAACAGGGTGTTGCTGAAGCCAAGCATGGTGAAACAGACTGAGAGGGCCAACGGAATTGTGTGTCGACTGTCTTTTAGTACAACATGAGGATGGGGGTTTGTTACATTTCAACAAGAAAATCAGGTTAAGTCTCAAGGTTGGGTTGGATTGGGGAGATGTGGCTTCCCAGGTTGGAAATGGGTCCTTGGTGAAGCTCAACTTGCTGAATCAGACTGAGTGGGGCATCAAGATGGCTTCCATACTGACATTTGGTGCACTCTGTGGACGGCAGTATGTTTCAGTCCAAAAAGGAAATGAGGGTTGAGACTCAAATTAGGGTTAGGGTTGGGGAGACTTGGCTTCCCAGGATGTAACCAGGGTTTTGGCGAAGTCTAGATTGGTAAAACAGACGGAGTAGGCCAACCGGAGTATAACATACTGCCAGTTAGTACACCATGTGGACAGGGAAATGTTTCAGTCCAAAGAGAAAATTAGGGTTAAGACCCAAGTTAGGGATAGCTGTCAGGAGACATGGCTTTTCAGAATGGAAACAGGGTGTTGCTGAAGCCAAGCATGGTGAAACAGACTGAGAGGGCAAAAGGAATTGTGTGTCGACTGTCTTTTAGTACAACATGAGGATGGGGGTTTGTTACATTTCAACAAGAAAATCAGGTTAAGTCTCAAGGTTGGGTTGGATTGGGGAGATGTGGCTTCCCAGGTTGGAAATGGGTCCTTGGTGAAGCTCAACTTGCTGAATCAGACTGAGTGGGGCATCAAGATGGCTTCCATACTGACATTTGGTGCACTCTGTGGACGGCAGTATGTTTCAGTCCAAAAAGGAAATGAGGGTTGAGACTCAAATTAGGGTTAGGGTTGGGGAGACTTGGCTTCCCAGGATGTAACCAGGGTTTTGGCGAAGTCTAGATTGGTAAAACAGACGGAGTAGGCCAACCGGAGTATAACATACTGCCAGTTAGTACACCATGTGGACAGGGAAATGTTTCAGTCGAAAGAAAAAATTAGGGTGAAGACCCAAGTTAGGGTTAGCGGTCAGGAGAAATGGCTTCCCAGAATGGAAACAGGGTGTTGCTGAAGCCAAACATGGTGAAACAGACTGAGAGGGCCAAAGGAATTGTGTGCCTACTGTCTTTTAGTAGAACATGAGGATGGGGGGTTGTTACATTTGCACAAGAAAATCAGGTTAAGTCTCAAGTTAGGGTTAGAGTTGGGGAGATGTGGCTTCCCAGGTTGGAAACGGGTCCTTGGTGAAGCCTAACTTGCTGAATCAGACTGAGTGGGGCATCAAGATGTCTTCCATACTTACATTTGTTCCCCTATGTGGACGGCAGTATGTTTCAGTCCTAAAACGAAATGCGGGTTGATACTCAAATTAGGGTTAGGGTTGGGGAGACTTGGCTTCCCAGGATGTAACCAGGGTTTTGGCGAAGCCTAGATTGGTAAAACAGACTGAGTAGGCCATCCGTAGTATAACATACTGCCAGTTAGTACACCATGTGGACAGGGAAATGTTTCAGTCCAAAGAGAAAATTAGGGTTAAGACCCAAGTTAGGGTTATCGGTCAGGAGTCATGGCTTCCCAGAATGGAAACAGGGTGTTGCTGAAGCCAAGCATGGTGAAACAGACTGAGAGGGCCAACAGAATTGTGTGTCGACTGTCTTTTAGTACAACATGAGGATGGGGGTTTGTTACATTTCAACAAGAAAATCAGGTTAAGTCTCAAGGTTGGATTGGATTGGGGAGATGTGGCTTCCCAGGTTGGAAATGGGTCCTTGGTGGAGCTCAACTTGCTGAATCAGACTGAGTGGGGCATCAAGATGGCTTCCATACTGACATTTGGTGCACTCTGTGGACGGCAGTATGTTTCAGTCCAAAAAGGAAATGAGGGTTGAGACTCAAATTAGGGTTAGGGTTGGGGAGACTTGTCTTCCCAGGATGTAACCAGGGTTTTGGCGAAGTCTAGATTGGTAAAACAGACGGAGTAGGCCAACCGGAGTATAACATACTGCCAGTTAGTACACAATGTGGACAGGGAAATGTTTCATTCCAAAGAGAAAATTAGGGTTAAGACCCAAGTTAGGGTTAGCAGTCAGGAGACATGGCTTTCCAGAATGGAAACAGGGTATTGCTGAAGCCAAGCATGGTGAAACAGACTGAGAGGGCAAAAGGAATTGTGTGCCTACTGTCTTTTAGGAGAACATGAGGATGGGGGGTTGTTACATTTGCACAAGAAAATCAGGTTAAGTCTCAAGTTAGGGTTAGGGTTGGGGAGATGTTGCTTCCCAGGTTGGAAACGGGTCCTTGGTGAAGCTTAACTTGCTGAATCAGACTGAGTGGGCCATCAAGATGGCTTCCATACTGACATTTGGTACACTCTGTGGACGGCAGTATGTTTCAGTCCAAAAACGAAAATTAGGGTTAAGACCCAAGTTAGGGTTATCGGTCAGGAGTCATGGCTTCCCAGAATGGAAACAGGGTGTTGCTGAAGCCAAGCATGGTAAAACAGACGGAGAGGGCCAACGGAATTGTGTGCCGACTGTTTCTTAGTACAACATGAGGATGGGGGTTTGTTACATTTCAACAAGAAAATCAGGTTAAGTCTCAAGGTTGGGTTGGGTTGGGGAGATGTGGCTTCCCTGGTTGGAATCGGGTCCTTGGTGAAGCCCAGCTTGCTGAATCAGAATAAGTGGGACATCAAGATGTCTTCCATACTGACATTTGGTACACTCTGTGGACGGAGGTCTGTTTCAGTCCCAAAAGGAAATTAGGCCTGAGACTCAAATTAGGGTTAGGGTTGGGGAGACTTGGCTTCCCAGGATGTAACCAGGGTTTTGGCGAAGCCTAGATTGGTAAAACAGACTGAGTAGGCCATCCGGAGTATAACATACTGCCAGTTAGTACACCATGTGGACAGGGAAATGTTTCATTCCAAAGAGAAAATTAGGGTTAAGACCCAAGTTAGGGTTAGCTGTCAGGAGACATGGCTTCCCAGAATGGAAACAGGGTGTTGCTGAAGCCAAGCATGGTGAAACAGACTGAGAGGGCCAAAGGAATTGTGTGCCTACTGTCTTTTAGTAGAACATGAGGATGGGGGGTTGTTACAATTCAACAAGAAAATCAGGTTAAGTCTCAAGTTAGGGTTAGGGTTGGGGAGATGTGGCTTCCCAGGTTGGAAACGGGTCCTTGGTGAAGCTTAACTTGCTGAATCAGGCTGAGTGGGGCATCAAGATGGCTTCCATACTGACATTTGGTACACTCTGTGGACGGCAGTATGTTTCAGTCCAAAAACGAAAATTAGGGTTAAGACCCAAGTTAGGGTTATCGGTCAGGAGTCATGGCTTCCCAGAATGGAAACAGGGTGTTGCTGAAGCCAAGCATGGTGAAACAGACTGAGAGGGCCAACGGAATTGTGTGTCGACTGTCTTTTAGTACAACATGAGGATGGGGGTTTGTTACATTTCAACAAGAAAATCAGGTTAAGTCTCAAGGTTGGGTTGGATTGGGGAGATGTGGCTTCCCAGGTTGGAAATGGGTCCTTGGTGAAGCTCAACTTGCTGAATCAGACTGAGTGGGGCATCAAGATGGCTTCCATACTGACATTTGGTGCACTCTGTGGACGGCAGTATGTTTCAGTCCAAAAAGGAAATGAGGGTTGAGACTCAAATTAGGGTTAGGGTTGGGGAGACTTGGCTTCCCAGGATGTAACCAGGGTTTTGGCGAAGTCTAGATTGGTAAAACAGACGGAGTAGGCCAACCGGAGTATAACATACTGCCAGTTAGTACACCATGTGGACAGGGAAATGTTTCAGTCCAAAGAGAAAATTAGGGTTAAGACCCAAGTTAGGGATAGCTGTCAGGAGACATGGCTTTTCAGAATGGAAACAGGGTGTTGCTGAAGCCAAGCATGGTGAAACAGACTGAGAGGGCAAAAGGAATTGTGTGTCGACTGTCTTTTAGTACAACATGAGGATGGGGGTTTGTTACATTTCAACAAGAAAATCAGGTTAAGTCTCAAGGTTGGGTTGGATTGGGGAGATGTGGCTTCCCAGGTTGGAAATGGGTCCTTGGTGAAGCTCAACTTGCTGAATCAGACTGAGTGGGGCATCAAGATGGCTTCCATACTGACATTTGGTGCACTCTGTGGACGGCAGTATGTTTCAGTCCAAAAAGGAAATGAGGGTTGAGACTCAAATTAGGGTTAGGGTTGGGGAGACTTGGCTTCCCAGGATGTAACCAGGGTTTTGGCGAAGCCTAGATTGGTAAAACAGACTGAGTAGGCCTTCCGGAGTATAACATACTGCCAGTTAGTACACCATGTGGACAGGGAAATGTTTCAGTCCAAAGAAAAAATTAGGGTTAAGAAAAAGTTAGGGTTATCGGTCAGGAGACATGCCTTCCTAGAATGGAAACAGGGTGTTGCTGAAGCCAAGCATGGTGAAACAGACTGAGAGGGCAAACGGAATTGTGTGCCTACTGTCTTTTAGTACAACATGAGGATGGGGGGTTGTTACATTTGCCCAAGAAAATCAGGTTAAGTCTCAAGTTAGGGTTAGGGTTGGGGAGATGTGGCTTCCCAGGTTGGAAACGGGTCCTTGGTGAAGCCTAACTTGCTGAATCAGACTGAGTGGGGCATCAAGATGTCTTCCATACTGACATTTGGTACACTCTGTGGACGGCGGTTTGTTTCAGTCCCAAAAGGAAATGAGGGTTGAGACTCAAATTAGGGTTAGGGTTGGGGAGACTTGGCTTCCCAGGATGTAACCAGGGATTTGGCGAAGCCTAGATTGGTAAAACAGACCGAGTAGGCCAACCGGAGTATAACATACTGCCAGTTAGTACACCATGTGGACAGGGAAATGTTTCAGTCCAAAGAGAAAATTAGGGTTAAGACCCAAGTTAGGGTTAACGGTCAGGAGTCATGGCTTCCCAGAATGGAAACAGGGTGTTGCTGAAGCCAAGCATGGTGAAACAGACTGAGAGGGCCAAAGGAATTGTGTGCCTACTGTCTTTTAGTACAACATGAGGATGGGAGGTTGTTACATTTGCACAAGAATATCAGGTTAAGTCTCAAGTTAGGGTTAGGGTTGGGGAGATGTGGCTTCCCAGGTTGGAAACGGGTCCTTGGTGAAGCTTAACTTCCTGAATCAGACTGAGTGGGCCATCAAGATGTCTTCCATACTTACATTTGGCACACTCTGTGGACCGCAGTATGTTTCAGTCCAAAAAGGAAATAGGGTTGAGACTCAAATTAGGGTTAGGGTTGGGGAGACTTGGCTTCCCAGGATGTAACCAGGGTTTTGGCGAAGCCTAGATTGGTAAAACAGACTGAGTCGGCCAACCGGAGTATAACATACTGCCAGTTAGTACACCATGTGGACAGGGAAATGTTTCAGTCCAAAGAGAAAATTAGGGTTAAGACCCAAGTTAGGGTTAGCTGTCAGGAGACATGGCTTCCCAGAATGGAAACAGGGTGTTGCTGAAGCCAAGCATGGTGAAACAGACTGAGAGGGCCAAAGGTATTGTGTGCCTACTGTCTTTTAGTACAACATGAGGATGGGAGGTTGTTACATTTGCACAAGAATATCAGGTTAAGTCTCAAGTTAGGGTTAGGGGTGGGGAGATGTGGCTTCCCAGGTTGGAAACGGGTCCTTGTTGAAGCCTAGCTTGCTGAATCAGACTGAGTGGGGCATCAAGATGTCTTCCATACTTACAATTAGGTACACTCTGTGGACGGCAGTATGTTTTAGTCCAAAAAGGAAATGAGGGTTGAGACTCAAATTAGGGTTAGGGTTGGGGAGACTTGGCTTCCCAGGATGTAACCAGTGTTTTGGCGAAGCCTAGATTGGTAAAACAGACTGAGTAGGCCTTCCGGAGTATAACATACTGCCAGTTAGTACACCATGTGGACAGGGAAATATTTCAGTCCAAAGAAAAAACTAGGGTTAAGACCCAAGTTAGGGTTAGCGGTCAGGAGACATGGCTTCCCGGAATGGAAACAGGGTGTTGCTGAAGCCAAGCATGGTGAAACAGACTGAGAGGGCCAACGGAATTGTGTGCCTACTGTCTTTTAGTACAACATGAAGATGGGGGTTTGTTACATTTGCACAAGAAAATCAGGTTAAGTCTCAAGTTAGGGTTAGGGTTGGGGAGATGTGGCTTCCCAGGTTGGAAACGGGTCCTTGGTGAAGCCTAGCTTGCTGAATCAGACTGAGTGGGGCATCAAGATGTCTTCCATACTTACATTTGGTACACTCTGTGAACCGCAGTATGTTTCAGTCCAAAAAGGAAATGAGGGTTGATACTCAGATTAGGGTTAGGGTTGGGGAGACTTGGCTTCCCAGGATGTAACCAGGGTTTTGGCGAAGCCTAGATTGGTAAAACAGACTGAGTAGGCCTTCCGGAGTATAACATACTGCCAGTTAGTACACCATGTGGACAGGGAAATGTTTCAGTCCAAAGAAAAAATTAGGGTTAAGAAAAAGTTAGGGTTATCGGTCAGGAGACATGCCTTCCTAGAATGGAAACAGGGTGTTGCTGAAGCCAAGCATGGTGAAACAGACTGAGAGGGCAAACGGAATTGTGTGCCTACTGTCTTTTAGTACAACATGAGGATGGGGGGTTGTTACATTTGCCCAAGAAAATCAGGTTAAGTCTCAAGTTAGGGTTAGGGTTGGGGAGATGTGGCTTCCCAGGTTGGAAACGGGTCCTTGGTGAAGCCTAACTTGCTGAATCAGACTGAGTGGGGCATCAAGATGTCTTCCATACTGACATTTGGTACACTCTGTGGACGGCGGTTTGTTTCAGTCCAAAAAGGAAATGAGGGTTGAGACTCAAATTAGGGTTAGGGTTGGGGAGATTTGGCTTCCCAGGATGTAACCAGGGTTTTGGCGAAGCCTAGATTGGTAAAACAGACTGAGTCGGCCAACCGGAGTATAACATACTGCCAGTTAGTACACCATGTGGACAGGGAAATGTTTCAGTCCAAAGAGAAAATTAGGGTTAAGACCCAAGTTAGGGTTAGCTGTCAGGAGACATGGCTTCCCAGAATGGAAACAGGGTGTTGCTGAAGCCAAGCATGGTGAAACAGACTGAGAGGGCCAAAGGTATTGTGTGCCTACTGTCTTTTAGTACAACATGAGGATGGGAGGTTGTTACATTTGCACAAGAATATCAGGTTAAGTCTCAAGTTAGGGTTAGGGGTGGGGAGATGTGGCTTCCCAGGTTGGAAACGGGTCCTTGTTGAAGCCTAGCTTGCTGAATCAGACTGAGTGGGGCATCAAGATGTCTTCCATACTTACAATTAGGTACACTCTGTGGACGGCAGTATTTTTTAGTCCAAAAAGGAAATGAGGGTTGAGACTCAAATTAGGGTTAGGGTTGGGGAGACTTGGCTTCCCAGGATGTAACCAGTGTTTTGGCGAAGCCTAGATTGGTAAAACAGACTGAGTAGGCCTTCCGGAGTATAACATACTGCCAGTTAGTACACCATGTGGACAGGGAAATATTTCAGTCCAAAGAAAAAACTAGGGTTAAGACCCAAGTTAGGGTTAGCGGTCAGGAGACATGGCTTCCCGGAATGGAAACAGGGTGTTGCTGAAGCCAAGCATGGTGAAACAGACTGAGAGGGCCAACGGAATTGTGTGCCTACTGTCTTTTAGTACAACATGAAGATGGGGGTTTGTTACATTTGCACAAGAAAATCAGGTTAAGTCTCAAGTTAGGGTTAGGGTTGGGGAGATGTGGCTTCCCAGGTTGGAAACGGGTCCTTGGTGAAGCCTAGCTTGCTGAATCAGACTGAGTGGGGCATCAAGATGTCTTCCATACTTACATTTGGTACACTCTGTGAACCGCAGTATGTTTCAGTCCAAAAAGGAAATGAGGGTTGATACTCAGATTAGGGTTAGGGTTGGGGAGATGTGGCTTCCCAGGATGTAACCAGGGTTTTGGCGAAGCCTAGATTGGTAAAACAGACTGAGTAGGCCTTCCGGAGTATAACATACTGCCAGTTAGTACACCATGTGGACAGGGAAATGTTTCAGTCCAAAGAAAAAATTAGGGTTAAGAAAAAGTTAGGGTTATCGGTCAGGAGACATGCCTTCCTAGAATGGAAACAGGGTGTTGCTGAAGCCAAGCATGGTGAAACAGACTGAGAGGGCAAACGGAATTGTGTGCCTACTGTCTTTTAGTACAACATGAGGATGGGGGGTTGTTACATTTGCCCAAGAAAATCAGGTTAAGTCTCAAGTTAGGGTTAGGGTTGGGGAGATGTGGCTTCCCAGGTTGGAAACGGGTCCTTGGTGAAGCCTAACTTGCTGAATCAGACTGAGTGGGGCATCAAGATGGCTTCCATACTGACATTTGGTACACTCTGTGGACGGCAGTATGTTTCAGTCCAAAAACGAAAATTAGGGTTAAGACCCAAGTTAGGGTTATCGGTCAGGAGTCATGGCTTCCCAGAATGGAAACAGGGTGTTGCTGAAGCCAAGCATGGTAAAACAGACGGAGAGGGCCAACGGAATTGTGTGCCGACTGTTTCTTAGTACAACATGAGGATGGGGGTTTGTTACATTTCAACAAGAAAATCAGGTTAAGTCTCAAGGTTGGGTTGGGTTGGGGAGATGTGGCTTCCCTGGTTGGAATCGGGTCCTTGGTGAAGCCCAGCTTGCTGAATCAGAATGAGTGGGACATCAAGATGTCTTCCATACTGACATTTGGTACACTCTGTGGACGGAGGTCTGTTTCAGTCCCAAAAGGAAATTAGGCCTGAGACTCAAATTAGGGTTAGGGTTGGGGAGACTTGGCTTCCCAGGATGTAACCAGGGTTTTGGCGAAGCCTAGATTGGTAAAACAGACTGAGTAGGCCATCCGGAGTATAACATACTGCCAGTTAGTACACCATGTGGACAGGGAAATGTTTCATTCCAAAGAGAAAATTAGGGTTAAGACCCAAGTTAGGGTTAGCTGTCAGGAGACATGGCTTCCCAGAATGGAAACAGGGTGTTGCTGAAGCCAAGCATTGTGAAACAGACTGAGAGGGCCAAAGGAATTGTGTGCCTACTGTCTTTTAGTAGAACATGAGGATGGGGGGTTGTTACAATTCAACAAGAAAATCAGGTTAAGTCTCAAGTTAGGGTTAGGGTTGGGGAGATGTGGCTTCCCAGGTTGGAAACGGGTCCTTGGTGAAGCTTAACTTGCTGAATCAGACTGAGTGGGGCATCAAGATGGCTTCCATACTGACATTTGGTACACTCTGTGGACGGCAGTATGTTTCAGTCCAAAAACGAAAATTAGGGTTAAGACCCAAGTTAGGGTTATCGGTCAGGAGTCATGGCTTCCCAGAATGGAAACAGGGTGTTGCTGAAGCCAAGCATGGTGAAACAGACTGAGAGGGCCAACGGAATTGTGTGTCGACTGTCTTTTAGTACAACATGAGGATGGGGGTTTGTTACATTTCAACAAGAAAATCAGGTTAAGTCTCAAGGTTGGGTTGGATTGGGGAGATGTGGCTTCCCAGGTTGGAAATGGGTCCTTGGTGAAGCTCAACTTGCTGAATCAGACTGAGTGGGGCATCAAGATGGCTTCCATACTGACATTTGGTGCACTCTGTGGACGGCAGTATGTTTCAGTCCAAAAAGGAAATGAGGGTTGAGACTCAAATTAGGGTTAGGGTTGGGGAGACTTGGCTTCCCAGGATGTAACCAGGGTTTTGGCGAAGTCTAGATTGGTAAAACAGACGGAGTAGGCCAACCGGAGTATAACATACTGCCAGTTAGTACACCATGTGGACAGGGAAATGTTTCAGTCCAAAGAGAAAATTAGGGTTAAGACCCAAGTTAGGGATAGCTGTCAGGAGACATGGCTTTTCAGAATGGAAACAGGGTGTTGCTGAAGCCAAGCATGGTGAAACAGACTGAGAGGGCAAAAGGAATTGTGTGTCGACTGTCTTTTAGTACAACATGAGGATGGGGGTTTGTTACATTTCAACAAGAAAATCAGGTTAAGTCTCAAGGTTGGGTTGGATTGGGGAGATGTGGCTTCCCAGGTTGGAAATGGGTCCTTGGTGAAGCTCAACTTGCTGAATCAGACTGAGTGGGGCATCAAGATGGCTTCCATACTGACATTTGGTGCACTCTGTGGACGGCAGTATGTTTCAGTCCAAAAAGGAAATGAGGGTTGAGACTCAAATTAGGGTTAGGGTTGGGGAGACTTGGCTTCCCAGGATGTAACCAGGGTTTTGGCGAAGCCTAGATTGGTAAAACAGACTGAGTAGGCCTTCCGGAGTATAACATACTGCCAGTTAGTACACCATGTGGACAGGGAAATGTTTCAGTCCAAAGAAAAAATTAGGGTTAAGAAAAAGTTAGGGTTATCGGTCAGGAGACATGCCTTCCTAGAATGGAAACAGGGTGTTGCTGAAGCCAAGCATGGTGAAACAGACTGAGAGGGCAAACGGAATTGTGTGCCTACTGTCTTTTAGTACAACATGAGGATGGGGGGTTGTTACATTTGCCCAAGAAAATCAGGTTAAGTCTCAAGTTAGGGTTAGGGTTGGGGAGATGTGGCTTCCCAGGTTGGAAACGGGTCCTTGGTGAAGCCTAACTTGCTGAATCAGACTGAGTGGGGCATCAAGATGTCTTCCATACTGACATTTGGTACACTCTGTGGACGGCGGTTTGTTTCAGTCCCAAAAGGAAATGAGGGTTGAGACTCAAATTAGGGTTAGGGTTGGGGAGACTTGGCTTCCCAGGATGTAACCAGGGATTTGGCGAAGCCTAGATTGGTAAAACAGACCGAGTAGGCCAACCGGAGTATAACATACTGCCAGTTAGTACACCATGTGGACAGGGAAATGTTTCAGTCCAAAGAGAAAATTAGGGTTAAGACCCAAGTTAGGGTTAACGGTCAGGAGTCATGGCTTCCCAGAATGGAAACAGGGTGTTGCTGAAGCCAAGCATGGTGAAACAGACTGAGAGGGCCAAAGGAATTGTGTGCCTACTGTCTTTTAGTACAACATGAGGATGGGAGGTTGTTACATTTGCACAAGAATATCAGGTTAAGTCTCAAGTTAGGGTTAGGGTTGGGGAGATGTGGCTTCCCAGGTTGGAAACGGGTCCTTGGTGAAGCTTAACTTCCTGAATCAGACTGAGTGGGCCATCAAGATGTCTTCCATACTTACATTTGGCACACTCTGTGGACCGCAGTATGTTTCAGTCCAAAAAGGAAATAGGGTTGAGACTCAAATTAGGGTTAGGGTTGGGGAGACTTGGCTTCCCAGGATGTAACCAGGGTTTTGGCGAAGCCTAGATTGGTAAAACAGACTGAGTCGGCCAACCGGAGTATAACATACTGCCAGTTAGTACACCATGTGGACAGGGAAATGTTTCAGTCCAAAGAGAAAATTAGGGTTAAGACCCAAGTTAGGGTTAGCTGTCAGGAGACATGGCTTCCCAGAATGGAAACAGGGTGTTGCTGAAGCCAAGCATGGTGAAACAGACTGAGAGGGCCAAAGGTATTGTGTGCCTACTGTCTTTTAGTACAACATGAGGATGGGAGGTTGTTACATTTGCACAAGAATATCAGGTTAAGTCTCAAGTTAGGGTTAGGGGTGGGGAGATGTGGCTTCCCAGGTTGGAAACGGGTCCTTGTTGAAGCCTAGCTTGCTGAATCAGACTGAGTGGGGCATCAAGATGTCTTCCATACTTACAATTAGGTACACTCTGTGGACGGCAGTATGTTTTAGTCCAAAAAGGAAATGAGGGTTGAGACTCAAATTAGGGTTAGGGTTGGGGAGACTTGGCTTCCCAGGATGTAACCAGTGTTTTGGCGAAGCCTAGATTGGTAAAACAGACTGAGTAGGCCTTCCGGAGTATAACATACTGCCAGTTAGTACACCATGTGGACAGGGAAATATTTCAGTCCAAAGAAAAAACTAGGGTTAAGACCCAAGTTAGGGTTAGCGGTCAGGAGACATGGCTTCCCGGAATGGAAACAGGGTGTTGCTGAAGCCAAGCATGGTGAAACAGACTGAGAGGGCCAACGGAATTGTGTGCCTACTGTCTTTTAGTACAACATGAAGATGGGGGTTTGTTACATTTGCACAAGAAAATCAGGTTAAGTCTCAAGTTAGGGTTAGGGTTGGGGAGATGTGGCTTCCCAGGTTGGAAACGGGTCCTTGGTGAAGCCTAGCTTGCTGAATCAGACTGAGTGGGGCATCAAGATGTCTTCCATACTTACATTTGGTACACTCTGTGAACCGCAGTATGTTTCAGTCCAAAAAGGAAATGAGGGTTGATACTCAGATTAGGGTTAGGGTTGGGGAGACTTGGCTTCCCAGGATGTAACCAGGGTTTTGGCGAAGCCTAGATTGGTAAAACAGACTGAGTAGGCCTTCCGGAGTATAACATACTGCCAGTTAGTACACCATGTGGACAGGGAAATGTTTCAGTCCAAAGAAAAAATTAGGGTTAAGAAAAAGTTAGGGTTATCGGTCAGGAGACATGCCTTCCTAGAATGGAAACAGGGTGTTGCTGAAGCCAAGCATGGTGAAACAGACTGAGAGGGCAAACGGAATTGTGTGCCTACTGTCTTTTAGTACAACATGAGGATGGGGGGTTGTTACATTTGCCCAAGAAAATCAGGTTAAGTCTCAAGTTAGGGTTAGGGTTGGGGAGATGTGGCTTCCCAGGTTGGAAACGGGTCCTTGGTGAAGCCTAACTTGCTGAATCAGACTGAGTGGGGCATCAAGATGTCTTCCATACTGACATTTGGTACACTCTGTGGACGGCGGTTTGTTTCAGTCCAAAAAGGAAATGAGGGTTGAGACTCAAATTAGGGTTAGGGTTGGGGAGATTTGGCTTCCCAGGATGTAACCAGGGTTTTGGCGAAGCCTAG
Source organism: Heloderma suspectum (assembly GCF_057233095.1). NCBI lineage: Eukaryota > Metazoa > Chordata > Lepidosauria > Squamata > Helodermatidae > Heloderma > Heloderma suspectum. The sequence continues at coordinate 153,097,111 of NC_139461.1, forward strand.
ATTGGTAAAACAGACTGAGTCGGCCAACCGGAGTATAACATACTGCCAGTTAGTACACCATGTGGACAGGGAAATGTTTCAGTCCAAAGAGAAAATTAGGGTTAAGACCCAAGTTAGGGTTAGCTGTCAGGAGACATGGCTTCCCAGAATGGAAACAGGGTGTTGCTGAAGCCAAGCATGGTGAAACAGACTGAGAGGGCCAAAGGTATTGTGTGCCTACTGTCTTTTAGTACAACATGAGGATGGGAGGTTGTTACATTTGCACAAGAATATCAGGTTAAGTCTCAAGTTAGGGTTAGGGGTGGGGAGATGTGGCTTCCCAGGTTGGAAACGGGTCCTTGTTGAAGCCTAGCTTGCTGAATCAGACTGAGTGGGGCATCAAGATGTCTTCCATACTTACAATTAGGTACACTCTGTGGACGGCAGTATTTTTTAGTCCAAAAAGGAAATGAGGGTTGAGACTCAAATTAGGGTTAGGGTTGGGGAGACTTGGCTTCCCAGGATGTAACCAGTGTTTTGGCGAAGCCTAGATTGGTAAAACAGACTGAGTAGGCCTTCCGGAGTATAACATACTGCCAGTTAGTACACCATGTGGACAGGGAAATATTTCAGTCCAAAGAAAAAACTAGGGTTAAGACCCAAGTTAGGGTTAGCGGTCAGGAGACATGGCTTCCCGGAATGGAAACAGGGTGTTGCTGAAGCCAAGCATGGTGAAACAGACTGAGAGGGCCAACGGAATTGTGTGCCTACTGTCTTTTAGTACAACATGAAGATGGGGGTTTGTTACATTTGCACAAGAAAATCAGGTTAAGTCTCAAGTTAGGGTTAGGGTTGGGGAGATGTGGCTTCCCAGGTTGGAAACGGGTCCTTGGTGAAGCCTAGCTTGCTGAATCAGACTGAGTGGGGCATCAAGATGTCTTCCATACTTACATTTGGTACACTCTGTGAACCGCAGTATGTTTCAGTCCAAAAAGGAAATGAGGGTTGATACTCAGATTAGGGTTAGGGTTGGGGAGACTTGGCTTCCCAGGATGTAACCAGGGTTTTGGCGAAGCCTAGATTGGTAAAACAGACTGAGTAGGCCTTCCGGAGTATAACATACTGCCAGTTAGTACACCATGTGGACAGGGAAATGTTTCAGTCCAAAGAAAAAATTAGGGTTAAGAAAAAGTTAGGGTTATCGGTCAGGAGACATGCCTTCCTAGAATGGAAACAGGGTGTTGCTGAAGCCAAGCATGGTGAAACAGACTGAGAGGGCAAACGGAATTGTGTGCCTACTGTCTTTTAGTACAACATGAGGATGGGGGGTTGTTACATTTGCCCAAGAAAATCAGGTTAAGTCTCAAGTTAGGGTTAGGGTTGGGGAGATGTGGCTTCCCAGGTTGGAAACGGGTCCTTGGTGAAGCCTAACTTGCTGAATCAGACTGAGTGGGGCATCAAGATGTCTTCCATACTGACATTTGGTACACTCTGTGGACGGCGGTTTGTTTCAGTCCCAAAAGGAAATGAGGGTTGAGACTCAAATTAGGGTTAGGGTTGGGGAGACTTGGCTTCCCAGGATGTAACCAGGGATTTGGCGAAGCCTAGATTGGTAAAACAGACCGAGTAGGCCAACCGGAGTATAACATACTGCCAGTTAGTGCACCATGTGGACAGGGAAATGTTTCAGTCCAAAGAGAAAATTAGGGTTAAGACCCAAGTTAGGGTTATCGGTCAGGAGTCATGGCTTCCCAGAATGGAAACAGGGTGTTGCTGAAGCCAAGCATGGTGAAACAGACTGAGAGGGCCAACGGAATTGTGTGCCTACTGTCTTTTAGTAGAACATGAGGATGGGGGTTTGTTACATTTGCACAAGAAAATCATGTTAAGTCTCAGGTTTGGTTTGGGTTGGGGAGATGTGGCTTCCCTGGTTGGAATCGGGTCCTTGGTGAAGCCCAGCTTGCTGAATCAGACTGAGTGGGACATCAAGATGTCTTCCATACTGACATTTGGTACACTCTGTGGACGGAGGTATGTTTCAGTCCCAAAAGGAAATGAGGCCTGAGACTCAAATTAGGGTTAGGGCTGGGGAGACTTGGCTTCCCAGGATGTAACCAGGGTTTTGGCGAAGCCTAGATTGGTAAAACAGACTGAGTAGGCCATCCGGAGTATAACATACTGCCAGTTAGTACACCATGTGGACAGGGAAATGTTTCAGTCGAAAGAAAAAATTAGGGTGAAGACCCAAGTTAGGGTTAGCGGTCAGGAGAAATGGCTTCCCAGAATGGAAACAGGGTGTTGCTGAAGCCAAACATGGTGAAACAGACTGAGAGGGCCAAAGGAATTGTGTGCCTACTGTCTTTTAGTAGAACATGAGGATGGGGGGTTGTTACATTTGCACAAGAAAATCAGGTTAAGTCTCAAGTTAGGGTTAGAGTTGGGGAGATGTGGCTTCCCAGGTTGGAAACGGGTCCTTGGTGAAGCCTAACTTGCTGAATCAGACTGAGTGGGGCATCAAGATGTCTTCCATACTTACATTTGTTCCCCTATGTGGACGGCAGTATGTTTCAGTCCTAAAACGAAATGCGGGTTGATACTCAAATTAGGGTTAGGGTTGGGGAGACTTGGCTTCCCAGGATGTAACCAGGGTTTTGGCGAAGCCTAGATTGGTAAAACAGACTGAGTAGGCCATCCGTAGTATAACATACTGCCAGTTAGTACACCATGTGGACAGGGAAATGTTTCAGTCCAAAGAGAAAATTAGGGTTAAGACCCAAGTTAGGGTTATCGGTCAGGAGTCATGGCTTCCCAGAATGGAAACAGGGTGTTGCTGAAGCCAAGCATGGTGAAACAGACTGAGAGGGCCAACAGAATTGTGTGTCGACTGTCTTTTAGTACAACATGAGGATGGGGGTTTGTTACATTTCAACAAGAAAATCAGGTTAAGTCTCAAGGTTGGATTGGATTGGGGAGATGTGGCTTCCCAGGTTGGAAATGGGTCCTTGGTGGAGCTCAACTTGCTGAATCAGACTGAGTGGGGCATCAAGATGGCTTCCATACTGACATTTGGTGCACTCTGTGGACGGCAGTATGTTTCAGTCCAAAAAGGAAATGAGGGTTGAGACTCAAATTAGGGTTAGGGTTGGGGAGACTTGTCTTCCCAGGATGTAACCAGGGTTTTGGCGAAGTCTAGATTGGTAAAACAGACGGAGTAGGCCAACCGGAGTATAACATACTGCCAGTTAGTACACAATGTGGACAGGGAAATGTTTCATTCTAAAGAGAAAATTAGGGTTAAGACCCAAGTTAGGGTTAGCAGTCAGGAGACATGGCTTTCCAGAATGGAAACAGGGTATTGCTGAAGCCAAGCATGGTGAAACAGACTGAGAGGGCAAAAGGAATTGTGTGCCTACTGTCTTTTAGGAGAACATGAGGATGGGGGGTTGTTACATTTGCACAAGAAAATCAGGTTAAGTCTCAAGTTAGGGTTAGGGTTGGGGAGATGTTGCTTCCCAGGTTGGAAACGGGTCCTTGGTGAAGCTTAACTTGCTGAATCAGACTGAGTGGGCCATCAAGATGGCTTCCATACTGACATTTGGTACACTCTGTGGACGGCAGTATGTTTCAGTCCAAAAACGAAAATTAGGGTTAAGACCCAAGTTAGGGTTATCGGTCAGGAGTCATGGCTTCCCAGAATGGAAACAGGGTGTTGCTGAAGCCAAGCATGGTAAAACAGACGGAGAGGGCCAACGGAATTGTGTGCCGACTGTTTCTTAGTACAACATGAGGATGGGGGTTTGTTACATTTCAACAAGAAAATCAGGTTAAGTCTCAAGGTTGGGTTGGGTTGGGGAGATGTGGCTTCCCTGGTTGGAATCGGGTCCTTGGTGAAGCCCAGCTTGCTGAATCAGAATGAGTGGGACATCAAGATGTCTTCCATACTGACATTTGGTACACTCTGTGGACGGAGGTCTGTTTCAGTCCCAAAAGGAAATTAGGCCTGAGACTCAAATTAGGGTTAGGGTTGGGGAGACTTGGCTTCCCAGGATGTAACCAGGGTTTTGGCGAAGCCTAGATTGGTAAAACAGACTGAGTAGGCCATCCGGAGTATAACATACTGCCAGTTAGTACACCATGTGGACAGGGAAATGTTTCATTCCAAAGAGAAAATTAGGGTTAAGACCCAAGTTAGGGTTAGCTGTCAGGAGACATGGCTTCCCAGAATGGAAACAGGGTGTTGCTGAAGCCAAGCATGGTGAAACAGACTGAGAGGGCCAAAGGAATTGTGTGCCTACTGTCTTTTAGTAGAACATGAGGATGGGGGGTTGTTACAATTCAACAAGAAAATCAGGTTAAGTCTCAAGTTAGGGTTAGGGTTGGGGAGATGTGGCTTCCCAGGTTGGAAACGGGTCCTTGGTGAAGCTTAACTTGCTGAATCAGACTGAGTGGGGCATCAAGATGGCTTCCATACTGACATTTGGTACACTCTGTGGACGGCAGTATGTTTCAGTCCAAAAACGAAAATTAGGGTTAAGACCCAAGTTAGGGTTATCGGTCAGGAGTCATGGCTTCCCAGAATGGAAACAGGGTGTTGCTGAAGCCAAGCATGGTGAAACAGACTGAGAGGGCCAACGGAATTGTGTGTCGACTGTCTTTTAGTACAACATGAGGATGGGGGTTTGTTACATTTCAACAAGAAAATCAGGTTAAGTCTCAAGGTTGGGTTGGATTGGGGAGATGTGGCTTCCCAGGTTGGAAATGGGTCCTTGGTGAATCTCAACTTGCTGAATCAGACTGAGTGGGGCATCAAGATGGCTTCCATACTGACATTTGGTGCACTCTGTGGACGGCAGTATGTTTCAGTCCAAAAAGGAAATGAGGGTTGAGACTCAAATTAGGGTTAGGGTTGGGGAGACTTGGCTTCCCAGGATGTAACCAGGGTTTTGGCGAAGTCTAGATTGGTAAAACAGACGGAGTAGGCCAACCGGAGTATAACATACTGCCAGTTAGTACACCATGTGGACAGGGAAATGTTTCAGTCCAAAGAAAAAATTAGGGTTAAGAAAAAGTTAGGGTTATCGGTCAGGAGACATGCCTTCCTAGAATGGAAACAGGGTGTTGCTGAAGCCAAGCATGGTGAAACAGACTGAGAGGGCAAACGGAATTGTGTGCCTACTGTCTTTTAGTACAACATGAGGATGGGGGGTTGTTACATTTGCCCAAGAAAATCAGGTTAAGTCTCAAGTTAGGGTTAGGGTTGGGGAGATGTGGCTTCCCAGGTTGGAAACGGGTCCTTGGTGAAGCCTAACTTGCTGAATCAGACTGAGTGGGGCATCAAGATGTCTTCCATACTGACATTTGGTACACTCTGTGGACGGCGGTTTGTTTCAGTCCCAAAAGGAAATGAGGGTTGAGACTCAAATTAGGGTTAGGGTTGGGGAGACTTGGCTTCCCAGGATGTAACCAGGGATTTGGCGAAGCCTAGATTGGTAAAACAGACCGAGTAGGCCAACCGGAGTATAACATACTGCCAGTTAGTACACCATGTGGACAGGGAAATGTTTCAGTCCAAAGAGAAAATTAGGGTTAAGACCCAAGTTAGGGTTAACGGTCAGGAGTCATGGCTTCCCAGAATGGAAACAGGGTGTTGCTGAAGCCAAGCATGGTGAAACAGACTGAGAGGGCCAAAGGAATTGTGTGCCTACTGTCTTTTAGTAGAACATGAGGATGGGGCTTTGTTACATTTGCACAAGAAAATCAGGTTAAGTCTCAAGTTAGGGTTAGGGTTGGGGAGATGTGGCTTCCCAGGTTGGAAACGGGTCCTTGGTGAAGCTTAACTTCCTGAATCAGACTGAGTGGGCCATCAAGATGTCTTCCATACTTACATTTGGCACACTCTGTGGACCGCAGTATGTTTCAGTCCAAAAAGGAAATAGGGTTGAGACTCAAATTAGGGTTAGGGTTGGGGAGACTTGGCTTCCCAGGATGTAACCAGGGTTTTGGCGAAGCCTAGATTGGTAAAACAGACGGAGTAGGCCAACCGGAGTATAACATACTGCCAGTTAGTACACCATGTGGACAGGGAAATGTTTCAGTCCAAAGAAAAAACTAGGGTTAAGACCCAAGTTAGGGTTAGCGGTCAGGAGACATGGCTTCCCGGAATGGAAACAGGGTGTTGCTGAAGCCAAGCATGGTGAAACAGACTGAGAGGGCCAACGGAATTGTGTGCCTACTGTCTTTTAGTACAACATGAAGATGGGGGTTTGTTACATTTGCACAAGAAAATCAGGTTAAGTCTCAAGTTAGGGTTAGGGTTGGGGAGATGTGGCTTCCCAGGTTGGAAACGGGTCCTTGGTGAAGCCTAGCTTGCTGAATCAGACTGAGTGGGGCATCAAGATGTCTTCCATACTTACATTTGGTACACTCTGTGAACCGCAGTATGTTTCAGTCCAAAAAGGAAATGAGGGTTGATACTCAGATTAGGGTTAGGGTTGGGGAGACTTGGCTTCCCAGGATGTAACCAGGGTTTTGGCGAAGCCTAGATTGGTAAAACAGACTGAGTAGGCCTTCCGGAGTATAACATACTGCCAGTTAGTACACCATGTGGACAGGGAAATGTTTCAGTCCAAAGAAAAAATTAGGGTTAAGAAAAAGTTAGGGTTATCGGTCAGGAGACATGCCTTCCTAGAATGGAAACAGGGTGTTGCTGAAGCCAAGCATGGTGAAACAGACTGAGAGGGCAAACGGAATTGTGTGCCTACTGTCTTTTAGTACAACATGAGGATGGGGGGTTGTTACATTTGCCCAAGAAAATCAGGTTAAGTCTCAAGTTAGGGTTAGGGTTGGGGAGATGTGGCTTCCCAGGTTGGAAACGGGTCCTTGGTGAAGCCTAACTTGCTGAATCAGACTGAGTGGGGCATCAAGATGTCTTCCATACTGACATTTGGTACACTCTGTGGACGGCGGTTTGTTTCAGTCCCAAAAGGAAATGAGGGTTGAGACTCAAATTAGGGTTAGGGTTGGGGAGACTTGGCTTCCCAGGATGTAACCAGGGATTTGGCGAAGCCTAGATTGGTAAAACAGACCGAGTAGGCCAACCGGAGTATAACATACTGCCAGTTAGTGCACCATGTGGACAGGGAAATGTTTCAGTCCAAAGAGAAAATTAGGGTTAAGACCCAAGTTAGGGTTATCGGTCAGGAGTCATGGCTTCCCAGAATGGAAACAGGGTGTTGCTGAAGCCAAGCATGGTGAAACAGACTGAGAGGGCCAACGGAATTGTGTGCCTACTGTCTTTTAGTAGAACATGAGGATGGGGGTTTGTTACATTTGCACAAGAAAATCATGTTAAGTCTCAGGTTTGGTTTGGGTTGGGGAGATGTGGCTTCCCTGGTTGGAATCGGGTCCTTGGTGAAGCCCAGCTTGCTGAATCAGACTGAGTGGGACATCAAGATGTCTTCCATACTGACATTTGGTACACTCTGTGGACGGAGGTATGTTTCAGTCCCAAAAGGAAATGAGGCCTGAGACTCAAATTAGGGTTAGGGCTGGGGAGACTTGGCTTCCCAGGATGTAACCAGGGTTTTGGCGAAGCCTAGATTGGTAAAACAGACTGAGTAGGCCTTCCGGAGTATAACATACTGCCAGTTATTACACCATGTGGACAGGGAAATATTTCAGTCCAAAGAAAAAACTAGGGTTAAGACCCAAGTTAGGGTTAGCGGTCAGGGGACATGGCTTCCCGGAATGGAAACAGGGTGTTGCTGAAGCCAAGCATGGTGAAACAGACTGAGAGGGCAAAAGGAATTGTGTGCCTACTGTCTTTTAGTACAACATGAGGATGGGGGTTTGTTACATTTGCACAAGAAAATCAGGTTAAGTCTCAAGTTAGGGTTGGTTTGGGGAGATGTGGCTTCCCAGGTTGGAAACGGGTCCTTGGTGAAGCCTAGCTTGTTGAATCAGACTGAGTGGGACATCAAGATGTCTTCCATACTTACATTTGGTACACTCTGTGGACGGCAGTATGTTTCAGTCCAAAAGGAAATGAGGGTTGGGACTCAAATTAGGGTTAGGGCTGGGGAGACTTGGCTTCCCAGGATGTAACCAGGGTTTTGGCGAAGCCTAGATTGGTAAAACAGACTGAGTAGGCCATCCGGAGTATAACATACTGCCAGTTAGTACACCATGTGGACAGGGAAATGTTTCAGTCTAAAGAGAAAATTAGGGTTAAGACCCAAGTGAGGGTTAGCTGTCAGGAGACATGGCTTCCCAGAATGGAAACAGGGTGTTGCTGAAGCCAAGCATGGTGAAACAGACTGAGAGGGCCAAAGGAATTGTGTGCCTACTGTCTTTTAGTAGCACATGAGGATGGGAGGTTGTTACATTTGCACAAGAATATCAGGTTAAGTCTCAAGTTAGGGTTAGGGTTGGGGAGATGTGGCTTCCCAGGTTGGAAACGGGTCCTTGGTGAAGCTTAACTTCCTGAATCAGACTGAGTGGGCCATCAAGATGTCTTCCATACTTACATTTGGCACACTCTGTGGACCGCAGTATGTTTCAGTCCAAAAAGGAAATAGGGTTGAGACTCAAATTAGGGTTAGGGTTGGGGAGACTTGGCTTCCCAGGATGTAACCAGGGTTTTGGTGAAGCCTAGATTGGTAAAACAGACTGAGTAGGCATTCAGGAGTATAACATACTGCCAGTTAGTACACCATGTGGACAGGGAAATGTTTCAGTCCAAAGACAAAATTCGAGTTAAGACCCAAGTTAGGGTTAGCTGTCAGGAGACATGGCTTCCCGGAATGGAAACAGGGTGTTGCTGAAGCCAAGCATGGTGAAACAGACTGAGAGGGCCAACGGAATTGTGTGCCTACTGTCTTTTAGTACAACATGAGGATGGGGGTTTGTTACATTTGCACAAGAAAATCAGGTTAAGTCTCAAGTTAGGGTTGGTTTGGGGAGATGTGGCTTCCCAGGTTGGAAACGGGTCCTTGGTGAAGCCTAGCTTGTTGAATCAGACTGAGTGGGACATCAAGATGTCTTCCATACTTACATTTGGCACACTCTGTGGACCGCAGTATGTTTCAGTCCAAAAAGGAAATAGGGTTGAGACTCAAATTAGGGTTAGGGTTGGGGAGACTTGGCTTCCCAGGATGTAACCAGGGTTTTGGCGAAGCCTAGATTGGTAAAACAGACTGAGTAGGCCAACCGGAGTATAACATACTGCCAGTTAGTACACCATGTGGACAGGGAAATGTTTCAGTCCAAAGAGAAAATTAGGGTTAAGACCCAAGTTAGGGTTAGCTGTCAGGAGACATGGCTTCCCAGAATGGAAACAGGGTGTTGCTGAAGCCAAGCATGGTGAAACAGACTGAGAGGGCCAAAGGTATTGTGTGCCTACTGTCTTTTAGTACAACATGAGGATGGGAGGTTGTTACATTTGCACAAGAATATCAGGTTAAGTCTCAAGTTAGGGTTAGGGGTGGGGAGATGTGGCTTCCCAGGTTGGAAACGGGTCCTTGTTGAAGCCTAGCTTGCTGCATCAGACTGAGTGGGGCATCAAGATGTCTTCCATACTTACAATTAGGTACACTCTGTGGACGGCAGTATGTTTTAGTCCAAAAAGGAAATGAGGGTTGAGACTCAAATTAGGGTTAGGGTTGGGGAGACTTGGCTTCCCAGGATGTAACCAGTGTTTTGGCGAAGCCTAGATTGGTAAAACAGACTGAGTAGGCCTTCCGGAGTATAACATACTGCCAGTTAGTACACCATGTGGACAGGGAAATATTTCAGTCCAAAGAAAAAACTAGGGTTAAGACCCAAGTTAGGGTTAGCGGTCAGGAGACATGGCTTCCCGGAATGGAAACAGGGTGTTGCTGAAGCCAAGCATGGTGAAACAGACTGAGAGGGCCAACGGAATTGTGTGCCTACTGTCTTTTAGTACAACATGAAGATGGGGGTTTGTTACATTTGCACAAGAAAATCAGGTTAAGTCTCAAGTTAGGGTTAGGGTTGGGGAGATGTGGCTTCCCAGGTTGGAAACGGGTCCTTGGTGAAGCCTAGCTTGCTGAATCAGACTGAGTGGGGCATCAAGATGTCTTCCATACTTACATTTGGTACACTCTGTGAACCGCAGTATGTTTCAGTCCAAAAAGGAAATGAGGGTTGATACTCAGATTAGGGTTAGGGTTGGGGAGACTTGGCTTCCCAGGATGTAACCAGGGTTTTGGCGAAGCCTAGATTGGTAAAACAGACTGAGTAGGCCTTCCGGAGTATAACATACTGCCAGTTAGTACACCATGTGGACAGGGAAATGTTTCAGTCCAAAGAAAAAATTAGGGTTAAGAAAAAGTTAGGGTTATCGGTCAGGAGACATGCCTTCCTAGAATGGAAACAGGGTGTTGCTGAAGCCAAGCATGGTGAAACAGACTGAGAGGGCAAACGGAATTGTGTGCCTACTGTCTTTTAGTACAACATGAGGATGGGGGGTTGTTACATTTGCCCAAGAAAATCAGGTTAAGTCTCAAGTTAGGGTTAGGGTTGGGGAGATGTGGCTTCCCAAGTTGGAAACGGGTCCTTGGTGAAGCCTAACTTGCTGAATCAGACTGAGTGGGGCATCAAGATGTCTTCCATACTGACATTTGGTACACTCTGTGGACGGCGGTTTGTTTCAGTCCAAAAAGGAAATGAGGGTTGAGACTCAAATTAGGGTTAGGGTTGGGGAGATTTGGCTTCCCAGGATGTAACCAGGGTTTTGGCGAAGCCTAGATTGGTAAAACAGACTGAGTCGGCCAACCGGAGTATAACATACTGCCAGTTAGTACACCATGTGGACAGGGAAATGTTTCAGTCCAAAGAGAAAATTAGGGTTAAGACCCAAGTTAGGGTTAGCTGTCAGGAGACATGGCTTCCCAGAATGGAAACAGGGTGTTGCTGAAGCCAAGCATGGTGAAACAGACTGAGAGGGCCAAAGGTATTGTGTGCCTACTGTCTTTTAGTACAACATGAGGATGGGAGGTTGTTACATTTGCACAAGAATATCAGGTTAAGTCTCAAGTTAGGGTTAGGGGTGGGGAGATGTGGCTTCCCAGGTTGGAAACGGGTCCTTGTTGAAGCCTAGCTTGCTGAATCAGACTGAGTGGGGCATCAAGATGTCTTCCATACTTACAATTAGGTACACTCTGTGGACGGCAGTATTTTTTAGTCCAAAAAGGAAATGAGGGTTGAGACTCAAATTAGGGTTAGGGTTGGGGAGACTTGGCTTCCCAGGATGTAACCAGTGTTTTGGCGAAGCCTAGATTGGTAAAACAGACTGAGTAGGCCTTCCGGAGTATAACATACTGCCAGTTAGTACACCATGTGGACAGGGAAATATTTCAGTCCAAAGAAAAAACTAGGGTTAAGACCCAAGTTAGGGTTAGCGGTCAGGAGACATGGCTTCCCGGAATGGAAACAGGGTGTTGCTGAAGCCAAGCATGGTGAAACAGACTGAGAGGGCCAACGGAATTGTGTGCCTACTGTCTTTTAGTACAACATGAAGATGGGGGTTTGTTACATTTGCACAAGAAAATCAGGTTAAGTCTCAAGTTAGGGTTAGGGTTGGGGAGATGTGGCTTCCCAGGTTGGAAACGGGTCCTTGGTGAAGCCTAGCTTGCTGAATCAGACTGAGTGGGGCATCAAGATGTCTTCCATACTTACATTTGGTACACTCTGTGAACCGCAGTATGTTTCAGTCCAAAAAGGAAATGAGGGTTGATACTCAGATTAGGGTTAGGGTTGGGGAGACTTGGCTTCCCAGGATGTAACCAGGGTTTTGGCGAAGCCTAGATTGGTAAAACAGACTGAGTAGGCCTTCCGGAGTATAACATACTGCCAGTTAGTACACCATGTGGACAGGGAAATGTTTCAGTCCAAAGAAAAAATTAGGGTTAAGAAAAAGTTAGGGTTATCGGTCAGGAGACATGCCTTCCTAGAATGGAAACAGGGTGTTGCTGAAGCCAAGCATGGTGAAACAGACTGAGAGGGCAAACGGAATTGTGTGCCTACTGTCTTTTAGTACAACATGAGGATGGGGGGTTGTTACATTTGCCCAAGAAAATCAGGTTAAGTCTCAAGTTAGGGTTAGGGTTGGGGAGATGTGGCTTCCCAGGTTGGAAACGGGTCCTTGGTGAAGCCTAACTTGCTGAATCAGACTGAGTGGGGCATCAAGATGTCTTCCATACTGACATTTGGTACACTCTGTGGACGGCGGTTTGTTTCAGTCCCAAAAGGAAATGAGGGTTGAGACTCAAATTAGGGTTAGGGTTGGGGAGACTTGGCTTCCCAGGATGTAACCAGGGATTTGGCGAAGCCTAGATTGGTAAAACAGACCGAGTAGGCCAACCGGAGTATAACATACTGCCAGGTAGTGCACCATGTGGACAGGGAAATGTTTCAGTCCAAAGAGAAAATTAGGGTTAAGACCCAAGTTAGGGTTATCGGTCAGGAGTCATGGCTTCCCAGAATGGAAACAGGGTGTTGCTGAAGCCAAGCATGGTGAAACAGACTGAGAGGGCAAAAGGAATTGTGTGCCTACTGTCTTTTAGTACAACATGAGGATGGGGGTTTGTTACATTTGCACAAGAAAATCATGTTAAGTCTCAGGTTTGGTTTGGGTTGGGGAGATGTGGCTTCCCTGGTTGGAATCGGGTCCTTGGTGAAGCCCAGCTTGCTGAATCAGACTGAGTGGGACATCAAGATGTCTTCCATACTGACATTTGGTACACTCTGTGGACGGAGGTATGTTTCAGTCCCAAAAGGAAATGAGGCCTGAGACTCAAATTAGGGTTAGGGCTGGGGAGACTTGGCTTCCCAGGATGTAACCAGGGTTTTGGCGAAGCCTAGATTGGTAAAACAGACTGAGTAGGCCATCCGGAGTATAACATACTGCCAGTTAGTACACCATGTGGACAGGGAAATGTTTCAGTCGAAAGAAAAAATTAGGGTGAAGACCCAAGTTAGGGTTAGCGGTCAGGAGAAATGGCTTCCCAGAATGGAAACAGGGTGTTGCTGAAGCCAAACATGGTGAAACAGACTGAGAGGGCCAAAGGAATTGTGTGCCTACTGTCTTTTAGTAGAACATGAGGATGGGGGGTTGTTACATTTGCACAAGAAAATCAGGTTAAGTCTCAAGTTAGGGTTAGAGTTGGGGAGATGTGGCTTCCCAGGTTGGAAACGGGTCCTTGGTGAAGCCTAACTTGCTGAATCAGACTGAGTGGGGCATCAAGATGTCTTCCATACTTACATTTGTTCCCCTATGTGGACGGCAGTATGTTTCAGTCCTAAAACGAAATGCGGGTTGATACTCAAATTAGGGTTAGGGTTGGGGAGACTTGGCTTCCCAGGATGTAACCAGGGTTTTGGCGAAGCCTAGATTGGTAAAACAGACTGAGTAGGCCATCCGTAGTATAACATACTGCCAGTTAGTACACCATGTGGACAGGGAAATGTTTCAGTCCAAAGAGAAAATTAGGGTTAAGACCCAAGTTAGGGTTATCGGTCAGGAGTCATGGCTTCCCAGAATGGAAACAGGGTGTTGCTGAAGCCAAGCATGGTGAAACAGACTGAGAGGGCCAACAGAATTGTGTGTCGACTGTCTTTTAGTACAACATGAGGATGGGGGTTTGTTACATTTCAACAAGAAAATCAGGTTAAGTCTCAAGGTTGGATTGGATTGGGGAGATGTGGCTTCCCAGGTTGGAAATGGGTCCTTGGTGGAGCTCAACTTGCTGAATCAGACTGAGTGGGGCATCAAGATGGCTTCCATACTGACATTTGGTGCACTCTGTGGACGGCAGTATGTTTCAGTCCAAAAAGGAAATGAGGGTTGAGACTCAAATTAGGGTTAGGGTTGGGGAGACTTGTCTTCCCAGGATGTAACCAGGGTTTTGGCGAAGTCTAGATTGGTAAAACAGACGGAGTAGGCCAACCGGAGTATAACATACTGCCAGTTAGTACACAATGTGGACAGGGAAATGTTTCATTCCAAAGAGAAAATTAGGGTTAAGACCCAAGTTAGGGTTAGCAGTCAGGAGACATGGCTTTCCAGAATGGAAACAGGGTATTGCTGAAGCCAAGCATGGTGAAACAGACTGAGAGGGCAAAAGGAATTGTGTGCCTACTGTCTTTTAGGAGAACATGAGGATGGGGGGTTGTTACATTTGCACAAGAAAATCAGGTTAAGTCTCAAGTTAGGGTTAGGGTTGGGGAGATGTTGCTTCCCAGGTTGGAAACGGGTCCTTGGTGAAGCTTAACTTGCTGAATCAGACTGAGTGGGCCATCAAGATGGCTTCCATACTGACATTTGGTACACTCTGTGGACGGCAGTATGTTTCAGTCCAAAAACGAAAATTAGGGTTAAGACCCAAGTTAGGGTTATCGGTCAGGAGTCATGGCTTCCCAGAATGGAAACAGGGTGTTGCTGAAGCCAAGCATGGTAAAACAGACGGAGAGGGCCAACGGAATTGTGTGCCGACTGTTTCTTAGTACAACATGAGGATGGGGGTTTGTTACATTTCAACAAGAAAATCAGGTTAAGTCTCAAGGTTGGGTTGGGTTGGGGAGATGTGGCTTCCCTGGTTGGAATCGGGTCCTTGGTGAAGCCCAGCTTGCTGAATCAGAATGAGTGGGACATCAAGATGTCTTCCATACTGACATTTGGTACACTCTGTGGACGGAGGTCTGTTTCAGTCCCAAAAGGAAATTAGGCCTGAGACTCAAATTAGGGTTAGGGTTGGGGAGACTTGGCTTCCCAGGATGTAACCAGGGTTTTGGCGAAGCCTAGATTGGTAAAACAGACTGAGTAGGCCATCCGGAGTATAACATACTGCCAGTTAGTACACCATGTGGACAGGGAAATGTTTCATTCCAAAGAGAAAATTAGGGTTAAGACCCAAGTTAGGGTTAGCTGTCAGGAGACATGGCTTCCCAGAATGGAAACAGGGTGTTGCTGAAGCCAAGCATGGTGAAACAGACTGAGAGGGCCAAAGGAATTGTGTGCCTACTGTCTTTTAGTAGAACATGAGGATGGGGGGTTGTTACAATTCAACAAGAAAATCAGGTTAAGTCTCAAGTTAGGGTTAGGGTTGGGGAGATGTGGCTTCCCAGGTTGGAAACGGGTCCTTGGTGAAGCTTAACTTGCTGAATCAGACTGAGTGGGGCATCAAGATGGCTTCCATACTGACATTTGGTACACTCTGTGGACGGCAGTATGTTTCAGTCCAAAAACGAAAATTAGGGTTAAGACCCAAGTTAGGGTTATCGGTCAGGAGTCATGGCTTCCCAGAATGGAAACAGGGTGTTGCTGAAGCCAAGCATGGTGAAACAGACTGAGAGGGCCAACGGAATTGTGTGTCGACTGTCTTTTAGTACAACATGAGGATGGGGGTTTGTTACATTTCAACAAGAAAATCAGGTTAAGTCTCAAGGTTGGGTTGGATTGGGGAGATGTGGCTTCCCAGGTTGGAAATGGGTCCTTGGTGAAGCTCAACTTGCTGAATCAGACTGAGTGGGGCATCAAGATGGCTTCCATACTGACATTTGGTGCACTCTGTGGACGGCAGTATGTTTCAGTCCAAAAAGGAAATGAGGGTTGAGACTCAAATTAGGGTTAGGGTTGGGGAGACTTGGCTTCCCAGGATGTAACCAGGGTTTTGGCGAAGTCTAGATTGGTAAAACAGACGGAGTAGGCCAACCGGAGTATAACATACTGCCAGTTAGTACACCATGTGGACAGGGAAATGTTTCAGTCCAAAGAGAAAATTAGGGTTAAGACCCAAGTTAGGGATAGCTGTCAGGAGACATGGCTTTTCAGAATGGAAACAGGGTGTTGCTGAAGCCAAGCATGGTGAAACAGACTGAGAGGGCAAAAGGAATTGTGTGTCGACTGTCTTTTAGTACAACATGAGGATGGGGGTTTGTTACATTTCAACAAGAAAATCAGGTTAAGTCTCAAGGTTGGGTTGGATTGGGGAGATGTGGCTTCCCAGGTTGGAAATGGGTCCTTGGTGAAGCTCAACTTGCTGAATCAGACTGAGTGGGGCATCAAGATGGCTTCCATACTGACATTTGGTGCACTCTGTGGACGGCAGTATGTTTCAGTCCAAAAAGGAAATGAGGGTTGAGACTCAAATTAGGGTTAGGGTTGGGGAGACTTGGCTTCCCAGGATGTAACCAGGGTTTTGGCGAAGTCTAGATTGGTAAAACAGACGGAGTAGGCCAACCGGAGTATAACATACTGCCAGTTAGTACACCATGTGGACAGGGAAATGTTTCAGTCCAAAGAGAAAATTAGGGTTAAGACCCAAGTTAGGGTTAGCTGTCAGGAGACATGGCTTTTCAGAATGGAAACAGGGTGTTGCTGAAGCCAAGCATGGTGAAACAGACTGAGAGGGCAAAAGGAATTGTGTGCCCACTGTCTTTTAGTACAACATGAGGATGGGGGTTTGTTACATTTGCACAAGAAAATCAGGTTAAGTCTCAAGTTAGGGTTGGTTTGGGGAGATGTGGCTTCCCAGGTTGGAAACGGGTCCTTGGTGAAGCCTAGCTTGTTGAATCAGACTGAGTGGGACATAAAGATGTCTTCCATACTTACATTTGGTACACTCTGTGGACGGCAGTATGTTTCAGTCCAAAAAGGAAATGAGGGTTGAGACTCAAATTAGGGTTAGGGCTGGGGAGACTTGGCTTCCCAGGATGTAACCAGGGTTTTGGCGAAGCCTAGATTGGTAAAACAGACTGAGTAGGCCATCCGGAGTATAACATACTGCCAGTTAGTACACCATGTGGACAGGGAAATGTTTCAGTCCAAAGAGAAAATTAGGGTTCAGACCCAAGTTAGGGTTAGCTGTCAGGAGACATGGCTTCCCAGAATGGAAACAGGGTGTTGCTGAAGCCAAGCATGGTGAAACAGACTGAGAGGGCCAAAGGAATTGTGTGCCTACTGTCTTTTAGTAGAACATGAGGATGGGAGGTTGTTACATTTGCACAAGAATATCAGGTTAAGTCTCAAGTTAGGGTTAGGGTTGGGGAGATGTGGCTTCCCAGGTTGGAAACGGGTCCTTGGTGAAGCTTAACTTCCTGAATCAGACTGAGTGGGCCATCAAGATGTCTTCCATACTTACATTTGGCACACTCTGTGGACCGCAGTATGTTTCAGTCCAAAAAGGAAATAGGGTTGAGACTCAAATTAGGGTTAGGGTTGGGGAGACTTGGCTTCCCAGGATGTAACCAGGGTTTTGGTGAAGCCTAGATTGGTAAAACAGACTGAGTAGGCATTCAGGAGTATAACATACTGCCAGTTAGTACACCATGTGGACAGGGAAATGTTTCAGTCCAAAGACAAAATTAGGGTTAAGACCCAAGTTAGGGTTAGCTGTCAGGAGACATGGCTTCCCGGAATGGAAACAGGGTGTTGCTGAAGCCAAGCATGGTGAAACAGACTGAGAGGGCCAACGGAATTGTGTGCCTACTGTCTTTTAGTACAACATGAGGATGGGGGTTTGTTACATTTGCACAAGAAAATCAGGTTAAGTCTCAAGTTAGGGTTAGGGTTGGGGAGATGTGGCTTCCCAGGTTGGAAACGGGTCCTTGGTGAAGCCTAGCTTGCTGAATCAGACTGAGTGGGGCATCAAGATGTCTTCCATACTTACATTTGGTACACTCTGTGAACCGCAGTATGTTTCAGTCCAAAAAGGAAATGAGGGTTGATACTCAGATTAGGGTTAGGGTTGGGGAGACTTGGCTTCCCAGGATGTAACCAGGGTTTTGGCGAAGCCTAGATTGGTAAAACAGACTGAGTAGGCCTTCCGGAGTATAACATACTGCCAGTTAGTACACCATGTGGACAGGGAAATGTTTCAGTCCAAAGAAAAAATTAGGGTTAAGAAAAAGTTAGGGTTATCGGTCAGGAGACATGCCTTCCTAGAATGGAAACAGGGTGTTGCTGAAGCCAAGCATGGTGAAACAGACTGAGAGGGCAAACGGAATTGTGTGCCTACTGTCTTTTAGTACAACATGAGGATGGGGGGTTGTTACATTTGCCCAAGAAAATCAGGTTAAGTCTCAAGTTAGGGTTAGGGTTGGGGAGATGTGGCTTCCCAGGTTGGAAACGGGTCCTTGGTGAAGCCTAACTTGCTGAATCAGACTGAGTGGGGCATCAAGATGTCTTCCATACTGACATTTGGTACACTCTGTGGACGGCGGTTTGTTTCAGTCCCAAAAGGAAATGAGGGTTGAGACTCAAATTAGGGTTAGGGTTGGGGAGACTTGGCTTCCCAGGATGTAACCAGGGATTTGGCGAAGCCTAGATTGGTAAAACAGACCGAGTAGGCCAACCGGAGTATAACATACTGCCAGTTAGTACACCATGTGGACAGGGAAATGTTTCAGTCCAAAGAGAAAATTAGGGTTAAGACCCAAGTTAGGGTTAACGGTCAGGAGTCATGGCTTCCCAGAATGGAAACAGGGTGTTGCTGAAGCCAAGCATGGTGAAACAGACTGAGAGGGCCAAAGGAATTGTGTGCCTACTGTCTTTTAGTACAACATGAGGATGGGAGGTTGTTACATTTGCACAAGAATATCAGGTTAAGTCTCAAGTTAGGGTTAGGGTTGGGGAGATGTGGCTTCCCAGGTTGGAAACGGGTCCTTGGTGAAGCTTAACTTCCTGAATCAGACTGAGTGGGCCATCAAGATGTCTTCCATACTTACATTTGGCACACTCTGTGGACCGCAGTATGTTTCAGTCCAAAAAGGAAATAGGGTTGAGACTCAAATTAGGGTTAGGGTTGGGGAGACTTGGCTTCCCAGGATGTAACCAGGGTTTTGGCGAAGCCTAGATTGGTAAAACAGACTGAGTCGGCCAACCGGAGTATAACATACTGCCAGTTAGTACACCATGTGGACAGGGAAATGTTTCAGTCCAAAGAGAAAATTAGGGTTAAGACCCAAGTTAGGGTTAGCTGTCAGGAGACATGGCTTCCCAGAATGGAAACAGGGTGTTGCTGAAGCCAAGCATGGTGAAACAGACTGAGAGGGCCAAAGGTATTGTGTGCCTACTGTCTTTTAGTACAACATGAGGATGGGAGGTTGTTACATTTGCACAAGAATATCAGGTTAAGTCTCAAGTTAGGGTTAGGGGTGGGGAGATGTGGCTTCCCAGGTTGGAAACGGGTCCTTGTTGAAGCCTAGCTTGCTGAATCAGACTGAGTGGGGCATCAAGATGTCTTCCATACTTACAATTAGGTACACTCTGTGGACGGCAGTATGTTTTAGTCCAAAAAGGAAATGAGGGTTGAGACTCAAATTAGGGTTAGGGTTGGGGAGACTTGGCTTCCCAGGATGTAACCAGTGTTTTGGCGAAGCCTAGATTGGTAAAACAGACTGAGTAGGCCTTCCGGAGTATAACATACTGCCAGTTAGTACACCATGTGGACAGGGAAATATTTCAGTCCAAAGAAAAAACTAGGGTTAAGACCCAAGTTAGGGTTAGCGGTCAGGAGACATGGCTTCCCGGAATGGAAACAGGGTGTTGCTGAAGCCAAGCATGGTGAAACAGACTGAGAGGGCCAACGGAATTGTGTGCCTACTGTCTTTTAGTACAACATGAAGATGGGGGTTTGTTACATTTGCACAAGAAAATCAGGTTAAGTCTCAAGTTAGGGTTAGGGTTGGGGAGATGTGGCTTCCCAGGTTGGAAACGGGTCCTTGGTGAAGCCTAGCTTGCTGAATCAGACTGAGTGGGGCATCAAGATGTCTTCCATACTTACATTTGGTACACTCTGTGAACCGCAGTATGTTTCAGTCCAAAAAGGAAATGAGGGTTGATACTCAGATTAGGGTTAGGGTTGGGGAGACTTGGCTTCCCAGGATGTAACCAGGGTTTTGGCGAAGCCTAGATTGGTAAAACAGACTGAGTAGGCCTTCCGGAGTATAACATACTGCCAGTTAGTACACCATGTGGACAGGGAAATGTTTCAGTCCAAAGAAAAAATTAGGGTTAAGAAAAAGTTAGGGTTATCGGTCAGGAGACATGCCTTCCTAGAATGGAAACAGGGTGTTGCTGAAGCCAAGCATGGTGAAACAGACTGAGAGGGCAAACGGAATTGTGTGCCTACTGTCTTTTAGTACAACATGAGGATGGGGGGTTGTTACATTTGCCCAAGAAAATCAGGTTAAGTCTCAAGTTAGGGTTAGGGTTGGGGAGATGTGGCTTCCCAGGTTGGAAACGGGTCCTTGGTGAAGCCTAACTTGCTGAATCAGACTGAGTGGGGCATCAAGATGTCTTCCATACTGACATTTGGTACACTCTGTGGACGGCGGTTTGTTTCAGTCCAAAAAGGAAATGAGGGTTGAGACTCAAATTAGGGTTAGGGTTGGGGAGATTTGGCTTCCCAGGATGTAACCAGGGTTTTGGCGAAGCCTAGATTGGTAAAACAGACTGAGTCGGCCAACCGGAGTATAACATACTGCCAGTTAGTACACCATGTGGACAGGGAAATGTTTCAGTCCAAAGAGAAAATTAGGGTTAAGACCCAAGTTAGGGTTAGCTGTCAGGAGACATGGCTTCCCAGAATGGAAACAGGGTGTTGCTGAAGCCAAGCATGGTGAAACAGACTGAGAGGGCCAAAGGTATTGTGTGCCTACTGTCTTTTAGTACAACATGAGGATGGGAGGTTGTTACATTTGCACAAGAATATCAGGTTAAGTCTCAAGTTAGGGTTAGGGGTGGGGAGATGTGGCTTCCCAGGTTGGAAACGGGTCCTTGTTGAAGCCTAGCTTGCTGAATCAGACTGAGTGGGGCATCAAGATGTCTTCCATACTTACAATTAGGTACACTCTGTGGACGGCAGTATTTTTTAGTCCAAAAAGGAAATGAGGGTTGAGACTCAAATTAGGGTTAGGGTTGGGGAGACTTGGCTTCCCAGGATGTAACCAGTGTTTTGGCGAAGCCTAGATTGGTAAAACAGACTGAGTAGGCCTTCCGGAGTATAACATACTGCCAGTTAGTACACCATGTGGACAGGGAAATATTTCAGTCCAAAGAAAAAACTAGGGTTAAGACCCAAGTTAGGGTTAGCGGTCAGGAGACATGGCTTCCCGGAATGGAAACAGGGTGTTGCTGAAGCCAAGCATGGTGAAACAGACTGAGAGGGCCAACGGAATTGTGTGCCTACTGTCTTTTAGTACAACATGAAGATGGGGGTTTGTTACATTTGCACAAGAAAATCAGGTTAAGTCTCAAGTTAGGGTTAGGGTTGGGGAGATGTGGCTTCCCAGGTTGGAAACGGGTCCTTGGTGAAGCCTAGCTTGCTGAATCAGACTGAGTGGGGCATCAAGATGTCTTCCATACTTACATTTGGTACACTCTGTGAACCGCAGTATGTTTCAGTCCAAAAAGGAAATGAGGGTTGATACTCAGATTAGGGTTAGGGTTGGGGAGACTTGGCTTCCCAGGATGTAACCAGGGTTTTGGCGAAGCCTAGATTGGTAAAACAGACTGAGTAGGCCTTCCGGAGTATAACATACTGCCAGTTAGTACACCATGTGGACAGGGAAATGTTTCAGTCCAAAGAAAAAATTAGGGTTAAGAAAAAGTTAGGGTTATCGGTCAGGAGACATGCCTTCCTAGAATGGAAACAGGGTGTTGCTGAAGCCAAGCATGGTGAAACAGACTGAGAGGGCAAACGGAATTGTGTGCCTACTGTCTTTTAGTACAACATGAGGATGGGGGGTTGTTACATTTGCCCAAGAAAATCAGGTTAAGTCTCAAGTTAGGGTTAGGGTTGGGGAGATGTGGCTTCCCAGGTTGGAAACGGGTCCTTGGTGAAGCCTAACTTGCTGAATCAGACTGAGTGGGGCATCAAGATGTCTTCCATACTGACATTTGGTACACTCTGTGGACGGCGGTTTGTTTCAGTCCCAAAAGGAAATGAGGGTTGAGACTCAAATTAGGGTTAGGGTTGGGGAGACTTGGCTTCCCAGGATGTAACCAGGGATTTGGCGAAGCCTAGATTGGTAAAACAGACCGAGTAGGCCAACCGGAGTATAACATACTGCCAGTTAGTGCACCATGTGGACAGGGAAATGTTTCAGTCCAAAGAGAAAATTAGGGTTAAGACCCAAGTTAGGGTTATCGGTCAGGAGTCATGGCTTCCCAGAATGGAAACAGGGTGTTGCTGAAGCCAAGCATGGTGAAACAGACTGAGAGGGCCAACGGAATTGTGTGCCTACTGTCTTTTAGTAGAACATGAGGATGGGGGTTTGTTACATTTGCACAAGAAAATCATGTTAAGTCTCAGGTTTGGTTTGGGTTGGGGAGATGTGGCTTCCCTGGTTGGAATCGGGTCCTTGGTGAAGCCCAGCTTGCTGAATCAGACTGAGTGGGACATCAAGATGTCTTCCATACTGACATTTGGTACACTCTGTGGACGGAGGTATGTTTCAGTCCCAAAAGGAAATGAGGCCTGAGACTCAAATTAGGGTTAGGGCTGGGGAGACTTGGCTTCCCAGGATGTAACCAGGGTTTTGGCGAAGCCTAGATTGGTAAAACAGACTGAGTAGGCCATCCGGAGTATAACATACTGCCAGTTAGTACACCATGTGGACAGGGAAATGTTTCAGTCGAAAGAAAAAATTAGGGTGAAGACCCAAGTTAGGGTTAGCGGTCAGGAGAAATGGCTTCCCAGAATGGAAACAGGGTGTTGCTGAAGCCAAACATGGTGAAACAGACTGAGAGGGCCAAAGGAATTGTGTGCCTACTGTCTTTTAGTAGAACATGAGGATGGGGGGTTGTTACATTTGCACAAGAAAATCAGGTTAAGTCTCAAGTTAGGGTTAGAGTTGGGGAGATGTGGCTTCCCAGGTTGGAAACGGGTCCTTGGTGAAGCCTAACTTGCTGAATCAGACTGAGTGGGGCATCAAGATGTCTTCCATACTTACATTTGTTCCCCTATGTGGACGGCAGTATGTTTCAGTCCTAAAACGAAATGCGGGTTGATACTCAAATTAGGGTTAGGGTTGGGGAGACTTGGCTTCCCAGGATGTAACCAGGGTTTTGGCGAAGCCTAGATTGGTAAAACAGACTGAGTAGGCCATCCGTAGTATAACATACTGCCAGTTAGTACACCATGTGGACAGGGAAATGTTTCAGTCCAAAGAGAAAATTAGGGTTAAGACCCAAGTTAGGGTTATCGGTCAGGAGTCATGGCTTCCCAGAATGGAAACAGGGTGTTGCTGAAGCCAAGCATGGTGAAACAGACTGAGAGGGCCAACAGAATTGTGTGTCGACTGTCTTTTAGTACAACATGAGGATGGGGGTTTGTTACATTTCAACAAGAAAATCAGGTTAAGTCTCAAGGTTGGATTGGATTGGGGAGATGTGGCTTCCCAGGTTGGAAATGGGTCCTTGGTGGAGCTCAACTTGCTGAATCAGACTGAGTGGGGCATCAAGATGGCTTCCATACTGACATTTGGTGCACTCTGTGGACGGCAGTATGTTTCAGTCCAAAAAGGAAATGAGGGTTGAGACTCAAATTAGGGTTAGGGTTGGGGAGACTTGTCTTCCCAGGATGTAACCAGGGTTTTGGCGAAGTCTAGATTGGTAAAACAGACGGAGTAGGCCAACCGGAGTATAACATACTGCCAGTTAGTACACAATGTGGACAGGGAAATGTTTCATTCCAAAGAGAAAATTAGGGTTAAGACCCAAGTTAGGGTTAGCAGTCAGGAGACATGGCTTTCCAGAATGGAAACAGGGCATTGCTGAAGCCAAGCATGGTGAAACAGACTGAGAGGGCAAAAGGAATTGTGTGCCTACTGTCTTTTAGGAGAACATGAGGATGGGGGGTTGTTACATTTGCACAAGAAAATCAGGTTAAGTCTCAAGTTAGGGTTAGGGTTGGGGAGATGTTGCTTCCCAGGTTGGAAACGGGTCCTTGGTGAAGCTTAACTTGCTGAATCAGACTGAGTGGGCCATCAAGATGGCTTCCATACTGACATTTGGTACACTCTGTGGACGGCAGTATGTTTCAGTCCAAAAACGAAAATTAGGGTTAAGACCCAAGTTAGGGTTATCGGTCAGGAGTCATGGCTTCCCAGAATGGAAACAGGGTGTTGCTGAAGCCAAGCATGGTAAAACAGACGGAGAGGGCCAACGGAATTGTGTGCCGACTGTTTCTTAGTACAACATGAGGATGGGGGTTTGTTACATTTCAACAAGAAAATCAGGTTAAGTCTCAAGGTTGGGTTGGGTTGGGGAGATGTGGCTTCCCTGGTTGGAATCGGGTCCTTGGTGAAGCCCAGCTTGCTGAATCAGAATGAGTGGGACATCAAGATGTCTTCCATACTGACATTTGGTACACTCTGTGGACGGAGGTCTGTTTCAGTCCCAAAAGGAAATTAGGCCTGAGACTCAAATTAGGGTTAGGGTTGGGGAGACTTGGCTTCCCAGGATGTAACCAGGGTTTTGGCGAAGCCTAGATTGGTAAAACAGACTGAGTAGGCCATCCGGAGTATAACATACTGCCAGTTAGTACACCATGTGGACAGGGAAATGTTTCATTCCAAAGAGAAAATTAGGGTTAAGACCCAAGTGAGGGTTAGCTGTCAGGAGACATGGCTTCCCAGAATGGAAACAGGGTGTTGCTGAAGCCAAGCATGGTGAAACAGACTGAGAGGGCCAAAGGAATTGTGTGCCTACTGTCTTTTAGTAGAACATGAGGATGGGGGGTTGTTACAATTCAACAAGAAAATCAGGTTAAGTCTCAAGTTAGGGTTAGGGTTGGGGAGATGTGGCTTCCCAGGTTGGAAACGGGTCCTTGGTGAAGCTTAACTTGCTGAATCAGACTGAGTGGGGCATCAAGATGGCTTCCATACTGACATTTGGTACACTCTGTGGACGGCAGTATGTTTCAGTCCAAAAACGAAAATTAGGGTTAAGACCCAAGTTAGGGTTATCGGTCAGGAGTCATGGCTTCCCAGAATGGAAACAGGGTGTTGCTGAAGCCAAGCATGGTGAAACAGACTGAGAGGGCCAACGGAATTGTGTGTCGACTGTCTTTTAGTACAACATGAGGATGGGGGTTTGTTACATTTCAACAAGAAAATCAGGTTAAGTCTCAAGGTTGGGTTGGATTGGGGAGATGTGGCTTCCCAGGTTGGAAATGGGTCCTTGGTGAAGCTCAACTTGCTGAATCAGACTGAGTGGGGCATCAAGATGGCTTCCATACTGACATTTGGTGCACTCTGTGGACGGCAGTATGTTTCAGTCCAAAAAGGAAATGAGGGTTGAGACTCAAATTAGGGTTAGGGTTGGGGAGACTTGGCTTCCCAGGATGTAACCAGGGTTTTGGCGAAGTCTAGATTGGTAAAACAGACGGAGTAGGCCAACCGGAGTATAACATACTGCCAGTTAGTACACCATGTGGACAGGGAAATGTTTCAGTCCAAAGAGAAAATTAGGGTTAAGACCCAAGTTAGGGATAGCTGTCAGGAGACATGGCTTTTCAGAATGGAAACAGGGTGTTGCTGAAGCCAAGCATGGTGAAACAGACTGAGAGGGCAAAAGGAATTGTGTGTCGACTGTCTTTTAGTACAACATGAGGATGGGGGTTTGTTACATTTCAACAAGAAAATCAGGTTAAGTCTCAAGGTTGGGTTGGATTGGGGAGATGTGGCTTCCCAGGTTGGAAATGGGTCCTTGGTGAAGCTCAACTTGCTGAATCAGACTGAGTGGGGCATCAAGATGGCTTCCATACTGACATTTGGTGCACTCTGTGGACGGCAGTATGTTTCAGTCCAAAAAGGAAATGAGGGTTGAGACTCAAATTAGGGTTAGGGTTGGGGAGACTTGGCTTCCCAGGATGTAACCAGGGTTTTGGCGAAGTCTAGATTGGTAAAACAGACGGAGTAGGCCAACCGGAGTATAACATACTGCCAGTTAGTACACCATGTGGACAGGGAAATGTTTCAGTCGAAAGAAAAAATTAGGGTGAAGACCCAAGTTAGGGTTAGCGGTCAGGAGAAATGGCTTCCCAGAATGGAAACAGGGTGTTGCTGAAGCCAAACATGGTGAAACAGACTGAGAGGGCCAAAGGAATTGTGTGCCTACTGTCTTTTAGTAGAACATGAGGATGGGGGGTTGTTACATTTGCACAAGAAAATCAGGTTAAGTCTCAAGTTAGGGTTAGAGTTGGGGAGATGTGGCTTCCCAGGTTGGAAACGGGTTCTTGGTGAAGCCTAACTTGCTGAATCAGACTGAGTGGGGCATCAAGATGTCTTCCATACTTACATTTGTTCCCCTATGTGGACGGCAGTATGTTTCAGTCCTAAAACGAAATGCGGGTTGATACTCAAATTAGGGTTAGGGTTGGGGAGACTTGGCTTCCCAGGATGTAACCAGGGTTTTGGCGAAGCCTAGATTGGTAAAACAGACTGAGTAGGCCATCCGTAGTATAACATACTGCCAGTTAGTACACCATGTGGACAGGGAAATGTTTCAGTCCAAAGAGAAAATTAGGGTTAAGACCCAAGTTAGGGTTATCGGTCAGGAGTCATGGCTTCCCAGAATGGAAACAGGGTGTTGCTGAAGCCAAGCATGGTGAAACAGACTGAGAGGGCCAACAGAATTGTGTGTCGACTGTCTTTTAGTACAACATGAGGATGGGGGTTTGTTACATTTCAACAAGAAAATCAGGTTAAGTCTCAAGGTTGGATTGGATTGGGGAGATGTGGCTTCCCAGGTTGGAAATGGGTCCTTGGTGGAGCTCAACTTGCTGAATCAGACTGAGTGGGGCATCAAGATGGCTTCCATACTGACATTTGGTGCACTCTGTGGACGGCAGTATGTTTCAGTCCAAAAAGGAAATGAGGGTTGAGACTCAAATTAGGGTTAGGGTTGGGGAGACTTGTCTTCCCAGGATGTAACCAGGGTTTTGGCGAAGTCTAGATTGGTAAAACAGACGGAGTAGGCCAACCGGAGTATAACATACTGCCAGTTAGTACACAATGTGGACAGGGAAATGTTTCATTCCAAAGAGAAAATTAGGGTTAAGACCCAAGTTAGGGTTAGCAGTCAGGAGACATGGCTTTCCAGAATGGAAACAGGGTATTGCTGAAGCCAAGCATGGTGAAACAGACTGAGAGGGCAAAAGGAATTGTGTGCCTACTGTCTTTTAGGAGAACATGAGGATGGGGGGTTGTTACATTTGCACAAGAAAATCAGGTTAAGTCTCAAGTTAGGGTTAGGGTTGGGGAGATGTTGCTTCCCAGGTTGGAAACGGGTCCTTGGTGAAGCTTAACTTGCTGAATCAGACTGAGTGGGCCATCAAGATGGCTTCCATACTGACATTTGGTACACTCTGTGGACGGCAGTATGTTTCAGTCCAAAAACGAAAATTAGGGTTAAGACCCAAGTTAGGGTTATCGGTCAGGAGTCATGGCTTCCCAGAATGGAAACAGGGTGTTGCTGAAGCCAAGCATGGTAAAACAGACGGAGAGGGCCAACGGAATTGTGTGCCGACTGTTTCTTAGTACAACATGAGGATGGGGGTTTGTTACATTTCAACAAGAAAATCAGGTTAAGTCTCAAGGTTGGGTTGGGTTGGGGAGATGTGGCTTCCCTGGTTGGAATCGGGTCCTTGGTGAAGCCCAGCTTGCTGAATCAGAATGAGTGGGACATCAAGATGTCTTCCATACTGACATTTGGTACACTCTGTGGACGGAGGTCTGTTTCAGTCCCAAAAGGAAATTAGGCCTGAGACTCAAATTAGGGTTAGGGTTGGGGAGACTTGGCTTCCCAGGATGTAACCAGGGTTTTGGCGAAGCCTAGATTGGTAAAACAGACTGAGTAGGCCATCCGGAGTATAACATACTGCCAGTTAGTACACCATGTGGACAGGGAAATGTTTCATTCCAAAGAGAAAATTAGGGTTAAGACCCAAGTTAGGGTTAGCTGTCAGGAGACATGGCTTCCCAGAATGGAAACAGGGTGTTGCTGAAGCCAAGCATGGTGAAACAGACTGAGAGGGCCAAAGGAATTGTGTGCCTACTGTCTTTTAGTAGAACATGAGGATGGGGGGTTGTTACAATTCAACAAGAAAATCAGGTTAAGTCTCAAGTTAGGGTTAGGGTTGGGGAGATGTGGCTTCCCAGGTTGGAAACGGGTCCTTGGTGAAGCTTAACTTGCTGAATCAGGCTGAGTGGGGCATCAAGATGGCTTCCATACTGACATTTGGTACACTCTGTGGACGGCAGTATGTTTCAGTCCAAAAACGAAAATTAGGGTTAAGACCCAAGTTAGGGTTATCGGTCAGGAGTCATGGCTTCCCAGAATGGAAACAGGGTGTTGCTGAAGCCAAGCATGGTGAAACAGACTGAGAGGGCCAACGGAATTGTGTGTCGACTGTCTTTTAGTACAACATGAGGATGGGGGTTTGTTACATTTCAACAAGAAAATCAGGTTAAGTCTCAAGGTTGGGTTGGATTGGGGAGATGTGGCTTCCCAGGTTGGAAATGGGTCCTTGGTGAAGCTCAACTTGCTGAATCAGACTGAGTGGGGCATCAAGATGGCTTCCATACTGACATTTGGTGCACTCTGTGGACGGCAGTATGTTTCAGTCCAAAAAGGAAATGAGGGTTGAGACTCAAATTAGGGTTAGGGTTGGGGAGACTTGGCTTCCCAGGATGTAACCAGGGTTTTGGCGAAGTCTAGATTGGTAAAACAGACGGAGTAGGCCAACCGGAGTATAACATACTGCCAGTTAGTACACCATGTGGACAGGGAAATGTTTCAGTCCAAAGAGAAAATTAGGGTTAAGACCCAAGTTAGGGATAGCTGTCAGGAGACATGGCTTTTCAGAATGGAAACAGGGTGTTGCTGAAGCCAAGCATGGTGAAACAGACTGAGAGGGCAAAAGGAATTGTGTGTCGACTGTCTTTTAGTACAACATGAGGATGGGGGTTTGTTACATTTCAACAAGAAAATCAGGTTAAGTCTCAAGGTTGGGTTGGATTGGGGAGATGTGGCTTCCCAGGTTGGAAATGGGTCCTTGGTGAAGCTCAACTTGCTGAATCAGACTGAGTGGGGCATCAAGATGGCTTCCATACTGACATTTGGTGCACTCTGTGGACGGCAGTATGTTTCAGTCCAAAAAGGAAATGAGGGTTGAGACTCAAATTAGGGTTAGGGTTGGGGAGACTTGGCTTCCCAGGATGTAACCAGGGTTTTGGCGAAGCCTAGATTGGTAAAACAGACTGAGTAGGCCTTCCGGAGTATAACATACTGCCAGTTAGTACACCATGTGGACAGGGAAATGTTTCAGTCCAAAGAAAAAATTAGGGTTAAGAAAAAGTTAGGGTTATCGGTCAGGAGACATGCCTTCCTAGAATGGAAACAGGGTGTTGCTGAAGCCAAGCATGGTGAAACAGACTGAGAGGGCAAACGGAATTGTGTGCCTACTGTCTTTTAGTACAACATGAGGATGGGGGGTTGTTACATTTGCCCAAGAAAATCAGGTTAAGTCTCAAGTTAGGGTTAGGGTTGGGGAGATGTGGCTTCCCAGGTTGGAAACGGGTCCTTGGTGAAGCCTAACTTGCTGAATCAGACTGAGTGGGGCATCAAGATGTCTTCCATACTGACATTTGGTACACTCTGTGGACGGCGGTTTGTTTCAGTCCCAAAAGGAAATGAGGGTTGAGACTCAAATTAGGGTTAGGGTTGGGGAGACTTGGCTTCCCAGGATGTAACCAGGGATTTGGCGAAGCCTAGATTGGTAAAACAGACCGAGTAGGCCAACCGGAGTATAACATACTGCCAGTTAGTACACCATGTGGACAGGGAAATGTTTCAGTCCAAAGAGAAAATTAGGGTTAAGACCCAAGTTAGGGTTAACGGTCAGGAGTCATGGCTTCCCAGAATGGAAACAGGGTGTTGCTGAAGCCAAGCATGGTGAAACAGACTGAGAGGGCCAAAGGAATTGTGTGCCTACTGTCTTTTAGTACAACATGAGGATGGGAGGTTGTTACATTTGCACAAGAATATCAGGTTAAGTCTCAAGTTAGGGTTAGGGTTGGGGAGATGTGGCTTCCCAGGTTGGAAACGGGTCCTTGGTGAAGCTTAACTTCCTGAATCAGACTGAGTGGGCCATCAAGATGTCTTCCATACTTACATTTGGCACACTCTGTGGACCGCAGTATGTTTCAGTCCAAAAAGGAAATAGGGTTGAGACTCAAATTAGGGTTAGGGTTGGGGAGACTTGGCTTCCCAGGATGTAACCAGGGTTTTGGCGAAGCCTAGATTGGTAAAACAGACTGAGTCGGCCAACCGGAGTATAACATACTGCCAGTTAGTACACCATGTGGACAGGGAAATGTTTCAGTCCAAAGAGAAAATTAGGGTTAAGACCCAAGTTAGGGTTAGCTGTCAGGAGACATGGCTTCCCAGAATGGAAACAGGGTGTTGCTGAAGCCAAGCATGGTGAAACAGACTGAGAGGGCCAAAGGTATTGTGTGCCTACTGTCTTTTAGTACAACATGAGGATGGGAGGTTGTTACATTTGCACAAGAATATCAGGTTAAGTCTCAAGTTAGGGTTAGGGGTGGGGAGATGTGGCTTCCCAGGTTGGAAACGGGTCCTTGTTGAAGCCTAGCTTGCTGAATCAGACTGAGTGGGGCATCAAGATGTCTTCCATACTTACAATTAGGTACACTCTGTGGACGGCAGTATGTTTTAGTCCAAAAAGGAAATGAGGGTTGAGACTCAAATTAGGGTTAGGGTTGGGGAGACTTGGCTTCCCAGGATGTAACCAGTGTTTTGGCGAAGCCTAGATTGGTAAAACAGACTGAGTAGGCCTTCCGGAGTATAACATACTGCCAGTTAGTACACCATGTGGACAGGGAAATATTTCAGTCCAAAGAAAAAACTAGGGTTAAGACCCAAGTTAGGGTTAGCGGTCAGGAGACATGGCTTCCCGGAATGGAAACAGGGTGTTGCTGAAGCCAAGCATGGTGAAACAGACTGAGAGGGCCAACGGAATTGTGTGCCTACTGTCTTTTAGTACAACATGAAGATGGGGGTTTGTTACATTTGCACAAGAAAATCAGGTTAAGTCTCAAGTTAGGGTTAGGGTTGGGGAGATGTGGCTTCCCAGGTTGGAAACGGGTCCTTGGTGAAGCCTAGCTTGCTGAATCAGACTGAGTGGGGCATCAAGATGTCTTCCATACTTACATTTGGTACACTCTGTGAACCGCAGTATGTTTCAGTCCAAAAAGGAA
The DNA here is from genome assembly GCF_057233095.1 of Heloderma suspectum. Taxonomy (NCBI): domain Eukaryota; kingdom Metazoa; phylum Chordata; class Lepidosauria; order Squamata; family Helodermatidae; genus Heloderma; species Heloderma suspectum. The sequence continues at coordinate 153,128,395 of NC_139461.1, forward strand.
ATGAGGGTTGATACTCAGATTAGGGTTAGGGTTGGGGAGACTTGGCTTCCCAGGATGTAACCAGGGTTTTGGCGAAGCCTAGATTGGTAAAACAGACTGAGTAGGCCTTCCGGAGTATAACATACTGCCAGTTAGTACACCATGTGGACAGGGAAATGTTTCAGTCCAAAGAAAAAATTAGGGTTAAGAAAAAGTTAGGGTTATCGGTCAGGAGACATGCCTTCCTAGAATGGAAACAGGGTGTTGCTGAAGCCAAGCATGGTGAAACAGACTGAGAGGGCAAACGGAATTGTGTGCCTACTGTCTTTTAGTACAACATGAGGATGGGGGGTTGTTACATTTGCCCAAGAAAATCAGGTTAAGTCTCAAGTTAGGGTTAGGGTTGGGGAGATGTGGCTTCCCAGGTTGGAAACGGGTCCTTGGTGAAGCCTAACTTGCTGAATCAGACTGAGTGGGGCATCAAGATGTCTTCCATACTGACATTTGGTACACTCTGTGGACGGCGGTTTGTTTCAGTCCAAAAAGGAAATGAGGGTTGAGACTCAAATTAGGGTTAGGGTTGGGGAGATTTGGCTTCCCAGGATGTAACCAGGGTTTTGGCGAAGCCTAGATTGGTAAAACAGACTGAGTCGGCCAACCGGAGTATAACATACTGCCAGTTAGTACACCATGTGGACAGGGAAATGTTTCAGTCCAAAGAGAAAATTAGGGTTAAGACCCAAGTTAGGGTTAGCTGTCAGGAGACATGGCTTCCCAGAATGGAAACAGGGTGTTGCTGAAGCCAAGCATGGTGAAACAGACTGAGAGGGCCAAAGGTATTGTGTGCCTACTGTCTTTTAGTACAACATGAGGATGGGAGGTTGTTACATTTGCACAAGAATATCAGGTTAAGTCTCAAGTTAGGGTTAGGGGTGGGGAGATGTGGCTTCCCAGGTTGGAAACGGGTCCTTGTTGAAGCCTAGCTTGCTGAATCAGACTGAGTGGGGCATCAAGATGTCTTCCATACTTACAATTAGGTACACTCTGTGGACGGCAGTATTTTTTAGTCCAAAAAGGAAATGAGGGTTGAGACTCAAATTAGGGTTAGGGTTGGGGAGACTTGGCTTCCCAGGATGTAACCAGTGTTTTGGCGAAGCCTAGATTGGTAAAACAGACTGAGTAGGCCTTCCGGAGTATAACATACTGCCAGTTAGTACACCATGTGGACAGGGAAATATTTCAGTCCAAAGAAAAAACTAGGGTTAAGACCCAAGTTAGGGTTAGCGGTCAGGAGACATGGCTTCCCGGAATGGAAACAGGGTGTTGCTGAAGCCAAGCATGGTGAAACAGACTGAGAGGGCCAACGGAATTGTGTGCCTACTGTCTTTTAGTACAACATGAAGATGGGGGTTTGTTACATTTGCACAAGAAAATCAGGTTAAGTCTCAAGTTAGGGTTAGGGTTGGGGAGATGTGGCTTCCCAGGTTGGAAACGGGTCCTTGGTGAAGCCTAGCTTGCTGAATCAGACTGAGTGGGGCATCAAGATGTCTTCCATACTTACATTTGGTACACTCTGTGAACCGCAGTATGTTTCAGTCCAAAAAGGAAATGAGGGTTGATACTCAGATTAGGGTTAGGGTTGGGGAGATGTGGCTTCCCAGGATGTAACCAGGGTTTTGGCGAAGCCTAGATTGGTAAAACAGACTGAGTAGGCCTTCCGGAGTATAACATACTGCCAGTTAGTACACCATGTGGACAGGGAAATGTTTCAGTCCAAAGAAAAAATTAGGGTTAAGAAAAAGTTAGGGTTATCGGTCAGGAGACATGCCTTCCTAGAATGGAAACAGGGTGTTGCTGAAGCCAAGCATGGTGAAACAGACTGAGAGGGCAAACGGAATTGTGTGCCTACTGTCTTTTAGTACAACATGAGGATGGGGGGTTGTTACATTTGCCCAAGAAAATCAGGTTAAGTCTCAAGTTAGGGTTAGGGTTGGGGAGATGTGGCTTCCCAGGTTGGAAACGGGTCCTTGGTGAAGCCTAACTTGCTGAATCAGACTGAGTGGGGCATCAAGATGGCTTCCATACTGACATTTGGTACACTCTGTGGACGGCAGTATGTTTCAGTCCAAAAACGAAAATTAGGGTTAAGACCCAAGTTAGGGTTATCGGTCAGGAGTCATGGCTTCCCAGAATGGAAACAGGGTGTTGCTGAAGCCAAGCATGGTAAAACAGACGGAGAGGGCCAACGGAATTGTGTGCCGACTGTTTCTTAGTACAACATGAGGATGGGGGTTTGTTACATTTCAACAAGAAAATCAGGTTAAGTCTCAAGGTTGGGTTGGGTTGGGGAGATGTGGCTTCCCTGGTTGGAATCGGGTCCTTGGTGAAGCCCAGCTTGCTGAATCAGAATGAGTGGGACATCAAGATGTCTTCCATACTGACATTTGGTACACTCTGTGGACGGAGGTCTGTTTCAGTCCCAAAAGGAAATTAGGCCTGAGACTCAAATTAGGGTTAGGGTTGGGGAGACTTGGCTTCCCAGGATGTAACCAGGGTTTTGGCGAAGCCTAGATTGGTAAAACAGACTGAGTAGGCCATCCGGAGTATAACATACTGCCAGTTAGTACACCATGTGGACAGGGAAATGTTTCATTCCAAAGAGAAAATTAGGGTTAAGACCCAAGTTAGGGTTAGCTGTCAGGAGACATGGCTTCCCAGAATGGAAACAGGGTGTTGCTGAAGCCAAGCATTGTGAAACAGACTGAGAGGGCCAAAGGAATTGTGTGCCTACTGTCTTTTAGTAGAACATGAGGATGGGGGGTTGTTACAATTCAACAAGAAAATCAGGTTAAGTCTCAAGTTAGGGTTAGGGTTGGGGAGATGTGGCTTCCCAGGTTGGAAACGGGTCCTTGGTGAAGCTTAACTTGCTGAATCAGACTGAGTGGGGCATCAAGATGGCTTCCATACTGACATTTGGTACACTCTGTGGACGGCAGTATGTTTCAGTCCAAAAACGAAAATTAGGGTTAAGACCCAAGTTAGGGTTATCGGTCAGGAGTCATGGCTTCCCAGAATGGAAACAGGGTGTTGCTGAAGCCAAGCATGGTGAAACAGACTGAGAGGGCCAACGGAATTGTGTGTCGACTGTCTTTTAGTACAACATGAGGATGGGGGTTTGTTACATTTCAACAAGAAAATCAGGTTAAGTCTCAAGGTTGGGTTGGATTGGGGAGATGTGGCTTCCCAGGTTGGAAATGGGTCCTTGGTGAAGCTCAACTTGCTGAATCAGACTGAGTGGGGCATCAAGATGGCTTCCATACTGACATTTGGTGCACTCTGTGGACGGCAGTATGTTTCAGTCCAAAAAGGAAATGAGGGTTGAGACTCAAATTAGGGTTAGGGTTGGGGAGACTTGGCTTCCCAGGATGTAACCAGGGTTTTGGCGAAGTCTAGATTGGTAAAACAGACGGAGTAGGCCAACCGGAGTATAACATACTGCCAGTTAGTACACCATGTGGACAGGGAAATGTTTCAGTCCAAAGAGAAAATTAGGGTTAAGACCCAAGTTAGGGATAGCTGTCAGGAGACATGGCTTTTCAGAATGGAAACAGGGTGTTGCTGAAGCCAAGCATGGTGAAACAGACTGAGAGGGCAAAAGGAATTGTGTGTCGACTGTCTTTTAGTACAACATGAGGATGGGGGTTTGTTACATTTCAACAAGAAAATCAGGTTAAGTCTCAAGGTTGGGTTGGATTGGGGAGATGTGGCTTCCCAGGTTGGAAATGGGTCCTTGGTGAAGCTCAACTTGCTGAATCAGACTGAGTGGGGCATCAAGATGGCTTCCATACTGACATTTGGTGCACTCTGTGGACGGCAGTATGTTTCAGTCCAAAAAGGAAATGAGGGTTGAGACTCAAATTAGGGTTAGGGTTGGGGAGACTTGGCTTCCCAGGATGTAACCAGGGTTTTGGCGAAGCCTAGATTGGTAAAACAGACTGAGTAGGCCTTCCGGAGTATAACATACTGCCAGTTAGTACACCATGTGGACAGGGAAATGTTTCAGTCCAAAGAAAAAATTAGGGTTAAGAAAAAGTTAGGGTTATCGGTCAGGAGACATGCCTTCCTAGAATGGAAACAGGGTGTTGCTGAAGCCAAGCATGGTGAAACAGACTGAGAGGGCAAACGGAATTGTGTGCCTACTGTCTTTTAGTACAACATGAGGATGGGGGGTTGTTACATTTGCCCAAGAAAATCAGGTTAAGTCTCAAGTTAGGGTTAGGGTTGGGGAGATGTGGCTTCCCAGGTTGGAAACGGGTCCTTGGTGAAGCCTAACTTGCTGAATCAGACTGAGTGGGGCATCAAGATGTCTTCCATACTGACATTTGGTACACTCTGTGGACGGCGGTTTGTTTCAGTCCCAAAAGGAAATGAGGGTTGAGACTCAAATTAGGGTTAGGGTTGGGGAGACTTGGCTTCCCAGGATGTAACCAGGGATTTGGCGAAGCCTAGATTGGTAAAACAGACCGAGTAGGCCAACCGGAGTATAACATACTGCCAGTTAGTACACCATGTGGACAGGGAAATGTTTCAGTCCAAAGAGAAAATTAGGGTTAAGACCCAAGTTAGGGTTAACGGTCAGGAGTCATGGCTTCCCAGAATGGAAACAGGGTGTTGCTGAAGCCAAGCATGGTGAAACAGACTGAGAGGGCCAAAGGAATTGTGTGCCTACTGTCTTTTAGTACAACATGAGGATGGGAGGTTGTTACATTTGCACAAGAATATCAGGTTAAGTCTCAAGTTAGGGTTAGGGTTGGGGAGATGTGGCTTCCCAGGTTGGAAACGGGTCCTTGGTGAAGCTTAACTTCCTGAATCAGACTGAGTGGGCCATCAAGATGTCTTCCATACTTACATTTGGCACACTCTGTGGACCGCAGTATGTTTCAGTCCAAAAAGGAAATAGGGTTGAGACTCAAATTAGGGTTAGGGTTGGGGAGACTTGGCTTCCCAGGATGTAACCAGGGTTTTGGCGAAGCCTAGATTGGTAAAACAGACTGAGTCGGCCAACCGGAGTATAACATACTGCCAGTTAGTACACCATGTGGACAGGGAAATGTTTCAGTCCAAAGAGAAAATTAGGGTTAAGACCCAAGTTAGGGTTAGCTGTCAGGAGACATGGCTTCCCAGAATGGAAACAGGGTGTTGCTGAAGCCAAGCATGGTGAAACAGACTGAGAGGGCCAAAGGTATTGTGTGCCTACTGTCTTTTAGTACAACATGAGGATGGGAGGTTGTTACATTTGCACAAGAATATCAGGTTAAGTCTCAAGTTAGGGTTAGGGGTGGGGAGATGTGGCTTCCCAGGTTGGAAACGGGTCCTTGTTGAAGCCTAGCTTGCTGAATCAGACTGAGTGGGGCATCAAGATGTCTTCCATACTTACAATTAGGTACACTCTGTGGACGGCAGTATGTTTTAGTCCAAAAAGGAAATGAGGGTTGAGACTCAAATTAGGGTTAGGGTTGGGGAGACTTGGCTTCCCAGGATGTAACCAGTGTTTTGGCGAAGCCTAGATTGGTAAAACAGACTGAGTAGGCCTTCCGGAGTATAACATACTGCCAGTTAGTACACCATGTGGACAGGGAAATATTTCAGTCCAAAGAAAAAACTAGGGTTAAGACCCAAGTTAGGGTTAGCGGTCAGGAGACATGGCTTCCCGGAATGGAAACAGGGTGTTGCTGAAGCCAAGCATGGTGAAACAGACTGAGAGGGCCAACGGAATTGTGTGCCTACTGTCTTTTAGTACAACATGAAGATGGGGGTTTGTTACATTTGCACAAGAAAATCAGGTTAAGTCTCAAGTTAGGGTTAGGGTTGGGGAGATGTGGCTTCCCAGGTTGGAAACGGGTCCTTGGTGAAGCCTAGCTTGCTGAATCAGACTGAGTGGGGCATCAAGATGTCTTCCATACTTACATTTGGTACACTCTGTGAACCGCAGTATGTTTCAGTCCAAAAAGGAAATGAGGGTTGATACTCAGATTAGGGTTAGGGTTGGGGAGACTTGGCTTCCCAGGATGTAACCAGGGTTTTGGCGAAGCCTAGATTGGTAAAACAGACTGAGTAGGCCTTCCGGAGTATAACATACTGCCAGTTAGTACACCATGTGGACAGGGAAATGTTTCAGTCCAAAGAAAAAATTAGGGTTAAGAAAAAGTTAGGGTTATCGGTCAGGAGACATGCCTTCCTAGAATGGAAACAGGGTGTTGCTGAAGCCAAGCATGGTGAAACAGACTGAGAGGGCAAACGGAATTGTGTGCCTACTGTCTTTTAGTACAACATGAGGATGGGGGGTTGTTACATTTGCCCAAGAAAATCAGGTTAAGTCTCAAGTTAGGGTTAGGGTTGGGGAGATGTGGCTTCCCAGGTTGGAAACGGGTCCTTGGTGAAGCCTAACTTGCTGAATCAGACTGAGTGGGGCATCAAGATGTCTTCCATACTGACATTTGGTACACTCTGTGGACGGCGGTTTGTTTCAGTCCAAAAAGGAAATGAGGGTTGAGACTCAAATTAGGGTTAGGGTTGGGGAGATTTGGCTTCCCAGGATGTAACCAGGGTTTTGGCGAAGCCTAGATTGGTAAAACAGACTGAGTCGGCCAACCGGAGTATAACATACTGCCAGTTAGTACACCATGTGGACAGGGAAATGTTTCAGTCCAAAGAGAAAATTAGGGTTAAGACCCAAGTTAGGGTTAGCTGTCAGGAGACATGGCTTCCCAGAATGGAAACAGGGTGTTGCTGAAGCCAAGCATGGTGAAACAGACTGAGAGGGCCAAAGGTATTGTGTGCCTACTGTCTTTTAGTACAACATGAGGATGGGAGGTTGTTACATTTGCACAAGAATATCAGGTTAAGTCTCAAGTTAGGGTTAGGGGTGGGGAGATGTGGCTTCCCAGGTTGGAAACGGGTCCTTGTTGAAGCCTAGCTTGCTGAATCAGACTGAGTGGGGCATCAAGATGTCTTCCATACTTACAATTAGGTACACTCTGTGGACGGCAGTATTTTTTAGTCCAAAAAGGAAATGAGGGTTGAGACTCAAATTAGGGTTAGGGTTGGGGAGACTTGGCTTCCCAGGATGTAACCAGTGTTTTGGCGAAGCCTAGATTGGTAAAACAGACTGAGTAGGCCTTCCGGAGTATAACATACTGCCAGTTAGTACACCATGTGGACAGGGAAATATTTCAGTCCAAAGAAAAAACTAGGGTTAAGACCCAAGTTAGGGTTAGCGGTCAGGAGACATGGCTTCCCGGAATGGAAACAGGGTGTTGCTGAAGCCAAGCATGGTGAAACAGACTGAGAGGGCCAACGGAATTGTGTGCCTACTGTCTTTTAGTACAACATGAAGATGGGGGTTTGTTACATTTGCACAAGAAAATCAGGTTAAGTCTCAAGTTAGGGTTAGGGTTGGGGAGATGTGGCTTCCCAGGTTGGAAACGGGTCCTTGGTGAAGCCTAGCTTGCTGAATCAGACTGAGTGGGGCATCAAGATGTCTTCCATACTTACATTTGGTACACTCTGTGAACCGCAGTATGTTTCAGTCCAAAAAGGAAATGAGGGTTGATACTCAGATTAGGGTTAGGGTTGGGGAGACTTGGCTTCCCAGGATGTAACCAGGGTTTTGGCGAAGCCTAGATTGGTAAAACAGACTGAGTAGGCCTTCCGGAGTATAACATACTGCCAGTTAGTACACCATGTGGACAGGGAAATGTTTCAGTCCAAAGAAAAAATTAGGGTTAAGAAAAAGTTAGGGTTATCGGTCAGGAGACATGCCTTCCTAGAATGGAAACAGGGTGTTGCTGAAGCCAAGCATGGTGAAACAGACTGAGAGGGCAAACGGAATTGTGTGCCTACTGTCTTTTAGTACAACATGAGGATGGGGGGTTGTTACATTTGCCCAAGAAAATCAGGTTAAGTCTCAAGTTAGGGTTAGGGTTGGGGAGATGTGGCTTCCCAGGTTGGAAACGGGTCCTTGGTGAAGCCTAACTTGCTGAATCAGACTGAGTGGGGCATCAAGATGTCTTCCATACTGACATTTGGTACACTCTGTGGACGGCGGTTTGTTTCAGTCCCAAAAGGAAATGAGGGTTGAGACTCAAATTAGGGTTAGGGTTGGGGAGACTTGGCTTCCCAGGATGTAACCAGGGATTTGGCGAAGCCTAGATTGGTAAAACAGACCGAGTAGGCCAACCGGAGTATAACATACTGCCAGTTAGTGCACCATGTGGACAGGGAAATGTTTCAGTCCAAAGAGAAAATTAGGGTTAAGACCCAAGTTAGGGTTATCGGTCAGGAGTCATGGCTTCCCAGAATGGAAACAGGGTGTTGCTGAAGCCAAGCATGGTGAAACAGACTGAGAGGGCCAACGGAATTGTGTGCCTACTGTCTTTTAGTAGAACATGAGGATGGGGGTTTGTTACATTTGCACAAGAAAATCATGTTAAGTCTCAGGTTTGGTTTGGGTTGGGGAGATGTGGCTTCCCTGGTTGGAATCGGGTCCTTGGTGAAGCCCAGCTTGCTGAATCAGACTGAGTGGGACATCAAGATGTCTTCCATACTGACATTTGGTACACTCTGTGGACGGAGGTATGTTTCAGTCCCAAAAGGAAATGAGGCCTGAGACTCAAATTAGGGTTAGGGCTGGGGAGACTTGGCTTCCCAGGATGTAACCAGGGTTTTGGCGAAGCCTAGATTGGTAAAACAGACTGAGTAGGCCATCCGGAGTATAACATACTGCCAGTTAGTACACCATGTGGACAGGGAAATGTTTCAGTCGAAAGAAAAAATTAGGGTGAAGACCCAAGTTAGGGTTAGCGGTCAGGAGAAATGGCTTCCCAGAATGGAAACAGGGTGTTGCTGAAGCCAAACATGGTGAAACAGACTGAGAGGGCCAAAGGAATTGTGTGCCTACTGTCTTTTAGTAGAACATGAGGATGGGGGGTTGTTACATTTGCACAAGAAAATCAGGTTAAGTCTCAAGTTAGGGTTAGAGTTGGGGAGATGTGGCTTCCCAGGTTGGAAACGGGTCCTTGGTGAAGCCTAACTTGCTGAATCAGACTGAGTGGGGCATCAAGATGTCTTCCATACTTACATTTGTTCCCCTATGTGGACGGCAGTATGTTTCAGTCCTAAAACGAAATGCGGGTTGATACTCAAATTAGGGTTAGGGTTGGGGAGACTTGGCTTCCCAGGATGTAACCAGGGTTTTGGCGAAGCCTAGATTGGTAAAACAGACTGAGTAGGCCATCCGTAGTATAACATACTGCCAGTTAGTACACCATGTGGACAGGGAAATGTTTCAGTCCAAAGAGAAAATTAGGGTTAAGACCCAAGTTAGGGTTATCGGTCAGGAGTCATGGCTTCCCAGAATGGAAACAGGGTGTTGCTGAAGCCAAGCATGGTGAAACAGACTGAGAGGGCCAACAGAATTGTGTGTCGACTGTCTTTTAGTACAACATGAGGATGGGGGTTTGTTACATTTCAACAAGAAAATCAGGTTAAGTCTCAAGGTTGGATTGGATTGGGGAGATGTGGCTTCCCAGGTTGGAAATGGGTCCTTGGTGGAGCTCAACTTGCTGAATCAGACTGAGTGGGGCATCAAGATGGCTTCCATACTGACATTTGGTGCACTCTGTGGACGGCAGTATGTTTCAGTCCAAAAAGGAAATGAGGGTTGAGACTCAAATTAGGGTTAGGGTTGGGGAGACTTGTCTTCCCAGGATGTAACCAGGGTTTTGGCGAAGTCTAGATTGGTAAAACAGACGGAGTAGGCCAACCGGAGTATAACATACTGCCAGTTAGTACACAATGTGGACAGGGAAATGTTTCATTCTAAAGAGAAAATTAGGGTTAAGACCCAAGTTAGGGTTAGCAGTCAGGAGACATGGCTTTCCAGAATGGAAACAGGGTATTGCTGAAGCCAAGCATGGTGAAACAGACTGAGAGGGCAAAAGGAATTGTGTGCCTACTGTCTTTTAGGAGAACATGAGGATGGGGGGTTGTTACATTTGCACAAGAAAATCAGGTTAAGTCTCAAGTTAGGGTTAGGGTTGGGGAGATGTTGCTTCCCAGGTTGGAAACGGGTCCTTGGTGAAGCTTAACTTGCTGAATCAGACTGAGTGGGCCATCAAGATGGCTTCCATACTGACATTTGGTACACTCTGTGGACGGCAGTATGTTTCAGTCCAAAAACGAAAATTAGGGTTAAGACCCAAGTTAGGGTTATCGGTCAGGAGTCATGGCTTCCCAGAATGGAAACAGGGTGTTGCTGAAGCCAAGCATGGTAAAACAGACGGAGAGGGCCAACGGAATTGTGTGCCGACTGTTTCTTAGTACAACATGAGGATGGGGGTTTGTTACATTTCAACAAGAAAATCAGGTTAAGTCTCAAGGTTGGGTTGGGTTGGGGAGATGTGGCTTCCCTGGTTGGAATCGGGTCCTTGGTGAAGCCCAGCTTGCTGAATCAGAATGAGTGGGACATCAAGATGTCTTCCATACTGACATTTGGTACACTCTGTGGACGGAGGTCTGTTTCAGTCCCAAAAGGAAATTAGGCCTGAGACTCAAATTAGGGTTAGGGTTGGGGAGACTTGGCTTCCCAGGATGTAACCAGGGTTTTGGCGAAGCCTAGATTGGTAAAACAGACTGAGTAGGCCATCCGGAGTATAACATACTGCCAGTTAGTACACCATGTGGACAGGGAAATGTTTCATTCCAAAGAGAAAATTAGGGTTAAGACCCAAGTTAGGGTTAGCTGTCAGGAGACATGGCTTCCCAGAATGGAAACAGGGTGTTGCTGAAGCCAAGCATGGTGAAACAGACTGAGAGGGCCAAAGGAATTGTGTGCCTACTGTCTTTTAGTAGAACATGAGGATGGGGGGTTGTTACAATTCAACAAGAAAATCAGGTTAAGTCTCAAGTTAGGGTTAGGGTTGGGGAGATGTGGCTTCCCAGGTTGGAAACGGGTCCTTGGTGAAGCTTAACTTGCTGAATCAGACTGAGTGGGGCATCAAGATGGCTTCCATACTGACATTTGGTACACTCTGTGGACGGCAGTATGTTTCAGTCCAAAAACGAAAATTAGGGTTAAGACCCAAGTTAGGGTTATCGGTCAGGAGTCATGGCTTCCCAGAATGGAAACAGGGTGTTGCTGAAGCCAAGCATGGTGAAACAGACTGAGAGGGCCAACGGAATTGTGTGTCGACTGTCTTTTAGTACAACATGAGGATGGGGGTTTGTTACATTTCAACAAGAAAATCAGGTTAAGTCTCAAGGTTGGGTTGGATTGGGGAGATGTGGCTTCCCAGGTTGGAAATGGGTCCTTGGTGAAGCTCAACTTGCTGAATCAGACTGAGTGGGGCATCAAGATGGCTTCCATACTGACATTTGGTGCACTCTGTGGACGGCAGTATGTTTCAGTCCAAAAAGGAAATGAGGGTTGAGACTCAAATTAGGGTTAGGGTTGGGGAGACTTGGCTTCCCAGGATGTAACCAGGGTTTTGGCGAAGTCTAGATTGGTAAAACAGACGGAGTAGGCCAACCGGAGTATAACATACTGCCAGTTAGTACACCATGTGGACAGGGAAATGTTTCAGTCCAAAGAGAAAATTAGGGTTAAGACCCAAGTTAGGGATAGCTGTCAGGAGACATGGCTTTTCAGAATGGAAACAGGGTGTTGCTGAAGCCAAGCATGGTGAAACAGACTGAGAGGGCAAAAGGAATTGTGTGTCGACTGTCTTTTAGTACAACATGAGGATGGGGGTTTGTTACATTTCAACAAGAAAATCAGGTTAAGTCTCAAGGTTGGGTTGGATTGGGGAGATGTGGCTTCCCAGGTTGGAAATGGGTCCTTGGTGAAGCTCAACTTGCTGAATCAGACTGAGTGGGGCATCAAGATGGCTTCCATACTGACATTTGGTGCACTCTGTGGACGGCAGTATGTTTCAGTCCAAAAAGGAAATGAGGGTTGAGACTCAAATTAGGGTTAGGGTTGGGGAGACTTGGCTTCCCAGGATGTAACCAGGGTTTTGGCGAAGTCTAGATTGGTAAAACAGACGGAGTAGGCCAACCGGAGTATAACATACTGCCAGTTAGTACACCATGTGGACAGGGAAATGTTTCAGTCGAAAGAAAAAATTAGGGTGAAGACCCAAGTTAGGGTTAGCGGTCAGGAGAAATGGCTTCCCAGAATGGAAACAGGGTGTTGCTGAAGCCAAACATGGTGAAACAGACTGAGAGGGCCAAAGGAATTGTGTGCCTACTGTCTTTTAGTAGAACATGAGGATGGGGGGTTGTTACATTTGCACAAGAAAATCAGGTTAAGTCTCAAGTTAGGGTTAGAGTTGGGGAGATGTGGCTTCCCAGGTTGGAAACGGGTCCTTGGTGAAGCCTAACTTGCTGAATCAGACTGAGTGGGGCATCAAGATGTCTTCCATACTTACATTTGTTCCCCTATGTGGACGGCAGTATGTTTCAGTCCTAAAACGAAATGCGGGTTGATACTCAAATTAGGGTTAGGGTTGGGGAGACTTGGCTTCCCAGGATGTAACCAGGGTTTTGGCGAAGCCTAGATTGGTAAAACAGACTGAGTAGGCCATCCGTAGTATAACATACTGCCAGTTAGTACACCATGTGGACAGGGAAATGTTTCAGTCCAAAGAGAAAATTAGGGTTAAGACCCAAGTTAGGGTTATCGGTCAGGAGTCATGGCTTCCCAGAATGGAAACAGGGTGTTGCTGAAGCCAAGCATGGTGAAACAGACTGAGAGGGCCAACAGAATTGTGTGTCGACTGTCTTTTAGTACAACATGAGGATGGGGGTTTGTTACATTTCAACAAGAAAATCAGGTTAAGTCTCAAGGTTGGATTGGATTGGGGAGATGTGGCTTCCCAGGTTGGAAATGGGTCCTTGGTGGAGCTCAACTTGCTGAATCAGACTGAGTGGGGCATCAAGATGGCTTCCATACTGACATTTGGTGCACTCTGTGGACGGCAGTATGTTTCAGTCCAAAAAGGAAATGAGGGTTGAGACTCAAATTAGGGTTAGGGTTGGGGAGACTTGTCTTCCCAGGATGTAACCAGGGTTTTGGCGAAGTCTAGATTGGTAAAACAGACGGAGTAGGCCAACCGGAGTATAACATACTGCCAGTTAGTACACAATGTGGACAGGGAAATGTTTCATTCCAAAGAGAAAATTAGGGTTAAGACCCAAGTTAGGGTTAGCAGTCAGGAGACATGGCTTTCCAGAATGGAAACAGGGTATTGCTGAAGCCAAGCATGGTGAAACAGACTGAGAGGGCAAAAGGAATTGTGTGCCTACTGTCTTTTAGGAGAACATGAGGATGGGGGGTTGTTACATTTGCACAAGAAAATCAGGTTAAGTCTCAAGTTAGGGTTAGGGTTGGGGAGATGTTGCTTCCCAGGTTGGAAACGGGTCCTTGGTGAAGCTTAACTTGCTGAATCAGACTGAGTGGGCCATCAAGATGGCTTCCATACTGACATTTGGTACACTCTGTGGACGGCAGTATGTTTCAGTCCAAAAACGAAAATTAGGGTTAAGACCCAAGTTAGGGTTATCGGTCAGGAGTCATGGCTTCCCAGAATGGAAACAGGGTGTTGCTGAAGCCAAGCATGGTAAAACAGACGGAGAGGGCCAACGGAATTGTGTGCCGACTGTTTCTTAGTACAACATGAGGATGGGGGTTTGTTACATTTCAACAAGAAAATCAGGTTAAGTCTCAAGGTTGGGTTGGGTTGGGGAGATGTGGCTTCCCTGGTTGGAATCGGGTCCTTGGTGAAGCCCAGCTTGCTGAATCAGAATGAGTGGGACATCAAGATGTCTTCCATACTGACATTTGGTACACTCTGTGGACGGAGGTCTGTTTCAGTCCCAAAAGGAAATTAGGCCTGAGACTCAAATTAGGGTTAGGGTTGGGGAGACTTGGCTTCCCAGGATGTAACCAGGGTTTTGGCGAAGCCTAGATTGGTAAAACAGACTGAGTAGGCCATCCGGAGTATAACATACTGCCAGTTAGTACACCATGTGGACAGGGAAATGTTTCATTCCAAAGAGAAAATTAGGGTTAAGACCCAAGTTAGGGTTAGCTGTCAGGAGACATGGCTTCCCAGAATGGAAACAGGGTGTTGCTGAAGCCAAGCATGGTGAAACAGACTGAGAGGGCCAAAGGAATTGTGTGCCTACTGTCTTTTAGTAGAACATGAGGATGGGGGGTTGTTACAATTCAACAAGAAAATCAGGTTAAGTCTCAAGTTAGGGTTAGGGTTGGGGAGATGTGGCTTCCCAGGTTGGAAACGGGTCCTTGGTGAAGCTTAACTTGCTGAATCAGACTGAGTGGGGCATCAAGATGGCTTCCATACTGACATTTGGTACACTCTGTGGACGGCAGTATGTTTCAGTCCAAAAACGAAAATTAGGGTTAAGACCCAAGTTAGGGTTATCGGTCAGGAGTCATGGCTTCCCAGAATGGAAACAGGGTGTTGCTGAAGCCAAGCATGGTGAAACAGACTGAGAGGGCCAACGGAATTGTGTGTCGACTGTCTTTTAGTACAACATGAGGATGGGGGTTTGTTACATTTCAACAAGAAAATCAGGTTAAGTCTCAAGGTTGGGTTGGATTGGGGAGATGTGGCTTCCCAGGTTGGAAATGGGTCCTTGGTGAAGCTCAACTTGCTGAATCAGACTGAGTGGGGCATCAAGATGGCTTCCATACTGACATTTGGTGCACTCTGTGGACGGCAGTATGTTTCAGTCCAAAAAGGAAATGAGGGTTGAGACTCAAATTAGGGTTAGGGTTGGGGAGACTTGGCTTCCCAGGATGTAACCAGGGTTTTGGCGAAGTCTAGATTGGTAAAACAGACGGAGTAGGCCAACCGGAGTATAACATACTGCCAGTTAGTACACCATGTGGACAGGGAAATGTTTCAGTCCAAAGAGAAAATTAGGGTTAAGACCCAAGTTAGGGATAGCTGTCAGGAGACATGGCTTTTCAGAATGGAAACAGGGTGTTGCTGAAGCCAAGCATGGTGAAACAGACTGAGAGGGCAAAAGGAATTGTGTGTCGACTGTCTTTTAGTACAACATGAGGATGGGGGTTTGTTACATTTCAACAAGAAAATCAGGTTAAGTCTCAAGGTTGGGTTGGATTGGGGAGATGTGGCTTCCCAGGTTGGAAATGGGTCCTTGGTGAAGCTCAACTTGCTGAATCAGACTGAGTGGGGCATCAAGATGGCTTCCATACTGACATTTGGTGCACTCTGTGGACGGCAGTATGTTTCAGTCCAAAAAGGAAATGAGGGTTGAGACTCAAATTAGGGTTAGGGTTGGGTAGACTTGGCTTCCCAGGATGTAACCAGGGTTTTGGCGAAGTCTAGATTGGTAAAACAGACGGAGTAGGCCAACCGGAGTATAACATACTGCCAGTTAGTACACCATGTGGACAGGGAAATGTTTCAGTCCAAAGAGAAAATTAGGGTTAAGACCCAAGTTAGGGTTAGCTGTCAGGAGACATGGCTTTTCAGAATGGAAACAGGGTGTTGCTGAAGCCAAGCATGGTGAAACAGACTGAGAGGGCAAAAGGAATTGTGTGCCTACTGTCTTTTAGTACAACATGAGGATGGGGGTTTGTTACATTTGCACAAGAAAATCAGGTTAAGTCTCAAGTTAGGGTTGGTTTGGGGAGATGTGGCTTCCCAGGTTGGAAACGGGTCCTTGGTGAAGCCTAGCTTGTTGAATCAGACTGAGTGGGACATAAAGATGTCTTCCATACTTACATTTGGTACACTCTGTGGACGGCAGTATGTTTCAGTCCAAAAAGGAAATGAGGGTTGAGACTCAAATTAGGGTTAGGGCTGGGGAGACTTGGCTTCCCAGGATGTAACCAGGGTTTTGGCGAAGCCTAGATTGGTAAAACAGACTGAGTAGGCCATCCGGAGTATAACATACTGCCAGTTAGTACACCATGTGGACAGGGAAATGTTTCAGTCCAAAGAGAAAATTAGGGTTCAGACCCAAGTTAGGGTTAGCTGTCAGGAGACATGGCTTCCCAGAATGGAAACAGGGTGTTGCTGAAGCCAAGCATGGTGAAACAGACTGAGAGGGCCAAAGGAATTGTGTGCCTACTGTCTTTTAATAGAACATGAGGATGGGAGGTTGTTACATTTGCACAAGAATATCAGGTTAAGTCTCAAGTTAGGGTTAGGGTTGGGGAGATGTGGCTTCCCAGGTTGGAAACGGGTCCTTGGTGAAGCTTAACTTCCTGAATCAGACTGAGTGGGCCATCAAGATGTCTTCCATACTTACATTTGGCACACTCTGTGGACCGCAGTATGTTTCAGTCCAAAAAGGAAATAGGGTTGAGACTCAAATTAGGGTTAGGGTTGGGGAGACTTGGCTTCCCAGGATGTAACCAGGGTTTTGGTGAAGCCTAGATTGGTAAAACAGACTGAGTAGGCATTCAGGAGTATAACATACTGCCAGTTAGTACACCATGTGGACAGGGAAATGTTTCAGTCCAAAGACAAAATTAGGGTTAAGACCCAAGTTAGGGTTAGCTGTCAGGAGACATGGCTTCCCGGAATGGAAACAGGGTGTTGCTGAAGCCAAGCATGGTGAAACAGACTGAGAGGGCCAACGGAATTGTGTGCCTACTGTCTTTTAGTACAACATGAGGATGGGGGTTTGTTACATTTGCACAAGAAAATCAGGTTAAGTCTCAAGTTAGGGTTAGGGTTGGGGAGATGTGGCTTCCCAGGTTGGAAACGGGTCCTTGGTGAAGCCTAGCTTGCTGAATCAGACTGAGTGGGGCATCAAGATGTCTTCCATACTTACATTTGGTACACTCTGTGAACCGCAGTATGTTTCAGTCCAAAAAGGAAATGAGGGTTGATACTCAGATTAGGGTTAGGGTTGGGGAGACTTGGCTTCCCAGGATGTAACCAGGGTTTTGGCGAAGCCTAGATTGGTAAAACAGACTGAGTAGGCCTTCCGGAGTATAACATACTGCCAGTTAGTACACCATGTGGACAGGGAAATGTTTCAGTCCAAAGAAAAAATTAGGGTTAAGAAAAAGTTAGGGTTATCGGTCAGGAGACATGCCTTCCTAGAATGGAAACAGGGTGTTGCTGAAGCCAAGCATGGTGAAACAGACTGAGAGGGCAAACGGAATTGTGTGCCTACTGTCTTTTAGTACAACATGAGGATGGGGGGTTGTTACATTTGCCCAAGAAAATCAGGTTAAGTCTCAAGTTAGGGTTAGGGTTGGGGAGATGTGGCTTCCCAGGTTGGAAACGGGTCCTTGGTGAAGCCTAACTTGCTGAATCAGACTGAGTGGGGCATCAAGATGTCTTCCATACTGACATTTGGTACACTCTGTGGACGGCGTTTTGTTTCAGTCCCAAAAGGAAATGAGGGTTGAGACTCAAATTAGGGTTAGGGTTGGGGAGACTTGGCTTCCCAGGATGTAACCAGGGATTTGGCGAAGCCTAGATTGGTAAAACAGACCGAGTAGGCCAACCGGAGTATAACATACTGCCAGTTAGTACACCATGTGGACAGGGAAATGTTTCAGTCCAAAGAGAAAATTAGGGTTAAGACCCAAGTTAGGGTTAACGGTCAGGAGTCATGGCTTCCCAGAATGGAAACAGGGTGTTGCTGAAGCCAAGCATGGTGAAACAGACTGAGAGGGCCAAAGGAATTGTGTGCCTACTGTCTTTTAGTACAACATGAGGATGGGAGGTTGTTACATTTGCACAAGAATATCAGGTTAAGTCTCAAGTTAGGGTTAGGGTTGGGGAGATGTGGCTTCCCAGGTTGGAAACGGGTCCTTGGTGAAGCTTAACTTCCTGAATCAGACTGAGTGGGCCATCAAGATGTCTTCCATACTTACATTTGGCACACTCTGTGGACCGCAGTATGTTTCAGTCCAAAAAGGAAATAGGGTTGAGACTCAAATTAGGGTTAGGGTTGGGGAGACTTGGCTTCCCAGGATGTAACCAGGGTTTTGGCGAAGCCTAGATTGGTAAAACAGACTGAGTCGGCCAACCGGAGTATAACATACTGCCAGTTAGTACACCATGTGGACAGGGAAATGTTTCAGTCCAAAGAGAAAATTAGGGTTAAGACCCAAGTTAGGGTTAGCTGTCAGGAGACATGGCTTCCCAGAATGGAAACAGGGTGTTGCTGAAGCCAAGCATGGTGAAACAGACTGAGAGGGCCAAAGGTATTGTGTGCCTACTGTCTTTTAGTACAACATGAGGATGGGAGGTTGTTACATTTGCACAAGAATATCAGGTTAAGTCTCAAGTTAGGGTTAGGGGTGGGGAGATGTGGCTTCCCAGGTTGGAAACGGGTCCTTGTTGAAGCCTAGCTTGCTGAATCAGACTGAGTGGGGCATCAAGATGTCTTCCATACTTACAATTAGGTACACTCTGTGGACGGCAGTATTTTTTAGTCCAAAAAGGAAATGAGGGTTGAGACTCAAATTAGGGTTAGGGTTGGGGAGACTTGGCTTCCCAGGATGTAACCAGTGTTTTGGCGAAGCCTAGATTGGTAAAACAGACTGAGTAGGCCTTCCGGAGTATAACATACTGCCAGTTAGTACACCATGTGGACAGGGAAATATTTCAGTCCAAAGAAAAAACTAGGGTTAAGACCCAAGTTAGGGTTAGCGGTCAGGAGACATGGCTTCCCGGAATGGAAACAGGGTGTTGCTGAAGCCAAGCATGGTGAAACAGACTGAGAGGGCCAACGGAATTGTGTGCCTACTGTCTTTTAGTACAACATGAAGATGGGGGTTTGTTACATTTGCACAAGAAAATCAGGTTAAGTCTCAAGTTAGGGTTAGGGTTGGGGAGATGTGGCTTCCCAGGTTGGAAACGGGTCCTTGGTGAAGCCTAGCTTGCTGAATCAGACTGAGTGGGGCATCAAGATGTCTTCCATACTTACATTTGGTACACTCTGTGAACCGCAGTATGTTTCAGTCCAAAAAGGAAATGAGGGTTGATACTCAGATTAGGGTTAGGGTTGGGGAGACTTGGCTTCCCAGGATGTAACCAGGGTTTTGGCGAAGCCTAGATTGGTAAAACAGACTGAGTAGGCCTTCCGGAGTATAACATACTGCCAGTTAGTACACCATGTGGACAGGGAAATGTTTCAGTCCAAAGAAAAAATTAGGGTTAAGAAAAAGTTAGGGTTATCGGTCAGGAGACATGCCTTCCTAGAATGGAAACAGGGTGTTGCTGAAGCCAAGCATGGTGAAACAGACTGAGAGGGCAAACGGAATTGTGTGCCTACTGTCTTTTAGTACAACATGAGGATGGGGGGTTGTTACATTTGCCCAAGAAAATCATGTTAAGTCTCAAGTTAGGGTTAGGGTTGGGGAGATGTGGCTTCCCAGGTTGGAAACGGGTCCTTGGTGAAGCCTAACTTGCTGAATCAGACTGAGTGGGGCATCAAGATGTCTTCCATACTGACATTTGGTACACTCTGTGGACGGCGGTTTGTTTCAGTCCCAAAAGGAAATGAGGGTTGAGACTCAAATTAGGGTTAGGGTTGGGGAGACTTGGCTTCCCAGGATGTAACCAGGGATTTGGCGAAGCCTAGATTGGTAAAACAGACCGAGTAGGCCAACCGGAGTATAACATACTGCCAGTTAGTGCACCATGTGGACAGGGAAATGTTTCAGTCCAAAGAGAAAATTAGGGTTAAGACCCAAGTTAGGGTTATCGGTCAGGAGTCATGGCTTCCCAGAATGGAAACAGGGTGTTGCTGAAGCCAAGCATGGTGAAACAGACTGAGAGGGCCAACGGAATTGTGTGCCTACTGTCTTTTAGTAGAACATGAGGATGGGGGTTTGTTACATTTGCACAAGAAAATCATGTTAAGTCTCAGGTTTGGTTTGGGTTGGGGAGATGTGGCTTCCCTGGTTGGAATCGGGTCCTTGGTGAAGCCCAGCTTGCTGAATCAGACTGAGTGGGACATCAAGATGTCTTCCATACTGACATTTGGTACACTCTGTGGACGGAGGTATGTTTCAGTCCCAAAAGGAAATGAGGCCTGAGACTCAAATTAGGGTTAGGGCTGGGGAGACTTGGCTTCCCAGGATGTAACCAGGGTTTTGGCGAAGCCTAGATTGGTAAAACAGACTGAGTAGGCCATCCGGAGTATAACATACTGCCAGTTAGTACACCATGTGGACAGGGAAATGTTTCAGTCGAAAGAAAAAATTAGGGTGAAGACCCAAGTTAGGGTTAGCGGTCAGGAGACATGGCTTCCCAGAATGGAAACAGGGTGTTGCTGAAGCCAAACATGGTGAAACAGACTGAGAGGGCCAAAGGAATTGTGTGCCTACTGTCTTTTAGTAGAACATGAGGATGGGGGGTTGTTACATTTGCACAAGAAAATCAGGTTAAGTCTCAAGTTAGGGTTAGAGTTGGGGAGATGTGGCTTCCCAGGTTGGAAACGGGTCCTTGGTGAAGCCTAACTTGCTGAATCAGACTGAGTGGGGCATCAAGATGTCTTCCATACTTACATTTGTTCCCCTATGTGGACGGCAGTATGTTTCAGTCCTAAAACGAAATGCGGGTTGATACTCAAATTAGGGTTAGGGTTGGGGAGACTTGGCTTCCCAGGATGTAACCAGGGTTTTGGCGAAGCCTAGATTGGTAAAACAGACTGAGTAGGCCATCCGTAGTATAACATACTGCCAGTTAGTACACCATGTGGACAGGGAAATGTTTCAGTCCAAAGAGAAAATTAGGGTTAAGACCCAAGTTAGGGTTATCGGTCAGGAGTAATGGCTTCCCAGAATGGAAACAGGGTATTGCTGAAGCCAAGCATGGTAAAACAGACGGAGAGGGCCAACGGAATTGTGTGCCGACTGTTTCTTAGTACAACATGAGGATGGGGGTTTGTTACATTTCAACAAGAAAATCAGGTTAAGTCTCAAGGTTGGGTTGGGTTGGGGAGATGTGGCTTCCCTGGTTGGAATCGGGTCCTTGGTGAAGCCCAGCTTGCTGAATCAGAATGAGTGGGACATCAAGATGTCTTCCATACTGACATTTGGTACACTCTGTGGACGGAGGTCTGTTTCAGTCCCAAAAGGAAATTAGGCCTGAGACTCAAATTAGGGTTAGGGTTGGGGAGACTTGGCTTCCCAGGATGTAACCAGGGTTTTGGCGAAGCCTAGATTGGTAAAACAGACTGAGTAGGCCATCCGGAGTATAACATACTGCCAGTTAGTACACCATGTGGACAGGGAAATGTTTCATTCCAAAGAGAAAATTAGGGTTAAGACCCAAGTTAGGGTTAGCTGTCAGGAGACATGGCTTCCCAGAATGGAAACAGGGTGTTGCTGAAGCCAAGCATGGTGAAACAGACTGAGAGGGCCAAAGGAATTGTGTGCCTACTGTCTTTTAGTAGAACATGAGGATGGGGGGTTGTTACAATTCAACAAGAAAATCAGGTTAAGTCTCAAGTTAGGGTTAGGGTTGGGGAGATGTGGCTTCCCAGGTTGGAAACGGGTCCTTGGTGAAGCTTAACTTGCTGAATCAGACTGAGTGGGGCATCAAGATGGCTTCCATACTGACATTTGGTACACTCTGTGGACGGCAGTATGTTTCAGTCCAAAAACGAAAATTAGGGTTAAGACCCAAGTTAGGGTTATCGGTCAGGAGTCATGGCTTCCCAGAATGGAAACAGGGTGTTGCTGAAGCCAAGCATGGTGAAACAGACTGAGAGGGCCAACGGAATTGTGTGTCGACTGTCTTTTAGTACAACATGAGGATGGGGGTTTGTTACATTTCAACAAGAAAATCAGGTTAAGTCTCAAGGTTGGGTTGGATTGGGGAGATGTGGCTTCCCAGGTTGGAAATGGGTCCTTGGTGAAGCTCAACTTGCTGAATCAGACTGAGTGGGGCATCAAGATGGCTTCCATACTGACATTTGGTGCACTCTGTGGACGGCAGTATGTTTCAGTCCAAAAAGGAAATGAGGGTTGAGACTCAAATTAGGGTTAGGGTTGGGGAGACTTGGCTTCCCAGGATGTAACCAGGGTTTTGGCGAAGTCTAGATTGGTAAAACAGACGGAGTAGGCCAACCGGAGTATAACATACTGCCAGTTAGTACACCATGTGGACAGGGAAATGTTTCAGTCCAAAGAGAAAATTAGGGTTAAGACCCAAGTTAGGGATAGCTGTCAGGAGACATGGCTTTTCAGAATGGAAACAGGGTGTTGCTGAAGCCAAGCATGGTGAAACAGACTGAGAGGGCAAAAGGAATTGTGTGTCGACTGTCTTTTAGTACAACATGAGGATGGGGGTTTGTTACATTTCAACAAGAAAATCAGGTTAAGTCTCAAGGTTGGGTTGGATTGGGGAGATGTGGCTTCCCAGGTTGGAAATGGGTCCTTGGTGAAGCTCAACTTGCTGAATCAGACTGAGTGGGGCATCAAGATGGCTTCCATACTGACATTTGGTGCACTCTGTGGACGGCAGTATGTTTCAGTCCAAAAAGGAAATGAGGGTTGAGACTCAAATTAGGGTTAGGGTTGGGGAGACTTGGCTTCCCAGGATGTAACCAGGGTTTTGGCGAAGTCTAGATTGGTAAAACAGACGGAGTAGGCCAACCGGAGTATAACATACTGCCAGTTAGTACACCATGTGGACAGGGAAATGTTTCAGTCGAAAGAAAAAATTAGGGTGAAGACCCAAGTTAGGGTTAGCGGTCAGGAGAAATGGCTTCCCAGAATGGAAACAGGGTGTTGCTGAAGCCAAACATGGTGAAACAGACTGAGAGGGCCAAAGGAATTGTGTGCCTACTGTCTTTTAGTAGAACATGAGGATGGGGGGTTGTTACATTTGCACAAGAAAATCAGGTTAAGTCTCAAGTTAGGGTTAGAGTTGGGGAGATGTGGCTTCCCAGGTTGGAAACGGGTCCTTGGTGAAGCCTAACTTGCTGAATCAGACTGAGTGGGGCATCAAGATGTCTTCCATACTTACATTTGTTCCCCTATGTGGACGGCAGTATGTTTCAGTCCTAAAACGAAATGCGGGTTGATACTCAAATTAGGGTTAGGGTTGGGGAGACTTGGCTTCCCAGGATGTAACCAGGGTTTTGGCGAAGCCTAGATTGGTAAAACAGACTGAGTAGGCCATCCGTAGTATAACATACTGCCAGTTAGTACACCATGTGGACAGGGAAATGTTTCAGTCCAAAGAGAAAATTAGGGTTAAGACCCAAGTTAGGGTTATCGGTCAGGAGTCATGGCTTCCCAGAATGGAAACAGGGTGTTGCTGAAGCCAAGCATGGTGAAACAGACTGAGAGGGCCAACAGAATTGTGTGTCGACTGTCTTTTAGTACAACATGAGGATGGGGGTTTGTTACATTTCAACAAGAAAATCAGGTTAAGTCTCAAGGTTGGATTGGATTGGGGAGATGTGGCTTCCCAGGTTGGAAATGGGTCCTTGGTGGAGCTCAACTTGCTGAATCAGACTGAGTGGGGCATCAAGATGGCTTCCATACTGACATTTGGTGCACTCTGTGGACGGCAGTATGTTTCAGTCCAAAAAGGAAATGAGGGTTGAGACTCAAATTAGGGTTAGGGTTGGGGAGACTTGTCTTCCCAGGATGTAACCAGGGTTTTGGCGAAGTCTAGATTGGTAAAACAGACGGAGTAGGCCAACCGGAGTATAACATACTGCCAGTTAGTACACAATGTGGACAGGGAAATGTTTCATTCCAAAGAGAAAATTAGGGTTAAGACCCAAGTTAGGGTTAGCAGTCAGGAGACATGGCTTTCCAGAATGGAAACAGGGTATTGCTGAAGCCAAGCATGGTGAAACAGACTGAGAGGGCAAAAGGAATTGTGTGCCTACTGTCTTTTAGGAGAACATGAGGATGGGGGGTTGTTACATTTGCACAAGAAAATCAGGTTAAGTCTCAAGTTAGGGTTAGGGTTGGGGAGATGTTGCTTCCCAGGTTGGAAACGGGTCCTTGGTGAAGCTTAACTTGCTGAATCAGACTGAGTGGGCCATCAAGATGGCTTCCATACTGACATTTGGTACACTCTGTGGACGGCAGTATGTTTCAGTCCAAAAACGAAAATTAGGGTTAAGACCCAAGTTAGGGTTATCGGTCAGGAGTCATGGCTTCCCAGAATGGAAACAGGGTGTTGCTGAAGCCAAGCATGGTAAAACAGACGGAGAGGGCCAACGGAATTGTGTGCCGACTGTTTCTTAGTACAACATGAGGATGGGGGTTTGTTACATTTCAACAAGAAAGTCAGGTTAAGTCTCAAGGTTGGGTTGGGTTGGGGAGATGTGGCTTCCCTGGTTGGAATCGGGTCCTTGGTGAAGCCCAGCTTGCTGAATCAGAATGAGTGGGACATCAAGATGTCTTCCATACTGACATTTGGTACACTCTGTGGACGGAGGTCT
Source organism: Heloderma suspectum (assembly GCF_057233095.1). Classification (NCBI taxonomy): domain Eukaryota; kingdom Metazoa; phylum Chordata; class Lepidosauria; order Squamata; family Helodermatidae; genus Heloderma; species Heloderma suspectum. The sequence continues at coordinate 153,152,872 of NC_139461.1, forward strand.
GTTTCAGTCCCAAAAGGAAATTAGGCCTGAGACTCAAATTAGGGTTAGGGTTGGGGAGACTTGGCTTCCCAGGATGTAACCAGGGTTTTGGCGAAGCCTAGATTGGTAAAACAGACTGAGTAGGCCATCCGGAGTATAACATACTGCCAGTTAGTACACCATGTGGACAGGGAAATGTTTCATTCCAAAGAGAAAATTAGGGTTAAGACCCAAGTTAGGGTTAGCTGTCAGGAGACATGGCTTCCCAGAATGGAAACAGGGTGTTGCTGAAGCCAAGCATGGTGAAACAGACTGAGAGGGCCAAAGGAATTGTGTGCCTACTGTCTTTTAGTAGAACATGAGGATGGGGGGTTGTTACAATTCAACAAGAAAATCAGGTTAAGTCTCAAGTTAGGGTTAGGGTTGGGGAGATGTGGCTTCCCAGGTTGGAAACGGGTCCTTGGTGAAGCTTAACTTGCTGAATCAGACTGAGTGGGGCATCAAGATGGCTTCCATACTGACATTTGGTACACTCTGTGGACGGCAGTATGTTTCAGTCCAAAAACGAAAATTAGGGTTAAGACCCAAGTTAGGGTTATCGGTCAGGAATCATGGCTTCCCAGAATGGAAACAGGGTGTTGCTGAAGCCAAGCATGGTGAAACAGACTGAGAGGGCCAACGGAATTGTGTGTCGACTGTCTTTTAGTACAACATGAGGATGGGGGTTTGTTACATTTCAACAAGAAAATCAGGTTAAGTCTCAAGGTTGGGTTGGATTGGGGAGATGTGGCTTCCCAGGTTGGAAATGGGTCCTTGGTGAAGCTCAACTTGCTGAATCAGACTGAGTGGGGCATCAAGATGGCTTCCATACTGACATTTGGTGCACTCTGTGGACGGCAGTATGTTTCAGTCCAAAAAGGAAATGAGGGTTGAGACTCAAATTAGGGTTAGGGTTGGGGAGACTTGGCTTCCCAGGATGTAACCAGGGTTTTGGCGAAGTCTAGATTGGTAAAACAGACGGAGTAGGCCAACCGGAGTATAACATACTGCCAGTTAGTACACCATGTGGACAGGGAAATGTTTCAGTCCAAAGAGAAAATTAGGGTTAAGACCCAAGTTAGGGATAGCTGTCAGGAGACATGGCTTTTCAGAATGGAAACAGGGTGTTGCTGAAGCCAAGCATGGTGAAACAGACTGAGAGGGCAAAAGGAATTGTGTGTCGACTGTCTTTTAGTACAACATGAGGATGGGGGTTTGTTACATTTCAACAAGAAAATCAGGTTAAGTCTCAAGGTTGGGTTGGATTGGGGAGATGTGGCTTCCCAGGTTGGAAATGGGTCCTTGGTGAAGCTCAACTTGCTGAATCAGACTGAGTGGGGCATCAAGATGGCTTCCATACTGACATTTGGTGCACTCTGTGGACGGCAGTATGTTTCAGTCCAAAAAGGAAATGAGGGTTGAGACTCAAATTAGGGTTAGGGTTGGGTAGACTTGGCTTCCCAGGATGTAACCAGGGTTTTGGCGAAGTCTAGATTGGTAAAACAGACGGAGTAGGCCAACCGGAGTATAACATACTGCCAGTTAGTACACCATGTGGACAGGGAAATGTTTCAGTCCAAAGAGAAAATTAGGGTTAAGACCCAAGTTAGGGTTAGCTGTCAGGAGACATGGCTTTTCAGAATGGAAACAGGGTGTTGCTGAAGCCAAGCATGGTGAAACAGACTGAGAGGGCAAAAGGAATTGTGTGCCTACTGTCTTTTAGTACAACATGAGGATGGGGGTTTGTTACATTTGCACAAGAAAATCAGGTTAAGTCTCAAGTTAGGGTTGGTTTGGGGAGATGTGGCTTCCCAGGTTGGAAACGGGTCCTTGGTGAAGCCTAGCTTGTTGAATCAGACTGAGTGGGACATAAAGATGTCTTCCATACTTACATTTGGTACACTCTGTAGACGGCAGTATGTTTCAGTCCAAAAAGGAAATGAGGGTTGAGACTCAAATTAGGGTTAGGGCTGGGGAGACTTGGCTTCCCAGGATGTAACCAGGGTTTTGGCGAAGCCTAGATTGGTAAAACAGACTGAGTAGGCCATCCGGAGTATAACATACTGCCAGTTAGTACACCATGTGGACAGGGAAATGTTTCAGTCCAAAGAGAAAATTAGGGTTCAGACCCAAGTTAGGGTTAGCTGTCAGGAGACATGGCTTCCCAGAATGGAAACAGGGTGTTGCTGAAGCCAAGCATGGTGAAACAGACTGAGAGGGCCAAAGGAATTGTGTGCCTACTGTCTTTTAATAGAACATGAGGATGGGAGGTTGTTACATTTGCACAAGAATATCAGGTTAAGTCTCAAGTTAGGGTTAGGGTTGGGGAGATGTGGCTTCCCAGGTTGGAAACGGGTCCTTGGTGAAGCTTAACTTCCTGAATCAGACTGAGTGGGCCATCAAGATGTCTTCCATACTTACATTTGGCACACTCTGTGGACCGCAGTATGTTTCAGTCCAAAAAGGAAATAGGGTTGAGACTCAAATTAGGGTTAGGGTTGGGGAGACTTGGCTTCCCAGGATGTAACCAGGGTTTTGGTGAAGCCTAGATTGGTAAAACAGACTGAGTAGGCATTCAGGAGTATAACATACTGCCAGTTAGTACACCATGTGGACAGGGAAATGTTTCAGTCCAAAGACAAAATTAGGGTTAAGACCCAAGTTAGGGTTAGCTGTCAGGAGACATGGCTTCCCGGAATGGAAACAGGGTGTTGCTGAAGCCAAGCATGGTGAAACAGACTGAGAGGGCCAACGGAATTGTGTGCCTACTGTCTTTTAGTACAACATGAGGATGGGGGTTTGTTACATTTGCACAAGAAAATCAGGTTAAGTCTCAAGTTAGGGTTAGGGTTGGGGAGATGTGGCTTCCCAGGTTGGAAACGGGTCCTTGGTGAAGCCTAGCTTGCTGAATCAGACTGAGTGGGGCATCAAGATGTCTTCCATACTTACATTTGGTACACTCTGTGAACCGCAGTATGTTTCAGTCCAAAAAGGAAATGAGGGTTGATACTCAGATTAGGGTTAGGGTTGGGGAGACTTGGCTTCCCAGGATGTAACCAGGGTTTTGGCGAAGCCTAGATTGGTAAAACAGACTGAGTAGGCCTTCCGGAGTATAACATACTGCCAGTTAGTACACCATGTGGACAGGGAAATGTTTCAGTCCAAAGAAAAAATTAGGGTTAAGAAAAAGTTAGGGTTATCGGTCAGGAGACATGCCTTCCTAGAATGGAAACAGGGTGTTGCTGAAGCCAAGCATGGTGAAACAGACTGAGAGGGCAAACGGAATTGTGTGCCTACTGTCTTTTAGTACAACATGAGGATGGGGGGTTGTTACATTTGCCCAAGAAAATCAGGTTAAGTCTCAAGTTAGGGTTAGGGTTGGGGAGATGTGGCTTCCCAGGTTGGAAACGGGTCCTTGGTGAAGCCTAACTTGCTGAATCAGACTGAGTGGGGCATCAAGATGTCTTCCATACTGACATTTGGTACACTCTGTGGACGGCGGTTTGTTTCAGTCCCAAAAGGAAATGAGGGTTGAGACTCAAATTAGGGTTAGGGTTGGGGAGACTTGGCTTCCCAGGATGTAACCAGGGATTTGGCGAAGCCTAGATTGGTAAAACAGACCGAGTAGGCCAACCGGAGTATAACATACTGCCAGTTAGTACACCATGTGGACAGGGAAATGTTTCAGTCCAAAGAGAAAATTAGGGTTAAGACCCAAGTTAGGGTTAACGGTCAGGAGTCATGGCTTCCCAGAATGGAAACAGGGTGTTGCTGAAGCCAAGCATGGTGAAACAGACTGAGAGGGCCAAAGGAATTGTGTGCCTACTGTCTTTTAGTACAACATGAGGATGGGAGGTTGTTACATTTGCACAAGAATATCAGGTTAAGTCTCAAGTTAGGGTTAGGGTTGGGGAGATGTGGCTTCCCAGGTTGGAAACGGGTCCTTGGTGAAGCTTAACTTCCTGAATCAGACTGAGTGGGCCATCAAGATGTCTTCCATACTTACATTTGGCACACTCTGTGGACCGCAGTATGTTTCAGTCCAAAAAGGAAATAGGGTTGAGACTCAAATTAGGGTTAGGGTTGGGGAGACTTGGCTTCCCAGGATGTAACCAGGGTTTTGGCGAAGCCTAGATTGGTAAAACAGACTGAGTCGGCCAACCGGAGTATAACATACTGCCAGTTAGTACACCATGTGGACAGGGAAATGTTTCAGTCCAAAGAGAAAATTAGGGTTAAGACCCAAGTTAGGGTTAGCTGTCAGGAGACATGGCTTCCCAGAATGGAAACAGGGTGTTGCTGAAGCCAAGCATGGTGAAACAGACTGAGAGGGCCAAAGGTATTGTGTGCCTACTGTCTTTTAGTACAACATGAGGATGGGAGGTTGTTACATTTGCACAAGAATATCAGGTTAAGTCTCAAGTTAGGGTTAGGGGTGGGGAGATGTGGCTTCCCAGGTTGGAAACGGGTCCTTGTTGAAGCCTAGCTTGCTGAATCAGACTGAGTGGGGCATCAAGATGTCTTCCATACTTACAATTAGGTACACTCTGTGGACGGCAGTATTTTTTAGTCCAAAAAGGAAATGAGGGTTGAGACTCAAATTAGGGTTAGGGTTGGGGAGACTTGGCTTCCCAGGATGTAACCAGTGTTTTGGCGAAGCCTAGATTGGTAAAACAGACTGAGTAGGCCTTCCGGAGTATAACATACTGCCAGTTAGTACACCATGTGGACAGGGAAATATTTCAGTCCAAAGAAAAAACTAGGGTTAAGACCCAAGTTAGGGTTAGCGGTCAGGAGACATGGCTTCCCGGAATGGAAACAGGGTGTTGCTGAAGCCAAGCATGGTGAAACAGACTGAGAGGGCCAACGGAATTGTGTGCCTACTGTCTTTTAGTACAACATGAAGATGGGGGTTTGTTACATTTGCACAAGAAAATCAGGTTAAGTCTCAAGTTAGGGTTAGGGTTGGGGAGATGTGGCTTCCCAGGTTGGAAACGGGTCCTTGGTGAAGCCTAGCTTGCTGAATCAGACTGAGTGGGGCATCAAGATGTCTTCCATACTTACATTTGGTACACTCTGTGAACCGCAGTATGTTTCAGTCCAAAAAGGAAATGAGGGTTGATACTCAGATTAGGGTTAGGGTTGGGGAGACTTGGCTTCCCAGGATGTAACCAGGGTTTTGGCGAAGCCTAGATTGGTAAAACAGACTGAGTAGGCCTTCCGGAGTATAACATACTGCCAGTTAGTACACCATGTGGACAGGGAAATGTTTCAGTCCAAAGAAAAAATTAGGGTTAAGAAAAAGTTAGGGTTATCGGTCAGGAGACATGCCTTCCTAGAATGGAAACAGGGTGTTGCTGAAGCCAAGCATGGTGAAACAGACTGAGAGGGCAAACGGAATTGTGTGCCTACTGTCTTTTAGTACAACATGAGGATGGGGGGTTGTTACATTTGCCCAAGAAAATCATGTTAAGTCTCAAGTTAGGGTTAGGGTTGGGGAGATGTGGCTTCCCAGGTTGGAAACGGGTCCTTGGTGAAGCCTAACTTGCTGAATCAGACTGAGTGGGGCATCAAGATGTCTTCCATACTGACATTTGGTACACTCTGTGGACGGCGGTTTGTTTCAGTCCCAAAAGGAAATGAGGGTTGAGACTCAAATTAGGGTTAGGGTTGGGGAGACTTGGCTTCCCAGGATGTAACCAGGGATTTGGCGAAGCCTAGATTGGTAAAACAGACCGAGTAGGCCAACCGGAGTATAACATACTGCCAGTTAGTGCACCATGTGGACAGGGAAATGTTTCAGTCCAAAGAGAAAATTAGGGTTAAGACCCAAGTTAGGGTTATCGGTCAGGAGTCATGGCTTCCCAGAATGGAAACAGGGTGTTGCTGAAGCCAAGCATGGTGAAACAGACTGAGAGGGCCAACGGAATTGTGTGCCTACTGTCTTTTAGTAGAACATGAGGATGGGGGTTTGTTACATTTGCACAAGAAAATCATGTTAAGTCTCAGGTTTGGTTTGGGTTGGGGAGATGTGGCTTCCCTGGTTGGAATCGGGTCCTTGGTGAAGCCCAGCTTGCTGAATCAGACTGAGTGGGACATCAAGATGTCTTCCATACTGACATTTGGTACACTCTGTGGACGGAGGTATGTTTCAGTCCCAAAAGGAAATGAGGCCTGAGACTCAAATTAGGGTTAGGGCTGGGGAGACTTGGCTTCCCAGGATGTAACCAGGGTTTTGGCGAAGCCTAGATTGGTAAAACAGACTGAGTAGGCCATCCGGAGTATAACATACTGCCAGTTAGTACACCATGTGGACAGGGAAATGTTTCAGTCGAAAGAAAAAATTAGGGTGAAGACCCAAGTTAGGGTTAGCGGTCAGGAGACATGGCTTCCCAGAATGGAAACAGGGTGTTGCTGAAGCCAAACATGGTGAAACAGACTGAGAGGGCCAAAGGAATTGTGTGCCTACTGTCTTTTAGTAGAACATGAGGATGGGGGGTTGTTACATTTGCACAAGAAAATCAGGTTAAGTCTCAAGTTAGGGTTAGAGTTGGGGAGATGTGGCTTCCCAGGTTGGAAACGGGTCCTTGGTGAAGCCTAACTTGCTGAATCAGACTGAGTGGGGCATCAAGATGTCTTCCATACTTACATTTGTTCCCCTATGTGGACGGCAGTATGTTTCAGTCCTAAAACGAAATGCGGGTTGATACTCAAATTAGGGTTAGGGTTGGGGAGACTTGGCTTCCCAGGATGTAACCAGGGTTTTGGCGAAGCCTAGATTGGTAAAACAGACTGAGTAGGCCATCCGTAGTATAACATACTGCCAGTTAGTACACCATGTGGACAGGGAAATGTTTCAGTCCAAAGAGAAAATTAGGGTTAAGACCCAAGTTAGGGTTATCGGTCAGGAGTAATGGCTTCCCAGAATGGAAACAGGGTGTTGCTGAAGCCAAGCATGGTGAAACAGACTGAGAGGGCCAACAGAATTGTGTGTCGACTGTCTTTTAGTACAACATGAGGATGGGGGTTTGTTACATTTCAACAAGAAAATCAGGTTAAGTCTCAAGGTTGGATTGGATTGGGGAGATGTGGCTTCCCAGGTTGGAAATGGGTCCTTGGTGGAGCTCAACTTGCTGAATCAGACTGAGTGGGGCATCAAGATGGCTTCCATACTGACATTTGGTGCACTCTGTGGACGGCAGTATGTTTCAGTCCAAAAAGGAAATGAGGGTTGAGACTCAAATTAGGGTTAGGGTTGGGGAGACTTGTCTTCCCAGGATGTAACCAGGGTTTTGGCGAAGTCTAGATTGGTAAAACAGACGGAGTAGGCCAACCGGAGTATAACATACTGCCAGTTAGTACACAATGTGGACAGGGAAATGTTTCATTCCAAAGAGAAAATTAGGGTTAAGACCCAAGTTAGGGTTAGCAGTCAGGAGACATGGCTTTCCAGAATGGAAACAGGGTATTGCTGAAGCCAAGCATGGTGAAACAGACTGAGAGGGCAAAAGGAATTGTGTGCCTACTGTCTTTTAGGAGAACATGAGGATGGGGGGTTGTTACATTTGCACAAGAAAATCAGGTTAAGTCTCAAGTTAGGGTTAGGGTTGGGGAGATGTTGCTTCCCAGGTTGGAAACGGGTCCTTGGTGAAGCTTAACTTGCTGAATCAGACTGAGTGGGCCATCAAGATGGCTTCCATACTGACATTTGGTACACTCTGTGGACGGCAGTATGTTTCAGTCCAAAAACGAAAATTAGGGTTAAGACCCAAGTTAGGGTTATCGGTCAGGAGTCATGGCTTCCCAGAATGGAAACAGGGTGTTGCTGAAGCCAAGCATGGTGAAACAGACTGAGAGGGCCAACGGAATTGTGTGCCTACTGTCTTTTAGTACAACATGAAGATGGGGGTTTGTTACATTTGCACAAGAAAATCAGGTTAAGTCTCAAGTTAGGGTTAGGGTTGGGGAGATGTGGCTTCCCAGGTTGGAAACGGGTCCTTGGTGAAGCCTAGCTTGCTGATTCAGACTGAGTGGGGCATCAAGATGTCTTCCATACTTACATTTGGTACACTCTGTGAACCGCAGTATGTTTCAGTCCAAAAAGGAAATGAGGGTTGATACTCAGATTAGGGTTAGGGTTGGGGAGACTTGGCTTCCCAGGATGTAACCAGGGTTTTGGCGAAGCCTAGATTGGTAAAACAGACTGAGTAGGCCTTCCGGAGTATAACATACTGCCAGTTAGTACACCATGTGGACAGGGAAATGTTTCAGTCCAAAGAAAAAATTAGGGTTAAGAAAAAGTTAGGGTTATCGGTCAGGAGACATGCCTTCCTAGAATGGAAACAGGGTGTTGCTGAAGCCAAGCATGGTGAAACAGACTGAGAGGGCAAACGGAATTGTGTGCCTACTGTCTTTTAGTACAACATGAGGATGGGGGGTTGTTACATTTGCCCAAGAAAATCAGGTTAAGTCTCAAGTTAGGGTTAGGGTTGGGGAGATGTGGCTTCCCAGGTTGGAAACGGGTCCTTGGTGAAGCCTAACTTGCTGAATCAGACTGAGTGGGGCATCAAGATGTCTTCCATACTGACATTTGGTACACTCTGTGGACGGCGGTTTGTTTCAGTCCCAAAAGGAAATGAGGGTTGAGACTCAAATTAGGGTTAGGGTTGGAGAGACTTGGCTTCCCAGGATGTAACCAGGGATTTGGCGAAGCCTAGATTGGTAAAACAGACCGAGTAGGCCAACCGGAGTATAACATACTGCCAGTTAGTGCACCATGTGGACAGGGAAATGTTTCAGTCCAAAGAGAAAATTAGGGTTAAGACCCAAGTTAGGGTTATCGGTCAGGAGTCATGGCTTCCCAGAATGGAAACAGGGTGTTGCTGAAGCCAAGCATGGTGAAACAGACTGAGAGGGCCAACGGAATTGTGTGCCTACTGTCTTTTAGTAGAACATGAGGATGGGGGTTTGTTACATTTGCACAAGAAAATCATGTTAAGTCTCAGGTTTGGTTTGGGTTGGGGAGATGTGGCTTCCCTGGTTGGAATCGGGTCCTTGGTGAAGCCCAGCTTGCTGAATCAGACTGAGTGGGACATCAAGATGTCTTCCATACTGACATTTGGTACACTCTGTGGACGGAGGTATGTTTCAGTCCCAAAAGGAAATGAGGCCTGAGACTCAAATTAGGGTTAGGGCTGGGGAGACTTGGCTTCCCAGGATGTAACCAGGGTTTTGGCGAAGCCTAGATTGGTAAAACAGACTGAGTAGGCCATCCGGAGTATAACATACTGCCAGTTAGTACACCATGTGGACAGGGAAATGTTTCAGTCGAAAGAAAAAATTAGGGTGAAGACCCAAGTTAGGGTTAGCGGTCAGGAGACATGGCTTCCCAGAATGGAAACAGGGTGTTGCTGAAGCCAAACATGGTGAAACAGACTGAGAGGGCCAAAGGAATTGTGTGCCTACTGTCTTTTAGTAGAACATGAGGATGGGGGGTTGTTACATTTGCACAAGAAAATCAGGTTAAGTCTCAAGTTAGGGTTAGAGTTGGGGAGATGTGGCTTCCCAGGTTGGAAACGGGTCCTTGGTGAAGCCTAACTTGCTGAATCAGACTGAGTGGGGCATCAAGATGTCTTCCATACTTACATTTGTTCCCCTATGTGGACGGCAGTATGTTTCAGTCCTAAAACGAAATGCGGGTTGATACTCAAATTAGGGTTAGGGTTGGGGAGACTTGGCTTCCCAGGATGTAACCAGGGTTTTGGCGAAGCCTAGATTGGTAAAACAGACTGAGTAGGCCATCCGTAGTATAACATACTGCCAGTTAGTACACCATGTGGACAGGGAAATGTTTCAGTCCAAAGAGAAAATTAGGGTTAAGACCCAAGTTAGGGTTATCGGTCAGGAGTCATGGCTTCCCAGAATGGAAACAGGGTGTTGCTGAAGCCAAGCATGGTGAAACAGACTGAGAGGGCCAACAGAATTGTGTGTCGACTGTCTTTTAGTACAACATGAGGATGGGGGTTTGTAACATTTCAACAAGAAAATCAGGTTAAGTCTCAAGGTTGGATTGGATTGGGGAGATGTGGCTTCCCAGGTTGGAAATGGGTCCTTGGTGGAGCTCAACTTGCTGAATCAGACTGAGTGGGGCATCAAGATGGCTTCCATACTGACATTTGGTGCACTCTGTGGACGGCAGTATGTTTCAGTCCAAAAAGGAAATGAGGGTTTAGACTCAAATTAGGGTTAGGGTTGGGGAGACTTGTCTTCCCAGGATGTAACCAGGGTTTTGGCGAAGTCTAGATTGGTAAAACAGACGGAGTAGGCCAACCGGAGTATAACATACTGCCAGTTAGTACACAATGTGGACAGGGAAATGTTTCATTCCAAAGAGAAAATTAGGGTTAAGACCCAAGTTAGGGTTAGCAGTCAGGAGACATGGCTTTCCAGAATGGAAACAGGGTATTGCTGAAGCCAAGCATGGTGAAACAGACTGAGAGGGCAAAAGGAATTGTGTGCCTACTGTCTTTTAGGAGAACATGAGGATGGGGGGTTGTTACATTTGCACAAGAAAATCAGGTTAAGTCTCAAGTTAGGGTTAGGGTTGGGGAGATGTTGCTTCCCAGGTTGGAAACGGGTCCTTGGTGAAGCTTAACTTGCTGAATCAGACTGAGTGGGCCATCAAGATGGCTTCCATACTGACATTTGGTACACTCTGTGGACGGCAGTATGTTTCAGTCCAAAAACGAAAATTAGGGTTAAGACCCAAGTTAGGGTTATCGGTCAGGAGTCATGGCTTCCCAGAATGGAAACAGGGTGTTGCTGAAGCCAAGCATGGTGAAACAGACGGAGAGGGCCAACGGAATTGTGTGCCGACTGTTTCTTAGTACAACATGAGGATGGGGGTTTGTTACATTTCAACAAGAAAATCAGGTTAAGTCTCAAGGTTGGGTTGGGTTGGGGAGATGTGGCTTCCCTGGTTGGAATCGGGTCCTTGGTGAAGCCCAGCTTGCTGAATCAGAATGAGTGGGACATCAAGATGTCTTCCATACTGACATTTGGTACACTCTGTGGACGGAGGTCTGTTTCAGTCCCAAAAGGAAATTAGGCCTGAGACTCAAATTAGGGTTAGGGTTGGGGAGACTTGGCTTCCCAGGATGTAACCAGGGTTTTGGCGAAGCCTAGATTGGTAAAACAGACTGAGTAGGCCATCCGGAGTATAACATACTGCCAGTTAGTACACCATGTGGACAGGGAAATGTTTCATTCCAAAGAGAAAATTAGGGTTAAGACCCAAGTTAGGGTTAGCTGTCAGGAGACATGGCTTCCCAGAATGGAAACAGGGTGTTGCTGAAGCCAAGCATGGTGAAACAGACTGAGAGGGCCAAAGGAATTGTGTGCCTACTGTCTTTTAGTAGAACATGAGGATGGGGGGTTGTTACAATTCAACAAGAAAATCAGGTTAAGTCTCAAGTTAGGGTTAGGGTTGGGGAGATGTGGCTTCCCAGGTTGGAAACGGGTCCTTGGTGAAGCTTAACTTGCTGAATCAGACTGAGTGGGCCATCAAGATGGCTTCCATACTGACATTTGGTACACTCTGTGGACGGCAGTATGTTTCAGTCCAAAAACGAAAATTAGGGTTAAGACCCAAGTTAGGGTTATCGGTCAGGAGTCATGGCTTCCCAGAATGGAAACAGGGTGTTGCTGAAGCCAAGCATGGTGAAACAGACTGAGAGGGCCAACGGAATTGTGTGCCTACTGTCTTTTAGTACAACATGAAGATGGGGGTTTGTTACATTTGCACAAGAAAATCAGGTTAAGTCTCAAGTTAGGGTTAGGGTTGGGGAGATGTGGCTTCCCAGGTTGGAAACGGGTCCTTGGTGAAGCCTAGCTTGCTGATTCAGACTGAGTGGGGCATCAAGATGTCTTCCATACTTACATTTGGTACACTCTGTGAACCGCAGTATGTTTCAGTCCAAAAAGGAAATGAGGGTTGATACTCAGATTAGGGTTAGGGTTGGGGAGACTTGGCTTCCCAGGATGTAACCAGGGTTTTGGCGAAGCCTAGATTGGTAAAACAGACTGAGTAGGCCTTCCGGAGTATAACATACTGCCAGTTAGTACACCATGTGGACAGGGAAATGTTTCAGTCCAAAGAAAAAATTAGGGTTAAGAAAAAGTTAGGGTTATCGGTCAGGAGACATGCCTTCCTAGAATGGAAACAGGGTGTTGCTGAAGCCAAGCATGGTGAAACAGACTGAGAGGGCAAACGGAATTGTGTGCCTACTGTCTTTTAGTACAACATGAGGATGGGGGGTTGTTACATTTGCCCAAGAAAATCAGGTTAAGTCTCAAGTTAGGGTTAGGGTTGGGGAGATGTGGCTTCCCAGGTTGGAAACGGGTCCTTGGTGAAGCCTAACTTGCTGAATCAGACTGAGTGGGGCATCAAGATGTCTTCCATACTGACATTTGGTACACTCTGTGGACGGCGGTTTGTTTCAGTCCCAAAAGGAAATGAGGGTTGAGACTCAAATTAGGGTTAGGGTTGGGGAGACTTGGCTTCCCAGGATGTAACCAGGGATTTGGCGAAGCCTAGATTGGTAAAACAGACCGAGTAGGCCAACCGGAGTATAACATACTGCCAGTTAGTGCACCATGTGGACAGGGAAATGTTTCAGTCCAAAGAGAAAATTAGGGTTAAGACCCAAGTTAGGGTTATCGGTCAGGAGTCATGGCTTCCCAGAATGGAAACAGGGTGTTGCTGAAGCCAAGCATGGTGAAACAGACTGAGAGGGCCAACGGAATTGTGTGCCTACTGTCTTTTAGTAGAACATGAGGATGGGGGTTTGTTACATTTGCACAAGAAAATCATGTTAAGTCTCAGGTTTGGTTTGGGTTGGGGAGATGTGGCTTCCCTGGTTGGAATCGGGTCCTTGGTGAAGCCCAGCTTGCTGAATCAGACTGAGTGGGACATCAAGATGTCTTCCATACTGACATTTGGTACACTCTGTGGACGGAGGTATGTTTCAGTCCCAAAAGGAAATGAGGCCTGAGACTCAAATTAGGGTTAGGGCTGGGGAGACTTGGCTTCCCAGGATGTAACCAGGGTTTTGGCGAAGCCTAGATTGGTAAAACAGACTGAGTAGGCCATCCGGAGTATAACATACTGCCAGTTAGTACACCATGTGGACAGGGAAATGTTTCAGTCGAAAGAAAAAATTAGGGTGAAGACCCAAGTTAGGGTTAGCGGTCAGGAGACATGGCTTCCCAGAATGGAAACAGGGTGTTGCTGAAGCCAAACATGGTGAAACAGACTGAGAGGGCCAAAGGAATTGTGTGCCTACTGTCTTTTAGTAGAACATGAGGATGGGGGGTTGTTACATTTGCACAAGAAAATCAGGTTAAGTCTCAAGTTAGGGTTAGAGTTGGGGAGATGTGGCTTCCCAGGTTGGAAACGGGTCCTTGGTGAAGCCTAACTTGCTGAATCAGACTGAGTGGGGCATCAAGATGTCTTCCATACTTACATTTGTTCCCCTATGTGGACGGCAGTATGTTTCAGTCCTAAAACGAAATGCGGGTTGATACTCAAATTAGGGTTAGGGTTGGGGAGACTTGGCTTCCCAGGATGTAACCAGGGTTTTGGCGAAGCCTAGATTGGTAAAACAGACTGAGTAGGCCATCCGTAGTATAACATACTGCCAGTTAGTACACCATGTGGACAGGGAAATGTTTCAGTCCAAAGAGAAAATTAGGGTTAAGACCCAAGTTAGGGTTATCGGTCAGGAGTCATGGCTTCCCAGAATGGAAACAGGGTGTTGCTGAAGCCAAGCATGGTGAAACAGACTGAGAGGGCCAACAGAATTGTGTGTCGACTGTCTTTTAGTACAACATGAGGATGGGGGTTTGTAACATTTCAACAAGAAAATCAGGTTAAGTCTCAAGGTTGGATTGGATTGGGGAGATGTGGCTTCCCAGGTTGGAAATGGGTCCTTGGTGGAGCTCAACTTGCTGAATCAGACTGAGTGGGGCATCAAGATGGCTTCCATACTGACATTTGGTGCACTCTGTGGACGGCAGTATGTTTCAGTCCAAAAAGGAAATGAGGGTTGAGACTCAAATTAGGGTTAGGGTTGGGGAGACTTGTCTTCCCAGGATGTAACCAGGGTTTTGGCGAAGTCTAGATTGGTAAAACAGACGGAGTAGGCCAACCGGAGTATAACATACTGCCAGTTAGTACACAATGTGGACAGGGAAATGTTTCATTCCAAAGAGAAAATTAGGGTTAAGACCCAAGTTAGGGTTAGCAGTCAGGAGACATGGCTTTCCAGAATGGAAACAGGGTATTGCTGAAGCCAAGCATGGTGAAACAGACTGAGAGGGCAAAAGGAATTGTGTGCCTACTGTCTTTTAGGAGAACATGAGGATGGGGGGTTGTTACATTTGCACAAGAAAATCAGGTTAAGTCTCAAGTTAGGGTTAGGGTTGGGGAGATGTTGCTTCCCAGGTTGGAAACGGGTCCTTGGTGAAGCTTAACTTGCTGAATCAGACTGAGTGGGCCATCAAGATGGCTTCCATACTGACATTTGGTACACTCTGTGGACGGCAGTATGTTTCAGTCCAAAAACGAAAATTAGGGTTAAGACCCAAGTTAGGGTTATCGGTCAGGAGTCATGGCTTCCCAGAATGGAAACAGGGTGTTGCTGAAGCCAAGCATGGTGAAACAGACGGAGAGGGCCAACGGAATTGTGTGCCGACTGTTTCTTAGTACAACATGAGGATGGGGGTTTGTTACATTTCAACAAGAAAATCAGGTTAAGTCTCAAGGTTGGGTTGGGTTGGGGAGATGTGGCTTCCCTGGTTGGAATCGGGTCCTTGGTGAAGCCCAGCTTGCTGAATCAGAATGAGTGGGACATCAAGATGTCTTCCATACTGACATTTGGTACACTCTGTGGACGGAGGTCTGTTTCAGTCCCAAAAGGAAATTAGGCCTGAGACTCAAATTAGGGTTAGGGTTGGGGAGACTTGGCTTCCCAGGATGTAACCAGGGTTTTGGCGAAGCCTAGATTGGTAAAACAGACTGAGTAGGCCATCCGGAGTATAACATACTGCCAGTTAGTACACCATGTGGACAGGGAAATGTTTCATTCCAAAGAGAAAATTAGGGTTAAGACCCAAGTTAGGGTTAGCTGTCAGGAGACATGGCTTCCCAGAATGGAAACAGGGTGTTGCTGAAGCCAAGCATGGTGAAACAGACTGAGAGGGCCAAAGGAATTGTGTGCCTACTGTCTTTTAGTAGAACATGAGGATGGGGGGTTGTTACAATTCAACAAGAAAATCAGGTTAAGTCTCAAGTTAGGGTTAGGGTTGGGGAGATGTGGCTTCCCAGGTTGGAAACGGGTCCTTGGTGAAGCTTAACTTGCTGAATCAGACTGAGTGGGGCATCAAGATGGCTTCCATACTGACATTTGGTACACTCTGTGGACGGCAGTATGTTTCAGTCCAAAAACGAAAATTAGGGTTAAGACCCAAGTTAGGGTTATCGGTCAGGAGTCATGGCTTCCCAGAATGGAAACAGGGTGTTGCTGAAGCCAAGCATGGTGAAACAGACTGAGAGGGCCAACGGAATTGTGTGTCGACTGTCTTTTAGTACAACATGAGGATGGGGGTTTGTTACATTTCAACAAGAAAATCAGGTTAAGTCTCAAGGTTGGGTTGGATTGGGGAGATGTGGCTTCCCAGGTTGGAAATGGGTCCTTGGTGAAGCTCAACTTGCTGAATCAGACTGAGTGGGGCATCAAGATGGCTTCCATACTGACATTTGGTGCACTCTGTGGACGGCAGTATGTTTCAGTCCAAAAAGGAAATGAGGGTTGAGACTCAAATTAGGGTTAGGGTTGGGGAGACTTGGCTTCCCAGGATGTAACCAGGGTTTTGGCGAAGTCTAGATTGGTAAAACAGACGGAGTAGGCCAACCGGAGTATAACATACTGCCAGTTAGTACACCATGTGGACAGGGAAATGTTTCAGTCCAAAGAGAAAATTAGGGTTAAGACCCAAGTTAGGGATAGCTTTCAGGAGACATGGCTTTTCAGAATGGAAACAGGGTGTTGCTGAAGCCAAGCATGGTGAAACAGACTGAGAGGGCAAAAGGAATTGTGTGTCGACTGTCTTTTAGTACAACATGAGGATGGGGGTTTGTTACATTTCAACAAGAAAATCAGGTTAAGTCTCAAGGTTGGGTTGGATTGGGGAGATGTGGCTTCCCAGGTTGGAAATGGGTCCTTGGTGAAGCTCAACTTGCTGAATCAGACTGAGTGGGGCATCAAGATGGCTTCCATACTGACATTTGGTGCACTCTGTGGACGGCAGTATGTTTCAGTCCAAAAAGGAAATGAGGGTTGAGACTCAAATTAGGGTTAGGGTTGGGGAGACTTGGCTTCCCAGGATGTAACCAGGGTTTTGGCGAAGTCTAGATTGGTAAAACAGACGGAGTAGGCCAACCGGAGTATAACATACTGCCAGTTAGTACACCATGTGGACAGGGAAATGTTTCAGTCCAAAGAGAAAATTAGGGTTAAGACCCAAGTTAGGGTTAGCTGTCAGGAGACATGGCTTTTCAGAATGGAAACAGGGTGTTGCTGAAGCCAAGCATGGTGAAACAGACTGAGAGGGCAAAAGGAATTGTGTGCCTACTGTCTTTTAGTACAACATGAGGATGGGGGTTTGTTACATTTGCACAAGAAAATCAGGTTAAGTCTCAAGTTAGGGTTGGTTTGGGGAGATGTGGCTTCCCAGGTTGGAAACGGGTCCTTGGTGAAGCCTAGCTTGTTGAATCAGACTGAGTGGGACATAAAGATGTCTTCCATACTTACATTTGGTACACTCTGTGGACGGCAGTATGTTTCAGTCCAAAAAGGAAATGAGGGTTGAGACTCAAATTAGGGTTAGGGCTGGGGAGACTTGGCTTCCCAGGATGTAACCAGGGTTTTGGCGAAGCCTAGATTGGTAAAACAGACTGAGTAGGCCATCCGGAGTATAACATACTGCCAGTTAGTACACCATGTGGACAGGGAAATGTTTCAGTCCAAAGAGAAAATTAGGGTTCAGACCCAAGTTAGGGTTAGCTGTCAGGAGACATGGCTTCCCAGAATGGAAACAGGGTGTTGCTGAAGCCAAGCATGGTGAAACAGACTGAGAGGGCCAAAGGAATTGTGTGCCTACTGTCTTTTAATAGAACATGAGGATGGGAGGTTGTTACATTTGCACAAGAATATCAGGTTAAGTCTCAAGTTAGGGTTAGGGTTGGGGAGATGTGGCTTCCCAGGTTGGAAACGGGTCCTTGGTGAAGCTTAACTTCCTGAATCAGACTGAGTGGGCCATCAAGATGTCTTCCATACTTACATTTGGCACACTCTGTGGACCGCAGTATGTTTCAGTCCAAAAAGGAAATAGGGTTGAGACTCAAATTAGGGTTAGGGTTGGGGAGACTTGGCTTCCCAGGATGTAACCAGGGTTTTGGTGAAGCCTAGATTGGTAAAACAGACTGAGTAGGCATTCAGGAGTATAACATACTGCCAGTTAGTACACCATGTGGACAGGGAAATGTTTCAGTCCAAAGACAAAATTAGGGTTAAGACCCAAGTTAGGGTTAGCTGTCAGGAGACATGGCTTCCCGGAATGGAAACAGGGTGTTGCTGAAGCCAAGCATGGTGAAACAGACTGAGAGGGCCAACGGAATTGTGTGCCTACTGTCTTTTAGTACAACATGAGGATGGGGGTTTGTTACATTTGCACAAGAAAATCAGGTTAAGTCTCAAGTTAGGGTTAGGGTTGGGGAGATGTGGCTTCCCAGGTTGGAAACGGGTCCTTGGTGAAGCCTAGCTTGCTGAATCAGACTGAGTGGGGCATCAAGATGTCTTCCATACTTACATTTGGTACACTCTGTGAACCGCAGTATGTTTCAGTCCAAAAAGGAAATGAGGGTTGATACTCAGATTAGGGTTAGGGTTGGGGAGACTTGGCTTCCCAGGATGTAACCAGGGTTTTGGCGAAGCCTAGATTGGTAAAACAGACTGAGTAGGCCTTCCGGAGTATAACATACTGCCAGTTAGTACACCATGTGGACAGGGAAATGTTTCAGTCCAAAGAAAAAATTAGGGTTAAGAAAAAGTTAGGGTTATCGGTCAGGAGACATGCCTTCCTAGAATGGAAACAGGGTGTTGCTGAAGCCAAGCATGGTGAAACAGACTGAGAGGGCAAACGGAATTGTGTGCCTACTGTCTTTTAGTACAACATGAGGATGGGGGGTTGTTACATTTGCCCAAGAAAATCAGGTTAAGTCTCAAGTTAGGGTTAGGGTTGGGGAGATGTGGCTTCCCAGGTTGGAAACGGGTCCTTGGTGAAGCCTAACTTGCTGAATCAGACTGAGTGGGGCATCAAGATGTCTTCCATACTGACATTTGGTACACTCTGTGGACGGCGGTTTGTTTCAGTCCCAAAAGGAAATGAGGGTTGAGACTCAAATTAGGGTTAGGGTTGGGGAGACTTGGCTTCCCAGGATGTAACCAGGGATTTGGCGAAGCCTAGATTGGTAAAACAGACCGAGTAGGCCAACCGGAGTATAACATACTGCCAGTTAGTACACCATGTGGACAGGGAAATGTTTCAGTCCAAAGAGAAAATTAGGGTTAAGACCCAAGTTAGGGTTAACGGTCAGGAGTCATGGCTTCCCAGAATGGAAACAGGGTGTTGCTGAAGCCAAGCATGGTGAAACAGACTGAGAGGGCCAAAGGAATTGTGTGCCTACTGTCTTTTAGTACAACATGAGGATGGGAGGTTGTTACATTTGCACAAGAATATCAGGTTAAGTCTCAAGTTAGGGTTAGGGTTGGGGAGATGTGGCTTCCCAGGTTGGAAACGGGTCCTTGGTGAAGCTTAACTTCCTGAATCAGACTGAGTGGGCCATCAAGATGTCTTCCATACTTACATTTGGCACACTCTGTGGACCGCAGTATGTTTCAGTCCAAAAAGGAAATAGGGTTGAGACTCAAATTAGGGTTAGGGTTGGGGAGACTTGGCTTCCCAGGATGTAACCAGGGTTTTGGCGAAGCCTAGATTGGTAAAACAGACTGAGTCGGCCAACCGGAGTATAACATACTGCCAGTTAGTACACCATGTGGACAGGGAAATGTTTCAGTCCAAAGAGAAAATTAGGGTTAAGACCCAAGTTAGGGTTAGCTGTCAGGAGACATGGCTTCCCAGAATGGAAACAGGGTGTTGCTGAAGCCAAGCATGGTGAAACAGACTGAGAGGGCCAAAGGTATTGTGTGCCTACTGTCTTTTAGTACAACATGAGGATGGGAGGTTGTTACATTTGCACAAGAATATCAGGTTAAGTCTCAAGTTAGGGTTAGGGGTGGGGAGATGTGGCTTCCCAGGTTGGAAACGGGTCCTTGTTGAAGCCTAGCTTGCTGAATCAGACTGAGTGGGGCATCAAGATGTCTTCCATACTTACAATTAGGTACACTCTGTGGACGGCAGTATTTTTTAGTCCAAAAAGGAAATGAGGGTTGAGACTCAAATTAGGGTTAGGGTTGGGGAGACTTGGCTTCCCAGGATGTAACCAGTGTTTTGGCGAAGCCTAGATTGGTAAAACAGACTGAGTAGGCCTTCCGGAGTATAACATACTGCCAGTTAGTACACCATGTGGACAGGGAAATATTTCAGTCCAAAGAAAAAACTAGGGTTAAGACCCAAGTTAGGGTTAGCGGTCAGGAGACATGGCTTCCCGGAATGGAAACAGGGTGTTGCTGAAGCCAAGCATGGTGAAACAGACTGAGAGGGCCAACGGAATTGTGTGCCTACTGTCTTTTAGTACAACATGAAGATGGGGGTTTGTTACATTTGCACAAGAAAATCAGGTTAAGTCTCAAGTTAGGGTTAGGGTTGGGGAGATGTGGCTTCCCAGGTTGGAAACGGGTCCTTGGTGAAGCCTAGCTTGCTGAATCAGACTGAGTGGGGCATCAAGATGTCTTCCATACTTACATTTGGTACACTCTGTGAACCGCAGTATGTTTCAGTCCAAAAAGGAAATGAGGGTTGATACTCAGATTAGGGTTAGGGTTGGGGAGACTTGGCTTCCCAGGATGTAACCAGGGTTTTGGCGAAGCCTAGATTGGTAAAACAGACTGAGTAGGCCTTCCGGAGTATAACATACTGCCAGTTAGTACACCATGTGGACAGGGAAATGTTTCAGTCCAAAGAAAAAATTAGGGTTAAGAAAAAGTTAGGGTTATCGGTCAGGAGACATGCCTTCCTAGAATGGAAACAGGGTGTTGCTGAAGCCAAGCATGGTGAAACAGACTGAGAGGGCAAACGGAATTGTGTGCCTACTGTCTTTTAGTACAACATGAGGATGGGGGGTTGTTACATTTGCCCAAGAAAATCATGTTAAGTCTCAAGTTAGGGTTAGGGTTGGGGAGATGTGGCTTCCCAGGTTGGAAACGGGTCCTTGGTGAAGCCTAACTTGCTGAATCAGACTGAGTGGGGCATCAAGATGTCTTCCATACTGACATTTGGTACACTCTGTGGACGGCGGTTTGTTTCAGTCCCAAAAGGAAATGAGGGTTGAGACTCAAATTAGGGTTAGGGTTGGGGAGACTTGGCTTCCCAGGATGTAACCAGGGATTTGGCGAAGCCTAGATTGGTAAAACAGACCGAGTAGGCCAACCGGAGTATAACATACTGCCAGTTAGTGCACCATGTGGACAGGGAAATGTTTCAGTCCAAAGAGAAAATTAGGGTTAAGACCCAAGTTAGGGTTATCGGTCAGGAGTCATGGCTTCCCAGAATGGAAACAGGGTGTTGCTGAAGCCAAGCATGGTGAAACAGACTGAGAGGGCCAACGGAATTGTGTGCCTACTGTCTTTTAGTAGAACATGAGGATGGGGGTTTGTTACATTTGCACAAGAAAATCATGTTAAGTCTCAGGTTTGGTTTGGGTTGGGGAGATGTGGCTTCCCTGGTTGGAATCGGGTCCTTGGTGAAGCCCAGCTTGCTGAATCAGACTGAGTGGGACATCAAGATGTCTTCCATACTGACATTTGGTACACTCTGTGGACGGAGGTATGTTTCAGTCCCAAAAGGAAATGAGGCCTGAGACTCAAATTAGGGTTAGGGCTGGGGAGACTTGGCTTCCCAGGATGTAACCAGGGTTTTGGCGAAGCCTAGATTGGTAAAACAGACTGAGTAGGCCATCCGGAGTATAACATACTGCCAGTTAGTACACCATGTGGACAGGGAAATGTTTCAGTCGAAAGAAAAAATTAGGGTGAAGACCCAAGTTAGGGTTAGCGGTCAGGAGACATGGCTTCCCAGAATGGAAACAGGGTGTTGCTGAAGCCAAACATGGTGAAACAGACTGAGAGGGCCAAAGGAATTGTGTGCCTACTGTCTTTTAGTAGAACATGAGGATGGGGGGTTGTTACATTTGCACAAGAAAATCAGGTTAAGTCTCAAGTTAGGGTTAGAGTTGGGGAGATGTGGCTTCCCAGGTTGGAAACGGGTCCTTGGTGAAGCCTAACTTGCTGAATCAGACTGAGTGGGGCATCAAGATGTCTTCCATACTTACATTTGTTCCCCTATGTGGACGGCAGTATGTTTCAGTCCTAAAACGAAATGCGGGTTGATACTCAAATTAGGGTTAGGGTTGGGGAGACTTGGCTTCCCAGGATGTAACCAGGGTTTTGGCGAAGCCTAGATTGGTAAAACAGACTGAGTAGGCCATCCGTAGTATAACATACTGCCAGTTAGTACACCATGTGGACAGGGAAATGTTTCAGTCCAAAGAGAAAATTAGGGTTAAGACCCAAGTTAGGGTTATCGGTCAGGAGTAATGGCTTCCCAGAATGGAAACAGGGTATTGCTGAAGCCAAGCATGGTAAAACAGACGGAGAGGGCCAACGGAATTGTGTGCCGACTGTTTCTTAGTACAACATGAGGATGGGGGTTTGTTACATTTCAACAAGAAAATCAGGTTAAGTCTCAAGGTTGGGTTGGGTTGGGGAGATGTGGCTTCCCTGGTTGGAATCGGGTCCTTGGTGAAGCCCAGCTTGCTGAATCAGAATGAGTGGGACATCAAGATGTCTTCCATACTGACATTTGGTACACTCTGTGGACGGAGGTCTGTTTCAGTCCCAAAAGGAAATTAGGCCTGAGACTCAAATTAGGGTTAGGGTTGGGGAGACTTGGCTTCCCAGGATGTAACCAGGGTTTTGGCGAAGCCTAGATTGGTAAAACAGACTGAGTAGGCCATCCGGAGTATAACATACTGCCAGTTAGTACACCATGTGGACAGGGAAATGTTTCATTCCAAAGAGAAAATTAGGGTTAAGACCCAAGTTAGGGTTAGCTGTCAGGAGACATGGCTTCCCAGAATGGAAACAGGGTGTTGCTGAAGCCAAGCATGGTGAAACAGACTGAGAGGGCCAAAGGAATTGTGTGCCTACTGTCTTTTAGTAGAACATGAGGATGGGGGGTTGTTACAATTCAACAAGAAAATCAGGTTAAGTCTCAAGTTAGGGTTAGGGTTGGGGAGATGTGGCTTCCCAGGTTGGAAACGGGTCCTTGGTGAAGCTTAACTTGCTGAATCAGACTGAGTGGGGCATCAAGATGGCTTCCATACTGACATTTGGTACACTCTGTGGACGGCAGTATGTTTCAGTCCAAAAACGAAAATTAGGGTTAAGACCCAAGTTAGGGTTATCGGTCAGGAGTCATGGCTTCCCAGAATGGAAACAGGGTGTTGCTGAAGCCAAGCATGGTGAAACAGACTGAGAGGGCCAACGGAATTGTGTGTCGACTGTCTTTTAGTACAACATGAGGATGGGGGTTTGTTACATTTCAACAAGAAAATCAGGTTAAGTCTCAAGGTTGGGTTGGATTGGGGAGATGTGGCTTCCCAGGTTGGAAATGGGTCCTTGGTGAAGCTCAACTTGCTGAATCAGACTGAGTGGGGCATCAAGATGGCTTCCATACTGACATTTGGTGCACTCTGTGGACGGCAGTATGTTTCAGTCCAAAAAGGAAATGAGGGTTGAGACTCAAATTAGGGTTAGGGTTGGGGAGACTTGGCTTCCCAGGATGTAACCAGGGTTTTGGCGAAGTCTAGATTGGTAAAACAGACGGAGTAGGCCAACCGGAGTATAACATACTGCCAGTTAGTACACCATGTGGACAGGGAAATGTTTCAGTCCAAAGAGAAAATTAGGGTTAAGACCCAAGTTAGGGATAGCTGTCAGGAGACATGGCTTTTCAGAATGGAAACAGGGTGTTGCTGAAGCCAAGCATGGTGAAACAGACTGAGAGGGCAAAAGGAATTGTGTGTCGACTGTCTTTTAGTACAACATGAGGATGGGGGTTTGTTACATTTCAACAAGAAAATCAGGTTAAGTCTCAAGGTTGGGTTGGATTGGGGAGATGTGGCTTCCCAGGTTGGAAATGGGTCCTTGGTGAAGCTCAACTTGCTGAATCAGACTGAGTGGGGCATCAAGATGGCTTCCATACTGACATTTGGTGCACTCTGTGGACGGCAGTATGTTTCAGTCCAAAAAGGAAATGAGGGTTGAGACTCAAATTAGGGTTAGGGTTGGGGAGACTTGGCTTCCCAGGATGTAACCAGGGTTTTGGCGAAGTCTAGATTGGTAAAACAGACGGAGTAGGCCAACCGGAGTATAACATACTGCCAGTTAGTACACCATGTGGACAGGGAAATGTTTCAGTCGAAAGAAAAAATTAGGGTGAAGACCCAAGTTAGGGTTAGCGGTCAGGAGAAATGGCTTCCCAGAATGGAAACAGGGTGTTGCTGAAGCCAAACATGGTGAAACAGACTGAGAGGGCCAAAGGAATTGTGTGCCTACTGTCTTTTAGTAGAACATGAGGATGGGGGGTTGTTACATTTGCACAAGAAAATCAGGTTAAGTCTCAAGTTAGGGTTAGAGTTGGGGAGATGTGGCTTCCCAGGTTGGAAACGGGTCCTTGGTGAAGCCTAACTTGCTGAATCAGACTGAGTGGGGCATCAAGATGTCTTCCATACTTACATTTGTTCCCCTATGTGGACGGCAGTATGTTTCAGTCCTAAAACGAAATGCGGGTTGATACTCAAATTAGGGTTAGGGTTGGGGAGACTTGGCTTCCCAGGATGTAACCAGGGTTTTGGCGAAGCCTAGATTGGTAAAACAGACTGAGTAGGCCATCCGTAGTATAACATACTGCCAGTTAGTACACCATGTGGACAGGGAAATGTTTCAGTCCAAAGAGAAAATTAGGGTTAAGACCCAAGTTAGGGTTATCGGTCAGGAGTCATGGCTTCCCAGAATGGAAACAGGGTGTTGCTGAAGCCAAGCATGGTGAAACAGACTGAGAGGGCCAACAGAATTGTGTGTCGACTGTCTTTTAGTACAACATGAGGATGGGGGTTTGTTACATTTCAACAAGAAAATCAGGTTAAGTCTCAAGGTTGGATTGGATTGGGGAGATGTGGCTTCCCAGGTTGGAAATGGGTCCTTGGTGGAGCTCAACTTGCTGAATCAGACTGAGTGGGGCATCAAGATGGCTTCCATACTGACATTTGGTGCACTCTGTGGACGGCAGTATGTTTCAGTCCAAAAAGGAAATGAGGGTTGAGACTCAAATTAGGGTTAGGGTTGGGGAGACTTGTCTTCCCAGGATGTAACCAGGGTTTTGGCGAAGTCTAGATTGGTAAAACAGACGGAGTAGGCCAACCGGAGTATAACATACTGCCAGTTAGTACACAATGTGGACAGGGAAATGTTTCATTCCAAAGAGAAAATTAGGGTTAAGACCCAAGTTAGGGTTAGCAGTCAGGAGACATGGCTTTCCAGAATGGAAACAGGGTATTGCTGAAGCCAAGCATGGTGAAACAGACTGAGAGGGCAAAAGGAATTGTGTGCCTACTGTCTTTTAGGAGAACATGAGGATGGGGGGTTGTTACATTTGCACAAGAAAATCAGGTTAAGTCTCAAGTTAGGGTTAGGGTTGGGGAGATGTTGCTTCCCAGGTTGGAAACGGGTCCTTGGTGAAGCTTAACTTGCTGAATCAGACTGAGTGGGCCATCAAGATGGCTTCCATACTGACATTTGGTACACTCTGTGGACGGCAGTATGTTTCAGTCCAAAAACGAAAATTAGGGTTAAGACCCAAGTTAGGGTTATCGGTCAGGAGTCATGGCTTCCCAGAATGGAAACAGGGTGTTGCTGAAGCCAAGCATGGTAAAACAGACGGAGAGGGCCAACGGAATTGTGTGCCGACTGTTTCTTAGTACAACATGAGGATGGGGGTTTGTTACATTTCAACAAGAAAGTCAGGTTAAGTCTCAAGGTTGGGTTGGGTTGGGGAGATGTGGCTTCCCTGGTTGGAATCGGGTCCTTGGTGAAGCCCAGCTTGCTGAATCAGAATGAGTGGGACATCAAGATGTCTTCCATACTGACATTTGGTACACTCTGTGGACGGAGGTCTGTTTCAGTCCCAAAAGGAAATTAGGCCTGAGACTCAAATTAGGGTTAGGGTTGGGGAGACTTGGCTTCCCAGGATGTAACCAGGGTTTTGGCGAAGCCTAGATTGGTAAAACAGACTGAGTAGGCCATCCGGAGTATAACATACTGCCAGTTAGTACACCATGTGGACAGGGAAATGTTTCATTCCAAAGAGAAAATTAGGGTTAAGACCCAAGTTAGGGTTAGCTGTCAGGAGACATGGCTTCCCAGAATGGAAACAGGGTGTTGCTGAAGCCAAGCATGGTGAAACAGACTGAGAGGGCCAAAGGAATTGTGTGCCTACTGTCTTTTAGTAGAACATGAGGATGGGGGGTTGTTACAATTCAACAAGAAAATCAGGTTAAGTCTCAAGTTAGGGTTAGGGTTGGGGAGATGTGGCTTCCCAGGTTGGAAACGGGTCCTTGGTGAAGCTTAACTTGCTGAATCAGACTGAGTGGGGCATCAAGATGGCTTCCATACTGACATTTGGTACACTCTGTGGACGGCAGTATGTTTCAGTCCAAAAACGAAAATTAGGGTTAAGACCCAAGTTAGGGTTATCGGTCAGGAGTCATGGCTTCCCAGAATGGAAACAGGGTGTTGCTGAAGCCAAGCATGGTGAAACAGACTGAGAGGGCCAACGGAATTGTGTGTCGACTGTCTTTTAGTACAACATGAGGATGGGGGTTTGTTACATTTCAACAAGAAAATCAGGTTAAGTCTCAAGGTTGGGTTGGATTGGGGAGATGTGGCTTCCCAGGTTGGAAATGGGTCCTTGGTGAAGCTCAACTTGCTGAATCAGACTGAGTGGGGCATCAAGATGGCTTCCATACTGACATTTGGTGCACTCTGTGGACGGCAGTATGTTTCAGTCCAAAAAGGAAATGAGGGTTGAGACTCAAATTAGGGTTAGGGTTGGGGAGACTTGGCTTCCCAGGATGTAACCAGGGTTTTGGCGAAGTCTAGATTGGTAAAACAGACGGAGTAGGCCAACCGGAGTATAACATACTGCCAGTTAGTACACCATGTGGACAGGGAAATGTTTCAGTCCAAAGAGAAAATTAGGGTTAAGACCCAAGTTAGGGATAGCTGTCAGGAGACATGGCTTTTCAGAATGGAAACAGGGTGTTGCTGAAGCCAAGCATGGTGAAACAGACTGAGAGGGCAAAAGGAATTGTGTGTCGACTGTCTTTTAGTACAACATGAGGATGGGGGTTTGTTACATTTCAACAAGAAAATCAGGTTAAGTCTCAAGGTTGGGTTGGATTGGGGAGATGTGGCTTCCCAGGTTGGAAATGGGTCCTTGGTGAAGCTCAACTTGCTGAATCAGACTGAGTGGGGCATCAAGATGGCTTCCATACTGACATTTGGTGCACTCTGTGGACGGCAGTATGTTTCAGTCCAAAAAGGAAATGAGGGTTGAGACTCAAATTAGGGTTAGGGTTGGGTAGACTTGGCTTCCCAGGATGTAACCAGGGTTTTGGCGAAGTCTAGATTGGTAAAACAGACGGAGTAGGCCAACCGGAGTATAACATACTGCCAGTTAGTACACCATGTGGACAGGGAAATGTTTCAGTCCAAAGAGAAAATTAGGGTTAAGACCCAAGTTAGGGTTAGCTGTCAGGAGACATGGCTTTTCAGAATGGAAACAGGGTGTTGCTGAAGCCAAGCATGGTGAAACAGACTGAGAGGGCAAAAGGAATTGTGTGCCTACTGTCTTTTAGTACAACATGAGGATGGGGGTTTGTTACATTTGCACAAGAAAATCAGGTTAAGTCTCAAGTTAGGGTTGGTTTGGGGAGATGTGGCTTCCCAGGTTGGAAACGGGTCCTTGGTGAAGCCTAGCTTGTTGAATCAGACTGAGTGGGACATAAAGATGTCTTCCATACTTACATTTGGTACACTCTGTGGACGGCAGTATGTTTCAGTCCAAAAAGGAAATGAGGGTTGAGACTCAAATTAGGGTTAGGGCTGGGGAGACTTGGCTTCCCAGGATGTAACCAGGGTTTTGGCGAAGCCTAGATTGGTAAAACAGACTGAGTAGGCCATCCGGAGTATAACATACTGCCAGTTAGTACACCATGTGGACAGGGAAATGTTTCAGTCCAAAGAGAAAATTAGGGTTCAGACCCAAGTTAGGGTTAGCTGTCAGGAGACATGGCTTCCCAGAATGGAAACAGGGTGTTGCTGAAGCCAAGCATGGTGAAACAGACTGAGAGGGCCAAAGGAATTGTGTGCCTACTGTCTTTTAATAGAACATGAGGATGGGAGGTTGTTACATTTGCACAAGAATATCAGGTTAAGTCTCAAGTTAGGGTTAGGGTTGGGGAGATGTGGCTTCCCAGGTTGGAAACGGGTCCTTGGTGAAGCTTAACTTCCTGAATCAGACTGAGTGGGCCATCAAGATGTCTTCCATACTTACATTTGGCACACTCTGTGGACCGCAGTATGTTTCAGTCCAAAAAGGAAATAGGGTTGAGACTCAAATTAGGGTTAGGGTTGGGGAGACTTGGCTTCCCAGGATGTAACCAGGGTTTTGGTGAAGCCTAGATTGGTAAAACAGACTGAGTAGGCATTCAGGAGTATAACATACTGCCAGTTAGTACACCATGTGGACAGGGAAATGTTTCAGTCCAAAGACAAAATTAGGGTTAAGACCCAAGTTAGGGTTAGCTGTCAGGAGACATGGCTTCCCGGAATGGAAACAGGGTGTTGCTGAAGCCAAGCATGGTGAAACAGACTGAGAGGGCCAACGGAATTGTGTGCCTACTGTCTTTTAGTACAACATGAGGATGGGGGTTTGTTACATTTGCACAAGAAAATCAGGTTAAGTCTCAAGTTAGGGTTAGGGTTGGGGAGATGTGGCTTCCCAGGTTGGAAACGGGTCCTTGGTGAAGCCTAGCTTGCTGAATCAGACTGAGTGGGGCATCAAGATGTCTTCCATACTTACATTTGGTACACTCTGTGAACCGCAGTATGTTTCAGTCCAAAAAGGAAATGAGGGTTGATACTCAGATTAGGGTTAGGGTTGGGGAGACTTGGCTTCCCAGGATGTAACCAGGGTTTTGGCGAAGCCTAGATTGGTAAAACAG
Source organism: Heloderma suspectum (assembly GCF_057233095.1). Taxonomy (NCBI): domain Eukaryota; kingdom Metazoa; phylum Chordata; class Lepidosauria; order Squamata; family Helodermatidae; genus Heloderma; species Heloderma suspectum. The sequence goes on from NC_139461.1 coordinate 153,181,532, forward strand.
ACTGAGTAGGCCTTCCGGAGTATAACATACTGCCAGTTAGTACACCATGTGGACAGGGAAATGTTTCAGTCCAAAGAAAAAATTAGGGTTAAGAAAAAGTTAGGGTTATCGGTCAGGAGACATGCCTTCCTAGAATGGAAACAGGGTGTTGCTGAAGCCAAGCATGGTGAAACAGACTGAGAGGGCAAACGGAATTGTGTGCCTACTGTCTTTTAGTACAACATGAGGATGGGGGGTTGTTACATTTGCCCAAGAAAATCAGGTTAAGTCTCAAGTTAGGGTTAGGGTTGGGGAGATGTGGCTTCCCAGGTTGGAAACGGGTCCTTGGTGAAGCCTAACTTGCTGAATCAGACTGAGTGGGGCATCAAGATGTCTTCCATACTGACATTTGGTACACTCTGTGGACGGCGGTTTGTTTCAGTCCCAAAAGGAAATGAGGGTTGAGACTCAAATTAGGGTTAGGGTTGGGGAGACTTGGCTTCCCAGGATGTAACCAGGGATTTGGCGAAGCCTAGATTGGTAAAACAGACCGAGTAGGCCAACCGGAGTATAACATACTGCCAGTTAGTACACCATGTGGACAGGGAAATGTTTCAGTCCAAAGAGAAAATTAGGGTTAAGACCCAAGTTAGGGTTAACGGTCAGGAGTCATGGCTTCCCAGAATGGAAACAGGGTGTTGCTGAAGCCAAGCATGGTGAAACAGACTGAGAGGGCCAAAGGAATTGTGTGCCTACTGTCTTTTAGTACAACATGAGGATGGGAGGTTGTTACATTTGCACAAGAATATCAGGTTAAGTCTCAAGTTAGGGTTAGGGTTGGGGAGATGTGGCTTCCCAGGTTGGAAACGGGTCCTTGGTGAAGCTTAACTTCCTGAATCAGACTGAGTGGGCCATCAAGATGTCTTCCATACTTACATTTGGCACACTCTGTGGACCGCAGTATGTTTCAGTCCAAAAAGGAAATAGGGTTGAGACTCAAATTAGGGTTAGGGTTGGGGAGACTTGGCTTCCCAGGATGTAACCAGGGTTTTGGCGAAGCCTAGATTGGTAAAACAGACTGAGTCGGCCAACCGGAGTATAACATACTGCCAGTTAGTACACCATGTGGACAGGGAAATGTTTCAGTCCAAAGAGAAAATTAGGGTTAAGACCCAAGTTAGGGTTAGCTGTCAGGAGACATGGCTTCCCAGAATGGAAACAGGGTGTTGCTGAAGCCAAGCATGGTGAAACAGACTGAGAGGGCCAAAGGTATTGTGTGCCTACTGTCTTTTAGTACAACATGAGGATGGGAGGTTGTTACATTTGCACAAGAATATCAGGTTAAGTCTCAAGTTAGGGTTAGGGGTGGGGAGATGTGGCTTCCCAGGTTGGAAACGGGTCCTTGTTGAAGCCTAGCTTGCTGAATCAGACTGAGTGGGGCATCAAGATGTCTTCCATACTTACAATTAGGTACACTCTGTGGACGGCAGTATTTTTTAGTCCAAAAAGGAAATGAGGGTTGAGACTCAAATTAGGGTTAGGGTTGGGGAGACTTGGCTTCCCAGGATGTAACCAGTGTTTTGGCGAAGCCTAGATTGGTAAAACAGACTGAGTAGGCCTTCCGGAGTATAACATACTGCCAGTTAGTACACCATGTGGACAGGGAAATATTTCAGTCCAAAGAAAAAACTAGGGTTAAGACCCAAGTTAGGGTTAGCGGTCAGGAGACATGGCTTCCCGGAATGGAAACAGGGTGTTGCTGAAGCCAAGCATGGTGAAACAGACTGAGAGGGCCAACGGAATTGTGTGCCTACTGTCTTTTAGTACAACATGAAGATGGGGGTTTGTTACATTTGCACAAGAAAATCAGGTTAAGTCTCAAGTTAGGGTTAGGGTTGGGGAGATGTGGCTTCCCAGGTTGGAAACGGGTCCTTGGTGAAGCCTAGCTTGCTGAATCAGACTGAGTGGGGCATCAAGATGTCTTCCATACTTACATTTGGTACACTCTGTGAACCGCAGTATGTTTCAGTCCAAAAAGGAAATGAGGGTTGATACTCAGATTAGGGTTAGGGTTGGGGAGACTTGGCTTCCCAGGATGTAACCAGGGTTTTGGCGAAGCCTAGATTGGTAAAACAGACTGAGTAGGCCTTCCGGAGTATAACATACTGCCAGTTAGTACACCATGTGGACAGGGAAATGTTTCAGTCCAAAGAAAAAATTAGGGTTAAGAAAAAGTTAGGGTTATCGGTCAGGAGACATGCCTTCCTAGAATGGAAACAGGGTGTTGCTGAAGCCAAGCATGGTGAAACAGACTGAGAGGGCAAACGGAATTGTGTGCCTACTGTCTTTTAGTACAACATGAGGATGGGGGGTTGTTACATTTGCCCAAGAAAATCATGTTAAGTCTCAAGTTAGGGTTAGGGTTGGGGAGATGTGGCTTCCCAGGTTGGAAACGGGTCCTTGGTGAAGCCTAACTTGCTGAATCAGACTGAGTGGGGCATCAAGATGTCTTCCATACTGACATTTGGTACACTCTGTGGACGGCGGTTTGTTTCAGTCCCAAAAGGAAATGAGGGTTGAGACTCAAATTAGGGTTAGGGTTGGGGAGACTTGGCTTCCCAGGATGTAACCAGGGATTTGGCGAAGCCTAGATTGGTAAAACAGACCGAGTAGGCCAACCGGAGTATAACATACTGCCAGTTAGTGCACCATGTGGACAGGGAAATGTTTCAGTCCAAAGAGAAAATTAGGGTTAAGACCCAAGTTAGGGTTATCGGTCAGGAGTCATGGCTTCCCAGAATGGAAACAGGGTGTTGCTGAAGCCAAGCATGGTGAAACAGACTGAGAGGGCCAACGGAATTGTGTGCCTACTGTCTTTTAGTAGAACATGAGGATGGGGGTTTGTTACATTTGCACAAGAAAATCATGTTAAGTCTCAGGTTTGGTTTGGGTTGGGGAGATGTGGCTTCCCTGGTTGGAATCGGGTCCTTGGTGAAGCCCAGCTTGCTGAATCAGACTGAGTGGGACATCAAGATGTCTTCCATACTGACATTTGGTACACTCTGTGGACGGAGGTATGTTTCAGTCCCAAAAGGAAATGAGGCCTGAGACTCAAATTAGGGTTAGGGCTGGGGAGACTTGGCTTCCCAGGATGTAACCAGGGTTTTGGCGAAGCCTAGATTGGTAAAACAGACTGAGTAGGCCATCCGGAGTATAACATACTGCCAGTTAGTACACCATGTGGACAGGGAAATGTTTCAGTCGAAAGAAAAAATTAGGGTGAAGACCCAAGTTAGGGTTAGCGGTCAGGAGACATGGCTTCCCAGAATGGAAACAGGGTGTTGCTGAAGCCAAACATGGTGAAACAGACTGAGAGGGCCAAAGGAATTGTGTGCCTACTGTCTTTTAGTAGAACATGAGGATGGGGGGTTGTTACATTTGCACAAGAAAATCAGGTTAAGTCTCAAGTTAGGGTTAGAGTTGGGGAGATGTGGCTTCCCAGGTTGGAAACGGGTCCTTGGTGAAGCCTAACTTGCTGAATCAGACTGAGTGGGGCATCAAGATGTCTTCCATACTTACATTTGTTCCCCTATGTGGACGGCAGTATGTTTCAGTCCTAAAACGAAATGCGGGTTGATACTCAAATTAGGGTTAGGGTTGGGGAGACTTGGCTTCCCAGGATGTAACCAGGGTTTTGGCGAAGCCTAGATTGGTAAAACAGACTGAGTAGGCCATCCGTAGTATAACATACTGCCAGTTAGTACACCATGTGGACAGGGAAATGTTTCAGTCCAAAGAGAAAATTAGGGTTAAGACCCAAGTTAGGGTTATCGGTCAGGAGTAATGGCTTCCCAGAATGGAAACAGGGTGTTGCTGAAGCCAAGCATGGTGAAACAGACTGAGAGGGCCAACAGAATTGTGTGTCGACTGTCTTTTAGTACAACATGAGGATGGGGGTTTGTTACATTTCAACAAGAAAATCAGGTTAAGTCTCAAGGTTGGATTGGATTGGGGAGATGTGGCTTCCCAGGTTGGAAATGGGTCCTTGGTGGAGCTCAACTTGCTGAATCAGACTGAGTGGGGCATCAAGATGGCTTCCATACTGACATTTGGTGCACTCTGTGGACGGCAGTATGTTTCAGTCCAAAAAGGAAATGAGGGTTGAGACTCAAATTAGGGTTAGGGTTGGGGAGACTTGTCTTCCCAGGATGTAACCAGGGTTTTGGCGAAGTCTAGATTGGTAAAACAGACGGAGTAGGCCAACCGGAGTATAACATACTGCCAGTTAGTACACAATGTGGACAGGGAAATGTTTCATTCCAAAGAGAAAATTAGGGTTAAGACCCAAGTTAGGGTTAGCAGTCAGGAGACATGGCTTTCCAGAATGGAAACAGGGTATTGCTGAAGCCAAGCATGGTGAAACAGACTGAGAGGGCAAAAGGAATTGTGTGCCTACTGTCTTTTAGGAGAACATGAGGATGGGGGGTTGTTACATTTGCACAAGAAAATCAGGTTAAGTCTCAAGTTAGGGTTAGGGTTGGGGAGATGTTGCTTCCCAGGTTGGAAACGGGTCCTTGGTGAAGCTTAACTTGCTGAATCAGACTGAGTGGGCCATCAAGATGGCTTCCATACTGACATTTGGTACACTCTGTGGACGGCAGTATGTTTCAGTCCAAAAACGAAAATTAGGGTTAAGACCCAAGTTAGGGTTATCGGTCAGGAGTCATGGCTTCCCAGAATGGAAACAGGGTGTTGCTGAAGCCAAGCATGGTGAAACAGACTGAGAGGGCCAACGGAATTGTGTGCCTACTGTCTTTTAGTACAACATGAAGATGGGGGTTTGTTACATTTGCACAAGAAAATCAGGTTAAGTCTCAAGTTAGGGTTAGGGTTGGGGAGATGTGGCTTCCCAGGTTGGAAACGGGTCCTTGGTGAAGCCTAGCTTGCTGATTCAGACTGAGTGGGGCATCAAGATGTCTTCCATACTTACATTTGGTACACTCTGTGAACCGCAGTATGTTTCAGTCCAAAAAGGAAATGAGGGTTGATACTCAGATTAGGGTTAGGGTTGGGGAGACTTGGCTTCCCAGGATGTAACCAGGGTTTTGGCGAAGCCTAGATTGGTAAAACAGACTGAGTAGGCCTTCCGGAGTATAACATACTGCCAGTTAGTACACCATGTGGACAGGGAAATGTTTCAGTCCAAAGAAAAAATTAGGGTTAAGAAAAAGTTAGGGTTATCGGTCAGGAGACATGCCTTCCTAGAATGGAAACAGGGTGTTGCTGAAGCCAAGCATGGTGAAACAGACTGAGAGGGCAAACGGAATTGTGTGCCTACTGTCTTTTAGTACAACATGAGGATGGGGGGTTGTTACATTTGCCCAAGAAAATCAGGTTAAGTCTCAAGTTAGGGTTAGGGTTGGGGAGATGTGGCTTCCCAGGTTGGAAACGGGTCCTTGGTGAAGCCTAACTTGCTGAATCAGACTGAGTGGGGCATCAAGATGTCTTCCATACTGACATTTGGTACACTCTGTGGACGGCGGTTTGTTTCAGTCCCAAAAGGAAATGAGGGTTGAGACTCAAATTAGGGTTAGGGTTGGGGAGACTTGGCTTCCCAGGATGTAACCAGGGATTTGGCGAAGCCTAGATTGGTAAAACAGACCGAGTAGGCCAACCGGAGTATAACATACTGCCAGTTAGTGCACCATGTGGACAGGGAAATGTTTCAGTCCAAAGAGAAAATTAGGGTTAAGACCCAAGTTAGGGTTATCGGTCAGGAGTCATGGCTTCCCAGAATGGAAACAGGGTGTTGCTGAAGCCAAGCATGGTGAAACAGACTGAGAGGGCCAACGGAATTGTGTGCCTACTGTCTTTTAGTAGAACATGAGGATGGGGGTTTGTTACATTTGCACAAGAAAATCATGTTAAGTCTCAGGTTTGGTTTGGGTTGGGGAGATGTGGCTTCCCTGGTTGGAATCGGGTCCTTGGTGAAGCCCAGCTTGCTGAATCAGACTGAGTGGGACATCAAGATGTCTTCCATACTGACATTTGGTACACTCTGTGGACGGAGGTATGTTTCAGTCCCAAAAGGAAATGAGGCCTGAGACTCAAATTAGGGTTAGGGCTGGGGAGACTTGGCTTCCCAGGATGTAACCAGGGTTTTGGCGAAGCCTAGATTGGTAAAACAGACTGAGTAGGCCATCCGGAGTATAACATACTGCCAGTTAGTACACCATGTGGACAGGGAAATGTTTCAGTCGAAAGAAAAAATTAGGGTGAAGACCCAAGTTAGGGTTAGCGGTCAGGAGACATGGCTTCCCAGAATGGAAACAGGGTGTTGCTGAAGCCAAACATGGTGAAACAGACTGAGAGGGCCAAAGGAATTGTGTGCCTACTGTCTTTTAGTAGAACATGAGGATGGGGGGTTGTTACATTTGCACAAGAAAATCAGGTTAAGTCTCAAGTTAGGGTTAGAGTTGGGGAGATGTGGCTTCCCAGGTTGGAAACGGGTCCTTGGTGAAGCCTAACTTGCTGAATCAGACTGAGTGGGGCATCAAGATGTCTTCCATACTTACATTTGTTCCCCTATGTGGACGGCAGTATGTTTCAGTCCTAAAACGAAATGCGGGTTGATACTCAAATTAGGGTTAGGGTTGGGGAGACTTGGCTTCCCAGGATGTAACCAGGGTTTTGGCGAAGCCTAGATTGGTAAAACAGACTGAGTAGGCCATCCGTAGTATAACATACTGCCAGTTAGTACACCATGTGGACAGGGAAATGTTTCAGTCCAAAGAGAAAATTAGGGTTAAGACCCAAGTTAGGGTTATCGGTCAGGAGTCATGGCTTCCCAGAATGGAAACAGGGTGTTGCTGAAGCCAAGCATGGTGAAACAGACTGAGAGGGCCAACAGAATTGTGTGTCGACTGTCTTTTAGTACAACATGAGGATGGGGGTTTGTAACATTTCAACAAGAAAATCAGGTTAAGTCTCAAGGTTGGATTGGATTGGGGAGATGTGGCTTCCCAGGTTGGAAATGGGTCCTTGGTGGAGCTCAACTTGCTGAATCAGACTGAGTGGGGCATCAAGATGGCTTCCATACTGACATTTGGTGCACTCTGTGGACGGCAGTATGTTTCAGTCCAAAAAGGAAATGAGGGTTTAGACTCAAATTAGGGTTAGGGTTGGGGAGACTTGTCTTCCCAGGATGTAACCAGGGTTTTGGCGAAGTCTAGATTGGTAAAACAGACGGAGTAGGCCAACCGGAGTATAACATACTGCCAGTTAGTACACAATGTGGACAGGGAAATGTTTCATTCCAAAGAGAAAATTAGGGTTAAGACCCAAGTTAGGGTTAGCAGTCAGGAGACATGGCTTTCCAGAATGGAAACAGGGTATTGCTGAAGCCAAGCATGGTGAAACAGACTGAGAGGGCAAAAGGAATTGTGTGCCTACTGTCTTTTAGGAGAACATGAGGATGGGGGGTTGTTACATTTGCACAAGAAAATCAGGTTAAGTCTCAAGTTAGGGTTAGGGTTGGGGAGATGTTGCTTCCCAGGTTGGAAACGGGTCCTTGGTGAAGCTTAACTTGCTGAATCAGACTGAGTGGGCCATCAAGATGGCTTCCATACTGACATTTGGTACACTCTGTGGACGGCAGTATGTTTCAGTCCAAAAACGAAAATTAGGGTTAAGACCCAAGTTAGGGTTATCGGTCAGGAGTCATGGCTTCCCAGAATGGAAACAGGGTGTTGCTGAAGCCAAGCATGGTGAAACAGACGGAGAGGGCCAACGGAATTGTGTGCCGACTGTTTCTTAGTACAACATGAGGATGGGGGTTTGTTACATTTCAACAAGAAAATCAGGTTAAGTCTCAAGGTTGGGTTGGGTTGGGGAGATGTGGCTTCCCTGGTTGGAATCGGGTCCTTGGTGAAGCCCAGCTTGCTGAATCAGAATGAGTGGGACATCAAGATGTCTTCCATACTGACATTTGGTACACTCTGTGGACGGAGGTCTGTTTCAGTCCCAAAAGGAAATTAGGCCTGAGACTCAAATTAGGGTTAGGGTTGGGGAGACTTGGCTTCCCAGGATGTAACCAGGGTTTTGGCGAAGCCTAGATTGGTAAAACAGACTGAGTAGGCCATCCGGAGTATAACATACTGCCAGTTAGTACACCATGTGGACAGGGAAATGTTTCATTCCAAAGAGAAAATTAGGGTTAAGACCCAAGTTAGGGTTAGCTGTCAGGAGACATGGCTTCCCAGAATGGAAACAGGGTGTTGCTGAAGCCAAGCATGGTGAAACAGACTGAGAGGGCCAAAGGAATTGTGTGCCTACTGTCTTTTAGTAGAACATGAGGATGGGGGGTTGTTACAATTCAACAAGAAAATCAGGTTAAGTCTCAAGTTAGGGTTAGGGTTGGGGAGATGTGGCTTCCCAGGTTGGAAACGGGTCCTTGGTGAAGCTTAACTTGCTGAATCAGACTGAGTGGGCCATCAAGATGGCTTCCATACTGACATTTGGTACACTCTGTGGACGGCAGTATGTTTCAGTCCAAAAACGAAAATTAGGGTTAAGACCCAAGTTAGGGTTATCGGTCAGGAGTCATGGCTTCCCAGAATGGAAACAGGGTGTTGCTGAAGCCAAGCATGGTGAAACAGACTGAGAGGGCCAACGGAATTGTGTGCCTACTGTCTTTTAGTACAACATGAAGATGGGGGTTTGTTACATTTGCACAAGAAAATCAGGTTAAGTCTCAAGTTAGGGTTAGGGTTGGGGAGATGTGGCTTCCCAGGTTGGAAACGGGTCCTTGGTGAAGCCTAGCTTGCTGATTCAGACTGAGTGGGGCATCAAGATGTCTTCCATACTTACATTTGGTACACTCTGTGAACCGCAGTATGTTTCAGTCCAAAAAGGAAATGAGGGTTGATACTCAGATTAGGGTTAGGGTTGGGGAGACTTGGCTTCCCAGGATGTAACCAGGGTTTTGGCGAAGCCTAGATTGGTAAAACAGACTGAGTAGGCCTTCCGGAGTATAACATACTGCCAGTTAGTACACCATGTGGACAGGGAAATGTTTCAGTCCAAAGAAAAAATTAGGGTTAAGAAAAAGTTAGGGTTATCGGTCAGGAGACATGCCTTCCTAGAATGGAAACAGGGTGTTGCTGAAGCCAAGCATGGTGAAACAGACTGAGAGGGCAAACGGAATTGTGTGCCTACTGTCTTTTAGTACAACATGAGGATGGGGGGTTGTTACATTTGCCCAAGAAAATCAGGTTAAGTCTCAAGTTAGGGTTAGGGTTGGGGAGATGTGGCTTCCCAGGTTGGAAACGGGTCCTTGGTGAAGCCTAACTTGCTGAATCAGACTGAGTGGGGCATCAAGATGTCTTCCATACTGACATTTGGTACACTCTGTGGACGGCGGTTTGTTTCAGTCCCAAAAGGAAATGAGGGTTGAGACTCAAATTAGGGTTAGGGTTGGGGAGACTTGGCTTCCCAGGATGTAACCAGGGATTTGGCGAAGCCTAGATTGGTAAAACAGACCGAGTAGGCCAACCGGAGTATAACATACTGCCAGTTAGTGCACCATGTGGACAGGGAAATGTTTCAGTCCAAAGAGAAAATTAGGGTTAAGACCCAAGTTAGGGTTATCGGTCAGGAGTCATGGCTTCCCAGAATGGAAACAGGGTGTTGCTGAAGCCAAGCATGGTGAAACAGACTGAGAGGGCCAACGGAATTGTGTGCCTACTGTCTTTTAGTAGAACATGAGGATGGGGGTTTGTTACATTTGCACAAGAAAATCATGTTAAGTCTCAGGTTTGGTTTGGGTTGGGGAGATGTGGCTTCCCTGGTTGGAATCGGGTCCTTGGTGAAGCCCAGCTTGCTGAATCAGACTGAGTGGGACATCAAGATGTCTTCCATACTGACATTTGGTACACTCTGTGGACGGAGGTATGTTTCAGTCCCAAAAGGAAATGAGGCCTGAGACTCAAATTAGGGTTAGGGCTGGGGAGACTTGGCTTCCCAGGATGTAACCAGGGTTTTGGCGAAGCCTAGATTGGTAAAACAGACTGAGTAGGCCATCCGGAGTATAACATACTGCCAGTTAGTACACCATGTGGACAGGGAAATGTTTCAGTCGAAAGAAAAAATTAGGGTGAAGACCCAAGTTAGGGTTAGCGGTCAGGAGACATGGCTTCCCAGAATGGAAACAGGGTGTTGCTGAAGCCAAACATGGTGAAACAGACTGAGAGGGCCAAAGGAATTGTGTGCCTACTGTCTTTTAGTAGAACATGAGGATGGGGGGTTGTTACATTTGCACAAGAAAATCAGGTTAAGTCTCAAGTTAGGGTTAGAGTTGGGGAGATGTGGCTTCCCAGGTTGGAAACGGGTCCTTGGTGAAGCCTAACTTGCTGAATCAGACTGAGTGGGGCATCAAGATGTCTTCCATACTTACATTTGTTCCCCTATGTGGACGGCAGTATGTTTCAGTCCTAAAACGAAATGCGGGTTGATACTCAAATTAGGGTTAGGGTTGGGGAGACTTGGCTTCCCAGGATGTAACCAGGGTTTTGGCGAAGCCTAGATTGGTAAAACAGACTGAGTAGGCCATCCGTAGTATAACATACTGCCAGTTAGTACACCATGTGGACAGGGAAATGTTTCAGTCCAAAGAGAAAATTAGGGTTAAGACCCAAGTTAGGGTTATCGGTCAGGAGTCATGGCTTCCCAGAATGGAAACAGGGTGTTGCTGAAGCCAAGCATGGTGAAACAGACTGAGAGGGCCAACAGAATTGTGTGTCGACTGTCTTTTAGTACAACATGAGGATGGGGGTTTGTAACATTTCAACAAGAAAATCAGGTTAAGTCTCAAGGTTGGATTGGATTGGGGAGATGTGGCTTCCCAGGTTGGAAATGGGTCCTTGGTGGAGCTCAACTTGCTGAATCAGACTGAGTGGGGCATCAAGATGGCTTCCATACTGACATTTGGTGCACTCTGTGGACGGCAGTATGTTTCAGTCCAAAAAGGAAATGAGGGTTTAGACTCAAATTAGGGTTAGGGTTGGGGAGACTTGTCTTCCCAGGATGTAACCAGGGTTTTGGCGAAGTCTAGATTGGTAAAACAGACGGAGTAGGCCAACCGGAGTATAACATACTGCCAGTTAGTACACAATGTGGACAGGGAAATGTTTCATTCCAAAGAGAAAATTAGGGTTAAGACCCAAGTTAGGGTTAGCAGTCAGGAGACATGGCTTTCCAGAATGGAAACAGGGTATTGCTGAAGCCAAGCATGGTGAAACAGACTGAGAGGGCAAAAGGAATTGTGTGCCTACTGTCTTTTAGGAGAACATGAGGATGGGGGGTTGTTACATTTGCACAAGAAAATCAGGTTAAGTCTCAAGTTAGGGTTAGGGTTGGGGAGATGTTGCTTCCCAGGTTGGAAACGGGTCCTTGGTGAAGCTTAACTTGCTGAATCAGACTGAGTGGGCCATCAAGATGGCTTCCATACTGACATTTGGTACACTCTGTGGACGGCAGTATGTTTCAGTCCAAAAACGAAAATTAGGGTTAAGACCCAAGTTAGGGTTATCGGTCAGGAGTCATGGCTTCCCAGAATGGAAACAGGGTGTTGCTGAAGCCAAGCATGGTGAAACAGACGGAGAGGGCCAACGGAATTGTGTGCCGACTGTTTCTTAGTACAACATGAGGATGGGGGTTTGTTACATTTCAACAAGAAAATCAGGTTAAGTCTCAAGGTTGGGTTGGGTTGGGGAGATGTGGCTTCCCTGGTTGGAATCGGGTCCTTGGTGAAGCCCAGCTTGCTGAATCAGAATGAGTGGGACATCAAGATGTCTTCCATACTGACATTTGGTACACTCTGTGGACGGAGGTCTGTTTCAGTCCCAAAAGGAAATTAGGCCTGAGACTCAAATTAGGGTTAGGGTTGGGGAGACTTGGCTTCCCAGGATGTAACCAGGGTTTTGGCGAAGCCTAGATTGGTAAAACAGACTGAGTAGGCCATCCGGAGTATAACATACTGCCAGTTAGTACACCATGTGGACAGGGAAATGTTTCATTCCAAAGAGAAAATTAGGGTTAAGACCCAAGTTAGGGTTAGCTGTCAGGAGACATGGCTTCCCAGAATGGAAACAGGGTGTTGCTGAAGCCAAGCATGGTGAAACAGACTGAGAGGGCCAAAGGAATTGTGTGCCTACTGTCTTTTAGTAGAACATGAGGATGGGGGGTTGTTACAATTCAACAAGAAAATCAGGTTAAGTCTCAAGTTAGGGTTAGGGTTGGGGAGATGTGGCTTCCCAGGTTGGAAACGGGTCCTTGGTGAAGCTTAACTTGCTGAATCAGACTGAGTGGGGCATCAAGATGGCTTCCATACTGACATTTGGTACACTCTGTGGACGGCAGTATGTTTCAGTCCAAAAACGAAAATTAGGGTTAAGACCCAAGTTAGGGTTATCGGTCAGGAGTCATGGCTTCCCAGAATGGAAACAGGGTGTTGCTGAAGCCAAGCATGGTGAAACAGACTGAGAGGGCCAACGGAATTGTGTGTCGACTGTCTTTTAGTACAACATGAGGATGGGGGTTTGTTACATTTCAACAAGAAAATCAGGTTAAGTCTCAAGGTTGGGTTGGATTGGGGAGATGTGGCTTCCCAGGTTGGAAATGGGTCCTTGGTGAAGCTCAACTTGCTGAATCAGACTGAGTGGGGCATCAAGATGGCTTCCATACTGACATTTGGTGCACTCTGTGGACGGCAGTATGTTTCAGTCCAAAAAGGAAATGAGGGTTGAGACTCAAATTAGGGTTAGGGTTGGGGAGACTTGGCTTCCCAGGATGTAACCAGGGTTTTGGCGAAGTCTAGATTGGTAAAACAGACGGAGTAGGCCAACCGGAGTATAACATACTGCCAGTTAGTACACCATGTGGACAGGGAAATGTTTCAGTCCAAAGAGAAAATTAGGGTTAAGACCCAAGTTAGGGATAGCTTTCAGGAGACATGGCTTTTCAGAATGGAAACAGGGTGTTGCTGAAGCCAAGCATGGTGAAACAGACTGAGAGGGCAAAAGGAATTGTGTGTCGACTGTCTTTTAGTACAACATGAGGATGGGGGTTTGTTACATTTCAACAAGAAAATCAGGTTAAGTCTCAAGGTTGGGTTGGATTGGGGAGATGTGGCTTCCCAGGTTGGAAATGGGTCCTTGGTGAAGCTCAACTTGCTGAATCAGACTGAGTGGGGCATCAAGATGGCTTCCATACTGACATTTGGTGCACTCTGTGGACGGCAGTATGTTTCAGTCCAAAAAGGAAATGAGGGTTGAGACTCAAATTAGGGTTAGGGTTGGGGAGACTTGGCTTCCCAGGATGTAACCAGGGTTTTGGCGAAGTCTAGATTGGTAAAACAGACCGAGTAGGCCAACCGGAGTATAACATACTACCAGTTAGTACACCATGTGGACAGGGAAATGTTTCAGTCCAAAGAGAAAATTAGGGTTAAGACCCAAGTTAGGGTTAGCTGTCAGGAGACATGGCTTTTCAGAATGGAAACAGGGTGTTGCTGAAGCCAAGCATGGTGAAACAGACTGAGAGGGCAAAAGGAATTGTGTGCCTACTGTCTTTTAGTACAACATGAGGATGGGGGTTTGTTACATTTGCACAAGAAAATCAGGTTAAGTCTCAAGTTAGGGTTGGTTTGGGGAGATGTGGCTTCCCAGGTTGGAAACGGGTCCTTGGTGAAGCCTAGCTTGTTGAATCAGACTGAGTGGGACATCAAGATGTCTTCCATACTTACATTTGGTACACTCTGTGGACGGCAGTATGTTTCAGTCCAAAAAGGAAATGAGGGTTGAGACTCAAATTAGGGTTAGGGCTGGGGAGACTTGGCTTCCCAGGATGTAACCAGGGTTTTGGCGAAGCCTAGATTGGTAAAACAGACTGAGTAGGCCATCCGGAGTATAACATACTGCCAGTTAGTACACCATGTGGACAGGGAAATGTTTCAGTCCAAAGAGAAAATTAGGGTTCAGACCCAAGTTAGGGTTAGCTGTCAGGAGACATGGCTTCCCAGAATGGAAACAGGGTGTTGCTGAAGCCAAGCATGGTGAAACAGACTGAGAGGGCCAAAGGAATTGTGTGCCTACTGTCTTTTAGTAGAACATGAGGATGGGAGGTTGTTACATTTGCACAAGAATATCAGGTTAAGTCTCAAGTTAGGGTTAGGGTTGGGGAGATGTGGCTTCCCAGGTTGGAAACGGGTCCTTGGTGAAGCTTAACTTCCTGAATCAGACTGAGTGGGCCATCAAGATGTCTTCCATACTTACATTTGGCACACTCTGTGGACCGCAGTATGTTTCAGTCCAAAAAGGAAATAGGGTTGAGACTCAAATTAGGGTTAGGGTTGGGGAGACTTGGCTTCCCAGGATGTAACCCGGGTTTTGGTGAAGCCTAGATTGGTAAAACAGACTGAGTAGGCATTCAGGAGTATAACATACTGCCAGTTAGTACACCATGTGGACAGGGAAATGTCTCAGTCCAAAGACAAAATTAGGGTTAAGACCCAAGTTAGGGTTAGCTGTCAGGAGACATGGCTTCCCGGAATGGAAACAGGGTGTTGCTGAAGCCAAGCATGGTGAAACAGACTGAGAGGGCCAACGGAATTGTGTGCCTACTGTCTTTTAGTACAACATGAGGATGGGGGTTTGTTACATTTGCACAAGAAAATCAGGTTAAGTCTCAAGGTAGGGTTGGGTTGGGGAGATGTGGCTTCCCAGGTTGGAAACGGGTCCTTGGTGAAGCTTAACTTGCTGAATCAGACTGAGTGGGGTATCAAGGTGTCTTCCATACTTACATTTGGTACACTCTGTGGACCGCAGTATGTTTCAGTCGCAAAAGGAAATGAGGGTTGAGACTCAAAGTAGGGTTAGGGTTGGGGAGACTTGGCTTCCCAGGATGTAACCAGGGTTTTGGCGAAGCCTAGATTGGTAAAACAGACTGAGTAGGCCTTCCGGAGTATAACATACTGCCAGTTAGTACACCATGTGGACAGGGAAATGTTTCAGTCCAAAGAAAAAATTAGGGTTAAGAAAAAGTTAGGGTTATCGGTCAGGAGACATGCCTTCCTAGAATGGAAACAGGGTGTTGCTGAAGCCAAGCATGGTGAAACAGACTGAGAGGGCAAACGGAATTGTGTGCCTACTGTCTTTTAGTACAACATGAGGATGGGGGGTTGTTACATTTGCCCAAGAAAATCAGGTTAAGTCTCAAGTTAGGGTTAGGGTTGGGGAGATGTGGCTTCCCAGGTTGGAAACGGGTCCTTGGTGAAGCCTAACTTGCTGAATCAGACTGAGTGGGGCATCAAGATGTCTTCCATACTTACATTTGGTACACTCTGTGGACGGCGGTTTGTTTCAGTCCCAAAAGGAAATGAGGGTTGAGACTCAAATTAGGGTTAGGGTTGGGGAGACTTGGCTTCCCAGGATGTAACCAGGGTTTTGGCGAAGCCTAGATTGGTAAAACAGACCGAGTAGGCCAACCGAAGTATAACATACTGCCAGTTAGTACACCATGTGGACAGGGAAATGTTTCAGTCCAAAGAGAAAATTAGGGTTAAGACCCAAGTTAGGGTTATCGGTCAGGAGTCATGGCTTCCCAGAATGGAAACAGGGTGTTGCTGAAGCCAAGCATGGTGAAACAGACTGAGAGGGCCAACGGAATTGTGTGCCTACTGTCTTTTAGTAGAACATGAGGATGGGGGTTTGTTACATTTGCACAAGAAAATCAGGTTAAGTCTCAAGGTTGGGTTGGATTGGGGAGATGTGGCTTCCCAGGTTGGAAATGGGTCCTTGGTGAAGCTCAACTTGCTGAATCAGACTGAGTGGGGCATCAAGATGGCTTCCATACTGACATTTGGTGCACTCTGTGGACGGCAGTATGTTTCAGTCCAAAAAGGAAATGAGGGTTGAGACTCAAATTAGGGTTAGGGTTGGGGAGACTTGGCTTCCCAGGATGTAACCAGGGTTTTGGCGAAGTCTAGATTGGTAAAACAGACGGAGTAGGCCAACCAGAGTATAACATACTGCCAGTTAGTACACCATGTGGACAGGGAAATGTTTCAGTCCAAAGAGAAAATTAGGGTTAAGACCCAAGTTAGGGTTAGCTGTCAGGAGACATGGCTTTTCAGAATGGAAACAGGGTGTTGCTGAAGCCAAGCATGGTGAAACAGACTGAGAGGGCAAAAGGAATTGTGTGCCTACTGTCTTTTAGTACAACATGAGGATGGGGGTTTGTTACATTTGCACAAGAAAATCAGGTTAAGTCTCAAGTTAGGGTTGGTTTGGGGAGATGTGGCTTCCCAGGTTGGAAACGGGTCCTTGGTGAAGCCTAGCTTGTTGAATCAGACTGAGTGGGACATCAAGATGTCTTCCATACTTACATTTGGTACACTCTGTGGACGGCAGTATGTTTCAGTCCAAAAAGGAAATGAGGGTTGAGACTCAAATTAGGGTTTGGGCTGGGGAGACTTGGCTTCCCAGGATGTAACCAGGGTTTTGGCGAAGCCTAGATTGGTAAAACAGACTGAGTAGGCCATCCGGAGTATAACATACTGCCAGTTAGTACACCATGTGGACAGGGAAATGTTTCAGTCCAAAGAGAAAATTAGGGTTCAGACCCAAGTTAGGGTTAGCTGTCAGGAGACATGGCTTCCCAGAATGGAAACAGGGTGTTGCTGAAGCCAAGCATGGTGAAACAGACTGAGAGGGCCAAAGGAATTGTGTGCCTACTGTCTTTTAGTAGAACATGAGGATGGGAGGTTGTTACATTTGCACAAGAATATCAGGTTAAGTCTCAAGTTAGGGTTAGGGTTGGGGAGATGTGGCTTCCCAGGTTGGAAACGGGTCCTTGGTGAAGCTTAACTTCCTGAATCAGACTGAGTGGGCCATCAAGATGTCTTCCATACTTACATTTGGCACACTCTGTGGACCGCAGTATGTTTCAGTCCAAAAAGGAAATAGGGTTGAGACTCAAATTAGGGTTAGGGTTGGGGAGACTTGGCTTCCCAGGATGTAACCAGGGTTTTGGTGAAGCCTAGATTGGTAAAACAGACTGAGTAGGCATTCAGGAGTATAACATACTGCCAGTTAGTACACCATGTGGACAGGGAAATGTTTCAGTCCAAAGACAAAATTAGGGTTAAGACCCAAGTTAGGGTTAGCTGTCAGGAGACATGGCTTCCCGGAATGGAAACAGGGTGTTGCTGAAGCCAAGCATGGTGAAACAGACTGAGAGGGCCAACGGAATTGTGTGCCTACTGTCTTTTAGTACAACATGAGGATGGGGGTTTGTTACATTTGCACAAGAAAATCAGGTTAAGTCTCAAGGTAGGGTTGGGTTGGGGAGATGTGGCTTCCCAGGTTGGAAACGGGTCCTTGGTGAAGCTTAACTTGCTGAATCAGACTGAGTGGGGTATCAAGGTGTCTTCCATACTTACATTTGGTACACTCTGTGGACCGCAGTATGTTTCAGTCGCAAAAGGAAATGAGGGTTGAGACTCAAAGTAGGGTTAGGGTTGGGGAGACTTGGCTTCCCAGGATGTAACCAGGGTTTTGGCGAAGCCTAGATTGGTAAAACAGACTGAGTAGGCCTTCCGGAGTATAACATACTGCCAGTTAGTACACCATGTGGACAGGGAAATGTTTCAGTCCAAAGAAAAAATTAGGGTTAAGAAAAAGTTAGGGTTATCGGTCAGGAGACATGCCTTCCTAGAATGGAAACAGGGTGTTGCTGAAGCCAAGCATGGTGAAACAGACTGAGAGGGCAAACGGAATTGTGTGCCTACTGTCTTTTAGTACAACATGAGGATGGGGGGTTGTTACATTTGCCCAAGAAAATCAGGTTAAGTCTCAAGTTAGGGTTAGGGTTGGGGAGATGTGGCTTCCCAGGTTGGAAACGGGTCCTTGGTGAAGCCTAACTTGCTGAATCAGACTGAGTGGGGCATCAAGATGTCTTCCATACTGACATTTGGTACACTCTGTGGACGGCGGTTTGTTTCAGTCCCAAAAGGAAATGAGGGTTGAGACTCAAATTAGGGTTAGGGTTGGGGAGACTTGGCTTCCCAGGATGTAACCAGGGTTTTGGCGAGGCCTAGATTGGTAAAACAGACCGAGTAGGCCAACCGGAGTATAACATACTGCCAGTTAGTACACCATGTGGACAGGGAAATGTTTCAGTCCAAAGAGAAAATTAGGGTTAAGACCCAAGTTAGGGTTATCGGTCAGGAGTCATGGCTTCCCAGAATGGAAACAGGGTGTTGCTGAAGCCAAGCATGGTGAAACAGACTGAGAGGGCCAACGGAATTGTGTGCCTACTGTCTTTTAGTAGAACATGAGGATGGGGGTTTGTTACATTTGCACAAGAAAATCAGGTTAAGTCTCAAGCTTGGTTTGGATTGGG
Organism: Heloderma suspectum; assembly: GCF_057233095.1. Lineage (NCBI taxonomy): Eukaryota > Metazoa > Chordata > Lepidosauria > Squamata > Helodermatidae > Heloderma > Heloderma suspectum. The sequence continues at coordinate 153,199,970 of NC_139461.1, forward strand.
GAGATGTGGCTTCCCTGGTTGGAATCGGGTCCTTGGTGAAGCCCAGCTTGCTGAATCAGACTGAGTGGGACATCAAGATGTCTTCCATACTGACATTTGGTACACTCTGTGGACGGAGGTATGTTTCAGTCCCAAAAGGAAATGAGGCCTGAGACTCAAATTAAGGTTAGGGCTGGGGAGACTTGGCTTCCCAGGATGTAACCAGGGTTTTGGCGAAGCCTAGATTGGTAAAACAGACTGAGTAGGCCATCCGGAGTATAACATACTGCCAGTTAGTACACCATGTGGACAGGGAAATGTTTCAGTCCAAAGAGAAAATTAGGGTTCAGACCCAAGTTAGGGTTAGCTGTCAGGAGACATGGCTTCCCAGAATGGAAACAGGGTGTTGCTGAAGCCAAGCATGGTGAAACAGACTGAGAGGGCCAAAGGAATTGTGTGCCTACTGTCTTTTAATAGAACATGAGGATGGGAGGTTGTTACATTTGCACAAGAATATCAGGTTAAGTCTCAAGTTAGGGTTAGGGTTGGGGAGATGTGGCTTCCCAGGTTGGAAACGGGTCCTTGGTGAAGCTTAACTTCCTGAATCAGACTGAGTGGGCCATCAAGATGTCTTCCATACTTACATTTGGCACACTCTGTGGACCGCAGTATGTTTCAGTCCAAAAAGGAAATAGGGTTGAGACTCAAATTAGGGTTAGGGTTGGGGAGACTTGGCTTCCCAGGATGTAACCAGGGTTTTGGTGAAGCCTAGATTGGTAAAACAGACTGAGTAGGCATTCAGGAGTATAACATACTGCCAGTTAGTACACCATGTGGACAGGGAAATGTTTCAGTCCAAAGACAAAATTAGGGTTAAGACCCAAGTTAGGGTTAGCTGTCAGGAGACATGGCTTCCCGGAATGGAAACAGGGTGTTGCTGAAGCCAAGCATGGTGAAACAGACTGAGAGGGCCAACGGAATTGTGTGCCTACTGTCTTTTAGTACAACATGAGGATGGGGGTTTGTTACATTTGCACAAGAAAATCAGGTTAAGTCTCAAGTTAGGGTTAGGGTTGGGGAGATGTGGCTTCCCAGGTTGGAAACGGGTCCTTGGTGAAGCCTAGCTTGCTGAATCAGACTGAGTGGGGCATCAAGATGTCTTCCATACTTACATTTGGTACACTCTGTGAACCGCAGTATGTTTCAGTCCAAAAAGGAAATGAGGGTTGATACTCAGATTAGGGTTAGGGTTGGGGAGACTTGGCTTCCCAGGATGTAACCAGGGTTTTGGCGAAGCCTAGATTGGTAAAACAGACTGAGTAGGCCTTCCGGAGTATAACATACTGCCAGTTAGTACACCATGTGGACAGGGAAATGTTTCAGTCCAAAGAAAAAATTAGGGTTAAGAAAAAGTTAGGGTTATCGGTCAGGAGACATGCCTTCCTAGAATGGAAACAGGGTGTTGCTGAAGCCAAGCATGGTGAAACAGACTGAGAGGGCAAACGGAATTGTGTGCCTACTGTCTTTTAGTACAACATGAGGATGGGGGGTTGTTACATTTGCCCAAGAAAATCAGGTTAAGTCTCAAGTTAGGGTTAGGGTTGGGGAGATGTGGCTTCCCAGGTTGGAAACGGGTCCTTGGTGAAGCCTAACTTGCTGAATCAGACTGAGTGGGGCATCAAGATGTCTTCCATACTGACATTTGGTACACTCTGTGGACGGCGGTTTGTTTCAGTCCCAAAAGGAAATGAGGGTTGAGACTCAAATTAGGGTTAGGGTTGGGGAGACTTGGCTTCCCAGGATGTAACCAGGGATTTGGCGAAGCCTAGATTGGTAAAACAGACCGAGTAGGCCAACCGGAGTATAACATACTGCCAGTTAGTACACCATGTGGACAGGGAAATGTTTCAGTCCAAAGAGAAAATTAGGGTTAAGACCCAAGTTAGGGTTAACGGTCAGGAGTCATGGCTTCCCAGAATGGAAACAGGGTGTTGCTGAAGCCAAGCATGGTGAAACAGACTGAGAGGGCCAAAGGAATTGTGTGCCTACTGTCTTTTAGTACAACATGAGGATGGGAGGTTGTTACATTTGCACAAGAATATCAGGTTAAGTCTCAAGTTAGGGTTAGGGTTGGGGAGATGTGGCTTCCCAGGTTGGAAACGGGTCCTTGGTGAAGCTTAACTTCCTGAATCAGACTGAGTGGGCCATCAAGATGTCTTCCATACTTACATTTGGCACACTCTGTGGACCGCAGTATGTTTCAGTCCAAAAAGGAAATAGGGTTGAGACTCAAATTAGGGTTAGGGTTGGGGAGACTTGGCTTCCCAGGATGTAACCAGGGTTTTGGCGAAGCCTAGATTGGTAAAACAGACTGAGTCGGCCAACCGGAGTATAACATACTGCCAGTTAGTACACCATGTGGACAGGGAAATGTTTCAGTCCAAAGAGAAAATTAGGGTTAAGACCCAAGTTAGGGTTAGCTGTCAGGAGACATGGCTTCCCAGAATGGAAACAGGGTGTTGCTGAAGCCAAGCATGGTGAAACAGACTGAGAGGGCCAAAGGTATTGTGTGCCTACTGTCTTTTAGTACAACATGAGGATGGGAGGTTGTTACATTTGCACAAGAATATCAGGTTAAGTCTCAAGTTAGGGTTAGGGGTGGGGAGATGTGGCTTCCCAGGTTGGAAACGGGTCCTTGTTGAAGCCTAGCTTGCTGAATCAGACTGAGTGGGGCATCAAGATGTCTTCCATACTTACAATTAGGTACACTCTGTGGACGGCAGTATTTTTTAGTCCAAAAAGGAAATGAGGGTTGAGACTCAAATTAGGGTTAGGGTTGGGGAGACTTGGCTTCCCAGGATGTAACCAGGGATTTGGCGAAGCCTAGATTGGTAAAACAGACCGAGTAGGCCAACCGGAGTATAACATACTGCCAGTTAGTACACCATGTGGACAGGGAAATGTTTCAGTCCAAAGAGAAAATTAGGGTTAAGACCCAAGTTAGGGTTATCGGTCAGGAGTCATGGCTTCCCAGAATGGAAACAGGGTGTTGCTGAAGCCAAGCATGGTGAAACAGACTGAGAGGGCCAACGGAATTGTGTGCCTACTGTCTTTTAGTAGAACATGAGGATGGGGGTTTGTTACATTTGCACAAGAAAATCAGGTTAAGTCTCAAGCTTGGTTTGGATTGGGGAGATGTGGCTTCCCTGGTTGGAATCGGGTCCTTGGTGAAGCCCAGCTTGCTGAATCAGACTGAGTGGGACATCAAGATGTCTTCCATACTGACATTTGGTACACTCTGTGGACGGAGGTATGTTTCAGTCCCAAAAGGAAATGAGGCCTGAGACTCAAATTAAGGTTAGGGCTGGGGAGACTTGGCTTCCCAGGATGTAACCAGGGTTTTGGCGAAGCCTAGATTGGTAAAACAGACTGAGTAGGCCATCCGGAGTATAACATACTGCCAGTTAGTACACCATGTGGACAGGGAAATGTTTCAGTCCAAAGAGAAAATTAGGGTTCAGACCCAAGTTAGGGTTAGCTGTCAGGAGACATGGCTTCCCAGAATGGAAACAGGGTGTTGCTGAAGCCAAGCATGGTGAAACAGACTGAGAGGGCCAAAGGAATTGTGTGCCTACTGTCTTTTAATAGAACATGAGGATGGGAGGTTGTTACATTTGCACAAGAATATCAGGTTAAGTCTCAAGTTAGGGTTAGGGTTGGGGAGATGTGGCTTCCCAGGTTGGAAACGGGTCCTTGGTGAAGCTTAACTTCCTGAATCAGACTGAGTGGGCCATCAAGATGTCTTCCATACTTACATTTGGCACACTCTGTGGACCGCAGTATGTTTCAGTCCAAAAAGGAAATAGGGTTGAGACTCAAATTAGGGTTAGGGTTGGGGAGACTTGGCTTCCCAGGATGTAACCAGGGTTTTGGTGAAGCCTAGATTGGTAAAACAGACTGAGTAGGCATTCAGGAGTATAACATACTGCCAGTTAGTACACCATGTGGACAGGGAAATGTTTCAGTCCAAAGACAAAATTAGGGTTAAGACCCAAGTTAGGGTTAGCTGTCAGGAGACATGGCTTCCCGGAATGGAAACAGGGTGTTGCTGAAGCCAAGCATGGTGAAACAGACTGAGAGGGCCAACGGAATTGTGTGCCTACTGTCTTTTAGTACAACATGAGGATGGGGGTTTGTTACATTTGCACAAGAAAATCAGGTTAAGTCTCAAGTTAGGGTTAGGGTTGGGGAGATGTGGCTTCCCAGGTTGGAAACGGGTCCTTGGTGAAGCCTAGCTTGCTGAATCAGACTGAGTGGGGCATCAAGATGTCTTCCATACTTACATTTGGTACACTCTGTGAACCGCAGTATGTTTCAGTCCAAAAAGGAAATGAGGGTTGATACTCAGATTAGGGTTAGGGTTGGGGAGACTTGGCTTCCCAGGATGTAACCAGGGTTTTGGCGAAGCCTAGATTGGTAAAACAGACTGAGTAGGCCTTCCGGAGTATAACATACTGCCAGTTAGTACACCATGTGGACAGGGAAATGTTTCAGTCCAAAGAAAAAATTAGGGTTAAGAAAAAGTTAGGGTTATCGGTCAGGAGACATGCCTTCCTAGAATGGAAACAGGGTGTTGCTGAAGCCAAGCATGGTGAAACAGACTGAGAGGGCAAACGGAATTGTGTGCCTACTGTCTTTTAGTACAACATGAGGATGGGGGGTTGTTACATTTGCCCAAGAAAATCAGGTTAAGTCTCAAGTTAGGGTTAGGGTTGGGGAGATGTGGCTTCCCAGGTTGGAAACGGGTCCTTGGTGAAGCCTAACTTGCTGAATCAGACTGAGTGGGGCATCAAGATGTCTTCCATACTGACATTTGGTACACTCTGTGGACGGCGGTTTGTTTCAGTCCCAAAAGGAAATGAGGGTTGAGACTCAAATTAGGGTTAGGGTTGGGGAGACTTGGCTTCCCAGGATGTAACCAGGGATTTGGCGAAGCCTAGATTGGTAAAACAGACCGAGTAGGCCAACCGGAGTATAACATACTGCCAGTTAGTACACCATGTGGACAGGGAAATGTTTCAGTCCAAAGAGAAAATTAGGGTTAAGACCCAAGTTAGGGTTAACGGTCAGGAGTCATGGCTTCCCAGAATGGAAACAGGGTGTTGCTGAAGCCAAGCATGGTGAAACAGACTGAGAGGGCCAAAGGAATTGTGTGCCTACTGTCTTTTAGTACAACATGAGGATGGGAGGTTGTTACATTTGCACAAGAATATCAGGTTAAGTCTCAAGTTAGGGTTAGGGTTGGGGAGATGTGGCTTCCCAGGTTGGAAACGGGTCCTTGGTGAAGCTTAACTTCCTGAATCAGACTGAGTGGGCCATCAAGATGTCTTCCATACTTACATTTGGCACACTCTGTGGACCGCAGTATGTTTCAGTCCAAAAAGGAAATAGGGTTGAGACTCAAATTAGGGTTAGGGTTGGGGAGACTTGGCTTCCCAGGATGTAACCAGGGTTTTGGCGAAGCCTAGATTGGTAAAACAGACTGAGTCGGCCAACCGGAGTATAACATACTGCCAGTTAGTACACCATGTGGACAGGGAAATGTTTCAGTCCAAAGAGAAAATTAGGGTTAAGACCCAAGTTAGGGTTAGCTGTCAGGAGACATGGCTTCCCAGAATGGAAACAGGGTGTTGCTGAAGCCAAGCATGGTGAAACAGACTGAGAGGGCCAAAGGTATTGTGTGCCTACTGTCTTTTAGTACAACATGAGGATGGGAGGTTGTTACATTTGCACAAGAATATCAGGTTAAGTCTCAAGTTAGGGTTAGGGGTGGGGAGATGTGGCTTCCCAGGTTGGAAACGGGTCCTTGTTGAAGCCTAGCTTGCTGAATCAGACTGAGTGGGGCATCAAGATGTCTTCCATACTTACAATTAGGTACACTCTGTGGACGGCAGTATTTTTTAGTCCAAAAAGGAAATGAGGGTTGAGACTCAAATTAGGGTTAGGGTTGGGGAGACTTGGCTTCCCAGGATGTAACCAGTGTTTTGGCGAAGCCTAGATTGGTAAAACAGACTGAGTAGGCCTTCCGGAGTATAACATACTGCCAGTTAGTACACCATGTGGACAGGGAAATATTTCAGTCCAAAGAAAAAACTAGGGTTAAGACCCAAGTTAGGGTTAGCGGTCAGGAGACATGGCTTCCCGGAATGGAAACAGGGTGTTGCTGAAGCCAAGCATGGTGAAACAGACTGAGAGGGCCAACGGAATTGTGTGCCTACTGTCTTTTAGTACAACATGAAGATGGGGGTTTGTTACATTTGCACAAGAAAATCAGGTTAAGTCTCAAGTTAGGGTTAGGGTTGGGGAGATGTGGCTTCCCAGGTTGGAAACGGGTCCTTGGTGAAGCCTAGCTTGCTGAATCAGACTGAGTGGGGCATCAAGATGTCTTCCATACTTACATTTGGTACACTCTGTGAACCGCAGTATGTTTCAGTCCAAAAAGGAAATGAGGGTTGATACTCAGATTAGGGTTAGGGTTGGGGAGACTTGGCTTCCCAGGATGTAACCAGGGTTTTGGCGAAGCCTAGATTGGTAAAACAGACTGAGTAGGCCTTCCGGAGTATAACATACTGCCAGTTAGTACACCATGTGGACAGGGAAATGTTTCAGTCCAAAGAAAAAATTAGGGTTAAGAAAAAGTTAGGGTTATCGGTCAGGAGACATGCCTTCCTAGAATGGAAACAGGGTGTTGCTGAAGCCAAGCATGGTGAAACAGACTGAGAGGGCAAACGGAATTGTGTGCCTACTGTCTTTTAGTACAACATGAGGATGGGGGGTTGTTACATTTGCCCAAGAAAATCATGTTAAGTCTCAAGTTAGGGTTAGGGTTGGGGAGATGTGGCTTCCCAGGTTGGAAACGGGTCCTTGGTGAAGCCTAACTTGCTGAATCAGACTGAGTGGGGCATCAAGATGTCTTCCATACTGACATTTGGTACACTCTGTGGACGGCGGTTTGTTTCAGTCCCAAAAGGAAATGAGGGTTGAGACTCAAATTAGGGTTAGGGTTGGGGAGACTTGGCTTCCCAGGATGTAACCAGGGATTTGGCGAAGCCTAGATTGGTAAAACAGACCGAGTAGGCCAACCGGAGTATAACATACTGCCAGTTAGTGCACCATGTGGACAGGGAAATGTTTCAGTCCAAAGAGAAAATTAGGGTTAAGACCCAAGTTAGGGTTATCGGTCAGGAGTCATGGCTTCCCAGAATGGAAACAGGGTGTTGCTGAAGCCAAGCATGGTGAAACAGACTGAGAGGGCCAACGGAATTGTGTGCCTACTGTCTTTTAGTAGAACATGAGGATGGGGGTTTGTTACATTTGCACAAGAAAATCATGTTAAGTCTCAGGTTTGGTTTGGGTTGGGGAGATGTGGCTTCCCTGGTTGGAATCGGGTCCTTGGTGAAGCCCAGCTTGCTGAATCAGACTGAGTGGGACATCAAGATGTCTTCCATACTGACATTTGGTACACTCTGTGGACGGAGGTATGTTTCAGTCCCAAAAGGAAATGAGGCCTGAGACTCAAATTAGGGTTAGGGCTGGGGAGACTTGGCTTCCCAGGATGTAACCAGGGTTTTGGCGAAGCCTAGATTGGTAAAACAGACGGAGTAGGCCAACCGGAGTATAACATACTGCCAGTTAGTACACCATGTGGACAGGGAAATGTTTCAGTCCAAAGAGAAAATTAGGGTTAAGACCCAAGTTAGGGTTAGCTGTCAGGAGACATGGCTCTCCAGAATGGAAACAGGGTGTTGCTGAAGCCAAACATGGTGAAACAGACTGAGAGGGCCAAAGGAATTGTGTGCCTACTGTCTTTTAGTAGAACATGAGGATGGGGGGTTGTTACATTTGCACAAGAAAATCAGGTTAAGTCTCAAGTTAGGGTTAGAGTTGGGGAGATGTGGCTTCCCAGGTTGGAAACGGGTCCTTGGTGAAGCCTAACTTGCTGAATCAGACTGAGTGGGGCATCAAGATGTCTTCCATACTTACATTTGTTCCCCTATGTGGACGGCAGTATGTTTCAGTCCTAAAACGAAATGCGGGTTGATACTCAAATTAGGGTTAGGGTTGGGGAGACTTGGCTTCCCAGGATGTAACCAGGGTTTTGGCGAAGCCTAGATTGGTAAAACAGACTGAGTAGGCCATCCGTAGTATAACATACTGCCAGTTAGTACACCATGTGGACAGGGAAATGTTTCAGTCCAAAGAGAAAATTAGGGTTAAGACCCAAGTTAGGGTTATCGGTCAGGAGTAATGGCTTCCCAGAATGGAAACAGGGTGTTGCTGAAGCCAAGCATGGTGAAACAGACTGAGAGGGCCAACAGAATTGTGTGTCGACTGTCTTTTAGTACAACATGAGGATGGGGGTTTGTTACATTTCAACAAGAAAATCAGGTTAAGTCTCAAGGTTGGATTGGATTGGGGAGATGTGGCTTCCCAGGTTGGAAATGGGTCCTTGGTGGAGCTCAACTTGCTGAATCAGACTGAGTGGGGCATCAAGATGGCTTCCATACTGACATTTGGTGCACTCTGTGGACGGCAGTATGTTTCAGTCCAAAAAGGAAATGAGGGTTGAGACTCAAATTAGGGTTAGGGTTGGGGAGACTTGTCTTCCCAGGATGTAACCAGGGTTTTGGCGAAGTCTAGATTGGTAAAACAGACGGAGTAGGCCAACCGGAGTATAACATACTGCCAGTTAGTACACAATGTGGACAGGGAAATGTTTCATTCCAAAGAGAAAATTAGGGTTAAGACCCAAGTTAGGGTTAGCAGTCAGGAGACATGGCTTTCCAGAATGGAAACAGGGTATTGCTGAAGCCAAGCATGGTGAAACAGACTGAGAGGGCAAAAGGAATTGTGTGCCTACTGTCTTTTAGGAGAACATGAGGATGGGGGGTTGTTACATTTGCACAAGAAAATCAGGTTAAGTCTCAAGTTAGGGTTAGGGTTGGGGAGATGTTGCTTCCCAGGTTGGAAACGGGTCCTTGGTGAAGCTTAACTTGCTGAATCAGACTGAGTGGGCCATCAAGATGGCTTCCATACTGACATTTGGTACACTCTGTGGACGGCAGTATGTTTCAGTCCAAAAACGAAAATTAGGGTTAAGACCCAAGTTAGGGTTATCGGTCAGGAGTCATGGCTTCCCAGAATGGAAACAGGGTGTTGCTGAAGCCAAGCATGGTGAAACAGACTGAGAGGGCCAACGGAATTGTGTGCCTACTGTCTTTTAGTACAACATGAAGATGGGGGTTTGTTACATTTGCACAAGAAAATCAGGTTAAGTCTCAAGTTAGGGTTAGGGTTGGGGAGATGTGGCTTCCCAGGTTGGAAACGGGTCCTTGGTGAAGCCTAGCTTGCTGATTCAGACTGAGTGGGGCATCAAGATGTCTTCCATACTTACATTTGGTACACTCTGTGAACCGCAGTATGTTTCAGTCCAAAAAGGAAATGAGGGTTGATACTCAGATTAGGGTTAGGGTTGGGGAGACTTGGCTTCCCAGGATGTAACCAGGGTTTTGGCGAAGCCTAGATTGGTAAAACAGACTGAGTAGGCCTTCCGGAGTATAACATACTGCCAGTTAGTACACCATGTGGACAGGGAAATGTTTCAGTCCAAAGAAAAAATTAGGGTTAAGAAAAAGTTAGGGTTATCGGTCAGGAGACATGCCTTCCTAGAATGGAAACAGGGTGTTGCTGAAGCCAAGCATGGTGAAACAGACTGAGAGGGCAAACGGAATTGTGTGCCTACTGTCTTTTAGTACAACATGAGGATGGGGGGTTGTTACATTTGCCCAAGAAAATCAGGTTAAGTCTCAAGTTAGGGTTAGGGTTGGGGAGATGTGGCTTCCCAGGTTGGAAACGGGTCCTTGGTGAAGCCTAACTTGCTGAATCAGACTGAGTGGGGCATCAAGATGTCTTCCATACTGACATTTGGTACACTCTGTGGACGGCGGTTTGTTTCAGTCCCAAAAGGAAATGAGGGTTGAGACTCAAATTAGGGTTAGGGTTGGGGAGACTTGGCTTCCCAGGATGTAACCAGGGATTTGGCGAAGCCTAGATTGGTAAAACAGACCGAGTAGGCCAACCGGAGTATAACATACTGCCAGTTAGTGCACCATGTGGACAGGGAAATGTTTCAGTCCAAAGAGAAAATTAGGGTTAAGACCCAAGTTAGGGTTATCGGTCAGGAGTCATGGCTTCCCAGAATGGAAACAGGGTGTTGCTGAAGCCAAGCATGGTGAAACAGACTGAGAGGGCCAACGGAATTGTGTGCCTACTGTCTTTTAGTAGAACATGAGGATGGGGGTTTGTTACATTTGCACAAGAAAATCATGTTAAGTCTCAGGTTTGGTTTGGGTTGGGGAGATGTGGCTTCCCTGGTTGGAATCGGGTCCTTGGTGAAGCCCAGCTTGCTGAATCAGACTGAGTGGGACATCAAGATGTCTTCCATACTGACATTTGGTACACTCTGTGGACGGAGGTATGTTTCAGTCCCAAAAGGAAATGAGGCCTGAGACTCAAATTAGGGTTAGGGCTGGGGAGACTTGGCTTCCCAGGATGTAACCAGGGTTTTGGCGAAGCCTAGATTGGTAAAACAGACTGAGTAGGCCATCCGGAGTATAACATACTGCCAGTTAGTACACCATGTGGACAGGGAAATGTTTCAGTCGAAAGAAAAAATTAGGGTGAAGACCCAAGTTAGGGTTAGCGGTCAGGAGACATGGCTTCCCAGAATGGAAACAGGGTGTTGCTGAAGCCAAACATGGTGAAACAGACTGAGAGGGCCAAAGGAATTGTGTGCCTACTGTCTTTTAGTAGAACATGAGGATGGGGGGTTGTTACATTTGCACAAGAAAATCAGGTTAAGTCTCAAGTTAGGGTTAGAGTTGGGGAGATGTGGCTTCCCAGGTTGGAAACGGGTCCTTGGTGAAGCCTAACTTGCTGAATCAGACTGAGTGGGGCATCAAGATGTCTTCCATACTTACATTTGTTCCCCTATGTGGACGGCAGTATGTTTCAGTCCTAAAACGAAATGCGGGTTGATACTCAAATTAGGGTTAGGGTTGGGGAGACTTGGCTTCCCAGGATGTAACCAGGGTTTTGGCGAAGCCTAGATTGGTAAAACAGACTGAGTAGGCCATCCGTAGTATAACATACTGCCAGTTAGTACACCATGTGGACAGGGAAATGTTTCAGTCCAAAGAGAAAATTAGGGTTAAGACCCAAGTTAGGGTTATCGGTCAGGAGTCATGGCTTCCCAGAATGGAAACAGGGTGTTGCTGAAGCCAAGCATGGTGAAACAGACTGAGAGGGCCAACAGAATTGTGTGTCGACTGTCTTTTAGTACAACATGAGGATGGGGGTTTGTAACATTTCAACAAGAAAATCAGGTTAAGTCTCAAGGTTGGATTGGATTGGGGAGATGTGGCTTCCCAGGTTGGAAATGGGTCCTTGGTGGAGCTCAACTTGCTGAATCAGACTGAGTGGGGCATCAAGATGGCTTCCATACTGACATTTGGTGCACTCTGTGGACGGCAGTATGTTTCAGTCCAAAAAGGAAATGAGGGTTTAGACTCAAATTAGGGTTAGGGTTGGGGAGACTTGTCTTCCCAGGATGTAACCAGGGTTTTGGCGAAGTCTAGATTGGTAAAACAGACGGAGTAGGCCAACCGGAGTATAACATACTGCCAGTTAGTACACCATGTGGACAGGGAAATGTTTCATTCCAAAGAGAAAATTAGGGTTAAGACCCAAGTTAGGGTTAGCAGTCAGGAGACATGGCTTTCCAGAATGGAAACAGGGTATTGCTGAAGCCAAGCATGGTGAAACAGACTGAGAGGGCAAAAGGAATTGTGTGCCTACTGTCTTTTAGGAGAACATGAGGATGGGGGGTTGTTACATTTGCACAAGAAAATCAGGTTAAGTCTCAAGTTAGGGTTAGGGTTGGGGAGATGTTGCTTCCCAGGTTGGAAACGGGTCCTTGGTGAAGCTTAACTTGCTGAATCAGACTGAGTGGGCCATCAAGATGGCTTCCATACTGACATTTGGTACACTCTGTGGACGGCAGTATGTTTCAGTCCAAAAACGAAAATTAGGGTTAAGACCCAAGTTAGGGTTATCGGTCAGGAGTCATGGCTTCCCAGAATGGAAACAGGGTGTTGCTGAAGCCAAGCATGGTGAAACAGACGGAGAGGGCCAACGGAATTGTGTGCCGACTGTTTCTTAGTACAACATGAGGATGGGGGTTTGTTACATTTCAACAAGAAAATCAGGTTAAGTCTCAAGGTTGGGTTGGGTTGGGGAGATGTGGCTTCCCTGGTTGGAATCGGGTCCTTGGTGAAGCCCAGCTTGCTGAATCAGAATGAGTGGGACATCAAGATGTCTTCCATACTGACATTTGGTACACTCTGTGGACGGAGGTCTGTTTCAGTCCCAAAAGGAAATTAGGCCTGAGACTCAAATTAGGGTTAGGGTTGGGGAGACTTGGCTTCCCAGGATGTAACCAGGGTTTTGGCGAAGCCTAGATTGGTAAAACAGACTGAGTAGGCCATCCGGAGTATAACATACTGCCAGTTAGTACACCATGTGGACAGGGAAATGTTTCATTCCAAAGAGAAAATTAGGGTTAAGACCCAAGTTAGGGTTAGCTGTCAGGAGACATGGCTTCCCAGAATGGAAACAGGGTGTTGCTGAAGCCAAGCATGGTGAAACAGACTGAGAGGGCCAAAGGAATTGTGTGCCTACTGTCTTTTAGTAGAACATGAGGATGGGGGGTTGTTACAATTCAACAAGAAAATCAGGTTAAGTCTCAAGTTAGGGTTAGGGTTGGGGAGATGTGGCTTCCCAGGTTGGAAACGGGTCCTTGGTGAAGCTTAACTTGCTGAATCAGACTGAGTGGGCCATCAAGATGGCTTCCATACTGACATTTGGTACACTCTGTGGACGGCAGTATGTTTCAGTCCAAAAACGAAAATTAGGGTTAAGACCCAAGTTAGGGTTATCGGTCAGGAGTCATGGCTTCCCAGAATGGAAACAGGGTGTTGCTGAAGCCAAGCATGGTGAAACAGACTGAGAGGGCCAACGGAATTGTGTGCCTACTGTCTTTTAGTACAACATGAAGATGGGGGTTTGTTACATTTGCACAAGAAAATCAGGTTAAGTCTCAAGTTAGGGTTAGGGTTGGGGAGATGTGGCTTCCCAGGTTGGAAACGGGTCCTTGGTGAAGCCTAGCTTGCTGATTCAGACTGAGTGGGGCATCAAGATGTCTTCCATACTTACATTTGGTACACTCTGTGAACCGCAGTATGTTTCAGTCCAAAAAGGAAATGAGGGTTGATACTCAGATTAGGGTTAGGGTTGGGGAGACTTGGCTTCCCAGGATGTAACCAGGGTTTTGGCGAAGCCTAGATTGGTAAAACAGACTGAGTAGGCCTTCCGGAGTATAACATACTGCCAGTTAGTACACCATGTGGACAGGGAAATGTTTCAGTCCAAAGAAAAAATTAGGGTTAAGAAAAAGTTAGGGTTATCGGTCAGGAGACATGCCTTCCTAGAATGGAAACAGGGTGTTGCTGAAGCCAAGCATGGTGAAACAGACTGAGAGGGCAAACGGAATTGTGTGCCTACTGTCTTTTAGTACAACATGAGGATGGGGGGTTGTTACATTTGCCCAAGAAAATCAGGTTAAGTCTCAAGTTAGGGTTAGGGTTGGGGAGATGTGGCTTCCCAGGTTGGAAACGGGTCCTTGGTGAAGCCTAACTTGCTGAATCAGACTGAGTGGGGCATCAAGATGTCTTCCATACTGACATTTGGTACACTCTGTGGACGGCGGTTTGTTTCAGTCCCAAAAGGAAATGAGGGTTGAGACTCAAATTAGGGTTAGGGTTGGGGAGACTTGGCTTCCCAGGATGTAACCAGGGATTTGGCGAAGCCTAGATTGGTAAAACAGACCGAGTAGGCCAACCGGAGTATAACATACTGCCAGTTAGTGCACCATGTGGACAGGGAAATGTTTCAGTCCAAAGAGAAAATTAGGGTTAAGACCCAAGTTAGGGTTATCGGTCAGGAGTCATGGCTTCCCAGAATGGAAACAGGGTGTTGCTGAAGCCAAGCATGGTGAAACAGACTGAGAGGGCCAACGGAATTGTGTGCCTACTGTCTTTTAGTAGAACATGAGGATGGGGGTTTGTTACATTTGCACAAGAAAATCATGTTAAGTCTCAGGTTTGGTTTGGGTTGGGGAGATGTGGCTTCCCTGGTTGGAATCGGGTCCTTGGTGAAGCCCAGCTTGCTGAATCAGACTGAGTGGGACATCAAGATGTCTTCCATACTGACATTTGGTACACTCTGTGGACGGAGGTATGTTTCAGTCCCAAAAGGAAATGAGGCCTGAGACTCAAATTAGGGTTAGGGCTGGGGAGACTTGGCTTCCCAGGATGTAACCAGGGTTTTGGCGAAGCCTAGATTGGTAAAACAGACTGAGTAGGCCATCCGGAGTATAACATACTGCCAGTTAGTACACCATGTGGACAGGGAAATGTTTCAGTCGAAAGAAAAAATTAGGGTGAAGACCCAAGTTAGGGTTAGCGGTCAGGAGACATGGCTTCCCAGAATGGAAACAGGGTGTTGCTGAAGCCAAACATGGTGAAACAGACTGAGAGGGCCAAAGGAATTGTGTGCCTACTGTCTTTTAGTAGAACATGAGGATGGGGGGTTGTTACATTTGCACAAGAAAATCAGGTTAAGTCTCAAGTTAGGGTTAGAGTTGGGGAGATGTGGCTTCCCAGGTTGGAAACGGGTCCTTGGTGAAGCCTAACTTGCTGAATCAGACTGAGTGGGGCATCAAGATGTCTTCCATACTTACATTTGTTCCCCTATGTGGACGGCAGTATGTTTCAGTCCTAAAACGAAATGCGGGTTGATACTCAAATTAGGGTTAGGGTTGGGGAGACTTGGCTTCCCAGGATGTAACCAGGGTTTTGGCGAAGCCTAGATTGGTAAAACAGACTGAGTAGGCCATCCGTAGTATAACATACTGCCAGTTAGTACACCATGTGGACAGGGAAATGTTTCAGTCCAAAGAGAAAATTAGGGTTAAGACCCAAGTTAGGGTTATCGGTCAGGAGTCATGGCTTCCCAGAATGGAAACAGGGTGTTGCTGAAGCCAAGCATGGTGAAACAGACTGAGAGGGCCAACAGAATTGTGTGTCGACTGTCTTTTAGTACAACATGAGGATGGGGGTTTGTAACATTTCAACAAGAAAATCAGGTTAAGTCTCAAGGTTGGATTGGATTGGGGAGATGTGGCTTCCCAGGTTGGAAATGGGTCCTTGGTGGAGCTCAACTTGCTGAATCAGACTGAGTGGGGCATCAAGATGGCTTCCATACTGACATTTGGTGCACTCTGTGGACGGCAGTATGTTTCAGTCCAAAAAGGAAATGAGGGTTTAGACTCAAATTAGGGTTAGGGTTGGGGAGACTTGTCTTCCCAGGATGTAACCAGGGTTTTGGCGAAGTCTAGATTGGTAAAACAGACGGAGTAGGCCAACCGGAGTATAACATACTGCCAGTTAGTACACAATGTGGACAGGGAAATGTTTCATTCCAAAGAGAAAATTAGGGTTAAGACCCAAGTTAGGGTTAGCAGTCAGGAGACATGGCTTTCCAGAATGGAAACAGGGTATTGCTGAAGCCAAGCATGGTGAAACAGACTGAGAGGGCAAAAGGAATTGTGTGCCTACTGTCTTTTAGGAGAACATGAGGATGGGGGGTTGTTACATTTGCACAAGAAAATCAGGTTAAGTCTCAAGTTAGGGTTAGGGTTGGGGAGATGTTGCTTCCCAGGTTGGAAACGGGTCCTTGGTGAAGCTTAACTTGCTGAATCAGACTGAGTGGGCCATCAAGATGGCTTCCATACTGACATTTGGTACACTCTGTGGACGGCAGTATGTTTCAGTCCAAAAACGAAAATTAGGGTTAAGACCCAAGTTAGGGTTATCGGTCAGGAGTCATGGCTTCCCAGAATGGAAACAGGGTGTTGCTGAAGCCAAGCATGGTGAAACAGACGGAGAGGGCCAACGGAATTGTGTGCCGACTGTTTCTTAGTACAACATGAGGATGGGGGTTTGTTACATTTCAACAAGAAAATCAGGTTAAGTCTCAAGGTTGGGTTGGGTTGGGGAGATGTGGCTTCCCTGGTTGGAATCGGGTCCTTGGTGAAGCCCAGCTTGCTGAATCAGAATGAGTGGGACATCAAGATGTCTTCCATACTGACATTTGGTACACTCTGTGGACGGAGGTCTGTTTCAGTCCCAAAAGGAAATTAGGCCTGAGACTCAAATTAGGGTTAGGGTTGGGGAGACTTGGCTTCCCAGGATGTAACCAGGGTTTTGGCGAAGCCTAGATTGGTAAAACAGACTGAGTAGGCCATCCGGAGTATAACATACTGCCAGTTAGTACACCATGTGGACAGGGAAATGTTTCATTCCAAAGAGAAAATTAGGGTTAAGACCCAAGTTAGGGTTAGCTGTCAGGAGACATGGCTTCCCAGAATGGAAACAGGGTGTTGCTGAAGCCAAGCATGGTGAAACAGACTGAGAGGGCCAAAGGAATTGTGTGCCTACTGTCTTTTAGTAGAACATGAGGATGGGGGGTTGTTACAATTCAACAAGAAAATCAGGTTAAGTCTCAAGTTAGGGTTAGGGTTGGGGAGATGTGGCTTCCCAGGTTGGAAACGGGTCCTTGGTGAAGCTTAACTTGCTGAATCAGACTGAGTGGGGCATCAAGATGGCTTCCATACTGACATTTGGTACACTCTGTGGACGGCAGTATGTTTCAGTCCAAAAACGAAAATTAGGGTTAAGACCCAAGTTAGGGTTATCGGTCAGGAGTCATGGCTTCCCAGAATGGAAACAGGGTGTTGCTGAAGCCAAGCATGGTGAAACAGACTGAGAGGGCCAACGGAATTGTGTGTCGACTGTCTTTTAGTACAACATGAGGATGGGGGTTTGTTACATTTCAACAAGAAAATCAGGTTAAGTCTCAAGGTTGGGTTGGATTGGGGAGATGTGGCTTCCCAGGTTGGAAATGGGTCCTTGGTGAAGCTCAACTTGCTGAATCAGACTGAGTGGGGCATCAAGATGGCTTCCATACTGACATTTGGTGCACTCTGTGGACGGCAGTATGTTTCAGTCCAAAAAGGAAATGAGGGTTGAGACTCAAATTAGGGTTAGGGTTGGGGAGACTTGGCTTCCCAGGATGTAACCAGGGTTTTGGCGAAGTCTAGATTGGTAAAACAGACGGAGTAGGCCAACCGGAGTATAACATACTGCCAGTTAGTACACCATGTGGACAGGGAAATGTTTCAGTCCAAAGAGAAAATTAGGGTTAAGACCCAAGTTAGGGATAGCTTTCAGGAGACATGGCTTTTCAGAATGGAAACAGGGTGTTGCTGAAGCCAAGCATGGTGAAACAGACTGAGAGGGCAAAAGGAATTGTGTGTCGACTGTCTTTTAGTACAACATGAGGATGGGGGTTTGTTACATTTCAACAAGAAAATCAGGTTAAGTCTCAAGGTTGGGTTGGATTGGGGAGATGTGGCTTCCCAGGTTGGAAATGGGTCCTTGGTGAAGCTCAACTTGCTGAATCAGACTGAGTGGGGCATCAAGATGGCTTCCATACTGACATTTGGTGCACTCTGTGGACGGCAGTATGTTTCAGTCCAAAAAGGAAATGAGGGTTGAGACTCAAATTAGGGTTAGGGTTGGGGAGACTTGGCTTCCCAGGATGTAACCAGGGTTTTGGCGAAGTCTAGATTGGTAAAACAGACCGAGTAGGCCAACCGGAGTATAACATACTACCAGTTAGTACACCATGTGGACAGGGAAATGTTTCAGTCCAAAGAGAAAATTAGGGTTAAGACCCAAGTTAGGGTTAGCTGTCAGGAGACATGGCTTTTCAGAATGGAAACAGGGTGTTGCTGAAGCCAAGCATGGTGAAACAGACTGAGAGGGCAAAAGGAATTGTGTGCCTACTGTCTTTTAGTACAACATGAGGATGGGGGTTTGTTACATTTGCACAAGAAAATCAGGTTAAGTCTCAAGTTAGGGTTGGTTTGGGGAGATGTGGCTTCCCAGGTTGGAAACGGGTCCTTGGTGAAGCCTAGCTTGTTGAATCAGACTGAGTGGGACATCAAGATGTCTTCCATACTTACATTTGGTACACTCTGTGGACGGCAGTATGTTTCAGTCCAAAAAGGAAATGAGGGTTGAGACTCAAATTAGGGTTAGGGCTGGGGAGACTTGGCTTCCCAGGATGTAACCAGGGTTTTGGCGAAGCCTAGATTGGTAAAACAGACTGAGTAGGCCATCCGGAGTATAACATACTGCCAGTTAGTACACCATGTGGACAGGGAAATGTTTCAGTCCAAAGAGAAAATTAGGGTTCAGACCCAAGTTAGGGTTAGCTGTCAGGAGACATGGCTTCCCAGAATGGAAACAGGGTGTTGCTGAAGCCAAGCATGGTGAAACAGACTGAGAGGGCCAAAGGAATTGTGTGCCTACTGTCTTTTAGTAGAACATGAGGATGGGAGGTTGTTACATTTGCACAAGAATATCAGGTTAAGTCTCAAGTTAGGGTTAGGGTTGGGGAGATGTGGCTTCCCAGGTTGGAAACGGGTCCTTGGTGAAGCTTAACTTCCTGAATCAGACTGAGTGGGCCATCAAGATGTCTTCCATACTTACATTTGGCACACTCTGTGGACCGCAGTATGTTTCAGTCCAAAAAGGAAATAGGGTTGAGACTCAAATTAGGGTTAGGGTTGGGGAG
The DNA here is from genome assembly GCF_057233095.1 of Heloderma suspectum. Taxonomy (NCBI): domain Eukaryota; kingdom Metazoa; phylum Chordata; class Lepidosauria; order Squamata; family Helodermatidae; genus Heloderma; species Heloderma suspectum. Next base: position 153,218,828 of record NC_139461.1, read on the forward strand.
ACTTGGCTTCCCAGGATGTAACCCGGGTTTTGGTGAAGCCTAGATTGGTAAAACAGACTGAGTAGGCATTCAGGAGTATAACATACTGCCAGTTAGTACACCATGTGGACAGGGAAATGTCTCAGTCCAAAGACAAAATTAGGGTTAAGACCCAAGTTAGGGTTAGCTGTCAGGAGACATGGCTTCCCGGAATGGAAACAGGGTGTTGCTGAAGCCAAGCATGGTGAAACAGACTGAGAGGGCAAAAGGAATTGTGTGCCTACTGTCTTTTAGTACAACATGAGGATGGGGGTTTGTTACATTTGCACAAGAAAATCAGGTTAAGTCTCAAGGTAGGGTTGGGTTGGGGAGATGTGGCTTCCCAGGTTGGAAACGGGTCCTTGGTGAAGCTTAACTTGCTGAATCAGACTGAGTGGGGTATCAAGGTGTCTTCCATACTTACATTTGGTACACTCTGTGGACCGCAGTATGTTTCAGTCGCAAAAGGAAATGAGGGTTGAGACTCAAAGTAGGGTTAGGGTTGGGGAGACTTGGCTTCCCAGGATGTAACCAGGGTTTTGGCGAAGCCTAGATTGGTAAAACAGACTGAGTAGGCCTTCCGGAGTATAACATACTGCCAGTTAGTACACCATGTGGACAGGGAAATGTTTCAGTCCAAAGAAAAAATTAGGGTTAAGAAAAAGTTAGGGTTATCGGTCAGGAGACATGCCTTCCTAGAATGGAAACAGGGTGTTGCTGAAGCCAAGCATGGTGAAACAGACTGAGAGGGCAAACGGAATTGTGTGCCTACTGTCTTTTAGTACAACATGAGGATGGGGGGTTGTTACATTTGCCCAAGAAAATCAGGTTAAGTCTCAAGTTAGGGTTAGGGTTGGGGAGATGTGGCTTCCCAGGTTGGAAACGGGTCCTTGGTGAAGCCTAACTTGCTGAATCAGACTGAGTGGGGCATCAAGATGTCTTCCATACTTACATTTGGTACACTCTGTGGACGGCGGTTTGTTTCAGTCCCAAAAGGAAATGAGGGTTGAGACTCAAATTAGGGTTAGGGTTGGGGAGACTTGGCTTCCCAGGATGTAACCAGGGTTTTGGCGAAGCCTAGATTGGTAAAACAGACCGAGTAGGCCAACCGAAGTATAACATACTGCCAGTTAGTACACCATGTGGACAGGGAAATGTTTCAGTCCAAAGAGAAAATTAGGGTTAAGACCCAAGTTAGGGTTATCGGTCAGGAGTCATGGCTTCCCAGAATGGAAACAGGGTGTTGCTGAAGCCAAGCATGGTGAAACAGACTGAGAGGGCCAACGGAATTGTGTGCCTACTGTCTTTTAGTAGAACATGAGGATGGGGGTTTGTTACATTTGCACAAGAAAATCAGGTTAAGTCTCAAGGTTGGGTTGGATTGGGGAGATGTGGCTTCCCAGGTTGGAAATGGGTCCTTGGTGAAGCTCAACTTGCTGAATCAGACTGAGTGGGGCATCAAGATGGCTTCCATACTGACATTTGGTGCACTCTGTGGACGGCAGTATGTTTCAGTCCAAAAAGGAAATGAGGGTTGAGACTCAAATTAGGGTTAGGGTTGGGGAGACTTGGCTTCCCAGGATGTAACCAGGGTTTTGGCGAAGTCTAGATTGGTAAAACAGACGGAATAGGCCAACCGGAGTATAACATACTGCCAGTTAGTACACCATGTGGACAGGGAAATGTTTCAGTCCAAAGAGAAAATTAGGGTTAAGACCCAAGTTAGGGTTAGCTGTCAGGAGACATGGCTTTTCAGAATGGAAACAGGGTGTTGCTGAAGCCAAGCATGGTGAAACAGACTGAGAGGGCAAAAGGAATTGTGTGCCTACTGTCTTTTAGTACAACATGAGGATGGGGGTTTGTTACATTTGCACAAGAAAATCAGGTTAAGTCTCAAGTTAGGGTTGGTTTGGGGAGATGTGGCTTCCCAGGTTGGAAACGGGTCCTTGGTGAAGCCTAGCTTGTTGAATCAGACTGAGTGGGACATCAAGATGTCTTCCATACTTACATTTGGTACACTCTGTGGACGGCAGTATGTTTCAGTCCAAAAAGGAAATGAGGGTTGAGACTCAAATTAGGGTTTGGGCTGGGGAGACTTGGCTTCCCAGGATGTAACCAGGGTTTTGGCGAAGCCTAGATTGGTAAAACAGACTGAGTAGGCCATCCGGAGTATAACATACTGCCAGTTAGTACACCATGTGGACAGGGAAATGTTTCAGTCCAAAGAGAAAATTAGGGTTCAGACCCAAGTTAGGGTTAGCTGTCAGGAGACATGGCTTCCCAGAATGGAAACAGGGTGTTGCTGAAGCCAAGCATGGTGAAACAGACTGAGAGGGCCAAAGGAATTGTGTGCCTACTGTCTTTTAGTAGAACATGAGGATGGGAGGTTGTTACATTTGCACAAGAATATCAGGTTAAGTCTCAAGTTAGGGTTAGGGTTGGGGAGATGTGGCTTCCCAGGTTGGAAACGGGTCCTTGGTGAAGCTTAACTTCCTGAATCAGACTGAGTGGGCCATCAAGATGTCTTCCATACTTACATTTGGCACACTCTGTGGACCGCAGTATGTTTCAGTCCAAAAAGGAAATAGGGTTGAGACTCAAATTAGGGTTAGGGTTGGGGAGACTTGGCTTCCCAGGATGTAACCAGGGTTTTGGTGAAGCCTAGATTGGTAAAACAGACTGAGTAGGCATTCAGGAGTATAACATACTGCCAGTTAGTGCACCATGTGGACAGGGAAATGTTTCAGTCCAAAGACAAAATTGGGGTTAAGACCCAAGTTAGGGTTAGCTGTCAGGAGACATGGCTTCCCGGAATGGAAACAGGGTGTTGCTGAAGCCAAGCATGGTGAAACAGACTGAGAGGGCCAACGGAATTGTGTGCCTACTGTCTTTTAGTACAACATGAGGATGGGGGTTTGTTACATTTGCACAAGAAAATCAGGTTAAGTCTCAAGTTAGGGTTGGGTTGGGGAGATGTGGCTTCCCAGGTTGGAAACGGGTCCTTGGTGAAGCTTAACTTGCTGAATCAGACTGAGTGGGGTATCAAGGTGTCTTCCATACTTACATTTGGTACACTCTGTGGACCGCAGTATGTTTCAGTCGCAAAAGGAAATGAGGGTTGAGACTCAAAGTAGGGTTAGGGTTGGGGAGACTTGGCTTCCCAGGATGTAACCAGGGTTTTGGCGAAGCCTAGATTGGTAAAACAGACTGAGTAGGCCTTCCGGAGTATAACATACTGCCAGTTAGTACACCATGTGGACAGGGAAATGTTTCAGTCCAAAGAAAAAATTAGGGTTAAGAAAAAGTTAGGGTTATCGGTCAGGAGACATGCCTTCCTAGAATGGAAACAGGGTGTTGCTGAAGCCAAGCATGGTGAAACAGACTGAGAGGGCAAACGGAATTGTGTGCCTACTGTCTTTTAGTACAACATGAGGATGGGGGGTTGTTACATTTGCCCAAGAAAATCAGGTTAAGTCTCAAGTTAGGGTTAGGGTTGGGGAGATGTGGCTTCCCAGGTTGGAAACGGGTCCTTGGTGAAGCCTAACTTGCTGAATCAGACTGAGTGGGGCATCAAGATGTCTTCCATACTGACATTTGGTACACTCTGTGGACGGCGGTTTGTTTCAGTCCCAAAAGGAAATGAGGGTTGAGACTCAAATTAGGGTTAGGGTTGGGGAGACTTGGCTTCCCAGGATGTAACCAGGGTTTTGGCGAGGCCTAGATTGGTAAAACAGACCGAGTAGGCCAACCGGAGTATAACATACTGCCAGTTAGTACACCATGTGGACAGGGAAATGTTTCAGTCCAAAGAGAAAATTAGGGTTAAGACCCAAGTTAGGGTTATCGGTCAGGAGTCATGGCTTCCCAGAATGGAAACAGGGTGTTGCTGAAGCCAAGCATGGTGAAACAGACTGAGAGGGCCAACGGAATTGTGTGCCTACTGTCTTTTAGTAGAACATGAGGATGGGGGTTTGTTACATTTGCACAAGAAAATCAGGTTAAGTCTCAAGCTTGGTTTGGATTGGGGAGATGTGGCTTCCCTGGTTGGAATCGGGTCCTTGGTGAAGCCCAGCTTGCTGAATCAGACTGAGTGGGACATCAAGATGTCTTCCATACTGACATTTGGTACACTCTGTGGACGGAGGTATGTTTCAGTCCCAAAAGGAAATGAGGCCTGAGACTCAAATTAAGGTTAGGGCTGGGGAGACTTGGCTTCCCAGGATGTAACCAGGGTTTTGGCGAAGCCTAGATTGGTAAAACAGACTGAGTAGGCCATCCGGAGTATAACATACTGCCAGTTAGTACACCATGTGGACAGGGAAATGTTTCAGTCGAAAGAAAAAATAAGGGTGAAGACCCAAGTTAGGGTTAGCGGTCAGGAGACATGGCTTCCCAGAATGGAAACAGGGTGTTGCTGAAGCCAAACATGGTGAAACAGACTGAGAGGGCCAAAGGAATTGTGTGCCTACTGTCTTTTAGTAGAACATGAGGATGGGGGGTTGTTACATTTGCACAAGAAAATCAGGTTAAGTCTCAAGTTAGGTTTAGGGTTGGGGAGATGTGGCTTCCCAGGTTGGAAACGGGTCCTTGGTGAAGCCTAACTTGCTGTATCAGACTGAGTGGGGCATCAAGATGTCTTCCATACTTACATTTGTTCCCCTATGTGGACGGCAGTATGTTTCAGTCCAAAAACGAAATGCGGGTTGATACTCAAAGTAGGGTTAGGGTTGGGGAGACTTGGCTTCCCAGGATGTAACCAGGGTTTTGGTGAAGCCTAGATTGGTAAAACAGACTGAGTAGGCATTCAGGAGTATAACATACTGCCAGTTAGTACACCATGTGGACAGGGAAATGTTTCATTCCAAAGAGAAAATTAGGGTTAAGACCCAAGTGAGGGTTATCGGTCAGGAGACATGGCTTCCCAGAATGGAAACAGGGTGTTGCTGAAGCCAAACATGGTGAAACAGACTGAGAAGGCCAAAGGAATTGTGTGCCTACTGTCTTTTAGTAGAACATGAGGATGGGGGGTTGTTACAGTTCAACAAGAAAATCAGGTTAAGTCTCAAGTTAGGGTTAGGGTTGGGGAGATGTGGCTTCCCAGGTTGGAAACGGGTCCTTGGTGAAGCTTAACTTGCTGAATCAGACTGAGTGGGGCATCAAGATGGCTTCCATACTGACATTTGGTCCCCTATGTGGACGGCAGTATGTTTCAGTCCAAAAACGAAAATTAGGGTTAAGACCCAAGTTAGGGTTATCGGTCAGGAGTCATGGCTTCCCAGAATGGAAACAGGGTGTTGCTGAAGCCAAGCATGGTGAAACAGACTGAGAGGGCCAACGGAATTGTGTGTCGACTGTCTTTTAGTACAACATGAGGATGGGGGTTTGTTACATTTCAACAAGAAAATCAGGTTAAGTCTCAAGGTTGGGTTGGATTGGGGAGATGTGGCTTCCCAGGTTGGAAATGGGTCCTTGGTGAAGCTCAACTTGCTGAATCAGACTGAGTGGGGCATCAAGATGGCTTCCATACTGACATTTGGTGCACTCTGTGGACGGCAGTATGTTTCAGTCCAAAAAGGAAATGAGGGTTGAGACTCAAATTAGGGTTAGGGTTGGGGAGACTTGTCTTCCCAGGATTTAACCAGGAATTTGGCGAAGTCTAGATTGGTAAAACAGATGGAGTAGGCCAACCGGAGTATAACATACTGCCAGTTAGTACACAATGTGGAGAGGGAAATGTTTCATTCCAAAGAGAAAATTAGGGTTAAGACCCAAGTTAGGGTTAGCAATCAGGAGACATGGCTTTCCAGAATGGAAACAGGGTGTTGCTGAAGCCAAGCATGGTGAAACAGACTGAGAGGGGAAAAGGAATTGTGTGCCTACTGTCTTTTAGGAGAACATGAGGATGGGGGGTTGTTACATTTGCACAAGAAAATCAGGTTAAGTCTCAAGTTAGGGTTAGGGTTGGGGAGATGTTGCTTCCCAGGTTGGAAACGGGTCCTTGGTGAAGCTTAACTTGCTGAATCAGACTGAGTGGGCCATCAAGATGGCTTCCATACTGACATTTGGTCCCCTCTGTGGACGGCAGTATGTTTCAGTCCAAAAACGAAAATTAGGGTTAAGACCCAAGTTAGGGTTATCGGTCAGGAGTCATGGCTTCCCAGAATGGAAACAGGGTGTTGCTGAAGCCAAGCATGGTGAAACAGACTGAGAGGGCCAACGGAATTGTGTGCCGACTGTCTCTTAGTACAACATGAGGATGGGGGTTTGTTACATTTCAACAAGAAAATCAGGTTACGTCTCAAGGTTGGGTTGGGTTGGGGAGATGTGGCTTCCCTGGTTGGAATCGGGTCCTTGGTGAAGCCCAGCTTGCTGAATCAGACTGAGTGGGACATCAAGATGTCTTCCATACTGACATTTGGTACACTCTGTGGACGGAGGTCTGTTTCAGTCCCAAAAGGAAATTAGGCCTGAGACTCAAATTAGGGTTAGGGTTGGGGAGACTTGGCTTCCCAGGATGTAACCAGGGTTTTGGCGAAGCCTAGATTGGTAAAACAGACTGAGTAGGCCATCCGGAGTATAACATACTGCCAGTTAGTACACCATGTGGACAGGGAAATGTTTCATTCCAAAGAGAAAATTAGGGTTAAGACCCAAGTTAGGGTTAGCTGTCAGGAGACATGGCTTCCCAGAATGGAAACAGGGTGTTGCTGAAGCCAAGCATGGTGAAACAGACTGAGAGGGCCAAAGGAATTGTGTGCCTACTGTCTTTTAGTACAATATGAGGATGGGGGGTTGTTACAGTTCAACAAGAAAATCAGGTTAAGTCTCAAGTTAGGGTTAGGGTTGGGGAGATGTGGCTTCCCAGGTTGGAAACGGGTCCTTGGTGAAGCTTAACTTGCTGAATCAGACTGAGTGGGGCATCAAGATGGCTTCCATACTGACATTTGGTACACTCTGTGGACGGCAGTATGTTTCAGTCCAAAAACGAAAATTAGGGTTAAGACCCAAGTTAGGGTTATCGGTCAGGAGTCATGGCTTCCCAGAATGGAAACAGGGTGTTGCTGAAGCCAAGCATGGTGAAACAGACTGAGAGGGCCAACGGAATTGTGTGTCGACTGTCTTTTAGTACAACATGAGGATGGGGGTTTGTTACATTTCAACAAGAAAATCAGGTTAAGTCTCAAGGTTGGGTTGGATTGGGGAGATGTGGCTTCCCAGGTTGGAAATGGGTCCTTGGTGAAGCTCAATTTGCTGAATCAGACTGAGTGGGGCATCAAGATGGCTTCCATACTGACATTTGGTGCACTCTGTGGACGGCAGTATGTTTCAGTCCAAAAAGGAAATGAGGGTTGAGACTCAAATTAGGGTTAGGGTTGGGGAGACTTGGCTTCCCAGGATGTAACCAGGGTTTTGGCGAAGTCTAGATTGGTAAAACAGACGGAGTAGGCCAACCGGAGTATAACATACTGCCAGTTAGTACACCATGTGGACAGGGAAATGTTTCAGTCCAAAGAGAAAATTAGGGTTAAGACCCAAGTTAGGGTTAGCTGTCAGGAGACATGGCTTTCCAGAATGGAAACAGGGTGTTGCTGAAGCCAAGCATGGTGAAACAGACTGAGAGGGCAAAAGGAATTGTGTGCCTACTGTCTTTTAGTAGAACATGAGGATGGGGGGTTGTTACATTTGCACAAGAAAATCAGGTTAAGTCTCAAGTTAGGGTTAGGGTTGGGGAGATGTGGCTTCCCAGGTTGGAAACGGGTCCTTGGTGAAGCCTAGCTTGTTGAATCAGACTGAGTGGGACATCAAGATGTCTTCCATACTTACATTTGGTACACTCTGTGAACCGCAGTATGTTTCAGTCCAAAAAGGAAATGAGGGTTGATACTCAAATTAGGGTTAGGGTTGGGGAGACTTGGCTTCCCAGGATGTAACCAGGGTTTTGGCGAAGCCTAGATTGGTAAAACAGACTGAGTAGGCCTTCCGGAGTATAACATACTGCCAGTTAGTACACCATGTGGACAGGGAAATATTTCAGTCCAAAGAAAAAACGAGGGTTAAGACCCAAGTTAGGGTTAGCGGTAAGGAGACATGGCTTCCCGGAATGGAAACAGGGTGTTGCTGAAGCCAAGCATGGTGAAACAGACTGAGAGGGCAAAAGGAATTGTGTGCCTACTGTCTTTTAGTACAACATGAGGATGGGGGTTTGTTACATTTGCACAAGAAAATCAGGTTAAGTCTCAAGTTAGGGTTGGTTTGGGGAGATGCGGCTTCCCAGGTTGGAAACGGGTCCTTGGTGAAGCCTAGCTTGTTGAATCAGACTGAGTGGGACATCAAGATGTCTTCCATACTTACATTTGGTACACTCTGTGGACGGCAGTATGTTTCAGTCCAAAAAGGAAATGAGGGTTGAGACTCAAATTCGGGTTAGGGCTGGGGAGACTTGGCTTCCCAGGATGTAACCAGGGTTTTGGCGAAGCCTAGATTGGTAAAACAGACTGAGTAGGCCATCCGGAGTATAACATACTGCCAGTTAGTACACCATGTGGACAGGGAAATGTTTCAGTCCAAAGAGAAAATTAGGGTTCAGACCCAAGTTAGGGTTAGCTGTCAGGAGACATGGCTTCCCAGAATGGAAACAGGGTGTTGCTGAAGCCAAGCATGGTGAAACAGACTGAGAGGGCCAAAGGAATTGTGTGCCTACTGTCTTTTAGTAGAACATGAGGATGGGAGGTTGTTACATTTGCACAAGAATATCAGGTTAAGTCTCAAGTTAGGGTTAGGGTTGGGGAGATGTGGCTTCCCAGGTTGGAAACGGGTCCTTGGTGAAGCTTAACTTCCTGAATCAGACTGAGTGGGCCATCAAGATGTCTTCCATACTTACATTTGGCACACTCTGTGGACCGCAGTATGTTTCAGTCCAAAAAGGAAATAGGGTTGAGACTCAAATTAGGGTTAGGGTTGGGGAGACTTGGCTTCCCAGGATGTAACCAGGGTTTTGGTGAAGCCTAGATTGGTAAAACAGACTGAGTAGGCATTCAGGAGTATAACATACTGCCAGTTAGTACACCATGTGGACAGGGAAATGTTTCAGTCCAAAGAAAAAATTAGGGTTAAGAAAAATTTAGGGTTATCGGTCAGGAGACATGCCTTCCCAGAATGGAAACAGGGTGTTGCTGAAGCCAAGCATGGTGAAACAGACTGAGAGGGCCAACGGAATTGTGTGCCTACTGTCTTTTAGTACAACATGAGGATGGGGGGTTGTTACATTTGCCCAAGAAAATCAGGTTAAGTCTCAAGTTAGGGTTAGGGTTGGGGAGATGTGGCTTCCCAGGTTGGAAATGGGTCCTTGGTGAAGCTCAACTTGCTGAATCAGACTGAGTGGGGCATCAAGATGGCTTCCATACTGACATTTGGTGCACTCTGTGGACGGCAGTATGTTTCAGTCCAAAAACGAAAATTAGGGTTAAGACCCAAGTTAGGGTTATCGGTCAGGAGTCATGGCTTCCCAGAATGGAAACAGGGTGTTGCTGAAGCCAAGCATGGTGAAACAGACTGAGAGGGCCAACGGAATTGTGTGCCGACTGTCTCTTAGTACAACATGAGGATGGGGGTTTGTTACATTTCAACAAGAAAATCAGGTTAAGTCTCAAGGTTGGGTTGGGTTGGGGAGATGTGGCTTCCCTGGTTGGAATCGGGTCCTTGGTGAAGCCCAGCTTGCTGAATCAGACTGAGTGGGACATCAAGGTGTCTTCCATACTGACATTTGGTACACTCTGTGGACGGAGGTCTGTTTCAGTCCCAAAAGGAAATGAGGCCTGAGACTCAAATTAGGGTTAGGGTTGGGGAGACTTGGCTTCCCAGGATATAACCAGGGTTTTGTCGAAGCCTAGATTGGTAAAACAGACTGAGTAGGCCATCCGGAGTATAACATACTGCCAGTTAGTACACCATGTGGACAGGGAAATGTTTCATTCCAAAGAGAAAATTACGGTTAAGACCCAAGTTAGGGTTAGCTGTCAGGAGACATGGCTTCCCAGAATGGAAACAGGGTGTTGCTGAAGCCAAGCATGGTGAAACAGACTGAGAGGGCCAAAGGAATTGTGTGCCTACTGTCTTTTAGTACAACATGAGGATGGGGGGTTGTTACAGTTCAACAAGAAAATCAGGTTAAGTCTCAAGTTAGGGTTAGGGTTGGGGAGATGTGGCTTCCCAGGTTGGAAACGGGTCCTTGGTGAAGCTTAACTTGCTGAATCAGACTGAGTGGGGCATCAAGATGGCTTCCATACTGACATTTGGTACACTCTGTGGACGGCAGTATGTTTCAGTCCAAAAACGAAAATTAGGGTTAAGACCCAAGTTAGGGTTATCGGTCAGGAGTCATGGCTTCCCAGAATGGAAACAGGGTGTTGCTGAAGCCAAGCATGGTGAAACAGACTGAGAGGGCCAACGGAATTGTGTGCCTACTGTCTTTTAGTACAACATGAAGATGGGGGTTTGTTACATTTGCACAAGAAAATCAGGTTAAGTCTCAAGTTAGGGTTAGGGTTGGGGAGATGTGGCTTCCCAGGTTGGAAACGGGTCCTTGGTGAAGCCTAGCTTGCTGATTCAGACTGAGTGGGGCATCAAGATGTCTTCCATACTTACATTTGGTACACTCTGTGAACCGCAGTATGTTTCAGTCCAAAAAGGAAATGAGGGTTGATACTCAGATTAGGGTTAGGGTTGGGGAGACTTGGCTTCCCAGGATGTAACCAGGGTTTTGGCGAAGCCTAGATTGGTAAAACAGACTGAGTAGGCCTTCCGGAGTATAACATACTGCCAGTTAGTACACCATGTGGACAGGGAAATGTTTCAGTCCAAAGAAAAAATTAGGGTTAAGAAAAAGTTAGGGTTATCGGTCAGGAGACATGCCTTCCTAGAATGGAAACAGGGTGTTGCTGAAGCCAAGCATGGTGAAACAGACTGAGAGGGCAAACGGAATTGTGTGCCTACTGTCTTTTAGTACAACATGAGGATGGGGGGTTGTTACATTTGCCCAAGAAAATCAGGTTAAGTCTCAAGTTAGGGTTAGGGTTGGGGAGATGTGGCTTCCCAGGTTGGAAACGGGTCCTTGGTGAAGCCTAACTTGCTGAATCAGACTGAGTGGGGCATCAAGATGTCTTCCATACTGACATTTGGTACACTCTGTGGACGGCGGTTTGTTTCAGTCCCAAAAGGAAATGAGGGTTGAGACTCAAATTAGGGTTAGGGTTGGGGAGACTTGGCTTCCCAGGATGTAACCAGGGATTTGGCGAAGCCTAGATTGGTAAAACAGACCGAGTAGGCCAACCGGAGTATAACATACTGCCAGTTAGTGCACCATGTGGACAGGGAAATGTTTCAGTCCAAAGAGAAAATTAGGGTTAAGACCCAAGTTAGGGTTATCGGTCAGGAGTCATGGCTTCCCAGAATGGAAACAGGGTGTTGCTGAAGCCAAGCATGGTGAAACAGACTGAGAGGGCCAACGGAATTGTGTGCCTACTGTCTTTTAGTAGAACATGAGGATGGGGGTTTGTTACATTTGCACAAGAAAATCATGTTAAGTCTCAGGTTTGGTTTGGGTTGGGGAGATGTGGCTTCCCTGGTTGGAATCGGGTCCTTGGTGAAGCCCAGCTTGCTGAATCAGACTGAGTGGGACATCAAGATGTCTTCCATACTGACATTTGGTACACTCTGTGGACGGAGGTATGTTTCAGTCCCAAAAGGAAATGAGGCCTGAGACTCAAATTAGGGTTAGGGCTGGGGAGACTTGGCTTCCCAGGATGTAACCAGGGTTTTGGCGAAGCCTAGATTGGTAAAACAGACGGAGTAGGCCAACCGGAGTATAACATACTGCCAGTTAGTACACCATGTGGACAGGGAAATGTTTCAGTCCAAAGAGAAAATTAGGGTTAAGACCCAAGTTAGGGTTAGCTGTCAGGAGACATGGCTCTCCAGAATGGAAACAGGGTGTTGCTGAAGCCAAACATGGTGAAACAGACTGAGAGGGCCAAAGGAATTGTGTGCCTACTGTCTTTTAGTAGAACATGAGGATGGGGGGTTGTTACATTTGCACAAGAAAATCAGGTTAAGTCTCAAGTTAGGGTTAGAGTTGGGGAGATGTGGCTTCCCAGGTTGGAAACGGGTCCTTGGTGAAGCCTAACTTGCTGAATCAGACTGAGTGGGGCATCAAGATGTCTTCCATACTTACATTTGTTCCCCTATGTGGACGGCAGTATGTTTCAGTCCTAAAACGAAATGCGGGTTGATACTCAAATTAGGGTTAGGGTTGGGGAGACTTGGCTTCCCAGGATGTAACCAGGGTTTTGGCGAAGCCTAGATTGGTAAAACAGACTGAGTAGGCCATCCGTAGTATAACATACTGCCAGTTAGTACACCATGTGGACAGGGAAATGTTTCAGTCCAAAGAGAAAATTAGGGTTAAGACCCAAGTTAGGGTTATCGGTCAGGAGTAATGGCTTCCCAGAATGGAAACAGGGTGTTGCTGAAGCCAAGCATGGTGAAACAGACTGAGAGGGCCAACAGAATTGTGTGTCGACTGTCTTTTAGTACAACATGAGGATGGGGGTTTGTTACATTTCAACAAGAAAATCAGGTTAAGTCTCAAGGTTGGATTGGATTGGGGAGATGTGGCTTCCCAGGTTGGAAATGGGTCCTTGGTGGAGCTCAACTTGCTGAATCAGACTGAGTGGGGCATCAAGATGGCTTCCATACTGACATTTGGTGCACTCTGTGGACGGCAGTATGTTTCAGTCCAAAAAGGAAATGAGGGTTGAGACTCAAATTAGGGTTAGGGTTGGGGAGACTTGTCTTCCCAGGATGTAACCAGGGTTTTGGCGAAGTCTAGATTGGTAAAACAGACGGAGTAGGCCAACCGGAGTATAACATACTGCCAGTTAGTACACAATGTGGACAGGGAAATGTTTCATTCCAAAGAGAAAATTAGGGTTAAGACCCAAGTTAGGGTTAGCAGTCAGGAGACATGGCTTTCCAGAATGGAAACAGGGTATTGCTGAAGCCAAGCATGGTGAAACAGACTGAGAGGGCAAAAGGAATTGTGTGCCTACTGTCTTTTAGGAGAACATGAGGATGGGGGGTTGTTACATTTGCACAAGAAAATCAGGTTAAGTCTCAAGTTAGGGTTAGGGTTGGGGAGATGTTGCTTCCCAGGTTGGAAACGGGTCCTTGGTGAAGCTTAACTTGCTGAATCAGACTGAGTGGGCCATCAAGATGGCTTCCATACTGACATTTGGTACACTCTGTGGACGGCAGTATGTTTCAGTCCAAAAACGAAAATTAGGGTTAAGACCCAAGTTAGGGTTATCGGTCAGGAGTCATGGCTTCCCAGAATGGAAACAGGGTGTTGCTGAAGCCAAGCATGGTGAAACAGACTGAGAGGGCCAACGGAATTGTGTGCCTACTGTCTTTTAGTACAACATGAAGATGGGGGTTTGTTACATTTGCACAAGAAAATCAGGTTAAGTCTCAAGTTAGGGTTAGGGTTGGGGAGATGTGGCTTCCCAGGTTGGAAACGGGTCCTTGGTGAAGCCTAGCTTGCTGATTCAGACTGAGTGGGGCATCAAGATGTCTTCCATACTTACATTTGGTACACTCTGTGAACCGCAGTATGTTTCAGTCCAAAAAGGAAATGAGGGTTGATACTCAGATTAGGGTTAGGGTTGGGGAGACTTGGCTTCCCAGGATGTAACCAGGGTTTTGGCGAAGCCTAGATTGGTAAAACAGACTGAGTAGGCCTTCCGGAGTATAACATACTGCCAGTTAGTACACCATGTGGACAGGGAAATGTTTCAGTCCAAAGAAAAAATTAGGGTTAAGAAAAAGTTAGGGTTATCGGTCAGGAGACATGCCTTCCTAGAATGGAAACAGGGTGTTGCTGAAGCCAAGCATGGTGAAACAGACTGAGAGGGCAAACGGAATTGTGTGCCTACTGTCTTTTAGTACAACATGAGGATGGGGGGTTGTTACATTTGCCCAAGAAAATCAGGTTAAGTCTCAAGTTAGGGTTAGGGTTGGGGAGATGTGGCTTCCCAGGTTGGAAACGGGTCCTTGGTGAAGCCTAACTTGCTGAATCAGACTGAGTGGGGCATCAAGATGTCTTCCATACTGACATTTGGTACACTCTGTGGACGGCGGTTTGTTTCAGTCCCAAAAGGAAATGAGGGTTGAGACTCAAATTAGGGTTAGGGTTGGGGAGACTTGGCTTCCCAGGATGTAACCAGGGATTTGGCGAAGCCTAGATTGGTAAAACAGACCGAGTAGGCCAACCGGAGTATAACATACTGCCAGTTAGTGCACCATGTGGACAGGGAAATGTTTCAGTCCAAAGAGAAAATTAGGGTTAAGACCCAAGTTAGGGTTATCGGTCAGGAGTCATGGCTTCCCAGAATGGAAACAGGGTGTTGCTGAAGCCAAGCATGGTGAAACAGACTGAGAGGGCCAACGGAATTGTGTGCCTACTGTCTTTTAGTAGAACATGAGGATGGGGGTTTGTTACATTTGCACAAGAAAATCATGTTAAGTCTCAGGTTTGGTTTGGGTTGGGGAGATGTGGCTTCCCTGGTTGGAATCGGGTCCTTGGTGAAGCCCAGCTTGCTGAATCAGACTGAGTGGGACATCAAGATGTCTTCCATACTGACATTTGGTACACTCTGTGGACGGAGGTATGTTTCAGTCCCAAAAGGAAATGAGGCCTGAGACTCAAATTAGGGTTAGGGCTGGGGAGACTTGGCTTCCCAGGATGTAACCAGGGTTTTGGCGAAGCCTAGATTGGTAAAACAGACTGAGTAGGCCATCCGGAGTATAACATACTGCCAGTTAGTACACCATGTGGACAGGGAAATGTTTCAGTCGAAAGAAAAAATTAGGGTGAAGACCCAAGTTAGGGTTAGCGGTCAGGAGACATGGCTTCCCAGAATGGAAACAGGGTGTTGCTGAAGCCAAACATGGTGAAACAGACTGAGAGGGCCAAAGGAATTGTGTGCCTACTGTCTTTTAGTAGAACATGAGGATGGGGGGTTGTTACATTTGCACAAGAAAATCAGGTTAAGTCTCAAGTTAGGGTTAGAGTTGGGGAGATGTGGCTTCCCAGGTTGGAAACGGGTCCTTGGTGAAGCCTAACTTGCTGAATCAGACTGAGTGGGGCATCAAGATGTCTTCCATACTTACATTTGTTCCCCTATGTGGACGGCAGTATGTTTCAGTCCTAAAACGAAATGCGGGTTGATACTCAAATTAGGGTTAGGGTTGGGGAGACTTGGCTTCCCAGGATGTAACCAGGGTTTTGGCGAAGCCTAGATTGGTAAAACAGACTGAGTAGGCCATCCGTAGTATAACATACTGCCAGTTAGTACACCATGTGGACAGGGAAATGTTTCAGTCCAAAGAGAAAATTAGGGTTAAGACCCAAGTTAGGGTTATCGGTCAGGAGTCATGGCTTCCCAGAATGGAAACAGGGTGTTGCTGAAGCCAAGCATGGTGAAACAGACTGAGAGGGCCAACAGAATTGTGTGTCGACTGTCTTTTAGTACAACATGAGGATGGGGGTTTGTAACATTTCAACAAGAAAATCAGGTTAAGTCTCAAGGTTGGATTGGATTGGGGAGATGTGGCTTCCCAGGTTGGAAATGGGTCCTTGGTGGAGCTCAACTTGCTGAATCAGACTGAGTGGGGCATCAAGATGGCTTCCATACTGACATTTGGTGCACTCTGTGGACGGCAGTATGTTTCAGTCCAAAAAGGAAATGAGGGTTTAGACTCAAATTAGGGTTAGGGTTGGGGAGACTTGTCTTCCCAGGATGTAACCAGGGTTTTGGCGAAGTCTAGATTGGTAAAACAGACGGAGTAGGCCAACCGGAGTATAACATACTGCCAGTTAGTACACCATGTGGACAGGGAAATGTTTCATTCCAAAGAGAAAATTAGGGTTAAGACCCAAGTTAGGGTTAGCAGTCAGGAGACATGGCTTTCCAGAATGGAAACAGGGTATTGCTGAAGCCAAGCATGGTGAAACAGACTGAGAGGGCAAAAGGAATTGTGTGCCTACTGTCTTTTAGGAGAACATGAGGATGGGGGGTTGTTACATTTGCACAAGAAAATCAGGTTAAGTCTCAAGTTAGGGTTAGGGTTGGGGAGATGTTGCTTCCCAGGTTGGAAACGGGTCCTTGGTGAAGCTTAACTTGCTGAATCAGACTGAGTGGGCCATCAAGATGGCTTCCATACTGACATTTGGTACACTCTGTGGACGGCAGTATGTTTCAGTCCAAAAACGAAAATTAGGGTTAAGACCCAAGTTAGGGTTATCGGTCAGGAGTCATGGCTTCCCAGAATGGAAACAGGGTGTTGCTGAAGCCAAGCATGGTGAAACAGACGGAGAGGGCCAACGGAATTGTGTGCCGACTGTTTCTTAGTACAACATGAGGATGGGGGTTTGTTACATTTCAACAAGAAAATCAGGTTAAGTCTCAAGGTTGGGTTGGGTTGGGGAGATGTGGCTTCCCTGGTTGGAATCGGGTCCTTGGTGAAGCCCAGCTTGCTGAATCAGAATGAGTGGGACATCAAGATGTCTTCCATACTGACATTTGGTACACTCTGTGGACGGAGGTCTGTTTCAGTCCCAAAAGGAAATTAGGCCTGAGACTCAAATTAGGGTTAGGGTTGGGGAGACTTGGCTTCCCAGGATGTAACCAGGGTTTTGGCGAAGCCTAGATTGGTAAAACAGACTGAGTAGGCCATCCGGAGTATAACATACTGCCAGTTAGTACACCATGTGGACAGGGAAATGTTTCATTCCAAAGAGAAAATTAGGGTTAAGACCCAAGTTAGGGTTAGCTGTCAGGAGACATGGCTTCCCAGAATGGAAACAGGGTGTTGCTGAAGCCAAGCATGGTGAAACAGACTGAGAGGGCCAAAGGAATTGTGTGCCTACTGTCTTTTAGTAGAACATGAGGATGGGGGGTTGTTACAATTCAACAAGAAAATCAGGTTAAGTCTCAAGTTAGGGTTAGGGTTGGGGAGATGTGGCTTCCCAGGTTGGAAACGGGTCCTTGGTGAAGCTTAACTTGCTGAATCAGACTGAGTGGGCCATCAAGATGGCTTCCATACTGACATTTGGTACACTCTGTGGACGGCAGTATGTTTCAGTCCAAAAACGAAAATTAGGGTTAAGACCCAAGTTAGGGTTATCGGTCAGGAGTCATGGCTTCCCAGAATGGAAACAGGGTGTTGCTGAAGCCAAGCATGGTGAAACAGACTGAGAGGGCCAACGGAATTGTGTGCCTACTGTCTTTTAGTACAACATGAAGATGGGGGTTTGTTACATTTGCACAAGAAAATCAGGTTAAGTCTCAAGTTAGGGTTAGGGTTGGGGAGATGTGGCTTCCCAGGTTGGAAACGGGTCCTTGGTGAAGCCTAGCTTGCTGATTCAGACTGAGTGGGGCATCAAGATGTCTTCCATACTTACATTTGGTACACTCTGTGAACCGCAGTATGTTTCAGTCCAAAAAGGAAATGAGGGTTGATACTCAGATTAGGGTTAGGGTTGGGGAGACTTGGCTTCCCAGGATGTAACCAGGGTTTTGGCGAAGCCTAGATTGGTAAAACAGACTGAGTAGGCCTTCCGGAGTATAACATACTGCCAGTTAGTACACCATGTGGACAGGGAAATGTTTCAGTCCAAAGAAAAAATTAGGGTTAAGAAAAAGTTAGGGTTATCGGTCAGGAGACATGCCTTCCTAGAATGGAAACAGGGTGTTGCTGAAGCCAAGCATGGTGAAACAGACTGAGAGGGCAAACGGAATTGTGTGCCTACTGTCTTTTAGTACAACATGAGGATGGGGGGTTGTTACATTTGCCCAAGAAAATCAGGTTAAGTCTCAAGTTAGGGTTAGGGTTGGGGAGATGTGGCTTCCCAGGTTGGAAACGGGTCCTTGGTGAAGCCTAACTTGCTGAATCAGACTGAGTGGGGCATCAAGATGTCTTCCATACTGACATTTGGTACACTCTGTGGACGGCGGTTTGTTTCAGTCCCAAAAGGAAATGAGGGTTGAGACTCAAATTAGGGTTAGGGTTGGGGAGACTTGGCTTCCCAGGATGTAACCAGGGATTTGGCGAAGCCTAGATTGGTAAAACAGACCGAGTAGGCCAACCGGAGTATAACATACTGCCAGTTAGTGCACCATGTGGACAGGGAAATGTTTCAGTCCAAAGAGAAAATTAGGGTTAAGACCCAAGTTAGGGTTATCGGTCAGGAGTCATGGCTTCCCAGAATGGAAACAGGGTGTTGCTGAAGCCAAGCATGGTGAAACAGACTGAGAGGGCCAACGGAATTGTGTGCCTACTGTCTTTTAGTAGAACATGAGGATGGGGGTTTGTTACATTTGCACAAGAAAATCATGTTAAGTCTCAGGTTTGGTTTGGGTTGGGGAGATGTGGCTTCCCTGGTTGGAATCGGGTCCTTGGTGAAGCCCAGCTTGCTGAATCAGACTGAGTGGGACATCAAGATGTCTTCCATACTGACATTTGGTACACTCTGTGGACGGAGGTATGTTTCAGTCCCAAAAGGAAATGAGGCCTGAGACTCAAATTAGGGTTAGGGCTGGGGAGACTTGGCTTCCCAGGATGTAACCAGGGTTTTGGCGAAGCCTAGATTGGTAAAACAGACTGAGTAGGCCATCCGGAGTATAACATACTGCCAGTTAGTACACCATGTGGACAGGGAAATGTTTCAGTCGAAAGAAAAAATTAGGGTGAAGACCCAAGTTAGGGTTAGCGGTCAGGAGACATGGCTTCCCAGAATGGAAACAGGGTGTTGCTGAAGCCAAACATGGTGAAACAGACTGAGAGGGCCAAAGGAATTGTGTGCCTACTGTCTTTTAGTAGAACATGAGGATGGGGGGTTGTTACATTTGCACAAGAAAATCAGGTTAAGTCTCAAGTTAGGGTTAGAGTTGGGGAGATGTGGCTTCCCAGGTTGGAAACGGGTCCTTGGTGAAGCCTAACTTGCTGAATCAGACTGAGTGGGGCATCAAGATGTCTTCCATACTTACATTTGTTCCCCTATGTGGACGGCAGTATGTTTCAGTCCTAAAACGAAATGCGGGTTGATACTCAAATTAGGGTTAGGGTTGGGGAGACTTGGCTTCCCAGGATGTAACCAGGGTTTTGGCGAAGCCTAGATTGGTAAAACAGACTGAGTAGGCCATCCGTAGTATAACATACTGCCAGTTAGTACACCATGTGGACAGGGAAATGTTTCAGTCCAAAGAGAAAATTAGGGTTAAGACCCAAGTTAGGGTTATCGGTCAGGAGTCATGGCTTCCCAGAATGGAAACAGGGTGTTGCTGAAGCCAAGCATGGTGAAACAGACTGAGAGGGCCAACAGAATTGTGTGTCGACTGTCTTTTAGTACAACATGAGGATGGGGGTTTGTAACATTTCAACAAGAAAATCAGGTTAAGTCTCAAGGTTGGATTGGATTGGGGAGATGTGGCTTCCCAGGTTGGAAATGGGTCCTTGGTGGAGCTCAACTTGCTGAATCAGACTGAGTGGGGCATCAAGATGGCTTCCATACTGACATTTGGTGCACTCTGTGGACGGCAGTATGTTTCAGTCCAAAAAGGAAATGAGGGTTTAGACTCAAATTAGGGTTAGGGTTGGGGAGACTTGTCTTCCCAGGATGTAACCAGGGTTTTGGCGAAGTCTAGATTGGTAAAACAGACGGAGTAGGCCAACCGGAGTATAACATACTGCCAGTTAGTACACAATGTGGACAGGGAAATGTTTCATTCCAAAGAGAAAATTAGGGTTAAGACCCAAGTTAGGGTTAGCAGTCAGGAGACATGGCTTTCCAGAATGGAAACAGGGTATTGCTGAAGCCAAGCATGGTGAAACAGACTGAGAGGGCAAAAGGAATTGTGTGCCTACTGTCTTTTAGGAGAACATGAGGATGGGGGGTTGTTACATTTGCACAAGAAAATCAGGTTAAGTCTCAAGTTAGGGTTAGGGTTGGGGAGATGTTGCTTCCCAGGTTGGAAACGGGTCCTTGGTGAAGCTTAACTTGCTGAATCAGACTGAGTGGGCCATCAAGATGGCTTCCATACTGACATTTGGTACACTCTGTGGACGGCAGTATGTTTCAGTCCAAAAACGAAAATTAGGGTTAAGACCCAAGTTAGGGTTATCGGTCAGGAGTCATGGCTTCCCAGAATGGAAACAGGGTGTTGCTGAAGCCAAGCATGGTGAAACAGACGGAGAGGGCCAACGGAATTGTGTGCCGACTGTTTCTTAGTACAACATGAGGATGGGGGTTTGTTACATTTCAACAAGAAAATCAGGTTAAGTCTCAAGGTTGGGTTGGGTTGGGGAGATGTGGCTTCCCTGGTTGGAATCGGGTCCTTGGTGAAGCCCAGCTTGCTGAATCAGAATGAGTGGGACATCAAGATGTCTTCCATACTGACATTTGGTACACTCTGTGGACGGAGGTCTGTTTCAGTCCCAAAAGGAAATTAGGCCTGAGACTCAAATTAGGGTTAGGGTTGGGGAGACTTGGCTTCCCAGGATGTAACCAGGGTTTTGGCGAAGCCTAGATTGGTAAAACAGACTGAGTAGGCCATCCGGAGTATAACATACTGCCAGTTAGTACACCATGTGGACAGGGAAATGTTTCATTCCAAAGAGAAAATTAGGGTTAAGACCCAAGTTAGGGTTAGCTGTCAGGAGACATGGCTTCCCAGAATGGAAACAGGGTGTTGCTGAAGCCAAGCATGGTGAAACAGACTGAGAGGGCCAAAGGAATTGTGTGCCTACTGTCTTTTAGTAGAACATGAGGATGGGGGGTTGTTACAATTCAACAAGAAAATCAGGTTAAGTCTCAAGTTAGGGTTAGGGTTGGGGAGATGTGGCTTCCCAGGTTGGAAACGGGTCCTTGGTGAAGCTTAACTTGCTGAATCAGACTGAGTGGGGCATCAAGATGGCTTCCATACTGACATTTGGTACACTCTGTGGACGGCAGTATGTTTCAGTCCAAAAACGAAAATTAGGGTTAAGACCCAAGTTAGGGTTATCGGTCAGGAGTCATGGCTTCCCAGAATGGAAACAGGGTGTTGCTGAAGCCAAGCATGGTGAAACAGACTGAGAGGGCCAACGGAATTGTGTGTCGACTGTCTTTTAGTACAACATGAGGATGGGGGTTTGTTACATTTCAACAAGAAAATCAGGTTAAGTCTCAAGGTTGGGTTGGATTGGGGAGATGTGGCTTCCCAGGTTGGAAATGGGTCCTTGGTGAAGCTCAACTTGCTGAATCAGACTGAGTGGGGCATCAAGATGGCTTCCATACTGACATTTGGTGCACTCTGTGGACGGCAGTATGTTTCAGTCCAAAAAGGAAATGAGGGTTGAGACTCAAATTAGGGTTAGGGTTGGGGAGACTTGGCTTCCCAGGATGTAACCAGGGTTTTGGCGAAGTCTAGATTGGTAAAACAGACGGAGTAGGCCAACCGGAGTATAACATACTGCCAGTTAGTACACCATGTGGACAGGGAAATGTTTCAGTCCAAAGAGAAAATTAGGGTTAAGACCCAAGTTAGGGATAGCTTTCAGGAGACATGGCTTTTCAGAATGGAAACAGGGTGTTGCTGAAGCCAAGCATGGTGAAACAGACTGAGAGGGCAAAAGGAATTGTGTGTCGACTGTCTTTTAGTACAACATGAGGATGGGGGTTTGTTACATTTCAACAAGAAAATCAGGTTAAGTCTCAAGGTTGGGTTGGATTGGGGAGATGTGGCTTCCCAGGTTGGAAATGGGTCCTTGGTGAAGCTCAACTTGCTGAATCAGACTGAGTGGGGCATCAAGATGGCTTCCATACTGACATTTGGTGCACTCTGTGGACGGCAGTATGTTTCAGTCCAAAAAGGAAATGAGGGTTGAGACTCAAATTAGGGTTAGGGTTGGGGAGACTTGGCTTCCCAGGATGTAACCAGGGTTTTGGCGAAGTCTAGATTGGTAAAACAGACCGAGTAGGCCAACCGGAGTATAACATACTACCAGTTAGTACACCATGTGGACAGGGAAATGTTTCAGTCCAAAGAGAAAATTAGGGTTAAGACCCAAGTTAGGGTTAGCTGTCAGGAGACATGGCTTTTCAGAATGGAAACAGGGTGTTGCTGAAGCCAAGCATGGTGAAACAGACTGAGAGGGCAAAAGGAATTGTGTGCCTACTGTCTTTTAGTACAACATGAGGATGGGGGTTTGTTACATTTGCACAAGAAAATCAGGTTAAGTCTCAAGTTAGGGTTGGTTTGGGGAGATGTGGCTTCCCAGGTTGGAAACGGGTCCTTGGTGAAGCCTAGCTTGTTGAATCAGACTGAGTGGGACATCAAGATGTCTTCCATACTTACATTTGGTACACTCTGTGGACGGCAGTATGTTTCAGTCCAAAAAGGAAATGAGGGTTGAGACTCAAATTAGGGTTAGGGCTGGGGAGACTTGGCTTCCCAGGATGTAACCAGGGTTTTGGCGAAGCCTAGATTGGTAAAACAGACTGAGTAGGCCATCCGGAGTATAACATACTGCCAGTTAGTACACCATGTGGACAGGGAAATGTTTCAGTCCAAAGAGAAAATTAGGGTTCAGACCCAAGTTAGGGTTAGCTGTCAGGAGACATGGCTTCCCAGAATGGAAACAGGGTGTTGCTGAAGCCAAGCATGGTGAAACAGACTGAGAGGGCCAAAGGAATTGTGTGCCTACTGTCTTTTAGTAGAACATGAGGATGGGAGGTTGTTACATTTGCACAAGAATATCAGGTTAAGTCTCAAGTTAGGGTTAGGGTTGGGGAGATGTGGCTTCCCAGGTTGGAAACGGGTCCTTGGTGAAGCTTAACTTCCTGAATCAGACTGAGTGGGCCATCAAGATGTCTTCCATACTTACATTTGGCACACTCTGTGGACCGCAGTATGTTTCAGTCCAAAAAGGAAATAGGGTTGAGACTCAAATTAGGGTTAGGGTTGGGGAGACTTGGCTTCCCAGGATGTAACCCGGGTTTTGGTGAAGCCTAGATTGGTAAAACAGACTGAGTAGGCATTCAGGAGTATAACATACTGCCAGTTAGTACACCATGTGGACAGGGAAATGTCTCAGTCCAAAGACAAAATTAGGGTTAAGACCCAAGTTAGGGTTAGCTGTCAGGAGACATGGCTTCCCGGAATGGAAACAGGGTGTTGCTGAAGCCAAGCATGGTGAAACAGACTGAGAGGGCAAAAGGAATTGTGTGCCTACTGTCTTTTAGTACAACATGAGGATGGGGGTTTGTTACATTTGCACAAGAAAATCAGGTTAAGTCTCAAGGTAGGGTTGGGTTGGGGAGATGTGGCTTCCCAGGTTGGAAACGGGTCCTTGGTGAAGCTTAACTTGCTGAATCAGACTGAGTGGGGTATCAAGGTGTCTTCCATACTTACATTTGGTACACTCTGTGGACCGCAGTATGTTTCAGTCGCAAAAGGAAATGAGGGTTGAGACTCAAAGTAGGGTTAGGGTTGGGGAGACTTGGCTTCCCAGGATGTAACCAGGGTTTTGGCGAAGCCTAGATTGGTAAAACAGACTGAGTAGGCCTTCCGGAGTATAACATACTGCCAGTTAGTACACCATGTGGACAGGGAAATGTTTCAGTCCAAAGAAAAAATTAGGGTTAAGAAAAAGTTAGGGTTATCGGTCAGGAGACATGCCTTCCTAGAATGGAAACAGGGTGTTGCTGAAGCCAAGCATGGTGAAACAGACTGAGAGGGCAAACGGAATTGTGTGCCTACTGTCTTTTAGTACAACATGAGGATGGGGGGTTGTTACATTTGCCCAAGAAAATCAGGTTAAGTCTCAAGTTAGGGTTAGGGTTGGGGAGATGTGGCTTCCCAGGTTGGAAACGGGTCCTTGGTGAAGCCTAACTTGCTGAATCAGACTGAGTGGGGCATCAAGATGTCTTCCATACTTACATTTGGTACACTCTGTGGACGGCGGTTTGTTTCAGTCCCAAAAGGAAATGAGGGTTGAGACTCAAATTAGGGTTAGGGTTGGGGAGACTTGGCTTCCCAGGATGTAACCAGGGTTTTGGCGAAGCCTAGATTGGTAAAACAGACCGAGTAGGCCAACCGAAGTATAACATACTGCCAGTTAGTACACCATGTGGACAGGGAAATGTTTCAGTCCAAAGAGAAAATTAGGGTTAAGACCCAAGTTAGGGTTATCGGTCAGGAGTCATGGCTTCCCAGAATGGAAACAGGGTGTTGCTGAAGCCAAGCATGGTGAAACAGACTGAGAGGGCCAACGGAATTGTGTGCCTACTGTCTTTTAGTAGAACATGAGGATGGGGGTTTGTTACATTTGCACAAGAAAATCAGGTTAAGTCTCAAGGTTGGGTTGGATTGGGGAGATGTGGCTTCCCAGGTTGGAAATGGGTCCTTGGTGAAGCTCAACTTGCTGAATCAGACTGAGTGGGGCATCAAGATGGCTTCCATACTGACATTTGGTGCACTCTGTGGACGGCAGTATGTTTCAGTCCAAAAAGGAAATGAGGGTTGAGACTCAAATTAGGGTTAGGGTTGGGGAGACTTGGCTTCCCAGGATGTAACCAGGGTTTTGGCGAAGTCTAGATTGGTAAAACAGACGGAATAGGCCAACCGGAGTATAACATACTGCCAGTTAGTACACCATGTGGACAGGGAAATGTTTCAGTCCAAAGAGAAAATTAGGGTTAAGACCCAAGTTAGGGTTAGCTGTCAGGAGACATGGCTTTTCAGAATGGAAACAGGGTGTTGCTGAAGCCAAGCATGGTGAAACAGACTGAGAGGGCAAAAGGAATTGTGTGCCTACTGTCTTTTAGTACAACATGAGGATGGGGGTTTGTTACATTTGCACAAGAAAATCAGGTTAAGTCTCAAGTTAGGGTTGGTTTGGGGAGATGTGGCTTCCCAGGTTGGAAACGGGTCCTTGGTGAAGCCTAGCTTGTTGAATCAGACTGAGTGGGACATCAAGATGTCTTCCATACTTACATTTGGTACACTCTGTGGACGGCAGTATGTTTCAGTCCAAAAAGGAAATGAGGGTTGAGACTCAAATTAGGGTTTGGGCTGGGGAGACTTGGCTTCCCAGGATGTAACCAGGGTTTTGGCGAAGCCTAGATTGGTAAAACAGACTGAGTAGGCCATCCGGAGTATAACATACTGCCAGTTAGTACACCATGTGGACAGGGAAATGTTTCAGTCCAAAGAGAAAATTAGGGTTCAGACCCAAGTTAGGGTTAGCTGTCAGGAGACATGGCTTCCCAGAATGGAAACAGGGTGTTGCTGAAGCCAAGCATGGTGAAACAGACTGAGAGGGCCAAAGGAATTGTGTGCCTACTGTCTTTTAGTAGAACATGAGGATGGGAGGTTGTTACATTTGCACAAGAATATCAGGTTAAGTCTCAAGTTAGGGTTAGGGTTGGGGAGATGTGGCTTCCCAGGTTGGAAACGGGTCCTTGGTGAAGCTTAACTTCCTGAATCAGACTGAGTGGGCCATCAAGATGTCTTCCATACTTACATTTGGCACACTCTGTGGACCGCAGTATGTTTCAGTCCAAAAAGGAAATAGGGTTGAGACTCAAATTAGGGTTAGGGTTGGGGAGACTTGGCTTCCCAGGATGTAACCAGGGTTTTGGTGAAGCCTAGATTGGTAAAACAGACTGAGTAGGCATTCAGGAGTATAACATACTGCCAGTTAGTGCACCATGTGGACAGGGAAATGTTTCAGTCCAAAGACAAAATTGGGGTTAAGACCCAAGTTAGGGTTAGCTGTCAGGAGACATGGCTTCCCGGAATGGAAACAGGGTGTTGCTGAAGCCAAGCATGGTGAAACAGACTGAGAGGGCCAACGGAATTGTGTGCCTACTGTCTTTTAGTACAACATGAGGATGGGGGTTTGTTACATTTGCACAAGAAAATCAGGTTAAGTCTCAAGTTAGGGTTGGGTTGGGGAGATGTGGCTTCCCAGGTTGGAAACGGGTCCTTGGTGAAGCTTAACTTGCTGAATCAGACTGAGTGGGGTATCAAGGTGTCTTCCATACTTACATTTGGTACACTCTGTGGACCGCAGTATGTTTCAGTCGCAAAAGGAAATGAGGGTTGAGACTCAAAGTAGGGTTAGGGTTGGGGAGACTTGGCTTCCCAGGATGTAACCAGGGTTTTGGCGAAGCCTAGATTGGTAAAACAGACTGAGTAGGCCTTCCGGAGTATAACATACTGCCAGTTAGTACACCATGTGGACAGGGAAATGTTTCAGTCCAAAGAAAAAATTAGGGTTAAGAAAAAGTTAGGGTTATCGGTCAGGAGACATGCCTTCCTAGAATGGAAACAGGGTGTTGCTGAAGCCAAGCATGGTGAAACAGACTGAGAGGGCAAACGGAATTGTGTGCCTACTGTCTTTTAGTACAACATGAGGATGGGGGGTTGTTACATTTGCCCAAGAAAATCAGGTTAAGTCTCAAGTTAGGGTTAGGGTTGGGGAGATGTGGCTTCCCAGGTTGGAAACGGGTCCTTGGTGAAGCCTAACTTGCTGAATCAGACTGAGTGGGGCATCAAGATGTCTTCCATACTGACATTTGGTACACTCTGTGGACGGCGGTTTGTTTCAGTCCCAAAAGGAAATGAGGGTTGAGACTCAAATTAGGGTTAGGGTTGGGGAGACTTGGCTTCCCAGGATGTAACCAGGGTTTTGGCGAGGCCTAGATTGGTAAAACAGACCGAGTAGGCCAACCGGAGTATAACATACTGCCAGTTAGTACACCATGTGGACAGGGAAATGTTTCAGTCCAAAGAGAAAATTAGGGTTAAGACCCAAGTTAGGGTTATCGGTCAGGAGTCATGGCTTCCCAGAATGGAAACAGGGTGTTGCTGAAGCCAAGCATGGTGAAACAGACTGAGAGGGCCAACGGAATTGTGTGCCTACTGTCTTTTAGTAGAACATGAGGATGGGGGTTTGTTACATTTGCACAAGAAAATCAGGTTAAGTCTCAAGCTTGGTTTGGATTGGGGAGATGTGGCTTCCCTGGTTGGAATCGGGTCCTTGGTGAAGCCCAGCTTGCTGAATCAGACTGAGTGGGACATCAAGATGTCTTCCATACTGACATTTGGTACACTCTGTGGACGGAGGTATGTTTCAGTCCCAAAAGGAAATGAGGCCTGAGACTCAAATTAAGGTTAGGGCTGGGGAGACTTGGCTTCCCAGGATGTAACCAGGGTTTTGGCGAAGCCTAGATTGGTAAAACAGACTGAGTAGGCCATCCGGAGTATAACATACTGCCAGTTAGTACACCATGTGGACAGGGAAATGTTTCAGTCGAAAGAAAAAATAAGGGTGAAGACCCAAGTTAGGGTTAGCGGTCAGGAGACATGGCTTCCCAGAATGGAAACAGGGTGTTGCTGAAGCCAAACATGGTGAAACAGACTGAGAGGGCCAAAGGAATTGTGTGCCTACTGTCTTTTAGTAGAACATGAGGATGGGGGGTTGTTACATTTGCACAAGAAAATCAGGTTAAGTCTCAAGTTAGGGTTAGGGTTGGGGAGATGTGGCTTCCCAGGTTGGAAACGGGTCCTTGGTGAAGCCTAACTTGCTGTATCAGACTGAGTGGGGCATCAAGATGTCTTCCATACTTACATTTGTTCCCCTATGTGGACGGCAGTATGTTTCAGTCCAAAAACGAAATGCGGGTTGATACTCAAAGTAGGGTTAGGGTTGGGGAGACTTGGCTTCCCAGGATGTAACCAGGGTTTTGGTGAAGCCTAGATTGGTAAAACAGACTGAGTAGGCATTCAGGAGTATAACATACTGCCAGTTAGTACACCATGTGGACAGGGAAATGTTTCATTCCAAAGAGAAAATTAGGGTTAAGACCCAAGTGAGGGTTATCGGTCAGGAGACATGGCTTCCCAGAATGGAAACAGGGTGTTGCTGAAGCCAAACATGGTGAAACAGACTGAGAAGGCCAAAGGAATTGTGTGCCTACTGTCTTTTAGTAGAACATGAGGATGGGGGGTTGTTACAGTTCAACAAGAAAATCAGGTTAAGTCTCAAGTTAGGGTTAGGGTTGGGGAGATGTGGCTTCCCAGGTTGGAAACGGGTCCTTGGTGAAGCTTAACTTGCTGAATCAGACTGAGTGGGGCATCAAGATGGCTTCCATACTGACATTTGGTCCCCTATGTGGACGGCAGTATGTTTCAGTCCAAAAACGAAAATTAGGGTTAAGACCCAAGTTAGGGTTATCGGTCAGGAGTCATGGCTTCCCAGAATGGAAACAGGGTGTTGCTGAAGCCAAGCATGGTGAAACAGACTGAGAGGGCCAACGGAATTGTGTGTCGACTGTCTTTTAGTACAACATGAGGATGGGGGTTTGTTACATTTCAACAAGAAAATCAGGTTAAGTCTCAAGGTTGGGTTGGATTGGGGAGATGTGGCTTCCCAGGTTGGAAATGGGTCCTTGGTGAAGCTCAACTTGCTGAATCAGACTGAGTGGGGCATCAAGATGGCTTCCATACTGACATTTGGTGCACTCTGTGGACGGCAGTATGTTTCAGTCCAAAAAGGAAATGAGGGTTGAGACTCAAATTAGGGTTAGGGTTGGGGAGACTTGTCTTCCCAGGATTTAACCAGGAATTTGGCGAAGTCTAGATTGGTAAAACAGATGGAGTAGGCCAACCGGAGTATAACATACTGCCAGTTAGTACACAATGTGGAGAGGGAAATGTTTCATTCCAAAGAGAAAATTAGGGTTAAGACCCAAGTTAGGGTTAGCAATCAGGAGACATGGCTTTCCAGAATGGAAACAGGGTGTTGCTGAAGCCAAGCATGGTGAAACAGACTGAGAGGGGAAAAGGAATTGTGTGCCTACTGTCTTTTAGGAGAACATGAGGATGGGGGGTTGTTACATTTGCACAAGAAAATCAGGTTAAGTCTCAAGTTAGGGTTAGGGTTGGGGAGATGTTGCTTCCCAGGTTGGAAACGGGTCCTTGGTGAAGCTTAACTTGCTGAATCAGACTGAGTGGGCCATCAAGATGGCTTCCATACTGACATTTGGTCCCCTCTGTGGACGGCAGTATGTTTCAGTCCAAAAACGAAAATTAGGGTTAAGACCCAAGTTAGGGTTATCGGTCAGGAGTCATGGCTTCCCAGAATGGAAACAGGGTGTTGCTGAAGCCAAGCATGGTGAAACAGACTGAGAGGGCCAACGGAATTGTGTGCCGACTGTCTCTTAGTACAACATGAGGATGGGGGTTTGTTACATTTCAACAAGAAAATCAGGTTACGTCTCAAGGTTGGGTTGGGTTGGGGAGATGTGGCTTCCCTGGTTGGAATCGGGTCCTTGGTGAAGCCCAGCTTGCTGAATCAGACTGAGTGGGACATCAAGATGTCTTCCATACTGACATTTGGTACACTCTGTGGACGGAGGTCTGTTTCAGTCCCAAAAGGAAATTAGGCCTGAGACTCAAATTAGGGTTAGGGTTGGGGAGACTTGGCTTCCCAGGATGTAACCAGGGTTTTGGCGAAGCCTAGATTGGTAAAACAGACTGAGTAGGCCATCCGGAGTATAACATACTGCCAGTTAGTACACCATGTGGACAGGGAAATGTTTCATTCCAAAGAGAAAATTAGGGTTAAGACCCAAGTTAGGGTTAGCTGTCAGGAGACATGGCTTCCCAGAATGGAAACAGGGTGTTGCTGAAGCCAAGCATGGTGAAACAGACTGAGAGGGCCAAAGGAATTGTGTGCCTACTGTCTTTTAGTACAATATGAGGATGGGGGGTTGTTACAGTTCAACAAGAAAATCAGGTTAAGTCTCAAGTTAGGGTTAGGGTTGGGGAGATGTGGCTTCCCAGGTTGGAAACGGGTCCTTGGTGAAGCTTAACTTGCTGAATCAGACTGAGTGGGGCATCAAGATGGCTTCCATACTGACATTTGGTACACTCTGTGGACGGCAGTATGTTTCAGTCCAAAAACGAAAATTAGGGTTAAGACCCAAGTTAGGGTTATCGGTCAGGAGTCATGGCTTCCCAGAATGGAAACAGGGTGTTGCTGAAGCCAAGCATGGTGAAACAGACTGAGAGGGCCAACGGAATTGTGTGTCGACTGTCTTTTAGTACAACATGAGGATGGGGGTTTGTTACATTTCAACAAGAAAATCAGGTTAAGTCTCAAGGTTGGGTTGGATTGGGGAGATGTGGCTTCCCAGGTTGGAAATGGGTCCTTGGTGAAGCTCAATTTGCTGAATCAGACTGAGTGGGGCATCAAGATGGCTTCCATACTGACATTTGGTGCACTCTGTGGACGGCAGTATGTTTCAGTCCAAAAAGGAAATGAGGGTTGAGACTCAAATTAGGGTTAGGGTTGGGGAGACTTGGCTTCCCAGGATGTAACCAGGGTTTTGGCGAAGTCTAGATTGGTAAAACAGACGGAGTAGGCCAACCGGAGTATAACATACTGCCAGTTAGTACACCATGTGGACAGGGAAATGTTTCAGTCCAAAGAGAAAATTAGGGTTAAGACCCAAGTTAGGGTTAGCTGTCAGGAGACATGGCTTTCCAGAATGGAAACAGGGTGTTGCTGAAGCCAAGCATGGTGAAACAGACTGAGAGGGCAAAAGGAATTGTGTGCCTACTGTCTTTTAGTAGAACATGAGGATGGGGGGTTGTTACATTTGCACAAGAAAATCAGGTTAAGTCTCAAGTTAGGGTTAGGGTTGGGGAGATGTGGCTTCCCAGGTTGGAAACGGGTCCTTGGTGAAGCCTAGCTTGTTGAATCAGACTGAGTGGGACATCAAGATGTCTTCCATACTTACATTTGGTACACTCTGTGAACCGCAGTATGTTTCAGTCCAAAAAGGAAATGAGGGTTGATACTCAAATTAGGGTTAGGGTTGGGGAGACTTGGCTTCCCAGGATGTAACCAGGGTTTTGGCGAAGCCTAGATTGGTAAAACAGACTGAGTAGGCCTTCCGGAGTATAACATACTGCCAGTTAGTACACCATGTGGACAGGGAAATATTTCAGTCCAAAGAAAAAACGAGGGTTAAGACCCAAGTTAGGGTTAGCGGTAAGGAGACATGGCTTCCCGGAATGGAAACAGGGTGTTGCTGAAGCCAAGCATGGTGAAACAGACTGAGAGGGCAAAAGGAATTGTGTGCCTACTGTCTTTTAGTACAACATGAGGATGGGGGTTTGTTACATTTGCACAAGAAAATCAGGTTAAGTCTCAAGTTAGGGTTGGTTTGGGGAGATGCGGCTTCCCAGGTTGGAAACGGGTCCTTGGTGAAGCCTAGCTTGTTGAATCAGACTGAGTGGGACATCAAGATGTCTTCCATACTTACATTTGGTACACTCTGTGGACGGCAGTATGTTTCAGTCCAAAAAGGAAATGAGGGTTGAGACTCAAATTCGGGTTAGGGCTGGGGAGACTTGGCTTCCCAGGATGTAACCAGGGTTTTGGCGAAGCCTAGATTGGTAAAACAGACTGAGTAGGCCATCCGGAGTATAACATACTGCCAGTTAGTACACCATGTGGACAGGGAAATGTTTCAGTCCAAAGAGAAAATTAGGGTTCAGACCCAAGTTAGGGTTAGCTGTCAGGAGACATGGCTTCCCAGAATGGAAACAGGGTGTTGCTGAAGCCAAGCATGGTGAAACAGACTGAGAGGGCCAAAGGAATTGTGTGCCTACTGTCTTTTAGTAGAACATGAGGATGGGAGGTTGTTACATTTGCACAAGAATATCAGGTTAAGTCTCAAGTTAGGGTTAGGGTTGGGGAGATGTGGCTTCCCAGGTTGGAAACGGGTCCTTGGTGAAGCTTAACTTCCTGAATCAGACTGAGTGGGCCATCAAGATGTCTTCCATACTTACATTTGGCACACTCTGTGGACCGCAGTATGTTTCAGTCCAAAAAGGAAATAGGGTTGAGACTCAAATTAGGGTTAGGGTTGGGGAGACTTGGCTTCCCAGGATGTAACCAGGGTTTTGGTGAAGCCTAGATTGGTAAAACAGACTGAGTAGGCATTCAGGAGTATAACATACTGCCAGTTAGTACACCATGTGGACAGGGAAATGTTTCAGTCCAAAGAAAAAATTAGGGTTAAGAAAAATTTAGGGTTATCGGTCAGGAGACATGCCTTCCCAGAATGGAAACAGGGTGTTGCTGAAGCCAAGCATGGTGAAACAGACTGAGAGGGCCAACGGAATTGTGTGCCTACTGTCTTTTAGTACAACATGAGGATGGGGGGTTGTTACATTTGCCCAAGAAAATCAGGTTAAGTCTCAAGTTAGGGTTAGGGTTGGGGAGATGTGGCTTCCCAGGTTGGAAATGGGTCCTTGGTGAAGCTCAACTTGCTGAATCAGACTGAGTGGGGCATCAAGATGGCTTCCATACTGACATTTGGTGCACTCTGTGGACGGCAGTATGTTTCAGTCCAAAAACGAAAATTAGGGTTAAGACCCAAGTTAGGGTTATCGGTCAGGAGTCATGGCTTCCCAGAATGGAAACAGGGTGTTGCTGAAGCCAAGCATGGTGAAACAGACTGAGAGGGCCAACGGAATTGTGTGCCGACTGTCTCTTAGTACAACATGAGGATGGGGGTTTGTTACATTTCAACAAGAAAATCAGGTTAAGTCTCAAGGTTGGGTTGGGTTGGGGAGATGTGGCTTCCCTGGTTGGAATCGGGTCCTTGGTGAAGCCCAGCTTGCTGAATCAGACTGAGTGGGACATCAAGGTGTCTTCCATACTGACATTTGGTACACTCTGTGGACGGAGGTCTGTTTCAGTCCCAAAAGGAAATGAGGCCTGAGACTCAAATTAGGGTTAGGGTTGGGGAGACTTGGCTTCCCAGGATATAACCAGGGTTTTGTCGAAGCCTAGATTGGTAAAACAGACTGAGTAGGCCATCCGGAGTATAACATACTGCCAGTTAGTACACCATGTGGACAGGGAAATGTTTCATTCCAAAGAGAAAATTACGGTTAAGACCCAAGTTAGGGTTAGCTGTCAGGAGACATGGCTTCCCAGAATGGAAACAGGGTGTTGCTGAAGCCAAGCATGGTGAAACAGACTGAGAGGGCCAAAGGAATTGTGTGCCTACTGTCTTTTAGTACAACATGAGGATGGGGGGTTGTTACAGTTCAACAAGAAAATCAGGTTAAGTCTCAAGTTAGGGTTAGGGTTGGGGAGATGTGGCTTCCCAGGTTGGAAACGGGTCCTTGGTGAAGCTTAACTTGCTGAATCAGACTGAGTGGGGCATCAAGATGGCTTCCATACTGACATTTGGTACACTCTGTGGACGGCAGTATGTTTCAGTCCAAAAACGAAAATTAGGGTTAAGACCCAAGTTAGGGTTATCGGTCAGGAGTCATGGCTTCCCAGAATGGAAACAGGGTGTTGCTGAAGCCAAGCATGGTGAAACAGACTGAGAGGGCCAACGGAATTGTGTGTCGACTGTCTTTTAGTACAACATGAGGATGGGGGTTTGTTACATTTCAACAAGAAAATCAGGTTAAGTCTCAAGGTTGGGTTGGATTGGGGAGATGTGGCTCCCCAGGTTGGAAATGGGTCCTTGGTGAAGCTCAACTTGCTGAATCAGACTGAGTGGGGCATCAAGATGGCTTCCATACTGACATTTGGTGCACTCTGTGGACGGCAGTATGTTTCAGTCCAAAAAGGAAATGAGGGTTGAGACTCAAATTAGGGTTAGGGTTGGGGAGACTTGGCTTCCCAGGGTGTAACCAGGGTTTTGGCGAAGTCTAGATTGGTAAAACAGACGGAGTAGGCCAACCGGAGTATAACATACTGCCAGTTAGTACACCATGTGGACAGGGAAATGTTTCAGTCCAAAGAGAAAATTAGGGTTAAGACCCAAGTTAGGGTTAGCTGTCAGGAGACATGGCTTTCCAGAATGGAAACAGGGTGTTGCTGAAGCCAAGCATGGTGAAACAGACTGAGAGGGCAAAAGGAATTGTGTGCCTACTGTCTTTTAGTAGAACATGAGGATGGGGGGTTGTTACATTTGCACAAGAAAATCAGGTTAAGTCTCAAGTTAGGGTTAGGGTTGGGGAGATGTGGCTTCCCAGGTTGGAAACGGGTCCTTGGTGAAGCCTAGCTTGCTGAATCAGACTGAGTGGGGCATCAAGATGTCTTCCATACTTACATTTGGTACACTCTGTGAACCGCAGTATGTTTCAGTCCAAAAAGGAAATGAGGGTTGATACGCAAATTAGGGTTAGGGTTGGGGAGACTTGGCTTCCCAGGATGTAACCAGGGTTTTGGTGAAGCCTAGATTGGTAAAACAGACTGAGTAGGCATTCAGGAGTATAACATACTGCCAGTTATACCATGTGGACAGGGAAATGTTTCAGTCCAAAGAAAAAATTAGG
Organism: Heloderma suspectum; assembly: GCF_057233095.1. Classification (NCBI taxonomy): domain Eukaryota; kingdom Metazoa; phylum Chordata; class Lepidosauria; order Squamata; family Helodermatidae; genus Heloderma; species Heloderma suspectum. Next base: position 153,253,327 of record NC_139461.1, read on the forward strand.
GTTAAGAAAAATTTAGGGTTATCGGTCAGGAGACATGCCTTCCCAGAATGGAAACAGGGTGTTGCTGAAGCCAAGCATGGTGAAACAGACTGAGAGGGCCAACGGAATTGTGTGCCTACTGTCTTTTAGTAGAACATGAGGATGGGGGGTTGTTACATTTGCCCAAGAAAATCAGGTTAAGTCTCAAGTTAGGGTTAGGGTTGGGGAGATGTGGCTTCCCAGGTTGGAAATGGGTCCTTGGTGAAGCTCAACTTGCTGAATCAGACTGAGTGGGGCATCAAGATGGCTTCCATACTGACATTTGGTGCACTCTGTGGACGGCAGTATGTTTCAGTCCAAAAAGGAAATGAGGGTTGATACTCAAATTAGGGTTAGGGTTGGGGAGACTTGGCTTCCCAGGATGTAACCAGGGTTTTGGCGAAGTCTAGATTGGTAAAACAGACGGAGTAGGCCAACCGGAGTATAACATACTGCCAGTTAGTACACAATGTGGAGAGGGAAATGTTTCATTCCAAAGAGAAAATTAGGGTTAAGACCCAAGTTAGGGTTAGCAGTCAGGAGACATGGCTTTCCAGAATGGAAACAGGGTGTTGCTGAAGCCAAGCATGGTGAAACAGACTGAGAGGGCAAAAGGAATTGTGTGCCTACTGTCTTTTAGTAGAACATGAGGATGGGGGGTTGTTACATTTGCACAAGAAAATCAGGTTAAGTCTCAAGTTAGGGTTAGGGTTGGGGAGATGTTGCTTCCCAGGTTGGAAACGGGTCCTTGGTGAAGCTTAACTTGCTGAATCAGACTGAGTGGGCCATCAAGATGGCTTCCATACTGACATTTGGTACACTCTGTGGACGGCAGTATGTTTCAGTCCAAAAACGAAAATTAGGGTTAAGACCCAAGTTAGGGTTATCGGTCAGGAGTCATGGCTTCCCAGAATGGAAACAGGGTGTTGCTGAAGCCTAGCATGGTGAAACAGACTGAGAGGGCCAACGGAATTGTGTGCCGACTGTCTCTTAGTACAACATGAGGATGGGGGTTTGTTACATTTCAACAAGAAAATCAGGTTAAGTCTCAAGGTTGGGTTGGGTTGGGGAGATGTGGCTTCCCTGGTTGGAATCGGGTCCTTGGTGAAGCCCAGCTTGCTGAATCAGACTGAGTGGGACATCAAGATGTCTTCCATACTGACATTTGGTACACTCTGTGGACGGAGGTCTGTTTCAGTCCCAAAAGGAAATGAGGCCTGAGACTCAAATTAGGGTTAGGGTTGGGGAGACTTGGCTTCCCAGGATATAACCAGGGTTTTGTCGAAGCCTAGATTGGTAAAACAGACTGAGTAGGCCATCCGGAGTATAACATACTGCCAGTTAGTACACCATGTGGACAGGGAAATGTTTCATTCCAAAGAGAAAATTAGGGTTAAGACCCAAGTTAGGGTTAGCTGTCAGGAGACATGGCTTTCCAGAATGGAAACAGGGTGTTGCTGAAGCCAAGCATGGTGAAACAGACTGAGAGGGCAAAAGGAATTGTGTGCCTACTGTCTTTTAGTAGAACATGAGGATGGGGGGTTGTTACATTTGCACAAGAAAATCAGGTTAAGTCTCAAGTTAGGGTTAGGGTTGGGGAGATGTGGCTTCCCAGGTTGGAAACGGGTCCTTGGTGAAGCCTAGCTTGCTGAATCAGACTGAGTGGGGCATCAAGATGTCTTCCATACTTACATTTGGTACACTCTGTGAACCGCAGTATGTTTCAGTCCAAAAAGGAAATGAGGGTTGATACGCAAATTAGGGTTAGGGTTGGGGAGACTTGGCTTCCCAGGATGTAACCAGGGTTTTGGTGAAGCCTAGATTGGTAAAACAGACTGAGTAGGCATTCAGGAGTATAACATACTGCCAGTTATACCATGTGGACAGGGAAATGTTTCAGTCCAAAGAAAAAATTAGGGTTAAGTAAAATTTAGGGTTATCGGTCAGGAGACATGCCTTCCCAGAATGGAAACAGGGTGTTGCTGAAGCCAAGCATGGTGAAACAGACTGAGAGGGCCAACGGAATTGTGTGCCTACTGTCTTTTAGTAGAACATGAGGATGGGGGGTTGTTACATTTGCCCAAGAAAATCAGGTAAAGTCTCAAGTTAGGGTTAGGGTTGGGGAGATGTGGCTTCCCAGGTTGGAAATGGGTCCTTGGTGAAGCTCAACTTGCTGAATCAGACTGAGTGGGGCATCAAGATGGCTTCAATACTGACATTTGGTGCACTCTGTGGACGGCAGTATGTTTCAGTCTAAAAAGGAAATGAGGGTTGAGACTCAAATTAGGGTTAGGGTTGGGGAGACTTGGCTTCCCAGGATGTAACCAGGGTTTTGGCGAAGTCTAGATTGGTAAAACAGACGGAGTAGGCCAACCGGAGTATAACATACTGCCAGTTAGTACACAATGTGGACAGGGAAATGTTTCATTCCAAAGAGAAAATTAGGGTTAAGACCCAAGTTAGGGTTAGCAGTCAGGAGACATGGCTTTCCAGAATGGAAACAGGGTGTTGCTGAAGCCAAGCATGGTGAAACAGACTGAGAGGGCAAAAGGAATTGTGTGCCTACTGTCTTTTAGTAGAACATGAGGATGGGGGGTTGTTACATTTGCACAAGAAAATCAGGTTAAGTCTCAAGTTAGGGTTAGGGTTGGGGAGATGTTGCTTCCCAGGTTGGAAACGGGTCCTTGGTGAAGCTTAACTTGCTGAATCAGACTGAGTGGGCCATCAAGATGGCTTCCATACTGACATTTGGTACACTCTGTGGACGGCAGTATGTTTCAGTCCAAAAACGAAAATTAGGGTTAAGACCCAAGTTAGGGTTATCGGTCAGGAGTCATGGCTTCCCAGAATGGAAACAGGGTGTTGCTGAAGCCAAGCATGGTGAAACAGACTGAGAGGGCCAACGGAATTGTGTGCCGACTGTCTCTTAGTACAACATGAGGATGGGGGTTTGTTACATTTCAACAAGAAAATCAGGTTAAGTCTCAAGGTTGGGTTGGGTTGGGGAGATGTGGCTTCCCTGGTTGGAATCGGGTCCTTGGTGAAGCCCAGCTTGCTGAATCAGACTGAGTGGGACATCAAGATGTCTTCCATACTGACATTTGGTACACTCTGTGGACGGAGGTCTGTTTCAGTCCCAAAAGGAAATGAGGCCTGAGACTCAAATTAGGGTTAGGGTTGGGGAGACTTGGCTTCCCAGGATATAACCAGGGTTTTGTCGAAGCCTAGATTGGTAAAACAGACTGAGTAGGCCATCCGGAGTATAACATACTGCCAGTTAGTACACCATGTGGACAGGGAAATGTTTCATTCCAAAGAGAAAATTAGGGTTAAGACCCAAGTTAGGGTCAGCTGTCAGGAGACATGGCTTCCCAGAATGGAAACAGGGTGTTGCTGAAGCCAAGCATGGTGAAACAGACTGAGAGGGCCAAAGGAATTGTGTGCCTACTGTCTTTTAGTACAACATGAGGATGGGGGGTTGTTAAAGTTCAACAAGAAAATCAGGTTAAGTCTCAAGTTAGGGTTAGGGTTGGGGAGATGTGGCTTCCCAGGTTGGAAACGGGTCCTTGGTGAAGCTTAACTTGCTGAATCAGACTGAGTGGGGCATCAAGATGGCTTCCATACTGACATTTGGTACACTCTGTGGACGGCAGTATGTTTCAGTCCAAAAACGAAAATTAGGGTTAAGACCCAAGTTAGGGTTATCGGTCAGGAGTCATGGCTTCCCAGAATGGAAACAGGGTGTTGCTGAAGCCAAGCATGGTGAAACAGACTGAGAGGGCCAACGGAATTGTGTGTCGACTGTCTTTTAGTACAACATGAGGATGGGGGTTTGTTACATTTCAACAAGAAAATCAGGTTAAGTCTCAAGGTTGGGTTGGATTGGGGAGATGTGGCTTCCCAGGTTGGAAATGGGTCCTTGGTGAAGCTCAACTTGCTGAATCAGACTGAGTGGGGCATCAAGATGGCTTCCATACTGACATTTGGTGCACTCTGTGGACGGCAGTATGTTTCAGTCCAAAAAGGAAATGAGGGTTGAGACTCAAATTAGGGTTAGGGTTGGGGAGACTTGTCTTCCCAGGATTTAACCAGGAATTTGGCGAAGTCTAGATTGGTAAAACAGACGGAGTAGGCCAACCGGAGTATAACATACTGCCAGTTAGTACACAATGTGGAGAGGGAAATGTTTCATTCCAAAGAGAAAATTAGGGTTAAGACCCAAGTTAGGGTTAGCAATCAGGAGACATGGCTTTCCAGAATGGAAACAGGGTGTTGCTGAAGCCAAGCATGGTGAAACAGACTGAGAGGGCAAAAGGAATTGTGTGCCTACTGTCTTTTAGGAGAACATGAGGATGGGGGGTTGTTACATTTGCACAAGAAAATCAGGTTAAGTCTCAAGTTAGGGTTAGGGTTGGGGAGATGTTGCTTCCCAGGTTGGAAACGGGTCCTTGGTGAAGCTTAACTTGCTGAATCAGACTGAGTGGGCCATCAAGATGGCTTCCATACTGACATTTGGTCCCCTCTGTGGACGGCAGTATGTTTCAGTCCAAAAACGAAAATTAGGGTTAAGACCCAAGTTAGGGTTATCGGTCAGGAGTCATGGCTTCCCAGAATGGAAACAGGGTGTTGCTGAAGCCAAGCATGGTGAAACAGACTGAGAGGGCCAACGGAATTGTGTGCCGACTGTCTCTTAGTACAACATGAGGATGGGGGTTTGTTACATTTCAACAAGAAAATCAGGTTACGTCTCAAGGTTGGGTTGGGTTGGGGAGATGTGGCTTCCCTGGTTGGAATCGGGTCCTTGGTGAAGCCCAGCTTGCTGAATCAGACTGAGTGGGACATCAAGATGTCTTCCATACTGACATTTGGTACACTCTGTGGACGGAGGTCTGTTTCAGTCCCAAAAGGAAATTAGGCCTGAGACTCAAATTAGGGTTAGGGTTGGGGAGACTTGGCTTCCCAGGATGTAACCAGGGTTTTGGCGAAGCCTAGATTGGTAAAACAGACTGAGTAGGCCATCCGGAGTATAACATACTGCCAGTTAGTACACCATGTGGACAGGGAAATGTTTCATTCCAAAGAGAAAATTAGGGTTAAGACCCAAGTTAGGGTTAGCTGTCAGGAGACATGGCTTCCCAGAATGGAAACAGGGTGTTGCTGAAGCCAAGCATGGTGAAACAGACTGAGAGGGCCAAAGGAATTGTGTGCCTACTGTCTTTTAGTACAATATGAGGATGGGGGGTTGTTACAGTTCAACAAGAAAATCAGGTTAAGTCTCAAGTTAGGGTTAGGGTTGGGGAGATGTGGCTTCCCAGGTTGGAAACGGGTCCTTGGTGAAGCTTAACTTGCTGAATCAGACTGAGTGGGGCATCAAGATGGCTTCCATACTGACATTTGGTACACTCTGTGAACCGCAGTATGTTTCAGTCCAAAAAGGAAATGAGGGTTGAGACTCAAATTAGGGTTAGGGTTGGGGAGACTTGGCTTCCCAGGATGTAACCAGGGTTTTGGCGAAGTCTAGATTGGTAAAACAGACGGAGTAGGCCAACCGGAGTATAACATACTGCCAGTTAGTACACCATGTGGACAGGGAAATGTTTCAGTCCAAAGAGAAAATTAGGGTTAAGACCCAAGTTAGGGTTAGCTGTCAGGAGACATGGCTTTCCAGAATGGAAACAGGGTGTTGCTGAAGCCAAGCATGGTGAAACAGACTGAGAGGGCAAAAGGAATTGTGTGCCTACTGTCTTTTAGTAGAACATGAGGATGGGGGGTTGTTACATTTGCACAAGAAAATCAGGTTAAGTCTCAAGTTAGGGTTAGGGTTGGGGAGATGTGGCTTCCCAGGTTGGAAACGGGTCCTTGGTGAAGCCTAGCTTGTTGAATCAGACTGAGTGGGACATCAAGATGTCTTCCATACTTACATTTGGTACACTCTGTGAACCGCAGTATGTTTCAGTCCAAAAAGGAAATGAGGGTTGATGCTCAAATTAGGGTTAGGGTTGGGGAGACTTGGCTTCCCAGGATGTAACCAGGGTTTTGGCGAAGCCTAGATTGGTAAAACAGACTGAGTAGGCCTTCCGGAGTATAACATACTGCCAGTTAGTACACCATGTGGACAGGGAAATATTTCAGTCCAAAGAAAAAACGAGGGTTAAGACCCAAGTTAGGGTTAGCGGTCAGGAGACATGGCTTCCCGGAATGGAAACAGGGTGTTGCTGAAGCCAAGCATGGTGAAACAGACTGAGAGGGCAAAAGGAATTGTGTGCCTACTGTCTTTTAGTACAACATGAGGATGGGGGTTTGTTACATTTGCACAAGAAAATCAGGTTAAGTCTCAAGTTAGGGTTGGTTTGGGGAGATGTGGCTTCCCAGGTTGGAAACGGGTCCTTGGTGAAGCCTAGCTTGTTGAATCAGACTGAGTGGGACATCAAGATGTCTTCCATACTTACATTTGGTACACTCTGTGGACGGCAGTATGTTTCAGTCCAAAAAGGAAATGAGGGTTGAGACTCAAATTAGGGTTAGGGCTGGGGAGACTTGGCTTCCCAGGATGTAACCAGGGTTTTGGCGAAGCCTAGATTGGTAAAACAGACTGAGTAGGCCATCCGGAGTATAACATACTGCCAGTTAGTACACCATGTGGACAGGGAAATGTTTCATTCCAAAGAGAAAATTAGGGTTAAGACCCAAGTTAGGGTTAGCTGTCAGGAGACATGCCTTCCCAGAATGGAAACAGGGTGTTGCTGAAGCCAAGCATGGTGAAACAGACTGAGAGGGCCAAAGGAATTGTGTGCCTACTGTCTTTTAGTACAATATGAGGATGGGGGGTTGTTACAGTTCAACAAGAAAATCAGGTTAAGTCTCAAGTTAGGGTTAGGGTTGGGGAGATGTGGCTTCCCAGGTTGGAAACGGGTCCTTGGTGAAGCTTAACTTGCTGAATCAGACTGAGTGGGGCATCAAGATGGCTTCCATACTGACATTTGGTACACTCTGTGAACCGCAGTATGTTTCAGTCCAAAAAGGAAATGAGGGTTGAGACTCAAATTAGGGTTAGGGTTGGGGAGACTTGGCTTCCCAGGATGTAACCAGGGTTTTGGCGAAGTCTAGATTGGTAAAACAGACGGAGTAGGCCAACCGGAGTATAACATACTGCCAGTTAGTACACCATGTGGACAGGGAAATGTTTCAGTCCAAAGAGAAAATTAGGGTTAAGACCCAAGTTAGGGTTAGCTGTCAGGAGACATGGCTTTCCAGAATGGAAACAGGGTGTTGCTGAAGCCAAGCATGGTGAAACAGACTGAGAGGGCAAAAGGAATTGTGTGCCTACTGTCTTTTAGTAGAACATGAGGATGGGGGGTTGTTACATTTGCACAAGAAAATCAGGTTAAGTCTCAAGTTAGGGTTAGGGTTGGGGAGATGTGGCTTCCCAGGTTGGAAACGGGTCCTTGGTGAAGCCTAGCTTGTTGAATCAGACTGAGTGGGACATCAAGATGTCTTCCATACTTACATTTGGTACACTCTGTGAACCGCGGTATGTTTCAGTCCAAAAAGGAAATGAGGGTTGATGCTCAAATTAGGGTTAGGGTTGGGGAGACTTGGCTTCCCAGGATGTAACCAGGGTTTTGGCGAAGCCTAGATTGGTAAAACAGACTGAGTAGGCCTTCCGGAGTATAACATACTGCCAGTTAGTACACCATGTGGACAGGGAAATATTTCAGTCCAAAGAAAAAACGAGGGTTAAGACCCAAGTTAGGGTTAGCGGTCAGGAGACATGGCTTCCCGGAATGGAAACAGGGTGTTGCTGAAGCCAAGCATGGTGAAACAGACTGAGAGGGCAAAAGGAATTGTGTGCCTACTGTCTTTTAGTACAACATGAGGATGGGGGTTTGTTACATTTGCACAAGAAAATCAGGTTAAGTCTCAAGTTAGGGTTGGTTTGGGGAGATGTGGCTTCCCAGGTTGGAAACGGGTCCTTGGTGAAGCCTAGCTTGTTGAATCAGACTGAGTGGGACATCAAGATGTCTTCCATACTTACATTTGGTACACTCTGTGGACGGCAGTATGTTTCAGTCCAAAAAGGAAATGAGGGTTGAGACTCAAATTAGGGTTAGGGCTGGGGAGACTTGGCTTCCCAGGATGTAACCAGGGTTTTGGCGAAGCCTAGATTGGTAAAACAGACTGAGTAGGCCATCCGGAGTATAACATACTGCCAGTTAGTACACCATGTGGACAGGGAAATGTTTCAGTCCAAAGAGAAAATTAGGGTTCAGACCCAAGTTAGGGTTAGCTGTCAGGAGACATGGCTTCCCAGAATGGAAACAGGGTGTTGCTGAAGCCAAGCATGGTGAAACAGACTGAGAGGGCCAAAGGAATTGTGTGCCTACTGTCTTTTAGTAGAACATGAGGATGGGAGGTTGTTACATTTGCACAAGAATATCAGGTTAAGTCTCAAGTTAGGGTTAGGGTTGGGGAGATGTGGCTTCCCAGGTTGGAAACGGGTCCTTGGTGAAGCTTAACTTCCTGAATCAGACTGAGTGGGCCATCAAGATGTCTTCCATACTTACATTTGGCACACTCTGTGGACCGCAGTATGTTTCAGTCCAAAAAGGAAATAGGGTTGAGACTCAAATTAGGGTTAGGGTTGGGGAGACTTGGCTTCCCAGGATGTAACCAGGGTTTTGGTGAAGCCTAGATTGGTAAAACAGACTGAGTAGGCATTCAGGAGTATAACATACTGCCAGTTAGTACACCATGTGGACAGGGAAATGTTTCAGTCCAAAGAAAAAATTAGGGTTAAGAAAAATTTAGGGTTATCGGTCAGGAGACATGCCTTCCCAGAATGGAAACAGGGTGTTGCTGAAGCCAAGCATGGTGAAACAGACTGAGAGGGCCAACGGAATTGTGTGCCTACTGTCTTTTAGTACAACATGAGGATGGGGGGTTGTTACATTTGCCCAAGAAAATCAGGTTAAGTCTCAAGTTAGGGTTAGGGTTGGGGAGATGTGGCTTCCCAGGTTGGAAATGGGTCCTTGGTGAAGCTCAACTTGCTGAATCAGACTGAGTGGGGCATCAAGATGGCTTCCATACTGACATTTGGTGCACTCTGTGGACGGCAGTATGTTTCAGTCCAAAAACGAAAATTAGGGTTAAGACCCAAGTTAGGGTTATCGGTCAGGAGTCATGGCTTCCCAGAATGGAAACAGGGTGTTGCTGAAGCCAAGCATGGTGAAACAGACTGAGAGGGCCAACGGAATTGTGTGCCGACTGTCTCTTAGTACAACATGAGGATGGGGGTTTGTTACATTTCAACAAGAAAATCAGGTTAAGTCTCAAGGTTGGGTTGGGTTGGGGAGATGTGGCTTCCCTGGTTGGAATCGGGTCCTTGGTGAAGCCCAGCTTGCTGAATCAGACTGAGTGGGACATCAAGATGTCTTCCATACTGACATTTGGTACACTCTGTGGACGGAGGTCTGTTTCAGTCCCAAAAGGAAATGAGGCCTGAGACTCAAATTAGGGTTAGGGTTGGGGAGACTTGGCTTCCCAGGATATAACCAGGGTTTTGTCGAAGCCTAGATTGGTAAAACAGACTGAGTAGGCCATCCGGAGTATAACATACTGCCAGTTAGTACACCATGTGGACAGGGAAATGTTTCATTCCAAAGAGAAAATTAGGGTTAAGACCCAAGTTAGGGTTAGCTGTCAGGAGACATGGCTTCCCAGAATGGAAACAGGGTGTTGCTGAAGCCAAGCATGGTGAAACAGACTGAGAGGGCCAAAGGAATTGTGTGCCTACTGTCTTTTAGTAGAACATGAGGATGGGGGGTTGTTACATTTGCACAAGAAAATCAGGTTAAGTCTCAAGTTAGGGTTAGGGTTGGGGAGATGTTGCTTCCCAGGTTGGAAACGGGTCCTTGGTGAAGCTTAACTTGCTGAATCAGACTGAGTGGGCCATCAAGATGGCTTCCATACTGACATTTGGTACACTCTGTGGACGGCAGTATGTTTCAGTCCAAAAACGAAAATTAGGGTTAAGACCCAAGTTAGGGTTATCGGTCAGGAGTCATGGCTTCCCAGAATGGAAACAGGGTGTTGCTGAAGCCTAGCATGGTGAAACAGACTGAGAGGGCCAACGGAATTGTGTGCCGACTGTCTCTTAGTACAACATGAGGATGGGGGTTTGTTACATTTCAACAAGAAAATCAGGTTAAGTCTCAAGGTTGGGTTGGGTTGGGGAGATGTGGCTTCCCTGGTTGGAATCGGGTCCTTGGTGAAGCCCAGCTTGCTGAATCAGACTGAGTGGGACATCAAGATGTCTTCCATACTGACATTTGGTACACTCTGTGGACGGAGGTCTGTTTCAGTCCCAAAAGGAAATGAGGCCTGAGACTCAAATTAGGGTTAGGGTTGGGGAGACTTGGCTTCCCAGGATATAACCAGGGTTTTGTCGAAGCCTAGATTGGTAAAACAGACTGAGTAGGCCATCCGGAGTATAACATACTGCCAGTTAGTACACCATGTGGACAGGGAAATGTTTCATTCCAAAGAGAAAATTAGGGTTAAGACCCAAGTTAGGGTTAGCTGTCAGGAGACATGGCTTTCCAGAATGGAAACAGGGTGTTGCTGAAGCCAAGCATGGTGAAACAGACTGAGAGGGCAAAAGGAATTGTGTGCCTACTGTCTTTTAGTAGAACATGAGGATGGGGGGTTGTTACATTTGCACAAGAAAATCAGGTTAAGTCTCAAGTTAGGGTTAGGGTTGGGGAGATGTGGCTTCCCAGGTTGGAAACGGGTCCTTGGTGAAGCCTAGCTTGCTGAATCAGACTGAGTGGGGCATCAAGATGTCTTCCATACTTACATTTGGTACACTCTGTGAACCGCAGTATGTTTCAGTCCAAAAAGGAAATGAGGGTTGATACGCAAATTAGGGTTAGGGTTGGGGAGACTTGGCTTCCCAGGATGTAACCAGGGTTTTGGTGAAGCCTAGATTGGTAAAACAGACTGAGTAGGCATTCAGGAGTATAACATACTGCCAGTTATACCATGTGGACAGGGAAATGTTTCAGTCCAAAGAAAAAATTAGGGTTAAGAAAAATTTAGGGTTATCGGTCAGGAGACATGCCTTCCCAGAATGGAAACAGGGTGTTGCTGAAGCCAAGCATGGTGAAACAGACTGAGAGGGCCAACGGAATTGTGTGCCTACTGTCTTTTAGTAGAACATGAGGATGGGGGGTTGTTACATTTGCACAAGAAAATCAGGTAAAGTCTCAAGTTAGGGTTAGGGTTGGGGAGATGTGGCTTCCCAGGTTGGAAATGGGTCCTTGGTGAAGCTCAACTTGCTGAATCAGACTGAGTGGGGCATCAAGATGGCTTCAATACTGACATTTGGTGCACTCTGTGGACGGCAGTATGTTTCAGTCTAAAAAGGAAATGAGGGTTGAGACTCAAATTAGGGTTAGGGTTGGGGAGACTTGGCTTCCCAGGATGTAACCAGGGTTTTGGCGAAGTCTAGATTGGTAAAACAGACGGAGTAGGCCAACCGGAGTATAACATACTGCCAGTTAGTACACCATGTGGACAGGGAAATGTTTCATTCCAAAGAGAAAATTAGGGTTAAGACCCAAGTTAGGGTTAGCTGTCAGGAGACATGGCTTCCCAGAATGGAAACAGGGTGTTGCTGAAGCCAAGCATGGTGAAACAGACTGAGAGGGCCAAAGGAATTGTGTGCCTACTGTCTTTTAGTAGAACATGAGGATGGGGGGTTGTTACATTTGCACAAGAAAATCAGGTTAAGTCTCAAGTTAGGGTTAGGGTTGGGGAGATGTTGCTTCCCAGGTTGGAAACGGGTCCTTGGTGAAGCTTAACTTGCTGAATCAGACTGAGTGGGCCATCAAGATGGCTTCCATACTGACATTTGGTACACTCTGTGGACGGCAGTATGTTTCAGTCCAAAAACGAAAATTAGGGTTAAGACCCAAGTTAGGGTTATCGGTCAGGAGTCATGGCTTCCCAGAATGGAAACAGGGTGTTGCTGAAGCCTAGCATGGTGAAACAGACTGAGAGGGCCAACGGAATTGTGTGCCGACTGTCTCTTAGTACAACATGAGGATGGGGGTTTGTTACATTTCAACAAGAAAATCAGGTTAAGTCTCAAGGTTGGGTTGGGTTGGGGAGATGTGGCTTCCCTGGTTGGAATCGGGTCCTTGGTGAAGCCCAGCTTGCTGAATCAGACTGAGTGGGACATCAAGATGTCTTCCATACTGACATTTGGTACACTCTGTGGACGGAGGTCTGTTTCAGTCCCAAAAGGAAATGAGGCCTGAGACTCAAATTAGGGTTAGGGTTGGGGAGACTTGGCTTCCCAGGATATAACCAGGGTTTTGTCGAAGCCTAGATTGGTAAAACAGACTGAGTAGGCCATCCGGAGTATAACATACTGCCAGTTAGTACACCATGTGGACAGGGAAATGTTTCATTCCAAAGAGAAAATTAGGGTTAAGACCCAAGTTAGGGTTAGCTGTCAGGAGACATGGCTTTCCAGAATGGAAACAGGGTGTTGCTGAAGCCAAGCATGGTGAAACAGACTGAGAGGGCAAAAGGAATTGTGTGCCTACTGTCTTTTAGTAGAACATGAGGATGGGGGGTTGTTACATTTGCACAAGAAAATCAGGTTAAGTCTCAAGTTAGGGTTAGGGTTGGGGAGATGTGGCTTCCCAGGTTGGAAACGGGTCCTTGGTGAAGCCTAGCTTGCTGAATCAGACTGAGTGGGGCATCAAGATGTCTTCCATACTTACATTTGGTACACTCTGTGAACCGCAGTATGTTTCAGTCCAAAAAGGAAATGAGGGTTGATACGCAAATTAGGGTTAGGGTTGGGGAGACTTGGCTTCCCAGGATGTAACCAGGGTTTTGGTGAAGCCTAGATTGGTAAAACAGACTGAGTAGGCATTCAGGAGTATAACATACTGCCAGTTATACCATGTGGACAGGGAAATGTTTCAGTCCAAAGAAAAAATTAGGGTTAAGAAAAATTTAGGGTTATCGGTCAGGAGACATGCCTTCCCAGAATGGAAACAGGGTGTTGCTGAAGCCAAGCATGGTGAAACAGACTGAGAGGGCCAACGGAATTGTGTGCCTACTGTCTTTTAGTAGAACATGAGGATGGGGGGTTGTTACATTTGCACAAGAAAATCAGGTAAAGTCTCAAGTTAGGGTTAGGGTTGGGGAGATGTGGCTTCCCAGGTTGGAAATGGGTCCTTGGTGAAGCTCAACTTGCTGAATCAGACTGAGTGGGGCATCAAGATGGCTTCAATACTGACATTTGGTGCACTCTGTGGACGGCAGTATGTTTCAGTCTAAAAAGGAAATGAGGGTTGAGACTCAAATTAGGGTTAGGGTTGGGGAGACTTGGCTTCCCAGGATGTAACCAGGGTTTTGGCGAAGTCTAGATTGGTAAAACAGACGGAGTAGGCCAACCGGAGTATAACATACTGCCAGTTAGTACACAATGTGGACAGGGAAATGTTTCATTCCAAAGAGAAAATTAGGGTTAAGACCCAAGTTAGGGTTAGCAGTCAGGAGACATGGCTTTCCAGAATGGAAACAGGGTGTTGCTGAAGCCAAGCATGGTGAAACAGACTGAGAGGGCCAAAGGAATTGTGTGCCTACTGTCTTTTAGTAGAACATGAGGATGGGGGGTTGTTACATTTGCACAAGAAAATCAGGTTAAGTCTCAAGTTAGGGTTAGGGTTGGGGAGATGTTGCTTCCCAGGTTGGAAACGGGTCCTTGGTGAAGCTTAACTTGCTGAATCAGACTGAGTGGGCCATCAAGATGGCTTCCATACTGACATTTGGTACACTCTGTGGACGGCAGTATGTTTCAGTCCAAAAACGAAAATTAGGGTTAAGACCCAAGTTAGGGTTATCGGTCAGGAGTTATGGCTTCCCAGAATGGAAACAGGGTGTTGCTGAAGCCAAGCATGGTGAAACAGACTGAGAGGGCCAACGGAATTGTGTGCCGACTGTCTCTTAGTACAACATGAGGATGGGGGTTTGTTACATTTCAACAAGAAAATCAGGTTAAGTCTCAAGGTTGGGTTGGGTTGGGGAGATGTGGCTTCCCTGGTTGGAATCGGGTCGTTGGTGAAGCCCAGCTTGCTGAATCAGACTGAGTGGGACATCAAGATGTCTTCCATACTGACATTTGGTACACTCTGTGGACGGAGGTCTGTTTCAGTCCCAAAAGGAAATGAGGCCTGAGACTCAAATTAGGGTTAGGGTTGGGGAGACTTGGCTTCCCAGGATATAACCAGGGTTTTGTCGAAGCCTAGATTGGTAAAACAGACTGAGTAGGCCATCCGGAGTATAACATACTGCCAGTTAGTACACCATGTGGACAGGGAAATGTTTCATTCCAAAGAGAAAATTAGGGTTAAGACCCAAGTTAGGGTTAGCTGTCAGGAGACATGGCTTCCCAGAATGGAAACAGGGTGTTGCTGAAGCCAAGCATGGTGAAACAGACTGAGAGGGCCAAAGGAATTGTGTGCCTACTGTCTTTTAGTACAACATGAGGATGGGGGGTTGTTAAAGTTCAACAAGAAAATCAGGTTAAGTCTCAAGTTAGGGTTAGGGTTGGGGAGATGTGGCTTCCCAGGTTGGAAACGGGTCCTTGGTGAAGCTTAACTTGCTGAATCAGACTGAGTGGGGCATCAAGATGGCTTCCATACTGACATTTGGTACACTCTGTGGACGGCAGTATGTTTCAGTCCAAAAACGAAAATTAGGGTTAAGACCCAAGTTAGGGTTATCGGTCAGGAGTCATGGCTTCCCAGAATGGAAACAGGGTGTTGCTGAAGCCAAGCATGGTGAAACAGACTGAGAGGGCCAACGGAATTGTGTGTCGACTGTCTTTTAGTATAACATGAGGATGGGGGTTTGTTACATTTCAACAAGAAAATCAGGTTAAGTCTCAAGGTTGGGTTGGATTGGGGAGATGTGGCTTCCCAGGTTGGAAATGGGTCCTTGGTGAAGCTCAACTTGCTGAATCAGACTGAGTGGGCCATCAAGATGGCTTCCATACTGACATTTGGTGCACTCTGTGGACGGCAGTATGTTTCAGTCCAAAAAGGAAATGAGGGTTGAGACTCAAATTAGGGTTAGGGTTGGGGAGACTTGGCTTCCCAGGATGTAACCAGGGTTTTGGCGAAGTCTAGATTGGTAAAACAGACGGAGTAGGCCAACCGGAGTATAACATACTGCCAGTTAGTACACAATGTGGACAGGGAAATGTTTCATTCCAAAGAGAAAATTAGGGTTAAGACCCAAGTTAGGGTTAGCAGTCAGGAGACATGGCTTTCCAGAATGGAAACAGGGTGTTGCTGAAGCCAAGCATGGTGAAACAGACTGAGAGGGCAAAAGGAATTGTGTGCCTACTGTCTTTTAGTAGAACATGAGGATGGGGGGTTGTTACATTTGCACAAGAAAATCAGGTTAAGTCTCAAGTTAGGGTTAGGGTTGGGGAGATGTTGCTTCCCAGGTTGGAAACGGGTCCTTGGTGAAGCTTAACTTGCTGAATCAGACTGAGTGGGCCATCAAGATGGCTTCCATACTGACATTTGGTACACTCTGTGGACGGCAGTATGTTTCAGTCCAAAAACGAAAATTAGGGTTAAGACCCAAGTTAGGGTTATCGGTCAGGAGTCATGGCTTCCCAGAATGGAAACAGGGTGTTGCTGAAGCCAAGCATGGTGAAACAGACTGAGAGGGCCAACGGAATTGTGTGCCGACTGTCTCTTAGTACAACATGAGGATGGGGGTTTGTTACATTTCAACAAGAAAATCAGGTTAAGTCTCAAGGTTGGGTTGGGTTGGGGAGATGTGGCTTCCCTGGTTGGAATCGGGTCCTTGGTGAAGCCCAGCTTGCTGAATCAGACTGAGTGGGACATCAAGATGTCTTCCATACTGACATTTGGTACACTCTGTGGACGGAGGTCTGTTTCAGTCCCAAAAGGAAATGAGGCCTGAGACTCAAATTAGGGTTAGGGTTGGGGAGACTTGGCTTCCCAGGATATAACCAGGGTTTTGTCGAAGCCTAGATTGGTAAAACAGACTGAGTAGGCCATCCGGAGTATAACATACTGCCAGTTAGTACACCATGTGGACAGGGAAATGTTTCATTCCAAAGAGAAAATTAGGGTTAAGACCCAAGTTAGGGTTAGCAATCAGGAGACATGGCTTCCCAGAATGGAAACAGGGTGTTGCTGAAGCCAAGCATGGTGAAACAGACTGAGAGGGCCAAAGGAATTGTGTGCCTACTGTCTTTTAGTACAACATGAGGATGGGGGGTTGTTAAAGTTCAACAAGAAAATCAGGTTAAGTCTCAAGTTAGGGTTAGGGTTGGGGAGATGTGGCTTCCCAGGTTGGAAACGGGTCCTTGGTGAAGCTTAACTTGCTGAATCAGACTGAGTGGGGCATCAAGATGGCTTCCATACTGACATTTGGTACACTCTGTGGACGGCAGTATGTTTCAGTCCAAAAACGAAAATTAGGGTTAAGACCCAAGTTAGGGTTATCGGTCAGGAGTCATGGCTTCCCAGAATGGAAACAGGGTGTTGCTGAAGCCAAGCATGGTGAAACAGACTGAGAGGGCCAACGGAATTGTGTGTCGACTGTCTTTTAGTACAACATGAGGATGGGGTTTTGTTACATTTCAACAAGAAAATCAGGTTAAGTCTCAAGGTTGTGTTGGATTGGGGAGATGTGGCTTCCCAGGTTGGAAATGGGTCCTTGGTGAAGCTCAACTTGCTGAATCAGACTGAGTGGGGCATCAAGATGGCTTCCATACTGACATTTGGTGCACTCTGTGGACGGCAGTATGTTTCAGTCCAAAAAGGAAATGAGGGTTGAGACTCAAATTAGGGTTAGGGTTGGGGAGACTTGGCTTCCCAGGATGTAACCAGGGTTTTGGCGAAGTCTAGATTGGTAAAACAGACGGAGTAGGCCAACCGGAGTATAACATACTGCCAGTTAGTACACCATGTGGACAGGGAAATGTTTCAGTCCAAAGAGAAAATTAGGGTTAAGACCCAAGTTAGGGTTAGCTGTCAGGAGACATGGCTTTCCAGAATGGAAACAGGGTGTTGCTGAAGCCAAGCATGGTGAAACAGACTGAGAGGGCAAAAGGAATTGTGTGCCTACTGTCTTTTAGTAGAACATGAGGATGGGGGGTTGTTACATTTGCACAAGAAAATCAGGTTAAGTCTCAAGTTAGGGTTAGGGTTGGGGAGATGTGGCTTCCCAGGTTGGAAACGGGTCCTTGGTGAAGCCTAGCTTGCTGAATCAGACGGAGTGGGGCATCAAGATGTCTTCCATACTTACATTTGGTACACTCTGTGAACCGCAGTATGTTTCATTCCAAAAAGGAAATGAGGGTTGATACGCAAATTAGGGTTAGGGTTGGGGAGACTTGGCTTCCCAGGATGTAACCAGGGTTTTGGTGAAGCCTAGATTGGTAAAACAGACTGAGTAGGCCAACCGGAGTATAACATACTGCCAGTTAGTACACCATGTGGACAGGGAAATGTTTCAGTCCAAAGAGAAAATTAGGGTTAAGACCCAAGTTAGGGTTAGCTGTCAGGAGACATGGCTTCCCAGAATGGAAACAGGGTGTTGCTGAAGCCAAGCATGGTGAAACAGACTGAGAGGGCCAAAGGAATTGTGTGCCTACTGTCTTTTAGTAGAACATGAGGATGGGAGGTTGTTACATTTGCACAAGAATATCAGGTTAAGTATCAAGTTAGGGTTAGGGTTGGGGAGATGTGGCTTCCCAGGTTGGAAACGGGTCCTTGGTGAAGCCTAGCTTGCTGAATCAGACTGAGTGGGGCATCAAGATGTCTTCCATACTTACAATTAGGTACACTCTGTGGACGGCAGTATGTTTCAGTCCAAAAAGGAAATGAGGGTTGAGACTCAAATTAGGGTTAGGGTTGGGGAGACTTGGCTTCCCAGGATGTAACCAGGGTTTTGGCGAAGCCTAGATTGGTAAAACAGACTGAGTAGGCCTTCCGGAGTATAACATACTGCCAGTTAGTACACCATGTGGACAGGGAAATATTTCAGTCCAAAGAAAAAACTAGGGTTAAGACCCAAGTTAGGGTTAGCGGTCAGGAGACATGGCTTCCCGGAATGGAAACAGGGTGTTGCTGAAGCCAAGCATGGTGAAACAGACTGAGAGGGCCAAAGGAATTGTGTGCCTACTGTCTTTTAGTACAACATGAGGATGGGGGTTTGTTACATTTGCACAAGAAAATCAGGTTAAGTCTCAAGTTAGGGTTGGTTTGGGGAGATGTGGCATCCCAGGTTGGAAACGGGTCCTTGGTGAAGCCTAGCTTGTTGAATCAGACTGAGTGGGACATCAAGATGTCTTCCATACTTACATTTGGTACACTCTGTGGACGGCAGTATGTTTCAGTCCAAAAAGGAAATGAGGGTTGAGACTCAAATTAGGGTTAGGGCTGGGGAGACTTGGCTTCCCAGGATGTAACCAGGGTTTTGGCGAAGCCTAGATTGGTAAAACAGACTGAGTAGGCCATCCGGAGTATAACATACTGCCAGTTAGTACACCATGTGGACAGGGAAATGTTTCAGTCCAAAGAGAAAATTAGGGTTAAGACCCAAGTGAGGGTTAGCTGTCAGGAGACATGGCTTCCCAGAATGGAAACAGGGTGTTGCTGAAGCCAAGCATGGTGAAACAGACTGAGAGGGCCAAAGGAATTGTGTGCCTACTGTCTTTTAGTAGAACATGAGGATGTGGGGTTGTTACAGTTCAACAAGAAAATCAGGTTAAGTCTCAAGTTAGGGTTAGGGTTGGGGAGATGTGGCTTCCCAGGTTGGAAACGGGTCCTTGGTGAAGCTTAACTTGCTGAATCAGACTGAGTGGGGCATCAAGATGGCTTCCATACTGACATTTGGTCCCCTATGTGGACGGCAGTATGTTTCAGTCCAAAAACGAAAATTAGGGTTAAGACCCAAGTTAGGGTTATCGGTCAGGAGTCATGGCTTCCCAGAATGGAAACAGGGTGTTGCTGAAGCCAAGCATGGTGAAACAGACTGAGAGGGCCAACGGAATTGTGTGTCGACTGTCTTTTAGTACAACATGAGAATGGGGGTTTGTTACATTTCAACAAGAAAATCAGGTTAAGTCTCAAGGTTGGGTTGGATTGGGGAGATGTGGCTTCCCAGGTTGGAAATGGGTCCTTGGTGAAGCTCAACTTGCTGAATCAGACTGAGTGGGGCATCAAGATGGCTTCCATACTGACATTTGGTGCACTCTGTGGACGGCAGTATGTTTCAGTCCAAAAAGGAAATGAGGGTTGAGACTCAAATTAGGGTTAGGGTTGGGGAGACTTGTCTTCCCAGGATGTAACCAGGGTTTTGGCGAAGTCTAGATTGGTAAAACAGACGGAGTAGGCCAACCGGAGTATAACATACTGCCAGTTAGTACACAATGTGGAGAGGGAAATGTTTCATTCCAAAGAGAAAATTAGGGTTAAGACCCAAGTTAGGGTTAGCAATCAGGAGACATGGCTTTCCAGAATGGAAACAGGGTGTTGCTGAAGCCAAGCATGGTGAAACAGACTGAGAGGGCAAAAGGAATTGTGTGCCTACTGTCTTTTAGTAGAACATGAGGATGGGGGGTTGTTACATTTGCACAAGAAAATCAGGTTAAGTCTCAAGTTAGGGTTAGGGTTGGGGAGATGTTGCTTCCCAGGTTGGAAACGGGTCCTTGGTGAAGCTTAACTTGCTGAATCAGACTGAGTGGGCCATCAAGATGGCTTCCATACTGACATTTGGTACACTCTGTGGACGGCAGTATGTTTCAGTCCAAAAACGAAAATTAGGGTTAAGACCCAAGTTAGGGTTATCGGTCAGGAGTCATGGCTTCCCAGAATGGAAACAGGGTGTTGCTGAAGCCAAGCATGGTGAAACAGACTGAGAGGGCCAACGGAATTGTGTGCCGACTGTCTCTTAGTACAACATGAGGATGGGGGTTTGTTACATTTCAACAAGAAAATCAGGTTAAGTCTCAAGGTTGGGTTGGGTTGGGGAGATGTGGCTTCCCTGGTTGGAATCGGGTCCTTGGTGAAGCCCAGCTTGCTGAATCAGACTGAGTGGGACATCAAGATGTCTTCCATACTGACATTTGGTACACTCTGTGGACGGAGGTCTGTTTCAGTCCCAAAAGGAAATGAGGCCTGAGACTCAAATTAGGGTTAGGGTTGGGGAGACTTGGCTTCCCAGGATATAACCAGGGTTTTGTCGAAGCCTAGATTGGTAAAACAGACTGAGTAGGCCATCCGGAGTATAACATACTGCCAGTTAGTACACCATGTGGACAGGGAAATGTTTCAGTCCAAAGAGAAAATTAGGGTTAAGACCCAAGTTAGGGTAAGCTGTCAGGAGACATGGCTTCCCAGAATGGAAACAGGGTGTTGCTGAAGCCAAGCATGGTGAAACAGACTGAGAGGGCCAAAGGAATTGTGTGCCTACTGTCTTTTAGTACAACATGAGGATGGGGGGTTGTTACAGTTCAACAAGAAAATCAGGTTAAGTCTCAAGTTAGGGTTAGGGTTGGGGAGATGTGGCTTCCCAGGTTGGAAACGGGTCCTTGGTGAAGCTTAACTTGCTGAATCAGACTGAGTGGGGCATCAAGATGGCTTCCCTACTGACATTTGGTACACTCTGTGGACGGCAGTATGTTTCAGTCCAAAAACGAAAATTAGGGTTAAGACCCAAGTTAGGGTTATCGGTCAGGAGTCATGGCTTCCCAGAATGGAAACAGGGTGTTGCTGAAGCCAAGCATGGTGAAACAGACTGAGAGGGCCAACGGAATTGTGTGTCGACTGTCTTTTAGTACAACATGAGGATGGGGGTTTGTTACATTTCAACAAGAAAATCAGGTTAAGTCTCAAGGTTGTGTTGGATTGGGGAGATGTGGCTTCCCAGGTTGGAAATGGGTCCTTGGTGAAGCTCAACTTGCTGAATCAGACTGAGTGGGGCATCAAGATGGCTTCCATACTGACATTTGGTGCACTCTGTGGACGGCAGTATGTTTCAGTCCAAAAAGGAAATGAGGGTTGAGACTCAAATTAGGGTTAGGGTTGGGGAGACTTGGCTTCCCAGGATGTAACCAGGGTTTTGGCGAAGTCTAGATTGGTAAAACAGACGGAGTAGGCCAACCGGAGTATAACATACTGCCAGTTAGTACACCATGTGGACAGGGAAATGTTTCAGTCCAAAGAGAAAATTAGGGTTAAGACCCAAGTTAGGGTTAGCTGTCAGGAGACATGGCTTCCCGGAATGGAAACAGGGTGTTGCTGAAGCCAAGCATGGTGAAACAGACTGAGAGGGCAAAAGGAATTGTGTGCCTACTGTCTTTTAGTACAACATGAGGATGGGGGTTTGTTACATTTGCACAAGAAAATCAGGTTAAGTCTCAAGTTAGGGTTGGTTTGGGGAGATGTGGCATCCCAGGTTGGAAACGGGTCCTTGGTGAAGCCTAGCTTGTTGAATCAGACTGAGTGGGACATCAAGATGTCTTCCATACTTACATTTGGTACACTCTGTGGACGGCAGTATGTTTCAGTCCAAAAAGGAAATGAGGGTTGAGACTCAAATTAGGGTTAGGGCTGGGGAGACTTGGCTTCCCAGGATGTAACCAGGGTTTTGGCGAAGCCTAGATTGGTAAAACAGACTGAGTAGGCCATCCGGAGTATAACATACTGCCAGTTAGTACACCATGTGGACAGGGAAATGTTTCAGTCCAAAGAGAAAATTAGGGTTAAGACCCAAGTGAGGGTTAGCTGTCAGGAGACATGGCTTCCCAGAATGGAAACAGGGTGTTGCTGAAGCCAAGCATGGTGAAACAGACTGAGAGGGCCAAAGGAATTGTGTGCCTACTGTCTTTTAGTAGAACATGAGGATGGGGGGTTGTTACAGTTCAACAAGAAAATCAGGTTAAGTCTCAAGTTAGGGTTAGGGTTGGGGAGATGTGGCTTCCCAGGTTGGAAACGGGTCCTTGGTGAAGCTTAACTTGCTGAATCAGACTGAGTGGGGCATCAAGATGGCTTCCATACTGACATTTGGTCCCCTATGTGGACGGCAGTATGTTTCAGTCCAAAAACGAAAATTAGGGTTAAGACCCAAGTTAGGGTTATCGGTCAGGAGTCATGGCTTCCCAGAATGGAAACAGCGTGTTGCTGAAGCCAAGCATGGTGAAACAGACTGAGAGGGCCAACGGAATTGTGTGTCGACTGCCTTTTAGTACAACATGAGGATGGGGGTTTGTTACATTTCAACAAGAAAATCAGGTTAAGTCTCAAGGTTGGGTTGGATTGGGGAGATGTGGCTTCCCAGGTTGGAAATGGGTCCTTGGTGAAGCTCAACTTGCTGAATCAGACTGAGTGGGGCATCAAGATGGCTTCCATACTGACATTTGGTGCACTCTGTGGACGGCAGTATGTTTCAGTCCAAAAAGGAAATGAGGGTTGAGACTCAAATTAGGGTTAGGGTTGGGGAGACTTGTCTTCCCAGGATGTAACCAGGGTTTTGGCGAAGTCTAGATTGGTAAAACAGACGGAGTAGGCCAACCGGAGTATAACATACTGCCAGTTAGTACACAATGTGGAGAGGGAAATGTTTCATTCCAAAGAGAAAATTAGGGTTAAGACCCAAGTTAGGGTTAGCAATCAGGAGACATGGCTTTCCAGAATGGAAACAGGGTGTTGCTGAAGCCAAGCATGGTGAAACAGACTGAGAGGGCAAAAGGAATTGTGTGCCTACTGTCTTTTAGGAGAACATGAGGATGGGGGGTTGTTACATTTGCACAAGAAAATCAGGTTAAGTCTCAAGTTAGGGTTAGGGTTGGGGAGATGTTGCTTCCCAGGTTGGAAACGGGTCCTTGGTGAAGCTTAACTTGCTGAATCAGACTGAGTGGGCCATCAAGATGGCTTCCATACTGACATTTGGTACACTCTGTGGACGGCAGTATGTTTCAGTCCAAAAACGAAAATTAGGGTTAAGACCCAAGTTAGGGTTATCGGTCAGGAGTCATGGCTTCCCAGAATGGAAACAGGGTGTTGCTGAAGCCAAGCATGGTGAAACAGACTGAGAGGGCCAACGGAATTGTGTGCCGACTGTCTCTTAGTACAACATGAGGATGGGGGTTTGTTACATTTCAACAAGAAAATCAGGTTAAGTCTCAAGGTTGGGTTGGGTTGGGGGGATGTGGCTTCCCTGGTTGGAATCGGGTCCTTGGTGAAGCCCAGCTTGCTGAATCAGACTGAGTGGGACATCAAGATGTCTTCCATACTGACATTTGGTACACTCTGTGGACGGAGGTCTGTTTCAGTCCCAAAAGGAAATGAGGCCTGAGACTCAAATTAGGGTTAGGGTTGGGGAGACTTGGCTTCCCAGGATATAACCAGGGTTTTGTCGAAGCCTAGATTGGTAAAACAGACTGAGTAGGCCATCCGGAGTATAACATACTGCCAGTTAGTACACCATGTGGACAGGGAAATGTTTCATTCCAAAGAGAAAATTAGGGTTAAGACCCAAGTTAGGGTTAGCTGTCAGGAGACATGGCTTCCCAGAATGGAAACAGGGTGTTGCTGAAGCCAAGCATGGTGAAACAGACTGAGAGGGCCAAAGGAATTGTGTGCCTACTGTCTTTTAGTACAACATGAGGATGGGGGGTTGTTACAGTTCAACAAGAAAATCAGGTTAAGTCTCAAGTTAGGGTTAGGGTTGGGGAGATGTGGCTTCCCAGGTTGGAAACGGGTCCTTGGTGAAGCTTAACTTGCTGAATCAGACTGAGTGGGGCATCAAGATGGCTTCCATACTGACATTTGGTACACTCTGTGGACGGCAGTATGTTTCAGTCCAAAAACGAAAATTAGGGTTAAGACCCAAGTTAGGGTTATCGGTCAGGAGTCATGGCTTCCCAGAATGGAAACAGGGTGTTGCTGAAGCCAAGCATGGTGAAACAGACTGAGAGGGCCAACGGAATTGTGTGTCGACTGTCTTTTAGTACAACATGAGGATGGGGGTTTGTTACATTTCAACAAGAAAATCAGGTTAAGTCTCAAGGTTGGGTTGGATTGGGGAGATGTGGCTTCCCAGGTTGGAAATGGGTCCTTGGTGAAGCTCAACTTGCTGAATCAGACTGAGTGGGGCATCAAGATGGCTTCCATACTGACATTTGGTGCACTCTGTGGACGGCAGTATGTTTCAGTCCAAAAAGGAAATGAGGGTTGAGACTCAAATTAGGGTTAGGGTTGGGGAGACTTGGCTTCCCAGGATGTAACCAGGGTTTTGGCGAAGTCTAGATTGGTAAAACAGACTGAGTAGGCCAACCGGAGTATAACATACTGCCAGTTAGTACACCATGTGGACAGGGAAATGTTTCAGTCCAAAGAGAAAATTAGGGTTAAGACCCAAGTTAGGGTTAGCTGTCAGGAGACATGGCTTTCCAGAATGGAAACAGGGTGTTGCTGAAGCCAAGCATGGTGAAACAGACTGAGAGGGCAAAAGGAATTGTGTGCCTACTGTCTTTTAGTAGAACATGAGGATGGGGGGTTGTTACATTTGCACAAGAAAATCAGGTTAAGTCTCAAGTTAGGGTTAGGGTTGGGGAGATGTGGCTTCCCAGGTTGGAAACGGGTCCTTGGTGAAGCCTAGCTTGCTGAATCAGACGGAGTGGGGCATCAAGATGTCTTCCATACTTACATTTGGTACACTCTGTGAACCGCAGTATGTTTCAGTCCAAAAAGGAAATGAGGGTTGATACGCAAATTAGGGTTAGGGTTGGGGAGACTTGGCTTCCCAGGATGTAACCAGGGTTTTGGTGAAGCCTAGATTGGTAAAACAGACTGAGTAGGCCAACCGGAGTATAACATACTGCCAGTTAGTACACCATGTGGACAGGGAAATGTTTCAGTCCAAAGAGAAAATTAGGGTTAAGACCCAAGTTAGGGTTAGCTGTCAGGAGACATGGCTTCCCAGAATGGAAACAGGGTGTTGCTGAAGCCAAGCATGGTGAAACAGACTGAGAGGGCCAAAGGAATTGTGTGCCTACTGTCTTTTAGTAGAACATGAGGATGGGAGGTTGTTACATTTGCACAAGAATATCAGGTTAAGTATCAAGTTAGGGTTAGGGTTGGGGAGATGTGGCTTCCCAGGTTGGAAACGGGTCCTTGTTGAAGCCTAGCTTGCTGAATCAGACTGAGTGGGGCATCAAGATGTCTTCCATACTTACAATTAGGTACACTCTGTGGACGGCAGTATGTTTCAGTCCAAAAAGGAAATGAGGGTTGAGACTCAAATTAGGGTTAGGGTTGGGGAGACTTGGCTTCCCAGGATGTAACCAGGGTTTTGGCGAAGCCTAGATTGGTAAAACAGACTGAGTAGGCCTTCCGGAGTATAACATACTGCCAGTTAGTACACCATGTGGACAGGGAAATATTTCAGTCCAAAGAAAAAACTAGGGTTAAGACCCAAGTTAGGGTTAGCGGTCAGGAGACATGGCTTCCCGGAATGGAAACAGGGTGTTGCTGAAGCCAAGCATGGTGAAACAGACTGAGAGGGCAAAAGGAATTGTGTGCCTACTGTCTTTTAGTACAACATGAGGATGGGGGTTTGTTACATTTGCACAAGAAAATCAGGTTAAGTCTCAAGTTAGGGTTGGTTTGGGGAGATGTGGCATCCCAGGTTGGAAACGGGTCCTTGGTGAAGCCTAGCTTGTTGAATCAGACTGAGTGGGACATCAAGATGTCTTCCATACTTACATTTGGTACACTCTGTGGACGGCAGTATGTTTCAGTCCAAAAAGGAAATGAGGGTTGAGACTCAAATTAGGGTTAGGGCTGGGGAGACTTGGCTTCCCAGGATGTAACCAGGGTTTTGGCGAAGCCTAGATTGGTAAAACAGACTGAGTAGGCCATCCGGAGTATAACATACTGCCAGTTAGTACACCATGTGGACAGGGAAATGTTTCAGTCCAAAGAGAAAATTAGGGTTAAGACCCAAGTGAGGGTTAGCTGTCAGGAGACATGGCTTCCCAGAATGGAAACAGGGTGTTGCTGAAGCCAAGCATGGTGAAACAGACTGAGAGGGCCAAAGGAATTGTGTGCCTACTGTCTTTTAGTAGAACATGAGGATGGGGGGTTGTTACAGTTCAACAAGAAAATCAGGTTAAGTCTCAAGTTAGGGTTAGGGTTGGGGAGATGTGGCTTCCCAGGTTGGAAACGGGTCCTTGGTGAAGCTTAACTTGCTGAATCAGACTGAGTGGGGCATCAAGATGGCTTCCATACTGACATTTGGTCCCCTATGTGGACGGCAGTATGTTTCAGTCCAAAAACGAAAATTAGGGTTAAGACCCAAGTTAGGGTTATCGGTCAGGAGTCATGGCTTCCCAGAATGGAAACAGGGTGTTGCTGAAGCCAAGCATGGTGAAACAGACTGAGAGGGCCAACGGAATTGTGTGTCGACTGTCTTTTAGTACAACATGAGGATGGGGGTTTGTTACATTTCAACAAGAAAATCAGGTTAAGTCTCAAGGTTGGGTTGGATTGGGGAGATGTGGCTTCCCAGGTTGGAAATGGGTCCTTGGTGAAGCTCAACTTGCTGAATCAGACTGAGTGGGGCATCAAGATGGCTTCCATACTGACATTTGGTGCACTCTATGGACGGCAGTATGTTTCAGTCCAAAAAGGAAATGAGGGTTGAGACTCAAATTAGGGTTAGGGTTGGGGAGACTTGTCTTCCCAGGATGTAACCAGGGTTTTGGCGAAGTCTAGATTGGTAAAACAGACGGAGTAGGCCAACCGGAGTATAACATACTGCCAGTTAGTACACAATGTGGAGAGGGAAATGTTTCATTCCAAAGAGAAAATTAGGGTTAAGACCCAAGTTAGGGTTAGCAATCAGGAGACATGGCTTTCCAGAATGGAAACAGGGTGTTGCTGAAGCCAAGCATGGTGAAACAGACTGAGAGGGCAAAAGGAATTGTGTGCCTACTGTCTTTTAGGAGAACATGAGGATGGGGGGTTGTTACATTTGCACAAGAAAATCAGGTTAAGTCTCAAGTTAGGGTTAGGGTTGGGGAGATGTTGCTTCCCAGGTTGGAAACAGGTCCTTGGTGAAGCTTAACTTGTTGAATCAGACTGAGTGGGCCATCAAGATGGCTTCCATACTGACATTTGGTACACTCTGTGGACGGCAGTATGTTTCAGTCCAAAAACGAAAATTAGGGTTAAGACCCAAGTTAGGGTTATCGGTCAGGAGTCATGGCTTCCCAGAATGGAAACAGGGTGTTGCTGAAGCCAAGCATGGTGAAACAGACTGAGAGGGCCAACGGAATTGTGTGCCGACTGTCTCTTAGTACAACATGAGGATGGGGGTTTGTTACATTTCAACAAGAAAATCAGGTTAAGTCTCAAGGTTGGGTTGGGTTGGGGAGATGTGGCTTCCCTGGTTGGAATCGGGTCCTTGGTGAAGCCCAGCTTGCTGAATCAGACTGAGTGGGACATCAAGATGTCTTCCATACTGACATTTGGTACACTCTGTGGACGGAGGTCTGTTTCAGTCCCAAAAGGAAATGAGGCCTGAGACTCAAATTAGGGTTAGGGTTGGGGAGACTTGGCTTCCCAGGATGTAACCAGGGTTTTGGCGAAGCCTAGATTGGTAATACAGACTGAGTAGGCCATCCGGAGTATAACATACTGCCAGTTAGTACACCATGTGGACAGGGAAATGTTTCATTCCAAAGAGAAAATTAGGGTTAAGACCCAAGTTAGGGTTAGCTGTCAGGAGACATGGCTTCCCAGAATGGAAACAGGGTGTTGCTGAAGCCAAGCATGGTGAAACAGACTGAGAGGGCCAAAGGAATTGTGTGCCTACTGTCTTTTAGTAGAACATGAGGATGGGGGGTTGTTACAGTTCAACAAGAAAATCAGGTTAAGTCTCAAGTTAGGGTTAGGGTTGGGGAGATGTGGCTTCCCAGGTTGGAAACGGGTCCTTGGTGAAGCTTAACTTGCTGAATCAGACTGAGTGGGGCATCAAGATGGCTTCCATACTGACATTTGGTACACTCTGTGGACGGCAGTATGTTTCAGTCCAAAAACGAAAATTAGGGTTAAGACCCAAGTTAAGGTTATCGGTCAGGAGTCATGGCTTCCCAGAATGGAAACAGGGTGTTGCTGAAGCCAAGCATGGTGAAACAGACTGAGAGGGCCAACGGAATTGTGTGTCGACTGTCTTTTAGTACAACATGAGGATGGGGGTTTGTTACATTTCAACAAGAAAATCAGGTTAAGTCTCAAGGTTGGGTTGGATTGGGGAGATGTGGCTTCCCAGGTTGGAAATGGGTCCTTGGTGAAGCTCAACTTGCTGAATCAGACTGAGTGGGGCATCAAGATGGCTTCCATACTGACATTTGGTGCACTCTGTGGACGGCAGTATGTTTCAGTCCAAAAAGGAAATGAGGGTTGAGACTCAAATTAGGGTTAGGGTTGGGGAGACTTGGCTTCCCAGGATGTAACCAGGGTTTTGGCGAAGCCTAGATTGGTAAAACAGACGGAGTAGGCCAACCAGAGTATAACATACTGCCAGTTAGTACACCATGTGGACAGGGAAATGTTTCAGTCCAAAGAGAAAATTAGGGTTAAGACCCAAGTTAGGGTTAGCTGTCAGGAGACATGGCTTTCCAGAATGGAAACAGGGTGTTGCTGAAGCCAAGCATGGTGAAACAGACTGAGAGGGCAAAAGGAATTGTGTGCCTACTGTCTTTTAGTAGAACATGAGGATGGGGGGTTGTTACATTTGCACAAGAAAACCAGGTTAAGTCTCAAGTTAGGGTTAGGGTTGGGGAGATGTGGCTTCCCAGGTTGGAAACGCGTCCTTGTTGAAGCCTAGCTTGCTGAATCAGACTGAGTGGGGCATCAAGATGTCTTCCATACTTACAATTAGGTACACTCTGTGGACGGCAGTATGTTTCAGTCCAAAAAGGAAATGAGGGTTGAGACTCAAATTAGGGTTAGGGTTGGGGAGACTTGGCTTCCCAGGATGTAACCAGGGTTTTGGCGAAGCCTAGATTGGTAAAACAGACTGAGTAGGCCTTCCGGAGTATAACATACTGCCAGTTAGTACACCATGTGGACAGGGAAATATTTCAGTCCAAAGAAAAAACTAGGGTTAAGACCCAAGTTAGGGTTAGCGGTCAGGAGACATGGCTTCCCGGAATGGAAACAGGGTGTTGCTGAAGCCAAGCATGGTGAAACAGACTGTGAGGGCAAAAGGAATTGTGTGCCTACTGTCTTTTAGTACAACATGAGGATGGGGGTTTGTTACATTTGCACAAGAAAATCAGGTTAAGTCTCAAGTTAGGGTTGGTTTGGGGAGATGTGGCATCCCAGGTTGGAAACGGGTCCTTGGTGAAGCCTAGCTTGTTGAATCAGACTGAGTGGGACATCAAGATGTCTTCCATACTTACATTTGGTACACTCTGTGGACCGCAGTATGTTTCAGTCCAAAAAGGAAATGAGGGTTGAGACTCAAATTAGGGTTAGGGCTGGGGAGACTTGGCTTCCCAGGATGTAACCAGGGTTTTGGCGAAGCCTAGATTGGTAAAACAGACTGAGTAGGCCATCCGGAGTATAACATACTGCCAGTTAGTACACCATGTGGACAGGGAAATGTTTCAGTCCAAAGACAAAATTAGGGTTAAGACCCAAGTTAGGGTTAGCTGTCAGGAGACATGGCTTCCCAGAATGGAAACAGGGTGTTGCTGAAGCCAAGCATGGTGAAACAGACTGAGAGGGCAAAAGGAATTGTGTGCCTACTGTCTTTTAGTACAACATGAGGATGGGGGGTTGTTACATTTGCACAAGAAAATCAGGTTAAGTCTCAAGTTAGGGTTAGGGTTGGGGAGATGTGGCTTCCCAGGTTGGAAACGGGTCCTTGGTGAAGCCTAGCTTGCTGAATCAGACTGAGTGGGGCATCAAGATGTCTTCCATACTTACATTTGGTACACTCTGTGAACCGCAGTATGTTTCAGTCCAAAAAGGAAATGAGGGTTGATACGGAAATTAGGGTTAGGGTTGGGGAGACTTGGCTTCCCAGGATATAACCAGGGTTTTGGTGAAGCCTAGATTGGTAAAACAGACTGAGTAGGCATTCAGGAGTATAACATACTGCCAGTTATACCATGTGGACAGGGAAATGTTTCAGTCCAAAGAAAAAATTAGGGTTAAGAAAAATTTAGGGTTATCGGTCAGGAGACATGCCTTCCCAGAATGGAAACAGGGTGTTGCTGAAGCCAAGCATGGTGAAACAGACTGAGAGGGCCAACGGAATTGTGTACCTACTGTCTTTTAGTAGAACATGAGGATGGGGGGTTGTTACATTTGCCCAAGAAAATCAGGTAAAGTATCAAGTTTGGGTTAGGGTTGGGGAGATGTGGCTTCCCAGGTTGGAAATGGGTCCTTGGTGAAGCTCAACTTGCTGAATCAGACTGAGTGGGGCATCAAGATGGCTTCCATACTGACATTTGGTGCACTCTGTGGACGGCAGTATGTTTCAGTCTAAAAAGGAAATGAGGGTTGAGACTCAAATTAGGGTTAGGGTTGGGGAGACTTGGCTTCCCAGGATGTAACCAGGGTTTTGGCGAAGTCTAGATTGGTAAAACAGACGGAGTAGGCCAACCGGAGTATAACATACTGCCAGTTAGTACACAATGTGGAGAGGGAAATGTTTCATTCCAAAGAGAAAATTAGGGTTAAGACCCAAGTTAGGGTTAGCAGTCAGGAGACATGGCTTTCCAGAATGGAAACAGGGTGTTGCTGAAGCCAAGCATGGTGAAACAGACTGAGAGGGCAAAAGGAATTGTGTGCCTACTGTCTTTTAGTAGAACATGAGGATGGGGGGTTGTTACATTTGCACAAGAAAATCAGGTTAAGTCTCAAGTTAGGGTTAGGGTTGGGGAGATGTTGCTTCCCAGGTTGGAAACGGGTCCTTGGTGAAGCTTAACTTGCTGAATCAGACTGAGTGGGCCATCAAGATGGCTTCCATACTGACATTTGGTACACTCTGTGGACGGCAGTATGTTTCAGTCCAAAAATGAAAATTAGGGTTAAGACCCAAGTTAGGGTTATCGGTCAGGAAGCCATCAAGATGGCTTCCATACTGACATTTGGTACACTCTGTGGACGGCAGTATGTTTCAGTCCAAAAACGAAAATTAGGGTTAAGACCCAAGTTAGGGTTATCGGTCAGGAGTCATGGCTTCCCAGAATGGAAACAGGGTGTTGCTGAAGCCAAGCATGGTGAAACAGACTGAGAGGGCCAACGGAATTGTGTGCCGACTGTCTCTTAGTACAACATGAGGATGGGGGTTTGTTACATTTCAACAAGAAAATCAGGTTAAGTCTCAAGGTTGGGTTGGGTTGGGGAGATGTGGCTTCCCTGGTTGGAATCGGGTCCTTGGTGAAGCCCAGCTTGCTGAATCAGACTGAGTGGGACATCAAGATGTCTTCCATACTGACATTTGGTACACTCTGTGGACGGAGGTCTGTTTCAGTCCCAAAAGGAAATGAGGCCTGAGACTCAAATTAGGGTTAGGGTTGGGGAGACTTGGCTTCCCAGGATATAACCAGGGTTTTGTCGAAGCCTAGATTGGTAAAACAGACTGAGTAGGCCATCCGGAGTATAACATACTGCCAGTTAGTACACCATGTGGACAGGGAAATGTTTCATTCCAAAGAGGAAATTAGGGTTAAGACCCAAGTTAGGGTTAGCTGTCAGGAGACATGGCTTCCCAGAATGGAAACAGGGTGTTGCTGAAGCCAAGCATGGTGAAACAGACTGAGAGGGCCAAAGGAATTGTGTGCCTACTGTCTTTTAGTACAACATGAGGATGGGGGGTTGTTAAAGTTCAACAAGAAAATCAGGTTAAGTCTCAAGTTAGGGTTAGGGTTGGGGAGATGTGGCTTCCCAGGTTGGAAACGGGTCCTTGGTGAAGCTTAACTTGCTGAATCAGACTGAGTGGGGCATCAAGATGGCTTCCATACTGACATTTGGTACACTCTGTGGACGGCAGTATGTTTCAGTCCAAAAACGAAAATTAGGGTTAAGACCCAAGTTAGGGTTATCGGTCAGGAGTCATGGCTTCCCAGAATGGAAACAGGGTGTTGCTGAAGCCAAGCATGGTGAAACAGACTGAGAGGGCCAACGGAATTGTGTGTCGACTGTCTTTTAGTACAACATGAGGATGGGGGTTTGTTACATTTCAACAAGAAAATCAGGTTAAGTCTCAAGGTTGGGTTGGATTGGGGAGATGTGGCTTCCCAGGTTGGAAATGGGTCCTTGGTGAAGCTCAACTTGCTGAATCAGACTGAGTGGGGCATCAAGATGGCTTCCATACTGACATTTGGTGCACTCTGTGGACGGCAGTATGTTTCAGTCCAAAAAGGAAATGAGGGTTGAGACTCAAATTAGGGTTAGGGTTGGGGAGACTTGGCTTCCCAGGATGTAACCAGGGTTTTGGCGAAGTCTAGATTGGTAAAACAGACTGAGTAGGCCAACCGGAGTATAACATACTGCCAGTTAGTACACCATGTGGACAGGGAAATGTTTCAGTCCAAAGAGAAAATTAGGGTTAAGACCCAAGTTAGGGTTAGCTGTCAGGAGACATGGCTTTCCAGAATGGAAACAGGGTGTTGCTGAAGCCAAGCATGGTGAAACAGACTGAGAGGGCAAAAGGAATTGTGTGCCTACTGTCTTTTAGTAGAACATGAGGATGGGGGGTTGTTACATTTGCACAAGAAAATCAGGTTAAGTCTCAAGTTAGGGTTAGGGTTGGGGAGATGTGGCTTCCCAGGTTGGAAACGGGTCCTTGGTGAAGCCTAGCTTGCTGAATCAGACGGAGTGGGGCATCAAGATGTCTTCCATACTTACATTTGGTACACTCTGTGAACCGCAGTATGTTTCAGTCCAAAAAGGAAATGAGGGTTGATACGCAAATTAGGGTTAGGGTTGGGGAGACTTGGCTTCCCAGGATGTAACCAGGGTTTTGGTGAAGCCTAGATTGGTAAAACAGACTGAGTAGGCCAACCGGAGTATAACATACTGCCAGTTAGTACACCATGTGGACAGGGAAATGTTTCAGTCCAAAGAGAAAATTAGGGTTAAGACCCAAGTTAGGGTTAGCTGTCAGGAGACATGGCTTCCCAGAATGGAAACAGGGTGTTGCTGAAGCCAAGCATGGTGAAACAGACTGAGAGGGCCAAAGGAATTGTGTGCCTACTGTCTTTTAGTAGAACATGAGGATGGGAGGTTGTTACATTTGCACAAGAATATCAGGTTAAGTATCAAGTTAGGGTTAGGGTTGGGGAGATGTGGCTTCCCAGGTTGGAAACGGGTCCTTGTTGAAGCCTAGATTGCTGAATCAGACTGAGTGGGGCATCAAGATGTCTTCCATACTTACAATTAGGTACACTCTGTGGACGGCAGTATGTTTCAGTCCAAAAAGGAAATGAGGGTTGAGACTCAAATTAGGGTTAGGGTTGGGGAGACTTGGCTTCCCAGGATGTAACCAGGGTTTTGGCGAAGCCTAGATTGGTAAAACAGACTGAGTAGGCCTTCCGGAGTATAACATACTGCCAGTTAGTACACCATGTGGACAGGGAAATATTTCAGTCCAAAGAAAAAACTAGGGTTAAGACCCAAGTGAGGGTTAGCGGTCAGGAGACATGGCTTCCCTGAATGGAAACAGGGTGTTGCTGAAGCCAAGCATGGTGAAACAGACTGAGAGGGCAAAAGGAATTGTGTGCCTACTGTCTTTTAGTACAACATGAGGATGGGGGTTTGTTACATTTGCACAAGAAAATCAGGTTAAGTCTCAAGTTAGGGTTGGTTTGGGGAGATGTGGCATCCCAGGTTGGAAACGGGTCCTTGGTGAAGCCTAGCTTGTTGAATCAGACTGAGTGGGACATCAAGATGTCTTCCATACTTACATTTGGTACACTCTGTGGACGGCAGTATGTTTCAGTCCAAAAAGGAAATGAGGGTTGAGACTCAAATTAGGGTTAGGGCTGGGGAGACTTGGCTTCCCAGGATGTAACCAGGGTTTTGGCGAAGCCTAGATTGGTAAAACAGACTGAGTAGGCCATCCGGAGTATAACATACTGCCAGTTAGTACACCATGTGGACAGGGAAATGTTTCAGTCCAAAGAGAAAATTAGGGTTAAGACCCAAGTGAGGGTTAGCTGTCAGGAGACATGGCTTCCCAGAATGGAAACAGGGTGTTGCTGAAGCCAAGCATGGTGAAACAGACTGAGAGGGCCAAAGGAATTGTGTGCCTACTGTCTTTTAGTAGAACATGAGGATGGGGGGTTGTTACAGTTCAACAAGAAAATCAGGTTAAGTCTCAAGTTAGGGTTAGGGTTGGGGAGATGTGGCTTCCCAGGTTGGAAACGGGTCCTTGGTGAAGCTTAACTTGCTGAATCAGACTGAGTGGGGCATCAAGATGGCTTCCATACTGACATTTGGTCCCCTATGTGGACGGCAGTATGTTTCAGTCCAAAAACGAAAATTAGGGTTAAGACCCAAGTTAGGGTTATCGGTCAGGAGTCATGGCTTCCCAGAATGGAAACAGGGTGTTGCTGAAGCCAAGCATGGTGAAACAGACTGAGAGGGCCAACGGAATTGTGTGTCGACTGTCTTTTAGTACAACATGAGGATGGGGGTTTGTTACATT
The DNA here is from genome assembly GCF_057233095.1 of Heloderma suspectum. Classification (NCBI taxonomy): domain Eukaryota; kingdom Metazoa; phylum Chordata; class Lepidosauria; order Squamata; family Helodermatidae; genus Heloderma; species Heloderma suspectum. Next base: position 153,288,148 of record NC_139461.1, read on the forward strand.
TCAACAAGAAAATCAGGTTAAGTCTCAAGGTTGGGTTGGATTGGGGAGATGTGGCTTCCCAGGTTGGAAATGGGTCCTTGGTGAAGCTCAACTTGCTGAATCAGACTGAGTGGGGCATCAAGATGGCTTCCATACTGACATTTGGTGCACTCTATGGACGGCAGTATGTTTCAGTCCAAAAAGGAAATGAGGGTTGAGACTCAAATTAGGGTTAGGGTTGGGGAGACTTGTCTTCCCAGGATGTAACCAGGGTTTTGGCGAAGTCTAGATTGGTAAAACAGACGGAGTAGGCCAACCGGAGTATAACATACTGCCAGTTAGTACACAATGTGGAGAGGGAAATGTTTCATTCCAAAGAGAAAATTAGGGTTAAGACCCAAGTTAGGGTTAGCAATCAGGAGACATGGCTTTCCAGAATGGAAACAGGGTGTTGCTGAAGCCAAGCATGGTGAAACAGACTGAGAGGGCAAAAGGAATTGTGTGCCTACTGTCTTTTAGGAGAACATGAGGATGGGGGGTTGTTACATTTGCACAAGAAAATCAGGTTAAGTCTCAAGTTAGGGTTAGGGTTGGGGAGATGTTGCTTCCCAGGTTGGAAACAGGTCCTTGGTGAAGCTTAACTTGTTGAATCAGACTGAGTGGGCCATCAAGATGGCTTCCATACTGACATTTGGTACACTCTGTGGACGGCAGTATGTTTCAGTCCAAAAACGAAAATTAGGGTTAAGACCCAAGTTAGGGTTATCGGTCAGGAGTCATGGCTTCCCAGAATGGAAACAGGGTGTTGCTGAAGCCAAGCATGGTGAAACAGACTGAGAGGGCCAACGGAATTGTGTGCCGACTGTCTCTTAGTACAACATGAGGATGGGGGTTTGTTACATTTCAACAAGAAAATCAGGTTAAGTCTCAAGGTTGGGTTGGGTTGGGGAGATGTGGCTTCCCTGGTTGGAATCGGGTCCTTGGTGAAGCCCAGCTTGCTGAATCAGACTGAGTGGGACATCAAGATGTCTTCCATACTGACATTTGGTACACTCTGTGGACGGAGGTCTGTTTCAGTCCCAAAAGGAAATGAGGCCTGAGACTCAAATTAGGGTTAGGGTTGGGGAGACTTGGCTTCCCAGGATGTAACCAGGGTTTTGGCGAAGTCTAGATTGGTAATACAGACTGAGTAGGCCATCCGGAGTATAACATACTGCCAGTTAGTACACCATGTGGACAGGGAAATGTTTCATTCCAAAGAGAAAATTAGGGTTAAGACCCAAGTTAGGGTTAGCTGTCAGGAGACATGGCTTCCCAGAATGGAAACAGGGTGTTGCTGAAGCCAAGCATGGTGAAACAGACTGAGAGGGCCAAAGGAATTGTGTGCCTACTGTCTTTTAGTAGAACATGAGGATGGGGGGTTGTTACAGTTCAACAAGAAAATCAGGTTAAGTCTCAAGTTAGGGTTAGGGTTGGGGAGATGTGGCTTCCCAGGTTGGAAACGGGTCCTTGGTGAAGCTTAACTTGCTGAATCAGACTGAGTGGGGCATCAAGATGGCTTCCATACTGACATTTGGTACACTCTGTGGACGGCAGTATGTTTCAGTCCAAAAACGAAAATTAGGGTTAAGACCCAAGTTAAGGTTATCGGTCAGGAGTCATGGCTTCCCAGAATGGAAACAGGGTGTTGCTGAAGCCAAGCATGGTGAAACAGACTGAGAGGGCCAACGGAATTGTGTGTCGACTGTCTTTTAGTACAACATGAGGATGGGGGTTTGTTACATTTCAACAAGAAAATCAGGTTAAGTCTCAAGGTTGGGTTGGATTGGGGAGATGTGGCTTCCCAGGTTGGAAATGGGTCCTTCTTGAAGCTCAACTTGCTGAATCAGACTGAGTGGGGCATCAAGATGGCTTCCATACTGACATTTGGTGCACTCTGTGGACGGCAGTATGTTTCAGTCCAAAAAGGAAATGAGGGTTGAGACTCAAATTAGGGTTAGGGTTGGGGAGACTTGGCTTCCCAGGATGTAACCAGGGTTTTGGCGAAGCCTAGATTGGTAAAACAGACGGAGTAGGCCAACCAGAGTATAACATACTGCCAGTTAGTACACCATGTGGACAGGGAAATGTTTCAGTCCAAAGAGAAAATTAGGGTTAAGACCCAAGTTAGGGTTAGCTGTCAGGAGACATGGCTTTCCAGAATGGAAACAGGGTGTTGCTGAAGCCAAGCATGGTGAAACAGACTGAGAGGGCAAAAGGAATTGTGTGCCTACTGTCTTTTAGTAGAACATGAGGATGGGGGGTTGTTACATTTGCACAAGAAAACCAGGTTAAGTCTCAAGTTAGGGTTAGGGTTGGGGAGATGTGGCTTCCCAGGTTGGAAACGCGTCCTTGTTGAAGCCTAGCTTGCTGAATCAGACTGAGTGGGGCATCAAGATGTCTTCCATACTTACAATTAGGTACACTCTGTGGACGGCAGTATGTTTCAGTCCAAAAAGGAAATGAGGGTTGACACTCAAATTAGGGTTAGGGTTGGGGAGACTTGGCTTCCCAGGATGTAACCAGGGTTTTGGCGAAGCCTAGATTGGTAAAACAGACTGAGTAGGCCTTCCGGAGTATAACATACTGCCAGTTAGTACACCATGTGGACAGGGAAATATTTCAGTCCAAAGAAAAAACTAGGGTTAAGACCCAAGTTAGGGTTAGCGGTCAGGAGACATGGCTTCCCGGAATGGAAACAGGGTGTTGCTGAAGCCAAGCATGGTGAAACAGACTGTGAGGGCAAAAGGAATTGTGTGCCTACTGTCTTTTAGTACAACATGAGGATGGGGGTTTGTTACATTTGCACAAGAAAATCAGGTTAAGTCTCAAGTTAGGGTTGGTTTGGGGAGATGTGGCATCCCAGGTTGGAAACGGGTCCTTGGTGAAGCCTAGCTTGTTGAATCAGACTGAGTGGGACATCAAGATGTCTTCCATACTTACATTTGGTACACTCTGTGGACCGCAGTATGTTTCAGTCCAAAAAGGAAATGAGGGTTGAGACTCAAATTAGGGTTAGGGCTGGGGAGACTTGGCTTCCCAGGATGTAACCAGGGTTTTGGCGAAGCCTAGATTGGTAAAACAGACTGAGTAGGCCATCCGGAGTATAACATACTGCCAGTTAGTACACCATGTGGACAGGGAAATGTTTCAGTCCAAAGACAAAATTAGGGTTAAGACCCAAGTTAGGGTTAGCTGTCAGGAGACATGGCTTCCCAGAATGGAAACAGGGTGTTGCTGAAGCCAAGCATGGTGAAACAGACTGAGAGGGCAAAAGGAATTGTGTGCCTACTGTCTTTTAGTACAACATGAGGATGGGGGGTTGTTACATTTGCACAAGAAAATCAGGTTAAGTCTCAAGTTAGGGTTAGGGTTGGGGAGATGTGGCTTCCCAGGTTGGAAACGGGTCCTTGGTGAAGCCTAGCTTGCTGAATCAGACTGAGTGGGGCATCAAGATGTCTTCCATACTTACATTTGGTACACTCTGTGAACCGCAGTATGTTTCAGTCCAAAAAGGAAATGAGGGTTGATACGGAAATTAGGGTTAGGGTTGGGGAGACTTGGCTTCCCAGGATATAACCAGGGTTTTGGTGAAGCCTAGATTGGTAAAACAGACTGAGTAGGCATTCAGGAGTATAACATACTGCCAGTTATACCATGTGGACAGGGAAATGTTTCAGTCCAAAGAAAAAATTAGGGTTAAGAAAAATTTAGGGTTATCGGTCAGGAGACATGCCTTCCCAGAATGGAAACAGGGTGTTGCTGAAGCCAAGCATGGTGAAACAGACTGAGAGGGCCAACGGAATTGTGTACCTACTGTCTTTTAGTAGAACATGAGGATGGGGGGTTGTTACATTTGCCCAAGAAAATCAGGTAAAGTATCAAGTTTGGGTTAGGGTTGGGGAGATGTGGCTTCCCAGGTTGGAAATGGGTCCTTGGTGAAGCTCAACTTGCTGAATCAGACTGAGTGGGGCATCAAGATGGCTTCCATACTGACATTTGGTGCACTCTGTGGACGGCAGTATGTTTCAGTCTAAAAAGGAAATGAGGGTTGAGACTCAAATTAGGGTTAGGGTTGGGGAGACTTGGCTTCCCAGGATGTAACCAGGGTTTTGGCGAAGTCTAGATTGGTAAAACAGACGGAGTAGGCCAACCGGAGTATAACATACTGCCAGTTAGTACACAATGTGGAGAGGGAAATGTTTCATTCCAAAGAGAAAATTAGGGTTAAGACCCAAGTTAGGGTTAGCAGTCAGGAGACATGGCTTTCCAGAATGGAAACAGGGTGTTGCTGAAGCCAAGCATGGTGAAACAGACTGAGAGGGCAAAAGGAATTGTGTGCCTACTGTCTTTTAGTAGAACATGAGGATGGGGGGTTGTTACATTTGCACAAGAAAATCAGGTTAAGTCTCAAGTTAGGGTTAGGGTTGGGGAGATGTTGCTTCCCAGGTTGGAAACGGGTCCTTGGTGAAGCTTAACTTGCTGAATCAGACTGAGTGGGCCATCAAGATGGCTTCCATACTGACATTTGGTACACTCTGTGGACGGCAGTATGTTTCAGTCCAAAAATGAAAATTAGGGTTAAGACCCAAGTTAGGGTTATCGGTCAGGAAGCCATCAAGATGGCTTCCATACTGACATTTGGTACACTCTGTGGACGGCAGTATGTTTCAGTCCAAAAACGAAAATTAGGGTTAAGACCCAAGTTAGGGTTATCGGTCAGGAGTCATGGCTTCCCAGAATGGAAACAGGGTGTTGCTGAAGCCAAGCATGGTGAAACAGACTGAGAGGGCCAACGGAATTGTGTGCCGACTGTCTCTTAGTACAACATGAGGATGGGGGTTTGTTACATTTCAACAAGAAAATCAGGTTAAGTCTCAAGGTTGGGTTGGGTTGGGGAGATGTGGCTTCCCTGGTTGGAATCGGGTCCTTGGTGAAGCCCAGCTTGCTGAATCAGACTGAGTGGGACATCAAGATGTCTTCCATACTGACATTTGGTACACTCTGTGGACGGAGGTCTGTTTCAGTCCCAAAAGGAAATGAGGCCTGAGACTCAAATTAGGGTTAGGGTTGGGGAGACTTGGCTTCCCAGGATATAACCAGGGTTTTGTCGAAGCCTAGATTGGTAAAACAGACTGAGTAGGCCATCCGGAGTATAACATACTGCCAGTTAGTACACCATGTGGACAGGGAAATGTTTCATTCCAAAGAGGAAATTAGGGTTAAGACCCAAGTTAGGGTTAGCTGTCAGGAGACATGGCTTCCCAGAATGGAAACAGGGTGTTGCTGAAGCCAAGCATGGTGAAACAGACTGAGAGGGCCAAAGGAATTGTGTGCCTACTGTCTTTTAGTACAACATGAGGATGGGGGGTTGTTAAAGTTCAACAAGAAAATCAGGTTAAGTCTCAAGTTAGGGTTAGGGTTGGGGAGATGTGGCTTCCCAGGTTGGAAACGGGTCCTTGGTGAAGCTTAACTTGCTGAATCAGACTGAGTGGGGCATCAAGATGGCTTCCATACTGACATTTGGTACACTCTGTGGACGGCAGTATGTTTCAGTCCAAAAACGAAAATTAGGGTTAAGACCCAAGTTAGGGTTATCGGTCAGGAGTCATGGCTTCCCAGAATGGAAACAGGGTGTTGCTGAAGCCAAGCATGGTGAAACAGACTGAGAGGGCCAACGGAATTGTGTGTCGACTGTCTTTTAGTACAACATGAGGATGGGGGTTTGTTACATTTCAACAAGAAAATCAGGTTAAGTCTCAAGGTTGTGTTGGATTGGGGAGATGTGGCTTCCCAGGTTGGAAATGGGTCCTTGGTGAAGCTCAACTTGCTGAATCAGACTGAGTGGGGCATCAAGATGGCTTCCATACTGACATTTGGTGCACTCTGTGGACGGCAGTATGTTTCAGTCCAAAAAGGAAATGAGGGTTGAGACTCAAATTAGGGTTAGGGTTGGGGAGACTTGGCTTCCCAGGATGTAACCAGGGTTTTGGCGAAGTCTAGATTGGTAAAACAGACGGAGTAGGCCAACCGGAGTATAACATACTGCCAGTTAGTACACAATGTGGACAGGGAAATGTTTCATTCCAAAGAGAAAATTAGGGTTAAGACCCAAGTTAGGGTTAGCAGTCAGGAGACATGGCTTTCCAGAATGGAAACAGGGTGTTGCTGAAGCCAAGCATGGTGAAACAGACTGAGAGGGCAAAAGGAATTGTGTGCCTACTGTCTTTTAGGAGAACATGAGGATGGGGGGTTGTTACATTTGCACAAGAAAATCAGGTTAAGTCTCAAGTTAGGGTTAGGGTTGGGGAGATGTTGCTTCCCAGGTTGGAAACGGGTCCTTGGTGAAGCTTAACTTGCTGAATCAGACTGAGTGGGCCATCCAGATGGCTTCCATACTGACATTTGGTACACTCTGTGGACGGCAGTATGTTTCAGTCCAAAAACGAAAATTAGGGTTAAGACCCAAGTTAGGGTTATCGGTCAGGAGTCATGGCTTCCCAGAATGGAAACAGGGTGTTGCTGAAGCCAAGCATGGTGAAACAGACTGAGAGGGCCAACGGAATTGTGTGCCGACTGTCTCTTAGTACAACATGAGGATGGGGGTTTGTTACATTTCAACAAGAAAATCAGGTTAAGTCTCAAGGTTGGGTTGGGTTGGGGAGATGTGGCTTCCCTGGTTGGAATCGGGTCCTTGGTGAAGCCCAGCTTGCTGAATCAGACTGAGTGGGACATCAAGATGTCTTCCATACTGACATTTGGTACACTCTGTGGACGGAGGTCTGTTTCAGTCCCAAAAGGAAATGAGGCCTGAGACTCAAATTAGGGTTAGGGTTGGGGAGACTTGGCTTCCCAGGATATAACCAGGGTTTTGTCGAAGCCTAGATTGGTAAAACAGACTGAGTAGGCCATCCGGAGTATAACATACTGCCAGTTAGTACACCATGTGGACAGGGAAATGTCTCATTCCAAAGAGAAAATTAGGGTTAAGACCCAAGTTAGGGTTAGCTGTCAGGAGACATGGCTTCCCAGAATGGAAACAGGGTGTTGCTGAAGCCAAGCATGGTGAAACAGACTGATAGGGCCAAAGGAATTGTGTGCCTACTGTCTTTTAGTACAACATGAGGATGGGGGGTTGTTAAAGTTCAACAAGAAAATCAGGTTAAGTCTCAAGTTAGGGTTAGGGTTGGGGAGATGTGGCTTCCCAGGTTGGAAACGGGTCCTTGGTGAAGCTTAACTTGCTGAATCAGACTGAGTGGGGCATCAAGATGGCTTCCATACTGACATTTGGTACACTCTGTGGACGGCAGTATGTTTCAGTCCAAAAACGAAAATTAGGGTTAAGACCCAAGTTAGGGTTATCGGTCAGGAGTCATGGCTTCCCAGAATGGAAACAGGGTGTTGCTGAAGCCAAGCATGGTGAAACAGACTGAGAGGGCCAACGGAATTGTGTGTCGACTGTCTTTTAGTACAACATGAGGATGGGGGTTTGTTACATTTCAACAAGAAAATCAGGTTAAGTCTCAAGGTTGGGTTGGATTGGGGAGATGTGGCTTCCCAGGTTGGAAATGGGTCCTTGGTGAAGCTCAACTTGCTGAATCAGACTGAGTGGGGCATCAAGATGGCTTCCATACTGACATTTGGTGCACTCTGTGGACGGCAGTATGTTTCAGTCCAAAAAGGAAATGAGGGTTGAGACTCAAATTAGGGTTAGGGTTGGGGAGACTTGGCTTCCCAGGATGTAACCAGGGTTTTGGCGAAGTCTAGATTGGTAAAACAGACGGAGTAGGCCAACCGGAGTATAACATACTGCCAGTTAGTACACCATGTGGACAGGGAAATGTTTCAGTCCAAAGAGAAAATTAGGGTTAAGACCCAAGTTAGGGTTAGCTGTCAGGAGACATGGCTTTCCAGAATGGAAACAGGGTGTTGCTGAAGCCAAGCATGGTGAAACAGACTGAGAGGGCAAAAGGAATTGTGTGCCTACTCTCTTTTAGTAGAACATGAGGATGGGGGTTTGTTACATTTGCACAAGAAAATCAGGTTAAGTCTCAAGTTAGGGTTAGGGTTGGGGAGATGTGGCTTCCCAGGTTGGAAACGGGTCCTTGGTGAAGCCTAGCTTGCTGAATCAGACGGAGTGGGGCATCAAGATGTCTTCCATACTGACATTTGGTACACTCTGTGAACCGCAGTATGTTTCAGTCCAAAAAGGAAATGAGGGTTGATACGCAAATTAGGGTTAGGGTTGGGGAGACTTGGCTTCCCAGGATGTAACCAGGGTTTTGGTGAAGCCTAGATTGGTAAAACAGACTGAGTAGGCCAACCGGAGTATAACATACTGCCAGTTAGTACACCATGTGGACAGGGAAATGTTTCAGTCCAAAGAGAAAATTAGGGTTAAGACCCAAGTTAGGGTTAGCTGTCAGGAGACATGGCTTCCCAGAATGGAAACAGGGTGTTGCTGAAGCCAAGCATGGTGAAACAGACTGAGAGGGCCAAAGGAATTGTGTGCCTACTGTCTTTTAGTAGAACATGAGGATGGGAGGTTGTTACATTTGCACAAGAATATCAGGTTAAGTATCAAGTTAGGGTTAGGGTTGGGGAGATGTGGCTTCCCAGGTTGGAAACGGGTCCTTGTTGAAGCCTAGCTTGCTGAATCAGACTGAGTGGGGCATCAAGATGTCTTCCATACTTACAATTAGGTACACTCTGTGGACGGCAGTATGTTTCAGTCCAAAAAGGAAATGAGGGTTGAGACTCAAATTAGGGTTAGGGTTGGGGAGACTTGGCTTCCCAGGATGTAACCAGGGTTTTGGCGAAGCCTAGATTGGTAAAACAGACTGAGTAGGCCTTCCGGAGTATAACATACTGCCAGTTAGTACACCATGTGGACAGGGAAATATTTCAGTCCAAAGAAAAAACTAGGGTTAAGACCCAAGTTAGGGTTAGCGGTCAGGAGACATGGCTTCCCGGAATGGAAACAGGGTGTTGCTGAAGCCAAGCATGGTGAAACAGACTGAGAGGGCAAAAGGAATTGTGTGCCTACTGTCTTTTAGTACAACATGAGGATGGGGGTTTGTTACATTTGCACAAGAAAATCAGGTTAAGTCTCAAGTTAGGGTTGGTTTGGGGAGATGTGGCATCCCAGGTTGGAAACGGGTCCTTGGTGAAGCCTAGCTTGTTGAATCAGACTGAGTGGGACATCAAGATGTCTTCCATACTTACATTTGGTACACTCTGTGGACGGCAGTATGTTTCAGTCCAAAAAGGAAATGAGGGTTGAGACTCAAATTAGGGTTAGGGCTGGGGAGACTTGGCTTCCCAGGATGTAACCAGGGTTTTGGCGAAGCCTAGATTGGTAAAACAGACTGAGTAGGCCATCCGGAGTATAACATACTGCCAGTTAGTACACCATGTGGACAGGGAAATGTTTCAGTCCAAAGAGAAAATTAGGGTTAAGACCCAAGTGAGGGTTAGCTGTCAGGAGACATGGCTTCCCAGAATGGAAACAGGGTGTTGCTGAAGCCAAGCATGGTGAAACAGACTGAGAGGGCAAAAGGAATTGTGTGCCTACTGTCTTTTAGGAGAACATGAGGATGGGGGGTTGTTACATTTGCACAAGAAAATCAGGTTAAGTCTCAAGTTAGGGTTAGGGTTGGGGAGATGTTGCTTCCCAGGTTGGAAACAGGTCCTTGGTGAAGCTTAACTTGCTGAATCAGACTGAGTGGGGCATCAAGATGGCTTCCATACTGACATTTGGTACACTCTGTGGACGGCAGTATGTTTCAGTCCAAAAACGAAAATTAGGGTTAAGACCCAAGTTAGGGTTATCGGTCAGGAGTCATGGCTTCCCAGAATGGAAACAGGGTGTTGCTGAAGCCAAGCATGGTGAAACAGACTGAGAGGGCCAACGGAATTGTGTGCCGACTGTCTCTTAGTACAACATGAGGATGGGGGTTTGTTACATTTCAACAAGAAAATCAGGTTAAGTCTCAAGGTTGGGTTGGGTTGGGGAGATGTGGCTTCCCTGGTTGGAATCGGGTCCTTGGTGAAGCCCAGCTTGCTGAATCAGACTGAGTGGGACATCAAGATGTCTTCCATACTGACATTTGGTACACTCTGTGGACGGAGGTCTGTTTCAGTCCCAAAAGGAAATGAGGCCTGAGACTCAAATTAGGGTTAGGGTTGGGGAGACTTGGCTTCCCAGGATGTAACCAGGGTTTTGGCGAAGCCTAGATTGGTAATACAGACTGAGTAGGCCATCCGGAGTATAACATACTGCCAGTTAGTACACCATGTGGACAGGGAAATGTTTCATTCCAAAGAGAAAATTAGGGTTAAGACCCAAGTTAGGGTTAGCTGTCAGGAGACATGGCTTCCCAGAATGGAAACAGGGTGTTGCTGAAGCCAAGCATGGTGAAACAGACTGAGAGGGCCAAAGGAATTGTGTGCCTACTGTCTTTTAGTAGAACATGAGGATGGGGGGTTGTTACAGTTCAACAAGAAAATCAGGTTAAGTCTCAAGTTAGGGTTAGGGTTGGGGAGATGTGGCTTCCCAAGTTGGAAACGGGTCCTTGGTGAAGCTTAACTTGCTGAATCAGACTGAGTGGGGCATCAAGATGGCTTCCATACTGACATTTGGTACACTCTGTGGACGGCAGTATGTTTCAGTCCAAAAACGAAAATTAGGGTTAAGACCCAAGTTAAGGTTATCGGTCAGGAGTCATGGCTTCCCAGAATGGAAACAGGGTGTTGCTGAAGCCAAGCATGGTGAAACAGACTGAGAGGGCCAACGGAATTGTGTGTCGACTGTCTTTTAGTACAACATGAGGATGGGGGTTTGTTACATTTCAACAAGAAAATCAGGTTAAGTCTCAAGGTTGGGTTGGATTGGGGAGATGTGGCTTCCCAGGTTGGAAATGGGTCCTTGGTGAAGCTCAACTTGCTGAATCAGACTGAGTGGGGCATCAAGATGGCTTCCATACTGACATTTGGTGCACTCTGTGGACGGCAGTATGTTTCAGTCCAAAAAGGAAATGAGGGTTGAGACTCAAATTAGGGTTAGGGTTGGGGAGACTTGGCTTCCCAGGATGTAACCAGGGTTTTGGCGAAGCCTAGATTGGTAAAACAGACGGAGTAGGCCAACCAGAGTATAACATACTGCCAGTTAGTACACCATGTGGACAGGGAAATGTTTCAGTCCAAAGAGAAAATTAGGGTTAAGACCCAAGTTAGGGTTAGCTGTCAGGAGACATGGCTTTCCAGAATGGAAACAGGGTGTTGCTGAAGCCAAGCATGGTGAAACAGACTGAGAGGGCAAAAGGAATTGTGTGCCTACTGTCTTTTAGTAGAACATGAGGATGGGGGGTTGTTACATTTGCACAAGAAAACCAGGTTAAGTCTCAAGTTAGGGTTAGGGTTGGGGAGATGTGGCTTCCCAGGTTGGAAACGCGTCCTTGTTGAAGCCTAGCTTGCTGAATCAGACTGAGTGGGGCATCAAGATGTCTTCCATACTTACAATTAGGTACACTCTGTGGACGGCAGTATGTTTCAGTCCAAAAAGGAAATGAGGGTTGAGACTCAAATTAGGGTTAGGGTTGGGGAGACTTGGCTTCCCAGGATGTAACCAGGGTTTTGGCGAAGCCTAGATTGGTAAAACAGACTGAGTAGGCCTTCCGGAGTATAACATACTGCCAGTTAGTACACCATGTGGACAGGGAAATATTTCAGTCCAAAGAAAAAACTAGGGTTAAGACCCAAGTTAGGGTTAGCGGTCAGGAGACATGGCTTCCCGGAATGGAAACAGGGTGTTGCTGAAGCCAAGCATGGTGAAACAGACTGAGAGGGCAAAAGGAATTGTGTGCCTACTGTCTTTTAGTACAACATGAGGATGGGGGTTTGTTACATTTGCACAAGAAAATCAGGTTAAGTCTCAAGTTAGGGTTGGTTTGGGGAGATGTGGCATCCCAGGTTGGAAACGGGTCCTTGGTGAAGCCTAGCTTGTTGAATCAGACTGAGTGGGACATCAAGATGTCTTCCATACTGACATTTGGTACACTCTGTGGACCGCAGTATGTTTCAGTCCAAAAAGGAAATGAGGGTTGAGACTCAAATTAGGGTTAGGGCTGGGGAGACTTGGCTTCCCAGGATGTAACCAGGGTTTTGGCGAAGCCTAGATTGGTAAAACAGACTGAGTAGGCCATCCGGAGTATAACATACTGCCAGTTAGTACACCATGTGGACAGGGAAATGTTTCAGTCCAAAGACAAAATTAGGGTTAAGACCCAAGTTAGGGTTAGCTGTCAGGAGACATGGCTTCCCAGAATGGAAACAGGGTGTTGCTGAAGCCAAGCATGGTGAAACAGACTGAGAGGGCAAAAGGAATTGTGTGCCTACTTTCTTTTAGTACAACATGAGGATGGGGGGTTGTTACATTTGCACAAGAAAATCAGGTTAAGTCTCAAGTTAGGGTTAGGGTTGGGGAGATGTGGCTTCCCAGGTTGGAAACGGGTCCTTGGTGAAGCCTAGCTTGCTGAATCAGACTGAGTGGGGCATCAAGATGTCTTCCATACTTACATTTGGTACACTCTGTGAACCGCAGTATGTTTCAGTCCAAAAAGGAAATGAGGGTTGATACGCAAATTAGGGTTAGGGTTGGGGAGAATTGGCTTCCCAGGATATAAGCAGGGTTTTGGTGAAGCCTAGATTGGTAAAACAGACTGAGTAGGCATTCAGGAGTATAACATACTGCCAGTTATACCATGTGGACAGGGAAATGTTTAAGTCCAAAGAAAAAATTAGGGTTAAGAAAAATTTAGGGTTATCGGTCAGGAGACATGCCTTCCCAGAATGGAAACAGGGTGTTGCTGAAGCCAAGCATGGTGAAACAGACTGAGAGGGCCAACGGAATTGTGTGCCTACTGTCTTTTAGTAGAACATGAGGATGGGGGGTTGTTACATTTGCCCAAGAAAATCAGGTAAAGTATCAAGTTAGGGTTAGGGTTGGGGAGATGTGGCTTCCCAGGTTGGAAATGGGTCCTTGGTGAAGCTCAACTTGCTGAATCAGACTGAGTGGGGCATCAAGATGGCTTCCATACTGACATTTGGTGCACTCTGTGGACGGCAGTATGTTTCAGTCTAAAAAGGAAATGAGGGTTGAGACTCAAATTAGGGTTAGGGTTGGGGAGACTTGGCTTCCCAGGATGTAACCAGGGTTTTGGCGAAGTCTAGATTGGTAAAACAGACGGAGTAGGCCAACCGGAGTATAACATACTGCCAGTTAGTACACAATGTGGAGAGGGAAATGTTTCATTCCAAAGAGAAAATTAGGGTTAAGACCCAAGTTAGGGTTAGCAGTCAGGAGACATGGCTTTCCAGAATGGAAACAGGGTGTTGCTGAAGCCAAGCATGGTGAAACAGACTGAGAGGGCAAAAGGAATTGTGTGCCTACTGTCTTTTAGTAGAACATGAGGATGGGGGGTTGTTACATTTGCACAAGAAAATCAGGTTAAGTCTCAAGTTAGGGTTAGGGTTGGGGAGATGTTGCTTCCCAGGTTGGAAACGGGTCCTTGGTGAAGCTTAACTTGCTGAATCAGACTGAGTGGGCCATCAAGATGGCTTCCATACTGACATTTGGTACACTCTGTGGACGGCAGTATGTTTCAGTCCAAAAACGAAAATTAGGGTTAAGACCCAAGTTAGGGTTATCGGTCAGGAGTCATGGCTTCCCAGAATGGAAACAGGGTGTTGCTGAAGCCAAGCATGGTGAAACAGACTGAGAGGGCCAACGGAATTGTGTGCCGACTGTCTCTTAGTACAACATGAGGATGGGGGTTTGTTACATTTCAACAAGAAAATCAGGTTAAGTCTCAAGGTTGGGTTGGGTTGGGGAGATGTGGCTTCCCTGGTTGGAATCGGGTCCTTGGTGAAGCCCAGCTTGCTGAATCAGACTGAGTGGGACATCAAGATGTCTTCCATACTGACATTTGGTACACTCTGTGGACGGAGGTCTGTTTCAGTCCCAAAAGGAAATGAGGCCTGAGACTCAAATTAGGGTTAGGGTTGGGGAGACTTGGCTTCCCAGGATATAACCAGGGTTTTGTCGAAGCCTAGATTGGTAAAACAGACTGAGTAGGCCATCCGGAGTATAACATACTGCCAGTTAGTACACCATGTGGACAGGGAAATGTTTCATTCCAAAGAGAAAATTAGGGTTAAGACCCAAGTTAGGGTTAGCTGTCAGGAGACATGGCTTCCCAGAATGGAAACAGGGTGTTGCTGAAGCCAAGCATGGTGAAACAGACTGAGAGGGCCAAAGGAATTGTGTGCCTACTGTCTTTTAGTACAACATGAGGATGGGGGGTTGTTAAAGTTCAACAAGAAAATCAGGTTAAGTCTCAAGTTAGGGTTAGGGTTGGGGAGATGTGGCTTCCCAGGTTGGAAACGGGTCCTTGGTGAAGCTTAACTTGCTGAATCAGACTGAGTGGGGCATCAAGATGGCTTCCATACTGACATTTGGTACACTCTGTGGACGGCAGTATGTTTCAGTCCAAAAACGAAAATTAGGGTTAAGACCCAAGTTAGGGTTATCGGTCAGGAGTCATGGCTTCCCAGAATGGAAACAGGGTGTTGCTGAAGCCAAGCATGGTGAAACAGACTGAGAGGGCCAACGGAATTGTGTGTCGACTGTCTTTTAGTACAACATGAGGATGGGGGTTTGTTACATTTCAACAAGAAAATCAGGTTAAGTCTCAAGGTTGTGTTGGATTGGGGAGATGTGGCTTCCCAGGTTGGAAATGGGTCCTTGGTGAAGCTCAACTTGCTGAATCAGACTGAGTGGGGCATCAAGATGGCTTCCATACTGACATTTGGTGCACTCTGTGGACGGCAGTATGTTTCAGTCCAAAAAGGAAATGAGGGTTGAGACTCAAATTAGGGTTAGGGTTGGGGAGACTTGGCTTCCCAGGATGTAACCAGGGTTTTGGCGAAGTCTAGATTGGTAAAACAGACGGAGTAGGCCAACCGGTGTATAACATACTGCCAGTTAGTACACAATGTGGACAGGGAAATGTTTCATTCCAAAGAGAAAATTAGGGTTAAGACCCAAGTTAGGGTTAGCAGTCAGGAGACATGGCTTTCCAGAATGGAAACAGGGTGTTGCTGAAGCCAAGCATGGTGAAACAGACTGAGAGGGCAAAAGGAATTGTGTGCCTACTGTCTTTTAGTAGAACATGAGGATGGGGGGTTGTTACATTTGCACAAGAAAATCAGGTTAAGTCTCAAGTTAGGGTTAGGGTTGGGGAGATGTTGCTTCCCAGGTTGGAAACGGGTCCTTGGTGAAGCTTAACTTGCTGAATCAGACTGAGTGGGCCATCAAGATGGCTTCCATACTGACATTTGGTACACTCTGTGGACGGCAGTATGTTTCAGTCCAAAAACGAAAATTAGGGTTAAGACCCAAGTTAGGGTTATCGGTCAGGAGTCATGGCTTCCCAGAATGGAAACAGGGTGTTGCTGAAGCCAAGCATGGTGAAACAGACTGAGAGGGCCAACGGAATTGTGTGCCGACTGTCTCTTAGTACAACATGAGGATGGGGGTTTGTTACATTTCAACAAGAAAATCAGGTTAAGTCTCAAGGTTGGGTTGGGTTGGGGAGATGTGGCTTCCCTGGTTGGAATCGGGTCCTTGGTGAAGCCCAGCTTGCTGAATCAGACTGAGTGGGACATCAAGATGTCTTCCATACTGACATTTGGTACACTCTGTGGACGGAGGTCTGTTTCAGTCCCAAAAGGAAATGAGGCCTGAGACTCAAATTAGGGTTAGGGTTGGGGAGACTTGGCTTCCCAGGATATAACCAGGGTTTTGTCGAAGCCTAGATTGGTAAAACAGACTGAGTAGGCCATCCGGAGTATAACATACTGCCAGTTAGTACACCATGTGGACAGGGAAATGTCTCATTCCAAAGAGAAAATTAGGGTTAAGACCCAAGTTAGGGTTAGCTGTCAGGAGACATGGCTTCCCAGAATGGAAACAGGGTGTTGCTGAAGCCAAGCATGGTGAAACAGACTGAGAGGGCCAAAGGAATTGTGTGCCTACTGTCTTTTAGTACAACATGAGGATGGGGGGTTGTTAAAGTTCAACAAGAAAATCAGGTTAAGTCTCAAGTTAGGGTTAGGGTTGGGGAGATGTGGCTTCCCAGGTTGGAAACGGGTCCTTGGTGAAGCTTAACTTGCTGAATCAGACTGAGTGGGCCATCAAGATGGCTTCCATACTGACATTTGGTACACTCTGTGGACGGCAGTATGTTTCAGTCCAAAAACGAAAATTAGGGTTAAGACCCAAGTTAGGGTTATCGGTCAGGAGTCATGGCTTCCCAGAATGGAAACAGGGTGTTGCTGAAGCCAAGCATGGTGAAACAGACTGAGAGGGCCAACGGAATTGTGTGCCGACTGTCTCTTAGTACAACATGAGGATGGGGGTTTGTTACATTTCAACAAGAAAATCAGGTTAAGTCTCAAGGTTGGGTTGGGTTGGGGAGATGTGGCTTCCCTGGTTGGAATCGGGTCCTTGGTGAAGCCCAGCTTGCTGAATCAGACTGAGTGGGACATCAAGATGTCTTCCATACTGACATTTGGTACACTCTGTGGACGGAGGTCTGTTTCAGTCCCAAAAGGAAATGAGGCCTGAGACTCAAATTAGGGTTAGGGTTGGGGAGACTTGGCTTCCCAGGATATAACCAGGGTTTTGTCGAAGCCTAGATTGGTAAAACAGACTGAGTAGGCCATCCGGAGTATAACATACTGCCAGTTAGTACACCATGTGGACAGGGAAATGTTTCATTCCAAAGAGAAAATTAGGGTTAAGACCCAAGTTAGGGTTAGCTGTCAGGAGACATGGCTTCCCAGAATGGAAACAGGGTGTTGCTGAAGCCAAGCATGGTGAAACAGACTGAGAGGGCCAAAGGAATTGTGTGCCTACTGTCTTTTAGTACAACATGAGGATGGGGGGTTGTTAAAGTTCAACAAGAAAATCAGGTTAAGTCTCAAGTTAGGGTTAGGGTTGGGGAGATGTGGCTTCCCAGGTTGGAAACGGGTCCTTGGTGAAGCTTAACTTGCTGAATCAGACTGAGTGGGGCATCAAGATGGCTTCCATACTGACATTTGGTACACTCTGTGGACGGCAGTATGTTTCAGTCCAAAAACGAAAATTAGGGTTAAGACCCAAGTTAGGGTTATCGGTCAGGAGTCATGGCTTCCCAGAATGGAAACAGGGTGTTGCTGAAGCCAAGCATGGTGAAACAGACTGAGAGGGCCAACGGAATTGTGTGTCGACTGTCTTTTAGTACAACATGAGGATGGGGGTTTGTTACATTTCAACAAGAAAATCAGGTTAAGTCTCAAGGTTGTGTTGGATTGGGGAGATGTGGCTTCCCAGGTTGGAAATGGGTCCTTGGTGAAGCTCAACTTGCTGAATCAGACTGAGTGGGGCATCAAGATGGCTTCCATACTGACATTTGGTGCACTCTGTGGACGGCAGTATGTTTCAGTCCAAAAAGGAAATGAGGGTTGAGACTCAAATTAGGGTTAGGGTTGGGGAGACTTGGCTTCCCAGGATGTAACCAGGGTTTTGGCGAAGTCTAGATTGGTAAAACAGACGGAGTAGGCCAACCGGAGTATAACATACTGCCAGTTAGTACACCATGTGGACAGGGAAATGTTTCAGTCCAAAGAGAAAATTAGGGTTAAGACCCAAGTTAGGGTTAGCTGTCAGGAGACATGGCTTTCCAGAATGGAAACAGGGTGTTGCTGAAGCCAAGCATGGTGAAACAGACTGAGAGGGCAAAAGGAATTGTGTGCCTACTGTCTTTTAGTAGAACATGAGGATGGGGGGTTGTTACATTTGCACAAGAAAATCAGGTTAAGTCTCAAGTTAGGGTTAGGGTTGGGGAGATGTGGCTTCCCAGGTTGGAAACGGGTCCTTGGTGAAGCCTAGCTTGCTGAATCAGACGGAGTGGGGCATCAAGATGTCTTCCATACTTACATTTGGTACACTCTGTGAACCGCAGTATGTTTCAGTCCAAAAAGGAAATGAGGGTTGATACGCAAATTAGGGTTAGGGTTGGGGAGACTTGGCTTCCCAGGATGTAACCAGGGTTTTGGTGAAGCCTAGATTGGTAAAACAGACTGAGTAGGCCAACCGGAGTATAACATACTGCCAGTTAGTACACCATGTGGACAGGGAAATGTTTCAGTCCAAAGAGAAAATTAGGGTTAAGACCCAAGTTAGGGTTAGCTGTCAGGAGACATGGCTTCCCAGAATGGAAACAGGGTGTTGCTGAAGCCAAGCATGGTGAAACAGACTGAGAGGGCCAAAGGAATTGTGTGCCTACTGTCTTTTAGTAGAACATGAGGATGGGAGGTTGTTACATTTGCACAAGAATATCAGGTTAAGTATCAAGTTAGGGTTAGGGTTGGGGAGATGTGGCTTCCCAGGTTGGAAACGGGTCCTTGGTGAAGCCTAGCTTGCTGAATCAGACTGAGTGGGGCATCAAGATGTCTTCCATACTTACAATTAGGTACACTCTGTGGACGGCAGTATGTTTCAGTCCAAAAAGGAAATGAGGGTTGAGACTCAAATTAGGGTTAGGGTTGGGGAGACTTGGCTTCCCAGGATGTAACCAGGGTTTTGGCGAAGCCTAGATTGGTAAAACAGACTGAGTAGGCCTTCCGGAGTATAACATACTGCCAGTTAGTACTCCATGTGGACAGGGAAATATTTCAGTCCAAAGAAAAAACTAGGGTTAAGACCCAAGTTAGGGTTAGCGGTCAGGAGACATGGCTTCCCGGAATGGAAACAGGGTGTTGCTGAAGCCAAGCATGGTGAAACAGACTGAGAGGGCAAAAGGAATTGTGTGCCTACTGTCTTTTAGTACAACATGAGGATGGGGGTTTGTTACATTTGCACAAGAAAATCAGGTTAAGTCTCAATTTAGGGTTGGTTTGGGGAGATGTGGCATCCCAGGTTGGAAACGGGTCCTTGGTGAAGCCTAGCTTGTTGAATCAGACTGAGTGGGACATCAAGATGTCTTCCATACTTACATTTGGTACACTCTGTGGACGGCAGTATGTTTCAGTCCAAAAAGGAAATGAGGGTTGAGACTCAAATTAGGGTTAGGGCTGGGGAGACTTGGCTTCCCAGGATGTAACCAGGGTTTTGGCGAAGCCTAGATTGGTAAAACAGACTGAGTAGGCCATCCGGAGTATAACATACTGCCAGTTAGTACACCATGTGGACAGGGAAATATTTCAGTCCAAAGAGAAAATTAGGGTTAAGACCCAAGTGAGGGTTAGCTGTCAGGAGACATGGCTTCCCAGAATGGAAACAGGGTGTTGCTGAAGCCAAGCATGGTGAAACAGACTGAGAGGGCCAAAGGAATTGTGTGCCTACTGTCTTTTAGTAGAACATGAGGATGGGGGGTTGTTACAGTTCAACAAGAAAATCAGGTTAAGTCTCAAGTTAGGGTTAGGGTTGGGGAGATGTGGCTTCCCAGGTTGGAAACGGGTCCTTGGTGAAGCTTAACTTGCTGAATCAGACTGAGTGGGGCATCAAGATGGCTTCCATACTGACATTTGGTCCCCTATGTGGACGGCAGTATGTTTCAGTCCAAAAACGAAAATTAGGGTTAAGACCCAAGTTAGGGTTATCGGTCAGGAGTCATGGCTTCCCAGAATGGAAACAGGGTGTTGCTGAAGCCAAGCATGGTGAATCAGACTGAGAGGGCCAACGGAATTGTGTGTCGACTGTCTTTTAGTACAACATGAGGATGGGGGTTTGTTACATTTCAACAAGAAAATCAGGTTAAGTCTCAAGGTTGGGTTGGATTGGGGAGATGTGGCTTCCCAGGTTGGAAATGGGTCCTTGGTGAAGCTCAACTTGCTGAATCAGACTGAGTGGGGCATCAAGATGGCTTCCATACTGACATTTGGTGCACTCTGTGGACGGCAGTATGTTTCAGTCCAAAAACGAAAATTAGGGTTAAGACCCAAGTTAGGGTTATCGGTCAGGAGTCATGGCTTCCCAGAATGGAAACAGGGTGTTGCTGAAGCCAAGCATGGTGAAACAGACTGAGAGGGCCAACGGAATTGTGTGCCGACTGTCTCTTAGTACAACATGAGGATGGGGGTTTGTTACATTTCAACAAGAAAATCAGGTTAAGTCTCAAGGTTGGGTTGGGTTGGGGAGATGTGGCTTCCCTGGTTGGAATCGGGTCCTTGGTGAAGCCCAGCTTGCTGAATCAGACTGAGTGGGACATCAAGATGTCTTCCATACTGACATTTGGTACACTCTGTGGACGGAGGTCTGTTTCAGTCCCAAAAGGAAATGAGGCCTGAGACTCAAATTAGGGTTAGGGTTGGGGAGACTTGGCTTCCCAGGATATAACCAGGGTTTTGTCGAAGCCTAGATTGGTAAAACAGACTGAGTAGGCCATCCGGAGTATAACATACTGCCAGTTAGTACACCATGTGGACAGGGAAATGTTTCATTCCAAAGAGAAAATTAGGGTTAAGACCCAAGTTAGGGTTAGCTGTCAGGAGACATGGCTTCCCAGAATGGAAACAGGGTGTTGCTGAAGCCAAGCATGGTGAAACAGACTGAGAGGGCCAAAGGAATTGTGTGCCTACTGTCTTTTAGTACAACATGAGGATGGGGGGTTGTTAAAGTTCAACAAGAAAATCAGGTTAAGTCTCAAGTTAGGGTTAGGGTTGGGGAGATGTGGCTTCCCAGGTTGGAAACGGGTCCTTGGTGAAGCTTAACTTGCTGAATCAGACTGAGTGGGGCATCAAGATGGCTTCCATACTGACATTTGGTACACTCTGTGGACGGCAGTATGTTTCAGTCCAAAAACGAAAATTAGGGTTAAGACCCAAGTTAGGGTTATCGGTCAGGAGTCATGGCTTCCCAGAATGGAAACAGGGTGTTGCTGAAGCCAAGCATGGTGAAACAGACTGAGAGGGCCAACGGAATTGTGTGTCGACTGTCTTTTAGTACAACATGAGGATGGGGGTTTGTTACATTTCAACAAGAAAATCAGGTTAAGTCTCAAGGTTGTGTTGGATTGGGGAGATGTGGCTTCCCAGGTTGGAAATGGGTCCTTGGTGAAGCTCAACTTGCTGAATCAGACTGAGTGGGGCATCAAGATGGCTTCCATACTGACATTTGGTGCACTCTGTGGACGGCAGTATGTTTCAGTCCAAAAAGGAAATGAGGGTTGAGACTCAAATTAGGGTTAGGGTTGGGGAGACTTGGCTTCCCAGGATGTAACCAGGGTTTTGGCGAAGTCTAGATTGGTAAAACAGACGGAGTAGGCCAACCGGAGTATAACATACTGCCAGTTAGTACACCATGTGGACAGGGAAATGTTTCAGTCCAAAGAGAAAATTAGGGTTAAGACCCAAGTTAGGGTTAGCTGTCAGGAGACATGGCTTTCCAGAATGGAAACAGGGTGTTGCTGAAGCCAAGCATGGTGAAACAGACTGAGAGGGCAAAAGGAATTGTGTGCCTACTGTCTTTTAGTAGAACATGAGGATGGGGGGTTGTTACATTTGCACAAGAAAATCAGGTTAAGTCTCAAGTTAGGGTTAGGGTTGGGGAGATGTGGCTTCCCAGGTTGGAAACGGGTCCTTGGTGAAGCCTAGCTTGCTGAATCAGACTGAGTGGGGCATCAAGATGTCTTCCATACTTACATTTGGTACACTCTGTGAACCGCAGTATGTTTCAGTCCAAAAAGGAAATGAGGGTTGATACGCAAATTAGGGTTAGGGTTGGGGAGACTTGGCTTCCCAGGATGTAACCAGGGTTTTGGTGAAGCCTAGATTGGTAAAACAGACTGAGTAGGCCAACCGGAGTATAACATACTGCCAGTTAGTACACCATGTGGACAGGGAAATGTTTCAGTCCAAAGAGAAAATTAGGGTTAAGACCCAAGTTAGGGTTAGCTGTCAGGAGACATGGCTTCCCAGAATGGAAACAGGGTGTTGCTGAAGCCAAGCATGGTGAAACAGACTGAGAGGGCCAAAGGAATTGTGTGCCTACTGTCTTTTAGTAGAACATGAGGATGGGAGGTTGTTACATTTGCACAAGTATATCAGGTTAAGTATCAAGTTAGGGTTAGGGTTGGGGAGATGTGGCTTCCCAGGTTGGAAACGGGTCCTTGGTGAAGCCTAGCTTGCTGAATCAGACTGAGTGGGGCATCAAGATGTCTTCCATACTTACAATTAGGTACACTCTGTGGACGGCAGTATGTTTCAGTCCAAAAAGGAAATGAGGGTTGAGACTCAAATTAGGGTTAGGGCTGGGGAGACTTGGCTTCCCAGGATGTAACCAGGGTTTTGGCGAAGCCTAGATTGGTAAAACAGACTGAGTAGGCCATCCGGAGTATAACATACTGCCAGTTAGTACACCATGTGGACAGGGAAATGTTTCAGTCCAAAGAGAAAATTAGGGTTAAGACCCAAGTGAGGGTTAGCTGTCAGGAGACATGGCTTCCCAGAATGGAAACAGGGTGTTGCTGAAGCCAAGCATGGTGAAACAGACTGAGAGGGCCAAAGGAATTGTGTGCCTACTGTCTTTTAGTAGAACATGAGGATGTGGGGTTGTTACAGTTCAACAAGAAAATCAGGTTAAGTCTCAAGTTAGGGTTAGGGTTGGGGAGATGTGGCTTCCCAGGTTGGAAACGGGTCCTTGGTGAAGCTTAACTTGCTGAATCAGACTGAGTGGGGCATCAAGATGGCTTCCATACTGACATTTGGTCCCCTATGTGGACGGCAGTATGTTTCAGTCCAAAAACGAAAATTAGGGTTAAGACCCAAGTTAGGGTTATCGGTCAGGAGTCATGGCTTCCCAGAATGGAAACAGGGTGTTGCTGAAGCCAAGCATGGTGAAACAGACTGAGAGGGCCAACGGAATTGTGTGTCGACTGTCTTTTAGTACAACATGAGAATGGGGGTTTGTTACATTTCAACAAGAAAATCAGGTTAAGTCTCAAGGTTGGGTTGGATTGGGGAGATGTGGCTTCCCAGGTTGGAAATGGGTCCTTGGTGAAGCTCAACTTGCTGAATCAGACTGAGTGGGGCATCAAGATGGCTTCCATACTGACATTTGGTGCACTCTGTGGACGGCAGTATGTTTCAGTCCAAAAAGGAAATGAGGGTTGAGACTCAAATTAGGGTTAGGGTTGGGGAGACTTGTCTTCCCAGGATGTAACCAGGGTTTTGGCGAAGTCTAGATTGGTAAAACAGACGGAGTAGGCCAACCGGAGTATAACATACTGCCAGTTAGTACACAATGTGGAGAGGGAAATGTTTCATTCCAAAGAGAAAATTAGGGTTAAGACCCAAGTTAGGGTTAGCAATCAGGAGACATGGCTTTCCAGAATGGAAACAGGGTGTTGCTGAAGCCAAGCATGGTGAAACAGACTGAGAGGGCAAAAGGAATTGTGTGCCTACTGTCTTTTAGTAGAACATGAGGATGGGGGGTTGTTACATTTGCACAAGAAAATCAGGTTAAGTCTCAAGTTAGGGTTAGGGTTGGGGAGATGTTGCTTCCCAGGTTGGAAACGGGTCCTTGGTGAAGCTTAACTTGCTGAATCAGACTGAGTGGGCCATCAAGATGGCTTCCATACTGACATTTGGTACACTCTGTGGACGGCAGTATGTTTCAGTCCAAAAACGAAAATTAGGGTTAAGACCCAAGTTAGGGTTATCGGTCAGGAGTCATGGCTTCCCAGAATGGAAACAGGGTGTTGCTGAAGCCAAGCATGGTGAAACAAACTGAGAGGGCCAACGGAATTGTGTGCCGACTGTCTCTTAGTACAACATGAGGATGGGGGTTTGTTACATTTCAACAAGAAAATCAGGTTAAGTCTCAAGGTTGGGTTGGGTTGGGGAGATGTGGCTTCCCTGGTTGGAATCGGGTCCTTGGTGAAGCCCAGCTTGCTGAATCAGACTGAGTGGGACATCAAGATGTCTTCCATACTGACATTTGGTACACTCTGTGGACGGAGGTCTGTTTCAGTCCCAAAAGGAAATGAGGCCTGAGACTCAAATTAGGGTTAGGGTTGGGGAGACTTGGCTTCCCAGGATATAACCAGGGTTTTGTCGAAGCCTAGATTGGTAAAACAGACTGAGTAGGCCATCCGGAGTATAACATACTGCCAGTTAGTACACCATGTGGACAGGGAAATGTTTCAGTCCAAAGAGAAAATTAGGGTTAAGACCCAAGTTAGGGTAAGCTGTCAGGAGACATGGCTTCCCAGAATGGAAACAGGGTGTTGCTGAAGCCAAGCATGGTGAAACAGACTGAGAGGGCCAAAGGAATTGTGTGCCTACTGTCTTTTAGTACAACATGAGGATGGGGGGTTGTTACAGTTCAACAAGAAAATCAGGTTAAGTCTCAAGTTAGGGTTAGGGTTGGGGAGATGTGGCTTCCCAGGTTGGAAACGGGTCCTTGGTGAAGCTTAACTTGCTGAATCAGACTGAGTGGGGCATCAAGATGGCTTCCATACTGACATTTGGTACACTCTGTGGACGGCAGTATGTTTCAGTCCAAAAACGAAAATTAGGGTTAAGACCCAAGTTAGGGTTATCGGTCAGGAGTCATGGCTTCCCAGAATGGAAACAGGGTGTTGCTGAAGCCAAGCATGGTGAAACAGACTGAGAGGGCCAACGGAATTGTGTGTCGACTGTCTTTTAGTACAACATGAGGATGGGGGTTTGTTACATTTCAACAAGAAAATCAGGTTAAGTCTCAAGGTTGTGTTGGATTGGGGAGATGTGGCTTCCCAGGTTGGAAATGGGTCCTTGGTGAAGCTCAACTTGCTGAATCAGACTGAGTGGGGCATCAAGATGGCTTCCATACTGACATTTGGTGCACTCTGTGGACGGCAGTATGTTTCAGTCCAAAAAGGAAATGAGGGTTGAGACTCAAATTAGGGTTAGGGTTGGGGAGACTTGGCTTCCCAGGATGTAACCAGGGTTTTGGCGAAGTCTAGATTGGTAAAACAGACGGAGTAGGCCAACCGGAGTATAACATACTGCCAGTTAGTACACCATGTGGACAGGGAAATGTTTCAGTCCAAAGAGAAAATTAGGGTTAAGACCCAAGTTAGGGTTAGCTGTCAGGAGACATGGCTTCCCGGAATGGAAACAGGGTGTTGCTGAAGCCAAGCATGGTGAAACAGACTGAGAGGGCAAAAGGAATTGTGTGCCTACTGTCTTTTAGTACAACATGAGGATGGGGGTTTGTTACATTTGCACAAGAAAATCAGGTTAAGTCTCAAGTTAGGGTTGGTTTGGGGAGATGTGGCATCCCAGGTTGGAAACGGGTCCTTGGTGAAGCCTAGCTTGTTGAATCAGACTGAGTGGGACATCAAGATGTCTTCCATACTTACATTTGGTACACTCTGTGGACGGCAGTATGTTTCAGTCCAAAAAGGAAATGAGGGTTGAGACTCAAATTAGGGTTAGGGCTGGGGAGACTTGGCTTCCCAGGATGTAACCAGGGTTTTGGCGAAGCCTAGATTGGTAAAACAGACTGAGTAGGCCATCCGGAGTATAACATACTGCCAGTTAGTACACCATGTGGACAGGGAAATGTTTCAGTCCAAAGAGAAAATTAGGGTTAAGACCCAAGTGAGGGTTAGCTGTCAGGAGACATGGCTTCCCAGAATGGAAACAGGGTGTTGCTGAAGCCAAGCATGGTGAAACAGACTGAGAGGGCCAAAGGAATTGTGTGCCTACTGTCTTTTAGTAGAACATGAGGATGGGGGGTTGTTACAGTTCAACAAGAAAATCAGGTTAAGTCTCAAGTTAGGGTTAGGGTTGGGGAGATGTGGCTTCCCAGGTTGGAAACGGGTCCTTGGTGAAGCTTAACTTGCTGAATCAGACTGAGTGGGGCATCAAGATGGCTTCCATACTGACATTTGGTCCCCTATGTGGACGGCAGTATGTTTTAGTCCAAAAACGAAAATTAGGGTTAAGACCCAAGTTAGGGTTATCGGTCAGGAGTCATGGCTTCCCAGAATGGAAACAGCGTGTTGCTGAAGCCAAGCATGGTGAAACAGACTGAGAGGGCCAACGGAATTGTGTGTCGACTGCCTTTTAGTACAACATGAGGATGGGGGTTTGTTACATTTCAACAAGAAAATCAGGTTAAGTCTCAAGGTTGGGTTGGATTGGGGAGATGTGGCTTCCCAGGTTGGAAATGGGTCCTTGGTGAAGCTCAACTTGCTGAATCAGACTGAGTGGGGCATCAAGATGGCTTCCATACTGACATTTGGTGCACTCTGTGGACGGCAGTATGTTTCAGTCCAAAAAGGAAATGAGGGTTGAGACTCAAATTAGGGTTAGGGTTGGGGAGACTTGTCTTCCCAGGATGTAACCAGGGTTTTGGCGAAGTCTAGATTGGTAAAACAGACGGAGTAGGCCAACCGGAGTATAACATACTGCCAGTTAGTACACAATGTGGAGAGGGAAATGTTTCATTCCAAAGAGAAAATTAGGGTTAAGACCCAAGTTAGGGTTAGCAATCAGGAGACATGGCTTTCCAGAATGGAAACAGGGTGTTGCTGAAGCCAAGCATGGTGAAACAGACTGAGAGGGCAAAAGGAATTGTGTGCCTACTGTCTTTTAGGAGAACATGAGGATGGGGGGTTGTTACATTTGCACAAGAAAATCAGGTTAAGTCTCAAGTTAGGGTTAGGGTTGGGGAGATGTTGCTTCCCAGGTTGGAAACGGGTCCTTGGTGAAGCTTAACTTGCTGAATCAGACTGAGTGGGCCATCAAGATGGCTTCCATACTGACATTTGGTACACTCTGTGGACGGCAGTATGTTTCAGTCCAAAAACGAAAATTAGGGTTAAGACCCAAGTTAGGGTTATCGGTCAGGAGTCATGGCTTCCCAGAATGGAAACAGGGTGTTGCTGAAGCCAAGCATGGTGAAACAGACTGAGAGGGCCAACGGAATTGTGTGCCGACTGTCTCTTAGTACAACATGAGGATGGGGGTTTGTTACATTTCAACAAGAAAATCAGGTTAAGTCTCAAGGTTGGGTTGGGTTGGGGGGATGTGGCTTCCCTGGTTGGAATCGGGTCCTTGGTGAAGCCCAGCTTGCTGAATCAGACTGAGTGGGACATCAAGATGTCTTCCATACTGACATTTGGTACACTCTGTGGACGGAGGTCTGTTTCAGTCCCAAAAGGAAATGAGGCCTGAGACTCAAATTAGGGTTAGGGTTGGGGAGACTTGGCTTCCCAGGATATAACCAGGGTTTTGTCGAAGCCTAGATTGGTAAAACAGACTGAGTAGGCCATCCGGAGTATAACATACTGCCAGTTAGTACACCATGTGGACAGGGAAATGTTTCATTCCAAAGAGAAAATTAGGGTTAAGACCCAAGTTAGGGTTAGCTGTCAGGAGACATGGCTTCCCAGAATGGAAACAGGGTGTTGCTGAAGCCAAGCATGGTGAAACAGACTGAGAGGGCCAAAGGAATTGTGTGCCTACTGTCTTTTAGTACAACATGAGGATGGGGGGTTGTTACAGTTCAACAAGAAAATCAGGTTAAGTCTCAAGTTAGGGTTAGGGTTGGGGAGATGTGGCTTCCCAGGTTGGAAACGGGTCCTTGGTGAAGCTTAACTTGCTGAATCAGACTGAGTGGGGCATCAAGATGGCTTCCATACTGACATTTGGTACACTCTGTGGACGGCAGTATGTTTCAGTCCAAAAACGAAAATTAGGGTTAAGACCCAAGTTAGGGTTATCGGTCAGGAGTCATGGCTTCCCAGAATGGAAACAGGGTGTTGCTGAAGCCAAGCATGGTGAAACAGACTGAGAGGGCCAACGGAATTGTGTGTCGACTGTCTTTTAGTACAACATGAGGATGGGGGTTTGTTACATTTCAACAAGAAAATCAGGTTAAGTCTCAAGGTTGGGTTGGATTGGGGAGATGTGGCTTCCCAGGTTGGAAATGGGTCCTTGGTGAAGCTCAACTTGCTGAATCAGACTGAGTGGGGCATCAAGATGGCTTCCATACTGACATTTGGTGCACTCTGTGGACGGCAGTATGTTTCAGTCCAAAAAGGAAATGAGGGTTGAGACTCAAATTAGGGTTAGGGTTGGGGAGACTTGGCTTCCCAGGATGTAACCAGGGTTTTGGCGAAGTCTAGATTGGTAAAACAGACTGAGTAGGCCAACCGGAGTATAACATACTGCCAGTTAGTACACCATGTGGACAGGGAAATGTTTCAGTCCAAAGAGAAAATTAGGGTTAAGACCCAAGTTAGGGTTAGCTGTCAGGAGACATGGCTTTCCAGAATGGAAACAGGGTGTTGCTGAAGCCAAGCATGGTGAAACAGACTGAGAGGGCAAAAGGAATTGTGTGCCTACTGTCTTTTAGTAGAACATGAGGATGGGGGGTTGTTACATTTGCACAAGAAAATCAGGTTAAGTCTCAAGTTAGGGTTAGGGTTGGGGAGATGTGGCTTCCCAGGTTGGAAACGGGTCCTTGGTGAAGCCTAGCTTGCTGAATCAGACGGAGTGGGGCATCAAGATGTCTTCCATACTTACATTTGGTACACTCTGTGAACCGCAGTATGTTTCAGTCCAAAAAGGAAATGAGGGTTGATACGCAAATTAGGGTTAGGGTTGGGGAGACTTGGCTTCCCAGGATGTAACCAGGGTTTTGGTGAAGCCTAGATTGGTAAAACAGACTGAGTAGGCCAACCGGAGTATAACATACTGCCAGTTAGTACACCATGTGGACAGGGAAATGTTTCAGTCCAAAGAGAAAATTAGGGTTAAGACCCAAGTTAGGGTTAGCTGTCAGGAGACATGGCTTCCCAGAATGGAAACAGGGTGTTGCTGAAGCCAAGCATGGTGAAACAGACTGAGAGGGCCAAAGGAATTGTGTGCCTACTGTCTTTTAGTAGAACATGAGGATGGGAGGTTGTTACATTTGCACAAGAATATCAGGTTAAGTATCAAGTTAGGGTTAGGGTTGGGGAGATGTGGCTTCCCAGGTTGGAAACGGGTCCTTGTTGAAGCCTAGCTTGCTGAATCAGACTGAGTGGGGCATCAAGATGTCTTCCATACTTACAATTAGGTACACTCTGTGGACGGCAGTATGTTTCAGTCCAAAAAGGAAATGAGGGTTGAGACTCAAATTAGGGTTAGGGTTGGGGAGACTTGGCTTCCCAGGATGTAACCAGGGTTTTGGCGAAGCCTAGATTGGTAAAACAGACTGAGTAGGCCTTCCGGAGTATAACATACTGCCAGTTAGTACACCATGTGGACAGGGAAATATTTCAGTCCAAAGAAAAAACTAGGGTTAAGACCCAAGTTAGGGTTAGCGGTCAGGAGACATGGCTTCCCGGAATGGAAACAGGGTGTTGCTGAAGCCAAGCATGGTGAAACAGACTGAGAGGGCAAAAGGAATTGTGTGCCTACTGTCTTTTAGTACAACATGAGGATGGGGGTTTGTTACATTTGCACAAGAAAATCAGGTTAAGTCTCAAGTTAGGGTTGGTTTGGGGAGATGTGGCATCCCAGGTTGGAAACGGGTCCTTGGTGAAGCCTAGCTTGTTGAATCAGACTGAGTGGGACATCAAGATGTCTTCCATACTTACATTTGGTACACTCTGTGGACGGCAGTATGTTTCAGTCCAAAAAGGAAATGAGGGTTGAGACTCAAATTAGGGTTAGGGCTGGGGAGACTTGGCTTCCCAGGATGTAACCAGGGTTTTGGCGAAGCCTAGATTGGTAAAACAGACTGAGTAGGCCATCCGGAGTATAACATACTGCCAGTTAGTACACCATGTGGACAGGGAAATGTTTCAGTCCAAAGAGAAAATTAGGGTTAAGACCCAAGTGAGGGTTAGCTGTCAGGAGACATGGCTTCCCAGAATGGAAACAGGGTGTTGCTGAAGCCAAGCATGGTGAAACAGACTGAGAGGGCCAAAGGAATTGTGTGCCTACTGTCTTTTAGTAGAACATGAGGATGGGGGGTTGTTACAGTTCAACAAGAAAATCAGGTTAAGTCTCAAGTTAGGGTTAGGGTTGGGGAGATGTGGCTTCCCAGGTTGGAAACGGGTCCTTGGTGAAGCTTAACTTGCTGAATCAGACTGAGTGGGGCATCAAGATGGCTTCCATACTGACATTTGGTCCCCTATGTGGACGGCAGTATGTTTCAGTCCAAAAACGAAAATTAGGGTTAAGACCCAAGTTAGGGTTATCGGTCAGGAGTCATGGCTTCCCAGAATGGAAACAGGGTGTTGCTGAAGCCAAGCATGGTGAAACAGACTGAGAGGGCCAACGGAATTGTGTGCCGACTGTCTCTTAGTACAACATGAGGATGGGGGTTTGTTACATTTCAACAAGAAAATCAGGTTAAGTCTCAAGGTTGGGTTGGGTTGGGGAGATGTGGCTTCCCTGGTTGGAATCGGGTCCTTGGTGAAGCCCAGCTTGCTGAATCAGACTGAGTGGGACATCAAGATGTCTTCCATACTGACATTTGGTACACTCTGTGGACGGAGGTCTGTTTCAGTCCCAAAAGGAAATGAGGCCTGAGACTCAAATTAGGGTTAGGGTTGGGGAGACTTGGCTTCCCAGGATGTAACCAGGGTTTTGGCGAAGCCTAGATTGGTAATACAGACTGAGTAGGCCATCCGGAGTATAACATACTGCCAGTTAGTACACCATGTGGACAGGGAAATGTTTCATTCCAAAGAGAAAATTAGGGTTAAGACCCAAGTTAGGGTTAGCTGTCAGGAGACATGGCTTCCCAGAATGGAAACAGGGTGTTGCTGAAGCCAAGCATGGTGAAACAGACTGAGAGGGCCAAAGGAATTGTGTGCCTACTGTCTTTTAGTAGAACATGAGGATGGGGGGTTGTTACAGTTCAACAAGAAAATCAGGTTAAGTCTCAAGTTAGGGTTAGGGTTGGGGAGATGTGGCTTCCCAGGTTGGAAACGGGTCCTTGGTGAAGCTTAACTTGCTGAATCAGACTGAGTGGGGCATCAAGATGGCTTCCATACTGACATTTGGTACACTCTGTGGACGGCAGTATGTTTCAGTCCAAAAACGAAAATTAGGGTTAAGACCCAAGTTAAGGTTATCGGTCAGGAGTCATGGCTTCCCAGAATGGAAACAGGGTGTTGCTGAAGCCAAGCATGGTGAAACAGACTGAGAGGGCCAACGGAATTGTGTGTCGACTGTCTTTTAGTACAACATGAGGATGGGGGTTTGTTACATTTCAACAAGAAAATCAGGTTAAGTCTCAAGGTTGGGTTGGATTGGGGAGATGTGGCTTCCCAGGTTGGAAATGGGTCCTTGGTGAAGCTCAACTTGCTGAATCAGACTGAGTGGGGCATCAAGATGGCTTCCATACTGACATTTGGTGCACTCTGTGGACGGCAGTATGTTTCAGTCCAAAAAGGAAATGAGGGTTGAGACTCAAATTAGGGTTAGGGTTGGGGAGACTTGGCTTCCCAGGATGTAACCAGGGTTTTGGCGAAGCCTAGATTGGTAAAACAGACGGAGTAGGCCAACCAGAGTATAACATACTGCCAGTTAGTACACCATGTGGACAGGGAAATGTTTCAGTCCAAAGAGAAAATTAGGGTTAAGACCCAAGTTAGGGTTAGCTGTCAGGAGACATGGCTTTCCAGAATGGAAACAGGGTGTTGCTGAAGCCAAGCATGGTGAAACAGACTGAGAGGGCAAAAGGAATTGTGTGCCTACTGTCTTTTAGTAGAACATGAGGATGGGGGGTTGTTACATTTGCACAAGAAAACCAGGTTAAGTCTCAAGTTAGGGTTAGGGTTGGGGAGATGTGGCTTCCCAGGTTGGAAACGCGTCCTTGTTGAAGCCTAGCTTGCTGAATCAGACTGAGTGGGGCATCAAGATGTCTTCCATACTTACAATTAGGTACACTCTGTGGACGGCAGTATGTTTCAGTCCAAAAAGGAAATGAGGGTTGAGACTCAAATTAGGGTTAGGGTTGGGGAGACTTGGCTTCCCAGGATGTAACCAGGGTTTTGGCGAAGCCTAGATTGGTAAAACAGACTGAGTAGGCCTTCCGGAGTATAACATACTGCCAGTTAGTACACCATGTGGACAGGGAAATATTTCAGTCCAAAGAAAAAACTAGGGTTAAGACCCAAGTTAGGGTTAGCGGTCAGGAGACATGGCTTCCCGGAATGGAAACAGGGTGTTGCTGAAGCCAAGCATGGTGAAACAGACTGTGAGGGCAAAAGGAATTGTGTGCCTACTGTCTTTTAGTACAACATGAGGATGGGGGTTTGTTACATTTGCACAAGAAAATCAGGTTAAGTCTCAAGTTAGGGTTGGTTTGGGGAGATGTGGCATCCCAGGTTGGAAACGGGTCCTTGGTGAAGCCTAGCTTGTTGAATCAGACTGAGTGGGACATCAAGATGTCTTCCATACTTACATTTGGTACACTCTGTGGACCGCAGTATGTTTCAGTCCAAAAAGGAAATGAGGGTTGAGACTCAAATTAGGGTTAGGGCTGGGGAGACTTGGCTTCCCAGGATGTAACCAGGGTTTTGGCGAAGCCTAGATTGGTAAAACAGACTGAGTAGGCCATCCGGAGTATAACATACTGCCAGTTAGTACACCATGTGGACAGGGAAATGTTTCAGTCCAAAGACAAAATTAGGGTTAAGACCCAAGTTAGGGTTAGCTGTCAGGAGACATGGCTTCCCAGAATGGAAACAGGGTGTTGCTGAAGCCAAGCATGGTGAAACAGACTGAGAGGGCAAAAGGAATTGTGTGCCTACTGTCTTTTAGTACAACATGAGGATGGGGGGTTGTTACATTTGCACAAGAAAATCAGGTTAAGTCTCAAGTTAGGGTTAGGGTTGGGGAGATGTGGCTTCCCAGGTTGGAAACGGGTCCTTGGTGAAGCCTAGCTTGCTGAATCAGACTGAGTGGGGCATCAAGATGTCTTCCATACTTACATTTGGTACACTCTGTGAACCGCAGTATGTTTCAGTCCAAAAAGGAAATGAGGGTTGATACGGAAATTAGGGTTAGGGTTGGGGAGACTTGGCTTCCCAGGATATAACCAGGGTTTTGGTGAAGCCTAGATTGGTAAAACAGACTGAGTAGGCATTCAGGAGTATAACATACTGCCAGTTATACCATGTGGACAGGGAAATGTTTCAGTCCAAAGAAAAAATTAGGGTTAAGAAAAATTTAGGGTTATCGGTCAGGAGACATGCCTTCCCAGAATGGAAACAGGGTGTTGCTGAAGCCAAGCATGGTGAAACAGACTGAGAGGGCCAACGGAATTGTGTACCTACTGTCTTTTAGTAGAACATGAGGATGGGGGGTTGTTACATTTGCCCAAGAAAATCAGGTAAAGTATCAAGTTTGGGTTAGGGTTGGGGAGATGTGGCTTCCCAGGTTGGAAATGGGTCCTTGGTGAAGCTCAACTTGCTGAATCAGACTGAGTGGGGCATCAAGATGGCTTCCATACTGACATTTGGTGCACTCTGTGGACGGCAGTATGTTTCAGTCTAAAAAGGAAATGAGGGTTGAGACTCAAATTAGGGTTAGGGTTGGGGAGACTTGGCTTCCCAGGATGTAACCAGGGTTTTGGCGAAGTCTAGATTGGTAAAACAGACGGAGTAGGCCAACCGGAGTATAACATACTGCCAGTTAGTACACAATGTGGAGAGGGAAATGTTTCATTCCAAAGAGAAAATTAGGGTTAAGACCCAAGTTAGGGTTAGCAGTCAGGAGACATGGCTTTCCAGAATGGAAACAGGGTGTTGCTGAAGCCAAGCATGGTGAAACAGACTGAGAGGGCAAAAGGAATTGTGTGCCTACTGTCTTTTAGTAGAACATGAGGATGGGGGGTTGTTACATTTGCACAAGAAAATCAGGTTAAGTCTCAAGTTAGGGTTAGGGTTGGGGAGATGTTGCTTCCCAGGTTGGAAACGGGTCCTTGGTGAAGCTTAACTTGCTGAATCAGACTGAGTGGGCCATCAAGATGGCTTCCATACTGACATTTGGTACACTCTGTGGACGGCAGTATGTTTCAGTCCAAAAATGAAAATTAGGGTTAAGACCCAAGTTAGGGTTATCGGTCAGGAAGCCATCAAGATGGCTTCCATACTGACATTTGGTACACTCTGTGGACGGCAGTATGTTTCAGTCCAAAAACGAAAATTAGGGTTAAGACCCAAGTTAGGGTTATCGGTCAGGAGTCATGGCTTCCCAGAATGGAAACAGGGTGTTGCTGAAGCCAAGCATGGTGAAACAGACTGAGAGGGCCAACGGAATTGTGTGCCGACTGTCTCTTAGTACAACATGAGGATGGGGGTTTGTTACATTTCAACAAGAAAATCAGGTTAAGTCTCAAGGTTGGGTTGGGTTGGGGAGATGTGGCTTCCCTGGTTGGAATCGGGTCCTTGGTGAAGCCCAGCTTGCTGAATCAGACTGAGTGGGACATCAAGATGTCTTCCATACTGACATTTGGTACACTCTGTGGACGGAGGTCTGTTTCAGTCCCAAAAGGAAATGAGGCCTGAGACTCAAATTAGGGTTAGGGTTGGGGAGACTTGGCTTCCCAGGATATAACCAGGGTTTTGTCGAAGCCTAGATTGGTAAAACAGACTGAGTAGGCCATCCGGAGTATAACATACTGCCAGTTAGTACACCATGTGGACAGGGAAATGTTTCATTCCAAAGAGGAAATTAGGGTTAAGACCCAAGTTAGGGTTAGCTGTCAGGAGACATGGCTTCCCAGAATGGAAACAGGGTGTTGCTGAAGCCAAGCATGGTGAAACAGACTGAGAGGGCCAAAGGAATTGTGTGCCTACTGTCTTTTAGTACAACATGAGGATGGGGGGTTGTTAAAGTTCAACAAGAAAATCAGGTTAAGTCTCAAGTTAGGGTTAGGGTTGGGGAGATGTGGCTTCCCAGGTTGGAAACGGGTCCTTGGTGAAGCTTAACTTGCTGAATCAGACTGAGTGGGGCATCAAGATGGCTTCCATACTGACATTTGGTACACTCTGTGGACGGCAGTATGTTTCAGTCCAAAAACGAAAATTAGGGTTAAGACCCAAGTTAGGGTTATCGGTCAGGAGTCATGGCTTCCCAGAATGGAAACAGGGTGTTGCTGAAGCCAAGCATGGTGAAACAGACTGAGAGGGCCAACGGAATTGTGTGTCGACTGTCTTTTAGTACAACATGAGGATGGGGGTTTGTTACATTTCAACAAGAAAATCAGGTTAAGTCTCAAGGTTGGGTTGGATTGGGGAGATGTGGCTTCCCAGGTTGGAAATGGGTCCTTGGTGAAGCTCAACTTGCTGAATCAGACTGAGTGGGGCATCAAGATGGCTTCCATACTGACATTTGGTGCACTCTGTGGACGGCAGTATGTTTCAGTCCAAAAAGGAAATGAGGGTTGAGACTCAAATTAGGGTTAGGGTTGGGGAGACTTGGCTTCCCAGGATGTAACCAGGGTTTTGGCGAAGTCTAGATTGGTAAAACAGACTGAGTAGGCCAACCGGAGTATAACATACTGCCAGTTAGTACACCATGTGGACAGGGAAATGTTTCAGTCCAAAGAGAAAATTAGGGTTAAGACCCAAGTTAGGGTTAGCTGTCAGGAGACATGGCTTTCCAGAATGGAAACAGGGTGTTGCTGAAGCCAAGCATGGTGAAACAGACTGAGAGGGCAAAAGGAATTGTGTGCCTACTGTCTTTTAGTAGAACATGAGGATGGGGGGTTGTTACATTTGCACAAGAAAATCAGGTTAAGTCTCAAGTTAGGGTTAGGGTTGGGGAGATGTGGCTTCCCAGGTTGGAAACGGGTCCTTGGTGAAGCCTAGCTTGCTGAATCAGACGGAGTGGGGCATCAAGATGTCTTCCATACTTACATTTGGTACACTCTGTGAACCGCAGTATGTTTCAGTCCAAAAAGGAAATGAGGGTTGATACGCAAATTAGGGTTAGGGTTGGGGAGACTTGGCTTCCCAGGATGTAACCAGGGTTTTGGTGAAGCCTAGATTGGTAAAACAGACTGAGTAGGCCAACCGGAGTATAACATACTGCCAGTTAGTACACCATGTGGACAGGGAAATGTTTCAGTCCAAAGAGAAAATTAGGGTTAAGACCCAAGTTAGGGTTAGCTGTCAGGAGACATGGCTTCCCAGAATGGAAACAGGGTGTTGCTGAAGCCAAGCATGGTGAAACAGACTGAGAGGGCCAAAGGAATTGTGTGCCTACTGTCTTTTAGTAGAACATGAGGATGGGAGGTTGTTACATTTGCACAAGAATATCAGGTTAAGTATCAAGTTAGGGTTAGGGTTGGGGAGATGTGGCTTCCCAGGTTGGAAACGGGTCCTTGTTGAAGCCTAGCTTGCTGAATCAGACTGAGTGGGGCATCAAGATGTCTTCCATACTTACAATTAGGTACACTCTGTGGACGGCAGTATGTTTCAGTCCAAAAAGGAAATGAGGGTTGAGACTCAAATTAGGGTTAGGGTTGGGGAGACTTGGCTTCCCAGGATGTAACCAGGGTTTTGGCGAAGCCTAGATTGGTAAAACAGACTGAGTAGGCCTTCCGGAGTATAACATACTGCCAGTTAGTACACCATGTGGACAGGGAAATATTTCAGTCCAAAGAAAAAACTAGGGTTAAGACCCAAGTTAGGGTTAGCGGTCAGGAGACATGGCTTCCCTGAATGGAAACAGGGTGTTGCTGAAGCCAAGCATGGTGAAACAGACTGAGAGGGCAAAAGGAATTGTGTGCCTACTGTCTTTTAGTACAACATGAGGATGGGGGTTTGTTACATTTGCACAAGAAAATCAGGTTAAGTCTCAAGTTAGGGTTGGTTTGGGGAGATGTGGCATCCCAGGTTGGAAACGGGTCCTTGGTGAAGCCTAGCTTGTTGAATCAGACTGAGTGGGACATCAAGATGTCTTCCATACTTACATTTGGTACACTCTGTGGACGGCAGTATGTTTCAGTCCAAAAAGGAAATGAGGGTTGAGACTCAAATTAGGGTTAGGGCTGGGGAGACTTGGCTTCCCAGGATGTAACCAGGGTTTTGGCGAAGCCTAGATTGGTAAAACAGACTGAGTAGGCCATCCGGAGTATAACATACTGCCAGTTAGTACACCATGTGGACAGGGAAATGTTTCAGTCCAAAGAGAAAATTAGGGTTAAGACCCAAGTGAGGGTTAGCTGTCAGGAGACATGGCTTCCCAGAATGGAAACAGGGTGTTGCTGAAGCCAAGCATGGTGA
This sequence comes from Heloderma suspectum, assembly GCF_057233095.1. Classification (NCBI taxonomy): domain Eukaryota; kingdom Metazoa; phylum Chordata; class Lepidosauria; order Squamata; family Helodermatidae; genus Heloderma; species Heloderma suspectum. The sequence continues at coordinate 153,325,500 of NC_139461.1, forward strand.
AACAGACTGAGAGGGCCAAAGGAATTGTGTGCCTACTGTCTTTTAGTAGAACATGAGGATGGGGGGTTGTTACAGTTCAACAAGAAAATCAGGTTAAGTCTCAAGTTAGGGTTAGGGTTGGGGAGATGTGGCTTCCCAGGTTGGAAACGGGTCCTTGGTGAAGCTTAACTTGCTGAATCAGACTGAGTGGGGCATCAAGATGGCTTCCATACTGACATTTGGTCCCCTATGTGGACGGCAGTATGTTTCAGTCCAAAAACGAAAATTAGGGTTAAGACCCAAGTTAGGGTTATCGGTCAGGAGTCATGGCTTCCCAGAATGGAAACAGGGTGTTGCTGAAGCCAAGCATGGTGAAACAGACTGAGAGGGCCAACGGAATTGTGTGTCGACTGTCTTTTAGTACAACATGAGGATGGGGGTTTGTTACATTTCAACAAGAAAATCAGGTTAAGTCTCAAGGTTGGGTTGGATTGGGGAGATGTGGCTTCCCAGGTTGGAAATGGGTCCTTGGTGAAGCTCAACTTGCTGAATCAGACTGAGTGGGGCATCAAGATGGCTTCCATACTGACATTTGGTGCACTCTATGGACGGCAGTATGTTTCAGTCCAAAAAGGAAATGAGGGTTGAGACTCAAATTAGGGTTAGGGTTGGGGAGACTTGTCTTCCCAGGATGTAACCAGGGTTTTGGCGAAGTCTAGATTGGTAAAACAGACGGAGTAGGCCAACCGGAGTATAACATACTGCCAGTTAGTACACAATGTGGAGAGGGAAATGTTTCATTCCAAAGAGAAAATTAGGGTTAAGACCCAAGTTAGGGTTAGCAATCAGGAGACATGGCTTTCCAGAATGGAAACAGGGTGTTGCTGAAGCCAAGCATGGTGAAACAGACTGAGAGGGCAAAAGGAATTGTGTGCCTACTGTCTTTTAGGAGAACATGAGGATGGGGGGTTGTTACATTTGCACAAGAAAATCAGGTTAAGTCTCAAGTTAGGGTTAGGGTTGGGGAGATGTTGCTTCCCAGGTTGGAAACAGGTCCTTGGTGAAGCTTAACTTGTTGAATCAGACTGAGTGGGCCATCAAGATGGCTTCCATACTGACATTTGGTACACTCTGTGGACGGCAGTATGTTTCAGTCCAAAAACGAAAATTAGGGTTAAGACCCAAGTTAGGGTTATCGGTCAGGAGTCATGGCTTCCCAGAATGGAAACAGGGTGTTGCTGAAGCCAAGCATGGTGAAACAGACTGAGAGGGCCAACGGAATTGTGTGCCGACTGTCTCTTAGTACAACATGAGGATGGGGGTTTGTTACATTTCAACAAGAAAATCAGGTTAAGTCTCAAGGTTGGGTTGGGTTGGGGAGATGTGGCTTCCCTGGTTGGAATCGGGTCCTTGGTGAAGCCCAGCTTGCTGAATCAGACTGAGTGGGACATCAAGATGTCTTCCATACTGACATTTGGTACACTCTGTGGACGGAGGTCTGTTTCAGTCCCAAAAGGAAATGAGGCCTGAGACTCAAATTAGGGTTAGGGTTGGGGAGACTTGGCTTCCCAGGATGTAACCAGGGTTTTGGCGAAGCCTAGATTGGTAATACAGACTGAGTAGGCCATCCGGAGTATAACATACTGCCAGTTAGTACACCATGTGGACAGGGAAATGTTTCATTCCAAAGAGAAAATTAGGGTTAAGACCCAAGTTAGGGTTAGCTGTCAGGAGACATGGCTTCCCAGAATGGAAACAGGGTGTTGCTGAAGCCAAGCATGGTGAAACAGACTGAGAGGGCCAAAGGAATTGTGTGCCTACTGTCTTTTAGTAGAACATGAGGATGGGGGGTTGTTACAGTTCAACAAGAAAATCAGGTTAAGTCTCAAGTTAGGGTTAGGGTTGGGGAGATGTGGCTTCCCAGGTTGGAAACGGGTCCTTGGTGAAGCTTAACTTGCTGAATCAGACTGAGTGGGGCATCAAGATGGCTTCCATACTGACATTTGGTACACTCTGTGGACGGCAGTATGTTTCAGTCCAAAAACGAAAATTAGGGTTAAGACCCAAGTTAAGGTTATCGGTCAGGAGTCATGGCTTCCCAGAATGGAAACAGGGTGTTGCTGAAGCCAAGCATGGTGAAACAGACTGAGAGGGCCAACGGAATTGTGTGTCGACTGTCTTTTAGTACAACATGAGGATGGGGGTTTGTTACATTTCAACAAGAAAATCAGGTTAAGTCTCAAGGTTGGGTTGGATTGGGGAGATGTGGCTTCCCAGGTTGGAAATGGGTCCTTGGTGAAGCTCAACTTGCTGAATCAGACTGAGTGGGGCATCAAGATGGCTTCCATACTGACATTTGGTGCACTCTGTGGACGGCAGTATGTTTCAGTCCAAAAAGGAAATGAGGGTTGAGACTCAAATTAGGGTTAGGGTTGGGGAGACTTGGCTTCCCAGGATGTAACCAGGGTTTTGGCGAAGCCTAGATTGGTAAAACAGACGGAGTAGGCCAACCAGAGTATAACATACTGCCAGTTAGTACACCATGTGGACAGGGAAATGTTTCAGTCCGAAGAGAAAATTAGGGTTAAGACCCAAGTTAGGGTTAGCTGTCAGGAGACATGGCTTTCCAGAATGGAAACAGGGTGTTGCTGAAGCCAAGCATGGTGAAACAGACTGAGAGGGCAAAAGGAATTGTGTGCCTACTGTCTTTTAGTAGAACATGAGGATGGGGGGTTGTTACATTTGCACAAGAAAACCAGGTTAAGTCTCAAGTTAGGGTTAGGGTTGGGGAGATGTGGCTTCCCAGGTTGGAAACGCGTCCTTGTTGAAGCCTAGCTTGCTGAATCAGACTGAGTGGGGCATCAAGATGTCTTCCATACTTACAATTAGGTACACTCTGTGGACGGCAGTATGTTTCAGTCCAAAAAGGAAATGAGGGTTGAGACTCAAATTAGGGTTAGGGTTGGGGAGACTTGGCTTCCCAGGATGTAACCAGGGTTTTGGCGAAGCCTAGATTGGTAAAACAGACTGAGTAGGCCTTCCGGAGTATAACATACTGCCAGTTAGTACACCATGTGGACAGGGAAATATTTCAGTCCAAAGAAAAAACTAGGGTTAAGACCCAAGTTAGGGTTAGCGGTCAGGAGACATGGCTTCCCGGAATGGAAACAGGGTGTTGCTGAAGCCAAGCATGGTGAAACAGACTGTGAGGGCAAAAGGAATTGTGTGCCTACTGTCTTTTAGTACAACATGAGGATGGGGGTTTGTTACATTTGCACAAGAAAATCAGGTTAAGTCTCAAGTTAGGGTTGGTTTGGGGAGATGTGGCATCCCAGGTTGGAAACGGGTCCTTGGTGAAGCCTAGCTTGTTGAATCAGACTGAGTGGGACATCAAGATGTCTTCCATACTTACATTTGGTACACTCTGTGGACCGCAGTATGTTTCAGTCCAAAAAGGAAATGAGGGTTGAGACTCAAATTAGGGTTAGGGCTGGGGAGACTTGGCTTCCCAGGATGTAACCAGGGTTTTGGCGAAGCCTAGATTGGTAAAACAGACTGAGTAGGCCATCCGGAGTATAACATACTGCCAGTTAGTACACCATGTGGACAGGGAAATGTTTCAGTCCAAAGACAAAATTAGGGTTAAGACCCAAGTTAGGGTTAGCTGTCAGGAGACATGGCTTCCCAGAATGGAAACAGGGTGTTGCTGAAGCCAAGCATGGTGAAACAGACTGAGAGGGCAAAAGGAATTGTGTGCCTACTGTCTTTTAGTACAACATGAGGATGGGGGGTTGTTACATTTGCACAAGAAAATCAGGTTAAGTCTCAAGTTAGGGTTAGGGTTGGGGAGATGTGGCTTCCCAGGTTGGAAACGGGTCCTTGGTGAAGCCTAGCTTGCTGAATCAGACTGAGTGGGGCATCAAGATGTCTTCCATACTTACATTTGGTACACTCTGTGAACCGCAGTATGTTTCAGTCCAAAAAGGAAATGAGGGTTGATACGCAAATTAGGGTTAGGGTTGGGGAGACTTGGCTTCCCAGGATATAACCAGGGTTTTGGTGAAGCCTAGATTGGTAAAACAGACTGAGTAGGCATTCAGGAGTATAACATACTGCCAGTTATACCATGTGGACAGGGAAATGTTTCAGTCCAAAGAAAAAATTAGGGTTAAGAAAAATTTAGGGTTATCGGTCAGGAGACATGCCTTCCCAGAATGGAAACAGGGTGTTGCTGAAGCCAAGCATGGTGAAACAGACTGAGAGGGCCAACGGAATTGTGTACCTACTGTCTTTTAGTAGAACATGAGGATGGGGGGTTGTTACATTTGCCCAAGAAAATCAGGTAAAGTATCAAGTTTGGGTTAGGGTTGGGGAGATGTGGCTTCCCAGGTTGGAAATGGGTCCTTGGTGAAGCTCAACTTGCTGAATCAGACTGAGTGGGGCATCAAGATGGCTTCCATACTGACATTTGGTGCACTCTGTGGACGGCAGTATGTTTCAGTCTAAAAAGGAAATGAGGGTTGAGACTCAAATTAGGGTTAGGGTTGGGGAGACTTGGCTTCCCAGGATGTAACCAGGGTTTTGGCGAAGTCTAGATTGGTAAAACAGACGGAGTAGGCCAACCGGAGTATAACATACTGCCAGTTAGTACACAATGTGGAGAGGGAAATGTTTCATTCCAAAGAGAAAATTAGGGTTAAGACCCAAGTTAGGGTTAGCAGTCAGGAGACATGGCTTTCCAGAATGGAAACAGGGTGTTGCTGAAGCCAAGCATGGTGAAACAGACTGAGAGGGCAAAAGGAATTGTGTGCCTACTGTCTTTTAGTAGAACATGAGGATGGGGGGTTGTTACATTTGCACAAGAAAATCAGGTTAAGTCTCAAGTTAGGGTTAGGGTTGGGGAGATGTTGCTTCCCAGGTTGGAAACGGGTCCTTGGTGAAGCCTAGCTTGCTGAATCAGACTGAGTGGGCCATCAAGATGGCTTCCATACTGACATTTGGTACACTCTGTGGACGGCAGTATGTTTCAGTCCAAAAAGGAAATGAGGGTTAAGACTCAAATTAGGGTTAGGGTTGGGGAGACTTGGCTTCCCAGGATGTAACCAGGGTTTTGGCGAAGTCTAGATTGGTAAAACAGACTGAGTAGGCCAACCGGAGTATAACATACTGCCAGTTAGTACACCATGTGGACAGGGAAATGTTTCAGTCCAAAGAGAAAATTAGGGTTAAGACCCAAGTTAGGGTTAGCTGTCAGGAGACATGGCTTTCCAGAATGGAAACAGGGTGTTGCTGAAGCCAAGCATGGTGAAACAGACTGAGAGGGCAAAAGGAATTGTGTGCCTACTGTCTTTTAGTAGAACATGAGGATGGGGGGTTGTTACATTTGCACAAGAAAATCAGGTTAAGTCTCAAGTTAGGGTTAGGGTTGGGGAGATGTGGCTTCCCAGGTTGGAAACGGGTCCTTGGTGAAGCCTAGCTTGCTGAATCAGACGGAGTGGGGCATCAAGATGTCTTCCATACTTACATTTGGTACACTCTGTGAACCGCAGTATGTTTCAGTCCAAAAAGGAAATGAGGGTTGATACGCAAATTAGGGTTAGGGTTGGGGAGACTTGGCTTCCCAGGATGTAACCAGGGTTTTGGTGAAGCCTAGATTGGTAAAACAGACTGAGTAGGCCAACCGGAGTATAACATACTGCCAGTTAGTACACCATGTGGACAGGGAAATGTTTCAGTCCAAAGAGAAAATTAGGGTTAAGACCCAAGTTAGGGTTAGCTGTCAGGAGACATGGCTTCCCAGAATGGAAACAGGGTGTTGCTGAAGCCAAGCATGGTGAAACAGACTGAGAGGGCCAAAGGAATTGTGTGCCTACTGTCTTTTAGTAGAACATGAGGATGGGAGGTTGTTACATTTGCACAAGAATATCAGGTTAAGTATCAAGTTAGGGTTAGGGTTGGGGAGATGTGGCTTCCCAGGTTGGAAACGGGTCCTTGTTGAAGCCTAGCTTGCTGAATCAGACTGAGTGGGGCATCAAGATGTCTTCCATACTTACAATTAGGTACACTCTGTGGACGGCAGTATGTTTCAGTCCAAAAAGGAAATGAGGGTTGAGACTCAAATTAGGGTTAGGGTTGGGGAGACTTGGCTTCCCAGGATGTAACCAGGGTTTTGGCGAAGCCTAGATTGGTAAAACAGACTGAGTAGGCCTTCCGGAGTATAACATACTGCCAGTTAGTACACCATGTGGACAGGGAAATATTTCAGTCCAAAGAAAAAACTAGGGTTAAGACCCAAGTTAGGGTTAGCGGTCAGGAGACATGGCTTCCCTGAATGGAAACAGGGTGTTGCTGAAGCCAAGCATGGTGAAACAGACTGAGAGGGCAAAAGGAATTGTGTGCCTACTGTCTTTTAGTACAACATGAGGATGGGGGTTTGTTACATTTGCACAAGAAAATCAGGTTAAGTCTCAAGTTAGGGTTGGTTTGGGGAGATGTGGCATCCCAGGTTGGAAACGGGTCCTTGGTGAAGCCTAGCTTGTTGAATCAGACTGAGTGGGACATCAAGATGTCTTCCATACTTACATTTGGTACACTCTGTGGACGGCAGTATGTTTCAGTCCAAAAAGGAAATGAGGGTTGAGACTCAAATTAGGGTTAGGGCTGGGGAGACTTGGCTTCCCAGGATGTAACCAGGGTTTTGGCGAAGCCTAGATTGGTAAAACAGACTGAGTAGGCCATCCGGAGTATAACATACTGCCAGTTAGTACACCATGTGGACAGGGAAATGTTTCAGTCCAAAGAGAAAATTAGGGTTAAGACCCAAGTGAGGGTTAGCTGTCAGGAGACATGGCTTCCCAGAATGGAAACAGGGTGTTGCTGAAGCCAAGCATGGTGAAACAGACTGAGAGGGCCAAAGGAATTGTGTGCCTACTGTCTTTTAGTAGAACATGAGGATGGGGGGTTGTTACAGTTCAACAAGAAAATCAGGTTAAGTCTCAAGTTAGGGTTAGGGTTGGGGAGATGTGGCTTCCCAGGTTGGAAACGGGTCCTTGGTGAAGCTTAACTTGCTGAATCAGACTGAGTGGGGCATCAAGATGGCTTCCATACTGACATTTGGTCCCCTATGTGGACGGCAGTATGTTTCAGTCCAAAAACGAAAATTAGGGTTAAGACCCAAGTTAGGGTTATCGGTCAGGAGTCATGGCTTCCCAGAATGGAAACAGGGTGTTGCTGAAGCCAAGCATGGTGAAACAGACTGAGAGGGCCAACGGAATTGTGTGTCGACTGTCTTTTAGTACAACATGAGGATGGGGGTTTGTTACATTTCAACAAGAAAATCAGGTTAAGTCTCAAGGTTGGGTTGGATTGGGGAGATGTGGCTTCCCAGGTTGGAAATGGGTCCTTGGTGAAGCTCAACTTGCTGAATCAGACTGAGTGGGGCATCAAGATGGCTTCCATACTGACATTTGGTGCACTCTATGGACGGCAGTATGTTTCAGTCCAAAAAGGAAATGAGGGTTGAGACTCAAATTAGGGTTAGGGTTGGGGAGACTTGTCTTCCCAGGATGTAACCAGGGTTTTGGCGAAGTCTAGATTGGTAAAACAGACGGAGTAGGCCAACCGGAGTATAACATACTGCCAGTTAGTACACAATGTGGAGAGGGAAATGTTTCATTCCAAAGAGAAAATTAGGGTTAAGACCCAAGTTAGGGTTAGCAATCAGGAGACATGGCTTTCCAGAATGGAAACAGGGTGTTGCTGAAGCCAAGCATGGTGAAACAGACTGAGAGGGCAAAAGGAATTGTGTGCCTACTGTCTTTTAGGAGAACATGAGGATGGGGGGTTGTTACATTTGCACAAGAAAATCAGGTTAAGTCTCAAGTTAGGGTTAGGGTTGGGGAGATGTTGCTTCCCAGGTTGGAAACAGGTCCTTGGTGAAGCTTAACTTGTTGAATCAGACTGAGTGGGCCATCAAGATGGCTTCCATACTGACATTTGGTACACTCTGTGGACGGCAGTATGTTTCAGTCCAAAAACGAAAATTAGGGTTAAGACCCAAGTTAGGGTTATCGGTCAGGAGTCATGGCTTCCCAGAATGGAAACAGGGTGTTGCTGAAGCCAAGCATGGTGAAACAGACTGAGAGGGCCAACGGAATTGTGTGCCGACTGTCTCTTAGTACAACATGAGGATGGGGGTTTGTTACATTTCAACAAGAAAATCAGGTTAAGTCTCAAGGTTGGGTTGGGTTGGGGAGATGTGGCTTCCCTGGTTGGAATCGGGTCCTTGGTGAAGCCCAGCTTGCTGAATCAGACTGAGTGGGACATCAAGATGTCTTCCATACTGACATTTGGTACACTCTGTGGACGGAGGTCTGTTTCAGTCCCAAAAGGAAATGAGGCCTGAGACTCAAATTAGGGTTAGGGTTGGGGAGACTTGGCTTCCCAGGATGTAACCAGGGTTTTGGCGAAGCCTAGATTGGTAATACAGACTGAGTAGGCCATCCGGAGTATAACATACTGCCAGTTAGTACACCATGTGGACAGGGAAATGTTTCATTCCAAAGAGAAAATTAGGGTTAAGACCCAAGTTAGGGTTAGCTGTCAGGAGACATGGCTTCCCAGAATGGAAACAGGGTGTTGCTGAAGCCAAGCATGGTGAAACAGACTGAGAGGGCCAAAGGAATTGTGTGCCTACTGTCTTTTAGTAGAACATGAGGATGGGGGGTTGTTACAGTTCAACAAGAAAATCAGGTTAAGTCTCAAGTTAGGGTTAGGGTTGGGGAGATGTGGCTTCCCAGGTTGGAAACGGGTCCTTGGTGAAGCTTAACTTGCTGAATCAGACTGAGTGGGGCATCAAGATGGCTTCCATACTGACATTTGGTACACTCTGTGGACGGCAGTATGTTTCAGTCCAAAAACGAAAATTAGGGTTAAGACCCAAGTTAAGGTTATCGGTCAGGAGTCATGGCTTCCCAGAATGGAAACAGGGTGTTGCTGAAGCCAAGCATGGTGAAACAGACTGAGAGGGCCAACGGAATTGTGTGTCGACTGTCTTTTAGTACAACATGAGGATGGGGGTTTGTTACATTTCAACAAGAAAATCAGGTTAAGTCTCAAGGTTGGGTTGGATTGGGGAGATGTGGCTTCCCAGGTTGGAAATGGGTCCTTGGTGAAGCTCAACTTGCTGAATCAGACTGAGTGGGGCATCAAGATGGCTTCCATACTGACATTTGGTGCACTCTGTGGACGGCAGTATGTTTCAGTCCAAAAAGGAAATGAGGGTTGAGACTCAAATTAGGGTTAGGGTTGGGGAGACTTGGCTTCCCAGGATGTAACCAGGGTTTTGGCGAAGCCTAGATTGGTAAAACAGACGGAGTAGGCCAACCAGAGTATAACATACTGCCAGTTAGTACACCATGTGGACAGGGAAATGTTTCAGTCCGAAGAGAAAATTAGGGTTAAGACCCAAGTTAGGGTTAGCTGTCAGGAGACATGGCTTTCCAGAATGGAAACAGGGTGTTGCTGAAGCCAAGCATGGTGAAACAGACTGAGAGGGCAAAAGGAATTGTGTGCCTACTGTCTTTTAGTAGAACATGAGGATGGGGGGTTGTTACATTTGCACAAGAAAACCAGGTTAAGTCTCAAGTTAGGGTTAGGGTTGGGGAGATGTGGCTTCCCAGGTTGGAAACGCGTCCTTGTTGAAGCCTAGCTTGCTGAATCAGACTGAGTGGGGCATCAAGATGTCTTCCATACTTACAATTAGGTACACTCTGTGGACGGCAGTATGTTTCAGTCCAAAAAGGAAATGAGGGTTGAGACTCAAATTAGGGTTAGGGTTGGGGAGACTTGGCTTCCCAGGATGTAACCAGGGTTTTGGCGAAGCCTAGATTGGTAAAACAGACTGAGTAGGCCTTCCGGAGTATAACATACTGCCAGTTAGTACACCATGTGGACAGGGAAATATTTCAGTCCAAAGAAAAAACTAGGGTTAAGACCCAAGTTAGGGTTAGCGGTCAGGAGACATGGCTTCCCGGAATGGAAACAGGGTGTTGCTGAAGCCAAGCATGGTGAAACAGACTGTGAGGGCAAAAGGAATTGTGTGCCTACTGTCTTTTAGTACAACATGAGGATGGGGGTTTGTTACATTTGCACAAGAAAATCAGGTTAAGTCTCAAGTTAGGGTTGGTTTGGGGAGATGTGGCATCCCAGGTTGGAAACGGGTCCTTGGTGAAGCCTAGCTTGTTGAATCAGACTGAGTGGGACATCAAGATGTCTTCCATACTTACATTTGGTACACTCTGTGGACCGCAGTATGTTTCAGTCCAAAAAGGAAATGAGGGTTGAGACTCAAATTAGGGTTAGGGCTGGGGAGACTTGGCTTCCCAGGATGTAACCAGGGTTTTGGCGAAGCCTAGATTGGTAAAACAGACTGAGTAGGCCATCCGGAGTATAACATACTGCCAGTTAGTACACCATGTGGACAGGGAAATGTTTCAGTCCAAAGACAAAATTAGGGTTAAGACCCAAGTTAGGGTTAGCTGTCAGGAGACATGGCTTCCCAGAATGGAAACAGGGTGTTGCTGAAGCCAAGCATGGTGAAACAGACTGAGAGGGCAAAAGGAATTGTGTGCCTACTGTCTTTTAGTACAACATGAGGATGGGGGGTTGTTACATTTGCACAAGAAAATCAGGTTAAGTCTCAAGTTAGGGTTAGGGTTGGGGAGATGTGGCTTCCCAGGTTGGAAACGGGTCCTTGGTGAAGCCTAGCTTGCTGAATCAGACTGAGTGGGGCATCAAGATGTCTTCCATACTTACATTTGGTACACTCTGTGAACCGCAGTATGTTTCAGTCCAAAAAGGAAATGAGGGTTGATACGCAAATTAGGGTTAGGGTTGGGGAGACTTGGCTTCCCAGGATATAACCAGGGTTTTGGTGAAGCCTAGATTGGTAAAACAGACTGAGTAGGCATTCAGGAGTATAACATACTGCCAGTTATACCATGTGGACAGGGAAATGTTTCAGTCCAAAGAAAAAATTAGGGTTAAGAAAAATTTAGGGTTATCGGTCAGGAGACATGCCTTCCCAGAATGGAAACAGGGTGTTGCTGAAGCCAAGCATGGTGAAACAGACTGAGAGGGCCAACGGAATTGTGTACCTACTGTCTTTTAGTAGAACATGAGGATGGGGGGTTGTTACATTTGCCCAAGAAAATCAGGTAAAGTATCAAGTTTGGGTTAGGGTTGGGGAGATGTGGCTTCCCAGGTTGGAAATGGGTCCTTGGTGAAGCTCAACTTGCTGAATCAGACTGAGTGGGGCATCAAGATGGCTTCCATACTGACATTTGGTGCACTCTGTGGACGGCAGTATGTTTCAGTCTAAAAAGGAAATGAGGGTTGAGACTCAAATTAGGGTTAGGGTTGGGGAGACTTGGCTTCCCAGGATGTAACCAGGGTTTTGGCGAAGTCTAGATTGGTAAAACAGACGGAGTAGGCCAACCGGAGTATAACATACTGCCAGTTAGTACACAATGTGGAGAGGGAAATGTTTCATTCCAAAGAGAAAATTAGGGTTAAGACCCAAGTTAGGGTTAGCAGTCAGGAGACATGGCTTTCCAGAATGGAAACAGGGTGTTGCTGAAGCCAAGCATGGTGAAACAGACTGAGAGGGCAAAAGGAATTGTGTGCCTACTGTCTTTTAGTAGAACATGAGGATGGGGGGTTGTTACATTTGCACAAGAAAATCAGGTTAAGTCTCAAGTTAGGGTTAGGGTTGGGGAGATGTTGCTTCCCAGGTTGGAAACGGGTCCTTGGTGAAGCCTAGCTTGCTGAATCAGACTGAGTGGGCCATCAAGATGGCTTCCATACTGACATTTGGTACACTCTGTGGACGGCAGTATGTTTCAGTCCAAAAATGAAAATTAGGGTTAAGACCCAAGTTAGGGTTATCGGTCAGGAAGCCATCAAGATGGCTTCCATACTGACATTTGGTACACTCTGTGGACGGCAGTATGTTTCAGTCCAAAAACGAAAATTAGGGTTAAGACCCAAGTTAGGGTTATCGGTCAGGAGTCATGGCTTCCCAGAATGGAAACAGGGTGTTGCTGAAGCCAAGCATGGTGAAACAGACTGAGAGGGCCAACGGAATTGTGTGCCGACTGTCTCTTAGTACAACATGAGGATGGGGGTTTGTTACATTTCAACAAGAAAATCAGGTTAAGTCTCAAGGTTGGGTTGGGTTGGGGAGATGTGGCTTCCCTGGTTGGAATCGGGTCCTTGGTGAAGCCCAGCTTGCTGAATCAGACTGAGTGGGACATCAAGATGTCTTCCATACTGACATTTGGTACACTCTGTGGACGGAGGTCTGTTTCAGTCCCAAAAGGAAATGAGGCCTGAGACTCAAATTAGGGTTAGGGTTGGGGAGACTTGGCTTCCCAGGATATAACCAGGGTTTTGTCGAAGCCTAGATTGGTAAAACAGACTGAGTAGGCCATCCGGAGTATAACATACTGCCAGTTAGTACACCATGTGGACAGGGAAATGTTTCATTCCAAAGAGGAAATTAGGGTTAAGACCCAAGTTAGGGTTAGCTGTCAGGAGACATGGCTTCCCAGAATGGAAACAGGGTGTTGCTGAAGCCAAGCATGGTGAAACAGACTGAGAGGGCCAAAGGAATTGTGTGCCTACTGTCTTTTAGTACAACATGAGGATGGGGGGTTGTTAAAGTTCAACAAGAAAATCAGGTTAAGTCTCAAGTTAGGGTTAGGGTTGGGGAGATGTGGCTTCCCAGGTTGGAAACGGGTCCTTGGTGAAGCTTAACTTGCTGAATCAGACTGAGTGGGGCATCAAGATGGCTTCCATACTGACATTTGGTACACTCTGTGGACGGCAGTATGTTTCAGTCCAAAAACGAAAATTAGGGTTAAGACCCAAGTTAGGGTTATCGGTCAGGAGTCATGGCTTCCCAGAATGGAAACAGGGTGTTGCTGAAGCCAAGCATGGTGAAACAGACTGAGAGGGCCAACGGAATTGTGTGTCGACTGTCTTTTAGTACAACATGAGGATGGGGGTTTGTTACATTTCAACAAGAAAATCAGGTTAAGTCTCAAGGTTGTGTTGGATTGGGGAGATGTGGCTTCCCAGGTTGGAAATGGGTCCTTGGTGAAGCTCAACTTGCTGAATCAGACTGAGTGGGGCATCAAGATGGCTTCCATACTGACATTTGGTGCACTCTGTGGACGGCAGTATGTTTCAGTCCAAAAAGGAAATGAGGGTTGAGACTCAAATTAGGGTTAGGGTTGGGGAGACTTGGCTTCCCAGGATGTAACCAGGGTTTTGGCGAAGTCTAGATTGGTAAAACAGACGGAGTAGGCCAACCGGAGTATAACATACTGCCAGTTAGTACACAATGTGGACAGGGAAATGTTTCATTCCAAAGAGAAAATTAGGGTTAAGACCCAAGTTAGGGTTAGCAGTCAGGAGACATGGCTTTCCAGAATGGAAACAGGGTGTTGCTGAAGCCAAGCATGGTGAAACAGACTGAGAGGGCAAAAGGAATTGTGTGCCTACTGTCTTTTAGGAGAACATGAGGATGGGGGGTTGTTACATTTGCACAAGAAAATCAGGTTAAGTCTCAAGTTAGGGTTAGGGTTGGGGAGATGTTGCTTCCCAGGTTGGAAACGGGTCCTTGGTGAAGCTTAACTTGCTGAATCAGACTGAGTGGGCCATCCAGATGGCTTCCATACTGACATTTGGTACACTCTGTGGACGGCAGTATGTTTCAGTCCAAAAACGAAAATTAGGGTTAAGACCCAAGTTAGGGTTATCGGTCAGGAGTCATGGCTTCCCAGAATGGAAACAGGGTGTTGCTGAAGCCAAGCATGGTGAAACAGACTGAGAGGGCCAACGGAATTGTGTGCCGACTGTCTCTTAGTACAACATGAGGATGGGGGTTTGTTACATTTCAACAAGAAAATCAGGTTAAGTCTCAAGGTTGGGTTGGGTTGGGGAGATGTGGCTTCCCTGGTTGGAATCGGGTCCTTGGTGAAGCCCAGCTTGCTGAATCAGACTGAGTGGGACATCAAGATGTCTTCCATACTGACATTTGGTACACTCTGTGGACGGAGGTCTGTTTCAGTCCCAAAAGGAAATGAGGCCTGAGACTCAAATTAGGGTTAGGGTTGGGGAGACTTGGCTTCCCAGGATATAACCAGGGTTTTGTCGAAGCCTAGATTGGTAAAACAGACTGAGTAGGCCATCCGGAGTATAACATACTGCCAGTTAGTACACCATGTGGACAGGGAAATGTCTCATTCCAAAGAGAAAATTAGGGTTAAGACCCAAGTTAGGGTTAGCTGTCAGGAGACATGGCTTCCCAGAATGGAAACAGGGTGTTGCTGAAGCCAAGCATGGTGAAACAGACTGATAGGGCCAAAGGAATTGTGTGCCTACTGTCTTTTAGTACAACATGAGGATGGGGGGTTGTTAAAGTTCAACAAGAAAATCAGGTTAAGTCTCAAGTTAGGGTTAGGGTTGGGGAGATGTGGCTTCCCAGGTTGGAAACGGGTCCTTGGTGAAGCTTAACTTGCTGAATCAGACTGAGTGGGGCATCAAGATGGCTTCCATACTGACATTTGGTACACTCTGTGGACGGCAGTATGTTTCAGTCCAAAAACGAAAATTAGGGTTAAGACCCAAGTTAGGGTTATCGGTCAGGAGTCATGGCTTCCCAGAATGGAAACAGGGTGTTGCTGAAGCCAAGCATGGTGAAACAGACTGAGAGGGCCAACGGAATTGTGTGTCGACTGTCTTTTAGTACAACATGAGGATGGGGGTTTGTTACATTTCAACAAGAAAATCAGGTTAAGTCTCAAGGTTGGGTTGGATTGGGGAGATGTGGCTTCCCAGGTTGGAAATGGGTCCTTGGTGAAGCTCAACTTGCTGAATCAGACTGAGTGGGGCATCAAGATGGCTTCCATACTGACATTTGGTGCACTCTGTGGACGGCAGTATGTTTCAGTCCAAAAAGGAAATGAGGGTTGAGACTCAAATTAGGGTTAGGGTTGGGGAGACTTGGCTTCCCAGGATGTAACCAGGGTTTTGGCGAAGTCTAGATTGGTAAAACAGACGGAGTAGGCCAACCGGAGTATAACATACTGCCAGTTAGTACACCATGTGGACAGGGAAATGTTTCAGTCCAAAGAGAAAATTAGGGTTAAGACCCAAGTTAGGGTTAGCTGTCAGGAGACATGGCTTTCCAGAATGGAAACAGGGTGTTGCTGAAGCCAAGCATGGTGAAACAGACTGAGAGGGCAAAAGGAATTGTGTGCCTACTCTCTTTTAGTAGAACATGAGGATGGGGGTTTGTTACATTTGCACAAGAAAATCAGGTTAAGTCTCAAGTTAGGGTTAGGGTTGGGGAGATGTGGCTTCCCAGGTTGGAAACGGGTCCTTGGTGAAGCCTAGCTTGCTGAATCAGACGGAGTGGGGCATCAAGATGTCTTCCATACTGACATTTGGTACACTCTGTGAACCGCAGTATGTTTCAGTCCAAAAAGGAAATGAGGGTTGATACGCAAATTAGGGTTAGGGTTGGGGAGACTTGGCTTCCCAGGATGTAACCAGGGTTTTGGTGAAGCCTAGATTGGTAAAACAGACTGAGTAGGCCAACCGGAGTATAACATACTGCCAGTTAGTACACCATGTGGACAGGGAAATGTTTCAGTCCAAAGAGAAAATTAGGGTTAAGACCCAAGTTAGGGTTAGCTGTCAGGAGACATGGCTTCCCAGAATGGAAACAGGGTGTTGCTGAAGCCAAGCATGGTGAAACAGACTGAGAGGGCCAAAGGAATTGTGTGCCTACTGTCTTTTAGTAGAACATGAGGATGGGAGGTTGTTACATTTGCACAAGAATATCAGGTTAAGTATCAAGTTAGGGTTAGGGTTGGGGAGATGTGGCTTCCCAGGTTGGAAACGGGTCCTTGTTGAAGCCTAGCTTGCTGAATCAGACTGAGTGGGGCATCAAGATGTCTTCCATACTTACAATTAGGTACACTCTGTGGACGGCAGTATGTTTCAGTCCAAAAAGGAAATGAGGGTTGAGACTCAAATTAGGGTTAGGGTTGGGGAGACTTGGCTTCCCAGGATGTAACCAGGGTTTTGGCGAAGCCTAGATTGGTAAAACAGACTGAGTAGGCCTTCCGGAGTATAACATACTGCCAGTTAGTACACCATGTGGACAGGGAAATATTTCAGTCCAAAGAAAAAACTAGGGTTAAGACCCAAGTTAGGGTTAGCGGTCAGGAGACATGGCTTCCCGGAATGGAAACAGGGTGTTGCTGAAGCCAAGCATGGTGAAACAGACTGAGAGGGCAAAAGGAATTGTGTGCCTACTGTCTTTTAGTACAACATGAGGATGGGGGTTTGTTACATTTGCACAAGAAAATCAGGTTAAGTCTCAAGTTAGGGTTGGTTTGGGGAGATGTGGCATCCCAGGTTGGAAACGGGTCCTTGGTGAAGCCTAGCTTGTTGAATCAGACTGAGTGGGACATCAAGATGTCTTCCATACTTACATTTGGTACACTCTGTGGACGGCAGTATGTTTCAGTCCAAAAAGGAAATGAGGGTTGAGACTCAAATTAGGGTTAGGGCTGGGGAGACTTGGCTTCCCAGGATGTAACCAGGGTTTTGGCGAAGCCTAGATTGGTAAAACAGACTGAGTAGGCCATCCGGAGTATAACATACTGCCAGTTAGTACACCATGTGGACAGGGAAATGTTTCAGTCCAAAGAGAAAATTAGGGTTAAGACCCAAGTGAGGGTTAGCTGTCAGGAGACATGGCTTCCCAGAATGGAAACAGGGTGTTGCTGAAGCCAAGCATGGTGAAACAGACTGAGAGGGCAAAAGGAATTGTGTGCCTACTGTCTTTTAGGAGAACATGAGGATGGGGGGTTGTTACATTTGCACAAGAAAATCAGGTTAAGTCTCAAGTTAGGGTTAGGGTTGGGGAGATGTTGCTTCCCAGGTTGGAAACAGGTCCTTGGTGAAGCTTAACTTGCTGAATCAGACTGAGTGGGGCATCAAGATGGCTTCCATACTGACATTTGGTACACTCTGTGGACGGCAGTATGTTTCAGTCCAAAAACGAAAATTAGGGTTAAGACCCAAGTTAGGGTTATCGGTCAGGAGTCATGGCTTCCCAGAATGGAAACAGGGTGTTGCTGAAGCCAAGCATGGTGAAACAGACTGAGAGGGCCAACGGAATTGTGTGCCGACTGTCTCTTAGTACAACATGAGGATGGGGGTTTGTTACATTTCAACAAGAAAATCAGGTTAAGTCTCAAGGTTGGGTTGGGTTGGGGAGATGTGGCTTCCCTGGTTGGAATCGGGTCCTTGGTGAAGCCCAGCTTGCTGAATCAGACTGAGTGGGACATCAAGATGTCTTCCATACTGACATTTGGTACACTCTGTGG
Organism: Heloderma suspectum; assembly: GCF_057233095.1. Classification (NCBI taxonomy): domain Eukaryota; kingdom Metazoa; phylum Chordata; class Lepidosauria; order Squamata; family Helodermatidae; genus Heloderma; species Heloderma suspectum. Next base: position 153,342,947 of record NC_139461.1, read on the forward strand.
ACGGAGGTCTGTTTCAGTCCCAAAAGGAAATGAGGCCTGAGACTCAAATTAGGGTTAGGGTTGGGGAGACTTGGCTTCCCAGGATGTAACCAGGGTTTTGGCGAAGCCTAGATTGGTAATACAGACTGAGTAGGCCATCCGGAGTATAACATACTGCCAGTTAGTACACCATGTGGACAGGGAAATGTTTCATTCCAAAGAGAAAATTAGGGTTAAGACCCAAGTTAGGGTTAGCTGTCAGGAGACATGGCTTCCCAGAATGGAAACAGGGTGTTGCTGAAGCCAAGCATGGTGAAACAGACTGAGAGGGCCAAAGGAATTGTGTGCCTACTGTCTTTTAGTAGAACATGAGGATGGGGGGTTGTTACAGTTCAACAAGAAAATCAGGTTAAGTCTCAAGTTAGGGTTAGGGTTGGGGAGATGTGGCTTCCCAGGTTGGAAACGGGTCCTTGGTGAAGCTTAACTTGCTGAATCAGACTGAGTGGGGCATCAAGATGGCTTCCATACTGACATTTGGTACACTCTGTGGACGGCAGTATGTTTCAGTCCAAAAACGAAAATTAGGGTTAAGACCCAAGTTAAGGTTATCGGTCAGGAGTCATGGCTTCCCAGAATGGAAACAGGGTGTTGCTGAAGCCAAGCATGGTGAAACAGACTGAGAGGGCCAACGGAATTGTGTGTCGACTGTCTTTTAGTACAACATGAGGATGGGGGTTTGTTACATTTCAACAAGAAAATCAGGTTAAGTCTCAAGGTTGGGTTGGATTGGGGAGATGTGGCTTCCCAGGTTGGAAATGGGTCCTTGGTGAAGCTCAACTTGCTGAATCAGACTGAGTGGGGCATCAAGATGGCTTCCATACTGACATTTGGTGCACTCTGTGGACGGCAGTATGTTTCAGTCCAAAAAGGAAATGAGGGTTGAGACTCAAATTAGGGTTAGGGTTGGGGAGACTTGGCTTCCCAGGATGTAACCAGGGTTTTGGCGAAGCCTAGATTGGTAAAACAGACGGAGTAGGCCAACCAGAGTATAACATACTGCCAGTTAGTACACCATGTGGACAGGGAAATGTTTCAGTCCAAAGAGAAAATTAGGGTTAAGACCCAAGTTAGGGTTAGCTGTCAGGAGACATGGCTTTCCAGAATGGAAACAGGGTGTTGCTGAAGCCAAGCATGGTGAAACAGACTGAGAGGGCAAAAGGAATTGTGTGCCTACTGTCTTTTAGTAGAACATGAGGATGGGGGGTTGTTACATTTGCACAAGAAAACCAGGTTAAGTCTCAAGTTAGGGTTAGGGTTGGGGAGATGTGGCTTCCCAGGTTGGAAACGCGTCCTTGTTGAAGCCTAGCTTGCTGAATCAGACTGAGTGGGGCATCAAGATGTCTTCCATACTTACAATTAGGTACACTCTGTGGACGGCAGTATGTTTCAGTCCAAAAAGGAAATGAGGGTTGAGACTCAAATTAGGGTTAGGGTTGGGGAGACTTGGCTTCCCAGGATGTAACCAGGGTTTTGGCGAAGCCTAGATTGGTAAAACAGACTGAGTAGGCCTTCCGGAGTATAACATACTGCCAGTTAGTACACCATGTGGACAGGGAAATATTTCAGTCCAAAGAAAAAACTAGGGTTAAGACCCAAGTTAGGGTTAGCGGTCAGGAGACATGGCTTCCCGGAATGGAAACAGGGTGTTGCTGAAGCCAAGCATGGTGAAACAGACTGAGAGGGCAAAAGGAATTGTGTGCCTACTGTCTTTTAGTACAACATGAGGATGGGGGTTTGTTACATTTGCACAAGAAAATCAGGTTAAGTCTCAAGTTAGGGTTGGTTTGGGGAGATGTGGCATCCCAGGTTGGAAACGGGTCCTTGGTGAAGCCTAGCTTGTTGAATCAGACTGAGTGGGACATCAAGATGTCTTCCATACTGACATTTGGTACACTCTGTGGACCGCAGTATGTTTCAGTCCAAAAAGGAAATGAGGGTTGAGACTCAAATTAGGGTTAGGGCTGGGGAGACTTGGCTTCCCAGGATGTAACCAGGGTTTTGGCGAAGCCTAGATTGGTAAAACAGACTGAGTAGGCCATCCGGAGTATAACATACTGCCAGTTAGTACACCATGTGGACAGGGAAATGTTTCAGTCCAAAGACAAAATTAGGGTTAAGACCCAAGTTAGGGTTAGCTGTCAGGAGACATGGCTTCCCAGAATGGAAACAGGGTGTTGCTGAAGCCAAGCATGGTGAAACAGACTGAGAGGGCAAAAGGAATTGTGTGCCTACTTTCTTTTAGTACAACATGAGGATGGGGGGTTGTTACATTTGCACAAGAAAATCAGGTTAAGTCTCAAGTTAGGGTTAGGGTTGGGGAGATGTGGCTTCCCAGGTTGGAAACGGGTCCTTGGTGAAGCCTAGCTTGCTGAATCAGACTGAGTGGGGCATCAAGATGTCTTCCATACTTACATTTGGTACACTCTGTGAACCGCAGTATGTTTCAGTCCAAAAAGGAAATGAGGGTTGATACGCAAATTAGGGTTAGGGTTGGGGAGAATTGGCTTCCCAGGATATAAGCAGGGTTTTGGTGAAGCCTAGATTGGTAAAACAGACTGAGTAGGCATTCAGGAGTATAACATACTGCCAGTTATACCATGTGGACAGGGAAATGTTTCAGTCCAAAGAAAAAATTAGGGTTAAGAAAAATTTAGGGTTATCGGTCAGGAGACATGCCTTCCCAGAATGGAAACAGGGTGTTGCTGAAGCCAAGCATGGTGAAACAGACTGAGAGGGCCAACGGAATTGTGTGCCTACTGTCTTTTAGTAGAACATGAGGATGGGGGGTTGTTACATTTGCCCAAGAAAATCAGGTAAAGTATCAAGTTAGGGTTAGGGTTGGGGAGATGTGGCTTCCCAGGTTGGAAATGGGTCCTTGGTGAAGCTCAACTTGCTGAATCAGACTGAGTGGGGCATCAAGATGGCTTCCATACTGACATTTGGTGCACTCTGTGGACGGCAGTATGTTTCAGTCTAAAAAGGAAATGAGGGTTGAGACTCAAATTAGGGTTAGGGTTGGGGAGACTTGGCTTCCCAGGATGTAACCAGGGTTTTGGCGAAGTCTAGATTGGTAAAACAGACGGAGTAGGCCAACCGGAGTATAACATACTGCCAGTTAGTACACAATGTGGACAGGGAAATGTTTCATTCCAAAGAGAAAATTAGGGTTAAGACCCAAGTTAGGGTTAGCAGTCAGGAGACATGGCTTTCCAGAATGGAAACAGGGTGTTGCTGAAGCCAAGCATGGTGAAACAGACTGAGAGGGCAAAAGGAATTGTGTGCCTACTGTCTTTTAGGAGAACATGAGGATGGGGGGTTGTTACATTTGCACAAGAAAATCAGGTTAAGTCTCAAGTTAGGGTTAGGGTTGGGGAGATGTTGCTTCCCAGGTTGGAAACGGGTCCTTGGTGAAGCTTAACTTGCTGAATCAGACTGAGTGGGCCATCCAGATGGCTTCCATACTGACATTTGGTACACTCTGTGGACGGCAGTATGTTTCAGTCCAAAAACGAAAATTAGGGTTAAGACCCAAGTTAGGGTTATCGGTCAGGAGTCATGGCTTCCCAGAATGGAAACAGGGTGTTGCTGAAGCCAAGCATGGTGAAACAGACTGAGAGGGCCAACGGAATTGTGTGCCGACTGTCTCTTAGTACAACATGAGGATGGGGGTTTGTTACATTTCAACAAGAAAATCAGGTTAAGTCTCAAGGTTGGGTTGGGTTGGGGAGATGTGGCTTCCCTGGTTGGAATCGGGTCCTTGGTGAAGCCCAGCTTGCTGAATCAGACTGAGTGGGACATCAAGATGTCTTCCATACTGACATTTGGTACACTCTGTGGACGGAGGTCTGTTTCAGTCCCAAAAGGAAATGAGGCCTGAGACTCAAATTAGGGTTAGGGTTGGGGAGACTTGGCTTCCCAGGATATAACCAGGGTTTTGTCGAAGCCTAGATTGGTAAAACAGACTGAGTAGGCCATCCGGAGTATAACATACTGCCAGTTAGTACACCATGTGGACAGGGAAATGTCTCATTCCAAAGAGAAAATTAGGGTTAAGACCCAAGTTAGGGTTAGCTGTCAGGAGACATGGCTTCCCAGAATGGAAACAGGGTGTTGCTGAAGCCAAGCATGGTGAAACAGACTGATAGGGCCAAAGGAATTGTGTGCCTACTGTCTTTTAGTACAACATGAGGATGGGGGGTTGTTAAAGTTCAACAAGAAAATCAGGTTAAGTCTCAAGTTAGGGTTAGGGTTGGGGAGATGTGGCTTCCCAGGTTGGAAACGGGTCCTTGGTGAAGCTTAACTTGCTGAATCAGACTGAGTGGGGCATCAAGATGGCTTCCATACTGACATTTGGTACACTCTGTGGACGGCAGTATGTTTCAGTCCAAAAACGAAAATTAGGGTTAAGACCCAAGTTAGGGTTATCGGTCAGGAGTCATGGCTTCCCAGAATGGAAACAGGGTGTTGCTGAAGCCAAGCATGGTGAAACAGACTGAGAGGGCCAACGGAATTGTGTGTCGACTGTCTTTTAGTACAACATGAGGATGGGGGTTTGTTACATTTCAACAAGAAAATCAGGTTAAGTCTCAAGGTTGGGTTGGATTGGGGAGATGTGGCTTCCCAGGTTGGAAATGGGTCCTTGGTGAAGCTCAACTTGCTGAATCAGACTGAGTGGGGCATCAAGATGGCTTCCATACTGACATTTGGTGCACTCTGTGGACGGCAGTATGTTTCAGTCCAAAAAGGAAATGAGGGTTGAGACTCAAATTAGGGTTAGGGTTGGGGAGACTTGGCTTCCCAGGATGTAACCAGGGTTTTGGCGAAGTCTAGATTGGTAAAACAGACGGAGTAGGCCAACCGGAGTATAACATACTGCCAGTTAGTACACCATGTGGACAGGGAAATGTTTCAGTCCAAAGAGAAAATTAGGGTTAAGACCCAAGTTAGGGTTAGCTGTCAGGAGACATGGCTTTCCAGAATGGAAACAGGGTGTTGCTGAAGCCAAGCATGGTGAAACAGACTGAGAGGGCAAAAGGAATTGTGTGCCTACTCTCTTTTAGTAGAACATGAGGATGGGGGTTTGTTACATTTGCACAAGAAAATCAGGTTAAGTCTCAAGTTAGGGTTAGGGTTGGGGAGATGTGGCTTCCCAGGTTGGAAACGGGTCCTTGGTGAAGCCTAGCTTGCTGAATCAGACGGAGTGGGGCATCAAGATGTCTTCCATACTGACATTTGGTACACTCTGTGAACCGCAGTATGTTTCAGTCCAAAAAGGAAATGAGGGTTGATACGCAAATTAGGGTTAGGGTTGGGGAGACTTGGCTTCCCAGGATGTAACCAGGGTTTTGGTGAAGCCTAGATTGGTAAAACAGACTGAGTAGGCCAACCGGAGTATAACATACTGCCAGTTAGTACACCATGTGGACAGGGAAATGTTTCAGTCCAAAGAGAAAATTAGGGTTAAGACCCAAGTTAGGGTTAGCTGTCAGGAGACATGGCTTCCCAGAATGGAAACAGGGTGTTGCTGAAGCCAAGCATGGTGAAACAGACTGAGAGGGCCAAAGGAATTGTGTGCCTACTGTCTTTTAGTAGAACATGAGGATGGGAGGTTGTTACATTTGCACAAGAATATCAGGTTAAGTATCAAGTTAGGGTTAGGGTTGGGGAGATGTGGCTTCCCAGGTTGGAAACGGGTCCTTGTTGAAGCCTAGCTTGCTGAATCAGACTGAGTGGGGCATCAAGATGTCTTCCATACTTACAATTAGGTACACTCTGTGGACGGCAGTATGTTTCAGTCCAAAAAGGAAATGAGGGTTGAGACTCAAATTAGGGTTAGGGTTGGGGAGACTTGGCTTCCCAGGATGTAACCAGGGTTTTGGCGAAGCCTAGATTGGTAAAACAGACTGAGTAGGCCTTCCGGAGTATAACATACTGCCAGTTAGTACACCATGTGGACAGGGAAATATTTCAGTCCAAAGAAAAAACTAGGGTTAAGACCCAAGTTAGGGTTAGCGGTCAGGAGACATGGCTTCCCGGAATGGAAACAGGGTGTTGCTGAAGCCAAGCATGGTGAAACAGACTGAGAGGGCAAAAGGAATTGTGTGCCTACTGTCTTTTAGTACAACATGAGGATGGGGGTTTGTTACATTTGCACAAGAAAATCAGGTTAAGTCTCAAGTTAGGGTTGGTTTGGGGAGATGTGGCATCCCAGGTTGGAAACGGGTCCTTGGTGAAGCCTAGCTTGTTGAATCAGACTGAGTGGGACATCAAGATGTCTTCCATACTTACATTTGGTACACTCTGTGGACGGCAGTATGTTTCAGTCCAAAAAGGAAATGAGGGTTGAGACTCAAATTAGGGTTAGGGCTGGGGAGACTTGGCTTCCCAGGATGTAACCAGGGTTTTGGCGAAGCCTAGATTGGTAAAACAGACTGAGTAGGCCATCCGGAGTATAACATACTGCCAGTTAGTACACCATGTGGACAGGGAAATGTTTCAGTCCAAAGAGAAAATTAGGGTTAAGACCCAAGTGAGGGTTAGCTGTCAGGAGACATGGCTTCCCAGAATGGAAACAGGGTGTTGCTGAAGCCAAGCATGGTGAAACAGACTGAGAGGGCAAAAGGAATTGTGTGCCTACTGTCTTTTAGGAGAACATGAGGATGGGGGGTTGTTACATTTGCACAAGAAAATCAGGTTAAGTCTCAAGTTAGGGTTAGGGTTGGGGAGATGTTGCTTCCCAGGTTGGAAACAGGTCCTTGGTGAAGCTTAACTTGCTGAATCAGACTGAGTGGGGCATCAAGATGGCTTCCATTCTGACATTTGGTACACTCTGTGGACGGCAGTATGTTTCAGTCCAAAAACGAAAATTAGGGTTAAGACCCAAGTTAGGGTTATCGGTCAGGAGTCATGGCTTCCCAGAATGGAAACAGGGTGTTGCTGAAGCCAAGCATGGTGAAACAGACTGAGAGGGCCAACGGAATTGTGTGCCGACTGTCTCTTAGTACAACATGAGGATGGGGGTTTGTTACATTTCAACAAGAAAATCAGGTTAAGTCTCAAGGTTGGGTTGGGTTGGGGAGATGTGGCTTCCCTGGTTGGAATCGGGTCCTTGGTGAAGCCCAGCTTGCTGAATCAGACTGAGTGGGACATCAAGATGTCTTCCATACTGACATTTGGTACACTCTGTGGACGGAGGTCTGTTTCAGTCCCAAAAGGAAATGAGGCCTGAGACTCAAATTAGGGTTAGGGTTGGGGAGACTTGGCTTCCCAGGATGTAACCAGGGTTTTGGCGAAGCCTAGATTGGTAATACAGACTGAGTAGGCCATCCGGAGTATAACATACTGCCAGTTAGTACACCATGTGGACAGGGAAATGTTTCATTCCAAAGAGAAAATTAGGGTTAAGACCCAAGTTAGGGTTAGCTGTCAGGAGACATGGCTTCCCAGAATGGAAACAGGGTGTTGCTGAAGCCAAGCATGGTGAAACAGACTGAGAGGGCCAAAGGAATTGTGTGCCTACTGTCTTTTAGTAGAACATGAGGATGGGGGGTTGTTACAGTTCAACAAGAAAATCAGGTTAAGTCTCAAGTTAGGGTTAGGGTTGGGGAGATGTGGCTTCCCAGGTTGGAAACGGGTCCTTGGTGAAGCTTAACTTGCTGAATCAGACTGAGTGGGGCATCAAGATGGCTTCCATACTGACATTTGGTACACTCTGTGGACGGCAGTATGTTTCAGTCCAAAAACGAAAATTAGGGTTAAGACCCAAGTTAAGGTTATCGGTCAGGAGTCATGGCTTCCCAGAATGGAAACAGGGTGTTGCTGAAGCCAAGCATGGTGAAACAGACTGAGAGGGCCAACGGAATTGTGTGTCGACTGTCTTTTAGTACAACATGAGGATGGGGGTTTGTTACATTTCAACAAGAAAATCAGGTTAAGTCTCAAGGTTGGGTTGGATTGGGGAGATGTGGCTTCCCAGGTTGGAAATGGGTCCTTGGTGAAGCTCAACTTGCTGAATCAGACTGAGTGGGGCATCAAGATGGCTTCCATACTGACATTTGGTGCACTCTGTGGACGGCAGTATGTTTCAGTCCAAAAAGGAAATGAGGGTTGAGACTCAAATTAGGGTTAGGGTTGGGGAGACTTGGCTTCCCAGGATGTAACCAGGGTTTTGGCGAAGCCTAGATTGGTAAAACAGACGGAGTAGGCCAACCAGAGTATAACATACTGCCAGTTAGTACACCATGTGGACAGGGAAATGTTTCAGTCCAAAGAGAAAATTAGGGTTAAGACCCAAGTTAGGGTTAGCTGTCAGGAGACATGGCTTTCCAGAATGGAAACAGGGTGTTGCTGAAGCCAAGCATGGTGAAACAGACTGAGAGGGCAAAAGGAATTGTGTGCCTACTGTCTTTTAGTAGAACATGAGGATGGGGGGTTGTTACATTTGCACAAGAAAACCAGGTTAAGTCTCAAGTTAGGGTTAGGGTTGGGGAGATGTGGCTTCCCAGGTTGGAAACGCGTCCTTGTTGAAGCCTAGCTTGCTGAATCAGACTGAGTGGGGCATCAAGATGTCTTCCATACTTACAATTAGGTACACTCTGTGGACGGCAGTATGTTTCAGTCCAAAAAGGAAATGAGGGTTGAGACTCAAATTAGGGTTAGGGTTGGGGAGACTTGGCTTCCCAGGATGTAACCAGGGTTTTGGCGAAGCCTAGATTGGTAAAACAGACTGAGTAGGCCTTCCGGAGTATAACATACTGCCAGTTAGTACACCATGTGGACAGGGAAATATTTCAGTCCAAAGAAAAAACTAGGGTTAAGACCCAAGTTAGGGTTAGCGGTCAGGAGACATGGCTTCCCGGAATGGAAACAGGGTGTTGCTGAAGCCAAGCATGGTGAAACAGACTGAGAGGGCAAAAGGAATTGTGTGCCTACTGTCTTTTAGTACAACATGAGGATGGGGGTTTGTTACATTTGCACAAGAAAATCAGGTTAAGTCTCAAGTTAGGGTTGGTTTGGGGAGATGTGGCATCCCAGGTTGGAAACGGGTCCTTGGTGAAGCCTAGCTTGTTGAATCAGACTGAGTGGGACATCAAGATGTCTTCCATACTGACATTTGGTACACTCTGTGGACCGCAGTATGTTTCAGTCCAAAAAGGAAATGAGGGTTGAGACTCAAATTAGGGTTAGGGCTGGGGAGACTTGGCTTCCCAGGATGTAACCAGGGTTTTGGCGAAGCCTAGATTGGTAAAACAGACTGAGTAGGCCATCCGGAGTATAACATACTGCCAGTTAGTACACCATGTGGACAGGGAAATGTTTCAGTCCAAAGACAAAATTAGGGTTAAGACCCAAGTTAGGGTTAGCTGTCAGGAGACATGGCTTCCCAGAATGGAAACAGGGTGTTGCTGAAGCCAAGCATGGTGAAACAGACTGAGAGGGCAAAAGGAATTGTGTGCCTACTTTCTTTTAGTACAACATGAGGATGGGGGGTTGTTACATTTGCACAAGAAAATCAGGTTAAGTCTCAAGTTAGGGTTAGGGTTGGGGAGATGTGGCTTCCCAGGTTGGAAACGGGTCCTTGGTGAAGCCTAGCTTGCTGAATCAGACTGAGTGGGGCATCAAGATGTCTTCCATACTTACATTTGGTACACTCTGTGAACCGCAGTATGTTTCAGTCCAAAAAGGAAATGAGGGTTGATACGCAAATTAGGGTTAGGGTTGGGGAGAATTGGCTTCCCAGGATATAAGCAGGGTTTTGGTGAAGCCTAGATTGGTAAAACAGACTGAGTAGGCATTCAGGAGTATAACATACTGCCAGTTATACCATGTGGACAGGGAAATGTTTCAGTCCAAAGAAAAAATTAGGGTTAAGAAAAATTTAGGGTTATCGGTCAGGAGACATGCCTTCCCAGAATGGAAACAGGGTGTTGCTGAAGCCAAGCATGGTGAAACAGACTGAGAGGGCCAACGGAATTGTGTGCCTACTGTCTTTTAGTAGAACATGAGGATGGGGGGTTGTTACATTTGCCCAAGAAAATCAGGTAAAGTATCAAGTTAGGGTTAGGGTTGGGGAGATGTGGCTTCCCAGGTTGGAAATGGGTCCTTGGTGAAGCTCAACTTGCTGAATCAGACTGAGTGGGGCATCAAGATGGCTTCCATACTGACATTTGGTGCACTCTGTGGACGGCAGTATGTTTCAGTCTAAAAAGGAAATGAGGGTTGAGACTCAAATTAGGGTTAGGGTTGGGGAGACTTGGCTTCCCAGGATGTAACCAGGGTTTTGGCGAAGTCTAGATTGGTAAAACAGACGGAGTAGGCCAACCGGAGTATAACATACTGCCAGTTAGTACACAATGTGGAGAGGGAAATGTTTCATTCCAAAGAGAAAATTAGGGTTAAGACCCAAGTTAGGGTTAGCAGTCAGGAGACATGGCTTTCCAGAATGGAAACAGGGTGTTGCTGAAGCCAAGCATGGTGAAACAGACTGAGAGGGCAAAAGGAATTGTGTGCCTACTGTCTTTTAGTAGAACATGAGGATGGGGGGTTGTTACATTTGCACAAGAAAATCAGGTTAAGTCTCAAGTTAGGGTTAGGGTTGGGGAGATGTTGCTTCCCAGGTTGGAAACGGGTCCTTGGTGAAGCTTAACTTGCTGAATCAGACTGAGTGGGCCATCAAGATGGCTTCCATACTGACATTTGGTACACTCTGTGGACGGCAGTATGTTTCAGTCCAAAAACGAAAATTAGGGTTAAGACCCAAGTTAGGGTTATCGGTCAGGAGTCATGGCTTCCCAGAATGGAAACAGGGTGTTGCTGAAGCCAAGCATGGTGAAACAGACTGAGAGGGCCAACGGAATTGTGTGCCGACTGTCTCTTAGTACAACATGAGGATGGGGGTTTGTTACATTTCAACAAGAAAATCAGGTTAAGTCTCAAGGTTGGGTTGGGTTGGGGAGATGTGGCTTCCCTGGTTGGAATCGGGTCCTTGGTGAAGCCCAGCTTGCTGAATCAGACTGAGTGGGACATCAAGATGTCTTCCATACTGACATTTGGTACACTCTGTGGACGGAGGTCTGTTTCAGTCCCAAAAGGAAATGAGGCCTGAGACTCAAATTAGGGTTAGGGTTGGGGAGACTTGGCTTCCCAGGATATAACCAGGGTTTTGTCGAAGCCTAGATTGGTAAAACAGACTGAGTAGGCCATCCGGAGTATAACATACTGCCAGTTAGTACACCATGTGGACAGGGAAATGTTTCATTCCAAAGAGAAAATTAGGGTTAAGACCCAAGTTAGGGTTAGCTGTCAGGAGACATGGCTTCCCAGAATGGAAACAGGGTGTTGCTGAAGCCAAGCATGGTGAAACAGACTGAGAGGGCCAAAGGAATTGTGTGCCTACTGTCTTTTAGTACAACATGAGGATGGGGGGTTGTTAAAGTTCAACAAGAAAATCAGGTTAAGTCTCAAGTTAGGGTTAGGGTTGGGGAGATGTGGCTTCCCAGGTTGGAAACGGGTCCTTGGTGAAGCTTAACTTGCTGAATCAGACTGAGTGGGGCATCAAGATGGCTTCCATACTGACATTTGGTACACTCTGTGGACGGCAGTATGTTTCAGTCCAAAAACGAAAATTAGGGTTAAGACCCAAGTTAGGGTTATCGGTCAGGAGTCATGGCTTCCCAGAATGGAAACAGGGTGTTGCTGAAGCCAAGCATGGTGAAACAGACTGAGAGGGCCAACGGAATTGTGTGTCGACTGTCTTTTAGTACAACATGAGGATGGGGGTTTGTTACATTTCAACAAGAAAATCAGGTTAAGTCTCAAGGTTGTGTTGGATTGGGGAGATGTGGCTTCCCAGGTTGGAAATGGGTCCTTGGTGAAGCTCAACTTGCTGAATCAGACTGAGTGGGGCATCAAGATGGCTTCCATACTGACATTTGGTGCACTCTGTGGACGGCAGTATGTTTCAGTCCAAAAAGGAAATGAGGGTTGAGACTCAAATTAGGGTTAGGGTTGGGGAGACTTGGCTTCCCAGGATGTAACCAGGGTTTTGGCGAAGTCTAGATTGGTAAAACAGACAGAGTAGGCCAACCGGTGTATAACATACTGCCAGTTAGTACACAATGTGGACAGGGAAATGTTTCATTCCAAAGAGAAAATTAGGGTTAAGACCCAAGTTAGGGTTAGCAGTCAGGAGACATGGCTTTCCAGAATGGAAACAGGGTGTTGCTGAAGCCAAGCATGGTGAAACAGACTGAGAGGGCAAAAGGAATTGTGTGCCTACTGTCTTTTAGTAGAACATGAGGATGGGGGGTTGTTACATTTGCACAAGAAAATCAGGTTAAGTCTCAAGTTAGGGTTAGGGTTGGGGAGATGTTGCTTCCCAGGTTGGAAACGGGTCCTTGGTGAAGCTTAACTTGCTGAATCAGACTGAGTGGGCCATCAAGATGGCTTCCATACTGACATTTGGTACACTCTGTGGACGGCAGTATGTTTCAGTCCAAAAACGAAAATTAGGGTTAAGACCCAAGTTAGGGTTATCGGTCAGGAGTCATGGCTTCCCAGAATGGAAACAGGGTGTTGCTGAAGCCAAGCATGGTGAAACAGACTGAGAGGGCCAACGGAATTGTGTGCCGACTGTCTCTTAGTACAACATGAGGATGGGGGTTTGTTACATTTCAACAAGAAAATCAGGTTAAGTCTCAAGGTTGGGTTGGGTTGGGGAGATGTGGCTTCCCTGGTTGGAATCGGGTCCTTGGTGAAGCCCAGCTTGCTGAATCAGACTGAGTGGGACATCAAGATGTCTTCCATACTGACATTTGGTACACTCTGTGGACGGAGGTCTGTTTCAGTCCCAAAAGGAAATGAGGCCTGAGACTCAAATTAGGGTTAGGGTTGGGGAGACTTGGCTTCCCAGGATATAACCAGGGTTTTGTCGAAGCCTAGATTGGTAAAACAGACTGAGTAGGCCATCCGGAGTATAACATACTGCCAGTTAGTACACCATGTGGACAGGGAAATGTTTCATTCCAAAGAGAAAATTAGGGTTAAGACCCAAGTTAGGGTTAGCTGTCAGGAGACATGGCTTCCCAGAATGGAAACAGGGTGTTGCTGAAGCCAAGCATGGTAAAACAGACTGAGAGGGCCAAAGGAATTGTGTGCCTACTGTCTTTTAGTACAACATGAGGATGGGGGGTTGTTAAAGTTCAACAAGAAAATCAGGTTAAGTCTCAAGTTAGGGTTAGGGTTGGGGAGATGTGGCTTCCCAGGTTGGAAACGGGTCCTTGGTGAAGCTTAACTTGCTGAATCAGACTGAGTGGGCCATCAAGATGGCTTCCATACTGACATTTGGTACACTCTGTGGACGGCAGTATGTTTCAGTCCAAAAACGAAAATTAGGGTTAAGACCCAAGTTAGGGTTATCGGTCAGGAGTCATGGCTTCCCAGAATGGAAACAGGGTGTTGCTGAAGCCAAGCATGGTGAAACAGACTGAGAGGGCCAACGGAATTGTGTGCCGACTGTCTCTTAGTACAACATGAGGATGGGGGTTTGTTACATTTCAACAAGAAAATCAGGTTAAGTCTCAAGGTTGGGTTGGGTTGGGGAGATGTGGCTTCCCTGGTTGGAATCGGGTCCTTGGTGAAGCCCAGCTTGCTGAATCAGACTGAGTGGGACATCAAGATGTCTTCCATACTGACATTTGGTACACTCTGTGGACGGAGGTCTGTTTCAGTCCCAAAAGGAAATGAGGCCTGAGACTCAAATTAGGGTTAGGGTTGGGGAGACTTGGCTTCCCAGGATATAACCAGGGTTTTGTCGAAGCCTAGATTGGTAAAACAGACTGAGTAGGCCATCCGGAGTATAACATACTGCCAGTTAGTACACCATGTGGACAGGGAAATGTTTCATTCCAAAGAGAAAATTAGGGTTAAGACCCAAGTTAGGGTTAGCTGTCAGGAGACATGGCTTCCCAGAATGGAAACAGGGTGTTGCTGAAGCCAAGCATGGTGAAACAGACTGAGAGGGCCAAAGGAATTGTGTGCCTACTGTCTTTTAGTACAACATGAGGATGGGGGGTTGTTAAAGTTCAACAAGAAAATCAGGTTAAGTCTCAAGTTAGGGTTAGGGTTGGGGAGATGTGGCTTCCCAGGTTGGAAACGGGTCCTTGGTGAAGCTTAACTTGCTGAATCAGACTGAGTGGGGCATCAAGATGGCTTCCATACTGACATTTGGTACACTCTGTGGACGGCAGTATGTTTCAGTCCAAAAACGAAAATTAGGGTTAAGACCCAAGTTAGGGTTATCGGTCAGGAGTCATGGCTTCCCAGAATGGAAACAGGGTGTTGCTGAAGCCAAGCATGGTGAAACAGACTGAGAGGGCCAACGGAATTGTGTGTCGACTGTCTTTTAGTACAACATGAGGATGGGGGTTTGTTACATTTCAACAAGAAAATCAGGTTAAGTCTCAAGGTTGTGTTGGATTGGGGAGATGTGGCTTCCCAGGTTGGAAATGGGTCCTTGGTGAAGCTCAACTTGCTGAATCAGACTGAGTGGGGCATCAAGATGGCTTCCATACTGACATTTGGTGCACTCTGTGGACGGCAGTATGTTTCAGTCCAAAAAGGAAATGAGGGTTGAGACTCAAATTAGGGTTAGGGTTGGGGAGACTTGGCTTCCCAGGATGTAACCAGGGTTTTGGCGAAGTCTAGATTGGTAAAACAGACGGAGTAGGCCAACCGGAGTATAACATACTGCCAGTTAGTACACCATGTGGACAGGGAAATGTTTCAGTCCAAAGAGAAAATTAGGGTTAAGACCCAAGTTAGGGTTAGCTGTCAGGAGACATGGCTTTCCAGAATGGAAACAGGGTGTTGCTGAAGCCAAGCATGGTGAAACAGACTGAGAGGGCAAAAGGAATTGTGTGCCTACTGTCTTTTAGTAGAACATGAGGATGGGGGGTTGTTACATTTGCACAAGAAAATCAGGTTAAGTCTCAAGTTAGGGTTAGGGTTGGGGAGATGTGGCTTCCCAGGTTGGAAACGGGTCCTTGGTGAAGCCTAGCTTGCTGAATCAGACTGAGTGGGGCATCAAGATGTCTTCCATACTTACATTTGGTACACTCTGTGAACCGCAGTATGTTTCAGTCCAAAAAGGAAATGAGGGTTGATACGCAAATTAGGGTTAGGGTTGGGGAGACTTGGCTTCCCAGGATGTAACCAGGGTTTTGGTGAAGCCTAGATTGGTAAAACAGACTGAGTAGGCCAACCGGAGTATAACATACTGCCAGTTAGTACACCATGTGGACAGGGAAATGTTTCAGTCCAAAGAGAAAATTAGGGTTAAGACCCAAGTTAGGGTTAGCTGTCAGGAGACATGGCTTCCCAGAATGGAAACAGGGTGTTGCTGAAGCCAAGCATGGTGAAACAGACTGAGAGGGCCAAAGGAATTGTGTGCCTACTGTCTTTTAGTAGAACATGAGGATGGGAGGTTGTTACATTTGCACAAGTATATCAGGTTAAGTATCAAGTTAGGGTTAGGGTTGGGGAGATGTGGCTTCCCAGGTTGGAAACGGGTCCTTGGTGAAGCCTAGCTTGCTGAATCAGACTGAGTGGGGCATCAAGATGTCTTCCATACTTACAATTAGGTACACTCTGTGGACGGCAGTATGTTTCAGTCCAAAAAGGAAATGAGGGTTGAGACTCAAATTAGGGTTAGGGTTGGGGAGACTTGGCTTCCCAGGATGTAACCAGGGTTTTGGCGAAGCCTAGATTGGTAAAACAGACTGAGTAGGCCTTCCGGAGTATAACATACTGCCAGTTAGTACTCCATGTGGACAGGGAAATATTTCAGTCCAAAGAAAAAACTAGGGTTAAGACCCAAGTTAGGGTTAGCGGTCAGGAGACATGGCTTCCCGGAATGGAAACAGGGTGTTGCTGAAGCCAAGCATGGTGAAACAGACTGAGAGGGCAAAAGGAATTGTGTGCCTACTGTCTTTTAGTACAACATGAGGATGGGGGTTTGTTACATTTGCACAAGAAAATCAGGTTAAGTCTCAAGTTAGGGTTGGTTTGGGGAGATGTGGCATCCCAGGTTGGAAACGGGTCCTTGGTGAAGCCTAGCTTGTTGAATCAGACTGAGTGGGACATCAAGATGTCTTCCATACTTACATTTGGTACACTCTGTGGACGGCAGTATGTTTCAGTCCAAAAAGGAAATGAGGGTTGAGACTCAAATTAGGGTTAGGGCTGGGGAGACTTGGCTTCCCAGGATGTAACCAGGGTTTTGGCGAAGCCTAGATTGGTAAAACAGACTGAGTAGGCCATCCGGAGTATAACATACTGCCAGTTAGTACACCATGTGGACAGGGAAATATTTCAGTCCAAAGAGAAAATTAGGGTTAAGACCCAAGTGAGGGTTAGCTGTCAGGAGACATGGCTTCCCAGAATGGAAACAGGGTGTTGCTGAAGCCAAGCATGGTGAAACAGACTGAGAGGGCCAAAGGAATTGTGTGCCTACTGTCTTTTAGTAGAACATGAGGATGGGGGGTTGTTACAGTTCAACAAGAAAATCAGGTTAAGTCTCAAGTTAGGGTTAGGGTTGGGGAGATGTGGCTTCCCAGGTTGGAAACGGGTCCTTGGTGAAGCTTAACTTGCTGAATCAGACTGAGTGGGGCATCAAGATGGCTTCCATACTGACATTTGGTCCCCTATGTGGACGGCAGTATGTTTCAGTCCAAAAACGAAAATTAGGGTTAAGACCCAAGTTAGGGTTATCGGTCAGGAGTCATGGCTTCCCAGAATGGAAACAGGGTGTTGCTGAAGCCAAGCATGGTGAATCAGACTGAGAGGGCCAACGGAATTGTGTGTCGACTGTCTTTTAGTACAACATGAGGATGGGGGTTTGTTACATTTCAACAAGAAAATCAGGTTAAGTCTCAAGGTTGGGTTGGATTGGGGAGATGTGGCTTCCCAGGTTGGAAATGGGTCCTTGGTGAAGCTCAACTTGCTGAATCAGACTGAGTGGGGCATCAAGATGGCTTCCATACTGACATTTGGTGCACTCTGTGGACGGCAGTATGTTTCAGTCCAAAAAGGAAATGAGGGTTGAGACTCAAATTAGGGTTAGGGTTGGGGAGACTTGTCTTCCCAGGATGTAACCAGGGTTTTGGCGAAGTCTAGATTGGTAAAACAGACGGAGTAGGCCAACCGGAGTATAACATACTGCCAGTTAGTACACAATGTGGAGAGGGAAATGTTTCATTCCAAAGAGAAAATTAGGGTTAAGACCCAAGTTAGGGTTAGCAATCAGGAGACATGGCTTTCCAGAATGGAAACAGGGTGTTGCTGAAGCCAAGCATGGTGAAACAGACTGAGAGGGCAAAAGGAATTGTGTGCCTACTGTCTTTTAGTAGAACATGAGGATGGGGGGTTGTTACATTTGCACAAGAAAATCAGGTTAAGTCTCAAGTTAGGGTTAGGGTTGGGGAGATGTTGCTTCCCAGGTTGGAAACGGGTCCTTGGTGAAGCTTAACTTGCTGAATCAGACTGAGTGGGCCATCAAGATGGCTTCCATACTGACATTTGGTACACTCTGTGGACGGCAGTATGTTTCAGTCCAAAAACGAAAATTAGGGTTAAGACCCAAGTTAGGGTTATCGGTCAGGAGTCATGGCTTCCCAGAATGGAAACAGGGTGTTGCTGAAGCCAAGCATGGTGAAACAGACTGAGAGGGCCAACGGAATTGTGTGCCGACTGTCTCTTAGTACAACATGAGGATGGGGGTTTGTTACATTTCAACAAGAAAATCAGGTTAAGTCTCAAGGTTGGGTTGGGTTGGGGAGATGTGGCTTCCCTGGTTGGAATCGGGTCCTTGGTGAAGCCCAGCTTGCTGAATCAGACTGAGTGGGACATCAAGATGTCTTCCATACTGACATTTGGTACACTCTGTGGACGGAGGTCTGTTTCAGTCCCAAAAGGAAATGAGGCCTGAGACTCAAATTAGGGTTAGGGTTGGGGAGACTTGGCTTCCCAGGATATAACCAGGGTTTTGTCGAAGCCTAGATTGGTAAAACAGACTGAGTAGGCCATCCGGAGTATAACATACTGCCAGTTAGTACACCATGTGGACAGGGAAATGTTTCATTCCAAAGAGAAAATTAGGGTTAAGACCCAAGTTAGGGTAAGCTGTCAGGAGACATGGCTTCCCAGAATGGAAACAGGGTGTTGCTGAAGCCAAGCATGGTGAAACAGACTGAGAGGGCCAAAGGAATTGTGTGCCTACTGTCTTTTAGTAGAACATGAGGATGGGGGGTTGTTACAGTTCAACAAGAAAATCAGGTTAAGTCTCAAGTTAGGGTTAGGGTTGGGGAGATGTGGCTTCCCAGGTTGGAAACGGGTCCTTGGTGAAGCTTAACTTGCTGAATCAGACTGAGTGGGGCATCAAGATGGCTTCCATACTGACATTTGGTACACTCTGTGGACGGCAGTATGTTTCAGTCCAAAAACGAAAATTAGGGTTAAGACCCAAGTTAGGGTTATCGGTCAGGAGTCATGGCTTCCCAGAATGGAAACAGGGTGTTGCTGAAGCCAAGCATGGTGAAACAGACTGAGAGGGCCAACGGAATTGTGTGTCGACTGTCTTTTAGTACAACATGAGGATGGGGGTTTGTTACATTTCAACAAGAAAATCAGGTTAAGTCTCAAGGTTGGGTTGGATTGGGGAGATGTGGCTTCCCAGGTTGGAAATGGGTCCTTGGTGAAGCTCAACTTGCTGAATCAGACTGAGTGGGGCATCAAGATGGCTTCCATACTGACATTTGGTGCACTCTGTGGACGGCAGTATGTTTCAGTCCAAAAAGGAAATGAGGGTTGAGACTCAAATTAGGGTTAGGGTTGGGGAGACTTGGCTTCCCAGGATGTAACCAGGGTTTTGGCGAAGTCTAGATTGGTAAAACAGACGGAGTAGGCCAACCGGAGTATAACATACTGCCAGTTAGTACACCATGTGGACAGGGAAATGTTTCAGTCCAAAGAGAAAATTAGGGTTAAGACCCAAGTTAGGGTTAGCTGTCAGGAGACATGGCTTTCCAGAATGGAAACAGGGTGTTGCTGAAGCCAAGCATGGTGAAACAGACTGAGAGGGCAAAAGGAATTGTGTGCCTACTGTCTTTTAGTAGAACATGAGGATGGGGGGTTGTTACATTTGCACAAGAAAATCAGGTTAAGTCTCAAGTTAGGGTTAGGGTTGGGGAGATGTGGCTTCCCAGGTTGGAAACGGGTCCTTGGTGAAGCCTAGCTTGCTGAATCAGACTGAGTGGGGCATCAAGATGTCTTCCATACTTACATTTGGTACACTCTGTGAACCGCAGTATGTTTCAGTCCAAAAAGGAAATGAGGGTTGATACGCAAATTAGGGTTAGGGTTGGGGAGACTTGGCTTCCCAGGATGTAACCAGGGTTTTGGTGAAGCCTAGATTGGTAAAACAGACTGAGTAGGCCAACCGGAGTATAACATACTGCCAGTTAGTACACCATGTGGACAGGGAAATATTTCAGTCCAAAGAGAAAATTAGGGTTAAGACCCAAGTTAGGGTTA
The DNA here is from genome assembly GCF_057233095.1 of Heloderma suspectum. Taxonomy (NCBI): domain Eukaryota; kingdom Metazoa; phylum Chordata; class Lepidosauria; order Squamata; family Helodermatidae; genus Heloderma; species Heloderma suspectum. Next base: position 153,362,573 of record NC_139461.1, read on the forward strand.
GCTGTCAGGAGACATGGCTTCCCAGAATGGAAACAGGGTGTTGCTGAAGCCAAGCATGGTGAAACAGACTGAGAGGGCCAAAGGAATTGTGTGCCTACTGTCTTTTAGTAGAACATGAGGATGGGAGGTTGTTACATTTGCACAAGAATATCAGGTTAAGTATCAAGTTAGGGTTAGGGTTGGGGAGATGTGGCTTCCCAGGTTGGAAACGGGTCCTTGTTGAAGCCTAGCTTGCTGAATCAGACTGAGTGGGGCATCAAGATGTCTTCCATACTTACAATTAGGTACACTCTGTGGACGGCAGTATGTTTCAGTCCAAAAAGGAAATGAGGGTTGAGACTCAAATTAGTGTTAGGGTTGGGGAGACTTGGCTTCCCAGGATGTAACCAGGGTTTTGGCGAAGCCTAGATTGGTAAAACAGACTGAGTAGGCCTTCCGGAGTATAACATACTGCCAGTTAGTACACCATGTGGACAGGGAAATATTTCAGTCCAAAGAAAAAACTAGGGTTAAGACCCAAGTTAGGGTTAGCGGTCAGGAGACATGGCTTCCCGGAATGGAAACAGGGTGTTGCTGAAGCCAAGCATGGTGAAACAGACTGAGAGGGCAAAAGGAATTGTGTGCCTACTGTCTTTTAGTACAACATGAGGATGGGGGTTTGTTACATTTGCACAAGAAAATCAGGTTAAGTCTCAAGTTAGGGTTGGTTTGGGGAGATGTGGCATCCCAGGTTGGAAACGGGTCCTTGGTGAAGCCTAGCTTGTTGAATCAGACTGAGTGGGACATCAAGATGTCTTCCATACTTACATTTGGTACACTCTGTGGACGGCAGTATGTTTCAGTCCAAAAAGGAAATGAGGGTTGAGACTCAAATTAGGGTTAGGGCTGGGGAGACTTGGCTTCCCAGGATGTAACCAGGGTTTTGGCGAAGTCTAGATTGGTAAAACAGACGGAGTAGGCCAACCGGAGTATAACATACTGCCAGTTAGTACACCATGTGGACAGGGAAATGTTTCAGTCCAAAGAGAAAATTAGGGTTAAGACCCAAGTTAGGGTTAGCTGTCAGGAGACATGGCTTTCCAGAATGGAAACAGGGTGTTGCTGAAGCCAAGCATGGTGAAACAGACTGAGAGGGCCAAAGGAATTGTGTGCCTACTGTCTTTTAGTAGAACATGAGGATGGGGGGTTGTTACATTTGCACAAGAAAATCAGGTTAAGTCTCAAGTTAGGGTTAGGGTTGGGGAGATGTGGCTTCCCAGGTTGGAAACGGGTCCTTGGTGAAGCCTAGCTTGCTGAATCAGACGGAGTGGGGCATCAAGATGTCTTCCATACTTACATTTGGTACACTCTGTGAACCGCAGTATGTTTCAGTCCAAAAAGGAAATGAGGGTTGATACGCAAATTAGGGTTAGGGTTGGGGAGACTTGGCTTCCCAGGATGTAACCAGGGTTTTGGTGAAGCCTAGATTGGTAAAACAGACTGAGTAGGCCAACCGGAGTATAACATACTGCCAGTTAGTACACCATGTGGACAGGGAAATGTTTCAGTCCAAAGAGAAAATTAGGGTTAAGACCCAAGTTAGGGTTAGCTGTCAGGAGACATGGCTTCCCAGAATGGAAACAGGGTGTTGCTGAAGCCAAGCATGGTGAAACAGACTGAGAGGGCCAAAGGAATTGTGTGCCTACTGTCTTTTAGTAGAACATGAGGATGGGAGGTTGTTACATTTGCACAAGAATATCAGGTTAAGTATCAAGTTAGGGTTAGGGTTGGGGAGATGTGGCTTCCCAGGTTGGAAACGGGTCCTTGTTGAAGCCTAGCTTGCTGAATCAGACTGAGTGGGGCATCAAGATGTCTTCCATACTTACAATTAGGTACACTCTGTGGACGGCAGTATGTTTCAGTCCAAAAAGGAAATGAGGGTTGAGACTCAAATTAGGGTTAGGGTTGGGGAGACTTGGCTTCCCAGGATGTAACCAGGGTTTTGGCGAAGCCTAGATTGGTAAAACAGACTGAGTAGGCCTTCCGGAGTATAACATACTGCCAGTTAGTACACCATGTGGACAGGGAAATATTTCAGTCCAAAGAAAAAACTAGGGTTAAGACCCAAGTTAGGGTTAGTGGTCAGGAGACATGGCTTCACGGAATGGAAACAGGGTGTTGCTGAAGCCAAGCATGGTGAAACAGACTGAGAGGGCAAAAGGAATTGTGTGCCTACTGTCTTTTAGTACAACATGAGGATGGGGGTTTGTTACATTTGCACAAGAAAATCAGGTTAAGTCTCAAGTTAGGGTTGGTTTGGGGAGATGTGGCATCCCAGGTTGGAAACGGGTCCTTGGTGAAGCCTAGCTTGTTGAATCAGACTGAGTGGGACATCAAGATGTCTTCCATACTTACATTTGGTACACTCTGTGGACGGCAGTATGTTTCAGTCCAAAAAGGAAATGAGGGTTGAGACTCAAATTAGGGTTAGGGCTGGGGAGACTTGGCTTCCCAGGATGTAACCAGGGTTTTGGCGAAGCCTAGATTGGTAAAACAGACTGAGTAGGCCATCCGGAGTATAACATACTGCCAGTTAGTACACCATGTGGACAGGGAAATGTTTCAGTCCAAAGAGAAAATTAGGGTTAAGACCCAAGTGAGGGTTAGCTGTCAGGAGACATGGCTTCCCAGAATGGAAACAGGGTGTTGCTGAAGCCAAGCATGGTGAAACAGACTGAGAGGGCAAAAGGAATTGTGTGCCTACTGTCTTTTAGGAGAACATGAGGATGGGGGGTTGTTACATTTGCACAAGAAAATCAGGTTAAGTCTCAAGTTAGGGTTAGGGTTGGGGAGATGTTGCTTCCCAGGTTGGAAACAGGTCCTTGGTGAAGCTTAACTTGCTGAATCAGACTGAGTGGGCCATCAAGATGGCTTCCATACTGACATTTGGTACACTCTGTGGACGGCAGTATGTTTCAGTCCAAAAACGAAAATTAGGGTTAAGACCCAAGTTAGGGTTATCGGTCAGGAGTCATGGCTTCCCAGAATGGAAACAGGGTGTTGCTGAAGCCAAGCATGGTGAAACAGACTGAGAGGGCCAACGGAATTGTGTGCCGACTGTCTCTTAGTACAACATGAGGATGGGGGTTTGTTACATTTCAACAAGAAAATCAGGTTAAGTCTCAAGGTTGGGTTGGGTTGGGGAGATGTGGCTTCCCTGGTTGGAATCGGGTCCTTGGTGAAGCCCAGCTTGCTGAATCAGACTGAGTGGGACATCAAGATGTCTTCCATACTGACATTTGGTACACTCTGTGGACGGAGGTCTGTTTCAGTCCCAAAAGGAAATGAGGCCTGAGACTCAAATTAGGGTTAGGGTTGGGGAGACTTGGCTTCCCAGGATGTAACCAGGGTTTTGGCGAAGCCTAGATTGGTAATACAGACTGAGTAGGCCATCCGGAGTATAACATACTGCCAGTTAGTACACCATGTGGACAGGGAAATGTTTCATTCCAAAGAGAAAATTAGGGTTAAGACCCAAGTTAGGGTTAGCTGTCAGGAGACATGGCTTCCCAGAATGGAAACAGGGTGTTGCTGAAGCCAAGCATGGTGAAACAGACTGAGAGGGCCAAAGGAATTGTGTGCCTACTGTCTTTTAGTAGAACATGAGGATGGGGGGTTGTTACAGTTCAACAAGAAAATCAGGTTAAGTCTCAAGTTAGGGTTAGGGTTGGGGAGATGTGGCTTCCCAGGTTGGAAACGGGTCCTTGGTGAAGCTTAACTTGCTGAATCAGACTGAGTGGGGCATCAAGATGGCTTCCATACTGACATTTGGTACACTCTGTGGACGGCAGTATGTTTCAGTCCAAAAACGAAAATTAGGGTTAAGACCCAAGTTAAGGTTATCGGTCAGGAGTCATGGCTTCCCAGAATGGAAACAGGGTGTTGCTGAAGCCAAGCATGGTGAAACAGACTGAGAGGGCCAACGGAATTGTGTGTCGACTGTCTTTTAGTACAACATGAGGATGGGGGTTTGTTACATTTCAACAAGAAAATCAGGTTAAGTCTCAAGGTTGGGTTGGATTGGGGAGATGTGGCTTCCCAGGTTGGAAATGGGTCCTTGGTGAAGCTCAACTTGCTGAATCAGACTGAGTGGGGCATCAAGATGGCTTCCATACTGACATTTGGTGCACTCTGTGGACGGCAGTATGTTTCAGTCCAAAAAGGAAATGAGGGTTGAGACTCAAATTAGGGTTAGGGTTGGGGAGACTTGGCTTCCCAGGATGTAACCAGGGTTTTGGCGAAGCCTAGATTGGTAAAACAGACGGAGTAGGCCAACCAGAGTATAACATACTGCCAGTTAGTACACCATGTGGACAGGGAAATGTTTCAGTCCAAAGAGAAAATTAGGGTTAAGACCCAAGTTAGGGTTAGCTGTCAGGAGACATGGCTTTCCAGAATGGAAACAGGGTGTTGCTGAAGCCAAGCATGGTGAAACAGACTGAGAGGGCAAAAGGAATTGTGTGCCTACTGTCTTTTAGTAGAACATGAGGATGGGGGGTTGTTACATTTGCACAAGAAAACCAGGTTAAGTCTCAAGTTAGGGTTAGGGTTGGGGAGATGTGGCTTCCCAGGTTGGAAACGCGTCCTTGTTGAAGCCTAGCTTGCTGAATCAGACTGAGTGGGGCATCAAGATGTCTTCCATACTTACAATTAGGTACACTCTGTGGACGGCAGTATGTTTCAGTCCAAAAAGGAAATGAGGGTTGAGACTCAAATTAGGGTTAGGGTTGGGGAGACTTGGCTTCCCAGGATGTAACCAGGGTTTTGGCGAAGCCTAGATTGGTAAAACAGACTGAGTAGGCCTTCCGGAGTATAACATACTGCCAGTTAGTACACCATGTGGACAGGGAAATATTTCAGTCCAAAGAAAAAACTAGGGTTAAGACCCAAGTTAGGGTTAGCGGTCAGGAGACATGGCTTCCCGGAATGGAAACAGGGTGTTGCTGAAGCCAAGCATGGTGAAACAGACTGAGAGGGCAAAAGGAATTGTGTGCCTACTGTCTTTTAGTACAACATGAGGATGGGGGTTTGTTACATTTGCACAAGAAAATCAGGTTAAGTCTCAAGTTAGGGTTGGTTTGGGGAGATGTGGCATCCCAGGTTGGAAACGGGTCCTTGGTGAAGCCTAGCTTGTTGAATCAGACTGAGTGGGACATCAAGATGTCTTCCATACTGACATTTGGTACACTCTGTGGACCGCAGTATGTTTCAGTCCAAAAAGGAAATGAGGGTTGAGACTCAAATTAGGGTTAGGGCTGGGGAGACGTGGCTTCCCAGGATGTAACCAGGGTTTTGGCGAAGCCTAGATTGGTAAAACAGACTGAGTAGGCCATCCGGAGTATAACATACTGCCAGTTAGTACACCATGTGGACAGGGAAATGTTTCAGTCCAAAGACAAAATTAGGGTTAAGACCCAAGTTAGGGTTAGCTGTCAGGAGACATGGCTTCCCAGAATGGAAACAGGGTGTTGCTGAAGCCAAGCATGGTGAAACAGACTGAGAGGGCAAAAGGAATTGTGTGCCTACTTTCTTTTAGTACAACATGAGGATGGGGGGTTGTTACATTTGCACAAGAAAATCAGGTTAAGTCTCAAGTTAGGGTTAGGGTTGGGGAGATGTGGCTTCCCAGGTTGGAAACGGGTCCTTGGTGAAGCCTAGCTTGCTGAATCAGACTGAGTGGGGCATCAAGATGTCTTCCATACTTACATTTGGTACACTCTGTGAACCGCAGTATGTTTCAGTCCAAAAAGGAAATGAGGGTTGATACGCAAATTAGGGTTAGGGTTGGGGAGAATTGGCTTCCCAGGATATAACCAGGGTTTTGGTGAAGCCTAGATTGGTAAAACAGACTGAGTAGGCATTCAGGAGTATAACATACTGCCAGTTATACCATGTGGACAGGGAAATGTTTCAGTCCAAAGAAAAAATTAGGGTTAAGAAAAATTTAGGGTTATCGGTCAGGAGACATGCCTTCCCAGAATGGAAACAGGGTGTTGCTGAAGCCAAGCATGGTGAAACAGACTGAGAGGGCCAACGGAATTGTGTGCCTACTGTCTTTTAGTAGAACATGAGGATGGGGGGTTGTTACATTTGCCCAAGAAAATCAGGTAAAGTATCAAGTTAGGGTTAGGGTTGGGGAGATGTGGCTTCCCAGGTTGGAAATGGGTCCTTGGTGAAGCTCAACTTGCTGAATCAGACTGAGTGGGGCATCAAGATGGCTTCCATACTGACATTTGGTGCACTCTGTGGACGGCAGTATGTTTCAGTCTAAAAAGGAAATGAGGGTTGAGACTCAAATTAGGGTTAGGGTTGGGGAGACTTGGCTTCCCAGGATGTAACCAGGGTTTTGGCGAAGTCTAGATTGGTAAAACAGACGGAGTAGGCCAACCGGAGTATAACATACTGCCAGTTAGTACACAATGTGGAGAGGGAAATGTTTCATTCCAAAGAGAAAATTAGGGTTAAGACCCAAGTTAGGGTTAGCAGTCAGGAGACATGGCTTTCCAGAATGGAAACAGGGTGTTGCTGAAGCCAAGCATGGTGAAACAGACTGAGAGGGCAAAAGGAATTGTGTGCCTACTGTCTTTTAGTAGAACATGAGGATGGGGGGTTGTTACATTTGCACAAGAAAATCAGGTTAAGTCTCAAGTTAGGGTTAGGGTTGGGGAGATGTTGCTTCCCAGGTTGGAAACGGGTCCTTGGTGAAGCTTAACTTGCTGAATCAGACTGAGTGGGCCATCAAGATGGCTTCCATACTGACATTTGGTACACTCTGTGGACGGCAGTATGTTTCAGTCCAAAAACGAAAATTAGGGTTAAGACCCAAGTTAGGGTTATCGGTCAGGAGTCATGGCTTCCCAGAATGGAAACAGGGTGTTGCTGAAGCCAAGCATGGTGAAACAGACTGAGAGGGCCAACGGAATTGTGTGCCGACTGTCTCTTAGTACAACATGAGGATGGGGGTTTGTTACATTTCAACAAGAAAATCAGGTTAAGTCTCAAGGTTGGGTTGGGTTGGGGAGATGTGGCTTCCCTGGTTGGAATCGGGTCCTTGGTGAAGCCCAGCTTGCTGAATCAGACTGAGTGGGACATCAAGATGTCTTCCATACTGACATTTGGTACACTCTGTGGACGGAGGTCTGTTTCAGTCCCAAAAGGAAATGAGGCCTGAGACTCAAATTAGGGTTAGGGTTGGGGAGACTTGGCTTCCCAGGATATAACCAGGGTTTTGTCGAAGCCTAGATTGGTAAAACAGACTGAGTAGGCCATCCGGAGTATAACATACTGCCAGTTAGTACACCATGTGGACAGGGAAATGTTTCATTCCAAAGAGAAAATTAGGGTTAAGACCCAAGTTAGGGTTAGCTGTCAGGAGACATGGCTTCCCAGAATGGAAACAGGGTGTTGCTGAAGCCAAGCATGGTGAAACAGACTGAGAGGGCCAAAGGAATTGTGTGCCTACTGTCTTTTAGTACAACATGAGGATGGGGGGTTGTTAAAGTTCAACAAGAAAATCAGGTTAAGTCTCAAGTTAGGGTTAGGGTTGGGGAGATGTGGCTTCCCAGGTTGGAAACGGGTCCTTGGTGAAGCTTAACTTGCTGAATCAGACTGAGTGGGGCATCAAGATGGCTTCCATACTGACATTTGGTACACTCTGTGGACGGCAGTATGTTTCAGTCCAAAAACGAAAATTAGGGTTAAGACCCAAGTTAGGGTTATCGGTCAGGAGTCATGGCTTCCCAGAATGGAAACAGGGTGTTGCTGAAGCCAAGCATGGTGAAACAGACTGAGAGGGCCAACGGAATTGTGTGTCGACTGTCTTTTAGTACAACATGAGGATGGGGGTTTGTTACATTTCAACAAGAAAATCAGGTTAAGTCTCAAGGTTGTGTTGGATTGGGGAGATGTGGCTTCCCAGGTTGGAAATGGGTCCTTGGTGAAGCTCAACTTGCTGAATCAGACTGAGTGGGGCATCAAGATGGCTTCCATACTGACATTTGGTGCACTCTGTGGACGGCAGTATGTTTCAGTCCAAAAAGGAAATGAGGGTTGAGACTCAAATTAGGGTTAGGGTTGGGGATACTTGGCTTCCCAGGATGTAACCAGGGTTTTGGCGAAGTCTAGATTGGTAAAACAGACGGAGTAGGCCAACCGGTGTATAACATACTGCCAGTTAGTACACAATGTGGACAGGGAAATGTTTCATTCCAAAGAGAAAATTAGGGTTAAGACCCAAGTTAGGGTTAGCAGTCAGGAGACATGGCTTTCCAGAATGGAAACAGGGTGTTGCTGAAGCCAAGCATGGTGAAACAGACTGAGAGGGCAAAAGGAATTGTGTGCCTACTGTCTTTTAGTAGAACATGAGGATGGGGGGTTGTTACATTTGCACAAGAAAATCAGGTTAAGTCTCAAGTTAGGGTTAGGGTTGGGGAGATGTTGCTTCCCAGGTTGGAAACGGGTCCTTGGTGAAGCTTAACTTGCTGAATCAGACTGAGTGGGCCATCAAGATGGCTTCCATACTGACATTTGGTACACTCTGTGGACGGCAGTATGTTTCAGTCCAAAAACGAAAATTAGGGTTAAGACCCAAGTTAGGGTTATCGGTCAGGAGTCATGGCTTCCCAGAATGGAAACAGGGTGTTGCTGAAGCCAAGCATGGTGAAACAGACTGAGAGGGCCAACGGAATTGTGTGCCGACTGTCTCTTAGTACAACATGAGGATGGGGGTTTGTTACATTTCAACAAGAAAATCAGGTTAAGTCTCAAGGTTGGGTTGGGTTGGGGAGATGTGGCTTCCCTGGTTGGAATCGGGTCCTTGGTGAAGCCCAGCTTGCTGAATCAGACTGAGTGGGACATCAAGATGTCTTCCATACTGACATTTGGTACACTCTGTGGACGGAGGTCTGTTTCAGTCCCAAAAGGAAATGAGGCCTGAGACTCAAATTAGGGTTAGGGTTGGGGAGACTTGGCTTCCCAGGATATAACCAGGGTTTTGTCGAAGCCTAGATTGGTAAAACAGACTGAGTAGGCCATCCGGAGTATAACATACTGCCAGTTAGTACACCATGTGGACAGGGAAATGTTTCATTCCAAAGAGAAAATTAGGGTTAAGACCCAAGTTAGGGTTAGCTGTCAGGAGACATGGCTTCCCAGAATGGAAACAGGGTGTTGCTGAAGCCAAGCATGGTGAAACAGACTGAGAGGGCCAAAGGAATTGTGTGCCTACTGTCTTTTAGTACAACATGAGGATGGGGGGTTGTTAAAGTTCAACAAGAAAATCAGGTTAAGTCTCAAGTTAGGGTTAGGGTTGGGGAGATGTGGCTTCCCAGGTTGGAAACGGGTCCTTGGTGAAGCTTAACTTGCTGAATCAGACTGAGTGGGGCATCAAGATGGCTTCCATACTGACATTTGGTACACTCTGTGGACGGCAGTATGTTTCAGTCCAAAAACGAAAATTAGGGTTAAGACCCAAGTTAGGGTTATCGGTCAGGAGTCATGGCTTCCCAGAATGGAAACAGGGTGTTGCTGAAGCCAAGCATGGTGAAACAGACTGAGAGGGCCAACGGAATTGTGTGTCGACTGTCTTTTAGTACAACATGAGGATGGGGGTTTGTTACATTTCAACAAGAAAATCAGGTTAAGTCTCAAGGTTGTGTTGGATTGGGGAGATGTGGCTTCCCAGGTTGGAAATGGGTCCTTGGTGAAGCTCAACTTGCTGAATCAGACTGAGTGGGGCATCAAGATGGCTTCCATACTGACATTTGGTGCACTCTGTGGACGGCAGTATGTTTCAGTCCAAAAAGGAAATGAGGGTTGAGACTCAAATTAGGGTTAGGGTTGGGGAGACTTGGCTTCCCAGGATGTAACCAGGGTTTTGGCGAAGTCTAGATTGGTAAAACAGACGGAGTAGGCCAACCGGAGTATAACATACTGCCAGTTAGTACACCATGTGGACAGGGAAATGTTTCAGTCCAAAGAGAAAATTAGGGTTAAGACCCAAGTTAGGGTTAGCTGTCAGGAGACATGGCTTTCCAGAATGGAAACAGGGTGTTGCTGAAGCCAAGCATGGTGAAACAGACTGAGAGGGCAAAAGGAATTGTGTGCCTACTGTCTTTTAGTAGAACATGAGGATGGGGGGTTGTTACATTTGCACAAGAAAATCAGGTTAAGTCTCAAGTTAGGGTTAGGGTTGGGGAGATGTGGCTTCCCAGGTTGGAAACGGGTCCTTGGTGAAGCCTAGCTTGCTGAATCAGACTGAGTGGGGCATCAAGATGTCTTCCATACTTACATTTGGTACACTCTGTGAACCGCAGTATGTTTCAGTCCAAAAAGGAAATGAGGGTTGATACGCAAATTAGGGTTAGGTTTGGGGAGACTTGGCTTCCCAGGATGTAACCAGGGTTTTGGTGAAGCCTAGATTGGTAAAACAGACTGAGTAGGCCAACCGGAGTATAACATACTGCCAGTTAGTACACCATGTGGACAGGGAAATGTTTCAGTCCAAAGAGAAAATTAGGGTTAAGACCCAAGTTAGGGTTAGCTGTCAGGAGACATGGCTTCCCAGAATGGAAACAGGGTGTTGCTGAAGCCAAGCATGGTGAAACAGACTGAGAGGGCCAAAGGAATTGTGTGCCTACTGTCTTTTAGTAGAACATGAGGATGGGAGGTTGTTACATTTGCACAAGAATATCAGGTTAAGTATCAAGTTAGGGTTAGGGTTGGGGAGATGTGGCTTCCCAGGTTGGAAACGGGTCCTTGGTGAAGCCTAGCTTGCTGAATCAGACTGAGTGGGGCATCAAGATGTCTTCCATACTTACAATTAGGTACACTCTGTGGACGGCAGTATGTTTCAGTCCAAAAAGGAAATGAGGGTTGAGACTCAAATTAGGGTTAGGGTTGGGGAGACTTGGCTTCCCAGGATGTAACCAGGGTTTTGGCGAAGCCTAGATTGGTAAAACAGACTGAGTAGGCCTTCCGGAGTATAACATACTGCCAGTTAGTACTCCATGTGGACAGGGAAATATTTCAGTCCAAAGAAAAAACTAGGGTTAAGACCCAAGTTAGGGTTAGCGGTCAGGAGACATGGCTTCCCGGAATGGAAACAGGGTGTTGCTGAAGCCAAGCATGGTGAAACAGACTGAGAGGGCAAAAGGAATTGTGTGCCTACTGTCTTTTAGTACAACATGAGGATGGGGGTTTGTTACATTTGCACAAGAAAATCAGGTTAAGTCTCAAGTTAGGGTTGGTTTGGGGAGATGTGGCATCCCAGGTTGGAAACGGGTCCTTGGTGAAGCCTAGCTTGTTGAATCAGACTGAGTGGGACATCAAGATGTCTTCCATACTTACATTTGGTACACTCTGTGGACGGCAGTATGTTTCAGTCCAAAAAGGAAATGAGGGTTGAGACTCAAATTAGGGTTAGGGCTGGGGAGACTTGGCTTCCCAGGATGTAACCAGGGTTTTGGCGAAGCCTAGATTGGTAAAACAGACTGAGTAGGCCATCCGGAGTATAACATACTGCCAGTTAGTACACCATGTGGACAGGGAAATGTTTCAGTCCAAAGAGAAAATTAGGGTTAAGACCCAAGTGAGGGTTAGCTGTCAGGAGACATGGCTTCCCAGAATGGAAACAGGGTGTTGCTGAAGCCAAGCATGGTGAAACAGACTGAGAGGGCCAAAGGAATTGTGTGCCTACTGTCTTTTAGTAGAACATGAGGATGGGGGGTTGTTACAGTTCAACAAGAAAATCAGGTTAAGTCTCAAGTTAGGGTTAGGGTTGGGGAGATGTGGCTTCCCAGGTTGGAAACGGGTCCTTGGTGTAGCTTAACTTGCTGAATCAGACTGAGTGGGGCATCAAGATGGCTTCCATACTGACATTTGGTCCCCTATGTGGACGGCAGTATGTTTCAGTCCAAAAACGAAAATTAGGGTTAAGACCCAAGTTAGGGTTATCGGTCAGGAGTCATGGCTTCCCAGAATGGAAACAGGGTGTTGCTGAAGCCAAGCATGGTGAAACAGACTGAGAGGGCCAACGGAATTGTGTGTCGACTGTCTTTTAGTACAACATGAGGATGGGGGTTTGTTACATTTCAACAAGAAAATCAGGTTAAGTCTCAAGGTTGGGTTGGATTGGGGAGATGTGGCTTCCCAGGTTGGAAATGGGTCCTTGGTGAAGCTCAACTTGCTGAATCAGACTGAGTGGGGCATCAAGATGGCTTCCATACTGACATTTGGTGCACTCTATGGACGGCAGTATGTTTCAGTCCAAAAAGGAAATGAGGGTTGAGACTCAAATTAGGGTTAGGGTTGGGGAGACTTGTCTTCCCAGGATGTAACCAGGGTTTTGGCGAAGTCTAGATTGGTAAAACAGACGGAGTAGGCCAACCGGAGTATAACATACTGCCAGTTAGTACACAATGTGGAGAGGGAAATGTTTCATTCCAAAGAGAAAATTAGGGTTAAGACCCAAGTTAGGGTTAGCAATCAGGAGACATGGCTTTCCAGAATGGAAACAGGGTGTTGCTGAAGCCAAGCATGGTGAAACAGACTGAGAGGGCAAAAGGAATTGTGTGCCTACTGTCTTTTAGGAGAACATGAGGATGGGGGGTTGTTACATTTGCACAAGAAAATCAGGTTAAGTCTCAAGTTAGGGTTAGGGTTGGGGAGATGTTGCTTCCCAGGTTGGAAACAGGTCCTTGGTGAAGCTTAACTTGTTGAATCAGACTGAGTGGGCCATCAAGATGGCTTCCATACTGACATTTGGTACACTCTGTGGACGGCAGTATGTTTCAGTCCAAAAACGAAAATTAGGGTTAAGACCCAAGTTAGGGTTATCGGTCAGGAGTCATGGCTTCCCAGAATGGAAACAGGGTGTTGCTGAAGCCAAGCATGGTGAAACAGACTGAGAGGGCCAACGGAATTGTGTGCCGACTGTCTCTTAGTACAACATGAGGATGGGGGTTTGTTACATTTCAACAAGAAAATCAGGTTAAGTCTCAAGGTTGGGTTGGGTTGGGGAGATGTGGCTTCCCTGGTTGGAATCGGGTCCTTGGTGAAGCCCAGCTTGCTGAATCAGACTGAGTGGGACATCAAGATGTCTTCCATACTGACATTTGGTACACTCTGTGGACGGAGGTCTGTTTCAGTCCCAAAAGGAAATGAGGCCTGAGACTCAAATTAGGGTTAGGGTTGGGGAGACTTGGCTTCCCAGGATGTAACCAGGGTTTTGGCGAAGCCTAGATTGGTAATACAGACTGAGTAGGCCATCCGGAGTATAACATACTGCCAGTTAGTACACCATGTGGACAGGGAAATGTTTCATTCCAAAGAGAAAATTAGGGTTAAGACCCAAGTTAGGGTTAGCTGTCAGGAGACATGGCTTCCCAGAATGGAAACAGGGTGTTGCTGAAGCCAAGCATGGTGAAACAGACTGAGAGGGCCAAAGGAATTGTGTGCCTACTGTCTTTTAGTAGAACATGAGGATGGGGGGTTGTTACAGTTCAACAAGAAAATCAGGTTAAGTCTCAAGTTAGGGTTAGGGTTGGGGAGATGTGGCTTCCCAGGTTGGAAACGGGTCCTTGGTGAAGCTTAACTTGCTGAATCAGACTGAGTGGGGCATCAAGATGGCTTCCATACTGACATTTGGTACACTCTGTGGACGGCAGTATGTTTCAGTCCAAAAACGAAAATTAGGGTTAAGACCCAAGTTAAGGTTATCGGTCAGGAGTCATGGCTTCCCAGAATGGAAACAGGGTGTTGCTGAAGCCAAGCATGGTGAAACAGACTGAGAGGGCCAACGGAATTGTGTGTCGACTGTCTTTTAGTACAACATGAGGATGGGGGTTTGTTACATTTCAACAAGAAAATCAGGTTAAGTCTCAAGGTTGGGTTGGATTGGGGAGATGTGGCTTCCCAGGTTGGAAATGGGTCCTTGGTGAAGCTCAACTTGCTGAATCAGACTGAGTGGGGCATCAAGATGGCTTCCATACTGACATTTGGTGCACTCTGTGGACGGCAGTATGTTTCAGTCCAAAAAGGAAATGAGGGTTGAGACTCAAATTAGGGTTAGGGTTGGGGAGACTTGGCTTCCCAGGATGTAACCAGGGTTTTGGCGAAGCCTAGATTGGTAAAACAGACGGAGTAGGCCAACCAGAGTATAACATACTGCCAGTTAGTACACCATGTGGACAGGGAAATGTTTCAGTCCAAAGAGAAAATTAGGGTTAAGACCCAAGTTAGGGTTAGCTGTCAGGAGACATGGCTTTCCAGAATGGAAACAGGGTGTTGCTGAAGCCAAGCATGGTGAAACAGACTGAGAGGGCAAAAGGAATTGTGTGCCTACTGTCTTTTAGTAGAACATGAGGATGGGGGGTTGTTACATTTGCACAAGAAAACCAGGTTAAGTCTCAAGTTAGGGTTAGGGTTGGGGAGATGTGGCTTCCCAGGTTGGAAACGCGTCCTTGTTGAAGCCTAGCTTGCTGAATCAGACTGAGTGGGGCATCAAGATGTCTTCCATACTTACAATTAGGTACACTCTGTGGACGGCAGTATGTTTCAGTCCAAAAAGGAAATGAGGGTTGAGACTCAAATTAGGGTTAGGGTTGGGGAGACTTGGCTTCCCAGGATGTAACCAGGGTTTTGGCGAAGCCTAGATTGGTAAAACAGACTGAGTAGGCCTTCCGGAGTATAACATACTGCCAGTTAGTACACCATGTGGACAGGGAAATATTTCAGTCCAAAGAAAAAACTAGGGTTAAGACCCAAGTTAGGGTTAGCGGTCAGGAGACATGGCTTCCCGGAATGGAAACAGGGTGTTGCTGAAGCCAAGCATGGTGAAACAGACTGTGAGGGCAAAAGGAATTGTGTGCCTACTGTCTTTTAGTACAACATGAGGATGGGGGTTTGTTACATTTGCACAAGAAAATCAGGTTAAGTCTCAAGTTAGGGTTGGTTTGGGGAGATGTGGCATCCCAGGTTGGAAACGGGTCCTTGGTGAAGCCTAGCTTGTTGAATCAGACTGAGTGGGACATCAAGATGTCTTCCATACTTACATTTGGTACACTCTGTGGACCGCAGTATGTTTCAGTCCAAAAAGGAAATGAGGGTTGAGACTCAAATTAGGGTTAGGGCTGGGGAGACTTGGCTTCCCAGGATGTAACCAGGGTTTTGGCGAAGCCTAGATTGGTAAAACAGACTGAGTAGGCCATCCGGAGTATAACATACTGCCAGTTAGTACACCATGTGGACAGGGAAATGTTTCAGTCCAAAGACAAAATTAGGGTTAAGACCCAAGTTAGGGTTAGCTGTCAGGAGACATGGCTTCCCAGAATGGAAACAGGGTGTTGCTGAAGCCAAGCATGGTGAAACAGACTGAGAGGGCAAAAGGAATTGTGTGCCTACTGTCTTTTAGTACAACATGAGGATGGGGGGTTGTTACATTTGCACAAGAAAATCAGGTTAAGTCTCAAGTTAGGGTTAGGGTTGGGGAGATGTGGCTTCCCAGGTTGGAAACGGGTCCTTGGTGAAGCCTAGCTTGCTGAATCAGACTGAGTGGGGCATCAAGATGTCTTCCATACTTACATTTGGTACACTCTGTGAACCGCAGTATGTTTCAGTCCAAAAAGGAAATGAGGGTTGATACGGAAATTAGGGTTAGGGTTGGGGAGACTTGGCTTCCCAGGATATAACCAGGGTTTTGGTGAAGCCTAGATTGGTAAAACAGACTGAGTAGGCATTCAGGAGTATAACATACTGCCAGTTATACCATGTGGACAGGGAAATGTTTCAGTCCAAAGAAAAAATTAGGGTTAAGAAAAATTTAGGGTTATCGGTCAGGAGACATGCCTTCCCAGAATGGAAACAGGGTGTTGCTGAAGCCAAGCATGGTGAAACAGACTGAGAGGGCCAACGGAATTGTGTACCTACTGTCTTTTAGTAGAACATGAGGATGGGGGGTTGTTACATTTGCCCAAGAAAATCAGGTAAAGTATCAAGTTTGGGTTAGGGTTGGGGAGATGTGGCTTCCCAGGTTGGAAATGGGTCCTTGGTGAAGCTCAACTTGCTGAATCAGACTGAGTGGGGCATCAAGATGGCTTCCATACTGACATTTGGTGCACTCTGTGGACGGCAGTATGTTTCAGTCTAAAAAGGAAATGAGGGTTGAGACTCAAATTAGGGTTAGGGTTGGGGAGACTTGGCTTCCCAGGATGTAACCAGGGTTTTGGCGAAGTCTAGATTGGTAAAACAGACGGAGTAGGCCAACCGGAGTATAACATACTGCCAGTTAGTACACAATGTGGAGAGGGAAATGTTTCATTCCAAAGAGAAAATTAGGGTTAAGACCCAAGTTAGGGTTAGCAGTCAGGAGACATGGCTTTCCAGAATGGAAACAGGGTGTTGCTGAAGCCAAGCATGGTGAAACAGACTGAGAGGGCAAAAGGAATTGTGTGCCTACTGTCTTTTAGTAGAACATGAGGATGGGGGGTTGTTACATTTGCACAAGAAAATCAGGTTAAGTCTCAAGTTAGGGTTAGGGTTGGGGAGATGTTGCTTCCCAGGTTGGAAACGGGTCCTTGGTGAAGCTTAACTTGCTGAATCAGACTGAGTGGGCCATCAAGATGGCTTCCATACTGACATTTGGTACACTCTGTGGACGGCAGTATGTTTCAGTCCAAAAATGAAAATTAGGGTTAAGACCCAAGTTAGGGTTATCGGTCAGGAAGCCATCAAGATGGCTTCCATACTGACATTTGGTACACTCTGTGGACGGCAGTATGTTTCAGTCCAAAAACGAAAATTAGGGTTAAGACCCAAGTTAGGGTTATCGGTCAGGAGTCATGGCTTCCCAGAATGGAAACAGGGTGTTGCTGAAGCCAAGCATGGTGAAACAGACTGAGAGGGCCAACGGAATTGTGTGCCGACTGTCTCTTAGTACAACATGAGGATGGGGGTTTGTTACATTTCAACAAGAAAATCAGGTTAAGTCTCAAGGTTGGGTTGGGTTGGGGAGATGTGGCTTCCCTGGTTGGAATCGGGTCCTTGGTGAAGCCCAGCTTGCTGAATCAGACTGAGTGGGACATCAAGATGTCTTCCATACTGACATTTGGTACACTCTGTGGACGGAGGTCTGTTTCAGTCCCAAAAGGAAATGAGGCCTGAGACTCAAATTAGGGTTAGGGTTGGGGAGACTTGGCTTCCCAGGATATAACCAGGGTTTTGTCGAAGCCTAGATTGGTAAAACAGACTGAGTAGGCCATCCGGAGTATAACATACTGCCAGTTAGTACACCATGTGGACAGGGAAATGTTTCATTCCAAAGAGGAAATTAGGGTTAAGACCCAAGTTAGGGTTAGCTGTCAGGAGACATGGCTTCCCAGAATGGAAACAGGGTGTTGCTGAAGCCAAGCATGGTGAAACAGACTGAGAGGGCCAAAGGAATTGTGTGCCTACTGTCTTTTAGTACAACATGAGGATGGGGGGTTGTTAAAGTTCAACAAGAAAATCAGGTTAAGTCTCAAGTTAGGGTTAGGGTTGGGGAGATGTGGCTTCCCAGGTTGGAAACGGGTCCTTGGTGAAGCTTAACTTGCTGAATCAGACTGAGTGGGGCATCAAGATGGCTTCCATACTGACATTTGGTACACTCTGTGGACGGCAGTATGTTTCAGTCCAAAAACGAAAATTAGGGTTAAGACCCAAGTTAGGGTTATCGGTCAGGAGTCATGGCTTCCCAGAATGGAAACAGGGTGTTGCTGAAGCCAAGCATGGTGAAACAGACTGAGAGGGCCAACGGAATTGTGTGTCGACTGTCTTTTAGTACAACATGAGGATGGGGGTTTGTTACATTTCAACAAGAAAATCAGGTTAAGTCTCAAGGTTGTGTTGGATTGGGGAGATGTGGCTTCCCAGGTTGGAAATGGGTCCTTGGTGAAGCTCAACTTGCTGAATCAGACTGAGTGGGGCATCAAGATGGCTTCCATACTGACATTTGGTGCACTCTGTGGACGGCAGTATGTTTCAGTCCAAAAAGGAAATGAGGGTTGAGACTCAAATTAGGGTTAGGGTTGGGGAGACTTGGCTTCCCAGGATGTAACCAGGGTTTTGGCGAAGTCTAGATTGGTAAAACAGACGGAGTAGGCCAACCGGAGTATAACATACTGCCAGTTAGTACACAATGTGGACAGGGAAATGTTTCATTCCAAAGAGAAAATTAGGGTTAAGACCCAAGTTAGGGTTAGCAGTCAGGAGACATGGCTTTCCAGAATGGAAACAGGGTGTTGCTGAAGCCAAGCATGGTGAAACAGACTGAGAGGGCAAAAGGAATTGTGTGCCTACTGTCTTTTAGGAGAACATGAGGATGGGGGGTTGTTACATTTGCACAAGAAAATCAGGTTAAGTCTCAAGTTAGGGTTAGGGTTGGGGAGATGTTGCTTCCCAGGTTGGAAACGGGTCCTTGGTGAAGCTTAACTTGCTGAATCAGACTGAGTGGGCCATCCAGATGGCTTCCATACTGACATTTGGTACACTCTGTGGACGGCAGTATGTTTCAGTCCAAAAACGAAAATTAGGGTTAAGACCCAAGTTAGGGTTATCGGTCAGGAGTCATGGCTTCCCAGAATGGAAACAGGGTGTTGCTGAAGCCAAGCATGGTGAAACAGACTGAGAGGGCCAACGGAATTGTGTGCCGACTGTCTCTTAGTACAACATGAGGATGGGGGTTTGTTACATTTCAACAAGAAAATCAGATTAAGTCTCAAGGTTGGGTTGGGTTGGGGAGATGTGGCTTCCCTGGTTGGAATCGGGTCCTTGGTGAAGCCCAGCTTGCTGAATCAGACTGAGTGGGACATCAAGATTTCTTCCATACTGACATTTGGTACACTCTGTGGACGGAGGTCTGTTTCAGTCCCAAAAGGAAATGAGGCCTGAGACTCAAATTAGGGTTAGGGTTGGGGAGACTTGGCTTCCCAGGATATAACCAGGGTTTTGTCGAAGCCTAGATTGGTAAAACAGACTGAGTAGGCCATCCGGAGTATAACATACTGCCAGTTAGTACACCATGTGGACAGGGAAATGTCTCATTCCAAAGAGAAAATTAGGGTTAAGACCCAAGTTAGGGTTAGCTGTCAGGAGACATGGCTTCCCAGAATGGAAACAGGGTGTTGCTGAAGCCAAGCATGGTGAAACAGACTGATAGGGCCAAAGGAATTGTGTGCCTACTGTCTTTTAGTACAACATGAGGATGGGGGGTTGTTAAAGTTCAACAAGAAAATCAGGTTAAGTCTCAAGTTAGGGTTAGGGTTGGGGAGATGTGGCTTCCCAGGTTGGAAACGGGTCCTTGGTGAAGCTTAACTTGCTGAATCAGACTGAGTGGGGCATCAAGATGGCTTCCATACTGACATTTGGTACACTCTGTGGACGGCAGTATGTTTCAGTCCAAAAACGAAAATTAGGGTTAAGACCCAAGTTAGGGTTATCGGTCAGGAGTCATGGCTTCCCAGAATGGAAACAGGGTGTTGCTGAAGCCAAGCATGGTGAAACAGACTGAGAGGGCCAACGGAATTGTGTGTCGACTGTCTTTTAGTACAACATGAGGATGGGGGTTTGTTACATTTCAACAAGAAAATCAGGTTAAGTCTCAAGGTTGGGTTGGATTGGGGAGATGTGGCTTCCCAGGTTGGAAATGGGTCCTTGGTGAAGCTCAACTTGCTGAATCAGACTGAGTGGGGCATCAAGATGGCTTCCATACTGACATTTGGTGCACTCTGTGGACGGCAGTATGTTTCAGTCCAAAAAGGAAATGAGGGTTGAGACTCAAATTAGGGTTAGGGTTGGGGAGACTTGGCTTCCCAGGATGTAACCAGGGTTTTGGCGAAGTCTAGATTGGTAAAACAGACGGAGTAGGCCAACCGGAGTATAACATACTGCCAGTTAGTACACCATGTGGACAGGGAAATGTTTCAGTCCAAAGAGAAAATTAGGGTTAAGACCCAAGTTAGGGTTAGCTGTCAGGAGACATGGCTTTCCAGAATGGAAACAGGGTGTTGCTGAAGCCAAGCATGGTGAAACAGACTGAGAGGGCAAAAGGAATTGTGTGCCTACTCTCTTTTAGTAGAACATGAGGATGGGGGTTTGTTACATTTGCACAAGAAAATCAGGTTAAGTCTCAAGTTAGGGTTAGGGTTGGGGAGATGTGGCTTCCCAGGTTGGAAACGGGTCCTTGGTGAAGCCTAGCTTGCTGAATCAGACGGAGTGGGGCATCAAGATGTCTTCCATACTTACAATTAGGTACACTCTGTGGACGGCAGTATGTTTCAGTCCAAAAAGGAAATGAGGGTTGATACGCAAATTAGGGTTAGGGTTGGGGAGACTTGGCTTCCCAGGATGTAACCAGGGTTTTGGTGAAGCCTAGATTGGTAAAACAGACTGAGTAGGCCAACCGGAGTATAACATACTGCCAGTTAGTACACCATGTGGACAGGGAAATGTTTCAGTCCAAAGAGAAAATTAGGGTTAAGACCCAAGTTAGGGTTAGCTGTCAGGAGACATGGCTTCCCAGAATGGAAACAGGGTGTTGCTGAAGCCAAGCATGGTGAAACAGACTGAGAGGGCCAAAGGAATTGTGTGCCTACTGTCTTTTAGTAGAACATGAGGATGGGAGGTTGTTACATTTGCACAAGAATATCAGGTTAAGTATCAAGTTAGGGTTAGGGTTGGGGAGATGTGGCTTCCCAGGTTGGAAACGGGTCCTTGTTGAAGCCTAGCTTGCTGAATCAGACTGAGTGGGGCATCAAGATGTCTTCCATACTTACAATTAGGTACACTCTGTGGACGGCAGTATGTTTCAGTCCAAAAAGGAAATGAGGGTTGAGACTCAAATTAGGGTTAGGGTTGGGGAGACTTGGCTTCCCAGGATGTAACCAGGGTTTTGGCGAAGCCTAGATTGGTAAAACAGACTGAGTAGGCCTTCCGGAGTATAACATACTGCCAGTTAGTACACCATGTGGACAGGGAAATATTTCAGTCCAAAGAAAAAACTAGGGTTAAGACCCAAGTTAGGGTTAGCGGTCAGGAGACATGGCTTCCCGGAATGGAAACAGGGTGTTGCTGAAGCCAAGCATGGTGAAACAGACTGAGAGGGCAAAAGGAATTGTGTGCCTACTGTCTTTTAGTACAACATGAGGATGGGGGTTTGTTACATTTGCACAAGAAAATCAGGTTAAGTCTCAAGTTAGGGTTGGTTTGGGGAGATGTGGCATCCCAGGTTGGAAACGGGTCCTTGGTGAAGCCTAGCTTGTTGAATCAGACTGAGTGGGACATCAAGATGTCTTCCATACTTACATTTGGTACACTCTGTGGACGGCAGTATGTTTCAGTCCAAAAAGGAAATGAGGGTTGAGACTCAAATTAGGGTTAGGGCTGGGGAGACTTGGCTTCCCAGGATGTAACCAGGGTTTTGGCGAAGCCTAGATTGGTAAAACAGACTGAGTAGGCCATCCGGAGTATAACATACTGCCAGTTAGTACACCATGTGGACAGGGAAATGTTTCAGTCCAAAGAGAAAATTAGGGTTAAGACCCAAGTGAGGGTTAGCTGTCAGGAGACATGGCTTCCCAGAATGGAAACAGGGTGTTGCTGAAGCCAAGCATGGTGAAACAGACTGAGAGGGCAAAAGGAATTGTGTGCCTACTGTCTTTTAGGAGAACATGAGGATGGGGGGTTGTTACATTTGCACAAGAAAATCAGGTTAAGTCTCAAGTTAGGGTTAGGGTTGGGGAGATGTTGCTTCCCAGGTTGGAAACAGGTCCTTGGTGAAGCTTAACTTGCTGAATCAGACTGAGTGGGGCATCAAGATGGCTTCCATACTGACATTTGGTACACTCTGTGGACGGCAGTATGTTTCAGTCCAAAAACGAAAATTAGGGTTAAGACCCAAGTTAGGGTTATCGGTCAGGAGTCATGGCTTCCCAGAATGGAAACAGGGTGTTGCTGAAGCCAAGCATGGTGAAACAGACTGAGAGGGCCAACGGAATTGTGTGCCGACTGTCTCTTAGTACAACATGAGGATGGGGGTTTGTTACATTTCAACAAGAAAATCAGGTTAAGTCTCAAGGTTGGGTTGGGTTGGGGAGATGTGGCTTCCCTGGTTGGAATCGGGTCCTTGGTGAAGCCCAGCTTGCTGAATCAGACTGAGTGGGACATCAAGATGTCTTCCATACTGACATTTGGTACACTCTGTGGACGGAGGTCTGTTTCAGTCCCAAAAGGAAATGAGGCCTGAGACTCAAATTAGGGTTAGGGTTGGGGAGACTTGGCTTCCCAGGATGTAACCAGGGTTTTGGCGAAGCCTAGATTGGTAATACAGACTGAGTAGGCCATCCGGAGTATAACATACTGCCAGTTAGTACACCATGTGGACAGGGAAATGTTTCATTCCAAAGAGAAAATTAGGGTTAAGACCCAAGTTAGGGTTAGCTGTCAGGAGACATGGCTTCCCAGAATGGAAACAGGGTGTTGCTGAAGCCAAGCATGGTGAAACAGACTGAGAGGGCCAAAGGAATTGTGTGCCTACTGTCTTTTAGTAGAACATGAGGATGGGGGGTTGTTACAGTTCAACAAGAAAATCAGGTTAAGTCTCAAGTTAGGGTTAGGGTTGGGGAGATGTGGCTTCCCAGGTTGGAAACGGGTCCTTGGTGAAGCTTAACTTGCTGAATCAGACTGAGTGGGCCATCAAGATGGCTTCCATACTGACATTTGGTACACTCTGTGGACGGCAGTATGTTTCAGTCCAAAAACGAAAATTAGGGTTAAGACCCAAGTTAGGGTTATCGGTCAGGAGTCATGGCTTCCCAGAATGGAAACAGGGTGTTGCTGAAGCCAAGCATGGTGAAACAGACTGAGAGGGCCAACGGAATTGTGTGTCGACTGTCTTTTAGTACAACATGAGGATGGGGGTTTGTTACATTTCAACAAGAAAATCAGGTTAAGTCTCAAGGTTGGGTTGGATTGGGGAGATGTGGCTTCCCAGGTTGGAAATGGGTCCTTGGTGAAGCTCAACTTGCTGAATCAGACTGAGTGGGGCATCAAGATGGCTTCCATACTGACATTTGGTGCACTCTGTGGACGGCAGTATGTTTCAGTCCAAAAAGGAAATGAGGGTTGAGACTCAAATTAGGGTTAGGGTTGGGGAGACTTGGCTTCCCAGGATGTAACCAGGGTTTTGGCGAAGTCTAGATTGGTAAAACAGACGGAGTAGGCCAACCGGAGTATAACATACTGCCAGTTAGTACACCATGTGGACAGGGAAATGTTTCAGTCCAAAGAGAAAATTAGGGTTAAGACCCAAGTTAGGGTTAGCTGTCAGGAGACATGGCTTTCCAGAATGGAAACAGGGTGTTGCTGAAGCCAAGCATGGTGAAACAGACTGAGAGGGCAAAAGGAATTGTGTGCCTACTCTCTTTTAGTAGAACATGAGGATGGGGGTTTGTTACATTTGCACAAGAAAATCAGGTTAAGTCTCAAGTTAGGGTTAGGGTTGGGGAGATGTGGCTTCCCAGGTTGGAAACGGGTCCTTGGTGAAGCCTAGCTTGCTGAATCAGACGGAGTGGGGCATCAAGATGTCTTCCATACTGACATTTGGTACACTCTGTGAACCGCAGTATGTTTCAGTCCAAAAAGGAAATGAGGGTTGATACGCAAATTAGGGTTAGGGTTGGGGAGACTTGGCTTCCCAGGATGTAACCAGGGTTTTGGTGAAGCCTAGATTGGTAAAACAGACTGAGTAGGCCAACCGGAGTATAACATACTGCCAGTTAGTACACCATGTGGACAGGGAAATGTTTCAGTCCAAAGAGAAAATTAGGGTTAAGACCCAAGTTAGGGTTAGCTGTCAGGAGACATGGCTTCCCAGAATGGAAACAGGGTGTTGCTGAAGCCAAGCATGGTGAAACAGACTGAGAGGGCCAAAGGAATTGTGTGCCTACTGTCTTTTAGTAGAACATGAGGATGGGAGGTTGTTACATTTGCACAAGAATATCAGGTTAAGTATCAAGTTAGGGTTAGGGTTGGGGAGATGTGGCTTCCCAGGTTGGAAACGGGTCCTTGTTGAAGCCTAGCTTGCTGAATCAGACTGAGTGGGGCATCAAGATGTCTTCCATACTTACAATTAGGTACACTCTGTGGACGGCAGTATGTTTCAGTCCAAAAAGGAAATGAGGGTTGAGACTCAAATTAGGGTTAGGGTTGGGGAGACTTGGCTTCCCAGGATGTAACCAGGGTTTTGGCGAAGCCTAGATTGGTAAAACAGACTGAGTAGGCCTTCCGGAGTATAACATACTGCCAGTTAGTACACCATGTGGACAGGGAAATATTTCAGTCCAAAGAAAAAACTAGGGTTAAGACCCAAGTTAGGGTTAGCGGTCAGGAGACATGGCTTCCCGGAATGGAAACAGGGTGTTGCTGAAGCCAAGCATGGTGAAACAGACTGAGAGGGCAAAAGGAATTGTGTGCCTACTGTCTTTTAGTACAACATGAGGATGGGGGTTTGTTACATTTGCACAAGAAAATCAGGTTAAGTCTCAAGTTAGGGTTGGTTTGGGGAGATGTGGCATCCCAGGTTGGAAACGGGTCCTTGGTGAAGCCTAGCTTGTTGAATCAGACTGAGTGGGACATCAAGATGTCTTCCATACTTACATTTGGTACACTCTGTGGACGGCAGTATGTTTCAGTCCAAAAAGGAAATGAGGGTTGAGACTCAAATTAGGGTTAGGGCTGGGGAGACTTGGCTTCCCAGGATGTAACCAGGGTTTTGGCGAAGCCTAGATTGGTAAAACAGACTGAGTAGGCCATCCGGAGTATAACATACTGCCAGTTAGTACACCATGTGGACAGGGAAATGTTTCAGTCCAAAGAGAAAATTAGGGTTAAGACCCAAGTGAGGGTTAGCTGTCAGGAGACATGGCTTCCCAGAATGGAAACAGGGTGTTGCTGAAGCCAAGCATGGTGAAACAGACTGAGAGGGCAAAAGGAATTGTGTGCCTACTGTCTTTTAGGAGAACATGAGGATGGGGGGTTTTTACATTTGCACAAGAAAATCAGGTTAAGTCTCAAGTTAGGGTTAGGGTTGGGGAGATGTTGCTTCCCAGGTTGGAAACAGGTCCTTGGTGAAGCTTAACTTGCTGAATCAGACTGAGTGGGGCATCAAGATGGCTTCCATACTGACATTTGGTACACTCTGTGGACGGCAGTATGTTTCAGTCCAAAAACGAAAATTAGGGTTAAGACCCAAGTTAGGGTTATCGGTCAGGAGTCATGGCTTCCCAGAATGGAAACAGGGTGTTGCTGAAGCCAAGCATGGTGAAACAGACTGAGAGGGCCAACGGAATTGTGTGCCGACTGTCTCTTAGTACAACATGAGGATGGGGGTTTGTTACATTTCAACAAGAAAATCAGGTTAAGTCTCAAGGTTGGGTTGGGTTGGGGAGATGTGGCTTCCCTGGTTGGAATCGGGTCCTTGGTGAAGCCCAGCTTGCTGAATCAGACTGAGTGGGACATCAAGATGTCTTCCATACTGACATTTGGTACACTCTGTGGACGGAGGTCTGTTTCAGTCCCAAAAGGAAATGAGGCCTGAGACTCAAATTAGGGTTAGGGTTGGGGAGACTTGGCTTCCCAGGATGTAACCAGGGTTTTGGCGAAGCCTAGATTGGTAATACAGACTGAGTAGGCCATCCGGAGTATAACATACTGCCAGTTAGTACACCATGTGGACAGGGAAATGTTTCATTCCAAAGAGAAAATTAGGGTTAAGACCCAAGTTAGGGTTAGCTGTCAGGAGACATGGCTTCCCAGAATGGAAACAGGGTGTTGCTGAAGCCAAGCATGGTGAAACAGACTGAGAGGGCCAAAGGAATTGTGTGCCTACTGTCTTTTAGTAGAACATGAGGATGGGGGGTTGTTACAGTTCAACAAGAAAATCAGGTTAAGTCTCAAGTTAGGGTTAGGGTTGGGGAGATGTGGCTTCCCAGGTTGGAAACGGGTCCTTGGTGAAGCTTAACTTGCTGAATCAGACTGAGTGGGGCATCAAGATGGCTTCCATACTGACATTTGGTACACTCTGTGGACGGCAGTATGTTTCAGTCCAAAAACGAAAATTAGGGTTAAGACCCAAGTTAAGGTTATCGGTCAGGAGTCATGGCTTCCCAGAATGGAAACAGGGTGTTGCTGAAGCCAAGCATGGTGAAACAGACTGAGAGGGCCAACGGAATTGTGTGTCGACTGTCTTTTAGTACAACATGAGGATGGGGGTTTGTTACATTTCAACAAGAAAATCAGGTTAAGTCTCAAGGTTGGGTTGGATTGGGGAGATGTGGCTTCCCAGGTTGGAAATGGGTCCTTGGTGAAGCTCAACTTGCTGAATCAGACTGAGTGGGGCATCAAGATGGCTTCCATACTGACATTTGGTGCACTCTGTGGACGGCAGTATGTTTCAGTCCAAAAAGGAAATGAGGGTTGAGACTCAAATTAGGGTTAGGGTTGGGGAGACTTGGCTTCCCAGGATGTAACCAGGGTTTTGGCGAAGTCTAGATTGGTAAAACAGACGGAGTAGGCCAACCGGAGTATAACATACTGCCAGTTAGTACACCATGTGGACAGGGAAATGTTTCAGTCCAAAGAGAAAATTAGGGTTAAGACCCAAGTTAGGGTTAGCTGTCAGGAGACATGGCTTTCCAGAATGGAAACAGGGTGTTGCTGAAGCCAAGCATGGTGAAACAGACTGAGAGGGCAAAAGGAATTGTGTGCCTACTCTCTTTTAGTAGAACATGAGGATGGGGGTTTGTTACATTTGCACAAGAAAATCAGGTTAAGTCTCAAGTTAGGGTTAGGGTTGGGGAGATGTGGCTTCCCAGGTTGGAAACGGGTCCTTGGTGAAGCCTAGCTTGCTGAATCAGACGGAGTGGGGCATCAAGATGTCTTCCATACTGACATTTGGTACACTCTGTGAACCGCAGTATGTTTCAGTCCAAAAAGGAAATGAGGGTTGATACGCAAATTAGGGTTAGGGTTGGGGAGACTTGGCTTCCCAGGATGTAACCAGGGTTTTGGTGAAGCCTAGATTGGTAAAACAGACTGAGTAGGCCAACCGGAGTATAACATACTGCCAGTTAGTACACCATGTGGACAGGGAAATGTTTCAGTCCAAAGAGAAAATTAGGGTTAAGACCCAAGTTAGGGTTAGCTGTCAGGAGACATGGCTTCCCAGAATGGAAACAGGGTGTTGCTGAAGCCAAGCATGGTGAAACAGACTGAGAGGGCCAAAGGAATTGTGTGCCTACTGTCTTTTAGTAGAACATGAGGATGGGAGGTTGTTACATTTGCACAAGAATATCAGGTTAAGTATCAAGTTAGGGTTAGGGTTGGGGAGATGTGGCTTCCCAGGTTGGAAACGGGTCCTTGTTGAAGCCTAGCTTGCTGAATCAGACTGAGTGGGGCATCAAGATGTCTTCCATACTTACAATTAGGTACACTCTGTGGACGGCAGTATGTTTCAGTCCAAAAAGGAAATGAGGGTTGAGACTCAAATTAGGGTTAGGGTTGGGGAGACTTGGCTTCCCAGGATGTAACCAGGGTTTTGGCGAAGCCTAGATTGGTAAAACAGACTGAGTAGGCCTTCCGGAGTATAACATACTGCCAGTTAGTACACCATGTGGACAGGGAAATATTTCAGTCCAAAGAAAAAACTAGGGTTAAGACCCAAGTTAGGGTTAGCGGTCAGGAGACATGGCTTCCCGGAATGGAAACAGGGTGTTGCTGAAGCCAAGCATGGTGAAACAGACTGAGAGGGCAAAAGGAATTGTGTGCCTACTGTCTTTTAGTACAACATGAGGATGGGGGTTTGTTACATTTGCACAAGAAAATCAGGTTAAGTCTCAAGTTAGGGTTGGTTTGGGGAGATGTGGCATCCCAGGTTGGAAACGGGTCCTTGGTGAAGCCTAGCTTGTTGAATCAGACTGAGTGGGACATCAAGATGTCTTCCATACTTACATTTGGTACACTCTGTGGACGGCAGTATGTTTCAGTCCAAAAAGGAAATGAGGGTTGAGACTCAAATTAGGGTTAGGGCTGGGGAGACTTGGCTTCCCAGGATGTAACCAGGGTTTTGGCGAAGCCTAGATTGGTAAAACAGACTGAGTAGGCCATCCGGAGTATAACATACTGCCAGTTAGTACACCATGTGGACAGGGAAATGTTTCAGTCCAAAGAGAAAATTAGGGTTAAGACCCAAGTGAGGGTTAGCTGTCAGGAGACATGGCTTCCCAGAATGGAAACAGGGTGTTGCTGAAGCCAAGCATGGTGAAACAGACTGAGAGGGCAAAAGGAATTGTGTGCCTACTGTCTTTTAGGAGAACATGAGGATGGGGGGTTTTTACATTTGCACAAGAAAATCAGGTTAAGTCTCAAGTTAGGGTTAGGGTTGGGGAGATGTTGCTTCCCAGGTTGGAAACAGGTCCTTGGTGAAGCTTAACTTGCTGAATCAGACTGAGTGGGGCATCAAGATGGCTTCCATACTGACATTTGGTACACTCTGTGGACGGCAGTATGTTTCAGTCCAAAAACGAAAATTAGGGTTAAGACCCAAGTTAGGGTTATCGGTCAGGAGTCATGGCTTCCCAGAATGGAAACAGGGTGTTGCTGAAGCCAAGCATGGTGAAACAGACTGAGAGGGCCAACGGAATTGTGTGCCGACTGTCTCTTAGTACAACATGAGGATGGGGGTTTGTTACATTTCAACAAGAAAATCAGGTTAAGTCTCAAGGTTGGGTTGGGTTGGGGAGATGTGGCTTCCCTGGTTGGAATCGGGTCCTTGGTGAAGCCCAGCTTGCTGAATCAGACTGAGTGGGACATCAAGATGTCTTCCATACTGACATTTGGTACACTCTGTGGACGGAGGTCTGTTTCAGTCCCAAAAGGAAATGAGGCCTGAGACTCAAATTAGGGTTAGGGTTGGGGAGACTTGGCTTCCCAGGATGTAACCAGGGTTTTGGCGAAGCCTAGATTGGTAATACAGACTGAGTAGGCCATCCGGAGTATAACATACTGCCAGTTAGTACACCATGTGGACAGGGAAATGTTTCATTCCAAAGAGAAAATTAGGGTTAAGACCCAAGTTAGGGTTAGCTGTCAGGAGACATGGCTTCCCAGAATGGAAACAGGGTGTTGCTGAAGCCAAGCATGGTGAAACAGACTGAGAGGGCCAAAGGAATTGTGTGCCTACTGTCTTTTAGTAGAACATGAGGATGGGGGGTTGTTACAGTTCAACAAGAAAATCAGGTTAAGTCTCAAGTTAGGGTTAGGGTTGGGGAGATGTGGCTTCCCAGGTTGGAAACGGGTCCTTGGTGAAGCTTAACTTGCTGAATCAGACTGAGTGGGGCATCAAGATGGCTTCCATACTGACATTTGGTACACTCTGTGGACGGCAGTATGTTTCAGTCCAAAAACGAAAATTAGGGTTAAGACCCAAGTTAAGGTTATCGGTCAGGAGTCATGGCTTCCCAGAATGGAAACAGGGTGTTGCTGAAGCCAAGCATGGTGAAACAGACTGAGAGGGCCAACGGAATTGTGTGTCGACTGTCTTTTAGTACAACATGAGGATGGGGGTTTGTTACATTTCAACAAGAAAATCAGGTTAAGTCTCAAGGTTGGGTTGGATTGGGGAGATGTGGCTTCCCAGGTTGGAAATGGGTCCTTGGTGAAGCTCAACTTGCTGAATCAGACTGAGTGGGGCATCAAGATGGCTTCCATACTGACATTTGGTGCACTCTGTGGACGGCAGTATGTTTCAGTCCAAAAAGGAAATGAGGGTTGAGACTCAAATTAGGGTTAGGGTTGGGGAGACTTGGCTTCCCAGGATGTAACCAGGGTTTTGGCGAAGCCTAGATTGGTAAAACAGACGGAGTAGGCCAACCAGAGTATAACATACTGCCAGTTAGTACACCATGTGGACAGGGAAATGTTTCAGTCCAAAGAGAAAATTAGGGTTAAGACCCAAGTTAGGGTTAGCTGTCAGGAGACATGGCTTTCCAGAATGGAAACAGGGTGTTGCTGAAGCCAAGCATGGTGAAACAGACTGAGAGGGCAAAAGGAATTGTGTGCCTACTGTCTTTTAGTAGAACATGAGGATGGGGGGTTGTTACATTTGCACAAGAAAACCAGGTTAAGTCTCAAGTTAGGGTTAGGGTTGGGGAGATGTGGCTTCCCAGGTTGGAAACGCGTCCTTGTTGAAGCCTAGCTTGCTGAATCAGACTGAGTGGGGCATCAAGATGTCTTCCATACTTACAATTAGGTACACTCTGTGGACGGCAGTATGTTTCAGTCCAAAAAGGAAATGAGGGTTGAGACTCAAATTAGGGTTAGGGTTGGGGAGACTTGGCTTCCCAGGATGTAACCAGGGTTTTGGCGAAGCCTAGATTGGTAAAACAGACTGAGTAGGCCTTCCGGAGTATAACATACTGCCAGTTAGTACACCATGTGGACAGGGAAATATTTCAGTCCAAAGAAAAAACTAGGGTTAAGACCCAAGTTAGGGTTAGCGGTCAGGAGACATGGCTTCCCGGAATGGAAACAGGGTGTTGCTGAAGCCAAGCATGGTGAAACAGACTGAGAGGGCAAAAGGAATTGTGTGCCTACTGTCTTTTAGTACAACATGAGGATGGGGGTTTGTTACATTTGCACAAGAAAATCAGGTTAAGTCTCAAGTTAGGGTTGGTTTGGGGAGATGTGGCATCCCAGGTTGGAAACGGGTCCTTGGTGAAGCCTAGCTTGTTGAATCAGACTGAGTGGGACATCAAGATGTCTTCCATACTGACATTTGGTACACTCTGTGGACCGCAGTATGTTTCAGTCCAAAAAGGAAATGAGGGTTGAGACTCAAATTAGGGTTAGGGCTGGGGAGACTTGGCTTCCCAGGATGTAACCAGGGTTTTGGCGAAGCCTAGATTGGTAAAACAGACTGAGTAGGCCATCCGGAGTATAACATACTGCCAGTTAGTACACCATGTGGACAGGGAAATGTTTCAGTCCAAAGACAAAATTAGGGTTAAGACCCAAGTTAGGGTTAGCTGTCAGGAGACATGGCTTCCCAGAATGGAAACAGGGTGTTGCTGAAGCCAAGCATGGTGAAACAGACTGAGAGGGCAAAAGGAATTGTGTGCCTACTTTCTTTTAGTACAACATGAGGATGGGGGGTTGTTACATTTGCACAAGAAAATCAGGTTAAGTCTCAAGTTAGGGTTAGGGTTGGGGAGATGTGGCTTCCCAGGTTGGAAACGGGTCCTTGGTGAAGCCTAGCTTGCTGAATCAGACTGAGTGGGGCATCAAGATGTCTTCCATACTTACATTTGGTACACTCTGTGAACCGCAGTATGTTTCAGTCCAAAAAGGAAATGAGGGTTGATACGCAAATTAGGGTTAGGGTTGGGGAGAATTGGCTTCCCAGGATATAAGCAGGGTTTTGGTGAAGCCTAGATTGGTAAAACAGACTGAGTAGGCATTCAGGAGTATAACATACTGCCAGTTATACCATGTGGACAGGGAAATGTTTCAGTCCAAAGAAAAAATTAGGGTTAAGAAAAATTTAGGGTTATCGGTCAGGAGACATGCCTTCCCAGAATGGAAACAGGGTGTTGCTGAAGCCAAGCATGGTGAAACAGACTGAGAGGGCCAACGGAATTGTGTGCCTACTGTCTTTTAGTAGAACATGAGGATGGGGGGTTGTTACATTTGCCCAAGAAAATCAGGTAAAGTATCAAGTTAGGGTTAGGGTTGGGGAGATGTGGCTTCCCAGGTTGGAAATGGGTCCTTGGTGAAGCTCAACTTGCTGAATCAGACTGAGTGGGGCATCAAGATGGCTTCCATACTGACATTTGGTGCACTCTGTGGACGGCAGTATGTTTCAGTCTAAAAAGGAAATGAGGGTTGAGACTCAAATTAGGGTTAGGGTTGGGGAGACTTGGCTTCCCAGGATGTAACCAGGGTTTTGGCGAAGTCTAGATTGGTAAAACAGACGGAGTAGGCCAACCGGAGTATAACATACTGCCAGTTAGTACACAATGTGGAGAGGGAAATGTTTCATTCCAAAGAGAAAATTAGGGTTAAGACCCAAGTTAGGGTTAGCAGTCAGGAGACATGGCTTTCCAGAATGGAAACAGGGTGTTGCTGAAGCCAAGCATGGTGAAACAGACTGAGAGGGCAAAAGGAATTGTGTGCCTACTGTCTTTTAGTAGAACATGAGGATGGGGGGTTGTTACATTTGCACAAGAAAATCAGGTTAAGTCTCAAGTTAGGGTTAGGGTTGGGGAGATGTTGCTTCCCAGGTTGGAAACGGGTCCTTGGTGAAGCTTAACTTGCTGAATCAGACTGAGTGGGCCATCAAGATGGCTTCCATACTGACATTTGGTACACTCTGTGGACGGCAGTATGTTTCAGTCCAAAAACGAAAATTAGGGTTAAGACCCAAGTTAGGGTTATCGGTCAGGAGTCATGGCTTCCCAGAATGGAAACAGGGTGTTGCTGAAGCCAAGCATGGTGAAACAGACTGAGAGGGCCAACGGAATTGTGTGCCGACTGTCTCTTAGTACAACATGAGGATGGGGGTTTGTTACATTTCAACAAGAAAATCAGGTTAAGTCTCAAGGTTGGGTTGGGTTGGGGAGATGTGGCTTCCCTGGTTGGAATCGGGTCCTTGGTGAAGCCCAGCTTGCTGAATCAGACTGAGTGGGACATCAAGATGTCTTCCATACTGACATTTGGTACACTCTGTGGACGGAGGTCTGTTTCAGTCCCAAAAGGAAATGAGGCCTGAGACTCAAATTAGGGTTAGGGTTGGGGAGACTTGGCTTCCCAGGATATAACCAGGGTTTTGTCGAAGCCTAGATTGGTAAAACAGACTGAGTAGGCCATCCGGAGTATAACATACTGCCAGTTAGTACACCATGTGGACAGGGAAATGTTTCATTCCAAAGAGAAAATTAGGGTTAAGACCCAAGTTAGGGTTAGCTGTCAGGAGACATGGCTTCCCAGAATGGAAACAGGGTGTTGCTGAAGCCAAGCATGGTGAAACAGACTGAGAGGGCCAAAGGAATTGTGTGCCTACTGTCTTTTAGTACAACATGAGGATGGGGGGTTGTTAAAGTTCAACAAGAAAATCAGGTTAAGTCTCAAGTTAGGGTTAGGGTTGGGGAGATGTCGCTTCCCAGGTTGGAAACGGGTCCTTGGTGAAGCTTAACTTGCTGAATCAGACTGAGTGGGGCATCAAGATGGCTTCCATACTGACATTTGGTACACTCTGTGGACGGCAGTATGTTTCAGTCCAAAAACGAAAATTAGGGTTAAGACCCAAGTTAGGGTTATCGGTCAGGAGTCATGGCTTCCCAGAATGGAAACAGGGTGTTGCTGAAGCCAAGCATGGTGAAACAGACTGAGAGGGCCAACGGAATTGTGTGTCGACTGTCTTTTAGTACAACATGAGGATGGGGGTTTGTTACATTTCAACAAGAAAATCAGGTTAAGTCTCAAGGTTGTGTTGGATTGGGGAGATGTGGCTTCCCAGGTTGGAAATGGGTCCTTGGTGAAGCTCAACTTGCTGAATCAGACTGAGTGGGGCATCAAGATGGCTTCCATACTGACATTTGGTGCACTCTGTGGACGGCAGTATGTTTCAGTCCAAAAAGGAAATGAGGGTTGAGACTCAAATTAGGGTTAGGGTTGGGGAGACTTGGCTTCCCAGGATGTAACCAGGGTTTTGGCGAAGTCTAGATTGGTAAAACAGACGGAGTAGGCCAACCGGTGTATAACATACTGCCAGTTAGTACACAATGTGGACAGGGAAATGTTTCATTCCAAAGAGAAAATTAGGGTTAAGACCCAAGTTAGGGTTAGCAGTCAGGAGACATGGCTTTCCAGAATGGAAACAGGGTGTTGCTGAAGCCAAGCATGGTGAAACAGACTGAGAGGGCAAAAGGAATTGTGTGCCTACTGTCTTTTAGTAGAACATGAGGATGGGGGGTTGTTACATTTGCACAAGAAAATCAGGTTAAGTCTCAAGTTAGGGTTAGGGTTGGGGAGATGTTGCTTCCCAGGTTGGAAACGGGTCCTTGGTGAAGCTTAACTTGCTGAATCAGACTGAGTGGGCCATCAAGATGGCTTCCATACTGACATTTGGTACACTCTGTGGACGGCAGTATGTTTCAGTCCAAAAACGAAAATTAGGGTTAAGACCCAAGTTAGGGTTATCGGTCAGGAGTCATGGCTTCCCAGAATGGAAACAGGGTGTTGCTGAAGCCAAGCATGGTGAAACAGACTGAGAGGGCCAACGGAATTGTGTGCCGACTGTCTCTTAGTACAACATGAGGATGGGGGTTTGTTACATTTCAACAAGAAAATCAGGTTAAGTCTCAAGGTTGGGTTGGGTTGGGGAGATGTGGCTTCCCTGGTTGGAATCGGGTCCTTGGTGAAGCCCAGCTTGCTGAATCAGACTGAGTGGGACATCAAGATGTCTTCCATACTGACATTTGGTACACTCTGTGGACGGAGGTCTGTTTCAGTCCCAAAAGGAAATGAGGCCTGAGACTCAAATTAGGGTTAGGGTTGGGGAGACTTGGCTTCCCAGGATATAACCAGGGTTTTGTCGAAGCCTAGATTGGTAAAACAGACTGAGTAGGCCATCCGGAGTATAACATACTGCCAGTTAGTACACCATGTGGACAGGGAAATGTTTCATTCCAAAGAGAAAATTAGGGTTAAGACCCAAGTTAGGGTTAGCTGTCAGGAGACATGGCTTCCCAGAATGGAAACAGGGTGTTGCTGAAGCCAAGCATGGTGAAACAGACTGAGAGGGCCAAAGGAATTGTGTGCCTACTGTCTTTTAGTACAACATGAGGATGGGGGGTTGTTAAAGTTCAACAAGAAAATCAGGTTAAGTCTCAAGTTAGGGTTAGGGTTGGGGAGATGTGGCTTCCCAGGTTGGAAACGGGTCCTTGGTGAAGCTTAACTTGCTGAATCAGACTGAGTGGGCCATCAAGATGGCTTCCATACTGACATTTGGTACACTCTGTGGACGGCAGTATGTTTCAGTCCAAAAACGAAAATTAGGGTTAAGACCCAAGTTAGGGTTATCGGTCAGGAGTCATGGCTTCCCAGAATGGAAACAGGGTGTTGCTGAAGCCAAGCATGGTGAAACAGACTGAGAGGGCCAACGGAATTGTGTGCCGACTGTCTCTTAGTACAACATGAGGATGGGGGTTTGTTACATTTCAACAAGAAAATCAGGTTAAGTCTCAAGGTTGGGTTGGGTTGGGGAGATGTGGCTTCCCTGGTTGGAATCGGGTCCTTGGTGAAGCCCAGCTTGCTGAATCAGACTGAGTGGGACATCAAGATGTCTTCCATACTGACATTTGGTACACTCTGTGGACGGAGGTCTGTTTCAGTCCCAAAAGGAAATGAGGCCTGAGACTCAAATTAGGGTTAGGGTTGGGGAGACTTGGCTTCCCAGGATATAACCAGGGTTTTGTCGAAGCCTAGATTGGTAAAACAGACTGAGTAGGCCATCCGGAGTATAACATACTGCCAGTTAGTACACCATGTGGACAGGGAAATGTTTCATTCCAAAGAGAAAATTAGGGTTAAGACCCAAGTTAGGGTTAGCTGTCAGGAGACATGGCTTCCCAGAATGGAAACAGGGTGTTGCTGAAGCCAAGCATGGTGAAACAGACTGAGAGGGCCAAAGGAATTGTGTGCCTACTGTCTTTTAGTACAACATGAGGATGGGGGGTTGTTAAAGTTCAACAAGAAAATCAGGTTAAGTCTCAAGTTAGGGTTAGGGTTGGGGAGATGTGGCTTCCCAGGTTGGAAACGGGTCCTTGGTGAAGCTTAACTTGCTGAATCAGACTGAGTGGGGCATCAAGATGGCTTCCATACTGACATTTGGTACACTCTGTGGACGGCAGTATGTTTCAGTCCAAAAACGAAAATTAGGGTTAAGACCCAAGTTAGGGTTATCGGTCAGGAGTCATGGCTTCCCAGAATGGAAACAGGGTGTTGCTGAAGCCAAGCATGGTGAAACAGACTGAGAGGGCCAACGGAATTGTGTGTCGACTGTCTTTTAGTACAACATGAGGATGGGGGTTTGTTACATTTCAACAAGAAAATCAGGTTAAGTCTCAAGGTTGTGTTGGATTGGGGAGATGTGGCTTCCCAGGTTGGAAATGGGTCCTTGGTGAAGCTCAACTTGCTGAATCAGACTGAGTGGGGCATCAAGATGGCTTCCATACTGACATTTGGTGCACTCTGTGGACGGCAGTATGTTTCAGTCCAAAAAGGAAATGAGGGTTGAGACTCAAATTAGGGTTAGGGTTGGGGAGACTTGGCTTCCCAGGATGTAACCAGGGTTTTGGCGAAGTCTAGATTGGTAAAACAGACGGAGTAGGCCAACCGGAGTATAACATACTGCCAGTTAGTACACCATGTGGACAGGGAAATGTTTCAGTCCAAAGAGAAAATTAGGGTTAAGACCCAAGTTAGGGTTAGCTGTCAGGAGACATGGCTTTCCAGAATGGAAACAGGGTGTTGCTGAAGCCAAGCATGGTGAAACAGACTGAGAGGGCAAAAGGAATTGTGTGCCTACTGTCTTTTAGTAGAACATGAGGATGGGGGGTTGTTACATTTGCACAAGAAAATCAGGTTAAGTCTCAAGTTAGGGTTAGGGTTGGGGAGATGTGGCTTCCCAGGTTGGAAACGGGTCCTTGGTGAAGCCTAGCTTGCTGAATCAGACGGAGTGGGGCATCAAGATGTCTTCCATACTTACATTTGGTACACTCTGTGAACCGCAGTATGTTTCAGTCCAAAAAGGAAATGAGGGTTGATACGCAAATTAGGGTTAGGGTTGGGGAGACTTGGCTTCCCAGGATGTAACCAGGGTTTTGGTGAAGCCTAGATTGGTAAAACAGACTGAGTAGGCCAACCGGAGTATAACATACTGCCAGTTAGTACACCATGTGGACAGGGAAATGTTTCAGTCCAAAGAGAAAATTAGGGTTAAGACCCAAGTTAGGGTTAGCTGTCAGGAGACATGGCTTCCCAGAATGGAAACAGGGTGTTGCTGAAGCCAAGCATGGTGAAACAGACTGAGAGGGCCAAAGGAATTGTGTGCCTACTGTCTTTTAGTAGAACATGAGGATGGGAGGTTGTTACATTTGCACAAGAATATCAGGTTAAGTATCAAGTTAGGGTTAGGGTTGGGGAGATGTGGCTTCCCAGGTTGGAAACGGGTCCTTGGTGAAGCCTAGCTTGCTGAATCAGACTGAGTGGGGCATCAAGATGTCTTCCATACTTACAATTAGGTACACTCTGTGGACGGCAGTATGTTTCAGTCCAAAAAGGAAATGAGGGTTGAGACTCAAATTAGGGTTAGGGTTGGGGAGACTTGGCTTCCCAGGATGTAACCAGGGTTTTGGCGAAGCCTAGATTGGTAAAACAGACTGAGTAGGCCTTCCGGAGTATAACATACTGCCAGTTAGTACTCCATGTGGACAGGGAAATATTTCAGTCCAAAGAAAAAACTAGGGTTAAGACCCAAGTTAGGGTTAGCGGTCAGGAGACATGGCTTCCCGGAATGGAAACAGGGTGTTGCTGAAGCCAAGCATGGTGAAACAGACTGAGAGGGCAAAAGGAATTGTGTGCCTACTGTCTTTTAGTACAACATGAGGATGGGGGTTTGTTACATTTGCACAAGAAAATCAGGTTAAGTCTCAAGTTAGGGTTGGTTTGGGGAGATGTGGCATCCCAGGTTGGAAACGGGTCCTTGGTGAAGCCTAGCTTGTTGAATCAGACTGAGTGGGACATCAAGATGTCTTCCATACTTACATTTGGTACACTCTGTGGACGGCAGTATGTTTCAGTCCAAAAAGGAAATGAGGGTTGAGACTCAAATTAGGGTTAGGGCTGGGGAGACTTGGCTTCCCAGGATGTAACCAGGGTTTTGGCGAAGCCTAGATTGGTAAAACAGACTGAGTAGGCCATCCGGAGTATAACATACTGCCAGTTAGTACACCATGTGGACAGGGAAATATTTCAGTCCAAAGAGAAAATTAGGGTTAAGACCCAAGTGAGGGTTAGCTGTCAGGAGACATGGCTTCCCAGAATGGAAACAGGGTGTTGCTGAAGCCAAGCATGGTGAAACAGACTGAGAGGGCCAAAGGAATTGTGTGCCTACTGTCTTTTAGTAGAACATGAGGATGGGGGGTTGTTACAGTTCAACAAGAAAATCAGGTTAAGTCTCAAGTTAGGGTTAGGGTTGGGGAGATGTGGCTTCCCAGGTTGGAAACGGGTCCTTGGTGAAGCTTAACTTGCTGAATCAGACTGAGTGGGGCATCAAGATGGCTTCCATACTGACATTTGGTCCCCTATGTGGACGGCAGTATGTTTCAGTCCAAAAACGAAAATTAGGGTTAAGACCCAAGTTAGGGTTATCGGTCAGGAGTCATGGCTTCCCAGAATGGAAACAGGGTGTTGCTGAAGCCAAGCATGGTGAATCAGACTGAGAGGGCCAACGGAATTGTGTGTCGACTGTCTTTTAGTACAACATGAGGATGGGGGTTTGTTACATTTCAACAAGAAAATCAGGTTAAGTCTCAAGGTTGGGTTGGATTGGGGAGATGTGGCTTCCCAGGTTGGAAATGGGTCCTTGGTGAAGCTCAACTTGCTGAATCAGACTGAGTGGGGCATCAAGATGGCTTCCATACTGACATTTGGTGCACTCTGTGGACGGCAGTATGTTTCAGTCCAAAAACGAAAATTAGGGTTAAGACCCAAGTTAGGGTTATCGGTCAGGAGTCATGGCTTCCCAGAATGGAAACAGGGTGTTGCTGAAGCCAAGCATGGTGAAACAGACTGAGAGGGCCAACGGAATTGTGTGCCGACTGTCTCTTAGTACAACATGAGGATGGGGGTTTGTTACATTTCAACAAGAAAATCAGGTTAAGTCTCAAGGTTGGGTTGGGTTGGGGAGATGTGGCTTCCCTGGTTGGAATCGGGTCCTTGGTGAAGCCCAGCTTGCTGAATCAGACTGAGTGGGACATCAAGATGTCTTCCATACTGACATTTGGTACACTCTGTGGACGGAGGTCTGTTTCAGTCCCAAAAGGAAATGAGGCCTGAGACTCAAATTAGGGTTAGGGTTGGGGAGACTTGGCTTCCCAGGATATAACCAGGGTTTTGTCGAAGCCTAGATTGGTAAAACAGACT
This sequence comes from Heloderma suspectum, assembly GCF_057233095.1. Classification (NCBI taxonomy): domain Eukaryota; kingdom Metazoa; phylum Chordata; class Lepidosauria; order Squamata; family Helodermatidae; genus Heloderma; species Heloderma suspectum. The sequence continues at coordinate 153,401,900 of NC_139461.1, forward strand.
GAGTAGGCCATCCGGAGTATAACATACTGCCAGTTAGTACACCATGTGGACAGGGAAATGTTTCATTCCAAAGAGAAAATTAGGGTTAAGACCCAAGTTAGGGTTAGCTGTCAGGAGACATGGCTTCCCAGAATGGAAACAGGGTGTTGCTGAAGCCAAGCATGGTGAAACAGACTGAGAGGGCCAAAGGAATTGTGTGCCTACTGTCTTTTAGTACAACATGAGGATGGGGGGTTGTTAAAGTTCAACAAGAAAATCAGGTTAAGTCTCAAGTTAGGGTTAGGGTTGGGGAGATGTGGCTTCCCAGGTTGGAAACGGGTCCTTGGTGAAGCTTAACTTGCTGAATCAGACTGAGTGGGGCATCAAGATGGCTTCCATACTGACATTTGGTACACTCTGTGGACGGCAGTATGTTTCAGTCCAAAAACGAAAATTAGGGTTAAGACCCAAGTTAGGGTTATCGGTCAGGAGTCATGGCTTCCCAGAATGGAAACAGGGTGTTGCTGAAGCCAAGCATGGTGAAACAGACTGAGAGGGCCAACGGAATTGTGTGTCGACTGTCTTTTAGTACAACATGAGGATGGGGGTTTGTTACATTTCAACAAGAAAATCAGGTTAAGTCTCAAGGTTGTGTTGGATTGGGGAGATGTGGCTTCCCAGGTTGGAAATGGGTCCTTGGTGAAGCTCAACTTGCTGAATCAGACTGAGTGGGGCATCAAGATGGCTTCCATACTGACATTTGGTGCACTCTGTGGACGGCAGTATGTTTCAGTCCAAAAAGGAAATGAGGGTTGAGACTCAAATTAGGGTTAGGGTTGGGGAGACTTGGCTTCCCAGGATGTAACCAGGGTTTTGGCGAAGTCTAGATTGGTAAAACAGACGGAGTAGGCCAACCGGAGTATAACATACTGCCAGTTAGTACACCATGTGGACAGGGAAATGTTTCAGTCCAAAGAGAAAATTAGGGTTAAGACCCAAGTTAGGGTTAGCTGTCAGGAGACATGGCTTTCCAGAATGGAAACAGGGTGTTGCTGAAGCCAAGCATGGTGAAACAGACTGAGAGGGCAAAAGGAATTGTGTGCCTACTGTCTTTTAGTAGAACATGAGGATGGGGGGTTGTTACATTTGCACAAGAAAATCAGGTTAAGTCTCAAGTTAGGGTTAGGGTTGGGGAGATGTGGCTTCCCAGGTTGGAAACGGGTCCTTGGTGAAGCCTAGCTTGCTGAATCAGACTGAGTGGGGCATCAAGATGTCTTCCATACTTACATTTGGTACACTCTGTGAACCGCAGTATGTTTCAGTCCAAAAAGGAAATGAGGGTTGATACGCAAATTAGGGTTAGGGTTGGGGAGACTTGGCTTCCCAGGATGTAACCAGGGTTTTGGTGAAGCCTAGATTGGTAAAACAGACTGAGTAGGCCAACCGGAGTATAACATACTGCCAGTTAGTACACCATGTGGACAGGGAAATGTTTCAGTCCAAAGAGAAAATTAGGGTTAAGACCCAAGTTAGGGTTAGCTGTCAGGAGACATGGCTTCCCAGAATGGAAACAGGGTGTTGCTGAAGCCAAGCATGGTGAAACAGACTGAGAGGGCCAAAGGAATTGTGTGCCTACTGTCTTTTAGTAGAACATGAGGATGGGAGGTTGTTACATTTGCACAAGTATATCAGGTTAAGTATCAAGTTAGGGTTAGGGTTGGGGAGATGTGGCTTCCCAGGTTGGAAACGGGTCCTTGGTGAAGCCTAGCTTGCTGAATCAGACTGAGTGGGGCATCAAGATGTCTTCCATACTTACAATTAGGTACACTCTGTGGACGGCAGTATGTTTCAGTCCAAAAAGGAAATGAGGGTTGAGACTCAAATTAGGGTTAGGGCTGGGGAGACTTGGCTTCCCAGGATGTAACCAGGGTTTTGGCGAAGCCTAGATTGGTAAAACAGACTGAGTAGGCCATCCGGAGTATAACATACTGCCAGTTAGTACACCATGTGGACAGGGAAATGTTTCAGTCCAAAGAGAAAATTAGGGTTAAGACCCAAGTGAGGGTTAGCTGTCAGGAGACATGGCTTCCCAGAATGGAAACAGGGTGTTGCTGAAGCCAAGCATGGTGAAACAGACTGAGAGGGCCAAAGGAATTGTGTGCCTACTGTCTTTTAGTAGAACATGAGGATGTGGGGTTGTTACAGTTCAACAAGAAAATCAGGTTAAGTCTCAAGTTAGGGTTAGGGTTGGGGAGATGTGGCTTCCCAGGTTGGAAACGGGTCCTTGGTGAAGCTTAACTTGCTGAATCAGACTGAGTGGGGCATCAAGATGGCTTCCATACTGACATTTGGTCCCCTATGTGGACGGCAGTATGTTTCAGTCCAAAAACGAAAATTAGGGTTAAGACCCAAGTTAGGGTTATCGGTCAGGAGTCATGGCTTCCCAGAATGGAAACAGGGTGTTGCTGAAGCCAAGCATGGTGAAACAGACTGAGAGGGCCAACGGAATTGTGTGTCGACTGTCTTTTAGTACAACATGAGAATGGGGGTTTGTTACATTTCAACAAGAAAATCAGGTTAAGTCTCAAGGTTGGGTTGGATTGGGGAGATGTGGCTTCCCAGGTTGGAAATGGGTCCTTGGTGAAGCTCAACTTGCTGAATCAGACTGAGTGGGGCATCAAGATGGCTTCCATACTGACATTTGGTGCACTCTGTGGACGGCAGTATGTTTCAGTCCAAAAAGGAAATGAGGGTTGAGACTCAAATTAGGGTTAGGGTTGGGGAGACTTGTCTTCCCAGGATGTAACCAGGGTTTTGGCGAAGTCTAGATTGGTAAAACAGACGGAGTAGGCCAACCGGAGTATAACATACTGCCAGTTAGTACACAATGTGGAGAGGGAAATGTTTCATTCCAAAGAGAAAATTAGGGTTAAGACCCAAGTTAGGGTTAGCAATCAGGAGACATGGCTTTCCAGAATGGAAACAGGGTGTTGCTGAAGCCAAGCATGGTGAAACAGACTGAGAGGGCAAAAGGAATTGTGTGCCTACTGTCTTTTAGTAGAACATGAGGATGGGGGGTTGTTACATTTGCACAAGAAAATCAGGTTAAGTCTCAAGTTAGGGTTAGGGTTGGGGAGATGTTGCTTCCCAGGTTGGAAACGGGTCCTTGGTGAAGCTTAACTTGCTGAATCAGACTGAGTGGGCCATCAAGATGGCTTCCATACTGACATTTGGTACACTCTGTGGACGGCAGTATGTTTCAGTCCAAAAACGAAAATTAGGGTTAAGACCCAAGTTAGGGTTATCGGTCAGGAGTCATGGCTTCCCAGAATGGAAACAGGGTGTTGCTGAAGCCAAGCATGGTGAAACAGACTGAGAGGGCCAACGGAATTGTGTGCCGACTGTCTCTTAGTACAACATGAGGATGGGGGTTTGTTACATTTCAACAAGAAAATCAGGTTAAGTCTCAAGGTTGGGTTGGGTTGGGGAGATGTGGCTTCCCTGGTTGGAATCGGGTCCTTGGTGAAGCCCAGCTTGCTGAATCAGACTGAGTGGGACATCAAGATGTCTTCCATACTGACATTTGGTACACTCTGTGGACGGAGGTCTGTTTCAGTCCCAAAAGGAAATGAGGCCTGAGACTCAAATTAGGGTTAGGGTTGGGGAGACTTGGCTTCCCAGGATATAACCAGGGTTTTGTCGAAGCCTAGATTGGTAAAACAGACTGAGTAGGCCATCCGGAGTATAACATACTGCCAGTTAGTACACCATGTGGACAGGGAAATGTTTCAGTCCAAAGAGAAAATTAGGGTTAAGACCCAAGTTAGGGTAAGCTGTCAGGAGACATGGCTTCCCAGAATGGAAACAGGGTGTTGCTGAAGCCAAGCATGGTGAAACAGACTGAGAGGGCCAAAGGAATTGTGTGCCTACTGTCTTTTAGTACAACATGAGGATGGGGGGTTGTTACAGTTCAACAAGAAAATCAGGTTAAGTCTCAAGTTAGGGTTAGGGTTGGGGAGATGTGGCTTCCCAGGTTGGAAACGGGTCCTTGGTGAAGCTTAACTTGCTGAATCAGACTGAGTGGGGCATCAAGATGGCTTCCATACTGACATTTGGTACACTCTGTGGACGGCAGTATGTTTCAGTCCAAAAACGAAAATTAGGGTTAAGACCCAAGTTAGGGTTATCGGTCAGGAGTCATGGCTTCCCAGAATGGAAACAGGGTGTTGCTGAAGCCAAGCATGGTGAAACAGACTGAGAGGGCCAACGGAATTGTGTGTCGACTGTCTTTTAGTACAACATGAGGATGGGGGTTTGTTACATTTCAACAAGAAAATCAGGTTAAGTCTCAAGGTTGTGTTGGATTGGGGAGATGTGGCTTCCCAGGTTGGAAATGGGTCCTTGGTGAAGCTCAACTTGCTGAATCAGACTGAGTGGGGCATCAAGATGGCTTCCATACTGACATTTGGTGCACTCTGTGGACGGCAGTATGTTTCAGTCCAAAAAGGAAATGAGGGTTGAGACTCAAATTAGGGTTAGGGTTGGGGAGACTTGGCTTCCCAGGATGTAACCAGGGTTTTGGCGAAGTCTAGATTGGTAAAACAGACGGAGTAGGCCAACCGGAGTATAACATACTGCCAGTTAGTACACCATGTGGACAGGGAAATGTTTCAGTCCAAAGAGAAAATTAGGGTTAAGACCCAAGTTAGGGTTAGCTGTCAGGAGACATGGCTTCCCGGAATGGAAACAGGGTGTTGCTGAAGCCAAGCATGGTGAAACAGACTGAGAGGGCAAAAGGAATTGTGTGCCTACTGTCTTTTAGTACAACATGAGGATGGGGGTTTGTTACATTTGCACAAGAAAATCAGGTTAAGTCTCAAGTTAGGGTTGGTTTGGGGAGATGTGGCATCCCAGGTTGGAAACGGGTCCTTGGTGAAGCCTAGCTTGTTGAATCAGACTGAGTGGGACATCAAGATGTCTTCCATACTTACATTTGGTACACTCTGTGGACGGCAGTATGTTTCAGTCCAAAAAGGAAATGAGGGTTGAGACTCAAATTAGGGTTAGGGCTGGGGAGACTTGGCTTCCCAGGATGTAACCAGGGTTTTGGCGAAGCCTAGATTGGTAAAACAGACTGAGTAGGCCATCCGGAGTATAACATACTGCCAGTTAGTACACCATGTGGACAGGGAAATGTTTCAGTCCAAAGAGAAAATTAGGGTTAAGACCCAAGTGAGGGTTAGCTGTCAGGAGACATGGCTTCCCAGAATGGAAACAGGGTGTTGCTGAAGCCAAGCATGGTGAAACAGACTGAGAGGGCCAAAGGAATTGTGTGCCTACTGTCTTTTAGTAGAACATGAGGATGGGGGGTTGTTACAGTTCAACAAGAAAATCAGGTTAAGTCTCAAGTTAGGGTTAGGGTTGGGGAGATGTGGCTTCCCAGGTTGGAAACGGGTCCTTGGTGAAGCTTAACTTGCTGAATCAGACTGAGTGGGGCATCAAGATGGCTTCCATACTGACATTTGGTCCCCTATGTGGACGGCAGTATGTTTCAGTCCAAAAACGAAAATTAGGGTTAAGACCCAAGTTAGGGTTATCGGTCAGGAGTCATGGCTTCCCAGAATGGAAACAGCGTGTTGCTGAAGCCAAGCATGGTGAAACAGACTGAGAGGGCCAACGGAATTGTGTGTCGACTGCCTTTTAGTACAACATGAGGATGGGGGTTTGTTACATTTCAACAAGAAAATCAGGTTAAGTCTCAAGGTTGGGTTGGATTGGGGAGATGTGGCTTCCCAGGTTGGAAATGGGTCCTTGGTGAAGCTCAACTTGCTGAATCAGACTGAGTGGGGCATCAAGATGGCTTCCATACTGACATTTGGTGCACTCTGTGGACGGCAGTATGTTTCAGTCCAAAAAGGAAATGAGGGTTGAGACTCAAATTAGGGTTAGGGTTGGGGAGACTTGTCTTCCCAGGATGTAACCAGGGTTTTGGCGAAGTCTAGATTGGTAAAACAGACGGAGTAGGCCAACCGGAGTATAACATACTGCCAGTTAGTACACAATGTGGAGAGGGAAATGTTTCATTCCAAAGAGAAAATTAGGGTTAAGACCCAAGTTAGGGTTAGCAATCAGGAGACATGGCTTTCCAGAATGGAAACAGGGTGTTGCTGAAGCCAAGCATGGTGAAACAGACTGAGAGGGCAAAAGGAATTGTGTGCCTACTGTCTTTTAGGAGAACATGAGGATGGGGGGTTGTTACATTTGCACAAGAAAATCAGGTTAAGTCTCAAGTTAGGGTTAGGGTTGGGGAGATGTTGCTTCCCAGGTTGGAAACGGGTCCTTGGTGAAGCTTAACTTGCTGAATCAGACTGAGTGGGCCATCAAGATGGCTTCCATACTGACATTTGGTACACTCTGTGGACGGCAGTATGTTTCAGTCCAAAAACGAAAATTAGGGTTAAGACCCAAGTTAGGGTTATCGGTCAGGAGTCATGGCTTCCCAGAATGGAAACAGGGTGTTGCTGAAGCCAAGCATGGTGAAACAGACTGAGAGGGCCAACGGAATTGTGTGCCGACTGTCTCTTAGTACAACATGAGGATGGGGGTTTGTTACATTTCAACAAGAAAATCAGGTTAAGTCTCAAGGTTGGGTTGGGTTGGGGGGATGTGGCTTCCCTGGTTGGAATCGGGTCCTTGGTGAAGCCCAGCTTGCTGAATCAGACTGAGTGGGACATCAAGATGTCTTCCATACTGACATTTGGTACACTCTGTGGACGGAGGTCTGTTTCAGTCCCAAAAGGAAATGAGGCCTGAGACTCAAATTAGGGTTAGGGTTGGGGAGACTTGGCTTCCCAGGATATAACCAGGGTTTTGTCGAAGCCTAGATTGGTAAAACAGACTGAGTAGGCCATCCGGAGTATAACATACTGCCAGTTAGTACACCATGTGGACAGGGAAATGTTTCATTCCAAAGAGAAAATTAGGGTTAAGACCCAAGTTAGGGTTAGCTGTCAGGAGACATGGCTTCCCAGAATGGAAACAGGGTGTTGCTGAAGCCAAGCATGGTGAAACAGACTGAGAGGGCCAAAGGAATTGTGTGCCTACTGTCTTTTAGTACAACATGAGGATGGGGGGTTGTTACAGTTCAACAAGAAAATCAGGTTAAGTCTCAAGTTAGGGTTAGGGTTGGGGAGATGTGGCTTCCCAGGTTGGAAACGGGTCCTTGGTGAAGCTTAACTTGCTGAATCAGACTGAGTGGGGCATCAAGATGGCTTCCATACTGACATTTGGTACACTCTGTGGACGGCAGTATGTTTCAGTCCAAAAACGAAAATTAGGGTTAAGACCCAAGTTAGGGTTATCGGTCAGGAGTCATGGCTTCCCAGAATGGAAACAGGGTGTTGCTGAAGCCAAGCATGGTGAAACAGACTGAGAGGGCCAACGGAATTGTGTGTCGACTGTCTTTTAGTACAACATGAGGATGGGGGTTTGTTACATTTCAACAAGAAAATCAGGTTAAGTCTCAAGGTTGGGTTGGATTGGGGAGATGTGGCTTCCCAGGTTGGAAATGGGTCCTTGGTGAAGCTCAACTTGCTGAATCAGACTGAGTGGGGCATCAAGATGGCTTCCATACTGACATTTGGTGCACTCTGTGGACGGCAGTATGTTTCAGTCCAAAAAGGAAATGAGGGTTGAGACTCAAATTAGGGTTAGGGTTGGGGAGACTTGGCTTCCCAGGATGTAACCAGGGTTTTGGCGAAGTCTAGATTGGTAAAACAGACTGAGTAGGCCAACCGGAGTATAACATACTGCCAGTTAGTACACCATGTGGACAGGGAAATGTTTCAGTCCAAAGAGAAAATTAGGGTTAAGACCCAAGTTAGGGTTATCGGTCAGGAGACATGGCTTTCCAGAATGGAAACAGGGTGTTGCTGAAGCCAAGCATGGTGAAACAGACTGAGAGGGCAAAAGGAATTGTGTGCCTACTGTCTTTTAGTAGAACATGAGGATGGGGGGTTGTTACATTTGCACAAGAAAATCAGGTTAAGTCTCAAGTTAGGGTTAGGGTTGGGGAGATGTGGCTTCCCAGGTTGGAAACGGGTCCTTGGTGAAGCCTAGCTTGCTGAATCAGACGGAGTGGGGCATCAAGATGTCTTCCATACTTACATTTGGTACACTCTGTGAACCGCAGTATGTTTCAGTCCAAAAAGGAAATGAGGGTTGATACGCAAATTAGGGTTAGGGTTGGGGAGACTTGGCTTCCCAGGATGTAACCAGGGTTTTGGTGAAGCCTAGATTGGTAAAACAGACTGAGTAGGCCAACCGGAGTATAACATACTGCCAGTTAGTACACCATGTGGACAGGGAAATGTTTCAGTCCAAAGAGAAAATTAGGGTTAAGACCCAAGTTAGGGTTAGCTGTCAGGAGACATGGCTTCCCAGAATGGAAACAGGGTGTTGCTGAAGCCAAGCATGGTGAAACAGACTGAGAGGGCCAAAGGAATTGTGTGCCTACTGTCTTTTAGTAGAACATGAGGATGGGAGGTTGTTACATTTGCACAAGAATATCAGGTTAAGTATCAAGTTAGGGTTAGGGTTGGGGAGATGTGGCTTCCCAGGTTGGAAACGGGTCCTTGTTGAAGCCTAGCTTGCTGAATCAGACTGAGTGGGGCATCAAGATGTCTTCCATACTTACAATTAGGTACACTCTGTGGACGGCAGTATGTTTCAGTCCAAAAAGGAAATGAGGGTTGAGACTCAAATTAGGGTTAGGGTTGGGGAGACTTGGCTTCCCAGGATGTAACCAGGGTTTTGGCGAAGCCTAGATTGGTAAAACAGACTGAGTAGGCCTTCCGGAGTATAACATACTGCCAGTTAGTACACCATGTGGACAGGGAAATATTTCAGTCCAAAGAAAAAACTAGGGTTAAGACCCAAGTTAGGGTTAGCGGTCAGGAGACATGGCTTCCCGGAATGGAAACAGGGTGTTGCTGAAGCCAAGCATGGTGAAACAGACTGAGAGGGCAAAAGGAATTGTGTGCCTACTGTCTTTTAGTACAACATGAGGATGGGGGTTTGTTACATTTGCACAAGAAAATCAGGTTAAGTCTCAAGTTAGGGTTGGTTTGGGGAGATGTGGCATCCCAGGTTGGAAACGGGTCCTTGGTGAAGCCTAGCTTGTTGAATCAGACTGAGTGGGACATCAAGATGTCTTCCATACTTACATTTGGTACACTCTGTGGACGGCAGTATGTTTCAGTCCAAAAAGGAAATGAGGGTTGAGACTCAAATTAGGGTTAGGGCTGGGGAGACTTGGCTTCCCAGGATGTAACCAGGGTTTTGGCGAAGCCTAGATTGGTAAAACAGACTGAGTAGGCCATCCGGAGTATAACATACTGCCAGTTAGTACACCATGTGGACAGGGAAATGTTTCAGTCCAAAGAGAAAATTAGGGTTAAGACCCAAGTGAGGGTTAGCTGTCAGGAGACATGGCTTCCCAGAATGGAAACAGGGTGTTGCTGAAGCCAAGCATGGTGAAACAGACTGAGAGGGCCAAAGGAATTGTGTGCCTACTGTCTTTTAGTAGAACATGAGGATGGGGGGTTGTTACAGTTCAACAAGAAAATCAGGTTAAGTCTCAAGTTAGGGTTAGGGTTGGGGAGATGTGGCTTCCCAGGTTGGAAACGGGTCCTTGGTGAAGCTTAACTTGCTGAATCAGACTGAGTGGGGCATCAAGATGGCTTCCATACTGACATTTGGTCCCCTATGTGGACGGCAGTATGTTTCAGTCCAAAAACGAAAATTAGGGTTAAGACCCAAGTTAGGGTTATCGGTCAGGAGTCATGGCTTCCCAGAATGGAAACAGGGTGTTGCTGAAGCCAAGCATGGTGAAACAGACTGAGAGGGCCAACGGAATTGTGTGTCGACTGTCTTTTAGTACAACATGAGGATGGGGGTTTGTTACATTTCAACAAGAAAATCAGGTTAAGTCTCAAGGTTGGGTTGGATTGGGGAGATGTGGCTTCCCAGGTTGGAAATGGGTCCTTGGTGAAGCTCAACTTGCTGAATCAGACTGAGTGGGGCATCAAGATGGCTTCCATACTGACATTTGGTGCACTCTATGGACGGCAGTATGTTTCAGTCCAAAAAGGAAATGAGGGTTGAGACTCAAATTAGGGTTAGGGTTGGGGAGACTTGTCTTCCCAGGATGTAACCAGGGTTTTGGCGAAGTCTAGATTGGTAAAACAGACGGAGTAGGCCAACCGGAGTATAACATACTGCCAGTTAGTACACAATGTGGAGAGGGAAATGTTTCATTCCAAAGAGAAAATTAGGGTTAAGACCCAAGTTAGGGTTAGCAATCAGGAGACATGGCTTTCCAGAATGGAAACAGGGTGTTGCTGAAGCCAAGCATGGTGAAACAGACTGAGAGGGCAAAAGGAATTGTGTGCCTACTGTCTTTTAGGAGAACATGAGGATGGGGGGTTGTTACATTTGCACAAGAAAATCAGGTTAAGTCTCAAGTTAGGGTTAGGGTTGGGGAGATGTTGCTTCCCAGGTTGGAAACAGGTCCTTGGTGAAGCTTAACTTGTTGAATCAGACTGAGTGGGCCATCAAGATGGCTTCCATACTGACATTTGGTACACTCTGTGGACGGCAGTATGTTTCAGTCCAAAAACGAAAATTAGGGTTAAGACCCAAGTTAGGGTTATCGGTCAGGAGTCATGGCTTCCCAGAATGGAAACAGGGTGTTGCTGAAGCCAAGCATGGTGAAACAGACTGAGAGGGCCAACGGAATTGTGTGCCGACTGTCTCTTAGTACAACATGAGGATGGGGGTTTGTTACATTTCAACAAGAAAATCAGGTTAAGTCTCAAGGTTGGGTTGGGTTGGGGAGATGTGGCTTCCCTGGTTGGAATCGGGTCCTTGGTGAAGCCCAGCTTGCTGAATCAGACTGAGTGGGACATCAAGATGTCTTCCATACTGACATTTGGTACACTCTGTGGACGGAGGTCTGTTTCAGTCCCAAAAGGAAATGAGGCCTGAGACTCAAATTAGGGTTAGGGTTGGGGAGACTTGGCTTCCCAGGATGTAACCAGGGTTTTGGCGAAGCCTAGATTGGTAATACAGACTGAGTAGGCCATCCGGAGTATAACATACTGCCAGTTAGTACACCATGTGGACAGGGAAATGTTTCATTCCAAAGAGAAAATTAGGGTTAAGACCCAAGTTAGGGTTAGCTGTCAGGAGACATGGCTTCCCAGAATGGAAACAGGGTGTTGCTGAAGCCAAGCATGGTGAAACAGACTGAGAGGGCCAAAGGAATTGTGTGCCTACTGTCTTTTAGTAGAACATGAGGATGGGGGGTTGTTACAGTTCAACAAGAAAATCAGGTTAAGTCTCAAGTTAGGGTTAGGGTTGGGGAGATGTGGCTTCCCAGGTTGGAAACGGGTCCTTGGTGAAGCTTAACTTGCTGAATCAGACTGAGTGGGGCATCAAGATGGCTTCCATACTGACATTTGGTACACTCTGTGGACGGCAGTATGTTTCAGTCCAAAAACGAAAATTAGGGTTAAGACCCAAGTTAAGGTTATCGGTCAGGAGTCATGGCTTCCCAGAATGGAAACAGGGTGTTGCTGAAGCCAAGCATGGTGAAACAGACTGAGAGGGCCAACGGAATTGTGTGTCGACTGTCTTTTAGTACAACATGAGGATGGGGGTTTGTTACATTTCAACAAGAAAATCAGGTTAAGTCTCAAGGTTGGGTTGGATTGGGGAGATGTGGCTTCCCAGGTTGGAAATGGGTCCTTGGTGAAGCTCAACTTGCTGAATCAGACTGAGTGGGGCATCAAGATGGCTTCCATACTGACATTTGGTGCACTCTGTGGACGGCAGTATGTTTCAGTCCAAAAAGGAAATGAGGGTTGAGACTCAAATTAGGGTTAGGGCTGGGGAGACTTGGCTTCCCAGGATGTAACCAGGGTTTTGGCGAAGCCTAGATTGGTAAAACAGACTGAGTAGGCCATCCGGAGTATAACATACTGCCAGTTAGTACACCATGTGGACAGGGAAATGTTTCAGTCCAAAGAGAAAATTAGGGTTAAGACCCAAGTGAGGGTTAGCTGTCAGGAGACATGGCTTCCCAGAATGGAAACAGGGTGTTGCTGAAGCCAAGCATGGTGAAACAGACTGAGAGGGCCAAAGGAATTGTGTGCCTACTGTCTTTTAGTAGAACATGAGGATGGGGGGTTGTTACAGTTCAACAAGAAAATCAGGTTAAGTCTCAAGTTAGGGTTAGGGTTGGGGAGATGTGGCTTCCCAGGTTGGAAACGGGTCCTTGGTGAAGCTTAACTTGCTGAATCAGACTGAGTGGGGCATCAAGATGGCTTCCATACTGACATTTGGTCCCCTATGTGGACGGCAGTATGTTTCAGTCCAAAAACGAAAATTAGGGTTAAGACCCAAGTTAGGGTTATCGGTCAGGAGTCATGGCTTCCCAGAATGGAAACAGCGTGTTGCTGAAGCCAAGCATGGTGAAACAGACTGAGAGGGCCAACGGAATTGTGTGTCGACTGCCTTTTAGTACAACATGAGGATGGGGGTTTGTTACATTTCAACAAGAAAATCAGGTTAAGTCTCAAGGTTGGGTTGGATTGGGGAGATGTGGCTTCCCAGGTTGGAAATGGGTCCTTGGTGAAGCTCAACTTGCTGAATCAGACTGAGTGGGGCATCAAGATGGCTTCCATACTGACATTTGGTGCACTCTGTGGACGGCAGTATGTTTCAGTCCAAAAAGGAAATGAGGGTTGAGACTCAAATTAGGGTTAGGGTTGGGGAGACTTGTCTTCCCAGGATGTAACCAGGGTTTTGGCGAAGTCTAGATTGGTAAAACAGACGGAGTAGGCCAACCGGAGTATAACATACTGCCAGTTAGTACACAATGTGGAGAGGGAAATGTTTCATTCCAAAGAGAAAATTAGGGTTAAGACCCAAGTTAGGGTTAGCAATCAGGAGACATGGCTTTCCAGAATGGAAACAGGGTGTTGCTGAAGCCAAGCATGGTGAAACAGACTGAGAGGGCAAAAGGAATTGTGTGCCTACTGTCTTTTAGGAGAACATGAGGATGGGGGGTTGTTACATTTGCACAAGAAAATCAGGTTAAGTCTCAAGTTAGGGTTAGGGTTGGGGAGATGTTGCTTCCCAGGTTGGAAACGGGTCCTTGGTGAAGCTTAACTTGCTGAATCAGACTGAGTGGGCCATCAAGATGGCTTCCATACTGACATTTGGTACACTCTGTGGACGGCAGTATGTTTCAGTCCAAAAACGAAAATTAGGGTTAAGACCCAAGTTAGGGTTATCGGTCAGGAGTCATGGCTTCCCAGAATGGAAACAGGGTGTTGCTGAAGCCAAGCATGGTGAAACAGACTGAGAGGGCCAACGGAATTGTGTGCCGACTGTCTCTTAGTACAACATGAGGATGGGGGTTTGTTACATTTCAACAAGAAAATCAGGTTAAGTCTCAAGGTTGGGTTGGGTTGGGGGGATGTGGCTTCCCTGGTTGGAATCGGGTCCTTGGTGAAGCCCAGCTTGCTGAATCAGACTGAGTGGGACATCAAGATGTCTTCCATACTGACATTTGGTACACTCTGTGGACGGAGGTCTGTTTCAGTCCCAAAAGGAAATGAGGCCTGAGACTCAAATTAGGGTTAGGGTTGGGGAGACTTGGCTTCCCAGGATATAACCAGGGTTTTGTCGAAGCCTAGATTGGTAAAACAGACTGAGTAGGCCATCCGGAGTATAACATACTGCCAGTTAGTACACCATGTGGACAGGGAAATGTTTCATTCCAAAGAGAAAATTAGGGTTAAGACCCAAGTTAGGGTTAGCTGTCAGGAGACATGGCTTCCCAGAATGGAAACAGGGTGTTGCTGAAGCCAAGCATGGTGAAACAGACTGAGAGGGCCAAAGGAATTGTGTGCCTACTGTCTTTTAGTACAACATGAGGATGGGGGGTTGTTACAGTTCAACAAGAAAATCAGGTTAAGTCTCAAGTTAGGGTTAGGGTTGGGGAGATGTGGCTTCCCAGGTTGGAAACGGGTCCTTGGTGAAGCTTAACTTGCTGAATCAGACTGAGTGGGGCATCAAGATGGCTTCCATACTGACATTTGGTACACTCTGTGGACGGCAGTATGTTTCAGTCCAAAAACGAAAATTAGGGTTAAGACCCAAGTTAGGGTTATCGGTCAGGAGTCATGGCTTCCCAGAATGGAAACAGGGTGTTGCTGAAGCCAAGCATGGTGAAACAGACTGAGAGGGCCAACGGAATTGTGTGTCGACTGTCTTTTAGTACAACATGAGGATGGGGGTTTGTTACATTTCAACAAGAAAATCAGGTTAAGTCTCAAGGTTGGGTTGGATTGGGGAGATGTGGCTTCCCAGGTTGGAAATGGGTCCTTGGTGAAGCTCAACTTGCTGAATCAGACTGAGTGGGGCATCAAGATGGCTTCCATACTGACATTTGGTGCACTCTGTGGACGGCAGTATGTTTCAGTCCAAAAAGGAAATGAGGGTTGAGACTCAAATTAGGGTTAGGGTTGGGGAGACTTGGCTTCCCAGGATGTAACCAGGGTTTTGGCGAAGTCTAGATTGGTAAAACAGACTGAGTAGGCCAACCGGAGTATAACATACTGCCAGTTAGTACACCATGTGGACAGGGAAATGTTTCAGTCCAAAGAGAAAATTAGGGTTAAGACCCAAGTTAGGGTTATCGGTCAGGAGACATGGCTTTCCAGAATGGAAACAGGGTGTTGCTGAAGCCAAGCATGGTGAAACAGACTGAGAGGGCAAAAGGAATTGTGTGCCTACTGTCTTTTAGTAGAACATGAGGATGGGGGGTTGTTACATTTGCACAAGAAAATCAGGTTAAGTCTCAAGTTAGGGTTAGGGTTGGGGAGATGTGGCTTCCCAGGTTGGAAACGGGTCCTTGGTGAAGCCTAGCTTGCTGAATCAGACGGAGTGGGGCATCAAGATGTCTTCCATACTTACATTTGGTACACTCTGTGAACCGCAGTATGTTTCAGTCCAAAAAGGAAATGAGGGTTGATACGCAAATTAGGGTTAGGGTTGGGGAGACTTGGCTTCCCAGGATGTAACCAGGGTTTTGGTGAAGCCTAGATTGGTAAAACAGACTGAGTAGGCCAACCGGAGTATAACATACTGCCAGTTAGTACACCATGTGGACAGGGAAATGTTTCAGTCCAAAGAGAAAATTAGGGTTAAGACCCAAGTTAGGGTTAGCTGTCAGGAGACATGGCTTCCCAGAATGGAAACAGGGTGTTGCTGAAGCCAAGCATGGTGAAACAGACTGAGAGGGCCAAAGGAATTGTGTGCCTACTGTCTTTTAGTAGAACATGAGGATGGGAGGTTGTTACATTTGCACAAGAATATCAGGTTAAGTATCAAGTTAGGGTTAGGGTTGGGGAGATGTGGCTTCCCAGGTTGGAAACGGGTCCTTGTTGAAGCCTAGCTTGCTGAATCAGACTGAGTGGGGCATCAAGATGTCTTCCATACTTACAATTAGGTACACTCTGTGGACGGCAGTATGTTTCAGTCCAAAAAGGAAATGAGGGTTGAGACTCAAATTAGGGTTAGGGTTGGGGAGACTTGGCTTCCCAGGATGTAACCAGGGTTTTGGCGAAGCCTAGATTGGTAAAACAGACTGAGTAGGCCTTCCGGAGTATAACATACTGCCAGTTAGTACACCATGTGGACAGGGAAATATTTCAGTCCAAAGAAAAAACTAGGGTTAAGACCCAAGTTAGGGTTAGCGGTCAGGAGACATGGCTTCCCGGAATGGAAACAGGGTGTTGCTGAAGCCAAGCATGGTGAAACAGACTGAGAGGGCAAAAGGAATTGTGTGCCTACTGTCTTTTAGTACAACATGAGGATGGGGGTTTGTTACATTTGCACAAGAAAATCAGGTTAAGTCTCAAGTTAGGGTTGGTTTGGGGAGATGTGGCATCCCAGGTTGGAAACGGGTCCTTGGTGAAGCCTAGCTTGTTGAATCAGACTGAGTGGGACATCAAGATGTCTTCCATACTTACATTTGGTACACTCTGTGGACGGCAGTATGTTTCAGTCCAAAAAGGAAATGAGGGTTGAGACTCAAATTAGGGTTAGGGCTGGGGAGACTTGGCTTCCCAGGATGTAACCAGGGTTTTGGCGAAGCCTAGATTGGTAAAACAGACTGAGTAGGCCATCCGGAGTATAACATACTGCCAGTTAGTACACCATGTGGACAGGGAAATGTTTCAGTCCAAAGAGAAAATTA
The DNA here is from genome assembly GCF_057233095.1 of Heloderma suspectum. Lineage (NCBI taxonomy): Eukaryota > Metazoa > Chordata > Lepidosauria > Squamata > Helodermatidae > Heloderma > Heloderma suspectum. Next base: position 153,418,209 of record NC_139461.1, read on the forward strand.
GGGTTAAGACCCAAGTGAGGGTTAGCTGTCAGGAGACATGGCTTCCCAGAATGGAAACAGGGTGTTGCTGAAGCCAAGCATGGTGAAACAGACTGAGAGGGCCAAAGGAATTGTGTGCCTACTGTCTTTTAGTAGAACATGAGGATGGGGGGTTGTTACAGTTCAACAAGAAAATCAGGTTAAGTCTCAAGTTAGGGTTAGGGTTGGGGAGATGTGGCTTCCCAGGTTGGAAACGGGTCCTTGGTGAAGCTTAACTTGCTGAATCAGACTGAGTGGGGCATCAAGATGGCTTCCATACTGACATTTGGTCCCCTATGTGGACGGCAGTATGTTTCAGTCCAAAAACGAAAATTAGGGTTAAGACCCAAGTTAGGGTTATCGGTCAGGAGTCATGGCTTCCCAGAATGGAAACAGGGTGTTGCTGAAGCCAAGCATGGTGAAACAGACTGAGAGGGCCAACGGAATTGTGTGTCGACTGTCTTTTAGTACAACATGAGGATGGGGGTTTGTTACATTTCAACAAGAAAATCAGGTTAAGTCTCAAGGTTGGGTTGGATTGGGGAGATGTGGCTTCCCAGGTTGGAAATGGGTCCTTGGTGAAGCTCAACTTGCTGAATCAGACTGAGTGGGGCATCAAGATGGCTTCCATACTGACATTTGGTGCACTCTATGGACGGCAGTATGTTTCAGTCCAAAAAGGAAATGAGGGTTGAGACTCAAATTAGGGTTAGGGTTGGGGAGACTTGTCTTCCCAGGATGTAACCAGGGTTTTGGCGAAGTCTAGATTGGTAAAACAGACGGAGTAGGCCAACCGGAGTATAACATACTGCCAGTTAGTACACAATGTGGAGAGGGAAATGTTTCATTCCAAAGAGAAAATTAGGGTTAAGACCCAAGTTAGGGTTAGCAATCAGGAGACATGGCTTTCCAGAATGGAAACAGGGTGTTGCTGAAGCCAAGCATGGTGAAACAGACTGAGAGGGCAAAAGGAATTGTGTGCCTACTGTCTTTTAGGAGAACATGAGGATGGGGGGTTGTTACATTTGCACAAGAAAATCAGGTTAAGTCTCAAGTTAGGGTTAGGGTTGGGGAGATGTTGCTTCCCAGGTTGGAAACAGGTCCTTGGTGAAGCTTAACTTGTTGAATCAGACTGAGTGGGCCATCAAGATGGCTTCCATACTGACATTTGGTACACTCTGTGGACGGCAGTATGTTTCAGTCCAAAAACGAAAATTAGGGTTAAGACCCAAGTTAGGGTTATCGGTCAGGAGTCATGGCTTCCCAGAATGGAAACAGGGTGTTGCTGAAGCCAAGCATGGTGAAACAGACTGAGAGGGCCAACGGAATTGTGTGCCGACTGTCTCTTAGTACAACATGAGGATGGGGGTTTGTTACATTTCAACAAGAAAATCAGGTTAAGTCTCAAGGTTGGGTTGGGTTGGGGAGATGTGGCTTCCCTGGTTGGAATCGGGTCCTTGGTGAAGCCCAGCTTGCTGAATCAGACTGAGTGGGACATCAAGATGTCTTCCATACTGACATTTGGTACACTCTGTGGACGGAGGTCTGTTTCAGTCCCAAAAGGAAATGAGGCCTGAGACTCAAATTAGGGTTAGGGTTGGGGAGACTTGGCTTCCCAGGATGTAACCAGGGTTTTGGCGAAGCCTAGATTGGTAATACAGACTGAGTAGGCCATCCGGAGTATAACATACTGCCAGTTAGTACACCATGTGGACAGGGAAATGTTTCATTCCAAAGAGAAAATTAGGGTTAAGACCCAAGTTAGGGTTAGCTGTCAGGAGACATGGCTTCCCAGAATGGAAACAGGGTGTTGCTGAAGCCAAGCATGGTGAAACAGACTGAGAGGGCCAAAGGAATTGTGTGCCTACTGTCTTTTAGTAGAACATGAGGATGGGGGGTTGTTACAGTTCAACAAGAAAATCAGGTTAAGTCTCAAGTTAGGGTTAGGGTTGGGGAGATGTGGCTTCCCAGGTTGGAAACGGGTCCTTGGTGAAGCTTAACTTGCTGAATCAGACTGAGTGGGGCATCAAGATGGCTTCCATACTGACATTTGGTACACTCTGTGGACGGCAGTATGTTTCAGTCCAAAAACGAAAATTAGGGTTAAGACCCAAGTTAAGGTTATCGGTCAGGAGTCATGGCTTCCCAGAATGGAAACAGGGTGTTGCTGAAGCCAAGCATGGTGAAACAGACTGAGAGGGCCAACGGAATTGTGTGTCGACTGTCTTTTAGTACAACATGAGGATGGGGGTTTGTTACATTTCAACAAGAAAATCAGGTTAAGTCTCAAGGTTGGGTTGGATTGGGGAGATGTGGCTTCCCAGGTTGGAAATGGGTCCTTGGTGAAGCTCAACTTGCTGAATCAGACTGAGTGGGGCATCAAGATGGCTTCCATACTGACATTTGGTGCACTCTGTGGACGGCAGTATGTTTCAGTCCAAAAAGGAAATGAGGGTTGAGACTCAAATTAGGGTTAGGGTTGGGGAGACTTGGCTTCCCAGGATGTAACCAGGGTTTTGGCGAAGCCTAGATTGGTAAAACAGACGGAGTAGGCCAACCAGAGTATAACATACTGCCAGTTAGTACACCATGTGGACAGGGAAATGTTTCAGTCCAAAGAGAAAATTAGGGTTAAGACCCAAGTTAGGGTTAGCTGTCAGGAGACATGGCTTTCCAGAATGGAAACAGGGTGTTGCTGAAGCCAAGCATGGTGAAACAGACTGAGAGGGCAAAAGGAATTGTGTGCCTACTGTCTTTTAGTAGAACATGAGGATGGGGGGTTGTTACATTTGCACAAGAAAACCAGGTTAAGTCTCAAGTTAGGGTTAGGGTTGGGGAGATGTGGCTTCCCAGGTTGGAAACGCGTCCTTGTTGAAGCCTAGCTTGCTGAATCAGACTGAGTGGGGCATCAAGATGTCTTCCATACTTACAATTAGGTACACTCTGTGGACGGCAGTATGTTTCAGTCCAAAAAGGAAATGAGGGTTGAGACTCAAATTAGGGTTAGGGTTGGGGAGACTTGGCTTCCCAGGATGTAACCAGGGTTTTGGCGAAGCCTAGATTGGTAAAACAGACTGAGTAGGCCTTCCGGAGTATAACATACTGCCAGTTAGTACACCATGTGGACAGGGAAATATTTCAGTCCAAAGAAAAAACTAGGGTTAAGACCCAAGTTAGGGTTAGCGGTCAGGAGACATGGCTTCCCGGAATGGAAACAGGGTGTTGCTGAAGCCAAGCATGGTGAAACAGACTGTGAGGGCAAAAGGAATTGTGTGCCTACTGTCTTTTAGTACAACATGAGGATGGGGGTTTGTTACATTTGCACAAGAAAATCAGGTTAAGTCTCAAGTTAGGGTTGGTTTGGGGAGATGTGGCATCCCAGGTTGGAAACGGGTCCTTGGTGAAGCCTAGCTTGTTGAATCAGACTGAGTGGGACATCAAGATGTCTTCCATACTTACATTTGGTACACTCTGTGGACCGCAGTATGTTTCAGTCCAAAAAGGAAATGAGGGTTGAGACTCAAATTAGGGTTAGGGCTGGGGAGACTTGGCTTCCCAGGATGTAACCAGGGTTTTGGCGAAGCCTAGATTGGTAAAACAGACTGAGTAGGCCATCCGGAGTATAACATACTGCCAGTTAGTACACCATGTGGACAGGGAAATGTTTCAGTCCAAAGACAAAATTAGGGTTAAGACCCAAGTTAGGGTTAGCTGTCAGGAGACATGGCTTCCCAGAATGGAAACAGGGTGTTGCTGAAGCCAAGCATGGTGAAACAGACTGAGAGGGCAAAAGGAATTGTGTGCCTACTGTCTTTTAGTACAACATGAGGATGGGGGGTTGTTACATTTGCACAAGAAAATCAGGTTAAGTCTCAAGTTAGGGTTAGGGTTGGGGAGATGTGGCTTCCCAGGTTGGAAACGGGTCCTTGGTGAAGCCTAGCTTGCTGAATCAGACTGAGTGGGGCATCAAGATGTCTTCCATACTTACATTTGGTACACTCTGTGAACCGCAGTATGTTTCAGTCCAAAAAGGAAATGAGGGTTGATACGGAAATTAGGGTTAGGGTTGGGGAGACTTGGCTTCCCAGGATATAACCAGGGTTTTGGTGAAGCCTAGATTGGTAAAACAGACTGAGTAGGCATTCAGGAGTATAACATACTGCCAGTTATACCATGTGGACAGGGAAATGTTTCAGTCCAAAGAAAAAATTAGGGTTAAGAAAAATTTAGGGTTATCGGTCAGGAGACATGCCTTCCCAGAATGGAAACAGGGTGTTGCTGAAGCCAAGCATGGTGAAACAGACTGAGAGGGCCAACGGAATTGTGTACCTACTGTCTTTTAGTAGAACATGAGGATGGGGGGTTGTTACATTTGCCCAAGAAAATCAGGTAAAGTATCAAGTTTGGGTTAGGGTTGGGGAGATGTGGCTTCCCAGGTTGGAAATGGGTCCTTGGTGAAGCTCAACTTGCTGAATCAGACTGAGTGGGGCATCAAGATGGCTTCCATACTGACATTTGGTGCACTCTGTGGACGGCAGTATGTTTCAGTCTAAAAAGGAAATGAGGGTTGAGACTCAAATTAGGGTTAGGGTTGGGGAGACTTGGCTTCCCAGGATGTAACCAGGGTTTTGGCGAAGTCTAGATTGGTAAAACAGACGGAGTAGGCCAACCGGAGTATAACATACTGCCAGTTAGTACACAATGTGGAGAGGGAAATGTTTCATTCCAAAGAGAAAATTAGGGTTAAGACCCAAGTTAGGGTTAGCAGTCAGGAGACATGGCTTTCCAGAATGGAAACAGGGTGTTGCTGAAGCCAAGCATGGTGAAACAGACTGAGAGGGCAAAAGGAATTGTGTGCCTACTGTCTTTTAGTAGAACATGAGGATGGGGGGTTGTTACATTTGCACAAGAAAATCAGGTTAAGTCTCAAGTTAGGGTTAGGGTTGGGGAGATGTTGCTTCCCAGGTTGGAAACGGGTCCTTGGTGAAGCTTAACTTGCTGAATCAGACTGAGTGGGCCATCAAGATGGCTTCCATACTGACATTTGGTACACTCTGTGGACGGCAGTATGTTTCAGTCCAAAAATGAAAATTAGGGTTAAGACCCAAGTTAGGGTTATCGGTCAGGAAGCCATCAAGATGGCTTCCATACTGACATTTGGTACACTCTGTGGACGGCAGTATGTTTCAGTCCAAAAACGAAAATTAGGGTTAAGACCCAAGTTAGGGTTATCGGTCAGGAGTCATGGCTTCCCAGAATGGAAACAGGGTGTTGCTGAAGCCAAGCATGGTGAAACAGACTGAGAGGGCCAACGGAATTGTGTGCCGACTGTCTCTTAGTACAACATGAGGATGGGGGTTTGTTACATTTCAACAAGAAAATCAGGTTAAGTCTCAAGGTTGGGTTGGGTTGGGGAGATGTGGCTTCCCTGGTTGGAATCGGGTCCTTGGTGAAGCCCAGCTTGCTGAATCAGACTGAGTGGGACATCAAGATGTCTTCCATACTGACATTTGGTACACTCTGTGGACGGAGGTCTGTTTCAGTCCCAAAAGGAAATGAGGCCTGAGACTCAAATTAGGGTTAGGGTTGGGGAGACTTGGCTTCCCAGGATATAACCAGGGTTTTGTCGAAGCCTAGATTGGTAAAACAGACTGAGTAGGCCATCCGGAGTATAACATACTGCCAGTTAGTACACCATGTGGACAGGGAAATGTTTCATTCCAAAGAGGAAATTAGGGTTAAGACCCAAGTTAGGGTTAGCTGTCAGGAGACATGGCTTCCCAGAATGGAAACAGGGTGTTGCTGAAGCCAAGCATGGTGAAACAGACTGAGAGGGCCAAAGGAATTGTGTGCCTACTGTCTTTTAGTACAACATGAGGATGGGGGGTTGTTAAAGTTCAACAAGAAAATCAGGTTAAGTCTCAAGTTAGGGTTAGGGTTGGGGAGATGTGGCTTCCCAGGTTGGAAACGGGTCCTTGGTGAAGCTTAACTTGCTGAATCAGACTGAGTGGGGCATCAAGATGGCTTCCATACTGACATTTGGTACACTCTGTGGACGGCAGTATGTTTCAGTCCAAAAACGAAAATTAGGGTTAAGACCCAAGTTAGGGTTATCGGTCAGGAGTCATGGCTTCCCAGAATGGAAACAGGGTGTTGCTGAAGCCAAGCATGGTGAAACAGACTGAGAGGGCCAACGGAATTGTGTGTCGACTGTCTTTTAGTACAACATGAGGATGGGGGTTTGTTACATTTCAACAAGAAAATCAGGTTAAGTCTCAAGGTTGGGTTGGATTGGGGAGATGTGGCTTCCCAGGTTGGAAATGGGTCCTTGGTGAAGCTCAACTTGCTGAATCAGACTGAGTGGGGCATCAAGATGGCTTCCATACTGACATTTGGTGCACTCTGTGGACGGCAGTATGTTTCAGTCCAAAAAGGAAATGAGGGTTGAGACTCAAATTAGGGTTAGGGTTGGGGAGACTTGGCTTCCCAGGATGTAACCAGGGTTTTGGCGAAGTCTAGATTGGTAAAACAGACTGAGTAGGCCAACCGGAGTATAACATACTGCCAGTTAGTACACCATGTGGACAGGGAAATGTTTCAGTCCAAAGAGAAAATTAGGGTTAAGACCCAAGTTAGGGTTAGCTGTCAGGAGACATGGCTTTCCAGAATGGAAACAGGGTGTTGCTGAAGCCAAGCATGGTGAAACAGACTGAGAGGGCAAAAGGAATTGTGTGCCTACTGTCTTTTAGTAGAACATGAGGATGGGGGGTTGTTACATTTGCACAAGAAAATCAGGTTAAGTCTCAAGTTAGGGTTAGGGTTGGGGAGATGTGGCTTCCCAGGTTGGAAACGGGTCCTTGGTGAAGCCTAGCTTGCTGAATCAGACGGAGTGGGGCATCAAGATGTCTTCCATACTTACATTTGGTACACTCTGTGAACCGCAGTATGTTTCAGTCCAAAAAGGAAATGAGGGTTGATACGCAAATTAGGGTTAGGGTTGGGGAGACTTGGCTTCCCAGGATGTAACCAGGGTTTTGGTGAAGCCTAGATTGGTAAAACAGACTGAGTAGGCCAACCGGAGTATAACATACTGCCAGTTAGTACACCATGTGGACAGGGAAATGTTTCAGTCCAAAGAGAAAATTAGGGTTAAGACCCAAGTTAGGGTTAGCTGTCAGGAGACATGGCTTCCCAGAATGGAAACAGGGTGTTGCTGAAGCCAAGCATGGTGAAACAGACTGAGAGGGCCAAAGGAATTGTGTGCCTACTGTCTTTTAGTAGAACATGAGGATGGGAGGTTGTTACATTTGCACAAGAATATCAGGTTAAGTATCAAGTTAGGGTTAGGGTTGGGGAGATGTGGCTTCCCAGGTTGGAAACGGGTCCTTGTTGAAGCCTAGCTTGCTGAATCAGACTGAGTGGGGCATCAAGATGTCTTCCATACTTACAATTAGGTACACTCTGTGGACGGCAGTATGTTTCAGTCCAAAAAGGAAATGAGGGTTGAGACTCAAATTAGGGTTAGGGTTGGGGAGACTTGGCTTCCCAGGATGTAACCAGGGTTTTGGCGAAGCCTAGATTGGTAAAACAGACTGAGTAGGCCTTCCGGAGTATAACATACTGCCAGTTAGTACACCATGTGGACAGGGAAATATTTCAGTCCAAAGAAAAAACTAGGGTTAAGACCCAAGTTAGGGTTAGCGGTCAGGAGACATGGCTTCCCTGAATGGAAACAGGGTGTTGCTGAAGCCAAGCATGGTGAAACAGACTGAGAGGGCAAAAGGAATTGTGTGCCTACTGTCTTTTAGTACAACATGAGGATGGGGGTTTGTTACATTTGCACAAGAAAATCAGGTTAAGTCTCAAGTTAGGGTTGGTTTGGGGAGATGTGGCATCCCAGGTTGGAAACGGGTCCTTGGTGAAGCCTAGCTTGTTGAATCAGACTGAGTGGGACATCAAGATGTCTTCCATACTTACATTTGGTACACTCTGTGGACGGCAGTATGTTTCAGTCCAAAAAGGAAATGAGGGTTGAGACTCAAATTAGGGTTAGGGCTGGGGAGACTTGGCTTCCCAGGATGTAACCAGGGTTTTGGCGAAGCCTAGATTGGTAAAACAGACTGAGTAGGCCATCCGGAGTATAACATACTGCCAGTTAGTACACCATGTGGACAGGGAAATGTTTCAGTCCAAAGAGAAAATTAGGGTTAAGACCCAAGTGAGGGTTAGCTGTCAGGAGACATGGCTTCCCAGAATGGAAACAGGGTGTTGCTGAAGCCAAGCATGGTGAAACAGACTGAGAGGGCCAAAGGAATTGTGTGCCTACTGTCTTTTAGTAGAACATGAGGATGGGGGGTTGTTACAGTTCAACAAGAAAATCAGGTTAAGTCTCAAGTTAGGGTTAGGGTTGGGGAGATGTGGCTTCCCAGGTTGGAAACGGGTCCTTGGTGAAGCTTAACTTGCTGAATCAGACTGAGTGGGGCATCAAGATGGCTTCCATACTGACATTTGGTCCCCTATGTGGACGGCAGTATGTTTCAGTCCAAAAACGAAAATTAGGGTTAAGACCCAAGTTAGGGTTATCGGTCAGGAGTCATGGCTTCCCAGAATGGAAACAGGGTGTTGCTGAAGCCAAGCATGGTGAAACAGACTGAGAGGGCCAACGGAATTGTGTGTCGACTGTCTTTTAGTACAACATGAGGATGGGGGTTTGTTACATTTCAACAAGAAAATCAGGTTAAGTCTCAAGGTTGGGTTGGATTGGGGAGATGTGGCTTCCCAGGTTGGAAATGGGTCCTTGGTGAAGCTCAACTTGCTGAATCAGACTGAGTGGGGCATCAAGATGGCTTCCATACTGACATTTGGTGCACTCTATGGACGGCAGTATGTTTCAGTCCAAAAAGGAAATGAGGGTTGAGACTCAAATTAGGGTTAGGGTTGGGGAGACTTGTCTTCCCAGGATGTAACCAGGGTTTTGGCGAAGTCTAGATTGGTAAAACAGACGGAGTAGGCCAACCGGAGTATAACATACTGCCAGTTAGTACACAATGTGGAGAGGGAAATGTTTCATTCCAAAGAGAAAATTAGGGTTAAGACCCAAGTTAGGGTTAGCAATCAGGAGACATGGCTTTCCAGAATGGAAACAGGGTGTTGCTGAAGCCAAGCATGGTGAAACAGACTGAGAGGGCAAAAGGAATTGTGTGCCTACTGTCTTTTAGGAGAACATGAGGATGGGGGGTTGTTACATTTGCACAAGAAAATCAGGTTAAGTCTCAAGTTAGGGTTAGGGTTGGGGAGATGTTGCTTCCCAGGTTGGAAACAGGTCCTTGGTGAAGCTTAACTTGTTGAATCAGACTGAGTGGGCCATCAAGATGGCTTCCATACTGACATTTGGTACACTCTGTGGACGGCAGTATGTTTCAGTCCAAAAACGAAAATTAGGGTTAAGACCCAAGTTAGGGTTATCGGTCAGGAGTCATGGCTTCCCAGAATGGAAACAGGGTGTTGCTGAAGCCAAGCATGGTGAAACAGACTGAGAGGGCCAACGGAATTGTGTGCCGACTGTCTCTTAGTACAACATGAGGATGGGGGTTTGTTACATTTCAACAAGAAAATCAGGTTAAGTCTCAAGGTTGGGTTGGGTTGGGGAGATGTGGCTTCCCTGGTTGGAATCGGGTCCTTGGTGAAGCCCAGCTTGCTGAATCAGACTGAGTGGGACATCAAGATGTCTTCCATACTGACATTTGGTACACTCTGTGGACGGAGGTCTGTTTCAGTCCCAAAAGGAAATGAGGCCTGAGACTCAAATTAGGGTTAGGGTTGGGGAGACTTGGCTTCCCAGGATGTAACCAGGGTTTTGGCGAAGCCTAGATTGGTAATACAGACTGAGTAGGCCATCCGGAGTATAACATACTGCCAGTTAGTACACCATGTGGACAGGGAAATGTTTCATTCCAAAGAGAAAATTAGGGTTAAGACCCAAGTTAGGGTTAGCTGTCAGGAGACATGGCTTCCCAGAATGGAAACAGGGTGTTGCTGAAGCCAAGCATGGTGAAACAGACTGAGAGGGCCAAAGGAATTGTGTGCCTACTGTCTTTTAGTAGAACATGAGGATGGGGGGTTGTTACAGTTCAACAAGAAAATCAGGTTAAGTCTCAAGTTAGGGTTAGGGTTGGGGAGATGTGGCTTCCCAGGTTGGAAACGGGTCCTTGGTGAAGCTTAACTTGCTGAATCAGACTGAGTGGGGCATCAAGATGGCTTCCATACTGACATTTGGTACACTCTGTGGACGGCAGTATGTTTCAGTCCAAAAACGAAAATTAGGGTTAAGACCCAAGTTAAGGTTATCGGTCAGGAGTCATGGCTTCCCAGAATGGAAACAGGGTGTTGCTGAAGCCAAGCATGGTGAAACAGACTGAGAGGGCCAACGGAATTGTGTGTCGACTGTCTTTTAGTACAACAAGAGGATGGGGGTTTGTTACATTTCAACAAGAAAATCAGGTTAAGTCTCAAGGTTGGGTTGGATTGGGGAGATGTGGCTTCCCAGGTTGGAAATGGGTCCTTGGTGAAGCTCAACTTGCTGAATCAGACTGAGTGGGGCATCAAGATGGCTTCCATACTGACATTTGGTGCACTCTGTGGACGGCAGTATGTTTCAGTCCAAAAAGGAAATGAGGGTTGAGACTCAAATTAGGGTTAGGGTTGGGGAGACTTGGCTTCCCAGGATGTAACCAGGGTTTTGGCGAAGCCTAGATTGGTAAAACAGACGGAGTAGGCCAACCAGAGTATAACATACTGCCAGTTAGTACACCATGTGGACAGGGAAATGTTTCAGTCCAAAGAGAAAATTAGGGTTAAGACCCAAGTTAGGGTTAGCTGTCAGGAGACATGGCTTTCCAGAATGGAAACAGGGTGTTGCTGAAGCCAAGCATGGTGAAACAGACTGAGAGGGCCAAAGGAATTGTGTGCCTACTGTCTTTTAGTAGAACATGAGGATGGGGGGTTGTTACATTTGCACAAGAAAACCAGGTTAAGTCTCAAGTTAGGGTTAGGGTTGGGGAGATGTGGCTTCCCAGGTTGGAAACGCGTCCTTGTTGAAGCCTAGCTTGCTGAATCAGACTGAGTGGGGCATCAAGATGTCTTCCATACTTACAATTAGGTACACTCTGTGGACGGCAGTATGTTTCAGTCCAAAAAGGAAATGAGGGTTGAGACTCAAATTAGGGTTAGGGTTGGGGAGACTTGGCTTCCCAGGATGTAACCAGGGTTTTGGCGAAGCCTAGATTGGTAAAACAGACTGAGTAGGCCTTCCGGAGTATAACATACTGCCAGTTAGTACACCATGTGGACAGGGAAATATTTCAGTCCAAAGAAAAAACTAGGGTTAAGACCCAAGTTAGGGTTAGCGGTCAGGAGACATGGCTTCCCGGAATGGAAACAGGGTGTTGCTGAAGCCAAGCATGGTGAAACAGACTGTGAGGGCAAAAGGAATTGTGTGCCTACTGTCTTTTAGTACAACATGAGGATGGGGGTTTGTTACATTTGCACAAGAAAATCAGGTTAAGTCTCAAGTTAGGGTTGGTTTGGGGAGATGTGGCATCCCAGGTTGGAAACGGGTCCTTGGTGAAGCCTAGCTTGTTGAATCAGACTGAGTGGGACATCAAGATGTCTTCCATACTTACATTTGGTACACTCTGTGGACCGCAGTATGTTTCAGTCCAAAAAGGAAATGAGGGTTGAGACTCAAATTAGGGTTAGGGCTGGGGAGACTTGGCTTCCCAGGATGTAACCAGGGTTTTGGCGAAGCCTAGATTGGTAAAACAGACTGAGTAGGCCATCCGGAGTATAACATACTGCCAGTTAGTACACCATGTGGACAGGGAAATGTTTCAGTCCAAAGACAAAATTAGGGTTAAGACCCAAGTTAGGGTTAGCTGTCAGGAGACATGGCTTCCCAGAATGGAAACAGGGTGTTGCTGAAGCCAAGCATGGTGAAACAGACTGAGAGGGCAAAAGGAATTGTGTGCCTACTGTCTTTTAGTACAACATGAGGATGGGGGGTTGTTACATTTGCACAAGAAAATCAGGTTAAGTCTCAAGTTAGGGTTAGGGTTGGGGAGATGTGGCTTCCCAGGTTGGAAACGGGTCCTTGGTGAAGCCTAGCTTGCTGAATCAGACTGAGTGGGGCATCAAGATGTCTTCCATACTTACATTTGGTACACTCTGTGAACCGCAGTATGTTTCAGTCCAAAAAGGAAATGAGGGTTGATACGGAAATTAGGGTTAGGGTTGGGGAGACTTGGCTTCCCAGGATATAACCAGGGTTTTGGTGAAGCCTAGATTGGTAAAACAGACTGAGTAGGCATTCAGGAGTATAACATACTGCCAGTTATACCATGTGGACAGGGAAATGTTTCAGTCCAAAGAAAAAATTAGGGTTAAGAAAAATTTAGGGTTATCGGTCAGGAGACATGCCTTCCCAGAATGGAAACAGGGTGTTGCTGAAGCCAAGCATGGTGAAACAGACTGAGAGGGCCAACGGAATTGTGTACCTACTGTCTTTTAGTAGAACATGAGGATGGGGGGTTGTTACATTTGCCCAAGAAAATCAGGTAAAGTATCAAGTTTGGGTTAGGGTTGGGGAGATGTGGCTTCCCAGGTTGGAAATGGGTCCTTGGTGAAGCTCAACTTGCTGAATCAGACTGAGTGGGGCATCAAGATGGCTTCCATACTGACATTTGGTGCACTCTGTGGACGGCAGTATGTTTCAGTCTAAAAAGGAAATGAGGGTTGAGACTCAAATTAGGGTTAGGGTTGGGGAGACTTGGCTTCCCAGGATGTAACCAGGGTTTTGGCGAAGTCTAGATTGGTAAAACAGACGGAGTAGGCCAACCGGAGTATAACATACTGCCAGTTAGTACACAATGTGGAGAGGGAAATGTTTCATTCCAAAGAGAAAATTAGGGTTAAGACCCAAGTTAGGGTTAGCAGTCAGGAGACATGGCTTTCCAGAATGGAAACAGGGTGTTGCTGAAGCCAAGCATGGTGAAACAGACTGAGAGGGCAAAAGGAATTGTGTGCCTACTGTCTTTTAGTAGAACATGAGGATGGGGGGTTGTTACATTTGCACAAGAAAATCAGGTTAAGTCTCAAGTTAGGGTTAGGGTTGGGGAGATGTTGCTTCCCAGGTTGGAAACGGGTCCTTGGTGAAGCTTAACTTGCTGAATCAGACTGAGTGGGCCATCAAGATGGCTTCCATACTGACATTTGGTACACTCTGTGGACGGCAGTATGTTTCAGTCCAAAAATGAAAATTAGGGTTAAGACCCAAGTTAGGGTTATCGGTCAGGAAGCCATCAAGATGGCTTCCATACTGACATTTGGTACACTCTGTGGACGGCAGTATGTTTCAGTCCAAAAACGAAAATTAGGGTTAAGACCCAAGTTAGGGTTATCGGTCAGGAGTCATGGCTTCCCAGAATGGAAACAGGGTGTTGCTGAAGCCAAGCATGGTGAAACAGACTGAGAGGGCCAACGGAATTGTGTGCCGACTGTCTCTTAGTACAACATGAGGATGGGGGTTTGTTACATTTCAACAAGAAAATCAGGTTAAGTCTCAAGGTTGGGTTGGGTTGGGGAGATGTGGCTTCCCTGGTTGGAATCGGGTCCTTGGTGAAGCCCAGCTTGCTGAATCAGACTGAGTGGGACATCAAGATGTCTTCCATACTGACATTTGGTACACTCTGTGGACGGAGGTCTGTTTCAGTCCCAAAAGGAAATGAGGCCTGAGACTCAAATTAGGGTTAGGGTTGGGGAGACTTGGCTTCCCAGGATATAACCAGGGTTTTGTCGAAGCCTAGATTGGTAAAACAGACTGAGTAGGCCATCCGGAGTATAACATACTGCCAGTTAGTACACCATGTGGACAGGGAAATGTTTCATTCCAAAGAGGAAATTAGGGTTAAGACCCAAGTTAGGGTTAGCTGTCAGGAGACATGGCTTCCCAGAATGGAAACAGGGTGTTGCTGAAGCCAAGCATGGTGAAACAGACTGAGAGGGCCAAAGGAATTGTGTGCCTACTGTCTTTTAGTACAACATGAGGATGGGGGGTTGTTAAAGTTCAACAAGAAAATCAGGTTAAGTCTCAAGTTAGGGTTAGGGTTGGGGAGATGTGGCTTCCCAGGTTGGAAACGGGTCCTTGGTGAAGCTTAACTTGCTGAATCAGACTGAGTGGGGCATCAAGATGGCTTCCATACTGACATTTGGTACACTCTGTGGACGGCAGTATGTTTCAGTCCAAAAACGAAAATTAGGGTTAAGACCCAAGTTAGGGTTATCGGTCAGGAGTCATGGCTTCCCAGAATGGAAACAGGGTGTTGCTGAAGCCAAGCATGGTGAAACAGACTGAGAGGGCCAACGGAATTGTGTGTCGACTGTCTTTTAGTACAACATGAGGATGGGGGTTTGTTACATTTCAACAAGAAAATCAGGTTAAGTCTCAAGGTTGTGTTGGATTGGGGAGATGTGGCTTCCCAGGTTGGAAATGGGTCCTTGGTGAAGCTCAACTTGCTGAATCAGACTGAGTGGGGCATCAAGATGGCTTCCATACTGACATTTGGTGCACTCTGTGGACGGCAGTATGTTTCAGTCCAAAAAGGAAATGAGGGTTGAGACTCAAATTAGGGTTAGGGTTGGGGAGACTTGGCTTCCCAGGATGTAACCAGGGTTTTGGCGAAGTCTAGATTGGTAAAACAGACGGAGTAGGCCAACCGGAGTATAACATACTGCCAGTTAGTACACAATGTGGACAGGGAAATGTTTCATTCCAAAGAGAAAATTAGGGTTAAGACCCAAGTTAGGGTTAGCAGTCAGGAGACATGGCTTTCCAGAATGGAAACAGGGTGTTGCTGAAGCCAAGCATGGTGAAACAGACTGAGAGGGCAAAAGGAATTGTGTGCCTACTGTCTTTTAGGAGAACATGAGGATGGGGGGTTGTTACATTTGCACAAGAAAATCAGGTTAAGTCTCAAGTTAGGGTTAGGGTTGGGGAGATGTTGCTTCCCAGGTTGGAAACGGGTCCTTGGTGAAGCTTAACTTGCTGAATCAGACTGAGTGGGCCATCCAGATGGCTTCCATACTGACATTTGGTACACTCTGTGGACGGCAGTATGTTTCAGTCCAAAAACGAAAATTAGGGTTAAGACCCAAGTTAGGGTTATCGGTCAGGAGTCATGGCTTCCCAGAATGGAAACAGGGTGTTGCTGAAGCCAAGCATGGTGAAACAGACTGAGAGGGCCAACGGAATTGTGTGCCGACTGTCTCTTAGTACAACATGAGGATGGGGGTTTGTTACATTTCAACAAGAAAATCAGGTTAAGTCTCAAGGTTGGGTTGGGTTGGGGAGATGTGGCTTCCCTGGTTGGAATCGGGTCCTTGGTGAAGCCCAGCTTGCTTAATCAGACTGAGTGGGACATCAAGATGTCTTCCATACTGACATTTGGTACACTCTGTGGACGGAGGTCTGTTTCAGTCCCAAAAGGAAATG
The DNA here is from genome assembly GCF_057233095.1 of Heloderma suspectum. Classification (NCBI taxonomy): domain Eukaryota; kingdom Metazoa; phylum Chordata; class Lepidosauria; order Squamata; family Helodermatidae; genus Heloderma; species Heloderma suspectum. Next base: position 153,433,771 of record NC_139461.1, read on the forward strand.
AGGCCTGAGACTCAAATTAGGGTTAGGGTTGGGGAGACTTGGCTTCCCAGGATATAACCAGGGTTTTGTCGAAGCCTAGATTGGTAAAACAGACTGAGTAGGCCATCCGGAGTATAACATACTGCCAGTTAGTACACCATGTGGACAGGGAAATGTCTCATTCCAAAGAGAAAATTAGGGTTAAGACCCAAGTTAGGGTTAGCTGTCAGGAGACATGGCTTCCCAGAATGGAAACAGGGTGTTGCTGAAGCCAAGCATGGTGAAACAGACTGATAGGGCCAAAGGAATTGTGTGCCTACTGTCTTTTAGTACAACATGAGGATGGGGGGTTGTTAAAGTTCAACAAGAAAATCAGGTTAAGTCTCAAGTTAGGGTTAGGGTTGGGGAGATGTGGCTTCCCAGGTTGGAAACGGGTCCTTGGTGAAGCTTAACTTGCTGAATCAGACTGAGTGGGGCATCAAGATGGCTTCCATACTGACATTTGGTACACTCTGTGGACGGCAGTATGTTTCAGTCCAAAAACGAAAATTAGGGTTAAGACCCAAGTTAGGGTTATCGGTCAGGAGTCATGGCTTCCCAGAATGGAAACAGGGTGTTGCTGAAGCCAAGCATGGTGAAACAGACTGAGAGGGCCAACGGAATTGTGTGTCGACTGTCTTTTAGTACAACATGAGGATGGGGGTTTGTTACATTTCAACAAGAAAATCAGGTTAAGTCTCAAGGTTGGGTTGGATTGGGGAGATGTGGCTTCCCAGGTTGGAAATGGGTCCTTGGTGAAGCTCAACTTGCTGAATCAGACTGAGTGGGGCATCAAGATGGCTTCCATACTGACATTTGGTGCACTCTGTGGACGGCAGTATGTTTCAGTCCAAAAAGGAAATGAGGGTTGAGACTCAAATTAGGGTTAGGGTTGGGGAGACTTGGCTTCCCAGGATGTAACCAGGGTTTTGGCGAAGTCTAGATTGGTAAAACAGACGGAGTAGGCCAACCGGAGTATAACATACTGCCAGTTAGTACACCATGTGGACAGGGAAATGTTTCAGTCCAAAGAGAAAATTAGGGTTAAGACCCAAGTTAGGGTTAGCTGTCAGGAGACATGGCTTTCCAGAATGGAAACAGGGTGTTGCTGAAGCCAAGCATGGTGAAACAGACTGAGAGGGCAAAAGGAATTGTGTGCCTACTCTCTTTTAGTAGAACATGAGGATGGGGGTTTGTTACATTTGCACAAGAAAATCAGGTTAAGTCTCAAGTTAGGGTTAGGGTTGGGGAGATGTGGCTTCCCAGGTTGGAAACGGGTCCTTGGTGAAGCCTAGCTTGCTGAATCAGACGGAGTGGGGCATCAAGATGTCTTCCATACTGACATTTGGTACACTCTGTGAACCGCAGTATGTTTCAGTCCAAAAAGGAAATGAGGGTTGATACGCAAATTAGGGTTAGGGTTGGGGAGACTTGGCTTCCCAGGATGTAACCAGGGTTTTGGTGAAGCCTAGATTGGTAAAACAGACTGAGTAGGCCAACCGGAGTATAACATACTGCCAGTTAGTACACCATGTGGACAGGGAAATGTTTCAGTCCAAAGAGAAAATTAGGGTTAAGACCCAAGTTAGGGTTAGCTGTCAGGAGACATGGCTTCCCAGAATGGAAACAGGGTGTTGCTGAAGCCAAGCATGGTGAAACAGACTGAGAGGGCCAAAGGAATTGTGTGCCTACTGTCTTTTAGTAGAACATGAGGATGGGAGGTTGTTACATTTGCACAAGAATATCAGGTTAAGTATCAAGTTAGGGTTAGGGTTGGGGAGATGTGGCTTCCCAGGTTGGAAACGGGTCCTTGTTGAAGCCTAGCTTGCTGAATCAGACTGAGTGGGGCATCAAGATGTCTTCCATACTTACAATTAGGTACACTCTGTGGACGGCAGTATGTTTCAGTCCAAAAAGGAAATGAGGGTTGAGACTCAAATTAGGGTTAGGGTTGGGGAGACTTGGCTTCCCAGGATGTAACCAGGGTTTTGGCGAAGCCTAGATTGGTAAAACAGACTGAGTAGGCCTTCCGGAGTATAACATACTGCCAGTTAGTACACCATGTGGACAGGGAAATATTTCAGTCCAAAGAAAAAACTAGGGTTAAGACCCAAGTTAGGGTTAGCGGTCAGGAGACATGGCTTCCCGGAATGGAAACAGGGTGTTGCTGAAGCCAAGCATGGTGAAACAGACTGAGAGGGCAAAAGGAATTGTGTGCCTACTGTCTTTTAGTACAACATGAGGATGGGGGTTTGTTACATTTGCACAAGAAAATCAGGTTAAGTCTCAAGTTAGGGTTGGTTTGGGGAGATGTGGCATCCCAGGTTGGAAACGGGTCCTTGGTGAAGCCTAGCTTGTTGAATCAGACTGAGTGGGACATCAAGATGTCTTCCATACTTACATTTGGTACACTCTGTGGACGGCAGTATGTTTCAGTCCAAAAAGGAAATGAGGGTTGAGACTCAAATTAGGGTTAGGGCTGGGGAGACTTGGCTTCCCAGGATGTAACCAGGGTTTTGGCGAAGCCTAGATTGGTAAAACAGACTGAGTAGGCCATCCGGAGTATAACATACTGCCAGTTAGTACACCATGTGGACAGGGAAATGTTTCAGTCCAAAGAGAAAATTAGGGTTAAGACCCAAGTGAGGGTTAGCTGTCAGGAGACATGGCTTCCCAGAATGGAAACAGGGTGTTGCTGAAGCCAAGCATGGTGAAACAGACTGAGAGGGCAAAAGGAATTGTGTGCCTACTGTCTTTTAGGAGAACATGAGGATGGGGGGTTGTTACATTTGCACAAGAAAATCAGGTTAAGTCTCAAGTTAGGGTTAGGGTTGGGGAGATGTTGCTTCCCAGGTTGGAAACAGGTCCTTGGTGAAGCTTAACTTGCTGAATCAGACTGAGTGGGGCATCAAGATGGCTTCCATACTGACATTTGGTACACTCTGTGGACGGCAGTATGTTTCAGTCCAAAAACGAAAATTAGGGTTAAGACCCAAGTTAGGGTTATCGGTCAGGAGTCATGGCTTCCCAGAATGGAAACAGGGTGTTGCTGAAGCCAAGCATGGTGAAACAGACTGAGAGGGCCAACGGAATTGTGTGCCGACTGTCTCTTAGTACAACATGAGGATGGGGGTTTGTTACATTTCAACAAGAAAATCAGGTTAAGTCTCAAGGTTGGGTTGGGTTGGGGAGATGTGGCTTCCCTGGTTGGAATCGGGTCCTTGGTGAAGCCCAGCTTGCTGAATCAGACTGAGTGGGACATCAAGATGTCTTCCATACTGACATTTGGTACACTCTGTGGACGGAGGTCTGTTTCAGTCCCAAAAGGAAATGAGGCCTGAGACTCAAATTAGGGTTAGGGTTGGGGAGACTTGGCTTCCCAGGATGTAACCAGGGTTTTGGCGAAGCCTAGATTGGTAATACAGACTGAGTAGGCCATCCGGAGTATAACATACTGCCAGTTAGTACACCATGTGGACAGGGAAATGTTTCATTCCAAAGAGAAAATTAGGGTTAAGACCCAAGTTAGGGTTAGCTGTCAGGAGACATGGCTTCCCAGAATGGAAACAGGGTGTTGCTGAAGCCAAGCATGGTGAAACAGACTGAGAGGGCCAAAGGAATTGTGTGCCTACTGTCTTTTAGTAGAACATGAGGATGGGGGGTTGTTACAGTTCAACAAGAAAATCAGGTTAAGTCTCAAGTTAGGGTTAGGGTTGGGGAGATGTGGCTTCCCAGGTTGGAAACGGGTCCTTGGTGAAGCTTAACTTGCTGAATCAGACTGAGTGGGGCATCAAGATGGCTTCCATACTGACATTTGGTACACTCTGTGGACGGCAGTATGTTTCAGTCCAAAAACGAAAATTAGGGTTAAGACCCAAGTTAAGGTTATCGGTCAGGAGTCATGGCTTCCCAGAATGGAAACAGGGTGTTGCTGAAGCCAAGCATGGTGAAACAGACTGAGAGGGCCAACGGAATTGTGTGTCGACTGTCTTTTAGTACAACATGAGGATGGGGGTTTGTTACATTTCAACAAGAAAATCAGGTTAAGTCTCAAGGTTGGGTTGGATTGGGGAGATGTGGCTTCCCAGGTTGGAAATGGGTCCTTGGTGAAGCTCAACTTGCTGAATCAGACTGAGTGGGGCATCAAGATGGCTTCCATACTGACATTTGGTGCACTCTGTGGACGGCAGTATGTTTCAGTCCAAAAAGGAAATGAGGGTTGAGACTCAAATTAGGGTTAGGGTTGGGGAGACTTGGCTTCCCAGGATGTAACCAGGGTTTTGGCGAAGCCTAGATTGGTAAAACAGACGGAGTAGGCCAACCAGAGTATAACATACTGCCAGTTAGTACACCATGTGGACAGGGAAATGTTTCAGTCCAAAGAGAAAATTAGGGTTAAGACCCAAGTTAGGGTTAGCTGTCAGGAGACATGGCTTTCCAGAATGGAAACAGGGTGTTGCTGAAGCCAAGCATGGTGAAACAGACTGAGAGGGCAAAAGGAATTGTGTGCCTACTGTCTTTTAGTAGAACATGAGGATGGGGGGTTGTTACATTTGCACAAGAAAACCAGGTTAAGTCTCAAGTTAGGGTTAGGGTTGGGGAGATGTGGCTTCCCAGGTTGGAAACGCGTCCTTGTTGAAGCCTAGCTTGCTGAATCAGACTGAGTGGGGCATCAAGATGTCTTCCATACTTACAATTAGGTACACTCTGTGGACGGCAGTATGTTTCAGTCCAAAAAGGAAATGAGGGTTGAGACTCAAATTAGGGTTAGGGTTGGGGAGACTTGGCTTCCCAGGATGTAACCAGGGTTTTGGCGAAGCCTAGATTGGTAAAACAGACTGAGTAGGCCTTCCGGAGTATAACATACTGCCAGTTAGTACACCATGTGGACAGGGAAATATTTCAGTCCAAAGAAAAAACTAGGGTTAAGACCCAAGTTAGGGTTAGCGGTCAGGAGACATGGCTTCCCGGAATGGAAACAGGGTGTTGCTGAAGCCAAGCATGGTGAAACAGACTGAGAGGGCAAAAGGAATTGTGTGCCTACTGTCTTTTAGTACAACATGAGGATGGGGGTTTGTTACATTTGCACAAGAAAATCAGGTTAAGTCTCAAGTTAGGGTTGGTTTGGGGAGATGTGGCATCCCAGGTTGGAAACGGGTCCTTGGTGAAGCCTAGCTTGTTGAATCAGACTGAGTGGGACATCAAGATGTCTTCCATACTGACATTTGGTACACTCTGTGGACCGCAGTATGTTTCAGTCCAAAAAGGAAATGAGGGTTGAGACTCAAATTAGGGTTAGGGCTGGGGAGACTTGGCTTCCCAGGATGTAACCAGGGTTTTGGCGAAGCCTAGATTGGTAAAACAGACTGAGTAGGCCATCCGGAGTATAACATACTGCCAGTTAGTACACCATGTGGACAGGGAAATGTTTCAGTCCAAAGACAAAATTAGGGTTAAGACCCAAGTTAGGGTTAGCTGTCAGGAGACATGGCTTCCCAGAATGGAAACAGGGTGTTGCTGAAGCCAAGCATGGTGAAACAGACTGAGAGGGCAAAAGGAATTGTGTGCCTACTTTCTTTTAGTACAACATGAGGATGGGGGGTTGTTACATTTGCACAAGAAAATCAGGTTAAGTCTCAAGTTAGGGTTAGGGTTGGGGAGATGTGGCTTCCCAGGTTGGAAACGGGTCCTTGGTGAAGCCTAGCTTGCTGAATCAGACTGAGTGGGGCATCAAGATGTCTTCCATACTTACATTTGGTACACTCTGTGAACCGCAGTATGTTTCAGTCCAAAAAGGAAATGAGGGTTGATACGCAAATTAGGGTTAGGGTTGGGGAGAATTGGCTTCCCAGGATATAAGCAGGGTTTTGGTGAAGCCTAGATTGGTAAAACAGACTGAGTAGGCATTCAGGAGTATAACATACTGCCAGTTATACCATGTGGACAGGGAAATGTTTCAGTCCAAAGAAAAAATTAGGGTTAAGAAAAATTTAGGGTTATCGGTCAGGAGACATGCCTTCCCAGAATGGAAACAGGGTGTTGCTGAAGCCAAGCATGGTGAAACAGACTGAGAGGGCCAACGGAATTGTGTGCCTACTGTCTTTTAGTAGAACATGAGGATGGGGGGTTGTTACATTTGCCCAAGAAAATCAGGTAAAGTATCAAGTTAGGGTTAGGGTTGGGGAGATGTGGCTTCCCAGGTTGGAAATGGGTCCTTGGTGAAGCTCAACTTGCTGAATCAGACTGAGTGGGGCATCAAGATGGCTTCCATACTGACATTTGGTGCACTCTGTGGACGGCAGTATGTTTCAGTCTAAAAAGGAAATGAGGGTTGAGACTCAAATTAGGGTTAGGGTTGGGGAGACTTGGCTTCCCAGGATGTAACCAGGGTTTTGGCGAAGTCTAGATTGGTAAAACAGACGGAGTAGGCCAACCGGAGTATAACATACTGCCAGTTAGTACACAATGTGGAGAGGGAAATGTTTCATTCCAAAGAGAAAATTAGGGTTAAGACCCAAGTTAGGGTTAGCAGTCAGGAGACATGGCTTTCCAGAATGGAAACAGGGTGTTGCTGAAGCCAAGCATGGTGAAACAGACTGAGAGGGCAAAAGGAATTGTGTGCCTACTGTCTTTTAGTAGAACATGAGGATGGGGGGTTGTTACATTTGCACAAGAAAATCAGGTTAAGTCTCAAGTTAGGGTTAGGGTTGGGGAGATGTTGCTTCCCAGGTTGGAAACGGGTCCTTGGTGAAGCTTAACTTGCTGAATCAGACTGAGTGGGCCATCAAGATGGCTTCCATACTGACATTTGGTACACTCTGTGGACGGCAGTATGTTTCAGTCCAAAAACGAAAATTAGGGTTAAGACCCAAGTTAGGGTTATCGGTCAGGAGTCATGGCTTCCCAGAATGGAAACAGGGTGTTGCTGAAGCCAAGCATGGTGAAACAGACTGAGAGGGCCAACGGAATTGTGTGCCGACTGTCTCTTAGTACAACATGAGGATGGGGGTTTGTTACATTTCAACAAGAAAATCAGGTTAAGTCTCAAGGTTGGGTTGGGTTGGGGAGATGTGGCTTCCCTGGTTGGAATCGGGTCCTTGGTGAAGCCCAGCTTGCTGAATCAGACTGAGTGGGACATCAAGATGTCTTCCATACTGACATTTGGTACACTCTGTGGACGGAGGTCTGTTTCAGTCCCAAAAGGAAATGAGGCCTGAGACTCAAATTAGGGTTAGGGTTGGGGAGACTTGGCTTCCCAGGATATAACCAGGGTTTTGTCGAAGCCTAGATTGGTAAAACAGACTGAGTAGGCCATCCGGAGTATAACATACTGCCAGTTAGTACACCATGTGGACAGGGAAATGTTTCATTCCAAAGAGAAAATTAGGGTTAAGACCCAAGTTAGGGTTAGCTGTCAGGAGACATGGCTTCCCAGAATGGAAACAGGGTGTTGCTGAAGCCAAGCATGGTGAAACAGACTGAGAGGGCCAAAGGAATTGTGTGCCTACTGTCTTTTAGTACAACATGAGGATGGGGGGTTGTTAAAGTTCAACAAGAAAATCAGGTTAAGTCTCAAGTTAGGGTTAGGGTTGGGGAGATGTGGCTTCCCAGGTTGGAAACGGGTCCTTGGTGAAGCTTAACTTGCTGAATCAGACTGAGTGGGGCATCAAGATGGCTTCCATACTGACATTTGGTACACTCTGTGGACGGCAGTATGTTTCAGTCCAAAAACGAAAATTAGGGTTAAGACCCAAGTTAGGGTTATCGGTCAGGAGTCATGGCTTCCCAGAATGGAAACAGGGTGTTGCTGAAGCCAAGCATGGTGAAACAGACTGAGAGGGCCAACGGAATTGTGTGTCGACTGTCTTTTAGTACAACATGAGGATGGGGGTTTGTTACATTTCAACAAGAAAATCAGGTTAAGTCTCAAGGTTGTGTTGGATTGGGGAGATGTGGCTTCCCAGGTTGGAAATGGGTCCTTGGTGAAGCTCAACTTGCTGAATCAGACTGAGTGGGGCATCAAGATGGCTTCCATACTGACATTTGGTGCACTCTGTGGACGGCAGTATGTTTCAGTCCAAAAAGGAAATGAGGGTTGAGACTCAAATTAGGGTTAGGGTTGGGGAGACTTGGCTTCCCAGGATGTAACCAGGGTTTTGGCGAAGTCTAGATTGGTAAAACAGACGGAGTAGGCCAACCGGTGTATAACATACTGCCAGTTAGTACACAATGTGGACAGGGAAATGTTTCATTCCAAAGAGAAAATTAGGGTTAAGACCCAAGTTAGGGTTAGCAGTCAGGAGACATGGCTTTCCAGAATGGAAACAGGGTGTTGCTGAAGCCAAGCATGGTGAAACAGACTGAGAGGGCAAAAGGAATTGTGTGCCTACTGTCTTTTAGTAGAACATGAGGATGGGGGGTTGTTACATTTGCACAAGAAAATCAGGTTAAGTCTCAAGTTAGGGTTAGGGTTGGGGAGATGTTGCTTCCCAGGTTGGAAACGGGTCCTTGGTGAAGCTTAACTTGCTGAATCAGACTGAGTGGGCCATCAAGATGGCTTCCATACTGACATTTGGTACACTCTGTGGACGGCAGTATGTTTCAGTCCAAAAACGAAAATTAGGGTTAAGACCCAAGTTAGGGTTATCGGTCAGGAGTCATGGCTTCCCAGAATGGAAACAGGGTGTTGCTGAAGCCAAGCATGGTGAAACAGACTGAGAGGGCCAACGGAATTGTGTGCCGACTGTCTCTTAGTACAACATGAGGATGGGGGTTTGTTACATTTCAACAAGAAAATCAGGTTAAGTCTCAAGGTTGGGTTGGGTTGGGGAGATGTGGCTTCCCTGGTTGGAATCGGGTCCTTGGTGAAGCCCAGCTTGCTGAATCAGACTGAGTGGGACATCAAGATGTCTTCCATACTGACATTTGGTACACTCTGTGGACGGAGGTCTGTTTCAGTCCCAAAAGGAAATGAGGCCTGAGACTCAAATTAGGGTTAGGGTTGGGGAGACTTGGCTTCCCAGGATATAACCAGGGTTTTGTCGAAGCCTAGATTGGTAAAACAGACTGAGTAGGCCATCCGGAGTATAACATACTGCCAGTTAGTACACCATGTGGACAGGGAAATGTTTCATTCCAAAGAGAAAATTAGGGTTAAGACCCAAGTTAGGGTTAGCTGTCAGGAGACATGGCTTCCCAGAATGGAAACAGGGTGTTGCTGAAGCCAAGCATGGTGAAACAGACTGAGAGGGCCAAAGGAATTGTGTGCCTACTGTCTTTTAGTACAACATGAGGATGGGGGGTTGTTAAAGTTCAACAAGAAAATCAGGTTAAGTCTCAAGTTAGGGTTAGGGTTGGGGAGATGTGGCTTCCCAGGTTGGAAACGGGTCCTTGGTGAAGCTTAACTTGCTGAATCAGACTGAGTGGGCCATCAAGATGGCTTCCATACTGACATTTGGTACACTCTGTGGACGGCAGTATGTTTCAGTCCAAAAACGAAAATTAGGGTTAAGACCCAAGTTAGGGTTATCGGTCAGGAGTCATGGCTTCCCAGAATGGAAACAGGGTGTTGCTGAAGCCAAGCATGGTGAAACAGACTGAGAGGGCCAACGGAATTGTGTGCCGACTGTCTCTTAGTACAACATGAGGATGGGGGTTTGTTACATTTCAACAAGAAAATCAGGTTAAGTCTCAAGGTTGGGTTGGGTTGGGGAGATGTGGCTTCCCTGGTTGGAATCGGGTCCTTGGTGAAGCCCAGCTTGCTGAATCAGACTGAGTGGGACATCAAGATGTCTTCCATACTGACATTTGGTACACTCTGTGGACGGAGGTCTGTTTCAGTCCCAAAAGGAAATGAGGCCTGAGACTCAAATTAGGGTTAGGGTTGGGGAGACTTGGCTTCCCAGGATATAACCAGGGTTTTGTCGAAGCCTAGATTGGTAAAACAGACTGAGTAGGCCATCCGGAGTATAACATACTGCCAGTTAGTACACCATGTGGACAGGGAAATGTTTCATTCCAAAGAGAAAATTAGGGTTAAGACCCAAGTTAGGGTTAGCTGTCAGGAGACATGGCTTCCCAGAATGGAAACAGGGTGTTGCTGAAGCCAAGCATGGTGAAACAGACTGAGAGGGCCAAAGGAATTGTGTGCCTACTGTCTTTTAGTACAACATGAGGATGGGGGGTTGTTAAAGTTCAACAAGAAAATCAGGTTAAGTCTCAAGTTAGGGTTAGGGTTGGGGAGATGTGGCTTCCCAGGTTGGAAACGGGTCCTTGGTGAAGCTTAACTTGCTGAATCAGACTGAGTGGGGCATCAAGATGGCTTCCATACTGACATTTGGTACACTCTGTGGACGGCAGTATGTCTCAGTCCAAAAACGAAAATTAGGGTTAAGACCCAAGTTAGGGTTATCGGTCAGGAGTCATGGCTTCCCAGAATGGAAACAGGGTGTTGCTGAAGCCAAGCATGGTGAAACAGACTGAGAGGGCCAACGGAATTGTGTGTCGACTGTCTTTTAGTACAACATGAGGATGGGGGTTTGTTACATTTCAACAAGAAAATCAGGTTAAGTCTCAAGGTTGTGTTGGATTGGGGAGATGTGGCTTCCCAGGTTGGAAATGGGTCCTTGGTGAAGCTCAACTTGCTGAATCAGACTGAGTGGGGCATCAAGATGGCTTCCATACTGACATTTGGTGCACTCTGTGGACGGCAGTATGTTTCAGTCCAAAAAGGAAATGAGGGTTGAGACTCAAATTAGGGTTAGGGTTGGGGAGACTTGGCTTCCCAGGATGTAACCAGGGTTTTGGCGAAGTCTAGATTGGTAAAACAGACGGAGTAGGCCAACCGGAGTATAACATACTGCCAGTTAGTACACCATGTGGACAGGGAAATGTTTCAGTCCAAAGAGAAAATTAGGGTTAAGACCCAAGTTAGGGTTAGCTGTCAGGAGACATGGCTTTCCAGAATGGAAACAGGGTGTTGCTGAAGCCAAGCATGGTGAAACAGACTGAGAGGGCAAAAGGAATTGTGTGCCTACTGTCTTTTAGTAGAACATGAGGATGGGGGGTTGTTACATTTGCACAAGAAAATCAGGTTAAGTCTCAAGTTAGGGTTAGGGTTGGGGAGATGTGGCTTCCCAGGTTGGAAACGGATCCTTGGTGAAGCCTAGCTTGCTGAATCAGACGGAGTGGGGCATCAAGATGTCTTCCATACTTACATTTGGTACACTCTGTGAACCGCAGTATGTTTCAGTCCAAAAAGGAAATGAGGGTTGATACGCAAATTAGGGTTAGGGTTGGGGAGACTTGGCTTCCCAGGATGTAACCAGGGTTTTGGTGAAGCCTAGATTGGTAAAACAGACTGAGTAGGCCAACCGGAGTATAACATACTGCCAGTTAGTACACCATGTGGACAGGGAAATGTTTCAGTCCAAAGAGAAAATTAGGGTTAAGACCCAAGTTAGGGTTAGCTGTCAGGAGACATGGCTTCCCAGAATGGAAACAGGGTGTTGCTGAAGCCAAGCATGGTGAAACAGACTGAGAGGGCCAAAGGAATTGTGTGCCTACTGTCTTTTAGTAGAACATGAGGATGGGAGGTTGTTACATTTGCACAAGAATATCAGGTTAAGTATCAAGTTAGGGTTAGGGTTGGGGAGATGTGGCTTCCCAGGTTGGAAACGGGTCCTTGGTGAAGCCTAGCTTGCTGAATCAGACTGAGTGGGGCATCAAGATGTCTTCCATACTTACAATTAGGTACACTCTGTGGACGGCAGTATGTTTCAGTCCAAAAAGGAAATGAGGGTTGAGACTCAAATTAGGGTTAGGGTTGGGGAGACTTGGCTTCCCAGGATGTAACCAGGGTTTTGGCGAAGCCTAGATTGGTAAAACAGACTGAGTAGGCCTTCCGGAGTATAACATACTGCCAGTTAGTACTCCATGTGGACAGGGAAATATTTCAGTCCAAAGAAAAAACTAGGGTTAAGACCCAAGTTAGGGTTAGCGGTCAGGAGACATGGCTTCCCGGAATGGAAACAGGGTGTTGCTGAAGCCAAGCATGGTGAAACAGACTGAGAGGGCAAAAGGAATTGTGTGCCTACTGTCTTTTAGTACAACATGAGGATGGGGGTTTGTTACATTTGCACAAGAAAATCAGGTTAAGTCTCAAGTTAGGGTTGGTTTGGGGAGATGTGGCATCCCAGGTTGGAAACGGGTCCTTGGTGAAGCCTAGCTTGTTGAATCAGACTGAGTGGGACATCAAGATGTCTTCCATACTTACATTTGGTACACTCTGTGGACGGCAGTATGTTTCAGTCCAAAAAGGAAATGAGGGTTGAGACTCAAATTAGGGTTAGGGCTGGGGAGACTTGGCTTCCCAGGATGTAACCAGGGTTTTGGCGAAGCCTAGATTGGTAAAACAGACTGAGTAGGCCATCCGGAGTATAACATACTGCCAGTTAGTACACCATGTGGACAGGGAAATATTTCAGTCCAAAGAGAAAATTAGGGTTAAGACCCAAGTGAGGGTTAGCTGTCAGGAGACATGGCTTCCCAGAATGGAAACAGGGTGTTGCTGAAGCCAAGCATGGTGAAACAGACTGAGAGGGCCAAAGGAATTGTGTGCCTACTGTCTTTTAGTAGAACATGAGGATGGGGGGTTGTTACAGTTCAACAAGAAAATCAGGTTAAGTCTCAAGTTAGGGTTAGGGTTGGGGAGATGTGGCTTCCCAGGTTGGAAACGGGTCCTTGGTGAAGCTTAACTTGCTGAATCAGACTGAGTGGGGCATCAAGATGGCTTCCATACTGACATTTGGTCCCCTATGTGGACGGCAGTATGTTTCAGTCCAAAAACGAAAATTAGGGTTAAGACCCAAGTTAGGGTTATCGGTCAGGAGTCATGGCTTCCCAGAATGGAAACAGGGTGTTGCTGAAGCCAAGCATGGTGAATCAGACTGAGAGGGCCAACGGAATTGTGTGTCGACTGTCTTTTAGTACAACATGAGGATGGGGGTTTGTTACATTTCAACAAGAAAATCAGGTTAAGTCTCAAGGTTGGGTTGGATTGGGGAGATGTGGCTTCCCAGGTTGGAAATGGGTCCTTGGTGAAGCTCAACTTGCTGAATCAGACTGAGTGGGGCATCAAGATGGCTTCCATACTGACATTTGGTGCACTCTGTGGACGGCAGTATGTTTCAGTCCAAAAACGAAAATTAGGGTTAAGACCCAAGTTAGGGTTATCGGTCAGGAGTCATGGCTTCCCAGAATGGAAACAGGGTGTTGCTGAAGCCAAGCATGGTGAAACAGACTGAAAGGGCCAACGGAATTGTGTGCCGACTGTCTCTTAGTACAACATGAGGATGGGGGTTTGTTACATTTCAACAAGAAAATCAGGTTAAGTCTCAAGGTTGGGTTGGGTTGGGGAGATGTGGCTTCCCTGGTTGGAATCGGGTCCTTGGTGAAGCCCAGCTTGCTGAATCAGACTGAGTGGGACATCAAGATGTCTTCCATACTGACATTTGGTACACTCTGTGGACGGAGGTCTGTTTCAGTCCCAAAAGGAAATGAGGCCTGAGACTCAAATTAGGGTTAGGGTTGGGGAGACTTGGCTTCCCAGGATATAACCAGGGTTTTGTCGAAGCCTAGATTGGTAAAACAGACTGAGTAGGCCATCCGGAGTATAACATACTGCCAGTTAGTACACCATGTGGACAGGGAAATGTTTCATTCCAAAGAGAAAATTAGGGTTAAGACCCAAGTTAGGGTTAGCTGTCAGGAGACATGGCTTCCCAGAATGGAAACAGGGTGTTGCTGAAGCCAAGCATGGTGAAACAGACTGAGAGGGCCAAAGGAATTGTGTGCCTACTGTCTTTTAGTACAACATGAGGATGGGGGGTTGTTAAAGTTCAACAAGAAAATCAGGTTAAGTCTCAAGTTAGGGTTAGGGTTGGGGAGATGTGGCTTCCCAGGTTGGAAACGGGTCCTTGGTGAAGCTTAACTTGCTGAATCAGACTGAGTGGGGCATCAAGATGGCTTCCATACTGACATTTGGTACACTCTGTGGACGGCAGTATGTTTCAGTCCAAAAACGAAAATTAGGGTTAAGACCCAAGTTAGGGTTATCGGTCAGGAGTCATGGCTTCCCAGAATGGAAACAGGGTGTTGCTGAAGCCAAGCATGGTGAAACAGACTGAGAGGGCCAACGGAATTGTGTGTCGACTGTCTTTTAGTACAACATGAGGATGGGGGTTTGTTACATTTCAACAAGAAAATCAGGTTAAGTCTCAAGGTTGTGTTGGATTGGGGAGATGTGGCTTCCCAGGTTGGAAATGGGTCCTTGGTGAAGCTCAACTTGCTGAATCAGACTGAGTGGGGCATCAAGATGGCTTCCATACTGACATTTGGTGCACTCTGTGGACGGCAGTATGTTTCAGTCCAAAAAGGAAATGAGGGTTGAGACTCAAATTAGGGTTAGGGTTGGGGAGACTTGGCTTCCCAGGATGTAACCAGGGTTTTGGCGAAGTCTAGATTGGTAAAACAGACGGAGTAGGCCAACCGGAGTATAACATACTGCCAGTTAGTACACCATGTGGACAGGGAAATGTTTCAGTCCAAAGAGAAAATTAGGGTTAAGACCCAAGTTAGGGTTAGCTGTCAGGAGACATGGCTTTCCAGAATGGAAACAGGGTGTTGCTGAAGCCAAGCATGGTGAAACAGACTGAGAGGGCAAAAGGAATTGTGTGCCTACTGTCTTTTAGTAGAACATGAGGATGGGGGGTTGTTACATTTGCACAAGAAAATCAGGTTAAGTCTCAAGTTAGGGTTAGGGTTGGGGAGATGTGGCTTCCCAGGTTGGAAACGGGTCCTTGGTGAAGCCTAGCTTGCTGAATCAGACTGAGTGGGGCATCAAGATGTCTTCCATACTTACATTTGGTACACTCTGTGAACCGCAGTATGTTTCAGTCCAAAAAGGAAATGAGGGTTGATACGCAAATTAGGGTTAGGGTTGGGGAGACTTGGCTTCCCAGGATGTAACCAGGGTTTTGGTGAAGCCTAGATTGGTAAAACAGACTGAGTAGGCCAACCGGAGTATAACATACTGCCAGTTAGTACACCATGTGGACAGGGAAATGTTTCAGTCCAAAGAGAAAATTAGGGTTAAGACCCAAGTTAGGGTTAGCTGTCAGGAGACATGGCTTCCCAGAATGGAAACAGGGTGTTGCTGAAGCCAAGCATGGTGAAACAGACTGAGAGGGCCAAAGGAATTGTGTGCCTACTGTCTTTTAGTAGAACATGAGGATGGGAGGTTGTTACATTTGCACAAGTATATCAGGTTAAGTATCAAGTTAGGGTTAGGGTTGGGGAGATGTGGCTTCCCAGGTTGGAAACGGGTCCTTGGTGAAGCCTAGCTTGCTGAATCAGACTGAGTGGGGCATCAAGATGTCTTCCATACTTACAATTAGGTACACTCTGTGGACGGCAGTATGTTTCAGTCCAAAAAGGAAATGAGGGTTGAGACTCAAATTAGGGTTAGGGTTGGGGAGACTTGGCTTCCCAGGATGTAACCAGGGTTTTGGCGAAGCCTAGATTGGTAAAACAGACTGAGTAGGCCTTCCGGAGTATAACATACTGCCAGTTAGTACTCCATGTGGACAGGGAAATATTTCAGTCCAAAGAAAAAACTAGGGTTAAGACCCAAGTTAGGGTTAGCGGTCAGGAGACATGGCTTCCCGGAATGGAAACAGGGTGTTGCTGAAGCCAAGCATGGTGAAACAGACTGAGAGGGCAAAAGGAATTGTGTGCCTACTGTCTTTTAGTACAACATGAGGATGGGGGTTTGTTACATTTGCACAAGAAAATCAGGTTAAGTCTCAAGTTAGGGTTGGTTTGGGGAGATGTGGCATCCCAGGTTGGAAACGGGTCCTTGGTGAAGCCTAGCTTGTTGAATCAGACTGAGTGGGACATCAAGATGTCTTCCATACTTACATTTGGTACACTCTGTGGACGGCAGTATGTTTCAGTCCAAAAAGGAAATGAGGGTTGAGACTCAAATTAGGGTTAGGGCTGGGGAGACTTGGCTTCCCAGGATGTAACCAGGGTTTTGGCGAAGCCTAGATTGGTAAAACAGACTGAGTAGGCCATCCGGAGTATAACATACTGCCAGTTAGTACACCATGTGGACAGGGAAATATTTCAGTCCAAAGAGAAAATTAGGGTTAAGACCCAAGTGAGGGTTAGCTGTCAGGAGACATGGCTTCCCAGAATGGAAACAGGGTGTTGCTGAAGCCAAGCATGGTGAAACAGACTGAGAGGGCCAAAGGAATTGTGTGCCTACTGTCTTTTAGTAGAACATGAGGATGGGGGGTTGTTACAGTTCAACAAGAAAATCAGGTTAAGTCTCAAGTTAGGGTTAGGGTTGGGGAGATGTGGCTTCCCAGGTTGGAAACGGGTCCTTGGTGAAGCTTAACTTGCTGAATCAGACTGAGTGGGGCATCAAGATGGCTTCCATACTGACATTTGGTCCCCTATGTGGACGGCAGTATGTTTCAGTCCAAAAACGAAAATTAGGGTTAAGACCCAAGTTAGGGTTATCGGTCAGGAGTCATGGCTTCCCAGAATGGAAACAGGGTGTTGCTGAAGCCAAGCATGGTGAATCAGACTGAGAGGGCCAACGGAATTGTGTGTCGACTGTCTTTTAGTACAACATGAGGATGGGGGTTTGTTACATTTCAACAAGAAAATCAGGTTAAGTCTCAAGGTTGGGTTGGATTGGGGAGATGTGGCTTCCCAGGTTGGAAATGGGTCCTTGGTGAAGCTCAACTTGCTGAATCAGACTGAGTGGGGCATCAAGATGGCTTCCATACTGACATTTGGTGCACTCTGTGGACGGCAGTATGTTTCAGTCCAAAAAGGAAATGAGGGTTGAGACTCAAATTAGGGTTAGGGTTGGGGAGACTTGTCTTCCCAGGATGTAACCAGGGTTTTGGCGAAGTCTAGATTGGTAAAACAGACGGAGTAGGCCAACCGGAGTATAACATACTGCCAGTTAGTACACAATGTGGAGAGGGAAATGTTTCATTCCAAAGAGAAAATTAGGGTTAAGACCCAAGTTAGGGTTAGCAATCAGGAGACATGGCTTTCCAGAATGGAAACAGGGTGTTGCTGAAGCCAAGCATGGTGAAACAGACTGAGAGGGCAAAAGGAATTGTGTGCCTACTGTCTTTTAGTAGAACATGAGGATGGGGGGTTGTTACATTTGCACAAGAAAATCAGGTTAAGTCTCAAGTTAGGGTTAGGGTTGGGGAGATGTTGCTTCCCAGGTTGGAAACGGGTCCTTGGTGAAGCTTAACTTGCTGAATCAGACTGAGTGGGCCATCAAGATGGCTTCCATACTGACATTTGGTACACTCTGTGGACGGCAGTATGTTTCAGTCCAAAAACGAAAATTAGGGTTAAGACCCAAGTTAGGGTTATCGGTCAGGAGTCATGGCTTCCCAGAATGGAAACAGGGTGTTGCTGAAGCCAAGCATGGTGAAACAGACTGAGAGGGCCAACGGAATTGTGTGCCGACTGTCTCTTAGTACAACATGAGGATGGGGGTTTGTTACATTTCAACAAGAAAATCAGGTTAAGTCTCAAGGTTGGGTTGGGTTGGGGAGATGTGGCTTCCCTGGTTGGAATCGGGTCCTTGGTGAAGCCCAGCTTGCTGAATCAGACTGAGTGGGACATCAAGATGTCTTCCATACTGACATTTGGTACACTCTGTGGACGGAGGTCTGTTTCAGTCCCAAAAGGAAATGAGGCCTGAGACTCAAATTAGGGTTAGGGTTGGGGAGACTTGGCTTCCCAGGATATAACCAGGGTTTTGTCGAAGCCTAGATTGGTAAAACAGACTGAGTAGGCCATCCGGAGTATAACATACTGCCAGTTAGTACACCATGTGGACAGGGAAATGTTTCATTCCAAAGAGAAAATTAGGGTTAAGACCCAAGTTAGGGTAAGCTGTCAGGAGACATGGCTTCCCAGAATGGAAACAGGGTGTTGCTGAAGCCAAGCATGGTGAAACAGACTGAGAGGGCCAAAGGAATTGTGTGCCTACTGTCTTTTAGTAGAACATGAGGATGGGGGGTTGTTACAGTTCAACAAGAAAATCAGGTTAAGTCTCAAGTTAGGGTTAGGGTTGGGGAGATGTGGCTTCCCAGGTTGGAAACGGGTCCTTGGTGAAGCTTAACTTGCTGAATCAGACTGAGTGGGGCATCAAGATGGCTTCCATACTGACATTTGGTACACTCTGTGGACGGCAGTATGTTTCAGTCCAAAAACGAAAATTAGGGTTAAGACCCAAGTTAGGGTTATCGGTCAGGAGTCATGGCTTCCCAGAATGGAAACAGGGTGTTGCTGAAGCCAAGCATGGTGAAACAGACTGAGAGGGCCAACGGAATTGTGTGTCGACTGTCTTTTAGTACAACATGAGGATGGGGGTTTGTTACATTTCAACAAGAAAATCAGGTTAAGTCTCAAGGTTGGGTTGGATTGGGGAGATGTGGCTTCCCAGGTTGGAAATGGGTCCTTGGTGAAGCTCAACTTGCTGAATCAGACTGAGTGGGGCATCAAGATGGCTTCCATACTGACATTTGGTGCACTCTGTGGACGGCAGTATGTTTCAGTCCAAAAAGGAAATGAGGGTTGAGACTCAAATTAGGGTTAGGGTTGGGGAGACTTGGCTTCCCAGGATGTAACCAGGGTTTTGGCGAAGTCTAGATTGGTAAAACAGACGGAGTAGGCCAACCGGAGTATAACATACTGCCAGTTAGTACACCATGTGGACAGGGAAATGTTTCAGTCCAAAGAGAAAATTAGGGTTAAGACCCAAGTTAGGGTTAGCTGTCAGGAGACATGGCTTTCCAGAATGGAAACAGGGTGTTGCTGAAGCCAAGCATGGTGAAACAGACTGAGAGGGCAAAAGGAATTGTGTGCCTACTGTCTTTTAGTAGAACATGAGGATGGGGGGTTGTTACATTTGCACAAGAAAATCAGGTTAAGTCTCAAGTTAGGGTTAGGGTTGGGGAGATGTGGCTTCCCAGGTTGGAAACGGGTCCTTGGTGAAGCCTAGCTTGCTGAATCAGACTGAGTGGGGCATCAAGATGTCTTCCATACTTACATTTGGTACACTCTGTGAACCGCAGTATGTTTCAGTCCAAAAAGGAAATGAGGGTTGATACGCAAATTAGGGTTAGGGTTGGGGAGACTTGGCTTCCCAGGATGTAACCAGGGTTTTGGTGAAGCCTAGATTGGTAAAACAGACTGAGTAGGCCAACCGGAGTATAACATACTGCCAGTTAGTACACCATGTGGACAGGGAAATGTTTCAGTCCAAAGAGAAAATTAGGGTTAAGACCCAAGTTAGGGTTAGCTGTCAGGAGACATGGCTTCCCAGAATGGAAACAGGGTGTTGCTGAAGCCAAGCATGGTGAAACAGACTGAGAGGGCCAAAGGAATTGTGTGCCTACTGTCTTTTAGTAGAACATGAGGATGGGAGGTTGTTACATTTGCACAAGAATATCAGGTTAAGTATCAAGTTAGGGTTAGGGTTGGGGAGATGTGGCTTCCCAGGTTGGAAACGGGTCCTTGTTGAAGCCTAGCTTGCTGAATCAGACTGAGTGGGGCATCAAGATGTCTTCCATACTTACAATTAGGTACACTCTGTGGACGGCAGTATGTTTCAGTCCAAAAAGGAAATGAGGGTTGAGACTCAAATTAGTGTTAGGGTTGGGGAGACTTGGCTTCCCAGGATGTAACCAGGGTTTTGGCGAAGCCTAGATTGGTAAAACAGACTGAGTAGGCCTTCCGGAGTATAACATACTGCCAGTTAGTACACCATGTGGACAGGGAAATATTTCAGTCCAAAGAAAAAACTAGGGTTAAGACCCAAGTTAGGGTTAGCGGTCAGGAGACATGGCTTCCCGGAATGGAAACAGGGTGTTGCTGAAGCCAAGCATGGTGAAACAGACTGAGAGGGCAAAAGGAATTGTGTGCCTACTGTCTTTTAGTACAACATGAGGATGGGGGTTTGTTACATTTGCACAAGAAAATCAGGTTAAGTCTCAAGTTAGGGTTGGTTTGGGGAGATGTGGCATCCCAGGTTGGAAACGGGTCCTTGGTGAAGCCTAGCTTGTTGAATCAGACTGAGTGGGACATCAAGATGTCTTCCATACTTACATTTGGTACACTCTGTGGACGGCAGTATGTTTCAGTCCAAAAAGGAAATGAGGGTTGAGACTCAAATTAGGGTTAGGGCTGGGGAGACTTGGCTTCCCAGGATGTAACCAGGGTTTTGGCGAAGTCTAGATTGGTAAAACAGACGGAGTAGGCCAACCGGAGTATAACATACTGCCAGTTAGTACACCATGTGGACAGGGAAATGTTTCAGTCCAAAGAGAAAATTAGGGTTAAGACCCAAGTTAGGGTTAGCTGTCAGGAGACATGGCTTTCCAGAATGGAAACAGGGTGTTGCTGAAGCCAAGCATGGTGAAACAGACTGAGAGGGCAAAAGGAATTGTGTGCCTACTCTCTTTTAGTAGAACATGAGGATGGGGGGTTGTTACATTTCAACAAGAAAATCAGGTTAAGTCTCAAGTTAGGGTTAGGGTTGGGGAGATGTGGCTTCCCAGGTTGGAAACGGGTCCTTGGTGAAGCCTAGCTTGCTGAATCAGACGGAGTGGGGCATCAAGATGTCTTCCATACTTACATTTGGTACACTCTGTGAACCGCAGTATGTTTCAGTCCAAAAAGGAAATGAGGGTTGATACGCAAATTAGGGTTAGGGTTGGGGAGACTTGGCTTCCCAGGATGTAACCAGGGTTTTGGTGAAGCCTAGATTGGTAAAACAGACTGAGTAGGCCAACCGGAGTATAACATACTGCCAGTTAGTACACCATGTGGACAGGGAAATGTTTCAGTCCAAAGAGAAAATTAGGGTTAAGACCCAAGTTAGGGTTAGCTGTCAGGAGACATGGCTTCCCAGAATGGAAACAGGGTGTTGCTGAAGCCAAGCATGGTGAAACAGACTGAGAGGGCCAAAGGAATTGTGTGCCTACTGTCTTTTAGTAGAACATGAGGATGGGAGGTTGTTACATTTGCACAAGAATA
This sequence comes from Heloderma suspectum, assembly GCF_057233095.1. Classification (NCBI taxonomy): domain Eukaryota; kingdom Metazoa; phylum Chordata; class Lepidosauria; order Squamata; family Helodermatidae; genus Heloderma; species Heloderma suspectum. The sequence continues at coordinate 153,454,930 of NC_139461.1, forward strand.
TCAGGTTAAGTATCAAGTTAGGGTTAGGGTTGGGGAGATGTGGCTTCCCAGGTTGGAAACGGGTCCTTGTTGAAGCCTAGCTTGCTGAATCAGACTGAGTGGGGCATCAAGATGTCTTCCATACTTACAATTAGGTACACTCTGTGGACGGCAGTATGTTTCAGTCCAAAAAGGAAATGAGGGTTGAGACTCAAATTAGGGTTAGGGTTGGGGAGACTTGGCTTCCCAGGATGTAACCAGGGTTTTGGCGAAGCCTAGATTGGTAAAACAGACTGAGTAGGCCTTCCGGAGTATAACATACTGCCAGTTAGTACACCATGTGGACAGGGAAATATTTCAGTCAAAAAAAAAAACTAGGGTTAAGACCCAAGTTAGGGTTAGTGGTCAGGAGACATGGCTTCACGGAATGGAAACAGGGTGTTGCTGAAGCCAAGCATGGTGAAACAGACTGAGAGGGCAAAAGGAATTGTGTGCCTACTGTCTTTTAGTACAACATGAGGATGGGGGTTTGTTACATTTGCACAAGAAAATCAGGTTAAGTCTCAAGTTAGGGTTGGTTTGGGGAGATGTGGCATCCCAGGTTGGAAACGGGTCCTTGGTGAAGCCTAGCTTGTTGAATCAGACTGAGTGGGACATCAAGATGTCTTCCATACTTACATTTGGTACACTCTGTGGACGGCAGTATGTTTCAGTCCAAAAAGGAAATGAGGGTTGAGACTCAAATTAGGGTTAGGGCTGGGGAGACTTGGCTTCCCAGGATGTAACCAGGGTTTTGGCGAAGCCTAGATTGGTAAAACAGACTGAGTAGGCCATCCGGAGTATAACATACTGCCAGTTAGTACACCATGTGGACAGGGAAATGTTTCAGTCCAAAGAGAAAATTAGGGTTAAGACCCAAGTGAGGGTTAGCTGTCAGGAGACATGGCTTCCCAGAATGGAAACAGGGTGTTGCTGAAGCCAAGCATGGTGAAACAGACTGAGAGGGCAAAAGGAATTGTGTGCCTACTGTCTTTTAGGAGAACATGAGGATGGGGGGTTGTTACATTTGCACAAGAAAATCAGGTTAAGTCTCAAGTTAGGGTTAGGGTTGGGGAGATGTTGCTTCCCAGGTTGGAAACAGGTCCTTGGTGAAGCTTAACTTGCTGAATCAGACTGAGTGGGCCATCAAGATGGCTTCCATACTGACATTTGGTACACTCTGTGGACGGCAGTATGTTTCAGTCCAAAAACGAAAATTAGGGTTAAGACCCAAGTTAGGGTTATCGGTCAGGAGTCATGGCTTCCCAGAATGGAAACAGGGTGTTGCTGAAGCCAAGCATGGTGAAACAGACTGAGAGGGCCAACGGAATTGTGTGCCGACTGTCTCTTAGTACAACATGAGGATGGGGGTTTGTTACATTTCAACAAGAAAATCAGGTTAAGTCTCAAGGTTGGGTTGGGTTGGGGAGATGTGGCTTCCCTGGTTGGAATCGGGTCCTTGGTGAAGCCCAGCTTGCTGAATCAGACTGAGTGGGACATCAAGATGTCTTCCATACTGACATTTGGTACACTCTGTGGACGGAGGTCTGTTTCAGTCCCAAAAGGAAATGAGGCCTGAGACTCAAATTAGGGTTAGGGTTGGGGAGACTTGGCTTCCCAGGATGTAACCAGGGTTTTGGCGAAGCCTAGATTGGTAATACAGACTGAGTAGGCCATCCGGAGTATAACATACTGCCAGTTAGTACACCATGTGGACAGGGAAATGTTTCATTCCAAAGAGAAAATTAGGGTTAAGACCCAAGTTAGGGTTAGCTGTCAGGAGACATGGCTTCCCAGAATGGAAACAGGGTGTTGCTGAAGCCAAGCATGGTGAAACAGACTGAGAGGGCCAAAGGAATTGTGTGCCTACTGTCTTTTAGTAGAACATGAGGATGGGGGGTTGTTACAGTTCAACAAGAAAATCAGGTTAAGTCTCAAGTTAGGGTTAGGGTTGGGGAGATGTGGCTTCCCAGGTTGGAAACGGGTCCTTGGTGAAGCTTAACTTGCTGAATCAGACTGAGTGGGGCATCAAGATGGCTTCCATACTGACATTTGGTACACTCTGTGGACGGCAGTATGTTTCAGTCCAAAAACGAAAATTAGGGTTAAGACCCAAGTTAAGGTTATCGGTCAGGAGTCATGGCTTCCCAGAATGGAAACAGGGTGTTGCTGAAGCCAAGCATGGTGAAACAGACTGAGAGGGCCAACGGAATTGTGTGTCGACTGTCTTTTAGTACAACATGAGGATGGGGGTTTGTTACATTTCAACAAGAAAATCAGGTTAAGTCTCAAGGTTGGGTTGGATTGGGGAGATGTGGCTTCCCAGGTTGGAAATGGGTCCTTGGTGAAGCTCAACTTGCTGAATCAGACTGAGTGGGGCATCAAGATGGCTTCCATACTGACATTTGGTGCACTCTGTGGACGGCAGTATGTTTCAGTCCAAAAAGGAAATGAGGGTTGAGACTCAAATTAGGGTTAGGGTTGGGGAGACTTGGCTTCCCAGGATGTAACCAGGGTTTTGGCGAAGCCTAGATTGGTAAAACAGACGGAGTAGGCCAACCAGAGTATAACATACTGCCAGTTAGTACACCATGTGGACAGGGAAATGTTTCAGTCCAAAGAGAAAATTAGGGTTAAGACCCAAGTTAGGGTTAGCTGTCAGGAGACATGGCTTTCCAGAATGGAAACAGGGTGTTGCTGAAGCCAAGCATGGTGAAACAGACTGAGAGGGCAAAAGGAATTGTGTGCCTACTGTCTTTTAGTAGAACATGAGGATGGGGGGTTGTTACATTTGCACAAGAAAACCAGGTTAAGTCTCAAGTTAGGGTTAGGGTTGGGGAGATGTGGCTTCCCAGGTTGGAAACGCGTCCTTGTTGAAGCCTAGCTTGCTGAATCAGACTGAGTGGGGCATCAAGATGTCTTCCATACTTACAATTAGGTACACTCTGTGGACGGCAGTATGTTTCAGTCCAAAAAGGAAATGAGGGTTGAGACTCAAATTAGGGTTAGGGTTGGGGAGACTTGGCTTCCCAGGATGTAACCAGGGTTTTGGCGAAGCCTAGATTGGTAAAACAGACTGAGTAGGCCTTCCGGAGTATAACATACTGCCAGTTAGTACACCATGTGGACAGGGAAATATTTCAGTCCAAAGAAAAAACTAGGGTTAAGACCCAAGTTAGGGTTAGCGGTCAGGAGACATGGCTTCCCGGAATGGAAACAGGGTGTTGCTGAAGCCAAGCATGGTGAAACAGACTGAGAGGGCAAAAGGAATTGTGTGCCTACTGTCTTTTAGTACAACATGAGGATGGGGGTTTGTTACATTTGCACAAGAAAATCAGGTTAAGTCTCAAGTTAGGGTTGGTTTGGGGAGATGTGGCATCCCAGGTTGGAAACGGGTCCTTGGTGAAGCCTAGCTTGTTGAATCAGACTGAGTGGGACATCAAGATGTCTTCCATACTGACATTTGGTACACTCTGTGGACCGCAGTATGTTTCAGTCCAAAAAGGAAATGAGGGTTGAGACTCAAATTAGGGTTAGGGCTGGGGAGACGTGGCTTCCCAGGATGTAACCAGGGTTTTGGCGAAGCCTAGATTGGTAAAACAGACTGAGTAGGCCATCCGGAGTATAACATACTGCCAGTTAGTACACCATGTGGACAGGGAAATGTTTCAGTCCAAAGACAAAATTAGGGTTAAGACCCAAGTTAGGGTTAGCTGTCAGGAGACATGGCTTCCCAGAATGGAAACAGGGTGTTGCTGAAGCCAAGCATGGTGAAACAGACTGAGAGGGCAAAAGGAATTGTGTGCCTACTTTCTTTTAGTACAACATGAGGATGGGGGGTTGTTACATTTGCACAAGAAAATCAGGTTAAGTCTCAAGTTAGGGTTAGGGTTGGGGAGATGTGCCTTCCCAGGTTGGAAACGGGTCCTTGGTGAAGCCTAGCTTGCTGAATCAGACTGAGTGGGGCATCAAGATGTCTTCCATACTTACATTTGGTACACTCTGTGAACCGCAGTATGTTTCAGTCCAAAAAGGAAATGAGGGTTGATACGCAAATTAGGGTTAGGGTTGGGGAGAATTGGCTTCCCAGGATATAACCAGGGTTTTGGTGAAGCCTAGATTGGTAAAACAGACTGAGTAGGCATTCAGGAGTATAACATACTGCCAGTTATACCATGTGGACAGGGAAATGTTTCAGTCCAAAGAAAAAATTAGGGTTAAGAAAAATTTAGGGTTATCGGTCAGGAGACATGCCTTCCCAGAATGGAAACAGGGTGTTGCTGAAGCCAAGCATGGTGAAACAGACTGAGAGGGCCAACGGAATTGTGTGCCTACTGTCTTTTAGTAGAACATGAGGATGGGGGGTTGTTACATTTGCCCAAGAAAATCAGGTAAAGTATCAAGTTAGGGTTAGGGTTGGGGAGATGTGGCTTCCCAGGTTGGAAATGGGTCCTTGGTGAAGCTCAACTTGCTGAATCAGACTGAGTGGGGCATCAAGATGGCTTCCATACTGACATTTGGTGCACTCTGTGGACGGCAGTATGTTTCAGTCTAAAAAGGAAATGAGGGTTGAGACTCAAATTAGGGTTAGGGTTGGGGAGACTTGGCTTCCCAGGATGTAACCAGGGTTTTGGCGAAGTCTAGATTGGTAAAACAGACGGAGTAGGCCAACCGGAGTATAACATACTGCCAGTTAGTACACAATGTGGAGAGGGAAATGTTTCATTCCAAAGAGAAAATTAGGGTTAAGACCCAAGTTAGGGTTAGCAGTCAGGAGACATGGCTTTCCAGAATGGAAACAGGGTGTTGCTGAAGCCAAGCATGGTGAAACAGACTGAGAGGGCAAAAGGAATTGTGTGCCTACTGTCTTTTAGTAGAACATGAGGATGGGGGGTTGTTACATTTGCACAAGAAAATCAGGTTAAGTCTCAAGTTAGGGTTAGGGTTGGGGAGATGTTGCTTCCCAGGTTGGAAACGGGTCCTTGGTGAAGCTTAACTTGCTGAATCAGACTGAGTGGGCCATCAAGATGGCTTCCATACTGACATTTGGTACACTCTGTGGACGGCAGTATGTTTCAGTCCAAAAACGAAAATTAGGGTTAAGACCCAAGTTAGGGTTATCGGTCAGGAGTCATGGCTTCCCAGAATGGAAACAGGGTGTTGCTGAAGCCAAGCATGGTGAAACAGACTGAGAGGGCCAACGGAATTGTGTGCCGACTGTCTCTTAGTACAACATGAGGATGGGGGTTTGTTACATTTCAACAAGAAAATCAGGTTAAGTCTCAAGGTTGGGTTGGGTTGGGGAGATGTGGCTTCCCTGGTTGGAATCGGGTCCTTGGTGAAGCCCAGCTTGCTGAATCAGACTGAGTGGGACATCAAGATGTCTTCCATACTGACATTTGGTACACTCTGTGGACGGAGGTCTGTTTCAGTCCCAAAAGGAAATGAGGCCTGAGACTCAAATTAGGGTTAGGGTTGGGGAGACTTGGCTTCCCAGGATATAACCAGGGTTTTGTCGAAGCCTAGATTGGTAAAACAGACTGAGTAGGCCATCCGGAGTATAACATACTGCCAGTTAGTACACCATGTGGACAGGGAAATGTTTCATTCCAAAGAGAAAATTAGGGTTAAGACCCAAGTTAGGGTTAGCTGTCAGGAGACATGGCTTCCCAGAATGGAAACAGGGTGTTGCTGAAGCCAAGCATGGTGAAACAGACTGAGAGGGCCAAAGGAATTGTGTGCCTACTGTCTTTTAGTACAACATGAGGATGGGGGGTTGTTAAAGTTCAACAAGAAAATCAGGTTAAGTCTCAAGTTAGGGTTAGGGTTGGGGAGATGTGGCTTCCCAGGTTGGAAACGGGTCCTTGGTGAAGCTTAACTTGCTGAATCAGACTGAGTGGGGCATCAAGATGGCTTCCATACTGACATTTGGTACACTCTGTGGACGGCAGTATGTTTCAGTCCAAAAACGAAAATTAGGGTTAAGACCCAAGTTAGGGTTATCGGTCAGGAGTCATGGCTTCCCAGAATGGAAACAGGGTGTTGCTGAAGCCAAGCATGGTGAAACAGACTGAGAGGGCCAACGGAATTGTGTGTCGACTGTCTTTTAGTACAACATGAGGATGGGGGTTTGTTACATTTCAACAAGAAAATCAGGTTAAGTCTCAAGGTTGGGTTGGATTGGGGAGATGTGGCTTCCCAGGTTGGAAATGGGTCCTTGGTGAAGCTCAACTTGCTGAATCAGACTGAGTGGGGCATCAAGATGGCTTCCATACTGACATTTGGTGCACTCTGTGGACGGCAGTATGTTTCAGTCCAAAAAGGAAATGAGGGTTGAGACTCAAATTAGGGTTAGGGTTGGGGAGACTTGGCTTCCCAGGATGTAACCAGGGTTTTGGCGAAGTCTAGATTGGTAAAACAGACGGAGTAGGCCAACCGGTGTATAACATACTGCCAGTTAGTACACAATGTGGACAGGGAAATGTTTCATTCCAAAGAGAAAATTAGGGTTAAGACCCAAGTTAGGGTTAGCAGTCAGGAGACATGGCTTTCCAGAATGGAAACAGGGTGTTGCTGAAGCCAAGCATGGTGAAACAGACTGAGAGGGCAAAAGGAATTGTGTGCCTACTGTCTTTTAGTAGAACATGAGGATGGGGGGTTGTTACATTTGCACAAGAAAATCAGGTTAAGTCTCAAGTTAGGGTTAGGGTTGGGGAGATGTTGCTTCCCAGGTTGGAAACGGGTCCTTGGTGAAGCTTAACTTGCTGAATCAGACTGAGTGGGCCATCAAGATGGCTTCCATACTGACATTTGGTACACTCTGTGGACGGCAGTATGTTTCAGTCCAAAAACGAAAATTAGGGTTAAGACCCAAGTTAGGGTTATCGGTCAGGAGTCATGGCTTCCCAGAATGGAAACAGGGTGTTGCTGAAGCCAAGCATGGTGAAACAGACTGAGAGGGCCAACGGAATTGTGTGCCGACTGTCTCTTAGTACAACATGAGGATGGGGGTTTGTTACATTTCAACAAGAAAATCAGGTTAAGTCTCAAGGTTGGGTTGGGTTGGGGAGATGTGGCTTCCCTGGTTGGAATCGGGTCCTTGGTGAAGCCCAGCTTGCTGAATCAGACTGAGTGGGACATCAAGATGTCTTCCATACTGACATTTGGTACACTCTGTGGACGGAGGTCTGTTTCAGTCCCAAAAGGAAATGAGGCCTGAGACTCAAATTAGGGTTAGGGTTGGGGAGACTTGGCTTCCCAGGATATAACCAGGGTTTTGTCGAAGCCTAGATTGGTAAAACAGACTGAGTAGGCCATCCGGAGTATAACATACTGCCAGTTAGTACACCATGTGGACAGGGAAATGTTTCATTCCAAAGAGAAAATTAGGGTTAAGACCCAAGTTAGGGTTAGCTGTCAGGAGACATGGCTTCCCAGAATGGAAACAGGGTGTTGCTGAAGCCAAGCATGGTGAAACAGACTGAGAGGGCCAAAGGAATTGTGTGCCTACTGTCTTTTAGTACAACATGAGGATGGGGGGTTGTTAAAGTTCAACAAGAAAATCAGGTTAAGTCTCAAGTTAGGGTTAGGGTTGGGGAGATGTGGCTTCCCAGGTTGGAAACGGGTCCTTGGTGAAGCTTAACTTGCTGAATCAGACTGAGTGGGGCATCAAGATGGCTTCCATACTGACATTTGGTACACTCTGTGGACGGCAGTATGTTTCAGTCCAAAAACGAAAATTAGGGTTAAGACCCAAGTTAGGGTTATCGGTCAGGAGTCATGGCTTCCCAGAATGGAAACAGGGTGTTGCTGAAGCCAAGCATGGTGAAACAGACTGAGAGGGCCAACGGAATTGTGTGTCGACTGTCTTTTAGTACAACATGAGGATGGGGGTTTGTTACATTTCAACAAGAAAATCAGGTTAAGTCTCAAGGTTGGGTTGGATTGGGGAGATGTGGCTTCCCAGGTTGGAAATGGGTCCTTGGTGAAGCTCAACTTGCTGAATCAGACTGAGTGGGGCATCAAGATGGCTTCCATACTGACATTTGGTGCACTCTGTGGACGGCAGTATGTTTCAGTCCAAAAAGGAAATGAGGGTTGAGACTCAAATTAGGGTTAGGGTTGGGGAGACTTGGCTTCCCAGGATGTAACCAGGGTTTTGGCGAAGTCTAGATTGGTAAAACAGACGGAGTAGGCCAACCGGAGTATAACATACTGCCAGTTAGTACACCATGTGGACAGGGAAATGTTTCAGTCCAAAGAGAAAATTAGGGTTAAGACCCAAGTTAGGGTTAGCTGTCAGGAGACATGGCTTTCCAGAATGGAAACAGGGTGTTGCTGAAGCCAAGCATGGTGAAACAGACTGAGAGGGCAAAAGGAATTGTGTGCCTACTGTCTTTTAGTACAACATGAGGATGGGGGGTTGTTACATTTGCACAAGAAAATCAGGTTAAGTCTCAAGTTAGGGTTAGGGTTGGGGAGATGTGGCTTCCCAGGTTGGAAACGGGTCCTTGGTGAAGCCTAGCTTGCTGAATCAGACTGAGTGGGGCATCAAGATGTCTTCCATACTTACATTTGGTACACTCTGTGAACCGCAGTATGTTTCAGTCCAAAAAGGAAATGAGGGTTGATACGCAAATTAGGGTTAGGGTTGGGGAGACTTGGCTTCCCAGGATGTAACCAGGGTTTTGGTGAAGCCTAGATTGGTAAAACAGACTGAGTAGGCCAACCGGAGTATAACATACTGCCAGTTAGTACACCATGTGGACAGGGAAATGTTTCAGTCCAAAGAGAAAATTAGGGTTAAGACCCAAGTTAGGGTTAGCTGTCAGGAGACATGGCTTCCCAGAATGGAAACAGGGTGTTGCTGAAGCCAAGCATGGTGAAACAGACTGAGAGGGCCAAAGGAATTGTGTGCCTACTGTCTTTTAGTAGAACATGAGGATGGGAGGTTGTTACATTTGCACAAGAATATCAGGTTAAGTATCAAGTTAGGGTTAGGGTTGGGGAGATGTGGCTTCCCAGGTTGGAAACGGGTCCTTGGTGAAGCCTAGCTTGCTGAATCAGACTGAGTGGGGCATCAAGATGTCTTCCATACTTACAATTAGGTACACTCTGTGGACGGCAGTATGTTTCAGTCCAAAAAGGAAATGAGGGTTGAGACTCAAATTAGGGTTAGGGTTGGGGAGACTTGGCTTCCCAGGATGTAACCAGGGTTTTGGCGAAGCCTAGATTGGTAAAACAGACTGAGTAGGCCTTCCGGAGTATAACATACTGCCAGTTAGTACTCCATGTGGACAGGGAAATATTTCAGTCCAAAGAAAAAACTAGGGTTAAGACCCAAGTTAGGGTTAGCGGTCAGGAGACATGGCTTCCCGGAATGGAAACAGGGTGTTGCTGAAGCCAAGCATGGTGAAACAGACTGAGAGGGCAAAAGGAATTGTGTGCCTACTGTCTTTTAGTACAACATGAGGATGGGGGTTTGTTACATTTGCACAAGAAAATCAGGTTAAGTCTCAAGTTAGGGTTGGTTTGGGGAGATGTGGCATCCCAGGTTGGAAACGGGTCCTTGGTGAAGCCTAGCTTGTTGAATCAGACTGAGTGGGACATCAAGATGTCTTCCATACTTACATTTGGTACACTCTGTGGACGGCAGTATGTTTCAGTCCAAAAAGGAAATGAGGGTTGAGACTCAAATTAGGGTTAGGGCTGGGGAGACTTGGCTTCCCAGGATGTAACCAGGGTTTTGGCGAAGCCTAGATTGGTAAAACAGACTGAGTAGGCCATCCGGAGTATAACATACTGCCAGTTAGTACACCATGTGGACAGGGAAATATTTCAGTCCAAAGAGAAAATTAGGGTTAAGACCCAAGTGAGGGTTAGCTGTCAGGAGACATGGCTTCCCAGAATGGAAACAGGGTGTTGCTGAAGCCAAGCATGGTGAAACAGACTGAGAGGGCCAAAGGAATTGTGTGCCTACTGTCTTTTAGTAGAACATGAGGATGGGGGGTTGTTACAGTTCAACAAGAAAATCAGGTTAAGTCTCAAGTTAGGGTTAGGGTTGGGGAGATGTGGCTTCCCAGGTTGGAAACGGGTCCTTGGTGAAGCTTAACTTGCTGAATCAGACTGAGTGGGGCATCAAGATGGCTTCCATACTGACATTTGGTCCCCTATGTGGACGGCAGTATGTTTCAGTCCAAAAACGAAAATTAGGGTTAAGACCCAAGTTAGGGTTATCGGTCAGGAGTCATGGCTTCCCAGAATGGAAACAGGGTGTTGCTGAAGCCAAGCATGGTGAATCAGACTGAGAGGGCCAACGGAATTGTGTGTCGACTGTCTTTTAGTACAACATGAGGATGGGGGTTTGTTACATTTCAACAAGAAAATCAGGTTAAGTCTCAAGGTTGGGTTGGATTGGGGAGATGTGGCTTCCCAGGTTGGAAATGGGTCCTTGGTGAAGCTCAACTTGCTGAATCAGACTGAGTGGGGCATCAAGATGGCTTCCATACTGACATTTGGTGCACTCTGTGGACGGCAGTATGTTTCAGTCCAAAAAGGAAATGAGGGTTGAGACTCAAATTAGGGTTAGGGTTGGGGAGACTTGTCTTCCCAGGATGTAACCAGGGTTTTGGCGAAGTCTAGATTGGTAAAACAGACGGAGTAGGCCAACCGGAGTATAACATACTGCCAGTTAGTACACAATGTGGAGAGGGAAATGTTTCATTCCAAAGAGAAAATTAGGGTTAAGACCCAAGTTAGGGTTAGCAATCAGGAGACATGGCTTTCCAGAATGGAAACAGGGTGTTGCTGAAGCCAAGCATGGTGAAACAGACTGAGAGGGCAAAAGGAATTGTGTGCCTACTGTCTTTTAGTAGAACATGAGGATGGGGGGTTGTTACATTTGCACAAGAAAATCAGGTTAAGTCTCAAGTTAGGGTTAGGGTTGGGGAGATGTTGCTTCCCAGGTTGGAAACGGGTCCTTGGTGAAGCTTAACTTGCTGAATCAGACTGAGTGGGCCATCAAGATGGCTTCCATACTGACATTTGGTACACTCTGTGGACGGCAGTATGTTTCAGTCCAAAAACGAAAATTAGGGTTAAGACCCAAGTTAGGGTTATCGGTCAGGAGTCATGGCTTCCCAGAATGGAAACAGGGTGTTGCTGAAGCCAAGCATGGTGAAACAGACTGAGAGGGCCAACGGAATTGTGTGCCGACTGTCTCTTAGTACAACATGAGGATGGGGGTTTGTTACATTTCAACAAGAAAATCAGGTTAAGTCTCAAGGTTGGGTTGGGTTGGGGAGATGTGGCTTCCCTGGTTGGAATCGGGTCCTTGGTGAAGCCCAGCTTGCTGAATCAGACTGAGTGGGACATCAAGATGTCTTCCATACTGACATTTGGTACACTCTGTGGACGGAGGTCTGTTTCAGTCCCAAAAGGAAATGAGGCCTGAGACTCAAATTAGGGTTAGGGTTGGGGAGACTTGGCTTCCCAGGATATAACCAGGGTTTTGTCGAAGCCTAGATTGGTAAAACAGACTGAGTAGGCCATCCGGAGTATAACATACTGCCAGTTAGTACACCATGTGGACAGGGAAATGTTTCATTCCAAAGAGAAAATTAGGGTTAAGACCCAAGTTAGGGTAAGCTGTCAGGAGACATGGCTTCCCAGAATGGAAACAGGGTGTTGCTGAAGCCAAGCATGGTGAAACAGACTGAGAGGGCCAAAGGAATTGTGTGCCTACTGTCTTTTAGTAGAACATGAGGATGGGGGGTTGTTACAGTTCAACAAGAAAATCAGGTTAAGTCTCAAGTTAGGGTTAGGGTTGGGGAGATGTGGCTTCCCAGGTTGGAAACGGGTCCTTGGTGAAGCTTAACTTGCTGAATCAGACTGAGTGGGGCATCAAGATGGCTTCCATACTGACATTTGGTACACTCTGTGGACGGCAGTATGTTTCAGTCCAAAAACGAAAATTAGGGTTAAGACCCAAGTTAGGGTTATCGGTCAGGAGTCATGGCTTCCCAGAATGGAAACAGGGTGTTGCTGAAGCCAAGCATGGTGAAACAGACTGAGAGGGCCAACGGAATTGTGTGTCGACTGTCTTTTAGTACAACATGAGGATGGGGGTTTGTTACATTTCAACAAGAAAATCAGGTTAAGTCTCAAGGTTGTGTTGGATTGGGGAGATGTGGCTTCCCAGGTTGGAAATGGGTCCTTGGTGAAGCTCAACTTGCTGAATCAGACTGAGTGGGGCATCAAGATGGCTTCCATACTGACATTTGGTGCACTCTGTGGACGGCAGTATGTTTCAGTCCAAAAAGGAAATGAGGGTTGAGACTCAAATTAGGGTTAGGGTTGGGGAGACTTGGCTTCCCAGGATGTAACCAGGGTTTTGGCGAAGTCTAGATTGGTAAAACAGACGGAGTAGGCCAACCGGAGTATAACATACTGCCAGTTAGTACACCATGTGGACAGGGAAATGTTTCAGTCCAAAGAGAAAATTAGGGTTAAGACCCAAGTTAGGGTTAGCTGTCAGGAGACATGGCTTTCCAGAATGGAAACAGGGTGTTGCTGAAGCCAAGCATGGTGAAACAGACTGAGAGGGCAAAAGGAATTGTGTGCCTACTGTCTTTTAGTAGAACATGAGGATGGGGGGTTGTTACATTTGCACAAGAAAATCAGGTTAAGTCTCAAGTTAGGGTTAGGGTTGGGGAGATGTGGCTTCCCAGGTTGGAAACGGGTCCTTGGTGAAGCCTAGCTTGCTGAATCAGACTGAGTGGGGCATCAAGATGTCTTCCATACTTACATTTGGTACACTCTGTGAACCGCAGTATGTTTCAGTCCAAAAAGGAAATGAGGGTTGATACGCAAATTAGGGTTAGGGTTGGGGAGACTTGGCTTCCCAGGATGTAACCAGGGTTTTGGTGAAGCCTAGATTGGTAAAACAGACTGAGTAGGCCAACCGGAGTATAACATACTGCCAGTTAGTACACCATGTGGACAGGGAAATGTTTCAGTCCAAAGAGAAAATTAGGGTTAAGACCCAAGTTAGGGTTAGCTGTCAGGAGACATGGCTTCCCAGAATGGAAACAGGGTGTTGCTGAAGCCAAGCATGGTGAAACAGACTGAGAGGGCCAAAGGAATTGTGTGCCTACTGTCTTTTAGTAGAACATGAGGATGGGAGGTTGTTACATTTGCACAAGAATATCAGGTTAAGTATCAAGTTAGGGTTAGGGTTGGGGAGATGTGGCTTCCCAGGTTGGAAACGGGTCCTTGGTGAAGCCTAGCTTGCTGAATCAGACTGAGTGGGGCATCAAGATGTCTTCCATACTTACAATTAGGTACACTCTGTGGACGGCAGTATGTTTCAGTCCAAAAAGGAAATGAGGGTTGAGACTCAAATTAGGGTTAGGGTTGGGGAGACTTGGCTTCCCAGGATGTAACCAGGGTTTTGGCGAAGCCTAGATTGGTAAAACAGACTGAGTAGGCCTTCCGGAGTATAACATACTGCCAGTTAGTACTCCATGTGGACAGGGAAATATTTCAGTCCAAAGAAAAAACTAGGGTTAAGACCCAAGTTAGGGTTAGCGGTCAGGAGACATGGCTTCCCGGAATGGAAACAGGGTGTTGCTGAAGCCAAGCATGGTGAAACAGACTGAGAGGGCAAAAGGAATTGTGTGCCTACTGTCTTTTAGTACAACATGAGGATGGGGGTTTGTTACATTTGCACAAGAAAATCAGGTTAAGTCTCAAGTTAGGGTTGGTTTGGGGAGATGTGGCATCCCAGGTTGGAAACGGGTCCTTGGTGAAGCCTAGCTTGTTGAATCAGACTGAGTGGGACATCAAGATGTCTTCCATACTTACATTTGGTACACTCTGTGGACGGCAGTATGTTTCAGTCCAAAAAGGAAATGAGGGTTGAGACTCAAATTAGGGTTAGGGCTGGGGAGACTTGGCTTCCCAGGATGTAACCAGGGTTTTGGCGAAGCCTAGATTGGTAAAACAGACTGAGTAGGCCATCCGGAGTATAACATACTGCCAGTTAGTACACCATGTGGACAGGGAAATATTTCAGTCCAAAGAGAAAATTAGGGTTAAGACCCAAGTGAGGGTTAGCTGTCAGGAGACATGGCTTCCCAGAATGGAAACAGGGTGTTGCTGAAGCCAAGCATGGTGAAACAGACTGAGAGGGCCAAAGGAATTGTGTGCCTACTGTCTTTTAGTAGAACATGAGGATGGGGGGTTGTTACAGTTCAACAAGAAAATCAGGTTAAGTCTCAAGTTAGGGTTAGGGTTGGGGAGATGTGGCTTCCCAGGTTGGAAACGGGTCCTTGGTGAAGCTTAACTTGCTGAATCAGACTGAGTGGGGCATCAAGATGGCTTCCATACTGACATTTGGTCCCCTATGTGGACGGCAGTATGTTTCAGTCCAAAAACGAAAATTAGGGTTAAGACCCAAGTTAGGGTTATCGGTCAGGAGTCATGGCTTCCCAGAATGGAAACAGGGTGTTGCTGAAGCCAAGCATGGTGAATCAGACTGAGAGGGCCAACGGAATTGTGTGTCGACTGTCTTTTAGTACAACATGAGGATGGGGGTTTGTTACATTTCAACAAGAAAATCAGGTTAAGTCTCAAGGTTGGGTTGGATTGGGGAGATGTGGCTTCCCAGGTTGGAAATGGGTCCTTGGTGAAGCTCAACTTGCTGAATCAGACTGAGTGGGGCATCAAGATGGCTTCCATACTGACATTTGGTGCACTCTGTGGACGGCAGTATGTTTCAGTCCAAAAAGGAAATGAGGGTTGAGACTCAAATTAGGGTTAGGGTTGGGGAGACTTGTCTTCCCAGGATGTAACCAGGGTTTTGGCGAAGTCTAGATTGGTAAAACAGACGGAGTAGGCCAACCGGAGTATAACATACTGCCAGTTAGTACACAATGTGGAGAGGGAAATGTTTCATTCCAAAGAGAAAATTAGGGTTAAGACCCAAGTTAGGGTTAGCAATCAGGAGACATGGCTTTCCAGAATGGAAACAGGGTGTTGCTGAAGCCAAGCATGGTGAAACAGACTGAGAGGGCAAAAGGAATTGTGTGCCTACTGTCTTTTAGTAGAACATGAGGATGGGGGGTTGTTACATTTGCACAAGAAAATCAGGTTAAGTCTCAAGTTAGGGTTAGGGTTGGGGAGATGTTGCTTCCCAGGTTGGAAACGGGTCCTTGGTGAAGCTTAACTTGCTGAATCAGACTGAGTGGGCCATCAAGATGGCTTCCATACTGACATTTGGTACACTCTGTGGACGGCAGTATGTTTCAGTCCAAAAACGAAAATTAGGGTTAAGACCCAAGTTAGGGTTATCGGTCAGGAGTCATGGCTTCCCAGAATGGAAACAGGGTGTTGCTGAAGCCAAGCATGGTGAAACAGACTGAGAGGGCCAACGGAATTGTGTGCCGACTGTCTCTTAGTACAACATGAGGATGGGGGTTTGTTACATTTCAACAAGAAAATCAGGTTAAGTCTCAAGGTTGGGTTGGGTTGGGGAGATGTGGCTTCCCTGGTTGGAATCGGGTCCTTGGTGAAGCCCAGCTTGCTGAATCAGACTGAGTGGGACATCAAGATGTCTTCCATACTGACATTTGGTACACTCTGTGGACGGAGGTCTGTTTCAGTCCCAAAAGGAAATGAGGCCTGAGACTCAAATTAGGGTTAGGGTTGGGGAGACTTGGCTTCCCAGGATATAACCAGGGTTTTGTCGAAGCCTAGATTGGTAAAACAGACTGAGTAGGCCATCCGGAGTATAACATACTGCCAGTTAGTACACCATGTGGACAGGGAAATGTTTCATTCCAAAGAGAAAATTAGGGTTAAGACCCAAGTTAGGGTAAGCTGTCAGGAGACATGGCTTCCCAGAATGGAAACAGGGTGTTGCTGAAGCCAAGCATGGTGAAACAGACTGAGAGGGCCAAAGGAATTGTGTGCCTACTGTCTTTTAGTAGAACATGAGGATGGGGGGTTGTTACAGTTCAACAAGAAAATCAGGTTAAGTCTCAAGTTAGGGTTAGGGTTGGGGAGATGTGGCTTCCCAGGTTGGAAACGGGTCCTTGGTGAAGCTTAACTTGCTGAATCAGACTGAGTGGGGCATCAAGATGGCTTCCATACTGACATTTGGTACACTCTGTGGACGGCAGTATGTTTCAGTCCAAAAACGAAAATTAGGGTTAAGACCCAAGTTAGGGTTATCGGTCAGGAGTCATGGCTTCCCAGAATGGAAACAGGGTGTTGCTGAAGCCAAGCATGGTGAAACAGACTGAGAGGGCCAACGGAATTGTGTGTCGACTGTCTTTTAGTACAACATGAGGATGGGGGTTTGTTACATTTCAACAAGAAAATCAGGTTAAGTCTCAAGGTTGTGTTGGATTGGGGAGATGTGGCTTCCCAGGTTGGAAATGGGTCCTTGGTGAAGCTCAACTTGCTGAATCAGACTGAGTGGGGCATCAAGATGGCTTCCATACTGACATTTGGTGCACTCTGTGGACGGCAGTATGTTTCAGTCCAAAAAGGAAATGAGGGTTGAGACTCAAATTAGGGTTAGGGTTGGGGAGACTTGGCTTCCCAGGATGTAACCAGGGTTTTGGCGAAGTCTAGATTGGTAAAACAGACGGAGTAGGCCAACCGGAGTATAACATACTGCCAGTTAGTACACCATGTGGACAGGGAAATGTTTCAGTCCAAAGAGAAAATTAGGGTTAAGACCCAAGTTAGGGTTAGCTGTCAGGAGACATGGCTTTCCAGAATGGAAACAGGGTGTTGCTGAAGCCAAGCATGGTGAAACAGACTGAGAGGGCAAAAGGAATTGTGTGCCTACTGTCTTTTAGTAGAACATGAGGATGGGGGGTTGTTACATTTGCACAAGAAAATCAGGTTAAGTCTCAAGTTAGGGTTAGGGTTGGGGAGATGTGGCTTCCCAGGTTGGAAACGGGTCCTTGGTGAAGCCTAGCTTGCTGAATCAGACTGAGTGGGGCATCAAGATGTCTTCCATACTTACATTTGGTACACTCTGTGAACCGCAGTATGTTTCAGTCCAAAAAGGAAATGAGGGTTGATACGCAAATTAGGGTTAGGGTTGGGGAGACTTGGCTTCCCAGGATGTAACCAGGGTTTTGGTGAAGCCTAGATTGGTAAAACAGACTGAGTAGGCCAACCGGAGTATAACATACTGCCAGTTAGTACACCATGTGGACAGGGAAATGTTTCAGTCCAAAGAGAAAATTAGGGTTAAGACCCAAGTTAGGGTTAGCTGTCAGGAGACATGGCTTCCCAGAATGGAAACAGGGTGTTGCTGAAGCCAAGCATGGTGAAACAGACTGAGAGGGCCAAAGGAATTGTGTGCCTACTGTCTTTTAGTAGAACATGAGGATGGGAGGTTGTTACATTTGCACAAGAATATCAGGTTAAGTATCAAGTTAGGGTTAGGGTTGGGGAGATGTGGCTTCCCAGGTTGGAAACGGGTCCTTGTTGAAGCCTAGCTTGCTGAATCAGACTGAGTGGGGCATCAAGATGTCTTCCATACTTACAATTAGGTACACTCTGTGGACGGCAGTATGTTTCAGTCCAAAAAGGAAATGAGGGTTGAGACTCAAATTAGTGTTAGGGTTGGGGAGACTTGGCTTCCCAGGATGTAACCAGGGTTTTGGCGAAGCCTAGATTGGTAAAACAGACTGAGTAGGCCTTCCGGAGTATAACATACTGCCAGTTAGTACACCATGTGGACAGGGAAATATTTCAGTCCAAAGAAAAAACTAGGGTTAAGACCCAAGTTAGGGTTAGCGGTCAGGAGACATGGCTTCCCGGAATGGAAACAGGGTGTTGCTGAAGCCAAGCATGGTGAAACAGACTGAGAGGGCAAAAGGAATTGTGTGCCTACTGTCTTTTAGTACAACATGAGGATGGGGGTTTGTTACATTTGCACAAGAAAATCAGGTTAAGTCTCAAGTTAGGGTTGGTTTGGGGAGATGTGGCATCCCAGGTTGGAAACGGGTCCTTGGTGAAGCCTAGCTTGTTGAATCAGACTGAGTGGGACATCAAGATGTCTTCCATACTTACATTTGGTACACTCTGTGGACGGCAGTATGTTTCAGTCCAAAAAGGAAATGAGGGTTGAGACTCAAATTAGGGTTAGGGCTGGGGAGACTTGGCTTCCCAGGATGTAACCAGGGTTTTGGCGAAGCCTAGATTGGTAAAACAGACTGAGTAGGCCATCCGGAGTATAACATACTGCCAGTTAGTACACCATGTGGACAGGGAAATGTTTCAGTCCAAAGAGAAAATTAGGGTTAAGACCCAAGTGAGGGTTAGCTGTCAGGAGACATGGCTTCCCAGAATGGAAACAGGGTGTTGCTGAAGCCAAGCATGGTGAAACAGACTGAGAGGGCCAAAGGAATTGTGTGCCTACTGTCTTTTAGTAGAACATGAGGATGGGGGGTTGTTACAGTTCAACAAGAAAATCAGGTTAAGTCTCAAGTTAGGGTTAGGGTTGGGGAGATGTGGCTTCCCAGGTTGGAAACGGGTCCTTGGTGAAGCTTAACTTGCTGAATCAGACTGAGTGGGGCATCAAGATGGCTTCCATACTGACATTTGGTCCCCTATGTGGACGGCAGTATGTTTCAGTCCAAAAACGAAAATTAGGGTTAAGACCCAAGTTAGGGTTATCGGTCAGGAGTCATGGCTTCCCAGAATGGAAACAGGGTGTTGCTGAAGCCAAGCATGGTGAAACAGACTGAGAGGGCCAACGGAATTGTGTGTCGACTGTCTTTTAGTACAACATGAGGATGGGGGTTTGTTACATTTCAACAAGAAAATCAGGTTAAGTCTCAAGGTTGGGTTGGATTGGGGAGATGTGGCTTCCCAGGTTGGAAATGGGTCCTTGGTGAAGCTCAACTTGCTGAATCAGACTGAGTG
Organism: Heloderma suspectum; assembly: GCF_057233095.1. Taxonomy (NCBI): domain Eukaryota; kingdom Metazoa; phylum Chordata; class Lepidosauria; order Squamata; family Helodermatidae; genus Heloderma; species Heloderma suspectum. The sequence goes on from NC_139461.1 coordinate 153,473,899, forward strand.
GGGCATCAAGATGGCTTCCATACTGACATTTGGTGCACTCTGTGGACGGCAGTATGTTTCAGTCCAAAAAGGAAATGAGGGTTGAGACGCAAATTAGGGTTAGGGTTGGGGAGACTTGTCTTCCCAGGATGTAACCAGGGTTTTGGCGAAGTCTAGATTGGTAAAACAGACGGAGTAGGCCAACCGGAGTATAACATACTGCCAGTTAGTACACAATGTGGAGAGGGAAATGTTTCATTCCAAAGAGAAAATTAGGGTTAAGACCCAAGTTAGGGTTAGCAATCAGGAGACATGGCTTTCCAGAATGGAAACAGGGTGTTGCTGAAGCCAAGCATGGTGAAACAGACTGAGAGGGCAAAAGGAACTGTGTGCCTACTGTCTTTTAGGAGAACATGAGGATGGGGGGTTGTTACATTTGCACAAGAAAATCAGGTTAAGTCTCAAGTTAGGGTTAGGGTTGGGGAGATGTTGCTTCCCAGGTTGGAAACGGGTCCTTGGTGAAGCTTAACTTGCTGAATCAGACTGAGTGGGCCATCAAGATGGCTTCCATACTGACATTTGGTACACTCTGTGGACGGCAGTATGTTTCAGTCCAAAAACGAAAATTAGGGTTAAGACCCAAGTTAGGGTTATCGGTCAGGAGTCATGGCTTCCCAGAATGGAAACAGGGTGTTGCTGAAGCCAAGCATGGTGAAACAGACTGAGAGGGCCAACGGAATTGTGTGCCGACTGTCTCTTAGTACAACATGAGGATGGGGGTTTGTTACATTTCAACAAGAAAATCAGGTTAAGTCTCAAGGTTGGGTTGGGTTGGGGAGATGTGGCTTCCCTGGTTGGAATCGGGTCCTTGGTGAAGCCCAGCTTGCTGAATCAGACTGAGTGGGACATCAAGATGTCTTCCATACTGACATTTGGTACACTCTGTGGACGGAGGTCTGTTTCAGTCCCAAAAGGAAATGAGGCCTGAGACTCAAATTAGGGTTAGGGTTGGGGAGACTTGGCTTCCCAGGATATAACCAGGGTTTTGTCGAAGCCTAGATTGGTAAAACAGACTGAGTAGGCCATCCGGAGTATAACATACTGCCAGTTAGTACACCATGTGGACAGGGAAATGTTTCATTCCAAAGAGAAAATTAGGGTTAAGACCCAAGTTAGGGTTAGCTGTCAGGAGACAGGGCTTCCCAGAATGGAAACAGGGTGTTGCTGAAGCCAAGCATGGTGAAACAGACTGAGAGGGCCAAAGGAATTGTGTGCCTACTGTCTTTTAGTACAACATGAGGATGGGGGGTTGTTACAGTTCAACAAGAAAATCAGGTTAAGTCTCAAGTTAGGGTTAGGGTTGGGGAGATGTGGCTTCCCAGGTTGGAAACGGGTCCTTGGTGAAGCTTAACTTGCTGAATCAGACTGAGTGGGGCATCAAGATGGCTTCCATACTGACATTTGGTACACTCTGTGGACGGCAGTATGTTTCAGTCCAAAAACGAAAATTAGGGTTAAGACCCAAGTTAGGGTTATCGGTCAGGAGTCATGGCTTCCCAGAATGAAAACAGGGTGTTGCTGAAGCCAAGCATGGTGAAACAGACTGAGAGGGCCAACGGAATTGTGTGTCGACTGTCTTTTAGTACAACATGAGGATGGGGGTTTGTTACATTTCAACAAGAAAATCAGGTGAAGTCTCAAGGTTGGGTTGGATTGGGGAGATGTGGCTTCCCAGGTTGGAAATGGGTCCTTGGTGAAGCTCAACTTGCTGAATCAGACTGAGTGGGGCATCAAGATGGCTTCCATACTGACATTTGGTGCACTCTGTGGACGGCAGTATGTTTCAGTCCAAAAAGGAAATGAGGGTTGAGACTCAAATTAGGGTTAGGGTTGGGGAGACTTGGCTTCCCAGGATGTAACCAGGGTTTTGGCGAAGTCTAGATTGGTAAAACAGACGGAGTAGGCCAACCGGAGTATAACATACTGCCAGTTAGTACACCATGTGGACAGGGAAATGTTTCAGTCCAAAGAGAAAATTAGGGTTAAGACCCAAGTTAGGGTTAGCTGTCAGGAGACATGGCTTCCCAGAATGGAAACAGGGTGTTGCTGAAGCCAAGCATGGTGAAACAGACTGAGAGGGCAAAAGGAATTGTGTGCCTACTGTCTTTTAGTAGAACATGAGGATGGGGGGTTGTTACATTTGCACAAGAAAATCAGGTTAAGTCTCAAGTTAGGGTTAGGGTTGGGGAGATGTGGCTTCCCAGGTTGGAAACGGGTCCTTGGTGAAGCCTAGCTTGCTGAATCAGACTGAGTGGGGCATCAAGATGTCTTCCATACTTACATTTGGTACACTCTGTGAACCGCAGTATGTTTCAGTCCAAAAAGGAAATGAGGGTTGATACGCAAATTAGGGTTAGGGTTGGGGAGACTTGGCTTCCCAGGATGTAACCAGGGTTTTGGTGAAGCCTAGATTGGTAAAACAGACTGAGTAGGCCAACCGGAGTATAACATACTGCCAGTTAGTACACCATGTGGACAGGGAAATGTTTCAGTCCAAAGAGAAAATTAGGGTTAAGACCCAAGTTAGGGTTAGCTGTCAGGAGACATGGCTTCCCAGAATGGAAACAGGGTGTTGCTGAAGCCAAGCATGGTGAAACAGACTGAGAGGGCCAAAGGAATTGTGTGCCTACTGTCTTTTAGTAGAACATGAGGATGGGAGGTTGTTACATTTGCACAAGAATATCAGGTTAAGTATCAAGTTAGGGTTAGGGTTGGGGAGATGTGGCTTCCCAGGTTGGAAACGGGTCCTTGTTGAAGCCTAGCTTGCTGAATCAGACTGAGTGGGGCATCAAGATGTCTTCCATACTTACAATTAGGTACACTCTGTGGACGGCAGTATGTTTCAGTCCAAAAAGGAAATGAGGGTTGAGACTCAAATTAGTGTTAGGGTTGGGGAGACTTGGCTTCCCAGGATGTAACCAGGGTTTTGGCGAAGCCTAGATTGGTAAAACAGACTGAGTAGGCCTTCCGGAGTATAACATACTGCCAGTTAGTACACCATGTGGACAGGGAAATATTTCAGTCCAAAGAAAAAACTAGGGTTAAGACCCAAGTTAGGGTTAGCGGTCAGGAGACATGGCTTCCCGGAATGGAAACAGGGTGTTGCTGAAGCCAAGCATGGTGAAACAGACTGAGAGGGCAAAAGGAATTGTGTGCCTACTGTCTTTTAGTACAACATGAGGATGGGGGTTTGTTACATTTGCACAAGAAAATCAGGTTAAGTCTCAAGTTAGGGTTGGTTTGGGGAGATGTGGCATCCCAGGTTGGAAACGGGTCCTTGGTGAAGCCTAGCTTGTTGAATCAGACTGAGTGGGACATCAAGATGTCTTCCATACTTACATTTGGTACACTCTGTGGACGGCAGTATGTTTCAGTCCAAAAAGGAAATGAGGGTTGAGACTCAAATTAGGGTTAGGGCTGGGGAGACTTGGCTTCCCAGGTTGTAACCAGGGTTTTGGCGAAGCCTAGATTGGTAAAACAGACTGAGTAGGCCATCCGGAGTATAACATACTGCCAGTTAGTACACCATGTGGACAGGGAAATGTTTCAGTCCAAAGAGAAAATTAGGGTTAAGACCCAAGTGAGGGTTAGCTGTCAGGAGACATGGCTTCCCAGAATGGAAACAGGGTGTTGCTGAAGCCAAGCATGGTGAAACAGACTGAGAGGGCCAAAGGAATTGTGTGCCTACTGTCTTTTAGTAGAACATGAGGATGGGGGGTTGTTACAGTTCAACAAGAAAATCAGGTTAAGTCTCAAGTTAGGGTTAGGGTTGGGGAGATGTGGCTTCCCAGGTTGGAAACGGGTCCTTGGTGAAGCTTAACTTGCTGAATCAGACTGAGTGGGGCATCAAGATGGCTTCCATACTGACATTTGGTCCCCTATGTGGACGGCAGTATGTTTCAGTCCAAAAACGAAAATTAGGGTTAAGACCCAAGTTAGGGTTATCGGTCAGGAGTCATGGCTTCCCAGAATGGAAACAGCGTGTTGCTGAAGCCAAGCATGGTGAAACAGACTGAGAGGGCCAACGGAATTGTGTGTCGACTGTCTTTTAGTACAACATGAGGATGGGGGTTTGTTACATTTCAACAAGAAAATCAGGTTAAGTCTCAAGGTTGGGTTGGATTGGGGAGATGTGGCTTCCCAGGTTGGAAATGGGTCCTTGGTGAAGCTCAACTTGCTGATCAGACTGAGTGGGGCATCAAGATGGCTTCCATACTGACATTTGGTGCACTCTGTGGACGGCAGTATGTTTCAGTCCAAAAAGGAAATGAGGGTTGAGACTCAAATTAGGGTTAGGGTTGGGGAGACTTGTCTTCCCAGGATGTAACCAGGGTTTTGGCGAAGTCTAGATTGGTAAAACAGACGGAGTAGGCCAACCGGAGTATAACATACTGCCAGTTAGTACACAATGTGGAGAGGGAAATGTTTCATTCCAAAGAGAAAATTAGGGTTAAGACCCAAGTTAGGGTTAGCAATCAGGAGACATGGCTTTCCAGAATGGAAACAGGGTGTTGCTGAAGCCAAGCATGGTGAAACAGACTGAGAGGGCAAAAGGAATTGTGTGCCTACTGTCTTTTAGGAGAACATGAGGATGGGGGGTTGTTACATTTGCACAAGAAAATCAGGTTAAGTCTCAAGTTAGGGTTAGGGTTGGGGAGATGTTGCTTCCCAGGTTGGAAACGGGTCCTTGGTGAAGCTTAACTTGCTGAATCAGACTGAGTGGGCCATCAAGATGGCTTCCATACTGACATTTGGTACACTCTGTGGACGGCAGTATGTTTCAGTCCAAAAACGAAAATTAGGGTTAAGACCCAAGTTAGGGTTATCGGTCAGGAGTCATGGCTTCCCAGAATGGAAACAGGGTGTTGCTGAAGCCAAGCATGGTGAAACAGACTGAGAGGGCCAACGGAATTGTGTGCCGACTGTCTCTTAGTACAACATGAGGATGGGGGTTTGTTACATTTCAACAAGAATATCAGGTTAAGTCTCAAGGTTGGGTTGGGTTGGGGAGATGTGGCTTCCCTGGTTGGAATCGGGTCCTTGGTGAAGCCCAGCTTGCTGAATCAGACTGAGTGGGACATCAAGATGTCTTCCATACTGACATTTGGTACACTCTGTGGACGGAGGTCTGTTTCAGTCCCAAAAGGAAATGAGGCCTGAGACTCAAATTAGGGTTAGGGTTGGGGAGACTTGGCTTCCCAGGATATAACCAGGGTTTTGTCGAAGCCTAGATTGGTAAAACAGACTGAGTAGGCCATCCGGAGTATAACATACTGCCAGTTATTACACCATGTGGACAGGGAAATGTTTCATTCCAAAGAGAAAATTAGGGTTAAGACCCAAGTTAGGGTTAGCTGTCAGGAGACATGGCTTCCCAGAATGGAAACAGGGTGTTGCTGAAGCCAAGCATGGTGAAACAGACTGAGAGGGCCAAAGGAATTGTGTGCCTACTGTCTTTTAGTACAACATGAGGATGGGGGGTTGTTACAGTTCAACAAGAAAATCAGGTTAAGTCTCAAGTTAGGGTTAGGGTTGGGGAGATGTGGCTTCCCAGGTTGGAAACGGGTCCTTGGTGAAGCTTAACTTGCTGAATCAGACTGAGTGGGGCATCAAGATGGCTTCCATACTGACATTTGGTACACTCTGTGGACGGCAGTATGTTTCAGTCCAAAAACGAAAATTAGGGTTAAGACCCAAGTTAGGGTTATCGGTCAGGAGTCATGGCTTCCCAGAATGGAAACAGGGTGTTGCTGAAGCCAAGCATGGTGAAACAGACTGAGAGGGCCAACGGAATTGTGTGTCGACTGTCTTTTAGTACAACATGAGGATGGGGGTTTGTTACATTTCAACAAGAAAATCAGGTTAAGTCTCAAGGTTGGGTTGGATTGGGGAGATGTGGCTTCCCAGGTTGGAAATGGGTCCTTGGTGAAGCTCAACTTGCTGAATCAGACTGAGTGGGGCATCAAGATGGCTTCCATACTGACATTTGGTGCACTCTGTGGACGGCAGTATGTTTCAGTCCAAAAAGGAAATGAGGGTTGAGACTCAAATTAGGGTTAGGGCTGGGGAGACTTGGCTTCCCAGGATGTAACCAGGGTTTTGGCGAAGTCTAGATTGGTAAAACAGACGGAGTAGGCCAACCGGAGTATAACATACTGCCAGTTAGTACACCATGTGGACAGGGAAATGTTTCAGTCCAAAGAGAAAATTAGGGTTAAGACCCAAGTTAGGGTTAGCTGTCAGGAGACATGGCTTCCCAGAATGGAAACAGGGTGTTGCTGAAGCCAAGCATGGTGAAACAGACTGAGAGGGCAAAAGGAATTGTGTGCCTACTGTCTTTTAGTAGAACATGAGGATGGGGGGTTGTTACATTTGCACAAGAAAATCAGGTTAAGTCTCAAGTTAGGGTTAGGGTTGGGGAGATGTGGCTTCCCAGGTTGGAAACGGGTCCTTGGTGAAGCCTAGCTTGCTGAATCAGACTGAGTGGGGCATCAAGATGTCTTCCATACTTACATTTGGTACACTCTGTGAACCGCAGTATGTTTCAGTCCAAAAAGGAAATGAGGGTTGATACGCAAATTAGGGTTAGGGTTGGGGAGACTTGGCTTCCCAGGATGTAACCAGGGTTTTGGTGAAGCCTAGATTGGTAAAACAGACTGAGTAGGCCAACCGGAGTATAACATACTGCCAGTTAGTACACCATGTGGACAGGGAAATGTTTCAGTCCAAAGAGAAAATTAGGGTTAAGACCCAAGTTAGGGTTAGCTGTCAGGAGACATGGCTTCCCAGAATGGAAACAGGGTGTTGCTGAAGCCAAGCATGGTGAAACAGACTGAGAGGGCCAAAGGAATTGTGTGCCTACTGTCTTTTAGTAGAACATGAGGATGGGAGGTTGTTACATTTGCACAAGAATATCAGGTTAAGTATCAAGTTAGGGTTAGGGTTGGGGAGATGTGGCTTCCCAGGTTGGAAACGGGTCCTTGTTGAAGCCTAGCTTGCTGAATCAGACTGAGTGGGGCATCAAGATGTCTTCCATACTTACAATTAGGTACACTCTGTGGACGGCAGTATGTTTCAGTCCAAAAAGGAAATGAGGGTTGAGACTCAAATTAGTGTTAGGGTTGGGGAGACTTGGCTTCCCAGGATGTAACCAGGGTTTTGGCGAAGCCTAGATTGGTAAAACAGACTGAGTAGGCCTTCCGGAGTATAACATACTGCCAGTTAGTACACCATGTGGACAGGGAAATATTTCAGTCCAACGAAAAAACTAGGGTTAAGACCCAAGTTAGGGTTAGCGGTCAGGAGACATGGCTTCCCGGAATGGAAACAGGGTGTTGCTGAAGCCAAGCATGGTGAAACAGACTGAGAGGGCAAAAGGAATTGTGTGCCTACTGTCTTTTAGTACAACATGAGGATGGGGGTTTGTTACATTTGCACAAGAAAATCAGGTTAAGTCTCAAGTTAGGGTTGGTTTGGGGAGATGTGGCATCCCAGGTTGGAAACGGGTCCTTGGTGAAGCCTAGCTTGTTGAATCAGACTGAGTGGGACATCAAGATGTCTTCCATACTTACATTTGGTACACTCTGTGGACGGCAGTATGTTTCAGTCCAAAAAGGAAATGAGGGTTGAGACTCAAATTAGGGTTAGGGCTGGGGAGACTTGGCTTCCCAGGATGTAACCAGGGTTTTGGCGAAGCCTAGATTGGTAAAACAGACTGAGTAGGCCATCCGGAGTATAACATACTGCCAGTTAGTACACCATGTGGACAGGGAAATGTTTCAGTCCAAAGAGAAAATTAGGGTTAAGACCCAAGTGAGGGTTAGCTGTCAGGAGACATGGCTTCCCAGAATGGAAACAGGGTGTTGCTGAAGCCAAGCATGGTGAAACAGACTGAGAGGGCCAAAGGAATTGTGTGCCTACTGTCTTTTAGTAGAACATGAGGATGGGGGGTTGTTACAGTTCAACAAGAAAATCAGGTTAAGTCTCAAGTTAGGGTTAGGGTTGGGGAGATGTGGCTTCCCAGGTTGGAAACGGGTCCTTGGTGAAGCTTAACTTGCTGAATCAGACTGAGTGGGGCATCAAGATGGCTTCCATACTGACATTTGGTCCCCTATGTGGACGGCAGTATGTTTCAGTCCAAAAACGAAAATTAGGGTTAAGACCCAAGTTAGGGTTATCGGTCAGGAGTCATGGCTTCCCAGAATGGAAACAGCGTGTTGCTGAAGCCAAGCATGGTGAAACAGACTGAGAGGGCCAACGGAATTGTGTGTCGACTGTCTTTTAGTACAACATGAGGATGGGGGTTTGTTACATTTCAACAAGAAAATCAGGTTAAGTCTCAAGGTTGGGTTGGATTGGGGAGATGTGGCTTCCCAGGTTGGAAATGGGTCCTTGGTGAAGCTCAACTTGCTGAATCAGACTGAGTGGGGCATCAAGATGGCTTCCATACTGACATTTGGTGCACTCTGTGGACGGCAGTATGTTTCAGTCCAAAAAGGAAATGAGGGTTGAGACTCAAATTAGGGTTAGGGCTGGGGAGACTTGGCTTCCCAGGATGTAACCAGGGTTTTGGCGAAGTCTAGATTGGTAAAACAGACGGAGTAGGCCAACCGGAGTATAACATACTGCCAGTTAGTACACCATGTGGACAGGGAAATGTTTCAGTCCAAAGAGAAAATTAGGGTTAAGACCCAAGTTAGGGTTAGCTGTCAGGAGACATGGCTTCCCAGAATGGAAACAGGGTGTTGCTGAAGCCAAGCATGGTGAAACAGACTGAGAGGGCAAAAGGAATTGTGTGCCTACTGTCTTTTAGTAGAACATGAGGATGGGGGGTTGTTACATTTGCACAAGAAAATCAGGTTAAGTCTCAAGTTAGGGTTAGGGTTGGGGAGATGTGGCTTCCCAGGTTGGAAACGGGTCCTTGGTGAAGCCTAGCTTGCTGAATCAGACTGAGTGGGGCATCAAGATGTCTTCCATACTTACATTTGGTACACTCTGTGAACCGCAGTATGTTTCAGTCCAAAAAGGAAATGAGGGTTGATACGCAAATTAGGGTTAGGGTTGGGGAGACTTGGCTTCCCAGGATGTAACCAGGGTTTTGGTGAAGCCTAGATTGGTAAAACAGACTGAGTAGGCCAACCGGAGTATAACATACTGCCAGTTAGTACACCATGTGGACAGGGAAATGTTTCAGTCCAAAGAGAAAATTAGGGTTAAGACCCAAGTTAGGGTTAGCTGTCAGGAGACATGGCTTCCCAGAATGGAAACAGGGTGTTGCTGAAGCCAAGCATGGTGAAACAGACTGAGAGGGCCAAAGGAATTGTGTGCCTACTGTCTTTTAGTAGAACATGAGGATGGGAGGTTGTTACATTTGCACAAGAATATCAGGTTAAGTATCAAGTTAGGGTTAGGGTTGGGGAGATGTGGCTTCCCAGGTTGGAAACGGGTCCTTGTTGAAGCCTAGCTTGCTGAATCAGACTGAGTGGGGCATCAAGATGTCTTCCATACTTACAATTAGGTACACTCTGTGGACGGCAGTATGTTTCAGTCCAAAAAGGAAATGAGGGTTGAGACTCAAATTAGTGTTAGGGTTGGGGAGACTTGGCTTCCCAGGATGTAACCAGGGTTTTGGCGAAGCCTAGATTGGTAAAACAGACTGAGTAGGCCTTCCGGAGTATAACATACTGCCAGTTAGTACACCATGTGGACAGGGAAATATTTCAGTCCAACGAAAAAACTAGGGTTAAGACCCAAGTTAGGGTTAGCGGTCAGGAGACATGGCTTCCCGGAATGGAAACAGGGTGTTGCTGAAGCCAAGCATGGTGAAACAGACTGAGAGGGCAAAAGGAATTGTGTGCCTACTGTCTTTTAGTACAACATGAGGATGGGGGTTTGTTACATTTGCACAAGAAAATCAGGTTAAGTCTCAAGTTAGGGTTGGTTTGGGGAGATGTGGCATCCCAGGTTGGAAACGGGTCCTTGGTGAAGCCTAGCTTGTTGAATCAGACTGAGTGGGACATCAAGATGTCTTCCATACTTACATTTGGTACACTCTGTGGACGGCAGTATGTTTCAGTCCAAAAAGGAAATGAGGGTTGAGACTCAAATTAGGGTTAGGGCTGGGGAGACTTGGCTTCCCAGGATGTAACCAGGGTTTTGGCGAAGCCTAGATTGGTAAAACAGACTGAGTAGGCCATCCGGAGTATAACATACTGCCAGTTAGTACACCATGTGGACAGGGAAATGTTTCAGTCCAAAGAGAAAATTAGGGTTAAGACCCAAGTGAGGGTTAGCTGTCAGGAGACATGGCTTCCCAGAATGGAAACAGGGTGTTGCTGAAGCCAAGCATGGTGAAACAGACTGAGAGGGCCAAAGGAATTGTGTGCCTACTGTCTTTTAGTAGAACATGAGGATGGGGGGTTGTTACAGTTCAACAAGAAAATCAGGTTAAGTCTCAAGTTAGGGTTAGGGTTGGGGAGATGTGGCTTCCCAGGTTGGAAACGGGTCCTTGGTGAAGCTTAACTTGCTGAATCAGACTGAGTGGGGCATCAAGATGGCTTCCATACTGACATTTGGTCCCCTATGTGGACGGCAGTATGTTTCAGTCCAAAAACGAAAATTAGGGTTAAGACCCAAGTTAGGGTTATCGGTCAGGAGTCATGGCTTCCCAGAATGGAAACAGCGTGTTGCTGAAGCCAAGCATGGTGAAACAGACTGAGAGGGCCAACGGAATTGTGTGTCGACTGTCTTTTAGTACAACATGAGGATGGGGGTTTGTTACATTTCAACAAGAAAATCAGGTTAAGTCTCAAGGTTGGGTTGGATTGGGGAGATGTGGCTTCCCAGGTTGGAAATGGGTCCTTGGTGAAGCTCAACTTGCTGAATCAGACTGAGTGGGGCATCAAGATGGCTTCCATACTGACATTTGGTGCACTCTGTGGACGGCAGTATGTTTCAGTCCAAAAAGGAAATGAGGGTTGAGACTCAAATTAGGGTTAGGGTTGGGGAGACTTGTCTTCCCAGGATGTAACCAGGGTTTTGGCGAAGTCTAGATTGGTAAAACAGACGGAGTAGGCCAACCGGAGTATAACATACTGCCAGTTAGTACACAATGTGGAGAGGGAAATGTTTCATTCCAAAGAGAAAATTAGGGTTAAGACCCAAGTTAGGGTTAGCAATCAGGAGACATGGCTTTCCAGAATGGAAACAGGGTGTTGCTGAAGCCAAGCATGGTGAAACAGACTGAGAGGGCAAAAGGAATTGTGTGCCTACTGTCTTTTAGGAGAACATGAGGATGGGGGGTTGTTACATTTGCACAAGAAAATCAGGTTAAGTCTCAAGTTAGGGTTAGGGTTGGGGAGATGTTGCTTCCCAGGTTGGAAACGGGTCCTTGGTGAAGCTTAACTTGCTGAATCAGACTGAGTGGGCCATCAAGATGGCTTCCATACTGACATTTGGTACACTCTGTGGACGGCAGTATGTTTCAGTCCAAAAACGAAAATTAGGGTTAAGACCCAAGTTAGGGTTATCGGTCAGGAGTCATGGCTTCCCAGAATGGAAACAGGGTGTTGCTGAAGCCAAGCATGGTGAAACAGACTGAGAGGGCCAACGGAATTGTGTGCCGACTGTCTCTTAGTACAACATGAGGATGGGGGTTTGTTACATTTCAACAAGAAAATCAGGTTAAGTCTCAAGGTTGGGTTGGGTTGGGGAGATGTGGCTTCCCTGGTTGGAATCGGGTCCTTGGTGAAGCCCAGCTTGCTGAATCAGACTGAGTGGGACATCAAGATGTCTTCCATACTGACATTTGGTACACTCTGTGGACGGAGGTCTGTTTCAGTCCCAAAAGGAAATGAGGCCTGAGACTCAAATTAGGGTTAGGGTTGGGGAGACTTGGCTTCCCAGGATATAACCAGGGTTTTGTCGAAGCCTAGATTGGTAAAACAGACTGAGTAGGCCATCCGGAGTATAACATACTGCCAGTTATTACACCATGTGGACAGGGAAATGTTTCATTCCAAAGAGAAAATTAGGGTTAAGACCCAAGTTAGGGTTAGCTGTCAGGAGACATGGCTTCCCAGAATGGAAACAGGGTGTTGCTGAAGCCAAGCATGGTGAAACAGACTGAGAGGGCCAAAGGAATTGTGTGCCTACTGTCTTTTAGTACAACATGAGGATGGGGGGTTGTTACAGTTCAACAAGAAAATCAGGTTAAGTCTCAAGTTAGGGTTAGGGTTGGGGAGATGTGGCTTCCCAGGTTGGAAACGGGTCCTTGGTGAAGCTTAACTTGCTGAATCAGACTGAGTGGGGCATCAAGATGGCTTCCATACTGACATTTGGTGCACTCTGTGGACGGCAGTATGTTTCAGTCCAAAAAGGAAATGAGGGTTGAGACTCAAATTAGGGTTAGGGTTGGGGAGACTTGGCTTCCCAGGATGTAACCAGGGTTTTGGCGAAGCCTAGATTGGTAAAACAGACGGAGTAGGCCAACCAGAGTATAACATACTGCCAGTTAGTACACCATGTGGACAGGGAAATGTTTCAGTCCAAAGAGAAAATTAGGGTTAAGACCCAAGTTAGGGTTAGCTGTCAGGAGACATGGCTTTCCAGAATGGAAACAGGGTGTTGCTGAAGCCAAGCATGGTGAAACAGACTGAGAGGGCAAAAGGAATTGTGTGCCTACTGTCTTTTAGTAGAACATGAGGATGGGGGGTTGTTACATTTGCACAAGAAAACCAGGTTAAGTCTCAAGTTAGGGTTAGGGTTGGGGAGATGTGGCTTCCCAGGTTGGAAACGCGTCCTTGTTGAAGCCTAGCTTGCTGAATCAGACTGAGTGGGGCATCAAGATGTCTTCCATACTTACAATTAGGTACACTCTGTGGACGGCAGTATGTTTCAGTCCAAAAAGGAAATGAGGGTTGAGACTCAAATTAGGGTTAGGGTTGGGGAGACTTGGCTTCCCAGGATGTAACCAGGGTTTTGGCGAAGCCTAGATTGGTAAAACAGACTGAGTAGGCCTTCCGGAGTATAACATACTGCCAGTTAGTACACCATGTGGACAGGGAAATATTTCAGTCCAAAGAAAAAACTAGGGTTAAGACCCAAGTTAGGGTTAGCGGTCAGGAGACATGGCTTCCCGGAATGGAAACAGGGTGTTGCTGAAGCCAAGCATGGTGAAACAGACTGAGAGGGCAAAAGGAATTGTGTGCCTACTGTCTTTTAGTACAACATGAGGATGGGGGTTTGTTACATTTGCACAAGAAAATCAGGTTAAGTCTCAAGTTAGGGTTGGTTTGGGGAGATGTGGCATCCCAGGTTGGAAACGGGTCCTTGGTGAAGCCTAGCTTGTTGAATCAGACTGAGTGGGACATCAAGATGTCTACCATACTGACATTTGGTACACTCTGTGGACCGCAGTATGTTTCAGTCCAAAAAGGAAATGAGGGTTGAGACTCAAATTAGGGTTAGGGCTGGGGAGACTTGGCTTCCCAGGATGTAACCAGGGTTTTGGCGAAGCCTAGATTGGTAAAACAGACTGAGTAGGCCATCCGGAGTATAACATACTGCCAGTTAGTACACCATGTGGACAGGGAAATGTTTCAGTCCAAAGACAAAATTAGGGTTAAGACCCAAGTTAGGGTTAGCTGTCAGGAGACATGGCTTCCCAGAATGGAAACAGGGTGTTGCTGAAGCCAAGCATGGTGAAACAGACTGAGAGGGCAAAAGGAATTGTGTGCCTACTTTCTTTTAGTACAACATGAGGATGGGGGGTTGTTACATTTGCACAAGAAAATCAGGTTAAGTCTCAAGTTAGGGTTAGGGTTGGGGAGATGTGGCTTCCCAGGTTGGAAACGGGTCCTTGGTGAAGCCTAGCTTGCTGAATCAGACTGAGTGGGGCATCAAGATGTCTTCCATACTTACATTTGGTACACTCTGTGAACCGCAGTATGTTTCAGTCCAAAAAGGAAATGAGGGTTGATACGCAAATTAGGGTTAGGGTTGGGGAGAATTGGCTTCCCAGGATATAACCAGGGTTTTGGTGAAGCCTAGATTGGTAAAACAGACTGAGTAGGCATTCAGGAGTATAACATACTGCCAGTTATACCATGTGGACAGGGAAATGTTTCAGTCCAAAGAAAAAATTAGGGTTAAGAAAAATTTAGGGTTATCGGTCAGGAGACATGCCTTCCCAGAATGGAAACAGGGTGTTGCTGAAGCCAAGCATGGTGAAACAGACTGAGAGGGCCAACGGAATTGTGTGCCTACTGTCTTTTAGTAGAACATGAGGATGGGGGGTTGTTACATTTGCCCAAGAAAATCAGGTAAAGTATCAAGTTAGGGTTAGGGTTGGGGAGATGTGGCTTCCCAGGTTGGAAATGGGTCCTTGGTGAAGCTCAACTTGCTGAATCAGACTGAGTGGGGCATCAAGATGGCTTCCATACTGACATTTGGTGCACTCTGTGGACGGCAGTATGTTTCAGTCTAAAAAGGAAATGAGGGTTGAGACTCAAATTAGGGTTAGGGTTGGGGAGACTTGGCTTCCCAGGATGTAACCAGGGTTTTGGCGAAGTCTAGATTGGTAAAACAGACGGAGTAGGCCAACCGGAGTATAACATACTGCCAGTTAGTACACAATGTGGAGAGGGAAATGTTTCATTCCAAAGAGAAAATTAGGGTTAAGACCCAAGTTAGGGTTAGCAGTCAGGAGACATGGCTTTCCAGAATGGAAACAGGGTGTTGCTGAAGCCAAGCATGGTGAAACAGACTGAGAGGGCAAAAGGAATTGTGTGCCTACTGTCTTTTAGTAGAACATGAGGATGGGGGGTTGTTACATTTGCACAAGAAAATCAGGTTAAGTCTCAAGTTAGGGTTAGGGTTGGGGAGATGTTGCTTCCCAGGTTGGAAACGGGTCCTTGGTGAAGCTTAACTTGCTGAATCAGACTGAGTGGGCCATCAAGATGGCTTCCATACTGACATTTGGTACACTCTGTGGACGGCAGTATGTTTCAGTCCAAAAACGAAAATTAGGGTTAAGACCCAAGTTAGGGTTATCGGTCAGGAGTCATGGCTTCCCAGAATGGAAACAGGGTGTTGCTGAAGCCAAGCATGGTGAAACAGACTGAGAGGGCCAACGGAATTGTGTGCCGACTGTCTCTTAGTACAACATGAGGATGGGGGTTTGTTACATTTCAACAAGAAAATCAGGTTAAGTCTCAAGGTTGGGTTGGGTTGGGGAGATGTGGCTTCCCTGGTTGGAATCGGGTCCTTGGTGAAGCCCAGCTTGCTGAATCAGACTGAGTGGGACATCAAGATGTCTTCCATACTGACATTTGGTACACTCTGTGGACGGAGGTCTGTTTCAGTCCCAAAAGGAAATGAGGCCTGAGACTCAAATTAGGGTTAGGGTTGGGGAGACTTGGCTTCCCAGGATATAACCAGGGTTTTGTCGAAGCCTAGATTGGTAAAACAGACTGAGTAGGCCATCCGGAGTATAACATACTGCCAGTTAGTACACCATGTGGACAGGGAAATGTTTCATTCCAAAGAGAAAATTAGGGTTAAGACCCAAGTTAGGGTTAGCTGTCAGGAGACATGGCTTCCCAGAATGGAAACAGGGTGTTGCTGAAGCCAAGCATGGTGAAACAGACTGAGAGGGCCAAAGGAATTGTGTGCCTACTGTCTTTTAGTACAACATGAGGATGGGGGGTTGTTAAAGTTCAACAAGAAAATCAGGTTAAGTCTCAAGTTAGGGTTAGGGTTGGGGAGATGTGGCTTCCCAGGTTGGAAACGGGTCCTTGGTGAAGCTTAACTTGCTGAATCAGACTGAGTGGGGCATCAAGATGGCTTCCATACTGACATTTGGTACACTCTGTGGACGGCAGTATGTTTCAGTCCAAAAACGAAAATTAGGGTTAAGACCCAAGTTAGGGTTATCGGTCAGGAGTCATGGCTTCCCAGAATGGAAACAGGGTGTTGCTGAAGCCAAGCATGGTGAAACAGACTGAGAGGGCCAACGGAATTGTGTGTCGACTGTCTTTTAGTACAACATGAGGATGGGGGTTTGTTACATTTCAACAAGAAAATCAGGTTAAGTCTCAAGGTTGTGTTGGATTGGGGAGATGTGGCTTCCCAGGTTGGAAATGGGTCCTTGGTGAAGCTCAACTTGCTGAATCAGACTGAGTGGGGCATCAAGATGGCTTCCATACTGACATTTGGTGCACTCTGTGGACGGCAGTATGTTTCAGTCCAAAAAGGAAATGAGGGTTGAGACTCAAATTAGGGTTAGGGTTGGGGAGACTTGGCTTCCCAGGATGTAACCAGGGTTTTGGCGAAGTCTAGATTGGTAAAACAGACGGAGTAGGCCAACCGGTGTATAACATACTGCCAGTTAGTACACAATGTGGACAGGGAAATGTTTCATTCCAAAGAGAAAATTAGGGTTAAGACCCAAGTTAGGGTTAGCAGTCAGGAGACATGGCTTTCCAGAATGGAAACAGGGTGTTGCTGAAGCCAAGCATGGTGAAACAGACTGAGAGGGCAAAAGGAATTGTGTGCCTACTGTCTTTTAGTAGAACATGAGGATGGGGGGTTGTTACATTTGCACAAGAAAATCAGGTTAAGTCTCAAGTTAGGGTTAGGGTTGGGGAGATGTTGCTTCCCAGGTTGGAAACGGGTCCTTGGTGAAGCTTAACTTGCTGAATCAGACTGAGTGGGCCATCAAGATGGCTTCCATACTGACATTTGGTACACTCTGTGGACGGCAGTATGTTTCAGTCCAAAAACGAAAATTAGGGTTAAGACCCAAGTTAGGGTTATCGGTCAGGAGTCATGGCTTCCCAGAATGGAAACAGGGTGTTGCTGAAGCCAAGCATGGTGAAACAGACTGAGAGGGCCAACGGAATTGTGTGCCGACTGTCTCTTAGTACAACATGAGGATGGGGGTTTGTTACATTTCAACAAGAAAATCAGGTTAAGTCTCAAGGTTGGGTTGGGTTGGGGAGATGTGGCTTCCCTGGTTGGAATCGGGTCCTTGGTGAAGCCCAGCTTGCTGAATCAGACTGAGTGGGACATCAAGATGTCTTCCATACTGACATTTGGTACACTCTGTGGACGGAGGTCTGTTTCAGTCCAAAAAGGAAATGAGGCCTGAGACTCAAATTAGGGTTAGGGTTGGGGAGACTTGGCTTCCCAGGATATAACCAGGGTTTTGTCGAAGCCTAGATTGGTAAAACAGACTGAGTAGGCCATCCGGAGTATAACATACTGCCAGTTAGTACACCATGTGGACAGGGAAATGTTTCATTCCAAAGAGAAAATTAGGGTTAAGACCCAAGTTAGGGTTAGCTGTCAGGAGACATGGCTTCCCAGAATGGAAACAGGGTGTTGCTGAAGCCAAGCATGGTGAAACAGACTGAGAGGGCCAAAGGAATTGTGTGCCTACTGTCTTTTAGTACAACATGAGGATGGGGGGTTGTTAAAGTTCAACAAGAAAATCAGGTTAAGTCTCAAGTTAGGGTTAGGGTTGGGGAGATGTGGCTTCCCAGGTTGGAAACGGGTCCTTGGTGAAGCTTAACTTGCTGAATCAGACTGAGTGGGGCATCAAGATGGCTTCCATACTGACATTTGGTACACTCTGTGGACGGCAGTATGTTTCAGTCCAAAAACGAAAATTAGGGTTAAGACACAAGTTAGGGTTATCGGTCAGGAGTCATGGCTTCCCAGAATGGAAACAGGGTGTTGCTGAAGCCAAGCATGGTGAAACAGACTGAGAGGGCCAACGGAATTGTGTGTCGACTGTCTTTTAGTACAACATGAGGATGGGGGTTTGTTACATTTCAACAAGAAAATCAGGTTAAGTCTCAAGGTTGTGTTGGATTGGGGAGATGTGGCTTCCCAGGTTGGAAATGGGTCCTTGGTGAAGCTCAACTTGCTGAATCAGACTGAGTGGGGCATCAAGATGGCTTCCATACTGACATTTGGTGCACTCTGTGGACGGCAGTATGTTTCAGTCCAAAAAGGAAATGAGGGTTGAGACTCAAATTAGGGTTAGGGTTGGGGAGACTTGGCTTCCCAGGATGTAACCAGGGTTTTGGCGAAGTCTAGATTGGTAAAACAGACGGAGTAGGCCAACCGGAGTATAACATACTGCCAGTTAGTACACCATGTGGACAGGGAAATGTTTCAGTCCAAAGAGAAAATTAGGGTTAAGACCCAAGTTAGGGTTAGCTGTCAGGAGACATGGCTTTCCAGAATGGAAACAGGGTGTTGCTGAAGCCAAGCATGGTGAAACAGACTGAGAGGGCAAAAGGAATTGTGTGCCTACTGTCTTTTAGTAGAACATGAGGATGGGGGGTTGTTACATTTGCACAAGAAAATCAGGTTAAGTCTCAAGTTAGGGTTAGGGTTGGGGAGATGTGGCTTCCCAGGTTGGAAACGGGTCCTTGGTGAAGCCTAGCTTGCTGAATCAGA
This sequence comes from Heloderma suspectum, assembly GCF_057233095.1. Taxonomy (NCBI): domain Eukaryota; kingdom Metazoa; phylum Chordata; class Lepidosauria; order Squamata; family Helodermatidae; genus Heloderma; species Heloderma suspectum. Next base: position 153,492,406 of record NC_139461.1, read on the forward strand.
CTGAGTGGGGCATCAAGATGTCTTCCATACTTACATTTGGTACACTCTGTGAACCGCAGTATGTTTCAGTCCAAAAAGGAAATGAGGGTTGATACGCAAATTAGGGTTAGGGTTGGGGAGACTTGGCTTCCCAGGATGTAACCAGGGTTTTGGTGAAGCCTAGATTGGTAAAACAGACTGAGTAGGCCAACCGGAGTATAACATACTGCCAGTTAGTACACCATGTGGACAGGGAAATGTTTCAGTCCAAAGAGAAAATTAGGGTTAAGACCCAAGTTAGGGTTAGCTGTCAGGAGACATGGCTTCCCAGAATGGAAACAGGGTGTTGCTGAAGCCAAGCATGGTGAAACAGACTGAGAGGGCCAAAGGAATTGTGTGCCTACTGTCTTTTAGTAGAACATGAGGATGGGAGGTTGTTACATTTGCACAAGAATATCAGGTTAAGTATCAAGTTAGGGTTAGGGTTGGGGAGATGTGGCTTCCCAGGTTGGAAACGGGTCCTTGGTGAAGCCTAGCTTGCTGAATCAGACTGAGTGGGGCATCAAGATGTCTTCCATACTTACAATTAGGTACACTCTGTGGACGGCAGTATGTTTCAGTCCAAAAAGGAAATGAGGGTTGAGACTCAAATTAGGGTTAGGGTTGGGGAGACTTGGCTTCCCAGGATGTTACCAGGGTTTTGGCGAAGCCTAGATTGGTAAAACAGACTGTGTAGGCCTTCCGGAGTATAACATACTGCCAGTTAGTACTCCATGTGGACAGGGAAATATTTCAGTCCAAAGAAAAAACTAGGGTTAAGACCCAAGTTAGGGTTAGCGGTCAGGAGACATGGCTTCCCGGAATGGAAACAGGGTGTTGCTGAAGCCAAGCATGGTGAAACAGACTGAGAGGGCAAAAGGAATTGTGTGCCTACTGTCTTTTAGTACAACATGAGGATGGGGGTTTGTTACATTTGCACAAGAAAATCAGGTTAAGTCTCAAGTTAGGGTTGGTTTGGGGAGATGTGGCATCCCAGGTTGGAAACGGGTCCTTGGTGAAGCCTAGCTTGTTGAATCAGACTGAGTGGGACATCAAGATGTCTTCCATACTTACATTTGGTACACTCTGTGGACGGCAGTATGTTTCAGTCCAAAAAGGAAATGAGGGTTGAGACTCAAATTAGGGTTAGGGCTGGGGAGACTTGGCTTCCCAGGATGTAACCAGGGTTTTGGCGAAGCCTAGATTGGTAAAACAGACTGAGTAGGCCATCCGGAGTATAACATACTGCCAGTTAGTACACCATGTGGACAGGGAAATATTTCAGTCCAAAGAGAAAATTAGGGTTAAGACCCAAGTGAGGGTTAGCTGTCAGGAGACATGGCTTCCCAGAATGGAAACAGGGTGTTGCTGAAGCCAAGCATGGTGAAACAGACTGAGAGGGCCAAAGGAATTGTGTGCCTACTGTCTTTTAGTAGAACATGAGGATGGGGGGTTGTTACAGTTCAACAAGAAAATCAGGTTAAGTCTCAAGTTAGGGTTAGGGTTGGGGAGATGTGGCTTCCCAGGTTGGAAACGGGTCCTTGGTGAAGCTTAACTTGCTGAATCAGACTGAGTGGGGCATCAAGATGGCTTCCATACTGACATTTGGTCCCCTATGTGGACGGCAGTATGTTTCAGTCCAAAAACGAAAATTAGGGTTAAGACCCAAGTTAGGGTTATCGGTCAGGAGTCATGGCTTCCCAGAATGGAAACAGGGTGTTGCTGAAGCCAAGCATGGTGAATCAGACTGAGAGGGCCAACGGAATTGTGTGTCGACTGTCTTTTAGTACAACATGAGGATGGGGGTTTGTTACATTTCAACAAGAAAATCAGGTTAAGTCTCAAGGTTGGGTTGGATTGGGGAGATGTGGCTTCCCAGGTTGGAAATGGGTCCTTGGTGAAGCTCAACTTGCTGAATCAGACTGAGTGGGGCATCAAGATGGCTTCCATACTGACATTTGGTGCACTCTGTGGACGGCAGTATGTTTCAGTCCAAAAAGGAAATGAGGGTTGAGACTCAAATTAGGGTTAGGGTTGGGGAGACTTGTCTTCCCAGGATGTAACCAGGGTTTTGGCGAAGTCTAGATTGGTAAAACAGACGGAGTAGGCCAACCGGAGTATAACATACTGCCAGTTAGTACACAATGTGGAGAGGGAAATGTTTCATTCCAAAGAGAAAATTAGGGTTAAGACCCAAGTTAGGGTTAGCAATCAGGAGACATGGCTTTCCAGAATGGAAACAGGGTGTTGCTGAAGCCAAGCATGGTGAAACAGACTGAGAGGGCAAAAGGAATTGTGTGCCTACTGTCTTTTAGTAGAACATGAGGATGGGGGGTTGTTACATTTGCACAAGAAAATCAGGTTAAGTCTCAAGTTAGGGTTAGGGTTGGGGAGATGTTGCTTCCCAGGTTGGAAACGGGTCCTTGGTGAAGCTTAACTTGCTGAATCAGACTGAGTGGGCCATCAAGATGGCTTCCATACTGACATTTGGTACACTCTGTGGACGGCAGTATGTTTCAGTCCAAAAACGAAAATTAGGGTTAAGACCCAAGTTAGGGTTATCGGTCAGGAGTCATGGCTTCCCAGAATGGAAACAGGGTGTTGCTGAAGCCAAGCATGGTGAAACAGACTGAGAGGGCCAACGGAATTGTGTGCCGACTGTCTCTTAGTACAACATGAGGATGGGGGTTTGTTACATTTCAACAAGAAAATCAGGTTAAGTCTCAAGGTTGGGTTGGGTTGGGGAGATGTGGCTTCCCTGGTTGGAATCGGGTCCTTGGTGAAGCCCAGCTTGCTGAATCAGACTGAGTGGGACATCAAGATGTCTTCCATACTGACATTTGGTACACTCTGTGGACGGAGGTCTGTTTCAGTCCCAAAAGGAAATGAGGCCTGAGACTCAAATTAGGGTTAGGGTTGGGGAGACTTGGCTTCCCAGGATATAACCAGGGTTTTGTCGAAGCCTAGATTGGTAAAACAGACTGAGTAGGCCATCCGGAGTATAACATACTGCCAGTTAGTACACCATGTGGACAGGGAAATGTTTCATTCCAAAGAGAAAATTAGGGTTAAGACCCAAGTTAGGGTAAGCTGTCAGGAGACATGGCTTCCCAGAATGGAAACAGGGTGTTGCTGAAGCCAAGCATGGTGAAACAGACTGAGAGGGCCAAAGGAATTGTGTGCCTACTGTCTTTTAGTAGAACATGAGGATGGGGGGTTGTTACAGTTCAACAAGAAAATCAGGTTAAGTCTCAAGTTAGGGTTAGGGTTGGGGAGATGTGGCTTCCCAGGTTGGAAACGGGTCCTTGGTGAAGCTTAACTTGCTGAATCAGACTGAGTGGGGCATCAAGATGGCTTCCATACTGACATTTGGTACACTCTGTGGACGGCAGTATGTTTCAGTCCAAAAACGAAAATTAGGGTTAAGACCCAAGTTAGGGTTATCGGTCAGGAGTCATGGCTTCCCAGAATGGAAACAGGGTGTTGCTGAAGCCAAGCATGGTGAAACAGACTGAGAGGGCCAACGGAATTGTGTGTCGACTGTCTTTTAGTACAACATGAGGATGGGGGTTTGTTACATTTCAACAAGAAAATCAGGTTAAGTCTCAAGGTTGTGTTGGATTGGGGAGATGTGGCTTCCCAGGTTGGAAATGGGTCCTTGGTGAAGCTCAACTTGCTGAATCAGACTGAGTGGGGCATCAAGATGGCTTCCATACTGACATTTGGTGCACTCTGTGGACGGCAGTATGTTTCAGTCCAAAAAGGAAATGAGGGTTGAGACTCAAATTAGGGTTAGGGTTGGGGAGACTTGGCTTCCCAGGATGTAACCAGGGTTTTGGCGAAGTCTAGATTGGTAAAACAGACGGAGTAGGCCAACCGGAGTATAACATACTGCCAGTTAGTACACCATGTGGACAGGGAAATGTTTCAGTCCAAAGAGAAAATTAGGGTTAAGACCCAAGTTAGGGTTAGCTGTCAGGAGACATGGCTTTCCAGAATGGAAACAGGGTGTTGCTGAAGCCAAGCATGGTGAAACAGACTGAGAGGGCAAAAGGAATTGTGTGCCTACTGTCTTTTAGTAGAACATGAGGATGGGGGGTTGTTACATTTGCACAAGAAAATCAGGTTAAGTCTCAAGTTAGGGTTAGGGTTGGGGAGATGTGGCTTCCCAGGTTGGAAACGGGTCCTTGGTGAAGCCTAGCTTGCTGAATCAGACTGAGTGGGGCATCAAGATGTCTTCCATACTTACATTTGGTACACTCTGTGAACCGCAGTATGTTTCAGTCCAAAAAGGAAATGAGGGTTGATACGCAAATTAGGGTTAGGGTTGGGGAGACTTGGCTTCCCAGGATGTAACCAGGGTTTTGGTGAAGCCTAGATTGGTAAAACAGACTGAGTAGGCCAACCGGAGTATAACATACTGCCAGTTAGTACACCATGTGGACAGGGAAATGTTTCAGTCCAAAGAGAAAATTAGGGTTAAGACCCAAGTTAGGGTTAGCTGTCAGGAGACATGGCTTCCCAGAATGGAAACAGGGTGTTGCTGAAGCCAAGCATGGTGAAACAGACTGAGAGGGCCAAAGGAATTGTGTGCCTACTGTCTTTTAGTAGAACATGAGGATGGGAGGTTGTTACATTTGCACAAGAATATCAGGTTAAGTCTCAAGTTAGGGTTAGGGTTGGGGAGATGTGGCTTCCCAGGTTGGAAACGGGTCCTTGTTGAAGCCTAGCTTGCTGAATCAGACTGAGTGGGGCATCAAGATGTCTTCCATACTTACAATTAGGTACACTCTGTGGACGGCAGTATGTTTCAGTCCAAAAAGGAAATGAGGGTTGAGACTCAAATTAGGGTTAGGGTTGGGGAGACTTGGCTTCCCAGGATGTAACCAGGGTTTTGGCGAAGCCTAGATTGGTAAAACAGACTGAGTAGGCCTTCCGGAGTATAACATACTGCCAGTTAGTACACCATGTGGACAGGGAAATATTTCAGTCCAAAGAAAAAACTAGGGTTAAGACCCAAGTTAGGGTTAGCGGTCAGGAGACATGGCTTCCCGGAATGGAAACAGGGTGTTGCTGAAGCCAAGCATGGTGAAACAGACTGAGAGGGCAAAAGGAATTGTGTGCCTACTGTCTTTTAGTACAACATGAGGATGGGGGTTTGTTACATTTGCACAAGAAAATCAGGTTAAGTCTCAAGTTAGGGTTGGTTTGGGGAGATGTGGCATCCCAGGTTGGAAACGGGTCCTTGGTGAAGCCTAGCTTGTTGAATCAGACTGAGTGGGACATCAAGATGTCTTCCATACTTACATTTGGTACACTCTGTGGACGGCAGTATGTTTCAGTCCAAAAAGGAAATGAGGGTTGAGACTCAAATTAGGGTTAGGGCTGGGGAGACTTGGCTTCCCAGGATGTAACCAGGGTTTTGGCGAAGCCTAGATTGGTAAAACAGACTGAGTAGGCCATCCGGAGTATAACATACTGCCAGTTAGTACACCATGTGGACAGGGAAATGTTTCAGTCCAAAGAGAAAATTAGGGTTAAGACCCAAGTGAGGGTTAGCTGTCAGGAGACATGGCTTCCCAGAATGGAAACAGGGTGTTGCTGAAGCCAAGCATGGTGAAACAGACTGAGAGGGCCAAAGGAATTGTGTGCCTACTGTCTTTTAGTAGAACATGAGGATGGGGGGTTGTTACAGTTCAACAAGAAAATCAGGTTAAGTCTCAAGTTAGGGTTAGGGTTGGGGAGATGTGGCTTCCCAGGTTGGAAACGGGTCCTTGGTGAAGCTTAACTTGCTGAATCAGACTGAGTGGGGCATCAAGATGGCTTCCATACTGACATTTGGTCCCCTATGTGGACGGCAGTATGTTTCAGTCCAAAAACGAAAATTAGGGTTAAGACCCAAGTTAGGGTTATCGGTCAGGAGTCATGGCTTCCCAGAATGGAAACAGGGTGTTGCTGAAGCCAAGCATGGTGAAACAGACTGAGAGGGCCAACGGAATTGTGTGTCGACTGTCTTTTAGTACAACATGAGGATGGGGGTTTGTTACATTTCAACAAGAAAATCAGGTTAAGTCTCAAGGTTGGGTTGGATTGGGGAGATGTGGCTTCCCAGGTTGGAAATGGGTCCTTGGTGAAGCTCAACTTGCTGAATCAGACTGAGTGGGGCATCAAGATGGCTTCCATACTGACATTTGGTGCACTCTGTGGACGGCAGTATGTTTCAGTCCAAAAAGGAAATGAGGGTTGAGACGCAAATTAGGGTTAGGGTTGGGGAGACTTGTCTTCCCAGGATGTAACCAGGGTTTTGGCGAAGTCTAGATTGGTAAAACAGACGGAGTAGGCCAACCGGAGTATAACATACTGCCAGTTAGTACACAATGTGGAGAGGGAAATGTTTCATTCCAAAGAGAAAATTAGGGTTAAGACCCAAGTTAGGGTTAGCAATCAGGAGACATGGCTTTCCAGAATGGAAACAGGGTGTTGCTGAAGCCAAGCATGGTGAAACAGACTGAGAGGGCAAAAGGAACTGTGTGCCTACTGTCTTTTAGGAGAACATGAGGATGGGGGGTTGTTACATTTGCACAAGAAAATCAGGTTAAGTCTCAAGTTAGGGTTAGGGTTGGGGAGATGTTGCTTCCCAGGTTGGAAACGGGTCCTTGGTGAAGCTTAACTTGCTGAATCAGACTGAGTGGGCCATCAAGATGGCTTCCATACTGACATTTGGTACACTCTGTGGACGGCAGTATGTTTCAGTCCAAAAACGAAAATTAGGGTTAAGACCCAAGTTAGGGTTATCGGTCAGGAGTCATGGCTTCCCAGAATGGAAACAGGGTGTTGCTGAAGCCAAGCATGGTGAAACAGACTGAGAGGGCCAACGGAATTGTGTGCCGACTGTCTCTTAGTACAACATGAGGATGGGGGTTTGTTACATTTCAACAAGAAAATCAGGTTAAGTCTCAAGGTTGGGTTGGGTTGGGGAGATGTGGCTTCCCTGGTTGGAATCGGGTCCTTGGTGAAGCCCAGCTTGCTGAATCAGACTGAGTGGGACATCAAGATGTCTTCCATACTGACATTTGGTACACTCTGTGGACGGAGGTCTGTTTCAGTCCCAAAAGGAAATGAGGCCTGAGACTCAAATTAGGGTTAGGGTTGGGGAGACTTGGCTTCCCAGGATATAACCAGGGTTTTGTCGAAGCCTAGATTGGTAAAACAGACTGAGTAGGCCATCCGGAGTATAACATACTGCCAGTTAGTACACCATGTGGACAGGGAAATGTTTCATTCCAAAGAGAAAATTAGGGTTAAGACCCAAGTTAGGGTTAGCTGTCAGGAGACATGGCTTCCCAGAATGGAAACAGGGTGTTGCTGAAGCCAAGCATGGTGAAACAGACTGAGAGGGCCAAAGGAATTGTGTGCCTACTGTCTTTTAGTACAACATGAGGATGGGGGGTTGTTACAGTTCAACAAGAAAATCAGGTTAAGTCTCAAGTTAGGGTTAGGGTTGGGGAGATGTGGCTTCCCAGGTTGGAAACGGGTCCTTGGTGAAGCCTAGCTTGCTGAATCAGACTGAGTGGGGCATCAAGATGTCTTCCATACTTACATTTGGTACACTCTGTGAACCGCAGTATGTTTCAGTCCAAAAAGGAAATGAGGGTTGATACGCAAATTAGGGTTAGGGTTGGGGAGACTTGGCTTCCCAGGATGTAACCAGGGTTTTGGTGAAGCCTAGATTGGTAAAACAGACTGAGTAGGCCAACCGGAGTATAACATACTGCCAGTTAGTACACCATGTGGACAGGGAAATGTTTCAGTCCAAAGAGAAAATTAGGGTTAAGACCCAAGTTAGGGTTAGCTGTCAGGAGACATGGCTTCCCAGAATGGAAACAGGGTGTTGCTGAAGCCAAGCATGGTGAAACAGACTGAGAGGGCCAAAGGAATTGTGTGCCTACTGTCTTTTAGTAGAACATGAGGATGGGAGGTTGTTACATTTGCACAAGAATATCAGGTTAAGTATCAAGTTAGGGTTAGGGTTGGGGAGATGTGGCTTCCCAGGTTGGAAACGGGTCCTTGTTGAAGCCTAGCTTGCTGAATCAGACTGAGTGGGGCATCAAGATGTCTTCCATACTTACAATTAGGTACACTCTGTGGACGGCAGTATGTTTCAGTCCAAAAAGGAAATGAGGGTTGAGACTCAAATTAGTGTTAGGGTTGGGGAGACTTGGCTTCCCAGGATGTAACCAGGGTTTTGGCGAAGCCTAGATTGGTAAAACAGACTGAGTAGGCCTTCCGGAGTATAACATACTGCCAGTTAGTACACCATGTGGACAGGGAAATATTTCAGTCCAAAGAAAAAACTAGGGTTAAGACCCAAGTTAGGGTTAGCGGTCAGGAGACATGGCTTCCCGGAATGGAAACAGGGTGTTGCTGAAGCCAAGCATGGTGAAACAGACTGAGAGGGCAAAAGGAATTGTGTGCCTACTGTCTTTTAGTACAACATGAGGATGGGGGTTTGTTACATTTGCACAAGAAAATCAGGTTAAGTCTCAAGTTAGGGTTGGTTTGGGGAGATGTGGCATCCCAGGTTGGAAACGGGTCCTTGGTGAAGCCTAGCTTGTTGAATCAGACTGAGTGGGACATCAAGATGTCTTCCATACTTACATTTGGTACACTCTGTGGACGGCAGTATGTTTCAGTCCAAAAAGGAAATGAGGGTTGAGACTCAAATTAGGGTTAGGGCTGGGGAGACTTGGCTTCCCAGGTTGTAACCAGGGTTTTGGCGAAGCCTAGATTGGTAAAACAGACTGAGTAGGCCATCCGGAGTATAACATACTGCCAGTTAGTACACCATGTGGACAGGGAAATGTTTCAGTCCAAAGAGAAAATTAGGGTTAAGACCCAAGTGAGGGTTAGCTGTCAGGAGACATGGCTTCCCAGAATGGAAACAGGGTGTTGCTGAAGCCAAGCATGGTGAAACAGACTGAGAGGGCCAAAGGAATTGTGTGCCTACTGTCTTTTAGTAGAACATGAGGATGGGGGGTTGTTACAGTTCAACAAGAAAATCAGGTTAAGTCTCAAGTTAGGGTTAGGGTTGGGGAGATGTGGCTTCCCAGGTTGGAAACGGGTCCTTGGTGAAGCTTAACTTGCTGAATCAGACTGAGTGGGGCATCAAGATGGCTTCCATACTGACATTTGGTCCCCTATGTGGACGGCAGTATGTTTCAGTCCAAAAACGAAAATTAGGGTTAAGACCCAAGTTAGGGTTATCGGTCAGGAGTCATGGCTTCCCAGAATGGAAACAGCGTGTTGCTGAAGCCAAGCATGGTGAAACAGACTGAGAGGGCCAACGGAATTGTGTGTCGACTGTCTTTTAGTACAACATGAGGATGGGGGTTTGTTACATTTCAACAAGAAAATCAGGTTAAGTCTCAAGGTTGGGTTGGATTGGGGAGATGTGGCTTCCCAGGTTGGAAATGGGTCCTTGGTGAAGCTCAACTTGCTGATCAGACTGAGTGGGGCATCAAGATGGCTTCCATACTGACATTTGGTGCACTCTGTGGACGGCAGTATGTTTCAGTCCAAAAAGGAAATGAGGGTTGAGACTCAAATTAGGGTTAGGGTTGGGGAGACTTGTCTTCCCAGGATGTAACCAGGGTTTTGGCGAAGTCTAGATTGGTAAAACAGACGGAGTAGGCCAACCGGAGTATAACATACTGCCAGTTAGTACACAATGTGGAGAGGGAAATGTTTCATTCCAAAGAGAAAATTAGGGTTAAGACCCAAGTTAGGGTTAGCAATCAGGAGACATGGCTTTCCAGAATGGAAACAGGGTGTTGCTGAAGCCAAGCATGGTGAAACAGACTGAGAGGGCAAAAGGAATTGTGTGCCTACTGTCTTTTAGGAGAACATGAGGATGGGGGGTTGTTACATTTGCACAAGAAAATCAGGTTAAGTCTCAAGTTAGGGTTAGGGTTGGGGAGATGTGGCTTCCCAGGTTGGAAACGGGTCCTTGGTGAAGCTTAACTTGCTGAATCAGACTGAGTGGGCCATCAAGATGGCTTCCATACTGACATTTGGTACACTCTGTGGACGGCAGTATGTTTCAGTCCAAAAACGAAAATTAGGGTTAAGACCCAAGATAGGGTTATCGGTCAGGAGTCATGGCTTCCCAGAATGGAAACAGGGTGTTGCTGAAGCCAAGCATGGTGAAACAGACTGAGAGGGCCAACGGAATTGTGTGCCGACTGTCTCTTAGTACAACATGAGGATGGGGGTTTGTTACATTTCAACAAGAAAATCAGGTTAAGTCTCAAGGTTGGGTTGGGTTGGGGAGATGTGGCTTCCCTGGTTGGAATCGGGTCCTTGGTGAAGCCCAGCTTGCTGAATCAGACTGAGTGGGACATCAAGATGTCTTCCATACTGACATTTGGTACACTCTGTGGACGGAGGTCTGTTTCAGTCCCAAAAGGAAATGAGGCCTGAGACTCAAATTAGGGTTAGGGTTGGGGAGACTTGGCTTCCCAGGATATAACCAGGGTTTTGTCGAAGCCTAGATTGGTAAAACAGACTGAGTAGGCCATCCGGAGTATAACATACTGCCAGTTATTACACCATGTGGACAGGGAAATGTTTCATTCCAAAGAGAAAATTAGGGTTAAGACCCAAGTTAGGGTTAGCTGTCAGGAGACATGGCTTCCCAGAATGGAAACAGGGTGTTGCTGAAGCCAAGCATGGTGAAACAGACTGAGAGGGCCAAAGGAATTGTGTGCCTACTGTCTTTTAGTACAACATGAGGATGGGGGGTTGTTACAGTTCAACAAGAAAATCAGGTTAAGTCTCAAGTTAGGGTTAGGGTTGGGGAGATGTGGCTTCCCAGGTTGGAAACGGGTCCTTGGTGAAGCTTAACTTGCTGAATCAGACTGAGTGGGGCATCAAGATGGCTTCCATACTGACATTTGGTACACTCTGTGGACGGCAGTATGTTTCAGTCCAAAAACGAAAATTAGGGTTAAGACCCAAGTTAGGGTTATCGGTCAGGAGTCATGGCTTCCCAGAATGGAAACAGGGTGTTGCTGAAGCCAAGCATGGTGAAACAGACTGAGAGGGCCAACGGAATTGTGTGTCGACTGTCTTTTAGTACAACATGAGGATGGGGGTTTGTTACATTTCAACAAGAAAATCAGGTTAAGTCTCAAGGTTGGGTTGGATTGGGGAGATGTGGCTTCCCAGGTTGGAAATGGGTCCTTGGTGAAGCTCAACTTGCTGAATCAGACTGAGTGGGGCATCAAGATGGCTTCCATACTGACATTTGGTGCACTCTGTGGACGGCAGTATGTTTCAGTCCAAAAAGGAAATGAGGGTTGAGACTCAAATTAGGGTTAGGGCTGGGGAGACTTGGCTTCCCAGGATGTAACCAGGGTTTTGGCGAAGTCTAGATTGGTAAAACAGACGGAGTAGGCCAACCGGAGTATAACATACTGCCAGTTAGTACACCATGTGGACAGGGAAATGTTTCAGTCCAAAGAGAAAATTAGGGTTAAGACCCAAGTTAGGGTTAGCTGTCAGGAGACATGGCTTCCCAGAATGGAAACAGGGTGTTGCTGAAGCCAAGCATGGTGAAACAGACTGAGAGGGCAAAAGGAATTGTGTGCCTACTGTCTTTTAGTAGAACATGAGGATGGGGGGTTGTTACATTTGCACAAGAAAATCAGGTTAAGTCTCAAGTTAGGGTTAGGGTTGGGGAGATGTGGCTTCCCAGGTTGGAAACGGGTCCTTGGTGAAGCCTAGCTTGCTGAATCAGACTGAGTGGGGCATCAAGATGTCTTCCATACTTACATTTGGTACACTCTGTGAACCGCAGTATGTTTCAGTCCAAAAAGGAAATGAGGGTTGATACGCAAATTAGGGTTAGGGTTGGGGAGACTTGGCTTCCCAGGATGTAACCAGGGTTTTGGTGAAGCCTAGATTGGTAAAACAGACTGAGTAGGCCAACCGGAGTATAACATACTGCCAGTTAGTACACCATGTGGACAGGGAAATGTTTCAGTCCAAAGAGAAAATTAGGGTTAAGACCCAAGTTAGGGTTAGCTGTCAGGAGACATGGCTTCCCAGAATGGAAACAGGGTGTTGCTGAAGCCAAGCATGGTGAAACAGACTGAGAGGGCCAAAGGAATTGTGTGCCTACTGTCTTTTAGTAGAACATGAGGATGGGAGGTTGTTACATTTGCACAAGAATATCAGGTTAAGTATCAAGTTAGGGTTAGGGTTGGGGAGATGTGGCTTCCCAGGTTGGAAACGGGTCCTTGTTGAAGCCTAGCTTGCTGAATCAGACTGAGTGGGGCATCAAGATGTCTTCCATACTTACAATTAGGTACACTCTGTGGACGGCAGTATGTTTCAGTCCAAAAAGGAAATGAGGGTTGAGACTCAAATTAGTGTTAGGGTTGGGGAGACTTGGCTTCCCAGGATGTAACCAGGGTTTTGGCGAAGCCTAGATTGGTAAAACAGACTGAGTAGGCCTTCCGGAGTATAACATACTGCCAGTTAGTACACCATGTGGACAGGGAAATATTTCAGTCCAAAGAAAAAACTAGGGTTAAGACCCAAGTTAGGGTTAGCGGTCAGGAGACATGGCTTCCCGGAATGGAAACAGGGTGTTGCTGAAGCCAAGCATGGTGAAACAGACTGAGAGGGCAAAAGGAATTGTGTGCCTACTGTCTTTTAGTACAACATGAGGATGGGGGTTTGTTACATTTGCACAAGAAAATCAGGTTAAGTCTCAAGTTAGGGTTGGTTTGGGGAGATGTGGCATCCCAGGTTGGAAACGGGTCCTTGGTGAAGCCTAGCTTGTTGAATCAGACTGAGTGGGACATCAAGATGTCTTCCATACTTACATTTGGTACACTCTGTGGACGGCAGTATGTTTCAGTCCAAAAAGGAAATGAGGGTTGAGACTCAAATTAGGGTTAGGGCTGGGGAGACTTGGCTTCCCAGGATGTAACCAGGGTTTTGGCGAAGCCTAGATTGGTAAAACAGACTGAGTAGGCCATCCGGAGTATAACATACTGCCAGTTAGTACACCATGTGGACAGGGAAATGTTTCAGTCCAAAGAGAAAATTAGGGTTAAGACCCAAGTGAGGGTTAGCTGTCAGGAGACATGGCTTCCCAGAATGGAAACAGGGTGTTGCTGAAGCCAAGCATGGTGAAACAGACTGAGAGGGCCAAAGGAATTGTGTGCCTACTGTCTTTTAGTAGAACATGAGGATGGGGGGTTGTTACAGTTCAACAAGAAAATCAGGTTAAGTCTCAAGTTAGGGTTAGGGTTGGGGAGATGTGGCTTCCCAGGTTGGAAACGGGTCCTTGGTGAAGCTTAACTTGCTGAATCAGACTGAGTGGGGCATCAAGATGGCTTCCATACTGACATTTGGTCCCCTATGTGGACGGCAGTATGTTTCAGTCCAAAAACGAAAATTAGGGTTAAGACCCAAGTTAGGGTTATCGGTCAGGAGTCATGGCTTCCCAGAATGGAAACAGCGTGTTGCTGAAGCCAAGCATGGTGAAACAGACTGAGAGGGCCAACGGAATTGTGTGTCGACTGTCTTTTAGTACAACATGAGGATGGGGGTTTGTTACATTTCAACAAGAAAATCAGGTTAAGTCTCAAGGTTGGGTTGGATTGGGGAGATGTGGCTTCCCAGGTTGGAAATGGGTCCTTGGTGAAGCTCAACTTGCTGAATCAGACTGAGTGGGGCATCAAGATGGCTTCCATACTGACATTTGGTGCACTCTGTGGACGGCAGTATGTTTCAGTCCAAAAAGGAAATGAGGGTTGAGACTCAAATTAGGGTTAGGGTTGGGGAGACTTGTCTTCCCAGGATGTAACCAGGGTTTTGGCGAAGTCTAGATTGGTAAAACAGACGGAGTAGGCCAACCGGAGTATAACATACTGCCAGTTAGTACACAATGTGGAGAGGGAAATGTTTCATTCCAAAGAGAAAATTAGGGTTAAGACCCAAGTTAGTGTTAGCAATCAGGAGACATGGCTTTCCAGAATGGAAACAGGGTGTTGCTGAAGCCAAGCATGGTGAAACAGACTGAGAGGGCAAAAGGAATTGTGTGCCTACTGTCTTTTAGGAGAACATGAGGATGGGGGGTTGTTACATTTGCACAAGAAAATCAGGTTAAGTCTCAAGTTAGGGTTAGGGTTGGGGAGATGTTGCTTCCCAGGTTGGAAACGGGTCCTTGGTGAAGCTTAACTTGCTGAATCAGACTGAGTGGGCCATCAAGATGGCTTCCATACTGACATTTGGTACACTCTGTGGACGGCAGTATGTTTCAGTCCAAAAACGAAAATTAGGGTTAAGACCCAAGATAGGGTTATCGGTCAGGAGTCATGGCTTCCCAGAATGGAAACAGGGTGTTGCTGAAGCCAAGCATGGTGAAACAGACTGAGAGGGCCAACGGAATTGTGTGCCGACTGTCTCTTAGTACAACATGAGGATGGGGGTTTGTTACATTTCAACAAGAAAATCAGGTTAAGTCTCAAGGTTGGGTTGGGTTGGGGAGATGTGGCTTCCCTGGTTGGAATCGGGTCCTTGGTGAAGCCCAGCTTGCTGAATCAGACTGAGTGGGACATCAAGATGTCTTCCATACTGACATTTGGTACACTCTGTGGACGGAGGTCTGTTTCAGTCCCAAAAGGAAATGAGGCCTGAGACTCAAATTAGGGTTAGGGTTGGGGAGACTTGGCTTCCCAGGATATAACCAGGGTTTTGTCGAAGCCTAGATTGGTAAAACAGACTGAGTAGGCCATCCGGAGTATAACATACTGCCAGTTATTACACCATGTGGACAGGGAAATGTTTCATTCCAAAGAGAAAATTAGGGTTAAGACCCAAGTTAGGGTTAGCTGTCAGGAGACATGGCTTCCCAGAATGGAAACAGGGTGTTGCTGAAGCCAAGCATGGTGAAACAGACTGAGAGGGCCAAAGGAATTGTGTGCCTACTGTCTTTTAGTACAACATGAGGATGGGGGGTTGTTACAGTTCAACAAGAAAATCAGGTTAAGTCTCAAGTTAGGGTTAGGGTTGGGGAGATGTGGCTTCCCAGGTTGGAAACGGGTCCTTGGTGAAGCTTAACTTGCTGAATCAGACTGAGTGGGGCATCAAGATGGCTTCCATACTGACATTTGGTACACTCTGTGGACGGCAGTATGTTTCAGTCCAAAAACGAAAATTAGGGTTAAGACCCAAGTTAGGGTTATCGGTCAGGAGTCATGGCTTCCCAGAATGGAAACAGGGTGTTGCTGAAGCCAAGCATGGTGAAACAGACTGAGAGGGCCAACGGAATTGTGTGTCGACTGTCTTTTAGTACAACATGAGGATGGGGGTTTGTTACATTTCAACAAGAAAATCAGGTTAAGTCTCAAGGTTGGGTTGGATTGGGGAGATGTGGCTTCCCAGGTTGGAAATGGGTCCTTGGTGAAGCTCAACTTGCTGAATCAGACTGAGTGGGGCATCAAGATGGCTTCCATACTGACATTTGGTGCACTCTGTGGACGGCAGTATGTTTCAGTCCAAAAAGGAAATGAGGGTTGAGACTCAAATTAGGGTTAGGGCTGGGGAGACTTGGCTTCCCAGGATGTAACCAGGGTTTTGGCGAAGTCTAGATTGGTAAAACAGATGGAGTAGGCCAACCGGAGTATGACATACTGCCAGTTAGTACACCATGTGGACAGGGAAATATTTCAGTCCAAAGAGAAAATTAGGGTTAAGACCCAAGTTAGGGTTAGCTGTCAGGAGACATGGCTTCCCAGAATGGAAACAGGGTGTTGCTGAAGCCAAGCATGGTGAAACAGACTGAGAGGGCAAAAGGAATTGTGTGCCTACTGTCTTTTAGTAGAACATGAGGATGGGGGGTTGTTACATTTGCACAAGAAAATCAGGTTAAGTCTCAAGTTAGGGTTAGGGTTGGGGAGATGTGGCTTCCCAGGTTGGAAACGGGTCCTTGGTGAAGCCTAGCTTGCTGAATCAGACTGAGTGGGGCATCAAGATGTCTTCCATACTTACATTTGGTACACTCTGTGAACCGCAGTATGTTTCAGTCCAAAAAGGAAATGAGGGTTGATACGCAAATTAGGGTTAGGGTTGGGGAGACTTGGCTTCCCAGGATGTAACCAGGGTTTTGGTGAAGCCTAGATTGGTAAAACAGACTGAGTAGGCCAACCGGAGTATAACATACTGCCAGTTAGTACACCATGTGCACAGGGAAATGTTTCAGTCCAAAGAGAAAATTAGGGTTAAGACCCAAGTTAGGGTTAGCTGTCGGGAGACATGGCTTCCCATAATGGAAACAGGGTGTTGCTGAAGCCAAGCATGGTGAAACAGACTGAGAGGGCCAAAGGAATTGTGTGCCTACTGTCTTTTAGTAGAACATGAGGATGGGAGGTTGTTACATTTGCACAAGAATATCAGGTTAAGTATCAAGTTAGGGTTAGGGTTGGGGAGATGTGGCTTCCCAGGTTGGAAACGGGTCCTTGTTGAAGCCTAGCTTGCTGAATCAGACTGAGTGGGGCATCAAGATGTCTTCCATACTTACAATTAGGTACACTCTGTGGACGGCAGTATGTTTCAGTCCAAAAAGGAAATGAGGGTTGAGACTCAAATTAGGGTTAGGGCTGGGGAGACTTGGCTTCCCAGGATGTAACCAGGGTTTTGGCGAAGCCTAGATTGGTAAAACAGACTGAGTAGGCCATCCGGAGTATAACATACTGCCAGTTAGTACACCATGTGGACAGGGAAATGTTTCAGTCCAAAGAGAAAATTAGGGTTAAGACCCAAGTGAGGGTTAGCTGTCAGGAGACATGGCTTCCCAGAATGGAAACAGGGTGTTGCTGAAGCCAAGCATGGTGAAACAGACTGAGAGGGCCAAAGGAATTGTGTGCCTACTGTCTTTTAGGAGAACATGAGGATGGGGGGTTGTTACAGTTCAACAAGAAAATCAGGTTAAGTCTCAAGTTAGGGTTAGGGTTGGGGAGATGTGGCTTCCCAGGTTGGAAACGGGTCCTTGGTGAAGCTTAACTTGCTGAATCAGACTGAGTGGGGCATCAAGATGGCTTCCATACTGACATTTGGTCCCCTATGTGGACGGCAGTATGTTTCAGTCCAAAAACGAAAATTAGGGTTAAGACCCAAGTTAGGGTTATCGGTCAGGAGTCATGGCTTCCCAGAATGGAAACAGGGTGTTGCTGAAGCCAAGCATGGTGAAACAGACTGAGAGGGCCAACGGAATTGTGTGTCGACTGTCTTTTAGTACAACATGAGGATGGGGGTTTGTTACATTTCAACAAGAAAATCAGGTTAAGTCTCAAGGTTGGGTTGGTTTGGGGAGATGTGGCATCCCAGGTTGGAAACGGGTCCTTGGTGAAGCCTAGCTTGTTGAATCAGACTGAGTGGGACATCAAGATGTCTTCCATACTTACATTTGGTACACTCTGTGGACGGCAGTATGTTTCAGTCCAAAAAGGAAATGAGGGTTGAGACTCAAATTAGGGTTAGGGCTGGGGAGACTTGGCTTCCCAGGATGTAACCAGGGTTTTGGCGAAGCCTAGATTGGTAAAACAGACTGAGTAGGCCATCCGGAGTATAACATACTGCCAGTTAGTACACCATGTGGACAGGGAAATGTTTCAGTCCAAAGAGAAAATTAGGGTTAAGACCCAAGTGAGGGTTAGCTGTCAGGAGACATGGCTTCCCAGAATGGAAACAGGGTGTTGCTGAAGCCAAGCATGGTGAAACAGACTGAGAGGGCCAAAGGAATTGTGTGCCTACTGTCTTTTAGTAGAACATGAGGATGGGGGGTTGTTACAGTTCAACAAGAAAATCAGGTTAAGTCTCAAGTTAGGGTTAGGGTTGGGGAGATGTGGCTTCCCAGGTTGGAAACGGGTTCTTGGTGAAGCTTAACTTGCTGAATCAGACTGAGTGGGACATCAAGATGGCTTCCATACTGACATTTGGTCCCCTATGTGGACGGCAGTATGTTTCAGTCCAAAAACGAAAATTAGGGTTAAGACCCAAGTTAGGGTTATCGGTCAGGAGTCATGGCTTCCCAGAATGGAAACAGGGTGTTGCTGAAGCCAAGCATGGTGAAACAGACTGAGAGGGCCAACGGAATTGTGTGTCGACTGTCTTTTAGTACAACATGAGGATGGGGGTTTGTTACATTTCAACAAGAAAATCAGGTTAAGTCTCAAGGTTGGGTTGGTTTGGGGAGATGTGGCTTCCCTGGTTGGAATCGGGTCCTTGGTGAAGCCCAGCTTGCTGAATCAGACTGAGTGGGACATCAAGATGTCTTCCATACTGACATTTGGTACACTCTGTGGACGGAGGTCTGTTTCAGTCCCAAAAGGAAATGAGGCCTGAGACTCAAATTAGGGTTAGGGTTGGGGAGACTTGGCTTCCCAGGATATAACCAGGGTTTTGTCGAAGCCTAGATTGGTAAAACAGACTGAGTAGGCCATCCGGAGTATAACATACTGCCAGTTAGTACACCATGTGGACAGGGAAATGTTTCATTCCAAAGAGAAAATTAGGGTTAAGACCCAAGTTAGGGTTAGCTGTCAGGAGACATGGCTTCCCAGAATGGAAACAGGGTGTTGCTGAAGCCAAGCATGGTGAAACAGACTGAGAGGGCCAAAGGAATTGTGTGCCTACTGTCTTTTAGGACAACATGAGGATGGGGGGTTGTTACAGTTCAACAAGAAAATCAGGTTAAGTCTCAAGTTAGGGTTAGGGTTGGGGAGATGTGGCTTCCCAGGTTGGAAACGGGTCCTTGGTGAAGCTTAACTTGCTGAATCAGACTGAGTGGGGCATCAAGATGGCTTCCATACTGACATTTGGTACACTCTGTGGACGGCAGTATGTTTCAGTCCAAAAACGAAAATTAGGGTTAAGACCCAAGTTAGGGTTATCGGTCAGGAGTCATGGCTTCCCAGAATGAAAACAGGGTGTTGCTGAAGCCAAGCATGGTGAAACAGACTGAGAGGGCCAACGGAATTGTGTGTCGACTGTCTTTTAGTACAACATGAGGATGGGGGTTTGTTACATTTCAACAAGAAAATCAGGTTAAGTCTCAAGGTTGGGTTGGATTGGGGAGATGTGGCTTCCCAGGTTGGAAATGGGTCCTTGGTGAAGCTCAACTTGCTGAATCAGACTGAGTGGGGCATCAAGATGGCTTCCATACTGACATTTGGTGCACTCTGTGGACGGCAGTATGTTTCAGTCCAAAAAGGAAATGAGGGTTGAGACTCAAATTAGGGTTAGGGTTGGGGAGACTTGGCTTCCCAGGATGTAACCAGGGTTTTGGCGAAGTCTAGATTGGTAAAACAGACGGAGTAGGCCAACCGGAGTATAACATACTGCCAGTTAGTACACCATGTGGACAGGGAAATGTTTCAGTCCAAAGAGAAAATTAGGGTTAAGACCCAAGTTAGGGTTAGCTGTCAGGAGACATGGCTTCCCAGAATGGAAACAGGGTGTTGCTGAAGCCAAGCATGGTGAAACAGACTGAGAGGGCAAAAGGAATTGTGTGCCTACTGTCTTTTAGTAGAACATGAGGATGGGGGGTTGTTACATTTGCACAAGAAAATCAGGTTAAGTCTCAAGTTAGGGTTAGGGTTGGGGAGATGTGGCTTCCCAGGTTGGAAACGGGTCCTTGGTGAAGCCTAGCTTGCTGAATCAGACTGAGTGGGGCATCAAGATGTCTTCCATACTTACATTTGGTACACTCTGTGAACCGCAGTATGTTTCAGTCCAAAAAGGAAATGAGGGTTGATACGCAAATTAGGGTTAGGGTTGGGGAGACTTGGCTTCCCAGGATGTAACCAGGGTTTTGGTGAAGCCTAGATTGGTAAAACAGACTGAGTAGGCCAACCGGAGTATAACATACTACCAGTTAGTACACCATGTGGACAGGGAAATGTTTCAGTCCAAAGAGAAAATTAGGGTTAAGACCCAAGTTAGGGTTAGCTGTCAGGAGACATGGCTTCCCAGAATGGAAACAGGGTGTTGCTGAAGCCAAGCATGGTGAAACAGACTGAGAGGGCCAAAGGAATTGTGTGCCTACTGTCTTTTAGTAGAACATGAGGATGGGAGGTTGTTACATTTGCACAAGAATATCAGGTTAAGTATCAAGTTAGGGTTAGGGTTGGGGAGATGTGGCTTCCCAGGTTGGAAACGGGTCCTTGTTGAAGCCTAGCTTGCTGAATCAGACTGAGTGGGGCATCAAGATGTCTTCCATACTTACAATTAGGTACACTCTGTGGACGGCAGTATGTTTCAGTCCAAAAAGGAAATGAGGGTTGAGACTCAAATTAGTGTTAGGGTTGGGGAGACTTGGCTTCCCAGGATGTAACCAGGGTTTTGGCGAAGCCTAGATTGGTAAAACAGACTGAGTAGGCCTTCCGGAGTATAACATACTGCCAGTTAGTACACCATGTGGACAGGGAAATATTTCAGTCCAAAGAAAAAACTAGGGTTAAGACCCAAGTTAGGGTTAGCGGTCAGGAGACATGGCTTCCCGGAATGGAAACAGGGTGTTGCTGAAGCCAAGCATGGTGAAACAGACTGAGAGGGCAAAAGGAATTGTGTGCCTACTGTCTTTTAGTACAACATGAGGATGGGGGTTTGTTACATTTGCACAAGAAAATCAGGTTAAGTCTCAAGTTAGGGTTGGTTTGGGGAGATGTGGCATCCCAGGTTGGAAACGGGTCCTTGGTGAAGCCTAGCTTGTTGAATCAGACTGAGTGGGACATCAAGATGTCTTCCATACTTACATTTGGTACACTCTGTGGACGGCAGTATGTTTCAGTCCAAAAAGGAAATGAGGGTTGAGACTCAAATTAGGGTTAGGGCTGGGGAGACTTGGCTTCCCAGGATGTAACCACGGTTTTGGCGAAGCCTAGATTGGTAAAACAGACTGAGTAGGCCATCCGGAGTATAACATACTGCCAGTTAGTACACCATGTGGACAGGGAAATGTTTCAGTCCAAAGAGAAAATTAGGGTTAAGACCCAAGTGAGGGTTAGCTGTCAGGAGACATGGCTTCCCAGAATGGAAACAGGGTGTTGCTGAAGCCAAGCATGGTGAAACAGACTGAGAGGGCCAAAGGAATTGTGTGCCTACTGTCTTTTAGTAGAACATGAGGATGGGGGGTTGTTACAGTTCAACAAGAAAATCAGGTTAAGTCTCAAGTTAGGGTTAGGGTTGGGGAGATGTGGCTTCCCAGGTTGGAAACGGGTCCTTGGTGAAGCTTAACTTGCTGAATCAGACTGAGTGGGGCATCAAGATGGCTTCCATACTGACATTTGGTCCCCTATGTGGACGGCAGTATGTTTCAGTCCAAAAACGAAAATTAGGGTTAAGACCCAAGTTAGGGTTATCGGTCAGGAGTCATGGCTTCCCAGAATGGAAACAGCGTGTTGCTGAAGCCAAGCATGGTGAAACAGACTGAGAGGGCCAACGGAATTGTGTGTCGACTGTCTTTTAGTACAACATGAGGATGGGGGTTTGTTACATTTCAACAAGAAAATCAGGTTAAGTCTCAAGGTTGGGTTGGATTGGGGAGATGTGGCTTCCCAGGTTGGAAATGGGTCCTTGGTGAAGCTCAACTTGCTGAATCAGACTGAGTGGGGCATCAAGATGGCTTCCATACTGACATTTGGTGCACTCTGTGGACGGCAGTATGTTTCAGTCCAAAAAGGAAATGAGGGTTGAGACTCAAATTAGGGTTAGGGTTGGGGAGACTTGTCTTCCCAGGATGTAACCAGGGTTTTGGCGAAGTCTAGATTGGTAAAACAGACGGAGTAGGCCAACCGGAGTATAACATACTGCCAGTTAGTACACAATGTGGAGAGGGAAATGTTTCATTCCAAAGAGAAAATTAGGGTTAAGACCCAAGTTAGGGTTAGCAATCAGGAGACATGGCTTTCCAGAATGGAAACAGGGTGTTGCTGAAGCCAAGCATGGTGAAACAGACTGAGAGGGCAAAAGGAATTGTGTGCCTACTGTCTTTTAGGAGAACATGAGGATGGGGGGTTGTTACATTTGCACAAGAAAATCAGGTTAAGTCTCAAGTTAGGGTTAGGGTTGGGGAGATGTTGCTTCCCAGGTTGGAAACAGGTCCTTGGTGAAGCTTAACTTGCTGAATCAGACTGAGTGGGCCATCAAGATGGCTTCCATACTGACATTTGGTACACTCTGTGGACGGCAGTATGTTTCAGTCCAAAAACGAAAATTAGGGTTAAGACCCAAGATAGGGTTATCGGTCAGGAGTCATGGCTTCCCAGAATGGAAACAGGGTGTTGCTGAAGCCAAGCATGGTGAAACAGACTGAGAGGGCCAACGGAATTGTGTGCCGACTGTCTCTTAGTACAACATGAGGATGGGGGTTTGTTACATTTCAACAAGAAAATCAGGTTAAGTCTCAAGGTTGGGTTGGGTTGGGGAGATGTGGCTTCCCTGGTTGGAATCGGGTCCTTGGTGAAGCCCAGCTTGCTGAATCAGACTGAGTGGGACATCAAGATGTCTTCCATACTGACATTTGGTACACTCTGTGGACGGAGGTCTGTTTCAGTCCCAAAAGGAAATGAGGCCTGAGACTCAAATTAGGGTTAGGGTTGGGGAGACTTGGCTTCCCAGGATATAACCAGGGTTTTGTCGAAGCCTAGATTGGTAAAACAGACTGAGTAGGCCATCCGGAGTATAACATACTGCCAGTTATTACACCATGTGGACAGGGAAATGTTTCATTCCAAAGAGAAAATTAGGGTTAAGACCCAAGTTAGGGTTAGCTGTCAGGAGACATGGCTTCCCAGAATGGAAACAGGGTGTTGCTGAAGCCAAGCATGGTGAAACAGACTGAGAGGGCCAAAGGAATTGTGTGCCTACTGTCTTTTAGTACAACATGAGGATGGGGGGTTGTTACAGTTCAACAAGAAAATCAGGTTAAGTCTCAAGTTAGGGTTAGGGTTGGGGAGATGTGGCTTCCCAGGTTGGAAACGGGTCCTTGGTGAAGCTTAACTTGCTGAATCAGACTGAGTGGGGCATCAAGATGGCTTCCATACTGACATTTGGTACACTCTGTGGACGGCAGTATGTTTCAGTCCAAAAACGAAAATTAGGGTTAAGACCCAAGTTAGGGTTATCGGTCAGGAGTCATGGCTTCCCAGAATGGAAACAGGGTGTTGCTGAAGCCAAGCATGGTGAAACAGACTGAGAGGGCCAACGGAATTGTGTGTCGACTGTCTTTTAGTACAACATGAGGATGGGGGTTTGTTACATTTCAACAAGAAAATCAGGTTAAGTCTCAAGGTTGGGTTGGATTGGGGAGATGTGGCTTCCCAGGTTGGAAATGGGTCCTTGGTGAAGCTCAACTTGCTGAATCAGACTGAGTGGGGCATCAAGATGGCTTCCATACTGACATTTGGTGCACTCTGTGGACGGCAGTATGTTTCAGTCCAAAAAGGAAATGAGGGTTGAGACTCAAATTAGGGTTAGGGTTGGGGAGACTTGGCTTCCCAGGATGTAACCAGGGTTTTGGCGAAGTCTAGATTGGTAAAACAGACGGAGTAGGCCAACCGGAGTATAACATACTGCCAGTTAGTACACCATGTGGACAGGGAAATGTTTCAGTCCAAAGAGAAAATTAGGGTTAAGACCCAAGTTAGGGTTAGCTGTCAGGAGACATGGCTTCCCAGAATGGAAACAGGGTGTTGCTGAAGCCAAGCATGGTGAAACAGACTGAGAGGGCAAAAGGAATTGTGTGCCTACTGTCTTTTAGTAGAACATGAGGATGGGGGGTTGTTACATTTGCACAAGAAAATCAGGTTAAGTCTCAAGTTAGGGTTAGGGTTGGGGAGATGTGGCTTCCCAGGTTGGAAACGGGTCCTTGGTGAAGCCTAGCTTGCTGAATCAGACTGAGTGGGGCATCAAGATGTCTTCCATACTTACATTTGGTACACTCTGTGAACCGCAGTATGTTTCAGTCCAAAAAGGAAATGAGGGTTGATACGCAAATTAGGGTTAGGGTTGGGGAGACTTGGCTTCCCAGGATGTAACCAGGGTTTTGGTGAAGCCTAGATTGGTAAAACAGACTGAGTAGGCCAACCGGAGTATAACATACTACCAGTTAGTACACCATGTGGACAGGGAAATGTTTCAGTCCAAAGAGAAAATTAGGGTTAAGACCCAAGTTAGGGTTAGCTGTCAGGAGACATGGCTTCCCAGAATGGAAACAGGGTGTTGCTGAAGCCAAGCATGGTGAAACAGACTGAGAGGGCCAAAGGAATTGTGTGCCTACTGTCTTTTAGTAGAACATGAGGATGGGAGGTTGTTACATTTGCACAAGAATATCAGGTTAAGTATCAAGTTAGGGTTAGGGTTGGGGAGATGTGGCTTCCCAGGTTGGAAACGGGTCCTTGTTGAAGCCTAGCTTGCTGAATCAGACTGAGTGGGGCATCAAGATGTCTTCCATACTTACAATTAGGTACACTCTGTGGACGGCAGTATGTTTCAGTCCAAAAAGGAAATGAGGGTTGAGACTCAAATTAGTGTTAGGGTTGGGGAGACTTGGCTTCCCAGGATGTAACCAGGGTTTTGGCGAAGCCTAGATTGGTAAAACAGACTGAGTAGGCCTTCCGGAGTATAACATACTGCCAGTTAGTACACCATGTGGACAGGGAAATATTTCAGTCCAAAGAAAAAACTAGGGTTAAGACCCAAGTTAGGGTTAGCGGTCAGGAGACATGGCTTCCCGGAATGGAAACAGGGTGTTGCTGAAGCCAAGCATGGTGAAACAGACTGAGAGGGCAAAAGGAATTGTGTGCCTACTGTCTTTTAGTACAACATGAGGATGGGGGTTTGTTACATTTGCACAAGAAAATCAGGTTAAGTCTCAAGTTAGGGTTGGTTTGGGGAGATGTGGCATCCCAGGTTGGAAACGGGTCCTTGGTGAAGCCTAGCTTGTTGAATCAGACTGAGTGGGACATCAAGATGTCTTCCATACTTACATTTGGTACACTCTGTGGACGGCAGTATGTTTCAGTCCAAAAAGGAAATGAGGGTTGAGACTCAAATTAGGGTTAGGGCTGGGGAGACTTGGCTTCCCAGGATGTAACCACGGTTTTGGCGAAGCCTAGATTGGTAAAACAGACTGAGTAGGCCATCCGGAGTATAACATACTGCCAGTTAGTACACCATGTGGACAGGGAAATGTTTCAGTCCAAAGAGAAAATTAGGGTTAAGACCCAAGTGAGGGTTAGCTGTCAGGAGACATGGCTTCCCAGAATGGAAACAGGGTGTTGCTGAAGCCAAGCATGGTGAAACAGACTGAGAGGGCCAAAGGAATTGTGTGCCTACTGTCTTTTAGTAGAACATGAGGATGGGGGGTTGTTACAGTTCAACAAGAAAATCAGGTTAAGTCTCAAGTTAGGGTTAGGGTTGGGGAGATGTTGCTTCCCAGGTTGGAAACGGGTCCTTGGTGAAGCTTAACTTGCTGAATCAGACTGAGTGGGGCATCAAGATGGCTTCCATACTGACATTTGGTCCCCTATGTGGACGGCAGTATGTTTCAGTCCAAAAACGAAAATTAGGGTTAAGACCCAAGTTAGGGTTATCGGTCAGGAGTCATGGCTTCCCAGAATGGAAACAGCGTGTTGCTGAAGCCAAGCATGGTGAAACAGACTGAGAGGGCCAACGGAATTGTGTGTCGACTGTCTTTTAGTACAACATGAGGATGGGGGTTTGTTACATTTCAACAAGAAAATCAGGTTAAGTCTCAAGGTTGGGTTGGATTGGGGAGATGTGGCTTCCCAGGTTGGAAATGGGTCCTTGGTGAAGCTCAACTTTCTGAATCAGACTGAGTGGGGCATCAAGATGGCTTCCATACTGACATTTGGTGCACTCTGTGGACGGCAGTATGTTTCAGTCCAAAAAGGAAATGAGGGTTGAGACTCAAATTAGGGTTAGGGTTGGGGAGACTTGTCTTCCCAGGATGTAACCAGGGTTTTGGCGAAGTCTAGATTGGTAAAACAGACGGAGTAGGCCAACCGGAGTATAACATACTGCCAGTTAGTACACAATGTGGAGAGGGAAATGTTTCATTCCAAAGAGAAAATTAGGGTTAAGACCCAAGTTAGGGTTAGCAATCAGGAGACATGGCTTTCCAGAATGGAAACAGGGTGTTGCTGAAGCCAAGCATGGTGAAACAGACTGAGAGGGCAAAAGGAATTGTGTGCCTACTGTCTTTTAGGAGAACATGAGGATGGGGGGTTGTTACATTTGCACAAGAAAATCAGGTTAAGTCTCAAGTTAGGGTTAGGGTTGGGGAGATGTTGCTTCCCAGGTTGGAAACAGGTCCTTGGTGAAGCTTAACTTGCTGAATCAGACTGAGTGGGCCATCAAGATGGCTTCCATACTGACATTTGGTACACTCTGTGGACGGCAGTATGTTTCAGTCCAAAAACGAAAATTAGGGTTAAGACCCAAGATAGGGTTATCGGTCAGGAGTCATGGCTTCCCAGAATGGAAACAGGGTGTTGCTGAAGCCAAGCATGGTGAAACAGACTGAGAGGGCCAACGGAATTGTGTGCCGACTGTCTCTTAGTACAACATGAGGATGGGGGTTTGTTACATTTCAACAAGAAAATCAGGTTAAGTCTCAAGGTTGGGTTGGGTTGGGGAGATGTGGCTTCCCTGGTTGGAATCGGGTCCTTGGTGAAGCCCAGCTTGCTGAATCAGACTGAGTGGGACATCAAGATGTCTTCCATACTGACATTTGGTACACTCTGTGGACGGAGGTCTGTTTCAGTCCCAAAAGGAAATGAGGCCTGAGACTCAAATTAGGGTTAGGGTTGGGGAGACTTGGCTTCCCAGGATATAACCAGGGTTTTGTCGAAGCCTAGATTGGTAAAACAGACTGAGTAGGCCATCCGGAGTATAACATACTGCCAGTTATTACACCATGTGGACAGGGAAATGTTTCATTCCAAAGAGAAAATTAGGGTTAAGACCCAAGTTAGGGTTAGCTGTCAGGAGACATGGCTTCCCAGAATGGAAACAGGGTGTTGCTGAAGCCAAGCATGGTGAAACAGACTGAGAGGGCCAAAGGAATTGTGTGCCTACTGTCTTTTAGTACAACATGAGGATGGGGGGTTGTTACAGTTCAACAAGAAAATCAGGTTAAGTCTCAAGTTAGGGTTAGGGTTGGGGAGATGTGGCTTCCCAGGTTGGAAACGGGTCCTTGGTGAAGCTTAACTTGCTGAATCAGACTGAGTGGGGCATCAAGATGGCTTCCATACTGACATTTGGTACACTCTGTGGACGGCAGTATGTTTCAGTCCAAAAACGAAAATTAGGGTTAAGACCCAAGTTAGGGTTATCGGTCAGGAGTCATGGCTTCCCAGAATGGAAACAGGGTGTTGCTGAAGCCAAGCATGGTGAAACAGACTGAGAGGGCCAACGGAATTGTGTGTCGACTGTCTTTTAGTACAACATGAGGATGGGGGTTTGTTACATTTCAACAAGAAAATCAGGTTAAGTCTCAAGGTTGGGTTGGATTGGGGAGATGTGGCTTCCCAGGTTGGAAATGGGTCCTTGGTGAAGCTCAACTTGCTGAATCAGACTGAGTGGGGCATCAAGATGGCTTCCATACTGACATTTGGTGCACTCTGTGGACGGCAGTATGTTTCAGTCCAAAAAGGAAATGAGGGTTGAGACTCAAATTAGGGTTAGGGCTGGGGAGACTTGGCTTCCCAGGATGTAACCAGGGTTTTGGCGAAGTCTAGATTGGTAAAACAGACGGAGTAGGCCAACCGGAGTATAACATACTGCCAGTTAGTACACCATGTGGACAGGGAAATATTTCAGTCCAAAGAGAAAATTAGGGTTAAGACCCAAGTTAGGGTTAGCTGTCAGGAGACATGGCTTCCCAGAATGGAAACAGGGTGTTGCTGAAGCCAAGCATGGTGAAACAGACTGAGAGGGCAAAAGGAATTGTGTGCCTACTGTCTTTTAGTAGAACATGAGGATGGGGGGTTGTTACATTTGCACAAGAAAATCAGGTTAAGTCTCAAGTTAGGGTTAGGGTTGGGGAGATGTGGCTTCCCAGGTTGGAAACGGGTCCTTGGTGAAGCCTAGCTTGCTGAATCAGACTGAGTGGGGCATCAAGATGTCTTCCATACTTACATTTGGTACACTCTGTGAACCGCAGTATGTTTCAGTCCAAAAAGGAAATGAGGGTTGATACGCAAATTAGGGTTAGGGTTGGGGAGACTTGGCTTCCCAGGATGTAACCAGGGTTTTGGTGAAGCCTAGATTGGTAAAACAGACTGAGTAGGCCAACCGGAGTATAACATACTGCCAGTTAGTACACCATGTGCACAGGGAAATGTTTCAGTCCAAAGAGAAAATTAGGGTTAAGACCCAAGTTAGGGTTAGCTGTCAGGAGACATGGCTTCCCAGAATGGAAACAGGGTGTTGCTGAAGCCAAGCATGGTGAAACAGACTGAGAGGGCCAAAGGAATTGTGTGCCTACTGTCTTTTAGTAGAACATGAGGATGGGAGGTTGTTACATTTGCACAAGAATATCAGGTTAAGTATCAAGTTAGGGTTAGGGTTGGGGAGATGTGGCTTCCCAGGTTGGAAACGGGTCCTTGGTGAAGCCTAGCTTGCTGAATCAGACTGAGTGGGGCATCAAGATGTCTTCCATACTTACAATTAGGTACACTCTGTGGACGGCAGTATGTTTCAGTCCAAAAAGGAAATGAGGGTTGAGACTCAAATTAGGGTTAGGGTTGGGGAGACTTGGCTTCCCAGGATGTAACCAGGGTTTTGGCGAAGCCTAGATTGGTAAAACAGACTGAGTAGGCCTTCCGGAGTATAACATACTGCCAGTTAGTACACCATGTGGACAGGGAAATATTTCAGTCCAAAGAAAAAACTAGGGTTAAGACCCAAGTTAGGGTTAGCGGTCAGGAGACATGGCTTCCCGGAATGGAAACAGGGTGTTGCTGAAGCCAAGCATGGTGAAACAGACTGAGAGGGCAAAAGGAATTGTGTCCCTACTGTCTTTTAGTACAACATGAGGATGGGGGTTTGTTACATTTGCACAAGAAAATCAGGTTAAGTCTCAAGTTAGGGTTGGTTTGGGGAGATGTGGCATCCCAGGTTGGAAACGGGTCCTTGGTGAAGCCTAGCTTGTTGAATCAGACTGAGTGGGACATCAAGATGTCTTCCATACTTACATTTGGTACACTCTGTGGACGGCAGTATGTTTCAGTCCAAAAAGGAAATGAGGGTTGAGACTCAAATTAGGGTTAGGGCTGGGGAGACTTGGCTTCCCAGGATGTAACCAGGGTTTTGGCGAAGCCTAGATTGGTAAAACAGACTGAGTAGGCCATCCGGAGTATAACATACTGCCAGTTAGTACACCATGTGGACAGGGAAATGTTTCAGTCCAAAGAGAAAATTAGGGTTAAGACCCAAGTGAGGGTTAGCTGTCAGGAGACATGGCTTCCCAGAATAGAAACAGGGTGTTGCTGAAGCCAAGCATGGTGAAACAGACTGAGAGGGCCAAAGGAATTGTGTGCCTACTGTCTTTTAGTAGAACATGAGGATGGGGGGTTGTTACAGTTCAACAAGAAAATCAGGTTAAGTCTCAAGTTAGGGTTAGGGTTGGGGAGATGTGGCTTCCCAGGTTGGAAACGGGTCCTTGGTGAAGCTTAACTTGCTGAATCAGACTGAGTGGGGCATCAAGATGGCTTCCATACTGACATTTGGTCCCCTATGTGGACGGCAGTATGTTTCAGTCCAAAAACGAAAATTAGGGTTAAGACCCAAGTTAGGGTTATCGGTCAGGAGTCATGGCTTCCCAGAATGGAAACAGGGTGTTGCTGAAGCCAAGCATGGTGAAACAGACTGAGAGGGCCAACGGAATTGTGTGTCGACTGTCTTTTAGTACAACATGAGGATGGGGGTTTGTAACATTTCAACAAGAAAATCAGGTTAAGTCTCAAGGTTGGGTTGGATTGGGGAGATGTGGCTTCCCAGGTTGGAAATGGGTCCCTGGTGAAGCTCAGCTTGCTGAATCAGACTGAGTGGGGCATCAAGATGGCTTCCATACTGACATTTGGTGCACTCTGTGGACGGCAGTATGTTTCAGTCCAAAAAGGAAATGAGGGTTGAGACTCAAATTAGGGTTAGGGTTGGGGAGACTTGTCTTCCCAGGATGTAACCAGGGTTTTGGCGAAGTCTAGATTGGTAAAACAGACGGAGTAGGCCAACCGGAGTATAACATACTGCCAGTTAGTACACAATGTGGAGAGGGAAATGTTTCATTCCAAAGAGAAAATTAGGGTTAAGACCCAAGTTAGGGTTAGCAATCAGGAGACATGGCTTTCCAGAATGGAAACAGGGTGTTGCTGAAGCCAAGCATGGTGAAACAGACTGAGAGGGCAAAAGGAATTGTGTGCCTACTGTCTTTTAGTAGAACATGAGGATGGGGGGTTGTTACATTTGCACAAGAAAATCAGGTTAAGTCTCAAGTTAGGGTTAGGGTTGGGGAGATGTTGCTTCCCAGGTTGGAAACGGGTCCTTGGTGAAGCTTAACTTGCTGAATCAGACTGAGTGGGCCATCAAGATGGCTTCCATACTGACATTTGGTACACTCTGTGGACGGCAGTATGTTTCAGTCCAAAAACGAAAATTAGGGTTAAGACCCAAGTTAGGGTTATCGGTCAGGAGTCATGGCTTCCCAGAATGGAAACAGGGTGTTGCTGAAGCCAAGCATGGTGAAACAGACTGAGAGGGCCAACGGAATTGTGTGCCCACTGTCTCTTAGTACAACATGAGGATGGGGGTTTGTTACATTTCAACAAGAAAATCAGGTTAAGTCTCAAGGTTGGGTTGGGTTGGGGAGATGTGGCTTCCCTGGTTGGAATCGGGTCCTTGGTGAAGCCCAGCTTGCTGAATCAGACTGAGTGGGACATCAAGTTGTCTTCCATACTGACATTTGGTACACTCTGTGGACGGAGGTCTGTTTCAGTCCCAAAAGGAAATGAGGCCTGAGACTCAAATTAGGGTTAGGGTTGGGGAGACTTGGCTTCCCAGGATATAACCAGGGTTTTGTCGAAGCCTAGATTGGTAAAACAGACTGAGTAGGCCATCCGGAGTATAACATACTGCCAGTTAGTACACCATGTGGACAGGGAAATGTTTCATTCCAAAGAGAAAATTAGGGTTAAGACCCAAGTTAGGGTAAGCTGTCAGGAGACATGGCTTCCCAGAATGGAAACAGGGTGTTGCTGAAGCCAAGCATGGTGAAACAGACTGAGAGGGCCAAAGGAATTGTGTGCCTACTGTCTTTTAGTACAACATGAGGATGGGGGGTTGTTACAGTTCAACAAGAAAATCAGGTTAAGTCTCAAGTTAGGGTTAGGGTTGGGGAGATGTGGCTTCCCAGGTTGGAAACGGGTCCTTGGTGAAGCTTAACTTGCTGAATCAGACTGAGTGGGGCATCAAGATGGCTTCCATACTGACATTTGGTACACTCTGTGGACGGGAGTATGTTTCAGTCCAAAAACGAAAATTAGGGTTAAGACCCAAGTTAGGGTTATCGGTCAGGAGTCATGGCTTCCCAGAATGGAAACAGGGTGTTGCTGAAGCCAAGCATGGTGAAACAGACTGAGAGGGCCAACGGAATTGTGTGTCGACTGTCTTTTAGTACAACATGAGGATGGGGGTTTGTTACATTTCAACAAGAAAATCAGGTTAAGTCTCAAGGTTGGGTTGGATTGGGGAGATGTGGCTTCCCAGGTTGGAAATGGGTCCTTGGTGAAGCTCAACTTGCTGAATCAGACTGAGTGGGGCATCAAGATGGCTTCCATACTGACATTTGGTGCACTCTGTGGACGGCAGTATGTTTCAGTCCAAAAAGGAAATGAGGGTTGAGACTCAAATTAGGGTTAGGGTTGGGGAGACTTGGCTTCCCAGGATGTAACCAGGGTTTTGGCGAAGTCTAGATTGGTAAAACAGACGGAGTAGGCCAACCGGAGTATAACATACTGCCAGTTAGTACACCATGTGGACAGGGAAATGTTTCAGTCCAAAGAGAAAATTAGGGTTAAGACCCAAGTTAGGGTTAGCTGTCAGGAGACATGGCTTTCCAGAATGGAAACAGGGTGTTGCTGAAGCCAAGCATGGTGAAACAGACTGAGAGGGCAAAAGGAATTGTGTGCCTACTGTCTTTTAGTACAACATGAGGATGGGGGGTTGTTACATTTGCACAAGAAAATCAGGTTAAGTCTCAAGTTAGGGTTAGGGTTGGGGAGATGTGGCTTCCCAGGTTGGAAACGGGTCCTTGTTGAAGCCTAGCTTGCTGAATCAGACTGAGTGGGGCATCAAGATGTCTTCCATACTTACATTTGGTACACTCTGTGAACCGCAGTATGTTTCAGTCCAAAAAGGAAATGAGGGTTGATACGCAAATTAGGGTTAGGGTTGGGGAGACTTGGCTTCCCAGGATGTAACCAGGGTTTTGGTGAAGCCTAGATTGGTAAAACAGACTGAGTAGGCCAACCGGAGTATAACATACTGCCAGTTAGTACACCATGTGGACAGGGAAATGTTTCAGTCCAAAGAGAAAATTAGGGTTAAGACCCAAGTTAGGGTTAGCTGTCAGGAGACATGGCTTCCCAGAATGGAAACAGGGTGTTGCTGAAGCCAAGCATGGTGAAACAGACTGAGAGGGCAAAAGGAATTGTGTGCCTACTGTCTTTTAGTACAACATGAGGATGGGGGTTTGTTACATTTGCACAAGAAAATCAGGTTAAGTCTCAAGTTAGGGTTGGTTTGGGGAGATGTGGCATCCCAGGTTGGAAACGGGTCCTTGGTGAAGCCTAGCTTGTTGAATCAGACTGAGTGGGACATCAAGATGTCTTCCATACTTACATTTGGTACACTCTGTGGACGGCAGTATGTTTCAGTCCAAAAAGGAAATGAGGGTTGAGACTCAAATTAGGGTTAGGGCTGGGGAGACTTGGCTTCCCAGGATGTAACCAGGGTTTTGGCGAAGCCTAGATTGGTAAAACAGACTGAGTAGGCCATCCGGAGTATAACATACTGCCAGTTAGTACACCATGTGGACAGGGAAATGTTTCAGTCCAAAGAGAAAATTAGGGTTAAGACCCAAGTGAGGGTTAGCTGTCAGGAGACATGGCTTCCCAGAATGGAAACAGGGTGTTGCTGAAGCCAAGCATGGTGAAACAGACTGAGAGGGCCAAAGGAATTGTGTGCCTACTGTCTTTTAGTAGAACATGAGGATGGGGGGTTGTTACAGTTCAACAAGAAAATCAGGTTAAGTCTCAAGTTAGGGTTAGGGTTGGGGAGATGTGGCTTCCCAGGTTGGAAACGGGTCCTTGGTGAAGCTTAACTTGCTGAATCAGACTGAGTGGGGCATCAAGATGGCTTCCATACTGACATTTGGTCCCCTATGTGGACGGCAGTATGTTTCAGTCCAAAAACGAAAATTAGGGTTAAGACCCAAGTTAGGGTTATCGGTCAGGAGTCATGGCTTCCCAGAATGGAAACAGGGTGTTGCTGAAGCCAAGCATGGTGAAACAGACTGAGAGGGCCAACGGAATTGTGTGTCGACTGTCTTTTAGTACAACATGAGGATGGGGGTTTGTTACATTTCAACAAGAAAATCAGGTTAAGTCTCAAGGTTGGGTTGGATTGGGGAGATGTGGCTTCCCAGGTTGGAAATGGGTCCTTGGTGAAGCTCAACTTGCTGAATCAGACTGAGTGGGGCATCAAGATGGCTTCCATACTGACATTTGGTGCACTCTGTGGACGGCAGTATGTTTCAGTCCAAAAAGGAAATGAGGGTTGAGACTCAAATTAGGGTTAGGGTTGGGGAGACTTGTCTTCCCAGGATGTAACCAGGGTTTTGGCGAAGTCTAGATTGGTAAAACAGACGGAGTAGGCCAACCGGAGTATAACATACTGCCAGTTAGTACACAATGTGGAGAGGGAAATGTTTCATTCCAAAGAGAAAATTAGGGTTAAGACCCAAGTTAGGGTTAGCAATCAGGAGACATGGCTTTCCAGAATGGAAACAGGGTGTTGCTGAAGCCAAGCATGGTGAAACAGACTGAGAGGGCCAAAGGAATTGTGTGCCTACTGTCTTTTAGGAGAACATGAGGATGGGGGGTTGTTACATTTGCACAAGAAAATCAGGTTAAGTCTCAAGTTAGGGTTAGGGTTGGGGAGATGTTGCTTCCCAGGTTGGAAACGGGTCCTTGGTGAAGCTTAACTTGCTGAATCAGACTGAGTGGGCCATCAAGATGGCTTCCATACTGACATTTGGTACACTCTGTGGACGGCAGTATGTTTCAGTTCAAAAACGAAAATTAGGGTTAAGACCCAAGTTAGGGCTATCGGTCAGGAGTCATGGCTTCCCAGAATGGAAACAGGGTGTTGCTGAAGCCAAGCATGGTGAAACAGACTGAGAGGGCCAACGGAATTGTGTGCCGACTGTCTCTTAGTACAACATGAGGATGGGGGTTTGTTACATTTCAACAAGAAAATCAGGTTAAGTCTCAAGGTTGGGTTGGGTTGGGGAGATGTGGCTTCCCTGGTTGGAATCGGGTCCTTGGTGAAGCCCAGCTTGCTGAATCAGACTGAGTGGGACATCAAGATGTCTTCCATACTGACATTTGGTACACTCTGTGGACGGAGGTCTGTTTCAGTCCCAAAAGGAAATGAGGCCTGAGACTCAAATTAGGGTTAGGGTTGGGGAGACTTGGCTTCCCAGGATATAACCAGGGTTTTGTCGAAGCCTAGATTGGTAAAACAGACTGAGTAGGCCATCCGGAGTATAACATACTGCCAGTTAGTACACAATGTGGAGAGGGAAATGTTTCATTCCAAAGAGAAAATTAGGGTTAAGACCCAAGTTAGGGTTAGCTGTCAGGAGACATGGCTTCCCAGAATGGAAACAGGGTGTTGCTGAAGCCAAGCATGGTGAAACAGACTGAGAGGGCCAAAGGAATTGTGTGCCTACTGTCTTTTAGTACAACATGAGGATGGGGGGTTGTTACAGTTCAACAAGAAAATCAGGTTAAGTCTCAAGTTAGGGTTAGGGTTGGGGAGATGTGGCTTCCCAGGTTGGAAACGGGTCCTTGGTGAAGCTTAACTTGCTGAATCAGACTGAGTGGGGCATCAAGATGGCTTCCATACTGACATTTGGTACACTCTGTGGACGGCAGTATGTTTCAGTCCAAAAACGAAAATTAGGGTTAAGACCCAAGTTAGGGTTATCGGTCAGGAGTCATGGCTTCCCAGAATGGAAACAGGGTGTTGCTGAAGCCAAGCATGGTGAAACAGACTGAGAGGGCCAACGGAATTGTGTGCCGACTGTCTCTTAGTACAACATGAGGATGGGGGTTTGTTACATTTCAACAAGAAAATCAGGTTAAGTCTCAAGGTTGGGTTGGGTTGGGGAGATGTGGCTTCCCTGGTTGGAATCGGGTCCTTGGTGAAGCCCAGCTTGCTGAATCAGACTGAGTGGGACATCAAGATGTCTTCCATACTGACATTTGGTACACTCTGTGGACGGAGGTCTGTTTCAGTCCCAAAAGGAAATGAGGCCTGAGACTCAAATTAGGGTTAGGGGTGGGGAGACTTGGCTTCCCAGGATGTAACCAGGGTTTTGGCGAAGCCTAGATTGGTAATACAGACTGAGTAGGCCATCCGGAGTATAACATACTGCCAGTTAGTACACCATGTGGACAGGGAAATGTTTCATTCCAAAGAGAAAATTAGGGTTAAGACCCAAGTGAGGGTTAGCTGTCAGGAGACATGGCTTCCCAGAATGGAAACAGGGTGTTGCTGAAGCCAAGCATGGTGAAACAGACTGAGAGGGCCAAAGGAATTGTGTGCCTACTGTCTTTTAGTAGAACATGAGGATGGGGGGTTGTTACAGTTCAACAAGAAAATCAGGTTAAGTCTCAAGTTAGGGTTAGGGTTGGGGAGATGTGGCTTCCCAGGTTGGAAACGGGTCCTTGGTGAAGCTTAACTTGCTGAATCAGACTGAGTGGGGCATCAAGATGGCTTCCATACTGACATTTGGTACACTCTGTGGACGGCAGTATGTTTCAGTCCAAAAACGAAAATTAGGGTTAAGACCCAAGTTAAGGTTATCGGTCAGGAGTCATGGCTTCCCAGAATGGAAACAGGGTGTTGCTGAAGCCAAGCATGGTGAAACAGACTGAGAGGGCCAACGGAATTGTGTGTCGACTGTCTTTTAGTACAACATGAGGATGGGGGTTTGTTACATTTCAACAAGAAAATCAGGTTAAGTCTCAAGGTTGGGTTGGATTGGGGAGATGTGGCTTCCCAGGTTGGAAACGCGTCCTTGTTGAAGCCTAGCTTGCTGAATCAGACTGAGTGGGGCATCAAGATGTCTTCCATACTTACAATTAGGTACACTCTGTGGACGGCAGTATGTTTCAGTCCAAAAAGGAAATGAGGGTTGAGACTCAAATTAGGGTTAGGGTTGGGGAGACTTGGCTTCCCAGGATGTAACCAGGGTTTTGGCGAAGCCTAGATTGGTAAAACAGACTGAGTAGGCCTTCCGGAGTATAACATACTGCCAGTTAGTACACCATGTGGACAGGGAAATATTTCAGTCCAAAGAAAAAACTAGGGTTAAGACCCAAGTTAGGGTTAGCGGTCAGGAGACATGGCTTCCCGGAATGGAAACAGGGTGTTGCTGAAGCCAAGCATGGTGAAACAGACTGAGAGGGCAAAAGGAATTGTGTGCCTACTGCCTTTTAGTACAACATGAGGATGGGGGTTTGTTACATTTGCACAAGAAAATCAGGTTAAGTCTCAAGTTAGGGTTGGTTTGGGGAGATGTGGCATCCCAGGTTGGAAACGGGTCCTTGGTGAAGCCTAGCTTGTTGAATCAGACTGAGTGGGACATCAAGATGTCTTCCATACTTACATTTGGTACACTCTGTGGACCGCAGTATGTTTCAGTCCAAAAAGGAAATGAGGGTTGAGACTCAAATTAGGGTTAGGGCTGGGGAGACTTGGCTTCCCAGGATGTAACCAGGGTTTTGGCGAAGCCTAGATTGGTAAAACAGACTGAGTAGGCCATCCGGAGTATAACATACTGCCAGTTAGTACACCATGTGGACAGGGAAATGTTTCAGTCCAAAGACAAAATTAGGGTTAAGACCCAAGTTAGGGTTAGCTGTCAGGAGACATGGCTTCCCAGAATGGAAACAGGGTGTTGCTGAAGCCAAGCATGGTGAAACAGACTGAGAGGGCCAAAGGAATTGTGTACCTACTGTCTTTTAGTAGAACATGAGGATGGGAGGTTGTTACATTTGCACAAGAATATCAGTTTAAGTCTCAAGGTTGGGTTGGATTGGGGAGATGTGGCTTCCCAGGTTGGAAATGGGTCCTTGGTGAAGCTCAACTTGCTGAATCAGACTGAGTGGGGCATCAAGATGGCTTCCATACTGACATTTGGTGCACTCTATGGACGGCAGTATGTTTCAGTCCAAAAAGGAAATGAGGGTTGAGACTCAAATTAGGGTTAGGGTTGGGGAGACTTGTCTTCCCAGGATGTAACCAGGGTTTTGGCGAAGTCTAGATTGGTAAAACAGACGGAGTAGGCCAACCGGAGTATAACATACTGCCAGTTAGTACACAATGTGGAGAGGGAAATGTTTCATTCCAAAGAGAAAATTAGGGTTAAGACCCAAGTTAGGGTTAGCAATCAGGAGACATGGCTTTCCATAATGGAAACAGGGTGTTGCTGAAGCCAAGCATGGTGAAACAGACTGAGAGGGCAAAAGGAATTGTGTGCCTACTGTCTTTTAGGAGAACATGAGGATGGGGGGTTGTTACATTTGCACAAGAAAATCAGGTTAAGTCTCAAGTTAGGGTTAGGGTTGGGGAGATGTTGCTTCCCAGGTTGGAAACAGGTCCTTGGTGAAGCTTAACTTGCTGAATCAGACTGAGTGGGCCATCAAGATGGCTTCCATACTGACATTTGGTACACTCTGTGGACGGCAGTATGTTTCAGTCCAAAAACGAAAATTAGGGTTAAGACCCAAGTTAGGGTTATCGGTCAGGAGTCATGGCTTCCCAGAATGGAAACAGGGTGTTGCTGAAGCCAAGCATGGTGAAACAGACTGAGAGGGCCAACGGAATTGTGTGCCGACTGTCTCTTAGTACAACATGAGGATGGGGGTTTGTTACATTTCAACAAGAAAATCAGGTTAAGTCTCAAGGTTGGGTTGGGTTGGGGAGATGTGGCTTCCCTGGTTGGAATCGGGTCCTTGGTGAAGCCCAGCTTGCTGAATCAGACTGAGTGGGACATCAAGATGTCTTCCATACTGACATTTGGTACACTCTGTGGACGGAGGTCTGTTTCAGTCCCAAAAGGAAATGAGGCCTGAGACTCAAATTAGGGTTAGGGGTGGGGAGACTTGGCTTCCCAGGATGTAACCAGGGTTTTGGCGAAGCCTAGATTGGTAATACAGACTGAGTAGGCCATCCGGAGTATAACATACTGCCAGTTAGTACACCATGTGGACAGGGAAATGTTTCATTCCAAAGAGAAAATTAGGGTTAAGACCCAAGTTAGGGTTAGCTGTCAGGAGACATGGCTTCCCAGAATGGAAACAGGGTGTTGCTGAAGCCAAGCATGGTGAAACAGACTGAGAGGGCCAAAGGAATTGTGTGCCTACTGTCTTTTAGTAGAACATGAGGATGGGGGGTTGTTACAGTTCAACAAGAAAATCAGGTTAAGTCTCAAGTTAGGGTTAGGGTTGGGGAGATGTGGCTTCCCAGGTTGGAAACGGGTCCTTGGTGAAGCTTAACTTGCTGAATCAGACTGAGTGGGGCATCAATATGGCTTCCATACTGACATTTGGTACACTCTGTGGACGGCAGTATGTTTCAGTCCAAAAACGAAAATTAGGGTTAAGACCCAAGTTAAGGTTATCGGTCAGGAGTCATGGCTTCCCAGAATGGAAACAGGGTGTTGCTGAAGCCAAGCATGGTGAAACAGACTGAGAGGGCCAACGGAATTGTGTGTCGACTGTCTTTTAGTACAACATGAGGATGGGGGTTTGTTACATTTCAACAAGAAAATCAGGTTAAGTCTCAAGGTTGGGTTGGATTGGGGAGATGTGGCTTCCCAGGTTGGAAACGCGTCCTTGTTGAAGCCTAGCTTGCTGAATCAGACTGAGTGGGACATCAAGATGTCTTCCATACTTACAATTAGGTACACTCTGTGGACGGCAGTATGTTTCAGTCCAAAAAGGAAATGAGGGTTGAGACTCAAATTAGGGTTAGGGTTGGGGAGACTTGGCTTCCCAGGATGTAACCAGGGTTTTGGCGAAGCCTAGATTGGTAAAACAGACTGAGTAGGCCTTCCGGAGTATAACATACTGCCAGTTAGTACACCATGTGGACAGGGAAATATTTCAGTCCAAAGAAAAAACTAGGGTTAAGACCCAAGTTAGGGTTAGCGGTCAGGAGACATGGCTTCCCGGAATGGAAACAGGGTGTTGCTGAAGCCAAGCATGGTGAAACAGACTGAGAGGGCAAAAGGAATTGTGTGCCTACTGTCTTTTAGTACAACATGAGGATGGGGGTTTGTTACATTTGCACAAGAAAATCAGGTTAAGTCTCAAGTTAGGGTTGGTTTGGGGAGATGTGGCATCCCAGGTTGGAAACGGGTCCTTGGTGAAGCCTAGCTTGTTGAATCAGACTGAGTGGGACATCAAGTTGTCTTCCATACTTACATTTGGTACACTCTGTGGACCGCAGTATGTTTCAGTCCAAAAAGGAAATGAGGGTTGAGACTCAAATTAGGGTTAGGGCTGGGGAGACTTGGCTTCCCAGGATGTAACCAGGGTTTTGGCGAAGCCTAGATTGGTAAAACAGACTGAGTAGGCCATCCGGAGTATAACATACTGCCAGTTAGTACACCATGTGGACAGGGAAATGTTTCAGTCCAAAGACAAAATTAGGGTTAAGACCCAAGTTAGGGTTAGCTGTCAGGAGACATGGCTTCCCAGAATGGAAACAGGGTGTTGCTGAAGCCAAGCATGGTGAAACAGACTGAGAGGGCCAAAGGAATTGTGTACCTACTGTCTTTTAGTAGAACATGAGGATGGGAGGTTGTTACATTTGCACAAGAATATCAGTTTAAGTATCAAGTTAGAGTTAGGGTTGGGGAGATGTGGCTTCCCAGGTTGGAAACGGGTCCTTGTTGAAGCCTAGCTTGCTGAATCAGACTGAGTGGGGCATCAAGATGTCTTCCATACTTACAATTAGGTACACTCTGTGGACGGCAGTATGTTTCAGTCCAAAAAGGAAATGAGGGTTGAGACTCAAATTAGGGTTAGGGTTGGGGAGACTTGGCTTCCCAGGATGTAACCAGGGTTTTGGCGAAGCCTAGATTGGTAAAACAGACTGAGTAGGCCTTCCGGAGTATAACATACTGCCAGTTAGTACACCATGTGGACAGGGAAATATTTCAGTCCAAAGAAAAAACTAGGGTTAAGACCCAAGTTAGGGTTAGCGGTCAGGAGACATGGCTTCCCGGAATGGAAACAGGGTGTTGCTGAAGCCAAGCATGGTGAAACAGACTGAGAGGGCAAAAGGAATTGTGTGCCTACTGTCTTTTAGTACAACATGAGGATGGGGGTTTGTTACATTTGCACAAGAAAATCAGGTTAAGTCTCAAGTTAGGGTTGGTTTGGGGAGATGTGGCTTCCCAGGTTGGAAACGGGTCCTTGGTGAAGCTCAACTTGCTGAATCAGACTGAGTGGGGCATCAAGATGTCTTCCATACTTACATTTGGTACACTCTGTGAACCGCAGTATGTTTCAGTCCAAAAAGGAAATGAGGGTTGATACGCAAATTAGGGTTAGGGTTGGGGAGACTTGGCTTCCCAGGATGTAACCAGGGTTTAGGTGAAGCCTAGATTGGTAAAACAGACTGAGTAGGCCAACCGGAGTATAACATACTGCCAGTTAGTACACCATGTGGACAGGGAAATATTTCAGTCCAAAGAAAAAACTAGGGTTAAGACCCAAGTTAGGGTTAGCGGTCAGGAGACATGGCTTCCCGGAATGGAAACAGGGTGTTGCTGAAGCCAAGCATGGTGAAACAGACTGAGAGGGCAAAAGGAATTGTGTGCCTACTGTCTTTTAGTACAACATGAGGATGGGGGTTTGTTACATTTGCACAAGAAAATCAGGTTAAGTCTCAAGTTAGGGTTGGTTTGGGGAGATGTGGCTTCCCAGGTTGGAAACGGGTCCTTGGTGAAGCTCAACTTGCTGAATCAGACTGAGTGGGGCATCAAGATGTCTTCCATACTTACATTTGGTACACTCTGTGAACCGCAGTATGTTTCAGTCCAAAAAGGAAATGAGGGTTGATACGCAAATTAGGGTTAGGGTTGGGGAGACTTGGCTTCCCAGGATGTAACCAGGGTTTAGGTGAAGCCTAGATTGGTAAAACAGACTGAGTAGGCCAACCGGAGTATAACATACTGCCAGTTAGTACACCATGTGGACAGGGAAATGTTTCAGTCCAAAGAGAAAATTAGGGTTAAGACCCAAGTTAGGGTTAGCTGTCAGGAGACATGGCTTCCCAGAATGGAAACAGGGTGTTGCTGAAGCCAAGCATGGTGAAACAGACTGAGAGGGCCAAAGGAATTGTGTGCCTACTGTCTTTTAGTAGAACATGAGGATGGGAGGTTGTTACATTTGCACAAGAATATCAGGTTAAGTATCAAGTTAGGGTTAGGGTTGGGGAGATGTGGCTTCCCAGGTTGGAAACGGGTCCTTGTTGAAGCCTAGCTTGCTGAATCAGACTGAGTGGGGCATCAAGATGTCTTCCATACTTACAATTAGGTACACTCTGTGGACGGCAGTATGTTTCAGTCCAAAAAGGAAATGAGGGTTGAGACTCAAATTAGGGTTAGGGTTGGGGAGACTTGGCTTCCCAGGATGTAACCAGGGTTTTGGCGAAGCCTAGATTGGTAAAACAGACTGAGTAGGCCTTTCCGGAGTATAACATACTGCCAGTTAGTACACCATGTGGACAGGGAAATATTTCAGTCCAAAGAAAAAGCTAGGGTTAAGACCCAAGTTAGGGTTAGCGGTCAGGAGACATGGCTTCCCGGAATGGAAACAGGGTGTTGCTGAAGCCAAGCATGGTGAAACAGACTGAGAGGGCCAAAGGAATTGTGTGCCTACTGTCTTTTAGTACAACATGAGGATGGGGGTTTGTTACATTTGCACAAGAAAATCAGGTTAAGTCTCAAGTTAGGGTTGGTTTGGGGAGATGTGGCATCCCAGGTTGGAAACGGGTCCTTGGTGAAGCCTAGCTTGTTGAATCAGACTGAGTGGGACATCAAGATGTCTTCCATACTTACATTTGGTACACTCTGTGGACGGCAGTATGTTTCAGTCCAAAAAGGAAATGAGGGTTGAGACTCAAATTAGGGTTAGGGCTGGGGAGACTTGGCTTCCCAGGATGTAACCAGGGTTTT
Organism: Heloderma suspectum; assembly: GCF_057233095.1. Lineage (NCBI taxonomy): Eukaryota > Metazoa > Chordata > Lepidosauria > Squamata > Helodermatidae > Heloderma > Heloderma suspectum. Next base: position 153,535,061 of record NC_139461.1, read on the forward strand.
GGCGAAGCCTAGATTGGTAAAACAGACTGAGTAGGCCATCCGGAGTATAACATACTGCCAGTTAGTACACCATGTGGACAGGGAAATGTTTCAGTCCAAAGAGAAAATTAGGGTTAAGACCCAAGTGAGGGTTAGCTGTCAGGAGACATGGCTTCCCAGAATGGAAACAGGGTGTTGCTGAAGCCAAGCATGGTGAAACAGACTGAGAGGGCCAAAGGAATTGTGTGCCTACTGTCTTTTAGTAGAACATGAGGATGGGGGGTTGTTACAGTTCAACAAGAAAATCAGGTTAAGTCTCAAGTTAGGGTTAGGGTTGGGGAGATGTGGCTTCCCAGGTTGGAAACGGGTCCTTGGTGAAGCTTAACTTGCTGAATCAGACTGAGTGGGGCATCAAGATGGCTTCCATACTGACATTTGGTCCCCTATGTGGACGGCAGTATGTTTCAGTCCAAAACTGAAAATTAGGGTTAAGACCCAAGTTAGGGTTATCGGTCAGGAGTCATGGCTTCCCGGAATGGAAACAGGGTGTTGCTGAAGCCAAGCATGGTGAAACAGACTGAGAGGGCAAAAGGAATTGTGTGCCTACTGTCTTTTAGTACAACATGAGGATGGGGGTTTGTTACATTTGCACAAGAAAATCAGGTTAAGTCTCAAGTTAGGGTTAGGGTTGGGGAGATGTGGCTTCCCAGGTTGGAAACGGGTCCTTGGTGAAGCCTAGCTTGCTGAATCAGACTGAGTGGGGCATCAAGATGTCTTCCATACTTACAATTAGGTACACTCTGTGGACGGCAGTATGTTTCAGTCCAAAAAGGAAATGAGGGTTGAGACTCAAATTAGGGTTAGGGTTGGGGAGACTTGGCTTCCCAGGATGTAACCAGGGTTTTGGCGAAGCCTAGATTGGTAAAACAGACTGAGTAGGCCTTCCGGAGTATAACATACTGCCAGTTAGTACACCATGTGGACAGGGAAATATTTCAGTCCAAAGAAAAAACTAGGGTTAAGACCCAAGTTAGGGTTAGCGGTCAGGAGACATGGCTTCCCGGAATGGAAACAGGGTGTTGCTGAAGCCAAGCATGGTGAAACAGACTGAGAGGGCAAAAGGAATTGTGTGCCTACTGTCTTTTAGTACAACATGAGGATGGGGGTTTGTTACATTTGCACAAGAAAATCAGGTTAAGTCTCAAGTTAGGGTTGGTTTGGGGAGATGTGGCATCCCAGGTTGGAAACGGGTCCTTGGTGAAGCCTAGCTTGTTGAATCAGACTGAGTGGGACATCAAGATGTCTTTCATACTTACATTTGGTACACTCTGTGGACGGCAGTATGTTTCAGTCCAAAAAGGAAATGAGGGTTGAGACTCAAATTAGGGTTAGGGCTGGGGAGACTTGGCTTCCCAGGATGTAACCAGGGTTTTGGCGAAGCCTAGATTGGTAAAACAGACTGAGTAGGCCATCCGGAGTATAACATACTGCCAGTTAGTACACCATGTGGACAGGGAAATGTTTCAGTCCAAAGAGAAAATTAGGGTTAAGACCCAAGTGAGGGTTAGCTGTCAGGAGACATGGCTTCCCAGAATGGAAACAGGGTGTTGCTGAAGCCAAGCATGGTGAAACAGACTGAGAGGGCCAAAGGAATTGTGTGCCTACTGTCTTTTAGTAGAACATGAGGATGGGGGGTTGTTACAGTTCAACAAGAAAATCAGGTTAAGTCTCAAGTTAGGGTTAGGGTTGGGGAGATGTGGCTTCCCAGGTTGGAAACGGGTCCTTGGTGAAGCTTAACTTGCTGAATCAGACTGAGTGGGGCATCAAGATGGCTTCCATACTGACATTTGGTCCCCTATGTGGACGGCAGTATGTTTCAGTCCAAAACTGAAAATTAGGGTTAAGACCCAAGTTAGGGTTATCGGTCAGGAGTCATGGCTTCCCGGAATGGAAACAGGGTGTTGCTGAAGCCAAGCATGGTGAAACAGACTGAGAGGGCAAAAGGAATTGTGTGCCTACTGTCTTTTAGTACAACATGAGGATGGGGGTTTGTTACATTTGCACAAGAAAATCAGGTTAAGTCTCAAGTTAGGGTTAGGGTTGGGGAGATGTGGCTTCCCAGGTTGGAAACGGGTCCTTGGTGAAGCCTAGCTTGCTGAATCAGACTGAGTGGGGCATCAAGATGTCTTCCATACTTACAATTAGGTACACTCTGTGGACGGCAGTATGTTTCAGTCCAAAAAGGAAATGAGGGTTGAGACTCAAATTAGGGTTAGGGTTGGGGAGACTTGGCTTCCCAGGATGTAACCAGGGTTTTGGCGAAGCCTAGATTGGTAAAACAGACTGAGTAGGCCTTCCGGAGTATAACATACTGCCAGTTAGTACACCATGTGGACAGGGAAATATTTCAGTCCAAAGAAAAAACTAGGGTTAAGACCCAAGTTAGGGTTAGCGGTCAGGAGACATGGCTTCCCGGAATGGAAACAGGGTGTTGCTGAAGCCAAGCATGGTGAAACAGACTGAGAGGGCAAAAGGAATTGTGTGCCTACTGTCTTTTAGTACAACATGAGGATGGGGGTTTGTTACATTTGCACAAGAAAATCAGGTTAAGTCTCAAGTTAGGGTTGGTTTGGGGAGATGTGGCATCCCAGGTTGGAAACGGGTCCTTGGTGAAGCCTAGCTTGTTGAATCAGACTGAGTGGGACATCAAGATGTCTTTCATACTTACATTTGGTACACTCTGTGGACGGCAGTATGTTTCAGTCCAAAAAGGAAATGAGGGTTGAGACTCAAATTAGGGTTAGGGCTGGGGAGACTTGGCTTCCCAGGATGTAACCAGGGTTTTGGCGAAGCCTAGATTGGTAAAACAGACTGAGTAGGCCATCCGGAGTATAACATACTGCCAGTTAGTACACCATGTGGACAGGGAAATGTTTCAGTCCAAAGAGAAAATTAGGGTTAAGACCCAAGTGAGGGTTAGCTGTCAGGAGACATGGCTTCCCAGAATGGAAACAGGGTGTTGCTGAAGCCAAGCATGGTGAAACAGACTGAGAGGGCCAAAGGAATTGTGTGCCTACTGTCTTTTAGTAGAACATGAGGATGGGGGGTTGTTACAGTTCAACAAGAAAATCAGGTTAAGTCTCAAGTTAGGGTTAGGGTTGGGGAGATGTGGCTTCCCAGGTTGGAAACGGGTCCTTGGTGAAGCTTAACTTGCTGAATCAGACTGAGTGGGGCATCAAGATGGCTTCCATACTGACATTTGGTACACTCTGTGGACGGCAGTATGTTTCAGTCCAAAAACGAAAATTAGGGTTAAGACCCAAGTTAAGGTTATCGGTCAGGAGTCATGGCTTCCCAGAATGGAAACAGGGTGTTGCTGAAGCCAAGCATGGTGAAACAGACTGAGAGGGCCAACGGAATTGTGTGTCGACTGTCTTTTAGTACAACATGAGGATGGGGTTTGTTACATTTCAACAAGAAAATCAGGTTAAGTCTCAAGGTTGGGTTGGATTGGGGAGATGTGGCTTCCCAGGTTGGAAATGGGTCCTTGGTGAAGCTCAACTTGCTGAATCAGACTGAGTGGGGCATCAAGATGGCTTCCATACTGACATTTGGTGCACTCTGTGGACGGCAGTATGTTTCAGTCCAAAAAGGAAATGAGGGTTGAGACTCAAATTAGGGTTAGGGTTGGGGAGACTTGGCTTCCCAGGATGTAACCAGGGTTTTGGCGAAGCCTAGATTGGTAAAACAGACTGAGTAGGCCATCCGGAGTATAACATACTGCCAGTTAGTACACCATGTGGACAGGGAAATGTTTCAGTCCAAAGAAAAAACTAGGGTTAAGACCCAAGTTAGGGTTAGCTGTCAGGAGACATGGCTTCCCAGAATGGAAACAGGGTGTTGCTGAAGCCAAGCATGGTGAAACAGACTGAGAGGGCCAAAGGAATTGTGTGCCTACTGTCTTTTAGTAGAACATGAGGATGGGAGGTTGTTACATTTGCACAAGAATATCAGGTTAAGTATCAAGTTAGGGTTAGGGTTGGGGAGATGTGGCTTCCCAGGTTGGAAACGGGTCCTTGTTGAAGCCTAGCTTGCTGAATCAGACTGAGTGGGGCATCAAGATGTCTTCCATACTTACAATTAGGTACACTCTGTGGACGGCAGTATGTTTCAGTCCAAAAAGGAAATGAGGGTTGAGACTCAAATTAGGGTTAGGGTTGGGGAGACTTGGCTTCCCAGGATGTAACCAGGGTTTTGGCGAAGCCTAGATTGGTAAAACAGACTGAGTAGGCCTTCCGGAGTATAACATACTGCCAGTTAGTACACCATGTGGACAGGGAAATATTTCAGTCCAAAGAAAAAACTAGGGTTAAGACCCAAGTTAGGGTTAGCGGTCAGGAGACATGGCTTCCCGGAATGGAAACAGGGTGTTGCTGAAGCCAAGCATGGTGAAACAGACTGAGAGGGCAAAAGGAATTGTGTGCCTACTGTCTTTTAGTACAACATGAGGATGGGGGTTTGTTACATTTGCACAAGAAAATCAGGTTAAGTCTCAAGTTAGGGTTGGTTTGGGGAGATGTGGCATCCCAGGTTGGAAACGGGTCCTTGGTGAAGCCTAGCTTGTTGAATCAGACTGAGTGGGACATCAAGATGTCTTCCATACTTACATTTGGTACAATCTGTGGACGGCAGTATGTTTCAGTCCAAAAAGGAAATGAGGGTTGAGACTCAAATTAGGGTTAGGGCTGGGGAGACTTGGCTTCCCAGGATGTAACCAGGGTTTTGGCGAAGCCTAGATTGGTAAAACAGACTGAGTAGGCCATCCGGAGTATAACATACTGCCAGTTAGTACACCATGTGGACAGGGAAATGTTTCAGTCCAAAGACAAAATTAGGGTTAAGACCCAAGTTAGGGTTAGCTGTCAGGAGACATGGCTTCCCGGAATGGAAACAGGGTGTTGCTGAAGCCAAGCATGGTGAAACAGACTGAGAGGGCCAAAGGAATTGTGTGCCTACTGTCTTTTAGTACAACATGAGGATGGGGGTTTGTTACATTTGCACAAGAAAATCAGGTTAAGTCTCAAGTTAGGGTTGGTTTGGGGAGATGTGGCATCCCAGGTTGGAAACGGGTCCTTGGTGAAGCCTAGCTTGCTGAATCAGACTGAGTGGGACATCAAGATGTCTTCCATACTTACATTTGGTACACTCTGTGGACGGCAGTATGTTTCAGTCCAAAAAGGAAATGAGGGTTGAGACTCAAATTAGGGTTAGGGCTGGGGAGACTTGGCTTCCCAGGATGTAACCAGGGTTTTGGCGAAGCCTAGATTGGTAAAACAGACTGAGTAGGCCATCCGGAGTATAACATACTGCCAGTTAGTACACCATGTGGACAGGGAAATGTTTCAGTCCAAAGAGAAAATTAGGGTTAAGACCCAAGTGAGGGTTAGCTGTCAGGAGACATGGCTTCCCAGAATGGAAACAGGGTGTTGCTGAAGCCAAGCATGGTGAAACAGACTGAGAGGGCCAAAGGAATTGTGTGCCTACTGTCTTTTAGTAGAACATGAGGATGGGGGGTTGTTACAGTTCAACAAGAAAATCAGGTTAAGTCTCAAGTTAGGGTTAGGGTTGGGGAGATGTGGCTTCCCAGGTTGGAAACGGGTCCTTGGTGAAGCTTAACTTGCTGAATCAGATTGAGTGGGGCATCAAGATGGCTTCCATACTGACATTTGGTACACTCTGTGGACGGCAGTATGTTTCAGTCCAAAAACGAAAATTAGGGTTAAGACCCAAGTTAAGGTTATCGGTCAGGAGTCATGGCTTCCCAGAATGGAAACAGGGTGTTGCTGAAGCCAAGCATGGTGAAACAGACTGAGAGGGCCAACGGAATTGTGTGTCGACTGTCTTTTAGTACAACATGAGGATGGGGTTTGTTACATTTCAACAAGAAAATCAGGTTAAGTCTCAAGGTTGGGTTGGATTGGGGAGATGTGGCTTCCCAGGTTGGAAATGGGTCCTTGGTGAAGCTCAACTTGCTGAATCAGACTGAGTGGGGCATCAAGATGGCTTCCATACTGACATTTGGTGCACTCTGTGGACGGCAGTATGTTTCAGTCCAAAAAGGAAATGAGGGTTGAGACTCAAATTAGGGTTAGGGTTGGGGAGACTTGGCTTCCCAGGATGTAACCAGGGTTTTGGCGAAGTCTAGATTGGTAAAACAGACGGAGTAGGCCAACCGGAGTATAACATACTGCCAGTTAGTACACCATGTGGACAGGGAAATGTTTCAGTCCAAAGAGAAAATTAGGGTTAAGACCCAAGTTAGGGTTAGCTGTCAGGAGACATGGCTTTCCAGAATGGAAACAGGGTGTTGCTGAAGCCAAGCATGGTGAAACAGACTGAGAGGGCAAAAGGAATTGTGTGCCTACTGTCTTTTAGTAGAACATGAGGATGGGGGGTTGTTACATTTGCACAAGAATATCAGGTTAAGTCTCAAGTTAGGGTTAGGGTTGGGGAGATGTGGCTTCCCAGGTTGGAAACGGGTCCTTGGTGAAGCCTAGCTTGTTGAATCAGACTGAGTGGGACATCAAGATTTCTTCCATACTTACATTTGGTACACTCTGTGAACCGCAGTATGTTTCAGTCCAAAAAGGAAATGAGGGTTGATACTCAAATTAGGGTTAGGGTTGGGGAGACTTGGCTTCCCAGGATGTAACCAGGGTTTTGGCGAAGCCTAGATTGGTAAAACAGACTGAGTAGGCCATCCGGAGTATAACATACTGCCAGTTAGTACACCATGTGGACAGGGAAATGTTTCAGTCCAAAGAAAAAACTAGGGTTAAGACCCAAGTTAGGGTTAGCTGTCAGGAGACATGGCTTCCCAGAATGGAAACAGGGTGTTGCTGAAGCCAAGCATGGTGAAACAGACTGAGAGGGCAAAAGGAATTGTGTGCCTACTGTCTTTTAGTAGAACATGAGGATGGGAGGTTGTTACATTTGCACAAGAATATCAGGTTAAGTATCAAGTTAGGGTTAGGGTTGGGGAGATGTGGCTTCCCAGGTTGGAAACGGGTCCTTGTTGAAGCCTAGCTTGCTGAATCAGACTGAGTGGGGCATCAAGATGTCTTCCATACTTACAATTAGGTACACTCTGTGGACGGCAGTATGTTTCAGTCCAAAAAGGAAATGAGGGTTGAGACTCAAATTAGGGTTAGGGTTGGGGAGACTTGGCTTCCCAGGATGTAACCAGGGTTTTGGCGAAGCCTAGATTGGTAAAACAGACTGAGTAGGCCTTCCGGAGTATAACATACTGCCAGTTAGTACACCATGTGGACAGGGAAATATTTCAGTCCAAAGAAAAAACTAGGGTTAAGACCCAAGTTAGGGTTAGCGGTCAGGAGACATGGCTTCCCGGAATGGAAACAGGGTGTTGCTGAAGCCAAGCATGGTGAAACAGACTGAGAGGGCAAAAGGAATTGTGTGCCTACTGTCTTTTAGTACAACATGAGGATGGGGGTTTGTTACATTTGCACAAGAAAATCAGGTTAAGTCTCAAGTTAGGGTTGGTTTGGGGAGATGTGGCATCCCAGGTTGGAAACGGGTCCTTGGTGAAGCCTAGCTTGTTGAATCAGACTGAGTGGGACATCAAGATGTCTTCCATACTTACATTTGGTACAATCTGTGGACGGCAGTATGTTTCAGTCCAAAAAGGAAATGAGGGTTGAGACTCAAATTAGGGTTAGGGCTGGGGAGACTTGGCTTCCCAGGATGTAACCAGGGTTTTGGCGAAGCCTAGATTGGTAAAACAGACTGAGTAGGCCATCCGGAGTATAACATACTGCCAGTTAGTACACCATGTGGACAGGGAAATGTTTCAGTCCAAAGACAAAATTAGGGTTAAGACCCAAGTTAGGGTTAGCTGTCAGGAGACATGGCTTCCCGGAATGGAAAAAGGGTGTTGCTGAAGCCAAGCATGGTGAAACAGACTGAGAGGGCCAAAGGAATTGTGTACCTACTGTCTTTTAGTAGAACATGAGGATGGGAGGTTGTTACATTTGCACAAGAATATCAGTTTAAGTATCAAGTTAGAGTTAGGGTTGGGGAGATGTGGCTTCCCAGGTTGGAAACGGGTCCTTGTTGAAGCCTAGCTTGCTGAATCAGACTGAGTGGGGCATCAAGATGTCTTCCATACTTACAATTAGGTACACTCTGTGGACGGCAGTATGTTTCAGTCCAAAAAGGAAATGAGGGTTGAGACTCAAATTAGGGTTAGGGTTGGGGAGACTTGGCTTCCCAGGATGTAACCAGGGTTTTGGCGAAGCCTAGATTGGTAAAACAGACTGAGTAGGCCTTCCGGAGTATAACATACTGCCAGTTAGTACACCATGTGGACAGGGAAATATTTCAGTCCAAAGAAAAAACTAGGGTTAAGACCCAAGTTAGGGTTAGCGGTCAGGAGACATGGCTTCCCGGAATGGAAACAGGGTGTTGCTGAAGCCAAGCATGGTGAAACAGACTGAGAGGGCAAAAGGAATTGTGTGCCTACTGTCTTTTAGTACAACATGAGGATGGGGGTTTGTTACATTTGCACAAGAAAATCAGGTTAAGTCTCAAGTTAGGGTTGGTTTGGGGAGATGTGGCTTCCCAGGTTGGAAACGGGTCCTTGGTGAAGCTCAACTTGCTGAATCAGACTGAGTGGGGCATCAAGATGTCTTCCATACTTACATTTGGTACACTCTGTGAACCGCAGTATGTTTCAGTCCAAAAAGGAAATGAGGGTTGATACGCAAATTAGGGTTAGGGTTGGGGAGACTTGGCTTCCCAGGATGTAACCAGGGTTTAGGTGAAGCCTAGATTGGTAAAACAGACTGAGTAGGCCAACCGGAGTATAACATACTGCCAGTTAGTACACCATGTGGACAGGGAAATGTTTCAGTCCAAAGAGAAAATTAGGGTTAAGACCCAAGTTAGGGTTAGCTGTCAGGAGACATGGCTTCCCAGAATGGAAACAGGGTGTTGCTGAAGCCAAGCATGGTGAAACAGACTGAGAGGGCCAAAGGAATTGTGTGCCTACTGTCTTTTAGTAGAACATGAGGATGGGAGGTTGTTACATTTGCACAAGAATATCAGGTTAAGTATCAAGTTAGGGTTAGGGTTGGGGAGATGTGGCTTCCCAGGTTGGAAACGGGTCCTTGTTGAAGCCTAGCTTGCTGAATCAGACTGAGTGGGGCATCAAGATGTCTTCCATACTTACAATTAGGTACACTCTGTGGACGGCAGTATGTTTCAGTCCAAAAAGGAAATGAGGGTTGAGACTCAAATTAGGGTTAGGGTTGGGGAGACTTGGCTTCCCAGGATGTAACCAGGGTTTTGGCGAAGCCTAGATTGGTAAAACAGACTGAGTAGGCCTTCCGGAGTATAACATACTGCCAGTTAGTACACCATGTGGACAGGGAAATATTTCAGTCCAAAGAAAAAGCTAGGGTTAAGACCCAAGTTAGGGTTAGCGGTCAGGAGACATGGCTTCCCGGAATGGAAACAGGGTGTTGCTGAAGCCAAGCATGGTGAAACAGACTGAGAGGGCCAAAGGAATTGTGTGCCTACTGTCTTTTAGTACAACATGAGGATGGGGGTTTGTTACATTTGCACAAGAAAATCAGGTTAAGTCTCAAGTTAGGGTTGGTTTGGGGAGATGTGGCATCCCAGGTTGGAAACGGGTCCTTGGTGAAGCCTAGCTTGTTGAATCAGACTGAGTGGGACATCAAGATGTCTTCCATACTTACATTTGGTACACTCTGTGGACGGCAGTATGTTTCAGTCCAAAAAGGAAATGAGGGTTGAGACTCAAATTAGGGTTAGGGCTGGGGAGACTTGGCTTCCCAGGATGTAACCAGGGTTTTGGCGAAGCCTAGATTGGTAAAACAGACTGAGTAGGCCATCCGGAGTATAACATACTGCCAGTTAGTACACCATGTGGACAGGGAAATGTTTCAGTCCAAAGAGAAAATTAGGGTTAAGACCCAAGTGAGGGTTAGCTGTCAGGAGACATGGCTTCCCAGAATGGAAACAGGGTGTTGCTGAAGCCAAGCATGGTGAAACAGACTGAGAGGGCCAAAGGAATTGTGTGCCTACTGTCTTTTAGTAGAACATGAGGATGGGGGGTTGTTACAGTTCAACAAGAAAATCAGGTTAAGTCTCAAGTTAGGGTTAGGGTTGGGGAGATGTGGCTTCCCAGGTTGGAAACGGGTCCTTGGTGAAGCTTAACTTGCTGAATCAGACTGAGTGGGGCATCAAGATGGCTTCCATACTGACATTTGGTCCCCTATGTGGACGGCAGTATGTTTCAGTCCAAAAACGAAAATTAGGGTTAAGACCCAAGTTAGGGTTATCGGTCAGGAGTCATGGCTTCCCAGAATGGAAACAGGGTGTTGCTGAAGCCAAGCATGGTGAAACAGACTGAGAGGGCCAACGGAATTGTGTGTCGACTGTCTTTTAGTACAACATGAGGATGGGGGTTTGTTACATTTCAACAAGAAAATCAGGTTAAGTCTCAAGGTTGGGTTGGATTGGGGAGATGTGGCTTCCCAGGTTGGAAATGGGTCCTTGGTGAAGCTCAACTTGCTGAATCAGACTGAGTGGGGCATCAAGATGGCTTCCATACTGACATTTGGTGCACTATGTGGACGGCAGTATGTTTCAGTCCAAAAAGGAAATGAGGGTTGAGACTCAAATTAGGGTTAGGGTTGGGGAGACTTGTCTTCCCAGGATGTAACCAGGGTTTTGGCGAAGTCTAGATTGGTAAAACAGACGGAGTAGGCCAACCGGAGTATAACATACTGCCAGTTAGTACACAATGTGGAGAGGGAAATGTTTCATTCCAAAGAGAAAATTAGGGTTAAGACCCAAGTTAGGGTTAGCAATCAGGAGACATGGCTTTCCAGAATGGAAACAGGGTGTTGCTGAAGCCAAGCATGGTGAAACAGACTGAGAGGGCAAAAGGAATTGTGTGCCTACTGTCTTTTAGGAGAACATGAGGATGGGGGGTTGTTACATTTGCACAAGAAAATCAGGTTAAGTCTCAAGTTAGGGTTAGGGTTGGGGAGATGTTGCTTCCCAGGTTGGAAACGGGTCCTTGGTGAAGCTTAACTTGCTGAATCAGACTGAGTGGGCCATCCAGATGGCTTCCATACTGACATTTGGTACACTCTGTGGACGGCAGTATGTTTCAGTCCAAAAACGAAAATTAGGGTTAAGACCCAAGTTAGGGTTATCGGTCAGGAGTCATGGCTTCCCAGAATGGAAACAGGGTGTTGCTGAAGCCAAGCATGGTGAAACAGACTGAGAGGGCCAACGGAATTGTGTGTCGACTGTCTTTTAGTACAACATGAGGATGGGGGTTTGTTACATTTCAACAAGAAAATCAGGTTAAGTCTCAAGGTTGGGTTGGATTGGGGAGATGTGGCTTCCCAGGTTGGAAATGGGTCCTTGGTGAAGCTCAACTTGCTGAATCAGACTGAGTGGGGCATCAAGATGGCTTCCATACTGACATTTGGTGCACTCTGTGGACGGCAGTATGTTTCAGTCCAAAAAGGAAATGAGGGTTGAGACTCAAATTAGGGTTAGGGTTGGGGAGACTTGGCTTCCCAGGATGTAACCAGGGTTTTGGCGAAGTCTAGATTGGTAAAACAGACGGAGTAGGCCAACCGGAGTATAACATACTGCCAGTTAGTACACCATGTGGACAGGGAAATGTTTCAGTCCAAAGAGAAAATTAGGGTTAAGACCCAAGTTAGGGTTAGCTGTCAGGAGACATGGCTTTCCAGAATGGAAACAGGGTGTTGCTGAAGCCAAGCATGGTGAAACAGACTGAGAGGGCAAAAGGAATTGTGTGCCTACTGTCTTTTAGTAGAACATGAGGATGGGGGGTTGTTACATTTGCACAAGAATATCAGGTTAAGTCTCAAGTTAGGGTTAGGGTTGGGGAGATGTGGCTTCCCAGGTTGGAAACGGGTCCTTGGTGAAGCCTAGCTTGTTGAATCAGACTGAGTGGGACATCAAGATTTCTTCCATACTTACATTTGGTACACTCTGTGAACCGCAGTATGTTTCAGTCCAAAAAGGAAATGAGGGTTGATACTCAAATTAGGGTTAGGGTTGGGGAGACTTGGCTTCCCAGGATGTAACCAGGGTTTTGGCGAAGCCTAGATTGGTAAAACAGACTGAGTAGGCCATCCGGAGTATAACATACTGCCAGTTAGTACACCATGTGGACAGGGAAATGTTTCAGTCCAAAGAAAAAACTAGGGTTAAGACCCAAGTTAGGGTTAGCTGTCAGGAGACATGGCTTCCCAGAATGGAAACAGGGTGTTGCTGAAGCCAAGCATGGTGAAACAGACTGAGAGGGCAAAAGGAATTGTGTGCCTACTGTCTTTTAGTAGAACATGAGGATGGGAGGTTGTTACATTTGCACAAGAATATCAGGTTAAGTATCAAGTTAGGGTTAGGGTTGGGGAGATGTGGCTTCCCAGGTTGGAAACGGGTCCTTGTTGAAGCCTAGCTTGCTGAATCAGACTGAGTGGGGCATCAAGATGTCTTCCATACTTACAATTAGGTACACTCTGTGGACGGCAGTATGTTTCAGTCCAAAAAGGAAATGAGGGTTGAGACTCAAATTAGGGTTAGGGTTGGGGAGACTTGGCTTCCCAGGATGTAACCAGGGTTTTGGCGAAGCCTAGATTGGTAAAACAGACTGAGTAGGCCTTCCGGAGTATAACATACTGCCAGTTAGTACACCATGTGGACAGGGAAATATTTCAGTCCAAAGAAAAAACTAGGGTTAAGACCCAAGTTAGGGTTAGCGGTCAGGAGACATGGCTTCCCGGAATGGAAACAGGGTGTTGCTGAAGCCAAGCATGGTGAAACAGACTGAGAGGGCAAAAGGAATTGTGTGCCTACTGTCTTTTAGTACAACATGAGGATGGGGGTTTGTTACATTTGCACAAGAAAATCAGGTTAAGTCTCAAGTTAGGGTTGGTTTGGGGAGATGTGGCATCCCAGGTTGGAAACGGGTCCTTGGTGAAGCCTAGCTTGTTGAATCAGACTGAGTGGGACATCAAGATGTCTTCCATACTTACATTTGGTACAATCTGTGGACGGCAGTATGTTTCAGTCCAAAAAGGAAATGAGGGTTGAGACTCAAATTAGGGTTAGGGCTGGGGAGACTTGGCTTCCCAGGATGTAACCAGGGTTTTGGCGAAGCCTAGATTGGTAAAACAGACTGAGTAGGCCATCCGGAGTATAACATACTGCCAGTTAGTACACCATGTGGACAGGGAAATGTTTCAGTCCAAAGACAAAATTAGGGTTAAGACCCAAGTTAGGGTTAGCTGTCAGGAGACATGGCTTCCCGGAATGGAAAAAGGGTGTTGCTGAAGCCAAGCATGGTGAAACAGACTGAGAGGGCCAAAGGAATTGTGTACCTACTGTCTTTTAGTAGAACATGAGGATGGGAGGTTGTTACATTTGCACAAGAATATCAGTTTAAGTATCAAGTTAGAGTTAGGGTTGGGGAGATGTGGCTTCCCAGGTTGGAAACGGGTCCTTGTTGAAGCCTAGCTTGCTGAATCAGACTGAGTGGGGCATCAAGATGTCTTCCATACTTACAATTAGGTACACTCTGTGGACGGCAGTATGTTTCAGTCCAAAAAGGAAATGAGGGTTGAGACTCAAATTAGGGTTAGGGTTGGGGAGACTTGGCTTCCCAGGATGTAACCAGGGTTTTGGCGAAGCCTAGATTGGTAAAACAGACTGAGTAGGCCTTCCGGAGTATAACATACTGCCAGTTAGTACACCATGTGGACAGGGAAATATTTCAGTCCAAAGAAAAAACTAGGGTTAAGACCCAAGTTAGGGTTAGCGGTCAGGAGACATGGCTTCCCGGAATGGAAACAGGGTGTTGCTGAAGCCAAGCATGGTGAAACAGACTGAGAGGGCAAAAGGAATTGTGTGCCTACTGTCTTTTAGTACAACATGAGGATGGGGGTTTGTTACATTTGCACAAGAAAATCAGGTTAAGTCTCAAGTTAGGGTTGGTTTGGGGAGATGTGGCTTCCCAGGTTGGAAACGGGTCCTTGGTGAAGCTCAACTTGCTGAATCAGACTGAGTGGGGCATCAAGATGTCTTCCATACTTACATTTGGTACACTCTGTGAACCGCAGTATGTTTCAGTCCAAAAAGGAAATGAGGGTTGATACGCAAATTAGGGTTAGGGTTGGGGAGACTTGGCTTCCCAGGATGTAACCAGGGTTTAGGTGAAGCCTAGATTGGTAAAACAGACTGAGTAGGCCAACCGGAGTATAACATACTGCCAGTTAGTACACCATGTGGACAGGGAAATGTTTCAGTCCAAAGAGAAAATTAGGGTTAAGACCCAAGTTAGGGTTAGCTGTCAGGAGACATGGCTTCCCAGAATGGAAACAGGGTGTTGCTGAAGCCAAGCATGGTGAAACAGACTGAGAGGGCCAAAGGAATTGTGTGCCTACTGTCTTTTAGTAGAACATGAGGATGGGAGGTTGTTACATTTGCACAAGAATATCAGGTTAAGTATCAAGTTAGGGTTAGGGTTGGGGAGATGTGGCTTCCCAGGTTGGAAACGGGTCCTTGTTGAAGCCTAGCTTGCTGAATCAGACTGAGTGGGGCATCAAGATGTCTTCCATACTTACAATTAGGTACACTCTGTGGACGGCAGTATGTTTCAGTCCAAAAAGGAAATGAGGGTTGAGACTCAAATTAGGGTTAGGGTTGGGGAGACTTGGCTTCCCAGGATGTAACCAGGGTTTTGGCGAAGCCTAGATTGGTAAAACAGACTGAGTAGGCCTTCCGGAGTATAACATACTGCCAGTTAGTACACCATGTGGACAGGGAAATATTTCAGTCCAAAGAAAAAGCTAGGGTTAAGACCCAAGTTAGGGTTAGCGGTCAGGAGACATGGCTTCCCGGAATGGAAACAGGGTGTTGCTGAAGCCAAGCATGGTGAAACAGACTGAGAGGGCCAAAGGAATTGTGTGCCTACTGTCTTTTAGTACAACATGAGGATGGGGGTTTGTTACATTTGCACAAGAAAATCAGGTTAAGTCTCAAGTTAGGGTTGGTTTGGGGAGATGTGGCATCCCAGGTTGGAAACGGGTCCTTGGTGAAGCCTAGCTTGTTGAATCAGACTGAGTGGGACATCAAGATGTCTTCCATACTTACATTTGGTACACTCTGTGGACGGCAGTATGTTTCAGTCCAAAAAGGAAATGAGGGTTGAGACTCAAATTAGGGTTAGGGCTGGGGAGACTTGGCTTCCCAGGATGTAACCAGGGTTTTGGCGAAGCCTAGATTGGTAAAACAGACTGAGTAGGCCATCCGGAGTATAACATACTGCCAGTTAGTACACCATGTGGACAGGGAAATGTTTCAGTCCAAAGAGAAAATTAGGGTTAAGACCCAAGTGAGGGTTAGCTGTCAGGAGACATGGCTTCCCAGAATGGAAACAGGGTGTTGCTGAAGCCAAGCATGGTGAAACAGACTGAGAGGGCCAAAGGAATTGTGTGCCTACTGTCTTTTAGTAGAACATGAGGATGGGGGGTTGTTACAGTTCAACAAGAAAATCAGGTTAAGTCTCAAGTTAGGGTTAGGGTTGGGGAGATGTGGCTTCCCAGGTTGGAAACGGGTCCTTGGTGAAGCTTAACTTGCTGAATCAGACTGAGTGGGGCATCAAGATGGCTTCCATACTGACATTTGGTCCCCTATGTGGACGGCAGTATGTTTCAGTCCAAAAACGAAAATTAGGGTTAAGACCCAAGTTAGGGTTATCGGTCAGGAGTCATGGCTTCCCAGAATGGAAACAGGGTGTTGCTGAAGCCAAGCATGGTGAAACAGACTGAGAGGGCCAACGGAATTGTGTGTCGACTGTCTTTTAGTACAACATGAGGATGGGGGTTTGTTACATTTCAACAAGAAAATCAGGTTAAGTCTCAAGGTTGGGTTGGATTGGGGAGATGTGGCTTCCCAGGTTGGAAATGGGTCCTTGGTGAAGCTCAACTTGCTGAATCAGACTGAGTGGGGCATCAAGATGGCTTCCATACTGACATTTGGTGCACTATGTGGACGGCAGTATGTTTCAGTCCAAAAAGGAAATGAGGGTTGAGACTCAAATTAGGGTTAGGGTTGGGGAGACTTGTCTTCCCAGGATGTAACCAGGGTTTTGGCGAAGTCTAGATTGGTAAAACAGACGGAGTAGGCCAACCGGAGTATAACATACTGCCAGTTAGTACACAATGTGGAGAGGGAAATGTTTCATTCCAAAGAGAAAATTAGGGTTAAGACCCAAGTTAGGGTTAGCAATCAGGAGACATGGCTTTCCAGAATGGAAACAGGGTGTTGCTGAAGCCAAGCATGGTGAAACAGACTGAGAGGGCAAAAGGAATTGTGTGCCTACTGTCTTTTAGGAGAACATGAGGATGGGGGGTTGTTACATTTGCACAAGAAAATCAGGTTAAGTCTCAAGTTAGGGTTAGGGTTGGGGAGATGTTGCTTCCCAGGTTGGAAACGGGTCCTTGGTGAAGCTTAACTTGCTGAATCAGACTGAGTGGGCCATCCAGATGGCTTCCATACTGACATTTGGTACACTCTGTGGACGGCAGTATGTTTCAGTCCAAAAACGAAAATTAGGGTTAAGACCCAAGTTAGGGTTATCGGTCAGGAGTCATGGCTTCCCAGAATGGAAACAGGGTGTTGCTGAAGCCAAGCATGGTGAAACAGACTGAGAGGGCCAACGGAATTGTGTGTCGACTGTCTTTTAGTACAACATGAGGATGGGGGTTTGTTACATTTCAACAAGAAAATCAGGTTAAGTCTCAAGGTTGGGTTGGATTGGGGAGATGTGGCTTCCCAGGTTGGAAATGGGTCCTTGGTGAAGCTCAACTTGCTGAATCAGACTGAGTGGGGCATCAAGATGGCTTCCATACTGACATTTGGTGCACTCTGTGGACGGCAGTATGTTTCAGTCCAAAAAGGAAATGAGGGTTGAGACTCAAATTAGGGTTAGGGTTGGGGAGACTTGGCTTCCCAGGATGTAACCAGGGTTTTGGCGAAGTCTAGATTGGTAAAACAGACGGAGTAGGCCAACCGGAGTATAACATACTGCCAGTTAGTACACCATGTGGACAGGGAAATGTTTCAGTCCAAAGAGAAAATTAGGGTTAAGACCCAAGTTAGGGTTAGCTGTCAGGAGACATGGCTTTCCAGAATGGAAACAGGGTGTTGCTGAAGCCAAGCATGGTGAAACAGACTGAGAGGGCAAAAGGAATTGTGTGCCTACTGTCTTTTAGTACAACATGAGGATGGGGGGTTGTTACATTTGCACAAGAAAATCAGGTTAAGTCTCAAGTTAGGGTTAGGGTTGGGGAGATGTGGCTTCCCAGGTTGGAAACGGGTCCTTGGTGAAGCCTAGCTTGCTGAATCAGACTGAGTGGGGCATCAAGATGTCTTCCATACTTACATTTGGTACACTCTGTGAACCGCAGTATGTTTCAGTCCAAAAAGGAAATGAGGGTTGATACGCAAATTAGGGTTAGGGTTGGGGAGACTTGGCTTCCCAGGATGTAACCAGGGTTTTGGTGAAGCCTAGATTGGTAAAACAGACTGAGTAGGCCAACCGGAGTATAACATACTGCCAGTTAGTACACCATGTGGACAGGGAAATGTTTCAGTCCAAAGAGAAAATTAGGGTTAAGACCCAAGTTAGGGTTAGCTGTCAGGAGACATGGCTTCCCAGAATGGAAACAGGGTGTTGCTGAAGCCAAGCATGGTGAAACAGACTGAGAGGGCCAAAGGAATTGTGTGCCTACTGTCTTTTAGTAGAACATGAGGATGGGAGGTTGTTACATTTGCACAAGAATATCAGGTTAAGTCTCAAGTTAGGGTTAGGGTGGGGGAGATGTGGCTTCCCAGGTTGGAAACGGGTCCTTGGTGAAGCCTAGCTTGCTGAATCAGACTGAGTGGGGCATCAAGATGTCTTCCATACTTACAATTAGGTACACTCTGTGGACGGCAGTATGTTTCAGTCCAAAAAGGAAATGAGGGTTGAGACTCAAATTAGGGTTAGGGCTGGGGAGACTTGGCTTCCCAGGATGTAACCAGGGTTTTGGCGAAGCCTAGATTGGTAAAACAGACTGAGTAGGCCTTCCGGAGTATAACATACTGCCAGTTAGTACACCATGTGGACAGGGAAATATTTCAGTCCAAAGAAAAAACTAGGGTTAAGACCCAAGTTAGGGTTAGCGGTCAGGAGACATGGCTTCCCGGAATGGAAACAGGGTGTTGCTGAAGCCAAGCATGGTGAAACAGACTGAGAGGGCAAAAGGAATTGTGTGCCTACTGTCTTTTAGTACAACATGAGGATGGGGGTTTGTTACATTTGCACAAGAAAATCAGGTTAAGTCTCAAGTTAGGGTTGGTTTGGGGAGATGTGGCATCCCAGGTTGGAAACGGGTCCTTGGTGAAGCCTAGCTTGTTGAATCAGACTGAGTGGGACATCAAGATGTCTTCCATACTTACATTTGGTACACTCTGTGGACGGCAGTATGTTTCAGTCCAAAAAGGAAATGAGGGTTGAGACTCAAATTAGGGTTAGGGCTGGGGAGACTTGGCTTCCCAGGATGTAACCAGGGTTTTGGCGAAGCCTAGATTGGTAAAACAGACTGAGTAGGCCTTCCGGAGTATAACATACTGCCAGTTAGTACACCATGTGGACAGGGAAATATTTCAGTCCAAAGAAAAAGCTAGGGTTAAGACCCAAGTTAGGGTTAGCGGTCAGGAGACATGGCTTCCCGGAATGGAAACAGGGTGTTGCTGAAGCCAAGCATGGTGAAACAGACTGAGAGGGCCAAAGGAATTGTGTGCCTACTGTCTTTTAGTACAACATGAGGATGGGGGTTTGTTACATTTGCACAAGAAAATCAGGTTAAGTCTCAAGTTAGGGTTGGTTTGGGGAGATGTGGCATCCCAGGTTGGAAACGGGTCCTTGGTGAAGCCTAGCTTGTTGAATCAGACTGAGTGGGACATCAAGATGTCTTCCATACTTACATTTGGTACACTCTGTGGACGGCAGTATGTTTCAGTCCAAAAAGGAAATGAGGGTTGAGACTCAAATTAGGGTTAGGGCTGGGGAGACTTGGCTTCCCAGGATGTAACCAGGGTTTTGGCGAAGCCTAGATTGGTAAAACAGACTGAGTAGGCCATCCGGAGTATAACATACTGCCAGTTAGTACACCATGTGGACAGGGAAATGTTTCAGTCCAAAGAGAAAATTAGGGTTAAGACCCAAGTGAGGGTTAGCTGTCAGGAGACATGGCTTCCCAGAATGGAAACAGGGTGTTGCTGAAGCCAAGCATGGTGAAACAGACTGAGAGGGCCAAAGGAATTGTGTGCCTACTGTCTTTTAGTAGAACATGAGGATGGGGGGTTGTTACAGTTCAACAAGAAAATCAGGTTAAGTCTCAAGTTAGGGTTAGGGTTGGGGAGATGTGGCTTCCCAGGTTGGAAACGGGTCCTTGGTGAAGCTTAACTTGCTGAATCAGACTGAGTGGGGCATCAAGATGGCTTCCATACTGACATTTGGTCCCCTATGTGGACGGCAGTATGTTTCAGTCCAAAAACGAAAATTAGGGTTAAGACCCAAGTTAGGGTTATCGGTCAGGAGTCATGGCTTCCCAGAATGGAAACAGGGTGTTGCTGAAGCCAAGCATGGTGAAACAGACTGAGAGGGCCAACGGAATTGTGTGTCGACTGTCTTTTAGTACAACATGAGGATGGGGGTTTGTTACATTTCAACAAGAAAATCAGGTTAAGTCTCAAGGTTGGGTTGGATTGGGGAGATGTGGCTTCCCAGGTTGGAAATGGGTCCTTGGTGAAGCTCAACTTGCTGAATCAGACTGAGTGGGGCATCAAGATGGCTTCCATACTGACATTTGGTGCACTCTGTGGACGGCAGTATGTTTCAGTCCAAAAAGGAAATGAGGGTTGAGACTCAAATTAGGGTTAGGGTTGGGGAGACTTGTCTTCCCAGGATGTAACCAGGGTTTTGGCGAAGTCTAGATTGGTAAAACAGACGGAGTAGGCCAACCGGAGTATAACATACTGCCAGTTAGTACACAATGTGGAGAGGGAAATGTTTCATTCCAAAGAGAAAATTAGGGTTAAGACCCAAGTTAGGGTTAGCAATCAGGAGACATGGCTTTCCAGAATGGAAACAGGGTGTTGCTGAAGCCAAGCATGGTGAAACAGACTGAGAGGGCAAAAGGAATTGTGTGCCTACTGTCTTTTAGGAGAACATGAGGATGGGGGGTTGTTACATTTGCACAAGAAAATCAGGTTAAGTCTCAAGTTAGGGTTAGGGTTGGGGAGATGTTGCTTCCCAGGTTGGAAACGGGTCCTTGGTGAAGCTTAACTTGCTGAATCAGACTGAGTGGGCCATCCAGATGGCTTCCATACTGACATTTGGTACACTCTGTGGACGGCAGTATGTTTCAGTCCAAAAACGAAAATTAGGGTTAAGACCCAAGTTAGGGTTATCGGTCAGGAGTCATGGCTTCCCAGAATGGAAACAGGGTGTTGCTGAAGCCAAGCATGGTGAAACAGACTGAGAGGGCCAACGGAATTGTGTGTCGACTGTCTTTTAGTACAACATGAGGATGGGGGTTTGTTACATTTCAACAAGAAAATCAGGTTAAGTCTCAAGGTTGGGTTGGATTGGGGAGATGTGGCTTCCCAGGTTGGAAATGGGTCCTTGGTGAAGCTCAACTTGCTGAATCAGACTGAGTGGGGCATCAAGATGGCTTCCATACTGACATTTGGTGCACTCTGTGGACGGCAGTATGTTTCAGTCCAAAAAGGAAATGAGGGTTGAGACTCAAATTAGGGTTAGGGTTGGGGAGACTTGGCTTCCCAGGATGTAACCAGGGTTTTGGCGAAGTCTAGATTGGTAAAACAGACGGAGTAGGCCAACCGGAGTATAACATACTGCCAGTTAGTACACCATGTGGACAGGGAAATGTTTCAGTCCAAAGAGAAAATTAGGGTTAAGACCCAAGTTAGGGTTAGCTGTCAGGAGACATGGCTTTCCAGAATGGAAACAGGGTGTTGCTGAAGCCAAGCATGGTGAAACAGACTGAGAGGGCAAAAGGAATTGTGTGCCTACTGTCTTTTAGTACAACATGAGGATGGGGGGTTGTTACATTTGCACAAGAAAATCAGGTTAAGTCTCAAGTTAGGGTTAGGGTTGGGGAGATGTGGCTTCCCAGGTTGGAAACGGGTCCTTGGTGAAGCCTAGCTTGCTGAATCAGACTGAGTGGGGCATCAAGATGTCTTCCATACTTACATTTGGTACACTCTGTGAACCGCAGTATGTTTCAGTCCAAAAAGGAAATGAGGGTTGATACGCAAATTAGGGTTAGGGTTGGGGAGACTTGGCTTCCCAGGATGTAACCAGGGTTTTGGTGAAGCCTAGATTGGTAAAACAGACTGAGTAGGCCAACCGGAGTATAACATACTGCCAGTTAGTACACCATGTGGACAGGGAAATGTTTCAGTCCAAAGAGAAAATTAGGGTTAAGACCCAAGTTAGGGTTAGCTGTCAGGAGACATGGCTTCCCAGAATGGAAACAGGGTGTTGCTGAAGCCAAGCATGGTGAAACAGACTGAGAGGGCCAACGGAATTGTGTGCCTACTGTCTTTTAGTAGAACATGAGGATGGGAGGTTGTTACATTTGCACAAGAATATCAGGTTAAGTCTCAAGTTAGGGTTAGGGTGGGGGAGATGTGGCTTCCCAGGTTGGAAACGGGTCCTTGGTGAAGCCTAGCTTGCTGAATCAGACTGAGTGGGGCATCAAGATGTCTTCCATACTTACAATTAGGTACACTCTGTGGACGGCAGTATGTTTCAGTCCAAAAAGGAAATGAGGGTTGAGACTCAAATTAGGGTTAGGGTTGGGGAGACTTGGCTTCCCAGGATGTAACCAGGGTTTTGGCGAAGCCTAGATTGGTAAAACAGACTGAGTAGGCCTTCCGGAGTATAACATACTGCCAGTTAGTACACCATGTGGACAGGGAAATATTTCAGTCCAAAGAAAAAACTAGGGTTAAGACCCAAGTTAGGGTTAGCGGTCAGGAGACATGGCTTCCCGGAATGGAAACAGGGTGTTGCTGAAGCCAAGCATGGTGAAACAGACTGAGAGGGCAAAAGGAATTGTGTGCCTACTGTCTTTTAGTACAACATGAGGATGGGGGTTTGTTACATTTGCACAAGAAAATCAGGTTAAGTCTCAAGTTAGGGTTGGTTTGGGGAGATGTGGCATCCCAGGTTGGAAACGGGTCCTTGGTGAAGCCTAGCTTGTTGAATCAGACTGAGTGGGACATCAAGATGTCTTCCATACTTACATTTGGTACACTCTGTGGACGGCAGTATGTTTCAGTCCAAAAAGGAAATGAGGGTTGAGACTCAAATTAGGGTTAGGGCTGGGGAGACTTGGCTTCCCAGGATGTAACCAGGGTTTTGGGGAAGCCTAGATTGGTAAAACAGACTGAGTAGGCCAACCGGAGTATAACATACTGCCAGTTAGTACACCATGTGGACAGGGAAATGTTTCAGTCCAAAGAAAAAACTAGGGTTAAGACCCAAGTTAGGGTTAGCTGTCAGGAGACATGGCTTCCCAGAATGGAAACAGGGTGTTGCTGAAGCCAAGCATGGTGAAACAGACTGAGAGGGCCCAAGGAATTGTGTGCCTACTGTCTTTTAGTAGAACATGAGGATGGGAGGTTGTTACATTTGCACAAGAATATCAGGTTAAGTATCAAGTTAGGGTTAGGGTTGGGGAGATGTGGCTTCCCAGGTTGGAAACGGGTCCTTGTTGAAGCCTAGCTTGCTGAATCAGACTGAGTGGGGCATCAAGATGTCTTCCATACTTACAATTAGGTACACTCTGTGGACGGCAGTATGTTTCAGTCCAAAAAGGAAATGAGGGTTGAGACTCAAATTAGTGTTAGGGTTGGGGAGACTTGGCTTCCCAGATGTAACCAGGGTTTTGGCGAAGCCTAGATTGGTAAAACAGACTGAGTAGGCCTTCCGGAGTATAACATACTGCCAGTTAGTACACCATGTGGACAGGGAAATATTTCAGTCCAAAGAAAAAACTAGGGTTAAGACCCAAGTTAGGGTTAGCGGTCAGGAGACATGGCTTCCCGGAATGGAAACAGGGTGTTGCTGAAGCCAAGCATGGTGAAACAGACTGAGAGGGCAAAAGGAATTGTGTGCCTACTGTCTTTTAGTACAACATGAGGATGGGGGTTTGTTACATTTGCCCAAGAAAATCAGGTTAAGTCTCAAGTTAGGGTTGGTTTGGGGAGATGTGGCATCCCAGGTTGGAAACGGGTCCTTGGTGAAGCCTAGCTTGTTGAATCAGACTGAGTGGGACATCAAGATGTCTTCCATACTTACATTTGGTACACTCTGTGGACGGCAGTATGTTTCAGTCCAAAAAGGAAATGAGGGTTGAGACTCAAATTAGGGTTAGGGCTGGGGAGACTTGGCTTCCCAGGATGTAACCAGGGTTTTGGCGAAGCCTAGATTGGTAAAACAGACTGAGTAGGCCATCCGGAGTATAACATACTGCCAGTTAGTACACCATGTGGACAGGGAAATGTTTCAGTCCAAAGAGAAAATTAGGGTTAAGACCCAAGTGAGGGTTAGCTGTCAGGAGACATGGCTTCCCAGAATGGAAACAGGGTGTTGCTGAAGCCAAGCATGGTGAAACAGACTGAGAGGGCCAAAGGAATTGTGTGCCTACTGTCTTTTAGTAGAACATGAGGATGGGGGGTTGTTACAGTTCAACAAGAAAATCAGGTTAAGTCTCAAGTTAGGGTTAGGGTTGGGGAGATGTGGCTTCCCAGGTTGGAAACGGGTCCTTGGTGAAGCTTAACTTGCTGAATCAGACTGAGTGGGGCATCAAGATGGCTTCCATACTGACATTTGGTCCCCTATGTGGACGGCAGTATGTTTCAGTCCAAAAACGAAAATTAGGGTTAAGACCCAAGTTAGGGTTATCGGTCAGGAGTCATGGCTTCCCAGAATGGAAACAGGGTGTTGCTGAAGCCAAGCATGGTGAAACAGACTGAGAGGGCCAACGGAATTGTGTGTCGACTGTCTTTTAGTACAACATGAGGATGGGGGTTTGTTACATTTCAACAAGAAAATCAGGTTAAGTCTCAAGGTTGGGTTGGATTGGGGAGATGTGGCTTCCCAGGTTGGAAATGGGTCCTTGGTGAAGCTCAACTTGCTGAATCAGACTGAGTGGGGCATCAAGATGGCTTCCATACTGACATTTGGTGCACTCTGTGGACGGCAGTATGTTTCAGTCCAAAAAGGAAATGAGGGTTGAGACTCAAATTAGGGTTAGGGTTGGGGAGACTTGTCTTCCCAGGATGTAACCAGGGTTTTGGCGAAGTCTAGATTGGTAAAACAGACGGAGTAGGCCAACCGGAGTATAACATACTGCCAGTTAGTACACAATGTGGAGAGGGAAATGTTTCATTCCAAAGAGAAAATTAGGGTTAAGACCCAAGTTAGGGTTAGCAATCAGGAGACATGGCTTTCCAGAATGGAAACAGGGTGTTGCTGAAGCGAAGCATGGTGAAACAGACTGAGAGGGCAAAAGGAATTGTGTGCCTACTGTCTTTTAGGAGAACATGAGGATGGGGGGTTGTTACATTTGCACAAGAAAATCAGGTTAAGTCTCAAGTTAGGGTTAGGGTTGGGGAGATGTGGCTTCCCAGGTTGGAAACGGGTCCTTGGTGAAGCTTAACTTGCTGAATCAGACTGAGTGGGCCATCAAGATGGCTTCCATACTGACATTTGGTACACTCTGTGGACGGCAGTATGTTTCAGTCCAAAAACGAAAATTAGGGTTAAGACCCAAGTTAGGGTTATCGGTCAGGAGTCATGGCTTCCCAGAATGGAAACAGGGTGTTGCTGAAGCCAAGCATGGTGAAACAGACTGAGAGGGCCAACGGAATTGTGTGCCGACTGTCTCTTAGTACAACATGAGGATGGGGGTTTGTTACATTTCAACAAGAAAATCAGGTTAAGTCTCAAGGTTGGGTTGGGTTGGGGAGATGTGGCTTCCCTGGTTGGAATCGGGTCCTTGGTGAAGCCCAGCTTGCTGAATCAGACTGAGTGGGACATCAAGATGTCTTCCATACTGACATTTGGTACACTCTGTGGACGGAGGTCTGTTTCAGTCCCAAAAGGAAATGAGGCCTGAGACTCAAATTAGGGTTAGGGGTGGGGAGACTTGGCTTCCCAGGATGTAACCAGGGTTTTGGCGAAGCCTAGATTGGTAATACAGACTGAGTAGGCCATCCGGAGTATAACATACTGCCAGTTAGTACACCATGTGGACAGGGAAATGTTTCATTCCAAAGAGAAAATTAGGGTTAAGACCCAAGTTAGGGTTAGCTGTCAGGAGACATGGCTTCCCAGAATGGAAACAGGGTGTTGCTGAAGCCAAGCATGGTGAAACAGACTGAGAGGGCCAAAGGAATTGTGTGCCTACTGTCTTTTAGTAGAACATGAGGATGGGGGGTTGTTACAGTTCAACAAGAAAATCAGGTTAAGTCTCAAGTTAGGGTTAGGGTTGGGGAGATGTGGCTTCCCAGGTTGGAAACGGGTCCTTGGTGAAGCTTAACTTGCTGAATCAGACTGAGTGGGGCATCAAGATGGCTTCCATACTGACATTTGGTACACTCTGTGGACGGCAGTATGTTTCAGTCCAAAAACGAAAATTAGGGTTAAGACCCAAGTTAAGGTTATCGGTCAGGAGTCATGGCTTCCCAGAATGGAAACAGGGTGTTGCTGAAGCCAAGCATGGTGAAACAGACTGAGAGGGCCAACGGAATTGTGTGTCGACTGTCTTTTAGTACAACATGAGGATGGGGGTTTGTTACATTTCAACAAGAAAATCAGGTTAAGTCTCAAGGTTGGGTTGGATTGGGGAGATGTGGCTTCCCAGGTTGGAAACGCGTCCTTGTTGAAGCCTAGCTTGCTGAATCAGACTGAGTGGGGCATCAAGATGTCTTCCATACTTACAATTAGGTACACTCTGTGGACGGCAGTATGTTTCAGTCCAAAAAGCCAATGAGGGTTGAGACTCAAATTAGGGTTAGGGTTGGGGAGACTTGGCTTCCCAGGATGTAACCAGGGTTTTGGCGAAGCCTAGATTGGTAAAACAGACGGAGTAGGCCTTCCGGAGTATAACATACTGCCAGTTAGTACACCATGTGGACAGGGAAATATTTCAGTCCAAAGAAAAAACTAGGGTTAAGACCCAAGTTAGGGTTAGCGGTCAGGAGACATGGCTTCCCGGAATGGAAACAGTGTGTTGCTGAAGCCAAGCATGGTGAAACAGACTGAGAGGGCAAAAGGAATTGTGTGCCTACTGTCTTTTAGTACAACATGAGGATGGGGGTTTGTTACATTTGCACAAGAAAATCAGGTTAAGTCTCAAGTTAGGGTTGGTTTGGGGAGATGTGGCATCCCAGGTTGGAAACGGGTCCTTGGTGAAGCCTAGCTTGTTGAATCAGACTGAGTGGGACATCAAGATGTCTTCCATACTTACATTTGGTACACTCTGTGGACGGCAGTATGTTTCAGTCCAAAAAGGAAATGAGGGTTGAGACTCAAATTAGGGTTAGGGCTGGGGAGACTTGGCTTCCCAGGATGTAACCAGGGTTTTGGCGAAGCCTAGATTGGTAAAACAGACTGAGTAGGCCATCCGGAGTATAACATACTGCCAGTTAGTACACCATGTGGACAGGGAAATGTTTCAGTCCAAAGAGAAAATTAGGGTTAAGACCCAAGTTAGGGTTAGCTGTCAGGAGACATGGCTTCCCAGAATGGAAACAGGGTGTTGCTGAAGCCAAGCATGGTGAAACAGACTGAGAGGGCCAAAGGAATTGTGTGCCTACTGTCTTTTAGTAGAACATGAGGATGGGAGGTTGTTACATTTGCACAAGAATATCAGGTTAAGTCTCAAGTTATGTTTAGGGTTGGGGAGATGTGGCTTCCCAGGTTGGAAACGGGTCCTTGTTGAAGCCTAGCTTGCTGAATCAGACTGAGTGGGGCATCAAGATGTCTTCCATACTTACAATTAGGTACACTCTGTGGACGGCAGTATGTTTCAGTCCAAAAAGGAAATGAGGGTTGAGACTCAAATTAGGGTTAGGGTTGGGGAGACTTGGCTTCCCAGGATGTAACCAGGGTTTTGGCGAAGCCTAGATTGGTAAAACAGACTGAGTAGGCCTTTCCGGAGTATAACATACTGCCAGTTAGTACACCATGTGGACAGGGAAATATTTCAGTCCAAAGAAAAAGCTAGGGTTAAGACCCAAGTTAGGGTTAGCGGTCAGGAGACATGGCTTCCCGGAATGGAAACAGGGTGTTGCTGAAGCCAAGCATGGTGAAACAGACTGAGAGGGCAAAAGGAATTGTGTGCCTACTGTCTTTTAGTACAACATGAGGATGGGGGTTTGTTACATTTGCACAAGAAAATCAGGTTAAGTCTCAAGTTAGGGTTGGTTTGGGGAGATGTGGCATCCCAGGTTGGAAACGGGTCCTTGGTGAAGCCTAGCTTGTTGAATCAGACTGAGTGGGACATCAAGATGTCTTCCATACTTACATTTGGTACACTCTGTGGACGGCAGTATGTTTCAGTCCAAAAAGGAAATGAGGGTTGAGACTCAAATTAGGGTTAGGGCTGGGGAGACTTGGCTTCCCAGGATGTAACCAGGGTTTTGGCGAAGCCTAGATTGGTAAAACAGACTGAGTAGGCCATCCGGAGTATAACATACTGCCAGTTAGTACACCATGTGGACAGGGAAATGTTTCAGTCCAAAGAGAAAATTAGGGTTAAGACCCAAGTTAGGGTTAGCTGTCAGGAGACATGGCTTCCCAGAATGGAAACAGGGTGTTGCTGAAGCCAAGCATGGTGAAACAGACTGAGAGGGCCAAAGGAATTGTGTGCCTACTGTCTTTTAGTAGAACATGAGGATGGGAGGTTGTTACATTTGCACAAGAATATCAGGTTAAGTCTCAAGTTATGGTTAGGGTTGGGGAGATGTGGCTTCCCAGGTTGGAAACGGGTCCTTGTTGAAGCCTAGCTTGCTGAATCAGACTGAGTGGGGCATCAAGATGTCTTCCATACTTACAATTAGGTACACTCTGTGGACGGCAGTATGTTTCAGTCCAAAAAGGAAATGAGGGTTGAGACTGAAATTAGGGTTAGGGTTGGGGAGACTTGGCTTCCCAGGATGTAACCAGGGTTTTGGCGAAGCCTAGATTGGTAAAACAGACTGAGTAGGCCTTTCCGGAGTATAACATACTGCCAGTTAGTACACCATGTGGACAGGGAAATATTTCAGTCCAAAGAAAAAGCTAGGGTTAAGACCCAAGTTAGGGTTAGCGGTCAGGAGACATGGCTTCCCGGAATGGAAACAGGGTGTTGCTGAAGCCAAGCATGGTGAAACAGACTGAGAGGGCCAAAGGAATTGTGTGCCTACTGTCTTTTAGTACAACATGAGGATGGGGGTTTGTTACATTTGCACAAGAAAATCAGGTTAAGTCTCAAGTTAGGGTTGGTTTGGGGAGATGTGGCATCCCAGGTTGGAAACGGGTCCTTGGTGAAGCCTAGCTTGTTGAATCAGACTGAGTGGGACATCAAGATGTCTTCCATACTTACATTTGGTACACTCTGTGGACGGCAGTATGTTTCAGTCCAAAAAGGAAATGAGGGTTGAGACTCAAATTAGGGTTAGGGCTGGGGAGACTTGGCTTCCCAGGATGTAACCAGGGTTTTGGCGAAGCCTAGATTGGTAAAACAGACTGAGTAGGCCATCCGGAGTATAACATACTGCCAGTTAGTACACCATGTGGACAGGGAAATGTTTCAGTCCAAAGAGAAAATTAGGGTTAAGACCCAAGTGAGGGTTAGCTGTCAGGAGACATGGCTTCCCAGAATGGAAACAGGGTGTTGCTGAAGCCAAGCATGGTGAAACAGACTGAGAGGGCCAAAGGAATTGTGTGCCTACTGTCTTTTAGTAGAACATGAGGATGGGGGGTTGTTACAGTTCAACAAGAAAATCAGGTTAAGTCTCAAGTTAGGGTTAGGGTTGGGGAGATGTGGCTTCCCAGGTTGGAAACGGGTCCTTGGTGAAGCTTAACTTGCTGAATCAGACTGAGTGGGGCATCAAGATGGCTTCCATACTGACATTTGGTCCCCTATGTGGACGGCAGTATGTTTCAGTCCAAAAACGAAAATTAGGGTTAAGACCCAAGTTAGGGTTATCGGTCAGGAGTCATGGCTTCCCAGAATGGAAACAGGGTGTTGCTGAAGCCAAGCATGGTGAAACAGACTGAGAGGGCCAACGGAATTGTGTGTCGACTGTCTTTTAGTACAACATGAGGATGGGGGTTTGTTACATTTCAACAAGAAAATCAGGTTAAGTCTCAAGGTTGGGTTGGATTGGGGAGATGTGGCTTCCCAGGTTGGAAATGGGTCCTTGGTGAAGCTCAACTTGCTGAATCAGACTGAGTGGGGCATCAAGATGGCTTCCATACTGACATTTGGTGCACTCTGTGGACGGCAGTATGTTTCAGTCCAAAAAGGAAATGAGGGTTGAGACTCAAATTAGGGTTAGGGTTGGGGAGACTTGTCTTCCCAGGATGTAACCAGGGTTTTGGCGAAGTCTAGATTGGTAAAACAGACGGAGTAGGCCAACCGGAGTATAACATACTGCCAGTTAGTACACAATGTGGAGAGGGAAATGTTTCATTCCAAAGAGAAAATTAGGGTTAAGACCCAAGTTAGGGTTAGCAATCAGGAGACATGGCTTTCCAGAATGGAAACAGGGTGTTGCTGAAGCCAAGCATGGTGAAACAGACTGAGAGGGCAAAAGGAATTGTGTGCCTACTGTCTTTTAGGAGAACATGAGGATGGGGGGTTGTTACATTTGCACAAGAAAATCAGGTTAAGTCTCAAGTTAGGGTTAGGGTTGGGGAGATGTTGCTTCCCAGGTTGGAAACGGGTCCTTGGTGAAGCTTAACTTGCTGAATCAGACTGAGTGGGCCATCCAGATGGCTTCCATACTGACATTTGGTACACTCTGTGGACGGCAGTATGTTTCAGTCCAAAAACGAAAATTAGGGTTAAGACCCAAGTTAGGGTTATCGGTCAGGAGTCATGGCTTCCCAGAATGGAAACAGGGTGTTGCTGAAGCCAAGCATGGTGAAACAGACTGAGAGGGCCAACGGAATTGTGTGTCGACTGTCTTTTAGTACAACATGAGGATGGGGGTTTGTTACATTTCAACAAGAAAATCAGGTTAAGTCTCAAGGTTGGGTTGGATTGGGGAGATGTGGCTTCCCAGGTTGGAAATGGGTCCTTGGTGAAGCTCAACTTGCTGAATCAGACTGAGTGGGGCATCAAGATGGCTTCCATATTGACATTTGGTGCACTCTGTGGACGGCAGTATGTTTCAGTCCAAAAAGGAAATGAGGGTTGAGACTCAAATTAGGGTTAGGGTTGGGGAGACTTGGCTTCCCAGGATGTAACCAGGGTTTTGGCGAAGTCTAGATTGGTAAAACAGACGGAGTAGGCCAACCGGAGTATAACATACTGCCAGTTAGTACACCATGTGGACAGGGAAATGTTTCAGTCCAAAGAGAAAATTAGGGTTAAGACCCAAGTTAGGGTTAGCTGTCAGGAGACATGGCTTTCCAGAATGGAAACAGGGTGTTGCTGAAGCCAAGCATGGTGAAACAGACTGAGAGGGCAAAAGGAATTGTGTGCCTACTGTCTTTTAGTACAACATGAGGATGGGGGGTTGTTACATTTGCACAAGAAAATCAGGTTAAGTCTCAAGTTAGGGTTAGGGTTGGGGAGATGTGGCTTCCCAGG
Source organism: Heloderma suspectum (assembly GCF_057233095.1). Classification (NCBI taxonomy): domain Eukaryota; kingdom Metazoa; phylum Chordata; class Lepidosauria; order Squamata; family Helodermatidae; genus Heloderma; species Heloderma suspectum. Next base: position 153,566,083 of record NC_139461.1, read on the forward strand.
TTGGAAACGGGTCCTTGGTGAAGCCTAGCTTGCTGAATCAGACTGAGTGGGGCATCAAGATGTCTTCCATACTTACATTTGGTACACTCTGTGAACCGCAGTATGTTTCAGTCCAAAAAGGAAATGAGGGTTGATACGCAAATTAGGGTTAGGGTTGGGGAGACTTGGCTTCCCAGGATGTAACCAGGGTTTTGGTGAAGCCTAGATTGGTAAAACAGACTGAGTAGGCCAACCGGAGTATAACATACTGCCAGTTAGTACACCATGTGGACAGGGAAATGTTTCAGTCCAAAGAGAAAATTAGGGTTAAGACCCAAGTTAGGGTTAGCTGTCAGGAGACATGGCTTCCCAGAATGGAAACAGGGTGTTGCTGAAGCCAAGCATGGTGAAACAGACTGAGAGGGCCAAAGGAATTGTGTGCCTACTGTCTTTTAGTAGAACATGAGGATGGGAGGTTGTTACATTTGCACAAGAATATCAGGTTAAGTCTCAAGTTAGGGTTAGGGTTGGGGAGATGTGGCTTCCCAGGTTGGAAACGGGTCCTTGGTGAAGCCTAGCTTGCTGAATCAGACTGAGTGGGGCATCAAGATGTCTTCCATACTTACAATTAGGTACACTCTGTGGACGGCAGTATGTTTCAGTCCAAAAAGGAAATGAGGGTTGAGACTCAAATTAGGGTTAGGGTTGGGGAGACTTGGCTTCCCAGGATGTAACCAGGGTTTTGGCGAAGCCTAGATTGGTAAAACAGACTGAGTAGGCCTTCCGGAGTATAACATACTGCCAGTTAGTACACCATGTGGACAGGGAAATATTTCAGTCCAAAGAAAAAACTAGGGTTAAGACCCAAGTTAGGGTTAGCGGTCAGGAGACATGGCTTCCCGGAATGGAAACAGGGTGTTGCTGAAGCCAAGCATGGTGAAACAGACTGAGAGGGCAAAAGGAATTGTGTGCCTACTGTCTTTTAGTACAACATGAGGATGGGGGTTTGTTACATTTGCACAAGAAAATCAGGTTAAGTCTCAAGTTAGGGTTGGTTTGGGGAGATGTGGCATCCCAGGTTGGAAACGGGTCCTTGGTGAAGCCTAGCTTGTTGAATCAGACTGAGTGGGACATCAAGATGTCTTCCATACTTACATTTGGTACACTCTGTGGACGGCAGTATGTTTCAGTCCAAAAAGGAAATGAGGGTTGAGACTCAAATTAGGGTTAGGGCTGGGGAGACTTGGCTTCCCAGGATGTAACCAGGGTTTTGGTGAAGCCTAGATTGGTAAAACAGACTGAGTAGGCCAACCGGAGTATAACATACTGCCAGTTAGTACACCATGTGGACAGGGAAATGTTTCAGTCCAAAGAAAAAACTAGGGTTAAGACCCAAGTTAGGGTTAGCTGTCAGGAGACATGGCTTCCCAGAATGGAAACAGGGTGTTGCTGAAGCCAAGCATGGTGAAACAGACTGAGAGGGCCCAAGGAATTGTGTGCCTACTGTCTTTTAGTAGAACATGAGGATGGGAGGTTGTTACATTTGCACAAGAATATCAGGTTAAGTCTCAAGTTAGGGTTAGGGTTGGGGAGATGTGGCTTCCCAGGTTGGAAACGGGTCCTTGTTGAAGCCTAGCTTGCTGAATCAGACTGAGTGGGGCATCAAGATGTCTTCCATACTTACAATTAGGTACACTCTGTGGACGGCAGTATGTTTCAGTCCAAAAAGGAAATGAGGGTTGAGACTCAAATTAGTGTTAGGGTTGGGGAGACTTGGCTTCCCAGGATGTAACCAGGGTTTTGGCGAAGCCTAGATTGGTAAAACAGACTGAGTAGGCCTTCCGGAGTATAACATACTGCCAGTTAGTACACCATGTGGACAGGGAAATATTTCAGTCCAAAGAAAAAACTAGGGTTAAGACCCAAGTTAGGGTTAGCGGTCAGGAGACATGGCTTCCCGGAATGGAAACAGGGTGTTGCTGAAGCCAAGCATGGTGAAACAGACTGAGAGGGCCAAAGGAATTGTGTGCCTACTGTCTTTTAGTACAACATGAGGATGGGGGTTTGTTACATTTGCACAAGAAAATCAGGTTAAGTCTCAAGTTAGGGTTGGTTTGGGGAGATGTGGCATCCCAGGTTGGAAACGGGTCCTTGGTGAAGCCTAGCTTGTTGAATCAGACTGAGTGGGACATCAAGATGTCTTCCATACTTACATTTGGTACACTCTGTGGACGGCAGTATGTTTCAGTCCAAAAAGGAAATGAGGGTTGAGACTCAAATTAGGGTTAGGGCTGGGGAGACTTGGCTTCCCAGGATGTAACCAGGGTTTTGGCGAAGCCTAGATTGGTAAAACAGACTGAGTAGGCCATCCGGAGTATAACATACTGCCAGTTAGTACACCATGTGGACAGGGAAATGTTTCAGTCCAAAGAGAAAATTAGGGTTAAGACCCAAGTGAGGGTTAGCTGTCAGGAGACATGGCTTCCCAGAATGGAAACAGGGTGTTGCTGAAGCCAAGCATGGTGAAACAGACTGAGAGGGCCAAAGGAATTGTGTGCCTACTGTCTTTTAGTAGAACATGAGGATGGGGGGTTGTTACAGTTCAACAAGAAAATCAGGTTAAGTCTCAAGTTAGGGTTAGGGTTGGGGAGATGTGGCTTCCCAGGTTGGAAACGGGTCCTTGGTGAAGCTTAACTTGCTGAATCAGACTGAGTGGGGCATCAAGATGGCTTCCATACTGACATTTGGTCCCCTATGTGGACGGCAGTATGTTTCAGTCCAAAAACGAAAATTAGGGTTAAGACCCAAGTTAGGGTTATCGGTCAGGAGTCATGGCTTCCCAGAATGGAAACAGGGTGTTGCTGAAGCCAAGCATGGTGAAACAGACTGAGAGGGCCAACGGAATTGTGTGTCGACTGTCTTTTAGTACAACATGAGGATGGGGGTTTGTTACATTTCAACAAGAAAATCAGGTTAAGTCTCAAGGTTGGGTTGGATTGGGGAGATGTGGCTTCCCAGGTTGGAAATGGGTCCTTGGTGAAGCTCAACTTGCTGAATCAGACTGAGTGGGGCATCAAGATGGCTTCCATACTGACATTTGGTGCACTCTGTGGACGGCAGTATGTTTCAGTCCAAAAAGGAAATGAGGGTTGAGACTCAAATTAGGGTTAGGGTTGGGGAGACTTGTCTTCCCAGGATGTAACCAGGGTTTTGGCGAAGTCTAGATTGGTAAAACAGACGGAGTAGGCCAACCGGAGTATAACATACTGCCAGTTAGTACACAATGTGGAGAGGGAAATGTTTCATTCCAAAGAGAAAATTAGGGTTAAGACCCAAGTTAGGGTTAGCAATCAGGAGACATGGCTTTCCAGAATGGAAACAGGGTGTTGCTGAAGCGAAGCATGGTGAAACAGACTGAGAGGGCAAAAGGAATTGTGTGCCTACTGTCTTTTAGGAGAACATGAGGATGGGGGGTTGTTACATTTGCACAAGAAAATCAGGTTAAGTCTCAAGTTAGGGTTAGGGTTGGGGAGATGTGGCTTCCCAGGTTGGAAACGGGTCCTTGGTGAAGCTTAACTTGCTGAATCAGACTGAGTGGGCCATCAAGATGGCTTCCATACTGACATTTGGTACACTCTGTGGACGGCAGTATGTTTCAGTCCAAAAACGAAAATTAGGGTTAAGACCCAAGTTAGGGTTATCGGTCAGGAGTCATGGCTTCCCAGAATGGAAACAGGGTGTTGCTGAAGCCAAGCATGGTGAAACAGACTGAGAGGGCCAACGGAATTGTGTGCCGACTGTCTCTTAGTACAACATGAGGATGGGGGTTTGTTACATTTCAACAAGAAAATCAGGTTAAGTCTCAAGGTTGGGTTGGGTTGGGGAGATGTGGCTTCCCTGGTTGGAATCGGGTCCTTGGTGAAGCCCAGCTTGCTGAATCAGACTGAGTGGGACATCAAGATGTCTTCCATACTGACATTTGGTACACTCTGTGGACGGAGGTCTGTTTCAGTCCCAAAAGGAAATGAGGCCTGAGACTCAAATTAGGGTTAGGGGTGGGGAGACTTGGCTTCCCAGGATGTAACCAGGGTTTTGGCGAAGCCTAGATTGGTAATACAGACTGAGTAGGCCATCCGGAGTATAACATACTGCCAGTTAGTACACCATGTGGACAGGGAAATGTTTCATTCCAAAGAGAAAATTAGGGATAAGAACCAAGTTAGGGTTAGCTGTCAGGAGACATGGCTTCCCAGAATGGAAACAGGGTGTTGCTGAAGCCAAGCATGGTGAAACAGACTGAGAGGGCCAAAGGAATTGTGTGCCTACTGTCTTTTAGTAGAACATGAGGATGGGGGGTTGTTACAGTTCAACAAGAAAATCAGGTTAAGTCTCAAGTTAGGGTTAGGGTTGGGGAGATGTGGCTTCCCAGGTTGGAAACGGGTCCTTGGTGAAGCTTAACTTGCTGAATCAGACTGAGTGGGGCATCAAGATGGCTTCCATACTGACATTTGGTACACTCTGTGGACGGCAGTATGTTTCAGTCCAAAAACGAAAATTAGGGTTAAGACCCAAGTTAAGGTTATCGGTCAGGAGTCATGGCTTCCCAGAATGGAAACAGGGTGTTGCTGAAGACAAGCATGGTGAAACAGACTGAGAGGGCCAACGGAATTGTGTGTCGACTGTCTTTTAGTACAACATGAGGATGGGGGTTTGTTACATTTCAACAAGAAAATCAGGTTAAGTCTCAAGGTTGGGTTGGATTGGGGAGATGTGGCTTCCCAGGTTGGAAACGCGTCCTTGTTGAAGCCTAGCTTGCTGAATCAGACTGAGTGGGGCATCAAGATGTCTTCCATACTTACAATTAGGTACACTCTGTGGACGGCAGTATGTTTCAGTCCAAAAAGGAAATGAGGGTTGAGACTCAAATTAGGGTTAGGGTTGGGGAGACTTGGCTTCCCAGGATGTAACCAGGGTTTTGGCGAAGCCTAGATTGGTAAAACAGACTGAGTAGGCCTTCCGGAGTATAACATACTGCCAGTTAGTACACCATGTGGACAGGGAAATATTTCAGTCCAAAGAAAAAACTAGGGTTAAGACCCAAGTTAGGGTTAGCGGTCAGGAGACATGGCTTCCCGGAATGGAAACAGGGTGTTGCTGAAGCCAAGCATGGTGAAACAGACTGAGAGGGCAAAAGGAATTGTGTGCCTACTGTCTTTTAGTACAACATGAGGATGGGGGTTTGTTACATTTGCACAAGAAAATCAGGTTAAGTCTCAAGTTAGGGTTGGTTTGGGGAGATGTGGCATCCCAGGTTGGAAACGGGTCCTTGGTGAAGCCTAGCTTGTTGAATCAGACTGAGTGGGACATCAAGATGTCTTCCATACTTACATTTGGTACACTCTGTGGACCGCAGTATGTTTCAGTCCAAAAAGGAAATGAGGGTTGAGACTCAAATTAGGGTTAGGGCTGGGGAGACTTGGCTTCCCAGGATGTAACCAGGGTTTTGGCGAAGCCTAGATTGGTAAAACAGACTGAGTAGGCCAACCGGAGTATAACATACTGCCAGTTAGTACACCATGTGGACAGGGAAATGTTTCAGTCCAAAGAGAAAATTAGGGTTAAGACCCAAGTTAGGGTTAGCTGTCAGGAGACATGGCTTCCCAGAATGGAAACAGGGTGTTGCTGAAGCCAAGCATGGTGAAACAGACTGAGAGGGCCAAAGGAATTGTGTGCCTACTGTCTTTTAGTAGAACATGAGGATGGGAGGTTGTTACATTTGCACAAGAATATCAGGTTAAGTCTCAAGTTAGGGTTAGGGTTGGGGAGATGTGGCTTCCCAGGTTGGAAACGGGTCGTTGTTGAAGCCTAGCTTGCTGAATCAGACTGAGTGGGGCATCAAGATGTCTTCCATACTTACAATTAGGTACACTCTGTGGACGGCAGTATGTTTCAGTCCAAAAAGGAAATGAGGGTTGAGACTCAAATTAGGGTTAGGGTTGGGGAGACTTGGCTTCCCAGGATGTAACCAGGGTTTTGGCGAAGCCTAGATTGGTAAAACAGACTGAGTAGGCCTTTCCGGAGTATAACATACTGCCAGTTAGTACACCATGTGGACAGGGAAATATTTCAGTCCAAAGAAAAAGCTAGGGTTAAGACCCAAGTTAGGGTTAGCGGTCAGGAGACATGGCTTCCCGGAATGGAAACAGGGTGTTGCTGAAGCCAAGCATGGTGAAACAGACTGAGAGGGCCAAAGGAATTGTGTGCCTACTGTCTTTTAGTACAACATGAGGATGGGGGTTTGTTACATTTGCACAAGAAAATCAGGTTAAGTCTCAAGTTAGGGTTGGTTTGGGGAGATGTGGCATCCCAGGTTGGAAACGGGTCCTTGGTGAAGCCTAGCTTGTTGAATCAGACTGAGTGGGACATCAAGATGTCTTCCATACTTACATTTGGTACACTCTGTGGACGGCAGTATGTTTCAGTCCAAAAAGGAAATGAGGGTTGAGACTCAAATTAGGGTTAGGGCTGGGGAGACTTGGCTTCCCAGGATGTAACCAGGGTTTTGGCGAAGCCTAGATTGGTAAAACAGACTGAGTAGGCCATCCGGAGTATAACATACTGCCAGTTAGTACACCATGTGGACAGGGAAATGTTTCAGTCCAAAGAGAAAATTAGGGTTAAGACCCAAGTGAGGGTTAGCTGTCAGGAGACATGGCTTCCCAGAATGGAAACAGGGTGTTGCTGAAGCCAAGCATGGTGAAACAGACTGAGAGGGCCAAAGGAATTGTGTGCCTACTGTCTTTTAGTAGAACATGAGGATGGGGGGTTGTTACAGTTCAACAAGAAAATCAGGTTAAGTCTCAAGTTAGGGTTAGGGTTGGGGAGATGTGGCTTCCCAGGTTGGAAACGGGTCCTTGGTGAAGCTTAACTTGCTGAATCAGACTGAGTGGGGCATCAAGATGGCTTCCATACTGACATTTGGTCCCCTATGTGGACGGCAGTATGTTTCAGTCCAAAAATGAAAATTAGGGTTAAGACCCAAGTTAGGGTTATCGGTCAGGAGTCATGGCTTCCCAGAATGGAAACAGGGTGTTGCTGAAGCCAAGCATGGTGAAACAGACTGAGAGGGCCAACGGAATTGTGTGTCGACTGTCTTTTAGTACAACATGAGGATGGGGGTTTGTTACATTTCAACAAGAAAATCAGGTTAAGTCTCAAGGTTGGGTTGGATTGGGGAGATGTGGCTTCCCAGGTTGGAAATGGGTCCTTGGTGAAGCTCAACTTGCTGAATCAGACTGAGTGGGGCATCAAGATGGCTTCCATACTGACATTTGGTGCACTCTGTGGACGGCAGTATGTTTCAGTCCAAAAAGGAAATGAGGGTTGAGACTCAAATTAGGGTTAGGGTTGGGGAGACTTGGCTTCCCAGGATGTAACCAGGGTTTTGGCGAAGTCTAGATTGGTAAAACAGACGGAGTAGGCCAACCGGAGTATAACATACTGCCAGTTAGTACACCATGTGGACAGGGAAATGTTTCAGTCCAAAGAGAAAATTAGGGTTAAGACCCAAGTTAGGGTTAGCTGTCAGGAGACATGGCTTTCCAGAATGGAAACAGGGTGTTGCTGAAGCCAAGCATGGTGAAACAGACTGAGAGGGCAAAAGGAATTGTGTGCCTACTGTCTTTTAGTACAACATGAGGATGGGGGGTTGTTACATTTGCACAAGAAAATCAGGTTAAGTCTCAAGTTAGGGTTAGGGTTGGGGAGATGTGGCTTCCCAGGTTGGAAACGGGTCCTTGGTGAAGCCTAGCTTGCTGAATCAGACTGAGTGGGGCATCAAGATGTCTTCCATACTTACATTTGGTACACTCTGTGAACCGCAGTATGTTTCAGTACAAAAAGGAAATGAGGGTTGATACGCAAATTAGGGTTAGGGTTGGGGAGACTTGGCTTCCCAGGATGTAACCAGGGTTTTGGTGAAGCCTAGATTGGTAAAACAGACGGAGTAGGCCAACCGGAGTATAACATACTGCCAGTTAGTACACCATGTGGACAGGGAAATGTTTCAGTCCAAAGAGAAAATTAGGGTTAAGACCCAAGTTAGGGTTAGCTGTCAGGAGACATGGCTTCCCAGAATGGAAACAGGGTGTTGCTGAAGCCAAGCATGGTGAAACAGACTGAGAGGGCCAAAGGAATTGTGTGCCTACTGTCTTTTAGTAGAACATGAGGATGGGAGGTTGTTACATTTGCACAAGAATATCAGGTTAAGTATCAAGTTAGGGTTAGGGTTGGGGAGATGTGGCTTCCCAGGTTGGAAACGGGTCCTTGGTGAAGCCTAGCTTGCTGAATCAGACTGAGTGGGGCATCAAGATGTCTTCCATACTTACAATTAGGTACACTCTGTGGACGGCAGTATGTTTCAGTCCAAAAAGGAAATGAGGGTTGAGACTCAAATTAGGGTTAGGGTTGGGGAGACTTGGCTTCCCAGGATGTAACCAGGGTTTTGGCGAAGCCTAGATTGGTAAAACAGACTGAGTAGGCCTTCCGGAGTATAACATACTGCCAGTTAGTACACCATGTGGACAGGGAAATATTTCAGTCCAAAGAAAAAACTAGGGTTAAGACCCAAGTTAGGGTTAGCGGTCAGGAGACATGGCTTCCCGGAATGGAAACAGGGTGTTGCTGAAGCCAAGCATGGTGAAACAGACTGAGAGGGCAAAAGGAATTGTGTGCCTACTGTCTTTTAGTACAACATGAGGATGGGGGTTTGTTACATTTGCACAAGAAAATCAGGTTAAGTCTCAAGTTAGGGTTGGTTTGGGGAGATGTGGCATCCCAGGTTGGAAACGGGTCCTTGGTGAAGCCTAGCTTGTTGAATCAGACTGAGTGGGACATCAAGATGTCTTCCATACTTACATTTGGTACACTCTGTGGACGGCAGTATGTTTCAGTCCAAAAAGGAAATGAGGGTTGAGACTCAAATTAGGGTTAGGGCTGGGGAGACTTGGCTTCCCAGGATGTAACCAGGGTTTTGGCGAAGCCTAGATTGGTAAAACAGACTGAGTAGGCCATCCGGAGTATAACATACTGCCAGTTAGTACACCATGTGGACAGGGAAATGTTTCAGTCCAAAGAGAAAATTAGGGTTAAGACCCAAGTGAGGGTTAGCTGTCAGGAGACATGGCTTCCCAGAATGGAAACAGGGTGTTGCTGAAGCCAAGCATGGTGAAACAGACTGAGAGGGCCAAAGGAATTGTGTGCCTACTGTCTTTTAGTAGAACATGAGGATGGGGGGTTGTTACAGTTCAACAAGAAAATCAGGTTAAGTCTCAAGTTAGGGTTAGGGTTGGGGAGATGTGGCTTCCCAGGTTGGAAACGGGTCCTTGGTGAAGCTTAACTTGCTGAATCAGACTGAGTGGGGCATCAAGATGGCTTCCATACTGACATTTGGTCCCCTATGTGGACGGCAGTATGTTTCAGTCCAAAAACGAAAATTAGGGTTAAGACCCAAGTTAGGGTTATCGGTCAGGAGTCATGGCTTCCCAGAATGGAAACAGGGTGTTGCTGAAGCCAAGCATGGTGAAACAGACTGAGAGGGCCAACGGAATTGTGTGTCGACTGTCTTTTAGTACAACATGAGGATGGGGGTTTGTTACATTTCAACAAGAAAATCAGGTTAAGTCTCAAGGTTGGGTTGGATTGGGGAGATGTGGCTTCCCAGGTTGGAAATGGGTCCTTGGTGAAGCTCAACTTGCTGAATCAGACTGAGTGGGGCATCAAGATGGCTTCCATACTGACATTTGGTGCACTCTGTGGACGGCAGTATGTTTCAGTCCAAAAAGGAAATGAGGGTTGAGACTCAAATTAGGGTTAGGGTTGGGGAGACTTGTCTTCCCAGGATGTAACCAGGGTTTTGGCGAAGTCTAGATTGGTAAAACAGACGGAGTAGGCCAACCGGAGTATAACATACTGCCAGTTAGTACACAATGTGGAGAGGGAAATGTTTCATTCCAAAGAGAAAATTAGGGTTAAGACCCAAGTTAGGGTTAGCAATCAGGAGACATGGCTTTCCAGAATGGAAACAGGGTGTTGCTGAAGCGAAGCATGGTGAAACAGACTGAGAGGGCAAAAGGAATTGTGTGCCTACTGTCTTTTAGGAGAACATGAGGATGGGGGGTTGTTACATTTGCACAAGAAAATCAGGTTAAGTCTCAAGTTAGGGTTAGGGTTGGGGAGATGTTGCTTCCCAGGTTGGAAACGGGTCCTTGGTGAAGCTTAACTTGCTGAATCAGACTGAGTGGGCCATCAAGATGGCTTCCATACTGACATTTGGTACACTCTGTGGACGGCAGTATGTTTCAGTCCAAAAACGAAAATTAGGGTTAAGACCCAAGTTAGGGTTATCGGTCAGGAGTCATGGCTTCCCAGAATGGAAACAGGGTGTTGCTGAAGCCAAGCATGGTGAAACAGACTGAGAGGGCCAACGGAATTGTGTGCCGACTGTCTCTTAGTACAACATGAGGATGGGGGTTTGTTACATTTCAACAAGAATATCAGGTTAAGTCTCAAGGTTGGGTTGGGTTGGGGAGATGTGGCTTCCCTGGTTGGAATCGGGTCCTTGGTGAAGCCCAGCTTGCTGAATCAGACTGAGTGGGACATCAAGATGTCTTCCATACTGACATTTGGTACACTCTGTGGACGGAGGTCTGTTTCAGTCCCAAAAGGAAATGAGGCCTGAGACTCAAATTAGGGTTAGGGTTGGGGAGACTTGGCTTCCCAGGATATAACCAGGGTTTTGTCGAAGCCTAGATTGGTAAAACAGACTGAGTAGGCTATCCGGAGTATAACATACTGCCAGTTAGTACACCATGTGGACAGGGAAATGTTTCATTCCAAAGAGAAAATTAGGGTTAAGACCCAAGTTAGGGTTAGCTGTCAGGAGACATGGCTTCCCAGAATGGAAACAGGGTGTTGCTGAAGCCAAGCATGGTGAAACAGACTGAGAGGGCCAAAGGAATTGTGTGCCTACTGTCTTTTAGTAGAACATGAGGATGGGGGGTTGTTACAGTTCAACAAGAAAATCAGGTTAAGTCTCAAGTTAGGGTTAGGGTTGGGGAGATGTGGCTTCCCAGGTTGGAAACGGGTCCTTGGTGAAGCTTAACTTGCTGAATCAGACTGAGTGGGGCATCAAGATGGCTTCCATACTGACATTTGGTACACTCTGTGGACGGCAGTATGTTTCAGTCCAAAAACGAAAATTAGGGTTAAGACCCAAGTTAGGGTTATCGGTCAGGAGTCATGGCTTCCCAGAATGGAAACAGGGTGTTGCTGAAGCCAAGCATGGTGAAACAGACTGAGAGGGCCAACGGAATTGTGTGTCGACTGTCTTTTAGTACAACATGAGGATGGGGGTTTGTTACATTTCAACAAGAAAATCAGGTTAAGTCTCAAGGTTGGGTTGGATTGGGGAGATGTGGCTTCCCAGGTTGGAAATGGGTCCTTGGTGAAGCTCAACTTGCTGAATCAGACTGAGTGGGGCATCAAGATGGCTTCCATACTGACATTTGGTGCACTCTGTGGACGGCAGTATGTTTCAGTCCAAAAAGGAAATGAGGGTTGAGACTCAAATTAGGGTTAGGGTTGGGGAGACTTGGCTTCCCAGGATGTAACCAGGGTTTTGGCGAAGTCTAGATTGGTAAAACAGACGGAGTAGGCCAACCGGAGTATAACATACTGCCAGTTAGTACACCATGTGGACAGGGAAATGTTTCAGTCCAAAGAGAAAATTAGGGTTAAGACCCAAGTTAGGGTTAGCTGTCAGGAGACATGGCTTTCCAGAATGGAAACAGGGTGTTGCTGAAGCCAAGCATGGTGAAACAGACTGAGAGGGCAAAAGGAATTGTGTGCCTACTGTCTTTTAGTACAACATGAGGATGGGGGGTTGTTACATTTGCACAAGAAAATCAGGTTAAGTCTCAAGTTAGGGTTAGGGTTGGGGAGATGTGGCTTCCCAGGTTGGAAACGGGTCCTTGGTGAAGCCTAGCTTGCTGAATCAGACTGAGTGGGGCATCAAGATGTCTTCCATACTTACATTTGGTACACTCTGTGAACCGCAGTATGTTTCAGTCCAAAAAGGAAATGAGGGTTGATACGCAAATTAGGGTTAGGGTTGGGGAGACTTGGCTTCCCAGGATGTAACCAGGGTTTTGGTGAAGCCTAGATTGGTAAAACAGACGGAGTAGGCCAACCGGAGTATAACATACTGCCAGTTAGTACACCATGTGGACAGGGAAATGTTTCAGTCCAAAGAGAAAATTAGGGTTAAGACCCAAGTTAGGGTTAGCTGTCAGGAGACATGGCTTCCCAGAATGGAAACAGGGTGTTGCTGAAGCCAAGCATGGTGAAACAGACTGAGAGGGCCAAAGGAATTGTGTGCCTACTGTCTTTTAGTAGAACATGAGGATGGGAGGTTGTTACATTTGCACAAGAATATCAGGTTAAGTATCAAGTTAGGGTTAGGGTTGGGGAGATGTGGCTTCCCAGGTTGGAAACGGGTCCTTGGTGAAGCCTAGCTTGCTGAATCAGACTGAGTGGGGCATCAAGATGTCTTCCATACTTACAATTAGGTACACTCTGTGGACGGCAGTATGTTTCAGTCCAAAAAGGAAATGAGGGTTGAGACTCAAATTAGGGTTAGGGTTGGGGAGACTTGGCATCCCAGGATGTAACCAGGGTTTTGGCGAAGCCTAGATTGGTAAAACAGACTGAGTAGGCCTTCCGGAGTATAACATACTGCCAGTTAGTACACCATGTGGACAGGGAAATGTTTCAGTCCAAAGAGAAAATTAGGGTTAAGACCCAAGTGAGGGTTAGCTGTCAGGAGACATGGCTTCCCAGAATGGAAACAGGGTGTTGCTGAAGCCAAGCATGGTGAAACAGACTGAGAGGGCCAAAGGAATTGTGTGCCTACTGTCTTTTAGTACAACATGAGGATGGGGGGTTGTTACAGTTCAACAAGAAAATCAGGTTAAGTCTCAAGTTAGGGTTAGGGTTGGGGAGATGTGGCTTCCCAGGTTGGAAACGGGTCCTTGGTGAAGCTTAACTTGCTGAATCAGACTGAGTGGGGCATCAAGTTGGCTTCCATACTGACATTTGGTCCCCTATGTGGACGGCAGTATGTTTCAGTCCAAAAACGAAAATTAGGGTTAAGACCCAAGTTAGGGTTATCGGTCAGGAGTCATGGCTTCCCAGAATGGAAACAGGGTGTTGCTGAAGCCAAGCATGGTGAAACAGACTGAGAGGGCCAACGGAATTGTGTGTCGACTGTCTTTTAGTACAACATGAGGATGGGGGTTTGTTACATTTCAACAAGAAAATCAGGTTAAGTCTCAAGGTTGGGTTGGATTGGGGAGATGTGGCTTCCCAGGTTGGAAATGGGTCCTTGGTGAAGCTCAACTTGCTGAATCAGACTGAGTGGGGCATCAAGATGGCTTCCATACTGACATTTGGTGCACTCTGTGGACGGCAGTATGTTTCAGTCCAAAAAGGAAATGAGGGTTGAGACTCAAATTAGGGTTAGGGTTGGGGAGACTTGTCTTCCCAGGATGTAACCAGGGTTTTGGCGAAGTCTAGATTGGTAAAACAGACGGAGTAGGCCAACCGGAGTATAACATACTGCCAGTTAGTACACAATGTGGAGAGGGAAATGTTTCATTCCAAAGAGAAAATTAGGGTTAAGACCCAAGTTAGGGTTAGCAATCAGGAGACATGGCTTTCCAGAATGGAAACAGGGTGTTGCTGAAGCCAAGCATGGTGAAACAGACTGAGAGGGCAAAAGGAATTGTGTGCCTACTGTCTTTTAGGAGAACATGAGGATGGGGGGTTGTTACATTTGCACAAGAAAATCAGGTTAAGTCTCAAGTTAGGGTTAGGGTTGGGGAGATGTTGCTTCCCAGGTTGGAAACAGGTCCTTGGTGAAGCTTAACTTGCTGAATCAGACTGAGTGGGCCATCCAGATGGCTTCCATACTGACATTTGGTACACTCTGTGGACGGCAGTATGTTTCAGTCCAAAAACGAAAATTAGGGTTAAGACCCAAGTTAGGGTTATCGGTCAGGAGTCATGGCTTCCCAGAATGGAAACAGGGTGTTGCTGAAGCCAAGCATGGTGAAACAGACTGAGAGGGCCAACGGAATTGTGTGTCGACTGTCTTTTAGTACAACATGAGGATGGGGGTTTGTTACATTTCAACAAGAAAATCAGGTTAAGTCTCAAGGTTGGGTTGGATTGGGGAGATGTGGCTTCCCAGGTTGGAAATGGGTCCTTGGTGAAGCTCAACTTGCTGAATCAGACTGAGTGGGGCATCAAGATGGCTTCCATACTGACATTTGGTGCACTCTGTGGACGGCAGTATGTTTCAGTCCAAAAAGGAAATGAGGGTTGAGACTCAAATTAGGGTTAGGGTTGGGGAGACTTGGCTTCCCAGGATGTAACCAGGGTTTTGGCGAAGTCTAGATTGGTAAAACAGACGGAGTAGGCCAACCGGAGTATAACATACTGCCAGTTAGTACACCATGTGGACAGGGAAATGTTTCAGTCCAAAGAGAAAATTAGGGTTAAGACCCAAGTTAGGGTTAGCTGTCAGGAGACATGGCTTTCCAGAATGGAAACAGGGTGTTGCTGAAGCCAAGCATGGTGAAACAGACTGAGAGGGCAAAAGGAATTGTGTGCCTACTGTCTTTTAGTACAACATGAGGATGGGGGGTTGTTACATTTGCACAAGAAAATCAGGTTAAGTCTCAAGTTAGGGTTAGGGTTGGGGAGATGTGGCTTCCCAGGTTGGAAACGGGTCCTTGGTGAAGCCTAGCTTGCTGAATCAGACTGAGTGGGGCATCAAGATGTCTTCCATACTTACATTTGGTACACTCTGTGAACCGCAGTATGTTTCAGTCCAAAAAGGAAATGAGGGTTGATACGCAAATTAGGGTTAGGGTTGGGGAGACTTGGCTTCCCAGGATGTAACCAGGGTTTTGGTGAAGCCTAGATTGGTAAAACAGACTGAGTAGGCCAACCGGAGTATAACATACTGCCAGTTAGTACACCATGTGGACAGGGAAATGTTTCAGTCCAAAGAGAAAATTAGGGTTAAGACCCAAGTTAGGGTTAGCTGTCAGGAGACATGGCTTCCCAGAATGGAAAC
Organism: Heloderma suspectum; assembly: GCF_057233095.1. Classification (NCBI taxonomy): domain Eukaryota; kingdom Metazoa; phylum Chordata; class Lepidosauria; order Squamata; family Helodermatidae; genus Heloderma; species Heloderma suspectum. Next base: position 153,581,261 of record NC_139461.1, read on the forward strand.
AGGGTGTTGCTGAAGCCAAGCATGGTGAAACAGACTGAGAGGGCCAAAGGAATTGTGTGCCTACTGTCTTTTAGTAGAACATGAGGATGGGAGGTTGTTACATTTGCACAAGAATATCAGGTTAAGTATCAAGTTAGGGTTAGGGTTGGGGAGATGTGGCTTCCCAGGTTGGAAACGGGTCCTTGGTGAAGCCTAGCTTGCTGAATCAGACTGAGTGGGGCATCAAGATGTCTTCCATACTTACAATTAGGTACACTCTGTGGACGGCAGTATGTTTCAGTCCAAAAAGGAAATGAGGGTTGAGACTCAAATTAGGGTTAGGGTTGGGGAGACTTGGCTTCCCAGGATGTAACCAGGGTTTTGGCAAAGCCTAGATTGGTAAAACAGACTGAGTAGGCCTTCCGGAGTATAACATACTGCCAGTTAGTACACCATGTGGACAGGGAAATGTTTCAGTCCAAAGAGAAAATTAGGGTTAAGACCCAAGTGAGGGTTAGCTGTCAGGAGACATGGCTTCCCAGAATGGAAACAGGGTGTTGCTGAAGCCAAGCATGGTGAAACAGACTGAGAGGGCCAAAGGAATTGTGTGCCTACTGTCTTTTAGTACAACATGAGGATGGGGGGTTGTTACAGTTCAACAAGAAAATCAGGTTAAGTCTCAAGTTAGGGTTAGGGTTGGGGAGATGTGGCTTCCCAGGTTGGAAACGGGTCCTTGGTGAAGCTTAACTTGCTGAATCAGACTGAGTGGGGCATCAAGTTGGCTTCCATACTGACATTTGGTCCCCTATGTGGACGGCAGTATGTTTCAGTCCAAAAACGAAAATTAGGGTTAAGACCCAAGTTAGGGTTATCGGTCAGGAGTCATGGCTTCCCAGAATGGAAACAGGGTGTTGCTGAAGCCAAGCATGGTGAAACAGACTGAGAGGGCCAACGGAATTGTGTGTCGACTGTCTTTTAGTACAACATGAGGATGGGGGTTTGTTACATTTCAACAAGAAAATCAGGTTAAGTCTCAAGGTTGGGTTGGATTGGGGAGATGTGGCTTCCCAGGTTGGAAATGGGTCCTTGGTGAAGCTCAACTTGCTGAATCAGACTGAGTGGGGCATCAAGATGGCTTCCATACTGACATTTGGTGCACTCTGTGGACGGCAGTATGTTTCAGTCCAAAAAGGAAATGAGGGTTGAGACTCAAATTAGGGTTAGGGTTGGGGAGACTTGTCTTCCCAGGATGTAACCAGGGTTTTGGCGAAGTCTAGATTGGTAAAACAGACGGAGTAGGCCAACCGGAGTATAACATACTGCCAGTTAGTACACAATGTGGAGAGGGAAATGTTTCATTCCAAAGAGAAAATTAGGGTTAAGACCCAAGTTAGGGTTAGCAATCAGGAGACATGGCTTTCCAGAATGGAAACAGGGTGTTGCTGAAGCCAAGCATGGTGAAACAGACTGAGAGGGCAAAAGGAATTGTGTGCCTACTGTCTTTTAGGAGAACATGAGGATGGGGGGTTGTTACATTTGCACAAGAAAATCAGGTTAAGTCTCAAGTTAGGGTTAGGGTTGGGGAGATGTTGCTTCCCAGGTTGGAAACAGGTCCTTGGTGAAGCTTAACTTGCTGAATCAGACTGAGTGGGCCATCCAGATGGCTTCCATACTGACATTTGGTACACTCTGTGGACGGCAGTATGTTTCAGTCCAAAAACGAAAATTAGGGTTAAGACCCAAGTTAGGGTTATCGGTCAGGAGTCATGGCTTCCCAGAATGGAAACAGGGTGTTGCTGAAGCCAAGCATGGTGAAACAGACTGAGAGGGCCAACGGAATTGTGTGTCGACTGTCTTTTAGTACAACATGAGGATGGGGGTTTGTTACATTTCAACAAGAAAATCAGGTTAAGTCTCAAGGTTGGGTTGGATTGGGGAGATGTGGCTTCCCAGGTTGGAAATGGGTCCTTGGTGAAGCTCAACTTGCTGAATCAGACTGAGTGGGGCATCAAGATGGCTTCCATACTGACATTTGGTGCACTCTGTGGACGGCAGTATGTTTCAGTCCAAAAAGGAAATGAGGGTTGAGACTCAAATTAGGGTTAGGGTTGGGGAGACTTGGCTTCCCAGGATGTAACCAGGGTTTTGGCGAAGTCTAGATTGGTAAAACAGACGGAGTAGGCCAACCGGAGTATAACATACTGCCAGTTAGTACACCATGTGGACAGGGAAATGTTTCAGTCCAAAGAGAAAATTAGGGTTAAGACCCAAGTTAGGGTTAGCTGTCAGGAGACATGGCTTTCCAGAATGGAAACAGGGTGTTGCTGAAGCCAAGCATGGTGAAACAGACTGAGAGGGCAAAAGGAATTGTGTGCCTACTGTCTTTTAGTACAACATGAGGATGGGGGGTTGTTACATTTGCACAAGAAAATCAGGTTAAGTCTCAAGTTAGGGTTAGGGTTGGGGAGATGTGGCTTCCCAGGTTGGAAACGGGTCCTTGGTGAAGCCTAGCTTGCTGAATCAGACTGAGTGGGGCATCAAGATGTCTTCCATACTTACATTTGGTACACTCTGTGAACCGCAGTATGTTTCAGTCCAAAAAGGAAATGAGGGTTGATACGCAAATTAGGGTTAGGGTTGGGGAGACTTGGCTTCCCAGGATGTAACCAGGGTTTTGGTGAAGCCTAGATTGGTAAAACAGACTGAGTAGGCCAACCGGAGTATAACATACTGCCAGTTAGTACACCATGTGGACAGGGAAATGTTTCAGTCCAAAGAGAAAATTAGGGTTAAGACCCAAGTTAGGGTTAGCTGTCAGGAGACATGGCTTCCCAGAATGGAAACAGGGTGTTGCTGAAGCCAAGCATGGTGAAACAGACTGAGAGGGCCAAAGGAATTGTGTGCCTACTGTCTTTTAGTAGAACATGAGGATGGGAGGTTGTTACATTTGCACAAGAATATCAGGTTAAGTATCAAGTTAGGGTTAGGGTTGGGGAGATGTGGCTTCCCAGGTTGGAAACGGGTCCTTGGTGAAGCCTAGCTTGCTGAATCAGACTGAGTGGGGCATCAAGATGTCTTCCATACTTACAATTAGGTACACTCTGTGGACGGCAGTATGTTTCAGTCCAAAAAGGAAATGAGGGTTGAGACTCAAATTAGGGTTAGGGTTGGGGAGACTTGGCTTCCCAGGATGTAACCAGGGTTTTGGCAAAGCCTAGATTGGTAAAACAGACTGAGTAGGCCTTCCGGAGTATAACATACTGCCAGTTAGTACACCATGTGGACAGGGAAATATTTCAGTCCAAAGAAAAAACTAGGGTTAAGACCCAAGTTAGGGTTAGCGGTCAGGAGACATGGCTTCCCGGAATGGAAACAGGGTGTTGCTGAAGCCAAGCATGGTGAAACAGACTGAGAGGGCAAAAGGAATTGTGTGCCTACTGTCTTTTAGTACAACATGAGGATGGGGGTTTGTTACATTTGCACAAGAAAATCAGGTTAAGTCTCAAGTTAGGGTTGGTTTGGGGAGATGTGGCATCCCAGGTTGGAAACGGGTCCTTGGTGAAGCCTAGCTTGTTGAATCAGACTGAGTGGGACATCAAGATGTCTTCCATACTTACATTTGGTACACTCTGTGGACGGCAGTATGTTTCAGTCCAAAAAGGAAATGAGGGTTGAGACTCAAATTAGGGTTAGGGCTGGGGAGACTTGGCTTCCCAGGATGTAAACAGGGTTTTGGTGAAGCCTAGATTGGTAAAACAGACTGAGTAGGCCAACCGGAGTATAACATACTGCCAGTTAGTACACCATGTGGACAGGGAAATGTTTCAGTCCAAAGAAAAAACTAGGGTTAAGACCCAAGTTAGGGTTAGCTGTCAGGAGACATGGCTTCCCAGAATGGAAACAGGGTGTTGCTGAAGCCAAGCATGGTGAAACAGACTGAGAGGGCCAAAGGAATTGTGTGCCTACTGTCTTTTAGTAGAACATGAGGATGGGAGGTTGTTACATTTGCACAAGAATATCAGGTTAAGTATCAAGTTAGGGTTAGGGTTGGGGAGATGTGGCTTCCCAGGTTGGAAACGGGTCCTTGTTGAAGCCTAGCTTGCTGAATCAGACTGAGTGGGGCATCAAGATGTCTTCCATACTTACAATTAGGTACACTCTGTGGACGGCAGTATGTTTCAGTCCAAAAAGGAAATGAGGGTTGAGACTCAAATTAGTGTTAGGGTTGGGGAGACTTGGCTTCCCAGGATGTAACCAGGGTTTTGGCGAAGCCTAGATTGGTAAAACAGACTGAGTAGGCCTTCCGGAGTATAACATACTGCCAGTTAGTACACCATGTGGACAGGGAAATATTTCAGTCCAAAGAAAAAACTAGGGTTAAGACCCAAGTTAGGGTTAGCGGTCAGGAGACATGGCTTCCCGGAATGGAAACAGGGTGTTGCTGAAGCCAAGCATGGTGAAACAGACTGAGAGGGCAAAAGGAATTGTGTGCCTACTGTCTTTTAGTACAACATGAGGATGGGGGTTTGTTACATTTGCACAAGAAAATCAGGTTAAGTCTCAAGTTAGGGTTGGTTTGGGGAGATGTGGCATCCCAGGTTGGAAACGGGTCCTTGGTGAAGCCTAGCTTGTTGAATCAGACTGAGTGGGACATCAAGATGTCTTCCATACTTACATTTGGTACACTCTGTGGACGGCAGTATGTTTCAGTCCAAAAAGGAAATGAGGGTTGAGACTCAAATTAGGGTTAGGGCTGGGGAGACTTGGCTTCCCAGGATGTAACCAGGGTTTTGGCGAAGCCTAGATTGGTAAAACAGACTGAGTAGGCCATCCGGAGTATAACATACTGCCAGTTAGTACACCATGTGGACAGGGAAATGTTTCAGTCCAAAGAGAAAATTAGGGTTAAGACCCAAGTGAGGGTTAGCTGTCAGGAGACATGGCTTCCCAGAATGGAAACAGGGTGTTGCTGAAGCCAAGCATGGTGAAACAGACTGAGAGGGCCAAAGGAATTGTGTGCCTACTGTCTTTTAGTAGAACATGAGGATGGGGGGTTGTTACAGTTCAACAAGAAAATCAGGTTAAGTCTCAAGTTAGGGTTAGGGTTGGGGAGATGTGGCTTCCCAGGTTGGAAACGGGTCCTTGGTGAAGCTTAACTTGCTGAATCAGACTGAGTGGGGCATCAAGATGGCTTCCATACTGACATTTGGTCCCCTATGTGGACGGCAGTATGTTTCAGTCCAAAAACGAAAATTAGGGTTAAGACCCAAGTTAGGGTTATCGGTCAGGAGTCATGGCTTCCCAGAATGGAAACAGGGTGTTGCTGAAGCCAAGCATGGTGAAACAGACTGAGAGGGCCAACGGAATTGTGTGTCGACTGTCTTTTAGTACAACATGAGGATGGGGGTTTGTTACATTTCAACAAGAAAATCAGGTTAAGTCTCAAGGTTGGGTTGGATTGGGGAGATGTGGCTTCCCAGGTTGGAAATGGGTCCTTGGTGAAGCTCAACTTGCTGAATCAGACTGAGTGGGGCATCAAGATGGCTTCCATACTGACATTTGGTGCACTCTGTGGACGGCAGTATGTTTCAGTCCAAAAAGGAAATGAGGGTTGAGACTCAAATTAGGGTTAGGGTTGGGGAGACTTGTCTTCCCAGGATGTAACCAGGGTTTTGGCGAAGTCTAGATTGGTAAAACAGACGGAGTAGGCCAACCGGAGTATAACATACTGCCAGTTAGTACACAATGTGGAGAGGGAAATGTTTCATTCCAAAGAGAAAATTAGGGTTAAGACCCAAGTTAGGGTTAGCAATCAGGAGACATGGCTTTCCAGAATGGAAACAGGGTGTTGCTGAAGCGAAGCATGGTGAAACAGACTGAGAGGGCAAAAGGAATTGTGTGCCTACTGTCTTTTAGGAGAACATGAGGATGGGGGGTTGTTACATTTGCACAAGAAAATCAGGTTAAGTCTCAAGTTAGGGTTAGGGTTGGGGAGATGTTGCTTCCCAGGTTGGAAACGGGTCCTTGGTGAAGCTTAACTTGCTGAATCAGACTGAGTGGGCCATCAAGATGGCTTCCATACTGACATTTGGTACACTCTGTGGACGGCAGTATGTTTCAGTCCAAAAACGAAAATTAGGGTTAAGACCCAAGTTAGGGTTATCGGTCAGGAGTCATGGCTTCCCAGAATGGAAACAGGGTGTTGCTGAAGCCAAGCATGGTGAAACAGACTGAGAGGGCCAACGGAATTGTGTGCCGACTGTCTCTTAGTACAACATGAGGATGGGGGTTTGTTACATTTCAACAAGAATATCAGGTTAAGTCTCAAGGTTGGGTTGGGTTGGGGAGATGTGGCTTCCCTGGTTGGAATCGGGTCCTTGGTGAAGCCCAGCTTGCTGAATCAGACTGAGTGGGACATCAAGATGTCTTCCATACTGACATTTGGTACACTCTGTGGACGGAGGTCTGTTTCAGTCCCAAAAGGAAATGAGGCCTGAGACTCAAATTAGGGTTAGGGTTGGGGAGACTTGGCTTCCCAGGATATAACCAGGGTTTTGTCGAAGCCTAGATTGGTAAAACAGACTGAGTAGGCCATCCGGAGTATAACATACTGCCAGTTAGTACACCATGTGGACAGGGAAATGTTTCATTCCAAAGAGAAAATTAGGGTTAAGACCCAAGTTAGGGTTAGCTGTCAGGAGACATGGCTTCCCAGAATGGAAACAGGGTGTTGCTGAAGCCAAGCATGGTGAAACAGACTGAGAGGGCCAAAGGAATTGTGTGCCTACTGTCTTTTAGTACAACATGAGGATGGGGGGTTGTTACAGTTCAACAAGAAAATCAGGTTAAGTCTCAAGTTAGGGTTAGGGTTGGGGAGATGTGGCTTCCCAGGTTGGAAACGGGTCCTTGGTGAAGCTTAACTTGCTGAATCAGACTGAGTGGGGCATCAAGATGGCTTCCATACTGACATTTGGTACACTCTGTGGACGGCAGTATGTTTCAGTCCAAAAACGAAAATTAGGGTTAAGACCCAAGTTAGGGTTATCGGTCAGGAGTCATGGCTTCCCAGAATGGAAACAGGGTGTTGCTGAAGCCAAGCATGGTGAAACAGACTGAGAGGGCCAACGGAATTGTGTGTCGACTGTCTTTTAGTACAACATGAGGATGGGGGTTTGTTACATTTCAACAAGAAAATCAGGTTAAGTCTCAAGGTTGGGTTGGATTGGGGAGATGTGGCTTCCCAGGTTGGAAATGGGTCCTTGGTGAAGCTCAACTTGCTGAATCAGACTGAGTGGGGCATCAAGATGGCTTCCATACTGACATTTGGTGCACTCTGTGGACGGCAGTATGTTTCAGTCCAAAAAGGAAATGAGGGTTGAGACTCAAATTAGGGTTAGGGTTGGGGAGACTTGGCTTCCCAGGATGTAACCAGGGTTTTGGCGAAGTCTAGATTGGTATAACAGACGGAGTAGGCCAACCGGAGTATAACATACTGCCAGTTAGTACACCATGTGGACAGGGAAATGTTTCAGTCCAAAGAGAAAATTAGGGTTAAGACCCAAGTTAGGGTTAGCTGTCAGGAGACATGGCTTTCCAGAATGGAAACAGGGTGTTGCTGAAGCCAAGCATGGTGAAACAGACTGAGAGGGCAAAAGGAATTGTGTGCCTACTGTCTTTTAGTACAACATGAGGATGGGGGGTTGTTACATTTGCACAAGAAAATCAGGTTAAGTCTCAAGTTAGGGTTAGGGTTGGGGAGATGTGGCTTCCCAGGTTGGAAACGGGTCCTTGGTGAAGCCTAGCTTGCTGAATCAGACTGAGTGGGGCATCAAGATGTCTTCCATACTTACATTTGGTACACTCTGTGAACCGCAGTATGTTTCAGTCCAAAAAGGAAATGAGGGTTGATACGCAAATTAGGGTTAGGGTTGGGGAGACTTGGCTTCCCAGGATGTAACCAGGGTTTTGGTGAAGCCTAGATTGGTAAAACAGACGGAGTAGGCCAACCGGAGTATAACATACTGCCAGTTAGTACACCATGTGAACAGGGAAATGTTTCAGTCCAAAGAGAAAATTAGGGTTAAGACCCAAGTGAGGGTTAGCTGTCAGGAGACATGGCTTCCCAGAATGGAAACAGGGTGTTGCTGAAGCCAAGCATGGTGAAACAGACTGAGAGAGCCAAAGGAATTGTGTGCCTACTGTCTTTTAGTAGAACATGAGGATGGGAGGTTGTTACATTTGCACAAGAATATCAGGTTAAGTATCAAGTTAGGGTTAGGGTTGGGGAGATGTGGCTTCCCAGGTTGGAAACGGGTCCTTGGTGAAGCCTAGCTTGCTGAATCAGACTGAGTGGGGCATCAAGATGTCTTCCATACTTACAATTAGGTACACTCTGTGGACGGCAGTATGTTTCAGTCCAAAAAGGAAATGAGGGTTGAGACTCAAATTAGGGTTAGGGTTGGGGAGACTTGGCATCCCAGGATGTAACCAGGGTTTTGGCGAAGCCTAGATTGGTAAAACAGACTGAGTAGGCCTTCCGGAGTATAACATACTGCCAGTTAGTACACCATGTGGACAGGGAAATGTTTCAGTCCAAAGAGAAAATTAGGGTTAAGACCCAAGTGAGGGTTAGCTGTCAGGAGACATGGCTTCCCAGAATGGAAACAGGGTGTTGCTGAAGCCAAGCATGGTGAAACAGACTGAGAGGGCCAAAGGAATTGTGTGCCTACTGTCTTTTAGTACAACATGAGGATGGGGGGTTGTTACAGTTCAACAAGAAAATCAGGTTAAGTCTCAAGTTAGGGTTAGGGTGGGGGAGATGTGGCTTCCCAGGTTGGAAACGGGTCCTTGGTGAAGCTTAACTTGCTGAATCAGACTGAGTGGGGCATCAAGTTGGCTTCCATACTGACATTTGGTCCCCTATGTGGACGGCAGTATGTTTCAGTCCAAAAACGAAAATTAGGGTTAAGACCCAAGTTAGGGTTATCGGTCAGGAGTCATGGCTTCCCAGAATGGAAACAGGGTGTTGCTGAAGCCAAGCATGGTGAAACAGACTGAGAGGGCCAACGGAATTGTGTGTCGACTGTCTTTTAGTACAACATGAGGATGGGGGTTTGTTACATTTCAACAAGAAAATCAGGTTAAGTCTCAAGGTTGGGTTGGATTGGGGAGATGTGGCTTCCCAGGTTGGAAATGGGTCCTTGGTGAAGCTCAACTTGCTGAATCAGACTGAGTGGGGCATCAAGATGGCTTCCATACTGACATTTGGTGCACTCTGTGGACGGCAGTATGTTTCAGTCCAAAAAGGAAATGAGGGTTGAGACTCAAATTAGGGTTAGGGTTGGGGAGACTTGTCTTCCCAGGATGTAACCAGGGTTTTGGCGAAGTCTAGATTGGTAAAACAGACGGAGTAGGCCAACCGGAGTATAACATACTGCCAGTTAGTACACAATGTGGAGAGGGAAATGTTTCATTCCAAAGAGAAAATTAGGGTTAAGACCCAAGTTAGGGTTAGCAATCAGGAGACATGGCTTTCCAGAATGGAAACAGGGTGTTGCTGAAGCCAAGCATGGTGAAACAGACTGAGAGGGCAAAAGGAATTGTGTGCCTACTGTCTTTTAGGAGAACATGAGGATGGGGGGTTGTTACATTTGCACAAGAAAATCAGGTTAAGTCTCAAGTTAGGGTTAGGGTTGGGGAGATGTTGCTTCCCAGGTTGGAAACAGGTCCTTGGTGAAGCTTAACTTGCTGAATCAGACTGAGTGGGCCATCAAGATGGCTTCCATACTGACATTTGGTACACTCTGTGGACGGCAGTATGTTTCAGTCCAAAAACGAAAATTAGGGTTAAGACCCAAGTTAGGGTTATCGGTCAGGAGTCATGGCTTCCCAGAATGGAAACAGGGTGTTGCTGAAGCCAAGCATGGTGAAACAGACTGAGAGGGCCAACGGAATTGTGTGCCGACTGTCTCTTAGTACAACATGAGGATGGGGGTTTGTTACATTTCAACAAGAAAATCAGGTTAAGTCTCAAGGTTGGGTTGGGTTGGGGAGATGTGGCTTCCCTGGTTGGAATCGGGTCCTTGGTGAAGCCCAGCTTGCTGAATCAGACTGAGTGGGACATCAAGATGTCTTCCATACTGACATTTGGTACACTCTGTGGACGGAGGTCTGTTTCAGTCCCAAAAGGAAATGAGGCCTGAGACTCAAATTAGGGTTAGGGTTGGGGAGACTTGGCTTCCCAGGATGTAACCAGGGTTTTGGCGAAGCCTAGATTGGTAATACAGACTGAGTAGGCCATCCGGAGTATAACATACTGCCAGTTAGTACACCATGTGGACAGGGAAATGTTTCATTCCAAAGAGAAAATTAGGGTGAAGACCCAAGTTAGGGATAGCTGTCAGGAGACATGGCTTCCCAGAATGGAAACAGGGTGTTGCTGAAGCCAAGCATGGTGAAACAGACTGAGAGGGCCAAAGGAATTGTGTGCCTACTGTCTTTTAGTAGAACATGAGGATGGGGGGTTGTTACAGTTCAACAAGAAAATCAGGTTAAGTCTCACGTTAGGGTTAGGGTTGGGGAGATGTGGCTTCCCAGGTTGGAAACGGGTCCTTGGTGAAGCTTAACTTGCTGAATCAGACTGAGTGGGGCATCAAGATGGCTTCCATACTGACATTTGGTACACTCTGTGGACGGCAGTATGTTTCAGTCCAAAAACGAAAATTAGGGTTAAGACCCAAGTTAAGGTTATCGGTCAGGAGTCATGGCTTCCCAGAATGGAAACAGGGTGTTGCTGAAGCCAAGCATGGTGAAACAGACTGAGAGGGCCAACGGAATTGTGTGTCGACTGTCTTTTAGTACAACATGAGGATGGGGGTTTGTTACATTTCAACAAGAAAATCAGGTTAAGTCTCAAGGTTGGGTTGGATTGGGGAGATGTGGCTCCCCAGGTTGGAAATGGGTCCTTGGTGAAGCTCAACTTGCTGAATCAGACTGAGTGGGGCATCAAGATGGCTTCCATACTGACATTTGGTGCACTCTGTGGACGGCAGTATGTTTCAGTCCAAAAAGGAAATGAGGGTTGAGACTCAAATTAGGGTTAGGGTTGGGGAGACTTGGCTTCCCAGGATGTAACCAGGGTTTTGGCGAAGCCTAGATTGGTAAAACAGACGGAGTAGGCCAACCGGAGTATAACATACTGCCAGTTAGTACACCATGTGGACAGGGAAATGTTTCAGTCCAAAGAGAAAATTAGGGTTAAGACCCAAGTTAGGGTTAGCTGTCAGGAGACATGGCTTTCCAGAATGGAAACAGGGTGTTGCTGAAGCCAAGCATGGTGAAACAGACTGAGAGGGCCAAAGGAATTGTGTGCCTACTGTCTTTTAGTACAACATGAGGATGGGGGGTTGTTACAGTTCAACAAGAAAATCAGGTTAAGTCTCAAGTTAGGGTTAGGGTTGGGGAGATGTGGCTTCCCAGGTTGGAAACGGGTCCTTGGTGAAGCTTAACTTGCTGAATCAGACTGAGTGGGGCATCAAGTTGGCTTCCATACTGACATTTGGTCCCCTATGTGGAGGGCAGTATGTTTCAGTCCAAAAACGAAAATTAGGGTTAAGACCCAAGTTAGGGTTATCGGTCAGGAGTCATGGCTTCCCAGAATGGAAACAGGGTGTTGCTGAAGCCAAGCATGGTGAAACAGACTGAGAGGGCCAACGGAATTGTGTGTCGACTGTCTTTTAGTACAACATGAGGATGGGGGTTTGTTACATTTCAACAAGAAAATCAGGTTAAGTCTCAAGGTTGGGTTGGATTGGGGAGATGTGGCTTCCCAGGTTGGAAATGGGTCCTTGGTGAAGCTCAACTTGCTGAATCAGACTGAGTGGGGCATCAAGATGGCTTCCATACTGACATTTGGTGCACTCTGTGGACGGCAGTATGTTTCAGTCCAAAAAGGAAATGAGGGTTGAGACTCAAATTAGGGTTAGGGTTGGGGAGACTTGTCTTCCCAGGATGTAACCAGGGTTTTGGCGAAGTCTAGATTGGTAAAACAGACGGAGTAGGCCAACCGGAGTATAACATACTGCCAGTTAGTACACAATGTGGAGTGGGAAATGTTTCATTCCAAAGAGAAAATTAGGGTTAAGACCCAAGTTAGGGTTAGCAATCAGGAGACATGGCTTTCCAGAATGGAAACAGGGTGTTGCTGAAGCCAAGCATGGTGAAACAGACTGAGAGGGCAAAAGGAATTGTGTGCCTACTGTCTTTTAGGAGAACATGAGGATGGGGGGTTGTTACATTTGCACAAGAAAATCAGGTTAAGTCTCAAGTTAGGGTTAGGGTTGGGGAGATGTTGCTTCCCACGTTGGAAACAGGTCCTTGGTGAAGCTTAACTTGCTGAATCAGACTGAGTGGGCCATCAAGATGGCTTCCATACTGACATTTGGTACACTCTGTGGACGGCAGTATGTTTCAGTCCAAAAACGAAAATTAGGGTTAAGACCCAAGTTAGGGTTATCGGTCAGGAGTCATGGCTTCCCAGAATGGAAACAGGGTGTTGCTGAAGCCAAGCATGGTGAAACAGACTGAGAGGGCCAACGGAATTGTGTGCCGACTGTCTCTTAGTACAACATGAGGATGGGGGTTTGTTACATTTCAACAAGAAAATCAGGTTAAGTCTCAAGGTTGGGTTGGGTTGGGGAGATGTGGCTTCCCTGGTTGGAATCGGGTCCTTGGTGAAGCCCAGCTTGCTGAATCAGACTGAGTGGGACATCAAGATGTCTTCCATACTGACATTTGGTACACTCTGTGGACGGAGGTCTGTTTCAGTCCCAAAAGGAAATGAGGCCTGAGACTCAAATTAGGGTTAGGGGTGGGGAGACTTGGCTTCCCAGGATGTAACCAGGGTTTTGGCGAAGCCTAGATTGGTAATACAGACTGAGTAGGCCATCCGGAGTATAACATACTGCCAGTTAGTACACCATGTGGACAGGGAAATGTTTCATTCCAAAGAGAAAATTAGGGTTAAGACCCAAGTTAGGGTTAGCTGTCAGGAGACATGGCTTCCCAGAATGGAAACAGGGTGTTGCTGAAGCCAAGCATGGTGAAACAGACTGAGAGGGCCAAAGGAATTGTGTGCCTACTGTCTTTTAGTAGAACATGAGGATGGGGGGTTGTTACAGTTCAACAAGAAAATCAGGTTAAGTCTCAAGTTAGGGTTAGGGTTGGGGAGATGTGGCTTCCCAGGTTGGAAACGGGTCCTTGGTGAAGCTTAACTTGCTGAATCAGACTGAGTGGGGCATCAAGATGGCTTCCATACTGACATTTGGTACACTCTGTGGACGGCAGTATGTTTCAGTCCAAAAACGAAAATTAGGGTTAAGACCCAAGTTAAGGTTATCGGTCAGGAGTCATGGCTTCCCAGAATGGAAACAGGGTGTTGCTGAAGCCAAGCATGGTGAAACAGACTGAGAGGGCCAACGGAATTGTGTGTCGACTGTCTTTTAGTACAACATGAGGATGGGGGTTTGTTACATTTCAACAAGAAAATCAGGTTAAGTCTCAAGGTTGGGTTGGATTGGGGAGATGTGGCTTCCCAGGTTTGAAATGGGTCCTTGGTGAAGCTCAACTTGCTGAATCAGACTGAGTGGGGCATCAAGATGGCTTCCATACTGACATTTGGTGCACTCTGTGGACGGCAGTATGTTTCAGTCCAAAAAGGAAATGAGGGTTGAGACTCAAATTAGGGTTAGGGTTGGGGAGACTTGGCTTCCCAGGATGTAACCAGGGTTTTGGCGAAGCCTAGATTGGTAAAACAGACGGAGTAGGCCAACCGGAGTATAACATACTGCCAGTTAGTACACCATGTGGACAGGGAAATGTTTCAGTCCAAAGAGAAAATTAGGGTTAAGACCCAAGTTAGGGTTAGCTGTCAGGAGACATGGCTTTCCAGAATGGAAACAGGGTGTTGCTGAAGCCAAGCATGGTGAAACAGACTGAGAGGGCAAAAGGAATTGTGTGCCTACTGTCTTTTAGTAGAACATGAGGATGGGGGGTTGTTACATTTGCACAAGAAAACCAGGTTAAGTCTCAAGTTAGGGTTAGGGTTGGGGAGATGTGGCTTCCCAGGTTGGAAACGCGTCCTTGTTGAAGCCTAGCTTGCTGAATCAGACTGAGTGGGGCATCAAGATGTCTTCCATACTTACAATTAGGTACACTCTGTGGACGGCAGTATGTTTCAGTCCAAAAAGGAAATGAGGGTTGAGACTCAAATTAGGGTTAGGGTTGGGGAGACTTGGCTTCCCAGGATGTAACCAGGGTTTTGGCGAAGCCTAGATTGGTAAAACAGACTGAGTAGGCCTTCCGGAGTATAACATACTGCCAGTTAGTACACCATGTGGACAGGGAAATATTTCAGTCCAAAGAAAAAACTAGGGTTAAGACCCAAGTTAGGGTTAGCGGTCAGGAGACATGGCTTCCCGGAATGGAAACAGGGTGTTGCTGAAGCCAAGCATGGTGAAACAGACTGAGAGGGCAAAAGGAATTGTGTGCCTACTGTCTTTTAGTACAACATGAGGATGGGGGTTTGTTACATTTGCACAAGAAAATCAGGTTAAGTCTCAAGTTAGGGTTGGTTTGGGGAAATGTGGCATCCCAGGTTGGAAACGGGTCCTTGGTGAAGCCTAGCTTGTTGAATCAGACTGAGTGGGACATCAAGATGTCTTCCATACTTACATTTGGTACACTCTGTGGACCGCAGTATGTTTCAGTCCAAAAAGGAAATGAGGGTTGAGACTCAAATTAGGGTTAGGGCTGGGGAGACTTGGCTTCCCAGGATGTAACCAGGGTTTTGGCGAAGCCTAGATTGGTAAAACAGACTGAGTAGGCCATCCGGAGTATAACATACTGCCAGTTAGTACACCATGTGGACAGGGAAATGTTTCAGTCCAAAGACAAAATTAGGGTTAAGACCCAAGTTAGGGTTAGCTGTCAGGAGACATGGCTTCCCAGAATGGAAACAGGGTGTTGCTGAAGCCAAGCATGGTGAAACAGACTGAGAGGGCCAAAGGAATTGTGTACCTACTGTCTTTTAGTAGAACATGAGGATGGGAGGTTGTTACATTTGCACAAGAATATCAGTTTAAGTATCAAGTTAGAGTTAGGGTTGGGGAGATGTGGCTTCCCAGGTTGGAAACGGGTCCTTGTTGAAGCCTAGCTTGCTGAATCAGACTGAGTGGGGCATCAAGATGTCTTCCATACTTACAATTAGGTACACTCTGTGGACGGCAGTATGTTTCAGTCCAAAAAGGAAATGAGGGTTGAGACTCAAATTAGGGTTAGGGCTGGGGAGACTTGGCTTCCCAGGATGTAACCAGGGTTTTGGCGAAGCTTAGATTGGTAAAACAGACTGAGTAGGCCTTCCGGAGTATAACATACTGCCAGTTAGTACACCATGTGGACAGGGAAATATTTCAGTCCAAAGAAAAAACTAGGGTTAAGACCCAAGTTAGGGTTAGCGGTCAGGAGACATGGCTTCCCGGAATGGAAACAGGGTGTTGCTGAAGCCAAGCATGGTGAAACAGACTGAGAGGGCCAAAGGAATTGTGTGCCTACTGTCTTTTAGTACAACATGAGGATGGGGGTTTGTTACATTTGCACAAGAAAATCAGGTTAAGTCTCAAGTTAGGGTTGGTTTGGGGAGATGTGGCTTCCCAGGTTGGAAACGGGTCCTTGGTGAAGCTCAACTTGCTGAATCAGACTGAGTGGGGCATCAAGATGTCTTCCATACTTACATTTGGTACACTCTGTGAACCGCAGTATGTTTCAGTCCAAAAAGGAAATGAGGGTTGATACGCAAATTAGGGTTAGGGTTGGGGAGACTTGGCTTCCCAGGATGTAACCAGGGTTTAGGTGAAGCCTAGATTGGTAAAACAGACTGAGTAGGCCAACCGGAGTATAACATACTGCCAGTTAGTACACCATGTGGACAGGGAAATGTTTCAGTCCAAAGAGAAAATTAGGGTTAAGACCCAAGTTAGGGTTAGCTGTCAGGAGACATGGCTTCCCAGAATGGAAACAGGGTGTTGCTGAAGCCAAGCATGGTGAAACAGACTGAGAGGGCCAAAGGAATTGTGTGCCTACTGTCTTTTAGTAGAACATGAGGATGGGAGGTTGTTACATTTGCACAAGAATATCAGGTTAAGTATCAAGTTAGGGTTAGGGTTGGGGAGATGTGGCTTCCCAGGTTGGAAACGGGTCCTTGGTGAAGCCTAGCTTGCTGAATCAGACTGAGTGGGGCATCAAGATGTCTTCCATACTTACAATTAGGTACACTCTGTGGACGGCAGTATGTTTCAGTCCAAAAAGGAAATGAGGGTTGAGACTCAAATTAGGGTTAGGGTTGGGGAGACTTGGCTTCCCAGGATGTAACCAGGGTTTTGGCGAAGCCTAGATTGGTAAAACAGACTGAGTAGGCCTTTCCGGAGTATAACATACTGCCAGTTAGTACACCATGTGGACAGGGAAATATTTCAGTCCAAAGAAAAAGCTAGGGTTAAGACCCAAGTTAGGGTTAGCGGTCAGGAGACATGGCTTCCCGGAATGGAAACAGGGTGTTGCTGAAGCCAAGCATGGTGAAACAGACTGAGAGGGCCAAAGGAATTGTGTGCCTACTGTCTTTTAGTACAACATGAGGATGGGGGTTTGTTACATTTGCACAAGAAAATCAGGTTAAGTCTCAAGTTAGGGTTGGTTTGGGGAGATGTGGCATCCCAGGTTGGAAACGGGTCCTTGGTGAAGCCTAGCTTGTTGAATCAGACTGAGTGGGACATCAAGATGTCTTCCATACTTACATTTGGTACACTCTGTGGACGGCAGTATGTTTCAGTCCAAAAAGGAAATGAGGGTTGAGACTCAAATTAGGGTTAGGGTTGGGGAGACTTGGCTTCCCAGGATGTAACCAGGGTTTTGGCGAAGCCTAGATTGGTAAAACAGACTGAGTAGGCCATCCGGAGTATAACATACTGCCAGTTAGTACACCATGTGGACAGGGAAATGTTTCAGTCCAAAGAGAAAATTAGGGTTAAGACCCAAGTGAGGGTTAGCTGTCAGGAGACATGGCTTCCCAGAATGGAAACAGGGTGTTGCTGAAGCCAAGCATGGTGAAACAGACTGAGAGGGCCAAAGGAATTGTGTGCCTACTGTCTTTTAGTAGAACATGAGGATGGGGGGTTGTTACAGTTCAACAAGAAAATCAGGTTAAGTCTCAAGTTAGGGTTAGGGTTGGGGAGATGTGGCTTCCCAGGTTGGAAACGGGTCCTTGGTGAAGCTTAACTTGCTGAATCAGACTGAGTGGGGCATCAAGATGGCTTCCATACTGACATTTGGTCCCCTATGTGGACGGCAGTATGTTTCAGTCCAAAAACGAAAATTAGGGTTAAGACCCAAGTTAGGGTTATCGGTCAGGAGTCATGGCTTCCCAGAATGGAAACAGGGTGTTGCTGAAGCCAAGCATGGTGAAACAGACTGAGAGGGCCAACAGAATTGTGTGTCGACTGTCTTTTAGTACAACATGAGGATGGGGGTTTGTTACATTTCAACAAGAAAATCAGGTTAAGTCTCAAGGTTGGGTTGGATTGGGGAGATGTGGCTTCCCAGGTTGGAAATGGGTCCTTGGTGAAGCTCAACTTGCTGAATCAGACTGAGTGGGGCATCAAGATGGCTTCCATACTTACATTTGTTCCCCTATGTGGACGGCAGTATGTTTCAGTCCAAAAAGGAAATGAGGGTTGAGACTCAAATTAGGGTTAGGGTTGGGGAGACTTGGCTTCCCAGGATGTAACCAGGGTTTTGGCGAAGTCTAGATTGGTAAAACAGACGGAGTAGGCCAACCGGAGTATAACATACTGCCAGTTAGTACACCATGTGGACAGGGAAATGTTTCAGTCCAAAGAGAAAATTAGGGTTAAGACCCAAGTTAGGGTTAGCTGTCAGGAGACATGGCTTTCCAGAATGGAAACAGGGTGTTGCTGAAGCCAAGCATGGTGAAACAGACTGAGAGGGCAAACGGAATTGTGTGCCTACTGTCTTTTAGTACAACATGAGGATGGGGGGTTGTTACATTTGCACAAGAAAATCAGGTTAAGTCTCAAGTTAGGGTTAGGGTTGGGGAGATGTGGCTTCCCAGGTTGGAAACGGGTCCTTGGTGAAGCCTAGCTTGCTGAATCAGACTGAGTGGGGCATCAAGATGTCTTCCATACTTACATTTGGTACACTCTGTGAACCGCAGTATGTTTCAGTCCAAAAAGGAAATGAGGGTTGATACGCAAATTAGGGTTAGGGTTGGGGAGACTTGGCTTCCCAGGATGTAACCAGGGTTTTGGTGAAGCCTAGATTGGTAAAACAGACGGAGTAGGCCAACCGGAGTATAACATACTGCCAGTTAGTACACCATGTGGACAGGGAAATGTTTCAGTCCAAAGAAAAAACTAGGGTTAAGACCCAAGTTAGGGTTAGCGGTCAGGAGACATGGCTTCCCGGAATGGAAACAGGGTGTTGCTGAAGCCAAGCATGGTGAAACAGACTGAGAGGGCAAAAGGAATTGTGTGCCTACTGTCTTTTAGTACAACATGAGGATGGGGGTTTGTTACATTTGCACAAGAAAATCAGGTTAAGTCTCAAGTTAGGGTTGGTTTGGGGAGATGTGGCATCCCAGGTTGGAAACGGGTCCTTGGTGAAGCCTAGCTTGTTGAATCAGACTGAGTGGGACATCAAGATGTCTTCCATACTTACATTTGGTACACTCTGTGGACGGCAGTATGTTTCAGTCCAAAAAGGAAATGAGGGTTGAGACTCAAATTAGGGTTAGGGCTGGGGAGACTTGGCTTCCCAGGATGTAACCAGGGTTTTGGCGAAGCCTAGATTGGTAAAACAGACTGAGTAGGCCATCCGGAGTATAACATACTGCCAGTTAGTACACCATGTGGACAGGGAAATGTTTCAGTCCAAAGAGAAAATTAGGGTTAAGACCCAAGTGAGGGTTAGCTGTCAGGAGACATGGCTTCCCAGAATGGAAACAGGGTGTTGCTGAAGCCAAGCATGGTGAAACAGACTGAGAGGGCCAAAGGAATTGTGTGCCTACTGTCTTTTAGTAGAACATGAGGATGGGGGGTTGTTACAGTTCAACAAGAAAATCAGGTTAAGTCTCAAGTTAGGGTTAGGGTTGGGGAGATGTGGATTCCCAGGTTGGAAACGGGTCCTTGGTGAAGCTTAACTTGCTGAATCAGACTGAGTGGGGCATCAAGATGGCTTCCATACTGACATTTGGTCCCCTATGTGGACGGCAGTATGTTTCAGTCCAAAAACGAAAATTAGGGTTAAGACCCAAGTTAGGGTTATCGGTCAGGAGTCATGGCTTCCCAGAATGGAAACAGGGTGTTGCTGAAGCCAAGCATGGTGAAACAGACTGAGAGGGCCAACGGAATTGTGTGTCGACTGTCTTTTAGTACAACATGAGGATGGGGGTTTGTTACATTTCAACAAGAAAATCAGGTTAAGTCTCAAGGTTGGGTTGGATTGGGGAGATGTGGCTTCCCAGGTTGGAAATGGGTCCTTGGTGAAGCTCAACTTGCTGAATCAGACTGAGTGGGGCATCAAGATGGCTTCCATACTGACATTTGGTGCACTCTGTGGACGGCAGTATGTTTCAGTCCAAAAAGGAAATGAGGGTTGAGACTCAAATTAGGGTTAGGGTTGGGGAGACTTGTCTTCCCAGGATGTAACCAGGGTTTTGGCGAAGTCTAGATTGGTAAAACAGACGGAGTAGGCCAACCGGAGTATAACATACTGCCAGTTAGTACACAATGTGGAGAGGGAAATGTTTCATTCCAAAGAGAAAATTAGGGTTAAGACCCAAGTTAGGGTTAGCAATCAGGAGACATGGCTTTCCAGAATGGAAACAGGGTGTTGCTGAAGCCAAGCATGGTGAAACAGACTGAGAGGGCAAAAGGAATTGTGTGCCTACTGTCTTTTAGGAGAACATGAGGATGGGGGGTTGTTACATTTGCACAAGAAAATCAGGTTAAGTCTCAAGTTAGGGTTAGGGTTGGGGAGATGTTGCTTCCCAGGTTGGAAACAGGTCCTTGGTGAAGCTTAACTTGCTGAATCAGACTGAGTGGGCCATCAAGATGGCTTCCATACTGACATTTGGTACACTCTGTGGACGGCAGTATGTTTCAGTCCAAAAACGAAAATTAGGGTTAAGACCCAAGTTAGGGTTATCGGTCAGGAGTCATGGCTTCCCAGAATGGAAACAGGGTGTTGCTGAAGCCAAGCATGGTGAAACAGACTGAGAGGGCCAACGGAATTGTGTGCCGACTGTCTCTTAGTACAACATGAGGATGGGGGTTTGTTACATTTCAACAAGAAAATCAGGTTAAGTCTCAAGGTTGGGTTGGGTTGGGGAGATGTGGCTTCCCTGGTTGGAATCGGGTCCTTGGTGAAGCCCAGCTTGCTGAATCAGACTGAGTGGGACATCAAGATGTCTTCCATACTGACATTTGGTACACTCTGTGGACGGAGGTCTGTTTCAGTCCCAAAAGGAAATGAGGCCTGAGACTCAAATTAGGGTTAGGGTTGGGGAGACTTGGCTTCCCAGGATGTAACCAGGGTTTTGGCGAAGCCTAGATTGGTAATACAGACTGAGTAGGCCATCCGGAGTATAACATACTGCCAGTTAGTACACCATGTGGACAGGGAAATGTTTCATTCCAAAGAGAAAATTAGGGTTAAGACCCAAGTTAGGGTTAGCTGTCAGGAGACATGGCTTCCCAGAATGGAAACAGGGTGTTGCTGAAGCCAAGCATGGTGAAACAGACTGAGAGGGCCAAAGGAATTGTGTGCCTACTGTCTTTTAGTAGAACATGAGGATGGGGGGTTGTTACAGTTCAACAAGAAAATCAGGTTAAGTCTCAAGTTAGGGTTAGGGTTGGGGAGATGTGGCTTCCCAGGTTGGAAACGGGTCCTTGGTGAAGCTTAACTTGCTGAATCAGACTGAGTGGGGCATCAAGATGGCTTCCATACTGACATTTGGTACACTCTGTGGACGGCAGTATGTTTCAGTCCAAAAACGAAAATTAGGGTTAAGACCCAAGTTAAGGTTATCGGTCAGGAGTCATGGCTTCCCAGAATGGAAACAGGGTGTTGCTGAAGCCAAGCATGGTGAAACAGACTGAGAGGGCCAACGGAATTGTGTGTCGACTGTCTTTTAGTACAACATGAGGATGGGGGTTTGTTACATTTCAACAAGAAAATCAGGTTAAGTCTCAAGGTTGGGTTGGATTGGGGAGATGTGGCTTCCCAGGTTGGAAATGGGTCCTTGGTGAAGCTCAACTTGCTGAATCAGACTGAGTGGGGCATCAAGATGGCTTCCATACTGACATTTGGTGCACTCTGTGGACGGCAGTATGTTTCAGTCCAAAAAGGAAATGAGGGTTGAGTCTCAAATTAGGGTTAGGGTTGGGGAGACTTGGCTTCCCAGGATGTAACCAGGGTTTTGGCGAAGCCTAGATTGGTAAAACAGACGGAGTAGGCCAACCGGAGTATAACATACTGCCAGTTAGTACACCATGTGGACAGGGAAATGTTTCAGTCCAAAGAGAAAATTAGGGTTAAGACCCAAGTTAGGGTTAGCTGTCAGGAGACATGGCTTTCCAGAATGGAAACAGGGTGTTGCTGAAGCCAAGCATGGTGAAACAGACTGAGAGGGCAAAAGGAATTGTGTGCCTACTGTCTTTTAGTAGAACATGAGGATGGGGGGTTGTTACATTTGCACAAGAAAACCAGGTTAAGTCTCAAGTTAGGGTTAGGGTTGGGGAGATGTGGCTTCCCAGGTTGGAAACGCGTCCTTGTTGAAGCCTAGCTTGCTGAATCAGACTGAGTGGGGCATCAAGATGTCTTCCATACTTACAATTAGGTACACTCTGTGGACGGCAGTATGTTTCAGTCCAAAAAGGAAATGAGGGTTGAGACTCAAATTAGGGTTAGGGTTGGGGAGACTTGGCTTCCCAGGATGTAACCAGGGTTTTGGCGAAGCCTAGATTGGTAAAACAGACTGAGTAGGCCTTCCGGAGTATAACATACTGCCAGTTAGTACACCATGTGGACAGGGAAATATTTCAGTCCAAAGAAAAAACTAGGGTTAAGACCCAAGTTAGGGTTAGCGGTCAGGAGACATGGCTTCCCGGAATGGAAACAGGGTGTTGCTGAAGCCAAGCATGGTGAAACAGACTGAGAGGGCAAAAGGAATTGTGTGCCTACTGTCTTTTAGTACAACATGAGGATGGGGGTTTGTTACATTTGCACAAGAAAATCAGGTTAAGTCTCAAGTTAGGGTTGGTTTGGGGAGATGTGGCATCCCAGGTTGGAAACGGGTCCTTGGTGAAGCCTAGCTTGTTGAATCAGACTGAGTGGGACATCAAGATGTCTTCCATACTTACATTTGGTACACTCTGTGGACCGCAGTATGTTTCAGTCCAAAAAGGAAATGAGGGTTGAGACTCAAATTAGGGTTAGGGCTGGGGAGACTTGGCTTCCCAGGATGTAACCAGGGTTTTGGCGAAGCCTAGATTGGTAAAACAGACTGAGTAGGCCATCCGGAGTATAACATACTGCCAGTTAGTACACCATGTGGACAGGGAAATGTTTCAGTCCAAAGACAAAATTAGGGTTAAGACCCAAGTTAGGGTTAGCTGTCAGGAGACATGGCTTCCCAGAATGGAAACAGGGTGTTGCTGAAGCCAAGCATGGTGAAACAGACTGAGAGGGCCAAAGGAATTGTGTACCTACTGTCTTTTAGTAGAACATGAGGATGGGAGGTTGTTACATTTGCACAAGAATATCAGTTTAAGTATCAAGTTAGAGTTAGGGTTGGGGAGATGTGGCTTCCCAGGTTGGAAACGGGTCCTTGTTGAAGCCTAGCTTGCTGAATCAGACTGAGTGGGGCATCAAGATGTCTTCCATACTTACAATTAGGTACACTCTGTGGACGGCAGTATGTTTCAGTCCAAAAAGGAAATGAGGGTTGAGACTCAAATTAGGGTTAGGGTTGGGGAGACTTGGCTTCCCAGGATGTAACCAGGGTTTTGGCGAAGCCTAGATTGGTAAAACAGACTGAGTAGGCCTTCCGGAGTATAACATACTGCCAGTTAGTACACCATGTGGACAGGGAAATATTTCAGTCCAAAGAAAAAACTAGGGTTAAGACCCAAGTTAGGGTTAGCGGTCAGGAGACATGGCTTCCCGGAATGGAAACAGGGTGTTGCTGAAGCCAAGCATGGTGAAACAGACTGAGAGGGCAAAAGGAATTGTGTGCCTACTGTCTTTTAGTACAACATGAGGATGGGGGTTTGTTACATTTGCACAAGAAAATCAGGTTAAGTCTCAAGTTAGGGTTGGTTTGGGGAGATGTGGCTTCCCAGGTTGGAAACGGGTCCTTGGTGAAGCTCAACTTGCTGAATCAGACTGAGTGGGGCATCAAGATGTCTTCCATACTTACATTTGGTACACTCTGTGAACCGCAGTATGTTTCAGTCCAAAAAGGAAATGAGGGTTGATACGCAAATTAGGGTTAGGGTTGGGGAGACTTGGCTTCCCAGGATGTAACCAGGGTTTAGGTGAAGCCTAGATTGGTAAAACAGACTGAGTAGGCCAACCGGAGTATAACATACTGCCAGTTAGTACACCATGTGGACAGGGAAATGTTTCAGTCCAAAGAGAAAATTAGGGTTAAGACCCAAGTTAGGGTTAGCTGTCAGGAGACATGGCTTCCCAGAATGGAAACAGGGTGTTGCTGAAGCCAAGCATGGTGAAACAGACTGAGAGGGCCAAAGGAATTGTGTGCCTACTGTCTTTTAGTAGAACATGAGGATTGGAGGTTGTTACATTTGCACAAGAATATCAGGTTAAGTATCAAGTTAGGGTTAGGGTTGGGGAGATGTGGCTTCCCAGGTTGGAAACGGGTCCTTGTTGAAGCCTAGCTTGCTGAATCAGACTGAGTGGGGCATCAAGATGTCTTCCATACTTACAATTAGGTACACTCTGTGGACGGCAGTATGTTTCAGTCCAAAAAGGAAATGAGGGTTGAGACTCAAATTAGGGTTAGGGTTGGGGAGACTTGGCTTCCCAGGATGTAACCAGGGTTTTGGCGAAGCCTAGATTGGTAAAACAGACTGAGTAGGCCTTTCCGGAGTATAACATACTGCCAGTTAGTACACCATGTGGACAGGGAAATATTTCAGTCCAAAGAAAAAGCTAGGGTTAAGACCCAAGTTAGGGTTAGCGGTCAGGAGACATGGCTTCCCGGAATGGAAACAGGGTGTTGCTGAAGCCAAGCATGGTGAAACAGACTGAGAGGGCAAACGGAATTGTGTGCCTACTGTCTTTTAGTACAACATGAGGATGGGGGGTTGTTACATTTGCACAAGAAAATCAGGTTAAGTCTCAAGTTAGGGTTGGTTTGGGGAGATGTGGCATCCCAGGTTGGAAACGGGTCCTTGGTGAAGCCTAGCTTGTTGAATCAGACTGAGTGGGACATCAAGATGTCTTCCATACTTACATTTGGTACACTCTGTGGACGGCAGTATGTTTCAGTCCAAAAAGGAAATGAGGGTTGAGACTCAAATTAGGGTTAGGGCTGGGGAGACTTGGCTTCCCAGGATGTAACCAGGGTTTTGGCGAAGCCTAGATTGGTAAAACAGACTGAGTAGGCCATCCGGAGTATAACATACTGCCAGTTAGTACACCATGTGGACAGGGAAATGTTTCAGTCCAAAGAGAAAATTAGGGTTAAGACCCAAGTGAGGGTTAGCTGTCAGGAGACATGGCTTCCCAGAATGGAAACAGGGTGTTGCTGAAGCCAAGCATGGTGAAACAGACTGAGAGGGCCAAAGGAATTGTGTGCCTACTGTCTTTTAGTAGAACATGAGGATGGGGGGTTGTTACAGTTCAACAAGAAAATCAGGTTAAGTCTCAAGTTAGGGTTAGGGTTGGGGAGATGTGGCTTCCCAGGTTGGAAACGGGTCCTTGGTGAAGCTTAACTTGCTGAATCAGACTGAGTGGGGCATCAAGATGGCTTCCATACTGACATTTGGTCCCCTATGTGGACGGCAGTATGTTTCAGTCCAAAAACGAAAATTAGGGTTAAGACCCAAGTTAGGGTTATCGGTCAGGAGTCATGGCTTCCCAGAATGGAAACAGGGTGTTGCTGAAGCCAAGCATGGTGAAACAGACTGAGAGGGCCAACAGAATTGTGTGTCGACTGTCTTTTAGTACAAAATGAGGATGGGGGTTTGTTACATTTCAACAAGAAAATCAGGTTAAGTCTCAAGGTTGGGTTGGATTGGGGAGATGTGGCTTCCCAGGTTGGAAATGGGTCCTTGGTGAAGCTCAACTTGCTGAATCAGACTGAGTGGGGCATCAAGATGGCTTCCATACTTACATTTGTTCCCCTATGTGGACGGCAGTATGTTTCAGTCCAAAAAGGAAATGAGGGTTGAGACTCAAATTAGGGTTAGGGTTGGGGAGACTTGGCTTCCCAGGATGTAACCAGGGTTTTGGCGAAGTCTAGATTGGTAAAACAGACGGAGTAGGCCAACCGGAGTATAACATACTGCCAGTTAGTACACCATGTGGACAGGGAAATGTTTCAGTCCAAAGAGAAAATTAGGGTTAAGACCCAAGTTAGGGTTAGCTGTCAGGAGACATGGCTTTCCAGAATGGAAACAGGGTGTTGCTGAAGCCAAGCATGGTGAAACAGACTGAGAGGGCAAACGGAATTGTGTGCCTACTGTCTTTTAGTACAACATGAGGATGGGGGGTTGTTACATTTGCACAAGAAAATCAGGTTAAGTCTCAAGTTAGGGTTAGGGTTGGGGAGATGTGGCTTCCCAGGTTGGAAACGGGTCCTTGGTGAAGCCTAGCTTGCTGAATCAGACTGAGTGGGGCATCAAGATGTCTTCCATACTTACATTTGGTACACTCTGTGAACCGCAGTATGTTTCAGTCCAAAAAGGAAATGAGGGTTGATACGCAAATTAGGGTTAGTGTTGGGGAGACTTGGCTTCCCAGGATGTAACCAGGGTTTTGGTGAAGCCTAGATTGGTAAAACAGACGGAGTAGGCCAACCGGAGTATAACATACTGCCAGTTAGTACAGCATGTGGACAGGGAAATGTTTCAGTCCAAAGAGAAAATTAGGGTTAAGGCCCAAGTTAGGGTTAGCTGTCAGGAGACATGGCTTCCCAGAATGGAAACAGGGTGTTGCTGAAGCCAAGCATGGTGAAACAGACTGAGAGGGCCAAAGGAATTGTGTGCCTACTGTCTTTTAGTAGAACATGAGGATGGGAGGTTGTTACATTTGCACAAGAATATCAGGTTAAGTATCAAGTTAGGGTTAGGGTTGGGGAGATGTGGCTTCCCAGGTTGGAAACGGGTCCTTGGTGAAGCCTAGCTTGCTGAATCAGACTGAGTGGGGCATCAAGATGTCTTCCATACTTACAATTAGGTACACTCTGTGGACGGCAGTATGTTTCAGTCCAAAAAGGAAATGAGGGTTGAGACTCAAATTAGGGTTAGGGTTGGGGAGACTTGGCTTCCCAGGATGTAACCAGGGTTTTGGCGAAGCCTAGATTGGTAAAACAGACTGAGTAGGCCTTCCGGAGTATAACATACTGCCAGTTAGTACACCATGTGGACAGGGAAATATTTCAGTCCAAAGAAAAAACTAGGGTTAAGACCCAAGTTAGGGTTAGCGGTCAGGAGACATGGCTTCCCGGAATGGAAACAGGGTGTTGCTGAAGCCAAGCATGGTGAAACAGACTGAGAGGGCAAAAGGAATTGTGTGCCTACTGTCTTTTAGTACAACATGAGGATGGGGGTTTGTTACATTTGCACAAGAAAATCAGGTTAAGTCTCAAGTTAGGGTTGGTTTGGGGAGATGTGGCATCCCAGGTTGGAAACGGGTCCTTGGTGAAGCCTAGCTTGTTGAATCAGACTGAGTGGGACATCAAGATGTCTTCCATACTTACATTTGGTACACTCTGTGGACGGCAGTATGTTTCAGTCCAAAAAGGAAATGAGGGTTGAGACTCAAATTAGGGTTAGGGCTGGGGAGACTTGGCTTCCCAGGATGTAACCAGGGTTTTGGCGAAGCCTAGATTGGTAAAACAGACTGAGTAGGCCATCCGGAGTATAACATACTGCCAGTTAGTACACCATGTGGACAGGGAAATGTTTCAGTACAAAGAGAAAATTAGGGTTAAGACCCAAGTGAGGGTTAGCTGTCAGGAGACATGGCTTCCCAGAATGGAAACAGGGTGTTGCTGAAGCCAAGCATGGTGAAACAGACTGAGAGGGCCAAAGGAATTGTGTGCCTACTGTCTTTTAGTAGAACATGAGGATGGGGGGTTGTTACAGTTCAACAAGAAAATCAGGTTAAGTCTCAAGTTAGGGTTAGGGTTGGGGAGATGTGGCTTCCCAGGTTGGAAACGGGTCCTTGGTGAAGCTTAACTTGCTGAATCAGACTGAGTGGGGCATCAAGATGGCTTCCATACTGACATTTGGTACACTCTGTGGACGGCAGTATGTTTCAGTCCAAAAACGAAAATTAGGGTTAAGACCCAAGTTAAGGTTATCGGTCAGGAGTCATGGCTTCCCAGAATGGAAACAGGGTGTTGCTGAAGCCAAGCATGGTGAAACAGACTGAGAGGGCCAACGGAATTGTGTGTCGACTGTCTTTTAGTACAACATGAGGATGGGGTTTGTTACATTTCAACAAGAAAATCAGGTTAAGTCTCAAGGTTGGGTTGGATTGGGGAGATGTGGCTTCCCAGGTTGGAAATGGGTCCTTGGTGAAGCTCAACTTGCTGAATCAGACTGAGTGGGGCATCAAGATGGCTTCCATACTGACATTTGGTGCACTCTGTGGACGGCAGTATGTTTCAGTCCAAAAAGGAAATGAGGGTTGAGACTCAAATTAGGGTTAGGGTTGGGGAGACTTGGCTTCCCAGGATCTAACCAGGGTTTTGGCGAAGTCTAGATTGGTAAAACAGACGGAGTAGGCCAACCGGAGTATAACATACTGCCAGTTAGTACACCATGTGGACAGGGAAATGTTTCAGTCCAAAGAGAAAATTAGGGTTAAGACCCAAGTTAGGGTTAGCTGTCAGGAGACATGGCTTTCCAGAATGGAAACAGGGTGTTGCTGAAGCCAAGCATGGTGAAACAGACTGAGAGGGCAAAAGGAATTGTGTGCCTACTGTCTTTTAGTAGAACATGAGGATGGGGGGTTGTTACATTTGCACAAGAAAATCAGGTTAAGTCTCAAGTTAGGGTTAGGGTTGGGGAGATGTGGCTTCCCAGGTTGGAAACGGGTCCTTGGTGAAGCCTAGCTTGTTGAATCAGACTGAGTGGGACATCAAGATTTCTTCCATACTTACATTTGGTACACTCTGTGAACCGCAGTATGTTTCAGTCCAAAAAGGAAATGAGGGTTGATACTCAAATTAGGGTTAGGGTTGGGGAGACTTGGCTTCCCAGGATGTAACCAGGGTTTTGGCGAAGCCTAGATTGGTAAAACAGACTGAGTAGGCCATCCGGAGTATAACATACTGCCAGTTAGTACACCATGTGGACAGGGAAATGTTTCAGTCCAAAGAAAAAACTAGGGTTAAGACCCAAGTTAGGGTTAGCTGTCAGGAGACATGGCTTCCCAGAATGGAAACAGGGTGTTGCTGAAGCCAAGCATGGTGAAACAGACTGAGAGGGCAAAAGGAATTGTGTGCCTACTGTCTTTTAGTAGAACATGAGGATGGGAGGTTGTTACATTTGCACAAGAATATCAGGTTAAGTATCAAGTTAGGGTTAGGGTTGGGGAGATGTGGCTTCCCAGGTTGGAAACGGGTCCTTGTTGAAGCCTAGCTTGCTGAATCAGACTGAGTGGGGCATCAAGATGTCTTCCATACTTACAATTAGGTACACTCTGTGGACGGCAGTATGTTTCAGTCCAAAAAGGAAATGAGGGTTGAGACTCAAATTAGGGTTAGGGTTGGGGAGACTTGGCTTCCCAGGATGTAACCAGGGTTTTGGCGAAGCCTAGATTGGTAAAACAGACTGAGTAGGCCTTCCGGAGTATAACATACTGCCAGTTAGTACACCATGTGGACAGGGAAATATTTCAGTCCAAAGAAAAAACTAGGGTTAAGACCCAAGTTAGGGTTAGCGGTCAGGAGACATGGCTTCCCGGAATGGAAACAGGGTGTTGCTGAAGCCAAGCATGGTGAAACAGACTGAGAGGGCAAAAGGAATTGTGTGCCTACTGTCTTTTAGTACAACATGAGGATGGGGGTTTGTTACATTTGCACAAGAAAATCAGGTTAAGTCTCAAGTTAGGGTTGGTTTGGGGAGATGTGGCTTCCCAGGTTGGAAACGGGTCCTTGGTGAAGCTCAACTTGCTGAATCAGACTGAGTGGGGCATCAAGATGTCTTCCATACTTACATTTGGTACACTCTGTGAACCGCAGTATGTTTCAGTCCAAAAAGGAAATGAGGGTTGATACGCAAATTAGGGTTAGGGTTGGGGAGACTTGGCTTCCCAGGATGTAACCAGGGTTTAGGTGAAGCCTAGATTGGTAAAACAGACTGAGTAGGCCAACCGGAGTATAACATACTGCCAGTTAGTACACCATGTGGACAGGGAAATGTTTCAGTCCAAAGAGAAAATTAGGGTTAAGACCCAAGTTAGGGTTAGCTGTCAGGAGACATGGCTTTCCAGAATGGAAACAGGGTGTTGCTGAAGCCAAGCATGGTGAAACAGACTGAGAGGGCAAAAGGAATTGTGTGCCTACTGTCTTTTAGTACAACATGAGGATGGGGGGTTGTTACATTTGCACAAGAAAATCAGGTTAAGTCTCAAGTTAGGGTTAGGGTTGGGGAGATGTGGCTTCCCAGGTTGGAAACGGGTCCTTGGTGAAGCCTAGCTTGTTGAATCAGACTGAGTGGGACATCAAGATTTCTTCCATACTTACATTTGGTACACTCTGTGAACCGCAGTATGTTTCAGTCCAAAAAGGAAATGAGGGTTGATACTCAAATTAGGGTTAGGGTTGGGGAGACTTGGCTTCCCAGGATGTAACCAGGGTTTTGGCGAAGCCTAGATTGGTAAAACAGACTGAGTAGGCCATCCGGAGTATAACATACTGCCAGTTAGTACACCATGTGGACAGGGAAATGTTTCAGTCCAAAGAAAAAACTAGGGTTAAGACCCAAGTTAGGGTTAGCTGTCAGGAGACATGGCTTCCCAGAATGGAAACAGGGTGTTGCTGAAGCCAAGCATGGTGAAACAGACTGAGAGGGCAAAAGGAATTGTGTGCCTACTGTCTTTTAGTAGAACATGAGGATGGGAGGTTGTTACATTTGCACAAGAATATCAGGTTAAGTATCAAGTTAGGGTTAGGGTTGGGGAGATGTGGCTTCCCAGGTTGGAAACGGGTCCTTGTTGAAGCCTAGCTTGCTGAATCAGACTGAGTGGGGCATCAAGATGTCTTCCATACTTACAATTAGGTACACTCTGTGGACGGCAGTATGTTTCAGTCCAAAAAGGAAATGAGGGTTGAGACTCAAATTAGGGTTAGGGTTGGGGAGACTTGGCTTCCCAGGATGTAACCAGGGTTTTGGCGAAGCCTAGATTGGTAAAACAGACTGAGTAGGCCTTCCGGAGTATAACATACTGCCAGTTAGTACACCATGTGGACAGGGAAATATTTCAGTCCAAAGAAAAAACTAGGGTTAAGACCCAAGTTAGGGTTAGCGGTCAGGAGACATGGCTTCCCGGAATGGAAACAGGGTGTTGCTGAAGCCAAGCATGGTGAAACAGACTGAGAGGGCAAAAGGAATTGTGTGCCTACTGTCTTTTAGTACAACATGAGGATGGGGGTTTGTTACATTTGCACAAGAAAATCAGGTTAAGTCTCAAGTTAGGGTTGGTTTGGGGAGATGTGGCTTCCCAGGTTGGAAACGGGTCCTTGGTGAAGCTCAACTTGCTGAATCAGACTGAGTGGGGCATCAAGATGTCTTCCATACTTACATTTGGTACACTCTGTGAACCGCAGTATGTTTCAGTCCAAAAAGGAAATGAGGGTTGATACGCAAATTAGGGTTAGGGTTGGGGAGACTTGGCTTCCCAGGATGTAACCAGGGTTTAGGTGAAGCCTAGATTGGTAAAACAGACTGAGTAGGCCAACCGGAGTATAACATACTGCCAGTTAGTACACCATGTGGACAGGGAAATGTTTCAGTCCAAAGAGAAAATTAGGGTTAAGACCCAAGTTAGGGTTAGCTGTCAGGAGACATGGCTTTCCAGAATGGAAACAGGGTGTTGCTGAAGCCAAGCATGGTGAAACAGACTGAGAGGGCAAAAGGAATTGTGTGCCTACTGTCTTTTAGTACAACATGAGGATGGGGGGTTGTTACATTTGCACAAGAAAATCAGGTTAAGTCTCAAGTTAGGGTTAGGGTTGGGGAGATGTGGCTTCCCAGGTTGGAAACGGGTCCTTGGTGAAGCCTAGCTTGTTGAATCAGACTGAGTGGGACATCAAGATTTCTTCCATACTTACATTTGGTACACTCTGTGAACCGCAGCATGTTTCAGTCCAAAAAGGAAATGAGGGTTGAGACTCAAATTAGGGTTAGGGTTGGGGAGACTTGGCTTCCCAGGATGTAACCAGGGTTTTGGCGAAGCCTAGATTGGTAAAACAGACTGAGTAGGCCATCCGGAGTATAACATACTGCCAGTTAGTACACCATGTGGACAGGGAAATGTTTCAGTCCAAAGAAAAAACTAGGGTTAAGACCCAAGTTAGGGTTAGCTGTCAGGAGACATGGCTTCCCAGAATGGAAACAGGGTGTTGCTGAAGCCAAGCATGGTGAAACAGACTGAGAGGGCAAAAGGAATTGTGTGCCTACTGTCTTTTAGTAGAACATGAGGATGGGAGGTTGTTACATTTGCACAAGAATATCAGGTTAAGTCTCAAGTTAGGGTTAGGGTTGGGGAGATGTGGCTTCCCAGGTTGGAAACGGGTCCTTGTTGAAGCCTAGCTTGCTGAATCAGACTGAGTGGGGCATCAAGATGTCTTCCATACTTACAATTAGGTACACTCTGTGGACGGCAGTATGTTTCAGTCCAAAAAGGAAATGAGGGTTGAGACTCAAATTAGGGTTAGGGTTGGGGAGACTTGGCTTCCCAGGATGTAACCAGGGTTTTGGCGAAGCCTAGATTGGTAAAACAGACTGAGTAGGCCTTCCGGAGTATAACATACTGCCAGTTAGTACACCATGTGGACAGGGAAATATTTCAGTCCAAAGAAAAAACTAGGGTTAAGACCCAAGTTAGGGTTAGCGGTCAGGAGACATGGCTTCCCGGAATGGAAACAGGGTGTTGCTGAAGCCAAGCATGGTGAAACAGACTGAGAGGGCAAAAGGAATTGTGTGCCTACTGTCTTTTAGTACAACATGAGGATGGGGGTTTGTTACATTTGCACAAGAAAATCAGGTTAAGTCTCAAGTTAGGGTTGGTTTGGGGAGATGTGGCTTCCCAGGTTGGAAACGGGTCCTTGGTGAAGCTCAACTTGCTGAATCAGACTGAGTGGGGCATCAAGATGTCTTCCATACTTACATTTGGTACACTCTGTGAACCGCAGTATGTTTCAGTCCAAAAAGGAAATGAGGGTTGACACGCAAATTAGGGTTAGGGTTGGGGAGACTTGGCTTCCCAGGATGTAACCAGGGTTTAGGTGAAGCCTAGATTGGTAAAACAGACTGAGTAGGCTAACCGGAGTATAACATACTGCCAGTTAGTACACCATGTGGACAGGGAAATGTTTCAGTCCAAAGAGAAAATTAGGGTTAAGACCCAAGTTAGGGTTAGCTGTCAGGAGACATGGCTTCCCAGAATGGAAACAGGGTGTTGCTGAAGCCAAGCATGGTGAAACAGACTGAGAGGGCCAAAGGAATTGTGTGCCTACTGTCTTTTAGTAGAACATGAGGATGGGAGGTTGTTACATTTGCACAAGAATATCAGGTTAAGTATCAAGTTAGGGTTAGGGTTGGGGAGATGTGGCTTCCCAGGTTGGAAACGGGTCCTTGTTGAAGCCTAGCTTGCTGAATCAGACTGAGTGGGGCATCAAGATGTCTTCCATACTTACAATTAGGTACACTCTGTGGACGGCAGTATGTTTCAGTCCAAAAAGGAAATGAGGGTTGAGACTCAAATTAGGGTTAGGGTTGGGGAGACTTGGCTTCCCAGGATGTAACCACGGTTTTGGCGAAGCCTAGATTGGTAAAACAGACTGAGTAGGCCTTCCGGAGTATAACATACTGCCAGTTAGTACACCATGTGGACAGGGAAATATTTCAGTCCAAAGAAAAAGCTAGGGTTAAGACCCAAGTTAGGGTTAGCGGTCAGGAGACATGGCTTCCCGGAATGGAAACAGGGTGTTGCTGAAGCCAAGCATGGTGAAACAGACTGAGAGGGCCAAAGGAATTGTGTGCCTACTGTCTTTTAGTACAACATGAGGATGGGGGTTTGTTACATTTGCACAAGAAAATCAGGTTAAGTCTCAAGTTAGGGTTGGTTTGGGGAGATGTGGCATCCCAGGTTGGAAACGGGTCCTTGGTGAAGCCTAGCTTGTTGAATCAGACTGAGTGGGACATCAAGATGTCTTCCATACTTACAATTAGGTACACTCTGTGGACGGCAGTATGTTTCAGTCCAAAAAGGAAATGAGGGTTGAGACTCAAATTAGGGTTAGGGCTGGGGAGACTTGGCTTCCCAGGATGTAACCAGGGTTTTGGCGAAGCCTAGATTGGTAAAACAGACTGAGTAGGCCATCCGGAGTATAACATACTGCCAGTTAGTACACCATGTGGACAGGGAAATGTTTCAGTCCAAAGAGAAAATTAGGGTTAAGACCCAAGTGAGGGTTAGCTGTCAGGAGACATGGCTTCCCAGAATGGAAACAGGGTGTTGCTGAAGCCAAGCATGGTGAAACAGACTGAGAGGGCCAAAGGAATTGTGTGCCTACTGTCTTTTAGTAGAACATGAGGATGGGGGGTTGTTACAGTTCAACAAGAAAATCAGGTTAAGTCTCAAGTTAGGGTTAGGGTTGGGGAGATGTGGCTTCCCAGGTTGGAAACGGGTCCTTGGTGAAGCTTAACTTGCTGAATCAGACTGAGTGGGGCATCAAGATGGCTTCCATACTGACATTTGGTCCCCTATGTGGACGGCAGTATGTTTCAGTCCAAAAACGAAAATTAGGGTTAAGACCCAAGTTAGGGTTATCGGTCAGGAGTCATGGCTTCCCAGAATGGAAACAGGGTGTTGCTGAAGCCAAGCATGGTGAAACAGACTGAGAGGGCCAACGGAATTGTGTGTCGACTGTCTTTTAGTACAACATGAGGATGGGGGTTTGTTACATTTCAACAAGAAAATCAGGTTAAGTCTCAAGGTTGGGTTGGATTGGGGAGATGTGGCTTCCCAGGTTGGAAATGGGTCCTTGGTGAAGCTCAACTTGCTGAATCAGACTGAGTGGGGCATCAAGATGGCTTCCATACTGACATTTGGTGCACTCTGTGGACGGCAGTATGTTTCAGTCCCAAAAGGAAATGAGGGTTGAGACTCAAATTAGGGTTAGGGTTGGGGAGACTTGTCTTCCCAGGATGTAACCAGGGTTTTGGCGAAGTCTAGATTGGTAAAACAGACGGAGTAGGCCAACCGGAGTATAACATACTGCCAGTTAGTACACCATGTGGACAGGGAAATGTTTCAGTCCAAAGAGAAAATTAGGGTTAAGACCCAAGTTAGGGTTAGCTGTCAGGAGACATGGCTTTCCAGAATGGAAACAGGGTGTTGCTGAAGCCAAGCATGGTGAAACAGACTGAGAGGGCAAAAGGAATTGTGTGCCTACTGTCTTTTAGTACAACATGAGGATGGGGGGTTGTTACATTTGCACAAGAAAATCAGGTTAAGTCTCAAGTTAGGGTTAGGGTTGGGGAGATGTGGCTTCCCAGGTTGGAAACGGGTCCTTGGTGAAGCCTAGCTTGCTGAATCAGACTGAGTGGGGCATCAAGATGTCTTCCATACTTACATTTGGTACACTCTGTGAACCGCAGTATGTTTCAGTCCAAAAAGGAAATGAGGGTTGATACGCAAATTAGGGTTAGGGTTGGGGAGACTTGGCTTCCCAGGATGTAACCAGGGTTTTGGTGAAGCCTAGATTGGTAAAACAGACTGAGTAGGCCAACCGGAGTATAACATACTGCCAGTTAGTACACCATGTGGACAGGGAAATGTTTCAGTCCAAAGAGAAAATTAGGGTTAAGACCCAAGTTAGGGTTAGCTGTCAGGAGACATGGCTTCCCAGAATGGAAACAGGGTGTTGCTGAAGCCAAGCATGGTGAAACAGACTGAGAGGGCCAAAGGAATTGTGTGCCTACTGTCTTTTAGTAGAACATGAGGATGGGAGGTTGTTACATTTGCACAAGAATATCAGGTTAAGTATCAAGTTAGGGTTAGGGTTGGGGAGATGTGGCTTCCCAGGTTGGAAACGGGTCCTTGGTGAAGCCTAGCTTGCTGAATCAGACTGAGTGGGGCATCAAGATGTCTTCCATACTTACAATTAGGTACACTCTGTGGACGGCAGTATGTTTCAGTCCAAAAAGGAAATGAGGGTTGAGACTCAAATTAGGGTTAGGGTTGGGGAGACTTGGCTTCCCAGGATGTAACCAGGGTTTTGGCGAAGCCTAGATTGGTAAAACAGACTGAGTAGGCCTTCCGGAGTATAACATACTGCCAGTTAGTACACCATGTGGACAGGGAAATATTTCAGTCCAAAGAAAAAACTAGGGTTAAGACCCAAGTTAGGGTTAGCGGTCAGGAGACATGGCTTCCCGGAATGGAAACAGGGTGTTGCTGAAGCCAAGCATGGTGAAACAGACTGAGAGGGCCAAAGGAATTGTGTGCCTACTGTCTTTTAGTACAACATGAGGATGGGGGTTTGTTACATTTGCACAAGAAAATCAGGTTAAGTCTCAAGTTAGGGTTGGTTTGGGGAGATGTGGCATCCCAGGTTGGAAACGGGTCCTTGGTGAAGCCTAGCTTGTTGAATCAGACTGAGTGGGACATCAAGATGTCTTCCATACTTACATTTGGTACACTCTGTGGACGGCAGTATGTTTCAGTCCAAAAAGGAAATGAGGGTTGAGACTCAAATTAGGGTTAGGGCTGGGGAGACTTGGCTTCCCAGGATGTAACCAGGGTTTTGGCGAAGCCTAGATTGGTAAAACAGACTGAGTAGGCCATCCGGAGTATAACATACTGCCAGTTAGTACACCATGTGGACAGGGAAATGTTTCAGTCCAAAGAGAAAATTAGGGTTAAGACCCAAGTGAGGGTTAGCTGTCAGGAGACATGGCTTCCCAGAATGGAAACAGGGTGTTGCTGAAGCCAAGCATGGTGAAACAGACTGAGAGGGCCAAAGGAATTGTGTGCCTACTGTCTTTTAGGAAAACATGAGGATGGGGGGTTGTTACAGTTCAACAAGAAAATCAGGTTAAGTCTCAAGTTAGGGTTAGGGTTGGGGAGATGTGGCTTCCCAGGTTGGAAACGGGTCCTTGGTGAAGCTTAACTTGCTGAATCAGACTGAGTGGGCCATCCAGATGGCTTCCATACTGACATTTGGTACACTCTGTGGACGGCAGTATGTTTCAGTCCAAAAACGAAAATTAGGGTTAAGACCCAAGTTAGGGTTATCGGTCAGGAGTCATGGCTTCCCAGAATGGAAACAGGGTGTTGCTGAAGCCAAGCATGGTGAAACAGACTGAGAGGGCCAACGGAATTGTGTGTCGACTGTCTTTTAGTACAACATGAGGATGGGGGGTTGTTACATTTGCACAAGAAAATCAGGTTAAGTCTCAAGTTAGGGTTAGGGTTGGGGAGATGTGGCTTCCCAGGTTGGAAACGGGTCCTTGGTGAAGCCTAGCTTGCTGAATCAGACTGAGTGGGGCATCAAGATGTCTTCCATACTTACATTTGGTACACTCTGTGAACCGCAGTATGTTTCAGTCCAAAAAGGAAATGAGGGTTGATACGCAAATTAGGGTTAGGGTTGGGGAGACTTGGCTTCCCCAGGATGTAACCAGGGTTTTGGTGAAGCCTAGATTGGTAAAACAGACTGAGTAGGCCAACCGGAGTATAACATACTGCCAGTTAGTACACCATGTGGACAGGGAAATGTTTCAGTCCAAAGAGAAAATTAGGGTTAAGACCCAAGTTAGGGTTATCGGTCAGGAGTCATGGCTTCCCAGAATGGAAACAGGGTGTTGCTGAAGCCAAGCATGGTGAAACAGACTGAGAGGGCCAACGGAATTGTGTGCCGACTGTCTCTTAGTACAACATGAGGATGGGGGTTTGTTACATTTGCACAAGAAAATCAGGTTAAGTCTCAAGTTAGGGTTGGTTTGGGGAGATGTGGCATCCCAGGTTGGAAACGGGTCCTTGGTGAAGCCTAGCTTGTTGAATCAGACTGAGTGGGACATCAAGATGTCTTCCATACTTACATTTGGTACACTCTGTGGACGGCAGTATGTTTCAGTCCAAAAAGGAAATGAGGGTTGAGACTCAAATTAGGGTTAGGGCTGGGGAGACTTGGCTTCCCAGGATGTAACCAGGGTTTTGGCGAAGCCTAGATTGGTAAAACAGACTGAGTAGGCCATCCGGAGTATAACATACTGCCAGTTAGTACACCATGTGGACAGGGAAATGTTTCAGTCCAAAGAGAAAATTAGGGTTAAGACCCAAGTGAGGGTTAGCTGTCAGGAGACATGGCTTCCCAGAATGGAAACAGGGTGTTGCTGAAGCCAAGCATGGTGAAACAGACTGAGAGGGCCAAAGGAATTGTGTGCCTACTGTCTTTTAGGAAAACATGAGGATGGGGGGTTGTTACAGTTCAACAAGAAAATCAGGTTAAGTCTCAAGTTAGGGTTAGGGTTGGGGAGATGTGGCTTCCCAGGTTGGAAACGGGTCCTTGGTGAAGCTTAACTTGCTGAATCAGACTGAGTGGGCCATCCAGATGGCTTCCATACTGACATTTGGTACACTCTGTGGACGGCAGTATGTTTCAGTCCAAAAACGAAAATTAGGGTTAAGACCCAAGTTAGGGTTATCGGTCAGGAGTCATGGCTTCCCAGAATGGAAACAGGGTGTTGCTGAAGCCAAGCATGGTGAAACAGACTGAGAGGGCCAACGGAATTGTGTGTCGACTGTCTTTTAGTACAACATGAGGATGGGGGTTTGTTACATTTCAACAAGAAAATCAGGTTAAGTCTCAAGGTTGGGTTGGATTGGGGAGATGTGGCTTCCCAGGTTGGAAATGGGTCCTTGGTGAAGCTCAACTTGCTGAATCAGACTGAGTGGGGCATCAAGATGGCTTCCATACTGACATTTGGTGCACTCTGTGGACGACAGTATGTTTCAGTCCCAAAAGGAAATGAGGGTTGAGACTCAAATTAGGGTTAGGGTTGGGGAGACTTGGCTTCCCAGGATGTAACCAGGGTTTTGGCGAAGTCTAGATTGGTAAAACAGACGGAGTAGGCCAACCGGAGTATAACATACTGCCAGTTAGTACACCATGTGGACAGGGAAATGTTTCAGTCCAAAGAGAAAATTAGGGTTAAGACCCAAGTTAGGGTTAGCTGTCAGGAGACATGGCTTTCCAGAATGGAAACAGGGTGTTGCTGAAGCCAAGCATGGTGAAACAGACTGAGAGGGCAAAAGGAATTGTGTGCCTACTGTCTTTTAGTACAACATGAGGATGGGGGGTTGTTACATTTGCACAAGAAAATCAGGTTAAGTCTCAAGTTAGGGTTAGGGTTGGGGAGATGTGGCTTCCCAGGTTGGAAACGGGTCCTTGGTGAAGCCTAGCTTGCTGAATCAGACTGAGTGGGGCATCAAGATGTCTTCCATACTTACATTTGGTACACTCTGTGAACCGCAGTATGTTTCAGTCCAAAAAGGAAATGAGGGTTGATACGCAAATTAGGGTTAGGGCTGGGGAGACTTGGCTTCCCAGGATGTAACCAGGGTTTTGGTGAAGCCTAGATTGGTAAAACAGACTGAGTAGGCCAACCGGAGTATAACATACTGCCAGTTAGTACACCATGTGGACAGGGAAATGTTTCAGTCCAAAGAGAAAATTAGGGTTAAGACCCAAGTGAGGGTTAGCTGTCAGGAGACATGGCTTCCCAGAATGGAAACAGGGTGTTGCTGAAGCCAAGCATGGTGAAACAGACTGAGAGGGCCAAAGGAATTGTGTGCCTACTGTCTTTTAGGAAAACATGAGGATGGGGGGTTGTTACAGTTCAACAAGAAAATCAGGTTAAGTCTCAAGTTAGGGTTAGGGTTGGGGAGATGTGGCTTCCCAGGTTGGAAACGGGTCCTTGGTGAAGCTTAACTTGCTGAATCAGACTGAGTGGGCCATCCAGATGGCTTCCATACTGACATTTGGTACACTCTGTGGACGGCAGTATGTTTCAGTCCAAAAACGAAAATTAGGGTTAAGACCCAAGTTAGGGTTATCGGTCAGGAGTCATGGCTTCCCAGAATGGAAACAGGGTGTTGCTGAAGCCAAGCATGGTGAAACAGACTGAGAGGGCCAACGGAATTGTGTGTCGACTGTCTTTTAGTACAACATGAGGATGGGGGGTTGTTACATTTGCACAAGAAAATCAG
The DNA here is from genome assembly GCF_057233095.1 of Heloderma suspectum. Classification (NCBI taxonomy): domain Eukaryota; kingdom Metazoa; phylum Chordata; class Lepidosauria; order Squamata; family Helodermatidae; genus Heloderma; species Heloderma suspectum. The sequence continues at coordinate 153,621,068 of NC_139461.1, forward strand.
GTTAAGTCTCAAGTTAGGGTTAGGGTTGGGGAGATGTGGCTTCCCAGGTTGGAAACGGGTCCTTGGTGAAGCCTAGCTTGCTGAATCAGACTGAGTGGGGCATCAAGATGTCTTCCATACTTACATTTGGTACACTCTGTGAACCGCAGTATGTTTCAGTCCAAAAAGGAAATGAGGGTTGATACGCAAATTAGGGTTAGGGTTGGGGAGACTTGGCTTCCCCAGGATGTAACCAGGGTTTTGGTGAAGCCTAGATTGGTAAAACAGACTGAGTAGGCCAACCGGAGTATAACATACTGCCAGTTAGTACACCATGTGGACAGGGAAATGTTTCAGTCCAAAGAGAAAATTAGGGTTAAGACCCAAGTTAGGGTTATCGGTCAGGAGTCATGGCTTCCCAGAATGGAAACAGGGTGTTGCTGAAGCCAAGCATGGTGAAACAGACTGAGAGGGCCAACGGAATTGTGTGCCGACTGTCTCTTAGTACAACATGAGGATGGGGGTTTGTTACATTTGCACAAGAAAATCAGGTTAAGTCTCAAGTTAGGGTTGGTTTGGGGAGATGTGGCATCCCAGGTTGGAAACGGGTCCTTGGTGAAGCCTAGCTTGTTGAATCAGACTGAGTGGGACATCAAGATGTCTTCCATACTTACATTTGGTACACTCTGTGGACGGCAGTATGTTTCAGTCCAAAAAGGAAATGAGGGTTGAGACTCAAATTAGGGTTAGGGCTGGGGAGACTTGGCTTCCCAGGATGTAACCAGGGTTTTGGCGAAGCCTAGATTGGTAAAACAGACTGAGTAGGCCATCCGGAGTATAACATACTGCCAGTTAGTACACCATGTGGACAGGGAAATGTTTCAGTCCAAAGAGAAAATTAGGGTTAAGACCCAAGTGAGGGTTAGCTGTCAGGAGACATGGCTTCCCAGAATGGAAACAGGGTGTTGCTGAAGCCAAGCATGGTGAAACAGACTGAGAGGGCCAAAGGAATTGTGTGCCTACTGTCTTTTAGGAAAACATGAGGATGGGGGGTTGTTACAGTTCAACAAGAAAATCAGGTTAAGTCTCAAGTTAGGGTTAGGGTTGGGGAGATGTGGCTTCCCAGGTTGGAAACGGGTCCTTGGTGAAGCTTAACTTGCTGAATCAGACTGAGTGGGCCATCCAGATGGCTTCCATACTGACATTTGGTACACTCTGTGGACGGCAGTATGTTTCAGTCCAAAAACGAAAATTAGGGTTAAGACCCAAGTTAGGGTTATCGGTCAGGAGTCATGGCTTCCCAGAATGGAAACAGGGTGTTGCTGAAGCCAAGCATGGTGAAACAGACTGAGAGGGCCAACGGAATTGTGTGTCGACTGTCTTTTAGTACAACATGAGGATGGGGGTTTGTTACATTTCAACAAGAAAATCAGGTTAAGTCTCAAGGTTGGGTTGGATTGGGGAGATGTGGCTTCCCAGGTTGGAAATGGGTCCTTGGTGAAGCTCAACTTGCTGAATCAGACTGAGTGGGGCATCAAGATGGCTTCCATACTGACATTTGGTGCACTCTGTGGACGGCAGTATGTTTCAGTCCCAAAAGGAAATGAGGGTTGAGACTCAAATTAGGGTTAGGGTTGGGGAGACTTGGCTTCCCAGGATGTAACCAGGGTTTTGGCGAAGTCTAGATTGGTAAAACAGACGGAGTAGGCCAACCGGAGTATAACATACTGCCAGTTAGTACACCATGTGGACAGGGAAATGTTTCAGTCCAAAGAGAAAATTAGGGTTAAGACCCAAGTTAGGGTTAGCTGTCAGGAGACATGGCTTTCCAGAATGGAAACAGGGTGTTGCTGAAGCCAAGCATGGTGAAACAGACTGAGAGGGCAAAAGGAATTGTGTGCCTACTGTCTTTTAGTACAACATGAGGATGGGGGGTTGTTACATTTGCACAAGAAAATCAGGTTAAGTCTCAAGTTAGGGTTAGGGTTGGGGAGATGTGGCTTCCCAGGTTGGAAACGGGTCCTTGGTGAAGCCTAGCTTGCTGAATCAGACTGAGTGGGGCATCAAGATGTCTTCCATACTTACATTTGGGACACTCTGTGAACCGCAGTATGTTTCAGTCCAAAAAGGAAATGAGGGTTGATACGCAAATTAGGGTTAGGGTTGGGGAGACTTGGCTTCCCAGGATGTAACCAGGGTTTTGGTGAAGCCTAGATTGGTAAAACAGACTGAGTAGGCCAACCGGAGTATAACATACTGCCAGTTAGTACACCATGTGGACAGGGAAATGTTTCAGTCCAAAGAGAAAATTAGGGTTAAGACCCAAGTTAGGGTTAGCTGTCAGGAGACATGGCTTCCCAGAATGGAAACAGGGTGTTGCTGAAGCCAAGCATGGTGAAACAGACTGAGAGGGCCAAAGGAATTGTGTGCCTACTGTCTTTTAGTAGAACATGAGGATGGGAGGTTGTTACATTTGCACAAGAATATCAGGTTAAGTATCAAGTTAGGGTTAGGGTTGGGGAGATGTGGCTTCCCAGGTTGGAAACGGGTCCTTGTTGAAGCCTAGCTTGCTGAATCAGACTGAGTGGGGCATCAAGATGTCTTCCATACTTACAATTAGGTACACTCTGTGGACGGCAGTATGTTTCAGTCCAAAAAGGAAATGAGGGTTGAGACTCAAATTAGGGTTAGGGTTGGGGAGACTTGGCTTCCCAGGATGTAACCAGGGTTTTGGCGAAGCCTAGATTGGTAAAACAGACTGAGTAGGCCTTCCGGAGTATAACATACTGCCAGTTAGTACACCATGTGGACAGGGAAATATTTCAGTCCAAAGAAAAAACTAGGGTTAAGACCCAAGTTAGGGTTAGCGGTCAGGAGACATGGCTTCCCGGAATGGAAACAGGGTGTTGCTGAAGCCAAGCATGGTGAAACAGACTGAGAGGGCAAAAGGAATTGTGTGCCTACTGTCTTTTAGTACAACATGAGGATGGGGGTTTGTTACATTTGCACAAGAAAATCAGGTTAAGTCTCAAGTTAGGGTTGGTTTGGGGAGATGTGGCATCCCAGGTTAGAAACGGGTCCTTGGTGAAGCCTAGCTTGTTGAATCAGACTGAGTGGGACATCAAGATGTCTTCCATACTTACATTTGGTACACTCTGTGGACGGCAGTATGTTTCAGTCCAAAAAGGAAATGAGGGTTGAGACTCAAATTAGGGTTAGGGTTGGGGAGACTTGGCTTCCCAGGATGTAACCAGGGTTTTGGCGAAGCCTAGATTGGTAAAACAGACTGAGTAGGCCTTCCGGAGTATAACATACTGCCAGTTAGTACACCATGTGGACAGGGAAATGTTTCAGTCCAAAGAGAAAATTAGGGTTAAGACCCAAGTGAGGGTTAGCTGTCAGGAGACATGGCTTCCCAGAATGGAAACAGGGTGTTGCTGAAGCCAAGCATGGTGAAACAGACTGAGAGGGCCAAAGGAATTGTGTGCCTACTGTCTTTTAGTACAACATGAGGATGGGGGGTTGTTACAGTTCAACAAGAAAATCAGGTTAAGTCTCAAGTTAGGGTTAGGGTTGGGGAGATGTGGCTTCCCAGGTTGGAAACGGGTCCTTGGTGAAGCTTAACTTGCTGAATCAGACTGAGTGGGCCATCCAGATGGCTTCCATACTGACATTTGGTACACTCTGTGGACGGCAGTATGTTTCAGTCCAAAAACGAAAATTAGGGTTAAGACCCAAGTTAGGGTTATCGGTCAGGAGTCATGGCTTCCCAGAATGGAAACAGGGTGTTGCTGAAGCCAAGCATGGTGAAACAGACTGAGAGGGCCAACGGAATTGTGTGTCGACTGTCTTTTAGTACAACATGAGGATGGGGGTTTGTTACATTTCAACAAGAAAATCAGGTTAAGTCTCAAGGTTGGGTTGGATTGGGGAGATGTGGCTTCCCAGGTTGGAAATGGGTCCTTGGTGAAGCTCAACTTGCTGAATCAGACTGAGTGGGGCATCAAGATGGCTTCCATACTGACATTTGGTGCATTCTGTGGACGGCAGTATGTTTCAGTCCAAAAAGGAAATGAGGGTTGAGACTCAAATTAGGGTTAGGGTTGGGGAGACTTGGCTTCCCAGGATGTAACCAGGGTTTTGGCGAAGTCTAGATTGGTAAAACAGACTGAGTAGGCCAACCGGAGTATAACATACTGCCAGTTAGTACACCATGTGGACAGGGAAATGTTTCAGTCCAAAGAGAAAATTAGGGTTAAGACCCAAGTTAGGGTTAGCTGTCAGGAGACATGGCTTTCCAGAATGGAAACAGGGTGTTGCTGAAGCCAAGCATGGTGAAACAGACTGAGAGGGCAAAAGGAATTGTGTGCCTACTGTCTTTTAGTACAACATGAGGATGGGGGGTTGTTACATTTGCACAAGAAAATCAGGTTAAGTCTCAAGTTAGTGTTAGGGTTGGGGAGATGTGGCTTCCCAGGTTGGAAACGGGTCCTTGGTGAAGCCTAGCTTGCTGAATCAGACTGAGTGGGGCATCAAGATGTCTTCCATACTTACATTTGGTACACTCTGTGAACCGCAGTATGTTTCAGTCCAAAAAGGAAATGAGGGTTGATACGCAAATTAGGGTTAGGGTTGGGGAGACTTGGCTTCCCAGGATGTAACCAGGGTTTTGGTGAAGCCTAGATTGGTAAAACAGACTGAGTAGGCCAACCGGAGTATAACATACTGCCAGTTAGTACACCATGTGGACAGGGAAATGTTTCAGTCCAAAGAGAAAATTAGGGTTAAGACCCAAGTTAGGGTTAGCTGTCAGGAGACATGGCTTCCCAGAATGGAAACAGGGTGTTGCTGAAGCCAAGCATGGTGAAACAGACTGAGAGGGCCAAAGGAATTGTGTGCCTACTGTCTTTTAGTAGAACATGAGGATGGGAGGTTGTTACATTTGCACAAGAATATCAGGTTAAGTATCAAGTTAGGGTTAGGGTTGGGGAGATGTGGCTTCCCAGGTTGGAAACGGGTCCTTGTTGAAGCCTAGCTTGCTGAATCAGACTGAGTGGGGCATCAAGATGTCTTCCATACTTACAATTAGGTACACTCTGTGGACGGCAGTATGTTTCAGTCCAAAAAGGAAATGAGGGTTGAGACTCAAATTAGGGTTAGGGTTGGGGAGACTTGGCTTCCCAGGATGTAACCAGGGTTTTGGCGAAGCCTAGATTGGTAAAACAGACTGAGTAGGCCTTCCGGAGTATAACATACTGCCAGTTAGTACACCATGTGGACAGGGAAATATTTCAGTCCAAAGAAAAAACTAGGGTTAAGACCCAAGTTAGGGTTAGCGGTCAGGAGACATGGCTTCCCTGAATGGAAACAGGGTGTTGCTGAAGCCAAGCATGGTGAAACAGACTGAGAGGGCAAAAGGAATTGTGTGCCTACTGTCTTTTAGTACAACATGAGGATGGGGGTTTGTTACATTTGCACAAGAAAATCAGGTTAAGTCTCAAGTTAGGGTTGGTTTGGGGAGATGTGGCATCCCAGGTTGGAAACGGGTCCTTGGTGAAGCCTAGCTTGTTGAATCAGACTGAGTGGGACATCAAGATGTCTTCCATACTTACATTTGGTACACTCTGTGGACGGCAGTATGTTTCAGTCCAAAAAGGAAATGAGGGTTGAGACTCAAATTAGGGTTAGGGCTGGGGAGACTTGGCTTCCCAGGATGTAACCAGGGTTTTGGCGAAGCCTAGATTGGTAAAACAGACTGAGTAGGCCATCCGGAGTATAACATACTGCCAGTTAGTACACCATGTGGACAGGGAAATGTTTCAGTCCAAAGAGAAAATTAGGGTTAAGACCCAAGTGAGGGTTAGCTGTCAGGAGACATGGCTTCCCAGAATGGAAACAGGGTGTTGCTGAAGCCAAGCATGGTGAAACAGACTGAGAGGGCCAAAGGAATTGTGTGCCTACTGTCTTTTAGTAGAACATGAGGATGGGGGGTTGTTACAGTTCAACAAGAAAATCAGGTTAAGTCTCAAGTTAGGGTTAGGGTTGGGGAGATGTGGCTTCCCAGGTTGGAAACGGGTCCTTGGTGAAGCTTAACTTGCTGAATCAGACTGAGTGGGGCATCAAGATGGCTTCCATACTGACATTTGGTCCCCTATGTGGACGGCAGTATGTTTCAGTCCAAAAACGAAAATTAGGGTTAAGACCCAAGTTAGGGTTATCGGTCAGGAGTCATGGCTTCCCAGAATGGAAACAGGGTGTTGCTGAAGCCAAGCATGGTGAAACAGACTGAGAGGGCCAACGGAATTGTTTGTCGACTGTCTTTTAGTACAACATGAGGATGGGGGTTTGTTACATTTCAACAAGAAAATCAGGTTAAGTCTCAAGGTTGGGTTGGATTGGGGAGATGTGGCTTCCCAGGTTGGAAATGGGTCCTTGGTGAAGCTCAACTTGCTGAATCAGACTGAGTGGGGCATCAAGATGGCTTCCATACTGACATTTGGTGCACTCTGTGGACGGCAGTATGTTTCAGTCCAAAAAGGAAATGAGGGTTGAGACTCTTATTAGGGTTAGGGTTGGGGAGACTTGTCTTCCCAGGATGTAACCAGGGTTTTGGCGAAGTCTAGATTGGTAAAACAGACGGAGTAGGCCAACCGGAGTATAACATACTGCCAGTTAGTACACAATGTGGAGAGGGAAATGTTTCATTCCAAAGAGAAAATTAGGGTTAAGACCCAAGTTAGGGTTAGCAATCAGGAGACATGGCTTTCCAGAATGGAAACAGGGTGTTGCTGAAGCCAAGCATGGTGAAACAGACTGAGAGGGCAAAAGGAATTGTGTGCCTACTGTCTTTTAGGAGAACATGAGGATGGGGGGTTGTTACAGTTCAACAAGAAAATCAGGTTAAGTCTCAAGTTAGGGTTAGGGTTGGGGAGATGTGGCTTCCCAGGTTGGAAACGGGTCCTTGGTGAAGCTTAACTTGCTGAATCAGACTGAGTGGGGCATCAAGATGGCTTCCATACTGACATTTGGTACACTCTGTGGACGGCAGTATGTTTCAGTCCAAAAACGAAAATTAGGGTTAAGACCCAAGTTAGGGTTATCGGTCAGGAGTCATGGCTTCCCAGAATGGAAACAGGGTGTTGCTGAAGCCAAGCATGGTGAAACAGACTGAGAGGGCCAACGGAATTGTGTGTCGACTGTCTTTTAGTACAACATGAGGATGGGGGTTTGTTACATTTCAACAAGAAAATCAGGTTAAGTCTCAAGGTTGGGTTGGATTGGGGAGATGTGGCTTCCCAGGTTGGAAATGGGTCCTTGGTGAAGCTCAACTTGCTGAATCAGACTGAGTGGGGCATCAAGATGGCTTCCATACTGACATTTGGTGCACTCTGTGGACGGCAGTATGTTTCAGTCCAAAAAGGAAATAGGGTTGATACTCAAATTAGGGTTAGGGTTGGGGAGACTTGGCTTCCCAGGATGTAACCAGGGTTTTGGCGAAGCCTAGATTGGTAAAACAGACTGAGTAGGCCTTCCGGAGTATAACATACTGCCAGTTAGTACACCATGTGGACAGGGAAATATTTCAGTCCAAAGAAAAAACTAGGGTTAAGACCCAAGTTAGGGTTAGCGGTCAGGAGACATGGCTTCCCGGAATGGAAACAGGGTGTTGCTGAAGCCAAGCATGGTGAAACAGACTGAGAGGGCAAAAGGAATTGTGTGCCTACTGTCTTTTAGTACAACATGAGGATGGGGGTTTGTTACATTTGCACAAGAAAATCAGGTTAAGTCTCAAGTTAGGGTTGGTTTGGGGAGATGTGGCTTCCCAGGTTGGAAACGGGTCCTTGGTGAAGCCTAGCTTGTTGAATCAGACTGAGTGGGACATCAAGATGTCTTCCATACTTACATTTGGTACACTCTGTGGACGGCAGTATGTTTCAGTCCAAAAAGGAAATGAGGGTTGAGACTCAAATTAGGGTTAGGGCTGGGGAGACTTGGCTTCCCAGGATGTAACCAGGGTTTTGGCGAAGCCTAGATTGGTAAAACAGACTGAGTAGGCCATCCGGAGTATAACATACTGCCAGTTAGTACACCATGTGGACAGGGAAATGTTTCAGTCCAAAGAGAAAATTAGGGTTCAGACCCAAGTTAGGGTTAGCTGTCAGGAGACATGGCTTCCCAGAATGGAAACAGGGTGTTGCTGAAGCCAAGCATGGTGAAACAGACTGAGAGGGCCAAAGGAATGGTGTGCCTACTGTCTTTTAGTACAACATGAGGATGGGGGGTTGTTACATTTGCACAAGAATATCAGGTTAAGTCTCAAGTTAGGGTTAGGGTTGGGGAGATGTGGCTTCCCAGGTTGGAAACGGGTCCTTGGTGAAGCTTAACTTCCTGAATCAGACTGAGTGGGCCATCAAGATGTCTTCCATACTTACATTTGGCACACTCTGTGGACCGCAGTATGTTTCAGTCCAAAAAGGAAATAGGGTTGAGACTCAAATTAGGGTTAGGGTTGGGGAGACTTGGCTTCCCAGGATGTAACCAGGGTTTTGGTGAAGCCTAGATTGGTAAAACAGACTGAGTAGGCATTCAGGAGTATAACATACTGCCAGTTAGTACACCATGTGGACAGGGAAATGTTTCAGTCCAAAGAAAAAATTAGGGTTAAGAAAAATTTAGGGTTATCGGTCAGGAGACATGCCTTCCCAGAATGGAAACAGGGTGTTGCTGAAGCCAAGCATGGTGAAACAGACTGAGAGGGCCAACGGAATTGTGTGCCTACTGTCTTTTAGTACAACATGAGGATGGGGGGTTGTTACATTTGCCCAAGAAAATCAGGTTAAGTCTCAAGTTAGGGTTAGGGTTGGGGAGATGTGGCTTCCCAGGTTGGAAATGGGTCCTTGGTGAAGCTCAACTTGCTGAATCAGACAAAGTGGGGCATCAAGATGGCTTCCATCCTGACATTTGGTGCACTCTGTGGACGGCAGTATGTTTCAGTCCAAAAAGGAAATGAGGGTTGAGACTCAAATTAGGGTTAGGGTTGGGGAGACTTGGCTTCCCAGGATGTAACCAGGGTTTTGGCGAAGCCTAGATTGGTAAAACAGACTGAGTAGGCCTTCCGGAGTATAACATACTGCCAGTTAGTACACCATGTGGACAGGGAAATGTTTCAGTCCAAAGAGAAAATTAGGGTTAAGACCCAAGTGAGGGTTAGCTGTCAGGAGACATGGCTTCCCAGAATGGAAACAGGGTGTTGCTGAAGCCAAGCATGGTGAAACAGACTGAGAGGGCCAAAGGAATTGTGTGCCTACTGTCTTTTAGTACAACATGAGGATGGGGGGTTGTTACAGTTCAACAAGAAAATCAGGTTAAGTCTCAAGTTAGGGTTAGGGTTGGGGAGATGTGGCTTCCCAGGTTGGAAACGGGTCCTTGGTGAAGCTTAACTTGCTGAATCAGACTGAGTGGGCCATCCAGATGGCTTCCATACTGACATTTGGTACACTCTGTGGACGGCAGTATGTTTCAGTCCAAAAACGAAAATTAGGGTTAAGACCCAAGTTAGGGTTATCGGTCAGGAGTCATGGCTTCCCAGAATGGAAACAGGGTGTTGCTGAAGCCAAGCATGGTGAAACAGACTGAGAGGGCCAACGGAATTGTGTGTCGACTGTCTTTTAGTACAACATGAGGATGGGGGTTTGTTACATTTCAACAAGAAAATCAGGTTAAGTCTCAAGGTTGGGTTGGATTGGGGAGATGTGGCTTCCCAGGTTGGAAATGGGTCCTTGGTGAAGCTCAACTTGCTGAATCAGACTGAGTGGGGCATCAAGATGGCTTCCATACTGACATTTGGTGCATTCTGTGGACGGCAGTATGTTTCAGTCCAAAAAGGAAATGAGGGTTGAGACTCAAATTAGGGTTAGGGTTGGGGAGACTTGGCTTCCCAGGATGTAACCAGGGTTTTGGCGAAGTCTAGATTGGTAAAACAGACTGAGTAGGCCAACCGGAGTATAACATACTGCCAGTTAGTACACCATGTGGACAGGGAAATGTTTCAGTCCAAAGAGAAAATTAGGGTTAAGACCCAAGTTAGGGTTAGCTGTCAGGAGACATGGCTTTCCAGAATGGAAACAGGGTGTTGCTGAAGCCAAGCATGGTGAAACAGACTGAGAGGGCAAAAGGAATTGTGTGCCTACTGTCTTTTAGTACAACATGAGGATGGGGGGTTGTTACATTTGCACAAGAAAATCAGGTTAAGTCTCAAGTTAGTGTTAGGGTTGGGGAGATGTGGCTTCCCAGGTTGGAAACGGGTCCTTGGTGAAGCCTAGCTTGCTGAATCAGACTGAGTGGGGCATCAAGATGTCTTCCATACTTACATTTGGTACACTCTGTGAACCGCAGTATGTTTCAGTCCAAAAAGGAAATGAGGGTTGATACGCAAATTAGGGTTAGGGTTGGGGAGACTTGGCTTCCCAGGATGTAACCAGGGTTTTGGTGAAGCCTAGATTGGTAAAACAGACTGAGTAGGCCAACCGGAGTATAACATACTGCCAGTTAGTACACCATGTGGACAGGGAAATGTTTCAGTCCAAAGAGAAAATTAGGGTTAAGACCCAAGTTAGGGTTAGCTGTCAGGAGACATGGCTTCCCAGAATGGAAACAGGGTGTTGCTGAAGCCAAGCATGGTGAAACAGACTGAGAGGGCCAAAGGAATTGTGTGCCTACTGTCTTTTAGTAGAACATGAGGATGGGAGGTTGTTACATTTGCACAAGAATATCAGGTTAAGTATCAAGTTAGGGTTAGGGTTGGGGAGATGTGGCTTCCCAGGTTGGAAACGGGTCCTTGTTGAAGCCTAGCTTGCTGAATCAGACTGAGTGGGGCATCAAGATGTCTTCCATACTTACAATTAGGTACACTCTGTGGACGGCAGTATGTTTCAGTCCAAAAAGGAAATGAGGGTTGAGACTCAAATTAGGGTTAGGGTTGGGGAGACTTGGCTTCCCAGGATGTAACCAGGGTTTTGGCGAAGCCTAGATTGGTAAAACAGACTGAGTAGGCCTTCCGGAGTATAACATACTGCCAGTTAGTACACCATGTGGACAGGGAAATATTTCAGTCCAAAGAAAAAACTAGGGTTAAGACCCAAGTTAGGGTTAGCGGTCAGGAGACATGGCTTCCCTGAATGGAAACAGGGTGTTGCTGAAGCCAAGCATGGTGAAACAGACTGAGAGGGCAAAAGGAATTGTGTGCCTACTGTCTTTTAGTACAACATGAGGATGGGGGTTTGTTACATTTGCACAAGAAAATCAGGTTAAGTCTCAAGTTAGGGTTGGTTTGGGGAGATGTGGCATCCCAGGTTGGAAACGGGTCCTTGGTGAAGCCTAGCTTGTTGAATCAGACTGAGTGGGACATCAAGATGTCTTCCATACTTACATTTGGTACACTCTGTGGACGGCAGTATGTTTCAGTCCAAAAAGGAAATGAGGGTTGAGACTCAAATTAGGGTTAGGGCTGGGGAGACTTGGCTTCCCAGGATGTAACCAGGGTTTTGGCGAAGCCTAGATTGGTAAAACAGACTGAGTAGGCCATCCGGAGTATAACATACTGCCAGTTAGTACACCATGTGGACAGGGAAATGTTTCAGTCCAAAGAGAAAATTAGGGTTAAGACCCAAGTGAGGGTTAGCTGTCAGGAGACATGGCTTCCCAGAATGGAAACAGGGTGTTGCTGAAGCCAAGCATGGTGAAACAGACTGAGAGGGCCAAAGGAATTGTGTGCCTACTGTCTTTTAGTAGAACATGAGGATGGGGGGTTGTTACAGTTCAACAAGAAAATCAGGTTAAGTCTCAAGTTAGGGTTAGGGTTGGGGAGATGTGGCTTCCCAGGTTGGAAACGGGTCCTTGGTGAAGCTTAACTTGCTGAATCAGACTGAGTGGGGCATCAAGATGGCTTCCATACTGACATTTGGTCCCCTATGTGGACGGCAGTATGTTTCAGTCCAAAAACGAAAATTAGGGTTAAGACCCAAGTTAGGGTTATCGGTCAGGAGTCATGGCTTCCCAGAATGGAAACAGGGTGTTGCTGAAGCCAAGCATGGTGAAACAGACTGAGAGGGCCAACGGAATTGTTTGTCGACTGTCTTTTAGTACAACATGAGGATGGGGGTTTGTTACATTTCAACAAGAAAATCAGGTTAAGTCTCAAGGTTGGGTTGGATTGGGGAGATGTGGCTTCCCAGGTTGGAAATGGGTCCTTGGTGAAGCTCAACTTGCTGAATCAGACTGAGTGGGGCATCAAGATGGCTTCCATACTGACATTTGGTGCACTCTGTGGACGGCAGTATGTTTCAGTCCAAAAAGGAAATGAGGGTTGAGACTCTTATTAGGGTTAGGGTTGGGGAGACTTGTCTTCCCAGGATGTAACCAGGGTTTTGGCGAAGTCTAGATTGGTAAAACAGACGGAGTAGGCCAACCGGAGTATAACATACTGCCAGTTAGTACACAATGTGGAGAGGGAAATGTTTCATTCCAAAGAGAAAATTAGGGTTAAGACCCAAGTTAGGGTTAGCAATCAGGAGACATGGCTTTCCAGAATGGAAACAGGGTGTTGCTGAAGCCAAGCATGGTGAAACAGACTGAGAGGGCAAAAGGAATTGTGTGCCTACTGTCTTTTAGGAGAACATGAGGATGGGGGGTTGTTACAGTTCAACAAGAAAATCAGGTTAAGTCTCAAGTTAGGGTTAGGGTTGGGGAGATGTGGCTTCCCAGGTTGGAAACGGGTCCTTGGTGAAGCTTAACTTGCTGAATCAGACTGAGTGGGGCATCAAGATGGCTTCCATACTGACATTTGGTACACTCTGTGGACGGCAGTATGTTTCAGTCCAAAAACGAAAATTAGGGTTAAGACCCAAGTTAGGGTTATCGGTCAGGAGTCATGGCTTCCCAGAATGGAAACAGGGTGTTGCTGAAGCCAAGCATGGTGAAACAGACTGAGAGGGCCAACGGAATTGTGTGTCGACTGTCTTTTAGTACAACATGAGGATGGGGGTTTGTTACATTTCAACAAGAAAATCAGGTTAAGTCTCAAGGTTGGGTTGGATTGGGGAGATGTGGCTTCCCAGGTTGGAAATGGGTCCTTGGTGAAGCTCAACTTGCTGAATCAGACTGAGTGGGGCATCAAGATGGCTTCCATACTGACATTTGGTGCACTCTGTGGACGGCAGTATGTTTCAGTCCAAAAAGGAAATAGGGTTGATACTCAAATTAGGGTTAGGGTTGGGGAGACTTGGCTTCCCAGGATGTAACCAGGGTTTTGGCGAAGCCTAGATTGGTAAAACAGACTGAGTAGGCCTTCCGGAGTATAACATACTGCCAGTTAGTACACCATGTGGACAGGGAAATATTTCAGTCCAAAGAAAAAACTAGGGTTAAGACCCAAGTTAGGGTTAGCGGTCAGGAGACATGGCTTCCCGGAATGGAAACAGGGTGTTGCTGAAGCCAAGCATGGTGAAACAGACTGAGAGGGCAAAAGGAATTGTGTGCCTACTGTCTTTTAGTACAACATGAGGATGGGGGTTTGTTACATTTGCACAAGAAAATCAGGTTAAGTCTCAAGTTAGGGTTGGTTTGGGGAGATGTGGCTTCCCAGGTTGGAAACGGGTCCTTGGTGAAGCCTAGCTTGTTGAATCAGACTGAGTGGGACATCAAGATGTCTTCCATACTTACATTTGGTACACTCTGTGGACGGCAGTATGTTTCAGTCCAAAAAGGAAATGAGGGTTGAGACTCAAATTAGGGTTAGGGCTGGGGAGACTTGGCTTCCCAGGATGTAACCAGGGTTTTGGCGAAGCCTAGATTGGTAAAACAGACTGAGTAGGCCATCCGGAGTATAACATACTGCCAGTTAGTACACCATGTGGACAGGGAAATGTTTCAGTCCAAAGAGAAAATTAGGGTTCAGACCCAAGTTAGGGTTAGCTGTCAGGAGACATGGCTTCCCAGAATGGAAACAGGGTGTTGCTGAAGCCAAGCATGGTGAAACAGACTGAGAGGGCCAAAGGAATTGTGTGCCTACTGTCTTTTAGTACAACATGAGGATGGGGGGTTGTTACATTTGCACAAGAATATCAGGTTAAGTCTCAAGTTAGGGTTAGGGTTGGGGAGATGTGGCTTCCCAGGTTGGAAACGGGTCCTTGGTGAAGCTTAACTTCCTGAATCAGACTGAGTGGGCCATCAAGATGTCTTCCATACTTACATTTGGCACACTCTGTGGACCGCAGTATGTTTCAGTCCAAAAAGGAAATAGGGTTGAGACTCAAATTAGGGTTAGGGTTGGGGAGACTTGGCTTCCCAGGATGTAACCAGGGTTTTGGTGAAGCCTAGATTGGTAAAACAGACTGAGTAGGCATTCAGGAGTATAACATACTGCCAGTTAGTACACCATGTGGACAGGGAAATGTTTCAGTCCAAAGAAAAAATTAGGGTTAAGAAAAATTTAGGGTTATCGGTCAGGAGACATGCCTTCCCAGAATGGAAACAGGGTGTTGCTGAAGCCAAGCATGGTGAAACAGACTGAGAGGGCCAACGGAATTGTGTGCCTACTGTCTTTTAGTACAACATGAGGATGGGGGGTTGTTACATTTGCCCAAGAAAATCAGGTTAAGTCTCAAGTTAGGGTTAGGGTTGGGGAGATGTGGCTTCCCAGGTTGGAAATGGGTCCTTGGTGAAGCTCAACTTGCTGAATCAGACAAAGTGGGGCATCAAGATGGCTTCCATCCTGACATTTGGTGCACTCTGTGGACGGCAGTATGTTTCAGTCCAAAAAGGAAATGAGGGTTGAGACTCAAATTAGGGTTAGGGTTGGGGAGACTTGGCTTCCCAGGATGTAACCAGGGTTTTGGCGAAGCCTAGATTGGTAAAACAGACTGAGTAGGCCTTCCGGAGTATAACATACTGCCAGTTAGTACACCATGTGGACAGGGAAATGTTTCAGTCCAAAGAGAAAATTAGGGTTAAGACCCAAGTGAGGGTTAGCTGTCAGGAGACATGGCTTCCCAGAATGGAAACAGGGTGTTGCTGAAGCCAAGCATGGTGAAACAGACTGAGAGGGCCAAAGGAATTGTGTGCCTACTGTCTTTTAGTACAACATGAGGATGGGGGGTTGTTACAGTTCAACAAGAAAATCAGGTTAAGTCTCAAGTTAGGGTTAGGGTTGGGGAGATGTGGCTTCCCAGGTTGGAAACGGGTCCTTGGTGAAGCTTAACTTGCTGAATCAGACTGAGTGGGCCATCCAGATGGCTTCCATACTGACATTTGGTACACTCTGTGGACGGCAGTATGTTTCAGTCCAAAAACGAAAATTAGGGTTAAGACCCAAGTTAGGGTTATCGGTCAGGAGTCATGGCTTCCCAGAATGGAAACAGGGTGTTGCTGAAGCCAAGCATGGTGAAACAGACTGAGAGGGCCAACGGAATTGTGTGTCGACTGTCTTTTAGTACAACATGAGGATGGGGGTTTGTTACATTTCAACAAGAAAATCAGGTTAAGTCTCAAGGTTGGGTTGGATTGGGGAGATGTGGCTTCCCAGGTTGGAAATGGGTCCTTGGTGAAGCTCAACTTGCTGAATCAGACTGAGTGGGGCATCAAGATGGCTTCCATACTGACATTTGGTGCATTCTGTGGACGGCAGTATGTTTCAGTCCAAAAAGGAAATGAGGGTTGAGACTCAAATTAGGGTTAGGGTTGGGGAGACTTGGCTTCCCAGGATGTAACCAGGGTTTTGGCGAAGTCTAGATTGGTAAAACAGACTGAGTAGGCCAACCGGAGTATAACATACTGCCAGTTAGTACACCATGTGGACAGGGAAATGTTTCAGTCCAAAGAGAAAATTAGGGTTAAGACCCAAGTTAGGGTTAGCTGTCAGGAGACATGGCTTTCCAGAATGGAAACAGGGTGTTGCTGAAGCCAAGCATGGTGAAACAGACTGAGAGGGCAAAAGGAATTGTGTGCCTACTGTCTTTTAGTACAACATGAGGATGGGGGGTTGTTACATTTGCACAAGAAAATCAGGTTAAGTCTCAAGTTAGTGTTAGGGTTGGGGAGATGTGGCTTCCCAGGTTGGAAACGGGTCCTTGGTGAAGCCTAGCTTGCTGAATCAGACTGAGTGGGGCATCAAGATGTCTTCCATACTTACATTTGGTACACTCTGTGAACCGCAGTATGTTTCAGTCCAAAAAGGAAATGAGGGTTGATACGCAAATTAGGGTTAGGGTTGGGGAGACTTGGCTTCCCAGGATGTAACCAGGGTTTTGGTGAAGCCTAGATTGGTAAAACAGACTGAGTAGGCCAACCGGAGTATAACATACTGCCAGTTAGTACACCATGTGGACAGGGAAATGTTTCAGTCCAAAGAGAAAATTAGGGTTAAGACCCAAGTTAGGGTTAGCTGTCAGGAGACATGGCTTCCCAGAATGGAAACAGGGTGTTGCTGAAGCCAAGCATGGTGAAACAGACTGAGAGGGCCAAAGGAATTGTGTGCCTACTGTCTTTTAGTAGAACATGAGGATGGGAGGTTGTTACATTTGCACAAGAATATCAGGTTAAGTATCAAGTTAGGGTTAGGGATGGGGAGATGTGGCTTCCCAGGTTGGAAACGGGTCCTTGTTGAAGCCTAGCTTGCTGAATCAGACTGAGTGGGGCATCAAGATGTCTTCCATACTTACAATTAGGTACACTCTGTGGACGGCAGTATGTTTCAGTCCAAAAAGGAAATGAGGGTTGAGACTCAAATTAGGGTTAGGGTTGGGGAGACTTGGCTTCCCAGGATGTAACCAGGGTTTTGGCGAAGCCTAGATTGGTAAAACAGACTGAGTAGGCCTTCCGGAGTATAACATACTGCCAGTTAGTACACCATGTGGACAGGGAAATATTTCAGTCCAAAGAAAAAACTAGGGTTAAGACCCAAGTTAGGGTTAGCGGTCAGGAGACATGGCTTCCCTGAATGGAAACAGGGTGTTGCTGAAGCCAAGCATGGTGAAACAGACTGAGAGGGCAAAAGGAATTGTGTGCCTACTGTCTTTTAGTACAACATGAGGATGGGGGTTTGTTACATTTGCACAAGAAAATCAGGTTAAGTCTCAAGTTAGGGTTGGTTTGGGGAGATGTGGCATCCCAGGTTGGAAACGGGTCCTTGGTGAAGCCTAGCTTGTTGAATCAGACTGAGTGGGACATCAAGATGTCTTCCATACTTACATTTGGTACACTCTGTGGACGGCAGTATGTTTCAGTCCAAAAAGGAAATGAGGGTTGAGACTCAAATTAGGGTTAGGGCTGGGGAGACTTGGCTTCCCAGGATGTAACCAGGGTTTTGGCGAAGCCTAGATTGGTAAAACAGACTGAGTAGGCCATCCGGAGTATAACATACTGCCAGTTAGTACACCATGTGGACAGGGAAATGTTTCAGTCCAAAGAGAAAATTAGGGTTAAGACCCAAGTGAGGGTTAGCTGTCAGGAGACATGGCTTCCCAGAATGGAAACAGGGTGTTGCTGAAGCCAAGCATGGTGAAACAGACTGAGAGGGCCAAAGGAATTGTGTGCCTACTGTCTTTTAGTAGAACATGAGGATGGGGGGTTGTTACAGTTCAACAAGAAAATCAGGTTAAGTCTCAAGTTAGGGTTAGGGTTGGGGAGATGTGGCTTCCCAGGTTGGAAACGGGTCCTTGGTGAAGCTTAACTTGCTGAATCAGACTGAGTGGGGCATCAAGATGGCTTCCATACTGACATTTGGTCCCCTATGTGGACGGCAGTATGTTTCAGTCCAAAAACGAAAATTAGGGTTAAGACCCAAGTTAGGGTTATCGGTCAGGAGTCATGGCTTCCCAGAATGGAAACAGGGTGTTGCTGAAGCCAAGCATGGTGAAACAGACTGAGAGGGCCAACGGAATTGTTTGTCGACTGTCTTTTAGTACAACATGAGGATGGGGGTTTGTTACATTTCAACAAGAAAATCAGGTTAAGTCTCAAGGTTGGGTTGGATTGGGGAGATGTGGCTTCCCAGGTTGGAAATGGGTCCTTGGTGAAGCTCAACTTGCTGAATCAGACTGAGTGGGGCATCAAGATGGCTTCCATACTGACATTTGGTGCACTCTGTGGACGGCAGTATGTTTCAGTCCAAAAAGGAAATGAGGGTTGAGACTCTTATTAGGGTTAGGGTTGGGGAGACTTGTCTTCCCAGGATGTAACCAGGGTTTTGGCGAAGTCTAGATTGGTAAAACAGACGGAGTAGGCCAACCGGAGTATAACATACTGCCAGTTAGTACACAATGTGGAGAGGGAAATGTTTCATTCCAAAGAGAAAATTAGGGTTAAGACCCAAGTTAGGGTTAGCAATCAGGAGACATGGCTTTCCAGAATGGAAACAGGGTGTTGCTGAAGCCAAGCATGGTGAAACAGACTGAGAGGGCAAAAGGAATTGTGTGCCTACTGTCTTTTAGGAGAACATGAGGATGGGGGGTTGTTACAGTTCAACAAGAAAATCAGGTTAAGTCTCAAGTTAGGGTTAGGGTTGGGGAGATGTGGCTTCCCAGGTTGGAAACGGGTCCTTGGTGAAGCTTAACTTGCTGAATCAGACTGAGTGGGGCATCAAGATGGCTTCCATACTGACATTTGGTACACTCTGTGGACGGCAGTATGTTTCAGTCCAAAAACGAAAATTAGGGTTAAGACCCAAGTTAGGGTTATCGGTCAGGAGTCATGGCTTCCCAGAATGGAAACAGGGTGTTGCTGAAGCCAAGCATGGTGAAACAGACTGAGAGGGCCAACGGAATTGTGTGTCGACTGTCTTTTAGTACAACATGAGGATGGGGGTTTGTTACATTTCAACAAGAAAATCAGGTTAAGTCTCAAGGTTGGGTTGGATTGGGGAGATGTGGCTTCCCAGGTTGGAAATGGGTCCTTGGTGAAGCTCAACTTGCTGAATCAGACTGAGTGGGGCATCAAGATGGCTTCCATACTGACATTTGGTGCACTCTGTGGACGGCAGTATGTTTCAGTCCAAAAAGGAAATAGGGTTGATACTCAAATTAGGGTTAGGGTTGGGGAGACTTGGCTTCCCAGGATGTAACCAGGGTTTTGGCGAAGCCTAGATTGGTAAAACAGACTGAGTAGGCCTTCCGGAGTATAACATACTGCCAGTTAGTACACCATGTGGACAGGGAAATATTTCAGTCCAAAGAAAAAACTAGGGTTAAGACCCAAGTTAGGGTTAGCGGTCAGGAGACATGGCTTCCCGGAATGGAAACAGGGTGTTGCTGAAGCCAAGCATGGTGAAACAGACTGAGAGGGCAAAAGGAATTGTGTGCCTACTGTCTTTTAGTACAACATGAGGATGGGGGTTTGTTACATTTGCACAAGAAAATCAGGTTAAGTCTCAAGTTAGGGTTGGTTTGGGGAGATGTGGCTTCCCAGGTTGGAAACGGGTCCTTGGTGAAGCCTAGCTTGTTGAATCAGACTGAGTGGGACATCAAGATGTCTTCCATACTTACATTTGGTACACTCTGTGGACGGCAGTATGTTTCAGTCCAAAAAGGAAATGAGGGTTGAGACTCAAATTAGGGTTAGGGCTGGGGAGACTTGGCTTCCCAGGATGTAACCAGGGTTTTGGCGAAGCCTAGATTGGTAAAACAGACTGAGTAGGCCATCCGGAGTATAACATACTGCCAGTTAGTACACCATGTGGACAGGGAAATGTTTCAGTCCAAAGAGAAAATTAGGGTTCAGACCCAAGTTAGGGTTAGCTGTCAGGAGACATGGCTTCCCAGAATGGAAACAGGGTGTTGCTGAAGCCAAGCATGGTGAAACAGACTGAGAGGGCCAAAGGAATTGTGTGCCTACTGTCTTTTAGTAGAACATGAGGATGGGGGGTTGTTACATTTGCACAAGAATATCAGGTTAAGTCTCAAGTTAGGGTTAGGGTTGGGGAGATGTGGCTTCCCAGGTTGGAAACGGGTCCTTGGTGAAGCTTAACTTCCTGAATCAGACTGAGTGGGCCATCAAGATGTCTTCCATACTTACATTTGGCACACTCTGTGGACCGCAGTATGTTTCAGTCCAAAAAGGAAATAGGGTTGAGACTCAAATTAGGGTTAGGGTTGGGGAGACTTGGCTTCCCAGGATGTAACCAGGGTTTTGGTGAAGCCTAGATTGGTAAAACAGACTGAGTAGGCATTCAGGAGTATAACATACTGCCAGTTAGTACACCATGTGGACAGGGAAATGTTTCAGTCCAAAGAAAAAATTAGGGTTAAGAAAAATTTAGGGTTATCGGTCAGGAGACATGCCTTCCCAGAATGGAAACAGGGTGTTGCTGAAGCCAAGCATGGTGAAACAGACTGAGAGGGCCAACGGAATTGTGTGCCTACTGTCTTTTAGTACAACATGAGGATGGGGGGTTGTTACATTTGCCCAAGAAAATCAGGTTAAGTCTCAAGTTAGGGTTAGGGTTGGGGAGATGTGGCTTCCCAGGTTGGAAATGGGTCCTTGGTGAAGCTCAACTTGCTGAATCAGACAAAGTGGGGCATCAAGATGGCTTCCATCCTGACATTTGGTGCACTCTGTGGACGGCAGTATGTTTCAGTCCAAAAAGGAAATGAGGGTTGAGACTCAAATTAGGGTTAGGGTTGGGGAGACTTGGCTTCCCAGGATGTAACCAGGGTTTTGGCGAAGTCTAGATTGTTAAAACAGACTGAGTAGGCCTTCCGGAGTATAACATACTGCCAGTTAGTACACCATGTGGACAGGGAAATGTTTCATTCCAAAGAGAAAATTAGGGTTAAGACCCAAGTTAGGGTTAGCTGTCAGGAGACATGGCTTTCCAGAATGGAAACAGGGTGTTGCTGAAGCCAAGCATGGTGAAACAGACTGAGAGGGCCAAAGGAATTGTGTGCCTACTGTCTTTTAGTAGAACATGAGGATGGGGGGTTGTTACATTTGCACAAGAAAATCAAGTTAAGTCTCAAGTTAGGGTTAGGGTTGGGGAGATGTTGCTTCCCAGGTTGGAAACGGGTCCTTGGTGAAGCTTAACTTGCTGAATCAGACTGAGTGGGCCATCAAGATGGCTTCCATACTGACATTTGGTACACTCTGTGGACGGCAGTATGTTTCAGTCCAAAAACGAAAATTATGGTTAAGACCCAAGTTAGGGTTATCGGTCAGGAGTCATGGCTTCCCAGAATGGAAACAGGGTGTTGCTGAAGCCAAGCATGGTGAAACAGACTGAGAGGGCAACGGAATTGTGTGCCGACTGTCTCTTAGTACAACATGAGGATGGGGGTTTGTTACATTTCAACAAGAAAATCAGGTTAAGTCTCAAGGTTGGGTTGGGTTGGGGAGATGTGGCTTCCCTGGTTGGAATCGGGTCCTTGGTGAAGCCCAGCTTGCTGAATCAGACTGAGTGGGACATCAAGATGTCTTCCATACTGACATTTGGTACACTCTGTGGACGGAGGTCTGTTTCAGTCCCAAAAGGAAATGAGGCCTGAGACTCAAATTAGGGTTAGGGTTGGGGAGACTTGGCTTCCCAGGATATAACCAGGGTTTTGTCGAAGCCTAGATTGGTAAAACAGACTGAGTAGGCCATCCGGAGTATAACATACAGCCAGTTAGTACACCATGTGGACAGGGAAATGTTTCATTCCAAAGAGAAAATTAGGGTTAAGACCCAAGTTAGGGTTAGCTGTCAGGAGACATGGCTTCCCAGAATGGAAACAGGGTGTTGCTGAAGCCAAGCATGGTGAAACAGACTGAGAGGGCCAAAGGAATTGTGTGCCTACTGTCTTTTAGTACAACATGAGGATGGGGGGTTGTTACAGTTCAACAAGAAAATCAGGTTAAGTCTCAAGTTAGGGTTAGGGTTGGGGAGATGTGGATTCCCAGGTTGGAAACGGGTCCTTGGTGAAGCTTAACTTGCTGAATCAGACTGAGTTGGGCATCAAGATGGCTTCCATACTGACATTTGGTACACTCTGTGGACGGCAGTATGTTTCAGTCCAAAAACGAAAATTAGGGTTAAGACCCAAGTTAGGGTTATCGGTCAGGAGTCATGGCTTCCCAGAATGGAAACAGGGTGTTGCTGAAGCCAAGCATGGTGAAACAGACTGAGAGGGCCAACGGAATTGTGTGTCGACTGTCTTTTAGTACAACATGAGGATGGGGGTTTGTTACATTTCAACAAGAAAATCAGGTTAAGTCTCAAGGTTGGGTTGGATTGGGGAGATGTGGCTTCCCAGGTTGGAAATGGGTCCTTGGTGAAGCTCAACTTGCTGAATCAGACTGAGTGGGGCATCAAGATGGCTTCCATACTGACATTTGGTGCACTCTGTGGACGGCAGTATGTTTCAGTCCAAAAAGGAAATGAGGGTTGAGACTCAAATTAGGGTTAGGGTTGGGGAGACTTGGCTTCCCAGGATGTAACCAGGGTTTTGGCGAAGTCTAGATTGGTAAAACAGACGGAGTAGGCCAACCGGAGTATAACATACTGCCAGTTAGTACACCATGTGGACAGGGAAATGTTTCAGTCCAAAGAGAAAATTAGGGTTAAGACCCAAGTTAGGGTTAGCTGTCAGGAGACATGGCTTTCCAGAATGGAAACAGGGTGTTGCTGAAGCCAAGCATGGTGAAACAGACTGAGAGGGCAAAAGGAATTGTGTGCCTACTGTCTTTTAGTAGAACATGAGGATGGGGGGTTGTTACATTTGCACAAGAAAATCAGGTTAAGTCTCAAGTTAGGGTTAGGGTTGGGGAGATGTGGCTTCCCAGGTTGGAAACGGGTCCTTGGTGAAGCCTAGCTTGCTGAATCAGACTGAGTGGGGCATCAAGATGTCTTCCATACTTACATTTGGTACACTCTGTGAACCGCAGTATGTTTCAGTCCAAAAAGGAAATGAGGGTTGATACGCAAATTAGGGTTAGGGTTGGGGAGACTTGGCTTCCCAGGATGTAACCAGGGTTTTGGTGAAGCCTAGATTGGTAAAACAGACTGAGTAGGCCAACCGGAGTATAACATACTGCCAGTTAGTACACCATGTGGACAGGGAAATGTTTCAGTCCAAAGAGAAAATTAGGGTTAAGACCCAAGTTAGGGTTAGCTGTCAGGAGACATGGCTTCCCAGAATGGAAACAGGGTGTTGCTGAAGCCAAGCATGGTGAAACAGACTGAGAGGGCCAAAGGAATTGTGTGCCTACTGTCTTTTAGTAGAACATGAGGATGGGAGGTTGTTACATTTGCACAAGAATATCAGGTTAAGTCTCAAGTTAGGGTTAGGGTTGGGGAGATGTGGCTTCCCAGGTTGGAAACGTGTCCTTGTTGAAGCCTAGCTTGCTGAATCAGACTGAGTGGGGCATCAAGATGTCTTCCATACTTACAATTAGGTACACTCTGTGGACGGCAGTATGTTTCAGTCCAAAAAGGAAATGAGGGTTGAGACTCAAATTAGGGTTAGGGTTGGGGAGACTTGGCTTCCCAGGATGTAACCAGGGTTTTGGCGAAGCCTAGATTGGTAAAACAGACTGAGTAGGCCTTCCGGAGTATAACATACTGCCAGTTAGTACACCATGTGGACAGGGAAATATTTCAGTCCAAAGAAAAAACTAGGGTTAAGACCCAAGTTAGGGTTAGCGGTCAGGAGACATGGCTTCCCGGAATGGAAACAGGGTGTTGCTGAAGCCAAGCATGGTGAAACAGACTGAGAGGGCAAAAGGAATTGTGTGCCTACTGTCTTTTAGTACAACATGAGGATGGGGGTTTGTTACATTTGCACAAGAAAATCAGGTTAAGTCTCAAGTTAGGGTTGGTTTGGGGAGATGTGGCATCCCAGGTTGGAAACGGGTCCTTGGTGAAGCCTAGCTTGTTGAATCAGACTGAGTGGGCCATCAAGATGGCTTCCATACTGACATTTGGTACACTCTGTGGACGGCAGTATGTTTCAGTCCAAAAACGAAAATTATGGTTAAGACCCAAGTTAGGGTTATCGGTCAGGAGTCATGGCTTCCCAGAATGGAAACAGGGTGTTGCTGAAGCCAAGCATGGTGAAACAGACTGAGAGGGCCAACGGAATTGTGTGCCGACTGTCTCTTAGTACAACATGAGGATGGGGGTTTGTTACATTTCAACAAGAAAATCAGGTTAAGTCTCAAGGTTGGGTTGGGTTGGGGAGATGTGGCTTCCCTGGTTGGAATCGGGTCCTTGGTGAAGCCCAGCTTGCTGAATCAGACTGAGTGGGACATCAAGATGTCTTCCATACTGACATTTGGTACACTCTGTGGACGGAGGTCTGTTTCAGTCCCAAAAGGAAATGAGGCCTGAGACTCAAATTAGGGTTAGGGTTGGGGAGACTTGGCTTCCCAGGATATAACCAGGGTTTTGTCGAAGCCTAGATTGGTAAAACAGACTGAGTAGGCCATCCGGAGTATAACATACAGCCAGTTAGTACACCATGTGGACAGGGAAATGTTTCATTCCAAAGAGAAAATTAGGGTTAAGACCCAAGTTAGGGTTAGCTGTCAGGAGACATGGCTTCCCAGAATGGAAACAGGGTGTTGCTGAAGCCAAGCATGGTGAAACAGACTGAGAGGGCCAAAGGAATTGTGTGCCTACTGTCTTTTAGTACAACATGAGGATGGGGGGTTGTTACAGTTCAACAAGAAAATCAGGTTAAGTCTCAAGTTAGGGTTAGGGTTGGGGAGATGTGGATTCCCAGGTTGGAAACGGGTCCTTGGTGAAGCTTAACTTGCTGAATCAGACTGAGTTGGGCATCAAGATGGCTTCCATACTGACATTTGGTACACTCTGTGGACGGCAGTATGTTTCAGTCCAAAAACGAAAATTAGGGTTAAGACCCAAGTTAGGGTTATCGGTCAGGAGTCATGGCTTCCCAGAATGGAAACAGGGTGTTGCTGAAGCCAAGCATGGTGAAACAGACTGAGAGGGCCAACGGAATTGTGTGTCGACTGTCTTTTAGTACAACATGAGGATGGGGGTTTGTTACATTTCAACAAGAAAATCAGGTTAAGTCTCAAGGTTGGGTTGGATTGGGGAGATGTGGCTTCCCAGGTTGGAAATGGGTCCTTGGTGAAGCTCAACTTGCTGAATCAGACTGAGTGGGGCATCAAGATGGCTTCCATACTGACATTTGGTGCACTCTGTGGACGGCAGTATGTTTCAGTCCAAAAAGGAAATGAGGGTTGAGACTCAAATTAGGGTTAGGGTTGGGGAGACTTGGCTTCCCAGGATGTAACCAGGGTTTTGGCGAAGTCTAGATTGGTAAAACAGACGGAGTAGGCCAACCGGAGTATAACATACTGCCAGTTAGTACACCATGTGGACAGGGAAATGTTTCAGTCCAAAGAGAAAATTAGGGTTAAGACCCAAGTTAGGGTTAGCTGTCAGGAGACATGGCTTTCCAGAATGGAAACAGGGTGTTGCTGAAGCCAAGCATGGTGAAACAGACTGAGAGGGCAAAAGGAATTGTGTGCCTACTGTCTTTTAGTAGAACATGAGGATGGGGGGTTGTTACATTTGCACAAGAAAATCAGGTTAAGTCTCAAGTTAGGGTTAGGGTTGGGGAGATGTGGCTTCCCAGGTTGGAAACGGGTCCTTGGTGAAGCCTAGCTTGCTGAATCAGACTGAGTGGGGCATCAAGATGTCTTCCATACTTACATTTGGTACACTCTGTGAACCGCAGTATGTTTCAGTCCAAAAAGGAAATGAGGGTTGATACGCAAATTAGGGTTAGGGTTGGGGAGACTTGGCTTCCCAGGATGTAACCAGGGTTTTGGTGAAGCCTAGATTGGTAAAACAGACTGAGTAGGCCAACCGGAGTATAACATACTGCCAGTTAGTACACCATGTGGACAGGGAAATGTTTCAGTCCAAAGAGAAAATTAGGGTTAAGACCCAAGTTAGGGTTAGCTGTCAGGAGACATGGCTTCCCAGAATGGAAACAGGGTGTTGCTGAAGCCAAGCATGGTGAAACAGACTGAGAGGGCCAAAGGAATTGTGTGCCTACTGTCTTTTAGTAGAACATGAGGATGGGAGGTTGTTACATTTGCACAAGAATATCAGGTTAAGTCTCAAGTTAGGGTTAGGGTTGGGGAGATGTGGCTTCCCAGGTTGGAAACGGGTCCTTGTTGAAGCCTAGCTTGCTGAATCAGACTGAGTGGGACATCAAGATGTCTTCCATACTTACATTTGGTACACTCTGTGGACGGCAGTATGTTTCAGTCCAAAAAGGAAATGAGGGTTGAGACTCAAATTAGGGTTAGGGCTGGGGAGACTTGGCTTCCCAGGATGTAACCAGGGTTTTGGCGAAGCCTAGATTGGTAAAACAGACTGAGTAGGCCATCCGGAGTATAACATACTGCCAGTTAGTACACCATGTGGACAGGGAAATGTTTCAGTCCAAAGAGAAAATTAGGGTTCAGACCCAAGTTAGGGTTAGCTGTCAGGAGACATGGCTTCCCAGAATGGAAACAGGGTGTTGCTGAAGCCAAGCATGGTGAAACAGACTGAGAGGGCCAAAGGAATTGTGTGCCTACTGTCTTTTAGTAGAACATGAGGATGGGGGGTTGTTACATTTGCACAAGAATATCAGGTTAAGTCTCAAGTTAGGGTTAGGGTTGGGGAGATGTGGCTTCCCAGGTTGGAAACGGGTCCTTGGTGAAGCTTAACTTCCTGAATCAGACTGAGTGGGCCATCAAGATGTCTTCCATACTTACATTTGGCACACTCTGTGGACCGCAGTATGTTTCAGTCCAAAAAGGAAATAGGGTTGAGACTCAAATTAGGGTTAGGGTTGGGGAGACTTGGCTTCCCAGGATGTAACCAGGGTTTTGGTGAAGCCTAGATTGGTAAAACAGACTGAGTAGGCATTCAGGAGTATAACATACTGCCAGTTAGTACACCATGTGGACAGGGAAATGTTTCAGTCCAAAGAAAAAATTAGGGTTAAGAAAAATTTAGGGTTATCGGTCAGGAGACATGCCTTCCCAGAATGGAAACAGGGTGTTGCTGAAGCCAAGCATGGTGAAACAGACTGAGAGGGCCAACGGAATTGTGTGCCTACTGTCTTTTAGTACAACATGAGGATGGGGGGTTGTTACATTTGCCCAAGAAAATCAGGTTAAGTCTCAAGTTAGGGTTAGGGTTGGGGAGATGTGGCTTCCCAGGTTGGAAATGGGTCCTTGGTGAAGCTCAACTTGCTGAATCAGACAAAGTGGGGCATCAAGATGGCTTCCATCCTGACATTTGGTGCACTCTGTGGACGGCAGTATGTTTCAGTCCAAAAAGGAAATGAGGGTTGAGACTCAAATTAGGGTTAGGGTTGGGGAGACTTGGCTTCCCAGGATGTAACCAGGGTTTTGGCGAAGTCTAGATTGTTAAAACAGACTGAGTAGGCCTTCCGGAGTATAACATACTGCCAGTTAGTACACCATGTGGACAGGGAAATGTTTCATTCCAAAGAGAAAATTAGGGTTAAGACCCAAGTTAGGGTTAGCTGTCAGGAGACATGGCTTTCCAGAATGGAAACAGGGTGTTGCTGAAGCCAAGCATGGTGAAACAGACTGAGAGGGCCAAAGGAATTGTGTGCCTACTGTCTTTTAGTAGAACATGAGGATGGGGGGTTGTTACATTTGCACAAGAAAATCAAGTTAAGTCTCAAGTTAGGGTTAGGGTTGGGGAGATGTTGCTTCCCAGGTTGGAAACGGGTCCTTGGTGAAGCTTAACTTGCTGAATCAGACTGAGTGGGCCATCAAGATGGCTTCCATACTGACATTTGGTACACTCTGTGGACGGCAGTATGTTTCAGTCCAAAAACGAAAATTATGGTTAAGACCCAAGTTAGGGTTATCGGTCAGGAGTCATGGCTTCCCAGAATGGAAACAGGGTGTTGCTGAAGCCAAGCATGGTGAAACAGACTGAGAGGGCAACGGAATTGTGTGCCGACTGTCTCTTAGTACAACATGAGGATGGGGGTTTGTTACATTTCAACAAGAAAATCAGGTTAAGTCTCAAGGTTGGGTTGGGTTGGGGAGATGTGGCTTCCCTGGTTGGAATCGGGTCCTTGGTGAAGCCCAGCTTGCTGAATCAGACTGAGTGGGACATCAAGATGTCTTCCATACTGACATTTGGTACACTCTGTGGACGGAGGTCTGTTTCAGTCCCAAAAGGAAATGAGGCCTGAGACTCAAATTAGGGTTAGGGTTGGGGAGACTTGGCTTCCCAGGATATAACCAGGGTTTTGTCGAAGCCTAGATTGGTAAAACAGACTGAGTAGGCCATCCGGAGTATAACATACAGCCAGTTAGTACACCATGTGGACAGGGAAATGTTTCATTCCAAAGAGAAAATTAGGGTTAAGACCCAAGTTAGGGTTAGCTGTCAGGAGACATGGCTTCCCAGAATGGAAACAGGGTGTTGCTGAAGCCAAGCATGGTGAAACAGACTGAGAGGGCCAAAGGAATTGTGTGCCTACTGTCTTTTAGTACAACATGAGGATGGGGGGTTGTTACAGTTCAACAAGAAAATCAGGTTAAGTCTCAAGTTAGGGTTAGGGTTGGGGAGATGTGGATTCCCAGGTTGGAAACGGGTCCTTGGTGAAGCTTAACTTGCTGAATCAGACTGAGTTGGGCATCAAGATGGCTTCCATACTGACATTTGGTACACTCTGTGGACGGCAGTATGTTTCAGTCCAAAAACGAAAATTAGGGTTAAGACCCAAGTTAGGGTTATCGGTCAGGAGTCATGGCTTCCCAGAATGGAAACAGGGTGTTGCTGAAGCCAAGCATGGTGAAACAGACTGAGAGGGCCAACGGAATTGTGTGTCGACTGTCTTTTAGTACAACATGAGGATGGGGGTTTGTTACATTTCAACAAGAAAATCAGGTTAAGTCTCAAGGTTGGGTTGGATTGGGGAGATGTGGCTTCCCAGGTTGGAAATGGGTCCTTGGTGAAGCTCAACTTGCTGAATCAGACTGAGTGGGGCATCAAGATGGCTTCCATACTGACATTTGGTGCACTCTGTGGACGGCAGTATGTTTCAGTCCAAAAAGGAAATGAGGGTTGAGACTCAAATTAGGGTTAGGGTTGGGGAGACTTGGCTTCCCAGGATGTAACCAGGGTTTTGGCGAAGTCTAGATTGGTAAAACAGACGGAGTAGGCCAACCGGAGTATAACATACTGCCAGTTAGTACACCATGTGGACAGGGAAATGTTTCAGTCCAAAGAGAAAATTAGGGTTAAGACCCAAGTTAGGGTTAGCTGTCAGGAGACATGGCTTTCCAGAATGGAAACAGGGTGTTGCTGAAGCCAAGCATGGTGAAACAGACTGAGAGGGCAAAAGGAATTGTGTGCCTACTGTCTTTTAGTAGAACATGAGGATGGGGGGTTGTTACATTTGCACAAGAAAATCAGGTTAAGTCTCAAGTTAGGGTTAGGGTTGGGGAGATGTGGCTTCCCAGGTTGGAAACGGGTCCTTGGTGAAGCCTAGCTTGCTGAATCAGACTGAGTGGGGCATCAAGATGTCTTCCATACTTACATTTGGTACACTCTGTGAACCGCAGTATGTTTCAGTCCAAAAAGGAAATGAGGGTTGATACGCAAATTAGGGTTAGGGTTGGGGAGACTTGGCTTCCCAGGATGTAACCAGGGTTTTGGTGAAGCCTAGATTGGTAAAACAGACTGAGTAGGCCAACCGGAGTATAACATACTGCCAGTTAGTACACCATGTGGACAGGGAAATGTTTCAGTCCAAAGAGAAAATTAGGGTTAAGACCCAAGTTAGGGTTAGCTGTCAGGAGACATGGCTTCCCAGAATGGAAACAGGGTGTTGCTGAAGCCAAGCATGGTGAAACAGACTGAGAGGGCCAAAGGAATTGTGTGCCTACTGTCTTTTAGTAGAACATGAGGATGGGAGGTTGTTACATTTGCACAAGAATATCAGGTTAAGTCTCAAGTTAGGGTTAGGGTTGGGGAGATGTGGCTTCCCAGGTTGGAAACGTGTCCTTGTTGAAGCCTAGCTTGCTGAATCAGACTGAGTGGGGCATCAAGATGTCTTCCATACTTACAATTAGGTACACTCTGTGGACGGCAGTATGTTTCAGTCCAAAAAGGAAATGAGGGTTGAGACTCAAATTAGGGTTAGGGTTGGGGAGACTTGGCTTCCCAGGATGTAACCAGGGTTTTGGCGAAGCCTAGATTGGTAAAACAGACTGAGTAGGCCTTCCGGAGTATAACATACTGCCAGTTAGTACACCATGTGGACAGGGAAATATTTCAGTCCAAAGAAAAAACTAGGGTTAAGACCCAAGTTAGGGTTAGCGGTCAGGAGACATGGCTTCCCGGAATGGAAACAGGGTGTTGCTGAAGCCAAGCATGGTGAAACAGACTGAGAGGGCAAAAGGAATTGTGTGCCTACTGTCTTTTAGTACAACATGAGGATGGGGGTTTGTTACATTTGCACAAGAAAATCAGGTTAAGTCTCAAGTTAGGGTTGGTTTGGGGAGATGTGGCATCCCAGGTTGGAAACGGGTCCTTGGTGAAGCCTAGCTTGTTGAATCAGACTGAGTGGGCCATCAAGATGGCTTCCATACTGACATTTGGTACACTCTGTGGACGGCAGTATGTTTCAGTCCAAAAACGAAAATTATGGTTAAGACCCAAGTTAGGGTTATCGGTCAGGAGTCATGGCTTCCCAGAATGGAAACAGGGTGTTGCTGAAGCCAAGCATGGTGAAACAGACTGAGAGGGCCAACGGAATTGTGTGCCGACTGTCTCTTAGTACAACATGAGGATGGGGGTTTGTTACATTTCAACAAGAAAATCAGGTTAAGTCTCAAGGTTGGGTTGGGTTGGGGAGATGTGGCTTCCCTGGTTGGAATCGGGTCCTTGGTGAAGCCCAGCTTGCTGAATCAGACTGAGTGGGACATCAAGATGTCTTCCATACTGACATTTGGTACACTCTGTGGACGGAGGTCTGTTTCAGTCCCAAAAGGAAATGAGGCCTGAGACTCAAATTAGGGTTAGGGTTGGGGAGACTTGGCTTCCCAGGATATAACCAGGGTTTTGTCGAAGCCTAGATTGGTAAAACAGACTGAGTAGGCCATCCGGAGTATAACATACAGCCAGTTAGTACACCATGTGGACAGGGAAATGTTTCATTCCAAAGAGAAAATTAGGGTTAAGACCCAAGTTAGGGTTAGCTGTCAGGAGACATGGCTTCCCAGAATGGAAACAGGGTGTTGCTGAAGCCAAGCATGGTGAAACAGACTGAGAGGGCCAAAGGAATTGTGTGCCTACTGTCTTTTAGTACAACATGAGGATGGGGGGTTGTTACAGTTCAACAAGAAAATCAGGTTAAGTCTCAAGTTAGGGTTAGGGTTGGGGAGATGTGGATTCCCAGGTTGGAAACGGGTCCTTGGTGAAGCTTAACTTGCTGAATCAGACTGAGTTGGGCATCAAGATGGCTTCCATACTGACATTTGGTACACTCTGTGGACGGCAGTATGTTTCAGTCCAAAAACGAAAATTAGGGTTAAGACCCAAGTTAGGGTTATCGGTCAGGAGTCATGGCTTCCCAGAATGGAAACAGGGTGTTGCTGAAGCCAAGCATGGTGAAACAGACTGAGAGGGCCAACGGAATTGTGTGTCGACTGTCTTTTAGTACAACATGAGGATGGGGGTTTGTTACATTTCAACAAGAAAATCAGGTTAAGTCTCAAGGTTGGGTTGGATTGGGGAGATGTGGCTTCCCAGGTTGGAAATGGGTCCTTGGTGAAGCTCAACTTGCTGAATCAGACTGAGTGGGGCATCAAGATGGCTTCCATACTGACATTTGGTGCACTCTGTGGACGGCAGTATGTTTCAGTCCAAAAAGGAAATGAGGGTTGAGACTCAAATTAGGGTTAGGGTTGGGGAGACTTGGCTTCCCAGGATGTAACCAGGGTTTTGGCGAAGTCTAGATTGGTAAAACAGACGGAGTAGGCCAACCGGAGTATAACATACTGCCAGTTAGTACACCATGTGGACAGGGAAATGTTTCAGTCCAAAGAGAAAATTAGGGTTAAGACCCAAGTTAGGGTTAGCTGTCAGGAGACATGGCTTTCCAGAATGGAAACAGGGTGTTGCTGAAGCCAAGCATGGTGAAACAGACTGAGAGGGCAAAAGGAATTGTGTGCCTACTGTCTTTTAGTAGAACATGAGGATGGGGGGTTGTTACATTTGCACAAGAAAATCAGGTTAAGTCTCAAGTTAGGGTTAGGGTTGGGGAGATGTGGCTTCCCAGGTTGGAAACGGGTCCTTGGTGAAGCCTAGCTTGCTGAATCAGACTGAGTGGGGCATCAAGATGTCTTCCATACTTACATTTGGTACACTCTGTGAACCGCAGTATGTTTCAGTCCAAAAAGGAAATGAGGGTTGATACGCAAATTAGGGTTAGGGTTGGGGAGACTTGGCTTCCCAGGATGTAACCAGGGTTTTGGTGAAGCCTAGATTGGTAAAACAGACTGAGTAGGCCAACCGGAGTATAACATACTGCCAGTTAGTACACCATGTGGACAGGGAAATGTTTCAGTCCAAAGAGAAAATTAGGGTTAAGACCCAAGTTAGGGTTAGCTGTCAGGAGACATGGCTTCCCAGAATGGAAACAGGGTGTTGCTGAAGCCAAGCATGGTGAAACAGACTGAGAGGGCCAAAGGAATTGTGTGCCTACTGTCTTTTAGTAGAACATGAGGATGGGAGGTTGTTACATTTGCACAAGAATATCAGGTTAAGTCTCAAGTTAGGGTTAGGGTTGGGGAGATGTGGCTTCCCAGGTTGGAAACGGGTCCTTGTTGAAGCCTAGCTTGCTGAATCAGACTGAGTGGGGCATCAAGATGTCTTCCATACTTACAATTAGGTACACTCTGTGGACGGCAGTATGTTTCAGTCCAAAAAGGAAATGAGGGTTGAGACTCAAATTAGGGTTAGGGTTGGGGAGACTTGGCTTCCCAGGATGTAACCAGGGTTTTGGCGAAGCCTAGATTGGTAAAACAGACTGAGTAGGCCTTCCGGAGTATAACATACTGCCAGTTAGTACACCATGTGGACAGGGAAATATTTCAGTCCAAAGAAAAAACTAGGGTTAAGACCCAAGTTAGGGTTAGCGGTCAGGAGACATGGCTTCCCGGAATGGAAACAGGGTGTTGCTGAAGCCAAGCATGGTGAAACAGACTGAGAGGGCAAAAGGAATTGTGTGCCTACTGTCTTTTAGTACAACATGAGGATGGGGGTTTGTTACATTTGCACAAGAAAATCAGGTTAAGTCTCAAGTTAGGGTTGGTTTGGGGAGATGTGGCATCCCAGGTTGGAAACGGGTCCTTGGTGAAGCCTAGCTTGTTGAATCAGACTGAGTGGGCCATCAAGATGTCTTCCATACTTACATTTGGCACACTCTGTGGACCGCAGTATGTTTCAGTCCAAAAAGGAAATAGGGTTGAGACTCAAATTAGGGTTAGGGTTGGGGAGACTTGGCTTCCCAGGATGTAACCAGGGTTTTGGTGAAGCCTAGATTGGTAAAACAGACTGAGTAGGCATTCAGGAGTATAACATACTGCCAGTTAGTACACCATGTGGACAGGGAAATGTTTCAGTCCAAAGAAAAAATTAGGGTTAAGAAAAATTTAGGGTTATCGGTCAGGAGACATGCCTTCCCAGAATGGAAACAGGGTGTTGCTGAAGCCAAGCATGGTGAAACAGACTGAGAGGGCCAACGGAATTGTGTGCCTACTGTCTTTTAGTACAACATGAGGATGGGGGGTTGTTACATTTGCCCAAGAAAATCAGGTTAAGTCTCAAGTTAGGGTTAGGGTTGGGGAGATGTGGCTTCCCAGGTTGGAAATGGGTCCTTGGTGAAGCTCAACTTGCTGAATCAGACAAAGTGGGGCATCAAGATGGCTTCCATCCTGACATTTGGTGCACTCTGTGGACGGCAGTATGTTTCAGTCCAAAAAGGAAATGAGGGTTGAGACTCAAATTAGGGTTAGGGTTGGGGAGACTTGGCTTCCCAGGATGTAACCAGGGTTTTGGCGAAGTCTAGATTGTTAAAACAGACGGAGTAGGCCAACCGGAGTATAACATACTGCCAGTTAGTACACAATGTGGACAGGGAAATGTTTCATTCCAAAGAGAAAATTAGGGTTAAGACCCAAGTTAGGGTTAGCAGTCAGGAGACATGGCTTTCCAGAATGGAAACAGGGTGTTGCTGAAGCCAAGCATGGTGAAACAGACTGAGAGGGCAAAAGGAATTGTGTGCCTACTGTCTTTTAGTAGAACATGAGGATGGGGGGTTGTTACATTTGCACAAGAAAATCAGGTTAAGTCTCAAGTTAGGGTTAGGGTTGGGGAGATGTTGCTTCCCAGGTTGGAAACGGGTCCTTGGTGAAGCTTAACTTGCTGAATCAGACTGAGTGGGCCATCAAGATGGCTTCCATACTGACATTTGGTACACTCTGTGGACGGCAGTATGTTTCAGTCCAAAAACGAAAATTATGGTTAAGACCCAAGTTAGGGTTTTCGGTCAGGAGTCATGGCTTCCCAGAATGGAAACAGGGTGTTGCTGAAGCCAAGCATGGTGAAACAGACTGAGAGGGCCAACGGAATTGTGTGCCGACTGTCTCTTAGTACAACATGAGGATGGGGGTTTGTTACATTTCAACAAGAAAATCAGGTTAAGTCTCAAGGTTGGGTTGGGTTGGGGAGATGTGGCTTCCCTGGTTGGAATCGGGTCCTTGGTGAAGCCCAGCTTGCTGAATCAGACTGAGTGGGACATCAAGATGTCTTCCATACTGACATTTGGTACACTCTGTGGACGGAGGTCTGTTTCAGTCCCAAAAGGAAATGAGGCCTGAGACTCAAATTAGGGTTAGGGTTGGGGAGACTTGGCTTCCCAGGATATAACCAGGGTTTTGTCGAAGCCTAGATTGGTAAAACAGACTGAGTAGGCCATCCGGAGTATAACATACTGCCAGTTAGTACACCATGTGGACAGGGAAATGTTTCATTCCAAAGAGAAAATTAGGGTTAAGACCCAAGTTAGGGTTAGCTGTCAGGAGACATGGCTTTCCAGAATGGAAACAGGGTGTTGCTGAAGCCAAGCATGGTGAAACAGACTGAGAGGGCCAAAGGAATTGTGTGCCTACTGTCTTTTAGTACAACATGAGGATGGGGGGTTGTTACAGTTCAGCAAGAAAATCAGGTTAAGTCTCAAGTTAGGGTTAGGGTTGGGGAGATGTGGCTTCCCAGGTTGGAAACGGGTCCTTGGTGAAGCTTAACTTGCTGAATCAGACTGAGTGGGGCATCAAGATGGCTTCCATACTGACATTTGGTACACTCTGTGGACGGCTGTATGTTTCAGTCCAAAAACGAAAATTAGGGTTAAGACCCAAGTTAGGGTTATCGGTCAGGAGTCATGGCTTCCCAGAATGGAAACAGGGTGTTGCTGAAGCCAAGCATGGTGAAACAGACTGAGAGGGCCAACGGAATTGTGTGTCGACTGTCTTTTAGTACAA
Source organism: Heloderma suspectum (assembly GCF_057233095.1). Taxonomy (NCBI): domain Eukaryota; kingdom Metazoa; phylum Chordata; class Lepidosauria; order Squamata; family Helodermatidae; genus Heloderma; species Heloderma suspectum. The sequence continues at coordinate 153,656,636 of NC_139461.1, forward strand.
CATGAGGATGGGGGTTTGTTACATTTCAACAAGAAAATCAGGTTAAGTCTCAAGGTTGGGTTGGATTGGGGAGATGTGGCTTCCCAGGTTGGAAATGGGTCCTTGGTGAAGCTCAACTTGCTGAATCAGACTGAGTGGGGCATCAAGATGGCTTCCATACTGACATTTGGTGCACTCTGTGGACGGCAGTATGTTTCAGTCCAAAAAGGAAATGAGGGTTGAGACTCAAATTAGGGTTAGGGTTGGGGAGACTTGGCTTCCCAGGATGTAACCAGGGTTTTGGCGAAGTCTAGATTGGTAAAACAGACGGAGTAGGCCAACCGGAGTATAACATACTGCCAGTTAGTACACCATGTGGACAGGGAAATGTTTCAGTCCAAAGAGAAAATTAGGGTTAAGACCCAAGTTAGGGTTAGCTGTCAGGAGACATGGCTTTCCAGAATGGAAACAGGGTGTTGCTGAAGCCAAGCATGGTGAAACAGACTGAGAGGGCAAAAGGAATTGTGTGCCTACTGTCTTTTAGTAGAACATGAGGATGGGGGGTTGTTACATTTGCACAAGAAAATCAGGTTAAGTCTCAAGTTAGGGTTAGGGTTGGGGAGATGTGGCTTCCCAGGTTGGAAACGGGTCCTTGGTGAAGCCTAGCTTGCTGAATCAGACTGAGTGGGGCATCAAGATGTCTTCCATACTTACATTTGGTACACTCTGTGAACCGCAGTATGTTTCAGTCCAAAAAGGAAATGAGGGTTGATACGCAAATTAGGGTTAGGGTTGGGGAGACTTGGCTTCCCAGGATGTAACCAGGGTTTTGGTGAAGCCTAGATTGGTAAAACAGACTGAGTAGGCCAACCGGAGTATAACATACTGCCAGTTAGTACACCATGTGGACAGGGAAATGTTTCAGTCCAAAGAGAAAATTAGGGTTAAGACCCAAGTTAGGGTTAGCTGTCAGGAGACATGGCTTCCCAGAATGGAAACAGGGTGTTGCTGAAGCCAAGCATGGTGAAACAGACTGAGAGGGCAAAAGGAATTGTGTGCCTACTGTCTTTTAGTAGAACATGAGGATGGGAGGTTGTTACATTTGCACAAGAATATCAGGTTAAGTCTCAAGTTAGGGTTAGGGTTGGGGAGATGTGGCTTCCCAGGTTGGAAACGGGTCCTTGTTGAAGCCTAGCTTGCTGAATCAGACTGAGTGGGGCATCAAGATGTCTTCCATACTTACAATTAGGTACACTCTGTGGACGGCAGTATGTTTCAGTCCAAAAAGGAAATGAGGGTTGAGACTCAAATTAGGGTTAGGGTTGGGGAGACTTGGCTTCCCAGGATGTAACCAGGGTTTTGGCGAAGCCTAGATTGGTAAAACAGACTGAGTAGGCCTTCCGGAGTATAACATACTGCCAGTTAGTACACCATGTGGACAGGGAAATATTTCAGTCCAAAGAAAAAACTAGGGTTAAGACCCAAGTTAGGGTTAGCGGTCAGGAGACATGGCTTCCCGGAATGGAAACAGGGTGTTGCTGAAGCCAAGCATGGTGAAACAGACTGAGAGGGCAAAAGGAATTGTGTGCCTACTGTCTTTTAGTACAACATGAGGATGGGGGTTTGTTACATTTGCACAAGAAAATCAGGTTAAGTCTCAAGTTAGGGTTGGTTTGGGGAGATGTGGCATCCCAGGTTGGAAACGGGTCCTTGGTGAAGCCTAGCTTGTTGAATCAGACTGAGTGGGACATCAAGATGTCTTCCATACTTACATTTGGTACACTCTGTGGATGGCAGTATGTTTCAGTCCAAAAAGGAAATGAGGGTTGAGACTCAAATTAGGGTTAGGGCTGGGGAGACTTGGCTTCCCAGGATGTAACCAGGGTTTTGGCGAAGCCTAGATTGGTAAAACAGACTGAGTAGGCCATCCGGAGTATAACATACTGCCAGTTAGTACACCATGTGGACAGGGAAATGTTTCAGTCCAAAGAGAAAATTAGGGTTAAGACCCAAGTGAGGATTAGCTGTCAGGAGACATGGCTTCCCAGAATGGAAACAGGGTGTTGCTGAAGCCAAGCATGGTGAAACAGACTGAGAGGGCCAAAGGAATTGTGTGCCTACTGTTTTTTAGTAGAACATGAGGATGGGAGGTTGTTACATTTGCACAAGAATATCAGGTTAAGTCTCAAGTTAGGGTTAGGGTTGGGGAGATGTGGCTTCCCAGGTTGGAAACGGGTCCTTGGTGAAGCTTAACTTCCTGAATCAGACTGAGTGGGCCATCAAGATGTCTTCCATACTTACATTTGGCACACTCTGTGGACCGCAGTATGTTTCAGTCCAAAAAGGAAATAGGGTTGAGACTCAAATTAGGGTTAGGGTTGGGGAGACTTGGCTTCCCAGGATGTAACCAGGGTTTTGGTGAAGCCTAGATTGGTAAAACAGACTGAGTAGGCATTCAGGAGTATAACATACTGCCAGTTAGTACACCATGTGGACAGGGAAATGTTTCAGTCCAAAGAAAAAATTAGGGTTAAGAAAAATTTAGGGTTATCGGTCAGGAGACATGCCTTCCCAGAATGGAAACAGGGTGTTGCTGAAGCCAAGCATGGTGAAACAGACTGAGAGGGCCAACGGAATTGTGTGCCTACTTTCTTTTAGTACAACATGAGGATGGGGGGTTGTTACATTTGCCCAAGAAAATCAGGTTAAGTCTCAAGTTAGGGTTAGGGTTGGGGAGATGTGGCTTCCCAGGTTGGAAATGGGTCCTTGGTGAAGCTCAACTTGCTGAATCAGACAAAGTGGGGCATCAAGATGGCTTCCATCCTGACATTTGGTGCACTCTGTGGACGGCAGTATGTTTCAGTCCAAAAAGGAAATGAGGGTTGAGACTCAAATTAGGGTTAGGGTTGGGGAGACTTTGCTTCCCAGGATGTAACCAGGGTTTTGGCGAAGTCTAGATTGGTAAAACAGACTGAGTAGGCCAACCGGAGTATAACATACTGCCAGTTAGTACACCATGTGGACAGGGAAATGTTTCAGTCCAAAGAGAAAATTAGGGTTAAGACCCAAGTTAGGGTTAGCTGTCAGGAGACATGGCTTTCCAGAATGGAAACAGGGTGTTGCTGAAGCCAAGCATGGTGAAACAGACTGAGAGGGCAAAAGGAATTGTGTGCCTACTGTCTTTTAGTAGAACATGAGGATGGGGGGTTGTTACATTTGCACAAGAAAATCAGGTTAAGTCTCAAGTTAGGGTTAGGGTTGGGGAGATGTGGCTTCCCAGGTTGGAAACGGGTCCTTGGTGAAGCCTAGCTTGCTGAATCAGACTGAGTGGGGCATCAAGATGTCTTCCATACTTACATTTGGTACACTCTGTGAACCGCAGTATGTTTCAGTCCAAAAAGGAAATGAGGGTTGATACGCAAATTAGGGTTAGGGTTGGGGAGACTTGGCTTCCCAGGATGTAACCAGGGTTTTGGTGAAGCCTAGATTGGTAAAACAGACTGAGTAGGCCAACCGGAGTATAACATACTGCCAGTTAGTACACCATGTGGACAGGGAAATGTTTCAGTCCAAAGAGAAAATTAGGGTTAAGACCCAAGTTAGGGTTAGCTGTCAGGAGACATGGCTTCCCAGAATGGAAACAGGGTGTTGCTGAAGCCAAGCATGGTGAAACAGACTGAGAGGGCCAAAGGAATTGTGTGCCTACTGTCTTTTAGTAGAACATGAGGATGGGAGGTTGTTACATTTGCACAAGAATATCAGGTTAAGTCTCAAGTTAGGGTTAGGGTTGGGGAGATGTGGCTTCCCAGGTTGGAAACGGGTCCTTGTTGAAGCCTAGCTTGCTGAATCAGACTGAGTGGGGCATCAAGATGTCTTCCATACTTACAATTAGGTACACTCTGTGGACGGCAGTATGTTTCAGTCCAAAAAGGAAATGAGGGTTGAGACTCAAATTAGGGTTAGGGTTGGGGAGACTTGGCTTCCCAGGATGTAACCAGGGTTTTGGCGAAGCCTAGATTGGTAAAACAGACTGAGTAGGCCTTCCGGAGTATAACATACTGCCAGTTAGTACACCATGTGGACAGGGAAATATTTCAGTCCAAAGAAAAAACTAGGGTTAAGACCCAAGTTAGGGTTAGCGGTCAGGAGACATGGCTTCCCGGAATGGAAACAGGGTGTTGCTGAAGCCAAGCATGGTGAAACAGACTGAGAGGGCAAAAGGAATTGTGTGCCTACTGTCTTTTAGTACAACATGAGGATGGGGGTTTGTTACATTTGCACAAGAAAATCAGGATAAGTCTCAAGTTAGGGTTGGTTTGGGGAGATGTGGCATCCCAGGTTGGAAACGGGTCCTTGGTGAAGCCTAGCTTGTTGAATCAGACTGAGTGGGACATCAAGATGTCTTCCATACTTACATTTGGTACACTCTGTGGATGGCAGTATGTTTCAGTCCAAAAAGGAAATGAGGGTTGAGACTCAAATTAGGGTTAGGGCTGGGGAGACTTGGCTTCCCAGGATGTAACCAGGGTTTTGGCGAAGCCTAGATTGGTAAAACAGACTGAGTAGGCCATCCGGAGTATAACATACTGCCAGTTAGTACACCATGTGGACAGGGAAATGTTTCAGTCCAAAGAGAAAATTAGGGTTAAGACCCAAGTGAGGATTAGCTGTCAGGAGACATGGCTTCCCAGAATGGAAACAGGGTGTTGCTGAAGCCAAGCATGGTGAAACAGACTGAGAGGGCCAAAGGAATTGTGTGCCTACTGTTTTTTAGTAGAACATGAGGATGGGAGGTTGTTACATTTGCACAAGAATATCAGGTTAAGTCTCAAGTTAGGGTTAGGGTTGGGGAGATGTGGCTTCCCAGGTTGGAAACGGGTCCTTGGTGAAGCTTAACTTCCTGAATCAGACTGAGTGGGCCATCAAGATGTCTTCCATACTTACATTTGGCACACTCTGTGGACCGCAGTATGTTTCAGTCCAAAAAGGAAATAGGGTTGAGACTCAAATTAGGGTTAGGGTTGGGGAGACTTGGCTTCCCAGGATGTAACCAGGGTTTTGGTGAAGCCTAGATTGGTAAAACAGACTGAGTAGGCATTCAGGAGTATAACATACTGCCAGTTAGTACACCATGTGGACAGGGAAATGTTTCAGTCCAAAGAAAAAATTAGGGTTAAGAAAAATTTAGGGTTATCGGTCAGGAGACATGCCTTCCCAGAATGGAAACAGGGTGTTGCTGAAGCCAAGCATGGTGAAACAGACTGAGAGGGCAAAAGGAATTGTGTGCCTACTGTCTTTTAGTAGAACATGAGGATGGGGGGTTGTTACATTTGCACAAGAAAATCAGGTTAAGTCTCAAGTTAGGGTTAGGGTTGGGGAGATGTTGCTTCCCAGGTTGGAAACGGGTCCTTGGTGAAGCTTAACTTGCTGAATCAGACTGAGTGGGCCATCAAGATGGCTTCCATACTGACATTTGGTACACTCTGTGGACGGCAGTATGTTTCAGTCCAAAAACGAAAATTATGGTTAAGACCCAAGTTAGGGTTATCGGTCAGGAGTCATGGCTTCCCAGAATGGAAACAGGGTGTTGCTAAAGCCAAGCATGGTGAAACAGACTGAGAGGGCCAACGGAATTGCGTGCCGACTGTCTCTTAGTACAACATGAGGATGGGGGTTTGTTACATTTCAACAAGAAAATCAGGTTAAGTCTCAAGGTTGTGTTGGGTTGGGGAGATGTGGCTTCCCTGGTTGGAATTGGGTCCTTGGTGAAGCCCAGCTTGCTGAATCAGACTGAGTGGGACATCAAGATGTCTTCCATACTGACATTTGGTACACTCTGTGGACGGAGGTCTGTTTCAGTCCCAAAAGGAAATGAGGCCTGAGACTCAAATTAGGGTTAGGGTTGGGGAGACTTGGCTTCCCAGGATGTAACCAGGGTTTTGGCGAAGCCTAGATTGGTAAAACAGACTGAGTAGGCCATCCGGAGTATAACATACTGCCAGTTAGTACACCATGTGGACAGGGAAATGTTTCATTCCAAAGAGAAAATTAGGGTTAAGACCCAAGTTAGGGTTAGCTGTCAGGAGACATGGCTTTCCAGAATGGAAACAGGGTGTTGCTGAAGCCAAGCATGGTGAAACAGACTGAGAGGGCCAAAGGAATTGTGTGCCTACTGTCTTTTAGTACAACATGAGGATGGGGGGTTGTTACAGTTCAGCAAGAAAATCAGGTTAAGTCTCAAGTTAGGGTTAGGGTTGGGGAGATGTGGCTTCCCAGGTTGGAAACGGGTCCTTGGTGAAGCTTAACTTGCTGAATCAGACTGAGTGGGGCATCAAGATGGCTTCCATACTGACATTTGGTACACTCTGTGGACGGCAGTATGTTTCAGTCCAAAAACGAAAATTAGGGTTAAGACCCAAGTTAGGGTTATCGGTCAGGAGTCATGGCTTCCCAGAATGGAAACAGGGTGTTGCTGAAGCCAAGCATGGTGAAACAGACTGAGAGGGCCAACGGAATTGTGTGTCGACTGTCTTTTAGTACAACATGAGGATGGGGGTTTGTTACATTTCAACAAGAAAATCAGGTTAAGTCTCAAGGTTGGGTTGGATTGGGGAGATGTGGCTTCCCAGGTTGGAAATGGGTCCTTGGTGAAGCTCAACTTGCTGAATCAGACTGAGTGGGGCATCAAGATGTCTTCCATACTGACATTTGGTGCACACTGTGGACGGCAGTATGTTTCAGTCCAAAAAGGAAATGAGGGTTGAGACTCAAATTAGGGTTAGGGTTGGGGAGACTTGGCTTCCCAGGATGTAACCAGGGTTTTGGCGAAGTCTAGATTGGTAAAACAGACTGAGTAGGCCAACCGGAGTATAACATACTGCCAGTTAGTACACCATGTGGACAGGGAAATGTTTCAGTCCAAAGAGAAAATTAGGGTTAAGACCCAAGTTAGGGTTAGCTGTCAGGAGACATGGCTTTCCAGAATGGAAACAGGGTGTTGCTGAAGCCAAGCATGGTGAAACAGACTGAGAGGGCAAAAGGAATTGTGTGCCTACTGTCTTTTAGTAGAACATGAGGATGGGGGGTTGTTACATTTGCACAAGAAAATCAGGTTAAGTCTCAAGTTAGGGTTAGGGTTGGGGAGATGTGGCTTCCCAGGTTGGAAACGGGTCCTTGGTGAAGCCTAGCTTGCTGAATCAGACTGAGTGGGGCATCAAGATGTCTTCCATACTTACATTTGGTACACTCTGTGAACCGCAGTATGTTTCAGTCCAAAAAGGAAATGAGGGTTGATACGCAAATTAGGGTTAGGGTTGGGGAGACTTGGCTTCCCAGGATGTAACCAGGGTTTTGGTGAAGCCTAGATTGGTAAAACAGACTGAGTAGGCCAACCGGAGTATAACATACTGCCAGTTAGTACACCATGTGGACAGGGAAATGTTTCAGTCCAAAGAGAAAATTAGGGTTAAGACCCAAGTTAGGGTTAGCTGTCAGGAGACATGGCTTCCCAGAATGGAAACAGGGTGTTGCTGAAGCCAAGCATGGTGAAACAGACTGAGAGGGCAAAAGGAATTGTGTGCCTACTGTCTTTTAGTAGAACATGAGGATGGGTGGTTGTTACATTTGCACAAGAATATCAGGTTAAGTCTCAAGTTAGGGTTAGGGTTGGGGAGATGTGGCTTCCCAGGTTGGAAACGGGTCCTTGTTGAAGCCTAGCTTGCTGAATCAGACTGAGTGGGGCATCAAGATGTCTTCCATACTTACAATTAGGTACACTCTGTGGACGGCAGTATGTTTCAGTCCAAAAAGGAAATAGGGTTGAGACTCAAATTAGGGTTAGGGTTGGGGAGACTTGGCTTCCCAGGATGTAACCAGGGTTTTGGTGAAGCCTAGATTGGTAAAACAGACTGAGTAGGCATTCAGGAGTATAACATACTGCCAGTTAGTACACCATGTGGACAGGGAAATGTTTCAGTCCAAAGAAAAAATTAGGGTTAAGAAAAATTTAGGGTTATCGGTCAGGAGACATGCCTTCCCAGAATGGAAACAGGGTGTTGCTGAAGCCAAGCATGGTGAAACAGACTGAGAGGGCCAACGGAATTGTGTGCCTACTGTCTTTTAGTACAACATGAGGATGGGGGGTTGTTACATTTGCCCAAGAAAATCAGGTTAAGTCTAAAGTTAGGGTTAGGGTTGGGGAGATGTGGCTTCCCAGGTTGGAAATGGGTCCTTGGTGAAGCTCAACTTGCTGAATCAGACAAAGTGGGGCATCAAGATGGCTTCCATCCTGACATTTGGTGCACTCTGTGGACGGCAGTATGTTTCAGTCCAAAAAGGAAATGAGGGTTGAGACTCAAATTAGGGTTAGGGTTGGGGAGACTTGGCTTCCCAGGATGTAACCAGGGTTTTGGCGAAGTCTAGATTGTTAAAACAGACGGAGTAGGCCAACCGGAGTATAACATACTGCCAGTTAGTACACAATGTGGACAGGGAAATGTTTCATTCCAAAGAGAAAATTAGGGTTAAGACCCAAGTTAGGGTTAGCAGTCAGGAGACATGGCTTTCCAGAATGGAAACAGGGTGTTGCTGAAGCCAAGCATGGTGAAACAGACTGAGAGGGCAAAAGGAATTGTGTGCCTACTGTCTTTTAGTAGAACATGAGGATGGGGGGTTGTTACATTTGCACAAGAAAATCAGGTTAAGTCTCAAGTTAGGGTTAGGGTTGGGGAGATGTTGCTTCCCAGGTTGGAAACGGGTCCTTGGTGAAGCTTAACTTGCTGAATCAGACTGAGTGGGCCATCAAGATGGCTTCCATACTGACATTTGGTACACTCTGTGGACAGCAGTATGTTTCAGTCCAAAAACGAAAATTATGGTTAAGACCCAAGTTAGGGTTTTCGGTCAGGAGTCATGGCTTCCCAGAATGGAAACAGGGTGTTGCTGAAGCCAAGCATGGTGAAACAGACTGAGAGGGCCAACGGAATTGTGTGCCGACTGTCTCTTAGTACAACATGAGGATGGGGGTTTGTTACATTTCAACAAGAAAATCAGGTTAAGTCTCAAGGTTGGGTTGGGTTGGGGAGATGTGGCTTCCCTGGTTGGAATCGGGTCCTTGGTGAAGCCCAGCTTGCTGAATCAGACTGAGTGGGACATCAAGATGTCTTCCATACTGACATTTGGTACACTCTGTGGACGGAGGTCTGTTTCAGTCCCAAAAGGAAATGAGGCCTGAGACTCAAATTAGGGTTAGGGTTGGGGAGACTTGGCTTCCCAGGATATAACCAGGGTTTTGTCGAAGCCTAGATTGGTAAAACAGACTGAGTAGGCCATCCGGAGTATAACATACTGCCAGTTAGTACACCATGTGGACAGGGAAATGTTTCATTCCAAAGAGAAAATTAGGGTTAAGACCCAAGTTAGGGTTAGCTGTCAGGAGACATGGCTTTCCAGAATGGAAACAGGGTGTTGCTGAAGCCAAGCATGGTGAAACAGACTGAGAGGGCCAAAGGAATTGTGTGCCTACTGTCTTTTAGTACAACATGAGGATGGGGGGTTGTTACAGTTCAGCAAGAAAATCAGGTTAAGTCTCAAGTTAGGGTTAGGGTTGGGGAGATGTGGCTTCCCAGGTTGGAAACGGGTCCTTGGTGAAGCTTAACTTGCTGAATCAGACTGAGTGGGGCATCAAGATGGCTTCCATACTGACATTTGGTACACTCTGTGGACGGCAGTATGTTTCAGTCCAAAAACGAAAATTAGGGTTAAGACCCAAGTTAGGGTTATCGGTCAGGAGTCATGGCTTCCCAGAATGGAAACAGGGTGTTGCTGAAGCCAAGCATGGTGAAACAGACTGAGAGGGCCAACGGAATTGTGTGTCGACTGTCTTTTAGTACAACATGAGGATGGGGGTTTGTTACATTTCAACAAGAAAATCAGGTTAAGTCTCAAGGTTGGGTTGGATTGGGGAGATGTGGCTTCCCAGGTTGGAAATGGGTCCTTGGTGAAGCTCAACTTGCTGAATCAGACTGAGTGGGGCATCAAGATGGCTTCCATACTGACATTTGGTGCACTCTGTGGACGGCAGTATGTTTCAGTCCAAAAAGGAAATGAGGGTTGAGACTCAAATTAGGGTTAGGGTTGGGGAGACTTGGCTTCCCAGGATGTAACCAGGGTTTTGGCGAAGTCTAGATTGGTAAAACAGACGGAGTAGGCCAACCGGAGTATAACATACTGCCAGTTAGTACACCATGTGGACAGGGAAATGTTTCAGTCCAAAGAGAAAATTAGGGTTAAGACCCAAGTTAGGGTTAGCTGTCAGGAGACATGGCTTTCCAGAATGGAAACAGGGTGTTGCTGAAGCCAAGCATGGTGAAACAGACTGAGAGGGCAAAAGGAATTGTGTGCCTACTGTCTTTTAGTAGAACATGAGGATGGGGGGTTGTTACATTTGCACAAGAAAATCAGGTTAAGTCTCAAGTTAGGGTTAGGGTTGGGGAGATGTGGCTTCCCAGGTTGGAAACGGGTCCTTGGTGAAGCCTAGCTTGCTGAATCAGACTGAGTGGGGCATCAAGATGTCTTCCATACTTACATTTGGTACACTCTGTGAACCGCAGTATGTTTCAGTCCAAAAAGGAAATGAGGGTTGATACGCAAATTAGGGTTAGGGTTGGGGAGACTTGGCTTCCCAGGATGTAACCAGGGTTTTGGTGAAGCCTAGATTGGTAAAACAGACTGAGTAGGCCAACCGGAGTATAACATACTGCCAGTTAGTACACCATGTGGACAGGGAAATGTTTCAGTCCAAAGAGAAAATTAGGGTTAAGACCCAAGTTAGGGTTAGCTGTCAGGAGACATGGCTTCCCAGAATGGAAACAGGGTGTTGCTGAAGCCAAGCATGGTGAAACAGACTGAGAGGGCCAAAGGAATTGTGTGCCTACTGTCTTTTAGTAGAACATGAGGATGGGAGGTTGTTACATTTGCACAAGAATATCAGGTTAAGTCTCAAGTTAGGGTTAGGGTTGGGGAGATGTGGCTTCCCAGGTTGGAAACGGGTCCTTGTTGAAGCCTAGCTTGCTGAATCAGACTGAGTGGGGCATCAAGATGTCTTCCATACTTACAATTAGGTACACTCTGTGGACGGCAGTATGTTTCAGTCCAAAAAGGAAATGAGGGTTGAGACTCAAATTAGGGTTAGGGTTGGGGAGACTTGGCTTCCCAGGATGTAACCAGGGTTTTGGCGAAGCCTAGATTGGTAAAACAGACTGAGTAGGCCTTCCGGAGTATAACATACTGCCAGTTAGTACACCATGTGGACAGGGAAATATTTCAGTCCAAAGAAAAAACTAGGGTTAAGACCCAAGTTAGGGTTAGCGGTCAGGAGACATGGCTTCCCGGAATGGAAACAGGGTGTTGCTGAAGCCAAGCATGGTGAAACAGACTGAGAGGGCAAAAGGAATTGTGTGCCTACTGTCTTTTAGTACAACATGAGGATGGGGGTTTGTTACATTTGCACAAGAAAATCAGGTTAAGTCTCAAGTTAGGGTTGGTTTGGGGAGATGTGGCATCCCAGGTTGGAAACGGGTCCTTGGTGAAGCCTAGCTTGTTGAATCAGACTGAGTGGGACATCAAGATGTCTTCCATACTTACATTTGGTACACTCTGTGGATGGCAGTATGTTTCAGTCCAAAAAGGAAATGAGGGTTGAGACTCAAATTAGGGTTAGGGCTGGGGAGACTTGGCTTCCCAGGATGTAACCAGGGTTTTGGCGAAGCCTAGATTGGTAAAACAGACTGAGTAGGCCATCCGGAGTATAACATACTGCCAGTTAGTACACCATGTGGACAGGGAAATGTTTCAGTCCAAAGAGAAAATTAGGGTTAAGACCCAAGTGAGGATTAGCTGTCAGGAGACATGGCTTCCCAGAATGGAAACAGGGTGTTGCTGAAGCCAAGCATGGTGAAACAGACTGAGAGGGCCAAAGGAATTGTGTGCCTACTGTTTTTTAGTAGAACATGAGGATGGGAGGTTGTTACATTTGCACAAGAATATCAGGTTAAGTCTCAAGTTAGGGTTAGGGTTGGGGAGATGTGGCTTCCCAGGTTGGAAACGGGTCCTTGGTGAAGCTTAACTTCCTGAATCAGACTGAGTGGGCCATCAAGATGTCTTCCATACTTACATTTGGCACACTCTGTGGACCGCAGTATGTTTCAGTCCAAAAAGGAAATAGGGTTGAGACTCAAATTAGGGTTAGGGTTGGGGAGACTTGGCTTCCCAGGATGTAACCAGGGTTTTGGTGAAGCCTAGATTGGTAAAACAGACTGAGTAGGCATTCAGGAGTATAACATACTGCCAGTTAGTACACCATGTGGACAGGGAAATGTTTCAGTCCAAAGAAAAAATTAGGGTTAAGAAAAATTTAGGGTTATCGGTCAGGAGACATGCCTTCCCAGAATGGAAACAGGGTGTTGCTGAAGCCAAGCATGGTGAAACAGACTGAGAGGGCCAACGGAATTGTGTGCCTACTTTCTTTTAGTACAACATGAGGATGGGGGGTTGTTACATTTGCCCAAGAAAATCAGGTTAAGTCTCAAGTTAGGGTTAGGGTTGGGGAGATGTGGCTTCCCAGGTTGGAAATGGGTCCTTGGTGAAGCTCAACTTGCTGAATCAGACAAAGTGGGGCATCAAGATGGCTTCCATCCTGACATTTGGTGCACTCTGTGGACGGCAGTATGTTTCAGTCCAAAAAGGAAATGAGGGTTGAGACTCAAATTAGGGTTAGGGTTGGGGAGACTTGGCTTCCCAGGATGTAACCAGGGTTTTGGCGAAGTCTAGATTGGTAAAACAGACGGAGTAGGCCAACCGGAGTATAACATACTGCCAGTTAGTACACCATGTGGACAGGGAAATGTTTCAGTCCAAAGAGAAAATTAGGGTTAAGACCCAAGTTAGGGTTAGCTGTCAGGAGACATGGCTTTCCAGAATGGAAACAGGGTGTTGCTGAAGCCAAGCATGGTGAAACAGACTGAGAGGGCAAAAGGAATTGTGTGCCTACTGTCTTTTAGTAGAACATGAGGATGGGGGGTTGTTACATTTGCACAAGAAAATCAGGTTAAGTCTCAAGTTAGGGTTAGGGTTGGGGAGATGTGGCTTCCCAGGTTGGAAACGGGTCCTTGGTGAAGCCTAGCTTGCTGAATCAGACTGAGTGGGGCATCAAGATGTCTTCCATACTTACATTTGGTACACTCTGTGAACCGCAGTATGTTTCAGTCCAAAAAGGAAATGAGGGTTGATACGCAAATTAGGGTTAGGGTTGGGGAGACTTGGCTTCCCAGGATGTAACCAGGGTTTTGGTGAAGCCTAGATTGGTAAAACAGACTGAGTAGGCCAACCGGAGTATAACATACTGCCAGTTAGTACACCATGTGGACAGGGAAATGTTTCAGTCCAAAGAGAAAATTAGGGTTAAGACCCAAGTTAGGGTTAGCTGTCAGGAGACATGGCTTCCCAGAATGGAAACAGGGTGTTGCTGAAGCCAAGCATGGTGAAACAGACTGAGAGGGCCAAAGGAATTGTGTGCCTACTGTCTTTTAGTAGAACATGAGGATGGGAGGTTGTTACATTTGCACAAGAATATCAGGTTAAGTCTCAAGTTAGGGTTAGGGTTGGGGAGATGTGGCTTCCCAGGTTGGAAACGGGTCCTTGTTGAAGCCTAGCTTGCTGAATCAGACTGAGTGGGGCATCAAGATGTCTTCCATACTTACAATTAGGTACACTCTGTGGACGGCAGTATGTTTCAGTCCAAAAAGGAAATGAGGGTTGAGACTCAAATTAGGGTTAGGGTTGGGGAGACTTGGCTTCCCAGGATGTAACCAGGGTTTTGGCGAAGCCTAGATTGGTAAAACAGACTGAGTAGGCCTTCCGGAGTATAACATACTGCCAGTTAGTACACCATGTGGACAGGGAAATATTTCAGTCCAAAGAAAAAACTAGGGTTAAGACCCAAGTTAGGGTTAGCGGTCAGGAGACATGGCTTCCCGGAATGGAAACAGGGTGTTGCTGAAGCCAAGCATGGTGAAACAGACTGAGAGGGCAAAAGGAATTGTGTGCCTACTGTCTTTTAGTACAACATGAGGATGGGGGTTTGTTACATTTGCACAAGAAAATCAGGTTAAGTCTCAAGTTAGGGTTGGTTTGGGGAGATGTGGCATCCCAGGTTGGAAACGGGTCCTTGGTGAAGCCTAGCTTGTTGAATCAGACTGAGTGGGACATCAAGATGTCTTCCATACTTACATTTGGTACACTCTGTGGATGGCAGTATGTTTCAGTCCAAAAAGGAAATGAGGGTTGAGACTCAAATTAGGGTTAGGGCTGGGGAGACTTGGCTTCCCAGGATGTAACCAGGGTTTTGGCGAAGCCTAGATTGGTAAAACAGACTGAGTAGGCCATCCGGAGTATAACATACTGCCAGTTAGTACACCATGTGGACAGGGAAATGTTTCAGTCCAAAGAGAAAATTAGGGTTAAGACCCAAGTGAGGATTAGCTGTCAGGAGACATGGCTTCCCAGAATGGAAACAGGGTGTTGCTGAAGCCAAGCATGGTGAAACAGACTGAGAGGGCCAAAGGAATTGTGTGCCTACTGTTTTTTAGTAGAACATGAGGATGGGAGGTTGTTACATTTGCACAAGAATATCAGGTTAAGTCTCAAGTTAGGGTTAGGGTTGGGGAGATGTGGCTTCCCAGGTTGGAAACGGGTCCTTGGTGAAGCTTAACTTCCTGAATCAGACTGAGTGGGCCATCAAGATGTCTTCCATACTTACATTTGGCACACTCTGTGGACCGCAGTATGTTTCAGTCCAAAAAGGAAATAGGGTTGAGACTCAAATTAGGGTTAGGGTTGGGGAGACTTGGCTTCCCAGGATGTAACCAGGGTTTTGGTGAAGCCTAGATTGGTAAAACAGACTGAGTAGGCATTCAGGAGTATAACATACTGCCAGTTAGTACACCATGTGGACAGGGAAATGTTTCAGTCCAAAGAAAAAATTAGGGTTAAGAAAAATTTAGGGTTATCGGTCAGGAGACATGCCTTCCCAGAATGGAAACAGGGTGTTGCTGAAGCCAAGCATGGTGAAACAGACTGAGAGGGCCAACGGAATTGTGTGCCTACTTTCTTTTAGTACAACATGAGGATGGGGGGTTGTTACATTTGCCCAAGAAAATCAGGTTAAGTCTCAAGTTAGGGTTAGGGTTGGGGAGATGTGGCTTCCCAGGTTGGAAATGGGTCCTTGGTGAAGCTCAACTTGCTGAATCAGACAAAGTGGGGCATCAAGATGGCTTCCATCCTGACATTTGGTGCACTCTGTGGACGGCAGTATGTTTCAGTCCAAAAAGGAAATGAGGGTTGAGACTCAAATTAGGGTTAGGGTTGGGGAGACTTGGCTTCCCAGGATGTAACCAGGGTTTTGGCGAAGTCTAGATTGTTAAAACAGACGGAGTAGGCCAACCGGAGTATAACATACTGCCAGTTAGTACACAATGTGGACAGGGAAATGTTTCATTCCAAAGAGAAAATTAGGGTTAAGACCCAAGTTAGGGTTAGCAGTCAGGAGACATGGCTTTCCAGAATGGAAACAGGGTGTTGCTGAAGCCAAGCATGGTGAAACAGACTGAGAGGGCAAAAGGAATTGTGTGCCTACTGTCTTTTAGTAGAACATGAGGATGGGGGGTTGTTACATTTGCACAAGAAAATCAGGTTAAGTCTCAAGTTAGGGTTAGGGTTGGGGAGATGTTGCTTCCCAGGTTGGAAACGGGTCCTTGGTGAAGCTTAACTTGCTGAATCAGACTGAGTGGGCCATCAAGATGGCTTCCATACTGACATTTGGTACACTCTGTGGACGGCAGTATGTTTCAGTCCAAAAACGAAAATTATGGTTAAGACCCAAGTTAGGGTTATCGGTCAGGAGTCATGGCTTCCCAGAATGGAAACAGGGTGTTGCTGAAGCCAAGCATGGTGAAACGGACTGAGAGGGCCAACGGAATTGTGTGCCGACTGTCTCTTAGTACAACATGAGGATGGGGGTTTGTTACATTTCAACAAGAAAATCAGGTTAAGTCTCAAGGTTGTGTTGGGTTGGGGAGATGTGGCTTCCCTGGTTGGAATTGGGTCCTTGGTGAAGCCCAGCTTGCTGAATCAGACTGAGTGGGACATCAAGATGTCTTCCATACTGACATTTGGTACACTCTGTGGACGGAGGTCTGTTTCAGTCCCAAAAGGAAATGAGGCCTGAGACTCAAATTAGGGTTAGGGTTGGGGAGACTTGGCTTCCCAGGATGTAACCAGGGTTTTGGCGAAGCCTAGATTGGTAAAACAGACTGAGTAGGCCATCCAGAGTATAACATACTGCCAGTTAGTACACCATGTGGACAGGGAAATGTTTCATTCCAAAGAGAAAATTAGGGTTAAGACCCAAGTTAGGGTTAGCTGTCAGGAGACATGGCTTTCCAGAATGGAAACAGGGTGTTGCTGAAGCCAAGCATGGTGAAACAGACTGAGAGGGCCAAAGGAATTGTGTGCCTACTGTCTTTTAGTACAACATGAGGATGGGGGGTTGTTACAGTTCAGCAAGAAAATCAGGTTAAGTCTCAAGTTAGGGTTAGGGTTGGGGAGATGTGGCTTCCCAGGTTGGAAACGGGTCCTTGGTGAAGCTTAACTTGCTGAATCAGACTGAGTGGGGCATCAAGATGGCTTCCATACTGACATTTGGTACACTCTGTGGACGGCAGTATGTTTCAGTCCAAAAACGAAAATTAGGGTTAAGACCCAAGTTAGGGTTATCGGTCAGGAGTCATGGCTTCCCAGAATGGAAACAGGGTGTTGCTGAAGCCAAGCATGGTGAAACAGACTGAGAGGGCCAACGGAATTGTGTGTCGACTGTCTTTTAGTACAACATGAGGATGGGGGTTTGTTACATTTCAACAAGAAAATCAGGTTAAGTCTCAAGGTTGGGTTGGATTGGGGAGATGTGGCTTCCCAGGTTGGAAATGGGTCCTTGGTGAAGCTCAACTTGCTGAATCAGACTGAGTGGGGCATCAAGATGGCTTCCATACTGACATTTGGTGCACTCTGTGGACGGCAGTATGTTTCAGTCCAAAAAGGAAATGAGGGTTGAGACTCAAATTAGGGTTAGGGTTGGGGAGACTTGGCTTCCCAGGATGTAACCAGGGTTTTGGCGAAGTCTAGATTGGTAAAACAGACTGAGTAGGCCAACCGGAGTATAACATACTGCCAGTTAGTACACCATGTGGACAGGGAAATGTTTCAGTCCAAAGAGAAAATTAGGGTTAAGACCCAAGTTAGGGTTAGCTGTCAGGAGACATGGCTTTCCAGAATGGAAACAGGGTGTTGCTGAAGCCAAGCATGGTGAAACAGACTGAGAGGGCAAAAGGAATTGTGTGCCTACTGTCTTTTAGTAGAACATGAGGATGGGGGGTTGTTACATTTGCACAAGAAAATCAGGTTAAGTCTCAAGTTAGGGTTAGGGTTGGGGAGATGTGGCTTCCCAGGTTGGAAACGGGTCCTTGGTGAAGCCTAGCTTGCTGAATCAGACTGAGTGGGGCATCAAGATGTCTTCCATACTTACATTTGGTACACTCTGTGAACCGCAGTATGTTTCAGTCCAAAAAGGAAATGAGGGTTGATACGCAAATTAGGGTTAGGGTTGGGGAGACTTGGCTTCCCAGGATGTAACCAGGGTTTTGGTGAAGCCTAGATTGGTAAAACAGACTGAGTAGGCCAACCGGAGTATAACATACTGCCAGTTAGTACACCATGTGGACAGGGAAATGTTTCAGTCCAAAGAGAAAATTAGGGTTAAGACCCAAGTTAGGGTTAGCTGTCAGGAGACATGGCTTCCCAGAATGGAAACAGGGTGTTGCTGAAGCCAAGCATGGTGAAACAGACTGAGAGGGCCAAAGGAATTGTGTGCCTACTGTCTTTTAGTAGAACATGAGGATGGGAGGTTGTTACATTTGCACAAGAATATCAGGTTAAGTCTCAAGTTAGGGTTAGGGTTGGGGAGATGTGGCTTCCCAGGTTGGAAACGGGTCCTTGTTGAAGCCTAGCTTGCTGAATCAGACTGAGTGGGGCATCAAGATGTCTTCCATACTTACAATTAGGTACACTCTGTGGACGGCAGTATGTTTCAGTCCAAAAAGGAAATGAGGGTTGAGACTCAAATTAGGGTTAGGGTTGGGGAGACTTGGCTTCCCAGGATGTAACCAGGGTTTTGGCGAAGCCTAGATTGGTAAAACAGACTGAGTAGGCCTTCCGGAGTATAACATACTGCCAGTTAGTACACCATGTGGACAGGGAAATATTTCAGTCCAAAGAAAAAACTAGGGTTAAGACCCAAGTTAGGGTTAGCGGTCAGGAGACATGGCTTCCCGGAATGGAAACAGGGTGTTGCTGAAGCCAAGCATGGTGAAACAGACTGAGAGGGCAAAAGGAATTGTGTGC
The DNA here is from genome assembly GCF_057233095.1 of Heloderma suspectum. Classification (NCBI taxonomy): domain Eukaryota; kingdom Metazoa; phylum Chordata; class Lepidosauria; order Squamata; family Helodermatidae; genus Heloderma; species Heloderma suspectum. The sequence goes on from NC_139461.1 coordinate 153,675,125, forward strand.
CTACTGTCTTTTAGTACAACATGAGGATGGGGGTTTGTTACATTTGCACAAGAAAATCAGGTTAAGTCTCAAGTTAGGGTTGGTTTGGGGAGATGTGGCATCCCAGGTTGGAAACGGGTCCTTGGTGAAGCCTAGCTTGTTGAATCAGACTGAGTGGGACATCAAGATGTCTTCCATACTTACATTTGGTACACTCTGTGGATGGCAGTATGTTTCAGTCCAAAAAGGAAATGAGGGTTGAGACTCAAATTAGGGTTAGGGCTGGGGAGACTTGGCTTCCCAGGATGTAACCAGGGTTTTGGCGAAGCCTAGATTGGTAAAACAGACTGAGTAGGCCATCCGGAGTATAACATACTGCCAGTTAGTACACCATGTGGACAGGGAAATGTTTCAGTCCAAAGAGAAAATTAGGGTTAAGACCCAAGTGAGGATTAGCTGTCAGGAGACATGGCTTCCCAGAATGGAAACAGGGTGTTGCTGAAGCCAAGCATGGTGAAACAGACTGAGAGGGCCAAAGGAATTGTGTGCCTACTGTTTTTTAGTAGAACATGAGGATGGGAGGTTGTTACATTTGCACAAGAATATCAGGTTAAGTCTCAAGTTAGGGTTAGGGTTGGGGAGATGTGGCTTCCCAGGTTGGAAACGGGTCCTTGGTGAAGCTTAACTTCCTGAATCAGACTGAGTGGGCCATCAAGATGTCTTCCATACTTACATTTGGCACACTCTGTGGACCGCAGTATGTTTCAGTCCAAAAAGGAAATAGGGTTGAGACTCAAATTAGGGTTAGGGTTGGGGAGACTTGGCTTCCCAGGATGTAACCAGGGTTTTGGTGAAGCCTAGATTGGTAAAACAGACTGAGTAGGCATTCAGGAGTATAACATACTGCCAGTTAGTACACCATGTGGACAGGGAAATGTTTCAGTCCAAAGAAAAAATTAGGGTTAAGAAAAATTTAGGGTTATCGGTCAGGAGACATGCCTTCCCAGAATGGAAACAGGGTGTTGCTGAAGCCAAGCATGGTGAAACAGACTGAGAGGGCCAACGGAATTGTGTGCCTACTTTCTTTTAGTACAACATGAGGATGGGGGGTTGTTACATTTGCCCAAGAAAATCAGGTTAAGTCTCAAGTTAGGGTTAGGGTTGGGGAGATGTGGCTTCCCAGGTTGGAAATGGGTCCTTGGTGAAGCTCAACTTGCTGAATCAGACAAAGTGGGGCATCAAGATGGCTTCCATCCTGACATTTGGTGCACTCTGTGGACGGCAGTATGTTTCAGTCCAAAAAGGAAATGAGGGTTGAGACTCAAATTAGGGTTAGGGTTGGGGAGACTTGGCTTCCCAGGATGTAACCAGGGTTTTGGCGAAGTCTAGATTGGTAAAACAGACTGAGTAGGCCAACCGGAGTATAACATACTGCCAGTTAGTACACCATGTGGACAGGGAAATGTTTCAGTCCAAAGAGAAAATTAGGGTTAAGACCCAAGTTAGGGTTAGCTGTCAGGAGACATGGCTTTCCAGAATGGAAACAGGGTGTTGCTGAAGCCAAGCATGGTGAAACAGACTGAGAGGGCAAAAGGAATTGTGTGCCTACTGTCTTTTAGTAGAACATGAGGATGGGGGGTTGTTACATTTGCACAAGAAAATCAGGTTAAGTCTCAAGTTAGGGTTAGGGTTGGGGAGATGTGGCTTCCCAGGTTGGAAACGGGTCCTTGGTGAAGCCTAGCTTGCTGAATCAGACTGAGTGGGGCATCAAGATGTCTTCCATACTTACATTTGGTACACTCTGTGAACCGCAGTATGTTTCAGTCCAAAAAGGAAATGAGGGTTGATACGCAAATTAGGGTTAGGGTTGGGGAGACTTGGCTTCCCAGGATGTAACCAGGGTTTTGGTGAAGCCTAGATTGGTAAAACAGACTGAGTAGGCCAACCGGAGTATAACATACTGCCAGTTTGTACACCATGTGGACAGGGAAATGTTTCAGTCCAAAGAGAAAATTAGGGTTAAGACCCAAGTTAGGGTTAGCTGTCAGGAGACATGGCTTCCCAGAATGGAAACAGGGTGTTGCTGAAGCCAAGCATGGTGAAACAGACTGAGAGGGCCAAAGGAATTGTGTGCCTACTGTCTTTTAGTAGAACATGAGGATGGGAGGTTGTTACATTTGCACAAGAATATCAGGTTAAGTCTCAAGTTAGGGTTAGGGTTGGGGAGATGTGGCTTCCCAGGTTGGAAACGGGTCCTTGTTGAAGCCTAGCTTGCTGAATCAGACTGAGTGGGGCATCAAGATGTCTTCCATACTTACAATTAGGTACACTCTGTGGACGGCAGTATGTTTCAGTCCAAAAAGGAAATGAGGGTTGAGACTCAAATTAGGGTTAGGGTTGGGGAGACTTGGCTTCCCAGGATGTAACCAGGGTTTTGGCGAAGCCTAGATTGGTAAAACAGACTGAGTAGGCCTTCCGGAGTATAACATACTGCCAGTTAGTACACCATGTGGACAGGGAAATATTTCAGTCCAAAGAAAAAACTAGGGTTAAGACCCAAGTTAGGGTTAGCGGTCAGGAGACATGGCTTCCCGGAATGGAAACAGGGTGTTGCTGAAGCCAAGCATGGTGAAACAGACTGAGAGGGCAAAAGGAATTGTGTGCCTACTGTCTTTTAGTACAACATGAGGATGGGGGTTTGTTACATTTGCACAAGAAAATCAGGTTAAGTCTCAAGTTAGGGTTGGTTTGGGGAGATGTGGCATCCCAGGTTGGAAACGGGTCCTTGGTGAAGCCTAGCTTGTTGAATCAGACTGAGTGGGACATCAAGATGTCTTCCATACTTACATTTGGTACACTCTGTGGATGGCAGTATGTTTCAGTCCAAAAAGGAAATGAGGGTTGAGACTCAAATTAGGGTTAGGGCTGGGGAGACTTGGCTTCCCAGGATGTAACCAGGGTTTTGGCGAAGCCTAGATTGGTAAAACAGACTGAGTAGGCCATCCGGAGTATAACATACTGCCAGTTAGTACACCATGTGGACAGGGAAATGTTTCAGTCCAAAGAGAAAATTAGGGTTAAGACCCAAGTGAGGATTAGCTGTCAGGAGACATGGCTTCCCAGAATGGAAACAGGGTGTTGCTGAAGCCAAGCATGGTGAAACAGACTGAGAGGGCCAAAGGAATTGTGTGCCTACTGTTTTTTAGTAGAACATGAGGATGGGAGGTTGTTACATTTGCACAAGAATATCAGGTTAAGTCTCAAGTTAGGGTTAGGGTTGGGGAGATGTGGCTTCCCAGGTTGGAAACGGGTCCTTGGTGAAGCTTAACTTCCTGAATCAGACTGACTGGGCCATCAAGATGTCTTCCATACTTACATTTGGCACACTCTGTGGACCGCAGTATGTTTCAGTCCAAAAAGGAAATAGGGTTGAGACTCAAATTAGGGTTAGGGTTGGGGAGACTTGGCTTCCCAGGATGTAACCAGGGTTTTGGTGAAGCCTAGATTGGTAAAACAGACTGAGTAGGCATTCAGGAGTATAACATACTGCCAGTTAGTACACCATGTGGACAGGGAAATGTTTCAGTCCAAAGAAAAAATTAGGGTTAAGAAAAATTTAGGGTTATCGGTCAGGAGACATGCCTTCCCAGAATGGAAACAGGGTGTTGCTGAAGCCAAGCATGGTGAAACAGACTGAGAGGGCCAACGGAATTGTGTGCCTACTTTCTTTTAGTACAACATGAGGATGGGGGGTTGTTACATTTGCCCAAGAAAATCAGGTTAAGTCTCAAGTTAGGGTTAGGGTTGGGGAGATGTGGCTTCCCAGGTTGGAAATGGGTCCTTGGTGAAGCTCAACTTGCTGAATCAGACAAAGTGGGGCATCAAGATGGCTTCCATCCTGACATTTGGTGCACTCTGTGGACGGCAGTATGTTTCAGTCCAAAAAGGAAATGAGGGTTGATACTCAAATTAGGGTTAGGGTTGGGGAGACTTGGCTTCCCAGGATGTAACCAGGGTTTTGGCGAAGTCTAGATTGTTAAAACAGACGGAGTAGGCCAACCGGAGTATAACATACTGCCAGTTAGTACACAATGTGGACAGGGAAATGTTTCATTCCAAAGAGAAAATTAGGGTTAAGACCCAAGTTAGGGTTAGCAGTCAGGAGACATGGCTTTCCAGAATGGAAACAGGGTGTTGCTGAAGCCAAGCATGGTGAAACAGACTGAGAGGGCAAAAGGAATTGTGTGCCTACTGTCTTTTAGTAGAACATGAGGATGGGGGGTTGTTACATTTGCACAAGAAAATCAGGTTAAGTCTCAAGTTAGGGTTAGGGTTGGGGAGATGTTGCTTCCCAGGTTGGAAACGGGTCCTTGGTGAAGCTTAACTTGCTGAATCAGACTGAGTGGGCCATCAAGATGGCTTCCATACTGACATTTGGTACACTCTGTGGACGGCAGTATGTTTCAGTCCAAAAACGAAAATTATGGTTAAGACCCAAGTTAGGGTTATCGGTCAGGAGTCATGGCTTCCCAGAATGGAAACAGGGTGTTGCTGAAGCCAAGCATGGTGAAACAGACTGAGAGGGCCAACGGAATTGTGTGCCGACTGTCTCTTAGTACAACATGAGGATGGGGGTTTGTTACATTTCAACAAGAAAATCAGGTTAAGTCTCAAGGTTGTGTTGGGTTGGGGAGATGTGGCTTCCCTGGTTGGAATTGGGTCCTTGGTGAAGCCCAGCTTGCTGAATCAGACTGAGTGGGACATCAAGATGTCTTCCATACTGACATTTGGTACACTCTGTGGACGGAGGTCTGTTTCAGTCCCAAAAGGAAATGAGGCCTGAGACTCAAATTAGGGTTAGGGTTGGGGAGACTTGGCTTCCCAGGATGTAACCAGGGTTTTGGCGAAGCCTAGATTGGTAAAACAGACTGAGTAGGCCATCCAGAGTATAACATACTGCCAGTTAGTACACCATGTGGACAGGGAAATGTTTCATTCCAAAGAGAAAATTAGGGTTAAGACCCAAGTTAGGGTTAGCTGTCAGGAGACATGGCTTTCCAGAATGGAAACAGGGTGTTGCTGAAGCCAAGCATGGTGAAACAGACTGAGAGGGCCAAAGGAATTGTGTGCCTACTGTCTTTTAGTACAACATGAGGATGGGGGGTTGTTACAGTTCAGCAAGAAAATCAGGTTAAGTCTCAAGTTAGGGTTAGGGTTGGGGAGATGTGGCTTCCCAGGTTGGAAACGGGTCCTTGGTGAAGCTTAACTTGCTGAATCAGACTGAGTGGGGCATCAAGATGGCTTCCATACTGACATTTGGTACACTCTGTGGACGGCAGTATGTTTCAGTCCAAAAACGAAAATTAGGGTTAAGACCCAAGTTAGGGTTATCGGTCAGGAGTCATGGCTTCCCAGAATGGAAACAGGGTGTTGCTGAAGCCAAGCATGGTGAAACAGACTGAGAGGGCCAACGGAATTGTGTGTCGACTGTCTTTTAGTACAACATGAGGATGGGGGTTTGTTACATTTCAACAAGAAAATCAGGTTAAGTCTCAAGGTTGGGTTGGATTGGGGAGATGTGGCTTCCCAGGTTGGAAATGGGTCCTTGGTGAAGCTCAACTTGCTGAATCAGACTGAGTGGGGCATCAAGATGGCTTCCATACTGACATTTGGTGCACTCTGTGGACGGCAGTATGTTTCAGTCCAAAAAGGAAATGAGGGTTGAGACTCAAATTAGGGTTAGGGTTGGGGAGACTTGGCTTCCCAGGATGTAACCAGGGTTTTGGCGAAGTCTAGATTGGTAAAACAGACTGAGTAGGCCAACCGGAGTATAACATACTGCCAGTTAGTACACCATGTGGACAGGGAAATGTTTCAGTCCAAAGAGAAAATTAGGGTTAAGACCCAAGTTAGGGTTAGCTGTCAGGAGACATGGCTTTCCAGAATGGAAACAGGGTGTTGCTGAAGCCAAGCATGGTGAAACAGACTGAGAGGGCAAAAGGAATTGTGTGCCTACTGTCTTTTAGTAGAACATGAGGATGGGGGGTTGTTACATTTGCACAAGAAAATCAGGTTAAGTCTCAAGTTAGGGTTAGGGTTGGGGAGATGTGGCTTCCCAGGTTGGAAACGGGTCCTTGGTGAAGCCTAGCTTGCTGAATCAGACTGAGTGGGGCATCAAGATGTCTTCCATACTTACAATTAGGTACACTCTGTGGACGGCAGTATGTTTCAGTCCAAAAAGGAAATGAGGGTTGAGACTCAAATTAGGGTTAGGGTTGGGGAGACTTGGCTTCCCAGGATGTAACCAGGGTTTTGGCGAAGCCTAGATTGGTAAAACGGACTGAGTAGGCCTTCCGGAGTATAACATACTGCCAGTTAGTACACCATGTGGACAGGGAAATATTTCAGTCCAAAGAAAAAACTAGGGTTAAGACCCAAGTTAGGGTTAGCGGTCAGGAGACATGGCTTCCCGGAATGGAAACAGGGTGTTGCTGAAGCCAAGCATGGTGAAACAGACTGAGAGGGCAAAAGGAATTGTGTGCCTACTGTCTTTTAGTACAACATGAGGATGGGGGTTTGTTACATTTGCACAAGAAAATCAGGTTAAGTCTCAAGTTAGGGTTGGTTTGAGGAGATGTGGCATCCCAGGTTGGAAACGGGTCCTTGGTGAAGCCTAGCTTGCTGAATCAGACTGAGTGGGGCATCAAGATGTCTTCCATACTTACATTTGGTACACTCTGTGAACCGCAGTATGTTTCAGTCCAAAAAGGAAATGAGGGTTGATACGCAAATTAGGGTTAGGGTTGGGGAGACTTGGCTTCCCAGGATGTAACCAGGGTTTTGGTGAAGCCTAGATTGGTAAAACAGACTGAGTAGGCCAACCGGAGTATAACATACTGCCAGTTAGTACACCATGTGGACAGGGAAATGTTTCAGTCCAAAGAGAAAATTAGGGTTAAGACCCAAGTTAGGGTTAGCTGTCAGGAGACATGGCTTCCCAGAATGGAAACAGGGTGTTGCTGAAGCCAAGCATGGTGAAACAGACTGAGAGGGCCAAAGGAATTGTGTGCCTACTGTCTTTTAGTAGAACATGAGGATGGGAGGTTGTTACATTTGCACAAGAATATCAGGTTAAGTCTCAAGTTAGGGTTAGGGTTGGGGAGATGTGGCTTCCCAGGTTGGAAACGTGTCCTTGTTGAAGCCTAGCTTGCTGAATCAGACTGAGTGGGGCATCAAGATGTCTTCCATACTTACAATTAGGTACACTCTGTGGACGGCAGTATGTTTCAGTCCAAAAAGGAAATGAGGGTTGAGACTCAAATTAGGGTTAGGGTTGGGGAGACTTGGCTTCCCAGGATGTAACCAGGGTTTTGGCGAAGCCTAGATTGGTAAAACAGACTGAGTAGGCCTTCCGGAGTATAACATACTGCCAGTTAGTACACCATGTGGACAGGGAAATATTTCAGTCCAAAGAAAAAACTAGGGTTAAGACCCAAGTTAGGGTTAGCGGTCAGGAGACATGGCTTCCCGGAATGGAAACAGGGTGTTGCTGAAGCCAAGCATGGTGAAACAGACTGAGAGGGCAAAAGGAATTGTGTGCCTACTGTCTTTTAGTACAACATGAGGATGGGGGTTTGTTACATTTGCACAAGAAAATCAGGTTAAGTCTCAAGTTAGGGTTGGTTTGGGGAGATGTGGCATCCCAGGTTGGAAACGGGTCCTTGGTGAAGCCTAGCTTGTTGAATCAGACTGAGTGGGCCATCAAGATGGCTTCCATACTGACATTTGGTACACTCTGTGGACGGCAGTATGTTTCAGTCCAAAAACGAAAATTATGGTTAAGACCCAAGTTAGGGTTATCGGTCAGGAGTCATGGCTTCCCAGAATGGAAACAGGGTGTTGCTGAAGCCAAGCATGGTGAAACAGACTGAGAGGGCCAACGGAATTGTGTGCCGACTGTCTCTTAGTACAACATGAGGATGGGGGTTTGTTACATTTCAACAAGAAAATCAGGTTAAGTCTCAAGGTTGGGTTGGGTTGGGGAGATGTGGCTTCCCTGGTTGGAATCGGGTCCTTGGTGAAGCCCAGCTTGCTGAATCAGACTGAGTGGGACATCAAGATGTCTTCCATACTGACATTTGGTACACTCTGTGGACGGAGGTCTGTTTCAGTCCCAAAAGGAAATGAGGCCTGAGACTCAAATTAGGGTTAGGGTTGGGGAGACTTGGCTTCCCAGGATATAACCAGGGTTTTGTCGAAGCCTAGATTGGTAAAACAGACTGAGTAGGCCATCCGGAGTATAACATACAGCCAGTTAGTACACCATGTGGACAGGGAAATGTTTCATTCCAAAGAGAAAATTAGGGTTAAGACCCAAGTTAGGGTTAGCTGTCAGGAGACATGGCTTCCCAGAATGGAAACAGGGTGTTGCTGAAGCCAAGCATGGTGAAACAGACTGAGAGGGCCAAAGGAATTGTGTGCCTACTGTCTTTTAGTACAACATGAGGATGGGGGGTTGTTACAGTTCAACAAGAAAATCAGGTTAAGTCTCAAGTTAGGGTTAGGGTTGGGGAGATGTGGATTCCCAGGTTGGAAACGGGTCCTTGGTGAAGCTTAACTTGCTGAATCAGACTGAGTTGGGCATCAAGATGGCTTCCATACTGACATTTGGTACACTCTGTGGACGGCAGTATGTTTCAGTCCAAAAACGAAAATTAGGGTTAAGACCCAAGTTAGGGTTATCGGTCAGGAGTCATGGCTTCCCAGAATGGAAACAGGGTGTTGCTGAAGCCAAGCATGGTGAAACAGACTGAGAGGGCCAACGGAATTGTGTGTCGACTGTCTTTTAGTACAACATGAGGATGGGGGTTTGTTACATTTCAACAAGAAAATCAGGTTAAGTCTCAAGGTTGGGTTGGATTGGGGAGATGTGGCTTCCCAGGTTGGAAATGGGTCCTTGGTGAAGCTCAACTTGCTGAATCAGACTGAGTGGGGCATCAAGATGGCTTCCATACTGACATTTGGTGCACTCTGTGGACGGCAGTATGTTTCAGTCCAAAAAGGAAATGAGGGTTGAGACTCAAATTAGGGTTAGGGTTGGGGAGACTTGGCTTCCCAGGATGTAACCAGGGTTTTGGCGAAGTCTAGATTGGTAAAACAGACGGAGTAGGCCAACCGGAGTATAACATACTGCCAGTTAGTACACCATGTGGACAGGGAAATGTTTCAGTCCAAAGAGAAAATTAGGGTTAAGACCCAAGTTAGGGTTAGCTGTCAGGAGACATGGCTTTCCAGAATGGAAACAGGGTGTTGCTGAAGCCAAGCATGGTGAAACAGACTGAGAGGGCAAAAGGAATTGTGTGCCTACTGTCTTTTAGTAGAACATGAGGATGGGGGGTTGTTACATTTGCACAAGAAAATCAGGTTAAGTCTCAAGTTAGGGTTAGGGTTGGGGAGATGTGGCTTCCCAGGTTGGAAACGGGTCCTTGGTGAAGCCTAGCTTGCTGAATCAGACTGAGTGGGGCATCAAGATGTCTTCCATACTTACATTTGGTACACTCTGTGAACCGCAGTATGTTTCAGTCCAAAAAGGAAATGAGGGTTGATACGCAAATTAGGGTTAGGGTTGGGGAGACTTGGCTTCCCAGGATGTAACCAGGGTTTTGGTGAAGCCTAGATTGGTAAAACAGACTGAGTAGGCCAACCGGAGTATAACATACTGCCAGTTAGTACACCATGTGGACAGGGAAATGTTTCAGTCCAAAGAGAAAATTAGGGTTAAGACCCAAGTTAGGGTTAGCTGTCAGGAGACATGGCTTCCCAGAATGGAAACAGGGTGTTGCTGAAGCCAAGCATGGTGAAACAGACTGAGAGGGCCAAAGGAATTGTGTGCCTACTGTCTTTTAGTAGAACATGAGGATGGGAGGTTGTTACATTTGCACAAGAATATCAGGTTAAGTCTCAAGTTAGGGTTAGGGTTGGGGAGATGTGGCTTCCCAGGTTGGAAACGGGTCCTTGTTGAAGCCTAGCTTGCTGAATCAGACTGAGTGGGGCATCAAGATGTCTTCCATACTTACAATTAGGTACACTCTGTGGACGGCAGTATGTTTCAGTCCAAAAAGGAAATGAGGGTTGAGACTCAAATTAGGGTTAGGGTTGGGGAGACTTGGCTTCCCAGGATGTAACCAGGGTTTTGGCGAAGCCTAGATTGGTAAAACAGACTGAGTAGGCCTTCCGGAGTATAACATACTGCCAGTTAGTACACCATGTGGACAGGGAAATATTTCAGTCCAAAGAAAAAACTAGGGTTAAGACCCAAGTTAGGGTTAGCGGTCAGGAGACATGGCTTCCCGGAATGGAAACAGGGTGTTGCTGAAGCCAAGCATGGTGAAACAGACTGAGAGGGCAAAAGGAATTGTGTGCCTACTGTCTTTTAGTACAACATGAGGATGGGGGTTTGTTACATTTGCACAAGAAAATCAGGTTAAGTCTCAAGTTAGGGTTGGTTTGGGGAGATGTGGCATCCCAGGTTGGAAACGGGTCCTTGGTGAAGCCTAGCTTGTTGAATCAGACTGAGTGGGCCATCAAGATGTCTTCCATACTTACATTTGGCACACTCTGTGGACCGCAGTATGTTTCAGTCCAAAAAGGAAATAGGGTTGAGACTCAAATTAGGGTTAGGGTTGGGGAGACTTGGCTTCCCAGGATGTAACCAGGGTTTTGGTGAAGCCTAGATTGGTAAAACAGACTGAGTAGGCATTCAGGAGTATAACATACTGCCAGTTAGTACACCATGTGGACAGGGAAATGTTTCAGTCCAAAGAAAAAATTAGGGTTAAGAAAAATTTAGGGTTATCGGTCAGGAGACATGCCTTCCCAGAATGGAAACAGGGTGTTGCTGAAGCCAAGCATGGTGAAACAGACTGAGAGGGCCAACGGAATTGTGTGCCTACTGTCTTTTAGTACAACATGAGGATGGGGGGTTGTTACATTTGCCCAAGAAAATCAGGTTAAGTCTCAAGTTAGGGTTAGGGTTGGGGAGATGTGGCTTCCCAGGTTGGAAATGGGTCCTTGGTGAAGCTCAACTTGCTGAATCAGACAAAGTGGGGCATCAAGATGGCTTCCATCCTGACATTTGGTGCACTCTGTGGACGGCAGTATGTTTCAGTCCAAAAAGGAAATGAGGGTTGAGACTCAAATTAGGGTTAGGGTTGGGGAGACTTGGCTTCCCAGGATGTAACCAGGGTTTTGGCGAAGTCTAGATTGTTAAAACAGACGGAGTAGGCCAACCGGAGTATAACATACTGCCAGTTAGTACACAATGTGGACAGGGAAATGTTTCATTCCAAAGAGAAAATTAGGGTTAAGACCCAAGTTAGGGTTAGCAGTCAGGAGACATGGCTTTCCAGAATGGAAACAGGGTGTTGCTGAAGCCAAGCATGGTGAAACAGACTGAGAGGGCAAAAGGAATTGTGTGCCTACTGTCTTTTAGTAGAACATGAGGATGGGGGGTTGTTACATTTGCACAAGAAAATCAGGTTAAGTCTCAAGTTAGGGTTAGGGTTGGGGAGATGTTGCTTCCCAGGTTGGAAACGGGTCCTTGGTGAAGCTTAACTTGCTGAATCAGACTGAGTGGGCCATCAAGATGGCTTCCATACTGACATTTGGTACACTCTGTGGACGGCAGTATGTTTCAGTCCAAAAACGAAAATTATGGTTAAGACCCAAGTTAGGGTTTTCGGTCAGGAGTCATGGCTTCCCAGAATGGAAACAGGGTGTTGCTGAAGCCAAGCATGGTGAAACAGACTGAGAGGGCCAACGGAATTGTGTGCCGACTGTCTCTTAGTACAACATGAGGATGGGGGTTTGTTACATTTCAACAAGAAAATCAGGTTAAGTCTCAAGGTTGGGTTGGGTTGGGGAGATGTGGCTTCCCTGGTTGGAATCGGGTCCTTGGTGAAGCCCAGCTTGCTGAATCAGACTGAGTGGGACATCAAGATGTCTTCCATACTGACATTTGGTACACTCTGTGGACGGAGGTCTGTTTCAGTCCCAAAAGGAAATGAGGCCTGAGACTCAAATTAGGGTTAGGGTTGGGGAGACTTGGCTTCCCAGGATATAACCAGGGTTTTGTCGAAGCCTAGATTGGTAAAACAGACTGAGTAGGCCATCCGGAGTATAACATACTGCCAGTTAGTACACCATGTGGACAGGGAAATGTTTCATTCCAAAGAGAAAATTAGGGTTAAGACCCAAGTTAGGGTTAGCTGTCAGGAGACATGGCTTTCCAGAATGGAAACAGGGTGTTGCTGAAGCCAAGCATGGTGAAACAGACTGAGAGGGCCAAAGGAATTGTGTGCCTACTGTCTTTTAGTACAACATGAGGATGGGGGGTTGTTACAGTTCAGCAAGAAAATCAGGTTAAGTCTCAAGTTAGGGTTAGGGTTGGGGAGATGTGGCTTCCCAGGTTGGAAACGGGTCCTTGGTGAAGCTTAACTTGCTGAATCAGACTGAGTGGGGCATCAAGATGGCTTCCATACTGACATTTGGTACACTCTGTGGACGGCTGTATGTTTCAGTCCAAAAACGAAAATTAGGGTTAAGACCCAAGTTAGGGTTATCGGTCAGGAGTCATGGCTTCCCAGAATGGAAACAGGGTGTTGCTGAAGCCAAGCATGGTGAAACAGACTGAGAGGGCCAACGGAATTGTGTGTCGACTGTCTTTTAGTACAACATGAGGATGGGGGTTTGTTACATTTCAACAAGAAAATCAGGTTAAGTCTCAAGGTTGGGTTGGATTGGGGAGATGTGGCTTCCCAGGTTGGAAATGGGTCCTTGGTGAAGCTCAACTTGCTGAATCAGACTGAGTGGGGCATCAAGATGGCTTCCATACTGACATTTGGTGCACTCTGTGGACGGCAGTATGTTTCAGTCCAAAAAGGAAATGAGGGTTGAGACTCAAATTAGGGTTAGGGTTGGGGAGACTTGGCTTCCCAGGATGTAACCAGGGTTTTGGCGAAGTCTAGATTGGTAAAACAGACGGAGTAGGCCAACCGGAGTATAACATACTGCCAGTTAGTACACCATGTGGACAGGGAAATGTTTCAGTCCAAAGAGAAAATTAGGGTTAAGACCCAAGTTAGGGTTAGCTGTCAGGAGACATGGCTTTCCAGAATGGAAACAGGGTGTTGCTGAAGCCAAGCATGGTGAAACAGACTGAGAGGGCAAAAGGAATTGTGTGCCTACTGTCTTTTAGTAGAACATGAGGATGGGGGGTTGTTACATTTGCACAAGAAAATCAGGTTAAGTCTCAAGTTAGGGTTAGGGTTGGGGAGATGTGGCTTCCCAGGTTGGAAACGGGTCCTTGGTGAAGCCTAGCTTGCTGAATCAGACTGAGTGGGGCATCAAGATGTCTTCCATACTTACATTTGGTACACTCTGTGAACCGCAGTATGTTTCAGTCCAAAAAGGAAATGAGGGTTGATACGCAAATTAGGGTTAGGGTTGGGGAGACTTGGCTTCCCAGGATGTAACCAGGGTTTTGGTGAAGCCTAGATTGGTAAAACAGACTGAGTAGGCCAACCGGAGTATAACATACTGCCAGTTAGTACACCATGTGGACAGGGAAATGTTTCAGTCCAAAGAGAAAATTAGGGTTAAGACCCAAGTTAGGGTTAGCTGTCAGGAGACATGGCTTCCCAGAATGGAAACAGGGTGTTGCTGAAGCCAAGCATGGTGAAACAGACTGAGAGGGCAAAAGGAATTGTGTGCCTACTGTCTTTTAGTAGAACATGAGGATGGGAGGTTGTTACATTTGCACAAGAATATCAGGTTAAGTCTCAAGTTAGGGTTAGGGTTGGGGAGATGTGGCTTCCCAGGTTGGAAACGGGTCCTTGTTGAAGCCTAGCTTGCTGAATCAGACTGAGTGGGGCATCAAGATGTCTTCCATACTTACAATTAGGTACACTCTGTGGACGGCAGTATGTTTCAGTCCAAAAAGGAAATGAGGGTTGAGACTCAAATTAGGGTTAGGGTTGGGGAGACTTGGCTTCCCAGGATGTAACCAGGGTTTTGGCGAAGCCTAGATTGGTAAAACAGACTGAGTAGGCCTTCCGGAGTATAACATACTGCCAGTTAGTACACCATGTGGACAGGGAAATATTTCAGTCCAAAGAAAAAACTAGGGTTAAGACCCAAGTTAGGGTTAGCGGTCAGGAGACATGGCTTCCCGGAATGGAAACAGGGTGTTGCTGAAGCCAAGCATGGTGAAACAGACTGAGAGGGCAAAAGGAATTGTGTGCCTACTGTCTTTTAGTACAACATGAGGATGGGGGTTTGTTACATTTGCACAAGAAAATCAGGTTAAGTCTCAAGTTAGGGTTGGTTTGGGGAGATGTGGCATCCCAGGTTGGAAACGGGTCCTTGGTGAAGCCTAGCTTGTTGAATCAGACTGAGTGGGACATCAAGATGTCTTCCATACTTACATTTGGTACACTCTGTGGATGGCAGTATGTTTCAGTCCAAAAAGGAAATGAGGGTTGAGACTCAAATTAGGGTTAGGGCTGGGGAGACTTGGCTTCCCAGGATGTAACCAGGGTTTTGGCGAAGCCTAGATTGGTAAAACAGACTGAGTAGGCCATCCGGAGTATAACATACTGCCAGTTAGTACACCATGTGGACAGGGAAATGTTTCAGTCCAAAGAGAAAATTAGGGTTAAGACCCAAGTGAGGATTAGCTGTCAGGAGACATGGCTTCCCAGAATGGAAACAGGGTGTTGCTGAAGCCAAGCATGGTGAAACAGACTGAGAGGGCCAAAGGAATTGTGTGCCTACTGTTTTTTAGTAGAACATGAGGATGGGAGGTTGTTACATTTGCACAAGAATATCAGGTTAAGTCTCAAGTTAGGGTTAGGGTTGGGGAGATGTGGCTTCCCAGGTTGGAAACGGGTCCTTGGTGAAGCTTAACTTCCTGAATCAGACTGAGTGGGCCATCAAGATGTCTTCCATACTTACATTTGGCACACTCTGTGGACCGCAGTATGTTTCAGTCCAAAAAGGAAATAGGGTTGAGACTCAAATTAGGGTTAGGGTTGGGGAGACTTGGCTTCCCAGGATGTAACCAGGGTTTTGGTGAAGCCTAGATTGGTAAAACAGACTGAGTAGGCATTCAGGAGTATAACATACTGCCAGTTAGTACACCATGTGGACAGGGAAATGTTTCAGTCCAAAGAAAAAATTAGGGTTAAGAAAAATTTAGGGTTATCGGTCAGGAGACATGCCTTCCCAGAATGGAAACAGGGTGTTGCTGAAGCCAAGCATGGTGAAACAGACTGAGAGGGCCAACGGAATTGTGTGCCTACTTTCTTTTAGTACAACATGAGGATGGGGGGTTGTTACATTTGCCCAAGAAAATCAGGTTAAGTCTCAAGTTAGGGTTAGGGTTGGGGAGATGTGGCTTCCCAGGTTGGAAATGGGTCCTTGGTGAAGCTCAACTTGCTGAATCAGACAAAGTGGGGCATCAAGATGGCTTCCATCCTGACATTTGGTGCACTCTGTGGACGGCAGTATGTTTCAGTCCAAAAAGGAAATGAGGGTTGAGACTCAAATTAGGGTTAGGGTTGGGGAGACTTTGCTTCCCAGGATGTAACCAGGGTTTTGGCGAAGTCTAGATTGGTAAAACAGACTGAGTAGGCCAACCGGAGTATAACATACTGCCAGTTAGTACACCATGTGGACAGGGAAATGTTTCAGTCCAAAGAGAAAATTAGGGTTAAGACCCAAGTTAGGGTTAGCTGTCAGGAGACATGGCTTTCCAGAATGGAAACAGGGTGTTGCTGAAGCCAAGCATGGTGAAACAGACTGAGAGGGCAAAAGGAATTGTGTGCCTACTGTCTTTTAGTAGAACATGAGGATGGGGGGTTGTTACATTTGCACAAGAAAATCAGGTTAAGTCTCAAGTTAGGGTTAGGGTTGGGGAGATGTGGCTTCCCAGGTTGGAAACGGGTCCTTGGTGAAGCCTAGCTTGCTGAATCAGACTGAGTGGGGCATCAAGATGTCTTCCATACTTACATTTGGTACACTCTGTGAACCGCAGTATGTTTCAGTCCAAAAAGGAAATGAGGGTTGATACGCAAATTAGGGTTAGGGTTGGGGAGACTTGGCTTCCCAGGATGTAACCAGGGTTTTGGTGAAGCCTAGATTGGTAAAACAGACTGAGTAGGCCAACCGGAGTATAACATACTGCCAGTTAGTACACCATGTGGACAGGGAAATGTTTCAGTCCAAAGAGAAAATTAGGGTTAAGACCCAAGTTAGGGTTAGCTGTCAGGAGACATGGCTTCCCAGAATGGAAACAGGGTGTTGCTGAAGCCAAGCATGGTGAAACAGACTGAGAGGGCCAAAGGAATTGTGTGCCTACTGTCTTTTAGTAGAACATGAGGATGGGAGGTTGTTACATTTGCACAAGAATATCAGGTTAAGTCTCAAGTTAGGGTTAGGGTTGGGGAGATGTGGCTTCCCAGGTTGGAAACGGGTCCTTGTTGAAGCCTAGCTTGCTGAATCAGACTGAGTGGGGCATCAAGATGTCTTCCATACTTACAATTAGGTACACTCTGTGGACGGCAGTATGTTTCAGTCCAAAAAGGAAATGAGGGTTGAGACTCAAATTAGGGTTAGGGTTGGGGAGACTTGGCTTCCCAGGATGTAACCAGGGTTTTGGCGAAGCCTAGATTGGTAAAACAGACTGAGTAGGCCTTCCGGAGTATAACATACTGCCAGTTAGTACACCATGTGGACAGGGAAATATTTCAGTCCAAAGAAAAAACTAGGGTTAAGACCCAAGTTAGGGTTAGCGGTCAGGAGACATGGCTTCCCGGAATGGAAACAGGGTGTTGCTGAAGCCAAGCATGGTGAAACAGACTGAGAGGGCAAAAGGAATTGTGTGCCTACTGTCTTTTAGTACAACATGAGGATGGGGGTTTGTTACATTTGCACAAGAAAATCAGGATAAGTCTCAAGTTAGGGTTGGTTTGGGGAGATGTGGCATCCCAGGTTGGAAACGGGTCCTTGGTGAAGCCTAGCTTGTTGAATCAGACTGAGTGGGACATCAAGATGTCTTCCATACTTACATTTGGTACACTCTGTGGATGGCAGTATGTTTCAGTCCAAAAAGGAAATGAGGGTTGAGACTCAAATTAGGGTTAGGGCTGGGGAGACTTGGCTTCCCAGGATGTAACCAGGGTTTTGGCGAAGCCTAGATTGGTAAAACAGACTGAGTAGGCCATCCGGAGTATAACATACTGCCAGTTAGTACACCATGTGGACAGGGAAATGTTTCAGTCCAAAGAGAAAATTAGGGTTAAGACCCAAGTGAGGATTAGCTGTCAGGAGACATGGCTTCCCAGAATGGAAACAGGGTGTTGCTGAAGCCAAGCATGGTGAAACAGACTGAGAGGGCCAAAGGAATTGTGTGCCTACTGTTTTTTAGTAGAACATGAGGATGGGAGGTTGTTACATTTGCACAAGAATATCAGGTTAAGTCTCAAGTTAGGGTTAGGGTTGGGGAGATGTGGCTTCCCAGGTTGGAAACGGGTCCTTGGTGAAGCTTAACTTCCTGAATCAGACTGAGTGGGCCATCAAGATGTCTTCCATACTTACATTTGGCACACTCTGTGGACCGCAGTATGTTTCAGTCCAAAAAGGAAATAGGGTTGAGACTCAAATTAGGGTTAGGGTTGGGGAGACTTGGCTTCCCAGGATGTAACCAGGGTTTTGGTGAAGCCTAGATTGGTAAAACAGACTGAGTAGGCATTCAGGAGTATAACATACTGCCAGTTAGTACACCATGTGGACAGGGAAATGTTTCAGTCCAAAGAAAAAATTAGGGTTAAGAAAAATTTAGGGTTATCGGTCAGGAGACATGCCTTCCCAGAATGGAAACAGGGTGTTGCTGAAGCCAAGCATGGTGAAACAGACTGAGAGGGCAAAAGGAATTGTGTGCCTACTGTCTTTTAGTAGAACATGAGGATGGGGGGTTGTTACATTTGCACAAGAAAATCAGGTTAAGTCTCAAGTTAGGGTTAGGGTTGGGGAGATGTTGCTTCCCAGGTTGGAAACGGGTCCTTGGTGAAGCTTAACTTGCTGAATCAGACTGAGTGGGCCATCAAGATGGCTTCCATACTGACATTTGGTACACTCTGTGGACGGCAGTATGTTTCAGTCCAAAAACGAAAATTATGGTTAAGACCCAAGTTAGGGTTATCGGTCAGGAGTCATGGCTTCCCAGAATGGAAACAGGGTGTTGCTAAAGCCAAGCATGGTGAAACAGACTGAGAGGGCCAACGGAATTGCGTGCCGACTGTCTCTTAGTACAACATGAGGATGGGGGTTTGTTACATTTCAACAAGAAAATCAGGTTAAGTCTCAAGGTTGTGTTGGGTTGGGGAGATGTGGCTTCCCTGGTTGGAATTGGGTCCTTGGTGAAGCCCAGCTTGCTGAATCAGACTGAGTGGGACATCAAGATGTCTTCCATACTGACATTTGGTACACTCTGTGGACGGAGGTCTGTTTCAGTCCCAAAAGGAAATGAGGCCTGAGACTCAAATTAGGGTTAGGGTTGGGGAGACTTGGCTTCCCAGGATGTAACCAGGGTTTTGGCGAAGCCTAGATTGGTAAAACAGACTGAGTAGGCCATCCGGAGTATAACATACTGCCAGTTAGTACACCATGTGGACAGGGAAATGTTTCATTCCAAAGAGAAAATTAGGGTTAAGACCCAAGTTAGGGTTAGCTGTCAGGAGACATGGCTTTCCAGAATGGAAACAGGGTGTTGCTGAAGCCAAGCATGGTGAAACAGACTGAGAGGGCCAAAGGAATTGTGTGCCTACTGTCTTTTAGTACAACATGAGGATGGGGGGTTGTTACAGTTCAGCAAGAAAATCAGGTTAAGTCTCAAGTTAGGGTTAGGGTTGGGGAGATGTGGCTTCCCAGGTTGGAAACGGGTCCTTGGTGAAGCTTAACTTGCTGAATCAGACTGAGTGGGGCATCAAGATGGCTTCCATACTGACATTTGGTACACTCTGTGGACGGCAGTATGTTTCAGTCCAAAAACGAAAATTAGGGTTAAGACCCAAGTTAGGGTTATCGGTCAGGAGTCATGGCTTCCCAGAATGGAAACAGGGTGTTGCTGAAGCCAAGCATGGTGAAACAGACTGAGAGGGCCAACGGAATTGTGTGTCGACTGTCTTTTAGTACAACATGAGGATGGGGGTTTGTTACATTTCAACAAGAAAATCAGGTTAAGTCTCAAGGTTGGGTTGGATTGGGGAGATGTGGCTTCCCAGGTTGGAAATGGGTCCTTGGTGAAGCTCAACTTGCTGAATCAGACTGAGTGGGGCATCAAGATGTCTTCCATACTGACATTTGGTGCACACTGTGGACGGCAGTATGTTTCAGTCCAAAAAGGAAATGAGGGTTGAGACTCAAATTAGGGTTAGGGTTGGGGAGACTTGGCTTCCCAGGATGTAACCAGGGTTTTGGCGAAGTCTAGATTGGTAAAACAGACTGAGTAGGCCAACCGGAGTATAACATACTGCCAGTTAGTACACCATGTGGACAGGGAAATGTTTCAGTCCAAAGAGAAAATTAGGGTTAAGACCCAAGTTAGGGTTAGCTGTCAGGAGACATGGCTTTCCAGAATGGAAACAGGGTGTTGCTGAAGCCAAGCATGGTGAAACAGACTGAGAGGGCAAAAGGAATTGTGTGCCTACTGTCTTTTAGTAGAACATGAGGATGGGGGGTTGTTACATTTGCACAAGAAAATCAGGTTAAGTCTCAAGTTAGGGTTAGGGTTGGGGAGATGTGGCTTCCCAGGTTGGAAACGGGTCCTTGGTGAAGCCTAGCTTGCTGAATCAGACTGAGTGGGGCATCAAGATGTCTTCCATACTTACATTTGGTACACTCTGTGAACCGCAGTATGTTTCAGTCCAAAAAGGAAATGAGGGTTGATACGCAAATTAGGGTTAGGGTTGGGGAGACTTGGCTTCCCAGGATGTAACCAGGGTTTTGGTGAAGCCTAGATTGGTAAAACAGACTGAGTAGGCCAACCGGAGTATAACATACTGCCAGTTAGTACACCATGTGGACAGGGAAATGTTTCAGTCCAAAGAGAAAATTAGGGTTAAGACCCAAGTTAGGGTTAGCTGTCAGGAGACATGGCTTCCCAGAATGGAAACAGGGTGTTGCTGAAGCCAAGCATGGTGAAACAGACTGAGAGGGCAAAAGGAATTGTGTGCCTACTGTCTTTTAGTAGAACATGAGGATGGGTGGTTGTTACATTTGCACAAGAATATCAGGTTAAGTCTCAAGTTAGGGTTAGGGTTGGGGAGATGTGGCTTCCCAGGTTGGAAACGGGTCCTTGTTGAAGCCTAGCTTGCTGAATCAGACTGAGTGGGGCATCAAGATGTCTTCCATACTTACAATTAGGTACACTCTGTGGACGGCAGTATGTTTCAGTCCAAAAAGGAAATAGGGTTGAGACTCAAATTAGGGTTAGGGTTGGGGAGACTTGGCTTCCCAGGATGTAACCAGGGTTTTGGTGAAGCCTAGATTGGTAAAACAGACTGAGTAGGCATTCAGGAGTATAACATACTGCCAGTTAGTACACCATGTGGACAGGGAAATGTTTCAGTCCAAAGAAAAAATTAGGGTTAAGAAAAATTTAGGGTTATCGGTCAGGAGACATGCCTTCCCAGAATGGAAACAGGGTGTTGCTGAAGCCAAGCATGGTGAAACAGACTGAGAGGGCCAACGGAATTGTGTGCCTACTGTCTTTTAGTACAACATGAGGATGGGGGGTTGTTACATTTGCCCAAGAAAATCAGGTTAAGTCTAAAGTTAGGGTTAGGGTTGGGGAGATGTGGCTTCCCAGGTTGGAAATGGGTCCTTGGTGAAGCTCAACTTGCTGAATCAGACAAAGTGGGGCATCAAGATGGCTTCCATCCTGACATTTGGTGCACTCTGTGGACGGCAGTATGTTTCAGTCCAAAAAGGAAATGAGGGTTGAGACTCAAATTAGGGTTAGGGTTGGGGAGACTTGGCTTCCCAGGATGTAACCAGGGTTTTGGCGAAGTCTAGATTGTTAAAACAGACGGAGTAGGCCAACCGGAGTATAACATACTGCCAGTTAGTACACAATGTGGACAGGGAAATGTTTCATTCCAAAGAGAAAATTAGGGTTAAGACCCAAGTTAGGGTTAGCAGTCAGGAGACATGGCTTTCCAGAATGGAAACAGGGTGTTGCTGAAGCCAAGCATGGTGAAACAGACTGAGAGGGCAAAAGGAATTGTGTGCCTACTGTCTTTTAGTAGAACATGAGGATGGGGGGTTGTTACATTTGCACAAGAAAATCAGGTTAAGTCTCAAGTTAGGGTTAGGGTTGGGGAGATGTTGCTTCCCAGGTTGGAAACGGGTCCTTGGTGAAGCTTAACTTGCTGAATCAGACTGAGTGGGCCATCAAGATGGCTTCCATACTGACATTTGGTACACTCTGTGGACAGCAGTATGTTTCAGTCCAAAAACGAAAATTATGGTTAAGACCCAAGTTAGGGTTTTCGGTCAGGAGTCATGGCTTCCCAGAATGGAAACAGGGTGTTGCTGAAGCCAAGCATGGTGAAACAGACTGAGAGGGCCAACGGAATTGTGTGCCGACTGTCTCTTAGTACAACATGAGGATGGGGGTTTGTTACATTTCAACAAGAAAATCAGGTTAAGTCTCAAGGTTGGGTTGGGTTGGGGAGATGTGGCTTCCCTGGTTGGAATCGGGTCCTTGGTGAAGCCCAGCTTGCTGAATCAGACTGAGTGGGACATCAAGATGTCTTCCATACTGACATTTGGTACACTCTGTGGACGGAGGTCTGTTTCAGTCCCAAAAGGAAATGAGGCCTGAGACTCAAATTAGGGTTAGGGTTGGGGAGACTTGGCTTCCCAGGATATAACCAGGGTTTTGTCGAAGCCTAGATTGGTAAAACAGACTGAGTAGGCCATCCGGAGTATAACATACTGCCAGTTAGTACACCATGTGGACAGGGAAATGTTTCATTCCAAAGAGAAAATTAGGGTTAAGACCCAAGTTAGGGTTAGCTGTCAGGAGACATGGCTTTCCAGAATGGAAACAGGGTGTTGCTGAAGCCAAGCATGGTGAAACAGACTGAGAGGGCCAAAGGAATTGTGTGCCTACTGTCTTTTAGTACAACATGAGGATGGGGGGTTGTTACAGTTCAGCAAGAAAATCAGGTTAAGTCTCAAGTTAGGGTTAGGGTTGGGGAGATGTGGCTTCCCAGGTTGGAAACGGGTCCTTGGTGAAGCTTAACTTGCTGAATCAGACTGAGTGGGGCATCAAGATGGCTTCCATACTGACATTTGGTACACTCTGTGGACGGCAGTATGTTTCAGTCCAAAAACGAAAATTAGGGTTAAGACCCAAGTTAGGGTTATCGGTCAGGAGTCATGGCTTCCCAGAATGGAAACAGGGTGTTGCTGAAGCCAAGCATGGTGAAACAGACTGAGAGGGCCAACGGAATTGTGTGTCGACTGTCTTTTAGTACAACATGAGGATGGGGGTTTGTTACATTTCAACAAGAAAATCAGGTTAAGTCTCAAGGTTGGGTTGGATTGGGGAGATGTGGCTTCCCAGGTTGGAAATGGGTCCTTGGTGAAGCTCAACTTGCTGAATCAGACTGAGTGGGGCATCAAGATGGCTTCCATACTGACATTTGGTGCACTCTGTGGACGGCAGTATGTTTCAGTCCAAAAAGGAAATGAGGGTTGAGACTCAAATTAGGGTTAGGGTTGGGGAGACTTGGCTTCCCAGGATGTAACCAGGGTTTTGGCGAAGTCTAGATTGGTAAAACAGACGGAGTAGGCCAACCGGAGTATAACATACTGCCAGTTAGTACACCATGTGGACAGGGAAATGTTTCAGTCCAAAGAGAAAATTAGGGTTAAGACCCAAGTTAGGGTTAGCTGTCAGGAGACATGGCTTTCCAGAATGGAAACAGGGTGTTGCTGAAGCCAAGCATGGTGAAACAGACTGAGAGGGCAAAAGGAATTGTGTGCCTACTGTCTTTTAGTAGAACATGAGGATGGGGGGTTGTTACATTTGCACAAGAAAATCAGGTTAAGTCTCAAGTTAGGGTTAGGGTTGGGGAGATGTGGCTTCCCAGGTTGGAAACGGGTCCTTGGTGAAGCCTAGCTTGCTGAATCAGACTGAGTGGGGCATCAAGATGTCTTCCATACTTACATTTGGTACACTCTGTGAACCGCAGTATGTTTCAGTCCAAAAAGGAAATGAGGGTTGATACGCAAATTAGGGTTAGGGTTGGGGAGACTTGGCTTCCCAGGATGTAACCAGGGTTTTGGTGAAGCCTAGATTGGTAAAACAGACTGAGTAGGCCAACCGGAGTATAACATACTGCCAGTTAGTACACCATGTGGACAGGGAAATGTTTCAGTCCAAAGAGAAAATTAGGGTTAAGACCCAAGTTAGGGTTAGCTGTCAGGAGACATGGCTTCCCAGAATGGAAACAGGGTGTTGCTGAAGCCAAGCATGGTGAAACAGACTGAGAGGGCCAAAGGAATTGTGTGCCTACTGTCTTTTAGTAGAACATGAGGATGGGAGGTTGTTACATTTGCACAAGAATATCAGGTTAAGTCTCAAGTTAGGGTTAGGGTTGGGGAGATGTGGCTTCCCAGGTTGGAAACGGGTCCTTGTTGAAGCCTAGCTTGCTGAATCAGACTGAGTGGGGCATCAAGATGTCTTCCATACTTACAATTAGGTACACTCTGTGGACGGCAGTATGTTTCAGTCCAAAAAGGAAATGAGGGTTGAGACTCAAATTAGGGTTAGGGTTGGGGAGACTTGGCTTCCCAGGATGTAACCAGGGTTTTGGCGAAGCCTAGATTGGTAAAACAGACTGAGTAGGCCTTCCGGAGTATAACATACTGCCAGTTAGTACACCATGTGGACAGGGAAATATTTCAGTCCAAAGAAAAAACTAGGGTTAAGACCCAAGTTAGGGTTAGCGGTCAGGAGACATGGCTTCCCGGAATGGAAACAGGGTGTTGCTGAAGCCAAGCATGGTGAAACAGACTGAGAGGGCAAAAGGAATTGTGTGCCTACTGTCTTTTAGTACAACATGAGGATGGGGGTTTGTTACATTTGCACAAGAAAATCAGGTTAAGTCTCAAGTTAGGGTTGGTTTGGGGAGATGTGGCATCCCAGGTTGGAAACGGGTCCTTGGTGAAGCCTAGCTTGTTGAATCAGACTGAGTGGGACATCAAGATGTCTTCCATACTTACATTTGGTACACTCTGTGGATGGCAGTATGTTTCAGTCCAAAAAGGAAATGAGGGTTGAGACTCAAATTAGGGTTAGGGCTGGGGAGACTTGGCTTCCCAGGATGTAACCAGGGTTTTGGCGAAGCCTAGATTGGTAAAACAGACTGAGTAGGCCATCCGGAGTATAACATACTGCCAGTTAGTACACCATGTGGACAGGGAAATGTTTCAGTCCAAAGAGAAAATTAGGGTTAAGACCCAAGTGAGGATTAGCTGTCAGGAGACATGGCTTCCCAGAATGGAAACAGGGTGTTGCTGAAGCCAAGCATGGTGAAACAGACTGAGAGGGCCAAAGGAATTGTGTGCCTACTGTTTTTTAGTAGAACATGAGGATGGGAGGTTGTTACATTTGCACAAGAATATCAGGTTAAGTCTCAAGTTAGGGTTAGGGTTGGGGAGATGTGGCTTCCCAGGTTGGAAACGGGTCCTTGGTGAAGCTTAACTTCCTGAATCAGACTGAGTGGGCCATCAAGATGTCTTCCATACTTACATTTGGCACACTCTGTGGACCGCAGTATGTTTCAGTCCAAAAAGGAAATAGGGTTGAGACTCAAATTAGGGTTAGGGTTGGGGAGACTTGGCTTCCCAGGATGTAACCAGGGTTTTGGTGAAGCCTAGATTGGTAAAACAGACTGAGTAGGCATTCAGGAGTATAACATACTGCCAGTTAGTACACCATGTGGACAGGGAAATGTTTCAGTCCAAAGAAAAAATTAGGGTTAAGAAAAATTTAGGGTTATCGGTCAGGAGACATGCCTTCCCAGAATGGAAACAGGGTGTTGCTGAAGCCAAGCATGGTGAAACAGACTGAGAGGGCCAACGGAATTGTGTGCCTACTTTCTTTTAGTACAACATGAGGATGGGGGGTTGTTACATTTGCCCAAGAAAATCAGGTTAAGTCTCAAGTTAGGGTTAGGGTTGGGGAGATGTGGCTTCCCAGGTTGGAAATGGGTCCTTGGTGAAGCTCAACTTGCTGAATCAGACAAAGTGGGGCATCAAGATGGCTTCCATCCTGACATTTGGTGCACTCTGTGGACGGCAGTATGTTTCAGTCCAAAAAGGAAATGAGGGTTGAGACTCAAATTAGGGTTAGGGTTGGGGAGACTTGGCTTCCCAGGATGTAACCAGGGTTTTGGCGAAGTCTAGATTGGTAAAACAGACGGAGTAGGCCAACCGGAGTATAACATACTGCCAGTTAGTACACCATGTGGACAGGGAAATGTTTCAGTCCAAAGAGAAAATTAGGGTTAAGACCCAAGTTAGGGTTAGCTGTCAGGAGACATGGCTTTCCAGAATGGAAACAGGGTGTTGCTGAAGCCAAGCATGGTGAAACAGACTGAGAGGGCAAAAGGAATTGTGTGCCTACTGTCTTTTAGTAGAACATGAGGATGGGGGGTTGTTACATTTGCACAAGAAAATCAGGTTAAGTCTCAAGTTAGGGTTAGGGTTGGGGAGATGTGGCTTCCCAGGTTGGAAACGGGTCCTTGGTGAAGCCTAGCTTGCTGAATCAGACTGAGTGGGGCATCAAGATGTCTTCCATACTTACATTTGGTACACTCTGTGAACCGCAGTATGTTTCAGTCCAAAAAGGAAATGAGGGTTGATACGCAAATTAGGGTTAGGGTTGGGGAGACTTGGCTTCCCAGGATGTAACCAGGGTTTTGGTGAAGCCTAGATTGGTAAAACAGACTGAGTAGGCCAACCGGAGTATAACATACTGCCAGTTAGTACACCATGTGGACAGGGAAATGTTTCAGTCCAAAGAGAAAATTAGGGTTAAGACCCAAGTTAGGGTTAGCTGTCAGGAGACATGGCTTCCCAGAATGGAAACAGGGTGTTGCTGAAGCCAAGCATGGTGAAACAGACTGAGAGGGCCAAAGGAATTGTGTGCCTACTGTCTTTTAGTAGAACATGAGGATGGGAGGTTGTTACATTTGCACAAGAATATCAGGTTAAGTCTCAAGTTAGGGTTAGGGTTGGGGAGATGTGGCTTCCCAGGTTGGAAACGGGTCCTTGTTGAAGCCTAGCTTGCTGAATCAGACTGAGTGGGGCATCAAGATGTCTTCCATACTTACAATTAGGTACACTCTGTGGACGGCAGTATGTTTCAGTCCAAAAAGGAAATGAGGGTTGAGACTCAAATTAGGGTTAGGGTTGGGGAGACTTGGCTTCCCAGGATGTAACCAGGGTTTTGGCGAAGCCTAGATTGGTAAAACAGACTGAGTAGGCCTTCCGGAGTATAACATACTGCCAGTTAGTACACCATGTGGACAGGGAAATATTTCAGTCCAAAGAAAAAACTAGGGTTAAGACCCAAGTTAGGGTTAGCGGTCAGGAGACATGGCTTCCCGGAATGGAAACAGGGTGTTGCTGAAGCCAAGCATGGTGAAACAGACTGAGAGGGCAAAAGGAATTGTGTGCCTACTGTCTTTTAGTACAACATGAGGATGGGGGTTTGTTACATTTGCACAAGAAAATCAGGTTAAGTCTCAAGTTAGGGTTGGTTTGGGGAGATGTGGCATCCCAGGTTGGAAACGGGTCCTTGGTGAAGCCTAGCTTGTTGAATCAGACTGAGTGGGACATCAAGATGTCTTCCATACTTACATTTGGTACACTCTGTGGATGGCAGTATGTTTCAGTCCAAAAAGGAAATGAGGGTTGAGACTCAAATTAGGGTTAGGGCTGGGGAGACTTGGCTTCCCAGGATGTAACCAGGGTTTTGGCGAAGCCTAGATTGGTAAAACAGACTGAGTAGGCCATCCGGAGTATAACATACTGCCAGTTAGTACACCATGTGGACAGGGAAATGTTTCAGTCCAAAGAGAAAATTAGGGTTAAGACCCAAGTGAGGATTAGCTGTCAGGAGACATGGCTTCCCAGAATGGAAACAGGGTGTTGCTGAAGCCAAGCATGGTGAAACAGACTGAGAGGGCCAAAGGAATTGTGTGCCTACTGTTTTTTAGTAGAACATGAGGATGGGAGGTTGTTACATTTGCACAAGAATATCAGGTTAAGTCTCAAGTTAGGGTTAGGGTTGGGGAGATGTGGCTTCCCAGGTTGGAAACGGGTCCTTGGTGAAGCTTAACTTCCTGAATCAGACTGAGTGGGCCATCAAGATGTCTTCCATACTTACATTTGGCACACTCTGTGGACCGCAGTATGTTTCAGTCCAAAAAGGAAATAGGGTTGAGACTCAAATTAGGGTTAGGGTTGGGGAGACTTGGCTTCCCAGGATGTAACCAGGGTTTTGGTGAAGCCTAGATTGGTAAAACAGACTGAGTAGGCATTCAGGAGTATAACATACTGCCAGTTAGTACACCATGTGGACAGGGAAATGTTTCAGTCCAAAGAAAAAATTAGGGTTAAGAAAAATTTAGGGTTATCGGTCAGGAGACATGCCTTCCCAGAATGGAAACAGGGTGTTGCTGAAGCCAAGCATGGTGAAACAGACTGAGAGGGCCAACGGAATTGTGTGCCTACTTTCTTTTAGTACAACATGAGGATGGGGGGTTGTTACATTTGCCCAAGAAAATCAGGTTAAGTCTCAAGTTAGGGTTAGGGTTGGGGAGATGTGGCTTCCCAGGTTGGAAATGGGTCCTTGGTGAAGCTCAACTTGCTGAATCAGACAAAGTGGGGCATCAAGATGGCTTCCATCCTGACATTTGGTGCACTCTGTGGACGGCAGTATGTTTCAGTCCAAAAAGGAAATGAGGGTTGAGACTCAAATTAGGGTTAGGGTTGGGGAGACTTGGCTTCCCAGGATGTAACCAGGGTTTTGGCGAAGTCTAGATTGTTAAAACAGACGGAGTAGGCCAACCGGAGTATAACATACTGCCAGTTAGTACACAATGTGGACAGGGAAATGTTTCATTCCAAAGAGAAAATTAGGGTTAAGACCCAAGTTAGGGTTAGCAGTCAGGAGACATGGCTTTCCAGAATGGAAACAGGGTGTTGCTGAAGCCAAGCATGGTGAAACAGACTGAGAGGGCAAAAGGAATTGTGTGCCTACTGTCTTTTAGTAGAACATGAGGATGGGGGGTTGTTACATTTGCACAAGAAAATCAGGTTAAGTCTCAAGTTAGGGTTAGGGTTGGGGAGATGTTGCTTCCCAGGTTGGAAACGGGTCCTTGGTGAAGCTTAACTTGCTGAATCAGACTGAGTGGGCCATCAAGATGGCTTCCATACTGACATTTGGTACACTCTGTGGACGGCAGTATGTTTCAGTCCAAAAACGAAAATTATGGTTAAGACCCAAGTTAGGGTTATCGGTCAGGAGTCATGGCTTCCCAGAATGGAAACAGGGTGTTGCTGAAGCCAAGCATGGTGAAACGGACTGAGAGGGCCAACGGAATTGTGTGCCGACTGTCTCTTAGTACAACATGAGGATGGGGGTTTGTTACATTTCAACAAGAAAATCAGGTTAAGTCTCAAGGTTGTGTTGGGTTGGGGAGATGTGGCTTCCCTGGTTGGAATTGGGTCCTTGGTGAAGCCCAGCTTGCTGAATCAGACTGAGTGGGACATCAAGATGTCTTCCATACTGACATTTGGTACACTCTGTGGACGGAGGTCTGTTTCAGTCCCAAAAGGAAATGAGGCCTGAGACTCAAATTAGGGTTAGGGTTGGGGAGACTTGGCTTCCCAGGATGTAACCAGGGTTTTGGCGAAGCCTAGATTGGTAAAACAGACTGAGTAGGCCATCCAGAGTATAACATACTGCCAGTTAGTACACCATGTGGACAGGGAAATGTTTCATTCCAAAGAGAAAATTAGGGTTAAGACCCAAGTTAGGGTTAGCTGTCAGGAGACATGGCTTTCCAGAATGGAAACAGGGTGTTGCTGAAGCCAAGCATGGTGAAACAGACTGAGAGGGCCAAAGGAATTGTGTGCCTACTGTCTTTTAGTACAACATGAGGATGGGGGGTTGTTACAGTTCAGCAAGAAAATCAGGTTAAGTCTCAAGTTAGGGTTAGGGTTGGGGAGATGTGGCTTCCCAGGTTGGAAACGGGTCCTTGGTGAAGCTTAACTTGCTGAATCAGACTGAGTGGGGCATCAAGATGGCTTCCATACTGACATTTGGTACACTCTGTGGACGGCAGTATGTTTCAGTCCAAAAACGAAAATTAGGGTTAAGACCCAAGTTAGGGTTATCGGTCAGGAGTCATGGCTTCCCAGAATGGAAACAGGGTGTTGCTGAAGCCAAGCATGGTGAAACAGACTGAGAGGGCCAACGGAATTGTGTGTCGACTGTCTTTTAGTACAACATGAGGATGGGGGTTTGTTACATTTCAACAAGAAAATCAGGTTAAGTCTCAAGGTTGGGTTGGATTGGGGAGATGTGGCTTCCCAGGTTGGAAATGGGTCCTTGGTGAAGCTCAACTTGCTGAATCAGACTGAGTGGGGCATCAAGATGGCTTCCATACTGACATTTGGTGCACTCTGTGGACGGCAGTATGTTTCAGTCCAAAAAGGAAATGAGGGTTGAGACTCAAATTAGGGTTAGGGTTGGGGAGACTTGGCTTCCCAGGATGTAACCAGGGTTTTGGCGAAGTCTAGATTGGTAAAACAGACTGAGTAGGCCAACCGGAGTATAACATACTGCCAGTTAGTACACCATGTGGACAGGGAAATGTTTCAGTCCAAAGAGAAAATTAGGGTTAAGACCCAAGTTAGGGTTAGCTGTCAGGAGACATGGCTTTCCAGAATGGAAACAGGGTGTTGCTGAAGCCAAGCATGGTGAAACAGACTGAGAGGGCAAAAGGAATTGTGTGCCTACTGTCTTTTAGTAGAACATGAGGATGGGGGGTTGTTACATTTGCACAAGAAAATCAGGTTAAGTCTCAAGTTAGGGTTAGGGTTGGGGAGATGTGGCTTCCCAGGTTGGAAACGGGTCCTTGGTGAAGCCTAGCTTGCTGAATCAGACTGAGTGGGGCATCAAGATGTCTTCCATACTTACATTTGGTACACTCTGTGAACCGCAGTATGTTTCAGTCCAAAAAGGAAATGAGGGTTGATACGCAAATTAGGGTTAGGGTTGGGGAGACTTGGCTTCCCAGGATGTAACCAGGGTTTTGGTGAAGCCTAGATTGGTAAAACAGACTGAGTAGGCCAACCGGAGTATAACATACTGCCAGTTAGTACACCATGTGGACAGGGAAATGTTTCAGTCCAAAGAGAAAATTAGGGTTAAGACCCAAGTTAGGGTTAGCTGTCAGGAGACATGGCTTCCCAGAATGGAAACAGGGTGTTGCTGAAGCCAAGCATGGTGAAACAGACTGAGAGGGCCAAAGGAATTGTGTGCCTACTGTCTTTTAGTAGAACATGAGGATGGGAGGTTGTTACATTTGCACAAGAATATCAGGTTAAGTCTCAAGTTAGGGTTAGGGTTGGGGAGATGTGGCTTCCCAGGTTGGAAACGGGTCCTTGTTGAAGCCTAGCTTGCTGAATCAGACTGAGTGGGGCATCAAGATGTCTTCCATACTTACAATTAGGTACACTCTGTGGACGGCAGTATGTTTCAGTCCAAAAAGGAAATGAGGGTTGAGACTCAAATTAGGGTTAGGGTTGGGGAGACTTGGCTTCCCAGGATGTAACCAGGGTTTTGGCGAAGCCTAGATTGGTAAAACAGACTGAGTAGGCCTTCCGGAGTATAACATACTGCCAGTTAGTACACCATGTGGACAGGGAAATATTTCAGTCCAAAGAAAAAACTAGGGTTAAGACCCAAGTTAGGGTTAGCGGTCAGGAGACATGGCTTCCCGGAATGGAAACAGGGTGTTGCTGAAGCCAAGCATGGTGAAACAGACTGAGAGGGCAAAAGGAATTGTGTGCCTACTGTCTTTTAGTACAACATGAGGATGGGGGTTTGTTACATTTGCACAAGAAAATCAGGTTAAGTCTCAAGTTAGGGTTGGTTTGGGGAGATGTGGCATCCCAGGTTGGAAACGGGTCCTTGGTGAAGCCTAGCTTGTTGAATCAGACTGAGTGGGACATCAAGATGTCTTCCATACTTACATTTGGTACACTCTGTGGATGGCAGTATGTTTCAGTCCAAAAAGGAAATGAGGGTTGAGACTCAAATTAGGGTTAGGGCTGGGGAGACTTGGCTTCCCAGGATGTAACCAGGGTTTTGGCGAAGCCTAGATTGGTAAAACAGACTGAGTAGGCCATCCGGAGTATAACATACTGCCAGTTAGTACACCATGTGGACAGGGAAATGTTTCAGTCCAAAGAGAAAATTAGGGTTAAGACCCAAGTGAGGATTAGCTGTCAGGAGACATGGCTTCCCAGAATGGAAACAGGGTGTTGCTGAAGCCAAGCATGGTGAAACAGACTGAGAGGGCCAAAGGAATTGTGTGCCTACTGTTTTTTAGTAGAACATGAGGATGGGAGGTTGTTACATTTGCACAAGAATATCAGGTTAAGTCTCAAGTTAGGGTTAGGGTTGGGGAGATGTGGCTTCCCAGGTTGGAAACGGGTCCTTGGTGAAGCTTAACTTCCTGAATCAGACTGAGTGGGCCATCAAGATGTCTTCCATACTTACATTTGGCACACTCTGTGGACCGCAGTATGTTTCAGTCCAAAAAGGAAATAGGGTTGAGACTCAAATTAGGGTTAGGGTTGGGGAGACTTGGCTTCCCAGGATGTAACCAGGGTTTTGGTGAAGCCTAGATTGGTAAAACAGACTGAGTAGGCATTCAGGAGTATAACATACTGCCAGTTAGTACACCATGTGGACAGGGAAATGTTTCAGTCCAAAGAAAAAATTAGGGTTAAGAAAAATTTAGGGTTATCGGTCAGGAGACATGCCTTCCCAGAATGGAAACAGGGTGTTGCTGAAGCCAAGCATGGTGAAACAGACTGAGAGGGCCAACGGAATTGTGTGCCTACTTTCTTTTAGTACAACATGAGGATGGGGGGTTGTTACATTTGCCCAAGAAAATCAGGTTAAGTCTCAAGTTAGGGTTAGGGTTGGGGAGATGTGGCTTCCCAGGTTGGAAATGGGTCCTTGGTGAAGCTCAACTTGCTGAATCAGACAAAGTGGGGCATCAAGATGGCTTCCATCCTGACATTTGGTGCACTCTGTGGACGGCAGTATGTTTCAGTCCAAAAAGGAAATGAGGGTTGAGACTCAAATTAGGGTTAGGGTTGGGGAGACTTGGCTTCCCAGGATGTAACCAGGGTTTTGGCGAAGTCTAGATTGGTAAAACAGACTGAGTAGGCCAACCGGAGTATAACATACTGCCAGTTAGTACACCATGTGGACAGGGAAATGTTTCAGTCCAAAGAGAAAATTAGGGTTAAGACCCAAGTTAGGGTTAGCTGTCAGGAGACATGGCTTTCCAGAATGGAAACAGGGTGTTGCTGAAGCCAAGCATGGTGAAACAGACTGAGAGGGCAAAAGGAATTGTGTGCCTACTGTCTTTTAGTAGAACATGAGGATGGGGGGTTGTTACATTTGCACAAGAAAATCAGGTTAAGTCTCAAGTTAGGGTTAGGGTTGGGGAGATGTGGCTTCCCAGGTTGGAAACGGGTCCTTGGTGAAGCCTAGCTTGCTGAATCAGACTGAGTGGGGCATCAAGATGTCTTCCATACTTACATTTGGTACACTCTGTGAACCGCAGTATGTTTCAGTCCAAAAAGGAAATGAGGGTTGATACGCAAATTAGGGTTAGGGTTGGGGAGACTTGGCTTCCCAGGATGTAACCAGGGTTTTGGTGAAGCCTAGATTGGTAAAACAGACTGAGTAGGCCAACCGGAGTATAACATACTGCCAGTTTGTACACCATGTGGACAGGGAAATGTTTCAGTCCAAAGAGAAAATTAGGGTTAAGACCCAAGTTAGGGTTAGCTGTCAGGAGACATGGCTTCCCAGAATGGAAACAGGGTGTTGCTGAAGCCAAGCATGGTGAAACAGACTGAGAGGGCCAAAGGAATTGTGTGCCTACTGTCTTTTAGTAGAACATGAGGATGGGAGGTTGTTACATTTGCACAAGAATATCAGGTTAAGTCTCAAGTTAGGGTTAGGGTTGGGGAGATGTGGCTTCCCAGGTTGGAAACGGGTCCTTGTTGAAGCCTAGCTTGCTGAATCAGACTGAGTGGGGCATCAAGATGTCTTCCATACTTACAATTAGGTACACTCTGTGGACGGCAGTATGTTTCAGTCCAAAAAGGAAATGAGGGTTGAGACTCAAATTAGGGTTAGGGTTGGGGAGACTTGGCTTCCCAGGATGTAACCAGGGTTTTGGCGAAGCCTAGATTGGTAAAACAGACTGAGTAGGCCTTCCGGAGTATAACATACTGCCAGTTAGTACACCATGTGGACAGGGAAATATTTCAGTCCAAAGAAAAAACTAGGGTTAAGACCCAAGTTAGGGTTAGCGGTCAGGAGACATGGCTTCCCGGAATGGAAACAGGGTGTTGCTGAAGCCAAGCATGGTGAAACAGACTGAGAGGGCAAAAGGAATTGTGTGCCTACTGTCTTTTAGTACAACATGAGGATGGGGGTTTGTTACATTTGCACAAGAAAATCAGGTTAAGTCTCAAGTTAGGGTTGGTTTGGGGAGATGTGGCATCCCAGGTTGGAAACGGGTCCTTGGTGAAGCCTAGCTTGTTGAATCAGACTGAGTGGGACATCAAGATGTCTTCCATACTTACATTTGGTACACTCTGTGGATGGCAGTATGTTTCAGTCCAAAAAGGAAATGAGGGTTGAGACTCAAATTAGGGTTAGGGCTGGGGAGACTTGGCTTCCCAGGATGTAACCAGGGTTTTGGCGAAGCCTAGATTGGTAAAACAGACTGAGTAGGCCATCCGGAGTATAACATACTGCCAGTTAGTACACCATGTGGACAGGGAAATGTTTCAGTCCAAAGAGAAAATTAGGGTTAAGACCCAAGTGAGGATTAGCTGTCAGGAGACATGGCTTCCCAGAATGGAAACAGGGTGTTGCTGAAGCCAAGCATGGTGAAACAGACTGAGAGGGCCAAAGGAATTGTGTGCCTACTGTTTTTTAGTAGAACATGAGGATGGGAGGTTGTTACATTTGCACAAGAATATCAGGTTAAGTCTCAAGTTAGGGTTAGGGTTGGGGAGATGTGGCTTCCCAGGTTGGAAACGGGTCCTTGGTGAAGCTTAACTTCCTGAATCAGACTGACTGGGCCATCAAGATGTCTTCCATACTTACATTTGGCACACTCTGTGGACCGCAGTATGTTTCAGTCCAAAAAGGAAATAGGGTTGAGACTCAAATTAGGGTTAGGGTTGGGGAGACTTGGCTTCCCAGGATGTAACCAGGGTTTTGGTGAAGCCTAGATTGGTAAAACAGACTGAGTAGGCATTCAGGAGTATAACATACTGCCAGTTAGTACACCATGTGGACAGGGAAATGTTTCAGTCCAAAGAAAAAATTAGGGTTAAGAAAAATTTAGGGTTATCGGTCAGGAGACATGCCTTCCCAGAATGGAAACAGGGTGTTGCTGAAGCCAAGCATGGTGAAACAGACTGAGAGGGCCAACGGAATTGTGTGCCTACTTTCTTTTAGTACAACATGAGGATGGGGGGTTGTTACATTTGCCCAAGAAAATCAGGTTAAGTCTCAAGTTAGGGTTAGGGTTGGGGAGATGTGGCTTCCCAGGTTGGAAATGGGTCCTTGGTGAAGCTCAACTTGCTGAATCAGACAAAGTGGGGCATCAAGATGGCTTCCATCCTGACATTTGGTGCACTCTGTGGACGGCAGTATGTTTCAGTCCAAAAAGGAAATGAGGGTTGATACTCAAATTAGGGTTAGGGTTGGGGAGACTTGGCTTCCCAGGATGTAACCAGGGTTTTGGCGAAGTCTAGATTGTTAAAACAGACGGAGTAGGCCAACCGGAGTATAACATACTGCCAGTTAGTACACAATGTGGACAGGGAAATGTTTCATTCCAAAGAGAAAATTAGGGTTAAGACCCAAGTTAGGGTTAGCAGTCAGGAGACATGGCTTTCCAGAATGGAAACAGGGTGTTGCTGAAGCCAAGCATGGTGAAACAGACTGAGAGGGCAAAAGGAATTGTGTGCCTACTGTCTTTTAGTAGAACATGAGGATGGGGGGTTGTTACATTTGCACAAGAAAATCAGGTTAAGTCTCAAGTTAGGGTTAGGGTTGGGGAGATGTTGCTTCCCAGGTTGGAAACGGGTCCTTGGTGAAGCTTAACTTGCTGAATCAGACTGAGTGGGCCATCAAGATGGCTTCCATACTGACATTTGGTACACTCTGTGGACGGCAGTATGTTTCAGTCCAAAAACGAAAATTATGGTTAAGACCCAAGTTAGGGTTATCGGTCAGGAGTCATGGCTTCCCAGAATGGAAACAGGGTGTTGCTGAAGCCAAGCATGGTGAAACAGACTGAGAGGGCCAACGGAATTGTGTGCCGACTGTCTCTTAGTACAACATGAGGATGGGGGTTTGTTACATTTCAACAAGAAAATCAGGTTAAGTCTCAAGGTTGTGTTGGGTTGGGGAGATGTGGCTTCCCTGGTTGGAATTGGGTCCTTGGTGAAGCCCAGCTTGCTGAATCAGACTGAGTGGGACATCAAGATGTCTTCCATACTGACATTTGGTACACTCTGTGGACGGAGGTCTGTTTCAGTCCCAAAAGGAAATGAGGCCTGAGACTCAAATTAGGGTTAGGGTTGGGGAGACTTGGCTTCCCAGGATGTAACCAGGGTTTTGGCGAAGCCTAGATTGGTAAAACAGACTGAGTAGGCCATCCAGAGTATAACATACTGCCAGTTAGTACACCATGTGGACAGGGAAATGTTTCATTCCAAAGAGAAAATTAGGGTTAAGACCCAAGTTAGGGTTAGCTGTCAGGAGACATGGCTTTCCAGAATGGAAACAGGGTGTTGCTGAAGCCAAGCATGGTGAAACAGACTGAGAGGGCCAAAGGAATTGTGTGCCTACTGTCTTTTAGTACAACATGAGGATGGGGGGTTGTTACAGTTCAGCAAGAAAATCAGGTTAAGTCTCAAGTTAGGGTTAGGGTTGGGGAGATGTGGCTTCCCAGGTTGGAAACGGGTCCTTGGTGAAGCTTAACTTGCTGAATCAGACTGAGTGGGGCATCAAGATGGCTTCCATACTGACATTTGGTACACTCTGTGGACGGCAGTATGTTTCAGTCCAAAAACGAAAATTAGGGTTAAGACCCAAGTTAGGGTTATCGGTCAGGAGTCATGGCTTCCCAGAATGGAAACAGGGTGTTGCTGAAGCCAAGCATGGTGAAACAGACTGAGAGGGCCAACGGAATTGTGTGTCGACTGTCTTTTAGTACAACATGAGGATGGGGGTTTGTTACATTTCAACAAGAAAATCAGGTTAAGTCTCAAGGTTGGGTTGGATTGGGGAGATGTGGCTTCCCAGGTTGGAAATGGGTCCTTGGTGAAGCTCAACTTGCTGAATCAGACTGAGTGGGGCATCAAGATGGCTTCCATACTGACATTTGGTGCACTCTGTGGACGGCAGTATGTTTCAGTCCAAAAAGGAAATGAGGGTTGAGACTCAAATTAGGGTTAGGGTTGGGGAGACTTGGCTTCCCAGGATGTAACCAGGGTTTTGGCGAAGTCTAGATTGGTAAAACAGACTGAGTAGGCCAACCGGAGTATAACATACTGCCAGTTAGTACACCATGTGGACAGGGAAATGTTTCAGTCCAAAGAGAAAATTAGGGTTAAGACCCAAGTTAGGGTTAGCTGTCAGGAGACATGGCTTTCCAGAATGGAAACAGGGTGTTGCTGAAGCCAAGCATGGTGAAACAGACTGAGAGGGCAAAAGGAATTGTGTGCCTACTGTCTTTTAGTAGAACATGAGGATGGGGGGTTGTTACATTTGCACAAGAAAATCAGGTTAAGTCTCAAGTTAGGGTTAGGGTTGGGGAGATGTGGCTTCCCAGGTTGGAAACGGGTCCTTGGTGAAGCCTAGCTTGCTGAATCAGACTGAGTGGGGCATCAAGATGTCTTCCATACTTACAATTAGGTACACTCTGTGGACGGCAGTATGTTTCAGTCCAAAAAGGAAATGAGGGTTGAGACTCAAATTAGGGTTAGGGTTGGGGAGACTTGGCTTCCCAGGATGTAACCAGGGTTTTGGCGAAGCCTAGATTGGTAAAACGGACTGAGTAGGCCTTCCGGAGTATAACATACTGCCAGTTAGTACACCATGTGGACAGGGAAATATTTCAGTCCAAAGAAAAAACTAGGGTTAAGACCCAAGTTAGGGTTAGCGGTCAGGAGACATGGCTTCCCGGAATGGAAACAGGGTGTTGCTGAAGCCAAGCATGGTGAAACAGACTGAGAGGGCAAAAGGAATTGTGTGCCTACTGTCTTTTAGTACAACATGAGGATGGGGGTTTGTTACATTTGCACAAGAAAATCAGGTTAAGTCTCAAGTTAGGGTTGGTTTGAGGAGATGTGGCATCCCAGGTTGGAAACGGGTCCTTGGTGAAGCCTAGCTTGTTGAATCAGACTGAGTGGGACATCAAGATGTCTTCCATACTTACATTTGGTACACTCTGTGGACGGCAGTATGTTTCAGTCCAAAAAGGAAATGAGGGTTGAGACTCAAATTAGGGTTAGGGCTGGGGAGACTTGGCTTCCCAGGATGTAACCACGGTTTTGGCGAAGCCTAGATTGGTAAAACAGACTGAGTAGGCCATCCGGAGTATAACATACTGCCAGTTAGTACACCATGTGGACAGGGAAATGTTTCAGTCCAAAGAGAAAATTAGGGTTAAGACCCAAGTGAGGGTTAGCTGTCAGGAGACATGGCTTCCCAGAATGGAAACAGGGTGTTGCTGAAGCCAAGCATGGTGAAACAGACTGAGAGGGCCAAAGGAATTGTGTGCCTACTGTCTTTTAGTAGAACATGAGGATGGGAGGTTGTTACATTTGCACAAGAATATCAGGTTAAGTCTCAAGTTAGGGTTAGGGTTGGGGAGATGTGGCTTCCCAGGTTGGAAACGGGTCCTTGGTGAAGCTTAACTTCCTGAATCAGACTGAGTGGGCCATCAAGATGTCTTCCATACTTACATTTGGCACACTCTGTGGACCGCAGTATGTTTCAGTCCAAAAAGGAAATAGGGTTGAGACTCAAATTAGGGTTAGGGTTGGGGAGACTTGGCTTCCCAGGATGTAACCAGGGTTTTGGTGAAGCCTAGATTGGTAAAACAGACTGAGTAGGCCAACCGGAGTATAACATACTGCCAGTTAGTACACCATGTGGACAGGGAAATGTTTCAGTCCAAAGACAAAATTAGGGTTAAGACCCAAGTTAGGGTTAGCTGTCAGGAGACATGGCTTCCCAGAATGGAAACAGGGTGTTGCTGAAGCCAAGCATGGTGAAACAGACTGAGAGGGCCAAAGGAATTGTGTACCTACTGTCTTTTAGTAGAACATGAGGATGGGAGGTTGTTACATTTGCACAAGAATATCAGTTTAAGTATCAAGTTAGAGTTAGGGTTGGGGAGATGTGGCTTCCCAGGTTGGAAACGGGTCCTTGTTGAAGCCTAGCTTGCTGAATCAGACTGAGTGGGGCATCAAGATGTCTTCCATACTTACAATTAGGTACACTCTGTGGACGGCAGTATGTTTCAGTCCAAAAAGGAAATGAGGGTTGAGACTCAAATTAGGGTTAGGGTTGGGGAGACTTGGCTTCCCAGGATGTAACCAGGGTTTGGGCGAAGCCTAGATTGGTAAAACAGACTGAGTAGGCCTTCCGGAGTATAACATACTGCCAGTTAGTACACCATGTGGACAGGGAAATGTTTCAGTCCAAAGAGAAAATTAGGGTTAAGACCCAAGTTAAGGTTAGCTGTCAGGAGACATGGCTTTCCAGAATGGAAACAGGGTGTTGCTGAAGCCAAGCATGGTGAAACAGACTGAGAGGGCAAAAGGAATTGTGTGCCTACTGTCTTTTAGTAGAACATGAGGATGGGGGGTTGTTACATTTGCACAAGAAAATCAGGTTAAGTCTCAAGTTAGGGTTAGGGTTGGGGAGATGTGGCTTCCCAGGTTGGAAACGGGTCCTTGGTGAAGCTCAACTTGCTGAATCAGACTGAGTGGGGCATCAAGATGGCTTCCATACTGACATTTGGTGCACTCTGTGGACGGCAGTATGTTTCAGTCCAAAAAGGAAATGAGGGTTGAGACTCAAATTAGGGTTAGGGTTCGGGAGACTTGGCTTCCCAGGATGTAACCAGGGTTTTGGCGAAGTCTAGATTGGTAAAACAGACTGAGTAGGCCAACCGGAGTATAACATACTGCCAGTTAGTACACCATGTGGACAGGGAAATATTTCAGTCCAAAGAGAAAATTAGGGTTAAGACCCAAGTTAGGGTTAGCGGTCAGGAGACATGGCTTTCCAGAATGGAAACAGGGTGTTGCTGAAGCCAAGCATGGTGAAACAGACTGAGAGGGCCAAAGGAATTGTGTGCCTACTGTCTTTTAGTAGAACATGAGGATGGGGGGTTGTTACATTTGCACAAGAAAATCAGGTTAAGTCTCAAGTTAGGGTTAGGGTTGGGGAGATGTGGCTTCCCAGGTTGGAAACGGGTCCTTGGTGAAGCCTAGCTTGCTGAATCAGACTGAGTGGGGCATCAAGATGTCTTCCATACTTACATTTGGTACACTCTGTGAACCGCAGTATGTTTCAGTCCAAAAAGGAAATGAGGGTTGATACGCAAATTAGGGTTAGGGTTGGGGAGACTTGGCTTCCCAGGATGTAACCAGGGTTTTGGTGAAGCCTAGATTGGTAAAACAGACTGAGTAGGCCAACCGGAGTATAACATACTGCCAGTTAGTACACCATGTGGACAGGGAAATGTTTCAGTCCAAAGAGAAAATTAGGGTTAAGACCCAAGTTAGGGTTAGCTGTCAGGAGACATGGCTTCCCAGAATGGAAACAGGGTGTTGCTGAAGCCAAGCATGGTGAAACAGACTGAGAGGGCAAAAGGAATTGTGTGCCTACTGTCTTTTAGTAGAACATGAGGATGGGAGGTTGTTACATTTGCACAAGAATATCAGGTTAAGTCTCAAGTTAGGGTTAGGGTTGGGGAGATGTGGCTTCCCAGGTTGGAAACGGGTCCTTGGTGAAGCCTAGCTTGCTGAATCAGACTGAGTGGGGCATCAAGATGTCTTCCATACTTACAATTTGGTACACTCTGTGAACCGCAGTATGTTTCAGTCCAAAAAGGAAATGAGGGTTGATACGCAAATTAGGGTTAGGGTTGGGGAGACTTGGCTTCCCAGGATGTAACCAGGGTTTTGGTGAAGCCTAGATTGGTAAAACAGACTGAGTAGGCCAACC
The DNA here is from genome assembly GCF_057233095.1 of Heloderma suspectum. Lineage (NCBI taxonomy): Eukaryota > Metazoa > Chordata > Lepidosauria > Squamata > Helodermatidae > Heloderma > Heloderma suspectum. The sequence continues at coordinate 153,715,833 of NC_139461.1, forward strand.
GGAGTATAACATACTGCCAGTTAGTACACCATGTGGACAGGGAAATGTTTCAGTCCAAAGAGAAAATTAGGGTTAAGACCCAAGTTAGGGTTAGCTGTCAGGAGACATGGCTTCCCAGAATGGAAACAGGGTGTTGCTGAAGCCAAGCATGGTGAAACAGACTGAGAGGGCCAAAGGAATTGTGTGCCTACTGTCTTTTAGTAGAACATGAGGATGGGAGGTTGTTACATTTGCACAAGAATATCAGGTTAAGTCTCAAGTTAGGGTTAGGGTTGGGGAGATGTGGCTTCCCAGGTTGGAAACGGGTCCTTGTTGAAGCCTAGCTTGCTGAATCAGACTGAGTGGGGCATCAAGATGTCTTCCATACTTACAATTAGGTACACTCTGTGGACGGCAGTATGTTTCAGTCCAAAAAGGAAATGAGGGTTGAGACTCAAATTAGGGTTAGGGTTGGGGAGACTTGGCTTCCCAGGATGTAACCAGGGTTTTGGCGAAGCCTAGATTGGTAAAACAGACTGAGTAGGCCTTCCGGAGTATAACATACTGCCAGTTAGTACACCATGTGGACAGGGAAATATTTCAGTCCAAAGAAAAAACTAGGGTTAAGACCCAAGTTAGGGTTAGCGGTCAGGAGACATGGCTTCCCGGAATGGAAACAGGGTGTTGCTGAAGCCAAGCATAGTGAAACAGACTGAGAGGGCAAAAGGAATTGTGTGCCTACTGTCTTTTAGTACAACATGAGGATGGGGGTTTGTTACATTTGCACAAGAAAATCAGGTTAAGTCTCAAGTTAGGGTTGGTTTGGGGAGATGTGGCTTCCCAGGTTGGAAACGGGTCCTTGGTGAAGCCTAGCTTGTTGAATCAGACTGAGTGGGACATCAAGATGTCTTCCATACTTACATTTGGTACACTCTGTGGACGGCAGTATGTTTCAGTCCAAAAAGGAAATGAGGGTTGAGACTCAAATTAGGGTTAGGGCTCGGGAGACTTGGCTTCCCAGGATGTAACCAGGGTTTTGGCGAAGCCTAGATTGGTAAAACAGACTGAGTAGGCCATCCGGAGTATAACATACTGCCAGTTAGTAGACCATGTGGACAGGGAAATGTTTCAGTCTAAAGAGAAAATTAGGGTTAAGACCCAAGTTAGGGTTAGCTGTCAGGAGACATGGCTTCCCAGAATGGAAACAGGGTGTTGCTGAAGCCAAGCATGGTGAAACAGACTGAGAGGGCCAAAGGAATTGTGTGCCTACTGTCTTTTAGTAGAACATGAGGATGGGAGGTTGTTACATTTGCACAAGAATATCAGGTTAAGTCTCAAGTTAGGGTTAGGGTTGGGGAGATGTGGCTTCCCAGGTTGGAAACGGGTCCTTGGTGAAGCTTAACTTCCTGAATCAGACTGAGTGGGCCATCAAGATGTCTTCCATACTTACATTTGGCACACTCTGTGGACCGCAGTATGTTTCAGTCCAAAAAGGAAATAGGGTTGAGACTCAAATTAGGGTTAGGGTTGGGGAGACTTGGCTTCCCAGGATGTAACCAGGGTTTTGGCGAAGTCTAGATTGGTAAAACAGACGGAGTAGGCCAGCCGGAGTATAACATACTGCCAGTTAGTACACCATGTGGACAGGGAAATGTTTCAGTCCAAAGAGAAAATTAGGGTTAAGACCCAAGTTAGGGTTAGCTGTCAAGAGACATGGCTTTCCAGAATGGAAACAGGGTGTTGCTGAAGCCAAGCATGGTGAAACAGACTGAGAGGGCAAAAGGAATTGTGTGCCTACTGTCTTTTAGTAGAACATGAGGATGGGGGGTTGTTACATTTGCACAAGAAAATCAGGTTAAGTCTCAAGTTAGGGTTAGGGTTGGGGAGATGTGGCTTCCCAGGTTGGAAACGGGTCCTTGGTGAAGCCTAGCTTGCTGAATCAGACTGAGTGGGGCATCAAGATGTCTTCCATACTTACATTTGGTACACTCTGTGGACGGAGGTCTGTTTCAGTCCCAAAAGGAAATGAGGCCTGAGACTCAAATTAGGGTTAGGGTTGGGGAGACTTGGCTTCCCAGGATATAACCAGGGTTTTGTCGAAGCCTAGATTGGTAAAACAGACTGAGTAGGCCATCCGGAGTATAACATACTGCCAGTTAGTACACCATGTGGACAGGGAAATGTTTCATTCCAAAGAGAAAATTAGGGTTAAGACCCAAGTTAGGGTTAGCTGTCAGGAGACATGGCTTCCCAGAATGGAAACAGGGTGTTGCTGAAGCCAAGCATGGTGAAACAGACTGAGAGGGCCAAAGGAATTGTGTGCCTACTGTCTTTTAGTACAACATGAGGATGGGGGGTTGTTACAGTTCAACAAGAAAATCAGGTTAAGTCTCAAGTTAGGGTTAGGGTTGGGGAGATGTGGCTTCCCAGGTTGGAAACGGGTCCTTGGTGAAGCTTAACTTGCTGAATCAGACTGAGTGGGGCATCAAGATGGCCTCCATACTGACATTTGGTACACTCTGTGGACGGCAGTATGTTTCAGTCCAAAAACGAAAATTAGGGTTAAGACCCAAGTTAGGGTTATCGGTCAGGAGTCATGGCTTCCCAGAATGGAAACAGGGTGTTGCTGAAGCCAAGCATGGTGAAACAGACTGAGAGGGCAAAAGGAATTGTGTGCCTACTGTCTTTTAGTACAACATGAGGATGGGGGTTTGTTACATTTGCACAAGAAAATCAGGTTAAGTCTCAAGTTAGGGTTGGTTTGGGGAGATGTGGCTTCCCAGGTTGGAAACGGGTCCTTGGTGAAGCCTAGCTTGTTGAATCAGACTGAGTGGGACATCAAGATGTCTTCCATACTTACATTTGGTACACTCTGTGGACGGCAGTATGTTTCAGTCCAAAAAGGAAATGAGGGTTGAGACTCAAATTAGGGTTAGGGCTCGGGAGACTTGGCTTCCCAGGATGTAACCAGGGTTTTGGCGAAGCCTAGATTGGTAAAACAGACTGAGTAGGCCATCCGGAGTATAACATACTGCCAGTTAGTAGACCATGTGGACAGGGAAATGTTTCAGTCTAAAGAGAAAATTAGGGTTAAGACCCAAGTTAGGGTTAGCTGTCAGGAGACATGGCTTCCCAGAATGGAAACAGGGTGTTGCTGAAGCCAAGCATGGTGAAACAGACTGAGAGGGCCAAAGGAATTGTGTGCCTACTGTCTTTTAGTAGAACATGAGGATGGGAGGTTGTTACATTTGCACAAGAATATCAGGTTAAGTCTCAAGTTAGGGTTAGGGTTGGGGAGATGTGGCTTCCCAGGTTGGAAACGGGTCCTTGGTGAAGCTTAACTTCCTGAATCAGACTGAGTGGGCCATCAAGATGTCTTCCATACTTACATTTGGCACACTCTGTGGACCGCAGTATGTTTCAGTCCAAAAAGGAAATAGGGTTGAGACTCAAATTAGGGTTAGGGTTGGGGAGACTTGGCTTCCCAGGATGTAACCAGGGTTTTGGCGAAGTCTAGATTGGTAAAACAGACGGAGTAGGCCAGCCGGAGTATAACATACTGCCAGTTAGTACACCATGTGGACAGGGAAATGTTTCAGTCCAAAGAGAAAATTAGGGTTAAGACCCAAGTTAGGGTTAGCTGTCAAGAGACATGGCTTTCCAGAATGGAAACAGGGTGTTGCTGAAGCCAAGCATGGTGAAACAGACTGAGAGGGCAAAAGGAATTGTGTGCCTACTGTCTTTTAGTAGAACATGAGGATGGGGGGTTGTTACATTTGCACAAGAAAATCAGGTTAAGTCTCAAGTTAGGGTTAGGGTTGGGGAGATGTGGCTTCCCAGGTTGGAAACGGGTCCTTGGTGAAGCCTAGCTTGCTGAATCAGACTGAGTGGGGCATCAAGATGTCTTCCATACTTACATTTGGTACACTCTGTGGACGGAGGTCTGTTTCAGTCCCAAAAGGAAATGAGGCCTGAGACTCAAATTAGGGTTAGGGTTGGGGAGACTTGGCTTCCCAGGATATAACCAGGGTTTTGTCGAAGCCTAGATTGGTAAAACAGACTGAGTAGGCCATCCGGAGTATAACATACTGCCAGTTAGTACACCATGTGGACAGGGAAATGTTTCATTCCAAAGAGAAAATTAGGGTTAAGACCCAAGTTAGGGTTAGCTGTCAGGAGACATGGCTTCCCAGAATGGAAACAGGGTGTTGCTGAAGCCAAGCATGGTGAAACAGACTGAGAGGGCCAAAGGAATTGTGTGCCTACTGTCTTTTAGTACAACATGAGGATGGGGGGTTGTTACAGTTCAACAAGAAAATCAGGTTAAGTCTCAAGTTAGGGTTAGGGTTGGGGAGATGTGGCTTCCCAGGTTGGAAACGGGTCCTTGGTGAAGCTTAACTTGCTGAATCAGACTGAGTGGGGCATCAAGATGGCCTCCATACTGACATTTGGTACACTCTGTGGACGGCAGTATGTTTCAGTCCAAAAACGAAAATTAGGGTTAAGACCCAAGTTAGGGTTATCGGTCAGGAGTCATGGCTTCCCAGAATGGAAACAGGGTGTTGCTGAAGCCAAGCATGGTGAAACAGACTGAGAGGGCCAACGGAATTGTGTGTCGACTGTCTTTTAGTGCAACATGAGGATGGGGGTTTGTTACATTTCAACAAGAAAATCAGGTTAAGTCTCAAGGTTGGGTTGGATTGGGGAGATGTGGCTTCCCAGGTTGGAAATGGGTCCTTGGTGAAGCTCAACTTGCTGAATCAGACTGAGTGGGCCATCAAGATGGCTTCCATACTGACATTTGGTGCACTGTGTGGACGGCAGTATGTTTCAGTCCAAAAGGAAATGAGGGTTGAGACTCAAATTAGGGTTAGGGTTGGGGAGACTTGGCTTCCCAGGATGTAACCAGGGTTTTGGCGAAGTCTAGATTGGTAAAACAGACTGAGTAGGCCAACCGGAGTATAACATACTGCCAGTTAGTACACCATGTGGACAGGGAAATGTTTCAGTCCAAAGAGAAAATTAGGGTTAAGACCCAAGTTAGGGTTAGCTGTCAGGAGACATGGCTTTCCAGAATGGAAACAGGGTGTTGCTGAAGCCAAGCATGGTGAAACAGACTGAGAGGGCAAAAGGAATTGTGTGCCTACTGTCTTTTAGTAGAACATGAGGATGGGGGGTTGTTACATTTGCACAAGAAAATCAGGTTAAGTCTCAAGTTAGGGTTAGGGTTGGGGAGATGTGGCTTCCCAGGTTGGAAACGGGTCCTTGGTGAAGCCTAGCTTGCTGAATCAGACTGAGTGGGGCATCAAGATGTCTTCCATACTTACATTTGGTACACTCTGTGAACCGCAGTATGTTTCAGTCCAAAAAGGAAATGAGGGTTGATACGCAAATTAGGGTTAGGGTTGGGGAGACTTGGCTTCCCAGGATGTAACCAGGGTTTTGGTGAAGCCTAGATTGGTAAAACAGACTGAGTAGGCCAACCGGAGTATAACATACTGCCAGTTAGTACACCATGTGGACAGGGAAATGTTTCAGTCCAAAGAGAAAATTAGGGTTAAGACCCAAGTTAGGGTTAGCTGTCAGGAGACATGGCTTCCCAGAATGGAAACAGGGTGTTGCTGAAGCCAAGCATGGTGAAACAGACTGAGAGGGCAAAAGGAATTGTGTGCCTACTGTCTTTTAGTAGAACATGAGGATGGGAGGTTGTTACATTTGCACAAGAATATCAGGTTAAGTCTCAAGTTAGGGTTAGGGTTGGGGAGATGTGGCTTCCCAGGTTGGAAACGGGTCCTTGTTGAAGCCTAGCTTGCTGAATCAGACTGAGTGGGGCATCAAGATGTCTTCCATACTTACAATTAGGTACACTCTGTGGACGGCAGTATGTTTCAGTCCAAAAAGGAAATGAGGGTTGAGACTCAAATTAGGGTTAGGGTTGGGGAGACTTGGCTTCCCAGGATGTAACCAGGGTTTTGGTGAACCCTAGATTGGTAAAACGGACTGAGTAGGCCTTCCGGAGTATAACATACTGCCAGTTAGTACACCATGTGGACAGGGAAATATTTCAGTCCAAAGAAAAAACTAGGGTTAAGACCCAAGTTAGGGTTAGCGGTCAGGAGACATGGCTTCCCGGAATGGAAACAGGGTGTTGCTGAAGCCAAGCATGGTGAAACAGACTGAGAGGGCCAAAGGAATTGTGTGCCTACTGTCTTTTAGTACAACATGAGGATGGGGGTTTGTTACATTTGCACAAGAAAATCAGGTTAAGTCTCAAGTTAGGGTTGGTTTGAGGAGATGTGGCATCCCAGGTTGGAAACGGGTCCTTGGTGAAGCCTAGCTTGTTGAATCAGACTGAGTGGGACATCAAGATGTCTTCCATACTTACATTTGGTACACTCTGTGGACGGCAGTATGTTTCAGTCCAAAAAGGAAATGAGGGTTGAGACTCAAATTAGGGTTAGGGCTGGGGAGACTTGGCTTCCCAGGATGTGACCACGGTTTTGGCGAAGCCTAGATTGGTAAAACAGACTGAGTAGTCCAACCGGAGTATAACATACTGCCAGTTAGTACACCATGTGGACAGGGAAATTTTTCAGTCCAAAGACAAAATTAGGGTTAAGACCCAAGTTAGGGTTAGCTGTCAGGAGACATGGCTTTCCAGAATGGAAACAGGGTGTTGCTGAAGCCAAGCATGGTGAAACAGACTGAGAGGGCAAAAGGAATTGTGTGCCTACTGTCTTTTAGTAGAACATGAGGATGGGGGGTTGTTACATTTGCACAAGAAAATCAGGTTAAGTCTCAAGTTAGGGTTAGGGTTGGGGAGATGTGGCTTCCCAGGTTGGAAACGGGTCCTTGGTGAAGCCTAGCTTGCTGAATCAGACTGAGTGGGGCATCAAGATGTCTTCCATACTTACAATTAGGTACACTCTGTGGACGGCAGTATGTTTCAGTCCAAAAAGGAAATGAGGGTTGAGACTCAAATTAGGGTTAGGGTTGGGGAGACTTGGCTTCCCAGGATGTAACCAGGGTTTTGGCGAAGCCTAGATTGGTAAAACAGACTGAGTAGGCCTTCCGGAGTATAACATACTGCCAGTTAGTACACCATGTGGACAGGGAAATATTTCAGTCCAAAGAAAAAACTAGGGTTAAGACCCAAGTTAGGGTTAGCGGTCAGGAGACATGGCTTCCCGGAATGGAAACAGGGTGTTGCTGAAGCCAAGCATGGTGAAACAGACTGAGAGGGCAAAAGGAATTGTGTGCCTACTGTCTTTTAGTACAACATGAGGATGGGGGTTTGTTACATTTGCACAAGAAAATCAGGTTAAGTCTCAAGTTAGGGTTGGTTTGAGGAGATGTGCCATCCCAGGTTGGAAACGGGTCCTTGGTGAAGCCTAGCTTGTTGAATCAGACTGAGTGGGACATCAAGATGTCTTCCATACTTACATTTGGTACACTCTGTGGACGGCAGTATGTTTCAGTCCAAAAAGGAAATGAGGGTTGAGACTCAAATTAGGGTTAGGGCTGGGGAGACTTGGCTTCCCAGGATGTAACCAGGGTTTTGGTGAAGCCTAGATTGGTAAAACAGACTGAGTAGGCCATCCGGAGTATAACATACTGCCAGTTAGTACACCATGTGGACAGGGAAATGTTTCAGTCCAAAGAGAAAATTAGGGTTAAGACCCAAGTGAGGGTTAGCTGTCAGGAGACATGGCTTCCCAGAATGGAAACAGGGTGTTGCTGAAGCCAAGCATGGTGAAACAGACTGAGAGGGCCAAAGGAATTGTGTGCCTACTGTCTTTTAGTAGAACATGAGGATGGGAGGTTGTTACATTTGCACAAGAATATCAGGTTAAGTCTCAAGTTAGGGTTAGGGTTGGGGAGATGTGGCTTCCCAGGTTGGAAACGGGTCCTTGGTGAAGCTTAACTTCCTGAATCAGACTGAGTGGGCCATCAAGATGTCTTCCATACTTACATTTGGCACACTCTGTGGACCGCAGTATGTTTCAGTCCAAAAAGGAAATAGGGTTGAGACTCAAATTAGGGTTAGGGTTGGGGAGACTTGGCTTCCCAGGATGTAACCAGGGTTTTGGTGAAGCCTAGATTGGTAAAACAGACTGAGTAGGCCAACCGGAGTATAACATACTGCCAGTTAGTACACCATGTGGACAGGGAAATGTTTCAGTCCAAAGACAAAATTAGGGTTAAGACCCAAGTTAGGGTTAGCTGTCAGGAGACATGGCTTCCCAGAATGGAAACAGGGTGTTGCTGAAGCCAAGCATGGTGAAACAGACTGAGAGGGCCAAAGGAATTGTGTACCTACTGTCTTTTAGTAGAACATGAGGATGGGAGGTTGTTACATTTGCACAAGAATATCAGTTTAAGTATCAAGTTAGAGTTAGGGTTGGGGAGATGTGGCTTCCCAGGTTGGAAACGGGTCCTTGTTGAAGCCTAGCTTGCTGAATCAGACTGAGTGGGGCATCAAGATGTCTTCCATACTTACAATTAGGTACACTCTGTGGACGGCAGTATGTTTCAGTCCAAAAAGGAAATGAGGGTTGAGACTCAAATTAGGGTTAGGGTTGGGGAGACTTGGCTTCCCAGGATGTAACCAGGGTTTTGGCGAAGCCTAGATTGGTAAAACAGACTGAGTAGGCCTTCCGGAGTATAACATACTGCCAGTTAGTACACCATGTGGACAGGGAAATATTTCAGTCCAAAGAAAAAACTAGGGTTAAGACCCAAGTTAGGGTTAGCGGTCAGGAGACATGGCTTCCCGGAATGGAAACAGGGTGTTGCTGAAGCCAAGCATAGTGAAACAGACTGAGAGGGCAAAAGGAATTGTGTGCCTACTGTCTTTTAGTACAACATGAGGATGGGGGTTTGTTACATTTGCACAAGAAAATCAGGTTAAGTCTCAAGTTAGGGTTGGTTTGGGGAGATGTGGCTTCCCAGGTTGGAAACGGGTCCTTGGTGAAGCCTAGCTTGTTGAATCAGACTGAGTGGGACATCAAGATGTCTTCCATACTTACATTTGGTACACTCTGTGGACGGCAGTATGTTTCAGTCCAAAAAGGAAATGAGGGTTGAGACTCAAATTAGGGTTAGGGCTCGGGAGACTTGGCTTCCCAGGATGTAACCAGGGTTTTGGCGAAGCCTAGATTGGTAAAACAGACTGAGTAGGCCATCCGGAGTATAACATACTGCCAGTTAGTACACCATGTGGACAGGGAAATGTTTCAGTCTAAAGAGAAAATTAGGGTTAAGACCCAAGTTAGGGTTAGCTGTCAGGAGACATGGCTTCCCAGAATGGAAACAGGGTGTTGCTGAAGCCAAGCATGGTGAAACAGACTGAGAGGGCCAAAGGAATTGTGTGCCTACTGTCTTTTAGTAGAACATGAGGATGGGAGGTTGTTACATTTGCACAAGAATATCAGGTTAAGTCTCAAGTTAGGGTTAGGGTTGGGGAGATGTGGCTTCCCAGGTTGGAAACGGGTCCTTGGTGAAGCTTAACTTGCTGAATCAGACTGAGTGGGGCATCAAGATGGCCTCCATACTGACATTTGGTACACTCTGTGGACGGCAGTATGTTTCAGTCCAAAAACGAAAATTAGGGTTAAGACCCAAGTTAGGGTTATCGGTCAGGAGTCATGGCTTCCCAGAATGGAAACAGGGTGTTGCTGAAGCCAAGCATGGTGAAACAGACTGAGAGGGCCAACGGAATTGTGTGTCGACTGTCTTTTAGTGCAACATGAGGATGGGGGTTTGTTACATTTCAACAAGAAAATCAGGTTAAGTCTCAAGGTTGGGTTGGATTGGGGAGATGTGGCTTCCCAGGTTGGAAATGGGTCCTTGGTGAAGCTCAACTTGCTGAATCAGACTGAGTGGGCCATCAAGATGGCTTCCATACTGACATTTGGTGCACTGTGTGGACGGCAGTATGTTTCAGTCCAAAAGGAAATGAGGGTTGAGACTCAAATTAGGGTTAGGGTTGGGGAGACTTGGCTTCCCAGGATGTAACCAGGGTTTTGGCGAAGTCTAGATTGGTAAAACAGACTGAGTAGGCCAACCGGAGTATAACATACTGCCAGTTAGTACACCATGTGGACAGGGAAATATTTCAGTCCAAAGAAAAAACTAGGGTTAAGACCCAAGTTAGGGTTAGCGGTCAGGAGACATGGCTTCCCGGAATGGAAACAGGGTGTTGCTGAAGCCAAGCATGGTGAAACAGACTGAGAGGGCCAAAGGAATTGTGTGCCTACTGTCTTTTAGTACAACATGAGGATGGGGGTTTGTTACATTTGCACAAGAAAATCAGGTTAAGTCTCAAGTTAGGGTTGGTTTGAGGAGATGTGGCATCCCAGGTTGGAAACGGGTCCTTGGTGAAGCCTAGCTTGTTGAATCAGACTGAGTGGGACATCAAGATGTCTTCCATACTTACATTTGGTACACTCTGTGGACGGCAGTATGTTTCAGTCCAAAAAGGAAATGAGGGTTGAGACTCAAATTAGGGTTAGGGCTGGGGAGACTTGGCTTCCCAGGATGTGACCACGGTTTTGGCGAAGCCTAGATTGGTAAAACAGACTGAGTAGGCCATCCGGAGTATAACATACTGCCAGTTAGTACACCATGTGGACAGGGAAATGTTTCAGTCTAAAGAGAAAATTAGGGTTAAGACCCAAGTTAGGGTTAGCTGTCAGGAGACATGGCTTCCCAGAATGGAAACAGGGTGTTGCTGAAGCCAAGCATGGTGAAACAGACTGAGAGGGCCAAAGGAATTGTGTGCCTACTGTCTTTTAGTAGAACATGAGGATGGGAGGTTGTTACATTTGCACAAGAATATCAGGTTAAGTCTCAAGTTAGGGTTAGGGTTGGGGAGATGTGGCTTCCCAGGTTGGAAACGGGTCCTTGGTGAAGCTTAACTTCCTGAATCAGACTGAGTGGGCCATCAAGATGTCTTCCATACTTACATTTGGCACACTCTGTGGACCGCAGTATGTTTCAGTCCAAAAAGGAAATAGGGTTGAGACTCAAATTAGGGTTAGGGTTGGGGAGACTTGGCTTCCCAGGATGTAACCAGGGTTTTGGCGAAGTCTAGATTGGTAAAACAGACGGAGTAGTCCAACCGGAGTATAACATACTGCCAGTTAGTACACCATGTGGACAGGGAAATTTTTCAGTCCAAAGACAAAATTAGGGTTAAGACCCAAGTTAGGGTTAGCTGTCAGGAGACATGGCTTTCCAGAATGGAAACAGGGTGTTGCTGAAGCCAAGCATGGTGAAACAGACTGAGAGGGCAAAAGGAATTGTGTGCCTACTGTCTTTTAGTAGAACATGAGGATGGGGGGTTGTTACATTTGCACAAGAAAATCAGGTTAAGTCTCAAGTTAGGGTTAGGGTTGGGGAGATGTGGCTTCCCAGGTTGGAAACGGGTCCTTGGTGAAGCCTAGCTTGCTGAATCAGACTGAGTGGGGCATCAAGATGTCTTCCATACTTACAATTAGGTACACTCTGTGGACGGCAGTATGTTTCAGTCCAAAAAGGAAATGAGGGTTGAGACTCAAATTAGGGTTAGGGTTGGGGAGACTTGGCTTCCCAGGATGTAACCAGGGTTTTGGCGAAGCCTAGATTGGTAAAACAGACTGAGTAGGCCTTCCGGAGTATAACATACTGCCAGTTAGTACACCATGTGGACAGGGAAATATTTCAGTCCAAAGAAAAAACTAGGGTTAAGACCCAAGTTAGGGTTAGCGGTCAGGAGACATGGCTTCCCGGAATGGAAACAGGGTGTTGCTGAAGCCAAGCATGGTGAAACAGACTGAGAGGGCAAAAGGAATTGTGTGCCTACTGTCTTTTAGTACAACATGAGGATGGGGGTTTGTTACATTTGCACAAGAAAATCAGGTTAAGTCTCAAGTTAGGGTTGGTTTGAGGAGATGTGCCATCCCAGGTTGGAAACGGGTCCTTGGTGAAGCCTAGCTTGTTGAATCAGACTGAGTGGGACATCAAGATGTCTTCCATACTTACATTTGGTACACTCTGTGGACGGCAGTATGTTTCAGTCCAAAAAGGAAATGAGGGTTGAGACTCAAATTAGGGTTAGGGCTGGGGAGACTTGGCTTCCCAGGATGTAACCAGGGTTTTGGTGAAGCCTAGATTGGTAAAACAGACTGAGTAGGCCATCCGGAGTATAACATACTGCCAGTTAGTACACCATGTGGACAGGGAAATGTTTCAGTCCAAAGAGAAAATTAGGGTTAAGACCCAAGTGAGGGTTAGCTGTCAGGAGACATGGCTTCCCAGAATGGAAACAGGGTGTTGCTGAAGCCAAGCATGGTGAAACAGACTGAGAGGGCCAAAGGAATTGTGTGCCTACTGTCTTTTAGTAGAACATGAGGATGGGAGGTTGTTACATTTGCACAAGAATATCAGGTTAAGTCTCAAGTTAGGGTTAGGGTTGGGGAGATGTGGCTTCCCAGGTTGGAAACGGGTCCTTGGTGAAGCTTAACTTCCTGAATCAGACTGAGTGGGCCATCAAGATGTCTTCCATACTTACATTTGGCACACTCTGTGGACCGCAGTATGTTTCAGTCCAAAAAGGAAATAGGGTTGAGACTCAAATTAGGGTTAGGGTTGGGGAGACTTGGCTTCCCAGGATGTAACCAGGGTTTTGGTGAAGCCTAGATTGGTAAAACAGACTGAGTAGGCCAACCGGAGTATAACATACTGCCAGTTAGTACACCATGTGGACAGGGAAATGTTTCAGTCCAAAGACAAAATTAGGGTTAAGACCCAAGTTAGGGTTAGCTGTCAGGAGACATGGCTTCCCAGAATGGAAACAGGGTGTTGCTGAAGCCAAGCATGGTGAAACAGACTGAGAGGGCCAAAGGAATTGTGTACCTACTGTCTTTTAGTAGAACATGAGGATGGGAGGTTGTTACATTTGCACAAGAATATCAGTTTAAGTATCAAGTTAGAGTTAGGGTTGGGGAGATGTGGCTTCCCAGGTTGGAAACGGGTCCTTGTTGAAGCCTAGCTTGCTGAATCAGACTGAGTGGGGCATCAAGATGTCTTCCATACTTACAATTAGGTACACTCTGTGGACGGCAGTATGTTTCAGTCCAAAAAGGAAATGAGGGTTGAGACTCAAATTAGGGTTAGGGTTGGGGAGACTTGGCTTCCCAGGATGTAACCAGGGTTTTGGCGAAGCCTAGATTGGTAAAACAGACTGAGTAGGCCTTCCGGAGTATAACATACTGCCAGTTAGTACACCATGTGGACAGGGAAATATTTCAGTCCAAAGAAAAAACTAGGGTTAAGACCCAAGTTAGGGTTAGCGGTCAGGAGACATGGCTTCCCGGAATGGAAACAGGGTGTTGCTGAAGCCAAGCATAGTGAAACAGACTGAGAGGGCAAAAGGAATTGTGTGCCTACTGTCTTTTAGTACAACATGAGGATGGGGGTTTGTTACATTTGCACAAGAAAATCAGGTTAAGTCTCAAGTTAGGGTTGGTTTGGGGAGATGTGGCTTCCCAGGTTGGAAACGGGTCCTTGGTGAAGCCTAGCTTGTTGAATCAGACTGAGTGGGACATCAAGATGTCTTCCATACTTACATTTGGTACACTCTGTGGACGGCAGTATGTTTCAGTCCAAAAAGGAAATGAGGGTTGAGACTCAAATTAGGGTTAGGGCTCGGGAGACTTGGCTTCCCAGGATGTAACCAGGGTTTTGGCGAAGCCTAGATTGGTAAAACAGACTGAGTAGGCCATCCGGAGTATAACATACTGCCGGTTAGTACACCATGTGGACAGGGAAATGTTTCAGTCTAAAGAGAAAATTAGGGTTAAGACCCAAGTTAGGGTTAGCTGTCAGGAGACATGGCTTCCCAGAATGGAAACAGGGTGTTGCTGAAGCCAAGCATGGTGAAACAGACTGAGAGGGCCAAAGGAATTGTGTGCCTACTGTCTTTTAGTAGAACATGAGGATGGGAGGTTGTTACATTTGCACAAGAATATCAGGTTAAGTCTCAAGTTAGGGTTAGGGTTGGGGAGATGTGGCTTCCCAGGTTGGAAACGGGTCCTTGGTGAAGCTTAACTTCCTGAATCAGACTGAGTGGGCCATCAAGATGTCTTCCATACTTACATTTGGCACACTCTGTGGACCGCAGTATGTTTCAGTCCAAAAAGGAAATAGGGTTGAGACTCAAATTAGGGTTAGGGTTGGGGAGACTTGGCTTCCCAGGATGTAACCAGGGTTTTGGCGAAGTCTAGATTGGTAAAACAGACGGAGTAGGCCAACCGGAGTATAACATACTGCCAGTTAGTACACCATGTGGACAGGGAAATGTTTCAGTCCAAAGAGAAAATTAGGGTTAAGACCCAAGTTAGGGTTAGCTGTCAGGAGACATGGCTTTCCAGAATGGAAACAGGGTGTTGCTGAAGCCAAGCATGGTGAAACAGACTGAGAGGGCAAAAGGAATTGTGTGCCTACTGTCTTTTAGTAGAACATGAGGATGGGGGGTTGTTACATTTGCACAAGAAAATCAGGTTAAGTCTCAAGTTAGGGTTAGGGTTGGGGAGATGTGGCTTCCCAGGTTGGAAACGGGTCCTTGGTGAAGCCTAGCTTGCTGAATCAGACTGAGTGGGGCATCAAGATGTCTTCCATACTTACATTTGGTACACTCTGTGGACGGAGGTCTGTTTCAGTCCCAAAAGGAAATGAGGCCTGAGACTCAAATTAGGGTTAGGGTTGGGGAGACTTGGCTTCCCAGGATATAACCAGGGTTTTGTCGAAGCCTAGATTGGTAAAACAGACTGAGTAGGCCATCCGGAGTATAACATACTGCCAGTTAGTACACCATGTGGACAGGGAAATGTTTCATTCCAAAGAGAAAATTAGGGTTAAGACCCAAGTTAGGGTTAGCTGTCAGGAGACATGGCTTCCCAGAATGGAAACAGGGTGTTGCTGAAGCCAAGCATGGTGAAACAGACTGAGAGGGCCAAAGGAATTGTGTGCCTACTGTCTTTTAGTACAACATGAGGATGGGGGGTTGTTACAGTTCAACAAGAAAATCAGGTTAAGTCTCAAGTTAGGGTTAGGGTTGGGGAGATGTGGCTTCCCAGGTTGGAAACGGGTCCTTGGTGAAGCTTAACTTCCTGAATCAGACTGAGTGGGCCATCAAGATGTCTTCCATACTTACATTTGGCACACTCTGTGGACCGCAGTATGTTTCAGTCCAAAAAGGAAATAGGGTTGAGACTCAAATTAGGGTTAGGGTTGGGGAGACTTGGCTTCCCAGGATGTAACCAGGGTTTTGGCGAAGTCTAGATTGGTAAAACAGACGGAGTAGGCCAACCGGAGTATAACATACTGCCAGTTAGTACACCATGTGGACAGGGAAATGTTTCAGTCCAAAGAGAAAATTAGGGTTAAGACCCAAGTTAGGGTTAGCTGTCAGGAGACATGGCTTTCCAGAATGGAAACAGGGTGTTGCTGAAGCCAAGCATGGTGAAACAGACTGAGAGGGCAAAAGGAATTGTGTGCCTACTGTCTTTTAGTAGAACATGAGGATGGGGGGTTGTTACATTTGCACAAGAAAATCAGGTTAAGTCTCAAGTTAGGGTTAGGGTTGGGGAGATGTGGCTTCCCAGGTTGGAAACGGGTCCTTGGTGAAGCCTAGCTTGCTGAATCAGACTGAGTGGGGCATCAAGATGTCTTCCATACTTACATTTGGTACACTCTGTGGACGGAGGTCTGTTTCAGTCCCAAAAGGAAATGAGGCCTGAGACTCAAATTAGGGTTAGGGTTGGGGAGACTTGGCTTCCCAGGATATAACCAGGGTTTTGTCGAAGCCTAGATTGGTAAAACAGACTGAGTAGGCCATCCGGAGTATAACATACTGCCAGTTAGTACACCATGTGGACAGGGAAATGATTCATTCCAAAGAGAAAATTAGGGTTAAGACCCAAGTTAGGGTTAGCTGTCAGGAGACATGGCTTCCCAGAATGGAAACAGGGTGTTGCTGAAGCCAAGCATGGTGAAACAGACTGAGAGGGCCAAAGGAATTGTGTGCCTACTGTCTTTTAGTACAACATGAGGATGGGGGGTTGTTACAGTTCAACAAGAAAATCAGGTTAAGTCTCAAGTTAGGGTTAGGGTTGGGGAGATGTGGCTTCCCAGGTTGGAAACGGGTCCTTGGTGAAGCTTAACTTGCTGAATCAGACTGAGTGGGGCATCAAGATGGCCTCCATACTGACATTTGGTACACTCTGTGGACGGCAGTATGTTTCAGTCCAAAAACGAAAATTAGGGTTAAGACCCAAGTTAGGGTTATCGGTCAGGAGTCATGGCTTCCCAGAATGGAAACAGGGTGTTGCTGAAGCCAAGCATGGTGAAACAGACTGAGAGGGCCAACGGAATTGTGTGTCGACTGTCTTTTAGTGCAACATGAGGATGGGGGTTTGTTACATTTCAACAAGAAAATCAGGTTAAGTCTCAAGGTTGGGTTGGATTGGGGAGATGTGGCTTCCCAGGTTGGAAATGGGTCCTTGGTGAAGCTCAACTTGCTGAATCAGACTGAGTGGGCCATCAAGATGGCTTCCATACTGACATTTGGTGCACTCTGTGGACGGCAGTATGTTTCAGTCCAAAAAGGAAATGAGGGTTGAGACTCAAATTAGGGTTAGGGTTGGGGAGACTTGGCTTCCCAGGATGTAACCAGGGTTTTGGCGAAGTCTAGATTGGTAAAACAGACTGAGTAGGCCAACCGGAGTATAACATACTGCCTGTTAGTACACCATGTGGACAGGGAAATGTTTCAGTCCAAAGAGAAAATTAGGGTTAAGACCCAAGTTAGGGTTAGCTGTCAGGAGACATGGCTTTCCAGAATGGAAACAGGGTGTTGCTGAAGCCAAGCATGGTGAAACAGACTGAGAGGGCAAAAGGAATTGTGTGCCTACTGTCTTTTAGTAGAACATGAGGATGGGGGGTTGTTACATTTGCACAAGAAAATCAGGTTAAGTCTCAAGTTAGGGTTAGGGTTGGGGAGATGTGGCTTCCCAGGTTGGAAACGGGTCCTTGGTGAAGCCTAGCTTGCTGAATCAGACTGAGTGGGGCATCAAGATGTCTTCCATACTTACATTTGGTACACTCTGTGAACCGCAGTATGTTTCAGTCCAAAAAGGAAATGAGGGTTGATACGCAAATTAGGGTTAGGGTTGGGGAGACTTGGCTTCCCAGGATGTAACCAGGGTTTTGGTGAAGCCTAGATTGGTAAAACAGACTGAGTAGGCCAACCGGAGTATAACATACTGCCAGTTAGTACACCATGTGGACAGGGAAATGTTTCAGTCCAAAGAGAAAATTAGGGTTAAGACCCAAGTTAGGGTTAGCTGTCAGGAGACATGGCTTCCCAGAATGGAAACAGGGTGTTGCTGAAGCCAAGCATGGTGAAACAGACTGAGAGGGCAAAAGGAATTGTGTGCCTACTGTCTTTTAGTAGAACATGAGGATGGGAGGTTGTTACATTTGCACAAGAATATCAGGTTAAGTCTCAAGTTAGGGTTAGGGTTGGGGAGATGTGGCTTCCCAGGTTGGAAACGGGTCCTTGTTGAAGCCTAGCTTGCTGAATCAGACTGAGTGGGGCATCAAGATGTCTTCCATACTTACAATTAGGTACACTCTGTGGACGGCAGTATGTTTCAGTCCAAAAAGGAAATGAGGGTTGAGACTCAAATTAGGGTTAGGGTTGGGGAGACTTGGCTTCCCAGGATGTAACCAGGGTTTTGGTGAAGCCTAGATTGGTAAAACGGACTGAGTAGGCCTTCCGGAGTATAACATACTGCCAGTTAGTACACCATGTGGACAGGGAAATATTTCAGTCCAAAGAAAAAACTAGGGTTAAGACCCAAGTTAGGGTTAGCGGTCAGGAGACATGGCTTCCTGGAATGGAAACAGGGTGTTGCTGAAGCCAAGCATGGTGAAACAGACTGAGAGGGCCAAAGGAATTGTGTGCCTACTGTCTTTTAGTACAACATGAGGATGGGGGTTTGTTACATTTGCACAAGAAAATCAGGTTAAGTCTCAAGTTAGGGTTGGTTTGAGGAGATGTGGCATCCCAGGTTGGAAACGGGTCCTTGGTGAAGCCTAGCTTGTTGAATCAGACTGAGTGGGACATCAAGATGTCTTCCATACTTACATTTGGTACACTCTGTGGACGGCAGTATGTTTCAGTCCAAAAAGGAAATGAGGGTTGAGACTCAAATTAGGGTTAGGGCTGGGGAGACTTGGCTTCCCAGGATGTGACCACGGTTTTGGCGAAGCCTAGATTGGTAAAACAGACTGAGTAGGCCATCCGGAGTATAACATACTGCCAGTTAGTACACCATGTGGACAGGGAAATGTTTCAGTCTAAAGAGAAAATTAGGGTTAAGACCCAAGTTAGGGTTAGCTGTCAGGAGACATGGCTTCCCAGAATGGAAACAGGGTGTTGCTGAAGCCAAGCATGGTGAAACAGACTGAGAGGGCCAAAGGAATTGTGTGCCTACTGTCTTTTAGTAGAACATGAGGATGGGAGGTTGTTACATTTGCACAAGAATATCAGGTTAAGTCTCAAGTTAGGGTTAGGGTTGGGGAGATGTGGCTTCCCAGGTTGGAAACGGGTCCTTGGTGAAGCTTAACTTCCTGAATCAAACTGAGTGGGCCATCAAGATGTCTTCCATACTTACATTTGGCACACTCTGTGGACCGCAGTATGTTTCAGTCCAAAAAGGAAATAGGGTTGAGACTCAAATTAGGGTTAGGGTTGGGGAGACTTGGCTTCCCAGGATGTAACCAGGGTTTTGGCGAAGTCTAGATTGGTAAAACAGACGGAGTAGGCCAACCGGAGTATAACATACTGCCAGTTAGTACACCATGTGGACAGGGAAATGTTTCAGTCCAAAGAGAAAATTAGGGTTAAGACCCAAGTTAGGGTTAGCTGTCAGGAGACATGGCTTTCCAGAATGGAAACAGGGTGTTGCTGAAGCCAAGCATGGTGAAACAGACTGAGAGGGCAAAAGGAATTGTGTGCCTACTGTCTTTTAGTACAACATGAGGATGGGGGGTTGTTACATTTGCACAAGAAAATCAGGTTAAGTCTCAAGTTAGGGTTAGGGTTGGGGAGATGTGGCTTCCCAGGTTGGAAACGGGTCCTTGGTGAAGCCTAGCTTGCTGAATCAGACTGAGTGGGGCATCAAGATGTCTTCCATACTTACATTTGGTACACTCTGTGGACGGAGGTCTGTTTCAGTCCCAAAAGGAAATGAGGCCTGAGACTCAAATTAGGGTTAGGGTTGGGGAGACTTGGCTTCCCAGGATATAACCAGGGTTTTGTCGAAGCCTAGATTGGTAAAACAGACTGAGTAGGCCATCCGGAGTATAACATACTGCCAGTTAGTACACCATGTGGACAGGGAAATGTTTCATTCCAAAGAGAAAATTAGGGTTAAGACCCAAGTTAGGGTTAGCTGTCAGGAGACATGGCTTCCCAGAATGGAAACAGGGTGTTGCTGAAGCCAAGCATGGTGAAACAGACTGAGAGGGCCAAAGGAATTGTGTGCCTACTGTCTTTTAGTACAACATGAGGATGGGGGGTTGTTACAGTTCAACAAGAAAATCAGGTTAAGTCTCAAGTTAGGGTTAGGGTTGGGGAGATGTGGCTTCCCAGGTTGGAAACGGGTCCTTGGTGAAGCTTAACTTCCTGAATCAGACTGAGTGGGCCATCAAGATGTCTTCCATACTTACATTTGGCACACTCTGTGGACCGCAGTATGTTTCAGTCCAAAAAGGAAATAGGGTTGAGACTCAAATTAGGGTTAGGGTTGGGGAGACTTGGCTTCCCAGGATGTAACCAGGGTTTTGGTGAAGCCTAGATTGGTAAAACAGACTGAGTAGGCCAACCGGAGTATAACATACTGCCAGTTAGTACACCATGTGGACAGGGAAATGTTTCAGTCCAAAGAGAAAATTAGGGTTAAGACCCAAGTTAGGGTTAGCTGTCAGGAGACATGGCTTCCCAGAATGGAAACAGGGTGTTGCTGAAGCCAAGCATGGTGAAACAGACTGAGAGGGCCAAAGGAATTGTGTACCTACTGTCTTTTAGTAGAACATGAGGATGGGAGGTTGTTACATTTGCACAAGAATATCAGTTTAAGTATCAAGTTAGAGTTAGGGTTGGGGAGATGTGGCTTCCCAGGTTGGAAACGGGTCCTTGTTGAAGCCTAGCTTGCTGAATCAGACTGAGTGGGGCATCAAGATGTCTTCCATACTTACAATTAGGTACACTCTGTGGACGGCAGTATGTTTCAGTCCAAAAAGGAAATGAGGGTTGAGACTCAAATTAGGGTTAGGGTTGGGGAGACTTGGCTTCCCAGGATGTAACCAGGGTTTTGGCGAAGCCTAGATTGGTAAAACAGACTGAGTAGGCCTTCCGGAGTATAACATACTGCCAGTTAGTACACCATGTGGACAGGGAAATATTTCAGTCCAAAGAAAAAACTAGGGTTAAGACCCAAGTTAGGGTTAGCGGTCAGGAGACAATGCTTCCCGGAATGGAAACAGGGTGTTGCTGAAGCCAAGCATAGTGAAACAGACTGAGAGGGCAAAAGGAATTGTGTGCCTACTGTCTTTTAGTACAACATGAGGATGGGGGTTTGTTACATTTGCACAAGAAAATCAGGTTAAGTCTCAAGTTAGGGTTAGGGTTGGGGAGATGTGGCTTCCCAGGTTGGAAACGGGTCCTTGGTGAAGCTTAACTTCCTGAATCAGACTGAGTGGGGCATCAAGATGTCTTCCATACTTACATTTGGCACACTCTGTGGACCGCAGTATGTTTCAGTCCAAAAAGGAAATAGGGTTGAGACTCAAATTAGGGTTAGGGTTGGGGAGACTTGGCTTCCCAGGATGTAACCAGGGTTTTGGCGAAGTCTAGATTGGTAAAACAGACGGAGTAGGCCAACCGGAGTATAACATACTGCCAGTTAGTACACCATGTGGACAGGGAAATGTTTCAGTCCAAAGAGAAAATTAGGGTTAAGACCCAAGTTAGGGTTAGCTGTCAGGAGACATGGCTTTCCAGAATGGAAACAGGGTGTTGCTGAAGCCAAGCATGGTGAAACAGACTGAGAGGGCAAAAGGAATTGTGTGCCTACTGTCTTTTAGTAGAACATGAGGATGGGGGGTTGTTACATTTGCACAAGAAAATCAGGTTAAGTCTCAAGTTAGGGTTAGGGTTGGGGAGATGTGGCTTCCCAGGTTGGAAACGGGTCCTTGGTGAAGCCTAGCTTGCTGAATCAGACTGAGTGGGGCATCAAGATGTCTTCCATACTTACATTTGGTACACTCTGTGGACGGAGGTCTGTTTCAGTCCCAAAAGGAAATGAGGCCTGAGACTCAAATTAGGGTTAGGGTTGGGGAGACTTGGCTTCCCAGGATATAACCAGGGTTTTGTCGAAGCCTAGATTGGTAAAACAGACTGAGTAGGCCATCCGGAGTATAACATACTGCCAGTTAGTACACCATGTGGACAGGGAAATGATTCATTCCAAAGAGAAAATTAGGGTTAAGACCCAAGTTAGGGTTAGCTGTCAGGAGACATGGCTTCCCAGAATGGAAACAGGGTGTTGCTGAAGCCAAGCATGGTGAAACAGACTGAGAGGGCCAAAGGAATTGTGTGCCTACTGTCTTTTAGTACAACATGAGGATGGGGGGTTGTTACAGTTCAACAAGAAAATCAGGTTAAGTCTCAAGTTAGGGTTAGGGTTGGGGAGATGTGGCTTCCCAGGTTGGAAACGGGTCCTTGGTGAAGCTTAACTTGCTGAATCAGACTGAGTGGGGCATCAAGATGGCCTCCATACTGACATTTGGTACACTCTGTGGACGGCAGTATGTTTCAGTCCAAAAACGAAAATTAGGGTTAAGACCCAAGTTAGGGTTATCGGTCAGGAGTCATGGCTTCCCAGAATGGAAACAGGGTGTTGCTGAAGCCAAGCATGGTGAAACAGACTGAGAGGGCCAACGGAATTGTGTGTCGACTGTCTTTTAGTGCAACATGAGGATGGGGGTTTGTTACATTTCAACAAGAAAATCAGGTTAAGTCTCAAGGTTGGGTTGGATTGGGGAGATGTGGCTTCCCAGGTTGGAAATGGGTCCTTGGTGAAGCTCAACTTGCTGAATCAGACTGAGTGGGCCATCAAGATGGCTTCCATACTGACATTTGGTGCACTCTGTGGACGGCAGTATGTTTCAGTCCAAAAAGGAAATGAGGGTTGAGACTCAAATTAGGGTTAGGGTTGGGGAGACTTGGCTTCCCAGGATGTAACCAGGGTTTTGGCGAAGTCTAGATTGGTAAAACAGACTGAGTAGGCCAACCGGAGTATAACATACTGCCTGTTAGTACACCATGTGGACAGGGAAATGTTTCAGTCCAAAGAGAAAATTAGGGTTAAGACCCAAGTTAGGGTTAGCTGTCAGGAGACATGGCTTTCCAGAATGGAAACAGGGTGTTGCTGAAGCCAAGCATGGTGAAACAGACTGAGAGGGCAAAAGGAATTGTGTGCCTACTGTCTTTTAGTAGAACATGAGGATGGGGGGTTGTTACATTTGCACAAGAAAATCAGGTTAAGTCTCAAGTTAGGGTTAGGGTTGGGGAGATGTGGCTTCCCAGGTTGGAAACGGG
Source organism: Heloderma suspectum (assembly GCF_057233095.1). Lineage (NCBI taxonomy): Eukaryota > Metazoa > Chordata > Lepidosauria > Squamata > Helodermatidae > Heloderma > Heloderma suspectum. The sequence goes on from NC_139461.1 coordinate 153,738,523, forward strand.
TCCTTGGTGAAGCCTAGCTTGCTGAATCAGACTGAGTGGGGCATCAAGATGTCTTCCATACTTACATTTGGTACACTCTGTGAACCGCAGTATGTTTCAGTCCAAAAAGGAAATGAGGGTTGATACGCAAATTAGGGTTAGGGTTGGGGAGACTTGGCTTCCCAGGATGTAACCAGGGTTTTGGTGAAGCCTAGATTGGTAAAACAGACTGAGTAGGCCAACCGGAGTATAACATACTGCCAGTTAGTACACCATGTGGACAGGGAAATGTTTCAGTCCAAAGAGAAAATTAGGGTTAAGACCCAAGTTAGGGTTAGCTGTCAGGAGACATGGCTTCCCAGAATGGAAACAGGGTGTTGCTGAAGCCAAGCATGGTGAAACAGACTGAGAGGGCAAAAGGAATTGTGTGCCTACTGTCTTTTAGTAGAACATGAGGATGGGAGGTTGTTACATTTGCACAAGAATATCAGGTTAAGTCTCAAGTTAGGGTTAGGGTTGGGGAGATGTGGCTTCCCAGGTTGGAAACGGGTCCTTGTTGAAGCCTAGCTTGCTGAATCAGACTGAGTGGGGCATCAAGATGTCTTCCATACTTACAATTAGGTACACTCTGTGGACGGCAGTATGTTTCAGTCCAAAAAGGAAATGAGGGTTGAGACTCAAATTAGGGTTAGGGTTGGGGAGACTTGGCTTCCCAGGATGTAACCAGGGTTTTGGTGAAGCCTAGATTGGTAAAACGGACTGAGTAGGCCTTCCGGAGTATAACATACTGCCAGTTAGTACACCATGTGGACAGGGAAATATTTCAGTCCAAAGAAAAAACTAGGGTTAAGACCCAAGTTAGGGTTAGCGGTCAGGAGACATGGCTTCCTGGAATGGAAACAGGGTGTTGCTGAAGCCAAGCATGGTGAAACAGACTGAGAGGGCCAAAGGAATTGTGTGCCTACTGTCTTTTAGTACAACATGAGGATGGGGGTTTGTTACATTTGCACAAGAAAATCAGGTTAAGTCTCAAGTTAGGGTTGGTTTGAGGAGATGTGGCATCCCAGGTTGGAAACGGGTCCTTGGTGAAGCCTAGCTTGTTGAATCAGACTGAGTGGGACATCAAGATGTCTTCCATACTTACATTTGGTACACTCTGTGGACGGCAGTATGTTTCAGTCCAAAAAGGAAATGAGGGTTGAGACTCAAATTAGGGTTAGGGCTGGGGAGACTTGGCTTCCCAGGATGTGACCACGGTTTTGGCGAAGCCTAGATTGGTAAAACAGACTGAGTAGGCCAACCGGAGTATAACATACTGCCTGTTAGTACACCATGTGGACAGGGAAATGTTTCAGTCCAAAGAGAAAATTAGGGTTAAGACCCAAGTTAGGGTTAGCTGTCAGGAGACATGGCTTTCCAGAATGGAAACAGGGTGTTGCTGAAGCCAAGCATGGTGAAACAGACTGAGAGGGCAAAAGGAATTGTGTGCCTACTGTCTTTTAGTAGAACATGAGGATGGGGGGTTGTTACATTTGCACAAGAAAATCAGGTTAAGTCTCAAGTTAGGGTTAGGGTTGGGGAGATGTGGCTTCCCAGGTTGGAAACGGGTCCTTGGTGAAGCCTAGCTTGCTGAATCAGACTGAGTGGGGCATCAAGATGTCTTCCATACTTACATTTGGTACACTCTGTGAACCGCAGTATGTTTCAGTCCAAAAAGGAAATGAGGGTTGATACGCAAATTAGGGTTAGGGTTGGGGAGACTTGGCTTCCCAGGATGTAACCAGGGTTTTGGTGAAGCCTAGATTGGTAAAACAGACTGAGTAGGCCAACCGGAGTATAACATACTGCCAGTTAGTACACCATGTGGACAGGGAAATGTTTCAGTCCAAAGAGAAAATTAGGGTTAAGACCCAAGTTAGGGTTAGCTGTCAGGAGACATGGCTTCCCAGAATGGAAACAGGGTGTTGCTGAAGCCAAGCATGGTGAAACAGACTGAGAGGGCAAAAGGAATTGTGTGCCTACTGTCTTTTAGTAGAACATGAGGATGGGAGGTTGTTACATTTGCACAAGAATATCAGGTTAAGTCTCAAGTTAGGGTTAGGGTTGGGGAGATGTGGCTTCCCAGGTTGGAAACGGGTCCTTGTTGAAGCCTAGCTTGCTGAATCAGACTGAGTGGGGCATCAAGATGTCTTCCATACTTACAATTAGGTACACTCTGTGGACGGCAGTATGTTTCAGTCCAAAAAGGAAATGAGGGTTGAGACTCAAATTAGGGTTAGGGTTGGGGAGACTTGGCTTCCCAGGATGTAACCAGGGTTTTGGTGAAGCCTAGATTGGTAAAACGGACTGAGTAGGCCTTCCGGAGTATAACATACTGCCAGTTAGTACACCATGTGGACAGGGAAATATTTCAGTCCAAAGAAAAAACTAGGGTTAAGACCCAAGTTAGGGTTAGCGGTCAGGAGACATGGCTTCCTGGAATGGAAACAGGGTGTTGCTGAAGCCAAGCATGGTGAAACAGACTGAGAGGGCCAAAGGAATTGTGTGCCTACTGTCTTTTAGTACAACATGAGGATGGGGGTTTGTTACATTTGCACAAGAAAATCAGGTTAAGTCTCAAGTTAGGGTTGGTTTGAGGAGATGTGGCATCCCAGGTTGGAAACGGGTCCTTGGTGAAGCCTAGCTTGTTGAATCAGACTGAGTGGGACATCAAGATGTCTTCCATACTTACATTTGGTACACTCTGTGGACGGCAGTATGTTTCAGTCCAAAAAGGAAATGAGGGTTGAGACTCAAATTAGGGTTAGGGCTGGGGAGACTTGGCTTCCCAGGATGTGACCACGGTTTTGGCGAAGCCTAGATTGGTAAAACAGACTGAGTAGGCCATCCGGAGTATAACATACTGCCAGTTAGTACACCATGTGGACAGGGAAATGTTTCAGTCTAAAGAGAAAATTAGGGTTAAGACCCAAGTTAGGGTTAGCTGTCAGGAGACATGGCTTCCCAGAATGGAAACAGGGTGTTGCTGAAGCCAAGCATGGTGAAACAGACTGAGAGGGCCAAAGGAATTGTGTGCCTACTGTCTTTTAGTAGAACATGAGGATGGGAGGTTGTTACATTTGCACAAGAATATCAGGTTAAGTCTCAAGTTAGGGTTAGGGTTGGGGAGATGTGGCTTCCCAGGTTGGAAACGGGTCCTTGGTGAAGCTTAACTTCCTGAATCAGACTGAGTGGGCCATCAAGATGTCTTCCATACTTACATTTGGCACACTCTGTGGACCTCAGTATGTTTCAGTCCAAAAAGGAAATAGGGTTGAGACTCAAATTAGGGTTAGGGTTGGGGAGACTTGGCTTCCCAGGATGTAACCAGGGTTTTGGCGAAGTCTAGATTGGTAAAACAGACGGAGTAGTCCAACCGGAGTATAACATACTGCCAGTTAGTACACCATGTGGACAGGGAAATTTTTCAGTCCAAAGACAAAATTAGGGTTAAGACCCAAGTTAGGGTTAGCTGTCAGGAGACATGGCTTTCCAGAATGGAAACAGGGTGTTGCTGAAGCCAAGCATGGTGAAACAGACTGAGAGGGCAAAAGGAATTGTGTGCCTACTGTCTTTTAGTAGAACATGAGGATGGGGGGTTGTTACATTTGCACAAGAAAATCAGGTTAAGTCTCAAGTTAGGGTTAGGGTTGGGGAGATGTGGCTTCCCAGGTTGGAAACGGGTCCTTGGTGAAGCCTAGCTTGCTGAATCAGACTGAGTGGGGCATCAAGATGTCTTCCATACTTACATTTGGTACACTCTGTGGACGGAGGTCTGTTTCAGTCCCAAAAGGAAATGAGGCCTGAGACTCAAATTAGGGTTAGGGTTGGGGAGACTTGGCTTCCCAGTATATAACCAGGGTTTTGTCGAAGCCTAGATTGGTAAAACAGACTGAGTAGGCCATCCGGAGTATAACATACTGCCAGTTAGTACACCATGTGGACAGGGAAATGTTTCATTCCAAAGAGAAAATTAGGGTTAAGACCCAAGTTAGGGTTAGCTGTCAGGAGACATGGCTTCCCAGAATGGAAACAGGGTGTTGCTGAAGCCAAGCATGGTGAAACAGACTGAGAGGGCCAAAGGAATTGTGTGCCTACTGTCTTTTAGTACAACATGAGGATGGGGGGTTGTTACAGTTCAACAAGAAAATCAGGTTAAGTCTCAAGTTAGGGTTAGGGTTGGGGAGATGTGGCTTCCCAGGTTGGAAACGGGTCCTTGGTGAAGCTTAACTTGCTGAATCAGACTGAGTGGGACATCAAGATGTCTTCCATACTTACATTTGGTACACTCTGTGGACGGCAGTATGTTTCAGTCCAAAAAGGAAATGAGGGTTGAGACTCAAATTAGGGTTAGGGCTGGGGAGACTTGGCTTCCCAGGATGTAACCAGGGTTTTGGTGAAGCCTAGATTGGTAAAACAGACTGAGTAGGCCATCCGGAGTATAACATACTGCCAGTTAGTACACCATGTGGACAGGGAAATGTTTCAGTCCAAAGAGAAAATTAGGGTTAAGACCCAAGTGAGGGTTAGCTGTCAGGAGACATGGCTTCCCAGAATGGAAACAGGGTGTTGCTGAAGCCAAGCATGGTGAAACAGACTGAGAGGGCCAAAGGAATTGTGTGCCTACTGTCTTTTAGTAGAACATGAGGATGGGAGGTTGTTACATTTGCACAAGAATATCAGGTTAAGTCTCAAGTTAGGGTTAGGGTTGGGGAGATGTGGCTTCCCAGGTTGGAAACGGGTCCTTGGTGAAGCTTAACTTCCTGAATCAGACTGAGTGGGCCATCAAGATGTCTTCCATACTTACATTTGGCACACTCTGTGGACCGCAGTATGTTTCAGTCCAAAAAGGAAATAGGGTTGAGACTCAAATTAGGGTTAGGGTTGGGGAGACTTGGCTTCCCAGGATGTAACCAGGGTTTTGGTGAAGCCTAGATTGGTAAAACAGACGGAGTAGGCCAACCGGAGTATAACATACTGCCAGTTAGTACACCATGTGGACAGGGAAATGTTTCAGTCCAAAGACAAAATTAGGGTTAAGACCCAAGTTAGGGTTAGCTGTCAGGAGACATGGCTTCCCAGAATGGAAACAGGGTGTTGCTGAAGCCAAGCATGGTGAAACAGACTGAGAGGGCCAAAGGAATTGTGTACCTACTGTCTTTTAGTAGAACATGAGGATGGGAGGTTGTTACATTTGCACAAGAATATCAGTTTAAGTATCAAGTTAGAGTTAGGGTTGGGGAGATGTGGCTTCCCAGGTTGGAAACGGGTCCTTGTTGAAGCCTAGCTTGCTGAATCAGACTGAGTGGGGCATCAAGATGTCTTCCATACTTACAATTAGGTACACTCTGTGGACGGCAGTATGTTTCAGTCCAAAAAGGAAATGAGGGTTGAGACTCAAATTAGGGTTAGGGTTGGGGAGACTTGGCTTCCCAGGATGTAACCAGGGTTTTGGCGAAGCCTAGATTGGTAAAACAGACTGAGTAGGCCTTCCGGAGTATAACATACTGCCAGTTAGTACACCATGTGGACAGGGAAATATTTCAGTCCAAAGAAAAAACTAGGGTTAAGACCCAAGTTAGGGTTAGCGGTCAGGAGACATGGCTTCCCGGATTGGAAACAGGGTGTTGCTGAAGCCAAGCATAGTGAAACAGACTGAGAGGGCCAAAGGAATTGTGTGCCTACTGTCTTTTAGTACAACATGAGGATGGGGGTTTGTTACATTTGCACAAGAAAATCAGGTTAAGTCTCAAGTTAGGGTTGGTTTGGGGAGATGTGGCTTCCCAGGTTGGAAACGGGTCCTTGGTGAAGCCTAGCTTGTTGAATCAGACTGAGTGGGACATCAAGATGTCTTCCATACTTACATTTGGTACACTCTGTGGACGGCAGTATGTTTCAGTCCAAAAAGGAAATGAGGGTTGAGACTCAAATTAGGGTTAGGGCTCGGGAGACTTGGCTTCCCAGGATGTAACCAGGGTTTTGGCGAAGCCTAGATTGGTAAAACAGACTGAGTAGGCCATCCGGAGTATAACATACTGCCAGTTAGTACACCATGTGGACAGGGAAATGTTTCAGTCTAAAGAGAAAATTAGGGTTAAGACCCAAGTTAGGGTTAGCTGTCAGGAGACATGGCTTCCCAGAATGGAAACAGGGTGTTGCTGAAGCCAAGCATGGTGAAACAGACTGAGAGGGCCAAAGGAATTGTGTGCCTACTGTCTTTTAGTAGAACATGAGGATGGGAGGTTGTTACATTTGCACAAGAATATCAGGTTAAGTCTCAAGTTAGGGTTAGGGTTGGGGAGATGTGGCTTCCCAGGTTGGAAACGGGTCCTTGGTGAAGCTTAACTTCCTGAATCAGACTGAGTGGGCCATCAAGATGTCTTCCATACTTACATTTGGCACACTCTGTGGACCGCAGTATGTTTCAGTCCAAAAAGGAAATAGGGTTGAGACTCAAATTAGGGTTAGGGTTGGGGAGACTTGGCTTCCCAGGATGTAACCAGGGTTTTGGCGAAGTCTAGATTGGTAAAACAGACGGAGTAGGCCAACCGGAGTATAACATACTGCCAGTTAGTACACCATGTGGACAGGGAAATGTTTCAGTCCAAAGAGAAAATTAGGGTTAAGACCCAAGTTAGGGTTAGCTGTCAGGAGACATGGCTTTCCAGAATGGAAACAGGGTGTTGCTGAAGCCAAGCATGGTGAAACAGACTGAGAGGGCAAAAGGAATTGTGTGCCTACTGTCTTTTAGTAGAACATGAGGATGGGGGGTTGTTACATTTGCACAAGAAAATCAGGTTAAGTCTCAAGTTAGGGTTAGGGTTGGGGAGATGTGGCTTCCCAGGTTGGAAACGGGTCCTTGGTGAAGCCTAGCTTGCTGAATCAGACTGAGTGGGGCATCAAGATGTCTTCCATACTTACATTTGGTACACTCTGTGGACGGAGGTCTGTTTCAGTCCCAAAAGGAAATGAGGACTGAGACTCAAATTAGGGTTAGGGCTGGGGAGACTTGGCTTCCCAGGATGTAACCAGGGTTTTGGTGAAGCCTAGATTGGTAAAACAGACTGAGTAGGCCATCCGGAGTATAACATACTGCCAGTTAGTACACCATGTGGACAGGGAAATGTTTCAGTCCAAAGAGAAAATTAGGGTTAAGACCCAAGTGAGGGTTAGCTGTCAGGAGACATGGCTTCCCAGAATGGAAACAGGGTGTTGCTGAAGCCAAGCATGGTGAAACAGACTGAGAGGGCCAAAGGAATTGTGTGCCTACTGTCTTTTAGTAGAACATGAGGATGGGAGGTTGTTACATTTGCACAAGAATATCAGGTTAAGTCTCAAGTTAGGGTTAGGGTTGGGGAGATGTGGCTTCCCAGGTTGGAAACGGGTCCTTGGTGAAGCTTAACTTCCTGAATCAGACTGAGTGGGCCATCAAGATGTCTTCCATACTTACATTTGGCACACTCTGTGGACCGCAGTATGTTTCAGTCCAAAAAGGAAATAGGGTTGAGACTCAAATTAGGGTTAGGGTTGGGGAGACTTGGCTTCCCAGGATGTAACCAGGGTTTTGGTGAAGCCTAGATTGGTAAAACAGACGGAGTAGGCCAACCGGAGTATAACATACTGCCAGTTAGTACACCATGTGGACAGGGAAATGTTTCAGTCCAAAGACAAAATTAGGGTTAAGACCCAAGTTAGGGTTAGCTGTCAGGAGACATGGCTTCCCAGAATGGAAACAGGGTGTTGCTGAAGCCAAGCATGGTGAAACAGACTGAGAGGGCCAAAGGAATTGTGTACCTACTGTCTTTTAGTAGAACATGAGGATGGGAGGTTGTTACATTTGCACAAGAATATCAGTTTAAGTATCAAGTTAGAGTTAGGGTTGGGGAGATGTGGCTTCCCAGGTTGGAAACGGGTCCTTGTTGAAGCCTAGCTTGCTGAATCAGACTGAGTGGGGCATCAAGATGTCTTCCATACTTACAATTAGGTACACTCTGTGGACGGCAGTATGTTTCAGTCCAAAAAGGAAATGAGGGTTGAGACTCAAATTAGGGTTAGGGTTGGGGAGACTTGGCTTCCCAGGATGTAACCAGGGTTTTGGCGAAGCCTAGATTGGTAAAACAGACTGAGTAGGCCTTCCGGAGTATAACATACTGCCAGTTAGTACACCATGTGGACAGGGAAATATTTCAGTCCAAAGAAAAAACTAGGGTTAAGACCCAAGTTAGGGTTAGCGGTCAGGAGACATGGCTTCCCGGATTGGAAACAGGGTGTTGCTGAAGCCAAGCATAGTGAAACAGACTGAGAGGGCCAAAGGAATTGTGTGCCTACTGTCTTTTAGTACAACATGAGGATGGGGGTTTGTTACATTTGCACAAGAAAATCAGGTTAAGTCTCAAGTTAGGGTTGGTTTGGGGAGATGTGGCTTCCCAGGTTGGAAACGGGTCCTTGGTGAAGCCTAGCTTGTTGAATCAGACTGAGTGGGACATCAAGATGTCTTCCATACTTACATTTGGTACACTCTGTGGACGGCAGTATGTTTCAGTCCAAAAAGGAAATGAGGGTTGAGACTCAAATTAGGGTTAGGGCTCGGGAGACTTGGCTTCCCAGGATGTAACCAGGGTTTTGGCGAAGCCTAGATTGGTAAAACAGACTGAGTAGGCCATCCGGAGTATAACATACTGCCAGTTAGTACACCATGTGGACAGGGAAATGTTTCAGTCTAAAGAGAAAATTAGGGTTAAGACCCAAGTTAGGGTTAGCTGTCAGGAGACATGGCTTCCCAGAATGGAAACAGGGTGTTGCTGAAGCCAAGCATGGTGAAACAGACTGAGAGGGCCAAAGGAATTGTGTGCCTACTGTCTTTTAGTAGAACATGAGGATGGGAGGTTGTTACATTTGCACAAGAATATCAGGTTAAGTCTCAAGTTAGGGTTAGGGTTGGGGAGATGTGGCTTCCCAGGTTGGAAACGGGTCCTTGGTGAAGCTTAACTTCCTGAATCAGACTGAGTGGGCCATCAAGATGTCTTCCATACTTACATTTGGCACACTCTGTGGACCGCAGTATGTTTCAGTCCAAAAAGGAAATAGGGTTGAGACTCAAATTAGGGTTAGGGTTGGGGAGACTTGGCTTCCCAGGATGTAACCAGGGTTTTGGCGAAGTCTAGATTGGTAAAACAGACGGAGTAGGCCAACCGGAGTATAACATACTGCCAGTTAGTACACCATGTGGACAGGGAAATGTTTCAGTCCAAAGAGAAAATTAGGGTTAAGACCCAAGTTAGGGTTAGCTGTCAGGAGACATGGCTTTCCAGAATGGAAACAGGGTGTTGCTGAAGCCAAGCATGGTGAAACAGACTGAGAGGGCAAAAGGAATTGTGTGCCTACTGTCTTTTAGTAGAACATGAGGATGGGGGGTTGTTACATTTGCACAAGAAAATCAGGTTAAGTCTCAAGTTAGGGTTAGGGTTGGGGAGATGTGGCTTCCCAGGTTGGAAACGGGTCCTTGGTGAAGCCTAGCTTGCTGAATCAGACTGAGTGGGGCATCAAGATGTCTTCCATACTTACATTTGGTACACTCTGTGGACGGAGGTCTGTTTCAGTCCCAAAAGGAAATGAGGACTGAGACTCAAATTAGGGTTAGGGTTGGGGAGACTTGGCTTCCCAGGATATAACCAGGGTTTTGTCGAAGCCTAGATTGGTAAAACAGACTGAGTAGGCCATCCGGAGTATAACATACTGCCAGTTAGTACACCATGTGGACAGGGAAATGTTTCATTCCAAAGAGAAAATTAGGGTTAAGACCCAAGTTAGGGTTAGCTGTCAGGAGACATGGCTTCCCAGAATGGAAACAGGGTGTTGCTGAAGCCAAGCATGGTGAAACAGACTGAGAGGGCCAAAGGAATTGTGTGCCTACTGTCTTTTAGTACAACATGAGGATGGGGGGTTGTTACAGTTCAACAAGAAAATCAGGTTAAGTCTCAAGTTAGGGTTAGGGTTGGGGAGATGTGGCTTCCCAGGTTGGAAACGGGTCCTTGGTGAAGCTTAACTTCCTGAATCAGACTGAGTGGGCCATCAAGATGTCTTCCATACTTACATTTGGCACACTCTGTGGACCGCAGTATGTTTCAGTCCAAAAAGGAAATAGGGTTGAGACTCAAATTAGGGTTAGGGTTGGGGAGACTTGGCTTCCCAGGATGTAACCAGGGTTTTGGTGAAGCCTAGATTGGTAAAACAGACTGAGTAGGCCAACCGGAGTATAACATACTGCCAGTTAGTACACCATGTGGACAGGGAAATGTTTCAGTCCAAAGAGAAAATTAGGGTTAAGACCCAAGTTAGGGTTAGCTGTCAGGAGACATGGCTTCCCAGAATGGAAACAGGGTGTTGCTGAAGCCAAGCATGGTGAAACAGACTGAGAGGGCCAAAGGAATTGTGTACCTACTGTCTTTTAGTAGAACATGAGGATGGGAGGTTGTTACATTTGCACAAGAATATCAGTTTAAGTATCAAGTTAGAGTTAGGGTTGGGGAGATGTGGCTTCCCAGGTTGGAAACGGGTCCTTGTTGAAGCCTAGCTTGCTGAATCAGACTGAGTGGGGCATCAAGATGTCTTCCATACTTACAATTAGGTACACTCTGTGGACGGCAGTATGTTTCAGTCCAAAAAGGAAATGAGGGTTGAGACTCAAATTAGGGTTAGGGTTGGGGAGACTTGGCTTCCCAGGATGTAACCAGGGTTTTGGCGAAGCCTAGATTGGTAAAACAGACTGAGTAGGCCTTCCGGAGTATAACATACTGCCAGTTAGTACACCATGTGGACAGGGAAATATTTCAGTCCAAAGAAAAAACTAGGGTTAAGACCCAAGTTAGGGTTAGCGGTCAGGAGACAATGCTTCCCGGAATGGAAACAGGGTGTTGCTGAAGCCAAGCATAGTGAAACAGACTGAGAGGGCAAAAGGAATTGTGTGCCTACTGTCTTTTAGTACAACATGAGGATGGGGGTTTGTTACATTTGCACAAGAAAATCAGGTTAAGTCTCAAGTTAGGGTTGGTTTGGGGAGATGTGGCTTCCCAGGTTGGAAACGGGTCCTTGGTGAAGCCTAGCTTGTTGAATCAGACTGAGTGGGACATCAAGATGTCTTCCATACTTACATTTGGTACACTCTGTGGACGGCAGTATGTTTCAGTCCAAAAAGGAAATAGGGTTGAGACTCAAATTAGGGTTAGGGCTCGGGAGACTTGGCTTCCCAGGATGTAACCAGGGTTTTGGCGAAGCCTAGATTGGTAAAACAGACTGAGTAGGCCATCCGGAGTATAACATACTGCCAGTTAGTACACCATGTGGACAGGGAAATGTTTCAGTCTAAAGAGAAAATTAGGGTTAAGACCCAAGTTAGGGTTAGCTGTCAGGAGACATGGCTTCCCAGAATGGAAACAGGGTGTTGCTGAAGCCAAGCATGGTGAAACAGACTGAGAGGGCCAAAGGAATTGTGTGCCTACTGTCTTTTAGTAGAACATGAGGATGGGAGGTTGTTACATTTGCACAAGAATATCAGGTTAAGTCTCAAGTTAGGGTTAGGGTTGGGGAGATGTGGCTTCCCAGGTTGGAAACGGGTCCTTGGTGAAGCTTAACTTCCTGAATCAGACTGAGTGGGCCATCAAGATGTCTTCCATACTTACATTTGGCACACTCTGTGGACCGCAGTATGTTTCAGTCCAAAAAGGAAATAGGGTTGAGACTCAAATTAGGGTTAGGGTTGGGGAGACTTGGCTTCCCAGGATGTAACCAGGGTTTTGGCGAAGTCTAGATTGGTAAAACAGACGGAGTAGGCCAACCGGAGTATAACATACTGCCAGTTAGTACACCATGTGGACAGGGAAATGTTTCAGTCCAAAGAGAAAATTAGGGTTAAGACCCAAGTTAGGGTTAGCTGTCAGGAGACATGGCTTTCCAGAATGGAAACAGGGTGTTGCTGAAGCCAAGCATGGTGAAACAGACTGAGAGGGCAAAAGGAATTGTGTGCCTACTGTCTTTTAGTAGAACATGAGGATGGGGGGTTGTTACATTTGCACAAGAAAATCAGGTTAAGTCTCAAGTTAGGGTTAGGGTTGGGGAGATGTGGCTTCCCAGGTTGGAAACGGGTCCTTGGTGAAGCCTAGCTTGCTGAATCAGACTGAGTGGGGCATCAAGATGTCTTCCATACTTACATTTGGTACACTCTGTGGACGGAGGTCTGTTTCAGTCCCAAAAGGAAATGAGGCCTGAGACTCAAATTAGGGTTAGGGTTGGGGAGACTTGGCTTCCCAGGATATAACCAGGGTTTTGTCGAAGCCTAGATTGGTAAAACAGACTGAGTAGGCCATCCGGAGTATAACATACTGCCAGTTAGTACACCATGTGGACAGGGAAATGATTCATTCCAAAGAGAAAATTAGGGTTAAGACCCAAGTTAGGGTTAGCTGTCAGGAGACATGGCTTCCCAGAATGGAAACAGGGTGTTGCTGAAGCCAAGCATGGTGAAACAGACTGAGAGGGCCAAAGGAATTGTGTGCCTACTGTCTTTTAGTACAACATGAGGATGGGGGGTTGTTACAGTTCAACAAGAAAATCAGGTTAAGTCTCAAGTTAGGGTTAGGGTTGGGGAGATGTGGCTTCCCAGGTTGGAAACGGGTCCTTGGTGAAGCTTAACTTGCTGAATCAGACTGAGTGGGGCATCAAGATGGCCTCCATACTGACATTTGGTACACTCTGTGGACGGCAGTATGTTTCAGTCCAAAAACGAAAATTAGGGTTAAGACCCAAGTTAGGGTTATCGGTCAGGAGTCATGGCTTCCCAGAATGGAAACAGGGTGTTGCTGAAGCCAAGCATGGTGAAACAGACTGAGAGGGCCAACGGAATTGTGTGCCTACTGTCTTTTAGTAGAACATGAGGATGGGGGGTTGTTACATTTGCACAAGAAAATCAGGTTAAGTCTCAAGTTAGGGTTAGGGTTGGGGAGATGTGGCTTCCCAGGTTGGAAACGGGTCCTTGGTGAAGCCTAGCTTGCTGAATCAGACTGAGTGGGGCATCAAGATGGCTTCCATACTGACATTTGGTACACTCTGTGAACCGCAGTATGTTTCAGTCCAAAAAGGAAATGAGGGTTGATACGCAAATTAGGGTTAGGGTTGGGGAGACTTGGCTTCCCAGGATGTAACCAGGGTTTTGGTGAAGCCTAGATTGGTAAAACAGACTGAGTAGGCCAACCGGAGTATAACATACTGCCAGTTAGTACACCATGTGGACAGGGAAATGTTTCAGTCCAAAGAGAAAATTAGGGTTAAGACCCAAGTTAGGGTTAGCTGTCAGGAGACATGGCTTCCCAGAATGGAAACAGGGTGTTGCTGAAGCCAAGCATGGTGAAACAGACTGAGAGGGCAAAAGGAATTGTGTGCCTACTGTCTTTTAGTAGAACATGAGGATGGGAGGTTGTTACATTTGCACAAGAATATCAGGTTAAGTCTCAAGTTAGGGTTAGGGTTGGGGAGATGTGGCTTCCCAGGTTGGAAACGGGTCCTTGTTGAAGCCTAGCTTGCTGAATCAGACTGAGTGGGGCATCAAGATGTCTTCCATACTTACAATTAGGTACACTCTGTGGACGGCAGTATGTTTCAGTCCAAAAAGGAAATGAGGGTTGAGACTCAAATTAGGGTTAGGGTTGGGGAGACTTGGCTTCCCAGGATGTAACCAGGGTTTTGGTGAAGCCTAGATTGGTAAAACGGACTGAGTAGGCCTTCCGGAGTATAACATACTGCCAGTTAGTACACCATGTGGACAGGGAAATATTTCAGTCCAAAGAAAAAACTAGGGTTAAGACCCAAGTTAGGGTTAGCGGTCAGGAGACATGGCTTCCCGGAATGGAAACAGGGTGTTGCTGAAGCCAAGCATGGTGAAACAGACTGAGAGGGCCAAAGGAATTGTGTGCCTACTGTCTTTTAGTACAACATGAGGATGGGGGTTTGTTACATTTGCACAAGAAAATCAGGTTAAGTCTCAAGTTAGGGTTGGTTTGAGGAGATGTGGCATCCCAGGTTGGAAACGGGTCCTTGGTGAAGCCTAGCTTGTTGAATCAGACTGAGTGGGACATCAAGATGTCTTCCATACTTACATTTGGTACACTCTGTGGACGGCAGTATGTTTCAGTCCAAAAAGGAAATGAGGGTTGAGACTCAAATTAGGGTTAGGGCTGGGGAGACTTGGCTTCCCAGGATGTGACCACGGTTTTGGCGAAGCCTAGATTGGTAAAACAGACTGAGTAGGCCATCCGGAGTATAACATACTGCCAGTTAGTACACCATGTGGACAGGGAAATGTTTCAGTCTAAAGAGAAAATTAGGGTTAAGACCCAAGTTAGGGTTAGCTGTCAGGAGACATGGCTTCCCAGAATGGAAACAGGGTGTTGCTGAAGCCAAGCATGGTGAAACAGACTGAGAGGGCCAAAGGAATTGTGTGCCTACTGTCTTTTAGTAGAACATGAGGATGGGAGGTTGTTACATTTGCACAAGAATATCAGGTTAAGTCTCAAGTTAGGGTTAGGGTTGGGGAGATGTGGCTTCCCAGGTTGGAAACGGGTCCTTGGTGAAGCTTAACTTCCTGAATCAGACTGAGTGGGCCATCAAGATGTCTTCCATACTTACATTTGGCACACTCTGTGGACCGCAGTATGTTTCAGTCCAAAAAGGAAATAGGGTTGAGACTCAAATTAGGGTTAGGGTTGGGGAGACTTGGCTTCCCAGGATGTAACCAGGGTTTTGGCGAAGTCTAGATTGGTAAAACAGACGGAGTAGTCCAACCGGAGTATAACATACTGCCAGTTAGTACACCATGTGGACAGGGAAATTTTTCAGTCCAAAGACAAAATTAGGGTTAAGACCCAAGTTAGGGTTAGCTGTCAGGAGACATGGCTTTCCAGAATGGAAACAGGGTGTTGCTGAAGCCAAGCATGGTGAAACAGACTGAGAGGGCAAAAGGAATTGTGTGCCTACTGTCTTTTAGTAGAACATGAGGATGGGGGGTTGTTACATTTGCACAAGAAAATCAGGTTAAGTCTCAAGTTAGGGTTAGGGTTGGGGAGATGTGGCTTCCCAGGTTGGAAACGGGTCCTTGGTGAAGCCTAGCTTGCTGAATCAGACTGAGTGGGGCATCAAGATGTCTTCCATACTTACATTTGGTACACTCTGTGGACGGAGGTCTGTTTCAGTCCCAAAAGGAAATGAGGCCTGAGACTCAAATTAGGGTTAGGGTTGGGGAGACTTGGCTTCCCAGGATATAACCAGGGTTTTGTCGAAGCCTAGATTGGTAAAACAGACTGAGTAGGCCATCCGGAGTATAACATACTGCCAGTTAGTACACCATGTGGACAGGGAAATGTTTCATTCCAAAGAGAAAATTAGGGTTAAGACCCAAGTTAGGGTTAGCTGTCAGGAGACATGGCTTCCCAGAATGGAAACAGGGTGTTGCTGAAGCCAAGCATGGTGAAACAGACTGAGAGGGCCAAAGGAATTGTGTGCCTACTGTCTTTTAGTACAACATGAGGATGGGGGGTTGTTACAGTTCAACAAGAAAATCAGGTTAAGTCTCAAGTTAGGGTTAGGGTTGGGGAGATGTGGCTTCCCAGGTTGGAAACGGGTCCTTGGTGAAGCTTAACTTGCTGAATCAGACTGAGTGGGGCATCAAGATGGCCTCCATACTGACATTTGGTACACTCTGTGGACGGCAGTATGTTTCAGTCCAAAAACGAAAATTAGGGTTAAGACCCAAGTTAGCGTTATCGGTCAGGAGTCATGGCTTCCCAGAATGGAAACAGGGTGTTGCTGAAGCCAAGCATGGTGAAACAGACTGAGAGGGCCAACGGAATTGTGTGTCGACTGTCTTTTAGTGCAACATGAGGATGGGGGTTTGTTACATTTCAACAAGAAAATCAGGTTAAGTCTCAAGGTTGGGTTGGATTGGGGAGATGTGGCTTCCCAGGTTGGAAATGGGTCCTTGGTGAAGCTCAACTTGCTGAATCAGACTGAGTGGGCCATCAAGATGGCTTCCATACTGACATTTGGTGCACTCTGTGGACGGCAGTATGTTTCAGTCCAAAAAGGAAATGAGGGTTGAGACTCAAATTAGGGTTAGGGTTGGGGAGACTTGGCTTCCCAGGATGTAACCAGGGTTTTGGCGAAGTCTAGATTGGTAAAACAGACTGAGTAGGCCAACCGGAGTATAACATACTGCCAGTTAGTACACCATGTGGACAGGGAAATGTTTCAGTCCAAAGAGAAAATTAGGGTTAAGACCCAAGTTAGGGTTAGCTGTCAGGAGACATGGCTTTCCAGAATGGAAACAGGGTGTTGCTGAAGCCAAGCATGGTGAAACAGACTGAGAGGGCAAAAGGAATTGTGTGCCTACTGTCTTTTAGTAGAACATGAGGATGGGGGGTTGTTACATTTGCACAAGAAAATCAGGTTAAGTCTCAAGTTAGGGTTAGGGTTGGGGAGATGTGGCTTCCCAGGTTGGAAACGGGTCCTTGGTGAAGCCTAGCTTGCTGAATCAGACTGAGTGGGGCATCAAGATGTCTTCCATACTTACATTTGGTACACTCTGTGGACGGCAGTATGTTTCAGTCCAAAAAGGAAATGAGGGTTGAGACTCAAATTAGGGTTAGGGCTGGGGAGACTTGGCTTCCCAGGATGTAACCAGGGTTTTGGTGAAGCCTAGATTGGTAAAACAGACTGAGTAGGCCATCCGGAGTATAACATACTGCCAGTTAGTACACCATGTGGACAGGGAAATGTTTCAGTCCAAAGAGAAAATTAGGGTTAAGACCCAAGTGAGGGTTAGCTGTCAGGAGACATGGCTTCCCAGAATGGAAACAGGGTGTTGCTGAAGCCAAGCATGGTGAAACAGACTGAGAGGGCCAAAGGAATTGTGTGCCTACTGTCTTTTAGTAGAACATGAGGATGGGAGGTTGTTACATTTGCACAAGAATATCAGGTTAAGTCTCAAGTTAGGGTTAGGGTTGGGGAGATGTGGCTTCCCAGGTTGGAAACGGGTCCTTGGTGAAGCTTAACTTCCTGAATCAGACTGAGTGGGCCATCAAGATGTCTTCCATACTTACATTTGGCACACTCTGTGGACCGCAGTATGTTTCAGTCCAAAAAGGAAATAGGGTTGAGACTCAAATTAGGGTTAGGGTTGGGGAGACTTGGCTTCCCAGGATGTAACCAGGGTTTTGGTGAAGCCTAGATTGGTAAAACAGACTGAGTAGGCCAACCGGAGTATAACATACTGCCAGTTAGTACACCATGTGGACAGGGAAATGTTTCAGTCCAAAGACAAAATTAGGGTTAAGACCCAAGTTAGGGTTAGCTGTCAGGAGACATGGCTTCCCAGAATGGAAACAGGGTGTTGCTGAAGCCAAGCATGGTGAAACAGACTGAGAGGGCCAAAGGAATTGTGTACCTACTGTCTTTTAGTAGAACATGAGGATGGGAGGTTGTTACATTTGCACAAGAATATCAGTTTAAGTATCAAGTTAGAGTTAGGGTTGGGGAGATGTGGCTTCCCAGGTTGGAAACGGGTCCTTGTTGAAGCCTAGCTTGCTGAATCAGACTGAGTGGGGCATCAAGATGTCTTCCATACTTACAATTAGGTACACTCTGTGGACGGCAGTATGTTTCAGTCCAAAAAGGAAATGAGGGTTGAGACTCAAATTAGGGTTAGGGTTGGGGAGACTTGGCTTCCCAGGATGTAACCAGGGTTTTGGCGAAGCCTAGATTGGTAAAACAGACTGAGTAGGCCTTCCGGAGTATAACATACTGCCAGTTAGTACACCATGTGGACAGGGAAATATTTCAGTCCAAAGAAAAAACTAGGGTTAAGACCCAAGTTAGGGTTAGCGGTCAGGAGACATGGCTTCCCGGAATGGAAACAGGGTGTTGCTGAAGCCAAGCATAGTGAAACAGACTGAGAGGGCAAAAGGAATTGTGTGCCTACTGTCTTTTAGTACAACATGAGGATGGGGGTTTGTTACATTTGCACAAGAAAATCAGGTTAAGTCTCAAGTTAGGGTTGGTTTGGGGAGATGTGGCTTCCCAGGTTGGAAACGGGTCCTTGGTGAAGCCTAGCTTGTTGAATCAGACTGAGTGGGACATCAAGATGTCTTCCATACTTACATTTGGTACACTCTGTGGACGGCAGTATGTTTCAGTCCAAAAAGGAAATGAGGGTTGAGACTCAAATTAGGGTTAGGGCTCGGGAGACTTGGCTTCCCAGGATGTAACCAGGGTTTTGGCGAAGCCTAGATTGGTAAAACAGACTGAGTAGGCCATCCGGAGTATAACATACTGCCAGTTAGTACACCATGTGGACAGGGAAATGTTTCAGTCTAAAGAGAAAATTAGGGTTAAGACCCAAGTTAGGGTTAGCTGTCAGGAGACATGGCTTCCCAGAATGGAAACAGGGTGTTGCTGAAGCCAAGCATGGTGAAACAGACTGAGAGGGCCAAAGGAATTGTGTGCCTACTGTCTTTTAGTAGAACATGAGGATGGGAGGTTGTTACATTTGCACAAGAATATCAGGTTAAGTCTCAAGTTAGGGTTAGGGTTGGGGAGATGTGGCTTCCCAGGTTGGAAACGGGTCCTTGGTGAAGCTTAACTTCCTGAATCAGACTGAGTGGGCCATCAAGATGTCTTCCATACTTACATTTGGCACACTCTGTGGACCGCAGTATGTTTCAGTCCAAAAAGGAAATAGGGTTGAGACTCAAATTAGGGTTAGGGTTGGGGAGACTTGGCTTCCCAGGATGTAACCAGGGTTTTGGCGAAGTCTAGATTGGTAAAACAGACGGAGTAGGCCAACCGGAGTATAACATACTGCCAGTTAGTACACCATGTGGACAGGGAAATGTTTCAGTCCAAAGAGAAAATTAGGGTTAAGACCCAAGTTAGGGTTAGCTGTCAGGAGACATGGCTTTCCAGAATGGAAACAGGGTGTTGCTGAAGCCAAGCATGGTGAAACAGACTGAGAGGGCAAAAGGAATTGTGTGCCTACTGTCTTTTAGTAGAACATGAGGATGGGGGGTTGTTACATTTGCACAAGAAAATCAGGTTAAGTCTCAAGTTAGGGTTAGGGTTGGGGAGATGTGGCTTCCCAGGTTGGAAACGGGTCCTTGGTGAAGCCTAGCTTGCTGAATCAGACTGAGTGGGGCATCAAGATGTCTTCCATACTTACATTTGGTACACTCTGTGGACGGAGGTCTGTTTCAGTCCCAAAAGGAAATGAGGCCTGAGACTCAAATTAGGGTTAGGGTTGGGGAGACTTGGCTTCCCAGGATATAACCAGGGTTTTGTCGAAGCCTAGATTGGTAAAACAGACTGAGTAGGCCATCCGGAGTATAACATACTGCCAGTTAGTACACCATGTGGACAGGGAAATGTTTCATTCCAAAGAGAAAATTAGGGTTAAGACCCAAGTTAGGGTTAGCTGTCAGGAGACATGGCTTCCCAGAATGGAAACAGGGTGTTGCTGAAGCCAAGCATGGTGAAACAGACTGAGAGGGCCAAAGGAATTGTGTGCCTACTGTCTTTTAGTACAACATGAGGATGGGGGGTTGTTACAGTTCAACAAGAAAATCAGGTTAAGTCTCAAGTTAGGGTTAGGGTTGGGGAGATGTGGCTTCCCAGGTTGGAAACGGGTCCTTGGTGAAGCTTAACTTCCTGAATCAGACTGAGTGGGCCATCAAGATGTCTTCCATACTTACATTTGGCACACTCTGTGGACCGCAGTATGTTTCAGTCCAAAAAGGAAATAGGGTTGAGACTCAAATTAGGGTTAGGGTTGGGGAGACTTGGCTTCCCAGGATGTAACCAGGGTTTTGGTGAAGCCTAGATTGGTAAAACAGACTGAGTAGGCCAACCGGAGTATAACATACTGCCAGTTAGTACACCATGTGGACAGGGAAATGTTTCAGTCCAAAGAGAAAATTAGGGTTAAGACCCAAGTTAGGGTTAGCTGTCAGGAGACATGGCTTCCCAGAATGGAAACAGGGTGTTGCTGAAGCCAAGCATGGTGAAACAGACTGAGAGGGCCAAAGGAATTGTGTACCTACTGTCTTTTAGTAGAACATGAGGATGGGAGGTTGTTACATTTGCACAAGAATATCAGTTTAAGTATCAAGTTAGAGTTAGGGTTGGGGAGATGTGGCTTCCCAGGTTGGAAACGGGTCCTTGTTGAAGCCTAGCTTGCTGAATCAGACTGAGTGGGGCATCAAGATGTCTTCCATACTTACAATTAGGTACACTCTGTGGACGGCAGTATGTTTCAGTCCAAAAAGGAAATGAGGGTTGAGACTCAAATTAGGGTTAGGGTTGGGGAGACTTGGCTTCCCAGGATGTAACCAGGGTTTTGGCGAAGCCTAGATTGGTAAAACAGACTGAGTAGGCCTTCCGGAGTATAACATACTGCCAGTTAGTACACCATGTGGACAGGGAAATATTTCAGTCCAAAGAAAAAACTAGGGTTAAGACCCAAGTTAGGGTTAGCAGTCAGGAGACAATGCTTCCCGGAATGGAAACAGGGTGTTGCTGAAGCCAAGCATAGTGAAACAGACTGAGAGGGCAAAAGGAATTGTGTGCCTACTGTCTTTTAGTACAACATGAGGATGGGGGTTTGTTACATTTGCACAAGAAAATCAGGTTAAGTCTCAAGTTAGGGTTGGTTTGGGGAGATGTGGCTTCCCAGGTTGGAAACGGGTCCTTGGTGAAGCCTAGCTTGTTGAATCAGACTGAGTGGGACATCAAGATGTCTTCCATACTTACATTTGGTACACTCTGTGGACGGCAGTATGTTTCAGTCCAAAAAGGAAATGAGGGTTGAGACTCAAATTAGGGTTAGGGCTCGGGAGACTTGGCTTCCCAGGATGTAACCAGGGTTTTGGCGAAGCCTAGATTGGTAAAACAGACTGAGTAGGCCATCCGGAGTATAACATACTGCCAGTTAGTACACCATGTGGACAGGGAAATGTTTCAGTCTAAAGAGAAAATTAGGGTTAAGACCCAAGTTAGGGTTAGCTGTCAGGAGACATGGCTTCCCAGAATGGAAACAGGGTGTTGCTGAAGCCAAGCATGGTGAAACAGACTGAGAGGGCCAAAGGAATTGTGTGCCTACTGTCTTTTAGTAGAACATGAGGATGGGAGGTTGTTACATTTGCACAAGAATATCAGGTTAAGTCTCAAGTTAGGGTTAGGGTTGGGGAGATGTGGCTTCCCAGGTTGGAAACGGGTCCTTGGTGAAGCTTAACTTCCTGAATCAGACTGAGTGGGCCATCAAGATGTCTTCCATACTTACATTTGGCACACTCTGTGGACCGCAGTATGTTTCAGTCCAAAAAGGAAATAGGGTTGAGACTCAAATTAGGGTTAGGGTTGGGGAGACTTGGCTTCCCAGGATGTAACCAGGGTTTTGGCGAAGTCTAGATTGGTAAAACAGACGGAGTAGGCCAACCGGAGTATAACATACTGCCAGTTAGTACACCATGTGGACAGGGAAATGTTTCAGTCCAAAGAGAAAATTAGGGTTAAGACCCAAGTTAGGGTTAGCTGTCAGGAGACATGGCTTTCCAGAATGGAAACAGGGTGTTGCTGAAGCCAAGCATGGTGAAACAGACTGAGAGGGCAAAAGGAATTGTGTGCCTACTGTCTTTTAGTAGAACATGAGGATGGGGGGTTGTTACATTTGCACAAGAAAATCAGGTTAAGTCTCAAGTTAGGGTTAGGGTTGGGGAGATGTGGCTTCCCAGGTTGGAAACGGGTCCTTGGTGAAGCCTAGCTTGCTGAATCAGACTGAGTGGGGCATCAAGATGTCTTCCATACTTACATTTGGTACACTCTGTGGACGGAGGTCTGTTTCAGTCCCAAAAGGAAATGAGGCCTGAGACTCAAATTAGGGTTAGGGTTGGGGAGACTTGGCTTCCCAGGATATAACCAGGGTTTTGTCGAAGCCTAGATTGGTAAAACAGACTGAGTAGGCCATCCGGAGTATAACATACTGCCAGTTAGTACACCATGTGGACAGGGAAATGATTCATTCCAAAGAGAAAATTAGGGTTAAGACCCAAGTTAGGGTTAGCTGTCAGGAGACATGGCTTCCCAGAATGGAAACAGGGTGTTGCTGAAGCCAAGCATGGTGAAACAGACTGAGAGGGCCAAAGGAATTGTGTGCCTACTGTCTTTTAGTACAACATGAGGATGGGGGGTTGTTACAGTTCAACAAGAAAATCAGGTTAAGTCTCAAGTTAGGGTTAGGGTTGGGGAGATGTGGCTTCCCAGGTTGGAAACGGGTCCTTGGTGAAGCTTAACTTGCTGAATCAGACTGAGTGGGGCATCAAGATGGCCTCCATACTGACATTTGGTACACTCTGTGGACGGCAGTATGTTTCAGTCCAAAAACGAAAATTAGGGTTAAGACCCAAGTTAGGGTTATCGGTCAGGAGTCATGGCTTCCCAGAATGGAAACAGGGTGTTGCTGAAGCCAAGCATGGTGAAACAGACTGAGAGGGCCAACGGAATTGTGTGTCGACTGTCTTTTAGTGCAACATGAGGATGGGGGTTTGTTACATTTCAACAAGAAAATCAGGTTAAGTCTCAAGGTTGGGTTGGATTGGGGAGATGTGGCTTCCCAGGTTGGAAATGGGTCCTTGGTGAAGCTCAACTTGCTGAATCAGACTGAGTGGGCCATCAAGATGGCTTCCATACTGACATTTGGTGCACTCTGTGGACGGCAGTATGTTTCAGTCCAAAAAGGAAATGAGGGTTGAGACTCAAATTAGGGTTAGGGTTGGGGAGACTTGGCTTCCCAGGATGTAACCAGGGTTTTGGCGAAGTCTAGATTGGTAAAACAGACTGAGTAGGCCAACCGGAGTATAACATACTGCCAGTTAGTACACCATGTGGACAGGGAAATGTTTCAGTCCAAAGAGAAAATTAGGGTTAAGACCCAAGTTAGGGTTAGCTGTCAGGAGACATGGCTTTCCAGAATGGAAACAGGGTGTTGCTGAAGCCAAGCATGGTGAAACAGACTGAGAGGGCAAAAGGAATTGTGTGCCTACTGTCTTTTAGTAGAACATGAGGATGGGGGGTTGTTACATTTGCACAAGAAAATCAGGTTAAGTCTCAAGTTAGGGTTAGGGTTGGGGAGATGTGGCTTCCCAGGTTGGAAACGGGTCCTTGGTGAAGCTTAACTTCCTGAATCAGACTGAGTGGGCCATCAAGATGTCTTCCATACTTACATTTGGCACACTCTGTGGACCGCAGTATGTTTCAGTCCAAAAAGGAAATAGGGTTGAGACTCAAATTAGGGTTAGGGTTGGGGAGACTTGGCTTCCCAGGATGTAACCAGGGTTTTGGTGAAGCCTAGATTGGTAAAACAGACTGAGTAGGCCAACCGGAGTATAACATACTGCCAGTTAGTACACCATGTGGACAGGGAAATGTTTCAGTCCAAAGAGAAAATTAGGGTTAAGACCCAAGTTAGGGTTAGCTGTCAGGAGACATGGCTTCCCAGAATGGAAACAGGGTGTTGCTGAAGCCAAGCATGGTGAAACAGACTGAGAGGGCCAAAGGAATTGTGTACCTACTGTCTTTTAGTAGAACATGAGGATGGGAGGTTGTTACATTTGCACAAGAATATCAGTTTAAGTATCAAGTTAGAGTTAGGGTTGGGGAGATGTGGCTTCCCAGGTTGGAAACGGGTCCTTGTTGAAGCCTAGCTTGCTGAATCAGACTGAGTGGGGCATCAAGATGTCTTCCATACTTACAATTAGGTACACTCTGTGGACGGCAGTATGTTTCAGTCCAAAAAGGAAATGAGGGTTGAGACTCAAATTAGGGTTAGGGTTGGGGAGACTTGGCTTCCCAGGATGTAACCAGGGTTTTGGCGAAGCCTAGATTGGTAAAACAGACTGAGTAGGCCTTCCGGAGTATAACATACTGCCAGTTAGTACACCATGTGGACAGGGAAATATTTCAGTCCAAAGAAAAAACTAGGGTTAAGACCCAAGTTAGGGTTAGCGGTCAGGAGACAATGCTTCCCGGAATGGAAACAGGGTGTTGCTGAAGCCAAGCATAGTGAAACAGACTGAGAGGGCAAAAGGAATTGTGTGCCTACTGTCTTTTAGTACAACATGAGGATGGGGGTTTGTTACATTTGCACAAGAAAATCAGGTTAAGTCTCAAGTTAGGGTTGGTTTGGGGAGATGTGGCTTCCCAGGTTGGAAACGGGTCCTTGGTGAAGCCTAGCTTGTTGAATCAGACTGAGTGGGACATCAAGATGTCTTCCATACTTACATTTGGTACACTCTGTGGACGGCAGTATGTTTCAGTCCAAAAAGGAAATGAGGGTTGAGACTCAAATTAGGGTTAGGGCTCGGGAGACTTGGCTTCCCAGGATGTAACCAGGGTTTTGGCGAAGCCTAGATTGGTAAAACAGACTGAGTAGGCCATCCGGAGTATAACATACTGCCAGTTAGTACACCATGTGGACAGGGAAATGTTTCAGTCTAAAGAGAAAATTAGGGTTAAGACCCAAGTTAGGGTTAGCTGTCAGGAGACATGGCTTCCCAGAATGGAAACAGGGTGTTGCTGAAGCCAAGCATGGTGAAACAGACTGAGAGGGCCAAAGGAATTGTGTGCCTACTGTCTTTTAGTAGAACATGAGGATGGGAGGTTGTTACATTTGCACAAGAATATCAGGTTAAGTCTCAAGTTAGGGTTAGGGTTGGGGAGATGTGGCTTCCCAGGTTGGAAACGGGTCCTTGGTGAAGCTTAACTTCCTGAATCAGACTGAGTGGGCCATCAAGATGTCTTCCATACTTACATTTGGCACACTCTGTGGACCGCAGTATGTTTCAGTCCAAAAAGGAAATAGGGTTGAGACTCAAATTAGGGTTAGGGTTGGGGAGACTTGGCTTCCCAGGATGTAACCAGGGTTTTGGCGAAGTCTAGATTGGTAAAACAGACGGAGTAGGCCAACCGGAGTATAACATACTGCCAGTTAGTACACCATGTGGACAGGGAAATGTTTCAGTCCAAAGAGAAAATTAGGGTTAAGACCCAAGTTAGGGTTAGCTGTCAGGAGACATGGCTTTCCAGAATGGAAACAGGGTGTTGCTGAAGCCAAGCATGGTGAAACAGACTGAGAGGGCAAAAGGAATTGTGTGCCTACTGTCTTTTAGTAGAACATGAGGATGGGGGGTTGTTACATTTGCACAAGAAAATCAGGTTAAGTCTCAAGTTAGGGTTAGGGTTGGGGAGATGTGGCTTCCCAGGTTGGAAACGGGTCCTTGGTGAAGCCTAGCTTGCTGAATCAGACTGAGTGGGGCATCAAGATGTCTTCCATACTTACATTTGGTACACTCTGTGGACGGAGGTCTGTTTCAGTCCCAAAAGGAAATGAGGCCTGAGACTCAAATTAGGGTTAGGGTTGGGGAGACTTGGCTTCCCAGGATATAACCAGGGTTTTGTCGAAGCCTAGATTGGTAAAACAGACTGAGTAGGCCATCCGGAGTATAACATACTGCCAGTTAGTACACCATGTGGACAGGGAAATGATTCATTCCAAAGAGAAAATTAGGGTTAAGACCCAAGTGAGGGTTAGCTGTCAGGAGACATGGCTTCCCAGAATGGAAACAGGGTGTTGCTGAAGCCAAGCATGGTGAAACAGACTGAGAGGGCCAAAGGAATTGTGTGCCTACTGTCTTTTAGTACAACATGAGGATGGGGGGTTGTTACAGTTCAACAAGAAAATCAGGTTAAGTCTCAAGTTAGGGTTAGGGTTGGGGAGATGTGGCTTCCCAGGTTGGAAACGGGTCCTTGGTGAAGCTTAACTTGCTGAATCAGACTGAGTGGGGCATCAAGATGGCCTCCATACTGACATTTGGTACACTCTGTGGACGGCAGTATGTTTCAGTCCAAAAACGAAAATTAGGGTTAAGACCCAAGTTAGGGTTATCGGTCAGGAGTCATGGCTTCCCAGAATGGAAACAGGGTGTTGCTGAAGCCAAGCATGGTGAAACAGACTGAGAGGGCCAACGGAATTGTGTGTCGACTGTCTTTTAGTGCAACATGAGGATGGGGGTTTGTTACATTTCAACAAGAAAATCAGGTTAAGTCTCAAGGTTGGGTTGGATTGGGGAGATGTGGCTTCCCAGGTTGGAAATGGGTCCTTGGTGAAGCTCAACTTGCTGAATCAGACTGAGTGGGCCATCAAGATGGCTTCCATACTGACATTTGGTGCACTCTGTGGACGGCAGTATGTTTCAGTCCAAAAAGGAAATGAGGGTTGAGACTCAAATTAGGGTTAGGGTTGGGGAGACTTGGCTTCCCAGGATGTAACCAGGGTTTTGGCGAAGTCTAGATTGGTAAAACAGACTGAGTAGGCCAACCGGAGTATAACATACTGCCAGTTAGTACACCATGTGGACAGGGAAATGTTTCAGTCCAAAGAGAAAATTAGGGTTAAGACCCAAGTTAGGGTTAGCTGTCAGGAGACATGGCTTTCCAGAATGGAAACAGGGTGTTGCTGAAGCCAAGCATGGTGAAACAGACTGAGAGGGCAAAAGGAATTGTGTGCCTACTGTCTTTTAGTAGAACATGAGGATGGGGGGTTGTTACATTTGCACAAGAAAATCAGGTTAAGTCTCAAGTTAGGGTTAGGGTTGGGGAGATGTGGCTTCCCAGGTTGGAAACGGGTCCTTGGTGAAGCCTAGCTTGCTGAATCAGACTGAGTGGGGCATCAAGATGTCTTCCATACTTACATTTGGTACACTCTGTGAACCGCAGTATGTTTCAGTCCAAAAAGGAAATGAGGGTTGATACGCAAATTAGGGTTAGGGTTGGGGAGACTTGGCTTCCCAGGATGTAACCAGGGTTTTGGTGAAGCCTAGATTGGTAAAACAGACTGAGTAGGCCAACCGGAGTATAACATACTGCCAGTTAGTACACCATGTGGACAGGGAAATGTTTCAGTCCAAAGAGAAAATTAGGGTTAAGACCCAAGTTAGGGTTAGCTGTCAGGAGACATGGCTTCCCAGAATGGAAACAGGGTGTTGCTGAAGCCAAGCATGGTGAAACAGACTGAGAGGGCAAAAGGAATTGTGTGCCTACTGTCTTTTAGTAGAACATGAGGATGGGAGGTTGTTACATTTGCACAAGAATATCAGGTTAAGTCTCAAGTTAGGGTTAGGGTTGGGGAGATGTGGCTTCCCAGGTTGGAAACGGGTCCTTGGTGAAGCCTAGCTTGCTGAATCAGACTGAGTGGGGCATCAAGATGTCTTCCATACTTACAATTAGGTACACTCTGTGGACGGCAGTATGTTTCAGTCCAAAAAGGAAATGAGGGTTGAGACTCAAATTAGGGTTAGGGTTGGGGAGACTTGGCTTCCCAGGATGTAACCAGGGTTTTGGTGAAGCCTAGATTGGTAAAACGGACTGAGTAGGCCTTCCGGAGTATAACATACTGCCAGTTAGTACACCATGTGGACAGGGAAATATTTCAGTCCAAAGAAAAAACTAGGGTTAAGACCCAAGTTAGGGTTAGCGGTCAGGAGACATGGCTTCCCGGAATGGAAACAGGGTGTTGCTGAAGCCAAGCATGGTGAAACAGACTGAGAGGGCCAAAGGAATTGTGTGCCTACTGTCTTTTAGTACAACATGAGGATGGGGGTTTGTTACATTTGCACAAGAAAATCAGGTTAAGTCTCAAGTTAGGGTTGGTTTGAGGAGATGTGGCATCCCAGGTTGGAAACGGGTCCTTGGTGAAGCCTAGCTTGTTGAATCAGACTGAGTGGGACATCAAGATGTCTTCCATACTTACATTTGGTACACTCTGTGGACGGCAGTATGTTTCAGTCCAAAAAGGAAATGAGGGTTGAGACTCAAATTAGGGTTAGGGCTGGGGAGACTTGGCTTCCCAGGATGTGACCACGGTTTTGGCGAAGCCTAGATTGGTAAAACAGACTGAGTAGGCCATCCGGAGTATAACATACTGCCAGTTAGTACACCATGTGGACAGGGAAATGTTTCAGTCTAAAGAGAAAATTAGGGTTAAGACCCAAGTTAGGGTTAGCTGTCAGGAGACATGGCTTCCCAGAATGGAAACAGGGTGTTGCTGAAGCCAAGCATGGTGAAACAGACTGAGAGGGCCAAAGGAATTGTGTGCCTACTGTCTTTTAGTAGAACATGAGGATGGGAGGTTGTTACATTTGCACAAGAATATCAGGTTAAGTCTCAAGTTAGGGTTAGGGTTGGGGAGATGTGGCTTCCCAGGTTGGAAACGGGTCCTTGGTGAAGCTTAACTTCCTGAATCAGACTGAGTGGGCCATCAAGATGTCTTCCATACTTACATTTGGCACACTCTGTGGACCGCAGTATGTTTCAGTCCAAAAAGGAAATAGGGTTGAGACTCAAATTAGGGTTAGGGTTGGGGAGACTTGGCTTCCCAGGATGTAACCAGGGTTTTGGCGAAGTCTAGATTGGTAAAACAGACGGAGTAGTCCAACCGGAGTATAACATACTGCCAGTTAGTACACCATGTGGACAGGGAAATTTTTCAGTCCAAAGACAAAATTAGGGTTAAGACCCAAGTTAGGGTTAGCTGTCAGGAGACATGGCTTTCCAGAATGGAAACAGGGTGTTGCTGAAGCCAAGCATGGTGAAACAGACTGAGAGGGCAAAAGGAATTGTGTGCCTACTGTCTTTTAGTAGAACATGAGGATGGGGGGTTGTTACATTTGCACAAGAAAATCAGGTTAAGTCTCAAGTTAGGGTTAGGGTTGGGGAGATGTGGCTTCCCAGGTTGGAAACGGGTCCTTGGTGAAGCCTAGCTTGCTGAATCAGACTGAGTGGGGCATCAAGATGTCTTCCATACTTACATTTGGTACACTCTGTGGACGGAGGTCTGTTTCAGTCCCAAAAGGAAATGAGGCCTGAGACTCAAATTAGGGTTAGGGTTGGGGAGACTTGGCTTCCCAGGATATAACCAGGGTTTTGTCGAAGCCTAGATTGGTAAAACAGACTGAGTAGGCCATCCGGAGTATAACATACTGCCAGTTAGTACACCATGTGGACAGGGAAATGTTTCATTCCAAAGAGAAAATTAGGGTTAAGACCCAAGTTAGGGTTAGCTGTCAGGAGACATGGCTTCCCAGAATGGAAACAGGGTGTTGCTGAAGCCAAGCATGGTGAAACAGACTGAGAGGGCCAAAGGAATTGTGTGCCTACTGTCTTTTAGTACAACATGAGGATGGGGGGTTGTTACAGTTCAACAAGAAAATCAGGTTAAGTCTCAAGTTAGGGTTAGGGTTGGGGAGATGTGGCTTCCCAGGTTGGAAACGGGTCCTTGGTGAAGCTTAACTTGCTGAATCAGACTGAGTGGGGCATCAAGATGGCCTCCATACTGACATTTGGTACACTCTGTGGACGGCAGTATGTTTCAGTCCAAAAACGAAAATTAGGGTTAAGACCCAAGTTAGGGTTATCGGTCAGGAGTCATGGCTTCCCAGAATGGAAACAGGGTGTTGCTGAAGCCAAGCATGGTGAAACAGACTGAGAGGGCCAACGGAATTGTGTGTCGACTGTCTTTTAGTGCAACATGAGGATGGGGGTTTGTTACATTTCAACAAGAAAATCAGGTTAAGTCTCAAGGTTGGGTTGGATTGGGGAGATGTGGCTTCCCAGGTTGGAAATGGGTCCTTGGTGAAGCTCAACTTGCTGAATCAGACTGAGTGGGCCATCAAGATGGCTTCCATACTGACATTTGGTGCACTCTGTGGACGGCAGTATGTTTCAGTCCAAAAAGGAAATGAGGGTTGAGACTCAAATTAGGGTTAGGGTTGGGGAGACTTGGCTTCCCAGGATGTAACCAGGGTTTTGGCGAAGTCTAGATTGGTAAAACAGACTGAGTAGGCCAACCGGAGTATAACATACTGCCAGTTAGTACACCATGTGGACAGGGAAATGTTTCAGTCCAAAGAGAAAATTAGGGTTAAGACCCAAGTTAGGGTTAGCTGTCAGGAGACATGGCTTTCCAGAATGGAAACAGGGTGTTGCTGAAGCCAAGCATGGTGAAACAGACTGAGAGGGCAAAAGGAATTGTGTGCCTACTGTCTTTTAGTAGAACATGAGGATGGGGGGTTGTTACATTTGCACAAGAAAATCAGGTTAAGTCTCAAGTTAGGGTTAGGGTTGGGGAGATGTGGCTTCCCAGGTTGGAAACGGGTCCTTGGTGAAGCCTAGCTTGCTGAATCAGACTGAGTGGGGCATCAAGATGTCTTCCATACTTACATTTGGTACACTCTGTGAACCGCAGTATGTTTCAGTCCAAAAAGGAAATGAGGGTTGATACGCAAATTAGGGTTAGGGTTGGGGAGACTTGGCTTCCCAGGATGTAACCAGGGTTTTGGTGAAGCCTAGATTGGTAAAACAGACTGAGTAGGCCAACCGGAGTATAACATACTGCCAGTTAGTACACCATGTGGACAGGGAAATGTTTCAGTCCAAAGAGAAAATTAGGGTTAAGACCCAAGTTAGGGTTAGCTGTCAGGAGACATGGCTTCCCAGAATGGAAACAGGGTGTTGCTGAAGCCAAGCATGGTGAAACAGACTGAGAGGGCAAAAGGAATTGTGTGCCTACTGTCTTTTAGTAGAACATGAGGATGGGAGGTTGTTACATTTGCACAAGAATATCAGGTTAAGTCTCAAGTTAGGGTTAGGGTTGGGGAGATGTGGCTTCCCAGGTTGGAAACGGGTCCTTGTTGAAGCCTAGCTTGCTGAATCAGACTGAGTGGGGCATCAAGATGTCTTCCATACTTACAATTAGGTACACTCTGTGGACGGCAGTATGTTTCAGTCCAAAAAGGAAATGAGGGTTGAGACTCAAATTAGGGTTAGGGTTGGGGAGACTTGGCTTCCCAGGATGTAACCAGGGTTTTGGCGAAGCCTAGATTGGTAAAACAGACTGAGTAGGCCTTCCGGAGTATAACATACTGCCAGTTAGTACACCATGTGGACAGGGAAATATTTCAGTCCAAAGAAAAAACTAGGGTTAAGACCCAAGTTAGGGTTAGCAGTCAGGAGACAATGCTTCCCGGAATGGAAACAGGGTGTTGCTGAAGCCAAGCATAGTGAAACAGACTGAGAGGGCAAAAGGAATTGTGTGCCTACTGTCTTTTAGTACAACATGAGGATGGGGGTTTGTTACATTTGCACAAGAAAATCAGGTTAAGTCTCAAGTTAGGGTTGGTTTGGGGAGATGTGGCTTCCCAGGTTGGAAACGGGTCCTTGGTGAAGCCTAGCTTGTTGAATCAGACTGAGTGGGACATCAAGATGTCTTCCATACTTACATTTGGTACACTCTGTGGACGGCAGTATGTTTCAGTCCAAAAAGGAAATGAGGGTTGAGACTCAAATTAGGGTTAGGGCTCGGGAGACTTGGCTTCCCAGGATGTAACCAGGGTTTTGGCGAAGCCTAGATTGGTAAAACAGACTGAGTAGGCCATCCGGAGTATAACATACTGCCAGTTAGTACACCATGTGGACAGGGAAATGTTTCAGTCTAAAGAGAAAATTAGGGTTAAGACCCAAGTTAGGGTTAGCTGTCAGGAGACATGGCTTCCCAGAATGGAAACAGGGTGTTGCTGAAGCCAAGCATGGTGAAACAGACTGAGAGGGCCAAAGGAATTGTGTGCCTACTGTCTTTTAGTAGAACATGAGGATGGGAGGTTGTTACATTTGCACAAGAATATCAGGTTAAGTCTCAAGTTAGGGTTAGGGTTGGGGAGATGTGGCTTCCCAGGTTGGAAACTGGTCCTTGGTGAAGCTTAACTTCCTGAATCAGACTGAGTGGGCCATCAAGATGTCTTCCATACTTACATTTGGCACACTCTGTGGACCGCAGTATGTTTCAGTCCAAAAAGGAAATAGGGTTGAGACTCAAATTAGGGTTAGGGTTGGGGAGACTTGGCTTCCCAGGATGTAACCAGGGTTTTGGCGAAGTCTAGATTGGTAAAACAGACGGAGTAGGCCAACCGGAGTATAACATACTGCCAGTTAGTACACCATGTGGACAGGGAAATGTTTCAGTCCAAAGAGAAAATTAGGGTTAAGACCCAAGTTAGGGTTAGCTGTCAGGAGACATGGCTTTCCAGAATGGAAACAGGGTGTTGCTGAAGCCAAGCATGGTGAAACAGACTGAGAGGGCAAAAGGAATTGTGTGCCTACTGTCTTTTAGTAGAACATGAGGATGGGGGGTTGTTACATTTGCACAAGAAAATCAGGTTAAGTCTCAAGTTAGGGTTAGGGTTGGGGAGATGTGGCTTCCCAGGTTGGAAACGGGTCCTTGGTGAAGCCTAGCTTGCTGAATCAGACTGAGTGGGGCATCAAGATGTCTTCCATACTTACATTTGGTACACTCTGTGGACGGAGGTCTGTTTCAGTCCCAAAAGGAAATGAGGCCTGAGACTCAAATTAGGGTTAGGGTTGGGGAGACTTGGATTCCCA
The DNA here is from genome assembly GCF_057233095.1 of Heloderma suspectum. NCBI lineage: Eukaryota > Metazoa > Chordata > Lepidosauria > Squamata > Helodermatidae > Heloderma > Heloderma suspectum. Next base: position 153,771,118 of record NC_139461.1, read on the forward strand.
GGATATAACCAGGGTTTTGTCGAAGCCTAGATTGGTAAAACAGACTGAGTAGGCCATCCGGAGTATAACATACTGCCAGTTAGTACACCATGTGGACAGGGAAATGATTCATTCCAAAGAGAAAATTAGGGTTAAGACCCAAGTTAGGGTTAGCTGTCAGGAGACATGGCTTCCCAGAATGGAAACAGGGTGTTGCTGAAGCCAAGCATGGTGAAACAGACTGAGAGGGCCAAAGGAATTGTGTGCCTACTGTCTTTTAGTACAACATGAGGATGGGGGGTTGTTACAGTTCAACAAGAAAATCAGGTTAAGTCTCAAGTTAGGGTTAGGGTTGGGGAGATGTGGCTTCCCAGGTTGGAAACGGGTCCTTGGTGAAGCTTAACTTGCTGAATCAGACTGAGTTGGGCATCAAGATGGCCTCCATACTGACATTTGGTACACTCTGTGGACGGCAGTATGTTTCAGTCCAAAAACGAAAATTAGGGTTAAGACCCAAGTTAGGGTTATCGGTCAGGAGTCATGGCTTCCCAGAATGGAAACAGGGTGTTGCTGAAGCCAAGCATGGTGAAACAGACTGAGAGGGCCAACGGAATTGTGTGTCGACTGTCTTTTAGTGCAACATGAGGATGGGGGTTTGTTACATTTCAACAAGAAAATCAGGTTAAGTCTCAAGGTTGGGTTGGATTGGGGAGATGTGGCTTCCCAGGTTGGAAATGGGTCCTTGGTGAAGCTCAACTTGCTGAATCAGACTGAGTGGGCCATCAAGATGGCTTCCATACTGACATTTGGTGCACTCTGTGGACGGCAGTATGTTTCAGTCCAAAAAGGAAATGAGGGTTGAGACTCAAATTAGGGTTAGGGTTGGGGAGACTTGGCTTCCCAGGATGTAACCAGGGTTTTGGCGAAGTCTAGATTGGTAAAACAGACTGAGTAGGCCAACCGGAGTATAACATACTGCCAGTTAGTACACCATGTGGACAGGGAAATGTTTCAGTCCAAAGAGAAAATTAGGGTTAAGACCCAAGTTAGGGTTAGCTGTCAGGAGACATGGCTTTCCAGAATGGAAACAGGGTGTTGCTGAAGCCAAGCATGGTGAAACAGACTGAGAGGGCAAAAGGAATTGTGTGCCTACTGTCTTTTAGTAGAACATGAGGATGGGGGGTTGTTACATTTGCACAAGAAAATCAGGTTAAGTCTCAAGTTAGGGTTAGGGTTGGGGAGATGTGGCTTCCCAGGTTGGAAACGGGTCCTTGGTGAAGCTTAACTTCCTGAATCAGACTGAGTGGGCCATCAAGATGTCTTCCATACTTACATTTGGCACACTCTGTGGACCGCAGTATGTTTCAGTCCAAAAAGGAAATAGGGTTGAGACTCAAATTAGGGTTAGGGTTGGGGAGACTTGGCTTCCCAGGATGTAACCAGGGTTTTGGTGAAGCCTAGATTGGTAAAACAGACTGAGTAGGCCAACCGGAGTATAACATACTGCCAGTTAGTACACCATGTGGACAGGGAAATGTTTCAGTCCAAAGAGAAAATTAGGGTTAAGACCCAAGTTAGGGTTAGCTGTCAGGAGACATGGCTTCCCAGAATGGAAACAGGGTGTTGCTGAAGCCAAGCATGGTGAAACAGACTGAGAGGGCCAAAGGAATTGTGTACCTACTGTCTTTTAGTAGAACATGAGGATGGGAGGTTGTTACATTTGCACAAGAATATCAGTTTAAGTATCAAGTTAGAGTTAGGGTTGGGGAGATGTGGCTTCCCAGGTTGGAAACGGGTCCTTGTTGAAGCCTAGCTTGCTGAATCAGACTGAGTGGGGCATCAAGATGTCTTCCATACTTACAATTAGGTACACTCTGTGGACGGCAGTATGTTTCAGTCCAAAAAGGAAATGAGGGTTGAGACTCAAATTAGGGTTAGGGTTGGGGAGACTTGGCTTCCCAGGATGTAACCAGGGTTTTGGCGAAGCCTAGATTGGTAAAACAGACTGAGTAGGCCTTCCGGAGTATAACATACTGCCAGTTAGTACACCATGTGGACAGGGAAATATTTCAGTCCAAAGAAAAAACTAGGGTTAAGACCCAAGTTAGGGTTAGCGGTCAGGAGACAATGCTTCCCGGAATGGAAACAGGGTGTTGCTGAAGCCAAGCATAGTGAAACAGACTGAGAGGGCAAAAGGAATTGTGTGCCTACTGTCTTTTAGTACAACATGAGGATGGGGGTTTGTTACATTTGCACAAGAAAATCAGGTTAAGTCTCAAGTTAGGGTTGGTTTGGGGAGATGTGGCTTCCCAGGTTGGAAACGGGTCCTTGGTGAAGCCTAGCTTGTTGAATCAGACTGAGTGGGACATCAAGATGTCTTCCATACTTACATTTGGTACACTCTGTGGACGGCAGTATGTTTCAGTCCAAAAAGGAAATGAGGGTTGAGACTCAAATTAGGGTTAGGGCTCGGGAGACTTGGCTTCCCAGGATGTAACCAGGGTTTTGGCGAAGCCTAGATTGGTAAAACAGACTGAGTAGGCCATCCGGAGTATAACATACTGCCAGTTAGTACACCATGTGGACAGGGAAATGTTTCAGTCTAAAGAGAAAATTAGGGTTAAGACCCAAGTTAGGGTTAGCTGTCAGGAGACATGGCTTCCCAGAATGGAAACAGGGTGTTGCTGAAGCCAAGCATGGTGAAACAGACTGAGAGGGCCAAAGGAATTGTGTGCCTACTGTCTTTTAGTAGAACATGAGGATGGGAGGTTGTTACATTTGCACAAGAATATCAGGTTAAGTCTCAAGTTAGGGTTAGGGTTGGGGAGATGTGGCTTCCCAGGTTGGAAACGGGTCCTTGGTGAAGCTTAACTTCCTGAATCAGACTGAGTGGGCCATCAAGATGTCTTCCATACTTACATTTGGCACACTCTGTGGACCGCAGTATGTTTCAGTCCAAAAAGGAAATAGGGTTGAGACTCAAATTAGGGTTAGGGTTGGGGAGACTTGGCTTCCCAGGATGTAACCAGGGTTTTGGCGAAGTCTAGATTGGTAAAACAGACGGAGTAGGCCAACCGGAGTATAACATACTGCCAGTTAGTACACCATGTGGACAGGGAAATGTTTCAGTCCAAAGAGAAAATTAGGGTTAAGACCCAAGTTAGGGTTAGCTGTCAGGAGACATGGCTTTCCAGAATGGAAACAGGGTGTTGCTGAAGCCAAGCATGGTGAAACAGACTGAGAGGGCAAAAGGAATTGTGTGCCTACTGTCTTTTAGTAGAACATGAGGATGGGGGGTTGTTACATTTGCACAAGAAAATCAGGTTAAGTCTCAAGTTAGGGTTAGGGTTGGGGAGATGTGGCTTCCCAGGTTGGAAACGGGTCCTTGGTGAAGCCTAGCTTGCTGAATCAGACTGAGTGGGGCATCAAGATGTCTTCCATACTTACATTTGGTACACTCTGTGGACGGAGGTCTGTTTCAGTCCCAAAAGGAAATGAGGCCTGAGACTCAAATTAGGGTTAGGGTTGGGGAGACTTGGCTTCCCAGGATATAACCAGGGTTTTGTCGAAGCCTAGATTGGTAAAACAGACTGAGTAGGCCATCCGGAGTATAACATACTGCCAGTTAGTACACCATGTGGACAGGGAAATGATTCATTCCAAAGAGAAAATTAGGGTTAAGACCCAAGTGAGGGTTAGCTGTCAGGAGACATGGCTTCCCAGAATGGAAACAGGGTGTTGCTGAAGCCAAGCATGGTGAAACAGACTGAGAGGGCCAAAGGAATTGTGTGCCTACTGTCTTTTAGTACAACATGAGGATGGGGGGTTGTTACAGTTCAACAAGAAAATCAGGTTAAGTCTCAAGTTAGGGTTAGGGTTGGGGAGATGTGGCTTCCCAGGTTGGAAACGGGTCCTTGGTGAAGCTTAACTTGCTGAATCAGACTGAGTGGGGCATCAAGATGGCCTCCATACTGACATTTGGTACACTCTGTGGACGGCAGTATGTTTCAGTCCAAAAACGAAAATTAGGGTTAAGACCCAAGTTAGGGTTATCGGTCAGGAGTCATGGCTTCCCAGAATGGAAACAGGGTGTTGCTGAAGCCAAGCATGGTGAAACAGACTGAGAGGGCCAACGGAATTGTGTGTCGACTGTCTTTTAGTGCAACATGAGGATGGGGGTTTGTTACATTTCAACAAGAAAATCAGGTTAAGTCTCAAGGTTGGGTTGGATTGGGGAGATGTGGCTTCCCAGGTTGGAAATGGGTCCTTGGTGAAGCTCAACTTGCTGAATCAGACTGAGTGGGCCATCAAGATGGCTTCCATACTGACATTTGGTGCACTCTGTGGACGGCAGTATGTTTCAGTCCAAAAAGGAAATGAGGGTTGAGACTCAAATTAGGGTTAGGGTTGGGGAGACTTGGCTTCCCAGGATGTAACCAGGGTTTTGGCGAAGTCTAGATTGGTAAAACAGACTGAGTAGGCCAACCGGAGTATAACATACTGCCAGTTAGTACACCATGTGGACAGGGAAATGTTTCAGTCCAAAGAGAAAATTAGGGTTAAGACCCAAGTTAGGGTTAGCTGTCAGGAGACATGGCTTTCCAGAATGGAAACAGGGTGTTGCTGAAGCCAAGCATGGTGAAACAGACTGAGAGGGCAAAAGGAATTGTGTGCCTACTGTCTTTTAGTAGAACATGAGGATGGGGGGTTGTTACATTTGCACAAGAAAATCAGGTTAAGTCTCAAGTTAGGGTTAGGGTTGGGGAGATGTGGCTTCCCAGGTTGGAAACGGGTCCTTGGTGAAGCCTAGCTTGCTGAATCAGACTGAGTGGGGCATCAAGATGTCTTCCATACTTACATTTGGTACACTCTGTGAACCGCAGTATGTTTCAGTCCAAAAAGGAAATGAGGGTTGATACGCAAATTAGGGTTAGGGTTGGGGAGACTTGGCTTCCCAGGATGTAACCAGGGTTTTGGTGAAGCCTAGATTGGTAAAACAGACTGAGTAGGCCAACCGGAGTATAACATACTGCCAGTTAGTACACCATGTGGACAGGGAAATGTTTCAGTCCAAAGAGAAAATTAGGGTTAAGACCCAAGTTAGGGTTAGCTGTCAGGAGACATGGCTTCCCAGAATGGAAACAGGGTGTTGCTGAAGCCAAGCATGGTGAAACAGACTGAGAGGGCAAAAGGAATTGTGTGCCTACTGTCTTTTAGTAGAACATGAGGATGGGAGGTTGTTACATTTGCACAAGAATATCAGGTTAAGTCTCAAGTTAGGGTTAGGGTTGGGGAGATGTGGCTTCCCAGGTTGGAAACGGGTCCTTGGTGAAGCCTAGCTTGCTGAATCAGACTGAGTGGGGCATCAAGATGTCTTCCATACTTACAATTAGGTACACTCTGTGGACGGCAGTATGTTTCAGTCCAAAAAGGAAATGAGGGTTGAGACTCAAATTAGGGTTAGGGTTGGGGAGACTTGGCTTCCCAGGATGTAACCAGGGTTTTGGTGAAGCCTAGATTGGTAAAACGGACTGAGTAGGCCTTCCGGAGTATAACATACTGCCAGTTAGTACACCATGTGGACAGGGAAATATTTCAGTCCAAAGAAAAAACTAGGGTTAAGACCCAAGTTAGGGTTAGCGGTCAGGAGACATGGCTTCCCGGAATGGAAACAGGGTGTTGCTGAAGCCAAGCATGGTGAAACAGACTGAGAGGGCCAAAGGAATTGTGTGCCTACTGTCTTTTAGTACAACATGAGGATGGGGGTTTGTTACATTTGCACAAGAAAATCAGGTTAAGTCTCAAGTTAGGGTTGGTTTGAGGAGATGTGGCATCCCAGGTTGGAAACGGGTCCTTGGTGAAGCCTAGCTTGTTGAATCAGACTGAGTGGGACATCAAGATGTCTTCCATACTTACATTTGGTACACTCTGTGGACGGCAGTATGTTTCAGTCCAAAAAGGAAATGAGGGTTGAGACTCAAATTAGGGTTAGGGCTGGGGAGACTTGGCTTCCCAGGATGTGACCACGGTTTTGGCGAAGCCTAGATTGGTAAAACAGACTGAGTAGGCCATCCGGAGTATAACATACTGCCAGTTAGTACACCATGTGGACAGGGAAATGTTTCAGTCTAAAGAGAAAATTAGGGTTAAGACCCAAGTTAGGGTTAGCTGTCAGGAGACATGGCTTCCCAGAATGGAAACAGGGTGTTGCTGAAGCCAAGCATGGTGAAACAGACTGAGAGGGCCAAAGGAATTGTGTGCCTACTGTCTTTTAGTAGAACATGAGGATGGGAGGTTGTTACATTTGCACAAGAATATCAGGTTAAGTCTCAAGTTAGGGTTAGGGTTGGGGAGATGTGGCTTCCCAGGTTGGAAACGGGTCCTTGGTGAAGCTTAACTTCCTGAATCAGACTGAGTGGGCCATCAAGATGTCTTCCATACTTACATTTGGCACACTCTGTGGACCGCAGTATGTTTCAGTCCAAAAAGGAAATAGGGTTGAGACTCAAATTAGGGTTAGGGTTGGGGAGACTTGGCTTCCCAGGATGTAACCAGGGTTTTGGCGAAGTCTAGATTGGTAAAACAGACGGAGTAGTCCAACCGGAGTATAACATACTGCCAGTTAGTACACCATGTGGACAGGGAAATTTTTCAGTCCAAAGACAAAATTAGGGTTAAGACCCAAGTTAGGGTTAGTTGTCAGGAGACATGGCTTTCCAGAATGGAAACAGGGTGTTGCTGAAGCCAAGCATGGTGAAACAGACTGAGAGGGCAAAAGGAATTGTGTGCCTACTGTCTTTTAGTAGAACATGAGGATGGGGGGTTGTTACATTTGCACAAGAAAATCAGGTTAAGTCTCAAGTTAGGGTTAGGGTTGGGGAGATGTGGCTTCCCAGGTTGGAAACGGGTCCTTGGTGAAGCCTAGCTTGCTGAATCAGACTGAGTGGGGCATCAAGATGTCTTCCATACTTACATTTGGTACACTCTGTGGACGGAGGTCTGTTTCAGTCCCAAAAGGAAATGAGGCCTGAGACTCAAATTAGGGTTAGGGTTGGGGAGACTTGGCTTCCCAGGATATAACCAGGGTTTTGTCGAAGCCTAGATTGGTAAAACAGACTGAGTAGGCCATCCGGAGTATAACATACTGCCAGTTAGTACACCATGTGGACAGGGAAATGTTTCATTCCAAAGAGAAAATTAGGGTTAAGACCCAAGTTAGGGTTAGCTGTCAGGAGACATGGCTTCCCAGAATGGAAACAGGGTGTTGCTGAAGCCAAGCATGGTGAAACAGACTGAGAGGGCCAAAGGAATTGTGTGCCTACTGTCTTTTAGTACAACATGAGGATGGGGGGTTGTTACAGTTCAACAAGAAAATCAGGTTAAGTCTCAAGTTAGGGTTAGGGTTGGGGAGATGTGGCTTCCCAGGTTGGAAACGGGTCCTTGGTGAAGCTTAACTTGCTGAATCAGACTGAGTGGGGCATCAAGATGGCCTCCATACTGACATTTGGTACACTCTGTGGACGGCAGTATGTTTCAGTCCAAAAACGAAAATTAGGGTTAAGACCCAAGTTAGGGTTATCGGTCAGGAGTCATGGCTTCCCAGAATGGAAACAGGGTGTTGCTGAAGCCAAGCATGGTGAAACAGACTGAGAGGGCCAACGGAATTGTGTGTCGACTGTCTTTTAGTGCAACATGAGGATGGGGGTTTGTTACATTTCAACAAGAAAATCAGGTTAAGTCTCAAGGTTGGGTTGGATTGGGGAGATGTGGCTTCCCAGGTTGGAAATTGGTCCTTGGTGAAGCTCAACTTGCTGAATCAGACTGAGTGGGCCATCAAGATGGCTTCCATACTGACATTTGGTGCACTCTGTGGACGGCAGTATGTTTCAGTCCAAAAAGGAAATGAGGGTTGAGACTCAAATTAGGGTTAGGGTTGGGGAGACTTGGCTTCCCAGGATGTAACCAGGGTTTTGGCGAAGTCTAGATTGGTAAAACAGACTGAGTAGGCCAACCGGAGTATAACATACTGCCAGTTAGTACACCATGTGGACAGGGAAATGTTTCAGTCCAAAGAGAAAATTAGGGTTAAGACCCAAGTTAGGGTTAGCTGTCAGGAGACATGGCTTTCCAGAATGGAAACAGGGTGTTGCTGAAGCCAAGCATGGTGAAACAGACTGAGAGGGCAAAAGGAATTGTGTGCCTACTGTCTTTTAGTAGAACATGAGGATGGGGGGTTGTTACATTTGCACAAGAAAATCAGGTTAAGTCTCAAGTTAGGGTTAGGGTTGGGGAGATGTGGCTTCCCAGGTTGGAAACGGGTCCTTGGTGAAGCCTAGCTTGCTGAATCAGACTGAGTGGGGCATCAAGATGTCTTCCATACTTACATTTGGTACACTCTGTGAACCGCAGTATGTTTCAGTCCAAAAAGGAAATGAGGGTTGATACGCAAATTAGGGTTAGGGTTGGGGAGACTTGGCTTCCCAGGATGTAACCAGGGTTTTGGTGAAGCCTAGATTGGTAAAACAGACTGAGTAGGCCAACCGGAGTATAACATACTGCCAGTTAGTACACCATGTGGACAGGGAAATGTTTCAGTCCAAAGAGAAAATTAGGGTTAAGACCCAAGTTAGGGTTAGCTGTCAGGAGACATGGCTTCCCAGAATGGAAACAGGGTGTTGCTGAAGCCAAGCATGGTGAAACAGACTGAGAGGGCAAAAGGAATTGTGTGCCTACTGTCTTTTAGTAGAACATGAGGATGGGAGGTTGTTACATTTGCACAAGAATATCAGGTTAAGTCTCAAGTTAGGGTTAGGGTTGGGGAGATGTGGCTTCCCAGGTTGGAAACGGGTCCTTGTTGAAGCCTAGCTTGCTGAATCAGACTGAGTGGGGCATCAAGATGTCTTCCATACTTACAATTAGGTACACTCTTTGGACGGCAGTATGTTTCAGTCCAAAAAGGAAATGAGGGTTGAGACTCAAATTAGGGTTAGGGCTGGGGAGACTTGGCTTCCCAGGATGTAACCAGGGTTTTGGTGAAGCCTAGATTGGTAAAACGGACTGAGTAGGCCTTCCGGAGTATAACATACTGCCAGTTAGTACACCATGTGGACAGGGAAATATTTCAGTCCAAAGAAAAAACTAGGGTTAAGACCCAAGTTAGGGTTAGCGGTCAGGAGACATGGCTTCCCGGAATGGAAACAGGGTGTTGCTGAAGCCAAGCATGGTGAAACAGACTGAGAGGGCCAAAGGAATTGTGTGCCTACTGTCTTTTAGTACAACATGAGGATGGGGGTTTGTTACATTTGCACAAGAAAATCAGGTTAAGTCTCAAGTTAGGGTTGGTTTGAGGAGATGTGGCATCCCAGGTTGGAAACGGGTCCTTGGTGAAGCCTAGCTTGTTGAATCAGACTGAGTGGGACATCAAGATGTCTTCCATACTTACATTTGGTACACTCTGTGGACGGCAGTATGTTTCAGTCCAAAAAGGAAATGAGGGTTGAGACTCAAATTAGGGTTAGGGCTGGGGAGACTTGGCTTCCCAGGATGTGACCACGGTTTTGGCGAAGCCTAGATTGGTAAAACAGACTGAGTAGGCCATCCGGAGTATAACATACTGCCAGTTAGTACACCATGTGGACAGGGAAATGTTTCAGTCTAAAGAGAAAATTAGGGTTAAGACCCAAGTTAGGGTTAGCTGTCAGGAGACATGGCTTCCCAGAATGGAAACAGGGTGTTGCTGAAGCCAAGCATGGTGAAACAGACTGAGAGGGCCAAAGGAATTGTGTGCCTACTGTCTTTTAGTAGAACATGAGGATGGGAGGTTGTTACATTTGCACAAGAATATCAGGTTAAGTCTCAAGTTAGGGTTAGGGTTGGGGAGATGTGGCTTCCCAGGTTGGAAACGGGTCCTTGGTGAAGCTTAACTTCCTGAATCAGACTGAGTGGGCCATCAAGATGTCTTCCATACTTACATTTGGCACACTCTGTGGACCGCAGTATGTTTCAGTCCAAAAAGGAAATAGGGTTGAGACTCAAATTAGGGTTAGGGTTGGGGAGACTTGGCTTCCCAGGATGTAACCAGGGTTTTGGCGAAGTCTAGATTGGTAAAACAGACGGAGTAGTCCAACCGGAGTATAACATACTGCCAGTTAGTACACCATGTGGACAGGGAAATTTTTCAGTCCAAAGACAAAATTAGGGTTAAGACCCAAGTTAGGGTTAGCTGTCAGGAGACATGGCTTTCCAGAATGGAAACAGGGTGTTGCTGAAGCCAAGCATGGTGAAACAGACTGAGAGGGCAAAAGGAATTGTGTGCCTACTGTCTTTTAGTAGAACATGAGGATGGGGGGTTGTTACATTTGCACAAGAAAATCAGGTTAAGTCTCAAGTTAGGGTTAGGGTTGGGGAGATGTGGCTTCCCAGGTTGGAAACGGGTCCTTGGTGAAGCCTAGCTTGCTGAATCAGACTGAGTGGGGCATCAAGATGTCTTCCATACTTACATTTGGTACACTCTGTGGACGGAGGTCTGTTTCAGTCCCAAAAGGAAATGAGGCCTGAGACTCAAATTAGGGTTAGGGTTGGGGAGACTTGGCTTCCCAGGATATAACCAGGGTTTTGTCGAAGCCTAGATTGGTAAAACAGACTGAGTAGGCCATCCGGAGTATAACATACTGCCAGTTAGTACACCATGTGGACAGGGAAATGTTTCATTCCAAAGAGAAAATTAGGGTTAAGACCCAAGTTAGGGTTAGCTGTCAGGAGACATGGCTTCCCAGAATGGAAACAGGGTGTTGCTGAAGCCAAGCATGGTGAAACAGACTGAGAGGGCCAAAGGAATTGTGTGCCTACTGTCTTTTAGTACAACATGAGGATGGGGGGTTGTTACAGTTCAACAAGAAAATCAGGTTAAGTCTCAAGTTAGGGTTAGGGTTGGGGAGATGTGGCTTCCCAGGTTGGAAACGGGTCCTTGGTGAAGCTTAACTTGCTGAATCAGACTGAGTGGGGCATCAAGATGGCCTCCATACTGACATTTGGTACACTCTGTGGACGGCAGTATGTTTCAGTCCAAAAACGAAAATTAGGGTTAAGACCCAAGTTAGGGTTATCGGTCAGGAGTCATGGCTTCCCAGAATGGAAACAGGGTGTTGCTGAAGCCAAGCATGGTGAAACAGACTGAGAGGGCCAACGGAATTGTGTGTCGACTGTCTTTTAGTGCAACATGAGGATGGGGGTTTGTTACATTTCAACAAGAAAATCAGGTTAAGTCTCAAGGTTGGGTTGGATTGGGGAGATGTGGCTTCCCAGGTTGGAAATGGGTCCTTGGTGAAGCTCAACTTGCTGAATCAGACTGAGTGGGCCATCAAGATGGCTTCCATACTGACATTTGGTGCACTCTGTGGACGGCAGTATGTTTCAGTCCAAAAAGGAAATGAGGGTTGAGACTCAAATTAGGGTTAGGGTTGGGGAGACTTGGCTTCCCAGGATGTAACCAGGGTTTTGGCGAAGTCTAGATTGGTAAAACAGACTGAGTAGGCCAACCGGAGTATAACATACTGCCAGTTAGTACACCATGTGGACAGGGAAATGTTTCAGTCCAAAGAGAAAATTAGGGTTAAGACCCAAGTTAGGGTTAGCTGTCAGGAGACATGGCTTTCCAGAATGGAAACAGGGTGTTGCTGAAGCCAAGCATGGTGAAACAGACTGAGAGGGCAAAAGGAATTGTGTGCCTACTGTCTTTTAGTAGAACATGAGGATGGGGGGTTGTTACATTTGCACAAGAAAATCAGGTTAAGTCTCAAGTTAGGGATAGGGTTGGGGAGATGTGGCTTCCCAGGTTGGAAACGGGTCCTTGGTGAAGCCTAGCTTGCTGAATCAGACTGAGTGGGGCATCAAGATGTCTTCCATACTTACATTTGGTACACTCTGTGAACCGCAGTATGTTTCAGTCCAAAAAGGAAATGAGGGTTGATACGCAAATTAGGGTTAGGGTTGGGGAGACTTGGCTTCCCAGGATGTAACCAGGGTTTTGGTGAAGCCTAGATTGGTAAAACAGACTGAGTAGGCCAACCGGAGTATAACATACTGCCAGTTAGTACACCATGTGGACAGGGAAATGTTTCAGTCCAAAGAGAAAATTAGGGTTAAGACCCAAGTTAGGGTTAGCTGTCAGGAGACATGGCTTCCCAGAATGGAAACAGGGTGTTGCTGAAGCCAAGCATGGTGAAACAGACTGAGAGGGCAAAAGGAATTGTGTGCCTACTGTCTTTTAGTAGAACATGAGGATGGGAGGTTGTTACATTTGCACAAGAATATCAGGTTAAGTCTCAAGTTAGGGTTAGGGTTGGGGAGATGTGGCTTCCCAGGTTGGAAACGGGTCCTTGGTGAAGCCTAGCTTGTTGAATCAGACTGAGTGGGGCATCAAGATGTCTTCCATACTTACATTTGGTACACTCTGTGGACGGCAGTATGTTTCAGTCCAAAAAGGAAATGAGGGTTGAGACTCAAATTAGGGTTAGGGCTGGGGAGACTTGGCTTCCCAGGATGTGACCACGGTTTTGGCGAAGCCTAGATTGGTAAAACAGACTGAGTAGGCCATCCGGAGTATAACATACTGCCAGTTAGTACACCATGTTGACAGGGAAATGTTTCAGTCCAAAGAGAAAATTAGGGTTAAGACCCAAGTGAGGGTTAGCTGTCAGTAGACATGGCTTCCCAGAATGGAAACAGGGTGTTGCTGAAGCCAAGCATGGTGAAACAGACTGAGAGGGCCAAAGGAATTGTGTGCCTACTGTCTTTTAGTAGAACATGAGGATGGGAGGTTGTTACATTTGCACAAGAATATCAGGTTAAGTCTCAAGTTAGGGTTAGGGTTGGGGAGATGTGGCTTCCCAGGTTGGAAACGGGTCCTTGGTGAAGCTTAACTTCCTGAATCAGACTGAGTGGGCCATCAAGATGTCTTCCATACTTACATTTGGCACACTCTGTGGACCGCAGTATGTTTCAGTCCAAAATGGAAATAGGGTTGAGACTCAAATTAGGGTTAGGGTTGGGGAGACTTGGCTTCCCAGGATGTAACCAGGGTTTTGGTGAAGCCTAGATTGGTAAAACAGACTGAGTAGGCCAACCGGAGTATAACATACTGCCAGTTAGTACACCATGTGGACAGGGAAATGTTTCAGTCTAAAGAGAAAATTAGGGTTAAGACCCAAGTTAGGGTTAGCTGTCAGGAGACATGGCTTCCCAGAATGGAAACAGGGTGTTGCTGAAGCCAAGCATGGTGAAACAGACTGAGAGGGCCAAAGGAATTGTGTGCCTACTGTCTTTTAGTAGAACATGAGGATGGGAGGTTGTTACATTTGCACAAGAATATCAGGTTAAGTCTCAAGTTAGGGTTAGGGTTGGGGAGATGTGGCTTCCCAGGTTGGAAACGGGTCCTTGGTGAAGCTTAACTTGCTGAATCAGACTGAGTGGGGCATCAAGATGGCCTCCATACTGACATTTGGTACACTCTGTGGACGGCAGTATGTTTCAGTCCAAAAACGAAAATTAGGGTTAAGACCCAAGTTAGGGTTATCGGTCAGGAGTCATGGCTTCCCAGAATGGAAACAGGGTGTTGCTGAAGCCAAGCATGGTGAAACAGACTGAGAGGGCCAACGGAATTGTGTGTCGACTGTCTTTTAGTGCAACATGAGGATGGGGGTTTGTTACATTTCAACAAGAAAATCAGGTTAAGTCTCAAGGTTGGGTTGGATTGGGGAGATGTGGCTTCCCAGGTTGGAAATGGGTCCTTGGTGAAGCTCAACTTGCTGAATCAGACTGAGTGGGCCATCAAGATGGCTTCCATACTGACATTTGGTGCACTCTGTGGACGGCAGTATGTTTCAGTCCAAAAAGGAAATGAGGGTTGAGACTCAAATTAGGGTTAGGGTTGGGGAGACTTGGCTTCCCAGGATGTAACCAGGGTTTTGGCGAAGTCTAGATTGGTAAAACAGACTGAGTAGGCCAACCGGAGTATAACATACTGCCAGTTAGTACACCATGTGGACAGGGAAATGTTTCAGTCCAAAGAGAAAATTAGGGTTAAGACCCAAGTTAGGGTTAGCTGTCAGGAGACATGGCTTTCCAGAATGGAAACAGGGTGTTGCTGAAGCCAAGCATGGTGAAACAGACTGAGAGGGCAAAAGGAATTGTGTGCCTACTGTCTTTTAGTAGAACATGAGGATGGGGGGTTGTTACATTTGCACAAGAAAATCAGGTTAAGTCTCAAGTTAGGGTTAGGGTTGGGGAGATGTGGCTTCCCAGGTTGGAAACGGGTCCTTGGTGAAGCCTAGCTTGCTGAATCAGACTGAGTGGGGCATCAAGATGTCTTCCATACTTACATTTGGTACACTCTGTGAACCGCAGTATGTTTCAGTCCAAAAAGGAAATGAGGGTTGATACGCAAATTAGGGTTAGGGTTGGGGAGACTTGGCTTCCCAGGATGTAACCAGGGTTTTGGTGAAGCCTAGATTGGTAAAACAGACTGAGTAGGCCAACCGGAGTATAACATACTGCCAGTTAGTACACCATGTGGACAGGGAAATGTTTCAGTCCAAAGAGAAAATTAGGGTTAAGACCCAAGTTAGGGTTAGCTGTCAGGAGACATGGCTTCCCAGAATGGAAACAGGGTGTTGCTGAAGCCAAGCATGGTGAAACAGACTGAGAGGGCAAAAGGAATTGTGTGCCTACTGTCTTTTAGTAGAACATGAGGATGGGAGGTTGTTACATTTGCACAAGAATATCAGGTTAAGTCTCAAGTTAGGGTTAGGGTTGGGGAGATGTGGCTTCCCAGGTTGGAAACGGGTCCTTGGTGAAGCCTAGCTTGTTGAATCAGACTGAGTGGGGCATCAAGATGTCTTCCATACTTACATTTGGTACACTCTGTGGACGGCAGTATGTTTCAGTCCAAAAAGGAAATGAGGGTTGAGACTCAAATTAGGGTTAGGGCTGGGGAGACTTGGCTTCCCAGGATGTGACCACGGTTTTGGCGAAGCCTAGATTGGTAAAACAGACTGAGTAGGCCATCCGGAGTATAACATACTGCCAGTTAGTACACCATGTGGACAGGGAAATGTTTCAGTCCAAAGAGAAAATTAGGGTTAAGACCCAAGTGAGGGTTAGCTGTCAGTAGACATGGCTTCCCAGAATGGAAACAGGGTGTTGCTGAAGCCAAGCATGGTGAAACAGACTGAGAGGGCCAAAGGAATTGTGTGCCTACTGTCTTTTAGTAGAACATGAGGATGGGAGGTTGTTACATTTGCACAAGAATATCAGGTTAAGTCTCAAGTTAGGGTTAGGGTTGGGGAGATGTGGCTTCCCAGGTTGGAAACGGGTCCTTGGTGAAGCTTAACTTCCTGAATCAGACTGAGTGGGCCATCAAGATGTCTTCCATACTTACATTTGGCACACTCTGTGGACCGCAGTATGTTTCAGTCCAAAAAGGAAATAGGGTTGAGACTCAAATTAGGGTTAGGGTTGGGGAGACTTGGCTTCCCAGGATGTAACCAGGGTTTTGGTGAAGCCTAGATTGGTAAAACAGACTGAGTAGGCCAACCGGAGTATAACATACTGCCAGTTAGTACACCATGTGGACAGGGAAATGTTTCAGTCCAAAGACAAAATTAGGGTTAAGACCCAAGTTAGGGTTAGCTGTCAGGAGACATGGCTTCCCAGAATGGAAACAGGGTGTTGCTGAAGCCAAGCATGGTGAAACAGACTGAGAGGGCCAAAGGAATTGTGTACCTACTGTCTTTTAGTAGAACATGAGGATGGGAGGTTGTTACATTTGCACAAGAATATCAGGTTAAGTATCAAGTTAGAGTTAGGGTTGGGGAGATGTGGCTTCCCAGGTTGGAAACGGGTCCTTGTTGAAGCCTAGCTTGCTGAATCAGACTGAGTGGGGCATCAAGATGTCTTCCATACTTACAATTAGGTACACTCTGTGGACGGCAGTATGTTTCAGTCCAAAAAGGAAATGAGGGTTGAGACTCAAATTAGGGTTAGGGTTGGGGAGACTTGGCTTCCCAGGATGTAACCAGGGTTTTGGCGAAGCCTAGATTGGTAAAACAGACTGAGTAGGCCTTCCGGAGTATAACATACTGCCAGTTAGTACACCATGTGGACAGGGAAATATTTCAGTCCAAAGAAAAAACTAGGGTTAAGACCCAAGTTAGGGTTAGCGGTCAGGAGACATGGCTTCCCGGAATGGAAACAGGGTGTTGCTGAAGCCAAGCATGGTAAAACAGACTGAGAGGGCAAAAGGAATTGTGTGCCTACTGTCTTTTAGTACAACATGAGGATGGGGGTTTGTTACATTTGCACAAGAAAATCAGGTTAAGTCTCAAGTTAGGGTTGGTTTGGGGAGATGTGGCTTCCCAGGTTGGAAACGGGTCCTTGGTGAAGCCTAGCTTGTTGAATCAGACTGAGTGGGACATCAAGATGTCTTCCATACTTACATTTGGTACACTCTGTGGACGGCAGTATGTTTCAGTCCAAAAAGGAAATGAGGGTTGAGACTCAAATTAGGGTTAGGGCTGGGGAGACTTGGCTTCCCAGGATGTAACCAGGGTTTTGGCGAAGCCTAGATTGGTAAAACAGACTGAGTAGGCCATCCGGAGTATAACATACTGCCAGTTAGTACACCATGTGGACAGGGAAATGTTTCAGTCTAAAGAGAAAATTAGGGTGAAGACCCAAGTTAGGGTTAGCTGTCAGGAGACATGGCTTCCCAGAATGGAAACAGGGTGTTGCTGAAGCCAAGCATGGTGAAACAGACTGAGAGGGCCAAAGGAATTGTGTGCCTACTGTCTTTTAGTAGAACATGAGGATGGGAGGTTGTTACATTTGCACAAGAATATCAGGTTAAGTCTCAAGTTAGGGTTAGGGTTGGGGAGATGTGGCTTCCCAGGTTGGAAACGGGTCCTTGGTGAAGCTTAACTTCCTGAATCAGACTGAGTGGCCCATCAAGATGTCTTCCATACTTACATTTGGCACACTCTGTGGACCGCAGTATGTTTCAGTCCAAAAAGGAAATAGGGTTGATACTCAAATTAGGGTTAGGGTTGGGGAGACTTGGCTTCCCAGGATGTAACCAGGGTTTTGGCGAAGTCTAGATTGGTAAAACAGACAGAGTAGGCCAACCGGAGTATAACATACTGCCAGTTAGTACACCATGTGGACAGGGAAATGTTTCAGTCCAAAGAGAAAATTAGGGTTAAGACCCAAGTTAAGGTTAGCTGTCAGGAGACATGGCTTTCCAGAATGGAAACAGGGTGTTGCTGAAGCCAAGCATGGTGAAAGAGACTGAGAGGGCAAAAGGAATTGTGTGCCTACTGTCTTTTAGTAGAACATGAGGATGGGGGGTTGTTACATTTGCACAAGAAAATCAGGTTAAGTCTCAAGTTAGGGTTAGGGTTGGGGAGATGTGGCTTCCCAGGTTGGAAACGGGTCCTTGGTGAAGCCTAGCTTGCTGAATCAGACTGAGTGGGGCATCAAGATGGCTTCCATACTGACATTTGGTACACTCTGTGAACCGCAGTATGTTTCAGTCCAAAAAGGAAATGAGGGTTGAGACTCAAATTAGGGTTAGGGCTGGGGAGACTTGGCTTCCCAGGATGTAACCAGGGTTTTGGTGAAGCCTAGATTGGTAAAACAGACTGAGTAGGCCAACCGGAGTATAACATACTGCCAGTTAGTACACCATGTGGACAGGGAAATGTTTCAGTCCAAAGAGAAAATTAGGGTTAAGACCCAAGTTAGGGTTAGCTGTCAGGAGACATGGCTTCCCAGAATGGAAACAGGGTGTTGCTGAAGCCAAGCATGGTGAAACAGACTGAGAGGGCAAAAGGAATTGTGTGCCTACTGTCTTTTAGTAGAACATGAGGATGGGAGGTTGTTACATTTGCACAAGAATATCAGGTTAAGTCTCAAGTTAGGGTTAGGGTTGGGGAGATGTGGCTTCCCAGGTTGGAAACGGGTCCTTGGTGAAGCCTAGCTTGCTGAATCAGACTGAGTGGGGCATCAAGATGTCTTCCATACTTACGATTAGGTACACTCTGTGGACGGCAGTATGTTTCAGTCCAAAAAGGAAATGAGGGTTGAGACTCAAATTAGGGTTAGGGTTGGGGAGACTTGGCTTCCCAGGATGTAACCAGGGTTTTGGCGAAGCCTAGATTGGTAAAACAGACTGAGTAGGCCTTCCGGAGTATAACATACTGCCAGTTAGTACACCATGTGGACAGGGAAATATTTCAGTCCAAAGAAAAAATTAGGGTTAAGACCCAAGTTAAGGTTAGCTGTCAGGAGACATGGCTTTCCAGAATGGAAACAGGGTGTTGCTGAAGCCAAGCATGGTGAAACAGACTGAGAGGGCAAAAGGAATTGTGTGCCTACTGTCTTTTAGTAGAACATGAGGATGGGGGGTTGTTACATTTGCACAAGAAAATCAGGTTAAGTCTCAAGTTAGGGTTAGGGTTGGGGAGATGTGGCTTCCCAGGTTGGAAACGGGTCCTTGGTGAAGCTCAACTTGCTGAATCAGACTGAGTGGGGCATCAAGATGGCTTCCATACTGACATTTGGTGCACTCTGTGGACGGCAGTATGTTTCAGTCCAAAAAGGAAATGAGGGTTGAGACTCAAATTAGGGTTAGGGTTGGGGAGACTTGGCTTCCCAGGATGTAACCAGGGTTTTGGCGAAGTCTAGATTGGTAAAACAGACTGAGTAGGCCAACCGGAGTATAACATACTGCCAATTAGTACACCATGTGGACAGGGAAATGTTTCAGTCCAAAGAGAAAATTAGGGTTAAGACCCAAGTTAGGGTTAGCGGTCAGGAGACATGGCTTTCCAGAATGGAAACAGGGTGTTGCTGAAGCCAAGCATGGTGAAACAGACTGAGAGGGCAAAAGGAATTGTGTGCCTACTGTCTTTTAGTAGAACATGAGGATGGGGGGTTGTTACATTTGCACAAGAAAATCAGGTTAAGTCTCAAGTTAGGGTTAGGGTTGGGGAGATGTGGCTTCCCAGGTTGGAAACGGGTCCTTGGTGAAGCCTAGCTTGCTGAATCAGACTGAGTGAGGCATCAAGATGTCTTCCATACTTACATTTGGTACACTCTGTGAACCGCAGTATGTTTCAGTCCAAAAAGGAAATGAGGGTTGATACGCAAATTAGGGTTAGGGTTGGGGAGACTTGGCTTCCCAGGATGTAACCAGGGTTTTGGTGAAGCCTAGATTGGTAAAACAGACTGAGTAGGCCATCCGGAGTATAACATACTGCCAGTTAGTACACCATGTGGACAGGGAAATGTTTCAGTCCAAAGAGAAAATTAGGGTTAAGACCCAAGTTAGGGTTAGCTGTCAGGAGACATGGCTTCCCAGAATGGAAACAGGGTGTTGCTGAAGCCAAGCATGGTGAAACAGACTGAGAGGGCCAAAGGAATTGTGTGCCTACTGTCTTTTAGTAGAACATGAGGATGGGAGGTTGTTACATTTGCACAAGAATATCAGGTTAAGTCTCAAGTTAGGGTTAGGGTTGGGGAGATGTGGCTTCCCAGGTTGGAAACGGGTCCTTGTTGAAGCCTAGCTTGCTGAATCAGACTGAGTGGGGCATCAAGATGTCTTCCATACTTACAATTAGGTACACTCTGTGGACGGCAGTATGTTTCAGTCCAAAAAGGAAATGAGGGTTGAGACTCAAATTAGGGTTAGGGTTGGGGAGACTTGGCTTCCCAGGATGTAACCAGGGTTTTGGCGAAGCCTAGATTGGTAAAACAGACTGAGTAGGCCTTCCGGAGTATAACATACTGCCAGTTAGTACACCATGTGGACAGGGAAATATTTCAGTCCAAAGAAAAAACTAGGGTTAAGACCCAAGTTAGGGTTAGCGGTCAGGAGACATGGCTTCCCGGAATGGAAACAGGGTGTTGCTGAAGCCAAGCATGGTGAAACAGACTGAGAGGGCAAAAGGAATTGTGTGCCTACTGTCTTTTAGTACAACATGAGGATGGGGGTTTGTTACATTTGCACAAGAAAATCAGGTTAAGTCTCAAGTTAGGGTTGGTTTGAGGAGATGTGCCATCCCAGGTTGGAAACGGGTCCTTGGTGAAGCCTAGCTTGTTGAATCAGACTGAGTGGGACATCAAGATGTCTTCCATACTTACATTTGGTACACTCTGTGGACGGCAGTATGTTTCAGTCCAAAAAGGAAATAGGGTTGAGACTCAAATTAGGGTTAGGGCTGGGGAGACTTGGCTTCCCAGGATGTAACCAGGGTTTTGTCGAAGCCTAGATTGGTAAAACAGACTGAGTAGGCCATCCGGAGTATAACATACTGCCAGTTAGTACACCATGTGGACAGGGAAATGTTTCAGTCCAAAGAGAAAATTAGGGTTAAGACCCAAGTGAGGGTTAGCTGTCAGGAGACATGGCTTCCCAGAATGGAAACAGGGTGTTGCTGAAGCCAAGCATGGTGAAACAGACTGAGAGGGCCAAAGGAATTGTGTGCCTACTGTCTTTTAGTAGAACATGAGGATGGGAGGTTGTTACATTTGCACAAGAATATCAGGTTAAGTCTCAAGTTAGGGTTAGGGTTGGGGAGATGTGGCTTCCCAGGTTGGAAACGGGTCCTTGGTGAAGCTTAACTTCCTGAATCAGACTGAGTGGGCCATCAAGATGTCTTCCATACTTACATTTGGTACACTCTGTGGACCGCAGTATGTTTCAGTCCAAAAAGGAAATAGGGTTGAGACTCAAATTAGGGTTAGGGTTGGGGAGACTTGGCTTCCCAGGATGTAACCAGGGTTTTGGTGAAGCCTAGATTGGTAAAACAGACTGAGTAGGCCAACCGGAGTATAACATACTGCCAGTTAGTACACCATGTGGACAGGGAAATGTTTCAGTCCAAAGAGAAAATTAGGGTTAAGACCCAAGTTAGGGTTAGCTGTCAGGAGACATGGCTTCCCAGAATGGAAACAGGGTGTTGCTGAAGCCAAGCATGGTGAAACAGACTGAGAGGGCCAAAGGAATTGTGTACCTACTGTCTTTTAGTAGAACATGAGGATGGGAGGTTGTTACATTTGCACAAGAATATCAGTTTAAGTATCAAGTTAGAGTTAGGGTTGGGGAGATGTGGCTTCCCAGGTTGGAAACGGGTCCTTGTTGAAGCCTAGCTTGCTGAATCAGACTGAGTGGGGCATCAAGATGTCTTCCATACTTACAATTAGGTACACTCTGTGGACGGCAGTATGTTTCAGTCCAAAAAGGAAATGAGGGTTGAGACTCAAATTAGGGTTAGGGTTGGGGAGACTTGGCTTCCCAGGATGTAACCAGGGTTTTGGCGAAGCCTAGATTGGTAAAACAGACTGAGTAGGCCTTCCGGAGTATAACATACTGCCAGTTAGTACACCATGTGGACAGGGAAATATTTCAGTCCAAAGAAAAAACTAGGGTTAAGACCCAAGTTAGGGTTAGCGGTCAGGAGACATGGCTTCCCGGAATGGAAACAGGGTGTTGCTGAAGCCAAGCATGGTGAAACAGACTGAGAGGGCAAAAGGAATTGTGTGCCTACTGTCTTTTAGTACAACATGAGGATGGGGGTTTGTTACATTTGCACAAGAAAATCAGGTTAAGTCTCAAGTTAGGGTTGGTTTGGGGAGATGTGGCTTCCCAGGTTGGAAACGGGTCCTTGGTGAAGCCTAGCTTGTTGAATCAGACTGAGTGGGACATCAAGATGTCTTCCATACTTACATTTGGTACACTCTGTGGACGGCAGTATGTTTCAGTCCAAAAAGGAAATGAGGGTTGAGACTCAAATTAGGGTTAGGGCTCGGGAGACTTGGCTTCCCAGGATGTAACCAGGGTTTTGGCGAAGCCTAGATTGGTAAAACAGACTGAGTAGGCCAACCGGAGTATAACATACTGCCAGTTAGTACACCATGTGGACAGGGAAATGTTTCAGTCCAAAGAGAAAATTAGGGTTAAGACCCAAGTTAGGGTTAGCTGTCAGGAGACATGGCTTCCCAGAATGGAAACAGGGTGTTGCTGAAGCCAAGCATGGTGAAACAGACTGAGAGGGCCAACGGAATTGTGTGCCGACTGTCTCTTAGTACAACATGAGGATGGGGGTTTGTTACATTTCAACAAGAAAATCAGGTTAAGTCTCAAGGTTGGGTTGGGTTGGGGAGATGTGGCTTCCCTGGTTGGAATCGGGTCCTTGGTGAAGCCCAGCTTGCTGAATCAGACTGAGTGGGACATCAAGATGTCTTCCATACTGACATTTGGTACACTCTGTGGACGGAGGTCTGTTTCAGTCACAAAAGGAAATTAGGCCTGATACTCAAATTAGGGTTAGGGTTGGGGAGACTTGGCTTCCCAGGATGTAACCAGGGTTTTGGCGAAGCCTAGATTGGTAATACAGACTGAGTAGGCCATCCGGAGTATAACATACTGCCAGTTAGTACACCATGTGGACAGGGAAATGTTTCATTCCAAAGAGAAAATTAGGGTTAAGATCCAAGTTAGGGTTAGCTGTCAGGAGACATGGCTTCCCAGAATGGAAACAGGGTGTTGCTGAAGCCAAGCATGGTGAAACAGACTGAGAGGGCCAAAGGAATTGTGTGCCTACTGTCTTTTAGTACAACATGAGGATGGGGGGTTGTTACAGTTCAACAAGAAAATCAGGTTAAGTCTCAAGTTAGGGTTAGGGTTGGGGAGATGTGGCTTCCCAGGTTGGAAACGGGTCCTTGGTGAAGCTTAACTTGCTGAATCAGACTGAGTGGGGCATCAAGATGGCTTCCATACTGACATTTGGTACACTCTGTGGACGGCAGTATGTTTCAGTCCAAAAACGAAAATTAGGGTTAAGACCCAAGTTAGGGTTATCGGTCAGGAGTCATGGCTTCCCAGAATGGAAACAGGGTGTTGCTGAAGCCAAGCATGGTGAAACAGACTGAGAGGGCCAACGGAATTGTGTGTCGACTGTCTTTTAGTACAACATGAGGATGGGGGTTTGTTACATTTCAACAAGAAAATCAGGTTAAGTCTCAAGGTTGGGTTGGATTGGGGAGATGTGGCTTCCCAGGTTGGAAATGGGTCCTTGGTGAAGCTCAACTTGCTGAATCAGACTGAGTGGGGCATCAAGATGGCTTCCATACTGACATTTGGTGCACTCTGTGGACGGCAGTATGTTTCAGTCCAAAAAGGAAATGAGGGTTGAGACTCAAATTAGGGTTAGGGTTGGGGAGACTTGGCTTCCCAGGATGTAACCAGGGTTTTGGCGAAGTCTAGATTGGTAAAACAGACGGAGTAGGCCAACCGGAGTATAACATACTGCCAGTTAGTACACCATGTGGACAGGGAAATGTTTCAGTCCAAAGAGAAAATTAGGGTTAAGACCCAAGTTAGGGTTAGCTGTCAGGAGACATGGCTTTCCAGAATGGAAACAGGGTGTTGCTGAAGCCAAGCATGGTGAAACAGACTGAGAGGGCAAAAGGAATTGTGTGCCTACTGTCTTTTAGTAGAACATGAGGATGGGGGGTTGTTACATTTGCACAAGAAAATCAGGTTAAGTCTCAAGTTAGGGTTAGGGTTGGGGAGATGTGGCTTCCCAGGTTGGAAACGGGTCCTTGGTGAAGCCTAGCTTGTTGAATCAGACTGAGTGGGACATCAAGATTTCTTCCATACATACATTTGGTACACTCTGTGAACCGCAGTATGTTTCAGTCCAAAAAGGAAATAGGGTTGATACTCAAATTAGGGTTAGGGTTGGGGAGACTTGGCTTCCCAGGATGTAACCAGGGTTTTGGCGAAGCCTAGATTGGTAAAACAGACTGAGTAGGCCTTCCGGAGTATAACATACTGCCAGTTAGTACACCATGTGGACAGGGAAATATTTCAGTCCAAAGAAAAAACTAGGGTTAAGACCCAAGTTAGGGTTAGCGGTCAGGAGACATGGCTTCCCGGAGTGGAAACAGGGTGTTGCTGAAGCCAAGCATGGTGAAACAGACTGAGAGGGCAAAAGGAATTGTGTGCCTACTGTCTTTTAGTAGAACATGAGGATGGGAGGTTGTTACATTTGCACAAGAATATCAGGTTAAGTCTCAAGTTAGGGTTAGGGTTGGGGAGATGTGGCTTCCCAGGTTGGAAACGGGTCCTTGGTGAAGCTTAACTTCCTGAATCAGACTGAGTGGGCCATCAAGATGTCTTCCATACTTACATTTGGCACACTCTGTGGA
Source organism: Heloderma suspectum (assembly GCF_057233095.1). Classification (NCBI taxonomy): domain Eukaryota; kingdom Metazoa; phylum Chordata; class Lepidosauria; order Squamata; family Helodermatidae; genus Heloderma; species Heloderma suspectum. The sequence continues at coordinate 153,795,364 of NC_139461.1, forward strand.
CCGCAGTATGTTTCAGTCCAAAAAGGAAATAGGGTTGAGACTCAAATTAGGGTTAGGGTTGGGGAGACTTGGCTTCCCAGGATGTAACCAGGGTTTTGGTGAAGCCTAGATTGGTAAAACAGACTGAGTAGGCATTCAGGAGTATAACATACTGCCAGTTAGTACACCATGTGGACAGGGAAATGTTTCAGTCCAAAGAAAAAATTAGGGTTAAGAAAAATTTAGGGTTATCGGTCAGGAGACATGCCTTCCCAGAATGGAAACAGGGTGTTGCTGAAGCCAAGCATGGTGAAACAGACTGAGAGGGCCAACGGAATTGTGTGCCTACTGTCTTTTAGTAGAACATGAGGATGGGGGGTTGTTACATTTGCCCAAGAAAATCAGGTTAAGTCTCAAGTTAGGGTTAGGGTTGGGGAGATGTGGCTTCCCAGGTTGGAAATGGGTCCTTGGTGAAGCTCAACTTGCTGAATCAGACAAAGTGGGGCATCAAGATGGCTTCCATCCTGACATTTGGTGCACTCTGTGGACGGCAGTATGTTTCAGTCCAAAAAGGAAATGAGGGTTGAGACTCAAATTAGGGTTAGGGTTGGGGAGACTTGGCTTCCCAGGATGTAACCAGGGTTTTGGCGAAGTCTAGATTGTTAAAACAGACGGAGTAGGCCAACCGGAGTATAACATACTGCCAGTTAGTACACAATGTGGACAGGGAAATGTTTCATTCCAAAGAGAAAATTAGGGTTAAGACCCAAGTTAGGGTTAGCAGTCAGGAGACATGGCTTTCCAGAATGGAAACAGGGTGTTGCTGAAGCCAAGCATGGTGAAACAGACTGAGAGGGCAAAAGGAATTGTGTGCCTACTGTCTTTTAGTAGAACATGAGGATGGGGGGTTGTTACATTTGCACAAGAAAATCAGGTTAAGTCTCAAGTTAGGGTTAGGGTTGGGGAGATGTTGCTTCCCAGGTTGGAAACGGGTCCTTGGTGAAGCTTAACTTGCTGAATCAGACTGAGTGGGCCATCAAGATGGCTTCCATACTGACATTTGGTACACTCTGTGGACGGCAGTATGTTTCAGTCCAAAAACGAAAATTATGGTTAAGACCCAAGTTAGGGTTATCGGTCAGGAGTCATGGCTTCCCAGAATGGAAACAGGGTGTTGCTGAAGCCAAGCATGGTGAAACAGACTGAGAGGGCCAACGGAATTGTGTGCCGACTGTCTCTTAGTACAACATGAGGATGGGGGTTTGTTACATTTCAACAAGAAAATCAGGTTAAGTCTCAAGGTTGGGTTGGGTTGGGGAGATGTGCCTTCCAAGGATGGAAATGGGTCCTTGGTGAAGCTCAACTTGCTGAATCAGACAAAGTGGGGCATCAAGATGGCTTCCATCCTGACATTTGGTGCACTCTGTGGACGGCAGTATGTTTCAGTCCAAAAAGGAAATGAGGGTTGAGACTCAAATTAGGGTTAGGGTTGGGGAGACTTGGCTTCCCAGGATGTAACCAGGGTTTTGGCGAAGTCTAGATTGTTAAAACAGACGGAGTAGGCCAACCGGAGTATAACATACTGCCAGTTAGTACACAATGTGGACAGGGAAATGTTTCATTCCAAAGAGAAAATTAGGGTTAAGACCCAAGTTAGGGTTAGCAGTCAGGAGACATGGCTTTCCAGAATGGAAACAGGGTGTTGCTGAAGCCAAGCATGGTGAAACAGACTGAGAGGGCAAAAGGAATTGTGTGCCTACTGTCTTTTAGTAGAACATGAGGATGGGGGGTTGTTACATTTGCACAAGTAAATCAGGTTAAGTCTCAAGTTAGGGTTAGGGTTGGGGAGATGTTGCTTCCCAGGTTGGAAACGGGTCCTTGGTGAAGCTTAACTTGCTGAATCAGACTGAGTGGGCCATCAAGATGGCTTCCATACTGACATTTGGTACACTCTGTGGACGGCAGTATGTTTCAGTCCAAAAACGAAAATTATGGTTAAGACCCAAGTTAGGGTTATCGGTCAGGAGTCATGGCTTCCCAGAATGGAAACAGGGTGTTGCTGAAGCCAAGCATGGTGAAACAGACTGAGAGGGCCAACGGAATTGTGTGCCGACTGTCTCTTAGTACAACATGAGGATGGGGGTTTGTTACATTTCAACAAGAAAATCAGGTTAAGTCTCAAGGTTGGGTTGGGTTGGGGAGATGTGCCTTCCAAGGTTGGAAATGGGTCCTTGGTGAAGCTCAACTTGCTGAATCAGACAAAGTGGGGCATCAAGATGGCTTCCATCCTGACATTTGGTGCACTCTGTGGACGGCAGTATGTTTCAGTCCAAAAAGGAAATGAGGGTTGAGACTCAAATTAGGGTTAGGGTTGGGGAGACTTGGCTTCCCAGGATGTAACCAGGGTTTTGGCGAAGTCTAGATTGTTAAAACAGACGGAGTAGGCCAACCGGAGTATAACATACTGCCAGTTAGTACACAATGTGGACAGGGAAATGTTTCATTCCAAAGAGAAAATTAGGGTTAAGACCCAAGTTAGGGTTAGCAGTCAGGAGACATGGCTTTCCAGAATGGAAACAGGGTGTTGCTGAAGCCAAGCATGGTGAAACAGACTGAGAGGGCAAAAGGAATTGTGTGCCTACTGTCTTTTAGTAGAACATGAGGATGGGGGGTTGTTACATTTGCACAAGAAAATCAGGTTAAGTCTCAAGTTAGGGTTAGGGTTGGGGAGATGTTGCTTCCCAGGTTGGAAACGGGTCCTTGGTGAAGCTTAACTTGCTGAATCAGACTGAGTGGGCCATCAAGATGGCTTCCATACTGACATTTGGTACACTCTGTGGACGGCAGTATGTTTCAGTCCAAAAACGAAAATTAGGGTTAAGACCCAAGTTAGGGTTATCGGTCAGGAGTCATGGCTTCCCAGAATGGAAACAGGGTGTTGCTGAAGCCAAGCATGGTGAAACAGACTGAGAGGGCCAACGGAATTGTGTGCCGACTGTCTCTTAGTACAACATGAGGATGGGGGTTTGTTACATTTCAACAAGAAAATCAGGTTAAGTCTCAAGGTTGGGTTGGGTTGGGGAGATGTGGCTTCCCTGGTTGGAATCGGGTCCTTGGTGAAGCCCAGCTTGCTGAATCAGACTGAGTGGGACATCAAGATGTCTTCCATACTGACATTTGGTACACTCTGTGGACGGAGGTCTGTTTCAGTCCCAAAAGGAAATGAGGCCTGAGACTCAAATTAGGGTTAGGGTTGGGGAGACTTGGCTTCCCAGGATATAACCAGGGTTTTGTCGAAGCCTAGATTGGTAAAACAGACTGAGTAGGCCATCCGGAGTATAACATACTGCCAGTTAGTACACCATGTGGACAGGGAAATGTTTCATTCCAAAGAGAAAATTAGGGTTAAGACCCAAGTTAGGGTTAGCTGTCAGGAGACATGGCTTTCCAGAATGGAAACAGGGTGTTGCTGAAGCCAAGCATGGTGAAACAGACTGAGAGGGCCAAAGGAATTGTGTGCCTACTGTCTTTTAGTACAACATGAGGATGGGGGGTTGTTACAGTTCAGCAAGAAAATCAGGTTAAGTCTCAAGTTAGGGTTAGGGTTGGGGAGATGTGGCTTCCCAGGTTGGAAACGGGTCCTTGGTGAAGCTTAACTTGCTGAATCAGACTGAGTGGGGCATCAAGATGGCTTCCATACTGACATTTGGTACACTCTGTGGACGGCAGTATGTTTCAGTCCAAAAACGAAAATTAGGGTTAAGACCCAAGTTAGGGTTATCGGTCAGGAGTCATGGCTTCCCAGAATGGAAACAGGGTGTTGCTGAAGCCAAGCATGGTGAAACAGACTGAGAGGGCCAACGGAATTGTGTGTCGACTGTCTTTTAGTAGAACATGAGGATGGGAGGTTGTTACATTTGCACAAGAATATCAGGTTAAGTCTCAAGTTAGGGTTAGGGTTGGGGAGATGTGGCTTCCCAGGTTGGAAACGGGTCCTTGTTGAAGCCTAGCTTGCTGAATCAGACTGAGTGGGGCATCAAGATGTCTTCCATACTTACAATTAGGTACACTCTGTGGACGGCAGTATGTTTCAGTCCAAAAAGGAAATGAGGGTTGAGACTCAAATTAGGGTTAGGGTTGGGGAGACTTGGCTTCCCAGGATGTAACCAGGGTTTTGGCGAAGCCTAGATTGGTAAAACAGACTGAGTAGGCCTTCCGGAGTATAACATACTGCCAGTTAGTACACCATGTGGACAGGGAAATATTTCAGTCCAAAGAAAAAACTAGGGTTAAGACCCAAGTTAGGGTTAGCGGTCAGGAGACATGGCTTCCCGGAATGGAAACAGGGTGTTGCTGAAGCCAAGCATGGTGAAACAGACTGAGAGGGCAAAAGGAATTGTGTGCCTACTGTCTTTTAGTACAACATGAGGATGGGGGTTTGTTACATTTGCACAAGAAAATCAGGTTAAGTCTCAAGTTAGGGTTGGTTTGAGGAGATGTGGCATCCCAGGCTGGAAACGGGTCCTTGGTGAAGCCTAGCTTGTTGAATCAGACTGAGTGGGACATCAAGATGTCTTCCATACTTACATTTGGTACACTCTGTGGACGGCTGTATGTTTCAGTCCAAAAAGGAAATGAGGGTTGAGACTCAAATTAGGGTTAGGGCTGGGGAGACTTGGCTTCCCAGGATGTAACCAGGGTTTTGGCGAAGCCTAGATTGGTAAAACAGACTGAGTAGGCCATCCGGAGTATAACATACTGCCAGTTAGTACACCATGTGGACAGGGAAATGTTTCAGTCCAAAGAGAAAATTAGGGTTAAGACCCAAGTGAGGGTTAGCTGTCAGGAGACATGGCTTCCCAGAATGGAAACAGGGTGTTGCTGAAGCCAAGCATGGTGAAACAGACTGAGAGGGCCAAAGGAATTGTGTGCCTACTGTCTTTTAGTAGAACATGAGGATGGGAGGTTGTTACATTTGCACAAGAATATCAGGTTAAGTCTCAAGTTAGGGTTAGGGTTGGGGAGATGTGGCTTCCCAGGTTGGAAACGGGTCCTTGGTGAAGCTTAACTTCCTGAATCAGACTGAGTGGGCCATCAAGATGTCTTCCATACTTACATTTGGCACACTCTGTGGACCGCAGTATGTTTCAGTCCAAAAAGGAAATAGGGTTGAGACTCAAATTAGGGTTAGGGTTGGGGAGACTTGGCTTCCCAGGATGTAACCAGGGTTTTGGTGAAGCCTAGATTGGTAAAACAGACTGAGTAGGCCAACCGGAGTATAACATACTGCCAGTTAGTACACCATGTGGACAGGGAAATGTTTCAGTCCAAAGACAAAATTAGGGTTAAGACCCAAGTTAGGGTTAGCTGTCAGGAGACATGGCTTCCCAGAATGGAAACAGGGTGTTGCTGAAGCCAAGCATGGTGAAACAGACTGAGAGGGCCAAAGGAATTGTGTACCTACTGTCTTTTAGTGGAACATGAGGATGGGAGGTTGTTACATTTGCACAAGAATATCAGTTTAAGTATCAAGTTAGAGTTAGGGTTGGGGAGATGTGGCTTCCCAGGTTGGAAACGGGTCCTTGTTGAAGCCTAGCTTGCTGAATCAGACTGAGTGGGGCATCAAGATGTCTTCCATACTTACAATTAGGTACACTCTGTGGACGGCAGTATGTTTCAGTCCAAAAAGGAAATGAGGGTTGAGACTCAAATTAGGGTTAGGGTTGGGGAGACTTGGCTTCCCAGGATGTAACCAGGGTTTTGGCGAAGCCTAGATTGGTAAAACAGACTGAGTAGGCCTTCCGGAGTATAACATACTGCCAGTTAGTACACCATGTGGACAGGGAAATATTTCAGTCCAAAGAAAAAACTAGGGTTAAGACCCAAGTTAGGGTTAGCGGTCAGGAGACATGGCTTCCCGGAATGGAAACAGGGTGTTGCTGAAGCCAAGCATGGTGAAACAGACTGAGAGGGCAAAAGGAATTGTGTGCCTACTGTCTTTTAGTACAACATGAGGATGGGGGTTTGTTACATTTGCACAAGAAAATCAGGTTAAGTCTCAAGTTAGGGTTGGTTTGGGGAGATGTGGCTTCCCAGGTTGGAAACGGGTCCTTGGTGAAGCCTAGCTTGTTGAATCAGACTGAGTGGGACATCAAGATGTCTTCCATACTTACATTTGGTACACTCTGTGGACGGCAGTATGTTTCAGTCCAAAAAGGAAATGAGGGTTGAGACTCAAATTAGGGTTAGGGCTGGGGAGACTTGGCTTCCCAGGATGTAACCAGGGTTTTGGCGAAGCCTAGATTGGTAAAACAGACTGAGTAGGCCATCCGGAGTATAACATACTGCCAGTTAGTACACCATGTGGACAGGGAAATGTTTCAGTCTAAAGAGAAAATTAGGGTTAAGACCCAAGTTAGGGTTAGCTGTCAGGAGACATGGCTTCCCAGAATGGAAACAGGGTGTTGCTGAAGCCAAGCATGGTGAAACAGACTGAGAGGGCCAAAGGAATTGTGTGCCTACTGTCTTTTAGTAGAACATGAGGATGGGAGGTTGTTACATTTGCACAAGAATATCAGGTTAAGTCTCAAGTTAGGGTTAGGGTTGGGGAGATGTGGCTTCCCAGGTTGGAAACGGGTCCTTGGTGAAGCTTAACTTCCTGAATCAGACTGAGTGGGCCATCAAGATGTCTTCCATACTTACATTTGGCACACTCTGTGGACCGCAGTATGTTTCAGTCCAAAAAGGAAATAGGGTTGAGACTCAAATTAGGGTTAGGGTTGGGGAGACTTGGCTTCCCAGGATGTAACCAGGGTTTTGGCGAAGTCTAGATTGGTAAAACAGACGGAGTAGGCCAACCGGAGTATAACATACTGCCAGTTAGTACACCATGTGGACAGGGAAATGTTTCAGTCCAAAGAGAAAATTAGGGTTAAGACCCAAGTGAGGGTTAGCTGTCAGGAGACATGGCTTTCCAGAATGGAAACAGGGTGTTGCTGAAGCCAAGCATGGTGAAACAGACTGAGAGGGCAAAAGGAATTGTGTGCCTACTGTCTTTTAGTAGAACATGAGGATGGGGGGTTGTTACATTTGCACAAGAAAATCAGGTTAAGTCTCAAGTTAGGGTTAGGGTTGGGGAGATGTGGCTTCCCAGGTTGGAAACGGGTCCTTGGTGAAGCCTAGCTTGCTGAATCAGACTGAGTGGGGCATCAAGATGTCTTCCATACTTACATTTGGTACACTCTGTGAACCGCAGTATGTTTCAGTCCAAAAAGGAAATGAGGGTTGATACGCAAATTAGGGTTAGGGTTGGGGAGACTTGGCTTCCCAGGATGTAACCAGGGTTTTGGTGAAGCCTAGATTGGTAAAACAGACTGAGTAGGCCAACCGGAGTATAACATACTGCCAGTTAGTACACCATGTGGACAGGGAAATGTTTCAGTCCAAAGAGAAAATTAGGGTTAAGACCCAAGTTAGGGTTAGCTGTCAGGAGACATGGCTTCCCAGAATGGAAACAGGGTGTTGCTGAAGCCAAGCATGGTGAAACAGACTGAGAGGGCCAAAGGAATTGTGTGCCTACAGTCTTTTAGTAGAACATGAGGATGGGAGGTTGTTACATTTGCACAAGAATATCAGGTTAAGTATCAAGTTAGGGTTAGGGTTGGGGAGATGTGGCTTCCCAGGTTGGAAACGGGTCCTTGGTGAAGCCTAGCTTGCTGAATCAGACTGAGTGGGGCATCAAGATGTCTTCCATACTTACAATTAGGTACACTCTGTGGACGGCAGTATGTTTCAGTCCAAAAAGGAAATGAGGGTTGAGACTCAAATTAGGGTTAGGGTTGGGGAGACTTGGCTTCCCAGGATGTAACCAGGGTTTTGGCGAAGCCTAGATTGGTAAAACAGACTGAGTAGGCCTTCCGGAGTATAACATACTGCCAGTTAGTACACCATGTGGACAGGGAAATATTTCAGTCCAAAGAAAAAACTAGGGTTAAGACCCAAGTTAGGGTTAGCGGTCAGGAGACATGGCTTCCCGGAATGGAAACAGGGTGTTGCTGAAGCCAAGCATGGTGAAACAGACTGAGAGGGCAAAAGGAATTGTGTGCCTACTGTCTTTTAGTACAACATGAGGATGGGGGTTTGTTACATTTGCACAAGAAAATCAGGTTAAGTCTCAAGTTAGGGTTGGTTTGGGGAGATGTGGCTTCCCAGGTTGGAAACGGGTCCTTGGTGAAGCCTAGCTTGTTGAATCAGACTGAGTGGGACATCAAGATGTCTTCCATACTTACATTTGGTACACTCTGTGGACGGCAGTATGTTTCAGTCCAAAAAGGAAATAGGGTTGAGACTCAAATTAGGGTTAGGGTTGGGGAGACTTGGCTTCCCAGGATGTAACCAGGGTTTTGGCGAAGTCTAGATTGGTAAAACAGACGGAGTAGGCCAACCGGAGTATAACATACTGCCAGTTAGTACACCATGTGGACAGGGAAATGTTTCAGTCCAAAGAGAAAATTAGGGTTAAGACCCAAGTTAGGGTTAGCTGTCAGGAGACATGGCTTTCCAGAATGGAAACAGGGTGTTGCTGAAGCCAAGCATGGTGAAACAGACTGAGAGGGCAAAAGGAATTGTGTGCCTACTGTCTTTTAGTAGAACATGAGGATGGGGGGTTGTTACATTTGCACAAGAAAATCAGGTTAAGTCTCAAGTTAGGGTTAGGGTTGGGGAGATGTGGCTTCCCAGGTTGGAAAGGGGTCCTTGGTGAAGCCTAGCTTGCTGAATCAGACTGAGTGGGGCATCAAGATGTCTTCCATACTTACATTTGGTACACTCTGTGGACGGAGGTCTGTTTCAGTCCCAAAAGGAAATGAGGGTTGAGACTCAAATTAGGGTTAGGGTTGGGGAGACTTGGCTTCCCAGGATATAACCAGGGTTTTGTCGAAGCCTAGATTGGTAAAACAGACTGAGTAGGCCATCCGGAGTATAACATACTGCCAGTTAGTACACCATGTGGACAGGGAAATGTTTCATTCCAAAGAGAAAATTAGGGTTAAGACCCAAGTTAGGGTTAGCTGTCAGGAGACATGGCTTCCCAGAATGGAAACAGGGTGTTGCTGAAGCCAAGCATGGTGAAACAGACTGAGAGGGCCAAAGGAATTGTGTGCCTACTGTCTTTTAGTACAACATGAGGATGGGGGGTTGTTACAGTTCAACAAGAAAATCAGGTTAAGTCTCAAGTTAGGGTTAGGGTTGGGGAGATGTGGCTTCCCAGGTTGGAAACGGGTCCTTGGTGAAGCTTAACTTGCTGAATCAGACTGAGTGGGGCATCAAGATGGCCTCCATACTGACATTTGGTACACTCTGTGGACGGCAGTATGTTTCAGTCCAAAAACGAAAATTAGGGTTAAGACCCAAGTTAGGGTTATCGGTCAGGAGTCATGGCTTCCCAGAATGGAAACAGGGTGTTGCTGAAGCCAAGCATGGTGAAACAGACTGAGAGGGCCAACGGAATTGTGTGTCGACTGTCTTTTAGTACAACATGAGGATGGGGGTTTGTTACATTTCAACAAGAAAATCAGGTTAAGTCTCAAGGTTGGGTTGGATTGGGGAGATGTGGCTTCCCAGGTTGGAAATGGGTCCTTGGTGAAGCTCAACTTGCTGAATCAGACTGAGTGGGGCATCAAGATGGCTTCCATACTGACATTTGGTGCACTCTGTGGACGGCAGTATGTTTCAGTCCAAAAAGGAAATGAGGGTTGAGACTCAAATTAGGGTTAGGGTTGGGGAGACTTGGCTTCCCAGGATGTAACCAGGGTTTTGGCGAAGTCTAGATTGGTAAAACAGACTGAGTAGGCCAACCGGAGTATAACATACTGCCAGTTAGTACACCATGTGGACAGGGAAATGTTTCAGTCCAAAGAGAAAATTAGGGTTAAGACCCAAGTTAGGGTTAGCTGTCAGGAGACATGGCTTTCCAGAATGGAAACAGGGTGTTGCTGAAGCCAAGCATGGTGAAACAGACTGAGAGGGCGAAAGGAATTGTGTGCCTACTGTCTTTTAGTAGAACATGAGGATGGGGGGTTGTTACATTTCAACAAGAAAATCAGGTTAAGTCTCAAGGTTGGGTTGGATTGGGGAGATGTGGCTTCCCAGGTTGGAAATGGGTCCTTTGTGAAGCTCAACTTGCTGAATCAGACTGAGTGGGGCATCAAGATGGCTTCCATACTGACATTTGGTGCACTCTGTGGACGGCAGTATGTTTCAGTCCAAAAAGGAAATGAGGGTTGAGACTCAAATTAGGGTTAGGGTTGGGGAGACTTGGCTTCCCAGGATGTAACCAGGGTTTTGGCGAAGTCTAGATTGGTAAAACAGACGGAGTAGGCCAACCGGAGTATAACATACTGCCAGTTAGTACACCATGTGGACAGGGAAATGTTTCAGTCCAAAGAGAAAATTAGGGTTAAGACGCAAGTTAGGGTTAGCTGTCAGGAGACATGGCTTTCCAGAATGGAAACAGGGTGTTGCTGAAGCCAAGCATGGTGAAACAGACTGAGAGGGCAAAAGGAATTGTGTGCCTACTGTCTTTTAGTAGAACATGAGGATGGGGGGTTGTTACATTTGCACAAGAAAATCAGGTTAAGTCTCAAGTTAGGGTTAGGGTTGGGGAGATGTGGCTTCCCAGGTTGGAAACGGGTCCTTGGTGAAGCCTAGCTTGTTGAATCAGACTGAGTGGGACATCAAGATTTCTTCCATACATACATTTGGTACACTCTGTGAACCGCAGTATGTTTCAGTCCAAAAAGGAAATAGGGTTGATACTCAAATTAGGGTTAGGGTTGGGGAGACTTGGCTTCCCAGGATGTAACCAGGGTTTTGGCGAAGCCTAGATTGGTAAAACAGACTGAGTAGGCCTTCCGGAGTATAACATACTGCCAGTTAGTACACCATGTGGACAGGGAAATATTTCAGTCCAAAGAAAAAACTAGGGTTAAGACCCAAGTTAGGGTTAGCGGTCAGGAGACATGGCTTCCCGGAGTGGAAACAGGGTGTTGCTGAAGCCAAGCATGGTGAAACAGACTGAGAGGGCAAAAGGAATTGTGTGCCTACTGTCTTTTAGTAGAACATGAGGATGGGAGGTTGTTACATTTGCACAAGAATATCAGGTTAAGTCTCAAGTTAGGGTTAGGGTTGGGGAGATGTGGCTTCCCAGGTTGGAAACGGGTCCTTGGTGAAGCTTAACTTCCTGAATCAGACTGAGTGGGCCATCAAGATGTCTTCCATACTTACATTTGGCACACTCTGTGGACCGCAGTATGATTCAGTCCAAAAAGGAAATAGGGTTGAGACTCAAATTAGGGTTAGGGTTGGGGAGACTTGGCTTCCCAGGATGTAACCAGGGTTTTGGTGAAGCCTAGATTGGTAAAACAGACTGAGTAGGCATTCAGGAGTATAACATACTGCCAGTTAGTACACCATGTGGACAGGGAAATGTTTCAGTCCAAAGAAAAAATTAGGGTTAAGAAAAATTTAGGGTTATCGGTCAGGAGACATGCCTTCCCAGAATGGAAACAGGGTGTTGCTGAAGCCAAGCATGGTGAAACAGACTGAGAGGGCCAACGGAATTGTGTGCCTACTGTCTTTTAGTACAACATGAGGATGGGGGGTTGTTACATTTGCCCAAGAAAATCAGGTTAAGTCTCAAGTTAGGGTTAGGGTTGGGGAGATGTGGCTTCCCAGGTTGGAAATGGGTCCTTGGTGAAGCTCAACTTGCTGAATCAGACAAAGTGGGGCATCAAGATGGCTTCCATCCTGACATTTGGTGCACTCTGTGGACGGCAGTATGTTTCAGTCCAAAAAGGAAATGAGGGTTGAGACTCAAATTAGGGTTAGGGTTGGGGAGACTTGGCTTCCCAGGATGTAACCAGGGTTTTGGCGAAGTCTAGATTGTTAAAACAGACGGAGTAGGCCAACCGGAGTATAACATACTGCCAGTTAGTACACAATGTGGACAGGGAAATGTTTCATTCCAAAGAGAAAATTAGGGTTAAGACCCAAGTTAGGGTTAGCAGTCAGGAGACATGGCTTTCCAGAATGGAAACAGGGTGTTGCTGAAGCCAAGCATGGTGAAACAGACTGAGAGGGCAAAAGGAATTGTGTGCCTACTGTCTTTTAGTAGAACATGAGGATGGGGGGTTGTTACATTTGCACAAGAAAATCAGGTTAAGTCTCAAGTTAGGGTTAGGGTTGGGGAGATGTTGCTTCCCAGGTTGGAAACGGGTCCTTGGTGAAGCTTAACTTGCTGAATCAGACTGAGTGGGCCATCAAGATGGCTTCCATACTGACATTTGGTACACTCTGTGGACGGCAGTATGTTTCAGTCCAAAAACGAAAATTATGGTTAAGACCCAAGTTAGGGTTATCGGTCAGGAGTCATGGCTTCCCAGAATGGAAACAGGGTGTTGCTGAAGCCAAGCATGGTGAAACAGACTGAGAGGGCCAACGGAATTGTGTGCCGACTGTCTCTTAGTACAACATGAGGATGGGGGTTTGTTACATTTCAACAAGAAAATCAGGTTAAGTCTCAAGGTTGGGTTGGGTTGGGGAGATGTGCCTTCCAAGGATGGAAATGGGTCCTTGGTGAAGCTCAACTTGCTGAATCAGACAAAGTGGGGCATCAAGATGGCTTCCATCCTGACATTTGGTGCACTCTGTGGACGGCAGTATGTTTCAGTCCAAAAAGGAAATGAGGGTTGAGACTCAAATTAGGGTTAGGGTTGGGGAGACTTGGCTTCCCAGGATGTAACCAGGGTTTTGGCGAAGTCTAGATTGTTAAAACAGACGGAGTAGGCCAACCGGAGTATAACATACTGCCAGTTAGTACACAATGTGGACAGGGAAATGTTTCATTCCAAAGAGAAAATTAGGGTTAAGACCCAAGTTAGGGTTAGCAGTCAGGAGACATGGCTTTCCAGAATGGAAACAGGGTGTTGCTGAAGCCAAGCATGGTGAAACAGACTGAGAGGGCAAAAGGAATTGTGTGCCTACTGTCTTTTAGTAGAACATGAGGATGGGGGGTTGTTACATTTGCACAAGTAAATCAGGTTAAGTCTCAAGTTAGGGTTAGGGTTGGGGAGATGTTGCTTCCCAGGTTGGAAACGGGTCCTTGGTGAAGCTTAACTTGCTGAATCAGACTGAGTGGGCCATCAAGATGGCTTCCATACTGACATTTGGTACACTCTGTGGACGGCAGTATGTTTCAGTCCAAAAACGAAAATTATGGTTAAGACCCAAGTTAGGGTTATCGGTCAGGAGTCATGGCTTCCCAGAGTGGAAACAGGGTGTTGCTGAAGCCAAGCATGGTGAAACAGACTGAGAGGGCCAACGGAATTGTGTGCCGACTGTCTCTTAGTACAACATGAGGATGGGGGTTTGTTACATTTCAACAAGAAAATCAGGTTAAGTCTCAAGGTTGGGTTGGGTTGGGGAGATGTGCCTTCCAAGGTTGGAAATGGGTCCTTGGTGAAGCTCAACTTGCTGAATCAGACAAAGTGGGGCATCAAGATGGCTTCCATCCTGACATTTGGTGCACTCTGTGGACGGCAGTATGTTTCAGTCCAAAAAGGAAATGAGGGTTGAGACTCAAATTAGGGTTAGGGTTGGGGAGACTTGGCTTCCCAGGATGTAACCAGGGTTTTGGCGAAGTCTAGATTGTTAAAACAGACGGAGTAGGCCAACCGGAGTATAACATACTGCCAGTTAGTACACAATGTGGACAGGGAAATGTTTCATTCCAAAGAGAAAATTAGGGTTAAGACCCAAGTTAGGGTTAGCAGTCAGGAGACATGGCTTTCCAGAATGGAAACAGGGTGTTGCTGAAGCCAAGCATGGTGAAACAGACTGAGAGGGCAAAAGGAATTGTGTGCCTACTGTCTTTTAGTAGAACATGAGGATGGGGGGTTGTTACATTTGCACAAGAAAATCAGGTTAAGTCTCAAGTTAGGGTTAGGGTTGGGGAGATGTTGCTTCCCAGGTTGGAAACGGGTCCTTGGTGAAGCTTAACTTGCTGAATCAGACTGAGTGGGCCATCAAGATGGCTTCCATACTGACATTTGGTACACTCTGTGGACGGCAGTATGTTTCAGTCCAAAAACGAAAATTAGGGTTAAGACCCAAGTTAGGGTTATCGGTCAGGAGTCATGGCTTCCCAGAATGGAAACAGGGTGTTGCTGAAGCCAAGCATGGTGAAACAGACTGAGAGGGCCAACGGAATTGTGTGCCGACTGTCTCTTAGTACAACATGAGGATGGGGGTTTGTTACATTTCAACAAGAAAATCAGGTTAAGTCTCAAGGTTGGGTTGGGTTGGGGAGATGTGGCTTCCCTGGTTGGAATCGGGTCCTTGGTGAAGCCCAGCTTGCTGAATCAGACTGAGTGGGACATCAAGATGTCTTCCATACTGACATTTGGTACACTCTGTGGACGGAGGTCTGTTTCAGTCCCAAAAGGAAATGAGGCCTGAGACTCAAATTAGGGTTAGGGTTGGGGAGACTTGGCTTCCCAGGATATAACCAGGGTTTTGTCGAAGCCTAGATTGGTAAAACAGACTGAGTAGGCCATCCGGAGTATAACATACTGCCAGTTAGTACACCATGTGGACAGGGAAATGTTTCATTCCAAAGAGAAAATTAGGGTTAAGACCCAAGTTAGGGTTAGCTGTCAGGAGACATGGCTTTCCAGAATGGAAACAGGGTGTTGCTGAAGCCAAGCATGGTGAAACAGACTGAGAGGGCCAAAGGAATTGTGTGCCTACTGTCTTTTAGTACAACATGAGGATGGGGGGTTGTTACAGTTCAGCAAGAAAATCAGGTTAAGTCTCAAGTTAGGGTTAGGGTTGGGGAGATGTGGCTTCCCAGGTTGGAAACGGGTCCTTGGTGAAGCTTAACTTGCTGAATCAGACTGAGTGGGGCATCAAGATGGCTTCCATACTGACATTTGGTACACTCTGTGGACGGCAGTATGTTTCAGTCCAAAAACGAAAATTAGGGTTAAGACCCAAGTTAGGGTTATCGGTCAGGAGTCATGGCTTCCCAGAATGGAAACAGGGTGTTGCTGAAGCCAAGCATGGTGAAACAGACTGAGAGGGCCAACGGAATTGTGTGTCGACTGTCTTTTAGTAGAACATGAGGATGGGAGGTTGTTACATTTGCACAAGAATATCAGGTTAAGTCTCAAGTTAGGGTTAGGGTTGGGGAGATGTGGCTTCCCAGGTTGGAAACGGGTCCTTGTTGAAGCCTAGCTTGCTGAATCAGACTGAGTGGGGCATCAAGATGTCTTCCATACTTACAATTAGGTACACTCTGTGGACGGCAGTATGTTTCAGTCCAAAAAGGAAATGAGGGTTGAGACTCAAATTAGGGTTAGGGTTGGGGAGACTTGGCTTCCCAGGATGTAACCAGGGTTTTGGCGAAGCCTAGATTGGTAAAACAGACTGAGTAGGCCTTCCGGAGTATAACATACTGCCAGTTAGTACACCATGTGGACAGGGAAATATTTCAGTCCAAAGAAAAAACTAGGGTTAAGACCCAAGTTAGGGTTAGCGGTCAGGAGACATGGCTTCCCGGAATGGAAACAGGGTGTTGCTGAAGCCAAGCATGGTGAAACAGACTGAGAGGGCAAAAGGAATTGTGTGCCTACTGTCTTTTAGTACAACATGAGGATGGGGGTTTGTTACATTTGCACAAGAAAATCAGGTTAAGTCTCAAGTTAGGGTTAGGGTTGGGGAGATGTGGCTTCCCAGGTTGGAAACGGGTCCTTGGTGAAGCTTAACTTCCTGAATCAGACTGAGTGGGCCATCAAGATGTCTTCCATACTTACATTTGGCACACTCTGTGGACCGCAGTATGTTTCAGTCCAAAAAGGAAATAGGGTTGAGACTCAAATTAGGGTTAGGGTTGGGGAGACTTGGCTTCCCAGGATGTAACCAGGGTTTTGGTGAAGCCTAGATTGGTAAAACAGACTGAGTAGGCCAACCGGAGTATAACATACTGCCAGTTAGTACACCATGTGGACAGGGAAATGTTTCAGTCCAAAGACAAAATTAGGGTTAAGACCCAAGTTAGGGTTAGCTGTCAGGAGACATGGCTTCCCAGAATGGAAACAGGGTGTTGCTGAAGCCAAGCATGGTGAAACAGACTGAGAGGGCCAAAGGAATTGTGTACCTACTGTCTTTTAGTGGAACATGAGGATGGGAGGTTGTTACATTTGCACAAGAATATCAGTTTAAGTATCAAGTTAGAGTTAGGGTTGGGGAGATGTGGCTTCCCAGGTTGGAAACGGGTCCTTGTTGAAGCCTAGCTTGCTGAATCAGACTGAGTGGGGCATCAAGATGTCTTCCATACTTACAATTAGGTACACTCTGTGGACGGCAGTATGTTTCAGTCCAAAAAGGAAATGAGGGTTGAGACTCAAATTAGGGTTAGGGTTGGGGAGACTTGGCTTCCCAGGATGTAACCAGGGTTTTGGCGAAGCCTAGATTGGTAAAACAGACTGAGTAGGCCTTCCGGAGTATAACATACTGCCAGTTAGTACACCATGTGGACAGGGAAATATTTCAGTCCAAAGAAAAAACTAGGGTTAAGACCCAAGTTAGGGTTAGCGGTCAGGAGACATGGCTTCCCGGAATGGAAACAGGGTGTTGCTGAAGCCAAGCATGGTGAAACAGACTGAGAGGGCAAAAGGAATTGTGTGCCTACTGTCTTTTAGTACAACATGAGGATGGGGGTTTGTTACATTTGCACAAGAAAATCAGGTTAAGTCTCAAGTTAGGGTTGGTTTGGGGAGATGTGGCTTCCCAGGTTGGAAACGGGTCCTTGGTGAAGCCTAGCTTGTTGAATCAGACTGAGTGGGACATCAAGATGTCTTCCATACTTACATTTGGTACACTCTGTGGACGGCAGTATGTTTCAGTCCAAAAAGGAAATGAGGGTTGAGACTCAAATTAGGGTTAGGGCTGGGGAGACTTGGCTTCCCAGGATGTAACCAGGGTTTTGGCGAAGCCTAGATTGGTAAAACAGACTGAGTAGGCCATCCGGAGTATAACATACTGCCAGTTAGTACACCATGTGGACAGGGAAATGTTTCAGTCTAAAGAGAAAATTAGGGTTAAGACCCAAGTTAGGGTTAGCTGTCAGGAGACATGGCTTCCCAGAATGGAAACAGGGTGTTGCTGAAGCCAAGCATGGTGAAACAGACTGAGAGGGCCAAAGGAATTGTGTGCCTACTGTCTTTTAGTAGAACATGAGGATGGGAGGTTGTTACATTTGCACAAGAATATCAGGTTAAGTCTCAAGTTAGGGTTAGGGTTGGGGAGATGTGGCTTCCCAGGTTGGAAACGGGTCCTTGGTGAAGCTTAACTTCCTGAATCAGACTGAGTGGGCCATCAAGATGTCTTCCATACTTACATTTGGCACACTCTGTGGACCGCAGTATGTTTCAGTCCAAAAAGGAAATAGGGTTGAGACTCAAATTAGGGTTAGGGTTGGGGAGACTTGGCTTCCCAGGATGTAACCAGGGTTTTGGCGAAGTCTAGATTGGTAAAACAGACGGAGTAGGCCAACCGGAGTATAACATACTGCCAGTTAGTACACCATGTGGACAGGGAAATGTTTCAGTCCAAAGAGAAAATTAGGGTTAAGACCCAAGTGAGGGTTAGCTGTCAGGAGACATGGCTTTCCAGAATGGAAACAGGGTGTTGCTGAAGCCAAGCATGGTGAAACAGACTGAGAGGGCAAAAGGAATTGTGTGCCTACTGTCTTTTAGTAGAACATGAGGATGGGGGGTTGTTACATTTGCACAAGAAAATCAGGTTAAGTCTCAAGTTAGGGTTAGGGTTGGGGAGATGTGGCTTCCCAGGTTGGAAACGGGTCCTTGGTGAAGCCTAGCTTGCTGAATCAGACTGAGTGGGGCATCAAGATGTCTTCCATACTTACATTTGGTACACTCTGTGAACCGCAGTATGTTTCAGTCCAAAAAGGAAATGAGGGTTGATACGCAAATTAGGGTTAGGGTTGGGGAGACTTGGCTTCCCAGGATGTAACCAGGGTTTTGGTGAAGCCTAGATTGGTAAAACAGACTGAGTAGGCCAAAGGAATTGTGTGCCTACAGTCTTTTAGTAGAACATGAGGATGGGAGGTTGTTACATTTGCACAAGAATATCAGGTTAAGTATCAAGTTAGGGTTAGGGTTGGGGAGATGTGGCTTCCCAGGTTGGAAACGGGTCCTTGGTGAAGCCTAGCTTGCTGAATCAGACTGAGTGGGGCATCAAGATGTCTTCCATACTTACAATTAGGTACACTCTGTGGACGGCAGTATGTTTCAGTCCAAAAAGGAAATGAGGGTTGAGACTCAAATTAGGGTTAGGGTTGGGGAGACTTGGCTTCCCAGGATGTAACCAGGGTTTTGGCGAAGCCTAGATTGGTAAAACAGACTGAGTAGGCCTTCCGGAGTATAACATACTGCCAGTTAGTACACCATGTGGACAGGGAAATATTTCAGTCCAAAGAAAAAACTAGGGTTAAGACCCAAGTTAGGGTTAGCGGTCAGGAGACATGGCTTCCCGGAATGGAAACAGGGTGTTGCTGAAGCCAAGCATGGTGAAACAGACTGAGAGGGCAAAAGGAATTGTGTGCCTACTGTCTTTTAGTACAACATGAGGATGGGGGTTTGTTACATTTGCACAAGAAAATCAGGTTAAGTCTCAAGTTAGGGTTGGTTTGGGGAGATGTGGCTTCCCAGGTTGGAAACGGGTCCTTGGTGAAGCCTAGCTTGTTGAATCAGACTGAGTGGGACATCAAGATGTCTTCCATACTTACATTTGGTACACTCTGTGGACGGCAGTATGTTTCAGTCCAAAAAGGAAATAGGGTTGAGACTCAAATTAGGGTTAGGGTTGGGGAGACTTGGCTTCCCAGGATGTAACCAGGGTTTTGGCGAAGTCTAGATTGGTAAAACAGACGGAGTAGGCCAACCGGAGTATAACATACTGCCAGTTAGTACACCATGTGGACAGGGAAATGTTTCAGTCCAAAGAGAAAATTAGGGTTAAGACCCAAGTTAGGGTTAGCTGTCAGGAGACATGGCTTTCCAGAATGGAAACAGGGTGTTGCTGAAGCCAAGCATGGTGAAACAGACTGAGAGGGCAAAAGGAATTGTGTGCCTACTGTCTTTTAGTAGAACATGAGGATGGGGGGTTGTTACATTTGCACAAGAAAATCAGGTTAAGTCTCAAGTTAGGGTTAGGGTTGGGGAGATGTGGCTTCCCAGGTTGGAAAGGGGTCCTTGGTGAAGCCTAGCTTGCTGAATCAGACTGAGTGGGGCATCAAGATGTCTTCCATACTTACATTTGGTACACTCTGTGGACGGAGGTCTGTTTCAGTCCCAAAAGGAAATGAGGGTTGAGACTCAAATTAGGGTTAGGGTTGGGGAGACTTGGCTTCCCAGGATATAACCAGGGTTTTGTCGAAGCCTAGATTGGTAAAACAGACTGAGTAGGCCATCCGGAGTATAACATACTGCCAGTTAGTACACCATGTGGACAGGGAAATGTTTCATTCCAAAGAGAAAATTAGGGTTAAGACCCAAGTTAGGGTTAGCTGTCAGGAGACATGGCTTCCCAGAATGGAAACAGGGTGTTGCTGAAGCCAAGCATGGTGAAACAGACTGAGAGGGCCAAAGGAATTGTGTGCCTACTGTCTTTTAGTACAACATGAGGATGGGGGGTTGTTACAGTTCAACAAGAAAATCAGGTTAAGTCTCAAGTTAGGGTTAGGGTTGGGGAGATGTGGCTTCCCAGGTTGGAAACGGGTCCTTGGTGAAGCTTAACTTGCTGAATCAGACTGAGTGGGGCATCAAGATGGCCTCCATACTGACATTTGGTACACTCTGTGGACGGCAGTATGTTTCAGTCCAAAAACGAAAATTAGGGTTAAGACCCAAGTTAGGGTTATCGGTCAGGAGTCATGGCTTCCCAGAATGGAAACAGGGTGTTGCTGAAGCCAAGCATGGTGAAACAGACTGAGAGGGCCAACGGAATTGTGTGTCGACTGTCTTTTAGTACAACATGAGGATGGGGGTTTGTTACATTTCAACAAGAAAATCAGGTTAAGTCTCAAGGTTGGGTTGGATTGGGGAGATGTGGCTTCCCAGGTTGGAAATGGGTCCTTGGTGAAGCTCAACTTGCTGAATCAGACTGAGTGGGGCATCAAGATGGCTTCCATACTGACATTTGGTGCACTCTGTGGACGGCAGTATGTTTCAGTCCAAAAAGGAAATGAGGGTTGAGACTCAAATTAGGGTTAGGGTTGGGGAGACTTGGCTTCCCAGGATGTAACCAGGGTTTTGGCGAAGTCTAGATTGGTAAAACAGACTGAGTAGGCCAACCGGAGTATAACATACTGCCAGTTAGTACACCATGTGGACAGGGAAATGTTTCAGTCCAAAGAGAAAATTAGGGTTAAGACCCAAGTTAGGGTTAGCTGTCAGGAGACATGGCTTTCCAGAATGGAAACAGGGTGTTGCTGAAGCCAAGCATGGTGAAACAGACTGAGAGGGCAAAAGGAATTGTGTGCCTACTGTCTTTTAGTAGAACATGAGGATGGGGGGTTGTTACATTTCAACAAGAAAATCAGGTTAAGTCTCAAGGTTGGGTTGGATTGGGGAGATGTGGCTTCCCAGGTTGGAAATGGGTCCTTTGTGAAGCTCAACTTGCTGAATCAGACTGAGTGGGGCATCAAGATGGCTTCCATACTGACATTTGGTGCACTCTGTGGACGGCAGTATGTTTCAGTCCAAAAAGGAAATGAGGGTTGAGACTCAAATTAGGGTTAGGGTTGGGGAGACTTGGCTTCCCAGGATGTAACCAGGGTTTTGGCGAAGTCTAGATTGGTAAAACAGACGGAGTAGGCCAACCGGAGTATAACATACTGCCAGTTAGTACACCATGTGGACAGGGAAATGTTTCAGTCCAAAGAGAAAATTAGGGTTAAGACGCAAGTTAGGGTTAGCTGTCAGGAGACATGGCTTTCCAGAATGGAAACAGGGTGTTGCTGAAGCCAAGCATGGTGAAACAGACTGAGAGGGCAAAAGGAATTGTGTGCCTACTGTCTTTTAGTAGAACATGAGGATGGGGGGTTGTTACATTTGCACAAGAAAATCAGGTTAAGTCTCAAGTTAGGGTTAGGGTTGGGGAGATGTGGCTTCCCAGGTTGGAAACGGGTCCTTGGTGAAGCCTAGCTTGTTGAATCAGACTGAGTGGGACATCAAGATTTCTTCCATACATACATTTGGTACACTCTGTGAACCGCAGTATGTTTCAGTCCAAAAAGGAAATAGGGTTGATACTCAAATTAGGGTTAGGGTTGGGGAGACTTGGCTTCCCAGGATGTAACCAGGGTTTTGGCGAAGCCTAGATTGGTAAAACAGACTGAGTAGGCCTTCCGGAGTATAACATACTGCCAGTTAGTACACCATGTGGACAGGGAAATGTTTCAGTCCAAAGAAAAAATTAGGGTTAAGAAAAATTTAGGGTTATCGGTCAGGAGACATGCCTTCCCAGAATGGAAACAGGGTGTTGCTGAAGCCAAGCATGGTGAAACAGACTGAGAGGGCCAACGGAATTGTGTGCCTACTGTCTTTTAGTACAACATGAGGATGGGGGGTTGTTACATTTGCCCAAGAAAATCAGGTTAAGTCTCAAGTTAGGGTTAGGGTTGGGGAGATGTGGCTTCCCAGGTTGGAAATGGGTCCTTGGTGAAGCTCAACTTGCTGAATCAGACAAAGTGGGGCATCAAGATGGCTTCCATCCTGACATTTGGTGCACTCTGTGGACGGCAGTATGTTTCAGTCCAAAAAGGAAATGAGGGTTGAGACTCAAATTAGGGTTAGGGTTGGGGAGACTTGGCTTCCCAGGATGTAACCAGGGTTTTGGCGAAGTCTAGATTGTTAAAACAGACGGAGTAGGCCAACCGGAGTATAACATACTGCCAGTTAGTACACAATGTGGACAGGGAAATGTTTCATTCCAAAGAGAAAATTAGGGTTAAGACCCAAGTTAGGGTTAGCAGTCAGGAGACATGGCTTTCCAGAATGGAAACAGGGTGTTGCTGAAGCCAAGCATGGTGAAACAGACTGAGAGGGCAAAAGGAATTGTGTGCCTACTGTCTTTTAGTAGAACATGAGGATGGGGGGTTGTTACATTTGCACAAGAAAATCAGGTTAAGTCTCAAGTTAGGGTTAGGGTTGGGGAGATGTTGCTTCCCAGGTTGGAAACGGGTCCTTGGTGAAGCTTAACTTGCTGAATCAGACTGAGTGGGCCATCAAGATGGCTTCCATACTGACATTTGGTACACTCTGTGGACGGCAGTATGTTTCAGTCCAAAAACGAAAATTATGGTTAAGACCCAAGTTAGGGTTATCGGTCAGGAGTCATGGCTTCCCAGAATGGAAACAGGGTGTTGCTGAAGCCAAGCATGGTGAAACAGACTGAGAGGGCCAACGGAATTGTGTGCCGACTGTCTCTTAGTACAACATGAGGATGGGGGTTTGTTACATTTCAACAAGAAAATCAGGTTAAGTCTCAAGGTTGGGTTGGGTTGGGGAGATGTGCCTTCCAAGGATGGAAATGGGTCCTTGGTGAAGCTCAACTTGCTGAATCAGACAAAGTGGGGCATCAAGATGGCTTCCATCCTGACATTTGGTGCACTCTGTGGACGGCAGTATGTTTCAGTCCAAAAAGGAAATGAGGGTTGAGACTCAAATTAGGGTTAGGGTTGGGGAGACTTGGCTTCCCAGGATGTAACCAGGGTTTTGGCGAAGTCTAGATTGTTAAAACAGACGGAGTAGGCCAACCGGAGTATAACATACTGCCAGTTAGTACACAATGTGGACAGGGAAATGTTTCATTCCAAAGAGAAAATTAGGGTTAAGACCCAAGTTAGGGTTAGCAGTCAGGAGACATGGCTTTCCAGAATGGAAACAGGGTGTTGCTGAAGCCAAGCATGGTGAAACAGACTGAGAGGGCAAAAGGAATTGTGTGCCTACTGTCTTTTAGTAGAACATGAGGATGGGGGGTTGTTACATTTGCACAAGTAAATCAGGTTAAGTCTCAAGTTAGGGTTAGGGTTGGGGAGATGTTGCTTCCCAGGTTGGAAACGGGTCCTTGGTGAAGCTTAACTTGCTGAATCAGACTGAGTGGGCCATCAAGATGGCTTCCATACTGACATTTGGTACACTCTGTGGACGGCAGTATGTTTCAGTCCAAAAACGAAAATTATGGTTAAGACCCAAGTTAGGGTTATCGGTCAGGAGTCATGGCTTCCCAGAGTGGAAACAGGGTGTTGCTGAAGCCAAGCATGGTGAAACAGACTGAGAGGGCCAACGGAATTGTGTGCCGACTGTCTCTTAGTACAACATGAGGATGGGGGTTTGTTACATTTCAACAAGAAAATCAGGTTAAGTCTCAAGGTTGGGTTGGGTTGGGGAGATGTGCCTTCCAAGGTTGGAAATGGGTCCTTGGTGAAGCTCAACTTGCTGAATCAGACAAAGTGGGGCATCAAGATGGCTTCCATCCTGACATTTGGTGCACTCTGTGGACGGCAGTATGTTTCAGTCCAAAAAGGAAATGAGGGTTGAGACTCAAATTAGGGTTAGGGTTGGGGAGACTTGGCTTCCCAGGATGTAACCAGGGTTTTGGCGAAGTCTAGATTGTTAAAACAGACGGAGTAGGCCAACCGGAGTATAACATACTGCCAGTTAGTACACAATGTGGACAGGGAAATGTTTCATTCCAAAGAGAAAATTAGGGTTAAGACCCAAGTTAGGGTTAGCAGTCAGGAGACATGGCTTTCCAGAATGGAAACAGGGTGTTGCTGAAGCCAAGCATGGTGAAACAGACTGAGAGGGCAAAAGGAATTGTGTGCCTACTGTCTTTTAGTAGAACATGAGGATGGGGGGTTGTTACATTTGCACAAGAAAATCAGGTTAAGTCTCAAGTTAGGGTTAGGGTTGGGGAGATGTTGCTTCCCAGGTTGGAAACGGGTCCTTGGTGAAGCTTAACTTGCTGAATCAGACTGAGTGGGCCATCAAGATGGCTTCCATACTGACATTTGGTACACTCTGTGGACGGCAGTATGTTTCAGTCCAAAAACGAAAATTAGGGTTAAGACCCAAGTTAGGGTTATCGGTCAGGAGTCATGGCTTCCCAGAATGGAAACAGGGTGTTGCTGAAGCCAAGCATGGTGAAACAGACTGAGAGGGCCAACGGAATTGTGTGCCGACTGTCTCTTAGTACAACATGAGGATGGGGGTTTGTTACATTTCAACAAGAAAATCAGGTTAAGTCTCAAGGTTGGGTTGGGTTGGGGAGATGTGGCTTCCCTGGTTGGAATCGGGTCCTTGGTGAAGCCCAGCTTGCTGAATCAGACTGAGTGGGACATCAAGATGTCTTCCATACTGACATTTGGTACACTCTGTGGACGGAGGTCTGTTTCAGTCCCAAAAGGAAATGAGGCCTGAGACTCAAATTAGGGTTAGGGTTGGGGAGACTTGGCTTCCCAGGATATAACCAGGGTTTTGTCGAAGCCTAGATTGGTAAAACAGACTGAGTAGGCCATCCGGAGTATAACATACTGCCAGTTAGTACACCATGTGGACAGGGAAATGTTTCATTCCAAAGAGAAAATTAGGGTTAAGACCCAAGTTAGGGTTAGCTGTCAGGAGACATGGCTTTCCAGAATGGAAACAGGGTGTTGCTGAAGCCAAGCATGGTGAAACAGACTGAGAGGGCCAAAGGAATTGTGTGCCTACTGTCTTTTAGTACAACATGAGGATGGGGGGTTGTTACAGTTCAGCAAGAAAATCAGGTTAAGTCTCAAGTTAGGGTTAGGGTTGGGGAGATGTGGCTTCCCAGGTTGGAAACGGGTCCTTGGTGAAGCTTAACTTGCTGAATCAGACTGAGTGGGGCATCAAGATGGCTTCCATACTGACATTTGGTACACTCTGTGGACGGCAGTATGTTTCAGTCCAAAAACGAAAATTAGGGTTAAGACCCAAGTTAGGGTTATCGGTCAGGAGTCATGGCTTCCCAGAATGGAAACAGGGTGTTGCTGAAGCCAAGCATGGTGAAACAGACTGAGAGGGCCAACGGAATTGTGTGTCGACTGTCTTTTAGTAGAACATGAGGATGGGAGGTTGTTACATTTGCACAAGAATATCAGGTTAAGTCTCAAGTTAGGGTTAGGGTTGGGGAGATGTGGCTTCCCAGGTTGGAAACGGGTCCTTGTTGAAGCCTAGCTTGCTGAATCAGACTGAGTGGGGCATCAAGATGTCTTCCATACTTACAATTAGGTACACTCTGTGGACGGCAGTATGTTTCAGTCCAAAAAGGAAATGAGGGTTGAGACTCAAATTAGGGTTAGGGTTGGGGAGACTTGGCTTCCCAGGATGTAACCAGGGTTTTGGCGAAGCCTAGATTGGTAAAACAGACTGAGTAGGCCTTCCGGAGTATAACATACTGCCAGTTAGTACACCATGTGGACAGGGAAATATTTCAGTCCAAAGAAAAAACTAGGGTTAAGACCCAAGTTAGGGTTAGCGGTCAGGAGACATGGCTTCCCGGAATGGAAACAGGGTGTTGCTGAAGCCAAGCATGGTGAAACAGACTGAGAGGGCAAAAGGAATTGTGTGCCTACTGTCTTTTAGTACAACATGAGGATGGGGGTTTGTTACATTTGCACAAGAAAATCAGGTTAAGTCTCAAGTTAGGGTTGGTTTGAGGAGATGTGGCATCCCAGGCTGGAAACGGGTCCTTGGTGAAGCCTAGCTTGTTGAATCAGACTGAGTGGGACATCAAGATGTCTTCCATACTTACATTTGGTACACTCTGTGGACGGCTGTATGTTTCAGTCCAAAAAGGAAATGAGGGTTGAGACTCAAATTAGGGTTAGGGCTGGGGAGACTTGGCTTCCCAGGATGTAACCACGGTTTTGGCGAAGCCTAGATTGGTAAAACAGACTGAGTAGGCCATCCGGAGTATAACATACTGCCAGTTAGTACACCATGTGGACAGGGAAATGTTTCAGTCCAAAGAGAAAATTAGGGTTAAGACCCAAGTGAGGGTTAGCTGTCAGGAGACATGGCTTCCCAGAATGGAAACAGGGTGTTGCTGAAGCCAAGCATGGTGAAACAGACTGAGAGGGCCAAAGGAATTGTGTGCCTACTGTCTTTTAGTAGAACATGAGGATGGGAGGTTGTTACATTTGCACAAGAATATCAGGTTAAGTCTCAAGTTAGGGTTAGGGTTGGGGAGATGTGGCTTCCCAGGTTGGAAACGGGTCCTTGGTGAAGCTTAACTTCCTGAATCAGACTGAGTGGGCCATCAAGATGTCTTCCATACTTACATTTGGCACACTCTGTGGACCGCAGTATGTTTCAGTCCAAAAAGGAAATAGGGTTGAGACTCAAATTAGGGTTAGGGTTGGGGAGACTTGGCTTCCCAGGATGTAACCAGGGTTTTGGTGAAGCCTAGATTGGTAAAACAGACTGAGTAGGCCAACCGGAGTATAACATACTGCCAGTTAGTACACCATGTGGACAGGGAAATGTTTCAGTCCAAAGACAAAATTAGGGTTAAGACCCAAGTTAGGGTTAGCTGTCAGGAGACATGGCTTCCCAGAATGGAAACAGGGTGTTGCTGAAGCCAAGCATGGTGAAACAGACTGAGAGGGCCAAAGGAATTGTGTACCTACTGTCTTTTAGTGGAACATGAGGATGGGAGGTTGTTACATTTGCACAAGAATATCAGTTTAAGTATCAAGTTAGAGTTAGGGTTGGGGAGATGTGGCTTCCCAGGTTGGAAACGGGTCCTTGTTGAAGCCTAGCTTGCTGAATCAGACTGAGTGGGGCATCAAGATGTCTTCCATACTTACAATTAGGTACACTCTGTGGACGGCAGTATGTTTCAGTCCAAAAAGGAAATGAGGGTTGAGACTCAAATTAGGGTTAGGGTTGGGGAGACTTGGCTTCCCAGGATGTAACCAGGGTTTTGGCGAAGCCTAGATTGGTAAAACAGACTGAGTAGGCCTTCCGGAGTATAACATACTGCCAGTTAGTACACCATGTGGACAGGGAAATATTTCAGTCCAAAGAAAAAACTAGGGTTAAGACCCAAGTTAGGGTTAGCGGTCAGGAGACATGGCTTCCCGGAATGGAAACAGGGTGTTGCTGAAGCCAAGCATGGTGAAACAGACTGAGAGGGCAAAAGGAATTGTGTGCCTACTGTCTTTTAGTACAACATGAGGATGGGGGTTTGTTACATTTGCACAAGAAAATCAGGTTAAGTCTCAAGTTAGGGTTGGTTTGGGGAGATGTGGCTTCCCAGGTTGGAAACGGGTCCTTGGTGAAGCCTAGCTTGTTGAATCAGACTGAGTGGGACATCAAGATGTCTTCCATACTTACATTTGGTACACTCTGTGGACGGCAGTATGTTTCAGTCCAAAAAGGAAATGAGGGTTGAGACTCAAATTAGGGTTAGGGCTGGGGAGACTTGGCTTCCCAGGATGTAACCAGGGTTTTGGCGAAGCCTAGATTGGTAAAACAGACTGAGTAGGCCATCCGGAGTATAACATACTGCCAGTTAGTACACCATGTGGACAGGGAAATGTTTCAGTCTAAAGAGAAAATTAGGGTTAAGACCCAAGTTAGGGTTAGCTGTCAGGAGACATGGCTTCCCAGAATGGAAACAGGGTGTTGCTGAAGCCAAGCATGGTGAAACAGACTGAGAGGGCCAAAGGAATTGTGTGCCTACTGTCTTTTAGTAGAACATGAGGATGGGAGGTTGTTACATTTGCACAAGAATATCAGGTTAAGTCTCAAGTTAGGGTTAGGGTTGGGGAGATGTGGCTTCCCAGGTTGGAAACGGGTCCTTGGTGAAGCTTAACTTCCTGAATCAGACTGAGTGGGCCATCAAGATGTCTTCCATACTTACATTTGGCACACTCTGTGGACCGCAGTATGTTTCAGTCCAAAAAGGAAATAGGGTTGAGACTCAAATTAGGGTTAGGGTTGGGGAGACTTGGCTTCCCAGGATGTAACCAGGGTTTTGGCGAAGTCTAGATTGGTAAAACAGACGGAGTAGGCCAACCGGAGTATAACATACTGCCAGTTAGTACACCATGTGGACAGGGAAATGTTTCAGTCCAAAGAGAAAATTAGGGTTAAGACCCAAGTGAGGGTTAGCTGTCAGGAGACATGGCTTTCCAGAATGGAAACAGGGTGTTGCTGAAGCCAAGCATGGTGAAACAGACTGAGAGGGCCAAAGGAATTGTGTGCCTACTGTCTTTTAGTAGAACATGAGGATGGGGGGTTGTTACATTTGCACAAGAAAATCAGGTTAAGTCTCAAGTTAGGGTTAGGGTTGGGGAGATGTGGCTTCCCAGGTTGGAAACGGGTCCTTGGTGAAGCCTAGCTTGCTGAATCAGACTGAGTGGGGCATCAAGATGTCTTCCATACTTACATTTGGTACACTCTGTGAACCGCAGTATGTTTCAGTCCAAAAAGGAAATGAGGGTTGATACGCAAATTAGGGTTAGGGTTGGGGAGACTTGGCTTCCCAGGATGTAACCAGGGTTTTGGTGAAGCCTAGATTGGTAAAACGGACTGAGTAGGCCTTCCGGAGTATAACATACTGCCAGTTAGTACACCATGTGGACAGGGAAATATTTCAGTCCAAAGAAAAAACTAGGGTTAAGACCCAAGTTAGGGTTAGCGGTCAGGAGACATGGCTTCCCGGAATGGAAACAGGGTGTTGCTGAAGCCAAGCATGGTGAAACAGACTGAGAGGGCCAAAGGAATTGTGTGCCTACTGTCTTTTAGTACAACATGAGGATGGGGGTTTGTTACATTTGCACAAGAAAATCAGGTTAAGTCTCAAGTTAGGGTTGGTTTGAGGAGATGTGGCATCCCAGGTTGGAAACGGGTCCTTGGTGAAGCCTAGCTTGTTGAATCAGACTGAGTGGGACATCAAGATGTCTTCCATACTTACATTTGGTACACTCTGTGGACGGCAGTATGTTTCAGTCCAAAAAGGAAATGAGGGTTGAGACTCAAATTAGGGTTAGGGCTGGGGAGACTTGGCTTCCCAGGATGTGACCACGGTTTTGGCGAAGCCTAGATTGGTAAAACAGACTGAGTAGGCCATCCGGAGTATAACATACTGCCAGTTAGTACACCATGTGGACAGGGAAATGTTTCAGTCTAAAGAGAAAATTAGGGTTAAGACCCAAGTTAGGGTTAGCTGTCAGGAGACATGGCTTCCCAGAATGGAAACAGGGTGTTGCTGAAGCCAAGCATGGTGAAACAGACTGAGAGGGCCAAAGGAATTGTGTGCCTACTGTCTTTTAGTAGAACATGAGGATGGGAGGTTGTTACATTTGCACAAGAATATCAGGTTAAGTCTCAAGTTAGGGTTAGGGTTGGGGAGATGTGGCTTCCCAGGTTGGAAACGGGTCCTTGGTGAAGCTTAACTTCCTGAATCAGACTGAGTGGGCCATCAAGATGTCTTCCATACTTACATTTGGCACACTCTGTGGACCGCAGTATGTTTCAGTCCAAAAAGGAAATAGGGTTGAGACTCAAATTAGGGTTAGGGTTGGGGAGACTTGGCTTCCCAGGATGTAACCAGGGTTTTGGCGAAGTCTAGATTGGTAAAACAGACGGAGTAGTCCAACCGGAGTATAACATACTGCCAGTTAGTACACCATGTGGACAGGGAAATTTTTCAGTCCAAAGACAAAATTAGGGTTAAGACCCAAGTTAGGGTTAGCTGTCAGGAGACATGGCTTTCCAGAATGGAAACAGGGTGTTGCTGAAGCCAAGCATGGTGAAACAGACTGAGAGGGCAAAAGGAATTGTGTGCCTACTGTCTTTTAGTAGAACATGAGGATGGGGGGTTGTTACATTTGCACAAGAAAATCAGGTTAAGTCTCAAGTTAGGGTTAGGGTTGGGGAGATGTGGCTTCCCAGGTTGGAAACGGGTCCTTGGTGAAGCCTAGCTTGCTGAATCAGACTGAGTGGGGCATCAAGATGTCTTCCATACTTACATTTGGTACACTCTGTGGACGGAGGTCTGTTTCAGTCCCAAAAGGAAATGAGGCCTGAGACTCAAATTAGGGTTAGGGTTGGGGAGACTTGGCTTCCCAGGATATAACCAGGGTTTTGTCGAAGCCTAGATTGGTAAAACAGACTGAGTAGGCCATCCGGAGTATAACATACTGCCAGTTAGTACACCATGTGGACAGGGAAATGTTTCATTCCAAAGAGAAAATTAGGGTTAAGACCCAAGTTAGGGTTAGCTGTCAGGAGACATGGCTTCCCAGAATGGAAACAGGGTGTTGCTGAAGCCAAGCATGGTGAAACAGACTGAGAGGGCCAAAGGAATTGTGTGCCTACTGTCTTTTAGTACAACATGAGGATGGGGGGTTGTTACAGTTCAACAAGAAAATCAGGTTAAGTCTCAAGTTAGGGTTAGGGTTGGGGAGATGTGGCTTCCCAGGTTGGAAACGGGTCCTTGGTGAAGCTTAACTTGCTGAATCAGACTGAGTGGGGCATCAAGATGGCCTCCATACTGACATTTGGTACACTCTGTGGACGGCAGTATGTTTCAGTCCAAAAACGAAAATTAGGGTTAAGACCCAAGTTAGGGTTATCGGTCAGGAGTCATGGCTTCCCAGAATGGAAACAGGGTGTTGCTGAAGCCAAGCATGGTGAAACAGACTGAGAGGGCCAACGGAATTGTGTGTCGACTGTCTTTTAGTGCAACATGAGGATGGGGGTTTGTTACATTTCAACAAGAAAATCAGGTTAAGTCTCAAGGTTGGGTTGGATTGGGGAGATGTGGCTTCCCAGGTTGGAAATGGGTCCTTGGTGAAGCTCAACTTGCTGAATCAGACTGAGTGGGCCATCAAGATGGCTTCCATACTGACATTTGGTGCACTCTGTGGACGGCAGTATGTTTCAGTCCAAAAAGGAAATGAGGGTTGAGACTCAAATTAGGGTTAGGGTTGGGGAGACTTGGCTTCCCAGGATGTAACCAGGGTTTTGGCGAAGTCTAGATTGGTAAAACAGACTGAGTAGGCCAACCGGAGTATAACATACTGCCAGTTAGTACACCATGTGGACAGGGAAATGTTTCAGTCCAAAGAGAAAATTAGGGTTAAGACCCAAGTTAGGGTTAGCTGTCAGGAGACATGGCTTTCCAGAATGGAAACAGGGTGTTGCTGAAGCCAAGCATGGTGAAACAGACTGAGAGGGCAAAAGGAATTGTGTGCCTACTGTCTTTTAGTAGAACATGAGGATGGGGGGTTGTTACATTTGCACAAGAAAATCAGGTTAAGTCTCAAGTTAGGGATAGGGTTGGGGAGATGTGGCTTCCCAGGTTGGAAACGGGTCCTTGGTGAAGCCTAGCTTGCTGAATCAGACTGAGTGGGGCATCAAGATGTCTTCCATACTTACATTTGGTACACTCTGTGAACCGCAGTATGTTTCAGTCCAAAAAGGAAATGAGGGTTGATACGCAAATTAGGGTTAGGGTTGGGGAGACTTGGCTTCCCAGGATGTAACCAGGGTTTTGGTGAAGCCTAGATTGGTAAAACAGACTGAGTAGGCCAACCGGAGTATAACATACTGCCAGTTAGTACACCATGTGGACAGGGAAATGTTTCAGTCCAAAGAGAAAATTAGGGTTAAGACCCAAGTTAGGGTTAGCTGTCAGGAGACATGGCTTCCCAGAATGGAAACAGGGTGTTGCTGAAGCCAAGCATGGTGAAACAGACTGAGAGGGCAAAAGGAATTGTGTGCCTACTGTCTTTTAGTAGAACATGAGGATGGGAGGTTGTTACATTTGCACAAGAATATCAGGTTAAGTCTCAAGTTAGGGTTAGGGTTGGGGAGATGTGGCTTCCCAGGTTGGAAACGGGTCCTTGGTGAAGCCTAGCTTGTTGAATCAGACTGAGTGGGGCATCAAGATGTCTTCCATACTTACATTTGGTACACTCTGTGGACGGCAGTATGTTTCAGTCCAAAAAGGAAATGAGGGTTGAGACTCAAATTAGGGTTAGGGCTGGGGAGACTTGGCTTCCCAGGATGTGACCACGGTTTTGGCGAAGCCTAGATTGGTAAAACAGACTGAGTAGGCCATCCGGAGTATAACATACTGCCAGTTAGTACACCATGTTGACAGGGAAATGTTTCAGTCCAAAGAGAAAATTAGGGTTAAGACCCAAGTGAGGGTTAGCTGTCAGTAGACATGGCTTCCCAGAATGGAAACAGGGTGTTGCTGAAGCCAAGCATGGTGAAACAGACTGAGAGGGCCAAAGGAATTGTGTGCCTACTGTCTTTTAGTAGAACATGAGGATGGGAGGTTGTTACATTTGCACAAGAATATCAGGTTAAGTCTCAAGTTAGGGTTAGGGTTGGGGAGATGTGGCTTCCCAGGTTGGAAACGGGTCCTTGGTGAAGCTTAACTTCCTGAATCAGACTGAGTGGGCCATCAAGATGTCTTCCATACTTACATTTGGCACACTCTGTGGACCGCAGTATGTTTCAGTCCAAAATGGAAATAGGGTTGAGACTCAAATTAGGGTTAGGGTTGGGGAGACTTGGCTTCCCAGGATGTAACCAGGGTTTTGGTGAAGCCTAGATTGGTAAAACAGACTGAGTAGGCCAACCGGAGTATAACATACTGCCAGTTAGTACACCATGTGGACAGGGAAATGTTTCAGTCTAAAGAGAAAATTAGGGTTAAGACCCAAGTTAGGGTTAGCTGTCAGGAGACATGGCTTCCCAGAATGGAAACAGGGTGTTGCTGAAGCCAAGCATGGTGAAACAGACTGAGAGGGCCAAAGGAATTGTGTGCCTACTGTCTTTTAGTAGAACATGAGGATGGGAGGTTGTTACATTTGCACAAGAATATCAGGTTAAGTCTCAAGTTAGGGTTAGGGTTGGGGAGATGTGGCTTCCCAGGTTGGAAACGGGTCCTTGGTGAAGCTTAACTTGCTGAATCAGACTGAGTGGGGCATCAAGATGGCCTCCATACTGACATTTGGTACACTCTGTGGACGGCAGTATGTTTCAGTCCAAAAACGAAAATTAGGGTTAAGACCCAAGTTAGGGTTATCGGTCAGGAGTCATGGCTTCCCAGAATGGAAACAGGGTGTTGCTGAAGCCAAGCATGGTGAAACAGACTGAGAGGGCCAACGGAATTGTGTGTCGACTGTCTTTTAGTGCAACATGAGGATGGGGGTTTGTTACATTTCAACAAGAAAATCAGGTTAAGTCTCAAGGTTGGGTTGGATTGGGGAGATGTGGCTTCCCAGGTTGGAAATGGGTCCTTGGTGAAGCTCAACTTGCTGAATCAGACTGAGTGGGCCATCAAGATGGCTTCCATACTGACATTTGGTGCACTCTGTGGACGGCAGTATGTTTCAGTCCAAAAAGGAAATGAGGGTTGAGACTCAAATTAGGGTTAGGGTTGGGGAGACTTGGCTTCCCAGGATGTAACCAGGGTTTTGGCGAAGTCTAGATTGGTAAAACAGACTGAGTAGGCCAACCGGAGTATAACATACTGCCAGTTAGTACACCATGTGGACAGGGAAATGTTTCAGTCCAAAGAGAAAATTAGGGTTAAGACCCAAGTTAGGGTTAGCTGTCAGGAGACATGGCTTTCCAGAATGGAAACAGGGTGTTGCTGAAGCCAAGCATGGTGAAACAGACTGAGAGGGCAAAAGGAATTGTGTGCCTACTGTCTTTTAGTAGAACATGAGGATGGGGGGTTGTTACATTTGCACAAGAAAATCAGGTTAAGTCTCAAGTTAGGGTTAGGGTTGGGGAGATGTGGCTTCCCAGGTTGGAAACGGGTCCTTGGTGAAGCCTAGCTTGCTGAATCAGACTGAGTGGGGCATCAAGATGTCTTCCATACTTACATTTGGTACACTCTGTGAACCGCAGTATGTTTCAGTCCAAAAAGGAAATGAGGGTTGATACGCAAATTAGGGTTAGGGTTGGGGAGACTTGGCTTCCCAGGATGTAACCAGGGTTTTGGTGAAGCCTAGATTGGTAAAACAGACTGAGTAGGCCAACCGGAGTATAACATACTGCCAGTTAGTACACCATGTGGACAGGGAAATGTTTCAGTCCAAAGAGAAAATTAGGGTTAAGACCCAAGTTAGGGTTAGCTGTCAGGAGACATGGCTTCCCAGAATGGAAACAGGGTGTTGCTGAAGCCAAGCATGGTGAAACAGACTGAGAGGGCAAAAGGAATTGTGTGCCTACTGTCTTTTAGTAGAACATGAGGATGGGAGGTTGTTACATTTGCACAAGAATATCAGGTTAAGTCTCAAGTTAGGGTTAGGGTTGGGGAGATGTGGCTTCCCAGGTTGGAAACGGGTCCTTGGTGAAGCCTAGCTTGTTGAATCAGACTGAGTGGGGCATCAAGATGTCTTCCATACTTACATTTGGTACACTCTGTGGACGGCAGTATGTTTCAGTCCAAAAAGGAAATGAGGGTTGAGACTCAAATTAGGGTTAGGGCTGGGGAGACTTGGCTTCCCAGGATGTGACCACGGTTTTGGCGAAGCCTAGATTGGTAAAACAGACTGAGTAGGCCATCCGGAGTATAACATACTGCCAGTTAGTACACCATGTGGACAGGGAAATGTTTCAGTCCAAAGAGAAAATTAGGGTTAAGACCCAAGTGAGGGTTAGCTGTCAGTAGACATGGCTTCCCAGAATGGAAACAGGGTGTTGCTGAAGCCAAGCATGGTGAAACAGACTGAGAGGGCCAAAGGAATTGTGTGCCTACTGTCTTTTAGTAGAACATGAGGATGGGAGGTTGTTACATTTGCACAAGAATATCAGGTTAAGTCTCAAGTTAGGGTTAGGGTTGGGGAGATGTGGCTTCCCAGGTTGGAAACGGGTCCTTGGTGAAGCTTAACTTCCTGAATCAGACTGAGTGGGCCATCAAGATGTCTTCCATACTTACATTTGGCACACTCTGTGGACCGCAGTATGTTTCAGTCCAAAAAGGAAATAGGGTTGAGACTCAAATTAGGGTTAGGGTTGGGGAGACTTGGCTTCCCAGGATGTAACCAGGGTTTTGGTGAAGCCTAGATTGGTAAAACAGACTGAGTAGGCCAACCGGAGTATAACATACTGCCAGTTAGTACACCATGTGGACAGGGAAATGTTTCAGTCCAAAGACAAAATTAGGGTTAAGACCCAAGTTAGGGTTAGCTGTCAGGAGACATGGCTTCCCAGAATGGAAACAGGGTGTTGCTGAAGCCAAGCATGGTGAAACAGACTGAGAGGGCCAAAGGAATTGTGTACCTACTGTCTTTTAGTAGAACATGAGGATGGGAGGTTGTTACATTTGCACAAGAATATCAGGTTAAGTATCAAGTTAGAGTTAGGGTTGGGGAGATGTGGCTTCCCAGGTTGGAAACGGGTCCTTGTTGAAGCCTAGCTTGCTGAATCAGACTGAGTGGGGCATCAAGATGTCTTCCATACTTACAATTAGGTACACTCTGTGGACGGCAGTATGTTTCAGTCCAAAAAGGAAATGAGGGTTGAGACTCAAATTAGGGTTAGGGTTGGGGAGACTTGGCTTCCCAGGATGTAACCAGGGTTTTGGCGAAGCCTAGATTGGTAAAACAGACTGAGTAGGCCTTCCGGAGTATAACATACTGCCAGTTAGTACACCATGTGGACAGGGAAATATTTCAGTCCAAAGAAAAAACTAGGGTTAAGACCCAAGTTAGGGTTAGCGGTCAGGAGACATGGCTTCCCGGAATGGAAACAGGGTGTTGCTGAAGCCAAGCATGGTAAAACAGACTGAGAGGGCAAAAGGAATTGTGTGCCTACTGTCTTTTAGTACAACATGAGGATGGGGGTTTGTTACATTTGCACAAGAAAATCAGGTTAAGTCTCAAGTTAGGGTTGGTTTGGGGAGATGTGGCTTCCCAGGTTGGAAACGGGTCCTTGGTGAAGCCTAGCTTGTTGAATCAGACTGAGTGGGACATCAAGATGTCTTCCATACTTACATTTGGTACACTCTGTGGACGGCAGTATGTTTCAGTCCAAAAAGGAAATGAGGGTTGAGACTCAAATTAGGGTTAGGGCTGGGGAGACTTGGCTTCCCAGGATGTAACCAGGGTTTTGGCGAAGCCTAGATTGGTAAAACAGACTGAGTAGGCCATCCGGAGTATAACATACTGCCAGTTAGTACACCATGTGGACAGGGAAATGTTTCAGTCTAAAGAGAAAATTAGGGTGAAGACCCAAGTTAGGGTTAGCTGTCAGGAGACATGGCTTCCCAGAATGGAAACAGGGTGTTGCTGAAGCCAAGCATGGTGAAACAGACTGAGAGGGCCAAAGGAATTGTGTGCCTACTGTCTTTTAGTAGAACATGAGGATGGGAGGTTGTTACATTTGCACAAGAATATCAGGTTAAGTCTCAAGTTAGGGTTAGGGTTGGGGAGATGTGGCTTCCCAGGTTGGAAACGGGTCCTTGGTGAAGCTTAACTTCCTGAATCAGACTGAGTGGCCCATCAAGATGTCTTCCATACTTACATTTGGCACACTCTGTGGACCGCAGTATGTTTCAGTCCAAAAAGGAAATAGGGTTGATACTCAAATTAGGGTTAGGGTTGGGGAGACTTGGCTTCCCAGGATGTAACCAGGGTTTTGGCGAAGTCTAGATTGGTAAAACAGACAGAGTAGGCCAACCGGAGTATAACATACTGCCAGTTAGTACACCATGTGGACAGGGAAATGTTTCAGTCCAAAGAGAAAATTAGGGTTAAGACCCAAGTTAAGGTTAGCTGTCAGGAGACATGGCTTTCCAGAATGGAAACAGGGTGTTGCTGAAGCCAAGCATGGTGAAAGAGACTGAGAGGGCAAAAGGAATTGTGTGCCTACTGTCTTTTAGTAGAACATGAGGATGGGGGGTTGTTACATTTGCACAAGAAAATCAGGTTAAGTCTCAAGTTAGGGTTAGGGTTGGGGAGATGTGGCTTCCCAGGTTGGAAACGGGTCCTTGGTGAAGCCTAGCTTGCTGAATCAGACTGAGTGGGGCATCAAGATGGCTTCCATACTGACATTTGGTACACTCTGTGAACCGCAGTATGTTTCAGTCCAAAAAGGAAATGAGGGTTGAGACTCAAATTAGGGTTAGGGCTGGGGAGACTTGGCTTCCCAGGATGTAACCAGGGTTTTGGTGAAGCCTAGATTGGTAAAACAGACTGAGTAGGCCAACCGGAGTATAACATACTGCCAGTTAGTACACCATGTGGACAGGGAAATGTTTCAGTCCAAAGAGAAAATTAGGGTTAAGACCCAAGTTAGGGTTAGCTGTCAGGAGACATGGCTTCCCAGAATGGAAACAGGGTGTTGCTGAAGCCAAGCATGGTGAAACAGACTGAGAGGGCAAAAGGAATTGTGTGCCTACTGTCTTTTAGTAGAACATGAGGATGGGAGGTTGTTACATTTGCACAAGAATATCAGGTTAAGTCTCAAGTTAGGGTTAGGGTTGGGGAGATGTGGCTTCCCAGGTTGGAAACGGGTCCTTGGTGAAGCCTAGCTTGCTGAATCAGACTGAGTGGGGCATCAAGATGTCTTCCATACTTACGATTAGGTACACTCTGTGGACGGCAGTATGTTTCAGTCCAAAAAGGAAATGAGGGTTGAGACTCAAATTAGGGTTAGGGTTGGGGAGACTTGGCTTCCCAGGATGTAACCAGGGTTTTGGCGAAGCCTAGATTGGTAAAACAGACTGAGTAGGCCTTCCGGAGTATAACATACTGCCAGTTAGTACACCATGTGGACAGGGAAATATTTCAGTCCAAAGAAAAAATTAGGGTTAAGACCCAAGTTAAGGTTAGCTGTCAGGAGACATGGCTTTCCAGAATGGAAACAGGGTGTTGCTGAAGCCAAGCATG
Source organism: Heloderma suspectum (assembly GCF_057233095.1). Taxonomy (NCBI): domain Eukaryota; kingdom Metazoa; phylum Chordata; class Lepidosauria; order Squamata; family Helodermatidae; genus Heloderma; species Heloderma suspectum. The sequence continues at coordinate 153,833,378 of NC_139461.1, forward strand.
GTGAAACAGACTGAGAGGGCAAAAGGAATTGTGTGCCTACTGTCTTTTAGTAGAACATGAGGATGGGGGGTTGTTACATTTGCACAAGAAAATCAGGTTAAGTCTCAAGTTAGGGTTAGGGTTGGGGAGATGTGGCTTCCCAGGTTGGAAACGGGTCCTTGGTGAAGCTCAACTTGCTGAATCAGACTGAGTGGGGCATCAAGATGGCTTCCATACTGACATTTGGTGCACTCTGTGGACGGCAGTATGTTTCAGTCCAAAAAGGAAATGAGGGTTGAGACTCAAATTAGGGTTAGGGTTGGGGAGACTTGGCTTCCCAGGATGTAACCAGGGTTTTGGCGAAGTCTAGATTGGTAAAACAGACTGAGTAGGCCAACCGGAGTATAACATACTGCCAATTAGTACACCATGTGGACAGGGAAATGTTTCAGTCCAAAGAGAAAATTAGGGTTAAGACCCAAGTTAGGGTTAGCGGTCAGGAGACATGGCTTTCCAGAATGGAAACAGGGTGTTGCTGAAGCCAAGCATGGTGAAACAGACTGAGAGGGCAAAAGGAATTGTGTGCCTACTGTCTTTTAGTAGAACATGAGGATGGGGGGTTGTTACATTTGCACAAGAAAATCAGGTTAAGTCTCAAGTTAGGGTTAGGGTTGGGGAGATGTGGCTTCCCAGGTTGGAAACGGGTCCTTGGTGAAGCCTAGCTTGCTGAATCAGACTGAGTGAGGCATCAAGATGTCTTCCATACTTACATTTGGTACACTCTGTGAACCGCAGTATGTTTCAGTCCAAAAAGGAAATGAGGGTTGATACGCAAATTAGGGTTAGGGTTGGGGAGACTTGGCTTCCCAGGATGTAACCAGGGTTTTGGTGAAGCCTAGATTGGTAAAACAGACTGAGTAGGCCATCCGGAGTATAACATACTGCCAGTTAGTACACCATGTGGACAGGGAAATGTTTCAGTCCAAAGAGAAAATTAGGGTTAAGACCCAAGTTAGGGTTAGCTGTCAGGAGACATGGCTTCCCAGAATGGAAACAGGGTGTTGCTGAAGCCAAGCATGGTGAAACAGACTGAGAGGGCCAAAGGAATTGTGTGCCTACTGTCTTTTAGTAGAACATGAGGATGGGAGGTTGTTACATTTGCACAAGAATATCAGGTTAAGTCTCAAGTTAGGGTTAGGGTTGGGGAGATGTGGCTTCCCAGGTTGGAAACGGGTCCTTGTTGAAGCCTAGCTTGCTGAATCAGACTGAGTGGGGCATCAAGATGTCTTCCATACTTACAATTAGGTACACTCTGTGGACGGCAGTATGTTTCAGTCCAAAAAGGAAATGAGGGTTGAGACTCAAATTAGGGTTAGGGTTGGGGAGACTTGGCTTCCCAGGATGTAACCAGGGTTTTGGCGAAGCCTAGATTGGTAAAACAGACTGAGTAGGCCTTCCGGAGTATAACATACTGCCAGTTAGTACACCATGTGGACAGGGAAATATTTCAGTCCAAAGAAAAAACTAGGGTTAAGACCCAAGTTAGGGTTAGCGGTCAGGAGACATGGCTTCCCGGAATGGAAACAGGGTGTTGCTGAAGCCAAGCATGGTGAAACAGACTGAGAGGGCAAAAGGAATTGTGTGCCTACTGTCTTTTAGTACAACATGAGGATGGGGGTTTGTTACATTTGCACAAGAAAATCAGGTTAAGTCTCAAGTTAGGGTTGGTTTGAGGAGATGTGCCATCCCAGGTTGGAAACGGGTCCTTGGTGAAGCCTAGCTTGTTGAATCAGACTGAGTGGGACATCAAGATGTCTTCCATACTTACATTTGGTACACTCTGTGGACGGCAGTATGTTTCAGTCCAAAAAGGAAATAGGGTTGAGACTCAAATTAGGGTTAGGGCTGGGGAGACTTGGCTTCCCAGGATGTAACCAGGGTTTTGTCGAAGCCTAGATTGGTAAAACAGACTGAGTAGGCCATCCGGAGTATAACATACTGCCAGTTAGTACACCATGTGGACAGGGAAATGTTTCAGTCCAAAGAGAAAATTAGGGTTAAGACCCAAGTGAGGGTTAGCTGTCAGGAGACATGGCTTCCCAGAATGGAAACAGGGTGTTGCTGAAGCCAAGCATGGTGAAACAGACTGAGAGGGCCAAAGGAATTGTGTGCCTACTGTCTTTTAGTAGAACATGAGGATGGGAGGTTGTTACATTTGCACAAGAATATCAGGTTAAGTCTCAAGTTAGGGTTAGGGTTGGGGAGATGTGGCTTCCCAGGTTGGAAACGGGTCCTTGGTGAAGCTTAACTTCCTGAATCAGACTGAGTGGGCCATCAAGATGTCTTCCATACTTACATTTGGTACACTCTGTGGACCGCAGTATGTTTCAGTCCAAAAAGGAAATAGGGTTGAGACTCAAATTAGGGTTAGGGTTGGGGAGACTTGGCTTCCCAGGATGTAACCAGGGTTTTGGTGAAGCCTAGATTGGTAAAACAGACTGAGTAGGCCAACCGGAGTATAACATACTGCCAGTTAGTACACCATGTGGACAGGGAAATGTTTCAGTCCAAAGAGAAAATTAGGGTTAAGACCCAAGTTAGGGTTAGCTGTCAGGAGACATGGCTTCCCAGAATGGAAACAGGGTGTTGCTGAAGCCAAGCATGGTGAAACAGACTGAGAGGGCCAAAGGAATTGTGTACCTACTGTCTTTTAGTAGAACATGAGGATGGGAGGTTGTTACATTTGCACAAGAATATCAGTTTAAGTATCAAGTTAGAGTTAGGGTTGGGGAGATGTGGCTTCCCAGGTTGGAAACGGGTCCTTGTTGAAGCCTAGCTTGCTGAATCAGACTGAGTGGGGCATCAAGATGTCTTCCATACTTACAATTAGGTACACTCTGTGGACGGCAGTATGTTTCAGTCCAAAAAGGAAATGAGGGTTGAGACTCAAATTAGGGTTAGGGTTGGGGAGACTTGGCTTCCCAGGATGTAACCAGGGTTTTGGCGAAGCCTAGATTGGTAAAACAGACTGAGTAGGCCTTCCGGAGTATAACATACTGCCAGTTAGTACACCATGTGGACAGGGAAATATTTCAGTCCAAAGAAAAAACTAGGGTTAAGACCCAAGTTAGGGTTAGCGGTCAGGAGACATGGCTTCCCGGAATGGAAACAGGGTGTTGCTGAAGCCAAGCATGGTGAAACAGACTGAGAGGGCAAAAGGAATTGTGTGCCTACTGTCTTTTAGTACAACATGAGGATGGGGGTTTGTTACATTTGCACAAGAAAATCAGGTTAAGTCTCAAGTTAGGGTTGGTTTGGGGAGATGTGGCTTCCCAGGTTGGAAACGGGTCCTTGGTGAAGCCTAGCTTGTTGAATCAGACTGAGTGGGACATCAAGATGTCTTCCATACTTACATTTGGTACACTCTGTGGACGGCAGTATGTTTCAGTCCAAAAAGGAAATGAGGGTTGAGACTCAAATTAGGGTTAGGGCTCGGGAGACTTGGCTTCCCAGGATGTAACCAGGGTTTTGGCGAAGCCTAGATTGGTAAAACAGACTGAGTAGGCCAACCGGAGTATAACATACTGCCAGTTAGTACACCATGTGGACAGGGAAATGTTTCAGTCCAAAGAGAAAATTAGGGTTAAGACCCAAGTTAGGGTTAGCTGTCAGGAGACATGGCTTCCCAGAATGGAAACAGGGTGTTGCTGAAGCCAAGCATGGTGAAACAGACTGAGAGGGCCAACGGAATTGTGTGCCGACTGTCTCTTAGTACAACATGAGGATGGGGGTTTGTTACATTTCAACAAGAAAATCAGGTTAAGTCTCAAGGTTGGGTTGGGTTGGGGAGATGTGGCTTCCCTGGTTGGAATCGGGTCCTTGGTGAAGCCCAGCTTGCTGAATCAGACTGAGTGGGACATCAAGATGTCTTCCATACTGACATTTGGTACACTCTGTGGACGGAGGTCTGTTTCAGTCACAAAAGGAAATTAGGCCTGATACTCAAATTAGGGTTAGGGTTGGGGAGACTTGGCTTCCCAGGATGTAACCAGGGTTTTGGCGAAGCCTAGATTGGTAATACAGACTGAGTAGGCCATCCGGAGTATAACATACTGCCAGTTAGTACACCATGTGGACAGGGAAATGTTTCATTCCAAAGAGAAAATTAGGGTTAAGATCCAAGTTAGGGTTAGCTGTCAGGAGACATGGCTTCCCAGAATGGAAACAGGGTGTTGCTGAAGCCAAGCATGGTGAAACAGACTGAGAGGGCCAAAGGAATTGTGTGCCTACTGTCTTTTAGTACAACATGAGGATGGGGGGTTGTTACAGTTCAACAAGAAAATCAGGTTAAGTCTCAAGTTAGGGTTAGGGTTGGGGAGATGTGGCTTCCCAGGTTGGAAACGGGTCCTTGGTGAAGCTTAACTTGCTGAATCAGACTGAGTGGGGCATCAAGATGGCTTCCATACTGACATTTGGTACACTCTGTGGACGGCAGTATGTTTCAGTCCAAAAACGAAAATTAGGGTTAAGACCCAAGTTAGGGTTATCGGTCAGGAGTCATGGCTTCCCAGAATGGAAACAGGGTGTTGCTGAAGCCAAGCATGGTGAAACAGACTGAGAGGGCCAACGGAATTGTGTGTCGACTGTCTTTTAGTACAACATGAGGATGGGGGTTTGTTACATTTCAACAAGAAAATCAGGTTAAGTCTCAAGGTTGGGTTGGATTGGGGAGATGTGGCTTCCCAGGTTGGAAATGGGTCCTTGGTGAAGCTCAACTTGCTGAATCAGACTGAGTGGGCCATCAAGATGGCTTCCATACTGACATTTGGTGCACTCTGTGGACGGCAGTATGTTTCAGTCCAAAAAGGAAATGAGGGTTGAGACTCAAATTAGGGTTAGGGTTGGGGAGACTTGGCTTCCCAGGATGTAACCAGGGTTTTGGCGAAGTCTAGATTGGTAAAACAGACGGAGTAGGCCAACCGGAGTATAACATACTGCCAGTTAGTACACCATGTGGACAGGGAAATGTTTCAGTCCAAAGAGAAAATTAGGGTTAAGACCCAAGTTAGGGTTAGCTGTCAGGAGACATGGCTTTCCAGAATGGAAACAGGGTGTTGCTGAAGCCAAGCATGGTGAAACAGACTGAGAGGGCAAAAGGAATTGTGTGCCTACTGTCTTTTAGTAGAACATGAGGATGGGGGGTTGTTACATTTGCACAAGAAAATCAGGTTAAGTCTCAAGTTAGGGTTAGGGTTGGGGAGATGTGGCTTCCCAGGTTGGAAACGGGTCCTTGGTGAAGCCTAGCTTGTTGAATCAGACTGAGTGGGACATCAAGATTTCTTCCATACATACATTTGGTACACTCTGTGAACCGCAGTATGTTTCAGTCCAAAAAGGAAATAGGGTTGATACTCAAATTAGGGTTAGGGTTGGGGAGACTTGGCTTCCCAGGATGTAACCAGGGTTTTGGCGAAGCCTAGATTGGTAAAACAGACTGAGTAGGCCTTCCGGAGTATAACATACTGCCAGTTAGTACACCATGTGGACAGGGAAATATTTCAGTCCAAAGAAAAAACTAGGGTTAAGACCCAAGTTAGGGTTAGCGGTCAGGAGACATGGCTTCCCGGAGTGGAAACAGGGTGTTGCTGAAGCCAAGCATGGTGAAACAGACTGAGAGGGCAAAAGGAATTGTGTGCCTACTGTCTTTTAGTAGAACATGAGGATGGGAGGTTGTTACATTTGCACAAGAATATCAGGTTAAGTCTCAAGTTAGGGTTAGGGTTGGGGAGATGTGGCTTCCCAGGTTGGAAACGGGTCCTTGGTGAAGCTTAACTTCCTGAATCAGACTGAGTGGGCCATCAAGATGTCTTCCATACTTACATTTGGCACACTCTGTGGACCGCAGTATGTTTCAGTCCAAAAAGGAAATAGGGTTGAGACTCAAATTAGGGTTAGGGTTGGGGAGACTTGGCTTCCCAGGATGTAACCAGGGTTTTGGTGAAGCCTAGATTGGTAAAACAGACTGAGTAGGCATTCAGGAGTATAACATACTGCCAGTTAGTACACCATGTGGACAGGGAAATGTTTCAGTCCAAAGAAAAAATTAGGGTTAAGAAAAATTTAGGGTTATCGGTCAGGAGACATGCCTTCCCAGAATGGAAACAGGGTGTTGCTGAAGCCAAGCATGGTGAAACAGACTGAGAGGGCCAACGGAATTGTGTGCCTACTGTCTTTTAGTAGAACATGAGGATGGGGGGTTGTTACATTTGCCCAAGAAAATCAGGTTAAGTCTCAAGTTAGGGTTAGGGTTGGGGAGATGTGGCTTCCCAGGTTGGAAATGGGTCCTTGGTGAAGCTCAACTTGCTGAATCAGACAAAGTGGGGCATCAAGATGGCTTCCATCCTGACATTTGGTGCACTCTGTGGACGGCAGTATGTTTCAGTCCAAAAAGGAAATGAGGGTTGAGACTCAAATTAGGGTTAGGGTTGGGGAGACTTGGCTTCCCAGGATGTAACCAGGGTTTTGGCGAAGTCTAGATTGTTAAAACAGACGGAGTAGGCCAACCGGAGTATAACATACTGCCAGTTAGTACACAATGTGGACAGGGAAATGTTTCATTCCAAAGAGAAAATTAGGGTTAAGACCCAAGTTAGGGTTAGCAGTCAGGAGACATGGCTTTCCAGAATGGAAACAGGGTGTTGCTGAAGCCAAGCATGGTGAAACAGACTGAGAGGGCAAAAGGAATTGTGTGCCTACTGTCTTTTAGTAGAACATGAGGATGGGGGGTTGTTACATTTGCACAAGAAAATCAGGTTAAGTCTCAAGTTAGGGTTAGGGTTGGGGAGATGTTGCTTCCCAGGTTGGAAACGGGTCCTTGGTGAAGCTTAACTTGCTGAATCAGACTGAGTGGGCCATCAAGATGGCTTCCATACTGACATTTGGTACACTCTGTGGACGGCAGTATGTTTCAGTCCAAAAACGAAAATTATGGTTAAGACCCAAGTTAGGGTTATCGGTCAGGAGTCATGGCTTCCCAGAATGGAAACAGGGTGTTGCTGAAGCCAAGCATGGTGAAACAGACTGAGAGGGCCAACGGAATTGTGTGCCGACTGTCTCTTAGTACAACATGAGGATGGGGGTTTGTTACATTTCAACAAGAAAATCAGGTTAAGTCTCAAGGTTGGGTTGGGTTGGGGAGATGTGCCTTCCAAGGATGGAAATGGGTCCTTGGTGAAGCTCAACTTGCTGAATCAGACAAAGTGGGGCATCAAGATGGCTTCCATCCTGACATTTGGTGCACTCTGTGGACGGCAGTATGTTTCAGTCCAAAAAGGAAATGAGGGTTGAGACTCAAATTAGGGTTAGGGTTGGGGAGACTTGGCTTCCCAGGATGTAACCAGGGTTTTGGCGAAGTCTAGATTGTTAAAACAGACGGAGTAGGCCAACCGGAGTATAACATACTGCCAGTTAGTACACAATGTGGACAGGGAAATGTTTCATTCCAAAGAGAAAATTAGGGTTAAGACCCAAGTTAGGGTTAGCAGTCAGGAGACATGGCTTTCCAGAATGGAAACAGGGTGTTGCTGAAGCCAAGCATGGTGAAACAGACTGAGAGGGCAAAAGGAATTGTGTGCCTACTGTCTTTTAGTAGAACATGAGGATGGGGGGTTGTTACATTTGCACAAGTAAATCAGGTTAAGTCTCAAGTTAGGGTTAGGGTTGGGGAGATGTTGCTTCCCAGGTTGGAAACGGGTCCTTGGTGAAGCTTAACTTGCTGAATCAGACTGAGTGGGCCATCAAGATGGCTTCCATACTGACATTTGGTACACTCTGTGGACGGCAGTATGTTTCAGTCCAAAAACGAAAATTATGGTTAAGACCCAAGTTAGGGTTATCGGTCAGGAGTCATGGCTTCCCAGAATGGAAACAGGGTGTTGCTGAAGCCAAGCATGGTGAAACAGACTGAGAGGGCCAACGGAATTGTGTGCCGACTGTCTCTTAGTACAACATGAGGATGGGGGTTTGTTACATTTCAACAAGAAAATCAGGTTAAGTCTCAAGGTTGGGTTGGGTTGGGGAGATGTGCCTTCCAAGGTTGGAAATGGGTCCTTGGTGAAGCTCAACTTGCTGAATCAGACAAAGTGGGGCATCAAGATGGCTTCCATCCTGACATTTGGTGCACTCTGTGGACGGCAGTATGTTTCAGTCCAAAAAGGAAATGAGGGTTGAGACTCAAATTAGGGTTAGGGTTGGGGAGACTTGGCTTCCCAGGATGTAACCAGGGTTTTGGCGAAGTCTAGATTGTTAAAACAGACGGAGTAGGCCAACCGGAGTATAACATACTGCCAGTTAGTACACAATGTGGACAGGGAAATGTTTCATTCCAAAGAGAAAATTAGGGTTAAGACCCAAGTTAGGGTTAGCAGTCAGGAGACATGGCTTTCCAGAATGGAAACAGGGTGTTGCTGAAGCCAAGCATGGTGAAACAGACTGAGAGGGCAAAAGGAATTGTGTGCCTACTGTCTTTTAGTAGAACATGAGGATGGGGGGTTGTTACATTTGCACAAGAAAATCAGGTTAAGTCTCAAGTTAGGGTTAGGGTTGGGGAGATGTTGCTTCCCAGGTTGGAAACGGGTCCTTGGTGAAGCTTAACTTGCTGAATCAGACTGAGTGGGCCATCAAGATGGCTTCCATACTGACATTTGGTACACTCTGTGGACGGCAGTATGTTTCAGTCCAAAAACGAAAATTAGGGTTAAGACCCAAGTTAGGGTTATCGGTCAGGAGTCATGGCTTCCCAGAATGGAAACAGGGTGTTGCTGAAGCCAAGCATGGTGAAACAGACTGAGAGGGCCAACGGAATTGTGTGCCGACTGTCTCTTAGTACAACATGAGGATGGGGGTTTGTTACATTTCAACAAGAAAATCAGGTTAAGTCTCAAGGTTGGGTTGGGTTGGGGAGATGTGGCTTCCCTGGTTGGAATCGGGTCCTTGGTGAAGCCCAGCTTGCTGAATCAGACTGAGTGGGACATCAAGATGTCTTCCATACTGACATTTGGTACACTCTGTGGACGGAGGTCTGTTTCAGTCCCAAAAGGAAATGAGGCCTGAGACTCAAATTAGGGTTAGGGTTGGGGAGACTTGGCTTCCCAGGATATAACCAGGGTTTTGTCGAAGCCTAGATTGGTAAAACAGACTGAGTAGGCCATCCGGAGTATAACATACTGCCAGTTAGTACACCATGTGGACAGGGAAATGTTTCATTCCAAAGAGAAAATTAGGGTTAAGACCCAAGTTAGGGTTAGCTGTCAGGAGACATGGCTTTCCAGAATGGAAACAGGGTGTTGCTGAAGCCAAGCATGGTGAAACAGACTGAGAGGGCCAAAGGAATTGTGTGCCTACTGTCTTTTAGTACAACATGAGGATGGGGGGTTGTTACAGTTCAGCAAGAAAATCAGGTTAAGTCTCAAGTTAGGGTTAGGGTTGGGGAGATGTGGCTTCCCAGGTTGGAAACGGGTCCTTGGTGAAGCTTAACTTGCTGAATCAGACTGAGTGGGGCATCAAGATGGCTTCCATACTGACATTTGGTACACTCTGTGGACGGCAGTATGTTTCAGTCCAAAAACGAAAATTAGGGTTAAGACCCAAGTTAGGGTTATCGGTCAGGAGTCATGGCTTCCCAGAATGGAAACAGGGTGTTGCTGAAGCCAAGCATGGTGAAACAGACTGAGAGGGCCAACGGAATTGTGTGTCGACTGTCTTTTAGTAGAACATGAGGATGGGAGGTTGTTACATTTGCACAAGAATATCAGGTTAAGTCTCAAGTTAGGGTTAGGGTTGGGGAGATGTGGCTTCCCAGGTTGGAAACGGGTCCTTGTTGAAGCCTAGCTTGCTGAATCAGACTGAGTGGGGCATCAAGATGTCTTCCATACTTACAATTAGGTACACTCTGTGGACGGCAGTATGTTTCAGTCCAAAAAGGAAATGAGGGTTGAGACTCAAATTAGGGTTAGGGTTGGGGAGACTTGGCTTCCCAGGATGTAACCAGGGTTTTGGCGAAGCCTAGATTGGTAAAACAGACTGAGTAGGCCTTCCGGAGTATAACATACTGCCAGTTAGTACACCATGTGGACAGGGAAATATTTCAGTCCAAAGAAAAAACTAGGGTTAAGACCCAAGTTAGGGTTAGCGGTCAGGAGACATGGCTTCCCGGAATGGAAACAGGGTGTTGCTGAAGCCAAGCATGGTGAAACAGACTGAGAGGGCAAAAGGAATTGTGTGCCTACTGTCTTTTAGTACAACATGAGGATGGGGGTTTGTTACATTTGCACAAGAAAATCAGGTTAAGTCTCAAGTTAGGGTTGGTTTGAGGAGATGTGGCATCCCAGGCTGGAAACGGGTCCTTGGTGAAGCCTAGCTTGTTGAATCAGACTGAGTGGGACATCAAGATGTCTTCCATACTTACATTTGGTACACTCTGTGGACGGCTGTATGTTTCAGTCCAAAAAGGAAATGAGGGTTGAGACTCAAATTAGGGTTAGGGCTGGGGAGACTTGGCTTCCCAGGATGTAACCAGGGTTTTGGCGAAGCCTAGATTGGTAAAACAGACTGAGTAGGCCATCCGGAGTATAACATACTGCCAGTTAGTACACCATGTGGACAGGGAAATGTTTCAGTCCAAAGAGAAAATTAGGGTTAAGACCCAAGTGAGGGTTAGCTGTCAGGAGACATGGCTTCCCAGAATGGAAACAGGGTGTTGCTGAAGCCAAGCATGGTGAAACAGACTGAGAGGGCCAAAGGAATTGTGTGCCTACTGTCTTTTAGTAGAACATGAGGATGGGAGGTTGTTACATTTGCACAAGAATATCAGGTTAAGTCTCAAGTTAGGGTTAGGGTTGGGGAGATGTGGCTTCCCAGGTTGGAAACGGGTCCTTGGTGAAGCTTAACTTCCTGAATCAGACTGAGTGGGCCATCAAGATGTCTTCCATACTTACATTTGGCACACTCTGTGGACCGCAGTATGTTTCAGTCCAAAAAGGAAATAGGGTTGAGACTCAAATTAGGGTTAGGGTTGGGGAGACTTGGCTTCCCAGGATGTAACCAGGGTTTTGGTGAAGCCTAGATTGGTAAAACAGACTGAGTAGGCCAACCGGAGTATAACATACTGCCAGTTAGTACACCATGTGGACAGGGAAATGTTTCAGTCCAAAGACAAAATTAGGGTTAAGACCCAAGTTAGGGTTAGCTGTCAGGAGACATGGCTTCCCAGAATGGAAACAGGGTGTTGCTGAAGCCAAGCATGGTGAAACAGACTGAGAGGGCCAAAGGAATTGTGTACCTACTGTCTTTTAGTGGAACATGAGGATGGGAGGTTGTTACATTTGCACAAGAATATCAGTTTAAGTATCAAGTTAGAGTTAGGGTTGGGGAGATGTGGCTTCCCAGGTTGGAAACGGGTCCTTGTTGAAGCCTAGCTTGCTGAATCAGACTGAGTGGGGCATCAAGATGTCTTCCATACTTACAATTAGGTACACTCTGTGGACGGCAGTATGTTTCAGTCCAAAAAGGAAATGAGGGTTGAGACTCAAATTAGGGTTAGGGTTGGGGAGACTTGGCTTCCCAGGATGTAACCAGGGTTTTGGCGAAGCCTAGATTGGTAAAACAGACTGAGTAGGCCTTCCGGAGTATAACATACTGCCAGTTAGTACACCATGTGGACAGGGAAATATTTCAGTCCAAAGAAAAAACTAGGGTTAAGACCCAAGTTAGGGTTAGCGGTCAGGAGACATGGCTTCCCGGAATGGAAACAGGGTGTTGCTGAAGCCAAGCATGGTGAAACAGACTGAGAGGGCAAAAGGAATTGTGTGCCTACTGTCTTTTAGTACAACATGAGGATGGGGGTTTGTTACATTTGCACAAGAAAATCAGGTTAAGTCTCAAGTTAGGGTTGGTTTGGGGAGATGTGGCTTCCCAGGTTGGAAACGGGTCCTTGGTGAAGCCTAGCTTGTTGAATCAGACTGAGTGGGACATCAAGATGTCTTCCATACTTACATTTGGTACACTCTGTGGACGGCAGTATGTTTCAGTCCAAAAAGGAAATGAGGGTTGAGACTCAAATTAGGGTTAGGGCTGGGGAGACTTGGCTTCCCAGGATGTAACCAGGGTTTTGGCGAAGCCTAGATTGGTAAAACAGACTGAGTAGGCCATCCGGAGTATAACATACTGCCAGTTAGTACACCATGTGGACAGGGAAATGTTTCAGTCTAAAGAGAAAATTAGGGTTAAGACCCAAGTTAGGGTTAGCTGTCAGGAGACATGGCTTCCCAGAATGGAAACAGGGTGTTGCTGAAGCCAAGCATGGTGAAACAGACTGAGAGGGCCAAAGGAATTGTGTGCCTACTGTCTTTTAGTAGAACATGAGGATGGGAGGTTGTTACATTTGCACAAGAATATCAGGTTAAGTCTCAAGTTAGGGTTAGGGTTGGGGAGATGTGGCTTCCCAGGTTGGAAACGGGTCCTTGGTGAAGCTTAACTTCCTGAATCAGACTGAGTGGGCCATCAAGATGTCTTCCATACTTACATTTGGCACACTCTGTGGACCGCAGTATGTTTCAGTCCAAAAAGGAAATAGGGTTGAGACTCAAATTAGGGTTAGGGTTGGGGAGACTTGGCTTCCCAGGATGTAACCAGGGTTTTGGCGAAGTCTAGATTGGTAAAACAGACGGAGTAGGCCAACCGGAGTATAACATACTGCCAGTTAGTACACCATGTGGACAGGGAAATGTTTCAGTCCAAAGAGAAAATTAGGGTTAAGACCCAAGTGAGGGTTAGCTGTCAGGAGACATGGCTTTCCAGAATGGAAACAGGGTGTTGCTGAAGCCAAGCATGGTGAAACAGACTGAGAGGGCAAAAGGAATTGTGTGCCTACTGTCTTTTAGTAGAACATGAGGATGGGGGGTTGTTACATTTGCACAAGAAAATCAGGTTAAGTCTCAAGTTAGGGTTAGGGTTGGGGAGATGTGGCTTCCCAGGTTGGAAACGGGTCCTTGGTGAAGCCTAGCTTGCTGAATCAGACTGAGTGGGGCATCAAGATGTCTTCCATACTTACATTTGGTACACTCTGTGAACCGCAGTATGTTTCAGTCCAAAAAGGAAATGAGGGTTGATACGCAAATTAGGGTTAGGGTTGGGGAGACTTGGCTTCCCAGGATGTAACCAGGGTTTTGGTGAAGCCTAGATTGGTAAAACAGACTGAGTAGGCCAACCGGAGTATAACATACTGCCAGTTAGTACACCATGTGGACAGGGAAATGTTTCAGTCCAAAGAGAAAATTAGGGTTAAGACCCAAGTTAGGGTTAGCTGTCAGGAGACATGGCTTCCCAGAATGGAAACAGGGTGTTGCTGAAGCCAAGCATGGTGAAACAGACTGAGAGGGCCAAAGGAATTGTGTGCCTACAGTCTTTTAGTAGAACATGAGGATGGGAGGTTGTTACATTTGCACAAGAATATCAGGTTAAGTATCAAGTTAGGGTTAGGGTTGGGGAGATGTGGCTTCCCAGGTTGGAAACGGGTCCTTGGTGAAGCCTAGCTTGCTGAATCAGACTGAGTGGGGCATCAAGATGTCTTCCATACTTACAATTAGGTACACTCTGTGGACGGCAGTATGTTTCAGTCCAAAAAGGAAATGAGGGTTGAGACTCAAATTAGGGTTAGGGTTGGGGAGACTTGGCTTCCCAGGATGTAACCAGGGTTTTGGCGAAGCCTAGATTGGTAAAACAGACTGAGTAGGCCTTCCGGAGTATAACATACTGCCAGTTAGTACACCATGTGGACAGGGAAATATTTCAGTCCAAAGAAAAAACTAGGGTTAAGACCCAAGTTAGGGTTAGCGGTCAGGAGACATGGCTTCCCGGAATGGAAACAGGGTGTTGCTGAAGCCAAGCATGGTGAAACAGACTGAGAGGGCAAAAGGAATTGTGTGCCTACTGTCTTTTAGTACAACATGAGGATGGGGGTTTGTTACATTTGCACAAGAAAATCAGGTTAAGTCTCAAGTTAGGGTTGGTTTGGGGAGATGTGGCTTCCCAGGTTGGAAACGGGTCCTTGGTGAAGCCTAGCTTGTTGAATCAGACTGAGTGGGACATCAAGATGTCTTCCATACTTACATTTGGTACACTCTGTGGACGGCAGTATGTTTCAGTCCAAAAAGGAAATAGGGTTGAGACTCAAATTAGGGTTAGGGTTGGGGAGACTTGGCTTCCCAGGATGTAACCAGGGTTTTGGCGAAGTCTAGATTGGTAAAACAGACGGAGTAGGCCAACCGGAGTATAACATACTGCCAGTTAGTACACCATGTGGACAGGGAAATGTTTCAGTCCAAAGAGAAAATTAGGGTTAAGACCCAAGTTAGGGTTAGCTGTCAGGAGACATGGCTTTCCAGAATGGAAACAGGGTGTTGCTGAAGCCAAGCATGGTGAAACAGACTGAGAGGGCAAAAGGAATTGTGTGCCTACTGTCTTTTAGTAGAACATGAGGATGGGGGGTTGTTACATTTGCACAAGAAAATCAGGTTAAGTCTCAAGTTAGGGTTAGGGTTGGGGAGATGTGGCTTCCCAGGTTGGAAAGGGGTCCTTGGTGAAGCCTAGCTTGCTGAATCAGACTGAGTGGGGCATCAAGATGTCTTCCATACTTACATTTGGTACACTCTGTGGACGGAGGTCTGTTTCAGTCCCAAAAGGAAATGAGGGTTGAGACTCAAATTAGGGTTAGGGTTGGGGAGACTTGGCTTCCCAGGATATAACCAGGGTTTTGTCGAAGCCTAGATTGGTAAAACAGACTGAGTAGGCCATCCGGAGTATAACATACTGCCAGTTAGTACACCATGTGGACAGGGAAATGTTTCATTCCAAAGAGAAAATTAGGGTTAAGACCCAAGTTAGGGTTAGCTGTCAGGAGACATGGCTTCCCAGAATGGAAACAGGGTGTTGCTGAAGCCAAGCATGGTGAAACAGACTGAGAGGGCCAAAGGAATTGTGTGCCTACTGTCTTTTAGTACAACATGAGGATGGGGGGTTGTTACAGTTCAACAAGAAAATCAGGTTAAGTCTCAAGTTAGGGTTAGGGTTGGGGAGATGTGGCTTCCCAGGTTGGAAACGGGTCCTTGGTGAAGCTTAACTTGCTGAATCAGACTGAGTGGGGCATCAAGATGGCCTCCATACTGACATTTGGTACACTCTGTGGACGGCAGTATGTTTCAGTCCAAAAACGAAAATTAGGGTTAAGACCCAAGTTAGGGTTATCGGTCAGGAGTCATGGCTTCCCAGAATGGAAACAGGGTGTTGCTGAAGCCAAGCATGGTGAAACAGACTGAGAGGGCCAACGGAATTGTGTGTCGACTGTCTTTTAGTACAACATGAGGATGGGGGTTTGTTACATTTCAACAAGAAAATCAGGTTAAGTCTCAAGGTTGGGTTGGATTGGGGAGATGTGGCTTCCCAGGTTGGAAATGGGTCCTTGGTGAAGCTCAACTTGCTGAATCAGACTGAGTGGGGCATCAAGATGGCTTCCATACTGACATTTGGTGCACTCTGTGGACGGCAGTATGTTTCAGTCCAAAAAGGAAATGAGGGTTGAGACTCAAATTAGGGTTAGGGTTGGGGAGACTTGGCTTCCCAGGATGTAACCAGGGTTTTGGCGAAGTCTAGATTGGTAAAACAGACTGAGTAGGCCAACCGGAGTATAACATACTGCCAGTTAGTACACCATGTGGACAGGGAAATGTTTCAGTCCAAAGAGAAAATTAGGGTTAAGACCCAAGTTAGGGTTAGCTGTCAGGAGACATGGCTTTCCAGAATGGAAACAGGGTGTTGCTGAAGCCAAGCATGGTGAAACAGACTGAGAGGGCGAAAGGAATTGTGTGCCTACTGTCTTTTAGTAGAACATGAGGATGGGGGGTTGTTACATTTCAACAAGAAAATCAGGTTAAGTCTCAAGGTTGGGTTGGATTGGGGAGATGTGGCTTCCCAGGTTGGAAATGGGTCCTTTGTGAAGCTCAACTTGCTGAATCAGACTGAGTGGGGCATCAAGATGGCTTCCATACTGACATTTGGTGCACTCTGTGGACGGCAGTATGTTTCAGTCCAAAAAGGAAATGAGGGTTGAGACTCAAATTAGGGTTAGGGTTGGGGAGACTTGGCTTCCCAGGATGTAACCAGGGTTTTGGCGAAGTCTAGATTGGTAAAACAGACGGAGTAGGCCAACCGGAGTATAACATACTGCCAGTTAGTACACCATGTGGACAGGGAAATGTTTCAGTCCAAAGAGAAAATTAGGGTTAAGACGCAAGTTAGGGTTAGCTGTCAGGAGACATGGCTTTCCAGAATGGAAACAGGGTGTTGCTGAAGCCAAGCATGGTGAAACAGACTGAGAGGGCAAAAGGAATTGTGTGCCTACTGTCTTTTAGTAGAACATGAGGATGGGGGGTTGTTACATTTGCACAAGAAAATCAGGTTAAGTCTCAAGTTAGGGTTAGGGTTGGGGAGATGTGGCTTCCCAGGTTGGAAACGGGTCCTTGGTGAAGCCTAGCTTGTTGAATCAGACTGAGTGGGACATCAAGATTTCTTCCATACATACATTTGGTACACTCTGTGAACCGCAGTATGTTTCAGTCCAAAAAGGAAATAGGGTTGATACTCAAATTAGGGTTAGGGTTGGGGAGACTTGGCTTCCCAGGATGTAACCAGGGTTTTGGCGAAGCCTAGATTGGTAAAACAGACTGAGTAGGCCTTCCGGAGTATAACATACTGCCAGTTAGTACACCATGTGGACAGGGAAATATTTCAGTCCAAAGAAAAAACTAGGGTTAAGACCCAAGTTAGGGTTAGCGGTCAGGAGACATGGCTTCCCGGAGTGGAAACAGGGTGTTGCTGAAGCCAAGCATGGTGAAACAGACTGAGAGGGCAAAAGGAATTGTGTGCCTACTGTCTTTTAGTAGAACATGAGGATGGGAGGTTGTTACATTTGCACAAGAATATCAGGTTAAGTCTCAAGTTAGGGTTAGGGTTGGGGAGATGTGGCTTCCCAGGTTGGAAACGGGTCCTTGGTGAAGCTTAACTTCCTGAATCAGACTGAGTGGGCCATCAAGATGTCTTCCATACTTACATTTGGCACACTCTGTGGACCGCAGTATGATTCAGTCCAAAAAGGAAATAGGGTTGAGACTCAAATTAGGGTTAGGGTTGGGGAGACTTGGCTTCCCAGGATGTAACCAGGGTTTTGGTGAAGCCTAGATTGGTAAAACAGACTGAGTAGGCATTCAGGAGTATAACATACTGCCAGTTAGTACACCATGTGGACAGGGAAATGTTTCAGTCCAAAGAAAAAATTAGGGTTAAGAAAAATTTAGGGTTATCGGTCAGGAGACATGCCTTCCCAGAATGGAAACAGGGTGTTGCTGAAGCCAAGCATGGTGAAACAGACTGAGAGGGCCAACGGAATTGTGTGCCTACTGTCTTTTAGTACAACATGAGGATGGGGGGTTGTTACATTTGCCCAAGAAAATCAGGTTAAGTCTCAAGTTAGGGTTAGGGTTGGGGAGATGTGGCTTCCCAGGTTGGAAATGGGTCCTTGGTGAAGCTCAACTTGCTGAATCAGACAAAGTGGGGCATCAAGATGGCTTCCATCCTGACATTTGGTGCACTCTGTGGACGGCAGTATGTTTCAGTCCAAAAAGGAAATGAGGGTTGAGACTCAAATTAGGGTTAGGGTTGGGGAGACTTGGCTTCCCAGGATGTAACCAGGGTTTTGGCGAAGTCTAGATTGTTAAAACAGACGGAGTAGGCCAACCGGAGTATAACATACTGCCAGTTAGTACACAATGTGGACAGGGAAATGTTTCATTCCAAAGAGAAAATTAGGGTTAAGACCCAAGTTAGGGTTAGCAGTCAGGAGACATGGCTTTCCAGAATGGAAACAGGGTGTTGCTGAAGCCAAGCATGGTGAAACAGACTGAGAGGGCAAAAGGAATTGTGTGCCTACTGTCTTTTAGTAGAACATGAGGATGGGGGGTTGTTACATTTGCACAAGAAAATCAGGTTAAGTCTCAAGTTAGGGTTAGGGTTGGGGAGATGTTGCTTCCCAGGTTGGAAACGGGTCCTTGGTGAAGCTTAACTTGCTGAATCAGACTGAGTGGGCCATCAAGATGGCTTCCATACTGACATTTGGTACACTCTGTGGACGGCAGTATGTTTCAGTCCAAAAACGAAAATTATGGTTAAGACCCAAGTTAGGGTTATCGGTCAGGAGTCATGGCTTCCCAGAATGGAAACAGGGTGTTGCTGAAGCCAAGCATGGTGAAACAGACTGAGAGGGCCAACGGAATTGTGTGCCGACTGTCTCTTAGTACAACATGAGGATGGGGGTTTGTTACATTTCAACAAGAAAATCAGGTTAAGTCTCAAGGTTGGGTTGGGTTGGGGAGATGTGCCTTCCAAGGATGGAAATGGGTCCTTGGTGAAGCTCAACTTGCTGAATCAGACAAAGTGGGGCATCAAGATGGCTTCCATCCTGACATTTGGTGCACTCTGTGGACGGCAGTATGTTTCAGTCCAAAAAGGAAATGAGGGTTGAGACTCAAATTAGGGTTAGGGTTGGGGAGACTTGGCTTCCCAGGATGTAACCAGGGTTTTGGCGAAGTCTAGATTGTTAAAACAGACGGAGTAGGCCAACCGGAGTATAACATACTGCCAGTTAGTACACAATGTGGACAGGGAAATGTTTCATTCCAAAGAGAAAATTAGGGTTAAGACCCAAGTTAGGGTTAGCAGTCAGGAGACATGGCTTTCCAGAATGGAAACAGGGTGTTGCTGAAGCCAAGCATGGTGAAACAGACTGAGAGGGCAAAAGGAATTGTGTGCCTACTGTCTTTTAGTAGAACATGAGGATGGGGGGTTGTTACATTTGCACAAGTAAATCAGGTTAAGTCTCAAGTTAGGGTTAGGGTTGGGGAGATGTTGCTTCCCAGGTTGGAAACGGGTCCTTGGTGAAGCTTAACTTGCTGAATCAGACTGAGTGGGCCATCAAGATGGCTTCCATACTGACATTTGGTACACTCTGTGGACGGCAGTATGTTTCAGTCCAAAAACGAAAATTATGGTTAAGACCCAAGTTAGGGTTATCGGTCAGGAGTCATGGCTTCCCAGAGTGGAAACAGGGTGTTGCTGAAGCCAAGCATGGTGAAACAGACTGAGAGGGCCAACGGAATTGTGTGCCGACTGTCTCTTAGTACAACATGAGGATGGGGGTTTGTTACATTTCAACAAGAAAATCAGGTTAAGTCTCAAGGTTGGGTTGGGTTGGGGAGATGTGCCTTCCAAGGTTGGAAATGGGTCCTTGGTGAAGCTCAACTTGCTGAATCAGACAAAGTGGGGCATCAAGATGGCTTCCATCCTGACATTTGGTGCACTCTGTGGACGGCAGTATGTTTCAGTCCAAAAAGGAAATGAGGGTTGAGACTCAAATTAGGGTTAGGGTTGGGGAGACTTGGCTTCCCAGGATGTAACCAGGGTTTTGGCGAAGTCTAGATTGTTAAAACAGACGGAGTAGGCCAACCGGAGTATAACATACTGCCAGTTAGTACACAATGTGGACAGGGAAATGTTTCATTCCAAAGAGAAAATTAGGGTTAAGACCCAAGTTAGGGTTAGCAGTCAGGAGACATGGCTTTCCAGAATGGAAACAGGGTGTTGCTGAAGCCAAGCATGGTGAAACAGACTGAGAGGGCAAAAGGAATTGTGTGCCTACTGTCTTTTAGTAGAACATGAGGATGGGGGGTTGTTACATTTGCACAAGAAAATCAGGTTAAGTCTCAAGTTAGGGTTAGGGTTGGGGAGATGTTGCTTCCCAGGTTGGAAACGGGTCCTTGGTGAAGCTTAACTTGCTGAATCAGACTGAGTGGGCCATCAAGATGGCTTCCATACTGACATTTGGTACACTCTGTGGACGGCAGTATGTTTCAGTCCAAAAACGAAAATTAGGGTTAAGACCCAAGTTAGGGTTATCGGTCAGGAGTCATGGCTTCCCAGAATGGAAACAGGGTGTTGCTGAAGCCAAGCATGGTGAAACAGACTGAGAGGGCCAACGGAATTGTGTGCCGACTGTCTCTTAGTACAACATGAGGATGGGGGTTTGTTACATTTCAACAAGAAAATCAGGTTAAGTCTCAAGGTTGGGTTGGGTTGGGGAGATGTGGCTTCCCTGGTTGGAATCGGGTCCTTGGTGAAGCCCAGCTTGCTGAATCAGACTGAGTGGGACATCAAGATGTCTTCCATACTGACATTTGGTACACTCTGTGGACGGAGGTCTGTTTCAGTCCCAAAAGGAAATGAGGCCTGAGACTCAAATTAGGGTTAGGGTTGGGGAGACTTGGCTTCCCAGGATATAACCAGGGTTTTGTCGAAGCCTAGATTGGTAAAACAGACTGAGTAGGCCATCCGGAGTATAACATACTGCCAGTTAGTACACCATGTGGACAGGGAAATGTTTCATTCCAAAGAGAAAATTAGGGTTAAGACCCAAGTTAGGGTTAGCTGTCAGGAGACATGGCTTTCCAGAATGGAAACAGGGTGTTGCTGAAGCCAAGCATGGTGAAACAGACTGAGAGGGCCAAAGGAATTGTGTGCCTACTGTCTTTTAGTACAACATGAGGATGGGGGGTTGTTACAGTTCAGCAAGAAAATCAGGTTAAGTCTCAAGTTAGGGTTAGGGTTGGGGAGATGTGGCTTCCCAGGTTGGAAACGGGTCCTTGGTGAAGCTTAACTTGCTGAATCAGACTGAGTGGGGCATCAAGATGGCTTCCATACTGACATTTGGTACACTCTGTGGACGGCAGTATGTTTCAGTCCAAAAACGAAAATTAGGGTTAAGACCCAAGTTAGGGTTATCGGTCAGGAGTCATGGCTTCCCAGAATGGAAACAGGGTGTTGCTGAAGCCAAGCATGGTGAAACAGACTGAGAGGGCCAACGGAATTGTGTGTCGACTGTCTTTTAGTAGAACATGAGGATGGGAGGTTGTTACATTTGCACAAGAATATCAGGTTAAGTCTCAAGTTAGGGTTAGGGTTGGGGAGATGTGGCTTCCCAGGTTGGAAACGGGTCCTTGTTGAAGCCTAGCTTGCTGAATCAGACTGAGTGGGGCATCAAGATGTCTTCCATACTTACAATTAGGTACACTCTGTGGACGGCAGTATGTTTCAGTCCAAAAAGGAAATGAGGGTTGAGACTCAAATTAGGGTTAGGGTTGGGGAGACTTGGCTTCCCAGGATGTAACCAGGGTTTTGGCGAAGCCTAGATTGGTAAAACAGACTGAGTAGGCCTTCCGGAGTATAACATACTGCCAGTTAGTACACCATGTGGACAGGGAAATATTTCAGTCCAAAGAAAAAACTAGGGTTAAGACCCAAGTTAGGGTTAGCGGTCAGGAGACATGGCTTCCCGGAATGGAAACAGGGTGTTGCTGAAGCCAAGCATGGTGAAACAGACTGAGAGGGCAAAAGGAATTGTGTGCCTACTGTCTTTTAGTACAACATGAGGATGGGGGTTTGTTACATTTGCACAAGAAAATCAGGTTAAGTCTCAAGTTAGGGTTAGGGTTGGGGAGATGTGGCTTCCCAGGTTGGAAACGGGTCCTTGGTGAAGCTTAACTTCCTGAATCAGACTGAGTGGGCCATCAAGATGTCTTCCATACTTACATTTGGCACACTCTGTGGACCGCAGTATGTTTCAGTCCAAAAAGGAAATAGGGTTGAGACTCAAATTAGGGTTAGGGTTGGGGAGACTTGGCTTCCCAGGATGTAACCAGGGTTTTGGTGAAGCCTAGATTGGTAAAACAGACTGAGTAGGCCAACCGGAGTATAACATACTGCCAGTTAGTACACCATGTGGACAGGGAAATGTTTCAGTCCAAAGACAAAATTAGGGTTAAGACCCAAGTTAGGGTTAGCTGTCAGGAGACATGGCTTCCCAGAATGGAAACAGGGTGTTGCTGAAGCCAAGCATGGTGAAACAGACTGAGAGGGCCAAAGGAATTGTGTACCTACTGTCTTTTAGTGGAACATGAGGATGGGAGGTTGTTACATTTGCACAAGAATATCAGTTTAAGTATCAAGTTAGAGTTAGGGTTGGGGAGATGTGGCTTCCCAGGTTGGAAACGGGTCCTTGTTGAAGCCTAGCTTGCTGAATCAGACTGAGTGGGGCATCAAGATGTCTTCCATACTTACAATTAGGTACACTCTGTGGACGGCAGTATGTTTCAGTCCAAAAAGGAAATGAGGGTTGAGACTCAAATTAGGGTTAGGGTTGGGGAGACTTGGCTTCCCAGGATGTAACCAGGGTTTTGGCGAAGCCTAGATTGGTAAAACAGACTGAGTAGGCCTTCCGGAGTATAACATACTGCCAGTTAGTACACCATGTGGACAGGGAAATATTTCAGTCCAAAGAAAAAACTAGGGTTAAGACCCAAGTTAGGGTTAGCGGTCAGGAGACATGGCTTCCCGGAATGGAAACAGGGTGTTGCTGAAGCCAAGCATGGTGAAACAGACTGAGAGGGCAAAAGGAATTGTGTGCCTACTGTCTTTTAGTACAACATGAGGATGGGGGTTTGTTACATTTGCACAAGAAAATCAGGTTAAGTCTCAAGTTAGGGTTGGTTTGGGGAGATGTGGCTTCCCAGGTTGGAAACGGGTCCTTGGTGAAGCCTAGCTTGTTGAATCAGACTGAGTGGGACATCAAGATGTCTTCCATACTTACATTTGGTACACTCTGTGGACGGCAGTATGTTTCAGTCCAAAAAGGAAATGAGGGTTGAGACTCAAATTAGGGTTAGGGCTGGGGAGACTTGGCTTCCCAGGATGTAACCAGGGTTTTGGCGAAGCCTAGATTGGTAAAACAGACTGAGTAGGCCATCCGGAGTATAACATACTGCCAGTTAGTACACCATGTGGACAGGGAAATGTTTCAGTCTAAAGAGAAAATTAGGGTTAAGACCCAAGTTAGGGTTAGCTGTCAGGAGACATGGCTTCCCAGAATGGAAACAGGGTGTTGCTGAAGCCAAGCATGGTGAAACAGACTGAGAGGGCCAAAGGAATTGTGTGCCTACTGTCTTTTAGTAGAACATGAGGATGGGAGGTTGTTACATTTGCACAAGAATATCAGGTTAAGTCTCAAGTTAGGGTTAGGGTTGGGGAGATGTGGCTTCCCAGGTTGGAAACGGGTCCTTGGTGAAGCTTAACTTCCTGAATCAGACTGAGTGGGCCATCAAGATGTCTTCCATACTTACATTTGGCACACTCTGTGGACCGCAGTATGTTTCAGTCCAAAAAGGAAATAGGGTTGAGACTCAAATTAGGGTTAGGGTTGGGGAGACTTGGCTTCCCAGGATGTAACCAGGGTTTTGGCGAAGTCTAGATTGGTAAAACAGACGGAGTAGGCCAACCGGAGTATAACATACTGCCAGTTAGTACACCATGTGGACAGGGAAATGTTTCAGTCCAAAGAGAAAATTAGGGTTAAGACCCAAGTGAGGGTTAGCTGTCAGGAGACATGGCTTTCCAGAATGGAAACAGGGTGTTGCTGAAGCCAAGCATGGTGAAACAGACTGAGAGGGCAAAAGGAATTGTGTGCCTACTGTCTTTTAGTAGAACATGAGGATGGGGGGTTGTTACATTTGCACAAGAAAATCAGGTTAAGTCTCAAGTTAGGGTTAGGGTTGGGGAGATGTGGCTTCCCAGGTTGGAAACGGGTCCTTGGTGAAGCCTAGCTTGCTGAATCAGACTGAGTGGGGCATCAAGATGTCTTCCATACTTACATTTGGTACACTCTGTGAACCGCAGTATGTTTCAGTCCAAAAAGGAAATGAGGGTTGATACGCAAATTAGGGTTAGGGTTGGGGAGACTTGGCTTCCCAGGATGTAACCAGGGTTTTGGTGAAGCCTAGATTGGTAAAACAGACTGAGTAGGCCAAAGGAATTGTGTGCCTACAGTCTTTTAGTAGAACATGAGGATGGGAGGTTGTTACATTTGCACAAGAATATCAGGTTAAGTATCAAGTTAGGGTTAGGGTTGGGGAGATGTGGCTTCCCAGGTTGGAAACGGGTCCTTGGTGAAGCCTAGCTTGCTGAATCAGACTGAGTGGGGCATCAAGATGTCTTCCATACTTACAATTAGGTACACTCTGTGGACGGCAGTATGTTTCAGTCCAAAAAGGAAATGAGGGTTGAGACTCAAATTAGGGTTAGGGTTGGGGAGACTTGGCTTCCCAGGATGTAACCAGGGTTTTGGCGAAGCCTAGATTGGTAAAACAGACTGAGTAGGCCTTCCGGAGTATAACATACTGCCAGTTAGTACACCATGTGGACAGGGAAATATTTCAGTCCAAAGAAAAAACTAGGGTTAAGACCCAAGTTAGGGTTAGCGGTCAGGAGACATGGCTTCCCGGAATGGAAACAGGGTGTTGCTGAAGCCAAGCATGGTGAAACAGACTGAGAGGGCAAAAGGAATTGTGTGCCTACTGTCTTTTAGTACAACATGAGGATGGGGGTTTGTTACATTTGCACAAGAAAATCAGGTTAAGTCTCAAGTTAGGGTTGGTTTGGGGAGATGTGGCTTCCCAGGTTGGAAACGGGTCCTTGGTGAAGCCTAGCTTGTTGAATCAGACTGAGTGGGACATCAAGATGTCTTCCATACTTACATTTGGTACACTCTGTGGACGGCAGTATGTTTCAGTCCAAAAAGGAAATAGGGTTGAGACTCAAATTAGGGTTAGGGTTGGGGAGACTTGGCTTCCCAGGATGTAACCAGGGTTTTGGCGAAGTCTAGATTGGTAAAACAGACGGAGTAGGCCAACCGGAGTATAACATACTGCCAGTTAGTACACCATGTGGACAGGGAAATGTTTCAGTCCAAAGAGAAAATTAGGGTTAAGACCCAAGTTAGGGTTAGCTGTCAGGAGACATGGCTTTCCAGAATGGAAACAGGGTGTTGCTGAAGCCAAGCATGGTGAAACAGACTGAGAGGGCAAAAGGAATTGTGTGCCTACTGTCTTTTAGTAGAACATGAGGATGGGGGGTTGTTACATTTGCACAAGAAAATCAGGTTAAGTCTCAAGTTAGGGTTAGGGTTGGGGAGATGTGGCTTCCCAGGTTGGAAAGGGGTCCTTGGTGAAGCCTAGCTTGCTGAATCAGACTGAGTGGGGCATCAAGATGTCTTCCATACTTACATTTGGTACACTCTGTGGACGGAGGTCTGTTTCAGTCCCAAAAGGAAATGAGGGTTGAGACTCAAATTAGGGTTAGGGTTGGGGAGACTTGGCTTCCCAGGATATAACCAGGGTTTTGTCGAAGCCTAGATTGGTAAAACAGACTGAGTAGGCCATCCGGAGTATAACATACTGCCAGTTAGTACACCATGTGGACAGGGAAATGTTTCATTCCAAAGAGAAAATTAGGGTTAAGACCCAAGTTAGGGTTAGCTGTCAGGAGACATGGCTTCCCAGAATGGAAACAGGGTGTTGCTGAAGCCAAGCATGGTGAAACAGACTGAGAGGGCCAAAGGAATTGTGTGCCTACTGTCTTTTAGTACAACATGAGGATGGGGGGTTGTTACAGTTCAACAAGAAAATCAGGTTAAGTCTCAAGTTAGGGTTAGGGTTGGGGAGATGTGGCTTCCCAGGTTGGAAACGGGTCCTTGGTGAAGCTTAACTTGCTGAATCAGACTGAGTGGGGCATCAAGATGGCCTCCATACTGACATTTGGTACACTCTGTGGACGGCAGTATGTTTCAGTCCAAAAACGAAAATTAGGGTTAAGACCCAAGTTAGGGTTATCGGTCAGGAGTCATGGCTTCCCAGAATGGAAACAGGGTGTTGCTGAAGCCAAGCATGGTGAAACAGACTGAGAGGGCCAACGGAATTGTGTGTCGACTGTCTTTTAGTACAACATGAGGATGGGGGTTTGTTACATTTCAACAAGAAAATCAGGTTAAGTCTCAAGGTTGGGTTGGATTGGGGAGATGTGGCTTCCCAGGTTGGAAATGGGTCCTTGGTGAAGCTCAACTTGCTGAATCAGACTGAGTGGGGCATCAAGATGGCTTCCATACTGACATTTGGTGCACTCTGTGGACGGCAGTATGTTTCAGTCCAAAAAGGAAATGAGGGTTGAGACTCAAATTAGGGTTAGGGTTGGGGAGACTTGGCTTCCCAGGATGTAACCAGGGTTTTGGCGAAGTCTAGATTGGTAAAACAGACTGAGTAGGCCAACCGGAGTATAACATACTGCCAGTTAGTACACCATGTGGACAGGGAAATGTTTCAGTCCAAAGAGAAAATTAGGGTTAAGACCCAAGTTAGGGTTAGCTGTCAGGAGACATGGCTTTCCAGAATGGAAACAGGGTGTTGCTGAAGCCAAGCATGGTGAAACAGACTGAGAGGGCAAAAGGAATTGTGTGCCTACTGTCTTTTAGTAGAACATGAGGATGGGGGGTTGTTACATTTCAACAAGAAAATCAGGTTAAGTCTCAAGGTTGGGTTGGATTGGGGAGATGTGGCTTCCCAGGTTGGAAATGGGTCCTTTGTGAAGCTCAACTTGCTGAATCAGACTGAGTGGGGCATCAAGATGGCTTCCATACTGACATTTGGTGCACTCTGTGGACGGCAGTATGTTTCAGTCCAAAAAGGAAATGAGGGTTGAGACTCAAATTAGGGTTAGGGTTGGGGAGACTTGGCTTCCCAGGATGTAACCAGGGTTTTGGCGAAGTCTAGATTGGTAAAACAGACGGAGTAGGCCAACCGGAGTATAACATACTGCCAGTTAGTACACCATGTGGACAGGGAAATGTTTCAGTCCAAAGAGAAAATTAGGGTTAAGACGCAAGTTAGGGTTAGCTGTCAGGAGACATGGCTTTCCAGAATGGAAACAGGGTGTTGCTGAAGCCAAGCATGGTGAAACAGACTGAGAGGGCAAAAGGAATTGTGTGCCTACTGTCTTTTAGTAGAACATGAGGATGGGGGGTTGTTACATTTGCACAAGAAAATCAGGTTAAGTCTCAAGTTAGGGTTAGGGTTGGGGAGATGTGGCTTCCCAGGTTGGAAACGGGTCCTTGGTGAAGCCTAGCTTGTTGAATCAGACTGAGTGGGACATCAAGATTTCTTCCATACATACATTTGGTACACTCTGTGAACCGCAGTATGTTTCAGTCCAAAAAGGAAATAGGGTTGATACTCAAATTAGGGTTAGGGTTGGGGAGACTTGGCTTCCCAGGATGTAACCAGGGTTTTGGCGAAGCCTAGATTGGTAAAACAGACTGAGTAGGCCTTCCGGAGTATAACATACTGCCAGTTAGTACACCATGTGGACAGGGAAATGTTTCAGTCCAAAGAAAAAATTAGGGTTAAGAAAAATTTAGGGTTATCGGTCAGGAGACATGCCTTCCCAGAATGGAAACAGGGTGTTGCTGAAGCCAAGCATGGTGAAACAGACTGAGAGGGCCAACGGAATTGTGTGCCTACTGTCTTTTAGTACAACATGAGGATGGGGGGTTGTTACATTTGCCCAAGAAAATCAGGTTAAGTCTCAAGTTAGGGTTAGGGTTGGGGAGATGTGGCTTCCCAGGTTGGAAATGGGTCCTTGGTGAAGCTCAACTTGCTGAATCAGACAAAGTGGGGCATCAAGATGGCTTCCATCCTGACATTTGGTGCACTCTGTGGACGGCAGTATGTTTCAGTCCAAAAAGGAAATGAGGGTTGAGACTCAAATTAGGGTTAGGGTTGGGGAGACTTGGCTTCCCAGGATGTAACCAGGGTTTTGGCGAAGTCTAGATTGTTAAAACAGACGGAGTAGGCCAACCGGAGTATAACATACTGCCAGTTAGTACACAATGTGGACAGGGAAATGTTTCATTCCAAAGAGAAAATTAGGGTTAAGACCCAAGTTAGGGTTAGCAGTCAGGAGACATGGCTTTCCAGAATGGAAACAGGGTGTTGCTGAAGCCAAGCATGGTGAAACAGACTGAGAGGGCAAAAGGAATTGTGTGCCTACTGTCTTTTAGTAGAACATGAGGATGGGGGGTTGTTACATTTGCACAAGAAAATCAGGTTAAGTCTCAAGTTAGGGTTAGGGTTGGGGAGATGTTGCTTCCCAGGTTGGAAACGGGTCCTTGGTGAAGCTTAACTTGCTGAATCAGACTGAGTGGGCCATCAAGATGGCTTCCATACTGACATTTGGTACACTCTGTGGACGGCAGTATGTTTCAGTCCAAAAACGAAAATTATGGTTAAGACCCAAGTTAGGGTTATCGGTCAGGAGTCATGGCTTCCCAGAATGGAAACAGGGTGTTGCTGAAGCCAAGCATGGTGAAACAGACTGAGAGGGCCAACGGAATTGTGTGCCGACTGTCTCTTAGTACAACATGAGGATGGGGGTTTGTTACATTTCAACAAGAAAATCAGGTTAAGTCTCAAGGTTGGGTTGGGTTGGGGAGATGTGCCTTCCAAGGATGGAAATGGGTCCTTGGTGAAGCTCAACTTGCTGAATCAGACAAAGTGGGGCATCAAGATGGCTTCCATCCTGACATTTGGTGCACTCTGTGGACGGCAGTATGTTTCAGTCCAAAAAGGAAATGAGGGTTGAGACTCAAATTAGGGTTAGGGTTGGGGAGACTTGGCTTCCCAGGATGTAACCAGGGTTTTGGCGAAGTCTAGATTGTTAAAACAGACGGAGTAGGCCAACCGGAGTATAACATACTGCCAGTTAGTACACAATGTGGACAGGGAAATGTTTCATTCCAAAGAGAAAATTAGGGTTAAGACCCAAGTTAGGGTTAGCAGTCAGGAGACATGGCTTTCCAGAATGGAAACAGGGTGTTGCTGAAGCCAAGCATGGTGAAACAGACTGAGAGGGCAAAAGGAATTGTGTGCCTACTGTCTTTTAGTAGAACATGAGGATGGGGGGTTGTTACATTTGCACAAGTAAATCAGGTTAAGTCTCAAGTTAGGGTTAGGGTTGGGGAGATGTTGCTTCCCAGGTTGGAAACGGGTCCTTGGTGAAGCTTAACTTGCTGAATCAGACTGAGTGGGCCATCAAGATGGCTTCCATACTGACATTTGGTACACTCTGTGGACGGCAGTATGTTTCAGTCCAAAAACGAAAATTATGGTTAAGACCCAAGTTAGGGTTATCGGTCAGGAGTCATGGCTTCCCAGAGTGGAAACAGGGTGTTGCTGAAGCCAAGCATGGTGAAACAGACTGAGAGGGCCAACGGAATTGTGTGCCGACTGTCTCTTAGTACAACATGAGGATGGGGGTTTGTTACATTTCAACAAGAAAATCAGGTTAAGTCTCAAGGTTGGGTTGGGTTGGGGAGATGTGCCTTCCAAGGTTGGAAATGGGTCCTTGGTGAAGCTCAACTTGCTGAATCAGACAAAGTGGGGCATCAAGATGGCTTCCATCCTGACATTTGGTGCACTCTGTGGACGGCAGTATGTTTCAGTCCAAAAAGGAAATGAGGGTTGAGACTCAAATTAGGGTTAGGGTTGGGGAGACTTGGCTTCCCAGGATGTAACCAGGGTTTTGGCGAAGTCTAGATTGTTAAAACAGACGGAGTAGGCCAACCGGAGTATAACATACTGCCAGTTAGTACACAATGTGGACAGGGAAATGTTTCATTCCAAAGAGAAAATTAGGGTTAAGACCCAAGTTAGGGTTAGCAGTCAGGAGACATGGCTTTCCAGAATGGAAACAGGGTGTTGCTGAAGCCAAGCATGGTGAAACAGACTGAGAGGGCAAAAGGAATTGTGTGCCTACTGTCTTTTAGTAGAACATGAGGATGGGGGGTTGTTACATTTGCACAAGAAAATCAGGTTAAGTCTCAAGTTAGGGTTAGGGTTGGGGAGATGTTGCTTCCCAGGTTGGAAACGGGTCCTTGGTGAAGCTTAACTTGCTGAATCAGACTGAGTGGGCCATCAAGATGGCTTCCATACTGACATTTGGTACACTCTGTGGACGGCAGTATGTTTCAGTCCAAAAACGAAAATTAGGGTTAAGACCCAAGTTAGGGTTATCGGTCAGGAGTCATGGCTTCCCAGAATGGAAACAGGGTGTTGCTGAAGCCAAGCATGGTGAAACAGACTGAGAGGGCCAACGGAATTGTGTGCCGACTGTCTCTTAGTACAACATGAGGATGGGGGTTTGTTACATTTCAACAAGAAAATCAGGTTAAGTCTCAAGGTTGGGTTGGGTTGGGGAGATGTGGCTTCCCTGGTTGGAATCGGGTCCTTGGTGAAGCCCAGCTTGCTGAATCAGACTGAGTGGGACATCAAGATGTCTTCCATACTGACATTTGGTACACTCTGTGGACGGAGGTCTGTTTCAGTCCCAAAAGGAAATGAGGCCTGAGACTCAAATTAGGGTTAGGGTTGGGGAGACTTGGCTTCCCAGGATATAACCAGGGTTTTGTCGAAGCCTAGATTGGTAAAACAGACTGAGTAGGCCATCCGGAGTATAACATACTGCCAGTTAGTACACCATGTGGACAGGGAAATGTTTCATTCCAAAGAGAAAATTAGGGTTAAGACCCAAGTTAGGGTTAGCTGTCAGGAGACATGGCTTTCCAGAATGGAAACAGGGTGTTGCTGAAGCCAAGCATGGTGAAACAGACTGAGAGGGCCAAAGGAATTGTGTGCCTACTGTCTTTTAGTACAACATGAGGATGGGGGGTTGTTACAGTTCAGCAAGAAAATCAGGTTAAGTCTCAAGTTAGGGTTAGGGTTGGGGAGATGTGGCTTCCCAGGTTGGAAACGGGTCCTTGGTGAAGCTTAACTTGCTGAATCAGACTGAGTGGGGCATCAAGATGGCTTCCATACTGACATTTGGTACACTCTGTGGACGGCAGTATGTTTCAGTCCAAAAACGAAAATTAGGGTTAAGACCCAAGTTAGGGTTATCGGTCAGGAGTCATGGCTTCCCAGAATGGAAACAGGGTGTTGCTGAAGCCAAGCATGGTGAAACAGACTGAGAGGGCCAACGGAATTGTGTGTCGACTGTCTTTTAGTAGAACATGAGGATGGGAGGTTGTTACATTTGCACAAGAATATCAGGTTAAGTCTCAAGTTAGGGTTAGGGTTGGGGAGATGTGGCTTCCCAGGTTGGAAACGGGTCCTTGTTGAAGCCTAGCTTGCTGAATCAGACTGAGTGGGGCATCAAGATGTCTTCCATACTTACAATTAGGTACACTCTGTGGACGGCAGTATGTTTCAGTCCAAAAAGGAAATGAGGGTTGAGACTCAAATTAGGGTTAGGGTTGGGGAGACTTGGCTTCCCAGGATGTAACCAGGGTTTTGGCGAAGCCTAGATTGGTAAAACAGACTGAGTAGGCCTTCCGGAGTATAACATACTGCCAGTTAGTACACCATGTGGACAGGGAAATATTTCAGTCCAAAGAAAAAACTAGGGTTAAGACCCAAGTTAGGGTTAGCGGTCAGGAGACATGGCTTCCCGGAATGGAAACAGGGTGTTGCTGAAGCCAAGCATGGTGAAACAGACTGAGAGGGCAAAAGGAATTGTGTGCCTACTGTCTTTTAGTACAACATGAGGATGGGGGTTTGTTACATTTGCACAAGAAAATCAGGTTAAGTCTCAAGTTAGGGTTGGTTTGAGGAGATGTGGCATCCCAGGCTGGAAACGGGTCCTTGGTGAAGCCTAGCTTGTTGAATCAGACTGAGTGGGACATCAAGATGTCTTCCATACTTACATTTGGTACACTCTGTGGACGGCTGTATGTTTCAGTCCAAAAAGGAAATGAGGGTTGAGACTCAAATTAGGGTTAGGGCTGGGGAGACTTGGCTTCCCAGGATGTAACCACGGTTTTGGCGAAGCCTAGATTGGTAAAACAGACTGAGTAGGCCATCCGGAGTATAACATACTGCCAGTTAGTACACCATGTGGACAGGGAAATGTTTCAGTCCAAAGAGAAAATTAGGGTTAAGACCCAAGTGAGGGTTAGCTGTCAGGAGACATGGCTTCCCAGAATGGAAACAGGGTGTTGCTGAAGCCAAGCATGGTGAAACAGACTGAGAGGGCCAAAGGAATTGTGTGCCTACTGTCTTTTAGTAGAACATGAGGATGGGAGGTTGTTACATTTGCACAAGAATATCAGGTTAAGTCTCAAGTTAGGGTTAGGGTTGGGGAGATGTGGCTTCCCAGGTTGGAAACGGGTCCTTGGTGAAGCTTAACTTCCTGAATCAGACTGAGTGGGCCATCAAGATGTCTTCCATACTTACATTTGGCACACTCTGTGGACCGCAGTATGTTTCAGTCCAAAAAGGAAATAGGGTTGAGACTCAAATTAGGGTTAGGGTTGGGGAGACTTGGCTTCCCAGGATGTAACCAGGGTTTTGGTGAAGCCTAGATTGGTAAAACAGACTGAGTAGGCCAACCGGAGTATAACATACTGCCAGTTAGTACACCATGTGGACAGGGAAATGTTTCAGTCCAAAGACAAAATTAGGGTTAAGACCCAAGTTAGGGTTAGCTGTCAGGAGACATGGCTTCCCAGAATGGAAACAGGGTGTTGCTGAAGCCAAGCATGGTGAAACAGACTGAGAGGGCCAAAGGAATTGTGTACCTACTGTCTTTTAGTGGAACATGAGGATGGGAGGTTGTTACATTTGCACAAGAATATCAGTTTAAGTATCAAGTTAGAGTTAGGGTTGGGGAGATGTGGCTTCCCAGGTTGGAAACGGGTCCTTGTTGAAGCCTAGCTTGCTGAATCAGACTGAGTGGGGCATCAAGATGTCTTCCATACTTACAATTAGGTACACTCTGTGGACGGCAGTATGTTTCAGTCCAAAAAGGAAATGAGGGTTGAGACTCAAATTAGGGTTAGGGTTGGGGAGACTTGGCTTCCCAGGATGTAACCAGGGTTTTGGCGAAGCCTAGATTGGTAAAACAGACTGAGTAGGCCTTCCGGAGTATAACATACTGCCAGTTAGTACACCATGTGGACAGGGAAATATTTCAGTCCAAAGAAAAAACTAGGGTTAAGACCCAAGTTAGGGTTAGCGGTCAGGAGACATGGCTTCCCGGAATGGAAACAGGGTGTTGCTGAAGCCAAGCATGGTGAAACAGACTGAGAGGGCAAAAGGAATTGTGTGCCTACTGTCTTTTAGTACAACATGAGGATGGGGGTTTGTTACATTTGCACAAGAAAATCAGGTTAAGTCTCAAGTTAGGGTTGGTTTGGGGAGATGTGGCTTCCCAGGTTGGAAACGGGTCCTTGGTGAAGCCTAGCTTGTTGAATCAGACTGAGTGGGACATCAAGATGTCTTCCATACTTACATTTGGTACACTCTGTGGACGGCAGTATGTTTCAGTCCAAAAAGGAAATGAGGGTTGAGACTCAAATTAGGGTTAGGGCTGGGGAGACTTGGCTTCCCAGGATGTAACCAGGGTTTTGGCGAAGCCTAGATTGGTAAAACAGACTGAGTAGGCCATCCGGAGTATAACATACTGCCAGTTAGTACACCATGTGGACAGGGAAATGTTTCAGTCTAAAGAGAAAATTAGGGTTAAGACCCAAGTTAGGGTTAGCTGTCAGGAGACATGGCTTCCCAGAATGGAAACAGGGTGTTGCTGAAGCCAAGCATGGTGAAACAGACTGAGAGGGCCAAAGGAATTGTGTGCCTACTGTCTTTTAGTAGAACATGAGGATGGGAGGTTGTTACATTTGCACAAGAATATCAGGTTAAGTCTCAAGTTAGGGTTAGGGTTGGGGAGATGTGGCTTCCCAGGTTGGAAACGGGTCCTTGGTGAAGCTTAACTTCCTGAATCAGACTGAGTGGGCCATCAAGATGTCTTCCATACTTACATTTGGCACACTCTGTGGACCGCAGTATGTTTCAGTCCAAAAAGGAAATAGGGTTGAGACTCAAATTAGGGTTAGGGTTGGGGAGACTTGGCTTCCCAGGATGTAACCAGGGTTTTGGCGAAGTCTAGATTGGTAAAACAGACGGAGTAGGCCAACCGGAGTATAACATACTGCCAGTTAGTACACCATGTGGACAGGGAAATGTTTCAGTCCAAAGAGAAAATTAGGGTTAAGACCCAAGTGAGGGTTAGCTGTCAGGAGACATGGCTTTCCAGAATGGAAACAGGGTGTTGCTGAAGCCAAGCATGGTGAAACAGACTGAGAGGGCCAAAGGAATTGTGTGCCTACTGTCTTTTAGTAGAACATGAGGATGGGGGGTTGTTACATTTGCACAAGAAAATCAGGTTAAGTCTCAAGTTAGGGTTAGGGTTGGGGAGATGTGGCTTCCCAGGTTGGAAACGGGTCCTTGGTGAAGCCTAGCTTGCTGAATCAGACTGAGTGGGGCATCAAGATGTCTTCCATACTTACATTTGGTACACTCTGTGAACCGCAGTATGTTTCAGTCCAAAAAGGAAATGAGGGTTGATACGCAAATTAGGGTTAGGGTTGGGGAGACTTGGCTTCCCAGGATGTAACCAGGGTTTTGGTGAAGCCTAGATTGGTAAAACAGACTGAGTAGGCCAACCGGAGTATAACATACTGCCAGTTAGTACACCATGTGGACAGGGAAATGTTTCAGTCCAAAGAGAAAATTAGGGTTAAGACCCAAGTTAGGGTTAGCTGTCAGGAGACATGGCTTCCCAGAATGGAAACAGGGTGTTGCTGAAGCCAAGCATGGTGAAACAGACTGAGAGGGCCAAAGGAATTGTGTGCCTACAGTCTTTTAGTAGAACATGAGGATGGGAGGTTGTTACATTTGCACAAGAATATCAGGTTAAGTATCAAGTTAGGGTTAGGGTTGGGGAGATGTGGCTTCCCAGGTTGGAAACGGGTCCTTGGTGAAGCCTAGCTTGCTGAATCAGACTGAGTGGGGCATCAAGATGTCTTCCATACTTACAATTAGGTACACTCGTGGACGGCAGTATGTTTCAGTCCAAAAAGGAAATGAGGGTTGAGACTCAAATTAGGGTTAGGGTTGGGGAGACTTGGCTTCCCAGGATGTAACCAGGGTTTTGGCGAAGCCTAGATTGGTAAAACAGACTGAGTAGGCCTTCCGGAGTATAACATACTGCCAGTTAGTACACCATGTGGACAGGGAAATATTTCAGTCCAAAGAAAAAACTAGGGTTAAGACCCAAGTTAGGGTTAGCGGTCAGGAGACATGGCTTCCCGGAATGGAAACAGGGTGTTGCTGAAGCCAAGCATGGTGAAACAGACTGAGAGGGCAAAAGGAATTGTGTGCCTACTGTCTTTTAGTACAACATGAGGATGGGGGTTTGTTACATTTGCACAAGAAAATCAGGTTAAGTCTCAAGTTAGGGTTGGTTTGGGGAGATGTTGCTTCCCAGGTTGGAAACGGGTCCTTGGTGAAGCTTAACTTGCTGAATCAGACTGAGTGGGCCATCAAGATGGCTTCCATACTGACATTTGGTACACTCTGTGGACGGCAGTATGTTTCAGTCCAAAAACGAAAATTAGGGTTAAGACCCAAGTTAGGGTTATCGGTCAGGAGTCATGGCTTCCCAGAATGGAAACAGGGTGTTGCTGAAGCCAAGCATGGTGAAACAGACTGAGAGGGCCAACGGAATTGTGTGCCGACTGTCTCTTAGTACAACATGAGGATGGGGGTTTGTTACATTTCAACAAGAAAATCAGGTTAAGTCTCAAGGTTGGGTTGGGTTGGGGAGATGTGGCTTCCCTGGTTGGAATCGGGTCCTTGGTGAAGCCCAGCTTGCTGAATCAGACTGAGTGGGACATCAAGATGTCTTCCATACTGACATTTGGTACACTCTGTGGACGGAGGTCTGTTTCAGTCCCAAAAGGAAATGAGGCCTGAGACTCAAATTAGGGTTAGGGTTGGGGAGACTTGGCTTCCCAGGATATAACCAGGGTTTTGTCGAAGCCTAGATTGGTAAAACAGACTGAGTAGGCCATCCGGAGTATAACATACTGCCAGTTAGTACACCATGTGGACAGGGAAATGTTTCATTCCAAAGAGAAAATTAGGGTTAAGACCCAAGTTAGGGTTAGCTGTCAGGAGACATGGCTTTCCAGAATGGAAACAGGGTGTTGCTGAAGCCAAGCATGGTGAAACAGACTGAGAGGGCCAAAGGAATTGTGTGCCTACTGTCTTTTAGTACAACATGAGGATGGGGGGTTGTTACAGTTCAGCAAGAAAATCAGGTTAAGTCTCAAGTTAGGGTTAGGGTTGGGGAGATGTGGCTTCCCAGGTTGGAAACGGGTCCTTGGTGAAGCTTAACTTGCTGAATCAGACTGAGTGGGGCATCAAGATGGCTTCCATACTGACATTTGGTACACTCTGTGGACGGCAGTATGTTTCAGTCCAAAAACGAAAATTAGGGTTAAGACCCAAGTTAGGGTTATCGGTCAGGAGTCATGGCTTCCCAGAATGGAAACAGGGTGTTGCTGAAGCCAAGCATGGTGAAACAGACTGAGAGGGCCAACGGAATTGTGTGTCGACTGTCTTTTAGTAGAACATGAGGATGGGAGGTTGTTACATTTGCACAAGAATATCAGGTTAAGTCTCAAGTTAGGGTTAGGGTTGGGGAGATGTGGCTTCCCAGGTTGGAAACGGGTCCTTGTTGAAGCCTAGCTTGCTGAATCAGACTGAGTGGGGCATCAAGATGTCTTCCATACTTACAATTAGGTACACTCTGTGGACGGCAGTATGTTTCAGTCCAAAAAGGAAATGAGGGTTGAGACTCAAATTAGGGTTAGGGTTGGGGAGACTTGGCTTCCCAGGATGTAACCAGGGTTTTGGCGAAGCCTAGATTGGTAAAACAGACTGAGTAGGCCTTCCGGAGTATAACATACTGCCAGTTAGTACACCATGTGGACAGGGAAATATTTCAGTCCAAAGAAAAAACTAGGGTTAAGACCCAAGTTAGGGTTAGCGGTCAGGAGACATGGCTTCCCGGAATGGAAACAGGGTGTTGCTGAAGCCAAGCATGGTGAAACAGACTGAGAGGGCAAAAGGAATTGTGTGCCTACTGTCTTTTAGTACAACATGAGGATGGGGGTTTGTTACATTTGCACAAGAAAATCAGGTTAAGTCTCAAGTTAGGGTTGGTTTGAGGAGATGTGGCATCCCAGGCTGGAAACGGGTCCTTGGTGAAGCCTAGCTTGTTGAATCAGACTGAGTGGGACATCAAGATGTCTTCCATACTTACATTTGGTACACTCTGTGGACGGCTGTATGTTTCAGTCCAAAAAGGAAATGAGGGTTGAGACTCAAATTAGGGTTAGGGCTGGGGAGACTTGGCTTCCCAGGATGTAACCACGGTTTTGGCGAAGCCTAGATTGGTAAAACAGACTGAGTAGGCCATCCGGAGTATAACATACTGCCAGTTAGTACACCATGTGGACAGGGAAATGTTTCAGTCCAAAGAGAAAATTAGGGTTAAGACCCAAGTGAGGGTTAGCTGTCAGGAGACATGGCTTCCCAGAATGGAAACAGGGTGTTGCTGAAGCCAAGCATGGTGAAACAGACTGAGAGGGCCAAAGGAATTGTGTGCCTACTGTCTTTTAGTAGAACATGAGGATGGGAGGTTGTTACATTTGCACAAGAATATCAGGTTAAGTCTCAAGTTAGGGTTAGGGTTGGGGAGATGTGGCTTCCCAGGTTGGAAACGGGTCCTTGGTGAAGCTTAACTTCCTGAATCAGACTGAGTGGGCCATCAAGATGTCTTCCATACTTACATTTGGCACACTCTGTGGACCGCAGTATGTTTCAGTCCAAAAAGGAAATAGGGTTGAGACTCAAATTAGGGTTAGGGTTGGGGAGACTTGGCTTCCCAGGATGTAACCAGGGTTTTGGTGAAGCCTAGATTGGTAAAACAGACTGAGTAGGCCAACCGGAGTATAACATACTGCCAGTTAGTACACCATGTGGACAGGGAAATGTTTCAGTCCAAAGACAAAATTAGGGTTAAGACCCAAGTTAGGGTTAGCTGTCAGGAGACATGGCTTCCCAGAATGGAAACAGGGTGTTGCTGAAGCCAAGCATGGTGAAACAGACTGAGAGGGCCAAAGGAATTGTGTACCTACTGTCTTTTAGTGGAACATGAGGATGGGAGGTTGTTACATTTGCACAAGAATATCAGTTTAAGTATCAAGTTAGAGTTAGGGTTGGGGAGATGTGGCTTCCCAGGTTGGAAACGGGTCCTTGTTGAAGCCTAGCTTGCTGAATCAGACTGAGTGGGGCATCAAGATGTCTTCCATACTTACAATTAGGTACACTCTGTGGACGGCAGTATGTTTCAGTCCAAAAAGGAAATGAGGGTTGAGACTCAAATTAGGGTTAGGGTTGGGGAGACTTGGCTTCCCAGGATGTAACCAGGGTTTTGGCGAAGCCTAGATTGGTAAAACAGACTGAGTAGGCCTTCCGGAGTATAACATACTGCCAGTTAGTACACCATGTGGACAGGGAAATATTTCAGTCCAAAGAAAAAACTAGGGTTAAGACCCAAGTTAGGGTTAGCGGTCAGGAGACATGGCTTCCCGGAATGGAAACAGGGTGTTGCTGAAGCCAAGCATGGTGAAACAGACTGAGAGGGCAAAAGGAATTGTGTGCCTACTGTCTTTTAGTACAACATGAGGATGGGGGTTTGTTACATTTGCACAAGAAAATCAGGTTAAGTCTCAAGTTAGGGTTGGTTTGGGGAGATGTGGCTTCCCAGGTTGGAAACGGGTCCTTGGTGAAGCCTAGCTTGTTGAATCAGACTGAGTGGGACATCAAGATGTCTTCCATACTTACATTTGGTACACTCTGTGGACGGCAGTATGTTTCAGTCCAAAAAGGAAATGAGGGTTGAGACTCAAATTAGGGTTAGGGCTGGGGAGACTTGGCTTCCCAGGATGTAACCAGGGTTTTGGCGAAGCCTAGATTGGTAAAACAGACTGAGTAGGCCATCCGGAGTATAACATACTGCCAGTTAGTACACCATGTGGACAGGGAAATGTTTCAGTCTAAAGAGAAAATTAGGGTTAAGACCCAAGTTAGGGTTAGCTGTCAGGAGACATGGCTTCCCAGAATGGAAACAGGGTGTTGCTGAAGCCAAGCATGGTGAAACAGACTGAGAGGGCCAAAGGAATTGTGTGCCTACTGTCTTTTAGTAGAACATGAGGATGGGAGGTTGTTACATTTGCACAAGAATATCAGGTTAAGTCTCAAGTTAGGGTTAGGGTTGGGGAGATGTGGCTTCCCAGGTTGGAAACGGGTCCTTGGTGAAGCTTAACTTCCTGAATCAGACTGAGTGGGCCATCAAGATGTCTTCCATACTTACATTTGGCACACTCTGTGGACCGCAGTATGTTTCAGTCCAAAAAGGAAATAGGGTTGAGACTCAAATTAGGGTTAGGGTTGGGGAGACTTGGCTTCCCAGGATGTAACCAGGGTTTTGGCGAAGTCTAGATTGGTAAAACAGACGGAGTAGGCCAACCGGAGTATAACATACTGCCAGTTAGTACACCATGTGGACAGGGAAATGTTTCAGTCCAAAGAGAAAATTAGGGTTAAGACCCAAGTGAGGGTTAGCTGTCAGGAGACATGGCTTTCCAGAATGGAAACAGGGTGTTGCTGAAGCCAAGCATGGTGAAACAGACTGAGAGGGCAAAAGGAATTGTGTGCCTACTGTCTTTTAGTAGAACATGAGGATGGGGGGTTGTTACATTTGCACAAGAAAATCAGGTTAAGTCTCAAGTTAGGGTTAGGGTTGGGGAGATGTGGCTTCCCAGGTTGGAAACGGGTCCTTGGTGAAGCCTAGCTTGCTGAATCAGACTGAGTGGGGCATCAAGATGTCTTCCATACTTACATTTGGTACACTCTGTGAACCGCAGTATGTTTCAGTCCAAAAAGGAAATGAGGGTTGATACGCAAATTAGGGTTAGGGTTGGGGAGACTTGGCTTCCCAGGATGTAACCAGGGTTTTGGTGAAGCCTAGATTGGTAAAACAGACTGAGTAGGCCAACCGGAGTATAACATACTGCCAGTTAGTACACCATGTGGACAGGGAAATGTTTCAGTCCAAAGAGAAAATTAGGGTTAAGACCCAAGTTAGGGTTAGCTGTCAGGAGACATGGCTTCCCAGAATGGAAACAGGGTGTTGCTGAAGCCAAGCATGGTGAAACAGACTGAGAGGGCCAAAGGAATTGTGTGCCTACAGTCTTTTAGTAGAACATGAGGATGGGAGGTTGTTACATTTGCACAAGAATATCAGGTTAAGTATCAAGTTAGGGTTAGGGTTGGGGAGATGTGGCTTCCCAGGTTGGAAACGGGTCCTTGGTGAAGCCTAGCTTGCTGAATCAGACTGAGTGGGGCATCAAGATGTCTTCCATACTTACAATTAGGTACACTCGTGGACGGCAGTATGTTTCAGTCCAAAAAGGAAATGAGGGTTGAGACTCAAATTAGGGTTAGGGTTGGGGAGACTTGGCTTCCCAGGATGTAACCAGGGTTTTGGCGAAGCCTAGATTGGTAAAACAGACTGAGTAGGCCTTCCGGAGTATAACATACTGCCAGTTAGTACACCATGTGGACAGGGAAATATTTCAGTCCAAAGAAAAAACTAGGGTTAAGACCCAAGTTAGGGTTAGCGGTCAGGAGACATGGCTTCCCGGAATGGAAACAGGGTGTTGCTGAAGCCAAGCATGGTGAAACAGACTGAGAGGGCAAAAGGAATTGTGTGCCTACTGTCTTTTAGTACAACATGAGGATGGGGGTTTGTTACATTTGCACAAGAAAATCAGGTTAAGTCTCAAGTTAGGGTTGGTTTGGGGAGATGTGGCTTCCCAGGTTGGAAACGGGTCCTTGGTGAAGCCTAGCTTGTTGAATCAGACTGAGTGGGACATCAAGATGTCTTCCATACTTACATTTGGTACACTCTGTGGACGGCAGTATGTTTCAGTCCAAAAAGGAAATAGGGTTGAGACTCAAATTAGGGTTAGGGTTGGGGAGACTTGGCTTCCCAGGATGTAACCAGGGTTTTGGCGAAGTCTAGATTGGTAAAACAGACGGAGTAGGCCAACCGGAGTATAACATACTGCCAGTTAGTACACCATGTGGACAGGGAAATGTTTCAGTCCAAAGAGAAAATTAGGGTTAAGACCCAAGTTAGGGTTAGCTGTCAGGAGACATGGCTTTCCAGAATGGAAACAGGGTGTTGCTGAAGCCAAGCATGGTGAAACAGACTGAGAGGGCAAAAGGAATTGTGTGCCTACTGTCTTTTAGTAGAACATGAGGATGGGGGGTTGTTACATTTGCACAAGAAAATCAGGTTAAGTCTCAAGTTAGGGTTAGGGTTGGGGAGATGTGGCTTCCCAGGTTGGAAAGGGGTCCTTGGTGAAGCCTAGCTTGCTGAATCAGACTGAGTGGGGCATCAAGATGTCTTCCATACTTACATTTGGTACACTCTGTGGACGGAGGTCTGTTTCAGTCCCAAAAGGAAATGAGGGTTGAGACTCAAATTAGGGTTAGGGTTGGGGAGACTTGGCTTCCCAGGATGTAACCAGGGTTTTGGTGAAGCCTAGATTGGTAAAACAGACTGAGTAGGCATTCAGGAGTATAACATACTGCCAGTTAGTACACCATGTGGATAGGGAAATGTTTCAGTCCAAAGAAAAAATTAGGGTTAAGAAAAATTTAGGGTTATCGGTCAGGAGACATGCCTTCCCAGAATGGAAACAGGGTGTTGCTGAAGCCAAGCATGGTGAAACAGACTGAGAGGGCCAACGGAATTGTGTGCCTACTGTCTTTTAGTACAACATGAGGATGGGGGGTTGTTACATTTGCCCAAGAAAATCAGGTTAAGTCTCAAGTTAGGGTTAGGGTTGGGGAGATGTGGCGTCCCAGGTTGGAAATGGGTCCTTGGTGAAGCTCAACTTGCTGAATCAGACAAAGTGGGGCATCAAGATGGCTTCCATCCTGACATTTGGTGCACTCTGTGGACGGCAGTATGTTTCAGTCCAAAAAGGAAATGAGGGTTGAGACTCAAATTAGGGTTAGGGTTGGGGAGACTTGGCTTCCCAGGATGTAACCAGGGTTTTGGCGAAGTCTAGATTGTTAAAACAGACGGAGTAGGCCAACCGGAGTATAACATACTGCCAGTTAGTACACAATGTGGACAGGGAAATGTTTCATTCCAAAGAGAAAATTAGGGTTAAGACCCAAGTTAGGGTTAGCAGTCAGGAGACATGGCTTTCCAGAATGGAAACAGGGTGTTGCTGAAGCCAAGCATGGTGAAACAGACTGAGAGGGCAAAAGGAATTGTGTGCCTACTGTCTTTTAGTAGAACATGAGGATGGGGGGTTGTTACATTTGCACAAGAAAATCAGGTTAAGTCTCAAGTTAGGGTTAGGGTTGGGGAGATGTTGCTTCCCAGGTTGGAAACGGGTCCTTGGTGAAGCTTAACTTGCTGAATCAGACTGAGTGGGCCATCAAGATGGCTTCCATACTGACATTTGGTACACTCTGTGGACGGCAGTATGTTTCAGTCCAAAAACGAAAATTATGGTTAAGACCCAAGTTAGGGTTATCGGTCAGGAGTCATGGCTTCCCAGAATGGAAACAGGGTGTTGCTGAAGCCAAGCATGGTGAAACAGACTGAGAGGGCCAACGGAATTGTGTGCCGACTGTCTCTTAGTACAACATGAGGATGGGGGTTTGTTACATTTCAACATGAAAATCAGGTTAAGTCTCAAGGTTGGGTTGGGTTGGGGAGATGTGGCTTCCCTAGTTGGAATCGGGTCCTTGGTGAAGCCCAGCTTGCTGAATCAGACTGAGTGGGACATCAAGATGTCTTCCATACTGACATTTGGTACACTCTGTGGACGGAGGTCTGTTTCAGTCCCAAAAGGAAATGAGGCCTGAGACTCAAATTAGTGTTAGGGTTGGGGAGACTTGGCTTCCCAGGATATAACCAGGGTTTTGTCGAAGCCTAGATTGGTAAAACAGACTGAGTAGGCCATCCGGAGTATAACATACTGCCAGTTAGTACACCATGTGGACAGGGAAATGTTTCATTCCAAAGAGAAAATTAGGGTTAAGACCCAAGTTAGGGTTAGCTGTCAGGAGACATGGCTTTCCAGAATGGAAACAGGGTGTTGCTGAAGCCAAGCATGGTGAAACAGACTGAGAGGGCCAAAGGAATTGTGTGCCTACTGTCTTTTAGTACAACATGAGGATGGGGGGTTGTTACAGTTCAACAAGAAAATCAGGTTAAGTCTCAAGTTAGGGTTAGGGTTGGGGAGATGTGGCTTCCCAGGTTGGAAACGGGTCCTTGGTGAAGCTTAACTTGCTGAATCAGACTGAGTGGGGCATCAAGATGGCTTCCATACTGACATTTGGTACACTCTGTGGACGGCAGTATGTTTCAGTCCAAAAACGAAAATTAGGGTTAAGACCCAAGTTAGGGTTATCGGTCAGGAGTCATGGCTTCCCAGAATGGAAACAGGGTGTTGCTGAAGCCAAGCATGGTGAAACAGACTGAGAGGGCCAACGGAATTGTGTGTCGACTGTCTCTTAGTACAACATGAGGATGGGGGTTTGTTACATTTCAACAAGAAAATCAGGTTAAGTCTCAAGGTTGGGTTGGATTGGGGAGATGTGGCTTCCCAGGTTGGAAATGGGTCCTTGGTGAAGCTCAACTTGCTGAATCAGACTGAGTGGGGCATCAAGATGGCTTCCATACTGACATTTGGTGCACTCTGTGGACGGCAGTATGTTTCAGTCCAAAAAGGAAATGAGGGTTGAGACTCAAATTAGGGTTAGGGTTGGGGAGACTTGGCTTCCCAGGATGTAACCAGGGTTTTGGCGAAGTCTAGATTGGTAAAACAGACTGAGTAGGCCAACCGGAGTATAACATACTGCCAGTTAGTACACCATGTGGACAGGGAAATGTTTCAATCCAAAGAGAAAATTAGGGTTAAGACCCAAGTTAGGGTTAGCTGTCAGGAGACATGGCTTTCCAGAATGGAAACAGGGTGTTGCTGAAGCCAAGCATGGTGAAACAGACTGAGAGGGCAAAAGGAATTGTGTGCCTACTGTCTTTTAGTAGAACATGAGGATGGGGGGTTGTTACATTTGCACAAGAAAATCAGGTTAAGTCTCAAGTTAGGGTTAGGGTTGGGGAGATGTGGCTTCCCAGGTTGGAAACGGGT
Source organism: Heloderma suspectum (assembly GCF_057233095.1). Classification (NCBI taxonomy): domain Eukaryota; kingdom Metazoa; phylum Chordata; class Lepidosauria; order Squamata; family Helodermatidae; genus Heloderma; species Heloderma suspectum. Next base: position 153,877,602 of record NC_139461.1, read on the forward strand.
CCTTGGTGAAGCCTAGCTTGCTGAATCAGACTGAGTGGGGCATCAAGATGTCTTCCATACTTACATTTGGTACACTCTGTGAACCGCAGTATGTTTCAGTCCAAAAAGGAAATGAGGGTTGATACGCAAATTAGGGTTAGGGTTGGGGAGACTTGGCTTCCCAGGATGTAACCAGGGTTTTGGCGAAGCCTAGATTGGTAAAACAGACTGAGTAGGCCAACCGGAGTATAACATACTGCCAGTTAGTACACCATGTGGACAGGGAAATGTTTCAGTCCAAAGACAAAATTAGGGTTAAGACCCAAGTTAGGGTTAGCTGTCAGGAGACATGGCTTCCCAGAATGGAAACAGGGTGTTGCTGAAGCCAAGCATGGTGAAACAGACTGAGAGGGCAAAAGGAATTGTGTGCCTACTGTCTTTTAGTAGAACATGAGGATGGGAGGTTGTTACATTTGCACAAGAATATCAGGTTAAGTCTCAAGTTAGGGTTAGGGTTGGGGAGATGTGGCTTCCCAGGTTGGAAACGGGTCCTTGTTGAAGCCTAGCTTGCTGAATCAGACTGAGTGGGGCATCAAGATGTCTTCCATACTTACAATTAGGTACACTCTGTGGACGGCAGTATGTTTCAGTCCAAAAAGGAAATGAGGGTTGAGACTCAAATTAGGGTTAGGGTTGGGGAGACTTGGCTTCCCAGGATGTAACCAGGGTTTTGGCGAAGCCTAGATTGGTAAAACAGACTGAGTAGGCCTTCCGGAGTATAACATACTGCCAGTTAGTACACCATGTGGACAGGGAAATATTTCAGTCCAAAGAAAAAACTAGGGTTAAGACCCAAGTTAGGGTTAGCGGTCAGGAGACATGGCTTCCCGGAATGGAAACAGGGTGTTGCTGAAGCCAAGCATGGTGAAACAGACTGAGAGGGCCAAAGGAATTGTGTGCCTACTGTCTTTTAGTACAACATGAGGATGGGGGGTTGTTACAGTTCAGCAAGAAAATCAGGTTAAGTCTCAAGTTAGGGTTAGGGTTGGGGAGATGTGGCTTCCCAGGTTGGAAACGGGTCCTTGGTGAAGCTTAACTTGCTGAATCAGACTGAGTGGGGCATCAAGATGGCTTCCATACTGGCATTTGGTACACTCTGTGGACGGCAGTATGTTTCAGTCCAAAAACGAAAATTAGGGTTAAGACCCAAGTTAGGGTTATCGGTCAGGAGTCATGGCTTCCCAGAATGGAAACAGGGTGTTGCTGAAGCCAAGCATGGTGAAACAGACTGAGAGGGCCAACGGAATTGTGTGTCGACTGTCTTTTAGTACAACATGAGGATGGGGGTTTGTTACATTTCAACAAGAAAATCAGGTTAAGTCTCAAGGTTGGGTTGGATTGGGGAGATGTGGCTTCCCAGGTTGGAAATGGGTCCTTGGTGAAGCTCAACTTGCTGAATCAGACTGAGTGGGGCATCAAGATGGCTTCCATACTGACATTTGGTGCACTCTGTGGACGGCAGTATGTTTCAGTCCAAAAAGGAAATGAGGGTTGAGACTCAAATTAGGGTTAGGGTTGGGGAGACTTGGCTTCCCAGGATGTAACCAGGGTTTTGGCGAAGTCTAGATTGTTAAAACAGACGGAGTAGGCCAACCGGAGTATAACATACTGCCAGTTAGTACACAATGTGGACAGGGAAATGTTTCATTCCAAAGAGAAAATTAGGGTTAAGACCCAAGTTAGGGTTAGCAGTCAGGAGACATGGCTTTCCAGAATGGAAACAGGGTGTTGCTGAAGCCAAGCATGGTGAAACAGACTGAGAGGGCAAAAGGAATTGTGTGCCTACTGTCTTTTAGTAGAACATGAGGATGGGGGGTTGTTACATTTGCACAAGAAAATCAGGTTAAGTCTCAAGTTAGGGTTAGGGTTGGGGAGATGTTGCTTCCCAGGTTGGAAACGGGTCCTTGGTGAAGCTTAACTTGCTGAATCAGACTGAGTGGGCCATCAAGATGGCTTCCATACTGACATTTGGTACACTCTGTGGACGGCAGTATGTTTCAGTCCAAAAACGAAAATTATGGTTAAGACCCAAGTTAGGGTTATCGGTCAGGAGTCATGGCTTCCCAGAATGGAAACAGGGTGTTGCTGAAGCCAAGCATGGTGAAACAGACTGAGAGGGCCAACGGAATTGTGTGCCGACTGTCTCTTAGTACAACATGAGGATGGGGGTTTGTTACATTTCAACATGAAAATCAGGTTAAGTCTCAAGGTTGGGTTGGGTTGGGGAGATGTGGCTTCCCTGGTTGGAATCGGGTCCTTGGTGAAGCCCAGCTTGCTGAATCAGACTGAGTGGGACATCAAGATGTCTTCCATACTGACATTTGGTACACTCTGTGGACGGAGGTCTGTTTCAGTCCCAAAAGGAAATGAGGCCTGAGACTCAAATTAGTGTTAGGGTTGGGGAGACTTGGCTTCCCAGGATATAACCAGGGTTTTGTCGAAGCCTAGATTGGTAAAACAGACTGAGTAGGCCATCCGGAGTATAACATACTGCCAGTTAGTACACCATGTGGACAGGGAAATGTTTCATTCCAAAGAGAAAATTAGGGTTAAGACCCAAGTTAGGGTTAGCTGTCAGGAGACATGGCTTTCCAGAATGGAAACAGGGTGTTGCTGAAGCCAAGCATGGTGAAACAGACTGAGAGGGCCAAAGGAATTGTGTGCCTACTGTCTTTTAGTACAACATGAGGATGGGGGGTTGTTACAGTTCAACAAGAAAATCAGGTTAAGTCTCAAGTTAGGGTTAGGGTTGGGGAGATGTGGCTTCCCAGGTTGGAAACGGGTCCTTGGTGAAGCTTAACTTGCTGAATCAGACTGAGTGGGGCATCAAGATGGCTTCCATACTGACATTTGGTACACTCTGTGGACGGCAGTATGTTTCAGTCCAAAAACGAAAATTAGGGTTAAGACCCAAGTTAGGGTTATCGGTCAGGAGTCATGGCTTCCCAGAATGGAAACAGGGTGTTGCTGAAGCCAAGCATGGTGAAACAGACTGAGAGGGCCAACGGAATTGTGTGTCGACTGTCTCTTAGTACAACATGAGGATGGGGGTTTGTTACATTTCAACAAGAAAATCAGGTTAAGTCTCAAGGTTGGGTTGGATTGGGGAGATGTGGCTTCCCAGGTTGGAAATGGGTCCTTGGTGAAGCTCAACTTGCTGAATCAGACTGAGTGGGGCATCAAGATGGCTTCCATACTGACATTTGGTGCACTCTGTGGACGGCAGTATGTTTCAGTCCAAAAAGGAAATGAGGGTTGAGACTCAAATTAGGGTTAGGGTTGGGGAGACTTGGCTTCCCAGGATGTAACCAGGGTTTTGGCGAAGTCTAGATTGGTAAAACAGACTGAGTAGGCCAACCGGAGTATAACATACTGCCAGTTAGTACACCATGTGGACAGGGAAATGTTTCAGTCCAAAGAGAAAATTAGGGTTAAGACCCAAGTTAGGGTTAGCTGTCAGGAGACATGGCTTTCCAGAATGGAAACAGGGTGTTGCTGAAGCCAAGCATGGTGAAACAGACTGAGAGGGCAAAAGGAATTGTGTGCCTACTGTCTTTTAGTAGAACATGAGGATGAGGGGTTGTTACATTTGCACAAGAAAATCAGGTTAAGTCTCAAGTTAGGGTTAGGGTTGGGGAGATGTGGCTTCCCAGGTTGGAAACGGGTCCTTGGTGAAGCCTAGCTTGCTGAATCAGACTGAGTGGGGCATCAAGATGTCTTCCATACTTACATTTGGTACACTCTGTGAACCGCAGTATGTTTCAGTCCAAAAAGGAAATGAGGGTTGATACGCAAATTAGGGTTAGGGTTGGGGAGACTTGGCTTCCCAGGATGTAACCAGGGTTTTGGTGAAGCCTAGATTGGTAAAACAGACTGAGTAGGCCAACCGGAGTATAACATACTGCCAGTTAGTACACCATGTGGACAGGGAAATGTTTCAGTCCAAAGACAAAATTAGGGTTAAGACCCAAGTTAGGGTTAGCTGTCAGGAGACATGGCTTCCCAGAATGGAAACAGGGTGTTGCTGAAGCCAAGCATGGTGAAACAGACTGAGAGGGCAAAAGGAATTGTGTGCCTACTGTCTTTTAGTAGAACATGAGGATGGGAGGTTGTTACATTTGCACAAGAATATCAGGTTAAGTCTCAAGTTAGGGTTGGTTTGAGGAGATGTGGCATCCCAGGTTGGAAACGGGTCCTTGGTGAAGCCTAGCTTGCTGAATCAGACTGAGTGGGGCATCAAGATGTCTTCCATACTTACATTTGGTACACTCTGTGAACCGCAGTATGTTTCAGTCCAAAAAGGAAATGAGGGTTGATACGCAAATTAGGGTTAGGGTTGGGGAGACTTGGCTTCCCAGGATGTAGCCAGGGTTTTGGTGAAGCCTAGATTGGTAAAACAGACTGAGTAGGCCAACCGGAGTATAACATACTGCCAGTTAGTACACCATGTGGACAGGGAAATGTTTCAGTCCAAAGAGAAAATTAGGGTTAAGACCCAAGTTAGGGTTAGCTGTCAGGAGACATGGCTTCCCAGAATGGAAACAGGGTGTTGCTGAAGCCAAGCATGGTGAAACAGACTGAGAGGGCAAAAGGAATTGTGTGCCTACTGTCTTTTAGTAGAACATGAGGATGGGAGGTTGTTACATTTGCACAAGAATATCAGGTTAAGTATCAAGTTAGGGTTAGGGTTGGGGAGATGTGGCTTCCCAGGTTGGAAACGGGTCCTTGGTGAAGCCTAGCTTGCTGAATCAGACTGAGTGGGGCATCAAGATGTCTTCCATACTTACAATTAGGTACACTCTGTGGACGGCAGTATGTTTCAGTCCAAAAAGGAAATGAGGGTTGAGACTCAAATTAGGGTTAGGGTTGGGGAGACTTGGCTTCCCAGGATGTAACCAGGGTTTTGGCGAAGCCTAGATTGGTAAAACAGACTGAGTAGGCCTTCCGGAGTATAACATACTGCCAGTTAGTACACCATGTGGACAGGGAAATGTTTCAGTCCAAAGAAAAAACTAGGGTTAAGACCCAAGTTAGGGTTAGCGGTCAGGAGACATGGCTTCCCGGAATGGAAACAGGGTGTTGCTGAAGCCAAGCATGGTGAAACAGACTGAGAGGGCAAAAGGAATTGTGTGCCTACTGTCTTTTAGTACAACATGAGGATGGGGGTTTGTTACATTTGCACAAGAAAATCAGGTTAAGTCTCAAGTTAGGGTTGGTTTGGGGAGATGTGGCATCCCAGGTTGGAAACGGGTCCTTGGTGAAGCCTAGCTTGTTGAATCAGACTGAGTGGGACATCAAGATGTCTTCCATACTTACATTTGGTACACTCTGTGGATGGCAGTATGTTTCAGTCCAAAAAGGAAATGAGGGTTGAGACTCAAATTAGGGTTAGGGCTGGGGAGACTTGGCTTCCCAGGATGTAACCACGGTTTTGGCGAAGCCTAGATTGGTAAAACAGACTGAGTAGGCCATCCGGAGTATAACATACTGCCAGTTAGTACACCATGTGGACAGGGAAATGTTTCAGTCCAAAGAGAAAATTAGGGTTAAGACCCAAGTGAGGATTAGCTGTCAGGAGACATGGCTTCCCGGAATGGAAACAGGGTGTTGCTGAAGCCAAGCATGGTGAAACAGACTGAGAGGGCCAAAGGAATTGTGTGCCTACTGTCTTTTAGTAGAACATGAGGATGGGAGGTTGTTACATTTGCACAAGAATATCAGCTTAAGTCTCAAGTTAGGGTTAGGGTTGGGGAGATGTGGCTTCCCAGGTTGGAAACGGGTCCTTGGTGAAGCTTAACTTCCTGAATCAGACTGAGTGGGCCATCAAGATGTCTTCCATACTTACATTTGGCACACTCTGTGGACCGCAGTATGTTTCAGTCCAAAAAGGAAATAGGGTTGAGACTCAAATTAGGGTTAGGGTTGGGGAGACTTGGCTTCCCAGGATGTAACCAGGGTTTTGGTGAAGCCTAGATTGGTAAAACAGACTGAGTAGGCATTCAGGAGTATAGCATACTGCCAGTTAGTACACCATGTGGACAGGGAAATGTTTCAGTCCAAAGAAAAAATTAGGGTTAAGAAAAATTTAGGGTTATCGGTCAGGAGACATGGCTTCCCAGAATGGAAACAGGGTGTTGCTGAAGCCAAGCATGGTGAAACAGACTGAGAGGGCCAACGGAATTGTGTGCCTACTGTCTTTTAGTAGAACATGAGGATGGGGGGTTGTTACATTTGCACAAGAAAATCAGGTTAAGTCTCAAGTTAGGGTTAGGGTTGGGGAGATGTTGCTTCCCAGGTTGGAAACGGGTCCTTGGTGAAGCTTAACTTGCTGAATCAGACTGAGTGGGCCATCAAGATGGCTTCCATACTGACATTTGGTACACTCTGTGGACGGCAGTATGTTTCAGTCCAAAAACGAAAATTATGGTTAAGACCCAAGTTAGGGTTATCGGTCAGGAGTCATGGCTTCCCAGAATGGAAACAGGGTGTTGCTGAAGCCAAGCATGGTGAAACAGACTGAGAGGGCCAACGGAATTGTGTGCCGACTGTCTCTTAGTACAACATGAGGATGGGGGTTTGTTACATTTCAACATGAAAATCAGGTTAAGTCTCAAGGTTGGGTTGGGTTGGGGAGATGTGGCTTCCCTGGTTGGAATCGGGTCCTTGGTGCAGCCCAGCTTGCTGAATCAGACTGAGTGGGACATCAAGATGTCTTCCATACTGACATTTGGTACACTCTGTGGACGGCAGTATGTTTCAGTCCAAAAACGAAAATTAGGGTTAAGACCCAAGTTAGGGTTATCGGTCAGGAGTCATGGCTTCCCAGAATGGAAACAGGGTGTTGCTGAAGCCAAGCATGGTGAAACAGACTGAGAGGGCCAAAGGAATTGTGTGCCTACTGTCTTTTAGTAGAACATGAGGATGGGAGGTTGTTACATTTGCACAAGAATATCAGGTTAAGTCTCAAGTTAGGGTTAGGGTTGGGGAGATGTGGCTTCCCAGGTTGGAAACGGGTCCTTGTTGAAGCCTAGCTTGCTGAATCAGACTGAGTGGGGCATCAAGATGTCTTCCATACTTACAATTAGGTACACTCTGTGGACGGCAGTATGTTTCAGTCCAAAAAGGAAATGAGGGTTGAGACTCAAATTAGGGTTAGGGTTGGGGAGACTTGGCTTCCCAGGATGTAACCAGGGTTTTGGCGAAGCCTAGATTGGTAAAACAGACTGAGTAGGCCTTCCGGAGTATAACATACTGCCAGTTAGTACACCATGTGGACAGGGAAATATTTCAGTCCAAAGAAAAAACTAGGGTTAAGACCCAAGTTAGCGTCAGCGGTCAGGAGACATGGCTTCCCGGAATGGAAACAGGGTGTTGCTGAAGCCAAGCATGGTGAAACAGACTGAGAGGGCAAAAGGAATTGTGTGCCTACTGTCTTTTAGTACAACATGAGGATGGGGGTTTGTTACATTTGCACAAGAAAATCAGGTTAAGTCTCAAGTTAGGGTTGGTTTGAGGAGATGTGGCATCCCAGGTTGGAAACGGGTCCTTGGTGAAGCCTAGCTTGTTGAATCAGACTGAGTGGGACATCAAGATGTCTTCCATACTTACATTTGGTACACTCTGTGGACGGCAGTATGTTTCAGTCCAAAAAGGAAATGAGGGTTGAGACTCAAATTAGGGTTAGGGCTGGGGAGACTTGGCTTCCCAGGATGTAACCACGGTTTTGGCGAAGCCTAGATTGGTAAAACAGACTGAGTAGGCCATCCGGAGTATAACATACTGCCAGTTAGTACACCATGTGGACAGGGAAATGTTTCAGTCCAAAGAGAAAATTAGGGTTAAGACCCAAGTTAGGGTTAGCTGTCAGGAGACATGGCTTCCCAGAATGGAAACAGGGTGTTGCTGAAGCCAAGCATGGTGAAACAGACTGAGAGGACCAAAGGAATTGTGTGCCTACTGTCTTTTAGTAGAACATGAGGATGGGAGGTTGTTACATTTGCACAAGAATATCAGGTTAAGTCTCAAGTTAGGGTTAGGGTTGGGGAGATGTGGCTTCCCAGGTTGGAAACGGGTCCTTGTTGAAGCCTAGCTTGCTGAATCAGACTGAGTGGGGCATCAAGATGTCTTCCATACTTACAATTAGGTACACTCTGTGGACGGCAGTATGTTTCAGTCCAAAAAGGAAATGAGGGTTGAGACTCAAATTAGGGTTAGGGTTGGGGAGACTTGGCTTCCCAGGATGTAACCAGGGTTTTGGCGAAGCCTAGATTGGTAAAACAGACTGAGTAGGCCTTCCGGAGTATAACATACTGCCAGTTAGTACACCATGTGGACAGGGAAATATTTCAGTCCAAAGAAAAAACTAGGGTTAAGACCCAAGTTAGCGTCAGCGGTCAGGAGACATGGCTTCCCGGAATGGAAACAGGGTGTTGCTGAAGCCAAGCATGGTGAAACAGACTGAGAGGGCAAAAGGAATTGTGTGCCTACTGTCTTTTAGTACAACATGAGGATGGGGGTTTGTTACATTTGCACAAGAAAATCAGGTTAAGTCTCAAGTTAGGGTTGGTTTGAGGAGATGTGGCATCCCAGGTTGGAAACGGGTCCTTGGTGAAGCCTAGCTTGTTGAATCAGACTGAGTGAGACATCAAGATGTCTTCCATACTTACATTTGGTACACTCTGTGGACGGCAGTATGTTTCAGTCCAAAAAGGAAATGAGGGTTGAGACTCAAATTAGGGTTAGGGCTGGGGAGACTTGGCTTCCCAGGATGTAACCACGGTTTTGGCGAAGCCTAGATTGGTAAAACAGACTGAGTAGGCCATCCGGAGTATAACATACTGCCAGTTAGTACACCATGTGGACAGGGAAATGTTTCAGTCCAAAGAGAAAATTAGGGTTAAGACCCAAGTTAGGGTTAGCTGTCAGGAGACATGGCTTCCCAGAATGGAAACAGGGTGTTGCTGAAGCCAAGCATGGTGAAACAGACTGAGAGGGCCAAAGGAATTGTGTGCCTACTGTCTTTTAGTAGAACATGAGGATGGGAGGTTGTTACATTTGCACAAGAATATCAGGTTAAGTCTCAAGTTAGGGTTAGGGTTGGGGAGATGTGGCTTCCCAGGTTGGAAACGGGTCCTTGGTGAAGCTTAACTTCCTGAATCAGACTGAGTGGGCCATCAAGATGTCTTCCATACTTACATTTGGCACACTCTGTGGACCGCAGTATGTTTCAGTCCAAAAAGGAAATAGGGTTGAGACTCAAATTAGGGTTAGGGTTGGGGAGACTTGGCTTCCCAGGATGTAACCAGGGTTTTGGCGAAGTCTAGATTGGTAAAACAGACTGAGTAGGCCAACCGGAGTATAACATACTGCCAGTTAGTACACCATGTGGACAGGGAAATGTTTCAGTCCAAACAGAAAATTAGGGTTAAGACCCAAGTTAGGGTTAGCTGTCAGGAGACATGGCTTTCCAGAATGGAAACAGGGTGTTGCTGAAGCCAAGCATGGTGAAACAGACTGAGAGGGCAAAAGGAATTGTGTGCCTACTGTCTTTTAGTAGAACATGAGGATGGGGGGTTGTTACATTTGCACAAGAAAATCAGGTTAAGTCTCAAGTTAGGGTTAGGGTTGGGGAGATGTGGCTTCCCAGGTTGGAAACGGGTCCTTGGTGAAGCCTAGCTTGCTGAATCAGACTGAGTGGGGCATCAAGATGTCTTCCATACTTACATTTGGTACACTCTGTGGACGGAGGTCTGTTTCAGTCCCAAAAGGAAATGAGGCCTGAGACTCAAATTAGGGTTAGGGTTGGGGAGACTTGGCTTCCCAGGATATAACCAGGGTTTTGTCGAAGCCTAGATTGGTAAAACAGACTGAGTAGGCCATCCGGAGTATAACATACTGCCAGTTAGTACACCATGTGGACAGGGAAATGTTTCATTCCAAAGAGAAAATTAGGGTTAAGACCCAAGTTAGGGTTAGCTGTCAGGAGACATGGCTTCCCAGAATGGAAACAGGGTGTTGCTGAAGCCAAGCATGGTGAAACAGACTGAGAGGGCCAAAGGAATTGTGTGCCTACTGTCTTTTAGTACAACATGAGGATGGGGGGTTGTTACAGTTCAACAAGAAAATCAGGTTAAGTCTCAAGTTAGGGTTAGGGTTGGGGAGATGTGGCTTCCCAGGTTGGAAACAGGTCCTTGGTGAAGCTTAACTTGCTGAATCAGACTGAGTGGGGCATCAAGATGGCTTCCATACTGACATTTGGTACACTCTGTGGACGGCAGTATGTTTCAGTCCAAAAACGAAAATTAGGGTTAAGACCCAAGTTAGGGTTATCGGTCAGGAGTCATGGCTTCCCAGAATGGAAACAGGGTGTTGCTGAAGCCAAGCATGGTGAAACAGACTGAGAGGGCCAACGGAATTGTGTGTCGACTGTCTTTTAGTACAACATGAGGATGGGGGTTTGTTACATTTCAACAAGAAAATCAGGTTAAGTCTCAAGGTTGGGTTGGATTGGGGAGATGTGGCTTCCCAGGTTGGAAATGGGTCCTTGGTGAAGCTCAACTTGCTGAATCAGACTGAGTGGGGCATCAAGATGGCTTCCATACTGACATTTGGTGCACTCTGTGGACGGCAGTATGTTTCAGTCCAAAAAGGAAATGAGGGTTGAGACTCAAATTAGGGTTAGGGTTGGGGAGACTTGGCTTCCCAGGATGTAACCAGGGTTTTGGCGAAGTCTAGATTGGTAAAACAGACTGAGTAGGCCAACCGGAGTATAACATACTGCCAGTTAGTACACCATGTGGACAGGGAAATGTTTCAGTCCAAAGAGAAAATTAGGGTTAAGACCCAAGTTAGGGTTAGCTGTCAGGAGACATGGCTTTCCAGAATGGAAACAGGGTGTTGCTGAAGCCAAGCATGGTGAAACAGACTGAGAGGGCAAAAGGAATTGTGTGCCTACTGTCTTTTAGTAGAACATGAGGATGGGAGGTTGTTACATTTGCACAAGAATATCAGGTTAAGTCTCAAGTTAGGGTTAGGGTTGGGGAGATGTGGCTTCCCAGGTTGGAAACAGGTCCTTGTTGAAGCCTAGCTTGCTGAATCAGACTGAGTGGGGCATCAAGATGTCTTCCATACTTACAATTAGGTACACTCTGTGGACGGCAGTATGTTTCAGTCCAAAAAGGAAATGAGGGTTGAGACTCAAATTAGGGTTAGGGTTGGGGAGACTTGGCTTCCCAGGATGTAACCAGGGTTTTGGCGAAGCCTAGATTGGTAAAACAGACTGAGTAGGCCTTCCGCAGTATAACATACTGCCAGTTAGTACACCATGTGGACAGGGAAATATTTCAGTCCAAAGAAAAAACTAGGGTTAAGACCCAAGTTAGGGTTAGCGGTCAGGAGACATGGCTTCCCGGAATGGAAACAGGGTGTTGCTGAAGCCAAGCATGGTGAAACAGACTGAGAGGGCAAAAGGAATTGTGTGCCTACTGTCTTTTAGTACAACATGAGGATGGGGGTTTGTTACATTTGCACAAGAAAATCAGGTTAAGTCTCAAGTTAGGGTTGGTTTGAGGAGATGTGGCATCCCAGGTTGGAAACGGGTCCTTGTTGAAGCCTAGCTTGCTGAATCAGACTGAGTGGGGCATCAAGATGTCTTCCATACTTACAATTAGGTACACTCTGTGGACGGCAGTATGTTTCAGTCCAAAAAGGAAATGAGGGTTGAGACTCAAATTAGGGTTAGGGTTGGGGAGACTTGGCTTCCCAGGATGTAACCAGGGTTTTGGCGAAGTCTAGATTGGTAAAACAGACTGAGTAGGCCTTCCGGAGTATAACATACTGCCAGTTAGTACACCATGTGGACAGGGAAATATTTCAGTCCAAAGAAAAAACTAGGGTTAAGACCCAAGTTAGGGTTAGCGGTCAGGAGACATGGCTTCCCGGAATGGAAACAGGGTGTTGCTGAAGCCAAGCATGGTGAAACAGACTGAGAGGGCAAAAGGAATTGTGTGCCTACTGTCTTTTAGTACAACATGAGGATGGGGGTTTGTTACATTTGCACAAGAAAATCAGGTTAAGTCTCAAGTTAGGGTTGGTTTGGGGAGATGTGGCTTCCCAGGTAGGAAACGGGTCCTTGGTGAAGCCTAGCTTGTTGAATCAGACTGAGTGGGACATCAAGATGTCTTCCATACTTACATTTGGTACACTCTGTGGACGGCAGTATGTTTCAGTCCAAAAAGGAAATGAGGGTTGAGACTCAAATTAGGGTTAGGGCTGGGGAGACTTGGCTTCCCAGGATGTAACCAGGGTTTTGGCGAAGCCTAGATTGGTAAAACAGACTGAGTAGGCCATCCGGAGTATAACATACTGCCAGTTAGTACACCATGTGGACAGGGAAATGTTTCAGTCTAAAGAGAAAATTAGGGTTAAGACCCAAGTTAGGGTTAGCTGTCAGGAGACATGGCTTCCCAGAATGGAAACAGGGTGTTGCTGAAGCCAAGCATGGTGAAACAGACTGAGAGGGCCAAAGGAATTGTGTGCCTACTGTCTTTTAGTAGAACATGAGGATGGGAGGTTGTTACATTTGCACAAGAATATCAGGTTAAGTCTCAAGTTAGGGTTAGGGTTGGGGAGATGTGGCTTCCCAGGTTGGAAACGGGTCCTTGGTGAAGCTTAACTTCCTGAATCAGACTGAGTGGGCCATCAAGATGTCTTCCATACTTACATTTGGCACACTCTGTGGACCGCAGTATGTTTCAGTCCAAAAAGGAAATAGGGTTGAGACTCAAATTAGGGTTAGGGTTGGGGAGACTTGGCTTCCCAGGATGTAACCAGGGTTTTGGCAAAGTCTAGATTGGTAAAACAGACGGAGTAGGCCAACCGGAGTATAACATACTGCCAGTTAGTACACCATGTGGACAGGGAAATGTTTCAGTCCAAAGAGAAAATTAGGGTTAAGACCCAAGTTAGGGTTAGCTGTCAGGAGACATGGCTTTCCAGAATGGAAACAGGGTGTTGCTGAAGCCAAGCATGGTGAAACAGACTGAGAGGGCAAAAGGAATTGTGTGCCTACTGTCTTTTAGTAGAACATGAGGATGGGGGGTTGTTACATTTGCACAAGAAAATCAGGTTAAGTCTCAAGTTAGGGTTAGGGTTGGGGAGATGTGGCTTCCCAGGTTGGAAACGGGTCCTTGGTGAAGCCTAGCTTGCTGAATCAGACTGAGTGGGGCATCAAGATGTCTTCCATACTTACATTTGGTACACTCTGTGGACGGAGGTCTGTTTCAGTCCCAAAAGGAAATGAGGCCTGAGACTCAAATTAGGGTTAGGGTTGGGGAGACTTGGCTTCCCAGGATATAACCAGGGTTTTGTCGAAGCCTAGATTGGTAAAACAGACTGAGTAGGCCATCCGGAGTATAACATACTGCCAGTTAGTACACCATGTGGACAGGGAAATGTTTCATTCCAAAGAGAAAATTAGGGTTAAGACCCAAGTTAGGGTTAGCTGTCAGGAGACATGGCTTCCCAGAATGGAAACAGGGTGTTGCTGAAGCCAAGCATGGTGAAACAGACTGAGAGGGCCAAAGGAATTGTGTGCCTACTGTCTTTTAGTACAACATGAGGATGGGGGGTTGTTACAGTTCAACAAGAAAATCAGGTTAAGTCTCAAGTTAGGGTTAGGGTTGGGGAGATGTGGCTTCCCAGGTTGGAAACGGGTCCTTGGTGAAGCTTAACTTGCTGAATCAGACTGAGTGGGGCATCAAGATGGCTTCCATACTGACATTTGGTACACTCTGTGGACGGCAGTATGTTTCAGTCCAAAAACGAAAATTAGGGTTAAGACCCAAGTTAGGGTTATCGGTCAGGAGTCATGGCTTCCCAGAATGGAAACAGGGTGTTGCTGAAGCCAAGCATGGTGAAACAGACTGAGAGGGCCAACGGAATTGTGTGTCGACTGTCTTTTAGTACAACATGAGGATGGGGGTTTGTTACATTTCAACAAGAAAATCAGGTTAAGTCTCAAGGTTGGGTTGGATTGGGGAGATGTGGCTTCCCAGGTTGGAAATGGGTCCTTGGTGAAGCTCAACTTGCTGAATCAGACTGAGTGGGGCGTCAAGATGGCTTCCATACTGACATTTGGTGCACTCTGTGGACGGCAGTATGTTTCAGTCCAAAAAGGAAATGAGGGTTGAGACTCAAATTAGGGTTAGGGTTGGGGAGACTTGGCTTCCCAGGATGTAACCAGGGTTTTGGCGAAGTCTAGATTGGTAAAACAGACTGAGTAGGCCAACCGGAGTATAACATACTGCCAGTTAGTACACCATGTGGACAGGGAAATGTTTCAGTCCAAAGAGAAAATTAGGGTTAAGACCCAAGTTAGGGTTAGCTGTCAGGAGACATGGCTTTCCAGAATGGAAACAGGGTGTTGCTGAAGCCAAGCATGGTGAAACAGACTGAGAGGGCAAAAGGAATTGTGTGCCTACTGTCTTTTAGTAGAACATGAGGATGGGGGGTTGTTACATTTGCACAAGAAAATCAGGTTAAGTCTCAAGTTAGGGTTAGGGTTGGGGAGATGTGGCTTCCCAGGTTGGAAACGGGTCCTTGGTGAAGCCTAGCTTGCTGAATCAGACTGAGTGGGGCATCAAGATGTCTTCCATACTTACATTTGGTACACTCTGTGAACCGCAGTATGTTTCAGTCCAAAAAGGAAATGAGGGTTGATACGCAAATTAGGGTTAGGGTTGGGGAGACTTGGCTTCCCAGGATGTAACCAGGGTTTTGGTGAAGCCTAGATTGGTAAAACAGACTGAGTAGGCCAACCGGAGTATAACATACTGCCAGTTAGTACACCATGTGGACAGGGAAATGTTTCAGTCCAAAGAGAAAATTAGGGTTAAGACCCAAGTTAGGGTTAGCTGTCAGGAGACATGGCTTCCCAGAATGGAAACAGGGTGTTGCTGAAGCCAAGCATGGTGAAACAGACTGAGAGGGCAAAAGGAATTGTGTGCCTACTGTCTTTTAGTAGAACATGAGGATGGGAGGTTGTTACATTTGCACAAGAATATCAGGTTAAGTATCAAGTTAGGGTTAGGGTTGGGGAGATGTGGCTTCCCAGGTTGGAAACGGGTCCTTGTTGAAGCCTAGCTTGCTGAATCAGACTGAGTGGGGCATCAAGATGTCTTCCATACTTACAATTAGGTACACTCTGTGGACGGCAGTATGTTTCAGTCCAAAAAGGAAATGAGGGTTGAGACTCAAATTAGGGTTAGGGTTGGGGAGACTTGGCTTCCCAGGATGTAACCAGGGTTTTGGCGAAGCCTAGATTGGTAAAACAGACTGAGTAGGCCTTCCGGAGTATAACATACTGCCAGTTAGTACACCATGTGGACAGGGAAATATTTCAGTCCAAAGAAAAAACTAGGGTTAAGACCCAAGTTAGGTTTAGCGGTCAGGAGACATGGCTTCCCGGAATGGAAACAGGGTGTTGCTGAAGCCAAGCATGGTGAAACAGACTGAGAGGGCAAAAGGAATTGTGTGCCTACTGTCTTTTAGTACAACATGAGGATGGGGGTTTGTTACATTTGCACAAGAAAATCAGGTTAAGTCTCAAGTTAGGGTTGGTTTGGGGAGATGTGGCATCCCAGGTTGGAAACGGGTCCTTGGTGAAGCCTAGCTTGTTGAATCAGACTGAGTGGGACATCAAGATGTCTTCCATACTTACATTTGGTACACTCTGTGGACGGCAGTATGTTTCAGTCCAAAAAGGAAATGAGGGTTGAGACTCAAATTAGGGTTAGGGCTGGGGAGACTTGGCTTCCCAGGATGTAACCACGGTTTTGGCGAAGCCTAGATTGGTAAAACAGACTGAGTAGGCCATCCGGAGTATAACATACTGCCAGTTATTACACCATGTGGACAGGGAAATGTTTCAGTCCAAAGAGAAAATTAGGGTTAAGACCCAAGTGAGGGTTAGCTGTCAGGAGACATGGCTTCCCAGAATGGAAACAGGGTGTTGCTGAAGCCAAGCATGGTGAAACAGACTGAGAGGGCCAAAGGAATTGTGTGCCTACTGTCTTTTAGTAGAACATGAGGATGGGAGGTTGTTACATTTGCACAAGAATATCAGGTTAAGTCTCAAGTTAGGGTTAGGGTTGGGGAGATGTGGCTTCCCAGGTTGGAAACGGGTCCTTGTTGAAGCCTAGCTTGCTGAATCAGACTGAGTGGGGCATCAAGATGTCTTCCATACTTACAATTAGGTACACTCTGTGGACGGCAGTATGTTTCAGTCCAAAAAGGAAATGAGGGTTGAGACTCAAATTAGGGTTAGGGTTGGGGAGACTTGGCTTCCCAGGATGTAACCAGGGTTTTGGCGAAGCCTAGATTGGTAAAACAGACTGAGTAGGCCTTCCGGAGTATAACATACTGCCAGTTAGTACACCATGTGGACAGGGAAATATTTCAGTCCAAAGAAAAAACTAGGGTTAAGACCCAAGTTAGCGTCAGCGGTCAGGAGACATGGCTTCCCGGAATGGAAACAGGGTGTTGCTGAAGCCAAGCATGGTGAAACAGACTGAGAGGGCAAAAGGAATTGTGTGCCTACTGTCTTTTAGTACAACATGAGGATGGGGGTTTGTTACATTTGCACAAGAAAATCAGGTTAAGTCTCAAGTTAGGGTTGGTTTGAGGAGATGTGGCATCCCAGGTTGGAAACGGGTCCTTGGTGAAGCCTAGCTTGTTGAATCAGACTGAGTGGGACATCAAGATGTCTTCCATACTTACATTTGGTACACTCTGTGGACGGCAGTATGTTTCAGTCCAAAAAGGAAATGAGGGTTGAGACTCAAATTAGGGTTAGGGCTGGGGAGACTTGGCTTCCCAGGATGTAACCACGGTTTTGGCGAAGCCTAGATTGGTAAAACAGACTGAGTAGGCCATCCGGAGTATAACATACTGCCAGTTAGTACACCATGTGGACAGGGAAATGTTTCAGTCCAAAGAGAAAATTAGGGTTAAGACCCAAGTTAGGGTTAGCTGTCAGGAGACATGGCTTCCCAGAATGGAAACAGGGTGTTGCTGAAGCCAAGCATGGTGAAACAGACTGAGAGGGCCAAAGGAATTGTGTGCCTACTGTCTTTTAGTAGAACATGAGGATGGGAGGTTGTTACATTTGCACAAGAATATCAGGTTAAGTCTCAAGTTAGGGTTAGGGTTGGGGAGATGTGGCTTCCCAGGTTGGAAACGGGTCCTTGGTGAAGCTTAACTTCCTGAATCAGACTGAGTGGGCCATCAAGATGTCTTCCATACTTACATTTGGCACACTCTGTGGACCGCAGTATGTTTCAGTCCAAAAAGGAAATAGGGTTGAGACTCAAATTAGGGTTAGGGTTGGGGAGACTTGGCTTCCCAGGATGTAACCAGGGTTTTGGCGAAGTCTAGATTGGTAAAACAGACGGAGTAGGCCAACCGGAGTATAACATACTGCCAGTTAGTACACCATGTGGACAGGGAAATGTTTCAGTCCAAAGAGAAAATTAGGGTTAAGACCCAAGTTAGGGTTAGCTGTCAGGAGACATGGCTTTCCAGAATGGAAACAGGGTGTTGCTGAAGCCAAGCATGGTGAAACAGACTGAGAGGGCAAAAGGAATTGTGTGCCTACTGTCTTTTAGTAGAACATGAGGATGGGGGGTTGTTACATTTGCACAAGAAAATCAGGTTAAGTCTCAAGTTAGGGTTAGGGTTGGGGAGATGTGGCTTCCCAGGTTGGAAACGGGTCCTTGGTGAAGCCTAGCTTGCTGAATCAGACTGAGTGGGGCATCAAGATGTCTTCCATACTTACATTTGGTACACTCTGTGGACGGAGGTCTGTTTCAGTCCCAAAAGGAAATGAGGCCTGAGACTCAAATTAGGGTTAGGGTTGGGGAGACTTGGCTTCCCAGGATATAACCAGGGTTTTGTCGAAGCCTAGATTGGTAAAACAGACTGAGTAGGCCATCCGGAGTATAACATACTGCCAGTTAGTACACCATGTGGACAGGGAAATGTTTCATTCCAAAGAGAAAATTAGGGTTAAGACCCAAGTTAGGGTTAGCTGTCAGGAGACATGGCTTCCCAGAATGGAAACAGGGTGTTGCTGAAGCCAAGCATGGTGAAACAGACTGAGAGGGCCAAAGGAATTGTGTGCCTACTGTCTTTTAGTACAACATGAGGATGGGGGGTTGTTACAGTTCAACAAGAAAATCAGGTTAAGTCTCAAGTTAGGGTTAGGGTTGGGGAGATGTGGCTTCCCAGGTTGGAAACGGGTCCTTGGTGAAGCTTAACTTGCTGAATCAGACTGAGTGGGGTATCAAGATGGCTTCCATACTGACATTTGGTACACTCTGTGGACGGCAGTATGTTTCAGTCCAAAAACGAAAATTAGGGTTAAGACCCAAGTTAGGGTTATCGGTCAGGAGTCATGGCTTCCCAGAATGGAAACAGGGTGTTGCTGAAGCCAAGCATGGTGAAACAGACTGAGAGGGCCAACGGAATTGTGTGTCGACTGTCTTTTAGTACAACATGAGGATGGGGGGTTGTTACATTTGCACAAGAAAATCAGGTTAAGTCTCAAGTTAGGGTTAGGGTTGGGGAGATTTGGCTTCCCAGGTTGGAAACGGGTCCTTGGTGAAGCCTAGCTTGCTGAATCAGACTGAGTGGGGCATCAAGATGTCTTCCATACTTACATTTGGTACACTCTGTGAACCGCAGTATGTTTCAGTCCAAAAAGGAAATGAGGGTTGATACGCAAATTAGGGTTAGGGTTGGGGAGACTTGGCTTCCCAGGATGTAACCAGGGTTTTGGTGAAGCCTAGATTGGTAAAACAGACTGAGTAGGCCAACCGGAGTATAACATACTGCCAGTTAGTACACCATGTGGACAGGGAAATGTTTCAGTCCAAAGAGAAAATTAGGGTTAAGACCCAAGTTAGGGTTAGCTGTCAGGAGACATGGCTTCCCAGAATGGAAACAGGGTGTTGCTGAAGCCAAGCATGGTGAAACAGACTGAGAGGGCAAAAGGAATTGTGTGCCTACTGTCTTTTAGTAGAACATGAGGATGGGAGGTTGTTACATTTGCACAAGAATATCAGGTTAAGTATCAAGTTAGGGTTAGGGTTGGGGAGATGTGGCTTCCCAGGTTGGAAACGGGTCCTTGGTGAAGCCTAGCTTGCTGAATCAGACTGAGTGGGGCATCAAGATGTCTTCCATACTTACAATTAGGTACACTCTGTGGACGGCAGTATGTTTCAGTCCAAAAAGGAAATGAGGGTTGAGACTCAAATTAGGGTTAGGGTTGGGGAGACTTGGCTTCCCAGGATGTAACCAGGGTTTTGGCGAAGCCTAGATTGGTAAAACAGACTGAGTAGGCCTTCCGGAGTATAACATACTGCCAGTTAGTACACCATGTGGACAGGGAAATATTTCAGTCCAAAGAAAAAACTAGGGTTAAGACCCAAGTTAGGTTTAGCGGTCAGGAGACATGGCTTCCCGGAATGGAAACAGGGTGTTGCTGAAGCCAAGCATGGTGAAACAGACTGAGAGGGCAAAAGGAATTGTGTGCCTACTGTCTTTTAGTACAACATGAGGATGGGGGTTTGTTACATTTGCACAAGAAAATCAGGTTAAGTCTCAAGTTAGGGTTGGTTTGGGGAGATGTGGCATCCCAGGTTGGAAACGGGTCCTTGGTGAAGCCTAGCTTGTTGAATCAGACTGAGTGGGACATCAAGATGTCTTCCATACTTACATTTGGTACACTCTGTGGACGGCAGTATGTTTCAGTCCAAAAAGGAAATGAGGGTTGAGACTCAAATTAGGGTTAGGGCTGGGGAGACTTGGCTTCCCAGGATGTAACCAGGGTTTTGGCGAAGCCTAGATTGGTAAAACAGACTGAGTAGGCCATCCGGAGTATAACATACTGCCAGTTAGTACACCATGTGGACAGGGAAATGTTTCAGTCCAAAGAGAAAATTAGGGTTAAGACCCAAGTGAGGGTTAGCTGTCAGGAGACATGGCTTCCCAGAATGGAAACAGGGTGTTGCTGAAGCCAAGCATGGTGAAACAGACTGAGAGGGCCAAAGGAATTGTGTGCCTACTGTCTTTTAGTAGAACATGAGGATGGGAGGTTGTTACATTTGCACAAGAATATCAGGTTAAGTCCCAAGTTAGGGTTAGGGTTGGGGAGATGTGGCTTCCCAGGTTGGAAACGGGTCCTTGGTGAAGCTTAACTTCCTGAATCAGACTGAGTGGGCCATCAAGATGTCTTCCATACTTACATTTGGCACACTCTGTGGACCGCAGTATGTTTCAGTCCAAAAAGGAAATAGGGTTGAGACTCAAATTAGGGTTAGGGTTGGGGAGACTTGGCTTCCCAGGATGTAACCAGGGTTTTGGTGAAGCCTAGATTGGTAAAACAGACTGAGTAGGCCAACCGGAGTATAACATACTGCCAGTTAGTACACCATGTGGACAGGGAAATGTTTCAGTCCAAAGACAAAATTAGGGTTAAGACCCAAGTTAGGGTTAGCTGTCAGGAGACATGGCTTCCCAGAATGGAAACAGGGTGTTGCTGAAGCCAAGCATGGTGAAACAGACTGAGAGGGCCAAAGGAATTGTGTACCTACTGTCTTTTAGTAGAACATGAGGATGGGAGGTTGTTACATTTGCACAAGAATATCATTTTAAGTATCAAGTTAGAGTTAGGGTTGGGGAGATGTGGCTTCCCAGGTTGGAAACGGGTCCTTGTTGAAGCCTAGCTTGCTGAATCAGACTGAGTGGGGCATCAAGATGTCTTCCATACTTACAATTAGGTACACTCTGTGGACGGCAGTATGTTTCAGTCCAAAAAGGAAATGAGGGTTGAGACTCAAATTAGGGTTAGGGTTGGGGAGACTTGGCTTCCCAGGATGTAACCAGGGTTTTGGCGAAGCCTAGATTGGTAAAACAGACTGAGTAGGCCAACCGGAGTATAACATACTGCCAGTTAGTACACCATGTGGACAGGGAAATATTTCAGTCCAAAGAAAAAACTAGGGTTAAGACCCAAGTTAGGGTTAGCGGTCAGGAGACATGGCTTCCCGGAATGGAAACAGGGTGTTGCTGAAGCCAAGCATGGTGAAACAGACTGAGAGGGCAAAAGGAATTGTGTGCCTACTGTCTTTTAGTACAACATGAGGATGGGGGTTTGTTACATTTGCACAAGAAAATCAGGTTAAGTCTCAAGTTAGGGTTGGTTTGGGGAGATGTGGCTTCCCAGGTTGGAAACGGGTCCTTGGTGAAGCCTAGCTTGTTGAATCAGACTGAGTGGGACATCAAGATGTCTTCCATACTTTCATTTGGTACACTCTGTGGACGGCAGTATGTTTCAGTCCAAAAAGGAAATGAGGGTTGAGACTCAAATTAGGGTTAGGGCTGGGGAGACTTGGCTTCCCAGGATGTAACCAGGGTTTTGGCGAAGCCTAGATTGGTAAAACAGACTGAGTAGGCCATCCGGAGTATAACATACTGCCAGTTAGTACACCATGTGGACAGGGAAATGTTTCAGTCTAAAGAGAAAATTAGGGTTAAGACCCAAGTTAGGGTTAGCTGTCAGGAGACATGGCTTCCCAGAATGGAAACAGGGTGTTGCTGAAGCCAAGCATGGTGAAACAGACTGAGAGGGCCAAAGGAATTGTGTGCCTACAGTCTTTTAGTAGAACATGAGGATGGGAGGTTGTTACATTTGCACAAGAATATCAGGTTAAGTCTCAAGTTAGGGTTAGGGTTGGGGAGATGTGGCTTCCCAGGTTGGAAACGGGTCCTTGGTGAAGCTTAACTTCCTGAATCAGACTGAGTGGGCCATCAAGATGTCTTCCATACTTACATTTGGCACACTCTGTGGACCGCAGTATGTTTCAGTCCAAAAAGGAAATAGGGTTGAGACTCAAATTAGGGTTAGGGTTGGGGAGACTTGGCTTCCCAGGATGTAACCAGGGTTTTGGCGAAGTCTAGATTGGTAAAACAGACGGAGTAGGCCAACCGGAGTATAACATACTGCCAGTTAGTACACCATGTGGACAGGGAAATGTTTCAGTCCAAAGAGAAAATTAGGGTTAAGACCCAAGTGAGGGTTAGCTGTCAGGAGACATGGCTTTCCAGAATGGAAACAGGGTGTTGCTGAAGCCAAGCATGGTGAAACAGACTGAGAGGGCAAAAGGAATTGTGTGCCTACTGTCTTTTAGTAGAACATGAGGATGGGGGGTTGTTACATTTGCACAAGAAAATCAGGTTAAGTCTCAAGTTAGGGTTAGGGTTGGGGAGATGTGGCTTCCCAGGTTGGAAACGGGTCCTTGGTGAAGCCTAGCTTGCTGAATCAGACTGAGTGGGACATCAAGATGTCTTCCATACTTACATTTGGTACACTCTGTGGACGGAGGTCTGTTTCAGTCCCAAAAGGAAATGAGGCCTGAGACTCAAATTAGGGTTAGGGTTGGGGAGACTTGGCTTCCCAGGATATAACCAGGGTTTTGTCGAAGCCTAGATTGGTAAAACAGACTGAGTAGGCCATCCGGAGTATAACATACTGCCAGTTAGTACACCATGTGGACAGGGAAATGTTTCATTCCAAAGAGAAAATTAGGGTTAAGACCCAAGTTAGGGTTAGCTGTCAGGAGACATGGCTTCCCAGAATGGAAACAGGGTGTTGCTGAAGCCAAGCATGGTGAAACAGACTGAGAGGGCCAAAGGAATTGTGTGCCTACTGTCTTTTAGTACAACATGAGGATGGGGGGTTGTTACAGTTCAACAAGAAAATCAGGTTAAGTCTCAAGTTAGGGTTAGGGTTGGGGAGATGTGGCTTCCCAGGTTGGAAACGGGTCCTTGGTGAAGCTTAACTTGCTGAATCAGACTGAGTGGGGCATCAAGATGGCTTCCATACTGACATTTGGTACACTCTGTGGACGGCAGTATGTTTCAGTCCAAAAACGAAAATTAGGGTTAAGACCCAAGTTAGGGTTATCGGTCAGGAGTCATGGCTTCCCAGAATGGAAACAGGGTGTTGCTGAAGCCAAGCATGGTGAAACAGACTGAGAGGGCCAACGGAATTGTGTGTCGACTGTCTTTTAGTACAACATGAGGATGGGGGTTTGTTACATTTCAACAAGAAAATCAGGTTAAGTCTCAAGGTTGGGTTGGATTGGGGAGATGTGGCTTCCCAGGTTGGAAATGGGTCCTTGGTGAAGCTCAACTTGCTGAATCAGACTGAGTGGGGCATCAAGATGGCTTCCATACTGACATTTGGTGCACTCTGTGGACGGCAGTATGTTTCAGTCCAAAAAGGAAATGAGGGTTGAGACTCAAATTAGGGTTAGGGTTGGGGAGACTTGGCTTCCCAGGATGTAACCAGGGTTTTGGCGAAGTCTAGATTGGTAAAACAGACTGAGTAGGCCAACCGGAGTATAACATACTGCCAGTTAGTACACCATGTGGACAGGGAAATGTTTCAGTCCAAAGAGAAAATTAGGGTTAAGACCCAAGTTAGGGTTAGCTGTCAGGAGACATGGCTTTCCAGAATGGAAACAGGGTGTTGCTGAAGCCAAGCATGGTGAAACAGACTGAGAGGGCAAAAGGAATTGTGTGCCTACTGTCTTTTAGTAGAACATGAGGATGGGGGGTTGTTACATTTGCACAAGAAAATCAGGTTAAGTCTCAAGTTAGGGTTAGGGTTGGGGAGATGTGGCTTCCCAGGTTGGAAACGGGTCCTTGGTGAAGCCTAGCTTGCTGAATCAGACTGAGTGGGGCATCAAGATGTCTTCCATACTTACATTTGGTACACTCTGTGAACCGCAGTATGTTTCAGTCCAAAAAGGAAATGAGGGTTGATACGCAAATTAGGGTTAGGGTTGGGGAGACTTGGCTTCCCAGGATGTAACCAGGGTTTTGGTGAAGCCTAGATTGGTAAAACAGACTGAGTAGGCCAACCGGAGTATAACATACTGCCAGTTAGTACACCATGTGGACAGGGAAATGTTTCAGTCCAAAGAGAAAATTAGGGTTAAGACCCAAGTTAGGGTTAGCTGTCAGGAGACATGGCTTCCCAGAATGGAAACAGGGTGTTGCTGAAGCCAAGCATGGTGAAACAGACTGAGAGGGCCAAAGGAATTGTGTGCCTACTGTCTTTTAGTAGAACATGAGGATGGGAGGTTGTTACATTTGCACAAGAATATCAGGTTAAGTCTCAAGTTAGGGTTAGGGTTGGGGAGATATGGCTTCCCAGGTTGGAAACGGGTCCTTGTTGAAGCCTAGCTTGCTGAATCAGACTGAGTGGGGCATCAAGATGTCTTCCATACTTACAATTAGGTACACTCTGTGGACGGCAGTATGTTTCAGTCCAAAAAGGAAATGAGGGTTGAGACTCAAATTAGGGTTAGGGTTGGGGAGACTTGGCTTCCCAGGATGTAACCAGGGTTTTGGCGAAGCCTAGATTGGTAAAACAGACTGAGTAGGCCTTCCGGAGTATAACATACTGCCAGTTAGTACACCATGTGGACAGGGAAATATTTCAGTCCAAAGAAAAAACTAGGGTTAAGACCCAAGTTAGGGTTAGCGGTCAGGAGACATGGCTTCCCGGAATGGAAACAGGGTGTTGCTGAAGCCAAGCATGGTGAAACAGACTGAGAGGGCAAAAGGAATTGTGTGCCTACTGTCTTTTAGTACAACATGAGGATGGGGGTTTGTTACATTTCAACAAGAAAATCAGGTGAAGTCTCAAGGTTGGGTTGGATTGGGGAGATGTGGCTTCCCAGGTTGGAAATGGGTCCTTGGTGAAGCTCAACTTGCTGAATCAGACTGAGTGGGGCATCAAGATGGCTTCCATACTGACATTTGGTACACTCTGTGGACGGCAGTATGTTTCAGTCCAAAAACGAAAATTAGGGTTAAGACCCAAGTTAGGGTTATCGGTCAGGAGTCATGGCTTCCCAGAATGGAAACAGGGTGTTGCTGAAGCCAAGCATGGTGAAACAGACTGAGAGGGCCAAAGGAATTGTGTACCTACTGTCTTTTAGTAGAACATGAGGATGGGAGGTTGTTACATTTGCACAAGAATATCAGTTTAAGTATCAAGTTAGAGTTAGGGTTGGGGAGATGTGGCTTCCCAGGTTGGAAACGGGTCCTTGTTGAAGCCTAGCTTGCTGAATCAGACTGAGTGGGGCATCAAGATGTCTTCCATACTTACAATTAGGTACACTCTGTGGACGGCAGTATGTTTCAGTCCAAAAAGGAAATGAGGGTTGAGACTCAAATTAGGGTTAGGGTTGGGGAGACTTGGCTTCCCAGGATGTAACCAGGGTTTTGGCGAAGCCTAGATTGGTAAAACAGACTGAGTAGGCCTTCCGGAGTATAACATACTGCCAGTTAGTACACCATGTGGACAGGGAAATATTTCAGTCCAAAGAAAAAACTAGGGTTAAGACCCAAGTTAGGGTTAGCTGTCAGGAGACATGGCTTCCCGGAATGGAAACAGGGTGTTGCTGAAGCCAAGCATGGTGAAACAGACTGAGAGGGCCAACGGAATTGTGTGCCTACTGTCTTTTAGTACAACATGAGGATGGGGGTTTGTTACATTTGCACAAGAAAATCAGGTTAAGTCTCAAGTTAGGGTTGGTTTGGGGAGATGTGGCTTCCCAGGTTGGAAACGGGTCCTTGGTGAAGCCTAGCTTGTTGAATCAGACTGAGTGGGACATCAAGATGTCTTCCATACTTACATTTGGTACACTCTGTGGACGGCAGTATGTTTCAGTCCAAAAAGGAAATGAGGGTTGAGACTCAAATTAGGGTTAGGGCTGGGGAGACTTGGCTTCCCAGGATGTAACCAGGGTTTTGGCGAAGCCTAGATTGGTAAAACAGACTGAGTAGGCCATCCGGAGTATAACATACTGCCAGTTAGTACACCATGTGGACAAGGAAATGTTTCAGTCTAAAGAGAAAATTAGGGTTAAGACCCAAGGTAGGGTTAGCTGTCAGGAGACATGGCTTCCCAGAATGGAAACAGGGTGTTGCTGAAGCCAAGCATGGTGAAACAGACTGAGAGGGCCAAAGGAATTGTGTGCCTACTGTCTTTTAGTAGAACATGAGGATGGGAGGTTGTTACATTTGCACAAGAATATCAGGTTAAGTCTCAAGTTAGGGTTAGGGTTGGGGAGATGTGGCTTCCCAGGTTGGAAACGGGTCCTTGGTGAAGCTTAACTTCCTGAATCAGACTGAGTGGGCCATCAAGATGTCTTCCATACTTACATTTGGCACACTCTGTGGACCGCAGTATGTTTCAGTCCAAAAAGGAAATAGGGTTGAGACTCAAATTAGGGTTAGGGTTGGGGAGACTTGGCTTCCCAGGATGTAACCAGGGTTTTGGCGAAGTCTAGATTGGTAAAACAGACGGAGTAGGCCAACCGGAGTATAACATACTGCCAGTTAGTACACCATGTGGACAGGGAAATTTTTCAGTCCAAAGACAAAATTAGGGTTAAGACCCAAGTTAGGGTTAGCTGTCAGGAGACATGGCTTTCCAGAATGGAAACAGGGTGTTGCTGAAGCCAAGCATGGTGAAACAGACTGAGAGGGCCAAAGGAATTGTGTGCCTACTGTCTTTTAGTAGAACATGAGGATGGGGGGTTGTTACATTTGCACAAGAAAATCAGGTTAAGTCTCAAGTTAGGGTTAGGGTTGGGGAGATGTGGCTTCCCAGGTTGGAAACGGGTCCTTGGTGAAGCCTAGCTTGCTGAATCAGACTGAGTGGGGCATCAAGATGTATTCCATACTTACATTTGGTACACTCTGTGAACCGCAGTATGTTTCAGTCCAAAAAGGAAATGAGGGTTGATACTCAAATTAGGGTTAGGGTTGGGGAGACTTGGCTTCCCAGGATGTAACCAGGGTTTTGGTGAAGCCTAGATTGGTAAAACAGACTGAGTAGGCCAACCGGAGTATAACATACTGCCAGTTAGTACACCATGTGGACAGGGAAATGTTTCAGTCCAAAGAGAAAATTAGGGTTAAGACCCAAGTTAGGGTTAGCTGTCAGGAGACATGGCTTCCCAGAATGGAAACAGGGTGTTGCTGAAGCCAAGCATGGTGAAACAGACTGAGAGGGCCAAAGGAATTGTGTGCCTACTGTCTTTTAGTAGAACATGAGGATGGGAGGTTCTTACATTTGCACAAGAATATCAGGTTAAGTCTCAAGTTAGGGTTAGGGTTGGGGAGATGTGGCTTCCCAGGTTGGAAACGGGTCCTTGGTGAAGCCTAGCTTGCTGAATCAGACTGAGTGGGGCATCAAGATGTCTTCCATACTTACAATTAGGTACACTCTGTGGACGGCAGTATGTTTCAGTCCAAAAAGGAAATGAGGGTTGAGACTCAAATAAGGGTTAGGGTTGGGGAGACTTGGCTTCCCAGGATGTAACCAGGGTTTTGGCGAAGCCTAGATTGGTAAAACAGACTGAGTAGGCCTTCGGGAGTATAACATACTGCCAGTTAGTACACCATGTGGACAGGGAAATATTTCAGTCCAAAGAAAATACTAGGGTTAAGACCCAAGTTAGGGTTAGCGGTCAGGAGACATGGCTTCCCGGAATGGAAACAGGGTGTTGCTGAAGCCAAGCATGGTGAAACAGACTGAGAGGGCAAAAGGAATTGTGTGCCTACTGTCTTTTAGTACAACATGAGGATGGGGGTTTGTTACATTTGCACAAGAATATCAGGTTAAGTCTCAAGTTAGGGTAAGGGTTGGGGAGATGTGGCTTCCCAGGTTGGAAACGGGTCCTTGGTGAAGCTTAACTTCCTGAATCAGACTGAGTGGGCCATCAAGATGTCTTCCATACTTACATTTGGCACACTCTGTGGACCGCAGTATGTTTCAGTCCAAAAAGGAAATAGGGTTGAGACTCAAATTAGGGTTACGGTTGGGGAGACTTGGCTTCCCAGGATGTAACCAGGGTTTTGGTGAAGCCTAGATTGGTAAAACAGACTGAGTAGGCATTCAGGAGTATAACATACTGCCAGTTAGTACACTCTGTGGACGGCAGTATGTTTCAGTCCAAAAACGAAAATTAGGGTTAAGACCCAAGTTAGGGTTATCGGTCAGGAGTCATGGCTTCCCAGAATGGAAACAGGGTGTTGCTGAAGCCAAGCATGGTGAAACAGACTGAGAGGGCCAACGGAATTGTGTGTCGACTGTCTTTTAGTACAACATGAGGATGGGGGTTTGTTACATTTCAACAAGAAAATCAGGTTAAGTCTCAAGGTTGGGTTGGATTGGGGAGATGTGGCTTCCCAGGTTGGAAATGGGTCCTTGGTGAAGCTCAACTTGCTGAATCAGACTGAGTGGGGCATCAAGATGGCTTCCATACTGACATTTGGTGCACTCTGTGGACGGCAGTATGTTTCAGTCCAAAAAGGAAATGAGGGTTGAGACTCAAATTAGGGTTAGGGTTGGGGAGACTTGGCTTCCCAGGATGTAACCAGGGTTTTGGCGAAGTCTAGATTGGTAAAACAGACTGAGTAGGCCAACCGGAGTATAACATACTGCCAGTTAGTACACCATGTGGACAGGGAAATGTTTCAGTCCAAAGAGAAAATTAGGGTTAAGACCCAAGTTAGGGTTAGCTGTCAGGAGACATGGCTTTCCAGAATGGAAACAGGGTGTTGCTGAAGCCAAGCATGGTGAAACAGACTGAGAGGGCAAAAGGAATTGTGTGCCTACTGTCTTTTAGTAGAACATGAGGATGGGGGGTTGTTACATTTGCACAAGAAAATCAGGTTAAGTCTCAAGTTAGGGTTAGGGTTGGGGAGATGTGGCTTCCCAGGTTGGAAACGGGTCCTTGGTGAAGCTTAACTTCCTG
The DNA here is from genome assembly GCF_057233095.1 of Heloderma suspectum. NCBI lineage: Eukaryota > Metazoa > Chordata > Lepidosauria > Squamata > Helodermatidae > Heloderma > Heloderma suspectum. The sequence continues at coordinate 153,906,542 of NC_139461.1, forward strand.
AATCAGACTGAGTGGGCCATCAAGATGTCTTCCATACTTACATTTGGCACACTCTGTGGACCGCAGTATGTTTCAGTCCAAAAAGGAAATAGGGTTGAGACTCAAATTAGGGTTAGGGTTGGGGAGACTTGGCTTCCCAGGATGTAACCAGGGTTTTGGCGAAGTCTAGATTGGTAAAACAGACGGAGTAGGCCAACCGGAGTATAACATACTGCCAGTTAGTACACCATGTGGACAGGGAAATTTTTCAGTCCAAAGACAAAATTAGGGTTAAGACCCAAGTTAGGGTTAGCTGTCAGGAGACATGGCTTTCCAGAATGGAAACAGGGTGTTGCTGAAGCCAAGCATGGTGAAACAGACTGAGAGGGCCAAAGGAATTGTGTGCCTACTGTCTTTTAGTAGAACATGAGGATGGGGGGTTGTTACATTTGCACAAGAAAATCAGGTTAAGTCTCAAGTTAGGGTTAGGGTTGGGGAGATGTGGCTTCCCAGGTTGGAAACGGGTCTTGGTGAAGCCTAGCTTGCTGAATCAGACTGAGTGGGGCATCAAGATGTCTTCCATACTTACATTTGGTACACTCTGTGAACCGCAGTATGTTTCAGTCCAAAAAGGAAATGAGGGTTGATACTCAAATTAGGGTTAGGGTTGGGGAGACTTGGCTTCCCAGGATGTAACCAGGGTTTTGGTGAAGCCTAGATTGGTAAAACAGACTGAGTAGGCCAACCGGAGTATAACATACTCTCAGTTAGTACACCATGTGGACAGGGAAATGTTTCAGTCCAAAGAGAAAATTAGGGTTAAGACCCAAGTTAGGGTTAGCTGTCAGGAGACATGGCTTCCCAGAATGGAAACAGGGTGTTGCTGAAGCCAAGCATGGTGAAACAGACTGAGAGGGCCAAAGGAATTGTGTGCCTACTGTCTTTTAGTAGAACATGAGGATGGGAGGTTGTTACATTTGCACAAGAATATCAGGTTAAGTCTCAAGTTAGGGTTAGGGTTGGGGAGATGTGGCTTCCCAGGTTGGAAACGGGTCCTTGGTGAAGCCTAGCTTGCTGAATCAGACTGAGTGGGGCATCAAGATGTCTTCCATACTTACAATTAGGTACACTCTGTGGACGGCAGTATGTTTCAGTCCAAAAAGGAAATGAGGGTTGAGACTCAAATAAGGGTTAGGGTTGGGGAGACTTGGCTTCCCAGGATGTAACCAGGGTTTTGGCGAAGCCTAGATTGGTAAAACAGACTGAGTAGGCCTTCCGGAGTATAACATACTGCCAGTTAGTACACCATGTGGACAGGGAAATATTTCAGTCCAAAGAAAATACTAGGGTTAAGACCCAAGTTAGGGTTAGCGGTCCGGAGACATGGCTTCCCGGAATGGAAACAGGGTGTTGCTGAAGCCAAGCATGGTGAAACAGACTGAGAGGGCAAAAGGAATTGTGTGCCTACTGTCTTTTAGTACAACATGAGGATGGGGGTTTGTTACAGTTGCACAAGAAAATCAGGTTAAGTCTCAAGTTAGGGTTGGTTTGGGGAGATGTGGCTTCCCAGGTTGGAAACGGGTCCTTGGTGAAGCCTAGCTTGTTGAATCAGACTGAGTGGGACATCAAGATGTCTTCCATACTTACATTTGGTACACTCTGTGGACGGCAGTATGTTTCAGTCCAAAAAGGAAATGAGGGTTGAGACTCAAATTAGGGTTAGGGCTGGGGAGACTTGGCTTCCCAGGATGTAACCAGGGTTTTGGCGAAGCCTAGATTGGTAAAACAGACTGAGTAGGCCATCCGGAGTATAACATACTGCCAGTTAGTACACCATGTGGACAGGGAAATGTTTCAGTCCAAAGAGAAAATTAGGGTTAAGACCCAAGTGAGGGTTAGCTGTCAGGAGACATGGCTTCCCAGAATGGAAACAGGGTGTTGCTGAAGCCAAGCATGGTGAAACAGACTGAGAGGGCCAAAGGAATTGTGTGCCTACTGTCTTTTAGTAGAACATGAGGATGGGAGGTTGTTACATTTGCACAAGAATATCAGGTTAAGTCTCAAGTTAGGGTTAGGGTTGGGGAGATGTGGCTTCCCAGGTTGGAAACGGGTCCTTGGTGAAGCTTAACTTCCTGAATCAGACTGAGTGGGCCATCAAGATGTCTTCCATACTTACATTTGGCACACTCTGTGGACCGCAGTATGTTTCAGTCCAAAAAGGAAATAGGGTTGAGACTCAAATTAGGGTTACGGTTGGGGAGACTTGGCTTCCCAGGATGTAACCAGGGTTTTGGTGAAGCCTAGATTGGTAAAACAGACTGAGTAGGCATTCAGGAGTATAACATACTGCCAGTTAGTACACTCTGTGGACGGCAGTATGTTTCAGTCCAAAAACGAAAATTAGGGTTAAAACCCAAGTTAGGGTTATCGGTCAGGAGTCATGGCTTCCCAGAATGGAAACAGGGTGTTGCTGAAGCCAAGCATGGTGAAACAGACTGAGAGTGCCAACGGAATTGTGTGTCGACTGTCTTTTAGTACAACATGAGGATGGGGGTTTGTTACATTTCAACAAGAAAATCAGGTTAAGTCTCAAGGTTGGGTTGGATTGGGGAGATGTGGCTTCCAAGGTTGGAAATGGGTCCTTGGTGAAGCTCAACTTGCTGAATCAGACTGAGTGGGGCATCAAGATGGCTTCCATACTGACATTTGGTGCACTCTGTGGACGGCAGTATGTTTCAGTCCAAAAAGGAAATGAGGGTTGAGACTCAAATTAGGGTTAGGGTTGGGGAGACTTGGCTTCCCAGGATGTAACCAGGGTTTTGGCGAAGTCTAGATTGGTAAAACAGACGGAGTAGGCCAACCGGAGTATAACATACTGCCAGTTAGTACACCATGTGGACAGGGAAATTTTTCAGTCCAAAGACAAAATTAGGGTTAAGACCCAAGTTAGGGTTAGCTGTCAGGAGACATGGCTTTCCAGAATGGAAACAGGGTGTTGCTGAAGCCAAGCATGGTGAAACAGACTGAGAGGGCCAAAGGAATTGTGTGCCTACTGTCTTTTAGTAGAACATGAGGATGGGGGGTTGTTACATTTGCACAAGAAAATCAGGTTAAGTCTCAAGTTAGGGTTAGGGTTGGGGAGATGTGGCTTCCCAGGTTGGAAACGGGTCCTTGGTGAAGCCTAGCTTGCTGAATCAGACTGAGTGGGGCATCAAGATGTCTTCCATACTTACATTTGGTACACTCTGTGAACCGCAGTATGTTTCAGTCCAAAAAGGAAATGAGGGTTGAGACTCAAATTAGGGTTAGGGTTGGGGAGTCTTGGCTTCCCAGGATGTAACCAGGGTTTTGGTGAAGCCTAGATTGGTAAAACAGACTGAGTAGGCCAACCGGAGTATAACATACTGCCAGTTAGTACACCATGTGGACAGGGAAATGTTTCAGTCCAAAGAGAAAATTAGGGTTAAGACCCAAGTTAGGGTTAGCTGTCAGGAGACATGGCTTCCCAGAATGGAAACAGGGTGTTGCTGAAGCCAAGCATGGTGAAACAGACTGAGAGGGCCAAAGGAATTGTGTGCCTACTGTCTTTTAGTAGAACATGAGGATGGGAGGTTGTTACATTTGCACAAGAATATCAGGTTAAGTCTCAAGTTAGGGTTAGGGTTGGGGAGATGTGGCTTCCCAGGTTGGAAACGGGTCCTTGGTGAAGCCTAGCTTGCTGAATCAGACTGAGTGGGGCATCAAGATGTCTTCCATACTTACAATTAGGTACACTCTGTGGACGGCAGTATGTTTCAGTCCAAAAAGGAAATGAGGGTTGAGACTCAAATAAGGGTTAGGGTTGGGGAGACTTGGCTTCCCAGGATGTAACCAGGGTTTTGGCGAAGCCTAGATTGGTAAAACAGACTGAGTAGGCCTTCCGGAGTATAACATACTGCCAGTTAGTACACCATGTGGACAGGGAAATATTTCAGTCGAAAGAAAATACTAGGGTTAAGACCCAAGTTAGGGTTAGCGGTCAGGACACATGGCTTCCCGGAATGGAAACAGGGTGTTGCTGAAGCCAAGCATGGTGAAACAGACTGAGAGGGCAAAAGGAATTGTGTGCCTACTGTCTTTTAGTACAACATGAGGATGGGGGTTTGTTACATTTGCACAAGAAAATCAGGTTAAGTCTCAAGTTAGGGTTGGTTTGGGGAGATGTGGCTTCCCAGGTTGGAAACGGGTCCTTGGTGAAGCCTAGCTTGTTGAATCAGACTGAGTGGGACATCAAGATGTCTTCCATACTTACATTTGGTACACTCTGTGGACGGCAGTATGTTTCAGTCCAAAAAGGAAATGAGGGTTGAGACTCAAATTAGGGTTAGGGCTGGGGAGACTTGGCTTCCCAGGATGTAACCAGGGTTTTGGCGAAGCCTAGATTGGTAAAACAGACTGAGTAGGCCATCCGGAGTATAACATACTGCCAGTTAGTACACCATGTGGACAGGGAAATGTTTCAGTCCAAAGAGAAAATTAGGGTTAAGACCCAAGTGAGGGTTAGCTGTCAGGAGACATGGCTTCCCAGAATGGAAACAGGGTGTTGCTGAAGCCAAGCATGGTGAAACAGACTGAGAGGGCCAAAGGAATTGTGTGCCTACTGTCTTTTAGTACAACATGAGGATGGGAGGTTGTTACATTTGCACAAGAATATCAGGTTAAGTCTCAAGTTAGGGTTAGGGTTGGGGAGATGTGGCTTCCCAGGTTGGAAACGGGTCCTTGGTGAAGCTTAACTTCCTGAATCAGACTGAGTGGGCCATCAAGATGTCTTCCATACTTACATTTGGCACACTCTGTGGACCGCAGTATGTTTCAGTCCAAAAAGGAAATTGGGTTGAGACTCAAATTAGGGTTACGGTTGGGGAGACTTGGCTTCCCAGGATGTAACCAGGGTTTTGGTGAAGCCTAGATTGGTAAAACAGACTGAGTAGGCATTCAGGAGTATAACATACTGCCAGTTAGTACACCATGTGGACAGGGAAATGTTTCAGTCCAAAACAAAATTCGAGTTAAGACCCAAGTTAGGGTTAGCTGTCAGGAGACATGGCTTCCCGGAATGGAAACAGGGTGTTGCTGAAGCCAAGCATGGTGAAACAGACTGAGAGGGCCAAAGGAATTGTGTGCCTACTGTCTTTTAGTAGAACATGAGTATGGGAGGTTGTTACATTTGCACAAGAATATCAGGTTAAGTATCAAGTTAGAGTTAGGGTTGGGGAGATGTGGCTTCCCAGGTTGGAAACGGGTCCTTGTTGAAGCCTAGCTTGCTGAATCAGACTGAGTGGGGCATCAAGATGTCTTCCATACTTACAATTAGGTACACTCTGTGGACGGCAGTATGTTTCAGTCCAAAAAGGAAATGAGGGTTGAGACTCAAATTAGGGTTAGGGTTGGGGAGACTTGGCTTCCCAGGATGTAACCAGGGTTTTGGCGAAGCCTAGATTGGTAAAACAGACGGAGTAGGCCTTCCGGAGTATAACATACTGCCAGTTAGTACACCATGTGGACAGGGAAATATTTCAGTCCAAAGAAAAAACTAGGGTTAAGACCCAAGTTAGGGTTAGCGGTCAGGAGACATGGCTTCCCGGAATGGAAACAGGGTGTTGCTGAAGCCAAGCATGGTGAAACAGACTGAGAGGGCCAACGGAATTGTGTGCCTACTGTCTTTTAGTACAACATGAGGATGGGGGTTTGTTACATTTGCACAAGAAAATCAGGTTAAGTCTCAAGTTAGGGTTGGTTTGGGGAGATGTGGCTTCCCAGGTTGGAAACGGGTCCTTGGTGAAGCCTAACTTGCTGAATCAGACTGAGTGGGGCATCAAGATGTCTTCCATACTGACATTTGGTACACTCTGTGGACAGCGGTTTGTTTCAGTCCCAAAAGGAAATGAGGCCTGAGACTCAAATTAGGGTTAGGGTTGGGGAGACTTGGCTTTCCAGGATGTAACCAGGGTTTTGGTGAAGCCTAGATTGGTAAAACAGACTGAGTAGGCAAACCGGAGTATAACATACTGCCAGTTAGTACACCATGTGGACAGGGAAATGTTTCATTCCAAAGAGAAAATTAGGGTTAAGACCCAAGTGAGGGTTATCGGTCAGGAGACATGGCTTCCCAGAATGGAAACAGGGTGTTGCTGAAGCCAAGCATGGTGAAACAGACTGAGAGGGCCAAAGGAATTGTGTGCCTACTGTCTTTTAGTAGAACATGAGGATGGGGGTTTGTTACATTTGCACAAGAAAATCAGGTTAAGTATCAAGTTAGGGTTAGGGTTGGGGAGATGTGGCTTCCCAGGTTGGAAACGGGTCCTTGGTGAAGCCTAGCTTGCTGAATCAGACTGAGTGGGACATCAAGATGTCTTCCATACTTACATTTGGTACACTCTGTGGACGGGGGTCTGTTTCAGTCCCAAAAGGAAATGAGGCCTGAGACTCAAATTAGGGTTAGGGTTGGGGAGACTTGGCTTCCCAGGATATAACCAGGGTTTTGTCGAAGCCTAGATTGGTAAAACAGACTGAGTAGGCCATCCGGAGTATAACATACTGCCAGTTAGTACACCATGTGGACAGGGAAATGTTTCATTCCAAAGAGAAAATTAGGGTTAAGACCCAAGTTAGGGTTAGCTGTCAGGAGACATGGCTTCCCAGAATGGAAACAGGGTGTTGCTGAAGCCAAGCATGGTGAAACAGACTGAGAGGGCCAAAGGAATTGTGTGCCTACTGTCTTTTAGTACAACATGAGGATGGGGGGTTGTTACAGTTCAACAAGAAAATCAGGTTAAGTCTCAAGGTTGGGTTGGATTGGGGAGATGTGGCTTCCCAGGTTGGAAACGGGTCCTTGGTGAAGCTTAACTTGCTGAATCAGACTGAGTGGGGCATCAAGATGGCTTCCATACTGACATTTGGTACACTCTGTGGACGGCAGTATGTTTCAGTCCAAAAAGGAAATGAGGGTTGAGACTCAAATTAGGGTTAGGGTTGGGGAGACTTGGCTTCCCAGGATGTAACCAGGGTTTTGGCGAAGTCTAGATTGGTAAAACAGACTGAGTAGGCCAACCGGAGTATAACATACTGCCAGTTAGTACACCATGTGGACAGGGAAATGTTTCAGTCCAAAGAGAAAATTAGGGTTAAGACCCAAGTTAGGGTTAGCTGTCAGGAGACATGGCTTTCCAGAATGGAAACAGGGTGTTGCTGAAGCCAAGCATGGTGAAACAGACTGAGAGGGCAAAAGGAATTGTGTGCCTACTGTCTTTTAGTAGAACATGAGGATGGGGGGTTGTTACATTTGCACAAGAAAATCAGGTTAAGTCTCAAGTTAGGGTTAGGGTTGGGGAGATGTGGCTTCCCAGGTTGGAAACGGGTCCTTGGTGAAGCCTAGCTTGCTGAATCAGACTGAGTGGGGCATCAAGATGTCTTCCATACTTACATTTGGTACACTCTGTGAACCGCAGTATGTTTCAGTCCAAAAAGGAAATGAGGGTTGATACGCAAATTAGGGTTAGGGTTGGGGAGACTTGGCTTCCCAGGATGTAACCAGGGTTTTGGTGAAGCCTAGATTGGTAAAACAGACTGAGTAGGCCAACCGGAGTATAACATACTGCCAGTTAGTACACCATGTGGACAGGGAAATGTTTCAGTCCAAAGAGAAAATTAGGGTTAAGACCCAAGTTAGGGTTAGCTGTCAGGAGACATGGCTTCCCAGAATGGAAACAGGGTGTTGCTGAAGCCAAGCATGGTGAAACAGACTGAGAGGGCCAAAGGAATTGTGTGCCTACTGTCTTTTAGTAGAACATGAGGATGGGAGGTTGTTACATTTGCACAAGAATATCAGGTTAAGTCTCAAGTTAGGGTTAGGGTTGGGGAGATGTGGCTTCCCAGGTTGGAAACGGGTCCTTGTTGAAGCCTAGCTTGCTGAATCAGACTGAGTGGGGCATCAAGATGTCTTCCATACTTACAATTAGGTACACTCTGTGGACGGCAGTATGTTTCAGTCCAAAAAGGAAATGAGGGTAGAGACTCAAATTAGGGTTAGGGTTGGGGAGACTTGGCTTCCCAGGATGTAACCAGGGTTTTGGCGAAGCCTAGATTGGTAAAACAGACTGAGTAGGCCTTCCGGAGTATAACATACTGCCAGTTAGTACACCATGTGGACAGGGAAATATTTCAGTCCAAAGAAAAAACTAGGGTTAAGACCCAAGTTAGGGTTAGCGGTCAGGAGACATGGCTTCCCGGAATGGAAACAGGGTGTTGCTGAAGCCAAGCATGGTGAAACAGACTGAGAGGGCAAAAGGAATTGTGTGCCTACTGTCTTTTAGTACAACATGAGGATGGGGGGTTGTTACATTTCAACAAGAAAATCAGGTTAAGTCTCAAGGTTGGGTTGGATTGGGGAGATGTGGCTTCCCAGGTTGGAAATGGGTCCTTGGTGAAGCTCAACTTACTGAATCAGACTGAGTGGGGCATCAAGATGGCTTCCATACTGACATTTGGTACACTCTGTGGACGGCAGTATGTTTCAGTCCAAAAACGAAAATTAGGGTTAAGACCCAAGTTAGGGTTATTGGTCAGGAGTCATGGCTTCCCAGAATGGAAACAGGGTGTTGCTGAAGCCAAGCATGGTGAAACAGACTGAGAGGGCCAAAGGAATTGTGTACCTACTGTCTTTTAGTAGAACATGAGGATGGGAGGTTGTTACATTTGCACAAGAATATCAGTTTAAGTATCAAGTTAGAGTTAGGGTTGGGGAGATGTGGCTTCCCAGGTTGGAAACGGGTCCTTGTTGAAGCCTAGCTTGCTGAATCAGACTGAGTGGGGCATCAAGATGTCTTCCATACTTACAATTAGGTACACTCTGTGGACGGCAGTATGTTTCAGTCCAAAAAGGAAATGAGGGTTGAGACTCAAATTAGGGTTAGGGTTGGGGAGACTTGGCTTCCCAGGATGTAACCAGGGTTTTGGCGAAGCCTAGATTGGTAAAACAGACTGAGTAGGCCTTCCGGAGTATAACATACTGCCAGTTAGTACACCATGTGGACAGGGAAATATTTCAGTCCAAAGAAAAAACTAGGGTTAAGACCCAAGTTAGGGTTAGCGGTCAGGAGACATGGCTTCCCGGAATGGAAACAGGGTGTTGCTGAAGCCAAGCATGGTGAAACAGACTGAGAGGGCAAAAGGAATTGTGTGCCTACTGTCTTTTAGTACAACATGAGGATGGGGGTTTGTTACATTTGCACAAGAAAATCAGGTTAAGTCTCAAGTTAGGGTTGGTTTGGGGAGATGTGGCTTCCCAGGTTGGAAACGGGTCCTTGGTGAAGCCTAGCTTGTTGAATCAGACTGAGTGGGACATCAAGATGTCTTCCATACTTACATTTGGTACACTCTGTGGACGGCAGTATGTTTCAGTCCAAAAAGGAAATGAGGGTTGAGACTCAAATTAGGGTTAGGGCTGGGGAGACTTGGCTTCCCAGGATGTAACCACGGTTTTGGCGAAGCCTAGATTGGTAAAACAGACTGAGTAGGCCATCCGGAGTATAACATACTGCCAGTTAGTACACCATGTGGACAGGGAAATGTTTCAGTCTAAAGAGAAAATTAGGGTTAAGACCCAAGTTAGGGTTAGCTGTCAGGAGACATGGCTTCCCAGAATGGAAACAGGGTGTTGCTGAAGCCAAGCATGGTGAAACAGACTGAGAGGGCCAAAGGAATTGTGTGCCTACTGTCTTTTAGTAGAACATGAGGATGGGAGGTTGTTACATTTGCACAAGAATATCAGGTTAAGTCTCAAGTTAGGGTTAGGGTTGGGGAGATGTGGCTTCCCAGGTTGGAAACGGGTCCTTGGTGAAGCTTAACTTCCTGAATCAGACTGAGTGGGCCATCAAGATGTCTTCCATACTTACATTTGGCACACTCTGTGGACCGCAGTATGTTTCAGTCCAAAAAGGAAATAGGGTTGAGACTCAAATTAGGGTTAGGGTTGGGGAGACTTGGCTTCCCAGGATGTAACCAGGGTTTTGGCGAAGTCTAGATTGGTAAAACAGACGGAGTAGGCCAACCGGAGTATAACATACTGCCAGTTAGTACACCATGTGGACAGGGAAATGTTTCAGTCCAAAGAGAAAATTAGGGTTAAGACCCAAGTTAGGGTTAGCTGTCAGGAGACATGGCTTTCCAGAATGGAAACAGGGTGTTGCTGAAGCCAAGCATGGTGAAACAGACTGAGAGGGCCAAAGGAATTGTGTGCCTACTGTCTTTTAGTAGAACATGAGGATGGGGGGTTGTTACATTTGCACAAGAAAATCAGGTTAAGTCTCAAGTTAGGGTTAGGGTTGGGGAGATGTGGCTTCCCAGGTTGGAAACGGGTCCTTGGTGAAGCCTAGCTTGCTGAATCAGACTGAGTGGGGCATCAAGATGTCTTCCATACTTACATTTGGTACACTCTGTGAACCGCAGTATGTTTCAGTCCAAAAAGGAAATGAGGGTTGATACTCAAATTAGGGTTAGGGTTGGGGAGACTTGGCTTCCCAGGATGTAACCAGGGTTTTGGTGAAGCCTAGATTGGTAAAACAGACTGAGTAGGCCAACCGGAGTATAACATACTGCCAGTTAGTACACCATGTGGACAGGGAAATGTTTCAGTCCAAAGAGAAAATTAGGGTTAAGACCCAAGTTAGGGTTAGCTGTCAGGAGACATGGCTTCCCAGAATGGAAACAGGGTGTTGCTGAAGCCAAGCATGGTGAAACAGACTGAGAGGGCCAAAGGAATTGTGTGCCTACTGTCTTTTAGTAGAACATGAGGATGGGAGGTTGTTACATTTGCACAAGAATATCAGGTTAAGTCTCAAGTTAGGGTTAGGGTTGGGGAGATGTGGCTTCCCAGGTTGGAAACGGGTCCTTGGTGAAGCCTAGCTTGCTGAATCAGACTGAGTGGGGCATCAAGATGTCTTCCATACTTACAATTAGGTACACTCTGTGGACGGCAGTATGTTTCAGTCCAAAAAGGAAATGAGGGTTGAGACTCAAATAAGGGTTAGGGTTGGGGAGACTTGGCTTCCCAGGATGTAACCAGGGTTTTGGCGAAGCCTAGATTGGTAAAACAGACTGAGTAGGCCTTCCGGAGTATAACATACTGCCAGTTAGTACACCATGTGGACAGGGAAATATTTCAGTCCAAAGAAAATACTAGGGTTAAGACCCAAGTTAGGGTTAGCGGTCAGGAGACATGGCTTCCCGGAATGGAAACAGGGTGTTGCTGAAGCCAAGCATGGTGAAACAGACTGAGAGGGCAAAAGGAATTGTGTGCCTACTGTCTTTTAGTACAACATGAGGATGGGGGTTTGTTACATTTGCACAAGAAAATCAGGTTAAGTCTCAAGTTAGGGTTGGTTTGGGGAGATGTGGCTTCCCAGGTTGGAAACGGGTCCTTGGTGAAGCCTAGCTTGTTGAATCAGACTGAGTGGGACATCAAGATGTCTTCCATACTTACATTTGGTACACTCTGTGGACGGCAGTATGTTTCAGTCCAAAAAGGAAATGAGGGTTGAGACTCAAATTAGGGTTAGGGCTGGGGAGACTTGGCTTCCCAGGATGTAACCAGGGTTTTGGCGAAGCCTAGATTGGTAAAACAGACTGAGTAGGCCATCCGGAGTATAACATACTGCCAGTTAGTACACCATGTGGACAGGGAAATGTTTCAGTCCAAAGAGAAAATTAGGGTTAAGACCCAAGTGAGGGTTAGCTGTCAGGAGACATGGCTTCCCAGAATGGAAACAGGGTGTTGCTGAAGCCAAGCATGGTGAAACAGACTGAGAGGGCAAAAGGAATTGTGTGCCTACTGTCTTTTAGTACAACATGAGGATGGGGGTTTGTTACATTTCAACAAGAAAATCAGGTGAAGTCTCAAGGTTGGGTTGGATTGGGGAGATGTGGCTTCCCAGGTTGGAAATGGGTCCTTGGTGAAGCTCAACTTGCTGAATCAGACTGAGTGGGGCATCAAGATGGCTTCCATACTGACATTTGGTACACTCTGTGGACGGCAGTATGTTTCAGTCCAAAAACGAAAATTAGGGTTAAGACCCAAGTTAGGGTTATCGGTCAGGAGTCATGGCTTCCCAGAATGGAAACAGGGTGTTGCTGAAGCCAAGCATGGTGAAACAGACTGAGAGGGCCAAAGGAATTGTGTACCTACTGTCTTTTAGTAGAACATGAGGATGGGAGGTTGTTACATTTGCACAAGAATATCAGTTTAAGTATCAAGTTAGAGTTAGGGTTGGGGAGATGTGGCTTCCCAGGTTGGAAACGGGTCCTTGGTGAAGCCTAGCTTGCTGAATCAGACTGAGTGGGGCATCAAGATGTCTTCCATACTTACAATTAGGTACACTCTGTGGACGGCAGTATGTTTCAGTCCAAAAAGGAAATGAGGGTTGAGACTCAAATTAGGGTTAGGGTTGGGGAGACTTGGCTTCCCAGGATGTAACCAGGGTTTTGGCGAAGCCTAGATTGGTAAAACAGACTGAGTAGGCCTTCCGGAGTATAACATACTGCCAGTTAGTACACCATGTGGACAGGGAAATATTTCAGTCCAAAGAAAAAACTAGGGTTAAGACCCAAGTTAGGGTTAGCGGTCAGGAGACATGGCTTCCCGGAATGGAAACAGGGTGTTGCTGAAGCCAAGCATGGTGAAACAGACTGAGAGGGCAAAAGGAATTGTGTGCCTACTGTCTTTTAGTACAACATGAGGATGGGGGTTTGTTACATTTGCACAAGAAAATCAGGTTAAGTCTCAAGTTAGGGTTGGTTTGGGGAGATGTGGCTTCCCAGGTTGGAAACGGGTCCTTGGTGAAGCCTAGCTTGTTGAATCAGACTGAGTGGGACATCAAGATGTCTTCCATACTTACATTTGGTACACTCTGTGGACGGCAGTATGTTTCAGTCCAAAAAGGAAATGAGGGTTGAGACTCAAATTAGGGTTAGGGCTGGGGAGACTTGGCTTCCCAGGATGTAACCAGGGTTTTGGCGAAGCCTAGATTGGTAAAACAGACTGAGTAGGCCATCCGGAGTATAACATACTGCCAGTTAGTACACCATGTGGACAGGGAAATGTTTCAGTCTAAAGAGAAAATTAGGGTTAAGACCCAAGTTAGGGTTAGCTGTCAGGAGACATGGCTTCCCAGAATGGAAACAGGGTGTTGCTGAAGCCAAGCATGGTGAAACAGACTGAGAGGGCCAAAGGAATTGTGTGCCTACTGTCTTTTAGTAGAACATGAGGATGGGAGGTTGTTACATTTGCACAAGAATATCAGGTTAAGTCTCAAGTTAGGGTTAGGGTTGGGGAGATGTGGCTTCCCAGGTTGGAAACGGGTCCTTGGTGAAGCTTAACTTCCTGAATCAGACTGAGTGGGCCATCAAGATGTCTTCCATACTTACATTTGGCACACTCTGTGGACCGCAGTATGTTTCAGTCCAAAAAGGAAATAGGGTTGAGACTCAAATTAGGGTTAGGGTTGGGGAGACTTGGCTTCCCAGGATGTAACCAGGGTTTTGGCGAAGTCTAGATTGGTAAAACAGACGGAGTAGGCCAACCGGAGTATAACATACTGCCAGTTAGTACACCATGTGGACAGGGAAATTTTTCAGTCCAAAGACAAAATTAGGGTTAAGACCCAAGTTAGGGTTAGCTGTCAGGAGACATGGCTTTCCAGAATGGAAACAGGGTGTTGCTGAAGCCAAGCATGGTGAAACAGACTGAGAGGGCCAAAGGAATTGTGTGCCTACTGTCTTTTAGTAGAACATGAGGATGGGGGGTTGTTACATTTGCACAGGAAAATCAGGTTAAGTCTCAAGTTAGGGTTAGGGTTGGGGAGATGTGGCTTCCCAGGTTGGAAACGGGTCCTTGGTGAAGCCTAGCTTGCTGAATCAGACTGAGTGGGGCATCAAGATGTCTTCCATACTTACATTTGGTACACTCTGTGAACCGCAGTATTTTTCAGTCCAAAAAGGAAATGAGGGTTGAGACTCAAATTAGGGTTAGGGTTGGGGAGACTTGGCTTCCCAGGATGTAACCAGGGTTTTGGTGAAGCCTAGATTGGTAAAACAGACTGAGTAGGCCAACCGGAGTATAACATACTGCCAGTTAGTACACCATGTGGACAGGGAAATGTTTCAGTCCAAAGAGAAAATTAGGGTTAAGACCCAAGTTAGGGTTAGCTGTCAGGAGACATGGCTTCCCAGAATGGAAACAGGGTGTTGCTGAAGCCAAGCATGGTGAAACAGACTGAGAGGGCCAAAGGAATTGTGTGCCTACTGTCTTTTAGTAGAACATGAGGATGGGAGGTTGTTACATTTGCACAAGAATATCAGGTTAAGTCTCAAGTTAGGGTTAGGGTTGGGGAGATGTGGCTTCCCAGGTTGGAAACGGGTCCTTGGTGAAGCCTAGCTTGCTGAATCAGACTGAGTGGGGCATCAAGATGTCTTCCATACTTACAATTAGGTACACTCTGTGGACGGCAGTATGTTTCAGTCCAAAAAGGAAATGAGGGTTGAGACTCAAATTAGGGTTAGGGTTGGGGAGACTTGGCTTCCCAGGATGTAACCAGGGTTTTGGCGAAGCCTAGATTGGTAAAACAGACTGAGTAGGCCTTCCGGAGTATAACATACTGCCAGTTAGTACACCATGTGGACAGGGAAATATTTCAGTCCAAAGAAAAAACTAGGGTTAAGACCCAAGTTAGGGTTAGCGGTCAGGAGACATGGCTTCCCGGAATGGAAACAGGGTGTTGCTGAAGCCAAGCATGGTGAAACAGACTGAGAGGGCAAAAGGAATTGTGTGCCTACTGTCTTTTAGTACAACATGAGGATGGGGGTTTGTTACATTTGCACAAGAAAATCAGGTTAAGTCTCAAGTTAGGGTTGGTTTGGGGAGATGTGGCTTCCCAGGTTGGAAACGGGTCCTTGGTGAAGCCTAGCTTGTTGAATCAGACTGAGTGGGACATCAAGATGTCTTCCATACTTACATTTGGTACACTCTGTGGACGGCAGTATGTTTCAGTCCAAAAAGGAAATGAGGGTTGAGACTCAAATTAGGGTTAGGGCTGGGGAGACTTGGCTTCCCAGGATGTAACCAGGGTTTTGGCGAAGCCTAGATTGGTAAAACAGACTGAGTAGGCCATCCGGAGTATAACATACTGCCAGTTAGTACACCATGTGGACAGGGAAATGTTTCAGTCTAAAGAGAAAATTAGGGTTAAGACCCAAGTTAGGGTTAGCTGTCAGGAGACATGGCTTCCCAGAATGGAAACAGGGTGTTGCTGAAGCCAAGCATGGTGAAACAGACTGAGAGGGCCAAAGGAATTGTGTGCCTACTGTCTTTTAGTAGAACATGAGGATGGGAGGTTGTTACATTTGCACAAGAATATCAGGTTAAGTCTCAAGTTAGGGTTAGGGTTGGGGAGATGTGGCTTCCCAGGTTGGAAACGGGTCCTTGGTGAAGCCTAGCTTGCTGAATCAGACTGAGTGGGGCATCAAGATGTCTTCCATACTTACAATTAGGTACACTCTGTGGACGGCAGTATGTTTCAGTCCAAAAAGGAAATGAGGGTTGAGACTCAAATTAGGGTTAGGGTTGGGGAGACTTGGCTTCCCAGGATGTAACCAGGGTTTTGGCGAAGCCTAGATTGGTAAAACAGACTGAGTAGGCCTTCCGGAGTATAACATACTGCCAGTTAGTACACCATGTGGACAGGGAAATATTTCAGTCCAAAGAAAAAACTAGGGTTAAGACCCAAGTTAGGGTTAGCGGTCAGGAGACATGGCTTCCCGGAATGGAAACAGGGTGTTGCTGAAGCCAAGCATGGTGAAACAGACTGAGAGGGCAAAAGGAATTGTGTGCCTACTGTCTTTTAGTACAACATGAGGATGGGGGTTTGTTACATTTGCACAAGAAAATCAGGTTAAGTCTCAAGTTAGGGTTGGTTTGGGGAGATGTGGCTTCCCAGGTTGGAAACGGGTCCTTGGTGAAGCCTAGCTTGTTGAATCAGACTGAGTGGGACATCAAGATGTCTTCCATACTTACATTTGGTACACTCTGTGGACGGCAGTATGTTTCAGTCCAAAAAGGAAATGAGGGTTGAGACTCAAATTAGGGTTAGGGCTGGGGAGACTTGGCTTCCCAGGATGTAACCAGGGTTTTGGCGAAGCCTAGATTGGTAAAACAGACTGAGTAGGCCATCCGGAGTATAACATACTGCCAGTTAGTACACCATGTGGACAGGGAAATGTTTCAGTCTAAAGAGAAAATTAGGGTTAAGACCCAAGTTAGGGTTAGCTGTCAGGAGACATGGCTTCCCAGAATGGAAACAGGGTGTTGCTGAAGCCAAGCATGGTGAAACAGACTGAGAGGGCCAAAGGAATTGTGTGCCTACTGTCTTTTAGTAGAACATGAGGATGGGAGGTTGTTACATTTGCACAAGAATATCAGGTTAAGTCTCAAGTTAGGGTTAGGGTTGGGGAGATGTGGCTTCCCAGGTTGGAAACGGGTCCTTGGTGAAGCTTAACTTCCTGAATCAGACTGAGTGGGCCATCAAGATGTCTTCCATACTTACATTTGGCACACTCTGTGGACCGCAGTATGTTTCAGTCCAAAAAGGAAATAGGGTTGAGACTCAAATTAGGGTTAGGGTTGGGGAGACTTGGCTTCCCAGGATGTAACCAGGGTTTTGGCGAAGTCTAGATTGGTAAAACAGACGGAGTAGGCCAACCGGAGTATAACATACTGCCAGTTAGTACACCATGTGGACAGGGAAATTTTTCAGTCCAAAGACAAAATTAGGGTTAAGACCCAAGTTAGGGTTAGCTGTCAGGAGACATGGCTTTCCAGAATGGAAACAGGGTGTTGCTGAAGCCAAGCATGGTGAAACAGACTGAGAGGGCCAAAGGAATTGTGTGCCTACTGTCTTTTAGTAGAACATGAGGATGGGGGGTTGTTACATTTGCACAGGAAAATCAGGTTAAGTCTCAAGTTAGGGTTAGGGTTGGGGAGATGTGGCTTCCCAGGTTGGAAACGGGTCCTTGGTGAAGCCTAGCTTGCTGAATCAGACTGAGTGGGGCATCAAGATGTCTTCCATACTTACATTTGGTACACTCTGTGAACCGCAGTATGTTTCAGTCCAAAAAGGAAATGAGGGTTGAGACTCAAATTAGGGTTAGGGTTGGGGAGACTTGGCTTCCCAGGATGTAACCAGGGTTTTGGTGAAGCCTAGATTGGTAAAACAGACTGAGTAGGCCAACCGGAGTATAACATACTGCCAGTTAGTACACCATGTGGACAGGGAAATGTTTCAGTCCAAAGAGAAAATTAGGGTTAAGACCCAAGTTAGGGTTAGCTGTCAGGAGACATGGCTTCCCAGAATGGAAACAGGGTGTTGCTGAAGCCAAGCATGGTGAAACAGACTGAGAGGGCCAAAGGAATTGTGTGCCTACTGTCTTTTAGTAGAACATGAGGATGGGAGGTTGTTACATTTGCACAAGAATATCAGGTTAAGTCTCAAGTTAGGGTTAGGGTTGGGGAGATGTGGCTTCCCAGGTTGGAAACGGGTCCTTGGTGAAGCCTAGCTTGCTGAATCAGACTGAGTGGGGCATCAAGATGTCTTCCATACTTACAATTAGGTACACTCTGTGGACGGCAGTATGTTTCAGTCCAAAAAGGAAATGAGGGTTGAGACTCAAATTAGGGTTAGGGTTGGGGAGACTTGGCTTCCCAGGATGTAACCAGGGTTTTGGCGAAGCCTAGATTGGTAAAACAGACTGAGTAGGCCTTCCGGAGTATAACATACTGCCAGTTAGTACACCATGTGGACAGGGAAATATTTCAGTCCAAAGAAAATACTAGGGTTAAGACCCAAGTTAGGGTTAGCGGTCAGGAGACATGGCTTCCCGGAATGGAAACAGGGTGTTGCTGAAGCCAAGCATGGTGAAATAGACTGAGAGGGCAAAAGGAATTGTCTGCCTACTGTCTTTTAGTACAACATGAGGATGGGGGTTTGTTACATTTGCACAAGAAAATCAGGTTAAGTCTCAAGTTAGGGTTGGTTTGGGGAGATGTGGCTTCCCAGGTTGGAAACGGGTCCTTGGTGAAGCCTAGCTTGTTGAATCAGACTGAGTGGGACATCAAGATGTCTTCCATACTTACATTTGGTACACTCTGTGGACGGCAGTATGTTTCAGTCCAAAAAGGAAATGAGGGTTGAGACTCAAATTAGGGTTAGGGCTGGGGAGACTTGGCTTCCCAGGATGTAACCAGGGTTTTGGCGAAGCCTAGATTGGTAAAACAGACTGAGTAGGCCATCCGGAGTATAACATACTGCCAGTTAGTACACCATGAGGACAGGGAAATGTTTCAGTCCAAAGAGAAAATTAGGGTTAAGACCCAAGTGAGGGTTAGCTGTCAGGAGACATGGCTTCCCAGAATGGAAACAGGGTGTTGCTGAAGCCAAGCATGGTGAAACAGACTGAGAGGGCCAAAGGAATTGTGTGCCTACTGTCTTTTAGTAGAACATGAGGATGGGAGGTTGTTACATTTGCACAAGAATATCAGGTTAAGTCTCAAGTTAGGGTTAGGGTTGGGGAGATGTGGCTTCCCAGGTTGGAAACGGGTCCTTGGTGAAGCTTAACTTCCTGAATCAGACTGAGTGGGCCATCAAGATGTCTTCCATACTTACATTTGGCACACTCTGTGGACCGCAGTATGTTTCAGTCCAAAAAGGAAATAGGGTTGAGACTCAAATTAGGGTTACGGTTGGGGAGACTTGGCTTCCCAGGATGTAACCAGGGTTTTGGTGAAGCCTAGATTGGTAAAACAGACTGAGTAGGCATTCAGGAGTATAACATACTGCCAGTTAGTACACTCTGTGGACGGCAGTATGTTTCAGTCCAAAAACGAAAATTAGGGTTAAGACCCAAGTTAGGGTTATCGGTCAGGAGTCATGGCTTCCCAGAATGGAAACAGGGTGTTGCTGAAGCCAAGCATGGTGAAACAGACTGAGAGTGCCAACGGAATTGTGTGTCGACTGTCTTTTAGTACAACATGAGGATGGGGGTTTGTTACATTTCAACAAGAAAATCAGGTTAAGTCTCAAGGTTGGGTTGGATTGGGGAGATGTGGCTTCCAAGGTTGGAAATGGGTCCTTGGTGAAGCTCAACTTGCTGAATCAGACTGAGTGGGGCATCAAGATGGCTTCCATACTGACATTTGGTGCACTCTGTGGACGGCAGTATGTTTCAGTCCAAAAAGGAAATGAGGGTTGAGACTCAAATTAGGGTTAGGGTTGGGGAGACTTGGCTTCCCAGGATGTAACCAGGGTTTTGGCGAAGTCTAGATTGGTAAAACAGACGGAGTAGGCCAACCGGAGTATAACATACTGCCAGTTAGTACACCATGTGGACAGGGAAATTTTTCAGTCCAAAGACAAAATTAGGGTTAAGACCCAAGTTAGGGTTAGCTGTCAGGAGACATGGCTTTCCAGAATGGAAACAGGGTGTTGCTGAAGCCAAGCATGGTGAAACAGACTGAGAGGGCCAAAGGAATTGTGTGCCTACTGTCTTTTAGTAGAACATGAGGATGGGGGGTTGTTACATTTGCACAAGAAAATCAGGTTAAGTCTCAAGTTAGGGTTAGGGTTGGGGAGATGTGGCTTCCCAGGTTGGAAACGGGTCCTTGGTGAAGCCTAGCTTGCTGAATCAGACTGAGTGGGGCATCAAGATGTCTTCCATACTTACATTTGGTACACTCTGTGAACCGCAGTATGTTTCAGTCCAAAAAGGAAATGAGGGTTGAGACTCAAATTAGGGTTAGGGTTGGGGAGTCTTGGCTTCCCAGGATGTAACCAGGGTTTTGGTGAAGCCTAGATTGGTAAAACAGACTGAGTAGGCCAACCGGAGTATAACATACTGCCAGTTAGTACACCATGTGGACAGGGAAATGTTTCAGTCCAAAGAGAAAATTAGGGTTAAGACCCAAGTTAGGGTTAGCTGTCAGGAGACATGGCTTCCCAGAATGGAAACAGGGTGTTGCTGAAGCCAAGCATGGTGAAACAGACTGAGAGGGCCAAAGGAATTGTGTGCCTACTGTCTTTTAGTAGAACATGAGGATGGGAGGTTGTTACATTTGCACAAGAATATCAGGTTAAGTCTCAAGTTAGGGTTAGGGTTGGGGAGATGTGGCTTCCCAGGTTGGAAACGGGTCCTTGGTGAAGCCTAGCTTGCTGAATCAGACTGAGTGGGGCATCAAGATGTCTTCCATACTTACAATTAGGTACACTCTGTGGACGGCAGTATGTTTCAGTCCAAAAAGGAAATGAGGGTTGAGACTCAAATAAGGGTTAGGGTTGGGGAGACTTGGCTTCCCAGGATGTAACCAGGGTTTTGGCGAAGCCTAGATTGGTAAAACAGACTGAGTAGGCCTTCCGGAGTATAACATACTGCCAGTTAGTACACCATGTGGACAGGGAAATATTTCAGTCCAAAGAAAATACTAGGGTTAAGACCCAAGTTAGGGTTAGCGGTCAGGAGACATGGCTTCCCGGAATGGAAACAGGGTGTTGCTGAAGCCAAGCATGGTGAAACAGACTGAGAGGGCCAACGGAATTGTGTGCCTACTGTCTTTTAGTACAACATGAGGATGGGGGTTTGTTACATTTGCACAAGAAAATCAGGTTAAGTCTCAAGTTAGGGTTGGTTTGGGGAGATGTGGCTTCCCAGGTTGGAAACGGGTCCTTGGTGAAGCCTAGCTTGTTGAATCAGACTGAGTGGGACATCAAGATGTCTTCCATACTTACATTTGGTACACTCTGTGGACGGCAGTATGTTTCAGTCCAAAAAGGAAATGAGGGTTGAGACTCAAATTAGGGTTAGGGCTGGGGAGACTTGGCTTCCCAGGATGTAACCAGGGTTTTGGCGAAGCCTAGATTGGTAAAACAGACTGAGTAGGCCATCCGGAGTATAACATACTGCCAGTTAGTACACCATGTGGACAGGGAAATGTTTCAGTCCAAAGAGAAAATTAGGGTTAAGACCCAAGTGAGGGTTAGCTGTCAGGAGACATGGCTTCCCAGAATGGAAACAGGGTGTTGCTGAAGCCAAGCATGGTGAAACAGACTGAGAGGGCCAAAGGAATTGTGTGCCTACTGTCTTTTAGTAGAACATGAGGATGGGAGGTTGTTACATTTGCACAAGAATATCAGGTTAAGTCTCAAGTTAGGGTTAGGGTTGGGGAGATGTGGCTTCCCAGGTTGGAAACGGGTCCTTGGTGAAGCTTAACTTCCTGAATCAGACTGAGTGGGCCATCAAGATGTCTTCCATACTTACATTTGGCACACTCTGTGGACCGCAGTATGTTTCAGTCCAAAAAGGAAATAGGGTTGAGACTCAAATTAGGGTTACGGTTGGGGAGACTTGGCTTCCCAGGATGTAACCAGGGTTTTGGTGAAGCCTAGATTGGTAAAACAGACTGAGTAGGCATTCAGGAGTATAACATACTGCCAGTTAGTACACCATGTGGACAGGGAAATGTTTCAGTCCAAAACAAAATTCGAGTTAAGACCCAAGTTAGGGTTAGCTGTCAGGAGACATGGCTTCCCGGAATGGAAACAGGGTGTTGCTGAAGCCAAGCATGGTGAAACAGACTGAGAGGGCCAAAGGAATTGTGTGCCTACTGTCTTTTAGTAGAACATGAGTATGGGAGGTTGTTACATTTGCACAAGAATATCAGGTTAAGTATCAAGTTAGAGTTAGGGTTGGGGAGATGTGGCTTCCCAGGTTGGAAACGGGTCCTTGTTGAAGCCTAGCTTGCTGAATCAGACTGAGTGGGGCATCAAGATGTCTTCCATACTTACAATTAGGTACACTCTGTGGACGGCAGTATGTTTCAGTCCAAAAAGGAAATGAGGGTTGAGACTCAAATTAGGGTTAGGGTTGGGGAGACTTGGCTTCCCAGGATGTAACCAGGGTTTTGGCGAAGCCTAGATTGGTAAAACAGACGGAGTAGGCCTTCCGGAGTATAACATACTGCCAGTTAGTACACCATGTGGACAGGGAAATATTTCAGTCCAAAGAAAAAACTAGGGTTAAGACCCAAGTTAGGGTTAGCGGTCAGGAGACATGGCTTCCCGGAATGGAAACAGGGTGTTGCTGAAGCCAAGCATGGTGAAACAGACTGAGAGGGCCAACGGAATTGTGTGCCTACTGTCTTTTAGTACAACATGAGGATGGGGGTTTGTTACATTTGCACAAGAAAATCAGGTTAAGTCTCAAGTTAGGGTTGGTTTGGGGAGATGTGGCTTCCCAGGTTGGAAACGGGTCCTTGGTGAAGCCTAACTTGCTGAATCAGACTGAGTGGGGCATCAAGATGTCTTCCATACTGACATTTGGTACACTCTGTGGACAGCGGTTTGTTTCAGTCCCAAAAGGAAATGAGGCCTGAGACTCAAATTAGGGTTAGGGTTGGGGAGACTTGGCTTTCCAGGATGTAACCAGGGTTTTGGTGAAGCCTAGATTGGTAAAACAGACTGAGTAGGCAAACCGGAGTATAACATACTGCCAGTTAGTACACCATGTGGACAGGGAAATGTTTCATTCCAAAGAGAAAATTAGGGTTAAGACCCAAGTGAGGGTTATCGGTCAGGAGACATGGCTTCCCAGAATGGAAACAGGGTGTTGCTGAAGCCAAGCATGGTGAAACAGACTGAGAGGGCCAAAGGAATTGTGTGCCTACTGTCTTTTAGTAGAACATGAGGATGGGGGTTTGTTACATTTGCACAAGAAAATCAGGTTAAGTATCAAGTTAGGGTTAGGGTTGGGGAGATGTGGCTTCCCAGGTTGGAAACGGGTCCTTGGTGAAGCCTAGCTTGCTGAATCAGACTGAGTGGGACATCAAGATGTCTTCCATACTTACATTTGGTACACTCTGTGGACGGGGGTCTGTTTCAGTCCCAAAAGGAAATGAGGCCTGAGACTCAAATTAGGGTTAGGGTTGGGGAGACTTGGCTTCCCAGGATATAACCAGGGTTTTGTCGAAGCCTAGATTGGTAAAACAGACTGAGTAGGCCATCCGGAGTATAACATACTGCCAGTTAGTACACCATGTGGACAGGGAAATGTTTCATTCCAAAGAGAAAATTAGGGTTAAGACCCAAGTTAGGGTTAGCTGTCAGGAGACATGGCTTCCCAGAATGGAAACAGGGTGTTGCTGAAGCCAAGCATGGTGAAACAGACTGAGAGGGCCAAAGGAATTGTGTGCCTACTGTCTTTTAGTACAACATGAGGATGGGGGGTTGTTACAGTTCAACAAGAAAATCAGGTTAAGTCTCAAGGTTGGGTTGGATTGGGGAGATGTGGCTTCCCAGGTTGGAAACGGGTCCTTGGTGAAGCTTAACTTGCTGAATCAGACTGAGTGGGGCATCAAGATGGCTTCCATACTGACATTTGGTACACTCTGTGGACGGCAGTATGTTTCAGTCCAAAAAGGAAATGAGGGTTGAGACTCAAATTAGGGTTAGGGTTGGGGAGACTTGGCTTCCCAGGATGTAACCAGGGTTTTGGCGAAGTCTAGATTGGTAAAACAGACTGAGTAGGCCAACCGGAGTATAACATACTGCCAGTTAGTACACCATGTGGACAGGGAAATGTTTCAGTCCAAAGAGAAAATTAGGGTTAAGACCCAAGTTAGGGTTAGCTGTCAGGAGACATGGCTTTCCAGAATGGAAACAGGGTGTTGCTGAAGCCAAGCATGGTGAAACAGACTGAGAGGGCAAAAGGAATTGTGTGCCTACTGTCTTTTAGTAGAACATGAGGATGGGGGGTTGTTACATTTGCACAAGAAAATCAGGTTAAGTCTCAAGTTAGGGTTAGGGTTGGGGAGATGTGGCTTCCCAGGTTGGAAACGGGTCCTTGGTGAAGCCTAGCTTGCTGAATCAGACTGAGTGGGGCATCAAGATGTCTTCCATACTTACATTTGGTACACTCTGTGAACCGCAGTATGTTTCAGTCCAAAAAGGAAATGAGGGTTGATACGCAAATTAGGGTTAGGGTTGGGGAGACTTGGCTTCCCAGGATGTAACCAGGGTTTTGGTGAAGCCTAGATTGGTAAAACAGACTGAGTAGGCCAACCGGAGTATAACATACTGCCAGTTAGTACACCATGTGGACAGGGAAATGTTTCAGTCCAAAGAGAAAATTAGGGTTAAGACCCAAGTTAGGGTTAGCTGTCAGGAGACATGGCTTCCCAGAATGGAAACAGGGTGTTGCTGAAGCCAAGCATGGTGAAACAGACTGAGAGGGCCAAAGGAATTGTGTGCCTACTGTCTTTTAGTAGAACATGAGGATGGGAGGTTGTTACATTTGCACAAGAATATCAGGTTAAGTCTCAAGTTAGGGTTAGGGTTGGGGAGATGTGGCTTCCCAGGTTGGAAACGGGTCCTTGTTGAAGCCTAGCTTGCTGAATCAGACTGAGTGGGGCATCAAGATGTCTTCCATACTTACAATTAGGTACACTCTGTGGACGGCAGTATGTTTCAGTCCAAAAAGGAAATGAGGGTAGAGACTCAAATTAGGGTTAGGGTTGGGGAGACTTGGCTTCCCAGGATGTAACCAGGGTTTTGGCGAAGCCTAGATTGGTAAAACAGACTGAGTAGGCCTTCCGGAGTATAACATACTGCCAGTTAGTACACCATGTGGACAGGGAAATATTTCAGTCCAAAGAAAAAACTAGGGTTAAGACCCAAGTTAGGGTTAGCGGTCAGGAGACATGGCTTCCCGGAATGGAAACAGGGTGTTGCTGAAGCCAAGCATGGTGAAACAGACTGAGAGGGCAAAAGGAATTGTGTGCCTACTGTCTTTTAGTACAACATGAGGATGGGGGGTTGTTACATTTCAACAAGAAAATCAGGTTAAGTCTCAAGGTTGGGTTGGATTGGGGAGATGTGGCTTCCCAGGTTGGAAATGGGTCCTTGGTGAAGCTCAACTTACTGAATCAGACTGAGTGGGGCATCAAGATGGCTTCCATACTGACATTTGGTACACTCTGTGGACGGCAGTATGTTTCAGTCCAAAAACGAAAATTAGGGTTAAGACCCAAGTTAGGGTTATTGGTCAGGAGTCATGGCTTCCCAGAATGGAAACAGGGTGTTGCTGAAGCCAAGCATGGTGAAACAGACTGAGAGGGCCAAAGGAATTGTGTACCTACTGTCTTTTAGTAGAACATGAGGATGGGAGGTTGTTACATTTGCACAAGAATATCAGTTTAAGTATCAAGTTAGAGTTAGGGTTGGGGAGATGTGGCTTCCCAGGTTGGAAACGGGTCCTTGTTGAAGCCTAGCTTGCTGAATCAGACTGAGTGGGGCATCAAGATGTCTTCCATACTTACAATTAGGTACACTCTGTGGACGGCAGTATGTTTCAGTCCAAAAAGGAAATGAGGGTTGAGACTCAAATTAGGGTTAGGGTTGGGGAGACTTGGCTTCCCAGGATGTAACCAGGGTTTTGGCGAAGCCTAGATTGGTAAAACAGACTGAGTAGGCCTTCCGGAGTATAACATACTGCCAGTTAGTACACCATGTGGACAGGGAAATATTTCAGTCCAAAGAAAAAACTAGGGTTAAGACCCAAGTTAGGGTTAGCGGTCAGGAGACATGGCTTCCCGGAATGGAAACAGGGTGTTGCTGAAGCCAAGCATGGTGAAACAGACTGAGAGGGCAAAAGGAATTGTGTGCCTACTGTCTTTTAGTACAACATGAGGATGGGGGTTTGTTACATTTGCACAAGAAAATCAGGTTAAGTCTCAAGTTAGGGTTGGTTTGGGGAGATGTGGCTTCCCAGGTTGGAAACGGGTCCTTGGTGAAGCCTAGCTTGTTGAATCAGACTGAGTGGGACATCAAGATGTCTTCCATACTTACATTTGGTACACTCTGTGGACGGCAGTATGTTTCAGTCCAAAAAGGAAATGAGGGTTGAGACTCAAATTAGGGTTAGGGCTGGGGAGACTTGGCTTCCCAGGATGTAACCAGGGTTTTGGCGAAGCCTAGATTGGTAAAACAGACTGAGTAGGCCATCCGGAGTATAACATACTGCCAGTTAGTACACCATGTGGACAGGGAAATGTTTCAGTCTAAAGAGAAAATTAGGGTTAAGACCCAAGTTAGGGTTAGCTGTCAGGAGACATGGCTTCCCAGAATGGAAACAGGGTGTTGCTGAAGCCAAGCATGGTGAAACAGACTGAGAGGGCCAAAGGAATTGTGTGCCTACTGTCTTTTAGTAGAACATGAGGATGGGAGGTTGTTACATTTGCACAAGAATATCAGGTTAAGTCTCAAGTTAGGGTTAGGGTTGGGGAGATGTGGCTTCCCAGGTTGGAAACGGGTCCTTGGTGAAGCTTAACTTCCTGAATCAGACTGAGTGGGCCATCAAGATGTCTTCCATACTTACATTTGGCACACTCTGTGGACCGCAGTATGTTTCAGTCCAAAAAGGAAATAGGGTTGAGACTCAAATTAGGGTTAGGGTTGGGGAGACTTGGCTTCCCAGGATGTAACCAGGGTTTTGGCGAAGTCTAGATTGGTAAAACAGACGGAGTAGGCCAACCGGAGTATAACATACTGCCAGTTAGTACACCATGTGGACAGGGAAATGTTTCAGTCCAAAGAGAAAATTAGGGTTAAGACCCAAGTTAGGGTTAGCTGTCAGGAGACATGGCTTTTCAGAATGGAAACAGGGTGTTGCTGAAGCCAAGCATGGTGAAACAGACTGAGAGGGCCAAAGGAATTGTGTGCCTACTGTCTTTTAGTAGAACATGAGGATGGGGGGTTGTTACATTTGCACAAGAAAATCAGGTTAAGTCTCAAGTTAGGGTTAGGGTTGGGGAGATGTGGCTTCCCAGGTTGGAAACGGGTCCTTGGTGAAGCCTAGCTTGCTGAATCAGACTGAGTGGGGCATCAAGATGTCTTCCATACTTACATTTGGTACACTCTGTGAACCGCAGTATGTTTCAGTCCAAAAAGGAAATGAGGGTTGATACTCAAATTAGGGTTAGGGTTGGGGAGACTTGGCTTCCCAGGATGTAACCAGGGTTTTGGTGAAGCCTAGATTGGTAAAACAGACTGAGTAGGCCAACCGGAGTATAACATACTGCCAGTTAGTACACCATGTGGACAGGGAAATGTTTCAGTCCAAAGAGAAAATTAGGGTTAAGACCCAAGTTAGGGTTAGCTGTCAGGAGACATGGCTTCCCAGAATGGAAACAGGGTGTTGCTGAAGCCAAGCATGGTGAAACAGACTGAGAGGGCAAAAGGAATTGTGTGCCTACTGTCTTTTAGTAGAACATGAGGATGGGAGGTTGTTACATTTGCACAAGAATATCAGGTTAAGTCTCAAGTTAGGGTTAGGGTTGGGGAGATGTGGCTTCCCAGGTTGGAAACGGGTCCTTGGTGAAGCCTAGCTTGCTGAATCAGACTGAGTGGGGCATCAAGATGTCTTCCATACTTACAATTAGGTACACTCTGTGGACGGCAGTATGTTTCAGTCCAAAAAGGAAATGAGGGTTGAGACTCAAATAAGGGTTAGGGTTGGGGAGACTTGGCTTCCCAGGATGTAACCAGGGTTTTGGCGAAGCCTAGATTGGTAAAACAGACTGAGTAGGCCTTCCGGAGTATAACATACTGCCAGTTAGTACACCATGTGGACAGGGAAATATTTCAGTCCAAAGAAAATACTAGGGTTAAGACCCAAGTTAGGGTTAGCGGTCAGGAGACATGGCTTCCCGGAATGGAAACAGGGTGTTGCTGAAGCCAAGCATGGTGAAACAGACTGAGAGGGCAAAAGGAATTGTGTGCCTACTGTCTTTTAGTACAACATGAGGATGGGGGTTTGTTACATTTGCACAAGAAAATCAGGTTAAGTCTCAAGTTAGGGTTGGTTTGGGGAGATGTGGCTTCCCAGGTTGGAAACGGGTCCTTGGTGAAGCCTAGCTTGTTGAATCAGACTGAGTGGGACATCAAGATGTCTTCCATACTTACATTTGGTACACTCTGTGGACGGCAGTATGTTTCAGTCCAAAAAGGAAATGAGGGTTGAGACTCAAATTAGGGTTAGGGCTGGGGAGACTTGGCTTCCCAGGATGTAACCAGGGTTTTGGCGAAGCCTAGATTGGTAAAACAGACTGAGTAGGCCATCCGGAGTATAACATACTGCCAGTTAGTACACCATGTGGACAGGGAAATGTTTCAGTCCAAAGAGAAAATTAGGGTTAAGACCCAAGTGAGGGTTAGCTGTCAGGAGACATGGCTTCCCAGAATGGAAACAGGGTGTTGCTGAAGCCAAGCATGGTGAAACAGACTGAGAGGGCCAAAGGAATTGTGTGTCTACTGTCTTTTAGTAGAACATGAGGATGGGAGGTTGTTACATTTGCACAAGAATATCAGGTTAAGTCTCAAGTTAGGGTTAGGGTTGGGGAGATGTGGCTTCCCAGGTTGGAAACGGGTCCTTGTTGAAGCCTAGCTTGCTGAATCAGACTGAGTGGGGCATCAAGATGTCATCCATACTTACAATTAGGTACACTCTGTGGACGGCAGTATGTTTCAGTCCAAAAAGGAAATGAGGGTTGAGACTCAAATTAGGGTTAGGGTTGGGGAGACTTGGCTTCCCAGGATGTAACCAGGGTTTTGGCGAAGCCTAGATTGGTAAAACAGACTGAGTAGGCCTTCCGGAGTATAACATACTGCCAGTTAGTACACCATGTGGACAGGGAAATATTTCAGTCCAAAGAAAAAACTAGGGTTAAGACCCAAGTTAGGGTTAGCGGTCAGGAGACATGGCTTCCCGGAATGGAAACAGGGTGTTGCTGAAGCCAAGCATGGTGAAACAGACTGAGAGGGCAAAAGGAATTGTGTGCCTACTGTCTTTTAGTACAACATGAGGATGGGGGTTTGTTACATTTCAACAAGAAAATCAGGTGAAGTCTCAAGGTTGGGTTGGATTGGGGAGATGTGGCTTCCCAGGTTGGAAATGGGTCCTTGGTGAAGCTCAACTTGCTGAATCAGACTGAGTGGGGCATCAAGATGGCTTCCATACTGACATTTGGTACACTCTGTGGACGGCAGTATGTTTCAGTCCAAAAACGAAAATTAGGGTTAAGACCCAAGTTAGGGTTATCGGTCAGGAGTCATGGCTTCCCAGAATGGAAACAGGGTGTTGCTGAAGCCAAGCATGGTGAAACAGACTGAGAGGGCCAAAGGAATTGTGTACCTACTGTCTTTTAGTAGAACATGAGGATGGGAGGTTGTTACATTTGCACAAGAATATCAGTTTAAGTATCAAGTTAGAGTTAGGGTTGGGGAGATGTGGCTTCCCAGGTTGGAAACGGGTCCTTGGTGAAGCCTAGCTTGCTGAATCAGACTGAGTGGGGCATCAAGATGTCTTCCATACTTACAATTAGGTACACTCTGTGGACGGCAGTATGTTTCAGTCCAAAAAGGAAATGAGGGTTGAGACTCAAATTAGGGTTAGGGTTGGGGAGACTTGGCTTCCCAGGATGTAACCAGGGTTTTGGCGAAGCCTAGATTGGTAAAACAGACTGAGTAGGCCTTCCGGAGTATAACATACTGCCAGTTAGTACACCATGTGGACAGGGAAATATTTCAGTCCAAAGAAAAAACTAGGGTTAAGACCCAAGTTAGGGTTAGCGGTCAGGAGACATGGCTTCCCGGAATGGAAACAGGGTGTTGCTGAAGCCAAGCATGGTGAAACAGACTGAGAGGGCAAAAGGAATTGTGTGCCTACTGTCTTTTAGTACAACATGAGGATGGGGGTTTGTTACATTTGCACAAGAAAATCAGGTTAAGTCTCAAGTTAGGGTTGGTTTGGGGAGATGTGGCTTCCCAGGTTGGAAACGGGTCCTTGGTGAAGCCTAGCTTGTTGAATCAGACTGAGTGGGACATCAAGATGTCTTCCATACTTACATTTGGTACACTCTGTGGACGGCAGTATGTTTCAGTCCAAAAAGGAAATGAGGGTTGAGACTCAAATTAGGGTTAGGGCTGGGGAGACTTGGCTTCCCAGGATGTAACCAGGGTTTTGGCGAAGCCTAGATTGGTAAAACAGACTGAGTAGGCCATCCGGAGTATAACATACTGCCAGTTAGTACACCATGTGGACAGGGAAATGTTTCAGTCTAAAGAGAAAATTAGGGTTAAGACCCAAGTTAGGGTTAGCTGTCAGGAGACATGGCTTCCCAGAATGGAAACAGGGTGTTGCTGAAGCCAAGCATGGTGAAACAGACTGAGAGGGCCAAAGGAATTGTGTGCCTACTGTCTTTTAGTAGAACATGAGGATGGGAGGTTGTTACATTTGCACAAGAATATCAGGTTAAGTCTCAAGTTAGGGTTAGGGTTGGGGAGATGTGGCTTCCCAGGTTGGAAACGGGTCCTTGGTGAAGCTTAACTTCCTGAATCAGACTGAGTGGGCCATCAAGATGTCTTCCATACTTACATTTGGCACACTCTGTGGACCGCAGTATGTTTCAGTCCAAAAAGGAAATAGGGTTGAGACTCAAATTAGGGTTAGGGTTGGGGAGACTTGGCTTCCCAGGATGTAACCAGGGTTTTGGCGAAGTCTAGATTGGTAAAACAGACGGAGTAGGCCAACCGGAGTATAACATACTGCCAGTTAGTACACCATGTGGACAGGGAAATTTTTCAGTCCAAAGACAAAATTAGGGTTAAGACCCAAGTTAGGGTTAGCTGTCAGGAGACATGGCTTTCCAGAATGGAAACAGGGTGTTGCTGAAGCCAAGCATGGTGAAACAGACTGAGAGGGCCAAAGGAATTGTGTGCCTACTGTCTTTTAGTAGAACATGAGGATGGGGGGTTGTTACATTTGCACAGGAAAATCAGGTTAAGTCTCAAGTTAGGGTTAGGGTTGGGGAGATGTGGCTTCCCAGGTTGGAAACGGGTCCTTGGTGAAGCCTAGCTTGCTGAATCAGACTGAGTGGGGCATCAAGATGTCTTCCATACTTACATTTGGTACACTCTGTGAACCGCAGTATGTTTCAGTCCAAAAAGGAAATGAGGGTTGAGACTCAAATTAGGGTTAGGGTTGGGGAGACTTGGCTTCCCAGGATGTAACCAGGGTTTTGGTGAAGCCTAGATTGGTAAAACAGACTGAGTAGGCCAACCGGAGTATAACATACTGCCAGTTAGTACACCATGTGGACAGGGAAATGTTTCAGTCCAAAGAGAAAATTAGGGTTAAGACCCAAGTTAGGGTTAGCTGTCAGGAGACATGGCTTCCCAGAATGGAAACAGGGTGTTGCTGAAGCCAAGCATGGTGAAACAGACTGAGAGGGCCAAAGGAATTGTGTGCCTACTGTCTTTTAGTAGAACATGAGGATGGGAGGTTGTTACATTTGCACAAGAATATCAGGTTAAGTCTCAAGTTAGGGTTAGGGTTGGGGAGATGTGGCTTCCCAGGTTGGAAACGGGTCCTTGGTGAAGCCTAGCTTGCTGAATCAGACTGAGTGGGGCATCAAGATGTCTTCCATACTTACAATTAGGTACACTCTGTGGACGGCAGTATGTTTCAGTCCAAAAAGGAAATGAGGGTTGAGACTCAAATTAGGGTTAGGGTTGGGGAGACTTGGCTTCCCAGGATGTAACCAGGGTTTTGGCGAAGCCTAGATTGGTAAAACAGACTGAGTAGGCCTTCCGGAGTATAACATACTGCCAGTTAGTACACCATGTGGACAGGGAAATATTTCAGTCCAAAGAAAAAACTAGGGTTAAGACCCAAGTTAGGGTTAGCGGTCAGGAGACATGGCTTCCCGGAATGGAAACAGGGTGTTGCTGAAGCCAAGCATGGTGAAACAGACTGAGAGGGCAAAAGGAATTGTGTGCCTACTGTCTTTTAGTACAACATGAGGATGGGGGTTTGTTACATTTGCACAAGAAAATCAGGTTAAGTCTCAAGTTAGGGTTGGTTTGGGGAGATGTGGCTTCCCAGGTTGGAAACGGGTCCTTGGTGAAGCCTAGCTTGTTGAATCAGACTGAGTGGGACATCAAGATGTCTTCCATACTTACATTTGGTACACTCTGTGGACGGCAGTATGTTTCAGTCCAAAAAGGAAATGAGGGTTGAGACTCAAATTAGGGTTAGGGCTGGGGAGACTTGGCTTCCCAGGATGTAACCAGGGTTTTGGCGAAGCCTAGATTGGTAAAACAGACTGAGTAGGCCATCCGGAGTATAACATACTGCCAGTTAGTACACCATGTGGACAGGGAAATGTTTCAGTCTAAAGAGAAAATTAGGGTTAAGACCCAAGTTAGGGTTAGCTGTCAGGAGACATGGCTTCCCAGAATGGAAACAGGGTGTTGCTGAAGCCAAGCATGGTGAAACAGACTGAGAGGGCCAAAGGAATTGTGTGCCTACTGTCTTTTAGTAGAACATGAGGATGGGAGGTTGTTACATTTGCACAAGAATATCAGGTTAAGTCTCAAGTTAGGGTTAGGGTTGGGGAGATGTGGCTTCCCAGGTTGGAAACGGGTCCTTGGTGAAGCCTAGCTTGCTGAATCAGACTGAGTGGGGCATCAAGATGTCTTCCATACTTACAATTAGGTACACTCTGTGGACGGCAGTATGTTTCAGTCCAAAAAGGAAATGAGGGTTGAGACTCAAATTAGGGTTAGGGTTGGGGAGACTTGGCTTCCCAGGATGTAACCAGGGTTTTGGCGAAGCCTAGATTGGTAAAACAGACTGAGTAGGCCTTCCGGAGTATAACATACTGCCAGTTAGTACACCATGTGGACAGGGAAATATTTCAGTCCAAAGAAAAAACTAGGGTTAAGACCCAAGTTAGGGTTAGCGGTCAGGAGACATGGCTTCCCGGAATGGAAACAGGGTGTTGCTGAAGCCAAGCATGGTGAAACAGACTGAGAGGGAAAAAGGAATTGTGTGCCTACTGTCTTTTAGTACAACATGAGGATGGGGGTTTGTTACATTTGCACAAGAAAATCAGGTTAAGTCTCAAGTTAGGGTTGGTTTGGGGAGATGTGGCTTCCCAGGTTGGAAACGGGTCCTTGGTGAAGCCTAGCTTGTTGAATCAGACTGAGTGGGACATCAAGATGTCTTCCATACTTACATTTGGTACACTCTGTGGACGGCAGTATGTTTCAGTCCAAAAAGGAAATGAGGGTTGAGACTCAAATTAGGGTTAGGGCTGGGGAGACTTGGCTTCCCAGGATGTAACCAGGGTTTTGGCGAAGCCTAGATTGGTAAAACAGACTGAGTAGGCCATCCGGAGTATAACATACTGCCAGTTAGTACACCATGTGGACAGGGAAATGTTTCAGTCTAAAGAGAAAATTAGGGTTAAGACCCAAGTTAGGGTTAGCTGTCAGGAGACATGGCTTCCCAGAATGGAAACAGGGTGTTGCTGAAGCCAAGCATGGTGAAACAGACTGAGAGGGCCAAAGGAATTGTGTGCCTACTGTCTTTTAGTAGAACATGAGGATGGGAGGTTGTTACATTTGCACAAGAATATCAGGTTAAGTCTCAAGTTAGGGTTAGGGTTGGGGAGATGTGGCTTCCCAGGTTGGAAACGGGTCCTTGGTGAAGCTTAACTTCCTGAATCAGACTGAGTGGGCCATCAAGATGTCTTCCATACTTACATTTGGCACACTCTGTGGACCGCAGTATGTTTCAGTCCAAAAAGGAAATAGGGTTGAGACTCAAATTAGGGTTAGGGTTGGGGAGACTTGGCTTCCCAGGATGTAACCAGGGTTTTGGCGAAGTCTAGATTGGTAAAACAGACGGAGTAGGCCAACCGGAGTATAACATACTGCCAGTTAGTACACCATGTGGACAGGGAAATTTTTCAGTCCAAAGACAAAATTAGGGTTAAGACCCAAGTTAGGGTTAGCTGTCAGGAGACATGGCTTTCCAGAATGGAAACAGGGTGTTGCTGAAGCCAAGCATGGTGAAACAGACTGAGAGGGCCAAAGGAATTGTGTGCCTACTGTCTTTTAGTAGAACATGAGGATGGGGGGTTGTTACATTTGCACAGGAAAATCAGGTTAAGTCTCAAGTTAGGGTTAGGGTTGGGGAGATGTGGCTTCCCAGGTTGGAAACGGGTCCTTGGTGAAGCCTAGCTTGCTGAATCAGACTGAGTGGGGCATCAAGATGTCTTCCATACTTACATTTGGTACACTCTGTGAACCGCAGTATGTTTCAGTCCAAAAAGGAAATGAGGGTTGAGACTCAAATTAGGGTTAGGGTTGGGGAGACTTGGCTTCCCAGGATGTAACCAGGGTTTTGGTGAAGCCTAGATTGGTAAAACAGACTGAGTAGGCCAACCGGAGTATAACATACTGCCAGTTAGTACACCATGTGGACAGGGAAATGTTTCAGTCCAAAGAGAAAATTAGGGTTAAGACCCAAGTTAGGGTTAGCTGTCAGGAGACATGGCTTCCCAGAATGGAAACAGGGTGTTGCTGAAGCCAAGCATGGTGAAACAGACTGAGAGGGCCAAAGGAATTGTGTGCCTACTGTCTTTTAGTAGAACATGAGGATGGGAGGTTGTTACATTTGCACAAGAATATCAGGTTAAGTCTCAAGTTAGGGTTAGGGTTGGGGAGATGTGGCTTCCCAGGTTGGAAACGGGTCCTTGGTGAAGCCTAGCTTGCTGAATCAGACTGAGTGGGGCATCAAGATGTCTTCCATACTTACAATTAGGTACACTCTGTGGACGGCAGTATGTTTCAGTCCAAAAAGGAAATGAGGGTTGAGACTCAAATTAGGGTTAGGGTTGGGGAGACTTGGCTTCCCAGGATGTAACCAGGGTTTTGGCGAAGCCTAGATTGGTAAAACAGACTGAGTAGGCCTTCCGGAGTATAACATACTGCCAGTTAGTACACCATGTGGACAGGGAAATATTTCAGTCCAAAGAAAAAACTAGGGTTAAGACCCAAGTTAGGGTTAGCGGTCAGGAGACATGGCTTCCCGGAATGGAAACAGGGTGTTGCTGAAGCCAAGCATGGTGAAACAGACTGAGAGGGCAAAAGGAATTGTGTGCCTACTGTCTTTTAGTACAACATGAGGATGGGGGTTTGTTACATTTGCACAAGAAAATCAGGTTAAGTCTCAAGTTAGGGTTGGTTTGGGGAGATGTGGCTTCCCAGGTTGGAAACGGGTCCTTGGTGAAGCCTAGCTTGTTGAATCAGACTGAGTGGGACATCAAGATGTCTTCCATACTTACATTTGGTACACTCTGTGGACGGCAGTATGTTTCAGTCCAAAAAGGAAATGAGGGTTGAGACTCAAATTAGGGTTAGGGCTGGGGAGACTTGGCTTCCCAGGATGTAACCAGGGTTTTGGCGAAGCCTAGATTGGTAAAACAGACTGAGTAGGCCATCCGGAGTATAACATACTGCCAGTTAGTACACCATGTGGACAGGGAAATGTTTCAGTCTAAAGAGAAAATTAGGGTTAAGACCCAAGTTAGGGTTAGCTGTCAGGAGACATGGCTTCCCAGAATGGAAACAGGGTGTTGCTGAAGCCAAGCATGGTGAAACAGACTGAGAGGGCCAAAGGAATTGTGTGCCTACTGTCTTTTAGTAGAACATGAGGATGGGAGGTTGTTACATTTGCACAAGAATATCAGGTTAAGTCTCAAGTTAGGGTTAGGGTTGGGGAGATGTGGCTTCCCAGGTTGGAAACGGGTCCTTGGTGAAGCCTAGCTTGCTGAATCAGACTGAGTGGGGCATCAAGATGTCTTCCATACTTACAATTAGGTACACTCTGTGGACGGCAGTATGTTTCAGTCCAAAAAGGAAATGAGGGTTGAGACTCAAATTAGGGTTAGGGTTGGGGAGACTTGGCTTCCCAGGATGTAACCAGGGTTTTGGCGAAGCCTAGATTGGTAAAACAGACTGAGTAGGCCTTCCGGAGTATAACATACTGCCAGTTAGTACACCATGTGGACAGGGAAATATTTCAGTCCAAAGAAAAAACTAGGGTTAAGACCCAAGTTAGGGTTAGCGGTCAGGAGACATGGCTTCCCGGAATGGAAACAGGGTGTTGCTGAAGCCAAGCATGGTGAAACAGACTGAGAGGGCAAAAGGAATTGTGTGCCTACTGTCTTTTAGTACAACATGAGGATGGGGGTTTGTTACATTTGCACAAGAAAATCAGGTTAAGTCTCAAGTTAGGGTTGGTTTGGGGAGATGTGGCTTCCCAGGTTGGAAACGGGTCCTTGGTGAAGCCTAGCTTGTTGAATCAGACTGAGTGGGACATCAAGATGTCTTCCATACTTACATTTGGTACACTCTGTGGACGGCAGTATGTTTCAGTCCAAAAAGGAAATGAGGGTTGAGACTCAAATTAGGGTTAGGGCTGGGGAGACTTGGCTTCCCAGGATGTAACCAGGGTTTTGGCGAAGCCTAGATTGGTAAAACAGACTGAGTAGGCCATCCGGAGTATAACATACTGCCAGTTAGTACACCATGTGGACAGGGAAATGTTTCAGTCTAAAGAGAAAATTAGGGTTAAGACCCAAGTTAGGGTTAGCTGTCAGGAGACATGGCTTCCCGGAATGGAAACAGGGTGTTGCTGAAGCCAAGCATGGTGAAACAGACTGAGAGGGCCAAAGGAATTGTGTGCCTACTGTCTTTTAGTAGAACATGAGGATGGGAGGTTGTTACATTTGCACAAGAATATCAGGTTAAGTCTCAAGTTAGGGTTAGGGTTGGGGAGATGTGGCTTCCCAGGTTGGAAACGGGTCCTTGGTGAAGCTTAACTTCCTGAATCAGACTGAGTGGGCCATCAAGATGTCTTCCATACTTACATTTGGCACACTCTGTGGACCGCAGTATGTTTCAGTCCAAAAAGGAAATGGGGTTGAGACTCAAATTAGGGTTAGGGTTGGGGAGACTTGGCTTCCCAGGATGTAACCAGGGTTTTGGCGAAGTCTAGATTGGTAAAACAGACGGAGTAGGCCAACCGGAGTATAACATACTGCCAGTTAGTACACCATGTGGACAGGGAAATGTTTCAGTCCAAAGACAAAATTAGGGTTAAGACCCAAGTTAGGGTTAGCTGTCAGGAGACATGGCTTCCCAGAATGGAAACAGGGTGTTGCTGAAGCCAAGCATGGTGAAACAGACTGAGAGGGCCAAAGGAATTGTGTGCCTACTGTCTTTTAGTAGAACATGAGGATGGGGGGTTGTTACATTTGCACAGGAAAATCAGGTTAAGTCTCAAGTTAGGGTTAGGGTTGGGGAGATGTGGCTTCCCAGGTTGGAAACGGGTCCTTGGTGAAGCCTAGCTTGCTGAATCAGACTGAGTGGGGCATCAAGATGTCTTCCATACTTACATTTGGTACACTCTGTGAACCGCAGTATGTTTCAGTCCAAAAAGGAAATGAGGGTTGAGACTCAAATTAGGGTTAGGGTTGGGGAGACTTGGCTTCCCAGGATGTAACCAGGGTTTTGGTGAAGCCTAGATTGGTAAAACAGACTGAGTAGGCCAACCGGAGTATAACATACTGCCAGTTAGTACACCATGTGGACAGGGAAATGTTTCAGTCCAAAGAGAAAATTAGGGTTAAGACCCAAGTTAGGGTTAGCTGTCAGGAGACATGGCTTCCCAGAATGGAAACAGGGTGTTGCTGAAGCCAAGCATGGTGAAACAGACTGAGAGGGCCAAAGGAATTGTGTGCCTACTGTCTTTTAGTAGAACATGAGGATGGGAGGTTGTTACATTTGCACAAGAATATCAGGTTAAGTCTCAAGTTAGGGTTAGGGTTGGGGAGATGTGGCTTCCCAGGTTGGAAACGGGTCCTTGGTGAAGCCTAGCTTGCTGAATCAGACTGAGTGGGGCATCAAGATGTCTTCCATACTTACAATTAGGTACACTCTGTGGACGGCAGTATGTTTCAGTCCAAAAAGGAAATGAGGGTTGAGACTCAAATTAGGGTTAGGGTTGGGGAGACTTGGCTTCCCAGGATGTAACCAGGGTTTTGGCGAAGCCTAGATTGGTAAAACAGACTGAGTAGGCCTTCCGGAGTATAACATACTGCCAGTTAGTACACCATGTGGACAGGGAAATATTTCAGTCCAAAGAAAATACTAGGGTTAAGACCCAAGTTAGGGTTAGCGGTCAGGAGACATGGCTTCCCGGAATGGAAACAGGGTGTTGCTGAAGCCAAGCATGGTGAAATAGACTGAGAGGGCAAAAGGAATTGTCTGCCTACTGTCTTTTAGTACAACATGAGGATGGGGGTTTGTTACATTTGCACAAGAAAATCAGGTTAAGTCTCAAGTTAGGGTTGGTTTGGGGAGATGTGGCTTCCCAGGTTGGAAACGGGTCCTTGGTGAAGCCTAGCTTGTTGAATCAGACTGAGTGGGACATCAAGATGTCTTCCATACTTACATTTGGTACACTCTGTGGACGGCAGTATGTTTCAGTCCAAAAAGGAAATGAGGGTTGAGACTCAAATTAGGGTTAGGGCTGGGGAGACTTGGCTTCCCAGGATGTAACCAGGGTTTTGGCGAAGCCTAGATTGGTAAAACAGACTGAGTAGGCCATCCGGAGTATAACATACTGCCAGTTAGTACACCATGAGGACAGGGAAATGTTTCAGTCCAAAGAGAAAATTAGGGTTAAGACCCAAGTGAGGGTTAGCTGTCAGGAGACATGGCTTCCCAGAATGGAAACAGGGTGTTGCTGAAGCCAAGCATGGTGAAACAGACTGAGAGGGCCAAAGGAATTGTGTGCCTACTGTCTTTTAGTAGAACATGAGGATGGGAGGTTGTTACATTTGCACAAGAATATCAGGTTAAGTCTCAAGTTAGGGTTAGGGTTGGGGAGATGTGGCTTCCCAGGTTGGAAACGGGTCCTTGGTGAAGCTTAACTTCCTGAATCAGACTGAGTGGGCCATCAAGATGTCTTCCATACTTACATTTGGCATACTCTGTGGACCGCAGTATGTTTCAGTCCAAAAAGGAAATAGGGTTGAGACTCAAATTAGGGTTACGGTTGGGGAGACTTGGCTTCCCAGGATGTAACCAGGGTTTTGGTGAAGCCTAGATTGGTAAAACAGACTGAGTAGGCATTCAGGAGTATAACATACTGCCAGTTAGTACACTCTGTGGACGGCAGTATGTTTCAGTCCAAAAACGAAAATTAGGGTTAAGACCCAAGTTAGGGTTATCGGTCAGGAGTCATGGCTTCCCAGAATGGAAACAGGGTGTTGCTGAAGCCAAGCATGGTGAAACAGACTGAGAGGGCCAACGGAATTGTGTGTCGACTGTCTTTTAGTACAACATGAGGATGGGGGTTTGTTACATTTCAACAAGAAAATCAGGTTAAGTCTCAAGGTTGGGTTGGATTGGGGAGATGTGGCTTCCAAGGTTGGAAATGGGTCCTTAGTGAAGCTCAACTTGCTGAATCAGACTGAGTGGGGCATAAAGATGGCTTCCATACTGACATTTGGTGCACTCTGTGGACGGCAGTATGTTTCAGTCCAAAAAGGAAATGAGGGTTGAGACTCAAATTAGGGTTAGGGTTGGGGAGACTTGGCTTCCCAGGATGTAACCAGGGTTTTGGCGAAGCCTAGATTGGTAAAACAGACTGAGTAGGCCAACCGGAGTATAACATACTGCCAGTTAGTACACCATGTGGACAGGGAAATGTTTCAGTCCAAAGAGAAAATTAGGGTTAAGACCCAAGTTAGGGTTAGCTGTCAGGAGACATGGCTTTCCAGAATGGAAACAGGGTGTTGCTGAAGCCAAGCATGGTGAAACAGACTGAGAGGGCAAAAGGAATTGTGTGCCTACTGTCTTTTAGTAGAACATGAGGATGGGGGGTTGTTACATTTGCACAAGAAAATCAGGTTAAGTCTCAAGTTAGGGTTAGGGTTGGGGAGATGTGGCTTCCCAGGTTGGAAACGGGTCCTTGGTGAAGCCTAGCTTGCTGAATCAGACTGAGTGGGGCATCAAGATGTCTTCCATACTTACATTTGGTACACTCTGTGAACCGCAGTATGTTTCAGTCCAAAAAGGAAATGAGGGTTGATACGCAAATTAGGGTTAGGGTTGGGGAGACTTGGCTTCCCAGGATGTAACCAGGGTTTTGGTGAAGCCTAGATTGGTAAAACAGACTGAGTAGGCCAACCGGAGTATAACATACTGCCAGTTAGTACACCATGTGGACAGGGAAATGTTTCAGTCCAAAGAGAAAATTAGGGTTAAGACCCAAGTTAGGGTTAGCTGTCAGGAGACATGGCTTCCCAGAATGGAAACAGGGTGTTGCTGAAGCCAAGCATGGTGAAACAGACT
The DNA here is from genome assembly GCF_057233095.1 of Heloderma suspectum. Classification (NCBI taxonomy): domain Eukaryota; kingdom Metazoa; phylum Chordata; class Lepidosauria; order Squamata; family Helodermatidae; genus Heloderma; species Heloderma suspectum. The sequence continues at coordinate 153,946,918 of NC_139461.1, forward strand.
GAGAGGGCCAAAGGAATTGTGTGCCTACTGTCTTTTAGTAGAACATGAGGATGGGAGGTTGTTACATTTGCACAAGAATATCAGGTTAAGTCTCAAGTTAGGGTTAGGGTTGGGGAGATGTGGCTTCCCAGGTTGGAAACGGGTCCTTGTTGAAGCCTAGCTTGCTGAATCAGACTGAGTGGGGCATCAAGATGTCTTCCATACTTACAATTAGGTACACTCTGTGGACGGCAGTATGTTTCAGTCCAAAAAGGAAATGAGGGTTGAGACTCAAATTAGGGTTAGGGTTGGGGAGACTTGGCTTCCCAGGATGTAACCAGGGTTTTGGCGAAGCCTAGATTGGTAAAACAGACTGAGTAGGCCTTCCGGAGTATAACATACTGCCAGTTAGTACACCATGTGGACAGGGAAATGTTTCAGTCCAAAGAGAAAATTAGGGTTAAGACCCAAGTTAGGGTTAGCTGTCAGGAGACATGGCTTCCCAGAATGGAAACAGGGTGTTGCTGAAGCCAAGCATGGTGAAACAGACTGAGAGGGCCAAAGGAATTGTGTGCCTACTGTCTTTTAGTAGAACATGAGGATGGGAGGTTGTTACATTTGCACAAGAATATCAGGTTAAGTCTCAAGTTAGGGTTAGGGTTGGGGAGATGTGGCTTCCCAGGTTGGAAACGGGTCCTTGGTGAAGCCTAGCTTGCTGAATCAGACTGAGTGGGGCATCAAGATGTCTTCCATACTTACAATTAGGTACACTCTGTGGACGGCAGTATGTTTCAGTCCAAAAAGGAAATGAGGGTTGAGACTCAAATTAGGGTTAGGGTTGGGGAGACTTGGCTTCCCAGGATGTAACCAGGGTTTTGGCGAAGCCTAGATTGGTAAAACAGACTGAGTAGGCCTTCCGGAGTATAACATACTGCCAGTTAGTACACCATGTGGACAGGGAAATATTTCAGTCCAAAGAAAATACTAGGGTTAAGACCCAAGTTAGGGTTAGCGGTCAGGAGACATGGCTTCCCGGAATGGAAACAGGGTGTTGCTGAAGCCAAGCATGGTGAAATAGACTGAGAGGGCAAAAGGAATTGTCTGCCTACTGTCTTTTAGTACAACATGAGGATGGGGGTTTGTTACATTTGCACAAGAAAATCAGGTTAAGTCTCAAGTTAGGGTTGGTTTGGGGAGATGTGGCTTCCCAGGTTGGAAACGGGTCCTTGGTGAAGCCTAGCTTGTTGAATCAGACTGAGTGGGACATCAAGATGTCTTCCATACTTACATTTGGTACACTCTGTGGACGGCAGTATGTTTCAGTCCAAAAAGGAAATGAGGGTTGAGACTCAAATTAGGGTTAGGGCTGGGGAGACTTGGCTTCCCAGGATGTAACCAGGGTTTTGGCGAAGCCTAGATTGGTAAAACAGACTGAGTAGGCCATCCGGAGTATAACATACTGCCAGTTAGTACACCATGAGGACAGGGAAATGTTTCAGTCCAAAGAGAAAATTAGGGTTAAGACCCAAGTGAGGGTTAGCTGTCAGGAGACATGGCTTCCCAGAATGGAAACAGGGTGTTGCTGAAGCCAAGCATGGTGAAACAGACTGAGAGGGCCAAAGGAATTGTGTGCCTACTGTCTTTTAGTAGAACATGAGGATGGGAGGTTGTTACATTTGCACAAGAATATCAGGTTAAGTCTCAAGTTAGGGTTAGGGTTGGGGAGATGTGGCTTCCCAGGTTGGAAACGGGTCCTTGGTGAAGCTTAACTTCCTGAATCAGACTGAGTGGGCCATCAAGATGTCTTCCATACTTACATTTGGCATACTCTGTGGACCGCAGTATGTTTCAGTCCAAAAAGGAAATAGGGTTGAGACTCAAATTAGGGTTACGGTTGGGGAGACTTGGCTTCCCAGGATGTAACCAGGGTTTTGGTGAAGCCTAGATTGGTAAAACAGACTGAGTAGGCATTCAGGAGTATAACATACTGCCAGTTAGTACACTCTGTGGACGGCAGTATGTTTCAGTCCAAAAACGAAAATTAGGGTTAAGACCCAAGTTAGGGTTATCGGTCAGGAGTCATGGCTTCCCAGAATGGAAACAGGGTGTTGCTGAAGCCAAGCATGGTGAAACAGACTGAGAGGGCCAACGGAATTGTGTGTCGACTGTCTTTTAGTACAACATGAGGATGGGGGTTTGTTACATTTCAACAAGAAAATCAGGTTAAGTCTCAAGGTTGGGTTGGATTGGGGAGATGTGGCTTCCAAGGTTGGAAATGGGTCCTTAGTGAAGCTCAACTTGCTGAATCAGACTGAGTGGGGCATAAAGATGGCTTCCATACTGACATTTGGTGCACTCTGTGGACGGCAGTATGTTTCAGTCCAAAAAGGAAATGAGGGTTGAGACTCAAATTAGGGTTAGGGTTGGGGAGACTTGGCTTCCCAGGATGTAACCAGGGTTTTGGCGAAGCCTAGATTGGTAAAACAGACTGAGTAGGCCAACCGGAGTATAACATACTGCCAGTTAGTACACCATGTGGACAGGGAAATGTTTCAGTCCAAAGAGAAAATTAGGGTTAAGACCCAAGTTAGGGTTAGCTGTCAGGAGACATGGCTTTCCAGAATGGAAACAGGGTGTTGCTGAAGCCAAGCATGGTGAAACAGACTGAGAGGGCAAAAGGAATTGTGTGCCTACTGTCTTTTAGTAGAACATGAGGATGGGGGGTTGTTACATTTGCACAAGAAAATCAGGTTAAGTCTCAAGTTAGGGTTAGGGTTGGGGAGATGTGGCTTCCCAGGTTGGAAACGGGTCCTTGGTGAAGCCTAGCTTGCTGAATCAGACTGAGTGGGGCATCAAGATGTCTTCCATACTTACATTTGGTACACTCTGTGAACCGCAGTATGTTTCAGTCCAAAAAGGAAATGAGGGTTGATACGCAAATTAGGGTTAGGGTTGGGGAGACTTGGCTTCCCAGGATGTAACCAGGGTTTTGGTGAAGCCTAGATTGGTAAAACAGACTGAGTAGGCCAACCGGAGTATAACATACTGCCAGTTAGTACACCATGTGGACAGGGAAATGTTTCAGTCCAAAGAGAAAATTAGGGTTAAGACCCAAGTTAGGGTTAGCTGTCAGGAGACATGGCTTCCCAGAATGGAAACAGGGTGTTGCTGAAGCCAAGCATGGTGAAACAGACTGAGAGGGCCAAAGGAATTGTGTGCCTACTGTCTTTTAGTAGAACATGAGGATGGGAGGTTGTTACATTTGCACAAGAATATCAGGTTAAGTCTCAAGTTAGGGTTAGGGTTGGGGAGATGTGGCTTCCCAGGTTGGAAACGGGTCCTTGTTGAAGCCTAGCTTGCTGAATCAGACTGAGTGGGGCATCAAGATGTCTTCCATACTTACAATTAGGTACACTCTGTGGACGGCAGTATGTTTCAGTCCAAAAAGGAAATGAGGGTTGAGACTCAAATTAGGGTTAGGGTTGGGGAGACTTGGCTTCCCAGGATGTAACCAGGGTTTTGGCGAAGCCTAGATTGGTAAAACAGACTGAGTAGGCCTTCCGGAGTATAACATACTGCCAGTTAGTACACCATGTGGACAGGGAAATATTTCAGTCCAAAGAAAAAACTAGGGTTAAGACCCAAGTTAGGGTTAGCGGTCAGGAGACATGGCTTCCCGGAATGGAAACAGGGTGTTGCTGAAGCCAAGCATGGTGAAACAGACTGAGAGGGCAAAAGGAATTGTGTGCCTACTGTCTTTTAGTACAACATGAGGATGGGGGGTTGTTACATTTCAACAAGAAAATCAGGTTAAGTCTCAAGGTTGGGTTGGATTGGGGAGATGTGGCTTCCCAGGTTGGAAATGGGTCCTTGGTGAAGCTCAACTTACTGAATCAGACTGAGTGGGGCATCAAGATGGCTTCCATACTGACATTTGGTACACTCTGTGGACGGCAGTATGTTTCAGTCCAAAAACGAAAATTAGGGTTAAGACCCAAGTTAGGGTTATTGGTCAGGAGTCATGGCTTCCCAGAATGGAAACAGGGTGTTGCTGAAGCCAAGCATGGTGAAACAGACTGAGAGGGCCAAAGGAATTGTGTACCTACTGTCTTTTAGTAGAACATGAGGATGGGAGGTTGTTACATTTGCACAAGAATATCAGTTTAAGTATCAAGTTAGAGTTAGGGTTGGGGAGATGTGGCTTCCCAGGTTGGAAACGGGTCCTTGTTGAAGCCTAGCTTGCTGAATCAGACTGAGTGGGGCATCAAGATGTCTTCCATACTTACAATTAGGTACACTCTGTGGACGGCAGTATGTTTCAGTCCAAAAAGGAAATGAGGGTTGAGACTCAAATTAGGGTTAGGGTTGGGGAGACTTGGCTTCCCAGGATGTAACCAGGGTTTTGGCGAAGCCTAGATTGGTAAAACAGACTGAGTAGGCCTTCCGGAGTATAACATACTGCCAGTTAGTACACCATGTGGACAGGGAAATATTTCAGTCCAAAGAAAAAACTAGGGTTAAGACCCAAGTTAGGGTTAGCGGTCAGGAGACATGGCTTCCCGGAATGGAAACAGGGTGTTGCTGAAGCCAAGCATGGTGAAACAGACTGAGAGGGCAAAAGGAATTGTGTGCCTACTGTCTTTTAGTACAACATGAGGATGGGGGTTTGTTACATTTGCACAAGAAAATCAGGTTAAGTCTCAAGTTAGGGTTGGTTTGGGGAGATGTGGCTTCCCAGGTTGGAAACGGGTCCTTGGTGAAGCCTAGCTTGTTGAATCAGACTGAGTGGGACATCAAGATGTCTTCCATACTTACATTTGGTACACTCTGTGGACGGCAGTATGTTTCAGTCCAAAAAGGAAATGAGGGTTGAGACTCAAATTAGGGTTAGGGCTGGGGAGACTTGGCTTCCCAGGATGTAACCAGGGTTTTGGCGAAGCCTAGATTGGTAAAACAGACTGAGTAGGCCATCCGGAGTATAACATACTGCCAGTTAGTACACCATGTGGACAGGGAAATGTTTCAGTCTAAAGAGAAAATTAGGGTTAAGACCCAAGTTAGGGTTAGCTGTCAGGAGACATGGCTTCCCAGAATGGAAACAGGGTGTTGCTGAAGCCAAGCATGGTGAAACAGACTGAGAGGGCCAAAGGAATTGTGTGCCTACTGTCTTTTAGTAGAACATGAGGATGGGAGGTTGTTACATTTGCACAAGAATATCAGGTTAAGTCTCAAGTTAGGGTTAGGGTTGGGGAGATGTGGCTTCCCAGGTTGGAAACGGGTCCTTGGTGAAGCTTAACTTCCTGAATCAGACTGAGTGGGCCATCAAGATGTCTTCCATACTTACATTTGGCACACTCTGTGGACCGCAGTATGTTTCAGTCCAAAAAGGAAATAGGGTAGAGACTCAAATTAGGGTTAGGGTTGGGGAGACTTGGCTTCCCAGGATGTAACCAGGGTTTTGGCGAAGTCTAGATTGGTAAAACAGACGGAGTAGGCCAACCGGAGTATAACATACTGCCAGTTAGTACACCATGTGGACAGGGAAATGTTTCAGTCCAAAGAGAAAATTAGGGTTAAGACCCAAGTTAGGGTTAGCTGTCAGGAGACATGGCTTTCCAGAATGGAAACAGGGTGTTGCTGAAGCCAAGCATGGTGAAACAGACTGAGAGGGCCAAAGGAATTGTGTGCCTACTGTCTTTTAGTAGAACATGAGGATGGGGGGTTGTTACATTTGCACAAGAAAATCAGGTTAAGTCTCAAGTTAGGGTTAGGGTTGGGGAGATGTGGCTTCCCAGGTTGGAAACGGGTCCTTGGTGAAGCCTAGCTTGATGAATCAGACTGAGTGGGGCATCAAGATGTCTTCCATACTTACATTTGGTACACTCTGTGAACCGCAGTATGTTTCAGTCCAAAAAGGAAATGAGGGTTGATACGCAAATTAGGGTTAGGGTTGGGGAGACTTGGCTTCCCAGGATGTAACCAGGGTTTTGGTGAAGCCTAGATTGGTAAAACAGACTGAGTAGGCCAACCGGAGTATAACATACTGCCAGTTAGTACACCATGTGGACAGGGAAATGTTTCAGTCCAAAGAGAAAATTAGGGTTAAGACCCAAGTTAGGGTTAGCTGTCAGGAGACATGGCTTCCCAGAATGGAAACAGGGTGTTGCTGAAGCCAAGCATGGTGAAACAGACTGAGAGGGCAAAAGGAATTGTGTGCCTACTGTCTTTTAGTAGAACATGAGGATGGGAGGTTGTTACATTTGCACAAGAATATCAGGTTAAGTCTCAAGTTAGGGTTAGGGTTGGGGAGATGTGGCTTCCCAGGTTGGAAACGGGTCCTTGGTGAAGCCTAGCTTGCTGAATCAGACTGAGTGGGGCATCAAGATGTCTTCCATACTTACAATTAGGTACACTCTGTGGACGGCAGTATGTTTCAGTCCAAAAAGGAAATGAGGGTTGAGACTCAAATAAGGGTTAGGGTTGGGGAGACTTGGCTTCCCAGGATGTAACCAGGGTTTTGGCGAAGCCTAGATTGGTAAAACAGACTGAGTAGGCCTTCCGGAGTATAACATACTGCCAGTTAGTACACCATGTGGACAGGGAAATATTTCAGTCCAAAGAAAATACTAGGGTTAAGACCCAAGTTAGGGTTAGCGGTCAGGAGACATGGCTTCCCGGAATGGAAACAGGGTGTTGCTGAAGCCAAGCATGGTGAAACAGACTGAGAGGGCAAAAGGAATTGTGTGCCTACTGTCTTTTAGTACAACATGAGGATGGGGGTTTGTTACATTTGCACAAGAAAATCAGGTTAAGTCTCAAGTTAGGGTTGGTTTGGGGAGATGTGGCTTCCCAGGTTGGAAACGGGTCCTTGGTGAAGCCTAGCTTGTTGAATCAGACTGAGTGGGACATCAAGATGTCTTCCATACTTACATTTGGTACACTCTGTGGACGGCAGTATGTTTCAGTCCAAAAAGGAAATGAGGGTTGAGACTCAAATTAGGGTTAGGGCTGGGGAGACTTGGCTTCCCAGGATGTAACCAGGGTTTTGGCGAAGCCTAGATTGGTAAAACAGACTGAGTAGGCCATCCGGAGTATAACATACTGCCAGTTAGTACACCATGTGGACAGGGAAATGTTTCAGTCCAAAGAGAAAATTAGGGTTAAGACCCAAGTGAGGGTTAGCTGTCAGGAGACATGGCTTCCCAGAATGGAAACAGGGTGTTGCTGAAGCCAAGCATGGTGAAACAGACTGAGAGGGCCAAAGGAATTGTGTGTCTACTGTCTTTTAGTAGAACATGAGGATGGGAGGTTGTTACATTTGCACAAGAATATCAGGTTAAGTCTCAAGTTAGGGTTAGGGTTGGGGAGATGTGGCTTCCCAGGTTGGAAACGGGTCCTTGTTGAAGCCTAGCTTGCTGAATCAGACTGAGTGGGGCATCAAGATGTCATCCATACTTACAATTAGGTACACTCTGTGGACGGCAGTATGTTTCAGTCCAAAAAGGAAATGAGGGTTGAGACTCAAATTAGGGTTAGGGTTGGGGAGACTTGGCTTCCCAGGATGTAACCAGGGTTTTGGCGAAGCCTAGATTGGTAAAACAGACTGAGTAGGCCTTCCGGAGTATAACATACTGCCAGTTAGTACACCATGTGGACAGGGAAATATTTCAGTCCAAAGAAAAAACTAGGGTTAAGACCCAAGTTAGGGTTAGCGGTCAGGAGACATGGCTTCCCGGAATGGAAACAGGGTGTTGCTGAAGCCAAGCATGGTGAAACAGACTGAGAGGGCAAAAGGAATTGTGTGCCTACTGTCTTTTAGTACAACATGAGGATGGGGGTTTGTTACATTTCAACAAGAAAATCAGGTGAAGTCTCAAGGTTGGGTTGGATTGGGGAGATGTGGCTTCCCAGGTTGGAAATGGGTCCTTGGTGAAGCTCAACTTGCTGAATCAGACTGAGTGGGGCATCAAGATGGCTTCCATACTGACATTTGGTACACTCTGTGGACGGCAGTATGTTTCAGTCCAAAAACGAAAATTAGGGTTAAGACCCAAGTTAGGGTTATCGGTCAGGAGTCATGGCTTCCCAGAATGGAAACAGGGTGTTGCTGAAGCCAAGCATGGTGAAACAGACTGAGAGGGCCAAAGGAATTGTGTACCTACTGTCTTTTAGTAGAACATGAGGATGGGAGGTTGTTACATTTGCACAAGAATATCAGTTTAAGTATCAAGTTAGAGTTAGGGTTGGGGAGATGTGGCTTCCCAGGTTGGAAACGGGTCCTTGGTGAAGCCTAGCTTGCTGAATCAGACTGAGTGGGGCATCAAGATGTCTTCCATACTTACAATTAGGTACACTCTGTGGACGGCAGTATGTTTCAGTCCAAAAAGGAAATGAGGGTTGAGACTCAAATTAGGGTTAGGGTTGGGGAGACTTGGCTTCCCAGGATGTAACCAGGGTTTTGGCGAAGCCTAGATTGGTAAAACAGACTGAGTAGGCCTTCCGGAGTATAACATACTGCCAGTTAGTACACCATGTGGACAGGGAAATATTTCAGTCCAAAGAAAAAACTAGGGTTAAGACCCAAGTTAGGGTTAGCGGTCAGGAGACATGGCTTCCCGGAATGGAAACAGGGTGTTGCTGAAGCCAAGCATGGTGAAACAGACTGAGAGGGCAAAAGGAATTGTGTGCCTACTGTCTTTTAGTACAACATGAGGATGGGGGTTTGTTACATTTGCACAAGAAAATCAGGTTAAGTCTCAAGTTAGGGTTGGTTTGGGGAGATGTGGCTTCCCAGGTTGGAAACGGGTCCTTGGTGAAGCCTAGCTTGTTGAATCAGACTGAGTGGGACATCAAGATGTCTTCCATACTTACATTTGGTACACTCTGTGGACGGCAGTATGTTTCAGTCCAAAAAGGAAATGAGGGTTGAGACTCAAATTAGGGTTAGGGCTGGGGAGACTTGGCTTCCCAGGATGTAACCAGGGTTTTGGCGAAGCCTAGATTGGTAAAACAGACTGAGTAGGCCATCCGGAGTATAACATACTGCCAGTTAGTACACCATGTGGACAGGGAAATGTTTCAGTCTAAAGAGAAAATTAGGGTTAAGACCCAAGTGAGGGTTAGCTGTCAGGAGACATGGCTTCCCAGAATGGAAACAGGGTGTTGCTGAAGCCAAGCATGGTGAAACAGACTGAGAGGGCCAAAGGAATTGTGTGCCTACTGTCTTTTAGTAGAACATGAGGATGGGAGGTTGTTACATTTGCACAAGAATATCAGGTTAAGTCTCAAGTTAGGGTTAGGGTTGGGGAGATGTGGCTTCCCAGGTTGGAAACGGGTCCTTGGTGAAGCTTAACTTCCTGAATCAGACTGAGTGGGCCATCAAGATGTCTTCCATACTTACATTTGGCACACTCTGTGGACCGCAGTATGTTTCAGTCCAAAAAGGAAATAGGGTTGAGACTCAAATTAGGGTTAGGGTTGGGGAGACTTGGCTTCCCAGGATGTAACCAGGGTTTTGGCGAAGTCTAGATTGGTAAAACAGACGGAGTAGGCCAACCGGAGTATAACATACTGCCAGTTAGTACACCATGTGGACAGGGAAATGTTTCAGTCCAAAGAGAAAATTAGGGTTAAGACCCAAGTTAGGGTTAGCTGTCAGGAGACATGGCTTTCCAGAATGGAAACAGGGTGTTGCTGAAGCCAAGCATGGTGAAACAGACTGAGAGGGCCAAAGGAATTGTGTGCCTACTGTCTTTTAGTAGAACATGAGGATGGGGGGTTGTTACATTTGCACAGGAAAATCAGGTTAAGTCTCAAGTTAGGGTTAGGGTTGGGGAGATGTGGCTTCCCAGGTTGGAAACGGGTCCTTGGTGAAGCCTAGCTTGCTGAATCAGACTGAGTGGGGCATCAAGATGTCTTCCATACTTACATTTGGTACACTCTGTGAACCGCAGTATGTTTCAGTCCAAAAAGGAAATGAGGGTTGAGACTCAAATTAGGGTTAGGGTTGGGGAGACTTGGCTTCCCAGGATGTAACCAGGGTTTTGGTGAAGCCTAGATTGGTAAAACAGACTGAGTAGGCCAACCGGAGTATAACATACTGCCAGTTAGTACACCATGTGGACAGGGAAATGTTTCAGTCCAAAGAGAAAATTAGGGTTAAGACCCAAGTTAGGGTTAGCTGTCAGGAGACATGGCTTCCCAGAATGGAAACAGGGTGTTGCTGAAGCCAAGCATGGTGAAACAGACTGAGAGGGCCAAAGGAATTGTGTGCCTACTGTCTTTTAGTAGAACATGAGGATGGGAGGTTGTTACATTTGCACAAGAATATCAGGTTAAGTCTCAAGTTAGGGTTAGGGTTGGGGAGATGTGGCTTCCCAGGTTGGAAACGGGTCCTTGGTGAAGCCTAGCTTGCTGAATCAGACTGAGTGGGGCATCAAGATGTCTTCCATACTTACAATTAGGTACACTCTGTGGACGGCAGTATGTTTCAGTCCAAAAAGGAAATGAGGGTTGAGACTCAAATAAGGGTTAGGGTTGGGGAGACTTGGCTTCCCAGGATGTAACCAGGGTTTTGGCGAAGCCTAGATTGGTAAAACAGACTGAGTAGGCCTTCCGGAGTATAACATACTGCCAGTTAGTACACCATGTGGACAGGGAAATATTTCAGTCCAAAGAAAATACTAGGGTTAAGACCCAAGTTAGGGTTAGCGGTCAGGAGACATGGCTTCCCGGAATGGAAACAGGGTGTTGCTGAAGCCAAGCATGGTGAAATAGACTGAGAGGGCAAAAGGAATTGTCTGCCTACTGTCTTTTAGTACAACATGAGGATGGGGGTTTGTTACATTTGCACAAGAAAATCAGGTTAAGTCTCAAGTTAGGGTTGGTTTGGGGAGATGTGGCTTCCCAGGTTGGAAACGGGTCCTTGGTGAAGCCTAGCTTGTTGAATCAGACTGAGTGGGACATCAAGATGTCTTCCATACTTACATTTGGTACACTCTGTGGACGGCAGTATGTTTCAGTCCAAAAAGGAAATGAGGGTTGAGACTCAAATTAGGGTTAGGGCTGGGGAGACTTGGCTTCCCAGGATGTAACCAGGGTTTTGGCGAAGCCTAGATTGGTAAAACAGACTGAGTAGGCCATCCGGAGTATAACATACTGCCAGTTAGTACACCATGAGGACAGGGAAATGTTTCAGTCCAAAGAGAAAATTAGGGTTAAGACCCAAGTGAGGGTTAGCTGTCAGGAGACATGGCTTCCCAGAATGGAAACAGGGTGTTGCTGAAGCCAAGCATGGTGAAACAGACTGAGAGGGCCAAAGGAATTGTGTGCCTACTGTCTTTTAGTAGAACATGAGGATGGGAGGTTGTTACATTTGCACAAGAATATCAGGTTAAGTCTCAAGTTAGGGTTAGGGTTGGGGAGATGTGGCTTCCCAGGTTGGAAACGGGTCCTTGGTGAAGCTTAACTTCCTGAATCAGACTGAGTGGGCCATCAAGATGTCTTCCATACTTACATTTGGCATACTCTGTGGACCGCAGTATGTTTCAGTCCAAAAAGGAAATAGGGTTGAGACTCAAATTAGGGTTACGGTTGGGGAGACTTGGCTTCCCAGGATGTAACCAGGGTTTTGGTGAAGCCTAGATTGGTAAAACAGACTGAGTAGGCATTCAGGAGTATAACATACTGCCAGTTAGTACACTCTGTGGACGGCAGTATGTTTCAGTCCAAAAACGAAAATTAGGGTTAAGACCCAAGTTAGGGTTATCGGTCAGGAGTCATGGCTTCCCAGAATGGAAACAGGGTGTTGCTGAAGCCAAGCATGGTGAAACAGACTGAGAGGGCCAACGGAATTGTGTGTCGACTGTCTTTTAGTACAACATGAGGATGGGGGTTTGTTACATTTCAACAAGAAAATCAGGTTAAGTCTCAAGGTTGGGTTGGATTGGGGAGATGTGGCTTCCAAGGTTGGAAATGGGTCCTTAGTGAAGCTCAGCTTGCTAAATCAGACTGAGTGGGGCATAAAGATGGCTTCCATACTGACATTTGGTGCACTCTGTGGACGGCAGTATGTTTCAGTCCAAAAAGGAAATGAGGGTTGAGACTCAAATTAGGGTTAGGGTTGGGGAGACTTGGCTTCCCAGGATGTAACCAGGGTTTTGGCGAAGCCTAGATTGGTAAAACAGACTGAGTAGGCCAACCGGAGTATAACATACTGCCAGTTAGTACACCATGTGGACAGGGAAATGTTTCAGTCCAAAGAGAAAATTAGGGTTAAGACCCAAGTTAGGGTTAGCTGTCAGGAGACATGGCTTCCCAGAATGGAAACAGGGTGTTGCTGAAGCCAAGCATGGTGAAACAGACTGAGAGGGCCAAAGGAATTGTGTGCCTACTGTCTTTTAGTAGAACATGAGGATGGGAGGTTGTTACATTTGCACAAGAATATCAGGTTAAGTCTCAAGTTAGGGTTAGGGTTGGGGAGATGTGGCTTCCCAGGTTGGAAACGGGTCCTTGGTGAAGCCTAGCTTGCTGAATCAGACTGAGTGGGGCATCAAGATGTCTTCCATACTTACAATTAGGTACACTCTGTGGACGGCAGTATGTTTCAGTCCAAAAAGGAAATGAGGGTTGAGACTCAAATTAGGGTTAGGGTTGGGGAGACTTGGCTTCCCAGGATGTAACCAGGGTTTTGGCGAAGCCTAGATTGGTAAAACAGACTGAGTAGGCCTTCCGGAGTATAACATACTGCCAGTTAGTACACCATGTTGACAGGGAAATATTTCAGTCCAAAGAAAAAACTAGGGTTAAGACCCAAGTTAGGGTTAGCGGTCAGGAGACATGGCTTCCCGGAATGGAAACAGGGTGTTGCTGAAGCCAAGCATGGTGAAACAGACTGAGAGGGCAAAAGGAATTGTGTGCCTACTGTCTTTTAGTACAACATGAGGATGGGGGTTTGTTACATTTCAACAAGAAAATCAGGTTAAGTCTCAAGGTTGGGTTGGATTGGGGAGATGTGGCTTCCCAGGTTGGAAATGGGTCCTTGGTGAAGCTCAACTTGCTGAATCAGACTGAGTGGGGCATCAAGATGGCTTCCATACTGACATTTGGTACACTCTGTGGACGGCAGTATGTTTCAGTCCAAAAACGAAAATTAGGGTTAAGACCCAAGTTAGGGTTATCGGTCAGGAGTCATGGCTTCCCAGAATGGAAACAGGGTGTTGCTGAAGCCAAGCATGGTGAAACAGACTGAGAGGGCCAAAGGAATTGTGTACCTACTGTCTTTTAGTAGAACATGAGGATGGGAGGTTGTTACATTTGCACAAGAATATCAGTTTAAGTATCAAGTTAGAGTTAGGGTTGGGGAGATGTGGCTTCCCAGGTTGGAAACGGGTCCTTGTTGAAGCCTAGCTTGCTGAATCAGACTGAGTGGGGCATCAAGATGTCTTCCATACTTACAATTAGGTACACTCTGTGGACGGCAGTATGTTTCAGTCCAAAAAGGAAATGAGGGTTGAGACTCAAATTAGGGTTAGGGTTGGGGAGACTTGGCTTCCCAGGATGTAACCAGGGTTTTGGCGAAGCCTAGATTGGTAAAACAGACTGAGTAGGCCTTCCGGAGTATAACATACTGCCAGTTAGTACACCATGTGGACAGGGAAATATTTCAGTCCAAAGAAAAAACTAGGGTTAAGACCCAAGTTAGGGTTAGCGGTCAGGAGACATGGCTTCCCGGAATGGAAACAGGGTGTTGCTGAAGCCAAGCATGGTGAAACAGACTGAGAGGGCAAAAGGAATTGTGTGCCTACTGTCTTTTAGTACAACATGAGGATGGGGGTTTGTTACATTTGCACAAGAAAATCAGGTTAAGTCTCAAGTTAGGGTTGGTTTGGGGAGATGTGGCTTCCCAGGTTGGAAACGGGTCCTTGGTGAAGCCTAGCTTGTTGAATCAGACTGAGTGGGACATCAAGATGTCTTCCATACTTACATTTGGTACACTCTGTGGACGGCAGTATGTTTCAGTCCAAAAAGGAAATGAGGGTTGAGACTCAAATTAGGGTTAGGGCTGGGGAGACTTGGCTTCCCAGGATGTAACCAGGGTTTTGGCGAAGCCTAGATTGGTAAAACAGACTGAGTAGGCCATCCGGAGTATAACATACTGCCAGTTAGTACACCATGTGGACAGGGAAATGTTTCAGTCTAAAGAGAAAATTAGGGTTAAGACCCAAGTTAGGGTTAGCTGTCAGGAGACATGGCTTCCCAGAATGGAAACAGGGTGTTGCTGAAGCCAAGCATGGTGAAACAGACTGAGAGGGCCAAAGGAATTGTGTGCCTACTGTCTTTTAGTAGAACATGAGGATGGGAGGTTGTTACATTTGCACAAGAATATCAGGTTAAGTCTCAAGTTAGGGTTAGGGTTGGGGAGATGTGGCTTCCCAGGTTGGAAACGGGTCCTTGGTGAAGCTTAACTTCCTGAATCAGACTGAGTGGGCCATCAAGATGTCTTCCATACTTACATTTGGCACACTCTGTGGACCGCAGTATGTTTCAGTCCAAAAAGGAAATAGGGTTGAGACTCAAATTAGGGTTAGGGTTGGGGAGACTTGGCTTCCCAGGATGTAACCAGGGTTTTGGCGAAGTCTAGATTGGTAAAACAGACGGAGTAGGCCAACCGGAGTATAACATACTGCCAGTTAGTACACCATGTGGACAGGGAAATTTTTCAGTCCAAAGACAAAATTAGGGTTAAGACCCAAGTTAGGGTTAGCTGTCAGGAGACATGGCTTTCCAGAATGGAAACAGGGTGTTGCTGAAGCCAAGCATGGTGAAACAGACTGAGAGGGCCAAAGGAATTGTGTGCCTACTGTCTTTTGTAGAAAATGAGGATGGGGGGTTGTTACATTTGCACAAGAAAATCAGGTTAAGTCTCAAGTTAGGGTTAGGGTTGGGGAGATGTGGCTTCCCAGGTTGGAAACGGGTCCTTGGTGAAGCCTAGCTTGCTGAATCAGACTGAGTGGGGCATCAAGATGTCTTCCATACTTACATTTGGTACACTCTGTGAACCGCAGTATGTTTCAGTCCAAAAAGGAAATGAGGGTTGAGACTCAAATTAGGGTTAGGGTTGGGGAGACTTGGATTCCCAGGATGTAACCAGGGTTTTGGTGAAGCCTAGATTGGTAAAACAGACTGAGTAGGCCAACCGGAGTATAACATACTGCCAGTTAGTACACCATGTGGACAGGGAAATGTTTCAGTCCAAAGAGAAAATTAGGGTTAAGACCCAAGTTAGGGTTAGCTGTCAGGAGACATGGCTTCCCAGAATGGAAACAGGGTGTTGCTGAAGCCAAGCATGGTGAAACAGACTGAGAGGGCCAAAGGAATTGTGTGCCTACTGTCTTTTAGTAGAACATGAGGATGGGAGGTTGTTACATTTGCACAAGAATATCAGGTTAAGTCTCAAGTTAGGGTTAGGGTTGGGGAGATGTGGCTTCCCAGGTTGGAAACGGGTCCTTGGTGAAGCCTAGCTTGCTGAATCAGACTGAGTGGGGCATCAAGATGTCTTCCATACTTACAATTAGGTACACTCTGTGGACGGCAGTATGTTTCAGTCCAAAAAGGAAATGAGGGTTGAGACTCAAATAAGGGTTAGGGTTGGGGAGACTTGGCTTCCCAGGATGTAACCAGGGTTTTGGCGAAGCCTAGATTGGTAAAACAGACTGAGTAGGCCTTCCGGAGTATAACATACTGCCAGTTAGTACACCATGTGGACAGGGAAATATTTCAGTCCAAAGAAAATACTAGGGTTAAGACCCAAGTTAGGGTTAGCGGTCAGGAGACATGGCTTCCCGGAATGGAAACAGGGTGTTGCTGAAGCCAAGCATGGTGAAACAGACTGAGAGGGCAAAAGGAATTGTGTGCCTACTGTCTTTTAGTAGAACATGAGGATGGGGGTTTGTTACATTTGCACAAGAAAATCAGGTTAAGTCTCAAGTTAGGGTTAGGGTTGGGGAGATGTGGCTTCCCAGGTTGGAAACGGGTCCTTGGTGAAGCTTAACTTCCTGAATCAGACTGAGTGGGCCATCAAGATGTCTTCCATACTTACATTTGGCACACTCTGTGGACCGCAGTATGTTTCAGTCCAAAAAGGAAATAGGGTTGAGACTCAAATTAGGGTTACGGTTGGGGAGACTTGGCTTCCCAGGATGTAACCAGGGTTTTGGTGAAGCCTAGATTGGTAAAACAGACTGAGTAGGCATTCAGGAGTATAACATACTGCCAGTTAGTACACCATGTGGACAGGGAAATGTTTCAGTCCAAAACAAAATTCGAGTTAAGACCCAAGTTAGGGTTAGCTGTCAGGAGACATGGCTTCCCAGAATGGAAACACGGTGTTGCTGAAGCCAAGCATGGTGAAACAGACTGAGAGGGCCAAAGGAATTGTGTGCCTACTGTCTTTTAGTAGAACATGAGTATGGGAGGTTGTTACATTTGCACAAGAATATCAGGTTAAGTATCAAGTTAGAGTTAGGGTTGGGGAGATGTGGCTTCCCAGGTTGGAAACGGGTCCTTGTTGAAGCCTAGCTTGCTGAATCAGACTGAGTGGGGCATCAAGATGTCTTCCATACTTACAATTAGGTACACTCTGTGGACGGCAGTATGTTTCAGTCCAAAAAGGAAATGAGGGTTGAGACTCAAATTAGGGTTAGGGTTGGGGAGACTTGGCTTCCCAGGATGTAACCAGGGTTTTGGCGAAGCCTAGATTGGTAAAACAGACGGAGTAGGCCTTCCGGAGTATAACATACTGCCAGTTAGTACACCATGTGGACAGGGAAATATTTCAGTCCAAAGAAAAAAATAGGGTTAAGACCCAAGTTAGGGTTAGCGGTCAGGAGACATGGCTTCCCGGAATGGAAACAGGGTGTTGCTGAAGCCAAGCATGGTGAAACAGACTGAGAGGGCAAAAGGAATTGTGTGCCTACTGTCTTTTAGTACAACATGAGGATGGCGGTTTGTTACATTTGCACAAGAAAATCAGGTTAAGTCTCAAGTTAGGGTTGGTTTGGGGAGATGTGGCTTCCCAGGTTGGAAACGGGTCCTTGGTGAAGCCTAGCTTGTTGAATCAGACTGAGTGGGACATCAAGATGTTTTCCATACTTACATTTGGTACACTCTGTGGACGGCAGTATGTTTCAGTCCAAAAAGGAAATGAGGGTTGAGACTCAAATTAGGGTTAGGGCTGGGGAGACTTGGCTTCCCAGGATGTAACCAGGGTTTTGGCGAAGCCTAGATTGGTAAAACAGACTGAGTAGGCCATCCGGAGTATAACATACTGCCAGTTAGTACACCATGTGGACAGGGAAATGTTTCAGTCTAAAGAGAAAATTAGGGTTAAGACCCAAGTTAGGGTTAGCTGTCAGGAGACATGGCTTCCCAGAATGGAAACAGGGTGTTGCTGAAGCCAAGCATGGTGAAACAGACTGAGAGGGCCAAAGGAATTGTGTGCCTACTGTCTTTTAGTAGAACATGAGGATGGGAGGTTGTTACATTTGCACAAGAATATCAGGTTAAGTCTCAAGTTAGGGTTAGGGTTGGGGAGATGTGGCTTCCCAGGTTGGAAACGGGTCCTTGATGAAGCTTAACTTGCTGAATCAGACTGAGTGGGCCATCAAGATGTCTTCCATACTTACATTTGGCACACTCTGTGGACCGCAGTATGTTTCAGTCCAAAAAGGAAATAGGGTTGAGACTCAAATTAGGGTTAGGGTTGGGGAGACTTGGCTTCCCAGTATGTAACCAGGGTTTTGGTGAAGCCTAGATTGGTAAAACAGACTGAGTAGGCATTCAGGAGTATAACATACTGCCAGTTAGTACACCATGTGGACAGGGAAATGTTTCAGTCCAAAGACAAAATTCGAGTTAAGACCCAAGTTAGGGTTAGCTGTCAGGAGACATGGCTTCCCGGAATGGAAACAGGGTGTTGCTGAAGCCAAGCATGGTGAAACAGACTGAGAGGGCCAACGGAATTGTGTGCCTACTGTCTTTTAGTACAACATGAGGATGGGGGTTTGTTACATTTGCACAAGAAAATCAGGTTAAGTCTCAAGTTAGGGTTGGGTTGGGGAGATGTGGCTTCCCAGGTTGGAAACGGGTCCTTGGTGAAGCTTAACTTGCTGAATCAGACTGAGTGGGGTATCAAGGTGTCTTCCATACTTACATTTGGTACACTCTGTGGACCGCAGTATGTTTCAGTCCCAAAAGGAAATGAGGGTTGAGACTCAAATTAGGGTTAGGGTTGGGGAGATTTGGCTTCCCAGGATGTAACCAGGGTTTTGGCGAAGCCTAGATTGGTAAAACAGACTGAGTAGACCTTCCGGAGTATAACATACTGCCAGTTAGTACACCATGTGGACAGGGAAATGTTTCAGTCCAAAGAAAAAATTAGGGTTAAGAAAAATTTAAGGTTATCGGTCAGGAGACATGCCTTCCCAGAATGGAAACAGGGTGTTGCTGAAGCCAAGCATGGTGAAACAGACTGAGAGGGCCAACGGAATTGTGTGCCTACTGTCTTTTAGTACAACATGAGGATGGGGGTTTGTTACATTTGCACAAGAAAATCAGGTTAAGTCTCAAGTTAGGGTTGGTTTGGGGAGATGTGGCTTCCCAGGTTGGAAACGGGTCCTTGGTGAAGCCTAACTTGCTGAATCAGACTGAGTGGGGCATCAAGATGTCTTCCATACTGACATTTGGTACACTCTATGGACGGCGGTTTGTTTCAGTCCCAAAAGGAAATGAGGCCTGAGACTCAAATTAGGGTTAGGGTTGGGGAGACTTGGCTTTCCAGGATGTAACCAGGGTTTTGGTGAAGCCTAGATTGGTAAAACAGACTGAGTAGGCAAACCGGAGTATAACATACTGCCAGTTAGTACACCATGTGGACAGGGAAATGTTTCATTCCAAAGAGAAAATTAGGGTTAAGACCCAAGTGAGGGTTATCGGTCAGGAGACATGGCTTCCCAGAATGGAAACAGGGTGTTGCTGAAGCCAAGCATGGTGAAACAGACTGAGAGGGCCAAAGGAATTGTGTGCCTACTGTCTTTTAGTAGAACATGAGGATGGGGGTTTGTTACATTTGCACAAGAAAATCAGGTTAAGTATCAAGTTAGGGTTAGGGTTGGGGAGATGTGGCTTCCCAGGTTGGAAACGGGTCCTTGGTGAAGCTTAACTTGCTGAATCAGACTGAGTGGGGCATCAAGATGGCTTCCATACTGACATTTGGTACACTCTGTGGACGGCAGTATGTTTCAGTCCAAAAAGGAAATGAGGGTTGAGACTCAAATTAGGGTTAGGGTTGGGGAGACTTGGCTTCCCAGGATGTAACCAGGGTTTTGGCGAAGCCTAGATTGGTAAAACAGACTGAGTAGGACAACCGGAGTATAACATACTGCCAGTTAGTACACCATGTGGACAGGGAAATGTTTCAGTCCAAAGAGAAAATTAGGGTTGAGACCCAAGTTAGGGTTATCGGTCAGGAGTCATGGCTTCCCAGAATGGAAACAGGGTGTTGCTGAAGCCAAGCATGGTGAAACAGACTGAGAGGGCAAAAGGAATTGAGTGCCTACTGTCTTTTAGTAGAACATGAGGATGGGGGGTTTGTTACATTTGCACAAGAAAATCAGGTTAAGTCTCAAGTTAGGGTTGGTTTGGGGAGATGTGGCTTCCCAGGTTGGAAACGGGTCCTTGGTGAAGCCTAGCTTGTTGAATCAGACTGAGTGGGACATCAAGATGTCTTCCATACTGACATTTGGTACACTCTGTGGACGGCAGTATGTTTCAGTCCAAAAAGGAAATGAGGGTTGAGACTCAAATTAGGGTTAGGGCTGGGGAGACTTGGCTTCCCAGGATGTAACCAGGGTTTTGGCGAAGCCTAGATTGGTAAAACAGACGGAGTAGGCCAACCGGAGTATAACATACTGCCAGTTAGTACACCATGTGGACAGGGAAATGTTTCATTCCAAAGAGAAAATTAGGGTTAAGACCCAAGTTAGGGTTAGCTGTCAGGAGACATGGCTTTCCAGAATGGAAACAGGGTGTTGCTGAAGCCAAGCATGGTGAAACAGACTGAGAGGGCAAAAGGAATTGTGTGCCTACTGTCTTTTAGTAGAACATGAGGATGGGGGGTTGTTACATTTGCACAAGAAAATCAGGTTAAGTCTCAAGTTAGGGTTAGGGTTGGGGAGATGTGGCTTCCCAGGTTGGAAACGGGTCCTTGGTGAAGCCTAGCTTGCTGAATCAGACTGAGTGGGACATCAAGATGTCTTCCATACTTACATTTGGTACACTCTGTGGACGGGGGTCTGTTTCAGTCCCAAAAGGAAATGAGGCCTGAGACTCAAATTAGGGTTAGGGTTGGGGAGACTTGGCTTCCCAGGATATAACCAGGGTTTTGTCGAAGCCTAGATTGGTAAAACAGACTGAGTAGGCCATCCGGAGTATAACATACTGCCAGTTAGTACACCATGTGGACAGGGAAATGTTTCATTCCAAAGAGAAAATTAGGGTTAAGACCCAAGTTAGGGTTAGCTGTCAGGAGACATGGCTTCCCAGAATGGAAACAGGGTGTTGCTGAAGCCAAGCATGGTGAAACAGACTGAGAGGGCCAAAGGAATTGTGTGCCTACTGTCTTTTAGTACAACATGAGGATGGGGGGTTGTTACAGTTCAACAAGAAAATCAGGTTAAGTCTCAAGTTAGGGTTAGGGTTGGGGAGATGTGGCTTCCCAGGTTGGAAACGGGTCCTTGGTGAAGCTTAACTTGCTGAATCAGACTGAGTGGGGCATCAAGATGGCTTCCATACTGACATTTGGTACACTCTGTGGACGGCAGTATGTTTCAGTCCAAAAACGAAAATTAGGGTTAAGACCCAAGTTAGGGTTATCGGTCAGGAGTCATGGCTTACCAGAATGGAAACAGGGTGTTGCTGAAGCCAAGCATGGTGAAACAGACTGAGAGGGCCAACGGAATTGTGTGTCGACTGTCTTTTAGTACAACATGAGGATGGGGGTTTGTTACATTTCAACAAGAAAATCAGGTTAAGTCTCAAGGTTGGGTTGGATTGGGGAGATGTGGCTTCCCAGGTTGGAAATGGGTCCTTGGTGAAGCTCAACTTGCTGAATCAGACTGAGTGGGGCATTAAGATGGCTTCCATACTGACATTTGGTGCACTCTGTGGACGGCAGTATGTTTCAGTCCAAAAAGGAAATGAGGGTTGAGACTCAAATTAGGGTTAGGGTTGGGGAGACTTGGCTTCCCAGGATGTAACCAGGGTTTTGGCGAAGTCTAGATTGGTAAAACAGACTGAGTAGGCCAACCGGAGTATAACATACTGCCAGTTAGTACACCATGTGGACAGGGAAATGTTTCAGTCCAAAGAGAAAATTAGGGTTAAGACCCAAGTTAGGGTTAGCTGTCAGGAGACATGGCTTTCCAGAATGGAAACAGGGTGTTGCTGAAGCCAAGCATGGTGAAACAGACTGAGAGGGCAAAAGGAATTGTGTGCCCACTGTCTTTTAGTAGAACATGAGGATGGGGGGTTGTTACATTTGCACAAGAAAATCAGGTTAAGTCTCAAGTTAGGGTTAGGGTTGGGGAGATGTGGCTTCCCAGGTTGGAAACGGGTCCTTGGTGAAGCCTAGCTTGCTGAATCAGACTGAGTGGGGCATCAAGATGTCTTCCATACTTACATTTGGTACACTCTGTGAACCGCAGTATGTTTCAGTCCAAAAAGGAAATGAGGGTTGATACGCAAATTAGGGTTAGGGTTGGGGAGACTTGGCTTCCCAGGATGTAACCAGGGTTTTGGTGAAGCCTAGATTGGTAAAACAGACTGAGTAGGCCAACCGGAGTATAACATACTGCCAGTTAGTACACCATGTGGACAGGGAAATGTTTCAGTCCAAAGAGAAAATTAGGGTTAAGACCCAAGTTAGGGTTAGCTGTCAGGAGACATGGCTTCCCAGAATGGAAACAGGGTGTTGCTGAAGCCAAGCATGGTGAAACAGACTGAGAGGGCCAAAGGAATTGTGTGCCTACTGTCTTTTAGTAGAACATGAGGATGGGAGGTTGTTACATTTGCACAAGAATATCAGGTTAAGTCTCAAGTTAGGGTTAGGGTTGGGGAGATGTGGCTTCCCAGGTTGGAAACGGGTCCTTGTTGAAGCCTAGCTTGCTGAATCAGACTGAGTGGGGCATCAAGATGTCTTCCATACTTACAATTAGGTACACTCTGTGGACGGCAGTATGTTTCAGTCCAAAAAGGAAATGAGGGTTGAGACTCAAATTAGGGTTAGGG
The DNA here is from genome assembly GCF_057233095.1 of Heloderma suspectum. NCBI lineage: Eukaryota > Metazoa > Chordata > Lepidosauria > Squamata > Helodermatidae > Heloderma > Heloderma suspectum. Next base: position 153,969,241 of record NC_139461.1, read on the forward strand.
TTGGGGAGACTTGGCTTCCCAGGATGTAACCAGGGTTTTGGCGAAGCCTAGATTGGTAAAACAGACTGAGTAGGCCTTCCGGAGTATAACATACTGCCAGTTAGTACACCATGTGGACAGGGAAATATTTCAGTCCAAAGAAAAAACTAGGGTTAAGACCCAAGTTAGGGTTAGCGGTCAGGAGACATGGCTTCCCGGAATGGAAACAGGGTGTTGCTGAAGCCAAGGATGGTGAAACAGACTGAGAGGGCAAAAGGAATTGTGTGCCTACTGTCTTTTAGTACAACATGAGGATGGGGGTTTGTTACATTTCAACAAGAAAATCAGGTTAAGTCTCAAGGTTGGGTTGGATTGGGGAGATGTGGCTTCCCAGGTTGGAAATGGGTCCTTGGTGAAGCTCAACTTGCTGAATCAGACTGAGTGGGGCATCAAGATGGCTTCCATACTGACATTTGGTACACTCTGTGGACGGCAGTATGTTTCAGTCCAAAAACGAAAATTAGGGTTAAGACCCAAGTTAGGGTTATCGGTCAGGAGTCATGGCTTCCCAGAATGGAAACAGGGTGTTGCTGAAGCCAAGCATGGTGAAACAGACTGAGAGGGCCAACGGAATTTTGTACCTACTGTCTTTTAGTAGAACATGAGGATGGGAGGTTGTTACATTTGCACAAGAATATCAGTTTAAGTATCAAGTTAGAGTTAGGGTTGGGGAGATGTGGCTTCCCAGGTTGGAAACGGGTCCTTGGTGAAGCCTAGCTTGCTGAATCAGACTGAGTGGGGCATCAAGATGTCTTCCATACTTACAATTAGGTACACTCTGTGGACGGCAGTATGTTTCAGTCCAAAAAGGAAATGAGGGTTGAGACTCAAATTAGGGTTAGGGTTGGGGAGACTTGGCTTCCCAGGATGTAACCAGGGTTTTGGCGAAGCCTAGATTGGTAAAACAGACTGAGTAGGCCTTCCGGAGTATAACATACTGCCAGTTAGTACACCATGTGGACAGGGAAATATTTCAGTCCAAAGAAAATACTAGGGTTAAGACCCAAGTTAGGGTTAGCGGTCAGGAGACATGGCTTCCCGGAATGGAAACAGGGTGTTGCTGAAGCCAAGCATGGTGAAACAGACTGAGAGGGCAAAAGGAATTGTGTGCCTACTGTCTTTTAGTACAACATGAGGATGGGGGTTTGTTACATTTGCACAAGAAAATCAGGTTAAGTCTCAAGTTAGGGTTGGTTTGGGGAGATGTGGCTTCCCAGGTTGGAAACGGGTCCTTGGTGAAGCCTAGCTTGTTGAATCAGACTGAGTGGGACATCAAGATGTCTTCCATACTTACATTTGGTACACTCTGTGGACGGCAGTATGTTTCAGTCCAAAAAGGAAATGAGGGTTGAGACTCAAATTAGGGTTAGGGCTGGGGAGACTTGGCTTCCCAGGATGTAACCAGGGTTTTGGCGAAGCCTAGATTGGTAAAACAGACTGAGTAGGCCATCCGGAGTATAACATACTGCCAGTTAGTACACCATGTGGACAGGGAAATGTTTCAGTCCAAAGAGAAAATTAGGGTTAAGACCCAAGGTAGGGTTAGCTGTCAGGAGACATGGCTTCCCAGAATGGAAACAGAGTGTTGCTGAAGCCAAGCATGGTGAAACAGACTGAGAGGGCCAAAGGAATTGTGTGCCTACTGTCTTTTAGTAGAACATGAGGATGGGAGGTTGTTACATTTGCACAAGAATATCAGGTTAAGTCTCAAGTTAGGGTTAGGGTTGGGGAGATGTGGCTTCCCAGGTTGGAAACGGGTCCTTGGTGAAGCTTAACTTCCTGAATCAGACTGAGTGGGCCATCAAGATGTCTTCCATACTTACATTTGGCACACTCTGTGGACCGCAGTATGTTTCAGTCCAAAAAGGAAATAGGGTTGAGACTCAAATTAGGGTTACGGTTGGGGAGACTTGGCTTCCCAGGATGTAACCAGGGTTTTGGTGAAGCCTAGATTGGTAAAACAGACTGAGTAGGCATTCAGGAGTATAACATACTGCCAGTTAGTACACCATGTGGACAGGGAAATGTTTCAGTCCAAAACAAAATTCGAGTTAAGACCCAAGTTAGGGTTAGCTGTCAGGAGACATGGCTTCCCAGAATGGAAACAGGGTGTTGCTGAAGCCAAGCATGGTGAAACAGACTGAGAGGGCCAAAGGAATTGTGTGCCTACTGTCTTTTAGTAGAACATGAGTATGGGAGGTTGTTACATTTGCACAAGAATATCAGTTTAAGTATCAAGTTAGAGTTAGGGTTGGGGAGATGTGGCTTCCCAGGTTGGAAACGGGTCCTTGTTGAAGCCTAGCTTGCTGAATCAGACTGAGTGGGGCATCAAGATGTCTTCCATACTTACAATTAGGTACACTCTGTGGACGGCAGTATGTTTCAGTCCAAAAAGGAAATGAGGGTTGAGACTCAAATTAGGGTTAGGGTTGGGGAGACTTGGCTTCCCAGGATGTAACCAGGGTTTTGGCGAAGCCTAGATTGGTAAAACAGACGGAGTAGGCCTTCCGGAGTATAACATACTGCCAGTTAGTACACCATGTGGACAGGCAAATATTTCAGTCCAAAGAAAAAACTAGGGTTAAGACCCAAGTTAGGGTTAGCGGTCAGGAGACATGGCTTCCCGGAATGGAAACAGGGTGTTGCTGAAGCCAAGCATGGTGAAACAGACTGAGAGGGCAAAAGGAATTGTGTGCCTACTGTCTTTTAGTACAACATGAGGATGGCGGTTTGTTACATTTGCACAAGAAAATCAGGTTAAGTCTCAAGTTAGGGTTGGTTTGGGGAGATGTGGCTTCCCAGGTTGGAAACGGGTCCTTGGTGAAGCCTAGCTTGTTGAATCAGACTGAGTGGGCCATCAAGATGTCTTCCATACTTACATTTGGCACACTCTGTGGACCACAGTATGTTTCAGTCCAAAAAGGAAATAGGGTTGAGACTCAAATTAGGGTTAGGGTTGGGGAGACTTGGCTTCCCAGGATGTAACCAGGGTTTTGGTGAAGCCTAGATTGGTAAAACAGACTGAGTAGGCATTCAGGAGTATAACATACTGCCAGTTAGTACACCATGTGGACAGGGAAATGTTTCAGTCCAAAGACAAAATTCGAGTTAAGACCCAAGTTAGGGTTAGCTGTCAGGAGACATGGCTTCCCGGAATGGAAACAGGGTGTTGCTGAAGCCAAGCATGGTGAAACAGACTGAGAGGGCCAACGGAATTGTGTGCCTACTGTCTTTTAGTACAACATGAGGATGGGGGTTTGTTACATTTGCACAAGAAAATCAGGTTAAGTCTCAAGTTAGGGTTGGGTTGGGGAGATGTGGCTTCCCAGGTTGGAAACGGGTCCTTGGTGAAGCTTAACTTGCTGAATCAGACTGAGTGGGGTATCAAGGTGTCTTCCATACTTACATTTGGTACACTCTGTGGACCGCAGTATGTTTCAGTCCCAAAAGGAAATGAGGGTTGAGACTCAAATTAGGGTTAGGGTTGGGGAGACTTGGCTTCCCAGGATGTAACCAGGGATTTGGCGAAGCCTAGATTGGTAAAACAGACTGAGTAGGCCTTCCGGAGTATAACATACTGCCAGTTAGTACACCATGTGGACAGGGAAATGTTTCAGTCCAAAGAAAAAATTAGGGTTAAGAAAAATTTAGGGTTATCGGTCAGGAGACATGCCTTCCCAGAATGGAAACAGGGTGTTGCTGAAGCCAAGCATGGTGAAACAGACTGAGAGGGCCAACGGAATTGTGTGCCTACTGTCTTTTAGTACAACATGAGGATGGGGGTTTGTTACATTTGCACAAGAAAATCAGGTTAAGTCTCAAGTTAGGGTTGGTTTGGGGAGATGTGGCTTCCCAGGTTGGAAACGGGTCCTTGGTGAAGCCTAACTTGTTGAATCAGACTGAGTGGGGCATCAAGATGTCTTCCATACTGACATTTGGTACACTCTGTGGACGGCGGTTTGTTTCAGTCCCAAAAGGAAATGAGGCCTGAGACTCAAATTAGGGTTAGGGTTGGGGAGACTTGGCTTTCCAGGATGTAACCAGGGTTTTGGTGAAGCCTAGATTGGTAAAACAGACTGAGTAGGCAAACCGGAGTATAACATACTGCCAGTTAGTACACCATGTGGACAGGGAAATGTTTCATTCCAAAGAGAAAATTAGGGTTAAGACCCAAGTGAGGGTTATCGGTCAGGAGACATGGCTTCCCAGAATGGAAACAGGGTGTTGCTGAAGCCAAGCATGGTGAAACAGACTGAGAGGGCCAAAGGAATTGTGTGCCTACTGTCTTTTAGTAGAACATGAGGATGGGGGTTTGTTACATTTGCACAAGAAAATCAGGTTAAGTATCAAGTTAGGGTTAGGGTTGGGGAGATGTGGCTTCCCAGGTTGGAAACGGGTCCTTGGTGAAGCTTAACTTGCTGAATCAGACTGAGTGGGGCATCAAGATGGCTTCCATACTGACATTTGGTACACTCTGTGGACGGCAGTATGTTTCAGTCCAAAAAGGAAATGAGGGTTGAGACTCAAATTAGGGTTAGGGTTGGGGAGACTTGGCTTCCCAGGATGTAACCAGGGTTTTGGCGAAGCCTAGATTGGTAAAACAGACTGAGTAGGACAACCGGAGTATAACATACTGCCAGTTAGTACACCATGTGGACAGGGAAATGTTTCAGTCCAAAGAGAAAATTAGGGTTGAGACCCAAGTTAGGGTTATCGGTCAGGAGTCATGGCTTCCCAGAATGGAAACAGGGTGTTGCTGAAGCCAAGCATGGTGAAACAGACTGAGAGGGCAAAAGGAATTGAGTGCCTACTGTCTTTTAGTAGAACATGAGGATGGGGGGTTTGTTACATTTGCACAAGAAAATCAGGTTAAGTCTCAAGTTAGGGTTGGTTTGGGGAGATGTGGCTTCCCATGTTGGAAACGGGTCCTTGGTGAAGCCTAGCTTGTTGAATCAGACTGAGTGGGACATCAAGATGTCTTCCATACTGACATTTGGTACACTCTGTGGACGGCAGTATGTTTCAGTCCAAAAAGGAAATGAGGGTTGAGACTCAAATTAGGGTTAGGGCTGGGGAGACTTGGCTTCCCAGGATGTAACCAGGGTTTTGGCGAAGCCTAGATTGGTAAAACAGACGGAGTAGGCCAACCGGAGTATAACATACTGCCAGTTAGTACACCATGTGGACAGGGAAATGTTTCATTCCAAAGAGAAAATTAGGGTTAAGACCCAAGTTAGGGTTAGCTGTCAGGAGACATGGCTTTCCAGAATGGAAACAGGGTGTTGCTGAAGCCAAGCATGGTGAAACAGACTGAGAGGGCAAAAGGAATTGTGTGCCTACTGTCTTTTAGTAGAACGTGAGGATGGGGGGTTGTTACATTTGCACAAGAAAATCAGGTTAAGTCTCAAGTTAGGGTTAGGGTTGGGGAGATGTGGCTTCCCAGGTTGGAAACGGGTCCTTGGTGAAGCCTAGCTTGCTGAATCAGACTGAGTGGGACATCAAGATGTCTTCCATACTTACATTTGGTACACTCTGTGGACGGGGGTCTGTTTCAGTCCCAAAAGGAAATGAGGCCTGAGACTCAAATTAGGGTTAGGGTTGGGGAGACTTGGCTTCCCAGGATATAACCAGGGTTTTGTCGAAGCCTAGATTGGTAAAACAGACTGAGTAGGCCATCCGGAGTATAACATACTGCCAGTTAGTACACCATGTGGACAGGGAAATGTTTCATTCCAAAGAGAAAATTAGGGTTAAGACCCAAGTTAGGGTTAGCTGTCAGGAGACATGGCTTCCCAGAATGGAAACAGGGTGTTGCTGAAGCCAAGCATGGTGAAACAGACTGAGAGGGCCAAAGGAATTGTGTGCCTACTGTCTTTTAGTACAACATGAGGATGGGGGGTTGTTACAGTTCAACAAGAAAATCAGGTTAAGTCTCAAGTTAGGGTTAGGGTTGGGGAGATGTGGCTTCCCAGGTTGGAAACGGGTCCTTGGTGAAGCTTAACTTGCTGAATCAGACTGAGTGGGGCATCAAGATGGCTTCCATACTGACATTTGGTACACTCTGTGGACGGCAGTATGTTTCAGTCCAAAAACGAAAATTAGGGTTAAGACCCAAGTTAGGGTTATCGGTCAGGAGTCATGGCTTCCCAGAATGGAAACAGGGTGTTGCTGAAGCCAAGCATGGTGAAACAGACTGAGAGGGCCAACGGAATTGTGTGTCGACTGTCTTTTAGTACAACATGAGGATGGGGGTTTGTTACATTTCAACAAGAAAATCAGGTTAAGTCTCAAGGTTGGGTTGGATTGGGGAGATGTGGCTTCCCAGGTTGGAAATGGGTCCTTGGTGAAGCTCAACTTGCTGAATCAGACTGAGTGGGGCATCAAGATGGCTTCCATACTGACATTTGGTGCACTCTGTGGACGGCAGTATGTTTCAGTCCAAAAAGGAAATGAGGGTTGAGACTCAAATTAGGGTTAGGGTTGGGGAGACTTGGCTTCCCAGGATGTAACCAGGGTTTTGGCGAAGTCTAGATTGGTAAAACAGACTGAGTAGGCCAACCGGAGTATAACATACTGCCAGTTAGTACACCATGTGGACAGGGAAATGTTTCAGTCCAAAGAGAAAATTAGGGTTAAGACCCAAGTTAGGGTTAGCTGTCAGGAGACATGGCTTTCCAGAATGGAAACAGGGTGTTGCTGAAGCCAAGCATGGTGAAACAGACTGAGAGGGCAAAAGGAATTGTGTGCCTACTGTCTTTTAGTAGAACATGAGGATGGGGGGTTGTTACATTTGCACAAGAAAATCAGGTTAAGTCTCAAGTTAGGGTTAGGGTTGGGGAGATGTGGCTTCCCAGGTTGGAAACGGGTCCTTGGTGAAGCCTAGCTTGCTGAATCAGACTGAGTGGGGCATCAAGATGTCTTCCATACTTACATTTGGTACACTCTGTGAACCGCAGTATGTTTCAGTCCAAAAAGGAAATGAGGGTTGATACGCAAATTAGGGTTAGGGTTGGGGAGACTTGGCTTCCCAGGATGTAACCAGGGTTTTGGTGAAGCCTAGATTGGTAAAACAGACTGAGTAGGCCATCCGGAGTATAACATACTGCCAGTTAGTACACCATGTGGACAGGGAAATGTTTCAGTCCAAAGAGAAAATTAGGGTTAAGACCCAAGTGAGGGTTAGCTGTCAGGAGACATGGCTTCCCAGAATGGAAACAGGGTGTTGCTGAAGCCAAGCATGGTGAAACAGACTGAGAGGGCCAAAGGAATTGTGTGCCTACTGTCTTTTAGTAGAACATGAGGATGGGAGGTTGTTACATTTGCACAAGAAAATCAGGTTAAGTCTCAAGGTTGGGTTGGATTGGGGAGATGTGGCTTCCCAGGTTGGAAATGGGTCCTTGGTGAAGCTCAACTTGCTGAATCAGACTGAGTGGGGCATCAAGATGGCTTCCATACTGACATTTGGTACACTCTGTGGACGGCAGTATGTTTCAGTCCAAAAACGAAAATTAGGGTTAAGACCCAAGTTAGGGTTATCGGTCAGGAGTCATGGCTTCCCAGAATGGAAACAGGGTGTTGCTGAAGCCAAGCATGGTGAAACAGAATGAGAGGGCCAAAGGAATTGTGTACCTACTGTCTTTTAGTAGAACATGAGGATGGGAGGTTGTTACATTTGCACAAGAATATCAGTTTAAGTATCAAGTTAGAGTTAGGGTTGGGGAGATGTGGCTTCCCAGGTTGGAAACGGGTCCTTGGTGAAGCCTAGCTTGCTGAATCAGACTGAGTGGGGCATCAAGATGTCTTCCATACTTACAATTAGGTACACTCTGTGGACGGCAGTATGTTTCAGTCCAAAAAGGAAATAGGGTTGAGACTCAAATTAGGGTTAGGGTTGGGGAGACTTGGCTTCCCAGGATGTAACCAGGGTTTTGGCGAAGTCTAGATTGGTAAAACAGACTGAGTAGGCCTTCCGGAGTATAACATACTGCCAGTTAGTACACCATGTGGACAGGGAAATGTTTCAGTCCAAAGACAAAATTAGGGTTAAGACCCAAGTTAGGGTTAGCTGTCAGGAGACATGGCTTTCCAGAATGGAAACAGGGTGTTGCTGAAGCCAAGCATGGTGAAACAGACTGAGAGGGCCAAAGGAATTGTGTGCCTACTGTCTTTTAGTAGAACATGAGGATGGGGGGTTGTTACATTTGCACAAGAAAATCAGGTTAAGTCTCAAGTTAGGGTTAGGGTTGGGGAGATGTGGCTTCCCAGGTTGGAAACGGGTCCTTGGTGAAGCCTAGCTTGCTGAATCAGACTGAGTGGGGCATCAAGATGTCTTCCATACTTACATTTGGTACACTCTGTGAACCGCAGTATGTTTCAGTCCAAAAAGGAAATGAGGGTTGATACTCAAATTAGGGTTAGGGTTGGGGAGACTTGGCTTCCCAGGATGTAACCAGGGTTTTGGTGAAGCCTAGATTGGTAAAACAGACTGAGTAGGCCAACCGGAGTATAACATACTGCCAGTTAGTACACCATGTGGACAGGGAAATGTTTCAGTCCAAAGAGAAAATTAGGGTTAAGACCCAAGTTAGGGTTAGCTGTCAGGAGACATGGCTTCCCAGAATGGAAACAGGGTGTTGCTGAAGCCAAGCATGGTGAAACAGACTGAGAGGGCCAAAGGAATTGTGTGCCTACTGTCTTTTAGTAGAACATGAGGATGGGAGGTTGTTACATTTGCACAAGAATATCAGGTTAAGTCTCAAGTTAGGGTTAGGGTTGGGGAGATGTGGCTTCCCAGGTTGGAAACGGGTCCTTGGTGAAGCCTAGCTTGCTGAATCAGACTGAGTGGGGCATCAAGATGTCTTCCATACTTACAATTAGGTACACTCTGTGGACGGCAGTATGTTTCAGTCCAAAAAGGAAATGAGGGTTGAGACTCAAATAAGGGTTAGGGTTGGGGAGACTTGGCTTCCCAGGATGTAACCAGGGTTTTGGCGAAGCCTAGATTGGTAAAACAGACTGAGTAGGCCTTCCGGAGTATAACATACTGCCAGTTAGTACACCATGTGGACAGGGAAATATTTCAGTCCAAAGAAAATACTAGGGTTAAGACCCAAGTTAGGGTTAGCGGTCAGGAGACATGGCTTCCCGGAATGGAAACAGGGTGTTGCTGAAGCCAAGCATGGTGAAACAGACTGAGAGGGCAAAAGGAATTGTGTGCCTACTGTCTTTTAGTACAACATGAGGATGGGGGTTTGTTACATTTGCACAAGAAAATCAGGTTAAGTCTCAAGTTAGGGTTGGTTTGGGGAGATGTGGCTTCCCAGGTTGGAAACGGGTCCTTGGTGAAGCCTAGCTTGTTGAATCAGACTGAGTGGGACATCAAGATGTCTTCCATACTTACATTTGGTACACTCTGTGGACGGCAGTATGTTTCAGTCCAAAAAGGAAATGAGGGTTGAGACTCAAATTAGGGTTAGGGCTGGGGAGACTTGGCTTCCCAGGATGTAACCAGGGTTTTGGCGAAGCCTAGATTGGTAAAACAGACTGAGTAGGCCATCCGGAGTATAACATACTGCCAGTTAGTACACCATGTGGACAGGGAAATGTTTCAGTCCAAAGAGAAAATTAGGGTTAAGACCCAAGTGAGGGTTAGCTGTCAGGAGACATGGCTTCCCAGAATGGAAACAGGGTGTTGCTGAAGCCAAGCATGGTGAAACAGACTGAGAGGGCCAAAGGAATTGTGTGCCTACTGTCTTTTAGTAGAACATGAGGATGGGAGGTTGTTACATTTGCACAAGAATATCAGGTTAAGTCTCAAGTTAGGGTTAGGGTTGGGGAGATGTGGCTTCCCAGGTTGGAAACGGGTCCTTGGTGAAGCTTAACTTCCTGAATCAGACTGAGTGGGCCATCAAGATGTCTTCCATACTTACATTTGGCACACTCTGTGGACCGCAGTATGTTTCAGTCCAAAAAGGAAATAGGGTTGAGACTCAAATTAGGGTTACGGTTGGGGAGACTTGGCTTCCCAGGATGTAACCAGGGTTTTGGTGAAGCCTAGATTGGTAAAACAGACTGAGTAGGCATTCAGGAGTATAACATACTGCCAGTTAGTACACTCTGTGGACGGCAGTATGTTTCAGTCCAAAAACGAAAATTAGGGTTAAGACCCAAGTTAGGGTTATCGGTCAGGAGTCATGGCTTCCCAGAATGGAAACAGGGTGTTGCTGAAGCCAAGCATGGTGAAACAGACTGAGAGGGCCAACGGAATTGTGTGTCGACTGTCTTTTAGTACAACATGAGGATGGGGGTTTGTTACATTTCAACAAGAAAATCAGGTTAAGTCTCAAGGTTGGGTTGGATTGGGGAGATGTGGCTTCCCAGGTTGGAAATGGGTCCTTGGTGAAGCTCAACTTGCTGAATCAGACTGAGTGGGGCATCAAGATGGCTTCCATACTGACATTTGGTGCACTCTGTGGACGGCAGTATGTTTCAGTCCAAAAAGGAAATGAGGGTTGAGACTCAAATTAGGGTTAGGGTTGGGGAGACTTGGCTTCCCAGGATGTAACCAGGGTTTTGGCGAAGTCTAGATTGGTAAAACAGACGGAGTAGGCCAACCGGAGTATAACATACTGCCAGTTAGTACACCATGTGGACAGGGAAATGTTTCAGTCCAAAGAGAAAATTAGGGTTAAGACCCAAGTTAGGGTTAGCTGTCAGGAGACATGGCTTTCCAGAATGGAAACAGGGTGTTGCTGAAGCCAAGCATGGTGAAACAGACTGAGAGGGCAAAAGGAATTGTGTGCCTACTGTCTTTTAGTAGAACATGAGGATGGGGGGTTGTTACATTTGCACAAGAAAATCAGGTTAAGTCTCAAGTTAGGGTTAGGGTTGGGGAGATGTGGCTTCCCAGGTTGGAAACGGGTCCTTGGTGAAGCCTAGCTTGCTGAATCAGACTGAGTGGGGCATCAAGATGTCTTCCATACTTACATTTGGTACACTCTGTGAACCGCAGTATGTTTCAGTCCAAAAAGGAAATGAGGGTTGATACGCAAATTAGGGTTAGGGTTGGGGAGACTTGGCTTCCCAGGATGTAACCAGGGTTTTGGTGAAGCCTAGATTGGTAAAACAGACTGAGTAGGCCAACCGGAGTATAACATACTGCCAGTTAGTACACCATGTGAACAGGGAAATGTTTCAGTCCAAAGAGAAAATTAGGGTTAAGACCCAAGTTAGGGTTAGCTGTCAGGAGACATGGCTTCCCAGAATGGAAACAGGGTGTTGCTGAAGCCAAGCATGGTGAAACAGACTGAGAGGGCCAAAGGAATTGTGTGCCTACTGTCTTTTAGTAGAACATGAGGATGGGAGGTTGTTACATTTGCACAAGAATATCAGGTTAAGTCTCAAGTTAGGGTTAGGGTTGGGGAGATGTGGCTTCCCAGGTTGGAAACGGGTCCTTGTTGAAGCCTAGCTTGCTGAATCAGACTGAGTGGGGCATCAAGATGTCTTCCATACTTACAATTAGGTACACTCTGTGGACGGCAGTATGTTTCAGTCCAAAAAGGAAATGAGGGTTGAGACTCAAATTAGGGTTAGGGTTGGGGAGACTTGGCTTCCCAGGATGTAACCAGGGTTTTGGCGAAGCCTAGATTGGTAAAACAGACTGAGTAGGCCTTCCGGAGTATAACATACTGCCAGTTAGTACACCATGTGGACAGGGAAATATTTCAGTCCAAAGAAAAAACTAGGGTTAAGACCCAAGTTAGGGTTAGCGGTCAGGAGACATGGCTTCCCGGAATGGAAACAGGGTGTTGCTGAAGCCAAGCATGGTGAAACAGACTGAGAGGGCCAAAGGAATTGTGTGCCTACTGTCTTTTAGTACAACATGAGGATGGGGGGTTGTTACATTTCAACAAGAAAATCAGGTTAAGTCTCAAGGTTGGGTTGGATTGGGGAGATGTGGCTTCCCAGGTTGGAAATGGGTCATTGGTGAAGCTCAACTTGCTGAATCAGACTGAGTGGGGCATCAAGATGGCTTCCATACTGACATTTGGTACACTCTGTGGACGGCTGTATGTTTCAGTCCAAAAACGAAAATTAGGGTTAAGACCCAAGTTAGGGTTATCGGTCAGGAGTCATGGCTTCCCAGAATGGAAACAGGGTGTTGCTGAAGCCAAGCATGGTGAAACAGACTGAGAGGGCCAAAGGAATTGTGTACCTACTGTCTTTTAGTAGAACATGAGGATGGGAGGTTGTTACATTTGCACAAGAATATCAGGTTAAGTATCAAGTTAGAGTTAGGGTTGGGGAGATGTGGCTTCCCAGGTTGGAAACGGGTCCTTGTTGAAGCCTAGCTTGCTGAATCAGACTGAGTGGGGCATCAAGATGTCTTCCATACTTACAATTAGGTACACTCTGTGGATGGCAGTATGTTTCAGTCCAAAAAGGAAATGAGGGTTGAGACTCAAATTAGGGTTAGGGTTGGGGAGACTTGGCTTCCCAGGATGTAACCAGGGTTTTGGCGAAGCCTAGATTGGTAAAACAGACTGAGTAGGCCTTCCGGAGTATAACATACTGCCAGTTAGTACACCATGTGGACAGGGAAATATTTCAGTCCAAAGAAAAAACTAGGGTTAAGACCCAAGTTAGGGTTAGCGGTCAGGAGACATGGCTTCCCGGAATGGAAACAGGGTGTTGCTGAAGCCAAGCATGGTGAAACAGACTGAGAGGGCAAAAGGAATTGTGTGCCTACTGTCTTTTAGTACAACATGAGGATGGGGGTTTGTTACATTTGCACAAGAAAATCAGGTTAAGTCTCAAGTTAGGGTTGGTTTGGGGAGATGTGGCTTCCCAGGTTGGAAACGGGTCCTTGGTGAAGCCTAGCTTGTTGAATCAGACTGAGTGGGACATCAAGATGTCTTCCATACTTACATTTGGTACACTCTGTGGACGGCAGTATGTTTCAGTCCAAAAAGGAAATGAGGGTTGAGACTCAAATTAGGGTTAGGGCTGGGGAGACTTGGCTTCCCAGGATGTAACCAGGGTTTTGGCGAAGCCTAGATTGGTAAAACAGACTGAGTAGGCCATCCGGAGTATAACATACTGCCAGTTAGTACACCATGTGGACAGGGAAATGTTTCAGTCTAAAGAGAAAATTAGGGTTAAGACCCAAGGTAGGGTTAGCTGTCAGGAGACATGGCTTCCCAGAATGGAAACAGGGTGTTGCTGAAGCCAAGCATGGTGAAACAGACTGAGAGGGCCAAAGGAATTGTGTGCCTACTGTCTTTTAGTAGAACATGAGGATGGGAGGTTGTTACATTTGCACAAGAATATCAGGTTAAGTCTCAAGTTAGGGTTAGGGTTGGGGAGATGTGGCTTCCCAGGTTGGAAACGGGTCCTTGGTGAAGCTTAACTTCCTGAATCAGACTGAGTGGGCCATCAAGATGTCTTCCATACTTACATTTGGCACACTCTGTGGACCGCAGTATGTTTCAGTCCAAAAAGGAAATAGGGTTGAGACTCAAATTAGGGTTAGGGTTGGGGAGACTTGGCTTCCCAGGATGTAACCAGGGTTTTGGCGAAGTCTAGATTGGTAAAACAGACGGAGTAGGCCAACCGGAGTATAACATACTGCCAGTTAGTACACCATGTGGACAGGGAAATGTTTCAGTCCAAAGACAAAATTAGGGTTAAGACCCAAGTTAGGGTTATCGGTCAGGAGTCATGGCTTCCCAGAATGGAAACAGGGTGTTGCTGAAGCCAAGCATGGTGAAACAGACTGAGAGGGCCAACGGAATTGTGTGTCGACTGTCTTTTAGTACAACATGAGGATGGGGGTTTGTTACATTTCAACAAGAAAATCAGGTTAAGACTCAAGGTTGGGTTGGATTGGGGAGATGTGGCTTCCCAGGTTGGAAATGGGTCCTTGGTGAAGCTCAACTTGCTGAATCAGACTGAGTGGGGCATCAAGATGGCTTCCATACTGACATTTGGTACACTCTGTGGACGGCAGTATGTTTCAGTCCAAAAACGAAAATTAGGGTTAAGACCCAAGTTAGGGTTATCGGTCAGGAGTCATGGCTTCCCAGAATGGAAACAGGGAGTTGCTGAAGCCAAGCATGGTGAAACAGACTGAGAGGGCCAAAGGAATTGTGTACCTACTGTCTTTTAGTAGAACATGAGGATGGGAGGTTGTTACATTTGCACAAGAATAACAGTTTAAGTATCAAGTTAGAGTTAGGGTTGGGGAGATGTGGCTTCCCAGGTTGGAAACGGGTCCTTGTTGAAGCCTAGCTTGCTGAATCAGACTGAGTGGGGCATCAAGATGTCTTCCATACTTACAATTAGGTACACTCTGTGGACGGCAGTATGTTTCAGTCCAAAAAGGAAATGAGGGTTGAGACTCAAATTAGGGTTAGGGTTGGGGAGACTTGGCTTCCCAGGATGTAACCAGGGTTTTGGCGAAGCCTAGATTGGTAAAACAGACTGAGTAGGACAACCGGAGTATAACATACTGCCAGTTAGTACACCATGTGGACAGGGAAATGTTTCAGTCCAAAGAGAAAATTAGGGTTGAGACCCAAGTTAGGGTTATCGGTCAGGAGTCATGGCTTCCCAGAATGGAAACAGGGTGTTGCTGAAGCCAAGCATGGTGAAACAGACTGAGAGGGCAAAAGGAATTGAGTGCCTACTGTCTTTTAGTAGAACATGAGGATGGGGGGTTTGTTACATTTGCACAAGAAAATCAGGTTAAGTCTCAAGTTAGGGTTGGTTTGGGGAGATGTGGCTTCCCAGGTTGGAAACGGGTCCTTGGTGAAGCCTAGCTTGTTGAATCAGACTGAGTGGGACATCAAGATGTCTTCCATACTGACATTTGGTACACTCTGTGGACGGCAGTATGTTTCAGTCCAAAAAGGAAATGAGGGTTGAGACTCAAATTAGGGTTAGGGCTGGGGAGACTTGGCTTCCCAGGATGTAACCAGGGTTTTGGCGAAGCCTAGATTGGTAAAACAGACGGAGTAGGCCAACCGGAGTATAACATACTGCCAGTTAGTACACCATGTGGACAGGGAAATGTTTCATTCCAAAGAGAAAATTAGGGTTAAGACCCAAGTTAGGGTTAGCTGTCAGGAGACATGGCTTTCCAGAATGGAAACAGGGTGTTGCTGAAGCCAAGCATGGTGAAACAGACTGAGAGGGCAAAAGGAATTGTGTGCCTACTGTCTTTTAGTAGAACATGAGGATGGGGGGTTGTTACATTTGCACAAGAAAATCAGGTTAAGTCTCAAGTTAGGGTTAGGGTTGGGGAGATGTGGCTTCCCAGGTTGGAAACGGGTCCTTGGTGAAGCCTAGCTTGCTGAATCAGACTGAGTGGGACATCAAGATGTCTTCCATACTTACATTTGGTACACTCTGTGGACGGGGGTCTGTTTCAGTCCCAAAAGGAAATGAGGCCTGAGACTCAAATTAGGGTTAGGGTTGGGGAGACTTGGCTTCCCAGGATATAACCAGGGTTTTGTCGAAGCCTAGATTGGTAAAACAGACTGAGTAGGCCATCCGGAGTATAACATACTGCCAGTTAGTACACCATGTGGACAGGGAAATGTTTCATTCCAAAGAGAAAATTAGGGTTAAGACCCAAGTTAGGGTTAGCTGTCAGGAGACATGGCTTCCCAGAATGGAAACAGGGTGTTGCTGAAGCCAAGCATGGTGAAACAGACTGAGAGGGCCAAAGGAATTGTGTGCCTACTGTCTTTTAGTACAACATGAGGATGGGGGGTTGTTACAGTTCAACAAGAAAATCAGGTTAAGTCTCAAGTTAGGGTTAGGGTTGGGGAGATGTGGCTTCCCAGGTTGGAAACGGGTCCTTGGTGAAGCTTAACTTGCTGAATCAGACTGAGTGGGGCATCAAGATGGCTTCCATACTGACATTTGGTACACTCTGTGGACGGCAGTATGTTTCAGTCCAAAAACGAAAATTAGGGTTAAGACCCAAGTTAGGGTTATCGGTCAGGAGTCATGGCTTCCCAGAATGGAAACAGGGTGTTGCTGAAGCCAAGCATGGTGAAACAGACTGAGAGGGCCAACGGAATTGTGTGTCGACTGTCTTTTAGTACAACATGAGGATGGGGGTTTGTTACATTTCAACAAGAAAATCAGGTTAAGTCTCAAGGTTGGGTTGGATTGGGGAGATGTGGCTTCCCAGGTTGGAAATGGGTCCTTGGTGAAGCTCAACTTGCTGAATCAGACTGAGTGGGGCATCAAGATGGCTTCCATACTGACATTTGGTGCACTCTGTGGACGGCAGTATGTTTCAGTCCAAAAAGGAAATGAGGGTTGAGACTCAAATTAGGGTTAGGGTTGGGGAGACTTGGCTTCCCAGGATGTAACCAGGGTTTTGGCGAAGTCTAGATTGGTAAAACAGACGGAGTAGGCCAACCGGAGTATAACATACTGCCAGTTAGTACACCATGTGGACAGGGAAATGTTTCAGTCCAAAGAGAAAATTAGGGTTAAGACCCAAGTTAGGGTTAGCTGTCAGGAGACATGGCTTTCCAGAATGGAAACAGGGTGTTGCTGAAGCCAAGCATGGTGAAACAGACTGAGAGGGCCAAAGGAATTGTGTGCCTACTGTCTTTTAGTAGAACATGAGGATGGGGGGTTGTTACATTTGCACAAGAAAATCAGGTTAAGTCTCAAGTTAGGGTTAGGGTTGGGGAGATGTGGCTTCCCAGGTTGGAAACGGGTCCTTGGTGAAGCCTAGCTTGCTGAATCAGACTGAGTGGGGCATCAAGATGTCTTCCATACTTACATTTGGTACACTCTGTGAACCGCAGTATGTTTCAGTCCAAAAAGGAAATGAGGGTTGATACGCAAATTAGGGTTAGGGTTGGGGAGACTTGGCTTCCCAGGATGTAACCAGGGTTTTGGTGAAGCCTAGATTGGTAAAACAGACTGAGTAGGCCAACCGGAGTATAACATACTGCGAGTTAGTACACCATGTGGACAGGGAAATGTTTCAGTCCAAAGAGAAAATTAGGGTTAAGACCCAAGTTAGGGTTAGCTGTCAGGAGACATGGCTTCCCAGAATGGAAACAGGGTGTTGCTGAAGCCAAGCATGGTGAAACAGACTGAGAGGGCCAAAGGAATTGTGTGCCTACTGTCTTTTAGTAGAACATGAGGATGGGAGGTTGTTACATTTGCACAAGAATATCAGGTTAAGTCTCAAGTTAGGGTTAGGGTTGGGGAGATGTGGCTTCCCAGGTTGGAAACGGGTCCTTGTTGAAGCCTAGCTTGCTGAATCAGACTGAGTGGGGCATCAAGATGTCTTCCATACTTACAATTAGGTACACTCTGTGGACGGCAGTATGTTTCAGTCCAAAAAGGAAATGAGGGTTGAGACTCAAATTAGGGTTAGGGTTGGGGAGACTTGGCTTCCCAGGATGTAACCAGGGTTTTGGCGAAGCCTAGATTGGTAAAACAGACTGAGTAGGCCTTCCGGAGTATAACATACTGCCAGTTAGTACACCATGTGGACAGGGAAATATTTCAGTCCAAAGAAAAAACTAGGGTTAAGACCCAAGTTAGGGTTAGCGGTCAGGAGACATGGCTTCCCGGAATGGAAACAGGGTGTTGCTGAAGCCAAGGATGGTGAAACAGACTGAGAGGGCAAAAGGAATTGTGTGCCTACTGTCTTTTAGTACAACATGAGGATGGGGGTTTGTTACATTTCAACAAGAAAATCAGGTTAAGTCTCAAGGTTGGGTTGGATTGGGGAGATGTGGCTTCCCTGGTTGGAAATGGGTCCTTGGTGAAGCTCAACTTGCTGAATCAGACTGAGTGGGGCATCAAGATGGCTTCCATACTGACATTTGGTACACTCTGTGGACGGCAGTATGTTTCAGTCCAAAAACGAAAATTAGGGTTAAGACCCAAGTTAGGGTTATCGGTCAGGAGTCATGGCTTCCCAGAATGGAAACAGGGTGTTGCTGAAGCCAAGCATGGTGAAACAGACTGAGAGGGCCAAAGGAATTGTGTACCTACTGTCTTTTAGTAGAACATGAGGATGGGAGGTTGTTACATTTGCACAAGAATATCAGTTTAAGTATCAAGTTAGAGTTAGGGTTGGGGAGATGTGGCTTCCCAGGTTGGAAACGGGTCCTTGTTGAAGCCTAGCTTGCTGAATCAGACTGAGTGGGGCATCAAGATGTCTTCCATACTTACAATTAGGTACACTCTGTGGACGGCAGTATGTTTCAGTCCAAAAAGGAAATGAGGGTTGAGACTCAAATTAGGGTTAGGGTTGGGGAGACTTGGCTTCCCAGGATGTAACCAGGGTTTTGGCGAAGCCTAGATTGGTAAAACAGACTGAGTAGGCCTTCCGGAGTATAACATACTGCCAGTTAGTACACCATGTGGACAGGGAAATATTTCAGTCCAAAGAAAAAACTAGGGTTAAGACCCAAGTTAGGGTTAGCGGTCAGGAGACATGGCTTCCCGGAATGGAAACAGGGTGTTGCTGAAGCCAAGCATGGTGAAACAGACTGAGAGGGCAAAAGGAATTGTGTGCCTACTGTCTTTTAGTACAACATGAGGATGGGGGTTTGTTACATTTGCACAAGAAAATCAGGTTAAGTCTCAAGTTAGGGTTGGTTTGGGGAGATGTGGCTTCCCAGGTTGGAAACGGGTCCTTGGTGAAGCCTAGCTTGTTGAATCAGACTGAGTGGGACATCAAGATGTCTTCCATACTTACATTTGGTACACTCTGTGGACGGCAGTATGTTTCAGTCCAAAAAGGAAATGAGGGTTGAGACTCAAATTAGGGTTAGGGCTGGGGAGACTTGGCTTCCCAGGATGTAACCAGGGTTTTGGCGAAGCCTAGATTGGTAAAACAGACTGAGTAGGCCATCCGGAGTATAACATACTGCCAGTTAGTACACCATGTGGACAGGGAAATGTTTCAGTCTAAAGAGAAAATTAGGGTTAAGACCCAAGGTAGGGTTAGCTGTCAGGAGACATGGCTTCCCAGAATGGAAACAGGGTGTTGCTGAAGCCAAGCATGGTGAAACAGACTGAGAGGGCCAAAGGAATTGTGTGCCTACTGTCTTTTAGTAGAACATGAGGATGGGAGGTTGTTACATTTGCACAAGAATATCAGGTTAAGTCTCAAGGTTGGGTTGGATTGGGGAGATGTGGCTTCCCAGGTTGGAAATGGGTCCTTGGTGAAGCTCAACTTGCTGAATCAGACTGAGTGGGGCATCAAGATGGCTTCCATACTGACATTTGGTGCACTCTGTGGACGGCAGTATGTTTCAGTCCAAAAAGGAAATGAGGGTTGAGACTCAAATTAGGGTTAGGGTTGGGGAGACTTGGCTTCCCAGGATGTAACCAGGGTTTTGGCGAAGTCTAGATTGGTAAAACAGACGGAGTAGGCCAACCGGAGTATAACATACTGCCAGTTAGTACACCATGTGGACAGGGAAATGTTTCAGTCCAAAGAGAAAATTAGGGTTAAGACCCAAGTTAGGGTTAGCTGTCAGGAGACATGGCTTTCCAGAATGGAAACAGGGTGTTGCTGAAGCCAAGCATGGTGAAACAGACTGAGAGGGCAAAAGGAATTGTGTGCCTACTGTCTTTTAGTAGAACATGAGGATGGGGGGTTGTTACATTTGCACAAGAAAATCAGGTTAAGTCTCAAGTTAGGGTTAGGGTTGGGGAGATGTGGCTTCCCAGGTTGGAAACGGGTCCTTGGTGAAGCCTAGCTTGCTGAATCAGACTGAGTGGGGCATCAAGATGTCTTCCATACTTACATTTGGTACACTCTGTGAACCGCAGTATGTTTCAGTCCAAAAAGGAAATGAGGGTTGATACGCAAATTAGGGTTAGGGTTGGGGAGACTTGGCTTCCCAGGATGTAACCAGGGTTTTGGTGAAGCCTAGATTGGTAAAACAGACTGAGTAGGCCAACCGGAGTATAACATACTGCCAGTTAGTACACCATGTGAACAGGGAAATGTTTCAGTCCAAAGAGAAAATTAGGGTTAAGACCCAAGTTAGGGTTAGCTGTCAGGAGACATGGCTTCCCAGAATGGAAACAGGGTGTTGCTGAAGCCAAGCATGGTGAAACAGACTGAGAGGGCCAAAGGAATTGTGTGCCTACTGTCTTTTAGTAGAACATGAGGATGGGAGGTTGTTACATTTGCACAAGAATATCAGGTTAAGTCTCAAGTTAGGGTTAGGGTTGGGGAGATGTGGCTTCCCAGGTTGGAAATGGGTCCTTGTTGAAGCCTAGCTTGCTGAATCAGACTGAGTGGGGCATCAAGATGTCTTCCATACTTACAATTAGGTACACTCTGTGGACGGCAGTATGTTTCAGTCCAAAAAGGAAATGAGGGTTGAGACTCAAATTAGGGTTAGGGTTGGGGAGACTTGGCTTCCCAGGATGTAACCAGGGTTTTGGCGAAGCCTAGATTGGTAAAACAGACTGAGTAGGCCTTCCGGAGTATAACATACTGCCAGTTAGTACACCATGTGGACAGGGAAATATTTCAGTCCAAAGAAAAAACTAGGGTTAAGACCCAAGTTAGGGTTAGCGGTCAGGAGACATGGCTTCCCGGAATGGAAACAGGGTGTTGCTGAAGCCAAGCATGGTGAAACAGACTGAGAGGGCCAAAGGAATTGTGTGCCTACTGTCTTTTAGTACAACATGAGGATGGGGGGTTGTTACATTTCAACAAGAAAATCAGGTTAAGTCTCAAGGTTGGGTTGGATTGGGGAGATGTGGCTTCCCAGGTTGGAAATGGGTCATTGGTGAAGCTCAACTTGCTGAATCAGACTGAGTGGGGCATCAAGATGGCTTCCATACTGACATTTGGTACACTCTGTGGACGGCTGTATGTTTCAGTCCAAAAACGAAAATTAGGGTTAAGACCCAAGTTAGGGTTATCGGTCAGGAGTCATGGCTTCCCAGAATGGAAACAGGGTGTTGCTGAAGCCAAGCATGGTGAAACAGACTGAGAGGGCCAAAGGAATTGTGTACCTACTGTCTTTTAGTAGAACATGAGGATGGGAGGTTGTTACATTTGCACAAGAATATCAGGTTAAGTATCAAGTTAGAGTTAGGGTTGGGGAGATGTGGCTTCCCAGGTTGGAAACGGGTCCTTGTTGAAGCCTAGCTTGCTGAATCAGACTGAGTGGGGCATCAAGATGTCTTCCATACTTACAATTAGGTACACTCTGTGGACGGCAGTATGTTTCAGTCCAAAAAGGAAATGAGGGTTGAGACTCAAATTAGGGTTAGGGTTGGGGAGACTTGGCTTCCCAGGATGTAACCAGGGTTTTGGCGAAGCCTAGATTGGTAAAACAGACTGAGTAGGCCTTCCGGAGTATAACATACTGCCAGTTAGTACACCATGTGGACAGGGAAATATTTCAGTCCAAAGAAAAAACTAGGGTTAAGACCCAAGTTAGGGTTAGCGGTCAGGAGACATGGCTTCCCGGAATGGAAACAGGGTGTTGCTGAAGCCAAGCATGGTGAAACAGACTGAGAGGGCAAAAGGAATTGTGTGCCTACTGTCTTTTAGTACAACATGAGGATGGGGGTTTGTTACATTTGCACAAGAAAATCAGGTTAAGTCTCAAGTTAGGGTTGGTTTGGGGAGATGTGGCTTCCCAGGTTGGAAACGGGTCCTTGGTGAAGCCTAGCTTGTTGAATCAGACTGAGTGGGACATCAAGATGTCTTCCATACTTACATTTGGTACACTCTGTGGACGGCAGTATGTTTCAGTCCAAAAAGGAAATGAGGGTTGAGACTCAAATTAGGGTTAGGGCTGGGGAGACTTGGCTTCCCAGGATGTAACCAGGGTTTTGGCGAAGCCTAGATTGGTAAAACAGACTGAGTAGGCCATCCGGAGTATAACATACTGCCAGTTAGTACACCATGTGGACAGGGAAATGTTTCAGTCTAAAGAGAAAATTAGGGTTAAGACCCAAGGTAGGGTTAGCTGTCAGGAGACATGGCTTCCCAGAATGGAAACAGGGTGTTGCTGAAGCCAAGCATGGTGAAACAGACTGAGAGGGCCAAAGGAATTGTGTGCCTACTGTCTTTTAGTAGAACATGAGGATGGGAGGTTGTTACATTTGCACAAGAATATCAGGTTAAGTCTCAAGTTAGGGTTAGGGTTGGGGAGATGTGGCTTCCCAGGTTGGAAACGGGTCCTTGGTGAAGCTTAACTTCCTGAATCAGACTGAGTGGGCCATCAAGATGTCTTCCATACTTACATTTGGCACACTCTGTGGACCGCAGTATGTTTCAGTCCAAAAAGGAAATAGGGTTGAGACTCAAATTAGGGTTAGGGTTGGGGAGACTTGGCTTCCCAGGATGTAACCAGGGTTTTGGCGAAGTCTAGATTGGTAAAACAGACGGAGTAGGCCAACCGGAGTATAACATACTGCCAGTTAGTACACCATGTGGACAGGGAAATGTTTCAGTCCAAAGACAAAATTAGGGTTAAGACCCAAGTTAGGGTTATCGGTCAGGAGTCATGGCTTCCCAGAATGGAAACAGGGTGTTGCTGAAGCCAAGCATGGTGAAACAGACTGAGAGGGCCAACGGAATTGTGTGTCGACTGTCTTTTAGTACAACATGAGGATGGGGGTTTGTTACATTTCAACAAGAAAATCAGGTTAAGTCTCAAGGTTGGGTTGGATTGGGGAGATGTGGCTTCCCAGGTTGGAAATGGGTCCTTGGTGAAGCTCAACTTGCTGAATCAGACTGAGTGGGGCATCAAGATGGCTTCCATACTGACATTTGGTACACTCTGTGGACGGCAGTATGTTTCAGTCCAAAAACGAAAATTAGGGTTAAGACCCAAGTTAGGGTTATCGGTCAGGAGTCATGGCTTCCCAGAATGGAAACAGGGAGTTGCTGAAGCCAAGCATGGTGAAACAGACTGAGAGGGCCAAAGGAATTGTGTACCTACTGTCTTTTAGTAGAACATGAGGATGGGAGGTTGTTACATTTGCACAAGAATAACAGTTTAAGTATCAAGTTAGAGTTAGGGTTGGGGAGATGTGGCTTCCCAGGTTGGAAACGGGTCCTTGTTGAAGCCTAGCTTGCTGAATCAGACTGAGTGGGGCATCAAGATGTCTTCCATACTTACAATTAGGTACACTCTGTGGACGGCAGTATGTTTCAGTCCAAAAAGGAAATGAGGGTTGAGACTCAAATTAGGGTTAGGGTTGGGGAGACTTGGCTTCCCAGGATGTAACCAGGGTTTTGGCGAAGCCTAGATTGGTAAAACAGACTGAGTAGGACAACCGGAGTATAACATACTGCCAGTTAGTACACCATGTGGACAGGGAAATGTTTCAGTCCAAAGAGAAAATTAGGGTTGAGACCCAAGTTAGGGTTATCGGTCAGGAGTCATGGCTTCCCAGAATGGAAACAGGGTGTTGCTGAAGCCAAGCATGGTGAAACAGACTGAGAGGGCAAAAGGAATTGAGTGCCTACTGTCTTTTAGTAGAACATGAGGATGGGGGGTTTGTTACATTTGCACAAGAAAATCAGGTTAAGTCTCAAGTTAGGGTTGGTTTGGGGAGATGTGGCTTCCCAGGTTGGAAACGGGTCCTTGGTGAAGCCTAGCTTGTTGAATCAGACTGAGTGGGACATCAAGATGTCTTCCATACTGACATTTGGTACACTCTGTGGACGGCAGTATGTTTCAGTCCAAAAAGGAAATGAGGGTTGAGACTCAAATTAGGGTTAGGGCTGGGGAGACTTGGCTTCCCAGGATGTAACCAGGGTTTTGGCGAAGCCTAGATTGGTAAAACAGACGGAGTAGGCCAACCGGAGTATAACATACTGCCAGTTAGTACACCATGTGGACAGGGAAATGTTTCATTCCAAAGAGAAAATTAGGGTTAAGACCCAAGTTAGGGTTAGCTGTCAGGAGACATGGCTTTCCAGAATGGAAACAGGGTGTTGCTGAAGCCAAGCATGGTGAAACAGACTGAGAGGGCAAAAGGAATTGTGTGCCTACTGTCTTTTAGTAGAACATGAGGATGGGGGGTTGTTACATTTGCACAAGAAAATCAGGTTAAGTCTCAAGTTAGGGTTAGGGTTGGGGAGATGTGGCTTCCCAGGTTGGAAACGGGTCCTTGGTGAAGCCTAGCTTGCTGAATCAGACTGAGTGGGACATCAAGATGTCTTCCATACTTACATTTGGTACACTCTGTGGACGGGGGTCTGTTTCAGTCCCAAAAGGAAATGAGGCCTGAGACTCAAATTAGGGTTAGGGTTGGGGAGACTTGGCTTCCCAGGATATAACCAGGGTTTTGTCGAAGCCTAGATTGGTAAAACAGACTGAGTAGGCCATCCGGAGTATAACATACTGCCAGTTAGTACACCATGTGGACAGGGAAATGTTTCATTCCAAAGAGAAAATTAGGGTTAAGACCCAAGTTAGGGTTAGCTGTCAGGAGACATGGCTTCCCAGAATGGAAACAGGGTGTTGCTGAAGCCAAGCATGGTGAAACAGACTGAGAGGGCCAAAGGAATTGTGTGCCTACTGTCTTTTAGTACAACATGAGGATGGGGGGTTGTTACAGTTCAACAAGAAAATCAGGTTAAGTCTCAAGTTAGGGTTAGGGTTGGGGAGATGTGGCTTCCCAGGTTGGAAACGGGTCCTTGGTGAAGCTTAACTTGCTTAATCAGACTGAGTGGGGCATCAAGATGGCTTCCATACTGACATTTGGTACACTCTGTGGACGGCAGTATGTTTCAGTCCAAAAACGAAAATTAGGGTTAAGACCCAAGTTAGGGTTATCGGTCAGGAGTCATGGCTTCCCAGAATGGAAACAGGGTGTTGCTGAAGCCAAGCATGGTGAAACAGACTGAGAGGGCCAACGGAATTGTGTGTCGACTGTCTTTTAGTACAACATGAGGATGGGGGTTTGTTACATTTCAACAAGAAAATCAGGTTAAGTCTCAAGGTTGGGTTGGATTGGGGAGATGTGGCTTCCCAGGTTGGAAATGGGTCCTTGGTGAAGCTCAACTTGCTGAATCAGACTGAGTGGGGCATCAAGATGGCTTCCATACTGACATTTGGTGCACTCTGTGGACGGCAGTATGTTTCAGTCCAAAAAGGAAATGAGGGTTGAGACTCAAATTAGGGTTAGGGTTGGGGAGACTTGGCTTCCCAGGATGTAACCAGGGTTTTGGCGAAGTCTAGATTGGTAAAACAGACGGAGTAGGCCAACCGGAGTATAACATACTGCCAGTTAGTACACCATGTGGACAGGGAAATGTTTCAGTCCAAAGAGAAAATTAGGGTTAAGACCCAAGTTAGGGTTAGCTGTCAGGAGACATGGCTTTCCAGAATGGAAACAGGGTGTTGCTGAAGCCAAGCATGGTGAAACAGACTGAGAGGGCCAAAGGAATTGTGTGCCTACTGTCTTTTAGTAGAACATGAGGATGGGGGGTTGTTACATTTGCACAAGAAAATCAGGTTAAGTCTCAAGTTAGGGTTAGGGTTGGGGAGATGTGGCTTCCCAGGTTGGAAACGGGTCCTTGGTGAAGCCTAGCTTGCTGAATCAGACTGAGTGGGGCATCAAGATGTCTTCCATACTTACATTTGGTACACTCTGTGAACCGCAGTATGTTTCAGTCCAAAAAGGAAATGAGGGTTGATACGCAAATTAGGGTTAGGGTTGGGGAGACTTGGCTTCCCAGGATGTAACCAGGGTTTTGGTGAAGCCTAGATTGGTAAAACAGACTGAGTAGGCCAACCGGAGTATAACATACTGCCAGTTAGTACACCATGTGGACAGGGAAATGTTTCAGTCCAAAGAGAAAATTAGGGTTAAGACCCAAGTTAGGGTTAGCTGTCAGGAGACATGGCTTCCCAGAATGGAAACAGGGTGTTGCTGAAGCCAAGCATGGTGAAACAGACTGAGAGGGCCAAAGGAATTGTGTGCCTACTGTCTTTTAGTAGAACATGAGGATGGGAGGTTGTTACATTTGCACAAGAATATCAGGTTAAGTCTCAAGTTAGGGTTAGGGTTGGGGAGATGTGGCTTCCCAGGTTGGAAACGGGTCCTTGTTGAAGCCTAGCTTGCTGAATCAGACTGAGTGGGGCATCAAGATGTCTTCCATACTTACAATTAGGTACACTCTGTGGACGGCAGTATGTTTCAGTCCAAAAAGGAAATGAGGGTTGAGACTCAAATTAGGGTTAGGGTTGGGGAGACTTGGCTTCCCAGGATGTAACCAGGGTTTTGGCGAAGCCTAGATTGGTAAAACAGACTGAGTAGGCCTTCCGGAGTATAACATACTGCCAGTTAGTACACCATGTGGACAGGGAAATATTTCAGTCCAAAGAAAAAACTAGGGTTAAGACCCAAGTTAGGGTTAGCGGTCAGGAGACATGGCTTCCCGGAATGGAAACAGGGTGTTGCTGAAGCCAAGGATGGTGAAACAGACTGAGAGGGCAAAAGGAATTGTGTGCCTACTGTCTTTTAGTACAACATGAGGATGGGGGTTTGTTACATTTCAACAAGAAAATCAGGTTAAGTCTCAAGGTTGGGTTGGATTGGGGAGATGTGGCTTCCCTGGTTGGAAATGGGTCCTTGGTGAAGCTCAACTTGCTGAATCAGACTGAGTGGGGCATCAAGATGGCTTCCATACTGACATTTGGTACACTCTGTGGACGGCAGTATGTTTCAGTCCAAAAACGAAAATTAGGGTTAAGACCCAAGTTAGGGTTATCGGTCAGGAGTCATGGCTTCCCAGAATGGAAACAGGGTGTTGCTGAAGCCAAGCATGGTGAAACAGACTGAGAGGGCCAAAGGAATTGTGTACCTACTGTCTTTTAGTAGAACATGAGGATGGGAGGTTGTTACATTTGCACAAGAATATCAGTTTAAGTATCAAGTTAGAGTTAGGGTTGGGGAGATGTGGCTTCCCAGGTTGGAAACGGGTCCTTGTTGAAGCCTAGCTTGCTGAATCAGACTGAGTGGGGCATCAAGATGTCTTCCATACTTACAATTAGGTACACTCTGTGGACGGCAGTATGTTTCAGTCCAAAAAGGAAATGAGGGTTGAGACTCAAATTAGGGTTAGGGTTGGGGAGACTTGGCTTCCCAGGATGTAACCAGGGTTTTGGCGAAGCCTAGATTGGTAAAACAGACTGAGTAGGCCTTCCGGAGTATAACATACTGCCAGTTAGTACACCATGTGGACAGGGAAATATTTCAGTCCAAAGAAAAAACTAGGGTTAAGACCCAAGTTAGGGTTAGCGGTCAGGAGACATGGCTTCCCGGAATGGAAACAGGGTGTTGCTGAAGCCAAGCATGGTGAAACAGACTGAGAGGGCAAAAGGAATTGTGTGCCTACTGTCTTTTAGTAGAACATGAGGATGGGGGGTTGTTACATTTGCACAAGAAAATCAGGTTAAGTCTCAAGTTAGGGTTAGGGTTGGGGAGATGTGGCTTCCCAGGTTGGAAACGGGTCCTTGGTGAAGCCTAGCTTGCTGAATCAGACTGAGTGGGACATCAAGATGTCTTCCATACTTACATTTGGTACACTCTGTGGACGGGGGTCTGTTTCAGTCCCAAAAGGAAATGAGGCCTGAGACTCAAATTAGGGTTAGGGTTGGGGAGACTTGGCTTCCCAGGATATAACCAGGGTTTTGTCGAAGCCTAGATTGGTAAAACAGACTGAGTAGGCCATCCGGAGTATAACATACTGCCAGTTAGTACACCATGTGGACAGGGAAATGTTTCATTCCAAAGAGAAAATTAGGGTTAAGACCCAAGTTAGGGTTAGCTGTCAGGAGACATGGCTTCCCAGAATGGAAACAGGGTGTTGCTGAAGCCAAGCATGGTGAAACAGACTGAGAGGGCCAAAGGAATTGTGTGCCTACTGTCTTTTAGTACAACATGAGGATGGGGGGTTGTTACAGTTCAACAAGAAAATCAGGTTAAGTCTCAAGTTAGGGTTAGGGTTGGGGAGATGTGGCTTCCCAGGTTGGAAACGGGTCCTTGGTGAAGCTTAACTTGCTGAATCAGACTGAGTGGGGCATCAAGATGGCTTCCATACTGACATTTGGTACACTCTGTGGACGGCAGTATGTTTCAGTCCAAAAACGAAAATTAGGGTTAAGACCCAAGTTAGGGTTATCGGTCAGGAGTCATGGCTTCCCAGAATGGAAACAGGGTGTTGCTGAAGCCAAGCATGGTGAAACAGACTGAGAGGGCCAACGGAATTGTGTGTCGACTGTCTTTTAGTACAACATGAGGATGGGGGTTTGTTACATTTCAACAAGAAAATCAGGTTAAGTCTCAAGGTTGGGTTGGATTGGGGAGATGTGGCTTCCCAGGTTGGAAATGGGTCCTTGGTGAAGCTCAACTTGCTGAATCAGACTGAGTGGGGCATCAAGATGGCTTCCATACTGACATTTGGTGCACTCTGTGGACGGCAGTATGTTTCAGTCCAAAAAGGAAATGAGGGTTGAGACTCAAATTAGGGTTAGGGTTGGGGAGACTTGGCTTCCCAGGATGTAACCAGGGTTTTGGCGAAGTCTAGATTGGTAAAACAGACTGAGTAGGCCAACCGGAGTATAACATACTGCCAGTTAGTACACCATGTGGACAGGGAAATGTTTCAGTCCAAAGAGAAAATTAGGGTTAAGACCCAAGTTAGGGTTAGCTGTCAGGAGACATGGCTTTCCAGAATGGAAACAGGGTGTTGCTGAAGCCAAGCATGGTGAAACAGACTGAGAGGGCAAAAGGAATTGTGTGCCTACTGTCTTTTAGTAGAACATGAGGATGGGGGGTTGTTACATTTGCACAAGAAAATCAGGTTAAGTCTCAAGTTAGGGTTAGGGTTGGGGAGATGTGGCTTCCCAGGTTGGAAACGGGTCCTTGGTGAAGCCTAGCTTGCTGAATCAGACTGAGTGGGGCATCAAGATGTCTTCCATACTTACATTTGGTACACTCTGTGAACCGCAGTATGTTTCAGTCCAAAAAGGAAATGAGGGTTGATACGCAAATTAGGGTTAGGGTTGGGGAGACTTGGCTTCCCAGGATGTAACCAGGGTTTTGGTGAAGCCTAGATTGGTAAAACAGACTGAGTAGGCCAACCGGAGTATAACATACTGCCAGTTAGTACACCATGTGGACAGGGAAATGTTTCAGTCCAAAGAGAAAATTAGGGTTAAGACCCAAGTTAGGGTTAGCTGTCAGGAGACATGGCTTCCCAGAATGGAAACAGGGTGTTGCTGAAGCCAAGCATGGTGAAACAGACTGAGAGGGCCAAAGGAATTGTGTGCCTACTGTCTTTTAGTAGAACATGAGGATGGGAGGTTGTTACATTTGCACAAGAATATCAGGTTAAGTCTCAAGTTAGGGTTAGGGTTGGGGAGATGTGGCTTCCCAGGTTGGAAACGGGTCCTTGTTGAAGCCTAGCTTGCTGAATCAGACTGAGTGGGGCATCAAGATGTCTTCCATACTTACAATTAGGTACACTCTGTGGACGGCAGTATGTTTCAGTCCAAAAAGGAAATGAGGGTTGAGACTCAAATTAGGGTTAGGGTTGGGGAGACTTGGCTTCCCAGGATGTAACCAGGGTTTTGGCGAAGCCTAGATTGGTAAAACAGACTGAGTAGGCCTTCCGGAGTATAACATACTGCCAGTTAGTACACCATGTGGACAGGGAAATATTTCAGTCCAAAGAAAAAACTAGGGTTAAGACCCAAGTTAGGGTTAGCGGTCAGGAGACATGGCTTCCCGGAATGGAAACAGGGTGTTGCTGAAGCCAAGGATGGTGAAACAGACTGAGAGGGCAAAAGGAATTGTGTGCCTACTGTCTTTTAGTACAACATGAGGATGGGGGTTTGTTACATTTCAACAAGAAAATCAGGTTAAGTCTCAAGGTTGGGTTGGATTGGGGAGATGTGGCTTCCCAGGTTGGAAATGGGTCCTTGGTGAAGCTCAACTTGCTGAATCAGACTGAGTGGGGCATCAAGATGGCTTCCATACTGACATTTGGTACACTCTGTGGACGGCAGTATGTTTCAGTCCGAAAACGAAAATTAGGGTTAAGACCCAAGTTAGGGTTATCGGTCAGGAGTCATGGCTTCCCAGAATGGAAACAGGGTGTTGCTGAAGCCAAGCATGGTGAAACAGACTGAGAGGGCCAAAGGAATTGTGTACCTACTGTCTTTTAGTAGAACATGAGGATGGGAGGTTGTTACATTTGCACAAGAATATCAGTTTAAGTATCAAGTTAGAGTTAGGGTTGGGGAGATGTGGCTTCCCAGGTTGGAAACGGGTCCTTGGTGAAGCCTAGCTTGCTGAATCAGACTGAGTGGGGCATCAAGATGTCTTCCATACTTACAATTAGGTACACTCTGTGGACGGCAGTATGTTTCAGTCCAAAAAGGAAATGAGGGTTGAGACTCAAATTAGGGTTAGGGTTGGGGAGACTTGGCTTCCCAGGATGTAACCAGGGTTTTGGCGAAGCCTAGATTGGTAAAACAGACTGAGTAGGCCTTCCGGAGTATAACATACTGCCAGTTAGTACACCATGTGGACAGGGAAATATTTCAGTCCAAAGAAAAAACTAGGGTTAAGACCCAAGTTAGGGTTAGCGGTCAGGAGACATGGCTTCCCGGAATGGAAACAGGGTGTTGCTGAAGCCAAGCATGGTGAAACAGACTGAGAGGGCAAAAGGAATTGTGTGCCTACTGTCTTTTAGTACAACATGAGGATGGGGGTTTGTTACATTTGCACAAGAAAATCAGGTTAAGTCTCAAGTTAGGGTTGGTTTGGGGAGATGTGGCTTCCCAGGTTGGAAACGGGTCCTTGGTGAAGCCTAGCTTGTTGAATCAGACTGAGTGGGACATCAAGATGGCTTCCATACTTACATTTGGTACACTCTGTGGACGGCAGTATGTTTCAGTCCAAAAAGGAAATGAGGGTTGAGACTCAAATTAGGGTTAGGGCTGGGGAGACTTGGCTTCCCAGGATGTAACCAGGGTTTTGGCGAAGCCTAGATTGGTAAAACAGACTGAGTAGGCCATCCGGAGTATAACATACTGCCAGTTAGTACACCATGTGGACAGGGAAATGTTTCAGTCTAAAGAGAAAATTAGGGTTAAGACCCAAGGTAGGGTTAGCTGTCAGGAGACATGGCTTCCCAGAATGGAAACAGGGTGTTGCTGAAGCCAAGCATGGTGAAACAGACTGAGAGGGCCAAAGGAATTGTGTGCCTACTGTCTTTTAGTAGAACATGAGGATGGGAGGTTGTTACATTTGCACAAGAATATCAGGTTAAGTCTCAAGTTAGGGTTAGGGTTGGGGAGATGTGGCTTCCCAGGTTGGAAACGGGTCCTTGGTGAAGCTTAACTTCCTGAATCAGACTGAGTGGGCCATCAAGATGTCTTCCATACTTACATTTGGCACACTCTGTGGACCGCAGTATGTTTCAGTCCAAAAAGGAAATAGGGTTGAGACTCAAATTAGGGTTAGGGTTGGGGAGACTTGGCTTCCCAGGATGTAACCAGGGTTTTGGCGAAGTCTAGATTGGTAAAACAGACGGAGTAGGCCAACCGGAGTATAACATACTGCCAGTTAGTACACCATGTGGACAGGGAAATGTTTCAGTCCAAAGACAAAATTAGGGTTAAGACCCAAGTTAGGGTTAGCTGTCAGGAGACATGGCTTTCCAGAATGGAAACAGGGTGTTGCTGAAGCCAAGCATGGTGAAACAGACTGAGAGGGCCAAAGGAATTGTGTGCCTACTGTCTTTTAGTAGAACATGAGGATGGGGGGTTGTTACATTTGCACAAGAAAATCAGGTTAAGTCTCAAGTTAGGGTTAGGGTTGGGGAGATGTGGCTTCCCAGGTTGGAAACGGGTCCTTGGTGAAGCCTAGCTTGCTGAATCAGACTGAGTGGGGCATCAAGATGTCTTCCATACTTACATTTGGTACACTCTGTGAACCGCAGTATGTTTCAGTCCAAAAAGGAAATGAGGGTTGATACTCAAATTAGGGTTAGGGTTGGGGAGACTTGGCTTCCCAGGATGTAACCAGGGTTTTGGTGAAGCCTAGATTGGTAAAACAGACTGAGTAGGCCAACCGGAGTATAACATACTGCCAGTTAGTACACCATGTGGACAGGGAAATGTTTCAGTCCAAAGAGAAAATTAGGGTTAAGACCCAAGTTAGGGTTAGCTGTCAGGAGACATGGCTTCCCAGAATGGAAACAGGGTGTTGCTGAAGCCAAGCATGGTGAAACAGACTGAGAGGGCCAAAGGAATTGTGTGCCTACTGTCTTTTAGTAGAACATGAGGATGGGAGGTTGTTACATTTGCACAAGAATATCAGGTTAAGTCTCAAGTTAGGGTTAGGGTTGGGGAGATGTGGCTTCCCAGGTTGGAAACGGGTCCTTGGTGAAGCCTAGCTTGCTGAATCAGACTGAGTGGGGCATCAAGATGTCTTCCATACTTACAATTAGGTACACTCTGTGGACGGCAGTATGTTTCAGTCCAAAAAGGAAATGAGGGTTGAGACTCAAATAAGGGTTAGGGTTGGGGAGACTTGGCTTCCCAGGATGTAACCAGGGTTTTGGCGAAGCCTAGATTGGTAAAACAGACTGAGTAGGCCTTCCGGAGTATAACATACTGCCAGTTAGTACACCATGTGGACAGGGAAATATTTCAGTCCAAAGAAAATACTAGGGTTAAGACCCAAGTTAGGGTTAGCGGTCAGGAGACATGGCTTCCCGGAATGGAAACAGGGTGTTGCTGAAGCCAAGCATGGTGAAACAGACTGAGAGGGCAAAAGGAATTGTGTGCCTACTGTCTTTTAGTACAACATGAGGATGGGGGTTTGTTACATTTGCACAAGAAAATCAGGTTAAGTCTCAAGTTAGGGTTGGTTTGGGGAGATGTGGCTTCCCAGGTTGGAAACGGGTCCTTGGTGAAGCCTAGCTTGCTGAATCAGACTGAGTGGGACATCAAGATGTCTTCCATACTTACATTTGGTACACTCTGTGGACGGGGGTCTGTTTCAGTCCCAAAAGGAAATGAGGCCTGAGACTCAAATTAGGGTTAGGGTTGGGGAGACTTGGCTTCCCAGGATATAACCAGGGTTTTGTCGAAGCCTAGATTGGTAAAACAGACTGAGTAGGCCATCCGGAGTATAACATACTGCCAGTTAGTACACCATGTGGACAGGGAAATGTTTCATTCCAAAGAGAAAATTAGGGTTAAGACCCAAGTTAGGGTTAGCTGTCAGGAGACATGGCTTCCCAGAATGGAAACAGGGTGTTGCTGAAGCCAAGCATGGTGAAACAGACTGAGAGGGCCAAAGGAATTGTGTGCCTACTGTCTTTTAGTACAACATGAGGATGGGGGGTTGTTACAGTTCAACAAGAAAATCAGGTTAAGTCTCAAGTTAGGGTTAGGGTTGGGGAGATGTGGCTTCCCAGGTTGGAAACGGGTCCTTGGTGAAGCTTAACTTGCTGAATCAGACTGAGTGGGGCATCAAGATGGCTTCCATACTGACATTTGGTACACTCTGTGGACGGCAGTATGTTTCAGTCCAAAAACGAAAATTAGGGTTAAGACCCAAGTTAGGGTTATCGGTCAGGAGTCATGGCTTCCCAGAATGGAAACAGGGTGTTGCTGAAGCCAAGCATGGTGAAACAGACTGAGAGGGCCAACGGAATTGTGTGTCGACTGTCTTTTAGTACAACATGAGGATGGGGGTTTGTTACATTTCAACAAGAAAATCAGGTTAAGTCTCAAGGTTGGGTTGGATTGGGGAGATGTGGCTTCCCAGGTTGGAAATGGGTCCTTGGTGAAGCTCAACTTGCTGAATCAGACTGAGTGGGGCATCAAGATGGCTTCCATACTGACATTTGGTGCACTCTGTGGACGGCAGTATGTTTCAGTCCAAAAAGGAAATGAGGGTTGAGACTCAAATTAGGGTTAGGGTTGGGGAGACTTGGCTTCCCAGGATGTAACCAGGGTTTTGGCGAAGTCTAGATTGGTAAAACAGACTGAGTAGGCCAACCGGAGTATAACATACTGCCAGTTAGTACACCATGTGGACAGGGAAATGTTTCAGTCCAAAGAGAAAATTAGGGTTAAGACCCAAGTTAGGGTTAGCTGTCAGGAGACATGGCTTTCCAGAATGGAAACAGGGTGTTGCTGAAGCCAAGCATGGTGAAACAGACTGAGAGGGCAAAAGGAATTGTGTGCCTACTGTCTTTTAGTAGAACATGAGGATGGGGGGTTGTTACATTTGCACAAGAAAATCAGGTTAAGTCTCAAGTTAGGGTTAGGGTTGGGGAGATGTGGCTTCCCAGGTTGGAAACGGGTCCTTGGTGAAGCCTAGCTTGCTGAATCAGACTGAGTGGGGCATCAAGATGTCTTCCATACTTACATTTGGTACACTCTGTGAACCGCAGTATGTTTCAGTCCAAAAAGGAAATGAGGGTTGATACGCAAATTAGGGTTAGGGTTGGGGAGACTTGGCTTCCCAGGATGTAACCAGGGTTTTGGTGAAGCCTAGATTGGTAAAACAGACTGAGTAGGCCAACCGGAGTATAACATACTGCCAGTTAGTACACCATGTGGACAGGGAAATGTTTCAGTCCAAAGAGAAAATTAGGGTTAAGACCCAAGTTAGGGTTAGCTGTCAGGAGACATGGCTTCCCAGAATGGAAACAGGGTGTTGCTGAAGCCAAGCATGGTGAAACAGACTGAGAGGGCCAAAGGAATTGTGTGCCTACTGTCTTTTAGTAGAACATGAGGATGGGAGGTTGTTACATTTGCACAAGAATATCAGGTTAAGTCTCAAGTTAGGGTTAGGGTTGGGGAGATGTGGCTTCCCAGGTTGGAAACGGGTCCTTGTTGAAGCCTAGCTTGCTGAATCAGACTGAGTGGGGCATCAAGATGTCTTCCATACTTACAATTAGGTACACTCTGTGGACGGCAGTATGTTTCAGTCCAAAAAGGAAATGAGGGTTGAGACTCAAATTAGGGTTAGGGTTGGGGAGACTTGGCTTCCCAGGATGTAACCAGGGTTTTGGCGAAGCCTAGATTGGTAAAACAGACTGAGTAGGCCTTCCGGAGTATAACATACTGCCAGTTAGTACACCATGTGGACAGGGAAATATTTCAGTCCAAAGAAAAAACTAGGGTTAAGACCCAAGTTAGGGTTAGCGGTCAGGAGACATGGCTTCCCGGAATGGAAACAGGGTGTTGCTGAAGCCAAGGATGGTGAAACAGACTGAGAGGGCAAAAGGAATTGTGTGCCTACTGTCTTTTAGTACAACATGAGGATGGGGGTTTGTTACATTTCAACAAGAAAATCAGGTTAAGTCTCAAGGTTGGGTTGGATTGGGGAGATGTGGCTTCCCAGGTTGGAAATGGGTCCTTGGTGAAGCTCAACTTGCTGAATCAGACTGAGTGGGGCATCAAGATGGCTTCCATACTGACATTTGGTACACTCTGTGGACGGCAGTATGTTTCAGTCCAAAAACGAAAATTAGGGTTAAGACCCAAGGTAGGGTTAGCTGTCAGGAGACATGGCTTCCCAGAATGGAAACAGGGTGTTGCTGAAGCCAAGCATGGTGAAACAGACTGAGAGGGCCAAAGGAATTGTGTGCCTACTGTCTTTTAGTAGAACATGAGGATGGGAGGTTGTTACATTTGCACAAGAATATCAGGTTAAGTCTCAAGTTAGGGTTAGGGTTGGGGAGATGTGGCTTCCCAGGTTGGAAACGGGTCCTTGGTGAAGCTTAACTTCCTGAATCAGACTGAGTGGGCCATCAAGATGTCTTCCATACTTACATTTGGCACACTCTGTGGACCGCAGTATGTTTCAGTCCAAAAAGGAAATAGGGTTGAGACTCAAATTAGGGTTAGGGTTGGGGAGACTTGGCTTCCCAGGATGTAACCAGGGTTTTGGCGAAGTCTAGATTGGTAAAACAGACGGAGTAGGCCAACCGGAGTATAACATACTGCCAGTTAGTACACCATGTGGACAGGGAAATGTTTCAGTCCAAAGACAAAATTAGGGTTAAGACCCAAGTTAGGGTTAGCTGTCAGGAGACATGGCTTTCCAGAATGGAAACAGGGTGTTGCTGAAGCCAAGCATGGTGAAACAGACTGAGAGGGCCAAAGGAATTGTGTGCCTACTGTCTTTTAGTAGAACATGAGGATGGGGGGTTGTTACATTTGCACAAGAAAATCAGGTTAAGTCTCAAGTTAGGGTTAGGGTTGGGGAGATGTGGCTTCCCAGGTTGGAAACGGGTCCTTGGTGAAGCCTAGCTTGCTGAATCAGACTGAGTGGGGCATCAAGATGTCTTCCATACTTACATTTGGTACACTCTGTGAACCGCAGTATGTTTCAGTCCAAAAAGGAAATGAGGGTTGATACTCAAATTAGG
The DNA here is from genome assembly GCF_057233095.1 of Heloderma suspectum. Taxonomy (NCBI): domain Eukaryota; kingdom Metazoa; phylum Chordata; class Lepidosauria; order Squamata; family Helodermatidae; genus Heloderma; species Heloderma suspectum. The sequence continues at coordinate 154,005,737 of NC_139461.1, forward strand.
GTTAGGGTTGGGGAGACTTGGCTTCCCAGGATGTAACCAGGGTTTTGGTGAAGCCTAGATTGGTAAAACAGACTGAGTAGGCCAACCGGAGTATAACATACTGCCAGTTAGTACACCATGTGGACAGGGAAATGTTTCAGTCCAAAGAGAAAATTAGGGTTAAGACCCAAGTTAGGGTTAGCTGTCAGGAGACATGGCTTCCCAGAATGGAAACAGGGTGTTGCTGAAGCCAAGCATGGTGAAACAGACTGAGAGGGCCAAAGGAATTGTGTGCCTACTGTCTTTTAGTAGAACATGAGGATGGGAGGTTGTTACATTTGCACAAGAATATCAGGTTAAGTCTCAAGTTAGGGTTAGGGTTGGGGAGATGTGGCTTCCCAGGTTGGAAACGGGTCCTTGGTGAAGCCTAGCTTGCTGAATCAGACTGAGTGGGGCATCAAGATGTCTTCCATACTTACAATTAGGTACACTCTGTGGACGGCAGTATGTTTCAGTCCAAAAAGGAAATGAGGGTTGAGACTCAAATAAGGGTTAGGGTTGGGGAGACTTGGCTTCCCAGGATGTAACCAGGGTTTTGGCGAAGCCTAGATTGGTAAAACAGACTGAGTAGGCCTTCCGGAGTATAACATACTGCCAGTTAGTACACCATGTGGACAGGGAAATATTTCAGTCCAAAGAAAATACTAGGGTTAAGACCCAAGTTAGGGTTAGCGGTCAGGAGACATGGCTTCCCGGAATGGAAACAGGGTGTTGCTGAAGCCAAGCATGGTGAAACAGACTGAGAGGGCAAAAGGAATTGTGTGCCTACTGTCTTTTAGTACAACATGAGGATGGGGGTTTGTTACATTTGCACAAGAAAATCAGGTTAAGTCTCAAGTTAGGGTTGGTTTGGGGAGATGTGGCTTCCCAGGTTGGAAACGGGTCCTTGGTGAAGCCTAGCTTGCTGAATCAGACTGAGTGGGACATCAAGATGTCTTCCATACTTACATTTGGTACACTCTGTGGACGGGGGTCTGTTTCAGTCCCAAAAGGAAATGAGGCCTGAGACTCAAATTAGGGTTAGGGTTGGGGAGACTTGGCTTCCCAGGATATAACCAGGGTTTTGTCGAAGCCTAGATTGGTAAAACAGACTGAGTAGGCCATCCGGAGTATAACATACTGCCAGTTAGTACACCATGTGGACAGGGAAATGTTTCATTCCAAAGAGAAAATTAGGGTTAAGACCCAAGTTAGGGTTAGCTGTCAGGAGACATGGCTTCCCAGAATGGAAACAGGGTGTTGCTGAAGCCAAGCATGGTGAAACAGACTGAGAGGGCCAAAGGAATTGTGTGCCTACTGTCTTTTAGTACAACATGAGGATGGGGGGTTGTTACAGTTCAACAAGAAAATCAGGTTAAGTCTCAAGTTAGGGTTAGGGTTGGGGAGATGTGGCTTCCCAGGTTGGAAACGGGTCCTTGGTGAAGCTTAACTTGCTGAATCAGACTGAGTGGGGCATCAAGATGGCTTCCATACTGACATTTGGTACACTCTGTGGACGGCAGTATGTTTCAGTCCAAAAACGAAAATTAGGGTTAAGACCCAAGTTAGGGTTATCGGTCAGGAGTCATGGCTTCCCAGAATGGAAACAGGGTGTTGCTGAAGCCAAGCATGGTGAAACAGACTGAGAGGGCCAACGGAATTGTGTGTCGACTGTCTTTTAGTACAACATGAGGATGGGGGTTTGTTACATTTCAACAAGAAAATCAGGTTAAGTCTCAAGGTTGGGTTGGATTGGGGAGATGTGGCTTCCCAGGTTGGAAATGGGTCCTTGGTGAAGCTCAACTTGCTGAATCAGACTGAGTGGGGCATCAAGATGGCTTCCATACTGACATTTGGTGCACTCTGTGGACGGCAGTATGTTTCAGTCCAAAAAGGAAATGAGGGTTGAGACTCAAATTAGGGTTAGGGTTGGGGAGACTTGGCTTCCCAGGATGTAACCAGGGTTTTGGCGAAGTCTAGATTGGTAAAACAGACTGAGTAGGCCAACCGGAGTATAACATACTGCCAGTTAGTACACCATGTGGACAGGGAAATGTTTCAGTCCAAAGAGAAAATTAGGGTTAAGACCCAAGTTAGGGTTAGCTGTCAGGAGACATGGCTTTCCAGAATGGAAACAGGGTGTTGCTGAAGCCAAGCATGGTGAAACAGACTGAGAGGGCAAAAGGAATTGTGTGCCTACTGTCTTTTAGTAGAACATGAGGATGGGGGGTTGTTACATTTGCACAAGAAAATCAGGTTAAGTCTCAAGTTAGGGTTAGGGTTGGGGAGATGTGGCTTCCCAGGTTGGAAACGGGTCCTTGGTGAAGCCTAGCTTGCTGAATCAGACTGAGTGGGGCATCAAGATGTCTTCCATACTTACATTTGGTACACTCTGTGAACCGCAGTATGTTTCAGTCCAAAAAGGAAATGAGGGTTGATACGCAAATTAGGGTTAGGGTTGGGGAGACTTGGCTTCCCAGGATGTAACCAGGGTTTTGGTGAAGCCTAGATTGGTAAAACAGACTGAGTAGGCCAACCGGAGTATAACATACTGCCAGTTAGTACACCATGTGGACAGGGAAATGTTTCAGTCCAAAGAGAAAATTAGGGTTAAGACCCAAGTTAGGGTTAGCTGTCAGGAGACATGGCTTCCCAGAATGGAAACAGGGTGTTGCTGAAGCCAAGCATGGTGAAACAGACTGAGAGGGCCAAAGGAATTGTGTGCCTACTGTCTTTTAGTAGAACATGAGGATGGGAGGTTGTTACATTTGCACAAGAATATCAGGTTAAGTCTCAAGTTAGGGTTAGGGTTGGGGAGATGTGGCTTCCCAGGTTGGAAACGGGTCCTTGTTGAAGCCTAGCTTGCTGAATCAGACTGAGTGGGGCATCAAGATGTCTTCCATACTTACAATTAGGTACACTCTGTGGACGGCAGTATGTTTCAGTCCAAAAAGGAAATGAGGGTTGAGACTCAAATTAGGGTTAGGGTTGGGGAGACTTGGCTTCCCAGGATGTAACCAGGGTTTTGGCGAAGCCTAGATTGGTAAAACAGACTGAGTAGGCCTTCCGGAGTATAACATACTGCCAGTTAGTACACCATGTGGACAGGGAAATATTTCAGTCCAAAGAAAAAACTAGGGTTAAGACCCAAGTTAGGGTTAGCGGTCAGGAGACATGGCTTCCCGGAATGGAAACAGGGTGTTGCTGAAGCCAAGGATGGTGAAACAGACTGAGAGGGCAAAAGGAATTGTGTGCCTACTGTCTTTTAGTACAACATGAGGATGGGGGTTTGTTACATTTCAACAAGAAAATCAGGTTAAGTCTCAAGGTTGGGTTGGATTGGGGAGATGTGGCTTCCCAGGTTGGAAATGGGTCCTTGGTGAAGCTCAACTTGCTGAATCAGACTGAGTGGGGCATCAAGATGGCTTCCATACTGACATTTGGTACACTCTGTGGACGGCAGTATGTTTCAGTCCAAAAACGAAAATTAGGGTTAAGACCCAAGTTAGGGTTAGCGGTCAGGAGTCATGGCTTCCCAGAATGGAAACAGGGTGTTGCTGAAGCCAAGCATGGTGAAACAGACTGAGAGGGCCAAAGGAATTGTGTACCTACTGTCTTTTAGTAGAACATGAGGATGGGAGGTTGTTACATTTGCACAAGAATATCAGTTTAAGTATCAAGTTAGAGTTAGGGTTGGGGAGATGTGGCTTCCCAGGTTGGAAACGGGTCCTTGGTGAAGCCTAGCTTGCTGAATCAGACTGAGTGGGGCATCAAGATGTCTTCCATACTTACAATTAGGTACACTCTGTGGACGGCAGTATGTTTCAGTCCAAAAAGGAAATGAGGGTTGAGACTCAAATTAGGGTTAGGGTTGGGGAGACTTGGCTTCCCAGGATGTAACCAGGGTTTTGGCGAAGCCTAGATTGGTAAAACAGACTGAGTAGGCCTTCCGGAGTATAACATACTGCCAGTTAGTACACCATGTGGACAGGGAAATATTTCAGTCCAAAGAAAAAACTAGGGTTAAGACCCAAGTTAGGGTTAGCGGTCAGGAGACATGGCTTCCCGGAATGGAAACAGGGTGTTGCTGAAGCCAAGCATGGTGAAACAGACTGAGAGGGCAAAAGGAATTGTGTGCCTACTGTCTTTTAGTACAACATGAGGATGGGGGTTTGTTACATTTGCACAAGAAAATCAGGTTAAGTCTCAAGTTAGGGTTGGTTTGGGGAGATGTGGCTTCCCAGGTTGGAAACGGGTCCTTGGTGAAGCCTAGCTTGTTGAATCAGACTGAGTGGGACATCAAGATGGCTTCCATACTTACATTTGGTACACTCTGTGGACGGCAGTATGTTTCAGTCCAAAAAGGAAATGAGGGTTGAGACTCAAATTAGGGTTAGGGCTGGGGAGACTTGGCTTCCCAGGATGTAACCAGGGTTTTGGCGAAGCCTAGATTGGTAAAACAGACTGAGTAGGCCATCCGGAGTATAACATACTGCCAGTTAGTACACCATGTGGACAGGGAAATGTTTCAGTCTAAAGAGAAAATTAGGGTTAAGACCCAAGGTAGGGTTAGCTGTCAGGAGACATGGCTTCCCAGAATGGAAACAGGGTGTTGCTGAAGCCAAGCATGGTGAAACAGACTGAGAGGGCCAAAGGAATTGTGTGCCTACTGTCTTTTAGTAGAACATGAGGATGGGAGGTTGTTACATTTGCACAAGAATATCAGGTTAAGTCTCAAGTTAGGGTTAGGGTTGGGGAGATGTGGCTTCCCAGGTTGGAAACGGGTCCTTGGTGAAGCTTAACTTCCTGAATCAGACTGAGTGGGCCATCAAGATGTCTTCCATACTTACATTTGGCACACTCTGTGGACCGCAGTATGTTTCAGTCCAAAAAGGAAATAGGGTTGAGACTCAAATTAGGGTTAGGGTTGGGGAGACTTGGCTTCCCAGGATGTAACCAGGGTTTTGGCGAAGTCTAGATTGGTAAAACAGACGGAGTAGGCCAACCGGAGTATAACATACTGCCAGTTAGTACACCATGTGGACAGGGAAATGTTTCAGTCCAAAGACAAAATTAGGGTTAAGACCCAAGTTAGGGTTAGCTGTCAGGAGACATGGCTTTCCAGAATGGAAACAGGGTGTTGCTGAAGCCAAGCATGGTGAAACAGACTGAGAGGGCCAAAGGAATTGTGTGCCTACTGTCTTTTAGTAGAACATGAGGATGGGGGGTTGTTACATTTGCACAAGAAAATCAGGTTAAGTCTCAAGTTAGGGTTAGGGTTGGGGAGATGTGGCTTCCCAGGTTGGAAACGGGTCCTTGGTGAAGCCTAGCTTGCTGAATCAGACTGAGTGGGGCATCAAGATGTCTTCCATACTTACATTTGGTACACTCTGTGAACCGCAGTATGTTTCAGTCCAAAAAGGAAATGAGGGTTGATACTCAAATTAGGGTTAGGGTTGGGGAGACTTGGCTTCCCAGGATGTAACCAGGGTTTTGGTGAAGCCTAGATTGGTAAAACAGACTGAGTAGGCCAACCGGAGTATAACATACTGCCAGTTAGTACACCATGTGGACAGGGAAATGTTTCAGTCCAAAGAGAAAATTAGGGTTAAGACCCAAGTTAGGGTTAGCTGTCAGGAGACATGGCTTCCCAGAATGGAAACAGGGTGTTGCTGAAGCCAAGCATGGTGAAACAGACTGAGAGGGCCAAAGGAATTGTGTGCCTACTGTCTTTTAGTAGAACATGAGGATGGGAGGTTGTTACATTTGCACAAGAATATCAGGTTAAGTCTCAAGTTAGGGTTAGGGTTGGGGAGATGTGGCTTCCCAGGTTGGAAACGGGTCCTTGGTGAAGCCTAGCTTGCTGAATCAGACTGAGTGGGGCATCAAGATGTCTTCCATACTTACAATTAGGTACACTCTGTGGACGGCAGTATGTTTCAGTCCAAAAAGGAAATGAGGGTTGAGACTCAAATAAGGGTTAGGGTTGGGGAGACTTGGCTTCCCAGGATGTAACCAGGGTTTTGGCGAAGCCTAGATTGGTAAAACAGACTGAGTAGGCCTTCCGGAGTATAACATACTGCCAGTTAGTACACCATGTGGACAGGGAAATATTTCAGTCCAAAGAAAATACTAGGGTTAAGACCCAAGTTAGGGTTAGCGGTCAGGAGACATGGCTTCCCGGAATGGAAACAGGGTGTTGCTGAAGCCAAGCATGGTGAAACAGACTGAGAGGGCAAAAGGAATTGTGTGCCTACTGTCTTTTAGTACAACATGAGGATGGGGGTTTGTTACATTTGCACAAGAAAATCAGGTTAAGTCTCAAGTTAGGGTTGGTTTGGGGAGATGTGGCTTCCCAGGTTGGAAACGGGTCCTTGGTGAAGCCTAGCTTGTTGAATCAGACTGAGTGGGACATCAAGATGTCTTCCATACTTACATTTGGTACACTCTGTGGACGGCAGTATGTTTCAGTCCAAAAAGGAAATGAGGGTTGAGACTCAAATTAGGGTTAGGGCTGGGGAGACTTGGCTTCCCAGGATGTAACCAGGGTTTTGGCGAAGCCTAGATTGGTAAAACAGACTGAGTAGGCCATCCGGAGTATAACATACTGCCAGTTAGTACACCATGTGGACAGGGAAATGTTTCAGTCCAAAGAGAAAATTAGGGTTAAGACCCAAGTGAGGGTTAGCTGTCAGGAGACATGGCTTCCCAGAATGGAAACAGGGTGTTGCTGAAGCCAAGCATGGTGAAACAGACTGAGAGGGCCAAAGGAATTGTGTGCCTACTGTCTTTTAGTAGAACATGAGGATGGGAGGTTGTTACATTTGCACAAGAATATCAGGTTAAGTCTCAAGTTAGGGTTAGGGTTGGGGAGATGTGGCTTCCCAGGTTGGAAACGGGTCCTTGGTGAAGCTTAACTTCCTGAATCAGACTGAGTGGGCCATCAAGATGTCTTCCATACTTACATTTGGCACACTCTGTGGACCGCAGTATGTTTCAGTCCAAAAAGGAAATAGGGTTGAGACTCAAATTAGGGTTAGGGTTGGGGAGACTTGGCTTCCCAGGATGTAACCAGGGTTTTGGTGAAGCCTAGATTGGTAAAACAGACTGAGTAGGCATTCAGGAGTATAACATACTGCCAGTTAGTACACTCTGTGGACGGCAGTATGTTTCAGTCCAAAAACGAAAATTAGGGTTAAGACCCAAGTTAGGGTTATCGGTCAGGAGTCATGGCTTCCCAGAATGGAAACAGGGTGTTGCTGAAGCCAAGCATGGTGAAACAGACTGAGAGGGCCAACGGAATTGTGTGTCGACTGTCTTTTAGTACAACATGAGGATGGGGGTTTGTTACATTTCAACAAGAAAATCAGGTTAAGTCTCAAGGTTGGGTTGGATTGGGGAGATGTGGCTTCCCAGGTTGGAAATGGGTCCTTGGTGAAGCTCAACTTGCTGAATCAGACTGAGTGGGGCATCAAGATGGCTTCCATACTGACATTTGGTGCACTCTGTGGACGGCAGTATGTTTCAGTCCAAAAAGGAAATGAGGGTTGAGACTCAAATTAGGGTTAGGGTTGGGGAGACTTGGCTTCCCAGGATGTAACCAGGGTTTTGGCGAAGTCTAGATTGGTAAAACAGACTGAGTAGGCCCACCGGAGTATAACATACTGCCAGTTAGTACACCATGTGGACAGGGAAATGTTTCAGTCCAAAGAGAAAATTAGGGTTAAGACCCAAGTTAGGGTTAGCTGTCAGGAGACATGGCTTTCCAGAATGGAAACAGGGTGTTGCTGAAGCCAAGCATGGTGAAACAGACTGAGAGGGCAAAAGGAATTGTGTGCCTACTGTCTTTTAGTAGAACATGAGGATGGGGGGTTGTTACATTTGCACAAGAAAATCAGGTTAAGTCTCAAGTTAGGGTTAGGGTTGGGGAGATGTGGCTTCCCAGGTTGGAAACGGGTCCTTGGTGAAGCCTAGCTTGCTGAATCAGACTGAGTGGGGCATCAAGATGTCTTCCATACTTACATTTGGTACACTCTGTGAACCGCAGTATGTTTCAGTCCAAAAAGGAAATGAGGGTTGATACGCAAATTAGGGTTAGGGTTGGGGAGACTTGGCTTCCCAGGATGTAACCAGGGTTTTGGTGAAGCCTAGATTGGTAAAACAGACTGAGTAGGCCAACCGGAGTATAACATACTGCCAGTTAGTACACCATGTGAACAGGGAAATGTTTCAGTCCAAAGAGAACATTAGGGTTAAGACCCAAGTTAGGGTTAGCTGTCAGGAGACATGGCTTCCCAGAATGGAAACAGGGTGTTGCTGAAGCCAAGCATGGTGAAACAGACTGAGAGGGCCAAAGGAATTGTGTGCCTACTGTCTTTTAGTAGAACATGAGGATGGGAGGTTGTTACATTTGCACAAGAATATCAGGTTAAGTCTCAAGTTAGGGTTAGGGTTGGGGAGATGTGGCTTCCCAGGTTGGAAACGGGTCCTTGTTGAAGCCTAGCTTGCTGAATCAGACTGAGTGGGGCATCAAGATGTCTTCCATACTTACAATTAGGTACACTCTGTGGACGGCAGTATGTTTCAGTCCAAAAAGGAAATGAGGGTTGAGACTCAAATTAGGGTTAGGGTTGGGGAGACTTGGCTTCCCAGGATGTAACCAGGGTTTTGGCGAAGCCTAGATTGGTAAAACAGACTGAGTAGGCCTTCCGGAGTATAACATACTGCCAGTTAGTACACCATGTGGACAGGGAAATATTTCAGTCCAAAGAAAAAACTAGGGTTAAGACCCAAGTTAGGGTTAGCGGTCAGGAGACATGGCTTCCCGGAATGGAAACAGGGTGTTGCTGAAGCCAAGCATGGTGAAACAGACTGAGAGGGCCAAAGGAATTGTGTGCCTACTGTCTTTTAGTACAACATGAGGATGGGGGGTTGTTACATTTCAACAAGAAAATCAGGTTAAGTCTCAAGGTTGGGTTGGATTGGGGAGATGTGGCTTCCCAGGTTGGAAATGGGTCATTGGTGAAGCTCAACTTGCTGAATCAGACTGAGTGGGGCATCAAGATGGCTTCCATACTGACATTTGGTACACTCTGTGGACGGCTGTATGTTTCAGTCCAAAAACGAAAATTAGGGTTAAGACCCAAGTTAGGGTTATCGGTCAGGAGTCATGGCTTCCCAGAATGGAAACAGGGTGTTGCTGAAGCCAAGCATGGTGAAACAGACTGAGAGGGCCAAAGGAATTGTGTACCTACTGTCTTTTAGTAGAACATGAGGATGGGAGGTTGTTACATTTGCACAAGAATATCAGGTTAAGTATCAAGTTAGAGTTAGGGTTGGGGAGATGTGGCTTCCCAGGTTGGAAACGGGTCCTTGTTGAAGCCTAGCTTGCTGAATCAGACTGAGTGGGGCATCAAGATGTCTTCCATACTTACAATTAGGTACACTCTGTGGACGGCAGTATGTTTCAGTCCAAAAAGGAAATGAGGGTTGAGACTCAAATTAGGGTTAGGGTTGGGGAGACTTGGCTTCCCAGGATGTAACCAGGGTTTTGGCGAAGCCTAGATTGGTAAAACAGACTGAGTAGGCCTTCCGGAGTATAACATACTGCCAGTTAGTACACCATGTGGACAGGGAAATATTTCAGTCCAAAGAAAAAACTAGGGTTAAGACCCAAGTTAGGGTTAGCGGTCAGGAGACATGGCTTCCCGGAATGGAAACAGGGTGTTGCTGAAGCCAAGCATGGTGAAACAGACTGAGAGGGCAAAAGGAATTGTGTGCCTACTGTCTTTTAGTAGAACATGAGGATGGGGGTTTGTTACATTTGCACAAGAAAATCAGGTTAAGTCTCAAGTTAGGGTTGGTTTGGGGAGATGTGGCTTCCCAGGTTGGAAACGGGTCCTTGGTGAAGCCTAGCTTGTTGAATCAGACTGAGTGGGACATCAAGATGTCTTCCATACTTACATTTGGTACACTCTGTGGACGGCAGTATGTTTCAGTCCAAAAGGAAATGACGGTTGAGACTCAAATTAGGGTTAGGGCTGGGGAGACTTGGCTTCCCAGGATGTAACCAGGGTTTTGGCGAAGCCTAGATTGGTAAAACAGACTGAGTAGGCCATCCGGAGTATAACATACTGCCAGTTAGTACACCATGTGGACAGGGAAATGTTTCAGTCTAAAGAGAAAATTAGGGTTAAGACCCAAGGTAGGGTTAGCTGTCAGGAGACATGGCTTCCCAGAATGGAAACAGGGTGTTGCTGAAGCCAAGCATGGTGAAACAGACTGAGAGGGCCAAAGGAATTGTGTGCCTACTGTCTTTTAGTAGAACATGAGGATGGGAGGTTGTTACATTTGCACAAGAATATCAGGTTAAGTCTCAAGTTAGGGTTAGGGTTGGGGAGATGTGGCTTCCCAGGTTGGAAACGGGTCCTTGGTGAAGCTTAACTTCCTGAATCAGACTGAGTGGGCCATCAAGATGTCTTCCATACTTACATTTGGCACACTCTGTGGACCGCAGTATGTTTCAGTCCAAAAAGGAAATAGGGTTGAGACTCAAATTAGGGTTAGGGTTGGGGAGACTTGGCTTCCCAGGATGTAACCAGGGTTTTGGCGAAGTCTAGATTGGTAAAACAGACGGAGTAGGCCAACCGGAGTATAACATACTGCCAGTTAGTACACCATGTGGACAGGGAAATTTTTCAGTCCAAAGACAAAATTAGGGTTAAGACCCAAGTTAGGGTTAGCTGTCAGGAGACATGGCTTTCCAGAATGGAAACAGGGTGTTGCTGAAGCCAAGCATGGTGAAACAGACTGAGAGGGCCAAAGGAATTGTGTGCCTACTGTCTTTTAGTAGAACATGAGGATGGGGGGTTGTTACATTTGCACAAGAAAATCAGGTTAAGTCTCAAGTTAGGGTTAGGGTTGGGGAGATGTGGCTTCCCAGGTTGGAAACGGGTCCTTGGTGAAGCCTAGCTTGCTGAATCAGACTGAGTGGGGCATCAAGATGTCTTCCATACTTACATTTGGTACACTCTGTGAACCGCAGTATGTTTCAGTCCAAAAAGGAAATGAGGGTTGATACTCAAATTAGGGTTAGGGTTGGGGAGACTTGGCTTCCCAGGATGTAACCAGGGTTTTGGTGAAGCCTAGATTGGTAAAACAGACTGAGTAGGCCAACCGGAGTATAACATACTGCCAGTTAGTACACCATGTGGACAGGGAAATGTTTCAGTCCAAAGAGAAAATTAGGGTTAAGACCCAAGTTAGGGTTAGCTGTCAGGAGACATGGCTTCCCAGAATGGAAACAGGGTGTTGCTGAAGCCAAGCATGGTGAAACAGACTGAGAGGGCCAAAGGAATTGTGTGCCTACTGTCTTTTAGTAGAACATGAGGATGGGAGGTTCTTACATTTGCACAAGAATATCAGGTTAAGTCTCAAGTTAGGGTTAGGGTTGGGGAGATGTGGCTTCCCAGGTTGGAAACGGGTCCTTGGTGAAGCCTAGCTTGCTGAATCAGACTGAGTGGGGCATCAAGATGTCTTCCATACTTACAATTAGGTACACTCTGTGGACGGCAGTATGTTTCAGTCCAAAAAGGAAATGAGGGTTGAGACTCAAATAAGGGTTAGGGTTGGGGAGACTTGGCTTCCCAGGATGTAACCAGGGTTTTGGCGAAGCCTAGATTGGTAAAACAGACTGAGTAGGCCTTCCGGAGTATAACATACTGCCAGTTAGTACACCATGTGGACAGGGAAATATTTCAGTCCAAAGAAAATACTAGGGTTAAGACCCAAGTTAGGGTTAGCGGTCAGGAGACATGGCTTCCCGGAATGGAAACAGGGTGTTGCTGAAGCCAAGCATGGTGAAACAGACTGAGAGGGCAAAAGGAATTGTGTGCCTACTGTCTTTTAGTACAACATGAGGATGGGGGTTTGTTACATTTGCACAAGAAAATCAGGTTAAGTCTCAAGTTAGGGTTGGTTTGGGGAGATGTGGCTTCCCAGGTTGGAAACGGGTCCTTGGTGAAGCCTAGCTTGTTGAATCAGACTGAGTGGGACATCAAGATGTCTTCCATACTTACATTTGGTACACTCTGTGGACGGCAGTATGTTTCAGTCCAAAAAGGAAATGAGGGTTGAGACTCAAATTAGGGTTAGGGCTGGGGAGACTTGGCTTCCCAGGATGTAACCAGGGTTTTGGCGAAGCCTAGATTGGTAAAACAGACTGAGTAGGCCATCCGGAGTATAACATACTGCCAGTTAGTACACCATGTGGACAGGGAAATGTTTCAGTCCAAAGAGAAAATTAGGGTTAAGACCCAAGTGAGGGTTAGCTGTCAGGAGACATGGCTTCCCAGAATGGAAACAGGGTGTTGCTGAAGCCAAGCATGGTGAAACAGACTGAGAGGGCCAAAGGAATTGTGTGCCTACTGTCTTTTAGTAGAACATGAGGATGGGAGGTTGTTACATTTGCACAAGAATATCAGGTTAAGTCTCAAGTTAGGGTAAGGGTTGGGGAGATGTGGCTTCCCAGGTTGGAAACGGGTCCTTGGTGAAGCTTAACTTCCTGAATCAGACTGAGTGGGCCATCAAGATGTCTTCCATACTTACATTTGGCACACTCTGTGGACCGCAGTATGTTTCAGTCCAAAAAGGAAATAGGGTTGAGACTCAAATTAGGGTTACGGTTGGGGAGACTTGGCTTCCCAGGATGTAACCAGGGTTTTGGTGAAGCCTAGATTGGTAAAACAGACTGAGTAGGCATTCAGGAGTATAACATACTGCCAGTTAGTACACTCTGTGGACGGCAGTATGTTTCAGTCCAAAAACGAAAATTAGGGTTAAGACCCAAGTTAGGGTTATCGGTCAGGAGTCATGGCTTCCCAGAATGGAAACAGGGTGTTGCTGAAGCCAAGCATGGTGAAACAGACTGAGAGGGCAAACGGAATTGTGTGTCGACTGTCTTTTAGTACAACATGAGGATGGGGGTTTGTTACATTTCAACAAGAAAATCAGGTTAAGTCTCAAGGTTGGGTTGGATTGGGGAGATGTGGCTTCCCAGGTTGGAAATGGGTCCTTGGTGAAGCTCAACTTGCTGAATCAGACTGAGTGGGGCATCAAGATGGCTTCCATACTGACATTTGGTGCACTCTGTGGACGGCAGTATGTTTCAGTCCAAAAAGGAAATGAGGGTTGAGACTCAAATTAGGGTTAGGGTTGGGGAGACTTGGCTTCCCAGGATGTAACCAGGGTTTTGGCGAAGTCTAGATTGGTAAAACAGACTGAGTAGGCCAACCGGAGTATAACATACTGCCAGTTAGTACACCATGTGGACAGGGAAATGTTTCAGTCCAAAGAGAAAATTAGGGTTAAGACCCAAGTTAGGGTTAGCTGTCAGGAGACATGGCTTTCCAGAATGGAAACAGGGTGTTGCTGAAGCCAAGCATGGTGAAACAGACTGAGAGGGCAAAAGGAATTGTGTGCCTACTGTCTTTTAGTAGAACATGAGGATGGGGGGTTGTTACATTTGCACAAGAAAATCAGGTTAAGTCTCAAGTTAGGGTTAGGGTTGGGGAGATGTGGCTTCCCAGGTTGGAAACGGGTCCTTGGTGAAGCCTAGCTTGCTGAATCAGACTGAGTGGGGCATCAAGATGTCTTCCATACTTACATTTGGTACACTCTGTGAACCGCAGTATGTTTCAGTCCAAAAAGGAAATGAGGGTTGATACGCAAATTAGGGTTAGGGTTGGGGAGACTTGGCTTCCCAGGATGTAACCAGGGTTTTGGTGAAGCCTAGATTGGTAAAACAGACTGAGTAGGCCAACCGGAGTATAACATACTGCCAGTTAGTACACCATGTGAACAGGGAAATGTTTCAGTCCAAAGAGAACATTAGGGTTAAGAGCCAAGTTAGGGTTAGCTGTCAGGAGACATGGCTTCCCAGAATGGAAACAGGGTGTTGCTGAAGCCAAGCATGGTGAAACAGACTGAGAGGGCCAAAGGAATTGTGTGCCTACTGTCTTTTAGTAGAACATGAGGATGGGAGGTTGTTACATTTGCACAAGAATATCAGGTTAAGTCTCAAGTTAGGGTTAGGGTTGGGGAGATGTGGCTTCCCAGGTTGGAAACGGGTCCTTGTTGAAGCCTAGCTTGCTGAATCAGACTGAGTGGGGCATCAAGATGTCTTCCATACTTACAATTAGGTACACTCTGTGGACGGCAGTATGTTTCAGTCCAAAAAGGAAATGAGGGTTGAGACTCAAATTAGGGTTAGGGTTGGGGAGACTTGGCTTCCCAGGATGTAACCAGGGTTTTGGCGAAGCCTAGATTGGTAAAACAGACTGAGTAGGCCTTCCGGAGTATAACATACTGCCAGTTAGTACACCATGTGGACAGGGAAATATTTCAGTCCAAAGAAAAAACTAGGGTTAAGACCCAAGTTAGGGTTAGCGGTCAGGAGACATGGCTTCCCGGAATGGAAACAGGGTGTTGCTGAAGCCAAGCATGGTGAAACAGACTGAGAGGGCCAAAGGAATTGTGTGCCTACTGTCTTTTAGTACAACATGAGGATGGGGGGTTGTTACATTTCAACAAGAAAATCAGGTTAAGTCTCAAGGTTGGGTTGGATTGGGGAGATGTGGCTTCCCAGGTTGGAAATGGGTCCTTGGTGAAGCTCAACTTGCTGAATCAGACTGAGTGGGGCATCAAGATGGCTTCCATACTGACATTTGGTACACTCTGTGGACGGCAGTATGTTTCAGTCCAAAAACGAAAATTAGGGTTAAGACCCAAGTTAGGGTTATCGGTCAGGAGTCATGGCTTCCCAGAATGGAAACAGGGTGTTGCTGAAGCCAAGCATGGTGAAACAGACTGAGAGGGCCAAAGGAATTGTGTACCTACTGTCTTTTAGTAGAACATGAGGATGGGAGGTTGTTACATTTGCACAAGAAAATCAGGTTAAGTCTCAAGTTAGGGTTGGTTTGGGGAGATGTGGCTTCCCAGGTTGGAAACGGGTCCTTGGTGAAGCCTAGCTTGTTGAATCAGACTGAGTGGGACATCAAGATGTCTTCCATACTTACATTTGGTACACTCTGTGGACGGCAGTATGTTTCAGTCCAAAAAGGAAATAGGGTTGAGACTCAAATTAGGGTTAGGGTTGGGGAGACTTGGCTTCCCAGGATGTAACCAGGGTTTTGGCGAAGTCTAGATTGGTAAAACAGACGGAGTAGGCCAACCGGAGTATAACATACTGCCAGTTAGTACACCATGTGGACAGGGAAATGTTTCAGTCAAAAGACAAAATTAGGGTTAAGACCCAAGTTAGGGTTATCGGTCAGGAGTCATGGCTTCCCAGAATGGAAACAGGGTGTTGCTGAAGCCAAGCATGGTGAAACAGACTGAGAGGGCAAAAGGAATTGTGTGCCTACTGTCTTTTAGTAGAACATGAGGATGGGGGGTTGTTACATTTGCACAAGAAAATCAGGTTAAGTCTCAAGTTAGGGTTAGGGTTGGGGAGATGTGGCTTCCCAGGTTGGAAACGGGTCCTTGGTGAAGCCTAGCTTGCTGAATCAGACTGAGTGGGGCATCAAGATGTCTTCCATACTTACATTTGGTACACTCTGTGAACCGCAGTATGTTTCAGTCCAAAAAGGAAATGAGGGTTGATACTCAAATTAGGGTTAGGGTTGGGGAGACTTGGCTTCCCAGGATGTAACCAGGGTTTTGGTGAAGCCTAGATTGGTAAAACAGACTGAGTAGGCCAACCGGAGTATAACATACTGCCAGTTAGTACACCATGTGGACAGGGAAATGTTTCAGTCCAAAGAGAAAATTAGGGTTAAGACCCAAGTTAGGGTTAGCTGTCAGGAGACATGGCTTCCCAGAATGGAAACAGGGTGTTGCTGAAGCCAAGCATGGTGAAACAGACTGAGAGGGCCAAAGGAATTGTGTGCCTACTGTCTTTTAGTAGAACATGAGGATGGGAGGTTGTTACATTTGCACAAGAATATCAGGTTAAGTCTCAAGTTAGGGTTAGGGTTGGGGAGATGTGGCTTCCCAGGTTGGAAACGGGTCCTTGGTGAAGCCTAGCTTGCTGAATCAGACTGAGTGGGGCATCAAGATGTCTTCCATACTTACAATTAGGTACACTCTGTGGACGGCAGTATGTTTCAGTCCAAAAAGGAAATGAGGGTTGAGACTCAAATAAGGGTTAGGGTAGGGGAGACTTGGCTTCCCAGGATGTAACCAGGGTTTTGGCGAAGCCTAGATTGGTAAAACAGACTGAGTAGGCCTTCCGGAGTATAACATACTGCCAGTTAGTACACCATGTGGACAGGGAAATATTTCAGTCCAAAGAAAATACTAGGGTTAAGACCCAAGTTAGGGTTAGCGGTCAGGAGACATGGCTTCCCGGAATGGAAACAGGGTGTTGCTGAAGCCAAGCATGGTGAAACAGACTGAGAGGGCAAAAGGAATTGTGTGCCTACTGTCTTTTAGTACAACATGAGGATGGGGGTTTGTTACATTTGCACAAGAAAATCAGGTTAAGTCTCAAGTTAGGGTTGGTTTGGGGAGATGTGGCTTCCCAGGTTGGAAACGGGTCCTTGGTGAAGCCTAGCTTGTTGAATCAGACTGAGTGGGGCATCAAGATGTCTTCCATACTTACAATTAGGTACACTCTGTGGACGGCAGTATGTTTCAGTCCAAAAAGGAAATGAGGGTTGAGACTCAAATAAGGGTTAGGGTTGGGGAGACTTGGCTTCCCAGGATGTAACCAGGGTTTTGGCGAAGCCTAGATTGGTAAAACAGACTGAGTAGGCCTTCCGGAGTATAACATACTGCCAGTTAGTACACCATGTGGACAGGGAAATATTTCAGTCCAAAGAAAATACTAGGGTTAAGACCCAAGTTAGGGTTAGCGGTCAGGAGACATGGCTTCCCGGAATGGAAACAGGGTGTTGCTGAAGCCAAGCATGGTGAAACAGACTGAGAGGGCAAAAGGAATTGTGTGCCTACTGTCTTTTAGTACAACATGAGGATGGGGGTTTGTTACATTTGCACAAGAAAATCAGGTTAAGTCTCAAGTTAGGGTTGGTTTGGGGAGATGTGGCTTCCCAGGTTGGAAACGGGTCCTTGGTGAAGCCTAGCTTGTTGAATCAGACTGAGTGGGACATCAAGATGTCTTCCATACTTACATTTGGTACACTCTGTGGACGGCAGTATGTTTCAGTCCAAAAAGGAAATGAGGGTTGAGACTCAAATTAGGGTTAGGGCTGGGGAGACTTGGCTTCCCAGGATGTAACCAGGGTTTTGGCGAAGCCTAGATTGGTAAAACAGACTGAGTAGGCCATCCGGAGTATAACATACTGCCAGTTAGTACACCATGTGGACAGGGAAATGTTTCAGTCCAAAGAGAAAATTAGGGTTGAGACCCAAGTTAGGGTTAGCTGTCAGGAGACATGGCTTCCCAGAATGGAAACAGGGTGTTGCTGAAGCCAAGCATGGTGAAACAGACTGAGAGGGCCAAAGGAATTGTGTGCCTACTGTCTTTTAGTAGAACATGAGGATGGGAGGTTGTTACATTTGCACAAGAATATCAGGTTAAGTCTCAAGTTAGGGTTAGGGTTGGGGAGATGTGGCTTCCCAGGTTGGAAACGGGTCCTTGGTGAAGCTTAACTTCCTGAATCAGACTGAGTGGGCCATCAAGATGTCTTCCATACTTACATTTGGCACACTCTGTGGACCGCAGTATGTTTCAGTCCAAAAAGGAAATAGGGTTGAGACTCAAATTAGGGTTACGGTTGGGGAGACTTGGCTTCCCAGGATGTAACCAGGGTTTTGGTGAAGCCTAGATTGGTAAAACAGACTGAGTAGGCATTCAGGAGTATAACATACTGCCAGTTAGTACACTCTGTGGACGGCAGTATGTTTCAGTCCAAAAACGAAAATTAGGGTTAAGACCAAAGTTAGGGTTATCGGTCAGGAGTCATGGCTTCCCAGAATGGAAACAGGGTGTTGCTGAAGCCAAGCATGGTGAAACAGACTGAGAGGGCCAACGGAATTGTGTGTCGACTGTCTTTTAGTACAACATGAGGATGGGGGTTTGTTACATTTCAACAAGAAAATCAGGTTAAGTCTCAAGGTTGGGTTGGATTGGGGAGATGTGGCTTCCCAGGTTGGAAATGGGTCCTTGGTGAAGCTCAACTTGCTGAATCAGACTGAGTGGGGCATCAAGATGGCTTCCATACTGACATTTGGTGCACTCTGTGGACGGCAGTATGTTTCAGTCCAAAAAGGAAATGAGGGTTGAGACTCAAATTAGGGTTAGGGTTGGGGAGACTTGGCTTCCCAGGATGTAACCAGGGTTTTGGCGAAGTCTAGATTGGTAAAACAGACTGAGTAGGCCCACCGGAGTATAACATACTGCCAGTTAGTACACCATGTGGACAGGGAAATGTTTCAGTCCAAAGAGAAAATTAGGGTTAAGACCCAAGTTAGGGTTAGCTGTCAGGAGACATGGCTTTCCAGAATGGAAACAGGGTGTTGCTGAAGCCAAGCATGGTGAAACAGACTGAGAGGGCAAAAGGAATTGTGTGCCTACTGTCTTTTAGTAGAACATGAGGATGGGGGGTTGTTACATTTGCACAAGAAAATCAGGTTAAGTCTCAAGTTAGGGTTAGGGTTGGGGAGATGTGGCTTCCCAGGTTGGAAACGGGTCCTTGGTGAAGCCTAGCTTGCTGAATCAGACTGAGTGGGGCATCAAGATGTCTTCCATACTTACATTTGGTACACTCTGTGAACCGCAGTATGTTTCAGTCCAAAAAGGAAATGAGGGTTGATACGCAAATTAGGGTTAGGGTTGGGGAGACTTGGCTTCCCAGGATGTAACCAGGGTTTTGGTGAAGCCTAGATTGGTAAAACAGACTGAGTAGGCCAACCGGAGTATAACATACTGCCAGTTAGTACACCATGTGAACAGGGAAATGTTTCAGTCCAAAGAGAACATTAGGGTTAAGACCCAAGTTAGGGTTAGCTGTCAGGAGACATGGCTTCCCAGAATGGAAACAGGGTGTTGCTGAAGCCAAGCATGGTGAAACAGACTGAGAGGGCCAAAGGAATTGTGTGCCTACTGTCTTTTAGTAGAACATGAGGATGGGAGGTTGTTACATTTGCACAAGAATATCAGGTTAAGTCTCAAGTTAGGGTTAGGGTTGGGGAGATGTGGCTTCCCAGGTTGGAAACGGGTCCTTGTTGAAGCCTAGCTTGCTGAATCAGACTGAGTGGGGCATCAAGATGTCTTCCATACTTACAATTAGGTACACTCTGTGGACGGCAGTATGTTTCAGTCCAAAAAGGAAATGAGGGTTGAGACTCAAATTAGGGTTAGGGTTGGGGAGACTTGGCTTCCCAGGATGTAACCAGGGTTTTGGCGAAGCCTAGATTGGTAAAACAGACTGAGTAGGCCTTCCGGAGTATAACATACTGCCAGTTAGTACACCATGTGGACAGGGAAATATTTCAGTCCAAAGAAAAAACTAGGGTTAAGACCCAAGTTAGGGTTAGCGGTCAGGAGACATGGCTTCCCGGAATGGAAACAGGGTGTTGCTGAAGCCAAGCATGGTGAAACAGACTGAGAGGGCCAAAGGAATTGTGTGCCTACTGTCTTTTAGTACAACATGAGGATGGGGGGTTGTTACATTTCAACAAGAAAATCAGGTTAAGTCTCAAGGTTGGGTTGGATTGGGGAGATGTGGCTTCCCAGGTTGGAAATGGGTCATTGGTGAAGCTCAACTTGCTGAATCAGACTGAGTGGGGCATCAAGATGGCTTCCATACTGACATTTGGTACACTCTGTGGACGGCTGTATGTTTCAGTCCAAAAACGAAAATTAGGGTTAAGACCCAAGTTAGGGTTATCGGTCAGGAGTCATGGCTTCCCAGAATGGAAACAGGGTGTTGCTGAAGCCAAGCATGGTGAAACAGACTGAGAGGGCCAAAGGAATTGTGTACCTACTGTCTTTTAGTAGAACATGAGGATGGGAGGTTGTTACATTTGCACAAGAATATCAGGTTAAGTATCAAGTTAGAGTTAGGGTTGGGGAGATGTGGCTTCCCAGGTTGGAAACGGGTCCTTGTTGAAGCCTAGCTTGCTGAATCAGACTGAGTGGGGCATCAAGATGTCTTCCATACTTACAATTAGGTACACTCTGTGGACGGCAGTATGTTTCAGTCCAAAAAGGAAATGAGGGTTGAGACTCAAATTAGGGTTAGGGTTGGGGAGACTTGGCTTCCCAGGATGTAACCAGGGTTTTGGCGAAGCCTAGATTGGTAAAACAGACTGAGTAGGCCTTCCGGAGTATAACATACTGCCAGTTAGTACACCATGTGGACAGGGAAATATTTCAGTCCAAAGAAAAAACTAGGGTTAAGACCCAAGTTAGGGTTAGCGGTCAGGAGACATGGCTTCCCGGAATGGAAACAGGGTGTTGCTGAAGCCAAGCATGGTGAAACAGACTGAGAGGGCAAAAGGAATTGTGTGCCTACTGTCTTTTAGTAGAACATGAGGATGGGGGTTTGTTACATTTGCACAAGAAAATCAGGTTAAGTCTCAAGTTAGGGTTAGGGTTGGGGAGATGTGGCTTCCCAGGTTGGAAACGGGTCCTTGGTGAAGCTTAACTTCCTGAATCAGACTGAGTGGGCCATCAAGATGTCTTCCATACTTACATTTGGCACACTCTGTGGACCGCAGTATGTTTCAGTCCAAAAAGGAAATAGGGTTGAGACTCAAATTAGGGTTAGGGTTGGGGAGACTTGGCTTCCCAGGATGTAACCAGGGTTTTGGCGAAGTCTAGATTGGTAAAACAGACGGAGTAGGCCAACCGGAGTATAACATACTGCCAGTTAGTACACCATGTGGACAGGGAAATTTTTCAGTCCAAAGACAAAATTAGGGTTAAGACCCAAGTTAGGGTTATCGGTCAGGAGACATGGCTTTCCAGAATGGAAACAGGGTGTTGCTGAAGCCAAGCATGGTGAAACAGACTGAGAGGGCCAAAGGAATTGTGTGCCTACTGTCTTTTAGTAGAACATGAGGATGGGGGGTTGTTACATTTGCACAAGAAAATCAGGTTAAGTCTCAAGTTAGGGTTAGGGTTGGGGAGATGTGGCTTCCCAGGTTGGAAACGGGTCCTTGGTGAAGCCTAGCTTGCTGAATCAGACTGAGTGGGGCATCAAGATGTCTTCCATACTTACATTTGGTACACTCTGTGAACCGCAGTATGTTTCAGTCCAAAAAGGAAATGAGGGTTGATACTCAAATTAGGGTTAGGGTTGGGGAGACTTGGCTTCCCAGGATGTAACCAGGGTTTTGGTGAAGCCTAGATTGGTAAAACAGACTGAGTAGGCCAACCGGAGTATAACATACTGCCAGTTAGTACACCATGTGGACAGGGAAATGTTTCAGTCCAAAGAGAAAATTAGGGTTAAGACCCAAGTTAGGGTTAGCTGTCAGGAGACATGGCTTCCCAGAATGGAAACAGGGTGTTGCTGAAGCCAAGCATGGTGAAACAGACTGAGAGGGCCAAAGGAATTGTGTGCCTACTGTCTTTTAGTAGAACATGAGGATGGGAGGTTCTTACATTTGCACAAGAATATCAGGTTAAGTCTCAAGTTAGGGTTAGGGTTGGGGAGATGTGGCTTCCCAGGTTGGAAACGGGTCCTTGGTGAAGCCTAGCTTGCTGAATCAGACTGAGTGGGGCATCAAGATGTCTTCCATACTTACAATTAGGTACACTCTGTGGACGGCAGTATGTTTCAGTCCAAAAAGGAAATGAGGGTTGAGACTCAAATAAGGGTTAGGGTTGGGGAGACTTGGCTTCCCAGGATGTAACCAGGGTTTTGGCGAAGCCTAGATTGGTAAAACAGACTGAGTAGGCCTTCCGGAGTATAACATACTGCCAGTTAGTACACCATGTGGACAGGGAAATATTTCAGTCCAAAGAAAATACTAGGGTTAAGACCCAAGTTAGGGTTAGCGGTCAGGAGACATGGCTTCCCGGAATGGAAACAGGGTGTTGCTGAAGCCAAGCATGGTGAAACAGACTGAGAGGGCAAAAGGAATTGTGTGCCTACTGTCTTTTAGTACAACATGAGGATGGGGGTTTGTTACATTTGCACAAGAAAATCAGGTTAAGTCTCAAGTTAGGGTTGGTTTGGGGAGATGTGGCTTCCCAGGTTGGAAACGGGTCCTTGGTGAAGCCTAGCTTGTTGAATCAGACTGAGTGGGACATCAAGATGTCTTCCATACTTACATTTGGTACACTCTGTGGACGGCAGTATGTTTCAGTCCAAAAAGGAAATGAGGGTTGAGACTCAAATTAGGGTTAGGGCTGGGGAGACTTGGCTTCCCAGGATGTAACCAGGGTTTTGGCGAAGCCTAGATTGGTAAAACAGACTGAGTAGGCCATCCGGAGTATAACATACTGCCAGTTAGTACACCATGTGGACAGGGAAATGTTTCAGTCCAAAGAGAAAATTAGGGTTAAGACCCAAGTGAGGGTTAGCTGTCAGGAGACATGGCTTCCCAGAATGGAAACAGGGTGTTGCTGAAGCCAAGCATGGTGAAACAGACTGAGAGGGCCAAAGGAATTGTGTGCCTACTGTCTTTTAGTAGAACATGAGGATGGGAGGTTGTTACATTTGCACAAGAATATCAGGTTAAGTCTCAAGTTAGGGTAAGGGTTGGGGAGATGTGGCTTCCCAGGTTGGAAACGGGTCCTTGGTGAAGCTTAACTTCCTGAATCAGACTGAGTGGGCCATCAAGATGTCTTCCATACTTACATTTGGCACACTCTGTGGACCGCAGTATGTTTCAGTCCAAAAAGGAAATAGGGTTGAGACTCAAATTAGGGTTACGGTTGGGGAGACTTGGCTTCCCAGGATGTAACCAGGGTTTTGGTGAAGCCTAGATTGGTAAAACAGACTGAGTAGGCATTCAGGAGTATAACATACTGCCAGTTAGTACACTCTGTGGACGGCAGTATGTTTCAGTCCAAAAACGAAAATTAGGGTTAAGACCCAAGTTAGGGTTATCGGTCAGGAGTCATGGCTTCCCAGAATGGAAACAGGGTGTTGCTGAAGCCAAGCATGGTGAAACAGACTGAGAGGGCAAACGGAATTGTGTGTCGACTGTCTTTTAGTACAACATGAGGATGGGGGTTTGTTACATTTCAACAAGAAAATCAGGTTAAGTCTCAAGGTTGGGTTGGATTGGGGAGATGTGGCTTCCCAGGTTGGAAATGGGTCCTTGTTGAAGCTCAACTTGCTGAATCAGACTGAGTGGGGCATCAAGATGGCTTCCATACTGACATTTGGTGCACTCTGTGGACGGCAGTATGTTTCAGTCCAAAAAGGAAATGAGGGTTGAGACTCAAATTAGGGTTAGGGTTGGGGAGACTTGGCATCCCAGGATGTAACCAGGGTTTTGGCGAAGTCTAGATTGGTAAAACAGACTGAGTAGGCCAACCGGAGTATAACATACTGCCAGTTAGTACACCATGTGGACAGGGAAATGTTTCAGTCCAAAGAGAAAATTAGGGTTAAGACCCAAGTTAGGGTTAGCTGTCAGGAGACATGGCTTTCCAGAATGGAAACAGGGTGTTGCTGAAGCCAAGCATGGTGAAACAGACTGAGAGGGCAAAAGGAATTGTGTGCCTACTGTCTTTTAGTAGAACATGAGGATGGGGGGTTGTTACATTTGCACAAGAAAATCAGGTTAAGTCTCAAGTTAGGGTTAGGGTTGGGGAGATGTGGCTTCCCAGGTTGGAAACGGGTCCTTGGTGAAGCCTAGCTTGCTGAATCAGACTGAGTGGGGCATCAAGATGTCTTCCATACTTACATTTGGTACACTCTGTGAACCGCAGTATGTTTCAGTCCAAAAAGGAAATGAGGGTTGATACGCAAATTAGGGTTAGGGTTGGGGAGACTTGGCTTCCCAGGATGTAACCAGGGTTTTGGTGAAGCCTAGATTGGTAAAACAGACTGAGTAGGCCAACCGGAGTATAACATACTGCCAGTTAGTACACCATGTGAACAGGGAAATGTTTCAGTCCAAAGAGAACATTAGGGTTAAGAGCCAAGTTAGGGTTAGCTGTCAGGAGACATGGCTTCCCAGAATGGAAACAGGGTGTTGCTGAAGCCAAGCATGGTGAAACAGACTGAGAGGGCCAAAGGAATTGTGTGCCTACTGTCTTTTAGTAGAACATGAGGATGGGAGGTTGTTACATTTGCACAAGAATATCAGGTTAAGTCTCAAGTTAGGGTTAGGGTTGGGGAGATGTGGCTTCCCAGGTTGGAAACGGGTCCTTGTTGAAGCCTAGCTTGCTGAATCAGACTGAGTGGGGCATCAAGATGTCTTCCATACTTACAATTAGGTACACTCTGTGGACGGCAGTATGTTTCAGTCCAAAAAGGAAATGAGGGTTGAGACTCAAATTAGGGTTAGGGTTGGGGAGACTTGGCTTCCCAGGATGTAACCAGGGTTTTGGCGAAGCCTAGATTGGTAAAACAGACTGAGTAGGCCTTCCGGAGTATAACATACTGCCAGTTAGTACACCATGTGGACAGGGAAATATTTCAGTCCAAAGAAAAAACTAGGGTTAAGACCCAAGTTAGGGTTAGCGGTCAGGAGACATGGCTTCCCGGAATGGAAACAGGGTGTTGCTGAAGCCAAGCATGGTGAAACAGACTGAGAGGGCCAAAGGAATTGTGTGCCTACTGTCTTTTAGTACAACATGAGGATGGGGGGTTGTTACATTTCAACAAGAAAATCAGGTTAAGTCTCAAGGTTGGGTTGGATTGGGGAGATGTGGCTTCCCAGGTTGGAAATGGGTCCTTGGTGAAGCTCAACTTGCTGAATCAGACTGAGTGGGGCATCAAGATGGCTTCCATACTGACATTTGGTACACTCTGTGGACGGCAGTATGTTTCAGTCCAAAAACGAAAATTAGGGTTAAGACCCAAGTTAGGGTTATCGGTCAGGAGTCATGGCTTCCCAGAATGGAAACAGGGTGTTGCTGAAGCCAAGCATGGTGAAACAGACTGAGAGGGCCAAAGGAATTGTGTACCTACTGTCTTTTAGTAGAACATGAGGATGGGAGGTTGTTACATTTGCACAAGAAAATCAGGTTAAGTCTCAAGTTAGGGTTGGTTTGGGGAGATGTGGCTTCCCAGGTTGGAAACGGGTCCTTGGTGAAGCCTAGCTTGTTGAATCAGACTGAGTGGGACATCAAGATGTCTTCCATACTTACATTTGGTACACTCTGTGGACGGCAGTATGTTTCAGTCCAAAAAGGAAATAGGGTTGAGACTCAAATTAGGGTTAGGGTTGGGGAGACTTGGCTTCCCAGGATGTAACCAGGGTTTTGGCGAAGTCTAGATTGGTAAAACAGACGGAGTAGGCCAACCGGAGTATAACATACTGCCAGTTAGTACACCATGTGGACAGGGAAATGTTTCAGTCAAAAGACAAAATTAGGGTTAAGACCCAAGTTAGGGTTATCGGTCAGGAGTCATGGCTTCCCAGAATGGAAACAGGGTGTTGCTGAAGCCAAGCATGGTGAAACAGACTGAGAGGGCCAACGGAATTGTGTGTCGACTGTCTTTTAGTACAACATGAGGTTGGGGGTTTGTTACATTTCAACAAGAAAATCAGGTTAAGTCTCAAGGTTGGGTTGGATTGGGGAGATGTGGCTTCCCAGGTTGGAAATGGGTCCTTGGTGAAGCTCAACTTGCTGAATCAGACTGAGTGGGGCATCAAGATGGCTTCCATACTGACATTTGGTACACTCTGTGGACGGCAGTATGTTTCAGTCCAAAAACGAAAATTAGGGTTAAGACCCAAGTTAGGGTTATCGGTCAGGAGTCATGGCTTCCCAGAATGGAAACAGGGAGTTGCTGAAGCCAAGCATGGTGAAACAGACTGAGAGGGCCAAAGGAATTGTGTACCTACTGTCTTTTAGTAGAACATGAGGATGGGAGGTTGTTACATTTGCACAAGAATATCAGTTTAAGTATCAAGTTAGAGTTAGGGTTGGGGAGATGTGGCTTCCCAGGTTGGAAACGGGTCCTTGTTGAAGCCTAGCTTGCTGAATCAGACTGAGTGGGGCATCAAGATGTCTTCCATACTTACAATTAGGTACACTCTGTGGACGGCAGTATGTTTCAGTCCAAAAAGGAAATAGGGTTGAGACTCAAATTAGGGTTAGGGTTGGGGAGACTTGGCTTCCCAGGATGTAACCAGGGTTTTGGCGAAGCCTAGATTGGTAAAACAGACTGAGTAGGCCTTCCGGAGTATAACATACTGCCAGTTAGTACACCATGTGGACAGGGAAATATTTCAGTCCAAAGAAAAAACTAGGGTTAAGACCCAAGTTAGGGTTAGCGGTCAGGAGACATGGCTTCCCGGAATGGAAACAGGGTGTTGCTGAAGCCAAGCATGGTGAAACAGACTGAGAGGGCAAAAGGAATTGTGTGCCTACTGTCTTTTAGTACAACATGAGGATGGGGGTTTGTTACATTTGCACAAGAAAATCAGGTTAAGTCTCAAGTTAGGGTTGGTTTGGGGAGATGTGGCTTCCCAGGTTGGAAACGGGTCCTTGGTGAAGCCTAGCTTGTTGAATCAGACTGAGTGGGACATCAAGATGTCTTCCATACTTACATTTGGTACACTCTGTGGACGGCAGTATGTTTCAGTCCAAAAAGGAAATGAGGGTTGAGACTCAAATTAGGGTTAGGGCTGGGGAGACTTGGCTTCCCAGGATGTAACCAGGGTTTTGGCGAAGCCTAGATTGGTATAACAGACTGAGTAGGCCATCCGGAGTATAACATACTGCCAGTTAGTACACCATGTGGACAGGGAAATGTTTCAGTCTAAAGAGAAAATTAGGGTTAAGACCCAAGTTAGGGTTAGCTGTCAGGAGACATGGCTTCCCAGAATGGAAACAGGGTGTTGCTGAAGCCAAGCATGGTGAAACAGACTGAGAGGGCCAAAGGAATTGTGTGCCTACTGTCTTTTAGTAGAACATGAGGATGGGAGGTTGTTACATTTGCACAAGAATATCAGGTTAAGTCTCAAGTTAGGGTTAGGGTTGGGGAGATGTGGCTTCCCAGGTTGGAAACGGGTCCTTGGTGAAGCTTAACTTCCTGAATCAGACTGAGTGGGCCATCAAGATGTCTTCCATACTGACATTTGGCACACTCTGTGGACCGCAGTATGTTTCAGTCCAAAAAGGAAATAGGGTTGAGACTCAAATTAGGGTTAGGGTTGGGGAGACTTGGCTTCCCAGGATGTAACCAGGGTTTTGGCGAAGTCTAGATTGGTAAAACAGACGGAGTAGGCCAACCGGAGTATAACATACTGCCAGTTAGTACACCATGTGGACAGGGAAATTTTTCAGTCCAAAGACAAAATTAGGGTTAAGACCCAAGTTAGGGTTAGCTGTCAGGAGACATGGCTTTCCAGAATGGAAACAGGGTGTTGCTGAAGCCAAGCATGGTGAAACAGACTGAGAGGGCCAAAGGAATTGTGTGCCTACTGTCTTTTAGTAGAACATGAGGATGGGGGGTTGTTACATTTGCACAAGAAAATCAGGTTAAGTCTCAAGTTAGGGTTAGGGTTGGGGAGATGTGGCTTCCCAGGTTGGAAACGGGTCCTTGGTGAAGCCTAGCTTGCTGAATCAGACTGAGTGGGGCATCAAGATGTCTTCCATACTTACATTTGGTACACTCTGTGAACCGCAGTATGTTTCAGTCCAAAAAGGAAATGAGGGTTGAGACTCAAATTAGGGTTAGGGTTGGGGAGACTTGGCTTCCCAGGATGTAACCAGGGTTTTGGTGAAGCCTAGATTGGTAAAACAGACTGAGTAGGCCAACCGGAGTATAACATACTGCCAGTTAGTACACCATGTGGACAGGGAAATGTTTCAGTCCAAAGAGAAAATTAGGGTTAAGACCCAAGTTAGGGTTAGCTGTCAGGAGACATGGCTTCCCAGAATGGAAACAGGGTGTTGCTGAAGCCAAGCATGGTGAAACAGACTGAGAGGGCCAAAGGAATTGTGTGCCTACTGTCTTTTAGTAGAACATGAGGATGGGAGGTTGTTACATTTGCACAAGAATATCAGGTTAAGTCTCAAGTTAGGGTTAGGGTTGGGGAGATGTGGCTTCCCAGGTTGGAAACGGGTCCTTGGTGAAGCCTAGCTTGCTGAATCAGACTGAGTGGGGCATCAAGATGTCTTCCATACTTACAATTAGGTACACTCTGTGGACGGCAGTATGTTTCAGTCCAAAAAGGAAATGAGGGTTGAGACTCAAATAAGGGTTAGGGTTGGGGAGACTTGGCTTCCCAGGATGTAACCAGGGTTTTGGCGAAGCCTAGATTGGTAAAACAGACTGAGTAGGCCTTCCGGAGTATAACATACTGCCAGTTAGTACACCATGTGGACAGGGAAATATTTCAGTCCAAAGAAAATACTAGGGTTAAGACCCAAGTTAGGGTTAGCGGTCAGGAGACATGGCTTCCCGGAATGGAAACAGGGTGTTGCTGAAGCCAAGCATGGTGAAACAGACTGAGAGGGCCAAAGGAATTGTGTGCCTACTGTCTTTTAGTAGAACATGAGGATGGGGGGTTGTTACATTTGCACAAGAAAATCAGGTTAAGTCTCAAGTTAGGGTTAGGGTTGGGGAGATGTGGCTTCCCAGGTTGGAAACGGGTCCTTGGTGAAGCCTAGCTTGCTGAATCAGACTGAGTGGGGCATCAAGATGTCTTCCATACTTACATTTGGTACACTCTGTGAACCGCAGTATGTTTCAGTCCAAAAAGGAAATGAGGGTTGAGACTCAAATTAGGGTTAGGGTTGGGGAGACTTGGCTTCCCAGGATGTAACCAGGGTTTTGGTGAAGCCTAGATTGGTAAAACAGACTGAGTAGGCCAACCGGAGTATAACATACTGCCAGTTAGTACACCATGTGGACAGGGAAATGTTTCAGTCCAAAGAGAAAATTAGGGTTAAGACCCAAGTTAGGGTTAGCTGTCAGGAGACATGGCTTCCCAGAATGGAAACAGGGTGTTGCTGAAGCCAAGCATGGTGAAACAGACTGAGAGGGCCAAAGGAATTGTGTGCCTACTGTCTTTTAGTAGAACATGAGGATGGGAGGTTGTTACATTTGCACAAGAATATCAGGTTAAGTCTCAAGTTAGGGTTAGGGTTGGGGAGATGTGGCTTCCCAGGTTGGAAACGGGTCCTTGGTGAAGCCTAGCTTGCTGAATCAGACTGAGTGGGGCATCAAGATGTCTTCCATACTTACAATTAGGTACACTCTGTGGACGGCAGTATGTTTCAGTCCAAAAAGGAAATGAGGGTTGAGACTCAAATAAGGGTTAGGGTTGGGGAGACTTGGCTTCCCAGGATGTAACCAGGGTTTTGGCGAAGCCTAGATTGGTAAAACAGACTGAGTAGGCCTTCCGGAGTATAACATACTGCCAGTTAGTACACCATGTGGACAGGGAAATATTTCAGTCCAAAGAAAATACTAGGGTTAAGACCCAAGTTAGGGTTAGCGGTCAGGAGACATGGCTTCCCGGAATGGAAACAGGGTGTTGCTGAAGCCAAGCATGGTGAAACAGACTGAGAGGGCAAAAGGAATTGTGTGCCTACTGTCTTTTAGTACAACATGAGGATGGGGGTTTGTTACATTTTCACAAGAAAATCAGGTTAAGTCTCAAGTTAGGGTTGGTTTGGGGAGATGTGGCTTCCCAGGTTGGAAACGGGTCCTTGGTGAAGCCTAGCTTGTTGAATCAGACTGAGTGGGACATCAAGATGTCTTCCATACTTACATTTGGTACACTCTGTGGACGGCAGTATGTTTCAGTCCAAAAAGGAAATGAGGGTTGAGACTCAAATTAGGGTTAGGGCTGGGGAGACTTGGCTTCCCAGGATGTAACCAGGGTTTTGGCGAAGCCTAGATTGGTAAAACAGACTGAGTAGGCCATCCGGAGTATAACATACTGCCAGTTAGTACACCATGTGGACAGGGAAATGTTTCAGTCCAAAGAGAAAATTAGGGTTAAGACCCAAGTGAGGGTTAGCTGTCAGGAGACATGGCTTCCCAGAATGGAAACAGGGTGTTGCTGAAGCCAAGCATGGTGAAACAGACTGAGAGGGCCAAAGGAATTGTGTGCCTACTGTCTTTTAGTAGAACATGAGGATGGGAGGTTGTTACATTTGCACAAGAATATCAGGTTAAGTCTCAAGTTAGGGTTAGGGTTGGGGAGATGTGGCTTCCCAGGTTGGAAACGGGTCCTTGGTGAAGCTTAACTTCCTGAATCAGACTGAGTGGGCCATCAAGATGTCTTCCATACTTACATTTGGCACACTCTGTGGACCGCAGTATGTTTCAGTCCAAAAAGGAAATAGGGTTGAGACTCAAATTAGGGTTACGGTTGGGGAGACTTGGCTTCCCAGGATGTAACCAGGGTTTTGGTGAAGCCTAGATTGGTAAAACAGACTGAGTAGGCATTCAGGAGTATAACATACTGCCAGTTAGTACACCATGTGGACAGGGAAATGTTTCAGTCCAAAGACAAAATTCGAGTTAAGACCCAAGTTAGGGTTAGCTGTCAGGAGACATGGCTTCCCAGAATGGAAACAGGGTGTTGCTGAAGCCAAGCATGGTGAAACAGACTGAGAGGGCCAAAGGAATTGTGTGCCTACTGTCTTTTAGTAGAACATGAGTATGGGAGGTTGTTACATTTGCACAAGAATATCAGGTTAAGTATCAAGTTAGAGTTAGGGTTGGGGAGATGTGGCTTCCCAGGTTGGAAACGGGTCCGTGTTGAAGCCTAGCTTGCTGAATCAGACTGAGTGGGGCATCAAGATGTCTTCCATACTTACAATTAGGTACACTCTGTGGACGGCAGTATGTTTCAGTCCAAAAAGGAAATGAGGGTTGAGACTCAAATTAGGGTTAGGGTTGGGGAGACTTGGCTTCCCAGGATGTAACCAGGGTTTTGGCGAAGCCTAGATTGGTAAAACAGACGGAGTAGGCCTTCCGGAGTATAACATACTGCCAGTTAGTACACCATGTGGACAGGGAAATATTTCAGTCCAAAGAAAAAACTAGGGTTAAGACCCAAGTTAGGGTTAGCGGTCAGGAGACATGGCTTCCCGGAATGGAAACAGGGTGTTGCTGAAGCCAAGCATGGTGAAACAGACTGAGAGGGCAAAAGGAATTGTGTGCCTACTGTCTTTTAGTACAACATGAGGATGGCGGTTTGTTACATTTGCACAAGAAAATCAGGTTAAGTCTCAAGTTAGGGTTGGTTTGGGGAGATGTGGCTTCCCAGGTTGGAAACGGGTCCTTGGTGAAGCCTAGCTTGTTGAATCAGACTGAGTGGGACATCAAGATGTCTTCCATACTGACATTTGGTACACTCTGTGGACGGCAGTATGTTTCAGTCCAAAAAGGAAATGAGGGTTGAGACTCAAATTAGGGTTAGGGCTGGGGAGACTTGGCTTCCCAGGATGTAACCAGGGTTTTGGCGAAGCCTAGATTGGTAAAACAGACTGAGTAGGCCATCCGGAGTATAACATACTGCCAGTTAGTACACCATGTGGACAGGGAAATGTTTCAGTCTAAAGAGAAAATTAGGGTTAAGACCCAAGTTAGGGTTAGCTGTCAGGAGACATGGCTTCCCAGAATGGAAACAGGGTGTTGCTGAAGCCAAGCATGGTGAAACAGACTGAGAGGGCCAAAGGAATTGTGTGCCTACTGTCTTTTAGTAGAACATGAGGATGGGAGGTTGTTACATTTGCACAAGAATATCAGGTTAAGTCTCAAGTTAGGGTTAGGGTTGGGGAGATGTGGCTTCCCAGGTTGGAAACGGGTCCTTGGTGAAGCTTAACTTCCTGAATCAGACTGAGTGGGCCATCAAGATGTCTTCCATACTTACATTTGGCACACTCTGTGGACCGCAGTATGTTTCAGTCCAAAAAGGAAATAGGGTTGAGACTCAAATTAGGGTTAGGGTTGGGGAGACTTGGCTTCCCAGGATGTAACCAGGGTTTTGGTGAAGCCTAGATTGGTAAAACAGACTGAGTAGGCATTCAGGAGTATAACATACTGCCAGTTAGTACACCATGTGGACAGGGAAATGTTTCAGTCCAAAGACAAAATTCGAGTTAAGACCCAAGTTAGGGTTAGCTGTCAGGAGACATGGCTTCCCGGAATGGAAACAGGGTGTTGCTGAAGCCAAGCATGGTGAAACAGACTGAGAGGGCCAACGGAATTGTGTGCCTACTGTCTTTTAGTACAACATGAGGATGGGGGTTTGTTACATTTGCACAAGAAAATCAGGTTAAGTCTCAAGTTAGGGTTGGGTTGGGGAGATGTGGCTTCCCAGGTTGGAAACGGGTCCTTGGTGAAGCTTAACTTGCTGAATCAGACTGAGTGGGGTATCAAGGTGTCTTCCATACTTACATTTGGTACACTCTGTGGACCGCAGTATGTTTCAGTCCCAAAAGGAAATGAGGGTTGAGACTCAAATTAGGGTTAGGGTTGGGGAGACTTGGCTTCCCAGGATGTAACCAGGGTTTTGGCGAAGCCTAGATTGGTAAAACAGACTGAGTAGGCCTTCCGGAGTATAACATACTGCCAGTTAGTACACCATGTGGACAGGGAAATGTTTCAGTCCAAAGAAAAAATTAGGGTTAAGAAAAATTTAGGGTTATCGGTCAGGAGACATGCCTTCCCAGAATGGAAACAGGGTGTTGCTGAAGCCAAGCATGGTGAAACAGACTGAGAGGGCAAACGGAATTGTGTGCCTACTGTCTTTTAGTACAACATGAGGATGGGGGTTTGTTACATTTGCACAAGAAAATCAGGTTAAGTCTCAAGTTAGGGTTGGTTTGGGGAGATGTGGCTTCCCAGGTTGGAAACGGGTCCTTGGTGAAGCCTAACTTGCTGAATCAGACTGAGTGGGGCATCAAGATGTCTTCCATACTGACATTTGGTACACTCTGTGGACGGCGGTTTGTTTCAGTCCCAAAAGGAAATGAGGCCTGAGACTCAAATTAGGGTTAGGGTTGGGGAGACTTGGCTTTCCAGGATGTAACCAGGGTTTTGGTGAAGCCTAGATTGGTAAAACAGACTGAGTAGGCAAACCGGAGTATAACATACTGCCAGTTAGTACACCATGTGGACAGGGAAATGTTTCATTCCAAAGAGAAAATTAGGGTTAAGACCCAAGTGAGGGTTATCGGTCAGGAGACATGGCTTCCCAGAATGGAAACAGGGTGTTGCTGAAGCCAAGCATGGTGAAACAGACTGAGAGGGCCAAAGGAATTGTGTGCCTACTGTCTTTTAGTAGAACATGAGGATGGGGGTTTGTTACATTTGCACAAGAAAATCAGGTTAAGTATCAAGTTAGGGTTAGGGTTGGGGAGATGTGGCTTCCCAGGTTGGAAACGGGTCCTTGGTGAAGCTTAACTTGCTGAATCAGACTGAGTGGGGCATCAAGATGGCTTCCATACTGACATTTGGTACACTCTGTGGACGGCAGTATGTTTCAGTCCAAAAAGGAAATGAGGGTTGAGACTCAAATTAGGGTTAGGGTTGGGGAGACTTGGCTTCCCAGGATGTAACCAGGGTTTTGGCGAAGCCTAGATTGGTAAAACAGACTGAGTAGGACAACCGGAGTATAACATACTGCCAGTTAGTACACCATGTGGACAGGGAAATGTTTCAGTCCAAAGAGAAAATTAGGGTTGAGACCCAAGTTAGGGTTATCGGTCAGGAGTCATGGCTTCCCAGAATGGAAACAGGGTGTTGCTGAAGCCAAGCATGGTGAAACAGACTGAGAGGGCCAAAGGAATTGTGTGCCTACTGTCTTTTAGTAGAACATGAGTATGGGAGGTTGTTACATTTGCACAAGAATATCAGGTTAAGTATCAAGTTAGAGTTAGGGTTGGGGAGATGTGGCTTCCCAGGTTGGAAACGGGTCCGTGTTGAAGCCTAGCTTGCTGAATCAGACTGAGTGGGGCATCAAGATGTCTTCCATACTTACAATTAGGTACACTCTGTGGACGGCAGTATGTTTCAGTCCAAAAAGGAAATGAGGGTTGAGACTCAAATTAGGGTTAGGGTTGGGGAGACTTGGCTTCCCAGGATGTAACCAGGGTTTTGGCGAAGCCTAGATTGGTAAAACAGACGGAGTAGGCCTTCCGGAGTATAACATACTGCCAGTTAGTACACCATGTGGACAGGGAAATATTTCAGTCCAAAGAAAAAACTAGGGTTAAGACCCAAGTTAGGGTTAGCGGTCAGGAGACATGGCTTCCCGGAATGGAAACAGGGTGTTGCTGAAGCCAAGCATGGTGAAACAGACTGAGAGGGCAAAAGGAATTGTGTGCCTACTGTCTTTTAGTACAACATGAGGATGGCGGTTTGTTACATTTGCACAAGAAAATCAGGTTAAGTCTCAAGTTAGGGTTGGTTTGGGGAGATGTGGCTTCCCAGGTTGGAAACGGGTCCTTGGTGAAGCCTAGCTTGTTGAATCAGACTGAGTGGGACATCAAGATGTCTTCCATACTGACATTTGGTACACTCTGTGGACGGCAGTATGTTTCAGTCCAAAAAGGAAATGAGGGTTGAGACTCAAATTAGGGTTAGGGCTGGGGAGACTTGGCTTCCCAGGATGTAACCAGGGTTTTGGCGAAGCCTAGATTGGTAAAACAGACTGAGTAGGCCATCCGGAGTATAACATACTGCCAGTTAGTACACCATGTGGACAGGGAAATGTTTCAGTCTAAAGAGAAAATTAGGGTTAAGACCCAAGTTAGGGTTAGCTGTCAGGAGACATGGCTTCCCAGAATGGAAACAGGGTGTTGCTGAAGCCAAGCATGGTGAAACAGACTGAGAGGGCCAAAGGAATTGTGTGCCTACTGTCTTTTAGTAGAACATGAGGATGGGAGGTTGTTACATTTGCACAAGAATATCAGGTTAAGTCTCAAGTTAGGGTTAGGGTTGGGGAGATGTGGCTTCCCAGGTTGGAAACGGGTCCTTGGTGAAGCTTAACTTCCTGAATCAGACTGAGTGGGCCATCAAGATGTCTTCCATACTTACATTTGGCACACTCTGTGGACCGCAGTATGTTTCAGTCCAAAAAGGAAATAGGGTTGAGACTCAAATTAGGGTTAGGGTTGGGGAGACTTGGCTTCCCAGGATGTAACCAGGGTTTTGGTGAAGCCTAGATTGGTAAAACAGACTGAGTAGGCATTCAGGAGTATAACATACTGCCAGTTAGTACACCATGTGGACAGGGAAATGTTTCAGTCCAAAGACAAAATTCGAGTTAAGACCCAAGTTAGGGTTAGCTGTCAGGAGACATGGCTTCCCGGAATGGAAACAGGGTGTTGCTGAAGCCAAGCATGGTGAAACAGACTGAGAGGGCCAACGGAATTGTGTGCCTACTGTCTTTTAGTACAACATGAGGATGGGGGTTTGTTACATTTGCACAAGAAAATCAGGTTAAGTCTCAAGTTAGGGTTGGGTTGGGGAGATGTGGCTTCCCAGGTTGGAAACGGGTCCTTGGTGAAGCTTAACTTGCTGAATCAGACTGAGTGGGGTATCAAGGTGTCTTCCATACTTACATTTGGTACACTCTGTGGACCGCAGTATGTTTCAGTCCCAAAAGGAAATGAGGGTTGAGACTCAAATTAGGGTTAGGGTTGGGGAGACTTGGCTTCCCAGGATGTAACCAGGGTTTTGGCGAAGCCTAGATTGGTAAAACAGACTGAGTAGGCCTTCCGGAGTATAACATACTGCCAGTTAGTACACCATGTGGACAGGGAAATGTTTCAGTCCAAAGAAAAAATTAGGGTTAAGAAAAATTTAGGGTTATCGGTCAGGAGACATGCCTTCCCAGAATGGAAACAGGGTGTTGCTGAAGCCAAGCATGGTGAAACAGACTGAGAGGGCAAACGGAATTGTGTGCCTACTGTCTTTTAGTACAACATGAGGATGGGGGTTTGTTACATTTGCACAAGAAAATCAGGTTAAGTCTCAAGTTAGGGTTGGTTTGGGGAGATGTGGCTTCCCAGGTTGGAAACGGGTCCTTGGTGAAGCCTAACTTGCTGAATCAGACTGAGTGGGGCATCAAGATGTCTTCCATACTGACATTTGGTACACTCTGTGGACGGCGGTTTGTTTCAGTCCCAAAAGGAAATGAGGCCTGAGACTCAAATTAGGGTTAGGGTTGGGGAGACTTGGCTTTCCAGGATGTAACCAGGGTTTTGGTGAAGCCTAGATTGGTAAAACAGACTGAGTAGGCAAACCGGAGTATAACATACTGCCAGTTAGTACACCATGTGGACAGGGAAATGTTTCATTCCAAAGAGAAAATTAGGGTTAAGACCCAAGTGAGGGTTATCGGTCAGGAGACATGGCTTCCCAGAATGGAAACAGGGTGTTGCTGAAGCCAAGCATGGTGAAACAGACTGAGAGGGCCAAAGGAATTGTGTGCCTACTGTCTTTTAGTAGAACATGAGGATGGGGGTTTGTTACATTTGCACAAGAAAATCAGGTTAAGTATCAAGTTAGGGTTAGGGTTGGGGAGATGTGGCTTCCCAGGTTGGAAACGGGTCCTTGGTGAAGCTTAACTTGCTGAATCAGACTGAGTGGGGCATCAAGATGGCTTCCATACTGACATTTGGTACACTCTGTGGACGGCAGTATGTTTCAGTCCAAAAAGGAAATGAGGGTTGAGACTCAAATTAGGGTTAGGGTTGGGGAGACTTGGCTTCCCAGGATGTAACCAGGGTTTTGGCGAAGCCTAGATTGGTAAAACAGACTGAGTAGGACAACCGGAGTATAACATACTGCCAGTTAGTACACCATGTGGACAGGGAAATGTTTCAGTCCAAAGAGAAAATTAGGGTTGAGACCCAAGTTAGGGTTATCGGTCAGGAGTCATGGCTTCCCAGAATGGAAACAGGGTGTTGCTGAAGCCAAGCATGGTGAAACAGACTGAGAGGGCAAAAGGAATTGAGTGCCTACTGTCTTTTAGTAGAACATGAGGATGGGGGGTTTGTTACATTTGCACAAGAAAATCAGGTTAAGTCTCAAGTTAGGGTTGGTTTGGGGAGATGTGGCTTCCCAGGTTGGAAACGGGTCCTTGGTGAAGCCTAGCTTGTTGAATCAGACTGAGTGGGACATCAAGATGTCTTCCATACTGACATTTGGTACACTCTGTGGACGGCAGTATGTTTCAGTCCAAAAAGGAAATGAGGGTTGAGACTCAAATTAGGGTTAGGGCTGGGGAGACTTGGCTTCCCAGGATGTAACCAGGGTTTTGGCGAAGCCTAGATTGGTAAAACAGACGGAGTAGGCCAACCGGAGTATAACATACTGCCAGTTAGTACACCATGTGGACAGGGAAATGTTTCAGTCCAAAGAGAAAATTAGGGTTAAGACCCAAGTTAGGGTTAGCTGTCAGGAGACATGGCTCTCCAGAATGGAAACAGGGTGTTGCTGAAGCCAAGCATGGTGAAACAGACTGAGAGGGCAAAAGGAATTGTGTGCCTACTGTCTTTTAGTAGAACATGAGGATGGGGGGTTGTTACATTTGCACAAGAAAATCAGGTTAAGTCTCAAGTTAGGGTTGGTTTGGGGAGATGTGGCTTCCCAGGTTGGAAACGGGTCCTTGGTGAAGCCTAGCTTGTTGAATCAGACTGAGTGGGACATCAAGATGTCTTCCATACTTACATTTGGTACACTCTGTGGACGGCAGTATGTTTCAGTCCAAAAAGGAAATGAGGGTTGAGACTCAAATTAGGGTTAGGGCTGGGGAGACTTGGCTTCCCAGGATGTAACCAGGGTTTTGGCGAAGCCTAGATTGGTAAAACAGACTGAGTAGGCCATCCGGAGTATAACATACTGCCAGTTAGTACACCATGTGGACAGGGAAATGTTTCAGTCCAAAGAAAAAATTAGGGTTAAGAAAAATTTAGGGTTATCGGTCAGGAGACATGCCTTCCCAGAATGGAAACAGGGTGTTGCTGAAGCCAAGCATGGTGAAACAGACTGAGAGGGCAAACGGAATTGTGTGCCTACTGTCTTTTAGTACAACATGAGGATGGGGGTTTGTTACATTTGCACAAGAAAATCAGGTTAAGTCTCAAGTTAGGGTTGGTTTGGGGAGATGTGGCTTCCCAGGTTGGAAACGGGTCCTTGGTGAAGCCTAACTTGCTGAATCAGACTGAGTGGGGCATCAAGATGTCTTCCATACTGACATTTGGTACACTCTGTGGACGGCGGTTTGTTTCAGTCCCAAAAGGAAATGAGGCCTGAGACTCAAATTAGGGTTAGGGTTGGGGAGACTTGGCTTTCCAGGATGTAACCAGGGTTTTGGTGAAGCCTAGATTGGTAAAACAGACGGAGTAGGCCAACCGGAGTATAACATACTGCCAGTTAGTACACCATGTGGACAGGGAAATGTTTCATTCCAAAGAGAAAATTAGGGTTAAGACCCAAGTGAGGGTTATCGGTCAGGAGACATGGCTTCCCAGAATGGAAACAGGGTGTTGCTGAAGCCAAGCATGGTGAAACAGACTGAGAGGGCCAAAGGAATTGTGTGCCTACTGTCTTTTAGTAGAACATGAGGATGGGGGTTTGTTACATTTGCACAAGAAAATCAGGTTAAGTATCAAGTTAGGGTTAGGGTTGGGGAGATGTGGCTTCCCAGGTTGGAAACGGGTCCTTGGTGAAGCTTAACTTGCTGAATCAGACTGAGTGGGGCATCAAGATGGCTTCCATACTGACATTTGGTACACTCTGTGGACGGCAGTATGTTTCAGTCCAAAAAGGAAATGAGGGTTGAGACTCAAATTAGGGTTAGGGTTGGGGAGACTTGGCTTCCCAGGATGTAACCAGGGTTTTGGCGAAGCCTAGATTGGTAAAACAGACGGAGTAGGCCAACCGGAGTATAACATACTGCCAGTTAGTACACCATGTGGACAGGGAAATGTTTCAGTCCAAAGAGAAAATTAGGGTTAAGACCCAAGTTAGGGTTAGCTGTCAGGAGACATGGCTTTCCAGAATGGAAACAGGGTGTTGCTGAAGCCAAGCATGGTGAAACAGACTGAGAGGGCAAAAGGAATTGTGTGCCTACTGTCTTTTAGTAGAACATGAGGATGGGGGGTTGTTACATTTGCACAAGAAAATCAGGTTAAGTCTCAAGTTAGGGTTAGGGTTGGGGAGATGTGGCTTCCCAGGTTGGAAACGGGTCCTTGGTGAAGCCTAGCTTGTTGAATCAGACTGAGTGGGACATCAAGATTTCTTCCATACATACATTTGGTACACTCTGTGAACCGCAGTATGTTTCAGTCCAAAAAGGAAATGAGGGTTGATACTCAAATTAGGGTTAGGGTTGGGGAGACTTGGCTTCCCAGGATGTAACCAGGGTTTTGGCGAAGCCTAGATTGGTAAAACAGACTGAGTAGGCCTTCCGGAGTATAACATACTGCCAGTTAGTACACCATGTGGACAGGGAAATATTTCAGTCCAAAGAAAAAACTAGGGTTAAGACCCAAGTTAGGGTTAGCGGTCAGGAGACATGGCTTCCCGGAATGGAAACAGGGTGTTGCTGAAGCCAAGCATGGTGAAACAGACTGAGAGGGCAAAAGGAGTTGTGTGCCTACTGTCTTTTAGTACAACATGAGGATGGGGGTTTGTTACATTTGCACAAGAAAATCAGGTTAAGTCTCAAGTTAGGGTTGGTTTGGGGAGATGTGGCTTCCCAGGTTGGAAACGGGTCCTTGGTGAAGCCTAGCTTGTTGAATCAGACTGAGTGGGACATCAAGATGTCTTCCATACTGACATTTGGTACACTCTGTGGACGGCAGTATGTTTCAGTCCAAAAAGGAAATGAGGGTTGAGACTCAAATTAGGGTTAGGGCTGGGGAGACTTGGCTTCCCAGGATGTAACCACGGTTTTGGCGAAGCCTAGATTGGTAAAACAGACTGAGTAGGCCATCCGGAGTATAACATACTGCCAGTTAGTACACCATGTGGACAGGGAAATGTTTCAGTCCAAAGAGAAAATTAGGGTTCAGACCCAAGTGAGGGTTAGCTGTCAGGAGACATGGCTTCCCAGAATGGAAACAGGGTGTTGCTGAAGCCAAGCATGGTGAAACAGACTGAGAGGGCCAAAGGAATTGTGTGCCTACTGTCTTTTAGTAGAACATGAGGATGGGAGGTTGTTACATTTGCACAAGAATATAAGGTTAAGTCTCAAGTTAGGGTTAGGGTTGGGGAGATGTGGCTTCCCAGGTTGGAAACGGGTCCTTGGTGAAGCTTAACTTCCTGAATCAGACTGAGTGGGCCATCAAGATGTCTTCCATACTTACATTTGGCACACTCTGTGGACGGCAGTATGTTTCAGTCCAAAAAGAAAATAGGGTTGAGACTCAAATTAGGGTTAGGGTTGGGGAGACTTGGCTTCCCAGGATGTAACCAGGGTTTTGGTGAAGCCTAGATTGGTAAAACAGACTGAGTAGGCATTCAGGAGTATAACATACTGCCAGTTAGTACACCATGTGGACAGGGAAATGTTTCAGTCCAAAGAAAAAATTAGGGTTAAGAAAAATTTAGGGTTATCGGTCAGGAGACATGCCTTCCCAGAATGGAAACAGGGTGTTGCTGAAGCCAAGCATGGTGAAACAGACTGAGAGGGCCAACGGAATTGTGTGCCGACTGTCTCTTAGTACAACATGAGGATGGGGGTTTGTTACATTTCAACATGAAAATCAGGTTAAGTCTCAAGGTTGGGTTGGTTTGGGGAGATGTGGCTTCCCTGGTTGGAATCGGGTCCTTGGTGAAGCCCAGCTTGCTGAATCAGACTGAGTGGGACATCAAGATGTCTTCCATACTGACATTTGGTACACTCTGTGGACGGAGGTCTGTTTCAGTCCCAAAAGGAAATGAGGCCTGAGACTCAAATTAGGGTTAGGGTTGGGGAGACTTGGCTTCCCAGGATATAACCAGGGTTTTGTCGAAGCCTAGATTGGTAAAACAGACTGAGTAGGCCATCCGGAGTATAACATACAGCCAGTTAGTACACCATGTGGACAGGGAAATGTTTCATTCCAAAGAGAAAATTAGGGTTAAGACCCAAGTTAGGGTTAGCTGTCAGGAGACATGGCTTCCCAGAATGGAAACAGGGTGTTGCTGAAGCCAAGCATGGTGAAACAGACTGAGAGGGCCAAAGGAATTGTGTGCCTACTGTCTTTTAGTACAACATGAGGATGGGGGGTTGTTACAGTT
This sequence comes from Heloderma suspectum, assembly GCF_057233095.1. Classification (NCBI taxonomy): domain Eukaryota; kingdom Metazoa; phylum Chordata; class Lepidosauria; order Squamata; family Helodermatidae; genus Heloderma; species Heloderma suspectum. The sequence goes on from NC_139461.1 coordinate 154,047,121, forward strand.
CAACAAGAAAATCAGGTTAAGTCTCAAGTTAGGGTTAGGGTTGGGGAGATGTGGCTTCCCAGGTTGGAAACGGGTCCTTGGTGAAGCTTAACTTGCTGAATCAGACTGAGTGGGGCATCAAGATGGCTTCCATACTGACATTTGGTACACTCTGTGGACGGCAGTATGTTTCAGTCCAAAAACGAAAATTAGGGTTAAGACCCAAGTTAGGGTTATCGGTCAGGAGTCATGGCTTCCCAGAATGGAAACAGGGTGTTGCTGAAGCCAAGCATGGTGAAACAGACTGAGAGGGCCAACGGAATTGTGTGTCGACTGTCTTTTAGTACAACATGAGGATGGGGGTTTGTTACATTTGCACAAGAAAATCAGGTTAAGTCTCAAGTTAGGGTTGGTTTGGGGAGATGTGGCTTCCCAGGTTGGAAACGGGTCCTTGGTGAAGCCTAGCTTGTTGAATCAGACTGAGTGGGACATCTAGATGTCTTCCATACTTACATTTGGTACACTCTGTGGACGGCAGTATGTTTCAGTCCAAAAAGGAAATGAGGGTTGAGACTCAAATTAGGGTTAGGGCTGGGGAGACTTGGCTTCCCAGGATGTAACCAGGGTTTTGGCGAAGCCTAGATTGGTAAAACAGACTGAGTAGGCCATCCGGAGTATAACATACTGCCAGTTAGTACACCATGTGGACAGGGAAATGTTTCAGTCTAAAGAGAAAATTAGGGTTAAGACCCAAGTTAGGGTTAGCTGTCAGGAGACATGGCTTCCCAGAATGGAAACAGGGTGTTGCTGAAGCCAAGCATGGTGAAACAGACTGAGAGGGCCAAAGGAATTGTGTGCCTACTGTCTTTTAGTAGAACATGAGGATGGGAGGTTGTTACATTTGCACAAGAATATCAGGTTAAGTCTCAAGTTAGGGTTAGGGTTGGGGAGATGTGGCTTCCCAGGTTGGAAACGGGTCCTTGGTGAAGCTTAACTTCCTGAATCAGACTGAGTGGGCCATCAAGATGTCTTCCATACTTACATTTGGCACACTCTGTGGACCGCAGTATGTTTCAGTCCAAAAAGGAAATAGGGTTGAGACTCAAATTAGGGTTAGGGTTGGGGAGACTTGGCTTCCCAGGATGTAACCAGGGTTTTGGTGAAGCCTAGATTGGTAAAACAGACTGAGTAGGCATTCAGGAGTATAACATACTGCCAGTTAGTACACCATGTGGACAGGGAAATGTTTCAGTCCAAAGACAAAATTCGAGTTAAGACCCAAGTTAGGGTTAGCTGTCAGGAGACATGGCTTCCCGGAATGGAAACAGGGTGTTGCTGAAGCCAAGCATGGTGAAACAGACTGAGAGGGCCAACGGAATTGTGTGCCTACTGTCTTTTAGTACAACATGAGGATGGGGGTTTGTTACATTTGCACAAGAAAATCAGGTTAAGTCTCAAGTTAGGGTTGGGTTGGGGAGATGTGGCTTCCCAGGTTGGAAACGGGTCCTTGGTGAAGCTTAACTTGCTGAATCAGACTGAGTGGGGTATCAAGGTGTCTTCCATACTTACATTTGGTACACTCTCTGGACCGCAGTATGTTTCAGTCCAAAAAGGAAATGAGGGTTGAGACTCAAATTAGGGTTAGGGTTGGGGAGACTTGGCTTCCCAGGATGTAACCAGGGTTTTGGCGAAGCCTAGATTGGTAAAACAGACTGAGTAGGCCTTCCGGAGTATAACATACTGCCAGTTAGTACACCATGTGGACAGGGAAATGTTTCAGTCCAAAGAAAAAATTAGGGTTAAGAAAAATTTAGGGTTATCGGTCAGGAGACATGCCTTCCCAGAATGGAAACAGGGTGTTGCTGAAGCCAAGCATGGTGAAACAGACTGAGAGGGCCAACGGAATTGTGTGCCTACTGTCTTTTAGTACAACATGAGGATGGGGGTTTGTTACATTTGCACAAGAAAATCAGGTTAAGTCTCAAGTTAGGGTTGGTTTGGGGAGATGTGGCTTCCCAGGTTGGAAACGGGTCCTTGGTGAAGCCTAACTTGCTGAATCAGACTGAGTGGGGCATCAAGATGTCTTCCATACTGACATTTGGTACACTCTGTGGACGGCGGTTTGTTTCAGTCCCAAAAGGAAATGAGGCCTGAGACTCAAATTAGGGTTAGGGTTGGGGAGACTTGGCTTTCCAGGATGTAACCAGGGTTTTGGTGAAGCCTAGATTGGTAAAACAGACTGAGTAGGCAAACCGGAGTATAACATACTGCCAGTTAGTACACCATGTGGACAGGGAAATGTTTCATTCCAAAGAGAAAATTAGGGTTAAGACCCAAGTTAGGGTTATCGGTCAGGAGACATGGCTTCCCAGAATGGAAACAGGGTGTTGCTGAAGCCAAGCATGGTGAAACAGACTGAGAGGGCCAAAGGAATTGTGTGCCTACTGTCTTTTAGTAGAACATGAGGATGGGGGTTTGTTACATTTGCACAAGAAAATCAGGTTAAGTATCAAGTTAGGGTTAGGGTTGGGGAGATGTGGCTTCCCAGGTTGGAAACGGGTCCTTGGTGAAGCTTAACTTGCTGAATCAGACTGAGTGGGGCATCAAGATGGCTTCCATACTGACATTTGGTACACTCTGTGGACGGCAGTATATTTCAGTCCAAAAAGGAAATGAGGGTTGAGACTCAAATTAGGGTTAGGGTTGGGGAGACTTGGCTTCCCAGGATGTAACCAGGGTTTTGGCGAAGCCTAGATTGGTAAAACAGACTGAGTAGGACAACCGGAGTATAACATACTGCCAGTTAGTACACCATGTGGACAGGGAAATGTTTCAGTCCAAAGAGAAAATTAGGGTTGAGACCCAAGTTAGGGTTATCGGTCAGGAGTCATGGCTTCCCAGAATGGAAACAGGGTGTTGCTGAAGCCAAGCATGGTGAAACAGACTGAGAGGGCAAAAGGAATTGAGTGCCTACTGTCTTTTAGTACAACATGAGGATGGGGGTTTGTTACATTTGCACAAGAAAATCAGGTTAAGTCTCAAGTTAGGGTTGGTTTGGGGAGATGTGGCTTCCCAGGTTGGAAACGGGTCCTTGGTGAAGCCTAGCTTGTTGAATCAGACTGAGTGGGACATCAAGATGTCTTCCATACTGACATTTGGTACACTCTGTGGACGGCAGTATGTTTCAGTCCAAAAAGGAAATGAGGGTTGAGACTCAAATTAGGGTTAGGGCTGGGGAGACTTGGCTTCCCAGGATGTAACCAGGGTTTTGGCGAAGCCTAGATTGGTAAAACAGACGGAGTAGGCCAACCGGAGTATAACATACTGCCAGTTAGTACACCATGTGGACAGGGAAATGTTTCAGTCCAAAGAGAAAATTAGGGTTCAGACCCAAGTGAGGGTTAGCTGTCAGGAGACATGGCTTCCCAGAATGGAAACAGGGTGTTGCTGAAGCCAAGCATGGTGAAACAGACTGAGAGGGCCAACGGAATTGTGTGCCTACTGTCTTTTAGTACAACATGAGGATGGGGGGTTGTTACATTTGCCCAAGAAAATCAGGTTAAGTCTCAAGTTAGGGTTAGGGTTGGGGAGATGTGGCTTCCCAGGTTGGAAATGGGTCCTTGGTGAAGCTCAACTTGCTGAATCAGACAAAGTGGGGCATCAAGATGTCTTCCATACTTACATTTGGCACACTCTGTGGACCGCAGTATGTTTCAGTCCCAAAAGGAAATGAGGGTTGAGACTCAAATTAGGGTTAGGGTTGGGGAGACTTGGCTTCCCAGGATGTAACCAGGGTTTTGGCGAAGCCTAGATTGGTAAAACAGACTGAGTAGGCCTTCCGGAGTATAACATACTGCCAGTTAGTACACCATGTGGACAGGGAAATGTTTCAGTCCAAAGAAAAAATTAGGGTTAAGAAAAATTTAGGGTTATCGGTCAGGAGACATGCCTTCCCAGAATGGAAACAGGGTGTTGCTGAAGCCAGCATGGTGAAACAGACTGAGAGGGCAAACGGAATTGTGTGCCTACTGTCTTTTAGTACAACATGAGGATGGGGGTTTGTTACATTTGCACAAGAAAATCAGGTTAAGTCTCAAGTTAGGGTTAGGGTTGGGGAGATGTTGCTTCCCAGGTTGGAAACGGGTCCTTGGTGAAGCTTAACTTGCTGAATCAGACTGAGTGGGCCATCAAGATGGCTTCCATACTGACATTTGGTACACTCTGTGGACGGCAGTATGTTTCAGTCCAAAAACGAAAATTAGGGTTAAGACCCAAGTTAGGGTTATCGGTCAGGAGTCATGGCTTCCCAGAATGGAAACAGGGTGTTGCTGAAGCCAAGCATGGTGAAACAGACTGAGAGGGCCAAAGGAATTGTGTGCCTACTGTCTTTTAGTACAACATGAGGATGGGGGTTTGTTACATTTGCACAAGAAAATCAGGTTAAGTCTCCAGTTAGGGTTGGTTTGGGGAGATGTGGCTTCCCAGGTTGGAAACGGGTCCTTGGTGAAGCCTAGCTTGTTGAATCAGACTGAGTGGGACATCAAGATGTCTTCCATACTTACATTTGGTACACTCTGTGGACGGCAGTATGTTTCAGTCCAAAAAGGAAATGAGGGTTGAGACTCAAATTAGGGTTAGGGCTGGGGAGACTTGGCTTCCCAGGATGTAACCAGGGTTTTGGCGAAGCCTAGATTGGTAAAACAGACTGAGTAGGCCATCCGGAGTATAACATACTGCCAGTTAGTACACCATGTGGACAGGGAAATGTTTCAGTCTAAAGAGAAAATTAGGGTTAAGACCCAAGTTAGGGTTAGCTGTCAGGAGACATGGCTTCCCAGAATGGAAACAGGGTGTTGCTGAAGCCAAGCATGGTGAAACAGACTGAGAGGGCCAAAGGAATTGTGTGCCTACTGTCTTTTAGTAGAACATGAGGATGGGAGGTTGTTACATTTGCACAAGAATATCAGGTTAAGTCTCAAGTTAGGGTTAGGGTTGGGGAGATGTGGCTTCCCAGGTTGGAAACGGGTCCTTGGTGAAGCTTAACTTCCTGAATCAGACTGAGTGGGCCATCAAGATGTCTTCCATACTTACATTTGGCACACTCTGTGGACCGCAGTATGTTTCAGTCCAAAAAGGAAATAGGGTTGAGACTCAAATTAGGGTTAGGGTTGGGGAGACTTGGCTTCCCAGGATGTAACCAGGGTTTTGGTGAAGCCTAGATTGGTAAAACAGACTGAGTAGGCATTCAGGAGTATAACATACTGCCAGTTAGTACACCATGTGGACAGGGAAATGTTTCAGTCCAAAGACAAAATTCGAGTTAAGACCCAAGTTAGGGTTAGCTGTCAGGAGACATGGCTTCCCGGAATGGAAACAGGGTGTTGCTGAAGCCAAGCATGGTGAAACAGACTGAGAGGGCCAACGGAATTGTGTGCCTACTGTCTTTTAGTACAACATGAGGATGGGGGTTTGTTACATTTGCACAAGAAAATCAGGTTAAGTCTCAAGTTAGGGTTGGGTTGGGGAGATGTGGCTTCCCAGGTTGGAAACGGGTCCTTGGTGAAGCTTAACTTGCTGAATCAGACTGAGTGGGGTATCAAGGTGTCTTCCATACTTACATTTGGTACACTCTGTGGACCGCAGTATGTTTCAGTCCCAAAAGGAAATGAGGGTTGAGACTCAAATTAGGGTTAGGGTTGGGGAGACTTGGCTTCCCAGGATGTAACCAGGGTTTTGGCGAAGCCTAGATTGGTAAAACAGACTGAGTAGGCCTTCCGGAGTATAACATACTGCCAGTTAGTACACCATGTGGACAGGGAAATGTTTCATTCCAAAGAGAAAATTAGGGTTAAGACCCAAGTGAGGGTTATCGGTCAGGAGACATGGCTTCCCAGAATGGAAACAGGGTGTTGCTGAAGCCAAGCATGGTGAAACAGACTGAGAGGGCCAAAGGAATTGTGTGCCTACTGTCTTTTAGTAGAACATGAGGATGGGGGTTTGTTACATTTGCACAAGAAAATCAGGTTAAGTATCAAGTTAGGGTTAGGGTTGGGGAGATGTGGCTTCCCAGGTTGGAAACGGGTCCTTGGTGAAGCTTAACTTGCTGAATCAGACTGAGTGGGGCATCAAGATGGCTTCCATACTGACATTTGGTACACTCTGTGGACGGCAGTATGTTTCAGTCCAAAAAGGAAATGAGGGTTGAGACTCAAATTAGGGTTAGGGTTGGGGAGACTTGGCTTCCCAGGATGTAACCAGGGTTTTGGCGAAGCCTAGATTGGTAAAACAGACTGAGTAGGACAACCGGAGTATAACATACTGCCAGTTAGTACACCATGTGGACAGGGAAATGTTTCAGTCCAAAGAGAAAATTAGGGTTGAGACCCAAGTTAGGGTTATCGGTCAGGAGTCATGGCTTCCCAGAATGGAAACAGGGTGTTGCTGAAGCCAAGCATGGTGAAACAGACTGAGAGGGCAAAAGGAATTGAGTGCCTACTGTCTTTTAGTACAACATGAGGATGGGGGTTTGTTACATTTGCACAAGAAAATCAGGTTAAGTCTCAAGTTAGGGTTGGTTTGGGGAGATGTGGCTTCCCAGGTTGGAAACGGGTCCTTGGTGAAGCCTAGCTTGTTGAATCAGACTGAGTGGGACATCAAGATGTCTTCCATACTGACATTTGGTACACTCTGTGGACGGCAGTATGTTTCAGTCCAAAAAGGAAATGAGGGTTGAGACTCAAATTAGGGTTAGGGCTGGGGAGACTTGGCTTCCCAGGATGTAACCAGGGTTTTGGCGAAGCCTAGATTGGTAAAACAGACGGAGTAGGCCAACCGGAGTATAACATACTGCCAGTTAGTACACCATGTGGACAGGGAAATGTTTCAGTCCAAAGAGAAAATTAGGGTTCAGACCCAAGTGAGGGTTAGCTGTCAGGAGACATGGCTTCCCAGAATGGAAACAGGGTGTTGCTGAAGCCAAGCATGGTGAAACAGACTGAGAGGGCCAACGGAATTGTGTGCCTACTGTCTTTTAGTACAACATGAGGATGGGGGGTTGTTACATTTGCCCAAGAAAATCAGGTTAAGTCTCAAGTTAGGGTTAGGGTTGGGGAGATGTGGCTTCCCAGGTTGGAAATGGGTCCTTGGTGAAGCTCAACTTGCTGAATCAGACAAAGTGGGGCATCAAGATGTCTTCCATACTTACATTTGGCACACTCTGTGGACCGCAGTATGTTTCAGTCCCAAAAGGAAATGAGGGTTGAGACTCAAATTAGGGTTAGGGTTGGGGAGACTTGGCTTCCCAGGATGTAACCAGGGTTTTGGCGAAGCCTAGATTGGTAAAACAGACTGAGTAGGCCTTCCGGAGTATAACATACTGCCAGTTAGTACACCATGTGGACAGGGAAATGTTTCAGTCCAAAGAAAAAATTAGGGTTAAGAAAAATTTAGGGTTATCGGTCAGGAGACATGCCTTCCCAGAATGGAAACAGGGTGTTGCTGAAGCCAGCATGGTGAAACAGACTGAGAGGGCAAACGGAATTGTGTGCCTACTGTCTTTTAGTACAACATGAGGATGGGGGTTTGTTACATTTGCACAAGAAAATCAGGTTAAGTCTCAAGTTAGGGTTAGGGTTGGGGAGATGTTGCTTCCCAGGTTGGAAACGGGTCCTTGGTGAAGCTTAACTTGCTGAATCAGACTGAGTGGGCCATCAAGATGGCTTCCATACTGACATTTGGTACACTCTGTGGACGGCAGTATGTTTCAGTCCAAAAACGAAAATTAGGGTTAAGACCCAAGTTAGGGTTATCGGTCAGGAGTCATGGCTTCCCAGAATGGAAACAGGGTGTTGCTGAAGCCAAGCATGGTGAAACAGACTGAGAGGGCCAAAGGAATTGTGTGCCTACTGTCTTTTAGTACAACATGAGGATGGGGGTTTGTTACATTTGCACAAGAAAATCAGGTTAAGTCTCAAGTTAGGGTTGGTTTGGGGAGATGTGGCTTCCCAGGTTGGAAACGGGTCCTTGGTGAAGCCTAGCTTGTTGAATCAGACTGAGTGGGCCATCAAGATGTCTTCCATACTTACATTTGGTACACTCTGTGGACGGCAGTATGTTTCAGTCCAAAAAGGAAATGAGGGTTGAGACTCAAATTAGGGTTAGGGCTGGGGAGACTTGGCTTCCCAGGATGTAACCAGGGTTTTGGCGAAGCCTAGATTGGTAAAACAGACTGAGTAGGCCATCCGGAGTATAACATACTGCCAGTTAGTACACCATGTGGACAGGGAAATGTTTCAGTCTAAAGAGAAAATTAGGGTTAAGACCCAAGTTAGGGTTAGCTGTCAGGAGACATGGCTTCCCAGAATGGAAACAGGGTGTTGCTGAAGCCAAGCATGGTGAAACAGACTGAGAGGGCCAAAGGAATTGTGTGCCTACTGTCTTTTAGTAGAACATGAGGATGGGAGGTTGTTACATTTGCACAAGAATATCAGGTTAAGTCTCAAGTTAGGGTTAGGGTTGGGGAGATGTGGCTTCCCAGGTTGGAAACGGGTCCTTGGTGAAGCTTAACTTCCTGAATCAGACTGAGTGGGCCATCAAGATGTCTTCCATACTTACATTTGGCACACTCTGTGGACCGCAGTATGTTTCAGTCCAAAAAGGAAATAGGGTTGAGACTCAAATTAGGGTTAGGGTTGGGGAGACTTGGCTTCCCAGGATGTAACCAGGGTTTTGGTGAAGCCTAGATTGGTAAAACAGACTGAGTAGGCATTCAGGAGTATAACATACTGCCAGTTAGTACACCATGTGGACAGGGAAATGTTTCAGTCCAAAGACAAAATTCGAGTTAAGACCCAAGTTAGGGTTAGCTGTCAGGAGACATGGCTTCCCGGAATGGAAACAGGGTGTTGCTGAAGCCAAGCATGGTGAAACAGACTGAGAGGGCCAACGGAATTGTGTGCCTACTGTCTTTTAGTACAACATGAGGATGGGGGTTTGTTACATTTGCACAAGAAAATCAGGTTAAGTCTCAAGTTAGGGTTGGGTTGGGGAGATGTGGCTTCCCAGGTTGGAAACGGGTCCTTGGTGAAGCTTAACTTGCTGAATCAGACTGAGTGGGGTATCAAGGTGTCTTCCATACTTACATTTGGTACACTCTGTGGACCGCAGTATGTTTCAGTCCCAAAAGGAAATGAGGGTTGAGACTCAAATTAGGGTTAGGGTTGGGGAGACTTGGCTTCCCAGGATGTAACCAGGGATTTGGCGAAGCCTAGATTGGTAAAACAGACTGAGTAGGCCTTCCGGAGTATAACATACTGCCAGTTAGTACACCATGTGGACAGGGAAATGTTTCATTCCAAAGAGAAAATTAGGGTTAAGACCCAAGTGAGGGTTATCGGTCAGGAGACATGGCTTCCCAGAATGGAAACAGGGTGTTGCTGAAGCCAAGCATGGTGAAACAGACTGAGAGGGCCAAAGGAATTGTGTGCCTACTGTCTTTTAGTAGAACATGAGGATGGGGGTTTGTTACATTTGCACAAGAAAATCAGGTTAAGTATCAAGTTAGGGTTAGGGTTGGGGAGATGTGGCTTCCCAGGTTGGAAACGGGTCCTTGGTGAAGCTTAACTTGCTGAATCAGACTGAGTGGGGCATCAAGATGGCTTCCATACTGACATTTGGTACACTCTGTGGACGGCAGTATGTTTCAGTCCAAAAAGGAAATGAGGGTTGAGACTCAAATTAGGGTTAGGGTTGGGGAGACTTGGCTTCCCAGGATGTAACCAGGGTTTTGGCGAAGCCTAGATTGGTAAAACAGACTGAGTAGGACAACCGGAGTATAACATACTGCCAGTTAGTACACCATGTGGACAGGGAAATGTTTCAGTCCAAAGAGAAAATTAGGGTTGAGACCCAAGTTAGGGTTATCGGTCAGGAGTCATGGCTTCCCAGAATGGAAACAGGGTGTTGCTGAAGCCAAGCATGGTGAAACAGACTGAGAGGGCAAAAGGAATTGAGTGCCTACTGTCTTTTAGTACAACATGAGGATGGGGGTTTGTTACATTTGCACAAGAAAATCAGGTTAAGTCTCAAGTTAGGGTTGGTTTGGGGAGATGTGGCTTCCCAGGTTGGAAACGGGTCCTTGGTGAAGCCTAGCTTGTTGAATCAGACTGAGTGGGACATCAAGATGTCTTCCATACTGACATTTGGTACACTCTGTGGACGGCAGTATGTTTCAGTCCAAAAAGGAAATGAGGGTTGAGACTCAAATTAGGGTTAGGGCTGGGGAGACTTGGCTTCCCAGGATGTAACCAGGGTTTTGGTGAAGCCTAGATTGGTAAAACAGACGGAGTAGGCCAACCGGAGTATAACATACTGCCAGTTAGTACACCATGTGGACAGGGAAATGTTTCATTCCAAAGAGAAAATTAGGGTTAAGACCCAAGTTAGGGTTAGCTGTCAGGAGACATGGCTTTCCAGAATGGAAACAGGGTGTTGCTGAAGCCAAGCATGGTGAAACAGACTGAGAGGGCAAAAGGAATTGTGTGCCTACTGTCTTTTAGTAGAACATGAGGATGGGGGGTTGTTACATTTGCACAAGAAAATCAGGTTAAGTCTCAAGTTAGGGTTAGGGTTGGGGAGATGTGGCTTCCCAGGTTGGAAACGGGTCCTTGGTGAAGCCTAGCTTGTTGAATCAGACTGAGTGGGACATCAAGATGTCTTCCATACTTACATTTGGTACACTCTGTGGACGGCAGTATGTTTCAGTCCAAAAAGGAAATGAGGGTTGAGACTCAAATTAGGGTTAGGGCTGGGGAGACTTGGCTTCCCAGGATGTAACCAGGGTTTTGGCGAAGCCTATATTGGTAAAACAGACGGAGTAGGCCAACCGGAGTATAACATACTGCCAGTTAGTACACCATGTGGACAGGGAAATGTTTCAGTCCAGAGAGAAAATTAGGGTTAAGACCCAAGTTAGGGTTAGCTGTCAGGAGACATGGCTTTCCAGAATGGAAACAGGGTGTTGCTGAAGCCAAGCATGGTGAAACAGACTGAGAGGGCAAAAGGAATTGTGTGCCTACTGTCTTTTAGTAGAACATGAGGATGGGGGGTTGTTACATTTGCACAAGAAAATCAGGTTAAGTCTCAAGTTAGGGTTAGGGTTGGGGAGATGTGGCTTCCCAGGTTGGAAACGGGTCCTTGGTGAAGCCTAGCTTGTTGAATCAGACTGAGTGGGACATCAAGATTTCTTCCATACATACATTTGGTACACTCTGTGAACCGCAGTATGTTTCAGTCCAAAAAGGAAATGAGGGTTGATACTCAAATTAGGGTTAGGGTTGGGGAGACTTGGCTTCCCAGGATGTAACCAGGGTTTTGGTGAAGCCTAGATTGGTAAAACAGACTGAGTAGGCCTTCCGGAGTATAACATACTGCCAGTTAGTACACCATGTGGACAGGGAAATATTTCAGTCCAAAGAAAAAACTAGGGTTAAGACCCAAGTTAGGGTTAGCGGTCAGGAGACATGGCTTCCCGGAATGGAAACAGGGTGTTGCTGAAGCCAAGCATGGTGAAACAGATTGAGAGGGCAAAAGGAATTGTGTGCCTACTGTCTTTTAGTACAACATGAGGATGGGGGTTTGTTACATTTGCACAAGAAAATCAGGTTAAGTCTCAAGTTAGGGTTGGTTTGGGGAGATGTGGCTTCCCAGGTTGGAAACGGGTCCTTGGTGAAGCCTAGCTTGTTGAATCAGACTGAGTGGGACATCAAGATGTCTTCCATACTTACATTTGGTACACTCTGTGGACGGCAGTATGTTTCAGTCCAAAAAGGAAATGAGGGTTGAGACTCAAATTAGGGTTAGGGCTGGGGAGACTTGGCTTCCCAGGATGTAACCAGGGTTTTGGCGAAGCCTAGATTGGTAAAACAGACTGAGTAGGCCATCCGGAGTATAACATACTGCCAGTTAGTACACCATGTGGACAGGGAAATGTTTCAGTCCAAAGAGAAAATTAGGGATCAGACCGAAGTGAGGGTTAGCTGTCAGGAGACATGGCTTCCCAGAATGGAAACAGGGTGTTGCTGAAGCCAAGCATGGTGAAACAGACTGAGAGGGCCAAAGGAATTGTGTGCCTACTGTCTTTTAGTAGAACATGAGGATGGGAGGTTGTTACATTTGCACAAGAATATAAGGTTAAGTCTCAAGTTAGGGTTAGGGTTGGGGAGATGTGGCTTCCCAGGTTGGAAACGGGTCCTTGGTGAAGCTTAACTTCCTGAATCAGACTGAGTGGGCCATCAAGATGTCTTCCATACTTACATTTGGCACACTCTGTGGACGGCAGTATGTTTCAGTCCAAAAAGAAAATAGGGTTGAGACTCAAATTAGGGTTAAGGTTGGGGAGACTTGGCTTCCCAGGATGTAACCAGGGTTTTGGTGAAGCCTAGATTGGTAAAACAGACTGAGTAGGCATTCAGGAGTATAACATACTGCCAGTTAGTACACCATGTGGACAGGGAAATGTTTCAGTCCAAAGAAAAAATTAGGGTTAAGAAAAATTTAGGGTTATCGGTCAGGAGACATGCCTTCCCAGAATGGAAACAGGGTGTTGCTGAAGCCAAGCATGGTGAAACAGACTGAGAGGGCCAACGGAATTGTGTGCCTACTGTCTTTTAGTACAACATGAGGATGGGGGGTTGTTACATTTGCCCAAGAAAATCAGGTTAAGTCTCAAGTTAGGGTTAGGGTTGGGGAGATGTGGCTTCCCAGGTTGGAAATGGGTCCTTGGTGAAGCTCAACTTGCTGAATCAGACAAAGTGGGGCATCAAGATGGCTTCCATCCTGACATTTGGTGCACTCTGTGGACGGCAGTATGTTTCAGTCCAAAAAGGAAATGAGGGTTGAGACTCAAATTAGGGTTAGGGTTGGGGAGACTTGGCTTCCCAGGATGTAACCAGGGTTTTGGCGAAGTCTAGATTGTTAAAACAGACGGAGTAGGCCAACCGGAGTATAACATACTGCCAGTTAGTACACCATGTGGACAGGGAAATGTTTCATTCCAAAGAGAAAATTAGGGTTAAGACCCAAGTTAGGGTTAGCAGTCAGGAGACATGGCTTTCCAGAATGGAAACAGGGTGTTGCTGAAGCCAAGCATGGTGAAACAGACTGAGAGGGCAAAAGGAATTGTGTGCCTACTGTCTTTTAGTAGAACATGAGGATGGGGGGTTGTTACATTTGCACAAGAAAATCAGGTTAAGTCTCAAGTTAGGGTTAGGGTTGGGGAGATGTTGCTTCCCAGGTTGGAAACGGGTCCTTGGTGAAGCTTAACTTGCTGAATCAGACTGAGTGGGCCATCAAGATGGCTTCCATACTGACATTTGGTACACTCTGTGGACGGCAGTATGTTTCAGTCCAAAAACGAAAATTATGGTTAAGACCCAAGTTAGGGTTATCGGTCAGGAGTCATGGCTTCCCAGAATGGAAACAGGGTGTTGCTGAAGCCAAGCATGGTGAAACAGACTGAGAGGGCCAACGGAATTGTGTGCCAACTGTCTCTTAGTACAACATGAGGATGGGGGTTTGTTACATTTCAACAAGAAAATCAGGTTAAGTCTCAAGGTTGGGTTGGGTTGGGGAGATGTGGCTTCCCTGGTTGGAATCGGGTCCTTGGTGAAGCCCAGCTTGCTGAATCAGACTGAGTGGGACATCAAGATGTCTTCCATACTGACATTTGGTACACTCTGTGGACGGAGGTCTGTTTCAGTCCCAAAAGGAAATGAGGCCTGAGACTCAAATTAGGGTTAGGGTTGGGGAGACTTGGCTTCCCAGGATATAACCAGGGTTTTGTCGAAGCCTAGATTGGTAAAACAGACTGAGTAGGCCATCCGGAGTATAACATACTGCCAGTTAGTACACCATGTGGACAGGGAAATGTTTCATTCCAAAGAGAAAATTAGGGTTAAGACCCAAGTTAGGGTCAGCTGTCAGGAGACATGGCTTCCCAGAATGGAAACAGGGTGTTGCTGAAGCCAAGCATGGTGAAACAGACTGAGAGGGCCAAAGGAATTGTGTGCCTACTGTCTTTTAGTACAACATGAGGATGGGGGGTTGTTACAGTTCAACAAGAAAATCAGGTTAAGTCTCAAGTTAGGGTTAGGGTTGGGGAGATGTGGCTTCCCAGGTTGGAAACGGGTCCTTGGTGAAGCTTAACTTGCTGAATCTGACTGAGTGGGGCATCAAGATGGCTTCCATACTGACATTTGGTACACTCTGTGGACGGCAGTATGTTTCAGTCCAAAAACGAAAATTAGGGTTAAGACCCAAGTTAGGGTTATCGGTCAGGAGTCATGGCTTCCCAGAATGGAAACAGGGTGTTGCTGAAGCCAAGCATGGTGAAACAGACTGAGAGGGCCAAAGGAATTGTGTGCCTACTGTCTTTTAGTAGAACATGAGGATGGGAGGTTGTTACATTTGCACAAGAATATCAGGTTAAGTCTCAAGTTAGGGTTAGGGTTGGGGAGATGTGGCTTCCCAGGTTGGAAACGGGTCCTTGTTGAAGCCTAGCTTGCTGAATCAGACTGAGTGGGGCATCAAGATGTCTTCCATACTTACAATTAGGTACACTCTGTGGACGGCAGTATGTTTCAGTCCAAAAAGGAAATGAGGGTTGAGACTCAAATTAGGGTTAGGGTTGGGGAGACTTGGCTTCCCAGGATGTAACCAGGGTTTTGGCGAAGCCTAGATTGGTAAAACAGACTGAGTAGGCCTTCCGGAGTATAACATACTGCCAGTTAGTACACCATGTGGACAGGGAAATATTTCAGTCCAAAGAAAATACTAGGGTTAAGACCCAAGTTAGGGTTAGCGGTCAGGAGACATGGCTTCCCGGAATGGAAACAGGGTGTTGCTGAAGCCAAGCATGGTGAAACAGACTGAGAGGGCAAAAGGAATTGTGTGCCTACTGTCTTTTAGTACAACATGAGGATGGGGGTTTGTTACATTTGCACAAGAAAATCAGGTTAAGTCTCAAGTTAGGGTTGGTTTGGGGAGATGTGGCTTCCCAGGTTGGAAACGGGTCCTTGGTGAAGCCTAGCTTGTTGAATCAGACTGAGTGGGACATCAAGATGTCTTCCATACTTACATTTGGTACACTCTGTGGACGGCAGTATGTTTCAGTCCAAAAAGGAAATGAGGGTTGAGACTCAAATTAGGGTTAGGGCTGGGGAGACTTGGCTTCCCAGGATGTAACCAGGGTTTTGGCGAAGCCTAGATTGGTAAAACAGACTGAGTAGGCCATCCGGAGTATAACATACTGCCAGTTAGTACACCATGTGGACAGGGAAATGTTTCAGTCTAAAGAGAAAATTAGGGTTAAGACCCAAGTTAGGGTTAGCTGTCAGGAGACATGGCTTCCCAGAATGGAAACAGGGTGTTGCTGAAGCCAAGCATGGTGAAACAGACTGAGAGGGCCAAAGGAATTGTGTGCCTACTGTCTTTTAGTAGAAGTATGTTTTAGTAGAAGTATGTTTTAGCAGTATGTTTCAGTCCAAAAAGGAAATGAGGGTTGATACTCAAATTAGGGTTAGGGTTGGGGAGACTTGGCTTTCCAGGATGTAACCAGGGTTTTGGTGAAGCCTAGATTGGTAAAACAGACTGAGTAGGCAAACCGGAGTATAACATACTGCCAGTTAGTACACCATGTGGACAGGGAAATGTTTCATTCCAAAGAGAAAATTAGGGTTAAGACCCAAGTTAGGGTTAGCGGTCAGGAGACATGGCTTCCCAGAATGGAAACAGGGTGTTGCTGAAGCCAAGCATGGTGAAACAGACTGAGAGGGCCAAAGGAATTGTGTGCCTACTGTCTTTTAGTAGAACATGAGGATGGGGGGTTGTTACATTTGCACAAGAAAATCAGGTTAAGTCTCAAGTTAGGGTTAGGGTTGGGGAGATGTGGCTTCCCAGGTTGGAAACGGGTCCTTTGTGAAGCTTAACTTGCTGAATCAGACTGAGTGGGGCATCAAGATGGCTTCCATACTGACATTTGGTACACTCTGTGGACGGCAGTATGTTTCAGTCCAAAAAGGAAATGAGGGTTGAGACTCAAATTAGGGTTAGGGCTGGGGAGACTTGGCTTCCCAGGATGTAACCAGGGTTTTGGCGAAGCCTAGATTGGTAAAACAGACTGAGTAGGCCATCCGGAGTATAACATACTGCCAGTTAGTACACCATGTGGACAGGGAAATGTTTCAGTCCAAAGAGAAAATTAGGGTTAAGACCCAAGTGAGGGTTAGCTGTCAGGAGACATGGCTTCCCAGAATGGAAACAGGGTGTTGCTGAAGCCAAGCATGGTGAAACAGACTGAGAGGGCCAAAGGAATTGTGTGCCTACTGTCTTTTAGTAGAACATGAGGATGGGAGGTTGTTACATTTGCACAAGAATATCAGGTTAAGTCTCAAGTTAGGGTTAGGGTTGGGGAGATGTGGCTTCCCAGGTTGGAAACGGGTCCTTGGTGAAGCTTAACTTCCTGAATCAGACTGAGTGGGCCATCAAGATGTCTTCCATACTTACATTTGGCACACTCTGTGGACCGCAGTATGTTTCAGTCCAAAAAGGAAATAGGGTTGAGACTCAAATTAGGGTTACGGTTGGGGAGACTTGGCTTCCCAGGATGTAACCAGGGTTTTGGTGAAGCCTAGATTGGTAAAACAGACTGAGTAGGCATTCAGGAGTATAACATACTGCCAGTTAGTACACTCTGTGGACGGCAGTATGTTTCAGTCCAAAAACGAAAATTAGGGTTAAGACCCAAGTTAGGGTTATCGGTCAGGAGTCATGGCTTCCCAGAATGGAAACAGGGTGTTGCTGAAGCCAAGCATGGTGAAACAGACTGAGAGGGCCAACGGAATTGTGTGTCGACTGTCTTTTAGTACAACATGAGGATGGGGGTTTGTTACATTTCAACAAGAAAATCAGGTTAAGTCTCAAGGTTGGGTTGGATTGGGGAGATGTGGCTTCCCAGGTTGGAAATGGGTCCTTGGTGAAGCTCAACTTGCTGAATCAGACTGAGTGGGGCATCAAGATGGCTTCCATACTGACATTTGGTGCACTCTGTGGACGGCAGTATGTTTCAGTCCAAAAAGGAAATGAGGGTTGAGACTCAAATTAGGGTTAGGGTTGGGGAGACTTGGCTTCCCAGGATGTAACCAGGGTTTTCGCGAAGTCTAGATTGGTAAAACAGACTGAGTAGGCCAACCGGAGTATAACATACTGCCAGTTAGTACACCATGTGGACAGGGAAATGTTTCATTCCAAAGAGAAAATTAGGGTTAAGACCCAAGTGAGGGTTAGCGGTCAGGAGACATGGCTTCCCAGAATGGAAACAGGGTGTTGCTGAAGCCAAGCATGGTGAAACAGACTGAGAGGGCCAAAGGAATTGTGTGCCTACTGTCTTTTAGTAGAACATGAGGATGGGGGGTTGTTACATTTGCACAAGAAAATCAGGTTAAGTCTCAAGTTAGGGTTAGGGTTGGGGAGATGTGGCTTCCCAGGTTGGAAACGGGTCCTTGGTGAAGCTTAACTTGCTGAATCAGACTGAGTGGGGCATCAAGATGGCTTCCATACTGACATTTGGTACACTCTGTGGACGGCAGTATGTTTCAGTCCAAAAAGGAAATGAGGGTTGAGACTCAAATTAGGGTTAGGGCTGGGGAGACTTGGCTTCCCAGGATGTAACCAGGGTTTTGGCGAAGCCTAGATTGGTAAAACAGACTGAGTAGGCCATCCGGAGTATAACATACTGCCAGTTAGTACACCATGTGGACAGGGAAATGTTTCAGTCCAAAGAGAAAATTAGGGTTAAGACCCAAGTGAGGGTTAGCTGTCAGGAGACATGGCTTCCCAGAATGGAAACAGGGTGTTGCTGAAGCCAAGCATGGTGAAACAGACTGAGAGGGCCAAAGGAATTGTGTGCCTACTGTCTTTTAGTAGAACATGAGGATGGGAGGTTGTTACATTTGCACAAGAATATCAGGTTAAGTCTCAAGTTAGGGTTAGGGTTGGGGAGATGTGGCTTCCCAGGTTGGAAACGGGTCCTTGGTGAAGCTTAACTTCCTGAATCAGACTGAGTGGGCCATCAAGATGTCTTCCATACTTACATTTGGCACACTCTGTGGACCGCAGTATGTTTCAGTCCAAAAAGGAAATAGGGTTGAGACTCAAATTAGGGTTACGGTTGGGGAGACTTGGCTTCCCAGGATGTAACCAGGGTTTTGGTGAAGCCTAGATTGGTAAAACAGACTGAGTAGGCATTCAGGAGTATAACATACTGCCAGTTAGTACACTCTGTGGACGGCAGTATGTTTCAGTCCAAAAACGAAAATTAGGGTTAAGACCCAAGTTAGGGTTATCGGTCAGGAGTCATGGCTTCCCAGAATGGAAACAGGGTGTTGCTGAAGCCAAGCATGGTGAAACAGACTGAGAGGGCCAACGGAATTGTGTGTCGACTGTCTTTTAGTACAACATGAGGATGGGGGTTTGTTACATTTCAACAAGAAAATCAGGTTAAGTCTCAAGGTTGGGTTGGATTGGTGAGATGTGGCTTCCCAGGTTGGAAATGGGTCCTTGGTGAAGCTCAACTTGCTGAATCAGACTGAGTGGGGCATCAAGATGGCTTCCATACTGACATTTGGTGCACTCTGTGGACGGCAGTATGTTTCAGTCCAAAAAGGAAATGAGGGTTGAGACTCAAATTAGGGTTAGGGTTGGGGAGACTTGGCTTCCCAGGATGTAACCAGGGTTTTGGCGAAGTCTAGATTGGTAAAACAGACTGAGTAGGCCAACCGGAGTATAACATACTGCCAGTTAGTACACCATGTGGACAGGGAAATGTTTCAGTCCAAAGAGAAAATTAGGGTTAAGACCCAAGTTAGGGTTAGCTGTCAGGAGACATGGCTTTCCAGAATGGAAACAGGGTGTTGCTGAAGCCAAGCATGGTGAAACAGACTGAGAGGGCAAAAGGAATTGTGTGCCTACTGTCTTTTAGTAGAACATGAGGATGGGGGGTTGTTACATTTGCACAAGAAAATCAGGTTAAGTCTCAAGTTAGGGTTAGGGTTGGGGAGATGTGGCTTCCCAGGTTGGAAACGGGTCCTTGGTGAAGCCTAGCTTGCTGAATCAGACTGAGTGGGGCATCAAGATGTCTTCCATACTTACATTTGGTACACTCTGTGAACCGCAGTATGTTTCAGTCCAAAAAGGAAATGAGGGTTGATACGCAAATTGGGGTTAGGGTTGGGGAGACTTGGCTTCCCAGGATGTAACCAGGGTTTTGGTGAAGCCTAGATTGGTAAAACAGACTGAGTAGGCCAACCGGAGTATAACATACTGCCAGTTAGTACACCATGTGGACAGGGAAATGTTTCAGTCCAAAGAGAAAATTAGGGTTAAGACCCAAGTTATGGTTAGCTGTCAGGAGACATGGCTTCCCAGAATGGAAACAGGGTGTTGCTGAAGCCAAGCATGGTGAAACAGACTGAGAGGGCCAAAGGAATTGTGTGCCTACTGTCTTTTAGTACAACATGAGGATGGGAGGTTGTTACATTTGCACAAGAAAATCAGGTTAAGTCTCAAGTTAGGGTTGGTTTGGGGAGATGTGGCTTCCCAGGTTGGAAACGGGTCCTTGGTGAAGCCTAGCTTGCTGAATCAGACTGAGTGGGGCATCAAGATGTCTTCCATACTTACATTTGGTACACTCTGTGAACCGCAGTATGTTTCAGTCCAAAAAGGAAATGAGGGTTGATACGCAAATTGGGGTTAGGGTTGGGGAGACTTGGCTTCCCAGGATGTAACCAGGGTTTTGGTGAAGCCTAGATTGGTAAAACAGACTGAGTAGGCCAACCGGAGTATAACATACTGCCAGTTAGTACACCATGTGGACAGGGAAATGTTTCAGTCCAAAGAGAAAATTAGGGTTAAGACCCAAGTTAGGGTTAGCTGTCAGGAGACATGGCTTCCCAGAATGGAAACAGGGTGTTGCTGAAGCCAAGCATGGTGAAACAGACTGAGAGGGCCAAAGGAATTGTGTGCCTACTGTCTTTTAGTACAACATGAGGATGGGAGGTTGTTACATTTGCACAAGAAAATCAGGTTAAGTCTCAAGTTAGGGTTGGTTTGGGGAGATGTGGCTTCCCAGGTTGGAAACGGGTCCTTGGTGAAGCCTAGCTTGTTGAATCAGACTGAGTGGGACATCAAGATTTCTTCCATACATACATTTGGTACACTCTGTGAACCGCAGTATGTTTCAGTCCAAAAAGGAAATGAGGGTTGATACTCAAATTAGGGTTAGGGTTGGGGAGACTTGGCTTCCCAGGATGTAACCAGGGTTTTGGCGAAGCCTAGATTGGTAAAACAGACTGAGTAGCCCTTCCGGAGTATAACATACTGCCAGTTAGTACACCATGTGGACAGGGAAATATTTCAGTCCAAAGAAAAAACTAGGGTTAAGACCCAAGTTAGGGTTAGCGGTCAGGAGACATGGCTTCCCGGAATGGAAACAGGGTGTTGCTGAAGCCAAGCATGGTGAAACAGACTGAGAGGGCAAAAGGAATTGTGTGCCTACTGTCTTTTAGTACAACATGAGGATGGGGGTTTGTTACATTTGCACAAGAAAATCAGGTTAAGTCTCAAGTTAGGGTTGGTTTGGGGAGATGTGGCTTCCCAGGTTGGAAACGGGTCCTTGGTGAAGCCTAGCTTGTTGAATCAGACTGAGTGGGACATCAAGATGTCTTCCATACTTACATTTGGTACACTCTGTGGACGGCAGTATGTTTCAGTCCAAAAAGGAAATGAGGGTTGAGACTCAAATTAGGGTTAGGGCTGGGGAGACTTGGCTTCCCAGGATGTAACCAGGGTTTTGGCGAAGCCTAGATTGGTAAAACAGA
The DNA here is from genome assembly GCF_057233095.1 of Heloderma suspectum. Lineage (NCBI taxonomy): Eukaryota > Metazoa > Chordata > Lepidosauria > Squamata > Helodermatidae > Heloderma > Heloderma suspectum. The sequence continues at coordinate 154,068,030 of NC_139461.1, forward strand.
CTGAGTAGGCCATCCGGAGTATAACATACTGCCAGTTAGTACACCATGTGGACAGGGAAATGTTTCAGTCCAAAGAGAAAATTAGGGTTCAGACCCAAGTGAGGGTTAGCTGTCAGGAGACATGGCTTCCCAGAATGGAAACAGGGTGTTGCTGAAGCCAAGCATGGTGAAACAGACTGAGAGGGCCAAAGGAATTGTGTGCCTACTGTCTTTTAGTAGAACATGAGGATGGGAGGTTGTTACATTTGCACAAGAATATCAGGTTAAGTCTCAAGTTAGGGTTAGGGTTGGGGAGATGTGGCTTCCCAGGTTGGAAACGGGTCCTTGGTGAAGCTTAACTTCCTGAATCAGACTGAGTGGGCCATCAAGATGTCTTCCATACTTACATTTGGCACACTCTGTGGACGGCAGTATGTTTCAGTCCAAAAAGAAAATAGGGTTGAGACTCAAATTAGGGTTAGGGTTGGGGAGACTTGGCTTCCCAGGATGTAACCAGGGTTTTGGTGAAGCCTAGATTGGTAAAACAGACTGAGTAGGCATTCAGGAGTATAACATACTGCCAGTTAGTACACCATGTGGACAGGGAAATGTTTCAGTCCAAAGAAAAAATTAGGGTTAAGAAAAATTTAGGGTTATCGGTCAGGAGACATGCCTTCCCAGAATGGAAACAGGGTGTTGCTGAAGCCAAGCATGGTGAAACAGACTGAGAGGGCCAACGGAATTGTGTGTCGACTGTCTTTTAGTACAACATGAGGATGGGGGGTTGTTACATTTCAACAAGAAAATCAGGTTAAGTCTCAAGGTTGGGTTGGATTGGGGAGATGTGGCTTCCCAGGTTGGAAATGGGTCCTTGGTGAAGCTCAACTTGCTGAATCAGACTGAGTGGGGCATCAAGATGGCTTCCATACTGACATTTGGTGCACTCTGTGGACGGCAGTATGTTTCAGTCCAAAAAGGAAATGAGGGTTGAGACTCAAATTAGGGTTAGGGTTGGGGAGACTTGGCTTCCCAGGATGTAACCAGGGTTTTGGCGAAGTCTAGATTGGTAAAACAGACGGAGTAGGCCAACCGGAGTATAACATACTGCCAGTTAGTACACCATGTGGACAGGGAAATGTTTCAGTCCAAAGAGAAAATTAGGGTTAAGACCCAAGTGAGGGTTAGCTGTCAGGAGACATGGCTTTCCAGAATGGAAACAGGGTGTTGCTGAAGCCAAGCATGGTGAAACAGACTGAGAGGGCAAAAGGAATTGTGTGCCTACTGTCTTTTAGTAGAACATGAGGATGGGGGGTTGTTACATTTGCACAAGAAAATCAGGTTAAGTCTCAAGTTAGGGTTAGGGTTGGGGAGATGTGGCTTCCCAGGTTGGAAACGGGTCCTTGGTGAAGCCTAGCTTGCTGAATCAGACTGAGTGGGGCATCAAGATGTCTTCCATACTTACATTTGGTACACTCTGTGAACCGCAGTATGTTTCAGTCCAAAAAGGAAATGAGGGTTGATACGCAAATTAGGGTTAGGGTTGGGGAGACTTGGCTTCCCAGGATGTAACCAGGGTTTTGGTGAAGCCTAGATTGGTAAAACAGACTGAGTAGGCTAACCGGAGTATAACATACTGCCAGTTAGTACACCATGTGGACAGGGAAATGTTTCAGTCCAAAGAGAAAATTAGGGTTAAGACCCAAGTTAGGGTTAGCTGTCAGGAGACATGGCTTCCCAGAATGGAAACAGGGTGTTGCTGAAGCCAAGCATGGTGAAACAGACTGAGAGGGCCAAAGGAATTGTGTGCCTACTGTCTTTTAGTACAACATGAGGATGGGAGGTTGTTACATTTGCACAAGAAAATCAGGTTAAGTCTCAAGTTAGGGTTGGTTTGGGGAGATGTGGCTTCCCAGGTTGGAAACGGGTCCTTGTTGAAGCCTAGCTTGTTGAATCAGACTGAGTGGGACATCAAGATGTCTTCCATACTGACATTTGGTACACTCTGTGGACGGCAGTATGTTTCAGTCCAAAAAGGAAATGAGGGTTGAGACTCAAATTAGGGTTAGGGCTGGGGAGACTTGGCTTCCCAGGATGTAACCAGGGTTTTGGCGAAGCCTAGATTGGTAAAACAGACGGAGTAGGCCAACCGGAGTATAACATACTGCCAGTTAGTACACCATGTGGACAGGGAAATGTTTCAGTCCAAAGAGAAAATTAGGGTTAAGACCCAAGTTAGGGTTAGCTGTCAGGAGACATGGCTTTCCAGAATGGAAACAGGGTGTTGCTGAAGCCAAGCATGGTGAAACAGACTGAGAGGGCAAAAGGAATTGTGTGCCTACTGTCTTTTAGTAGAACATGAGGATGGGGGGTTGTTACATTTGCACAAGAAAATCAGGTTAAGTCTCAAGTTAGGGTTAGGGTTGGGGAGATGTGGCTTCCCAGGTTGGAAACGGGTCCTTGGTGAAGCCTAGCTTGTTGAATCAGACTGAGTGGGACATCAAGATTTCTTCCATACATACATTTGGTACACTCTGTGAACCGCAGTATGTTTCAGTCCAAAAAGGAAATGAGGGTTGATACTCAAATTAGGGTTAGGGTTGGGGAGACTTGGCTTCCCAGGATGTAACCAGGGTTTTGGCGAAGCCTAGATTGGTAAAACAGACTGAGTAGGCCTTCCGGAGTATAACATACTGCCAGTTAGTACACCATGTGGACAGGGAAATATTTCAGTCCAAAGAAAAAACTAGGGTTAAGACCCAAGTTAGGGTTATCGGTCAGGAGACATGCCTTCCCAGAATGGAAACAGGGTGTTGCTGAAGCCAAGCATGGTGAAACAGACTGAGAGGGCCAACGGAATTGTGTGCCTACTGTCTTTTAGTAGAACATGAGGATGGGGGGTTGTTACATTTGCCCAAGAAAATCAGGTTAAGTCTCAAGTTAGGGTTAGGGTTGGGGAGATGTGGCTTCCCAGGTTGGAAATGGGTCCTTGGTGAAGCTCAACTTGCTGAATCAGACAAAGTGGGGCATCAAGATGGCTTCCATCCTGACATTTGGTGCACTCTGTGGACGGCAGTATGTTTCAGTCCAAAAAGGAAATGAGGGTTGAGACTCAAATTAGGGTTAGGGTTGGGGAGACTTGGCTTCCCAGGATGTAACCAGGGTTTTGGCGAAGTCTAGATTGTTAAAACAGACGGAGTAGGCCAACCGGAGTATAACATACTGCCAGTTAGTACACCATGTGGACAGGGAAATGTTTCATTCCAAAGAGAAAATTAGGGTTAAGACCCAAGTTAGGGTTAGCAGTCAGGAGACATGGCTTTCCAGAATGGAAACAGGGTGTTGCTGAAGCCAAGCATGGTGAAACAGACTGAGAGGGCAAAAGGAATTGTGTGCCTACTGTCTTTTAGTAGAACATGAGGATGGGGGGTTGTTACATTTGCACAAGAAAATCAGGTTAAGTCTCAAGTTAGGGTTAGGGTTGGGGAGATGTTGCTTCCCAGGTTGGAAACGGGTCCTTGGTGAAGCTTAACTTGCTGAATCAGACTGAGTGGGCCATCAAGATGGCTTCCATACTGACATTTGGTACACTCTGTGGACGGCAGTATGTTTCAGTCCAAAAACGAAAATTATGGTTAAGACCCAAGTTAGGGTTATCGGTCAGGAGTCATGGCTTCCCAGAATGGAAACAGGGTGTTGCTGAAGCCAAGCATGGTGAAACAGACTGAGAGGGCCAACGGAATTGTGTGCCGACTGTCTCTTAGTACAACATGAGGATGGGGGTTTGTTACATTTCAACAAGAAAATCAGGTTAAGTCTCAAGGTTGGGTTGGCTTGGGGAGATGTGGCTTCCCTGGTTGGAATCGGGTCCTTGGTGAAGCCCAGCTTGCTGAATCAGACTGAGTGGGACATCAAGATGTCTTCCATACTGACATTTGGTACACTCTGTGGACGGAGGTCTGTTTCAGTCCAAAAAGGAAATGAGGGTTGAGACTCAAATTAGGGTTAGGGCTGGGGAGACTTGGCTTCCCAGGATATAACCAGGGTTTTGTCGAAGCCTAGATTGGTAAAACAGACTGAGTAGGCCATCCGGAGTATAACATACAGCTAGTTAGTACACCATGTGGACAGGGAAATGTTTCATTCCAAAGAGAAAATTAGGGTTAAGACCCAAGTTAGGGTTAGCTGTCAGGAGACATGGCTTCCCAGAATGGAAACAGGGTGTTGCTGAAGCCAAGCATGGTGAAACAGACTGAGAGGGCCAAAGGAATTGTGTGCCTACTGTCTTTTAGTACAACATGAGGATGGGGGGTTGTTACAGTTCAACAAGAAAATCAGGTTAAGTCTCAAGTTAGGGTTAGGGTTGGGGAGATGTGGCTTCCCAGGTTGGAAACGGGTCCTTGGTGAAGCTTAACTTGCTGAATCAGACTGAGTGGGGCATCAAGATGGCTTCCATACTGACATTTGGTACACTCTGTGGACGGCAGTATGTTTCAGTCCAAAAACGAAAATTAGGGTTAAGACCCAAGTTAGGGTTATCGGTCAGGAGTCATGGCTTCCCAGAATGGAAACAGGGTGTTGCTGAAGCCAAGCATGGTGAAACAGACTGAGAGGGCCAACGGAATTGTGTGTCGACTGTCTTTTAGTACAACATGAGGATGGGGGTTTGTTACATTTGCACAAGAAAATCAGGTTAAGTCTCAAGTTAGGGTTGGTTTGGGGAGATGTGGCTTCCCAGGTTGGAAACGGGTCCTTGGTGAAGCCTAGCTTGTTGAATCAGACTGAGTGGGACATCAAGATGTCTTCCATACTTACATTTGGTACACTCTGTGGACGGCAGTATGTTTCAGTCCAAAAAGGAAATGAGGGTTGAGACTCAAATTAGGGTTAGGGCTGGGGAGACTTGGCTTCCCAGGATGTAACCAGGGTTTTGGCGAAGCCTAGATTGGTAAAACAAACTGAGTAGGCCATCCGGAGTATAACATACTGCCAGTTAGTACACCATGTGGACAGGGAAATGTTTCAGTCTAAAGAGAAAATTAGGGTTAAGACCCAAGTTAGGGTTAGCTGTCAGGAGACATGGCTTCCCAGAATGGAAACAGGGTGTTGCTGAAGCCAAGCATGGTGAAACAGACTGAGAGGGCCAAAGGAATTGTGTGCCTACTGTCTTTTAGTAGAACATGAGGATGGGAGGTTGTTACATTTGCACAAGAATATCAGGTTAAGTCTCAAGTTAGGGTTAGGGTTGGGGAGATGTGGCTTCCCAGGTTGGAAACGGGTCCTTGGTGAAGCTTAACTTCCTGAATCAGACTGAGTGGGCCATCAAGATGTCTTCCATACTTACATTTGGCACACTCTGTGGACCGCAGTATGTTTCAGTCCAAAAAGGAAATAGGGTTGAGACTCAAATTAGGGTTAGGGTTGGGGAGACTTGGCTTCCCAGGATGTAACCAGGGTTTTGGTGAAGCCTAGATTGGTAAAACAGACTGAGTAGGCATTCAGGAGTATAACATACTGCCAGTTAGTACACCATGTGGACAGGGAAATGTTTCAGTCCAAAGACAAAATTCGAGTTAAGACCCAAGTTAGGGTTAGCTGTCAGGAGACATGGCTTCCCGGAATGGAAACAGGGTGTTGCTGAAGCCAAGCATGGTGAAACAGACTGAGAGGGCCAACGGAATTGTGTGCCTACTGTCTTTTAGTACAACATGAGGATGGGGGTTTGTTACATTTGCACAAGAAAATCAGGTTAAGTCTCAAGTTAGGGTTGGGTTGGGGAGATGTGGCTTCCCAGGTTGGAAACGGGTCCTTGGTGAAGCTTAACTTGCTGAATCAGACTGAGTGGGGTATCAAGGTGTCTTCCATACTTACATTTGGTACACTCTGTGGACCGCAGTATGTTTCAGTCCCAAAAGGAAATGAGGGTTGAGACTCAAATTAGGGTTAGGGTTGGGGAGACTTGGCTTCCCAGGATGTAACCAGGGTTTTGGCGAAGCCTAGATTGGTAAAACAGACTGAGTAGGCCTTCCGGAGTATAACATACTGCCAGTTAGTACACCATGTGGACAGGGAAATGTTTCAGTCCAAAGAAAAAATTAGGGTTAAGAAAAATTTAGGGTTATCGGTCAGGAGACATGCCTTCCCAGAATGGAAACAGGGTGTTGCTGAAGCCAAGCATGGTGAAACAGACTGAGAGGGCCAACGGAATTGTGTGCCTACTGTCTTTTAGTACAACATGAGGATGGGGGTTTGTTACATTTGCACAAGAAAATCAGGTTAAGTCTCAAGTTAGGGTTGGTTTGGGGAGATGTGGCTTCCCAGGTTGGAAACGGGTCCTTGGTGAAGCCTAACTTGCTGAATCAGACTGAGTGGGGCATCAAGATGTCTTCCATACTGACATTTGGTACACTCTGTGGACGGCGGTTTGTTTCAGTCCCAAAAGGAAATGAGGCCTGAGACTCAAATTAGGGTTAGGGTTGGGGAGACTTGGCTTTCCAGGATGTAACCAGGGTTTTGGTGAAGCCTAGATTGGTAAAACAGACTGAGTAGGCAAACCGGAGTATAACATACTGCCAGTTAGTACACCATGTGGACGGGGAAATGTTTCATTCCAAAGAGAAAATTAGGGTTAAGACCCAAGTTAGGGTTATCGGTCAGGAGTCATGGCTTCCCAGAATGGAAACAGGGTGTTGCTGAAGCCAAGCATGGTGAAACAGACTGAGAGGGCCAAAGGAATTGTGTGCCTACTGTCTTTTAGTAGAACATGAGGATGGGGGTTTGTTACATTTGCACAAGAAAATCAGGTTAAGTATCAAGTTAGGGTTAGGGTTGGGGAGATGTGGCTTCCCAGGTTGGAAACGGGTCCTTGGTGAAGCTTAACTTGCTGAATCAGACTGAGTGGGGCATCAAGATGGCTTCCATACTGACATTTGGTACACTCTGTGGACGGCAGTATGTTTCAGTCCAAAAAGGAAATGAGGGTTGAGACTCAAATTAGGGTTAGGGTTGGGGAGACTTGGCTTCCCAGGATGTAACCAGGGTTTTGGTGAAGCCTAGATTGGTAAAACAGACTGAGTAGGCATTCAGGAGTATAACATACTGCCAGTTAGTACACCATGTGGACAGGGAAATGTTTCAGTCCAAAGACAAAATTCGAGTTAAGACCCAAGTTAGGGTTAGCTGTCAGGAGACATGGCTTCCCGGAATGGAAACAGGGTGTTGCTGAAGCCAAGCATGGTGAAACAGACTGAGAGGGCCAACGGAATTGTGTGCCTACTGTCTTTTAGTACAACATGAGGATGGGGGTTTGTTACATTTGCACAAGAAAATCAGGTTAAGTCTCAAGTTAGGGTTGGGTTGGGGAGATGTGGCTTCCCAGGTTGGAAACGGGTCCTTGGTGAAGCTTAACTTGCTGAATCAGACTGAGTGGGGTATCAAGGTGTCTTCCATACTTACATTTGGTACACTCTGTGGACCGCAGTATGTTTCAGTCCCAAAAGGAAATGAGGGTTGAGACTCAAATTAGGGTTAGGGTTGGGGAGACTTGGCTTCCCAGGATGTAACCAGGGTTTTGGCGAAGCCTAGATTGGTAAAACAGACTGAGTAGGCCTTCCGGAGTATAACATACTGCCAGTTAGTACACCATGTGGACAGGGAAATGTTTCAGTCCAAAGAAAAAATTAGGGTTAAGAAAAATTTAGGGTTATCGGTCAGGAGACATGCCTTCCCAGAATGGAAACAGGGTGTTGCTGAAGCCAAGCATGGTGAAACAGACTGAGAGGGCCAACGGAATTGTGTGCCTACTGTCTTTTAGTACAACATGAGGATGGGGGTTTGTTACATTTGCACAAGAAAATCAGGTTAAGTCTCAAGTTAGGGTTGGTTTGGGGAGATGTGGCTTCCCAGGTTGGAAACGGGTCCTTGGTGAAGCCTAACTTGCTGAATCAGACTGAGTGGGGCATCAAGATGTCTTCCATACTGACATTTGGTACACTCTGTGGACGGCGGTTTGTTTCAGTCCCAAAAGGAAATGAGGCCTGAGACTCAAATTAGGGTTAGGGTTGGGGAGACTTGGCTTTCCAGGATGTAACCAGGGTTTTGGTGAAGCCTAGATTGGTAAAACAGACTGAGTAGGCAAACCGGAGTATAACATACTGCCAGTTAGTACACCATGTGGACAGGGAAATGTTTCATTCCAAAGAGAAAATTAGGGTTAAGACCCAAGTTAGGGTTATCGGTCAGGAGACATGGCTTCCCAGAATGGAAACAGGGTGTTGCTGAAGCCAAGCATGGTGAAACAGACTGAGAGGGCCAAAGGAATTGTGTGCCTACTGTCTTTTAGTAGAACATGAGGATGGGGGTTTGTTACATTTGCACAAGAAAATCAGGTTAAGTCTCAAGTTAGGGTTGGTTTGGGGAGATGTGGCTTCCCAGGTTGGAAACGGGTCCTTGGTGAAGCCTAACTTGCTGAATCAGACTGAGTGGGGCATCAAGATGTCTTCCATACTGACATTTGGTACACTCTGTGGACGGCGGTTTGTTTCAGTCCCAAAAGGAAATGAGGCCTGAGACTCAAATTAGGGTTAGGGTTGGGGAGACTTGGCTTTCCAGGATGTAACCAGGGTTTTGGTGAAGCCTAGATTGGTAAAACAGACTGAGTAGGCAAACCGGAGTATAACATACTGCCAGTTAGTACACCATGTGGACAGGGAAATGTTTCATTCCAAAGAGAAAATTAGGGTTAAGACCCAAGTTAGGGTTATCGGTCAGGAGACATGGCTTCCCAGAATGGAAACAGGGTGTTGCTGAAGCCAAGCATGGTGAAACAGACTGAGAGGGCCAAAGGAATTGTGTGCCTACTGTCTTTTAGTAGAACATGAGGATGGGGGTTTGTTACATTTGCACAAGAAAATCAGGTTAAGTATCAAGTTAGGGTTAGGGTTGGGGAGATGTGGCTTCCCAGGTTGGAAACGGGTCCTTGGTGAAGCTTAACTTGCTGAATCAGACTGAGTGGGCCATCAAGATGGCTTCCATACTGACATTTGGTACACTCTGTGGACGGCAGTATGTTTCAGTCCAAAAAGGAAATGAGGGTTGAGACTCAAATTAGGGTTAGGGTTGGGGAGACTTGGCTTCCCAGGATGTAACCAGGGTTTTGGCGAAGCCTAGATTGGTAAAACAGACTGAGTAGGACAACCGGAGTATAACATACTGCCAGTTAGTACACCATGTGGACAGGGAAATGTTTCAGTCCAAAGAGAAAATTAGGGTTGAGACCCAAGTTAGGGTTATCGGTCAGGAGTCATGGCTTCCCAGAATGGAAACAGGGTGTTGCTGAAGCCAAGCATGGTGAAACAGACTGAGAGGGCAAAAGGAATTGAGTGCCTACTGTCTTTTAGTACAACATGAGGATGGGGGTTTGTTACATTTGCACAAGAAAATCAGGTTAAGTCTCAAGTTAGGGTTGGTTTGGGGAGATGTGGCTTCCCAGGTTGGAAACGGGTCCTTGGTGAAGCCTAGCTTGTTGAATCAGACTGAGTGGGACATCAAGATGTCTTCCATACTGACATTTGGTACACTCTGTGGACGGCAGTATGTTTCAGTCCAAAAAGGAAATGAGGGTTGAGACTCAAATTAGGGTTAGGGCTGGGGAGACTTGGCTTCCCAGGATGTAACCAGGGTTTTGGCGAAGCCTAGATTGGTAAAACAGACGGAGTAGGCCAACCGGAGTATAACATACTGCCAGTTAGTACACCATGTGGACAGGGAAATGTTTCATTCCAAAGAGAAAATTAGGGTTAAGACCCAAGTTAGGGTTAGCTGTCAGGAGACATGGCTTTCCAGAATGGAAACAGGGTGTTGCTGAAGCCAAGCATGGTGAAACAGACTGAGAGGGCAAAAGGAATTGTGTGCCTACTGTCTTTTAGTAGAACATGAGGATGGGGGGTTGTTACATTTGCACAAGAATATCAGGTTAAGTCTCAAGTTAGGGTTAGGGTTGGGGAGATGTGGCTTCCCAGGTTGGAAACGGGTCCTTGGTGAAGCCTAGCTTGTTGAATCAGACTGAGTGGGACATCAAGATGTCTTCCATACTTACATTTGGTACACTCTGTGGACGGCAGTATGTTTCAGTCCAAAAAGGAAATGAGGGTTGAGACTCAAATTAGGGTTAGGGCTGGGGAGACTTGGCTTCCCAGGATGTAACCAGGGTTTTGGCGAAGCCTAGATTGGTAAAACAGACGGAGTAGGCCAACCGGAGTATAACATACTGCCAGTTAGTACACCATGTGGACAGGGAAATGTTTCAGTCCAAAGAGAAAATTAGGGTTAAGACCCAAGTTAGGGTTAGCTGTCAGGAGACATGGCTCTCCAGAATGGAAACAGGGTGTTGCTGAAGCCAAGCATGGTGAAACAGACTGAGAGGGCAAAAGGAATTGTGTGCCTACTGTCTTTTAGTAGAACATGAGGATGGGGGGTTGTTACATTTGCACAAGAAAATCAGGTTAAGTCTCAAGTTAGGGTTAGGGTTGGGGAGATGTGGCTTCCCAGGTTGGAAACGGGTCCTTGGTGAAGCCTAGCTTGTTGAATCAGACTGAGTGGGACATCAAGATTTCTTCCATACATACATTTGGTACACTCTGTGAACCGCAGTATGTTTCAGTCCAAAAAGGAAATGAGGGTTGATACTCAAATTAGGGTTAGGGTTGGGGAGACTTGGCTTCCCAGGATGTAACCAGGGTTTTGGTGAAGCCTAGATTGGTAAAACAGACTGAGTAGGCCTTCCGGAGTATAACATACTGCCAGTTAGTACACCATGTGGACAGGGAAATATTTCAGTCCAAAGAAAAAACTAGGGTTAAGACCCAAGTTAGGGTTAGCGGTCAGGAGACATGGCTTCCCGGAATGGAAACAGGGTGTTGCTGAAGCCAAGCATGGTGAAACAGACTGAGAGGGCAAAAGGAATTGTGTGCCTACTGTCTTTTAGTACAACATGAGGATGGGGGTTTGTTACATTTGCACAAGAAAATCAGGTTAAGTCTCAAGTTAGGGTTGGTTTGGGGAGATGTGGCTTCCCAGGTTGGAAACGGGTCCTTGGTGAAGCCTAGCTTGTTGAATCAGACTGAGTGGGCCATCAAGATGTCTTCCATACTGACATTTGGTACACTCTGTGGACGGCAGTATGTTTCAGTCCAAAAAGGAAATGAGGGTTGAGATTCAAATAAGGGTTAGGGTTGGGGAGACTTGGCTTCCCAGGATGTAACCAGGGTTTTGGCGAAGCCTAGATTGGTAAAACAGACTGAGTAGGCCATCCGGAGTATAACATACTGCCAGTTAGTACACCATGTGGACAGGGAAATGTTTCAGTCCAAAGAGAAAATTAGGGTTCAGACCCAAGTGAGGGTTAGCTGTCAGGAGACATGGCTTCCCAGAATGGAAACAGGGTGTTGCTGAAGCCAAGCATGGTGAAACAGACTGAGAGGGCCAAAGGAATTGTGTGCCTACTGTCTTTTAGTAGAACATGAGGATGGGAGGTTGTTACATTTGCACAAGAAAATCAGGTTAAGTCTCAAGTTAGGGTTAGGGTTGGGGAGATGTGGCTTCCCAGGTTGGAAATGGGTCCTTGGTGAAGCTCAACTTGCTGAATCAGACAAAGTGGGGCATCAAGATGGCTTCCATCCTGACATTTGGTGCACTCTGTGGACGGCAGTATGTTTCAGTCCAAAAAGGAAATGAGGGTTGAGACTCAAATTAGGGTTAGGGTTGGGGAGACTTGGCTTCCCAGGATGTAACCAGGGTTTTGGCGAAGTCTAGATTGTTAAAACAGACGGAGTAGGCCAACCGGAGTATAACATACTGCCAGTTAGTACACAATGTGGACAGGGAAATGTTTCATTCCAAAGAGAAAATTAGGGTTAAGACCCAAGTTAGGGTTAGCAGTCAGGAGACATGGCTTTCCAGAATGGAAACAGGGTGTTGCTGAAGCCAAGCATGGTGAAACAGACTGAGAGGGCAAAAGGAATTGTGTGCCTACTGTCTTTTAGTAGAACATGAGGATGGGGGGTTGTTACATTTGCACAAGAAAATCAGGTTAAGTCTCAAGTTAGGGTTAGGGTTGGGGAGATGTTGCTTCCCAGGTTGGAAACGGGTCCTTGGTGAAGCTTAACTTGCTGAATCAGACTGAGTGGGCCATCAAGATGGCTTCCATACTGACATTTGGTACACTCTGTGGACGGCAGTATGTTTCAGTCCAAAAACGAAAATTATGGTTAAGACCCAAGTTAGGGTTATCGGTCAGGAGTCATGGCTTCCCAGAATGGAAACAGGGTGTTGCTGAAGCCAAGCATGGTGAAACAGACTGAGAGGGCCAACGGAATTGTGTGCCGACTGTCTCTTAGTACAACATGAGGATGGGGGTTTGTTACATTTCAACAAGAAAATCAGGTTAAGTCTCAAGGTTGGGTTGGGTTGGGGAGATGTGGCTTCCCTGGTTGGAATCGGGTCCTTGGTGAAGCCCAGCTTGCTGAATCAGACTGAGTGGGACATCAAGATGTCTTCCATACTGACATTTGGTACACTCTGTGGACGGAGGTCTGTTTCAGTCCCAAAAGGAAATGAGGCCTGAGACTCAAATTAGGGTTAGGGTTGGGGAGACTTGGCTTCCCAGGATATAACCAGGGTTTTGTCGAAGCCTAGATTGGTAAAACAGACTGAGTAGGCCATCCGGAGTATAACATACAGCCAGTTAGTACACCATGTGGACAGGGAAATGTTTCATTCCAAAGAGAAAATTAGGGTTAAGACCCAAGTTAGGGTTAGCTGTCAGGAGACATGGCTTCCCAGAATGGAAACAGGGTGTTGCTGAAGCCAAGCATGGTGAAACAGACTGAGAGGGCCAAAGGAATTGTGTGCCTACTGTCTTTTAGTACAACATGAGGATGGGGGGTTGTTACAGTTCAACAAGAAAATCAGGTTAAGTCTCAAGTTAGGGTTGGGTTGGGGAGATGTGGCTTCCCAGGTTGGAAACGGGTCCTTGGTGAAGCTTAACTTGCTGAATCAGACTGAGTGGGGTATCAAGGTGTCTTCCATACTTACATTTGGTACACTCTGTGGACCGCAGTATGTTTCAGTCCCAAAAGGAAATGAGGGTTGAGACTCAAATTAGGGTTAGGGTTGGGGAGACTTGGCTTCCCAGGATGTAACCAGGGTTTTGGCGAAGCCTAGATTGGTAAAACAGACTGAGTAGGCCTTCCGGAGTATAACATACTGCCAGTTAGTACACCATGTGGACAGGGAAATGTTTCAGTCCAAAGAAAAAATTAGGGTTAAGAAAAATTTAGGGTTATCGGTCAGGAGACATGCCTTCCCAGAATGGAAACAGGGTGTTGCTGAAGCCAAGCATGGTGAAACAGACTGAGAGGGCCAACGGAATTGTGTGCCTACTGTCTTTTAGTACAACATGAGGATGGGGGTTTGTTACATTTGCACAAGAAAATCAGGTTAAGTCTCAAGTTAGGGTTGGTTTGGGGAGATTTGGCTTCCCAGGTTGGAAACGGGTCCTTGGTGAAGCCTAACTTGCTGAATCAGACTGAGTGGGGCATCAAGATGTCTTCCATACTGACATTTGGTACACTCTGTGGACGGCGGTTTGTTTCAGTCCCAAAAGGAAATGAGGCCTGAGACTCAAATTAGGGTTAGGGTTGGGGAGACTTGGCTTTCCAGGATGTAACCAGGGTTTTGGTGAAGCCTAGATTGGTAAAACAGACTGAGTAGGCAAACCGGAGTATAACATACTGCCAGTTAGTACACCATGTGGACAGGGAAATGTTTCATTCCAAAGAGAAAATTAGGGTTAAGACCCAAGTTAGGGTTATCGGTCAGGAGACATGGCTTCCCAGAATGGAAACAGGGTGTTGCTGAAGCCAAGCATGGTGAAACAGACTGAGAGGGCCAAAGGAATTGTGTGCCTACTGTCTTTTAGTAGAACATGAGGATGGGGGTTTGTTACATTTGCACAAGAAAATCAGGTTAAGTATCAAGTTAGGGTTAGGGTTGGGGAGATGTGGCTTCCCAGGTTGGAAACGGGTCCTTGGTGAAGCTTAACTTGCTGAATCAGACTGAGTGGGCCATCAAGATGTCTTCCATACTGACATTTGGTACACTCTGTGGACGGCAGTATGTTTCAGTCCAAAAAGGAAATGAGGGTTGAGACTCAAATTAGGGTTAGGGTTGGGGAGACTTGGCTTCCCAGGATGTAACCAGGGTTTTGGCGAAGCCTAGATTGGTAAAACAGACTGAGTAGGACAACCGGAGTATAACATACTGCCAGTTAGTACACCATGTGGACAGGGAAATGTTTCAGTCCAAAGAGAAAATTAGGGTTGAGACCCAAGTTAGGGTTATCGGTCAGGAGTCATGGCTTCCCAGAATGGAAACAGGGTGTTGCTGAAGCCAAGCATGGTGAAACAGACTGAGAGGGCAAAAGGAATTGAGTGCCTACTGTCTTTTAGTACAACATGAGGATGGGGGTTTGTTACATTTGCACAAGAAAATCAGGTTAAGTCTCAAGTTAGGGTTGGTTTGGGGAGATGTGGCTTCCCAGGTTGGAAACGGGTCCTTGGTGAAGCCTAGCTTGTTGAATCAGACTGAGTGGGACATCAAGATGTCTTCCATACTGACATTTGGTACACTCTGTGGACGGCAGTATGTTTCAGTCCAAAAAGGAAATGAGGGTTGAGACTCAAATTAGGGTTAGGGCTGGGGAGACTTGGCTTCCCAGGATGTAACCAGGGTTTTGGCGAAGCCTAGATTGGTAAAACAGACGGAGTAGGCCAACCGGAGTATAACATACTGCCAGTTAGTACACCATGTGGACAGGGAAATGTTTCATTCCAAAGAGAAAATTAGGGTTAAGACCCAAGTTAGGGTTAGCTGTCAGGAGACATGGCTTTCCAGAATGGAAACAGGGTGTTGCTGAAGCCAAGCATGGTGAAACAGACTGAGAGGGCAAAAGGAATTGTGTGCCTACTGTCTTTTAGTAGAACATGAGGATGGGGGGTTGTTACATTTGCACAAGAATATCAGGTTAAGTCTCAAGTTAGGGTTAGGGTTGGGGAGATGTGGCTTCCCAGGTTGGAAACGGGTCCTTGGTGAAGCCTAGCTTGTTGAATCAGACTGAGTGGGACATCAAGATGTCTTCCATACTTACATTTGGTACACTCTGTGGACGGCAGTATGTTTCAGTCCAAAAAGGAAATGAGGGTTGAGACTCAAATTAGGGTTAGGGCTGGGGAGACTTGGCTTCCCAGGATGTAACCAGGGTTTTGGCGAAGCCTAGATTGGTAAAACAGACGGAGTAGGCCAACCGGAGTATAACATACTGCCAGTTAGTACACCATGTGGACAGGGAAATGTTTCAGTCCAAAGAGAAAATTAGGGTTAAGACCCAAGTTAGGGTTAGCTGTCAGGAGACATGGCTCTCCAGAATGGAAACAGGGTGTTGCTGAAGCCAAGCATGGTGAAACAGACTGAGAGGGCAAAAGGAATTGTGTGCCTACTGTCTTTTAGTAGAACATGAGGATGGGGGGTTGTTACATTTGCACAAGAAAATCAGGTTAAGTCTCAAGTTAGGGTTAGGGTTGGGGAGATGTGGCTTCCCAGGTTGGAAACGGGTCCTTGGTGAAGCCTAGCTTGTTGAATCAGACTGAGTGGGACATCAAGATTTCTTCCATACATACATTTGGTACACTCTGTGAACCGCAGTATGTTTCAGTCCAAAAAGGAAATGAGGGTTAAGACCCAAGTTAGGGTTATCGGTCAGGAGTCATGGCTTCCCAGAATGGAAACAGGGTGTTGCTGAAGCCAAGCATGGTGAAACAGACTGAGAGGGCCAACGGAATTGTGTGTCGACTGTCTTTTAGTACAACATGAGGATGGGGGTTTGTTACATTTGCACAAGAAAATCAGGTTAAGTCTCAAGTTAGGGTTGGTTTGGGGAGATGTGGCTTCCCAGGTTGGAAACGGGTCCTTGGTGAAGCCTAGCTTGTTGAATCAGACTGAGTGGGACATCAAGATGTCTTCCATACTTACATTTGGTACACTCTGTGGACGGCAGTATGTTTCAGTCCAAAAAGGAAATGAGGGTTGAGACTCAAATTAGGGTTAGGGCTGGGGAGACTTGGCTTCCCAGGATGTAACCAGGGTTTTGGCGAAGCGTAGATTGGTAAAACAAACTGAGTAGGCCATCCGGAGTATAACATACTGCCAGTTAGTACACCATGTGGACAGGGAAATGTTTCAGTCTAAAGAGAAAATTAGGGTTAAGACCCAAGTTAGGGTTAGCTGTCAGGAGACATGGCTTCCCAGAATGGAAACAGGGTGTTGCTGAAGCCAAGCATGGTGAAACAGACTGAGAGGGCCAAAGGAATTGTGTGCCTACTGTCTTTTAGTAGAACATGAGGATGGGAGGTTGTTACATTTGCACAAGAATATCAGGTTAAGTCTCAAGTTAGGGTTAGGGTTGGGGAGATGTGGCTTCCCAGGTTGGAAACGGGTCCTTGGTGAAGCTTAACTTCCTGAATCAGACTGAGTGGGCCATCAAGATGTCTTCCATACTTACATTTGGCACACTCTGTGGACCGCAGTATGTTTCAGTCCAAAAAGGAAATAGGGTTGAGACTCAAATTAGGGTTAGGGTTGGGGAGACTTGGCTTCCCAGGATGTAACCAGGGTTTTGGTGAAGCCTAGATTGGTAAAACAGACTGAGTAGGCATTCAGGAGTATAACATACTGCCAGTTAGTACACCATGTGGACAGGGAAATGTTTCAGTCCAAAGACAAAATTCGAGTTAAGACCCAAGTTAGGGTTAGCTGTCAGGAGACATGGCTTCCCGGAATGGAAACAGGGTGTTGCTGAAGCCAAGCATGGTGAAACAGACTGAGAGGGCCAACGGAATTGTGTGCCTACTGTCTTTTAGTACAACATGAGGATGGGGGTTTGTTACATTTGCACAAGAAAATCAGGTTAAGTCTCAAGTTAGGGTTGGGTTGGGGAGATGTGGCTTCCCAGGTTGGAAACGGGTCCTTGGTGAAGCTTAACTTGCTGAATCAGACTGAGTGGGGTATCAAGGTGTCTTCCATACTTACATTTGGTACACTCTGTGGACCGCAGTATGTTTCAGTCCCAAAAGGAAATGAGGGTTGAGACTCAAATTAGGGTTAGGGTTGGGGAGACTTGGCTTCCCAGGATGTAACCAGGGTTTTGGCGAAGCCTAGATTGGTAAAACAGACTGAGTAGGCCTTCCGGAGTATAACATACTGCCAGTTAGTACACCATGTGGACAGGGAAATGTTTCAGTCCAAAGAAAAAATTAGGGTTAAGAAAAATTTAGGGTTATCGGTCAGGAGACATGCCTTCCCAGAATGGAAACAGGGTGTTGCTGAAGCCAAGCATGGTGAAACAGACTGAGAGGGCCAACGGAATTGTGTGCCTACTGTCTTTTAGTACAACATGAGGATGGGGGTTTGTTACATTTGCACAAGAAAATCAGGTTAAGTCTCAAGTTAGGGTTGGTTTGGGGAGATGTGGCTTCCCAGGTTGGAAACGGGTCCTTGGTGAAGCCTAACTTGCTGAATCAGACTGAGTGGGGCATCAAGATGTCTTCCATACTGACATTTGGTACACTCTGTGGACGGCGGTTTGTTTCAGTCCCAAAAGGAAATGAGGCCTGAGACTCAAATTAGGGTTAGGGTTGGGGAGACTTGGCTTTCCAGGATGTAACCAGGGTTTTGGTGAAGCCTAGATTGGTAAAACAGACTGAGTAGGCAAACCGGAGTATAACATACTGCCAGTTAGTACACCATGTGGACAGGGAAATGTTTCATTCCAAAGAGAAAATTAGGGTTAAGACCCAAGTTAGGGTTATCGGTCAGGAGACATGGCTTCCCAGAATGGAAACAGGGTGTTGCTGAAGCCAAGCATGGTGAAACAGACTGAGAGGGCCAAAGGAATTGTGTGCCTACTGTCTTTTAGTAGAACATGAGGATGGGGGTTTGTTACATTTGCACAAGAAAATCAGGTTAAGTATCAAGTTAGGGTTAGGGTTGGGGAGATGTGGCTTCCCAGGTTGGAAACGGGTCCTTGGTGAAGCTTAACTTGCTGAATCAGACTGAGTGGGGCATCAAGATGGCTTCCATACTGACATTTGGTACACTCTGTGGACGGCAGTATGTTTCAGTCCAAAAAGGAAATGAGGGTTGAGACTCAAATTAGGGTTAGGGTTGGGGAGACTTGGCTTCCCAGGATGTAACCAGGGTTTTGGTGAAGCCTAGATTGGTAAAACAGACTGAGTAGGCATTCAGGAGTATAACATACTGCCAGTTAGTACACCATGTGGACAGGGAAATGTTTCAGTCCAAAGACAAAATTCGAGTTAAGACCCAAGTTAGGGTTAGCTGTCAGGAGACATGGCTTCCCGGAATGGAAACAGG
This sequence comes from Heloderma suspectum, assembly GCF_057233095.1. Lineage (NCBI taxonomy): Eukaryota > Metazoa > Chordata > Lepidosauria > Squamata > Helodermatidae > Heloderma > Heloderma suspectum. The sequence continues at coordinate 154,086,492 of NC_139461.1, forward strand.
GTGTTGCTGAAGCCAAGCATGGTGAAACAGACTGAGAGGGCCAACGGAATTGTGTGCCTACTGTCTTTTAGTACAACATGAGGATGGGGGTTTGTTACATTTGCACAAGAAAATCAGGTTAAGTCTCAAGTTAGGGTTGGGTTGGGGAGATGTGGCTTCCCAGGTTGGAAACGGGTCCTTGGTGAAGCTTAACTTGCTGAATCAGACTGAGTGGGGTATCAAGGTGTCTTCCATACTTACATTTGGTACACTCTGTGGACCGCAGTATGTTTCAGTCCCAAAAAGAAATGAGGGTTGAGACTCAAATTAGGGTTAGGGTTGGGGAGACTTGGCTTCCCAGGATGTAACCAGGGTTTTGGCGAAGCCTAGATTGGTAAAACAGACTGAGTAGGCCTTCCGGAGTATAACATACTGCCAGTTAGTACACCATGTGGACAGGGAAATGTTTCAGTCCAAAGAAAAAATTAGGGTTAAGAAAAATTTAGGGTTATCGGTCAGGAGACATGCCTTCCCAGAATGGAAACAGGGTGTTGCTGAAGCCAAGCATGGTGAAACAGACTGAGAGGGCCAACGGAATTGTGTGCCTACTGTCTTTTAGTACAACATGAGGATGGGGGTTTGTTACATTTGCACAAGAAAATCAGGTTAAGTCTCAAGTTAGGGTTGGTTTGGGGAGATGTGGCTTCCCAGGTTGGAAACGGGTCCTTGGTGAAGCCTAACTTGCTGAATCAGACTGAGTGGGGCATCAAGATGTCTTCCATACTGACATTTGGTACACTCTGTGGACGGCGGTTTGTTTCAGTCCCAAAAGGAAATGAGGCCTGAGACTCAAATTAGGGTTAGGGTTGGGGAGACTTGGCTTTCCAGGATGTAACCAGGGTTTTGGTGAAGCCTAGATTGGTAAAACAGACTGAGTAGGCAAACCGGAGTATAACATACTGCCAGTTAGTACACCATGTGGACAGGGAAATGTTTCATTCCAAAGAGAAAATTAGGGTTAAGACCCAAGTTAGGGTTATCGGTCAGGAGACATGGCTTCCCAGAATGGAAACAGGGTGTTGCTGAAGCCAAGCATGGTGAAACAGACTGAGAGGGCCAAAGGAATTGTGTGCCTACTGTCTTTTAGTAGAACATGAGGATGGGGGTTTGTTACATTTGCACAAGAAAATCAGGTTAAGTATCAAGTTAGGGTTAGGGTTGGGGAGATGTGGCTTCCCAGGTTGGAAACGGGTCCTTGGTGAAGCTTAACTTGCTGAATCAGACTGAGTGGGCCATCAAGATGGCTTCCATACTGACATTTGGTACACTCTGTGGACGGCAGTATGTTTCAGTCCAAAAAGGAAATGAGGGTTGAGACTCAAATTAGGGTTAGGGTTGGGGAGACTTGGCTTCCCAGGATGTAACCAGGGTTTTGGCGAAGCCTAGATTGGTAAAACAGACTGAGTAGGACAACCGGAGTATAACATACTGCCAGTTAGTACACCATGTGGACAGGGAAATGTTTCAGTCCAAAGAGAAAATTAGGGTTGAGACCCAAGTTAGGGTTATCGGTCAGGAGTCATGGCTTCCCAGAATGGAAACAGGGTGTTGCTGAAGCCAAGCATGGTGAAACAGACTGAGAGGGCAAAAGGAATTGAGTGCCTACTGTCTTTTAGTACAACATGAGGATGGGGGTTTGTTACATTTGCACAAGAAAATCAGGTTAAGTCTCAAGTTAGGGTTGGTTTGGGGAGATGTGGCTTCCCAGGTTGGAAACGGGTCCTTGGTGAAGCCTAGCTTGTTGAATCAGACTGAGTGGGACATCAAGATGTCTTCCATACTGACATTTGGTACACTCTGTGGACGGCAGTATGTTTCAGTCCAAAAAGGAAATGAGGGTTGAGACTCAAATTAGGGTTAGGGCTGGGGAGACTTGGCTTCCCAGGATGTAACCAGGGTTTTGGCGAAGCCTAGATTGGTAAAACAGACGGAGTAGGCCAACCGGAGTATAACATACTGCCAGTTAGTACACCATGTGGACAGGGAAATGTTTCATTCCAAAGAGAAAATTAGGGTTAAGACCCAAGTTAGGGTTAGCTGTCAGGAGACATGGCTTTCCAGAATGGAAACAGGGTGTTGCTGAAGCCAAGCATGGTGAAACAGACTGAGAGGGCAAAAGGAATTGTGTGCCTACTGTCTTTTAGTAGAACATGAGGATGGGGGGTTGTTACATTTGCACAAGAATATCAGGTTAAGTCTCAAGTTAGGGTTAGGGTTGGGGAGATGTGGCTTCCCAGGTTGGAAACGGGTCCTTGGTGAAGCCTAGCTTGTTGAATCAGACTGAGTGGGACATCAAGATGTCTTCCATACTTACATTTGGTACACTCTGTGGACGGCAGTATGTTTCAGTCCAAAAAGGAAATGAGGGTTGAGACTCAAATTAGGGTTAGGGCTGGGGAGACTTGGCTTCCCAGGATGTAACCAGGGTTTTGGCGAAGCCTAGATTGGTAAAACAGACGGAGTAGGCCAACCGGAGTATAACATACTGCCAGTTAGTACACCATGTGGACAGGGAAATTTTTCAGTCCAAAGACAAAATTAGGGTTAAGACCCAAGTTAGGGTTAGCTGTCAGGAGACATGGCTCTCCAGAATGGAAACAGGGTGTTGCTGAAGCCAAGCATGGTGAAACAGACTGAGAGGGCAAAAGGAATTGTGTGCCTACTGTCTTTTAGTAGAACATGAGGATGGGGGGTTGTTACATTTGCACAAGAAAATCAGGTTAAGTCTCAAGTTAGGGTTAGGGTTGGGGAGATGTGGCTTCCCAGGTTGGAAACGGGTCCTTGGTGAAGCCTAGCTTGTTGAATCAGACTGAGTGGGACATCAAGATTTCTTCCATACATACATTTGGTACACTCTGTGAACCGCAGTATGTTTCAGTCCAAAAAGGAAATGAGGGTTGATACTCAAATTAGGGTTAGGGTTGGGGAGACTTGGCTTCCCAGGATGTAACCAGGGTTTTGGTGAAGCCTAGATTGGTAAAACAGACTGAGTAGGCCTTCCGGAGTATAACATACTGCCAGTTAGTACACCATGTGGACAGGGAAATATTTCAGTCCAAAGAAAAAACTAGGGTTAAGACCCAAGTTAGGGTTAGCGGTCAGGAGACATGGCTTCCCGGAATGGAAACAGGGTGTTGCTGAAGCCAAGCATGGTGAAACAGACTGAGAGGGCAAAAGGAATTGTGTGCCTACTGTCTTTTAGTACAACATGAGGATGGGGGTTTGTTACATTTGCACAAGAAAATCAGGTTAAGTCTCAAGTTAGGGTTGGTTTGGGGAGATGTGGCTTCCCAGGTTGGAAACGGGTCCTTGGTGAAGCCTAGCTTGTTGAATCAGACTGAGTGGGCCATCAAGATGTCTTCCATACTGACATTTGGTACACTCTGTGGACGGCAGTATGTTTCAGTCCAAAAAGGAAATGAGGGTTGAGATTCAAATAAGGGTTAGGGTTGGGGAGACTTGGCTTCCCAGGATGTAACCAGGGTTTTGGCGAAGCCTAGATTGGTAAAACAGACTGAGTAGGCCATCCGGAGTATAACATACTGCCAGTTAGTACACCATGTGGACAGGGAAATGTTTCAGTCCAAAGAGAAAATTAGGGTTCAGACCCAAGTTAGGGTTAGCTGTCAGGAGACATGGCTTCCCAGAATGGAAACAGGGTGTTGCTGAAGCCAAGCATGGTGAAACAGACTGAGAGGGCCAAAGGAATTGTGTGCCTACTGTCTTTTAGTAGAACATGAGGATGGGAGGTTGTTACATTTGCACAAGAAAATCAGGTTAAGTCTCAAGTTAGGGTTAGGGTTGGGGAGATGTGGCTTCCCAGGTTGGAAATGGGTCCTTGGTGAAGCTCAACTTGCTGAATCAGACAAAGTGGGGCATCAAGATGGCTTCCATCCTGACATTTGGTGCACTCTGTGGACGGCAGTATGTTTCAGTCCAAAAAGGAAATGAGGGTTGAGACTCAAATTAGGGTTAGGGTTGGGGAGACTTGGCTTCCCAGGATGTAACCAGGGTTTTGGCGAAGTCTAGATTGTTAAAACAGACGGAGTAGGCCAACCGGAGTATAACATACTGCCAGTTAGTACACAATGTGGACAGGGAAATGTTTCATTCCAAAGAGAAAATTAGGGTTAAGACCCAAGTTAGGGTTAGCAGTCAGGAGACATGGCTTTCCAGAATGGAAACAGGGTGTTGCTGAAGCCAAGCATGGTGAAACAGACTGAGAGGGCAAAAGGAATTGTGTGCCTACTGTCTTTTAGTAGAACATGAGGATGGGGGGTTGTTACATTTGCACAAGAAAATCAGGTTAAGTCTCAAGTTAGGGTTAGGGTTGGGGAGATGTTGCTTCCCAGGTTGGAAACGGGTCCTTGGTGAAGCTTAACTTGCTGAATCAGACTGAGTGGGCCATCAAGATGGCTTCCATACTGACATTTGGTACACTCTGTGGACGGCAGTATGTTTCAGTCCAAAAACGAAAATTATGGTTAAGACCCAAGTTAGGGTTATCGGTCAGGAGTCATGGCTTCCCAGAATGGAAACAGGGTGTTGCTGAAGCCAAGCATGGTGAAACAGACTGAGAGGGCCAACGGAATTGTGTGCCGACTGTCTCTTAGTACAACATGAGGATGGGGGTTTGTTACATTTCAACAAGAAAATCAGGTTAAGTCTCAAGGTTGGGTTGGCTTGGGGAGATGTGGCTTCCCTGGTTGGAATCGGGTCCTTGGTGAAGCCCAGCTTGCTGAATCAGACTGAGTGGGACATCAAGATGTCTTCCATACTGACATTTGGTACACTCTGTGGACGGAGGTCTGTTTCAGTCCCAAAAGGAAATGAGGCCTGAGACTCAAATTAGGGTTAGGGTTGGGGAGACTTGGCTTCCCAGGATATAACCAGGGTTTTGTCGAAGCCTAGATTGGTAAAACAGACTGAGTAGGCCATCCGGAGTATAACATACAGCTAGTTAGTACACCATGTGGACAGGGAAATGTTTCATTCCAAAGAGAAAATTAGGGTTAAGACCCAAGTTAGGGTTAGCTGTCAGGAGACATGGCTTCCCAGAATGGAAACAGGGTGTTGCTGAAGCCAAGCATGGTGAAACAGACTGAGAGGGCCAAAGGAATTGTGTGCCTACTGTCTTTTAGTACAACATGAGGATGGGGGGTTGTTACAGTTCAACAAGAAAATCAGGTTAAGTCTCAAGTTAGGGTTAGGGTTGGGGAGATGTGGCTTCCCAGGTTGGAAACGGGTCCTTGGTGAAGCTTAACTTGCTGAATCAGACTGAGTGGGGCATCAAGATGGCTTCCATACTGACATTTGGTACACTCTGTGCACGGCAGTATGTTTCAGTCCAAAAACGAAAATTAGGGTTAAGACCCAAGTTAGGGTTATCGGTCAGGAGTCATGGCTTCCCAGAATGGAAACAGGGTGTTGCTGAAGCCAAGCATGGTGAAACAGACTGAGAGGGCCAACGGAATTGTGTGTCGACTGTCTTTTAGTACAACATGAGGATGGGGGTTTGTTACATTTGCACAAGAAAATCAGGTTAAGTCTCAAGTTAGGGTTGGTTTGGGGAGATGTGGCTTCCCAGGTTGGAAACGGGTCCTTGGTGAAGCCTAGCTTGTTGAATCAGACTGAGTGGGACATCAAGATGTCTTCCATACTTACATTTGGTACACTCTGTGGACGGCAGTATGTTTCAGTCCAAAAAGGAAATGAGGGTTGAGACTCAAATTAGGGTTAGGGCTGGGGAGACTTGGCTTCCCAGGATGTAACCAGGGTTTTGGCGAAGCCTAGATTGGTAAAACAAACTGAGTAGGCCATCCGGAGTATAACATACTGCCAGTTAGTACACCATGTGGACAGGGAAATGTTTCAGTCTAAAGAGAAAATTAGGGTTAAGACCCAAGTTAGGGTTAGCTGTCAGGAGACATGGCTTCCCAGAATGGAAACAGGGTGTTGCTGAAGCCAAGCATGGTGAAACAGACTGAGAGGGCCAAAGGAATTGTGTGCCTACTGTCTTTTAGTAGAACATGAGGATGGGAGGTTGTTACATTTGCACAAGAATATCAGGTTAAGTCTCAAGTTAGGGTTAGGGTTGGGGAGATGTGGCTTCCCAGGTTGGAAACGGGTCCTTGGTGAAGCTTAACTTCCTGAATCAGACTGAGTGGGCCATCAAGATGTCTTCCATACTTACATTTGGCACACTCTGTGGACCGCAGTATGTTTCAGTCCAAAAAGGAAATAGGGTTGAGACTCAAATTAGGGTTAGGGTTGGGGAGACTTGGCTTCCCAGGATGTAACCAGGGTTTTGGTGAAGCCTAGATTGGTAAAACAGACTGAGTAGGCATTCAGGAGTATAACATACTGCCAGTTAGTACACCATGTGGACAGGGAAATGTTTCAGTCCAAAGACAAAATTCGAGTTAAGACCCAAGTTAGGGTTAGCTGTCAGGAGACATGGCTTCCCGGAATGGAAACAGGGTGTTGCTGAAGCCAAGCATGGTGAAACAGACTGAGAGGGCCAACGGAATTGTGTGCCTACTGTCTTTTAGTACAACATGAGGATGGGGGTTTGTTACATTTGCACAAGAAAATCAGGTTAAGTCTCAAGTTAGGGTTGGGTTGGGGAGATGTGGCTTCCCAGGTTGGAAACGGGTCCTTGGTGAAGCTTAACTTGCTGAATCAGACTGAGTGGGGTATCAAGGTGTCTTCCATACTTACATTTGGTACACTCTGTGGACCGCAGTATGTTTCAGTCCCAAAAGGAAATGAGGGTTGAGACTCAAATTAGGGTTAGGGTTGGGGAGACTTGGCTTCCCAGGATGTAACCAGGGTTTTGGCGAAGCCTAGATTGGTAAAACAGACTGAGTAGGCCTTCCGGAGTATAACATACTGCCAGTTAGTACACCATGTGGACAGGGAAATGTTTCAGTCCAAAGAAAAAATTAGGGTTAAGAAAAATTTAGGGTTATCGGTCAGGAGACATGCCTTCCCAGAATGGAAACAGGGTGTTGCTGAAGCCAAGCATGGTGAAACAGACTGAGAGGGCCAACGGAATTGTGTGCCTACTGTCTTTTAGTACAACATGAGGATGGGGGTTTGTTACATTTGCACAAGAAAATCAGGTTAAGTCTCAAGTTAGGGTTGGTTTGGGGAGATGTGGCTTCCCAGGTTGGAAACGGGTCCTTGGTGAAGCCTAACTTGCTGAATCAGACTGAGTGGGGCATCAAGATGTCTTCCATACTGACATTTGGTACACTCTGTGGACGGCGGTTTGTTTCAGTCCCAAAAGGAAATGAGGCCTGAGACTCAAATTAGGGTTAGGGTTGGGGAGACTTGGCTTTCCAGGATGTAACCAGGGTTTTGGTGAAGCCTAGATTGGTAAAACAGACTGAGTAGGCAAACCGGAGTATAACATACTGCCAGTTAGTACACCATGTGGACAGGGAAATGTTTCATTCCAAAGAGAAAATTAGGGTTAAGACCCAAGTTAGGGTTATCGGTCAGGAGTCATGGCTTCCCAGAATGGAAACAGGGTGTTGCTGAAGCCAAGCATGGTGAAACAGACTGAGAGGGCCAAAGGAATTGTGTGCCTACTGTCTTTTAGTAGAACATGAGGATGGGGGTTTGTTACATTTGCACAAGAAAATCAGGTTAAGTATCAAGTTAGGGTTAGGGTTGGGGAGATGTGGCTTCCCAGGTTGGAAACGGGTCCTTGGTGAAGCTTAACTTGCTGAATCAGACTGAGTGGGGCATCAAGATGGCTTCCATACTGACATTTGGTACACTCTGTGGACGGCAGTATGTTTCAGTCCAAAAAGGAAATGAGGGTTGAGACTCAAATTAGGGTTAGGGTTGGGGAGACTTGGCTTCCCAGGATGTAACCAGGGTTTTGGTGAAGCCTAGATTGGTAAAACAGACTGAGTAGGCATTCAGGAGTATAACATACTGCCAGTTAGTACACCATGTGGACAGGGAAATGTTTCAGTCCAAAGACAAAATTCGAGTTAAGACCCAAGTTAGGGTTAGCTGTCAGGAGACATGGCTTCCCGGAATGGAAACAGGGTGTTGCTGAAGCCAAGCATGGTGAAACAGACTGAGAGGGCCAACGGAATTGTGTGCCTACTGTCTTTTAGTACAACATGAGGATGGGGGTTTGTTACATTTGCACAAGAAAATCAGGTTAAGTCTCAAGTTAGGGTTGGGTTGGGGAGATGTGGCTTCCCAGGTTGGAAACGGGTCCTTGGTGAAGCTTAACTTGCTGAATCAGACTGAGTGGGGTATCAAGGTGTCTTCCATACTTACATTTGGTACACTCTGTGGACCGCAGTATGTTTCAGTCCCAAAAGGAAATGAGGGTTGAGACTCAAATTAGGGTTAGGGTTGGGGAGACTTGGCTTCCCAGGATGTAACCAGGGTTTTGGCGAAGCCTAGATTGGTAAAACAGACTGAGTAGGCCTTCCGGAGTATAACATACTGCCAGTTAGTACACCATGTGGACAGGGAAATGTTTCAGTCCAAAGAAAAAATTAGGGTTAAGAAAAATTTAGGGTTATCGGTCAGGAGACATGCCTTCCCAGAATGGAAACAGGGTGTTGCTGAAGCCAAGCATGGTGAAACAGACTGAGAGGGCCAACGGAATTGTGTGCCTACTGTCTTTTAGTACAACATGAGGATGGGGGTTTGTTACATTTGCACAAGAAAATCAGGTTAAGTCTCAAGTTAGGGTTGGTTTGGGGAGATGTGGCTTCCCAGGTTGGAAACGGGTCCTTGGTGAAGCCTAACTTGCTGAATCAGACTGAGTGGGGCATCAAGATGTCTTCCATACTGACATTTGGTACACTCTGTGGACGGCGGTTTGTTTCAGTCCCAAAAGGAAATGAGGCCTGAGACTCAAATTAGGGTTAGGGTTGGGGAGACTTGGCTTTCCAGGATGTAACCAGGGTTTTGGTGAAGCCTAGATTGGTAAAACAGACTGAGTAGGCAAACCGGAGTATAACATACTGCCAGTTAGTACACCATGTGGACAGGGAAATGTTTCATTCCAAAGAGAAAATTAGGGTTAAGACCCAAGTTAGGGTTATCGGTCAGGAGACATGGCTTCCCAGAATGGAAACAGGGTGTTGCTGAAGCCAAGCATGGTGAAACAGACTGAGAGGGCCAAAGGAATTGTGTGCCTACTGTCTTTTAGTAGAACATGAGGATGGGGGTTTGTTACATTTGCACAAGAAAATCAGGTTAAGTCTCAAGTTAGGGTTGGTTTGGGGAGATGTGGCTTCCCAGGTTGGAAACGGGTCCTTGGTGAAGCCTAACTTGCTGAATCAGACTGAGTGGGGCATCAAGATGTCTTCCATACTGACATTTGGTACACTCTGTGGACGGCGGTTTGTTTCAGTCCCAAAAGGAAATGAGGCCTGAGACTCAAATTAGGGTTAGGGTTGGGGAGACTTGGCTTTCCAGGATGTAACCAGGGTTTTGGTGAAGCCTAGATTGGTAAAACAGACTGAGTAGGCAAACCGGAGTATAACATACTGCCAGTTAGTACACCATGTGGACAGGGAAATGTTTCATTCCAAAGAGAAAATTAGGGTTAAGACCCAAGTTAGGGTTATCGGTCAGGAGACATGGCTTCCCAGAATGGAAACAGGGTGTTGCTGAAGCCAAGCATGGTGAAACAGACTGAGAGGGCCAAAGGAATTGTGTGCCTACTGTCTTTTAGTAGAACATGAGGATGGGGGTTTGTTACATTTGCACAAGAAAATCAGGTTAAGTATCAAGTTAGGGTTAGGGTTGGGGAGATGTGGCTTCCCAGGTTGGAAACGGGTCCTTGGTGAAGCTTAACTTGCTGAATCAGACTGAGTGGGCCATCAAGATGGCTTCCATACTGACATTTGGTACACTCTGTGGACGGCAGTATGTTTCAGTCCAAAAAGGAAATGAGGGTTGAGACTCAAATTAGGGTTAGGGTTGGGGAGACTTGGCTTCCCAGGATGTAACCAGGGTTTTGGCGAAGCCTAGATTGGTAAAACAGACTGAGTAGGACAACCGGAGTATAACATACTGCCAGTTAGTACACCATGTGGACAGGGAAATGTTTCAGTCCAAAGAGAAAATTAGGGTTGAGACCCAAGTTAGGGTTATCGGTCAGGAGTCATGGCTTCCCAGAATGGAAACAGGGTGTTGCTGAAGCCAAGCATGGTGAAACAGACTGAGAGGGCAAAAGGAATTGAGTGCCTACTGTCTTTTAGTACAACATGAGGATGGGGGTTTGTTACATTTGCACAAGAAAATCAGGTTAAGTCTCAAGTTAGGGTTGGTTTGGGGAGATGTGGCTTCCCAGGTTGGAAACGGGTCCTTGGTGAAGCCTAGCTTGTTGAATCAGACTGAGTGGGACATCAAGATGTCTTCCATACTGACATTTGGTACACTCTGTGGACGGCAGTATGTTTCAGTCCAAAAAGGAAATGAGGGTTGAGACTCAAATTAGGGTTAGGGCTGGGGAGACTTGGCTTCCCAGGATGTAACCAGGGTTTTGGCGAAGCCTAGATTGGTAAAACAGACGGAGTAGGCCAACCGGAGTATAACATACTGCCAGTTAGTACACCATGTGGACAGGGAAATGTTTCATTCCAAAGAGAAAATTAGGGTTAAGACCCAAGTTAGGGTTAGCTGTCAGGAGACATGGCTTTCCAGAATGGAAACAGGGTGTTGCTGAAGCCAAGCATGGTGAAACAGACTGAGAGGGCAAAAGGAATTGTGTGCCTACTGTCTTTTAGTAGAACATGAGGATGGGGGGTTGTTACATTTGCACAAGAATATCAGGTTAAGTCTCAAGTTAGGGTTAGGGTTGGGGAGATGTGGCTTCCCAGGTTGGAAACGGGTCCTTGGTGAAGCCTAGCTTGTTGAATCAGACTGAGTGGGACATCAAGATGTCTTCCATACTTACATTTGGTACACTCTGTGGACGGCAGTATGTTTCAGTCCAAAAAGGAAATGAGGGTTGAGACTCAAATTAGGGTTAGGGCTGGGGAGACTTGGCTTCCCAGGATGTAACCAGGGTTTTGGCGAAGCCTAGATTGGTAAAACAGACGGAGTAGGCCAACCGGAGTATAACATACTGCCAGTTAGTACACCATGTGGACAGGGAAATGTTTCAGTCCAAAGAGAAAATTAGGGTTAAGACCCAAGTTAGGGTTAGCTGTCAGGAGACATGGCTCTCCAGAATGGAAACAGGGTGTTGCTGAAGCCAAGCATGGTGAAACAGACTGAGAGGGCAAAAGGAATTGTGTGCCTACTGTCTTTTAGTAGAACATGAGGATGGGGGGTTGTTACATTTGCACAAGAAAATCAGGTTAAGTCTCAAGTTAGGGTTAGGGTTGGGGAGATGTGGCTTCCCAGGTTGGAAACGGGTCCTTGGTGAAGCCTAGCTTGTTGAATCAGACTGAGTGGGACATCAAGATTTCTTCCATACATACATTTGGTACACTCTGTGAACCGCAGTATGTTTCAGTCCAAAAAGGAAATGAGGGTTGATACTCAAATTAGGGTTAGGGTTGGGGAGACTTGGCTTCCCAGGATGTAACCAGGGTTTTGGTGAAGCCTAGATTGGTAAAACAGACTGAGTAGGCCTTCCGGAGTATAACATACTGCCAGTTAGTACACCATGTGGACAGGGAAATATTTCAGTCCAATGAAAAAACTAGGGTTAAGACCCAAGTTAGGGTTAGCGGTCAGGAGACATGGCTTCCCGGAATGGAAACAGGGTGTTGCTGAAGCCAAGCATGGTGAAACAGACTGAGAGGGCAAAAGGAATTGTGTGCCTACTGTCTTTTAGTACAACATGAGGATGGGGGTTTGTTACATTTGCACAAGAAAATCAGGTTAAGTCTCAAGTTAGGGTTGGTTTGGGGAGATGTGGCTTCCCAGGTTGGAAACGGGTCCTTGGTGAAGCCTAGCTTGTTGAATCAGACTGAGTGGGCCATCAAGATGTCTTCCATACTGACATTTGGTACACTCTGTGGACGGCAGTATGTTTCAGTCCAAAAAGGAAATGAGGGTTGAGATTCAAATAAGGGTTAGGGTTGGGGAGACTTGGCTTCCCAGGATGTAACCAGGGTTTTGGCGAAGCCTAGATTGGTAAAACAGACTGAGTAGGCCATCCGGAGTATAACATACTGCCAGTTAGTACACCATGTGGACAGGGAAATGTTTCAGTCCAAAGAGAAAATTAGGGTTCAGACCCAAGTGAGGGTTAGCTGTCAGGAGACATGGCTTCCCAGAATGGAAACAGGGTGTTGCTGAAGCCAAGCATGGTGAAACAGACTGAGAGGGCCAAAGGAATTGTGTGCCTACTGTCTTTTAGTAGAACATGAGGATGGGAGGTTGTTACATTTGCACAAGAAAATCAGGTTAAGTCTCAAGTTAGGGTTAGGGTTGGGGAGATGTGGCTTCCCAGGTTGGAAATGGGTCCTTGGTGAAGCTCAACTTGCTGAATCAGACAAAGTGGGGCATCAAGATGGCTTCCATCCTGACATTTGGTGCACTCTGTGGACGGCAGTATGTTTCAGTCCAAAAAGGAAATGAGGGTTGAGACTCAAATTAGGGTTAGGGTTGGGGAGACTTGGCTTCCCAGGATGTAACCAGGGTTTTGGCGAAGTCTAGATTGTTAAAACAGACGGAGTAGGCCAACCGGAGTATAACATACTGCCAGTTAGTACACAATGTGGACAGGGAAATGTTTCATTCCAAAGAGAAAATTAGGGTTAAGACCCAAGTTAGGGTTAGCAGTCAGGAGACATGGCTTTCCAGAATGGAAACAGGGTGTTGCTGAAGCCAAGCATGGTGAAACAGACTGAGAGGGCAAAAGGAATTGTGTGCCTACTGTCTTTTAGTAGAACATGAGGATGGGGGGTTGTTACATTTGCACAAGAAAATCAGGTTAAGTCTCAAGTTAGGGTTAGGGTTGGGGAGATGTTGCTTCCCAGGTTGGAAACGGGTCCTTGGTGAAGCTTAACTTCCTGAATCAGACTGAGTGGGCCATCAAGATGTCTTCCATACTTACATTTGGCACACTCTGTGGACCGCAGTATGTTTCAGTCCAAAAAGGAAATAGGGTTGAGACTCAAATTAGGGTTAGGGTTGGGGAGACTTGGCTTCCCAGGATGTAACCAGGGTTTTGGTGAAGCCTAGATTGGTAAAACAGACTGAGTAGGCATTCAGGAGTATAACATACTGCCAGTTAGTACACCATGTGGACAGGGAAATGTTTCAGTCCAAAGACAAAATTCGAGTTAAGACCCAAGTTAGGGTTAGCTGTCAGGAGACATGGCTTCCCGGAATGGAAACAGGGTGTTGCTGAAGCCAAGCATGGTGAAACAGACTGAGAGGGCCAACGGAATTGTGTGCCTACTGTCTTTTAGTACAACATGAGGATGGGGGTTTGTTACATTTGCACAAGAAAATCAGGTTAAGTCTCAAGTTAGGGTTGGGTTGGGGAGATGTGGCTTCCCAGGTTGGAAACGGGTCCTTGGTGAAGCTTAACTTGCTGAATCAGACTGAGTGGGGTATCAAGGTGTCTTCCATACTTACATTTGGTACACTCTGTGGACCGCAGTATGTTTCAGTCCCAAAAGGAAATGAGGGTTGAGACTCAAATTAGGGTTAGGGTTGGGGAGACTTGGCTTCCCAGGATGTAACCAGGGTTTTGGCGAAGCCTAGATTGGTAAAACAGACTGAGTAGGCCTTCCGGAGTATAACATACTGCCAGTTAGTACACCATGTGGACAGGGAAATGTTTCAGTCCAAAGAAAAAATTAGGGTTAAGAAAAATTTAGGGTTATCGGTCAGGAGACATGCCTTCCCAGAATGGAAACAGGGTGTTGCTGAAGCCAAGCATGGTGAAACAGACTGAGAGGGCCAACGGAATTGTGTGCCTACTGTCTTTTAGTACAACATGAGGATGGGGGTTTGTTACATTTGCACAAGAAAATCAGGTTAAGTCTCAAGTTAGGGTTGGTTTGGGGAGATGTGGCTTCCCAGGTTGGAAACGGGTCCTTGGTGAAGCCTAACTTGCTGAATCAGACTGAGTGGGGCATCAAGATGTCTTCCATACTGACATTTGGTACACTCTGTGGACGGCGGTTTGTTTCAGTCCCAAAAGGAAATGAGGCCTGAGACTCAAATTAGGGTTAGGGTTGGGGAGACTTGGCTTTCCAGGATGTAACCAGGGTTTTGGTGAAGCCTAGATTGGTAAAACAGACTGAGTAGGCAAACCGGAGTATAACATACTGCCAGTTAGTACACCATGTGGACAGGGAAATGTTTCATTCCAAAGAGAAAATTAGGGTTAAGACCCAAGTTAGGGTTATCGGTCAGGAGTCATGGCTTCCCAGAATGGAAACAGGGTGTTGCTGAAGCCAAGCATGGTGAAACAGACTGAGAGGGCAAAAGGAATTGTGTGCCTACTGTCTTTTAGTAGAACATGAGGATGGGGGTTTGTTACATTTGCACAAGAAAATCAGGTTAAGTATCAAGTTAGGGTTAGGGTTGGGGAGATGTGGCTTCCCAGGTTGGAAACGGGTCCTTGGTGAAGCTTAACTTGCTGAATCAGACTGAGTGGGGCATCAAGATGGCTTCCATACTGACATTTGGTACACTCTGTGGACGGCAGTATGTTTCAGTCCAAAAAGGAAATGAGGGTTGAGACTCAAATTAGGGTTAGGGTTGGGGAGACTTGGCTTCCCAGGATGTAACCAGGGTTTTGGTGAAGCCTAGATTGGTAAAACAGACTGAGTAGGCATTCAGGAGTATAACATACTGCCAGTTAGTACACCATGTGGACAGGGAAATGTTTCAGTCCAAAGACAAAATTCGAGTTAAGACCCAAGTTAGGGTTAGCTGTCAGGAGACATGGCTTCCCGGAATGGAAACAGGGTGTTGCTGAAGCCAAGCATGGTGAAACAGACTGAGAGGGCCAACGGAATTGTGTGCCTACTGTCTTTTAGTACAACATGAGGATGGGGGTTTGTTACATTTGCACAAGAAAATCAGGTTAAGTCTCAAGTTAGGGTTGGGTTGGGGAGATGTGGCTTCCCAGGTTGGAAACGGGTCCTTGGTGAAGCTTAACTTGCTGAATCAGACTGAGTGGGGTATCAAGGTGTCTTCCATACTTACATTTGGTACACTCTGTGGACCGCAGTATGTTTCAGTCCCAAAAGGAAATGAGGGTTGAGACTCAAATTAGGGTTAGGGTTGGGGAGACTTGGCTTCCCAGGATGTAACCAGGGTTTTGGCGAAGCCTAGATTGGTAAAACAGACTGAGTAGGCCTTCCGGAGTATAACATACTGCCAGTTAGTACACCATGTGGACAGGGAAATGTTTCAGTCCAAAGAAAAAATTAGGGTTAAGAAAAATTTAGGGTTATCGGTCAGGAGACATGCCTTCCCAGAATGGAAACAGGGTGTTGCTGAAGCCAAGCATGGTGAAACAGACTGAGAGGGCCAACGGAATTGTGTGCCTACTGTCTTTTAGTACAACATGAGGATGGGGGTTTGTTACATTTGCACAAGAAAATCAGGTTAAGTCTCAAGTTAGGGTTGGTTTGGGGAGATGTGGCTTCCCAGGTTGGAAACGGGTCCTTGGTGAAGCCTAACTTGCTGAATCAGACTGAGTGGGGCATCAAGATGTCTTCCATACTGACATTTGGTACACTCTGTGGACGGCGGTTTGTTTCAGTCCCAAAAGGAAATGAGGCCTGAGACTCAAATTAGGGTTAGGGTTGGGGAGACTTGGCTTTCCAGGATGTAACCAGGGTTTTGGTGAAGCCTAGATTGGTAAAACAGACTGAGTAGGCAAACCGGAGTATAACATACTGCCAGTTAGTACACCATGTGGACAGGGAAATGTTTCATTCCAAAGAGAAAATTAGGGTTAAGACCCAAGTTAGGGTTATCGGTCAGGAGACATGGCTTCCCAGAATGGAAACAGGGTGTTGCTGAAGCCAAGCATGGTGAAACAGACTGAGAGGGCCAAAGGAATTGTGTGCCTACTGTCTTTTAGTAGAACATGAGGATGGGGGTTTGTTACATTTGCACAAGAAAATCAGGTTAAGTCTCAAGTTAGGGTTGGTTTGGGGAGATGTGGCTTCCCAGGTTGGAAACGGGTCCTTGGTGAAGCCTAACTTGCTGAATCAGACTGAGTGGGGCATCAAGATGTCTTCCATACTGACATTTGGTACACTCTGTGGACGGCGGTTTGTTTCAGTCCCAAAAGGAAATGAGGCCTGAGACTCAAATTAGGGTTAGGGTTGGGGAGACTTGGCTTTCCAGGATGTAACCAGGGTTTTGGTGAAGCCTAGATTGGTAAAACAGACTGAGTAGGCAAACCGGAGTATAACATACTGCCAGTTAGTACACCATGTGGACAGGGAAATGTTTCATTCCAAAGAGAAAATTAGGGTTAAGACCCAAGTTAGGGTTATCGGTCAGGAGACATGGCTTCCCAGAATGGAAACAGGGTGTTGCTGAAGCCAAGCATGGTGAAACAGACTGAGAGGGCCAAAGGAATTGTGTGCCTACTGTCTTTTAGTAGAACATGAGGATGGGGGTTTGTTACATTTGCACAAGAAAATCAGGTTAAGTATCAAGTTAGGGTTAGGGTTGGGGAGATGTGGCTTCCCAGGTTGGAAACGGGTCCTTGGTGAAGCTTAACTTGCTGAATCAGACTGAGTGGGCCATCAAGATGGCTTCCATACTGACATTTGGTACACTCTGTGGACGGCAGTATGTTTCAGTCCAAAAAGGAAATGAGGGTTGAGACTCAAATTAGGGTTAGGGTTGGGGAGACTTGGCTTCCCAGGATGTAACCAGGGTTTTGGCGAAGCCTAGATTGGTAAAACAGACTGAGTAGGACAACCGGAGTATAACATACTGCCAGTTAGTACACCATGTGGACAGGGAAATGTTTCAGTCCAAAGAGAAAATTAGGGTTGAGACCCAAGTTAGGGTTATCGGTCAGGAGTCATGGCTTCCCAGAATGGAAACAGGGTGTTGCTGAAGCCAAGCATGGTGAAACAGACTGAGAGGGCAAAAGGAATTGAGTGCCTACTGTCTTTTAGTACAACATGAGGATGGGGGTTTGTTACATTTGCACAAGAAAATCAGGTTAAGTCTCAAGTTAGGGTTGGTTTGGGGAGATGTGGCTTCCCAGGTTGGAAACGGGTCCTTGGTGAAGCCTAGCTTGTTGAATCAGACTGAGTGGGACATCAAGATGTCTTCCATACTGACATTTGGTACACTCTGTGGACGGCAGTATGTTTCAGTCCAAAAAGGAAATGAGGGTTGAGACTCAAATTAGGGTTAGGGCTGGGGAGACTTGGCTTCCCAGGATGTAACCAGGGTTTTGGCGAAGCCTAGATTGGTAAAACAGACGGAGTAGGCCAACCGGAGTATAACATACTGCCAGTTAGTACACCATGTGGACAGGGAAATGTTTCATTCCAAAGAGAAAATTAGGGTTAAGACCCAAGTTAGGGTTAGCTGTCAGGAGACATGGCTTTCCAGAATGGAAACAGGGTGTTGCTGAAGCCAAGCATGGTGAAACAGACTGAGAGGGCAAAAGGAATTGTGTGCCTACTGTCTTTTAGTAGAACATGAGGATGGGGGGTTGTTACATTTGCACAAGAATATCAGGTTAAGTCTCAAGTTAGGGTTAGGGTTGGGGAGATGTGGCTTCCCAGGTTGGAAACGGGTCCTTGGTGAAGCCTAGCTTGTTGAATCAGACTGAGTGGGACATCAAGATGTCTTCCATACTTACATTTGGTACACTCTGTGGACGGCAGTATGTTTCAGTCCAAAAAGGAAATGAGGGTTGAGACTCAAATTAGGGTTAGGGCTGGGGAGACTTGGCTTCCCAGGATGTAACCAGGGTTTTGGCGAAGCCTAGATTGGTAAAACAGACGGAGTAGGCCAACCGGAGTATAACATACTGCCAGTTAGTACACCATGTGGACAGGGAAATGTTTCAGTCCAAAGAGAAAATTAGGGTTAAGACCCAAGTTAGGGTTAGCTGTCAGGAGACATGGCTCTCCAGAATGGAAACAGGGTGTTGCTGAAGCCAAGCATGGTGAAACAGACTGAGAGGGCAAAAGGAATTGTGTGCCTACTGTCTTTTAGTAGAACATGAGGATGGGGGGTTGTTACATTTGCACAAGAAAATCAGGTTAAGTCTCAAGTTAGGGTTAGGGTTGGGGAGATGTGGCTTCCCAGGTTGGAAACGGGTCCTTGGTGAAGCCTAGCTTGTTGAATCAGACTGAGTGGGACATCAAGATTTCTTCCATACATACATTTGGTACACTCTGTGAACCGCAGTATGTTTCAGTCCAAAAAGGAAATGAGGGTTGATACTCAAATTAGGGTTAGGGTTGGGGAGACTTGGCTTCCCAGGATGTAACCAGGGTTTTGGTGAAGCCTAGATTGGTAAAACAGACTGAGTAGGCCTTCCGGAGTATAACATACTGCCAGTTAGTACACCATGTGGACAGGGAAATATTTCAGTCCAAAGAAAAAACTAGGGTTAAGACCCAAGTTAGGGTTAGCGGTCAGGAGACATGGCTTCCCGGAATGGAAACAGGGTGTTGCTGAAGCCAAGCATGGTGAAACAGACTGAGAGGGCAAAAGGAATTGTGTGCCTACTGTCTTTTAGTACAACATGAGGATGGGGGTTTGTTACATTTGCACAAGAAAATCAGGTTAAGTCTCAAGTTAGGGTTGGTTTGGGGAGATGTGGCTTCCCAGGTTGGAAACGGGTCCTTGGTGAAGCCTAGCTTGTTGAATCAGACTGAGTGGGCCATCAAGATGTCTTCCATACTGACATTTGGTACACTCTGTGGACGGCAGTATGTTTCAGTCCAAAAAGGAAATGAGGGTTGAGATTCAAATAAGGGTTAGGGTTGGGGAGACTTGGCTTCCCAGGATGTAACCAGGGTTTTGGCGAAGCCTAGATTGGTAAAACAGACTGAGTAGGCCATCCGGAGTATAACATACTGCCAGTTAGTACACCATGTGGACAGGGAAATGTTTCAGTCCAAAGAGAAAATTAGGGTTCAGACCCAAGTGAGGGTTAGCTGTCAGGAGACATGGCTTCCCAGAATGGAAACAGGGTGTTGCTGAAGCCAAGCATGGTGAAACAGACTGAGAGGGCCAAAGGAATTGTGTGCCTACTGTCTTTTAGTAGAACATGAGGATGGGAGGTTGTTACATTTGCACAAGAAAATCAGGTTAAGTCTCAAGTTAGGGTTAGGGTTGGGGAGATGTGGCTTCCCAGGTTGGAAATGGGTCCTTGGTGAAGCTCAACTTGCTGAATCAGACAAAGTGGGGCATCAAGATGGCTTCCATCCTGACATTTGGTGCACTCTGTGGACGGCAGTATGTTTCAGTCCAAAAAGGAAATGAGGGTTGAGACTCAAATTAGGGTTAGGGTTGGGGAGACTTGGCTTCCCAGGATGTAACCAGGGTTTTGGCGAAGTCTAGATTGTTAAAACAGACGGAGTAGGCCAACCGGAGTATAACATACTGCCAGTTAGTACACAATGTGGACAGGGAAATGTTTCATTCCAAAGAGAAAATTAGGGTTAAGACCCAAGTTAGGGTTAGCAGTCAGGAGACATGGCTTTCCAGAATGGAAACAGGGTGTTGCTGAAGCCAAGCATGGTGAAACAGACTGAGAGGGCAAAAGGAATTGTGTGCCTACTGTCTTTTAGTAGAACATGAGGATGGGGGGTTGTTACATTTGCACAAGAAAATCAGGTTAAGTCTCAAGTTAGGGTTAGGGTTGGGGAGATGTTGCTTCCCAGGTTGGAAACGGGTCCTTGGTGAAGCTTAACTTGCTGAATCAGACTGAGTGGGCCATCAAGATGGCTTCCATACTGACATTTGGTACACTCTGTGGACGGCAGTATGTTTCAGTCCAAAAACGAAAATTATGGTTAAGACCCAAGTTAGGGTTATCGGTCAGGAGTCATGGCTTCCCAGAATGGAAACAGGGTGTTGCTGAAGCCAAGCATGGTGAAACAGACTGAGAGGGCCAACGGAATTGTGTGCCGACTGTCTCTTAGTACAACATGAGGATGGGGGTTTGTTACATTTCAACAAGAAAATCAGGTTAAGTCTCAAGGTTGGGTTGGGTTGGGGAGATGTGGCTTCCCTGGTTGGAATCGGGTCCTTGGTGAAGCCCAGCTTGCTGAATCAGACTGAGTGGGACATCAAGATGTCTTCCATACTGACATTTGGTACACTCTGTGGACGGAGGTCTGTTTCAGTCCCAAAAGGAAATGAGGCCTGAGACTCAAATTAGGGTTAGGGTTGGGGAGACTTGGCTTCCCAGGATATAACCAGGGTTTTGTCGAAGCCTAGATTGGTAAAACAGACTGAGTAGGCCATCCGGAGTATAACATACAGCCAGTTAGTACACCATGTGGACAGGGAAATGTTTCATTCCAAAGAGAAAATTAGGGTTAAGACCCAAGTTAGGGTTAGCTGTCAGGAGACATGGCTTCCCAGAATGGAAACAGGGTGTTGCTGAAGCCAAGCATGGTGAAACAGACTGAGAGGGCCAAAGGAATTGTGTGCCTACTGTCTTTTAGTACAACATGAGGATGGGGGGTTGTTACAGTTCAACAAGAAAATCAGGTTAAGTCTCAAGTTAGGGTTGGGTTGGGGAGATGTGGCTTCCCAGGTTGGAAACGGGTCCTTGGTGAAGCTTAACTTGCTGAATCAGACTGAGTGGGGTATCAAGGTGTCTTCCATACTTACATTTGGTACACTCTGTGGACCGCAGTATGTTTCAGTCCCAAAAGGAAATGAGGGTTGAGACTCAAATTAGGGTTAGGGTTGGGGAGACTTGGCTTCCCAGGATGTAACCAGGGTTTTGGCGAAGCCTAGATTGGTAAAACAGACTGAGTAGGCCTTCCGGAGTATAACATACTGCCAGTTAGTACACCATGTGGACAGGGAAATGTTTCAGTCCAAAGAAAAAATTAGGGTTAAGAAAAATTTAGGGTTATCGGTCAGGAGACATGCCTTCCCAGAATGGAAACAGGGTGTTGCTGAAGCCAAGCATGGTGAAACAGACTGAGAGGGCCAACGGAATTGTGTGCCTACTGTCTTTTAGTACAACATGAGGATGGGGGTTTGTTACATTTGCACAAGAAAATCAGGTTAAGTCTCAAGTTAGGGTTGGTTTGGGGAGATTTGGCTTCCCAGGTTGGAAACGGGTCCTTGGTGAAGCCT
The DNA here is from genome assembly GCF_057233095.1 of Heloderma suspectum. Taxonomy (NCBI): domain Eukaryota; kingdom Metazoa; phylum Chordata; class Lepidosauria; order Squamata; family Helodermatidae; genus Heloderma; species Heloderma suspectum. Next base: position 154,107,816 of record NC_139461.1, read on the forward strand.
AACTTGCTGAATCAGACTGAGTGGGGCATCAAGATGTCTTCCATACTGACATTTGGTACACTCTGTGGACGGCGGTTTGTTTCAGTCCCAAAAGGAAATGAGGCCTGAGACTCAAATTAGGGTTAGGGTTGGGGAGACTTGGCTTTCCAGGATGTAACCAGGGTTTTGGTGAAGCCTAGATTGGTAAAACAGACTGAGTAGGCAAACCGGAGTATAACATACTGCCAGTTAGTACACCATGTGGACAGGGAAATGTTTCATTCCAAAGAGAAAATTAGGGTTAAGACCCAAGTTAGGGTTATCGGTCAGGAGACATGGCTTCCCAGAATGGAAACAGGGTGTTGCTGAAGCCAAGCATGGTGAAACAGACTGAGAGGGCCAAAGGAATTGTGTGCCTACTGTCTTTTAGTAGAACATGAGGATGGGGGTTTGTTACATTTGCACAAGAAAATCAGGTTAAGTATCAAGTTAGGGTTAGGGTTGGGGAGATGTGGCTTCCCAGGTTGGAAACGGGTCCTTGGTGAAGCTTAACTTGCTGAATCAGACTGAGTGGGCCATCAAGATGTCTTCCATACTGACATTTGGTACACTCTGTGGACGGCAGTATGTTTCAGTCCAAAAAGGAAATGAGGGTTGAGACTCAAATTAGGGTTAGGGTTGGGGAGACTTGGCTTCCCAGGATGTAACCAGGGTTTTGGCGAAGCCTAGATTGGTAAAACAGACTGAGTAGGACAACCGGAGTATAACATACTGCCAGTTAGTACACCATGTGGACAGGGAAATGTTTCAGTCCAAAGAGAAAATTAGGGTTGAGACCCAAGTTAGGGTTATCGGTCAGGAGTCATGGCTTCCCAGAATGGAAACAGGGTGTTGCTGAAGCCAAGCATGGTGAAACAGACTGAGAGGGCAAAAGGAATTGAGTGCCTACTGTCTTTTAGTACAACATGAGGATGGGGGTTTGTTACATTTGCACAAGAAAATCAGGTTAAGTCTCAAGTTAGGGTTGGTTTGGGGAGATGTGGCTTCCCAGGTTGGAAACGGGTCCTTGGTGAAGCCTAGCTTGTTGAATCAGACTGAGTGGGACATCAAGATGTCTTCCATACTGACATTTGGTACACTCTGTGGACGGCAGTATGTTTCAGTCCAAAAAGGAAATGAGGGTTGAGACTCAAATTAGGGTTAGGGCTGGGGAGACTTGGCTTCCCAGGATGTAACCAGGGTTTTGGCGAAGCCTAGATTGGTAAAACAGACGGAGTAGGCCAACCGGAGTATAACATACTGCCAGTTAGTACACCATGTGGACAGGGAAATGTTTCATTCCAAAGAGAAAATTAGGGTTAAGACCCAAGTTAGGGTTAGCTGTCAGGAGACATGGCTTTCCAGAATGGAAACAGGGTGTTGCTGAAGCCAAGCATGGTGAAACAGACTGAGAGGGCAAAAGGAATTGTGTGCCTACTGTCTTTTAGTAGAACATGAGGATGGGGGGTTGTTACATTTGCACAAGAATATCAGGTTAAGTCTCAAGTTAGGGTTAGGGTTGGGGAGATGTGGCTTCCCAGGTTGGAAACGGGTCCTTGGTGAAGCCTAGCTTGTTGAATCAGACTGAGTGGGACATCAAGATGTCTTCCATACTTACATTTGGTACACTCTGTGGACGGCAGTATGTTTCAGTCCAAAAAGGAAATGAGGGTTGAGACTCAAATTAGGGTTAGGGCTGGGGAGACTTGGCTTCCCAGGATGTAACCAGGGTTTTGGCGAAGCCTAGATTGGTAAAACAGACGGAGTAGGCCAACCGGAGTATAACATACTGCCAGTTAGTACACCATGTGGACAGGGAAATGTTTCAGTCCAAAGAGAAAATTAGGGTTAAGACCCAAGTTAGGGTTAGCTGTCAGGAGACATGGCTCTCCAGAATGGAAACAGGGTGTTGCTGAAGCCAAGCATGGTGAAACAGACTGAGAGGGCAAAAGGAATTGTGTGCCTACTGTCTTTTAGTAGAACATGAGGATGGGGGGTTGTTACATTTGCACAAGAAAATCAGGTTAAGTCTCAAGTTAGGGTTAGGGTTGGGGAGATGTGGCTTCCCAGGTTGGAAACGGGTCCTTGGTGAAGCCTAGCTTGTTGAATCAGACTGAGTGGGACATCAAGATTTCTTCCATACATACATTTGGTACACTCTGTGAACCGCAGTATGTTTCAGTCCAAAAAGGAAATGAGGGTTAAGACCCAAGTTAGGGTTATCGGTCAGGAGTCATGGCTTCCCAGAATGGAAACAGGGTGTTGCTGAAGCCAAGCATGGTGAAACAGACTGAGAGGGCCAACGGAATTGTGTGTCGACTGTCTTTTAGTACAACATGAGGATGGGGGTTTGTTACATTTGCACAAGAAAATCAGGTTAAGTCTCAAGTTAGGGTTGGTTTGGGGAGATGTGGCTTCCCAGGTTGGAAACGGGTCCTTGGTGAAGCCTAGCTTGTTGAATCAGACTGAGTGGGACATCAAGATGTCTTCCATACTTACATTTGGTACACTCTGTGGACGGCAGTATGTTTCAGTCCAAAAAGGAAATGAGGGTTGAGACTCAAATTAGGGTTAGGGCTGGGGAGACTTGGCTTCCCAGGATGTAACCAGGGTTTTGGCGAAGCGTAGATTGGTAAAACAAACTGAGTAGGCCATCCGGAGTATAACATACTGCCAGTTAGTACACCATGTGGACAGGGAAATGTTTCAGTCTAAAGAGAAAATTAGGGTTAAGACCCAAGTTAGGGTTAGCTGTCAGGAGACATGGCTTCCCAGAATGGAAACAGGGTGTTGCTGAAGCCAAGCATGGTGAAACAGACTGAGAGGGCCAAAGGAATTGTGTGCCTACTGTCTTTTAGTAGAACATGAGGATGGGAGGTTGTTACATTTGCACAAGAATATCAGGTTAAGTCTCAAGTTAGGGTTAGGGTTGGGGAGATGTGGCTTCCCAGGTTGGAAACGGGTCCTTGGTGAAGCTTAACTTCCTGAATCAGACTGAGTGGGCCATCAAGATGTCTTCCATACTTACATTTGGCACACTCTGTGGACCGCAGTATGTTTCAGTCCAAAAAGGAAATAGGGTTGAGACTCAAATTAGGGTTAGGGTTGGGGAGACTTGGCTTCCCAGGATGTAACCAGGGTTTTGGTGAAGCCTAGATTGGTAAAACAGACTGAGTAGGCATTCAGGAGTATAACATACTGCCAGTTAGTACACCATGTGGACAGGGAAATGTTTCAGTCCAAAGACAAAATTCGAGTTAAGACCCAAGTTAGGGTTAGCTGTCAGGAGACATGGCTTCCCGGAATGGAAACAGGGTGTTGCTGAAGCCAAGCATGGTGAAACAGACTGAGAGGGCCAACGGAATTGTGTGCCTACTGTCTTTTAGTACAACATGAGGATGGGGGTTTGTTACATTTGCACAAGAAAATCAGGTTAAGTCTCAAGTTAGGGTTGGGTTGGGGAGATGTGGCTTCCCAGGTTGGAAACGGGTCCTTGGTGAAGCTTAACTTGCTGAATCAGACTGAGTGGGGTATCAAGGTGTCTTCCATACTTACATTTGGTACACTCTGTGGACCGCAGTATGTTTCAGTCCCAAAAGGAAATGAGGGTTGAGACTCAAATTAGGGTTAGGGTTGGGGAGACTTGGCTTCCCAGGATGTAACCAGGGTTTTGGCGAAGCCTAGATTGGTAAAACAGACTGAGTAGGCCTTCCGGAGTATAACATACTGCCAGTTAGTACACCATGTGGACAGGGAAATGTTTCAGTCCAAAGAAAAAATTAGGGTTAAGAAAAATTTAGGGTTATCGGTCAGGAGACATGCCTTCCCAGAATGGAAACAGGGTGTTGCTGAAGCCAAGCATGGTGAAACAGACTGAGAGGGCCAACGGAATTGTGTGCCTACTGTCTTTTAGTACAACATGAGGATGGGGGTTTGTTACATTTGCACAAGAAAATCAGGTTAAGTCTCAAGTTAGGGTTGGTTTGGGGAGATGTGGCTTCCCAGGTTGGAAACGGGTCCTTGGTGAAGCCTAACTTGCTGAATCAGACTGAGTGGGGCATCAAGATGTCTTCCATACTGACATTTGGTACACTCTGTGGACGGCGGTTTGTTTCAGTCCCAAAAGGAAATGAGGCCTGAGACTCAAATTAGGGTTAGGGTTGGGGAGACTTGGCTTTCCAGGATGTAACCAGGGTTTTGGTGAAGCCTAGATTGGTAAAACAGACTGAGTAGGCAAACCGGAGTATAACATACTGCCAGTTAGTACACCATGTGGACAGGGAAATGTTTCATTCCAAAGAGAAAATTAGGGTTAAGACCCAAGTTAGGGTTATCGGTCAGGAGACATGGCTTCCCAGAATGGAAACAGGGTGTTGCTGAAGCCAAGCATGGTGAAACAGACTGAGAGGGCCAAAGGAATTGTGTGCCTACTGTCTTTTAGTAGAACATGAGGATGGGGGTTTGTTACATTTGCACAAGAAAATCAGGTTAAGTATCAAGTTAGGGTTAGGGTTGGGGAGATGTGGCTTCCCAGGTTGGAAACGGGTCCTTGGTGAAGCTTAACTTGCTGAATCAGACTGAGTGGGGCATCAAGATGGCTTCCATACTGACATTTGGTACACTCTGTGGACGGCAGTATGTTTCAGTCCAAAAAGGAAATGAGGGTTGAGACTCAAATTAGGGTTAGGGTTGGGGAGACTTGGCTTCCCAGGATGTAACCAGGGTTTTGGTGAAGCCTAGATTGGTAAAACAGACTGAGTAGGCATTCAGGAGTATAACATACTGCCAGTTAGTACACCATGTGGACAGGGAAATGTTTCAGTCCAAAGACAAAATTCGAGTTAAGACCCAAGTTAGGGTTAGCTGTCAGGAGACATGGCTTCCCGGAATGGAAACAGGGTGTTGCTGAAGCCAAGCATGGTGAAACAGACTGAGAGGGCCAACGGAATTGTGTGCCTACTGTCTTTTAGTACAACATGAGGATGGGGGTTTGTTACATTTGCACAAGAAAATCAGGTTAAGTCTCAAGTTAGGGTTGGGTTGGGGAGATGTGGCTTCCCAGGTTGGAAACGGGTCCTTGGTGAAGCTTAACTTGCTGAATCAGACTGAGTGGGGTATCAAGGTGTCTTCCATACTTACATTTGGTACACTCTGTGGACCGCAGTATGTTTCAGTCCCAAAAAGAAATGAGGGTTGAGACTCAAATTAGGGTTAGGGTTGGGGAGACTTGGCTTCCCAGGATGTAACCAGGGTTTTGGCGAAGCCTAGATTGGTAAAACAGACTGAGTAGGCCTTCCGGAGTATAACATACTGCCAGTTAGTACACCATGTGGACAGGGAAATGTTTCAGTCCAAAGAAAAAATTAGGGTTAAGAAAAATTTAGGGTTATCGGTCAGGAGACATGCCTTCCCAGAATGGAAACAGGGTGTTGCTGAAGCCAAGCATGGTGAAACAGACTGAGAGGGCCAACGGAATTGTGTGCCTACTGTCTTTTAGTACAACATGAGGATGGGGGTTTGTTACATTTGCACAAGAAAATCAGGTTAAGTCTCAAGTTAGGGTTGGTTTGGGGAGATGTGGCTTCCCAGGTTGGAAACGGGTCCTTGGTGAAGCCTAACTTGCTGAATCAGACTGAGTGGGGCATCAAGATGTCTTCCATACTGACATTTGGTACACTCTGTGGACGGCGGTTTGTTTCAGTCCCAAAAGGAAATGAGGCCTGAGACTCAAATTAGGGTTAGGGTTGGGGAGACTTGGCTTTCCAGGATGTAACCAGGGTTTTGGTGAAGCCTAGATTGGTAAAACAGACTGAGTAGGCAAACCGGAGTATAACATACTGCCAGTTAGTACACCATGTGGACAGGGAAATGTTTCATTCCAAAGAGAAAATTAGGGTTAAGACCCAAGTTAGGGTTATCGGTCAGGAGACATGGCTTCCCAGAATGGAAACAGGGTGTTGCTGAAGCCAAGCATGGTGAAACAGACTGAGAGGGCCAAAGGAATTGTGTGCCTACTGTCTTTTAGTAGAACATGAGGATGGGGGTTTGTTACATTTGCACAAGAAAATCAGGTTAAGTATCAAGTTAGGGTTAGGGTTGGGGAGATGTGGCTTCCCAGGTTGGAAACGGGTCCTTGGTGAAGCTTAACTTGCTGAATCAGACTGAGTGGGCCATCAAGATGGCTTCCATACTGACATTTGGTACACTCTGTGGACGGCAGTATGTTTCAGTCCAAAAAGGAAATGAGGGTTGAGACTCAAATTAGGGTTAGGGTTGGGGAGACTTGGCTTCCCAGGATGTAACCAGGGTTTTGGCGAAGCCTAGATTGGTAAAACAGACTGAGTAGGACAACCGGAGTATAACATACTGCCAGTTAGTACACCATGTGGACAGGGAAATGTTTCAGTCCAAAGAGAAAATTAGGGTTGAGACCCAAGTTAGGGTTATCGGTCAGGAGTCATGGCTTCCCAGAATGGAAACAGGGTGTTGCTGAAGCCAAGCATGGTGAAACAGACTGAGAGGGCAAAAGGAATTGAGTGCCTACTGTCTTTTAGTACAACATGAGGATGGGGGTTTGTTACATTTGCACAAGAAAATCATGTTAAGTCTCAAGTTAGGGTTGGTTTGGGGAGATGTGGCTTCCCAGGTTGGAAACGGGTCCTTGGTGAAGCCTAGCTTGTTGAATCAGACTGAGTGGGACATCAAGATGTCTTCCATACTGACATTTGGTACACTCTGTGGACGGCAGTATGTTTCAGTCCAAAAAGGAAATGAGGGTTGAGACTCAAATTAGGGTTAGGGCTGGGGAGACTTGGCTTCCCAGGATGTAACCAGGGTTTTGGCGAAGCCTAGATTGGTAAAACAGACGGAGTAGGCCAACCGGAGTATAACATACTGCCAGTTAGTACACCATGTGGACAGGGAAATGTTTCATTCCAAAGAGAAAATTAGGGTTAAGACCCAAGTTAGGGTTAGCTGTCAGGAGACATGGCTTTCCAGAATGGAAACAGGGTGTTGCTGAAGCCAAGCATGGTGAAACAGACTGAGAGGGCAAAAGGAATTGTGTGCCTACTGTCTTTTAGTAGAACATGAGGATGGGGGGTTGTTACATTTGCACAAGAATATCAGGTTAAGTCTCAAGTTAGGGTTAGGGTTGGGGAGATGTGGCTTCCCAGGTTGGAAACGGGTCCTTGGTGAAGCCTAGCTTGTTGAATCAGACTGAGTGGGACATCAAGATGTCTTCCATACTTACATTTGGTACACTCTGTGGACGGCAGTATGTTTCAGTCCAAAAAGGAAATGAGGGTTGAGACTCAAATTAGGGTTAGGGCTGGGGAGACTTGGCTTCCCAGGATGTAACCAGGGTTTTGGCGAAGCCTAGATTGGTAAAACAGACGGAGTAGGCCAACCGGAGTATAACATACTGCCAGTTAGTACACCATGTGGACAGGGAAATGTTTCAGTCCAAAGAGAAAATTAGGGTTAAGACCCAAGTTAGGGTTAGCTGTCAGGAGACATGGCTCTCCAGAATGGAAACAGGGTGTTGCTGAAGCCAAGCATGGTGAAACAGACTGAGAGGGCAAAAGGAATTGTGTGCCTACTGTCTTTTAGTAGAACATGAGGATGGGGGGTTGTTACATTTGCACAAGAAAATCAGGTTAAGTCTCAAGTTAGGGTTAGGGTTGGGGAGATGTGGCTTCCCAGGTTGGAAACGGGTCCTTGGTGAAGCCTAGCTTGTTGAATCAGACTGAGTGGGACATCAAGATTTCTTCCATACATACATTTGGTACACTCTGTGAACCGCAGTATGTTTCAGTCCAAAAAGGAAATGAGGGTTGATACTCAAATTAGGGTTAGGGTTGGGGAGACTTGGCTTCCCAGGATGTAACCAGGGTTTTGGTGAAGCCTAGATTGGTAAAACAGACTGAGTAGGCCTTCCGGAGTATAACATACTGCCAGTTAGTACACCATGTGGACAGGGAAATATTTCAGTCCAAAGAAAAAACTAGGGTTAAGACCCAAGTTAGGGTTAGCGGTCAGGAGACATGGCTTCCCGGAATGGAAACAGGGTGTTGCTGAAGCCAAGCATGGTGAAACAGACTGAGAGGGCAAAAGGAATTGTGTGCCTACTGTCTTTTAGTACAACATGAGGATGGGGGTTTGTTACATTTGCACAAGAAAATCAGGTTAAGTCTCAAGTTAGGGTTGGTTTGGGGAGATGTGGCTTCCCAGGTTGGAAACGGGTCCTTGGTGAAGCCTAGCTTGTTGAATCAGACTGAGTGGGCCATCAAGATGTCTTCCATACTGACATTTGGTACACTCTGTGGACGGCAGTATGTTTCAGTCCAAAAAGGAAATGAGGGTTGAGATTCAAATAAGGGTTAGGGTTGGGGAGACTTGGCTTCCCAGGATGTAACCAGGGTTTTGGCGAAGCCTAGATTGGTAAAACAGACTGAGTAGGCCATCCGGAGTATAACATACTGCCAGTTAGTACACCATGTGGACAGGGAAATGTTTCAGTCCAAAGAGAAAATTAGGGTTCAGACCCAAGTTAGGGTTAGCTGTCAGGAGACATGGCTTCCCAGAATGGAAACAGGGTGTTGCTGAAGCCAAGCATGGTGAAACAGACTGAGAGGGCCAAAGGAATTGTGTGCCTACTGTCTTTTAGTAGAACATGAGGATGGGAGGTTGTTACATTTGCACAAGAAAATCAGGTTAAGTCTCAAGTTAGGGTTAGGGTTGGGGAGATGTGGCTTCCCAGGTTGGAAATGGGTCCTTGGTGAAGCTCAACTTGCTGAATCAGACAAAGTGGGGCATCAAGATGGCTTCCATCCTGACATTTGGTGCACTCTGTGGACGGCAGTATGTTTCAGTCCAAAAAGGAAATGAGGGTTGAGACTCAAATTAGGGTTAGGGTTGGGGAGACTTGGCTTCCCAGGATGTAACCAGGGTTTTGGCGAAGTCTAGATTGTTAAAACAGACGGAGTAGGCCAACCGGAGTATAACATACTGCCAGTTAGTACACAATGTGGACAGGGAAATGTTTCATTCCAAAGAGAAAATTAGGGTTAAGACCCAAGTTAGGGTTAGCAGTCAGGAGACATGGCTTTCCAGAATGGAAACAGGGTGTTGCTGAAGCCAAGCATGGTGAAACAGACTGAGAGGGCAAAAGGAATTGTGTGCCTACTGTCTTTTAGTAGAACATGAGGATGGGGGGTTGTTACATTTGCACAAGAAAATCAGGTTAAGTCTCAAGTTAGGGTTAGGGTTGGGGAGATGTTGCTTCCCAGGTTGGAAACGGGTCCTTGGTGAAGCTTAACTTGCTGAATCAGACTGAGTGGGCCATCAAGATGGCTTCCATACTGACATTTGGTACACTCTGTGGACGGCAGTATGTTTCAGTCCAAAAACGAAAATTATGGTTAAGACCCAAGTTAGGGTTATCGGTCAGGAGTCATGGCTTCCCAGAATGGAAACAGGGTGTTGCTGAAGCCAAGCATGGTGAAACAGACTGAGAGGGCCAACGGAATTGTGTGCCGACTGTCTCTTAGTACAACATGAGGATGGGGGTTTGTTACATTTCAACAAGAAAATCAGGTTAAGTCTCAAGGTTGGGTTGGGTTGGGGAGATGTGGCTTCCCTGGTTGGAATCGGGTCCTTGGTGAAGCCCAGCTTGCTGAATCAGACTGAGTGGGACATCAAGATGTCTTCCATACTGACATTTGGTACACTCTGTGGACGGAGGTCTGTTTCAGTCCCAAAAGGAAATGAGGCCTGAGACTCAAATTAGGGTTAGGGTTGGGGAGACTTGGCTTCCCAGGATATAACCAGGGTTTTGTCGAAGCCTAGATTGGTAAAACAGACTGAGTAGGCCATCCGGAGTATAACATACAGCCAGTTAGTACACCATGTGGACAGGGAAATGTTTCATTCCAAAGAGAAAATTAGGGTTAAGACCCAAGTTAGGGTTAGCTGTCAGGAGACATGGCTTCCCAGAATGGAAACAGGGTGTTGCTGAAGCCAAGCATGGTGAAACAGACTGAGAGGGCCAAAGGAATTGTGTGCCTACTGTCTTTTAGTACAACATGAGGATGGGGGGTTGTTACAGTTCAACAAGAAAATCAGGTTAAGTCTCAAGTTAGGGTTGGGTTGGGGAGATGTGGCTTCCCAGGTTGGAAACGGGTCCTTGGTGAAGCTTAACTTGCTGAATCAGACTGAGTGGGGTATCAAGGTGTCTTCCATACTTACATTTGGTACACTCTGTGGACCGCAGTATGTTTCAGTCCCAAAAGGAAATGAGGGTTGAGACTCAAATTAGGGTTAGGGTTGGGGAGACTTGGCTTCCCAGGATGTAACCAGGGTTTTGGCGAAGCCTAGATTGGTAAAACAGACTGAGTAGGCCTTCCGGAGTATAACATACTGCCAGTTAGTACACCATGTGGACAGGGAAATGTTTCAGTCCAAAGAAAAAATTAGGGTTAAGAAAAATTTAGGGTTATCGGTCAGGAGACATGCCTTCCCAGAATGGAAACAGGGTGTTGCTGAAGCCAAGCATGGTGAAACAGACTGAGAGGGCCAACGGAATTGTGTGCCTACTGTCTTTTAGTACAACATGAGGATGGGGGTTTGTTACATTTGCACAAGAAAATCAGGTTAAGTCTCAAGTTAGGGTTGGTTTGGGGAGATGTGGCTTCCCAGGTTGGAAACGGGTCCTTGGTGAAGCCTAACTTGCTGAATCAGACTGAGTGGGGCATCAAGATGTCTTCCATACTGACATTTGGTACACTCTGTGGACGGCGGTTTGTTTCAGTCCCAAAAGGAAATGAGGCCTGAGACTCAAATTAGGGTTAGGGTTGGGGAGACTTGGCTTTCCAGGATGTAACCAGGGTTTTGGTGAAGCCTAGATTGGTAAAACAGACTGAGTAGGCAAACCGGAGTATAACATACTGCCAGTTAGTACACCATGTGGACAGGGAAATGTTTCATTCCAAAGAGAAAATTAGGGTTAAGACCCAAGTTAGGGTTATCGGTCAGGAGACATGGCTTCCCAGAATGGAAACAGGGTGTTGCTGAAGCCAAGCATGGTGAAACAGACTGAGAGGGCCAAAGGAATTGTGTGCCTACTGTCTTTTAGTAGAACATGAGGATGGGGGTTTGTTACATTTGCACAAGAAAATCAGGTTAAGTATCAAGTTAGGGTTAGGGTTGGGGAGATGTGGCTTCCCAGGTTGGAAACGGGTCCTTGGTGAAGCTTAACTTGCTGAATCAGACTGAGTGGGCCATCAAGATGGCTTCCATACTGACATTTGGTACACTCTGTGGACGGCAGTATGTTTCAGTCCAAAAAGGAAATGAGGGTTGAGACTCAAATTAGGGTTAGGGTTGGGGAGACTTGGCTTCCCAGGATGTAACCAGGGTTTTGGCGAAGCCTAGATTGGTAAAACAGACTGAGTAGGACAACCGGAGTATAACATACTGCCAGTTAGTACACCATGTGGACAGGGAAATGTTTCAGTCCAAAGAGAAAATTAGGGTTGAGACCCAAGTTAGGGTTATCGGTCAGGAGTCATGGCTTCCCAGAATGGAAACAGGGTGTTGCTGAAGCCAAGCATGGTGAAACAGACTGAGAGGGCAAAAGGAATTGAGTGCCTACTGTCTTTTAGTACAACATGAGGATGGGGGTTTGTTACATTTGCACAAGAAAATCAGGTTAAGTCTCAAGTTAGGGTTGGTTTGGGGAGATGTGGCTTCCCAGGTTGGAAACGGGTCCTTGGTGAAGCCTAGCTTGTTGAATCAGACTGAGTGGGACATCAAGATGTCTTCCATACTGACATTTGGTACACTCTGTGGACGGCAGTATGTTTCAGTCCAAAAAGGAAATGAGGGTTGAGACTCAAATTAGGGTTAGGGCTGGGGAGACTTGGCTTCCCAGGATGTAACCAGGGTTTTGGCGAAGCCTAGATTGGTAAAACAGACGGAGTAGGCCAACCGGAGTATAACATACTGCCAGTTAGTACACCATGTGGACAGGGAAATGTTTCATTCCAAAGAGAAAATTAGGGTTAAGACCCAAGTTAGGGTTAGCTGTCAGGAGACATGGCTTTCCAGAATGGAAACAGGGTGTTGCTGAAGCCAAGCATGGTGAAACAGACTGAGAGGGCAAAAGGAATTGTGTGCCTACTGTCTTTTAGTAGAACATGAGGATGGGGGGTTGTTACATTTGCACAAGAATATCAGGTTAAGTCTCAAGTTAGGGTTAGGGTTGGGGAGATGTGGCTTCCCAGGTTGGAAACGGGTCCTTGGTGAAGCCTAGCTTGTTGAATCAGACTGAGTGGGACATCAAGATGTCTTCCATACTTACATTTGGTACACTCTGTGGACGGCAGTATGTTTCAGTCCAAAAAGGAAATGAGGGTTGAGACTCAAATTAGGGTTAGGGCTGGGGAGACTTGGCTTCCCAGGATGTAACCAGGGTTTTGGCGAAGCCTAGATTGGTAAAACAGACGGAGTAGGCCAACCGGAGTATAACATACTGCCAGTTAGTACACCATGTGGACAGGGAAATGTTTCAGTCCAAAGAGAAAATTAGGGTTAAGACCCAAGTTAGGGTTAGCTGTCAGGAGACATGGCTCTCCAGAATGGAAACAGGGTGTTGCTGAAGCCAAGCATGGTGAAACAGACTGAGAGGGCAAAAGGAATTGTGTGCCTACTGTCTTTTAGTAGAACATGAGGATGGGGGGTTGTTACATTTGCACAAGAAAATCAGGTTAAGTCTCAAGTTAGGGTTAGGGTTGGGGAGATGTGGCTTCCCAGGTTGGAAACGGGTCCTTGGTGAAGCCTAGCTTGTTGAATCAGACTGAGTGGGACATCAAGATTTCTTCCATACATACATTTGGTACACTCTGTGAACCGCAGTATGTTTCAGTCCAAAAAGGAAATGAGGGTTGATACTCAAATTAGGGTTAGGGTTGGGGAGACTTGGCTTCCCAGGATGTAACCAGGGTTTTGGTGAAGCCTAGATTGGTAAAACAGACTGAGTAGGCCTTCCGGAGTATAACATACTGCCAGTTAGTACACCATGTGGACAGGGAAATATTTCAGTCCAAAGAAAAAACTAGGGTTAAGACCCAAGTTAGGGTTAGCGGTCAGGAGACATGGCTTCCCGGAATGGAAACAGGGTGTTGCTGAAGCCAAGCATGGTGAAACAGACTGAGAGGGCAAAAGGAATTGTGTGCCTACTGTCTTTTAGTACAACATGAGGATGGGGGTTTGTTACATTTGCACAAGAAAATCAGGTTAAGTCTCAAGTTAGGGTTGGTTTGGGGAGATGTGGCTTCCCAGGTTGGAAACGGGTCCTTGGTGAAGCCTAGCTTGTTGAATCAGACTGAGTGGGCCATCAAGATGTCTTCCATACTGACATTTGGTACACTCTGTGGACGGCAGTATGTTTCAGTCCAAAAAGGAAATGAGGGTTGAGATTCAAATAAGGGTTAGGGTTGGGGAGACTTGGCTTCCCAGGATGTAACCAGGGTTTTGGCGAAGCCTAGATTGGTAAAACAGACTGAGTAGGCCATCCGGAGTATAACATACTGCCAGTTAGTACACCATGTGGACAGGGAAATGTTTCAGTCCAAAGAGAAAATTAGGGTTCAGACCCAAGTGAGGGTTAGCTGTCAGGAGACATGGCTTCCCAGAATGGAAACAGGGTGTTGCTGAAGCCAAGCATGGTGAAACAGACTGAGAGGGCCAAAGGAATTGTGTGCCTACTGTCTTTTAGTAGAACATGAGGATGGGAGGTTGTTACATTTGCACAAGAAAATCAGGTTAAGTCTCAAGTTAGGGTTAGGGTTGGGGAGATGTGGCTTCCCAGGTTGGAAATGGGTCCTTGGTGAAGCTCAACTTGCTGAATCAGACAAAGTGGGGCATCAAGATGGCTTCCATCCTGACATTTGGTACACTCTGTGGACGGCAGTATGTTTCAGTCCAAAAACGAAAATTATGGTTAAGACCCAAGTTAGGGTTATCGGTCAGGAGTCATGGCTTCCCAGAATGGAAACAGGGTGTTGCTGAAGCCAAGCATGGTGAAACAGACTGAGAGGGCCAACGGAATTGTGTGCCGACTGTCTCTTAGTACAACATGAGGATGGGGGTTTGTTACATTTCAACAAGAAAATCAGGTTAAGTCTCAAGGTTGGGTTGGGTTGGGGAGATGTGGCTTCCCTGGTTGGAATCGGGTCCTTGGTGAAGCCCAGCTTGCTGAATCAGACTGAGTGGGACATCAAGATGTCTTCCATACTGACATTTGGTACACTCTGTGGACGGAGGTCTGTTTCAGTCCCAAAAGGAAATGAGGCCTGAGACTCAAATTAGGGTTAGGGTTGGGGAGACTTGGCTTCCCAGGATATAACCAGGGTTTTGTCGAAGCCTAGATTGGTAAAACAGACTGAGTAGGCCATCCGGAGTATAACATACAGCCAGTTAGTACACCATGTGGACAGGGAAATGTTTCATTCCAAAGAGAAAATTAGGGTTAAGACCCAAGTTAGGGTTAGCTGTCAGGAGACATGGCTTCCCAGAATGGAAACAGGGTGTTGCTGAAGCCAAGCATGGTGAAACAGACTGAGAGGGCCAAAGGAATTGTGTGCCTACTGTCTTTTAGTACAACATGAGGATGGGGGGTTGTTACAGTTCAACAAGAAAATCAGGTTAAGTCTCAAGTTAGGGTTAGGGTTGGGGAGATGTGGCTTCCCAGGTTGGAAACGGGTCCTTGGTGAAGCTTAACTTGCTGAATCAGACTGAGTGGGGCATCAAGATGGCTTCCATACTGACATTTGGTACACTCTGTGCACGGCAGTATGTTTCAGTCCAAAAACGAAAATTAGGGTTAAGACCCAAGTTAGGGTTATCGGTCAGGAGTCATGGCTTCCCAGAATGGAAACACGGTGTTGCTGAAGCCAAGCATGGTGAAACAGACTGAGAGGGCCAACGGAATTGTGTGTCGACTGTCTTTTAGTACAACATGAGGATGGGGGTTTGTTACATTTGCACAAGAAAATCAGGTTAAGTCTCAAGTTAGGGTTGGTTTGGGGAGATGTGGCTTCCCAGGTTGGAAACGGGTCCTTGGTGAAGCCTAGCTTGTTGAATTAGACTGAGTGGGACATCAAGATGTCTTCCATACTTACATTTGGTACACTCTGTGGACGGCAGTATGTTTCAGTCCAAAAAGGAAATGAGGGTTGAGACTCAAATTAGGGTTAGGGCTGGGGAGACTTGGCTTCCCAGGATGTAACCAGGGTTTTGGCGAAGCCTAGATTGGTAAAACAGACTGAGTAGGCCATCCGGAGTATAACATACTGCCAGTTAGTACACCATGTGGACAGGGAAATGTTTCAGTCTAAAGAGAAAATTAGGGTTAAGACCCAAGTTAGGGTTAGCTGTCAGGAGACATGGCTTCCCAGAATGGAAACAGGGTGTTGCTGAAGCCAAGCATGGTGAAACAGACTGAGAGGGCCAAAGGAATTGAGTGCCTACTGTCTTTTAGTACAACATGAGGATGGGGGTTTGTTACATTTGCACAAGAAAATCAGGTTAAGTCTCAAGTTAGGGTTGGTTTGGGGAGATGTGGCTTCCCAGGTTGGAAACGGGTCCTTGGTGAAGCCTAGCTTGTTGAATCAGACTGAGTGGGACATCAAGATGTCTTCCATACTGACATTTGGTACACTCTGTGGACGGCAGTATGTTTCAGTCCAAAAAGGAAATGAGGGTTGAGACTCAAATTAGGGTTAGGGCTGGGGAGACTTGGCTTCCCAGGATGTAACCAGGGTTTTGGCGAAGCCTAGATTGGTAAAACAGACGGAGTAGGCCAACCGGAGTATAACATACTGCCAGTTAGTACACCATGTGGACAGGGAAATGTTTCATTCCAAAGAGAAAATTAGGGTTAAGACCCAAGTTAGGGTTAGCTGTCAGGAGACATGGCTTTCCAGAATGGAAACAGGGTGTTGCTGAAGCCAAGCATGGTGAAACAGACTGAGAGGGCAAAAGGAATTGTGTGCCTACTGTCTTTTAGTAGAACATGAGGATGGGGGGTTGTTACATTTGCACAAGAATATCAGGTTAAGTCTCAAGTTAGGGTTAGGGTTGGGGAGATGTGGCTTCCCAGGTTGGAAACGGGTCCTTGGTGAAGCCTAGCTTGTTGAATCAGACTGAGTGGGACATCAAGATGTCTTCCATACTTACATTTGGTACACTCTGTGGACGGCAGTATGTTTCAGTCCAAAAAGGAAATGAGGGTTGAGACTCAAATTAGGGTTAGGGCTGGGGAGACTTGGCTTCCCAGGATGTAACCAGGGTTTTGGCGAAGCCTAGATTGGTAAAACAGACTGAGTAGGCAAACCGGAGTATAACATACTGCCAGTTAGTACACCATGTGGACAGGGAAATGTTTCATTCCAAAGAGAAAATTAGGGTTAAGACCCAAGTTAGGGTTATCGGTCAGGAGACATGGCTTCCCAGAATGGAAACAGGGTGTTGCTGAAGCCAAGCATGGTGAAACAGACTGAGAGGGCCAAAGGAATTGTGTGCCTACTGTCTTTTAGTAGAACATGAGGATGGGGGTTTGTTACATTTGCACAAGAAAATCAGGTTAAGTCTCAAGTTAGGGTTGGTTTGGGGAGATGTGGCTTCCCAGGTTGGAAACGGGTCCTTGGTGAAGCCTAACTTGCTGAATCAGACTGAGTGGGGCATCAAGATGTCTTCCATACTGACATTTGGTACACTCTGTGGACGGCGGTTTGTTTCAGTCCCAAAAGGAAATGAGGCCTGAGACTCAAATTAGGGTTAGGGTTGGGGAGACTTGGCTTTCCAGGATGTAACCAGGGTTTTGGTGAAGCCTAGATTGGTAAAACAGACTGAGTAGGCAAACCGGAGTATAACATACTGCCAGTTAGTACACCATGTGGACAGGGAAATGTTTCATTCCAAAGAGAAAATTAGGGTTAAGACCCAAGTTAGGGTTATCGGTCAGGAGACATGGCTTCCCAGAATGGAAACAGGGTGTTGCTGAAGCCAAGCATGGTGAAACAGACTGAGAGGGCCAAAGGAATTGTGTGCCTACTGTCTTTTAGTAGAACATGAGGATGGGGGTTTGTTACATTTGCACAAGAAAATCAGGTTAAGTATCAAGTTAGGGTTAGGGTTGGGGAGATGTGGCTTCCCAGGTTGGAAACGGGTCCTTGGTGAAGCTTAACTTGCTGAATCAGACTGAGTGGGCCATCAAGATGGCTTCCATACTGACATTTGGTACACTCTGTGGACGGCAGTATGTTTCAGTCCAAAAAGGAAATGAGGGTTGAGACTCAAATTAGGGTTAGGGTTGGGGAGACTTGGCTTCCCAGGATGTAACCAGGGTTTTGGCGAAGCCTAGATTGGTAAAACAGACTGAGTAGGACAACCGGAGTATAACATACTGCCAGTTAGTACACCATGTGGACAGGGAAATGTTTCAGTCCAAAGAGAAAATTAGGGTTGAGACCCAAGTTAGGGTTATCGGTCAGGAGTCATGGCTTCCCAGAATGGAAACAGGGTGTTGCTGAAGCCAAGCATGGTGAAACAGACTGAGAGGGCAAAAGGAATTGAGTGCCTACTGTCTTTTAGTACAACATGAGGATGGGGGTTTGTTACATTTGCACAAGAAAATCAGGTTAAGTCTCAAGTTAGGGTTGGTTTGGGGAGATGTGGCTTCCCAGGTTGGAAACGGGTCCTTGGTGAAGCCTAGCTTGTTGAATCAGACTGAGTGGGACATCAAGATGTCTTCCATACTGACATTTGGTACACTCTGTGGACGGCAGTATGTTTCAGTCCAAAAAGGAAATGAGGGTTGAGACTCAAATTAGGGTTAGGGCTGGGGAGACTTGGCTTCCCAGGATGTAACCAGGGTTTTGGCGAAGCCTAGATTGGTAAAACAGACGGAGTAGGCCAACCGGAGTATAACATACTGCCAGTTAGTACACCATGTGGACAGGGAAATGTTTCATTCCAAAGAGAAAATTAGGGTTAAGACCCAAGTTAGGGTTAGCTGTCAGGAGACATGGCTTTCCAGAATGGAAACAGGGTGTTGCTGAAGCCAAGCATGGTGAAACAGACTGAGAGGGCAAAAGGAATTGTGTGCCTACTGTCTTTTAGTAGAACATGAGGATGGGGGGTTGTTACATTTGCACAAGAATATCAGGTTAAGTCTCAAGTTAGGGTTAGGGTTGGGGAGATGTGGCTTCCCAGGTTGGAAACGGGTCCTTGGTGAAGCCTAGCTTGTTGAATCAGACTGAGTGGGACATCAAGATGTCTTCCATACTTACATTTGGTACACTCTGTGGACGGCAGTATGTTTCAGTCCAAAAAGGAAATGAGGGTTGAGACTCAAATTAGGGTTAGGGCTGGGGAGACTTGGCTTCCCAGGATGTAACCAGGGTTTTGGCGAAGCCTAGATTGGTAAAACAGACGGAGTAGGCCAACCGGAGTATAACATACTGCCAGTTAGTACACCATGTGGACAGGGAAATGTTTCAGTCCAAAGAGAAAATTAGGGTTAAGACCCAAGTTAGGGTTAGCTGTCAGGAGACATGGCTCTCCAGAATGGAAACAGGGTGTTGCTGAAGCCAAGCATGGTGAAACAGACTGAGAGGGCAAAAGGAATTGTGTGCCTACTGTCTTTTAGTAGAACATGAGGATGGGGGGTTGTTACATTTGCACAAGAAAATCAGGTTAAGTCTCAAGTTAGGGTTAGGGTTGGGGAGATGTGGCTTCCCAGGTTGGAAACGGGTCCTTGGTGAAGCCTAGCTTGTTGAATCAGACTGAGTGGGACATCAAGATTTCTTCCATACATACATTTGGTACACTCTGTGAACCGCAGTATGTTTCAGTCCAAAAAGGAAATGAGGGTTGATACTCAAATTAGGGTTAGGGTTGGGGAGACTTGGCTTCCCAGGATGTAACCAGGGTTTTGGTGAAGCCTAGATTGGTAAAACAGACTGAGTAGGCCTTCCGGAGTATAACATACTGCCAGTTAGTACACCATGTGGACAGGGAAATATTTCAGTCCAAAGAAAAAACTAGGGTTAAGACCCAAGTTAGGGTTAGCGGTCAGGAGACATGGCTTCCCGGAATGGAAACAGGGTGTTGCTGAAGCCAAGCATGGTGAAACAGACTGAGAGGGCAAAAGGAATTGTGTGCCTACTGTCTTTTAGTACAACATGAGGATGGGGGTTTGTTACATTTGCACAAGAAAATCAGGTTAAGTCTCAAGTTAGGGTTGGTTTGGGGAGATGTGGCTTCCCAGGTTGGAAACGGGTCCTTGGTGAAGCCTAGCTTGTTGAATCAGACTGAGTGGGCCATCAAGATGTCTTCCATACTGACATTTGGTACACTCTGTGGACGGCAGTATGTTTCAGTCCAAAAAGGAAATGAGGGTTGAGATTCAAATAAGGGTTAGGGTTGGGGAGACTTGGCTTCCCAGGATGTAACCAGGGTTTTGGCGAAGCCTAGATTGGTAAAACAGACTGAGTAGGCCATCCGGAGTATAACATACTGCCAGTTAGTACACCATGTGGACAGGGAAATGTTTCAGTCCAAAGAGAAAATTAGGGTTCAGACCCAAGTGAGGGTTAGCTGTCAGGAGACATGGCTTCCCAGAATGGAAACAGGGTGTTGCTGAAGCCAAGCATGGTGAAACAGACTGAGAGGGCCAAAGGAATTGTGTGCCTACTGTCTTTTAGTAGAACATGAGGATGGGAGGTTGTTACATTTGCACAAGAAAATCAGGTTAAGTCTCAAGTTAGGGTTAGGGTTGGGGAGATGTGGCTTCCCAGGTTGGAAATGGGTCCTTGGTGAAGCTCAACTTGCTGAATCAGACAAAGTGGGGCATCAAGATGGCTTCCATCCTGACATTTGGTGCACTCTGTGGACGGCAGTATGTTTCAGTCCAAAAAGGAAATGAGGGTTGAGACTCAAATTAGGGTTAGGGTTGGGGAGACTTGGCTTCCCAGGATGTAACCAGGGTTTTGGCGAAGTCTAGATTGTTAAAACAGACGGAGTAGGCCAACCGGAGTATAACATACTGCCAGTTAGTACACAATGTGGACAGGGAAATGTTTCATTCCAAAGAGAAAATTAGGGTTAAGACCCAAGTTAGGGTTAGCAGTCAGGAGACATGGCTTTCCAGAATGGAAACAGGGTGTTGCTGAAGCCAAGCATGGTGAAACAGACTGAGAGGGCAAAAGGAATTGTGTGCCTACTGTCTTTTAGTAGAACATGAGGATGGGGGGTTGTTACATTTGCACAAGAAAATCAGGTTAAGTCTCAAGTTAGGGTTAGGGTTGGGGAGATGTTGCTTCCCAGGTTGGAAACGGGTCCTTGGTGAAGCTTAACTTGCTGAATCAGACTGAGTGGGCCATCAAGATGGCTTCCATACTGACATTTGGTACACTCTGTGGACGGCAGTATGTTTCAGTCCAAAAACGAAAATTATGGTTAAGACCCAAGTTAGGGTTATCGGTCAGGAGTCATGGCTTCCCAGAATGGAAACAGGGTGTTGCTGAAGCCAAGCATGGTGAAACAGACTGAGAGGGCCAACGGAATTGTGTGCCGACTGTCTCTTAGTACAACATGAGGATGGGGGTTTGTTACATTTCAACAAGAAAATCAGGTTAAGTCTCAAGGTTGGGTTGGGTTGGGGAGATGTGGCTTCCCTGGTTGGAATCGGGTCCTTGGTGAAGCCCAGCTTGCTGAATCAGACTGAGTGGGACATCAAGATGTCTTCCATACTGACATTTGGTACACTCTGTGGACGGAGGTCTGTTTCAGTCCCAAAAGGAAATGAGGCCTGAGACTCAAATTAGGGTTAGGGTTGGGGAGACTTGGCTTCCCAGGATATAACCAGGGTTTTGTCGAAGCCTAGATTGGTAAAACAGACTGAGTAGGCCATCCGGAGTATAACATACAGCCAGTTAGTACACCATGTGGACAGGGAAATGTTTCATTCCAAAGAGAAAATTAGGGTTAAGACCCAAGTTAGGGTTAGCTGTCAGGAGACATGGCTTCCCAGAATGGAAACAGGGTGTTGCTGAAGCCAAGCATGGTGAAACAGACTGAGAGGGCCAAAGGAATTGTGTGCCTACTGTCTTTTAGTACAACATGAGGATGGGGGGTTGTTACAGTTCAACAAGAAAATCAGGTTAAGTCTCAAGTTAGGGTTGGGTTGGGGAGATGTGGCTTCCCAGGTTGGAAACGGGTCCTTGGTGAAGCTTAACTTGCTGAATCAGACTGAGTGGGGTATCAAGGTGTCTTCCATACTTACATTTGGTACACTCTGTGGACCGCAGTATGTTTCAGTCCCAAAAGGAAATGAGGGTTGAGACTCAAATTAGGGTTAGGGTTGGGGAGACTTGGCTTCCCAGGATGTAACCAGGGTTTTGGCGAAGCCTAGATTGGTAAAACAGACTGAGTAGGCCTTCCGGAGTATAACATACTGCCAGTTAGTACACCATGTGGACAGGGAAATGTTTCAGTCCAAAGAAAAAATTAGGGTTAAGAAAAATTTAGGGTTATCGGTCAGGAGACATGCCTTCCCAGAATGGAAACAGGGTGTTGCTGAAGCCAAGCATGGTGAAACAGACTGAGAGGGCCAACGGAATTGTGTGCCTACTGTCTTTTAGTACAACATGAGGATGGGGGTTTGTTACATTTGCACAAGAAAATCAGGTTAAGTCTCAAGTTAGGGTTGGTTTGGGGAGATTTGGCTTCCCAGGTTGGAAACGGGTCCTTGGTGAAGCCTAACTTGCTGAATCAGACTGAGTGGGGCATCAAGATGTCTTCCATACTGACATTTGGTACACTCTGTGGACGGCGGTTTGTTTCAGTCCCAAAAGGAAATGAGGCCTGAGACTCAAATTAGGGTTAGGGTTGGGGAGACTTGGCTTTCCAGGATGTAACCAGGGTTTTGGTGAAGCCTAGATTGGTAAAACAGACTGAGTAGGCAAACCGGAGTATAACATACTGCCAGTTAGTACACCATGTGGACAGGGAAATGTTTCATTCCAAAGAGAAAATTAGGGTTAAGACCCAAGTTAGGGTTATCGGTCAGGAGACATGGCTTCCCAGAATGGAAACAGGGTGTTGCTGAAGCCAAGCATGGTGAAACAGACTGAGAGGGCCAAAGGAATTGTGTGCCTACTGTCTTTTAGTAGAACATGAGGATGGGGGTTTGTTACATTTGCACAAGAAAATCAGGTTAAGTATCAAGTTAGGGTTAGGGTTGGGGAGATGTGGCTTCCCAGGTTGGAAACGGGTCCTTGGTGAAGCTTAACTTGCTGAATCAGACTGAGTGGGCCATCAAGATGTCTTCCATACTGACATTTGGTACACTCTGTGGACGGCAGTATGTTTCAGTCCAAAAAGGAAATGAGGGTTGAGACTCAAATTAGGGTTAGGGTTGGGGAGACTTGGCTTCCCAGGATGTAACCAGGGTTTTGGCGAAGCCTAGATTGGTAAAACAGACTGAGTAGGACAACCGGAGTATAACATACTGCCAGTTAGTACACCATGTGGACAGGGAAATGTTTCAGTCCAAAGAGAAAATTAGGGTTGAGACCCAAGTTAGGGTTATCGGTCAGGAGTCATGGCTTCCCAGAATGGAAACAGGGTGTTGCTGAAGCCAAGCATGGTGAAACAGACTGAGAGGGCAAAAGGAATTGAGTGCCTACTGTCTTTTAGTACAACATGAGGATGGGGGTTTGTTACATTTGCACAAGAAAATCAGGTTAAGTCTCAAGTTAGGGTTGGTTTGGGGAGATGTGGCTTCCCAGGTTGGAAACGGGTCCTTGGTGAAGCCTAGCTTGTTGAATCAGACTGAGTGGGACATCAAGATGTCTTCCATACTGACATTTGGTACACTCTGTGGACGGCAGTATGTTTCAGTCCAAAAAGGAAATGAGGGTTGAGACTCAAATTAGGGTTAGGGCTGGGGAGACTTGGCTTCCCAGGATGTAACCAGGGTTTTGGCGAAGCCTAGATTGGTAAAACAGACGGAGTAGGCCAACCGGAGTATAACATACTGCCAGTTAGTACACCATGTGGACAGGGAAATGTTTCATTCCAAAGAGAAAATTAGGGTTAAGACCCAAGTTAGGGTTAGCTGTCAGGAGACATGGCTTTCCAGAATGGAAACAGGGTGTTGCTGAAGCCAAGCATGGTGAAACAGACTGAGAGGGCAAAAGGAATTGTGTGCCTACTGTCTTTTAGTAGAACATGAGGATGGGGGGTTGTTACATTTGCACAAGAATATCAGGTTAAGTCTCAAGTTAGGGTTAGGGTTGGGGAGATGTGGCTTCCCAGGTTGGAAACGGGTCCTTGGTGAAGCCTAGCTTGTTGAATCAGACTGAGTGGGACATCAAGATGTCTTCCATACTTACATTTGGTACACTCTGTGGACGGCAGTATGTTTCAGTCCAAAAAGGAAATGAGGGTTGAGACTCAAATTAGGGTTAGGGCTGGGGAGACTTGGCTTCCCAGGATGTAACCAGGGTTTTGGCGAAGCCTAGATTGGTAAAACAGACGGAGTAGGCCAACCGGAGTATAACATACTGCCAGTTAGTACACCATGTGGACAGGGAAATGTTTCAGTCCAAAGAGAAAATTAGGGTTAAGACCCAAGTTAGGGTTAGCTGTCAGGAGACATGGCTCTCCAGAATGGAAACAGGGTGTTGCTGAAGCCAAGCATGGTGAAACAGACTGAGAGGGCAAAAGGAATTGTGTGCCTACTGTCTTTTAGTAGAACATGAGGATGGGGGGTTGTTACATTTGCACAAGAAAATCAGGTTAAGTCTCAAGTTAGGGTTAGGGTTGGGGAGATGTGGCTTCCCAGGTTGGAAACGGGTCCTTGGTGAAGCCTAGCTTGTTGAATCAGACTGAGTGGGACATCAAGATTTCTTCCATACATACATTTGGTACACTCTGTGAACCGCAGTATGTTTCAGTCCAAAAAGGAAATGAGGGTTAAGACCCAAGTTAGGGTTATCGGTCAGGAGTCATGGCTTCCCAGAATGGAAACAGGGTGTTGCTGAAGCCAAGCATGGTGAAACAGACTGAGAGGGCCAACGGAATTGTGTGTCGACTGTCTTTTAGTACAACATGAGGATGGGGGTTTGTTACATTTGCACAAGAAAATCAGGTTAAGTCTCAAGTTAGGGTTGGTTTGGGGAGATGTGGCTTCCCAGGTTGGAAACGGGTCCTTGGTGAAGCCTAGCTTGTTGAATCAGACTGAGTGGGACATCAAGATGTCTTCCATACTTACATTTGGTACACTCTGTGGACGGCAGTATGTTTCAGTCCAAAAAGGAAATGAGGGTTGAGACTCAAATTAGGGTTAGGGCTGGGGAGACTTGGCTTCCCAGGATGTAACCAGGGTTTTGGCGAAGCGTAGATTGGTAAAACAAACTGAGTAGGCCATCCGGAGTATAACATACTGCCAGTTAGTACACCATGTGGACAGGGAAATGTTTCAGTCTAAAGAGAAAATTAGGGTTAAGACCCAAGTTAGGGTTAGCTGTCAGGAGACATGGCTTCCCAGAATGGAAACAGGGTGTTGCTGAAGCCAAGCATGGTGAAACAGACTGAGAGGGCCAAAGGAATTGTGTGCCTACTGTCTTTTAGTAGAACATGAGGATGGGAGGTTGTTACATTTGCACAAGAATATCAGGTTAAGTCTCAAGTTAGGGTTAGGGTTGGGGAGATGTGGCTTCCCAGGTTGGAAACGGGTCCTTGGTGAAGCTTAACTTCCTGAATCAGACTGAGTGGGCCATCAAGATGTCTTCCATACTTACATTTGGCACACTCTGTGGACCGCAGTATGTTTCAGTCCAAAAAGGAAATAGGGTTGAGACTCAAATTAGGGTTAGGGTTGGGGAGACTTGGCTTCCCAGGATGTAACCAGGGTTTTGGTGAAGCCTAGATTGGTAAAACAGACTGAGTAGGCATTCAGGAGTATAACATACTGCCAGTTAGTACACCATGTGGACAGGGAAATGTTTCAGTCCAAAGACAAAATTCGAGTTAAGACCCAAGTTAGGGTTAGCTGTCAGGAGACATGGCTTCCCGGAATGGAAACAGGGTGTTGCTGAAGCCAAGCATGGTGAAACAGACTGAGAGGGCCAACGGAATTGTGTGCCTACTGTCTTTTAGTACAACATGAGGATGGGGGTTTGTTACATTTGCACAAGAAAATCAGGTTAAGTCTCAAGTTAGGGTTGGGTTGGGGAGATGTGGCTTCCCAGGTTGGAAACGGGTCCTTGGTGAAGCTTAACTTGCTGAATCAGACTGAGTGGGGTATCAAGGTGTCTTCCATACTTACATTTGGTACACTCTGTGGACCGCAGTATGTTTCAGTCCCAAAAGGAAATGAGGGTTGAGACTCAAATTAGGGTTAGGGTTGGGGAGACTTGGCTTCCCAGGATGTAACCAGGGTTTTGGCGAAGCCTAGATTGGTAAAACAGACTGAGTAGGCCTTCCGGAGTATAACATACTGCCAGTTAGTACACCATGTGGACAGGGAAATGTTTCAGTCCAAAGAAAAAATTAGGGTTAAGAAAAATTTAGGGTTATCGGTCAGGAGACATGCCTTCCCAGAATGGAAACAGGGTGTTGCTGAAGCCAAGCATGGTGAAACAGACTGAGAGGGCCAACGGAATTGTGTGCCTACTGTCTTTTAGTACAACATGAGGATGGGGGTTTGTTACATTTGCACAAGAAAATCAGGTTAAGTCTCAAGTTAGGGTTGGTTTGGGGAGATGTGGCTTCCCAGGTTGGAAACGGGTCCTTGGTGAAGCCTAACTTGCTGAATCAGACTGAGTGGGGCATCAAGATGTCTTCCATACTGACATTTGGTACACTCTGTGGACGGCGGTTTGTTTCAGTCCCAAAAGGAAATGAGGCCTGAGACTCAAATTAGGGTTAGGGTTGGGGAGACTTGGCTTTCCAGGATGTAACCAGGGTTTTGGTGAAGCCTAGATTGGTAAAACAGACTGAGTAGGCAAACCGGAGTATAACATACTGCCAGTTAGTACACCATGTGGACAGGGAAATGTTTCATTCCAAAGAGAAAATTAGGGTTAAGACCCAAGTTAGGGTTATCGGTCAGGAGACATGGCTTCCCAGAATGGAAACAGGGTGTTGCTGAAGCCAAGCATGGTGAAACAGACTGAGAGGGCCAAAGGAATTGTGTGCCTACTGTCTTTTAGTAGAACATGAGGATGGGGGTTTGTTACATTTGCACAAGAAAATCAGGTTAAGTATCAAGTTAGGGTTAGGGTTGGGGAGATGTGGCTTCCCAGGTTGGAAACGGGTCCTTGGTGAAGCTTAACTTGCTGAATCAGACTGAGTGGGGCATCAAGATGGCTTCCATACTGACATTTGGTACACTCTGTGGACGGCAGTATGTTTCAGTCCAAAAAGGAAATGAGGGTTGAGACTCAAATTAGGGTTAGGGTTGGGGAGACTTGGCTTCCCAGGATGTAACCAGGGTTTTGGTGAAGCCTAGATTGGTAAAACAGACTGAGTAGGCATTCAGGAGTATAACATACTGCCAGTTAGTACACCATGTGGACAGGGAAATGTTTCAGTCCAAAGACAAAATTCGAGTTAAGACCCAAGTTAGGGTTAGCTGTCAGGAGACATGGCTTCCCGGAATGGAAACAGGGTGTTGCTGAAGCCAAGCATGGTGAAACAGACTGAGAGGGCCAACGGAATTGTGTGCCTACTGTCTTTTAGTACAACATGAGGATGGGGGTTTGTTACATTTGCACAAGAAAATCAGGTTAAGTCTCAAGTTAGGGTTGGGTTGGGGAGATGTGGCTTCCCAGGTTGGAAACGGGTCCTTGGTGAAGCTTAACTTGCTGAATCAGACTGAGTGGGGTATCAAGGTGTCTTCCATACTTACATTTGGTACACTCTGTGGACCGCAGTATGTTTCAGTCCCAAAAAGAAATGAGGGTTGAGACTCAAATTAGGGTTAGGGTTGGGGAGACTTGGCTTCCCAGGATGTAACCAGGGTTTTGGCGAAGCCTAGATTGGTAAAACAGACTGAGTAGGCCTTCCGGAGTATAACATACTGCCAGTTAGTACACCATGTGGACAGGGAAATGTTTCAGTCCAAAGAAAAAATTAGGGTTAAGAAAAATTTAGGGTTATCGGTCAGGAGACATGCCTTCCCAGAATGGAAACAGGGTGTTGCTGAAGCCAAGCATGGTGAAACAGACTGAGAGGGCCAACGGAATTGTGTGCCTACTGTCTTTTAGTACAACATGAGGATGGGGGTTTGTTACATTTGCACAAGAAAATCAGGTTAAGTCTCAAGTTAGGGTTGGTTTGGGGAGATGTGGCTTCCCAGGTTGGAAACGGGTCCTTGGTGAAGCCTAACTTGCTGAATCAGACTGAGTGGGGCATCAAGATGTCTTCCATACTGACATTTGGTACACTCTGTGGACGGCGGTTTGTTTCAGTCCCAAAAGGAAATGAGGCCTGAGACTCAAATTAGGGTTAGGGTTGGGGAGACTTGGCTTTCCAGGATGTAACCAGGGTTTTGGTGAAGCCTAGATTGGTAAAACAGACTGAGTAGGCAAACCGGAGTATAACATACTGCCAGTTAGTACACCATGTGGACAGGGAAATGTTTCATTCCAAAGAGAAAATTAGGGTTAAGACCCAAGTTAGGGTTATCGGTCAGGAGACATGGCTTCCCAGAATGGAAACAGGGTGTTGCTGAAGCCAAGCATGGTGAAACAGACTGAGAGGGCCAAAGGAATTGTGTGCCTACTGTCTTTTAGTAGAACATGAGGATGGGGGTTTGTTACATTTGCACAAGAAAATCAGGTTAAGTATCAAGTTAGGGTTAGGGTTGGGGAGATGTGGCTTCCCAGGTTGGAAACGGGTCCTTGGTGAAGCTTAACTTGCTGAATCAGACTGAGTGGGCCATCAAGATGGCTTCCATACTGACATTTGGTACACTCTGTGGACGGCAGTATGTTTCAGTCCAAAAAGGAAATGAGGGTTGAGACTCAAATTAGGGTTAGGGTTGGGGAGACTTGGCTTCCCAGGATGTAACCAGGGTTTTGGCGAAGCCTAGATTGGTAAAACAGACTGAGTAGGACAACCGGAGTATAACATACTGCCAGTTAGTACACCATGTGGACAGGGAAATGTTTCAGTCCAAAGAGAAAATTAGGGTTGAGACCCAAGTTAGGGTTATCGGTCAGGAGTCATGGCTTCCCAGAATGGAAACAGGGTGTTGCTGAAGCCAAGCATGGTGAAACAGACTGAGAGGGCAAAAGGAATTGAGTGCCTACTGTCTTTTAGTACAACATGAGGATGGGGGTTTGTTACATTTGCACAAGAAAATCAGGTTAAGTCTCAAGTTAGGGTTGGTTTGGGGAGATGTGGCTTCCCAGGTTGGAAACGGGTCCTTGGTGAAGCCTAGCTTGTTGAATCAGACTGAGTGGGACATCAAGATGTCTTCCATACTGACATTTGGTACACTCTGTGGACGGCAGTATGTTTCAGTCCAAAAAGGAAATGAGGGTTGAGACTCAAATTAGGGTTAGGGCTGGGGAGACTTGGCTTCCCAGGATGTAACCAGGGTTTTGGCGAAGCCTAGATTGGTAAAACAGACGGAGTAGGCCAACCGGAGTATAACATACTGCCAGTTAGTACACCATGTGGACAGGGAAATGTTTCATTCCAAAGAGAAAATTAGGGTTAAGACCCAAGTTAGGGTTAGCTGTCAGGAGACATGGCTTTCCAGAATGGAAACAGGGTGTTGCTGAAGCCAAGCATGGTGAAACAGACTGAGAGGGCAAAAGGAATTGTGTGCCTACTGTCTTTTAGTAGAACATGAGGATGGGGGGTTGTTACATTTGCACAAGAATATCAGGTTAAGTCTCAAGTTAGGGTTAGGGTTGGGGAGATGTGGCTTCCCAGGTTGGAAACGGGTCCTTGGTGAAGCCTAGCTTGTTGAATCAGACTGAGTGGGACATCAAGATGTCTTCCATACTTACATTTGGTACACTCTGTGGACGGCAGTATGTTTCAGTCCAAAAAGGAAATGAGGGTTGAGACTCAAATTAGGGTTAGGGCTGGGGAGACTTGGCTTCCCAGGATGTAACCAGGGTTTTGGCGAAGCCTAGATTGGTAAAACAGACGGAGTAGGCCAACCGGAGTATAACATACTGCCAGTTAGTACACCATGTGGACAGGGAAATGTTTCAGTCCAAAGAGAAAATTAGGGTTAAGACCCAAGTTAGGGTTAGCTGTCAGGAGACATGGCTCTCCAGAATGGAAACAGGGTGTTGCTGAAGCCAAGCATGGTGAAACAGACTGAGAGGGCAAAAGGAATTGTGTGCCTACTGTCTTTTAGTAGAACATGAGGATGGGGGGTTGTTACATTTGCACAAGAAAATCAGGTTAAGTCTCAAGTTAGGGTTAGGGTTGGGGAGATGTGGCTTCCCAGGTTGGAAACGGGTCCTTGGTGAAGCCTAGCTTGTTGAATCAGACTGAGTGGGACATCAAGATTTCTTCCATACATACATTTGGTACACTCTGTGAACCGCAGTATGTTTCAGTCCAAAAAGGAAATGAGGGTTGATACTCAAATTAGGGTTAGGGTTGGGGAGACTTGGCTTCCCAGGATGTAACCAGGGTTTTGGTGAAGCCTAGATTGGTAAAACAGACTGAGTAGGCCTTCCGGAGTATAACATACTGCCAGTTAGTACACCATGTGGACAGGGAAATATTTCAGTCCAAAGAAAAAACTAGGGTTAAGACCCAAGTTAGGGTTAGCGGTCAGGAGACATGGCTTCCCGGAATGGAAACAGGGTGTTGCTGAAGCCAAGCATGGTGAAACAGACTGAGAGGGCAAAAGGAATTGTGTGCCTACTGTCTTTTAGTACAACATGAGGATGGGGGTTTGTTACATTTGCACAAGAAAATCAGGTTAAGTCTCAAGTTAGGGTTGGTTTGGGGAGATGTGGCTTCCCAGGTTGGAAACGGGTCCTTGGTGAAGCCTAGCTTGTTGAATCAGACTGAGTGGGCCATCAAGATGTCTTCCATACTGACATTTGGTACACTCTGTGGACGGCAGTATGTTTCAGTCCAAAAAGGAAATGAGGGTTGAGATTCAAATAAGGGTTAGGGTTGGGGAGACTTGGCTTCCCAGGATGTAACCAGGGTTTTGGCGAAGCCTAGATTGGTAAAACAGACTGAGTAGGCCATCCGGAGTATAACATACTGCCAGTTAGTACACCATGTGGACAGGGAAATGTTTCAGTCCAAAGAGAAAATTAGGGTTCAGACCCAAGTTAGGGTTAGCTGTCAGGAGACATGGCTTCCCAGAATGGAAACAGGGTGTTGCTGAAGCCAAGCATGGTGAAACAGACTGAGAGGGCCAAAGGAATTGTGTGCCTACTGTCTTTTAGTAGAACATGAGGATGGGAGGTTGTTACATTTGCACAAGAAAATCAGGTTAAGTCTCAAGTTAGGGTTAGGGTTGGGGAGATGTGGCTTCCCAGGTTGGAAATGGGTCCTTGGTGAAGCTCAACTTGCTGAATCAGACAAAGTGGGGCATCAAGATGGCTTCCATCCTGACATTTGGTGCACTCTGTGGACGGCAGTATGTTTCAGTCCAAAAAGGAAATGAGGGTTGAGACTCAAATTAGGGTTAGGGTTGGGGAGACTTGGCTTCCCAGGATGTAACCAGGGTTTTGGCGAAGTCTAGATTGTTAAAACAGACGGAGTAGGCCAACCGGAGTATAACATACTGCCAGTTAGTACACAATGTGGACAGGGAAATGTTTCATTCCAAAGAGAAAATTAGGGTTAAGACCCAAGTTAGGGTTAGCAGTCAGGAGACATGGCTTTCCAGAATGGAAACAGGGTGTTGCTGAAGCCAAGCATGGTGAAACAGACTGAGAGGGCAAAAGGAATTGTGTGCCTACTGTCTTTTAGTAGAACATGAGGATGGGGGGTTGTTACATTTGCACAAGAAAATCAGGTTAAGTCTCAAGTTAGGGTTAGGGTTGGGGAGATGTTGCTTCCCAGGTTGGAAACGGGTCCTTGGTGAAGCTTAACTTGCTGAATCAGACTGAGTGGGCCATCAAGATGGCTTCCATACTGACATTTGGTACACTCTGTGGACGGCAGTATGTTTCAGTCCAAAAACGAAAATTATGGTTAAGACCCAAGTTAGGGTTATCGGTCAGGAGTCATGGCTTCCCAGAATGGAAACAGGGTGTTGCTGAAGCCAAGCATGGTGAAACAGACTGAGAGGGCCAACGGAATTGTGTGCCGACTGTCTCTTAGTACAACATGAGGATGGGGGTTTGTTACATTTCAACAAGAAAATCAGGTTAAGTCTCAAGGTTGGGTTGGGTTGGGGAGATGTGGCTTCCCTGGTTGGAATCGGGTCCTTGGTGAAGCCCAGCTTGCTGAATCAGACTGAGTGGGACATCAAGATGTCTTCCATACTGACATTTGGTACACTCTGTGGACGGAGGTCTGTTTCAGTCCCAAAAGGAAATGAGGCCTGAGACTCAAATTAGGGTTAGGGTTGGGGAGACTTGGCTTCCCAGGATATAACCAGGGTTTTGTCGAAGCCTAGATTGGTAAAACAGACTGAGTAGGCCATCCGGAGTATAACATACAGCCAGTTAGTACACCATGTGGACAGGGAAATGTTTCATTCCAAAGAGAAAATTAGGGTTAAGACCCAAGTTAGGGTTAGCTGTCAGGAGACATGGCTTCCCAGAATGGAAACAGGGTGTTGCTGAAGCCAAGCATGGTGAAACAGACTGAGAGGGCCAAAGGAATTGTGTGCCTACTGTCTTTTAGTACAACATGAGGATGGGGGGTTGTTACAGTTCAACAAGAAAATCAGGTTAAGTCTCAAGTTAGGGTTGGGTTGGGGAGATGTGGCTTCCCAGGTTGGAAACGGGTCCTTGGTGAAGCTTAACTTGCTGAATCAGACTGAGTGGGGTATCAAGGTGTCTTCCATACTTACATTTGGTACACTCTGTGGACCGCAGTATGTTTCAGTCCCAAAAGGAAATGAGGGTTGAGACTCAAATTAGGGTTAGGGTTGGGGAGACTTGGCTTCCCAGGATGTAACCAGGGTTTTGGCGAAGCCTAGATTGGTAAAACAGACTGAGTAGGCCTTCCGGAGTATAACATACTGCCAGTTAGTACACCATGTGGACAGGGAAATGTTTCAGTCCAAAGAAAAAATTAGGGTTAAGAAAAATTTAGGGTTATCGGTCAGGAGACATGCCTTCCCAGAATGGAAACAGGGTGTTGCTGAAGCCAAGCATGGTGAAACAGACTGAGAGGGCCAACGGAATTGTGTGCCTACTGTCTTTTAGTACAACATGAGGATGGGGGTTTGTTACATTTGCACAAGAAAATCAGGTTAAGTCTCAAGTTAGGGTTGGTTTGGGGAGATGTGGCTTCCCAGGTTGGAAACGGGTCCTTGGTGAAGCCTAACTTGCTGAATCAGACTGAGTGGGGCATCAAGATGTCTTCCATACTGACATTTGGTACACTCTGTGGACGGCGGTTTGTTTCAGTCCCAAAAGGAAATGAGGCCTGAGACTCAAATTAGGGTTAGGGTTGGGGAGACTTGGCTTTCCAGGATGTAACCAGGGTTTTGGTGAAGCCTAGATTGGTAAAACAGACTGAGTAGGCAAACCGGAGTATAACATACTGCCAGTTAGTACACCATGTGGACAGGGAAATGTTTCATTCCAAAGAGAAAATTAGGGTTAAGACCCAAGTTAGGGTTATCGGTCAGGAGACATGGCTTCCCAGAATGGAAACAGGGTGTTGCTGAAGCCAAGCATGGTGAAACAGACTGAGAGGGCCAAAGGAATTGTGTGCCTACTGTCTTTTAGTAGAACATGAGGATGGGGGTTTGTTACATTTGCACAAGAAAATCAGGTTAAGTATCAAGTTAGGGTTAGGGTTGGGGAGATGTGGCTTCCCAGGTTGGAAACGGGTCCTTGGTGAAGCTTAACTTGCTGAATCAGACTGAGTGGGCCATCAAGATGGCTTCCATACTGACATTTGGTACACTCTGTGGACGGCAGTATGTTTCAGTCCAAAAAGGAAATGAGGGTTGAGACTCAAATTAGGGTTAGGGTTGGGGAGACTTGGCTTCCCAGGATGTAACCAGGGTTTTGGCGAAGCCTAGATTGGTAAAACAGACTGAGTAGGACAACCGGAGTATAACATACTGCCAGTTAGTACACCATGTGGACAGGGAAATGTTTCAGTCCAAAGAGAAAATTAGGGTTGAGACCCAAGTTAGGGTTATCGGTCAGGAGTCATGGCTTCCCAGAATGGAAACAGGGTGTTGCTGAAGCCAAGCATGGTGAAACAGACTGAGAGGGCAAAAGGAATTGAGTGCCTACTGTCTTTTAGTACAACATGAGGATGGGGGTTTGTTACATTTGCACAAGAAAATCAGGTTAAGTCTCAAGTTAGGGTTGGTTTGGGGAGATGTGGCTTCCCAGGTTGGAAACGGGTCCTTGGTGAAGCCTAGCTTGTTGAATCAGACTGAGTGGGACATCAAGATGTCTTCCATACTGACATTTGGTACACTCTGTGGACGGCAGTATGTTTCAGTCCAAAAAGGAAATGAGGGTTGAGACTCAAATTAGGGTTAGGGCTGGGGAGACTTGGCTTCCCAGGATGTAACCAGGGTTTTGGCGAAGCCTAGATTGGTAAAACAGACGGAGTAGGCCAACCGGAGTATAACATACTGCCAGTTAGTACACCATGTGGACAGGGAAATGTTTCATTCCAAAGAGAAAATTAGGGTTAAGACCCAAGTTAGGGTTAGCTGTCAGGAGACATGGCTTTCCAGAATGGAAACAGGGTGTTGCTGAAGCCAAGCATGGTGAAACAGACTGAGAGGGCAAAAGGAATTGTGTGCCTACTGTCTTTTAGTAGAACATGAGGATGGGGGGTTGTTACATTTGCACAAGAATATCAGGTTAAGTCTCAAGTTAGGGTTAGGGTTGGGGAGATGTGGCTTCCCAGGTTGGAAACGGGTCCTTGGTGAAGCCTAGCTTGTTGAATCAGACTGAGTGGGACATCAAGATGTCTTCCATACTTACATTTGGTACACTCTGTGGACGGCAGTATGTTTCAGTCCAAAAAGGAAATGAGGGTTGAGACTCAAATTAGGGTTAGGGCTGGGGAGACTTGGCTTCCCAGGATGTAACCAGGGTTTTGGCGAAGCCTAGATTGGTAAAACAGACGGAGTAGGCCAACCGGAGTATAACATACTGCCAGTTAGTACACCATGTGGACAGGGAAATGTTTCAGTCCAAAGAGAAAATTAGGGTTAAGACCCAAGTTAGGGTTAGCTGTCAGGAGACATGGCTCTCCAGAATGGAAACAGGGTGTTGCTGAAGCCAAGCATGGTGAAACAGACTGAGAGGGCAAAAGGAATTGTGTGCCTACTGTCTTTTAGTAGAACATGAGGATGGGGGGTTGTTACATTTGCACAAGAAAATCAGGTTAAGTCTCAAGTTAGGGTTAGGGTTGGGGAGATGTGGCTTCCCAGGTTGGAAACGGGTCCTTGGTGAAGCCTAGCTTGTTGAATCAGACTGAGTGGGACATCAAGATTTCTTCCATACATACATTTGGTACACTCTGTGAACCGCAGTATGTTTCAGTCCAAAAAGGAAATGAGGGTTGATACTCAAATTAGGGTTAGGGTTGGGGAGACTTGGCTTCCCAGGATGTAACCAGGGTTTTGGTGAAGCCTAGATTGGTAAAACAGACTGAGTAGGCCTTCCGGAGTATAACATACTGCCAGTTAGTACACCATGTGGACAGGGAAATATTTCAGTCCAAAGAAAAAACTAGGGTTAAGACCCAAGTTAGGGTTAGCGGTCAGGAGACATGGCTTCCCGGAATGGAAACAGGGTGTTGCTGAAGCCAAGCATGGTGAAACAGACTGAGAGGGCAAAAGGAATTGTGTGCCTACTGTCTTTTAGTACAACATGAGGATGGGGGTTTGTTACATTTGCACAAGAAAATCAGGTTAAGTCTCAAGTTAGGGTTGGTTTGGGGAGATGTGGCTTCCCAGGTTGGAAACGGGTCCTTGGTGAAGCCTAGCTTGTTGAATCAGACTGAGTGGGCCATCAAGATGTCTTCCATACTGACATTTGGTACACTCTGTGGACGGCAGTATGTTTCAGTCCAAAAAGGAAATGAGGGTTGAGATTCAAATAAGGGTTAGGGTTGGGGAGACTTGGCTTCCCAGGATGTAACCAGGGTTTTGGCGAAGCCTAGATTGGTAAAACAGACTGAGTAGGCCATCCGGAGTATAACATACTGCCAGTTAGTACACCATGTGGACAGGGAAATGTTTCAGTCCAAAGAGAAAATTAGGGTTCAGACCCAAGTGAGGGTTAGCTGTCAGGAGACATGGCTTCCCAGAATGGAAACAGGGTGTTGCTGAAGCCAAGCATGGTGAAACAGACTGAGAGGGCCAAAGGAATTGTGTGCCTACTGTCTTTTAGTAGAACATGAGGATGGGAGGTTGTTACATTTGCACAAGAAAATCAGGTTAAGTCTCAAGTTAGGGTTAGGGTTGGGGAGATGTGGCTTCCCAGGTTGGAAATGGGTCCTTGGTGAAGCTCAACTTGCTGAATCAGACAAAGTGGGGCATCAAGATGGCTTCCATCCTGACATTTGGTACACTCTGTGGACGGCAGTATGTTTCAGTCCAAAAACGAAAATTATGGTTAAGACCCAAGTTAGGGTTATCGGTCAGGAGTCATGGCTTCCCAGAATGGAAACAGGGTGTTGCTGAAGCCAAGCATGGTGAAACAGACTGAGAGGGCCAACGGAATTGTGTGCCGACTGTCTCTTAGTACAACATGAGGATGGGGGTTTGTTACATTTCAACAAGAAAATCAGGTTAAGTCTCAAGGTTGGGTTGGGTTGGGGAGATGTGGCTTCCCTGGTTGGAATCGGGTCCTTGGTGAAGCCCAGCTTGCTGAATCAGACTGAGTGGGACATCAAGATGTCTTCCATACTGACATTTGGTACACTCTGTGGACGGAGGTCTGTTTCAGTCCCAAAAGGAAATGAGGCCTGAGACTCAAATTAGGGTTAGGGTTGGGGAGACTTGGCTTCCCAGGATATAACCAGGGTTTTGTCGAAGCCTAGATTGGTAAAACAGACTGAGTAGGCCATCCGGAGTATAACATACAGCCAGTTAGTACACCATGTGGACAGGGAAATGTTTCATTCCAAAGAGAAAATTAGGGTTAAGACCCAAGTTAGGGTTAGCTGTCAGGAGACATGGCTTCCCAGAATGGAAACAGGGTGTTGCTGAAGCCAAGCATGGTGAAACAGACTGAGAGGGCCAAAGGAATTGTGTGCCTACTGTCTTTTAGTACAACATGAGGATGGGGGGTTGTTACAGTTCAACAAGAAAATCAGGTTAAGTCTCAAGTTAGGGTTAGGGTTGGGGAGATGTGGCTTCCCAGGTTGGAAACGGGTCCTTGGTGAAGCTTAACTTGCTGAATCAGACTGAGTGGGGCATCAAGATGGCTTCCATACTGACATTTGGTACACTCTGTGCACGGCAGTATGTTTCAGTCCAAAAACGAAAATTAGGGTTAAGACCCAAGTTAGGGTTATCGGTCAGGAGTCATGGCTTCCCAGAATGGAAACACGGTGTTGCTGAAGCCAAGCATGGTGAAACAGACTGAGAGGGCCAACGGAATTGTGTGTCGACTGTCTTTTAGTACAACATGAGGATGGGGGTTTGTTACATTTGCACAAGAAAATCAGGTTAAGTCTCAAGTTAGGGTTGGTTTGGGGAGATGTGGCTTCCCAGGTTGGAAACGGGTCCTTGGTGAAGCCTAGCTTGTTGAATTAGACTGAGTGGGACATCAAGATGTCTTCCATACTTACATTTGGTACACTCTGTGGACGGCAGTATGTTTCAGTCCAAAAAGGAAATGAGGGTTGAGACTCAAATTAGGGTTAGGGCTGGGGAGACTTGGCTTCCCAGGATGTAACCAGGGTTTTGGCGAAGCCTAGATTGGTAAAACAGACTGAGTAGGCCATCCGGAGTATAACATACTGCCAGTTAGTACACCATGTGGACAGGGAAATGTTTCAGTCTAAAGAGAAAATTAGGGTTAAGACCCAAGTTAGGGTTAGCTGTCAGGAGACATGGCTTCCCAGAATGGAAACAGGGTGTTGCTGAAGCCAAGCATGGTGAAACAGACTGAGAGGGCCAAAGGAATTGAGTGCCTACTGTCTTTTAGTACAACATGAGGATGGGGGTTTGTTACATTTGCACAAGAAAATCAGGTTAAGTCTCAAGTTAGGGTTGGTTTGGGGAGATGTGGCTTCCCAGGTTGGAAACGGGTCCTTGGTGAAGCCTAGCTTGTTGAATCAGACTGAGTGGGACATCAAGATGTCTTCCATACTGACATTTGGTACACTCTGTGGACGGCAGTATGTTTCAGTCCAAAAAGGAAATGAGGGTTGAGACTCAAATTAGGGTTAGGGCTGGGGAGACTTGGCTTCCCAGGATGTAACCAGGGTTTTGGCGAAGCCTAGATTGGTAAAACAGACGGAGTAGGCCAACCGGAGTATAACATACTGCCAGTTAGTACACCATGTGGACAGGGAAATGTTTCATTCCAAAGAGAAAATTAGGGTTAAGACCCAAGTTAGGGTTAGCTGTCAGGAGACATGGCTTTCCAGAATGGAAACAGGGTGTTGCTGAAGCCAAGCATGGTGAAACAGACTGAGAGGGCAAAAGGAATTGTGTGCCTACTGTCTTTTAGTAGAACATGAGGATGGGGGGTTGTTACATTTGCACAAGAATATCAGGTTAAGTCTCAAGTTAGGGTTAGGGTTGGGGAGATGTGGCTTCCCAGGTTGGAAACGGGTCCTTGGTGAAGCCTAGCTTGTTGAATCAGACTGAGTGGGACATCAAGATGTCTTCCATACTTACATTTGGTACACTCTGTGGACGGCAGTATGTTTCAGTCCAAAAAGGAAATGAGGGTTGAGACTCAAATTAGGGTTAGGGCTGGGGAGACTTGGCTTCCCAGGATGTAACCAGGGTTTTG
This sequence comes from Heloderma suspectum, assembly GCF_057233095.1. Classification (NCBI taxonomy): domain Eukaryota; kingdom Metazoa; phylum Chordata; class Lepidosauria; order Squamata; family Helodermatidae; genus Heloderma; species Heloderma suspectum. Next base: position 154,146,035 of record NC_139461.1, read on the forward strand.
GCGAAGCCTAGATTGGTAAAACAGACGGAGTAGGCCAACCGGAGTATAACATACTGCCAGTTAGTACACCATGTGGACAGGGAAATGTTTCAGTCCAAAGAGAAAATTAGGGTTAAGACCCAAGTTAGGGTTAGCTGTCAGGAGACATGGCTCTCCAGAATGGAAACAGGGTGTTGCTGAAGCCAAGCATGGTGAAACAGACTGAGAGGGCAAAAGGAATTGTGTGCCTACTGTCTTTTAGTAGAACATGAGGATGGGGGGTTGTTACATTTGCACAAGAAAATCAGGTTAAGTCTCAAGTTAGGGTTAGGGTTGGGGAGATGTGGCTTCCCAGGTTGGAAACGGGTCCTTGGTGAAGCCTAGCTTGTTGAATCAGACTGAGTGGGACATCAAGATTTCTTCCATACATACATTTGGTACACTCTGTGAACCGCAGTATGTTTCAGTCCAAAAAGGAAATGAGGGTTAAGACCCAAGTTAGGGTTATCGGTCAGGAGTCATGGCTTCCCAGAATGGAAACAGGGTGTTGCTGAAGCCAAGCATGGTGAAACAGACTGAGAGGGCCAACGGAATTGTGTGTCGACTGTCTTTTAGTACAACATGAGGATGGGGGTTTGTTACATTTGCACAAGAAAATCAGGTTAAGTCTCAAGTTAGGGTTGGTTTGGGGAGATGTGGCTTCCCAGGTTGGAAACGGGTCCTTGGTGAAGCCTAGCTTGTTGAATCAGACTGAGTGGGACATCAAGATGTCTTCCATACTTACATTTGGTACACTCTGTGGACGGCAGTATGTTTCAGTCCAAAAAGGAAATGAGGGTTGAGACTCAAATTAGGGTTAGGGCTGGGGAGACTTGGCTTCCCAGGATGTAACCAGGGTTTTGGCGAAGCGTAGATTGGTAAAACAAACTGAGTAGGCCATCCGGAGTATAACATACTGCCAGTTAGTACACCATGTGGACAGGGAAATGTTTCAGTCTAAAGAGAAAATTAGGGTTAAGACCCAAGTTAGGGTTAGCTGTCAGGAGACATGGCTTCCCAGAATGGAAACAGGGTGTTGCTGAAGCCAAGCATGGTGAAACAGACTGAGAGGGCCAAAGGAATTGTGTGCCTACTGTCTTTTAGTAGAACATGAGGATGGGAGGTTGTTACATTTGCACAAGAATATCAGGTTAAGTCTCAAGTTAGGGTTAGGGTTGGGGAGATGTGGCTTCCCAGGTTGGAAACGGGTCCTTGGTGAAGCTTAACTTCCTGAATCAGACTGAGTGGGCCATCAAGATGTCTTCCATACTTACATTTGGCACACTCTGTGGACCGCAGTATGTTTCAGTCCAAAAAGGAAATAGGGTTGAGACTCAAATTAGGGTTAGGGTTGGGGAGACTTGGCTTCCCAGGATGTAACCAGGGTTTTGGTGAAGCCTAGATTGGTAAAAGAGACTGAGTAGGCATTCAGGAGTATAACATACTGCCAGTTAGTACACCATGTGGACAGGGAAATGTTTCAGTCCAAAGACAAAATTCGAGTTAAGACCCAAGTTAGGGTTAGCTGTCAGGAGACATGGCTTCCCGGAATGGAAACAGGGTGTTGCTGAAGCCAAGCATGGTGAAACAGACTGAGAGGGCCAACGGAATTGTGTGCCTACTGTCTTTTAGTACAACATGAGGATGGGGGTTTGTTACATTTGCACAAGAAAATCAGGTTAAGTCTCAAGTTAGGGTTGGGTTGGGGAGATGTGGCTTCCCAGGTTGGAAACGGGTCCTTGGTGAAGCTTAACTTGCTGAATCAGACTGAGTGGGGTATCAAGGTGTCTTCCATACTTACATTTGGTACACTCTGTGGACCGCAGTATGTTTCAGTCCCAAAAGGAAATGAGGGTTGAGACTCAAATTAGGGTTAGGGTTGGGGAGACTTGGCTTCCCAGGATGTAACCAGGGTTTTGGCGAAGCCTAGATTGGTAAAACAGACTGAGTAGGCCTTCCGGAGTATAACATACTGCCAGTTAGTACACCATGTGGACAGGGAAATGTTTCAGTCCAAAGAAAAAATTAGGGTTAAGAAAAATTTAGGGTTATCGGTCAGGAGACATGCCTTCCCAGAATGGAAACAGGGTGTTGCTGAAGCCAAGCATGGTGAAACAGACTGAGAGGGCCAACGGAATTGTGTGCCTACTGTCTTTTAGTACAACATGAGGATGGGGGTTTGTTACATTTGCACAAGAAAATCAGGTTAAGTCTCAAGTTAGGGTTGGTTTGGGGAGATGTGGCTTCCCAGGTTGGAAACGGGTCCTTGGTGAAGCCTAACTTGCTGAATCAGACTGAGTGGGGCATCAAGATGTCTTCCATACTGACATTTGGTACACTCTGTGGACGGCGGTTTGTTTCAGTCCCAAAAGGAAATGAGGCCTGAGACTCAAATTAGGGTTAGGGTTGGGGAGACTTGGCTTTCCAGGATGTAACCAGGGTTTTGGTGAAGCCTAGATTGGTAAAACAGACTGAGTAGGCAAACCGGAGTATAACATACTGCCAGTTAGTACACCATGTGGACAGGGAAATGTTTCATTCCAAAGAGAAAATTAGGGTTAAGACCCAAGTTAGGGTTATCGGTCAGGAGACATGGCTTCCCAGAATGGAAACAGGGTGTTGCTGAAGCCAAGCATGGTGAAACAGACTGAGAGGGCCAAAGGAATTGTGTGCCTACTGTCTTTTAGTAGAACATGAGGATGGGGGTTTGTTACATTTGCACAAGAAAATCAGGTTAAGTATCAAGTTAGGGTTAGGGTTGGGGAGATGTGGCTTCCCAGGTTGGAAACGGGTCCTTGGTGAAGCTTAACTTGCTGAATCAGACTGAGTGGGGCATCAAGATGGCTTCCATACTGACATTTGGTACACTCTGTGGACGGCAGTATGTTTCAGTCCAAAAAGGAAATGAGGGTTGAGACTCAAATTAGGGTTAGGGTTGGGGAGACTTGGCTTCCCAGGATGTAACCAGGGTTTTGGTGAAGCCTAGATTGGTAAAACAGACTGAGTAGGCATTCAGGAGTATAACATACTGCCAGTTAGTACACCATGTGGACAGGGAAATGTTTCAGTCCAAAGACAAAATTCGAGTTAAGACCCAAGTTAGGGTTAGCTGTCAGGAGACATGGCTTCCCGGAATGGAAACAGGGTGTTGCTGAAGCCAAGCATGGTGAAACAGACTGAGAGGGCCAACGGAATTGTGTGCCTACTGTCTTTTAGTACAACATGAGGATGGGGGTTTGTTACATTTGCACAAGAAAATCAGGTTAAGTCTCAAGTTAGGGTTAGGGTTGGGGAGATGTGGCTTCCCAGGTTGGAAACGGGTCCTTGGTGAAGCTTAACTTGCTGAATCAGACTGAGTGGGGCATCAAGATGGCTTCCATACTGACATTTGGTACACTCTGTGCACGGCAGTATGTTTCAGTCCAAAAACGAAAATTAGGGTTAAGACCCAAGTTAGGGTTATCGGTCAGGAGTCATGGCTTCCCAGAATGGAAACACGGTGTTGCTGAAGCCAAGCATGGTGAAACAGACTGAGAGGGCCAACGGAATTGTGTGTCGACTGTCTTTTAGTACAACATGAGGATGGGGGTTTGTTACATTTGCACAAGAAAATCAGGTTAAGTCTCAAGTTAGGGTTGGTTTGGGGAGATGTGGCTTCCCAGGTTGGAAACGGGTCCTTGGTGAAGCCTAGCTTGTTGAATTAGACTGAGTGGGACATCAAGATGTCTTCCATACTTACATTTGGTACACTCTGTGGACGGCAGTATGTTTCAGTCCAAAAAGGAAATGAGGGTTGAGACTCAAATTAGGGTTAGGGCTGGGGAGACTTGGCTTCCCAGGATGTAACCAGGGTTTTGGCGAAGCCTAGATTGGTAAAACAGACTGAGTAGGCCATCCGGAGTATAACATACTGCCAGTTAGTACACCATGTGGACAGGGAAATGTTTCAGTCTAAAGAGAAAATTAGGGTTAAGACCCAAGTTAGGGTTAGCTGTCAGGAGACATGGCTTCCCAGAATGGAAACAGGGTGTTGCTGAAGCCAAGCATGGTGAAACAGACTGAGAGGGCCAAAGGAATTGAGTGCCTACTGTCTTTTAGTACAACATGAGGATGGGGGTTTGTTACATTTGCACAAGAAAATCAGGTTAAGTCTCAAGTTAGGGTTGGTTTGGGGAGATGTGGCTTCCCAGGTTGGAAACGGGTCCTTGGTGAAGCCTAGCTTGTTGAATCAGACTGAGTGGGACATCAAGATGTCTTCCATACTGACATTTGGTACACTCTGTGGACGGCAGTATGTTTCAGTCCAAAAAGGAAATGAGGGTTGAGACTCAAATTAGGGTTAGGGCTGGGGAGACTTGGCTTCCCAGGATGTAACCAGGGTTTTGGCGAAGCCTAGATTGGTAAAACAGACGGAGTAGGCCAACCGGAGTATAACATACTGCCAGTTAGTACACCATGTGGACAGGGAAATGTTTCATTCCAAAGAGAAAATTAGGGTTAAGACCCAAGTTAGGGTTAGCTGTCAGGAGACATGGCTTTCCAGAATGGAAACAGGGTGTTGCTGAAGCCAAGCATGGTGAAACAGACTGAGAGGGCAAAAGGAATTGTGTGCCTACTGTCTTTTAGTAGAACATGAGGATGGGGGGTTGTTACATTTGCACAAGAATATCAGGTTAAGTCTCAAGTTAGGGTTAGGGTTGGGGAGATGTGGCTTCCCAGGTTGGAAACGGGTCCTTGGTGAAGCCTAGCTTGTTGAATCAGACTGAGTGGGACATCAAGATGTCTTCCATACTTACATTTGGTACACTCTGTGGACGGCAGTATGTTTCAGTCCAAAAAGGAAATGAGGGTTGAGACTCAAATTAGGGTTAGGGCTGGGGAGACTTGGCTTCCCAGGATGTAACCAGGGTTTTGGCGAAGCCTAGATTGGTAAAACAGACGGAGTAGGCCAACCGGAGTATAACATACTGCCAGTTAGTACACCATGTGGACAGGGAAATGTTTCAGTCCAAAGAGAAAATTAGGGTTAAGACCCAAGTTAGGGTTAGCTGTCAGGAGACATGGCTCTCCAGAATGGAAACAGGGTGTTGCTGAAGCCAAGCATGGTGAAACAGACTGAGAGGGCAAAAGGAATTGTGTGCCTACTGTCTTTTAGTAGAACATGAGGATGGGGGGTTGTTACATTTGCACAAGAAAATCAGGTTAAGTCTCAAGTTAGGGTTAGGGTTGGGGAGATGTGGCTTCCCAGGTTGGAAACGGGTCCTTGGTGAAGCCTAGCTTGTTGAATCAGACTGAGTGGGACATCAAGATTTCTTCCATACATACATTTGGTACACTCTGTGAACCGCAGTATGTTTCAGTCCAAAAAGGAAATGAGGGTTAAGACCCAAGTTAGGGTTATCGGTCAGGAGTCATGGCTTCCCAGAATGGAAACAGGGTGTTGCTGAAGCCAAGCATGGTGAAACAGACTGAGAGGGCCAACGGAATTGTGTGTCGACTGTCTTTTAGTACAACATGAGGATGGGGGTTTGTTACATTTGCACAAGAAAATCAGGTTAAGTCTCAAGTTAGGGTTGGTTTGGGGAGATGTGGCTTCCCAGGTTGGAAACGGGTCCTTGGTGAAGCCTAGCTTGTTGAATCAGACTGAGTGGGACATCAAGATGTCTTCCATACTTACATTTGGTACACTCTGTGGACGGCAGTATGTTTCAGTCCAAAAAGGAAATGAGGGTTGAGACTCAAATTAGGGTTAGGGCTGGGGAGACTTGGCTTCCCAGGATGTAACCAGGGTTTTGGCGAAGCGTAGATTGGTAAAACAAACTGAGTAGGCCATCCGGAGTATAACATACTGCCAGTTAGTACACCATGTGGACAGGGAAATGTTTCAGTCTAAAGAGAAAATTAGGGTTAAGACCCAAGTTAGGGTTAGCTGTCAGGAGACATGGCTTCCCAGAATGGAAACAGGGTGTTGCTGAAGCCAAGCATGGTGAAACAGACTGAGAGGGCCAAAGGAATTGTGTGCCTACTGTCTTTTAGTAGAACATGAGGATGGGAGGTTGTTACATTTGCACAAGAATATCAGGTTAAGTCTCAAGTTAGGGTTAGGGTTGGGGAGATGTGGCTTCCCAGGTTGGAAACGGGTCCTTGGTGAAGCTTAACTTCCTGAATCAGACTGAGTGGGCCATCAAGATGTCTTCCATACTTACATTTGGCACACTCTGTGGACCGCAGTATGTTTCAGTCCAAAAAGGAAATAGGGTTGAGACTCAAATTAGGGTTAGGGTTGGGGAGACTTGGCTTCCCAGGATGTAACCAGGGTTTTGGTGAAGCCTAGATTGGTAAAAGAGACTGAGTAGGCATTCAGGAGTATAACATACTGCCAGTTAGTACACCATGTGGACAGGGAAATGTTTCAGTCCAAAGACAAAATTCGAGTTAAGACCCAAGTTAGGGTTAGCTGTCAGGAGACATGGCTTCCCGGAATGGAAACAGGGTGTTGCTGAAGCCAAGCATGGTGAAACAGACTGAGAGGGCCAACGGAATTGTGTGCCTACTGTCTTTTAGTACAACATGAGGATGGGGGTTTGTTACATTTGCACAAGAAAATCAGGTTAAGTCTCAAGTTAGGGTTGGGTTGGGGAGATGTGGCTTCCCAGGTTGGAAACGGGTCCTTGGTGAAGCTTAACTTGCTGAATCAGACTGAGTGGGGTATCAAGGTGTCTTCCATACTTACATTTGGTACACTCTGTGGACCGCAGTATGTTTCAGTCCCAAAAGGAAATGAGGGTTGAGACTCAAATTAGGGTTAGGGTTGGGGAGACTTGGCTTCCCAGGATGTAACCAGGGTTTTGGCGAAGCCTAGATTGGTAAAACAGACTGAGTAGGCCTTCCGGAGTATAACATACTGCCAGTTAGTACACCATGTGGACAGGGAAATGTTTCAGTCCAAAGAAAAAATTAGGGTTAAGAAAAATTTAGGGTTATCGGTCAGGAGACATGCCTTCCCAGAATGGAAACAGGGTGTTGCTGAAGCCAAGCATGGTGAAACAGACTGAGAGGGCCAACGGAATTGTGTGCCTACTGTCTTTTAGTACAACATGAGGATGGGGGTTTGTTACATTTGCACAAGAAAATCAGGTTAAGTCTCAAGTTAGGGTTGGTTTGGGGAGATGTGGCTTCCCAGGTTGGAAACGGGTCCTTGGTGAAGCCTAACTTGCTGAATCAGACTGAGTGGGGCATCAAGATGTCTTCCATACTGACATTTGGTACACTCTGTGGACGGCGGTTTGTTTCAGTCCCAAAAGGAAATGAGGCCTGAGACTCAAATTAGGGTTAGGGTTGGGGAGACTTGGCTTTCCAGGATGTAACCAGGGTTTTGGTGAAGCCTAGATTGGTAAAACAGACTGAGTAGGCAAACCGGAGTATAACATACTGCCAGTTAGTACACCATGTGGACAGGGAAATGTTTCATTCCAAAGAGAAAATTAGGGTTAAGACCCAAGTTAGGGTTATCGGTCAGGAGACATGGCTTCCCAGAATGGAAACAGGGTGTTGCTGAAGCCAAGCATGGTGAAACAGACTGAGAGGGCCAAAGGAATTGTGTGCCTACTGTCTTTTAGTAGAACATGAGGATGGGGGTTTGTTACATTTGCACAAGAAAATCAGGTTAAGTATCAAGTTAGGGTTAGGGTTGGGGAGATGTGGCTTCCCAGGTTGGAAACGGGTCCTTGGTGAAGCTTAACTTGCTGAATCAGACTGAGTGGGGCATCAAGATGGCTTCCATACTGACATTTGGTACACTCTGTGGACGGCAGTATGTTTCAGTCCAAAAAGGAAATGAGGGTTGAGACTCAAATTAGGGTTAGGGTTGGGGAGACTTGGCTTCCCAGGATGTAACCAGGGTTTTGGTGAAGCCTAGATTGGTAAAACAGACTGAGTAGGCATTCAGGAGTATAACATACTGCCAGTTAGTACACCATGTGGACAGGGAAATGTTTCAGTCCAAAGACAAAATTCGAGTTAAGACCCAAGTTAGGGTTAGCTGTCAGGAGACATGGCTTCCCGGAATGGAAACAGGGTGTTGCTGAAGCCAAGCATGGTGAAACAGACTGAGAGGGCCAACGGAATTGTGTGCCTACTGTCTTTTAGTACAACATGAGGATGGGGGTTTGTTACATTTGCACAAGAAAATCAGGTTAAGTCTCAAGTTAGGGTTGGGTTGGGGAGATGTGGCTTCCCAGGTTGGAAACGGGTCCTTGGTGAAGCTTAACTTGCTGAATCAGACTGAGTGGGGTATCAAGGTGTCTTCCATACTTACATTTGGTACACTCTGTGGACCGCAGTATGTTTCAGTCCCAAAAAGAAATGAGGGTTGAGACTCAAATTAGGGTTAGGGTTGGGGAGACTTGGCTTCCCAGGATGTAACCAGGGTTTTGGCGAAGCCTAGATTGGTAAAACAGACTGAGTAGGCCTTCCGGAGTATAACATACTGCCAGTTAGTACACCATGTGGACAGGGAAATGTTTCAGTCCAAAGAAAAAATTAGGGTTAAGAAAAATTTAGGGTTATCGGTCAGGAGACATGCCTTCCCAGAATGGAAACAGGGTGTTGCTGAAGCCAAGCATGGTGAAACAGACTGAGAGGGCCAACGGAATTGTGTGCCTACTGTCTTTTAGTACAACATGAGGATGGGGGTTTGTTACATTTGCACAAGAAAATCAGGTTAAGTCTCAAGTTAGGGTTGGTTTGGGGAGATGTGGCTTCCCAGGTTGGAAACGGGTCCTTGGTGAAGCCTAACTTGCTGAATCAGACTGAGTGGGGCATCAAGATGTCTTCCATACTGACATTTGGTACACTCTGTGGACGGCGGTTTGTTTCAGTCCCAAAAGGAAATGAGGCCTGAGACTCAAATTAGGGTTAGGGTTGGGGAGACTTGGCTTTCCAGGATGTAACCAGGGTTTTGGTGAAGCCTAGATTGGTAAAACAGACTGAGTAGGCAAACCGGAGTATAACATACTGCCAGTTAGTACACCATGTGGACAGGGAAATGTTTCATTCCAAAGAGAAAATTAGGGTTAAGACCCAAGTTAGGGTTATCGGTCAGGAGACATGGCTTCCCAGAATGGAAACAGGGTGTTGCTGAAGCCAAGCATGGTGAAACAGACTGAGAGGGCCAAAGGAATTGTGTGCCTACTGTCTTTTAGTAGAACATGAGGATGGGGGTTTGTTACATTTGCACAAGAAAATCAGGTTAAGTATCAAGTTAGGGTTAGGGTTGGGGAGATGTGGCTTCCCAGGTTGGAAACGGGTCCTTGGTGAAGCTTAACTTGCTGAATCAGACTGAGTGGGCCATCAAGATGGCTTCCATACTGACATTTGGTACACTCTGTGGACGGCAGTATGTTTCAGTCCAAAAAGGAAATGAGGGTTGAGACTCAAATTAGGGTTAGGGTTGGGGAGACTTGGCTTCCCAGGATGTAACCAGGGTTTTGGCGAAGCCTAGATTGGTAAAACAGACTGAGTAGGACAACCGGAGTATAACATACTGCCAGTTAGTACACCATGTGGACAGGGAAATGTTTCAGTCCAAAGAGAAAATTAGGGTTGAGACCCAAGTTAGGGTTATCGGTCAGGAGTCATGGCTTCCCAGAATGGAAACAGGGTGTTGCTGAAGCCAAGCATGGTGAAACAGACTGAGAGGGCAAAAGGAATTGAGTGCCTACTGTCTTTTAGTACAACATGAGGATGGGGGTTTGTTACATTTGCACAAGAAAATCAGGTTAAGTCTCAAGTTAGGGTTGGTTTGGGGAGATGTGGCTTCCCAGGTTGGAAACGGGTCCTTGGTGAAGCCTAGCTTGTTGAATCAGACTGAGTGGGACATCAAGATGTCTTCCATACTGACATTTGGTACACTCTGTGGACGGCAGTATGTTTCAGTCCAAAAAGGAAATGAGGGTTGAGACTCAAATTAGGGTTAGGGCTGGGGAGACTTGGCTTCCCAGGATGTAACCAGGGTTTTGGCGAAGCCTAGATTGGTAAAACAGACGGAGTAGGCCAACCGGAGTATAACATACTGCCAGTTAGTACACCATGTGGACAGGGAAATGTTTCATTCCAAAGAGAAAATTAGGGTTAAGACCCAAGTTAGGGTTAGCTGTCAGGAGACATGGCTTTCCAGAATGGAAACAGGGTGTTGCTGAAGCCAAGCATGGTGAAACAGACTGAGAGGGCAAAAGGAATTGTGTGCCTACTGTCTTTTAGTAGAACATGAGGATGGGGGGTTGTTACATTTGCACAAGAATATCAGGTTAAGTCTCAAGTTAGGGTTAGGGTTGGGGAGATGTGGCTTCCCAGGTTGGAAACGGGTCCTTGGTGAAGCCTAGCTTGTTGAATCAGACTGAGTGGGACATCAAGATGTCTTCCATACTTACATTTGGTACACTCTGTGGACGGCAGTATGTTTCAGTCCAAAAAGGAAATGAGGGTTGAGACTCAAATTAGGGTTAGGGCTGGGGAGACTTGGCTTCCCAGGATGTAACCAGGGTTTTGGCGAAGCCTAGATTGGTAAAACAGACGGAGTAGGCCAACCGGAGTATAACATACTGCCAGTTAGTACACCATGTGGACAGGGAAATGTTTCAGTCCGAAGAGAAAATTAGGGTTAAGACCCAAGTTAGGGTTAGCTGTCAGGAGACATGGCTCTCCAGAATGGAAACAGGGTGTTGCTGAAGCCAAGCATGGTGAAACAGACTGAGAGGGCAAAAGGAATTGTGTGCCTACTGTCTTTTAGTAGAACATGAGGATGGGGGGTTGTTACATTTGCACAAGAAAATCAGGTTAAGTCTCAAGTTAGGGTTAGGGTTGGGGAGATGTGGCTTCCCAGGTTGGAAACGGGTCCTTGGTGAAGCCTAGCTTGTTGAATCAGACTGAGTGGGGCATCAAGATTTCTTCCATACATACATTTGGTACACTCTGTGAACCGCAGTATGTTTCAGTCCAAAAAGGAAATGAGGGTTGATACTCAAATTAGGGTTAGGGTTGGGGAGACTTGGCTTCCCAGGATGTAACCAGGGTTTTGGTGAAGCCTAGATTGGTAAAACAGACTGAGTAGGCCTTCCGGAGTATAACATACTGCCAGTTAGTACACCATGTGGACAGGGAAATATTTCAGTCCAAAGAAAAAACTAGGGTTAAGACCCAAGTTAGGGTTAGCGGTCAGGAGACATGGCTTCCCGGAATGGAAACAGGGTGTTGCTGAAGCCAAGCATGGTGAAACAGACTGAGAGGGCAAAAGGAATTGTGTGCCTACTGTCTTTTAGTACAACATGAGGATGGGGGTTTGTTACATTTGCACAAGAAAATCAGGTTAAGTCTCAAGTTAGGGTTGGTTTGGGGAGATGTGGCTTCCCAGGTTGGAAACGGGTCCTTGGTGAAGCCTAGCTTGTTGAATCAGACTGAGTGGGCCATCAAGATGTCTTCCATACTGACATTTGGTACACTCTGTGGACGGCAGTATGTTTCAGTCCAAAAAGGAAATGAGGGTTGAGATTCAAATAAGGGTTAGGGTTGGGGAGACTTGGCTTCCCAGGATGTAACCAGGGTTTTGGCGAAGCCTAGATTGGTAAAACAGACTGAGTAGGCCATCCGGAGTATAACATACTGCCAGTTAGTACACCATGTGGACAGGGAAATGTTTCAGTCCAAAGAGAAAATTAGGGTTCAGACCCAAGTTAGGGTTAGCTGTCAGGAGACATGGCTTCCCAGAATGGAAACAGGGTGTTGCTGAAGCCAAGCATGGTGAAACAGACTGAGAGGGCCAAAGGAATTGTGTGCCTACTGTCTTTTAGTAGAACATGAGGATGGGAGGTTGTTACATTTGCACAAGAAAATCAGGTTAAGTCTCAAGTTAGGGTTAGGGTTGGGGAGATGTGGCTTCCCAGGTTGGAAATGGGTCCTTGGTGAAGCTCAACTTGCTGAATCAGACAAAGTGGGGCATCAAGATGGCTTCCATCCTGACATTTGGTGCACTCTGTGGACGGCAGTATGTTTCAGTCCAAAAAGGAAATGAGGGTTGAGACTCAAATTAGGGTTAGGGTTGGGGAGACTTGGCTTCCCAGGATGTAACCAGGGTTTTGGCGAAGTCTAGATTGTTAAAACAGACGGAGTAGGCCAACCGGAGTATAACATACTGCCAGTTAGTACACAATGTGGACAGGGAAATGTTTCATTCCAAAGAGAAAATTAGGGTTAAGACCCAAGTTAGGGTTAGCAGTCAGGAGACATGGCTTTCCAGAATGGAAACAGGGTGTTGCTGAAGCCAAGCATGGTGAAACAGACTGAGAGGGCAAAAGGAATTGTGTGCCTACTGTCTTTTAGTAGAACATGAGGATGGGGGGTTGTTACATTTGCACAAGAAAATCAGGTTAAGTCTCAAGTTAGGGTTAGGGTTGGGGAGATGTTGCTTCCCAGGTTGGAAACGGGTCCTTGGTGAAGCTTAACTTGCTGAATCAGACTGAGTGGGCCATCAAGATGGCTTCCATACTGACATTTGGTACACTCTGTGGACGGCAGTATGTTTCAGTCCAAAAACGAAAATTATGGTTAAGACCCAAGTTAGGGTTATCGGTCAGGAGTCATGGCTTCCCAGAATGGAAACAGGGTGTTGCTGAAGCCAAGCATGGTGAAACAGACTGAGAGGGCCAACGGAATTGTGTGCCGACTGTCTCTTAGTACAACATGAGGATGGGGGTTTGTTACATTTCAACAAGAAAATCAGGTTAAGTCTCAAGGTTGGGTTGGGTTGGGGAGATGTGGCTTCCCTGGTTGGAATCGGGTCCTTGGTGAAGCCCAGCTTGCTGAATCAGACTGAGTGGGACATCAAGATGTCTTCCATACTGACATTTGGTACACTCTGTGGACGGAGGTCTGTTTCAGTCCCAAAAGGAAATGAGGCCTGAGACTCAAATTAGGGTTAGGGTTGGGGAGACTTGGCTTCCCAGGATATAACCAGGGTTTTGTCGAAGCCTAGATTGGTAAAACAGACTGAGTAGGCCATCCGGAGTATAACATACAGCCAGTTAGTACACCATGTGGACAGGGAAATGTTTCATTCCAAAGAGAAAATTAGGGTTAAGACCCAAGTTAGGGTTAGCTGTCAGGAGACATGGCTTCCCAGAATGGAAACAGGGTGTTGCTGAAGCCAAGCATGGTGAAACAGACTGAGAGGGCCAAAGGAATTGTGTGCCTACTGTCTTTTAGTACAACATGAGGATGGGGGGTTGTTACAGTTCAACAAGAAAATCAGGTTAAGTCTCAAGTTAGGGTTGGGTTGGGGAGATGTGGCTTCCCAGGTTGGAAACGGGTCCTTGGTGAAGCTTAACTTGCTGAATCAGACTGAGTGGGGTATCAAGGTGTCTTCCATACTTACATTTGGTACACTCTGTGGACCGCAGTATGTTTCAGTCCCAAAAGGAAATGAGGGTTGAGACTCAAATTAGGGTTAGGGTTGGGGAGACTTGGCTTCCCAGGATGTAACCAGGGTTTTGGCGAAGCCTAGATTGGTAAAACAGACTGAGTAGGCCTTCCGGAGTATAACATACTGCCAGTTAGTACACCATGTGGACAGGGAAATGTTTCAGTCCAAAGAAAAAATTAGGGTTAAGAAAAATTTAGGGTTATCGGTCAGGAGACATGCCTTCCCAGAATGGAAACAGGGTGTTGCTGAAGCCAAGCATGGTGAAACAGACTGAGAGGGCCAACGGAATTGTGTGCCTACTGTCTTTTAGTACAACATGAGGATGGGGGTTTGTTACATTTGCACAAGAAAATCAGGTTAAGTCTCAAGTTAGGGTTGGTTTGGGGAGATGTGGCTTCCCAGGTTGGAAACGGGTCCTTGGTGAAGCCTAACTTGCTGAATCAGACTGAGTGGGGCATCAAGATGTCTTCCATACTGACATTTGGTACACTCTGTGGACGGCGGTTTGTTTCAGTCCCAAAAGGAAATGAGGCCTGAGACTCAAATTAGGGTTAGGGTTGGGGAGACTTGGCTTTCCAGGATGTAACCAGGGTTTTGGTGAAGCCTAGATTGGTAAAACAGACTGAGTAGGCAAACCGGAGTATAACATACTGCCAGTTAGTACACCATGTGGACAGGGAAATGTTTCATTCCAAAGAGAAAATTAGGGTTAAGACCCAAGTTAGGGTTATCGGTCAGGAGACATGGCTTCCCAGAATGGAAACAGGGTGTTGCTGAAGCCAAGCATGGTGAAACAGACTGAGAGGGCCAAAGGAATTGTGTGCCTACTGTCTTTTAGTAGAACATGAGGATGGGGGTTTGTTACATTTGCACAAGAAAATCAGGTTAAGTATCAAGTTAGGGTTAGGGTTGGGGAGATGTGGCTTCCCAGGTTGGAAACGGGTCCTTGGTGAAGCTTAACTTGCTGAATCAGACTGAGTGGGCCATCAAGATGGCTTCCATACTGACATTTGGTACACTCTGTGGACGGCAGTATGTTTCAGTCCAAAAAGGAAATGAGGGTTGAGACTCAAATTAGGGTTAGGGTTGGGGAGACTTGGCTTCCCAGGATGTAACCAGGGTTTTGGCGAAGCCTAGATTGGTAAAACAGACTGAGTAGGACAACCGGAGTATAACATACTGCCAGTTAGTACACCATGTGGACAGGGAAATGTTTCAGTCCAAAGAGAAAATTAGGGTTGAGACCCAAGTTAGGGTTATCGGTCAGGAGTCATGGCTTCCCAGAATGGAAACAGGGTGTTGCTGAAGCCAAGCATGGTGAAACAGACTGAGAGGGCAAAAGGAATTGAGTGCCTACTGTCTTTTAGTACAACATGAGGATGGGGGTTTGTTACATTTGCACAAGAAAATCAGGTTAAGTCTCAAGTTAGGGTTGGTTTGGGGAGATGTGGCTTCCCAGGTTGGAAACGGGTCCTTGGTGAAGCCTAGCTTGTTGAATCAGACTGAGTGGGACATCAAGATGTCTTCCATACTGACATTTGGTACACTCTGTGGACGGCAGTATGTTTCAGTCCAAAAAGGAAATGAGGGTTGAGACTCAAATTAGGGTTAGGGCTGGGGAGACTTGGCTTCCCAGGATGTAACCAGGGTTTTGGCGAAGCCTAGATTGGTAAAACAGACGGAGTAGGCCAACCGGAGTATAACATACTGCCAGTTAGTACACCATGTGGACAGGGAAATGTTTCATTCCAAAGAGAAAATTAGGGTTAAGACCCAAGTTAGGGTTAGCTGTCAGGAGACATGGCTTTCCAGAATGGAAACAGGGTGTTGCTGAAGCCAAGCATGGTGAAACAGACTGAGAGGGCAAAAGGAATTGTGTGCCTACTGTCTTTTAGTAGAACATGAGGATGGGGGGTTGTTACATTTGCACAAGAATATCAGGTTAAGTCTCAAGTTAGGGTTAGGGTTGGGGAGATGTGGCTTCCCAGGTTGGAAACGGGTCCTTGGTGAAGCCTAGCTTGTTGAATCAGACTGAGTGGGACATCAAGATGTCTTCCATACTTACATTTGGTACACTCTGTGGACGGCAGTATGTTTCAGTCCAAAAAGGAAATGAGGGTTGAGACTCAAATTAGGGTTAGGGCTGGGGAGACTTGGCTTCCCAGGATGTAACCAGGGTTTTGGCGAAGCCTAGATTGGTAAAACAGACGGAGTAGGCCAACCGGAGTATAACATACTGCCAGTTAGTACACCATGTGGACAGGGAAATGTTTCAGTCCAAAGAGAAAATTAGGGTTAAGACCCAAGTTAGGGTTAGCTGTCAGGAGACATGGCTCTCCAGAATGGAAACAGGGTGTTGCTGAAGCCAAGCATGGTGAAACAGACTGAGAGGGCAAAAGGAATTGTGTGCCTACTGTCTTTTAGTAGAACATGAGGATGGGGGGTTGTTACATTTGCACAAGAAAATCAGGTTAAGTCTCAAGTTAGGGTTAGGGTTGGGGAGATGTGGCTTCCCAGGTTGGAAACGGGTCCTTGGTGAAGCCTAGCTTGTTGAATCAGACTGAGTGGGACATCAAGATTTCTTCCATACATACATTTGGTACACTCTGTGAACCGCAGTATGTTTCAGTCCAAAAAGGAAATGAGGGTTGATACTCAAATTAGGGTTAGGGTTGGGGAGACTTGGCTTCCCAGGATGTAACCAGGGTTTTGGTGAAGCCTAGATTGGTAAAACAGACTGAGTAGGCCTTCCGGAGTATAACATACTGCCAGTTAGTACACCATGTGGACAGGGAAATATTTCAGTCCAAAGAAAAAACTAGGGTTAAGACCCAAGTTAGGGTTAGCGGTCAGGAGACATGGCTTCCCGGAATGGAAACAGGGTGTTGCTGAAGCCAAGCATGGTGAAACAGACTGAGAGGGCAAAAGGAATTGTGTGCCTACTGTCTTTTAGTACAACATGAGGATGGGGGTTTGTTACATTTGCACAAGAAAATCAGGTTAAGTCTCAAGTTAGGGTTGGTTTGGGGAGATGTGGCTTCCCAGGTTGGAAACGGGTCCTTGGTGAAGCCTAGCTTGTTGAATCAGACTGAGTGGGCCATCAAGATGTCTTCCATACTGACATTTGGTACACTCTGTGGACGGCAGTATGTTTCAGTCCAAAAAGGAAATGAGGGTTGAGATTCAAATAAGGGTTAGGGTTGGGGAGACTTGGCTTCCCAGGATGTAACCAGGGTTTTGGCGAAGCCTAGATTGGTAAAACAGACTGAGTAGGCCATCCGGAGTATAACATACTGCCAGTTAGTACACCATGTGGACAGGGAAATGTTTCAGTCCAAAGAGAAAATTAGGGTTCAGACCCAAGTGAGGGTTAGCTGTCAGGAGACATGGCTTCCCAGAATGGAAACAGGGTGTTGCTGAAGCCAAGCATGGTGAAACAGACTGAGAGGGCAAAAGGAATTGTGTGCCTACTGTCTTTTAGTAGAACATGAGGATGGGAGGTTGTTACATTTGCACAAGAAAATCAGGTTAAGTCTCAAGTTAGGGTTAGGGTTGGGGAGATGTGGCTTCCCAGGTTGGAAATGGGTCCTTGGTGAAGCTCAACTTGCTGAATCAGACAAAGTGGGGCATCAAGATGGCTTCCATCCTGACATTTGGTGCACTCTGTGGACGGCAGTATGTTTCAGTCCAAAAAGGAAATGAGGGTTGAGACTCAAATTAGGGTTAGGGTTGGGGAGACTTGGCTTCCCAGGATGTAACCAGGGTTTTGGCGAAGTCTAGATTGTTAAAACAGACGGAGTAGGCCAACCGGAGTATAACATACTGCCAGTTAGTACACAATGTGGACAGGGAAATGTTTCATTCCAAAGAGAAAATTAGGGTTAAGACCCAAGTTAGGGTTAGCAGTCAGGAGACATGGCTTTCCAGAATGGAAACAGGGTGTTGCTGAAGCCAAGCATGGTGAAACAGACTGAGAGGGCAAAAGGAATTGTGTGCCTACTGTCTTTTAGTAGAACATGAGGATGGGGGGTTGTTACATTTGCACAAGAAAATCAGGTTAAGTCTCAAGTTAGGGTTAGGGTTGGGGAGATGTTGCTTCCCAGGTTGGAAACGGGTCCTTGGTGAAGCTTAACTTGCTGAATCAGACTGAGTGGGCCATCAAGATGGCTTCCATACTGACATTTGGTACACTCTGTGGACGGCAGTATGTTTCAGTCCAAAAACGAAAATTATGGTTAAGACCCAAGTTAGGGTTATCGGTCAGGAGTCATGGCTTCCCAGAATGGAAACAGGGTGTTGCTGAAGCCAAGCATGGTGAAACAGACTGAGAGGGCCAACGGAATTGTGTGCCGACTGTCTCTTAGTACAACATGAGGATGGGGGTTTGTTACATTTCAACAAGAAAATCAGGTTAAGTCTCAAGGTTGGGTTGGGTTGGGGAGATGTGGCTTCCCTGGTTGGAATCGGGTCCTTGGTGAAGCCCAGCTTGCTGAATCAGACTGAGTGGGACATCAAGATGTCTTCCATACTGACATTTGGTACACTCTGTGGACGGAGGTCTGTTTCAGTCCCAAAAGGAAATGAGGCCTGAGACTCAAATTAGGGTTAGGGTTGGGGAGACTTGGCTTCCCAGGATATAACCAGGGTTTTGTCGAAGCCTAGATTGGTAAAACAGACTGAGTAGGCCATCCGGAGTATAACATACAGCCAGTTAGTACACCATGTGGACAGGGAAATGTTTCATTCCAAAGAGAAAATTAGGGTTAAGACCCAAGTTAGGGTTAGCTGTCAGGAGACATGGCTTCCCAGAATGGAAACAGGGTGTTGCTGAAGCCAAGCATGGTGAAACAGACTGAGAGGGCCAAAGGAATTGTGTGCCTACTGTCTTTTAGTACAACATGAGGATGGGGGGTTGTTACAGTTCAACAAGAAAATCAGGTTAAGTCTCAAGTTAGGGTTAGGGTTGGGGAGATGTGGCTTCCCAGGTTGGAAACGGGTCCTTGGTGAAGCTTAACTTGCTGAATCAGACTGAGTGGGGCATCAAGATGGCTTCCATACTGACATTTGGTACACTCTGTGCACGGCAGTATGTTTCAGTCCAAAAACGAAAATTAGGGTTAAGACCCAAGTTAGGGTTATCGGTCAGGAGTCATGGCTTCCCAGAATGGAAACACGGTGTTGCTGAAGCCAAGCATGGTGAAACAGACTGAGAGGGCCAACGGAATTGTGTGTCGACTGTCTTTTAGTACAACATGAGGATGGGGGTTTGTTACATTTGCACAAGAAAATCAGGTTAAGTCTCAAGTTAGGGTTGGTTTGGGGAGATGTGGCTTCCCAGGTTGGAAACGGGTCCTTGGTGAAGCCTAGCTTGTTGAATTAGACTGAGTGGGACATCAAGATGTCTTCCATACTTACATTTGGTACACTCTGTGGACGGCAGTATGTTTCAGTCCAAAAAGGAAATGAGGGTTGAGACTCAAATTAGGGTTAGGGCTGGGGAGACTTGGCTTCCCAGGATGTAACCAGGGTTTTGGCGAAGCCTAGATTGGTAAAACAGACTGAGTAGGCCATCCGGAGTATAACATACTGCCAGTTAGTACACCATGTGGACAGGGAAATGTTTCAGTCTAAAGAGAAAATTAGGGTTAAGACCCAAGTTAGGGTTAGCTGTCAGGAGACATGGCTTCCCAGAATGGAAACAGGGTGTTGCTGAAGCCAAGCATGGTGAAACAGACTGAGAGGGCCAAAGGAATTGAGTGCCTACTGTCTTTTAGTACAACATGAGGATGGGGGTTTGTTACATTTGCACAAGAAAATCAGGTTAAGTCTCAAGTTAGGGTTGGTTTGGGGAGATGTGGCTTCCCAGGTTGGAAACGGGTCCTTGGTGAAGCCTAGCTTGTTGAATCAGACTGAGTGGGACATCAAGATGTCTTCCATACTGACATTTGGTACACTCTGTGGACGGCAGTATGTTTCAGTCCAAAAAGGAAATGAGGGTTGAGACTCAAATTAGGGTTAGGGCTGGGGAGACTTGGCTTCCCAGGATGTAACCAGGGTTTTGGCGAAGCCTAGATTGGTAAAACAGACGGAGTAGGCCAACCGGAGTATAACATACTGCCAGTTAGTACACCATGTGGACAGGGAAATGTTTCATTCCAAAGAGAAAATTAGGGTTAAGACCCAAGTTAGGGTTAGCTGTCAGGAGACATGGCTTTCCAGAATGGAAACAGGGTGTTGCTGAAGCCAAGCATGGTGAAACAGACTGAGAGGGCAAAAGGAATTGTGTGCCTACTGTCTTTTAGTAGAACATGAGGATGGGGGGTTGTTACATTTGCACAAGAATATCAGGTTAAGTCTCAAGTTAGGGTTAGGGTTGGGGAGATGTGGCTTCCCAGGTTGGAAACGGGTCCTTGGTGAAGCCTAGCTTGTTGAATCAGACTGAGTGGGACATCAAGATGTCTTCCATACTTACATTTGGTACACTCTGTGGACGGCAGTATGTTTCAGTCCAAAAAGGAAATGAGGGTTGAGACTCAAATTAGGGTTAGGGCTGGGGAGACTTGGCTTCCCAGGATGTAACCAGGGTTTTGGCGAAGCCTAGATTGGTAAAACAGACGGAGTAGGCCAACCGGAGTATAACATACTGCCAGTTAGTACACCATGTGGACAGGGAAATGTTTCAGTCCAAAGAGAAAATTAGGGTTAAGACCCAAGTTAGGGTTAGCTGTCAGGAGACATGGCTCTCCAGAATGGAAACAGGGTGTTGCTGAAGCCAAGCATGGTGAAACAGACTGAGAGGGCAAAAGGAATTGTGTGCCTACTGTCTTTTAGTAGAACATGAGGATGGGGGGTTGTTACATTTGCACAAGAAAATCAGGTTAAGTCTCAAGTTAGGGTTAGGGTTGGGGAGATGTGGCTTCCCAGGTTGGAAACGGGTCCTTGGTGAAGCCTAGCTTGTTGAATCAGACTGAGTGGGACATCAAGATTTCTTCCATACATACATTTGGTACACTCTGTGAACCGCAGTATGTTTCAGTCCAAAAAGGAAATGAGGGTTAAGACCCAAGTTAGGGTTATCGGTCAGGAGTCATGGCTTCCCAGAATGGAAACAGGGTGTTGCTGAAGCCAAGCATGGTGAAACAGACTGAGAGGGCCAACGGAATTGTGTGTCGACTGTCTTTTAGTACAACATGAGGATGGGGGTTTGTTACATTTGCACAAGAAAATCAGGTTAAGTCTCAAGTTAGGGTTGGTTTGGGGAGATGTGGCTTCCCAGGTTGGAAACGGGTCCTTGGTGAAGCCTAGCTTGTTGAATCAGACTGAGTGGGACATCAAGATGTCTTCCATACTTACATTTGGTACACTCTGTGGACGGCAGTATGTTTCAGTCCAAAAAGGAAATGAGGGTTGAGACTCAAATTAGGGTTAGGGCTGGGGAGACTTGGCTTCCCAGGATGTAACCAGGGTTTTGGCGAAGCGTAGATTGGTAAAACAAACTGAGTAGGCCATCCGGAGTATAACATACTGCCAGTTAGTACACCATGTGGACAGGGAAATGTTTCAGTCTAAAGAGAAAATTAGGGTTAAGACCCAAGTTAGGGTTAGCTGTCAGGAGACATGGCTTCCCAGAATGGAAACAGGGTGTTGCTGAAGCCAAGCATGGTGAAACAGACTGAGAGGGCCAAAGGAATTGTGTGCCTACTGTCTTTTAGTAGAACATGAGGATGGGAGGTTGTTACATTTGCACAAGAATATCAGGTTAAGTCTCAAGTTAGGGTTAGGGTTGGGGAGATGTGGCTTCCCAGGTTGGAAACGGGTCCTTGGTGAAGCTTAACTTCCTGAATCAGACTGAGTGGGCCATCAAGATGTCTTCCATACTTACATTTGGCACACTCTGTGGACCGCAGTATGTTTCAGTCCAAAAAGGAAATAGGGTTGAGACTCAAATTAGGGTTAGGGTTGGGGAGACTTGGCTTCCCAGGATGTAACCAGGGTTTTGGTGAAGCCTAGATTGGTAAAACAGACTGAGTAGGCATTCAGGAGTATAACATACTGCCAGTTAGTACACCATGTGGACAGGGAAATGTTTCAGTCCAAAGACAAAATTCGAGTTAAGACCCAAGTTAGGGTTAGCTGTCAGGAGACATGGCTTCCCGGAATGGAAACAGGGTGTTGCTGAAGCCAAGCATGGTGAAACAGACTGAGAGGGCCAACGGAATTGTGTGCCTACTGTCTTTTAGTACAACATGAGGATGGGGGTTTGTTACATTTGCACAAGAAAATCAGGTTAAGTCTCAAGTTAGGGTTGGGTTGGGGAGATGTGGCTTCCCAGGTTGGAAACGGGTCCTTGGTGAAGCTTAACTTGCTGAATCAGACTGAGTGGGGTATCAAGGTGTCTTCCATACTTACATTTGGTACACTCTGTGGACCGCAGTATGTTTCAGTCCCAAAAGGAAATGAGGGTTGAGACTCAAATTAGGGTTAGGGTTGGGGAGACTTGGCTTCCCAGGATGTAACCAGGGTTTTGGCGAAGCCTAGATTGGTAAAACAGACTGAGTAGGCCTTCCGGAGTATAACATACTGCCAGTTAGTACACCATGTGGACAGGGAAATGTTTCAGTCCAAAGAAAAAATTAGGGTTAAGAAAAATTTAGGGTTATCGGTCAGGAGACATGCCTTCCCAGAATGGAAACAGGGTGTTGCTGAAGCCAAGCATGGTGAAACAGACTGAGAGGGCCAACGGAATTGTGTGCCTACTGTCTTTTAGTACAACATGAGGATGGGGGTTTGTTACATTTGCACAAGAAAATCAGGTTAAGTCTCAAGTTAGGGTTGGTTTGGGGAGATGTGGCTTCCCAGGTTGGAAACGGGTCCTTGGTGAAGCCTAACTTGCTGAATCAGACTGAGTGGGGCATCAAGATGTCTTCCATACTGACATTTGGTACACTCTGTGGACGGCGGTTTGTTTCAGTCCCAAAAGGAAATGAGGCCTGAGACTCAAATTAGGGTTAGGGTTGGGGAGACTTGGCTTTCCAGGATGTAACCAGGGTTTTGGTGAAGCCTAGATTGGTAAAACAGACTGAGTAGGCAAACCGGAGTATAACATACTGCCAGTTAGTACACCATGTGGACAGGGAAATGTTTCATTCCAAAGAGAAAATTAGGGTTAAGACCCAAGTTAGGGTTATCGGTCAGGAGACATGGCTTCCCAGAATGGAAACAGGGTGTTGCTGAAGCCAAGCATGGTGAAACAGACTGAGAGGGCCAAAGGAATTGTGTGCCTACTGTCTTTTAGTAGAACATGAGGATGGGGGTTTGTTACATTTGCACAAGAAAATCAGGTTAAGTATCAAGTTAGGGTTAGGGTTGGGGAGATGTGGCTTCCCAGGTTGGAAACGGGTCCTTGGTGAAGCTTAACTTGCTGAATCAGACTGAGTGGGGCATCAAGATGGCTTCCATACTGACATTTGGTACACTCTGTGGACGGCAGTATGTTTCAGTCCAAAAAGGAAATGAGGGTTGAGACTCAAATTAGGGTTAGGGTTGGGGAGACTTGGCTTCCCAGGATGTAACCAGGGTTTTGGTGAAGCCTAGATTGGTAAAACAGACTGAGTAGGCATTCAGGAGTATAACATACTGCCAGTTAGTACACCATGTGGACAGGGAAATGTTTCAGTCCAAAGACAAAATTCGAGTTAAGACCCAAGTTAGGGTTAGCTGTCAGGAGACATGGCTTCCCGGAATGGAAACAGGGTGTTGCTGAAGCCAAGCATGGTGAAACAGACTGAGAGGGCCAACGGAATTGTGTGCCTACTGTCTTTTAGTACAACATGAGGATGGGGGTTTGTTACATTTGCACAAGAAAATCAGGTTAAGTCTCAAGTTAGGGTTGGGTTGGGGAGATGTGGCTTCCCAGGTTGGAAACGGGTCCTTGGTGAAGCTTAACTTGCTGAATCAGACTGAGTGGGGTATCAAGGTGTCTTCCATACTTACATTTGGTACACTCTGTGGACCGCAGTATGTTTCAGTCCCAAAAAGAAATGAGGGTTGAGACTCAAATTAGGGTTAGGGTTGGGGAGACTTGGCTTCCCAGGATGTAACCAGGGTTTTGGCGAAGCCTAGATTGGTAAAACAGACTGAGTAGGCCTTCCGGAGTATAACATACTGCCAGTTAGTACACCATGTGGACAGGGAAATGTTTCAGTCCAAAGAAAAAATTAGGGTTAAGAAAAATTTAGGGTTATCGGTCAGGAGACATGCCTTCCCAGAATGGAAACAGGGTGTTGCTGAAGCCAAGCATGGTGAAACAGACTGAGAGGGCCAACGGAATTGTGTGCCTACTGTCTTTTAGTACAACATGAGGATGGGGGTTTGTTACATTTGCACAAGAAAATCAGGTTAAGTCTCAAGTTAGGGTTGGTTTGGGGAGATGTGGCTTCCCAGGTTGGAAACGGGTCCTTGGTGAAGCCTAACTTGCTGAATCAGACTGAGTGGGGCATCAAGATGTCTTCCATACTGACATTTGGTACACTCTGTGGACGGCGGTTTGTTTCAGTCCCAAAAGGAAATGAGGCCTGAGACTCAAATTAGGGTTAGGGTTGGGGAGACTTGGCTTTCCAGGATGTAACCAGGGTTTTGGTGAAGCCTAGATTGGTAAAACAGACTGAGTAGGCAAACCGGAGTATAACATACTGCCAGTTAGTACACCATGTGGACAGGGAAATGTTTCATTCCAAAGAGAAAATTAGGGTTAAGACCCAAGTTAGGGTTATCGGTCAGGAGACATGGCTTCCCAGAATGGAAACAGGGTGTTGCTGAAGCCAAGCATGGTGAAACAGACTGAGAGGGCCAAAGGAATTGTGTGCCTACTGTCTTTTAGTAGAACATGAGGATGGGGGTTTGTTACATTTGCACAAGAAAATCAGGTTAAGTATCAAGTTAGGGTTAGGGTTGGGGAGATGTGGCTTCCCAGGTTGGAAACGGGTCCTTGGTGAAGCTTAACTTGCTGAATCAGACTGAGTGGGCCATCAAGATGGCTTCCATACTGACATTTGGTACACTCTGTGGACGGCAGTATGTTTCAGTCCAAAAAGGAAATGAGGGTTGAGACTCAAATTAGGGTTAGGGTTGGGGAGACTTGGCTTCCCAGGATGTAACCAGGGTTTTGGCGAAGCCTAGATTGGTAAAACAGACTGAGTAGGACAACCGGAGTATAACATACTGCCAGTTAGTACACCATGTGGACAGGGAAATGTTTCAGTCCAAAGAGAAAATTAGGGTTGAGACCCAAGTTAGGGTTATCGGTCAGGAGTCATGGCTTCCCAGAATGGAAACAGGGTGTTGCTGAAGCCAAGCATGGTGAAACAGACTGAGAGGGCAAAAGGAATTGAGTGCCTACTGTCTTTTAGTACAACATGAGGATGGGGGTTTGTTACATTTGCACAAGAAAATCAGGTTAAGTCTCAAGTTAGGGTTGGTTTGGGGAGATGTGGCTTCCCAGGTTGGAAACGGGTCCTTGGTGAAGCCTAGCTTGTTGAATCAGACTGAGTGGGACATCAAGATGTCTTCCATACTGACATTTGGTACACTCTGTGGACGGCAGTATGTTTCAGTCCAAAAAGGAAATGAGGGTTGAGACTCAAATTAGGGTTAGGGCTGGGGAGACTTGGCTTCCCAGGATGTAACCAGGGTTTTGGCGAAGCCTAGATTGGTAAAACAGACGGAGTAGGCCAACCGGAGTATAACATACTGCCAGTTAGTACACCATGTGGACAGGGAAATGTTTCATTCCAAAGAGAAAATTAGGGTTAAGACCCAAGTTAGGGTTAGCTGTCAGGAGACATGGCTTTCCAGAATGGAAACAGGGTGTTGCTGAAGCCAAGCATGGTGAAACAGACTGAGAGGGCAAAAGGAATTGTGTGCCTACTGTCTTTTAGTAGAACATGAGGATGGGGGGTTGTTACATTTGCACAAGAATATCAGGTTAAGTCTCAAGTTAGGGTTAGGGTTGGGGAGATGTGGCTTCCCAGGTTGGAAACGGGTCCTTGGTGAAGCCTAGCTTGTTGAATCAGACTGAGTGGGACATCAAGATGTCTTCCATACTTACATTTGGTACACTCTGTGGACGGCAGTATGTTTCAGTCCAAAAAGGAAATGAGGGTTGAGACTCAAATTAGGGTTAGGGCTGGGGAGACTTGGCTTCCCAGGATGTAACCAGGGTTTTGGCGAAGCCTAGATTGGTAAAACAGACGGAGTAGGCCAACCGGAGTATAACATACTGCCAGTTAGTACACCATGTGGACAGGGAAATGTTTCAGTCCAAAGAGAAAATTAGGGTTAAGACCCAAGTTAGGGTTAGCTGTCAGGAGACATGGCTCTCCAGAATGGAAACAGGGTGTTGCTGAAGCCAAGCATGGTGAAACAGACTGAGAGGGCAAAAGGAATTGTGTGCCTACTGTCTTTTAGTAGAACATGAGGATGGGGGGTTGTTACATTTGCACAAGAAAATCAGGTTAAGTCTCAAGTTAGGGTTAGGGTTGGGGAGATGTGGCTTCCCAGGTTGGAAACGGGTCCTTGGTGAAGCCTAGCTTGTTGAATCAGACTGAGTGGGACATCAAGATTTCTTCCATACATACATTTGGTACACTCTGTGAACCGCAGTATGTTTCAGTCCAAAAAGGAAATGAGGGTTGATACTCAAATTAGGGTTAGGGTTGGGGAGACTTGGCTTCCCAGGATGTAACCAGGGTTTTGGTGAAGCCTAGATTGGTAAAACAGACTGAGTAGGCCTTCCGGAGTATAACATACTGCCAGTTAGTACACCATGTGGACAGGGAAATATTTCAGTCCAAAGAAAAAACTAGGGTTAAGACCCAAGTTAGGGTTAGCGGTCAGGAGACATGGCTTCCCGGAATGGAAACAGGGTGTTGCTGAAGCCAAGCATGGTGAAACAGACTGAGAGGGCAAAAGGAATTGTGTGCCTACTGTCTTTTAGTACAACATGAGGATGGGGGTTTGTTACATTTGCACAAGAAAATCAGGTTAAGTCTCAAGTTAGGGTTGGTTTGGGGAGATGTGGCTTCCCAGGTTGGAAACGGGTCCTTGGTGAAGCCTAGCTTGTTGAATCAGACTGAGTGGGCCATCAAGATGTCTTCCATACTGACATTTGGTACACTCTGTGGACGGCAGTATGTTTCAGTCCAAAAAGGAAATGAGGGTTGAGATTCAAATAAGGGTTAGGGTTGGGGAGACTTGGCTTCCCAGGATGTAACCAGGGTTTTGGCGAAGCCTAGATTGGTAAAACAGACTGAGTAGGCCATCCGGAGTATAACATACTGCCAGTTAGTACACCATGTGGACAGGGAAATGTTTCAGTCCAAAGAGAAAATTAGGGTTCAGACCCAAGTTAGGGTTAGCTGTCAGGAGACATGGCTTCCCAGAATGGAAACAGGGTGTTGCTGAAGCCAAGCATGGTGAAACAGACTGAGAGGGCCAAAGGAATTGTGTGCCTACTGTCTTTTAGTAGAACATGAGGATGGGAGGTTGTTACATTTGCACAAGAAAATCAGGTTAAGTCTCAAGTTAGGGTTAGGGTTGGGGAGATGTGGCTTCCCAGGTTGGAAATGGGTCCTTGGTGAAGCTCAACTTGCTGAATCAGACAAAGTGGGGCATCAAGATGGCTTCCATCCTGACATTTGGTGCACTCTGTGGACGGCAGTATGTTTCAGTCCAAAAAGGAAATGAGGGTTGAGACTCAAATTAGGGTTAGGGTTGGGGAGACTTGGCTTCCCAGGATGTAACCAGGGTTTTGGCGAAGTCTAGATTGTTAAAACAGACGGAGTAGGCCAACCGGAGTATAACATACTGCCAGTTAGTACACAATGTGGACAGGGAAATGTTTCATTCCAAAGAGAAAATTAGGGTTAAGACCCAAGTTAGGGTTAGCAGTCAGGAGACATGGCTTTCCAGAATGGAAACAGGGTGTTGCTGAAGCCAAGCATGGTGAAACAGACTGAGAGGGCAAAAGGAATTGTGTGCCTACTGTCTTTTAGTAGAACATGAGGATGGGGGGTTGTTACATTTGCACAAGAAAATCAGGTTAAGTCTCAAGTTAGGGTTAGGGTTGGGGAGATGTTGCTTCCCAGGTTGGAAACGGGTCCTTGGTGAAGCTTAACTTGCTGAATCAGACTGAGTGGGCCATCAAGATGGCTTCCATACTGACATTTGGTACACTCTGTGGACGGCAGTATGTTTCAGTCCAAAAACGAAAATTATGGTTAAGACCCAAGTTAGGGTTATCGGTCAGGAGTCATGGCTTCCCAGAATGGAAACAGGGTGTTGCTGAAGCCAAGCATGGTGAAACAGACTGAGAGGGCCAACGGAATTGTGTGCCGACTGTCTCTTAGTACAACATGAGGATGGGGGTTTGTTACATTTCAACAAGAAAATCAGGTTAAGTCTCAAGGTTGGGTTGGGTTGGGGAGATGTGGCTTCCCT
Source organism: Heloderma suspectum (assembly GCF_057233095.1). Lineage (NCBI taxonomy): Eukaryota > Metazoa > Chordata > Lepidosauria > Squamata > Helodermatidae > Heloderma > Heloderma suspectum. The sequence continues at coordinate 154,174,023 of NC_139461.1, forward strand.
GGTTGGAATCGGGTCCTTGGTGAAGCCCAGCTTGCTGAATCAGACTGAGTGGGACATCAAGATGTCTTCCATACTGACATTTGGTACACTCTGTGGACGGAGGTCTGTTTCAGTCCCAAAAGGAAATGAGGCCTGAGACTCAAATTAGGGTTAGGGTTGGGGAGACTTGGCTTCCCAGGATATAACCAGGGTTTTGTCGAAGCCTAGATTGGTAAAACAGACTGAGTAGGCCATCCGGAGTATAACATACAGCCAGTTAGTACACCATGTGGACAGGGAAATGTTTCATTCCAAAGAGAAAATTAGGGTTAAGACCCAAGTTAGGGTTAGCTGTCAGGAGACATGGCTTCCCAGAATGGAAACAGGGTGTTGCTGAAGCCAAGCATGGTGAAACAGACTGAGAGGGCCAAAGGAATTGTGTGCCTACTGTCTTTTAGTACAACATGAGGATGGGGGGTTGTTACAGTTCAACAAGAAAATCAGGTTAAGTCTCAAGTTAGGGTTGGGTTGGGGAGATGTGGCTTCCCAGGTTGGAAACGGGTCCTTGGTGAAGCTTAACTTGCTGAATCAGACTGAGTGGGGTATCAAGGTGTCTTCCATACTTACATTTGGTACACTCTGTGGACCGCAGTATGTTTCAGTCCCAAAAGGAAATGAGGGTTGAGACTCAAATTAGGGTTAGGGTTGGGGAGACTTGGCTTCCCAGGATGTAACCAGGGTTTTGGCGAAGCCTAGATTGGTAAAACAGACTGAGTAGGCCTTCCGGAGTATAACATACTGCCAGTTAGTACACCATGTGGACAGGGAAATGTTTCAGTCCAAAGAAAAAATTAGGGTTAAGAAAAATTTAGGGTTATCGGTCAGGAGACATGCCTTCCCAGAATGGAAACAGGGTGTTGCTGAAGCCAAGCATGGTGAAACAGACTGAGAGGGCCAACGGAATTGTGTGCCTACTGTCTTTTAGTACAACATGAGGATGGGGGTTTGTTACATTTGCACAAGAAAATCAGGTTAAGTCTCAAGTTAGGGTTGGTTTGGGGAGATGTGGCTTCCCAGGTTGGAAACGGGTCCTTGGTGAAGCCTAACTTGCTGAATCAGACTGAGTGGGGCATCAAGATGTCTTCCATACTGACATTTGGTACACTCTGTGGACGGCGGTTTGTTTCAGTCCCAAAAGGAAATGAGGCCTGAGACTCAAATTAGGGTTAGGGTTGGGGAGACTTGGCTTTCCAGGATGTAACCAGGGTTTTGGTGAAGCCTAGATTGGTAAAACAGACTGAGTAGGCAAACCGGAGTATAACATACTGCCAGTTAGTACACCATGTGGACAGGGAAATGTTTCATTCCAAAGAGAAAATTAGGGTTAAGACCCAAGTTAGGGTTATCGGTCAGGAGACATGGCTTCCCAGAATGGAAACAGGGTGTTGCTGAAGCCAAGCATGGTGAAACAGACTGAGAGGGCCAAAGGAATTGTGTGCCTACTGTCTTTTAGTAGAACATGAGGATGGGGGTTTGTTACATTTGCACAAGAAAATCAGGTTAAGTATCAAGTTAGGGTTAGGGTTGGGGAGATGTGGCTTCCCAGGTTGGAAACGGGTCCTTGGTGAAGCTTAACTTGCTGAATCAGACTGAGTGGGCCATCAAGATGGCTTCCATACTGACATTTGGTACACTCTGTGGACGGCAGTATGTTTCAGTCCAAAAAGGAAATGAGGGTTGAGACTCAAATTAGGGTTAGGGTTGGGGAGACTTGGCTTCCCAGGATGTAACCAGGGTTTTGGCGAAGCCTAGATTGGTAAAACAGACTGAGTAGGACAACCGGAGTATAACATACTGCCAGTTAGTACACCATGTGGACAGGGAAATGTTTCAGTCCAAAGAGAAAATTAGGGTTGAGACCCAAGTTAGGGTTATCGGTCAGGAGTCATGGCTTCCCAGAATGGAAACAGGGTGTTGCTGAAGCCAAGCATGGTGAAACAGACTGAGAGGGCAAAAGGAATTGAGTGCCTACTGTCTTTTAGTACAACATGAGGATGGGGGTTTGTTACATTTGCACAAGAAAATCAGGTTAAGTCTCAAGTTAGGGTTGGTTTGGGGAGATGTGGCTTCCCAGGTTGGAAACGGGTCCTTGGTGAAGCCTAGCTTGTTGAATCAGACTGAGTGGGACATCAAGATGTCTTCCATACTGACATTTGGTACACTCTGTGGACGGCAGTATGTTTCAGTCCAAAAAGGAAATGAGGGTTGAGACTCAAATTAGGGTTAGGGCTGGGGAGACTTGGCTTCCCAGGATGTAACCAGGGTTTTGGCGAAGCCTAGATTGGTAAAACAGACGGAGTAGGCCAACCGGAGTATAACATACTGCCAGTTAGTACACCATGTGGACAGGGAAATGTTTCATTCCAAAGAGAAAATTAGGGTTAAGACCCAAGTTAGGGTTAGCTGTCAGGAGACATGGCTTTCCAGAATGGAAACAGGGTGTTGCTGAAGCCAAGCATGGTGAAACAGACTGAGAGGGCAAAAGGAATTGTGTGCCTACTGTCTTTTAGTAGAACATGAGGATGGGGGGTTGTTACATTTGCACAAGAATATCAGGTTAAGTCTCAAGTTAGGGTTAGGGTTGGGGAGATGTGGCTTCCCAGGTTGGAAACGGGTCCTTGGTGAAGCCTAGCTTGTTGAATCAGACTGAGTGGGACATCAAGATGTCTTCCATACTTACATTTGGTACACTCTGTGGACGGCAGTATGTTTCAGTCCAAAAAGGAAATGAGGGTTGAGACTCAAATTAGGGTTAGGGCTGGGGAGACTTGGCTTCCCAGGATGTAACCAGGGTTTTGGCGAAGCCTAGATTGGTAAAACAGACGGAGTAGGCCAACCGGAGTATAACATACTGCCAGTTAGTACACCATGTGGACAGGGAAATGTTTCAGTCCAAAGAGAAAATTAGGGTTAAGACCCAAGTTAGGGTTAGCTGTCAGGAGACATGGCTCTCCAGAATGGAAACAGGGTGTTGCTGAAGCCAAGCATGGTGAAACAGACTGAGAGGGCAAAAGGAATTGTGTGCCTACTGTCTTTTAGTAGAACATGAGGATGGGGGGTTGTTACATTTGCACAAGAAAATCAGGTTAAGTCTCAAGTTAGGGTTAGGGTTGGGGAGATGTGGCTTCCCAGGTTGGAAACGGGTCCTTGGTGAAGCCTAGCTTGTTGAATCAGACTGAGTGGGACATCAAGATTTCTTCCATACATACATTTGGTACACTCTGTGAACCGCAGTATGTTTCAGTCCAAAAAGGAAATGAGGGTTGATACTCAAATTAGGGTTAGGGTTGGGGAGACTTGGCTTCCCAGGATGTAACCAGGGTTTTGGTGAAGCCTAGATTGGTAAAACAGACTGAGTAGGCCTTCCGGAGTATAACATACTGCCAGTTAGTACACCATGTGGACAGGGAAATATTTCAGTCCAAAGAAAAAACTAGGGTTAAGACCCAAGTTAGGGTTAGCGGTCAGGAGACATGGCTTCCCGGAATGGAAACAGGGTGTTGCTGAAGCCAAGCATGGTGAAACAGACTGAGAGGGCAAAAGGAATTGTGTGCCTACTGTCTTTTAGTACAACATGAGGATGGGGGTTTGTTACATTTGCACAAGAAAATCAGGTTAAGTCTCAAGTTAGGGTTGGTTTGGGGAGATGTGGCTTCCCAGGTTGGAAACGGGTCCTTGGTGAAGCCTAGCTTGTTGAATCAGACTGAGTGGGCCATCAAGATGTCTTCCATACTGACATTTGGTACACTCTGTGGACGGCAGTATGTTTCAGTCCAAAAAGGAAATGAGGGTTGAGATTCAAATAAGGGTTAGGGTTGGGGAGACTTGGCTTCCCAGGATGTAACCAGGGTTTTGGCGAAGCCTAGATTGGTAAAACAGACTGAGTAGGCCATCCGGAGTATAACATACTGCCAGTTAGTACACCATGTGGACAGGGAAATGTTTCAGTCCAAAGAGAAAATTAGGGTTCAGACCCAAGTGAGGGTTAGCTGTCAGGAGACATGGCTTCCCAGAATGGAAACAGGGTGTTGCTGAAGCCAAGCATGGTGAAACAGACTGAGAGGGCCAAAGGAATTGTGTGCCTACTGTCTTTTAGTAGAACATGAGGATGGGAGGTTGTTACATTTGCACAAGAAAATCAGGTTAAGTCTCAAGTTAGGGTTAGGGTTGGGGAGATGTGGCTTCCCAGGTTGGAAATGGGTCCTTGGTGAAGCTCAACTTGCTGAATCAGACAAAGTGGGGCATCAAGATGGCTTCCATCCTGACATTTGGTGCACTCTGTGGACGGCAGTATGTTTCAGTCCAAAAAGGAAATGAGGGTTGAGACTCAAATTAGGGTTAGGGTTGGGGAGACTTGGCTTCCCAGGATGTAACCAGGGTTTTGGCGAAGTCTAGATTGTTAAAACAGACGGAGTAGGCCAACCGGAGTATAACATACTGCCAGTTAGTACACAATGTGGACAGGGAAATGTTTCATTCCAAAGAGAAAATTAGGGTTAAGACCCAAGTTAGGGTTAGCAGTCAGGAGACATGGCTTTCCAGAATGGAAACAGGGTGTTGCTGAAGCCAAGCATGGTGAAACAGACTGAGAGGGCAAAAGGAATTGTGTGCCTACTGTCTTTTAGTAGAACATGAGGATGGGGGGTTGTTACATTTGCACAAGAAAATCAGGTTAAGTCTCAAGTTAGGGTTAGGGTTGGGGAGATGTTGCTTCCCAGGTTGGAAACGGGTCCTTGGTGAAGCTTAACTTGCTGAATCAGACTGAGTGGGCCATCAAGATGGCTTCCATACTGACATTTGGTACACTCTGTGGACGGCAGTATGTTTCAGTCCAAAAACGAAAATTATGGTTAAGACCCAAGTTAGGGTTATCGGTCAGGAGTCATGGCTTCCCAGAATGGAAACAGGGTGTTGCTGAAGCCAAGCATGGTGAAACAGACTGAGAGGGCCAACGGAATTGTGTGCCGACTGTCTCTTAGTACAACATGAGGATGGGGGTTTGTTACATTTCAACAAGAAAATCAGGTTAAGTCTCAAGGTTGGGTTGGGTTGGGGAGATGTGGCTTCCCTGGTTGGAATCGGGTCCTTGGTGAAGCCCAGCTTGCTGAATCAGACTGAGTGGGACATCAAGATGTCTTCCATACTGACATTTGGTACACTCTGTGGACGGAGGTCTGTTTCAGTCCCAAAAGGAAATGAGGCCTGAGACTCAAATTAGGGTTAGGGTTGGGGAGACTTGGCTTCCCAGGATATAACCAGGGTTTTGTCGAAGCCTAGATTGGTAAAACAGACTGAGTAGGCCATCCGGAGTATAACATACAGCCAGTTAGTACACCATGTGGACAGGGAAATGTTTCATTCCAAAGAGAAAATTAGGGTTAAGACCCAAGTTAGGGTTAGCTGTCAGGAGACATGGCTTCCCAGAATGGAAACAGGGTGTTGCTGAAGCCAAGCATGGTGAAACAGACTGAGAGGGCCAAAGGAATTGTGTGCCTACTGTCTTTTAGTACAACATGAGGATGGGGGGTTGTTACAGTTCAACAAGAAAATCAGGTTAAGTCTCAAGTTAGGGTTAGGGTTGGGGAGATGTGGCTTCCCAGGTTGGAAACGGGTCCTTGGTGAAGCTTAACTTGCTGAATCAGACTGAGTGGGGCATCAAGATGGCTTCCATACTGACATTTGGTACACTCTGTGCACGGCAGTATGTTTCAGTCCAAAAACGAAAATTAGGGTTAAGACCCAAGTTAGGGTTATCGGTCAGGAGTCATGGCTTCCCAGAATGGAAACACGGTGTTGCTGAAGCCAAGCATGGTGAAACAGACTGAGAGGGCCAACGGAATTGTGTGTCGACTGTCTTTTAGTACAACATGAGGATGGGGGTTTGTTACATTTGCACAAGAAAATCAGGTTAAGTCTCAAGTTAGGGTTGGTTTGGGGAGATGTGGCTTCCCAGGTTGGAAACGGGTCCTTGGTGAAGCCTAGCTTGTTGAATTAGACTGAGTGGGACATCAAGATGTCTTCCATACTTACATTTGGTACACTCTGTGGACGGCAGTATGTTTCAGTCCAAAAAGGAAATGAGGGTTGAGACTCAAATTAGGGTTAGGGCTGGGGAGACTTGGCTTCCCAGGATGTAACCAGGGTTTTGGCGAAGCCTAGATTGGTAAAACAGACTGAGTAGGCCATCCGGAGTATAACATACTGCCAGTTAGTACACCATGTGGACAGGGAAATGTTTCAGTCTAAAGAGAAAATTAGGGTTAAGACCCAAGTTAGGGTTAGCTGTCAGGAGACATGGCTTCCCAGAATGGAAACAGGGTGTTGCTGAAGCCAAGCATGGTGAAACAGACTGAGAGGGCCAAAGGAATTGTGTGCCTACTGTCTTTTAGTAGAACATGAGGATGGGAGGTTGTTACATTTGCACAAGAATATCAGGTTAAGTCTCAAGTTAGGGTTAGGGTTGGGGAGATGTGGCTTCCCAGGTTGGAAACGGGTCCTTGGTGAAGCTTAACTTCCTGAATCAGACTGAGTGGGCCATCAAGATGTCTTCCATACTTACATTTGGCACACTCTGTGGACCGCAGTATGTTTCAGTCCAAAAAGGAAATAGGGTTGAGACTCAAATTAGGGTTAGGGTTGGGGAGACTTGGCTTCCCAGGATGTAACCAGGGTTTTGGTGAAGCCTAGATTGGTAAAAGAGACTGAGTAGGCATTCAGGAGTATAACATACTGCCAGTTAGTACACCATGTGGACAGGGAAATGTTTCAGTCCAAAGACAAAATTCGAGTTAAGACCCAAGTTAGGGTTAGCTGTCAGGAGACATGGCTTCCCGGAATGGAAACAGGGTGTTGCTGAAGCCAAGCATGGTGAAACAGACTGAGAGGGCCAATGGAATTGTGTGCCTACTGTCTTTTAGTACAACATGAGGATGGGGGTTTGTTACATTTGCACAAGAAAATCAGGTTAAGTCTCAAGTTAGGGTTGGGTTGGGGAGATGTGGCTTCCCAGGTTGGAAACGGGTCCTTGGTGAAGCTTAACTTGCTGAATCAGACTGAGTGGGGTATCAAGGTGTCTTCCATACTTACATTTGGTACACTCTGTGGACCGCAGTATGTTTCAGTCCCAAAAGGAAATGAGGGTTGAGACTCAAATTAGGGTTAGGGTTGGGGAGACTTGGCTTCCCAGGATGTAACCAGGGTTTTGGTGAAGCCTAGATTGGTAAAACAGACTGAGTAGGCCAACCGGAGTATAACATACTGCCAGTTAGTACACCATGTGGACAGGGAAATGTTTCAGTCCAAAGAGAAAATTAGGGTTAAGACCCAAGTTAGGGTTAGCTGTCAGGAGACATGGCTTCCCAGAATGGAAACAGGGTGTTGCTGAAGCCAAGCATGGTGAAACAGACTGAGAGGGCCAAAGGAATTGTGTGCCTACTGTCTTTTAGTAGAACATGAGGATGGGAGGTTGTTACATTTGCACAAGAATATCAGGTTAAGTCTCAAGTTAGGGTTAGGGTTGGGGAGATATGGCTTCCCAGGTTGGAAACGGGTCCTTGTTGAAGCCTAGCTTGCTGAATCAGACTGAGTGGGGCATCAAGATGTCTTCCATACTTACAATTAGGTACACTCTGTGGACGGCAGTATGTTTCAGTCCAAAAAGGAAATGAGGGTTGAGACTCAAATTAGGGTTAGGGTTGGGGAGACTTGGCTTCCCAGGATGTAACCAGGGTTTTGGCGAAGCCTAGATTGGTAAAACAGACTGAGTAGGCCTTCCGGAGTATAACATACTGCCAGTTAGTACACCATGTGGACAGGGAAATATTTCAGTCCAAAGAAAAAACTAGGGTTAAGACCCAAGTTAGGGTTAGCGGTCAGGAGACATGGCTTCCCGGAATGGAAACAGGGTGTTGCTGAAGCCAAGCATGGTGAAACAGACTGAGAGGGCAAAAGGAATTGTGTGCCTACTGTCTTTTAGTACAACATGAGGATGGGGGTTTGTTACATTTCAACAAGAAAATCAGGTGAAGTCTCAAGGTTGGGTTGGATTGGGGAGATGTGGCTTCCCAGGTTGGAAATGGGTCCTTGGTGAAGCTCAACTTGCTGAATCAGACTGAGTGGGGCATCAAGATGGCTTCCATACTGACATTTGGTACACTCTGTGGACGGCAGTATGTTTCAGTCCAAAAACGAAAATTAGGGTTAAGACCCAAGTTAGGGTTAGCGGTCAGGAGTCATGGCTTCCCAGAATGGAAACAGGGTGTTGCTGAAGCCAAGCATGGTGAAACAGACTGAGAGGGCCAAAGGAATTGTGTACCTACTGTCTTTTAGTAGAACATGAGGATGGGAGGTTGTTACATTTGCACAAGAATATCAGTTTAAGTATCAAGTTAGAGTTAGGGTTGGGGAGATGTGGCTTCCCAGGTTGGAAACGGGTCCTTGTTGAAGCCTAGCTTGCTGAATCAGACTGAGTGGGGCATCAAGATGTCTTCCATACTTACAATTAGGTACACTCTGTGGACGGCAGTATGTTTCAGTCCAAAAAGGAAATGAGGGTTGAGACTCAAATTAGGGTTAGGGTTGGGGAGACTTGGCTTCCCAGGATGTAACCAGGGTTTTGGCGAAGCCTAGATTGGTAAAACAGACTGAGTAGGCCTTCCGGAGTATAACATACTGCCAGTTAGTACACCATGTGGACAGGGAAATATTTCAGTCCAAAGAAAAAACTAGGGTTAAGACCCAAGTTAGGGTTAGCTGTCAGGAGACATGGCTTCCCGGAATGGAAACAGGGTGTTGCTGAAGCCAAGCATGGTGAAACAGACTGAGAGGGCAAAAGGAATTGTGTGCCTACTGTCTTTTAGTACAACATGAGGATGGGGGTTTGTTACATTTGCACAAGAAAATCAGGTTAAGTCTCAAGTTAGGGTTGGTTTGGGGAGATGTGGCTTCCCAGGTTGGAAACGGGTCCTTGGTGAAGCTTAACTTGCTGAATCAGACTGAGTGGGGTATCAAGGTGTCTTCCATACTTACATTTGGTACACTCTGTGGACCGCAGTATGTTTCAGTCCCAAAAGGAAATGAGGGTTGAGACTCAAATTAGGGTTAGGGTTGGGGAGACTTGGCTTCCCAGGATGTAACCAGGGTTTTGGTGAAGCCTAGATTGGTAAAACAGACTGAGTAGGCCAACCGGAGTATAACATACTGCCAGTTAGTACACCATGTGGACAGGGAAATGTTTCAGTCCAAAGAGAAAATTAGGGTTAAGACCCAAGTTAGGGTTAGCTGTCAGGAGACATGGCTTCCCAGAATGGAAACAGGGTGTTGCTGAAGCCAAGCATGGTGAAACAGACTGAGAGGGCCAAAGGAATTGTGTGCCTACTGTCTTTTAGTAGAACATGAGGATGGGAGGTTGTTACATTTGCACAAGAATATCAGGTTAAGTCTCAAGTTAGGGTTAGGGTTGGGGAGATATGGCTTCCCAGGTTGGAAACGGGTCCTTGTTGAAGCCTAGCTTGCTGAATCAGACTGAGTGGGGCATCAAGATGTCTTCCATACTTACAATTAGGTACACTCTGTGGACGGCAGTATGTTTCAGTCCAAAAAGGAAATGAGGGTTGAGACTCAAATTAGGGTTAGGGTTGGGGAGACTTGGCTTCCCAGGATGTAACCAGGGTTTTGGCGAAGCCTAGATTGGTAAAACAGACTGAGTAGGCCTTCCGGAGTATAACATACTGCCAGTTAGTACACCATGTGGACAGGGAAATATTTCAGTCCAAAGAAAAAACTAGGGTTAAGACCCAAGTTAGGGTTAGCGGTCAGGAGACATGGCTTCCCGGAATGGAAACAGGGTGTTGCTGAAGCCAAGCATGGTGAAACAGACTGAGAGGGCAAAAGGAATTGTGTGCCTACTGTCTTTTAGTACAACATGAGGATGGGGGTTTGTTACATTTCAACAAGAAAATCAGGTGAAGTCTCAAGGTTGGGTTGGATTGGGGAGATGTGGCTTCCCAGGTTGGAAATGGGTCCTTGGTGAAGCTCAACTTGCTGAATCAGACTGAGTGGGGCATCAAGATGGCTTCCATACTGACATTTGGTACACTCTGTGGACGGCAGTATGTTTCAGTCCAAAAACGAAAATTAGGGTTAAGACCCAAGTTAGGGTTATCGGTCAGGAGTCATGGCTTCCCAGAATGGAAACAGGGTGTTGCTGAAGCCAAGCATGGTGAAACAGACTGAGAGGGCCAAAGGAATTGTGTACCTACTGTCTTTTAGTAGAACATGAGGATGGGAGGTTGTTACATTTGCACAAGAATATCAGTTTAAGTATCAAGTTAGAGTTACGGTTGGGGAGATGTGGCTTCCCAGGTTGGAAACGGGTCCTTGTTGAAGCCTAGCTTGCTGAATCAGACTGAGTGGGGCATCAAGATGTCTTCCATACTTACAATTAGGTACACTCTGTGGACGGCAGTATGTTTCAGTCCAAAAAGGAAATGAGGGTTGAGACTCAAATTAGGGTTAGGGTTGGGGAGACTTGGCTTCCCAGGATGTAACCAGGGTTTTGGCGAAGCCTAGATTGGTAAAACAGACTGAGTAGGCCTTCCGGAGTATAACATACTGCCAGTTAGTACACCATGTGGACAGGGAAATATTTCAGTCCAAAGAAAAAACTAGGGTTAAGACCCAAGTTAGGGTTAGCTGTCAGGAGACATGGCTTCCCGGAATGGAAACAGGGTGTTGCTGAAGCCAAGCATGGTGAAACAGACTGAGAGGGCAAAAGGAATTGTGTGCCTACTGTCTTTTAGTACAACATGAGGATGGGGGTTTGTTACATTTGCACAAGAAAATCAGGTTAAGTCTCAAGTTAGGGTTGGTTTGGGGAGATGTGGCTTCCCAGGTTGGAAACGGGTCCTTGGTGAAGCCTAGCTTGTTGAATCAGACTGAGTGGGACATCAAGATGTCTTCCATACTTACATTTGGTACACTCTGTGGACGGCAGTATGTTTCAGTCCAAAAAGGAAATGAGGGTTGAGACTCAAATTAGGGTTAGGGCTGGGGAGACTTGGCTTCCCAGGATGTAACCAGGGTTTTGGCGAAGCCTAGATTGGTAAAACAGACTGAGTAGGCCATCCGGGGTATAACATACTGCCAGTTAGTACACCATGTGGACAGGGAAATGTTTCAGTCTAAAGAGAAAATTAGGGTTAAGACCCAAGGTAGGGTTAGCTGTCAGGAGACATGGCTTCCCAGAATGGAAACAGGGTGTTGCTGAAGCCAAGCATGGTGAAACAGACTGAGAGGGCCAAAGGAATTGTGTGCCTACTGTCTTTTAGTAGAACATGAGGATGGGAGGTTGTTACATTTGCACAAGAATATCAGGTTAAGTCTCAAGTTAGGGTTAGGGTTGGGGAGATGTGGCTTCCCAGGTTGGAAACGGGTCCTTGGTGAAGCTTAACTTCCTGAATCAGACTGAGTGGGCCATCAAGATGTCTTCCATACTTACATTTGGCACACTCTGTGGACCGCAGTATGTTTCAGTCCAAAAAGGAAATAGGGTTGAGACTCAAATTAGGGTTAGGGTTGGGGAGACTTGGCTTCCCAGGATGTAACCAGGGTTTTGGCGAAGTCTAGATTGGTAAAACAGACGGAGTAGGCCAACCGGAGTATAACATACTGCCAGTTAGTACACCATGTGGACAGGGAAATTTTTCAGTCCAAAGACAAAATTAGGGTTAAGACCCAAGTTAGGGTTAGCTGTCAGGAGACATGGCTTTCCAGAATGGAAACAGGGTGTTGCTGAAGCCAAGCATGGTGAAACAGACTGAGAGGGCCAAAGGAATTGTGTGCCTACTGTCTTTTAGTAGAACATGAGGATGGGGGGTTGTTACATTTGCACAAGAAAATCAGGTTAAGTCTCAAGTTAGGGTTAGGGTTGGGGAGATGTGGCTTCCCAGGTTGGAAACGGGTCCTTGGTGAAGCCTAGCTTGCTGAATCAGACTGAGTGGGGCATCAAGATGTCTTCCATACTTACATTTGGTACACTCTGTGAACCGCAGTATGTTTCAGTCCAAAAAGGAAATGAGGGTTGAGACTCAAATTAGGGTTAGGGTTGGGGAGACTTGGCTTCCCAGGATGTAACCAGGGTTTTGGTGAAGCCTAGATTGGTAAAACAGACTGAGTAGGCCAACCGGAGTATAACATACTGCCAGTTAGTACACCATGTGGACAGGGAAATGTTTCAGTCCAAAGAGAAAATTAGGGTTAAGACCCAAGTTAGGGTTAGCTGTCAGGAGACATGGCTTCCCAGAATGGAAACAGGGTGTTGCTGAAGCCAAGCATGGTGAAACAGACTGAGAGGGCCAAAGGAATTGTGTGCCTACTGTCTTTTAGTAGAACATGAGGATGGGAGGTTGTTACATTTGCACAAGAATATCAGGTTAAGTCTCAAGTTAGGGTTAGGGTTGGGGAGATGTGGCTTCCCAGGTTGGAAACGGGTCCTTGGTGAAGCCTAGCTTGCTGAATCAGACTGAGTGGGGCATCAAGATGTCTTCCATACTTACAATTAGGTACACTCTGTGGACGGCAGTATGTTTCAGTCCAAAAAGGAAATGAGGGTTGAGACTCAAATAAGGGTTAGGGTTGGGGAGACTTGGCTTCCCAGGATGTAACCAGGGTTTTGGCGAAGCCTAGATTGGTAAAACAGACTGAGTAGGCCTTCCGGAGTATAACATACTGCCAGTTAGTACACCATGTGGACAGGGAAATATTTCAGTCCAAAGAAAATACTAGGGTTAAGACCCAAGTTAGGGTTAGCGGTCAGGAAACATGGCTTCCCGGAATGGAAACAGGGTGTTGCTGAAGCCAAGCATGGTGAAACAGACTGAGAGGGCAAAAGGAATTGTGTGCCTACTGTCTTTTAGTACAACATGAGGATGGGGGTTTGTTACATTTGCACAAGAAAATCAGGTTAAGTCTCAAGTTAGGGTTGGTTTGGGGAGATGTGGCTTCCCAGGTTGGAAACGGGTCCTTGGTGAAGCCTAGCTTGTTGAATCAGACTGAGTGGGACATCAAGATGTCTTCCATACTTACATTTGGTACACTCTGTGGACGGCAGTATGTTTCAGTCCAAAAAGGAAATGAGGGTTGAGACTCAAATTAGGGTTAGGGCTGGGGAGACTTGGCTTCCCAGGATGTAACCAGGGTTTTGGCGAAGCCTAGATTGGTAAAACAGACTGAGTAGGCCATCCGGAGTATAACATACTGCCAGTTAGTACACCATGTGGACAGGGAAATGTTTCAGTCCAAAGAGAAAATTAGGGTTAAGACCCAAGTGAGGGTTAGCTGTCAGGAGACATGGCTTCCCAGAATGGAAACAGGGTGTTGCTGAAGCCAAGCATGGTGAAACAGACTGAGAGGGCCAAAGGAATTGTGTGCCTACTGTCTTTTAGTAGAACATGAGGATGGGAGGTTGTTACATTTGCACAAGAATATCAGGTTAAGTCTCAAGTTAGGGTAAGGGTTGGGGAGATGTGGCTTCCCAGGTTGGAAACGGGTCCTTGGTGAAGCTTAACTTCCTGAATCAGACTGAGTGGGCCATCAAGATGTCTTCCATACTTACATTTGGCACACTCTGTGGACCGCAGTATGTTTCAGTCCAAAAAGGAAATAGGGTTGAGACTCAAATTAGGGTTACGGTTGGGGAGACTTGGCTTCCCAGGATGTAACCAGGGTTTTGGTGAAGCCTAGATTGGTAAAACAGACTGAGTAGGCATTCAGGAGTATAACATACTGCCAGTTAGTACACCATGTGGACAGGGAAATGTTTCAGTCCAAAGAGAAAATTAGGGTTAAGACCCAAGTTAGGGTTATCGGTCAGGAGTCATGGCTTCCCAGAATGGAAACAGGGTGTTGCTGAAGCCAAGCATGGTGAAACAGACTGAGAGGGCCAACGGAATTGTGTGCCTACTGTCTTTTAGTACAACATGAGGATGGGGGTTTGTTACATTTCAACAAGAAAATCAGGTTAAGTCTCAAGGTTGGGTTGGATTGGGGAGATGTGGCTTCCCAGGTTGGAAATGGGTCCTTGGTGAAGCTCAACTTGCTGAATCAGACTGAGTGGGGCATCAAGATGGCTTCCATACTGACATTTGGTGCACTCTGTGGACGGCAGTATGTTTCAGTCCAAAAAGGAAATGAGGGTTGAGACTCAAATTAGGGTTAGGGTTGGGGAGACTTGGCTTCCCAGGATGTAACCAGGGTTTTGGCGAAGTCTAGATTGGTAAAACAGACTGAGTAGGCCAACCGGAGTATAACATACTGCCAGTTAGTACACCATGTGGACAGGGAAATGTTTCAGTCCAAAGAGAAAATTAGGGTTAAGACCCAAGTTAGGGTTAGCTGTCAGGAGACATGGCTTTCCAGAATGGAAACAGGGTGTTGCTGAAGCCAAGCATGGTGAAACAGACTGAGAGGGCAAAAGGAATTGTGTGCCTACTGTCTTTTAGTAGAACATGAGGATGGGGGGTTGTTACATTTGCACAAGAAAATCAGGTTAAGTCTCAAGTTAGGGTTAGGGTTGGGGAGATGTGGCTTCCCAGGTTGGAAACGGGTCCTTGGTGAAGCTTAACTTGCTGAATCAGACTGAGTGGGCCATCAAGATGTCTTCCATACTTACATTTGGCACACTCTGTGGACCGCAGTATGTTTCAGTCCAAAAAGGAAATAGGGTTGAGACTCAAATTAGGGTTAGGGTTGGGGAGACTTGGCTTCCCAGGATGTAACCAGGGTTTTGGCGAAGTCTAGATTGGTAAAACAGACGGAGTAGGCCAACCGGAGTATAACATACTGCCAGTTAGTACACCATGTGGACAGGGAAATTTTTCAGTCCAAAGACAAAATTAGGGTTAAGACCCAAGTTAGGGTTAGCTGTCAGGAGACATGGCTTTCCAGAATGGAAACAGGGTGTTGCTGAAGCCAAGCATGGTGAAACAGACTGAGAGGGCCAAAGGAATTGTGTGCCTACTGTCTTTTAGTAGAACATGAGGATGGGGGGTTGTTACATTTGCACAAGAAAATCAGGTTAAGTCTCAAGTTAGGGTTAGGGTTGGGGAGATGTGGCTTCCCAGGTTGGAAATGGGTCTTGGTGAAGCCTAGCTTGCTGAATCAGACTGAGTGGGGCATCAAGATGTCTTCCATACTTACATTTGGTACACTCTGTGAACCGCAGTATGTTTCAGTCCAAAAAGGAAATGAGGGTTGATACTCAAATTAGGGTTAGGGTTGGGGAGACTTGGCTTCCCAGGATGTAACCAGGGTTTTGGTGAAGCCTAGATTGGTAAAACAGACTGAGTAGGCCAACCGGAGTATAACATACTCTCAGTTAGTACACCATGTGGACAGGGAAATGTTTCAGTCCAAAGAGAAAATTAGGGTTAAGACCCAAGTTAGGGTTAGCTGTCAGGAGACATGGCTTCCCAGAATGGAAACAGGGTGTTGCTGAAGCCAAGCATGGTGAAACAGACTGAGAGGGCCAAAGGAATTGTGTGCCTACTGTCTTTTAGTAGAACATGAGGATGGGAGGTTGTTACATTTGCACAAGAATATCAGGTTAAGTCTCAAGTTAGGGTTAGGGTTGGGGAGATGTGGCTTCCCAGGTTGGAAACGGGTCCTTGGTGAAGCCTAGCTTGCTGAATCAGACTGAGTGGGGCATCAAGATGTCTTCCATACTTACAATTAGGTACACTCTGTGGACGGCAGTATGTTTCAGTCCAAAAAGGAAATGAGGGTTGAGACTCAAATAAGGGTTAGGGTTGGGGAGACTTGGCTTCCCAGGATGTAACCAGGGTTTTGGCGAAGCCTAGATTGGTAAAACAGACTGAGTAGGCCTTCCGGAGTATAACATACTGCCAGTTAGTACACCATGTGGACAGGGAAATATTTCAGTCCAAAGAAAATACTAGGGTTAAGACCCAAGTTAGGGTTAGCGGTCAGGAGACATGGCTTCCCGGAATGGAAACAGGGTGTTGCTGAAGCCAAGCATGGTGAAACAGACTGAGAGGGCAAAAGGAATTGTGTGCCTACTGTCTTTTAGTACAACATGAGGATGGGGGTTTGTTACATTTGCACAAGAAAATCAGGTTAAGTCTCAAGTTAGGGTTGGTTTGGGGAGATGTGGCTTCCCAGGTTGGAAACGGGTCCTTGGTGAAGCCTAGCTTGTTGAATCAGACTGAGTGGGACATCAAGATGTCTTCCATACTTACATTTGGTACACTCTGTGGACGGCAGTATGTTTCAGTCCAAAAAGGAAATGAGGGTTGAGACTCAAATTAGGGTTAGGGCTGGGGAGACTTGGCTTCCCAGGATGTAACCAGGGTTTTGGCGAAGCCTAGATTGGTAAAACAGACTGAGTAGGCCATCCGGAGTATAACATACTGCCAGTTAGTACACCATGTGGACAGGGAAATGTTTCAGTCCAAAGAGAAAATTAGGGTTAAGACCCAAGTGAGGGTTAGCTGTCAGGAGACATGGCTTCCCAGAATGGAAACAGGGTGTTGCTGAAGCCAAGCATGGTGAAACAGACTGAGAGGGCCAAAGGAATTGTGTGCCTACTGTCTTTTAGTAGAACATGAGGATGGGAGGTTGTTACATTTGCACAAGAATATCAGGTTAAGTCTCAAGTTAGGGTTAGGGTTGGGGAGATGTGGCTTCCCAGGTTGGAAACGGGTCCTTGGTGAAGCTTAACTTCCTGAATCAGACTGAGTGGGCCATCAAGATGTCTTCCATACTTACATTTGGCACACTCTGTGGACCGCAGTATGTTTCAGTCCAAAAAGGAAATAGGGTTGAGACTCAAATTAGGGTTACGGTTGGGGAGACTTGGCTTCCCAGGATGTAACCAGGGTTTTGGTGAAGCCTAGATTGGTAAAACAGACTGAGTAGGCATTCAGGAGTATAACATACTGCCAGTTAGTACACTCTGTGGACGGCAGTATGTTTCAGTCCAAAAACGAAAATTAGGGTTAAGACCCAAGTTAGGGTTATCGGTCAGGAGTCATGGCTTCCCAGAATGGAAACAGGGTGTTGCTGAAGCCAAGCATGGTGAAACAGACTGAGAGTGCCAACGGAATTGTGTGTCGACTGTCTTTTAGTACAACATGAGGATGGGGGTTTGTTACATTTCAACAAGAAAATCAGGTTAAGTCTCAAGGTTGGGTTGGATTGGGGAGATGTGGCTTCCAAGGTTGGAAATGGGTCCTTGGTGAAGCTCAACTTGCTGAATCAGACTGAGTGGGGCATCAAGATGGCTTCCATACTGACATTTGGTGCACTCTGTGGACGGCAGTATGTTTCAGTCCAAAAAGGAAATGAGGGTTGAGACTCAAATTAGGGTTAGGGTTGGGGAGACTTGGCTTCCCAGGATGTAACCAGGGTTTTGGCGAAGTCTAGATTGGTAAAACAGACTGAGTAGGCCAACCGGAGTATAACATACTGCCAGTTAGTACACCATGTGGACAGGGAAATGTTTCAGTCCAAAGAGAAAATTAGGGTTAAGACCCAAGTGAGGGTTAGCTGTCAGGAGACATGGCTTTCCAGAATGGAAACAGGGTGTTGCTGAAGCCAAGCATGGTGAAACAGACTGAGAGGGCAAAAGGAATTGTGTGCCTACTGTCTTTTAGTAGAACATGAGGATGGGGGGTTGTTACATTTGCACAAGAAAATCAGGTTAAGTCTCAAGTTAGGGTTAGGGTTGGGGAGATGTGGCTTCCCAGGTTGGAAACGGGTCCTTGGTGAAGCCTAGCTTGCTGAATCAGACTGAGTGGGGCATCAAGATGTCTTCCATACTTACATTTGGTACACTCTGTGAACCGCAGTATGTTTCAGTCCCAAAAGGAAATGAGGGTTGATACGCAAATTAGGGTTAGGGTTGGGGAGACTTGGCTTCCCAGGATGTAACCAGGGTTTTGGTGAAGCCTAGATTGGTAAAACAGACTGAGTAGGCCAACCGGAGTATAACATACTGCCAGTTAGTACACCATGTGGACAGGGAAATGTTTCAGTCCAAAGAGAAAATTAGGGTTAAGACCCAAGTTAGGGTTAGCTGTCAGGAGACATGGCTTCCCAGAATGGAAACAGGGTGTTGCTGAAGCCAAGCATGGTGAAACAGACTGAGAGGGCCAAAGGAATTGTGTGCCTACTGTCTTTTAGTAGAACATGAGGATGGGAGGTTGTTACATTTGCACAAGAATATCAGGTTAAGTCTCAAGTTAGGGTTAGGGTTGGGGAGATGTGGCTTCCCAGGTTGGAAACGGGTCCTTGTTGAAGCCTAGCTTGCTGAATCAGACTGAGTGGGGCATCAAGATGTCTTCCATACTTACAATTAGGTACACTCTGTGGACGGCAGTATGTTTCAGTCCAAAAAGGAAATGAGGGTTGAGACTCAAATTAGGGTTAGGGTTGGGGAGACTTGGCTTCCCAGGATGTAACCAGGGTTTTGGCGAAGCCTAGATTGGTAAAACAGACTGAGTAGGCCTTCCGGAGTATAACATACTGCCAGTTAGTACACCATGTGGACAGGGAAATATTTCAGTCCAAAGAAAAAACTAGGGTTAAGACCCAAGTTAGGGTTAGCGGTCAGGAGACATGTCTTCCCGGAATGGAAACAGGGTGTTGCTGAAGCCAAGCATGGTGAAACAGACTGAGAGGGCAAAAGGAATTGTGTGCCTACTGTCTTTTAGTACAACATGAGGATGGGGGTTTGTTACATTTCAACAAGAAAATCAGGTTAAGTCTCAAGGTTGGGTTGGATTGGGGAGATGTGGCTTCCCAGGTTGGAAATGGGTCCTTGGTGAAGCTCAACTTGCTGAATCAGACTGAGTGGGGCATCAAGATGGCTTCCATACTGACATTTGGTACACTCTGTGGACGGCAGTATGTTTCAGTCCAAAAACGAAAATTAGGGTTAAGACCCAAGTTAGGGTTATCGGTCAGGAGTCATGGCTTCCCAGAATGGAAACAGGGTGTTGCTGAAGCCAAGCATGGTGAAACAGACTGAGAGGGCCAAAGGAATTGTGTACCTACTGTCTTTTAGTAGAACATGAGGATGGGAGGTTGTTACATTTGCACAAGAATATCAGTTTAAGTATCAAGTTAGAGTTAGGGTTGGGGAGATGTGGCTTCCCAGGTTGGAAACGGGTCCTTGGTGAAGCCTAGCTTGCTGAATCAGACTGAGTGGGGCATCAAGATGTCTTCCATACTTACAATTAGGTACACTCTGTGGACGGCAGTATGTTTCAGTCCAAAAAGGAAATGAGGGTTGAGACTCAAATTAGGGTTAGGGTTGGGGAGACTTGGCTTCCCAGGATGTAACCAGGGTTTTGGCGAAGCCTAGATTGGTAAAACAGACTGAGTAGGCCTTCCGGAGTATAACATACTGCCAGTTAGTACACCATGTGGACAGGGAAATATTTCAGTCCAAAGAAAAAACTAGGGTTAAGACCCAAGTTAGGGTTAGCGGTCAGGAGACATGGCTTCCCGGAATGGAAACAGGGTGTTGCTGAAGCCAAGCATGGTGAAACAGACTGAGAGGGCAAAAGGAATTGTGTGCCTACTGTCTTTTAGTACAACATGAGGATGGGGGTTTGTTACATTTGCACAAGAAAATCAGGTTAAGTCTCAAGTTAGGGTTGGTTTGGGGAGATGTGGCTTCCCAGGTTGGAAACGGGTCCTTGGTGAAGCCTAGCTTGTTGAATCAGACTGAGTGGGACATCAAGATGTCTTCCATACTTACATTTGGTACACTCTGTGGACGGCAGTATGTTTCAGTCCAAAAAGGAAATGAGGGTTGAGACTCAAATTAGGGTTAGGGCTGGGGAGACTTGGCTTCCCAGGATGTAACCAGGGTTTTGGCGAAGCCTAGATTGGTAAAACAGACTGAGTAGGCCATCCGGAGTATAACATACTGCCAGTTAGTACACCATGTGGACAGGGAAATGTTTCAGTCTAAAGAGAAAATTAGGGTTAAGACCCAAGTTAGGGTTAGCTGTCAGGAGACATGGCTTCCCAGAATGGAAACAGGGTGTTGCTGAAGCCAAGCATGGTGAAACAGACTGAGAGGGCCAAAGGAATTGTGTGCCTACTGTCTTTTAGTAGAACATGAGGATGGGAGGTTGTTACATTTGCACAAGAATATCAGGTTAAGTCTCAAGTTAGGGTTAGGGTTGGGGAGATGTGGCTTCCCAGGTTGGAAACGGGTCCTTGGTGAAGCTTAACTTGCTGAATCAGACTGAGTGGGCCATCAAGATGTCTTCCATACTTACATTTGGCACACTCTGTGGACCGCAGTATGTTTCAGTCCAAAAAGGAAATAGGGTTGAGACTCAAATTAGGGTTAGGGTTGGGGAGACTTGGCTTCCCAGGATGTAACCAGGGTTTTGGCGAAGTCTAGATTGGTAAAACAGACGGAGTAGGCCAACCGGAGTATAACATACTGCCAGTTAGTACACCATGTGGACAGGGAAATTTTTCAGTCCAAAGACAAAATTAGGGTTAAGACCCAAGTTAGGGTTAGCTGTCAGGAGACATGGCTTTCCAGAATGGAAACAGGGTGTTGCTGAAGCCAAGCATGGTGAAACAGACTGAGAGGGCCAAAGGAATTGTGTGCCTACTGTCTTTTAGTAGAACATGAGGATGGGGGGTTGTTACATTTGCACAAGAAAATCAGGTTAAGTCTCAAGTTAGGGTTAGGGTTGGGGAGATGTGGCTTCCCAGGTTGGAAACGGGTCCTTGGTGAAGCCTAGCTTGCTGAATCAGACTGAGTGGGGCATCAAGATGTCTTCCATACTTACATTTGGTACACTCTGTGGACGGCAGTATGTTTCAGTCCAAAAAGGAAATGAGGGTTGAGACTCAAATAAGGGTTAGGGTTGGGGAGACTTGGCTTCCCAGGATGTAACCAGGGTTTTGGCGAAGCCTAGATTGGTAAAACAGACTGAGTAGGCCTTCCGGAGTATAACATACTGCCAGTTAGTACACCATGTGGACAGGGAAATATTTCAGTCGAAAGAAAATACTAGGGTTAAGACCCAAGTTAGGGTTAGCGGTCAGGAGACATGGCTTCCCGGAATGGAAACAGGGTGTTGCTGAAGCCAAGCATGGTGAAACAGACTGAGAGGGCAAAAGGAATTGTGTGCCTACTGTCTTTTAGTACAACATGAGGATGGGGGTTTGTTACATTTGCACAAGAAAATCAGGTTAAGTCTCAAGTTAGGGTTGGTTTGGGGAGATGTGGCTTCCCAGGTTGGAAACGGGTCCTTGGTGAAGCCTAGCTTGTTGAATCAGACTGAGTGGGACATCAAGATGTCTTCCATACTTACATTTGGTACACTCTGTGGACGGCAGTATGTTTCAGTCCAAAAAGGAAATGAGGGTTGAGACTCAAATTAGGGTTAGGGCTGGGGAGACTTGGCTTCCCAGGATGTAACCAGGGTTTTGGCGAAGCCTAGATTGGTAAAACAGACTGAGTAGGCCATCCGGAGTATAACATACTGCCAGTTAGTACACCATGTGGACAGGGAAATGTTTCAGTCTAAAGAGAAAATTAGGGTTAAGACCCAAGTTAGGGTTAGCTGTCAGGAGACATGGCTTCCCAGAATGGAAACAGGGTGTTGCTGAAGCCAAGCATGGTGAAACAGACTGAGAGGGCCAAAGGAATTGTGTGCCTACTGTCTTTTAGTAGAACATGAGGATGGGAGGTTGTTACATTTGCACAAGAATATCAGGTTAAGTCTCAAGTTAGGGTTAGGGTTGGGGAGATGTGGCTTCCCAGGTTGGAAACGGGTCCTTGGTGAAGCTTAACTTGCTGAATCAGACTGAGTGGGCCATCAAGATGTCTTCCATACTTACATTTGGCACACTCTGTGGACCGCAGTATGTTTCAGTCCAAAAAGGAAATAGGGTTGAGACTCAAATTAGGGTTAGGGTTGGGGAGACTTGGCTTCCCAGGATGTAACCAGGGTTTTGGCGAAGTCTAGATTGGTAAAACAGACGGAGTAGGCCAACCGGAGTATAACATACTGCCAGTTAGTACACCATGTGGACAGGGAAATTTTTCAGTCCAAAGACAAAATTAGGGTTAAGACCCAAGTTAGGGTTAGCTGTCAGGAGACATGGCTTTCCAGAATGGAAACAGGGTGTTGCTGAAGCCAAGCATGGTGAAACAGACTGAGAGGGCCAAAGGAATTGTGTGCCTACTGTCTTTTAGTAGAACATGAGGATGGGGGGTTGTTACATTTGCACAAGAAAATCAGGTTAAGTCTCAAGTTAGGGTTAGGGTTGGGGAGATGTGGCTTCCCAGGTTGGAAACGGGTCCTTGGTGAAGCCTAGCTTGCTGAATCAGACTGAGTGGGGCATCAAGATGTCTTCCATACTTACATTTGGTACACTCTGTGGACGGCAGTATGTTTCAGTCCAAAAAGGAAATGAGGGTTGAGACTCAAATAAGGGTTAGGGTTGGGGAGACTTGGCTTCCCAGGATGTAACCAGGGTTTTGGCGAAGCCTAGATTGGTAAAACAGACTGAGTAGGCCTTCCGGAGTATAACATACTGCCAGTTAGTACACCATGTGGACAGGGAAATATTTCAGTCGAAAGAAAATACTAGGGTTAAGACCCAAGTTAGGGTTAGCGGTCAGGACACATGGCTTCCCGGAATGGAAACAGGGTGTTGCTGAAGCCAAGCATGGTGAAACAGACTGAGAGGGCAAAAGGAATTGTGTGCCTACTGTCTTTTAGTACAACATGAGGATGGGGGTTTGTTACATTTGCACAAGAAAATCAGGTTAAGTCTCAAGTTAGGGTTGGTTTGGGGAGATGTGGCTTCCCAGGTTGGAAACGGGTCCTTGGTGAAGCCTAGCTTGTTGAATCAGACTGAGTGGGACATCAAGATGTCTTCCATACTTACATTTGGTACACTCTGTGGACGGCAGTATGTTTCAGTCCAAAAAGGAAATGAGGGTTGAGACTCAAATTAGGGTTAGGGCTGGGGAGACTTGGCTTCCCAGGATGTAACCAGGGTTTTGGCGAAGCCTAGATTGGTAAAACAGACTGAGTAGGCCATCCGGAGTATAACATACTGCCAGTTAGTACACCATGTGGACAGGGAAATGTTTCAGTCCAAAGAGAAAATTAGGGTTAAGACCCAAGTGAGGGTTAGCTGTCAGGAGACATGGCTTCCCAGAATGGAAACAGGGTGTTGCTGAAGCCAAGCATGGTGAAACAGACTGAGAGGGCCAAAGGAATTGTGTGCCTACTGTCTTTTAGTAGAACATGAGGATGGGAGGTTGTTACATTTGCACAAGAATATCAGGTTAAGTCTCAAGTTAGGGTTAGGGTTGGGGAGATGTGGCTTCCCAGGTTGGAAACGGGTCCTTGGTGAAGCTTAACTTCCTGAATCAGACTGAGTGGGCCATCAAGATGTCTTCCATACTTACATTTGGCACACTCTGTGGACCGCAGTATGTTTCAGTCCAAAAAGGAAATAGGGTTGAGACTCAAATTAGGGTTACGGTTGGGGAGACTTGGCTTCCCAGGATGTAACCAGGGTTTTGGTGAAGCCTAGATTGGTAAAACAGACTGAGTAGGCATTCAGGAGTATAACATACTGCCAGTTAGTACACCATGTGGACAGGGAAATGTTTCAGTCCAAAACAAAATTCGAGTTAAGACCCAAGTTAGGGTTAGCTGTCAGGAGACATGGCTTCCCGGAATGGAAACAGGGTGTTGCTGAAGCCAAGCATGGTGAAACAGACTGAGAGGGCCAAAGGAATTGTGTGCCTACTGTCTTTTAGTAGAACATGAGTATGGGAGGTTGTTACATTTGCACAAGAATATCAGGTTAAGTATCAAGTTAGAGTTAGGGTTGGGGAGATGTGGCTTCCCAGGTTGGAAACGGGTCCTTGTTGAAGCCTAGCTTGCTGAATCAGACTGAGTGGGGCATCAAGATGTCTTCCATACTTACAATTAGGTACACTCTGTGGACGGCAGTATGTTTCAGTCCAAAAAGGAAATGAGGGTTGAGACTCAAATTAGGGTTAGGGTTGGGGAGACTTGGCTTCCCAGGATGTAACCAGGGTTTTGGCGAAGCCTAGATTGGTAAAACAGACGGAGTAGGCCTTCCGGAGTATAACATACTGCCAGTTAGTACACCATGTGGACAGGGAAATATTTCAGTCCAAAGAAAAAACTAGGGTTAAGACCCAAGTTAGGGTTAGCGGTCAGGAGACATGGCTTCCCGGAATGGAAACAGGGTGTTGCTGAAGCCAAGCATGGTGAAACAGACTGAGAGGGCCAACGGAATTGTGTGCCTACTGTCTTTTAGTACAACATGAGGATGGGGGTTTGTTACATTTGCACAAGAAAATCAGGTTAAGTCTCAAGTTAGGGTTGGTTTGGGGAGATGTGGCTTCCCAGGTTGGAAACGGGTCCTTGGTGAAGCCTAACTTGCTGAATCAGACTGAGTGGGGCATCAAGATGTCTTCCATACTGACATTTGGTACACTCTGTGGACAGCGGTTTGTTTCAGTCCCAAAAGGAAAATTAGGGTTAAGACCCAAGTTAGGGTTATCGGTCAGGAGTCATGGCTTCCCAGAATGGAAACAGGGTGTTGCTGAAGCCAAGCATGGTGAAACAGACTGAGAGTGCCAACGGAATTGTGTGTCGACTGTCTTTTAGTACAACATGAGGATGGGGGTTTGTTACATTTCAACAAGAAAATCAGGTTAAGTCTCAAGGTTGGGTTGGATTGGGGAGATGTGGCTTCCAAGGTTGGAAATGGGTCCTTGGTGAAGCTCAACTTGCTGAATCAGACTGAGTGGGGCATCAAGATGGCTTCCATACTGACATTTGGTGCACTCTGTGGACGGCAGTATGTTTCAGTCCAAAAAGGAAATGAGGGTTGAGACTCAAATTAGGGTTAGGGTTGGGGAGACTTGGCTTCCCAGGATGTAACCAGGGTTTTGGCGAAGTCTAGATTGGTAAAACAGACTGAGTAGGCCAACCGGAGTATAACATACTGCCAGTTAGTACACCATGTGGACAGGGAAATGTTTCAGTCCAAAGAGAAAATTAGGGTTAAGACCCAAGTGAGGGTTAGCTGTCAGGAGACATGGCTTTCCAGAATGGAAACAGGGTGTTGCTGAAGCCAAGCATGGTGAAACAGACTGAGAGGGCAAAAGGAATTGTGTGCCTACTGTCTTTTAGTAGAACATGAGGATGGGGGGTTGTTACATTTGCACAAGAAAATCAGGTTAAGTCTCAAGTTAGGGTTAGGGTTGGGGAGATGTGGCTTCCCAGGTTGGAAACGGGTCCTTGGTGAAGCCTAGCTTGCTGAATCAGACTGAGTGGGGCATCAAGATGTCTTCCATACTTACATTTGGTACACTCTGTGAACCGCAGTATGTTTCAGTCCCAAAAGGAAATGAGGGTTGATACGCAAATTAGGGTTAGGGTTGGGGAGACTTGGCTTCCCAGGATGTAACCAGGGTTTTGGTGAAGCCTAGATTGGTAAAACAGACTGAGTAGGCCAACCGGAGTATAACATACTGCCAGTTAGTACACCATGTGGACAGGGAAATGTTTCAGTCCAAAGAGAAAATTAGGGTTAAGACCCAAGTTAGGGTTAGCTGTCAGGAGACATGGCTTCCCAGAATGGAAACAGGGTGTTGCTGAAGCCAAGCATGGTGAAACAGACTGAGAGGGCCAAAGGAATTGTGTGCCTACTGTCTTTTAGTAGAACATGAGGATGGGAGGTTGTTACATTTGCACAAGAATATCAGGTTAAGTCTCAAGTTAGGGTTAGGGTTGGGGAGATGTGGCTTCCCAGGTTGGAAACGGGTCCTTGTTGAAGCCTAGCTTGCTGAATCAGACTGAGTGGGGCATCAAGATGTCTTCCATACTTACAATTAGGTACACTCTGTGGACGGCAGTATGTTTCAGTCCAAAAAGGAAATGAGGGTTGAGACTCAAATTAGGGTTAGGGTTGGGGAGACTTGGCTTCCCAGGATGTAACCAGGGTTTTGGCGAAGCCTAGATTGGTAAAACAGACTGAGTAGGCCTTCCGGAGTATAACATACTGCCAGTTAGTACACCATGTGGACAGGGAAATATTTCAGTCCAAAGAAAAAACTAGGGTTAAGACCCAAGTTAGGGTTAGCGGTCAGGAGACATGTCTTCCCGGAATGGAAACAGGGTGTTGCTGAAGCCAAGCATGGTGAAACAGACTGAGAGGGCAAAAGGAATTGTGTGCCTACTGTCTTTTAGTACAACATGAGGATGGGGGTTTGTTACATTTCAACAAGAAAATCAGGTTAAGTCTCAAGGTTGGGTTGGATTGGGGAGATGTGGCTTCCCAGGTTGGAAATGGGTCCTTGGTGAAGCTCAACTTGCTGAATCAGACTGAGTGGGGCATCAAGATGGCTTCCATACTGACATTTGGTACACTCTGTGGACGGCAGTATGTTTCAGTCCAAAAACGAAAATTAGGGTTAAGACCCAAGTTAGGGTTATCGGTCAGGAGTCATGGCTTCCCAGAATGGAAACAGGGTGTTGCTGAAGCCAAGCATGGTGAAACAGACTGAGAGGGCCAAAGGAATTGTGTACCTACTGTCTTTTAGTAGAACATGAGGATGGGAGGTTGTTACATTTGCACAAGAATATCAGTTTAAGTATCAAGTTAGAGTTAGGGTTGGGGAGATGTGGCTTCCCAGGTTGGAAACGGGTCCTTGGTGAAGCCTAGCTTGCTGAATCAGACTGAGTGGGGCATCAAGATGTCTTCCATACTTACAATTAGGTACACTCTGTGGACGGCAGTATGTTTCAGTCCAAAAAGGAAATGAGGGTTGAGACTCAAATTAGGGTTAGGGTTGGGGAGACTTGGCTTCCCAGGATGTAACCAGGGTTTTGGCGAAGCCTAGATTGGTAAAACAGACTGAGTAGGCCTTCCGGAGTATAACATACTGCCAGTTAGTACACCATGTGGACAGGGAAATATTTCAGTCCAAAGAAAAAACTAGGGTTAAGACCCAAGTTAGGGTTAGCGGTCAGGAGACATGGCTTCCCGGAATGGAAACAGGGTGTTGCTGAAGCCAAGCATGGTGAAACAGACTGAGAGGGCAAAAGGAATTGTGTGCCTACTGTCTTTTAGTACAACATGAGGATGGGGGTTTGTTACATTTGCACAAGAAAATCAGGTTAAGTCTCAAGTTAGGGTTGGTTTGGGGAGATGTGGCTTCCCAGGTTGGAAACGGGTCCTTGGTGAAGCCTAGCTTGTTGAATCAGACTGAGTGGGACATCAAGATGTCTTCCATACTTACATTTGGTACACTCTGTGGACGGCAGTATGTTTCAGTCCAAAAAGGAAATGAGGGTTGAGACTCAAATTAGGGTTAGGGCTGGGGAGACTTGGCTTCCCAGGATGTAACCAGGGTTTTGGCGAAGCCTAGATTGGTAAAACAGACTGAGTAGGCCATCCGGAGTATAACATACTGCCAGTTAGTACACCATGTGGACAGGGAAATGTTTCAGTCTAAAGAGAAAATTAGGGTTAAGACCCAAGTTAGGGTTAGCTGTCAGGAGACATGGCTTCCCAGAATGGAAACAGGGTGTTGCTGAAGCCAAGCATGGTGAAACAGACTGAGAGGGCCAAAGGAATTGTGTGCCTACTGTCTTTTAGTAGAACATGAGGATGGGAGGTTGTTACATTTGCACAAGAATATCAGGTTAAGTCTCAAGTTAGGGTTAGGGTTGGGGAGATGTGGCTTCCCAGGTTGGAAACGGGTCCTTGGTGAAGCTTAACTTGCTGAATCAGACTGAGTGGGCCATCAAGATGTCTTCCATACTTACATTTGGCACACTCTGTGGACCGCAGTATGTTTCAGTCCAAAAAGGAAATAGGGTTGAGACTCAAATTAGGGTTAGGGTTGGGGAGACTTGGCTTCCCAGGATGTAACCAGGGTTTTGGCGAAGTCTAGATTGGTAAAACAGACGGAGTAGGCCAACCGGAGTATAACATACTGCCAGTTAGTACACCATGTGGACAGGGAAATTTTTCAGTCCAAAGACAAAATTAGGGTTAAGACCCAAGTTAGGGTTAGCTGTCAGGAGACATGGCTTTCCAGAATGGAAACAGGGTGTTGCTGAAGCCAAGCATGGTGAAACAGACTGAGAGGGCCAAAGGAATTGTGTGCCTACTGTCTTTTAGTAGAACATGAGGATGGGGGGTTGTTACATTTGCACAAGAAAATCAGGTTAAGTCTCAAGTTAGGGTTAGGGTTGGGGAGATGTGGCTTCCCAGGTTGGAAACGGGTCCTTGGTGAAGCCTAGCTTGCTGAATCAGACTGAGTGGGGCATCAAGATGTCTTCCATACTTACATTTGGTACACTCTGTGGACGGCAGTATGTTTCAGTCCAAAAAGGAAATGAGGGTTGAGACTCAAATAAGGGTTAGGGTTGGGGAGACTTGGCTTCCCAGGATGTAACCAGGGTTTTGGCGAAGCCTAGATTGGTAAAACAGACTGAGTAGGCCTTCCGGAGTATAACATACTGCCAGTTAGTACACCATGTGGACAGGGAAATATTTCAGTCGAAAGAAAATACTAGGGTTAAGACCCAAGTTAGGGTTAGCGGTCAGGAGACATGGCTTCCCGGAATGGAAACAGGGTGTTGCTGAAGCCAAGCATGGTGAAACAGACTGAGAGGGCAAAAGGAATTGTGTGCCTACTGTCTTTTAGTACAACATGAGGATGGGGGTTTGTTACATTTGCACAAGAAAATCAGGTTAAGTCTCAAGTTAGGGTTGGTTTGGGGAGATGTGGCTTCCCAGGTTGGAAACGGGTCCTTGGTGAAGCCTAGCTTGTTGAATCAGACTGAGTGGGACATCAAGATGTCTTCCATACTTACATTTGGTACACTCTGTGGACGGCAGTATGTTTCAGTCCAAAAAGGAAATGAGGGTTGAGACTCAAATTAGGGTTAGGGCTGGGGAGACTTGGCTTCCCAGGATGTAACCAGGGTTTTGGCGAAGCCTAGATTGGTAAAACAGACTGAGTAGGCCATCCGGAGTATAACATACTGCCAGTTAGTACACCATGTGGACAGGGAAATGTTTCAGTCTAAAGAGAAAATTAGGGTTAAGACCCAAGTTAGGGTTAGCTGTCAGGAGACATGGCTTCCCAGAATGGAAACAGGGTGTTGCTGAAGCCAAGCATGGTGAAACAGACTGAGAGGGCCAAAGGAATTGTGTGCCTACTGTCTTTTAGTAGAACATGAGGATGGGAGATTGTTACATTTGCACAAGAATATCAGGTTAAGTCTCAAGTTAGGGTTAGGGTTGGGGAGATGTGGCTTCCCAGGTTGGAAACGGGTCCTTGGTGAAGCTTAACTTCCTGAATCAGACTGAGTGGGCCATCAAGATGTCTTCCATACTTACATTTGGCACACTCTGTGGACCGCAGTATGTTTCAGTCCAAAAAGGAAATAGGGTTGAGACTCAAATTAGGGTTAGGGTTGGGGAGACTTGGCTTCCCAGGATGTAACCAGGGTTTTGGCGAAGTCTAGATTGGTAAAACAGACGGAGTAGGCCAACCGGAGTATAACATACTGCCAGTTAGTACACCATGTGGACAGGGAAATTTTTCAGTCCAAAGACAAAATTAGGGTTAAGACCCAAGTTAGGGTTAGCTGTCAGGAGACATGGCTTTCCAGAATGGAAACAGGGTGTTGCTGAAGCCAAGCATGGTGAAACAGACTGAGAGGGCCAAAGGAATTGTGTGCCTACTGTCTTTTAGTAGAACATGAGGATGGGGGGTTGTTACATTTGCACAAGAAAATCAGGTTAAGTCTCAAGTTAGGGTTAGGGTTGGGGAGATGTGGCTTCCCAGGTTGGAAACGGGTCCTTGGTGAAGCCTAGCTTGCTGAATCAGACTGAGTGGGGCATCAAGATGTCTTCCATACTTACATTTGGTACACTCTGTGGACGGCAGTATGTTTCAGTCCAAAAAGGAAATGAGGGTTGAGACTCAAATAAGGGTTAGGGTTGGGGAGACTTGGCTTCCCAGGATGTAACCAGGGTTTTGGCGAAGCCTAGATTGGTAAAACAGACTGAGTAGGCCTTCCGGAGTATAACATACTGCCAGTTAGTACACCATGTGGACAGGGAAATATTTCAGTCGAAAGAAAATACTAGGGTTAAGACCCAAGTTAGGGTTAGCGGTCAGGACACATGGCTTCCCGGAATGGAAACAGGGTGTTGCTGAAGCCAAGCATGGTGAAACAGACTGAGAGGGCAAAAGGAATTGTGTGCCTACTGTCTTTTAGTACAACATGAGGATGGGGGTTTGTTACATTTGCACAAGAAAATCAGGTTAAGTCTCAAGTTAGGGTTGGTTTGGGGAGATGTGGCTTCCCAGGTTGGAAACGGGTCCTTGGTGAAGCCTAGCTTGTTGAATCAGACTGAGTGGGACATCAAGATGTCTTCCATACTTACATTTGGTACACTCTGTGGACGGCAGTATGTTTCAGTCCAAAAAGGAAATGAGGGTTGAGACTCAAATTAGGGTTAGGGCTGGGGAGACTTGGCTTCCCAGGATGTAACCAGGGTTTTGGCGAAGCCTAGATTGGTAAAACAGACTGAGTAGGCCATCCGGAGTATAACATACTGCCAGTTAGTACACCATGTGGACAGGGAAATGTTTCAGTCCAAAGAGAAAATTAGGGTTAAGACCCAAGTGAGGGTTAGCTGTCAGGAGACATGGCTTCCCAGAATGGAAACAGGGTGTTGCTGAAGCCAAGCATGGTGAAACAGACTGAGAGGGCCAAAGGAATTGTGTGCCTACTGTCTTTTAGTAGAACATGAGGATGGGAGGTTGTTACATTTGCACAAGAATATCAGGTTAAGTCTCAAGTTAGGGTTAGGGTTGGGGAGATGTGGCTTCCCAGGTTGGAAACGGGTCCTTGGTGAAGCTTAACTTCCTGAATCAGACTGAGTGGGCCATCAAGATGTCTTCCATACTTACATTTGGCACACTCTGTGGACCGCAGTATGTTTCAGTCCAAAAAGGAAATAGGGTTGAGACTCAAATTAGGGTTACGGTTGGGGAGACTTGGCTTCCCAGGATGTAACCAGGGTTTTGGTGAAGCCTAGATTGGTAAAACAGACTGAGTAGGCATTCAGGAGTATAACATACTGCCAGTTAGTACACCATGTGGACAGGGAAATGTTTCAGTCCAAAACAAAATTCGAGTTAAGACCCAAGTTAGGGTTAGCTGTCAGGAGACATGGCTTCCCGGAATGGAAACAGGGTGTTGCTGAAGCCAAGCATGGTGAAACAGACTGAGAGGGCCAAAGGAATTGTGTGCCTACTGTCTTTTAGTAGAACATGAGTATGGGAGGTTGTTACATTTGCACAAGAATATCAGGTTAAGTATCAAGTTAGAGTTAGGGTTGGGGAGATGTGGCTTCCCAGGTTGGAAACGGGTCCTTGTTGAAGCCTAGCTTGCTGAATCAGACTGAGTGGGGCATCAAGATGTCTTCCATACTTACAATTAGGTACACTCTGTGGACGGCAGTATGTTTCAGTCCAAAAAGGAAATGAGGGTTGAGACTCAAATTAGGGTTAGGGTTGGGGAGACTTGGCTTCCCAGGATGTAACCAGGGTTTTGGCGAAGCCTAGATTGGTAAAACAGACGGAGTAGGCCTTCCGGAGTATAACATACTGCCAGTTAGTACACCATGTGGACAGGGAAATATTTCAGTCCAAAGAAAAAACTAGGGTTAAGACCCAAGTTAGGGTTAGCGGTCAGGAGACATGGCTTCCCGGAATGGAAACAGGGTGTTGCTGAAGCCAAGCATGGTGAAACAGACTGAGAGGGCCAACGGAATTGTGTGCCTACTGTCTTTTAGTACAACATGAGGATGGGGGTTTGTTACATTTGCACAAGAAAATCAGGTTAAGTCTCAAGTTAGGGTTGGTTTGGGGAGATGTGGCTTCCCAGGTTGGAAACGGGTCCTTGGTGAAGCCTAACTTGCTGAATCAGACTGAGTGGGGCATCAAGATGTCTTCCATACTGACATTTGGTACACTCTGTGGACAGCGGTTTGTTTCAGTCCCAAAAGGAAATGAGGCCTGAGACTCAAATTAGGGTTAGGGTTGGGGAGACTTGGCTTTCCAGGATGTAACCAGGGTTTTGGTGAAGCCTAGATTGGTAAAACAGACTGAGTAGGCAAACCGGAGTATAACATACTGCCAGTTAGTACACCATGTGGACAGGGAAATGTTTCATTCCAAAGAGAAAATTAGGGTTAAGACCCAAGTGAGGGTTATCGGTCAGGAGACATGGCTTCCCAGAATGGAAACAGGGTGTTGCTGAAGCCAAGCATGGTGAAACAGACTGAGAGGGCCAAAGGAATTGTGTGCCTACTGTCTTTTAGTAGAACATGAGGATGGGGGTTTGTTACATTTGCACAAGAAAATCAGGTTAAGTATCAAGTTAGGGTTAGGGTTGGGGAGATGTGGCTTCCCAGGTTGGAAACGGGTCCTTGGTGAAGCTTAACTTGCTGAATCAGACTGAGTGGGGCATCAAGATGGCTTCCATACTGACATTTGGTACACTCTGTGGACGGCAGTATGTTTCAGTCCAAAAAGGAAATGAGGGTTGAGACTCAAATTAGGGTTAGGGTTGGGGAGACTTGGCTTCCCAGGATGTAACCAGGGTTTTGGCGAAGCCTAGATTGGTAAAACAGACTGAGTAGGACAACCGGAGTATAACATACTGCCAGTTAGTACACCATGTGGACAGGGAAATGTTTCAGTCCAAAGAGAAAATTAGGGTTGAGACCCAAGTTAGGGTTATCGGTCAGGAGTCATGGCTTCCCAGAATGGAAACAGGGTGTTGCTGAAGCCAAGCATGGTGAAACAGACTGAGAGGGCCAAAGGAATTGTGTGCCTATTGTCTTTTAGTAGAACATGAGGATGGGGGTTTGTTACATTTGCACAAGAAAATCAGGTTAAGTATCAAGTTAGGGTTAGGGTTGGGGAGATGTGGCTTCCCAGGTTGGAAACGGGTCCTTGGTGAAGCCTAGCTTGCTGAATCAGACTGAGTGGGACATCAAGATGTCTTCCATACTTACATTTGGTACACTCTGTGGACGGGGGTCTGTTTCAGTCCCAAAAGGAAATGAGGCCTGAGACTCAAATTAGGGTTAGGGTTGGGGAGACTTGGCTTCCCAGGATATAACCAGGGTTTTGTCGAAGCCTAGATTGGTAAAACAGACTGAGTAGGCCATCCGGAGTATAACATACTGCCAGTTAGTACACCATGTGGACAGGGAAATGTTTCAGTCCAAAGAGAAAATTAGGGTTGAGACCCAAGTTAGGGTTATCGGTCAGGAGTCATGGCTTCCCAGAATGGAAACAGGGTGTTGCTGAAGCCAAGCATGGTGAAACAGACTGAGAGGGCCAAAGGAATTGTGTGCCTACTGTCTTTTAGTAGAACATGAGGATGGGAGGTTGTTACATTTGCACAAGAATATCAGGTTAAGTCTCAAGTTAGGGTTAGGGTTGGGGAGATGTGGCTTCCCAGGTTGGAAACGGGTCCTTGGTGAAGCTTAACTTCCTGAATCAGACTGAGTGGGCCATCAAGATGTCTTCCATACTTACATTTGGCACACTCTGTGGACCGCAGTATGTTTCAGTCCAAAAAGGAAATAGGGTTGAGACTCAAATTAGGGTTACGGTTGGGGAGACTTGGCTTCCCAGGATGTAACCAGGGTTTTGGTGAAGCCTAGATTGGTAAAACAGACTGAGTAGGCATTCAGGAGTATAACATACTGCCAGTTAGTACACCATGTGGACAGGGAAATGTTTCAGTCCAAAACAAAATTCGAGTTAAGACCCAAGTTAGGGTTAGCTGTCAGGAGACATGGCTTCCCGGAATGGAAACAGGGTGTTGCTGAAGCCAAGCATGGTGAAACAGACTGAGAGGGCCAAAGGAATTGTGTGCCTACTGTCTTTTAGTAGAACATGAGTATGGGAGGTTGTTACATTTGCACAAGAATATCAGGTTAAGTATCAAGTTAGAGTTAGGGTTGGGGAGATGTGGCTTCCCAGGTTGGAAACGGGTCCTTGTTGAAGCCTAGCTTGCTGAATCAGACTGAGTGGGGCATCAAGATGTCTTCCATACTTACAATTAGGTACACTCTGTGGACGGCAGTATGTTTCAGTCCAAAAAGGAAATGAGGGTTGAGACTCAAATTAGGGTTAGGGTTGGGGAGACTTGGCTTCCCAGGATGTAACCAGGGTTTTGGCGAAGCCTAGATTGGTAAAACAGACGGAGTAGGCCTTCCGGAGTATAACATACTGCCAGTTAGTACACCATGTGGACAGGGAAATATTTCAGTCCAAAGAAAAAACTAGGGTTAAGACCCAAGTTAGGGTTAGCGGTCAGGAGACATGGCTTCCCGGAATGGAAACAGGGTGTTGCTGAAGCCAAGCATGGTGAAACAGACTGAGAGGGCCAACGGAATTGTGTGCCTACTGTCTTTTAGTACAACATGAGGATGGGGGTTTGTTACATTTGCACAAGAAAATCAGGTTAAGTCTCAAGTTAGGGTTGGTTTGGGGAGATGTGGCTTCCCAGGTTGGAAACGGGTCCTTGGTGAAGCCTAACTTGCTGAATCAGACTGAGTGGGGCATCAAGATGTCTTCCATACTGACATTTGGTACACTCTGTGGACAGCGGTTTGTTTCAGTCCCAAAAGGAAATGAGGCCTGAGACTCAAATTAGGGTTAGGGTTGGGGAGACTTGGCTTTCCAGGATGTAACCAGGGTTTTGGTGAAGCCTAGATTGGTAAAACAGACTGAGTAGGCCAACCGGAGTATAACATACTGCCAGTTAGTACACCATGTGGACAGGGAAATGTTTCATTCCAAAGAGAAAATTAGGGTTAAGACCCAAGTGAGGGTTATCGGTCAGGAGACATGGCTTCCCAGAATGGAAACAGGGTGTTGCTGAAGCCAAGCATGGTGAAACAGACTGAGAGGGCCAAAGGAATTGTGTGCCTACTGTCTTTTAGTAGAACATGAGGATGGGGGTTTGTTACATTTGCACAAGAAAATCAGGTTAAGTATCAAGTTAGGGTTAGGGTTGGGGAGATGTGGCTTCCCAGGTTGGAAACGGGTCCTTGGTGAAGCTTAACTTGCTGAATCAGACTGAGTGGGGCATCAAGATGGCTTCCATACTGACATTTGGTACACTCTGTGGACGGCAGTATGTTTCAGTCCAAAAAGGAAATGAGGGTTGAGACTCAAATTAGGGTTAGGGTTGGGGAGACTTGGCTTCCCAGGATGTAACCAGGGTTTTGGCGAAGCCTAGATTGGTAAAACAGACTGAGTAGGACAACCGGAGTATAACATACTGCCAGTTAGTACACCATGTGGACAGGGAAATGTTTCAGTCCAAAGAGAAAATTAGGGTTGAGACCCAAGTTAGGGTTATCGGTCAGGAGTCATGGCTTCCCAGAATGGAAACAGGGTGTTGCTGAAGCCAAGCATGGTGAAACAGACTGAGAGGGCCAAAGGAATTGTGTGCCTATTGTCTTTTAGTAGAACATGAGGATGGGGGTTTGTTACATTTGCACAAGAAAATCAGGTTAAGTATCAAGTTAGGGTTAGGGTTGGGGAGATGTGGCTTCCCAGGTTGGAAACGGGTCCTTGGTGAAGCCTAGCTTGCTGAATCAGACTGAGTGGGACATCAAGATGTCTTCCATACTTACATTTGGTACACTCTGTGGACGGGGGTCTGTTTCAGTCCCAAAAGGAAATGAGGCCTGAGACTCAAATTAGGGTTAGGGTTGGGGAGACTTGGCTTCCCAGGATATAACCAGGGTTTTGTCGAAGCCTAGATTGGTAAAACAGACTGAGTAGGCCATCCGGAGTATAACATACTGCCAGTTAGTACACCATGTGGACAGGGAAATGTTTCATTCCAAAGAGAAAATTAGGGTTAAGACCCAAGTTAGGGTTAGCTGTCAGGAGACATGGCTTCCCAGAATGGAAACAGGGTGTTGCTGAAGCCAAGCATGGTGAAACAGACTGAGAGGGCCAAAGGAATTGTGTGCCTACTGTCTTTTAGTACAACATGAGGATGGGGGGTTGTTACAGTTCAACAAGAAAATCAGGTTAAGTCTCAAGGTTGGGTTGGATTGGGGAGATGTGGCTTCCCAGGTTGGAAACGGGTCCTTGGTGAAGCTTAACTTGCTGAATCAGACTGAGTGGGGCATCAAGATGGCTTCCATACTGACATTTGGTACACTCTGTGGACGGCAGTATGTTTCAGTCCAAAAAGGAAATGAGGGTTGAGACTCAAATTAGGGTTAGGGTTGGGGAGACTTGGCTTCCCAGGATGTAACCAGGGTTTTGGCGAAGTCTAGATTGGTAAAACAGACTGAGTAGGCCAACCGGAGTATAACATACTGCCAGTTAGTACACCATGTGGACAGGGAAATGTTTCAGTCCAAAGAGAAAATTAGGGTTAAGACCCAAGTTAGGGTTAGCTGTCAGGAGACATGGCTTTCCAGAATGGAAACAGGGTGT
The DNA here is from genome assembly GCF_057233095.1 of Heloderma suspectum. NCBI lineage: Eukaryota > Metazoa > Chordata > Lepidosauria > Squamata > Helodermatidae > Heloderma > Heloderma suspectum. The sequence continues at coordinate 154,210,696 of NC_139461.1, forward strand.
TGCTGAAGCCAAGCATGGTGAAACAGACTGAGAGGGCAAAAGGAATTGTGTGCCTACTGTCTTTTAGTAGAACATGAGGATGGGGGGTTGTTACATTTGCACAAGAAAATCAGGTTAAGTCTCAAGTTAGGGTTAGGTTTGGGGAGATGTGGCTTCCCAGGTTGGAAACGGGTCCTTGGTGAAGCCTAGCTTGCTGAATCAGACTGAGTGGGGCATCAAGATGTCTTCCATACTTACATTTGGTACACTCTGTGAACCGCAGTATGTTTCAGTCCAAAAAGGAAATGAGGGTTGATACGCAAATTAGGGTTAGGGTTGGGGAGACTTGGCTTCCCAGGATGTAACCAGGGTTTTGGTGAAGCCTAGATTGGTAAAACAGACTGAGTAGGCCAACCGGAGTATAACATACTGCCAGTTAGTACACCATGTGGACAGGGAAATGTTTCAGTCCAAAGAGAAAATTAGGGTTAAGACCCAAGTTAGGGTTAGCTGTCAGGAGACATGGCTTCCCAGAATGGAAACAGGGTGTTGCTGAAGCCAAGCATGGTGAAACAGACTGAGAGGGCCAAAGGAATTGTGTGCCTACTGTCTTTTAGTAGAACATGAGGATGGGAGGTTGTTACATTTGCACAAGAATATCAGGTTAAGTCTCAAGTTAGGGTTAGGGTTGGGGAGATGTGGCTTCCCAGGTTGGAAACGGGTCCTTGTTGAAGCCTAGCTTGCTGAATCAGACTGAGTGGGGCATCAAGATGTCTTCCATACTTACAATTAGGTACACTCTGTGGACGGCAGTATGTTTCAGTCCAAAAAGGAAATGAGGGTTGAGACTCAAATTAGGGTTAGGGTTGGGGAGACTTGGCTTCCCAGGATGTAACCAGGGTTTTGGCGAAGCCTAGATTGGTAAAACAGACTGAGTAGGCCTTCCGGAGTATAACATACTGCCAGTTAGTACACCATGTGGACAGGGAAATATTTCAGTCCAAAGAAAAAACTAGGGTTAAGACCCAAGTTAGGGTTAGCGGTCAGGAGACATGGCTTCCCGGAATGGAAACAGGGTGTTGCTGAAGCCAAGCATGGTGAAACAGACTGAGAGGGCAAAAGGAATTGTGTGCCTACTGTCTTTTAGTACAACATGAGGATGGGGGTTTGTTACATTTCAACAAGAAAATCAGGTTAAGTCTCAAGGTTGGGTTGGATTGGGGAGATGTGGCTTCCCAGGTTGGAAATGGGTCCTTGGTGAAGCTCAACTTACTGAATCAGACTGAGTGGGGCATCAAGATGGCTTCCATACTGACATTTGGTACACTCTGTGGACGGCAGTATGTTTCAGTCCAAAAACGAAAATTAGGGTTAAGACCCAAGTTAGGGTTATTGGTCAGGAGTCATGGCTTCCCAGAATGGAAACAGGGTGTTGCTGAAGCCAAGCATGGTGAAACAGACTGAGAGGGCCAAAGGAATTGTGTACCTACTGTCTTTTAGTAGAACATGAGGATGGGAGGTTGTTACATTTGCACAAGAATATCAGTTTAAGTATCAAGTTAGAGTTAGGGTTGGGGAGATGTGGCTTCCCAGGTTGGAAACGGGTCCTTGTTGAAGCCTAGCTTGCTGAATCAGACTGAGTGGGGCATCAAGATGTCTTCCATACTTACAATTAGGTACACTCTGTGGACGGCAGTATGTTTCAGTCCAAAAAGGAAATGAGGGTTGAGACTCAAATTAGGGTTAGGGCTGGGGAGACTTGGCTTCCCAGGATGTAACCAGGGTTTTGGCGAAGCCTAGATTGGTAAAACAGACTGACTAGGCCATCCGGAGTATAACATACTGCCAGTTAGTACACCATGTGGACAGGGAAATGTTTCAGTCTAAAGAGAAAATTAGGGTTAAGACCCAAGTTAGGGTTAGCTTTCAGGAGACATGGCTTCCCAGAATGGAAACAGGGTGTTGCTGAAGCCAAGCATGGTGAAACAGACTGAGAGGGCCAAAGGAATTGTGTGCCTACTGTCTTTTAGTAGAACATGAGGATGGGAGGTTGTTACATTTGCACAAGAATATCAGGTTAAGTATCAAGTTAGGGTTAGGGTTGGGGAGATGTGGCTTCCCAGGTTGGAAACGGGTCCTTGGTGAAGCCTAGCTTGCTGAATCAGACTGAGTGGGACATCAAGATGTCTTCCATACTTACATTTGGTACACTCTGTGGACGGGGGTCTGTTTCAGTCCCAAAAGGAAATGAGGCCTGAGACTCAAATTAGGGTTAGGGTTGGGGAGACTTGGCTTCCCAGGATATAACCAGGGTTTTGTCGAAGCCTAGATTGGTAAAACAGACTGAGTAGGCCATCCGGAGTATAACATACTGCCAGTTAGTACACCATGTGGACAGGGAAATGTTTCATTCCAAAGAGAAAATTAGGGTTAAGACCCAAGTTAGGGTTAGCTGTCAGGAGACATGGCTTCCCAGAATGGAAACAGGGTGTTGCTGAAGCCAAGCATGGTGAAACAGACTGAGAGGGCCAAAGGAATTGTGTGCCTACTGTCTTTTAGTACAACATGAGGATGGGGGGTTGTTACAGTTCAACAAGAAAATCAGGTTAAGTCTCAAGGTTGGGTTGGATTGGGGAGATGTGGCTTCCCAGGTTGGAAACGGGTCCTTGGTGAAGCTTAACTTGCTGAATCAGACTGAGTGGGGCATCAAGATGGCTTCCATACTGACATTTGGTACACTCTGTGGACGGCAGTATGTTTCAGTCCAAAAAGGAAATGAGGGTTGAGACTCAAATTAGGGTTAGGGTTGGGGAGACTTGGCTTCCCAGGATGTAACCAGGGTTTTGGCGAAGTCTAGATTGGTAAAACAGACTGAGTAGGCCAACCGGAGTATAACATACTGCCAGTTAGTACACCATGTGGACAGGGAAATGTTTCAGTCCAAAGAGAAAATTAGGGTTAAGACCCAAGTTAGGGTTAGCTGTCAGGAGACATGGCTTTCCAGAATGGAAACAGGGTGTTGCTGAAGCCAAGCATGGTGAAACAGACTGAGAGGGCAAAAGGAATTGTGTGCCTACTGTCTTTTAGTAGAACATGAGGATGGGGGGTTGTTACATTTGCACAAGAAAATCAGGTTAAGTCTCAAGTTAGGGTTAGGTTTGGGGAGATGTGGCTTCCCAGGTTGGAAACGGGTCCTTGGTGAAGCCTAGCTTGCTGAATCAGACTGAGTGGGGCATCAAGATGTCTTCCATACTTACATTTGGTACACTCTGTGAACCGCAGTATGTTTCAGTCCAAAAAGGAAATGAGGGTTGATACGCAAATTAGGGTTAGGGTTGGGGAGACTTGGCTTCCCAGGATGTAACCAGGGTTTTGGTGAAGCCTAGATTGGTAAAACAGACTGAGTAGGCCAACCGGAGTATAACATACTGCCAGTTAGTACACCATGTGGACAGGGAAATGTTTCAGTCCAAAGAGAAAATTAGGGTTAAGACCCAAGTTAGGGTTAGCTGTCAGGAGACATGGCTTCCCAGAATGGAAACAGGGTGTTGCTGAAGCCAAGCATGGTGAAACAGACTGAGAGGGCCAAAGGAATTGTGTGCCTACTGTCTTTTAGTAGAACATGAGGATGGGAGGTTGTTACATTTGCACAAGAATATCAGGTTAAGTCTCAAGTTAGGGTTAGGGTTGGGGAGATGTGGCTTCCCAGGTTGGAAACGGGTCCTTGTTGAAGCCTAGCTTGCTGAATCAGACTGAGTGGGGCATCAAGATGTCTTCCATACTTACAATTAGGTACACTCTGTGGACGGCAGTATGTTTCAGTCCAAAAAGGAAATGAGGGTTGAGACTCAAATTAGGGTTAGGGTTGGGGAGACTTGGCTTCCCAGGATGTAACCAGGGTTTTGGCGAAGCCTAGATTGGTAAAACAGACTGAGTAGGCCTTCCGGAGTATAACATACTGCCAGTTAGTACACCATGTGGACAGGGAAATATTTCAGTCCAAAGAAAAAACTAGGGTTAAGACCCAAGTTAGGGTTAGCGGTCAGGAGACATGGCTTCCCGGAATGGAAACAGGGTGTTGCTGAAGCCAAGCATGGTGAAACAGACTGAGAGGGCAAAAGGAATTGTGTGCCTACTGTCTTTTAGTACAACATGAGGATGGGGGTTTGTTACATTTCAACAAGAAAATCAGGTTAAGTCTCAAGGTTGGGTTGGATTGGGGAGATGTGGCTTCCCAGGTTGGAAATGGGTCCTTGGTGAAGCTCAACTTACTGAATCAGACTGAGTGGGGCATCAAGATGGCTTCCATACTGACATTTGGTACACTCTGTGGACGGCAGTATGTTTCAGTCCAAAAACGAAAATTAGGGTTAAGACCCAAGTTAGGGTTATTGGTCAGGAGTCATGGCTTCCCAGAATGGAAACAGGGTGTTGCTGAAGCCAAGCATGGTGAAACAGACTGAGAGGGCCAAAGGAATTGTGTACCTACTGTCTTTTAGTAGAACATGAGGATGGGAGGTTGTTACATTTGCACAAGAATATCAGTTTAAGTATCAAGTTAGAGTTAGGGTTGGGGAGATGTGGCTTCCCAGGTTGGAAACGGGTCCTTGTTGAAGCCTAGCTTGCTGAATCAGACTGAGTGGGGCATCAAGATGTCTTCCATACTTACAATTAGGTACACTCTGTGGACGGCAGTATGTTTCAGTCCAAAAAGGAAATGAGGGTTGAGACTCAAATTAGGGTTAGGGCTGGGGAGACTTGGCTTCCCAGGATGTAACCAGGGTTTTGGCGAAGCCTAGATTGGTAAAACAGACTGACTAGGCCATCCGGAGTATAACATACTGCCAGTTAGTACACCATGTGGACAGGGAAATGTTTCAGTCTAAAGAGAAAATTAGGGTTAAGACCCAAGTTAGGGTTAGCTTTCAGGAGACATGGCTTCCCAGAATGGAAACAGGGTGTTGCTGAAGCCAAGCATGGTGAAACAGACTGAGAGGGCCAAAGGAATTGTGTGCCTACTGTCTTTTAGTAGAACATGAGGATGGGAGGTTGTTACATTTGCACAAGAATATCAGGTTAAGTCTCAAGTTAGGGTTAGGGTTGGGGAGATGTGGCTTCCCAGGTTGGAAACGGGTCCTTGGTGAAGCTTAACTTCCTGAATCAGACTGAGTGGGCCATCAAGATGTCTTCCATACTTACATTTGGCACACTCTGTGGACCGCAGTATGTTTCAGTCCAAAAAGGAAATAGGGTTGAGACTCAAATTAGGGTTAGGGTTGGGGAGACTTGGCTTCCCAGGATGTAACCAGGGTTTTGGCGAAGCCTAGATTGGTAAAACAGACTGAGTAGGCCTTCCGGAGTATAACATACTGCCAGTTAGTACACCATGTGGACAGGGAAATATTTCAGTCCAAAGAAAAAACTAGGGTTAAGACCCAAGTTAGGGTTAGCGGTCAGGAGACATGGCTTCCCGGAATGGAAACAGGGTGTTGCTGAAGCCAAGCATGGTGAAACAGACTGAGAGGGCAAAAGGAATTGTGTGCCTACTGTCTTTTAGTACAACATGAGGATGGGGGTTTGTTACATTTGCACAAGAAAATCAGGTTAAGTCTCAAGTTAGGGTTGGTTTGGGGAGATGTGGCTTCCCAGGTTGGAAACGGGTCCTTGGTGAAGCCTAGCTTGTTGAATCAGACTGAGTGGGACATCAAGATGTCTTCCATACTTACATTTGGTACACTCTGTGGACGGCAGTATGTTTCAGTCCAAAAAGGAAATGAGGGTTGAGACTCAAATTAGGGTTAGGGCTGGGGAGACTTGGCTTCCCAGGATGTAACCAGGGTTTTGGCGAAGCCTAGATTGGTAAAACAGACTGACTAGGCCATCCGGAGTATAACATACTGCCAGTTAGTACACCATGTGGACAGGGAAATGTTTCAGTCTAAAGAGAAAATTAGGGTTAAGACCCAAGTTAGGGTTAGCTGTCAGGAGACATGGCTTCCCAGAATGGAAACAGGGTGTTGCTGAAGCCAAGCATGGTGAAACAGACTGAGAGGGCCAAAGGAATTGTGTGCCTACTGTCTTTTAGTAGAACATGAGGATGGGAGGTTGTTACATTTGCACAAGAATATCAGGTTAAGTCTCAAGTTAGGGTTAGGGTTGGGGAGATGTGGCTTCCCAGGTTGGAAACGGGTCCTTGGTGAAGCTTAACTTCCTGAATCAGACTGAGTGGGCCATCAAGATGTCTTCCATACTTACATTTGGCACACTCTGTGGACCGCAGTATGTTTCAGTCCAAAAAGGAAATAGGGTTGAGACTCAAATTAGGGTTAGGGTTGGGGAGACTTGGCTTCCCAGGATGTAACCAGGGTTTTGGCGAAGTCTAGATTGGTAAAACAGACGGAGTAGGCCAACCGGAGTATAACATACTGCCAGTTAGTACACCATGTGGACAGGGAAATGTTTCAGTCCAAAGAGAAAATTAGGGTTAAGACCCAAGTTAGGGTTAGCTGTCAGGAGACATGGCTTTCCAGAATGGAAACAGGGTGTTGCTGAAGCCAAGCATGGTGAAACAGACTGAGAGGGGCAAAGGAATTGTGTGCCTACTGTCTTTTAGTAGAACATGAGGATGGGGGGTTGTTACATTTGCACAAGAAAATCAGGTTAAGTCTCAAGTTAGGGTTAGGGTTGGGGAGATGTGGCTTCCCAGGTTGGAAACGGGTCCTTGGTGAAGCCTAGCTTGCTGAATCAGACTGAGTGGGGCATCAAGATGTCTTCCATACTTACATTTGGTACACTCTGTGAACCGCAGTATGTTTCAGTCCAAAAAGGAAATGAGGGTTGATACTCAAATTAGGGTTAGGGTTGGGGAGACTTGGCTTCCCAGGATGTAACCAGGGTTTTGGTGAAGCCTAGATTGGTAAAACAGACTGAGTAGGCCAACCGGAGTATAACATACTGCCAGTTAGTACACCATGTGGACAGGGAAATGTTTCAGTCCAAAGAGAAAATTAGGGTTAAGACCCAAGTTAGGGTTAGCTGTCAGGAGACATGGCTTCCCAGAATGGAAACAGGGTGTTGCTGAAGCCAAGCATGGTGAAACAGACTGAGAGGGCAAAAGGAATTGTGTGCCTACTGTCTTTTAGTAGAACATGAGGATGGGAGGTTGTTACATTTGCACAAGAATATCAGGTTAAGTCTCAAGTTAGGGTTAGGGTTGGGGAGATGTGGCTTCCCAGGTTGGAAACGGGTCCTTGGTGAAGCCTAGCTTGCTGAATCAGACTGAGTGGGGCATCAAGATGTCTTCCATACTTACAATTAGGTACACTCTGTGGACGGCAGTATGTTTCAGTCCAAAAAGGAAATGAGGGTTGAGACTCAAATAAGGGTTAGGGTTGGGGAGACTTGGCTTCCCAGGATGTAACCAGGGTTTTGGCGAAGCCTAGATTGGTAAAACAGACTGAGTAGGCCTTCCGGAGTATAACATACTGCCAGTTAGTACACCATGTGGACAGGGAAATATTTCAGTCCAAAGAAAATACTAGGGTTAAGACCCAAGTTAGGGTTAGCGGTCAGGAGACATGGCTTCCCGGAATGGAAACAGGGTGTTGCTGAAGCCAAGCATGGTGAAACAGACTGAGAGGGCAAAAGGAATTGTGTGCCTACTGTCTTTTAGTACAACATGAGGATGGGGGTTTGTTACATTTGCACAAGAAAATCAGGTTAAGTCTCAAGTTAGGGTTGGTTTGGGGAGATGTGGCTTCCCAGGTTGGAAACGGGTCCTTGGTGAAGCCTAGCTTGTTGAATCAGACTGAGTGGGACATCAAGATGTCTTCCATACTTACATTTGGTACACTCTGTGGACGGCAGTATGTTTCAGTCCAAAAAGGAAATGAGGGTTGAGACTCAAATTAGGGTTAGGGCTGGGGAGACTTGGCTTCCCAGGATGTAACCAGGGTTTTGGCGAAGCCTAGATTGGTAAAACAGACTGAGTAGGCCATCCGGAGTATAACATACTGCCAGTTAGTACACCATGTGGACAGGGAAATGTTTCAGTCCAAAGAGAAAATTAGGGTTAAGACCCAAGTGAGGGTTAGCTGTCAGGAGACATGGCTTCCCAGAATGGAAACAGGGTGTTGCTGAAGCCAAGCATGGTGAAACAGACTGAGAGGGCCAAAGGAATTGTGTGCCTACTGTCTTTTAGTAGAACATGAGGATGGGAGGTTGTTACATTTGCACAAGAATATCAGGTTAAGTCTCAAGTTAGGGTTAGGGTTGGGGAGATGTGGCTTCCCAGGTTGGAAACGGGTCCTTGTTGAAGCCTAGCTTGCTGAATCAGACTGAGTGGGGCATCAAGATGTCATCCATACTTACAATTAGGTACACTCTGTGGACGGCAGTATGTTTCAGTCCAAAAAGGAAATGAGGGTTGAGACTCAAATTAGGGTTAGGGTTGGGGAGACTTGGCTTCCCAGGATGTAACCAGGGTTTTGGCGAAGCCTAGATTGGTAAAACAGACTGAGTAGGCCTTCCGGAGTATAACATACTGCCAGTTAGTACACCATGTGGACAGGGAAATATTTCAGTCCAAAGAAAAAACTAGGGTTAAGACCCAAGTTAGGGTTAGCGGTCAGGAGACATGGCTTCCCGGAATGGAAACAGGGTGTTGCTGAAGCCAAGCATGGTGAAACAGACTGAGAGGGCAAAAGGAATTGTGTGCCTACTGTCTTTTAGTACAACATGAGGATGGGGGTTTGTTACATTTCAACAAGAAAATCAGGTGAAGTCTCAAGGTTGGGTTGGATTGGGGAGATGTGGCTTCCCAGGTTGGAAATGGGTCCTTGGTGAAGCTCAACTTGCTGAATCAGACTGAGTGGGGCATCAAGATGGCTTCCATACTGACATTTGGTACACTCTGTGGACGGCAGTATGTTTCAGTCCAAAAACGAAAATTAGGGTTAAGACCCAAGTTAGGGTTATCGGTCAGGAGTCATGGCTTCCCAGAATGGAAACAGGGTGTTGCTGAAGCCAAGCATGGTGAAACAGACTGAGAGGGCCAAAGGAATTGTGTACCTACTGTCTTTTAGTAGAACATGAGGATGGGAGGTTGTTACATTTGCACAAGAATATCAGTTTAAGTATCAAGTTAGAGTTAGGGTTGGGGAGATGTGGCTTCCCAGGTTGGAAACGGGTCCTTGGTGAAGCCTAGCTTGCTGAATCAGACTGAGTGGGGCATCAAGATGTCTTCCATACTTACAATTAGGTACACTCTGTGGACGGCAGTATGTTTCAGTCCAAAAAGGAAATGAGGGTTGAGACTCAAATTAGGGTTAGGGTTGGGGAGACTTGGCTTCCCAGGATGTAACCAGGGTTTTGGCGAAGCCTAGATTGGTAAAACAGACTGAGTAGGCCTTCCGGAGTATAACATACTGCCAGTTAGTACACCATGTGGACAGGGAAATATTTCAGTCCAAAGAAAAAACTAGGGTTAAGACCCAAGTTAGGGTTAGCGGTCAGGAGACATGGCTTCCCGGAATGGAAACAGGGTGTTGCTGAAGCCAAGCATGGTGAAACAGACTGAGAGGGCAAAAGGAATTGTGTGCCTACTGTCTTTTAGTACAACATGAGGATGGGGGTTTGTTACATTTGCACAAGAAAATCAGGTTAAGTCTCAAGTTAGGGTTAGGGTTGGGGAGATGTGGCTTCCCAGGTTGGAAACGGGTCCTTGGTGAAGCTTAACTTCCTGAATCAGACTGAGTGGGCCATCAAGATGTCTTCCATACTTACATTTGGCACACTCTGTGGACCGCAGTATGTTTCAGTCCAAAAAGGAAATAGGGTTGAGACTCAAATTAGGGTTAGGGTTGGGGAGACTTGGCTTCCCAGGATGTAACCAGGGTTTTGGCGAAGTCTAGATTGGTAAAACAGACGGAGTAGGCCAACCGGAGTATAACATACTGCCAGTTAGTACACCATGTGGACAGGGAAATTTTTCAGTCCAAAGACAAAATTAGGGTTAAGACCCAAGTTAGGGTTAGCTGTCAGGAGACATGGCTTTCCAGAATGGAAACAGGGTGTTGCTGAAGCCAAGCATGGTGAAACAGACTGAGAGGGCCAAAGGAATTGTGTGCCTACTGTCTTTTAGTAGAACATGAGGATGGGGGGTTGTTACATTTGCACAAGAAAATCAGGTTAAGTCTCAAGTTAGGGTTAGGGTTGGGGAGATGTGGCTTCCCAGGTTGGAAACGGGTCCTTGGTGAAGCCTAGCTTGCTGAATCAGACTGAGTGGGGCATCAAGATGTCTTCCATACTTACATTTGGTACACTCTGTGAACCGCAGTATGTTTCAGTCCAAAAAGGAAATGAGGGTTGGGACTCAAATTAGGGTTAGGGTTGGGGAGACTTGGCTTCCCAGGATGTAACCAGGGTTTTGGTGAAGCCTAGATTGGTAAAACAGACTGAGTAGGCCAACCGGAGTATAACATACTGCCAGTTAGTACACCATGTGGACAGGGAAATGTTTCAGTCCAAAGAGAAAATTAGGGTTAAGACCCAAGTTAGGGTTAGCTGTCAGGAGACATGGCTTCCCAGAATGGAAACAGGGTGTTGCTGAAGCCAAGCATGGTGAAACAGACTGAGAGGGCCAAAGGAATTGTGTGCCTACTGTCTTTTAGTAGAACATGAGGATGGGAGGTTGTTACATTTGCACAAGAATATCAGGTTAAGTCTCAAGTTAGGGTTAGGGTTGGGGAGATGTGGCTTCCCAGGTTGGAAACGGGTCCTTGGTGAAGCCTAGCTTGCTGAATCAGACTGAGTGGGGCATCAAGATGTCTTCCATACTTACAATTAGGTACACTCTGTGGACGGCAGTATGTTTCAGTCCAAAAAGGAAATGAGGGTTGAGACTCAAATAAGGGTTAGGGTTGGGGAGACTTGGCTTCCCAGGATGTAACCAGGGTTTTGGCGAAGCCTAGATTGGTAAAACAGACTGAGTAGGCCTTCCGGAGTATAACATACTGCCAGTTAGTACACCATGTGGACAGGGAAATATTTCAGTCCAAAGAAAATACTAGGGTTAAGACCCAAGTTAGGGTTAGCGGTCAGGAGACATGGCTTCCCGGAATGGAAACAGGGTGTTGCTGAAGCCAAGCATGGTGAAATAGACTGAGAGGGCAAAAGGAATTGTCTGCCTACTGTCTTTTAGTACAACATGAGGATGGGGGTTTGTTACATTTGCACAAGAAAATCAGGTTAAGTCTCAAGTTAGGGTTGGTTTGGGGAGATGTGGCTTCCCAGGTTGGAAACGGGTCCTTGGTGAAGCCTAGCTTGTTGAATCAGACTGAGTGGGACATCAAGATGTCTTCCATACTTACATTTGGTACACTCTGTGGACGGCAGTATGTTTCAGTCCAAAAAGGAAATGAGGGTTGAGACTCAAATTAGGGTTAGGGCTGGGGAGACTTGGCTTCCCAGGATGTAACCAGGGTTTTGGCGAAGCCTAGATTGGTAAAACAGACTGAGTAGGCCATCCGGAGTATAACATACTGCCAGTTAGTACACCATGAGGACAGGGAAATGTTTCAGTCCAAAGAGAAAATTAGGGTTAAGACCCAAGTGAGGGTTAGCTGTCAGGAGACATGGCTTCCCAGAATGGAAACAGGGTGTTGCTGAAGCCAAGCATGGTGAAACAGACTGAGAGGGCCAAAGGAATTGTGTGCCTACTGTCTTTTAGTAGAACATGAGGATGGGAGGTTGTTACATTTGCACAAGAATATCAGGTTAAGTCTCAAGTTAGGGTTAGGGTTGGGGAGATGTGGCTTCCCAGGTTGGAAACGGGTCCTTGGTGAAGCTTAACTTCCTGAATCAGACTGAGTGGGCCATCAAGATGTCTTCCATACTTACATTTGGCATACTCTGTGGACCGCAGTATGTTTCAGTCCAAAAAGGAAATAGGGTTGAGACTCAAATTAGGGTTACGGTTGGGGAGACTTGGCTTCCCAGGATGTAACCAGGGTTTTGGTGAAGCCTAGATTGGTAAAACAGACTGAGTAGGCATTCAGGAGTATAACATACTGCCAGTTAGTACACTCTGTGGACGGCAGTATGTTTCAGTCCAAAAACGAAAATTAGGGTTAAGACCCAAGTTAGGGTTATCGGTCAGGAGTCATGGCTTCCCAGAATGGAAACAGGGTGTTGCTGAAGCCAAGCATGGTGAAACAGACTGAGAGGGCCAACGGAATTGTGTGTCGACTGTCTTTTAGTACAACATGAGGATGGGGGTTTGTTACATTTCAACAAGAAAATCAGGTTAAGTCTCAAGGTTGGGTTGGATTGGGGAGATGTGGCTTCCAAGGTTGGAAATGGGTCCTTAGTGAAGCTCAACTTGCTGAATCAGACTGAGTGGGGCATAAAGATGGCTTCCATACTGACATTTGGTGCACTCTGTGGACGGCAGTATGTTTCAGTCCAAAAAGGAAATGAGGGTTGAGACTCAAATTAGGGTTAGGGTTGGGGAGACTTGGCTTCCCAGGATGTAACCAGGGTTTTGGCGAAGCCTAGATTGGTAAAACAGACTGAGTAGGCCAACCGGAGTATAACATACTGCCAGTTAGTACACCATGTGGACAGGGAAATGTTTCAGTCCAAAGAGAAAATTAGGGTTAAGACCCAAGTGAGGGTTAGCTGTCAGGAGACATGGCTTCCCAGAATGGAAACAGGGTGTTGCTGAAGCCAAGCATGGTGAAACAGACTGAGAGGGCCAAAGGAATTGTGTGCCTACTGTCTTTTAGTAGAACATGAGGATGGGAGGTTGTTACATTTGCACAAGAATATCAGGTTAAGTCTCAAGTTAGGGTTAGGGTTGGGGAGATGTGGCTTCCCAGGTTGGAAACGGGTCCTTGGTGAAGCCTAGCTTGCTGAATCAGACTGAGTGGGGCATCAAGATGTCTTCCATACTTACAATTAGGTACACTCTGTGGACGGCAGTATGTTTCAGTCCAAAAAGGAAATGAGGGTTGAGACTCAAATTAGGGTTAGGGTTGGGGAGACTTGGCTTCCCAGGATGTAACCAGGGTTTTGGCGAAGCCTAGATTGGTAAAACAGACTGAGTAGGCCTTCCGGAGTATAACATACTGCCAGTTAGTACACCATGTTGACAGGGAAATATTTCAGTCCAAAGAAAAAACTAGGGTTAAGACCCAAGTTAGGGTTAGCGGTCAGGAGACATGGCTTCCCGGAATGGAAACAGGGTGTTGCTGAAGCCAAGCATGGTGAAACAGACTGAGAGGGCAAAAGGAATTGTGTGCCTACTGTCTTTTAGTACAACATGAGGATGGGGGTTTGTTACATTTCAACAAGAAAATCAGGTTAAGTCTCAAGGTTGGGTTGGATTGGGGAGATGTGGCTTCCCAGGTTGGAAATGGGTCCTTGGTGAAGCTCAACTTGCTGAATCAGACTGAGTGGGGCATCAAGATGGCTTCCATACTGACATTTGGTACACTCTGTGGACGGCAGTATGTTTCAGTCCAAAAACGAAAATTAGGGTTAAGACCCAAGTTAGGGTTATCGGTCAGGAGTCATGGCTTCCCAGAATGGAAACAGGGTGTTGCTGAAGCCAAGCATGGTGAAACAGACTGAGAGGGCCAAAGGAATTGTGTACCTACTGTCTTTTAGTAGAACATGAGGATGGGAGGTTGTTACATTTGCACAAGAATATCAGTTTAAGTATCAAGTTAGAGTTAGGGTTGGGGAGATGTGGCTTCCCAGGTTGGAAACGGGTCCTTGTTGAAGCCTAGCTTGCTGAATCAGACTGAGTGGGGCATCAAGATGTCTTCCATACTTACAATTAGGTACACTCTGTGGACGGCAGTATGTTTCAGTCCAAAAAGGAAATGAGGGTTGAGACTCAAATTAGGGTTAGGGTTGGGGAGACTTGGCTTCCCAGGATGTAACCAGGGTTTTGGCGAAGCCTAGATTGGTAAAACAGACTGAGTCGGCCTTCCGGAGTATAACATACTGCCAGTTAGTACACCATGTGGACAGGGAAATATTTCAGTCCAAAGAAAAAACTAGGGTTAAGACCCAAGTTAGGGTTAGCGGTCAGGAGACATGGCTTCCCGGAATGGAAACAGGGTGTTGCTGAAGCCAAGCATGGTGAAACAGACTGAGAGGGCAAAAGGAATTGTGTGCCTACTGTCTTTTAGTACAACATGAGGATGGGGGTTTGTTACATTTGCACAAGAAAATCAGGTTAAGTCTCAAGTTAGGGTTGGTTTGGGGAGATGTGGCTTCCCAGGTTGGAAACGGGTCCTTGGTGAAGCCTAGCTTGTTGAATCAGACTGAGTGGGACATCAAGATGTCTTCCATACTTACATTTGGTACACTCTGTGGACGGCAGTATGTTTCAGTCCAAAAAGGAAATGAGGGTTGAGACTCAAATTAGGGTTAGGGCTGGGGAGACTTGGCTTCCCAGGATGTAACCAGGGTTTTGGCGAAGCCTAGATTGGTAAAACAGACTGAGTAGGCCATCCGGAGTATAACATACTGCCAGTTAGTACACCATGTGGACAGGGAAATGTTTCAGTCTAAAGAGAAAATTAGGGTTAAGACCCAAGGTAGGGTTAGCTGTCAGGAGACATGGCTTCCCAGAATGGAAACAGGGTGTTGCTGAAGCCAAGCATGGTGAAACAGACTGAGAGGGCCAAAGGAATTGTGTGCCTACTGTCTTTTAGTAGAACATGAGGATGGGAGGTTGTTACATTTGCACAAGAATATCAGGTTAAGTCTCAAGTTAGGGTTAGGGTTGGGGAGATGTGGCTTCCCAGGTTGGAAACGGGTCCTTGGTGAAGCCTAGCTTGCTGAATCAGACTGAGTGGGGCATCAAGATGTCTTCCATACTTACATTTGGTACACTCTGTGAACCGCAGTATGTTTCAGTCCAAAAAGGAAATGAGGGTTGAGACTCAAATTAGGGTTAGGGTTGGGGAGACTTGGCTTCCCAGGATGTAACCAGGGTTTTGGTGAAGCCTAGATTGGTAAAACAGACTGAGTAGGCCAACCGGAGTATAACATACTGCCAGTTAGTACACCATGTGGACAGGGAAATGTTTCAGTCCAAAGAGAAAATTAGGGTTAAGACCCAAGTGAGGGTTAGCTGTCAGGAGACATGGCTTCCCAGAATGGAAACAGGGTGTTGCTGAAGCCAAGCATGGTGAAACAGACTGAGAGGGCCAAAGGAATTGTGTGCCTACTGTCTTTTAGTAGAACATGAGGATGGGAGGTTGTTACATTTGCACAAGAATATCAGGTTAAGTCTCAAGTTAGGGTTAGGGTTGGGGAGATGTGGCTTCCCAGGTTGGAAACGGGTCCTTGGTGAAGCCTAGCTTGCTGAATCAGACTGAGTGGGGCATCAAGATGTCTTCCATACTTACAATTAGGTACACTCTGTGGACGGCAGTATGTTTCAGTCCAAAAAGGAAATGAGGGTTGAGACTCAAATAAGGGTTAGGGTTGGGGAGACTTGGCTTCCCAGGATGTAACCAGGGTTTTGGCGAAGCCTAGATTGGTAAAACAGACTGAGTAGGCCTTCCGGAGTATAACATACTGCCAGTTAGTACACCATGTGGACAGGGAAATATTTCAGTCCAAAGAAAATACTAGGGTTAAGACCCAAGTTAGGGTTAGCGGTCAGGAGACATGGCTTCCCGGAATGGAAACAGGGTGTTGCTGAAGCCAAGCATGGTGAAACAGACTGAGAGGGCAAAAGGAATTGTGTGCCTACTGTCTTTTAGTAGAACATGAGGATGGGGGTTTGTTACATTTGCACAAGAAAATCAGGTTAAGTCTCAAGTTAGGGTTGGTTTGGGGAGATGTGGCTTCCCAGGTTGGAAACGGGTCCTTGGTGAAGCCTAGCTTGTTGAATCAAACTGAGTGGGACATCAAGATGTCTTCCATACTTACATTTGGTACACTCTGTGGACGGCAGTATGTTTCAGTCCAAAAAGGAAATGAGGGTTGAGACTCAAATTAGGGTTAGGGCTGGGGAGACTTGGCTTCCCAGGATGTAACCAGGGTTTTGGCGAAGCCTAGATTGGTAAAACAGACTGAGTAGGCCATCCGGAGTATAACATACTGCCAGTTAGTACACCATGTGGACAGGGAAATGTTTCAGTCCAAAGAGAAAATTAGGGTTAAGACCCAAGTGAGGGTTAGCTGTCAGGAGACATGGCTTCCCAGAATGGAAACAGGGTGTTGCTGAAGCCAAGCATGGTGAAACAGACTGAGAGGGCCAAAGGAATTGTGTGCCTACTGTCTTTTAGTAGAACATGAGGATGGGAGGTTGTTACATTTGCACAAGAATATCAGGTTAAGTCTCAAGTTAGGGTTAGGGTTGGGGAGATGTGGCTTCCCAGGTTGGAAACGGGTCCTTGGTGAAGCTTAACTTCCTGAATCAGACTGAGTGGGCCATCAAGATGTCTTCCATACTTACATTTGGCACACTCTGTGGACCGCAGTATGTTTCAGTCCAAAAAGGAAATAGGGTTGAGACTCAAATTAGGGTTACGGTTGGGGAGACTTGGCTTCCCAGGATGTAACCAGGGTTTTGGTGAAGCCTAGATTGGTAAAACAGACTGAGTAGGCATTCAGGAGTATAACATACTGCCAGTTAGTACACCATGTGGACAGGGAAATGTTTCAGTCCAAAACAAAATTCGAGTTAAGACCCAAGTTAGGGTTAGCTGTCAGGAGACATGGCTTCCCAGAATGGAAACAGGGTGTTGCTGAAGCCAAGCATGGTGAAACAGACTGAGAGGGCCAAAGGAATTGTGTGCCTACTGTCTTTTAGTAGAACATGAGTATGGGAGGTTGTTACATTTGCACAAGAATATCAGGTTAAGTATCAAGTTAGAGTTAGGGTTGGGGAGATGTGGCTTCCCAGGTTGGAAACGGGTCCTTGTTGAAGCCTAGCTTGCTGAATCAGACTGAGTGGGGCATCAAGATGTCTTCCATACTTACAATTAGGTACACTCTGTGGACGGCAGTATGTTTCAGTCCAAAAAGGAAATGAGGGTTGAGACTCAAATTAGGGTTAGGGTTGGGGAGACTTGGCTTCCCAGGATGTAACCAGGGTTTTGGCGAAGCCTAGATTGGTAAAACAGACGGAGTAGGCCTTCCGGAGTATAACATACTGCCAGTTAGTACACCATGTGGACAGGGAAATATTTCAGTCCAAAGAAAAAACTAGGGTTAAGACCCAAGTTAGGGTTAGCGGTCAGGAGACATGGCTTCCCGGAATGGAAACAGGGTGTTGCTGAAGCCAAGCATGGTGAAACAGACTGAGAGGGCAAAAGGAATTGTGTGCCTACTGTCTTTTAGTACAACATGAGGATGGCGGTTTGTTACATTTGCACAAGAAAATCAGGTTAAGTCTCAAGTTAGGGTTGGTTTGGGGAGATGTGGCTTCCCAGGTTGGAAACGGGTCCTTGGTGAAGCCTAGCTTGTTGAATCAGACTGAGTGGGACATCAAGATGTTTTCCATACTTACATTTGGTACACTCTGTGGACGGCAGTATGTTTCAGTCCAAAAAGGAAATGAGGGTTGAGACTCAAATTAGGGTTAGGGCTGGGGAGACTTGGCTTCCCAGGATGTAACCAGGGTTTTGGCGAAGCCTAGATTGGTAAAACAGACTGAGTAGGCCATCCGGAGTATAACATACTGCCAGTTAGTACACCATGTGGACAGGGAAATGTTTCAGTCTAAAGAGAAAATTAGTGTTAAGACCCAAGTTAGGGTTAGCTGTCAGGAGACATGGCTTCCCAGAATGGAAACAGGGTGTTGCTGAAGCCAAGCATGGTGAAACAGACTGAGAGGGCCAAAGGAATTGTGTGCCTACTGTCTTTTAGTAGAACATGAGGATGGGAGGTTGTTACATTTGCACAAGAATATCAGGTTAAGTCTCAAGTTAGGGTTAGGGTTGGGGAGATGTGGCTTCCCAGGTTGGAAACGGGTCCTTGGTGAAGCTTAACTTGCTGAATCAGACTGAGTGGGCCATCAAGATGTCTTCCATACTTACATTTGGCACACTCTGTGGACCGCAGTATGTTTCAGTCCAAAAAGGAAATAGGGTTGAGACTCAAATTAGGGTTAGGGTTGGGGAGACTTGGCTTCCCAGTATGTAACCAGGGTTTTGGTGAAGCCTAGATTGGTAAAACAGACTGAGTAGGCATTCAGGAGTATAACATACTGCCAGTTAGTACACCATGTGGACAGGGAAATGTTTCAGTCCAAAGACAAAATTCGAGTTAAGACCCAAGTTAGGGTTAGCTGTCAGGAGACATGGCTTCCCGGAATGGAAACAGGGTGTTGCTGAAGCCAAGCATGGTGAAACAGACTGAGAGGGCCAACGGAATTGTGTGCCTACTGTCTTTTAGTACAACATGAGGATGGGGGTTTGTTACATTTGCACAAGAAAATCAGGTTAAGTCTCAAGTTAGGGTTGGGTTGGGGAGATGTGGCTTCCCAGGTTGGAAACGGGTCCTTGGTGAAGCTTAACTTGCTGAATCAGACTGAGTGGGGTATCAAGGTGTCTTCCATACTTACATTTGGTACACTCTGTGGACCGCAGTATGTTTCAGTCCCAAAAGGAAATGAGGGTTGAGACTCAAATTAGGGTTAGGGTTGGGGAGATTTGGCTTCCCAGGATGTAACCAGGGTTTTGGCGAAGCCTAGATTGGTAAAACAGACTGAGTAGGCCTTCCGGAGTATAACATACTGCCAGTTAGTACACCATGTGGACAGGGAAATGTTTCAGTCCAAAGAAAAAATTAGGGTTAAGAAAAATTTAAGGTTATCGGTCAGGAGACATGCCTTCCCAGAATGGAAACAGGGTGTTGCTGAAGCCAAGCATGGTGAAACAGACTGAGAGGGCCAACGGAATTGTGTGCCTACTGTCTTTTAGTACAACATGAGGATGGGGGTTTGTTACATTTGCACAAGAAAATCAGGTTAAGTCTCAAGTTAGGGTTGGTTTGGGGAGATGTGGCTTCCCAGGTTGGAAACGGGTCCTTGGTGAAGCCTAACTTGCTGAATCAGACTGAGTGGGGCATCAAGATGTCTTCCATACTGACATTTGGTACACTCTATGGACGGCGGTTTGTTTCAGTCCCAAAAGGAAATGAGGCCTGAGACTCAAATTAGGGTTAGGGTTGGGGAGACTTGGCTTTCCAGGATGTAACCAGGGTTTTGGTGAAGCCTAGATTGGTAAAACAGACTGAGTAGGCAAACCGGAGTATAACATACTGCCAGTTAGTACACCATGTGGACAGGGAAATGTTTCATTCCAAAGAGAAAATTAGGGTTAAGACCCAAGTGAGGGTTATCGGTCAGGAGACATGGCTTCCCAGAATGGAAACAGGGTGTTGCTGAAGCCAAGCATGGTGAAACAGACTGAGAGGGCCAAAGGAATTGTGTGCCTACTGTCTTTTAGTAGAACATGAGGATGGGGGTTTGTTACATTTGCACAAGAAAATCAGGTTAAGTATCAAGTTAGGGTTGGTTTGGGGAGATGTGGCTTCCCAGGTTGGAAACGGGTCCTTGGTGAAGCTTAACTTGCTGAATCAGACTGAGTGGGGCATCAAGATGGCTTCCATACTGACATTTGGTACACTCTGTGGACGGCAGTATGTTTCAGTCCAAAAAGGAAATGAGGGTTGAGACTCAAATTAGGGTTAGGGTTGGGGAGACTTGGCTTCCCAGGATGTAACCAGGGTTTTGGCGAAGCCTAGATTGGTAAAACAGACTGAGTAGGACAACCGGAGTATAACATACTGCCAGTTAGTACACCATGTGGACAGGGAAATGTTTCAGTCCAAAGAGAAAATTAGGGTTGAGACCCAAGTTAGGGTTATCGGTCAGGAGTCATGGCTTCCCAGAATGGAAACAGGGTGTTGCTGAAGCCAAGCATGGTGAAACAGACTGAGAGGGCAAAAGGAATTGAGTGCCTACTGTCTTTTAGTAGAACATGAGGATGGGGGGTTTGTTACATTTGCACAAGAAAATCAGGTTAAGTCTCAAGTTAGGGTTGGTTTGGGGAGATGTGGCTTCCCAGGTTGGAAACGGGTCCTTGGTGAAGCCTAGCTTGTTGAATCAGACTGAGTGGGACATCAAGATGTCTTCCATACTGACATTTGGTACACTCTGTGGACGGCAGTATGTTTCAGTCCAAAAAGGAAATGAGGGTTGAGACTCAAATTAGGGTTAGGGCTGGGGAGACTTGGCTTCCCAGGATGTAACCAGGGTTTTGGCGAAGCCTAGATTGGTAAAACAGACGGAGTAGGCCAACCGGAGTATAACATACTGCCAGTTAGTACACCATGTGGACAGGGAAATGTTTCATTCCAAAGAGAAAATTAGGGTTAAGACCCAAGTTAGGGTTAGCTGTCAGGAGACATGGCTTTCCAGAATGGAAACAGGGTGTTGCTGAAGCCAAGCATGGTGAAACAGACTGAGAGGGCAAAAGGAATTGTGTGCCTACTGTCTTTTAGTAGAACATGAGGATGGGGGGTTGTTACATTTGCACAAGAAAATCAGGTTAAGTCTCAAGTTAGGGTTAGGGTTGGGGAGATGTGGCTTCCCAGGTTGGAAACGGGTCCTTGGTGAAGCCTAGCTTGCTGAATCAGACTGAGTGGGACATCAAGATGTCTTCCATACTTACATTTGGTACACTCTGTGGACGGGGGTCTGTTTCAGTCCCAAAAGGAAATGAGGCCTGAGACTCAAATTAGGGTTAGGGTTGGGGAGACTTGGCTTCCCAGGATATAACCAGGGTTTTGTCGAAGCCTAGATTGGTAAAACAGACTGAGTAGGCCATCCGGAGTATAACATACTGCCAGTTAGTACACCATGTGGACAGGGAAATGTTTCATTCCAAAGAGAAAATTAGGGTTAAGACCCAAGTTAGGGTTAGCTGTCAGGAGACATGGCTTCCCAGAATGGAAACAGGGTGTTGCTGAAGCCAAGCATGGTGAAACAGACTGAGAGGGCCAAAGGAATTGTGTGCCTACTGTCTTTTAGTACAACATGAGGATGGGGGGTTGTTACAGTTCAACAAGAAAATCAGGTTAAGTCTCAAGTTAGGGTTAGGGTTGGGGAGATGTGGCTTCCCAGGTTGGAAACGGGTCCTTGGTGAAGCTTAACTTGCTGAATCAGACTGAGTGGGGCATCAAGATGGCTTCCATACTGACATTTGGTACACTCTGTGGACGGCAGTATGTTTCAGTCCAAAAACGAAAATTAGGGTTAAGACCCAAGTTAGGGTTATCGGTCAGGAGTCATGGCTTCCCAGAATGGAAACAGGGTGTTGCTGAAGCCAAGCATGGTGAAACAGACTGAGAGGGCCAACGGAATTGTGTGTCGACTGTCTTTTAGTACAACATGAGGATGGGGGTTTGTTACATTTCAACAAGAAAATCAGGTTAAGTCTCAAGGTTGGGTTGGATTGGGGAGATGTGGCTTCCCAGGTTCGAAATGGGTCCTTGGTGAAGCTCAACTTGCTGAATCAGACTGAGTGGGGCATTAAGATGGCTTCCATACTGACATTTGGTGCACTCTGTGGACGGCAGTATGTTTCAGTCCAAAAAGGAAATGAGGGTTGAGACTCAAATTAGGGTTAGGGTTGGGGAGACTTGGCTTCCCAGGATGTAACCAGGGTTTTGGCGAAGCCTAGATTGGTAAAACAGACTGAGTAGGCCAACCGGAGTATAACATACTGCCAGTTAGTACACCATGTGGACAGGGAAATGTTTCAGTCCAAAGAGAAAATTAGGGTTAAGACCCAAGTTAGGGTTAGCTGTCAGGAGACATGGCTTTCCAGAATGGAAACAGGGTGTTGCTGAAGCCAAGCATGGTGAAACAGACTGAGAGGGCAAAAGGAATTGTGTGCCCACTGTCTTTTAGTAGAACATGAGGATGGGGGGTTGTTACATTTGCACAAGAAAATCAGGTTAAGTCTCAAGTTAGGGTTAGGGTTGGGGAGATGTGGCTTCCCAGGTTGGAAACGGGTCCTTGGTGAAGCCTAGCTTGCTGAATCAGACTGAGTGGGGCATCAAGATGTCTTCCATACTTACATTTGGTACACTCTGTGAACCGCAGTATGTTTCAGTCCAAAAAGGAAATGAGGGTTGATACGCAAATTAGGGTTAGGGTTGGGGAGACTTGGCTTCCCAGGATGTAACCAGGGTTTTGGTGAAGCCTAGATTGGTAAAACAGACTGAGTAGGCCAACCGGAGTATAACATACTGCCAGTTAGTACACCATGTGGACAGGGAAATGTTTCAGTCCAAAGAGAAAATTAGGGTTAAGACCCAAGTTAGGGTTAGCTGTCAGGAGACATGGCTTCCCAGAATGGAAACAGGGTGTTGCTGAAGCCAAGCATGGTGAAACAGACTGAGAGGGCCAAAGGAATTGTGTGCCTACTGTCTTTTAGTAGAACATGAGGATGGGAGGTTGTTACATTTGCACAAGAATATCAGGTTAAGTCTCAAGTTAGGGTTAGGGTTGGGGAGATGTGGCTTCCCAGGTTGGAAACGGGTCCTTGGTGAAGCTTAACTTCCTGAATCAGACTGAGTGGGCCATCAAGATGTCTTCCATACTTACATTTGGCATACTCTGTGGACCGCAGTATATTTCAGTCAAAAAAGGAAATAGGGTTGAGACTCAAATTAGGGTTACGGTTGGGGAGACTTGGCTTCCCAGGATGTAACCAGGGTTTTGGTGAAGCCTAGATTGGTAAAACAGACTGAGTAGGCATTCAGGAGTATAACATACTGCCAGTTAGTACACTCTGTGGACGGCAGTATGTTTCAGTCCAAAAACGAAAATTAGGGTTAAGACCCAAGTTAGGGTTATCGGTCAGGAGTCATGGCTTCCCAGAATGGAAACAGGGTGTTGCTGAAGCCAAGCATGGTGAAACAGACTGAGAGGGCCAACGGAATTGTGTGTCGACTGTCTTTTAGTACAACATGAGGATGGGGGTTTGTTACATTTCAACAAGAAAATCAGGTTAAGTCTCAAGGTTGGGTTGGATTGGGGAGATGTGGCTTCCAAGGTTGGAAATGGGTCCTTAGTGAAGCTCAACTTGCTGAATCAGACTGAGTGGGGCATAAAGATGGCTTCCATACTGACATTTGGTGCACTCTGTGGACGGCAGTATGTTTCAGTCCAAAAAGGAAATGAGGGTTGAGACTCAAATTAGGGTTAGGGTTGGGGAGACTTGGCTTCCCAGGATGTAACCAGGGTTTTGGCGAAGCCTAGATTGGTAAAACAGACTGAGTAGGCCAACCGGAGTATAACATACTGCCAGTTAGTACACCATGTGGACAGGGAAATGTTTCAGTCCAAAGAGAAAATTAGGGTTAAGACCCAAGTTAGGGTTAGCTGTCAGGAGACATGGCTTCCCAGAATGGAAACAGGGTGTTGCTGAAGCCAAGCATGGTGAAACAGACTGAGAGGGCCAAAGGAATTGTGTGCCTACTGTCTTTTAGTAGAACATGAGGATGGGAGGTTGTTACATTTGCACAAGAATATCAGGTTAAGTCTCAAGTTAGGGTTAGGGTTGGGGAGATGTGGCTTCCCAGGTTGGAAACGGGTCCTTGGTGAAGCCTAGCTTGCTGAATCAGACTGAGTGGGGCATCAAGATGTCTTCCATACTTACAATTAGGTACACTCTGTGGACGGCAGTATGTTTCAGTCCAAAAAGGAAATGAGGGTTGAGACTCAAATTAGGGTTAGGGTTGGGGAGACTTGGCTTCCCAGGATGTAACCAGGGTTTTGGCGAAGCCTAGATTGGTAAAACAGACTGAGTAGGCCTTCCGGAGTATAACATACTGCCAGTTAGTACACCATGTTGACAGGGAAATATTTCAGTCCAAAGAAAAAACTAGGGTTAAGACCCAAGTTAGGGTTAGCGGTCAGGAGACATGGCTTCCCGGAATGGAAACAGGGTGTTGCTGAAGCCAAGCATGGTGAAACAGACTGAGAGGGCAAAAGGAATTGTGTGCCTACTGTCTTTTAGTACAACATGAGGATGGGGGTTTGTTACATTTCAACAAGAAAATCAGGTTAAGTCTCAAGGTTGGGTTGGATTGGGGAGATGTGGCTTCCCAGGTTGGAAATGGGTCCTTGGTGAAGCTCAACTTGCTGAATCAGACTGAGTGGGGCATCAAGATGGCTTCCATACTGACATTTGGTACACTCTGTGGACGGCAGTATGTTTCAGTCCAAAAACGAAAATTAGGGTTAAGACCCAAGTTAGGGTTATCGGTCAGGAGTCATGGCTTCCCAGAATGGAAACAGGGTGTTGCTGAAGCCAAGCATGGTGAAACAGACTGAGAGGGCCAAAGGAATTGTGTACCTACTGTCTTTTAGTAGAACATGAGGATGGGAGGTTGTTACATTTGCACAAGAATATCAGTTTAAGTATCAAGTTAGAGTTAGGGTTGGGGAGATGTGGCTTCCCAGTTTGGAAACGGGTCCTTGTTGAAGCCTAGCTTGCTGAATCAGACTGAGTGGGGCATCAAGATGTCTTCCATACTTACAATTAGGTACACTCTGTGGACGGCAGTATGTTTCAGTCCAAAAAGGAAATGAGGGTTGAGACTCAAATTAGGGTTAGGGTTGGGGAGACTTGGCTTCCCAGGATGTAACCAGGGTTTTGGCGAAGCCTAGATTGGTAAAACAGACTGAGTAGGCCTTCCGGAGTATAACATACTGCCAGTTAGTACACCATGTGGACAGGGAAATATTTCAGTCCAAAGAAAAAACTAGGGTTAAGACCCAAGTTAGGGTTAGCGGTCAGGAGACATGGCTTCCCGGAATGGAAACAGGGTGTTGCTGAAGCCAAGCATGGTGAAACAGACTGAGAGGGCAAAAGGAATTGTGTGCCTACTGTCTTTTAGTACAACATGAGGATGGGGGTTTGTTACATTTGCACAAGAAAATCAGGTTAAGTCTCAAGTTAGGGTTGGTTTGGGGAGATGTGGCTTCCCAGGTTGGAAACGGGTCCTTGGTGAAGCCTAGCTTGTTGAATCAGACTGAGTGGGACATCAAGATGTCTTCCATACTTACATTTGGTACACTCTGTGGACGGCAGTATGTTTCAGTCCAAAAAGGAAATGAGGGTTGAGACTCAAATTAGGGTTAGGGCTGGGGAGACTTGGCTTCCCAGGATGTAACCAGGGTTTTGGCGAAGCCTAGATTGGTAAAACAGACTGAGTAGGCCATCCGGAGTATAACATACTGCCAGTTAGTACACCATGTGGACAGGGAAATGTTTCAGTCTAAAGAGAAAATTAGGGTTAAGACCCAAGTTAGGGTTAGCTGTCAGGAGACATGGCTTCCCAGAATGGAAACAGGGTGTTGCTGAAGCCAAGCATGGTGAAACAGACTGAGAGGGCCAAAGGAATTGTGTGCCTACTGTCTTTTAGTAGAACATGAGGATGGGAGGTTGTTACATTTGCACAAGAATATCAGGTTAAGTCTCAAGTTAGGGTTAGGGTTGGGGAGATGTGGCTTCCCAGGTTGGAAACGGGTCCTTGGTGAAGCTTAACTTCCTGAATCAGACTGAGTGGGCCATCAAGATGTCTTCCATACTTACATTTGGCACACTCTGTGGACCGCAGTATGTTTCAGTCCAAAAAGGAAATAGGGTTGAGACTCAAATTAGGGTTAGGGTTGGGGAGACTTGGCTTCCCAGGATGTAACCAGGGTTTTGGCGAAGTCTAGATTGGTAAAACAGACGGAGTAGGCCAACCGGAGTATAACATACTGCCAGTTAGTACACCATGTGGACAGGGAAATTTTTCAGTCCAAAGACAAAATTAGGGTTAAGACCCAAGTTAGGGTTAGCTGTCAGGAGACATGGCTTTCCAGAATGGAAACAGGGTGTTGCTGAAGCCAAGCATGGTGAAACAGACTGAGAGGGCCAAAGGAATTGTGTGCCTACTGTCTTTTTGTAGAAAATGAGGATGGGGGGTTGTTACATTTGCACAAGAAAATCAGGTTAAGTCTCAAGTTAGGGTTAGGGTTGGGGAGATGTGGCTTCCCAGGTTGGAAACGGGTCCTTGGTGAAGCCTAGCTTGCTGAATCAGACTGAGTGGGGCATCAAGATGTCTTCCATACTTACATTTGGTACACTCTGTGAACCGCAGTATGTTTCAGTCCAAAAAGGAAATGAGGGTTGAGACTCAAATTAGGGTTAGGGTTGGGGAGACTTGGCTTCCCAGGATGTAACCAGGGTTTTGGTGAAGCCTAGATTGGTAAAACAGACTGAGTAGGCCAACCGGAGTATAACATACTGCCAGTTAGTACACCATGTGGACAGGGAAATGTTTCAGTCCAAAGAGAAAATTAGGGTTAAGACCCAAGTTAGGGTTAGCTGTCAGGAGACATGGCTTCCCAGAATGGAAACAGGGTGTTGCTGAAGCCAAGCATGGTGAAACAGACTGAGAGGGCCAAAGGAATTGTGTGCCTACTGTCTTTTAGTAGAACATGAGGATGGGAGGTTGTTACATTTGCACAAGAATATCAGGTTAAGTCTCAAGTTAGGGTTAGGGTTGGGGAGATGTGGCTTCCCAGGTTGGAAACGGGTCCTTGGTGAAGCCTAGCTTGCTGAATCAGACTGAGTGGGGCATCAAGATGTCTTCCATACTTATAATTAGGTACACTCTGTGGACGGCAGTATGTTTCAGTCCAAAAAGGAAATGAGGGTTGAGACTCAAATAAGGGTTAGGGTTGGGGAGACTTGGCTTCCCAGGATGTAACCAGGGTTTTGGCGAAGCCTAGATTGGTAAAACAGACTGAGTAGGCCTTCCGGAGTATAACATACTGCCAGTTAGTACACCATGTGGACAGGGAAATATTTCAGTCCAAAGAAAATACTAGGGTTAAGACCCAAGTTAGGGTTAGCGGTCAGGAGACATGGCTTCCCGGAATGGAAACAGGGTGTTGCTGAAGCCAAGCATGGTGAAACAGACTGAGAGGGCAAAAGGAATTGTGTGCCTACTGTCTTTTAGTAGAACATGAGGATGGGGGTTTGTTACATTTGCACAAGAAAATCAGGTTAAGTCTCAAGTTAGGGTTGGTTTGGGGAGATGTGGCTTCCCAGGTTGGAAACGGGTCCTTGGTGAAGCCTAGCTTGTTGAATCAAACTGAGTGGGACATCAAGATGTCTTCCATACTTACATTTGGTACACTCTGTGGACGGCAGTATGTTTCAGTCCAAAAAGGAAATGAGGGTTGAGACTCAAATTAGGGTTAGGGCTGGGGAGACTTGGCTTCCCAGGATGTAACCAGGGTTTTGGCGAAGCCTAGATTGGTAAAACAGACTGAGTAGGCCATCCGGAGTATAACATACTGCCAGTTAGTACACCATGTGGACAGGGAAATGTTTCAGTCCAAAGAGAAAATTAGGGTTAAGACCCAAGTGAGGGTTAGCTGTCAGGAGACATGGCTTCCCAGAATGGAAACAGGGTGTTGCTGAAGCCAAGCATGGTGAAACAGACTGAGAGGGCCAAAGGAATTGTGTGCCTACTGTCTTTTAGTAGAACATGAGGATGGGAGGTTGTTACATTTGCACAAGAATATCAGGTTAAGTCTCAAGTTAGGGTTAGGGTTGGGGAGATGTGGCTTCCCAGGTTGGAAACGGGTCCTTGGTGAAGCTTAACTTCCTGAATCAGACTGAGTGGGCCATCAAGATGTCTTCCATACTTACATTTGGCACACTCTGTGGACCGCAGTATGTTTCAGTCCAAAAAGGAAATAGGGTTGAGACTCAAATTAGGGTTACGGTTGGGGAGACTTGGCTTCCCAGGATGTAACCAGGGTTTTGGTGAAGCCTAGATTGGTAAAACAGACTGAGTAGGCATTCAGGAGTATAACATACTGCCAGTTAGTACACCATGTGGACAGGGAAATGTTTCAGTCCAAAACAAAATTCGAGTTAAGACCCAAGTTAGGGTTAGCTGTCAGGAGACATGGCTTCCCAGAATGGAAACAGGGTGTTGCTGAAGCCAAGCATGGTGAAACAGACTGAGAGGGCCAAAGGAATTGTGTGCCTACTGTCTTTTAGTAGAACATGAGTATGGGAGGTTGTTACATTTGCACAAGAATATCAGGTTAAGTATCAAGTTAGAGTTAGGGTTGGGGAGATGTGGCTTCCCAGGTTGGAAACGGGTCCTTGTTGAAGCCTAGCTTGCTGAATCAGACTGAGTGGGGCATCAAGATGTCTTCCATACTTACAATTAGGTACACTCTGTGGACGGCAGTATGTTTCAGTCCAAAAAGGAAATGAGGGTTGAGACTCAAATTAGGGTTAGGGTTGGGGAGACTTGGCTTCCCAGGATGTAACCAGGGTTTTGGCGAAGCCTAGATTGGTAAAACAGACGGAGTAGGCCTTCCGGAGTATAACATACTGCCAGTTAGTACACCATGTGGACAGGGAAATATTTCAGTCCAAAGAAAAAACTAGGGTTAAGACCCAAGTTAGGGTTAGCGGTCAGGAGACATGGCTTCCCGGAATGGAAACAGGGTGTTGCTGAAGCCAAGCATGGTGAAACAGACTGAGAGGGCAAAAGGAATTGTGTGCCTACTGTCTTTTAGTACAACATGAGGATGGCGGTTTGTTACATTTGCACAAGAAAATCAGGTTAAGTCTCAAGTTAGGGTTGGTTTGGGGAGATGTGGCTTCCCAGGTTGGAAACGGGTCCTTGGTGAAGCCTAGCTTGTTGAATCAGACTGAGTGGGACATCAAGATGTTTTCCATACTTACATTTGGTACACTCTGTGGACGGCAGTATGTTTCAGTCCAAAAAGGAAATGAGGGTTGAGACTCAAATTAGGGTTAGGGCTGGGGAGACTTGGCTTCCCAGGATGTAACCAGGGTTTTGGCGAAGCCTAGATTGGTAAAACAGACTGAGTAGGCCATCCGGAGTATAACATACTGCCAGTTAGTACACCATGTGGACAGGGAAATGTTTCAGTCTAAAGAGAAAATTAGGGTTAAGACCCAAGTTAGGGTTAGCTGTCAGGAGACATGGCTTCCCAGAATGGAAACAGGGTGTTGCTGAAGCCAAGCATGGTGAAACAGACTGAGAGGGCCAAAGGAATTGTGTGCCTACTGTCTTTTAGTAGAACATGAGGATGGGAGGTTGTTACATTTGCACAAGAATATCAGGTTAAGTCTCAAGTTAGGGTTAGGGTTGGGGAGATGTGGCTTCCCAGGTTGGAAACGGGTCCTTGGTGAAGCTTAACTTGCTGAATCAGACTGAGTGGGCCATCAAGATGTCTTCCATACTTACATTTGGCACACTCTGTGGACCGCAGTATGTTTCATTCCCAAAAGGAAATGAGGGTTGAGACTCAAATTAGGGTTAGGGTTGGGGAGATTTGGCTTCCCAGGATGTAACCAGGGTTTTGGCGAAGCCTAGATTGGTAAAACAGACTGAGTAGGCCTTCCGGAGTATAACATACTGCCAGTTAGTACACCATGTGGACAGGGAAATGTTTCAGTCCAAAGAAAAAATTAGGGTTAAGAAAAATTTAAGGTTATCGGTCAGGAGACATGCCTTCCCAGAATGGAAACAGGGTGTTGCTGAAGCCAAGCATGGTGAAACAGACTGAGAGGGCCAACGGAATTGTGTGCCTACTGTCTTTTAGTACAACATGAGGATGGGGGTTTGTTACATTTGCACAAGAAAATCAGGTTAAGTCTCAAGTTAGGGTTGGTTTGGGGAGATGTGGCTTCCCAGGTTGGAAACGGGTCCTTGGTGAAGCCTAACTTGCTGAATCAGACTGAGTGGGGCATCAAGATGTCTTCCATACTGACATTTGGTACACTCTATGGACGGCGGTTTGTTTCAGTCCCAAAAGGAAATGAGGCCTGAGACTCAAATTAGGGTTAGGGTTGGGGAGACTTGGCTTTCCAGGATGTAACCAGGGTTTTGGTGAAGCCTAGATTGGTAAAACAGACTGAGTAGGCAAACCGGAGTATAACATACTGCCAGTTAGTACACCATGTGGACAGGGAAATGTTTCATTCCAAAGAGAAAATTAGGGTTAAGACCCAAGTGAGGGTTATCGGTCAGGAGACATGGCTTCCCAGAATGGAAACAGGGTGTTGCTGAAGCCAAGCATGGTGAAACAGACTGAGAGGGCCAAAGGAATTGTGTGCCTACTGTCTTTTAGTAGAACATGAGGATGGGGGTTTGTTACATTTGCACAAGAAAATCAGGTTAAGTATCAAGTTAGGGTTAGGGTTGGGGAGATGTGGCTTCCCAGGTTGGAAACGGGTCCTTGGTGAAGCTTAACTTGCTGAATCAGACTGAGTGGGGCATCAAGATGGCTTCCATACTGACATTTGGTACACTCTGTGGACGGCAGTATGTTTCAGTCCAAAAAGGAAATGAGGGTTGAGACTCAAATTAGGGTTAGGGTTGGGGAGACTTGGCTTCCCAGGATGTAACCAGGGTTTTGGCGAAGCCTAGATTGGTAAAACAGACTGAGTAGGACAACCGGAGTATAACATACTGCCAGTTAGTACACCATGTGGACAGGGAAATGTTTCAGTCCAAAGAGAAAATTAGGGTTGAGACCCAAGTTAGGGTTATCGGTCAGGAGTCATGGCTTCCCAGAATGGAAACAGGGTGTTGCTGAAGCCAAGCATGGTGAAACAGACTGAGAGGGCAAAAGGAATTGAGTGCCTACTGTCTTTTAGTAGAACATGAGGATGGGGGGTTTGTTACATTTGCACAAGAAAATCAGGTTAAGTCTCAAGTTAGGGTTGGTTTGGGGAGATGTGGCTTCCCAGGTTGGAAACGGGTCCTTGGTGAAGCCTAGCTTATTGAATCAGACTGAGTGGGACATCAAGATGTCTTCCATACTGACATTTGGTACACTCTGTGGACGGCAGTATGTTTCAGTCCAAAAAGGAAATGAGGGTTGAGACTCAAATTAGGGTTAGGGCTGGGGAGACTTGGCTTCCCAGGATGTAACCAGGGTTTTGGCGAAGCCTAGATTGGTAAAACAGACGGAGTAGGCCAACCGGAGTATAACATACTGCCAGTTAGTACACCATGTGGACAGGGAAATGTTTCATTCCAAAGAGAAAATTAGGGTTAAGACCCAAGTTAGGGTTAGCTGTCAGGAGACATGGCTTTCCAGAATGGAAACAGGGTGTTGCTGAAGCCAAGCATGGTGAAACAGACTGAGAGGGCAAAAGGAATTGTGTGCCTACTGTCTTTTAGTAGAACATGAGGATGGGGGGTTGTTACATTTGCACAAGAAAATCAGGTTAAGTCTCAAGTTAGGGTTAGGGTTGGGGAGATGTGGCTTCCCAGGTTGGAAACGGGTCCTTGGTGAAGCCTAGCTTGCTGAATCAGACTGAGTGGGGCATCAAGATGTCTTCCATACTTACATTTGGTACACTCTGTGGACGGGGGTCTGTTTCAGTCCCAAAAGGAAATGAGGCCTGAGACTCAAATTAGGGTTAGGGTTGGGGAGACTTGGCTTCCCAGGATATAACCAGGGTTTTGTCGAAGCCTAGATTGGTAAAACAGACTGAGTAGGCCATCCGGAGTATAACATACTGCCAGTTAGTACACCATGTGGACAGGGAAATGTTTCATTCCAAAGAGAAAATTAGGGTTAAGACCCAAGTTAGGGTTAGCTGTCAGGAGACATGGCTTCCCAGAATGGAAACAGGGTGTTGCTGAAGCCAAGCATGGTGAAACAGACTGAGAGGGCCAAAGGAATTGTGTGCCTACTGTCTTTTAGTACAACATGAGGATGGGGGGTTGTTACAGTTCAACAAGAAAATCAGGTTAAGTCTCAAGTTAGGGTTAGGGTTGGGGAGATGTGGCTTCCCAGGTTGGAAACGGGTCCTTGGTGAAGCTTAACTTGCTGAATCAGACTGAGTGGGGCATCAAGATGGCT
Organism: Heloderma suspectum; assembly: GCF_057233095.1. Classification (NCBI taxonomy): domain Eukaryota; kingdom Metazoa; phylum Chordata; class Lepidosauria; order Squamata; family Helodermatidae; genus Heloderma; species Heloderma suspectum. The sequence goes on from NC_139461.1 coordinate 154,242,653, forward strand.
TCCATACTGACATTTGGTACACTCTGTGGACGGCAGTATGTTTCAGTCCAAAAACGAAAATTAGGGTTAAGACCCAAGTTAGGGTTATCGGTCAGGAGTCATGGCTTCCCAGAATGGAAACAGGGTGTTGCTGAAGCCAAGCATGGTGAAACAGACTGAGAGGGCCAACGGAATTGTGTGTCGACTGTCTTTTAGTACAACATGAGGATGGGGGTTTGTTACATTTCAACAAGAAAATCAGGTTAAGTCTCAAGGTTGGGTTGGATTGGGGAGATGTGGCTTCCCAGGTTGGAAATGGGTCCTTGGTGAAGCTCAACTTGCTGAATCAGACTGAGTGGGGCATTAAGATGGCTTCCATACTGACATTTGGTGCACTCTGTGGACGGCAGTATGTTTCAGTCCAAAAAGGAAATGAGGGTTGAGACTCAAATTAGGGTTAGGGTTGGGGAGACTTGGCTTCCCAGGATGTAACCAGGGTTTTGGCGAAGTCTAGATTGGTAAAACAGACTGAGTAGGCCAACCGGAGTATAACATACTGCCAGTTAGTACACCATGTGGACAGGGAAATGTTTCAGTCCAAAGAGAAAATTAGGGTTAAGACCCAAGTTAGGGTTAGCTGTCAGGAGACATGGCTTTCCAGAATGGAAACAGGGTGTTGCTGAAGCCAAGCATGGTGAAACAGACTGAGAGGGCAAAAGGAATTGTGTGCCCACTGTCTTTTAGTAGAACATGAGGATGGGGGGTTGTTACATTTGCACAAGAAAATCAGGTTAAGTCTCAAGTTAGGGTTAGGGTTGGGGAGATGTGGCTTCCCAGGTTGGAAACGGGTCCTTGGTGAAGCCTAGCTTGCTGAATCAGACTGAGTGGGGCATCAAGATGTCTTCCATACTTACATTTGGTACACTCTGTGAACCGCAGTATGTTTCAGTCCAAAAAGGAAATGAGGGTTGATACGCAAATTAGGGTTAGGGTTGGGGAGACTTGGCTTCCCAGGATGTAACCAGGGTTTTGGTGAAGCCTAGATTGGTAAAACAGACTGAGTAGGCCAACCGGAGTATAACATACTGCCAGTTAGTACACCATGTGGACAGGGAAATGTTTCAGTCCAAAGAGAAAATTAGGGTTAAGACCCAAGTTAGGGTTAGCTGTCAGGAGACATGGCTTCCCAGAATGGAAACAGGGTGTTGCTGAAGCCAAGCATGGTGAAACAGACTGAGAGGGCCAAAGGAATTGTGTGCCTACTGTCTTTTAGTAGAACATGAGGATGGGAGGTTGTTACATTTGCACAAGAATATCAGGTTAAGTCTCAAGTTAGGGTTAGGGTTGGGGAGATGTGGCTTCCCAGGTTGGAAACGGGTCCTTGTTGAAGCCTAGCTTGCTGAATCAGACTGAGTGGGGCATCAAGATGTCTTCCATACTTACAATTAGGTACACTCTGTGGACGGCAGTATGTTTCAGTCCAAAAAGGAAATGAGGGTTGAGACTCAAATTAGGGTTAGGGTTGGGGAGACTTGGCTTCCCAGGATGTAACCAGGGTTTTGGCGAAGCCTAGATTGGTAAAACAGACTGAGTAGGCCTTCCGGAGTATAACATACTGCCAGTTAGTACACCATGTGGACAGGGAAATATTTCAGTCCAAAGAAAAAACTAGGGTTAAGACCCAAGTTAGGGTTAGCGGTCAGGAGACATGGCTTCCCGGAATGGAAACAGGGTGTTGCTGAAGCCAAGGATGGTGAAACAGACTGAGAGGGCAAAAGGAATTGTGTGCCTACTGTCTTTTAGTACAACATGAGGATGGGGGTTTGTTACATTTCAACAAGAAAATCAGGTTAAGTCTCAAGGTTGGGTTGGATTGGGGAGATGTGGCTTCCCAGGTTGGAAATGGGTCCTTGGTGAAGCTCAACTTGCTGAATCAGACTGAGTGGGGCATCAAGATGGCTTCCATACTGACATTTGGTACACTCTGTGGACGGCAGTATGTTTCAGTCCAAAAACGAAAATTAGGGTTAAGACCCAAGTTAGGGTTATCGGTCAGGAGTCATGGCTTCCCAGAATGGAAACAGGGTGTTGCTGAAGCCAAGCATGGTGAAACAGACTGAGAGGGCCAAAGGAATTGTGTACCTACTGTCTTTTAGTAGAACATGAGGATGGGAGGTTGTTACATTTGCACAAGAATATCAGTTTAAGTATCAAGTTAGAGTTAGGGTTGGGGAGATGTGGCTTCCCAGGTTGGAAACGGGTCCTTGTTGAAGCCTAGCTTGCTGAATCAGACTGAGTGGGGCATCAAGATGTCTTCCATACTTACAATTAGGTACACTCTGTGGACGGCAGTATGTTTCAGTCCAAAAAGGAAATGAGGGTTGAGACTCAAATTAGGGTTAGGGTTGGGGAGACTTGGCTTCCCAGGATGTAACCAGGGTTTTGGCGAAGCCTAGATTGGTAAAACAGACTGAGTAGGCCTTCCGGAGTATAACATACTGCCAGTTAGTACACCATGTGGACAGGGAAATATTTCAGTCCAAAGAAAATACTAGGGTTAAGACCCAAGTTAGGGTTAGCGGTCAGGAGACATGGCTTCCCGGAATGGAAACAGGGTGTTGCTGAAGCCAAGCATGGTGAAACAGACTGAGAGGGCAAAAGGAATTGTGTGCCTACTGTCTTTTAGTACAACATGAGGATGGGGGTTTGTTACATTTGCACAAGAAAATCAGGTTAAGTCTCAAGTTAGGGTTGGTTTGGGGAGATGTGGCTTCCCAGGTTGGAAACGGGTCCTTGGTGAAGCCTAGCTTGTTGAATCAGACTGAGTGGGACATCAAGATGTCTTCCATACTTACATTTGGTACACTCTGTGGACGGCAGTATGTTTCAGTCCAAAAAGGAAATGAGGGTTGAGACTCAAATTAGGGTTAGGGCTGGGGAGACTTGGCTTCCCAGGATGTAACCAGGGTTTTGGCGAAGCCTAGATTGGTAAAACAGACTGAGTAGGCCATCCGGAGTATAACATACTGCCAGTTAGTACACCATGTGGACAGGGAAATGTTTCAGTCCAAAGAGAAAATTAGGGTTAAGACCCAAGGTAGGGTTAGCTGTCAGGAGACATGGCTTCCCAGAATGGAAACAGGGTGTTGCTGAAGCCAAGCATGGTGAAACAGACTGAGAGGGCCAAAGGAATTGTGTGCCTACTGTCTTTTAGTAGAACATGAGGATGGGAGGTTGTTACATTTGCACAAGAATATCAGGTTAAGTCTCAAGTTAGGGTTAGGGTTGGGGAGATGTGGCTTCCCAGGTTGGAAACGGGTCCTTGGTGAAGCTTAACTTCCTGAATCAGACTGAGTGGGCCATCAAGATGTCTTCCATACTTACATTTGGCACACTCTGTGGACCGCAGTATGTTTCAGTCCAAAAAGGAAATAGGGTTGAGACTCAAATTAGGGTTACGGTTGGGGAGACTTGGCTTCCCAGGATGTAACCAGGGTTTTGGTGAAGCCTAGATTGGTAAAACAGACTGAGTAGGCATTCAGGAGTATAACATACTGCCAGTTAGTACACCATGTGGACAGGGAAATGTTTCAGTCCAAAACAAAATTCGAGTTAAGACCCAAGTTAGGGTTAGCTGTCAGGAGACATGGCTTCCCAGAATGGAAACAGGGTGTTGCTGAAGCCAAGCATGGTGAAACAGACTGAGAGGGCCAAAGGAATTGTGTGCCTACTGTCTTTTAGTAGAACATGAGTATGGGAGGTTGTTACATTTGCACAAGAATATCAGGTTAAGTATCAAGTTAGAGTTAGGGTTGGGGAGATGTGGCTTCCCAGGTTGGAAACGGGTCCTTGTTGAAGCCTAGCTTGCTGAATCAGACTGAGTGGGGCATCAAGATGTCTTCCATACTTACAATTAGGTACACTCTGTGGACGGCAGTATGTTTCAGTCCAAAAAGGAAATGAGGGTTGAGACTCAAATTAGGGTTAGGGTTGGGGAGACTTGGCTTCCCAGGATGTAACCAGGGTTTTGGCGAAGCCTAGATTGGTAAAACAGACGGAGTAGGCCTTCCGGAGTATAACATACTGCCAGTTAGTACACCATGTGGACAGGGAAATATTTCAGTCCAAAGAAAAAACTAGGGTTAAGACCCAAGTTAGGGTTAGCGGTCAGGAGACATGGCTTCCCGGAATGGAAACAGGGTGTTGCTGAAGCCAAGCATGGTGAAACAGACTGAGAGGGCAAAAGGAATTGTGTGCCTACTGTCTTTTAGTACAACATGAGGATGGCGGTTTGTTACATTTGCACAAGAAAATCAGGTTAAGTCTCAAGTTAGGGTTGGTTTGGGGAGATGTGGCTTCCCAGGTTGGAAACGGGTCCTTGGTGAAGCCTAGCTTGTTGAATCAGACTGAGTGGGACATCAAGATGTTTTCCATACTTACATTTGGTACACTCTGTGGACGGCAGTATGTTTCAGTCCAAAAAGGAAATGAGGGTTGAGACTCAAATTAGGGTTAGGGCTGGGGAGACTTGGCTTCCCAGGATGTAACCAGGGTTTTGGCGAAGCCTAGATTGGTAAAACAGACTGAGTAGGCCATCCGGAGTATAACATACTGCCAGTTAGTACACCATGTGGACAGGGAAATGTTTCAGTCTAAAGAGAAAATTAGGGTTAAGACCCAAGTTAGGGTTAGCTGTCAGGAGACATGGCTTCCCAGAATGGAAACAGGGTGTTGCTGAAGCCAAGCATGGTGAAACAGACTGAGAGGGCCAAAGGAATTGTGTGCCTACTGTCTTTTAGTAGAACATGAGGATGGGAGGTTGTTACATTTGCACAAGAATATCAGGTTAAGTCTCAAGTTAGGGTTAGGGTTGGGGAGATGTGGCTTCCCAGGTTGGAAACGGGTCCTTGGTGAAGCTTAACTTGCTGAATCAGACTGAGTGGGCCATCAAGATGTCTTCCATACTTACATTTGGCACACTCTGTGGACCGCAGTATGTTTCAGTCCAAAAAGGAAATAGGGTTGAGACTCAAATTAGGGTTAGGGTTGGGGAGACTTGGCTTCCCAGGATGTAACCAGGGTTTTGGCGAAGCCTAGATTGGTAAAACAGACTGAGTAGGCCTTCCGGAGTATAACATACTGCCAGTTAGTACACCATGTGGACAGGGAAATATTTCAGTCCAAAGAAAAAACTAGGGTTAAGACCCAAGTTAGGGTTAGCGGTCAGGAGACATGGCTTCCCGGAATGGAAACAGGGTGTTGCTGAAGCCAAGGATGGTGAAACAGACTGAGAGGGCAAAAGGAATTGTGTGCCTACTGTCTTTTAGTACAACATGAGGATGGGGGTTTGTTACATTTCAACAAGAAAATCAGGTTAAGTCTCAAGGTTGGGTTGGATTGGGGAGATGTGGCTTCCCAGGTTGGAAATGGGTCCTTGGTGAAGCTCAACTTGCTGAATCAGACTGAGTGGGGCATCAAGATGGCTTCCATACTGACATTTGGTACACTCTGTGGACGGCAGTATGTTTCAGTCCAAAAACGAAAATTAGGGTTAAGACCCAAGTTAGGGTTATCGGTCAGGAGTCATGGCTTCCCAGAATGGAAACAGGGTGTTGCTGAAGCCAAGCATGGTGAAACAGACTGAGAGGGCCAAAGGAATTTTGTACCTACTGTCTTTTAGTAGAACATGAGGATGGGAGGTTGTTACATTTGCACAAGAATATCAGTTTAAGTATCAAGTTAGAGTTAGGGTTGGGGAGATGTGGCTTCCCAGGTTGGAAACGGGTCCTTGTTGAAGCCTAGCTTGCTGAATCAGACTGAGTGGGGCATCAAGATGTCTTCCATACTTACAATTAGGTACACTCTGTGGACGGCAGTATGTTTCAGTCCAAAAAGGAAATGAGGGTTGAGACTCAAATTAGGGTTAGGGTTGGGGAGACTTGGCTTCCCAGGATGTAACCAGGGTTTTGGCGAAGCCTAGATTGGTAAAACAGACTGAGTAGGCCTTCCGGAGTATAACATACTGCCAGTTAGTACACCATGTGGACAGGGAAATATTTCAGTCCAAAGAAAATACTAGGGTTAAGACCCAAGTTAGGGTTAGCGGTCAGGAGACATGGCTTCCCGGAATGGAAACAGGGTGTTGCTGAAGCCAAGCATGGTGAAACAGACTGAGAGGGCAAAAGGAATTGTGTGCCTACTGTCTTTTAGTACAACATGAGGATGGGGGTTTGTTACATTTGCACAAGAAAATCAGGTTAAGTCTCAAGTTAGGGTTGGTTTGGGGAGATGTGGCTTCCCAGGTTGGAAACGGGTCCTTGGTGAAGCCTAGCTTGTTGAATCAGACTGAGTGGGACATCAAGATGTCTTCCATACTTACATTTGGTACCCTCTGTGGACGGCAGTATGTTTCAGTCCAAAAAGGAAATGAGGGTTGAGACTCAAATTAGGGTTAGGGCTGGGGAGACTTGGCTTCCCAGGATGTAACCAGGGTTTTGGCGAAGCCTAGATTGGTAAAACAGACTGAGTAGGCCATCCGGAGTATAACATACTGCCAGTTAGTACACCATGTGGACAGGGAAATGTTTCAGTCCAAAGAGAAAATTAGGGTTAAGACCCAAGTGAGGGTTAGCTGTCAGGAGACATGGCTTCCCAGAATGGAAACAGGGTGTTGCTGAAGCCAAGCATGGTGAAACAGACTGAGAGGGCCAAAGGAATTGTGTGCCTACTGTCTTTTAGTAGAACATGAGGATGGGAGGTTGTTACATTTGCACAAGAATATCAGGTTAAGTCTCAAGTTAGGGTTAGGGTTGGGGAGATGTGGCTTCCCAGGTTGGAAACGGGTCCTTGGTGAAGCTTAACTTCCTGAATCAGACTGAGTGGGCCATCAAGATGTCTTCCATACTTACATTTGGCACACTCTGTGGACCGCAGTATGTTTCAGTCCAAAAAGGAAATAGGGTTGAGACTCAAATTAGGGTTACGGTTGGGGAGACTTGGCTTCCCAGGATGTAACCAGGGTTTTGGTGAAGCCTAGATTGGTAAAACAGACTGAGTAGGCATTCAGGAGTATAACATACTGCCAGTTAGTACACCATGTGGACAGGGAAATGTTTCAGTCCAAAACAAAATTCGAGTTAAGACCCAAGTTAGGGTTAGCTGTCAGGAGACATGGCTTCCCAGAATGGAAACAGGGTGTTGCTGAAGCCAAGCATGGTGAAACAGACTGAGAGGGCAAAAGGAATTGTGTGCCTACTGTCTTTTAGTAGAACATGAGGATGGGAGGTTGTTACATTTGCACAAGAATATCAGGTTAAGTATCAAGTTAGAGTTAGGGTTGGGGAGATGTGGCTTCCCAGGTTGGAAACGGGTCCTTGTTGAAGCCTAGCTTGCTGAATCAGACTGAGTGGGGCATCAAGATGTCTTCCATACTTACAATTAGGTACACTCTGTGGACGGCAGTATGTTTCAGTCCAAAAAGGAAATGAGGGTTGAGACTCAAATTAGGGTTAGGGTTGGGGAGACTTGGCTTCCCAGGATGTAACCAGGGTTTTGGCGAAGCCTAGATTGGTAAAACAGACGGAGTAGGCCTTCCGGAGTATAACATACTGCCAGTTAGTACACCATGTGGACAGGGAAATATTTCAGTCCAAAGAAAAAACTAGGGTTAAGACCCAAGTTAGGGTTAGCGGTCAGGAGACATGGCTTCCCGGAATGGAAACAGGGTGTTGCTGAAGCCAAGCATGGTGAAACAGACTGAGAGGGCAAAAGGAATTGTGTGCCTACTGTCTTTTAGTACAACATGAGGATGGCGGTTTGTTACATTTGCACAAGAAAATCAGGTTAAGTCTCAAGTTAGGGTTGGTTTGGGGAGATGTGGCTTCCCAGGTTGGAAACGGGTCCTTGGTGAAGCCTAGCTTGTTGAATCAGACTGAGTGGGACATCAAGATGTTTTCCATACTTACATTTGGTACACTCTGTGGACGGCAGTATGTTTCAGTCCAAAAAGGAAATGAGGGTTGAGACTCAAATTAGGGTTAGGGCTGGGGAGACTTGGCTTCCCAGGATGTAACCAGGGTTTTGGCGAAGCCTAGATTGGTAAAACAGACTGAGTAGGCCATCCGGAGTATAACATAATGCCAGTTAGTACACCATGTGGACAGGGAAATGTTTCAGTCTAAAGAGAAAATTAGGGTTAAGACCCAAGTTAGGGTTAGCTGTCAGGAGACATGGCTTCCCAGAATGGAAACAGGGTGTTGCTGAAGCCAAGCATGGTGAAACAGACTGAGAGGGCCAACGGAATTGTGTGCCTACTGTCTTTTAGTACAACATGAGGATGGGGGTTTGTTACATTTGCACAAGAAAATCAGGTTAAGTCTCAAGTTAGGGTTAGGGTTGGGGAGATGTGGCTTCCCAGGTTGGAAACGGGTCCTTGGTGAAGCTTAACTTGCTGAATCAGACTGAGTGGGGCATCAAGATGGCTTCCATACTGACATTTGGTACACTCTGTGGACGGCAGTATGTTTCAGTCCAAAAAGGAAATGAGGGTTGAGACTCAAATTAGGGTTAGGGTTGGGGAGACTTGGCTTCCCAGGATGTAACCAGGGTTTTGGCGAAGCCTAGATTGGTAAAACAGACTGAGTAGGACAACCGGAGTATAACATACTGCCAGTTAGTACACCATGTGGACAGGGAAATGTTTCAGTCCAAAGAGAAAATTAGGGTTGAGACCCAAGTTAGGGTTATCGGTCAGGAGTCATGGCTTCCCAGAATGGAAACAGGGTGTTGCTGAAGCCAAGCATGGTGAAACAGACTGAGAGGGCAAAAGGAATTGAGTGCCTACTGTCTTTTAGTAGAACATGAGGATGGGGGGTTTGTTACATTTGCACAAGAAAATCAGGTTAAGTCTCAAGTTAGGGTTGGTTTGGGGAGATGTGGCTTCCCAGGTTGGAAACGGGTCCTTGGTGAAGCCTAGCTTGTTGAATCAGACTGAGTGGGACATCAAGATGTCTTCCATACTGACATTTGGTACACTCTGTGGACGGCAGTATGTTTCAGTCCAAAAAGGAAATGAGGGTTGAGACTCAAATTAGGGTTAGGGCTGGGGAGACTTGGCTTCCCAGGATGTAACCAGGGTTTTGGCGAAGCCTAGATTGGTAAAACAGACGGAGTAGGCCAACCGGAGTATAACATACTGCCAGTTAGTACACCATGTGGACAGGGAAATGTTTCATTCCAAAGAGAAAATTAGGGTTAAGACCCAAGTTAGGGTTAGCTGTCAGGAGACATGGCTTTCCAGAATGGAAACAGGGTGTTGCTGAAGCCAAGCATGGTGAAACAGACTGAGAGGGCAAAAGGAATTGTGTGCCTACTGTCTTTTAGTAGAACATGAGGATGGGGGGTTGTTACATTTGCACAAGAAAATCAGGTTAAGTCTCAAGTTAGGGTTAGGGTTGGGGAGATGTGGCTTCCCAGGTTGGAAACGGGTCCTTGGTGAAGCCTAGCTTGCTGAATCAGACTGAGTGGGACATCAAGATGTCTTCCATACTTACATTTGGTACACTCTGTGGACGGGGGTCTGTTTCAGTCCCAAAAGGAAATGAGGCCTGAGACTCAAATTAGGGTTAGGGTTGGGAGACTTGGCTTCCCAGGATATAACCAGGGTTTTGTCGAAGCCTAGATTGGTAAAACAGACTGAGTAGGCCATCCGGAGTATAACATACTGCCAGTTAGTACACCATGTGGACAGGGAAATGTTTCATTCCAAAGAGAAAATTAGGGTTAAGACCCAAGTTAGGGTTAGCTGTCAGGAGACATGGCTTCCCAGAATGGAAACAGGGTGTTGCTGAAGCCAAGCATGGTGAAACAGACTGAGAGGGCCAAAGGAATTGTGTGCCTACTGTCTTTTAGTACAACATGAGGATGGGGGGTTGTTACAGTTCAACAAGAAAATCAGGTTAAGTCTCAAGTTAGGGTTAGGGTTGGGGAGATGTGGCTTCCCAGGTTGGAAACGGGTCCTTGGTGAAGCTTAACTTGCTGAATCAGACTGAGTGGGGCATCAAGATGGCTTCCATACTGACATTTGGTACACTCTGTGGACGGCAGTATGTTTCAGTCCAAAAACGAAAATTAGGGTTAAGACCCAAGTTAGGGTTATCGGTCAGGAGTCATGGCTTCCCAGAATGGAAACAGGGTGTTGCTGAAGCCAAGCATGGTGAAACAGACTGAGAGGGCCAACGGAATTGTGTGTCGACTGTCTTTTAGTACAACATGAGGATGGGGGTTTGTTACATTTCAACAAGAAAATCAGGTTAAGTCTCAAGGTTGGGTTGGATTGGGGAGATGTGGCTTCCCAGGTTGGAAATGGGTCCTTGGTGAAGCTCAACTTGCTGAATCAGACTGAGTGGGGCATCAAGATGGCTTCCATACTGACATTTGGTGCACTCTGTGGACGGCAGTATGTTTCAGTCCAAAAAGGAAATGAGGGTTGAGACTCAAATTAGGGTTAGGGTTGGGGAGACTTGGCTTCCCAGGATGTAACCAGGGTTTTGGCGAAGTCTAGATTGGTAAAACAGACTGAGTAGGCCAACCGGAGTATAACATACTGCCAGTTAGTACACCATGTGGACAGGGAAATGTTTCAGTCCAAAGAGAAAATTAGGGTTAAGACCCAAGTTAGGGTTAGCTGTCAGGAGACATGGCTTTCCAGAATGGAAACAGGGTGTTGCTGAAGCCAAGCATGGTGAAACAGACTGAGAGGGCAAAAGGAATTGTGTGCCTACTGTCTTTTAGTAGAACATGAGGATGGGGGGTTGTTACATTTGCACAAGAAAATCAGGTTAAGTCTCAAGTTAGGGTTAGGGTTGGGGAGATGTGGCTTCCCAGGTTGGAAACGGGTCCTTGGTGAAGCCTAGCTTGCTGAATCAGACTGAGTGGGGCATCAAGATGTCTTCCATACTTACATTTGGTACACTCTGTGAACCGCAGTATGTTTCAGTCCAAAAAGGAAATGAGGGTTGATACGCAAATTAGGGTTAGGGTTGGGGAGACTTGGCTTCCCAGGATGTAACCAGGGTTTTGGCGAAGCCTAGATTGGTAAAACAGACGGAGTAGGCCTTCCGGAGTATAACATACTGCCAGTTAGTACACCATGTGGACAGGGAAATATTTCAGTCCAAAGAAAAAACTAGGGTTAAGACCCAAGTTAGGGTTAGCGGTCAGGAGACATGGCTTCCCGGAATGGAAACAGGGTGTTGCTGAAGCCAAGCATGGTGAAACAGACTGAGAGGGCAAAAGGAATTGTGTGCCTACTGTCTTTTAGTACAACATGAGGATGGCGGTTTGTTACATTTGCACAAGAAAATCAGGTTAAGTCTCAAGTTAGGGTTGGTTTGGGGAGATGTGGCTTCCCAGGTTGGAAACGGGTCCTTGGTGAAGCCTAGCTTGTTGAATCAGACTGAGTGGGACATCAAGATGTTTTCCATACTTACATTTGGTACACTCTGTGGACGGCAGTATGTTTCAGTCCAAAAAGGAAATGAGGGTTGAGACTCAAATTAGGGTTAGGGCTGGGGAGACTTGGCTTCCCAGGATGTAACCAGGGTTTTGGCGAAGCCTAGATTGGTAAAACAGACTGAGTAGGCCATCCGGAGTATAACATAATGCCAGTTAGTACACCATGTGGACAGGGAAATGTTTCAGTCTAAAGAGAAAATTAGGGTTAAGACCCAAGTTAGGGTTAGCTGTCAGGAGACATGGCTTCCCAGAATGGAAACAGGGTGTTGCTGAAGCCAAGCATGGTGAAACAGACTGAGAGGGCCAAAGGAATTGTGTGCCTACTGTCTTTTAGTAGAACATGAGGATGGGAGGTTGTTACATTTGCACAAGAATATCAGGTTAAGTCTCAAGTTAGGGTTAGGGTTGGGGAGATGTGGCTTCCCAGGTTGGAAACGGGTCCTTGGTGAAGCTTAACTTGCTGAATCAGACTGAGTGGGCCATCAAGATGTCTTCCATACTTACATTTGGCACACTCTGTGGACCGCAGTATGTTTCAGTCCAAAAAGGAAATAGGGTTGAGACTCAAATTAGGGTTAGGGTTGGGGAGACTTGGCTTCCCAGGATGTAACCAGGGTTTTGGTGAAGCCTAGATTGGTAAAACAGACTGAGTAGGCATTCAGGAGTATAACATACTGCCAGTTAGTACACCATGTGGACAGGGAAATGTTTCAGTCCAAAGACAAAATTCGAGTTAAGACCCAAGTTAGGGTTAGCTGTCAGGAGACATGGCTTCCCGGAATGGAAACAGGGTGTTGCTGAAGCCAAGCATGGTGAAACAGACTGAGAGGGCCAACGGAATTGTGTGCCTACTGTCTTTTAGTACAACATGAGGATGGGGGTTTGTTACATTTGCACAAGAAAATCAGGTTAAGTCTCAAGTTAGGGTTGGGTTGGGGAGATGTGGCTTCCCAGGTTGGAAACGGGTCCTTGGTGAAGCTTAACTTGCTGAATCAGACTGAGTGGGGTATCAAGGTGTCTTCCATACTTACATTTGGTACACTCTGTGGACCGCAGTATGTTTCAGTCCCAAAAGGAAATGAGGGTTGAGACTCAAATTAGGGTTAGGGTTGGGGAGACTTGGCTTCCCAGGATGTAACCAGGGATTTGGCGAAGCCTAGATTGGTAAAACAGACTGAGTAGGCCTTCCGGAGTATAACATACTGCCAGTTAGTACACCATGTGGACAGGGAAATGTTTCAGTCCAAAGAAAAAATTAGGGTTAAGAAAAATTTAGGGTTATCGGTCAGGAGACATGCCTTCCCAGAATGGAAACAGGGTGTTGCTGAAGCCAAGCATGGTGAAACAGACTGAGAGGGCCAACGGAATTGTGTGCCTACTGTCTTTTAGTACAACATGAGGATGGGGGTTTGTTACATTTGCACAAGAAAATCAGGTTAAGTATCAAGTTAGGGTTAGGGTTGGGGAGATGTGGCTTCCCAGGTTGGAAACGGGTCCTTGGTGAAGCTTAACTTGCTGAATCAGACTGAGTGGGGCATCAAGATGGCTTCCATACTGACATTTGGTACACTCTGTGGACGGCAGTATGTTTCAGTCCAAAAAGGAAATGAGGGTTGAGACTCAAATTAGGGTTAGGGTTGGGGAGACTTGGCTTCCCAGGATGTAACCAGGGTTTTGGCGAAGCCTAGATTGGTAAAACAGACTGAGTAGGACAACCGGAGTATAACATACTGCCAGTTAGTACACCATGTGGACAGGGAAATGTTTCAGTCCAAAGAGAAAATTAGGGTTGAGACCCAAGTTAGGGTTATCGGTCAGGAGTCATGGCTTCCCAGAATGGAAACAGGGTGTTGCTGAAGCCAAGCATGGTGAAACAGACTGAGAGGGCAAAAGGAATTGAGTGCCTACTGTCTTTTAGTAGAACATGAGGATGGGGGGTTTGTTACATTTGCACAAGAAAATCAGGTTAAGTCTCAAGTTAGGGTTGGTTTGGGGAGATGTGGCTTCCCAGGTTGGAAACGGGTCCTTGGTGAAGCCTAGCTTGTTGAATCAGACTGAGTGGGACATCAAGATGTCTTCCATACTGACATTTGGTACACTCTGTGGACGGCAGTATGTTTCAGTCCAAAAAGGAAATGAGGGTTGAGACTCAAATTAGGGTTAGGGCTGGGGAGACTTGGCTTCCCAGGATGTAACCAGGGTTTTGGCGAAGCCTAGATTGGTAAAACAGACGGAGTAGGCCAACCGGAGTATAACATACTGCCAGTTAGTACACCATGTGGACAGGGAAATGTTTCATTCCAAAGAGAAAATTAGGGTTAAGACCCAAGTTAGGGTTAGCTGTCAGGAGACATGGCTTTCCAGAATGGAAACAGGGTGTTGCTGAAGCCAAGCATGGTGAAACAGACTGAGAGGGCAAAAGGAATTGTGTGCCTACTGTCTTTTAGTAGAACATGAGGATGGGGGGTTGTTACATTTGCACAAGAAAATCAGGTTAAGTCTCAAGTTAGGGTTAGGGTTGGGGAGATGTGGCTTCCCAGGTTGGAAACGGGTCCTTGGTGAAGCCTAGCTTGCTGAATCAGACTGAGTGGGACATCAAGATGTCTTCCATACTTACATTTGGTACACTCTGTGGACGGGGGTCTGTTTCAGTCCCAAAAGGAAATGAGGCCTGAGACTCAAATTAGGGTTAGGGTTGGGAGACTTGGCTTCCCAGGATATAACCAGGGTTTTGTCGAAGCCTAGATTGGTAAAACAGACTGAGTAGGCCATCCGGAGTATAACATACTGCCAGTTAGTACACCATGTGGACAGGGAAATGTTTCATTCCAAAGAGAAAATTAGGGTTAAGACCCAAGTTAGGGTTAGCTGTCAGGAGACATGGCTTCCCAGAATGGAAACAGGGTGTTGCTGAAGCCAAGCATGGTGAAACAGACTGAGAGGGCCAAAGGAATTGTGTGCCTACTGTCTTTTAGTACAACATGAGGATGGGGGGTTGTTACAGTTCAACAAGAAAATCAGGTTAAGTCTCAAGTTAGGGTTAGGGTTGGGGAGATGTGGCTTCCCAGGTTGGAAACGGGTCCTTGGTGAAGCTTAACTTGCTGAATCAGACTGAGTGGGGCATCAAGATGGCTTCCATACTGACATTTGGTACACTCTGTGGACGGCAGTATGTTTCAGTCCAAAAACGAAAATTAGGGTTAAGACCCAAGTTAGGGTTATCGGTCAGGAGTCATGGCTTCCCAGAATGGAAACAGGGTGTTGCTGAAGCCAAGCATGGTGAAACAGACTGAGAGGGCCAACGGAATTGTGTGTCGACTGTCTTTTAGTACAACATGAGGATGGGGGTTTGTTACATTTCAACAAGAAAATCAGGTTAAGTCTCAAGGTTGGGTTGGATTGGGGAGATGTGGCTTCCCAGGTTGGAAATGGGTCCTTGGTGAAGCTCAACTTGCTGAATCAGACTGAGTGGGGCATCAAGATGGCTTCCATACTGACATTTGGTGCACTCTGTGGACGGCAGTATGTTTCAGTCCAAAAAGGAAATGAGGGTTGAGACTCAAATTAGGGTTAGGGTTGGGGAGACTTGGCTTCCCAGGATGTAACCAGGGTTTTGGCGAAGTCTAGATTGGTAAAACAGACTGAGTAGGCCAACCGGAGTATAACATACTGCCAGTTAGTACACCATGTGGACAGGGAAATGTTTCAGTCCAAAGAGAAAATTAGGGTTAAGACCCAAGTTAGGGTTAGCTGTCAGGAGACATGGCTTTCCAGAATGGAAACAGGGTGTTGCTGAAGCCAAGCATGGTGAAACAGACTGAGAGGGCAAAAGGAATTGTGTGCCTACTGTCTTTTAGTAGAACATGAGGATGGGGGGTTGTTACATTTGCACAAGAAAATCAGGTTAAGTCTCAAGTTAGGGTTAGGGTTGGGGAGATGTGGCTTCCCAGGTTGGAAACGGGTCCTTGGTGAAGCCTAGCTTGCTGAATCAGACTGAGTGGGGCATCAAGATGTCTTCCATACTTACATTTGGTACACTCTGTGAACCGCAGTATGTTTCAGTCCAAAAAGGAAATGAGGGTTGATACGCAAATTAGGGTTAGGGTTGGGGAGACTTGGCTTCCCAGGATGTAACCAGGGTTTTGGTGAAGCCTAGATTGGTAAAACAGACTGAGTAGGCCATCCGGAGTATAACATACTGCCAGTTAGTACACCATGTGGACAGGGAAATGTTTCAGTCCAAAGAGAAAATTAGGGTTAAGACCCAAGTTAGGGTTAGCTGTCAGGAGACATGGCTTCCCAGAATGGAAACAGGGTGTTGCTGAAGCCAAGCATGGTGAAACAGACTGAGAGGGCCAAAGGAATTGTGTGCCTACTGTCTTTTAGTAGAACATGAGGATGGGAGGTTGTTACATTTGCACAAGAATATCAGGTTAAGTCTCAAGTTAGGGTTAGGGTTGGGGAGATGTGGCTTCCCAGGTTGGAAACGGGTCCTTGTTGAAGCCTAGCTTGCTGAATCAGACTGAGTGGGGCATCAAGATGTCTTCCATACTTACAATTAGGTACACTCTGTGGACGGCAGTATGTTTCAGTCCAAAAAGGAAATGAGGGTTGAGACTCAAATTAGGGTTAGGGTTGGGGAGACTTGGCTTCCCAGGATGTAACCAGGGTTTTGGCGAAGCCTAGATTGGTAAAACAGACTGAGTAGGCCTTCCGGAGTATAACATACTGCCAGTTAGTACACCATGTGGACAGGGAAATATTTCAGTCCAAAGAAAAAACTAGGGTTAAGACCCAAGTTAGGGTTAGCGGTCAGGAGACATGGCTTCCCGGAATGGAAACAGGGTGTTGCTGAAGCCAAGGATGGGGAAACAGACTGAGAGGGCCAAAGGAATTGTGTGCCTACTGTCTTTTAGTACAACATGAGGATGGGGGTTTGTTACATTTCAACAAGAAAATCAGGTTAAGTCTCAAGGTTGGGTTGGATTGGGGAGATGTGGCTTCCCAGGTTGGAAATGGGTCCTTGGTGAAGCTCAACTTGCTGAATCAGACTGAGTGGGGCATCAAGATGGCTTCCATACTGACATTTGGTACACTCTGTGGACGGCAGTATGTTTCAGTCCAAAAACGAAAATTAGGGTTAAGACCCAAGTTAGGGTTATCGGTCAGGAGTCATGGCTTCCCAGAATGGAAACAGGGTGTTGCTGAAGCCAAGCATGGTGAAACAGAATGAGAGGGCCAAAGGAATTGTGTACCTACTGTCTTTTAGTAGAACATGAGGATGGGAGGTTGTTACATTTGCACAAGAATATCAGTTTAAGTATCAAGTTAGAGTTAGGGTTGGGGAGATGTGGCTTCCCAGGTTGGAAACGGGTCCTTGGTGAAGCCTAGCTTGCTGAATCAGACTGAGTGGGGCATCAAGATGTCTTCCATACTTACATTTGGTACACTCTGTGGACGGCAGTATGTTTCAGTCCAAAAAGGAAATGAGGGTTGAGACTCAAATTAGGGTTAGGGCTGGGGAGACTTGGCTTCCCAGGATGTAACCAGGGTTTTGGCGAAGCCTAGATTGGTAAAACAGACTGAGTAGGCCATCCGGAGTATAACATACTGCCAGTTAGTACACCATGTGGACAGGGAAATGTTTCAGTCCAAAGAGAAAATTAGGGTTAAGACCCAAGTGAGGGTTAGCTGTCAGGAGACATGGCTTCCCAGAATGGAAACAGGGTGTTGCTGAAGCCAAGCATGGTGAAACAGACTGAGAGGGCCAAAGGAATTGTGTGCCTACTGTCTTTTAGTAGAACATGAGGATGGGAGGTTGTTACATTTGCACAAGAATATCAGGTTAAGTCTCAAGTTAGGGTTAGGGTTGGGGAGATGTGGCTTCCCAGGTTGGAAACGGGTCCTTGGTGAAGCTTAACTTCCTGAATCAGACTGAGTGGGCCATCAAGATGTCTTCCATACTTACATTTGGCACACTCTGTGGACCGCAGTATGTTTCAGTCCAAAAAGGAAATAGGGTTGAGACTCAAATTAGGGTTACGGTTGGGGAGACTTGGCTTCCCAGGATGTAACCAGGGTTTTGGTGAAGCCTAGATTGGTAAAACAGACTGAGTAGGCATTCAGGAGTATAACATACTGCCAGTTAGTACACTCTGTGGACGGCAGTATGTTTCAGTCCAAAAACGAAAATTAGGGTTAAGACCCAAGTTAGGGTTATCGGTCAGGAGTCATGGCTTCCCAGAATGGAAACAGGGTGTTGCTGAAGCCAAGCATGGTGAAACAGACTGAGAGGGCCAACGGAATTGTGTGTCGACTGTCTTTTAGTACAACATGAGGATGGGGGTTTGTTACATTTCAACAAGAAAATCAGGTTAAGTCTCAAGGTTGGGTTGGATTGGGGAGATGTGGCTTCCCAGGTTGGAAATGGGTCCTTGGTGAAGCTCAACTTGCTGAATCAGACTGAGTGGGGCATCAAGATGGCTTCCATACTGACATTTGGTGCACTCTGTGGACGGCAGTATGTTTCAGTCCAAAAAGGAAATGAGGGTTGAGACTCAAATTAGGGTTAGGGTTGGGGAGACTTGGCTTCCCAGGATGTAACCAGGGTTTTGGCGAAGTCTAGATTGGTAAAACAGACGGAGTAGGCCAACCGGAGTATAACATACTGCCAGTTAGTACACCATGTGGACAGGGAAATGTTTCAGTCCAAAGAGAAAATTAGGGTTAAGACCCAAGTTAGGGTTAGCTGTCAGGAGACATGGCTTTCCAGAATGGAAACAGGGTGTTGCTGAAGCCAAGCATGGTGAAACAGACTGAGAGGGCAAAAGGAATTGTGTGCCTACTGTCTTTTAGTAGAACATGAGGATGGGGGGTTGTTACATTTGCACAAGAAAATCAGGTTAAGTCTCAAGTTAGGGTTAGGGTTGGGGAGATGTGGCTTCCCAGGTTGGAAACGGGTCCTTGGTGAAGCCTAGCTTGCTGAATCAGACTGAGTGGGGCATCAAGATGTCTTCCATACTTACATTTGGTACACTCTGTGAACCGCAGTATGTTTCAGTCCAAAAAGGAAATGAGGGTTGATACGCAAATTAGGGTTAGGGTTGGGGAGACTTGGCTTCCCAGGATGTAACCAGGGTTTTGGTGAAGCCTAGATTGGTAAAACAGACTGAGTAGGCCAACCGGAGTATAACATACTGCCAGTTAGTACACCATGTGAACAGGGAAATGTTTCAGTCCAAAGAGAAAATTAGGGTTAAGACCCAAGTTAGGGTTAGCTGTCAGGAGACATGGCTTCCCAGAATGGAAACAGGGTGTTGCTGAAGCCAAGCATGGTGAAACAGACTGAGAGGGCCAAAGGAATTGTGTGCCTACTGTCTTTTAGTAGAACATGAGGATGGGAGGTTGTTACATTTGCACAAGAATATCAGGTTAAGTCTCAAGTTAGGGTTAGGGTTGGGGAGATGTGGCTTCCCAGGTTGGAAACGGGTCCTTGTTGAAGCCTAGCTTGCTGAATCAGACTGAGTGGGGCATCAAGATGTCTTCCATACTTACAATTAGGTACACTCTGTGGACGGCAGTATGTTTCAGTCCAAAAAGGAAATGAGGGTTGAGACTCAAATTAGGGTTAGGGTTGGGGAGACTTGGCTTCCCAGGATGTAACCAGGGTTTTGGCGAAGCCTAGATTGGTAAAACAGACTGAGTAGGCCTTCCGGAGTATAACATACTGCCAGTTAGTACACCATGTGGACAGGGAAATATTTCAGTCCAAAGAAAAAACTAGGGTTAAGACCCAAGTTAGGGTTAGCGGTCAGGAGACATGGCTTCCCGGAATGGAAACAGGGTGTTGCTGAAGCCAAGCATGGTGAAACAGACTGAGAGGGCCAAAGGAATTGTGTGCCTACTGTCTTTTAGTACAACATGAGGATGGGGGGTTGTTACATTTCAACAAGAAAATCAGGTTAAGTCTCAAGGTTGGGTTGGATTGGGGAGATGTGGCTTCCCAGGTTGGAAATGGGTCATTGGTGAAGCTCAACTTGCTGAATCAGACTGAGTGGGGCATCAAGATGGCTTCCATACTGACATTTGGTACACTCTGTGGACGGCTGTATGTTTCAGTCCAAAAACGAAAATTAGGGTTAAGACCCAAGTTAGGGTTATCGGTCAGGAGTCATGGCTTCCCAGAATGGAAACAGGGTGTTGCTGAAGCCAAGCATGGTGAAACAGACTGAGAGGGCCAAAGGAATTGTGTACCTACTGTCTTTTAGTAGAACATGAGGATGGGAGGTTGTTACATTTGCACAAGAATATCAGGTTAAGTATCAAGTTAGAGTTAGGGTTGGGGAGATGTGGCTTCCCAGGTTGGAAACGGGTCCTTGTTGAAGCCTAGCTTGCTGAATCAGACTGAGTGGGGCATCAAGATGTCTTCCATACTTACAATTAGGTACACTCTGTGGACGGCAGTATGTTTCAGTCCAAAAAGGAAATGAGGGTTGAGACTCAAATTAGGGTTAGGGTTGGGGAGACTTGGCTTCCCAGGATGTAACCAGGGTTTTGGCGAAGCCTAGATTGGTAAAACAGACTGAGTAGGCCTTCCGGAGTATAACATACTGCCAGTTAGTACACCATGTGGACAGGGAAATATTTCAGTCCAAAGAAAAAACTAGGGTTAAGACCCAAGTTAGGGTTAGCGGTCAGGAGACATGGCTTCCCGGAATGGAAACAGGGTGTTGCTGAAGCCAAGCATGGTGAAACAGACTGAGAGGGCAAAAGGAATTGTGTGCCTACTGTCTTTTAGTACAACATGAGGATGGGGGTTTGTTACATTTGCACAAGAAAATCAGGTTAAGTCTCAAGTTAGGGTTGGTTTGGGGAGATGTGGCTTCCCAGGTTGGAAACGGGTCCTTGGTGAAGCCTAGCTTGTTGAATCAGACTGAGTGGGACATCAAGATGTCTTCCATACTTACATTTGGTACACTCTGTGGACGGCAGTATGTTTCAGTCCAAAAAGGAAATGAGGGTTGAGACTCAAATTAGGGTTAGGGCTGGGGAGACTTGGCTTCCCAGGATGTAACCAGGGTTTTGGCGAAGCCTAGATTGGTAAAACAGACTGAGTAGGCCATCCGGAGTATAACATACTGCCAGTTAGTACACCATGTGGACAGGGAAATGTTTCAGTCTAAAGAGAAAATTAGGGTTAAGACCCAAGGTAGGGTTAGCTGTCAGGAGACATGGCTTCCCAGAATGGAAACAGGGTGTTGCTGAAGCCAAGCATGGTGAAACAGACTGAGAGGGCCAAAGGAATTGTGTGCCTACTGTCTTTTAGTAGAACATGAGGATGGGAGGTTGTTACATTTGCACAAGAATATCAGGTTAAGTCTCAAGTTAGGGTTAGGGTTGGGGAGATGTGGCTTCCCAGGTTGGAAACGGGTCCTTGGTGAAGCTTAACTTCCTGAATCAGACTGAGTGGGCCATCAAGATGTCTTCCATACTTACATTTGGCACACTCTGTGGACCGCAGTATGTTTCAGTCCAAAAAGGAAATAGGGTTGAGACTCAAATTAGGGTTAGGGTTGGGGAGACTTGGCTTCCCAGGATGTAACCAGGGTTTTGGCGAAGTCTAGATTGGTAAAACAGACGGAGTAGGCCAACCGGAGTATAACATACTGCCAGTTAGTACACCATGTGGACAGGGAAATGTTTCAGTCCAAAGACAAAATTAGGGTTAAGACCCAAGTTAGGGTTATCGGTCAGGAGTCATGGCTTCCCAGAATGGAAACAGGGTGTTGCTGAAGCCAAGCATGGTGAAACAGACTGAGAGGGCCAACGGAATTGTGTGTCGACTGTCTTTTAGTACAACATGAGGATGGGGGTTTGTTACATTTCAACAAGAAAATCAGGTTAAGTCTCAAGGTTGGGTTGGATTGGGGAGATGTGGCTTCCCAGGTTGGAAATGGGTCCTTGGTGAAGCTCAACTTGCTGAATCAGACTGAGTGGGGCATCAAGATGGCTTCCATACTGACATTTGGTACACTCTGTGGACGGCAGTATGTTTCAGTCCAAAAACGAAAATTAGGGTTAAGACCCAAGTTAGGGATATCGGTCAGGAGTCATGGCTTCCCAGAATGGAAACAGGGAGTTGCTGAAGCCAAGCATGGTGAAACAGACTGAGAGGGCCAAAGGAATTGTGTACCTACTGTCTTTTAGTAGAACATGAGGATGGGAGGTTGTTACATTTGCACAAGAATAACAGTTTAAGTATCAAGTTAGAGTTAGGGTTGGGGAGATGTGGCTTCCCAGGTTGGAAACGGGTCCTTGTTGAAGCCTAGCTTGCTGAATCAGACTGAGTGGGGCATCAAGATGTCTTCCATACTTACAATTAGGTACACTCTGTGGACGGCAGTATGTTTCAGTCCAAAAAGGAAATGAGGGTTGAGACTCAAATTAGGGTTAGGGTTGGGGAGACTTGGCTTCCCAGGATGTAACCAGGGTTTTGGCGAAGCCTAGATTGGTAAAACAGACTGAGTAGGACAACCGGAGTATAACATACTGCCAGTTAGTACACCATGTGGACAGGGAAATGTTTCAGTCCAAAGAGAAAATTAGGGTTGAGACCCAAGTTAGGGTTATCGGTCAGGAGTCATGGCTTCCCAGAATGGAAACAGGGTGTTGCTGAAGCCAAGCATGGTGAAACAGACTGAGAGGGCAAAAGGAATTGAGTGCCTACTGTCTTTTAGTAGAACATGAGGATGGGGGGTTTGTTACATTTGCACAAGAAAATCAGGTTAAGTCTCAAGTTAGGGTTGGTTTGGGGAGATGTGGCTTCCCAGGTTGGAAACGGGTCCTTGGTGAAGCCTAGCTTGTTGAATCAGACTGAGTGGGACATCAAGATGTCTTCCATACTGACATTTGGTACACTCTGTGGACGGCAGTATGTTTCAGTCCAAAAAGGAAATGAGGGTTGAGACTCAAATTAGGGTTAGGGCTGGGGAGACTTGGCTTCCCAGGATGTAACCAGGGTTTTGGCGAAGCCTAGATTGGTAAAACAGACGGAGTAGGCCAACCGGAGTATAACATACTGCCAGTTAGTACACCATGTGGACAGGGAAATGTTTCAGTCCAAAGAGAAAATTAGGGTTGAGACCCAAGTTAGGGTTATCGGTCAGGAGTCATGGCTTCCCAGAATGGAAACAGGGTGTTGCTGAAGCCAAGCATGGTGAAACAGACTGAGAGGGCAAAAGGAATTGAGTGCCTACTGTCTTTTAGTAGAACATGAGGATGGGGGGTTTGTTACATTTGCACAAGAAAATCAGGTTAAGTCTCAAGTTAGGGTTGGTTTGGGGAGATGTGGCTTCCCAGGTTGGAAACGGGTCCTTGGTGAAGCCTAGCTTGTTGAATCAGACTGAGTGGGACATCAAGATGTCTTCCATACTGACATTTGGTACACTCTGTGGACGGCAGTATGTTTCAGTCCAAAAAGGAAATGAGGGTTGAGACTCAAATTAGGGTTAGGGCTGGGGAGACTTGGCTTCCCAGGATGTAACCAGGGTTTTGGCGAAGCCTAGATTGGTAAAACAGACGGAGTAGGCCAACCGGAGTATAACATACTGCCAGTTAGTACACCATGTGGACAGGGAAATGTTTCATTCCAAAGAGAAAATTAGGGTTAAGACCCAAGTTAGGGTTAGCTGTCAGGAGACATGGCTTTCCAGAATGGAAACAGGGTGTTGCTGAAGCCAAGCATGGTGAAACAGACTGAGAGGGCAAAAGGAATTGTGTGCCTACTGTCTTTTAGTAGAACATGAGGATGGGGGGTTGTTACATTTGCACAAGAAAATCAGGTTAAGTCTCAAGTTAGGGTTAGGGTTGGGGAGATGTGGCTTCCCAGGTTGGAAACGGGTCCTTGGTGAAGCCTAGCTTGCTGAATCAGACTGAGTGGGACATCAAGATGTCTTCCATACTTACATTTGGTACACTCTGTGGACGGGGGTCTGTTTCAGTCCCAAAAGGAAATGAGGCCTGAGACTCAAATTAGGGTTAGGGTTGGGGAGACTTGGCTTCCCAGGATATAACCAGGGTTTTGTCGAAGCCTAGATTGGTAAAACAGACTGAGTAGGCCATCCGGAGTATAACATACTGCCAGTTAGTACACCATGTGGACAGGGAAATGTTTCATTCCAAAGAGAAAATTAGGGTTAAGACCCAAGTTAGGGTTAGCTGTCAGGAGACATGGCTTCCCAGAATGGAAACAGGGTGTTGCTGAAGCCAAGCATGGTGAAACAGACTGAGAGGGCCAAAGGAATTGTGTGCCTACTGTCTTTTAGTACAACATGAGGATGGGGGGTTGTTACAGTTCAACAAGAAAATCAGGTTAAGTCTCAAGTTAGGGTTAGGGTTGGGGAGATGTGGCTTCCCAGGTTGGAAACGGGTCCTTGGTGAAGCTTAACTTGCTGAATCAGACTGAGTGGGGCATCAAGATGGCTTCCATACTGACATTTGGTACACTCTGTGGACGGCAGTATGTTTCAGTCCAAAAACGAAAATTAGGGTTAAGACCCAAGTTAGGGTTATCGGTCAGGAGTCATGGCTTCCCAGAATGGAAACAGGGTGTTGCTGAAGCCAAGCATGGTGAAACAGACTGAGAGGGCCAACGGAATTGTGTGTCGACTGTCTTTTAGTACAACATGAGGATGGGGGTTTGTTACATTTCAACAAGAAAATCAGGTTAAGTCTCAAGGTTGGGTTGGATTGGGGAGATGTGGCTTCCCAGGTTGGAAATGGGTCCTTGGTGAAGCTCAACTTGCTGAATCAGACTGAGTGGGGCATCAAGATGGCTTCCATACTGACATTTGGTGCACTCTGTGGACGGCAGTATGTTTCAGTCCAAAAAGGAAATGAGGGTTGAGACTCAAATTAGGGTTAGGGTTGGGGAGACTTGGCTTCCCAGGATGTAACCAGGGTTTTGGCGAAGTCTAGATTGGTAAAACAGACGGAGTAGGCCAACCGGAGTATAACATACTGCCAGTTAGTACACCATGTGGACAGGGAAATGTTTCAGTCCAAAGAGAAAATTAGGGTTAAGACCCAAGTTAGGGTTAGCTGTCAGGAGACATGGCTTTCCAGAATGGAAACAGGGTGTTGCTGAAGCCAAGCATGGTGAAACAGACTGAGAGGGCAAAAGGAATTGTGTGCCTACTGTCTTTTAGTAGAACATGAGGATGGGGGGTTGTTACATTTGCACAAGAAAATCAGGTTAAGTCTCAAGTTAGGGTTAGGGTTGGGGAGATGTGGCTTCCCAGGTTGGAAACGGGTCCTTGGTGAAGCCTAGCTTGCTGAATCAGACTGAGTGGGGCATCAAGATGTCTTCCATACTTACATTTGGTACACTCTGTGAACCGCAGTATGTTTCAGTCCAAAAAGGAAATGAGGGTTGATACGCAAATTAGGGTTAGGGTTGGGGAGACTTGGCTTCCCAGGATGTAACCAGGGTTTTGGTGAAGCCTAGATTGGTAAAACAGACTGAGTAGGCCAACCGGAGTATAACATACTGCCAGTTAGTACACCATGTGGACAGGGAAATGTTTCAGTCCAAAGAGAAAATTAGGGTTAAGACCCAAGTTAGGGTTAGCTGTCAGGAGACATGGCTTCCCAGAATGGAAACAGGGTGTTGCTGAAGCCAAGCATGGTGAAACAGACTGAGAGGGCCAAAGGAATTGTGTGCCTACTGTCTTTTAGTAGAACATGAGGATGGGAGGTTGTTACATTTGCACAAGAATATCAGGTTAAGTCTCAAGTTAGGGTTAGGGTTGGGGAGATGTGGCTTCCCAGGTTGGAAACGGGTCCTTGTTGAAGCCTAGCTTGCTGAATCAGACTGAGTGGGGCATCAAGATGTCTTCCATACTTACAATTAGGTACACTCTGTGGACGGCAGTATGTTTCAGTCCAAAAAGGAAATGAGGGTTGAGACTCAAATTAGGGTTAGGGTTGGGGAGACTTGGCTTCCCAGGATGTAACCAGGGTTTTGGCGAAGCCTAGATTGGTAAAACAGACTGAGTAGGCCTTCCGGAGTATAACATACTGCCAGTTAGTACACCATGTGGACAGGGAAATATTTCAGTCCAAAGAAAAAACTAGGGTTAAGACCCAAGTTAGGGTTAGCGGTCAGGAGACATGGCTTCCCGGAATGGAAACAGGGTGTTGCTGAAGCCAAGGATGGTGAAACAGACTGAGAGGGCAAAAGGAATTGTGTGCCTACTGTCTTTTAGTACAACATGAGGATGGGGGTTTGTTACATTTCAACAAGAAAATCAGGTTAAGTCTCAAGGTTGGGTTGGATTGGGGAGATGTGGCTTCCCTGGTTGGAAATGGGTCCTTGGTGAAGCTCAACTTGCTGAATCAGACTGAGTGGGGCATCAAGATGGCTTCCATACTGACATTTGGTACACTCTGTGGACGGCAGTATGTTTCAGTCCAAAAACGAAAATTAGGGTTAAGACCCAAGTTAGGGTTATCGGTCAGGAGTCATGGCTTCCCAGAATGGAAACAGGGTGTTGCTGAAGCCAAGCATGGTGAAACAGACTGAGAGGGCCAAAGGAATTGTGTACCTACTGTCTTTTAGTAGAACATGAGGATGGGAGGTTGTTACATTTGCACAAGAATATCAGTTTAAGTATCAAGTTAGAGTTAGGGTTGGGGAGATGTGGCTTCCCAGGTTGGAAACGGGTCCTTGTTGAAGCCTAGCTTGCTGAATCAGACTGAGTGGGGCATCAAGATGTCTTCCATACTTACAATTAGGTACACTCTGTGGACGGCAGTATGTTTCAGTCCAAAAAGGAAATGAGGGTTGAGACTCAAATTAGGGTTAGGGCTGGGGAGACTTGGCTTCCCAGGATGTAACCAGGGTTTTGGCGAAGCCTAGATTGGTAAAACAGACTGAGTAGGCCTTCCGGAGTATAACATACTGCCAGTTAGTACACCATGTGGACAGGGAAATATTTCAGTCCAAAGAAAAAACTAGGGTTAAGACCCAAGTTAGGGTTAGCGGTCAGGAGACATGGCTTCCCGGAATGGAAACAGGGTGTTGCTGAAGCCAAGCATGGTGAAACAGACTGAGAGGGCAAAAGGAATTGTGTGCCTACTGTCTTTTAGTACAACATGAGGATGGGGGTTTGTTACATTTGCACAAGAAAATCAGGTTAAGTCTCAAGTTAGGGTTGGTTTGGGGAGATGTGGCTTCCCAGGTTGGAAACGGGTCCTTGGTGAAGCCTAGCTTGTTGAATCAGACTGAGTGGGACATCAAGATGTCTTCCATACTTACATTTGGTACACTCTGTGGACGGCAGTATGTTTCAGTCCAAAAAGGAAATGAGGGTTGAGACTCAAATTAGGGTTAGGGCTGGGGAGACTTGGCTTCCCAGGATGTAACCAGGGTTTTGGCGAAGCCTAGATTGGTAAAACAGACTGAGTAGGCCATCCGGAGTATAACATACTGCCAGTTAGTACACCATGTGGACAGGGAAATGTTTCAGTCTAAAGAGAAAATTAGGGTTAAGACCCAAGGTAGGGTTAGCTGTCAGGAGACATGGCTTCCCAGAATGGAAACAGGGTGTTGCTGAAGCCAAGCATGGTGAAACAGACTGAGAGGGCCAAAGGAATTGTGTGCCTACTGTCTTTTAGTAGAACATGAGGATGGGAGGTTGTTACATTTGCACAAGAATATCAGGTTAAGTCTCAAGTTAGGGTTAGGGTTGGGGAGATGTGGCTTCCCAGGTTGGAAACGGGTCCTTGGTGAAGCTTAACTTCCTGAATCAGACTGAGTGGGCCATCAAGATGTCTTCCATACTTACATTTGGCACACTCTGTGGACCGCAGTATGTTTCAGTCCAAAAAGGAAATAGGGTTGAGACTCAAATTAGGGTTAGGGTTGGGGAGACTTGGCTTCCCAGGATGTAACCAGGGTTTTGGCGAAGTCTAGATTGGTAAAACAGACGGAGTAGGCCAACCGGAGTATAACATACTGCCAGTTAGTACACCATGTGGACAGGGAAATGTTTCAGTCCAAAGACAAAATTAGGGTTAAGACCCAAGTTAGGGTTAGCTGTCAGGAGACATGGCTTTCCAGAATGGAAACAGGGTGTTGCTGAAGCCAAGCATGGTGAAACAGACTGAGAGGGCCAAAGGAATTGTGTGCCTACTGTCTTTTAGTAGAACATGAGGATGGGGGGTTGTTACATTTGCACAAGAAAATCAGGTTAAGTCTCAAGTTAGGGTTAGGGTTGGGGAGATGTGGCTTCCCAGGTTGGAAACGGGTCCTTGGTGAAGCCTAGCTTGCTGAATCAGACTGAGTGGGGCATCAAGATGTCTTCCATACTTACATTTGGTACACTCTGTGAACCGCAGTATGTTTCAGTCCAAAAAGGAAATGAGGGTTGATACTCAAATTAGGGTTAGGGTTGGGGAGACTTGGCTTCCCAGGATGTAACCAGGGTTTTGGTGAAGCCTAGATTGGTAAAACAGACTGAGTAGGCATTCAGGAGTATAACATACTGCCAGTTAGTACACCATGTGGACAGGGAAATGTTTCAGTCCAAAACAAAATTCGAGTTAAGACCCAAGTTAGGGTTAGCGGTCAGGAGACATGGCTTCCCGGAATGGAAACAGGGTGTTGCTGAAGCCAAGCATGGTGAAACAGACTGAGAGGGCAAAAGGAATTGTGTGCCTACTGTCTTTTAGTACAACATGAGGATGGCGGTTTGTTACATTTGCACAAGAAAATCAGGTTAAGTCTCAAGTTAGGGTTGGTTTGGGGAGATGTGGCTTCCCAGGTTGGAAACGGGTCCTTGGTGAAGCCTAGCTTGTTGAATCAGACTGAGTGGGACATCAAGATGTTTTCCATACTTACATTTGGTACACTCTGTGGACGGCAGTATGTTTCAGTCCAAAAAGGAAATGAGGGTTGAGACTCAAATTAGGGTTAGGGCTGGGGAGACTTGGCTTCCCAGGATGTAACCAGGGTTTTGGCGAAGCCTAGATTGGTAAAACAGACTGAGTAGGCCATCCGGAGTATAACATACTGCCAGTTAGTACACCATGTGGACAGGGAAATGTTTCAGTCTAAAGAGAAAATTAGGGTTAAGACCCAAGTTAGGGTTAGCTGTCAGGAGACATGGCTTCCCAGAATGGAAACAGGGTGTTGCTGAAGCCAAGCATGGTGAAACAGACTGAGAGGGCCAAAGGAATTGTGTGCCTACTGTCTTTTAGTAGAACATGAGGATGGGAGGTTGTTACATTTGCACAAGAATATCAGGTTAAGTCTCAAGTTAGGGTTAGGGTTGGGGAGATGTGGCTTCCCAGGTTGGAAAAGGGTCCTTGGTGAAGCTTAACTTGCTGAATCAGACTGAGTGGGCCATCAAGATGTCTTCCATACTTACATTTGGCACACTCTGTGGACCGCAGTATGTTTCAGTCCAAAAAGGAAATAGGGTTGAGACTCAAATTAGGGTTAGGGTTGGGGAGACTTGGCTTCCCAGGATGTAACCAGGGTTTTGGTGAAGCCTAGATTGGTAAAACAGACTGAGTAGGCATTCAGGAGTATAACATACTGCCAGTTAGTACACCATGTGGACAGGGAAATGTTTCAGTCCAAAGACAAAATTCGAGTTAAGACCCAAGTTAGGGTTAGCTGTCAGGAGACATGGCTTCCCGGAATGGATACAGGGTGTTGCTGAAGCCAAGCATGGTGAAACAGACTGAGAGGGCCAACGGAATTGTGTGCCTACTGTCTTTTAGTACAACATGAGGATGGGGGTTTGTTACATTTGCACAAGAAAATCAGGTTAAGTCTCAAGTTAGGGTTGGGTTGGGGAGATGTGGCTTCCCAGGTTGGAAACGGGTCCTTGGTGAAGCTTAACTTGCTGAATCAGACTGAGTGGGGTATCAAGGTGTCTTCCATACTTACATTTGGTACACTCTGTGGACCGCAGTATGTTTCAGTCCCAAAAGGAAATGAGGGTTGAGACTCAAATTAGGGTTAGGGTTGGGGAGACTTGGCTTCCCAGGATGTAACCAGGGATTTGGCGAAGCCTAGATTGGTAAAACAGACTGAGTAGGCCTTCCGGAGTATAACATACTGCCAGTTAGTA
This sequence comes from Heloderma suspectum, assembly GCF_057233095.1. Lineage (NCBI taxonomy): Eukaryota > Metazoa > Chordata > Lepidosauria > Squamata > Helodermatidae > Heloderma > Heloderma suspectum. The sequence goes on from NC_139461.1 coordinate 154,272,286, forward strand.
CACCATGTGGACAGGGAAATGTTTCAGTCCAAAGAAAAAATTAGGGTTAAGAAAAATTTAGGGTTATCGGTCAGGAGACATGCCTTCCCAGAATGGAAACAGGGTGTTGCTGAAGCCAAGCATGGTGAAACAGACTGAGAGGGCCAACGGAATTGTGTGCCTACTGTCTTTTAGTACAACATGAGGATGGGGGTTTGTTACATTTGCACAAGAAAATCAGGTTAAGTCTCAAGTTAGGGTTGGTTTGGGGAGATGTGGCTTCCCAGGTTGGAAACGGGTCCTTGGTGAAGCCTAACTTGCTGAATCAGACTGAGTGGGGCATCAAGATGTCTTCCATACTGACATTTGGTACACTCTGTGGACGGCGGTTTGTTTCAGTCCCAAAAGGAAATGAGGCCTGAGACTCAAATTAGGGTTAGGGTTGGGGAGACTTGGCTTTCCAGGATGTAACCAGGGTTTTGGTGAAGCCTAGATTGGTAAAACAGACTGAGTAGGCAAACCGGAGTATAACATACTGCCAGTTAGTACACCATGTGGACAGGGAAATGTTTCATTCCAAAGAGAAAATTAGGGTTAAGACCCAAGTGAGGGTTATCGGTCAGGAGACATGGCTTCCCAGAATGGAAACAGGGTGTTGCTGAAGCCAAGCATGGTGAAACAGACTGAGAGGGCCAAAGGAATTGTGTGCCTACTGTCTTTTAGTAGAACATGAGGATGGGGGTTTGTTACATTTGCACAAGAAAATCAGGTTAAGTATCAAGTTAGGGTTAGGGTTGGGGAGATGTGGCTTCCCAGGTTGGAAACGGGTCCTTGGTGAAGCTTAACTTGCTGAATCAGACTGAGTGGGGCATCAAGATGGCTTCCATACTGACATTTGGTACACTCTGTGGACGGCAGTATGTTTCAGTCCAAAAAGGAAATGAGGGTTGAGACTCAAATTAGGGTTAGGGTTGGGGAGACTTGGCTTCCCAGGATGTAACCAGGGTTTTGGCGAAGCCTAGATTGGTAAAACAGACTGAGTAGGACAACCGGAGTATAACATACTGCCAGTTAGTACACCATGTGGACAGGGAAATGTTTCAGTCCAAAGAGAAAATTAGGGTTGAGACCCAAGTTAGGGTTATCGGTCAGGAGTCATGGCTTCCCAGAATGGAAACAGGGTGTTGCTGAAGCCAAGCATGGTGAAACAGACTGAGAGGGCAAAAGGAATTGAGTGCCTACTGTCTTTTAGTAGAACATGAGGATGGGGGGTTTGTTACATTTGCACAAGAAAATCAGGTTAAGTCTCAAGTTAGGGTTGGTTTGGGGAGATGTGGCTTCCCAGGTTGGAAACGGGTCCTTGGTGAAGCCTAGCTTGTTGAATCAGACTGAGTGGGACATCAAGATGTCTTCCATACTGACATTTGGTACACTCTGTGGACGGCAGTATGTTTCAGTCCAAAAAGGAAATGAGGGTTGAGACTCAAATTAGGGTTAGGGTTGGGGAGACTTGGCTTCCCAGGATGTAACCAGGGTTTTGGCGAAGCCTAGATTGGTAAAACAGACGGAGTAGGCCAACCGGAGTATAACATACTGCCAGTTAGTACACCATGTGGACAGGGAAATGTTTCATTCCAAAGAGAAAATTAGGGTTAAGACCCAAGTTAGGGTTAGCTGTCAGGAGACATGGCTTTCCAGAATGGAAACAGGGTGTTGCTGAAGCCAAGCATGGTGAAACAGACTGAGAGGGCAAAAGGAATTGTGTGCCTACTGTCTTTTAGTAGAACATGAGGATGGGGGGTTGTTACATTTGCACAAGAAAATCAGGTTAAGTCTCAAGTTAGGGTTAGGGTTGGGGAGATGTGGCTTCCCAGGTTGGAAACGGGTCCTTGGTGAAGCCTAGCTTGCTGAATCAGACTGAGTGGGACATCAAGATGTCTTCCATACTTACATTTGGTACACTCTGTGGACGGGGGTCTGTTTCAGTCCCAAAAGGAAATGAGGCCTGAGACTCAAATTAGGGTTAGGGTTGGGGAGACTTGGCTTCCCAGGATATAACCAGGGTTTTGTCGAAGCCTAGATTGGTAAAACAGACTGAGTAGGCCATCCGGAGTATAACATACTGCCAGTTAGTACACCATGTGGACAGGGAAATGTTTCATTCCAAAGAGAAAATTAGGGTTAAGACCCAAGTTAGGGTTAGCTGTCAGGAGACATGGCTTCCCAGAATGGAAACAGGGTGTTGCTGAAGCCAAGCATGGTGAAACAGACTGAGAGGGCCAAAGGAATTGTGTGCCTACTGTCTTTTAGTACAACATGAGGATGGGGGGTTGTTACATTTGCACAAGAAAATCAGGTTAAGTCTCAAGTTAGGGTTGGTTTGGGGAGATGTGGCTTCCCAGGTTGGAAACGGGTCCTTGGTGAAGCCTAACTTGCTGAATCAGACTGAGTGGGGCATCAAGATGTCTTCCATACTGACATTTGGTACACTCTGTGGACGGCGGTTTGTTTCAGTCCCAAAAGGAAATGAGGCCTGAGACTCAAATTAGGGTTAGGGTTGGGGAGACTTGGCTTTCCAGGATGTAACCAGGGTTTTGGTGAAGCCTAGATTGGTAAAACAGACTGAGTAGGCCAACCGGAGTATAACATACTGCCAGTTAGTACACCATGTGGACAGGGAAATGTTTCATTCCAAAGAGAAAATTAGGGTTAAGACCCAAGTTAGGGTTATCGGTCAGGAGACATGGCTTCCCAGAATGGAAACAGGGTGTTGCTGAAGCCAAGCATGGTGAAACAGACTGAGAGGGCCAAAGGAATTGTGTGCCTACTGTCTTTTAGTAGAACATGAGGATGGGGGTTTGTTACATTTGCACAAGAAAATCAGGTTAAGTATCAAGTTAGGGTTAGGGTTGGGGAGATGTGGCTTCCCAGGTTGGAAACGGGTCCTTGGTGAAGCTTAACTTGCTGAATCAGACTGAGTGGGCCATCAAGATGGCTTCCATACTGACATTTGGTACACTCTGTGGACGGCAGTATGTTTCAGTCCAAAAAGGAAATGAGGGTTGAGACTCAAATTAGGGTTAGGGTTGGGGAGACTTGGCTTCCCAGGATGTAACCAGGGTTTTGGCGAAGCCTAGATTGGTAAAACAGACTGAGTAGGACAACCGGAGTATAACATACTGCCAGTTAGTACACCATGTGGACAGGGAAATGTTTCAGTCCAAAGAGAAAATTAGGGTTGAGACCCAAGTTAGGGTTATCGGTCAGGAGTCATGGCTTCCCAGAATGGAAACAGGGTGTTGCTGAAGCCAAGCATGGTGAAACAGACTGAGAGGGCAAAAGGAATTGAGTGCCTACTGTCTTTTAGTACAACATGAGGATGGGGGTTTGTTACATTTGCACAAGAAAATCAGGTTAAGTCTCAAGTTAGGGTTGGTTTGGGGAGATGTGGCTTCCCAGGTTGGAAACGGGTCCTTGGTGAAGCCTAGCTTGTTGAATCAGACTGAGTGGGACATCAAGATGTCTTCCATACTGACATTTGGTACACTCTGTGGACGGCAGTATGTTTCAGTCCAAAAAGGAAATGAGGGTTGAGACTCAAATTAGGGTTAGGGCTGGGGAGACTTGGCTTCCCAGGATGTAACCAGGGTTTTGGCGAAGCCTAGATTGGTAAAACAGACGGAGTAGGCCAACCGGAGTATAACATACTGCCAGTTAGTACACCATGTGGACAGGGAAATGTTTCATTCCAAAGAGAAAATTAGGGTTAAGACCCAAGTTAGGGTTAGCTGTCAGGAGACATGGCTTTCCAGAATGGAAACAGGGTGTTGCTGAAGCCAAGCATGGTGAAACAGACTGAGAGGGCAAAAGGAATTGTGTGCCTACTGTCTTTTAGTAGAACATGAGGATGGGGGGTTGTTACATTTGCACAAGAATATCAGGTTAAGTCTCAAGTTAGGGTTAGGGTTGGGGAGATGTGGCTTCCCAGGTTGGAAACGGGTCCTTGGTGAAGCCTAGCTTGTTGAATCAGACTGAGTGGGACATCAAGATGTCTTCCATACTTACATTTGGTACACTCTGTGGACGGCAGTATGTTTCAGTCCAAAAAGGAAATGAGGGTTGAGACTCAAATTAGGGTTAGGGCTGGGGAGACTTGGCTTCCCAGGATGTAACCAGGGTTTTGGCGAAGCCTAGATTGGTAAAACAGACGGAGTAGGCCAACCGGAGTATAACATACTGCCAGTTAGTACACCATGTGGACAGGGAAATGTTTCAGTCCAAAGAGAAAATTAGGGTTAAGACCCAAGTTAGGGTTAGCTGTCAGGAGACATGGCTCTCCAGAATGGAAACAGGGTGTTGCTGAAGCCAAGCATGGTGAAACAGACTGAGAGGGCAAAAGGAATTGTGTGCCTACTGTCTTTTAGTAGAACATGAGGATGGGGGGTTGTTACATTTGCACAAGAAAATCAGGTTAAGTCTCAAGTTAGGGTTAGGGTTGGGGAGATGTGGCTTCCCAGGTTGGAAACGGGTCCTTGGTGAAGCCTAGCTTGTTGAATCAGACTGAGTGGGACATCAAGATTTCTTCCATACATACATTTGGTACACTCTGTGAACCGCAGTATGTTTCAGTCCAAAAAGGAAATGAGGGTTGATACTCAAATTAGGGTTAGGGTTGGGGAGACTTGGCTTCCCAGGATGTAACCAGGGTTTTGGTGAAGCCTAGATTGGTAAAACAGACTGAGTAGGCCTTCCGGAGTATAACATACTGCCAGTTAGTACACCATGTGGACAGGGAAATATTTCAGTCCAAAGAAAAAACTAGGGTTAAGACCCAAGTTAGGGTTAGCGGTCAGGAGACATGGCTTCCCGGAATGGAAACAGGGTGTTGCTGAAGCCAAGCATGGTGAAACAGACTGAGAGGGCAAAAGGAATTGTGTGCCTACTGTCTTTTAGTACAACATGAGGATGGGGGTTTGTTACATTTGCACAAGAAAATCAGGTTAAGTCTCAAGTTAGGGTTGGTTTGGGGAGATGTGGCTTCCCAGGTTGGAAACGGGTCCTTGGTGAAGCCTAGCTTGTTGAATCAGACTGAGTGGGCCATCAAGATGTCTTCCATACTGACATTTGGTACACTCTGTGGACGGCAGTATGTTTCAGTCCAAAAAGGAAATGAGGGTTGAGATTCAAATAAGGGTTAGGGTTGGGGAGACTTGGCTTCCCAGGATGTAACCAGGGTTTTGGCGAAGCCTAGATTGGTAAAACAGACTGAGTAGGCCATCCGGAGTATAACATACTGCCAGTTAGTACACCATGTGGACAGGGAAATGTTTCAGTCCAAAGAGAAAATTAGGGTTCAGACCCAAGTGAGGGTTAGCTGTCAGGAGACATGGCTTCCCAGAATGGAAACAGGGTGTTGCTGAAGCCAAGCATGGTGAAACAGACTGAGAGGGCCAAAGGAATTGTGTGCCTACTGTCTTTTAGTAGAACATGAGGATGGGAGGTTGTTACATTTGCACAAGAAAATCAGGTTAAGTCTCAAGTTAGGGTTAGGGTTGGGGTGATGTGGCTTCCCAGGTTGGAAATGGGTCCTTGGTGAAGCTCAACTTGCTGAATCAGACAAAGTGGGGCATCAAGATGGCTTCCATCCTGACATTTGGTGCACTCTGTGGACGGCAGTATGTTTCAGTCCAAAAAGGAAATGAGGGTTGAGACTCAAATTAGGGTTAGGGTTGGGGAGACTTGGCTTCCCAGGATGTAACCAGGGTTTTGGCGAAGTCTAGATTGTTAAAACAGACGGAGTAGGCCAACCGGAGTATAACATACTGCCAGTTAGTACACAATGTGGACAGGGAAATGTTTCATTCCAAAGAGAAAATTAGGGTTAAGACCCAAGTTAGGGTTAGCAGTCAGGAGACATGGCTTTCCAGAATGGAAACAGGGTGTTGCTGAAGCCAAGCATGGTGAAACAGACTGAGAGGGCAAAAGGAATTGTGTGCCTACTGTCTTTTAGTAGAACATGAGGATGGGGGGTTGTTACATTTGCACAAGAAAATCAGGTTAAGTCTCAAGTTAGGGTTAGGGTTGGGGAGATGTTGCTTCCCAGGTTGGAAACGGGTCCTTGGTGAAGCTTAACTTGCTGAATCAGACTGAGTGGGCCATCAAGATGGCTTCCATACTGACATTTGGTACACTCTGTGGACGGCAGTATGTTTCAGTCCAAAAACGAAAATTATGGTTAAGACCCAAGTTAGGGTTATCGGTCAGGAGTCATGGCTTCCCAGAATGGAAACAGGGTGTTGCTGAAGCCAAGCATGGTGAAACAGACTGAGAGGGCCAACGGAATTGTGTGCCGACTGTCTCTTAGTACAACATGAGGATGGGGGTTTGTTACATTTCAACAAGAAAATCAGGTTAAGTCTCAAGGTTGGGTTGGGTTGGGGAGATGTGGCTTCCCTGGTTGGAATCGGGTCCTTGGTGAAGCCCAGCTTGCTGAATCAGACTGAGTGGGACATCAAGATGTCTTCCATACTGACATTTGGTACACTCTGTGGACGGAGGTCTGTTTCAGTCCCAAAAGGAAATGAGGCCTGAGACTCAAATTAGGGTTAGGGTTGGGGAGACTTGGCTTCCCAGGATATAACCAGGGTTTTGTCGAAGCCTAGATTGGTAAAACAGACTGAGTAGGCCATCCGGAGTATAACATACAGCCAGTTAGTACACCATGTGGACAGGGAAATGTTTCATTCCAAAGAGAAAATTAGGGTTAAGACCCAAGTTAGGGTTAGCTGTCAGGAGACATGGCTTCCCAGAATGGAAACAGGGTGTTGCTGAAGCCAAGCATGGTGAAACAGACTGAGAGGGCCAAAGGAATTGTGTGCCTACTGTCTTTTAGTACAACATGAGGATGGGGGGTTGTTACAGTTCAACAAGAAAATCAGGTTAAGTCTCAAGTTAGGGTTAGGGTTGGGGAGATGTGGCTTCCCAGGTTGGAAACGGGTCCTTGGTGAAGCTTAACTTGCTGAATCAGACTGAGTGGGGCATCAAGATGGCTTCCATACTGACATTTGGTACACTCTGTGCACGGCAGTATGTTTCAGTCCAAAAACGAAAATTAGGGTTAAGACCCAAGTTAGGGTTATCGGTCAGGAGTCATGGCTTCCCAGAATGGAAACACGGTGTTGCTGAAGCCAAGCATGGTGAAACAGACTGAGAGGGCCAACGGAATTGTGTGTCGACTGTCTTTTAGTACAACATGAGGATGGGGGTTTGTTACATTTGCACAAGAAAATCAGGTTAAGTCTCAAGTTAGGGTTGGTTTGGGGAGATGTGGCTTCCCAGGTTGGAAACGGGTCCTTGGTGAAGCCTAGCTTGTTGAATCAGACTGAGTGGGACATCAAGATGTCTTCCATACTTACATTTGGTACACTCTGTGGACGGCAGTATGTTTCAGTCCAAAAAGGAAATGAGGGTTGAGACTCAAATTAGGGTTAGGGCTGGGGAGACTTGGCTTCCCAGGATGTAACCAGGGTTTTGGCGAAGCCTAGATTGGTAAAACAGACTGAGTAGGCCATCCGGAGTATAACATACTGCCAGTTAGTACACCATGTGGACAGGGAAATGTTTCAGTCTAAAGAGAAAATTAGGGTTAAGACCCAAGTTAGGGTTAGCTGTCAGGAGACATGGCTTCCCAGAATGGAAACAGGGTGTTGCTGAAGCCAAGCATGGTGAAACAGACTGAGAGGGCCAAAGGAATTGTGTGCCTACTGTCTTTTAGTAGAACATGAGGATGGGAGGTTGTTACATTTGCACAAGAATATCAGGTTAAGTCTCAAGTTAGGGTTAGGGTTGGGGAGATGTGGCTTCCCAGGTTGGAAACGGGTCCTTGGTGAAGCTTAACTTCCTGAATCAGACTGAGTGGGCCATCAAGATGTCTTCCATACTTACATTTGGCACACTCTGTGGACCGCAGTATGTTTCAGTCCAAAAAGGAAATAGGGTTGAGACTCAAATTAGGGTTAGGGTTGGGGAGACTTGGCTTCCCAGGATGTAACCAGGGTTTTGGTGAAGCCTAGATTGGTAAAAGAGACTGAGTAGGCATTCAGGAGTATAACATACTGCCAGTTAGTACACCATGTGGACAGGGAAATGTTTCAGTCCAAAGACAAAATTCGACTTAAGACCCAAGTTAGGGTTAGCTGTCAGGAGACATGGCTTCCCGGAATGGAAACAGGGTGTTGCTGAAGCCAAGCATGGTGAAACAGACTGAGAGGGCCAACGGAATTGTGTGCCTACTGTCTTTTAGTACAACATGAGGATGGGGGTTTGTTACATTTGCACAAGAAAATCAGGTTAAGTCTCAAGTTAGGGTTGGGTTGGGGAGATGTGGCTTCCCAGGTTGGAAACGGGTCCTTGGTGAAGCTTAACTTGCTGAATCAGACTGAGTGGGGTATCAAGGTGTCTTCCATACTTACATTTGGTACACTCTGTGGACCGCAGTATGTTTCAGTCCCAAAAGGAAATGAGGGTTGAGACTCAAATTAGGGTTAGGGTTGGGGAGACTTGGCTTCCCAGGATGTAACCAGGGTTTTGGTGAAGCCTAGATTGGTAAAACAGACTGAGTAGGCCAACCGGAGTATAACATACTGCCAGTTAGTACACCATGTGGACAGGGAAATGTTTCAGTCCAAAGAGAAAATTAGGGTTAAGACCCAAGTTAGGGTTAGCTGTCAGGAGACATGGCTTCCCAGAATGGAAACAGGGTGTTGCTGAAGCCAAGCATGGTGAAACAGACTGAGAGGGCCAAAGGAATTGTGTGCCTACTGTCTTTTAGTAGAACATGAGGATGGGAGGTTGTTACATTTGCACAAGAATATCAGGTTAAGTCTCAAGTTAGGGTTAGGGTTGGGGAGATATGGCTTCCCAGGTTGGAAACGGGTCCTTGTTGAAGCCTAGCTTGCTGAATCAGACTGAGTGGGGCATCAAGATGTCTTCCATACTTACAATTAGGTACACTCTGTGGACGGCAGTATGTTTCAGTCCAAAAAGGAAATGAGGGTTGAGACTCAAATTAGGGTTAGGGTTGGGGAGACTTGGCTTCCCAGGATGTAACCAGGGTTTTGGCGAAGCCTAGATTGGTAAAACAGACTGAGTAGGCCTTCCGGAGTATAACATACTGCCAGTTAGTACACCATGTGGACAGGGAAATATTTCAGTCCAAAGAAAAAACTAGGGTTAAGACCCAAGTTAGGGTTAGCGGTCAGGAGACATGGCTTCCCGGAATGGAAACAGGGTGTTGCTGAAGCCAAGCATGGTGAAACAGACTGAGAGGGCAAAAGGAATTGTGTGCCTACTGTCTTTTAGTACAACATGAGGATGGGGGTTTGTTACATTTCAACAAGAAAATCAGGTGAAGTCTCAAGGTTGGGTTGGATTGGGGAGATGTGGCTTCCCAGGTTGGAAATGGGTCCTTGGTGAAGCTCAACTTGCTGAATCAGACTGAGTGGGGCATCAAGATGGCTTCCATACTGACATTTGGTACACTCTGTGGACGGCAGTATGTTTCAGTCCAAAAACGAAAATTAGGGTTAAGACCCAAGTTAGGGTTAGCGGTCAGGAGTCATGGCTTCCCAGAATGGAAACAGGGTGTTGCTGAAGCCAAGCATGGTGAAACAGACTGAGAGGGCCAAAGGAATTGTGTACCTACTGTCTTTTAGTAGAACATGAGGATGGGAGGTTGTTACATTTGCACAAGAATATCAGTTTAAGTATCAAGTTAGAGTTAGGGTTGGGGAGATGTGGCTTCCCAGGTTGGAAACGGGTCCTTGTTGAAGCCTAGCTTGCTGAATCAGACTGAGTGGGGCATCAAGATGTCTTCCATACTTACAATTAGGTACACTCTGTGGACGGCAGTATGTTTCAGTCCAAAAAGGAAATGAGGGTTGAGACTCAAATTAGGGTTAGGGTTGGGGAGACTTGGCTTCCCAGGATGTAACCAGGGTTTTGGCGAAGCCTAGATTGGTAAAACAGACTGAGTAGGCCTTCCGGAGTATAACATACTGCCAGTTAGTACACCATGTGGACAGGGAAATATTTCAGTCCAAAGAAAAAACTAGGGTTAAGACCCAAGTTAGGGTTAGCTGTCAGGAGACATGGCTTCCCGGAATGGAAACAGGGTGTTGCTGAAGCCAAGCATGGTGAAACAGACTGAGAGGGCAAAAGGAATTGTGTGCCTACTGTCTTTTAGTACAACATGAGGATGGGGGTTTGTTACATTTGCACAAGAAAATCAGGTTAAGTCTCAAGTTAGGGTTGGTTTGGGGAGATGTGGCTTCCCAGGTTGGAAACGGGTCCTTGGTGAAGCTTAACTTGCTGAATCAGACTGAGTGGGGTATCAAGGTGTCTTCCATACTTACATTTGGTACACTCTGTGGACCGCAGTATGTTTCAGTCCCAAAAGGAAATGAGGGTTGAGACTCAAATTAGGGTTAGGGTTGGGGAGACTTGGCTTCCCAGGATGTAACCAGGGTTTTGGTGAAGCCTAGATTGGTAAAACAGACTGAGTAGGCCAACCGGAGTATAACATACTGCCAGTTAGTACACCATGTGGACAGGGAAATGTTTCAGTCCAAAGAGAAAATTAGGGTTAAGACCCAAGTTAGGGTTAGCTGTCAGGAGACATGGCTTCCCAGAATGGAAACAGGGTGTTGCTGAAGCCAAGCATGGTGAAACAGACTGAGAGGGCCAAAGGAATTGTGTGCCTACTGTCTTTTAGTAGAACATGAGGATGGGAGGTTGTTACATTTGCACAAGAATATCAGGTTAAGTCTCAAGTTAGGGTTAGGGTTGGGGAGATATGGCTTCCCAGGTTGGAAACGGGTCCTTGTTGAAGCCTAGCTTGCTGAATCAGACTGAGTGGGGCATCAAGATGGCTTCCATACTTACAATTAGGTACACTCTGTGGACGGCAGTATGTTTCAGTCCAAAAAGGAAATGAGGGTTGAGACTCAAATTAGGGTTAGGGTTGGGGAGACTTGGCTTCCCAGGATGTAACCAGGGTTTTGGCGAAGCCTAGATTGGTAAAACAGACTGAGTAGGCCTTCCGGAGTATAACATACTGCCAGTTAGTACACCATGTGGACAGGGAAATATTTCAGTCCAAAGAAAAAACTAGGGTTAAGACCCAAGTTAGGGTTAGCGGTCAGGAGACATGGCTTCCCGGAATGGAAACAGGGTGTTGCTGAAGCCAAGCATGGTGAAACAGACTGAGAGGGCAAAAGGAATTGTGTGCCTACTGTCTTTTAGTACAACATGAGGATGGGGGTTTGTTACATTTCAACAAGAAAATCAGGTGAAGTCTCAAGGTTGGGTTGGATTGGGGAGATGTGGCTTCCCAGGTTGGAAATGGGTCCTTGGTGAAGCTCAACTTGCTGAATCAGACTGAGTGGGGCATCAAGATGGCTTCCATACTGACATTTGGTACACTCTGTGGACGGCAGTATGTTTCAGTCCAAAAACGAAAATTAGGGTTAAGACCCAAGTTAGGGTTATCGGTCAGGAGTCATGGCTTCCCAGAATGGAAACAGGGTGTTGCTGAAGCCAAGCATGGTGAAACAGACTGAGAGGGCCAAAGGAATTGTGTACCTACTGTCTTTTAGTAGAACATGAGGATGGGAGGTTGTTACATTTGCACAAGAATATCAGTTTAAGTATCAAGTTAGAGTTACGGTTGGGGAGATGTGGCTTCCCAGGTTGGAAACGGGTCCTTGTTGAAGCCTAGCTTGCTGAATCAGACTGAGTGGGGCATCAAGATGTCTTCCATACTTACAATTAGGTACACTCTGTGGACGGCAGTATGTTTCAGTCCAAAAAGGAAATGAGGGTTGAGACTCAAATTAGGGTTAGGGTTGGGGAGACTTGGCTTCCCAGGATGTAACCAGGGTTTTGGCGAAGCCTAGATTGGTAAAACAGACTGAGTAGGCCTTCCGGAGTATAACATACTGCCAGTTAGTACACCATGTGGACAGGGAAATATTTCAGTCCAAAGAAAAAACTAGGGTTAAGACCCAAGTTAGGTTTAGCTGTCAGGAGACATGGCTTCCCGGAATGGAAACAGGGTGTTGCTGAAGCCAAGCATGGTGAAACAGACTGAGAGGGCAAAAGGAATTGTGTGCCTACTGTCTTTTAGTACAACATGAGGATGGGGGTTTGTTACATTTGCACAAGAAAATCAGGTTAAGTCTCAAGTTAGGGTTGGTTTGGGGAGATGTGGCTTCCCAGGTTGGAAACGGGTCCTTGGTGAAGCCTAGCTTGTTGAATCAGACTGAGTGGGACATCAAGATGTCTTCCATACTTACATTTGGTACACTCTGTGGACGGCAGTATGTTTCAGTCCAAAAAGGAAATGAGGGTTGAGACTCAAATTAGGGTTAGGGCTGGGGAGACTTGGCTTCCCAGGATGTAACCAGGGTTTTGGCGAAGCCTAGATTGGTAAAACAGACTGAGTAGGCCATCCGGAGTATAACATACTGCCAGTTAGTACACCATGTGGACAGGGAAATGTTTCAGTCTAAAGAGAAAATTAGGGTTAAGACCCAAGGTAGGGTTAGCTGTCAGGAGACATGGCTTCCCAGAATGGAAACAGGGTGTTGCTGAAGCCAAGCATGGTGAAACAGACTGAGAGGGCCAAAGGAATTGTGTGCCTACTGTCTTTTAGTAGAACATGAGGATGGGAGGTTGTTACATTTGCACAAGAATATCAGGTTAAGTCTCAAGTTAGGGTTAGGGTTGGGGAGATGTGGCTTCCCAGGTTGGAAACGGGTCCTTGGTGAAGCTTAACTTCCTGAATCAGACTGAGTGGGCCATCAAGATGTCTTCCATACTTACATTTGGCACACTCTGTGGACCGCAGTATGTTTCAGTCCAAAAAGGAAATAGGGTTGAGACTCAAATTAGGGTTAGGGTTGGGGAGACTTGGCTTCCCAGGATGTAACCAGGGTTTTGGCGAAGTCTAGATTGGTAAAACAGACGGAGTAGGCCAACCGGAGTATAACATACTGCCAGTTAGTACACCATGTGGACAGGGAAATTTTTCAGTCCAAAGACAAAATTAGGGTTAAGACCCAAGTTAGGGTTAGCTGTCAGGAGACATGGCTTTCCAGAATGGAAACAGGGTGTTGCTGAAGCCAAGCATGGTGAAACAGACTGAGAGGGCCAAAGGAATTGTGTGCCTACTGTCTTTTAGTAGAACATGAGGATGGGGGGTTGTTACATTTGCACAAGAAAATCAGGTTAAGTCTCAAGTTAGGGTTAGGGTTGGGGAGATGTGGCTTCCCAGGTTGGAAACGGGTCCTTGGTGAAGCCTAGCTTGCTGAATCAGACTGAGTGGGGCATCAAGATGTCTTCCATACTTACATTTGGTACACTCTGTGAACCGCAGTATGTTTCAGTCCAAAAAGGAAATGAGGGTTGATACTCAAATTAGGGTTAGGGTTGGGGAGACTTGGCTTCCCAGGATGTAACCAGGGTTTTGGTGAAGCCTAGATTGGTAAAACAGACTGAGTAGGCCAACCGGAGTATAACATACTGCCAGTTAGTACACCATGTGGACAGGGAAATGTTTCAGTCCAAAGAGAAAATTAGGGTTAAGACCCAAGTTAGGGTTAGCTGTCAGGAGACATGGCTTCCCAGAATGGAAACAGGGTGTTGCTGAAGCCAAGCATGGTGAAACAGACTGAGAGGGCCAAAGGAATTGTGTGCCTACTGTCTTTTAGTAGAACATGAGGATGGGAGGTTGTTACATTTGCACAAGAATATCAGGTTAAGTCTCAAGTTAGGGTTAGGGTTGGGGAGATGTGGCTTCCCAGGTTGGAAACGGGTCCTTGGTGAAGCCTAGCTTGCTGAATCAGACTGAGTGGGGCATCAAGATGTCTTCCATACTTACAATTAGGTACACTCTGTGGACGGCAGTATGTTTCAGTCCAAAAAGGAAATGAGGGTTGAGACTCAAATAAGGGTTAGGGTTGGGGAGACTTGGCTTCCCAGGATGTAACCAGGGTTTTGGCGAAGCCTAGATTGGTAAAACAGACTGAGTAGGCCTTCCGGAGTATAACATACTGCCAGTTAGTACACCATGTGGACAGGGAAATATTTCAGTCCAAAGAAAATACTAGGGTTAAGACCCAAGTTAGGGTTAGCGGTCAGGAAACATGGCTTCCCGGAATGGAAACAGGGTGTTGCTGAAGCCAAGCATGGTGAAACAGACTGAGAGGGCAAAAGGAATTGTGTGCCTACTGTCTTTTAGTACAACATGAGGATGGGGGTTTGTTACATTTGCACAAGAAAATCAGGTTAAGTCTCAAGTTAGGGTTGGTTTGGGGAGATGTGGCTTCCCAGGTTGGAAACGGGTCCTTGGTGAAGCCTAGCTTGTTGAATCAGACTGAGTGGGACATCAAGATGTCTTCCATACTTACATTTGGTACACTCTGTGGACGGCAGTATGTTTCAGTCCAAAAAGGAAATGAGGGTTGAGACTCAAATTAGGGTTAGGGCTGGGGAGACTTGGCTTCCCAGGATGTAACCAGGGTTTTGGCGAAGCCTAGATTGGTAAAACAGACTGAGTAGGCCATCCGGAGTATAACATACTGCCAGTTAGTACACCATGTGGACAGGGAAATTTTTCAGTCCAAAGAGAAAATTAGGGTTAAGACCCAAGTGAGGGTTAGCTGTCAGGAGACATGGCTTCCCAGAATGGAAACAGGGTGTTGCTGAAGCCAAGCATGGTGAAACAGACTGAGAGGGCCAAAGGAATTGTGTGCCTACTGTCTTTTAGTAGAACATGAGGATGGGAGGTTGTTACATTTGCACAAGAATATCAGGTTAAGTCTCAAGTTAGGGTAAGGGTTGGGGAGATGTGGCTTCCCAGGTTGGAAACGGGTCCTTGGTGAAGCTTAACTTCCTGAATCAGACTGAGTGGGCCATCAAGATGTCTTCCATACTTACATTTGGCACACTCTGTGGACCGCAGTATGTTTCAGTCCAAAAAGGAAATAGGGTTGAGACTCAAATTAGGGTTACGGTTGGGGAGACTTGGCTTCCCAGGATGTAACCAGGGTTTTGGTGAAGCCTAGATTGGTAAAACAGACTGAGTAGGCATTCAGGAGTATAACATACTGCCAGTTAGTACACTCTGTGGACGGCAGTATGTTTCAGTCCAAAAACGAAAATTAGGGTTAAGACCCAAGTTAGGGTTATCGGTCAGGAGTCATGGCTTCCCAGAATGGAAACAGGGTGTTGCTGAAGCCAAGCATGGTGAAACAGACTGAGAGGGCCAACGGAATTGTGTGTCGACTGTCTTTTAGTACAACATGAGGATGGGGGTTTGTTACATTTCAACAAGAAAATCAGGTTAAGTCTCAAGGTTGGGTTGGATTGGGGAGATGTGGCTTCCCAGGTTGGAAATGGGTCCTTGGTGAAGCTCAACTTGCTGAATCAGACTGAGTGGGGCATCAAGATGGCTTCCATACTGACATTTGGTGCACTCTGTGGACGGCAGTATGTTTCAGTCCAAAAAGGAAATGAGGGTTGAGACTCAAATTAGGGTTAGGGTTGGGGAGACTTGGCTTCCCAGGATGTAACCAGGGTTTTGGCGAAGTCTAGATTGGTAAAACAGACTGAGTAGGCCAACCGGAGTATAACATACTGCCAGTTAGTACACCATGTGGACAGGGAAATGTTTCAGTCCAAAGAGAAAATTAGGGTTAAGACCCAAGTTAGGGTTAGCTGTCAGGAGACATGGCTTCCCAGAATGGAAACAGGGTGTTGCTGAAGCCAAGCATGGTGAAACAGACTGAGAGGGCAAAAGGAATTGTGTGCCTACTGTCTTTTAGTAGAACATGAGGATGGGGGGTTGTTACATTTGCACAAGAAAATCAGGGTAAGTCTCAAGTTAGGGTTAGGGTTGGGGAGATGTGGCTTCCCAGGTTGGAAACGGGTCCTTGGTGAAGCTTAACTTGCTGAATCAGACTGAGTGGGCCATCAAGATGTCTTCCATACTTACATTTGGCACACTCTGTGGACCGCAGTATGTTTCAGTCCAAAAAGGAAATAGGGTTGAGACTCAAATTAGGGTTAGGGTTGGGGAGACTTGGCTTCCCAGGATGTAACCAGGGTTTTGGCGAAGTCTAGATTGGTAAAACAGACGGAGTAGGCCAACCGGAGTATAACATACTGCCAGTTAGTACACCATGTGGACAGGGAAATTTTTCAGTCCAAAGACAAAATTAGGGTTAAGACCCAAGTTAGGGTTAGCTGTCAGGAGACATGGCTTTCCAGAATGGAAACAGGGTGTTGCTGAAGCCAAGCATGGTGAAACAGACTGAGAGGGCCAAAGGAATTGTGTGCCTACTGTCTTTTAGTAGAACATGAGGATGGGGGGTTGTTACATTTGCACAAGAAAATCAGGTTAAGTCTCAAGTTAGGGTTAGGGTTGGGGAGATGTGGCTTCCCAGGTTGGAAACGGGTCTTGGTGAAGCCTAGCTTGCTGAATCAGACTGAGTGGGGCATCAAGATGTCTTCCATACTTACATTTGGTACACTCTGTGAACCGCAGTATGTTTCAGTCCAAAAAGGAAATGAGGGTTGATACTCAAATTAGGGTTAGGGTTGGGGAGACTTGGCTTCCCAGGATGTAACCAGGGTTTTGGTGAAGCCTAGATTGGTAAAACAGACTGAGTAGGCCAACCGGAGTATAACATACTCTCAGTTAGTACACCATGTGGACAGGGAAATGTTTCAGTCCAAAGAGAAAATTAGGGTTAAGACCCAAGTTAGGGTTAGCTGTCAGGAGACATGGCTTCCCAGAATGGAAACAGGGTGTTGCTGAAGCCAAGCATGGTGAAACAGACTGAGAGGGCCAAAGGAATTGTGTGCCTACTGTCTTTTAGTAGAACATGAGGATGGGAGGTTGTTACATTTGCACAAGAATATCAGGTTAAGTCTCAAGTTAGGGTTAGGGTTGGGGAGATGTGGCTTCCCAGGTTGGAAACGGGTCCTTGGTGAAGCCTAGCTTGCTGAATCAGACTGAGTGGGGCATCAAGATGTCTTCCATACTTACAATTAGGTACACTCTGTGGACGGCAGTATGTTTCAGTCCAAAAAGGAAATGAGGGTTGAGACTCAAATAAGGGTTAGGGTTGGGGAGACTTGGCTTCCCAGGATGTAACCAGGGTTTTGGCGAAGCCTAGATTGGTAAAACAGACTGAGTAGGCCTTCCGGAGTATAACATACTGCCAGTTAGTACACCATGTGGACAGGGAAATATTTCAGTCCAAAGAAAATACTAGGGTTAAGACCCAAGTTAGGGTTAGCGGTCAGGAGACATGGCTTCCCGGAATGGAAACAGGGTGTTGCTGAAGCCAAGCATGGTGAAACAGACTGAGAGGGCAAAAGGAATTGTGTGCCTACTGTCTTTTAGTACAACATGAGGATGGGGGTTTGTTACATTTGCACAAGAAAATCAGGTTAAGTCTCAAGTTAGGGTTGGTTTGGGGAGATGTGGCTTCCCAGGTTGGAAACGGGTCCTTGGTGAAGCCTAGCTTGTTGAATCAGACTGAGTGGGACATCAAGATGTCTTCCATACTTACATTTGGTACACTCTGTGGACGGCAGTATGTTTCAGTCCAAAAAGGAAATGAGGGTTGAGACTCAAATTAGGGTTAGGGCTGGGGAGACTTGGCTTCCCAGGATGTAACCAGGGTTTTGGCGAAGCCTAGATTGGTAAAACAGACTGAGTAGGCCATCCGGAGTATAACATACTGCCAGTTAGTACACCATGTGGACAGGGAAATGTTTCAGTCCAAAGAGAAAATTAGGGTTAAGACCCAAGTGAGGGTTAGCTGTCAGGAGACATGGCTTCCCAGAATGGAAACAGGGTGTTGCTGAAGCCAAGCATGGTGAAACAGACTGAGAGGGCCAAAGGAATTGTGTGCCTACTGTCTTTTAGTAGAACATGAGGATGGGAGGTTGTTACATTTGCACAAGAATATCAGGTTAAGTCTCAAGTTAGGGTTAGGGTTGGGGAGATGTGGCTTCCCAGGTTGGAAACGGGTCCTTGGTGAAGCTTAACTTCCTGAATCAGACTGAGTGGGCCATCAAGATGTCTTCCATACTTACATTTGGCACACTCTGTGGACCGCAGTATGTTTCAGTCCAAAAAGGAAATAGGGTTGAGACTCAAATTAGGGTTACGGTTGGGGAGACTTGGCTTCCCAGGATGTAACCAGGGTTTTGGTGAAGCCTAGATTGGTAAAACAGACTGAGTAGGCATTCAGGAGTATAACATACTGCCAGTTAGTACACTCTGTGGACGGCAGTATGTTTCAGTCCAAAAACGAAAATTAGGGTTAAGACCCAAGTTAGGGTTATCGGTCAGGAGTCATGGCTTCCCAGAATGGAAACAGGGTGTTGCTGAAGCCAAGCATGGTGAAACAGACTGAGAGTGCCAACGGAATTGTGTGTCGACTGTCTTTTAGTACAACATGAGGATGGGGGTTTGTTACATTTCAACAAGAAAATCAGGTTAAGTCTCAAGGTTGGGTTGGATTGGGGAGATGTGGCTTCCAAGGTTGGAAATGGGTCCTTGGTGAAGCTCAACTTGCTGAATCAGACTGAGTGGGGCATCAAGATGGCTTCCATACTGACATTTGGTGCACTCTGTGGACGGCAGTATGTTTCAGTCCAAAAAGGAAATGAGGGTTGAGACTCAAATTAGGGTTAGGGTTGGGGAGACTTGGCTTCCCAGGATGTAACCAGGGTTTTGGCGAAGTCTAGATTGGTAAAACAGACTGAGTAGGCCAACCGGAGTATAACATACTGCCAGTTAGTACACCATGTGGACAGGGAAATGTTTCAGTCCAAAGAGAAAATTAGGGTTAAGACCCAAGTGAGGGTTAGCTGTCAGGAGACATGGCTTTCCAGAATGGAAACAGGGTGTTGCTGAAGCCAAGCATGGTGAAACAGACTGAGAGGGCAAAAGGAATTGTGTGCCTACTGTCTTTTAGCAGAACATGAGGATGGGGGGTTGTTACATTTGCACAAGAAAATCAGGTTAAGTCTCAAGTTAGGGTTAGGGTTGGGGAGATGTGGCTTCCCAGGTTGGAAACGGGTCCTTGGTGAAGCCTAGCTTGCTGAATCAGACTGAGTGGGGCATCAAGATGTCTTCCATACTTACATTTGGTACACTCTGTGAACCGCAGTATGTTTCAGTCCCAAAAGGAAATGAGGGTTGATACGCAAATTAGGGTTAGGGTTGGGGAGACTTGGCTTCCCAGGATGTAACCAGGGTTTTGGTGAAGCCTAGATTGGTAAAACAGACTGAGTAGGCCAACCGGAGTATAACATACTGCCAGTTAGTACACCATGTGGACAGGGAAATGTTTCAGTCCAAAGAGAAAATTAGGGTTAAGACCCAAGTTAGGGTTAGCTGTCAGGAGACATGGCTTCCCAGAATGGAAACAGGGTGTTGCTGAAGCCAAGCATGGTGAAACAGACTGAGAGGGCCAAAGGAATTGTGTGCCTACTGTCTTTTAGTAGAACATGAGGATGGGAGGTTGTTACATTTGCACAAGAATATCAGGTTAAGTCTCAAGTTAGGGTTAGGGTTGGGGAGATGTGGCTTCCCAGGTTGGAAACGGGTCCTTGTTGAAGCCTAGCTTGCTGAATCAGACTGAGTGGGGCATCAAGATGTCTTCCATACTTACAATTAGGTACACTCTGTGGACGGCAGTATGTTTCAGTCCAAAAAGGAAATGAGGGTTGAGACTCAAATTAGGGTTAGGGTTGGGGAGACTTGGCTTCCCAGGATGTAACCAGGGTTTTGGCGAAGCCTAGATTGGTAAAACAGACTGAGTAGGCCTTCCGGAGTATAACATACTGCCAGTTAGTACACCATGTGGACAGGGAAATATTTCAGTCCAAAGAAAAAACTAGGGTTAAGACCCAAGTTAGGGTTAGCGGTCAGGAGACATGTCTTCCCGGAATGGAAACAGGGTGTTGCTGAAGCCAAGCATGGTGAAACAGACTGAGAGGGCAAAAGGAATTGTGTGCCTACTGTCTTTTAGTACAACATGAGGATGGGGGTTTGTTACATTTCAACAAGAAAATCAGGTTAAGTCTCAAGGTTGGGTTGGATTGGGGAGATGTGGCTTCCCAGGTTGGAAATGGGTCCTTGGTGAAGCTCAACTTGCTGAATCAGACTGAGTGGGGCATCAAGATGGCTTCCATACTGACATTTGGTACACTCTGTGGACGGCAGTATGTTTCAGTCCAAAAACGAAAATTAGGGTTAAGACCCAAGTTAGGGTTATCGGTCAGGAGTCATGGCTTCCCAGAATGGAAACAGGGTGTTGCTGAAGCCAAGCATGGTGAAACAGACTGAGAGGGCCAAAGGAATTGTGTACCTACTGTCTTTTAGTAGAACATGAGGATGGGAGGTTGTTACATTTGCACAAGAATATCAGTTTAAGTATCAAGTTAGAGTTAGGGTTGGGGAGATGTGGCTTCCCAGGTTGGAAACGGGTCCTTGTTGAAGCCTAGCTTGCTGAATCAGACTGAGTGGGGCATCAAGATGTCTTCCATACTTACAATTAGGTACACTCTGTGGACGGCAGTATGTTTCAGTCCAAAAAGGAAATGAGGGTTGAGACTCAAATTAGGGTTAGGGTTGGGGAGACTTGGCTTCCCAGGATGTAACCAGGGTTTTGGCGAAGCCTAGATTGGTAAAACAGACTGAGTAGGCCTTCCGGAGTATAACATACTGCCAGTTAGTACACCATGTGGACAGGGAAATATTTCAGTCCAAAGAAAAAACTAGGGTTAAGACCCAAGTTAGGGTTAGCGGTCAGGAGACATGGCTTCCCGGAATGGAAACAGGGTGTTGCTGAAGCCAAGCATGGTGAAACAGACTGAGAGGGCAAAAGGAATTGTGTGCCTACTGTCTTTTAGTACAACATGAGGATGGGGGTTTGTTACATTTGCACAAGAAAATCAGGTTAAGTCTCAAGTTAGGGTTGGTTTGGGGAGATGTGGCTTCCCAGGTTGGAAACGGGTCCTTGGTGAAGCCTAGCTTGTTGAATCAGACTGAGTGGGACATCAAGATGTCTTCCATACTTACATTTGGTACACTCTGTGGACGGCAGTATGTTTCAGTCCAAAAAGGAAATGAGGGTTGAGACTCAAATTAGGGTTAGGGCTGGGGAGACTTGGCTTCCCAGGATGTAACCAGGGTTTTGGCGAAGCCTAGATTGGTAAAACAGACTGAGTAGGCCATCCGGAGTATAACATACTGCCAGTTAGTACACCATGTGGACAGGGAAATGTTTCAGTCTAAAGAGAAAATTAGGGTTAAGACCCAAGTTAGGGTTAGCTGTCAGGAGACATGGCTTCCCAGAATGGAAACAGGGTGTTGCTGAAGCCAAGCATGGTGAAACAGACTGAGAGGGCCAAAGGAATTGTGTGCCTACTGTCTTTTAGTAGAACATGAGGATGGGAGGTTGTTACATTTGCACAAGAATATCAGGTTAAGTCTCAAGTTAGGGTTAGGGTTGGGGAGATGTGGCTTCCCAGGTTGGAAACGGGTCCTTGGTGAAGCTTAACTTCCTGAATCAGACTGAGTGGGCCATCAAGATGTCTTCCATACTTACATTTGGCACACTCTGTGGACCGCAGTATGTTTCAGTCCAAAAAGGAAATAGGGTTGAGACTCAAATTAGGGTTAGGGTTGGGGAGACTTGGCTTCCCAGGATGTAACCAGGGTTTTGGCGAAGTCTAGATTGGTAAAACAGACGGAGTAGGCCAACCGGAGTATAACATACTGCCAGTTAGTACACCATGTGGACAGGGAAATTTTTCAGTCCAAAGACAAAATTAGGGTTAAGACCCAAGTTAGGGTTAGCTGTCAGGAGACATGGCTTTCCAGAATGGAAACAGGGTGTTGCTGAAGCCAAGCATGGTGAAACAGACTGAGAGGGCCAAAGGAATTGTGTGCCTACTGTCTTTTAGTAGAACATGAGGATGGGGGGTTGTTACATTTGCACAAGAAAATCAGGTTAAGTCTCAAGTTAGGGTTAGGGTTGGGGAGATGTGGCTTCCCAGGTTGGAAACGGGTCCTTGGTGAAGCCTAGCTTGCTGAATCAGACTGAGTGGGGCATCAAGATGTCTTCCATACTTACATTTGGTACACTCTGTGGACGGCAGTATGTTTCAGTCCAAAAAGGAAATGAGGGTTGAGACTCAAATAAGGGTTAGGGTTGGGGAGACTTGGCTTCCCAGGATGTAACCAGGGTTTTGGCGAAGCCTAGATTGGTAAAACAGACTGAGTAGGCCTTCCGGAGTATAACATACTGCCAGTTAGTACACCATGTGGACAGGGAAATATTTCAGTCGAAAGAAAATACTAGGGTTAAGACCCAAGTTAGGGTTAGCGGTCAGGACACATGGCTTCCCGGAATGGAAACAGGGTGTTGCTGAAGCCAAGCATGGTGAAACAGACTGAGAGGGCAAAAGGAATTGTGTGCCTACTGTCTTTTAGTACAACATGAGGATGGGGGTTTGTTACATTTGCACAAGAAAATCAGGTTAAGTCTCAAGTTAGGGTTGGTTTGGGGAGATGTGGCTTCCCAGGTTGGAAACGGGTCCTTGGTGAAGCCTAGCTTGTTGAATCAGACTGAGTGGGACATCAAGATGTCTTCCATACTTACATTTGGTACACTCTGTGGACGGCAGTATGTTTCAGTCCAAAAAGGAAATGAGGGTTGAGACTCAAATTAGGGTTAGGGCTGGGGAGACTTGGCTTCCCAGGATGTAACCAGGGTTTTGGCGAAGCCTAGATTGGTAAAACAGACTGAGTAGGCCATCCGGAGTATAACATACTGCCAGTTAGTACACCATGTGGACAGGGAAATGTTTCAGTCCAAAGAGAAAATTAGGGTTAAGACCCAAGTGAGGGTTAGCTGTCAGGAGACATGGCTTCCCAGAATGGAAACAGGGTGTTGCTGAAGCCAAGCATGGTGAAACAGACTGAGAGGGCCAAAGGAATTGTGTGCCTACTGTCTTTTAGTAGAACATGAGGATGGGAGGTTGTTACATTTGCACAAGAATATCAGGTTAAGTCTCAAGTTAGGGTTAGGGTTGGGGAGATGTGGCTTCCCAGGTTGGAAACGGGTCCTTGGTGAAGCTTAACTTCCTGAATCAGACTGAGTGGGCCATCAAGATGTCTTCCATACTTACATTTGGCACACTCTGTGGACCGCAGTATGTTTCAGTCCAAAAAGGAAATAGGGTTGAGACTCAAATTAGGGTTACGGTTGGGGAGACTTGGCTTCCCAGGATGTAACCAGGGTTTTGGTGAAGCCTAGATTGGTAAAACAGACTGAGTAGGCATTCAGGAGTATAACATACTGCCAGTTAGTACACCATGTGGACAGGGAAATGTTTCAGTCCAAAACAAAATTCGAGTTAAGACCCAAGTTAGGGTTAGCTGTCAGGAGACATGGCTTCCCGGAATGGAAACAGGGTGTTGCTGAAGCCAAGCATGGTGAAACAGACTGAGAGGGCCAAAGGAATTGTGTGCCTACTGTCTTTTAGTAGAACATGAGTATGGGAGGTTGTTACATTTGCACAAGAATATCAGGTTAAGTATCAAGTTAGAGTTAGGGTTGGGGAGATGTGGCTTCCCAGGTTGGAAACGGGTCCTTGTTGAAGCCTAGCTTGCTGAATCAGACTGAGTGGGGCATCAAGATGTCTTCCATACTTACAATTAGGTACACTCTGTGGACGGCAGTATGTTTCAGTCCAAAAAGGAAATGAGGGTTGAGACTCAAATTAGGGTTAGGGTTGGGGAGACTTGGCTTCCCAGGATGTAACCAGGGTTTTGGCGAAGCCTAGATTGGTAAAACAGACGGAGTAGGCCTTCCGGAGTATAACATACTGCCAGTTAGTACACCATGTGGACAGGGAAATATTTCAGTCCAAAGAAAAAACTAGGGTTAAGACCCAAGTTAGGGTTAGCGGTCAGGAGACATGGCTTCCCGGAATGGAAACAGGGTGTTGCTGAAGCCAAGCATGGTGAAACAGACTGAGAGGGCCAACGGAATTGTGTGCCTACTGTCTTTTAGTACAACATGAGGATGGGGGTTTGTTACATTTGCACAAGAAAATCAGGTTAAGTCTCAAGTTAGGGTTGGTTTGGGGAGATGTGGCTTCCCAGGTTGGAAACGGGTCCTTGGTGAAGCCTAACTTGCTGAATCAGACTGAGTGGGGCATCAAGATGTCTTCCATACTGACATTTGGTACACTCTGTGGACAGCGGTTTGTTTCAGTCCCAAAAGGAAATGAGGCCTGAGACTCAAATTAGGGTTAGGGTTGGGGAGACTTGGCTTTCCAGGATGTAACCAGGGTTTTGGTGAAGCCTAGATTGGTAAAACAGACTGAGTAGGCAAACCGGAGTATAACATACTGCCAGTTAGTACACCATGTGGACAGGGAAATGTTTCAGTCCAAAGAGAAAATTAGGGTTAAGACCCAAGTGAGGGTTATCGGTCAGGAGACATGGCTTCCCAGAATGGAAACAGGGTGTTGCTGAAGCCAAGCATGGTGAAACAGACTGAGAGGGCCAAAGGAATTGTGTGCCTACTGTCTTTTAGTAGAACATGAGGATGGGAGGTTGTTACATTTGCACAAGAATATCAGGTTAAGTCTCAAGTTAGGGTTAGGGTTGGGGAGATGTGGCTTCCCAGGTTGGAAACGGGTCCTTGGTGAAGCTTAACTTGCTGAATCAGACTGAGTGGGCCATCAAGATGTCTTCCATACTTACATTTGGCACACTCTGTGGACCGCAGTATGTTTCAGTCCAAAAAGGAAATAGGGTTGAGACTCAAATTAGGGTTAGGGTTGGGGAGACTTGGCTTCCCAGGATGTAACCAGGGTTTTGGCGAAGCCTAGATTGGTAAAACAGACTGAGTAGGCCTTCCGGAGTATAACATACTGCCAGTTAGTACACCATGTGGACAGGGAAATATTTCAGTCCAAAGAAAAAACTAGGGTTAAGACCCAAGTTAGGGTTAGCGGTCAGGAGACATGGCTTCCCGGAATGGAAACAGGGTGTTGCTGAAGCCAAGGATGGTGAAACAGACTGAGAGGGCAAAAGGAATTGTGTGCCTACTGTCTTTTAGTACAACATGAGGATGGGGGTTTGTTACATTTCAACAAGAAAATCAGGTTAAGTCTCAAGGTTGGGTTGGATTGGGGAGATGTGGCTTCCCAGGTTGGAAATGGGTCCTTGGTGAAGCTCAACTTGCTGAATCAGACTGAGTGGGGCATCAAGATGGCTTCCATACTGACATTTGGTACACTCTGTGGACGGCAGTATGTTTCAGTCCAAAAACGAAAATTAGGGTTAAGACCCAAGTTAGGGTTATCGGTCAGGAGTCATGGCTTCCCAGAATGGAAACAGGGTGTTGCTGAAGCCAAGCATGGTGAAACAGACTGAGAGGGCCAAAGGAATTTTGTACCTACTGTCTTTTAGTAGAACATGAGGATGGGAGGTTGTTACATTTGCACAAGAATATCAGTTTAAGTATCAAGTTAGAGTTAGGGTTGGGGAGATGTGGCTTCCCAGGTTGGAAACGGGTCCTTGTTGAAGCCTAGCTTGCTGAATCAGACTGAGTGGGGCATCAAGATGTCTTCCATACTTACAATTAGGTACACTCTGTGGACGGCAGTATGTTTCAGTCCAAAAAGGAAATGAGGGTTGAGACTCAAATTAGGGTTAGGGTTGGGGAGACTTGGCTTCCCAGGATGTAACCAGGGTTTTGGCGAAGCCTAGATTGGTAAAACAGACTGAGTAGGCCTTCCGGAGTATAACATACTGCCAGTTAGTACACCATGTGGACAGGGAAATATTTCAGTCCAAAGAAAATACTAGGGTTAAGACCCAAGTTAGGGTTAGCGGTCAGGAGACATGGCTTCCCGGAATGGAAACAGGGTGTTGCTGAAGCCAAGCATGGTGAAACAGACTGAGAGGGCAAAAGGAATTGTGTGCCTACTGTCTTTTAGTACAACATGAGGATGGGGGTTTGTTACATTTGCACAAGAAAATCAGGTTAAGTCTCAAGTTAGGGTTGGTTTGGGGAGATGTGGCTTCCCAGGTTGGAAACGGGTCCTTGGTGAAGCCTAGCTTGTTGAATCAGACTGAGTGGGACATCAAGATGTCTTCCATACTTACATTTGGTACCCTCTGTGGACGGCAGTATGTTTCAGTCCAAAAAGGAAATGAGGGTTGAGACTCAAATTAGGGTTAGGGCTGGGGAGACTTGGCTTCCCAGGATGTAACCAGGGTTTTGGCGAAGCCTAGATTGGTAAAACAGACTGAGTAGGCCATCCGGAGTATAACATACTGCCAGTTAGTACACCATGTGGACAGGGAAATGTTTCAGTCCAAAGAGAAAATTAGGGTTAAGACCCAAGTGAGGGTTAGCTGTCAGGAGACATGGCTTCCCAGAATGGAAACAGGGTGTTGCTGAAGCCAAGCATGGTGAAACAGACTGAGAGGGCCAAAGGAATTGTGTGCCTACTGTCTTTTAGTAGAACATGAGGATGGGAGGTTGTTACATTTGCACAAGAATATCAGGTTAAGTCTCAAGTTAGGGTTAGGGTTGGGGAGATGTGGCTTCCCAGGTTGGAAACGGGTCCTTGGTGAAGCTTAACTTCCTGAATCAGACTGAGTGGGCCATCAAGATGTCTTCCATACTTACATTTGGCACACTCTGTGGACCGCAGTATGTTTCAGTCCAAAAAGGAAATAGGGTTGAGACTCAAATTAGGGTTACGGTTGGGGAGACTTGGCTTCCCAGGATGTAACCAGGGTTTTGGTGAAGCCTAGATTGGTAAAACAGACTGAGTAGGCATTCAGGAGTATAACATACTGCCAGTTAGTACACCATGTGGACAGGGAAATGTTTCAGTCCAAAACAAAATTCGAGTTAAGACCCAAGTTAGGGTTAGCTGTCAGGAGACATGGCTTCCCAGAATGGAAACAGGGTGTTGCTGAAGCCAAGCATGGTGAAACAGACTGAGAGGGCAAAAGGAATTGTGTGCCTACTGTCTTTTAGTAGAACATGAGGATGGGAGGTTGTTACATTTGCACAAGAATATCAGGTTAAGTATCAAGTTAGAGTTAGGGTTGGGGAGATGTGGCTTCCCAGGTTGGAAACGGGTCCTTGTTGAAGCCTAGCTTGCTGAATCAGACTGAGTGGGGCATCAAGATGTCTTCCATACTTACAATTAGGTACACTCTGTGGACGGCAGTATGTTTCAGTCCAAAAAGGAAATGAGGGTTGAGACTCAAATTAGGGTTAGGGTTGGGGAGACTTGGCTTCCCAGGATGTAACCAGGGTTTTGGCGAAGCCTAGATTGGTAAAACAGACGGAGTAGGCCTTCCGGAGTATAACATACTGCCAGTTAGTACACCATGTGGACAGGGAAATATTTCAGTCCAAAGAAAAAACTAGGGTTAAGACCCAAGTTAGGGTTAGCGGTCAGGAGACATGGCTTCCCGGAATGGAAACAGGGTGTTGCTGAAGCCAAGCATGGTGAAACAGACTGAGAGGGCAAAAGGAATTGTGTGCCTACTGTCTTTTAGTACAACATGAGGATGGCGGTTTGTTACATTTGCACAAGAAAATCAGGTTAAGTCTCAAGTTAGGGTTGGTTTGGGGAGATGTGGCTTCCCAGGTTGGAAACGGGTCCTTGGTGAAGCCTAGCTTGTTGAATCAGACTGAGTGGGACATCAAGATGTTTTCCATACTTACATTTGGTACACTCTGTGGACGGCAGTATGTTTCAGTCCAAAAAGGAAATGAGGGTTGAGACTCAAATTAGGGTTAGGGCTGGGGAGACTTGGCTTCCCAGGATGTAACCAGGGTTTTGGCGAAGCCTAGATTGGTAAAACAGACTGAGTAGGCCATCCGGAGTATAACATAATGCCAGTTAGTACACCATGTGGACAGGGAAATGTTTCAGTCTAAAGAGAAAATTAGGGTTAAGACCCAAGTTAGGGTTAGCTGTCAGGAGACATGGCTTCCCAGAATGGAAACAGGGTGTTGCTGAAGCCAAGCATGGTGAAACAGACTGAGAGGGCCAACGGAATTGTGTGCCTACTGTCTTTTAGTACAACATGAGGATGGGGGTTTGTTACATTTGCACAAGAAAATCAGGTTAAGTCTCAAGTTAGGGTTAGGGTTGGGGAGATGTGGCTTCCCAGGTTGGAAACGGGTCCTTGGTGAAGCTTAACTTGCTGAATCAGACTGAGTGGGGCATCAAGATGGCTTCCATACTGACATTTGGTACACTCTGTGGACGGCAGTATGTTTCAGTCCAAAAAGGAAATGAGGGTTGAGACTCAAATTAGGGTTAGGGTTGGGGAGACTTGGCTTCCCAGGATGTAACCAGGGTTTTGGCGAAGCCTAGATTGGTAAAACAGACTGAGTAGGACAACCGGAGTATAACATACTGCCAGTTAGTACACCATGTGGACAGGGAAATGTTTCAGTCCAAAGAGAAAATTAGGGTTGAGACCCAAGTTAGGGTTATCGGTCAGGAGTCATGGCTTCCCAGAATGGAAACAGGGTGTTGCTGAAGCCAAGCATGGTGAAACAGACTGAGAGGGCAAAAGGAATTGAGTGCCTACTGTCTTTTAGTAGAACATGAGGATGGGGGGTTTGTTACATTTGCACAAGAAAATCAGGTTAAGTCTCAAGTTAGGGTTGGTTTGGGGAGATGTGGCTTCCCAGGTTGGAAACGGGTCCTTGGTGAAGCCTAGCTTGTTGAATCAGACTGAGTGGGACATCAAGATGTCTTCCATACTGACATTTGGTACACTCTGTGGACGGCAGTATGTTTCAGTCCAAAAAGGAAATGAGGGTTGAGACTCAAATTAGGGTTAGGGCTGGGGAGACTTGGCTTCCCAGGATGTAACCAGGGTTTTGGCGAAGCCTAGATTGGTAAAACAGACGGAGTAGGCCAACCGGAGTATAACATACTGCCAGTTAGTACACCATGTGGACAGGGAAATGTTTCATTCCAAAGAGAAAATTAGGGTTAAGACCCAAGTTAGGGTTAGCTGTCAGGAGACATGGCTTTCCAGAATGGAAACAGGGTGTTGCTGAAGCCAAGCATGGTGAAACAGACTGAGAGGGCAAAAGGAATTGTGTGCCTACTGTCTTTTAGTAGAACATGAGGATGGGGGGTTGTTACATTTGCACAAGAAAATCAGGTTAAGTCTCAAGTTAGGGTTAGGGTTGGGGAGATGTGGCTTCCCAGGTTGGAAACGGGTCCTTGGTGAAGCCTAGCTTGCTGAATCAGACTGAGTGGGACATCAAGATGTCTTCCATACTTACATTTGGTACACTCTGTGGACGGGGGTCTGTTTCAGTCCCAAAAGGAAATGAGGCCTGAGACTCAAATTAGGGTTAGGGTTGGGAGACTTGGCTTCCCAGGATATAACCAGGGTTTTGTCGAAGCCTAGATTGGTAAAACAGACTGAGTAGGCCATCCGGAGTATAACATACTGCCAGTTAGTACACCATGTGGACAGGGAAATGTTTCATTCCAAAGAGAAAATTAGGGTTAAGACCCAAGTTAGGGTTAGCTGTCAGGAGACATGGCTTCCCAGAATGGAAACAGGGTGTTGCTGAAGCCAAGCATGGTGAAACAGACTGAGAGGGCCAAAGGAATTGTGTGCCTACTGTCTTTTAGTACAACATGAGGATGGGGGGTTGTTACAGTTCAACAAGAAAATCAGGTTAAGTCTCAAGTTAGGGTTAGGGTTGGGGAGATGTGGCTTCCCAGGTTGGAAACGGGTCCTTGGTGAAGCTTAACTTGCTGAATCAGACTGAGTGGGGCATCAAGATGGCTTCCATACTGACATTTGGTACACTCTGTGGACGGCAGTATGTTTCAGTCCAAAAACGAAAATTAGGGTTAAGACCCAAGTTAGGGTTATCGGTCAGGAGTCATGGCTTCCCAGAATGGAAACAGGGTGTTGCTGAAGCCAAGCATGGTGAAACAGACTGAGAGGGCCAACGGAATTGTGTGTCGACTGTCTTTTAGTACAACATGAGGATGGGGGTTTGTTACATTTCAACAAGAAAATCAGGTTAAGTCTCAAGGTTGGGTTGGATTGGGGAGATGTGGCTTCCCAGGTTGGAAATGGGTCCTTGGTGAAGCTCAACTTGCTGAATCAGACTGAGTGGGGCATCAAGATGGCTTCCATACTGACATTTGGTGCACTCTGTGGACGGCAGTATGTTTCAGTCCAAAAAGGAAATGAGGGTTGAGACTCAAATTAGGGTTAGGGTTGGGGAGACTTGGCTTCCCAGGATGTAACCAGGGTTTTGGCGAAGTCTAGATTGGTAAAACAGACTGAGTAGGCCAACCGGAGTATAACATACTGCCAGTTAGTACACCATGTGGACAGGGAAATGTTTCAGTCCAAAGAGAAAATTAGGGTTAAGACCCAAGTTAGGGTTAGCTGTCAGGAGACATGGCTTTCCAGAATGGAAACAGGGTGTTGCTGAAGCCAAGCATGGTGAAACAGACTGAGAGGGCAAAAGGAATTGTGTGCCTACTGTCTTTTAGTAGAACATGAGGATGGGGGGTTGTTACATTTGCACAAGAAAATCAGGTTAAGTCTCAAGTTAGGGTTAGGGTTGGGGAGATGTGGCTTCCCAGGTTGGAAACGGGTCCTTGGTGAAGCCTAGCTTGCTGAATCAGACTGAGTGGGGCATCAAGATGTCTTCCATACTTACATTTGGTACACTCTGTGAACCGCAGTATGTTTCAGTCCAAAAAGGAAATGAGGGTTGATACGCAAATTAGGGTTAGGGTTGGGGAGACTTGGCTTCCCAGGATGTAACCAGGGTTTTGGCGAAGCCTAGATTGGTAAAACAGACGGAGTAGGCCTTCCGGAGTATAACATACTGCCAGTTAGTACACCATGTGGACAGGGAAATATTTCAGTCCAAAGAAAAAACTAGGGTTAAGACCCAAGTTAG
The DNA here is from genome assembly GCF_057233095.1 of Heloderma suspectum. Taxonomy (NCBI): domain Eukaryota; kingdom Metazoa; phylum Chordata; class Lepidosauria; order Squamata; family Helodermatidae; genus Heloderma; species Heloderma suspectum. The sequence continues at coordinate 154,303,368 of NC_139461.1, forward strand.
GGTTAGCGGTCAGGAGACATGGCTTCCCGGAATGGAAACAGGGTGTTGCTGAAGCCAAGCATGGTGAAACAGACTGAGAGGGCAAAAGGAATTGTGTGCCTACTGTCTTTTAGTACAACATGAGGATGGCGGTTTGTTACATTTGCACAAGAAAATCAGGTTAAGTCTCAAGTTAGGGTTGGTTTGGGGAGATGTGGCTTCCCAGGTTGGAAACGGGTCCTTGGTGAAGCCTAGCTTGTTGAATCAGACTGAGTGGGACATCAAGATGTTTTCCATACTTACATTTGGTACACTCTGTGGACGGCAGTATGTTTCAGTCCAAAAAGGAAATGAGGGTTGAGACTCAAATTAGGGTTAGGGCTGGGGAGACTTGGCTTCCCAGGATGTAACCAGGGTTTTGGCGAAGCCTAGATTGGTAAAACAGACTGAGTAGGCCATCCGGAGTATAACATAATGCCAGTTAGTACACCATGTGGACAGGGAAATGTTTCAGTCTAAAGAGAAAATTAGGGTTAAGACCCAAGTTAGGGTTAGCTGTCAGGAGACATGGCTTCCCAGAATGGAAACAGGGTGTTGCTGAAGCCAAGCATGGTGAAACAGACTGAGAGGGCCAAAGGAATTGTGTGCCTACTGTCTTTTAGTAGAACATGAGGATGGGAGGTTGTTACATTTGCACAAGAATATCAGGTTAAGTCTCAAGTTAGGGTTAGGGTTGGGGAGATGTGGCTTCCCAGGTTGGAAACGGGTCCTTGGTGAAGCTTAACTTGCTGAATCAGACTGAGTGGGCCATCAAGATGTCTTCCATACTTACATTTGGCACACTCTGTGGACCGCAGTATGTTTCAGTCCAAAAAGGAAATAGGGTTGAGACTCAAATTAGGGTTAGGGTTGGGGAGACTTGGCTTCCCAGGATGTAACCAGGGTTTTGGTGAAGCCTAGATTGGTAAAACAGACTGAGTAGGCATTCAGGAGTATAACATACTGCCAGTTAGTACACCATGTGGACAGGGAAATGTTTCAGTCCAAAGACAAAATTCGAGTTAAGACCCAAGTTAGGGTTAGCTGTCAGGAGACATGGCTTCCCGGAATGGAAACAGGGTGTTGCTGAAGCCAAGCATGGTGAAACAGACTGAGAGGGCCAACGGAATTGTGTGCCTACTGTCTTTTAGTACAACATGAGGATGGGGGTTTGTTACATTTGCACAAGAAAATCAGGTTAAGTCTCAAGTTAGGGTTGGGTTGGGGAGATGTGGCTTCCCAGGTTGGAAACGGGTCCTTGGTGAAGCTTAACTTGCTGAATCAGACTGAGTGGGGTATCAAGGTGTCTTCCATACTTACATTTGGTACACTCTGTGGACCGCAGTATGTTTCAGTCCCAAAAGGAAATGAGGGTTGAGACTCAAATTAGGGTTAGGGTTGGGGAGACTTGGCTTCCCAGGATGTAACCAGGGATTTGGCGAAGCCTAGATTGGTAAAACAGACTGAGTAGGCCTTCCGGAGTATAACATACTGCCAGTTAGTACACCATGTGGACAGGGAAATGTTTCAGTCCAAAGAAAAAATTAGGGTTAAGAAAAATTTAGGGTTATCGGTCAGGAGAGATGCCTTCCCAGAATGGAAACAGGGTGTTGCTGAAGCCAAGCATGGTGAAACAGACTGAGAGGGCCAACGGAATTGTGTGCCTACTGTCTTTTAGTACAACATGAGGATGGGGGTTTGTTACATTTGCACAAGAAAATCAGGTTAAGTATCAAGTTAGGGTTAGGGTTGGGGAGATGTGGCTTCCCAGGTTGGAAACGGGTCCTTGGTGAAGCTTAACTTGCTGAATCAGACTGAGTGGGGCATCAAGATGGCTTCCATACTGACATTTGGTACACTCTGTGGACGGCAGTATGTTTCAGTCCAAAAAGGAAATGAGGGTTGAGACTCAAATTAGGGTTAGGGTTGGGGAGACTTGGCTTCCCAGGATGTAACCAGGGTTTTGGCGAAGCCTAGATTGGTAAAACAGACTGAGTAGGACAACCGGAGTATAACATACTGCCAGTTAGTACACCATGTGGACAGGGAAATGTTTCAGTCCAAAGAGAAAATTAGGGTTGAGACCCAAGTTAGGGTTATCGGTCAGGAGTCATGGCTTCCCAGAATGGAAACAGGGTGTTGCTGAAGCCAAGCATGGTGAAACAGACTGAGAGGGCAAAAGGAATTGAGTGCCTACTGTCTTTTAGTAGAACATGAGGATGGGGGGTTTGTTACATTTGCACAAGAAAATCAGGTTAAGTCTCAAGTTAGGGTTGGTTTGGGGAGATGTGGCTTCCCAGGTTGGAAACGGGTCCTTGGTGAAGCCTAGCTTGTTGAATCAGACTGAGTGGGACATCAAGATGTCTTCCATACTGACATTTGGTACACTCTGTGGACGGCAGTATGTTTCAGTCCAAAAAGGAAATGAGGGTTGAGACTCAAATTAGGGTTAGGGCTGGGGAGACTTGGCTTCCCAGGATGTAACCAGGGTTTTGGCGAAGCCTAGATTGGTAAAACAGACGGAGTAGGCCAACCGGAGTATAACATACTGCCAGTTAGTACACCATGTGGACAGGGAAATGTTTCATTCCAAAGAGAAAATTAGGGTTAAGACCCAAGTTAGGGTTAGCTGTCAGGAGACATGGCTTTCCAGAATGGAAACAGGGTGTTGCTGAAGCCAAGCATGGTGAAACAGACTGAGAGGGCAAAAGGAATTGTGTGCCTACTGTCTTTTAGTAGAACATGAGGATGGGGGGTTGTTACATTTGCACAAGAAAATCAGGTTAAGTCTCAAGTTAGGGTTAGGGTTGGGGAGATGTGGCTTCCCAGGTTGGAAACGGGTCCTTGGTGAAGCCTAGCTTGCTGAATCAGACTGAGTGGGACATCAAGATGTCTTCCATACTTACATTTGGTACACTCTGTGGACGGGGGTCTGTTTCAGTCCCAAAAGGAAATGAGGCCTGAGACTCAAATTAGGGTTAGGGTTGGGAGACTTGGCTTCCCAGGATATAACCAGGGTTTTGTCGAAGCCTAGATTGGTAAAACAGACTGAGTAGGCCATCCGGAGTATAACATACTGCCAGTTAGTACACCATGTGGACAGGGAAATGTTTCATTCCAAAGAGAAAATTAGGGTTAAGACCCAAGTTAGGGTTAGCTGTCAGGAGACATGGCTTCCCAGAATGGAAACAGGGTGTTGCTGAAGCCAAGCATGGTGAAACAGACTGAGAGGGCCAAAGGAATTGTGTGCCTACTGTCTTTTAGTACAACATGAGGATGGGGGGTTGTTACAGTTCAACAAGAAAATCAGGTTAAGTCTCAAGTTAGGGTTAGGGTTGGGGAGATGTGGCTTCCCAGGTTGGAAACGGGTCCTTGGTGAAGCTTAACTTGCTGAATCAGACTGAGTGGGGCATCAAGATGGCTTCCATACTGACATTTGGTACACTCTGTGGACGGCAGTATGTTTCAGTCCAAAAACGAAAATTAGGGTTAAGACCCAAGTTAGGGTTATCGGTCAGGAGTCATGGCTTCCCAGAATGGAAACAGGGTGTTGCTGAAGCCAAGCATGGTGAAACAGACTGAGAGGGCCAACGGAATTGTGTGTCGACTGTCTTTTAGTACAACATGAGGATGGGGGTTTGTTACATTTCAACAAGAAAATCAGGTTAAGTCTCAAGGTTGGGTTGGATTGGGGAGATGTGGCTTCCCAGGTTGGAAATGGGTCCTTGGTGAAGCTCAACTTGCTGAATCAGACTGAGTGGGGCATCAAGATGGCTTCCATACTGACATTTGGTGCACTCTGTGGACGGCAGTATGTTTCAGTCCAAAAAGGAAATGAGGGTTGAGACTCAAATTAGGGTTAGGGTTGGGGAGACTTGGCTTCCCAGGATGTAACCAGGGTTTTGGCGAAGTCTAGATTGGTAAAACAGACTGAGTAGGCCAACCGGAGTATAACATACTGCCAGTTAGTACACCATGTGGACAGGGAAATGTTTCAGTCCAAAGAGAAAATTAGGGTTAAGACCCAAGTTAGGGTTAGCTGTCAGGAGACATGGCTTTCCAGAATGGAAACAGGGTGTTGCTGAAGCCAAGCATGGTGAAACAGACTGAGAGGGCAAAAGGAATTGTGTGCCTACTGTCTTTTAGTAGAACATGAGGATGGGGGGTTGTTACATTTGCACAAGAAAATCAGGTTAAGTCTCAAGTTAGGGTTAGGGTTGGGGAGATGTGGCTTCCCAGGTTGGAAACGGGTCCTTGGTGAAGCCTAGCTTGCTGAATCAGACTGAGTGGGGCATCAAGATGTCTTCCATACTTACATTTGGTACACTCTGTGAACCGCAGTATGTTTCAGTCCAAAAAGGAAATGAGGGTTGATACGCAAATTAGGGTTAGGGTTGGGGAGACTTGGCTTCCCAGGATGTAACCAGGGTTTTGGTGAAGCCTAGATTGGTAAAACAGACTGAGTAGGCCATCCGGAGTATAACATACTGCCAGTTAGTACACCATGTGGACAGGGAAATGTTTCAGTCCAAAGAGAAAATTAGGGTTAAGACCCAAGTTAGGGTTAGCTGTCAGGAGACATGGCTTCCCAGAATGGAAACAGGGTGTTGCTGAAGCCAAGCATGGTGAAACAGACTGAGAGGGCCAAAGGAATTGTGTGCCTACTGTCTTTTAGTAGAACATGAGGATGGGAGGTTGTTACATTTGCACAAGAATATCAGGTTAAGTCTCAAGTTAGGGTTAGGGTTGGGGAGATGTGGCTTCCCAGGTTGGAAACGGGTCCTTGTTGAAGCCTAGCTTGCTGAATCAGACTGAGTGGGGCATCAAGATGTCTTCCATACTTACAATTAGGTACACTCTGTGGACGGCAGTATGTTTCAGTCCAAAAAGGAAATGAGGGTTGAGACTCAAATTAGGGTTAGGGTTGGGGAGACTTGGCTTCCCAGGATGTAACCAGGGTTTTGGCGAAGCCTAGATTGGTAAAACAGACTGAGTAGGCCTTCCGGAGTATAACATACTGCCAGTTAGTACACCATGTGGACAGGGAAATATTTCAGTCCAAAGAAAAAACTAGGGTTAAGACCCAAGTTAGGGTTAGCGGTCAGGAGACATGGCTTCCCGGAATGGAAACAGGGTGTTGCTGAAGCCAAGGATGGGGAAACAGACTGAGAGGGCCAAAGGAATTGTGTGCCTACTGTCTTTTAGTACAACATGAGGATGGGGGTTTGTTACATTTCAACAAGAAAATCAGGTTAAGTCTCAAGGTTGGGTTGGATTGGGGAGATGTGGCTTCCCAGGTTGGAAATGGGTCCTTGGTGAAGCTCAACTTGATGAATCAGACTGAGTGGGGCATCAAGATGGCTTCCATACTGACATTTGGTACACTCTGTGGACGGCAGTATGTTTCAGTCCAAAAACGAAAATTAGGGTTAAGACCCAAGTTAGGGTTATCGGTCAGGAGTCATGGCTTCCCAGAATGGAAACAGGGTGTTGCTGAAGCCAAGCATGGTGAAACAGAATGAGAGGGCCAAAGGAATTGTGTACCTACTGTCTTTTAGTAGAACATGAGGATGGGAGGTTGTTACATTTGCACAAGAATATCAGTTTAAGTATCAAGTTAGAGTTAGGGTTGGGGAGATGTGGCTTCCCAGGTTGGAAACGGGTCCTTGGTGAAGCCTAGCTTGCTGAATCAGACTGAGTGGGGCATCAAGATGTCTTCCATACTTACAATTAGGTACACTCTGTGGACGGCAGTATGTTTCAGTCCAAAAAGGAAATGAGGGTTGAGACTCAAATTAGGGTTAGGGTTGGGGAGACTTGGCTTCCCAGGATGTAACCAGGGTTTTGGCGAAGCCTAGATTGGTAAAACAGACTGAGTAGGCCTTCCGGAGTATAACATACTGCCAGTTAGTACACCATGTGGACAGGGAAATATTTCAGTCCAAAGAAAAAACTAGGGTTAAGACCCAAGTTAGGGTTAGCGGTCAGGAGACATGGCTTCCCGGAATGGAAACAGGGTGTTGCTGAAGCCAAGCATGGTGAAACAGACTGAGAGGGCAAAAGGAATTGTGTGCCTACTGTCTTTTAGTACAACATGAGGATGGGGGTTTGTTACATTTGCACAAGAAAATCAGGTTAAGTCTCAAGTTAGGGTTGGTTTGGGGAGATGTGGCTTCCCAGGTTGGAAACGGGTCCTTGGTGAAGCCTAGCTTGTTGAATCAGACTGAGTGGGACATCAAGATGTCTTCCATACTTACATTTGGTACACTCTGTGGACGGCAGTATGTTTCAGTCCAAAAAGGAAATGAGGGTTGAGACTCAAATTAGGGTTAGGGCTGGGGAGACTTGGCTTCCCAGGATGTAACCAGGGTTTTGGCGAAGCCTAGATTGGTAAAACAGACTGAGTAGGCCATCCGGAGTATAACATACTGCCAGTTAGTACACCATGTGGACAGGGAAATGTTTCAGTCCAAAGAGAAAATTAGGGTTAAGACCCAAGTGAGGGTTAGCTGTCAGGAGACATGGCTTCCCAGAATGGAAACAGGGTGTTGCTGAAGCCAAGCATGGTGAAACAGACTGAGAGGGCCAAAGGAATTGTGTGCCTACTGTCTTTTAGTAGAACATGAGGATGGGAGGTTGTTACATTTGCACAAGAATATCAGGTTAAGTCTCAAGTTAGGGTTAGGGTTGGGGAGATGTGGCTTCCCAGGTTGGAAACGGGTCCTTGGTGAAGCTTAACTTCCTGAATCAGACTGAGTGGGCCATCAAGATGTCTTCCATACTTACATTTGGCACACTCTGTGGACCGCAGTATGTTTCAGTCCAAAAAGGAAATAGGGTTGAGACTCAAATTAGGGTTACGGTTGGGGAGACTTGGCTTCCCAGGATGTAACCAGGGTTTTGGTGAAGCCTAGATTGGTAAAACAGACTGAGTAGGCATTCAGGAGTATAACATACTGCCAGTTAGTACACTCTGTGGACGGCAGTATGTTTCAGTCCAAAAACGAAAATTAGGGTTAAGACCCAAGTTAGGGTTATCGGTCAGGAGTCATGGCTTCCCAGAATGGAAACAGGGTGTTGCTGAAGCCAAGCATGGTGAAACAGACTGAGAGGGCCAACGGAATTGTGTGTCGACTGTCTTTTAGTACAACATGAGGATGGGGGTTTGTTACATTTCAACAAGAAAATCAGGTTAAGTCTCAAGGTTGGGTTGGATTGGGGAGATGTGGCTTCCCAGGTTGGAAATGGGTCCTTGGTGAAGCTCAACTTGCTGAATCAGACTGAGTGGGGCATCAAGATGGCTTCCATACTGACATTTGGTGCACTCTGTGGACGGCAGTATGTTTCAGTCCAAAAAGGAAATGAGGGTTGAGACTCAAATTAGGGTTAGGGTTGGGGAGACTTGGCTTCCCAGGATGTAACCAGGGTTTTGGCGAAGTCTAGATTGGTAAAACAGACGGAGTAGGCCAACCGGAGTATAACATACTGCCAGTTAGTACACCATGTGGACAGGGAAATGTTTCAGTCCAAAGAGAAAATTAGGGTTAAGACCCAAGTTAGGGTTAGCTGTCAGGAGACATGGCTTTCCAGAATGGAAACAGGGTGTTGCTGAAGCCAAGCATGGTGAAACAGACTGAGAGGGCAAAAGGAATTGTGTGCCTACTGTCTTTTAGTAGAACATGAGGATGGGGGGTTGTTACATTTGCACAAGAAAATCAGGTTAAGTCTCAAGTTAGGGTTAGGGTTGGGGAGATGTGGCTTCCCAGGTTGGAAACGGGTCCTTGGTGAAGCCTAGCTTGCTGAATCAGACTGAGTGGGGCATCAAGATGTCTTCCATACTTACATTTGGTACACTCTGTGAACCGCAGTATGTTTCAGTCCAAAAAGGAAATGAGGGTTGATACGCAAATTAGGGTTAGGGTTGGGGAGACTTGGCTTCCCAGGATGTAACCAGGGTTTTGGTGAAGCCTAGATTGGTAAAACAGACTGAGTAGGCCAACCGGAGTATAACATACTGCCAGTTAGTACACCATGTGGACAGGGAAATATTTCAGTCCAAAGAAAAAACTAGGGTTAAGACCCAAGTTAGGGTTAGCGGTCAGGAGACATGGCTTCCCGGAATGGAAACAGGGTGTTGCTGAAGCCAAGCATGGTGAAACAGACTGAGAGGGCCAAAGGAATTGTGTGCCTACTGTCTTTTAGTACAACATGAGGATGGGGGGTTGTTACATTTCAACAAGAAAATCAGGTTAAGTCTCAAGGTTGGGTTGGATTGGGGAGATGTGGCTTCCCAGGTTGGAAATGGGTCATTGGTGAAGCTCAACTTGCTGAATCAGACTGAGTGGGGCATCAAGATGGCTTCCATACTGACATTTGGTACACTCTGTGGACGGCTGTATGTTTCAGTCCAAAAACGAAAATTAGGGTTAAGACCCAAGTTAGGGTTATCGGTCAGGAGTCATGGCTTCCCAGAATGGAAACAGGGTGTTGCTGAAGCCAAGCATGGTGAAACAGACTGAGAGGGCCAAAGGAATTGTGTACCTACTGTCTTTTAGTAGAACATGAGGATGGGAGGTTGTTACATTTGCACAAGAATATCAGGTTAAGTATCAAGTTAGAGTTAGGGTTGGGGAGATGTGGCTTCCCAGGTTGGAAACGGGTCCTTGTTGAAGCCTAGCTTGCTGAATCAGACTGAGTGGGGCATCAAGATGTCTTCCATACTTACAATTAGGTACACTCTGTGGACGGCAGTATGTTTCAGTCCAAAAAGGAAATGAGGGTTGAGACTCAAATTAGGGTTAGGGTTGGGGAGACTTGGCTTCCCAGGATGTAACCAGGGTTTTGGCGAAGCCTAGATTGGTAAAACAGACTGAGTAGGCCTTCCGGAGTATAACATACTGCCAGTTAGTACACCATGTGGACAGGGAAATATTTCAGTCCAAAGAAAAAACTAGGGTTAAGACCCAAGTTAGGGTTAGCGGTCAGGAGACATGGCTTCCCGGAATGGAAACAGGGTGTTGCTGAAGCCAAGCATGGTGAAACAGACTGAGAGGGCAAAAGGAATTGTGTGCCTACTGTCTTTTAGTACAACATGAGGATGGGGGTTTGTTACATTTGCACAAGAAAATCAGGTTAAGTCTCAAGTTAGGGTTGGTTTGGGGAGATGTGGCTTCCCAGGTTGGAAACGGGTCCTTGGTGAAGCCTAGCTTGTTGAATCAGACTGAGTGGGACATCAAGATGTCTTCCATACTTACATTTGGTACACTCTGTGGACGGCAGTATGTTTCAGTCCAAAAAGGAAATGAGGGTTGAGACTCAAATTAGGGTTAGGGCTGGGGAGACTTGGCTTCCCAGGATGTAACCAGGGTTTTGGCGAAGCCTAGATTGGTAAAACAGACTGAGTAGGCCATCCGGAGTATAACATACTGCCAGTTAGTACACCATGTGGACAGGGAAATGTTTCAGTCTAAAGAGAAAATTAGGGTTAAGACCCAAGGTAGGGTTAGCTGTCAGGAGACATGGCTTCCCAGAATGGAAACAGGGTGTTGCTGAAGCCAAGCATGGTGAAACAGACTGAGAGGGCCAAAGGAATTGTGTGCCTACTGTCTTTTAGTAGAACATGAGGATGGGAGGTTGTTACATTTGCACAAGAATATCAGGTTAAGTCTCAAGTTAGGGTTAGGGTTGGGGAGATGTGGCTTCCCAGGTTGGAAACGGGTCCTTGGTGAAGCTTAACTTCCTGAATCAGACTGAGTGGGCCATCAAGATGTCTTCCATACTTACATTTGGCACACTCTGTGGACCGCAGTATGTTTCAGTCCAAAAAGGAAATAGGGTTGAGACTCAAATTAGGGTTAGGGTTGGGGAGACTTGGCTTCCCAGGATGTAACCAGGGTTTTGGCGAAGTCTAGATTGGTAAAACAGACGGAGTAGGCCAACCGGAGTATAACATACTGCCAGTTAGTACACCATGTGGACAGGGAAATGTTTCAGTCCAAAGACAAAATTAGGGTTAAGACCCAAGTTAGGGTTATCGGTCAGGAGTCATGGCTTCCCAGAATGGAAACAGGGTGTTGCTGAAGCCAAGCATGGTGAAACAGACTGAGAGGGCCAACGGAATTGTGTGTCGACTGTCTTTTAGTACAACATGAGGATGGGGGTTTGTTACATTTCAACAAGAAAATCAGGTTAAGTCTCAAGGTTGGGTTGGATTGGGGAGATGTGGCTTCCCAGGTTGGAAATGGGTCCTTGGTGAAGCTCAACTTGCTGAATCAGACTGAGTGGGGCATCAAGATGGCTTCCATACTGACATTTGGTACACTCTGTGGACGGCAGTATGTTTCAGTCCAAAAACGAAAATTAGGGTTAAGACCCAAGTTAGGGATATCGGTCAGGAGTCATGGCTTCCCAGAATGGAAACAGGGAGTTGCTGAAGCCAAGCATGGTGAAACAGACTGAGAGGGCCAAAGGAATTGTGTACCTACTGTCTTTTAGTAGAACATGAGGATGGGAGGTTGTTACATTTGCACAAGAATAACAGTTTAAGTATCAAGTTAGAGTTAGGGTTGGGGAGATGTGGCTTCCCAGGTTGGAAACGGGTCCTTGTTGAAGCCTAGCTTGCTGAATCAGACTGAGTGGGGCATCAAGATGTCTTCCATACTTACAATTAGGTACACTCTGTGGACGGCAGTATGTTTCAGTCCAAAAAGGAAATGAGGGTTGAGACTCAAATTAGGGTTAGGGTTGGGGAGACTTGGCTTCCCAGGATGTAACCAGGGTTTTGGCGAAGCCTAGATTGGTAAAACAGACTGAGTAGGACAACCGGAGTATAACATACTGCCAGTTAGTACACCATGTGGACAGGGAAATGTTTCAGTCCAAAGAGAAAATTAGGGTTGAGACCCAAGTTAGGGTTATCGGTCAGGAGTCATGGCTTCCCAGAATGGAAACAGGGTGTTGCTGAAGCCAAGCATGGTGAAACAGACTGAGAGGGCAAAAGGAATTGAGTGCCTACTGTCTTTTAGTAGAACATGAGGATGGGGGGTTTGTTACATTTGCACAAGAAAATCAGGTTAAGTCTCAAGTTAGGGTTGGTTTGGGGAGATGTGGCTTCCCAGGTTGGAAACGGGTCCTTGGTGAAGCCTAGCTTGTTGAATCAGACTGAGTGGGACATCAAGATGTCTTCCATACTGACATTTGGTACACTCTGTGGACGGCAGTATGTTTCAGTCCAAAAAGGAAATGAGGGTTGAGACTCAAATTAGGGTTAGGGCTGGGGAGACTTGGCTTCCCAGGATGTAACCAGGGTTTTGGCGAAGCCTAGATTGGTAAAACAGACGGAGTAGGCCAACCGGAGTATAACATACTGCCAGTTAGTACACCATGTGGACAGGGAAATGTTTCAGTCCAAAGAGAAAATTAGGGTTGAGACCCAAGTTAGGGTTATCGGTCAGGAGTCATGGCTTCCCAGAATGGAAACAGGGTGTTGCTGAAGCCAAGCATGGTGAAACAGACTGAGAGGGCAAAAGGAATTGAGTGCCTACTGTCTTTTAGTAGAACATGAGGATGGGGGGTTTGTTACATTTGCACAAGAAAATCAGGTTAAGTCTCAAGTTAGGGTTGGTTTGGGGAGATGTGGCTTCCCAGGTTGGAAACGGGTCCTTGGTGAAGCCTAGCTTGTTGAATCAGACTGAGTGGGACATCAAGATGTCTTCCATACTGACATTTGGTACACTCTGTGGACGGCAGTATGTTTCAGTCCAAAAAGGAAATGAGGGTTGAGACTCAAATTAGGGTTAGGGCTGGGGAGACTTGGCTTCCCAGGATGTAACCAGGGTTTTGGCGAAGCCTAGATTGGTAAAACAGACGGAGTAGGCCAACCGGAGTATAACATACTGCCAGTTAGTACACCATGTGGACAGGGAAATGTTTCATTCCAAAGAGAAAATTAGGGTTAAGACCCAAGTTAGGGTTAGCTGTCAGGAGACATGGCTTTCCAGAATGGAAACAGGGTGTTGCTGAAGCCAAGCATGGTGAAACAGACTGAGAGGGCAAAAGGAATTGTGTGCCTACTGTCTTTTAGTAGAACATGAGGATGGGGGGTTGTTACATTTGCACAAGAAAATCAGGTTAAGTCTCAAGTTAGGGTTAGGGTTGGGGAGATGTGGCTTCCCAGGTTGGAAACGGGTCCTTGGTGAAGCCTAGCTTGCTGAATCAGACTGAGTGGGACATCAAGATGTCTTCCATACTTACATTTGGTACACTCTGTGGACGGGGGTCTGTTTCAGTCCCAAAAGGAAATGAGGCCTGAGACTCAAATTAGGGTTAGGGTTGGGGAGACTTGGCTTCCCAGGATATAACCAGGGTTTTGTCGAAGCCTAGATTGGTAAAACAGACTGAGTAGGCCATCCGGAGTATAACATACTGCCAGTTAGTACACCATGTGGACAGGGAAATGTTTCATTCCAAAGAGAAAATTAGGGTTAAGACCCAAGTTAGGGTTAGCTGTCAGGAGACATGGCTTCCCAGAATGGAAACAGGGTGTTGCTGAAGCCAAGCATGGTGAAACAGACTGAGAGGGCCAAAGGAATTGTGTGCCTACTGTCTTTTAGTACAACATGAGGATGGGGGGTTGTTACAGTTCAACAAGAAAATCAGGTTAAGTCTCAAGTTAGGGTTAGGGTTGGGGAGATGTGGCTTCCCAGGTTGGAAACGGGTCCTTGGTGAAGCTTAACTTGCTGAATCAGACTGAGTGGGGCATCAAGATGGCTTCCATACTGACATTTGGTACACTCTGTGGACGGCAGTATGTTTCAGTCCAAAAACGAAAATTAGGGTTAAGACCCAAGTTAGGGTTATCGGTCAGGAGTCATGGCTTCCCAGAATGGAAACAGGGTGTTGCTGAAGCCAAGCATGGTGAAACAGACTGAGAGGGCCAACGGAATTGTGTGTCGACTGTCTTTTAGTACAACATGAGGATGGGGGTTTGTTACATTTCAACAAGAAAATCAGGTTAAGTCTCAAGGTTGGGTTGGATTGGGGAGATGTGGCTTCCCAGGTTGGAAATGGGTCCTTGGTGAAGCTCAACTTGCTGAATCAGACTGAGTGGGGCATCAAGATGGCTTCCATACTGACATTTGGTGCACTCTGTGGACGGCAGTATGTTTCAGTCCAAAAAGGAAATGAGGGTTGAGACTCAAATTAGGGTTAGGGTTGGGGAGACTTGGCTTCCCAGGATGTAACCAGGGTTTTGGCGAAGTCTAGATTGGTAAAACAGACGGAGTAGGCCAACCGGAGTATAACATACTGCCAGTTAGTACACCATGTGGACAGGGAAATGTTTCAGTCCAAAGAGAAAATTAGGGTTAAGACCCAAGTTAGGGTTAGCTGTCAGGAGACATGGCTTTCCAGAATGGAAACAGGGTGTTGCTGAAGCCAAGCATGGTGAAACAGACTGAGAGGGCAAAAGGAATTGTGTGCCTACTGTCTTTTAGTAGAACATGAGGATGGGGGGTTGTTACATTTGCACAAGAAAATCAGGTTAAGTCTCAAGTTAGGGTTAGGGTTGGGGAGATGTGGCTTCCCAGGTTGGAAACGGGTCCTTGGTGAAGCCTAGCTTGCTGAATCAGACTGAGTGGGGCATCAAGATGTCTTCCATACTTACATTTGGTACACTCTGTGAACCGCAGTATGTTTCAGTCCAAAAAGGAAATGAGGGTTGATACGCAAATTAGGGTTAGGGTTGGGGAGACTTGGCTTCCCAGGATGTAACCAGGGTTTTGGTGAAGCCTAGATTGGTAAAACAGACTGAGTAGGCCAACCGGAGTATAACATACTGCCAGTTAGTACACCATGTGGACAGGGAAATGTTTCAGTCCAAAGAGAAAATTAGGGTTAAGACCCAAGTTAGGGTTAGCTGTCAGGAGACATGGCTTCCCAGAATGGAAACAGGGTGTTGCTGAAGCCAAGCATGGTGAAACAGACTGAGAGGGCCAAAGGAATTGTGTGCCTACTGTCTTTTAGTAGAACATGAGGATGGGAGGTTGTTACATTTGCACAAGAATATCAGGTTAAGTCTCAAGTTAGGGTTAGGGTTGGGGAGATGTGGCTTCCCAGGTTGGAAACGGGTCCTTGTTGAAGCCTAGCTTGCTGAATCAGACTGAGTGGGGCATCAAGATGTCTTCCATACTTACAATTAGGTACACTCTGTGGACGGCAGTATGTTTCAGTCCAAAAAGGAAATGAGGGTTGAGACTCAAATTAGGGTTAGGGTTGGGGAGACTTGGCTTCCCAGGATGTAACCAGGGTTTTGGCGAAGCCTAGATTGGTAAAACAGACTGAGTAGGCCTTCCGGAGTATAACATACTGCCAGTTAGTACACCATGTGGACAGGGAAATATTTCAGTCCAAAGAAAAAACTAGGGTTAAGACCCAAGTTAGGGTTAGCGGTCAGGAGACATGGCTTCCCGGAATGGAAACAGGGTGTTGCTGAAGCCAAGGATGGTGAAACAGACTGAGAGGGCAAAAGGAATTGTGTGCCTACTGTCTTTTAGTACAACATGAGGATGGGGGTTTGTTACATTTCAACAAGAAAATCAGGTTAAGTCTCAAGGTTGGGTTGGATTGGGGAGATGTGGCTTCCCTGGTTGGAAATGGGTCCTTGGTGAAGCTCAACTTGCTGAATCAGACTGAGTGGGGCATCAAGATGGCTTCCATACTGACATTTGGTACACTCTGTGGACGGCAGTATGTTTCAGTCCAAAAACGAAAATTAGGGTTAAGACCCAAGTTAGGGTTATCGGTCAGGAGTCATGGCTTCCCAGAATGGAAACAGGGTGTTGCTGAAGCCAAGCATGGTGAAACAGACTGAGAGGGCCAAAGGAATTGTGTACCTACTGTCTTTTAGTAGAACATGAGGATGGGAGGTTGTTACATTTGCACAAGAATATCAGTTTAAGTATCAAGTTAGAGTTAGGGTTGGGGAGATGTGGCTTCCCAGGTTGGAAACGGGTCCTTGTTGAAGCCTAGCTTGCTGAATCAGACTGAGTGGGGCATCAAGATGTCTTCCATACTTACAATTAGGTACACTCTGTGGACGGCAGTATGTTTCAGTCCAAAAAGGAAATGAGGGTTGAGACTCAAATTAGGGTTAGGGCTGGGGAGACTTGGCTTCCCAGGATGTAACCAGGGTTTTGGCGAAGCCTAGATTGGTAAAACAGACTGAGTAGGCCTTCCGGAGTATAACATACTGCCAGTTAGTACACCATGTGGACAGGGAAATATTTCAGTCCAAAGAAAAAACTAGGGTTAAGACCCAAGTTAGGGTTAGCGGTCAGGAGACATGGCTTCCCGGAATGGAAACAGGGTGTTGCTGAAGCCAAGCATGGTGAAACAGACTGAGAGGGCAAAAGGAATTGTGTGCCTACTGTCTTTTAGTACAACATGAGGATGGGGGTTTGTTACATTTGCACAAGAAAATCAGGTTAAGTCTCAAGTTAGGGTTGGTTTGGGGAGATGTGGCTTCCCAGGTTGGAAACGGGTCCTTGGTGAAGCCTAGCTTGTTGAATCAGACTGAGTGGGACATCAAGATGTCTTCCATACTTACATTTGGTACACTCTGTGGACGGCAGTATGTTTCAGTCCAAAAAGGAAATGAGGGTTGAGACTCAAATTAGGGTTAGGGCTGGGGAGACTTGGCTTCCCAGGATGTAACCAGGGTTTTGGCGAAGCCTAGATTGGTAAAACAGACTGAGTAGGCCATCCGGAGTATAACATACTGCCAGTTAGTACACCATGTGGACAGGGAAATGTTTCAGTCTAAAGAGAAAATTAGGGTTAAGACCCAAGGTAGGGTTAGCTGTCAGGAGACATGGCTTCCCAGAATGGAAACAGGGTGTTGCTGAAGCCAAGCATGGTGAAACAGACTGAGAGGGCCAAAGGAATTGTGTGCCTACTGTCTTTTAGTAGAACATGAGGATGGGAGGTTGTTACATTTGCACAAGAATATCAGGTTAAGTCTCAAGTTAGGGTTAGGGTTGGGGAGATGTGGCTTCCCAGGTTGGAAACGGGTCCTTGGTGAAGCTTAACTTCCTGAATCAGACTGAGTGGGCCATCAAGATGTCTTCCATACTTACATTTGGCACACTCTGTGGACCGCAGTATGTTTCAGTCCAAAAAGGAAATAGGGTTGAGACTCAAATTAGGGTTAGGGTTGGGGAGACTTGGCTTCCCAGGATGTAACCAGGGTTTTGGCGAAGTCTAGATTGGTAAAACAGACGGAGTAGGCCAACCGGAGTATAACATACTGCCAGTTAGTACACCATGTGGACAGGGAAATGTTTCAGTCCAAAGACAAAATTAGGGTTAAGACCCAAGTTAGGGTTAGCTGTCAGGAGACATGGCTTTCCAGAATGGAAACAGGGTGTTGCTGAAGCCAAGCATGGTGAAACAGACTGAGAGGGCCAAAGGAATTGTGTGCCTACTGTCTTTTAGTAGAACATGAGGATGGGGGGTTGTTACATTTGCACAAGAAAATCAGGTTAAGTCTCAAGTTAGGGTTAGGGTTGGGGAGATGTGGCTTCCCAGGTTGGAAACGGGTCCTTGGTGAAGCCTAGCTTGCTGAATCAGACTGAGTGGGGCATCAAGATGTCTTCCATACTTACATTTGGTACACTCTGTGAACCGCAGTATGTTTCAGTCCAAAAAGGAAATGAGGGTTGATACTCAAATTAGGGTTAGGGTTGGGGAGACTTGGCTTCCCAGGATGTAACCAGGGTTTTGGTGAAGCCTAGATTGGTAAAACAGACTGAGTAGGCATTCAGGAGTATAACATACTGCCAGTTAGTACACCATGTGGACAGGGAAATGTTTCAGTCCAAAACAAAATTCGAGTTAAGACCCAAGTTAGGGTTAGCGGTCAGGAGACATGGCTTCCCGGAATGGAAACAGGGTGTTGCTGAAGCCAAGCATGGTGAAACAGACTGAGAGGGCAAAAGGAATTGTGTGCCTACTGTCTTTTAGTACAACATGAGGATGGCGGTTTGTTACATTTGCACAAGAAAATCAGGTTAAGTCTCAAGTTAGGGTTGGTTTGGGGAGATGTGGCTTCCCAGGTTGGAAACGGGTCCTTGGTGAAGCCTAGCTTGTTGAATCAGACTGAGTGGGACATCAAGATGTTTTCCATACTTACATTTGGTACACTCTGTGGACGGCAGTATGTTTCAGTCCAAAAAGGAAATGAGGGTTGAGACTCAAATTAGGGTTAGGGCTGGGGAGACTTGGCTTCCCAGGATGTAACCAGGGTTTTGGCGAAGCCTAGATTGGTAAAACAGACTGAGTAGGCCATCCGGAGTATAACATACTGCCAGTTAGTACACCATGTGGACAGGGAAATGTTTCAGTCTAAAGAGAAAATTAGGGTTAAGACCCAAGTTAGGGTTAGCTGTCAGGAGACATGGCTTCCCAGAATGGAAACAGGGTGTTGCTGAAGCCAAGCATGGTGAAACAGACTGAGAGGGCCAAAGGAATTGTGTGCCTACTGTCTTTTAGTAGAACATGAGGATGGGAGGTTGTTACATTTGCACAAGAATATCAGGTTAAGTCTCAAGTTAGGGTTAGGGTTGGGGAGATGTGGCTTCCCAGGTTGGAAAAGGGTCCTTGGTGAAGCTTAACTTGCTGAATCAGACTGAGTGGGCCATCAAGATGTCTTCCATACTTACATTTGGCACACTCTGTGGACCGCAGTATGTTTCAGTCCAAAAAGGAAATAGGGTTGAGACTCAAATTAGGGTTAGGGTTGGGGAGACTTGGCTTCCCAGGATGTAACCAGGGTTTTGGTGAAGCCTAGATTGGTAAAACAGACTGAGTAGGCATTCAGGAGTATAACATACTGCCAGTTAGTACACCATGTGGACAGGGAAATGTTTCAGTCCAAAGACAAAATTCGAGTTAAGACCCAAGTTAGGGTTAGCTGTCAGGAGACATGGCTTCCCGGAATGGAAACAGGGTGTTGCTGAAGCCAAGCATGGTGAAACAGACTGAGAGGGCCAACGGAATTGTGTGCCTACTGTCTTTTAGTACAACATGAGGATGGGGGTTTGTTACATTTGCACAAGAAAATCAGGTTAAGTCTCAAGTTAGGGTTGGGTTGGGGAGATGTGGCTTCCCAGGTTGGAAACGGGTCCTTGGTGAAGCTTAACTTGCTGAATCAGACTGAGTGGGGTATCAAGGTGTCTTCCATACTTACATTTGGTACACTCTGTGGACCGCAGTATGTTTCAGTCCCAAAAGGAAATGAGGGTTGAGACTCAAATTAGGGTTAGGGTTGGGGAGACTTGGCTTCCCAGGATGTAACCAGGGATTTGGCGAAGCCTAGATTGGTAAAACAGACTGAGTAGGCCTTCCGGAGTATAACATACTGCCAGTTAGTACACCATGTGGACAGGGAAATGTTTCAGTCCAAAGAAAAAATTAGGGTTAAGAAAAATTTAGGGTTATCGGTCAGGAGACATGCCTTCCCAGAATGGAAACAGGGTGTTGCTGAAGCCAAGCATGGTGAAACAGACTGAGAGGGCCAACGGAATTGTGTGCCTACTGTCTTTTAGTACAACATGAGGATGGGGGTTTGTTACATTTGCACAAGAAAATCAGGTTAAGTCTCAAGTTAGGGTTGGTTTGGGGAGATGTGGCTTCCCAGGTTGGAAACGGGTCCTTGGTGAAGCCTAACTTGCTGAATCAGACTGAGTGGGGCATCAAGATGTCTTCCATACTGACATTTGGTACACTCTGTGGACGGCGGTTTGTTTCAGTCCCAAAAGGAAATGAGGCCTGAGACTCAAATTAGGGTTAGGGTTGGGGAGACTTGGCTTTCCAGGATGTAACCAGGGTTTTGGTGAAGCCTAGATTGGTAAAACAGACTGAGTAGGCAAACCGGAGTATAACATACTGCCAGTTAGTACACCATGTGGACAGGGAAATGTTTCATTCCAAAGAGAAAATTAGGGTTAAGACCCAAGTGAGGGTTATCGGTCAGGAGACATGGCTTCCCAGAATGGAAACAGGGTGTTGCTGAAGCCAAGCATGGTGAAACAGACTGAGAGGGCCAAAGGAATTGTGTGCCTACTGTCTTTTAGTAGAACATGAGGATGGGGGTTTGTTACATTTGCACAAGAAAATCAGGTTAAGTATCAAGTTAGGGTTAGGGTTGGGGAGATGTGGCTTCCCAGGTTGGAAACGGGTCCTTGGTGAAGCTTAACTTGCTGAATCAGACTGAGTGGGGCATCAAGATGGCTTCCATACTGACATTTGGTACACTCTGTGGACGGCAGTATGTTTCAGTCCAAAAAGGAAATGAGGGTTGAGACTCAAATTAGGGTTAGGGTTGGGGAGACTTGGCTTCCCAGGATGTAACCAGGGTTTTGGCGAAGCCTAGATTGGTAAAACAGACTGAGTAGGACAACCGGAGTATAACATACTGCCAGTTAGTACACCATGTGGACAGGGAAATGTTTCAGTCCAAAGAGAAAATTAGGGTTGAGACCCAAGTTAGGGTTATCGGTCAGGAGTCATGGCTTCCCAGAATGGAAACAGGGTGTTGCTGAAGCCAAGCATGGTGAAACAGACTGAGAGGGCAAAAGGAATTGAGTGCCTACTGTCTTTTAGTAGAACATGAGGATGGGGGGTTTGTTACATTTGCACAAGAAAATCAGGTTAAGTCTCAAGTTAGGGTTGGTTTGGGGAGATGTGGCTTCCCAGGTTGGAAACGGGTCCTTGGTGAAGCCTAGCTTGTTGAATCAGACTGAGTGGGACATCAAGATGTCTTCCATACTGACATTTGGTACACTCTGTGGACGGCAGTATGTTTCAGTCCAAAAAGGAAATGAGGGTTGAGACTCAAATTAGGGTTAGGGTTGGGGAGACTTGGCTTCCCAGGATGTAACCAGGGTTTTGGCGAAGCCTAGATTGGTAAAACAGACGGAGTAGGCCAACCGGAGTATAACATACTGCCAGTTAGTACACCATGTGGACAGGGAAATGTTTCATTCCAAAGAGAAAATTAGGGTTAAGACCCAAGTTAGGGTTAGCTGTCAGGAGACATGGCTTTCCAGAATGGAAACAGGGTGTTGCTGAAGCCAAGCATGGTGAAACAGACTGAGAGGGCAAAAGGAATTGTGTGCCTACTGTCTTTTAGTAGAACATGAGGATGGGGGGTTGTTACATTTGCACAAGAAAATCAGGTTAAGTCTCAAGTTAGGGTTAGGGTTGGGGAGATGTGGCTTCCCAGGTTGGAAACGGGTCCTTGGTGAAGCCTAGCTTGCTGAATCAGACTGAGTGGGACATCAAGATGTCTTCCATACTTACATTTGGTACACTCTGTGGACGGGGGTCTGTTTCAGTCCCAAAAGGAAATGAGGCCTGAGACTCAAATTAGGGTTAGGGTTGGGGAGACTTGGCTTCCCAGGATATAACCAGGGTTTTGTCGAAGCCTAGATTGGTAAAACAGACTGAGTAGGCCATCCGGAGTATAACATACTGCCAGTTAGTACACCATGTGGACAGGGAAATGTTTCATTCCAAAGAGAAAATTAGGGTTAAGACCCAAGTTAGGGTTAGCTGTCAGGAGACATGGCTTCCCAGAATGGAAACAGGGTGTTGCTGAAGCCAAGCATGGTGAAACAGACTGAGAGGGCCAAAGGAATTGTGTGCCTACTGTCTTTTAGTACAACATGAGGATGGGGGGTTGTTACATTTGCACAAGAAAATCAGGTTAAGTCTCAAGTTAGGGTTGGTTTGGGGAGATGTGGCTTCCCAGGTTGGAAACGGGTCCTTGGTGAAGCCTAACTTGCTGAATCAGACTGAGTGGGGCATCAAGATGTCTTCCATACTGACATTTGGTACACTCTGTGGACGGCGGTTTGTTTCAGTCCCAAAAGGAAATGAGGCCTGAGACTCAAATTAGGGTTAGGGTTGGGGAGACTTGGCTTTCCAGGATGTAACCAGGGTTTTGGTGAAGCCTAGATTGGTAAAACAGACTGAGTAGGCCAACCGGAGTATAACATACTGCCAGTTAGTACACCATGTGGACAGGGAAATGTTTCATTCCAAAGAGAAAATTAGGGTTAAGACCCAAGTTAGGGTTATCGGTCAGGAGACATGGCTTCCCAGAATGGAAACAGGGTGTTGCTGAAGCCAAGCATGGTGAAACAGACTGAGAGGGCCAAAGGAATTGTGTGCCTACTGTCTTTTAGTAGAACATGAGGATGGGGGTTTGTTACATTTGCACAAGAAAATCAGGTTAAGTATCAAGTTAGGGTTAGGGTTGGGGAGATGTGGCTTCCCAGGTTGGAAACGGGTCCTTGGTGAAGCTTAACTTGCTGAATCAGACTGAGTGGGCCATCAAGATGGCTTCCATACTGACATTTGGTACACTCTGTGGACGGCAGTATGTTTCAGTCCAAAAAGGAAATGAGGGTTGAGACTCAAATTAGGGTTAGGGTTGGGGAGACTTGGCTTCCCAGGATGTAACCAGGGTTTTGGCGAAGCCTAGATTGGTAAAACAGACTGAGTAGGACAACCGGAGTATAACATACTGCCAGTTAGTACACCATGTGGACAGGGAAATGTTTCAGTCCAAAGAGAAAATTAGGGTTGAGACCCAAGTTAGGGTTATCGGTCAGGAGTCATGGCTTCCCAGAATGGAAACAGGGTGTTGCTGAAGCCAAGCATGGTGAAACAGACTGAGAGGGCAAAAGGAATTGAGTGCCTACTGTCTTTTAGTACAACATGAGGATGGGGGTTTGTTACATTTGCACAAGAAAATCAGGTTAAGTCTCAAGTTAGGGTTGGTTTGGGGAGATGTGGCTTCCCAGGTTGGAAACGGGTCCTTGGTGAAGCCTAGCTTGTTGAATCAGACTGAGTGGGACATCAAGATGTCTTCCATACTGACATTTGGTACACTCTGTGGACGGCAGTATGTTTCAGTCCAAAAAGGAAATGAGGGTTGAGACTCAAATTAGGGTTAGGGCTGGGGAGACTTGGCTTCCCAGGATGTAACCAGGGTTTTGGCGAAGCCTAGATTGGTAAAACAGACGGAGTAGGCCAACCGGAGTATAACATACTGCCAGTTAGTACACCATGTGGACAGGGAAATGTTTCATTCCAAAGAGAAAATTAGGGTTAAGACCCAAGTTAGGGTTAGCTGTCAGGAGACATGGCTTTCCAGAATGGAAACAGGGTGTTGCTGAAGCCAAGCATGGTGAAACAGACTGAGAGGGCAAAAGGAATTGTGTGCCTACTGTCTTTTAGTAGAACATGAGGATGGGGGGTTGTTACATTTGCACAAGAATATCAGGTTAAGTCTCAAGTTAGGGTTAGGGTTGGGGAGATGTGGCTTCCCAGGTTGGAAACGGGTCCTTGGTGAAGCCTAGCTTGTTGAATCAGACTGAGTGGGACATCAAGATGTCTTCCATACTTACATTTGGTACACTCTGTGGACGGCAGTATGTTTCAGTCCAAAAAGGAAATGAGGGTTGAGACTCAAATTAGGGTTAGGGCTGGGGAGACTTGGCTTCCCAGGATGTAACCAGGGTTTTGGCGAAGCCTAGATTGGTAAAACAGACGGAGTAGGCCAACCGGAGTATAACATACTGCCAGTTAGTACACCATGTGGACAGGGAAATGTTTCAGTCCAAAGAGAAAATTAGGGTTAAGACCCAAGTTAGGGTTAGCTGTCAGGAGACATGGCTCTCCAGAATGGAAACAGGGTGTTGCTGAAGCCAAGCATGGTGAAACAGACTGAGAGGGCAAAAGGAATTGTGTGCCTACTGTCTTTTAGTAGAACATGAGGATGGGGGGTTGTTACATTTGCACAAGAAAATCAGGTTAAGTCTCAAGTTAGGGTTAGGGTTGGGGAGATGTGGCTTCCCAGGTTGGAAACGGGTCCTTGGTGAAGCCTAGCTTGTTGAATCAGACTGAGTGGGACATCAAGATTTCTTCCATACATACATTTGGTACACTCTGTGAACCGCAGTATGTTTCAGTCCAAAAAGGAAATGAGGGTTGATACTCAAATTAGGGTTAGGGTTGGGGAGACTTGGCTTCCCAGGATGTAACCAGGGTTTTGGTGAAGCCTAGATTGGTAAAACAGACTGAGTAGGCCTTCCGGAGTATAACATACTGCCAGTTAGTACACCATGTGGACAGGGAAATATTTCAGTCCAAAGAAAAAACTAGGGTTAAGACCCAAGTTAGGGTTAGCGGTCAGGAGACATGGCTTCCCGGAATGGAAACAGGGTGTTGCTGAAGCCAAGCATGGTGAAACAGACTGAGAGGGCAAAAGGAATTGTGTGCCTACTGTCTTTTAGTACAACATGAGGATGGGGGTTTGTTACATTTGCACAAGAAAATCAGGTTAAGTCTCAAGTTAGGGTTGGTTTGGGGAGATGTGGCTTCCCAGGTTGGAAACGGGTCCTTGGTGAAGCCTAGCTTGTTGAATCAGACTGAGTGGGCCATCAAGATGTCTTCCATACTGACATTTGGTACACTCTGTGGACGGCAGTATGTTTCAGTCCAAAAAGGAAATGAGGGTTGAGATTCAAATAAGGGTTAGGGTTGGGGAGACTTGGCTTCCCAGGATGTAACCAGGGTTTTGGCGAAGCCTAGATTGGTAAAACAGACTGAGTAGGCCATCCGGAGTATAACATACTGCCAGTTAGTACACCATGTGGACAGGGAAATGTTTCAGTCCAAAGAGAAAATTAGGGTTCAGACCCAAGTGAGGGTTAGCTGTCAGGAGACATGGCTTCCCAGAATGGAAACAGGGTGTTGCTGAAGCCAAGCATGGTGAAACAGACTGAGAGGGCCAAAGGAATTGTGTGCCTACTGTCTTTTAGTAGAACATGAGGATGGGAGGTTGTTACATTTGCACAAGAAAATCAGGTTAAGTCTCAAGTTAGGGTTAGGGTTGGGGAGATGTGGCTTCCCAGGTTGGAAATGGGTCCTTGGTGAAGCTCAACTTGCTGAATCAGACAAAGTGGGGCATCAAGATGGCTTCCATCCTGACATTTGGTGCACTCTGTGGACGGCAGTATGTTTCAGTCCAAAAAGGAAATGAGGGTTGAGACTCAAATTAGGGTTAGGGTTGGGGAGACTTGGCTTCCCAGGATGTAACCAGGGTTTTGGCGAAGTCTAGATTGTTAAAACAGACGGAGTAGGCCAACCGGAGTATAACATACTGCCAGTTAGTACACAATGTGGACAGGGAAATGTTTCATTCCAAAGAGAAAATTAGGGTTAAGACCCAAGTTAGGGTTAGCAGTCAGGAGACATGGCTTTCCAGAATGGAAACAGGGTGTTGCTGAAGCCAAGCATGGTGAAACAGACTGAGAGGGCAAAAGGAATTGTGTGCCTACTGTCTTTTAGTAGAACATGAGGATGGGGGGTTGTTACATTTGCACAAGAAAATCAGGTTAAGTCTCAAGTTAGGGTTAGGGTTGGGGAGATGTTGCTTCCCAGGTTGGAAACGGGTCCTTGGTGAAGCTTAACTTGCTGAATCAGACTGAGTGGGCCATCAAGATGGCTTCCATACTGACATTTGGTACACTCTGTGGACGGCAGTATGTTTCAGTCCAAAAACGAAAATTATGGTTAAGACCCAAGTTAGGGTTATCGGTCAGGAGTCATGGCTTCCCAGAATGGAAACAGGGTGTTGCTGAAGCCAAGCATGGTGAAACAGACTGAGAGGGCCAACGGAATTGTGTGCCGACTGTCTCTTAGTACAACATGAGGATGGGGGTTTGTTACATTTCAACAAGAAAATCAGGTTAAGTCTCAAGGTTGGGTTGGGTTGGGGAGATGTGGCTTCCCTGGTTGGAATCGGGTCCTTGGTGAAGCCCAGCTTGCTGAATCAGACTGAGTGGGACATCAAGATGTCTTCCATACTGACATTTGGTACACTCTGTGGACGGAGGTCTGTTTCAGTCCCAAAAGGAAATGAGGCCTGAGACTCAAATTAGGGTTAGGGTTGGGGAGACTTGGCTTCCCAGGATATAACCAGGGTTTTGTCGAAGCCTAGATTGGTAAAACAGACTGAGTAGGCCATCCGGAGTATAACATACAGCCAGTTAGTACACCATGTGGACAGGGAAATGTTTCATTCCAAAGAGAAAATTAGGGTTAAGACCCAAGTTAGGGTTAGCTGTCAGGAGACATGGCTTCCCAGAATGGAAACAGGGTGTTGCTGAAGCCAAGCATGGTGAAACAGACTGAGAGGGCCAAAGGAATTGTGTGCCTACTGTCTTTTAGTACAACATGAGGATGGGGGGTTGTTACAGTTCAACAAGAAAATCAGGTTAAGTCTCAAGTTAGGGTTAGGGTTGGGGAGATGTGGCTTCCCAGGTTGGAAACGGGTCCTTGGTGAAGCTTAACTTGCTGAATCAGACTGAGTGGGGCATCAAGATGGCTTCCATACTGACATTTGGTACACTCTGTGCACGGCAGTATGTTTCAGTCCAAAAACGAAAATTAGGGTTAAGACCCAAGTTAGGGTTATCGGTCAGGAGTCATGGCTTCCCAGAATGGAAACACGGTGTTGCTGAAGCCAAGCATGGTGAAACAGACTGAGAGGGCCAACGGAATTGTGTGTCGACTGTCTTTTAGTACAACATGAGGATGGGGGTTTGTTACATTTGCACAAGAAAATCAGGTTAAGTCTCAAGTTAGGGTTGGTTTGGGGAGATGTGGCTTCCCAGGTTGGAAACGGGTCCTTGGTGAAGCCTAGCTTGTTGAATCAGACTGAGTGGGACATCAAGATGTCTTCCATACTTACATTTGGTACACTCTGTGGACGGCAGTATGTTTCAGTCCAAAAAGGAAATGAGGGTTGAGACTCAAATTAGGGTTAGGGCTGGGGAGACTTGGCTTCCCAGGATGTAACCAGGGTTTTGGCGAAGCCTAGATTGGTAAAACAGACTGAGTAGGCCATCCGGAGTATAACATACTGCCAGTTAGTACACCATGTGGACAGGGAAATGTTTCAGTCTAAAGAGAAAATTAGGGTTAAGACCCAAGTTAGGGTTAGCTGTCAGGAGACATGGCTTCCCAGAATGGAAACAGGGTGTTGCTGAAGCCAAGCATGGTGAAACAGACTGAGAGGGCCAAAGGAATTGTGTGCCTACTGTCTTTTAGTAGAACATGAGGATGGGAGGTTGTTACATTTGCACAAGAATATCAGGTTAAGTCTCAAGTTAGGGTTAGGGTTGGGGAGATGTGGCTTCCCAGGTTGGAAACGGGTCCTTGGTGAAGCTTAACTTCCTGAATCAGACTGAGTGGGCCATCAAGATGTCTTCCATACTTACATTTGGCACACTCTGTGGACCGCAGTATGTTTCAGTCCAAAAAGGAAATAGGGTTGAGACTCAAATTAGGGTTAGGGTTGGGGAGACTTGGCTTCCCAGGATGTAACCAGGGTTTTGGTGAAGCCTAGATTGGTAAAAGAGACTGAGTAGGCATTCAGGAGTATAACATACTGCCAGTTAGTACACCATGTGGACAGGGAAATGTTTCAGTCCAAAGACAAAATTCGAGTTAAGACCCAAGTTAGGGTTAGCTGTCAGGAGACATGGCTTCCCGGAATGGAAACAGGGTGTTGCTGAAGCCAAGCATGGTGAAACAGACTGAGAGGGCCAACGGAATTGTGTGCCTACTGTCTTTTAGTACAACATGAGGATGGGGGTTTGTTACATTTGCACAAGAAAATCAGGTTAAGTCTCAAGTTAGGGTTGGGTTGGGGAGATGTGGCTTCCCAGGTTGGAAACGGGTCCTTGGTGAAGCTTAACTTGCTGAATCAGACTGAGTGGGGTATCAAGGTGTCTTCCATACTTACATTTGGTACACTCTGTGGACCGCAGTATGTTTCAGTCCCAAAAGGAAATGAGGGTTGAGACTCAAATTAGGGTTAGGGTTGGGGAGACTTGGCTTCCCAGGATGTAACCAGGGTTTTGGTGAAGCCTAGATTGGTAAAACAGACTGAGTAGGCCAACCGGAGTATAACATACTGCCAGTTAGTACACCATGTGGACAGGGAAATGTTTCAGTCCAAAGAGAAAATTAGGGTTAAGACCCAAGTTAGGGTTAGCTGTCAGGAGACATGGCTTCCCAGAATGGAAACAGGGTGTTGCTGAAGCCAAGCATGGTGAAACAGACTGAGAGGGCCAAAGGAATTGTGTGCCTACTGTCTTTTAGTAGAACATGAGGATGGGAGGTTGTTACATTTGCACAAGAATATCAGGTTAAGTCTCAAGTTAGGGTTAGGGTTGGGGAGATATGGCTTCCCAGGTTGGAAACGGGTCCTTGTTGAAGCCTAGCTTGCTGAATCAGACTGAGTGGGGCATCAAGATGTCTTCCATACTTACAATTAGGTACACTCTGTGGACGGCAGTATGTTTCAGTCCAAAAAGGAAATGAGGGTTGAGACTCAAATTAGGGTTAGGGTTGGGGAGACTTGGCTTCCCAGGATGTAACCAGGGTTTTGGCGAAGCCTAGATTGGTAAAACAGACTGAGTAGGCCTTCCGGAGTATAACATACTGCCAGTTAGTACACCATGTGGACAGGGAAATATTTCAGTCCAAAGAAAAAACTAGGGTTAAGACCCAAGTTAGGGTTAGCGGTCAGGAGACATGGCTTCCCGGAATGGAAACAGGGTGTTGCTGAAGCCAAGCATGGTGAAACAGACTGAGAGGGCAAAAGGAATTGTGTGCCTACTGTCTTTTAGTACAACATGAGGATGGGGGTTTGTTACATTTCAACAAGAAAATCAGGTGAAGTCTCAAGGTTGGGTTGGATTGGGGAGATGTGGCTTCCCAGGTTGGAAATGGGTCCTTGGTGAAGCTCAACTTGCTGAATCAGACTGAGTGGGGCATCAAGATGGCTTCCATACTGACATTTGGTACACTCTGTGGACGGCAGTATGTTTCAGTCCAAAAACGAAAATTAGGGTTAAGACCCAAGTTAGGGTTAGCGGTCAGGAGTCATGGCTTCCCAGAATGGAAACAGGGTGTTGCTGAAGCCAAGCATGGTGAAACAGACTGAGAGGGCCAAAGGAATTGTGTACCTACTGTCTTTTAGTAGAACATGAGGATGGGAGGTTGTTACATTTGCACAAGAATATCAGTTTAAGTATCAAGTTAGAGTTAGGGTTGGGGAGATGTGGCTTCCCAGGTTGGAAACGGGTCCTTGTTGAAGCCTAGCTTGCTGAATCAGACTGAGTGGGGCATCAAGATGTCTTCCATACTTACAATTAGGTACACTCTGTGGACGGCAGTATGTTTCAGTCCAAAAAGGAAATGAGGGTTGAGACTCAAATTAGGGTTAGGGTTGGGGAGACTTGGCTTCCCAGGATGTAACCAGGGTTTTGGCGAAGCCTAGATTGGTAAAACAGACTGAGTAGGCCTTCCGGAGTATAACATACTGCCAGTTAGTACACCATGTGGACAGGGAAATATTTCAGTCCAAAGAAAAAACTAGGGTTAAGACCCAAGTTAGGGTTAGCTGTCAGGAGACATGGCTTCCCGGAATGGAAACAGGGTGTTGCTGAAGCCAAGCATGGTGAAACAGACTGAGAGGGCAAAAGGAATTGTGTGCCTACTGTCTTTTAGTACAACATGAGGATGGGGGTTTGTTACATTTGCACAAGAAAATCAGGTTAAGTCTCAAGTTAGGGTTGGTTTGGGGAGATGTGGCTTCCCAGGTTGGAAACGGGTCCTTGGTGAAGCTTAACTTGCTGAATCAGACTGAGTGGGGTATCAAGGTGTCTTCCATACTTACATTTGGTACACTCTGTGGACCGCAGTATGTTTCAGTCCCAAAAGGAAATGAGGGTTGAGACTCAAATTAGGGTTAGGGTTGGGGAGACTTGGCTTCCCAGGATGTAACCAGGGTTTTGGTGAAGCCTAGATTGGTAAAACAGACTGAGTAGGCCAACCGGAGTATAACATACTGCCAGTTAGTACACCATGTGGACAGGGAAATGTTTCAGTCCAAAGAGAAAATTAGGGTTAAGACCCAAGTTAGGGTTAGCTGTCAGGAGACATGGCTTCCCAGAATGGAAACAGGGTGTTGCTGAAGCCAAGCATGGTGAAACAGACTGAGAGGGCCAAAGGAATTGTGTGCCTACTGTCTTTTAGTAGAACATGAGGATGGGAGGTTGTTACATTTGCACAAGAATATCAGGTTAAGTCTCAAGTTAGGGTTAGGGTTGGGGAGATATGGCTTCCCAGGTTGGAAACGGGTCCTTGTTGAAGCCTAGCTTGCTGAATCAGACTGAGTGGGGCATCAAGATGGCTTCCATACTTACAATTAGGTACACTCTGTGGACGGCAGTATGTTTCAGTCCAAAAAGGAAATGAGGGTTGAGACTCAAATTAGGGTTAGGGTTGGGGAGACTTGGCTTCCCAGGATGTAACCAGGGTTTTGGCGAAGCCTAGATTGGTAAAACAGACTGAGTAGGCCTTCCGGAGTATAACATACTGCCAGTTAGTACACCATGTGGACAGGGAAATATTTCAGTCCAAAGAAAAAACTAGGGTTAAGACCCAAGTTAGGGTTAGCGGTCAGGAGACATGGCTTCCCGGAATGGAAACAGGGTGTTGCTGAAGCCAAGCATGGTGAAACAGACTGAGAGGGCAAAAGGAATTGTGTGCCTACTGTCTTTTAGTACAACATGAGGATGGGGGTTTGTTACATTTCAACAAGAAAATCAGGTGAAGTCTCAAGGTTGGGTTGGATTGGGGAGATGTGGCTTCCCAGGTTGGAAATGGGTCCTTGGTGAAGCTCAACTTGCTGAATCAGACTGAGTGGGGCATCAAGATGGCTTCCATACTGACATTTGGTACACTCTGTGGACGGCAGTATGTTTCAGTCCAAAAACGAAAATTAGGGTTAAGACCCAAGTTAGGGTTATCGGTCAGGAGTCATGGCTTCCCAGAATGGAAACAGGGTGTTGCTGAAGCCAAGCATGGTGAAACAGACTGAGAGGGCCAAAGGAATTGTGTACCTACTGTCTTTTAGTAGAACATGAGGATGGGAGGTTGTTACATTTGCACAAGAATATCAGTTTAAGTATCAAGTTAGAGTTACGGTTGGGGAGATGTGGCTTCCCAGGTTGGAAACGGGTCCTTGTTGAAGCCTAGCTTGCTGAATCAGACTGAGTGGGGCATCAAGATGTCTTCCATACTTACAATTAGGTACACTCTGTGGACGGCAGTATGTTTCAGTCCAAAAAGGAAATGAGGGTTGAGACTCAAATTAGGGTTAGGGTTGGGGAGACTTGGCTTCCCAGGATGTAACCAGGGTTTTGGCGAAGCCTAGATTGGTAAAACAGACTGAGTAGGCCTTCCGGAGTATAACATACTGCCAGTTAGTACACCATGTGGACAGGGAAATATTTCAGTCCAAAGAAAAAACTAGGGTTAAGACCCAAGTTAGGTTTAGCTGTCAGGAGACATGGCTTCCCGGAATGGAAACAGGGTGTTGCTGAAGCCAAGCATGGTGAAACAGACTGAGAGGGCAAAAGGAATTGTGTGCCTACTGTCTTTTAGTACAACATGAGGATGGGGGTTTGTTACATTTGCACAAGAAAATCAGGTTAAGTCTCAAGTTAGGGTTGGTTTGGGGAGATGTGGCTTCCCAGGTTGGAAACGGGTCCTTGGTGAAGCCTAGCTTGTTGAATCAGACTGAGTGGGACATCAAGATGTCTTCCATACTTACATTTGGTACACTCTGTGGACGGCAGTATGTTTCAGTCCAAAAAGGAAATGAGGGTTGAGACTCAAATTAGGGTTAGGGCTGGGGAGACTTGGCTTCCCAGGATGTAACCAGGGTTTTGGCGAAGCCTAGATTGGTAAAACAGACTGAGTAGGCCATCTGGAGTATAACATACTGCCAGTTAGTACACCATGTGGACAGGGAAATGTTTCAGTCTAAAGAGAAAATTAGGGTTAAGACCCAAGGTAGGGTTAGCTGTCAGGAGACATGGCTTCCCAGAATGGAAACAGGGTGTTGCTGAAGCCAAGCATGGTGAAACAGACTGAGAGGGCCAAAGGAATTGTGTGCCTACTGTCTTTTAGTAGAACATGAGGATGGGAGGTTGTTACATTTGCACAAGAATATCAGGTTAAGTCTCAAGTTAGGGTTAGGGTTGGGGAGATGTGGCTTCCCAGGTTGGAAACGGGTCCTTGGTGAAGCTTAACTTCCTGAATCAGACTGAGTGGGCCATCAAGATGTCTTCCATACTTACATTTGGCACACTCTGTGGACCGCAGTATGTTTCAGTCCAAAAAGGAAATAGGGTTGAGACTCAAATTAGGGTTAGGGTTGGGGAGACTTGGCTTCCCAGGATGTAACCAGGGTTTTGGCGAAGTCTAGATTGGTAAAACAGACGGAGTAGGCCAACCGGAGTATAACATACTGCCAGTTAGTACACCATGTGGACAGGGAAATTTTTCAGTCCAAAGACAAAATTAGGGTTAAGACCCAAGTTAGGGTTAGCTGTCAGGAGACATGGCTTTCCAGAATGGAAACAGGGTGTTGCTGAAGCCAAGCATGGTGAAACAGACTGAGAGGGCCAAAGGAATTGTGTGCCTACTGTCTTTTAGTAGAACATGAGGATGGGGGGTTGTTACATTTGCACAAGAAAATCAGGTTAAGTCTCAAGTTAGGGTTAGGGTTGGGGAGATGTGGCTTCCCAGGTTGGAAACGGGTCCTTGGTGAAGCCTAGCTTGCTGAATCAGACTGAGTGGGGCATCAAGATGTCTTCCATACTTACATTTGGTACACTCTGTGAACCGCAGTATGTTTCAGTCCAAAAAGGAAATGAGGGTTGATACTCAAATTAGGGTTAGGGTTGGGGAGACTTGGCTTCCCAGGATGTAACCAGGGTTTTGGTGAAGCCTAGATTGGTAAAACAGACTGAGTAGGCCAACCGGAGTATAACATACTGCCAGTTAGTACACCATGTGGACAGGGAAATGTTTCAGTCCAAAGAGAAAATTAGGGTTAAGACCCAAGTTAGGGTTAGCTGTCAGGAGACATGGCTTCCCAGAATGGAAACAGGGTGTTGCTGAAGCCAAGCATGGTGAAACAGACTGAGAGGGCCAAAGGAATTGTGTGCCTACTGTCTTTTAGTAGAACATGAGGATGGGAGGTTGTTACATTTGCACAAGAATATCAGGTTAAGTCTCAAGTTAGGGTTAGGGTTGGGGAGATGTGGCTTCCCAGGTTGGAAACGGGTCCTTGGTGAAGCCTAGCTTGCTGAATCAGACTGAGTGGGGCATCAAGATGTCTTCCATACTTACAATTAGGTACACTCTGTGGACGGCAGTATGTTTCAGTCCAAAAAGGAAATGAGGGTTGAGACTCAAATAAGGGTTAGGGTTGGGGAGACTTGGCTTCCCAGGATGTAACCAGGGTTTTGGCGAAGCCTAGATTGGTAAAACAGACTGAGTAGGCCTTCCGGAGTATAACATACTGCCAGTTAGTACACCATGTGGACAGGGAAATATTTCAGTCCAAAGAAAATACTAGGGTTAAGACCCAAGTTAGGGTTAGCGGTCAGGAAACATGGCTTCCCGGAATGGAAACAGGGTGTTGCTGAAGCCAAGCATGGTGAAACAGACTGAGAGGGCAAAAGGAATTGTGTGCCTACTGTCTTTTAGTACAACATGAGGATGGGGGTTTGTTACATTTGCACAAGAAAATCAGGTTAAGTCTCAAGTTAGGGTTGGTTTGGGGAGATGTGGCTTCCCAGGTTGGAAACGGGTCCTTGGTGAAGCCTAGCTTGTTGAATCAGACTGAGTGGGACATCAAGATGTCTTCCATACTTACATTTGGTACACTCTGTGGACGGCAGTATGTTTCAGTCCAAAAAGGAAATGAGGGTTGAGACTCAAATTAGGGTTAGGGCTGGGGAGACTTGGCTTCCCAGGATGTAACCAGGGTTTTGGCGAAGCCTAGATTGGTAAAACAGACTGAGTAGGCCATCCGGAGTATAACATACTGCCAGTTAGTACACCATGTGGACAGGGAAATTTTTCAGTCCAAAGAGAAAATTAGGGTTAAGACCCAAGTGAGGGTTAGCTGTCAGGAGACATGGCTTCCCAGAATGGAAACAGGGTGTTGCTGAAGCCAAGCATGGTGAAACAGACTGAGAGGGCCAAAGGAATTGTGTGCCTACTGTCTTTTAGTAGAACATGAGGATGGGAGGTTGTTACATTTGCACAAGAATATCAGGTTAAGTCTCAAGTTAGGGTAAGGGTTGGGGAGATGTGGCTTCCCAGGTTGGAAACGGGTCCTTGGTGAAGCTTAACTTCCTGAATCAGACTGAGTGGGCCATCAAGATGTCTTCCATACTTACATTTGGCACACTCTGTGGACCGCAGTATGTTTCAGTCCAAAAAGGAAATAGGGTTGAGACTCAAATTAGGGTTACGGTTGGGGAGACTTGGCTTCCCAGGATGTAACCAGGGTTTTGGTGAAGCCTAGATTGGTAAAACAGACTGAGTAGGCATTCAGGAGTATAACATACTGCCAGTTAGTACACTCTGTGGACGGCAGTATGTTTCAGTCCAAAAACGAAAATTAGGGTTAAGACCCAAGTTAGGGTTATCGGTCAGGAGTCATGGCTTCCCAGAATGGAAACAGGGTGTTGCTGAAGCCAAGCATGGTGAAACAGACTGAGAGGGCCAACGGAATTGTGTGTCGACTGTCTTTTAGTACAACATGAGGATGGGGGTTTGTTACATTTCAACAAGAAAATCAGGTTAAGTCTCAAGGTTGGGTTGGATTGGGGAGATGTGGCTTCCCAGGTTGGAAATGGGTCCTTGGTGAAGCTCAACTTGCTGAATCAGACTGAGTGGGGCATCAAGATGGCTTCCATACTGACATTTGGTGCACTCTGTGGACGGCAGTATGTTTCAGTCCAAAAAGGAAATGAGGGTTGAGACTCAAATTAGGGTTAGGGTTGGGGAGACTTGGCTTCCCAGGATGTAACCAGGGTTTTGGCGAAGTCTAGATTGGTAAAACAGACTGAGTAGGCCAACCGGAGTATAACATACTGCCAGTTAGTACACCATGTGGACAGGGAAATGTTTCAGTCCAAAGAGAAAATTAGGGTTAAGACCCAAGTTAGGGTTAGCTGTCAGGAGACATGGCTTTCCAGAATGGAAACAGGGTGTTGCTGAAGCCAAGCATGGTGAAACAGACTGAGAGGGCAAAAGGAATTGTGTGCCTACTGTCTTTTAGTAGAACATGAGGATGGGGGGTTGTTACATTTGCACAAGAAAATCAGGGTAAGTCTCAAGTTAGGGTTAGGGTTGGGGAGATGTGGCTTCCCAGGTTGGAAACGGGTCCTTGGTGAAGCTTAACTTGCTGAATCAGACTGAGTGGGCCATCAAGATGTCTTCCATACTTACATTTGGCACACTCTGTGGACCGCAGTATGTTTCAGTCCAAAAAGGAAATAGGGTTGAGACTCAAATTAGGGTTAGGGTTGGGGAGACTTGGCTTCCCAGGATGTAACCAGGGTTTTGGCGAAGTCTAGATTGGTAAAACAGACGGAGTAGGCCAACCGGAGTATAACATACTGCCAGTTAGTACACCATGTGGACAGGGAAATTTTTCAGTCCAAAGACAAAATTAGGGTTAAGACCCAAGTTAGGGTTAGCTGTCAGGAGACATGGCTTTCCAGAATGGAAACAGGGTGTTGCTGAAGCCAAGCATGGTGAAACAGACTGAGAGGGCCAAAGGAATTGTGTGCCTACTGTCTTTTAGTAGAACATGAGGATGGGGGGTTGTTACATTTGCACAAGAAAATCAGGTTAAGTCTCAAGTTAGGGTTAGGGTTGGGGAGATGTGGCTTCCCAGGTTGGAAACGGGTCTTGGTGAAGCCTAGCTTGCTGAATCAGACTGAGTGGGGCATCAAGATGTCTTCCATACTTACATTTGGTACACTCTGTGAACCGCAGTATGTTTCAGTCCAAAAAGGAAATGAGGGTTGATACTCAAATTAGGGTTAGGGTTGGGGAGACTTGGCTTCCCAGGATGTAACCAGGGTTTTGGTGAAGCCTAGATTGGTAAAACAGACTGAGTAGGCCAACCGGAGTATAACATACTCTCAGTTAGTACACCATGTGGACAGGGAAATGTTTCAGTCCAAAGAGAAAATTAGGGTTAAGACCCAAGTTAGGGTTAGCTGTCAGGAGACATGGCTTCCCAGAATGGAAACAGGGTGTTGCTGAAGCCAAGCATGGTGAAACAGACTGAGAGGGCCAAAGGAATTGTGTGCCTACTGTCTTTTAGTAGAACATGAGGATGGGAGGTTGTTACATTTGCACAAGAATATCAGGTTAAGTCTCAAGTTAGGGTTAGGGTTGGGGAGATGTGGCTTCCCAGGTTGGAAACGGGTCCTTGGTGAAGCCTAGCTTGCTGAATCAGACTGAGTGGGGCATCAAGATGTCTTCCATACTTACAATTAGGTACACTCTGTGGACGGCAGTATGTTTCAGTCCAAAAAGGAAATGAGGGTTGAGACTCAAATAAGGGTTAGGGTTGGGGAGACTTGGCTTCCCAGGATGTAACCAGGGTTTTGGCGAAGCCTAGATTGGTAAAACAGACTGAGTAGGCCTTCCGGAGTATAACATACTGCCAGTTAGTACACCATGTGGACAGGGAAATATTTCAGTCCAAAGAAAATACTAGGGTTAAGACCCAAGTTAGGGTTAGCGGTCAGGAGACATGGCTTCCCGGAATGGAAACAGGGTGTTGCTGAAGCCAAGCATGGTGAAACAGACTGAGAGGGCAAAAGGAATTGTGTGCCTACTGTCTTTTAGTACAACATGAGGATGGGGGTTTGTTACATTTGCACAAGAAAATCAGGTTAAGTCTCAAGTTAGGGTTGGTTTGGGGAGATGTGGCTTCCCAGGTTGGAAACGGGTCCTTGGTGAAGCCTAGCTTGTTGAATCAGACTGAGTGGGACATCAAGATGTCTTCCATACTTACATTTGGTACACTCTGTGGACGGCAGTATGTTTCAGTCCAAAAAGGAAATGAGGGTTGAGACTCAAATTAGGGTTAGGGCTGGGGAGACTTGGCTTCCCAGGATGTAACCAGGGTTTTGGCGAAGCCTAGATTGGTAAAACAGACTGAGTAGGCCATCCGGAGTATAACATACTGCCAGTTAGTACACCATGTGGACAGGGAAATGTTTCAGTCCAAAGAGAAAATTAGGGTTAAGACCCAAGTGAGGGTTAGCTGTCAGGAGACATGGCTTCCCAGAATGGAAACAGGGTGTTGCTGAAGCCAAGCATGGTGAAACAGACTGAGAGGGCCAAAGGAATTGTGTGCCTACTGTCTTTTAGTAGAACATGAGGATGGGAGGTTGTTACATTTGCACAAGAATATCAGGTTAAGTCTCAAGTTAGGGTTAGGGTTGGGGAGATGTGGCTTCCCAGGTTGGAAACGGGTCCTTGGTGAAGCTTAACTTCCTGAATCAGACTGAGTGGGCCATCAAGATGTCTTCCATACTTACATTTGGCACACTCTGTGGACCGCAGTATGTTTCAGTCCAAAAAGGAAATAGGGTTGAGACTCAAATTAGGGTTACGGTTGGGGAGACTTGGCTTCCCAGGATGTAACCAGGGTTTTGGTGAAGCCTAGATTGGTAAAACAGACTGAGTAGGCATTCAGGAGTATAACATACTGCCAGTTAGTACACTCTGTGGACGGCAGTATGTTTCAGTCCAAAAACGAAAATTAGGGTTAAGACCCAAGTTAGGGTTATCGGTCAGGAGTCATGGCTTCCCAGAATGGAAACAGGGTGTTGCTGAAGCCAAGCATGGTGAAACAGACTGAGAGTGCCAACGGAATTGTGTGTCGACTGTCTTTTAGTACAACATGAGGATGGGGGTTTGTTACATTTCAACAAGAAAATCAGGTTAAGTCTCAAGGTTGGGTTGGATTGGGGAGATGTGGCTTCCAAGGTTGGAAATGGGTCCTTGGTGAAGCTCAACTTGCTGAATCAGACTGAGTGGGGCATCAAGATGGCTTCCATACTGACATTTGGTGCACTCTGTGGACGGCAGTATGTTTCAGTCCAAAAAGGAAATGAGGGTTGAGACTCAAATTAGGGTTAGGGTTGGGGAGACTTGGCTTCCCAGGATGTAACCAGGGTTTTGGCGAAGTCTAGATTGGTAAAACAGACTGAGTAGGCCAACCGGAGTATAACATACTGCCAGTTAGTACACCATGTGGACAGGGAAATGTTTCAGTCCAAAGAGAAAATTAGGGTTAAGACCCAAGTGAGGGTTAGCTGTCAGGAGACATGGCTTTCCAGAATGGAAACAGGGTGTTGCTGAAGCCAAGCATGGTGAAACAGACTGAGAGGGCAAAAGGAATTGTGTGCCTACTGTCTTTTAGTAGAACATGAGGATGGGGGGTTGTTACATTTGCACAAGAAAATCAGGTTAAGTCTCAAGTTAGGGTTAGGGTTGGGGAGATGTGGCTTCCCAGGTTGGAAACGGGTCCTTGGTGAAGCCTAGCTTGCTGAATCAGACTGAGTGGGGCATCAAGATGTCTTCCATACTTACATTTGGTACACTCTGTGAACCGCAGTATGTTTCAGTCCCAAAAGGAAATGAGGGTTGATACGCAAATTAGGGTTAGGGTTGGGGAGACTTGGCTTCCCAGGATGTAACCAGGGTTTTGGTGAAGCCTAGATTGGTAAAACAGACTGAGTAGGCCAACCGGAGTATAACATACTGCCAGTTAGTACACCATGTGGACAGGGAAATGTTTCAGTCCAAAGAGAAAATTAGGGTTAAGACCCAAGTTAGGGTTAGCTGTCAGGAGACATGGCTTCCCAGAATGGAAACAGGGTGTTGCTGAAGCCAAGCATGGTGAAACAGACTGAGAGGGCCAAAGGAATTGTGTGCCTACTGTCTTTTAGTAGAACATGAGGATGGGAGGTTGTTACATTTGCACAAGAATATCAGGTTAAGTCTCAAGTTAGGGTTAGGGTTGGGGAGATGTGGCTTCCCAGGTTGGAAACGGGTCCTTGTTGAAGCCTAGCTTGCTGAATCAGACTGAGTGGGGCATCAAGATGTCTTCCATACTTACAATTAGGTACACTCTGTGGACGGCAGTATGTTTCAGTCCAAAAAGGAAATGAGGGTTGAGACTCAAATTAGGGTTAGGGTTGGGGAGACTTGGCTTCCCAGGATGTAACCAGGGTTTTGGCGAAGCCTAGATTGGTAAAACAGACTGAGTAGGCCTTCCGGAGTATAACATACTGCCAGTTAGTACACCATGTGGACAGGGAAATATTTCAGTCCAAAGAAAAAACTAGGGTTAAGACCCAAGTTAGGGTTAGCGGTCAGGAGACATGTCTTCCCGGAATGGAAACAGGGTGTTGCTGAAGCCAAGCATGGTGAAACAGACTGAGAGGGCAAAAGGAATTGTGTGCCTACTGTCTTTTAGTACAACATGAGGATGGGGGTTTGTTACATTTCAACAAGAAAATCAGGTTAAGTCTCAAGGTTGGGTTGGATTGGGGAGATGTGGCTTCCCAGGTTGGAAATGGGTCCTTGGTGAAGCTCAACTTGCTGAATCAGACTGAGTGGGGCATCAAGATGGCTTCCATACTGACATTTGGTACACTCTGTGGACGGCAGTATGTTTCAGTCCAAAAACGAAAATTAGGGTTAAGACCCAAGTTAGGGTTATCGGTCAGGAGTCATGGCTTCCCAGAATGGAAACAGGGTGTTGCTGAAGCCAAGCATGGTGAAACAGACTGAGAGGGCCAAAGGAATTGTGTACCTACTGTCTTTTAGTAGAACATGAGGATGGGAGGTTGTTACATTTGCACAAGAATATCAGTTTAAGTATCAAGTTAGAGTTAGGGTTGGGGAGATGTGGCTTCCCAGGTTGGAAACGGGTCCTTGTTGAAGCCTAGCTTGCTGAATCAGACTGAGTGGGGCATCAAGATGTCTTCCATACTTACAATTAGGTACACTCTGTGGACGGCAGTATGTTTCAGTCCAAAAAGGAAATGAGGGTTGAGACTCAAATTAGGGTTAGGGTTGGGGAGACTTGGCTTCCCAGGATGTAACCAGGGTTTTGGCGAAGCCTAGATTGGTAAAACAGACTGAGTAGGCCTTCCGGAGTATAACATACTGCCAGTTAGTACACCATGTGGACAGGGAAATATTTCAGTCCAAAGAAAAAACTAGGGTTAAGACCCAAGTTAGGGTTAGCGGTCAGGAGACATGGCTTCCCGGAATGGAAACAGGGTGTTGCTGAAGCCAAGCATGGTGAAACAGACTGAGAGGGCAAAAGGAATTGTGTGCCTACTGTCTTTTAGTACAACATGAGGATGGGGGTTTGTTACATTTGCACAAGAAAATCAGGTTAAGTCTCAAGTTAGGGTTGGTTTGGGGAGATGTGGCTTCCCAGGTTGGAAACGGGTCCTTGGTGAAGCCTAGCTTGTTGAATCAGACTGAGTGGGACATCAAGATGTCTTCCATACTTACATTTGGTACACTCTGTGGACGGCAGTATGTTTCAGTCCAAAAAGGAAATGAGGGTTGAGACTCAAATTAGGGTTAGGGCTGGGGAGACTTGGCTTCCCAGGATGTAACCAGGGTTTTGGCGAAGCCTAGATTGGTAAAACAGACTGAGTAGGCCATCCGGAGTATAACATACTGCCAGTTAGTACACCATGTGGACAGGGAAATGTTTCAGTCTAAAGAGAAAATTAGGGTTAAGACCCAAGTTAGGGTTAGCTGTCAGGAGACATGGCTTCCCAGAATGGAAACAGGGTGTTGCTGAAGCCAAGCATGGTGAAACAGACTGAGAGGGCCAAAGGAATTGTGTGCCTACTGTCTTTTAGTAGAACATGAGGATGGGAGGTTGTTACATTTGCACAAGAATATCAGGTTAAGTCTCAAGTTAGGGTTAGGGTTGGGGAGATGTGGCTTCCCAGGTTGGAAACGGGTCCTTGGTGAAGCTTAACTTCCTGAATCAGACTGAGTGGGCCATCAAGATGTCTTCCATACTTACATTTGGCACACTCTGTGGACCGCAGTATGTTTCAGTCCAAAAAGGAAATAGGGTTGAGACTCAAATTAGGGTTAGGGTTGGGGAGACTTGGCTTCCCAGGATGTAACCAGGGTTTTGGCGAAGTCTAGATTGGTAAAACAGACGGAGTAGGCCAACCGGAGTATAACATACTGCCAGTTAGTACACCATGTGGACAGGGAAATTTTTCAGTCCAAAGACAAAATTAGGGTTAAGACCCAAGTTAGGGTTAGCTGTCAGGAGACATGGCTTTCCAGAATGGAAACAGGGTGTTGCTGAAGCCAAGCATGGTGAAACAGACTGAGAGGGCCAAAGGAATTGTGTGCCTACTGTCTTTTAGTAGAACATGAGGATGGGGGGTTGTTACATTTGCACAAGAAAATCAGGTTAAGTCTCAAGTTAGGGTTAGGGTTGGGGAGATGTGGCTTCCCAGGTTGGAAACGGGTCCTTGGTGAAGCCTAGCTTGCTGAATCAGACTGAGTGGGGCATCAAGATGTCTTCCATACTTACATTTGGTACACTCTGTGGACGGCAGTATGTTTCAGTCCAAAAAGGAAATGAGGGTTGAGACTCAAATAAGGGTTAGGGTTGGGGAGACTTGGCTTCCCAGGATGTAACCAGGGTTTTGGCGAAGCCTAGATTGGTAAAACAGACTGAGTAGGCCTTCCGGAGTATAACATACTGCCAGTTAGTACACCATGTGGACAGGGAAATATTTCAGTCGAAAGAAAATACTAGGGTTAAGACCCAAGTTAGGGTTAGCGGTCAGGACACATGGCTTCCCGGAATGGAAACAGGGTGTTGCTGAAGCCAAGCATGGTGAAACAGACTGAGAGGGCAAAAGGAATTGTGTGCCTACTGTCTTTTAGTACAACATGAGGATGGGGGTTTGTTACATTTGCACAAGAAAATCAGGTTAAGTCTCAAGTTAGGGTTGGTTTGGGGAGATGTGGCTTCCCAGGTTGGAAACGGGTCCTTGGTGAAGCCTAGCTTGTTGAATCAGACTGAGTGGGACATCAAGATGTCTTCCATACTTACATTTGGTACACTCTGTGGACGGCAGTATGTTTCAGTCCAAAAAGGAAATGAGGGTTGAGACTCAAATTAGGGTTAGGGCTGGGGAGACTTGGCTTCCCAGGATGTAACCAGGGTTTTGGCGAAGCCTAGATTGGTAAAACAGACTGAGTAGGCCATCCGGAGTATAACATACTGCCAGTTAGTACACCATGTGGACAGGGAAATGTTTCAGTCCAAAGAGAAAATTAGGGTTAAGACCCAAGTGAGGGTTAGCTGTCAGGAGACATGGCTTCCCAGAATGGAAACAGGGTGTTGCTGAAGCCAAGCATGGTGAAACAGACTGAGAGGGCCAAAGGAATTGTGTGCCTACTGTCTTTTAGTAGAACATGAGGATGGGAGGTTGTTACATTTGCACAAGAATATCAGGTTAAGTCTCAAGTTAGGGTTAGGGTTGGGGAGATGTGGCTTCCCAGGTTGGAAACGGGTCCTTGGTGAAGCTTAACTTCCTGAATCAGACTGAGTGGGCCATCAAGATGTCTTCCATACTTACATTTGGCACACTCTGTGGACCGCAGTATGTTTCAGTCCAAAAAGGAAATAGGGTTGAGACTCAAATTAGGGTTACGGTTGGGGAGACTTGGCTTCCCAGGATGTAACCAGGGTTTTGGTGAAGCCTAGATTGGTAAAACAGACTGAGTAGGCATTCAGGAGTATAACATACTGCCAGTTAGTACACCATGTGGACAGGGAAATGTTTCAGTCCAAAACAAAATTCGAGTTAAGACCCAAGTTAGGGTTAGCTGTCAGGAGACATGGCTTCCCGGAATGGAAACAGGGTGTTGCTGAAGCCAAGCATGGTGAAACAGACTGAGAGGGCCAAAGGAATTGTGTGCCTACTGTCTTTTAGTAGAACATGAGTATGGGAGGTTGTTACATTTGCACAAGAATATCAGGTTAAGTATCAAGTTAGAGTTAGGGTTGGGGAGATGTGGCTTCCCAGGTTGGAAACGGGT
The DNA here is from genome assembly GCF_057233095.1 of Heloderma suspectum. Taxonomy (NCBI): domain Eukaryota; kingdom Metazoa; phylum Chordata; class Lepidosauria; order Squamata; family Helodermatidae; genus Heloderma; species Heloderma suspectum. Next base: position 154,345,536 of record NC_139461.1, read on the forward strand.
CCTTGTTGAAGCCTAGCTTGCTGAATCAGACTGAGTGGGGCATCAAGATGTCTTCCATACTTACAATTAGGTACACTCTGTGGACGGCAGTATGTTTCAGTCCAAAAAGGAAATGAGGGTTGAGACTCAAATTAGGGTTAGGGTTGGGGAGACTTGGCTTCCCAGGATGTAACCAGGGTTTTGGCGAAGCCTAGATTGGTAAAACAGACGGAGTAGGCCTTCCGGAGTATAACATACTGCCAGTTAGTACACCATGTGGACAGGGAAATATTTCAGTCCAAAGAAAAAACTAGGGTTAAGACCCAAGTTAGGGTTAGCGGTCAGGAGACATGGCTTCCCGGAATGGAAACAGGGTGTTGCTGAAGCCAAGCATGGTGAAACAGACTGAGAGGGCCAACGGAATTGTGTGCCTACTGTCTTTTAGTACAACATGAGGATGGGGGTTTGTTACATTTGCACAAGAAAATCAGGTTAAGTCTCAAGTTAGGGTTGGTTTGGGGAGATGTGGCTTCCCAGGTTGGAAACGGGTCCTTGGTGAAGCCTAACTTGCTGAATCAGACTGAGTGGGGCATCAAGATGTCTTCCATACTGACATTTGGTACACTCTGTGGACAGCGGTTTGTTTCAGTCCCAAAAGGAAATGAGGCCTGAGACTCAAATTAGGGTTAGGGTTGGGGAGACTTGGCTTTCCAGGATGTAACCAGGGTTTTGGTGAAGCCTAGATTGGTAAAACAGACTGAGTAGGCAAACCGGAGTATAACATACTGCCAGTTAGTACACCATGTGGACAGGGAAATGTTTCAGTCCAAAGAGAAAATTAGGGTTAAGACCCAAGTGAGGGTTATCGGTCAGGAGACATGGCTTCCCAGAATGGAAACAGGGTGTTGCTGAAGCCAAGCATGGTGAAACAGACTGAGAGGGCCAAAGGAATTGTGTGCCTACTGTCTTTTAGTAGAACATGAGGATGGGGGTTTGTTACATTTGCACAAGAAAATCAGGTTAAGTATCAAGTTAGGGTTAGGGTTGGGGAGATGTGGCTTCCCAGGTTGGAAACGGGTCCTTGGTGAAGCTTAACTTGCTGAATCAGACTGAGTGGGGCATCAAGATGGCTTCCATACTGACATTTGGTACACTCTGTGGACGGCAGTATGTTTCAGTCCAAAAAGGAAATGAGGGTTGAGACTCAAATTAGGGTTAGGGTTGGGGAGACTTGGCTTCCCAGGATGTAACCAGGGTTTTGGCGAAGCCTAGATTGGTAAAACAGACTGAGTAGGACAACCGGAGTATAACATACTGCCAGTTAGTACACCATGTGGACAGGGAAATGTTTCAGTCCAAAGAGAAAATTAGGGTTGAGACCCAAGTTAGGGTTATCGGTCAGGAGTCATGGCTTCCCAGAATGGAAACAGGGTGTTGCTGAAGCCAAGCATGGTGAAACAGACTGAGAGGGCCAAAGGAATTGTGTGCCTATTGTCTTTTAGTAGAACATGAGGATGGGGGTTTGTTACATTTGCACAAGAAAATCAGGTTAAGTATCAAGTTAGGGTTAGGGTTGGGGAGATGTGGCTTCCCAGGTTGGAAACGGGTCCTTGGTGAAGCCTAGCTTGCTGAATCAGACTGAGTGGGACATCAAGATGTCTTCCATACTTACATTTGGTACACTCTGTGGACGGGGGTCTGTTTCAGTCCCAAAAGGAAATGAGGCCTGAGACTCAAATTAGGGTTAGGGTTGGGGAGACTTGGCTTCCCAGGATATAACCAGGGTTTTGTCGAAGCCTAGATTGGTAAAACAGACTGAGTAGGCCATCCGGAGTATAACATACTGCCAGTTAGTACACCATGTGGACAGGGAAATGTTTCAGTCCAAAGAGAAAATTAGGGTTGAGACCCAAGTTAGGGTTATCGGTCAGGAGTCATGGCTTCCCAGAATGGAAACAGGGTGTTGCTGAAGCCAAGCATGGTGAAACAGACTGAGAGGGCCAAAGGAATTGTGTGCCTACTGTCTTTTAGTAGAACATGAGGATGGGAGGTTGTTACATTTGCACAAGAATATCAGGTTAAGTCTCAAGTTAGGGTTAGGGTTGGGGAGATGTGGCTTCCCAGGTTGGAAACGGGTCCTTGGTGAAGCTTAACTTCCTGAATCAGACTGAGTGGGCCATCAAGATGTCTTCCATACTTACATTTGGCACACTCTGTGGACCGCAGTATGTTTCAGTCCAAAAAGGAAATAGGGTTGAGACTCAAATTAGGGTTACGGTTGGGGAGACTTGGCTTCCCAGGATGTAACCAGGGTTTTGGTGAAGCCTAGATTGGTAAAACAGACTGAGTAGGCATTCAGGAGTATAACATACTGCCAGTTAGTACACCATGTGGACAGGGAAATGTTTCAGTCCAAAACAAAATTCGAGTTAAGACCCAAGTTAGGGTTAGCTGTCAGGAGACATGGCTTCCCGGAATGGAAACAGGGTGTTGCTGAAGCCAAGCATGGTGAAACAGACTGAGAGGGCCAAAGGAATTGTGTGCCTACTGTCTTTTAGTAGAACATGAGTATGGGAGGTTGTTACATTTGCACAAGAATATCAGGTTAAGTATCAAGTTAGAGTTAGGGTTGGGGAGATGTGGCTTCCCAGGTTGGAAACGGGTCCTTGTTGAAGCCTAGCTTGCTGAATCAGACTGAGTGGGGCATCAAGATGTCTTCCATACTTACAATTAGGTACACTCTGTGGACGGCAGTATGTTTCAGTCCAAAAAGGAAATGAGGGTTGAGACTCAAATTAGGGTTAGGGTTGGGGAGACTTGGCTTCCCAGGATGTAACCAGGGTTTTGGCGAAGCCTAGATTGGTAAAACAGACGGAGTAGGCCTTCCGGAGTATAACATACTGCCAGTTAGTACACCATGTGGACAGGGAAATATTTCAGTCCAAAGAAAAAACTAGGGTTAAGACCCAAGTTAGGGTTAGCGGTCAGGAGACATGGCTTCCCGGAATGGAAACAGGGTGTTGCTGAAGCCAAGCATGGTGAAACAGACTGAGAGGGCCAACGGAATTGTGTGCCTACTGTCTTTTAGTACAACATGAGGATGGGGGTTTGTTACATTTGCACAAGAAAATCAGGTTAAGTCTCAAGTTAGGGTTGGTTTGGGGAGATGTGGCTTCCCAGGTTGGAAACGGGTCCTTGGTGAAGCCTAACTTGCTGAATCAGACTGAGTGGGGCATCAAGATGTCTTCCATACTGACATTTGGTACACTCTGTGGACAGCGGTTTGTTTCAGTCCCAAAAGGAAATGAGGCCTGAGACTCAAATTAGGGTTAGGGTTGGGGAGACTTGGCTTTCCAGGATGTAACCAGGGTTTTGGTGAAGCCTAGATTGGTAAAACAGACTGAGTAGGCAAACCGGAGTATAACATACTGCCAGTTAGTACACCATGTGGACAGGGAAATGTTTCATTCCAAAGAGAAAATTAGGGTTAAGACCCAAGTGAGGGTTATCGGTCAGGAGACATGGCTTCCCAGAATGGAAACAGGGTGTTGCTGAAGCCAAGCATGGTGAAACAGACTGAGAGGGCCAAAGGAATTGTGTGCCTACTGTCTTTTAGTAGAACATGAGGATGGGGGTTTGTTACATTTGCACAAGAAAATCAGGTTAAGTATCAAGTTAGGGTTAGGGTTGGGGAGATGTGGCTTCCCAGGTTGGAAACGGGTCCTTGGTGAAGCTTAACTTGCTGAATCAGACTGAGTGGGGCATCAAGATGGCTTCCATACTGACATTTGGTACACTCTGTGGACGGCAGTATGTTTCAGTCCAAAAAGGAAATGAGGGTTGAGACTCAAATTAGGGTTAGGGTTGGGGAGACTTGGCTTCCCAGGATGTAACCAGGGTTTTGGCGAAGCCTAGATTGGTAAAACAGACTGAGTAGGACAACCGGAGTATAACATACTGCCAGTTAGTACACCATGTGGACAGGGAAATGTTTCAGTCCAAAGAGAAAATTAGGGTTGAGACCCAAGTTAGGGTTATCGGTCAGGAGTCATGGCTTCCCAGAATGGAAACAGGGTGTTGCTGAAGCCAAGCATGGTGAAACAGACTGAGAGGGCCAAAGGAATTGTGTGCCTATTGTCTTTTAGTAGAACATGAGGATGGGGGTTTGTTACATTTGCACAAGAAAATCAGGTTAAGTATCAAGTTAGGGTTAGGGTTGGGGAGATGTGGCTTCCCAGGTTGGAAACGGGTCCTTGGTGAAGCCTAGCTTGCTGAATCAGACTGAGTGGGACATCAAGATGTCTTCCATACTTACATTTGGTACACTCTGTGGACGGGGGTCTGTTTCAGTCCCAAAAGGAAATGAGGCCTGAGACTCAAATTAGGGTTAGGGTTGGGGAGACTTGGCTTCCCAGGATATAACCAGGGTTTTGTCGAAGCCTAGATTGGTAAAACAGACTGAGTAGGCCATCCGGAGTATAACATACTGCCAGTTAGTACACCATGTGGACAGGGAAATGTTTCATTCCAAAGAGAAAATTAGGGTTAAGACCCAAGTTAGGGTTAGCTGTCAGGAGACATGGCTTCCCAGAATGGAAACAGGGTGTTGCTGAAGCCAAGCATGGTGAAACAGACTGAGAGGGCCAAAGGAATTGTGTGCCTACTGTCTTTTAGTACAACATGAGGATGGGGGGTTGTTACAGTTCAACAAGAAAATCAGGTTAAGTCTCAAGGTTGGGTTGGATTGGGGAGATGTGGCTTCCCAGGTTGGAAACGGGTCCTTGGTGAAGCTTAACTTGCTGAATCAGACTGAGTGGGGCATCAAGATGGCTTCCATACTGACATTTGGTACACTCTGTGGACGGCAGTATGTTTCAGTCCAAAAAGGAAATGAGGGTTGAGACTCAAATTAGGGTTAGGGTTGGGGAGACTTGGCTTCCCAGGATGTAACCAGGGTTTTGGCGAAGTCTAGATTGGTAAAACAGACTGAGTAGGCCAACCGGAGTATAACATACTGCCAGTTAGTACACCATGTGGACAGGGAAATGTTTCAGTCCAAAGAGAAAATTAGGGTTAAGACCCAAGTTAGGGTTAGCTGTCAGGAGACATGGCTTTCCAGAATGGAAACAGGGTGTTGCTGAAGCCAAGCATGGTGAAACAGACTGAGAGGGCAAAAGGAATTGTGTGCCTACTGTCTTTTAGTAGAACATGAGGATGGGGGGTTGTTACATTTGCACAAGAAAATCAGGTTAAGTCTCAAGTTAGGGTTAGGTTTGGGGAGATGTGGCTTCCCAGGTTGGAAACGGGTCCTTGGTGAAGCCTAGCTTGCTGAATCAGACTGAGTGGGGCATCAAGATGTCTTCCATACTTACATTTGGTACACTCTGTGAACCGCAGTATGTTTCAGTCCAAAAAGGAAATGAGGGTTGATACGCAAATTAGGGTTAGGGTTGGGGAGACTTGGCTTCCCAGGATGTAACCAGGGTTTTGGTGAAGCCTAGATTGGTAAAACAGACTGAGTAGGCCAACCGGAGTATAACATACTGCCAGTTAGTACACCATGTGGACAGGGAAATGTTTCAGTCCAAAGAGAAAATTAGGGTTAAGACCCAAGTTAGGGTTAGCTGTCAGGAGACATGGCTTCCCAGAATGGAAACAGGGTGTTGCTGAAGCCAAGCATGGTGAAACAGACTGAGAGGGCCAAAGGAATTGTGTGCCTACTGTCTTTTAGTAGAACATGAGGATGGGAGGTTGTTACATTTGCACAAGAATATCAGGTTAAGTCTCAAGTTAGGGTTAGGGTTGGGGAGATGTGGCTTCCCAGGTTGGAAACGGGTCCTTGTTGAAGCCTAGCTTGCTGAATCAGACTGAGTGGGGCATCAAGATGTCTTCCATACTTACAATTAGGTACACTCTGTGGACGGCAGTATGTTTCAGTCCAAAAAGGAAATGAGGGTTGAGACTCAAATTAGGGTTAGGGTTGGGGAGACTTGGCTTCCCAGGATGTAACCAGGGTTTTGGCGAAGCCTAGATTGGTAAAACAGACTGAGTAGGCCTTCCGGAGTATAACATACTGCCAGTTAGTACACCATGTGGACAGGGAAATATTTCAGTCCAAAGAAAAAACTAGGGTTAAGACCCAAGTTAGGGTTAGCGGTCAGGAGACATGGCTTCCCGGAATGGAAACAGGGTGTTGCTGAAGCCAAGCATGGTGAAACAGACTGAGAGGGCAAAAGGAATTGTGTGCCTACTGTCTTTTAGTACAACATGAGGATGGGGGTTTGTTACATTTCAACAAGAAAATCAGGTTAAGTCTCAAGGTTGGGTTGGATTGGGGAGATGTGGCTTCCCAGGTTGGAAATGGGTCCTTGGTGAAGCTCAACTTACTGAATCAGACTGAGTGGGGCATCAAGATGGCTTCCATACTGACATTTGGTACACTCTGTGGACGGCAGTATGTTTCAGTCCAAAAACGAAAATTAGGGTTAAGACCCAAGTTAGGGTTATTGGTCAGGAGTCATGGCTTCCCAGAATGGAAACAGGGTGTTGCTGAAGCCAAGCATGGTGAAACAGACTGAGAGGGCCAAAGGAATTGTGTACCTACTGTCTTTTAGTAGAACATGAGGATGGGAGGTTGTTACATTTGCACAAGAATATCAGTTTAAGTATCAAGTTAGAGTTAGGGTTGGGGAGATGTGGCTTCCCAGGTTGGAAACGGGTCCTTGTTGAAGCCTAGCTTGCTGAATCAGACTGAGTGGGGCATCAAGATGTCTTCCATACTTACAATTAGGTACACTCTGTGGACGGCAGTATGTTTCAGTCCAAAAAGGAAATGAGGGTTGAGACTCAAATTAGGGTTAGGGTTGGGGAGACTTGGCTTCCCAGGATGTAACCAGGGTTTTGGCGAAGCCTAGATTGGTAAAACAGACTGAGTAGGCCTTCCGGAGTATAACATACTGCCAGTTAGTACACCATGTGGACAGGGAAATATTTCAGTCCAAAGAAAAAACTAGGGTTAAGACCCAAGTTAGGGTTAGCGGTCAGGAGACATGGCTTCCCGGAATGGAAACAGGGTGTTGCTGAAGCCAAGCATGGTGAAACAGACTGAGAGGGCAAAAGGAATTGTGTGCCTACTGTCTTTTAGTACAACATGAGGATGGGGGTTTGTTACATTTGCACAAGAAAATCAGGTTAAGTCTCAAGTTAGGGTTGGTTTGGGGAGATGTGGCTTCCCAGGTTGGAAACGGGTCCTTGGTGAAGCCTAGCTTGTTGAATCAGACTGAGTGGGACATCAAGATGTCTTCCATACTTACATTTGGTACACTCTGTGGACGGCAGTATGTTTCAGTCCAAAAAGGAAATGAGGGTTGAGACTCAAATTAGGGTTAGGGCTGGGGAGACTTGGCTTCCCAGGATGTAACCAGGGTTTTGGCGAAGCCTAGATTGGTAAAACAGACTGACTAGGCCATCCGGAGTATAACATACTGCCAGTTAGTACACCATGTGGACAGGGAAATGTTTCAGTCTAAAGAGAAAATTAGGGTTAAGACCCAAGTTAGGGTTAGCTGTCAGGAGACATGGCTTCCCAGAATGGAAACAGGGTGTTGCTGAAGCCAAGCATGGTGAAACAGACTGAGAGGGCCAAAGGAATTGTGTGCCTACTGTCTTTTAGTAGAACATGAGGATGGGAGGTTGTTACATTTGCACAAGAATATCAGGTTAAGTCTCAAGTTAGGGTTAGGGTTGGGGAGATGTGGCTTCCCAGGTTGGAAACGGGTCCTTGGTGAAGCTTAACTTCCTGAATCAGACTGAGTGGGCCATCAAGATGTCTTCCATACTTACATTTGGCACACTCTGTGGACCGCAGTATGTTTCAGTCCAAAAAGGAAATAGGGTTGAGACTCAAATTAGGGTTAGGGTTGGGGAGACTTGGCTTCCCAGGATGTAACCAGGGTTTTGGCGAAGCCTAGATTGGTAAAACAGACTGAGTAGGCCTTCCGGAGTATAACATACTGCCAGTTAGTACACCATGTGGACAGGGAAATATTTCAGTCCAAAGAAAAAACTAGGGTTAAGACCCAAGTTAGGGTTAGCGGTCAGGAGACATGGCTTCCCGGAATGGAAACAGGGTGTTGCTGAAGCCAAGCATGGTGAAACAGACTGAGAGGGCAAAAGGAATTGTGTGCCTACTGTCTTTTAGTACAACATGAGGATGGGGGTTTGTTACATTTGCACAAGAAAATCAGGTTAAGTCTCAAGTTAGGGTTGGTTTGGGGAGATGTGGCTTCCCAGGTTGGAAACGGGTCCTTGGTGAAGCCTAGCTTGTTGAATCAGACTGAGTGGGACATCAAGATGTCTTCCATACTTACATTTGGTACACTCTGTGGACGGCAGTATGTTTCAGTCCAAAAAGGAAATGAGGGTTGAGACTCAAATTAGGGTTAGGGCTGGGGAGACTTGGCTTCCCAGGATGTAACCAGGGTTTTGGCGAAGCCTAGATTGGTAAAACAGACTGACTAGGCCATCCGGAGTATAACATACTGCCAGTTAGTACACCATGTGGACAGGGAAATGTTTCAGTCTAAAGAGAAAATTAGGGTTAAGACCCAAGTTAGGGTTAGCTGTCAGGAGACATGGCTTCCCAGAATGGAAACAGGGTGTTGCTGAAGCCAAGCATGGTGAAACAGACTGAGAGGGCCAAAGGAATTGTGTGCCTACTGTCTTTTAGTAGAACATGAGGATGGGAGGTTGTTACATTTGCACAAGAATATCAGGTTAAGTCTCAAGTTAGGGTTAGGGTTGGGGAGATGTGGCTTCCCAGGTTGGAAACGGGTCCTTGGTGAAGCTTAACTTCCTGAATCAGACTGAGTGGGCCATCAAGATGTCTTCCATACTTACATTTGGCACACTCTGTGGACCGCAGTATGTTTCAGTCCAAAAAGGAAATAGGGTTGAGACTCAAATTAGGGTTAGGGTTGGGGAGACTTGGCTTCCCAGGATGTAACCAGGGTTTTGGCGAAGTCTAGATTGGTAAAACAGACGGAGTAGGCCAACCGGAGTATAACATACTGCCAGTTAGTACACCATGTGGACAGGGAAATGTTTCAGTCCAAAGAGAAAATTAGGGTTAAGACCCAAGTTAGGGTTAGCTGTCAGGAGACATGGCTTTCCAGAATGGAAACAGGGTGTTGCTGAAGCCAAGCATGGTGAAACAGACTGAGAGGGCCAAAGGAATTGTGTGCCTACTGTCTTTTAGTAGAACATGAGGATGGGGGGTTGTTACATTTGCACAAGAAAATCAGGTTAAGTCTCAAGTTAGGGTTAGGGTTGGGGAGATGTGGCTTCCCAGGTTGGAAACGGGTCCTTGGTGAAGCCTAGCTTGCTGAATCAGACTGAGTGGGGCATCAAGATGTCTTCCATACTTACATTTGGTACACTCTGTGAACCGCAGTATGTTTCAGTCCAAAAAGGAAATGAGGGTTGATACTCAAATTAGGGTTAGGGTTGGGGAGACTTGGCTTCCCAGGATGTAACCAGGGTTTTGGTGAAGCCTAGATTGGTAAAACAGACTGAGTAGGCCAACCGGAGTATAACATACTGCCAGTTAGTACACCATGTGGACAGGGAAATGTTTCAGTCCAAAGAGAAAATTAGGGTTAAGACCCAAGTTAGGGTTAGCTGTCAGGAGACATGGCTTCCCAGAATGGAAACAGGGTGTTGCTGAAGCCAAGCATGGTGAAACAGACTGAGAGGGCAAAAGGAATTGTGTGCCTACTGTCTTTTAGTAGAACATGAGGATGGGAGGTTGTTACATTTGCACAAGAATATCAGGTTAAGTCTCAAGTTAGGGTTAGGGTTGGGGAGATGTGGCTTCCCAGGTTGGAAACGGGTCCTTGGTGAAGCCTAGCTTGCTGAATCAGACTGAGTGGGGCATCAAGATGTCTTCCATACTTACAATTAGGTACACTCTGTGGACGGCAGTATGTTTCAGTCCAAAAAGGAAATGAGGGTTGAGACTCAAATAAGGGTTAGGGTTGGGGAGACTTGGCTTCCCAGGATGTAACCAGGGTTTTGGCGAAGCCTAGATTGGTAAAACAGACTGAGTAGGCCTTCCGGAGTATAACATACTGCCAGTTAGTACACCATGTGGACAGGGAAATATTTCAGTCCAAAGAAAATACTAGGGTTAAGACCCAAGTTAGGGTTAGCGGTCAGGAGACATGGCTTCCCGGAATGGAAACAGGGTGTTGCTGAAGCCAAGCATGGTGAAACAGACTGAGAGGGCAAAAGGAATTGTGTGCCTACTGTCTTTTAGTACAACATGAGGATGGGGGTTTGTTACATTTGCACAAGAAAATCAGGTTAAGTCTCAAGTTAGGGTTGGTTTGGGGAGATGTGGCTTCCCAGGTTGGAAACGGGTCCTTGGTGAAGCCTAGCTTGTTGAATCAGACTGAGTGGGACATCAAGATGTCTTCCATACTTACATTTGGTACACTCTGTGGACGGCAGTATGTTTCAGTCCAAAAAGGAAATGAGGGTTGAGACTCAAATTAGGGTTAGGGCTGGGGAGACTTGGCTTCCCAGGATGTAACCAGGGTTTTGGCGAAGCCTAGATTGGTAAAACAGACTGAGTAGGCCATCCGGAGTATAACATACTGCCAGTTAGTACACCATGTGGACAGGGAAATGTTTCAGTCCAAAGAGAAAATTAGGGTTAAGACCCAAGTGAGGGTTAGCTGTCAGGAGACATGGCTTCCCAGAATGGAAACAGGGTGTTGCTGAAGCCAAGCATGGTGAAACAGACTGAGAGGGCCAAAGGAATTGTGTGCCTACTGTCTTTTAGTAGAACATGAGGATGGGAGGTTGTTACATTTGCACAAGAATATCAGGTTAAGTCTCAAGTTAGGGTTAGGGTTGGGGAGATGTGGCTTCCCAGGTTGGAAACGGGTCCTTGTTGAAGCCTAGCTTGCTGAATCAGACTGAGTGGGGCATCAAGATGTCATCCATACTTACAATTAGGTACACTCTGTGGACGGCAGTATGTTTCAGTCCAAAAAGGAAATGAGGGTTGAGACTCAAATTAGGGTTAGGGTTGGGGAGACTTGGCTTCCCAGGATGTAACCAGGGTTTTGGCGAAGCCTAGATTGGTAAAACAGACTGAGTAGGCCTTCCGGAGTATAACATACTGCCAGTTAGTACACCATGTGGACAGGGAAATATTTCAGTCCAAAGAAAAAACTAGGGTTAAGACCCAAGTTAGGGTTAGCGGTCAGGAGACATGGCTTCCCGGAATGGAAACAGGGTGTTGCTGAAGCCAAGCATGGTGAAACAGACTGAGAGGGCAAAAGGAATTGTGTGCCTACTGTCTTTTAGTACAACATGAGGATGGGGGTTTGTTACATTTCAACAAGAAAATCAGGTGAAGTCTCAAGGTTGGGTTGGATTGGGGAGATGTGGCTTCCCAGGTTGGAAATGGGTCCTTGGTGAAGCTCAACTTGCTGAATCAGACTGAGTGGGGCATCAAGATGGCTTCCATACTGACATTTGGTACACTCTGTGGACGGCAGTATGTTTCAGTCCAAAAACGAAAATTAGGGTTAAGACCCAAGTTAGGGTTATCGGTCAGGAGTCATGGCTTCCCAGAATGGAAACAGGGTGTTGCTGAAGCCAAGCATGGTGAAACAGACTGAGAGGGCCAAAGGAATTGTGTACCTACTGTCTTTTAGTAGAACATGAGGATGGGAGGTTGTTACATTTGCACAAGAATATCAGTTTAAGTATCAAGTTAGAGTTAGGGTTGGGGAGATGTGGCTTCCCAGGTTGGAAACGGGTCCTTGGTGAAGCCTAGCTTGCTGAATCAGACTGAGTGGGGCATCAAGATGTCTTCCATACTTACAATTAGGTACACTCTGTGGACGGCAGTATGTTTCAGTCCAAAAAGGAAATGAGGGTTGAGACTCAAATTAGGGTTAGGGTTGGGGAGACTTGGCTTCCCAGGATGTAACCAGGGTTTTGGCGAAGCCTAGATTGGTAAAACAGACTGAGTAGGCCTTCCGGAGTATAACATACTGCCAGTTAGTACACCATGTGGACAGGGAAATATTTCAGTCCAAAGAAAAAACTAGGGTTAAGACCCAAGTTAGGGTTAGCGGTCAGGAGACATGGCTTCCCGGAATGGAAACAGGGTGTTGCTGAAGCCAAGCATGGTGAAACAGACTGAGAGGGCAAAAGGAATTGTGTGCCTACTGTCTTTTAGTACAACATGAGGATGGGGGTTTGTTACATTTGCACAAGAAAATCAGGTTAAGTCTCAAGTTAGGGTTAGGGTTGGGGAGATGTGGCTTCCCAGGTTGGAAACGGGTCCTTGGTGAAGCTTAACTTCCTGAATCAGACTGAGTGGGCCATCAAGATGTCTTCCATACTTACATTTGGCACACTCTGTGGACCGCAGTATGTTTCAGTCCAAAAAGGAAATAGGGTTGAGACTCAAATTAGGGTTAGGGTTGGGGAGACTTGGCTTCCCAGGATGTAACCAGGGTTTTGGCGAAGTCTAGATTGGTAAAACAGACGGAGTAGGCCAACCGGAGTATAACATACTGCCAGTTAGTACACCATGTGGACAGGGAAATTTTTCAGTCCAAAGACAAAATTAGGGTTAAGACCCAAGTTAGGGTTAGCTGTCAGGAGACATGGCTTTCCAGAATGGAAACAGGGTGTTGCTGAAGCCAAGCATGGTGAAACAGACTGAGAGGGCCAAAGGAATTGTGTGCCTACTGTCTTTTAGTAGAACATGAGGATGGGGGGTTGTTACATTTGCACAAGAAAATCAGGTTAAGTCTCAAGTTAGGGTTAGGGTTGGGGAGATGTGGCTTCCCAGGTTGGAAACGGGTCCTTGGTGAAGCCTAGCTTGCTGAATCAGACTGAGTGGGGCATCAAGATGTCTTCCATACTTACATTTGGTACACTCTGTGAACCGCAGTATGTTTCAGTCCAAAAAGGAAATGAGGGTTGGGACTCAAATTAGGGTTAGGGTTGGGGAGACTTGGCTTCCCAGGATGTAACCAGGGTTTTGGTGAAGCCTAGATTGGTAAAACAGACTGAGTAGGCCAACCGGAGTATAACATACTGCCAGTTAGTACACCATGTGGACAGGGAAATGTTTCAGTCCAAAGAGAAAATTAGGGTTAAGACCCAAGTTAGGGTTAGCTGTCAGGAGACATGGCTTCCCAGAATGGAAACAGGGTGTTGCTGAAGCCAAGCATGGTGAAACAGACTGAGAGGGCCAAAGGAATTGTGTGCCTACTGTCTTTTAGTAGAACATGAGGATGGGAGGTTGTTACATTTGCACAAGAATATCAGGTTAAGTCTCAAGTTAGGGTTAGGGTTGGGGAGATGTGGCTTCCCAGGTTGGAAACGGGTCCTTGGTGAAGCCTAGCTTGCTGAATCAGACTGAGTGGGGCATCAAGATGTCTTCCATACTTACAATTAGGTACACTCTGTGGACGGCAGTATGTTTCAGTCCAAAAAGGAAATGAGGGTTGAGACTCAAATAAGGGTTAGGGTTGGGGAGACTTGGCTTCCCAGGATGTAACCAGGGTTTTGGCGAAGCCTAGATTGGTAAAACAGACTGAGTAGGCCTTCCGGAGTATAACATACTGCCAGTTAGTACACCATGTGGACAGGGAAATATTTCAGTCCAAAGAAAATACTAGGGTTAAGACCCAAGTTAGGGTTAGCGGTCAGGAGACATGGCTTCCCGGAATGGAAACAGGGTGTTGCTGAAGCCAAGCATGGTGAAATAGACTGAGAGGGCAAAAGGAATTGTCTGCCTACTGTCTTTTAGTACAACATGAGGATGGGGGTTTGTTACATTTGCACAAGAAAATCAGGTTAAGTCTCAAGTTAGGGTTGGTTTGGGGAGATGTGGCTTCCCAGGTTGGAAACGGGTCCTTGGTGAAGCCTAGCTTGTTGAATCAGACTGAGTGGGACATCAAGATGTCTTCCATACTTACATTTGGTACACTCTGTGGACGGCAGTATGTTTCAGTCCAAAAAGGAAATGAGGGTTGAGACTCAAATTAGGGTTAGGGCTGGGGAGACTTGGCTTCCCAGGATGTAACCAGGGTTTTGGCGAAGCCTAGATTGGTAAAACAGACTGAGTAGGCCATCCGGAGTATAACATACTGCCAGTTAGTACACCATGAGGACAGGGAAATGTTTCAGTCCAAAGAGAAAATTAGGGTTAAGACCCAAGTGAGGGTTAGCTGTCAGGAGACATGGCTTCCCAGAATGGAAACAGGGTGTTGCTGAAGCCAAGCATGGTGAAACAGACTGAGAGGGCCAAAGGAATTGTGTGCCTACTGTCTTTTAGTAGAACATGAGGATGGGAGGTTGTTACATTTGCACAAGAATATCAGGTTAAGTCTCAAGTTAGGGTTAGGGTTGGGGAGATGTGGCTTCCCAGGTTGGAAACGGGTCCTTGGTGAAGCTTAACTTCCTGAATCAGACTGAGTGGGCCATCAAGATGTCTTCCATACTTACATTTGGCATACTCTGTGGACCGCAGTATGTTTCAGTCCAAAAAGGAAATAGGGTTGAGACTCAAATTAGGGTTACGGTTGGGGAGACTTGGCTTCCCAGGATGTAACCAGGGTTTTGGTGAAGCCTAGATTGGTAAAACAGACTGAGTAGGCATTCAGGAGTATAACATACTGCCAGTTAGTACACTCTGTGGACGGCAGTATGTTTCAGTCCAAAAACGAAAATTAGGGTTAAGACCCAAGTTAGGGTTATCGGTCAGGAGTCATGGCTTCCCAGAATGGAAACAGGGTGTTGCTGAAGCCAAGCATGGTGAAACAGACTGAGAGGGCCAACGGAATTGTGTGTCGACTGTCTTTTAGTACAACATGAGGATGGGGGTTTGTTACATTTCAACAAGAAAATCAGGTTAAGTCTCAAGGTTGGGTTGGATTGGGGAGATGTGGCTTCCAAGGTTGGAAATGGGTCCTTAGTGAAGCTCAACTTGCTGAATCAGACTGAGTGGGGCATAAAGATGGCTTCCATACTGACATTTGGTGCACTCTGTGGACGGCAGTATGTTTCAGTCCAAAAAGGAAATGAGGGTTGAGACTCAAATTAGGGTTAGGGTTGGGGAGACTTGGCTTCCCAGGATGTAACCAGGGTTTTGGCGAAGCCTAGATTGGTAAAACAGACTGAGTAGGCCAACCGGAGTATAACATACTGCCAGTTAGTACACCATGTGGACAGGGAAATGTTTCAGTCCAAAGAGAAAATTAGGGTTAAGACCCAAGTGAGGGTTAGCTGTCAGGAGACATGGCTTCCCAGAATGGAAACAGGGTGTTGCTGAAGCCAAGCATGGTGAAACAGACTGAGAGGGCCAAAGGAATTGTGTGCCTACTGTCTTTTAGTAGAACATGAGGATGGGAGGTTGTTACATTTGCACAAGAATATCAGGTTAAGTCTCAAGTTAGGGTTAGGGTTGGGGAGATGTGGCTTCCCAGGTTGGAAACGGGTCCTTGGTGAAGCCTAGCTTGCTGAATCAGACTGAGTGGGGCATCAAGATGTCTTCCATACTTACAATTAGGTACACTCTGTGGACGGCAGTATGTTTCAGTCCAAAAAGGAAATGAGGGTTGAGACTCAAATTAGGGTTAGGGTTGGGGAGACTTGGCTTCCCAGGATGTAACCAGGGTTTTGGCGAAGCCTAGATTGGTAAAACAGACTGAGTAGGCCTTCCGGAGTATAACATACTGCCAGTTAGTACACCATGTTGACAGGGAAATATTTCAGTCCAAAGAAAAAACTAGGGTTAAGACCCAAGTTAGGGTTAGCGGTCAGGAGACATGGCTTCCCGGAATGGAAACAGGGTGTTGCTGAAGCCAAGCATGGTGAAACAGACTGAGAGGGCAAAAGGAATTGTGTGCCTACTGTCTTTTAGTACAACATGAGGATGGGGGTTTGTTACATTTCAACAAGAAAATCAGGTTAAGTCTCAAGGTTGGGTTGGATTGGGGAGATGTGGCTTCCCAGGTTGGAAATGGGTCCTTGGTGAAGCTCAACTTGCTGAATCAGACTGAGTGGGGCATCAAGATGGCTTCCATACTGACATTTGGTACACTCTGTGGACGGCAGTATGTTTCAGTCCAAAAACGAAAATTAGGGTTAAGACCCAAGTTAGGGTTATCGGTCAGGAGTCATGGCTTCCCAGAATGGAAACAGGGTGTTGCTGAAGCCAAGCATGGTGAAACAGACTGAGAGGGCCAAAGGAATTGTGTACCTACTGTCTTTTAGTAGAACATGAGGATGGGAGGTTGTTACATTTGCACAAGAATATCAGTTTAAGTATCAAGTTAGAGTTAGGGTTGGGGAGATGTGGCTTCCCAGGTTGGAAACGGGTCCTTGTTGAAGCCTAGCTTGCTGAATCAGACTGAGTGGGGCATCAAGATGTCTTCCATACTTACAATTAGGTACACTCTGTGGACGGCAGTATGTTTCAGTCCAAAAAGGAAATGAGGGTTGAGACTCAAATTAGGGTTAGGGTTGGGGAGACTTGGCTTCCCAGGATGTAACCAGGGTTTTGGCGAAGCCTAGATTGGTAAAACAGACTGAGTAGGCCTTCCGGAGTATAACATACTGCCAGTTAGTACACCATGTGGACAGGGAAATATTTCAGTCCAAAGAAAAAACTAGGGTTAAGACCCAAGTTAGGGTTAGCGGTCAGGAGACATGGCTTCCCGGAATGGAAACAGGGTGTTGCTGAAGCCAAGCATGGTGAAACAGACTGAGAGGGCAAAAGGAATTGTGTGCCTACTGTCTTTTAGTACAACATGAGGATGGGGGTTTGTTACATTTGCACAAGAAAATCAGGTTAAGTCTCAAGTTAGGGTTGGTTTGGGGAGATGTGGCTTCCCAGGTTGGAAACGGGTCCTTGGTGAAGCCTAGCTTGTTGAATCAGACTGAGTGGGACATCAAGATGTCTTCCATACTTACATTTGGTACACTCTGTGGACGGCAGTATGTTTCAGTCCAAAAAGGAAATGAGGGTTGAGACTCAAATTAGGGTTAGGGCTGGGGAGACTTGGCTTCCCAGGATGTAACCAGGGTTTTGGCGAAGCCTAGATTGGTAAAACAGACTGAGTAGGCCATCCGGAGTATAACATACTGCCAGTTAGTACACCATGTGGACAGGGAAATGTTTCAGTCTAAAGAGAAAATTAGGGTTAAGACCCAAGGTAGGGTTAGCTGTCAGGAGACATGGCTTCCCAGAATGGAAACAGGGTGTTGCTGAAGCCAAGCATGGTGAAACAGACTGAGAGGGCCAAAGGAATTGTGTGCCTACTGTCTTTTAGTAGAACATGAGGATGGGAGGTTGTTACATTTGCACAAGAATATCAGGTTAAGTCTCAAGTTAGGGTTAGGGTTGGGGAGATGTGGCTTCCCAGGTTGGAAACGGGTCCTTGGTGAAGCTTAACTTCCTGAATCAGACTGAGTGGGCCATCAAGATGTCTTCCATACTTACATTTGGCACACTCTGTGGACCGCAGTATGTTTCAGTCCAAAAAGGAAATAGGGTTGAGACTCAAATTAGGGTTAGGGTTGGGGAGACTTGGCTTCCCAGGATGTAACCAGGGTTTTGGCGAAGTCTAGATTGGTAAAACAGACGGAGTAGGCCAACCGGAGTATAACATACTGCCAGTTAGTACACCATGTGGACAGGGAAATTTTTCAGTCCAAAGACAAAATTAGGGTTAAGACCCAAGTTAGGGTTAGCTGTCAGGAGACATGGCTTTCCAGAATGGAAACAGGGTGTTGCTGAAGCCAAGCATGGTGAAACAGACTGAGAGGGCCAAAGGAATTGTGTGCCTACTGTCTTTTTGTAGAAAATGAGGATGGGGGGTTGTTACATTTGCACAAGAAAATCAGGTTAAGTCTCAAGTTAGGGTTAGGGTTGGGGAGATGTGGCTTCCCAGGTTGGAAACGGGTCCTTGGTGAAGCCTAGCTTGCTGAATCAGACTGAGTGGGGCATCAAGATGTCTTCCATACTTACATTTGGTACACTCTGTGAACCGCAGTATGTTTCAGTCCAAAAAGGAAATGAGGGTTGAGACTCAAATTAGGGTTAGGGTTGGGGAGACTTGGCTTCCCAGGATGTAACCAGGGTTTTGGTGAAGCCTAGATTGGTAAAACAGACTGAGTAGGCCAACCGGAGTATAACATACTGCCAGTTAGTACACCATGTGGACAGGGAAATGTTTCAGTCCAAAGAGAAAATTAGGGTTAAGACCCAAGTTAGGGTTAGCTGTCAGGAGACATGGCTTCCCAGAATGGAAACAGGGTGTTGCTGAAGCCAAGCATGGTGAAACAGACTGAGAGGGCCAAAGGAATTGTGTGCCTACTGTCTTTTAGTAGAACATGAGGATGGGAGGTTGTTACATTTGCACAAGAATATCAGGTTAAGTCTCAAGTTAGGGTTAGGGTTGGGGAGATGTGGCTTCCCAGGTTGGAAACGGGTCCTTGGTGAAGCCTAGCTTGCTGAATCAGACTGAGTGGGGCATCAAGATGTCTTCCATACTTACAATTAGGTACACTCTGTGGACGGCAGTATGTTTCAGTCCAAAAAGGAAATGAGGGTTGAGACTCAAATAAGGGTTAGGGTTGGGGAGACTTGGCTTCCCAGGATGTAACCAGGGTTTTGGCGAAGCCTAGATTGGTAAAACAGACGGAGTAGGCCTTCCGGAGTATAACATACTGCCAGTTAGTACACCATGTGGACAGGGAAATATTTCAGTCCAAAGAAAATACTAGGGTTAAGACCCAAGTTAGGGTTAGCGGTCAGGAGACATGGCTTCCCGGAATGGAAACAGGGTGTTGCTGAAGCCAAGCATGGTGAAACAGACTGAGAGGGCAAAAGGAATTGTGTGCCTACTGTCTTTTAGTAGAACATGAGGATGGCGGTTTGTTACATTTGCACAAGAAAATCAGGTTAAGTCTCAAGTTAGGGTTGGTTTGGGGAGATGTGGCTTCCCAGGTTGGAAACGGGTCCTTGGTGAAGCCTAGCTTGTTGAATCAAACTGAGTGGGACATCAAGATGTCTTCCATACTTACATTTGGTACACTCTGTGGACGGCAGTATGTTTCAGTCCAAAAAGGAAATGAGGGTTGAGACTCAAATTAGGGTTAGGGCTGGGGAGACTTGGCTTCCCAGGATGTAACCAGGGTTTTGGCGAAGCCTAGATTGGTAAAACAGACTGAGTAGGCCATCCGGAGTATAACATACTGCCAGTTAGTACACCATGTGGACAGGGAAATGTTTCAGTCCAAAGAGAAAATTAGGGTTAAGACCCAAGTGAGGGTTAGCTGTCAGGAGACATGGCTTCCCAGAATGGAAACAGGGTGTTGCTGAAGCCAAGCATGGTGAAACAGACTGAGAGGGCCAAAGGAATTGTGTGCCTACTGTCTTTTAGTAGAACATGAGGATGGGAGGTTGTTACATTTGCACAAGAATATCAGGTTAAGTCTCAAGTTAGGGTTAGGGTTGGGGAGATGTGGCTTCCCAGGTTGGAAACGGGTCCTTGGTGAAGCTTAACTTCCTGAATCAGACTGAGTGGGCCATCAAGATGTCTTCCATACTTACATTTGGCACACTCTGTGGACCGCAGTATGTTTCAGTCCAAAAAGGAAATAGGGTTGAGACTCAAATTAGGGTTACGGTTGGGGAGACTTGGCTTCCCAGGATGTAACCAGGGTTTTGGTGAAGCCTAGATTGGTAAAACAGACTGAGTAGGCATTCAGGAGTATAACATACTGCCAGTTAGTACACCATGTGGACAGGGAAATGTTTCAGTCCAAAACAAAATTCGAGTTAAGACCCAAGTTAGGGTTAGCTGTCAGGAGACATGGCTTCCCAGAATGGAAACAGGGTGTTGCTGAAGCCAAGCATGGTGAAACAGACTGAGAGGGCCAAAGGAATTGTGTGCCTACTGTCTTTTAGTAGAACATGAGTATGGGAGGTTGTTACATTTGCACAAGAATATCAGGTTAAGTATCAAGTTAGAGTTAGGGTTGGGGAGATGTGGCTTCCCAGGTTGGAAACGGGTCCTTGTTGAAGCCTAGCTTGCTGAATCAGACTGAGTGGGGCATCAAGATGTCTTCCATACTTACAATTAGGTACACTCTGTGGACGGCAGTATGTTTCAGTCCAAAAAGGAAATGAGGGTTGAGACTCAAATTAGGGTTAGGGTTGGGGAGACTTGGCTTCCCAGGATGTAACCAGGGTTTTGGCGAAGCCTAGATTGGTAAAACAGACGGAGTAGGCCTTCCGGAGTATAACATACTGCCAGTTAGTACACCATGTGGACAGGGAAATATTTCAGTCCAAAGAAAAAACTAGGGTTAAGACCCAAGTTAGGGTTAGCGGTCAGGAGACATGGCTTCCCGGAATGGAAACAGGGTGTTGCTGAAGCCAAGCATGGTGAAACAGACTGAGAGGGCAAAAGGAATTGTGTGCCTACTGTCTTTTAGTACAACATGAGGATGGCGGTTTGTTACATTTGCACAAGAAAATCAGGTTAAGTCTCAAGTTAGGGTTGGTTTGGGGAGATGTGGCTTCCCAGGTTGGAAACGGGTCCTTGGTGAAGCCTAGCTTGTTGAATCAGACTGAGTGGGACATCAAGATGTTTTCCATACTTACATTTGGTACACTCTGTGGACGGCAGTATGTTTCAGTCCAAAAAGGAAATGAGGGTTGAGACTCAAATTAGGGTTAGGGCTGGGGAGACTTGGCTTCCCAGGATGTAACCAGGGTTTTGGCGAAGCCTAGATTGGTAAAACAGACTGAGTAGGCCATCCGGAGTATAACATACTGCCAGTTAGTACACCATGTGGACAGGGAAATGTTTCAGTCTAAAGAGAAAATTAGGGTTAAGACCCAAGTTAGGGTTAGCTGTCAGGAGACATGGCTTCCCAGAATGGAAACAGGGTGTTGCTGAAGCCAAGCATGGTGAAACAGACTGAGAGGGCCAAAGGAATTGTGTGCCTACTGTCTTTTAGTAGAACATGAGGATGGGAGGTTGTTACATTTGCACAAGAATATCAGGTTAAGTCTCAAGTTAGGGTTAGGGTTGGGGAGATGTGGCTTCCCAGGTTGGAAACGGGTCCTTGGTGAAGCTTAACTTGCTGAATCAGACTGAGTGGGCCATCAAGATGTCTTCCATACTTACATTTGGCACACTCTGTGGACCGCAGTATGTTTCAGTCCAAAAAGGAAATAGGGTTGAGACTCAAATTAGGGTTAGGGTTGGGGAGACTTGGCTTCCCAGTATGTAACCAGGGTTTTGGTGAAGCCTAGATTGGTAAAACAGACTGAGTAGGCATTCAGGAGTATAACATACTGCCAGTTAGTACACCATGTGGACAGGGAAATGTTTCAGTCCAAAGACAAAATTCGAGTTAAGACCCAAGTTAGGGTTAGCTGTCAGGAGACATGGCTTCCCGGAATGGAAACAGGGTGTTGCTGAAGCCAAGCATGGTGAAACAGACTGAGAGGGCCAACGGAATTGTGTGCCTACTGTCTTTTAGTACAACATGAGGATGGGGGTTTGTTACATTTGCACAAGAAAATCAGGTTAAGTCTCAAGTTAGGGTTGGGTTGGGGAGATGTGGCTTCCCAGGTTGGAAACGGGTCCTTGGTGAAGCTTAACTTGCTGAATCAGACTGAGTGGGGTATCAAGGTGTCTTCCATACTTACATTTGGTACACTCTGTGGACCGCAGTATGTTTCAGTCCCAAAAGGAAATGAGGGTTGAGACTCAAATTAGGGTTAGGGTTGGGGAGATTTGGCTTCCCAGGATGTAACCAGGGTTTTGGCGAAGCCTAGATTGGTAAAACAGACTGAGTAGGCCTTCCGGAGTATAACATACTGCCAGTTAGTACACCATGTGGACAGGGAAATGTTTCAGTCCAAAGAAAAAATTAGGGTTAAGAAAAATTTAAGGTTATCGGTCAGGAGACATGCCTTCCCAGAATGGAAACAGGGTGTTGCTGAAGCCAAGCATGGTGAAACAGACTGAGAGGGCCAACGGAATTGTGTGCCTACTGTCTTTTAGTACAACATGAGGATGGGGGTTTGTTACATTTGCACAAGAAAATCAGGTTAAGTCTCAAGTTAGGGTTGGTTTGGGGAGATGTGGCTTCCCAGGTTGGAAACGGGTCCTTGGTGAAGCCTAACTTGCTGAATCAGACTGAGTGGGGCATCAAGATGTCTTCCATACTGACATTTGGTACACTCTATGGACGGCGGTTTGTTTCAGTCCCAAAAGGAAATGAGGCCTGAGACTCAAATTAGGGTTAGGGTTGGGGAGACTTGGCTTTCCAGGATGTAACCAGGGTTTTGGTGAAGCCTAGATTGGTAAAACAGACTGAGTAGGCAAACCGGAGTATAACATACTGCCAGTTAGTACACCATGTGGACAGGGAAATGTTTCATTCCAAAGAGAAAATTAGGGTTAAGACCCAAGTGAGGGTTATCGGTCAGGAGACATGGCTTCCCAGAATGGAAACAGGGTGTTGCTGAAGCCAAGCATGGTGAAACAGACTGAGAGGGCCAAAGGAATTGTGTGCCTACTGTCTTTTAGTAGAACATGAGGATGGGGGTTTGTTACATTTGCACAAGAAAATCAGGTTAAGTATCAAGTTAGGGTTGGTTTGGGGAGATGTGGCTTCCCAGGTTGGAAACGGGTCCTTGGTGAAGCTTAACTTGCTGAATCAGACTGAGTGGGGCATCAAGATGGCTTCCATACTTACATTTGGTACACTCTGTGGACGGCAGTATGTTTCAGTCCAAAAAGGAAATGAGGGTTGAGACTCAAATTAGGGTTAGGGTTGGGGAGACTTGGCTTCCCAGGATGTAACCAGGGTTTTGGCGAAGCCTAGATTGGTAAAACAGACTGAGTAGGACAACCGGAGTATAACATACTGCCAGTTAGTACACCATGTGGACAGGGAAATGTTTCAGTCCAAAGAGAAAATTAGGGTTGAGACCCAAGTTAGGGTTATCGGTCAGGAGTCATGGCTTCCCAGAATGGAAACAGGGTGTTGCTGAAGCCAAGCATGGTGAAACAGACTGAGAGGGCAAAAGGAATTGAGTGCCTACTGTCTTTTAGTAGAACATGAGGATGGGGGGTTTGTTACATTTGCACAAGAAAATCAGGTTAAGTCTCAAGTTAGGGTTGGTTTGGGGAGATGTGGCTTCCCAGGTTGGAAACGGGTCCTTGGTGAAGCCTAGCTTGTTGAATCAGACTGAGTGGGACATCAAGATGTCTTCCATACTGACATTTGGTACACTCTGTGGACGGCAGTATGTTTCAGTCCAAAAAGGAAATGAGGGTTGAGACTCAAATTAGGGTTAGGGCTGGGGAGACTTGGCTTCCCAGGATGTAACCAGGGTTTTGGCGAAGCCTAGATTGGTAAAACAGACGGAGTAGGCCAACCGGAGTATAACATACTGCCAGTTAGTACACCATGTGGACAGGGAAATGTTTCATTCCAAAGAGAAAATTAGGGTTAAGACCCAAGTTAGGGTTAGCTGTCAGGAGACATGGCTTTCCAGAATGGAAACAGGGTGTTGCTGAAGCCAAGCATGGTGAAACAGACTGAGAGGGCAAAAGGAATTGTGTGCCTACTGTCTTTTAGTAGAACATGAGGATGGGGGGTTGTTACATTTGCACAAGAAAATCAGGTTAAGTCTCAAGTTAGGGTTAGGGTTGGGGAGATGTGGCTTCCCAGGTTGGAAACGGGTCCTTGGTGAAGCCTAGCTTGCTGAATCAGACTGAGTGGGACATCAAGATGTCTTCCATACTTACATTTGGTACACTCTGTGGACGGGGGTCTGTTTCAGTCCCAAAAGGAAATGAGGCCTGAGACTCAAATTAGGGTTAGGGTTGGGGAGACTTGGCTTCCCAGGATATAACCAGGGTTTTGTCGAAGCCTAGATTGGTAAAACAGACTGAGTAGGCCATCCGGAGTATAACATACTGCCAGTTAGTACACCATGTGGACAGGGAAATGTTTCATTCCAAAGAGAAAATTAGGGTTAAGACCCAAGTTAGGGTTAGCTGTCAGGAGACATGGCTTCCCAGAATGGAAACAGGGTGTTGCTGAAGCCAAGCATGGTGAAACAGACTGAGAGGGCCAAAGGAATTGTGTGCCTACTGTCTTTTAGTACAACATGAGGATGGGGGGTTGTTACAGTTCAACAAGAAAATCAGGTTAAGTCTCAAGTTAGGGTTAGGGTTGGGGAGATGTGGCTTCCCAGGTTGGAAACGGGTCCTTGGTGAAGCTTAACTTGCTGAATCAGACTGAGTGGGGCATCAAGATGGCTTCCATACTGACATTTGGTACACTCTGTGGACGGCAGTATGTTTCAGTCCAAAAACGAAAATTAGGGTTAAGACCCAAGTTAGGGTTATCGGTCAGGAGTCATGGCTTCCCAGAATGGAAACAGGGTGTTGCTGAAGCCAAGCATGGTGAAACAGACTGAGAGGGCCAACGGAATTGTGTGTCGACTGTCTTTTAGTACAACATGAGGATGGGGGTTTGTTACATTTCAACAAGAAAATCAGGTTAAGTCTCAAGGTTGGGTTGGATTGGGGAGATGTGGCTTCCCAGGTTGGAAATGGGTCCTTGGTGAAGCTCAACTTGCTGAATCAGACTGAGTGGGGCATTAAGATGGCTTCCATACTGACATTTGGTGCACTCTGTGGACGGCAGTATGTTTCAGTCCAAAAAGGAAATGAGGGTTGAGACTCAAATTAGGGTTAGGGTTGGGGAGACTTGGCTTCCCAGGATGTAACCAGGGTTTTGGCGAAGTCTAGATTGGTAAAACAGACTGAGTAGGCCAACCGGAGTATAACATACTGCCAGTTAGTACACCATGTGGACAGGGAAATGTTTCAGTCCAAAGAGAAAATTAGGGTTAAGACCCAAGTTAGGGTTAGCTGTCAGGAGACATGGCTTTCCAGAATGGAAACAGGGTGTTGCTGAAGCCAAGCATGGTGAAACAGACTGAGAGGGCAAAAGGAATTGTGTGCCCACTGTCTTTTAGTAGAACATGAGGATGGGGGGTTGTTACATTTGCACAAGAAAATCAGGTTAAGTCTCAAGTTAGGGTTAGGGTTGGGGAGATGTGGCTTCCCAGGTTGGAAACGGGTCCTTGGTGAAGCTTAACTTCCTGAATCAGACTGAGTGGGGCATCAAGATGTCTTCCATACTTACATTTGGCATACTCTGTGGACCGCAGTATATTTCAGTCAAAAAAGGAAATAGGGTTGAGACTCAAATTAGGGTTACGGTTGGGGAGACTTGGCTTCCCAGGATGTAACCAGGGTTTTGGTGAAGCCTAGATTGGTAAAACAGACTGAGTAGGCATTCAGGAGTATAACATACTGCCAGTTAGTACACTCTGTGGACGGCAGTATGTTTCAGTCCAAAAACGAAAATTAGGGTTAAGACCCAAGTTAGGGTTATCGGTCAGGAGTCATGGCTTCCCAGAATGGAAACAGGGTGTTGCTGAAGCCAAGCATGGTGAAACAGACTGAGAGGGCCAACGGAATTGTGTGTCGACTGTCTTTTAGTACAACATGAGGATGGGGGTTTGTTACATTTCAACAAGAAAATCAGGTTAAGTCTCAAGGTTGGGTTGGATTGGGGAGATGTGGCTTCCAAGGTTGGAAATGGGTCCTTAGTGAAGCTCAACTTGCTGAATCAGACTGAGTGGGGCATAAAGATGGCTTCCATACTGACATTTGGTGCACTCTGTGGACGGCAGTATGTTTCAGTCCAAAAAGGAAATGAGGGTTGAGACTCAAATTAGGGTTAGGGTTGGGGAGACTTGGCTTCCCAGGATGTAACCAGGGTTTTGGCGAAGCCTAGATTGGTAAAACAGACTGAGTAGGCCAACCGGAGTATAACATACTGCCAGTTAGTACACCATGTGGACAGGGAAATGTTTCAGTCCAAAGAGAAAATTAGGGTTAAGACCCAAGTTAGGGTTAGCTGTCAGGAGACATGGCTTCCCAGAATGGAAACAGGGTGTTGCTGAAGCCAAGCATGGTGAAACAGACTGAGAGGGCCAAAGGAATTGTGTGCCTACTGTCTTTTAGTAGAACATGAGGATGGGAGGTTGTTACATTTGCACAAGAATATCAGGTTAAGTCTCAAGTTAGGGTTAGGGTTGGGGAGATGTGGCTTCCCAGGTTGGAAACGGGTCCTTGGTGAAGCCTAGCTTGCTGAATCAGACTGAGTGGGGCATCAAGATGTCTTCCATACTTACAATTAGGTACACTCTGTGGACGGCAGTATGTTTCAGTCCAAAAAGGAAATGAGGGTTGAGACTCAAATTAGGGTTAGGGTTGGGGAGACTTGGCTTCCCAGGATGTAACCAGGGTTTTGGCGAAGCCTAGATTGGTAAAACAGACTGAGTAGGCCTTCCGGAGTATAACATACTGCCAGTTAGTACACCATGTTGACAGGGAAATATTTCAGTCCAAAGAAAAAACTAGGGTTAAGACCCAAGTTAGGGTTAGCGGTCAGGAGACATGGCTTCCCGGAATGGAAACAGGGTGTTGCTGAAGCCAAGCATGGTGAAACAGACTGAGAGGGCAAAAGGAATTGTGTGCCTACTGTCTTTTAGTACAACATGAGGATGGGGGTTTGTTACATTTCAACAAGAAAATCAGGTTAAGTCTCAAGGTTGGGTTGGATTGGGGAGATGTGGCTTCCCAGGTTGGAAATGGGTCCTTGGTGAAGCTCAACTTGCTGAATCAGACTGAGTGGGGCATCAAGATGGCTTCCATACTGACATTTGGTACACTCTGTGGACGGCAGTATGTTTCAGTCCAAAAACGAAAATTAGGGTTAAGACCCAAGTTAGGGTTATCGGTCAGGAGTCATGGCTTCCCAGAATGGAAACAGGGTGTTGCTGAAGCCAAGCATGGTGAAACAGACTGAGAGGGCCAAAGGAATTGTGTACCTACTGTCTTTTAGTAGAACATGAGGATGGGAGGTTGTTACATTTGCACAAGAATATCAGTTTAAGTATCAAGTTAGAGTTAGGGTTGGGGAGATGTGGCTTCCCAGGTTGGAAACGGGTCCTTGTTGAAGCCTAGCTTGCTGAATCAGACTGAGTGGGGCATCAAGATGTCTTCCATACTTACAATTAGGTACACTCTGTGGACGGCAGTATGTTTCAGTCCAAAAAGGAAATGAGGGTTGAGACTCAAATTAGGGTTAGGGTTGGGGAGACTTGGCTTCCCAGGATGTAACCAGGGTTTTGGCGAAGCCTAGATTGGTAAAACAGACTGAGTAGGCCTTCCGGAGTATAACATACTGCCAGTTAGTACACCATGTGGACAGGGAAATATTTCAGTCCAAAGAAAAAACTAGGGTTAAGACCCAAGTTAGGGTTAGCGGTCAGGAGACATGGCTTCCCGGAATGGAAACAGGGTGTTGCTGAAGCCAAGCATGGTGAAACAGACTGAGAGGGCAAAAGGAATTGTGTGCCTACTGTCTTTTAGTACAACATGAGGATGGGGGTTTGTTACATTTGCACAAGAAAATCAGGTTAAGTCTCAAGTTAGGGTTGGTTTGGGGAGATGTGGCTTCCCAGGTTGGAAACGGGTCCTTGGTGAAGCCTAGCTTGTTGAATCAGACTGAGTGGGACATCAAGATGTCTTCCATACTTACATTTGGTACACTCTGTGGACGGCAGTATGTTTCAGTCCAAAAAGGAAATGAGGGTTGAGACTCAAATTAGGGTTAGGGCTGGGGAGACTTGGCTTCCCAGGATGTAACCAGGGTTTTGGCGAAGCCTAGATTGGTAAAACAGACGGAGTAGGCCAACCGGAGTATAACATACTGCCAGTTAGTACACCATGTGGACAGGGAAATGTTTCATTCCAAAGAGAAAATTAGGGTTAAGACCCAAGTTAGGGTTAGCTGTCAGGAGACATGGCTTTCCAGAATGGAAACAGGGTGTTGCTGAAGCCAAGCATGGTGAAACAGACTGAGAGGGCAAAAGGAATTGTGTGCCTACTGTCTTTTAGTAGAACATGAGGATGGGGGGTTGTTACATTTGCACAAGAAAATCAGGTTAAGTCTCAAGTTAGGGTTAGGGTTGGGGAGATGTGGCTTCCCAGGTTGGAAACGGGTCCTTGGTGAAGCCTAGCTTGCTGAATCAGACTGAGTGGGACATCAAGATGTCTTCCATACTTACATTTGGTACACTCTGTGGACGGGGGTCTGTTTCAGTCCCAAAAGGAAATGAGGCCTGAGACTCAAATTAGGGTTAGGGTTGGGGAGACTTGGCTTCCCAGGATATAACAAGGGTTTTGTCGAAGCCTACATTGGTAAAACAGACTGAGTAGGCCATCCGGAGTATAACATACTGCCAGTTAGTACACCATGTGGACAGGGAAATGTTTCATTCCAAAGAGAAAATTAGGGTTAAGACCCAAGTTAGGGTTAGCTGTCAGGAGACATGGCTTCCCAGAATGGAAACAGGGTGTTGCTGAAGCCAAGCATGGTGAAACAGACTGAGAGGGCCAAAGGAATTGTGTGCCTACTGTCTTTTAGTACAACATGAGGATGGGGGGTTGTTACAGTTCAACAAGAAAATCAGGTTAAGTCTCAAGTTAGGGTTAGGGTTGGGGAGATGTGGCTTCCCAGGTTGGAAACGGGTCCTTGGTGAAGCTTAACTTGCTGAATCAGACTGAGTGGGGCATCAAGATGGCTTCCATACTGACATTTGGTACACTCTGTGGACGGCAGTATGTTTCAGTCCAAAAACGAAAATTAGGGTTAAGACCCAAGTTAGGGTTATCGGTCAGGAGTCATGGCTTCCCAGAATGGAAACAGGGTGTTGCTGAAGCCAAGCATGGTGAAACAGACTGAGAGGGCCAACGGAATTGTGTGTCGACTGTCTTTTAGTACAACATGAGGATGGGGGTTTGTTACATTTCAACAAGAAAATCAGGTTAAGTCTCAAGGTTGGGTTGGATTGGGGAGATGTGGCTTCCCAGGTTGGAAATGGGTCCTTGGTGAAGCTCAACTTGCTGAATCAGACTGAGTGGGGCATTAAGATGGCTTCCATACTGACATTTGGTGCACTCTGTGGACGGCAGTATGTTTCAGTCCAAAAAGGAAATGAGGGTTGAGACTCAAATTAGGGTTAGGGTTGGGGAGACTTGGCTTCCCAGGATGTAACCAGGGTTTTGGCGAAGTCTAGATTGGTAAAACAGACTGAGTAGGCCAACCGGAGTATAACATACTGCCAGTTAGTACACCATGTGGACAGGGAAATGTTTCAGTCCAAAGAGAAAATTAGGGTTAAGACCCAAGTTAGGGTTAGCTGTCAGGAGACATGGCTTTCCAGAATGGAAACAGGGTGTTGCTGAAGCCAAGCATGGTGAAACAGACTGAGAGGGCAAAAGGAATTGTGTGCCCACTGTCTTTTAGTAGAACATGAGGATGGGGGGTTGTTACATTTGCACAAGAAAATCAGGTTAAGTCTCAAGTTAGGGTTAGGGTTGGGGAGATGTGGCTTCCCAGGTTGGAAACGGGTCCTTGGTGAAGCTTAACTTCCTGAATCAGACTGAGTGGGCCATCAAGATGTCTTCCATACTTACATTTGGCATACTCTGTGGACCGCAGTATATTTCAGTCAAAAAAGGAAATAGGGTTGACACTCAAATTAGGGTTACGGTTGGGGAGACTTGGCTTCCCAGGATGTAACCAGGGTTTTGGTGAAGCCTAGATTGGTAAAACAGACTGAGTAGGCATTCAGGAGTATAACATACTGCCAGTTAGTACACTCTGTGGACGGCAGTATGTTTCAGTCCAAAAACGAAAATTAGGGTTAAGACCCAAGTTAGGGTTATCGGTCAGGAGTCATGGCTTCCCAGAATGGAAACAGGGTGTTGCTGAAGCCAAGCATGGTGAAACAGACTGAGAGGGCCAACGGAATTGTGTGTCGACTGTCTTTTAGTACAACATGAGGATGGGGGTTTGTTACATTTCAACAAGAAAATCAGGTTAAGTCTCAAGGTTGGGTTGGATTGGGGAGATGTGGCTTCCAAGGTTGGAAATGGGTCCTTAGTGAAGCTCAACTTGCTGAATCAGACTGAGTGGGGCATAAAGATGGCTTCCATACTGACATTTGGTGCACTCTGTGGACGGCAGTATGTTTCAGTCCAAAAAGGAAATGAGGGTTGAGACTCAAATTAGGGTTAGGGTTGGGGAGACTTGGCTTCCCAGGATGTAACCAGGGTTTTGGCGAAGCCTAGATTGGTAAAACAGACTGAGTAGGCCAACCGGAGTATAACATACTGCCAGTTAGTACACCATGTGGACAGGGAAATGTTTCAGTCCAAAGAGAAAATTAGGGTTAAGACCCAAGTTAGGGTTAGCTGTCAGGAGACATGGCTTCCCAGAATGGAAACAGGGTGTTGCTGAAGCCAAGCATGGTGAAACAGACTGAGAGGGCCAAAGGAATTGTGTGCCTACTGTCTTTTAGTAGAACATGAGGATGGGAGGTTGTTACATTTGCACAAGAATATCAGGTTAAGTCTCAAGTTAGGGTTAGGGTTGGGGAGATGTGGCTTCCCAGGTTGGAAACGGGTCCTTGGTGAAGCCTAGCTTGCTGAATCAGACTGAGTGGGGCATCAAGATGTCTTCCATACTTACAATTAGGTACACTCTGTGGACGGCAGTATGTTTCAGTCCAAAAAGGAAATGAGGGTTGAGACTCAAATTAGGGTTAGGGTTGGGGAGACTTGGCTTCCCAGGATGTAACCAGGGTTTTGGCGAAGCCTAGATTGGTAAAACAGACTGAGTAGGCCTTCCGGAGTATAACATACTGCCAGTTAGTACACCATGTTGACAGGGAAATATTTCAGTCCAAAGAAAAAACTAGGGTTAAGACCCAAGTTAGGGTTAGCGGTCAGGAGACATGGCTTCCCGGAATGGAAACAGGGTGTTGCTGAAGCCAAGCATGGTGAAACAGACTGAGAGGGCAAAAGGAATTGTGTGCCTACTGTCTTTTAGTACAACATGAGGATGGGGGTTTGTTACATTTCAACAAGAAAATCAGGTTAAGTCTCAAGGTTGGGTTGGATTGGGGAGATGTGGCTTCCCAGGTTGGAAATGGGTCCTTGGTGAAGCTCAACTTGCTGAATCAGACTGAGTGGGGCATCAAGATGGCTTCCATACTGACATTTGGTACACTCTGTGGACGGCAGTATGTTTCAGTCCAAAAACGAAAATTAGGGTTAAGACCCAAGTTAGGGTTATCGGTCAGGAGTCATGGCTTCCCAGAATGGAAACAGGGTGTTGCTGAAGCCAAGCATGGTGAAACAGACTGAGAGGGCCAAAGGAATTGTGTACCTACTGTCTTTTAGTAGAACATGAGGATGGGAGGTTGTTACATTTGCACAAGAATATCAGTTTAAGTATCAAGTTAGAGTTAGGGTTGGGGAGATGTGGCTTCCCAGGTTGGAAACGGGTCCTTGTTGAAGCCTAGCTTGCTGAATCAGACTGAGTGGGGCATCAAGATGTCTTCCATACTTACAATTAGGTACACTCTGTGGACGGCAGTATGTTTCAGTCCAAAAAGGAAATGAGGGTTGAGACTCAAATTAGGGTTAGGGTTGGGGAGACTTGGCTTCCCAGGATGTAACCAGGGTTTTGGCGAAGCCTAGATTGGTAAAACAGACTGAGTAGGCCTTCCGGAGTATAACATACTGCCAGTTAGTACACCATGTGGACAGGGAAATATTTCAGTCCAAAGAAAAAACTAGGGTTAAGACCCAAGTTAGGGTTAGCGGTCAGGAGACATGGCTTCCCGGAATGGAAACAGGGTGTTGCTGAAGCCAAGCATGGTGAAACAGACTGAGAGGGCAAAAGGAATTGTGTGCCTACTGTCTTTTAGTACAACATGAGGATGGGGGTTTGTTACATTTGCACAAGAAAATCAGGTTAAGTCTCAAGTTAGGGTTGGTTTGGGGAGATGTGGCTTCCCAGGTTGGAAACGGGTCCTTGGTGAAGCCTAGCTTGTTGAATCAGACTGAGTGGGACATCAAGATGTCTTCCATACTTACATTTGGTACACTCTGTGGACGGCAGTATGTTTCAGTCCAAAAAGGAAATGAGGGTTGAGACTCAAATTAGGGTTAGGGCTGGGGAGACTTGGCTTCCCAGGATGTAACCAGGGTTTTGGCGAAGCCTAGATTGGTAAAACAGACTGAGTAGGCCATCCGGAGTATAACATACTGCCAGTTAGTACACCATGTGGACAGGGAAATGTTTCAGTCTAAAGAGAAAATTAGGGTTAAGACCCAAGTTAGGGTTAGCTGTCAGGAGACATGGCTTCCCAGAATGGAAACAGGGTGTTGCTGAAGCCAAGCATGGTGAAACAGACTGAGAGGGCCAAAGGAATTGTGTGCCTACTGTCTTTTAGTAGAACATGAGGATGGGAGGTTGTTACATTTGCACAAGAATATCAGGTTAAGTCTCAAGTTAGGGTTAGGGTTGGGGAGATGTGGCTTCCCAGGTTGGAAACGGGTCCTTGGTGAAGCTTAACTTCCTGAATCAGACTGAGTGGGCCATCAAGATGTCTTCCATACTTACATTTGGCACACTCTGTGGACCGCAGTATGTTTCAGTCCAAAAAGGAAATAGGGTTGAGACTCAAATTAGGGTTAGGGTTGGGGAGACTTGGCTTCCCAGGATGTAACCAGGGTTTTGGCGAAGTCTAGATTGGTAAAACAGACGGAGTAGGCCAACCGGAGTATAACATACTGCCAGTTAGTACACCATGTGGACAGGGAAATTTTTCAGTCCAAAGACAAAATTAGGGTTAAGACCCAAGTTAGGGTTAGCTGTCAGGAGACATGGCTTTCCAGAATGGAAACAGGGTGTTGCTGAAGCCAAGCATGGTGAAACAGACTGAGAGGGCCAAAGGAATTGTGTGCCTACTGTCTTTTTGTAGAAAATGAGGATGGGGGGTTGTTACATTTGCACAAGAAAATCAGGTTAAGTCTCAAGTTAGGGTTAGGGTTGGGGAGATGTGGCTTCCCAGGTTGGAAACGGGTCCTTGGTGAAGCCTAGCTTGCTGAATCAGACTGAGTGGGCCATCAAGATGTCTTCCATACTTACATTTGGTACACTCTGTGAACCGCAGTATGTTTCAGTCCAAAAAGGAAATGAGGGTTGAGACTCAAATTAGGGTTAGGGTTGGGGAGACTTGGCTTCCCAGGATGTAACCAGGGTTTTGGTGAAGCCTAGATTGGTAAAACAGACTGAGTAGGCCAACCGGAGTATAACATACTGCCAGTTAGTACACCATGTGGACAGGGAAATGTTTCAGTCCAAAGAGAAAATTAGGGTTAAGACCCAAGTTAGGGTTAGCTGTCAGGAGACATGGCTTCCCAGAATGGAAACAGGGTGTTGCTGAAGCCAAGCATGGTGAAACAGACTGAGAGGGCCAAAGGAATTGTGTGCCTACTGTCTTTTAGTAGAACATGAGGATGGGAGGTTGTTACATTTGCACAAGAATATCAGGTTAAGTCTCAAGTTAGGGTTAGGGTTGGGGAGATGTGGCTTCCCAGGTTGGAAACGGGTCCTTGGTGAAGCCTAGCTTGCTGAATCAGACTGAGTGGGGCATCAAGATGTCTTCCATACTTATAATTAGGTACACTCTGTGGACGGCAGTATGTTTCAGTCCAAAAAGGAAATGAGGGTTGAGACTCAAATAAGGGTTAGGGTTGGGGAGACTTGGCTTCCCAGGATGTAACCAGGGTTTTGGCGAAGCCTAGATTGGTAAAACAGACTGAGTAGGCCTTCCGGAGTATAACATACTGCCAGTTAGTACACCATGTGGACAGGGAAATATTTCAGTCCAAAGAAAATACTAGGGTTAAGACCCAAGTTAGGGTTAGCGGTCAGGAGACATGGCTTCCCGGAATGGAAACAGGGTGTTGCTGAAGCCAAGCATGGTGAAACAGACTGAGAGGGCAAAAGGAATTGTGTGCCTACTGTCTTTTAGTAGAACATGAGGATGGGGGTTTGTTACATTTGCACAAGAAAATCAGGTTAAGTCTCAAGTTAGGGTTGGTTTGGGGAGATGTGGCTTCCCAGGTTGGAAACGGGTCCTTGGTGAAGCCTAGCTTGTTGAATCAAACTGAGTGGGACATCAAGATGTCTTCCATACTTACATTTGGTACACTCTGTGGACGGCAGTATGTTTCAGTCCAAAAAGGAAATGAGGGTTGAGACTCAAATTAGGGTTAGGGCTGGGGAGACTTGGCTTCCCAGGATGTAACCAGGGTTTTGGCGAAGCCTAGATTGGTAAAACAGACTGAGTAGGCCATCCGGAGTATAACATACTGCCAGTTAGTACACCATGTGGACAGGGAAATGTTTCAGTCCAAAGAGAAAATTAGGGTTAAGACCCAAGTGAGGGTTAGCTGTCAGGAGACATGGCTTCCCAGAATGGAAACAGGGTGTTGCTGAAGCCAAGCATGGTGAAACAGACTGAGAGGGCCAAAGGAATTGTGTGCCTACTGTCTTTTAGTAGAACATGAGGATGGGAGGTTGTTACATTTGCACAAGAATATCAGGTTAAGTCTCAAGTTAGGGTTAGGGTTGGGGAGATGTGGCTTCCCAGGTTGGAAACGGGTCCTTGGTGAAGCTTAACTTCCTGAATCAGACTGAGTGGGCCATCAAGATGTCTTCCATACTTACATTTGGCACACTCTGTGGACCGCAGTATGTTTCAGTCCAAAAAGGAAATAGGGTTGAGACTCAAATTAGGGTTACGGTTGGGGAGACTTGGCTTCCCAGGATGTAACCAGGGTTTTGGTGAAGCCTAGATTGGTAAAACAGACTGAGTAGGCATTCAGGAGTATAACATACTGCCAGTTAGTACACCATGTGGACAGGGAAATGTTTCAGTCCAAAACAAAATTCGAGTTAAGACCCAAGTTAGGGTTAGCTGTCAGGAGACATGGCTTCCCAGAATGGAAACAGGGTGTTGCTGAAGCCAAGCATGGTGAAACAGACTGAGAGGGCCAAAGGAATTGTGTGCCTACTGTCTTTTAGTAGAACATGAGTATGGGAGGTTGTTACATTTGCACAAGAATATCAGGTTAAGTATCAAGTTAGAGTTAGGGTTGGGGAGATGTGGCTTCCCAGGTTGGAAACGGGTCCTTGTTGAAGCCTAGCTTGCTGAATCAGACTGAGTGGGGCATCAAGATGTCTTCCATACTTACAATTAGGTACACTCTGTGGACGGCAGTATGTTTCAGTCCAAAAAGGAAATGAGGGTTGAGACTCAAATTAGGGTTAGGGTTGGGGAGACTTGGCTTCCCAGGATGTAACCAGGGTTTTGGCGAAGCCTAGATTGGTAAAACAGACGGAGTAGGCCTTCCGGAGTATAACATACTGCCAGTTAGTACACCATGTGGACAGGGAAATATTTCAGTCCAAAGAAAAAACTAGGGTTAAGACCCAAGTTAGGGTTAGCGGTCAGGAGACATGGCTTCCCGGAATGGAAACAGGGTGTTGCTGAAGCCAAGCATGGTGAAACAGACTGAGAGGGCAAAAGGAATTGTGTGCCTACTGTCTTTTAGTACAACATGAGGATGGCGGTTTGTTACATTTGCACAAGAAAATCAGGTTAAGTCTCAAGTTAGGGTTGGTTTGGGGAGATGTGGCTTCCCAGGTTGGAAACGGGTCCTTGGTGAAGCCTAGCTTGTTGAATCAGACTGAGTGGGACATCAAGATGTTTTCCATACTTACATTTGGTACACTCTGTGGACGGCAGTATGTTTCAGTCCAAAAAGGAAATGAGGGTTGAGACTCAAATTAGGGTTAGGGCTGGGGAGACTTGGCTTCCCAGGATGTAACCAGGGTTTTGGCGAAGCCTAGATTGGTAAAACAGACTGAGTAGGCCATCCGGAGTATAACATACTGCCAGTTAGTACACCATGTGGACAGGGAAATGTTTCAGTCTAAAGAGAAAATTAGGGTTAAGACCCAAGTTAGGGTTAGCTGTCAGGAGACATGGCTTCCCAGAATGGAAACAGGGTGTTGCTGAAGCCAAGCATGGTGAAACAGACTGAGAGGGCCAAAGGAATTGTGTGCCTACTGTCTTTTAGTAGAACATGAGGATGGGAGGTTGTTACATTTGCACAAGAATATCAGGTTAAGTCTCAAGTTAGGGTTAGGGTTGGGGAGATGTGGCTTCCCAGGTTGGAAACGGGTCCTTGGTGAAGCTTAACTTGCTGAATCAGACTGAGTGGGCCATCAAGATGTCTTCCATACTTACATTTGGCACACTCTGTGGACCGCAGTATGTTTCAGTCCAAAAAGGAAATAGGGTTGAGACTCAAATTAGGGTTAGGGTTGGGGAGACTTGGCTTCCCAGTATGTAACCAGGGTTTTGGTGAAGCCTAGATTGGTAAAACAGACTGAGTAGGCATTCAGGAGTATAACATACTGCCAGTTAGTACACCATGTGGACAGGGAAATGTTTCAGTCCAAAGACAAAATTCGAGTTAAGACCCAAGTTAGGGTTAGCTGTCAGGAGACATGGCTTCCCGGAATGGAAACAGGGTGTTGCTGAAGCCAAGCATGGTGAAACAGACTGAGAGGGCCAACGGAATTGTGTGCCTACTGTCTTTTAGTACAACATGAGGATGGGGGTTTGTTACATTTGCACAAGAAAATCAGGTTAAGTCTCAAGTTAGGGTTGGGTTGGGGAGATGTGGCTTCCCAGGTTGGAAACGGGTCCTTGGTGAAGCTTAACTTGCTGAATCAGACTGAGTGGGGTATCAAGGTGTCTTCCATACTTACATTTGGTACACTCTGTGGACCGCAGTATGTTTCAGTCCCAAAAGGAAATGAGGGTTGAGACTCAAATTAGGGTTAGGGTTGGGGAGATTTGGCTTCCCAGGATGTAACCAGGGTTTTGGCGAAGCCTAGATTGGTAAAACAGACTGAGTAGGCCTTCCGGAGTATAACATACTGCCAGTTAGTACACCATGTGGACAGGGAAATGTTTCAGTCCAAAGAAAAAATTAGGGTTAAGAAAAATTTAAGGTTATCGGTCAGGAGACATGCCTTCCCAGAATGGAAACAGGGTGTTGCTGAAGCCAAGCATGGTGAAACAGACTGAGAGGGCCAACGGAATTGTGTGCCTACTGTCTTTTAGTACAACATGAGGATGGGGGTTTGTTACATTTGCACAAGAAAATCAGGTTAAGTCTCAAGTTAGGGTTGGTTTGGGGAGATGTGGCTTCCCAGGTTGGAAACGGGTCCTTGGTGAAGCCTAACTTGCTGAATCAGACTGAGTGGGGCATCAAGATGTCTTCCATACTGACATTTGGTACACTCTATGGACGGCGGTTTGTTTCAGTCCCAAAAGGAAATGAGGCCTGAGACTCAAATTAGGGTTAGGGTTGGGGAGACTTGGCTTTCCAGGATGTAACCAGGGTTTTGGTGAAGCCTAGATTGGTAAAACAGACTGAGTAGGCAAACCGGAGTATAACATACTGCCAGTTAGTACACCATGTGGACAGGGAAATGTTTCATTCCAAAGAGAAAATTAGGGTTAAGACCCAAGTGAGGGTTATCGGTCAGGAGACATGGCTTCCCAGAATGGAAACAGGGTGTTGCTGAAGCCAAGCATGGTGAAACAGACTGAGAGGGCCAAAGGAATTGTGTGCCTACTGTCTTTTAGTAGAACATGAGGATGGGGGTTTGTTACATTTGCACAAGAAAATCAGGTTAAGTATCAAGTTAGGGTTAGGGTTGGGGAGATGTGGCTTCCCAGGTTGGAAACGGGTCCTTGGTGAAGCTTAACTTGCTGAATCAGACTGAGTGGGGCATCAAGATGGCTTCCATACTGACATTTGGTACACTCTGTGGACGGCAGTATGTTTCAGTCCAAAAAGGAAATGAGGGTTGAGACTCAAATTAGGGTTAGGGTTGGGGAGACTTGGCTTCCCAGGATGTAACCAGGGTTTTGGCGAAGCCTAGATTGGTAAAACAGACTGAGTAGGACAACCGGAGTATAACATACTGCCAGTTAGTACACCATGTGGACAGGGAAATGTTTCAGTCCAAAGAGAAAATTAGGGTTGAGACCCAAGTTAGGGTTATCGGTCAGGAGTCATGGCTTCCCAGAATGGAAACAGGGTGTTGCTGAAGCCAAGCATGGTGAAACAGACTGAGAGGGCAAAAGGAATTGAGTGCCTACTGTCTTTTAGTAGAACATGAGGATGGGGGGTTTGTTACATTTGCACAAGAAAATCAGGTTAAGTCTCAAGTTAGGGTTGGTTTGGGGAGATGTGGCTTCCCAGGTTGGAAACGGGTCCTTGGTGAAGCCTAGCTTGTTGAATCAGACTGAGTGGGACATCAAGATGTCTTCCATACTGACATTTGGTACACTCTGTGGACGGCAGTATGTTTCAGTCCAAAAAGGAAATGAGGGTTGAGACTCAAATTAGGGTTAGGGCTGGGGAGACTTGGCTTCCCAGGATGTAACCAGGGTTTTGGCGAAGCCTAGATTGGTAAAACAGACGGAGTAGGCCAACCGGAGTATAACATACTGCCAGTTAGTACACCATGTGGACAGGGAAATGTTTCATTCCAAAGAGAAAATTAGGGTTAAGACCCAAGTTAGGGTTAGCTGTCAGGAGACATGGCTTTCCAGAATGGAAACAGGGTGTTGCTGAAGCCAAGCATGGTGAAACAGACTGAGAGGGCAAAAGGAATTGTGTGCCTACTGTCTTTTAGTAGAACATGAGGATGGGGGGTTGTTACATTTGCACAAGAAAATCAGGTTAAGTCTCAAGTTAGGGTTAGGGTTGGGGAGATGTGGCTTCCCAGGTTGGAAACGGGTCCTTGGTGAAGCCTAGCTTGCTGAATCAGACTGAGTGGGACATCAAGATGTCTTCCATACTTACATTTGGTACACTCTGTGGACGGGGGTCTGTTTCAGTCCCAAAAGGAAATGAGGCCTGAGACTCAAATTAGGGTTAGGGTTGGGGAGACTTGGCTTCCCAGGATATAACCAGGGTTTTGTCGAAGCCTAGATTGGTAAAACAGACTGAGTAGGCCATCCGGAGTATAACATACTGCCAGTTAGTACACCATGTGGACAGGGAAATGTTTCATTCCAAAGAGAAAATTAGGGTTAAGACCCAAGTTAGGGTTAGCTGTCAGGAGACATGGCTTCCCAGAATGGAAACAGGGTGTTGCTGAAGCCAAGCATGGTGAAACAGACTGAGAGGGCCAAAGGAATTGTGTGCCTACTGTCTTTTAGTACAACATGAGGATGGGGGGTTGTTACAGTTCAACAAGAAAATCAGGTTAAGTCTCAAGTTAGGGTTAGGGTTGGGGAGATGTGGCTTCCCAGGTTGGAAACGGGTCCTTGGTGAAGCTTAACTTGCTGAATCAGACTGAGTGGGGCATCAAGATGGCTTCCATACTGACATTTGGTACACTCTGTGGACGGCAGTATGTTTCAGTCCAAAAACGAAAATTAGGGTTAAGACCCAAGTTAGGGTTATCGGTCAGGAGTCATGGCTTCCCAGAATGGAAACAGGGTGTTGCTGAAGCCAAGCATGGTGAAACAGACTGAGAGGGCCAACGGAATTGTGTGTCGACTGTCTTTTAGTACAACATGAGGATGGGGGTTTGTTACATTTCAACAAGAAAATCAGGTTAAGTCTCAAGGTTGGGTTGGATTGGGGAGATGTGGCTTCCCAGGTTGGAAATGGGTCCTTGGTGAAGCTCAACTTGCTGAATCAGACTGAGTGGGGCATTAAGATGGCTTCCATACTGACATTTGGTGCACTCTGTGGACGGCAGTATGTTTCAGTCCAAAAAGGAAATGAGGGTTGAGACTCAAATTAGGGTTAGGGTTGGGGAGACTTGGCTTCCCAGGATGTAACCAGGGTTTTGGCGAAGTCTAGATTGGTAAAACAGACTGAGTAGGCCAACCGGAGTATAACATACTGCCAGTTAGTACACCATGTGGACAGGGAAATGTTTCAGTCCAAAGAGAAAATTAGGGTTAAGACCCAAGTTAGGGTTAGCTGTCAGGAGACATGGCTTTCCAGAATGGAAACAGGGTGTTGCTGAAGCCAAGCATGGTGAAACAGACTGAGAGGGCAAAAGGAATTGTGTGCCCACTGTCTTTTAGTAGAACATGAGGATGGGGGGTTGTTACATTTGCACAAGAAAATCAGGTTAAGTCTCAAGTTAGGGTTAGGGTTGGGGAGATGTGGCTTCCCAGGTTGGAAACGGGTCCTTGGTGAAGCCTAGCTTGCTGAATCAGACTGAGTGGGGCATCAAGATGTCTTCCATACTTACATTTGGTACACTCTGTGAACCGCAGTATGTTTCAGTCCAAAAAGGAAATGAGGGTTGATACGCAAATTAGGGTTAGGGTTGGGGAGACTTGGCTTCCCAGGATGTAACCAGGGTTTTGGTGAAGCCTAGATTGGTAAAACAGACTGAGTAGGCCAACCGGAGTATAACATACTGCCAGTTAGTACACCATGTGGACAGGGAAATGTTTCAGTCCAAAGAGAAAATTAGGGTTAAGACCCAAGTTAGGGTTAGCTGTCAGGAGACATGGCTTCCCAGAATGGAAACAGGGTGTTGCTGAAGCCAAGCATGGTGAAACAGACTGAGAGGGCCAAAGGAATTGTGTGCCTACTGTCTTTTAGTAGAACATGAGGATGGGAGGTTGTTACATTTGCACAAGAATATCAGGTTAAGTCTCAAGTTAGGGTTAGGGTTGGGGAGATGTGGCTTCCCAGGTTGGAAACGGGTCCTTGTTGAAGCCTAGCTTGCTGAATCAGACTGAGTGGGGCATCAAGATGTCTTCCATACTTACAATTAGGTACACTCTGTGGACGGCAGTATGTTTCAGTCCAAAAAGGAAATGAGGGTTGAGACTCAAATTAGGGTTAGGGTTGGGGAGACTTGGCTTCCCAGGATGTAACCAGGGTTTTGGCGAAGCCTAGATTGGTAAAACAGACTGAGTAGGCCTTCCGGAGTATAACATACTGCCAGTTAGTACACCATGTGGACAGGGAAATATTTCAGTCCAAAGAAAAAACTAGGGTTAAGACCCAAGTTAGGGTTAGCGGTCAGGAGACATGGCTTCCCGGAATGGAAACAGGGTGTTGCTGAAGCCAAGGATGGTGAAACAGACTGAGAGGGCAAAAGGAATTGTGTGCCTACTGTCTTTTAGTACAACATGAGGATGGGGGTTTGTTACATTTCAACAAGAAAATCAGGTTAAGTCTCAAGGTTGGGTTGGATTGGGGAGATGTGGCTTCCCAGGTTGGAAATGGGTCCTTGGTGAAGCTCAACTTGCTGAATCAGACTGAGTGGGGCATCAAGATGGCTTCCATACTGACATTTGGTACACTCTGTGGACGGCAGTATGTTTCAGTCCAAAAACGAAAATTAGGGTTAAGACCCAAGTTAGGGTTATCGGTCAGGAGTCATGGCTTCCCAGAATGGAAACAGGGTGTTGCTGAAGCCAAGCATGGTGAAACAGACTGAGAGGGCCAAAGGAATTTTGTACCTACTGTCTTTTAGTAGAACATGAGGATGGGAGGTTGTTACATTTGCACAAGAATATCAGTTTAAGTATCAAGTTAGAGTTAGGGTTGGGGAGATGTGGCTTCCCAGGTTGGAAACGGGTCCTTGTTGAAGCCTAGCTTGCTGAATCAGACTGAGTGGGGCATCAAGATGTCTTCCATACTTACAATTAGGTACACTCTGTGGACGGCAGTATGTTTCAGTCCAAAAAGGAAATGAGGGTTGAGACTCAAATTAGGGTTAGGGTTGGGGAGACTTGGCTTCCCAGGATGTAACCAGGGTTTTGGCGAAGCCTAGATTGGTAAAACAGACTGAGTAGGCCTTCCGGAGTATAACATACTGCCAGTTAGTACACCATGTGGACAGGGAAATATTTCAGTCCAAAGAAAATACTAGGGTTAAGACCCAAGTTAGGGTTAGCGGTCAGGAGACATGGCTTCCCGGAAT
This sequence comes from Heloderma suspectum, assembly GCF_057233095.1. Taxonomy (NCBI): domain Eukaryota; kingdom Metazoa; phylum Chordata; class Lepidosauria; order Squamata; family Helodermatidae; genus Heloderma; species Heloderma suspectum. The sequence goes on from NC_139461.1 coordinate 154,387,656, forward strand.
GGAAACAGGGTGTTGCTGAAGCCAAGCATGGTGAAACAGACTGAGAGGGCAAAAGGAATTGTGTGCCTACTGTCTTTTAGTACAACATGAGGATGGGGGTTTGTTACATTTGCACAAGAAAATCAGGTTAAGTCTCAAGTTAGGGTTGGTTTGGGGAGATGTGGCTTCCCAGGTTGGAAACGGGTCCTTGGTGAAGCCTAGCTTGTTGAATCAGACTGAGTGGGACATCAAGATGTCTTCCATACTTACATTTGGTACACTCTGTGGACGGCAGTATGTTTCAGTCCAAAAAGGAAATGAGGGTTGAGACTCAAATTAGGGTTAGGGCTGGGGAGACTTGGCTTCCCAGGATGTAACCAGGGTTTTGGCGAAGCCTAGATTGGTAAAACAGACTGAGTAGGCCATCCGGAGTATAACATACTGCCAGTTAGTACACCATGTGGACAGGGAAATGTTTCAGTCCAAAGAGAAAATTAGGGTTAAGACCCAAGGTAGGGTTAGCTGTCAGGAGACATGGCTTCCCAGAATGGAAACAGGGTGTTGCTGAAGCCAAGCATGGTGAAACAGACTGAGAGGGCCAAAGGAATTGTGTGCCTACTGTCTTTTAGTAGAACATGAGGATGGGAGGTTGTTACATTTGCACAAGAATATCAGGTTAAGTCTCAAGTTAGGGTTAGGGTTGGGGAGATGTGGCTTCCCAGGTTGGAAACGGGTCCTTGGTGAAGCTTAACTTCCTGAATCAGACTGAGTGGGCCATCAAGATGTCTTCCATACTTACATTTGGCACACTCTGTGGACCGCAGTATGTTTCAGTCCAAAAAGGAAATAGGGTTGAGACTCAAATTAGGGTTACGGTTGGGGAGACTTGGCTTCCCAGGATGTAACCAGGGTTTTGGTGAAGCCTAGATTGGTAAAACAGACTGAGTAGGCATTCAGGAGTATAACATACTGCCAGTTAGTACACCATGTGGACAGGGAAATGTTTCAGTCCAAAACAAAATTCGAGTTAAGACCCAAGTTAGGGTTAGCTGTCAGGAGACATGGCTTCCCAGAATGGAAACAGGGTGTTGCTGAAGCCAAGCATGGTGAAACAGACTGAGAGGGCCAAAGGAATTGTGTGCCTACTGTCTTTTAGTAGAACATGAGTATGGGAGGTTGTTACATTTGCACAAGAATATCAGGTTAAGTATCAAGTTAGAGTTAGGGTTGGGGAGATGTGGCTTCCCAGGTTGGAAACGGGTCCTTGTTGAAGCCTAGCTTGCTGAATCAGACTGAGTGGGGCATCAAGATGTCTTCCATACTTACAATTAGGTACACTCTGTGGACGGCAGTATGTTTCAGTCCAAAAAGGAAATGAGGGTTGAGACTCAAATTAGGGTTAGGGTTGGGGAGACTTGGCTTCCCAGGATGTAACCAGGGTTTTGGCGAAGCCTAGATTGGTAAAACAGACGGAGTAGGCCTTCCGGAGTATAACATACTGCCAGTTAGTACACCATGTGGACAGGGAAATATTTCAGTCCAAAGAAAAAACTAGGGTTGAGACCCAAGTTAGGGTTAGCGGTCAGGAGACATGGCTTCCCGGAATGGAAACAGGGTGTTGCTGAAGCCAAGCATGGTGAAACAGACTGAGAGGGCAAAAGGAATTGTGTGCCTACTGTCTTTTAGTACAACATGAGGATGGCGGTTTGTTACATTTGCACAAGAAAATCAGGTTAAGTCTCAAGTTAGGGTTGGTTTGGGGAGATGTGGCTTCCCAGGTTGGAAACGGGTCCTTGGTGAAGCCTAGCTTGTTGAATCAGACTGAGTGGGACATCAAGATGTTTTCCATACTTACATTTGGTACACTCTGTGGACGGCAGTATGTTTCAGTCCAAAAAGGAAATGAGGGTTGAGACTCAAATTAGGGTTAGGGCTGGGGAGACTTGGCTTCCCAGGATGTAACCAGGGTTTTGGCGAAGCCTAGATTGGTAAAACAGACTGAGTAGGCCATCCGGAGTATAACATACTGCCAGTTAGTACACCATGTGGACAGGGAAATGTTTCAGTCTAAAGAGAAAATTAGGGTTAAGACCCAAGTTAGGGTTAGCTGTCAGGAGACATGGCTTCCCAGAATGGAAACAGGGTGTTGCTGAAGCCAAGCATGGTGAAACAGACTGAGAGGGCCAAAGGAATTGTGTGCCTACTGTCTTTTAGTAGAACATGAGGATGGGAGGTTGTTACATTTGCACAAGAATATCAGGTTAAGTCTCAAGTTAGGGTTAGGGTTGGGGAGATGTGGCTTCCCAGGTTGGAAACGGGTCCTTGGTGAAGCTTAACTTGCTGAATCAGACTGAGTGGGCCATCAAGATGTCTTCCATACTTACATTTGGCACACTCTGTGGACCGCAGTATGTTTCAGTCCAAAAAGGAAATAGGGTTGAGACTCAAATTAGGGTTAGGGTTGGGGAGACTTGGCTTCCCAGGATGTAACCAGGGTTTTGGCGAAGCCTAGATTGGTAAAACAGACTGAGTAGGCCTTCCGGAGTATAACATACTGCCAGTTAGTACACCATGTGGACAGGGAAATATTTCAGTCCAAAGAAAAAACTAGGGTTAAGACCCAAGTTAGGGTTAGCGGTCAGGAGACATGGCTTCCCGGAATGGAAACAGGGTGTTGCTGAAGCCAAGGATGGTGAAACAGACTGAGAGGGCAAAAGGAATTGTGTGCCTACTGTCTTTTAGTACAACATGAGGATGGGGGTTTGTTACATTTCAACAAGAAAATCAGGTTAAGTCTCAAGGTTGGGTTGGATTGGGGAGATGTGGCTTCCCAGGTTGGAAATGGGTCCTTGGTGAAGCTCAACTTGCTGAATCAGACTGAGTGGGGCATCAAGATGGCTTCCATACTGACATTTGGTACACTCTGTGGACGGCAGTATGTTTCAGTCCAAAAACGAAAATTAGGGTTAAGACCCAAGTTAGGGTTATCGGTCAGGAGTCATGGCTTCCCAGAATGGAAACAGGGTGTTGCTGAAGCCAAGCATGGTGAAACAGACTGAGAGGGCCAAAGGAATTTTGTACCTACTGTCTTTTAGTAGAACATGAGGATGGGAGGTTGTTACATTTGCACAAGAATATCAGTTTAAGTATCAAGTTAGAGTTAGGGTTGGGGAGATGTGGCTTCCCAGGTTGGAAACGGGTCCTTGTTGAAGCCTAGCTTGCTGAATCAGACTGAGTGGGGCATCAAGATGTCTTCCATACTTACAATTAGGTACACTCTGTGGACGGAAGTATGTTTCAGTCCAAAAAGGAAATGAGGGTTGAGACTCAAATTAGGGTTAGGGTTGGGGAGACTTGGCTTCCCAGGATGTAACCAGGGTTTTGGCGAAGCCTAGATTGGTAAAACAGACTGAGTAGGCCTTCCGGAGTATAACATACTGCCAGTTAGTACACCATGTGGACAGGGAAATATTTCAGTCCAAAGAAAATACTAGGGTTAAGACCCAAGTTAGGGTTAGCGGTCAGGAGACATGGCTTCCCGGAATGGAAACAGGGTGTTGCTGAAGCCAAGCATGGTGAAACAGACTGAGAGGGCCAAAGGAATTGTGTGCCTACTGTCTTTTAGTACAACATGAGGATGGGGGTTTGTTACATTTGCACAAGAAAATCAGGTTAAGTCTCAAGTTAGGGTTGGTTTGGGGAGATGTGGCTTCCCAGGTTGGAAACGGGTCCTTGGTGAAGCCTAGCTTGTTGAATCAGACTGAGTGGGACATCAAGATGTCTTCCATACTTACATTTGGTACCCTCTGTGGACGGCAGTATGTTTCAGTCCAAAAAGGAAATGAGGGTTGAGACTCAAATTAGGGTTAGGGCTGGGGAGACTTGGCTTCCCAGGATGTAACCAGGGTTTTGGCGAAGCCTAGATTGGTAAAACAGACTGAGTAGGCCATCCGGAGTATAACATACTGCCAGTTAGTACACCATGTGGACAGGGAAATGTTTCAGTCCAAAGAGAAAATTAGGGTTAAGACCCAAGTGAGGGTTAGCTGTCAGGAGACATGGCTTCCCAGAATGGAAACAGGGTGTTGCTGAAGCCAAGCATGGTGAAACAGACTGAGAGGGCCAAAGGAATTGTGTGCCTACTGTCTTTTAGTAGAACATGAGGATGGGAGGTTGTTACATTTGCACAAGAATATCAGGTTAAGTCTCAAGTTAGGGTTAGGGTTGGGGAGATGTGGCTTCCCAGGTTGGAAACGGGTCCTTGGTGAAGCTTAACTTCCTGAATCAGACTGAGTGGGCCATCAAGATGTCTTCCATACTTACATTTGGCACACTCTGTGGACCGCAGTATGTTTCAGTCCAAAAAGGAAATAGGGTTGAGACTCAAATTAGGGTTACGGTTGGGGAGACTTGGCTTCCCAGGATGTAACCAGGGTTTTGGTGAAGCCTAGATTGGTAAAACAGACTGAGTAGGCATTCAGGAGTATAACATACTGCCAGTTAGTACACCATGTGGACAGGGAAATGTTTCAGTCCAAAACAAAATTCGAGTTAAGACCCAAGTTAGGGTTAGCTGTCAGGAGACATGGCTTCCCAGAATGGAAACAGGGTGTTGCTGAAGCCAAGCATGGTGAAACAGACTGAGAGGGCCAAAGGAATTGTGTGCCTACTGTCTTTTAGTAGAACATGAGTATGGGAGGTTGTTACATTTGCACAAGAATATCAGGTTAAGTATCAAGTTAGAGTTAGGGTTGGGGAGATGTGGCTTCCCAGGTTGGAAACGGGTCCTTGTTGAAGCCTAGCTTGCTGAATCAGACTGAGTGGGGCATCAAGATGTCTTCCATACTTACAATTAGGTACACTCTGTGGACGGCAGTATGTTTCAGTCCAAAAAGGAAATGAGGGTTGAGACTCAAATTAGGGTTAGGGTTGGGGAGACTTGGCTTCCCAGGATGTAACCAGGGTTTTGGCGAAGCCTAGATTGGTAAAACAGACGGAGTAGGCCTTCCGGAGTATAACATACTGCCAGTTAGTACACCATGTGGACAGGGAAATATTTCAGTCCAAAGAAAAAACTAGGGTTAAGACCCAAGTTAGGGTTAGCGGTCAGGAGACATGGCTTCCCGGAATGGAAACAGGGTGTTGCTGAAGCCAAGCATGGTGAAACAGACTGAGAGGGCAAAAGGAATTGTGTGTCTACTGTCTTTTAGTACAACATGAGGATGGCGGTTTGTTACATTTGCACAAGAAAATCAGGTTAAGTCTCAAGTTAGGGTTGGTTTGGGGAGATGTGGCTTCCCAGGTTGGAAACGGGTCCTTGGTGAAGCCTAGCTTGTTGAATCAGACTGAGTGGGACATCAAGATGTTTTCCATACTTACATTTGGTACACTCTGTGGACGGCAGTATGTTTCAGTCCAAAAAGGAAATGAGGGTTGAGACTCAAATTAGGGTTAGGGCTGGGGAGACTTGGCTTCCCAGGATGTAACCAGGGTTTTGGCGAAGCCTAGATTGGTAAAACAGACTGAGTAGGCCATCCGGAGTATAACATAATGCCAGTTAGTACACCATGTGGACAGGGAAATGTTTCAGTCTAAAGAGAAAATTAGGGTTAAGACCCAAGTTAGGGTTAGCTGTCAGGAGACATGGCTTCCCAGAATGGAAACAGGGTGTTGCTGAAGCCAAGCATGGTGAAACAGACTGAGAGGGCCAAAGGAATTGTGTGCCTACTGTCTTTTAGTAGAACATGAGGATGGGAGGTTGTTACATTTGCACAAGAATATCAGGTTAAGTCTCAAGTTAGGGTTAGGGTTGGGGAGATGTGGCTTCCCAGGTTGGAAACGGGTCCTTGGTGAAGCTTAACTTGCTGAATCAGACTGAGTGGGCCATCAAGATGTCTTCCATACTTACATTTGGCACACTCTGTGGACCGCAGTATGTTTCAGTCCAAAAAGGAAATAGGGTTGAGACTCAAATTAGGGTTAGGGTTGGGGAGACTTGGCTTCCCAGGATGTAACCAGGGTTTTGGTGAAGCCTAGATTGGTAAAACAGACTGAGTAGGCATTCAGGAGTATAACATACTGCCAGTTAGTACACCATGTGGACAGGGAAATGTTTCAGTCCAAAGACAAAATTCGAGTTAAGACCCAAGTTAGGGTTAGCTGTCAGGAGACATGGCTTCCCGGAATGGAAACAGGGTGTTGCTGAAGCCAAGCATGGTGAAACAGACTGAGAGGGCCAACGGAATTGTGTGCCTACTGTCTTTTAGTACAACATGAGGATGGGGGTTTGTTACATTTGCACAAGAAAATCAGGTTAAGTCTCAAGTTAGGGTTGGGTTGGGGAGATGTGGCTTCCCAGGTTGGAAACGGGTCCTTGGTGAAGCTTAACTTGCTGAATCAGACTGAGTGGGGTATCAAGGTGTCTTCCATACTTACATTTGGTACACTCTGTGGACCGCAGTATGTTTCAGTCCCAAAAGGAAATGAGGGTTGAGACTCAAATTAGGGTTAGGGTTGGGGAGACTTGGCTTCCCAGGATGTAACCAGGGATTTGGCGAAGCCTAGATTGGTAAAACAGACTGAGTAGGCCTTCCGGAGTATAACATACTGCCAGTTAGTACACCATGTGGACAGGGAAATGTTTCAGTCCAAAGAAAAAATTAGGGTTAAGAAAAATTTAGGGTTATCGGTCAGGAGACATGCCTTCCCAGAATGGAAACAGGGTGTTGCTGAAGCCAAGCATGGTGAAACAGACTGAGAGGGCCAACGGAATTGTGTGCCTACTGTCTTTTAGTACAACATGAGGATGGGGGTTTGTTACATTTGCACAAGAAAATCAGGTTAAGTATCAAGTTAGGGTTAGGGTTGGGGAGATGTGGCTTCCCAGGTTGGAAACGGGTCCTTGGTGAAGCTTAACTTGCTGAATCAGACTGAGTGGGGCATCAAGATGGCTTCCATACTGACATTTGGTACACTCTGTGGACGGCAGTATGTTTCAGTCCAAAAAGGAAATGAGGGTTGAGACTCAAATTAGGGTTAGGGTTGGGGAGACTTGGCTTCCCAGGATGTAACCAGGGTTTTGGCGAAGCCTAGATTGGTAAAACAGACTGAGTAGGACAACCGGAGTATAACATACTGCCAGTTAGTACACCATGTGGACAGGGAAATGTTTCAGTCCAAAGAGAAAATTAGGGTTGAGACCCAAGTTAGGGTTATCGGTCAGGAGTCATGGCTTCCCAGAATGGAAACAGGGTGTTGCTGAAGCCAAGCATGGTGAAACAGACTGAGAGGGCAAAAGGAATTGAGTGCCTACTGTCTTTTAGTAGAACATGAGGATGGGGGGTTTGTTACATTTGCACAAGAAAATCAGGTTAAGTCTCAAGTTAGGGTTGGTTTGGGGAGATGTGGCTTCCCAGGTTGGAAACGGGTCCTTGGTGAAGCCTAGCTTGTTGAATCAGACTGAGTGGGACATCAAGATGTCTTCCATACTGACATTTGGTACACTCTGTGGACGGCAGTATGTTTCAGTCCAAAAAGGAAATGAGGGTTGAGACTCAAATTAGGGTTAGGGCTGGGGAGACTTGGCTTCCCAGGATGTAACCAGGGTTTTGGCGAAGCCTAGATTGGTAAAACAGACGGAGTAGGCCAACCGGAGTATAACATACTGCCAGTTAGTACACCATGTGGACAGGGAAATGTTTCATTCCAAAGAGAAAATTAGGGTTAAGACCCAAGTTAGGGTTAGCTGTCAGGAGACATGGCTTTCCAGAATGGAAACAGGGTGTTGCTGAAGCCAAGCATGGTGAAACAGACTGAGAGGGCAAAAGGAATTGTGTGCCTACTGTCTTTTAGTAGAACATGAGGATGGGGGGTTGTTACATTTGCACAAGAAAATCAGGTTAAGTCTCAAGTTAGGGTTAGGGTTGGGGAGATGTGGCTTCCCAGGTTGGAAACGGGTCCTTGGTGAAGCCTAGCTTGCTGAATCAGACTGAGTGGGACATCAAGATGTCTTCCATACTTACATTTGGTACACTCTGTGGACGGGGGTCTGTTTCAGTCCCAAAAGGAAATGAGGCCTGAGACTCAAATTAGGGTTAGGGTTGGGAGACTTGGCTTCCCAGGATATAACCAGGGTTTTGTCGAAGCCTAGATTGGTAAAACAGACTGAGTAGGCCATCCGGAGTATAACATACTGCCAGTTAGTACACCATGTGGACAGGGAAATGTTTCATTCCAAAGAGAAAATTAGGGTTAAGACCCAAGTTAGGGTTAGCTGTCAGGAGACATGGCTTCCCAGAATGGAAACAGGGTGTTGCTGAAGCCAAGCATGGTGAAACAGACTGAGAGGGCCAAAGGAATTGTGTGCCTACTGTCTTTTAGTACAACATGAGGATGGGGGGTTGTTACAGTTCAACAAGAAAATCAGGTTAAGTCTCAAGTTAGGGTTAGGGTTGGGGAGATGTGGCTTCCCAGGTTGGAAACGGGTCCTTGGTGAAGCTTAACTTGCTGAATCAGACTGAGTGGGGCATCAAGATGGCTTCCATACTGACATTTGGTACACTCTGTGGACGGCAGTATGTTTCAGTCCAAAAACGAAAATTAGGGTTAAGACCCAAGTTAGGGTTATCGGTCAGGAGTCATGGCTTCCCAGAATGGAAACAGGGTGTTGCTGAAGCCAAGCATGGTGAAACAGACTGAGAGGGCCAACGGAATTGTGTGTCGACTGTCTTTTAGTACAACATGAGGATGGGGGTTTGTTACATTTCAACAAGAAAATCAGGTTAAGTCTCAAGGTTGGGTTGGATTGGGGAGATGTGGCTTCCCAGGTTGGAAATGGGTCCTTGGTGAAGCTCAACTTGCTGAATCAGACTGAGTGGGGCATCAAGATGGCTTCCATACTGACATTTGGTGCACTCTGTGGACGGCAGTATGTTTCAGTCCAAAAAGGAAATGAGGGTTGAGACTCAAATTAGGGTTAGGGTTGGGGAGACTTGGCTTCCCAGGATGTAACCAGGGTTTTGGCGAAGTCTAGATTGGTAAAACAGACTGAGTAGGCCAACCGGAGTATAACATACTGCCAGTTAGTACACCATGTGGACAGGGAAATGTTTCAGTCCAAAGAGAAAATTAGGGTTAAGACCCAAGTTAGGGTTAGCTGTCAGGAGACATGGCTTTCCAGAATGGAAACAGGGTGTTGCTGAAGCCAAGCATGGTGAAACAGACTGAGAGGGCAAAAGGAATTGTGTGCCTACTGTCTTTTAGTAGAACATGAGGATGGGGGGTTGTTACATTTGCACAAGAAAATCAGGTTAAGTCTCAAGTTAGGGTTAGGGTTGGGGAGATGTGGCTTCCCAGGTTGGAAACGGGTCCTTGGTGAAGCCTAGCTTGCTGAATCAGACTGAGTGGGGCATCAAGATGTCTTCCATACTTACATTTGGTACACTCTGTGAACCGCAGTATGTTTCAGTCCAAAAAGGAAATGAGGGTTGATACGCAAATTAGGGTTAGGGTTGGGGAGACTTGGCTTCCCAGGATGTAACCAGGGTTTTGGTGAAGCCTAGATTGGTAAAACAGACTGAGTAGGCCATCCGGAGTATAACATACTGCCAGTTAGTACACCATGTGGACAGGGAAATGTTTCAGTCCAAAGAGAAAATTAGGGTTAAGACCCAAGTTAGGGTTAGCTGTCAGGAGACATGGCTTCCCAGAATGGAAACAGGGTGTTGCTGAAGCCAAGCATGGTGAAACAGACTGAGAGGGCCAAAGGAATTGTGTGCCTACTGTCTTTTAGTAGAACATGAGGATGGGAGGTTGTTACATTTGCACAAGAATATCAGGTTAAGTCTCAAGTTAGGGTTAGGGTTGGGGAGATGTGGCTTCCCAGGTTGGAAACGGGTCCTTGTTGAAGCCTAGCTTGCTGAATCAGACTGAGTGGGGCATCAAGATGTCTTCCATACTTACAATTAGGTACACTCTGTGGACGGCAGTATGTTTCAGTCCAAAAAGGAAATGAGGGTTGAGACTCAAATTAGGGTTAGGGTTGGGGAGACTTGGCTTCCCAGGATGTAACCAGGGTTTTGGCGAAGCCTAGATTGGTAAAACAGACTGAGTAGGCCTTCCGGAGTATAACATACTGCCAGTTAGTACACCATGTGGACAGGGAAATATTTCAGTCCAAAGAAAAAACTAGGGTTAAGACCCAAGTTAGGGTTAGCGGTCAGGAGACATGGCTTCCCGGAATGGAAACAGGGTGTTGCTGAAGCCAAGGATGGTGAAACAGACTGAGAGGGCAAAAGGAATTGTGTGCCTACTGTCTTTTAGTACAACATGAGGATGGGGGTTTGTTACATTTCAACAAGAAAATCAGGTTAAGTCTCAAGGTTGGGTTGGATTGGGGAGATGTGGCTTCCCAGGTTGGAAATGGGTCCTTGGTGAAGCTCAACTTGCTGAATCAGACTGAGTGGGGCATCAAGATGGCTTCCATACTGACATTTGGTACACTCTGTGGACGGCAGTATGTTTCAGTCCAAAAACGAAAATTAGGGTTAAGACCCAAGTTAGGGTTATCGGTCAGGAGTCATGGCTTCCCAGAATGGAAACAGGGTGTTGCTGAAGCCAAGCATGGTGAAACAGAATGAGAGGGCCAAAGGAATTGTGTACCTACTGTCTTTTAGTAGAACATGAGGATGGGAGGTTGTTACATTTGCACAAGAATATCAGTTTAAGTATCAAGTTAGAGTTAGGGTTGGGGAGATGTGGCTTCCCAGGTTGGAAACGGGTCCTTGGTGAAGCCTAGCTTGCTGAATCAGACTGAGTGGGGCATCAAGATGTCTTCCATACTTACAATTAGGTACACTCTGTGGACGGCAGTATGTTTCAGTCCAAAAAGGAAATGAGGGTTGAGACTCAAATTAGGGTTAGGGTTGGGGAGACTTGGCTTCCCAGGATGTAACCAGGGTTTTGGCGAAGCCTAGATTGGTAAAACAGACTGAGTAGGCCTTCCGGAGTATAACATACTGCCAGTTAGTACACCATGTGGACAGGGAAATATTTCAGTCCAAAGAAAAAACTAGGGTTAAGACCCAAGTTAGGGTTAGCGGTCAGGAGACATGGCTTCCCGGAATGGAAACAGGGTGTTGCTGAAGCCAAGCATGGTGAAACAGACTGAGAGGGCAAAAGGAATTGTGTGCCTACTGTCTTTTAGTACAACATGAGGATGGGGGTTTGTTACATTTGCACAAGAAAATCAGGTTAAGTCTCAAGTTAGGGTTGGTTTGGGGAGATGTGGCTTCCCAGGTTGGAAACGGGTCCTTGGTGAAGCCTAGCTTGTTGAATCAGACTGAGTGGGACATCAAGATGGCTTCCATACTTACATTTGGTACACTCTGTGGACGGCAGTATGTTTCAGTCCAAAAAGGAAATGAGGGTTGAGACTCAAATTAGGGTTAGGGCTGGGGAGACTTGGCTTCCCAGGATGTAACCAGGGTTTTGGCGAAGCCTAGATTGGTAAAACAGACTGAGTAGGCCATCCGGAGTATAACATACTGCCAGTTAGTACACCATGTGGACAGGGAAATGTTTCAGTCTAAAGAGAAAATTAGGGTTAAGACCCAAGGTAGGGTTAGCTGTCAGGAGACATGGCTTCCCAGAATGGAAACAGGGTGTTGCTGAAGCCAAGCATGGTGAAACAGACTGAGAGGGCCAAAGGAATTGTGTGCCTACTGTCTTTTAGTAGAACATGAGGATGGGAGGTTGTTACATTTGCACAAGAATATCAGGTTAAGTCTCAAGTTAGGGTTAGGGTTGGGGAGATGTGGCTTCCCAGGTTGGAAACGGGTCCTTGGTGAAGCTTAACTTCCTGAATCAGACTGAGTGGGCCATCAAGATGTCTTCCATACTTACATTTGGCACACTCTGTGGACCGCAGTATGTTTCAGTCCAAAAAGGAAATAGGGTTGAGACTCAAATTAGGGTTAGGGTTGGGGAGACTTGGCTTCCCAGGATGTAACCAGGGTTTTGGCGAAGTCTAGATTGGTAAAACAGACGGAGTAGGCCAACCGGAGTATAACATACTGCCAGTTAGTACACCATGTGGACAGGGAAATGTTTCAGTCCAAAGACAAAATTAGGGTTAAGACCCAAGTTAGGGTTAGCTGTCAGGAGACATGGCTTTCCAGAATGGAAACAGGGTGTTGCTGAAGCCAAGCATGGTGAAACAGACTGAGAGGGCCAAAGGAATTGTGTGCCTACTGTCTTTTAGTAGAACATGAGGATGGGGGGTTGTTACATTTGCACAAGAAAATCAGGTTAAGTCTCAAGTTAGGGTTAGGGTTGGGGAGATGTGGCTTCCCAGGTTGGCAACGGGTCCTTGGTGAAGCCTAGCTTGCTGAATCAGACTGAGTGGGGCATCAAGATGTCTTCCATACTTACATTTGGTACACTCTGTGAACCGCAGTATGTTTCAGTCCAAAAAGGAAATGAGGGTTGAGACTCAAATTAGGGTTAGGGCTGGGGAGACTTGGCTTCCCAGGATGTAACCAGGGTTTTGGCGAAGCCTAGATTGGTAAAACAGACGGAGTAGGCCAACCGGAGTATAACATACTGCCAGTTAGTACACCATGTGGACAGGGAAATGTTTCATTCCAAAGAGAAAATTAGGGTTAAGACCCAAGTTAGGGTTAGCTGTCAGGAGACATGGCTTTCCAGAATGGAAACAGGGTGTTGCTGAAGCCAAGCATGGTGAAACAGACTGAGAGGGCAAAAGGAATTGTGTGCCTACTGTCTTTTAGTAGAACATGAGGATGGGGGGTTGTTACATTTGCACAAGAAAATCAGGTTAAGTCTCAAGTTAGGGTTAGGGTTGGGGAGATGTGGCTTCCCAGGTTGGAAACGGGTCCTTGGTGAAGCCTAGCTTGCTGAATCAGACTGAGTGGGACATCAAGATGTCTTCCATACTTACATTTGGTACACTCTGTGGACGGGGGTCTGTTTCAGTCCCAAAAGGAAATGAGGCCTGAGACTCAAATTAGGGTTAGGGTTGGGAGACTTGGCTTCCCAGGATATAACCAGGGTTTTGTCGAAGCCTAGATTGGTAAAACAGACTGAGTAGGCCATCCGGAGTATAACATACTGCCAGTTAGTACACCATGTGGACAGGGAAATGTTTCATTCCAAAGAGAAAATTAGGGTTAAGACCCAAGTTAGGGTTAGCTGTCAGGAGACATGGCTTCCCAGAATGGAAACAGGGTGTTGCTGAAGCCAAGCATGGTGAAACAGACTGAGAGGGCCAAAGGAATTGTGTGCCTACTGTCTTTTAGTACAACATGAGGATGGGGGGTTGTTACAGTTCAACAAGAAAATCAGGTTAAGTCTCAAGTTAGGGTTAGGGTTGGGGAGATGTGGCTTCCCAGGTTGGAAACGGGTCCTTGGTGAAGCTTAACTTGCTGAATCAGACTGAGTGGGGCATCAAGATGGCTTCCATACTGACATTTGGTACACTCTGTGGACGGCAGTATGTTTCAGTCCAAAAACGAAAATTAGGGTTAAGACCCAAGTTAGGGTTATCGGTCAGGAGTCATGGCTTCCCAGAATGGAAACAGGGTGTTGCTGAAGCCAAGCATGGTGAAACAGACTGAGAGGGCCAACGGAATTGTGTGTCGACTGTCTTTTAGTACAACATGAGGATGGGGGTTTGTTACATTTCAACAAGAAAATCAGGTTAAGTCTCAAGGTTGGGTTGGATTGGGGAGATGTGGCTTCCCAGGTTGGAAATGGGTCCTTGGTGAAGCTCAACTTGCTGAATCAGACTGAGTGGGGCATCAAGATGGCTTCCATACTGACATTTGGTGCACTCTGTGGACGGCAGTATGTTTCAGTCCAAAAAGGAAATGAGGGTTGAGACTCAAATTAGGGTTAGGGTTGGGGAGACTTGGCTTCCCAGGATGTAACCAGGGTTTTGGCGAAGTCTAGATTGGTAAAACAGACTGAGTAGGCCAACCGGAGTATAACATACTGCCAGTTAGTACACCATGTGGACAGGGAAATGTTTCAGTCCAAAGAGAAAATTAGGGTTAAGACCCAAGTTAGGGTTAGCTGTCAGGAGACATGGCTTTCCAGAATGGAAACAGGGTGTTGCTGAAGCCAAGCATGGTGAAACAGACTGAGAGGGCCAAAGGAATTGTGTGCCTACTGTCTTTTAGTAGAACATGAGGATGGGGGGTTGTTACATTTGCACAAGAAAATCAGGTTAAGTCTCAAGTTAGGGTTAGGGTTGGGGAGATGTGGCTTCCCAGGTTGGAAACGGGTCCTTGGTGAAGCCTAGCTTGCTGAATCAGACTGAGTGGGGCATCAAGATGTCTTCCATACTTACATTTGGTACACTCTGTGAACCGCAGTATGTTTCAGTCCAAAAAGGAAATGAGGGTTGATACGCAAATTAGGGTTAGGGTTGGGGAGACTTGGCTTCCCAGGATGTAACCAGGGTTTTGGTGAAGCCTAGATTGGTAAAACAGACTGAGTAGGCCATCCGGAGTATAACATACTGCCAGTTAGTACACCATGTGGACAGGGAAATGTTTCAGTCCAAAGAGAAAATTAGGGTTAAGACCCAAGTTAGGGTTAGCTGTCAGGAGACATGGCTTCCCAGAATGGAAACAGGGTGTTGCTGAAGCCAAGCATGGTGAAACAGACTGAGAGGGCCAAAGGAATTGTGTGCCTACTGTCTTTTAGTAGAACATGAGGATGGGAGGTTGTTACATTTGCACAAGAATATCAGGTTAAGTCTCAAGTTAGGGTTAGGGTTGGGGAGATGTGGCTTCCCAGGTTGGAAACGGGTCCTTGTTGAAGCCTAGCTTGCTGAATCAGACTGAGTGGGGCATCAAGATGTCTTCCATACTTACAATTAGGTACACTCTGTGGACGGCAGTATGTTTCAGTCCAAAAAGGAAATGAGGGTTGAGACTCAAATTAGGGTTAGGGTTGGGGAGACTTGGCTTCCCAGGATGTAACCAGGGTTTTGGCGAAGCCTAGATTGGTAAAACAGACTGAGTAGGCCTTCCGGAGTATAACATACTGCCAGTTAGTACACCATGTGGACAGGGAAATATTTCAGTCCAAAGAAAAAACTAGGGTTAAGACCCAAGTTAGGGTTAGCGGTCAGGAGACATGGCTTCCCGGAATGGAAACAGGGTGTTGCTGAAGCCAAGGATGGTGAAACAGACTGAGAGGGCAAAAGGAATTGTGTGCCTACTGTCTTTTAGTACAACATGAGGATGGGGGTTTGTTACATTTCAACAAGAAAATCAGGTTAAGTCTCAAGGTTGGGTTGGATTGGGGAGATGTGGCTTCCCAGGTTGGAAATGGGTCCTTGGTGAAGCTCAACTTGCTGAATCAGACTGAGTGGGGCATCAAGATGGCTTCCATACTGACATTTGGTACACTCTGTGGACGGCAGTATGTTTCAGTCCAAAAACGAAAATTAGGGTTAAGACCCAAGTTAGGGTTATCGGTCAGGAGTCATGGCTTCCCAGAATGGAAACAGGGTGTTGCTGAAGCCAAGCATGGTGAAACAGAATGAGAGGGCCAAAGGAATTGTGTACCTACTGTCTTTTAGTAGAACATGAGGATGGGAGGTTGTTACATTTGCACAAGAATATCAGTTTAAGTATCAAGTTAGAGTTAGGGTTGGGGAGATGTGGCTTCCCAGGTTGGAAACGGGTCCTTGGTGAAGCCTAGCTTGCTGAATCAGACTGAGTGGGGCATCAAGATGTCTTCCATACTTACAATTAGGTACACTCTGTGGACGGCAGTATGTTTCAGTCCAAAAAGGAAATGAGGGTTGAGACTCAAATTAGGGTTAGGGTTGGGGAGACTTGGCTTCCCAGGATGTAACCAGGGTTTTGGCGAAGCCTAGATTGGTAAAACAGACTGAGTAGGCCTTCCGGAGTATAACATACTGCCAGTTAGTACACCATGTGGACAGGGAAATATTTCAGTCCAAAGAAAAAACTAGGGTTAAGACCCAAGTTAGGGTTAGCGGTCAGGAGACATGGCTTCCCGGAATGGAAACAGGGTGTTGCTGAAGCCAAGCATGGTGAAACAGACTGAGAGGGCAAAAGGAATTGTGTGCCTACTGTCTTTTAGTACAACATGAGGATGGGGGTTTGTTACATTTGCACAAGAAAATCAGGTTAAGTCTCAAGTTAGGGTTGGTTTGGGGAGATGTGGCTTCCCAGGTTGGAAACGGGTCCTTGGTGAAGCCTAGCTTGTTGAATCAGACTGAGTGGGACATCAAGATGGCTTCCATACTTACATTTGGTACACTCTGTGGACGGCAGTATGTTTCAGTCCAAAAAGGAAATGAGGGTTGAGACTCAAATTAGGGTTAGGGCTGGGGAGACTTGGCTTCCCAGGATGTAACCAGGGTTTTGGCGAAGCCTAGATTGGTAAAACAGACTGAGTAGGCCATCCGGAGTATAACATACTGCCAGTTAGTACACCATGTGGACAGGGAAATGTTTCAGTCTAAAGAGAAAATTAGGGTTAAGACCCAAGGTAGGGTTAGCTGTCAGGAGACATGGCTTCCCAGAATGGAAACAGGGTGTTGCTGAAGCCAAGCATGGTGAAACAGACTGAGAGGGCCAAAGGAATTGTGTGCCTACTGTCTTTTAGTAGAACATGAGGATGGGAGGTTGTTACATTTGCACAAGAATATCAGGTTAAGTCTCAAGTTAGGGTTAGGGTTGGGGAGATGTGGCTTCCCAGGTTGGAAACGGGTCCTTGGTGAAGCCTAGCTTGCTGAATCAGACTGAGTGGGGCATCAAGATGTCTTCCATACTTACAATTAGGTACACTCTGTGGACGGCAGTATGTTTCAGTCCAAAAAGGAAATGAGGGTTGAGACTCAAATAAGGGTTAGGGTTGGGGAGACTTGGCTTCCCAGGATGTAACCAGGGTTTTGGCGAAGCCTAGATTGGTAAAACAGACTGAGTAGGCCTTCCGGAGTATAACATACTGCCAGTTAGTACACCATGTGGACAGGGAAATATTTCAGTCCAAAGAAAATACTAGGGTTAAGACCCAAGTTAGGGTTAGCGGTCAGGAGACATGGCTTCCCGGAATGGAAACAGGGTGTTGCTGAAGCCAAGCATGGTGAAACAGACTGAGAGGGCCAAAGGAATTGTGTGCCTACTGTCTTTTAGTACAACATGAGGATGGGGGTTTGTTACATTTGCACAAGAAAATCAGGTTAAGTCTCAAGTTAGGGTTGGTTTGGGGAGATGTGGCTTCCCAGGTTGGAAACGGGTCCTTGGTGAAGCCTAGCTTGTTGAATCAGACTGAGTGGGACATCAAGATGTCTTCCATACTTACATTTGGTACACTCTGTGGACGGCAGTATGTTTCAGTCCAAAAAGGAAATGAGGGTTGAGACTCAAATTAGGGTTAGGGCTGGGGAGACTTGGCTTCCCAGGATGTAACCAGGGTTTTGGCGAAGCCTAGATTGGTAAAACAGACTGAGTAGGCCATCCGGAGTATAACATACTGCCAGTTAGTACACCATGTGGACAGGGAAATGTTTCAGTCCAAAAACGAAAATTAGGGTTAAGACCCAAGTTAGGGTTATCGGTCAGGAGTCATGGCTTCCCAGAATGGAAACAGGGTGTTGCTGAAGCCAAGCATGGTGAAACAGACTGAGAGGGCCAACGGAATTGTGTGTCGACTGTCTTTTAGTACAACATGAGGATGGGGGTTTGTTACATTTCAACAAGAAAATCAGGTTAAGTCTCAAGGTTGGGTTGGATTGGGGAGATGTGGCTTCCCAGGTTGGAAATGGGTCCTTGGTGAAGCTCAACTTGCTGAATCAGACTGAGTGGGGCATCAAGATGGCTTCCATACTGACATTTGGTGCACTCTGTGGACGGCAGTATGTTTCAGTCCAAAAAGGAAATGAGGGTTGAGACTCAAATTAGGGTTAGGGTTGGGGAGACTTGGCTTCCCAGGATGTAACCAGGGTTTTGGCGAAGTCTAGATTGGTAAAACAGACGGAGTAGGCCAACCGGAGTATAACATACTGCCAGTTAGTACACCATGTGGACAGGGAAATGTTTCAGTCCAAAGAGAAAATTAGGGTTAAGACCCAAGTTAGGGTTAGCTGTCAGGAGACATGGCTTTCCAGAATGGAAACAGGGTGTTGCTGAAGCCAAGCATGGTGAAACAGACTGAGAGGGCAAAAGGAATTGTGTGCCTACTGTCTTTTAGTAGAACATGAGGATGGGGGGTTGTTACATTTGCACAAGAAAATCAGGTTAAGTCTCAAGTTAGGGTTAGGGTTGGGGAGATGTGGCTTCCCAGGTTGGAAACGGGTCCTTGGTGAAGCCTAGCTTGCTGAATCAGACTGAGTGGGGCATCAAGATGTCTTCCATACTTACATTTGGTACACTCTGTGAACCGCAGTATGTTTCAGTCCAAAAAGGAAATGAGGGTTGATACGCAAATTAGGGTTAGGGTTGGGGAGACTTGGCTTCCCAGGATGTAACCAGGGTTTTGGTGAAGCCTAGATTGGTAAAACAGACTGAGTAGGCCAACCGGAGTATAACATACTGCCAGTTAGTACACCATGTGAACAGGGAAATGTTTCAGTCCAAAGAGAAAATTAGGGTTAAGACCCAAGTTAGGGTTAGCTGTCAGGAGACATGGCTTCCCAGAATGGAAACAGGGTGTTGCTGAAGCCAAGCATGGTGAAACAGACTGAGAGGGCCAAAGGAATTGTGTGCCTACTGTCTTTTAGTAGAACATGAGGATGGGAGGTTGTTACATTTGCACAAGAATATCAGGTTAAGTCTCAAGTTAGGGTTAGGGTTGGGGAGATGTGGCTTCCCAGGTTGGAAACGGGTCCTTGTTGAAGCCTAGCTTGCTGAATCAGACTGAGTGGGGCATCAAGATGTCTTCCATACTTACAATTAGGTACACTCTGTGGACGGCAGTATGTTTCAGTCCAAAAAGGAAATGAGGGTTGAGACTCAAATTAGGGTTAGGGTTGGGGAGACTTGGCTTCCCAGGATGTAACCAGGGTTTTGGCGAAGCCTAGATTGGTAAAACAGACTGAGTAGGCCTTCCGGAGTATAACATACTGCCAGTTAGTACACCATGTGGACAGGGAAATATTTCAGTCCAAAGAAAAAACTAGGGTTAAGACCCAAGTTAGGGTTAGCGGTCAGGAGACATGGCTTCCCGGAATGGAAACAGGGTGTTGCTGAAGCCAAGCATGGTGAAACAGACTGAGAGGGCCAAAGGAATTGTGTGCCTACTGTCTTTTAGTACAACATGAGGATGGGGGGTTGTTACATTTCAACAAGAAAATCAGGTTAAGTCTCAAGGTTGGGTTGGATTGGGGAGATGTGGCTTCCCAGGTTGGAAATGGGTCATTGGTGAAGCTCAACTTGCTGAATCAGACTGAGTGGGGCATCAAGATGGCTTCCATACTGACATTTGGTACACTCTGTGGACGGCTGTATGTTTCAGTCCAAAAACGAAAATTAGGGTTAAGACCCAAGTTAGGGTTATCGGTCAGGAGTCATGGCTTCCCAGAATGGAAACAGGGTGTTGCTGAAGCCAAGCATGGTGAAACAGACTGAGAGGGCCAAAGGAATTGTGTACCTACTGTCTTTTAGTAGAACATGAGGATGGGAGGTTGTTACATTTGCACAAGAATATCAGGTTAAGTATCAAGTTAGAGTTAGGGTTGGGGAGATGTGGCTTCCCAGGTTGGAAACGGGTCCTTGTTGAAGCCTAGCTTGCTGAATCAGACTGAGTGGGGCATCAAGATGTCTTCCATACTTACAATTAGGTACACTCTGTGGACGGCAGTATGTTTCAGTCCAAAAAGGAAATGAGGGTTGAGACTCAAATTAGGGTTAGGGTTGGGGAGACTTGGCTTCCCAGGATGTAACCAGGGTTTTGGCGAAGCCTAGATTGGTAAAACAGACTGAGTAGGCCTTCCGGAGTATAACATACTGCCAGTTAGTACACCATGTGGACAGGGAAATATTTCAGTCCAAAGAAAAAACTAGGGTTAAGACCCAAGTTAGGGTTAGCGGTCAGGAGACATGGCTTCCCGGAATGGAAACAGGGTGTTGCTGAAGCCAAGCATGGTGAAACAGACTGAGAGGGCAAAAGGAATTGTGTGCCTACTGTCTTTTAGTACAACATGAGGATGGGGGTTTGTTACATTTGCACAAGAAAATCAGGTTAAGTCTCAAGTTAGGGTTGGTTTGGGGAGATGTGGCTTCCCAGGTTGGAAACGGGTCCTTGGTGAAGCCTAGCTTGTTGAATCAGACTGAGTGGGACATCAAGATGTCTTCCATACTTACATTTGGTACACTCTGTGGACGGCAGTATGTTTCAGTCCAAAAAGGAAATGAGGGTTGAGACTCAAATTAGGGTTAGGGCTGGGGAGACTTGGCTTCCCAGGATGTAACCAGGGTTTTGGCGAAGCCTAGATTGGTAAAACAGACTGAGTAGGCCATCCGGAGTATAACATACTGCCAGTTAGTACACCATGTGGACAGGGAAATGTTTCAGTCTAAAGAGAAAATTAGGGTTAAGACCCAAGGTAGGGTTAGCTGTCAGGAGACATGGCTTCCCAGAATGGAAACAGGGTGTTGCTGAAGCCAAGCATGGTGAAACAGACTGAGAGGGCCAAAGGAATTGTGTGCCTACTGTCTTTTAGTAGAACATGAGGATGGGAGGTTGTTACATTTGCACAAGAATATCAGGTTAAGTCTCAAGTTAGGGTTAGGGTTGGGGAGATGTGGCTTCCCAGGTTGGAAACGGGTCCTTGGTGAAGCTTAACTTCCTGAATCAGACTGAGTGGGCCATCAAGATGTCTTCCATACTTACATTTGGCACACTCTGTGGACCGCAGTATGTTTCAGTCCAAAAAGGAAATAGGGTTGAGACTCAAATTAGGGTTAGGGTTGGGGAGACTTGGCTTCCCAGGATGTAACCAGGGTTTTGGCGAAGTCTAGATTGGTAAAACAGACGGAGTAGGCCAACCGGAGTATAACATACTGCCAGTTAGTACACCATGTGGACAGGGAAATGTTTCAGTCCAAAGACAAAATTAGGGTTAAGACCCAAGTTAGGGTTATCGGTCAGGAGTCATGGCTTCCCAGAATGGAAACAGGGTGTTGCTGAAGCCAAGCATGGTGAAACAGACTGAGAGGGCCAACGGAATTGTGTGTCGACTGTCTTTTAGTACAACATGAGGATGGGGGTTTGTTACATTTCAACAAGAAAATCAGGTTAAGTCTCAAGGTTGGGTTGGATTGGGGAGATGTGGCTTCCCAGGTTGGAAATGGGTCCTTGGTGAAGCTCAACTTGCTGAATCAGACTGAGTGGGGCATCAAGATGGCTTCCATACTGACATTTGGTACACTCTGTGGACGGCAGTATGTTTCAGTCCAAAAACGAAAATTAGGGTTAAGACCCAAGTTAGGGATATCGGTCAGGAGTCATGGCTTCCCAGAATGGAAACAGGGAGTTGCTGAAGCCAAGCATGGTGAAACAGACTGAGAGGGCCAAAGGAATTGTGTACCTACTGTCTTTTAGTAGAACATGAGGATGGGAGGTTGTTACATTTGCACAAGAATAACAGTTTAAGTATCAAGTTAGAGTTAGGGTTGGGGAGATGTGGCTTCCCAGGTTGGAAACGGGTCCTTGTTGAAGCCTAGCTTGCTGAATCAGACTGAGTGGGGCATCAAGATGTCTTCCATACTTACAATTAGGTACACTCTGTGGACGGCAGTATGTTTCAGTCCAAAAAGGAAATGAGGGTTGAGACTCAAATTAGGGTTAGGGTTGGGGAGACTTGGCTTCCCAGGATGTAACCAGGGTTTTGGCGAAGCCTAGATTGGTAAAACAGACTGAGTAGGACAACCGGAGTATAACATACTGCCAGTTAGTACACCATGTGGACAGGGAAATGTTTCAGTCCAAAGAGAAAATTAGGGTTGAGACCCAAGTTAGGGTTATCGGTCAGGAGTCATGGCTTCCCAGAATGGAAACAGGGTGTTGCTGAAGCCAAGCATGGTGAAACAGACTGAGAGGGCAAAAGGAATTGAGTGCCTACTGTCTTTTAGTAGAACATGAGGATGGGGGGTTTGTTACATTTGCACAAGAAAATCAGGTTAAGTCTCAAGTTAGGGTTGGTTTGGGGAGATGTGGCTTCCCAGGTTGGAAACGGGTCCTTGGTGAAGCCTAGCTTGTTGAATCAGACTGAGTGGGACATCAAGATGTCTTCCATACTGACATTTGGTACACTCTGTGGACGGCAGTATGTTTCAGTCCAAAAAGGAAATGAGGGTTGAGACTCAAATTAGGGTTAGGGCTGGGGAGACTTGGCTTCCCAGGATGTAACCAGGGTTTTGGCGAAGCCTAGATTGGTAAAACAGACGGAGTAGGCCAACCGGAGTATAACATACTGCCAGTTAGTACACCATGTGGACAGGGAAATGTTTCAGTCCAAAGAGAAAATTAGGGTTGAGACCCAAGTTAGGGTTATCGGTCAGGAGTCATGGCTTCCCAGAATGGAAACAGGGTGTTGCTGAAGCCAAGCATGGTGAAACAGACTGAGAGGGCAAAAGGAATTGAGTGCCTACTGTCTTTTAGTAGAACATGAGGATGGGGGGTTTGTTACATTTGCACAAGAAAATCAGGTTAAGTCTCAAGTTAGGGTTGGTTTGGGGAGATGTGGCTTCCCAGGTTGGAAACGGGTCCTTGGTGAAGCCTAGCTTGTTGAATCAGACTGAGTGGGACATCAAGATGTCTTCCATACTGACATTTGGTACACTCTGTGGATGGCAGTATGTTTCAGTCCAAAAAGGAAATGAGGGTTGAGACTCAAATTAGGGTTAGGGCTGGGGAGACTTGGCTTCCCAGGATGTAACCAGGGTTTTGGCGAAGCCTAGATTGGTAAAACAGACGGAGTAGGCCAACCGGAGTATAACATACTGCCAGTTAGTACACCATGTGGACAGGGAAATGTTTCATTCCAAAGAGAAAATTAGGGTTAAGACCCAAGTTAGGGTTAGCTGTCAGGAGACATGGCTTTCCAGAATGGAAACAGGGTGTTGCTGAAGCCAAGCATGGTGAAACAGACTGAGAGGGCAAAAGGAATTGTGTGCCTACTGTCTTTTAGTAGAACATGAGGATGGGGGGTTGTTACATTTGCACAAGAAAATCAGGTTAAGTCTCAAGTTAGGGTTAGGGTTGGGGAGATGTGGCTTCCCAGGTTGGAAACGGGTCCTTGGTGAAGCCTAGCTTGCTGAATCAGACTGAGTGGGACATCAAGATGTCTTCCATACTTACATTTGGTACACTCTGTGGACGGGGGTCTGTTTCAGTCCCAAAAGGAAATGAGGCCTGAGACTCAAATTAGGGTTAGGGTTGGGGAGACTTGGCTTCCCAGGATATAACCAGGGTTTTGTCGAAGCCTAGATTGGTAAAACAGACTGAGTAGGCCATCCGGAGTATAACATACTGCCAGTTAGTACACCATGTGGACAGGGAAATGTTTCATTCCAAAGAGAAAATTAGGGTTAAGACCCAAGTTAGGGTTAGCTGTCAGGAGACATGGCTTCCCAGAATGGAAACAGGGTGTTGCTGAAGCCAAGCATGGTGAAACAGACTGAGAGGGCCAAAGGAATTGTGTGCCTACTGTCTTTTAGTACAACATGAGGATGGGGGGTTGTTACAGTTCAACAAGAAAATCAGGTTAAGTCTCAAGTTAGGGTTAGGGTTGGGGAGATGTGGCTTCCCAGGTTGGAAACGGGTCCTTGGTGAAGCTTAACTTGCTGAATCAGACTGAGTGGGGCATCAAGATGGCTTCCATACTGACATTTGGTACACTCTGTGGACGGCAGTATGTTTCAGTCCAAAAACGAAAATTAGGGTTAAGACCCAAGTTAGGGTTATCGGTCAGGAGTCATGGCTTCCCAGAATGGAAACAGGGTGTTGCTGAAGCCAAGCATGGTGAAACAGACTGAGAGGGCCAACGGAATTGTGTGTCGACTGTCTTTTAGTACAACATGAGGATGGGGGTTTGTTACATTTCAACAAGAAAATCAGGTTAAGTCTCAAGGTTGGGTTGGATTGGGGAGATGTGGCTTCCCAGGTTGGAAATGGGTCCTTGGTGAAGCTCAACTTGCTGAATCAGACTGAGTGGGGCATCAAGATGGCTTCCATACTGACATTTGGTGCACTCTGTGGACGGCAGTATGTTTCAGTCCAAAAAGGAAATGAGGGTTGAGACTCAAATTAGGGTTAGGGTTGGGGAGACTTGGCTTCCCAGGATGTAACCAGGGTTTTGGCGAAGTCTAGATTGGTAAAACAGACGGAGTAGGCCATCCGGAGTATAACATACTGCCAGTTAGTACACCATGTGGACAGGGAAATGTTTCAGTCCAAAGAGAAAATTAGGGTTAAGACCCAAGTTAGGGTTAGCTGTCAGGAGACATGGCTTTCCAGAATGGAAACAGGGTGTTGCTGAAGCCAAGCATGGTGAAACAGACTGAGAGGGCAAAAGGAATTGTGTGCCTACTGTCTTTTAGTAGAACATGAGGATGGGGGGTTGTTACATTTGCACAAGAAAATCAGGTTAAGTCTCAAGTTAGGGTTAGGGTTGGGGAGATGTGGCTTCCCAGGTTGGAAACGGGTCCTTGGTGAAGCCTAGCTTGCTGAATCAGACTGAGTGGGGCATCAAGATGTCTTCCATACTTACATTTGGTACACTCTGTGAACCGCAGTATGTTTCAGTCCAAAAAGGAAATGAGGGTTGATACGCAAATTAGGGTTAGGGTTGGGGAGACTTGGCTTCCCAGGATGTAACCAGGGTTTTGGTGAAGCCTAGATTGGTAAAACAGACTGAGTAGGCCAACCGGAGTATAACATACTGCCAGTTAGTACACCATGTGGACAGGGAAATGTTTCAGTCCAAAGAGAAAATTAGGGTTAAGACCCAAGTTAGGGTTAGCTGTCAGGAGACATGGCTTCCCAGAATGGAAACAGGGTGTTGCTGAAGCCAAGCATGGTGAAACAGACTGAGAGGGCCAAAGGAATTGTGTGCCTACTGTCTTTTAGTAGAACATGAGGATGGGAGGTTGTTACATTTGCACAAGAATATCAGGTTAAGTCTCAAGTTAGGGTTAGGGTTGGGGAGATGTGGCTTCCCAGGTTGGAAACGGGTCCTTGTTGAAGCCTAGCTTGCTGAATCAGACTGAGTGGGGCATCAAGATGTCTTCCATACTTACAATTAGGTACACTCTGTGGACGGCAGTATGTTTCAGTCCAAAAAGGAAATGAGGGTTGAGACTCAAATTAGGGTTAGGGTTGGGGAGACTTGGCTTCCCAGGATGTAACCAGGGTTTTGGCGAAGCCTAGATTGGTAAAACAGACTGAGTAGGCCTTCCGGAGTATAACATACTGCCAGTTAGTACACCATGTGGACAGGGAAATATTTCAGTCCAAAGAAAAAACTAGGGTTAAGACCCAAGTTAGGGTTAGCGGTCAGGAGACATGGCTTCCCGGAATGGAAACAGGGTGTTGCTGAAGCCAAGGATGGTGAAACAGACTGAGAGGGCAAAAGGAATTGTGTGCCTACTGTCTTTTAGTACAACATGAGGATGGGGGTTTGTTACATTTCAACAAGAAAATCAGGTTAAGTCTCAAGGTTGGGTTGGATTGGGGAGATGTGGCTTCCCTGGTTGGAAATGGGTCCTTGGTGAAGCTCAACTTGCTGAATCAAACTGAGTGGGGCATCAAGATGGCTTCCATACTGACATTTGGTACACTCTGTGGACGGCAGTATGTTTCAGTCCAAAAACGAAAATTAGGGTTAAGACCCAAGTTAGGGTTATCGGTCAGGAGTCATGGCTTCCCAGAATGGAAACAGGGTGTTGCTGAAGCCAAGCATGGTGAAACAGACTGAGAGGGCCAAAGGAATTGTGTACCTACTGTCTTTTAGTAGAACATGAGGATGGGAGGTTGTTACATTTGCACAAGAATATCAGTTTAAGTATCAAGTTAGAGTTAGGGTTGGGGAGATGTGGCTTCCCAGGTTGGAAACGGGTCCTTGTTGAAGCCTAGCTTGCTGAATCAGACTGAGTGGGGCATCAAGATGTCTTCCATACTTACAATTAGGTACACTCTGTGGACGGCAGTATGTTTCAGTCCAAAAAGGAAATGAGGGTTGAGACTCAAATTAGGGTTAGGGCTGGGGAGACTTGGCTTCCCAGGATGTAACCAGGGTTTTGGCGAAGCCTAGATTGGTAAAACAGACTGAGTAGGCCTTCCGGAGTATAACATACTGCCAGTTAGTACACCATGTGGACAGGGAAATATTTCAGTCCAAAGAAAAAACTAGGGTTAAGACCCAAGTTAGGGTTAGCGGTCAGGAGACATGGCTTCCCGGAATGGAAACAGGGTGTTGCTGAAGCCAAGCATGGTGAAACAGACTGAGAGGGCAAAAGGAATTGTGTGCCTACTGTCTTTTAGTACAACATGAGGATGGGGGTTTGTTACATTTGCACAAGAAAATCAGGTTAAGTCTCAAGTTAGGGTTGGTTTGGGGAGATGTGGCTTCCCAGGTTGGAAACGGGTCCTTGGTGAAGCCTAGCTTGTTGAATCAGACTGAGTGGGACATCAAGATGTCTTCCATACTTACATTTGGTACACTCTGTGGACGGCAGTATGTTTCAGTCCAAAAAGGAAATGAGGGTTGAGACTCAAATTAGGGTTAGGGCTGGGGAGACTTGGCTTCCCAGGATGTAACCAGGGTTTTGGCGAAGCCTAGATTGGTAAAACAGACTGAGTAGGCCATCCGGAGTATAACATACTGCCAGTTAGTACACCATGTGGACAGGGAAATGTTTCAGTCTAAAGAGAAAATTAGGGTTAAGACCCAAGGTAGGGTTAGCTGTCAGGAGACATGGCTTCCCAGAATGGAAACAGGGTGTTGCTGAAGCCAAGCATGGTGAAACAGACTGAGAGGGCCAAAGGAATTGTGTGCCTACTGTCTTTTAGTAGAACATGAGGATGGGAGGTTGTTACATTTGCACAAGAATATCAGGTTAAGTCTCAAGTTAGGGTTAGGGTTGGGGAGATGTGGCTTCCCAGGTTGGAAACGGGTCCTTGGTGAAGCTTAACTTCCTGAATCAGACTGAGTGGGCCATCAAGATGTCTTCCATACTTACATTTGGCACACTCTGTGGACCGCAGTATGTTTCAGTCCAAAAAGGAAATAGGGTTGAGACTCAAATTAGGGTTAGGGTTGGGGAGACTTGGCTTCCCAGGATGTAACCAGGGTTTTGGCGAAGTCTAGATTGGTAAAACAGACGGAGTAGGCCAACCGGAGTATAACATACTGCCAGTTAGTACACCATGTGGACAGGGAAATGTTTCAGTCCAAAGACAAAATTAGGGTTAAGACCCAAGTTAGGGTTAGCTGTCAGGAGACATGGCTTTCCAGAATGGAAACAGGGTGTTGCTGAAGCCAAGCATGGTGAAACAGACTGAGAGGGCCAAAGGAATTGTGTGCCTACTGTCTTTTAGTAGAACATGAGGATGGGGGGTTGTTACATTTGCACAAGAAAATCAGGTTAAGTCTCAAGTTAGGGTTAGGGTTGGGGAGATGTGGCTTCCCAGGTTGGAAACGGGTCCTTGGTGAAGCCTAGCTTGCTGAATCAGACTGAGTGGGGCATCAAGATGTCTTCCATACTTACATTTGGTACACTCTGTGAACCGCAGTATGTTTCAGTCCAAAAAGGAAATGAGGGTTGATACTCAAATTAGGGTTAGGGTTGGGGAGACTTGGCTTCCCAGGATGTAACCAGGGTTTTGGTGAAGCCTAGATTGGTAAAACAGACTGAGTAGGCATTCAGGAGTATAACATACTGCCAGTTAGTACACCATGTGGACAGGGAAATGTTTCAGTCCAAAACAAAATTCGAGTTAAGACCCAAGTTAGGGTTAGCGGTCAGGAGACATGGCTTCCCGGAATGGAAACAGGGTGTTGCTGAAGCCAAGCATGGTGAAACAGACTGAGAGGGCAAAAGGAATTGTGTGCCTACTGTCTTTTAGTACAACATGAGGATGGCGGTTTGTTACATTTGCACAAGAAAATCAGGTTAAGTCTCAAGTTAGGGTTGGTTTGGGGAGATGTGGCTTCCCAGGTTGGAAACGGGTCCTTGGTGAAGCCTAGCTTGTTGAATCAGACTGAGTGGGACATCAAGATGTTTTCCATACTTACATTTGGTACACTCTGTGGACGGCAGTATGTTTCAGTCCAAAAAGGAAATGAGGGTTGAGACTCAAATTAGGGTTAGGGCTGGGGAGACTTGGCTTCCCAGGATGTAACCAGGGTTTTGGCGAAGCCTAGATTGGTAAAACAGACTGAGTAGGCCATCCGGAGTATAACATACTGCCAGTTAGTACACCATGTGGACAGGGAAATGTTTCAGTCTAAAGAGAAAATTAGGGTTAAGACCCAAGTTAGGGTTAGCTGTCAGGAGACATGGCTTCCCAGAATGGAAACAGGGTGTTGCTGAAGCCAAGCATGGTGAAACAGACTGAGAGGGCCAAAGGAATTGTGTGCCTACTGTCTTTTAGTAGAACATGAGGATGGGAGGTTGTTACATTTGCACAAGAATATCAGGTTAAGTCTCAAGTTAGGGTTAGGGTTGGGGAGATGTGGCTTCCCAGGTTGGAAACGGGTCCTTGGTGAAGCTTAACTTGCTGAATCAGACTGAGTGGGCCATCAAGATGTCTTCCATACTTACATTTGGCACACTCTGTGGACCGCAGTATGTTTCAGTCCAAAAAGGAAATAGGGTTGAGACTCAAATTAGGGTTAGGGTTGGGGAGACTTGGCTTCCCAGGATGTAACCAGGGTTTTGGTGAAGCCTAGATTGGTAAAACAGACTGAGTAGGCATTCAGGAGTATAACATACTGCCAGTTAGTACACCATGTGGACACGGAAATGTTTCAGTCCAAAGACAAAATTCGAGTTAAGACCCAAGTTAGGGTTAGCTGTCAGGAGACATGGCTTCCCGGAATGGAAACAGGGTGTTGCTGAAGCCAAGCATGGTGAAACAGACTGAGAGGGCCAACGGAATTGTGTGCCTACTGTCTTTTAGTACAACATGAGGATGGGGGTTTGTTACATTTGCACAAGAAAATCAGGTTAAGTCTCAAGTTAGGGTTGGGTTGGGGAGATGTGGCTTCCCAGGTTGGAAACGGGTCCTTGGTGAAGCTTAACTTGCTGAATCAGACTGAGTGGGGTATCAAGGTGTCTTCCATACTTACATTTGGTACACTCTGTGGACCGCAGTATGTTTCAGTCCCAAAAGGAAATGAGGGTTGAGACTCAAATTAGGGTTAGGGTTGGGGAGACTTGGCTTCCCAGGATGTAACCAGGGATTTGGCGAAGCCTAGATTGGTAAAACAGACTGAGTAGGCCTTCCGGAGTATAACATACTGCCAGTTAGTACACCATGTGGACAGGGAAATGTTTCAGTCCAAAGAAAAAATTAGGGTTAAGAAAAATTTAGGGTTATCGGTCAGGAGACATGCCTTCCCAGAATGGAAACAGGGTGTTGCTGAAGCCAAGCATGGTGAAACAGACTGAGAGGGCCAACGGAATTGTGTGCCTACTGTCTTTTAGTACAACATGAGGATGGGGGTTTGTTACATTTGCACAAGAAAATCAGGTTAAGTCTCAAGTTAGGGTTGGTTTGGGGAGATGTGGCTTCCCAGGTTGGAAACGGGTCCTTGGTGAAGCCTAACTTGCTGAATCAGACTGAGTGGGGCATCAAGATGTCTTCCATACTGACATTTGGTACACTCTGTGGACGGCGGTTTGTTTCAGTCCCAAAAGGAAATGAGGCCTGAGACTCAAATTAGGGTTAGGGTTGGGGAGACTTGGCTTTCCAGGATGTAACCAGGGTTTTGGTGAAGCCTAGATTGGTAAAACAGACTGAGTAGGCAAACCGGAGTATAACATACTGCCAGTTAGTACACCATGTGGACAGGGAAATGTTTCATTCCAAAGAGAAAATTAGGGTTAAGACCCAAGTGAGGGTTATCGGTCAGGAGACATGGCTTCCCAGAATGGAAACAGGGTGTTGCTGAAGCCAAGCATGGTGAAACAGACTGAGAGGGCCAAAGGAATTGTGTGCCTACTGTCTTTTAGTAGAACATGAGGATGGGGGTTTGTTACATTTGCACAAGAAAATCAGGTTAAGTATCAAGTTAGGGTTAGGGTTGGGGAGATGTGGCTTCCCAGGTTGGAAACGGGTCCTTGGTGAAGCTTAACTTGCTGAATCAGACTGAGTGGGGCATCAAGATGGCTTCCATACTGACATTTGGTACACTCTGTGGACGGCAGTATGTTTCAGTCCAAAAAGGAAATGAGGGTTGAGACTCAAATTAGGGTTAGGGCTGGGGAGACTTGGCTTCCCAGGATGTAACCAGGGTTTTGGCGAAGCCTAGATTGGTAAAACAGACGGAGTAGGCCAACCGGAGTATAACATACTGCCAGTTAGTACACCATGTGGACAGGGAAATGTTTCAGTCCAAAGAGAAAATTAGGGTTGAGACCCAAGTTAGGGTTATCGGTCAGGAGTCATGGCTTCCCAGAATGGAAACAGGGTGTTGCTGAAGCCAAGCATGGTGAAACAGACTGAGAGGGCAAAAGGAATTGAGTGCCTACTGTCTTTTAGTAGAACATGAGGATGGGGGGTTTGTTACATTTGCACAAGAAAATCAGGTTAAGTCTCAAGTTAGGGTTGGTTTGGGGAGATGTGGCTTCCCAGGTTGGAAACGGGTCCTTGGTGAAGCCTAGCTTGTTGAATCAGACTGAGTGGGACATCAAGATGTCTTCCATACTGACATTTGGTACACTCTGTGGACGGCAGTATGTTTCAGTCCAAAAAGGAAATGAGGGTTGAGACTCAAATTAGGGTTAGGGCTGGGGAGACTTGGCTTCCCAGGATGTAACCAGGGTTTTGGCGAAGCCTAGATTGGTAAAACAGACGGAGTAGGCCAACCGGAGTATAACATACTGCCAGTTAGTACACCATGTGGACAGGGAAATGTTTCATTCCAAAGAGAAAATTAGGGTTAAGACCCAAGTTAGGGTTAGCTGTCAGGAGACATGGCTTTCCAGAATGGAAACAGGGTGTTGCTGAAGCCAAGCATGGTGAAACAGACTGAGAGGGCAAAAGGAATTGTGTGCCTACTGTCTTTTAGTAGAACATGAGGATGGGGGGTTGTTACATTTGCACAAGAAAATCAGGTTAAGTCTCAAGTTAGGGTTAGGGTTGGGGAGATGTGGCTTCCCAGGTTGGAAACGGGTCCTTGGTGAAGCCTAGCTTGCTGAATCAGACTGAGTGGGACATCAAGATGTCTTCCATACTTACATTTGGTACACTCTGTGGACGGGGGTCTGTTTCAGTCCCAAAAGGAAATGAGGCCTGAGACTCAAATTAGGGTTAGGGTTGGGGAGACTTGGCTTCCCAGGATATAACCAGGGTTTTGTCGAAGCCTAGATTGGTAAAACAGACTGAGTAGGCCATCCGGAGTATAACATACTGCCAGTTAGTACACCATGTGGACAGGGAAATGTTTCATTCCAAAGAGAAAATTAGGGTTAAGACCCAAGTTAGGGTTAGCTGTCAGGAGACATGGCTTCCCAGAATGGAAACAGGGTGTTGCTGAAGCCAAGCATGGTGAAACAGACTGAGAGGGCCAAAGGAATTGTGTGCCTACTGTCTTTTAGTACAACATGAGGATGGGGGGTTGTTACAGTTCAACAAGAAAATCAGGTTAAGTCTCAAGTTAGGGTTAGGGTTGGGGAGATGTGGCTTCCCAGGTTGGAAACGGGTCCTTGGTGAAGCTTAACTTGCTGAATCAGACTGAGTGGGGCATCAAGATGGCTTCCATACTGACATTTGGTACACTCTGTGGACGGCAGTATGTTTCAGTCCAAAAACGAAAATTAGGGTTAAGACCCAAGTTAGGGTTATCGGTCAGGAGTCATGGCTTCCCAGAATGGAAACAGGGTGTTGCTGAAGCCAAGCATGGTGAAACAGACTGAGAGGGCCAACGGAATTGTGTGTCGACTGTCTTTTAGTACAACATGAGGATGGGGGTTTGTTACATTTCAACAAGAAAATCAGGTTAAGTCTCAAGGTTGGGTTGGATTGGGGAGATGTGGCTTCCCAGGTTGGAAATGGGTCCTTGGTGAAGCTCAACTTGCTGAATCAGACTGAGTGGGGCATCAAGATGGCTTCCATACTGACATTTGGTGCACTCTGTGGACGGCAGTATGTTTCAGTCCAAAAAGGAAATGAGGGTTGAGACTCAAATTAGGGTTAGGGTTGGGGAGACTTGGCTTCCCAGGATGTAACCAGGGTTTTGGCGAAGTCTAGATTGGTAAAACAGACGGAGTAGGCCAACCGGAGTATAACATACTGCCAGTTAGTACACCATGTGGACAGGGAAATGTTTCAGTCCAAAGAGAAAATTAGGGTTAAGACCCAAGTTAGGGTTAGCTGTCAGGAGACATGGCTTTCCAGAATGGAAACAGGGTGTTGCTGAAGCCAAGCATGGTGAAACAGACTGAGAGGGCAAAAGGAATTGTGTGCCTACTGTCTTTTAGTAGAACATGAGGATGGGGGGTTGTTACATTTGCACAAGAAAATCAGGTTAAGTCTCAAGTTAGGGTTAGGGTTGGGGAGATGTGGCTTCCCAGGTTGGAAACGGGTCCTTGGTGAAGCCTAGCTTGCTGAATCAGACTGAGTGGGGCATCAAGATGTCTTCCATACTTACATTTGGTACACTCTGTGAACCGCAGTATGTTTCAGTCCAAAAAGGAAATGAGGGTTGATACGCAAATTAGGGTTAGGGTTGGGGAGACTTGGCTTCCCAGGATGTAACCAGGGTTTTGGTGAAGCCTAGATTGGTAAAACAGACTGAGTAGGCCAACCGGAGTATAACATACTGCCAGTTAGTACACCATGTGGACAGGGAAATGTTTCAGTCCAAAGAGAAAATTAGGGTTAAGACCCAAGTTAGGGTTAGCTGTCAGGAGACATGGCTTCCCAGAATGGAAACAGGGTGTTGCTGAAGCCAAGCATGGTGAAACAGACTGAGAGGGCCAAAGGAATTGTGTGCCTACTGTCTTTTAGTAGAACATGAGGATGGGAGGTTGTTACATTTGCACAAGAATATCAGGTTAAGTCTCAAGTTAGGGTTAGGGTTGGGGAGATGTGGCTTCCCAGGTTGGAAACGGGTCCTTGTTGAAGCCTAGCTTGCTGAATCAGACTGAGTGGGGCATCAAGATGTCTTCCATACTTACAATTAGGTACACTCTGTGGACGGCAGTATGTTTCAGTCCAAAAAGGAAATGAGGGTTGAGACTCAAATTAGGGTTAGGGTTGGGGAGACTTGGCTTCCCAGGATGTAACCAGGGTTTTGGCGAAGCCTAGATTGGTAAAACAGACTGAGTAGGCCTTCCGGAGTATAACATACTGCCAGTTAGTACACCATGTGGACAGGGAAATATTTCAGTCCAAAGAAAAAACTAGGGTTAAGACCCAAGTTAGGGTTAGCGGTCAGGAGACATGGCTTCCCGGAATGGAAACAGGGTGTTGCTGAAGCCAAGGATGGTGAAACAGACTGAGAGGGCAAAAGGAATTGTGTGCCTACTGTCTTTTAGTACAACATGAGGATGGGGGTTTGTTACATTTCAACAAGAAAATCAGGTTAAGTCTCAAGGTTGGGTTGGATTGGGGAGATGTGGCTTCCCTGGTTGGAAATGGGTCCTTGGTGAAGCTCAACTTGCTGAATCAAACTGAGTGGGGCATCAAGATGGCTTCCATACTGACATTTGGTACACTCTGTGGACGGCAGTATGTTTCAGTCCAAAAACGAAAATTAGGGTTAAGACCCAAGTTAGGGTTATCGGTCAGGAGTCATGGCTTCCCAGAATGGAAACAGGGTGTTGCTGAAGCCAAGCATGGTGAAACAGACTGAGAGGGCCAAAGGAATTGTGTACCTACTGTCTTTTAGTAGAACATGAGGATGGGAGGTTGTTACATTTGCACAAGAATATCAGTTTAAGTATCAAGTTAGAGTTAGGGTTGGGGAGATGTGGCTTCCCAGGTTGGAAACGGGTCCTTGTTGAAGCCTAGCTTGCTGAATCAGACTGAGTGGGGCATCAAGATGTCTTCCATACTTACAATTAGGTACACTCTGTGGACGGCAGTATGTTTCAGTCCAAAAAGGAAATGAGGGTTGAGACTCAAATTAGGGTTAGGGCTGGGGAGACTTGGCTTCCCAGGATGTAACCAGGGTTTTGGCGAAGCCTAGATTGGTAAAACAGACTGAGTAGGCCTTCCGGAGTATAACATACTGCCAGTTAGTACACCATGTGGACAGGGAAATATTTCAGTCCAAAGAAAAAACTAGGGTTAAGACCCAAGTTAGGGTTAGCGGTCAGGAGACATGGCTTCCCGGAATGGAAACAGGGTGTTGCTGAAGCCAAGCATGGTGAAACAGACTGAGAGGGCAAAAGGAATTGTGTGCCTACTGTCTTTTAGTACAACATGAGGATGGGGGTTTGTTACATTTGCACAAGAAAATCAGGTTAAGTCTCAAGTTAGGGTTGGTTTGGGGAGATGTGGCTTCCCAGGTTGGAAACGGGTCCTTGGTGAAGCCTAGCTTGTTGAATCAGACTGAGTGGGACATCAAGATGTCTTCCATACTTACATTTGGTACACTCTGTGGACGGCAGTATGTTTCAGTCCAAAAAGGAAATGAGGGTTGAGACTCAAATTAGGGTTAGGG
Organism: Heloderma suspectum; assembly: GCF_057233095.1. Lineage (NCBI taxonomy): Eukaryota > Metazoa > Chordata > Lepidosauria > Squamata > Helodermatidae > Heloderma > Heloderma suspectum. Next base: position 154,422,535 of record NC_139461.1, read on the forward strand.
CTGGGGAGACTTGGCTTCCCAGGATGTAACCAGGGTTTTGGCGAAGCCTAGATTGGTAAAACAGACTGAGTAGGCCATCCGGAGTATAACATACTGCCAGTTAGTACACCATGTGGACAGGGAAATGTTTCAGTCTAAAGAGAAAATTAGGGTTAAGACCCAAGGTAGGGTTAGCTGTCAGGAGACATGGCTTCCCAGAATGGAAACAGGGTGTTGCTGAAGCCAAGCATGGTGAAACAGACTGAGAGGGCCAAAGGAATTGTGTGCCTACTGTCTTTTAGTAGAACATGAGGATGGGAGGTTGTTACATTTGCACAAGAATATCAGGTTAAGTCTCAAGTTAGGGTTAGGGTTGGGGAGATGTGGCTTCCCAGGTTGGAAACGGGTCCTTGGTGAAGCTTAACTTCCTGAATCAGACTGAGTGGGCCATCAAGATGTCTTCCATACTTACATTTGGCACACTCTGTGGACCGCAGTATGTTTCAGTCCAAAAAGGAAATAGGGTTGAGACTCAAATTAGGGTTAGGGTTGGGGAGACTTGGCTTCCCAGGATGTAACCAGGGTTTTGGCGAAGTCTAGATTGGTAAAACAGACGGAGTAGGCCAACCGGAGTATAACATACTGCCAGTTAGTACACCATGTGGACAGGGAAATGTTTCAGTCCAAAGACAAAATTAGGGTTAAGACCCAAGTTAGGGTTAGCTGTCAGGAGACATGGCTTTCCAGAATGGAAACAGGGTGTTGCTGAAGCCAAGCATGGTGAAACAGACTGAGAGGGCCAAAGGAATTGTGTGCCTACTGTCTTTTAGTAGAACATGAGGATGGGGGGTTGTTACATTTGCACAAGAAAATCAGGTTAAGTCTCAAGTTAGGGTTAGGGTTGGGGAGATGTGGCTTCCCAGGTTGGAAACGGGTCCTTGGTGAAGCCTAGCTTGCTGAATCAGACTGAGTGGGGCATCAAGATGTCTTCCATACTTACATTTGGTACACTCTGTGAACCGCAGTATGTTTCAGTCCAAAAAGGAAATGAGGGTTGATACTCAAATTAGGGTTAGGGTTGGGGAGACTTGGCTTCCCAGGATGTAACCAGGGTTTTGGTGAAGCCTAGATTGGTAAAACAGACTGAGTAGGCCATCCGGAGTATAACATACTGCCAGTTAGTACACCATGTGGACAGGGAAATGTTTCAGTCCAAAACAAAATTCGAGTTAAGACCCAAGTTAGGGTTAGCCGTCAGGAGACATGGCTTCCCGGAATGGAAACAGGGTGTTGCTGAAGCCAAGCATGGTGAAACAGACTGAGAGGGCAAAAGGAATTGTGTGCCTACTGTCTTTTAGTACAACATGAGGATGGCGGTTTGTTACATTTGCACAAGAAAATCAGGTTAAGTCTCAAGTTAGGGTTGGTTTGGGGAGATGTGGCTTCCCAGGTTGGAAACGGGTCCTTGGTGAAGCCTAGCTTGTTGAATCAGACTGAGTGGGACATCAAGATGTTTTCCATACTTACATTTGGTACACTCTGTGGACGGCAGTATGTTTCAGTCCAAAAAGGAAATGAGGGTTGAGACTCAAATTAGGGTTAGGGCTGGGGAGACTTGGCTTCCCAGGATGTAACCAGGGTTTTGGCGAAGCCTAGATTGGTAAAACAGACTGAGTAGGCCATCCGGAGTATAACATACTGCCAGTTAGTACACCATGTGGACAGGGAAATGTTTCAGTCTAAAGAGAAAATTAGGGTTAAGACCCAAGTTAGGGTTAGCTGTCAGGAGACATGGCTTCCCAGAATGGAAACAGGGTGTTGCTGAAGCCAAGCATGGTGAAACAGACTGAGAGGGCCAAAGGAATTGTGTGCCTACTGTCTTTTAGTAGAACATGAGGATGGGAGGTTGTTACATTTGCACAAGAATATCAGGTTAAGTCTCAAGTTAGGGTTAGGGTTGGGGAGATGTGGCTTCCCAGGTTGGAAACGGGTCCTTGGTGAAGCTTAACTTGCTGAATCAGACTGAGTGGGCCATCAAGATGTCTTCCATACTTACATTTGGCACACTCTGTGGACCGCAGTATGTTTCAGTCCAAAAAGGAAATAGGGTTGAGACTCAAATTAGGGTTAGGGTTGGGGAGACTTGGCTTCCCAGGATGTAACCAGGGTTTTGGTGAAGCCTAGATTGGTAAAACAGACTGAGTAGGCATTCAGGAGTATAACATACTGCCAGTTAGTACACCATGTGGACAGGGAAATGTTTCAGTCCAAAGACAAAATTCGAGTTAAGACCCAAGTTAGGGTTAGCTGTCAGGAGACATGGCTTCCCGGAATGGAAACAGGGTGTTGCTGAAGCCAAGCATGGTGAAACAGACTGAGAGGGCCAACGGAATTGTGTGCCTACTGTCTTTTAGTACAACATGAGGATGGGGGTTTGTTACATTTGCACAAGAAAATCAGGTTAAGTCTCAAGTTAGGGTTGGGTTGGGGAGATGTGGCTTCCCAGGTTGGAAACGGGTCCTTGGTGAAGCTTAACTTGCTGAATCAGACTGAGTGGGGTATCAAGGTGTCTTCCATACTTACATTTGGTACACTCTGTGGACCGCAGTATGTTTCAGTCCCAAAAGGAAATGAGGGTTGAGACTCAAATTAGGGTTAGGGTTGGGGAGACTTGGCTTCCCAGGATGTAACCAGGGATTTGGCGAAGCCTAGATTGGTAAAACAGACTGAGTAGGCCTTCCGGAGTATAACATACTGCCAGTTAGTACACCATGTGGACAGGGAAATGTTTCAGTCCAAAGAAAAAATTAGGGTTAAGAAAAATTTAGGGTTATCGGTCAGGAGACATGCCTTCCCAGAATGGAAACAGGGTGTTGCTGAAGCCAAGCATGGTGAAACAGACTGAGAGGGCCAACGGAATTGTGTGCCTACTGTCTTTTAGTACAACATGAGGATGGGGGTTTGTTACATTTGCACAAGAAAATCAGGTTAAGTCTCAAGTTAGGGTTGGTTTGGGGAGATGTGGCTTCCCAGGTTGGAAACGGGTCCTTGGTGAAGCCTAACTTGCTGAATCAGACTGAGTGGGGCATCAAGATGTCTTCCATACTGACATTTGGTACACTCTGTGGACGGCGGTTTGTTTCAGTCCCAAAAGGAAATGAGGCCTGAGACTCAAATTAGGGTTAGGGTTGGGGAGACTTGGCTTTCCAGGATGTAACCAGGGTTTTGGTGAAGCCTAGATTGGTAAAACAGACTGAGTAGGCAAACCGGAGTATAACATACTGCCAGTTAGTACACCATGTGGACAGGGAAATGTTTCATTCCAAAGAGAAAATTAGGGTTAAGACCCAAGTGAGGGTTATCGGTCAGGAGACATGGCTTCCCAGAATGGAAACAGGGTGTTGCTGAAGCCAAGCATGGTGAAACAGACTGAGAGGGCCAAAGGAATTGTGTGCCTACTGTCTTTTAGTAGAACATGAGGATGGGGGTTTGTTACATTTGCACAAGAAAATCAGGTTAAGTATCAAGTTAGGGTTAGGGTTGGGGAGATGTGGCTTCCCAGGTTGGAAACGGGTCCTTGGTGAAGCTTAACTTGCTGAATCAGACTGAGTGGGGCATCAAGATGGCTTCCATACTGACATTTGGTACACTCTGTGGATGGCAGTATGTTTCAGTCCAAAAAGGAAATGAGGGTTGAGACTCAAATTAGGGTTAGGGTTGGGGAGACTTGGCTTCCCAGGATGTAACCAGGGTTTTGGCGAAGCCTAGATTGGTAAAACAGACTGAGTAGGACAACCGGAGTATAACATACTGCCAGTTAGTACACCATGTGGACAGGGAAATGTTTCAGTCCAAAGAGAAAATTAGGGTTGAGACCCAAGTTAGGGTTATCGGTCAGGAGTCATGGCTTCCCAGAATGGAAACAGGGTGTTGCTGAAGCCAAGCATGGTGAAACAGACTGAGAGGGCAAAAGGAATTGAGTGCCTACTGTCTTTTAGTAGAACATGAGGATGGGGGGTTTGTTACATTTGCACAAGAAAATCAGGTTAAGTCTCAAGTTAGGGTTGGTTTGGGGAGATGTGGCTTCCCAGGTTGGAAACGGGTCCTTGGTGAAGCCTAGCTTGTTGAATCAGACTGAGTGGGACATCAAGATGTCTTCCATACTGACATTTGGTACACTCTGTGGACGGCAGTATGTTTCAGTCCAAAAAGGAAATGAGGGTTGAGACTCAAATTAGGGTTAGGGTTGGGGAGACTTGGCTTCCCAGGATGTAACCAGGGTTTTGGCGAAGCCTAGATTGGTAAAACAGACGGAGTAGGCCAACCGGAGTATAACATACTGCCAGTTAGTACACCATGTGGACAGGGAAATGTTTCATTCCAAAGAGAAAATTAGGGTTAAGACCCAAGTTAGGGTTAGCTGTCAGGAGACATGGCTTTCCAGAATGGAAACAGGGTGTTGCTGAAGCCAAGCATGGTGAAACAGACTGAGAGGGCAAAAGGAATTGTGTGCCTACTGTCTTTTAGTAGAACATGAGGATGGGGGGTTGTTACATTTGCACAAGAAAATCAGGTTAAGTCTCAAGTTAGGGTTAGGGTTGGGGAGATGTGGCTTCCCAGGTTGGAAACGGGTCCTTGGTGAAGCCTAGCTTGCTGAATCAGACTGAGTGGGACATCAAGATGTCTTCCATACTTACATTTGGTACACTCTGTGGACGGGGGTCTGTTTCAGTCCCAAAAGGAAATGAGGCCTGAGACTCAAATTAGGGTTAGGGTTGGGGAGACTTGGCTTCCCAGGATATAACCAGGGTTTTGTCGAAGCCTAGATTGGTAAAACAGACTGAGTAGGCCATCCGGAGTATAACATACTGCCAGTTAGTACACCATGTGGACAGGGAAATGTTTCATTCCAAAGAGAAAATTAGGGTTAAGACCCAAGTTAGGGTTAGCTGTCAGGAGACATGGCTTCCCAGAATGGAAACAGGGTGTTGCTGAAGCCAAGCATGGTGAAACAGACTGAGAGGGCCAAAGGAATTGTGTGCCTACTGTCTTTTAGTACAACATGAGGATGGGGGGTTGTTACAGTTCAACAAGAAAATCAGGTTAAGTCTCAAGGTTGGGTTGGATTGGGGAGATGTGGCTTCCCAGGTTGGAAATGGGTCCTTGGTGAAGCTCAACTTGCTGAATCAGACTGAGTGGGGCATCAAGATGGCTTCCATACTGACATTTGGTACACTCTGTGGACGGCAGTATGTTTCAGTCCAAAAACGAAAATTAGGGTTAAGACCCAAGTTAGGGTTATCGGTCAGGAGTCATGGCTTCCCAGAATGGAAACAGGGTGTTGCTGAAGCCAAGCATGGTGAAACAGACTGAGAGGGCCAAAGGAATTGTGTACCTACTGTCTTTTAGTAGAACATGAGGATGGGAGGTTGTTACATTTGCACAAGAATATCAGTTTAAGTATCAAGTTAGAGTTAGGGTTGGGGAGATGTGGCTTCCCAGGTTGGAAACGGGTCCTTGGTGAAGCCTAGCTTGCTGAATCAGACTGAGTGGGGCATCAAGATGTCTTCCATACTTACAATTAGGTACACTCTGTGGACGGCAGTATGTTTCAGTCCAAAAAGGAAATGAGGGTTGAGACTCAAATTAGGGTTAGGGTTGGGGAGACTTGGCTTCCCAGGATGTAACCAGGGTTTTGGCGAAGCCTAGATTGGTAAAACAGACTGAGTAGGCCTTCCGGAGTATAACATACTGCCAGTTAGTACACCATGTGGACAGGGAAATATTTCAGTCCAAAGAAAAAACTAGGGTTAAGACCCAAGTTAGGGTTAGCGGTCAGGAGACATGGCTTCCCGGAATGGAAACAGGGTGTTGCTGAAGCCAAGCATGGTGAAACAGACTGAGAGGGCAAAAGGAATTGTGTGCCTACTGTCTTTTAGTACAACATGAGGATGGGGGTTTGTTACATTTGCACAAGAAAATCAGGTTAAGTCTCAAGTTAGGGTTGGTTTGGGGAGATGTGGCTTCCCAGGTTGGAAACGGGTCCTTGGTGAAGCCTAGCTTGTTGAATCAGACTGAGTGGGACATCAAGATGGCTTCCATACTTACATTTGGTACACTCTGTGGACGGCAGTATGTTTCAGTCCAAAAAGGAAATGAGGGTTGAGACTCAAATTAGGGTTAGGGCTGGGGAGACTTGGCTTCCCAGGATGTAACCAGGGTTTTGGCGAAGCCTAGATTGGTAAAACAGACTGAGTAGGCCATCCGGAGTATAACATACTGCCAGTTAGTACACCATGTGGACAGGGAAATGTTTCAGTCTAAAGGGAAAATTAGGGTTAAGACCCAAGGTAGGGTTAGCTGTCAGGAGACATGGCTTCCCAGAATGGAAACAGGGTGTTGCTGAAGCCAAGCATGGTGAAACAGACTGAGAGGGCCAAAGGAATTGTGTGCCTACTGTCTTTTAGTAGAACATGAGGATGGGAGGTTGTTACATTTGCACAAGAATATCAGGTTAAGTCTCAAGTTAGGGTTAGGGTTGGGGAGATGTGGCTTCCCAGGTTGGAAACGGGTCCTTGGTGAAGCTTAACTTCCTGAATCAGACTGAGTGGGCCATCAAGATGTCTTCCATACTTACATTTGGCACACTCTGTGGACCGCAGTATGTTTCAGTCCAAAAAGGAAATAGGGTTGAGACTCAAATTAGGGTTAGGGTTGGGGAGACTTGGCTTCCCAGGATGTAACCAGGGTTTTGGCGAAGTCTAGATTGGTAAAACAGACGGAGTAGGCCAACCGGAGTATAACATACTGCCAGTTAGTACACCATGTGGACAGGGAAATGTTTCAGTCCAAAGACAAAATTAGGGTTAAGACCCAAGTTAGGGTTAGCTGTCAGGAGACATGGCTTTCCAGAATGGAAACAGGGTGTTGCTGAAGCCAAGCATGGTGAAACAGACTGAGAGGGCCAAAGGAATTGTGTGCCTACTGTCTTTTAGTACAACATGAGGATGGGGGGTTGTTACATTTGCACAAGAAAATCAGGTTAAGTCTCAAGTTAGGGTTAGGGTTGGGGAGATGTGGCTTCCCAGGTTGGAAACGGGTCCTTGGTGAAGCTTAACTTGCTGAATCAGACTGAGTGGGGCATCAAGATGGCTTCCATACTGACATTTGGTACACTCTGTGGACGGCAGTATGTTTCAGTCCAAAAACGAAAATTAGGGTTAAGACCCAAGTTAGGGTTATCGGTCAGGAGTCATGGCTTCCCAGAATGGAAACAGGGTGTTGCTGAAGCCAAGCATGGTGAAACAGACTGAGAGGGCCAACGGAATTGTGTGTCGACTGTCTTTTAGTACAACATGAGGATGGGGGTTTGTTACATTTCAACAAGAAAATCAGGTTAAGTCTCAAGGTTGGGTTGGATTGGGGAGATGTGGCTTCCCAGGTTGGAAATGGGTCCTTGGTGAAGCTCAACTTGCTGAATCAGACTGAGTGGGGCATCAAGATGGCTTCCATACTGACATTTGGTGCACTCTGTGGACGGCAGTATGTTTCAGTCCAAAAAGGAAATGAGGGTTGAGACTCAAATTAGGGTTAGGGTTGGGGAGACTTGGCTTCCCAGGATGTAACCAGGGTTTTGGCGAAGTCTAGATTGGTAAAACAGACGGAGTAGGCCAACCGGAGTATAACATACTGCCAGTTAGTACACCATGTGGACAGGGAAATGTTTCAGTCCAAAGAGAAAATTAGGGTTAAGACCCAAGTTAGGGTTAGCTGTCAGGAGACATGGCTTTCCAGAATGGAAACAGGGTGTTGCTGAAGCCAAGCATGGTGAAACAGACTGAGAGGGCAAAAGGAATTGTGTGCCTACTGTCTTTTAGTAGAACATGAGGATGGGGGGTTGTTACATTTGCACAAGAAAATCAGGTTAAGTCTCAAGTTAGGGTTAGGGTTGGGGAGATGTGGCTTCCCAGGTTGGAAACGGGTCCTTGGTGAAGCCTAGCTTGCTGAATCAGACTGAGTGGGGCATCAAGATGTCTTCCATACTTACATTTGGTACACTCTGTGAACCGCAGTATGTTTCAGTCCAAAAAGGAAATGAGGGTTGATACGCAAATTAGGGTTAGGGTTGGGGAGACTTGGCTTCCCAGGATGTAACCAGGGTTTTGGTGAAGCCTAGATTGGTAAAACAGACTGAGTAGGCCAACCGGAGTATAACATACTGCCAGTTAGTACACCATGTGGACAGGGAAATGTTTCAGTCCAAAGAGAAAATTAGGGTTAAGACCCAAGTTAGGGTTAGCTGTCAGGAGACATGGCTTCCCAGAATGGAAACAGGGTGTTGCTGAAGCCAAGCATGGTGAAACAGACTGAGAGGGCCAAAGGAATTGTGTGCCTACTGTCTTTTAGTAGAACATGAGGATGGGAGGTTGTTACATTTGCACAAGAATATCAGGTTAAGTCTCAAGTTAGGGTTAGGGTTGGGGAGATGTGGCTTCCCAGGTTGGAAACGGGTCCTTGTTGAAGCCTAGCTTGCTGAATCAGACTGAGTGGGGCATCAAGATGTCTTCCATACTTACAATTAGGTACACTCTGTGGACGGCAGTATGTTTCAGTCCAAAAAGGAAATGAGGGTTGAGACTCAAATTAGGGTTAGGGTTGGGGAGACTTGGCTTCCCAGGATGTAACCAGGGTTTTGGCGAAGCCTAGATTGGTAAAACAGACTGAGTAGGCCTTCCGGAGTATAACATACTGCCAGTTAGTACACCATGTGGACAGGGAAATATTTCAGTCCAAAGAAAAAACTAGGGTTAAGACCCAAGTTAGGGTTAGCGGTCAGGAGACATGGCTTCCCGGAATGGAAACAGGGTGTTGCTGAAGCCAAGGATGGTGAAACAGACTGAGAGGGCAAAAGGAATTGTGTGCCTACTGTCTTTTAGTACAACATGAGGATGGGGGTTTGTTACATTTCAACAAGAAAATCAGGTTAAGTCTCAAGGTTGGGTTGGATTGGGGAGATGTGGCTTCCCTGGTTGGAAATGGGTCCTTGGTGAAGCTCAACTTGCTGAATCAGACTGAGTGGGGCATCAAGATGGCTTCCATACTGACATTTGGTACACTCTGTGGACGGCAGTATGTTTCAGTCCAAAAACGAAAATTAGGGTTAAGACCCAAGTTAGGGTTATCGGTCAGGAGTCATGGCTTCCCAGAATGGAAACAGGGTGTTGCTGAAGCCAAGCATGGTGAAACAGACTGAGAGGGCCAAAGGAATTGTGTACCTACTGTCTTTTAGTAGAACATGAGGATGGGAGGTTGTTACATTTGCACAAGAATATCAGTTTAAGTATCAAGTTAGAGTTAGGGTTGGGGAGATGTGGCTTCCCAGGTTGGAAACGGGTCCTTGTTGAAGCCTAGCTTGCTGAATCAGACTGAGTGGGGCATCAAGATGTCTTCCATACTTACAATTAGGTACACTCTGTGGACGGCAGTATGTTTCAGTCCAAAAAGGAAATGAGGGTTGAGACTCAAATTAGGGTTAGGGCTGGGGAGACTTGGCTTCCCAGGATGTAACCAGGGTTTTGGCGAAGCCTAGATTGGTAAAACAGACTGAGTAGGCCTTCCGGAGTATAACATACTGCCAGTTAGTACACCATGTGGACAGGGAAATATTTCAGTCCAAAGAAAAAACTAGGGTTAAGACCCAAGTTAGGGTTAGCGGTCAGGAGACATGGCTTCCCGGAATGGAAACAGGGTGTTGCTGAAGCCAAGCATGGTGAAACAGACTGAGAGGGCAAAAGGAATTGTGTGCCTACTGTCTTTTAGTACAACATGAGGATGGGGGTTTGTTACATTTGCACAAGAAAATCAGGTTAAGTCTCAAGTTAGGGTTGGTTTGGGGAGATGTGGCTTCCCAGGTTGGAAACGGGTCCTTGGTGAAGCCTAGCTTGTTGAATCAGACTGAGTGGGACATCAAGATGTCTTCCATACTTACATTTGGTACACTCTGTGGACGGCAGTATGTTTCAGTCCAAAAAGGAAATGAGGGTTGAGACTCAAATTAGGGTTAGGGCTGGGGAGACTTGGCTTCCCAGGATGTAACCAGGGTTTTGGCGAAGCCTAGATTGGTAAAACAGACTGAGTAGGCCATCCGGAGTATAACATACTGCCAGTTAGTACACCATGTGGACAGGGAAATGTTTCAGTCTAAAGAGAAAATTAGGGTTAAGACCCAAGGTAGGGTTAGCTGTCAGGAGACATGGCTTCCCAGAATGGAAACAGGGTGTTGCTGAAGCCAAGCATGGTGAAACAGACTGAGAGGGCCAAAGGAATTGTGTGCCTACTGTCTTTTAGTAGAACATGAGGATGGGAGGTTGTTACATTTGCACAAGAATATCAGGTTAAGTCTCAAGTTAGGGTTAGGGTTGGGGAGATGTGGCTTCCCAGGTTGGAAACGGGTCCTTGGTGAAGCTTAACTTCCTGAATCAGACTGAGTGGGCCATCAAGATGTCTTCCATACTTACATTTGGCACACTCTGTGGACCGCAGTATGTTTCAGTCCAAAAAGGAAATAGGGTTGAGACTCAAATTAGGGTTAGGGTTGGGGAGACTTGGCTTCCCAGGATGTAACCAGGGTTTTGGCGAAGTCTAGATTGGTAAAACAGACGGAGTAGGCCAACCGGAGTATAACATACTGCCAGTTAGTACACCATGTGGACAGGGAAATGTTTCAGTCCAAAGACAAAATTAGGGTTAAGACCCAAGTTAGGGTTAGCTGTCAGGAGACATGGCTTTCCAGAATGGAAACAGGGTGTTGCTGAAGCCAAGCATGGTGAAACAGACTGAGAGGGCCAAAGGAATTGTGTGCCTACTGTCTTTTAGTAGAACATGAGGATGGGGGGTTGTTACATTTGCACAAGAAAATCAGGTTAAGTCTCAAGTTAGGGTTAGGGTTGGGGAGATGTGGCTTCCCAGGTTGGAAACGGGTCCTTGGTGAAGCCTAGCTTGCTGAATCAGACTGAGTGGGGCATCAAGATGTCTTCCATACTTACATTTGGTACACTCTGTGAACCGCAGTATGTTTCAGTCCAAAAAGGAAATGAGGGTTGATACTCAAATTAGGGTTAGGGTTGGGGAGACTTGGCTTCCCAGGATGTAACCAGGGTTTTGGTGAAGCCTAGATTGGTAAAACAGACTGAGTAGGCATTCAGGAGTATAACATACTGCCAGTTAGTACACCATGTGGACAGGGAAATGTTTCAGTCCAAAACAAAATTCGAGTTAAGACCCAAGTTAGGGTTAGCGGTCAGGAGACATGGCTTCCCGGAATGGAAACAGGGTGTTGCTGAAGCCAAGCATGGTGAAACAGACTGAGAGGGCAAAAGGAATTGTGTGCCTACTGTCTTTTAGTACAACATGAGGATGGCGGTTTGTTACATTTGCACAAGAAAATCAGGTTAAGTCTCAAGTTAGGGTTGGTTTGGGGAGATGTGGCTTCCCAGGTTGGAAACGGGTCCTTGGTGAAGCCTAGCTTGTTGAATCAGACTGAGTGGGACATCAAGATGTTTTCCATACTTACATTTGGTACACTCTGTGGACGGCAGTATGTTTCAGTCCAAAAAGGAAATGAGGGTTGAGACTCAAATTAGGGTTAGGGCTGGGGAGACTTGGCTTCCCAGGATGTAACCAGGGTTTTGGCGAAGCCTAGATTGGTAAAACAGACTGAGTAGGCCATCCGGAGTATAACATACTGCCAGTTAGTACACCATGTGGACAGGGAAATGTTTCAGTCTAAAGAGAAAATTAGGGTTAAGACCCAAGTTAGGGTTAGCTGTCAGGAGACATCGCTTCCCAGAATGGAAACAGGGTGTTGCTGAAGCCAAGCATGGTGAAACAGACTGAGAGGGCCAAAGGAATTGTGTGCCTACTGTCTTTTAGTAGAACATGAGGATGGGAGGTTGTTACATTTGCACAAGAATATCAGGTTAAGTCTCAAGTTAGGGTTAGGGTTGGGGAGATGTGGCTTCCCAGGTTGGAAACGGGTCCTTGGTGAAGCTTAACTTGCTGAATCAGACTGAGTGGGCCATCAAGATGTCTTCCATACTTACATTTGGCACACTCTGTGGACCGCAGTATGTTTCAGTCCAAAAAGGAAATAGGGTTGAGACTCAAATTAGGGTTAGGGTTGGGGAGACTTGGCTTCCCAGGATGTAACCAGGGTTTTGGTGAAGCCTAGATTGGTAAAACAGACTGAGTAGGCATTCAGGAGTATAACATACTGCCAGTTAGTACACCATGTGGACAGGGAAATGTTTCAGTCCAAAGACAAAATTCGAGTTAAGACCCAAGTTAGGGTTAGCTGTCAGGAGACATGGCTTCCCGGAATGGAAACAGGGTGTTGCTGAAGCCAAGCATGGTGAAACAGACTGAGAGGGCCAACGGAATTGTGTGCCTACTGTCTTTTAGTACAACATGAGGATGGGGGTTTGTTACATTTGCACAAGAAAATCAGGTTAAGTCTCAAGTTAGGGTTGGGTTGGGGAGATGTGGCTTCCCAGGTTGGAAACGGGTCCTTGGTGAAGCTTAACTTGCTGAATCAGACTGAGTGGGGTATCAAGGTGTCTTCCATACTTACATTTGGTACACTCTGTGGACCGCAGTATGTTTCAGTCCCAAAAGGAAATGAGGGTTGAGACTCAAATTAGGGTTAGGGTTGGGGAGACTTGGCTTCCCAGGATGTAACCAGGGATTTGGCGAAGCCTAGATTGGTAAAACAGACTGAGTAGGCCTTCCGGAGTATAACATACTGCCAGTTAGTACACCATGTGGACAGGGAAATGTTTCAGTCCAAAGAAAAAATTAGGGTTAAGAAAAATTTAGGGTTATCGGTCAGGAGACATGCCTTCCCAGAATGGAAACAGGGTGTTGCTGAAGCCAAGCATGGTGAAACAGACTGAGAGGGCCAACGGAATTGTGTGCCTACTGTCTTTTAGTACAACATGAGGATGGGGGTTTGTTACATTTGCACAAGAAAATCAGGTTAAGTCTCAAGTTAGGGTTGGTTTGGGGAGATGTGGCTTCCCAGGTTGGAAACGGGTCCTTGGTGAAGCCTAACTTGCTGAATCAGACTGAGTGGGGCATCAAGATGTCTTCCATACTGACATTTGGTACACTCTGTGGACGGCGGTTTGTTTCAGTCCCAAAAGGAAATGAGGCCTGAGACTCAAATTAGGGTTAGGGTTGGGGAGACTTGGCTTTCCAGGATGTAACCAGGGTTTTGGTGAAGCCTAGATTGGTAAAACAGACTGAGTAGGCAAACCGGAGTATAACATACTGCCAGTTAGTACACCATGTGGACAGGGAAATGTTTCATTCCAAAGAGAAAATTAGGGTTAAGACCCAAGTGAGGGTTATCGGTCAGGAGACATGGCTTCCCAGAATGGAAACAGGGTGTTGCTGAAGCCAAGCATGGTGAAACAGACTGAGAGGGCCAAAGGAATTGTGTGCCTACTGTCTTTTAGTAGAACATGAGGATGGGGGTTTGTTACATTTGCACAAGAAAATCAGGTTAAGTATCAAGTTAGGGTTAGGGTTGGGGAGATGTGGCTTCCCAGGTTGGAAACGGGTCCTTGGTGAAGCTTAACTTGCTGAATCAGACTGAGTGGGGCATCAAGATGGCTTCCATACTGACATTTGGTACACTCTGTGGACGGCAGTATGTTTCAGTCCAAAAAGGAAATGAGGGTTGAGACTCAAATTAGGGTTAGGGTTGGGGAGACTTGGCTTCCCAGGATGTAACCAGGGTTTTGGCGAAGCCTAGATTGGTAAAACAGACTGAGTAGGACAACCGGAGTATAACATACTGCCAGTTAGTACACCATGTGGACAGGGAAATGTTTCAGTCCAAAGAGAAAATTAGGGTTGAGACCCAAGTTAGGGTTATCGGTCAGGAGTCATGGCTTCCCAGAATGGAAACAGGGTGTTGCTGAAGCCAAGCATGGTGAAACAGACTGAGAGGGCAAAAGGAATTGAGTGCCTACTGTCTTTTAGTAGAACATGAGGATGGGGGGTTTGTTACATTTGCACAAGAAAATCAGGTTAAGTCTCAAGTTAGGGTTGGTTTGGGGAGATGTGGCTTCCCAGGTTGGAAACGGGTCCTTGGTGAAGCCTAGCTTGTTGAATCAGACTGAGTGGGACATCAAGATGTCTTCCATACTGACATTTGGTACACTCTGTGGACGGCAGTATGTTTCAGTCCAAAAAGGAAATGAGGGTTGAGACTCAAATTAGGGTTAGGGCTGGGGAGACTTGGCTTCCCAGGATGTAACCAGGGTTTTGGCGAAGCCTAGATTGGTAAAACAGACGGAGTAGGCCAACCGGAGTATAACATACTGCCAGTTAGTACACCATGTGGACAGGGAAATGTTTCATTCCAAAGAGAAAATTAGGGTTAAGACCCAAGTTAGGGTTAGCTGTCAGGAGACATGGCTTTCCAGAATGGAAACAGGGTGTTGCTGAAGCCAAGCATGGTGAAACAGACTGAGAGGGCAAAAGGAATTGTGTGCCTACTGTCTTTTAGTAGAACATGAGGATGGGGGGTTGTTACATTTGCACAAGAAAATCAGGTTAAGTCTCAAGTTAGGGTTAGGGTTGGGGAGATGTGGCTTCCCAGGTTGGAAACGGGTCCTTGGTGAAGCCTAGCTTGCTGAATCAGACTGAGTGGGACATCAAGATGTCTTCCATACTTACATTTGGTACACTCTGTGGACGGGGGTCTGTTTCAGTCCCAAAAGGAAATGAGGCCTGAGACTCAAATTAGGGTTAGGGTTGGGGAGACTTGGCTTCCCAGGATATAACCAGGGTTTTGTCGAAGCCTAGATTGGTAAAACAGACTGAGTAGGCCATCCGGAGTATAACATACTGCCAGTTAGTACACCATGTGGACAGGGAAATGTTTCATTCCAAAGAGAAAATTAGGGTTAAGACCCAAGTTAGGGTTAGCTGTCAGGAGACATGGCTTCCCAGAATGGAAACAGGGTGTTGCTGAAGCCAAGCATGGTGAAACAGACTGAGAGGGCCAAAGGAATTGTGTGCCTACTGTCTTTTAGTACAACATGAGGATGGGGGGTTGTTACAGTTCAACAAGAAAATCAGGTTAAGTCTCAAGTTAGGGTTAGGGTTGGGGAGATGTGGCTTCCCAGGTTGGAAACGGGTCCTTGGTGAAGCTTAACTTGCTGAATCAGACTGAGTGGGGCATCAAGATGGCTTCCATACTGACATTTGGTACACTCTGTGGACGGCAGTATGTTTCAGTCCAAAAACGAAAATTAGGGTTAAGACCCAAGTTAGGGTTATCGGTCAGGAGTCATGGCTTCCCAGAATGGAAACAGGGTGTTGCTGAAGCCAAGCATGGTGAAACAGACTGAGAGGGCCAACGGAATTGTGTGTCGACTGTCTTTTAGTACAACATGAGGATGGGGGTTTGTTACATTTCAACAAGAAAATCAGGTTAAGTCTCAAGGTTGGGTTGGATTGGGGAGATGTGGCTTCCCAGGTTGGAAATGGGTCCTTGGTGAAGCTCAACTTGCTGAATCAGACTGAGTGGGGCATCAAGATGGCTTCCATACTGACATTTGGTGCACTCTGTGGACGGCAGTATGTTTCAGTCCAAAAAGGAAATGAGGGTTGAGACTCAAATTAGGGTTAGGGTTGGGGAGACTTGGCTTCCCAGGATGTAACCAGGGTTTTGGCGAAGTCTAGATTGGTAAAACAGACTGAGTAGGCCAACCGGAGTATAACATACTGCCAGTTAGTACACCATGTGGACAGGGAAATGTTTCAGTCCAAAGAGAAAATTAGGGTTAAGACCCAAGTTAGGGTTAGCTGTCAGGAGACATGGCTTTCCAGAATGGAAACAGGGTGTTGCTGAAGCCAAGCATGGTGAAACAGACTGAGAGGGCAAAAGGAATTGTGTGCCTACTGTCTTTTAGTAGAACATGAAGATGGGGGGTTGTTACATTTGCACAAGAAAATCAGGTTAAGTCTCAAGTTAGGGTTAGGGTTGGGGAGATGTGGCTTCCCAGGTTGGAAACGGGTCCTTGGTGAAGCCTAGCTTGCTGAATCAGACTGAGTGGGGCATCAAGATGTCTTCCATACTTACATTTGGTACACTCTGTGAACCGCAGTATGTTTCAGTCCAAAAAGGAAATGAGGGTTGAGACTCAAATTAGGGTTAGGGTTGGGGAGACTTGGCTTCCCAGGATGTAACCAGGGTTTTGGCGAAGCCTAGATTGGTAAAACAGACTGAGTAGGCCTTCCGGAGTATAACATACTGCCAGTTAGTACACCATGTGGACAGGGAAATATTTCAGTCCAAAGAAAAAACTAGGGTTAAGACCCAAGTTAGGGTTAGCGGTCAGGAGACATGGCTTCCCGGAATGGAAACAGGGTGTTGCTGAAGCCAAGGATGGTGAAACAGACTGAGAGGGCAAAAGGAATTGTGTGCCTACTGTCTTTTAGTACAACATGAGGATGGGGGTTTGTTACATTTCAACAAGAAAATCAGGTTAAGTCTCAAGGTTGGGTTGGATTGGGGAGATGTGGCTTCCCAGGTTGGAAATGGGTCCTTGGTGAAGCTCAACTTGCTGAATCAGACTGAGTGGGGCATCAAGATGGCTTCCATACTGACATTTGGTACACTCTGTGGACGGCAGTATGTTTCAGTCCAAAAACGAAAATTAGGGTTAAGACCCAAGTTAGGGTTATCGGTCAGGAGTCATGGCTTCCCAGAATGGAAACAGGGTGTTGCTGAAGCCAAGCATGGTGAAACAGACTGAGAGGGCCAAAGGAATTGTGTACCTACTGTCTTTTAGTAGAACATGAGGATGGGAGGTTGTTACATTTGCACAAGAATATCAGTTTAAGTATCAAGTTAGAGTTAGGGTTGGGGAGATGTGGCTTCCCAGGTTGGAAACGGGTCCTTGGTGAAGCCTAGCTTGCTGAATCAGACTGAGTGGGGCATCAAGATGTCTTCCATACTTACAATTAGGTACACTCTGTGGACGGCAGTATGTTTCAGTCCAAAAAGGAAATGAGGGTTGAGACTCAAATTAGGGTTAGGGTTGGGGAGACTTGGCTTCCCAGGATGTAACCAGGGTTTTGGCGAAGCCTAGATTGGTAAAACAGACTGAGTAGGCCTTCCGGAGTATAACATACTGCCAGTTAGTACACCATGTGGACAGGGAAATATTTCAGTCCAAAGAAAAAACTAGGGTTAAGACCCAAGTTAGGGTTAGCGGTCAGGAGACATGGCTTCCCGGAATGGAAACAGGGTGTTGCTGAAGCCAAGCATGGTGAAACAGACTGAGAGGGCAAAAGGAATTGTGTGCCTACTGTCTTTTAGTACAACATGAGGATGGGGGTTTGTTACATTTGCACAAGAAAATCAGGTTAAGTCTCAAGTTAGGGTTGGTTTGGGGAGATGTGGCTTCCCAGGTTGGAAACGGGTCCTTGGTGAAGCCTAGCTTGTTGAATCAGACTGAGTGGGACATCAAGATGGCTTCCATACTTACATTTGGTACACTCTGTGGACGGCAGTATGTTTCAGTCCAAAAAGGAAATGAGGGTTGAGACTCAAATTAGGGTTAGGGCTGGGGAGACTTGGCTTCCCAGGATGTAACCAGGGTTTTGGCGAAGCCTAGATTGGTAAAACAGACTGAGTAGGCCATCCGGAGTATAACATACTGCCAGTTAGTACACCATGTGGACAGGGAAATGTTTCAGTCTAAAGGGAAAATTAGGGTTAAGACCCAAGGTAGGGTTAGCTGTCAGGAGACATGGCTTCCCAGAATGGAAACAGGGTGTTGCTGAAGCCAAGCATGGTGAAACAGACTGAGAGGGCCAAAGGAATTGTGTGCCTACTGTCTTTTAGTAGAACATGAGGATGGGAGGTTGTTACATTTGCACAAGAATATCAGGTTAAGTCTCAAGTTAGGGTTAGGGTTGGGGAGATGTGGCTTCCCAGGTTGGAAACGGGTCCTTGGTGAAGCTTAACTTCCTGAATCAGACTGAGTGGGCCATCAAGATGGCTTCCATACTGACATTTGGCACACTCTGTGGACCGCAGTATGTTTCAGTCCAAAAAGGAAATAGGGTTGAGACTCAAATTAGGGTTAGGGTTGGGGAGACTTGGCTTCCCAGGATGTAACCAGGGTTTTGGCGAAGTCTAGATTGGTAAAACAGACGGAGTAGGCCAACCGGAGTATAACATACTGCCAGTTAGTACACCATGTGGACAGGGAAATGTTTCAGTCCAAAGACAAAATTAGGGTTAAGACCCAAGTTAGGGTTAGCTGTCAGGAGACATGGCTTTCCAGAATGGAAACAGGGTGTTGCTGAAGCCAAGCATGGTGAAACAGACTGAGAGGGCCAAAGGAATTGTGTGCCTACTGTCTTTTAGTAGAACATGAGGATGGGGGGTTGTTACATTTGCACAAGAAAATCAGGTTAAGTCTCAAGTTAGGGTTAGGGTTGGGGAGATGTGGCTTCCCAGGTTGGAAACGGGTCCTTGGTGAAGCCTAGCTTGCTGAATCAGACTGAGTGGGGCATCAAGATGTCTTCCATACTTACATTTGGTACACTCTGTGAACCGCAGTATGTTTCAGTCCAAAAAGGAAATGAGGGTTGATACTCAAATTAGGGTTAGGGTTGGGGAGACTTGGCTTCCCAGGATGTAACCAGGGTTTTGGTGAAGCCTAGATTGGTAAAACAGACTGAGTAGGCCAACCGGAGTATAACATACTGCCAGTTAGTACACCATGTGGACAGGGAAATGTTTCAGTCCAAAGAGAAAATTAGGGTTAAGACCCAAGTTAGGGTTAGCTGTCAGGAGACATGGCTTCCCAGAATGGAAACAGGGTGTTGCTGAAGCCAAGCATGGTGAAACAGACTGAGAGGGCCAAAGGAATTGTGTGCCTACTGTCTTTTAGTAGAACATGAGGATGGGAGGTTCTTACATTTGCACAAGAATATCAGGTTAAGTCTCAAGTTAGGGTTAGGGTTGGGGAGATGTGGCTTCCCAGGTTGGAAACGGGTCCTTGGTGAAGCCTAGCTTGCTGAATCAGACTGAGTGGGGCATCAAGATGTCTTCCATACTTACAATTAGGTACACTCTGTGGACGGCAGTATGTTTCAGTCCAAAAAGGAAATGAGGGTTGAGACTCAAATAAGGGTTAGGGTTGGGGAGACTTGGCTTCCCAGGATGTAACCAGGGTTTTGGCGAAGCCTAGATTGGTAAAACAGACTGAGTAGGCCTTCCGGAGTATAACATACTGCCAGTTAGTACACCATGTGGACAGGGAAATATTTCAGTCCAAAGAAAATACTAGGGTTAAGACCCAAGTTAGGGTTAGCGGTCAGGAGACATGGCTTCCCGGAATGGAAACAGGGTGTTGCTGAAGCCAAGCATGGTGAAACAGACTGAGAGGGCAAAAGGAATTGTGTGCCTACTGTCTTTTAGTACAACATGAGGATGGGGGTTTGTTACATTTGCACAAGAAAATCAGGTTAAGTCTCAAGTTAGGGTTGGTTTGGGGAGATGTGGCTTCCCAGGTTGGAAACGGGTCCTTGGTGAAGCCTAGCTTGTTGAATCAGACTGAGTGGGACATCAAGATGTCTTCCATACTTACATTTGGTACACTCTGTGGACGGCAGTATGTTTCAGTCCAAAAAGGAAATGAGGGTTGAGACTCAAATTAGGGTTAGGGCTGGGGAGACTTGGCTTCCCAGGATGTAACCAGGGTTTTGGCGAAGCCTAGATTGGTAAAACAGACTGAGTAGGCCATCCGGAGTATAACATACTGCCAGTTAGTACACCATGTGGACAGGGAAATGTTTCAGTCCAAAGAGAAAATTAGGGTTAAGACCCAAGTGAGGGTTAGCTGTCAGGAGACATGGCTTCCCAGAATGGAAACAGGGTGTTGCTGAAGCCAAGCATGGTGAAACAGACTGAGAGGGCCAAAGGAATTGTGTGCCTACTGTCTTTTAGTAGAACATGAGGATGGGAGGTTGTTACATTTGCACAAGAATATCAGGTTAAGTCTCAAGTTAGGGTTAGGGTTGGGGAGATGTGGCTTCCCAGGTTGGAAACGGGTCCTTGGTGAAGCTTAACTTCCTGAATCAGACTGAGTGGGCCATCAATATGTCTTCCATACTTACATTTGGCACACTCTGTGGACCGCAGTATGTTTCAGTCCAAAAAGGAAATAGGGTTGAGACTCAAATTAGGGTTACGGTTGGGGAGACTTGGCTTCCCAGGATGTAACCAGGGTTTTGGTGAAGCCTAGATTGGTAAAACAGACTGAGTAGGCATTCAGGAGTATAACATACTGCCAGTTAGTACACTCTGTGGACGGCAGTATGTTTCAGTCCAAAAACGAAAATTAGGGTTAAGACCCAAGTTAGGGTTATCGGTCAGGAGTCATGGCTTCCCAGAATGGAAACAGGGTGTTGCTGAAGCCAAGCATGGTGAAACAGACTGAGAGGGCCAACGGAATTGTGTGTCGACTGTCTTTTAGTACAACATGAGGATGGGGGTTTGTTACATTTCAACAAGAAAATCAGGTTAAGTCTCAAGGTTGGGTTGGATTGGGGAGATGTGGCTTCCCAGGTTGGAAATGGGTCCTTGGTGAAGCTCAACTTGCTGAATCAGACTGAGTGGGGCATCAAGATGGCTTCCATACTGACATTTGGTGCACTCTGTGGACGGCAGTATGTTTCAGTCCAAAAAGGAAATGAGGGTTGAGACTCAAATTAGGGTTAGGGTTGGGGAGACTTGGCTTCCCAGGATGTAACCAGGGTTTTGGCGAAGTCTAGATTGGTAAAACAGACTGAGTAGGCCAACCGGAGTATAACATACTGCCAGTTAGTACACCATGTGGACAGGGAAATGTTTCAGTCCAAAGAGAAAATTAGGGTTAAGACCCAAGTTAGGGTTAGCTGTCAGGAGACATGGCTTTCCAGAATGGAAACAGGGTGTTGCTGAAGCCAAGCATGGTGAAACAGACTGAGAGGGCAAAAGGAATTGTGTGCCTACTGTCTTTTAGTAGAACATGAGGATGGGGGGTTGTTACATTTGCACAAGAAAATCAGGTTAAGTCTCAAGTTAGGGTTAGGGTTGGGGAGATGTGGCTTCCCAGGTTGGAAACGGGTCCTTGGTGAAGCCTAGCTTGCTGAATCAGACTGAGTGGGGCATCAAGATGTCTTCCATACTTACATTTGGTACACTCTGTGAACCGCAGTATGTTTCAGTCCAAAAAGGAAATGAGGGTTGATACGCAAATTAGGGTTAGGGTTGGGGAGACTTGGCTTCCCAGGATGTAACCAGGGTTTTGGTGAAGCCTAGATTGGTAAAACAGACTGAGTAGGCCAACCGGAGTATAACATACTGCCAGTTAGTACACCATGTGAACAGGGAAATGTTTCAGTCCAAAGAGAACATTAGGGTTAAGACCCAAGTTAGGGTTAGCTGTCAGGAGACATGGCTTCCCAGAATGGAAACAGGGTGTTGCTGAAGCCAAGCATGGTGAAACAGACTGAGAGGGCCAAAGGAATTGTGTGCCTACTGTCTTTTAGTAGAACATGAGGATGGGAGGTTGTTACATTTGCACAAGAATATCAGGTTAAGTCTCAAGTTAGGGTTAGGGTTGGGGAGATGTGGCTTCCCAGGTTGGAAACGGGTCCTTGTTGAAGCCTAGCTTGCTGAATCAGACTGAGTGGGGCATCAAGATGTCTTCCATACTTACAATTAGGTACACTCTGTGGACGGCAGTATGTTTCAGTCCAAAAAGGAAATGAGGGTTGAGACTTAAATTAGGGTTAGGGTTGGGGAGACTTGGCTTCCCAGGATGTAACCAGGGTTTTGGCGAAGCCTAGATTGGTAAAACAGACTGAGTAGGCCTTCCGGAGTATAACATACTGCCAGTTAGTACACCATGTGGACAGGGAAATATTTCAGTCCAAAGAAAAAACTAGGGTTAAGACCCAAGTTAGGGTTAGCGGTCAGGAGACATGGCTTCCCGGAATGGAAACAGGGTGTTGCTGAAGCCAAGCATGGTGAAACAGACTGAGAGGGCCAAAGGAATTGTGTGCCTACTGTCTTTTAGTACAACATGAGGATGGGGGGTTGTTACATTTCAACAAGAAAATCAGGTTAAGTCTCAAGGTTGGGTTGGATTGGGGAGATGTGGCTTCCCAGGTTGGAAATGGGTCATTGGTGAAGCTCAACTTGCTGAATCAGACTGAGTGGGGCATCAAGATGGCTTCCATACTGACATTTGGTACACTCTGTGGACGGCTGTATGTTTCAGTCCAAAAACGAAAATTAGGGTTAAGACCCAAGTTAGGGTTATCGGTCAGGAGTCATGGCTTCCCAGAATGGAAACAGGGTGTTGCTGAAGCCAAGCATGGTGAAACAGACTGAGAGGGCCAAAGGAATTGTGTACCTACTGTCTTTTAGTAGAACATGAGGATGGGAGGTTGTTACATTTGCACAAGAATATCAGGTTAAGTATCAAGTTAGAGTTAGGGTTGGGGAGATGTGGCTTCCCAGGTTGGAAACGGGTCCTTGTTGAAGCCTAGCTTGCTGAATCAGACTGAGTGGGGCATCAAGATGTCTTCCATACTTACAATTAGGTACACTCTGTGGACAGCAGTATGTTTCAGTCCAAAAAGGAAATGAGGGTTGAGACTCAAATTAGGGTTAGGGTTGGGGAGACTTGGCTTCCCAGGATGTAACCAGGGTTTTGGCGAAGCCTAGATTGGTAAAACAGACTGAGTAGGCCTTCCGGAGTATAACATACTGCCAGTTAGTACACCATGTGGACAGGGAAATATTTCAGTCCAAAGAAAAAACTAGGGTTAAGACCCAAGTTAGGGTTAGCGGTCAGGAGACATGGCTTCCCGGAATGGAAACAGGGTGTTGCTGAAGCCAAGCATGGTGAAACAGACTGAGAGGGCAAAAGGAATTGTGTGCCTACTGTCTTTTAGTACAACATGAGGATGGGGGTTTGTTACATTTGCACAAGAAAATCAGGTTAAGTCTCAAGTTAGGGTTGGTTTGGGGAGATGTGGCTTCCCAGGTTGGAAACGGGTCCTTGGTGAAGCCTAGCTTGCTGAATCAGACTGAGTGGGGCATCAAGATGTCTTCCATACTTACAATTAGGTACACTCTGTGGACAGCAGTATGTTTCAGTCCAAAAAGGAAATGAGGGTTGAGACTCAAATTAGGGTTAGGGTTGGGGAGACTTGGCTTCCCAGGATGTAACCAGGGTTTTGGCGAAGCCTAGATTGGTAAAACAGACTGAGTAGGCCTTCCGGAGTATAACATACTGCCAGTTAGTACACCATGTGGACAGGGAAATATTTCAGTCCAAAGAAAAAACTAGGGTTAAGACCCAAGTTAGGGTTAGCGGTCAGGAGACATGGCTTCCCGGAATGGAAACAGGGTGTTGCTGAAGCCAAGCATGGTGAAACAGACTGAGAGGGCAAAAGGAATTGTGTGCCTACTGTCTTTTAGTACAACATGAGGATGGGGGTTTGTTACATTTGCACAAGAAAATCAGGTTAAGTCTCAAGTTAGGGTTGGTTTGGGGAGATGTGGCTTCCCAGGTTGGAAACGGGTCCTTGGTGAAGCCTAGCTTGTTGAATCAGACTGAGTGGGACATCAAGATGTCTTCCATACTTACATTTGGTACACTCTGTGGACGGCAGTATGTTTCAGTCCAAAAAGGAAATGAGGGTTGAGACTCAAATTAGGGTTAGGGCTGGGGAGACTTGGCTTCCCAGGATGTAACCAGGGTTTTGGCGAAGCCTAGATTGGTAAAACAGACTGAGTAGGCCATCCGGAGTATAACATACTGCCAGTTAGTACACCATGTGGACAGGGAAATGTTTCAGTCTAAAGAGAAAATTAGGGTTAAGACCCAAGGTAGGGTTAGCTGTCAGGAGACATGGCTTCCCAGAATGGAAACAGGGTGTTGCTGAAGCCAAGCATGGTGAAACAGACTGAGAGGGCCAAAGGAATTGTGTGCCTACTGTCTTTTAGTAGAACATGAGGATGGGAGGTTGTTACATTTGCACAAGAATATCAGGTTAAGTCTCAAGTTAGGGTTAGGGTTGGGGAGATGTGGCTTCCCAGGTTGGAAACGGGTCCTTGGTGAAGCTTAACTTCCTGAATCAGACTGAGTGGGCCATCAAGATGTCTTCCATACTTACATTTGGCACACTCTGTGGACCGCAGTATGTTTCAGTCCAAAAAGGAAATAGGGTTGAGACTCAAATTAGGGTTAGGGTTGGGGAGACTTGGCTTCCCAGGATGTAACCAGGGTTTTGGCGAAGTCTAGATTGGTAAAACAGACGGAGTAGGCCAACCGGAGTATAACATACTGCCAGTTAGTACACCATGTGGACAGGGAAATGTTTCAGTCCAAAGACAAAATTAGGGTTAAGACCCAAGTTAGGGTTATCGGTCAGGAGTCATGGCTTCCCAGAATGGAAACAGGGTGTTGCTGAAGCCAAGCATGGTGAAACAGACTGAGAGGGCCAACGGAATTGTGTGTCGACTGTCTTTTAGTACAACATGAGGATGGGGGTTTGTTACATTTCAACAAGAAAATCAGGTTAAGTCTCAAGGTTGGGTTGGATTGGGGAGATGTGGCTTCCCAGGTTGGAAATGGGTCCTTGGTGAAGCTCAACTTGCTGAATCAGACTGAGTGGGGCATCAAGATGGCTTCCATACTGACATTTGGTACACTCTGTGGACGGCAGTATGTTTCAGTCCAAAAACGAAAATTAGGGTTAAGACCCAAGTTAGGGTTATCGGTCAGGAGTCATGGCTTCCCAGAATGGAAACAGGGAGTTGCTGAAGCCAAGCATGGTGAAACAGACTGAGAGGGCCAAAGGAATTGTGTACCTACTGTCTTTTAGTAGAACATGAGGATGGGAGGTTGTTACATTTGCACAAGAATATCAGTTTAAGTATCAAGTTAGAGTTAGGGTTGGGGAGATGTGGCTTCCCAGGTTGGAAACGGGTCCTTGTTGAAGCCTAGCTTGCTGAATCAGACTGAGTGGGGCATCAAGATGTCTTCCATACTTACAATTAGGTACACTCTGTGGACGGCAGTATGTTTCAGTCCAAAAAGGAAATGAGGGTTGAGACTCAAATTAGGGTTAGGGTTGGGGAGACTTGGCTTCCCAGGATGTAACCAGGGTTTTGGCGAAGCCTAGATTGGTAAAACAGACTGAGTAGGACAACCGGAGTATAACATACTGCCAGTTAGTACACCATGTGGACAGGGAAATGTTTCAGTCCAAAGAGAAAATTAGGGTTGAGACCCAAGTTAGGGTTATCGGTCAGGAGTCATGGCTTCCCAGAATGGAAACAGGGTGTTGCTGAAGCCAAGCATGGTGAAACAGACTGAGAGGGCAAAAGGAATTGAGTGCCTACTGTCTTTTATTAGAACATGAGGATGGGGGGTTTGTTACATTTGCACAAGAAAATCAGGTTAAGTCTCAAGTTAGGGTTGGTTTGGGGAGATGTGGCTTCCCAGGTTGGAAACGGGTCCTTGGTGAAGCCTAGCTTGTTGAATCAGACTGAGTGGGACATCAAGATGTCTTCCATACTGACATTTGGTACACTCTGTGGACGGCAGTATGTTTCAGTCCAAAAAGGAAATGAGGGTTGAGACTCAAATTAGGGTTAGGGCTGGGGAGACTTGGCTTCCCAGGATGTAACCAGGGTTTTGGCGAAGCCTAGATTGGTAAAACAGACGGAGTAGGCCAACCGGAGTATAACATACTGCCAGTTAGTACACCATGTGGACAGGGAAATGTTTCATTCCAAAGAGAAAATTAGGGTTAAGACCCAAGTTAGGGTTAGCTGTCAGGAGACATGGCTTTCCAGAATGGAAACAGGGTGTTGCTGAAGCCAAGCATGGTGAAACAGACTGAGAGGGCAAAAGGAATTGTGTGCCTACTGTCTTTTAGTAGAACATGAGGATGGGGGGTTGTTACATTTGCACAAGAAAATCAGGTTAAGTCTCAAGTTAGGGTTAGGGTTGGGGAGATGTGGCTTCCCAGGTTGGAAACGGGTCCTTGGTGAAGCCTAGCTTGCTGAATCAGACTGAGTGGGACATCAAGATGTCTTCCATACTTACATTTGGTACACTCTGTGGACGGGGGTCTGTTTCAGTCCCAAAAGGAAATGAGGCCTGAGACTCAAATTAGGGTTAGGGTTGGGGAGACTTGGCTTCCCAGGATATAACCAGGGTTTTGTCGAAGCCTAGATTGGTAAAACAGACTGAGTAGGCCATCCGGAGTATAACATACTGCCAGTTAGTACACCATGTGGACAGGGAAATGTTTCATTCCAAAGAGAAAATTAGGGTTAAGACCCAAGTTAGGGTTAGCTGTCAGGAGACATGGCTTCCCAGAATGGAAACAGGGTGTTGCTGAAGCCAAGCATGGTGAAACAGACTGAGAGGGCCAAAGGAATTGTGTGCCTACTGTCTTTTAGTACAACATGAGGATGGGGGGTTGTTACAGTTCAACAAGAAAATCAGGTTAAGTCTCAAGTTAGGGTTAGGGTTGGGGAGATGTGGCTTCCCAGGTTGGAAACGGGTCCTTGGTGAAGCTTAACTTGCTGAATCAGACTGAGTGGGGCATCAAGATGGCTTCCATACTGACATTTGGTACACTCTGTGGACGGCAGTATGTTTCAGTCCAAAAACGAAAATTAGGGTTAAGACCCAAGTTAGGGTTATCGGTCAGGAGTCATGGCTTCCCAGAATGGAAACAGGGTGTTGCTGAAGCCAAGCATGGTGAAACAGACTGAGAGGGCCAACGGAATTGTGTGTCGACTGTCTTTTAGTACAACATGAGGATGGGGGTTTGTTACATTTCAACAAGAAAATCAGGTTAAGTCTCAAGGTTGGGTTGGATTGGGGAGATGTGGCTTCCCAGGTTGGAAATGGGTCCTTGGTGAAGCTCAACTTGCTGAATCAGACTGAGTGGGGCATCAAGATGGCTTCCATACTGACATTTGGTGCACTCTGTGGACGGCAGTATGTTTCAGTCCAAAAAGGAAATGAGGGTTGAGACTCAAATTAGGGTTAGGGTTGGGGAGACTTGGCTTCCCAGGATGTAACCAGGGTTTTGGCGAAGTCTAGATTGGTAAAACAGACTGAGTAGGCCAACCGGAGTATAACATACTGCCAGTTAGTACACCATGTGGACAGGGAAATGTTTCAGTCCAAAGAGAAAATTAGGGTTAAGACCCAAGTTAGGGTTAGCTGTCAGGAGACATGGCTTTCCAGAATGGAAACAGGGTGTTGCTGAAGCCAAGCATGGTGAAACAGACTGAGAGGGCAAAAGGAATTGTGTGCCTACTGTCTTTTAGTAGAACATGAGGATGGGGGGTTGTTACATTTGCACAAGAAAATCAGGTTAAGTCTCAAGTTAGGGTTAGGGTTGGGGAGATGTGGCTTCCCAGGTTGGAAACGGGTCCTTGGTGAAGCCTAGCTTGCTGAATCAGACTGAGTGGGGCATCAAGATGTCTTCCATACTTACATTTGGTACACTCTGTGAACCGCAGTATGTTTCAGTCCAAAAAGGAAATGAGGGTTGATACGCAAATTAGGGTTAGGGTTGGGGAGACTTGGCTTCCCAGGATGTAACCAGGGTTTTGGTGAAGCCTAGATTGGTAAAACAGACTGAGTAGGCCAACCGGAGTATAACATACTGCCAGTTAGTACACCATGTGGACAGGGAAATGTTTCAGTCCAAAGAGAAAATTAGGGTTAAGACCCAAGTTAGGGTTAGCTGTCAGGAGACATGGCTTCCCAGAATGGAAACAGGGTGTTGCTGAAGCCAAGCATGGTGAAACAGACTGAGAGGGCCAAAGGAATTGTGTGCCTACTGTCTTTTAGTAGAACATGAGGATGGGAGGTTGTTACATTTGCACAAGAAAATCAGGTTAAGTCTCAAGTTAGGGTTAGGGTTGGGGAGATGTGGCTTCCCAGGTTGGAAACGGGTCCTTGTTGAAGCCTAGCTTGCTGAATCAGACTGAGTGGGGCATCAAGATGTCTTCCATACTTACAATTAGGTACACTCTGTGGACGGCAGTATGTTTCAGTCCAAAAAGGAAATGAGGGTTGAGACTCAAATTAGGGTTAGGGTTGGGGAGACTTGGCTTCCCAGGATGTAACCAGGGTTTTGGCGAAGCCTAGATTGGTAAAACAGACTGAGTAGGCCTTCCGGAGTATAACATACTGCCAGTTAGTACACCATGTGGACAGGGAAATATTTCAGTCCAAAGAAAAAACTAGGGTTAAGACCCAAGTTAGGGTTAGCGGTCAGGAGACATGGCTTCCCGGAATGGAAACAGGGTGTTGCTGAAGCCAAGCATGGTGAAACAGACTGAGAGGGCAAAAGGAATTGTGTGCCTACTGTCTTTTAGTACAACATGAGGATGGGGGTTTGTTACATTTGCACAAGAAAATCAGGTTAAGTCTCAAGTTAGGGTTGGTTTGGGGAGATGTGGCTTCCCAGGTTGGAAACGGGTCCTTGGTGAAGCCTAGCTTGTTGAATCAGACTGAGTGGGACATCAAGATGTCTTCCATACTTACATTTGGTACACTCTGTGGACGGCAGTATGTTTCAGTCCAAAAAGGAAATGAGGGTTGAGACTCAAATTAGGGTTAGGGCTGGGGAGACTTGGCTTCCCAGGATGTAACCAGGGTTTTGGTGAAGCCTAGATTGGTAAAACAGACTGAGTAGGCCATCCGGAGTATAACATACTGCCAGTTAGTACACCATGTGGACAGGGAAATGTTTCAGTCTAAAGAGAAAATTAGGGTTAAGACCCAAGGTAGGGTTAGCTGTCAGGAGACATGGCTTCCCAGAATGGAAACAGGGTGTTGCTGAAGCCAAGCATGGTGAAACAGACTGAGAGGGCCAAAGGAATTGTGTGCCTACTGTCTTTTAGTAGAACATGAGGATGGTAGGTTGTTACATTTGCACAAGAATATCAGGTTAAGTCTCAAGTTAGGGTTAGGGTTGGGGAGATGTGGCTTCCCAGGTTGGAAACGGGTCCTTGGTGAAGCTTAACTTCCTGAATCAGACTGAGTGGGCCATCAAGATGTCTTCCATACTTACATTTTCACACTCTGTGGACCGCAGTATGTTTCAGTCCAAAAAGGAAATAGGGTTGAGACTCAAATTAGGGTTAGGGTTGGGGAGACTTGGCTTCCCAGGATGTAACCAGGGTTTTGGCGAAGTCTAGATTGGTAAAACAGACGGAGTAGGCCAACCGGAGTATAACATACTGCCAGTTAGTACACCATGTGGACAGGGAAATGTTTCAGTCCAAAGACAAAATTAGGGTTAAGACCCAAGTTAGGGTTATCGGTCAGGAGTCATGGCTTCCCAGAATGGAAACAGGGTGTTGCTGAAGCCAAGCATGGTGAAACAGACTGAGAGGGCCAACGGAATTGTGTGTCGACTGTCTTTTAGTACAACATGAGGATGGGGGTTTGTTACATTTCAACAAGAAAATCAGGTTAAGTCTCAAGGTTGGGTTGGATTGGGGAGATGTGGCTTCCCAGGTTGGAAATGGGTCCTTGGTGAAGCTCAACTTGCTGAATCAGACTGAGTGGGGCATCAAGATGGCTTCCATACTGACATTTGGTACACTCTGTGGACGGCAGTATGTTTCAGTCCAAAAACGAAAATTAGGGTTAAGACCCAAGTTAGGGTTATCGGTCAGGAGTCATGGCTTCCCAGAATGGAAACAGGGAGTTGCTGAAGCCAAGCATGGTGAAACAGACTGAGAGGGCCAAAGGAATTGTGTACCTACTGTCTTTTAGTAGAACATGAGGATGGGAGGTTGTTACATTTGCACAAGAATATCAGTTTAAGTATCAAGTTAGAGTTAGGGTTGGGGAGATGTGGCTTCCCAGGTTGGAAACGGGTCCTTGTTGAAGCCTAGCTTGCTGAATCAGACTGAGTGGGGCATCAAGATGTCTTCCATACTTACAATTAGGTACACTCTGTGGACGGCAGTATGTTTCAGTCCAAAAAGGAAATGAGGGTTGAGACTCAAATTAGGGTTAGGGTTGGGGAGACTTGGCTTCCCAGGATGTAACCAGGGTTTTGGCGAAGCCTAGATTGGTAAAACAGACTGAGTAGGACAACCGGAGTATAACATACTGCCAGTTAGTACACCATGTGGACAGGGAAATGTTTCAGTCCAAAGAGAAAATTAGGGTTGAGACCCAAGTTAGGGTTATCGGTCAGGAGTCATGGCTTCCCAGAATGGAAACAGGGTGTTGCTGAAGCCAAGCATGGTGAAACAGACTGAGAGGGCAAAAGGAATTGAGTGCCTACTGTCTTTTATTAGAACATGAGGATGGGGGGTTTGTTACATTTGCACAAGAAAATCAGGTTAAGTCTCAAGTTAGGGTTGGTTTGGGGAGATGTGGCTTCCCAGGTTGGAAACGGGTCCTTGGTGAAGCCTAGCTTGTTGAATCAGACTGAGTGGGACATCAAGATGTCTTCCATACTGACATTTGGTACACTCTGTGGACGGCAGTATGTTTCAGTCCAAAAAGGAAATGAGGGTTGAGACTCAAATTAGGGTTAGGGCTGGGGAGACTTGGCTTCCCAGGATGTAACCAGGGTTTTGGCGAAGCCTAGATTGGTAAAACAGACGGAGTAGGCCAACCGGAGTATAACATACTGCCAGTTAGTACACCATGTGGACAGGGAAATGTTTCATTCCAAAGAGAAAATTAGGGTTAAGACCCAAGTTAGGGTTAGCTGTCAGGAGACATGGCTTTCCAGAATGGAAACAGGGTGTTGCTGAAGCCAAGCATGGTGAAACAGACTGAGAGGGCAAAAGGAATTGTGTGCCTACTGTCTTTTAGTAGAACATGAGGATGGGGGGTTGTTACATTTGCACAAGAAAATCAGGTTAAGTCTCAAGTTAGGGTTAGGGTTGGGGAGATGTGGCTTCCCAGGTTGGAAACGGGTCCTTGGTGAAGCCTAGCTTGCTGAATCAGACTGAGTGGGACATCAAGATGTCTTCCATACTTACATTTGGTACACTCTGTGGACGGGGGTCTGTTTCAGTCCCAAAAGGAAATGAGGCCTGAGACTCAAATTAGGGTTAGGGTTGGGGAGACTTGGCTTCCCAGGATATAACCAGGGTTTTGTCGAAGCCTAGATTGGTAAAACAGACTGAGTAGGCCATCCGGAGTATAACATACTGCCAGTTAGTACACCATGTGGACAGGGAAATGTTTCATTCCAAAGAGAAAATTAGGGTTAAGACCCAAGTTAGGGTTAGCTGTCAGGAGACATGGCTTTCCAGAATGGAAACAGGGTGTTGCTGAAGCCAAGCATGGTGAAACAGACTGAGAGGGCAAAAGGAATTGTGTGCCTACTGTCTTTTAGTAGAACATGAGGATGGGGGGTTGTTACATTTGCACAAGAAAATCAGGTTAAGTCTCAAGTTAGGGTTAGGGTTGGGGAGATGTGGCTTCCCAGGTTGGAAACGGGTCCTTGGTGAAGCCTAGCTTGCTGAATCAGACTGAGTGGGACATCAAGATGTCTTCCATACTTACATTTGGTACACTCTGTGGACGGGGGTCTGTTTCAGTCCCAAAAGGAAATGAGGCCTGAGACTCAAATTAGGGTTAGGGTTGGGGAGACTTGGCTTCCCAGGATATAACCAGGGTTTTGTCGAAGCCTAGATTGGTAAAACAGACTGAGTAGGCCATCCGGAGTATAACATACTGCCAGTTAGTACACCATGTGGACAGGGAAATGTTTCATTCCAAAGAGAAAATTAGGGTTAAGACCCAAGTTAGGGTTAGCTGTCAGGAGACATGGCTTCCCAGAATGGAAACAGGGTGTTGCTGAAGCCAAGCATGGTGAAACAGACTGAGAGGGCCAAAGGAATTGTGTGCCTACTGTCTTTTAGTACAACATGAGGATGGGGGGTTGTTACAGTTCAACAAGAAAATCAGGTTAAGTCTCAAGTTAGGGTTAGGGTTGGGGAGATGTGGCTTCCCAGGTTGGAAACGGGTCCTTGGTGAAGCTTAACTTGCTGAATCAGACTGAGTGGGGCATCAAGATGGCTTCCATACTGACATTTGGTACACTCTGTGGACGGCAGTATGTTTCAGTCCAAAAACGAAAATTAGGGTTAAGACCCAAGTTAGGGTTATCGGTCAGGAGTCATGGCTTCCCAGAATGGAAACAGGGTGTTGCTGAAGCCAAGCATGGTGAAACAGACTGAGAGGGCCAACGGAATTGTGTGTCGACTGTCTTTTAGTACAACATGAGGATGGGGGTTTGTTACATTTCAACAAGAAAATCAGGTTAAGTCTCAAGGTTGGGTTGGATTGGGGAGATGTGGCTTCCCAGGTTGGAAATGGGTCCTTGGTGAAGCTCAACTTGCTGAATCAGACTGAGTGGGGCATCAAGATGGCTTCCATACTGACATTTGGTGCACTCTGTGGACGGCAGTATGTTTCAGTCCAAAAAGGAAATGAGGGTTGAGACTCAAATTAGGGTTAGGGTTGGGGAGACTTGGCTTCCCAGGATGTAACCAGGGTTTTGGCGAAGTCTAGATTGGTAAAACAGACTGAGTAGGCCAACCGGAGTATAACATACTGCCAGTTAGTACACCATGTGGACAGGGAAATGTTTCAGTCCAAAGAGAAAATTAGGGTTAAGACCCAAGTTAGGGTTAGCTGTCAGGAGACATGGCTTTCCAGAATGGAAACAGGGTGTTGCTGAAGCCAAGCATGGTGAAACAGACTGAGAGGGCAAAAGGAATTGTGTGCCTACTGTCTTTTAGTAGAACATGAGGATGGGGGGTTGTTACATTTGCACAAGAAAATCAGGTTAAGTCTCAAGTTAGGGTTAGGGTTGGGGAGATGTGGCTTCCCAGGTTGGAAATGGGTCCTTGGTGAAGCCTAGCTTGCTGAATCAGACTGAGTGGGGCATCAAGATGTCTTCCATACTTACATTTGGTACACTCTGTGAACCGCAGTATGTTTCAGTCCAAAAAGGAAATGAGGGTTGATACGCAAATTAGGGTTAGGGTTGGGGAGACTTGGCTTCCCAGGATGTAACCAGGGTTTTGGTGAAGCCTAGATTGGTAAAACAGACTGAGTAGGCCAACCGGAGTATAACATACTGCCAGTTAGTACACCATGTGGACAGGGAAATGTTTCAGTCCAAAGAGAAAATTAGGGTTAAGACCCAAGTTAGGGTTAGCTGTCAGGAGACATGGCTTCCCAGAATGGAAACAGGGTGTTGCTGAAGCCAAGCATGGTGAAACAGACTGAGAGGGCCAAAGGAATTGTGTGCCTACTTTCTTTTAGTAGAACATGAGGATGGGAGGTTGTTACATTTGCACAAGAAAATCAGGTTAAGTCTCAAGTTAGGGTTAGGGTTGGGGAGATGTGGCTTCCCAGGTTGGAAACGGGTCCTTGTTGAAGCCTAGCTTGCTGAATCAGACTGAGTGGGGCATCAAGATGTCTTCCATACTTACAATTAGGTACACTCTGTGGACGGCAGTATGTTTCAGTCCAAAAAGGAAATGAGGGTTGAGACTCAAATTAGGGTTAGGGTTGGGGAGACTTGGCTTCCCAGGATGTAACCAGGGTTTTGGCGAAGCCTAGATTGGTAAAACAGACTGAGTAGGCCTTCCGGAGTATAACATACTGCCAGTTAGTACACCATGTGGACAGGGAAATATTTCAGTCCAAAGAAAAAACTAGGGTTAAGACCCAAGTTAGGGTTAGCGGTCAGGAGACATGGCTTCCCGGAATGGAAACAGGGTGTTGCTGAAGCCAAGGATGGTGAAACAGACTGAGAGGGCAAAAGGAATTGTGTGCCTACTGTCTTTTAGTACAACATGAGGATGGGGGTTTGTTACATTTCAACAAGAAAATCAGGTTAAGTCTCAAGGTTGGGTTGGATTGGGGAGATGTGGCTTCCCTGGTTGGAAATGGGTCCTTGGTGAAGCTCAACTTGCTGAATCAGACTGAGTGGGGCATCAAGATGGCTTCCATACTGACATTTGGTACACTCTGTGGACGGCAGTATGTTTCAGTCCAAAAACGAAAATTAGGGTTAAGACCCAAGTTAGGGTTATCGGTCAGGAGTCATGGCTTCCCAGAATGGAAACAGGGTGTTGCTGAAGCCAAGCATGGTGAAACAGACTGAGAGGGCCAAAGGAATTGTGTACCTACTGTCTTTTAGTAGAACATGAGGATGGGAGGTTGTTACATTTGCACAAGAATATCAGGTTAAGTATCAAGTTAGAGTTAGGGTTGGGGAGATGTGGCTTCCCAGGTTGGAAACGGGTCCTTGTTGAAGCCTAGCTTGCTGAATCAGACTGAGTGGGGCATCAAGATGTCTTCCATACTTACAATTAGGTACACTCTGTGGACGGCAGTATGTTTCAGTCCAAAAAGGAAATGAGGGTTGAGACTCAAATTAGGGTTAGGGTTGGGGAGACTTGGCTTCCCAGGATGTAACCAGGGTTTTGGCGAAGCCTAGATTGGTAAAACAGACTGAGTAGGCCTTCCGGAGTATAACATACTGCCAGTTAGTACACCATGTGGACAGGGAAATATTTCAGTCCAAAGAAAAAACTAGGGTTAAGACCCAAGTTAGGGTTAGCGGTCAGGAGACATGGCTTCCCGGAATGGAAACAGGGTGTTGCTGAAGCCAAGCATGGTGAAACAGACTGAGAGGGCAAAAGGAATTGTGTGCCTACTGTCTTTTAGTACAACATGAGGATGGGGGTTTGTTACATTTGCACAAGAAAATCAGGTTAAGTCTCAAGTTAGGGTTGGTTTGGGGAGATGTGGCTTCCCAGGTTGGAAACGGGTCCTTGGTGAAGCCTAGCTTGTTGAATCAGACTGAGTGGGACATCAAGATGTCTTCCATACTTACATTTGGTACACTCTGTGGACGGCAGTATGTTTCAGTCCAAAAAGGAAATGAGGGTTGAGACTCAAATTAGGGTTAGGGCTGGGGAGACTTGGCTTCCCAGGATGTAACCAGGGTTTTGGCGAAGCCTAGATTGGTAAAACAGACTGAGTAGGCCATCCGGAGTATAACATACTGCCAGTTAGTACACCATGTGGACAGGGAAATGTTTCAGTCTAAAGAGAAAATTAGGGTTAAGACCCAAGGTAGGGTTAGCTGTCAGGAGACATGGCTTCCCAGAATGGAAACAGGGTGTTGCTGAAGCCAAGCATGGTGAAACAGACTGAGAGGGCCAAAGGAATTGTGTGCCTACTGTCTTTTAGTAGAACATGAGGATGGGAGGTTGTTACATTTGCACAAGAATATCAGGTTAAGTCTCAAGTTAGGGTTAGGGTTGGGGAGATGTGGCTTCCCAGGTTGGAAACGGGTCCTTGGTGAAGCTTAACTTCCTGAATCAGACTGAGTGGGCCATCAAGATGTCTTCCATACTTACATTTGGCACACTCTGTGGACCGCAGTATGTTTCAGTCCAAAAAGGAAATAGGGTTGAGACTCAAATTAGGGTTAGGGTTGGGGAGACTTGGCTTCCCAGGATGTAACCAGGGTTTTGGCGAAGTCTAGATTGGTAAAACAGACGGAGTAGGCCAACCGGAGTATAACATACTGCCAGTTAGTACACCATGTGGACAGGGAAATGTTTCAGTCCAAAGACAAAATTAGGGTTAAGACCCAAGTTAGGGTTAGCTGTCAGGAGACATGGCTTTCCAGAATGGAAACAGGGTGTTGCTGAAGCCAAGCATGGTGAAACAGACTGAGAGGGCCAAAGGAATTGTGTGCCTACTGTCTTTTAGTAGAACATGAGGATGGGGGGTTGTTACATTTGCCCAAGAAAATCAGGTTAAGTCTCAAGTTAGGGTTAGGGTTGGGGAGATGTGGCTTCCCAGGTTGGAAACGGGTCCTTGTTGAAGCCTAGCTTGCTGAATCAGACTGAGTGGGGCATCAAGATGTCTTCCATACTTACAATTAGGTACACTCTGTGGACGGCAGTATGTTTCAGTCCAAAAAGGAAATGAGGGTTGAGACTCAAATTAGGGTTAGGGTTGGGGAGACTTGGCTTCCCAGGATGTAACCAGGGTTTTGGCGAAGCCTAGATTGGTAAAACAGACTGAGTAGGCCTTCCGGAGTATAACATACTGCCAGTTAGTACACCATGTGGACAGGGAAATATTTCAGTCCAAAGAAAAAACTAGGGTTAAGACCCAAGTTAGGGTTAGCGGTCAGGAGACATGGCTTCCCGGAATGGAAACAGGGTGTTGCTGAAGCCAAGGATGGTGAAACAGACTGAGAGGGCAAAAGGAATTGTGTGCCTACTGTCTTTTAGTACAACATGAGGATGGGGGTTTGTTACATTTCAACAAGAAAATCAGGTTAAGTCTCAAGGTTGGGTTGGATTGGGGAGATGTGGCTTCCCTGGTTGGAAATGGGTCCTTGGTGAAGCTCAACTTGCTGAATCAGACTGAGTGGGGCATCAAGATGGCTTCCATACTGACATTTGGTACACTCTGTGGACGGCAGTATGTTTCAGTCCAAAAACGAAAATTAGGGTTAAGACCCAAGTTAGGGTTATCGGTCAGGAGTCATGGCTTCCCAGAATGGAAACAGGGTGTTGCTGAAGCCAAGCATGGTGAAACAGACTGAGAGGGCCAAAGGAATTGTGTACCTACTGTCTTTTAGTAGAACATGAGGATGGGAGGTTGTTACATTTGCACAAGAATATCAGTTTAAGTATCAAGTTAGAGTTAGGGTTGGGGAGATGTGGCTTCCCAGGTTGGAAACGGGTCCTTGTTGAAGCCTAGCTTGCTGAATCAGACTGAGTGGGGCATCAAGATGTCTTCCATACTTACAATTAGGTACACTCTGTGGACGGCAGTATGTTTCAGTCCAAAAAGGAAATGAGGGTTGAGACTCAAATTAGGGTTAGGGTTGGGGAGACTTGGCTTCCCAGGATGTAACCAGGGTTTTGGCGAAGCCTAGATTGGTAAAACAGACTGAGTAGGCCTTCCGGAGTATAACATACTGCCAGTTAGTACACCATGTGGACAGGGAAATATTTCAGTCCAAAGAAAAAACTAGGGTTAAGACCCAAGTTAGGGTTAGCGGTCAGGAGACATGGCTTCCCGGAATGGAAACAGGGTGTTGCTGAAGCCAAGCATGGTGAAACAGACTGAGAGGGCAAAAGGAATTGTGTGCCTACTGTCTTTTAGTACAACATGAGGATGGGGGTTTGTTACATTTGCACAAGAAAATCAGGTTAAGTCTCAAGTTAGGGTTGGTTTGGGGAGATGTGGCTTCCCAGGTTGGAAACGGGTCCTTGGTGAAGCCTAGCTTGTTGAATCAGACTGAGTGGGACATCAAGATGTCTTCCATACTTACATTTGGTACACTCTGTGGACGGCAGTATGTTTCAGTCCAAAAAGGAAATGAGGGTTGAGACTCAAATTAGGGTTAGGGCTGGGGAGACTTGGCTTCCCAGGATGTAACCAGGGTTTTGGCGAAGCCTAGATTGGTAAAACAGACTGAGTAGGCCATCCGGAGTATAACATACTGCCAGTTAGTACACCATGTGGACAGGGAAATGTTTCAGTCTAAAGAGAAAATTAGGGTTAAGACCCAAGGTAGGGTTAGCTGTCAGGAGACATGGCTTCCCAGAATGGAAACAGGGTGTTGCTGAAGCCAAGCATGGTGAAACAGACTGAGAGGGCCAAAGGAATTGTGTGCCTACTGTCTTTTAGTAGAACATGAGGATGGGAGGTTGTTACATTTGCACAAGAATATCAGGTTAAGTCTCAAGTTAGGGTTAGGGTTGGGGAGATGTGGCTTCCCAGGTTGGAAACGGGTCCTTGGTGAAGCTTAACTTCCTGAATCAGACTGAGTGGGCCATCAAGATGTCTTCCATACTTACATTTGGCACACTCTGTGGACCGCAGTATGTTTCAGTCCAAAAAGGAAATAGGGTTGAGACTCAAATTAGGGTTAGGGTTGGGGAGACTTGGCTTCCCAGGATGTAACCAGGGTTTTGGCGAAGTCTAGATTGGTAAAACAGACGGAGTAGGCCAACCGGAGTATAACATACTGCCAGTTAGTACACCATGTGGACAGGGAAATGTTTCAGTCCAAAGACAAAATTAGGGTTAAGACCCAAGTTAGGGTTAGCTGTCAGGAGACATGGCTTTCCAGAATGGAAACAGGGTGTTGCTGAAGCCAAGCATGGTGAAACAGACTGAGAGGGCCAAAGGAATTGTGTGCCTACTGTCTTTTAGTAGAACATGAGGATGGGGGGTTGTTACATTTGCCCAAGAAAATCAGGTTAAGTCTCAAGTTAGGGTTAGGGTTGGGGAGATGTGGCTTCCCAGGTTGGAAACGGGTCCTTGGTGAAGCCTAGCTTGCTGAATCAGACTGAGTGGGGCATCAAGATGTCTTCCATACTTACATTTGGTACACTCTGTGAACCGCAGTATGTTTCAGTCCAAAAAGGAAATGAGGGTTGATACTCAAATTAGGGTTAGGGTTGGGGAGACTTGGCTTCCCAGGATGTAACCAGGGTTTTGGTGAAGCCTAGATTGGTAAAACAGACTGAGTAGGCCAACCGGAGTATAACATACTGCCAGTTAGTACACCATGTGGACAGGGAAATGTTTCAGTCCAAAGAGAAAATTAGGGTTAAGACCCAAGTTAGGGTTAGCTGTCAGGAGACATGGCTTCCCAGAATGGAAACAGGGTGTTGCTGAAGCCAAGCATGGTGAAACAGACTGAGAGGGCCAAAGGAATTGTGTGCCTACTGTCTTTTAGTAGAACATGAGGATGGGAGGTTCTTACATTTGCACAAGAATATCAGGTTAAGTCTCAAGTTAGGGTTAGGGTTGGGGAGATGTGGCTTCCCAGGTTGGAAACGGGTCCTTGGTGAAGCCTAGCTTGCTGAATCAGACTGAGTGGGGCATCAAGATGTCTTCCATACTTACAATTAGATACACTCTGTGGACGGCAGTATGTTTCAGTCCAAAAAGGAAATGAGGGTTGAGACTCAAATAAGGGTTAGGGTTGGGGAGACTTGGCTTCCCAGGATGTAACCAGGGTTTTGGCGAAGCCTAGATTGGTAAAACAGACTGAGTAGGCCTTCCGGAGTATAACATACTGCCAGTTAGTACACCATGTGGACAGGGAAATATTTCAGTCCAAAGAAAATACTAGGGTTAAGACCCAAGTTAGGGTTAGCGGTCAGGAGACATGGCTTCCCGGAATGGAAACAGGGTGTTGCTGAAGCCAAGCATGGTGAAACAGACTGAGAGGGCAAAAGGAATTGTGTGCCTACTGTCTTTTAGTACAACATGAGGATGGGGGTTTGTTACATTTGCACAAGAAAATCAGGTTAAGTCTCAAGTTAGGGTTGGTTTGGGGAGATGTGGCTTCCCAGGTTGGAAACGGGTCCTTGGTGAAGCCTAGCTTGTTGAATCAGACTGAGTGGGACATCAAGATGTCTTCCATACTTACATTTGGTACACTCTGTGGACGGCAGTATGTTTCAGTCCAAAAAGGAAATGAGGGTTGAGACTCAAATTAGGGTTAGGGCTGGGGAGACTTGGCTTCCCAGGATGTAACCAGGGTTTTGGCGAAGCCTAGATTGGTAAAACAGACTGAGTAGGCCATCCGGAGTATAACATACTGCCAGTTAGTACACCATGTGGACAGGGAAATGTTTCAGTCCAAAGAGAAAATTAGGGTTAAGACCCAAGTGAGGGTTAGCTGTCAGGAGACATGGCTTCCCAGAATGGAAACAGGGTGTTGCTGAAGCCAAGCATGGTGAAACAGACTGAGAGGGCCAAAGGAATTGTGTGCCTACTGTCTTTTAGTAGAACATGAGGATGGGAGGTTGTTACATTTGCACAAGAATATCAGGTTAAGTCTCAAGTTAGGGTAAGGGTTGGGGAGATGTGGCTTCCCAGGTTGGAAACGGGTCCTTGGTGAAGCTTAACTTCCTGAATCAGACTGAGTGGGCCATCAAGATGTCTTCCATACTTACATTTGGCACACTCTGTGGACCGCAGTATGTTTCAGTCCAAAAAGGAAATAGGGTTGAGACTCAAATTAGGGTTACGGTTGGGGAGACTTGGCTTCCCAGGATGTAACCAGGGTTTTGGTGAAGCCTAGATTGGTAAAACAGACTGAGTAGGCATTCAGGAGTATAACATACTGCCAGTTAGTACACTCTGTGGACGGCAGTATGTTTCAGTCCAAAAACGAAAATTAGGGTTAAGACCCAAGTTAGGGTTATCGGTCAGGAGTCATGGCTTCCCAGAATGGAAACAGGGTGTTGCTGAAGCCAAGCATGGTGAAACAGACTGAGAGGGCCAACGGAATTGTGTGTCGACTGTCTTTTAGTACAACATGAGGATGGGGGTTTGTTACATTTCAACAAGAAAATCAGGTTAAGTCTCAAGGTTGGGTTGGATTGGGGAGATGTGGCTTCCCAGGTTGGAAATGGGTCCTTGGTGAAGCTCAACTTGCTGAATCAGACTGAGTGGGGCATCAAGATGGCTTCCATACTGACATTTGGTGCACTCTGTGGACGGCAGTATGTTTCAGTCCAAAAAGGAAATGAGGGTTGAGACTCAAATTAGGGTTAGGGTTGGGGAGACTTGGCTTCCCAGGATGTAACCAGGGTTTTGGCGAAGTCTAGATTGGTAAAACAGACTGAGTAGGCCAACCGGAGTATAACATACTGCCAGTTAGTACACCATGTGGACAGGGAAATGTTTCAGTCCAAAGAGAAAATTAGGGTTAAGACCCAAGTTAGGGTTAGCTGTCAGGAGACATGGCTTTCCAGAATGGAAACAGGGTGTTGCTGAAGCCAAGCATGGTGAAACAGACTGAGAGGGCAAAAGGAATTGTGTGCCTACTGTCTTTTAGTAGAACATGAGGATGGGGGGTTGTTACATTTGCACAAGAAAATCAGGTAAAGTCTCAAGTTAGGGTTAGGGTTGGGGAGATGTGGCTTCCCAGGTTGGAAACGGGTCCTTGGTGAAGCCTAGCTTGCTGAATCAGACTGAGTGGGGCATCAAGATGTCTTCCATACTTACATTTGGTACACTCTGTGAACCGCAGTATGTTTCAGTCCAAAAAGGAAATGAGGGTTGATACGCAAATTAGGGTTAGGGTTGGGGAGACTTGGCTTCCCAGGATGTAACCAGGGTTTTGGTGAAGCCTAGATTGGTAAAACAGACTGAGTAGGCCAACCGGAGTATAACATACTGCCAGTTAGTACACCATGTGAACAGGGAAATGTTTCAGTCCAAAGAGAACATTAGGGTTAAGACCCAAGTTAGGGTTAGCTGTCAGGAGACATGGCTTCCCAGAATGGAAACAGGGTGTTGCTGAAGCCAAGCATGGTGAAACAGACTGAGAGGGCCAAAGGAATTGTGTGCCTACTGTCTTTTAGTAGAACATGAGGATGGGAGGTTGTTACATTTGCACAAGAATATCAGGTTAAGTCTCAAGTTAGGGTTAGGGTTGGGGAGATGTGGCTTCCCAGGTTGGAAACGGGTCCTTGTTGAAGCCTAGCTTGCTGAATCAGACTGAGTGGGGCATCAAGATGTCTTCCATACTTACAATTAGGTACACTCTGTGGACGGCAGTATGTTTCAGTCCAAAAAGGAAATGAGGGTTGAGACTCAAATTAGGGTTAGGGTTGGGGAGACTTGGCTTCCCAGGATGTAACCAGGGTTTTGGCGAAGCCTAGATTGGTAAAACAGACTGAGTAGGCCTTCCGGAGTATAACATACTGCCAGTTAGTACACCATGTGGACAGGGAAATATTTCAGTCCAAAGAAAAAACTAGGGTTAAGACCCAAGTTAGGGTTAGCGGTCAGGAGACATGGCTTCCCGGAATGGAAACAGGGTGTTGCTGAAGCCAAGCATGGTGAAACAGACTGAGAGGGCCAAAGGAATTGTGTGCCTACTGTCTTTTAGTACAACATGAGGATGGGGGGTTGTTACATTTCAACAAGAAAATCAGGTTAAGTCTCAAGGTTGGGTTGGATTGGGGAGATGTGGCTTCCCAGGTTGGAAATGGGTCCTTGGTGAAGCTCAACTTGCTGAATCAGACTGAGTGGGGCATCAAGATGGCTTCCATACTGACATTTGGTACACTCTGTGGACGGCAGTATGTTTCAGTCCAAAAACGAAAATTAGGGTTAAGACCCAAGTTAGGGTTATCGGTCAGGAGTCATGGCTTCCCAGAATGGAAACAGGGTGTTGCTGAAGCCAAGCATGGTGAAACAGACTGAGAGGGCCAAAGGAATTGTGTACCTACTGTCTTTTAGTAGAACATGAGGATGGGAGGTTGTTACATTTGCACAAGAATATCAGGTTAAGTATCAAGTTAGAGTTAGGGTTGGGGAGATGTGGCTTCCCAGGTTGGAAACGGGTCCTTGTTGAAGCCTAGCTTGCTGAATCAGACTGAGTGGGGCATCAAGATGTCTTCCATACTTACAATTAGGTACACTCTGTGGACGGCAGTATGTTTCAGTCCAAAAAGGAAATGAGGGTTGAGACTCAAATTAGGGTTAGGGTTGGGGAGACTTGGCTTCCCAGGATGTAACCAGGGTTTTGGCGAAGCCTAGATTGGTAAAACAGACTGAGTAGGCCTTCCGGAGTATAACATACTGCCAGTTAGTACACCATGTGGACAGGGAAATATTTCAGTCCAAAGAAAAAACTAGGGTTAAGACCCAAGTTAGGGTTAGCGGTCAGGAGACATGGCTTCCCGGAATGGAAACAGGGTGTTGCTGAAGCCAAGCAT
Organism: Heloderma suspectum; assembly: GCF_057233095.1. Taxonomy (NCBI): domain Eukaryota; kingdom Metazoa; phylum Chordata; class Lepidosauria; order Squamata; family Helodermatidae; genus Heloderma; species Heloderma suspectum. Next base: position 154,465,427 of record NC_139461.1, read on the forward strand.
GGTGAAACAGACTGAGAGGGCAAAAGGAATTGTGTGCCTACTGTCTTTTAGTACAACATGAGGATGGGGGTTTGTTACATTTGCACAAGAAAATCAGGTTAAGTCTCAAGTTAGGGTTGGTTTGGGGAGATGTGGCTTCCCAGGTTGGAAACGGGTCCTTGGTGAAGCCTAGCTTGTTGAATCAGACTGAGTGGGACATCAAGATGTCTTCCATACTTACATTTGGTACACTCTGTGGACGGCAGTATGTTTCAGTCCAAAAAGGAAATGAGGGTTGAGACTCAAATTAGGGTTAGGGCTGGGGAGACTTGGCTTCCCAGGATGTAACCAGGGTTTTGGCGAAGCCTAGATTGGTAAAACAGACTGAGTAGGCCATCCGGAGTATAACATACTGCCAGTTAGTACACCATGTGGACAGGGAAATGTTTCAGTCTAAAGAGAAAATTAGGGTTAAGACCCAAGTTAGGGTTAGCTGTCAGGAGACATGGCTTCCCAGAATGGAAACAGGGTGTTGCTGAAGCCAAGCATGGTGAAACAGACTGAGAGGGCCAAAGGAATTGTGTGCCTACTGTCTTTTAGTAGAACATGAGGATGGGAGGTTGTTACATTTGCACAAGAATATCAGGTTAAGTCTCAAGTTAGGGTTAGGGTTGGGGAGATGTGGCTTCCCAGGTTGGAAACGGGTCCTTGGTGAAGCTTAACTTCCTGAATCAGACTGAGTGGGCCATCAAGATGTCTTCCATACTTACATTTGGCACACTCTGTGGACCGCAGTATGTTTCAGTCCAAAAAGGAAATAGGGTTGAGACTCAAATTAGGGTTAGGGTTGGGGAGACTTGGCTTCCCAGGATGTAACCAGGGTTTTGGCGAAGTCTAGATTGGTAAAACAGACGGAGTAGGCCAACCGGAGTATAACATACTGCCAGTTAGTACACCATGTGGACAGGGAAATGTTTCAGTCAAAAGACAAAATTAGGGTTAAGACCCAAGTTAGGGTTATCGGTCAGGAGTCATGGCTTCCCAGAATGGAAACAGGGTGTTGCTGAAGCCAAGCATGGTGAAACAGACTGAGAGGGCCAACGGAATTGTGTGTCGACTGTCTTTTAGTACAACATGAGGTTGGGGGTTTGTTACATTTCAACAAGAAAATCAGGTTAAGTCTCAAGGTTGGGTTGGATTGGGGAGATGTGGCTTCCCAGGTTGGAAATGGGTCCTTGGTGAAGCTCAACTTGCTGAATCAGACTGAGTGGGGCATCAAGATGGCTTCCATACTGACATTTGGTACACTCTGTGGACGGCAGTATGTTTCAGTCCAAAAACGAAAATTAGGGTTAAGACCCAAGTTAGGGTTATCGGTCAGGAGTCATGGCTTCCCAGAATGGAAACAGGGAGTTGCTGAAGCCAAGCATGGTGAAACAGACTGAGAGGGCCAAAGGAATTGTGTACCTACTGTCTTTTAGTAGAACATGAGGATGGGAGGTTGTTACATTTGCACAAGAATATCAGTTTAAGTATCAAGTTAGAGTTAGGGTTGGGGAGATGTGGCTTCCCAGGTTGGAAACGGGTCCTTGGTGAAGCTTAACTTGCTGAATCAGACTGAGTGGGCCATCAAGATGTCTTCCATACTTACATTTGGCACACTCTGTGGACCGCAGTATGTTTCAGTCCAAAAAGGAAATAGGGTTGAGACTCAAATTAGGGTTAGGGTTGGGGAGACTTGGCTTCCCAGGATGTAACCAGGGTTTTGGTGAAGCCTAGATTGGTAAAACAGACTGAGTAGGCATTCAGGAGTATAACATACTGCCAGTTAGTACACCATGTGGACAGGGAAATGTTTCAGTCCAAAGACAAAATTCGAGTTAAGACCCAAGTTAGGGTTAGCTGTCAGGAGACATGGCTTCCCGGAATGGAAACAGGGTGTTGCTGAAGCCAAGCATGGTGAAACAGACTGAGAGGGCCAACGGAATTGTGTGCCTACTGTCTTTTAGTACAACATGAGGATGGGGGTTTGTTACATTTGCACAAGAAAATCAGGTTAAGTCTCAAGTTAGGGTTGGGTTGGGGAGATGTGGCTTCCCAGGTTGGAAACGGGTCCTTGGTGAAGCTTAACTTGCTGAATCAGACTGAGTGGGGTATCAAGGTGTCTTCCATACTTACATTTGGTACACTCTGTGGACCGCAGTATGTTTCAGTCCCAAAAGGAAATGAGGGTTGAGACTCAAATTAGGGTTAGGGTTGGGGAGACTTGGCTTCCCAGGATGTAACCAGGGATTTGGCGAAGCCTAGATTGGTAAAACAGACTGAGTAGGCCTTCCGGAGTATAACATACTGCCAGTTAGTACACCATGTGGACAGGGAAATGTTTCAGTCCAAAGAAAAAATTAGGGTTAAGAAAAATTTAGGGTTATCGGTCAGGAGACATGCCTTCCCAGAATGGAAACAGGGTGTTGCTGAAGCCAAGCATGGTGAAACAGACTGAGAGGGCCAACGGAATTGTGTGCCTACTGTCTTTTAGTACAACATGAGGATGGGGGTTTGTTACATTTGCACAAGAAAATCAGGTTAAGTCTCAAGTTAGGGTTGGTTTGGGGAGATGTGGCTTCCCAGGTTGGAAACGGGTCCTTGGTGAAGCCTAACTTGCTGAATCAGACTGAGTGGGGCATCAAGATGTCTTCCATACTGACATTTGGTACACTCTGTGGACGGCGGTTTGTTTCAGTCCCAAAAGGAAATGAGGCCTGAGACTCAAATTAGGGTTAGGGTTGGGGAGACTTGGCTTTCCAGGATGTAACCAGGGTTTTGGTGAAGCCTAGATTGGTAAAACAGACTGAGTAGGCAAACCGGAGTATAACATACTGCCAGTTAGTACACCATGTGGACAGGGAAATGTTTCATTCCAAAGAGAAAATTAGGGTTAAGACCCAAGTGAGGGTTATCGGTCAGGAGACATGGCTTCCCAGAATGGAAACAGGGTGTTGCTGAAGCCAAGCATGGTGAAACAGACTGAGAGGGCCAAAGGAATTGTGTGCCTACTGTCTTTTAGTAGAACATGAGGATGGGGGTTTGTTACATTTGCACAAGAAAATCAGGTTAAGTATCAAGTTAGGGTTAGGGTTGGGGAGATGTGGCTTCCCAGGTTGGAAACGGGTCCTTGGTGAAGCTTAACTTGCTGAATCAGACTGAGTGGGGCATCAAGATGGCTTCCATACTGACATTTGGTACACTCTGTGGACGGCAGTATGTTTCAGTCCAAAAAGGAAATGAGGGTTGAGACTCAAATTAGGGTTAGGGTTGGGGAGACTTGGCTTCCCAGGATGTAACCAGGGTTTTGGCGAAGCCTAGATTGGTAAAACAGACTGAGTAGGACAACCGGAGTATAACATACTGCCAGTTAGTACACCATGTGGACAGGGAAATGTTTCAGTCCAAAGAGAAAATTAGGGTTGAGACCCAAGTTAGGGTTATCGGTCAGGAGTCATGGCTTCCCAGAATGGAAACAGGGTGTTGCTGAAGCCAAGCATGGTGAAACAGACTGAGAGGGCAAAAGGAATTGAGTGCCTACTGTCTTTTAGTAGAACATGAGGATGGGGGGTTTGTTACATTTGCACAAGAAAATCAGGTTAAGTCTCAAGTTAGGGTTGGTTTGGGGAGATGTGGCTTCCCAGGTTGGAAACGGGTCCTTGGTGAAGCCTAGCTTGTTGAATCAGACTGAGTGGGACATCAAGATGTCTTCCATACTGACATTTGGTACACTCTGTGGACGGCAGTATGTTTCAGTCCAAAAAGGAAATGAGGGTTGAGACTCAAATTAGGGTTAGGGCTGGGGAGACTTGGCTTCCCAGGATGTAACCAGGGTTTTGGCGAAGCCTAGATTGGTAAAACAGACGGAGTAGGCCAACCGGAGTATAACATACTGCCAGTTAGTACACCATGTGGACAGGGAAATGTTTCATTCCAAAGAGAAAATTAGGGTTAAGACCCAAGTTAGGGTTAGCTGTCAGGAGACATGGCTTTCCAGAATGGAAACAGGGTGTTGCTGAAGCCAAGCATGGTGAAACAGACTGAGAGGGCAAAAGGAATTGTGTGCCTACTGTCTTTTAGTAGAACATGAGGATGGGGGGTTGTTACATTTGCACAAGAAAATCAGGTTAAGTCTCAAGTTAGGGTTAGGGTTGGGGAGATGTGGCTTCCCAGGTTGGAAACGGGTCCTTGGTGAAGCCTAGCTTGCTGAATCAGACTGAGTGGGACATCAAGATGTCTTCCATACTTACATTTGGTACACTCTGTGGACGGGGGTCTGTTTCAGTCCCAAAAGGAAATGAGGCCTGAGACTCAAATTAGGGTTAGGGTTGGGGAGACTTGGCTTCCCAGGATATAACCAGGGTTTTGTCGAAGCCTAGATTGGTAAAACAGACTGAGTAGGCCATCCGGAGTATAACATACTGCCAGTTAGTACACCATGTGGACAGGGAAATGTTTCATTCCAAAGAGAAAATTAGGGTTAAGACCCAAGTTAGGGTTAGCTGTCAGGAGACATGGCTTCCCAGAATGGAAACAGGGTGTTGCTGAAGCCAAGCATGGTGAAACAGACTGAGAGGGCCAAAGGAATTGTGTGCCTACTGTCTTTTAGTACAACATGAGGATGGGGGGTTGTTACAGTTCAACAAGAAAATCAGGTTAAGTCTCAAGTTAGGGTTAGGGTTGGGGAGATGTGGCTTCCCAGGTTGGAAACGGGTCCTTGGTGAAGCTTAACTTGCTGAATCAGACTGAGTGGGGCATCAAGATGGCTTCCATACTGACATTTGGTACACTCTGTGGACGGCAGTATGTTTCAGTCCAAAAACGAAAATTAGGGTTAAGACCCAAGTTAGGGTTATCGGTCAGGAGTCATGGCTTCCCAGAATGGAAACAGGGTGTTGCTGAAGCCAAGCATGGTGAAACAGACTGAGAGGGCCAACGGAATTGTGTGTCGACTGTCTTTTAGTACAACATGAGGATGGGGGTTTGTTACATTTCAACAAGAAAATCAGGTTAAGTCTCAAGGTTGGGTTGGATTGGGGAGATGTGGCTTCCCAGGTTGGAAATGGGTCCTTGGTGAAGCTCAACTTGCTGAATCAGACTGAGTGGGGCATCAAGATGGCTTCCATACTGACATTTGGTGCACTCTGTGGACGGCAGTATGTTTCAGTCCAAAAAGGAAATGAGGGTTGAGACTCAAATTAGGGTTAGGGTTGGGGAGACTTGGCTTCCCAGGATGTAACCAGGGTTTTGGCGAAGTCTAGATTGGTAAAACAGACTGAGTAGGCCAACCGGAGTATAACATACTGCCAGTTAGTACACCATGTGGACAGGGAAATGTTTCAGTCCAAAGAGAAAATTAGGGTTAAGACCCAAGTTAGGGTTAGCTGTCAGGAGACATGGCTTTCCAGAATGGAAACAGGGTGTTGCTGAAGCCAAGCATGGTGAAACAGACTGAGAGGGCAAAAGGAATTGTGTGCCTACTGTCTTTTAGTAGAACATGAAGATGGGGGGTTGTTACATTTGCACAAGAAAATCAGGTTAAGTCTCAAGTTAGGGTTAGGGTTGGGGAGATGTGGCTTCCCAGGTTGGAAACGGGTCCTTGGTGAAGCCTAGCTTGCTGAATCAGACTGAGTGGGGCATCAAGATGTCTTCCATACTTACATTTGGTACACTCTGTGAACCGCAGTATGTTTCAGTCCAAAAAGGAAATGAGGGTTGATACGCAAATTAGGGTTAGGGTTGGGGAGACTTGGCTTCCCAGGATGTAACCAGGGTTTTGGTGAAGCCTAGATTGGTAAAACAGACTGAGTAGGCCAACCGGAGTATAACATACTGCCAGTTAGTACACCATGTGGACAGGGAAATGTTTCAGTCCAAAGAGAAAATTAGGGTTAAGACCCAAGTTAGGGTTAGCTGTCAGGAGACATGGCTTCCCAGAATGGAAACAGGGTGTTGCTGAAGCCAAGCATGGTGAAACAGACTGAGAGGGCCAAAGGAATTGTGTGCCTACTGTCTTTTAGTAGAACATGAGGATGGGAGGTTGTTACATTTGCACAAGAATATCAGGTTAAGTCTCAAGTTAGGGTTAGGGTTGGGGAGATGTGGCTTCCCAGGTTGGAAACGGGTCCTTGTTGAAGCCTAGCTTGCTGAATCAGACTGAGTGGGGCATCAAGATGTCTTCCATACTTACAATTAGGTACACTCTGTGGACGGCAGTATGTTTCAGTCCAAAAAGGAAATGAGGGTTGAGACTCAAATTAGGGTTAGGGTTGGGGAGACTTGGCTTCCCAGGATGTAACCAGGGTTTTGGCGAAGCCTAGATTGGTAAAACAGACTGAGTAGGCCTTCCGGAGTATAACATACTGCCAGTTAGTACACCATGTGGACAGGGAAATATTTCAGTCCAAAGAAAAAACTAGGGTTAAGACCCAAGTTAGGGTTAGCGGTCAGGAGACATGGCTTCCCGGAATGGAAACAGGGTGTTGCTGAAGCCAAGGATGGTGAAACAGACTGAGAGGGCAAAAGGAATTGTGTGCCTACTGTCTTTTAGTACAACATGAGGATGGGGGTTTGTTACATTTCAACAAGAAAATCAGGTTAAGTCTCAAGGTTGGGTTGGATTGGGGAGATGTGGCTTCCCAGGTTGGAAATGGGTCCTTGGTGAAGCTCAACTTGCTGAATCAGACTGAGTGGGGCATCAAGATGGCTTCCATACTGACATTTGGTACACTCTGTGGACGGCAGTATGTTTCAGTCCAAAAACGAAAATTAGGGTTAAGACCCAAGTTAGGGTTATCGGTCAGGAGTCCTGGCTTCCCAGAATGGAAACAGGGTGTTGCTGAAGCCAAGCATGGTGAAACAGACTGAGAGGGCCAAAGGAATTGTGTACCTACTGTCTTTTAGTAGAACATGAGGATGGGAGGTTGTTACATTTGCACAAGAATATCAGTTTAAGTATCAAGTTAGAGTTAGGGTTGGGGAGATGTGGCTTCCCAGGTTGGAAACGGGTCCTTGGTGAAGCCTAGCTTGCTGAATCAGACTGAGTGGGGCATCAAGATGTCTTCCATACTTACAATTAGGTACACTCTGTGGACGGCAGTATGTTTCAGTCCAAAAAGGAAATGAGGGTTGAGACTCAAATTAGGGTTAGGGTTGGGGAGACTTGGCTTCCCAGGATGTAACCAGGGTTTTGGCGAAGCCTAGATTGGTAAAACAGACTGAGTAGGCCTTCCGGAGTATAACATACTGCCAGTTAGTACACCATGTGGACAGGGAAATATTTCAGTCCAAAGAAAAAACTAGGGTTAAGACCCAAGTTAGGGTTAGCGGTCAGGAGACATGGCTTCCCGGAATGGAAACAGGGTGTTGCTGAAGCCAAGCATGGTGAAACAGACTGAGAGGGCAAAAGGAATTGTGTGCCTACTGTCTTTTAGTACAACATGAGGATGGGGGTTTGTTACATTTGCACAAGAAAATCAGGTTAAGTCTCAAGTTAGGGTTGGTTTGGGGAGATGTGGCTCCCAGGTTGGAAACGGGTCCTTGGTGAAGCCTAGCTTGTTGAATCAGACTGAGTGGGACATCAAGATGGCTTCCATACTTACATTTGGTACACTCTGTGGACGGCAGTATGTTTCAGTCCAAAAAGGAAATGAGGGTTGAGACTCAAATTAGGGTTAGGGCTGGGGAGACTTGGCTTCCCAGGATGTAACCAGGGTTTTGGCGAAGCCTAGATTGGTAAAACAGACTGAGTAGGCCATCCGGAGTATAACATACTGCCAGTTAGTACACCATGTGGACAGGGAAATGTTTCAGTCTAAAGGGAAAATTAGGGTTAAGACCCAAGGTAGGGTTAGCTGTCAGGAGACATGGCTTCCCAGAATGGAAACAGGGTGTTGCTGAAGCCAAGCATGGTGAAACAGACTGAGAGGGCCAAAGGAATTGTGTGCCTACTGTCTTTTAGTAGAACATGAGGATGGGAGGTTGTTACATTTGCACAAGAATATCAGGTTAAGTCTCAAGTTAGGGTTAGGGTTGGGGAGATGTGGCTTCCCAGGTTGGAAACGGGTCCTTGGTGAAGCTTAACTTCCTGAATCAGACTGAGTGGGCCATCAAGATGTCTTCCATACTTACATTTGGCACACTCTGTGGACCGCAGTATGTTTCAGTCCAAAAAGGAAATAGGGTTGAGACTCAAATTAGGGTTAGGGTTGGGGAGACTTGGCTTCCCAGGATGTAACCAGGGTTTTGGCGAAGTCTAGATTGGTAAAACAGACGGAGTAGGCCAACCGGAGTATAACATACTGCCAGTTAGTACACCATGTGGACAGGGAAATGTTTCAGTCCAAAGACAAAATTAGGGTTAAGACCCAAGTTAGGGTTAGCTGTCAGGAGACATGGCTTTCCAGAATGGAAACAGGGTGTTGCTGAAGCCAAGCATGGTGAAACAGACTGAGAGGGCCAAAGGAATTGTGTGCCTACTGTCTTTTAGTAGAACATGAGGATGGGGGGTTGTTACATTTGCACAAGAAAATCAGGTTAAGTCTCAAGTTAGGGTTAGGGTTGGGGAGATGTGGCTTCCCAGGTTGGAAACGGGTCCTTGGTGAAGCCTAGCTTGCTGAATCAGACTGAGTGGGGCATCAAGATGTCTTCCATACTTACATTTGGTACACTCTGTGAACCGCAGTATGTTTCAGTCCAAAAAGGAAATGAGGGTTGATACTCAAATTAGGGTTAGGGTTGGGGAGACTTGGCTTCCCAGGATGTAACCAGGGTTTTGGTGAAGCCTAGATTGGTAAAACAGACTGAGTAGGCCAACCGGAGTATAACATACTGCCAGTTAGTACACCATGTGGACAGGGAAATGTTTCAGTCCAAAGAGAAAATTAGGGTTAAGACCCAAGTTAGGGTTAGCTGTCAGGAGACATGGCTTCCCAGAATGGAAACAGGGTGTTGCTGAAGCCAAGCATGGTGAAACAGACTGAGAGGGCCAAAGGAATTGTGTGCCTACTGTCTTTTAGTAGAACATGAGGATGGGAGGTTGTTACATTTGCACAAGAATATCAGGTTAAGTCTCAAGTTAGGGTTAGGGTTGGGGAGATGTGGCTTCCCAGGTTGGAAACGGGTCCTTGGTGAAGCCTAGCTTGCTGAATCAGACTGAGTGGGGCATCAAGATGTCTTCCATACTTACAATTAGGTACACTCTGTGGACGGCAGTATGTTTCAGTCCAAAAAGGAAATGAGGGTTGAGACTCAAATAAGGGTTAGGGTTGGGGAGACTTGGCTTCCCAGGATGTAACCAGGGTTTTGGCGAAGCCTAGATTGGTAAAACAGACTGAGTAGGCCTTCCGGAGTATAACATACTGCCAGTTAGTACACCATGTGGACAGGGAAATATTTCAGTCCAAAGAAAATACTAGGGTTAAGACCCAAGTTAGGGTTAGCGGTCAGGAGACATGGCTTCCCGGAATGGAAACAGGGTGTTGCTGAAGCCAAGCATGGTGAAACAGACTGAGAGGGCAAAAGGAATTGTGTGCCTACTGTCTTTTAGTACAACATGAGGATGGGGGTTTGTTACATTTGCACAAGAAAATCAGGTTAAGTCTCAAGTTAGGGTTGGTTTGGGGAGATGTGGCTTCCCAGGTTGGAAACGGGTCCTTGGTGAAGCCTAGCTTGTTGAATCAGACTGAGTGGGACATCAAGATGTCTTCCATACTTACATTTGGTACACTCTGTGGACGGCAGTATGTTTCAGTCCAAAAAGGAAATGAGGGTTGAGACTCAAATTAGGGTTAGGGCTGGGGAGACTTGGCTTCCCAGGATGTAACCAGGGTTTTGGCGAAGCCTAGATTGGTAAAACAGACTGAGTAGGCCATCCGGAGTATAACATACTGCCAGTTAGTACACCATGTGGACAGGGAAATGTTTCAGTCCAAAGAGAAAATTAGGGTTAAGACCCAAGTGAGGGTTAGCTGTCAGGAGACATGGCTTCCCAGAATGGAAACAGGGTGTTGCTGAAGCCAAGCATGGTGAAACAGACTGAGAGGGCCAAAGGAATTGTGTGCCTACTGTCTTTTAGTAGAACATGAGGATGGGAGGTTGTTACATTTGCACAAGAATATCAGGTTAAGTCTCAAGTTAGGGTTAGGGTTGGGGAGATGTGGCTTCCCAGGTTGGAAACGGGTCCTTGGTGAAGCTTAACTTCCTGAATCAGACTGAGTGGGCCATCAATATGTCTTCCATACTTACATTTGGCACACTCTGTGGACCGCAGTATGTTTCAGTCCAAAAAGGAAATAGGGTTGAGACTCAAATTAGGGTTACGGTTGGGGAGACTTGGCTTCCCAGGATGTAACCAGGGTTTTGGTGAAGCCTAGATTGGTAAAACAGACTGAGTAGGCATTCAGGAGTATAACATACTGCCAGTTAGTACACTCTGTGGACGGCAGTATGTTTCAGTCCAAAAACGAAAATTAGGGTTAAGACCCAAGTTAGGGTTATCGGTCAGGAGTCATGGCTTCCCAGAATGGAAACAGGGTGTTGCTGAAGCCAAGCATGGTGAAACAGACTGAGAGGGCCAACGGAATTGTGTGTCGACTGTCTTTTAGTACAACATGAGGATGGGGGTTTGTTACATTTCAACAAGAAAATCAGGTTAAGTCTCAAGGTTGGGTTGGATTGGGGAGATGTGGCTTCCCAGGTTGGAAATGGGTCCTTGGTGAAGCTCAACTTGCTGAATCAGACTGAGTGGGGCATCAAGATGGCTTCCATACTGACATTTGGTGCACTCTGTGGACGGCAGTATGTTTCAGTCCAAAAAGGAAATGAGGGTTGAGACTCAAATTAGGGTTAGGGTTGGGGAGACTTGGCTTCCCAGGATGTAACCAGGGTTTTGGCGAAGTCTAGATTGGTAAAACAGACTGAGTAGGCCAACCGGAGTATAACATACTGCCAGTTAGTACACCATGTGGACAGGGAAATGTTTCAGTCCAAAGAGAAAATTAGGGTTAAGACCCAAGTTAGGGTTAGCTGTCAGGAGACATGGCTTTCCAGAATGGAAACAGGGTGTTGCTGAAGCCAAGCATGGTGAAACAGACTGAGAGGGCAAAAGGAATTGTGTGCCTACTGTCTTTTAGTAGAACATGAGGATGGGGGGTTGTTACATTTGCACAAGAAAATCAGGTTAAGTCTCAAGTTAGGGTTAGGGTTGGGGAGATGTGGCTTCCCAGGTTGGAAACGGGTCCTTGGTGAAGCCTAGCTTGCTGAATCAGACTGAGTGGGGCATCAAGATGTCTTCCATACTTACATTTGGTACACTCTGTGAACCGCAGTATGTTTCAGTCCAAAAAGGAAATGAGGGTTGATCCGCAAATTAGGGTTAGGGTTGGGGAGACTTGGCTTCCCAGGATGTAACCAGGGTTTTGGTGAAGCCTAGATTGGTAAAACAGACTGAGTAGGCCAACCGGAGTATAACATACTGCCAGTTAGTACACCATGTGAACAGGGAAATGTTTCAGTCCAAAGAGAACATTAGGGTTAAGACCCAAGTTAGGGTTAGCTGTCAGGAGACATGGCTTCCCAGAATGGAAACAGGGTGTTGCTGAAGCCAAGCATGGTGAAACAGACTGAGAGGGCCAAAGGAATTGTGTGCCTACTGTCTTTTAGTAGAACATGAGGATGGGAGGTTGTTACATTTGCACAAGAATATCAGGTTAAGTCTCAAATTAGGGTTAGGGTTGGGGAGATGTGGCTTCCCAGGTTGGAAACGGGTCCTTGTTGAAGCCTAGCTTGCTGAATCAGACTGAGTGGGGCATCAAGATGTCTTCCATACTTACAATTAGGTACACTCTGTGGACGGCAGTATGTTTCATTCAAAAAAGGAAATGAGGGTTGAGACTCAAATTAGGGTTAGGGTTGGGGAGACTTGGCTTCCCAGGATGTAACCAGGGTTTTGGCGAAGCCTAGATTGGTAAAACAGACTGAGTAGGCCTTCCGGAGTATAACATACTGCCAGTTAGTACACCATGTGGACAGGGAAATATTTCAGTCCAAAGAAAAAACTAGGGTTAAGACCCAAGTTAGGGTTAGCGGTCAGGAGACATGGCTTCCCGGAATGGAAACAGGGTGTTGCTGAAGCCAAGCATGGTGAAACAGACTGAGAGGGCCAAAGGAATTGTGTGCCTACTGTCTTTTAGTACAACATGAGGATGGGGGGTTGTTACATTTCAACAAGAAAATCAGGTTAAGTCTCAAGGTTGGGTTGGATTGGGGAGATGTGGCTTCCCAGGTTGGAAATGGGTCATTGGTGAAGCTCAACTTGCTGAATCAGACTGAGTGGGGCATCAAGATGGCTTCCATACTGACATTTGGTACACTCTGTGGACGGCTGTATGTTTCAGTCCAAAAACGAAAATTAGGGTTAAGACCCAAGTTAGGGTTATCGGTCAGGAGTCATGGCTTCCCAGAATGGAAACAGGGTGTTGCTGAAGCCAAGCATGGTGAAACAGACTGAGAGGGCCAAAGGAATTGTGTACCTACTGTCTTTTAGTAGAACATGAGGATGGGAGGTTGTTACATTTGCACAAGAATATCAGGTTAAGTATCAAGTTAGAGTTAGGGTTGGGGAGATGTGGCTTCCCAGGTTGGAAACGGGTCCTTGTTGAAGCCTAGCTTGCTGAATCAGACTGAGTGGGGCATCAAGATGTCTTCCATACTTACAATTAGGTACACTCTGTGGACGGCAGTATGTTTCAGTCCAAAAAGGAAATGAGGGTTGAGACTCAAATTAGGGTTAGGGTTGGGGAGACTTGGCTTCCCAGGATGTAACCAGGGTTTTGGCGAAGCCTAGATTGGTAAAACAGACTGAGTAGGCCTTCCGGAGTATAACATACTGCCAGTTAGTACACCATGTGGACAGGGAAATATTTCAGTCCAAAGAAAAAACTAGGGTTAAGACCCAAGTTAGGGTTAGCGGTCAGGAGACATGGCTTCCCGGAATGGAAACAGGGTGTTGCTGAAGCCAAGCATGGTGAAACAGACTGAGAGGGCAAAAGGAATTGTGTGCCTACTGTCTTTTAGTACAACATGAGGATGGGGGTTTGTTACATTTGCACAAGAAAATCAGGTTAAGTCTCAAGTTAGGGTTGGTTTGGGGAGATGTGGCTTCCCAGGTTGGAAACGGGTCCTTGGTGAAGCCTAGCTTGTTGAATCAGACTGAGTGGGACATCAAGATGTCTTCCATACTTACATTTGGTACACTCTGTGGACGGCAGTATGTTTCAGTCCAAAAAGGAAATGAGGGTTGAGACTCAAATTAGGGTTAGGGCTGGGGAGACTTGGCTTCCCAGGATGTAACCAGGGTTTTGGCGAAGCCTAGATTGGTAAAACAGACTGAGTAGGCCATCCGGAGTATAACATACTGCCAGTTAGTACACCATGTGGACAGGGAAATGTTTCAGTCTAAAGAGAAAATTAGGGTTAAGACCCAAGGTAGGGTTAGCTGTCAGGAGACATGGCTTCCCAGAATGGAAACAGGGTGTTGCTGAAGCCAAGCATGGTGAAACAGACTGAGAGGGCCAAAGGAATTGTGTGCCTACTGTCTTTTAGTAGAACATGAGGATGGGAGGTTGTTACATTTGCACAAGAATATCAGGTTAAGTCTCAAGTTAGGGTTAGGGTTGGGGAGATGTGGCTTCCCAGGTTGGAAACGGGTCCTTGGTGAAGCTTAACTTCCTGAATCAGACTGAGTGGGCCATCAAGATGTCTTCCATACTTACATTTGGCACACTCTGTGGACCGCAGTATGTTTCAGTCCAAAAAGGAAATAGGGTTGAGACTCAAATTAGGGTTAGGGTTGGGGAGACTTGGCTTCCCAGGATGTAACCAGGGTTTTGGCGAAGTCTAGATTGGTAAAACAGACGGAGTAGGCCAACCGGAGTATAACATACTGCCAGTTAGTACACCATGTGGACAGGGAAATGTTTCAGTCCAAAGACAAAATTAGGGTTAAGACCCAAGTTAGGGTTATCGGTCAGGAGTCATGGCTTCCCAGAATGGAAACAGGGTGTTGCTGAAGCCAAGCATGGTGAAACAGACTGAGAGGGCCAACGGAATTGTGTGTCGACTGTCTTTTAGTACAACATGAGGATGGGGGTTTGTTACATTTCAACAAGAAAATCAGGTTAAGTCTCAAGGTTGGGTTGGATTGGGGAGATGTGGCTTCCCAGGTTGGAAATGGGTCCTTGGTGAAGCTCAACTTGCTGAATCAGACTGAGTGGGGCATCAAGATGGCTTCCATACTGACATTTGGTACACTCTGTGGACGGCAGTATGTTTCAGTCCAAAAACGAAAATTAGGGTTAAGACCCAAGTTAGGGTTATCGGTCAGGAGTCATGGCTTCCCAGAATGGAAACAGGGAGTTGCTGAAGCCAAGCATGGTGAAACAGACTGAGAGGGCCAAAGGAATTGTGTACCTACTGTCTTTTAGTAGAACATGAGGATGGGAGGTTGTTACATTTGCACAAGAATATCAGTTTAAGTATCAAGTTAGAGTTAGGGTTGGGGAGATGTGGCTTCCCAGGTTGGAAACGGGTCCTTGTTGAAGCCTAGCTTGCTGAATCAGACTGAGTGGGGCATCAAGATGTCTTCCATACTTACAATTAGGTACACTCTGTGGACGGCAGTATGTTTCAGTCCAAAAAGGAAATGAGGGTTGAGACTCAAATTAGGGTTAGGGTTGGGGAGACTTGGCTTCCCAGGATGTAACCAGGGTTTTGGCGAAGCCTAGATTGGTAAAACAGACTGAGTAGGACAACCGGAGTATAACATACTGCCAGTTAGTACACCATGTGGACAGGGAAATGTTTCAGTCCAAAGAGAAAATTAGGGTTGAGACCCAAGTTAGGGTTATCGGTCAGGAGTCATGGCTTCCCAGAATGGAAACAGGGTGTTGCTGAAGCCAAGCATGGTGAAACAGACTGAGAGGGCAAAAGGAATTGAGTGCCTACTGTCTTTTATTAGAACATGAGGATGGGGGGTTTGTTACATTTGCACAAGAAAATCAGGTTAAGTCTCAAGTTAGGGTTGGTTTGGGGAGATGTGGCTTCCCAGGTTGGAAACGGGTCCTTGGTGAAGCCTAGCTTGTTGAATCAGACTGAGTGGGACATCAAGATGTCTTCCATACTGACATTTGGTACACTCTGTGGACGGCAGTATGTTTCAGTCCAAAAAGGAAATGAGGGTTGAGACTCAAATTAGGGTTAGGGCTGGGGAGACTTGGCTTCCCAGGATGTAACCAGGGTTTTGGCGAAGCCTAGATTGGTAAAACAGACGGAGTAGGCCAACCGGAGTATAACATACTGCCAGTTAGTACACCATGTGGACAGGGAAATGTTTCATTCCAAAGAGAAAATTAGGGTTAAGACCCAAGTTAGGGTTAGCTGTCAGGAGACATGGCTTTCCAGAATGGAAACAGGGTGTTGCTGAAGCCAAGCATGGTGAAACAGACTGAGAGGGCAAAAGGAATTGTGTGCCTACTGTCTTTTAGTAGAACATGAGGATGGGGGGTTGTTACATTTGCACAAGAAAATCAGGTTAAGTCTCAAGTTAGGGTTAGGGTTGGGGAGATGTGGCTTCCCAGGTTGGAAACGGGTCCTTGGTGAAGCCTAGCTTGCTGAATCAGACTGAGTGGGACATCAAGATGTCTTCCATACTTACATTTGGTACACTCTGTGGACGGGGGTCTGTTTCAGTCCCAAAAGGAAATGAGGCCTGAGACTCAAATTAGGGTTAGGGTTGGGGAGACTTGGCTTCCCAGGATATAACCAGGGTTTTGTCGAAGCCTAGATTGGTAAAACAGACTGAGTAGGCCATCCGGAGTATAACATACTGCCAGTTAGTACACCATGTGGACAGGGAAATGTTTCATTCCAAAGAGAAAATTAGGGTTAAGACCCAAGTTAGGGTTAGCTGTCAGGAGACATGGCTTCCCAGAATGGAAACAGGGTGTTGCTGAAGCCAAGCATGGTGAAACAGACTGAGAGGGCCAAAGGAATTGTGTGCCTACTGTCTTTTAGTACAACCTGAGGATGGGGGGTTGTTACAGTTCAACAAGAAAATCAGGTTAAGTCTCAAGTTAGGGTTAGGGTTGGGGAGATGTGGCTTCCCAGGTTGGAAACGGGTCCTTGGTGAAGCTTAACTTGCTGAATCAGACTGAGTGGGGCATCAAGATGGCTTCCATACTGACATTTGGTACACTCTGTGGACGGCAGTATGTTTCAGTCCAAAAACGAAAATTAGGGTTAAGACCCAAGTTAGGGTTATCGGTCAGGAGTCATGGCTTCCCAGAATGGAAACAGGGTGTTGCTGAAGCCAAGCATGGTGAAACAGACTGAGAGGGCCAACGGAATTGTGTGTCGACTGTCTTTTAGTACAACATGAGGATGGGGGTTTGTTACATTTCAACAAGAAAATCAGGTTAAGTCTCAAGGTTGGGTTGGATTGGGGAGATGTGGCTTCCCAGGTTGGAAATGGGTCCTTGGTGAAGCTCAACTTGCTGAATCAGACTGAGTGGGGCATCAAGATGGCTTCCATACTGACATTTGGTGCACTCTGTGGACGGCAGTATGTTTCAGTCCAAAAAGGAAATGAGGGTTGAGACTCAAATTAGGGTTAGGGTTGGGGAGACTTGGCTTCCCAGGATGTAACCAGGGTTTTGGCGAAGTCTAGATTGGTAAAACAGACGGAGTAGGCCAACCGGAGTATAACATACTGCCAGTTAGTACACCATGTGGACAGGGAAATGTTTCAGTCCAAAGAGAAAATTAGGGTTAAGACCCAAGTTAGGGTTAGCTGTCAGGAGACATGGCTTTCCAGAATGGAAACAGGGTGTTGCTGAAGCCAAGCATGGTGAAACAGACTGAGAGGGCAAAAGGAATTGTGTGCCTACTGTCTTTTAGTAGAACATGAGGATGGGGGGTTGTTACATTTGCACAAGAAAATCAGGTTAAGTCTCAAGTTAGGGTTAGGGTTGGGGAGATGTGGCTTCCCAGGTTGGAAACGGGTCCTTGGTGAAGCCTAGCTTGCTGAATCAGACTGAGTGGGGCATCAAGATGTCTTCCATACTTACATTTGGTACACTCTGTGAACCGCAGTATGTTTCAGTCCAAAAAGGAAATGAGGGTTGATACGCAAATTAGGGTTAGGGTTGGGGAGACTTGGCTTCCCAGGATGTAACCAGGGTTTTGGTGAAGCCTAGATTGGTAAAACAGACTGAGTAGGCCAACCGGAGTATAACATACTGCCAGTTAGTACACCATGTGGACAGGGAAATGTTTCAGTCCAAAGAGAAAATTAGGGTTAAGACCCAAGTTAGGGTTAGCTGTCAGGAGACATGGCTTCCCGGAATGGAAACAGGGTGTTGCTGAAGCCAAGGATGGTGAAACAGACTGAGAGGGCAAAAGGAATTGTGTGCCTACTGTCTTTTAGTACAACATGAGGATGGGGGTTTGTTACATTTCAACAAGAAAATCAGGTTAAGTCTCAAGGTTGGGTTGGATTGGGGAGATGTGGCTTCCCTGGTTGGAAATGGGTCCTTGGTGAAGCTCAACTTGCTGAATCAGACTGAGTGGGGCATCAAGATGGCTTCCATACTGACATTTGGTACACTCTGTGGACGGCAGTATGTTTCAGTCCAAAAACGAAAATTAGGGTTAAGACCCAAGTTAGGGTTATCGGTCAGGAGTCATGGCTTCCCAGAATGGAAACAGGGTGTTGCTGAAGCCAAGCATGGTGAAACAGACTGAGAGGGCCAAAGGAATTGTGTACCTACTGTCTTTTAGTAGAACATGAGGATGGGAGGTTGTTACATTTGCACAAGAATATCAGTTTAAGTATCAAGTTAGAGTTAGGGTTGGGGAGATGTGGCTTCCCAGGTTGGAAACGGGTCCTTGTTGAAGCCTAGCTTGCTGAATCAGACTGAGTGGGGCATCAAGATGTCTTCCATACTTACAATTAGGTACACTCTGTGGACGGCAGTATGTTTCAGTCCAAAAAGGAAATGAGGGTTGAGACTCAAATTAGGGTTAGGGTTGGGGAGACTTGGCTTCCCAGGATGTAACCAGGGTTTTGGCGAAGCCTAGATTGGTAAAACAGACTGAGTAGGCCTTCCGGAGTATAACATACTGCCAGTTAGTACACCATGTGGACAGGGAAATATTTCAGTCCAAAGAAAAAACTAGGGTTAAGACCCAAGTTAGGGTTAGCGGTCAGGAGACATGGCTTCCCGGAATGGAAACAGGGTGTTGCTGAAGCCAAGCATGGTGAAACAGACTGAGAGGGCAAAAGGAATTGTGTGCCTACTGTCTTTTAGTACAACATGAGGATGGGGGTTTGTTACATTTGCACAAGAAAATCAGGTTAAGTCTCAAGTTAGGGTTGGTTTGGGGAGATGTGGCTTCCCAGGTTGGAAACGGGTCCTTGGTGAAGCCTAGCTTGTTGAATCAGACTGAGTGGGACATCAAGATGTCTTCCATACTTACATTTGGTACACTCTGTGGACGGCAGTATGTTTCAGTCCAAAAAGGAAATGAGGGTTGAGACTCAAATTAGGGTTAGGGCTGGGGAGACTTGGCTTCCCAGGATGTAACCAGGGTTTTGGCGAAGCCTAGATTGGTAAAACAGACTGAGTAGGCCATCCGGAGTATAACATACTGCCAGTTAGTACACCATGTGGACAGGGAAATGTTTCAGTCTAAAGAGAAAATTAGGGTTAAGACCCAAGGTAGGGTTAGCTGTCAGGAGACATGGCTTTCCAGAATGGAAACAGGGTGTTGCTGAAGCCAAGCATGGTGAAACAGACTGAGAGGGCCAAAGGAATTGTGTGCCTACTGTCTTTTAGTAGAACATGAGGATGGGAGGTTGTTACATTTGCACAAGAATATCAGGTTAAGTCTCAAGTTAGGGTTAGGGTTGGGGAGATGTGGCTTCCCAGGTTGGAAACGGGTCCTTGGTGAAGCTTAACTTCCTGAATCAGACTGAGTGGGCCATCAAGATGTCTTCCATACTTACATTTGGCACACTCTGTGGACCGCAGTATGTTTCAGTCCAAAAAGGAAATAGGGTTGAGACTCAAATTAGGGTTAGGGTTGGGGAGACTTGGCTTCCCAGGATGTAACCAGGGTTTTGGCGAAGCCTAGATTGGTAAAACAGACTGAGTAGGCCTTCCGGAGTATAACATACTGCCAGTTAGTACACCATGTGGACAGGGAAATATTTCAGTCCAAAGAAAATACTAGGGTTAAGACCCAAGTTAGGGTTAGCGGTCAGGAGACATGGCTTCCCGGAATGGAAACAGGGTGTTGCTGAAGCCAAGCATGGTGAAACAGACTGAGAGGGCAAAAGGAATTGTGTGCCTACTGTCTTTTAGTACAACATGAGGATGGGGGTTTGTTACATTTGCACAAGAAAATCAGGTTAAGTCTCAAGTTAGGGTTGGTTTGGGGAGATGTGGCTTCCCAGGTTGGAAACGGGTCCTTGGTGAAGCCTAGCTTGTTGAATCAGACTGAGTGGGACATCAAGATGTCTTCCATACTTACATTTGGTACACTCTGTGGACGGCAGTATGTTTCAGTCCAAAAAGGAAATGAGGGTTGAGACTCAAATTAGGGTTAGGGCTGGGGAGACTTGGCTTCCCAGGATGTAACCAGGGTTTTGGCGAAGCCTAGATTGGTAAAACAGACTGAGTAGGCCATCCGGAGTATAACATACTGCCAGTTAGTACACCATGTGGACAGGGAAATGTTTCAGTCCAAAGAGAAAATTAGGGTTAAGACCCAAGTGAGGGTTAGCTGTCAGGAGACATGGCTTCCCAGAATGGAAACAGGGTGTTGCTGAAGCCAAGCATGGTGAAACAGACTGAGAGGGCCAAAGGAATTGTGTGCCTACTGTCTTTTAGTAGAACATGAGGATGGGAGGTTGTTACATTTGCACAAGAATATCAGGTTAAGTCTCAAGTTAGGGTAAGGGTTGGGGAGATGTGGCTTCCCAGGTTGGAAACGGGTCCTTGGTGAAGCTTAACTTCCTGAATCAGACTGAGTGGGCCATCAAGATGTCTTCCATACTTACATTTGGCACACTCTGTGGACCGCAGTATGTTTCAGTCCAAAAAGGAAATAGGGTTGAGACTCAAATTAGGGTTACGGTTGGGGAGACTTGGCTTCCCAGGATGTAACCAGGGTTTTGGTGAAGCCTAGATTGGTAAAACAGACTGAGTAGGCATTCAGGAGTATAACATACTGCCAGTTAGTACACTCTGTGGACGGCAGTATGTTTCAGTCCAAAAACGAAAATTAGGGTTAAGACCCAAGTTAGGGTTATCGGTCAGGAGACATGGCTTCCCAGAATGGAAACAGGGTGTTGCTGAAGCCAAGCATGGTGAAACAGACTGAGAGGGCCAACGGAATTGTGTGTCGACTGTCTTTTAGTACAACATGAGGATGGGGGTTTGTTACATTTCAACAAGAAAATCAGGTTAAGTCTCAAGGTTGGGTTGGATTGGGGAGATGTGGCTTCCCAGGTTGGAAATGGGTCCTTGGTGAAGCTCAACTTGCTGAATCAGACTGAGTGGGGCATCAAGATGGCTTCCATACTGACATTTGGTGCACTCTGTGGACGGCAGTATGTTTCAGTCCAAAAAGGAAATGAGGGTTGAGACTCAAATTAGGGTTAGGGTTGGGGAGACTTGGCTTCCCAGGATGTAACCAGGGTTTTGGCGAAGTCTAGATTGGTAAAACAGACTGAGTAGGCCAACCGGAGTATAACATACTGCCAGTTAGTACACCATGTGGACAGGGAAATGTTTCAGTCCAAAGAGAAAATTAGGGTTAAGACCCAAGTTAGGGTTAGCTGTCAGGAGACATGGCTTTCCAGAATGGAAACAGGGTGTTGCTGAAGCCAAGCATGGTGAAACAGACTGAGAGGGCAAAAGGAATTGTGTGCCTACTGTCTTTTAGTAGAACATGAGGATGGGGGGTTGTTACATTTGCACAAGAAAATCAGGTTAAGTCTCAAGTTAGGGTTAGGGTTGGGGAGATGTGGCTTCCCAGGTTGGAAACGGGTCCTTGGTGAAGCCTAGCTTGCTGAATCAGACTGAGTGGGGCATCAAGATGTCTTCCATACTGACATTTGGTACACTCTGTGAACCGCAGTATGTTTCAGTCCAAAAAGGAAATGAGGGTTGATACGCAAATTAGGGTTAGGGTTGGGGAGACTTGGCTTCCCAGGATGTAACCAGGGTTTTGGTGAAGCCTAGATTGGTAAAACAGACTGAGTAGGCCAACCGGAGTATAACATACTGCCAGTTAGTACACCATGTGAACAGGGAAATGTTTCAGTCCAAAGAGAACATTAGGGTTAAGACCCAAGTTAGGGTTAGCTGTCAGGAGACATGGCTTCCCAGAATGGAAACAGGGTGTTGCTGAAGCCAAGCATGGTGAAACAGACTGAGAGGGCCAAAGGAATTGTGTGCCTACTGTCTTTTAGTAGAACATGAGGATGGGAGGTTGTTACATTTGCACAAGAATATCAGGTTAAGTCTCAAGTTAGGGTTAGGGTTGGGGAGATGTGGCTTCCCAGGTTGGAAACGGGTCCTTGTTGAAGCCTAGCTTGCTGAATCAGACTGAGTGGGGCATCAAGATGTCTTCCATACTTACAATTAGGTACACTCTGTGGACGGCAGTATGTTTCAGTCCAAAAAGGAAATGAGGGTTGAGACTCAAATTAGGGTTAGGGTTGGGGAGACTTGGCTTCCCAGGATGTAACCAGGGTTTTGGCGAAGCCTAGATTGGTAAAACAGACTGAGTAGGCCTTCCGGAGTATAACATACTGCCAGTTAGTACACCATGTGGACAGGGAAATATTTCAGTCCAAAGAAAAAACTAGGGTTAAGACCCAAGTTAGGGTTAGCGGTCAGGAGACATGGCTTCCCGGAATGGAAACAGGGTGTTGCTGAAGCCAAGCATGGTGAAACAGACTGAGAGGGCCAAAGGAATTGTGTGCCTACTGTCTTTTAGTACAACATGAGGATGGGTGGTTGTTACATTTCAACAAGAAAATCAGGTTAAGTCTCAAGGTTGGGTTGGATTGGGGAGATGTGGCTTCCCAGGTTGGAAATGGGTCCTTGGTGAAGCTCAACTTGCTGAATCAGACTGAGTGGGGCATCAAGATGGCTTCCATACTGACATTTGGTACACTCTGTGGACGGCAGTATGTTTCAGTCCAAAAACGAAAATTAGGGTTAAGACCCAAGTTAGGGTTATCGGTCAGGAGTCATGGCTTCCCAGAATGGAAACAGGGTGTTGCTGAAGCCAAGCATGGTGAAACAGACTGAGAGGGCCAAAGGAATTGTGTACCTACTGTCTTTTAGTAGAACATGAGGATGGGAGGTTGTTACATTTGCACAAGAATATCAGGTTAAGTATCAAGTTAGAGTTAGGGTTGGGGAGATGTGGCTTCCCAGGTTGGAAACGGGTCCTTGTTGAAGCCTAGCTTGCTGAATCAGACTGAGTGGGGCATCAAGATGTCTTCCATACTTACAATTAGGTACACTCTGTGGACGGCAGTATGTTTCAGTCCAAAAAGGAAATGAGGGTTGAGACTCAAATTAGGGTTAGGGTTGGGGAGACTTGGCTTCCCAGGATGTAACCAGGGTTTTGGCGAAGCCTAGATTGGTAAAACAGACTGAGTAGGCCTTCCGGAGTATAACATACTGCCAGTTAGTACACCATGTGGACAGGGAAATATTTCAGTCCAAAGAAAAAACTAGGGTTAAGACCCAAGTTAGGGTTAGCGGTCAGGAGACATGGCTTCCCGGAATGGAAACAGGGTGTTGCTGAAGCCAAGCATGGTGAAACAGACTGAGAGGGCAAAAGGAATTGTGTGCCTACTGTCTTTTAGTACAACATGAGGATGGGGGTTTGTTACATTTGCACAAGAAAATCAGGTTAAGTCTCAAGTTAGGGTTGGTTTGGGGAGATGTGGCTTCCCAGGTTGGAAACGGGTCCTTGGTGAAGCCTAGCTTGTTGAATCAGACTGAGTGGGACATCAAGATGTCTTCCATACTTACATTTGGTACACTCTGTGGACGGCAGTATGTTTCAGTCCAAAAAGGAAATGAGGGTTGAGACTCAAATTAGGGTTAGGGCTGGGGAGACTTGGCTTCCCAGGATGTAACCAGGGTTTTGGCGAAGCCTAGATTGGTAAAACAGACTGAGTAGGCCATCCGGAGTATAACATACTGCCAGTTAGTACACCATGTGGACAGGGAAATGTTTCAGTCTAAAGAGAAAATTAGGGTTAAGACCCAAGTTAGGGTTAGCTGTCAGGAGACATGGCTTCCCAGAATGGAAACAGGGTGTTGCTGAAGCCAAGCATGGTGAAACAGACTGAGAGGGCCAAAGGAATTGTGTGCCTACTGTCTTTTAGTAGAACATGAGGATGGGAGGTTGTTACATTTGCACAAGAATATCAGGTTAAGTCTCAAGTTAGGGTTAGGGTTGGGGAGATGTGGCTTCCCAGGTTGGAAACGGGTCCTTGGTGAAGCTTAACTTCCTGAATCAGACTGAGTGGGCCATCAAGATGTCTTCCATACTGACATTTGGCACACTCTGTGGACCGCAGTATGTTTCAGTCCAAAAAGGAAATAGGGTTGAGACTCAAATTAGGGTTAGGGTTGGGGAGACTTGGCTTCCCAGGATGTAACCAGGGTTTTGGCGAAGTCTAGATTGGTAAAACAGACGGAGTAGGCCAACCGGAGTATAACATACTGCCAGTTAGTACACCATGTGGACAGGGAAATGTTTCAGTCAAAAGACAAAATTAGGGTTAAGACCCAAGTTAGGGTTATCGGTCAGGAGTCATGGCTTCCCAGAATGGAAACAGGGTGTTGCTGAAGCCAAGCATGGTGAAACAGACTGAGAGGGCCAACGGAATTGTGTGTCGACTGTCTTTTAGTACAACATGAGGTTGGGGGTTTGTTACATTTCAACAAGAAAATCAGGTTAAGTCTCAAGGTTGGGTTGGATTGGGGAGATGTGGCTTCCCAGGTTGGAAATGGGTCCTTGGTGAAGCTCAACTTGCTGAATCAGACTGAGTGGGGCATCAAGATGGCTTCCATACTGACATTTGGTACACTCTGTGGACGGCAGTATGTTTCAGTCCAAAAACGAAAATTAGGGTTAAGACCCAAGTTAGGGTTATCGGTCAGGAGTCATGGCTTCCCAGAATGGAAACAGGGAGTTGCTGAAGCCAAGCATGGTGAAACAGACTGAGAGGGCCAAAGGAATTGTGTACCTACTGTCTTTTAGTAGAACATGAGGATGGGAGGTTGTTACATTTGCACAAGAATATCAGTTTAAGTATCAAGTTAGAGTTAGGGTTGGGGAGATGTGGCTTCCCAGGTTGGAAACGGGTCCTTGTTGAAGCCTAGCTTGCTGAATCAGACTGAGTGGGGCATCAAGATGTCTTCCATACTTACAATTAGGTACACTCTGTGGACGGCAGTATGTTTCAGTCCAAAAAGGAAATGAGGGTTGAGACTCAAATTAGGGTTAGGGTTGGGGAGACTTGGCTTCCCAGGATGTAACCAGGGTTTTGGCGAAGCCTAGATTGGTAAAACAGACTGAGTAGGCCTTCCGGAGTATAACATACTGCCAGTTAGTACACCATGTGGACAGGGAAATATTTCAGTCCAAAGAAAAAACTAGGGTTAAGACCCAAGTTAGGGTTAGCGGTCAGGAGACATGGCTTCCCGGAATGGAAACAGGGTGTTGCTGAAGCCAAGCATGGTGAAACAGACTGAGAGGGCAAAAGGAATTGTGTGCCTACTGTCTTTTAGTACAACATGAGGATGGGGGTTTGTTACATTTCAACAAGAAAATCAGGTTAAGTCTCAAGTTAGGGTTGGTTTGGGGAGATGTGGCTTCCCAGGTTGGAAACGGGTCCTTGGTGAAGCCTAGCTTGTTGAATCAGACTGAGTGGGACATCAAGATGTCTTCCATACTGACATTTGGTACACTCTGTGGACGGCAGTATGTTTCAGTCCAAAAAGGAAATGAGGGTTGAGACTCAAATTAGGGTTAGGGCTGGGGAGACTTGGCTTCCCAGGATGTAACCAGGGTTTTGGCGAAGCCTAGATTGGTATAACAGACTGAGTAGGCCATCCGGAGTATAACATACTGCCAGTTAGTACACCATGTGGACAGGGAAATGTTTCAGTCTAAAGAGAAAATTAGGGTTAAGACCCAAGTTAGGGTTAGCTGTCAGGAGACATGGCTTCCCAGAATGGAAACAGGGTGTTGCTGAAGCCAAGCATGGTGAAACAGACTGAGAGGGCCAAAGGAATTGTGTGCCTACTGTCTTTTAGTAGAACATGAGGATGGGAGGTTGTTACATTTGCACAAGAATATCAGGTTAAGTCTCAAGTTAGGGTTAGGGTTGGGGAGATGTGGCTTCCCAGGTTGGAAACGGGTCCTTGGTGAAGCTTAACTTCCTGAATCAGACTGAGTGGGCCATCAAGATGTCTTCCATACTGACATTTGGCACACTCTGTGGACCGCAGTATGTTTCAGTCCAAAAAGGAAATAGGGTTGAGACTCAAATTAGGGTTAGGGTTGGGGAGACTTGGCTTCCCAGGATGTAACCAGGGTTTTGGCGAAGTCTAGATTGGTAAAACAGACGGAGTAGGCCAACCGGAGTATAACATACTGCCAGTTAGTACACCATGTGGACAGGGAAATTTTTCAGTCCAAAGACAAAATTAGGGTTAAGACCCAAGTTAGGGTTAGCTGTCAGGAGACATGGCTTTCCAGAATGGAAACAGGGTGTTGCTGAAGCCAAGCATGGTGAAACAGACTGAGAGGGCCAAAGGAATTGTGTGCCTACTGTCTTTTAGTAGAACATGAGGATGGGGGGTTGTTACATTTGCACAAGAAAATCAGGTTAAGTCTCAAGTTAGGGTTAGGGTTGGGGAGATGTGGCTTCCCAGGTTGGAAATGGGTCCTTGGTGAAGCCTAGCTTGCTGAATCAGACTGAGTGGGGCATCAAGATGTCTTCCATACTTACATTTGGTACACTCTGTGAACCGCAGTATGTTTCAGTCCAAAAAGGAAATGAGGGTTGAGACTCAAATTAGGGTTAGGGTTGGGGAGACTTGGCTTCCCAGGATGTAACCAGGGTTTTGGTGAAGCCTAGATTGGTAAAACAGACTGAGTAGGCCAACCGGAGTATAACATACTGCCAGTTAGTACACCATGTGGACAGGGAAATGTTTCAGTCCAAAGAGAAAATTAGGGTTAAGACCCAAGTTAGGGTTAGCTGTCAGGAGACATGGCTTCCCAGAATGGAAACAGGGTATTGCTGAAGCCAAGCATGGTGAAACAGACTGAGAGGGCCAAAGGAATTGTGTGCCTACTGTCTTTTAGTAGAACATGAGGATGGGAGGTTGTTACATTTGCACAAGAATATCAGGTTAAGTCTCAAGTTAGGGTTAGGGTTGGGGAGATGTGGCTTCCCAGGTTGGAAACGGGTCCTTGGTGAAGCCTAGCTTGCTGAATCAGACTGAGTGGGGCATCAAGATGTCTTCCATACTTACAATTAGGTACACTCTGTGGACGGCAGTATGTTTCAGTCCAAAAAGGAAATGAGGGTTGAGACTCAAATAAGGGTTAGGGTTGGGGAGACTTGGCTTCCCAGGATGTAACCAGGGTTTTGGCGAAGCCTAGATTGGTAAAACAGACTGAGTAGGCCTTCCGGAGTATAACATACTGCCAGTTAGTACACCATGTGGACAGGGAAATATTTCAGTCCAAAGAAAATACTAGGGTTAAGACCCAAGTTAGGGTTAGCGGTCAGGAGACATGGCTTCCCGGAATGGAAACAGGGTG
Source organism: Heloderma suspectum (assembly GCF_057233095.1). Lineage (NCBI taxonomy): Eukaryota > Metazoa > Chordata > Lepidosauria > Squamata > Helodermatidae > Heloderma > Heloderma suspectum. The sequence continues at coordinate 154,492,382 of NC_139461.1, forward strand.
TTGCTGAAGCCAAGCATGGTGAAACAGACTGAGAGGGCAAAAGGAATTGTGTGCCTACTGTCTTTTAGTACAACATGAGGATGGGGGTTTGTTACATTTGCACAAGAAAATCAGGTTAAGTCTCAAGTTAGGGTTGGTTTGGGGAGATGTGGCTTCCCAGGTTGGAAACGGGTCCTTGGTGAAGCCTAGCTTGTTGAATCAGACTGAGTGGGACATCAAGATGTCTTCCATACTTACATTTGGTACACTCTGTGGACGGCAGTATGTTTCAGTCCAAAAAGGAAATGAGGGTTGAGACTCAAATTAGGGTTAGGGCTGGGGAGACTTGGCTTCCCAGGATGTAACCAGGGTTTTGGCGAAGCCTAGATTGGTAAAACAGACTGAGTAGGCCATCCGGAGTATAACATACTGCCAGTTAGTACACCATGTGGACAGGGAAATGTTTCAGTCCAAAGAGAAAATTAGGGTTAAGACCCAAGTGAGGGTTAGCTGTCAGGAGACATGGCTTCCCAGAATGGAAACAGGGTGTTGCTGAAGCCAAGCATGGTGAAACAGACTGAGAGGGCCAAAGGAATTGTGTGCCTACTGTCTTTTAGTAGAACATGAGGATGGGAGGTTGTTACATTTGCACAAGAATATCAGGTTAAGTCTCAAGTTAGGGTTAGGGTTGGGGAGATGTGGCTTCCCAGGTTGGAAACGGGTCCTTGGTGAAGCTTAACTTCCTGAATCAGACTGAGTGGGCCATCAAGATGTCTTCCATACTTACATTTGGCACACTCTGTGGACCGCAGTATGTTTCAGTCCAAAAAGGAAATAGGGTTGAGACTCAAATTAGGGTTACGGTTGGGGAGACTTGGCTTCCCAGGATGTAACCAGGGTTTTGGTGAAGCCTAGATTGGTAAAACAGACTGAGTAGGCATTCAGGAGTATAACATACTGCCAGTTAGTACACCATGTGGACAGGGAAATGTTTCAGTCCAAAGACAAAATTCGAGTTAAGACCCAAGTTAGGGTTAGCTGTCAGGAGACATGGCTTCCCAGAATGGAAACAGGGTGTTGCTGAAGCCAAGCATGGTGAAACAGACTGAGAGGGCCAAAGGAATTGTGTGCCTACTGTCTTTTAGTAGAACATGAGTATGGGAGGTTGTTACATTTGCACAAGAATATCAGGTTAAGTATCAAGTTAGAGTTAGGGTTGGGGAGATGTGGCTTCCCAGGTTGGAAACGGGTCCGTGTTGAAGCCTAGCTTGCTGAATCAGACTGAGTGGGGCATCAAGATGTCTTCCATACTTACAATTAGGTACACTCTGTGGACGGCAGTATGTTTCAGTCCAAAAAGGAAATGAGGGTTGAGACTCAAATTAGGGTTAGGGTTGGGGAGACTTGGCTTCCCAGGATGTAACCAGGGTTTTGGCGAAGCCTAGATTGGTAAAACAGACGGAGTAGGCCTTCCGGAGTATAACATACTGCCAGTTAGTACACCATGTGGACAGGGAAATATTTCAGTCCAAAGAAAAAACTAGGGTTAAGACCCAAGTTAGGGTTAGCGGTCAGGAGACATGGCTTCCCGGAATGGAAACAGGGTGTTGCTGAAGCCAAGCATGGTGAAACAGACTGAGAGGGCAAAAGGAATTGTGTGCCTACTGTCTTTTAGTACAACATGAGGATGGCGGTTTGTTACATTTGCACAAGAAAATCAGGTTAAGTCTCAAGTTAGGGTTGGTTTGGGGAGATGTGGCTTCCCAGGTTGGAAACGGGTCCTTGTTGAAGCCTAGCTTGTTGAATCAGACTGAGTGGGACATCAAGATGTCTTCCATACTGACATTTGGTACACTCTGTGGACGGCAGTATGTTTCAGTCCAAAAAGGAAATGAGGGTTGAGACTCAAATTAGGGTTAGGGCTGGGGAGACTTGGCTTCCCAGGATGTAACCAGGGTTTTGGCGAAGCCTAGATTGGTAAAACAGACTGAGTAGGCCATCCGGAGTATAACATACTGCCAGTTAGTACACCATGTGGACAGGGAAATGTTTCAGTCTAAAGAGAAAATTAGGGTTAAGACCCAAGTTAGGGTTAGCTGTCAGGAGACATGGCTTCCCAGAATGGAAACAGGGTGTTGCTGAAGCCAAGCATGGTGAAACAGACTGAGAGGGCCAAAGGAATTGTGTGCCTACTGTCTTTTAGTAGAACATGAGGATGGGAGGTTGTTACATTTGCACAAGAATATCAGGTTAAGTCTCAAGTTAGGGTTAGGGTTGGGGAGATGTGGCTTCCCAGGTTGGAAACGGGTCCTTGGTGAAGCTTAACTTCCTGAATCAGACTGAGTGGGCCATCAAGATGTCTTCCATACTTACATTTGGCACACTCTGTGGACCGCAGTATGTTTCAGTCCAAAAAGGAAATAGGGTTGAGACTCAAATTAGGGTTAGGGTTGGGGAGACTTGGCTTCCCAGGATGTAACCAGGGTTTTGGTGAAGCCTAGATTGGTAAAACAGACTGAGTAGGCATTCAGGAGTATAACATACTGCCAGTTAGTACACCATGTGGACAGGGAAATGTTTCAGTCCAAAGACAAAATTCGAGTTAAGACCCAAGTTATGGTTAGCTGTCAGGAGACATGGCTTCCCGGAATGGAAACAGGGTGTTGCTGAAGCCAAGCATGGTGAAACAGACTGAGAGGGCCAACGGAATTGTGTGCCTACTGTCTTTTAGTACAACATGAGGATGGGGGTTTGTTACATTTGCACAAGAAAATCAGGTTAAGTCTCAAGTTAGGGTTGGGTTGGGGAGATGTGGCTTCCCAGGTTGGAAACGGGTCCTTGGTGAAGCTTAACTTGCTGAATCAGACTGAGTGGGGTATCAAGGTGTCTTCCATACTTACATTTGGTACACTCTGTGGACCGCAGTATGTTTCAGTCCCAAAAGGAAATGAGGGTTGAGACTCAAATTAGGGTTAGGGTTGGGGAGACTTGGCTTCCCAGGATGTAACCAGGGTTTTGGCGAAGCCTAGATTGGTAAAACAGACTGAGTAGGCCTTCCGGAGTATAACATACTGCCAGTTAGTACACCATGTGGACAGGGAAATGTTTCAGTCCAAAGAAAAAATTAGGGTTAAGAAAAATTTAGGGTTATCGGTCAGGAGACATGCCTTCCCAGAATGGAAACAGGGTGTTGCTGAAGCCAAGCATGGTGAAACAGACTGAGAGGGCAAACGGAATTGTGTGCCTACTGTCTTTTAGTACAACATGAGGATGGGGGTTTGTTACATTTGCACAAGAAAATCAGGTTAAGTCTCAAGTTAGGGTTGGTTTGGGGAGATGTGGCTTCCCAGGTTGGAAACGGGTCCTTGGTGAAGCCTAACTTGCTGAATCAGACTGAGTGGGGCATCAAGATGTCTTCCATACTGACATTTGGTACACTCTGTGGACGGCGGTTTGTTTCAGTCCCAAAAGGAAATGAGGCCTGAGACTCAAATTAGGGTTAGGGTTGGGGAGACTTGGCTTTCCAGGATGTAACCAGGGTTTTGGCGAAGCCTAGATTGGTAAAACAGACTGAGTAGGCAAACCGGAGTATAACATACTGCCAGTTAGTACACCATGTGGACAGGGAAATGTTTCATTCCAAAGAGAAAATTAGGGTTAAGACCGAAGTGAGGGTTATCGGTCAGGAGACATGGCTTCCCAGAATGGAAACAGGGTGTTGCTGAAGCCAAGCATGGTGAAACAGACTGAGAGGGCCAAAGGAATTGTGTGCCTACTGTCTTTTAGTAGAACATGAGGATGGGGGTTTGTTACATTTGCACAAGAAAATCAGGTTAAGTATCAAGTTAGGGTTAGGGTTGGGGAGATGTGGCTTCCCAGGTTGGAAACGGGTCCTTGGTGAAGCTTAACTTGCTGAATCAGACTGAGTGGGGCATCAAGATGGCTTCCATACTGACATTTGGTACACTCTGTGGACGGCAGTATGTTTCAGTCCAAAAAGGAAATGAGGGTTGAGACTCAAATTAGGGTTAGGGTTGGGGAGACTTGGCTTCCCAGGATGTAACCAGGGTTTTGGCGAAGCCTAGATTGGTAAAACAGACTGAGTAGGACAACCGGAGTATAACATACTGCCAGTTAGTACACCATGTGGACAGGGAAATGTTTCAGTCCAAAGAGAAAATTAGGGTTGAGACCCAAGTTAGGGTTATCGGTCAGGAGTCATGGCTTCCCAGAATGGAAACAGGGTGTTGCTGAAGCCAAGCATGGTGAAACAGACTGAGAGGGCAAAAGGAATTGAGTGCCTACTGTCTTTTAGTAGAACATGAGGATGGGGGGTTTGTTACATTTGCACAAGAAAATCAGGTTAAGTCTCAAGTTAGGGTTGGTTTGGGGAGATGTGGCTTCCCAGGTTGGAAACGGGTCCTTGGTGAAGCCTAGCTTGTTGAATCAGACTGAGTGGGACATCAAGATGTCTTCCATACTGACATTTGGTACACTCTGTGGACGGCAGTATGTTTCAGTCCAAAAAGGAAATGAGGGTTGAGACTCAAATTAGGGTTAGGGCTGGGGAGACTTGGCTTCCCAGGATGTAACCAGGGTTTTGGCGAAGCCTAGATTGGTAAAACAGACGGAGTAGGCCAACCGGAGTATAACATACTGCCAGTTAGTACACCATGTGGACAGGGAAATGTTTCAGTCCAAAGAGAAAATTAGGGTTAAGACCCAAGTTAGGGTTAGCTGTCAGGAGACATGGCTCTCCAGAATGGAAACAGGGTGTTGCTGAAGCCAAGCATGGTGAAACAGACTGAGAGGGCAAAAGGAATTGTGTGCCTACTGTCTTTTAGTAGAACATGAGGATGGGGGGTTGTTACATTTGCACAAGAAAATCAGGTTAAGTCTCAAGTTAGGGTTGGTTTGGGGAGATGTGGCTTCCCAGGTTGGAAACGGGTCCTTGGTGAAGCCTAGCTTGTTGAATCAGACTGAGTGGGACATCAAGATGTCTTCCATACTTACATTTGGTACACTCTGTGGACGGCAGTATGTTTCAGTCCAAAAAGGAAATGAGGGTTGAGACTCAAATTAGGGTTAGGGCTGGGGAGACTTGGCTTCCCAGGATGTAACCAGGGTTTTGGCGAAGCCTAGATTGGTAAAACAGACTGAGTAGGCCATCCGGAGTATAACATACTGCCAGTTAGTACACCATGTGGACAGGGAAATGTTTTAGTCCAAAGAAAAAATTAGGGTTAAGAAAAATTTAGGGTTATCGGTCAGGAGACATGCCTTCCCAGAATGGAAACAGGGTGTTGCTGAAGCCAAGCATGGTGAAACAGACTGAGAGGGCAAACGGAATTGTGTGCCTACTGTCTTTTAGTACAACATGAGGATGGGGGTTTGTTACATTTGCACAAGAAAATCAGGTTAAGTCTCAAGTTAGGGTTGGTTTGGGGAGATGTGGCTTCCCAGGTTGGAAACGGGTCCTTGGTGAAGCCTAACTTGCTGAATCAGACTGAGTGGGGCATCAAGATGTCTTCCATACTGACATTTGGTACACTCTGTGGACGGCGGTTTGTTTCAGTCCCAAAAGGAAATGAGGCCTGAGACTCAAATTAGGGTTAGGGTTGGGGAGACTTGGCTTTCCAGGATGTAACCAGGGTTTTGGTGAAGCCTAGATTGGTAAAACAGACGGAGTAGGCCAACCGGAGTATAACATACTGCCAGTTAGTACACCATGTGGACAGGGAAATGTTTCATTCCAAAGAGAAAATTAGGGTTAAGACCCAAGTGAGGGTTATCGGTCAGGAGACATGGCTTCCCAGAATGGAAACAGGGTGTTGCTGAAGCCAAGCATGGTGAAACAGACTGAGAGGGCCAAAGGAATTGTGTGCCTACTGTCTTTTAGTAGAACATGAGGATGGGGGTTTGTTACATTTGCACAAGAAAATCAGGTTAAGTATCAAGTTAGGGTTAGGGTTGGGGAGATGTGGCTTCCCAGGTTGGAAACGGGTCCTTGGTGAAGCTTAACTTGCTGAATCAGACTGAGTGGGGCATCAAGATGGCTTCCATACTGACATTTGGTACACTCTGTGGACGGCAGTATGTTTCAGTCCAAAAAGGAAATGAGGGTTGAGACTCAAATTAGGGTTAGGGTTGGGGAGACTTGGCTTCCCAGGATGTAACCAGGGTTTTGGCGAAGCCTAGATTGGTAAAACAGACGGAGTAGGCCAACCGGAGTATAACATACTGCCAGTTAGTACACCATGTGGACAGGGAAATGTTTCAGTCCAAAGAGAAAATTAGGGTTAAGACCCAAGTTAGGGTTAGCTGTCAGGAGACATGGCTTTCCAGAATGGAAACAGGGTGTTGCTGAAGCCAAGCATGGTGAAACAGACTGAGAGGGCAAAAGGAATTGTGTGCCTACTGTCTTTTAGTAGAACATGAGGATGGGGGGTTGTTACATTTGCACAAGAAAATCAGGTTAAGTCTCAAGTTAGGGTTAGGGTTGGGGAGATGTGGCTTCCCAGGTTGGAAACGGGTCCTTGGTGAAGCCTAGCTTGTTGAATCAGACTGAGTGGGACATCAAGATTTCTTCCATACATACATTTGGTACACTCTGTGAACCGCAGTATGTTTCAGTCCAAAAAGGAAATGAGGGTTGATACTCAAATTAGGGTTAGGGTTGGGGAGACTTGGCTTCCCAGGATGTAACCAGGGTTTTGGCGAAGCCTAGATTGGTAAAACAGACTGAGTAGGCCTTCCGGAGTATAACATACTGCCAGTTAGTACACCATGTGGACAGGGAAATATTTCAGTCCAAAGAAAAAACTAGGGTTAAGACCCAAGTTAGGGTTAGCGGTCAGGAGACATGGCTTCCCGGAATGGAAACAGGGTGTTGCTGAAGCCAAGCATGGTGAAACAGACTGAGAGGGCAAAAGGAATTGTGTGCCTACTGTCTTTTAGTACAACATGAGGATGGGGGTTTGTTACATTTGCACAAGAAAATCAGGTTAAGTCTCAAGTTAGGGTTGGTTTGGGGAGATGTGGCTTCCCAGGTTGGAAACGGGTCCTTGGTGAAGCCTAGCTTGTTGAATCAGACTGAGTGGGACATCAAGATGTCTTCCATACTGACATTTGGTACACTCTGTGGACGGCAGTATGTTTCAGTCCAAAAAGGAAATGAGGGTTGAGACTCAAATTAGGGTTAGGGCTGGGGAGACTTGGCTTCCCAGGATGTAACCAGGGTTTTGGCGAAGCCTAGATTGGTAAAACAGACTGAGTAGGCCATCCGGAGTATAACATACTGCCAGTTAGTACACCATGTGAACAGGGAAATGTTTCAGTCCAAAGAGAACATTAGGGTTAAGACCCAAGTTAGGGTTAGCTGTCAGGAGACATGGCTTCCCAGAATGGAAACAGGGTGTTGCTGAAGCCAAGCATGGTGAAACAGACTGAGAGGGCCAAAGGAATTGTGTGCCTACTGTCTTTTAGTAGAACATGAGGATGGGAGGTTGTTACATTTGCACAAGAATATCAGGTTAAGTCTCAAGTTAGGGTTAGGGTTGGGGAGATGTGGCTTCCCAGGTTGGAAACGGGTCCTTGTTGAAGCCTAGCTTGCTGAATCAGACTGAGTGGGGCATCAAGATGTCTTCCATACTTACAATTAGGTACACTCTGTGGACGGCAGTATGTTTCAGTCCAAAAAGGAAATGAGGGTTGAGACTCAAATTAGGGTTAGGGTTGGGGAGACTTGGCTTCCCAGGATGTAACCAGGGTTTTGGCGAAGCCTAGATTGGTAAAACAGACTGAGTAGGCCTTCCGGAGTATAACATACTGCCAGTTAGTACACCATGTGGACAGGGAAATATTTCAGTCCAAAGAAAAAACTAGGGTTAAGACCCAAGTTAGGGTTAGCGGTCAGGAGACATGGCTTCCCGGAATGGAAACAGGGTGTTGCTGAAGCCAAGCATGGTGAAACAGACTGAGAGGGCCAAAGGAATTGTGTGCCTACTGTCTTTTAGTACAACATGAGGATGGGGGGTTGTTACATTTCAACAAGAAAATCAGGTTAAGTCTCAAGGTTGGGTTGGATTGGGGAGATGTGGCTTCCCAGGTTGGAAATGGGTCCTTGGTGAAGCTCAACTTGCTGAATCAGACTGAGTGGGGCATCAAGATGGCTTCCATACTGACATTTGGTACACTCTGTGGACGGCAGTATGTTTCAGTCCAAAAACGAAAATTAGGGTTAAGACCCAAGTTAGGGTTATCGGTCAGGAGTCATGGCTTCCCAGAATGGAAACAGGGTGTTGCTGAAGCCAAGCATGGTGAAACAGACTGAGAGGGCCAAAGGAATTGTGTACCTACTGTCTTTTAGTAGAACATGAGGATGGGAGGTTGTTACATTTGCACAAGAATATCAGGTTAAGTATCAAGTTAGAGTTAGGGTTGGGGAGATGTGGCTTCCCAGGTTGGAAACGGGTCCTTGTTGAAGCCTAGCTTGCTGAATCAGACTGAGTGGGGCATCAAGATGTCTTCCATACTTACAATTAGGTACACTCTGTGGACGGCAGTATGTTTCAGTCCAAAAAGGAAATGAGGGTTGAGACTCAAATTAGGGTTAGGGTTGGGGAGACTTGGCTTCCCAGGATGTAACCAGGGTTTTGGCGAAGCCTAGATTGGTAAAACAGACTGAGTAGGCCTTCCGGAGTATAACATACTGCCAGTTAGTACACCATGTGGACAGGGAAATATTTCAGTCCAAAGAAAAAACTAGGGTTAAGACCCAAGTTAGGGTTAGCGGTCAGGAGACATGGCTTCCCGGAATGGAAACAGGGTGTTGCTGAAGCCAAGCATGGTGAAACAGACTGAGAGGGCAAAAGGAATTGTGTGCCTACTGTCTTTTAGTACAACATGAGGATGGGGGTTTGTTACATTTGCACAAGAAAATCAGGTTAAGTCTCAAGTTAGGGTTGGTTTGGGGAGATGTGGCTTCCCAGGTTGGAAACGGGTCCTTGGTGAAGCCTAGCTTGTTGAATCAGACTGAGTGGGACATCAAGATGTCTTCCATACTTACATTTGGTACACTCTGTGGACGGCAGTATGTTTCAGTCCAAAAAGGAAATGAGGGTTGAGACTCAAATTAGGGTTAGGGCTGGGGAGACTTGGCTTCCCAGGATGTAACCAGGGTTTTGGCGAAGCCTAGATTGGTAAAACAGACTGAGTAGGCCATCCGGAGTATAACATACTGCCAGTTAGTACACCATGTGGACAGGGAAATGTTTCAGTCTAAAGAGAAAATTAGGGTTAAGACCCAAGTTAGGGTTAGCTGTCAGGAGACATGGCTTCCCAGAATGGAAACAGGGTGTTGCTGAAGCCAAGCATGGTGAAACAGACTGAGAGGGCCAAAGGAATTGTGTGCCTACTGTCTTTTAGTAGAACATGAGGATGGGAGGTTGTTACATTTGCACAAGAATATCAGGTTAAGTCTCAAGTTAGGGTTAGGGTTGGGGAGATGTGGCTTCCCAGGTTGGAAACGGGTCCTTGGTGAAGCTTAACTTCCTGAATCAGACTGAGTGGGCCATCAAGATGTCTTCCATACTTACATTTGGCACACTCTGTGGACCGCAGTATGTTTCAGTCCAAAAAGGAAATAGGGTTGAGACTCAAATTAGGGTTAGGGTTGGGGAGACTTGGCTTCCCAGGATGTAACCAGGGTTTTGGCGAAGTCTAGATTGGTAAAACAGACGGAGTAGGCCAACCGGAGTATAACATACTGCCAGTTAGTACACCATGTGGACAGGGAAATGTTTCAGTCAAAAGACAAAATTAGGGTTAAGACCCAAGTTAGGGTTATCGGTCAGGAGTCATGGCTTCCCAGAATGGAAACAGGGTGTTGCTGAAGCCAAGCATGGTGAAACAGACTGAGAGGGCCAACGGAATTGTGTGTCGACTGTCTTTTAGTACAACATGAGGTTGGGGGTTTGTTACATTTCAACAAGAAAATCAGGTTAAGTCTCAAGGTTGGGTTGGATTGGGGAGATGTGGCTTCCCAGGTTGGAAATGGGTCCTTGGTGAAGCTCAACTTGCTGAATCAGACTGAGTGGGGCATCAAGATGGCTTCCATACTGACATTTGGTACACTCTGTGGACGGCAGTATGTTTCAGTCCAAAAACGAAAATTAGGGTTAAGACCCAAGTTAGGGTTATCGGTCAGGAGTCATGGCTTCCCAGAATGGAAACAGGGAGTTGCTGAAGCCAAGCATGGTGAAACAGACTGAGAGGGCCAAAGGAATTGTGTACCTACTGTCTTTTAGTAGAACATGAGGATGGGAGGTTGTTACATTTGCACAAGAATATCAGTTTAAGTATCAAGTTAGAGTTAGGGTTGGGGAGATGTGGCTTCCCAGGTTGGAAACGGGTCCTTGTTGAAGCCTAGCTTGCTGAATCAGACTGAGTGGGGCATCAAGATGTCTTCCATACTTACAATTAGGTACACTCTGTGGACGGCAGTATGTTTCAGTCCAAAAAGGAAATGAGGGTTGAGACTCAAATTAGGGTTAGGGTTGGGGAGACTTGGCTTCCCAGGATGTAACCAGGGTTTTGGCGAAGCCTAGATTGGTAAAACAGACTGAGTAGGCCTTCCGGAGTATAACATACTGCCAGTTAGTACACCATGTGGACAGGGAAATATTTCAGTCCAAAGAAAAAACTAGGGTTAAGACCCAAGTTAGGGTTAGCGGTCAGGAGACATGGCTTCCCGGAATGGAAACAGGGTGTTGCTGAAGCCAAGCATGGTGAAACAGACTGAGAGGGCAAAAGGAATTGTGTGCCTACTGTCTTTTAGTACAACATGAGGATGGGGGTTTGTTACATTTGCACAAGAAAATCAGGTTAAGTCTCAAGTTAGGGTTGGTTTGGGGAGATGTGGCTTCCCAGGTTGGAAACGGGTCCTTGGTGAAGCCTAGCTTGTTGAATCAGACTGAGTGGGACATCAAGATGTCTTCCATACTTACATTTGGTACACTCTGTGGACGGCAGTATGTTTCAGTCCAAAAAGGAAATGAGGGTTGAGACTCAAATTAGGGTTAGGGCTGGGGAGACTTGGCTTCCCAGGATGTAACCAGGGTTTTGGCGAAGCCTAGATTGGTAAAACAGACTGAGTAGGCCATCCGGAGTATAACATACTGCCAGTTAGTACACCATGTGGACAGGGAAATGTTTCAGTCTAAAGAGAAAATTAGGGTTAAGACCCAAGTTAGGGTTAGCTGTCAGGAGACATGGCTTCCCAGAATGGAAACAGGGTGTTGCTGAAGCCAAGCATGGTGAAACAGACTGAGAGGGCCAAAGGAATTGTGTGCCTACTGTCTTTTAGTAGAACATGAGGATGGGAGGTTGTTACATTTGCACAAGAATATCAGGTTAAGTCTCAAGTTAGGGTTAGGGTTGGGGAGATGTGGCTTCCCAGGTTGGAAACGGGTCCTTGGTGAAGCTTAACTTCCTGAATCAGACTGAGTGGGCCATCAAGATGTCTTCCATACTTACATTTGGCACACTCTGTGGACCGCAGTATGTTTCAGTCCAAAAAGGAAATAGGGTTGAGACTCAAATTAGGGTTAGGGTTGGGGAGACTTGGCTTCCCAGGATGTAACCAGGGTTTTGGCGAAGTCTAGATTGGTAAAACAGACGGAGTAGGCCAACCGGAGTATAACATACTGCCAGTTAGTACACCATGTGGACAGGGAAATGTTTCAGTCAAAAGACAAAATTAGGGTTAAGACCCAAGTTAGGGTTATCGGTCAGGAGTCATGGCTTCCCAGAATGGAAACAGGGTGTTGCTGAAGCCAAGCATGGTGAAACAGACTGAGAGGGCCAACGGAATTGTGTGTCGACTGTCTTTTAGTACAACATGAGGTTGGGGGTTTGTTACATTTCAACAAGAAAATCAGGTTAAGTCTCAAGGTTGGGTTGGATTGGGGAGATGTGGCTTCCCAGGTTGGAAATGGGTCCTTGGTGAAGCTCAACTTGCTGAATCAGACTGAGTGGGGCATCAAGATGGCTTCCATACTGACATTTGGTACACTCTGTGGACGGCAGTATGTTTCAGTCCAAAAACGAAAATTAGGGTTAAGACCCAAGTTAGGGTTATCGGTCAGGAGTCATGGCTTCCCAGAATGGAAACAGGGAGTTGCTGAAGCCAAGCATGGTGAAACAGACTGAGAGGGCCAAAGGAATTGTGTACCTACTGTCTTTTAGTAGAACATGAGGATGGGAGGTTGTTACATTTGCACAAGAATATCAGTTTAAGTATCAAGTTAGAGTTAGGGTTGGGGAGATGTGGCTTCCCAGGTTGGAAACGGGTCCTTGTTGAAGCCTAGCTTGCTGAATCAGACTGAGTGGGGCATCAAGATGTCTTCCATACTTACAATTAGGTACACTCTGTGGACGGCAGTATGTTTCAGTCCAAAAAGGAAATGAGGGTTGAGACTCAAATTAGGGTTAGGGTTGGGGAGACTTGGCTTCCCAGGATGTAACCAGGGTTTTGGCGAAGCCTAGATTGGTAAAACAGACTGAGTAGGCCTTCCGGAGTATAACATACTGCCAGTTAGTACACCATGTGGACAGGGAAATATTTCAGTCCAAAGAAAAAACTAGGGTTAAGACCCAAGTTAGGGTTAGCGGTCAGGAGACATGGCTTCCCGGAATGGAAACAGGGTGTTGCTGAAGCCAAGCATGGTGAAACAGACTGAGAGGGCAAAAGGAATTGTGTGCCTACTGTCTTTTAGTACAACATGAGGATGGGGGTTTGTTACATTTGCACAAGAAAATCAGGTTAAGTCTCAAGTTAGGGTTGGTTTGGGGAGATGTGGCTTCCCAGGTTGGAAACGGGTCCTTGGTGAAGCCTAGCTTGTTGAATCAGACTGAGTGGGACATCAAGATGTCTTCCATACTTACATTTGGTACACTCTATGGACGGCAGTATGTTTCAGTCCAAAAAGGAAATGAGGGTTGAGACTCAAATTAGGGTTAGGGCTGGGGAGACTTGGCTTCCCAGGATGTAACCAGGGTTTTGGCGAAGCCTAGATTGGTATAACAGACTGAGTAGGCCATCCGGAGTATAACATACTGCCAGTTAGTACACCATGTGGACAGGGAAATGTTTCAGTCTAAAGAGAAAATTAGGGTTAAGACCCAAGTTAGGGTTAGCTGTCAGGAGACATGGCTTCCCAGAATGGAAACAGGGTGTTGCTGAAGCCAAGCATGGTGAAACAGACTGAGAGGGCCAAAGGAATTGTGTGCCTACTGTCTTTTAGTAGAACATGAGGATGGGAGGTTGTTACATTTGCACAAGAATATCAGGTTAAGTCTCAAGTTAGGGTTAGGGTTGGGGAGATGTGGCTTCCCAGGTTGGAAACGGGTCCTTGGTGAAGCTTAACTTCCTGAATCAGACTGAGTGGGCCATCAAGATGTCTTCCATACTGACATTTGGCACACTCTGTGGACCGCAGTATGTTTCAGTCCAAAAAGGAAATAGGGTTGAGACTCAAATTAGGGTTAGGGTTGGGGAGACTTGGCTTCCCAGGATGTAACCAGGGTTTTGGCGAAGTCTAGATTGGTAAAACAGACGGAGTAGGCCAACCGGAGTATAACATACTGCCAGTTAGTACACCATGTGGACAGGGAAATTTTTCAGTCCAAAGACAAAATTAGGGTTAAGACCCAAGTTAGGGTTAGCTGTCAGGAGACATGGCTTTCCAGAATGGAAACAGGGTGTTGCTGAAGCCAAGCATGGTGAAACAGACTGAGAGGGCCAAAGGAATTGTGTGCCTACTGTCTTTTAGTAGAACATGAGGATGGGGGGTTGTTACATTTGCACAAGAAAATCAGGTTAAGTCTCAAGTTAGGGTTAGGGTTGGGGAGATGTGGCTTCCCAGGTTGGAAATGGGTCCTTGGTGAAGCCTAGCTTGCTGAATCAGACTGAGTGGGGCATCAAGATGTCTTCCATACTTACATTTGGTACACTCTGTGAACCGCAGTATGTTTCAGTCCAAAAAGGAAATGAGGGTTGAGACTCAAATTAGGGTTAGGGTTGGGGAGACTTGGCTTCCCAGGATGTAACCAGGGTTTTGGTGAAGCCTAGATTGGTAAAACAGACTGAGTAGGCCAACCGGAGTATAACATACTGCCAGTTAGTACACCATGTGGACAGGGAAATGTTTCAGTCCAAAGAGAAAATTAGGGTTAAGACCCAAGTTAGGGTTAGCTGTCAGGAGACATGGCTTCCCAGAATGGAAACAGGGTGTTGCTGAAGCCAAGCATGGTGAAACAGACTGAGAGGGCCAAAGGAATTGTGTGCCTACTGTCTTTTAGTAGAACATGAGGATGGGAGGTTGTTACATTTGCACAAGAATATCAGGTTAAGTCTCAAGTTAGGGTTAGGGTTGGGGAGATGTGGCTTCCCAGGTTGGAAACGGGTCCTTGGTGAAGCCTAGCTTGCTGAATCAGACTGAGTGGGGCATCAAGATGTCTTCCATACTTACAATTAGGTACACTCTGTGGACGGCAGTATGTTTCAGTCCAAAAAGGAAATGAGGGTTGAGACTCAAATAAGGGTTAGGGTTGGGGAGACTTGGCTTCCCAGGATGTAACCAGGGTTTTGGCGAAGCCTAGATTGGTAAAACAGACTGAGTAGGCCTTCCGGAGTATAACATACTGCCAGTTAGTACACCATGTGGACAGGGAAATATTTCAGTCCAAAGAAAATACTAGGGTTAAGACCCAAGTTAGGGTTAGCGGTCAGGAGACATGGCTTCCCGGAATGGAAACAGGGTGTTGCTGAAGCCAAGCATGGTGAAACAGACTGAGAGGGCAAAAGGAATTGTGTGCCTACTGTCTTTTAGTAGAACATGAGGATGGGGGTTTGTTACATTTTCACAAGAAAATCAGGTTAAGTCTCAAGTTAGGGTTGGTTTGGGGAGATGTGGCTTCCCAGGTTGGAAACGGGTCCTTGGTGAAGCCTAGCTTGTTGAATCAGACTGAGTGGGACATCAAGATGTCTTCCATACTTACATTTGGTACACTCTGTGGACGGCAGTATGTTTCAGTCCAAAAAGGAAATGAGGGTTGAGACTCAAATTAGGGTTAGGGCTGGGGAGACTTGGCTTCCCAGGATGTAACCAGGGTTTTGGCGAAGCCTAGATTGGTAAAACAGACTGAGTAGGCCATCCGGAGTATAACATACTGCCAGTTAGTACACCATGTGGACAGGGAAATGTTTCAGTCCAAAGAGAAAATTAGGGTTAAGACCCAAGTGAGGGTTAGCTGTCAGGAGACATGGCTTCCCAGAATGGAAACAGGGTGTTGCTGAAGCCAAGCATGGTGAAACAGACTGAGAGGGCCAAAGGAATTGTGTGCCTACTGTCTTTTAGTAGAACATGAGGATGGGAGGTTGTTACATTTGCACAAGAATATCAGGTTAAGTCTCAAGTTAGGGTTAGGGTTGGGGAGATGTGGCTTCCCAGGTTGGAAACGGGTCCTTGGTGAAGCTTAACTTCCTGAATCAGACTGAGTGGGCCATCAAGATGTCTTCCATACTTACATTTGGCACACTCTGTGGACCGCAGTATGTTTCAGTCCAAAAAGGAAATAGGGTTGAGACTCAAATTAGGGTTACGGTTGGGGAGACTTGGCTTCCCAGGATGTAACCAGGGTTTTGGTGAAGCCTAGATTGGTAAAACAGACTGAGTAGGCATTCAGGAGTATAACATACTGCCAGTTAGTACACCATGTGGACAGGGAAATGTTTCAGTCCAAAGACAAAATTCGAGTTAAGACCCAAGTTAGGGTTAGCTGTCAGGAGACATGGCTTCCCAGAATGGAAACAGGGTGTTGCTGAAGCCAAGCATGGTGAAACAGACTGAGAGGGCCAAAGGAATTGTGTGCCTACTGTCTTTTAGTAGAACATGAGTATGGGAGGTTGTTACATTTGCACAAGAATATCAGGTTAAGTATCAAGTTAGAGTTAGGGTTGGGGAGATGTGGCTTCCCAGGTTGGAAACGGGTCCGTGTTGAAGCCTAGCTTGCTGAATCAGACTGAGTGGGGCATCAAGATGTCTTCCATACTTACAATTAGGTACACTCTGTGGACGGCAGTATGTTTCAGTCCAAAAAGGAAATGAGGGTTGAGACTCAAATTAGGGTTAGGGTTGGGGAGACTTGGCTTCCCAGGATGTAACCAGGGTTTTGGCGAAGCCTAGATTGGTAAAACAGACGGAGTAGGCCTTCCGGAGTATAACATACTGCCAGTTAGTACACCATGTGGACAGGGAAATATTTCAGTCCAAAGAAAAAACTAGGGTTAAGACCCAAGTTAGGGTTAGCGGTCAGGAGACATGGCTTCCCGGAATGGAAACAGGGTGTTGCTGAAGCCAAGCATGGTGAAACAGACTGAGAGGGCAAAAGGAATTGTGTGCCTACTGTCTTTTAGTACAACATGAGGATGGCGGTTTGTTACATTTGCACAAGAAAATCAGGTTAAGTCTCAAGTTAGGGTTGGTTTGGGGAGATGTGGCTTCCCAGGTTGGAAACGGGTCCTTGGTGAAGCCTAGCTTGTTGAATCAGACTGAGTGGGACATCAAGATGTCTTCCATACTGACATTTGGTACACTCTGTGGACGGCAGTATGTTTCAGTCCAAAAAGGAAATGAGGGTTGAGACTCAAATTAGGGTTAGGGCTGGGGAGACTTGGCTTCCCAGGATGTAACCAGGGTTTTGGCGAAGCCTAGATTGGTAAAACAGACTGAGTAGGCCATCCGGAGTATAACATACTGCCAGTTAGTACACCATGTGGACAGGGAAATGTTTCAGTCTAAAGAGAAAATTAGGGTTAAGACCCAAGTTAGGGTTAGCTGTCAGGAGACATGGCTTCCCAGAATGGAAACAGGGTGTTGCTGAAGCCAAGCATGGTGAAACAGACTGAGAGGGCCAAAGGAATTGTGTGCCTACTGTCTTTTAGTAGAACATGAGGATGGGAGGTTGTTACATTTGCACAAGAATATCAGGTTAAGTCTCAAGTTAGGGTTAGGGTTGGGGAGATGTGGCTTCCCAGGTTGGAAACGGGTCCTTGGTGAAGCTTAACTTCCTGAATCAGACTGAGTGGGCCATCAAGATGTCTTCCATACTTACATTTGGCACACTCTGTGGACCGCAGTATGTTTCAGTCCAAAAAGGAAATAGGGTTGAGACTCAAATTAGGGTTAGGGTTGGGGAGACTTGGCTTCCCAGGATGTAACCAGGGTTTTGGTGAAGCCTAGATTGGTAAAACAGACTGAGTAGGCATTCAGGAGTATAACATACTGCCAGTTAGTACACCATGTGGACAGGGAAATGTTTCAGTCCAAAGACAAAATTCGAGTTAAGACCCAAGTTAGGGTTAGCTGTCAGGAGACATGGCTTCCCGGAATGGAAACAGGGTGTTGCTGAAGCCAAGCATGGTGAAACAGACTGAGAGGGCCAACGGAATTGTGTGCCTACTGTCTTTTAGTACAACATGAGGATGGGGGTTTGTTACATTTGCACAAGAAAATCAGGTTAAGTCTCAAGTTAGGGTTGGGTTGGGGAGATGTGGCTTCCCAGGTTGGAAACGGGTCCTTGGTGAAGCTTAACTTGCTGAATCAGACTGAGTGGGGTATCAAGGTGTCTTCCATACTTACATTTGGTACACTCTGTGGACCGCAGTATGTTTCAGTCCCAAAAGGAAATGAGGGTTGAGACTCAAATTAGGGTTAGGGTTGGGGAGACTTGGCTTCCCAGGATGTAACCAGGGTTTTGGCGAAGTCTAGATTGGTAAAACAGACGGAGTAGGCCAACCGGAGTATAACATACTGCCAGTTAGTACACCATGTGGACAGGGAAATGTTTCAGTCAAAAGACAAAATTAGGGTTAAGACCCAAGTTAGGGTTATCGGTCAGGAGTCATGGCTTCCCAGAATGGAAACAGGGTGTTGCTGAAGCCAAGCATGGTGAAACAGACTGAGAGGGCCAACGGAATTGTGTGTCGACTGTCTTTTAGTACAACATGAGGTTGGGGGTTTGTTACATTTCAACAAGAAAATCAGGTTAAGTCTCAAGGTTGGGTTGGATTGGGGAGATGTGGCTTCCCAGGTTGGAAATGGGTCCTTGGTGAAGCTCAACTTGCTGAATCAGACTGAGTGGGGCATCAAGATGGCTTCCATACTGACATTTGGTACACTCTGTGGACGGCAGTATGTTTCAGTCCAAAAACGAAAATTAGGGTTAAGACCCAAGTTAGGGTTATCGGTCAGGAGTCATGGCTTCCCAGAATGGAAACAGGGAGTTGCTGAAGCCAAGCATGGTGAAACAGACTGAGAGGGCCAAAGGAATTGTGTACCTACTGTCTTTTAGTAGAACATGAGGATGGGAGGTTGTTACATTTGCACAAGAATATCAGTTTAAGTATCAAGTTAGAGTTAGGGTTGGGGAGATGTGGCTTCCCAGGTTGGAAACGGGTCCTTGTTGAAGCCTAGCTTGCTGAATCAGACTGAGTGGGGCATCAAGATGTCTTCCATACTTACAATTAGGTACACTCTGTGGACGGCAGTATGTTTCAGTCCAAAAAGGAAATGAGGGTTGAGACTCAAATTAGGGTTAGGGTTGGGGAGACTTGGCTTCCCAGGATGTAACCAGGGTTTTGGCGAAGCCTAGATTGGTAAAACAGACTGAGTAGGCCTTCCGGAGTATAACATACTGCCAGTTAGTACACCATGTGGACAGGGAAATATTTCAGTCCAAAGAAAAAACTAGGGTTAAGACCCAAGTTAGGGTTAGCGGTCAGGAGACATGGCTTCCCGGAATGGAAACAGGGTGTTGCTGAAGCCAAGCATGGTGAAACAGACTGAGAGGGCAAAAGGAATTGTGTGCCTACTGTCTTTTAGTACAACATGAGGATGGGGGTTTGTTACATTTGCACAAGAAAATCAGGTTAAGTCTCAAGTTAGGGTTGGTTTGGGGAGATGTGGCTTCCCAGGTTGGAAACGGGTCCTTGGTGAAGCCTAGCTTGTTGAATCAGACTGAGTGGGACATCAAGATGTCTTCCATACTTACATTTGGTACACTCTATGGACGGCAGTATGTTTCAGTCCAAAAAGGAAATGAGGGTTGAGACTCAAATTAGGGTTAGGGCTGGGGAGACTTGGCTTCCCAGGATGTAACCAGGGTTTTGGCGAAGCCTAGATTGGTATAACAGACTGAGTAGGCCATCCGGAGTATAACATACTGCCAGTTAGTACACCATGTGGACAGGGAAATGTTTCAGTCTAAAGAGAAAATTAGGGTTAAGACCCAAGTTAGGGTTAGCTGTCAGGAGACATGGCTTCCCAGAATGGAAACAGGGTGTTGCTGAAGCCAAGCATGGTGAAACAGACTGAGAGGGCCAAAGGAATTGTGTGCCTACTGTCTTTTAGTAGAACATGAGGATGGGAGGTTGTTACATTTGCACAAGAATATCAGGTTAAGTCTCAAGTTAGGGTTAGGGTTGGGGAGATGTGGCTTCCCAGGTTGGAAACGGGTCCTTGGTGAAGCTTAACTTCCTGAATCAGACTGAGTGGGCCATCAAGATGTCTTCCATACTGACATTTGGCACACTCTGTGGACCGCAGTATGTTTCAGTCCAAAAAGGAAATAGGGTTGAGACTCAAATTAGGGTTAGGGTTGGGGAGACTTGGCTTCCCAGGATGTAACCAGGGTTTTGGCGAAGTCTAGATTGGTAAAACAGACGGAGTAGGCCAACCGGAGTATAACATACTGCCAGTTAGTACACCATGTGGACAGGGAAATTTTTCAGTCCAAAGACAAAATTAGGGTTAAGACCCAAGTTAGGGTTAGCTGTCAGGAGACATGGCTTTCCAGAATGGAAACAGGGTGTTGCTGAAGCCAAGCATGGTGAAACAGACTGAGAGGGCCAAAGGAATTGTGTGCCTACTGTCTTTTAGTAGAACATGAGGATGGGGGGTTGTTACATTTGCACAAGAAAATCAGGTTAAGTCTCAAGTTAGGGTTAGGGTTGGGGAGATGTGGCTTCCCAGGTTGGAAATGGGTCCTTGGTGAAGCCTAGCTTGCTGAATCAGACTGAGTGGGGCATCAAGATGTCTTCCATACTTACATTTGGTACACTCTGTGAACCGCAGTATGTTTCAGTCCAAAAAGGAAATGAGGGTTGAGACTCAAATTAGGGTTAGGGTTGGGGAGACTTGGCTTCCCAGGATGTAACCAGGGTTTTGGTGAAGCCTAGATTGGTAAAACAGACTGAGTAGGCCAACCGGAGTATAACATACTGCCAGTTAGTACACCATGTGGACAGGGAAATGTTTCAGTCCAAAGAGAAAATTAGGGTTAAGACCCAAGTTAGGGTTAGCTGTCAGGAGACATGGCTTCCCAGAATGGAAACAGGGTGTTGCTGAAGCCAAGCATGGTGAAACAGACTGAGAGGGCCAAAGGAATTGTGTGCCTACTGTCTTTTAGTAGAACATGAGGATGGGAGGTTGTTACATTTGCACAAGAATATCAGGTTAAGTCTCAAGTTAGGGTTAGGGTTGGGGAGATGTGGCTTCCCAGGTTGGAAACGGGTCCTTGGTGAAGCCTAGCTTGCTGAATCAGACTGAGTGGGGCATCAAGATGTCTTCCATACTTACAATTAGGTACACTCTGTGGACGGCAGTATGTTTCAGTCCAAAAAGGAAATGAGGGTTGAGACTCAAATAAGGGTTAGGGTTGGGGAGACTTGGCTTCCCAGGATGTAACCAGGGTTTTGGCGAAGCCTAGATTGGTAAAACAGACTGAGTAGGCCTTCCGGAGTATAACATACTGCCAGTTAGTACACCATGTGGACAGGGAAATATTTCAGTCCAAAGAAAATACTAGGGTTAAGACCCAAGTTAGGGTTAGCGGTCAGGAGACATGGCTTCCCGGAATGGAAACAGGGTGTTGCTGAAGCCAAGCATGGTGAAACAGACTGAGAGGGCAAAAGGAATTGTGTGCCTACTGTCTTTTAGTAGAACATGAGGATGGGGGTTTGTTACATTTTCACAAGAAAATCAGGTTAAGTCTCAAGTTAGGGTTGGTTTGGGGAGATGTGGCTTCCCAGGTTGGAAACGGGTCCTTGGTGAAGCCTAGCTTGTTGAATCAGACTGAGTGGGACATCAAGATGTCTTCCATACTTACATTTGGTACACTCTGTGGACGGCAGTATGTTTCAGTCCAAAAAGGAAATGAGGGTTGAGACTCAAATTAGGGTTAGGGTTGGGGAGACTTGGCTTCCCAGGATGTAACCAGGGTTTTGGCGAAGCCTAGATTGGTAAAACAGACTGAGTAGGCCATCCGGAGTATAACATACTGCCAGTTAGTACACCATGTGGACAGGGAAATGTTTCAGTCCAAAGAGAAAATTAGGGTTAAGACCCAAGTGAGGGTTAGCTGTCAGGAGACATGGCTTCCCAGAATGGAAACAGGGTGTTGCTGAAGCCAAGCATGGTGAAACAGACTGAGAGGGCCAAAGGAATTGTGTGCCTACTGTCTTTTAGTAGAACATGAGGATGGGAGGTTGTTACATTTGCACAAGAATATCAGGTTAAGTCTCAAGTTAGGGTTAGGGTTGGGGAGATGTGGCTTCCCAGGTTGGAAACGGGTCCTTGGTGAAGCTTAACTTCCTGAATCAGACTGAGTGGGGCATCAAGATGTCTTCCATACTTACATTTGGCACACTCTGTGGACCGCAGTATGTTTCAGTCCAAAAAGGAAATAGGGTTGAGACTCAAATTAGGATTACGGTTGGGGAGACTTGGCTTCCCAGGATGTAACCAGGGTTTTGGTGAAGCCTAGATTGGTAAAACAGACTGAGTAGGCATTCAGGAGTATAACATACTGCCTGTTAGTACACCATGTGGACAGGGAAATGTTTCAGTCCAAAGACAAAATTCGAGTTAAGACCCAAGTTAGGGTTAGCTGTCAGGAGACATGGCTTCCCAGAATGGAAACAGGGTGTTGCTGAAGCCAAGCATGGTGAAACAGACTGAGAGGGCCAAAGGAATTGTGTGCCTACTGTCTTTTAGTAGAACATGAGTATGGGAGGTTGTTACATTTGCACAAGAATATCAGGTTAAGTCTCAAGTTAGAGTTAGGGTTGGGGAGATGTGGCTTCCCAGGTTGGAAACGGGTCCGTGTTGAAGCCTAGCTTGCTGAATCAGACTGAGTGGGGCATCAAGATGTCTTCCATACTTACAATTAGGTACACTCTGTGGACGGCAGTATGTTTCAGTCCAAAAAGGAAATGAGGGTTGAGACTCAAATTAGGGTTAGGGTTGGGGAGACTTGGCTTCCCAGGATGTAACCAGGGTTTTGGCGAAGCCTAGATTGGTAAAACAGACGGAGTAGGCCTTCCGGAGTATAACATACTGCCAGTTAGTACACCATGTGGACAGGGAAATATTTCAGTCCAAAGAAAAAACTAGGGTTAAGACCCAAGTTAGGGTTAGCGGTCAGGAGACATGGCTTCCCGGAATGGAAACAGGGTGTTGCTGAAGCCAAGCATGGTGAAACAGACTGAGAGGGCAAAAGGAATTGTGTGCCTACTGTCTTTTAGTACAACATGAGGATGGCGGTTTGTTACATTTGCACAAGAAAATCAGGTTAAGTCTCAAGTTAGGGTTGGTTTGGGGAGATGTGGCTTCCCAGGTTGGAAACGGGTCCTTGGTGAAGCCTAGCTTGTTGAATCAGACTGAGTGGGACATCAAGATGTCTTCCATACTGACATTTGGTACACTCTGTGGACGGCAGTATGTTTCAGTCCAAAAAGGAAATGAGGGTTGAGACTCAAATTAGGGTTAGGGCTGGGGAGACTTGGCTTCCCAGGATGTAACCAGGGTTTTGGCGAAGCCTAGATTGGTAAAACAGACTGAGTAGGCCATCCGGAGTATAACATACTGCCAGTTAGTACACCATGTGGACAGGGAAATGTTTCAGTCTAAAGAGAAAATTAGGGTTAAGACCCAAGTTAGGGTTAGCTGTCAGGAGACATGGCTTCCCAGAATGGAAACAGGGTGTTGCTGAAGCCAAGCATGGTGAAACAGACTGAGAGGGCCAAAGGAATTGTGTGCCTACTGTCTTTTAGTAGAACATGAGGATGGGAGGTTGTTACATTTGCACAAGAATATCAGGTTAAGTCTCAAGTTAGGGTTAGGGTTGGGGAGATGTGGCTTCCCAGGTTGGAAACGGGTCCTTGGTGAAGCTTAACTTCCTGAATCAGACTGAGTGGGCCATCAAGATGTCTTCCATACTTACATTTGGCACACTCTGTGGACCGCAGTATGTTTCAGTCCAAAAAGGAAATAGGGTTGAGACTCAAATTAGGGTTAGGGTTGGGGA
This sequence comes from Heloderma suspectum, assembly GCF_057233095.1. Lineage (NCBI taxonomy): Eukaryota > Metazoa > Chordata > Lepidosauria > Squamata > Helodermatidae > Heloderma > Heloderma suspectum. The sequence continues at coordinate 154,515,788 of NC_139461.1, forward strand.
GACTTGGCTTCCCAGGATGTAACCAGGGTTTTGGTGAAGCCTAGATTGGTAAAACAGACTGAGTAGGCATTCAGGAGTATAACATACTGCCAGTTAGTACACCATGTGGACAGGGAAATGTTTCAGTCCAAAGACAAAATTCGAGTTAAGACCCAAGTTAGGGTTAGCTGTCAGGAGACATGGCTTCCCGGAATGGAAACAGGGTGTTGCTGAAGCCAAGCATGGTGAAACAGACTGAGAGGGCCAACGGAATTGTGTGCCTACTGTCTTTTAGTACAACATGAGGATGGGGGTTTGTTACATTTGCACAAGAAAATCAGGTTAAGTCTCAAGTTAGGGTTGGGTTGGGGAGATGTGGCTTCCCAGGTTGGAAACGGGTCCTTGGTGAAGCTTAACTTGCTGAATCAGACTGAGTGGGGTATCAAGGTGTCTTCCATACTTACATTTGGTACACTCTGTGGACCGCAGTATGTTTCAGTCCCAAAAGGAAATGAGGGTTGAGACTCAAATTAGGGTTAGGGTTGGGGAGACTTGGCTTCCCAGGATGTAACCAGGGTTTTGGCGAAGCCTAGATTGGTAAAACAGACTGAGTAGGCCTTCCGGAGTATAACATACTGCCAGTTAGTACACCATGTGGACAGGGAAATGTTTCAGTCCAAAGAAAAAATTAGGGTTAAGAAAAATTTAGGGTTATCGGTCAGGAGACATGCCTTCCCAGAATGGAAACAGGGTGTTGCTGAAGCCAAGCATGGTGAAACAGACTGAGAGGGCCAACGGAATTGTGTGCCTACTGTCTTTTAGTACAACATGAGGATGGGGGTTTGTTACATTTGCACAAGAAAATCAGGTTAAGTCTCAAGTTAGGGTTAGGGTTGGGGAGATGTGGCTTCCCAGGTTGGAAACGGGTCCTTGGTGAAGCCTAACTTGCTGAATCAGACTGAGTGGGGCATCAAGATGTCTTCCATACTGACATTTGGTACACTCTGTGGACGGCGGTTTGTTTCAGTCCCAAAAGGAAATGAGGCCTGAGACTCAAATTAGGGTTAGGGTTGGGGAGACTTGGCTTTCCAGGATGTAACCAGGGTTTTGGTGAAGCCTAGATTGGTAAAACAGACTGAGTAGGCAAACCGGAGTATAACATACTGCCAGTTAGTACACCATGTGGACAGGGAAATGTTTCATTCCAAAGAGAAAATTAGGGTTAAGACCCAAGTGAGGGTTATCGGTCAGGAGACATGGCTTCCCAGAATGGAAACAGGGTGTTGCTGAAGCCAAGCATGGTGAAACAGACTGAGAGGGCCAAAGGAATTGTGTGCCTACTGTCTTTTAGTAGAACATGAGGATGGGGGTTTGTTACATTTGCACAAGAAAATCAGGTTAAGTATCAAGTTAGGGTTAGGGTTGGGGAGATGTGGCTTCCCAGGTTGGAAACGGGTCCTTGGTGAAGCTTAACTTGCTGAATCAGACTGAGTGGGGCATCAAGATGGCTTCCATACTGACATTTGGTACACTCTGTGGACGGCAGTATGTTTCAGTCCAAAAAGGAAATGAGGGTTGAGACTCAAATTAGGGTTAGGGTTGGGGAGACTTGGCTTCCCAGGATGTAACCAGGGTTTTGGCGAAGCCTAGATTGGTAAAACAGACTGAGTAGGACAACCGGAGTATAACATACTGCCAGTTAGTACACCATGTGGACAGGGAAATGTTTCAGTCCAAAGAGAAAATTAGGGTTGAGACCCAAGTTAGGGTTATCGGTCAGGAGTCATGGCTTCCCAGAATGGAAACAGGGTGTTGCTGAAGCCAAGCATGGTGAAACAGACTGAGAGGGCAAAAGGAATTGAGTGCCTACTGTCTTTTAGTAGAACATGAGGATGGGGGGTTTGTTACATTTGCACAAGAAAATCAGGTTAAGTCTCAAGTTAGGGTTGGTTTGGGGAGATGTGGCTTCCCAGGTTGGAAACGGGTCCTTGGTGAAGCCTAGCTTGTTGAATCAGACTGAGTGGGACATCAAGATGTCTTCCATACTGACATTTGGTACACTCTGTGGACGGCAGTATGTTTCAGTCCAAAAAGGAAATGAGGGTTGAGACTCAAATTAGGGTTAGGGCTGGGGAGACTTGGCTTCCCAGGATGTAACCAGGGTTTTGGCGAAGCCTAGATTGGTAAAACAGACGGAGTAGGCCAACCGGAGTATAACATACTGCCAGTTAGTACACCATGTGGACAGGGAAATGTTTCAGTCCAAAGAGAAAATTAGGGTTAAGACCCAAGTTAGGGTTAGCTGTCAGGAGACATGGCTCTCCAGAATGGAAACAGGGTGTTGCTGAAGCCAAGCATGGTGAAACAGACTGAGAGGGCAAAAGGAATTGTGTGCCTACTGTCTTTTAGTAGAACATGAGGATGGGGGGTTGTTACATTTGCACAAGAAAATCAGGTTAAGTCTCAAGTTAGGGTTGGTTTGGGGAGATGTGGCTTCCCAGGTTGGAAACGGGTCCTTGGTGAAGCCTAGCTTGTTGAATCAGACTGAGTGGGACATCAAGATGTCTTCCATACTTACATTTGGTACACTCTGTGGACGGCAGTATGTTTCAGTCCAAAAAGGAAATGAGGGTTGAGACTCAAATTAGGGTTAGGGCTGGGGAGACTTGGCTTCCCAGGATGTAACCAGGGTTTTGGCGAAGCCTAGATTGGTAAAACAGACTGAGTAGGCCATCCGGAGTATAACATACTGCCAGTTAGTACACCATGTGGACAGGGAAATGTTTCAGTCCAAAGAAAAAATTAGGGTTAAGAAAAATTTAGGGTTATCGGTCAGGAGACATGCCTTCCCAGAATGGAAACAGGGTGTTGCTGAAGCCAAGCATGGTGAAACAGACTGAGAGGGCAAACGGAATTGTGTGCCTACTGTCTTTTAGTACAACATGAGGATGGGGGTTTGTTACATTTGCACAAGAAAATCAGGTTAAGTCTCAAGTTAGGGTTGGTTTGGGGAGATGTGGCTTCCCAGGTTGGAAACGGGTCCTTGGTGAAGCCTAACTTGCTGAATCAGACTGAGTGGGGCATCAAGATGTCTTCCATACTGACATTTGGTACACTCTGTGGACGGCGGTTTGTTTCAGTCCCAAAAGGAAATGAGGCCTGAGACTCAAATTAGGGTTAGGGTTGGGGAGACTTGGCTTTCCAGGATGTAACCAGGGTTTTGGTGAAGCCTAGATTGGTAAAACAGACGGAGTAGGCCAACCGGAGTATAACATACTGCCAGTTAGTACACCATGTGGACAGGGAAATGTTTCATTCCAAAGAGAAAATTAGGGTTAAGACCCAAGTGAGGGTTATCGGTCAGGAGACATGGCTTCCCAGAATGGAAACAGGGTGTTGCTGAAGCCAAGCATGGTGAAACAGACTGAGAGGGCCAAAGGAATTGTGTGCCTACTGTCTTTTAGTAGAACATGAGGATGGGGGTTTGTTACATTTGCACAAGAAAATCAGGTTAAGTATCAAGTTAGGGTTAGGGTTGGGGAGATGTGGCTTCCCAGGTTGGAAACGGGTCCTTGGTGAAGCTTAACTTGCTGAATCAGACTGAGTGGGGCATCAAGATGGCTTCCATACTGACATTTGGTACACTCTGTGGACGGCAGTATGTTTCAGTCCAAAAAGGAAATGAGGGTTGAGACTCAAATTAGGGTTAGGGTTGGGGAGACTTGGCTTCCCAGGATGTAACCAGGGTTTTGGCGAAGCCTAGATTGGTAAAACAGACGGAGTAGGACAACCGGAGTATAACATACTGCCAGTTAGTACACCATGTGGACAGGGAAATGTTTCAGTCCAAAGAGAAAATTAGGGTTAAGACCCAAGTTAGGGTTAGCTGTCAGGAGACATGGCTTTCCAGAATGGAAACAGGGTGTTGCTGAAGCCAAGCATGGTGAAACAGACTGAGAGGGCAAAAGGAATTGTGTGCCTACTGTCTTTTAGTAGAACATGAGGATGGGGGGTTGTTACATTTGCACAAGAAAATCAGGTTAAGTCTCAAGTTAGGGTTAGGGTTGGGGAGATGTGGCTTCCCAGGTTGGAAACGGGTCCTTGGTGAAGCCTAGCTTGTTGAATCAGACTGAGTGGGACATCAAGATTTCTTCCATACATACATTTGGTACACTCTGTGAACCGCAGTATGTTTCAGTCCAAAAAGGAAATGAGGGTTGATACTCAAATTAGGGTTAGGGTTGGGGAGACTTGGCTTCCCAGGATGTAACCAGGGTTTTGGCGAAGCCTAGATTGGTAAAACAGACTGAGTAGGCCTTCCGGAGTATAACATACTGCCAGTTAGTACACCATGTGGACAGGGAAATATTTCAGTCCAAAGAAAAAACTAGGGTTAAGACCCAAGTTAGGGTTAGCGGTCAGGAGACATGGCTTCCCGGAATGGAAACAGGGTGTTGCTGAAGCCAAGCATGGTGAAACAGACTGAGAGGGCAAAAGGAATTGTGTGCCTACTGTCTTTTAGTACAACATGAGGATGGGGGTTTGTTACATTTGCACAAGAAAATCAGGTTAAGTCTCAAGTTAGGGTTGGTTTGGGGAGATGTGGCTTCCCAGGTTGGAAACGGGTCCTTGGTGAAGCCTAGCTTGTTGAATCAGACTGAGTGGGACATCAAGATGTCTTCCATACTGACATTTGGTACACTCTGTGGACGGCAGTATGTTTCAGTCCAAAAAGGAAATGAGGGTTGAGACTCAAATTAGGGTTAGGGCTGGGGAGACTTGGCTTCCCAGGATGTAACCACGGTTTTGGCGAAGCCTAGATTGGTAAAACAGACTGAGTAGGCCATCCGGAGTATAACATACTGCCAGTTAGTACACCATGTGGACAGGGAAATGTTTCAGTCCAAAGAGAAAATTAGGGTTCAGACCCAAGTGAGGGTTAGCTGTCAGGAGACATGGCTTCCCAGAATGGAAACAGGGTGTTGCTGAAGCCAAGCATGGTGAAACAGACTGAGAGGGCCAAAGGAATTGTGTACCTACTGTCTCTTAGTAGAACATGAGGATGGGAGGTTGTTACATTTGCACAAGAATATAAGGTTAAGTCTCAAGTTAGGGTTAGGGTTGGGGAGATGTGGCTTCCCAGGTTGGAAACGGGTCCTTGGTGAAGCTTAACTTCCTGAATCAGACTGAGTGGGCCATCAAGATGTCTTCCATACTTACATTTGGCACACTCTGTGGACGGCAGTATGTTTCAGTCCAAAAAGAAAATAGGGTTGAGACTCAAATTAGGGTTAGGGTTGGGGAGACTTGGCTTCCCAGGATGTAACCAGGGTTTTGGTGAAGCCTAGATTGGTAAAACAGACTGAGTAGGCATTCAGGAGTATAACATACTGCCAGTTAGTACACCATGTGGACAGGGAAATGTTTCAGTCCAAAGAAAAAATTAGGGTTAAGAAAAATTTAGGGTTATCGGTCAGGAGACATGCCTTCCCAGAATGGAAACAGGGTGTTGCTGAAGCCAAGCATGGTGAAACAGACTGAGAGGGCCAACGGAATTGTGTGCCGACTGTCTCTTAGTACAACATGAGGATGGGGGTTTGTTACATTTGCACAAGAAAATCAGGTTAAGTCTCAAGTTAGGGTTAGGGTTGGGGAGATGTGGCTTCCCAGGTTGGAAACGGGTCCTTGGTGAAGCTTAACTTCCTGAATCAGACTGAGTGGGCCATCAAGATGTCTTCCATACTTACATTTGGCACACTCTGTGGACCGCAGTATGTTTCAGTCCAAAAAGGAAATAGGGTTGAGACTCAAATTAGGGTTAGGGTTGGGGAGACTTGGCTTCCCAGGATGTAACCAGGGTTTTGGCGAAGTCTAGATTGGTAAAACAGACGGAGTAGGCCAACCGGAGTATAACATACTGCCAGTTAGTACACCATGTGGACAGGGAAATGTTTCAGTCAAAAGACAAAATTAGGGTTAAGACCCAAGTTAGGGTTATCGGTCAGGAGTCATGGCTTCCCAGAATGGAAACAGGGTGTTGCTGAAGCCAAGCATGGTGAAACAGACTGAGAGGGCCAACGGAATTGTGTGTCGACTGTCTTTTAGTACAACATGAGGTTGGGGGTTTGTTACATTTCAACAAGAAAATCAGGTTAAGTCTCAAGGTTGGGTTGGATTGGGGAGATGTGGCTTCCCAGGTTGGAAATGGGTCCTTGGTGAAGCTCAACTTGCTGAATCAGACTGAGTGGGGCATCAAGATGGCTTCCATACTGACATTTGGTACACTCTGTGGACGGCAGTATGTTTCAGTCCAAAAACGAAAATTAGGGTTAAGACCCAAGTTAGGGTTATCGGTCAGGAGTCATGGCTTCCCAGAATGGAAACAGGGAGTTGCTGAAGCCAAGCATGGTGAAACAGACTGAGAGGGCCAAAGGAATTGTGTACCTACTGTCTTTTAGTAGAACATGAGGATGGGAGGTTGTTACATTTGCACAAGAATATCAGTTTAAGTATCAAGTTAGAGTTAGGGTTGGGGAGATGTGGCTTCCCAGGTTGGAAACGGGTCCTTGTTGAAGCCTAGCTTGCTGAATCAGACTGAGTGGGGCATCAAGATGTCTTCCATACTTACAATTAGGTACACTCTGTGGACGGCAGTATGTTTCAGTCCAAAAAGGAAATGAGGGTTGAGACTCAAATTAGGGTTAGGGTTGGGGAGACTTGGCTTCCCAGGATGTAACCAGGGTTTTGGCGAAGCCTAGATTGGTAAAACAGACTGAGTAGGCCTTCCGGAGTATAACATACTGCCAGTTAGTACACCATGTGGACAGGGAAATATTTCAGTCCAAAGAAAAAACTAGGGTTAAGACCCAAGTTAGGGTTAGCGGTCAGGAGACATGGCTTCCCGGAATGGAAACAGGGTGTTGCTGAAGCCAAGCATGGTGAAACAGACTGAGAGGGCAAAAGGAATTGTGTGCCTACTGTCTTTTAGTACAACATGAGGATGGGGGTTTGTTACATTTGCACAAGAAAATCAGGTTAAGTCTCAAGTTAGGGTTGGTTTGGGGAGATGTGGCTTCCCAGGTTGGAAACGGGTCCTTGGTGAAGCCTAGCTTGTTGAATCAGACTGAGTGGGACATCAAGATGTCTTCCATACTTACATTTGGTACACTCTGTGGACGGCAGTATGTTTCAGTCCAAAAAGGAAATGAGGGTTGAGACTCAAATTAGGGTTAGGGCTGGGGAGACTTGGCTTCCCAGGATGTAACCAGGGTTTTGGCGAAGCCTAGATTGGTAAAACAGACTGAGTAGGCCATCCGGAGTATAACATACTGCCAGTTAGTACACCATGTGGACAGGGAAATGTTTCAGTCTAAAGAGAAAATTAGGGTTAAGACCCAAGTTAGGGTTAGCTGTCAGGAGACATGGCTTCCCAGAATGGAAACAGGGTGTTGCTGAAGCCAAGCATGGTGAAACAGACTGAGAGGGCCAAAGGAATTGTGTGCCTACTGTCTTTTAGTAGAACATGAGGATGGGAGGTTGTTACATTTGCACAAGAATATCAGGTTAAGTCTCAAGTTAGGGTTAGGGTTGGGGAGATGTGGCTTCCCAGGTTGGAAACGGGTCCTTGGTGAAGCTTAACTTCCTGAATCAGACTGAGTGGGCCATCAAGATGTCTTCCATACTTACATTTGGCACACTCTGTGGACCGCAGTATGTTTCAGTCCAAAAAGGAAATAGGGTTGAGACTCAAATTAGGGTTAGGGTTGGGGAGACTTGGCTTCCCAGGATGTAACCAGGGTTTTGGCGAAGTCTAGATTGGTAAAACAGACGGAGTAGGCCAACCGGAGTATAACATACTGCCAGTTAGTACACCATGTGGACAGGGAAATGTTTCAGTCAAAAGACAAAATTAGGGTTAAGACCCAAGTTAGGGTTATCGGTCAGGAGTCATGGCTTCCCAGAATGGAAACAGGGTGTTGCTGAAGCCAAGCATGGTGAAACAGACTGAGAGGGCCAACGGAATTGTGTGTCGACTGTCTTTTAGTACAACATGAGGTTGGGGGTTTGTTACATTTCAACAAGAAAATCAGGTTAAGTCTCAAGGTTGGGTTGGATTGGGGAGATGTGGCTTCCCAGGTTGGAAATGGGTCCTTGGTGAAGCTCAACTTGCTGAATCAGACTGAGTGGGGCATCAAGATGGCTTCCATACTGACATTTGGTACACTCTGTGGACGGCAGTATGTTTCAGTCCAAAAACGAAAATTAGGGTTAAGACCCAAGTTAGGGTTATCGGTCAGGAGTCATGGCTTCCCAGAATGGAAACAGGGAGTTGCTGAAGCCAAGCATGGTGAAACAGACTGAGAGGGCCAAAGGAATTGTGTACCTACTGTCTTTTAGTAGAACATGAGGATGGGAGGTTGTTACATTTGCACAAGAATATCAGTTTAAGTATCAAGTTAGAGTTAGGGTTGGGGAGATGTGGCTTCCCAGGTTGGAAACGGGTCCTTGTTGAAGCCTAGCTTGCTGAATCAGACTGAGTGGGGCATCAAGATGTCTTCCATACTTACAATTAGGTACACTCTGTGGACGGCAGTATGTTTCAGTCCAAAAAGGAAATGAGGGTTGAGACTCAAATTAGGGTTAGGGTTGGGGAGACTTGGCTTCCCAGGATGTAACCAGGGTTTTGGCGAAGCCTAGATTGGTAAAACAGACTGAGTAGGCCTTCCGGAGTATAACATACTGCCAGTTAGTACACCATGTGGACAGGGAAATATTTCAGTCCAAAGAAAAAACTAGGGTTAAGACCCAAGTTAGGGTTAGCGGTCAGGAGACATGGCTTCCCGGAATGGAAACAGGGTGTTGCTGAAGCCAAGCATGGTGAAACAGACTGAGAGGGCAAAAGGAATTGTGTGCCTACTGTCTTTTAGTACAACATGAGGATGGGGGTTTGTTACATTTGCACAAGAAAATCAGGTTAAGTCTCAAGTTAGGGTTGGTTTGGGGAGATGTGGCTTCCCAGGTTGGAAACGGGTCCTTGGTGAAGCCTAGCTTGTTGAATCAGACTGAGTGGGACATCAAGATGTCTTCCATACTTACATTTGGTACACTCTATGGACGGCAGTATGTTTCAGTCCAAAAAGGAAATGAGGGTTGAGACTCAAATTAGGGTTAGGGCTGGGGAGACTTGGCTTCCCAGGATGTAACCAGGGTTTTGGCGAAGCCTAGATTGGTATAACAGACTGAGTAGGCCATCCGGAGTATAACATACTGCCAGTTAGTACACCAAGTGGACAGGGAAATGTTTCAGTCTAAAGAGAAAATTAGGGTTAAGACCCAAGTTAGGGTTAGCTGTCAGGAGACATGGCTTCCCAGAATGGAAACAGGGTGTTGCTGAAGCCAAGCATGGTGAAACAGACTGAGAGGGCCAAAGGAATTGTGTGCCTACTGTCTTTTAGTAGAACATGAGGATGGGAGGTTGTTACATTTGCACAAGAATATCAGGTTAAGTCTCAAGTTAGGGTTAGGGTTGGGGAGATGTGGCTTCCCAGGTTGGAAACGGGTCCTTGGTGAAGCTTAACTTCCTGAATCAGACTGAGTGGGCCATCAAGATGTCTTCCATACTGACATTTGGCACACTCTGTGGACCGCAGTATGTTTCAGTCCAAAAAGGAAATAGGGTTGAGACTCAAATTAGGGTTAGGGTTGGGGAGACTTGGCTTCCCAGGATGTAACCAGGGTTTTGGCGAAGTCTAGATTGGTAAAACAGACGGAGTAGGCCAACCGGAGTATAACATACTGCCAGTTAGTACACCATGTGGACAGGGAAATTTTTCAGTCCAAAGACAAAATTAGGGTTAAGACCCAAGTTAGGGTTAGCTGTCAGGAGACATGGCTTTCCAGAATGGAAACAGGGTGTTGCTGAAGCCAAGCATGGTGAAACAGACTGAGAGGGCCAAAGGAATTGTGTGCCTACTGTCTTTTAGTAGAACATGAGGATGGGGGGTTGTTACATTTGCACAAGAAAATCAGGTTAAGTCTCAAGTTAGGGTTAGGGTTGGGGAGATGTGGCTTCCCAGGTTGGAAATGGGTCCTTGGTGAAGCCTAGCTTGCTGAATCAGACTGAGTGGGGCATCAAGATGTCTTCCATACTTACATTTGGTACACTCTGTGAACCGCAGTATGTTTCAGTCCAAAAAGGAAATGAGGGTTGAGACTCAAATTAGGGTTAGGGTTGGGGAGACTTGGCTTCCCAGGATGTAACCAGGGTTTTGGTGAAGCCTAGATTGGTAAAACAGACTGAGTAGGCCAACCGGAGTATAACATACTGCCAGTTAGTACACCATGTGGACAGGGAAATGTTTCAGTCCAAAGAGAAAATTAGGGTTAAGACCCAAGTTAGGGTTAGCTGTCAGGAGACATGGCTTCCCAGAATGGAAACAGGGTGTTGCTGAAGCCAAGCATGGTGAAACAGACTGAGAGGGCCAAAGGAATTGTGTGCCTACTGTCTTTTAGTAGAACATGAGGATGGGAGGTTGTTACATTTGCACAAGAATATCAGGTTAAGTCTCAAGTTAGGGTTAGGGTTGGGGAGATGTGGCTTCCCAGGTTGGAAACGGGTCCTTGGTGAAGCCTAGCTTGCTGAATCAGACTGAGTGGGGCATCAAGATGTCTTCCATACTTACAATTAGGTACACTCTGTGGACGGCAGTATGTTTCAGTCCAAAAAGGAAATGAGGGTTGAGACTCAAATAAGGGTTAGGGTTGGGGAGACTTGGCTTCCCAGGATGTAACCAGGGTTTTGGCGAAGCCTAGATTGGTAAAACAGACTGAGTAGGCCTTCCGGAGTATAACATACTGCCAGTTAGTACACCATGTGGACAGGGAAATATTTCAGTCCAAAGAAAATACTAGGGTTAAGACCCAAGTTAGGGTTAGCGGTCAGGAGACATGGCTTCCCGGAATGGAAACAGGGTGTTGCTGAAGCCAAGCATGGTGAAACAGACTGAGAGGGCAAAAGGAATTGTGTGCCTACTGTCTTTTAGTAGAACATGAGGATGGGGGTTTGTTACATTTTCACAAGAAAATCAGGTTAAGTCTCAAGTTAGGGTTGGTTTGGGGAGATGTGGCTTCCCAGGTTGGAAACGGGTCCTTGGTGAAGCCTAGCTTGTTGAATCAGACTGAGTGGGACATCAAGATGTCTTCCATACTTACATTTGGTACACTCTGTGGACGGCAGTATGTTTCAGTCCAAAAAGGAAATGAGGGTTGAGACTCAAATTAGGGTTAGGGCTGGGGAGACTTGGCTTCCCAGGATGTAACCAGGGTTTTGGCGAAGCCTAGATTGGTAAAACAGACTGAGTAGGCCATCCGGAGTATAACATACTGCCAGTTAGTACACCATGTGGACAGGGAAATGTTTCAGTCCAAAGAGAAAATTAGGGTTAAGACCCAAGTGAGGGTTAGCTGTCAGGAGACATGGCTTCCCAGAATGGAAACAGGGTGTTGCTGAAGCCAAGCATGGTGAAACAGACTGAGAGGGCCAAAGGAATTGTGTGCCTACTGTCTTTTAGTAGAACATGAGGATGGGAGGTTGTTACATTTGCACAAGAATATCAGGTTAAGTCTCAAGTTAGGGTTAGGGTTGGGGAGATGTGGCTTCCCAGGTTGGAAACGGGTCCTTGGTGAAGCTTAACTTCCTGAATCAGACTGAGTGGGCCATCAAGATGTCTTCCATACTTACATTTGGCACACTCTGTGGACCGCAGTATGTTTCAGTCCAAAAAGGAAATAGGGTTGAGACTCAAATTAGGGTTACGGTTGGGGAGACTTGGCTTCCCAGGATGTAACCAGGGTTTTGGTGAAGCCTAGATTGGTAAAACAGACTGAGTAGGCATTCAGGAGTATAACATACTGCCAGTTAGTACACCATGTGGACAGGGAAATGTTTCAGTCCAAAGACAAAATTCGAGTTAAGACCCAAGTTAGGGTTAGCTGTCAGGAGACATGGCTTCCCAGAATGGAAACAGGGTGTTGCTGAAGCCAAGCATGGTGAAACAGACTGAGAGGGCCAAAGGAATTGTGTGCCTACTGTCTTTTAGTAGAACATGAGTATGGGAGGTTGTTACATTTGCACAAGAATATCAGGTTAAGTATCAAGTTAGAGTTAGGGTTGGGGAGATGTGGCTTCCCAGGTTGGAAACGGGTCCGTGTTGAAGCCTAGCTTGCTGAATCAGACTGAGTGGGGCATCAAGATGTCTTCCATACTTACAATTAGGTACACTCTGTGGACGGCAGTATGTTTCAGTCCAAAAAGGAAATGAGGGTTGAGACTCAAATTAGGGTTAGGGTTGGGGAGACTTGGCTTCCCAGGATGTAACCAGGGTTTTGGCGAAGCCTAGATTGGTAAAACAGACGGAGTAGGCCTTCCGGAGTATAACATACTGCCAGTTAGTACACCATGTGGACAGGGAAATATTTCAGTCCAAAGAAAAAACTAGGGTTAAGACCCAAGTTAGGGTTAGCGGTCAGGAGACATGGCTTCCCGGAATGGAAACAGGGTGTTGCTGAAGCCAAGCATGGTGAAACAGACTGAGAGGGCAAAAGGAATTGTGTGCCTACTGTCTTTTAGTACAACATGAGGATGGCGGTTTGTTACATTTGCACAAGAAAATCAGGTTAAGTCTCAAGTTAGGGTTGGTTTGGGGAGATGTGGCTTCCCAGGTTGGAAACGGGTCCTTGGTGAAGCCTAGCTTGTTGAATCAGACTGAGTGGGACATCAAGATGTCTTCCATACTGACATTTGGTACACTCTGTGGACGGCAGTATGTTTCAGTCCAAAAAGGAAATGAGGGTTGAGACTCAAATTAGGGTTAGGGCTGGGGAGACTTGGCTTCCCAGGATGTAACCAGGGTTTTGGCGAAGCCTAGATTGGTAAAACAGACTGAGTAGGCCATCCGGAGTATAACATACTGCCAGTTAGTACACCATGTGGACAGGGAAATGTTTCAGTCTAAAGAGAAAATTAGGGTTAAGACCCAAGTTAGGGTTAGCTGTCAGGAGACATGGCTTCCCAGAATGGAAACAGGGTGTTGCTGAAGCCAAGCATGGTGAAACAGACTGAGAGGGCCAAAGGAATTGTGTGCCTACTGTCTTTTAGTAGAACATGAGGATGGGAGGTTGTTACATTTGCACAAGAATATCAGGTTAAGTCTCAAGTTAGGGTTAGGGTTGGGGAGATGTGGCTTCCCAGGTTGGAAACGGGTCCTTGGTGAAGCTTAACTTCCTGAATCAGACTGAGTGGGCCATCAAGATGTCTTCCATACTTACATTTGGCACACTCTGTGGACCGCAGTATGTTTCAGTCCAAAAAGGAAATAGGGTTGAGACTCAAATTAGGGTTAGGGTTGGGGAGACTTGGCTTCCCAGGATGTAACCAGGGTTTTGGTGAAGCCTAGATTGGTAAAACAGACTGAGTAGGCATTCAGGAGTATAACATACTGCCAGTTAGTACACCATGTGGACAGGGAAATGTTTCAGTCCAAAGACAAAATTCGAGTTAAGACCCAAGTTAGGGTTAGCTGTCAGGAGACATGGCTTCCCGGAATGGAAACAGGGTGTTGCTGAAGCCAAGCATGGTGAAACAGACTGAGAGGGCCAACGGAATTGTGTGCCTACTGTCTTTTAGTACAACATGAGGATGGGGGTTTGTTACATTTGCACAAGAAAATCAGGTTAAGTCTCAAGTTAGGGTTGGGTTGGGGAGATGTGGCTTCCCAGGTTGGAAACGGGTCCTTGGTGAAGCTTAACTTGCTGAATTAGACTGAGTGGGGTATCAAGGTGTCTTCCATACTTACATTTGGTACACTCTGTGGACCGCAGTATGTTTCAGTCCCAAAAGGAAATGAGGGTTGAGACTCAAATTAGGGTTAGGGTTGGGGAGACTTGGCTTCCCAGGATGTAACCAGGGTTTTGGCGAAGTCTAGATTGGTAAAACAGACGGAGTAGGCCAACCGGAGTATAACATACTGCCAGTTAGTACACCATGTGGACAGGGAAATGTTTCAGTCAAAAGACAAAATTAGGGTTAAGACCCAAGTTAGGGTTATCGGTCAGGAGTCATGGCTTCCCAGAATGGAAACAGGGTGTTGCTGAAGCCAAGCATGGTGAAACAGACTGAGAGGGCCAACGGAATTGTGTGTCGACTGTCTTTTAGTACAACATGAGGTTGGGGGTTTGTTACATTTCAACAAGAAAATCAGGTTAAGTCTCAAGGTTGGGTTGGATTGGGGAGATGTGGCTTCCCAGGTTGGAAATGGGTCCTTGGTGAAGCTCAACTTGCTGAATCAGACTGAGTGGGGCATCAAGATGGCTTCCATACTGACATTTGGTACACTCTGTGGACGGCAGTATGTTTCAGTCCAAAAACGAAAATTAGGGTTAAGACCCAAGTTAGGGTTATCGGTCAGGAGTCATGGCTTCCCAGAATGGAAACAGGGAGTTGCTGAAGCCAAGCATGGTGAAACAGACTGAGAGGGCCAAAGGAATTGTGTACCTACTGTCTTTTAGTAGAACATGAGGATGGGAGGTTGTTACATTTGCACAAGAATATCAGTTTAAGTATCAAGTTAGAGTTAGGGTTGGGGAGATGTGGCTTCCCAGGTTGGAAACGGGTCCTTGTTGAAGCCTAGCTTGCTGAATCAGACTGAGTGGGGCATCAAGATGTCTTCCATACTTACAATTAGGTACACTCTGTGGACGGCAGTATGTTTCAGTCCAAAAAGGAAATGAGGGTTGAGACTCAAATTAGGGTTAGGGTTGGGGAGACTTGGCTTCCCAGGATGTAACCAGGGTTTTGGCGAAGCCTAGATTGGTAAAACAGACTGAGTAGGCCTTCCGGAGTATAACATACTGCCAGTTAGTACACCATGTGGACAGGGAAATATTTCAGTCCAAAGAAAAAACTAGGGTTAAGACCCAAGTTAGGGTTAGCGGTCAGGAGACATGGCTTCCCGGAATGGAAACAGGGTGTTGCTGAAGCCAAGCATGGTGAAACAGACTGAGAGGGCAAAAGGAATTGTGTGCCTACTGTCTTTTAGTACAACATGAGGATGGGGGTTTGTTACATTTGCACAAGAAAATCAGGTTAAGTCTCAAGTTAGGGTTGGTTTGGGGAGATGTGGCTTCCCAGGTTGGAAACGGGTCCTTGGTGAAGCCTAGCTTGTTGAATCAGACTGAGTGGGACATCAAGATGTCTTCCATACTTACATTTGGTACACTCTATGGACGGCAGTATGTTTCAGTCCAAAAAGGAAATGAGGGTTGAGACTCAAATTAGGGTTAGGGCTGGGGAGACTTGGCTTCCCAGGATGTAACCAGGGTTTTGGCGAAGCCTAGATTGGTATAACAGACTGAGTAGGCCATCCGGAGTATAACATACTGCCAGTTAGTACACCATGTGGACAGGGAAATGTTTCAGTCTAAAGAGAAAATTAGGGTTAAGACCCAAGTTAGGGTTAGCTGTCAGGAGACATGGCTTCCCAGAATGGAAACAGGGTGTTGCTGAAGCCAAGCATGGTGAAACAGACTGAGAGGGCCAAAGGAATTGTGTGCCTACTGTCTTTTAGTAGAACATGAGGATGGGAGGTTGTTACATTTGCACAAGAATATCAGGTTAAGTCTCAAGTTAGGGTTAGGGTTGGGGAGATGTGGCTTCCCAGGTTGGAAACGGGTCCTTGGTGAAGCTTAACTTCCTGAATCAGACTGAGTGGGCCATCAAGATGTCTTCCATACTGACATTTGGCACACTCTGTGGACCGCAGTATGTTTCAGTCCAAAAAGGAAATAGGGTTGAGACTCAAATTAGGGTTAGGGTTGGGGAGACTTGGCTTCCCAGGATGTAACCAGGGTTTTGGCGAAGTCTAGATTGGTAAAACAGACGGAGTAGGCCAACCGGAGTATAACATACTGCCAGTTAGTACACCATGTGGACAGGGAAATTTTTCAGTCCAAAGACAAAATTAGGGTTAAGACCCAAGTTAGGGTTAGCTGTCAGGAGACATGGCTTTCCAGAATGGAAACAGGGTGTTGCTGAAGCCAAGCATGGTGAAACAGACTGAGAGGGCCAAAGGAATTGTGTGCCTACTGTCTTTTAGTAGAACATGAGGATGGGGGGTTGTTACATTTGCACAAGAAAATCAGGTTAAGTCTCAAGTTAGGGTTAGGGTTGGGGAGATGTGGCTTCCCAGGTTGGAAATGGGTCCTTGGTGAAGCCTAGCTTGCTGAATCAGACTGAGTGGGGCATCAAGATGTCTTCCATACTTACATTTGGTACACTCTGTGAACCGCAGTATGTTTCAGTCCAAAAAGGAAATGAGGGTTGAGACTCAAATTAGGGTTAGGGTTGGGGAGACTTGGCTTCCCAGGATGTAACCAGGGTTTTGGTGAAGCCTAGATTGGTAAAACAGACTGAGTAGGCCAACCGGAGTATAACATACTGCCAGTTAGTACACCATGTGGACAGGGAAATGTTTCAGTCCAAAGAGAAAATTAGGGTTAAGACCCAAGTTAGGGTTAGCTGTCAGGAGACATGGCTTCCCAGAATGGAAACAGGGTGTTGCTGAAGCCAAGCATGGTGAAACAGACTGAGAGGGCCAAAGGAATTGTGTGCCTACTGTCTTTTAGTAGAACATGAGGATGGGAGGTTGTTACATTTGCACAAGAATATCAGGTTAAGTCTCAAGTTAGGGTTAGGGTTGGGGAGATGTGGCTTCCCAGGTTGGAAACGGGTCCTTGGTGAAGCCTAGCTTGCTGAATCAGACTGAGTGGGGCATCAAGATGTCTTCCATACTTACAATTAGGTACACTCTGTGGACGGCAGTATGTTTCAGTCCAAAAAGGAAATGAGGGTTGAGACTCAAATAAGGGTTAGGGTTGGGGAGACTTGGCTTCCCAGGATGTAACCAGGGTTTTGGCGAAGCCTAGATTGGTAAAACAGACTGAGTAGGCCTTCCGGAGTATAACATACTGCCAGTTAGTACACCATGTGGACAGGGAAATATTTCAGTCCAAAGAAAATACTAGGGTTAAGACCCAAGTTAGGGTTAGCGGTCAGGAGACATGGCTTCCCGGAATGGAAACAGGGTGTTGCTGAAGCCAAGCATGGTGAAACAGACTGAGAGGGCAAAAGGAATTGTGTGCCTACTGTCTTTTAGTAGAACATGAGGATGGGGGTTTGTTACATTTTCACAAGAAAATCAGGTTAAGTCTCAAGTTAGGGTTGGTTTGGGGAGATGTGGCTTCCCAGGTTGGAAACGGGTCCTTGGTGAAGCCTAGCTTGTTGAATCAGACTGAGTGGGACATCAAGATGTCTTCCATACTTACATTTGGTACACTCTGTGGACGGCAGTATGTTTCAGTCCAAAAAGGAAATGAGGGTTGAGACTCAAATTAGGGTTAGGGTTGGGGAGACTTGGCTTCCCAGGATGTAACCAGGGTTTTGGCGAAGCCTAGATTGGTAAAACAGACTGAGTAGGCCATCCGGAGTATAACATACTGCCAGTTAGTACACCATGTGGACAGGGAAATGTTTCAGTCCAAAGAGAAAATTAGGGTTAAGACCCAAGTGAGGGTTAGCTGTCAGGAGACATGGCTTCCCAGAATGGAAACAGGGTGTTGCTGAAGCCAAGCATGGTGAAACAGACTGAGAGGGCCAAAGGAATTGTGTGCCTACTGTCTTTTAGTAGAACATGAGGATGGGAGGTTGTTACATTTGCACAAGAATATCAGGTTAAGTCTCAAGTTAGGGTTAGGGTTGGGGAGATGTGGCTTCCCAGGTTGGAAACGGGTCCTTGGTGAAGCTTAACTTCCTGAATCAGACTGAGTGGGCCATCAAGATGTCTTCCATACTTACATTTGGCACACTCTGTGGACCGCAGTATGTTTCAGTCCAAAAAGGAAATAGGGTTGAGACTCAAATTAGGGTTACGGTTGGGGAGACTTGGCTTCCCAGGATGTAACCAGGGTTTTGGTGAAGCCTAGATTGGTAAAACAGACTGAGTAGGCATTCAGGAGTATAACATACTGCCAGTTAGTACACCATGTGGACAGGGAAATGTTTCAGTCCAAAGACAAAATTCGAGTTAAGACCCAAGTTAGGGTTAGCTGTCAGGAGACATGGCTTCCCAGAATGGAAACAGGGTGTTGCTGAAGCCAAGCATGGTGAAACAGACTGAGAGGGCCAAAGGAATTGTGTGCCTACTGTCTTTTAGTAGAACATGAGTATGGGAGGTTGTTACATTTGCACAAGAATATCAGGTTAAGTCTCAAGTTAGAGTTAGGGTTGGGGAGATGTGGCTTCCCAGGTTGGAAACGGGTCCGTGTTGAAGCCTAGCTTGCTGAATCAGACTGAGTGGGGCATCAAGATGTCTTCCATACTTACAATTAGGTACACTCTGTGGACGGCAGTATGTTTCAGTCCAAAAAGGAAATGAGGGTTGAGACTCAAATTAGGGTTAGGGTTGGGGAGACTTGGCTTCCCAGGATGTAACCAGGGTTTTGGCGAAGCCTAGATTGGTAAAACAGACGGAGTAGGCCTTCCGGAGTATAACATACTGCCAGTTAGTACACCATGTGGACAGGGAAATATTTCAGTCCAAAGAAAAAACTAGGGTTAAGACCCAAGTTAGGGTTAGCGGTCAGGAGACATGGCTTCCCGGAATGGAAACAGGGTGTTGCTGAAGCCAAGCATGGTGAAACAGACTGAGAGGGCAAAAGGAATTGTGTGCCTACTGTCTTTTAGTACAACATGAGGATGGGGGTTTGTTACATTTGCACAAGAAAATCAGGTTAAGTCTCAAGTTAGGGTTGGTTTGGGGAGATGTGGCTTCCCAGGTTGGAAACGGGTCCTTGGTGAAGCCTAGCTTGTTGAATCAGACTGAGTGGGACATCAAGATGTCTTCCATACTGACATTTGGTACACTCTGTGGACGGCAGTATGTTTCAGTCCAAAAAGGAAATGAGGGTTGAGACTCAAATTAGGGTTAGGGCTGGGGAGACTTGGCTTCCCAGGATGTAACCAGGGTTTTGGCGAAGCCTAGATTGGTAAAACAGACTGAGTAGGCCATCCGGAGTATAACATACTGCCAGTTAGTACACCATGTGGACAGGGAAATGTTTCAGTCTAAAGAGAAAATTAGGGTTAAGACCCAAGTTAGGGTTAGCTGTCAGGAGACATGGCTTCCCAGAATGGAAACAGGGTGTTGCTGAAGCCAAGCATGGTGAAACAGACTGAGAGGGCCAAAGGAATTGTGTGCCTACTGTCTTTTAGTAGAACATGAGGATGGGAGGTTGTTACATTTGCACAAGAATATCAGGTTAAGTCTCAAGTTAGGGTTAGGGTTGGGGAGATGTGGCTTCCCAGGTTGGAAACGGGTCCTTGGTGAAGCTTAACTTCCTGAATCAGACTGAGTGGGCCATCAAGATGTCTTCCATACTTACATTTGGCACACTCTGTGGACCGCAGTATGTTTCAGTCCAAAAAGGAAATAGGGTTGAGACTCAAATTAGGGTTAGGGTTGGGGAGACTTGGCTTCCCAGGATGTAACCAGGGTTTTGGTGAAGCCTAGATTGGTAAAACAGACTGAGTAGGCATTCAGGAGTATAACATACTGCCAGTTAGTACACCATGTGGACAGGGAAATGTTTCAGTCCAAAGACAAAATTCGAGTTAAGACCCAAGTTAGGGTTAGCTGTCAGGAGACATGGCTTCCCGGAATGGAAACAGGGTGTTGCTGAAGCCAAGCATGGTGAAACAGACTGAGAGGGCCAACGGAATTGTGTGCCTACTGTCTTTTAGTACAACATGAGGATGGGGGTTTGTTACATTTGCACAAGAAAATCAGGTTAAGTCTCAAGTTAGGGTTGGGTTGGGGAGATGTGGCTTCCCAGGTTGGAAACGGGTCCTTGGTGAAGCTTAACTTGCTGAATCAGACTGAGTGGGGTATCAAGGTGTCTTCCATACTTACATTTGGTACACTCTGTGGACCGCAGTATGTTTCAGTCCCAAAAGGAAATGAGGGTTGAGACTCAAATTAGGGTTAGGGTTGGGGAGACTTGGCTTCCCAGGATGTAACCAGGGTTTTGGCGAAGCCTAGATTGGTAAAACAGACTGAGTAGGCCTTCCGGAGTATAACATACTGCCAGTTAGTACACCATGTGGACAGGGAAATGTTTCAGTCCAAAGAAAAAATTAGGGTTAAGAAAAATTTAGGGTTATCGGTCAGGAGACATGCCTTCCCAGAATGGAAACAGGGTGTTGCTGAAGCCAAGCATGGTGAAACAGACTGAGAGGGCCAACGGAATTGTGTGCCTACTGTCTTTTAGTACAACATGAGGATGGGGGTTTGTTACATTTGCACAAGAAAATCAGGTTAAGTCTCAAGTTAGGGTTAGGGTTGGGGAGATGTGGCTTCCCAGGTTGGAAACGGGTCCTTGGTGAAGCCTAACTTGCTGAATCAGACTGAGTGGGGCATCAAGATGTCTTCCATACTGACATTTGGTACACTCTGTGGACGGCGGTTTGTTTCAGTCCCAAAAGGAAATGAGGCCTGAGACTCAAATTAGGGTTAGGGTTGGGGAGACTTGGCTTTCCAGGATGTAACCAGGGTTTTGGTGAAGCCTAGATTGGTAAAACAGACTGAGTAGGCAAACCGGAGTATAACATACTGCCAGTTAGTACACCATGTGGACAGGGAAATGTTTCATTCCAAAGAGAAAATTAGGGTTAAGACCCAAGTGAGGGTTATCGGTCAGGAGACATGGCTTCCCAGAATGGAAACAGGGTGTTGCTGAAGCCAAGCATGGTGAAACAGACTGAGAGGGCCAAAGGAATTGTGTGCCTACTGTCTTTTAGTAGAACATGAGGATGGGGGTTTGTTACATTTGCACAAGAAAATCAGGTTAAGTATCAAGTTAGGGTTAGGGTTGGGGAGATGTGGCTTCCCAGGTTGGAAACGGGTCCTTGGTGAAGCTTAACTTGCTGAATCAGACTGAGTGGGGCATCAAGATGGCTTCCATACTGACATTTGGTACACTCTGTGGACGGCAGTATGTTTCAGTCCAAAAAGGAAATGAGGGTTGAGACTCAAATTAGGGTTAGGGTTGGGGAGACTTGGCTTCCCAGGATGTAACCAGGGTTTTGGCGAAGCCTAGATTGGTAAAACAGACTGAGTAGGACAACCGGAGTATAACATACTGCCAGTTAGTACACCATGTGGACAGGGAAATGTTTCAGTCCAAAGAGAAAATTAGGGTTGAGACCCAAGTTAGGGTTATCGGTCAGGAGTCATGGCTTCCCAGAATGGAAACAGGGTGTTGCTGAAGCCAAGCATGGTGAAACAGACTGAGAGGGCAAAAGGAATTGAGTGCCTACTGTCTTTTAGTAGAACATGAGGATGGGGGGTTTGTTACATTTGCACAAGAAAATCAGGTTAAGTCTCAAGTTAGGGTTGGTTTGGGGAGATGTGGCTTCCCAGGTTGGAAACGGGTCCTTGGTGAAGCCTAGCTTGTTGAATCAGACTGAGTGGGACATCAAGATGTCTTCCATACTGACATTTGGTACACTCTGTGGACGGCAGTATGTTTCAGTCCAAAAAGGAAATGAGGGTTGAGACTCAAATTAGGGTTAGGGCTGGGGAGACTTGGCTTCCCAGGATGTAACCAGGGTTTTGGCGAAGCCTAGATTGGTAAAACAGACGGAGTAGGCCAACCGGAGTATAACATACTGCCAGTTAGTACACCATGTGGACAGGGAAATGTTTCAGTCCAAAGAGAAAATTAGGGTTAAGACCCAAGTTAGGGTTAGCTGTCAGGAGACATGGCTCTCCAGAATGGAAACAGGGTGTTGCTGAAGCGAAGCATGGTGAAACAGACTGAGAGGGCAAAAGGAATTGTGTGCCTACTGTCTTTTAGTAGAACATGAGGATGGGGGGTTGTTACATTTGCACAAGAAAATCAGGTTAAGTCTCAAGTTAGGGTTGGTTTGGGGAGATGTGGCTTCCCAGGTTGGAAACGGGTCCTTGGTGAAGCCTAGCTTGTTGAATCAGACTGAGTGGGACATCAAGATGTCTTCCATACTTACATTTGGTACACTCTGTGGACGGCAGTATGTTTCAGTCCAAAAAGGAAATGAGGGTTGAGACTCAAATTAGGGTTAGGGCTGGGGAGACTTGGCTTCCCAGGATGTAACCAGGGTTTTGGCGAAGCCTAGATTGGTAAAACAGACTGAGTAGGCCATCCGGAGTATAACATACTGCCAGTTAGTACACCATGTGGACAGGGAAATGTTTCAGTCCAAAGAAAAAATTAGGGTTAAGAAAAATTTAGGGTTATCGGTCAGGAGACATGCCTTCCCAGAATGGAAACAGGGTGTTGCTGAAGCCAAGCATGGTGAAACAGACTGAGAGGGCAAACGGAATTGTGTGCCTACTGTCTTTTAGTACAACATGAGGATGGGGGTTTGTTACATTTGCACAAGAAAATCAGGTTAAGTCTCAAGTTAGGGTTGGTTTGGGGAGATGTGGCTTCCCAGGTTGGAAACGGGTCCTTGGTGAAGCCTAACTTGCTGAATCAGACTGAGTGGGGCATCAAGATGTCTTCCATACTGACATTTGGTACACTCTGTGGACGGCGGTTTGTTTCAGTCCCAAAAGGAAATGAGGCCTGAGACTCAAATTAGGGTTAGGGTTGGGGAGACTTGGCTTTCCAGGATGTAACCAGGGTTTTGGTGAAGCCTAGATTGGTAAAACAGACGGAGTAGGCCAACCGGAGTATAACATACTGCCAGTTAGTACACCATGTGGACAGGGAAATGTTTCATTCCAAAGAGAAAATTAGGGTTAAGACCCAAGTGAGGGTTATCGGTCAGGAGACATGGCTTCCCAGAATGGAAACAGGGTGTTGCTGAAGCCAAGCATGGTGAAACAGACTGAGAGGGCCAAAGGAATTGTGTGCCTACTGTCTTTTAGTAGAACATGAGGATGGGGGTTTGTTACATTTGCACAAGAAAATCAGGTTAAGTATCAAGTTAGGGTTAGGGTTGGGGAGATGTGGCTTCCCAGGTTGGAAACGGGTCCTTGGTGAAGCTTAACTTGCTGAATCAGACTGAGTGGGGCATCAAGATGGCTTCCATACTGACATTTGGTACACTCTGTGGACGGCAGTATGTTTCAGTCCAAAAAGGAAATGAGGGTTGAGACTCAAATTAGGGTTAGGGTTGGGGAGACTTGGCTTCCCAGGATGTAACCAGGGTTTTGGCGAAGCCTAGATTGGTAAAACAGACGGAGTAGGACAACCGGAGTATAACATACTGCCAGTTAGTACACCATGTGGACAGGGAAATGTTTCAGTCCAAAGAGAAAATTAGGGTTAAGACCCAAGTTAGGGTTAGCTGTCAGGAGACATGGCTTTCCAGAATGGAAACAGGGTGTTGCTGAAGCCAAGCATGGTGAAACAGACTGAGAGGGCAAAAGGAATTGTGTGCCTACTGTCTTTTAGTAGAACATGAGGATGGGGGGTTGTTACATTTGCACAAGAAAATCAGGTTAAGTCTCAAGTTAGGGTTAGGGTTGGGGAGATGTGGCTTCCCAGGTTGGAAACGGGTCCTTGGTGAAGCCTAGCTTGTTGAATCAGACTGAGTGGGACATCAAGATTTCTTCCATACATACATTTGGTACACTCTGTGAACCGCAGTATGTTTCAGTCCAAAAAGGAAATGAGGGTTGATACTCAAATTAGGGTTAGGGTTGGGGAGACTTGGCTTCCCAGGATGTAACCAGGGTTTTGGCGAAGCCTAGATTGGTAAAACAGACTGAGTAGGCCTTCCGGAGTATAACATACTGCCAGTTAGTACACCATGTGGACAGGGAAATATTTCAGTCCAAAGAAAAAACTAGGGTTAAGACCCAAGTTAGGGTTAGCGGTCAGGAGACATGGCTTCCCGGAATGGAAACAGGGTGTTGCTGAAGCCAAGCATGGTGAAACAGACTGAGAGGGCAAAAGGAATTGTGTGCCTACTGTCTTTTAGTACAACATGAGGATGGGGGTTTGTTACATTTGCACAAGAAAATCAGGTTAAGTCTCAAGTTAGGGTTGGTTTGGGGAGATGTGGCTTCCCAGGTTGGAAACGGGTCCTTGGTGAAGCCTAGCTTGTTGAATCAGACTGAGTGGGACATCAAGATGTCTTCCATACTGACATTTGGTACACTCTGTGGACGGCAGTATGTTTCAGTCCAAAAAGGAAATGAGGGTTGAGACTCAAATTAGGGTTAGGGCTGGGGAGACTTGGCTTCCCAGGATGTAACCACGGTTTTGGCGAAGCCTAGATTGGTAAAACAGACTGAGTAGGCCATCCGGAGTATAACATACTGCCAGTTAGTACACCATGTGGACAGGGAAATGTTTCAGTCCAAAGAGAAAATTAGGGTTCAGACCCAAGTGAGGGTTAGCTGTCAGGAGACATGGCTTCCCAGAATGGAAACAGGGTGTTGCTGAAGCCAAGCATGGTGAAACAGACTGAGAGGGCCAAAGGAATTGTGTACCTACTGTCTCTTAGTAGAACATGAGGATGGGAGGTTGTTACATTTGCACAAGAATATAAGGTTAAGTCTCAAGTTAGGGTTAGGGTTGGGGAGATGTGGCTTCCCAGGTTGGAAACGGGTCCTTGGTGAAGCTTAACTTCCTGAATCAGACTGAGTGGGCCATCAAGATGTCTTCCATACTTACATTTGGCACACTCTGTGGACGGCAGTATGTTTCAGTCCAAAAAGAAAATAGGGTTGAGACTCAAATTAGGGTTAGGGTTGGGGAGACTTGGCTTCCCAGGATGTAACCAGGGTTTTGGTGAAGCCTAGATTGGTAAAACAGACTGAGTAGGCATTCAGGAGTATAACATACTGCCAGTTAGTACACCATGTGGACAGGGAAATGTTTCAGTCCAAAGAAAAAATTAGGGTTAAGAAAAATTTAGGGTTATCGGTCAGGAGACATGCCTTCCCAGAATGGAAACAGGGTGTTGCTGAAGCCAAGCATGGTGAAACAGACTGAGAGGGCCAACGGAATTGTGTGCCGACTGTCTCTTAGTACAACATGAGGATGGGGGTTTGTTACATTTCAACATGAAAATCAGGTTAAGTCTCAAGGTTGGGTTGGGTTGGGGAGATGTGGCTTCCCTGGTTGGAATCGGGTCCTTGGTGAAGCCCAGCTTGCTGAATCAGACTGAGTGGGACATCAAGATGTCTTCCATACTGACATTTGGTACACTCTGTGGACGGAGGTCTGTTTCAGTCCCAAAAGGAAATGAGGCCTGAGACTCAAATTAGGGTTAGGGTTGGGGAGACTTGGCTTCCCAGGATATAACCAGGGTTTTGTCGAAGCCTAGATTGGTAAAACAGACTGAGTAGGCCATCCGGAGTATAACATACAGCCAGTTAGTACACCATGTGGACAGGGAAATGTTTCATTCCAAAGAGAAAATTAGGGTTAAGACCCAAGTTAGGGTTAGCTGTCAGGAGACATGGCTTCCCAGAATGGAAACAGGGTGTTGCTGAAGCCAAGCATGGTGAAACAGACTGAGAGGGCCAAAGGAATTGTGTGCCTACTGTCTTTTAGTACAACATGAGGATGGGGGGTTGTTACAGTTCAACAAGAAAATCAGGTTAAGTCTCAAGTTAGGGTTAGGGTTGGGGAGATGTGGCTTCCCAGGTTGGAAACGGGTCCTTGGTGAAGCTTAACTTGCTGAATCAGACTGAGTGGGGCATCAAGATGGCTTCCATACTGACATTTGGTACACTCTGTGGACGGCAGTATGTTTCAGTCCAAAAACGAAAATTAGGGTTAAGACCCAAGTTAGGGTTATCGGTCAGGAGTCATGGCTTCCCAGAATGGAAACAGGGTGTTGCTGAAGCCAAGCATGGTGAAACAGACTGAGAGGGCCAACGGAATTGTGTGTCGACTGTCTTTTAGTACAACATGAGGATGGGGGTTTGTTACATTTGCACAAGAAAATCAGGTTAAGTCTCAAGTTAGGGTTGGTTTGGGGAGATGTGGCTTCCCAGGTTGGAAACGGGTCCTTGGTGAAGCCTAGCTTGTTGAATCAGACTGAGTGGGACATCTAGATGTCTTCCATACTTACATTTGGTACACTCTGTGGACGGCAGTATGTTTCAGTCCAAAAAGGAAATGAGGGTTGAGACTCAAATTAGGGTTAGGGCTGGGGAGACTTGGCTTCCCAGGATGTAACCAGGGTTTTGGCGAAGCCTAGATTGGTAAAACAGACTGAGTAGGCCATCCGGAGTATAACATACTGCCAGTTAGTACACCATGTGGACAGGGAAATGTTTCAGTCTAAAGAGAAAATTAGGGTTAAGACCCAAGTTAGGGTTAGCTGTCAGGAGACATGGCTTCCCAGAATGGAAACAGGGTGTTGCTGAAGCCAAGCATGGTGAAACAGACTGAGAGGGCCAAAGGAATTGTGTGCCTACTGTCTTTTAGTAGAACATGAGGATGGGAGGTTGTTACATTTGCACAAGAATATCAGGTTAAGTCTCAAGTTAGGGTTAGGGTTGGGGAGATGTGGCTTCCCAGGTTGGAAACGGGTCCTTGGTGAAGCTTAACTTCCTGAATCAGACTGAGTGGGCCATCAAGATGTCTTCCATACTTACATTTGGCACACTCTGTGGACCGCAGTATGTTTCAGTCCAAAAAGGAAATAGGGTTGAGACTCAAATTAGGGTTAGGGTTGGGGAGACTTGGCTTCCCAGGATGTAACCAGGGTTTTGGTGAAGCCTAGATTGGTAAAACAGACTGAGTAGGCATTCAGGAGTATAACATACTGCCAGTTAGTACACCATGTGGACAGGGAAATGTTTCAGTCCAAAGACAAAATTCGAGTTAAGACCCAAGTTAGGGTTAGCTGTCAGGAGACATGGCTTCCCGGAATGGAAACAGGGTGTTGCTGAAGCCAAGCATGGTGAAACAGACTGAGAGGGCCAACGGAATTGTGTGCCTACTGTCTTTTAGTACAACATGAGGATGGGGGTTTGTTACATTTGCACAAGAAAATCAGGTTAAGTCTCAAGTTAGGGTTGGGTTGGGGAGATGTGGCTTCCCAGGTTGGAAACGGGTCCTTGGTGAAGCTTAACTTGCTGAATCAGACTGAGTGGGGTATCAAGGTGTCTTCCATACTTACATTTGGTACACTCTGTGGACCGCAGTATGTTTCAGTCCCAAAAGGAAATGAGGGTTGAGACTCAAATTAGGGTTAGGGTTGGGGAGACTTGGCTTCCCAGGATGTAACCAGGGTTTTGGCGAAGCCTAGATTGGTAAAACAGACTGAGTAGGCCTTCCGGAGTATAACATACTGCCAGTTAGTACACCATGTGGACAGGGAAATGTTTCAGTCCAAAGAAAAAATTAGGGTTAAGAAAAATTTAGGGTTATCGGTCAGGAGACATGCCTTCCCAGAATGGAAACAGGGTGTTGCTGAAGCCAAGCATGGTGAAACAGACTGAGAGGGCCAACGGAATTGTGTGCCTACTGTCTTTTAGTACAACATGAGGATGGGGGTTTGTTACATTTGCACAAGAAAATCAGGTTAAGTCTCAAGTTAGGGTTGGTTTGGGGAGATGTGGCTTCCCAGGTTGGAAACGGGTCCTTGGTGAAGCCTAACTTGCTGAATCAGACTGAGTGGGGCATCAAGATGTCTTCCATACTGACATTTGGTACACTCTGTGGACGGCGGTTTGTTTCAGTCCCAAAAGGAAATGAGGCCTGAGACTCAAATTAGGGTTAGGGTTGGGGAGACTTGGCTTTCCAGGATGTAACCAGGGTTTTGGTGAAGCCTAGATTGGTAAAACAGACTGAGTAGGCAAACCGGAGTATAACATACTGCCAGTTAGTACACCATGTGGACAGGGAAATGTTTCATTCCAAAGAGAAAATTAGGGTTAAGACCCAAGTTAGGGTTATCGGTCAGGAGACATGGCTTCCCAGAATGGAAACAGGGTGTTGCTGAAGCCAAGCATGGTGAAACAGACTGAGAGGGCCAAAGGAATTGTGTGCCTACTGTCTTTTAGTAGAACATGAGGATGGGGGTTTGTTACATTTGCACAAGAAAATCAGGTTAAGTATCAAGTTAGGGTTAGGGTTGGGGAGATGTGGCTTCCCAGGTTGGAAACGGGTCCTTGGTGAAGCTTAACTTGCTGAATCAGACTGAGTGGGGCATCAAGATGGCTTCCATACTGACATTTGGTACACTCTGTGGACGGCAGTATATTTCAGTCCAAAAAGGAAATGAGGGTTGAGACTCAAATTAGGGTTAGGGTTGGGGAGACTTGGCTTCCCAGGATGTAACCAGGGTTTTGGCGAAGCCTAGATTGGTAAAACAGACTGAGTAGGACAACCGGAGTATAACATACTGCCAGTTAGTACACCATGTGGACAGGGAAATGTTTCAGTCCAAAGAGAAAATTAGGGTTGAGACCCAAGTTAGGGTTATCGGTCCGGAGTCATGGCTTCCCAGAATGGAAACAGGGTGTTGCTGAAGCCAAGCATGGTGAAACAGACTGAGAGGGCAAAAGGAATTGAGTGCCTACTGTCTTTTAGTACAACATGAGGATGGGGGTTTGTTACATTTGCACAAGAAAATCAGGTTAAGTCTCAAGTTAGGGTTGGTTTGGGGAGATGTGGCTTCCCAGGTTGGAAACGGGTCCTTGGTGAAGCCTAGCTTGTTGAATCAGACTGAGTGGGACATCAAGATGTCTTCCATACTGACATTTGGTACACTCTGTGGACGGCAGTATGTTTCAGTCCAAAAAGGAAATGAGGGTTGAGACTCAAATTAGGGTTAGGGCTGGGGAGACTTGGCTTCCCAGGATGTAACCAGGGTTTTGGCGAAGCCTAGATTGGTAAAACAGACGGAGTAGGCCAACCGGAGTATAACATACTGCCAGTTAGTACACCATGTGGACAGGGAAATGTTTCAGTCCAAAGAGAAAATTAGGGTTCAGACCCAAGTGAGGGTTAGCTGTCAGGAGACATGGCTTCCCAGAATGGAAACAGGGTGTTGCTGAAGCCAAGCATGGTGAAACAGACTGAGAGGGCCAACGGAATTGTGTGCCTACTGTCTTTTAGTACAACATGAGGATGGGGGGTTGTTACATTTGCCCAAGAAAATCAGGTTAAGTCTCAAGTTAGGGTTAGGGTTCGGGAGATGTGGCTTCCCAGGTTGGAAATGGGTCCTTGGTGAAGCTCAACTTGCTGAATCAGACAAAGTGGGGCATCAAGATGTCTTCCATACTTACATTTGGCACACTCTGTGGACCGCAGTATGTTTCAGTCCCAAAAGGAAATGAGGGTTGAGACTCAAATTAGGGTTAGGGTTGGGGAGACTTGGCTTCCCAGGATGTAACCAGGGTTTTGGCGAAGCCTAGATTGGTAAAACAGACTGAGTAGGCCTTCCGGAGTATAACATACTGCCAGTTAGTACACCATGTGGACAGGGAAATG
Source organism: Heloderma suspectum (assembly GCF_057233095.1). Lineage (NCBI taxonomy): Eukaryota > Metazoa > Chordata > Lepidosauria > Squamata > Helodermatidae > Heloderma > Heloderma suspectum. The sequence continues at coordinate 154,545,326 of NC_139461.1, forward strand.
TTTCAGTCCAAAGAAAAAATTAGGGTTAAGAAAAATTTAGGGTTATCGGTCAGGAGACATGCCTTCCCAGAATGGAAACAGGGTGTTGCTGAAGCCAGCATGGTGAAACAGACTGAGAGGGCAAACGGAATTGTGTGCCTACTGTCTTTTAGTACAACATGAGGATGGGGGTTTGTTACATTTGCACAAGAAAATCAGGTTAAGTCTCAAGTTAGGGTTAGGGTTGGGGAGATGTTGCTTCCCAGGTTGGAAACGGGTCCTTGGTGAAGCTTAACTTGCTGAATCAGACTGAGTGGGCCATCAAGATGGCTTCCATACTGACATTTGGTACACTCTGTGGACGGCAGTATGTTTCAGTCCAAAAACGAAAATTAGGGTTAAGACCCAAGTTAGGGTTATCGGTCAGGAGTCATGGCTTCCCAGAATGGAAACAGGGTGTTGCTGAAGCCAAGCATGGTGAAACAGACTGAGAGGGCCAAAGGAATTGTGTGCCTACTGTCTTTTAGTACAACATGAGGATGGGGGTTTGTTACATTTGCACAAGAAAATCAGGTTAAGTCTCAAGTTAGGGTTGGTTTGGGGAGATGTGGCTTCCCAGGTTGGAAACGGGTCCTTGGTGAAGCCTAGCTTGTTGAATCAGACTGAGTGGGACATCAAGATGTCTTCCATACTTACATTTGGTACACTCTGTGGACGGCAGTATGTTTCAGTCCAAAAAGGAAATGAGGGTTGAGACTCAAATTAGGGTTAGGGCTGGGGAGACTTGGCTTCCCAGGATGTAACCAGGGTTTTGGCGAAGCCTAGATTGGTAAAACAGACTGAGTAGGCCATCCGGAGTATAACATACTGCCAGTTAGTACACCATGTGGACAGGGAAATGTTTCAGTCTAAAGAGAAAATTAGGGTTAAGACCCAAGTTAGGGTTAGCTGTCAGGAGACATGGCTTCCCAGAATGGAAACAGGGTGTTGCTGAAGCCAAGCATGGTGAAACAGACTGAGAGGGCCAAAGGAATTGTGTGCCTACTGTCTTTTAGTAGAACATGAGGATGGGAGGTTGTTACATTTGCACAAGAATATCAGGTTAAGTCTCAAGTTAGGGTTAGGGTTGGGGAGATGTGGCTTCCCAGGTTGGAAACGGGTCCTTGGTGAAGCTTAACTTCCTGAATCAGACTGAGTGGGCCATCAAGATGTCTTCCATACTTACATTTGGCACACTCTGTGGACCGCAGTATGTTTCAGTCCAAAAAGGAAATGAGGGTTGAGACTCAAATTAGGGTTAGGGTTGGGGAGACTTGGCTTCCCAGGATGTAACCAGGGTTTTGGTGAAGCCTAGATTGGTAAAACAGACTGAGTAGGCATTCAGGAGTATAACATACTGCCAGTTAGTACACCATGTGGACAGGGAAATGTTTCAGTCCAAAGACAAAATTCGAGTTAAGACCCAAGTTAGGGTTAGCTGTCAGGAGACATGGCTTCCCGGAATGGAAACAGGGTGTTGCTGAAGCCAAGCATGGTGAAACAGACTGAGAGGGCCAACGGAATTGTGTGCCTACTGTCTTTTAGTACAACATGAGGATGGGGGTTTGTTACATTTGCACAAGAAAATCAGGTTAAGTCTCAAGTTAGGGTTGGGTTGGGGAGATGTGGCTTCCCAGGTTGGAAACGGGTCCTTGGTGAAGCTTAACTTGCTGAATCAGACTGAGTGGGGTATCAAGGTGTCTTCCATACTTACATTTGGTACACTCTGTGGACCGCAGTATGTTTCAGTCCCAAAAGGAAATGAGGGTTGAGACTCAAATTAGGGTTAGGGTTGGGGAGACTTGGCTTCCCAGGATGTAACCAGGGTTTTGGCGAAGCCTAGATTGGTAAAACAGACTGAGTAGGCCTTCCGGAGTATAACATACTGCCAGTTAGTACACCATGTGGACAGGGAAATGTTTCATTCCAAAGAGAAAATTAGGGTTAAGACCCAAGTGAGGGTTATCGGTCAGGAGACATGGCTTCCCAGAATGGAAACAGGGTGTTGCTGAAGCCAAGCATGGTGAAACAGACTGAGAGGGCCAAAGGAATTGTGTGCCTACTGTCTTTTAGTAGAACATGAGGATGGGGGTTTGTTACATTTGCACAAGAAAATCAGGTTAAGTATCAAGTTAGGGTTAGGGTTGGGGAGATGTGGCTTCCCAGGTTGGAAACGGGTCCTTGGTGAAGCTTAACTTGCTGAATCAGACTGAGTGGGGCATCAAGATGGCTTCCATACTGACATTTGGTACACTCTGTGGACGGCAGTATGTTTCAGTCCAAAAAGGAAATGAGGGTTGAGACTCAAATTAGGGTTAGGGTTGGGGAGACTTGGCTTCCCAGGATGTAACCAGGGTTTTGGCGAAGCCTAGATTGGTAAAACAGACTGAGTAGGACAACCGGAGTATAACATACTGCCAGTTAGTACACCATGTGGACAGGGAAATGTTTCAGTCCAAAGAGAAAATTAGGGTTGAGACCCAAGTTAGGGTTATCGGTCAGGAGTCATGGCTTCCCAGAATGGAAACAGGGTGTTGCTGAAGCCAAGCATGGTGAAACAGACTGAGAGGGCAAAAGGAATTGAGTGCCTACTGTCTTTTAGTACAACATGAGGATGGGGGTTTGTTACATTTGCACAAGAAAATCAGGTTAAGTCTCAAGTTAGGGTTGGTTTGGGGAGATGTGGCTTCCCAGGTTGGAAACGGGTCCTTGGTGAAGCTTAACTTGCTGAATCAGACTGAGTGGGGTATCAAGGTGTCTTCCATACTTACATTTGGTACACTCTGTGGACCGCAGTATGTTTCAGTCCCAAAAGGAAATGAGGGTTGAGACTCAAATTAGGGTTAGGGTTGGGGAGACTTGGCTTCCCAGGATGTAACCAGGGTTTTGGCGAAGCCTAGATTGGTAAAACAGACTGAGTAGGCCTTCCGGAGTATAACATACTGCCAGTTAGTACACCATGTGGACAGGGAAATGTTTCAGTCCAAAGAAAAAATTAGGGTTAAGAAAAATTTAGGGTTATCGGTCAGGAGACATGCCTTCCCAGAATGGAAACAGGGTGTTGCTGAAGCCAAGCATGGTGAAACAGACTGAGAGGGCCAACGGAATTGTGTGCCTACTGTCTTTTAGTACAACATGAGGATGGGGGTTTGTTACATTTGCACAAGAAAATCAGGTTAAGTCTCAAGTTAGGGTTGGTTTGGGGAGATGTGGCTTCCCAGGTTGGAAACGGGTCCTTGGTGAAGCCTAACTTGCTGAATCAGACTGAGTGGGGCATCAAGATGTCTTCCATACTGACATTTGGTACACTCTGTGGACGGCGGTTTGTTTCAGTCCCAAAAGGAAATGAGGCCTGAGACTCAAATTAGGGTTAGGGTTGGGGAGACTTGGCTTTCCAGGATGTAACCAGGGTTTTGGTGAAGCCTAGATTGGTAAAACAGACTGAGTAGGGAAACCGGAGTATAACATACTGCCAGTTAGTACACCATGTGGACAGGGAAATGTTTCATTCCAAAGAGAAAATTAGGGTTAAGACCCAAGTTAGGGTTATCGGTCAGGAGACATGGCTTCCCAGAATGGAAACAGGGTGTTGCTGAAGCCAAGCATGGTGAAACAGACTGAGAGGGCCAAAGGAATTGTGTGCCTACTGTCTTTTAGTAGAACATGAGGATGGGGGTTTGTTACATTTGCACAAGAAAATCAGGTTAAGTATCAAGTTAGGGTTAGGGTTGGGGAGATGTGGCTTCCCAGGTTGGAAACGGGTCCTTGGTGAAGCTTAACTTGCTGAATCAGACTGAGTGGGGCATCAAGATGGCTTCCATACTGACATTTGGTACACTCTGTGGACGGCAGTATATTTCAGTCCAAAAAGGAAATGAGGGTTGAGACTCAAATTAGGGTTAGGGTTGGGGAGACTTGGCTTCCCAGGATGTAACCAGGGTTTTGGCGAAGCCTAGATTGGTAAAACAGACTGAGTAGGACAACCGGAGTATAACATACTGCCAGTTAGTACACCATGTGGACAGGGAAATGTTTCAGTCCAAAGAGAAAATTAGGGTTGAGACCCAAGTTAGGGTTATCGGTCAGGAGTCATGGCTTCCCAGAATGGAAACAGGGTGTTGCTGAAGCCAAGCATGGTGAAACAGACTGAGAGGGCAAAAGGAATTGAGTGCCTACTGTCTTTTAGTACAACATGAGGATGGGGGTTTGTTACATTTGCACAAGAAAATCAGGTTAAGTCTCAAGTTAGGGTTGGTTTGGGGAGATGTGGCTTCCCAGGTTGGAAACGGGTCCTTGGTGAAGCCTAGCTTGTTGAATCAGACTGAGTGGGACATCAAGATGTCTTCCATACTGACATTTGGTACACTCTGTGGACGGCAGTATGTTTCAGTCCAAAAAGGAAATGAGGGTTGAGACTCAAATTAGGGTTAGGGCTGGGGAGACTTGGCTTCCCAGGATGTAACCAGGGTTTTGGCGAAGCCTAGATTGGTAAAACAGACGGAGTAGGCCAACCGGAGTATAACATACTGCCAGTTAGTACACCATGTGGACAGGGAAATGTTTCAGTCCAAAGAGAAAATTAGGGTTCAGACCCAAGTGAGGGTTAGCTGTCAGGAGACATGGCTTCCCAGAATGGAAACAGGGTGTTGCTGAAGCCAAGCATGGTGAAACAGACTGAGAGGGCCAACGGAATTGTGTGCCTACTGTCTTTTAGTACAACATGAGGATGGGGGGTTGTTACATTTGCCCAAGAAAATCAGGTTAAGTCTCAAGTTAGGGTTAGGGTTGGGGAGATGTGGCTTCCCAGGTTGGAAATGGGTCCTTGGTGAAGCTCAACTTGCTGAATCAGTCAAAGTGGGGCATCAAGATGTCTTCCATACTTACATTTGGCACACTCTGTGGACCGCAGTATGTTTCAGTCCCAAAAGGAAATGAGGGTTGAGACTCAAATTAGGGTTAGGGTTGGGGAGACTTGGCTTCCCAGGATGTAACCAGGGTTTTGGCGAAGCCTAGATTGGTAAAACAGACTGAGTAGGCCTTCCGGAGTATAACATACTGCCAGTTAGTACACCATGTGGACAGGGAAATGTTTCAGTCCAAAGAAAAAATTAGGGTTAAGAAAAATTTAGGGTTATCGGTCAGGAGACATGCCTTCCCAGAATGGAAACAGGGTGTTGCTGAAGCCAGCATGGTGAAACAGACTGAGAGGGCAAACGGAATTGTGTGCCTACTGTCTTTTAGTACAACATGAGGATGGGGGTTTGTTACATTTGCACAAGAAAATCAGGTTAAGTCTCAAGTTAGGGTTAGGGTTGGGGAGATGTTGCTTCCCAGGTTGGAAACGGGTCCTTGGTGAAGCTTAACTTGCTGAATCAGACTGAGTGGGCCATCAAGATGGCTTCCATACTGACATTTGGTACACTCTGTGGACGGCAGTATGTTTCAGTCCAAAAACGAAAATTAGGGTTAAGACCCAAGTTAGGGTTATCGGTCAGGAGTCATGGCTTCCCAGAATGGAAACAGGGTGTTGCTGAAGCCAAGCATGGTGAAACAGACTGAGAGGGCCAAAGGAATTGTGTGCCTACTGTCTTTTAGTACAACATGAGGATGGGGGTTTGTTACATTTGCACAAGAAAATCAGGTTAAGTCTCAAGTTAGGGTTGGTTTGGGGAGATGTGGCTTCCCAGGTTGGAAACGGGTCCTTGGTGAAGCCTAGCTTGTTGAATCAGACTGAGTGGGACATCAAGATGTCTTCCATACTGACATTTGGTACACTCTGTGGACGGCAGTATGTTTCAGTCCAAAAAGGAAATGAGGGTTGAGACTCAAATTAGGGTTAGGGCTGGGGAGACTTGGCTTCCCAGGATGTAACCAGGGTTTTGGCGAAGCCTAGATTGGTAAAACAGACTGAGTAGGCCATCCGGAGTATAACATACTGCCAGTTAGTACACCATGTGGACAGGGAAATGTTTCAGTCTAAAGAGAAAATTAGGGTTAAGACCCAAGTTAGGGTTAGCTGTCAGGAGACATGGCTTCCCAGAATGGAAACAGGGTGTTGCTGAAGCCAAGCATGGTGAAACAGACTGAGAGGGCCAAAGGAATTGTGTGCCTACTGTCTTTTAGTAGAACATGAGGATGGGAGGTTGTTACATTTGCACAAGAATATCAGGTTAAGTCTCAAGTTAGGGTTAGGGTTGGGGAGATGTGGCTTCCCAGGTTGGAAACGGGTCCTTGGTGAAGCTTAACTTCCTGAATCAGACTGAGTGGGCCATCAAGATGTCTTCCATACTTACATTTGGCACACTCTGTGGACCGCAGTATGTTTCAGTCCAAAAAGGAAATAGGGTTGAGACTCAAATTAGGGTTAGGGTTGGGGAGACTTGGCTTCCCAGGATGTAACCAGGGTTTTGGTGAAGCCTAGATTGGTAAAACAGACTGAGTAGGCATTCAGGAGTATAACATACTGCCAGTTAGTACACCATGTGGACAGGGAAATGTTTCAGTCCAAAGACAAAATTCGAGTTAAGACCCAAGTTAGGGTTAGCTGTCAGGAGACATGGCTTCCCGGAATGGAAACAGGGTGTTGCTGAAGCCAAGCATGGTGAAACAGACTGAGAGGGCCAACGGAATTGTGTGCCTACTGTCTTTTAGTACAACATGAGGATGGGGGTTTGTTACATTTGCACAAGAAAATCAGGTTAAGTCTCAAGTTAGGGTTGGGTTGGGGAGATGTGGCTTCCCAGGTTGGAAACGGGTCCTTGGTGAAGCTTAACTTGCTGAATCAGACTGAGTGGGGTATCAAGGTGTCTTCCATACTTACATTTGGTACACTCTGTGGACCGCAGTATGTTTCAGTCCCAAAAGGAAATGAGGGTTGAGACTCAAATTAGGGTTAGGGTTGGGGAGACTTGGCTTCCCAGGATGTAACCAGGGTTTTGGCGAAGCCTAGATTGGTAAAACAGACTGAGTAGGCCTTCCGGAGTATAACATACTGCCAGTTAGTACACCATGTGGACAGGGAAATGTTTCATTCCAAAGAGAAAATTAGGGTTAAGACCCAAGTGAGGGTTATCGGTCAGGAGACATGGCTTCCCAGAATGGAAACAGGGTGTTGCTGAAGCCAAGCATGGTGAAACAGACTGAGAGGGCCAAAGGAATTGTGTGCCTACTGTCTTTTAGTAGAACATGAGGATGGGGGTTTGTTACATTTGCACAAGAAAATCAGGTTAAGTATCAAGTTAGGGTTAGGGTTGGGGAGATGTGGCTTCCCAGGTTGGAAACGGGTCCTTGGTGAAGCTTAACTTGCTGAATCAGACTGAGTGGGGCATCAAGATGGCTTCCATACTGACATTTGGTACACTCTGTGGACGGCAGTATGTTTCAGTCCAAAAAGGAAATGAGGGTTGAGACTCAAATTAGGGTTAGGGTTGGGGAGACTTGGCTTCCCAGGATGTAACCAGGGTTTTGGCGAAGCCTAGATTGGTAAAACAGACTGAGTAGGACAACCGGAGTATAACATACTGCCAGTTAGTACACCATGTGGACAGGGAAATGTTTCAGTCCAAAGAGAAAATTAGGGTTGAGACCCAAGTTAGGGTTATCGGTGAGGAGTCATGGCTTCCCAGAATGGAAACAGGGTGTTGCTGAAGCCAAGCATGGTGAAACAGACTGAGAGGGCAAAAGGAATTGAGTGCCTACTGTCTTTTAGTACAACATGAGGATGGGGGTTTGTTACATTTGCACAAGAAAATCAGGTTAAGTCTCAAGTTAGGGTTGGTTTGGGGAGATGTGGCTTCCCAGGTTGGAAACGGGTCCTTGGTGAAGCCTAGCTTGTTGAATCAGACTGAGTGGGACATCAAGATGTCTTCCATACTTACATTTGGTACACTCTGTGGACGGCAGTATGTTTCAGTCCAAAAAGGAAATGAGGGTTGAGACTCAAATTAGGGTTAGGGTTGGGGAGACTTGGCTTCCCAGGATGTAACCAGGGTTTTGGCGAAGCCTAGATTGGTAAAACAGACTGAGTAGGCCTTCCGGAGTATAACATACTGCCAGTTAGTACACCATGTGGACAGGGAAATGTTTCAGTCCAAAGAAAAAATTAGGGTTAAGAAAAATTTAGGGTTATCGGTCAGGAGACATGCCTTCCCAGAATGGAAACAGGGTGTTGCTGAAGCCAGCATGGTGAAACAGACTGAGAGGGCAAACGGAATTGTGTGCCTACTGTCTTTTAGTACAACATGAGGATGGGGGTTTGTTACATTTGCACAAGAAAATCAGGTTAAGTCTCAAGTTAGGGTTAGGGTTGGGGAGATGTTGCTTCCCAGGTTGGAAACGGGTCCTTGGTGAAGCTTAACTTGCTGAATCAGACTGAGTGGGCCATCAAGATGGCTTCCATACTGACATTTGGTACACTCTGTGGACGGCAGTATGTTTCAGTCCAAAAACGAAAATTAGGGTTAAGACCCAAGTTAGGGTTATCGGTCAGGAGTCATGGCTTCCCAGAATGGAAACAGGGTGTTGCTGAAGCCAAGCATGGTGAAACAGACTGAGAGGGCCAAAGGAATTGTGTGCCTACTGTCTTTTAGTACAACATGAGGATGGGGGTTTGTTACATTTGCACAAGAAAATCAGGTTAAGTCTCAAGTTAGGGTTGGTTTGGGGAGATGTGGCTTCCCAGGTTGGAAACGGGTCCTTGGTGAAGCCTAGCTTGTTGAATCAGACTGAGTGGGACATCAAGATGTCTTCCATACTTACATTTGGTACACTCTGTGGACGGCAGTATGTTTCAGTCCAAAAAGGAAATGAGGGTTGAGACTCAAATTAGGGTTAGGGCTGGGGAGACTTGGCTTCCCAGGATGTAACCAGGGTTTTGGCGAAGCCTAGATTGGTAAAACAGACTGAGTAGGCCATCCGGAGTATAACATACTGCCAGTTAGTACACCATGTGGACAGGGAAATGTTTCAGTCTAAAGAGAAAATTAGGGTTAAGACCCAAGTTAGGGTTAGCTGTCAGGAGACATGGCTTCCCAGAATGGAAACAGGGTGTTGCTGAAGCCAAGCATGGTGAAACAGACTGAGAGGGCCAAAGGAATTGTGTGCCTACTGTCTTTTAGTAGAACATGAGGATGGGAGGTTGTTACATTTGCACAAGAATATCAGGTTAAGTCTCAAGTTAGGGTTAGGGTTGGGGAGATGTGGCTTCCCAGGTTGGAAACGGGTCCTTGGTGAAGCTTAACTTCCTGAATCAGACTGAGTGGGCCATCAAGATGTCTTCCATACTTACATTTGGCACACTCTGTGGACCGCAGTATGTTTCAGTCCAAAAAGGAAATGAGGGTTGAGACTCAAATTAGGGTTAGGGTTGGGGAGACTTGGCTTCCCAGGATGTAACCAGGGTTTTGGTGAAGCCTAGATTGGTAAAACAGACTGAGTAGGCATTCAGGAGTATAACATACTGCCAGTTAGTACACCATGTGGACAGGGAAATGTTTCAGTCCAAAGACAAAATTCGAGTTAAGACCCAAGTTAGGGTTAGCTGTCAGGAGACATGGCTTCCCGGAATGGAAACAGGGTGTTGCTGAAGCCAAGCATGGTGAAACAGACTGAGAGGGCCAACGGAATTGTGTGCCTACTGTCTTTTAGTACAACATGAGGATGGGGGTTTGTTACATTTGCACAAGAAAATCAGGTTAAGTCTCAAGTTAGGGTTGGGTTGGGGAGATGTGGCTTCCCAGGTTGGAAACGGGTCCTTGGTGAAGCTTAACTTGCTGAATCAGACTGAGTGGGGTATCAAGGTGTCTTCCATACTTACATTTGGTACACTCTGTGGACCGCAGTATGTTTCAGTCCCAAAAGGAAATGAGGGTTGAGACTCAAATTAGGGTTAGGGTTGGGGAGACTTGGCTTCCCAGGATGTAACCAGGGTTTTGGCGAAGCCTAGATTGGTAAAACAGACTGAGTAGGCCTTCCGGAGTATAACATACTGCCAGTTAGTACACCATGTGGACAGGGAAATGTTTCATTCCAAAGAGAAAATTAGGGTTAAGACCCAAGTGAGGGTTATCGGTCAGGAGACATGGCTTCCCAGAATGGAAACAGGGTGTTGCTGAAGCCAAGCATGGTGAAACAGACTGAGAGGGCCAAAGGAATTGTGTGCCTACTGTCTTTTAGTAGAACATGAGGATGGGGGTTTGTTACATTTGCACAAGAAAATCAGGTTAAGTATCAAGTTAGGGTTAGGGTTGGGGAGATGTGGCTTCCCAGGTTGGAAACGGGTCCTTGGTGAAGCTTAACTTGCTGAATCAGACTGAGTGGGGCATCAAGATGGCTTCCATACTGACATTTGGTACACTCTGTGGACGGCAGTATGTTTCAGTCCAAAAAGGAAATGAGGGTTGAGACTCAAATTAGGGTTAGGGTTGGGGAGACTTGGCTTCCCAGGATGTAACCAGGGTTTTGGCGAAGCCTAGATTGGTAAAACAGACTGAGTAGGACAACCGGAGTATAACATACTGCCAGTTAGTACACCATGTGGACAGGGAAATGTTTCAGTCCAAAGAGAAAATTAGGGTTGAGACCCAAGTTAGGGTTATCGGTCAGGAGTCATGGCTTCCCAGAATGGAAACAGGGTGTTGCTGAAGCCAAGCATGGTGAAACAGACTGAGAGGGCAAAAGGAATTGAGTGCCTACTGTCTTTTAGTACAACATGAGGATGGGGGTTTGTTACATTTGCACAAGAAAATCAGGTTAAGTCTCAAGTTAGGGTTGGTTTGGGGAGATGTGGCTTCCCAGGTTGGAAACGGGTCCTTGGTGAAGCTTAACTTGCTGAATCAGACTGAGTGGGGTATCAAGGTGTCTTCCATACTTACATTTGGTACACTCTGTGGACCGCAGTATGTTTCAGTCCCAAAAGGAAATGAGGGTTGAGACTCAAATTAGGGTTAGGGTTGGGGAGACTTGGCTTCCCAGGATGTAACCAGGGTTTTGGCGAAGCCTAGATTGGTAAAACAGACTGAGTAGGCCTTCCGGAGTATAACATACTGCCAGTTAGTACACCATGTGGACAGGGAAATGTTTCAGTCCAAAGAAAAAATTAGGGTTAAGAAAAATTTAGGGTTATCGGTCAGGAGACATGCCTTCCCAGAATGGAAACAGGGTGTTGCTGAAGCCAAGCATGGTGAAACAGACTGAGAGGGCCAACGGAATTGTGTGCCTACTGTCTTTTAGTACAACATGAGGATGGGGGTTTGTTACATTTGCACAAGAAAATCAGGTTAAGTCTCAAGTTAGGGTTGGTTTGGGGAGATGTGGCTTCCCAGGTTGGAAACGGGTCCTTGGTGAAGCCTAACTTGCTGAATCAGACTGAGTGGGGCATCAAGATGTCTTCCATACTGACATTTGGTACACTCTGTGGACGGCGGTTTGTTTCAGTCCCAAAAGGAAATGAGGCCTGAGACTCAAATTAGGGTTAGGGTTGGGGAGACTTGGCTTCCCAGGATGTAACCAGGGTTTTGGCGAAGCCTAGATTGGTAAAACAGACTGAGTAGGACAACCGGAGTATAACATACTGCCAGTTAGTACACCATGTGGACAGGGAAATGTTTCAGTCCAAAGAGAAAATTAGGGTTGAGACCCAAGTTAGGGTTATCGGTGAGGAGTCATGGCTTCCCAGAATGGAAACAGGGTGTTGCTGAAGCCAAGCATGGTGAAACAGACTGAGAGGGCAAAAGGAATTGAGTGCCTACTGTCTTTTAGTACAACATGAGGATGGGGGTTTGTTACATTTGCACAAGAAAATCAGGTTAAGTCTCAAGTTAGGGTTGGTTTGGGGAGATGTGGCTTCCCAGGTTGGAAACGGGTCCTTGGTGAAGCCTAGCTTGTTGAATCAGACTGAGTGGGACATCAAGATGTCTTCCATACTTACATTTGGTACACTCTGTGGACGGCAGTATGTTTCAGTCCAAAAAGGAAATGAGGGTTGAGACTCAAATTAGGGTTAGGGTTGGGGAGACTTGGCTTCCCAGGATGTAACCAGGGTTTTGGCGAAGCCTAGATTGGTAAAACAGACTGAGTAGGCCTTCCGGAGTATAACATACTGCCAGTTAGTACACCATGTGGACAGGGAAATGTTTCAGTCCAAAGAAAAAATTAGGGTTAAGAAAAATTTAGGGTTATCGGTCAGGAGACATGCCTTCCCAGAATGGAAACAGGGTGTTGCTGAAGCCAGCATGGTGAAACAGACTGAGAGGGCAAACGGAATTGTGTGCCTACTGTCTTTTAGTACAACATGAGGATGGGGGTTTGTTACATTTGCACAAGAAAATCAGGTTAAGTCTCAAGTTAGGGTTAGGGTTGGGGAGATGTTGCTTCCCAGGTTGGAAACGGGTCCTTGGTGAAGCTTAACTTGCTGAATCAGACTGAGTGGGCCATCAAGATGGCTTCCATACTGACATTTGGTACACTCTGTGGACGGCAGTATGTTTCAGTCCAAAAACGAAAATTAGGGTTAAGACCCAAGTTAGGGTTATCGGTCAGGAGTCATGGCTTCCCAGAATGGAAACAGGGTGTTGCTGAAGCCAAGCATGGTGAAACAGACTGAGAGGGCCAAAGGAATTGTGTGCCTACTGTCTTTTAGTACAACATGAGGATGGGGGTTTGTTACATTTGCACAAGAAAATCAGGTTAAGTCTCAAGTTAGGGTTGGTTTGGGGAGATGTGGCTTCCCAGGTTGGAAACGGGTCCTTGGTGAAGCCTAGCTTGTTGAATCAGACTGAGTGGGACATCAAGATGTCTTCCATACTTACATTTGGTACACTCTGTGGACGGCAGTATGTTTCAGTCCAAAAAGGAAATGAGGGTTGAGACTCAAATTAGGGTTAGGGCTGGGGAGACTTGGCTTCCCAGGATGTAACCAGGGTTTTGGCGAAGCCTAGATTGGTAAAACAGACTGAGTAGGCCATCCGGAGTATAACATACTGCCAGTTAGTACACCATGTGGACAGGGAAATGTTTCAGTCTAAAGAGAAAATTAGGGTTAAGACCCAAGTTAGGGTTAGCTGTCAGGAGACATGGCTTCCCAGAATGGAAACAGGGTGTTGCTGAAGCCAAGCATGGTGAAACAGACTGAGAGGGCCAAAGGAATTGTGTGCCTACTGTCTTTTAGTAGAACATGAGGATGGGAGGTTGTTACATTTGCACAAGAATATCAGGTTAAGTCTCAAGTTAGGGTTAGGGTTGGGGAGATGTGGCTTCCCAGGTTGGAAACGGGTCCTTGGTGAAGCTTAACTTCCTGAATCAGACTGAGTGGGCCATCAAGATGTCTTCCATACTTACATTTGGCACACTCTGTGGACCGCAGTATGTTTCAGTCCAAAAAGGAAATGAGGGTTGAGACTCAAATTAGGGTTAGGGTTGGGGAGACTTGGCTTCCCAGGATGTAACCAGGGTTTTGGTGAAGCCTAGATTGGTAAAACAGACTGAGTAGGCATTCAGGAGTATAACATACTGCCAGTTAGTACACCATGTGGACAGGGAAATGTTTCAGTCCAAAGACAAAATTCGAGTTAAGACCCAAGTTAGGGTTAGCTGTCAGGAGACATGGCTTCCCGGAATGGAAACAGGGTGTTGCTGAAGCCAAGCATGGTGAAACAGACTGAGAGGGCCAACGGAATTGTGTGCCTACTGTCTTTTAGTACAACATGAGGATGGGGGTTTGTTACATTTGCACAAGAAAATCAGGTTAAGTCTCAAGTTAGGGTTGGGTTGGGGAGATGTGGCTTCCCAGGTTGGAAACGGGTCCTTGGTGAAGCTTAACTTGCTGAATCAGACTGAGTGGGGTATCAAGGTGTCTTCCATACTTACATTTGGTACACTCTGTGGACCGCAGTATGTTTCAGTCCCAAAAGGAAATGAGGGTTGAGACTCAAATTAGGGTTAGGGTTGGGGAGACTTGGCTTCCCAGGATGTAACCAGGGTTTTGGCGAAGCCTAGATTGGTAAAACAGACTGAGTAGGCCTTCCGGAGTATAACATACTGCCAGTTAGTACACCATGTGGACAGGGAAATGTTTCATTCCAAAGAGAAAATTAGGGTTAAGACCCAAGTGAGGGTTATCGGTCAGGAGACATGGCTTCCCAGAATGGAAACAGGGTGTTGCTGAAGCCAAGCATGGTGAAACAGACTGAGAGGGCCAAAGGAATTGTGTGCCTACTGTCTTTTAGTAGAACATGAGGATGGGGGTTTGTTACATTTGCACAAGAAAATCAGGTTAAGTATCAAGTTAGGGTTAGGGTTGGGGAGATGTGGCTTCCCAGGTTGGAAACGGGTCCTTGGTGAAGCTTAACTTGCTGAATCAGACTGAGTGGGGCATCAAGATGGCTTCCATACTGACATTTGGTACACTCTGTGGACGGCAGTATGTTTCAGTCCAAAAAGGAAATGAGGGTTGAGACTCAAATTAGGGTTAGGGTTGGGGAGACTTGGCTTCCCAGGATGTAACCAGGGTTTTGGCGAAGCCTAGATTGGTAAAACAGACTGAGTAGGACAACCGGAGTATAACATACTGCCAGTTAGTACACCATGTGGACAGGGAAATGTTTCAGTCCAAAGAGAAAATTAGGGTTGAGACCCAAGTTAGGGTTATCGGTCAGGAGTCATGGCTTCCCAGAATGGAAACAGGGTGTTGCTGAAGCCAAGCATGGTGAAACAGACTGAGAGGGCAAAAGGAATTGAGTGCCTACTGTCTTTTAGTACAACATGAGGATGGGGGTTTGTTACATTTGCACAAGAAAATCAGGTTAAGTCTCAAGTTAGGGTTGGTTTGGGGAGATGTGGCTTCCCAGGTTGGAAACGGGTCCTTGGTGAAGCTTAACTTGCTGAATCAGACTGAGTGGGGTATCAAGGTGTCTTCCATACTTACATTTGGTACACTCTGTGGACCGCAGTATGTTTCAGTCCCAAAAGGAAATGAGGGTTGAGACTCAAATTAGGGTTAGGGTTGGGGAGACTTGGCTTCCCAGGATGTAACCAGGGTTTTGGCGAAGCCTAGATTGGTAAAACAGACTGAGTAGGCCTTCCGGAGTATAACATACTGCCAGTTAGTACACCATGTGGACAGGGAAATGTTTCAGTCCAAAGAAAAAATTAGGGTTAAGAAAAATTTAGGGTTATCGGTCAGGAGACATGCCTTCCCAGAATGGAAACAGGGTGTTGCTGAAGCCAAGCATGGTGAAACAGACTGAGAGGGCCAACGGAATTGTGTGCCTACTGTCTTTTAGTACAACATGAGGATGGGGGTTTGTTACATTTGCACAAGAAAATCAGGTTAAGTCTCAAGTTAGGGTTGGTTTGGGGAGATGTGGCTTCCCAGGTTGGAAACGGGTCCTTGGTGAAGCCTAACTTGCTGAATCAGACTGAGTGGGGCATCAAGATGTCTTCCATACTGACATTTGGTACACTCTGTGGACGGCGGTTTGTTTCAGTCCCAAAAGGAAATGAGGCCTGAGACTCAAATTAGGGTTAGGGTTGGGGAGACTTGGCTTTCCAGGATGTAACCAGGGTTTTGGTGAAGCCTAGATTGGTAAAACAGACTGAGTAGGGAAACCGGAGTATAACATACTGCCAGTTAGTACACCATGTGGACAGGGAAATGTTTCATTCCAAAGAGAAAATTAGGGTTAAGACCCAAGTTAGGGTTATCGGTCAGGAGACATGGCTTCCCAGAATGGAAACAGGGTGTTGCTGAAGCCAAGCATGGTGAAACAGACTGAGAGGGCCAAAGGAATTGTGTGCCTACTGTCTTTTAGTAGAACATGAGGATGGGGGTTTGTTACATTTGCACAAGAAAATCAGGTTAAGTATCAAGTTAGGGTTAGGGTTGGGGAGATGTGGCTTCCCAGGTTGGAAACGGGTCCTTGGTGAAGCTTAACTTGCTGAATCAGACTGAGTGGGGCATCAAGATGGCTTCCATACTGACATTTGGTACACTCTGTGGACGGCAGTATATTTCAGTCCAAAAAGGAAATGAGGGTTGAGACTCAAATTAGGGTTAGGGTTGGGGAGACTTGGCTTCCCAGGATGTAACCAGGGTTTTGGCGAAGCCTAGATTGGTAAAACAGACTGAGTAGGACAACCGGAGTATAACATACTGCCAGTTAGTACACCATGTGGACAGGGAAATGTTTCAGTCCAAAGAGAAAATTAGGGTTGAGACCCAAGTTAGGGTTATCGGTCAGGAGTCATGGCTTCCCAGAATGGAAACAGGGTGTTGCTGAAGCCAAGCATGGTGAAACAGACTGAGAGGGCAAAAGGAATTGAGTGCCTACTGTCTTTTAGTACAACATGAGGATGGGGGTTTGTTACATTTGCACAAGAAAATCAGGTTAAGTCTCAAGTTAGGGTTGGTTTGGGGAGATGTGGCTTCCCAGGTTGGAAACGGGTCCTTGGTGAAGCTTAACTTCCTGAATCAGACTGAGTGGGCCATCAAGATGTCTTCCATACTGACATTTGGCACACTCTGTGGACCGCAGTATGTTTCAGTCCAAAAAGGAAATAGGGTTGAGACTCAAATTAGGGTTAGGGTTGGGGAGACTTGGCTTCCCAGGATGTAACCAGGGTTTTGGCGAAGTCTAGATTGGTAAAACAGACGGAGTAGGCCAACCGGAGTATAACATACTGCCAGTTAGTACACCATGTGGACAGGGAAATTTTTCAGTCCAAAGACAAAATTAGGGTTAAGACCCAAGTTAGGGTTAGCTGTCAGGAGACATGGCTTTCCAGAATGGAAACAGGGTGTTGCTGAAGCCAAGCATGGTGAAACAGACTGAGAGGGCCAAAGGAATTGTGTGCCTACTGTCTTTTAGTAGAACATGAGGATGGGGGGTTGTTACATTTGCACAAGAAAATCAGGTTAAGTCTCAAGTTAGGGTTAGGGTTGGGGAGATGTGGCTTCCCAGGTTGGAAATGGGTCCTTGGTGAAGCCTAGCTTGCTGAATCAGACTGAGTGGGGCATCAAGATGTCTTCCATACTTACATTTGGTACACTCTGTGAACCGCAGTATGTTTCAGTCCAAAAAGGAAATGAGGGTTGAGACTCAAATTAGGGTTAGGGTTGGGGAGACTTGGCTTCCCAGGATGTAACCAGGGTTTTGGTGAAGCCTAGATTGGTAAAACAGACTGAGTAGGCCAACCGGAGTATAACATACTGCCAGTTAGTACACCATGTGGACAGGGAAATGTTTCAGTCCAAAGAGAAAATTAGGGTTAAGACCCAAGTTAGGGTTAGCTGTCAGGAGACATGGCTTCCCAGAATGGAAACAGGGTGTTGCTGAAGCCAAGCATGGTGAAACAGACTGAGAGGGCCAAAGGAATTGTGTGCCTACTGTCTTTTAGTAGAACATGAGGATGGGAGGTTGTTACATTTGCACAAGAATATCAGGTTAAGTCTCAAGTTAGGGTTAGGGTTGGGGAGATGTGGCTTCCCAGGTTGGAAACGGGTCCTTGGTGAAGCCTAGCTTGCTGAATCAGACTGAGTGGGGCATCAAGATGTCTTCCATACTTACAATTAGGTACACTCTGTGGACGGCAGTATGTTTCAGTCCAAAAAGGAAATGAGGGTTGAGACTCAAATAAGGGTTAGGGTTGGGGAGACTTGGCTTCCCAGGATGTAACCAGGGTTTTGGCGAAGCCTAGATTGGTAAAACAGACTGAGTAGGCCTTCCGGAGTATAACATACTGCCAGTTAGTACACCATGTGGACAGGGAAATATTTCAGTCCAAAGAAAATACTAGGGTTAAGACCCAAGTTAGGGTTAGCGGTCAGGAGACATGGCTTCCCGGAATGGAAACAGGGTGTTGCTGAAGCCAAGCATGGTGAAACAGACTGAGAGGGCAAAAGGAATTGTGTGCCTACTGTCTTTTAGTAGAACATGAGGATGGGGGTTTGTTACATTTTCACAAGAAAATCAGGTTAAGTCTCAAGTTAGGGTTGGTTTGGGGAGATGTGGCTTCCCAGGTTGGAAACGGGTCCTTGGTGAAGCCTAGCTTGTTGAATCAGACTGAGTGGGACATCAAGATGTCTTCCATACTTACATTTGGTACACTCTGTGGACGGCAGTATGTTTCAGTCCAAAAAGGAAATGAGGGTTGAGACTCAAATTAGGGTTAGGGCTGGGGAGACTTGGCTTCCCAGGATGTAACCAGGGTTTTGGCGAAGCCTAGATTGGTAAAACAGACTGAGTAGGCCATCCGGAGTATAACATACTGCCAGTTAGTACACCATGTGGACAGGGAAATGTTTCAGTCCAAAGAGAAAATTAGGGTTAAGACCCAAGTGAGGGTTAGCTGTCAGGAGACATGGCTTCCCAGAATGGAAACAGGGTGTTGCTGAAGCCAAGCATGGTGAAACAGACTGAGAGGGCCAAAGGAATTGTGTGCCTACTGTCTTTTAGTAGAACATGAGGATGGGAGGTTGTTACATTTGCACAAGAATATCAGGTTAAGTCTCAAGTTAGGGTTAGGGTTGGGGAGATGTGGCTTCCCAGGTTGGAAACGGGTCCTTGGTGAAGCTTAACTTCCTGAATCAGACTGAGTGGGCCATCAAGATGTCTTCCATACTTACATTTGGCACACTCTGTGGACCGCAGTATGTTTCAGTCCAAAAAGGAAATAGGGTTGAGACTCAAATTAGGGTTACGGTTGGGGAGACTTGGCTTCCCAGGATGTAACCAGGGTTTTGGTGAAGCCTAGATTGGTAAAACAGACTGAGTAGGCATTCAGGAGTATAACATACTGCCAGTTAGTACACCATGTGGACAGGGAAATGTTTCAGTCCAAAGACAAAATTCGAGTTAAGACCCAAGTTAGGGTTAGCTGTCAGGAGACATGGCTTCCCAGAATGGAAACAGGGTGTTGCTGAAGCCAAGCATGGTGAAACAGACTGAGAGGGCCAAAGGAATTGTGTGCCTACTGTCTTTTAGTAGAACATGAGTATGGGAGGTTGTTACATTTGCACAAGAATATCAGGTTAAGTATCAAGTTAGAGTTAGGGTTGGGGAGATGTGGCTTCCCAGGTTGGAAACGGGTCCGTGTTGAAGCCTAGCTTGCTGAATCAGACTGAGTGGGGCATCAAGATGTCTTCCATACTTACAATTAGGTACACTCTGTGGACGGCAGTATGTTTCAGTCCAAAAAGGAAATGAGGGTTGAGACTCAAATTAGGGTTAGGGTTGGGGAGACTTGGCTTCCCAGGATGTAACCAGGGTTTTGGCGAAGCCTAGATTGGTAAAACAGACGGAGTAGGCCTTCCGGAGTATAACATACTGCCAGTTAGTACACCATGTGGACAGGGAAATATTTCAGTCCAAAGAAAAAACTAGGGTTAAGACCCAAGTTAGGGTTAGCGGTCAGGAGACATGGCTTCCCGGAATGGAAACAGGGTGTTGCTGAAGCCAAGCATGGTGAAACAGACTGAGAGGGCAAAAGGAATTGTGTGCCTACTGTCTTTTAGTACAACATGAGGATGGCGGTTTGTTACATTTGCACAAGAAAATCAGGTTAAGTCTCAAGTTAGGGTTGGTTTGGGGAGATGTGGCTTCCCAGGTTGGAAACGGGTCCTTGGTGAAGCCTAGCTTGTTGAATCAGACTGAGTGGGACATCAAGATGTCTTCCATACTGACATTTGGTACACTCTGTGGACGGCAGTATGTTTCAGTCCAAAAAGGAAATGAGGGTTGAGACTCAAATTAGGGTTAGGGCTGGGGAGACTTGGCTTCCCAGGATGTAACCAGGGTTTTGGCGAAGCCTAGATTGGTAAAACAGACTGAGTAGGCCATCCGGAGTATAACATACTGCCAGTTAGTACACCATGTGGACAGGGAAATGTTTCAGTCTAAAGAGAAAATTAGGGTTAAGACCCAAGTTAGGGTTAGCTGTCAGGAGACATGGCTTCCCAGAATGGAAACAGGGTGTTGCTGAAGCCAAGCATGGTGAAACAGACTGAGAGGGCCAAAGGAATTGTGTGCCTACTGTCTTTTAGTAGAACATGAGGATGGGAGGTTGTTACATTTGCACAAGAATATCAGGTTAAGTCTCAAGTTAGGGTTAGGGTTGGGGAGATGTGGCTTCCCAGGTTGGAAACGGGTCCTTGGTGAAGCTTAACTTCCTGAATCAGACTGAGTGGGCCATCAAGATGTCTTCCATACTTACATTTGGCACACTCTGTGGACCGCAGTATGTTTCAGTCCAAAAAGGAAATAGGGTTGAGACTCAAATTAGGGTTAGGGTTGGGGAGACTTGGCTTCCCAGGATGTAACCAGGGTTTTGGTGAAGCCTAGATTGGTAAAACAGACTGAGTAGGCATTCAGGAGTATAACATACTGCCAGTTAGTACACCATGTGGACAGGGAAATGTTTCAGTCCAAAGACAAAATTCGAGTTAAGACCCAAGTTAGGGTTAGCTGTCAGGAGACATGGCTTCCCGGAATGGAAACAGGGTGTTGCTGAAGCCAAGCATGGTGAAACAGACTGAGAGGGCCAACGGAATTGTGTGCCTACTGTCTTTTAGTACAACATGAGGATGGGGGTTTGTTACATTTGCACAAGAAAATCAGGTTAAGTCTCAAGTTAGGGTTGGGTTGGGGAGATGTGGCTTCCCAGGTTGGAAACGGGTCCTTGGTGAAGCTTAACTTGCTGAATTAGACTGAGTGGGGTATCAAGGTGTCTTCCATACTTACATTTGGTACACTCTGTGGACCGCAGTATGTTTCAGTCCCAAAAGGAAATGAGGGTTGAGACTCAAATTAGGGTTAGGGTTGGGGAGACTTGGCTTCCCAGGATGTAACCAGGGTTTTGGCGAAGTCTAGATTGGTAAAACAGACGGAGTAGGCCAACCGGAGTATAACATACTGCCAGTTAGTACACCATGTGGACAGGGAAATGTTTCAGTCAAAAGACAAAATTAGGGTTAAGACCCAAGTTAGGGTTATCGGTCAGGAGTCATGGCTTCCCAGAATGGAAACAGGGTGTTGCTGAAGCCAAGCATGGTGAAACAGACTGAGAGGGCCAACGGAATTGTGTGTCGACTGTCTTTTAGTACAACATGAGGTTGGGGGTTTGTTACATTTCAACAAGAAAATCAGGTTAAGTCTCAAGGTTGGGTTGGATTGGGGAGATGTGGCTTCCCAGGTTGGAAATGGGTCCTTGGTGAAGCTCAACTTGCTGAATCAGACTGAGTGGGGCATCAAGATGGCTTCCATACTGACATTTGGTACACTCTGTGGACGGCAGTATGTTTCAGTCCAAAAACGAAAATTAGGGTTAAGACCCAAGTTAGGGTTATCGGTCAGGAGTCATGGCTTCCCAGAATGGAAACAGGGAGTTGCTGAAGCCAAGCATGGTGAAACAGACTGAGAGGGCCAAAGGAATTGTGTACCTACTGTCTTTTAGTAGAACATGAGGATGGGAGGTTGTTACATTTGCACAAGAATATCAGTTTAAGTATCAAGTTAGAGTTAGGGTTGGGGAGATGTGGCTTCCCAGGTTGGAAACGGGTCCTTGTTGAAGCCTAGCTTGCTGAATCAGACTGAGTGGGGCATCAAGATGTCTTCCATACTTACAATTAGGTACACTCTGTGGACGGCAGTATGTTTCAGTCCAAAAAGGAAATGAGGGTTGAGACTCAAATTAGGGTTAGGGTTGGGGAGACTTGGCTTCCCAGGATGTAACCAGGGTTTTGGCGAAGCCTAGATTGGTAAAACAGACTGAGTAGGCCTTCCGGAGTATAACATACTGCCAGTTAGTACACCATGTGGACAGGGAAATATTTCAGTCCAAAGAAAAAACTAGGGTTAAGACCCAAGTTAGGGTTAGCGGTCAGGAGACATGGCTTCCCGGAATGGAAACAGGGTGTTGCTGAAGCCAAGCATGGTGAAACAGACTGAGAGGGCAAAAGGAATTGTGTGCCTACTGTCTTTTAGTACAACATGAGGATGGGGGTTTGTTACATTTGCACAAGAAAATCAGGTTAAGTCTCAAGTTAGGGTTGGTTTGGGGAGATGTGGCTTCCCAGGTTGGAAACGGGTCCTTGGTGAAGCCTAGCTTGTTGAATCAGACTGAGTGGGACATCAAGATGTCTTCCATACTTACATTTGGTACACTCTATGGACGGCAGTATGTTTCAGTCCAAAAAGGAAATGAGGGTTGAGACTCAAATTAGGGTTAGGGCTGGGGAGACTTGGCTTCCCAGGATGTAACCAGGGTTTTGGCGAAGCCTAGATTGGTATAACAGACTGAGTAGGCCATCCGGAGTATAACATACTGCCAGTTAGTACACCATGTGGACAGGGAAATGTTTCAGTCTAAAGAGAAAATTAGGGTTAAGACCCAAGTTAGGGTTAGCTGTCAGGAGACATGGCTTCCCAGAATGGAAACAGGGTGTTGCTGAAGCCAAGCATGGTGAAACAGACTGAGAGGGCCAAAGGAATTGTGTGCCTACTGTCTTTTAGTAGAACATGAGGATGGGAGGTTGTTACATTTGCACAAGAATATCAGGTTAAGTCTCAAGTTAGGGTTAGGGTTGGGGAGATGTGGCTTCCCAGGTTGGAAACGGGTCCTTGGTGAAGCTTAACTTCCTGAATCAGACTGAGTGGGCCATCAAGATGTCTTCCATACTGACATTTGGCACACTCTGTGGACCGCAGTATGTTTCAGTCCAAAAAGGAAATAGGGTTGAGACTCAAATTAGGGTTAGGGTTGGGGAGACTTGGCTTCCCAGGATGTAACCAGGGTTTTGGCGAAGTCTAGATTGGTAAAACAGACGGAGTAGGCCAACCGGAGTATAACATACTGCCAGTTAGTACACCATGTGGACAGGGAAATTTTTCAGTCCAAAGACAAAATTAGGGTTAAGACCCAAGTTAGGGTTAGCTGTCAGGAGACATGGCTTTCCAGAATGGAAACAGGGTGTTGCTGAAGCCAAGCATGGTGAAACAGACTGAGAGGGCCAAAGGAATTGTGTGCCTACTGTCTTTTAGTAGAACATGAGGATGGGGGGTTGTTACATTTGCACAAGAAAATCAGGTTAAGTCTCAAGTTAGGGTTAGGGTTGGGGAGATGTGGCTTCCCAGGTTGGAAATGGGTCCTTGGTGAAGCCTAGCTTGCTGAATCAGACTGAGTGGGGCATCAAGATGTCTTCCATACTTACATTTGGTACACTCTGTGAACCGCAGTATGTTTCAGTCCAAAAAGGAAATGAGGGTTGAGACTCAAATTAGGGTTAGGGTTGGGGAGACTTGGCTTCCCAGGATGTAACCAGGGTTTTGGTGAAGCCTAGATTGGTAAAACAGACTGAGTAGGCCAACCGGAGTATAACATACTGCCAGTTAGTACACCATGTGGACAGGGAAATGTTTCAGTCCAAAGAGAAAATTAGGGTTAAGACCCAAGTTAGGGTTAGCTGTCAGGAGACATGGCTTCCCAGAATGGAAACAGGGTGTTGCTGAAGCCAAGCATGGTGAAACAGACTGAGAGGGCCAAAGGAATTGTGTGCCTACTGTCTTTTAGTAGAACATGAGGATGGGAGGTTGTTACATTTGCACAAGAATATCAGGTTAAGTCTCAAGTTAGGGTTAGGGTTGGGGAGATGTGGCTTCCCAGGTTGGAAACGGGTCCTTGGTGAAGCCTAGCTTGCTGAATCAGACTGAGTGGGGCATCAAGATGTCTTCCATACTTACAATTAGGTACACTCTGTGGACGGCAGTATGTTTCAGTCCAAAAAGGAAATGAGGGTTGAGACTCAAATAAGGGTTAGGGTTGGGGAGACTTGGCTTCCCAGGATGTAACCAGGGTTTTGGCGAAGCCTAGATTGGTAAAACAGACTGAGTAGGCCTTCCGGAGTATAACATACTGCCAGTTAGTACACCATGTGGACAGGGAAATATTTCAGTCCAAAGAAAATACTAGGGTTAAGACCCAAGTTAGGGTTAGCGGTCAGGAGACATGGCTTCCCGGAATGGAAACAGGGTGTTGCTGAAGCCAAGCATGGTGAAACAGACTGAGAGGGCAAAAGGAATTGTGTGCCTACTGTCTTTTAGTAGAACATGAGGATGGGGGTTTGTTACATTTTCACAAGAAAATCAGGTTAAGTCTCAAGTTAGGGTTGGTTTGGGGAGATGTGGCTTCCCAGGTTGGAAACGGGTCCTTGGTGAAGCCTAGCTTGTTGAATCAGACTGAGTGGGACATCAAGATGTCTTCCATACTTACATTTGGTACACTCTGTGGACGGCAGTATGTTTCAGTCCAAAAAGGAAATGAGGGTTGAGACTCAAATTAGGGTTAGGGTTGGGGAGACTTGGCTTCCCAGGATGTAACCAGGGTTTTGGCGAAGCCTAGATTGGTAAAACAGACTGAGTAGGCCATCCGGAGTATAACATACTGCCAGTTAGTACACCATGTGGACAGGGAAATGTTTCAGTCCAAAGAGAAAATTAGGGTTAAGACCCAAGTGAGGGTTAGCTGTCAGGAGACATGGCTTCCCAGAATGGAAACAGGGTGTTGCTGAAGCCAAGCATGGTGAAACAGACTGAGAGGGCCAAAGGAATTGTGTGCCTACTGTCTTTTAGTAGAACATGAGGATGGGAGGTTGTTACATTTGCACAAGAATATCAGGTTAAGTCTCAAGTTAGGGTTAGGGTTGGGGAGATGTGGCTTCCCAGGTTGGAAACGGGTCCTTGGTGAAGCTTAACTTCCTGAATCAGACTGAGTGGGCCATCAAGATGTCTTCCATACTTACATTTGGCACACTCTGTGGACCGCAGTATGTTTCAGTCCAAAAAGGAAATAGGGTTGAGACTCAAATTAGGGTTACGGTTGGGGAGACTTGGCTTCCCAGGATGTAACCAGGGTTTTGGTGAAGCCTAGATTGGTAAAACAGACTGAGTAGGCATTCAGGAGTATAACATACTGCCAGTTAGTACACCATGTGGACAGGGAAATGTTTCAGTCCAAAGACAAAATTCGAGTTAAGACCCAAGTTAGGGTTAGCTGTCAGGAGACATGGCTTCCCAGAATGGAAACAGGGTGTTGCTGAAGCCAAGCATGGTGAAACAGACTGAGAGGGCCAAAGGAATTGTGTGCCTACTGTCTTTTAGTAGAACATGAGTATGGGAGGTTGTTACATTTGCACAAGAATATCAGGTTAAGTCTCAAGTTAGAGTTAGGGTTGGGGAGATGTGGCTTCCCAGGTTGGAAACGGGTCCGTGTTGAAGCCTAGCTTGCTGAATCAGACTGAGTGGGGCATCAAGATGTCTTCCATACTTACAATTAGGTACACTCTGTGGACGGCAGTATGTTTCAGTCCAAAAAGGAAATGAGGGTTGAGACTCAAATTAGGGTTAGGGTTGGGGAGACTTGGCTTCCCAGGATGTAACCAGGGTTTTGGCGAAGCCTAGATTGGTAAAACAGACGGAGTAGGCCTTCCGGAGTATAACATACTGCCAGTTAGTACACCATGTGGACAGGGAAATATTTCAGTCCAAAGAAAAAACTAGGGTTAAGACCCAAGTTAGGGTTAGCGGTCAGGAGACATGGCTTCCCGGAATGGAAACAGGGTGTTGCTGAAGCCAAGCATGGTGAAACAGA
Organism: Heloderma suspectum; assembly: GCF_057233095.1. Taxonomy (NCBI): domain Eukaryota; kingdom Metazoa; phylum Chordata; class Lepidosauria; order Squamata; family Helodermatidae; genus Heloderma; species Heloderma suspectum. The sequence goes on from NC_139461.1 coordinate 154,570,979, forward strand.
CTGAGAGGGCAAAAGGAATTGTGTGCCTACTGTCTTTTAGTACAACATGAGGATGGGGGTTTGTTACATTTGCACAAGAAAATCAGGTTAAGTCTCAAGTTAGGGTTGGTTTGGGGAGATGTGGCTTCCCAGGTTGGAAACGGGTCCTTGGTGAAGCCTAGCTTGTTGAATCAGACTGAGTGGGACATCAAGATGTCTTCCATACTGACATTTGGTACACTCTGTGGACGGCAGTATGTTTCAGTCCAAAAAGGAAATGAGGGTTGAGACTCAAATTAGGGTTAGGGCTGGGGAGACTTGGCTTCCCAGGATGTAACCAGGGTTTTGGCGAAGCCTAGATTGGTAAAACAGACTGAGTAGGCCATCCGGAGTATAACATACTGCCAGTTAGTACACCATGTGGACAGGGAAATGTTTCAGTCTAAAGAGAAAATTAGGGTTAAGACCCAAGTTAGGGTTAGCTGTCAGGAGACATGGCTTCCCAGAATGGAAACAGGGTGTTGCTGAAGCCAAGCATGGTGAAACAGACTGAGAGGGCCAAAGGAATTGTGTGCCTACTGTCTTTTAGTAGAACATGAGGATGGGAGGTTGTTACATTTGCACAAGAATATCAGGTTAAGTCTCAAGTTAGGGTTAGGGTTGGGGAGATGTGGCTTCCCAGGTTGGAAACGGGTCCTTGGTGAAGCTTAACTTCCTGAATCAGACTGAGTGGGCCATCAAGATGTCTTCCATACTTACATTTGGCACACTCTGTGGACCGCAGTATGTTTCAGTCCAAAAAGGAAATAGGGTTGAGACTCAAATTAGGGTTAGGGTTGGGGAGACTTGGCTTCCCAGGATGTAACCAGGGTTTTGGTGAAGCCTAGATTGGTAAAACAGACTGAGTAGGCATTCAGGAGTATAACATACTGCCAGTTAGTACACCATGTGGACAGGGAAATGTTTCAGTCCAAAGACAAAATTCGAGTTAAGACCCAAGTTAGGGTTAGCTGTCAGGAGACATGGCTTCCCGGAATGGAAACAGGGTGTTGCTGAAGCCAAGCATGGTGAAACAGACTGAGAGGGCCAACGGAATTGTGTGCCTACTGTCTTTTAGTACAACATGAGGATGGGGGTTTGTTACATTTGCACAAGAAAATCAGGTTAAGTCTCAAGTTAGGGTTGGGTTGGGGAGATGTGGCTTCCCAGGTTGGAAACGGGTCCTTGGTGAAGCTTAACTTGCTGAATCAGACTGAGTGGGGTATCAAGGTGTCTTCCATACTTACATTTGGTACACTCTGTGGACCGCAGTATGTTTCAGTCCCAAAAGGAAATGAGGGTTGAGACTCAAATTAGGGTTAGGGTTGGGGAGACTTGGCTTCCCAGGATGTAACCAGGGTTTTGGCGAAGCCTAGATTGGTAAAACAGACTGAGTAGGCCTTCCGGAGTATAACATACTGCCAGTTAGTACACCATGTGGACAGGGAAATGTTTCAGTCCAAAGAAAAAATTAGGGTTAAGAAAAATTTAGGGTTATCGGTCAGGAGACATGCCTTCCCAGAATGGAAACAGGGTGTTGCTGAAGCCAAGCATGGTGAAACAGACTGAGAGGGCCAACGGAATTGTGTGCCTACTGTCTTTTAGTACAACATGAGGATGGGGGTTTGTTACATTTGCACAAGAAAATCAGGTTAAGTCTCAAGTTAGGGTTAGGGTTGGGGAGATGTGGCTTCCCAGGTTGGAAACGGGTCCTTGGTGAAGCCTAACTTGCTGAATCAGACTGAGTGGGGCATCAAGATGTCTTCCATACTGACATTTGGTACACTCTGTGGACGGCGGTTTGTTTCAGTCCCAAAAGGAAATGAGGCCTGAGACTCAAATTAGGGTTAGGGTTGGGGAGACTTGGCTTTCCAGGATGTAACCAGGGTTTTGGTGAAGCCTAGATTGGTAAAACAGACTGAGTAGGCAAACCGGAGTATAACATACTGCCAGTTAGTACACCATGTGGACAGGGAAATGTTTCATTCCAAAGAGAAAATTAGGGTTAAGACCCAAGTGAGGGTTATCGGTCAGGAGACATGGCTTCCCAGAATGGAAACAGGGTGTTGCTGAAGCCAAGCATGGTGAAACAGACTGAGAGGGCCAAAGGAATTGTGTGCCTACTGTCTTTTAGTAGAACATGAGGATGGGGGTTTGTTACATTTGCACAAGAAAATCAGGTTAAGTATCAAGTTAGGGTTAGGGTTGGGGAGATGTGGCTTCCCAGGTTGGAAACGGGTCCTTGGTGAAGCTTAACTTGCTGAATCAGACTGAGTGGGGCATCAAGATGGCTTCCATACTGACATTTGGTACACTCTGTGGACGGCAGTATGTTTCAGTCCAAAAAGGAAATGAGGGTTGAGACTCAAATTAGGGTTAGGGTTGGGGAGACTTGGCTTCCCAGGATGTAACCAGGGTTTTGGCGAAGCCTAGATTGGTAAAACAGACTGAGTAGGACAACCGGAGTATAACATACTGCCAGTTAGTACACCATGTGGACAGGGAAATGTTTCAGTCCAAAGAGAAAATTAGGGTTGAGACCCAAGTTAGGGTTATCGGTCAGGAGTCATGGCTTCCCAGAATGGAAACAGGGTGTTGCTGAAGCCAAGCATGGTGAAACAGACTGAGAGGGCAAAAGGAATTGAGTGCCTACTGTCTTTTAGTAGAACATGAGGATGGGGGGTTTGTTACATTTGCACAAGAAAATCAGGTTAAGTCTCAAGTTAGGGTTGGTTTGGGGAGATGTGGCTTCCCAGGTTGGAAACGGGTCCTTGGTGAAGCCTAGCTTGTTGAATCAGACTGAGTGGGACATCAAGATGTCTTCCATACTGACATTTGGTACACTCTGTGGACGGCAGTATGTTTCAGTCCAAAAAGGAAATGAGGGTTGAGACTCAAATTAGGGTTAGGGCTGGGGAGACTTGGCTTCCCAGGATGTAACCAGGGTTTTGGCGAAGCCTAGATTGGTAAAACAGACGGAGTAGGCCAACCGGAGTATAACATACTGCCAGTTAGTACACCATGTGGACAGGGAAATGTTTCAGTCCAAAGAGAAAATTAGGGTTAAGACCCAAGTTAGGGTTAGCTGTCAGGAGACATGGCTCTCCAGAATGGAAACAGGGTGTTGCTGAAGCGAAGCATGGTGAAACAGACTGAGAGGGCAAAAGGAATTGTGTGCCTACTGTCTTTTAGTAGAACATGAGGATGGGGGGTTGTTACATTTGCACAAGAAAATCAGGTTAAGTCTCAAGTTAGGGTTGGTTTGGGGAGATGTGGCTTCCCAGGTTGGAAACGGGTCCTTGGTGAAGCCTAGCTTGTTGAATCAGACTGAGTGGGACATCAAGATGTCTTCCATACTTACATTTGGTACACTCTGTGGACGGCAGTATGTTTCAGTCCAAAAAGGAAATGAGGGTTGAGACTCAAATTAGGGTTAGGGCTGGGGAGACTTGGCTTCCCAGGATGTAACCAGGGTTTTGGCGAAGCCTAGATTGGTAAAACAGACTGAGTAGGCCATCCGGAGTATAACATACTGCCAGTTAGTACACCATGTGGACAGGGAAATGTTTCAGTCCAAAGAAAAAATTAGGGTTAAGAAAAATTTAGGGTTATCGGTCAGGAGACATGCCTTCCCAGAATGGAAACAGGGTGTTGCTGAAGCCAAGCATGGTGAAACAGACTGAGAGGGCAAACGGAATTGTGTGCCTACTGTCTTTTAGTACAACATGAGGATGGGGGTTTGTTACATTTGCACAAGAAAATCAGGTTAAGTCTCAAGTTAGGGTTGGTTTGGGGAGATGTGGCTTCCCAGGTTGGAAACGGGTCCTTGGTGAAGCCTAACTTGCTGAATCAGACTGAGTGGGGCATCAAGATGTCTTCCATACTGACATTTGGTACACTCTGTGGACGGCGGTTTGTTTCAGTCCCAAAAGGAAATGAGGCCTGAGACTCAAATTAGGGTTAGGGTTGGGGAGACTTGGCTTTCCAGGATGTAACCAGGGTTTTGGTGAAGCCTAGATTGGTAAAACAGACGGAGTAGGCCAACCGGAGTATAACATACTGCCAGTTAGTACACCATGTGGACAGGGAAATGTTTCATTCCAAAGAGAAAATTAGGGTTAAGACCCAAGTGAGGGTTATCGGTCAGGAGACATGGCTTCCCAGAATGGAAACAGGGTGTTGCTGAAGCCAAGCATGGTGAAACAGACTGAGAGGGCCAAAGGAATTGTGTGCCTACTGTCTTTTAGTAGAACATGAGGATGGGGGTTTGTTACATTTGCACAAGAAAATCAGGTTAAGTATCAAGTTAGGGTTAGGGTTGGGGAGATGTGGCTTCCCAGGTTGGAAACGGGTCCTTGGTGAAGCTTAACTTGCTGAATCAGACTGAGTGGGGCATCAAGATGGCTTCCATACTGACATTTGGTACACTCTGTGGACGGCAGTATGTTTCAGTCCAAAAAGGAAATGAGGGTTGAGACTCAAATTAGGGTTAGGGTTGGGGAGACTTGGCTTCCCAGGATGTAACCAGGGTTTTGGCGAAGCCTAGATTGGTAAAACAGACGGAGTAGGACAACCGGAGTATAACATACTGCCAGTTAGTACACCATGTGGACAGGGAAATGTTTCAGTCCAAAGAGAAAATTAGGGTTAAGACCCAAGTTAGGGTTAGCTGTCAGGAGACATGGCTTTCCAGAATGGAAACAGGGTGTTGCTGAAGCCAAGCATGGTGAAACAGACTGAGAGGGCAAAAGGAATTGTGTGCCTACTGTCTTTTAGTAGAACATGAGGATGGGGGGTTGTTACATTTGCACAAGAAAATCAGGTTAAGTCTCAAGTTAGGGTTAGGGTTGGGGAGATGTGGCTTCCCAGGTTGGAAACGGGTCCTTGGTGAAGCCTAGCTTGTTGAATCAGACTGAGTGGGACATCAAGATTTCTTCCATACATACATTTGGTACACTCTGTGAACCGCAGTATGTTTCAGTCCAAAAAGGAAATGAGGGTTGATACTCAAATTAGGGTTAGGGTTGGGGAGACTTGGCTTCCCAGGATGTAACCAGGGTTTTGGCGAAGCCTAGATTGGTAAAACAGACTGAGTAGGCCTTCCGGAGTATAACATACTGCCAGTTAGTACACCATGTGGACAGGGAAATATTTCAGTCCAAAGAAAAAACTAGGGTTAAGACCCAAGTTAGGGTTAGCGGTCAGGAGACATGGCTTCCCGGAATGGAAACAGGGTGTTGCTGAAGCCAAGCATGGTGAAACAGACTGAGAGGGCAAAAGGAATTGTGTGCCTACTGTCTTTTAGTACAACATGAGGATGGGGGTTTGTTACATTTGCACAAGAAAATCAGGTTAAGTCTCAAGTTAGGGTTGGTTTGGGGAGATGTGGCTTCCCAGGTTGGAAACGGGTCCTTGGTGAAGCCTAGCTTGTTGAATCAGACTGAGTGGGACATCAAGATGTCTTCCATACTGACATTTGGTACACTCTGTGGACGGCAGTATGTTTCAGTCCAAAAAGGAAATGAGGGTTGAGACTCAAATTAGGGTTAGGGCTGGGGAGACTTGGCTTCCCAGGATGTAACCACGGTTTTGGCGAAGCCTAGATTGGTAAAACAGACTGAGTAGGCCATCCGGAGTATAACATACTGCCAGTTAGTACACCATGTGGACAGGGAAATGTTTCAGTCCAAAGAGAAAATTAGGGTTCAGACCCAAGTGAGGGTTAGCTGTCAGGAGACATGGCTTCCCAGAATGGAAACAGGGTGTTGCTGAAGCCAAGCATGGTGAAACAGACTGAGAGGGCCAAAGGAATTGTGTACCTACTGTCTCTTAGTAGAACATGAGGATGGGAGGTTGTTACATTTGCACAAGAATATAAGGTTAAGTCTCAAGTTAGGGTTAGGGTTGGGGAGATGTGGCTTCCCAGGTTGGAAACGGGTCCTTGGTGAAGCTTAACTTCCTGAATCAGACTGAGTGGGCCATCAAGATGTCTTCCATACTTACATTTGGCACACTCTGTGGACGGCAGTATGTTTCAGTCCAAAAAGAAAATAGGGTTGAGACTCAAATTAGGGTTAGGGTTGGGGAGACTTGGCTTCCCAGGATGTAACCAGGGTTTTGGTGAAGCCTAGATTGGTAAAACAGACTGAGTAGGCATTCAGGAGTATAACATACTGCCAGTTAGTACACCATGTGGACAGGGAAATGTTTCAGTCCAAAGAAAAAATTAGGGTTAAGAAAAATTTAGGGTTATCGGTCAGGAGACATGCCTTCTCAGAATGGAAACAGGGTGTTGCTGAAGCCAAGCATGGTGAAACAGACTGAGAGGGCCAACGGAATTGTGTGCCGACTGTCTCTTAGTACAACATGAGGATGGGGGTTTGTTACATTTCAACATGAAAATCAGGTTAAGTCTCAAGGTTGGGTTGGGTTGGGGAGATGTGGCTTCCCTGGTTGGAATCGGGTCCTTGGTGAAGCCCAGCTTGCTGAATCAGACTGAGTGGGACATCAAGATGTCTTCCATACTGACATTTGGTACACTCTGTGGACGGAGGTCTGTTTCAGTCCCAAAAGGAAATGAGGCCTGAGACTCAAATTAGGGTTAGGGTTGGGGAGACTTGGCTTCCCAGGATATAACCAGGGTTTTGTCGAAGCCTAGATTGGTAAAACAGACTGAGTAGGCCATCCGGAGTATAACATACAGCCAGTTAGTACACCATGTGGACAGGGAAATGTTTCATTCCAAAGAGAAAATTAGGGTTAAGACCCAAGTTAGGGTTAGCTGTCAGGAGACATGGCTTCCCAGAATGGAAACAGGGTGTTGCTGAAGCCAAGCATGGTGAAACAGACTGAGAGGGCCAAAGGAATTGTGTGCCTACTGTCTTTTAGTACAACATGAGGATGGGGGGTTGTTACAGTTCAACAAGAAAATCAGGTTAAGTCTCAAGTTAGGGTTAGGGTTGGGGAGATGTGGCTTCCCAGGTTGGAAACGGGTCCTTGGTGAAGCTTAACTTGCTGAATCAGACTGAGTGGGGCATCAAGATGGCTTCCATACTGACATTTGGTACACTCTGTGGACGGCAGTATGTTTCAGTCCAAAAACGAAAATTAGGGTTAAGACCCAAGTTAGGGTTATCGGTCAGGAGTCATGGCTTCCCAGAATGGAAACAGGGTGTTGCTGAAGCCAAGCATGGTGAAACAGACTGAGAGGGCCAACGGAATTGTGTGTCGACTGTCTTTTAGTACAACATGAGGATGGGGGTTTGTTACATTTGCACAAGAAAATCAGGTTAAGTCTCAAGTTAGGGTTGGTTTGGGGAGATGTGGCTTCCCAGGTTGGAAACGGGTCCTTGGTGAAGCCTAGCTTGTTGAATCAGACTGAGTGGGACATCTAGATGTCTTCCATACTTACATTTGGTACACTCTGTGGACGGCAGTATGTTTCAGTCCAAAAAGGAAATGAGGGTTGAGACTCAAATTAGGGTTAGGGCTGGGGAGACTTGGCTTCCCAGGATGTAACCAGGGTTTTGGCGAAGCCTAGATTGGTAAAACAGACTGAGTAGGCCATCCGGAGTATAACATACTGCCAGTTAGTACACCATGTGGACAGGGAAATGTTTCAGTCTAAAGAGAAAATTAGGGTTAAGACCCAAGTTAGGGTTAGCTGTCAGGAGACATGGCTTCCCAGAATGGAAACAGGGTGTTGCTGAAGCCAAGCATGGTGAAACAGACTGAGAGGGCCAAAGGAATTGTGTGCCTACTGTCTTTTAGTAGAACATGAGGATGGGAGGTTGTTACATTTGCACAAGAATATCAGGTTAAGTCTCAAGTTAGGGTTAGGGTTGGGGAGATGTGGCTTCCCAGGTTGGAAACGGGTCCTTGGTGAAGCTTAACTTCCTGAATCAGACTGAGTGGGCCATCAAGATGTCTTCCATACTTACATTTGGCACACTCTGTGGACCGCAGTATGTTTCAGTCCAAAAAGGAAATAGGGTTGAGACTCAAATTAGGGTTAGGGTTGGGGAGACTTGGCTTCCCAGGATGTAACCAGGGTTTTGGTGAAGCCTAGATTGGTAAAACAGACTGAGTAGGCATTCAGGAGTATAACATACTGCCAGTTAGTACACCATGTGGACAGGGAAATGTTTCAGTCCAAAGACAAAATTCGAGTTAAGACCCAAGTTAGGGTTAGCTGTCAGGAGACATGGCTTCCCGGAATGGAAACAGGGTGTTGCTGAAGCCAAGCATGGTGAAACAGACTGAGAGGGCCAACGGAATTGTGTGCCTACTGTCTTTTAGTACAACATGAGGATGGGGGTTTGTTACATTTGCACAAGAAAATCAGGTTAAGTCTCAAGTTAGGGTTGGGTTGGGGAGATGTGGCTTCCCAGGTTGGAAACGGGTCCTTGGTGAAGCTTAACTTGCTGAATCAGACTGAGTGGGGTATCAAGGTGTCTTCCATACTTACATTTGGTACACTCTGTGGACCGCAGTATGTTTCAGTCCCAAAAGGAAATGAGGGTTGAGACTCAAATTAGGGTTAGGGTTGGGGAGACTTGGCTTCCCAGGATGTAACCAGGGTTTTGGCGAAGCCTAGATTGGTAAAACAGACTGAGTAGGCCTTCCGGAGTATAACATACTGCCAGTTAGTACACCATGTGGACAGGGAAATGTTTCAGTCCAAAGAAAAAATTAGGGTTAAGAAAAATTTAGGGTTATCGGTCAGGAGACATGCCTTCCCAGAATGGAAACAGGGTGTTGCTGAAGCCAAGCATGGTGAAACAGACTGAGAGGGCCAACGGAATTGTGTGCCTACTGTCTTTTAGTACAACATGAGGATGGGGGTTTGTTACATTTGCACAAGAAAATCAGGTTAAGTCTCAAGTTAGGGTTGGTTTGGGGAGATGTGGCTTCCCAGGTTGGAAACGGGTCCTTGGTGAAGCCTAACTTGCTGAATCAGACTGAGTGGGGCATCAAGATGTCTTCCATACTGACATTTGGTACACTCTGTGGACGGCGGTTTGTTTCAGTCCCAAAAGGAAATGAGGCCTGAGACTCAAATTAGGGTTAGGGTTGGGGAGACTTGGCTTTCCAGGATGTAACCAGGGTTTTGGTGAAGCCTAGATTGGTAAAACAGACTGAGTAGGCAAACCGGAGTATAACATACTGCCAGTTAGTACACCATGTGGACAGGGAAATGTTTCATTCCAAAGAGAAAATTAGGGTTAAGACCCAAGTTAGGGTTATCGGTCAGGAGACATGGCTTCCCAGAATGGAAACAGGGTGTTGCTGAAGCCAAGCATGGTGAAACAGACTGAGAGGGCCAAAGGAATTGTGTGCCTACTGTCTTTTAGTAGAACATGAGGATGGGGGTTTGTTACATTTGCACAAGAAAATCAGGTTAAGTATCAAGTTAGGGTTAGGGTTGGGGAGATGTGGCTTCCCAGGTTGGAAACGGGTCCTTGGTGAAGCTTAACTTGCTGAATCAGACTGAGTGGGGCATCAAGATGGCTTCCATACTGACATTTGGTACACTCTGTGGACGGCAGTATATTTCAGTCCAAAAAGGAAATGAGGGTTGAGACTCAAATTAGGGTTAGGGTTGGGGAGACTTGGCTTCCCAGGATGTAACCAGGGTTTTGGCGAAGCCTAGATTGGTAAAACAGACTGAGTAGGACAACCGGAGTATAACATACTGCCAGTTAGTACACCATGTGGACAGGGAAATGTTTCAGTCCAAAGAGAAAATTAGGGTTGAGACCCAAGTTAGGGTTATCGGTCCGGAGTCATGGCTTCCCAGAATGGAAACAGGGTGTTGCTGAAGCCAAGCATGGTGAAACAGACTGAGAGGGCAAAAGGAATTGAGTGCCTACTGTCTTTTAGTACAACATGAGGATGGGGGTTTGTTACATTTGCACAAGAAAATCAGGTTAAGTCTCAAGTTAGGGTTGGTTTGGGGAGATGTGGCTTCCCAGGTTGGAAACGGGTCCTTGGTGAAGCCTAGCTTGTTGAATCAGACTGAGTGGGACATCAAGATGTCTTCCATACTGACATTTGGTACACTCTGTGGACGGCAGTATGTTTCAGTCCAAAAAGGAAATGAGGGTTGAGACTCAAATTAGGGTTAGGGCTGGGGAGACTTGGCTTCCCAGGATGTAACCAGGGTTTTGGCGAAGCCTAGATTGGTAAAACAGACGGAGTAGGCCAACCGGAGTATAACATACTGCCAGTTAGTACACCATGTGGACAGGGAAATGTTTCAGTCCAAAGAGAAAATTAGGGTTCAGACCCAAGTGAGGGTTAGCTGTCAGGAGACATGGCTTCCCAGAATGGAAACAGGGTGTTGCTGAAGCCAAGCATGGTGAAACAGACTGAGAGGGCCAACGGAATTGTGTGCCTACTGTCTTTTAGTACAACATGAGGATGGGGGGTTGTTACATTTGCCCAAGAAAATCAGGTTAAGTCTCAAGTTAGGGTTAGGGTTCGGGAGATGTGGCTTCCCAGGTTGGAAATGGGTCCTTGGTGAAGCTCAACTTGCTGAATCAGACAAAGTGGGGCATCAAGATGTCTTCCATACTTACATTTGGCACACTCTGTGGACCGCAGTATGTTTCAGTCCCAAAAGGAAATGAGGGTTGAGACTCAAATTAGGGTTAGGGTTGGGGAGACTTGGCTTCCCAGGATGTAACCAGGGTTTTGGCGAAGCCTAGATTGGTAAAACAGACTGAGTAGGCCTTCCGGAGTATAACATACTGCCAGTTAGTACACCATGTGGACAGGGAAATGTTTCAGTCCAAAGAAAAAATTAGGGTTAAGAAAAATTTAGGGTTATCGGTCAGGAGACATGCCTTCCCAGAATGGAAACAGGGTGTTGCTGAAGCCAGCATGGTGAAACAGACTGAGAGGGCAAACGGAATTGTGTGCCTACTGTCTTTTAGTACAACATGAGGATGGGGGTTTGTTACATTTGCACAAGAAAATCAGGTTAAGTCTCAAGTTAGGGTTAGGGTTGGGGAGATGTTGCTTCCCAGGTTGGAAACGGGTCCTTGGTGAAGCTTAACTTGCTGAATCAGACTGAGTGGGCCATCAAGATGGCTTCCATACTGACATTTGGTACACTCTGTGGACGGCAGTATGTTTCAGTCCAAAAACGAAAATTAGGGTTAAGACCCAAGTTAGGGTTATCGGTCAGGAGTCATGGCTTCCCAGAATGGAAACAGGGTGTTGCTGAAGCCAAGCATGGTGAAACAGACTGAGAGGGCCAAAGGAATTGTGTGCCTACTGTCTTTTAGTACAACATGAGGATGGGGGTTTGTTACATTTGCACAAGAAAATCAGGTTAAGTCTCAAGTTAGGGTTGGTTTGGGGAGATGTGGCTTCCCAGGTTGGAAACGGGTCCTTGGTGAAGCCTAGCTTGTTGAATCAGACTGAGTGGGACATCAAGATGTCTTCCATACTTACATTTGGTACACTCTGTGGACGGCAGTATGTTTCAGTCCAAAAAGGAAATGAGGGTTGAGACTCAAATTAGGGTTAGGGCTGGGGAGACTTGGCTTCCCAGGATGTAACCAGGGTTTTGGCGAAGCCTAGATTGGTAAAACAGACTGAGTAGGCCATCCGGAGTATAACATACTGCCAGTTAGTACACCATGTGGACAGGGAAATGTTTCAGTCTAAAGAGAAAATTAGGGTTAAGACCCAAGTTAGGGTTAGCTGTCAGGAGACATGGCTTCCCAGAATGGAAACAGGGTGTTGCTGAAGCCAAGCATGGTGAAACAGACTGAGAGGGCCAAAGGAATTGTGTGCCTACTGTCTTTTAGTAGAACATGAGGATGGGAGGTTGTTACATTTGCACAAGAATATCAGGTTAAGTCTCAAGTTAGGGTTAGGGTTGGGGAGATGTGGCTTCCCAGGTTGGAAACGGGTCCTTGGTGAAGCTTAACTTCCTGAATCAGACTGAGTGGGCCATCAAGATGTCTTCCATACTTACATTTGGCACACTCTGTGGACCGCAGTATGTTTCAGTCCAAAAAGGAAATGAGGGTTGAGACTCAAATTAGGGTTAGGGTTGGGGAGACTTGGCTTCCCAGGATGTAACCAGGGTTTTGGTGAAGCCTAGATTGGTAAAACAGACTGAGTAGGCATTCAGGAGTATAACATACTGCCAGTTAGTACACCATGTGGACAGGGAAATGTTTCAGTCCAAAGACAAAATTCGAGTTAAGACCCAAGTTAGGGTTAGCTGTCAGGAGACATGGCTTCCCGGAATGGAAACAGGGTGTTGCTGAAGCCAAGCATGGTGAAACAGACTGAGAGGGCCAACGGAATTGTGTGCCTACTGTCTTTTAGTACAACATGAGGATGGGGGTTTGTTACATTTGCACAAGAAAATCAGGTTAAGTCTCAAGTTAGGGTTGGGTTGGGGAGATGTGGCTTCCCAGGTTGGAAACGGGTCCTTGGTGAAGCTTAACTTGCTGAATCAGACTGAGTGGGGTATCAAGGTGTCTTCCATACTTACATTTGGTACACTCTGTGGACCGCAGTATGTTTCAGTCCCAAAAGGAAATGAGGGTTGAGACTCAAATTAGGGTTAGGGTTGGGGAGACTTGGCTTCCCAGGATGTAACCAGGGTTTTGGCGAAGCCTAGATTGGTAAAACAGACTGAGTAGGCCTTCCGGAGTATAACATACTGCCAGTTAGTACACCATGTGGACAGGGAAATGTTTCATTCCAAAGAGAAAATTAGGGTTAAGACCCAAGTGAGGGTTATCGGTCAGGAGACATGGCTTCCCAGAATGGAAACAGGGTGTTGCTGAAGCCAAGCATGGTGAAACAGACTGAGAGGGCCAAAGGAATTGTGTGCCTACTGTCTTTTAGTAGAACATGAGGATGGGGGTTTGTTACATTTGCACAAGAAAATCAGGTTAAGTATCAAGTTAGGGTTAGGGTTGGGGAGATGTGGCTTCCCAGGTTGGAAACGGGTCCTTGGTGAAGCTTAACTTGCTGAATCAGACTGAGTGGGGCATCAAGATGGCTTCCATACTGACATTTGGTACACTCTGTGGACGGCAGTATGTTTCAGTCCAAAAAGGAAATGAGGGTTGAGACTCAAATTAGGGTTAGGGTTGGGGAGACTTGGCTTCCCAGGATGTAACCAGGGTTTTGGCGAAGCCTAGATTGGTAAAACAGACTGAGTAGGACAACCGGAGTATAACATACTGCCAGTTAGTACACCATGTGGACAGGGAAATGTTTCAGTCCAAAGAGAAAATTAGGGTTGAGACCCAAGTTAGGGTTATCGGTCAGGAGTCATGGCTTCCCAGAATGGAAACAGGGTGTTGCTGAAGCCAAGCATGGTGAAACAGACTGAGAGGGCAAAAGGAATTGAGTGCCTACTGTCTTTTAGTACAACATGAGGATGGGGGTTTGTTACATTTGCACAAGAAAATCAGGTTAAGTCTCAAGTTAGGGTTGGTTTGGGGAGATGTGGCTTCCCAGGTTGGAAACGGGTCCTTGGTGAAGCTTAACTTGCTGAATCAGACTGAGTGGGGTATCAAGGTGTCTTCCATACTTACATTTGGTACACTCTGTGGACCGCAGTATGTTTCAGTCCCAAAAGGAAATGAGGGTTGAGACTCAAATTAGGGTTAGGGTTGGGGAGACTTGGCTTCCCAGGATGTAACCAGGGTTTTGGCGAAGCCTAGATTGGTAAAACAGACTGAGTAGGCCTTCCGGAGTATAACATACTGCCAGTTAGTACACCATGTGGACAGGGAAATGTTTCAGTCCAAAGAAAAAATTAGGGTTAAGAAAAATTTAGGGTTATCGGTCAGGAGACATGCCTTCCCAGAATGGAAACAGGGTGTTGCTGAAGCCAAGCATGGTGAAACAGACTGAGAGGGCCAACGGAATTGTGTGCCTACTGTCTTTTAGTACAACATGAGGATGGGGGTTTGTTACATTTGCACAAGAAAATCAGGTTAAGTCTCAAGTTAGGGTTGGTTTGGGGAGATGTGGCTTCCCAGGTTGGAAACGGGTCCTTGGTGAAGCCTAACTTGCTGAATCAGACTGAGTGGGGCATCAAGATGTCTTCCATACTGACATTTGGTACACTCTGTGGACGGCGGTTTGTTTCAGTCCCAAAAGGAAATGAGGCCTGAGACTCAAATTAGGGTTAGGGTTGGGGAGACTTGGCTTTCCAGGATGTAACCAGGGTTTTGGTGAAGCCTAGATTGGTAAAACAGACTGAGTAGGGAAACCGGAGTATAACATACTGCCAGTTAGTACACCATGTGGACAGGGAAATGTTTCATTCCAAAGAGAAAATTAGGGTTAAGACCCAAGTTAGGGTTATCGGTCAGGAGACATGGCTTCCCAGAATGGAAACAGGGTGTTGCTGAAGCCAAGCATGGTGAAACAGACTGAGAGGGCCAAAGGAATTGTGTGCCTACTGTCTTTTAGTAGAACATGAGGATGGGGGTTTGTTACATTTGCACAAGAAAATCAGGTTAAGTATCAAGTTAGGGTTAGGGTTGGGGAGATGTGGCTTCCCAGGTTGGAAACGGGTCCTTGGTGAAGCTTAACTTGCTGAATCAGACTGAGTGGGGCATCAAGATGGCTTCCATACTGACATTTGGTACACTCTGTGGACGGCAGTATATTTCAGTCCAAAAAGGAAATGAGGGTTGAGACTCAAATTAGGGTTAGGGTTGGGGAGACTTGGCTTCCCAGGATGTAACCAGGGTTTTGGCGAAGCCTAGATTGGTAAAACAGACTGAGTAGGACAACCGGAGTATAACATACTGCCAGTTAGTACACCATGTGGACAGGGAAATGTTTCAGTCCAAAGAGAAAATTAGGGTTGAGACCCAAGTTAGGGTTATCGGTCAGGAGTCATGGCTTCCCAGAATGGAAACAGGGTGTTGCTGAAGCCAAGCATGGTGAAACAGACTGAGAGGGCAAAAGGAATTGAGTGCCTACTGTCTTTTAGTACAACATGAGGATGGGGGTTTGTTACATTTGCACAAGAAAATCAGGTTAAGTCTCAAGTTAGGGTTGGTTTGGGGAGATGTGGCTTCCCAGGTTGGAAACGGGTCCTTGGTGAAGCCTAGCTTGTTGAATCAGACTGAGTGGGACATCAAGATGTCTTCCATACTGACATTTGGTACACTCTGTGGACGGCAGTATGTTTCAGTCCAAAAAGGAAATGAGGGTTGAGACTCAAATTAGGGTTAGGGCTGGGGAGACTTGGCTTCCCAGGATGTAACCAGGGTTTTGGCGAAGCCTAGATTGGTAAAACAGACGGAGTAGGCCAACCGGAGTATAACATACTGCCAGTTAGTACACCATGTGGACAGGGAAATGTTTCAGTCCAAAGAGAAAATTAGGGTTCAGACCCAAGTGAGGGTTAGCTGTCAGGAGACATGGCTTCCCAGAATGGAAACAGGGTGTTGCTGAAGCCAAGCATGGTGAAACAGACTGAGAGGGCCAACGGAATTGTGTGCCTACTGTCTTTTAGTACAACATGAGGATGGGGGGTTGTTACATTTGCCCAAGAAAATCAGGTTAAGTCTCAAGTTAGGGTTAGGGTTGGGGAGATGTGGCTTCCCAGGTTGGAAATGGGTCCTTGGTGAAGCTCAACTTGCTGAATCAGTCAAAGTGGGGCATCAAGATGTCTTCCATACTTACATTTGGCACACTCTGTGGACCGCAGTATGTTTCAGTCCCAAAAGGAAATGAGGGTTGAGACTCAAATTAGGGTTAGGGTTGGGGAGACTTGGCTTCCCAGGATGTAACCAGGGTTTTGGCGAAGCCTAGATTGGTAAAACAGACTGAGTAGGCCTTCCGGAGTATAACATACTGCCAGTTAGTACACCATGTGGACAGGGAAATGTTTCAGTCCAAAGAAAAAATTAGGGTTAAGAAAAATTTAGGGTTATCGGTCAGGAGACATGCCTTCCCAGAATGGAAACAGGGTGTTGCTGAAGCCAGCATGGTGAAACAGACTGAGAGGGCAAACGGAATTGTGTGCCTACTGTCTTTTAGTACAACATGAGGATGGGGGTTTGTTACATTTGCACAAGAAAATCAGGTTAAGTCTCAAGTTAGGGTTAGGGTTGGGGAGATGTTGCTTCCCAGGTTGGAAACGGGTCCTTGGTGAAGCTTAACTTGCTGAATCAGACTGAGTGGGCCATCAAGATGGCTTCCATACTGACATTTGGTACACTCTGTGGACGGCAGTATGTTTCAGTCCAAAAACGAAAATTAGGGTTAAGACCCAAGTTAGGGTTATCGGTCAGGAGTCATGGCTTCCCAGAATGGAAACAGGGTGTTGCTGAAGCCAAGCATGGTGAAACAGACTGAGAGGGCCAAAGGAATTGTGTGCCTACTGTCTTTTAGTACAACATGAGGATGGGGGTTTGTTACATTTGCACAAGAAAATCAGGTTAAGTCTCAAGTTAGGGTTGGTTTGGGGAGATGTGGCTTCCCAGGTTGGAAACGGGTCCTTGGTGAAGCCTAGCTTGTTGAATCAGACTGAGTGGGACATCAAGATGTCTTCCATACTGACATTTGGTACACTCTGTGGACGGCAGTATGTTTCAGTCCAAAAAGGAAATGAGGGTTGAGACTCAAATTAGGGTTAGGGCTGGGGAGACTTGGCTTCCCAGGATGTAACCAGGGTTTTGGCGAAGCCTAGATTGGTAAAACAGACTGAGTAGGCCATCCGGAGTATAACATACTGCCAGTTAGTACACCATGTGGACAGGGAAATGTTTCAGTCTAAAGAGAAAATTAGGGTTAAGACCCAAGTTAGGGTTAGCTGTCAGGAGACATGGCTTCCCAGAATGGAAACAGGGTGTTGCTGAAGCCAAGCATGGTGAAACAGACTGAGAGGGCCAAAGGAATTGTGTGCCTACTGTCTTTTAGTAGAACATGAGGATGGGAGGTTGTTACATTTGCACAAGAATATCAGGTTAAGTCTCAAGTTAGGGTTAGGGTTGGGGAGATGTGGCTTCCCAGGTTGGAAACGGGTCCTTGGTGAAGCTTAACTTCCTGAATCAGACTGAGTGGGCCATCAAGATGTCTTCCATACTTACATTTGGCACACTCTGTGGACCGCAGTATGTTTCAGTCCAAAAAGGAAATAGGGTTGAGACTCAAATTAGGGTTAGGGTTGGGGAGACTTGGCTTCCCAGGATGTAACCAGGGTTTTGGTGAAGCCTAGATTGGTAAAACAGACTGAGTAGGCATTCAGGAGTATAACATACTGCCAGTTAGTACACCATGTGGACAGGGAAATGTTTCAGTCCAAAGACAAAATTCGAGTTAAGACCCAAGTTAGGGTTAGCTGTCAGGAGACATGGCTTCCCGGAATGGAAACAGGGTGTTGCTGAAGCCAAGCATGGTGAAACAGACTGAGAGGGCCAACGGAATTGTGTGCCTACTGTCTTTTAGTACAACATGAGGATGGGGGTTTGTTACATTTGCACAAGAAAATCAGGTTAAGTCTCAAGTTAGGGTTGGGTTGGGGAGATGTGGCTTCCCAGGTTGGAAACGGGTCCTTGGTGAAGCTTAACTTGCTGAATCAGACTGAGTGGGGTATCAAGGTGTCTTCCATACTTACATTTGGTACACTCTGTGGACCGCAGTATGTTTCAGTCCCAAAAGGAAATGAGGGTTGAGACTCAAATTAGGGTTAGGGTTGGGGAGACTTGGCTTCCCAGGATGTAACCAGGGTTTTGGCGAAGCCTAGATTGGTAAAACAGACTGAGTAGGCCTTCCGGAGTATAACATACTGCCAGTTAGTACACCATGTGGACAGGGAAATGTTTCATTCCAAAGAGAAAATTAGGGTTAAGACCCAAGTGAGGGTTATCGGTCAGGAGACATGGCTTCCCAGAATGGAAACAGGGTGTTGCTGAAGCCAAGCATGGTGAAACAGACTGAGAGGGCCAAAGGAATTGTGTGCCTACTGTCTTTTAGTAGAACATGAGGATGGGGGTTTGTTACATTTGCACAAGAAAATCAGGTTAAGTATCAAGTTAGGGTTAGGGTTGGGGAGATGTGGCTTCCCAGGTTGGAAACGGGTCCTTGGTGAAGCTTAACTTGCTGAATCAGACTGAGTGGGGCATCAAGATGGCTTCCATACTGACATTTGGTACACTCTGTGGACGGCAGTATGTTTCAGTCCAAAAAGGAAATGAGGGTTGAGACTCAAATTAGGGTTAGGGTTGGGGAGACTTGGCTTCCCAGGATGTAACCAGGGTTTTGGCGAAGCCTAGATTGGTAAAACAGACTGAGTAGGACAACCGGAGTATAACATACTGCCAGTTAGTACACCATGTGGACAGGGAAATGTTTCAGTCCAAAGAGAAAATTAGGGTTGAGACCCAAGTTAGGGTTATCGGTGAGGAGTCATGGCTTCCCAGAATGGAAACAGGGTGTTGCTGAAGCCAAGCATGGTGAAACAGACTGAGAGGGCAAAAGGAATTGAGTGCCTACTGTCTTTTAGTACAACATGAGGATGGGGGTTTGTTACATTTGCACAAGAAAATCAGGTTAAGTCTCAAGTTAGGGTTGGTTTGGGGAGATGTGGCTTCCCAGGTTGGAAACGGGTCCTTGGTGAAGCCTAGCTTGTTGAATCAGACTGAGTGGGACATCAAGATGTCTTCCATACTTACATTTGGTACACTCTGTGGACGGCAGTATGTTTCAGTCCAAAAAGGAAATGAGGGTTGAGACTCAAATTAGGGTTAGGGTTGGGGAGACTTGGCTTCCCAGGATGTAACCAGGGTTTTGGCGAAGCCTAGATTGGTAAAACAGACTGAGTAGGCCTTCCGGAGTATAACATACTGCCAGTTAGTACACCATGTGGACAGGGAAATGTTTCAGTCCAAAGAAAAAATTAGGGTTAAGAAAAATTTAGGGTTATCGGTCAGGAGACATGCCTTCCCAGAATGGAAACAGGGTGTTGCTGAAGCCAGCATGGTGAAACAGACTGAGAGGGCAAACGGAATTGTGTGCCTACTGTCTTTTAGTACAACATGAGGATGGGGGTTTGTTACATTTGCACAAGAAAATCAGGTTAAGTCTCAAGTTAGGGTTAGGGTTGGGGAGATGTTGCTTCCCAGGTTGGAAACGGGTCCTTGGTGAAGCTTAACTTGCTGAATCAGACTGAGTGGGCCATCAAGATGGCTTCCATACTGACATTTGGTACACTCTGTGGACGGCAGTATGTTTCAGTCCAAAAACGAAAATTAGGGTTAAGACCCAAGTTAGGGTTATCGGTCAGGAGTCATGGCTTCCCAGAATGGAAACAGGGTGTTGCTGAAGCCAAGCATGGTGAAACAGACTGAGAGGGCCAAAGGAATTGTGTGCCTACTGTCTTTTAGTACAACATGAGGATGGGGGTTTGTTACATTTGCACAAGAAAATCAGGTTAAGTCTCAAGTTAGGGTTGGTTTGGGGAGATGTGGCTTCCCAGGTTGGAAACGGGTCCTTGGTGAAGCCTAGCTTGTTGAATCAGACTGAGTGGGACATCAAGATGTCTTCCATACTTACATTTGGTACACTCTGTGGACGGCAGTATGTTTCAGTCCAAAAAGGAAATGAGGGTTGAGACTCAAATTAGGGTTAGGGCTGGGGAGACTTGGCTTCCCAGGATGTAACCAGGGTTTTGGCGAAGCCTAGATTGGTAAAACAGACTGAGTAGGCCATCCGGAGTATAACATACTGCCAGTTAGTACACCATGTGGACAGGGAAATGTTTCAGTCTAAAGAGAAAATTAGGGTTAAGACCCAAGTTAGGGTTAGCTGTCAGGAGACATGGCTTCCCAGAATGGAAACAGGGTGTTGCTGAAGCCAAGCATGGTGAAACAGACTGAGAGGGCCAAAGGAATTGTGTGCCTACTGTCTTTTAGTAGAACATGAGGATGGGAGGTTGTTACATTTGCACAAGAATATCAGGTTAAGTCTCAAGTTAGGGTTAGGGTTGGGGAGATGTGGCTTCCCAGGTTGGAAACGGGTCCTTGGTGAAGCTTAACTTCCTGAATCAGACTGAGTGGGCCATCAAGATGTCTTCCATACTTACATTTGGCACACTCTGTGGACCGCAGTATGTTTCAGTCCAAAAAGGAAATGAGGGTTGAGACTCAAATTAGGGTTAGGGTTGGGGAGACTTGGCTTCCCAGGATGTAACCAGGGTTTTGGTGAAGCCTAGATTGGTAAAACAGACTGAGTAGGCATTCAGGAGTATAACATACTGCCAGTTAGTACACCATGTGGACAGGGAAATGTTTCAGTCCAAAGACAAAATTCGAGTTAAGACCCAAGTTAGGGTTAGCTGTCAGGAGACATGGCTTCCCGGAATGGAAACAGGGTGTTGCTGAAGCCAAGCATGGTGAAACAGACTGAGAGGGCCAACGGAATTGTGTGCCTACTGTCTTTTAGTACAACATGAGGATGGGGGTTTGTTACATTTGCACAAGAAAATCAGGTTAAGTCTCAAGTTAGGGTTGGGTTGGGGAGATGTGGCTTCCCAGGTTGGAAACGGGTCCTTGGTGAAGCTTAACTTGCTGAATCAGACTGAGTGGGGTATCAAGGTGTCTTCCATACTTACATTTGGTACACTCTGTGGACCGCAGTATGTTTCAGTCCCAAAAGGAAATGAGGGTTGAGACTCAAATTAGGGTTAGGGTTGGGGAGACTTGGCTTCCCAGGATGTAACCAGGGTTTTGGCGAAGCCTAGATTGGTAAAACAGACTGAGTAGGCCTTCCGGAGTATAACATACTGCCAGTTAGTACACCATGTGGACAGGGAAATGTTTCATTCCAAAGAGAAAATTAGGGTTAAGACCCAAGTGAGGGTTATCGGTCAGGAGACATGGCTTCCCAGAATGGAAACAGGGTGTTGCTGAAGCCAAGCATGGTGAAACAGACTGAGAGGGCCAAAGGAATTGTGTGCCTACTGTCTTTTAGTAGAACATGAGGATGGGGGTTTGTTACATTTGCACAAGAAAATCAGGTTAAGTATCAAGTTAGGGTTAGGGTTGGGGAGATGTGGCTTCCCAGGTTGGAAACGGGTCCTTGGTGAAGCTTAACTTGCTGAATCAGACTGAGTGGGGCATCAAGATGGCTTCCATACTGACATTTGGTACACTCTGTGGACGGCAGTATGTTTCAGTCCAAAAAGGAAATGAGGGTTGAGACTCAAATTAGGGTTAGGGTTGGGGAGACTTGGCTTCCCAGGATGTAACCAGGGTTTTGGCGAAGCCTAGATTGGTAAAACAGACTGAGTAGGACAACCGGAGTATAACATACTGCCAGTTAGTACACCATGTGGACAGGGAAATGTTTCAGTCCAAAGAGAAAATTAGGGTTGAGACCCAAGTTAGGGTTATCGGTCAGGAGTCATGGCTTCCCAGAATGGAAACAGGGTGTTGCTGAAGCCAAGCATGGTGAAACAGACTGAGAGGGCAAAAGGAATTGAGTGCCTACTGTCTTTTAGTACAACATGAGGATGGGGGTTTGTTACATTTGCACAAGAAAATCAGGTTAAGTCTCAAGTTAGGGTTGGTTTGGGGAGATGTGGCTTCCCAGGTTGGAAACGGGTCCTTGGTGAAGCTTAACTTGCTGAATCAGACTGAGTGGGGTATCAAGGTGTCTTCCATACTTACATTTGGTACACTCTGTGGACCGCAGTATGTTTCAGTCCCAAAAGGAAATGAGGGTTGAGACTCAAATTAGGGTTAGGGTTGGGGAGACTTGGCTTCCCAGGATGTAACCAGGGTTTTGGCGAAGCCTAGATTGGTAAAACAGACTGAGTAGGCCTTCCGGAGTATAACATACTGCCAGTTAGTACACCATGTGGACAGGGAAATGTTTCAGTCCAAAGAAAAAATTAGGGTTAAGAAAAATTTAGGGTTATCGGTCAGGAGACATGCCTTCCCAGAATGGAAACAGGGTGTTGCTGAAGCCAAGCATGGTGAAACAGACTGAGAGGGCCAACGGAATTGTGTGCCTACTGTCTTTTAGTACAACATGAGGATGGGGGTTTGTTACATTTGCACAAGAAAATCAGGTTAAGTCTCAAGTTAGGGTTGGTTTGGGGAGATGTGGCTTCCCAGGTTGGAAACGGGTCCTTGGTGAAGCCTAACTTGCTGAATCAGACTGAGTGGGGCATCAAGATGTCTTCCATACTGACATTTGGTACACTCTGTGGACGGCGGTTTGTTTCAGTCCCAAAAGGAAATGAGGCCTGAGACTCAAATTAGGGTTAGGGTTGGGGAGACTTGGCTTTCCAGGATGTAACCAGGGTTTTGGTGAAGCCTAGATTGGTAAAACAGACTGAGTAGGGAAACCGGAGTATAACATACTGCCAGTTAGTACACCATGTGGACAGGGAAATG
The DNA here is from genome assembly GCF_057233095.1 of Heloderma suspectum. Lineage (NCBI taxonomy): Eukaryota > Metazoa > Chordata > Lepidosauria > Squamata > Helodermatidae > Heloderma > Heloderma suspectum. The sequence goes on from NC_139461.1 coordinate 154,593,403, forward strand.
TTTCATTCCAAAGAGAAAATTAGGGTTAAGACCCAAGTTAGGGTTATCGGTCAGGAGACATGGCTTCCCAGAATGGAAACAGGGTGTTGCTGAAGCCAAGCATGGTGAAACAGACTGAGAGGGCCAAAGGAATTGTGTGCCTACTGTCTTTTAGTAGAACATGAGGATGGGGGTTTGTTACATTTGCACAAGAAAATCAGGTTAAGTATCAAGTTAGGGTTAGGGTTGGGGAGATGTGGCTTCCCAGGTTGGAAACGGGTCCTTGGTGAAGCTTAACTTGCTGAATCAGACTGAGTGGGGCATCAAGATGGCTTCCATACTGACATTTGGTACACTCTGTGGACGGCAGTATATTTCAGTCCAAAAAGGAAATGAGGGTTGAGACTCAAATTAGGGTTAGGGTTGGGGAGACTTGGCTTCCCAGGATGTAACCAGGGTTTTGGCGAAGCCTAGATTGGTAAAACAGACTGAGTAGGACAACCGGAGTATAACATACTGCCAGTTAGTACACCATGTGGACAGGGAAATGTTTCAGTCCAAAGAGAAAATTAGGGTTGAGACCCAAGTTAGGGTTATCGGTCAGGAGTCATGGCTTCCCAGAATGGAAACAGGGTGTTGCTGAAGCCAAGCATGGTGAAACAGACTGAGAGGGCAAAAGGAATTGAGTGCCTACTGTCTTTTAGTACAACATGAGGATGGGGGTTTGTTACATTTGCACAAGAAAATCAGGTTAAGTCTCAAGTTAGGGTTGGTTTGGGGAGATGTGGCTTCCCAGGTTGGAAACGGGTCCTTGGTGAAGCCTAGCTTGTTGAATCAGACTGAGTGGGACATCAAGATGTCTTCCATACTGACATTTGGTACACTCTGTGGACGGCAGTATGTTTCAGTCCAAAAAGGAAATGAGGGTTGAGACTCAAATTAGGGTTAGGGCTGGGGAGACTTGGCTTCCCAGGATGTAACCAGGGTTTTGGCGAAGCCTAGATTGGTAAAACAGACGGAGTAGGCCAACCGGAGTATAACATACTGCCAGTTAGTACACCATGTGGACAGGGAAATGTTTCAGTCCAAAGAGAAAATTAGGGTTCAGACCCAAGTGAGGGTTAGCTGTCAGGAGACATGGCTTCCCAGAATGGAAACAGGGTGTTGCTGAAGCCAAGCATGGTGAAACAGACTGAGAGGGCCAACGGAATTGTGTGCCTACTGTCTTTTAGTACAACATGAGGATGGGGGGTTGTTACATTTGCCCAAGAAAATCAGGTTAAGTCTCAAGTTAGGGTTAGGGTTGGGGAGATGTGGCTTCCCAGGTTGGAAATGGGTCCTTGGTGAAGCTCAACTTGCTGAATCAGTCAAAGTGGGGCATCAAGATGTCTTCCATACTTACATTTGGCACACTCTGTGGACCGCAGTATGTTTCAGTCCCAAAAGGAAATGAGGGTTGAGACTCAAATTAGGGTTAGGGTTGGGGAGACTTGGCTTCCCAGGATGTAACCAGGGTTTTGGCGAAGCCTAGATTGGTAAAACAGACTGAGTAGGCCTTCCGGAGTATAACATACTGCCAGTTAGTACACCATGTGGACAGGGAAATGTTTCAGTCCAAAGAAAAAATTAGGGTTAAGAAAAATTTAGGGTTATCGGTCAGGAGACATGCCTTCCCAGAATGGAAACAGGGTGTTGCTGAAGCCAGCATGGTGAAACAGACTGAGAGGGCAAACGGAATTGTGTGCCTACTGTCTTTTAGTACAACATGAGGATGGGGGTTTGTTACATTTGCACAAGAAAATCAGGTTAAGTCTCAAGTTAGGGTTAGGGTTGGGGAGATGTTGCTTCCCAGGTTGGAAACGGGTCCTTGGTGAAGCTTAACTTGCTGAATCAGACTGAGTGGGCCATCAAGATGGCTTCCATACTGACATTTGGTACACTCTGTGGACGGCAGTATGTTTCAGTCCAAAAACGAAAATTAGGGTTAAGACCCAAGTTAGGGTTATCGGTCAGGAGTCATGGCTTCCCAGAATGGAAACAGGGTGTTGCTGAAGCCAAGCATGGTGAAACAGACTGAGAGGGCCAAAGGAATTGTGTGCCTACTGTCTTTTAGTACAACATGAGGATGGGGGTTTGTTACATTTGCACAAGAAAATCAGGTTAAGTCTCAAGTTAGGGTTGGTTTGGGGAGATGTGGCTTCCCAGGTTGGAAACGGGTCCTTGGTGAAGCCTAGCTTGTTGAATCAGACTGAGTGGGACATCAAGATGTCTTCCATACTGACATTTGGTACACTCTGTGGACGGCAGTATGTTTCAGTCCAAAAAGGAAATGAGGGTTGAGACTCAAATTAGGGTTAGGGCTGGGGAGACTTGGCTTCCCAGGATGTAACCAGGGTTTTGGCGAAGCCTAGATTGGTAAAACAGACTGAGTAGGCCATCCGGAGTATAACATACTGCCAGTTAGTACACCATGTGGACAGGGAAATGTTTCAGTCTAAAGAGAAAATTAGGGTTAAGACCCAAGTTAGGGTTAGCTGTCAGGAGACATGGCTTCCCAGAATGGAAACAGGGTGTTGCTGAAGCCAAGCATGGTGAAACAGACTGAGAGGGCCAAAGGAATTGTGTGCCTACTGTCTTTTAGTAGAACATGAGGATGGGAGGTTGTTACATTTGCACAAGAATATCAGGTTAAGTCTCAAGTTAGGGTTAGGGTTGGGGAGATGTGGCTTCCCAGGTTGGAAACGGGTCCTTGGTGAAGCTTAACTTCCTGAATCAGACTGAGTGGGCCATCAAGATGTCTTCCATACTTACATTTGGCACACTCTGTGGACCGCAGTATGTTTCAGTCCAAAAAGGAAATAGGGTTGAGACTCAAATTAGGGTTAGGGTTGGGGAGACTTGGCTTCCCAGGATGTAACCAGGGTTTTGGTGAAGCCTAGATTGGTAAAACAGACTGAGTAGGCATTCAGGAGTATAACATACTGCCAGTTAGTACACCATGTGGACAGGGAAATGTTTCAGTCCAAAGACAAAATTCGAGTTAAGACCCAAGTTAGGGTTAGCTGTCAGGAGACATGGCTTCCCGGAATGGAAACAGGGTGTTGCTGAAGCCAAGCATGGTGAAACAGACTGAGAGGGCCAACGGAATTGTGTGCCTACTGTCTTTTAGTACAACATGAGGATGGGGGTTTGTTACATTTGCACAAGAAAATCAGGTTAAGTCTCAAGTTAGGGTTGGGTTGGGGAGATGTGGCTTCCCAGGTTGGAAACGGGTCCTTGGTGAAGCTTAACTTGCTGAATCAGACTGAGTGGGGTATCAAGGTGTCTTCCATACTTACATTTGGTACACTCTGTGGACCGCAGTATGTTTCAGTCCCAAAAGGAAATGAGGGTTGAGACTCAAATTAGGGTTAGGGTTGGGGAGACTTGGCTTCCCAGGATGTAACCAGGGTTTTGGCGAAGCCTAGATTGGTAAAACAGACTGAGTAGGCCTTCCGGAGTATAACATACTGCCAGTTAGTACACCATGTGGACAGGGAAATGTTTCATTCCAAAGAGAAAATTAGGGTTAAGACCCAAGTGAGGGTTATCGGTCAGGAGACATGGCTTCCCAGAATGGAAACAGGGTGTTGCTGAAGCCAAGCATGGTGAAACAGACTGAGAGGGCCAAAGGAATTGTGTGCCTACTGTCTTTTAGTAGAACATGAGGATGGGGGTTTGTTACATTTGCACAAGAAAATCAGGTTAAGTATCAAGTTAGGGTTAGGGTTGGGGAGATGTGGCTTCCCAGGTTGGAAACGGGTCCTTGGTGAAGCTTAACTTGCTGAATCAGACTGAGTGGGGCATCAAGATGGCTTCCATACTGACATTTGGTACACTCTGTGGACGGCAGTATGTTTCAGTCCAAAAAGGAAATGAGGGTTGAGACTCAAATTAGGGTTAGGGTTGGGGAGACTTGGCTTCCCAGGATGTAACCAGGGTTTTGGCGAAGCCTAGATTGGTAAAACAGACTGAGTAGGACAACCGGAGTATAACATACTGCCAGTTAGTACACCATGTGGACAGGGAAATGTTTCAGTCCAAAGAGAAAATTAGGGTTGAGACCCAAGTTAGGGTTATCGGTGAGGAGTCATGGCTTCCCAGAATGGAAACAGGGTGTTGCTGAAGCCAAGCATGGTGAAACAGACTGAGAGGGCAAAAGGAATTGAGTGCCTACTGTCTTTTAGTACAACATGAGGATGGGGGTTTGTTACATTTGCACAAGAAAATCAGGTTAAGTCTCAAGTTAGGGTTGGTTTGGGGAGATGTGGCTTCCCAGGTTGGAAACGGGTCCTTGGTGAAGCCTAGCTTGTTGAATCAGACTGAGTGGGACATCAAGATGTCTTCCATACTTACATTTGGTACACTCTGTGGACGGCAGTATGTTTCAGTCCAAAAAGGAAATGAGGGTTGAGACTCAAATTAGGGTTAGGGCTGGGGAGACTTGGCTTCCCAGGATGTAACCAGGGTTTTGGTGAAGCCTAGATTGGTAAAACAGACGGAGTAGGCCAACCGGAGTATAACATACTGCCAGTTAGTACACCATGTGGACAGGGAAATGTTTCATTCCAAAGAGAAAATTAGGGTTAAGACCCAAGTTAGGGTTAGCTGTCAGGAGACATGGCTTTCCAGAATGGAAACAGGGTGTTGCTGAAGCCAAGCATGGTGAAACAGACTGAGAGGGCAAAAGGAATTGTGTGCCTACTGTCTTTTAGTAGAACATGAGGATGGGGGGTTGTTACATTTGCACAAGAAAATCAGGTTAAGTCTCAAGTTAGGGTTAGGGTTGGGGAGATGTGGCTTCCCAGGTTGGAAACGGGTCCTTGGTGAAGCCTAGCTTGTTGAATCAGACTGAGTGGGACATCAAGATGTCTTCCATACTTACATTTGGTACACTCTGTGGACGGCAGTATGTTTCAGTCCAAAAAGGAAATGAGGGTTGAGACTCAAATTAGGGTTAGGGCTGGGGAGACTTGGCTTCCCAGGATGTAACCAGGGTTTTGGCGAAGCCTAGATTGGTAAAACAGACGGAGTAGGCCAACCGGAGTATAACATACTGCCAGTTAGTACACCATGTGGACAGGGAAATGTTTCAGTCCAAAGAGAAAATTAGGGTTAAGACCCAAGTTAGGGTTAGCTGTCATTAGACATGGCTTTCCAGAATGGAAACAGGGTGTTGCTGAAGCCAAGCATGGTGAAACAGACTGAGAGGGCAAAAGGAATTGTGTGCCTACTGTCTTTTAGTAGAACATGAGGATGGGGGGTTGTTACATTTGCACAAGAAAATCAGGTTAAGTCTCAAGTTAGGGTTAGGGTTGGGGAGATGTGGCTTCCCAGGTTGGAAACGGGTCCTTGGTGAAGCCTAGCTTGTTGAATCAGACTGAGTGGGACATCAAGATTTCTTCCATACATACATTTGGTACACTCTGTGAACCGCAGTATGTTTCAGTCCAAAAAGGAAATGAGGGTTGATACTCAAATTAGGGTTAGGGTTGGGGAGACTTGGCTTCCCAGGATGTAACCAGGGTTTTGGTGAAGCCTAGATTGGTAAAACAGACTGAGTAGGCCTTCCGGAGTATAACATACTGCCAGTTAGTACACCATGTGGACAGGGAAATATTTCAGTCCAAAGAAAAAACTAGGGTTAAGACCCAAGTTAGGGTTAGCGGTCAGGAGACATGGCTTCCCGGAATGGAAACAGGGTGTTGCTGAAGCCAAGCATGGTGAAACAGACTGAGAGGGCAAAAGGAATTGTGTGCCTACTGTCTTTTAGTACAACATGAGGATGGGGGTTTGTTACATTTGCACAAGAAAATCAGGTTAAGTCTCAAGTTAGGGTTGGTTTGGGGAGATGTGGCTTCCCAGGTTGGAAACGGGTCCTTGGTGAAGCCTAGCTTGTTGAATCAGACTGAGTGGGACATCAAGATGTCTTCCATACTTACATTTGGTACACTCTGTGGACGGCAGTATGTTTCAGTCCAAAAAGGAAATGAGGGTTGAGACTCAAATTAGGGTTAGGGCTGGGGAGACTTGGCTTCCCAGGATGTAACCAGGGTTTTGGCGAAGCCTAGATTGGTAAAACAGACTGAGTAGGCCATCCGGAGTATAACATACTGCCAGTTAGTACACCATGTGGACAGGGAAATGTTTCAGTCCAAAGAGAAAATTAGGGTTCAGACCCAAGTGAGGGTTAGCTGTCAGGAGACATGGCTTCCCAGAATGGAAACAGGGTGTTGCTGAAGCCAAGCATGGTGAAACAGACTGAGAGGGCCAAAGGAATTGTGTGCCTACTGTCTTTTAGTAGAACATGAGGATGGGAGGTTGTTACATTTGCACAAGAATATAAGGTTAAGTCTCAAGTTAGGGTTAGGGTTGGGGAGATGTGGCTTCCCAGGTTGGAAACGGGTCCTTGGTGAAGCTTAACTTCCTGAATCAGACTGAGTGGGCCATCAAGATGTCTTCCATACTTACATTTGGCACACTCTGTGGACGGCAGTATGTTTCAGTCCAAAAAGAAAATAGGGTTGAGACTCAAATTAGGGTTAAGGTTGGGGAGACTTGGCTTCCCAGGATGTAACCAGGGTTTTGGTGAAGCCTAGATTGGTAAAACAGACTGAGTAGGCATTCAGGAGTATAACATACTGCCAGTTAGTACACCATGTGGACAGGGAAATGTTTCAGTCCAAAGAAAAAATTAGGGTTAAGAAAAATTTAGGGTTATCGGTCAGGAGACATGCCTTCCCAGAATGGAAACAGGGTGTTGCTGAAGCCAAGCATGGTGAAACAGACTGAGAGGGCCAACGGAATTGTGTGCCTACTGTCTTTTAGTACAACATGAGGATGGGGGGTTGTTACATTTGCCCAAGAAAATCAGGTTAAGTCTCAAGTTAGGGTTAGGGTTGGGGAGATGTGGCTTCCCAGGTTGGAAATGGGTCCTTGGTGAAGCTCAACTTGCTGAATCAGACAATGTGGGGCATCAAGATGGCTTCCATCCTGACATTTGGTGCACTCTGTGGACGGCAGTATGTTTCAGTCCAAAAAGGAAATGAGGGTTGAGACTCAAATTAGGGTTAGGGTTGGGGAGACTTGGCTTCCCAGGATGTAACCAGGGTTTTGGCGAAGTCTAGATTGTTAAAACAGACGGAGTAGGCCAACCGGAGTATAACATACTGCCAGTTAGTACACCATGTGGACAGGGAAATGTTTCATTCCAAAGAGAAAATTAGGGTTAAGACCCAAGTTAGGGTTAGCAGTCAGGAGACATGGCTTTCCAGAATGGAAACAGGGTGTTGCTGAAGCCAAGCATGGTGAAACAGACTGAGAGGGCAAAAGGAATTGTGTGCCTACTGTCTTTTAGTAGAACATGAGGATGGGGGGTTGTTACATTTGCACAAGAAAATCAGGTTAAGTCTCAAGTTAGGGTTAGGGTTGGGGAGATGTTGCTTCCCAGGTTGGAAACGGGTCCTTGGTGAAGCTTAACTTGCTGAATCAGACTGAGTGGGCCATCAAGATGGCTTCCATACTGACATTTGGTACACTCTGTGGACGGCAGTATGTTTCAGTCCAAAAACGAAAATTATGGTTAAGACCCAAGTTAGGGTTATCGGTCAGGAGTCATGGCTTCCCAGAATGGAAACAGGGTGTTGCTGAAGCCAAGCATGGTGAAACAGACTGAGAGGGCCAACGGAATTGTGTGCCAACTGTCTCTTAGTACAACATGAGGATGGGGGTTTGTTACATTTCAACAAGAAAATCAGGTTAAGTCTCAAGGTTGGGTTGGGTTGGGGAGATGTGGCTTCCCTGGTTGGAATCGGGTCCTTGGTGAAGCCCAGCTTGCTGAATCAGACTGAGTGGGACATCAAGATGTCTTCCATACTGACATTTGGTACACTCTGTGGACGGAGGTCTGTTTCAGTCCCAAAAGGAAATGAGGCCTGAGACTCAAATTAGGGTTAGGGTTGGGGAGACTTGGCTTCCCAGGATATAACCAGGGTTTTGTCGAAGCCTAGATTGGTAAAACAGACTGAGTAGGCCATCCGGAGTATAACATACTGCCAGTTAGTACACCATGTGGACAGGGAAATGTTTCATTCCAAAGAGAAAATTAGGGTTAAGACCCAAGTTAGGGTCAGCTGTCAGGAGACATGGCTTCCCAGAATGGAAACAGGGTGTTGCTGAAGCCAAGCATGGTGAAACAGACTGAGAGGGCCAAAGGAATTGTGTGCCTACTGTCTTTTAGTACAACATGAGGATGGGGGGTTGTTACAGTTCAACAAGAAAATCAGGTTAAGTCTCAAGTTAGGGTTAGGGTTGGGGAGATGTGGCTTCCCAGGTTGGAAACGGGTCCTTGGTGAAGCTTAACTTGCTGAATCAGACTGAGTGGGGCATCAAGATGGCTTCCATACTGACATTTGGTACACTCTGTGGACGGCAGTATGTTTCAGTCCAAAAACGAAAATTAGGGTTAAGACCCAAGTTAGGGTTATCGGTCAGGAGTCATGGCTTCCCAGAATGGAAACAGGGTGTTGCTGAAGCCAAGCATGGTGAAACAGACTGAGAGGGCCAAAGGAATTGTGTGCCTACTGTCTTTTAGTAGAACATGAGGATGGGAGGTTGTTACATTTGCACAAGAATATCAGGTTAAGTCTCAAGTTAGGGTTAGGGTTGGGGAGATGTGGCTTCCCAGGTTGGAAACGGGTCCTTGTTGAAGCCTAGCTTGCTGAATCAGACTGAGTGGGGCATCAAGATGTCTTCCATACTTACAATTAGGTACACTCTGTGGACGGCAGTATGTTTCAGTCCAAAAAGGAAATGAGGGTTGAGACTCAAATTAGGGTTAGGGTTGGGGAGACTTGGCTTCCCAGGATGTAACCAGGGTTTTGGCGAAGCCTAGATTGGTAAAACAGACTGAGTAGGCCTTCCGGAGTATAACATACTGCCAGTTAGTACACCATGTGGACAGGGAAATATTTCAGTCCAAAGAAAATACTAGGGTTAAGACCCAAGTTAGGGTTAGCGGTCAGGAGACATGGCTTCCCGGAATGGAAACAGGGTGTTGCTGAAGCCAAGCATGGTGAAACAGACTGAGAGGGCAAAAGGAATTGTGTGCCTACTGTCTTTTAGTACAACATGAGGATGGGGGTTTGTTACATTTGCACAAGAAAATCAGGTTAAGTCTCAAGTTAGGGTTGGTTTGGGGAGATGTGGCTTCCCAGGTTGGAAACGGGTCCTTGGTGAAGCCTAGCTTGTTGAATCAGACTGAGTGGGACATCAAGATGTCTTCCATACTTACAGTTGGTACACTCTGTGGACGGCAGTATGTTTCAGTCCAAAAAGGAAATGAGGGTTGAGACTCAAATTAGGGTTAGGGCTGGGGAGACTTGGCTTCCCAGGATGTAACCAGGGTTTTGGCGAAGCCTAGATTGGTAAAACAGACTGAGTAGGCCATCCGGAGTATAACATACTGCCAGTTAGTACACCATGTGGACAGGGAAATGTTTCAGTCTAAAGAGAAAATTAGGGTTAAGACCCAAGTTAGGGTTAGCTGTCAGGAGACATGGCTTCCCAGAATGGAAACAGGGTGTTGCTGAAGCCAAGCATGGTGAAACAGACTGAGAGGGCCAAAGGAATTGTGTGCCTACTGTCTTTTAGTAGAAGTATGTTTTAGTAGAAGTATGTTTTAGCAGTATGTTTCAGTCCAAAAAGGAAATGAGGGTTGATACTCAAATTAGGGTTAGGGTTGGGGAGACTTGGCTTTCCAGGATGTAACCAGGGTTTTGGTGAAGCCTAGATTGGTAAAACAGACTGAGTAGGCATTCAGGAGTATAACATACTGCCAGTTAGTACACTCTGTGGACGGCAGTATGTTTCAGTCCAAAAACGAAAATTAGGGTTAAGACCCAAGTTAGGGTTATCGGTCAGGAGTCATGGCTTCCCAGAATGGAAACAGGGTGTTGCTGAAGCCAAGCATGGTGAAACAGACTGAGAGGGCCAACGGAATTGTGTGTCGACTGTCTTTTAGTACAACATGAGGATGGGGGTTTGTTACATTTCAACAAGAAAATCAGGTTAAGTCTCAAGGTTGGGTTGGATTGGGGAGATGTGGCTTCCCAGGTTGGAAATGGGTCCTTGGTGAAGCTCAACTTGCTGAATCAGACTGAGTGGGGCATCAAGATGGCTTCCATACTGACATTTGGTGCACTCTGTGGACGGCAGTATGTTTCAGTCCAAAAAGGAAATGAGGGTTGAGACTCAAATTAGGGTTAGGGTTGGGGAGACTTGGCTTCCCAGGATGTAACCAGGGTTTTGGCGAAGTCTAGATTGGTAAAACAGACTGAGTAGGCCAACCGGAGTATAACATACTGCCAGTTAGTACACCATGTGGACAGGGAAATGTTTCATTCCAAAGAGAAAATTAGGGTTAAGACCCAATTTAGGGTTAGCGGTCAGGAGACATGGCTTCCCAGAATGGAAACAGGGTGTTGCTGAAGCCAAGCATGGTGAAACAGACTGAGAGGGCCAAAGGAATTGTGTGCCTACTGTCTTTTAGTAGAACATGAGGATGGGGGGTTGTTACATTTGCACAAGAAAATCAGGTTAAGTCTCAAGTTAGGGTTAGGGTTGGGGAGATGTGGCTTCCCAGGTTGGAAACGGGTCCTTGGTGAAGCTTAACTTGCTGAATCAGACTGAGTGGGGCATCAAGATGGCTTCCATACTGACATTTGGTACACTCTGTGGACGGCAGTATGTTTCAGTCCAAAAAGGAAATGAGGGTTGAGACTCAAATTAGGGTTAGGGCTGGGGAGACTTGGCTTCCCAGGATGTAACCAGGGTTTTGGCGAAGCCTAGATTGGTAAAACAGACTGAGTAGGCCATCCGGAGTATAACATACTGCCAGTTAGTACACCATGTGGACAGGGAAATGTTTCAGTCCAAAGAGAAAATTAGGGTTAAGACCCAAGTGAGGGTTAGCTGTCAGGAGACATGGCTTCCCAGAATGGAAACAGGGTGTTGCTGAAGCCAAGCATGGTGAAACAGACTGAGAGGGCCAAAGGAATTGTGTGCCTACTGTCTTTTAGTAGAACATGAGGATGGGAGGTTGTTACATTTGCACAAGAATATCAGGTTAAGTCTCAAGTTAGGGTTAGGGTTGGGGAGATGTGGCTTCCCAGGTTGGAAACGGGTCCTTGGTGAAGCTTAACTTCCTGAATCAGACTGAGTGGGCCATCAAGATGTCTTCCATACTTACATTTGGCACACTCTGTGGACCGCAGTATGTTTCAGTCCAAAAAGGAAATAGGGTTGAGACTCAAATTAGGGTTACGGTTGGGGAGACTTGGCTTCCCAGGATGTAACCAGGGTTTTGGTGAAGCCTAGATTGGTAAAACAGACTGAGTAGGCATTCAGGAGTATAACATACTGCCAGTTAGTACACTCTGTGGACGGCAGTATGTTTCAGTCCAAAAACGAAAATTAGGGTTAAGACCCAAGTTAGGGTTATCGGTCAGGAGTCATGGCTTCCCAGAATGGAAACAGGGTGTTGCTGAAGCCAAGCATGGTGAAACAGACTGAGAGGGCCAACGGAATTGTGTGTCGACTGTCTTTTAGTACAACATGAGGATGGGGGTTTGTTACATTTCAACAAGAAAATCAGGTTAAGTCTCAAGGTTGGGTTGGATTGGGGAGATGTGGCTTCCCAGGTTGGAAATGGGTCCTTGGTGAAGCTCAACTTGCTGAATCAGACTGAGTGGGGCATCAAGATGGCTTCCATACTGACATTTGGTGCACTCTGTGGACGGCAGTATGTTTCAGTCCAAAAAGGAAATGAGGGTTGAGACTCAAATTAGGGTTAGGGTTGGGGAGACTTGGCTTCCCAGGATGTAACCAGGGTTTTGGCGAAGTCTAGATTGGTAAAACAGACTGAGTAGGCCAACCGGAGTATAACATACTGCCAGTTAGTACACCATGTGGACAGGGAAATGTTTCAGTCCAAAGAGAAAATTAGGGTTAAGACCCAAGTTAGGGTTAGCTGTCAGGAGACATGGCTTTCCAGAATGGAAACAGGGTGTTGCTGAAGCCAAGCATGGTGAAACAGACTGAGAGGGCAAAAGGAATTGTGTGCCTACTGTCTTTTAGTAGAACATGAGGATGGGGGGTTGTTACATTTGCACAAGAAAATCAGGTTAAGTCTCAAGTTAGGGTTAGGGTTGGGGAGATGTGGCTTCCCAGGTTGGAAACGGGTCCTTGGTGAAGCCTAGCTTGCTGAATCAGACTGAGTGGGGCATCAAGATGTCTTCCATACTTACATTTGGTACACTCTGTGAACCGCAGTATGTTTCAGTCCAAAAAGGAAATGAGGGTTGATACGCAAATTGGGGATAGGGTTGGGGAGACTTGGCTTCCCAGGATGTAACCAGGGTTTTGGTGAAGCCTAGATTGGTAAAACAGACTGAGTAGGCCAACCGGAGTATAACATACTGCCAGTTAGTACACCATGTGGACAGGGAAATGTTTCAGTCCAAAGAGAAAATTAGGGTTAAGACCCAAGTTATGGTTAGCTGTCAGGAGACATGGCTTCCCAGAATGGAAACAGGGTGTTGCTGAAGCCAAGCATGGTGAAACAGACTGAGAGGGCCAAAGGAATTGTGTGCCTACTGTCTTTTAGTAGAAGTATGTTTTAGTAGAAGTATGTTTTAGCAGTATGTTTCAGTCCAAAAAGGAAATGAGGGTTGATACTCAAATTAGGGTTAGGGTTGGGGAGACTTGGCTTTCCAGGATGTAACCAGGGTTTTGGTGAAGCCTAGATTGGTAAAACAGACTGAGTAGGCATTCAGGAGTATAACATACTGCCAGTTAGTACACTCTGTGGACGGCAGTATGTTTCAGTCCAAAAACGAAAATTAGGGTTAAGACCCAAGTTAGGGTTATCGGTCAGGAGTCATGGCTTCCCAGAATGGAAACAGGGTGTTGCTGAAGCCAAGCATGGTGAAACAGACTGAGAGGGCCAACGGAATTGTGTGTCGACTGTCTTTTAGTACAACATGAGGATGGGGGTTTGTTACATTTCAACAAGAAAATCAGGTTAAGTCTCAAGGTTGGGTTGGATTGGGGAGATGTGGCTTCCCAGGTTGGAAATGGGTCCTTGGTGAAGCTCAACTTGCTGAATCAGACTGAGTGGGGCATCAAGATGGCTTCCATACTGACATTTGGTGCACTCTGTGGACGGCAGTATGTTTCAGTCCAAAAAGGAAATGAGGGTTGAGACTCAAATTAGGGTTAGGGTTGGGGAGACTTGGCTTCCCAGGATGTAACCAGGGTTTTGGCGAAGTCTAGATTGGTAAAACAGACTGAGTAGGCCAACCGGAGTATAACATACTGCCAGTTAGTACACCATGTGGACAGGGAAATGTTTCATTCCAAAGAGAAAATTAGGGTTAAGACCCAATTTAGGGTTAGCGGTCAGGAGACATGGCTTCCCAGAATGGAAACAGGGTGTTGCTGAAGCCAAGCATGGTGAAACAGACTGAGAGGGCCAAAGGAATTGTGTGCCTACTGTCTTTTAGTAGAACATGAGGATGGGGGGTTGTTACATTTGCACAAGAAAATCAGGTTAAGTCTCAAGTTAGGGTTAGGGTTGGGGAGATGTGGCTTCCCAGGTTGGAAACGGGTCCTTGGTGAAGCTTAACTTGCTGAATCAGACTGAGTGGGGCAGCAAGATGGCTTCCATACTGACATTTGGTACACTCTGTGGACGGCAGTATGTTTCAGTCCAAAAAGGAAATGAGGGTTGAGACTCAAATTAGGGTTAGGGCTGGGGAGACTTGGCTTCCCAGGATGTAACCAGGGTTTTGGCGAAGCCTAGATTGGTAAAACAGACTGAGTAGGCCATCCGGAGTATAACATACTGCCAGTTAGTACACCATGTGGACAGGGAAATGTTTCAGTCCAAAGAGAAAATTAGGGTTAAGACCCAAGTGAGGGTTAGCTGTCAGGAGACATGGCTTCCCAGAATGGAAACAGGGTGTTGCTGAAGCCAAGCATGGTGAAACAGACTGAGAGGGCCAAAGGAATTGTGTGCCTACTGTCTTTTAGTAGAACATGAGGATGGGAGGTTGTTACATTTGCACAAGAATATCAGGTTAAGTCTCAAGTTAGGGTTAGGGTTGGGGAGATGTGGCTTCCCAGGTTGGAAACGGGTCCTTGGTGAAGCTTAACTTCCTGAATCAGACTGAGTGGGCCATCAAGATGTCTTCCATACTTACATTTGGCACACTCTGTGGACCGCAGTATGTTTCAGTCCAAAAAGGAAATAGGGTTGAGACTCAAATTAGGGTTACGGTTGGGGAGACTTGGCTTCCCAGGATGTAACCAGGGTTTTGGTGAAGCCTAGATTGGTAAAACAGACTGAGTAGGCATTCAGGAGTATAACATACTGCCAGTTAGTACACTCTGTGGACGGCAGTATGTTTCAGTCCAAAAACGAAAATTAGGGTTAAGACCCAAGTTAGGGTTATCGGTCAGGAGTCATGGCTTCCCAGAATGGAAACAGGGTGTTGCTGAAGCCAAGCATGGTGAAACAGACTGAGAGGGCCAACGGAATTGTGTGTCGACTGTCTTTTAGTACAACATGAGGATGGGGGTTTGTTACATTTCAACAAGAAAATCAGGTTAAGTCTCAAGGTTGGGTTGGATTGGGGAGATGTGGCTTCCCAGGTTGGAAATGGGTCCTTGGTGAAGCTCAACTTGCTGAATCAGACTGAGTGGGGCATCAAGATGGCTTCCATACTGACATTTGGTGCACTCTGTGGACGGCAGTATGTTTCAGTCCAAAAAGGAAATGAGGGTTGAGACTCAAATTAGGGTTAGGGTTGGGGAGACTTGGCTTCCCAGGATGTAACCAGGGTTTTGGCGAAGTCTAGATTGGTAAAACAGACTGAGTAGGCCAACCGGAGTATAACATACTGCCAGTTAGTACACCATGTGGACAGGGAAATGTTTCAGTCCAAAGAGAAAATTAGGGTTAAGACCCAAGTTAGGGTTAGCTGTCAGGAGACATGGCTTTCCAGAATGGAAACAGGGTGTTGCTGAAGCCAAGCATGGTGAAACAGACTGAGAGGGCAAAAGGAATTGTGTGCCTACTGTCTTTTAGTAGAACATGAGGATGGGGGGTTGTTACATTTGCACAAGAAAATCAGGTTAAGTCTCAAGTTAGGGTTAGGGTTGGGGAGATGTGGCTTCCCAGGTTGGAAACGGGTCCTTGGTGAAGCCTAGCTTGCTGAATCAGACTGAGTGGGGCATCAAGATGTCTTCCATACTTACATTTGGTACACTCTGTGAACCGCAGTATGTTTCAGTCCAAAAAGGAAATGAGGGTTGATACGCAAATTGGGGATAGGGTTGGGGAGACTTGGCTTCCCAGGATGTAACCAGGGTTTTGGTGAAGCCTAGATTGGTAAAACAGACTGAGTAGGCCAACCGGAGTATAACATACTGCCAGTTAGTACACCATGTGGACAGGGAAATGTTTCAGTCCAAAGAGAAAATTAGGGTTAAGACCCAAGTTATGGTTAGCTGTCAGGAGACATGGCTTCCCAGAATGGAAACAGGGTGTTGCTGAAGCCAAGCATGGTGAAACAGACTGAGAGGGCCAAAGGAATTGTGTGCCTACTGTCTTTTAGTACAACATGAGGATGGGAGGTTGTTACATTTGCACAAGAAAATCAGGTTAAGTCTCAAGTTAGGGTTGGTTTGGGGAGATGTGGCTTCCCAGGTTGGAAACGGGTCCTTGGTGAAGCCTAGCTTGCTGAATCAGACTGAGTGGGGCATCAAGATGTCTTCCATACTTACATTTGGTACACTCTGTGAACCGCAGTATGTTTCAGTCCAAAAAGGAAATGAGGGTTGATACGCAAATTGGGGTTAGGGTTGGGGAGACTTGGCTTCCCAGGATGTAACCAGGGTTTTGGTGAAGCCTAGATTGGTAAAACAGACTGAGTAGGCCAACCGGAGTATAACATACTGCCAGTTAGTACACCATGTGGACAGGGAAATGTTTCAGTCCAAAGAGAAAATTAGGGTTAAGACCCAAGTTAGGGTTAGCTGTCAGGAGACATGGCTTCCCAGAATGGAAACAGGGTGTTGCTGAAGCCAAGCATGGTGAAACAGACTGAGAGGGCCAAAGGAATTGTGTGCCTACTGTCTTTTAGTACAACATGAGGATGGGAGGTTGTTACATTTGCACAAGAAAATCAGGTTAAGTCTCAAGTTAGGGTTGGTTTGGGGAGATGTGGCTTCCCAGGTTGGAAACGGGTCCTTGGTGAAGCCTAGCTTGTTGAATCAGACTGAGTGGGACATCAAGATTTCTTCCATACATACATTTGGTACACTCTGTGAACCGCAGTATGTTTCAGTCCAAAAAGGAAATGAGGGTTGATACTCAAATTAGGGTTAGGGTTGGGGAGACTTGGCTTCCCAGGATGTAACCAGGGTTTTGGCGAAGCCTAGATTGGTAAAACAGACTGAGTAGCCCTTCCGGAGTATAACATACTGCCAGTTAGTACACCATGTGGACAGGGAAATATTTCAGTCCAAAGAAAAAACTAGGGTTAAGACCCAAGTTAGGGTTAGCGGTCAGGAGACATGGCTTCCCGGAATGGAAACAGGGTGTTGCTGAAGCCAAGCATGGTGAAACAGACTGAGAGGGCAAAAGGAATTGTGTGCCTACTGTCTTTTAGTACAACATGAGGATGGGGGTTTGTTACATTTGCACAAGAAAATCAGGTTAAGTCTCAAGTTAGGGTTGGTTTGGGGAGATGTGGCTTCCCAGGTTGGAAACGGGTCCTTGGTGAAGCCTAGCTTGTTGAATCAGACTGAGTGGGACATCAAGATGTCTTCCATACTTACATTTGGTACACTCTGTGGACGGCAGTATGTTTCAGTCCAAAAAGGAAATGAGGGTTGAGACTCAAATTAGGGTTAGGGCTGGGGAGACTTGGCTTCCCAGGATGTAACCAGGGTTTTGGCGAAGCCTAGATTGGTAAAACAGACTGAGTAGGCCATCCGGAGTATAACATACTGCCAGTTAGTACACCATGTGGACAGGGAAATGTTTCAGTCCAAAGAGAAAATTAGGGTTCAGACCCAAGTGAGGGTTAGCTGTCAGGAGACATGGCTTCCCAGAATGGAAACAGGGTGTTGCTGAAGCCAAGCATGGTGAAACAGACTGAGAGGGCCAAAGGAATTGTGTGCCTACTGTCTTTTAGTAGAACATGAGGATGGGAGGTTGTTACATTTGCACAAGAATATCAGGTTAAGTCTCAAGTTAGGGTTAGGGTTGGGGAGATGTGGCTTCCCAGGTTGGAAACGGGTCCTTGGTGAAGCTTAACTTCCTGAATCAGACTGAGTGGGCCATCAAGATGTCTTCCATACTTACATTTGGCACACTCTGTGGACGGCAGTATGTTTCAGTCCAAAAAGAAAATAGGGTTGAGACTCAAATTAGGGTTAGGGTTGGGGAGACTTGGCTTCCCAGGATGTAACCAGGGTTTTGGTGAAGCCTAGATTGGTAAAACAGACTGAGTAGGCATTCAGGAGTATAACATACTGCCAGTTAGTACACCATGTGGACAGGGAAATGTTTCAGTCCAAAGAAAAAATTAGGGTTAAGAAAAATTTAGGGTTATCGGTCAGGAGACATGCCTTCCCAGAATGGAAACAGGGTGTTGCTGAAGCCAAGCATGGTGAAACAGACTGAGAGGGCCAACGGAATTGTGTGTCGACTGTCTTTTAGTACAACATGAGGATGGGGGGTTGTTACATTTCAACAAGAAAATCAGGTTAAGTCTCAAGGTTGGGTTGGATTGGGGAGATGTGGCTTCCCAGGTTGGAAATGGGTCCTTGGTGAAGCTCAACTTGCTGAATCAGACTGAGTGGGGCATCAAGATGGCTTCCATACTGACATTTGGTGCACTCTGTGGACGGCAGTATGTTTCAGTCCAAAAAGGAAATGAGGGTTGAGACTCAAATTAGGGTTAGGGTTGGGGAGACTTGGCTTCCCAGGATGTAACCAGGGTTTTGGCGAAGTCTAGATTGGTAAAACAGACGGAGTAGGCCAACCGGAGTATAACATACTGCCAGTTAGTACACCATGTGGACAGGGAAATGTTTCAGTCCAAAGAGAAAATTAGGGTTAAGACCCAAGTGAGGGTTAGCTGTCAGGAGACATGGCTTTCCAGAATGGAAACAGGGTGTTGCTGAAGCCAAGCATGGTGAAACAGACTGAGAGGGCAAAAGGAATTGTGTGCCTACTGTCTTTTAGTAGAACATGAGGATGGGGGGTTGTTACATTTGCACAAGAAAATCAGGTTAAGTCTCAAGTTAGGGTTAGGGTTGGGGAGATGTGGCTTCCCAGGTTGGAAACGGGTCCTTGTTGAAGCCTAGCTTGCTGAATCAGACTGAGTGGGGCATCAAGATGTCTTCCATACTGACATTTGGTACACTCTGTGGACGGCAGTATGTTTCAGTCCAAAAAGGAAATGAGGGTTGAGACTCAAATTAGGGTTAGGGCTGGGGAGACTTGGCTTCCCAGGATGTAACCAGGGTTTTGGCGAAGCCTAGATTGGTAAAACAGACGGAGTAGGCCAACCGGAGTATAACATACTGCCAGTTAGTACACCATGTGGACAGGGAAATGTTTCAGTCCAAAGAGAAAATTAGGGTTAAGACCCAAGTTAGGGTTAGCTGTCAGGAGACATGGCTTTCCAGAATGGAAACAGGGTGTTGCTGAAGCCAAGCATGGTGAAACAGACTGAGAGGGCAAAAGGAATTGTGTGCCTACTGTCTTTTAGTAGAACATGAGGATGGGGGGTTGTTACATTTGCACAAGAAAATCAGGTTAAGTCTCAAGTTAGGGTTAGGGTTGGGGAGATGTGGCTTCCCAGGTTGGAAACGGGTCCTTGGTGAAGCCTAGCTTGTTGAATCAGACTGAGTGGGACATCAAGATTTCTTCCATACATACATTTGGTACACTCTGTGAACCGCAGTATGTTTCAGTCCAAAAAGGAAATGAGGGTTGATACTCAAATTAGGGTTAGGGTTGGGGAGACTTGGCTTCCCAGGATGTAACCAGGGTTTTGGCGAAGCCTAGATTGGTAAAACAGACTGAGTAGGCCTTCCGGAGTATAACATACTGCCAGTTAGTACACCATGTGGACAGGGAAATATTTCAGTCCAAAGAAAAAACTAGGGTTAAGACCCAAGTTAGGGTTAGCGGTCAGGAGACATGGCTTCCCGGAATGGAAACAGGGTGTTGCTGAAGCCAAGCATGGTGAAACAGACTGAGAGGGCAAAAGGAATTGTGTGCCTACTGTCTTTTAGTACAACATGAGGATGGGGGTTTGTTACATTTGCACAAGAAAATCAGGTTAAGTCTCAAGTTAGGGTTGGTTTGGGGAGATGTGGCTTCCCAGGTTGGAAACGGGTCCTTGGTGAAGCCTAGCTTGTTGAATCAGACTGAGTGGGACATCAAGATGTCTTCCATACTTACATTTGGTACACTCTGTGGACGGCAGTATGTTTCAGTCCAAAAAGGAAATGAGGGTTGAGACTCAAATTAGGGTTAGGGCTGGGGAGACTTGGCTTCCCAGGATGTAACCAGGGTTTTGGCGAAGCCTAGATTGGTAAAACAGACTGAGTAGGCCATCCGGAGTATAACATACTGCCAGTTAGTACACCATGTGGACAGGGAAATGTTTCAGTCCAAAGAGAAAATTAGGGTTCAGACCCAAGTGAGGGTTAGCTGTCAGGAGACATGGCTTCCCAGAATGGAAACAGGGTGTTGCTGAAGCCAAGCATGGTGAAACAGACTGAGAGGGCCAAAGGAATTGTGTGCCTACTGTCTTTTAGTAGAACATGAGGATGGGAGGTTGTTACATTTGCACAAGAATATAAGGTTAAGTCTCAAGTTAGGGTTAGGGTTGGGGAGATGTGGCTTCCCAGGTTGGAAACGGGTCCTTGGTGAAGCTTAACTTCCTGAATCAGACTGAGTGGGCCATCAAGATGTCTTCCATACTTACATTTGGCACACTCTGTGGACGGCAGTATGTTTCAGTCCAAAAAGAAAATAGGGTTGAGACTCAAATTAGGGTTAGGGTTGGGGAGACTTGGCTTCCCAGGATGTAACCAGGGTTTTGGTGAAGCCTAGATTGGTAAAACAGACTGAGTAGGCATTCAGGAGTATAACATACTGCCAGTTAGTACACCATGTGGACAGGGAAATGTTTCAGTCCAAAGAAAAAATTAGGGTTAAGAAAAATTTAGGGTTATCGGTCAGGAGACATGCCTTCCCAGAATGGAAACAGGGTGTTGCTGAAGCCAAGCATGGTGAAACAGACTGAGAGGGCCAACGGAATTGTGTGCCTACTGTCTTTTAGTACAACATGAGGATGGGGGGTTGTTACATTTGCCCAAGAAAATCAGGTTAAGTCTCAAGTTAGGGTTAGGGTTGGGGAGATGTGGCTTCCCAGGTTGGAAATGGGTCCTTGGTGAAGCTCAACTTGCTGAATCAGACAAAGTGGGGCATCAAGATGGCTTCCATCCTGACATTTGGTGCACTCTGTGGACGGCAGTATGTTTCAGTCCAAAAAGGAAATGAGGGTTGAGACTCAAATTAGGGTTAGGGTTGGGGAGACTTGGCTTCCCAGGATGTAACCAGGGTTTTGGCGAAGTCTAGATTGTTAAAACAGACGGAGTAGGCCAACCGGAGTATAACATACTGACAGTTAGTACACCATGTGGACAGGGAAATGTTTCATTCCAAAGAGAAAATTAGGGTTAAGACCCAAGTTAGGGTTAGCAGTCAGGAGACATGGCTTTCCAGAATGGAAACAGGGTGTTGCTGAAGCCAAGCATGGTGAAACAGACTGAGAGGGCAAAAGGAATTGTGTGCCTACTGTCTTTTAGTAGAACATGAGGATGGGGGGTTGTTACATTTGCACAAGAAAATCAGGTTAAGTCTCAAGTTAGGGTTAGGGTTGGGGAGATGTTGCTTCCCAGGTTGGAAACGGGTCCTTGGTGAAGCTTAACTTGCTGAATCAGACTGAGTGGGCCATCAAGATGGCTTCCATACTGACATTTGGTACACTCTGTGGACGGCAGTATGTTTCAGTCCAAAAACGAAAATTATGGTTAAGACCCAAGTTAGGGTTATCGGTCAGGAGTCATGGCTTCCCAGAATGGAAACAGGGTGTTGCTGAAGCCAAGCATGGTGAAACAGACTGAGAGGGCCAACGGAATTGTGTGCCGACTGTCTCTTAGTACAACATGAGGATGGGGGTTTGTTACATTTCAACAAGAAAATCAGGTTAAGTCTCAAGGTTGGGTTGGGTTGGGGAGATGTGGCTTCCCTGGTTGGAATCGGGTCCTTGGTGAAGCCCAGCTTGCTGAATCAGACTGAGTGGGACATCAAGATGTCTTCCATACTGACATTTGGTACACTCTGTGGATGGAGGTCTGTTTCAGTCCCAAAAGGAAATGAGGCCTGAGACTCAAATTAGGGTTAGGGTTGGGGAGACTTGGCTTCCCAGGATATAACCAGGGTTTTGTCGAAGCCTAGATTGGTAAAACAGACTGAGTAGGCCATCCGGAGTATAACATACAGCTAGTTAGTACACCATGTGGACAGGGAAATGTTTCATTCCAAAGAGAAAATTAGGGTTAAGACCCAAGTTAGGGTTAGCGGTCAGGAGACATGGCTTCCCGGAATGGAAACAGGGTGTTGCTGAAGCCAAGCATGGTGAAACAGACTGAGAGGGCAAAAGGAATTGTGTGCCTACTGTCTTTTAGTACAACATGAGGATGGGGGTTTGTTACATTTGCACAAGAAAATCAGGTTAAGTCTCAAGTTAGGGTTGGTTTGGGGAGATGTGGCTTCCCAGGTTGGAAACGGGTCCTTGGTGAAGCCTAGCTTGTTGAATCAGACTGAGTGGGACATCAAGATGTCTTCCATACTTACATTTGGTACACTCTGTGGACGGCAGTATGTTTCAGTCCAAAAAGGAAATGAGGGTTGAGACTCAAATTAGGGTTAGGGCTGGGGAGACTTGGCTTCCCAGGATGTAACCAGGGTTTTGGCGAAGCCTAGATTGGTAAAACAGACTGAGTAGGCCATCCGGAGTATAACATACTGCCAGTTAGTACACCATGTGGACAGGGAAATGTTTCAGTCTAAAGAGAAAATTAGGGTTAAGACCCAAGTGAGGGTTAGCTGTCAGGAGACATGGCTTCCCAGAATGGAAACAGGGTGTTGCTGAAGCCAAGCATGGTGAAACAGACTGAGAGGGACAAAGGAATTGTGTGCCTACTGTCTTTTAGTAGAAGTATGTTTTAGTAGAAGTATGTTTTAGCAGTATGTTTCAGTCCAAAAAGGAAATGAGGGTTGATACTCAAATTAGGGTTAGGGTTGGGGAGACTTGGCTTTCCAGGATGTAACCAGGGTTTTGGTGAAGCCTAGATTGGTAAAACAGACTGAGTAGGCATTCAGGAGTATAACATACTGCCAGTTAGTACACTCTGTGGACGGCAGTATGTTTCAGTCCAAAAACGAAAATTAGGGTTAAGACCCAAGTTAGGGTTATCGGTCAGGAGTCATGGCTTCCCAGAATGGAAACAGGGTGTTGCTGAAGCCAAGCATGGTGAAACAGACTGAGAGGGCCAACGGAATTGTGTGTCGACTGTCTTTTAGTACAACATGAGGATGGGGGTTTGTTACATTTCAACAAGAAAATCAGGTTAAGTCTCAAGGTTGGGTTGGATTGGGGAGATGTGGCTTCCCAGGTTGGAAATGGGTCCTTGGTGAAGCTCAACTTGCTGAATCAGACTGAGTGGGGCATCAAGATGGCTTCCATACTGACATTTGGTGCACTCTGTGGACGGCAGTATGTTTCAGTCCAAAAAGGAAATGAGGGTTGAGACTCAAATTAGGGTTAGGGTTGGGGAGACTTGGCTTCCCAGGATGTAACCAGGGTTTTGGCGAAGTCTAGATTGGTAAAACAGACTGAGTAGGCCAACCGGAGTATAACATACTGCCAGTTAGTACACCATGTGGACAGGGAAATGTTTCATTCCAAAGAGAAAATTAGGGTTAAGACCCAATTTAGGGTTAGCGGTCAGGAGACATGGCTTCCCAGAATGGAAACAGGGTGTTGCTGAAGCCAAGCATGGTGAAACAGACTGAGAGGGCCAAAGGAATTGTGTGCCTACTGTCTTTTAGTAGAACATGAGGATGGGGGGTTGTTACATTTGCACAAGAAAATCAGGTTAAGTCTCAAGTTAGGGTTAGGGTTGGGGAGATGTGGCTTCCCAGGTTGGAAACGGGTCCTTGGTGAAGCTTAACTTGCTGAATCAGACTGAGTGGGGCATCAAGATGGCTTCCATACTGACATTTGGTACACTCTGTGGACGGCAGTATGTTTCAGTCCAAAAAGGAAATGAGGGTTGAGACTCAAATTAGGGTTAGGGCTGGGGAGACTTGGCTTCCCAGGATGTAACCAGGGTTTTGGCGAAGCCTAGATTGGTAAAACAGACTGAGTAGGCCATCCGGAGTATAACATACTGCCAGTTAGTACACCATGTGGACAGGGAAATGTTTCAGTCCAAAGAGAAAATTAGGGTTAAGACCCAAGTGAGGGTTAGCTGTCAGGAGACATGGCTTCCCAGAATGGAAACAGGGTGTTGCTGAAGCCAAGCATGGTGAAACAGACTGAGAGGGCCAAAGGAATTGTGTGCCTACTGTCTTTTAGTAGAACATGAGGATGGGAGGTTGTTACATTTGCACAAGAATATCAGGTTAAGTCTCAAGTTAGGGTTAGGGTTGGGGAGATGTGGCTTCCCAGGTTGGAAACGGGTCCTTGGTGAAGCTTAACTTCCTGAATCAGACTGAGTGGGCCATCAAGATGTCTTCCATACTTACATTTGGCACACTCTGTGGACCGCAGTATGTTTCAGTCCAAAAAGGAAATAGGGTTGAGACTCAAATTAGGGTTACGGTTGGGGAGACTTGGCTTCCCAGGATGTAACCAGGGTTTTGGTGAAGCCTAGATTGGTAAAACAGACTGAGTAGGCATTCAGGAGTATAACATACTGCAAGTTAGTACACTCTGTGGACGGCAGTATGTTTCAGTCCAAAAACGAAAATTAGGGTTAAGACCCAAGTTAGGGTTATCGGTCAGGAGTCATGGCTTCCCAGAATGGAAACAGGGTGTTGCTGAAGCCAAGCATGGTGAAACAGACTGAGAGGGCCAACGGAATTGTGTGTCGACTGTCTTTTAGTACAACATGAGGATGGGGGTTTGTTACATTTCAACAAGAAAATCAGGTTAAGTCTCAAGGTTGGGTTGGATTGGGGAGATGTGGCTTCCCAGGTTGGAAATGGGTCCTTGGTGAAGCTCAACTTGCTGAATCAGACTGAGTGGGGCATCAAGATGGCTTCCATACTGACATTTGGTGCACTCTGTGGACGGCAGTATGTTTCAGTCCAAAAAGGAAATGAGGGTTGAGACTCAAATTAGGGTTAGGGTTGGGGAGACTTGGCTTCCCAGGATGTAACCAGGGTTTTGGCGAAGTCTAGATTGGTAAAACAGACTGAGTAGGCCAACCGGAGTATAACATACTGCCAGTTAGTACACCATGTGGACAGGGAAATGTTTCAGTCCAAAGAGAAAATTAGGGTTAAGACCCAAGTTAGGGTTAGCTGTCAGGAGACATGGCTTTCCAGAATGGAAACAGGGTGTTGCTGAAGCCAAGCATGGTGAAACAGACTGAGAGGGCAAAAGGAATTGTGTGCCTACTGTCTTTTAGTAGAACATGAGGATGGGGGGTTGTTACATTTGCACAAGAAAATCAGGTTAAGTCTCAAGTTAGGGTTAGGGTTGGGGAGATGTGGCTTCCCAGGTTGGAAACGGGTCCTTGGTGAAGCCTAGCTTGCTGAATCAGACTGAGTGGGGCATCAAGATGTCTTCCATACTTACATTTGGTACACTCTGTGAACCGCAGTATGTTTCAGTCCAAAAAGGAAATGAGGGTTGATACGCAAATTGGGGATAGGGTTGGGGAGACTTGGCTTCCCAGGATGTAACCAGGGTTTTGGTGAAGCCTAGATTGGTAAAACAGACTGAGTAGGCCAACCGGAGTATAACATACTGCCAGTTAGTACACCATGTGGACAGGGAAATGTTTCAGTCCAAAGAGAAAATTAGGGTTAAGACCCAAGTTATGGTTAGCTGTCAGGAGACATGGCTTCCCAGAATGGAAACAGGGTGTTGCTGAAGCCAAGCATGGTGAAACAGACTGAGAGGGCCAAAGGAATTGTGTGCCTACTGTCTTTTAGTACAACATGAGGATGGGAGGTTGTTACATTTGCACAAGAAAATCAGGTTAAGTCTCAAGTTAGGGTTGGTTTGGGGAGATGTGGCTTCCCAGGTTGGAAACGGGTCCTTGGTGAAGCCTAGCTTGCTGAATCAGACTGAGTGGGGCATCAAGATGTCTTCCATACTTACATTTGGTACACTCTGTGAACCGCAGTATGTTTCAGTCCAAAAAGGAAATGAGGGTTGATACGCAAATTGGGGTTAGGGTTGGGGAGACTTGGCTTCCCAGGATGTAACCAGGGTTTTGGTGAAGCCTAGATTGGTAAAACAGACTGAGTAGGCCAACCGGAGTATAACATACTGCCAGTTAGTACACCATGTGGACAGGGAAATGTTTCAGTCCAAAGAGAAAATTAGGGTTAAGACCCAAGTTAGGGTTAGCTGTCAGGAGACATGGCTTCCCAGAATGGAAACAGGGTGTTGCTGAAGCCAAGCATGGTGAAACAGACTGAGAGGGCCAAAGGAATTGTGTGCCTACTGTCTTTTAGTACAACATGAGGATGGGAGGTTGTTACATTTGCACAAGAAAATCAGGTTAAGTCTCAAGTTAGGGTTGGTTTGGGGAGATGTGGCTTCCCAGGTTGGAAACGGGTCCTTGGTGAAGCCTAGCTTGTTGAATCAGACTGAGTGGGACATCAAGATTTCTTCCATACATACATTTGGTACACTCTGTGAACCGCAGTATGTTTCAGTCCAAAAAGGAAATGAGGGTTGATACTCAAATTAGGGTTAGGGTTGGGGAGACTTGGCTTCCCAGGATGTAACCAGGGTTTTGGCGAAGCCTAGATTGGTAAAACAGACTGAGTAGCCCTTCCGGAGTATAACATACTGCCAGTTAGTACACCATGTGGACAGGGAAATATTTCAGTCCAAAGAAAAAACTAGGGTTAAGACCCAAGTTAGGGTTAGCGGTCAGGAGACATGGCTTCCCGGAATGGAAACAGGGTGTTGCTGAAGCCAAGCATGGTGAAACAGACTGAGAGGGCAAAAGGAATTGTGTGCCTACTGTCTTTTAGTACAACATGAGGATGGGGGTTTGTTACATTTGCACAAGAAAATCAGGTTAAGTCTCAAGTTAGGGTTGGTTTGGGGAGATGTGGCTTCCCAGGTTGGAAACGGGTCCTTGGTGAAGCCTAGCTTGTTGAATCAGACTGAGTGGGACATCAAGATGTCTTCCATACTTACATTTGGTACACTCTGTGGACGGCAGTATGTTTCAGTCCAAAAAGGAAATGAGGGTTGAGACTCAAATTAGGGTTAGGGCTGGGGAGACTTGGCTTCCCAGGATGTAACCAGGGTTTTGGCGAAGCCTAGATTGGTAAAACAGACTGAGTAGGCCATCCGGAGTATAACATACTGCCAGTTAGTACACCATGTGGACAGGGAAATGTTTCAGTCCAAAGAGAAAATTAGGGTTCAGACCCAAGTGAGGGTTAGCTGTCAGGAGACATGGCTTCCCAGAATGGAAACAGGGTGTTGCTGAAGCCAAGCATGGTGAAACAGACTGAGAGGGCCAAAGGAATTGTGTGCCTACTGTCTTTTAGTAGAACATGAGGATGGGAGGTTGTTACATTTGCACAAGAATATCAGGTTAAGTCTCAAGTTAGGGTTAGGGTTGGGGAGATGTGGCTTCCCAGGTTGGAAACGGGTCCTTGGTGAAGCTTAACTTCCTGAATCAGACTGAGTGGGCCATCAAGATGTCTTCCATACTTACATTTGGCACACTCTGTGGACGGCAGTATGTTTCAGTCCAAAAAGAAAATAGGGTTGAGACTCAAATTAGGGTTAGGGTTGGGGAGACTTGGCTTCCCAGGATGTAACCAGGGTTTTGGTGAAGCCTAGATTGGTAAAACAGACTGAGTAGGCATTCAGGAGTATAACATACTGCCAGTTAGTACACCATGTGGACAGGGAAATGTTTCAGTCCAAAGAAAAAATTAGGGTTAAGAAAAATTTAGGGTTATCGGTCAGGAGACATGGCTTCCCAGAATGGAAACAGGGTGTTGCTGAAGCCAAGCATGGTGAAACAGACTGAGAGGGCCAACGGAATTGTGTGTCGACTGTCTTTTAGTACAACATGAGGATGGGGGGTTGTTACATTTCAACAAGAAAATCAGGTTAAGTCTCAAGGTTGGGTTGGATTGGGGAGATGTGGCTTCCCAGGTTGGAAATGGGTCCTTGGTGAAGCTCAACTTGCTGAATCAGACTGAGTGGGGCATCAAGATGGCTTCCATACTGACATTTGGTGCACTCTGTGGACGGCAGTATGTTTCAGTCCAAAAAGGAAATGAGGGTTGAGACTCAAATTAGGGTTAGGGTTGGGGAGACTTGGCTTCCCAGGATGTAACCAGGGTTTTGGCGAAGTCTAGATTGGTAAAACAGACGGAGTAGGCCAACCGGAGTATAACATACTGCCAGTTAGTACACCATGTGGACAGGGAAATGTTTCAGTCCAAAGAGAAAATTAGGGTTAAGACCCAAGTGAGGGTTAGCTGTCAGGAGACATGGCTTTCCAGAATGGAAACAGGGTGTTGCTGAAGCCAAGCATGGTGAAACAGACTGAGAGGGCAAAAGGAATTGTGTGCCTACTGTCTTTTAGTAGAACATGAGGATGGGGGGTTGTTACATTTGCACAAGAAAATCAGGTTAAGTCTCAAGTTAGGGTTAGGGTTGGGGAGATGTGGCTTCCCAGGTTGGAAACGGGTCCTTGTTGAAGCCTAGCTTGCTGAATCAGACTGAGTGGGGCATCAAGATGTCTTCCATACTGACATTTGGTACACTCTGTGGACGGCAGTATGTTTCAGTCCAAAAAGGAAATGAGGGTTGAGACTCAAATTAGGGTTAGGGCTGGGGAGACTTGGCTTCCCAGGATGTAACCAGGGTTTTGGCGAAGCCTAGATTGGTAAAACAGACGGAGTAGGCCAACCGGAGTATAACATACTGCCAGTTAGTACACCATGTGGACAGGGAAATGTTTCAGTCCAAAGAGAAAATTAGGGTTAAGACCCAAGTTAGGGTTAGCTGTCAGGAGACATGGCTTTCCAGAATGGAAACAGGGTGTTGCTGAAGCCAAGCATGGTGAAACAGACTGAGAGGGCAAAAGGAATTGTGTGCCTACTGTCTTTTAGTAGAACATGAGGATGGGGGGTTGTTACATTTGCACAAGAAAATCAGGTTAAGTCTCAAGTTAGGGTTAGGGTTGGGGAGATGTGGCTTCCCAGGTTGGAAACGGGTCCTTGGTGAAGCCTAGCTTGTTGAATCAGACTGAGTGGGACATCAAGATTTCTTCCATACATACATTTGGTACACTCTGTGAACCGCAGTATGTTTCAGTCCAAAAAGGAAATGAGGGTTGATACTCAAATTAGGGTTAGGGTTGGGGAGACTTGGCTTCCCAGGATGTAACCAGGGTTTTGGCGAAGCCTAGATTGGTAAAACAGACTGAGTAGGCCTTCCGGAGTATAACATACTGCCAGTTAGTACACCATGTGGACAGGGAAATATTTCAGTCCAAAGAAAAAACTAGGGTTAAGACCCAAGTTAGGGTTAGCGGTCAGGAGACATGGCTTCCCGGAATGGAAACAGGGTGTTGCTGAAGCCAAGCATGGTGAAACAGACTGAGAGGGCAAAAGGAATTGTGTGCCTACTGTCTTTTAGTACAACATGAGGATGGGGGTTTGTTACATTTGCACAAGAAAATCAGGTTAAGTCTCAAGTTAGGGTTGGTTTGGGGAGATGTGGCTTCCCAGGTTGGAAACGGGTCCTTGGTGAAGCCTAGCTTGTTGAATCAGACTGAGTGGGACATCAAGATGTCTTCCATACTTACATTTGGTACACTCTGTGGACGGCAGTATGTTTCAGTCCAAAAAGGAAATGAGGGTTGAGACTCAAATTAGGGTTAGGGCTGGGGAGACTTGGCTTCCCAGGATGTAACCAGGGTTTTGGCGAAGCCTAGATTGGTAAAACAGACTGAGTAGGCCATCCGGAGTATAACATACTGCCAGTTAGTACACCATGTGGACAGGGAAATGTTTCAGTCCAAAGAGAAAATTAGGGTTCAGACCCAAGTGAGGGTTAGCTGTCAGGAGACATGGCTTCCCAGAATGGAAACAGGGTGTTGCTGAAGCCAAGCATGGTGAAACAGACTGAGAGGGCCAAAGGAATTGTGTGCCTACTGTCTTTTAGTAGAACATGAGGATGGGAGGTTGTTACATTTGCACAAGAATATAAGGTTAAGTCTCAAGTTAGGGTTAGGGTTGGGGAGATGTGGCTTCCCAGGTTGGAAACGGGTCCTTGGTGAAGCTTAACTTCCTGAATCAGACTGAGTGGGCCATCAAGATGTCTTCCATACTTACATTTGGCACACTCTGTGGACGGCAGTATGTTTCAGTCCAAAAAGAAAATAGGGTTGAGACTCAAATTAGGGTTAGGGTTGGGGAGACTTGGCTTCCCAGGATGTAACCAGGGTTTTGGTGAAGCCTAGATTGGTAAAACAGACTGAGTAGGCATTCAGGAGTATAACATACTGCCAGTTAGTACACCATGTGGACAGGGAAATGTTTCAGTCCAAAGAAAAAATTAGGGTTAAGAAAAATTTAGGGTTATCGGTCAGGAGACATGCCTTCCCAGAATGGAAACAGGGTGTTGCTGAAGCCAAGCATGGTGAAACAGACTGAGAGGGCCAACGGAATTGTGTGCCTACTGTCTTTTAGTACAACATGAGGATGGGGGGTTGTTACATTTGCCCAAGAAAATCAGGTTAAGTCTCAAGTTAGGGTTAGGGTTGGGGAGATGTGGCTTCCCAGGTTGGAAATGGGTCCTTGGTGAAGCTCAACTTGCTGAATCAGACAAAGTGGGGCATCAAGATGGCTTCCATCCTGACATTTGGTGCACTCTGTGGACGGCAGTATGTTTCAGTCCAAAAAGGAAATGAGGGTTGAGACTCAAATTAGGGTTAGGGTTGGGGAGACTTGGCTTCCCAGGATGTAACCAGGGTTTTGGCGAAGTCTAGATTGTTAAAACAGACGGAGTAGGCCAACCGGAGTATAACATACTGACAGTTAGTACACCATGTGGACAGGGAAATGTTTCATTCCAAAGAGAAAATTAGGGTTAAGACCCAAGTTAGGGTTAGCAGTCAGGAGACATGGCTTTCCAGAATGGAAACAGGGTGTTGCTGAAGCCAAGCATGGTGAAACAGACTGAGAGGGCAAAAGGAATTGTGTGCCTACTGTCTTTTAGTAGAACATGAGGATGGGGGGTTGTTACATTTGCACAAGAAAATCAGGTTAAGTCTCAAGTTAGGGTTAGGGTTGGGGAGATGTTGCTTCCCAGGTTGGAAACGGGTCCTTGGTGAAGCTTAACTTGCTGAATCAGACTGAGTGGGCCATCAAGATGGCTTCCATACTGACATTTGGTACACTCTGTGGACGGCAGTATGTTTCAGTCCAAAAACGAAAATTATGGTTAAGACCCAAGTTAGGGTTATCGGTCAGGAGTCATGGCTTCCCAGAATGGAAACAGGGTGTTGCTGAAGCCAAGCATGGTGAAACAGACTGAGAGGGCCAACGGAATTGTGTGCCGACTGTCTCTTAGTACAACATGAGGATGGGGGTTTGTTACATTTCAACAAGAAAATCAGGTTAAGTCTCAAGGTTGGGTTGGGTTGGGGAGATGTGGCTTCCCTGGTTGGAATCGGGTCCTTGGTGAAGCCCAGCTTGCTGAATCAGACTGAGTGGGACATCAAGATGTCTTCCATACTGACATTTGGTACACTCTGTGGACGGAGGTCTGTTTCAGTCCCAAAAGGAAATGAGGCCTGAGACTCAAATTAGGGTTAGGGTTGGGGAGACTTGGCTTCCCAGGATATAACCAGGGTTTTGTCGAAGCCTAGATTGGTAAAACAGACTGAGTAGGCCATCCGGAGTATAACATACAGCTAGTTAGTACACCATGTGGACAGGGAAATGTTTCATTCCAAAGAGAAAATTAGGGTTAAGACCCAAGTTAGGGTTAGCTGTCAGGAGACATGGCTTCCCAGAATGGAAACAGGGTGTTGCTGAAGCCAAGCATGGTGAAACAGACTGAGAGGGCCAAAGGAATTGTGTGCCTACTGTCTTTTAGTACAACATGAGGATGGGGGGTTGTTACAGTTCAACAAGAAAATCAGGTTAAGTCTCAAGTTAGGGTTAGGGTTGGGGAGATGTGGCTTCCCAGGTTGGAA
Organism: Heloderma suspectum; assembly: GCF_057233095.1. Classification (NCBI taxonomy): domain Eukaryota; kingdom Metazoa; phylum Chordata; class Lepidosauria; order Squamata; family Helodermatidae; genus Heloderma; species Heloderma suspectum. The sequence goes on from NC_139461.1 coordinate 154,625,065, forward strand.
ACGGGTCCTTGGTGAAGCTTAACTTGCTGAATCAGACTGAGTGGGGCATCAAGATGGCTTCCATACTGACATTTGGTACACTCTGTGGACGGCAGTATGTTTCAGTCCAAAAACGAAAATTAGGGTTAAGACCCAAGTTAGGGTTATCGGTCAGGAGTCATGGCTTCCCAGAATGGAAACAGGGTGTTGCTGAAGCCAAGCATGGTGAAACAGACTGAGAGGGCCAACGGAATTGTGTGTCGACTGTCTTTTAGTACAACATGAGGATGGGGGTTTGTTACATTTGCACAAGAAAATCAGGTTAAGTCTCAAGTTAGGGTTGGTTTGGGGAGATGTGGCTTCCCAGGTTGGAAACGGGTCCTTGGTGAAGCCTAGCTTGTTGAATCAGACTGAGTGGGACATCAAGATGTCTTCCATACTTACATTTGGTACACTCTGTGGACGGCAGTATGTTTCAGTCCAAAAAGGAAATGAGGGTTGAGACTCAAATTAGGGTTAGGGCTGGGGAGACTTGGCTTCCCAGGATGTAACCAGGGTTTTGGCGAAGCCTAGATTGGTAAAACAAACTGAGTAGGCCATCCGGAGTATAACATACTGCCAGTTAGTACACCATGTGGACAGGGAAATGTTTCAGTCTAAAGAGAAAATTAGGGTTAAGACCCAAGTTAGGGTTAGCTGTCAGGAGACATGGCTTCCCAGAATGGAAACAGGGTGTTGCTGAAGCCAAGCATGGTGAAACAGACTGAGAGGGCCAAAGGAATTGTGTGCCTACTGTCTTTTAGTAGAACATGAGGATGGGAGGTTGTTACATTTGCACAAGAATATCAGGTTAAGTCTCAAGTTAGGGTTAGGGTTGGGGAGATGTGGCTTCCCAGGTTGGAAACGGGTCCTTGGTGAAGCTTAACTTCCTGAATCAGACTGAGTGGGCCATCAAGATGTCTTCCATACTTACATTTGGCACACTCTGTGGACCGCAGTATGTTTCAGTCCAAAAAGGAAATAGGGTTGAGACTCAAATTAGGGTTAGGGTTGGGGAGACTTGGCTTCCCAGGATGTAACCAGGGTTTTGGTGAAGCCTAGATTGGTAAAACAGACTGAGTAGGCATTCAGGAGTATAACATACTGCCAGTTAGTACACCATGTGGACAGGGAAATGTTTCAGTCCAAAGACAAAATTCGAGTTAAGACCCAAGTTAGGGTTAGCTGTCAGGAGACATGGCTTCCCGGAATGGAAACAGGGTGTTGCTGAAGCCAAGCATGGTGAAACAGACTGAGAGGGCCAACGGAATTGTGTGCCTACTGTCTTTTAGTACAACATGAGGATGGGGGTTTGTTACATTTGCACAAGAAAATCAGGTTAAGTCTCAAGTTAGGGTTGGGTTGGGGAGATGTGGCTTCCCAGGTTGGAAACGGGTCCTTGGTGAAGCTTAACTTGCTGAATCAGACTGAGTGGGGTATCAAGGTGTCTTCCATACTTACATTTGGTACACTCTGTGGACCGCAGTATGTTTCAGTCCCAAAAGGAAATGAGGGTTGAGACTCAAATTAGGGTTAGGGTTGGGGAGACTTGGCTTCCCAGGATGTAACCAGGGTTTTGGCGAAGCCTAGATTGGTAAAACAGACTGAGTAGGCCTTCCGGAGTATAACATACTGCCAGTTAGTACACCATGTGGACAGGGAAATGTTTCAGTCCAAAGAAAAAATTAGGGTTAAGAAAAATTTAGGGTTATCGGTCAGGAGACATGCCTTCCCAGAATGGAAACAGGGTGTTGCTGAAGCCAAGCATGGTGAAACAGACTGAGAGGGCCAACGGAATTGTGTGCCTACTGTCTTTTAGTACAACATGAGGATGGGGGTTTGTTACATTTGCACAAGAAAATCAGGTTAAGTCTCAAGTTAGGGTTGGTTTGGGGAGATGTGGCTTCCCAGGTTGGAAACGGGTCCTTGGTGAAGCCTAACTTGCTGAATCAGACTGAGTGGGGCATCAAGATGTCTTCCATACTGACATTTGGTACACTCTGTGGACGGCGGTTTGTTTCAGTCCCAAAAGGAAATGAGGCCTGAGACTCAAATTAGGGTTAGGGTTGGGGAGACTTGGCTTTCCAGGATGTAACCAGGGTTTTGGTGAAGCCTAGATTGGTAAAACAGACTGAGTAGGCAAACCGGAGTATAACATACTGCCAGTTAGTACACCATGTGGACAGGGAAATGTTTCATTCCAAAGAGAAAATTAGGGTTAAGACCCAAGTTAGGGTTATCGGTCAGGAGACATGGCTTCCCAGAATGGAAACAGGGTGTTGCTGAAGCCAAGCATGGTGAAACAGACTGAGAGGGCCAAAGGAATTGTGTGCCTACTGTCTTTTAGTAGAACATGAGGATGGGGGTTTGTTACATTTGCACAAGAAAATCAGGTTAAGTATCAAGTTAGGGTTAGGGTTGGGGAGATGTGGCTTCCCAGGTTGGAAACGGGTCCTTGGTGAAGCTTAACTTGCTGAATCAGACTGAGTGGGGCATCAAGATGGCTTCCATACTGACATTTGGTACACTCTGTGGACGGCAGTATGTTTCAGTCCAAAAAGGAAATGAGGGTTGAGACTCAAATTAGGGTTAGGGTTGGGGAGACTTGGCTTCCCAGGATGTAACCAGGGTTTTGGTGAAGCCTAGATTGGTAAAACAGACTGAGTAGGCATTCAGGAGTATAACATACTGCCAGTTAGTACACCATGTGGACAGGGAAATGTTTCAGTCCAAAGACAAAATTCGAGTTAAGACCCAAGTTAGGGTTAGCTGTCAGGAGACATGGCTTCCCGGAATGGAAACAGGGTGTTGCTGAAGCCAAGCATGGTGAAACAGACTGAGAGGGCCAACGGAATTGTGTGCCTACTGTCTTTTAGTACAACATGAGGATGGGGGTTTGTTACATTTGCACAAGAAAATCAGGTTAAGTCTCAAGTTAGGGTTGGGTTGGGGAGATGTGGCTTCCCAGGTTGGAAACGGGTCCTTGGTGAAGCTTAACTTGCTGAATCAGACTGAGTGGGGTATCAAGGTGTCTTCCATACTTACATTTGGTACACTCTGTGGACCGCAGTATGTTTCAGTCCCAAAAGGAAATGAGGGTTGATACTCAAATTAGGGTTAGGGTTGGGGAGACTTGGCTTCCCAGGATGTAACCAGGGTTTTGGCGAAGCCTAGATTGGTAAAACAGACTGAGTAGGCCTTCCGGAGTATAACATACTGCCAGTTAGTACACCATGTGGACAGGGAAATGTTTCAGTCCAAAGAAAAAATTAGGGTTAAGAAAAATTTAGGGTTATCGGTCAGGAGACATGCCTTCCCAGAATGGAAACAGGGTGTTGCTGAAGCCAAGCATGGTGAAACAGACTGAGAGGGCCAACGGAATTGTGTGCCTACTGTCTTTTAGTACAACATGAGGATGGGGGTTTGTTACATTTGCACAAGAAAATCAGGTTAAGTCTCAAGTTAGGGTTGGTTTGGGGAGATGTGGCTTCCCAGGTTGGAAACGGGTCCTTGGTGAAGCCTAACTTGCTGAATCAGACTGAGTGGGGCATCAAGATGTCTTCCATACTGACATTTGGTACACTCTGTGGACGGCGGTTTGTTTCAGTCCCAAAAGGAAATGAGGCCTGAGACTCAAATTAGGGTTAGGGTTGGGGAGACTTGGCTTTCCAGGATGTAACCAGGGTTTTGGTGAAGCCTAGATTGGTAAAACAGACTGAGTAGGCAAACCGGAGTATAACATACTGCCAGTTAGTACACCATGTGGACAGGGAAATGTTTCATTCCAAAGAGAAAATTAGGGTTAAGACCCAAGTGAGGGTTATCGGTCAGGAGACATGGCTTCCCAGAATGGAAACAGGGTGTTGCTGAAGCCAAGCATGGTGAAACAGACTGAGAGGGCCAAAGGAATTGTGTGCCTACTGTCTTTTAGTAGAACATGAGGATGGGAGGTTGTTACATTTGCACAAGAATATCAGGTTAAGTCTCAAGTTAGGGTTAGGGTTGGGGAGATGTGGCTTCCCAGGTTGGAAACGGGTCCTTGGTGAAGCTTAACTTCCTGAATCAGACTGAGTGGGCCATCAAGATGTCTTCCATACTTACATTTGGCACACTCTGTGGACCGCAGTATGTTTCAGTCCAAAAAGGAAATAGGGTTGAGACTCAAATTAGGGTTACGGTTGGGGAGACTTGGCTTCCCAGGATGTAACCAGGGTTTTGGTGAAGCCTAGATTGGTAAAACAGACTGAGTAGGCATTCAGGAGTATAACATACTGCCAGTTAGTACACTCTGTGGACGGCAGTATGTTTCAGTCCAAAAACGAAAATTAGGGTTAAGACCCAAGTTAGGGTTATCGGTCAGGAGTCATGGCTTCCCAGAATGGAAACAGGGTGTTGCTGAAGCCAAGCATGGTGAAACAGACTGAGAGGGCCAACGGAATTGTGTGTCGACTGTCTTTTAGTACAACATGAGGATGGGGGTTTGTTACATTTCAACAAGAAAATCAGGTTAAGTCTCAAGGTTGGGTTGGATTGGGGAGATGTGGCTTCCCAGGTTGGAAATGGGTCCTTGGTGAAGCTCAACTTGCTGAATCAGACTGAGTGGGGCATCAAGATGGCTTCCATACTGACATTTGGTGCACTCTGTGGACGGCAGTATGTTTCAGTCCAAAAAGGAAATGAGGGTTGAGACTCAAATTAGGGTTAGGGTTGGGGAGACTTGGCTTCCCAGGATGTAACCAGGGTTTTGGCGAAGTCTAGATTGGTAAAACAGACTGAGTAGGCCAACCGGAGTATAACATACTGCCAGTTAGTACACCATGTGGACAGGGAAATGTTTCAGTCCAAAGAGAAAATTAGGGTTAAGCCCCAAGTTAGGGTTAGCTGTCAGGAGACATGGCTTTCCAGAATGGAAACAGGGTGTTGCTGAAGCCAAGCATGGTGAAACAGACTGAGAGGGCAAAAGGAATTGTGTGCCTACTGTCTTTTAGTAGAACATGAGGATGGGGGGTTGTTACATTTGCACAAGAAAATCAGGTTAAGTCTCAAGTTAGGGTTAGGGTTGGGGAGATGTGGCTTCCCAGGTTGGAAACGGGTCCTTGGTGAAGCCTAGCTTGCTGAATCAGACTGAGTGGGGCATCAAGATGTCTTCCATACTTACATTTGGTACACTCTGTGAACCGCAGTATGTTTCAGTCCAAAAAGGAAATGAGGGTTGATACGCAAATTGGGGATAGGGTTGGGGAGACTTGGCTTCCCAGGATGTAACCAGGGTTTTGGTGAAGCCTAGATTGGTAAAACAGACTGAGTAGGCCAACCGGAGTATAACATACTGCCAGTTAGTACACCATGTGGACAGGGAAATGTTTCAGTCCAAAGAGAAAATTAGGGTTAAGACCCAAGTTATGGTTAGCTGTCAGGAGACATGGCTTCCCAGAATGGAAACAGGGTGTTGCTGAAGCCAAGCATGGTGAAACAGACTGAGAGGGCCAAAGGAATTGTGTGCCTACTGTCTTTTAGTACAACATGAGGATGGGAGGTTGTTACATTTGCACAAGAAAATCAGGTTAAGTCTCAAGTTAGGGTTGGTTTGGGGAGATGTGGCTTCCCAGGTTGGAAACGGGTCCTTGGTGAAGCCTAGCTTGCTGAATCAGACTGAGTGGGGCATCAAGATGTCTTCCATACTTACATTTGGTACACTCTGTGAACCGCAGTATGTTTCAGTCCAAAAAGGAAATGAGGGTTGATACGCAAATTGGGGTTAGGGTTGGGGAGACTTGGCTTCCCAGGATGTAACCAGGGTTTTGGTGAAGCCTAGATTGGTAAAACAGACTGAGTAGGCCAACCGGAGTATAACATACTGCCAGTTAGTACACCATGTGGACAGGGAAATGTTTCAGTCCAAAGAGAAAATTAGGGTTAAGACCCAAGTTAGGGTTAGCTGTCAGGAGACATGGCTTCCCAGAATGGAAACAGGGTGTTGCTGAAGCCAAGCATGGTGAAACAGACTGAGAGGGCCAAAGGAATTGTGTGCCTACTGTCTTTTAGTACAACATGAGGATGGGAGGTTGTTACATTTGCACAAGAAAATCAGGTTAAGTCTCAAGTTAGGGTTGGTTTGGGGAGATGTGGCTTCCCAGGTTGGAAACGGGTCCTTGGTGAAGCCTAGCTTGTTGAATCAGACTGAGTGGGACATCAAGATTTCTTCCATACATACATTTGGTACACTCTGTGAACCGCAGTATGTTTCAGTCCAAAAAGGAAATGAGGGTTGATACTCAAATTAGGGTTAGGGTTGGGGAGACTTGGCTTCCCAGGATGTAACCAGGGTTTTGGCGAAGCCTAGATTGGTAAAACAGACTGAGTAGCCCTTCCGGAGTATAACATACTGCCAGTTAGTACACCATGTGGACAGGGAAATATTTCAGTCCAAAGAAAAAACTAGGGTTAAGACCCAAGTTAGGGTTAGCGGTCAGGAGACATGGCTTCCCGGAATGGAAACAGGGTGTTGCTGAAGCCAAGCATGGTGAAACAGACTGAGAGGGCAAAAGGAATTGTGTGCCTACTGTCTTTTAGTACAACATGAGGATGGGGGTTTGTTACATTTGCACAAGAAAATCAGGTTAAGTCTCAAGTTAGGGTTGGTTTGGGGAGATGTGGCTTCCCAGGTTGGAAACGGGTCCTTGGTGAAGCCTAGCTTGTTGAATCAGACTGAGTGGGACATCAAGATGTCTTCCATACTTACATTTGGTACACTCTGTGGACGGCAGTATGTTTCAGTCCAAAAAGGAAATGAGGGTTGAGACTCAAATTAGGGTTAGGGCTGGGGAGACTTGGCTTCCCAGGATGTAACCAGGGTTTTGGCGAAGCCTAGATTGGTAAAACAGACTGAGTAGGCCATCCGGAGTATAACATACTGCCAGTTAGTACACCATGTGGACAGGGAAATGTTTCAGTCCAAAGAGAAAATTAGGGTTCAGACCCAAGTGAGGGTTAGCTGTCAGGAGACATGGCTTCCCAGAATGGAAACAGGGTGTTGCTGAAGCCAAGCATGGTGAAACAGACTGAGAGGGCCAAAGGAATTGTGTGCCTACTGTCTTTTAGTAGAACATGAGGATGGGAGGTTGTTACATTTGCACAAGAATATCAGGTTAAGTCTCAAGTTAGGGTTAGGGTTGGGGAGATGTGGCTTCCCAGGTTGGAAACGGGTCCTTGGTGAAGCTTAACTTCCTGAATCAGACTGAGTGGGCCATCAAGATGTCTTCCATACTTACATTTGGCACACTCTGTGGACGGCAGTATGTTTCAGTCCAAAAAGAAAATAGGGTTGAGACTCAAATTAGGGTTAGGGTTGGGGAGACTTGGCTTCCCAGGATGTAACCAGGGTTTTGGTGAAGCCTAGATTGGTAAAACAGACTGAGTAGGCATTCAGGAGTATAACATACTGCCAGTTAGTACACCATGTGGACAGGGAAATGTTTCAGTCCAAAGAAAAAATTAGGGTTAAGAAAAATTTAGGGTTATCGGTCAGGAGACATGCCTTCCCAGAATGGAAACAGGGTGTTGCTGAAGCCAAGCATGGTGAAACAGACTGAGAGGGCCAACGGAATTGTGTGTCGACTGTCTTTTAGTACAACATGAGGATGGGGGGTTGTTACATTTCAACAAGAAAATCAGGTTAAGTCTCAAGGTTGGGTTGGATTGGGGAGATGTGGCTTCCCAGGTTGGAAATGGGTCCTTGGTGAAGCTCAACTTGCTGAATCAGACTGAGTGGGGCATCAAGATGGCTTCCATACTGACATTTGGTGCACTCTGTGGACGGCAGTATGTTTCAGTCCAAAAAGGAAATGAGGGTTGAGACTCAAATTAGGGTTAGGGTTGGGGAGACTTGGCTTCCCAGGATGTAACCAGGGTTTTGGCGAAGTCTAGATTGGTAAAACAGACGGAGTAGGCCAACCGGAGTATAACATACTGCCAGTTAGTACACCATGTGGACAGGGAAATGTTTCAGTCCAAAGAGAAAATTAGGGTTAAGACCCAAGTGAGGGTTAGCTGTCAGGAGACATGGCTTTCCAGAATGGAAACAGGGTGTTGCTGAAGCGAAGCATGGTGAAACAGACTGAGAGGGCAAAAGGAATTGTGTGCCTACTGTCTTTTAGTAGAACATGAGGATGGGGGGTTGTTACATTTGCACAAGAAAATCAGGTTAAGTCTCAAGTTAGGGTTAGGGTTGGGGAGATGTGGCTTCCCAGGTTGGAAACGGGTCCTTGTTGAAGCCTAGCTTGCTGAATCAGACTGAGTGGGGCATCAAGATGTCTTCCATACTGACATTTGGTACACTCTGTGGACGGCAGTATGTTTCAGTCCAAAAAGGAAATGAGGGTTGAGACTCAAATTAGGGTTAGGGCTGGGGAGACTTGGCTTCCCAGGATGTAACCAGGGTTTTGGCGAAGCCTAGATTGGTAAAACAGACGGAGTAGGCCAACCGGAGTATAACATACTGCCAGTTAGTACACCATGTGGACAGGGAAATGTTTCAGTCCAAAGAGAAAATTAGGGTTAAGACCCAAGTTAGGGTTAGCTGTCAGGAGACATGGCTTTCCAGAATGGAAACAGGGTGTTGCTGAAGCCAAGCATGGTGAAACAGACTGAGAGGGCAAAAGGAATTGTGTGCCTACTGTCTTTTAGTAGAACATGAGGATGGGGGGTTGTTACATTTGCACAAGAAAATCAGGTTAAGTCTCAAGTTAGGGTTAGGGTTGGGGAGATGTGGCTTCCCAGGTTGGAAACGGGTCCTTGGTGAAGCCTAGCTTGTTGAATCAGACTGAGTGGGACATCAAGATTTCTTCCATACATACATTTGGTACACTCTGTGAACCGCAGTATGTTTCAGTCCAAAAAGGAAATGAGGGTTGATACTCAAATTAGGGTTAGGGTTGGGGAGACTTGGCTTCCCAGGATGTAACCAGGGTTTTGGCGAAGCCTAGATTGGTAAAACAGACTGAGTAGGCCTTCCGGAGTATAACATACTGCCAGTTAGTACACCATGTGGACAGGGAAATATTTCAGTCCAAAGAAAAAACTAGGGTTAAGACCCAAGTTAGGGTTAGCGGTCAGGAGACATGGCTTCCCGGAATGGAAACAGGGTGTTGCTGAAGCCAAGCATGGTGAAACAGACTGAGAGGGCAAAAGGAATTGTGTGCCTACTGTCTTTTAGTACAACATGAGGATGGGGGTTTGTTACATTTGCACAAGAAAATCAGGTTAAGTCTCAAGTTAGGGTTGGTTTGGGGAGATGTGGCTTCCCAGGTTGGAAACGGGTCCTTGGTGAAGCCTAGCTTGTTGAATCAGACTGAGTGGGACATCAAGATGTCTTCCATACTTACATTTGGTACACTCTGTGGACGGCAGTATGTTTCAGTCCAAAAAGGAAATGAGGGTTGAGACTCAAATTAGGGTTAGGGCTGGGGAGACTTGGCTTCCCAGGATGTAACCAGGGTTTTGGCGAAGCCTAGATTGGTAAAACAGACTGAGTAGGCCATCCGGAGTATAACATACTGCCAGTTAGTACACCATGTGGACAGGGAAATGTTTCAGTCCAAAGAGAAAATTAGGGTTCAGACCCAAGTGAGGGTTAGCTGTCAGGAGACATGGCTTCCCAGAATGGAAACAGGGTGTTGCTGAAGCCAAGCATGGTGAAACAGACTGAGAGGGCCAAAGGAATTGTGTGCCTACTGTCTTTTAGTAGAACATGAGGATGGGAGGTTGTTACATTTGCACAAGAATATAAGGTTAAGTCTCAAGTTAGGGTTAGGTTTGGGGAGATGTGGCTTCCCAGGTTGGAAACGGGTCCTTGGTGAAGCTTAACTTCCTGAATCAGACTGAGTGGGCCATCAAGATGTCTTCCATACTTACATTTGGCACACTCTGTGGACGGCAGTATGTTTCAGTCCAAAAAGAAAATAGGGTTGAGACTCAAATTAGGGTTAGGGTTGGGGAGACTTGGCTTCCCAGGATGTAACCAGGGTTTTGGTGAAGCCTAGATTGGTAAAACAGACTGAGTAGGCATTCAGGAGTATAACATACTGCCAGTTAGTACACCATGTGGACAGGGAAATGTTTCAGTCCAAAGAAAAAATTAGGGTTAAGAAAAATTTAGGGTTATCGGTCAGGAGACATGCCTTCCCAGAATGGAAACAGGGTGTTGCTGAAGCCAAGCATGGTGAAACAGACTGAGAGGGCCAACGGAATTGTGTGCCTACTGTCTTTTAGTACAACATGAGGATGGGGGGTTGTTACATTTGCCCAAGAAAATCAGGTTAAGTCTCAAGTTAGGGTTAGGGTTGGGGAGATGTGGCTTCCCAGGTTGGAAATGGGTCCTTGGTGAAGCTCAACTTGCTGAATCAGACAAAGTGGGGCATCAAGATGGCTTCCATCCTGACATTTGGTGCACTCTGTGGACGGCAGTATGTTTCAGTCCAAAAAGGAAATGAGGGTTGAGACTCAAATTAGGGTTAGGGTTGGGGAGACTTGGCTTCCCAGGATGTAACCAGGGTTTTGGCGAAGTCTAGATTGTTAAAACAGACGGAGTAGGCCAACCGGAGTATAACATACTGACAGTTAGTACACCATGTGGACAGGGAAATGTTTCATTCCAAAGAGAAAATTAGGGTTAAGACCCAAGTTAGGGTTAGCAGTCAGGAGACATGGCTTTCCAGAATGGAAACAGGGTGTTGCTGAAGCCAAGCATGGTGAAACAGACTGAGAGGGCAAAAGGAATTGTGTGCCTACTGTCTTTTAGTAGAACATGAGGATGGGGGGTTGTTACATTTGCACAAGAAAATCAGGTTAAGTCTCAAGTTAGGGTTAGGGTTGGGGAGATGTTGCTTCCCAGGTTGGAAACGGGTCCTTGGTGAAGCTTAACTTGCTGAATCAGACTGAGTGGGCCATCAAGATGGCTTCCATACTGACATTTGGTACACTCTGTGGACGGCAGTATGTTTCAGTCCAAAAACGAAAATTATGGTTAAGACCCAAGTTAGGGTTATCGGTCAGGAGTCATGGCTTCCCAGAATGGAAACAGGGTGTTGCTGAAGCCAAGCATGGTGAAACAGACTGAGAGGGCCAACGGAATTGTGTGCCGACTGTCTCTTAGTACAACATGAGGATGGGGGTTTGTTACATTTCAACAAGAAAATCAGGTTAAGTCTCAAGGTTGGGTTGGGTTGGGGAGATGTGGCTTCCCTGGTTGGAATCGGGTCCTTGGTGAAGCCCAGCTTGCTGAATCAGACTGAGTGGGACATCAAGATGTCTTCCATACTGACATTTGGTACACTCTGTGGACGGAGGTCTGTTTCAGTCCCAAAAGGAAATGAGGCCTGAGACTCAAATTAGGGTTAGGGTTGGGGAGACTTGGCTTCCCAGGATATAACCAGGGTTTTGTCGAAGCCTAGATTGGTAAAACAGACTGAGTAGGCCATCCGGAGTATAACATACAGCTAGTTAGTACACCATGTGGACAGGGAAATGTTTCATTCCAAAGAGAAAATTAGGGTTAAGACCCAAGTTAGGGTTAGCTGTCAGGAGACATGGCTTCCCAGAATGGAAACAGGGTGTTGCTGAAGCCAAGCATGGTGAAACAGACTGAGAGGGCCAAAGGAATTGTGTGCCTACTGTCTTTTAGTACAACATGAGGATGGGGGGTTGTTACAGTTCAACAAGAAAATCAGGTTAAGTCTCAAGTTAGGGTTAGGGTTGGGGAGATGTGGCTTCCCAGGTTGGAAACGGGTCCTTGGTGAAGCTTAACTTGCTGAATCAGACTGAGTGGGGCATCAAGATGGCTTCCATACTGACATTTGGTACACTCTGTGGACGGCAGTATGTTTCAGTCCAAAAACGAAAATTAGGGTTAAGACCCAAGTTAGGGTTATCGGTCAGGAGTCATGGCTTCCCAGAATGGAAACAGGGTGTTGCTGAAGCCAAGCATGGTGAAACAGACTGAGAGGGCCAACGGAATTGTGTGTCGACTGTCTTTTAGTACAACATGAGGATGGGGGTTTGTTACATTTGCACAAGAAAATCAGGTTAAGTCTCAAGTTAGGGTTGGTTTGGGGAGATGTGGCTTCCCAGGTTGGAAACGGGTCCTTGGTGAAGCCTAGCTTGTTGAATCAGACTGAGTGGGACATCAAGATGTCTTCCATACTTACATTTGGTACACTCTGTGGACGGCAGTATGTTTCAGTCCAAAAAGGAAATGAGGGTTGAGACTCAAATTAGGGTTAGGGCTGGGGAGACTTGGCTTCCCAGGATGTAACCAGGGTTTTGGCGAAGCCTAGATTGGTAAAACAAACTGAGTAGGCCATCCGGAGTATAACATACTGCCAGTTAGTACACCATGTGGACAGGGAAATGTTTCAGTCTAAAGAGAAAATTAGGGTTAAGACCCAAGTTAGGGTTAGCTGTCAGGAGACATGGCTTCCCAGAATGGAAACAGGGTGTTGCTGAAGCCAAGCATGGTGAAACAGACTGAGAGGGCCAAAGGAATTGTGTGCCTACTGTCTTTTAGTAGAACATGAGGATGGGAGGTTGTTACATTTGCACAAGAATATCAGGTTAAGTCTCAAGTTAGGGTTAGGGTTGGGGAGATGTGGCTTCCCAGGTTGGAAACGGGTCCTTGGTGAAGCTTAACTTCCTGAATCAGACTGAGTGGGCCATCAAGATGTCTTCCATACTTACATTTGGCACACTCTGTGGACCGCAGTATGTTTCAGTCCAAAAAGGAAATAGGGTTGAGACTCAAATTAGGGTTAGGGTTGGGGAGACTTGGCTTCCCAGGATGTAACCAGGGTTTTGGTGAAGCCTAGATTGGTAAAACAGACTGAGTAGGCATTCAGGAGTATAACATACTGCCAGTTAGTACACCATGTGGACAGGGAAATGTTTCAGTTCAAAGACAAAATTCGAGTTAAGACCCAAGTTAGGGTTAGCTGTCAGGAGACATGGCTTCCCGGAATGGAAACAGGGTGTTGCTGAAGCCAAGCATGGTGAAACAGACTGAGAGGGCCAACGGAATTGTGTGCCTACTGTCTTTTAGTACAACATGAGGATGGGGGTTTGTTACATTTGCACAAGAAAATCAGGTTAAGTCTCAAGTTAGGGTTGGGTTGGGGAGATGTGGCTTCCCAGGTTGGAAACGGGTCCTTGGTGAAGCTTAACTTGCTGAATCAGACTGAGTGGGGTATCAAGGTGTCTTCCATACTTACATTTGGTACACTCTGTGGACCGCAGTATGTTTCAGTCCCAAAAGGAAATGAGGGTTGAGACTCAAATTAGGGTTAGGGTTGGGGAGACTTGGCTTCCCAGGATGTAACCAGGGTTTTGGCGAAGCCTAGATTGGTAAAACAGACTGAGTAGGCCTTCCGGAGTATAACATACTGCCAGTTAGTACACCATGTGGACAGGGAAATGTTTCAGTCCAAAGAAAAAATTAGGGTTAAGAAAAATTTAGGGTTATCGGTCAGGAGACATGCCTTCCCAGAATGGAAACAGGGTGTTGCTGAAGCCAAGCATGGTGAAACAGACTGAGAGGGCCAACGGAATTGTGTGCCTACTGTCTTTTAGTACAACATGAGGATGGGGGTTTGTTACATTTGCACAAGAAAATCAGGTTAAGTCTCAAGTTAGGGTTGGTTTGGGGAGATGTGGCTTCCCAGGTTGGAAACGGGTCCTTGGTGAAGCCTAACTTGCTGAATCAGACTGAGTGGGGCATCAAGATGTCTTCCATACTGACATTTGGTACACTCTGTGGACGGCGGTTTGTTTCAGTCCCAAAAGGAAATGAGGCCTGAGACTCAAATTAGGGTTAGGGTTGGGGAGACTTGGCTTTCCAGGATGTAACCAGGGTTTTGGTGAAGCCTAGATTGGTAAAACAGACTGAGTAGGCAAACCGGAGTATAACATACTGCCAGTTAGTACACCATGTGGACAGGGAAATGTTTCATTCCAAAGAGAAAATTAGGGTTAAGACCCAAGTTAGGGTTATCGGTCAGGAGACATGGCTTCCCAGAATGGAAACAGGGTGTTGCTGAAGCCAAGCATGGTGAAACAGACTGAGAGGGCCAAAGGAATTGTGTGCCTACTGTCTTTTAGTAGAACATGAGGATGGGGGTTTGTTACATTTGCACAAGAAAATCAGGTTAAGTATCAAGTTAGGGTTAGGGTTGGGGAGATGTGGCTTCCCAGGTTGGAAACGGGTCCTTGGTGAAGCTTAACTTGCTGAATCAGACTGAGTGGGGCATCAAGATGGCTTCCATACTGACATTTGGTACACTCTGTGGACGGCAGTATGTTTCAGTCCAAAAAGGAAATGAGGGTTGAGACTCAAATTAGGGTTAGGGTTGGGGAGACTTGGCTTCCCAGGATGTAACCAGGGTTTTGGTGAAGCCTAGATTGGTAAAACAGACTGAGTAGGCATTCAGGAGTATAACATACTGCCAGTTAGTACACCATGTGGACAGGGAAATGTTTCAGTCCAAAGACAAAATTCGAGTTAAGACCCAAGTTAGGGTTAGCTGTCAGGAGACATGGCTTCCCGGAATGGAAACAGGGTGTTGCTGAAGCCAAGCATGGTGAAACAGACTGAGAGGGCCAACGGAATTGTGTGCCTACTGTCTTTTAGTACAACATGAGGATGGGGGTTTGTTACATTTGCACAAGAAAATCAGGTTAAGTCTCAAGTTAGGGTTGGGTTGGGGAGATGTGGCTTCCCAGGTTGGAAACGGGTCCTTGGTGAAGCTTAACTTGCTGAATCAGACTGAGTGGGGTATCAAGGTGTCTTCCATACTTACATTTGGTACACTCTGTGGACCGCAGTATGTTTCAGTCCCAAAAGGAAATGAGGGTTGAGACTCAAATTAGGGTTAGGGTTGGGGAGACTTGGCTTCCCAGGATGTAACCAGGGTTTTGGCGAAGCCTAGATTGGTAAAACAGACTGAGTAGGCCTTCCGGAGTATAACATACTGCCAGTTAGTACACCATGTGGACAGGGAAATGTTTCAGTCCAAAGAAAAAATTAGGGTTAAGAAAAATTTAGGGTTATCGGTCAGGAGACATGCCTTCCCAGAATGGAAACAGGGTGTTGCTGAAGCCAAGCATGGTGAAACAGACTGAGAGGGCCAACGGAATTGTGTGCCTACTGTCTTTTAGTACAACATGAGGATGGGGGTTTGTTACATTTGCACAAGAAAATCAGGTTAAGTCTCAAGTTAGGGTTGGTTTGGGGAGATGTGGCTTCCCAGGTTGGAAACGGGTCCTTGGTGAAGCCTAACTTGCTGAATCAGACTGAGTGGGGCATCAAGATGTCTTCCATACTGACATTTGGTACACTCTGTGGACGGCGGTTTGTTTCAGTCCCAAAAGGAAATGAGGCCTGAGACTCAAATTAGGGTTAGGGTTGGGGAGACTTGGCTTTCCAGGATGTAACCAGGGTTTTGGTGAAGCCTAGATTGGTAAAACAGACTGAGTAGGCAAACCGGAGTATAACATACTGCCAGTTAGTACACCATGTGGACAGGGAAATGTTTCATTCCAAAGAGAAAATTAGGGTTAAGACCCAAGTTAGGGTTATCGGTCAGGAGACATGGCTTCCCAGAATGGAAACAGGGTGTTGCTGAAGCCAAGCATGGTGAAACAGACTGAGAGGGCCAAAGGAATTGTGTGCCTACTGTCTTTTAGTAGAACATGAGGATGGGGGTTTGTTACATTTGCACAAGAAAATCAGGTTAAGTATCAAGTTAGGGTTAGGGTTGGGGAGATGTGGCTTCCCAGGTTGGAAACGGGTCCTTGGTGAAGCTTAACTTGCTGAATCAGACTGAGTGGGGCATCAAGATGGCTTCCATACTGACATTTGGTACACTCTGTGGACGGCAGTATGTTTCAGTCCAAAAAGGAAATGAGGGTTGAGACTCAAATTAGGGTTAGGGTTGGGGAGACTTGGCTTCCCAGGATGTAACCAGGGTTTTGGTGAAGCCTAGATTGGTAAAACAGACTGAGTAGGCATTCAGGAGTATAACATACTGCCAGTTAGTACACCATGTGGACAGGGAAATGTTTCAGTCCAAAGACAAAATTCGAGTTAAGACCCAAGTTAGGGTTAGCTGTCAGGAGACATGGCTTCCCGGAATGGAAACAGGGTGTTGCTGAAGCCAAGCATGGTGAAACAGACTGAGAGGGCCAACGGAATTGTGTGCCTACTGTCTTTTAGTACAACATGAGGATGGGGGTTTGTTACATTTGCACAAGAAAATCAGGTTAAGTCTCAAGTTAGGGTTGGGTTGGGGAGATGTGGCTTCCCAGGTTGGAAACGGGTCCTTGGTGAAGCTTAACTTGCTGAATCAGACTGAGTGGGGTATCAAGGTGTCTTCCATACTTACATTTGGTACACTCTGTGGACCGCAGTATGTTTCAGTCCCAAAAGGAAATGAGGGTTGATACTCAAATTAGGGTTAGGGTTGGGGAGACTTGGCTTCCCAGGATGTAACCAGGGTTTTGGCGAAGCCTAGATTGGTAAAACAGACTGAGTAGGCCTTCCGGAGTATAACATACTGCCAGTTAGTACACCATGTGGACAGGGAAATGTTTCAGTCCAAAGAAAAAATTAGGGTTAAGAAAAATTTAGGGTTATCGGTCAGGAGACATGCCTTCCCAGAATGGAAACAGGGTGTTGCTGAAGCCAAGCATGGTGAAACAGACTGAGAGGGCCAACGGAATTGTGTGCCTACTGTCTTTTAGTACAACATGAGGATGGGGGTTTGTTACATTTGCACAAGAAAATCAGGTTAAGTCTCAAGTTAGGGTTGGTTTGGGGAGATGTGGCTTCCCAGGTTGGAAACGGGTCCTTGGTGAAGCCTAACTTGCTGAATCAGACTGAGTGGGGCATCAAGATGTCTTCCATACTGACATTTGGTACACTCTGTGGACGGCGGTTTGTTTCAGTCCCAAAAGGAAATGAGGCCTGAGACTCAAATTAGGGTTAGGGTTGGGGAGACTTGGCTTTCCAGGATGTAACCAGGGTTTTGGTGAAGCCTAGATTGGTAAAACAGACTGAGTAGGCAAACCGGAGTATAACATACTGCCAGTTAGTACACCATGTGGACAGGGAAATGTTTCATTCCAAAGAGAAAATTAGGGTTAAGACCCAAGTTAGGGTTATCGGTCAGGAGACATGGCTTCCCAGAATGGAAACAGGGTGTTGCTGAAGCCAAGCATGGTGAAACAGACTGAGAGGGCCAAAGGAATTGTGTGCCTACTGTCTTTTAGTAGAACATGAGGATGGGGGTTTGTTACATTTGCACAAGAAAATCAGGTTAAGTATCAAGTTAGGGTTAGGGTTGGGGAGATGTGGCTTCCCAGGTTGGAAACGGGTCCTTGGTGAAGCTTAACTTGCTGAATCAGACTGAGTGGGCCATCAAGATGGCTTCCATACTGACATTTGGTACACTCTGTGGACGGCAGTATGTTTCAGTCCAAAAAGGAAATGAGGGTTGAGACTCAAATTAGGGTTAGGGTTGGGGAGACTTGGCTTCCCAGGATGTAACCAGGGTTTTGGCGAAGCCTAGATTGGTAAAACAGACTGAGTAGGACAACCGGAGTATAACATACTGCCAGTTAGTACACCATGTGGACAGGGAAATGTTTCAGTCCAAAGAGAAAATTAGGGTTGAGACCCAAGTTAGGGTTATCGGTCAGGAGTCATGGCTTCCCAGAATGGAAACAGGGTGTTGCTGAAGCCAAGCATGGTGAAACAGACTGAGAGGGCAAAAGGAATTGAGTGCCTACTGTCTTTTAGTACAACATGAGGATGGGGGTTTGTTACATTTGCACAAGAAAATCAGGTTAAGTCTCAAGTTAGGGTTGGTTTGGGGAGATGTGGCTTCCCAGGTTGGAAACGGGTCCTTGGTGAAGCCTAGCTTGTTGAATCAGACTGAGTGGGACATCAAGATGTCTTCCATACTGACATTTGGTACACTCTGTGGACGGCAGTATGTTTCAGTCCAAAAAGGAAATGAGGGTTGAGACTCAAATTAGGGTTAGGGCTGGGGAGACTTGGCTTCCCAGGATGTAACCAGGGTTTTGGCGAAGCCTAGATTGGTAAAACAGACGGAGTAGGCCAACCGGAGTATAACATACTGCCAGTTAGTACACCATGTGGACAGGGAAATGTTTCATTCCAAAGAGAAAATTAGGGTTAAGACCCAAGTTAGGGTTAGCTGTCAGGAGACATGGCTTTCCAGAATGGAAACAGGGTGTTGCTGAAGCCAAGCATGGTGAAACAGACTGAGAGGGCAAAAGGAATTGTGTGCCTACTGTCTTTTAGTAGAACATGAGGATGGGGGGTTGTTACATTTGCACAAGAATATCAGGTTAAGTCTCAAGTTAGGGTTAGGGTTGGGGAGATGTGGCTTCCCAGGTTGGAAACGGGTCCTTGGTGAAGCCTAGCTTGTTGAATCAGACTGAGTGGGACATCAAGATGTCTTCCATACTTACATTTGGTACACTCTGTGGACGGCAGTATGTTTCAGTCCAAAAAGGAAATGAGGGTTGAGACTCAAATTAGGGTTAGGGCTGGGGAGACTTGGCTTCCCAGGATGTAACCAGGGTTTTGGCGAAGCCTAGATTGGTAAAACAGACGGAGTAGGCCAACCGGAGTATAACATACTGCCAGTTAGTACACCATGTGGACAGGGAAATGTTTCAGTCCAAAGAGAAAATTAGGGTTAAGACCCAAGTTAGGGTTAGCTGTCAGGAGACATGGCTCTCCAGAATGGAAACAGGGTGTTGCTGAAGCCAAGCATGGTGAAACAGACTGAGAGGGCAAAAGGAATTGTGTGCCTACTGTCTTTTAGTAGAACATGAGGATGGGGGGTTGTTACATTTGCACAAGAAAATCAGGTTAAGTCTCAAGTTAGGGTTAGGGTTGGGGAGATGTGGCTTCCCAGGTTGGAAACGGGTCCTTGGTGAAGCCTAGCTTGTTGAATCAGACTGAGTGGGACATCAAGATTTCTTCCATACATACATTTGGTACACTCTGTGAACCGCAGTATGTTTCAGTCCAAAAAGGAAATGAGGGTTGATACTCAAATTAGGGTTAGGGTTGGGGAGACTTGGCTTCCCAGGATGTAACCAGGGTTTTGGTGAAGCCTAGATTGGTAAAACAGACTGAGTAGGCCTTCCGGAGTATAACATACTGCCAGTTAGTACACCATGTGGACAGGGAAATATTTCAGTCCAAAGAAAAAACTAGGGTTAAGACCCAAGTTAGGGTTAGCGGTCAGGAGACATGGCTTCCCGGAATGGAAACAGGGTGTTGCTGAAGCCAAGCATGGTGAAACAGACTGAGAGGGCAAAAGGAATTGTGTGCCTACTGTCTTTTAGTACAACATGAGGATGGGGGTTTGTTACATTTGCACAAGAAAATCAGGTTAAGTCTCAAGTTAGGGTTGGTTTGGGGAGATGTGGCTTCCCAGGTTGGAAACGGGTCCTTGGTGAAGCCTAGCTTGTTGAATCAGACTGAGTGGGCCATCAAGATGTCTTCCATACTGACATTTGGTACACTCTGTGGACGGCAGTATGTTTCAGTCCAAAAAGGAAATGAGGGTTGAGATTCAAATAAGGGTTAGGGTTGGGGAGACTTGGCTTCCCAGGATGTAACCAGGGTTTTGGCGAAGCCTAGATTGGTAAAACAGACTGAGTAGGCCATCCGGAGTATAACATACTGCCAGTTAGTACACCATGTGGACAGGGAAATGTTTCAGTCCAAAGAGAAAATTAGGGTTCAGACCCAAGTGAGGGTTAGCTGTCAGGAGACATGGCTTCCCAGAATGGAAACAGGGTGTTGCTGAAGCCAAGCATGGTGAAACAGACTGAGAGGGCCAAAGGAATTGTGTGCCTACTGTCTTTTAGTAGAACATGAGGATGGGAGGTTGTTACATTTGCACAAGAAAATCAGGTTAAGTCTCAAGTTAGGGTTAGGGTTGGGGAGATGTGGCTTCCCAGGTTGGAAATGGGTCCTTGGTGAAGCTCAACTTGCTGAATCAGACAAAGTGGGGCATCAAGATGGCTTCCATCCTGACATTTGGTGCACTCTGTGGACGGCAGTATGTTTCAGTCCAAAAAGGAAATGAGGGTTGAGACTCAAATTAGGGTTAGGGTTGGGGAGACTTGGCTTCCCAGGATGTAACCAGGGTTTTGGCGAAGTCTAGATTGTTAAAACAGACGGAGTAGGCCAACCGGAGTATAACATACTGCCAGTTAGTACACAATGTGGACAGGGAAATGTTTCATTCCAAAGAGAAAATTAGGGTTAAGACCCAAGTTAGGGTTAGCAGTCAGGAGACATGGCTTTCCAGAATGGAAACAGGGTGTTGCTGAAGCCAAGCATGGTGAAACAGACTGAGAGGGCAAAAGGAATTGTGTGCCTACTGTCTTTTAGTAGAACATGAGGATGGGGGGTTGTTACATTTGCACAAGAAAATCAGGTTAAGTCTCAAGTTAGGGTTAGGGTTGGGGAGATGTTGCTTCCCAGGTTGGAAACGGGTCCTTGGTGAAGCTTAACTTGCTGAATCAGACTGAGTGGGCCATCAAGATGGCTTCCATACTGACATTTGGTACACTCTGTGGACGGCAGTATGTTTCAGTCCAAAAACGAAAATTATGGTTAAGACCCAAGTTAGGGTTATCGGTCAGGAGTCATGGCTTCCCAGAATGGAAACAGGGTGTTGCTGAAGCCAAGCATGGTGAAACAGACTGAGAGGGCCAACGGAATTGTGTGCCGACTGTCTCTTAGTACAACATGAGGATGGGGGTTTGTTACATTTCAACAAGAAAATCAGGTTAAGTCTCAAGGTTGGGTTGGGTTGGGGAGATGTGGCTTCCCTGGTTGGAATCGGGTCCTTGGTGAAGCCCAGCTTGCTGAATCAGACTGAGTGGGACATCAAGATGTCTTCCATACTGACATTTGGTACACTCTGTGGACGGAGGTCTGTTTCAGTCCCAAAAGGAAATGAGGCCTGAGACTCAAATTAGGGTTAGGGTTGGGGAGACTTGGCTTCCCAGGATATAACCAGGGTTTTGTCGAAGCCTAGATTGGTAAAACAGACTGAGTAGGCCATCCGGAGTATAACATACAGCCAGTTAGTACACCATGTGGACAGGGAAATGTTTCATTCCAAAGAGAAAATTAGGGTTAAGACCCAAGTTAGGGTTAGCTGTCAGGAGACATGGCTTCCCAGAATGGAAACAGGGTGTTGCTGAAGCCAAGCATGGTGAAACAGACTGAGAGGGCCAAAGGAATTGTGTGCCTACTGTCTTTTAGTACAACATGAGGATGGGGGGTTGTTACAGTTCAACAAGAAAATCAGGTTAAGTCTCAAGTTAGGGTTAGGGTTGGGGAGATGTGGCTTCCCAGGTTGGAAACGGGTCCTTGGTGAAGCTTAACTTGCTGAATCAGACTGAGTGGGGCATCAAGATGGCTTCCATACTGACATTTGGTACACTCTGTGGACGGCAGTATGTTTCAGTCCAAAAACGAAAATTAGGGTTAAGACCCAAGTTAGGGTTATCGGTCAGGAGTCATGGCTTCCCAGAATGGAAACACGGTGTTGCTGAAGCCAAGCATGGTGAAACAGACTGAGAGGGCCAACGGAATTGTGTGTCGACTGTCTTTTAGTACAACATGAGGATGGGGGTTTGTTACATTTGCACAAGAAAATCAGGTTAAGTCTCAAGTTAGGGTTGGTTTGGGGAGATGTGGCTTCCCAGGTTGGAAACGGGTCCTTGGTGAAGCCTAGCTTGTTGAATCAGACTGAGTGGGACATCAAGATGTCTTCCATACTTACATTTGGTACACTCTGTGGACGGCAGTATGTTTCAGTCCAAAAAGGAAATGAGGGTTGAGACTCAAATTAGGGTTAGGGCTGGGGAGACTTGGCTTCCCAGGATGTAACCAGGGTTTTGGCGAAGCCTAGATTGGTAAAACAGACTGAGTAGGCCATCCGGAGTATAACATACTGCCAGTTAGTACACCATGTGGACAGGGAAATGTTTCAGTCTAAAGAGAAAATTAGGGTTAAGACCCAAGTTAGGGTTAGCTGTCAGGAGACATGGCTTCCCAGAATGGAAACAGGGTGTTGCTGAAGCCAAGCATGGTGAAACAGACTGAGAGGGCCAAAGGAATTGTGTGCCTACTGTCTTTTAGTAGAACATGAGGATGGGAGGTTGTTACATTTGCACAAGAATATCAGGTTAAGTCTCAAGTTAGGGTTAGGGTTGGGGAGATGTGGCTTCCCAGGTTGGAAACGGGTCCTTGGTGAAGCTTAACTTCCTGAATCAGACTGAGTGGGCCATCAAGATGTCTTCCATACTTACATTTGGCACACTCTGTGGACCGCAGTATGTTTCAGTCCAAAAAGGAAATAGGGTTGAGACTCAAATTAGGGTTAGGGTTGGGGAGACTTGGCTTCCCAGGATGTAACCAGGGTTTTGGTGAAGCCTAGATTGGTAAAAGAGACTGAGTAGGCATTCAGGAGTATAACATACTGCCAGTTAGTACACCATGTGGACAGGGAAATGTTTCAGTCCAAAGACAAAATTCGAGTTAAGACCCAAGTTAGGGTTAGCTGTCAGGAGACATGGCTTCCCGGAATGGAAACAGGGTGTTGCTGAAGCCAAGCATGGTGAAACAGACTGAGAGGGCCAACGGAATTGTGTGCCTACTGTCTTTTAGTACAACATGAGGATGGGGGTTTGTTACATTTGCACAAGAAAATCAGGTTAAGTCTCAAGTTAGGGTTGGGTTGGGGAGATGTGGCTTCCCAGGTTGGAAACGGGTCCTTGGTGAAGCTTAACTTGCTGAATCAGACTGAGTGGGGTATCAAGGTGTCTTCCATACTTACATTTGGTACACTCTGTGGACCGCAGTATGTTTCAGTCCCAAAAGGAAATGAGGGTTGAGACTCAAATTAGGGTTAGGGTTGGGGAGACTTGGCTTCCCAGGATGTAACCAGGGTTTTGGCGAAGCCTAGATTGGTAAAACAGACTGAGTAGGCCTTCCGGAGTATAACATACTGCCAGTTAGTACACCATGTGGACAGGGAAATGTTTCATTCCAAAGAGAAAATTAGGGTTAAGACCCAAGTGAGGGTTATCGGTCAGGAGACATGGCTTCCCAGAATGGAAACAGGGTGTTGCTGAAGCCAAGCATGGTGAAACAGACTGAGAGGGCAAAAGGAATTGAGTGCCTACTGTCTTTTAGTACAACATGAGGATGGGGGTTTGTTACATTTGCACAAGAAAATCAGGTTAAGTCTCAAGTTAGGGTTGGTTTGGGGAGATGTGGCTTCCCAGGTTGGAAACGGGTCCTTGGTGAAGCCTAGCTTGTTGAATCAGACTGAGTGGGACATCAAGATGTCTTCCATACTGACATTTGGTACACTCTGTGGACGGCAGTATGTTTCAGTCCAAAAAGGAAATGAGGGTTGAGACTCAAATTAGGGTTAGGGCTGGGGAGACTTGGCTTCCCAGGATGTAACCAGGGTTTTGGCGAAGCCTAGATTGGTAAAACAGACGGAGTAGGCCAACCGGAGTATAACATACTGCCAGTTAGTACACCATGTGGACAGGGAAATGTTTCATTCCAAAGAGAAAATTAGGGTTAAGACCCAAGTTAGGGTTAGCTGTCAGGAGACATGGCTTTCCAGAATGGAAACAGGGTGTTGCTGAAGCCAAGCATGGTGAAACAGACTGAGAGGGCAAAAGGAATTGTGTGCCTACTGTCTTTTAGTAGAACATGAGGATGGGGGGTTGTTACATTTGCACAAGAAAATCAGGTTAAGTCTCAAGTTAGGGTTAGGGTTGGGGAGATGTGGCTTCCCAGGTTGGAAACGGGTCCTTGGTGAAGCCTAGCTTGTTGAATCAGACTGAGTGGGACATCAAGATGTCTTCCATACTTACATTTGGTACACTCTGTGGACGGCAGTATGTTTCAGTCCAAAAAGGAAATGAGGGTTGAGACTCAAATTAGGGTTAGGGCTGGGGAGACTTGGCTTCCCAGGATGTAACCAGGGTTTTGGCGAAGCCTAGATTGGTAAAACAGACGGAGTAGGCCAACCGGAGTATAACATACTGCCAGTTAGTACACCATGTGGACAGGGAAATGTTTCATTCCAAAGAGAAAATTAGGGTTAAGACCCAAGTTAGGGTTAGCTGTCAGGAGACATGGCTTTCCAGAATGGAAACAGGGTGTTGCTGAAGCCAAGCATGGTGAAACAGACTGAGAGGGCAAAAGGAATTGTGTGCCTACTGTCTTTTAGTAGAACATGAGGATGGGGGGTTGTTACATTTGCACAAGAAAATCAGGTTAAGTCTCAAGTTAGGGTTAGGGTTGGGGAGATGTGGCTTCCCAGGTTGGAAACGGGTCCTTGGTGAAGCTTAACTTGCTGAATCAGACTGAGTGGGCCATCAAGATGGCTTCCATACTGACATTTGGTACACTCTGTGGACGGCAGTATGTTTCAGTCCAAAAACGAAAATTATGGTTAAGACCCAAGTTAGGGTTATCGGTCAGGAGTCATGGCTTCCCAGAATGGAAACAGGGTGTTGCTGAAGCCAAGCATGGTGAAACAGACTGAGAGGGCCAACGGAATTGTGTGCCAACTGTCTCTTAGTACAACATGAGGATGGGGGTTTGTTACATTTCAACAAGAAAATCAGGTTAAGTCTCAAGGTTGGGTTGGGTTGGGGAGATGTGGCTTCCCTGGTTGGAATCGGGTCCTTGGTGAAGCCCAGCTTGCTGAATCAGACTGAGTGGGACATCAAGATGTCTTCCATACTGACATTTGGTACACTCTGTGGACGGAGGTCTGTTTCAGTCCCAAAAGGAAATGAGGCCTGAGACTCAAATTAGGGTTAGGGTTGGGGAGACTTGGCTTCCCAGGATATAACCAGGGTTTTGGCGAAGCCTAGATTGGTAAAACAGACTGAGTAGGCCATCCGGAGTATGACATACTGCCAGTTAGTACACCATGTGGACAGGGAAATGTTTCATTCCAAAGAGAAAATTAGGGTTAAGACCCAAGTTAGGGTTAGCTGTCAGGAGACATGGCTTCCCAGAATGGAAACAGGGTGTTGCTGAAGCCAAGCATGGTGAAACAGACTGAGAGGGCCAAAGGAATTGTGTGCCTACTGTCTTTTAGTACAACATGAGGATGGGGCGTTGTTACAGTTCAACAAGAAAATCAGGTTAAGTCTCAAGTTAGGGTTAGGGTTGGGGAGATGTGGCTTCCCAGGTTGGAAACGGGTCCTTGGTGAAGCTTAACTTGCTGAATCAGACTGAGTGGGGCATCAAGATGGCTTCCATACTGACATTTGGTACACTCTGTGGACGGCAGTATGTTTCAGTCCAAAAACGAAAATTAGGGTTAAGACCCAAGTTAGGGTTATCGGTCAGGAGTCATGGCTTCCCAGAATGGAAACAGGGTGTTGCTGAAGCCAAGCATGGTGAAACAGACTGAGAGGGCCAAAGGAATTGTGTGCCTACTGTCTTTTAGTAGAACATGAGGATGGGGCTTTGTTACATTTGCACAAGAAAATCAGGTTAAGTCTCAAGTTAGGGTTAGGGTTGGGGAGATGTGGCTTCCCAGGTTGGAAACGGGTCCTTGGTGAAGCTTAACTTCCTGAATCAGACTGAGTGGGCCATCAAGATGTCTTCCATACTTACATTTGGCACACTCTGTGGACCGCAGTATGTTTCAGTCCAAAAAGGAAATAGGGTTGAGACTCAAATTAGGGTTACGGTTGGGGAGACTTGGCTTCCCAGGATGTAACCAGGGTTTTGGTGAAGCCTAGATTGGTAAAACAGACTGAGTAGGCATTCAGGAGTATAACATACTGCCAGTTAGTACACCATGTGGACAGGGAAATGTTTCAGTCCAAAGACAAAATTCGAGTTAAGACCCAAGTTAGGGTTAGCTGTCAGGAGACATGGCTTCCCAGAATGGAAACAGGGTGTTGCTGAAGCCAAGCATGGTGAAACAGACTGAGAGGGTCAAAGGAATTGTGTGCCTACTGTCTTTTAGTACAACATGAGGATGGGGGTTTGTTACATTTGCACAAGAAAATCAGGTTAAGTCTCAAGTTAGGGTTGGTTTGGGGAGATGTGGCTTCCCAGGTTGGAAACGGGTCCTTGGTGAAGCCTAGCTTGTTGAATCAGACTGAGTGGGACATCAAGATGTCTTCCATACTGACATTTGGTACACTCTGTGGACGGCAGTATGTTTCAGTCCAAAAAGGAAATGAGGGTTGAGACTCAAATTAGGGTTAGGGCTGGGGAGACTTGGCTTCCCAGGATGTAACCAGGGTTTTGGCGAAGCCTAGATTGGTAAAACAGACGGAGTAGGCCAACCGGAGTATAACATACTGCCAGTTAGTACACCATGTGGACAGGGAAATGTTTCATTCCAAAGAGAAAATTAGGGTTAAGACCCAAGTTAGGGTTAGCTGTCAGGAGACATGGCTTTCCAGAATGGAAACAGGGTGTTGCTGAAGCCAAGCATGGTGAAACAGACTGAGAGGGCAAAAGGAATTGTGTGCCTACTGTCTTTTAGTAGAACATGAGGATGGGGGGTTGTTACATTTGCACAAGAAAATCAGGTTAAGTCTCAAGTTAGGGTTAGGGTTGGGGAGATGTGGCTTCCCAGGTTGGAAACGGGTCCTTGGTGAAGCCTAGCTTGTTGAATCAGACTGAGTGGGACATCAA
Source organism: Heloderma suspectum (assembly GCF_057233095.1). Taxonomy (NCBI): domain Eukaryota; kingdom Metazoa; phylum Chordata; class Lepidosauria; order Squamata; family Helodermatidae; genus Heloderma; species Heloderma suspectum. The sequence goes on from NC_139461.1 coordinate 154,651,889, forward strand.
GATGTCTTCCATACTTACATTTGGTACACTCTGTGGACGGCAGTATGTTTCAGTCCAAAAAGGAAATGAGGGTTGAGACTCAAATTAGGGTTAGGGCTGGGGAGACTTGGCTTCCCAGGATGTAACCAGGGTTTTGGTGAAGCCTAGATTGGTAAAACAGACGGAGTAGGCCAACCGGAGTATAACATACTGCCAGTTAGTACACCATGTGGACAGGGAAATGTTTCAGTCCAAAGAGAAAATTAGGGTTAAGACCCAAGTTAGGGTTAGCTGTCAGGAGACATGGCTTTCCAGAATGGAAACAGGGTGTTGCTGAAGCCAAGCATGGTGAAACAGACTGAGAGGGCAAAAGGAATTGTGTGCCTACTGTCTTTTAGTAGAACATGAGGATGGGGGGTTGTTACATTTGCACAAGAAAATCAGGTTAAGTCTCAAGTTAGGGTTAGGGTTGGGGAGATGTGGCTTCCCAGGTTGGAAACGGGTCCTTGGTGAAGCCTAGCTTGTTGAATCAGACTGAGTGGGACATCAAGATTTCTTCCATACATACATTTGGTACACCCTGTGAACCGCAGTATGTTTCAGTCCAAAAAGGAAATGAGGGTTGATACTCAAATTAGGGTTAGGGTTGGGGAGACTTGGCTTCCCAGGATGTAACCAGGGTTTTGGTGAAGCCTAGATTGGTAAAACAGACTGAGTAGGCCTTCCGGAGTATAACATACTGCCAGTTAGTACACCATGTGGACAGGGAAATATTTCAGTCCAAAGAAAAAACTAGGGTTAAGACCCAAGTTAGGGTTAGCGGTCAGGAGACATGGCTTCCCGGAATGGAAACAGGGTGTTGCTGAAGCCAAGCATGGTGAAACAGACTGAGAGGGCAAAAGGAATTGTGTGCCTACTGTCTTTTAGTACAACATGAGGATGGGGGTTTGTTACATTTGCACAAGAAAATCAGGTTAAGTCTCAAGTTAGGGTTGGTTTGGGGAGATGTGGCTTCCCAGGTTGGAAACGGGTCCTTGGTGAAGCCTAGCTTGTTGAATCAGACTGAGTGGGACATCAAGATGTCTTCCATACTTACATTTGGTACACTCTGTGGACGGCAGTATGTTTCAGTCCAAAAAGGAAATGAGGGTTGAGACTCAAATTAGGGTTAGGGTTGGGGAGACTTGGCTTCCCAGGATGTAACCAGGGTTTTGGCGAAGTCTAGATTGTTAAAACAGACGGAGTAGGCCAACCGGAGTATAACATACTGCCAGTTAGTACACAATGTGGACAGGGAAATGTTTCATTCCAAAGAGAAAATTAGGGTTAAGACCCAAGTTAGGGTTAGCAGTCAGGAGACATGGCTTTCCAGAATGGAAACAGGGTGTTGCTGAAGCCAAGCATGGTGAAACAGACTGAGAGGGCAAAAGGAATTGTGTGCCTACTGTCTTTTAGTAGAACATGAGGATGGGGGGTTGTTACATTTGCACAAGAAAATCAGGTTAATTCTCAAGTTAGGGTTAGGGTTGGGGAGATGTTGCTTCCCAGGTTGGAAACGGGTCCTTGGTGAAGCTTAACTTGCTGAATCAGACTGAGTGGGCCATCAAGATGGCTTCCATACTGACATTTGGTACACTCTGTGGACGGCAGTATGTTTCAGTCCAAAAACGAAAATTATGGTTAAGACCCAAGTTAGGGTTATCGGTCAGGAGTCATGGCTTCCCAGAATGGAAACAGGGTGTTGCTGAAGCCAAGCATGGTGAAACAGACTGAGAGGGCCAACGGAATTGTGTGCCAACTGTCTCTTAGTACAACATGAGGATGGGGGTTTGTTACATTTCAACAAGAAAATCAGGTTAAGTCTCAAGGTTGGGTTGGGTTGGGGAGATGTGGCTTCCCTGGTTGGAATCGGGTCCTTGGTGAAGCCCAGCTTGCTGAATCAGACTGAGTGGGACATCAAGATGTCTTCCATACTGACATTTGGTACACTCTGTGGACGGAGGTCTGTTTCAGTCCCAAAAGGAAATGAGGCCTGAGACTCAAATTAGGGTTAGGGTTGGGGAGACTTGGCTTCCCAGGATATAACCAGGGTTTTGTCGAAGCCTAGATTGGTAAAACAGACTGAGTAGGCCATCCGGAGTATAACATACTGCCAGTTAGTACACCATGTGGACAGGGAAATGTTTCATTCCAAAGAGAAAATTAGGGTTAAGACCCAAGTTAGGGTTAGCTGTCAGGAGACATGGCTTCCCAGAATGGAAACAGGGTGTTGCTGAAGCCAAGCATGGTGAAACAGACTGAGAGGGCCAAAGGAATTGTGTGCCTACTGTCTTTTAGTACAACATGAGGATGGGGGGTTGTTACAGTTCAACAAGAAAATCAGGTTAAGTCTCAAGTTAGGGTTAGGGTTGGGGAGATGTGGCTTCCCAGGTTGGAAACGGGTCCTTGGTGAAGCTTAACTTGCTGAATCAGACTGAGTGGGGCATCAAGATGGCTTCCATACTGACATTTGGTACACTCTGTGGACGGCAGTATGTTTCAGTCCAAAAACGAAAATTAGGGTTAAGACCCAAGTTAGGGTTATCGGTCAGGAGTCATGGCTTCCCAGAATGGAAACAGGGTGTTGCTGAAGCCAAGCATGGTGAAACAGACTGAGAGGGCCAAAGGAATTGTGTGCCTACTGTCTTTTAGTAGAACATGAGGATGGGAGGTTGTTACATTTGCACAAGAATATCAGTTTAAGTCTCAAGTTAGGGTTAGGGTTGGGGAGATGTGGCTTCCCAGGTTGGAAACGGGTCCTTGTTGAAGCCTAGCTTGCTGAATCAGACTGAGTGGGGCATCAAGATGTCTTCCATACTTACAATTAGGTACACTCTGTGGACGGCAGTATGTTTCAGTCCAAAAAGGAAATGAGGGTTGAGACTCAAATTAGGGTTAGGGTTGGGGAGACTTGGCTTCCCAGGATGTAACCAGGGTTTTGGCGAAGCCTAGATTGGTAAAACAGACTGAGTAGGCCTTCCGGAGTATAACATACTGCCAGTTAGTACACCATGTGGACAGGGAAATATTTCAGTCCAAAGAAAATACTAGGGTTAAGACCCAAGTTAGGGTTAGCGGTCAGGAGACATGGCTTCCCGGAATGGAAACAGGGTGTTGCTGAAGCCAAGCATGGTGAAACAGACTGAGAGGGCAAAAGGAATTGTGTGCCTACTGTCTTTTAGTACAACATGAGGATGGGGGTTTGTTACATTTGCACAAGAAAATCAGGTTAAGTCTCAAGTTAGGGTTGGTTTGGGGAGATGTGGCTTCCCAGGTTGGAAACGGGTCCTTGGTGAAGCCTAGCTTGTTGAATCAGACTGAGTGGGACATCAAGATGTCTTCCATACTTACATTTGGTACACTCTGTGAACGGCAGTATGTTTCAGTCCAAAAAGGAAATGAGGGTTGAGACTCAAATTAGGGTTAGGGCTGGGGAGACTTGGCTTCCCAGGATGTAACCAGGGTTTTGGCGAAGCCTAGATTGGTAAAACAGACTGAGTAGGCCATCCGGAGTATAACATACTGCCAGTTAGTACACCATGTGGACAGGGAAATGTTTCAGTCCAAAGAGAAAATTAGGGTTAAGACCCAAGTGAGGGTTAGCTGTCAGGAGACATGGCTTCCCAGAATGGAAAAAGGGTGTTGCTGAAGCCAAGCATGGTGAAACAGACTGAGAGGGCCAAAGGAATTGTGTGCCTACTGTCTTTTAGTAGAACATGAGGATGGGAGGTTGTTACATTTGCACAAGAATATCAGGTTAAGTCTCAAGTTAGGGTTAGGGTTGGGGAGATGTGGCTTCCCAGGTTGGAAACGGGTCCTTGGTGAAGCTTAACTTCCTGAATCAGACTGAGTGGGCCATCAAGATGTCTTCCATACTTACATTTGGCACACTCTGTGGACCGCAGTATGTTTCAGTCCAAAAAGGAAATAGGGTTGAGACTCAAATTAGGGTTACGGTTGGGGAGACTTGGCTTCCCAGGATGTAACCAGGGTTTTGGTGAAGCCTAGATTGGTAAAACAGACTGAGTAGGCATTCAGGAGTATAACATACTGCCAGTTAGTACACCATGTGGACAGGGAAATGTTTCAGTCCAAAGACAAAATTCGAGTTAAGACCCAAGTTAGGGTTAGCTGTCAGGAGACATGGCTTCCCAGAATGGAAACAGGGTGTTGCTGAAGCCAAGCATGGTGATACAGACTGAGAGGGTCAAAGGAATTGTGTGCCTACTGTCTTTTAGTAGAACATGAGGATGGGAGGTTGTTACATTTGCACAAGAATATCAGGTTAAGTATCAAGTTAGAGTTAGGGTTGGGGAGATGTGGCTTCCCAGGTTGGAAACGGGTCCTTGTTGAAGCCTAGCTTGCTGAATCAGACTGAGTGGGGCATCAAGATGTCTTCCATACTTACAATTAGGTACACTCTGTGGACGGCAGTATGTTTCAGTCCAAAAAGGAAATGAGGGTTGAGACTCAAATTAGGGTTAGGGTTGGGGAGACTTGGCTTCCCAGGATGTAACCAGGGTTTTGGCGAAGCCTAGATTGGTAAAACAGACTGAGTAGGCCTTCCGGAGTATAACATACTGCCAGTTAGTACACCATGTGGACAGGGAAATATTTCAGTCCAAAGAAAAAACTAGGGTTAAGACCCAAGTTAGGGTTAGCGGTCAGGAGACATGGCTTCCCGGAATGGAAACAGGGTGTTGCTGAAGCCAAGCATGGTGAAACAGACTGAGAGGGCAAAAGGAATTGTGTGCCTACTGTCTTTTAGTACAACATGAGGATGGCGGTTTGTTACATTTGCACAAGAAAATCAGGTTAAGTCTCAAGTTAGGGTTGGGTTGGGGAGATGTGGCTTCCCAGGTTGGAAACGGGTCCTTGGTGAAGCTTAACTTGCTGAATCAGACTGAGTGGGGTATCAAGGTGTCTTCCATACTTACATTTGGTACACTCTGTGGACCGCAGTATGTTTCAGTCCAAAAAGGAAATGAGGGTTGAGACTCAAATTAGGGTTAGGGCTGGGGAGACTTGGCTTCCCAGGATGTAACCAGGGTTTTGGCGAAGCCTAGATTGGTAAAACAGACGGAGTAGGCCAACCGGAGTATAACATACTGCCAGTTAGTACACCATGTGGACAGGGAAATGTTTCATTCCAAAGAGAAAATTAGGGTTAAGACCCAAGTTAGGGTTAGCTGTCAGGAGACATGGCTTTCCAGAATGGAAACAGGGTGTTGCTGAAGCCAAGCATGGTGAAACAGACTGAGAGGGCAAAAGGAATTGTGTGCCTACTGTCTTTTAGTAGAACATGAGGATGGGGGGTTGTTACATTTGCACAAGAAAATCAGGTTAAGTCTCAAGTTAGGGTTAGGGTTGGGGAGATGTGGCTTCCCAGGTTGGAAACGGGTCCTTGGTGAAGCCTAGCTTGTTGAATCAGACTGAGTGGGACATCAAGATGTCTTCCATACTTACATTTGGTACACTCTGTGGACGGCAGTATGTTTCAGTCCAAAAAGGAAATGAGGGTTGAGACTCAAATTAGGGTTAGGGCTGGGGAGACTTGGCTTCCCAGGATGTAACCAGGGTTTTGGCGAAGCCTAGATTGGTAAAACAGACTGAGTAGGCCATCCGGAGTATAACATACTGCCAGTTAGTACACCATGTGGACAGGGAAATGTTTCAGTCTAAAGAGAAAATTAGGGTTAAGACCCAAGTTAGGGTTAGCTGTCAGGAGACATGGCTTCCCAGAATGGAAACAGGGTGTTGCTGAAGCCAAGCATGGTGAAACAGACTGAGAGGGCCAAAGGAATTGTGTGCCTACTGTCTTTTAGTAGAACATGAGGATGGGAGGTTGTTACATTTGCACAAGAATATCAGGTTAAGTCTCAAGTTAGGGTTAGGGTTGGGGAGATGTGGCTTCCCAGGTTGGAAACGGGTCCTTGGTGAAGCTTAACTTCCTGAATCAGACTGAGTGGGCCATCAAGATGTCTTCCATACTTACATTTGGCACACTCTGTGGACCGCAGTATGTTTCAGTCCAAAAAGGAAATAGGGTTGAGACTCAAATTAGGGTTAGGGTTGGGGAGACTTGGCTTCCCAGGATGTAACCAGGGTTTTGGCGAAGTCTAGATTGGTAAAACAGACGGAGTAGGCCAACCGGAGTATAACATACTGCCAGTTAGTACACCATGTGGACAGGGAAATTTTTCAGTCCAAAGACAAAATTAGGGTTAAGACCCAAGTTAGGGTTATCGGTCAGGAGTCATGGCTTCCCAGAATGGAAACAGGGTGTTGCTGAAGCCAAGCATGGTGAAACAGACTGAGAGGGCCAACGGAATTGTGTGTCGACTGTCTTTTAGTACAACATGAGGATGGGGGTTTGTCACATTTCAACAAGAAAATCAGGTTAAGTCTCAAGGTTGGGTTGGATTGGGGAGATGTGGCTTCCCAGGTTGGAAATGGGTCCTTGGTGAAGCTCAACTTGCTGAATCAGACTGAGTGGGGCATCAAGATGGCTTCCATACTGACATTTGGTACACTCTGTGGACGGCAGTATGTTTCAGTCCAAAAACGAAAATTAGGGTTAAGACCCAAGTTAGGGTTATCGGTCAGGAGTCATGGCTTCCCAGAATGGAAACAGGGTGTTGCTGAAGCCAAGCATGGTGAAACAGACTGAGAGGGCCAAAGGAATTGTGTACCTACTGTCTTTTAGTAGAACATGAGGATGGGAGGTTGTTACATTTGTACAAGAATATCAGTTTAAGTATCAAGTTAGAGTTAGGGTTGGGGAGATGTGGCTTCCCAGGTTGGAAACGGGTCCTTGTTGAAGCCTAGCTTGCTGAATCAGACTGAGTGGGGCATCAAGATGTCTTCCATACTTACAATTAGGTACACTCTGTGGACGGCAGTATGTTTCAGTCCAAAAAGGAAATGAGGGTTGAGACTCAAATTAGGGTTAGGGTTGGGGAGACTTGGCTTCCCAGGATGTAACCAGGGTTTTGGCGAAGCCTAGATTGGTAAAACAGACTGAGTAGGCCTTCCGGAGTATAACATACTGCCAGTTAGTACACCATGTGGACAGGGAAATATTTCAGTCCAAAGAAAAAACTAGGGTTAAGACCCAAGTTAGGGTTAGCGGTCAGGAGACATGGCTTCCCGGAATGGAAACAGGGTGTTGCTGAAGCCAAGCATGGTGAAACAGACTGAGAGGGCAAAAGGAATTGTGTGCCTACTGTCTTTTAGTACAACATGAGGATGGGGGTTTGTTACATTTGCACAAGAAAATCAGGTTAAGTCTCAAGTTAGGGTTGGTTTGGGGAGATGTGGCTTCCCAGGTTGGAAACGGGTCCTTGGTGAAGCCTAGCTTGTTGAATCAGACTGAGTGGGACATCAAGATGTCTTCCATACTTACATTTGGTACACTCTGTGGACGGCAGTATGTTTCAGTCCAAAAAGGAAATGAGGGTTGAGACTCAAATTAGGGTTAGGGCTGGGGAGACTTGGCTTCCCAGGATGTAACCAGGGCTTTGGCGAAGCCTAGATTGGTAAAACAGACTGAGTAGGCCATCCGGAGTATAACATACTGCCAGTTAGTACACCATGTGGACAGGGAAATGTTTCAGTCTAAAGAGAAAATTAGGGTTAAGACCCAAGTTAGGGTTAGCTGTCAGGAGACATGGCTTCCCAGAATGGAAACAGGGTGTTGCTGAAGCCAAGCATGGTGAAACAGACTGAGAGGCCCAAAGGAATTGTGTGCCTACTGTCTTTTAGTAGAACATGAGGATGGGAGGTTGTTACATTTGCACAAGAATATCAGGTTAAGTCTCAAGTTAGGGTTAGGGTTGGGGAGATGTGGCTTCCCAGGTTGGAAACGGGTCCTTGGTGAAGTTTAACTTCCTGAATCAGACTGAGTGGGCCATCAAGATGTCTTCCATACTTACATTTGGCACACTCTGTGGACCGCAGTATGTTTCAGTCCAAAAAGGAAATAGGGTTGAGACTCAAATTAGGGTTAGGGTTGGGGAGACTTGGCTTCCCAGGATGTAACCAGGGTTTTGGCGAAGTCTAGATTGGTAAAACAGACGGAGTAGGCCAACCGGAGTATAACATACTGCCAGTTAGTACACCATGTGGACAGGGAAATTTTTCAGTCCAAAGACAAAATTAGGGTTAAGACCCAAGTTAGGGTTAGCTGTCAGGAGACATGGCTTTCCAGAATGGAAACAGGGTGTTGCTGAAGCCAAGCATGGTGAAACAGACTGAGAGGGCCAAAGGAATTGTGTGCCTACTGTCTTTTAGTAGAACATGAGGATGGGGGGTTGTTACATTTGCACAAGAAAATCAGGTTAAGTCTCAAGTTAGGGTTAGGGTTGGGGAGATGTGGCTTCCCAGGTTGGAAACGGGTCCTTGGTGAAGCCTAGCTTGCTGAATCAGACTGAGTGGGGCATCAAGATGTCTTCCATACTTACATTTGGTACACTCTGTGAACCGCAGTATGTTTCAGTCCAAAAAGGAAATGAGGGTTGAGACTCAAATTAGGGTTAGGGTTGGGGAGACTTGGCTTCCCAGGATGTAACCAGGGTTTTGGTGAAGCCTAGATTGGTAAAACAGACTGAGTAGGCCAACCGGAGTATAACATACTGCCAGTTAGTACACCATGTGGACAGGGAAATGTTTCAGTCCAAAGAGAAAATTAGGGTTAAGACCCAAGTTAGGGTTAGCTGTCAGGAGACATGGCTTCCCAGCATGGAAACAGGGTGTTGCTGAAGCCAAGCATGGTGAAACAGACTGAGAGGGCCAAAGGAATTGTGTGCCTACTGTCTTTTAGTAGAACATGAGGATGGGAGGTTGTTACATTTGCACAAGAATATCAGGTTAAGTCTCAAGTTAGGGTTAGGGTTGGGGAGATGTGGCTTCCCAGGTTGGAAACGGGTCCTTGGTGAAGCCTAGCTTGCTGAATCAGACTGAGTGGGGCATCAAGATGTCTTCCATACTTACAATTAGGTACACTCTGTGGACGGCAGTATGTTTCAGTCCAAAAAGGAAATGAGGGTTGAGACTCAAATAAGGGTTAGGGTTGGGGAGACTTGGCTTCCCAGGATGTAACCAGGGTTTTGGCGAAGCCTAGATTGGTAAAACAGACTGAGTAGGCCTTCCGGAGTATAACATACTGCCAGTTAGTACACCATGTGGACAGGGAAATATTTCAGTCCAAAGAAAATACTAGGGTTAAGACCCAAGTTAGGGTTAGCGGTCAGGAGACATGGCTTCCCGGAATGGAAACAGGGTGTTGCTGAAGCCAAGCATGGTGAAACAGACTGAGAGGGCAAAAGGAATTGTGTGCCTACTGTCTTTTAGTACAACATGAGGATGGGGGTTTGTTACATTTGCACAAGAAAATCAGGTTAAGTCTCAAGTTAGGGTTGGTTTGGGGAGATGTGGCTTCCCAGGTTGGAAACGGGTCCTTGGTGAAGCCTAGCTTGTTGAATCAGACTGAGTGGGACATCAAGATGTCTTCCATACTTACATTTGGCACACTCTGTGGACGGCAGTATGTTTCAGTCCAAAAAGGAAATGAGGGTTGAGACTCAAATTAGGGTTAGGGCTGGGGAGACTTGGCTTCCCAGGATGTAACCAGGGTTTTGGCGAAGCCTAGATTGGTAAAACAGACTGAGTAGGCCATCCAGAGTATAACATACTGCCAGTTAGTACACCATGTGGACAGGGAAATGTTTCAGTCCAAAGAGAAAATTAGGGTTAAGACCCAAGTGAGGGTTAGCTGTCAGGAGACATGGCTTCCCAGAATGGAAACAGGGTGTTGCTGAAGCCAAGCATGGTGAAACAGACTGAGAGGGCCAAAGGAATTGTGTGCCTACTGTCTTTTAGTAGAACATGAGGATGGGAGGTTGTTACATTTGCACAAGAATATCAGGTTAAGTCTCAAGTTAGGGTTAGGGTTGGGGAGATGTGGCTTCCCAGGTTGGAAACGGGTCCTTGGTGAAGCTTAACTTCCTGAATCAGACTGAGTGGGCCATCAAGATGTCTTCCATACTTACATTTGGCACACTCTGTGGACCGCAGTATGTTTCAGTCCAAAAAGGAAATAGGGTTGAGACTCAAATTAGGGTTACGGTTGGGGAGACTTGGCTTCCCAGGATGTAACCAGGGTTTTGGTGAAGCCTAGATTGGTAAAACAGACTGAGTAGGCATTCAGGAGTATAACATACTGCCAGTTAGTACACCATGTGGACAGGGAAATGTTTCAGTCCAAAGACAAAATTCGAGTTAAGACCCAAGTTAGGGTTAGCTGTCAGGAGACATGGCTTTCCAGAATGGAAACAGGGTGTTGCTGAAGCCAAGCATGGTGAAACAGACTGAGAGGGCCAAAGGAATTGTGTGCCTACTGTCTTTTAGTAGAACATGAGTATGGGAGGTTGTTACATTTGCACAAGAATATCAGGTTAAGTATCAAGTTAGAGTTAGGGTTGGGGAGATGTGGCTTCCCAGGTTGGAAACGGGTCCTTGTTGAAGCCTAGCTTGCTGAATCAGACTGAGTGGGGCATCAAGATGTCTTCCATACTTACAATTAGGTACACTCTGTGGACGGCAGTATGTTTCAGTCCAAAAAGGAAATGAGGGTTGAGACTCAAATTAGGGTTAGGGTTGGGGAGACTTGGCTTCCCAGGATGTAACCAGGGTTTTGGCGAAGCCTAGATTGGTAAAACAGACGGAGTAGGCCTTCCGGAGTATAACATACTGCCAGTTAGTACACCATGTGGACAGGGAAATATTTCAGTCCAAAGAAAAAACTAGGGTTAAGACCCAAGTGAGGGTTAGCGGTCAGGAGACATGGCTTCCCGGAATGGAAACAGGGTGTTGCTGAAGCCAAGCATGGTGAAACAGACTGAGAGGGCAAAAGGAATTGTGTGCCTACTGTCTTTTAGTAGAACATGAGGATGGCGGTTTGTTACATTTGCACAAGAAAATCAGGTTAAGTCTCAAGTTAGGGTTGGTTTGGGGAGATGTGGCTTCCCAGGTTGGAAACGGGTCCTTGGTGAAGCCTAGCTTGTTGAATCAGACTGAGTGGGACATCAAGATGTCTTCCATACTTACATTTGGTACACTCTGTGGACGGCAGTATGTTTCAGTCCAAAAAGGAAATGAGGGTTGAGACTCAAATTAGGGTTAGGGCTGGGGAGACTTGGCTTCCCAGGATGTAACCAGGGTTTTGGCGAAGCCTAGATTGGTAAAACAGACTGAGTAGGCCATCCGGAGTATAACATACTGCCAGTTAGTACACCATGTGGACAGGGAAATGTTTCAGTCTAAAGAGAAAATTAGGGTTAAGACCCAAGTTAGGGTTAGCTGTCAGGAGACATGGCTTCCCAGAATGGAAACAGGGTGTTGCTGAAGCCAAGCATGGTGAAACAGACTGAGAGGGCCAAAGGAATTGTGTGCCTACTGTCTTTTAGTAGAACATGAGGATGGGAGGTTGTTACATTTGCACAAGAATATCAGGTTAAGTCTCAAGTTAGGGTTAGGGTTGGGGAGATGTGGCTTCCCAGGTTGGAAACGGGTCCTTGGTGAAGCTTAACTTGCTGAATCAGACTGAGTGGGCCATCAAGATGTCTTCCATACTTACATTTGGCACACTCTGTGGACCGCAGTATGTTTCAGTCCAAAAAGGAAATAGGGTTGAGACTCAAATTAGGGTTAGGGTTGGGGAGACTTGGCTTCCCAGGATGTAACCAGGGTTTTGGTGAAGCCTAGATTGGTAAAACAGACTGAGTAGGCATTCAGGAGTATAACATACTGCCAGTTAGTACACCATGTGGACAGGGAAATGTTTCAGTCCAAAGACAAAATTCGAGTTAAGACCCAAGTTAGGGTTAGCTGTCAGGAGACATGGCTTCCCGGAATGGAAACAGGGTGTTGCTGAAGCCAAGCATGGTGAAACAGACTGAGAGGGCCAACGGAATTGTGTGCCTACTGTCTTTTAGTACAACATGAGGATGGGGGTTTGTTACATTTGCACAAGAAAATCAGGTTAAGTCTCAAGTTAGGGTTGGGTTGGGGAGATGTGGCTTCCCAGGTTGGAAACGGGTCCTTGGTGAAGCTTAACTTGCTGAATCAGACTGAGTGGGGTATCAAGGTGTCTTCCATACTTACATTTGGTACACTCTGTGGACCGCAGTATGTTTCAGTCCCAAAAGGAAATGAGGGTTGAGACTCAAATTAGGGTTAGGGTTGGGGAGACTTGGCTTCCCAGGATGTAACCAGGGTTTTGGCGAAGCCTAGATTGGTAAAACAGACTGAGTAGGCCTTCCGGAGTATAACATACTGCCAGTTAGTACACCATGTGGACAGGGAAATGTTTCAGTCCAAAGAAAAAATTAGGGTTAAGAAAAATTTAGGGTTATCGGTCAGGAGACATGCCTTCCCAGAATGGAAACAGGGTGTTGCTGAAGCCAAGCATGGTGAAACAGACTGAGAGGGCAAACGGAATTGTGTGCCTACTGTCTTTTAGTACAACATGAGGATGGGGGTTTGTTACATTTGCACAAGAAAATCAGGTTAAGTCTCAAGTTAGGGTTGGTTTGGGGAGATGTGGCTTCCCAGGTTGGAAACGGGTCCTTGGTGAAGCCTAACTTGCTGAATCAGACTGAGTGGGGCATAAAGATGTCTCCCATACTGACATTTGGTACACTCTGTGGACGGCGGTTTGTTTCAGTCCCAAAAGGAAATGAGGCCTGAGACTCAAATTAGGGTTAGGGTTGGGGAGACTTGGCTTTCCAGGATGTAACCAGGGTTTTGGTGAAGCCTAGATTGGTAAAACAGACTGAGTAGGCAAACCGGAGTATAACATACTGCCAGTTAGTACACCATGTGGACAGGGAAATGTTTCATTCCAAAGAGAAAATTAGGGTTAAGACCCAAGTGAGGGTTATCGGTCAGGAGACATGGCTTCCCAGAATGGAAACAGGGTGTTGCTGAAGCCAAGCATGGTGAAACAGACTGAGAGGGCCAAAGGAATTGTGTGCCTACTGTCTTTTAGTAGAACATGAGGATGGGGGTTTGTTACATTTGCACAAGAAAATCAGGTTAAGTATCAAGTTAGGGTTAGGGTTGGGGAGATGTGGCTTCCCAGGTTGGAAACGGGTCCTTGGTGAAGCTTAACTTGCTGAATCAGACTGAGTGGGGCATCAAGATGGCTTCCATACTGACATTTGGTACACTCTGTGGACGGCAGTATGTTTCAGTCCAAAAAGGAAATGAGGGTTGATACGCAAATTGGGGTTAGGGTTGGGGAGACTTGGCTTCCCAGGATGTAACCAGGGTTTTGGCGAAGCCTAGATTGGTAAAACAGACTGAGTAGGACAACCGGAGTATAACATACTGCCAGTTAGTACACCATGTGGACAGGGAAATGTTTCAGTCCAAAGAGAAAATTAGGGTTGAGACCCAAGTTAGGGTTATCGGTCAGGAGTCATGGCTTCCCAGAATGGAAACAGGGTGTTGCTGAAGCCAAGCATGGTGAAACAGACTGAGAGGGCAAAAGGAATTGAGTGCCTACTGTCTTTTAGTAGAACATGAGGATGGGGGTTTGTTACATTTGCACAAGAAAATCAGGTTAAGTCTCAAGTTAGGGTTGGTTTGGGGAGATGTGGCTTCCCAGGTTGGAAACGGGTCCTTGGTGAAGCCTAGCTTGTTGAATCAGACTGAGTGGGACATCAAGATGTCTTCCATACTGACATTTGGTACACTCTGTGGACGGCAGTATGTTTCAGTCCAAAAAGGAAATGAGGGTTGAGACTCAAATTAGGGTTAGGGCTGGGGAGACTTGGCTTCCCAGGATGTAACCAGGGTTTTGGCGAAGCCTAGATTGGTAAAACAGACGGAGGAGGCCAACCGGAGTATAACATACTGCCAGTTAGTACACCATGTGGACAGGGAAATGTTTCAGTCCAAAGAGAAAATTAGGGTTAAGACCCAAGTTAGGGTTAGCTGTCAGGAGACATGGCTTTCCAGAATGGAAACAGGGTGTTGCTGAAGCCAAGCATGGTGAAACAGACTGAGAGGGCAAAAGGAATTGTGTGCCTACTGTCTTTTAGTAGAACATGAGGATGGGGGGTTGTTACATTTGCACAAGAAAATCAGGTTAAGTCTCAAGTTAGGGTTAGGGTTGGGGAGATGTGGCTTCCCAGGTTGGAAACGGGTCCTTGGTGAAGCCTAGCTTGTTGAATCAGACTGAGTGGGACATCAAGATTTCTTCCATACATACATTTGGTACACTCTGTGAACCGCAGTATGTTTCAGTCCAAAAAGGAAATGAGGGTTGATACTCAAATTAGGGTTAGGGTTGGGGAGACTTGGCTTCCCAGGATGTAACCAGGGTTTTGGCGAAGCCTAGATTGGTAAAACAGACTGAGTAGGCCTTCCGGAGTATAACATACTGCCAGTTAGTACACCATGTGGACAGGGAAATATTTCAGTCCAAAGAAAAAACTAGGGTTAAGACCCAAGTTAGGGTTAGCGGTCAGGAGACATGGCTTCCCGGAATGGAAACAGGGTGTTGCTGAAGCCAAGCATGGTGAAACAGACTGAGAGGGCAAAAGGAATTGTGTGCCTACTGTCTTTTAGTACAACATGAGGATGGGGGTTTGTTACATTTGCACAAGAAAATCAGGTTAAGTCTCAAGTTAGGGTTGGTTTGGGGAGATGTGGCTTCCCAGGTTGGAAACGGGTCCTTGGTGAAGCCTAGCTTGTTGAATCAGACTGAGTGGGACATCAAGATGTCTTCCATACTTACATTTGGTACACTCTGTGGACGGCAGTATGTTTCAGTCCAAAAAGGAAATGAGGGTTGAGACTCAAATTAGGGTTAGGGCTGGGGAGACTTGGCTTCCCAGGATGTAACCAGGGTTTTGGCGAAGCCTAGATTGGTAAAACAGACGGAGTAGGCCATCCGGAGTATAACATACTGCCAGTTAGTACACCATGTGGACAGGGAAATGTTTCATTCCAAAGAGAAAATTAGGGTTAAGACCCAAGTTAGGGTTAGCAGTCAGGAGACATGGCTTTCCAGAATGGAAACAGGGTGTTGCTGAAGCCAAGCATGGTGAAACAGACTGAGAGGGCAAAAGGAATTGTGTGCCTACTGTCTTTTAGTAGAACATGAGGATGGGGGGTTGTTACATTTGCACAAGAAAATCAGGTTAAGTCTCAAGTTAGGGTTAGGGTTGGGGAGATGTTGCTTCCCAGGTTGGAAACGGGTCCTTGGTGAAGCTTAACTTGCTGAATCAGACTGAGTGGGCCATCAAGATGGCTTCCATACTGACATTTGGTACACTCTGTGGACGGCAGTGTGTTTCAGTCCAAAAACGAAAATTATGGTTAAGACCCAAGTTAGGGTTATCGGTCAGGAGTCATGGCTTCCCAGAATGGAAACAGGGTGTTGCTGAAGCCAAGCATGGTGAAACAGACTGAGAGGGCCAACCTAATTGTGTGCCGACTGTCTCTTAGTACAACATGAGGATGGGGGTTTGTTACATTTCAACATGAAAATCAGGTTAAGTCTCAAGGTTGGGTTGGGTTGGGGAGATGTGGCTTCCCTGGTTGGAATCGGGTCCTTGGTGAAGCCCAGCTTGCTGAATCAGACTGAGTGGGACATCAAGATGTCTTCCATACTGACATTTGGTACACTCTGTGGACGGAGGTCTGTTTCAGTCCCAAAAGGAAATGAGGCCTGAGACTCAAATTAGGGTTAGGGATGGGGAGACTTGGCTTCCCAGGATATAACCAGGGTTTTGTCGAAGCCTAGATTGGTAAAACAGACTGAGTAGGCCATCCGGAGTATAACATACAGCCAGTTAGTACACCATGTGGACAGGGAAATGTTTCATTCCAAAGAGAAAATTAGGGTTAAGACCCAAGTTAGGGTTAGCTGTCAGGAGACATGGCTTCCCAGAATGGAAACAGGGTGTTGCTGAAGCCAAGCACGGTGAAACAGACTGAGAGGGCCAAAGGAATTGTGTGCCTACTGTCTTTTAGTACAACATGAGGATGGGGGGTTGTTACAGTTCAACAAGAAAATCAGGTTAAGTCTCAAGTTAGGGTTAGGGTTGGGGAGATGTGGCTTCCCAGGTTGGAAACGGGTCCTTGGTGAAGCTTAACTTGCTGAATCAGACTGAGTGGGGCATCAAGATGGCTTCCATACTGACATTTGGTACACTCTGTGGACGGCAGTATGTTTCAGTCCAAAAACGAAAATTAGGGTTAAGACCCAAGTTAGGGTTATCGGTCAGGAGTCATGGCTTCCCAGAATGGAAACAGGGTGTTGCTGAAGCCAAGCATGGTGAAACAGACTGAGAGGGCCAACGGAATTGTGTGTCGACTGTCTTTTAGTACAACATGAGGATGGGGGTTTGTTACATTTGCACAAGAAAATCAGGTTAAGTCTCAAGTTAGGGTTGGTTTGGGGAGATGTGGCTTCCCAGGTTGGAAACGGGTCCTTGGTGAAGCCTAGCTTGTTGAATCAGACTGAGTGGGACATCAAGATGTCTTCCATACTTACATTTGGTACACTCTGTGGACGGCAGTATGTTTCAGTCCAAAAAGGAAATGAGGGTTGAGACTCAAATTAGGGTTAGGGCTGGGGAGACTTGGCTTCCCAGGATGTAACCAGGGTTTTGGCGAAGCCTAGATTGGTAAAACAGACTGAGTAGGCCATCCGGAGTATAACATACTGCCAGTTAGTACACCATGTGGACAGGGAAATGTTTCAGTCTAAAGAGAAAATTAGGGTTAAGACCCAAGTTAGGGTTAGCTGTCAGGAGACATGGCTTCCCAGAATGGAAACAGGGTGTTGCTGAAGCCAAGCATGGTGAAACAGACTGAGAGGGCCAAAGGAATTGTGTGCCTACTGTCTTTTAGTAGAAGTATGTTTTAGTAGAAGTATGTTTTAGCAGTATGTTTCAGTCCAAAAAGGAAATGAGGGTTGATACTCAAATTAGGGTTAGGGTTGGGGAGACTTGGCTTTCCAGGATGTAACCAGGGTTTTGGTGAAGCCTAGATTGGTAAAACAGACTGAGTAGGCAAACCGGAGTATAACATACTGCCAGTTAGTACACCATGTGGACAGGGAAATGTTTCATTCCAAAGAGAAAATTAGGGTTAAGACCCAAGTTAGGGTTAGCGGTCAGGAGACATGGCTTCCCAGAATGGAAACAGGGTGTTGCTGAAGCCAAGCATGGTGAAACAGACTGAGAGGGCCAAAGGAATTGTGTGCCTACTGTCTTTTAGTAGAACATGAGGATGGGGGTTTGTTACATTTGCACAAGAAAATCAGGTTAAGTATCAAGTTAGGGTTAGGGTTGGGGAGATGTGGCTTCCCAGGTTGGAAACGGGTCCTTGGTGAAGCTTAACTTGCTGAATCAGACTGAGTGGGGCATCAAGATGGCTTCCATACTGACATTTGGTACACTCTGTGGACGGCAGTATGTTTCAGTCCAAAAAGGAAATGAGGGTTGAGACTCAAATTAGGGTTAGGGCTGGGGAGACTTGGCTTCCCAGGATGTAACCAGGGTTTTGGCGAAGCCTAGATTGGTAAAACAGACTGAGTAGGCCATCCGGAGTATAACATACTGCCAGTTAGTACACCATGTGGACAGGGAAATGTTTCAGTCCAAAGAGAAAATTAGGGTTAAGACCCAAGTGAGGGTTAGCTGTCAGGAGACATGGCTTCCCAGAATGGAAACAGGGTGTTGCTGAAGCCAAGCATGGTGAAACAGACTGAGAGGGCCAAAGGAATTGTGTGCCTACTGTCTTTTAGTAGAACATGAGGATGGGAGGTTGTTACATTTGCACAAGAATATCAGGTTAAGTCTCAAGTTAGGGTTAGGGTTGGGGAGATGTGGCTTCCCAGGTTGGAAACGGGTCCTTGGTGAAGCTTAACTTCCTGAATCAGACTGAGTGGGCCATCAAGATGTCTTCCATACTTACATTTGGCACACTCTGTGGACCGCAGTATGTTTCAGTCCAAAAAGGAAATAGGGTTGAGACTCAAATTAGGGTTACGGTTGGGGAGACTTGGCTTCCCAGGATGTAACCAGGGTTTTGGTGAAGCCTAGATTGGTAAAACAGACTGAGTAGGCATTCAGGAGTATAACATACTGCCAGTTAGTACACTCTGTGGACGGCAGTATGTTTCAGTCCAAAAACGAAAATTAGGGTTAAGACCCAAGTTAGGGTTATCGGTCAGGAGTCATGGCTTCCCAGAATGGAAACATGGTGTTGCTGAAGCCAAGCATGGTGAAACAGACTGAGAGGGCCAACGGAATTGTGTGTCGACTGTCTTTTAGTACAACATGAGGATGGGGGTTTGTTACATTTCAACAAGAAAATCAGGTTAAGTCTCAAGGTTGGGTTGGATTGGGGAGATGTGGCTTCCCAGGTTGGAAATGGGTCCTTGGTGAAGCTCAACTTGCTGAATCAGACTGAGTGGGGCATCAAGATGGCTTCCATACTGACATTTGGTGCACTCTGTGGACGGCAGTATGTTTCAGTCCAAAAAGGAAATGAGGGTTGAGACTCAAATTAGGGTTAGGGCTGGGGAGACTTGGCTTCCCAGGATGTAACCAGGGTTTTGGCGAAGCCTAGATTGGTAAAACAGACTGAGTAGGCCATCCGGAGTATAACATACTGCCAGTTAGTACACCATGTGGACAGGGAAATGTTTCAGTCCAAAGAGAAAATTAGGGTTAAGACCCAAGTGAGGGTTAGCTGTCAGGAGAGATGGCTTCCCAGAATGGAAACAGGGTGTTGCTGAAGCCAAGCATGGTGAAACAGACTGAGAGGGTCAAAGGAATTGTGTGCCTACTGTCTTTTAGTACAACATGAGGATGGGGGTTTGTTACATTTGCACAAGAAAATCAGGTTAAGTCTCAAGTTAGGGTTGGTTTGGGGAGATGTGGCTTCCCAGGTTGGAAACGGGTCCTTGGTGAAGCCTAGCTTGTTGAATCAGACTGAGTGGGACATCAAGATGTCTTCCATACTGACATTTGGTACACTCTGTGGACGGCAGTATGTTTCAGTCCAAAAAGGAAATGAGGGTTGAGACTCAAATTAGGGTTAGGGCTGGGGAGACTTGGCTTCCCAGGATGTAACCAGGGTTTTGGCGAAGCCTAGATTGGTAAAACAGACGGAGTAGGCCAACCGGAGTATAACATACTGCCAGTTATACACCATGTGGACAGGGAAATGTTTCATTCCAAAGAGAAAATTAGGGTTAAGACCCAAGTTAGGGTTAGCTGTCAGGAGACATGGCTTTCCAGAATGGAAACAGGGTGTTGCTGAAGCCAAGCATGGTGAAACAGACTGAGAGGGCAAAAGGAATTGTGTGCCTACTGTCTTTTAGTAGAACATGAGGATGGGGGGTTGTTACATTTGCACAAGAAAATCAGGTTAAGTCTCAAGTTAGGGTTAGGGTTGGGGAGATGTGGCTTCCCAGGTTGGAAACGGGTCCTTGGTGAAGCCTAGCTTGTTGAATCAGACTGAGTGGGACATCAAGATGTCTTCCATACTTACATTTGGTACACTCTGTGGACGGCAGTATGTTTCAGTCCAAAAAGGAAATGAGGGTTGAGACTCAAATTAGGGTTAGGGCTGGGGAGACTTGGCTTCCCAGGATGTAACCAGGGTTTTGGCGAAGCCTAGATTGGTAAAACAGACGGAGTAGGCCAACCGGAGTATAACATACTGCCAGTTAGTACACCATGTGGACAGGGAAATGTTTCAGTCCAAAGAGAAAATTAGGGTTAAGACCCAAGTTAGGGTTAGCTGTCAGGAGACATGGCTTTCCAGAATGGAAACAGGGTGTTGCTGAAGCCAAGCATGGTGAAACAGACTGAGAGGGCAAAAGGAATTGTGTGCCTACTGTCTTTTAGTAGAACATGAGGATGGGGGGTTGTTACATTTGCACAAGAAAATCAGGTTAAGTCTCAAGTTAGGGTTAGGGTTGGGGAGATGTGGCTTCCCAGGTTGGAAACGGGTCCTTGGTGAAGCCTAGCTTGTTGAATCAGACTGAGTGGGACATCAAGATTTCTTCCATACATACATTTGGTACACTCTGTGAACCGCAGTATGTTTCAGTCCAAAAAGGAAATGAGGGTTGATACTCAAATTAGGGTTAGGGTTGGGGAGACTTGGCTTCCCAGGATGTAACCAGGGTTTTGGTGAAGCCTAGATTGGTAAAACAGACTGAGTAGGCCTTCCGGAGTATAACATACTGCCAGTTAGTACACCATGTGGACAGGGAAATATTTCAGTCCAAAGAAAAAACTAGGGTTAAGACCCAAGTTAGGGTTAGCGGTCAGGAGACATGGCTTCCCGGAATGGAAACAGGGTGTTGCTGAAGCCAAGCATGGTGAAACAGACTGAGAGGGCAAAAGGAATTGTGTGCCTACTGTCTTTTAGTACAACATGAGGATGGGGGTTTGTTACATTTGCACAAGAAAATCAGGTTAAGTCTCAAGTTAGGGTTGGTTTGGGGAGATGTGGCTTCCCAGGTTGGAAACGGGTCCTTGGTGAAGCCTAGCTTGTTGAATCAGACTGAGTGGGACATCAAGATGTCTTCCATACTTACATTTGGTACACTCTGTGGACGGCAGTATGTTTCAGTCCAAAAGGGAAATGAGGGTTGAGACTCAAATTAGGGTTAGGGCTGGGGAGACTTGGCTTCCCAGGATGTAACCAGGGTTTTGGCGAAGCCTAGATTGGTAAAACAGACTGAGTAGGCCATCCGGAGTATAACATACTGCCAGTTAGTACACCATGTGGACAGGGAAATGTTTCAGTCCAAAGAGAAAATTAGGGTTCAGACCCAAGTGAGGGTTAGCTGTCAGGAGACATGGCTTCCCAGAATGGAAACAGGGTGTTGCTGAAGCCAAGCATGGTGAAACAGACTGAGAGGGCCAAAGGAATTGTGTGCCTACTGTCTTTTAGTAGAACATGAGGATGGGAGGTTGTTACATTTGCACAAGAATATAAGGTTAAGTCTCAAGTTAGGGTTAGGGTTGGGGAGATGTGGCTTCCCAGGTTGGAAACGGGTCCTTGGTGAAGCTTAACTTCCTGAATCAGACTGAGTGGGCCATCAAGATGTCTTCCATACTTACATTTGGCACACTCTGTGGACGGCAGTATGTTTCAGTCCAAAAAGAAAATAGGGTTGAGACTCAAATTAGGGTTAGGGTTGGGGAGACTTGGCTTCCCAGGATGTAACCAGGGTTTTGGTGAAGCCTAGATTGGTAAAACAGACTGAGTAGGCATTCAGGAGTATAACATACTGCCAGTTAGTACACCATGTGGACAGGGAAATGTTTCAGTCCAAAGAAAAAATTAGGGTTAAGAAAAATTTAGGGTTATCGGTCAGGAGACATGCCTTCCCAGAATGGAAACAGGGTGTTGCTGAAGCCAAGCATGGTGAAACAGACTGAGAGGGCCAACGGAATTGTGTGCCTACTGTCTTTTAGTACAACATGAGGATGGGGGGTTGTTACATTTGCCCAAGAAAATCAGGTTAAGTCTCAAGTTAGGGTTAGGGTTGGGGAGATGTGGCTTCCCAGGTTGGAAATGGGTCCTTGGTGAAGCTCAACTTGCTGAATCAGACAAAGTGGGGCATCAAGATGGCTTCCATCCTGACATTTGGTGCACTCTGTGGACGGCAGTATGTTTCAGTCCAAAAAGGAAATGAGGGTTGAGACTCAAATTAGGGTTAGGGTTGGGGAGACTTGGCTTCCCAGGATGTAACCAGGGTTTTGGCGAAGTCTAGATTGTTAAAACAGACGGAGTAGGCCAACCGTAGTATAACATACTGCCAGTTAGTACACCATGTGGACAGGGAAATGTTTCATTCCAAAGAGAAAATTAGGGTTAAGACCCAAGTTAGGGTTAGCAGTCAGGAGACATGGCTTTCCAGAATGGAAACAGGGTGTTGCTGAAGCCAAGCATGGTGAAACAGACTGAGAGGGCAAAAGGAATTGTGTGCCTACTGTCTTTTAGTAGAACATGAGGATGGGGGGTTGTTACATTTGCACAAGAAAATCAGGTTAAGTCTCAAGTTAGGGTTAGGGTTGGGGAGATGTTGCTTCCCAGGTTGGAAACGGGTCCTTGGTGAAGCTTAACTTGCTGAATCAGACTGAGTGGGCCATCAAGATGGCTTCCATACTGACATTTGGTACACTCTGTGGACGGCAGTATGTTTCAGTCCAAAAACGAAAATTATGGTTAAGACCCAAGTTAGGGTTATCGGTCAGGAGTCATGGCTTCCCAGAATGGAAACAGGGTGTTGCTGAAGCCAAGCATGGTGAAACAGACTGAGAGGGCCAACGGAATTGTGTGCCAACTGTCTCTTAGTACAACATGAGGATGGGGGTTTGTTACATTTCAACAAGAAAATCAGGTTAAGTCTCAAGGTTGGGTTGGGTTGGGGAGATGTGGCTTCCCTGGTTGGAATCGGGTCCTTGGTGAAGCCCAGCTTGCTGAATCAGACTGAGTGGGACATCAAGATGTCTTCCATACTGACATTTGGTACACTCTGTGGACGGAGGTCTGTTTCAGTCCCAAAAGGAAATGAGGCCTGAGACTCAAATTAGGGTTAGGGTTGGGGAGACTTGGCTTCCCAGGATATAACCAGGGTTTTGTCGAAGCCTAGATTGGTAAAACAGACTGAGTAGGCCATCCGGAGTATAACATACTGCCAGTTAGTACACCATGTGGACAGGGAAATGTTTCATTCCAAAGAGAAAATTAGGGTTAAGACCCAAGTTAGGGTTAGCTGTCAGGAGACATGGCTTCCCAGAATGGAAACAGGGTGTTGCTGAAGCCAAGCATGGTGAAACAGACTGAGAGGGCCAAAGGAATTGTGTGCCTACTGTCTTTTAGTACAACATGAGGATGGGGGGTTGTTACAGTTCAACAAGAAAATCAGGTTAAGTCTCAAGTTAGGGTTAGGGTTGGGGAGATGTGGCTTCCCAGGTTGGAAACGGGTCCTTGGTGAAGCTTAACTTGCTGAATCAGACTGAGTGGGGCATCAAGATGGCTTCCATACTGACATTTGGTACACTCTGTGGACGGCAGTATGTTTCAGTCCAAAAACGAAAATTAGGGTTAAGACCCAAGTTAGGGTTATCGGTCAGGAGTCATGGCTTCCCAGAATGGAAACAGGGTGTTGCTGAAGCCAAGCATGGTGAAACAGACTGAGAGGGCCAAAGGAATTGTGTGCCTACTGTCTTTTAGTAGAACATGAGGATGGGAGGTTGTTACATTTGCACAAGAATATCAGGTTAAGTCTCAAGTTAGGGTTAGGGTTGGGGAGATGTGGCTTCCCAGGTTGGAAACGGGTCCTTGTTGAAGCCTAGCTTGCTGAATCAGACTGAGTGGGGCATCAAGATGTCTTCCATACTTACAATTAGGTACACTCTGTGGACGGCAGTATGTTTCAGTCCAAAAAGGAAATGAGGGTTGAGACTCAAATTAGGGTTAGGGTTGGGGAGACTTGGCTTCCCAGGATGTAACCAGGGTTTTGGCGAAGCCTAGATTGGTAAAACAGACTGAGTAGGCCTTCCGGAGTATAACATACTGCCAGTTAGTACACCATGTGGACAGGGAAATATTTCAGTCCAAAGAAAATACTAGGGTTAAGACCCAAGTTAGGGTTAGCGGTCAGGAGACATGGCTTCCCGGAATGGAAACAGGGTGTTGCTGAAGCCAAGCATGGTGAAACAGACTGAGAGGGCAAAAGGAATTGTGTGCCTACTGTCTTTTAGTACAACATGAGGATGGGGGTTTGTTACATTTGCACAAGAAAATCAGGTTAAGTCTCAAGTTAGGGTTGGTTTGGGGAGATGTGGTTTCCCAGGTTGGAAACGGGTCCTTGGTGAAGCCTAGCTTGTTGAATCAGACTGAGTGGGACATCAAGATGTCTTCCATACTTACATTTGGTACACTCTGTGAACGGCAGTATGTTTCAGTCCAAAAAGGAAATGAGGGTTGAGACTCAAATTAGGGTTAGGGCTGGGGAGACTTGGCTTCCCAGGATGTAACCAGGGTTTTGGCGAAGCCTAGATTGGTAAAACAGACGGAGTAGGCCAACCGGAGTATAACATACTGCCAGTTAGTACACCATGTGGACAGGGAAATGTTTCAGTCCAAAGAGAAAATTAGGGTTAAGACCCAAGTTAGGGTTAGCTGTCAGGAGACATGGCTTTCCAGAATGGAAACAGGGTGTTGCTGAAGCCAAGCATGGTGAAACAGACTGAGAGGGCAAAAGGAATTGTGTGCCTACTGTCTTTTAGTAGAACATGAGGATGGGGGGTTGTTACATTTGCACAAGAAAATCAGGTTAAGTCTCAAGTTAGGGTTAGGGTTGGGGAGATGTGGCTTCCCAGGTTGGAAACGGGTCCTTGGTGAAGCCTAGCTTGTTGAATCAGACTGAGTGGGACATCAAGATTTCTTCCATACATACATTTGGTACACTCTGTGAACCGCAGTATGTTTCAGTCCAAAAAGGAAATGAGGGTTGATACTCAAATTAGGGTTAGGGTTGGGGAGACTTGGCTTCCCAGGATGTAACCAGGGTTTTGGTGAAGCCTAGATTGGTAAAACAGACTGAGTAGGCCTTCCGGAGTATAACATACTGCCAGTTAGTACACCATGTGGACAGGGAAATATTTCAGTCCAAAGAAAAAACTAGGGTTAAGACCCAAGTTAGGGTTAGCGGTCAGGAGACATGGCTTCCCGGAATGGAAACAGGGTGTTGCTGAAGCCAAGCATGGTGAAACAGACTGAGAGGGCAAAAGGAATTGTGTGCCTACTGTCTTTTAGTACAACATGAGGATGGGGGTTTGTTACATTTGCACAAGAAAATCAGGTTAAGTCTCAAGTTAGGGTTGGTTTGGGGAGATGTGGCTTCCCAGGTTGGAAACGGGTCCTTGGTGAAGCCTAGCTTGTTGAATCAGACTGAGTGGGACATCAAGATGTCTTCCATACTTACATTTGGTACACTCTGTGGACGGCAGTATGTTTCAGTCCAAAAGGGAAATGAGGGTTGAGACTCAAATTAGGGTTAGGGCTGGGGAGACTTGGCTTCCCAGGATGTAACCAGGGTTTTGGCGAAGCCTAGATTGGTAAAACAGACTGAGTAGGCCATCCGGAGTATAACATACTGCCAGTTAGTACACCATGTGGACAGGGAAATGTTTCAGTCCAAAGAGAAAATTAGGGTTCAGACCCAAGTGAGGGTTAGCTGTCAGGAGACATGGCTTCCCAGAATGGAAACAGGGTGTTGCTGAAGCCAAGCATGGTGAAACAGACTGAGAGG
Source organism: Heloderma suspectum (assembly GCF_057233095.1). NCBI lineage: Eukaryota > Metazoa > Chordata > Lepidosauria > Squamata > Helodermatidae > Heloderma > Heloderma suspectum. The sequence continues at coordinate 154,677,276 of NC_139461.1, forward strand.
GCCAAAGGAATTGTGTGCCTACTGTCTTTTAGTAGAACATGAGGATGGGAGGTTGTTACATTTGCACAAGAATATAAGGTTAAGTCTCAAGTTAGGGTTAGGGTTGGGGAGATGTGGCTTCCCAGGTTGGAAACGGGTCCTTGGTGAAGCTTAACTTCCTGAATCAGACTGAGTGGGCCATCAAGATGTCTTCCATACTTACATTTGGCACACTCTGTGGACGGCAGTATGTTTCAGTCCAAAAAGAAAATAGGGTTGAGACTCAAATTAGGGTTAGGGTTGGGGAGACTTGGCTTCCCAGGATGTAACCAGGGTTTTGGTGAAGCCTAGATTGGTAAAACAGACTGAGTAGGCATTCAGGAGTATAACATACTGCCAGTTAGTACACCATGTGGACAGGGAAATGTTTCAGTCCAAAGAAAAAATTAGGGTTAAGAAAAATTTAGGGTTATCGGTCAGGAGACATGCCTTCCCAGAATGGAAACAGGGTGTTGCTGAAGCCAAGCATGGTGAAACAGACTGAGAGGGCCAACGGAATTGTGTGCCTACTGTCTTTTAGTACAACATGAGGATGGGGGGTTGTTACATTTGCCCAAGAAAATCAGGTTAAGTCTCAAGTTAGGGTTAGGGTTGGGGAGATGTGGCTTCCCAGGTTGGAAATGGGTCCTTGGTGAAGCTCAACTTGCTGAATCAGACAAAGTGGGGCATCAAGATGGCTTCCATCCTGACATTTGGTGCACTCTGTGGACGGCAGTATGTTTCAGTCCAAAAAGGAAATGAGGGTTGAGACTCAAATTAGGGTTAGGGTTGGGGAGACTTGGCTTCCCAGGATGTAACCAGGGTTTTGGCGAAGTCTAGATTGTTAAAACAGACGGAGTAGGCCAACCGGAGTATAACATACTGCCAGTTAGTACACCATGTGGACAGGGAAATGTTTCATTCCAAAGAGAAAATTAGGGTTAAGACCCAAGTTAGGGTTAGCAGTCAGGAGACATGGCTTTCCAGAATGGAAACAGGGTGTTGCTGAAGCCAAGCATGGTGAAACAGACTGAGAGGGCAAAAGGAATTGTGTGCCTACTGTCTTTTAGTAGAACATGAGGATGGGGGGTTGTTACATTTGCACAAGAAAATCAGGTTAAGTCTCAAGTTAGGGTTAGGGTTGGGGAGATGTTGCTTCCCAGGTTGGAAACGGGTCCTTGGTGAAGCTTAACTTGCTGAATCAGACTGAGTGGGCCATCAAGATGGCTTCCATACTGACATTTGGTACACTCTGTGGACGGCAGTATGTTTCAGTCCAAAAACGAAAATTATGGTTAAGACCCAAGTTAGGGTTATCGGTCAGGAGTCATGGCTTCCCAGAATGGAAACAGGGTGTTGCTGAAGCCAAGCATGGTGAAACAGACTGAGAGGGCCAACGGAATTGTGTGCCAACTGTCTCTTAGTACAACATGAGGATGGGGGTTTGTTACATTTCAACAAGAAAATCAGGTTAAGTCTCAAGGTTGGGTTGGGTTGGGGAGATGTGGCTTCCCTGGTTGGAATCGGGTCCTTGGTGAAGCCCAGCTTGCTGAATCAGACTGAGTGGGACATCAAGATGTCTTCCATACTGACATTTGGTACACTCTGTGGACGGAGGTCTGTTTCAGTCCCAAAAGGAAATGAGGCCTGAGACTCAAATTAGGGTTAGGGTTGGGGAGACTTGGCTTCCCAGGATATAACCAGGGTTTTGTCGAAGCCTAGATTGGTAAAACAGACTGAGTAGGCCATCCGGAGTATAACATACTGCCAGTTAGTACACCATGTGGACAGGGAAATGTTTCATTCCAAAGAGAAAATTAGGGTTAAGACCCAAGTTAGGGTTAGCTGTCAGGAGACATGGCTTCCCAGAATGGAAACAGGGTGTTGCTGAAGCCAAGCATGGTGAAACAGACTGAGAGGGCCAAAGGAATTGTGTGCCTACTGTCTTTTAGTACAACATGAGGATGGGGGGTTGTTACAGTTCAACAAGAAAATCAGGTTAAGTCTCAAGTTAGGGTTAGGGTTGGGGAGATGTGGCTTCCCAGGTTGGAAACGGGTCCTTGGTGAAGCTTAACTTGCTGAATCAGACTGAGTGGGGCATCAAGATGGCTTCCATACTGACATTTGGTACACTCTGTGGACGGCAGTATGTTTCAGTCCAAAAACGAAAATTAGGGTTAAGACCCAAGTTAGGGTTATCGGTCAGGAGTCATGGCTTCCCAGAATGGAAACAGGGTGTTGCTGAAGCCAAGCATGGTGAAACAGACTGAGAGGGCCAAAGGAATTGTGTGCCTACTGTCTTTTAGTAGAACATGAGGATGGGAGGTTGTTACATTTGCACAAGAATATCAGGTTAAGTCTCAAGTTAGGGTTAGGGTTGGGGAGATGTGGCTTCCCAGGTTGGAAACGGGTCCTTGTTGAAGCCTAGCTTGCTGAATCAGACTGAGTGGGGCATCAAGATGTCTTCCATACTTACAATTAGGTACACTCTGTGGACGGCAGTATGTTTCAGTCCAAAAAGGAAATGAGGGTTGAGACTCAAATTAGGGTTAGGGTTGGGGAGACTTGGCTTCCCAGGATGTAACCAGGGTTTTGGCGAAGCCTAGATTGGTAAAACAGACTGAGTAGGCCTTCCGGAGTATAACATACTGCCAGTTAGTACACCATGTGGACAGGGAAATATTTCAGTCCAAAGAAAATACTAGGGTTAAGACCCAAGTTAGGGTTAGCGGTCAGGAGACATGGCTTCCCGGAATGGAAACAGGGTGTTGCTGAAGCCAAGCATGGTGAAACAGACTGAGAGGGCAAAAGGAATTGTGTGCCTACTGTCTTTTAGTACAACATGAGGATGGGGGTTTGTTACATTTGCACAAGAAAATCAGGTTAAGTCTCAAGTTAGGGTTGGTTTGGGGAGATGTGGTTTCCCAGGTTGGAAACGGGTCCTTGGTGAAGCCTAGCTTGTTGAATCAGACTGAGTGGGACATCAAGATGTCTTCCATACTTACATTTGGTACACTCTGTGAACGGCAGTATGTTTCAGTCCAAAAAGGAAATGAGGGTTGAGACTCAAATTAGGGTTAGGGCTGGGGAGACTTGGCTTCCCAGGATGTAACCAGGGTTTTGGCGAAGCCTAGATTGGTAAAACAGACTGAGTAGGCCATCCGGAGTATAACATACTGCCAGTTAGTACACCATGTGGACAGGGAAATGTTTCAGTCCAAAGAGAAAATTAGGGTTAAGACCCAAGTGAGGGTTAGCTGTCAGGAGACATGGCTTCCCAGAATGGAAACAGGGTGTTGCTGAAGCCAAGCATGGTGAAACAGACTGAGAGGGCCAAAGGAATTGTGTGCCTACTGTCTTTTAGTAGAACATGAGGATGGGAGGTTGTTACATTTGCACAAGAATATCAGGTTAAGTCTCAAGTTAGGGTTAGGGTTGGGGAGATGTGGCTTCCCAGGTTGGAAACGGGTCCTTGTTGAAGCCTAGCTTGCTGAATCAGACTGAGTGGGGCATCAAGATGTCTTCCATACTTACAATTAGGTACACTCTGTGGACCGCAGTATGTTTCAGTCCAAAAAGGAAATGAGGGTTGAGACTCAAATTAGGGTTAGGGTTGGGGAGACTTGGCTTCCCAGGATGTAACCAGGGTTTTGGCGAAGCCTAGATTGGTAAAACAGACTGAGTAGGCCTTCCGGAGTATAACATACTGCCAGTTAGTACACCATGTGGACAGGGAAATATTTCAGTCCAAAGAAAAAACTAGGGTTAAGACCCAAGTTAGGGTTAGCGGTCAGGAGACATGGCTTCCCGGAATGGAAACAGGGTGTTGCTGAAGCCAAGCATGGTGAAACAGACTGAGAGGGCAAAAGGAATTGTGTGCCTACTGTCTTTTAGTACAACATGAGGATGGCGGTTTGTTACATTTGCACAAGAAAATCAGGTTAAGTCTCAAGTTAGGGTTGGGTTGGGGAGATGTGGCTTCCCAGGTTGGAAACGGGTCCTTGGTGAAGCTTAACTTGCTGAATCAGACTGAGTGGGGTATCAAGGTGTCTTCCATACTTACATTTGGTACACTCTGTGGACCGCAGTATGTTTCAGTCCAAAAAGGAAATGAGGGTTGAGACTCAAATTAGGGTTAGGGCTGGGGAGACTTGGCTTCCCAGGATGTAACCAGGGTTTTGGCGAAGCCTAGATTGGTAAAACAGACGGAGTAGGCCAACCGGAGTATAACATACTGCCAGTTAGTACACCATGTGGACAGGGAAATGTTTCAGTCCAAAGAGAAAATTAGGGTTAAGACCCAAGTTAGGGTTAGCTGTCAGGAGACATGGCTTTCCAGAATGGAAACAGGGTGTTGCTGAAGCCAAGCATGGTGAAACAGACTGAGAGGGCAAAAGGAATTGTGTGCCTACTGTCTTTTAGTAGAACATGAGGATGGGGGGTTGTTACATTTGCACAAGAAAATCAGGTTAAGTCTCAAGTTAGGGTTAGGGTTGGGGAGATGTGGCTTCCCAGGTTGGAAACGGGTCCTTGGTGAAGCTTAACTTCCTGAATCAGACTGAGTGGGCCATCAAGATGTCTTCCATACTTACATTTGGCACACTCTGTGGACCGCAGTATGTTTCAGTCCAAAAAGGAAATAGGGTTGAGACTCAAATTAGGGTTAGGGTTGGGGAGACTTGGCTTCCCAGGATGTAACCAGGGTTTTGGCGAAGTCTAGATTGGTAAAACAGACGGAGTAGGCCAACCGGAGTATAACATACTGCCAGTTAGTACACCATGTGGACAGGGAAATTTTTCAGTCCAAAGACAAAATTTGGGTTAAGACCCAAGTTAGGGTTATCGGTCAGGAGTCATGGCTTCCCAGAATGGAAACAGGGTGTTGCTGAAGCCAAGCATGGTGAAACAGACTGAGAGGGCCAACGGAATTGTGTGTCGACTGTCTTTTAGTACAACATGAGGATGGGGGTTTGTTACATTTCAACAAGAAAATCAGGTTAAGTCTCAAGGTTGGGTTGGATTGGGGAGATGTGGCTTCCCAGGTTGGAAATGGGTCCTTGGTGAAGCTCAACTTGCTGAATCAGACTGAGTGGGGCATCAAGATGGCTTCCATACTGACATTTGGTACACTCTGTGGACGGCAGTATGTTTCAGTCCAAAAACGAAAATTAGGGTTAAGACCCAAGTTAGGGTTATCGGTCAGGAGTCATGGCTTCCCAGAATGGAAACAGGGTGTTGCTGAAGCCAAGCATGGTGAAACAGACTGAGAGGGCCAAAGGAATTGTGTACCTACTGTCTTTTAGTAGAACATGAGGATGGGAGGTTGTTACATTTGCACAAGAATATCAGTTTAAGTATCAAGTTAGAGTTAGGGTTGGGGAGATGTGGCTTCCCAGGTTGGAAACGGGTCCTTGTTGAAGCCTAGCTTGCTGAATCAGACTGAGTGGGGCATCAAGATGTCTTCCATACTTACAATTAGGTACACTCTGTGGACGGCAGTATGTTTCAGTCCAAAAAGGAAATGAGGGTTGAGACTCAAATTAGGGTTAGGGTTGGGGAGACTTGGCTTCCCAGGATGTAACCAGGGTTTTGGCGAAGCCTAGATTGGTAAAACAGACTGAGTAGGCCTTCCGGAGTATAACATACTGCCAGTTAGTACACCATGTGGACAGGGAAATATTTCAGTCCAAAGAAAAAACTAGGGTTAAGACCCAAGTTAGGGTTAGCGGTCAGGAGACATGGCTTCCCGGAATGGAAACAGGGTGTTGCTGAAGCCAAGCATGGTGAAACAGACTGAGAGGGCAAAAGGAATTGTGTGCCTACTGTCTTTTAGTACAACATGAGGATGGGGGTTTGTTACATTTGCACAAGAAAATCAGGTTAAGTCTCAAGTTAGGGTTGGTTTGGGGAGATGTGGCTTCCCAGGTTGGAAACGGGTCCTTGGTGAAGCCTAGCTTGTTGAATCAGACTGAGTGGGACATCAAGATGTCTTCCATACTTACATTTGGTACACTCTGTGGACGGCAGTATGTTTCAGTCCAAAAAGGAAATGAGGGTTGAGACTCAAATTAGGGTTAGGGCTGGGGAGACTTGGCTTCCCAGGATGTAACCAGGGTTTTGGCGAAGCCTAGATTGGTAAAACAGACTGAGTAGGCCATCCGGAGTATAACATACTGCCAGTTAGTACACCATGTGGACAGGGAAATGTTTCAGTCTAAAGAGAAAATTAGGGTTAAGACCCAAGTTAGGGTTAGCTGTCAGGAGACATGGCTTCCCAGAATGGAAACAGGGTGTTGCTGAAGCCAAGCATGGTGAAACAGACTGAGAGGGCCAAAGGAATTGTGTGCCTACTGTCTTTTAGTAGAACATGAGGATGGGAGGTTGTTACATTTGCACAAGAATATCAGGTTAAGTCTCAAGTTAGGGTTAGGGTTGGGGAGATGTGGCTTCCCAGGTTGGAAACGGGTCCTTGGTGAAGCTTAACTTCCTGAATCAGACTGAGTGGGCCATCAAGATGTCTTCCATACTTACATTTGGCACACTCTGTGGACCGCAGTATGTTTCAGTCCAAAAAGGAAATAGGGTTGAGACTCAAATTAGGGTTAGGGTTGGGGAGACTTGGCTTCCCAGGATGTAACCAGGGTTTTGGCGAAGTCTAGATTGGTAAAACAGACGGAGTAGGCCAACCGGAGTATAACATACTGCCAGTTAGTACACCATGTGGACAGGGAAATTTTTCAGTCCAAAGACAAAATTAGGGTTAAGACCCAAGTTAGGGTTAGCTGTCAGGAGACATGGCTTTCCAGAATGGAAACAGGGTGTTGCTGAAGCCAAGCATGGTGAAACAGACTGAGAGGGCCAAAGGAATTGTGTGCCTACTGTCTTTTAGTAGAACATGAGGATGGGGGGTTGTTACATTTGCACAAGAAAATCAGGTTAAGTCTCAAGTTAGGGTTAGGGTTGGGGAGATGTGGCTTCCCAGGTTGGAAACGGGTCCTTGGTGAAGCCTAGCTTGCTGAATCAGACTGAGTGGGGCATCAAGATGTCTTCCATACTTACATTTGGTACACTCTGTGAACCGCAGTATGTTTCAGTCCAAAAAGGAAATGAGGGTTGAGACTCAAATTAGGGTTAGGGTTGGGGAGACTTGGCTTCCCAGGATGTAACCAGGGTTTTGGTGAAGCCTAGATTGGTAAAACAGACTGAGTAGGCCAACCGGAGTATAACATACTGCCAGTTAGTACACCATGTGGACAGGGAAATGTTTCAGTCCAAAGACAAAATTAGGGTTAAGACCCAAGTTAGGGTTAGCTGTCAGGAGACATGGCTTCCCAGAATGGAAACAGGGTGTTGCTGAAGCCAAGCATGGTGAAACAGACTGAGAGGGCCAAAGGAATTGTGTGCCTACTGTCTTTTAGTAGAACATGAGGATGGGAGGTTGTTACATTTGCACAAGAATATCAGGTTAAGTCTCAAGTTAGGGTTAGGGTTGGGGAGATGTGGCTTCCCAGGTTGGAAACGGGTCCTTGGTGAAGCCTAGCTTGCTGAATCAGACTGAGTGGGGCATCAAGATGTCTTCCATACTTACAATTAGGTACACTCTGTGGACGGCAGTATGTTTCAGTCCAAAAAGGAAATGAGGGTTGAGACTCAAATAAGGGTTAGGGTTGGGGAGACTTGGCTTCCCAGGATGTAACCAGGGTTTTGGCGAAGCCTAGATTGGTAAAACAGACTGAGTAGGCCTTCCGGAGTATAACATACTGCCAGTTAGTACACCATGTGGACAGGGAAATATTTCAGTCCAAAGAAAATACTAGGGTTAAGACCCAAGTTAGGATTAGCGGTCAGGAGACATGGCTTCCCGGAATGGAAACAGGGTGTTGCTGAAGCCAAGCATGGTGAAACAGACTGAGAGGGCAAAAGGAATTGTGTGCCTACTGTCTTTTAGTAGAACATGAGGATGGCGGTTTGTTACATTTGCACAAGAAAATCAGGTTAAGTCTCAAGTTAGGGTTGGGTTGGGGAGATGTGGCTTCCCAGGTTGGAAACGGGTCCTTGGTGAAGCTTAACTTGCTGAATCAGACTGAGTGGGGTATCAAGGTGTCTTCCATACTTACATTTGGTACACTCTGTTGACCGCAGTATGTTTCAGTCCAAAAAGGAAATGAGGGTTGAGACTCAAATTAGGGTTAGGGCTGGGGAGACTTGGCTTCCCAGGATGTAACCAGGGTTTTGGCGAAGCCTAGATTGGTAAAACAGACGGAGTAGGCCAACCGGAGTATAACATACTGCCAGTTAGTACACCATGTGGACAGGGAAATGTTTCAGTCCAAAGAGAAAATTAGGGTTAAGACCCAAGTTAGGGTTAGCTGTCAGGAGACATGGCTTTCCAGAATGGAAACAGGGTGTTGCTGAAGCCAAGCATGGTGAAACAGACTGAGAGGGCAAAAGGAATTGTGTGCCTACTGTCTTTTAGTAGAACATGAGGATGGGGGGTTGTTACATTTGCACAAGAAAATCAGGTTAAGTCTCAAGTTAGGGTTAGGGTTGGGGAGATGTGGCTTCCCAGGTTGGAAACGGGTCCTTGGTGAAGCTTAACTTCCTGAATCAGACTGAGTGGGCCATCAAGATGTCTTCCATACTTACATTTGGCACACTCTGTGGACCGCAGTATGTTTCAGTCCAAAAAGGAAATAGGGTTGAGACTCAAATTAGGGTTAGGGTTGGGGAGACTTGGCTTCCCAGGATGTAACCAGGGTTTTGGCGAAGTCTAGATTGGTAAAACAGACGGAGTAGGCCAACCGGAGTATAACATACTGCCAGTTAGTACACCATGTGGACAGGGAAATTTTTCAGTCCAAAGACAAAATTAGGGTTAAGACCCAAGTTAGGGTTATCGGTCAGGAGTCATGGCTTCCCAGAATGGAAACAGGGTGTTGCTGAAGCCAAGCATGGTGAAACAGACTGAGAGGGCCAACGGAATTGTGTGTCGACTGTCTTTTAGTACAACATGAGGATGGGGGTTTGTTACATTTCAACAAGAAAATCAGGTTAAGTCTCAAGGTTGGGTTGGATTGGGGAGATGTGGCTTCCCAGGTTGGAAATGGGTCCTTGGTGAAGCTCAACTTGCTGAATCAGACTGAGTGGGGCATCAAGATGGCTTCCATACTGACATTTGGTACACTCTGTGGACGGCAGTATGTTTCAGTCCAAAAACGAAAATTAGGGTTAAGACCCAAGTTAGGGTTATCGGTCAGGAGTCATGGCTTCCCAGAATGGAAACAGGGTGTTGCTGAAGCCAAGCATGGTGAAACAGACTGAGAGGGCCAAAGGAATTGTGTACCTACTGTCTTTTAGTAGAACATGAGGATGGGAGGTTGTTACATTTGCACAAGAATATCAGTTTAAGTATCAAGTTAGAGTTAGGGTTGGGGAGATGTGGCTTCCCAGGTTGGAAACGGGTCCTTGTTGAAGCCTAGCTTGCTGAATCAGACTGAGTGGGGCATCAAGATGTCTTCCATACTTACAATTAGGTACACTCTGTGGACGGCAGTATGTTTCAGTCCAAAAAGGAAATGAGGGTTGAGACTCAAATTAGGGTTAGGGTTGGGGAGACTTGGCTTCCCAGGATGTAACCAGGGTTTTGGCGAAGCCTAGATTGGTAAAACAGACTGAGTAGGCCTTCCGGAGTATAACATACTGCCAGTTAGTACACCATGTGGACAGGGAAATATTTCAGTCCAAAGAAAAAACTAGGGTTAAGACCCAAGTTAGGGTTAGCGGTCAGGAGACATGGCTTCCCGGAATGGAAACAGGGTGTTGCTGAAGCCAAGCATGGTGAAACAGACTGAGAGGGCAAAAGGAATTGTGTGCCTACTGTCTTTTAGTACAACATGAGGATGGGGGTTTGTTACATTTGCACAAGAAAATCAGGTTAAGTCTCAAGTTAGGGTTGGTTTGGGGAGATGTGGCTTCCCAGGTTGGAAACGGGTCCTTGGTGAAGCCTAGCTTGTTGAATCAGACTGAGTGGGACATCAAGATGTCTTCCATACTTACATTTGGTACACTCTGTGGACGGCAGTATGTTTCAGTCCAAAAAGGAAATGAGGGTTGAGACTCAAATTAGGGTTAGGGCTGGGGAGACTTGGCTTCCCAGGATGTAACCAGGGTTTTGGCGAAGCCTAGATTGGTAAAACAGACTGAGTAGGCCATCCGGAGTATAACATACTGCCAGTTAGTACACCATGTGGACAGGGAAATGTTTCAGTCTAAAGAGAAAATTAGGGTTAAGACCCAAGTTAGGGTTAGCTGTCAGGAGACATGGCTTCCCAGAATGGAAACAGGGTGTTGCTGAAGCCAAGCATGGTGAAACAGACTGAGAGGCCCAAAGGAATTGTGTGCCTACTGTCTTTTAGTAGAACATGAGGATGGGAGGTTGTTACATTTGCACAAGAATATCAGGTTAAGTCTCAAGTTAGGGTTAGGGTTGGGGAGATGTGGCTTCCCAGGTTGGAAACGGGTCCTTGGTGAAGCTTAACTTCCTGAATCAGACTGAGTGGGCCATCAAGATGTCTTCCATACTTACATTTGGCACACTCTGTGGACCGCAGTATGTTTCAGTCCAAAAAGGAAATAGGGTTGAGACTCAAATTAGGGTTAGGGTTGGGGAGACTTGGCTTCCTAGGATGTAACCAGGGTTTTGGCGAAGTCTAGATTGGTAAAACAGACGGAGTAGGCCAACCGGAGTATAACATACTGCCAGTTAGTACACCATGTGGACAGGGAAATGTTTCAGTCCAAAGAGAAAATTAGGGTTAAGACCCAAGTTAGGGTTAGCTGTCAGGAGACATGGCTTTCCAGAATGGAAACAGGGTGTTGCTGAAGCCAAGCATGGTGAAACAGACTGAGAGGGCCAAAGGAATTGTGTGCCTACTGTCTTTTAGTAGAACATGAGGATGGGGGGTTGTTACATTTGCACAAGAAAATCAGGTTAAGTCTCAAGTTAGGGTTAGGGTTGGGGAGATGTGGCTTCCCAGGTTGGAAACGGGTCCTTGGTGAAGCCTAGCTTGCTGAATCAGACTGAGTGGGGCATCAAGATGTCTTCCATACTTACATTTGGTACACTCTGTGAACCGCAGTATGTTTCAGTCCAAAAAGGAAATGAGGGTTGAGACTCAAATTAGGGTTAGGGTTGGGGAGACTTGGCTTCCCAGGATGTAACCAGGGTTTTGGTGAAGCCTAGATTGGTAAAACAGACTGAGTAGGCCAACCGGAGTATAACATACTGCCAGTTAGTACACCATGTGGACAGGGAAATGTTTCAGTCCAAAGAGAAAATTAGGGTTAAGACCCAAGTTAGGGTTAGCTGTCAGGAGACATGGCTTCCCAGAATGGAAACAGGGTGTTGCTGAAGCCAAGCATGGTGAAACAGACTGAGAGGGCCAAAGGAATTGTGTGCCTACTGTCTTTTAGTAGAACATGAGGATGGGAGGTTGTTACATTTGCACAAGAATATCAGGTTAAGTCTCAAGTTAGGGTTAGGGTTGGGGAGATGTGGCTTCCCAGGTTGGAAACGGGTCCTTGGTGAAGCCTAGCTTGCTGAATCAGACTGAGTGGGGCATCAAGATGTCTTCCATACTTACAATTAGGTACACTCTGTGGACGGCAGTATGTTTCAGTCCAAAAAGGAAATGAGGGTTGAGACTCAAATAAGGGTTAGGGTTGGGGAGACTTGGCTTCCCAGGATGTAACCAGGGTTTTGGCGAAGCCTAGATTGGTAAAACAGACTGAGTAGGCCTTCCGGAGTATAACATACTGCCAGTTAGTACACCATGTGGACAGGGAAATATTTCAGTCCAAAGAAAATACTAGGGTTAAGACCCAAGTTAGGGTTAGCGGTCAGGAGACATGGCTTCCCGGAATGGAAACAGGGTGTTGCTGAAGCCAAGCATGGTGAAACAGACTGAGAGGGCAAAAGGAATTGTGTGCCTACTGTCTTTTAGTACAACATGAGGATGGGGGTTTGTTACATTTGCACAAGAAAATCAGGTTAAGTCTCAAGTTAGGGTTGGTTTGGGGAGATGTGGCTTCCCAGGTTGGAAACGGGTCCTTGGTGAAGCCTAGCTTGTTGAATCAGACTGAGTGGGACATCAAGATGTCTTCCATACTTACATTTGGCACACTCTGTGGACGGCAGTATGTTTCAGTCCAAAAAGGAAATGAGGGTTGAGACTCAAATTAGGGTTAGGGCTGGGGAGACTTGGCTTCCCAGGATGTAACCAGGGTTTTGGCGAAGCCTAGATTGGTAAAACAGACTGAGTAGGCCATCCAGAGTATAACATACTGCCAGTTAGTACACCATGTGGACAGGGAAATGTTTCAGTCCAAAGAGAAAATTAGGGTTAAGACCCAAGTGAGGGTTAGCTGTCAGGAGACATGGCTTCCCAGAATGGAAACAGGGTGTTGCTGAAGCCAAGCATGGTGAAACAGACTGAGAGGGCAAAAGGAATTGTGTGCCTACTGTCTTTTAGTAGAACATGAGGATGGGAGGTTGTTACATTTGCACAAGAATATCAGGTTAAGTCTCAAGTTAGGGTTAGGGTTGGGGAGATGTGGCTTCCCAGGTTGGAAACGGGTCCTTGGTGAAGCTTAACTTCCTGAATCAGACTGAGTGGGCCATCAAGATGTCTTCCATACTTACATTTGGCACACTCTGTGGACCGCAGTATGTTTCAGTCCAAAAAGGAAATAGGGTTGAGACTCAAATTAGGGTTACGGTTGGGGAGACTTGGCTTCCCAGGATGTAACCAGGGTTTTGGTGAAGCCTAGATTGGTAAAACAGACTGAGTAGGCATTCAGGAGTATAACATACTGCCAGTTAGTACACCATGTGGACAGGGAAATGTTTCAGTCCAAAGACAAAATTCGAGTTAAGACCCAAGTTAGGGTTAGCTGTCAGGAGACATGGCTTCCCAGAATGGAAACAGGGTGTTGCTGAAGCCAAGCATGGTGAAACAGACTGAGAGGGCCAAAGGAATTGTGTGCCTACTGTCTTTTAGTAGAACATGAGTATGGGAGGTTGTTACATTTGCACAAGAATATCAGGTTAAGTATCAAGTTAGAGTTAGGGTTGGGGAGATGTGGCTTCCCAGGTTGGAAACGGGTCCTTGTTGAAGCCTAGCTTGCTGAATCAGACTGAGTGGGGCATCAAGATGTCTTCCATACTTACAATTAGGTACACTCTGTGGACGGCAGTATGTTTCAGTCCAAAAAGGAAATGAGGGTTGAGACTCAAATTAGGGTTAGGGTTGGGGAGACTTGGCTTCCCAGGATGTAACCAGGGTTTTGGCGAAGCCTAGATTGGTAAAACAGACGGAGTAGGCCTTCCGGAGTATAACATACTGCCAGTTAGTACACCATGTGGACAGGGAAATATTTCAGTCCAAAGAAAAAACTAGGGTTAAGACCCAAGTTAGGGTTAGCGGTCAGGAGACATGGCTTCCCGGAATGGAAACAGGGTGTTGCTGAAGCCAAGCATGGTGAAACAGACTGAGAGGGCAAAAGGAATTGTGTGCCTACTGTCTTTTAGTAGAACATGAGGATGGCGGTTTGTTACATTTGCACAAGAAAATCAGGTTAAGTCTCAAGTTAGGGTTGGTTTGGGGAGATGTGGCTTCCCAGGTTGGAAACGGGTCCTTGGTGAAGCCTAGCTTGCTGAATCAGACTGAGTGGGGCATCAAGATGTCTTCCATACTTACAATTAGGTACACTCTGTGGACGGCAGTATGTTTCAGTCCAAAAAGGAAATGAGGGTTGAGACTCAAATAAGGGTTAGGGTTGGGGAGACTTGGCTTCCCAGGATGTAACCAGGGTTTTGGCGAAGCCTAGATTGGTAAAACAGACTGAGTAGGCCTTCCGGAGTATAACATACTGCCAGTTAGTACACCATGTGGACAGGGAAATATTTCAGTCCAAAGAAAAAACTAGGGTTAAGACCCAAGTTAGGGTTAGCGGTCAGGAGACATGGCTTCCCGGAATGGAAACAGGGTGTTGCTGAAGCCAAGCATGGTGAAACAGACTGAGAGGGCAAAAGGAATTGTGTGCCTACTGTCTTTTAGTAGAACATGAGGATGGCGGTTTGTTACATTTGCACAAGAAAATCAGGTTAAGTCTCAAGTTAGGGTTGGGTTGGGGAGATGTGGCTTCCCAGGTTGGAAACGGGTCCTTGGTGAAGCTTAACTTGCTGAATCAGACTGAGTGGGGTATCAAGGTGTCTTCCATACTTACATTTGGTACACTCTGTGGACCGCAGTATGTTTCAGTCCAAAAAGGAAATGAGGGTTGAGACTCAAATTAGGGTTAGGGCTGGGGAGACTTGGCTTCCCAGGATGTAACCAGTGTTTTGGCGAAGCCTAGATTGGTAAAACAGACGGAGTAGGCCAACCGGAGTATAACATACTGCCAGTTAGTACACCATGTGGACAGGGAAATGTTTCAGTCCAAAGAGAAAATTAGGGTTAAGACCCAAGTTAGGGTTAGCTGTCAGGAGACATGGCTTTCCAGAATGGAAACAGGGTGTTGCTGAAGCCAAGCATGGTGAAACAGACTGAGAGGGCAAAAGGAATTGTGTGCCTACTGTCTTTTAGTAGAACATGAGGATGGGGGGTTGTTACATTTGCACAAGAAAATCAGGTTAAGTCTCAAGTTAGGGTTAGGGTTGGGGAGATGTGGCTTCCCAGGTTGGAAACGGGTCCTTGGTGAAGCTTAACTTCCTGAATCAGACTGAGTGGGCCATCAAGATGTCTTCCATACTTACATTTGGCACACTCTGTGGACCGCAGTATGTTTCAGTCCAAAAAGGAAATAGGGTTGAGACTCAAATTAGGGTTAGGGTTGGGGAGACTTGGCTTCCCAGGATGTAACCAGGGTTTTGGCGAAGTCTAGATTGGTAAAACAGACGGAGTAGGCCAACCGGAGTATAACATACTGCCAGTTAGTACACCATGTGGACAGGGAAATGTTTCAGTCCAAAGAGAAAATTAGGGTTAAGACCCAAGTGAGGGTTATCGGTCAGGAGTCATGGCTTCCCAGAATGGAAACAGGGTGTTGCTGAAGCCAAGCATGGTGAAACAGACTGAGAGGGCCAACGGAATTGTGTGTCGACTGTCTTTTAGTACAACATGAGGATGGGGGTTTGTTACATTTCAACAAGAAAATCAGGTTAAGTCTCAAGGTTGGGTTGGATTGGGGAGATGTGGCTTCCCAGGTTGGAAATGGGTCCTTGGTGAAGCTCAACTTGCTGAATCAGACTGAGTGGGGCATCAAGATGGCTTCCATACTGACATTTGGTACACTCTGTGGACGGCAGTATGTTTCAGTCCAAAAACGAAAATTAGGGTTAAGACCCAAGTTAGGGTTATCGGTCAGGAGTCATGGCTTCCCAGAATGGAAACAGGGTGTTGCTGAAGCCAAGCATGGTGAAACAGACTGAGAGGGCCAAAGGAATTGTGTACCTACTGTCTTTTAGTAGAACATGAGGATGGGAGGTTGTTACATTTGCACAAGAATATCAGTTTAAGTATCAAGTTAGAGTTAGGGTTGGGGAGATGTGGCTTCCCAGGTTGGAAACGGGTCCTTGTTGAAGCCTAGCTTGCTGAATCAGACTGAGTGGGGCATCAAGATGTCTTCCATACTTACAATTAGGTACACTCTGTGGACGGCAGTATGTTTCAGTCCAAAAAGGAAATGAGGGTTGAGACTCAAATTAGGGTTAGGGTTGGGGAGACTTGGCTTCCCAGGATGTAACCAGGGTTTTGGCGAAGCCTAGATTGGTAAAACAGACTGAGTAGGCCTTCCGGAGTATAACATACTGCCAGTTAGTACACCATGTGGACAGGGAAATATTTCAGTCCAAAGAAAAAACTAGGGTTAAGACCCAAGTTAGGGTTAGCGGTCAGGAGACATGGCTTCCCGGAATGGAAACAGGGTGTTGCTGAAGCCAAGCATGGTGAAACAGACTGAGAGGGCAAAAGGAATTGTGTGCCTACTGTCTTTTAGTACAACATGAGGATGGGGGTTTGTTACATTTGCACAAGAAAATCAGGTTAAGTCTCAAGTTAGGGTTGGTTTGGGGAGATGTGGCTTCCCAGGTTGGAAACGGGTCCTTGGTGAAGCCTAGCTTGTTGAATCAGACTGAGTGGGACATCAAGATGTCTTCCATACTTACATTTGGTACACTCTGTGGACGGCAGTATGTTTCAGTCCAAAAAGGAAATGAGGGTTGAGACTCAAATTAGGGTTAGGGCTGGGGAGACTTGGCTTCCCAGGATGTAACCAGGGTTTTGGCGAAGCCTAGATTGGTAAAACAGACTGAGTAGGCCATCCGGAGTATAACATACTGCCAGTTAGTACACCATGTGGACAGGGAAATGTTTCAGTCTAAAGAGAAAATTAGGGTTAAGACCCAAGTTAGGGTTAGCTGTCAGGAGACATGGCTTCCCAGAATGGAAACAGGGTGTTGCTGAAGCCAAGCATGGTGAAACAGACTGAGAGGCCCAAAGGAATTGTGTGCCTACTGTCTTTTAGTAGAACATGAGGATGGGAGGTTGTTACATTTGCACAAGAATATCAGGTTAAGTCTCAAGTTAGGGTTAGGGTTGGGGAGATGTGGCTTCCCAGGTTGGAAACGGGTCCTTGGTGAAGCTTAACTTCCTGAATCAGACTGAGTGGGCCATCAAGATGTCTTCCATACTTACATTTGGCACACTCTGTGGACCGCAGTATGTTTCAGTCCAAAAAGGAAATAGGGTTGAGACTCAAATTAGGGTTAGGGTTGGGGAGACTTGGCTTCCCAGGATGTAACCAGGGTTTTGGCGAAGTCTAGATTGGTAAAACAGACGGAGTAGGCCAACCGGAGTATAACATACTGCCAGTTAGTACACCATGTGGACAGGGAAATTTTTCAGTCCAAAGACAAAATTAGGGTTAAGACCCAAGTTAGGGTTAGCTGTCAGGAGACATGGCTTTCCAGAATGGAAACAGGGTGTTGCTGAAGCCAAGCATGGTGAAACAGACTGAGAGGGCCAAAGGAATTATGTGCCTACTGTCTTTTAGTAGAACATGAGGATGGGGGGTTGTTACATTTGCACAAGAAAATCAGGTTAAGTCTCAAGTTAGGGTTAGGGTTGGGGAGATGTGGCTTCCCAGGTTGGAAACGGGTCCTTGGTGAAGCCTAGCTTGCTGAATCAGACTGAGTGGGGCATCAAGATGTCTTCCATACTTACATTTGGTACACTCTGTGAACCGCAGTATGTTTCAGTCCAAAAAGGAAATGAGGGTTGAGACTCAAATTAGGGTTAGGGTTGGGGAGACTTGGCTTCCCAGGATGTAACCAGGGTTTTGGTGAAGCCTAGATTGGTAAAACAGACTGAGTAGGCCAACCGGAGTATAACATACTGCCAGTTAGTACACCATGTGGACAGGGAAATGTTTCAGTCCAAAGAGAAAATTAGGGTTAAGACCCAAGTTAGGGTTAGCTGTCAGGAGACATGGCTTCCCAGAATGGAAACAGGGTGTTGCTGAAGCCAAGCATGGTGAAACAGACTGAGAGGGCCAAAGGAATTGTGTGCCTACTGTCTTTTAGTAGAACATGAGGATGGGAGGTTGTTACATTTGCACAAGAATATCAGGTTAAGTCTCAAGTTAGGGTTAGGGTTGGGGAGATGTGGCTTCCCAGGTTGGAAACGGGTCCTTGGTGAAGCCTAGCTTGCTGAATCAGACTGAGTGGGGCATCAAGATGTCTTCCATACTTACAATTAGGTACACTCTGTGGACGGCAGTATGTTTCAGTCCAAAAAGGAAATGAGGGTTGAGACTCAAATAAGGGTTAGGGTTGGGGAGACTTGGCTTCCCAGGATGTAACCAGGGTTTTGGCGAAGCCTAGATTGGTAAAACAGACTGAGTAGGCCTTCCGGAGTATAACATACTGCCAGTTAGTACACCATGTGGACAGGGAAATATTTCAGTCCAAAGAAAATACTAGGGTTAAGACCCAAGTTAGGGTTAGCGGTCAGGAGACATGGCTTCCCGGAATGGAAACAGGGTGTTGCTGAAGCCAAGCATGGTGAAACAGACTGAGAGGGCAAAAGGAATTGTGTGCCTACTGTCTTTTAGTACAACATGAGGATGGGGGTTTGTTACATTTGCACAAGAAAATCAGGTTAAGTCTCAAGTTAGGGTTGGTTTGGGGAGATGTGGCTTCCCAGGTTGGAAACGGGTCCTTGGTGAAGCCTAGCTTGTTGAATCAGACTGAGTGGGACATCAAGATGTCTTCCATACTTACATTTGGTACACTCTGTGGACGGCAGTATGTTTCAGTCCAAAAAGGAAATGAGGGTTGAGACTCAAATTAGGGTTAGGGCTGGGGAGACTTGGCTTCCCAGGATGTAACCAGGGTTTTGGCGAAGCCTAGATTGGTAAAACAGACTGAGTAGGCCATCCAGAGTATAACATACTGCCAGTTAGTACACCATGTGGACAGGGAAATGTTTCAGTCCAAAGAGAAAATTAGGGTTAAGACCCAAGTGAGGGTTAGCTGTCAGGAGACATGGCTTCCCAGAATGGAAACAGGGTGTTGCTGAAGCCAAGCATGGTGAAACAGACTGAGAGGGCCAAAGGAATTGTGTGCCTACTGTCTTTTAGTAGAACATGAGGATGGGAGGTTGTTACATTTGCACAAGAATATCAGGTTAAGTCTCAAGTTAGGGTTAGGGTTGGGGAGATGTGGCTTCCCAGGTTGGAAACGGGTCCTTGGTGAAGCTTAACTTCCTGAATCAGACTGAGTGGGCCATCAAGATGTCTTCCATACTTACATTTGGCACACTCTGTGGACCGCAGTATGTTTCAGTCCAAAAAGGAAATAGGGTTGAGACTCAAATTAGGGTTACGGTTGGGGAGACTTGGCTTCCCAGGATGTAACCAGGGTTTTGGTGAAGCCTAGATTGGTAAAACAGACTGAGTAGGCATTCAGGAGTATAACATACTGCCAGTTAGTACACCATGTGGACAGGGAAATGTTTCAGTCCAAAGACAAAATTCGAGTTAAGACCCAAGTTAGGGTTAGCTGTCAGGAGACATGGCTTCCCAGAATGGAAACAGGGTGTTGCTGAAGCCAAGCATGGTGAAACAGACTGAGAGGGCCAAAGGAATTGTGTGCCTACTGTCTTTTAGTAGAACATGAGTATGGGAGGTTGTTACATTTGCACAAGAATATCAGGTTAAGTATCAAGTTAGAGTTAGGGTTGGGGAGATGTGGCTTCCCAGGTTGGAAACGGGTCCTTGTTGAAGCCTAGCTTGCTGAATCAGACTGAGTGGGGCATCAAGATGTCTTCCATACTTACAATTAGGTACACTCTGTGGACGGCAGTATGTTTCAGTCCAAAAAGGAAATGAGGGTTGAGACTCAAATTAGGGTTAGGGTTGGGGAGACTTGGCTTCCCAGGATGTAACCAGGGTTTTGGTGAAGCCTAGATTGGTAAAACAGACGGAGTAGGCCAACCGGAGTATAACATACTGCCAGTTAGTACACCATGTGGACAGGGAAATATTTCAGTCCAAAGAAAAAACTAGGGTTAAGACCCAAGTTAGGGTTAGCGGTCAGGAGACATGGCTTCCCGGAATGGAAACAGGGTGTTGCTGAAGCCAAGCATGGTGAAACAGACTGAGAGGGCAAAAGGAATTGTGTGCCTACTGTCTTTTAGTAGAACATGAGGATGGCGGTTTGTTACATTTGCACAAGAAAATCAGGTTAAGTCTCAAGTTAGGGTTGGTTTGGGGAGATGTGGCTTCCCAGGTTGGAAACGGGTCCTTGGTGAAGCCTAGCTTGTTGAATCAGACTGAGTGGGACATCAAGATGTCTTCCATACTTACATTTGGTACACTCTGTGGACGGCAGTATGTTTCAGTCCAAAAAGGAAATGAGGGTTGAGACTCAAATTAGGGTTAGGGCTGGGGAGACTTGGCTTCCCAGGATGTAACCAGGGTTTTGGCGAAGCCTAGATTGGTAAAACAGACTGAGTAGGCCATCCGGAGTATAACATACTGCCAGTTAGTACACCATGTGGACAGGGAAATGTTTCAGTCTAAAGAGAAAATTAGGGTTAAGACCCAAGTTAGGGTTAGCTGTCAGGAGACATGGCTTCCCAGAATGGAAACAGGGTGTTGCTGAAGCCAAGCATGGTGAAACAGACTGAGAGGGCCAAAGGAATTGTGTGCCTACTGTCTTTTAGTAGAACATGAGGATGGGAGGTTGTTACATTTGCACAAGAATATCAGGTTAAGTCTCAAGTTAGGGTTAGGGTTGGGGAGATGTGGCTTCCCAGGTTGGAAACGGGTCCTTGGTGAAGCTTAACTTCCTGAATCAGACTGAGTGGGCCATCAAGATGTCTTCCATACTTACATTTGGCACACTCTGTGGACCGCAGTATGTTTCAGTCCAAAAAGGAAATAGGGTTGAGACTCAAATTAGGGTTAGGGTTGGGGAGACTTGGCTTCCCAGGATGTAACCAGGGTTTTGGTGAAGCCTAGATTGGTAAAACAGACTGAGTAGGCATTCAGGAGTATAACATACTGCCAGTTAGTACACCATGTGGACAGGGAAATGTTTCAGTCCAAAGACAAAATTCGAGTTAAGACCCAAGTTAGGGTTAGCTGTCAGGAGACATGGCTTCCCGGAATGGAAACAGGGTGTTGCTGAAGCCAAGCATGGTGAAACAGACTGAGAGGGCCAACGGAATTGTGTGCCTACTGTCTTTTAGTACAACATGAGGATGGGGGTTTGTTACATTTGCACAAGAAAATCAGGTTAAGTCTCAAGTTAGGGTTGGGTTGGGGAGATGTGGCTTCCCAGGTTGGAAACGGGTCCTTGGTGAAGCTTAACTTGCTGAATCAGACTGAGTGGGGTATCAAGGTGTCTTCCATACTTACATTTGGTACACTCTGTGGACCGCAGTATGTTTCAGTCCCAAAAGGAAATGAGGGTTGAGACTCAAATTAGGGTTAGGGTTGGGGAGACTTGGCTTCCCAGGATGTAACCAGGGTTTTGGCGAAGCCTAGATTGGTAAAACAGACTGAGTAGGCCTTCCGGAGTATAACATACTGCCAGTTAGTACACCATGTGGACAGGGAAATGTTTCAGTCCAAAGAAAAAATTAGGGTTAAGAAATATTTAGGGTTATCGGTCAGGAGACATGCCTTCCCAGAATGGAAACAGGGTGTTGCTGAAGCCAAGCATGGTGAAACAGACTGAGAGGGCAAACGGAATTGTGTGCCTACTGTCTTTTAGTACAACATGAGGATGGGGGTTTGTTACATTTGCACAAGAAAATCAGGTTAAGTCTCAAGTTAGGGTTGGTTTGGGGAGATGTGGCTTCCCAGGTTGGAAACGGGTCCTTGGTGAAGCCTAACTTGCTGAATCAGACTGAGTGGGGCATCAAGATGTCTTCCATACTGACATTTGGTACACTCTGTGGACGGCGGTTTGTTTCAGTCCCAAAAGGAAATGAGGCCTGAGACTCAAATTAGGGTTAGGGTTGGGGAGACTTGGCTTTCCAGGATGTAACCAGGGTTTTGGTGAAGCCTAGATTGGTAAAACAGACTGAGTAGGCAAACCGGAGTATAACATACTGCCAGTTAGTACACCATCTGGACAGGGAAATGTTTCATTCCAAAGAGAAAATTAGGGTTAAGACCCAAGTGAGGGTTATCGGTCAGGAGACATGGCTTCCCAGAATGGAAACAGGGTGTTGCTGAAGCCAAGCATGGTGAAACAGACTGAGAGGGCCAAAGGAATTGTGTGCCTACTGTCTTTTAGTAGAACATGAGGATGGGGGTTTGTTACATTTGCACAAGAAAATCAGGTTAAGTATCAAGTTAGGGTTAGGGTTGGGGAGATGTGGCTTCCCAGGTTGGAAACGGGTCCTTGGTGAAGCTTAACTTGCTGAATCAGACTGAGTGGGGCATCAAGATGGCTTCCATACTGACATTTGGTACACTCTGTGGACGGCAGTATGTTTCAGTCCAAAAAGGAAATGAGGGTTGAGACTCAAATTAGGGTTAGGGTTGGGGAGACTTGGCTTCCCAGGATGTA
Source organism: Heloderma suspectum (assembly GCF_057233095.1). NCBI lineage: Eukaryota > Metazoa > Chordata > Lepidosauria > Squamata > Helodermatidae > Heloderma > Heloderma suspectum. Next base: position 154,699,438 of record NC_139461.1, read on the forward strand.
ACCAGGGTTTTGGCGAAGCCTAGATTGGTAAAACAGACTGAGTAGGACAACCGGAGTATAACATACTGCCAGTTAGTACACCATGTGGACAGGGAAATGTTTCAGTCCAAAGAGAAAATTAGGGTTGAGACCCAAGTTAGGGTTATCGGTCAGGAGTCATGGCTTCCCAGAATGGAAACAGGGTGTTGCTGAAGCCAAGCATGGTGAAACAGACTGAGAGGGCCAAAGGAATTGTGTGCCTACTGTCTTTTAGTAGAACATGAGGATGGGGGGGTTGTTACATTTGCACAAGAAAATCAGGTTAAGTCTCAAGTTAGGGTTAGGGTTGGGGAGATGTGGCTTCCCAGGTTGGAAACGGGTCCTTGGTGAAGCCTAGCTTGTTGAATCAGACTGAGTGGGACATCAAGATTTCTTCCATACATACATTTGGTACACTCTGTGAACCGCAGTATGTTTCAGTCCAAAAAGGAAATGAGGGTTGATACTCAAATTAGGGTTAGGGTTGGGGAGACTTGGCTTCCCAGGATGTAACCAGGGTTTTGGCGAAGCCTAGATTGGTAAAACAGACTGAGTAGGCCTTCCGGAGTATAACATACTGCCAGTTAGTACACCATGTGGACAGGGAAATATTTCAGTCCAAAGAAAAAACTAGGGTTAAGACCCAAGTTAGGGTTAGCGGTCAGGAGACATGGCTTCCCGGAATGGAAACAGGGTGTTGCTGAAGCCAAGCATGGTGAAACAGACTGAGAGGGCAAAAGGAATTGTGTGCCTACTGTCTTTTAGTACAACATCAGGATGGGGGTTTGTTACATTTGCACAAGAAAATCAGGTTAAGTCTCAAGTTAGGGTTGGTTTGGGGAGATGTGGCTTCCCAGGTTGGAAACGGGTCCTTGGTGAAGCCTAGCTTGTTGAATCAGACTGAGTGGGACATCAAGATGTCTTCCATACTTACATTTGGTACACTCTGTGGACGGCAGTATGTTTCAGTCCAAAAAGGAAATGAGGGTTGAGACTCAAATTAGGGTTAGGGCTGGGGAGACTTGGCTTCCCAGGATGTAACCAGGGTTTTGGCGAAGCCTAGATTGGTAAAACAGACTGAGTAGGCCATCCGGAGTATAACATACTGCCAGTTAGTACACCATGTGGACAGGGAAATGTTTCAGTCCAAAGAGAAAATTAGGGTTCAGACCCAAGTGAGGGTTAGCTGTCAGGAGACATGGCTTCCCAGAATGGAAACAGGGTGTTGCTGAAGCCAAGCATGGTGAAACAGACTGAGAGGGCCAAAGGAATTGTGTGCCTACTGTCTTTTAGTAGAACATGAGGATGGGAGGTTGTTACATTTGCACAAGGATATAAGGTTAAGTCTCAAGTTAGGGTTAGGGTTGGGGAGATGTGGCTTCCCAGGTTGGAAACGGGTCCTTGGTGAAGCTTAACTTCCTGAATCAGACTGAGTGGGCCATCAAGATGTCTTCCATACTTACATTTGGCACACTCTGTGGACGGCAGTATGTTTCAGTCCAAAAAGAAAATAGGGTTGAGACTCAAATTAGGGTTAGGGTTGGGGAGACTTGGCTTCCCAGGATGTAACCAGGGTTTTGGTGAAGCCTAGATTGGTAAAACAGACTGAGTAGGCATTCAGGAGTATAACATACTGCCAGTTAGTACACCATGTGGACAGGGAAATGTTTCAGTCCAAAGAAAAAATTAGGGTTAAGAAAAATTTAGGGTTATCGGTCAGGAGACATGCCTTCCCAGAATGGAAACAGGGTGTTGCTGAAGCCAAGCATGGTGAAACAGACTGAGAGGGCCAACGGAATTGTGTGCCTACTGTCTTTTAGTACAACATGAGGATGGGGGGTTGTTACATTTGCCCATGAAAATCAGGTTAAGTCTCAAGTTAGGGTTAGGGTTGGGGAGATGTGGCTTCCCAGGTTGGAAATGGGTCCTTGGTGAAGCTCAACTTGCTGAATCAGACTGAGTGGGGCATCAAGATGTCTTCCATACTTACATTTGGCACACTTTGTGGACCGCAGTATGTTTCAGTCCCAAAAGGAAATGAGGGTTGAGACTCAAATTAGGGTTAGGGTTGGGGAGACTTGGCTTCCCAGGATGTAACCAGGGTTTTGGCGAAGCCTAGATTGGTAAAACAGACTGAGTAGGCCTTCCGGAGTATAACATACTGCCAGTTAGTACACCATGTGGACAGGGAAATGTTTCAGTCCAAAGAAAAAATTAGGGTTAAGAAATATTTAGGGTTATCGGTCAGGAGACATGCCTTCCCAGAATGGAAACAGGGTGTTGCTGAAGCCAAGCATGGTGAAACAGACTGAGAGGGCAAACGGAATTGTGTGCCTACTGTCTTTTAGTACAACATGAGGATGGGGGTTTGTTACATTTGCACAAGAAAATCAGGTTAAGTCTCAAGTTAGGGTTGGTTTGGGGAGATGTGGCTTCCCAGGTTGGAAACGGGTCCTTGGTGAAGCCTAACTTGCTGAATCAGACTGAGTGGGGCATCAAGATGTCTTCCATACTGACATTTGGTACACTCTGTGGACGGCGGTTTGTTTCAGTCCCAAAAGGAAATGAGGCCTGAGGCTCAAATTAGGGTTAGGGTTGGGGAGACTTGGCTTTCCAGGATGTAACCAGGGTTTTGGTGAAGCCTAGATTGGTAAAACAGACTGAGTAGGCAAACCGGAGTATAACATACTGCCAGTTAGTACACCATCTGGACAGGGAAATGTTTCATTCCAAAGAGAAAATTAGGGTTAAGACCCAAGTGAGGGTTATCGGTCAGGAGACATGGCTTCCCAGAATGGAAACAGGGTGTTGCTGAAGCCAAGCATGGTGAAACAGACTGAGAGGGCCAAAGGAATTGTGTGCCTACTGACTTTTAGTAGAACATGAGGATGGGGGTTTGTTACATTTGCACAAGAAAATCAGGTTAAGTATCAAGTTAGGGTTAGGGTTGGGGAGATGTGGCTTCCCAGGTTGGAAACGGGTCCTTGGTGAAGCTTAACTTGCTGAATCAGACTGAGTGGGGCATCAAGATGGCTTCCATACTGACATTTGGTACACTCTGTGGACGGCAGTATGTTTCAGTCCAAAAAGGAAATGAGGGTTGAGACTCAAATTAGGGTTAGGGTTGGGGAGACTTGGCTTCCCAGGATGTAACCAGGGTTTTGGCGAAGCCTAGATTGGTAAAACAGACTGAGTAGGACAACCGGAGTATAACATACTGCCAGTTAGTACACCATGTGGACAGGGAAATGTTTCAGTCCAAAGAGAAAATTAGGGTTGAGACCCAAGTTAGGGTTATCGGTCAGGAGTCATGGCTTCCCAGAATGGAAACAGGGTGTTGCTGAAGCCAAGCATGGTGAAACAGACTGAGAGGGCCAAAGGAATTGTGTGCCTACTGTCTTTTAGTAGAACATGAGGATGGGGGGGTTGTTACATTTGCACAAGAAAATCAGGTTAAGTCTCAAGTTAGGGTTAGGGTTGGGGAGATGTGGCTTCCCAGGTTGGAAACGGGTCCTTGGTGAAGCCTAGCTTGTTGAATCAGACTGAGTGGGACATCAAGATTTCTTCCATACATACATTTGGTACACTCTGTGAACCGCAGTATGTTTCAGTCCAAAAAGGAAATGAGGGTTGATACTCAAATTAGGGTTAGGGTTGGGGAGACTTGGCTTCCCAGGATGTAACCAGGGTTTTGGCGAAGCCTAGATTGGTAAAACAGACTGAGTAGGCCTTCCGGAGTATAACATACTGCCAGTTAGTACACCATGTGGACAGGGAAATGTTTCAGTCCAAAGAAAAAATTAGGGTTAAGAAATATTTAGGGTTATCGGTCAGGAGACATGCCTTCCCAGAATGGAAACAGGGTGTTGCTGAAGCCAAGCATGGTGAAACAGACTGAGAGGGCAAACGGAATTGTGTGCCTACTGTCTTTTAGTACAACATGAGGATGGGGGTTTGTTACATTTGCACAAGAAAATCAGGTTAAGTCTCAAGTTAGGGTTGGTTTGGGGAGATGTGGCTTCCCAGGTTGGAAACGGGTCCTTGGTGAAGCCTAACTTGCTGAATCAGACTGAGTGGGGCATCAAGATGTCTTCCATACTGACATTTGGTACACTCTGTGGACGGCGGTTTGTTTCAGTCCCAAAAGGAAATGAGGCCTGAGACTCAAATTAGGGTTAGGGTTGGGGAGACTTGGCTTTCCAGGATGTAACCAGGGTTTTGGTGAAGCCTAGATTGGTAAAACAGACTGAGTAGGCAAACCGGAGTATAACATACTGCCAGTTAGTACACCATCTGGACAGGGAAATGTTTCATTCCAAAGAGAAAATTAGGGTTAAGACCCAAGTGAGGGTTATCGGTCAGGAGACATGGCTTCCCAGAATGGAAACAGGGTGTTGCTGAAGCCAAGCATGGTGAAACAGACTGAGAGGGCCAAAGGAATTGTGTGCCTACTGTCTTTTAGTAGAACATGAGGATGGGGGTTTGTTACATTTGCACAAGAAAATCAGGTTAAGTATCAAGTTAGGGTTAGGGTTGGGGAGATGTGGCTTCCCAGGTTGGAAACGGGTCCTTGGTGAAGCTTAACTTGCTGAATCAGACTGAGTGGGGCATCAAGATGGCTTCCATACTGACATTTGGTACACTCTGTGGACGGCAGTATGTTTCAGTCCAAAAAGGAAATGAGGGTTGAGACTCAAATTAGGGTTAGGGTTGGGGAGACTTGGCTTCCCAGGATGTAACCAGGGTTTTGGCGAAGCCTAGATTGGTAAAACAGACTGAGTAGGACAACCGGAGTATAACATACTGCCAGTTAGTACACCATGTGGACAGGGAAATGTTTCAGTCCAAAGAGAAAATTAGGGTTGAGACCCAAGTTAGGGTTATCGGTCAGGAGTCATGGCTTCCCAGAATGGAAACAGGGTGTTGCTGAAGCCAAGCATGGTGAAACAGACTGAGAGGGCCAAAGGAATTGTGTGCCTACTGTCTTTTAGTAGAACATGAGGATGGGGGGGTTGTTACATTTGCACAAGAAAATCAGGTTAAGTCTCAAGTTAGGGTTAGGGTTGGGGAGATGTGGCTTCCCAGGTTGGAAACGGGTCCTTGGTGAAGCCTAGCTTGTTGAATCAGACTGAGTGGGACATCAAGATTTCTTCCATACATACATTTGGTACACTCTGTGAACCGCAGTATGTTTCAGTCCAAAAAGGAAATGAGGGTTGATACTCAAATTAGGGTTAGGGTTGGGGAGACTTGGCTTCCCAGGATGTAACCAGGGTTTTGGCGAAGCCTAGATTGGTAAAACAGACTGAGTAGGCCTTCCGGAGTATAACATACTGCCAGTTAGTACACCATGTGGACAGGGAAATATTTCAGTCCAAAGAAAAAACTAGGGTTAAGACCCAAGTTAGGGTTAGCGGTCAGGAGACATGGCTTCCCGGAATGGAAACAGGGTGTTGCTGAAGCCAAGCATGGTGAAACAGACTGAGAGGGCAAAAGGAATTGTGTGCCTACTGTCTTTTAGTACAACATCAGGATGGGGGTTTGTTACATTTGCACAAGAAAATCAGGTTAAGTCTCAAGTTAGGGTTGGTTTGGGGAGATGTGGCTTCCCAGGTTGGAAACGGGTCCTTGGTGAAGCCTAGCTTGTTGAATCAGACTGAGTGGGACATCAAGATGTCTTCCATACTTACATTTGGTACACTCTGTGGACGGCAGTATGTTTCAGTCCAAAAAGGAAATGAGGGTTGAGACTCAAATTAGGGTTAGGGCTGGGGAGACTTGGCTTCCCAGGATGTAACCAGGGTTTTGGCGAAGCCTAGATTGGTAAAACAGACTGAGTAGGCCATCCGGAGTATAACATACTGCCAGTTAGTACACCATGTGGACAGGGAAATGTTTCAGTCCAAAGAGAAAATTAGGGTTCAGACCCAAGTGAGGGTTAGCTGTCAGGAGACATGGCTTCCCAGAATGGAAACAGGGTGTTGCTGAAGCCAAGCATGGTGAAACAGACTGAGAGGGCCAAAGGAATTGTGTGCCTACTGTCTTTTAGTAGAACATGAGGATGGGAGGTTGTTACATTTGCACAAGGATATAAGGTTAAGTCTCAAGTTAGGGTTAGGGTTGGGGAGATGTGGCTTCCCAGGTTGGAAACGGGTCCTTGGTGAAGCTTAACTTCCTGAATCAGACTGAGTGGGCCATCAAGATGTCTTCCATACTTACATTTGGCACACTCTGTGGACGGCAGTATGTTTCAGTCCAAAAAGAAAATAGGGTTGAGACTCAAATTAGGGTTAGGGTTGGGGAGACTTGGCTTCCCAGGATGTAACCAGGGTTTTGGTGAAGCCTAGATTGGTAAAACAGACTGAGTAGGCATTCAGGAGTATAACATACTGCCAGTTAGTACACCATGTGGACAGGGAAATGTTTCAGTCCAAAGAAAAAATTAGGGTTAAGAAAAATTTAGGGTTATCGGTCAGGAGACATGCCTTCCCAGAATGGAAACAGGGTGTTGCTGAAGCCAAGCATGGTGAAACAGACTGAGAGGGCCAACGGAATTGTGTGCCTACTGTCTTTTAGTACAACATGAGGATGGGGGGTTGTTACATTTGCCCAAGAAAATCAGGTTAAGTCTCAAGTTAGGGTTAGGGTTGGGGAGATGTGGCTTCCCAGGTTGGAAATGGGTCCTTGGTGAAGCTCAACTTGCTGAATCAGACTGAGTGGGGCATCAAGATGTCTTCCATACTTACATTTGGCACACTTTGTGGACCGCAGTATGTTTCAGTCCCAAAAGGAAATGAGGGTTGAGACTCAAATTAGGGTTAGGGTTGGGGAGACTTGGCTTCCCAGGATGTAACCAGGGTTTTGGCGAAGCCTAGATTGGTAAAACAGACTGAGTAGGCAAACCGGAGTATAACATACTGCCAGTTAGTACACCATCTGGACAGGGAAATGTTTCATTCCAAAGAGAAAATTAGGGTTAAGACCCAAGTGAGGGTTATCGGTCAGGAGACATGGCTTCCCAGAATGGAAACAGGGTGTTGCTGAAGCCAAGCATGGTGAAACAGACTGAGAGGGCCAAAGGAATTGTGTGCCTACTGTCTTTTAGTACAACATGAGGATGGGGGTTTGTTACATTTGCACAAGAAAATCAGGTTAAGTCTCAAGTTAGGGTTAGGGTTGGGGAGATGTGGCTTCCCAGGTTGGAAACGGGTCCTTGGTGAAGCTTAACTTGCTGAATCAGACTGAGTGGGGCATCAAGATGGCTTCCATACTGACATTTGGTACACTCTGTGGACGGCAGTATGTTTCAGTCCAAAAAGGAAATGAGGGTTGAGACTCAAATTAGGGTTAGGGTTGGGGAGACTTGGCTTCCCAGGATGTAACCAGGGTTTTGGCGAAGCCTAGATTGGTAAAACAGACTGAGTAGGACAACCGGAGTATAACATACTGCCAGTTAGTACACCATGTGGACAGGGAAATGTTTCAGTCCAAAGAGAAAATTAGGGTTGAGACCCAAGTTAGGGTTATCGGTCAGGAGTCATGGCTTCCCAGAATGGAAACAGGGTGTTGCTGAAGCCAAGCATGGTGAAACAGACTGAGAGGGCCAAAGGAATTGTGTGCCTACTGTCTTTTAGTAGAACATGAGGATGGGGGGGTTGTTACATTTGCACAAGAAAATCAGGTTAAGTCTCAAGTTAGGGTTAGGGTTGGGGAGATGTGGCTTCCCAGGTTGGAAACGGGTCCTTGGTGAAGCCTAGCTTGTTGAATCAGACTGAGTGGGACATCAAGATTTCTTCCATACATACATTTGGTACACTCTGTGAACCGCAGTATGTTTCAGTCCAAAAAGGAAATGAGGGTTGATACTCAAATTAGGGTTAGGGTTGGGGAGACTTGGCTTCCCAGGATGTAACCAGGGTTTTGGCGAAGCCTAGATTGGTAAAACAGACTGAGTAGGCCTTCCGGAGTATAACATACTGCCAGTTAGTACACCATGTGGACAGGGAAATGTTTCAGTCCAAAGAAAAAATTAGGGTTAAGAAATATTTAGGGTTATCGGTCAGGAGACATGCCTTCCCAGAATGGAAACAGGGTGTTGCTGAAGCCAAGCATGGTGAAACAGACTGAGAGGGCAAACGGAATTGTGTGCCTACTGTCTTTTAGTACAACATGAGGATGGGGGTTTGTTACATTTGCACAAGAAAATCAGGTTAAGTCTCAAGTTAGGGTTGGTTTGGGGAGATGTGGCTTCCCAGGTTGGAAACGGGTCCTTGGTGAAGCCTAACTTGCTGAATCAGACTGAGTGGGGCATCAAGATGTCTTCCATACTGACATTTGGTACACTCTGTGGACGGCGGTTTGTTTCAGTCCCAAAAGGAAATGAGGCCTGAGACTCAAATTAGGGTTAGGGTTGGGGAGACTTGGCTTTCCAGGATGTAACCAGGGTTTTGGTGAAGCCTAGATTGGTAAAACAGACTGAGTAGGCAAACCGGAGTATAACATACTGCCAGTTAGTACACCATCTGGACAGGGAAATGTTTCATTCCAAAGAGAAAATTAGGGTTAAGACCCAAGTGAGGGTTATCGGTCAGGAGACATGGCTTCCCAGAATGGAAACAGGGTGTTGCTGAAGCCAAGCATGGTGAAACAGACTGAGAGGGCCAAAGGAATTGTGTGCCTACTGTCTTTTAGTAGAACATGAGGATGGGGGTTTGTTACATTTGCACAAGAAAATCAGGTTAAGTATCAAGTTAGGGTTAGGGTTGGGGAGATGTGGCTTCCCAGGTTGGAAACGGGTCCTTGGTGAAGCTTAACTTGCTGAATCAGACTGAGTGGGGCATCAAGATGGCTTCCATACTGACATTTGGTACACTCTGTGGACGGCAGTATGTTTCAGTCCAAAAAGGAAATGAGGGTTGAGACTCAAATTAGGGTTAGGGTTGGGGAGACTTGGCTTCCCAGGATGTAACCAGGGTTTTGGCGAAGCCTAGATTGGTAAAACAGACTGAGTAGGACAACCGGAGTATAACATACTGCCAGTTAGTACACCATGTGGACAGGGAAATGTTTCAGTCCAAAGAGAAAATTAGGGTTGAGACCCAAGTTAGGGTTATCGGTCAGGAGTCATGGCTTCCCAGAATGGAAACAGGGTGTTGCTGAAGCCAAGCATGGTGAAACAGACTGAGAGGGCCAAAGGAATTGTGTGCCTACTGTCTTTTAGTAGAACATGAGGATGGGGGGGTTGTTACATTTGCACAAGAAAATCAGGTTAAGTCTCAAGTTAGGGTTAGGGTTGGGGAGATGTGGCTTCCCAGGTTGGAAACGGGTCCTTGGTGAAGCCTAGCTTGTTGAATCAGACTGAGTGGGACATCAAGATTTCTTCCATACATACATTTGGTACACTCTGTGAACCGCAGTATGTTTCAGTCCAAAAAGGAAATGAGGGTTGATACTCAAATTAGGGTTAGGGTTGGGGAGACTTGGCTTCCCAGGATGTAACCAGGGTTTTGGCGAAGCCTAGATTGGTAAAACAGACTGAGTAGGCCTTCCGGAGTATAACATACTGCCAGTTAGTACACCATGTGGACAGGGAAATATTTCAGTCCAAAGAAAAAACTAGGGTTAAGACCCAAGTTAGGGTTAGCGGTCAGGAGACATGGCTTCCCGGAATGGAAACAGGGTGTTGCTGAAGCCAAGCATGGTGAAACAGACTGAGAGGGCAAAAGGAATTGTGTGCCTACTGTCTTTTAGTACAACATCAGGATGGGGGTTTGTTACATTTGCACAAGAAAATCAGGTTAAGTCTCAAGTTAGGGTTGGTTTGGGGAGATGTGGCTTCCCAGGTTGGAAACGGGTCCTTGGTGAAGCCTAGCTTGTTGAATCAGACTGAGTGGGACATCAAGATGTCTTCCATACTTACATTTGGTACACTCTGTGGACGGCAGTATGTTTCAGTCCAAAAAGGAAATGAGGGTTGAGACTCAAATTAGGGTTAGGGCTGGGGAGACTTGGCTTCCCAGGATGTAACCAGGGTTTTGGCGAAGCCTAGATTGGTAAAACAGACTGAGTAGGCCATCCGGAGTATAACATACTGCCAGTTAGTACACCATGTGGACAGGGAAATGTTTCAGTCCAAAGAGAAAATTAGGGTTCAGACCCAAGTGAGGGTTAGCTGTCAGGAGACATGGCTTCCCAGAATGGAAACAGGGTGTTGCTGAAGCCAAGCATGGTGAAACAGACTGAGAGGGCCAAAGGAATTGTGTGCCTACTGTCTTTTAGTAGAACATGAGGATGGGAGGTTGTTACATTTGCACAAGGATATAAGGTTAAGTCTCAAGTTAGGGTTAGGGTTGGGGAGATGTGGCTTCCCAGGTTGGAAACGGGTCCTTGGTGAAGCTTAACTTCCTGAATCAGACTGAGTGGGCCATCAAGATGTCTTCCATACTTACATTTGGCACACTCTGTGGACGGCAGTATGTTTCAGTCCAAAAAGAAAATAGGGTTGAGACTCAAATTAGGGTTAGGGTTGGGGAGACTTGGCTTCCCAGGATGTAACCAGGGTTTTGGTGAAGCCTAGATTGGTAAAACAGACTGAGTAGGCATTCAGGAGTATAACATACTGCCAGTTAGTACACCATGTGGACAGGGAAATGTTTCAGTCCAAAGAAAAAATTAGGGTTAAGAAAAATTTAGGGTTATCGGTCAGGAGACATGCCTTCCCAGAATGGAAACAGGGTGTTGCTGAAGCCAAGCATGGTGAAACAGACTGAGAGGGCCAACGGAATTGTGTGCCTACTGTCTTTTAGTACAACATGAGGATGGGGGGTTGTTACATTTGCCCAAGAAAATCAGGTTAAGTCTCAAGTTAGGGTTAGGGTTGGGGAGATGTGGCTTCCCAGGTTGGAAATGGGTCCTTGGTGAAGCTCAACTTGCTGAATCAGACTGAGTGGGGCATCAAGATGTCTTCCATACTTACATTTGGCACACTTTGTGGACCGCAGTATGTTTCAGTCCCAAAAGGAAATGAGGGTTGAGACTCAAATTAGGGTTAGGGTTGGGGAGACTTGGCTTCCCAGGATGTAACCAGGGTTTTGGCGAAGCCTAGATTGGTAAAACAGACTGAGTAGGCAAACCGGAGTATAACATACTGCCAGTTAGTACACCATCTGGACAGGGAAATGTTTCATTCCAAAGAGAAAATTAGGGTTAAGACCCAAGTGAGGGTTATCGGTCAGGAGACATGGCTTCCCAGAATGGAAACAGGGTGTTGCTGAAGCCAAGCATGGTGAAACAGACTGAGAGGGCCAAAGGAATTGTGTGCCTACTGTCTTTTAGTAGAACATGAGGATGGGGGTTTGTTACATTTGCACAAGAAAATCAGGTTAAGTATCAAGTTAGGGTTAGGGTTGGGGAGATGTGGCTTCCCAGGTTGGAAACGGGTCCTTGGTGAAGCTTAACTTGCTGAATCAGACTGAGTGGGGCATCAAGATGGCTTCCATACTGACATTTGGTACACTCTGTGGACGGCAGTATGTTTCAGTCCAAAAAGGAAATGAGGGTTGAGACTCAAATTAGGGTTAGGGTTGGGGAGACTTGGCTTCCCAGGATGTAACCAGGGTTTTGGCGAAGCCTAGATTGGTAAAACAGACTGAGTAGGACAACCGGAGTATAACATACTGCCAGTTAGTACACCATGTGGACAGGGAAATGTTTCAGTCCAAAGAGAAAATTAGGGTTGAGACCCAAGTTAGGGTTATCGGTCAGGAGTCATGGCTTCCCAGAATGGAAACAGGGTGTTGCTGAAGCCAAGCATGGTGAAACAGACTGAGAGGGCCAAAGGAATTGTGTGCCTACTGTCTTTTAGTAGAACATGAGGATGGGGGGGTTGTTACATTTGCACAAGAAAATCAGGTTAAGTCTCAAGTTAGGGTTAGGGTTGGGGAGATGTGGCTTCCCAGGTTGGAAACGGGTCCTTGGTGAAGCCTAGCTTGTTGAATCAGACTGACTGGGACATCAAGATTTCTTCCATACATACATTTGGTACACTCTGTGAACCGCAGTATGTTTCAGTCCAAAAAGGAAATGAGGGTTGATACTCAAATTAGGGTTAGGGTTGGGGAGACTTGGCTTCCCAGGATGTAACCAGGGTTTTGGCGAAGCCTAGATTGGTAAAACAGACTGAGTAGGCCTTCCGGAGTATAACATACTGCCAGTTAGTACACCATGTGGACAGGGAAATATTTCAGTCCAAAGAAAAAACTAGGGTTAAGACCCAAGTTAGGGTTAGCGGTCAGGAGACATGGCTTCCCGGAATGGAAACAGGGTGTTGCTGAAGCCAAGCATGGTGAAACAGACTGAGAGGGCAAAAGGAATTGTGTGCCTACTGTCTTTTAGTACAACATCAGGATGGGGGTTTGTTACATTTGCACAAGAAAATCAGGTTAAGTCTCAAGTTAGGGTTGGTTTGGGGAGATGTGGCTTCCCAGGTTGGAAACGGGTCCTTGGTGAAGCCTAGCTTGTTGAATCAGACTGAGTGGGACATCAAGATGTCTTCCATACTTACATTTGGTACACTCTGTGGACGGCAGTATGTTTCAGTCCAAAAAGGAAATGAGGGTTGAGACTCAAATTAGGGTTAGGGCTGGGGAGACTTGGCTTCCCAGGATGTAACCAGGGTTTTGGCGAAGCCTAGATTGGTAAAACAGACTGAGTAGGCCATCCGGAGTATAACATACTGCCAGTTAGTACACCATGTGGACAGGGAAATGTTTCAGTCCAAAGAGAAAATTAGGGTTCAGACCCAAGTGAGGGTTAGCTGTCAGGAGACATGGCTTCCCAGAATGGAAACAGGGTGTTGCTGAAGCCAAGCATGGTGAAACAGACTGAGAGGGCCAAAGGAATTGTGTGCCTACTGTCTTTTAGTAGAACATGAGGATGGGAGGTTGTTACATTTGCACAAGGATATAAGGTTAAGTCTCAAGTTAGGGTTAGGGTTGGGGAGATGTGGCTTCCCAGGTTGGAAACGGGTCCTTGGTGAAGCTTAACTTCCTGAATCAGACTGAGTGGGCCATCAAGATGTCTTCCATACTTACATTTGGCACACTCTGTGGACGGCAGTATGTTTCAGTCCAAAAAGAAAATAGGGTTGAGACTCAAATTAGGGTTAGGGTTGGGGAGACTTGGCTTCCCAGGATGTAACCAGGGTTTTGGTGAAGCCTAGATTGGTAAAACAGACTGAGTAGGCATTCAGGAGTATAACATACTGCCAGTTAGTACACCATGTGGACAGGGAAATGTTTCAGTCCAAAGAAAAAATTAGGGTTAAGAAAAATTTAGGGTTATCGGTCAGGAGACATGCCTTCCCAGAATGGAAACAGGGTGTTGCTGAAGCCAAGCATGGTGAAACAGACTGAGAGGGCCAACGGAATTGTGTGCCTACTGTCTTTTAGTACAACATGAGGATGGGGGGTTGTTACATTTGCCCAAGAAAATCAGGTTAAGTCTCAAGTTAGGGTTAGGGTTGGGGAGATGTGGCTTCCCAGGTTGGAAATGGGTCCTTGGTGAAGCTCAACTTGCTGAATCAGACTGAGTGGGGCATCAAGATGTCTTCCATACTTACATTTGGCACACTTTGTGGACCGCAGTATGTTTCAGTCCCAAAAGGAAATGAGGGTTGAGACTCAAATTAGGGTTAGGGTTGGGGAGACTTGGCTTCCCAGGATGTAACCAGGGTTTTGGCGAAGCCTAGATTGGTAAAACAGACTGAGTAGGCCTTCCGGAGTATAACATACTGCCAGTTAGTACACCATGTGGACAGGGAAATGTTTCAGTCCAAAGAAAAAATTAGGGTTAAGAAAAATTTAGGGTTATCGGTCAGGAGACATGCCTTCCCAGAATGGAAACAGGGTGTTGCTGAAGCCAAGCATGGTGAAACAGACTGAGAGGGCAAACGGAATTGTGTGCCTACTGTCTTTTAGTACAACATGAGGATGGGGGTTTGTTACATTTGCACAAGAAAATCAGGTTAAGTCTCAAGTTAGGGTTGGTTTGGGGAGATGTGGCTTCCCAGGTTGGAAACGGGTCCTTGGTGAAGCCTAAATTGTTGAATCAGACTGAGTGGGACATCAAGATGTCTTCCATACTGACATTTGGTACACTCTGTGGACGGCAGTATGTTTCAGTCCAAAAAGGAAATGAGGGTTGAGACTCAAATTAGGGTTAGGGCTGGGGAGACTTGGCTTCCCAGAATGTAACCAGGGTTTTGGCGAAGCCTAGATTGGTAAAACAGACGGAGTAGGCCAACCGGAGTATAACATACTGCCAGTTAGTACACCATGTGGACAGGGAAATGTTTCAGTCCAAAGAGAAAATTAGGGTTAAGACCCAAGTTAGGGTTAGCTGTCAGGAGACATGGCTTTCCAGAATGGAAACAGGGTGTTGCTGAAGCCAAGCATGGTGAAACAGACTGAGAGGGCAAAAGGAATTGTGTGCCTACTGTCTTTTAGTAGAACATGAGGATGGGGGGTTGTTACATTTGCACAAGAAAATCAGGTTAAGTCTCAAGTTAGGGTTAGGGTTGGGGAGATGTGGCTTCCCAGGTTGGAAACGGGTCCTTGGTGAAGCCTAGCTTGTTGAATCAGACTGAGTGGGACATCAAGATTTCTTCCATACATACATTTGGTACACTCTGTGAACCGCAGTATGTTTCAGTCCAAAAAGGAAATGAGGGTTGATACTCAAATTAGGGTTAGGGTTGGGGAGACTTGGCTTCCCAGGATGTAACCAGGGTTTTGGCGAAGCCTAGATTGGTAAAACAGACTGAGTAGGCCTTCCGGAGTATAACATACTGCCAGTTAGTACACCATGTGGACAGGGAAATATTTCAGTCCAAAGAAAAAACTAGGGTTAAGACCCAAGTTAGGGTTAGCGGTCAGGAGACATGGCTTCCCGGAATGGAAACAGGGTGTTGCTGAAGCCAAGCATGGTGAAACAGACTGAGAGGGCAAAAGGAATTGTGTGCCTACTGTCTTTTAGTACAACATGAGGATGGGGGTTTGTTACATTTGCACAAGAAAATCAGGTTAAGTCTCAAGTTAGGGTTGGTTTGGGGAGATGTGGCTTCCCAGGTTGGAAACGGGTCCTTGGTGAAGCCTAGCTTGTTGAATCAGACTGAGTGGGACATCAAGATGTCTTCCATACTTACATTTGGTACACTCTGTGGACGGCAGTATGTTTCAGTCCAAAAAGGAAATGAGGGTTGAGACTCAAATTAGGGTTAGGGCTGGGGAGACTTGGCTTCCCAGGATGTAACCAGGGTTTTGGCGAAGCCTAGATTGGTAAAACAGACGGAGTAGGCCATCCGGAGTATAACATACTGCCAGTTAGTACACCATGTGGACAGGGAAATGTTTCATTCCAAAGAGAAAATTAGGGTTAAGACCCAAGTTAGGGTTAGCAGTCAGGAGACATGGCTTTCCAGAATGGAAACAGGGTGTTGCTGAAGCCAAGCATGGTGAAACAGACTGAGAGGGCAAAAGGAATTGTGTGCCTACTGTCTTTTAGTAGAACATGAGGATGGGGGGTTGTTACATTTGCACAAGAAAATCAGGTTAAGTCTCAAGTTAGGGTTAGGGTTGGGGAGATGTTGCTTCCCAGGTTGGAAACGGGTCCTTGGTGAAGCTTAACTTGCTGAATCAGACTGAGTGGGCCATCAAGATGGCTTCCATACTGACATTTGGTACACTCTGTGGACGGCAGTATGTTTCAGTCCAAAAACGAAAATTATGGTTAAGACCCAAGTTAGGGTTATCGGTCAGGAGTCATGGCTTCCCAGAATGGAAACAGGGTGTTGCTGAAGCCAAGCATGGTGAAACAGACTGAGAGGGCCAACCTAATTGTGTGCCGACTGTCTCTTAGTACAACATGAGGATGGGGGTTTGTTACATTTCAACATGAAAATCAGGTTAAGTCTCAAGGTTGGGTTGGGTTGGGGAGATGTGGCTTCCCTGGTTGGAATCGGGTCCTTGGTGAAGCCCAGCTTGCTGAATCAGACTGAGTGGGACATCAAGATGTCTTCCATACTGACATTTGGTACACTCTGTGGACGGAGGTCTGTTTCAGTCCCAAAAGGAAATGAGGCCTGAGACTCAAATGAGGGTTAGGGTTGGGGAGACTTGGCTTCCCAGGATATAACCAGGGTTTTGTCGAAGCCTAGATTGGTAAAACAGACTGAGTAGGCCATCCGGAGTATAACATACAGCCAGTTAGTACACCATGTGGACAGGGAAATGTTTCATTCCAAAGAGAAAATTAGGGTTAAGACCCAAGTTAGGGTTAGCTGTCAGGAGACATGGCTTCCCAGAATGGAAACAGGGTGTTGCTGAAGCCAAGCATGGTGAAACAGACTGAGAGGGCCAAAGGAATTGTGTGCCTACTGTCTTTTAGTACAACATGAGGATGGGGGGTTGTTACAGTTCAACAAGAAAATCAGGTTAAGTCTCAAGTTAGGGTTGGTTTGGGGAGATGTGGCTTCCCAGGTTGGAAACGGGTCCTTGGTGAAGCCTAGCTTGTTGAATCAGACTGAGTGGGACATCAAGATGTCTTCCATACTTACATTTGGTACACTCTGTGGACGGCAGTATGTTTCAGTCCAAAAAGGAAATGAGGGTTGAGACTCAAATTAGGGTTAGGGCTGGGGAGACTTGGCTTCCCAGGATGTAACCAGGGTTTTGGCGAAGCCTAGATTGGTAAAACAGACTGAGTAGGCCATCCGGAGTATAACATACTGCCAGTTAGTACACCATGTGGACAGGGAAATGTTTCAGTCCAAAGAGAAAATTAGGGTTCAGACCCAAGTGAGGGTTAGCTGTCAGGAGACATGGCTTCCCAGAATGGAAACAGGGTGTTGCTGAAGCCAAGCATGGTGAAACAGACTGAGAGGGCCAAAGGAATTGTGTGCCTACTGTCTTTTAGTAGAACATGAGGATGGGAGGTTGTTACATTTGCACAAGGATATAAGGTTAAGTCTCAAGTTAGGGTTAGGGTTGGGGAGATGTGGCTTCCCAGGTTGGAAACGGGTCCTTGGTGAAGCTTAACTTCCTGAATCAGACTGAGTGGGCCATCAAGATGTCTTCCATACTTACATTTGGCACACTCTGTGGACGGCAGTATGTTTCAGTCCAAAAAGAAAATAGGGTTGAGACTCAAATTAGGGTTAGGGTTGGGGAGACTTGGCTTCCCAGGATGTAACCAGGGTTTTGGTGAAGCCTAGATTGGTAAAACAGACTGAGTAGGCATTCAGGAGTATAACATACTGCCAGTTAGTACACCATGTGGACAGGGAAATGTTTCAGTCCAAAGAAAAAATTAGGGTTAAGAAAAATTTAGGGTTATCGGTCAGGAGACATGCCTTCCCAGAATGGAAACAGGGTGTTGCTGAAGCCAAGCATGGTGAAACAGACTGAGAGGGCCAACGGAATTGTGTGCCTACTGTCTTTTAGTACAACATGAGGATGGGGGGTTGTTACATTTGCCCAAGAAAATCAGGTTAAGTCTCAAGTTAGGGTTAGGGTTGGGGAGATGTGGCTTCCCAGGTTGGAAATGGGTCCTTGGTGAAGCTCAACTTGCTGAATCAGACTGAGTGGGGCATCAAGATGTCTTCCATACTTACATTTGGCACACTTTGTGGACCGCAGTATGTTTCAGTCCCAAAAGGAAATGAGGGTTGAGACTCAAATTAGGGTTAGGGTTGGGGAGACTTGGCTTCCCAGGATGTAACCAGGGTTTTGGCGAAGCCTAGATTGGTAAAACAGACTGAGTAGGCAAACCGGAGTATAACATACTGCCAGTTAGTACACCATCTGGACAGGGAAATGTTTCATTCCAAAGAGAAAATTAGGGTTAAGACCCAAGTGAGGGTTATCGGTCAGGAGACATGGCTTCCCAGAATGGAAACAGGGTGTTGCTGAAGCCAAGCATGGTGAAACAGACTGAGAGGGCCAAAGGAATTGTGTGCCTACTGTCTTTTAGTAGAACATGAGGATGGGGGTTTGTTACATTTGCACAAGAAAATCAGGTTAAGTATCAAGTTAGGGTTAGGGTTGGGGAGATGTGGCTTCCCAGGTTGGAAACGGGTCCTTGGTGAAGCTTAACTTGCTGAATCAGACTGAGTGGGGCATCAAGATGGCTTCCATACTGACATTTGGTACACTCTGTGGACGGCAGTATGTTTCAGTCCAAAAAGGAAATGAGGGTTGAGACTCAAATTAGGGTTAGGGTTGGGGAGACTTGGCTTCCCAGGATGTAACCAGGGTTTTGGCGAAGCCTAGATTGGTAAAACAGACTGAGTAGGACAACCGGAGTATAACATACTGCCAGTTAGTACACCATGTGGACAGGGAAATGTTTCAGTCCAAAGAGAAAATTAGGGTTGAGACCCAAGTTAGGGTTATCGGTCAGGAGTCATGGCTTCCCAGAATGGAAACAGGGTGTTGCTGAAGCCAAGCATGGTGAAACAGACTGAGAGGGCCAAAGGAATTGTGTGCCTACTGTCTTTTAGTAGAACATGAGGATGGGGGGGTTGTTACATTTGCACAAGAAAATCAGGTTAAGTCTCAAGTTAGGGTTAGGGTTGGGGAGATGTGGCTTCCCAGGTTGGAAACGGGTCCTTGGTGAAGCCTAGCTTGTTGAATCAGACTGACTGGGACATCAAGATTTCTTCCATACATACATTTGGTACACTCTGTGAACCGCAGTATGTTTCAGTCCAAAAAGGAAATGAGGGTTGATACTCAAATTAGGGTTAGGGTTGGGGAGACTTGGCTTCCCAGGATGTAACCAGGGTTTTGGCGAAGCCTAGATTGGTAAAACAGACTGAGTAGGCCTTCCGGAGTATAACATACTGCCAGTTAGTACACCATGTGGACAGGGAAATATTTCAGTCCAAAGAAAAAACTAGGGTTAAGACCCAAGTTAGGGTTAGCGGTCAGGAGACATGGCTTCCCGGAATGGAAACAGGGTGTTGCTGAAGCCAAGCATGGTGAAACAGACTGAGAGGGCAAAAGGAATTGTGTGCCTACTGTCTTTTAGTACAACATCAGGATGGGGGTTTGTTACATTTGCACAAGAAAATCAGGTTAAGTCTCAAGTTAGGGTTGGTTTGGGGAGATGTGGCTTCCCAGGTTGGAAACGGGTCCTTGGTGAAGCCTAGCTTGTTGAATCAGACTGAGTGGGACATCAAGATGTCTTCCATACTTACATTTGGTACACTCTGTGGACGGCAGTATGTTTCAGTCCAAAAAGGAAATGAGGGTTGAGACTCAAATTAGGGTTAGGGCTGGGGAGACTTGGCTTCCCAGGATGTAACCAGGGTTTTGGCGAAGCCTAGATTGGTAAAACAGACTGAGTAGGCCATCCGGAGTATAACATACTGCCAGTTAGTACACCATGTGGACAGGGAAATGTTTCAGTCCAAAGAGAAAATTAGGGTTCAGACCCAAGTGAGGGTTAGCTGTCAGGAGACATGGCTTCCCAGAATGGAAACAGGGTGTTGCTGAAGCCAAGCATGGTGAAACAGACTGAGAGGGCCAAAGGAATTGTGTGCCTACTGTCTTTTAGTAGAACATGAGGATGGGAGGTTGTTACATTTGCACAAGGATATAAGGTTAAGTCTCAAGTTAGGGTTAGGGTTGGGGAGATGTGGCTTCCCAGGTTGGAAACGGGTCCTTGGTGAAGCTTAACTTCCTGAATCAGACTGAGTGGGCCATCAAGATGTCTTCCATACTTACATTTGGCACACTCTGTGGACGGCAGTATGTTTCAGTCCAAAAAGAAAATAGGGTTGAGACTCAAATTAGGGTTAGGGTTGGGGAGACTTGGCTTCCCAGGATGTAACCAGGGTTTTGGTGAAGCCTAGATTGGTAAAACAGACTGAGTAGGCATTCAGGAGTATAACATACTGCCAGTTAGTACACCATGTGGACAGGGAAATGTTTCAGTCCAAAGAAAAAATTAGGGTTAAGAAAAATTTAGGGTTATCGGTCAGGAGACATGCCTTCCCAGAATGGAAACAGGGTGTTGCTGAAGCCAAGCATGGTGAAACAGACTGAGAGGGCCAACGGAATTGTGTGCCTACTGTCTTTTAGTACAACATGAGGATGGGGGGTTGTTACATTTGCCCAAGAAAATCAGGTTAAGTCTCAAGTTAGGGTTAGGGTTGGGGAGATGTGGCTTCCCAGGTTGGAAATGGGTCCTTGGTGAAGCTCAACTTGCTGAATCAGACTGAGTGGGGCATCAAGATGTCTTCCATACTTACATTTGGCACACTTTGTGGACCGCAGTATGTTTCAGTCCCAAAAGGAAATGAGGGTTGAGACTCAAATTAGGGTTAGGGTTGGGGAGACTTGGCTTCCCAGGATGTAACCAGGGTTTTGGCGAAGCCTAGATTGGTAAAACAGACTGAGTAGGCCTTCCGGAGTATAACATACTGCCAGTTAGTACACCATGTGGACAGGGAAATGTTTCAGTCCAAAGAAAAAATTAGGGTTAAGAAAAATTTAGGGTTATCGGTCAGGAGACATGCCTTCCCAGAATGGAAACAGGGTGTTGCTGAAGCCAAGCATGGTGAAACAGACTGAGAGGGCAAACGGAATTGTGTGCCTACTGTCTTTTAGTACAACATGAGGATGGGGGTTTGTTACATTTGCACAAGAAAATCAGGTTAAGTCTCAAGTTAGGGTTGGTTTGGGGAGATGTGGCTTCCCAGGTTGGAAACGGGTCCTTGGTGAAGCCTAAATTGTTGAATCAGACTGAGTGGGACATCAAGATGTCTTCCATACTGACATTTGGTACACTCTGTGGACGGCAGTATGTTTCAGTCCAAAAAGGAAATGAGGGTTGAGACTCAAATTAGGGTTAGGGCTGGGGAGACTTGGCTTCCCAGAATGTAACCAGGGTTTTGGCGAAGCCTAGATTGGTAAAACAGACGGAGTAGGCCAACCGGAGTATAACATACTGCCAGTTAGTACACCATGTGGACAGGGAAATGTTTCAGTCCAAAGAGAAAATTAGGGTTAAGACCCAAGTTAGGGTTAGCTGTCAGGAGACATGGCTTTCCAGAATGGAAACAGGGTGTTGCTGAAGCCAAGCATGGTGAAACAGACTGAGAGGGCAAAAGGAATTGTGTGCCTACTGTCTTTTAGTAGAACATGAGGATGGGGGGTTGTTACATTTGCACAAGAAAATCAGGTTAAGTCTCAAGTTAGGGTTAGGGTTGGGGAGATGTGGCTTCCCAGGTTGGAAACGGGTCCTTGGTGAAGCCTAGCTTGTTGAATCAGACTGAGTGGGACATCAAGATTTCTTCCATACATACATTTGGTACACTCTGTGAACCGCAGTATGTTTCAGTCCAAAAAGGAAATGAGGGTTGATACTCAAATTAGGGTTAGGGTTGGGGAGACTTGGCTTCCCAGGATGTAACCAGGGTTTTGGCGAAGCCTAGATTGGTAAAACAGACTGAGTAGGCCTTCCGGAGTATAACATACTGCCAGTTAGTACACCATGTGGACAGGGAAATATTTCAGTCCAAAGAAAAAACTAGGGTTAAGACCCAAGTTAGGGTTAGCGGTCAGGAGACATGGCTTCCCGGAATGGAAACAGGGTGTTGCTGAAGCCAAGCATGGTGAAACAGACTGAGAGGGCAAAAGGAATTGTGTGCCTACTGTCTTTTAGTACAACATGAGGATGGGGGTTTGTTACATTTGCACAAGAAAATCAGGTTAAGTCTCAAGTTAGGGTTGGTTTGGGGAGATGTGGCTTCCCAGGTTGGAAACGGGTCCTTGGTGAAGCCTAGCTTGTTGAATCAGACTGAGTGGGACATCAAGATGTCTTCCATACTTACATTTGGTACACTCTGTGGACGGCAGTATGTTTCAGTCCAAAAAGGAAATGAGGGTTGAGACTCAAATTAGGGTTAGGGCTGGGGAGACTTGGCTTCCCAGGATGTAACCAGGGTTTTGGCGAAGCCTAGATTGGTAAAACAGACGGAGTAGGCCATCCGGAGTATAACATACTGCCAGTTAGTACACCATGTGGACAGGGAAATGTTTCATTCCAAAGAGAAAATTAGGGTTAAGACCCAAGTTAGGGTTAGCAGTCAGGAGACATGGCTTTCCAGAATGGAAACAGGGTGTTGCTGAAGCCAAGCATGGTGAAACAGACTGAGAGGGCAAAAGGAATTGTGTGCCTACTGTCTTTTAGTAGAACATGAGGATGGGGGGTTGTTACATTTGCACAAGAAAATCAGGTTAAGTCTCAAGTTAGGGTTAGGGTTGGGGAGATGTTGCTTCCCAGGTTGGAAACGGGTCCTTGGTGAAGCTTAACTTGCTGAATCAGACTGAGTGGGCCATCAAGATGGCTTCCATACTGACATTTGGTACACTCTGTGGACGGCAGTATGTTTCAGTCCAAAAACGAAAATTATGGTTAAGACCCAAGTTAGGGTTATCGGTCAGGAGTCATGGCTTCCCAGAATGGAAACAGGGTGTTGCTGAAGCCAAGCATGGTGAAACAGACTGAGAGGGCCAACCTAATTGTGTGCCGACTGTCTCTTAGTACAACATGAGGATGGGGGTTTGTTACATTTCAACATGAAAATCAGGTTAAGTCTCAAGGTTGGGTTGGGTTGGGGAGATGTGGCTTCCCTGGTTGGAATCGGGTCCTTGGTGAAGCCCAGCTTGCTGAATCAGACTGAGTGGGACATCAAGATGTCTTCCATACTGACATTTGGTACACTCTGTGGACGGAGGTCTGTTTCAGTCCCAAAAGGAAATGAGGCCTGAGACTCAAATGAGGGTTAGGGTTGGGGAGACTTGGCTTCCCAGGATATAACCAGGGTTTTGTCGAAGCCTAGATTGGTAAAACAGACTGAGTAGGCCATCCGGAGTATAACATACAGCCAGTTAGTACACCATGTGGACAGGGAAATGTTTCATTCCAAAGAGAAAATTAGGGTTAAGACCCAAGTTAGGGTTAGCTGTCAGGAGACATGGCTTCCCAGAATGGAAACAGGGTGTTGCTGAAGCCAAGCATGGTGAAACAGACTGAGAGGGCCAAAGGAATTGTGTGCCTACTGTCTTTTAGTACAACATGAGGATGGGGGGTTGTTACAGTTCAACAAGAAAATCAGGTTAAGTCTCAAGTTAGGGTTAGGGTTGGGGAGATGTGGCTTCCCAGGTTGGAAACGGGTCCTTGGTGAAGCTTAACTTGCTGAATCAGACTGAGTGGGGCATCAAGATGGCTTCCATACTGACATTTGGTACACTCTGTGGACGGCAGTATGTTTAAGTCCAAAAACGAAAATTAGGGTTAAGACCCAAGTTAGGGTTATCGGTCAGGAGTCATGGCTTCCCAGAATGGAAACAGGGTGTTGCTGAAGCCAAGCATGGTGAAACAGACTGAGAGGGCCAACGGAATTGTGTGTCGACTGTCTTTTAGTACAACATGAGGATGGGGGTTTGTTACATTTGCACAAGAAAATCAGGTTAAGTCTCAAGTTAGGGTTGGTTTGGGGAGATGTGGCTTCCCAGGTTGGAAACGGGTCCTTGGTGAAGCCTAGCTTGTTGAATCAGACTGAGTGGGACATCAAGATGTCTTCCATACTTACATTTGGTACACTCTGTGGACGGCAGTATGTTTCAGTCCAAAAAGGAAATGAGGGTTGAGACTCAAATTAGGGTTAGGGCTGGGGAGACTTGGCTTCCCAGGATGTAACCAGGGTTTTGGCGAAGCCTAGATTGGTAAAACAGACTGAGTAGGCCATCCGGAGTATAACATACTGCCAGTTAGTACACCATGTGGACAGGGAAATGTTTCAGTCTAAAGAGAAAATTAGGGTTAAGACCCAAGTTAGGGTTAGCTGTCAGGAGACATGGCTTCCCAGAATGGAAACAGGGTGTTGCTGAAGCCAAGCATGGTGAAACAGACTGAGAGGGCCAAAGGAATTGTGTGCCTACTGTCTTTTAGTAGAAGTATGTTTTAGTAGAAGTATGTTTTAGCAGTATGTTTCAGTCCAAAAAGGAAATGAGGGTTGATACTCAAATTAGGGTTAGGGTTGGGGAGACTTGGCTTTCCAGGATGTAACCAGGGTTTTGGTGAAGCCTAGATTGGTAAAACAGACTGAGTAGGCAAACCGGAGTATAACATACTGCCAGTTAGTACACCATGTGGACAGGGAAATGTTTCATTCCAAAGAGAAAATTAGGGTTAAGACCCAAGTTAGGGTTAGCGGTGAGGAGACATGGCTTCCCAGAATGGAAACAGGGTGTTGCTGAAGCCAAGCATGGTGAAACAGACTGAGAGGGCCAAAGGAATTGTGTGCCTACTGTCTTTTAGTAGAACATGAGGATGGGGGTTTGTTACATTTGCACAAGAAAATCAGGTTAAGTATCAAGTTAGGGTTAGGGTTGGGGAGATGTGGCTTCCCAGGTTGGAAACGGGTCCTTGGTGAAGCTTAACTTGCTGAATCAGACTGAGTGGGGCATCAAGATGGCTTCCATACTGACATTTGGTACACTCTGTGGACGGCAGTATGTTTCAGTCCAAAAAGGAAATGAGGGTTGAGACTCAAATTAGGGTTAGGGCTGGGGAGACTTGGCTTCCCAGGATGTAACCAGGGTTTTGGCGAAGCCT
The DNA here is from genome assembly GCF_057233095.1 of Heloderma suspectum. Lineage (NCBI taxonomy): Eukaryota > Metazoa > Chordata > Lepidosauria > Squamata > Helodermatidae > Heloderma > Heloderma suspectum. The sequence continues at coordinate 154,724,140 of NC_139461.1, forward strand.
AGATTGGTAAAACAGACTGAGTAGGCCATCCGGAGTATAACATACTGCCAGTTAGTACACCATGTGGACAGGGAAATGTTTCAGTCCAAAGAGAAAATTAGGGTTAAGACCCAAGTGAGGGTTAGCTGTCAGGAGACATGGCTTCCCAGAATGGAAACAGGGTGTTGCTGAAGCCAAGCATGGTGAAACAGACTGAGAGGGCCAAAGGAATTGTGTGCCTACTGTCTTTTAGTAGAACATGAGGATGGGAGGTTGTTACATTTGCACAAGAATATCAGGTTAAGTCTCAAGTTAGGGTTAGGGTTGGGGAGATGTGGCTTCCCAGGTTGGAAACGGGTCCTTGGTGAAGCTTAACTTCCTGAATCAGACTGAGTGGGCCATCAAGATGTCTTCCATACTTACATTTGGCACACTCTGTGGACCGCAGTATGTTTCAGTCCAAAAAGGAAATAGGGTTGAGACTCAAATTAGGGTTACGGTTGGGGAGACTTGGCTTCCCAGGATGTAACCAGGGTTTTGGTGAAGCCTAGATTGGTAAAACAGACTGAGTAGGCATTCAGGAGTATAACATACTGCCAGTTAGTACACTCTGTGGACGGCAGTATGTTTCAGTCCAAAAACGAAAATTAGGGTTAAGACCCAAGTTAGGGTTATCGGTCAGGAGTCATGGCTTCCCAGAATGGAAACAGGGTGTTGCTGAAGCCAAGCATGGTGAAACAGACTGAGAGGGCCAACGGAATTGTGTGTCGACTGTCTTTTAGTACAACATGAGGATGGGGGTTTGTTACATTTCAACAAGAAAATCAGGTTAAGTCTCAAGGTTGGGTTGGATTGGGGAGATGTGGCTTCCCAGGTTGGAAATGGGTCCTTGGTGAAGCTCAACTTGCTGAATCAGACTGAGTGGGGCATCAAGATGGCTTCCATACTGACATTTGGTGCACTCTGTGGACGGCAGTATGTTTCAGTCCAAAAAGGAAATGAGGGTTGAGACTCAAATTAGGGTTAGGGTTGGGGAGACTTGGCTTCCCAGGATGTAACCAGGGTTTTGGCGAAGTCTAGATTGGTAAAACAGACTGAGTAGGCCAACCGGAGTATAACATACTGCCAGTTAGTACACCATGTGGACAGGGAAATGTTTCAGTCCAAAGAGAAAATTAGGGTTAAGACCCAAGTTAGGGTTAGCTGTCAGGAGACATGGCTTTCCAGAATGGAAACAGGGTGTTGCTGAAGCCAAGCATGGTGAAACAGACTGAGAGGGCAAAAGGAATTGTGTGCCTACTGTCTTTTAGTAGAACATGAGGATGGGGGGTTGTTACATTTGCACAAGAAAATCAGGTTAAGTCTCAAGTTAGGGTTAGGGTTGGGGAGATGTGGCTTCCCAGGTTGGAAACGGGTCCTTGGTGAAGCCTAGCTTGCTGAATCAGACTGAGTGGGGCATCAAGATGTCTTCCATACTTACATTTGGTATACTCTGTGAACCGCAGTATGTTTCAGTCCAAAAAGGAAATGAGGGTTGATACGCAAATTAGGGTTAGGGTTGGGGAGACTTGGCTTCCCAGGATGTAACCAGGGTTTTGGTGAAGCCTAGATTGGTAAAACAGACTGAGTAGGCCAACCGGAGTATAACATACTGCCAGTTAGTACACCATGTGGACAGGGAAATGTTTCAGTCCAAAGAGAAAATTAGGGTTAAGACCCAAGTTAGGGTTAGCTGTCAGGAGACATGGCTTCCCAGAATGGAAACAGGGTGTTGCTGAAGCCAAGCATGGTGAAACAGACTGAGAGGGCCAAAGGAATTGTGTGCCTACTGTCTTTTAGTACAACATGAGGATGGGAGGTTGTTACATTTGCACAAGAAAATCAGGTTAAGTCTCAAGTTAGGGTTGGTTTGGGGAGATGTGGCTTCCCAGGTTGGAAACGGGTCCTTGGTGAAGCCTAGCTTGTTGAATCAGACTGAGTGGGACATCAAGATGTCTTCCATACTGACATTTGGTACACTCTGTGGACGGCAGTATGTTTCAGTCCAAAAAGGAAATGAGGGTTGATACTCAAATTAGGGTTAGGGCTGGGGAGACTTGGCTTCCCAGGATGTAACCAGGGTTTTGGCGAAGCCTAGATTGGTAAAACAGACGGAGTAGGCCAACCGGAGTATAACATACTGCCAGTTAGTACACCATGTGGACAGGGAAATGTTTCAGTCCAAAGAGAAAATTAGGGTTAAGACCCAAGTTAGGGTTAGCTGTCAGGAGACATGGCTTTCCAGAATGGAAACAGGGTGTTGCTGAAGCCAAGCATGGTGAAACAGACTGAGAGGGCAAAAGGAATTGTGTGCCTACTGTCTTTTAGTAGAACATGAGGATGGGGGGTTGTTACATTTGCACAAGAAAATCAGGTTAAGTCTCAAGTTAGGGTTAGGGTTGGGGAGATGTGGCTTCCCAGGTTGGAAACGGGTCCTTGGTGAAGCCTAGCTTGTTGAATCAGACTGAGTGGGACATCAAGATTTCTTCCATACATACATTTGGTACACTCTGTGAACCGCAGTATGTTTCAGTCCAAAAAGGAAATGAGGGTTGATACTCAAATTAGGGTTAGGGTTGGGGAGACTTGGCTTCCCAGGATGTAACCAGGGTTTTGGCGAAGCCTAGATTGGTAAAACAGACTGAGTAGGCCTTCCGGAGTATAACATACTGCCAGTTAGTACACCATGTGGACAGGGAAATATTTCAGTCCAAAGAAAAAACTAGGGTTAAGACCCAAGTTAGGGTTAGCGGTCAGGTGACATGGCTTCCCGGAATGGAAACAGGGTGTTGCTGAAGCCAAGCATGGTGAAACAGACTGAGAGGGAAAAAGGAATTGTGTGCCTACTGTCTTTTAGTACAACATGAGGATGGGGGTTTGTTACATTTGCACAAGAAAATCAGGTTAAGTCTCAAGTTAGGGTTGGTTTGGGGAGATGTGGCTTCCCAGGTTGGAAACGGGTCCTTGGTGAAGCCTAGCTTGTTGAATCAGACTGAGTGGGACATCAAGATGTCTTCCATACTTACATTTGGTACACTCTGTGGACGGCAGTATGTTTCAGTCCAAAAAGGAAATGAGGGTTGAGACTCAAATTAGGGTTAGGGCTGGGGAGACTTGGCTTCCCAGGATGTAACCAGGGTTTTGGCGAAGCCTAGATTGGTAAAACAGACTGAGTAGGCCATCCGGAGTATAACATACTGCCAGTTAGTACACCATGTGGACAGGGAAATGTTTCAGTCCAAAGAGAAAATTAGGGTTCAGACCCAAGTGAGGGTTAGCTGTCAGGAGACATGGCTTCCCAGATTGGAAACAGGGTGTTGCTGAAGCCAAGCATGGTGAAACAGACTGAGAGGGCCAAAGGAATTGTGTGCCTACTGTCTTTTAGTAGAACATGAGGATGGGAGGTTGTTACATTTGCACAAGAATATAAGGTTAAGTCTCAAGTTAGGGTTAGGGTTGGGGAGATGTGGCTTCCCAGGTTGGAAACGGGTCCTTGGTGAAGCTTAACTTCCTGAATCAGACTGAGTGGGCCATCAAGATGTCTTCCATACTTACATTTGGCACACTCTGTGGACGGCAGTATGTTTCAGTCCAAAAAGAAAATAGGGTTGAGACTCAAATTAGGGTTAGGGTTGGGGAGACTTGGCTTCCCAGGATGTAACCAGGGTTTTGGTGAAGCCTAGATTGGTAAAACAGACTGAGTAGGCATTCAGGAGTATAACATACTGCCAGTTAGTACACCATGTGGACAGGGAAATGTTTCAGTCCAAAGAAAAAATTAGGGTTAAGAAAAATTTAGGGTTATCGGTCAGGAGACATGCCTTCCCAGAATGGAAACAGGGTGTTGCTGAAGCCAAGCATGGTGAAACAGACTGAGAGGGCCAACGGAATTGTGTGCCTACTGTCTTTTAGTACAACATGAGGATGGGGGGTTGTTACATTTGCCCAAGAAAATCAGGTTAAGTCTCAAGTTAGGGTTAGGGTTGGGGAGATGTGGCTTCCCAGGTTGGAAATGGGTCCTTGGTGAAGCTCAACTTGCTGAATCAGACAAAGTGGGGCATCAAGATGGCTTCCATCCTGACATTTGGTGCACTCTGTGGATGGCAGTATGTTTCAGTCCAAAAAGGAAATGAGGGTTGAGACTCAAATTAGGGTTAGGGTTGGGGAGACTTGGCTTCCCAGGATGTAACCAGGGTTTTGGCGAAGTCTAGATTGTTAAAACAGACGGAGTAGGCCAACCGGAGTATAACATACTGCCAGTTAGTACACAATGTGGACAGGGAAATGTTTCATTCCAAAGAGAAAATTAGGGTTAAGACCCAAGTTAGGGTTAGCAGTCAGGAGACATGGCTTTCCAGAATGGAAACAGGGTGTTGCTGAAGCCAAGCATGGTGAAACAGACTGAGAGGGCAAAAGGAATTGTGTGCCTACTGTCTTTTAGTAGAACATGAGGATGGGGGGTTGTTACATTTGCACAAGAAAATCAGGTTAAGTCTCAAGTTAGGGTTAGGGTTGGGGAGATGTTGCTTCCCAGGTTGGAAACGGGTCCTTGGTGAAGCTTAACTTGCTGAATCAGACTGAGTGGGCCATCAAGATGGCTTCCATACTGACATTTGGTACACTCTGTGGACGGCAGTATGTTTCAGTCCAAAAACGAAAATTATGGTTAAGACCCAAGTTAGGGTTATCGGTCAGGAGTCATGGCTTCCCAGAATGGAAACAGGGTGTTGCTGAAGCCAAGCATGGTGAAACAGACTGAGAGGGCCAACGGAATTGTGTGCCGACTGTCTCTTAGTACAACATGAGGATGGGGGTTTGTTACATTTCAACAAGAAAATCAGGTTAAGTCTCAAGGTTGGGTTGGGTTGGGGAGATGTGGCTTCCCTGGTTGGAATCGGGTCCTTGGTGAAGCCCAGCTTGCTGAATCAGACTGAGTGGGACATCAAGATGTCTTCCATACTGACATTTGGTACACTCTGTGGACGGAGGTCTGTTTCAGTCCCAAAAGGAAATGAGGCCTGAGACTCAAATTAGGGTTAGGGTTGGGGAGACTTGGCTTCCCAGGATATAACCAGGGTTTTGTCGAAGCCTAGATTGGTAAAACAGACTGAGTAGGCCATCCGGAGTATAACATACAGCCAGTTAGTACACCATGTGGACAGGGAAATGTTTCATTCCAAAGAGAAAATTAGGGTTAAGACCCAAGTTAGGGTTAGCTGTCAGGAGACATGGCTTCCCAGAATGGAAACAGGGTGTTGCTGAAGCCAAGCATGGTGAAACAGACTGAGAGGGCCAAAGGAATTGTGTGCCTACTGTCTTTTAGTACAACATGAGGATGGGGGGTTGTTACAGTTCAACAAGAAAATCAGGTTAAGTCTCAAGTTAGGGTTAGGGTTGGGGAGATGTGGCTTCCCAGGTTGGAAACGGGTCCTTGGTGAAGCTGAACTTGCTGAATCAGACTGAGTGGGGCATCATGATGGCTTCCATACTGACATTTGGTACACTCTGTGGACGGCAGTATGTTTCAGTCCAAAAACGAAAATTAGGGTTAAGACCCAAGTTAGGGTTATCGGTCAGGAGTCATGGCTTCCCAGAATGGAAACAGGGTGTTGCTGAAGCCAAGCATGGTGAAACAGACTGAGAGGGCCAACGGAATTGTGTGTCGACTGTCTTTTAGTACAACATGAGGATGGGGGTTTGTTACATTTGCACAAGAAAATCAGGTTAAGTCTCAAGTTAGGGTTGGTTTGGGGAGATGTGGCTTCCCAGGTTGGAAACGGGTCCTTGGTGAAGCCTAGCTTGTTGAATCAGACTGAGTGGGACATCAAGATGTCTTCCATACTTACATTTGGTACACTCTGTGGACGGCAGTATGTTTCAGTCCAAAAAGGAAATGAGGGTTGAGACTCAAATTAGGGTTAGGGCTGGGGAGACTTGGCTTCCCAGGATGTAACCAGGGTTTTGGCGAAGCCTAGATTGGTAAAACAGACTGAGTAGGCCTTCCGGAGTATAACATACTGCCAGTTAGTACACCATGTGGACAGGGAAATATTTCAGTCCAAAGAAAAAACTAGGGTTAAGACCCAAGTTAGGGTTAGCGGTCAGGAGACATGGCTTCCCGGAATGGAAACAGGGTGTTGCTGAAGCCAAGCATGGTGAAACAGACTGAGAGGGCAAAAGGAATTGTGTGCCTACTGTCTTTTAGTACAACATGAGGATGGGGGTTTGTTACATTTGCACAAGAAAATCAGGTTAAGTCTCAAGTTAGGGTTGGTTTGGGGAGATGTGGCTTCCCAGGTTGGAAACGGGTCCTTGGTGAAGCCTAGCTTGTTGAATCAGACTGAGTGGGACATCAAGATGTCTTCCATACTTACATTTGGTACACTCTGTGGACGGCAGTATGTTTCAGTCCAAAAAGGAAATGAGGGTTGAGACTCAAATTAGGGTTAGGGCTGGGGAGACTTGGCTTCCCAGGATGTAACCAGGGTTTTGGCGAAGCCTAGATTGGTAAAACAGACGGAGTAGGCCATCCGGAGTATAACATACTGCCAGTTAGTACACCATGTGGACAGGGAAATGTTTCATTCCAAAGAGAAAATTAGGGTTAAGACCCAAGTTAGGGTTAGCAGTCAGGAGACATGGCTTTCCAGAATGGAAACAGGGTGTTGCTGAAGCCAAGCATGGTGAAACAGACTGAGAGGGCAAAAGGAATTGTGTGCCTACTGTCTTTTAGTAGAACATGAGGATGGGGGGTTGTTACATTTGCACAAGAAAATCAGGTTAAGTCTCAAGTTAGGGTTAGGGTTGGGGAGATGTTGCTTCCCAGGTTGGAAACGGGTCCTTGGTGAAGCTTAACTTGCTGAATCAGACTGAGTGGGCCATCAAGATGGCTTCCATACTGACATTTGGTACACTCTGTGGACGGCAGTATGTTTCAGTCCAAAAACGAAAATTATGGTTAAGACCCAAGTTAGGGTTATCGGTCAGGAGTCATGGCTTCCCAGAATGGAAACAGGGTGTTGCTGAAGCCAAGCATGGTGAAACAGACTGAGAGGGCCAACCTAATTGTGTGCCGACTGTCTCTTAGTACAACATGAGGATGGGGGTTTGTTACATTTCAACATGAAAATCAGGTTAAGTCTCAAGGTTGGGTTGGGTTGGGGAGATGTGGCTTCCCTGGTTGGAATCGGGTCCTTGGTGAAGCCCAGCTTGCTGAATCAGACTGAGTGGGACATCAAGATGTCTTCCATACTGACATTTGGTACACTCTGTGGACGGAGGTCTGTTTCAGTCCCAAAAGGAAATGAGGCCTGAGACTCAAATGAGGGTTAGGGTTGGGGAGACTTGGCTTCCCAGGATATAACCAGGGTTTTGTCGAAGCCTAGATTGGTAAAACAGACTGAGTAGGCCATCCGGAGTATAACATACAGCCAGTTAGTACACCATGTGGACAGGGAAATGTTTCATTCCAAAGAGAAAATTAGGGTTAAGACCCAAGTTAGGGTTAGCTGTCAGGAGACATGGCTTCCCAGAATGGAAACAGGGTGTTGCTGAAGCCAAGCATGGTGAAACAGACTGAGAGGGCCAAAGGAATTGTGTGCCTACTGTCTTTTAGTACAACATGAGGATGGGGGGTTGTTACAGTTCAACAAGAAAATCAGGTTAAGTCTCAAGTTAGGGTTAGGGTTGGGGAGATGTGGCTTCCCAGGTTGGAAACGGGTCCTTGGTGAAGCTTAACTTGCTGAATCAGACTGAGTGGGGCATCAAGATGGCTTCCATACTGACATTTGGTACACTCTGTGGACGGCAGTATGTTTAAGTCCAAAAACGAAAATTAGGGTTAAGACCCAAGTTAGGGTTATCGGTCAGGAGTCATGGCTTCCCAGAATGGAAACAGGGTGTTGCTGAAGCCAAGCATGGTGAAACAGACTGAGAGGGCCAACGGAATTGTGTGTCGACTGTCTTTTAGTACAACATGAGGATGGGGGTTTGTTACATTTGCACAAGAAAATCAGGTTAAGTCTCAAGTTAGGGTTGGTTTGGGGAGATGTGGCTTCCCAGGTTGGAAACGGGTCCTTGGTGAAGCCTAGCTTGTTGAATCAGACTGAGTGGGACATCAAGATGTCTTCCATACTTACATTTGGTACACTCTGTGGACGGCAGTATGTTTCAGTCCAAAAAGGAAATGAGGGTTGAGACTCAAATTAGGGTTAGGGCTGGGGAGACTTGGCTTCCCAGGATGTAACCAGGGTTTTGGCGAAGCCTAGATTGGTAAAACAGACTGAGTAGGCCATCCGGAGTATAACATACTGCCAGTTAGTACACCATGTGGACAGGGAAATGTTTCAGTCTAAAGAGAAAATTAGGGTTAAGACCCAAGTTAGGGTTAGCTGTCAGGAGACATGGCTTCCCAGAATGGAAACAGGGTGTTGCTGAAGCCAAGCATGGTGAAACAGACTGAGAGGGCCAAAGGAATTGTGTGCCTACTGTCTTTTAGTAGAAGTATGTTTTAGTAGAAGTATGTTTTAGCAGTATGTTTCAGTCCAAAAAGGAAATGAGGGTTGATACTCAAATTAGGGTTAGGGTTGGGGAGACTTGGCTTTCCAGGATGTAACCAGGGTTTTGGTGAAGCCTAGATTGGTAAAACAGACTGAGTAGGCAAACCGGAGTATAACATACTGCCAGTTAGTACACCATGTGGACAGGGAAATGTTTCATTCCAAAGAGAAAATTAGGGTTAAGACCCAAGTTAGGGTTAGCGGTGAGGAGACATGGCTTCCCAGAATGGAAACAGGGTGTTGCTGAAGCCAAGCATGGTGAAACAGACTGAGAGGGCCAAAGGAATTGTGTGCCTACTGTCTTTTAGTAGAACATGAGGATGGGGGTTTGTTACATTTGCACAAGAAAATCAGGTTAAGTATCAAGTTAGGGTTAGGGTTGGGGAGATGTGGCTTCCCAGGTTGGAAACGGGTCCTTGGTGAAGCTTAACTTGCTGAATCAGACTGAGTGGGGCATCAAGATGGCTTCCATACTGACATTTGGTACACTCTGTGGACGGCAGTATGTTTCAGTCCAAAAAGGAAATGAGGGTTGAGACTCAAATTAGGGTTAGGGCTGGGGAGACTTGGCTTCCCAGGATGTAACCAGGGTTTTGGCGAAGCCTAGATTGGTAAAACAGACTGAGTAGGCCATCCGGAGTATAACATACTGCCAGTTAGTACACCATGTGGACAGGGAAATGTTTCAGTCCAAAGAGAAAATTAGGGTTAAGACCCAAGTGAGGGTTAGCTGTCAGGAGACATGGCTTCCCAGAATGGAAACAGGGTGTTGCTGAAGCCAAGCATGGTGAAACAGACTGAGAGGGCCAAAGGAATTGTGTGCCTACTGTCTTTTAGTAGAACATGAGGATGGGAGGTTGTTACATTTGCACAAGAATATCAGGTTAAGTCTCAAGTTAGGGTTAGGGTTGGGGAGATGTGGCTTCCCAGGTTGGAAACGGGTCCTTGGTGAAGCTTAACTTCCTGAATCAGACTGAGTGGGCCATCAAGATGTCTTCCATACTTACATTTGGCACACTCTGTGGACCGCAGTATGTTTCAGTCCAAAAAGGAAATAGGGTTGAGACTCAAATTAGGGTTACGGTTGGGGAGACTTGGCTTCCCAGGATGTAACCAGGGTTTTGGTGAAGCCTAGATTGGTAAAACAGACTGAGTAGGCATTCAGGAGTGTAACATACTGCCAGTTAGTACACTCTGTGGACGGCAGTATGTTTCAGTCCAAAAACGAAAATTAGGGTTAAGACCCAAGTTAGGGTTATCGGTCAGGAGTCATGGCTTCCCAGAATGGAAACAGGGTGTTGCTGAAGCCAAGCATGGTGAAACAGACTGAGAGGGCCAACGGAATTGTGTGTCGACTGTCTTTTAGTACAACATGAGGATGGGGGTTTGTTACATTTCAACAAGAAAATCAGGTTAAGTCTCAAGGTTGGGTTGGATTGGGGAGATGTGGCTTCCCAGGTTGGAAATGGGTCCTTGGTGAAGCTCAACTTGCTGAATCAGACTGAGTGGGGCATCAAGATGGCTTCCATACTGACATTTGGTGCACTCTGTGGACGGCAGTATGTTTCAGTCCAAAAAGGAAATGAGGGTTGAGACTCAAATTAGGGTTAGGGTTGGGGAGACTTGGCTTCCCAGGATGTAACCAGGGTTTTGGCGAAGTCTAGATTGGTAAAACAGACTGAGTAGGCCAACCGGAGTATAACATACTGCCAGTTAGTACACCATGTGGACAGGGAAATGTTTCAGTCCAAAGAGAAAATTAGGGTTAAGACCCAAGTTAGGGTTAGCTGTCAGGAGACATGGCTTTCCAGAATGGAAACAGGGTGTTGCTGAAGCCAAGCATGGTGAAACAGACTGAGAGGGCAAAAGGAATTGTGTGCCTACTGTCTTTTAGTAGAACATGAGGATGGGGGGTTGTTACATTTGCACAAGAAAATCAGGTTAAGTCTCAAGTTAGGGTTAGGGTTGGGGAGATGTGGCTTCCCAGGTTGGAAACGGGTCCTTGGTGAAGCCTAGCTTGCTGAATCAGACTGAGTGGGGCATCAAGATGTCTTCCATACTTACATTTGGTACACTCTGTGAACCGCAGTATGTTTCAGTCCAAAAAGGAAATGAGGGTTGATACGCAAATTAGGGTTAGGGTTGGGGAGACTTGGCTTCCCAGGATGTAACCAGGGTTTTGGTGAAGCCTAGATTGGTAAAACAGACTGAGTAGGCCAACCGGAGTATAACATACTGCCAGTTAGTACACCATGTGGACAGGGAAATGTTTCAGTCCAAAGAGAAAATTAGGGTTAAGACCCAAGTTAGGGTTAGCTGTCAGGAGACATGGCTTCCCAGAATGGAAACAGGGTGTTGCTGAAGCCAAGCATGGTGAAACAGACTGAGAGGGCCAAAGGAATTGTGTGCCTACTGTCTTTTAGTACAACATGAGGATGGGAGGTTGTTACATTTGCACAAGAAAATCAGGTTAAGTCTCAAGTTAGGGTTGGTTTGGGGAGATGTGGCTTCCCAGGTTGGAAACGGGTCCTTGGTGAAGCCTAGCTTGTTGAATCAGACTGAGTGGGACATCAAGATGTCTTCCATACTGACATTTGGTACACTCTGTGGACGGCAGTATGTTTCAGTCCAAAAAGGAAATGAGGGTTGAGACTCAAATTAGGGTTAGGGCTGGGGAGACTTGGCTTCCCAGGATGTAACCAGGGTTTTGGCGAAGCCTAGATTGGTAAAACAGACGGAGTAGGCCAACCGGAGTATAACATACTGCCAGTTAGTACACCATGTGGACAGGGAAATGTTTCAGTCCAAAGAGAAAATTAGGGTTAAGACCCAAGTTAGGGTTAGCTGTCAGGAGACATGGCTTTCCAGAATGGAAACAGGGTGTTGCTGAAGCCAAGCATGGTGAAACAGACTGAGAGGGCAAAAGGAATTGTGTGCCTACTGTCTTTTAGTAGAACATGAGGATGGGGGGTTGTTACATTTGCACAAGAAAATCAGGTTAAGTCTCAAGTTAGGGTTAGGGTTGGGGAGATGTGGCTTCCCAGGTTGGAAACGGGTCCTTGGTGAAGCCTAGCTTGTTGAATCAGACTGAGTGGGACATCAAGATTTCTTCCATACATACATTTGGTACACTCTGTGAACCGCAGTATGTTTCAGTCCAAAAAGGAAATGAGGGTTGATACTCAAATTAGGGTTAGGGTTGGGGAGACTTGGCTTCCCAGGATGTAACCAGGGTTTTGGCGAAGCCTAGATTGGTAAAACAGACTGAGTAGGCCTTCCGGAGTATAACATACTGCCAGTTAGTACACCATGTGGACAGGGAAATATTTCAGTCCAAAGAAAAAACTAGGGTTAAGACCCAAGTTAGGGTTAGCGGTCAGGAGACATGGCTTCCCGGAATGGAAACAGGGTGTTGCTGAAGCCAAGCATGGTGAAACAGACTGAGAGGGAAAAAGGAATTGTGTGCCTACTGTCTTTTAGTACAACATGAGGATGGGGGTTTGTTACATTTGCACAAGAAAATCAGGTTAAGTCTCAAGTTAGGGTTGGTTTGGGGAGATGTGGCTTCCCAGGTTGGAAACGGGTCCTTGGTGAAGCCTAGCTTGTTGAATCAGACTGAGTGGGACATCAAGATGTCTTCCATACTTACATTTGGTACACTCTGTGGACGGCAGTATGTTTCAGTCCAAAAAGGAAATGAGGGTTGAGACTCAAATTAGGGTTAGGGCTGGGGAGACTTGGCTTCCCAGGATGTAACCAGGGTTTTGGCGAAGCCTAGATTGGTAAAACAGACTGAGTAGGCCATCCGGAGTATAACATACTGCCAGTTAGTACACCATGTGGACAGGGAAATGTTTCAGTCCAAAGAGAAAATTAGGGTTCAGACCCAAGTGAGGGTTAGCTGTCAGGAGACATGGCTTCCCAGATTGGAAACAGGGTGTTGCTGAAGCCAAGCATGGTGAAACAGACTGAGAGGGCCAAAGGAATTGTGTGCCTACTGTCTTTTAGTAGAACATGAGGATGGGAGGTTGTTACATTTGCACAAGAATATAAGGTTAAGTCTCAAGTTAGGGTTAGGGTTGGGGAGATGTGGCTTCCCAGGTTGGAAACGGGTCCTTGGTGAAGCTTAACTTCCTGAATCAGACTGAGTGGGCCATCAAGATGTCTTCCATACTTACATTTGGCACACTCTGTGGACGGCAGTATGTTTCAGTCCAAAAAGAAAATAGGGTTGAGACTCAAATTAGGGTTAGGGTTGGGGAGACTTGGCTTCCCAGGATGTAACCAGGGTTTTGGTGAAGCCTAGATTGGTAAAACAGACTGAGTAGGCATTCAGGAGTATAACATACTGCCAGTTAGTACACCATGTGGACAGGGAAATGTTTCAGTCCAAAGAAAAAATTAGGGTTAAGAAAAATTTAGGGTTATCGGTCAGGAGACATGCCTTCCCAGAATGGAAACAGGGTGTTGCTGAAGCCAAGCATGGTGAAACAGACTGAGAGGGCCAACGGAATTGTGTGCCTACTGTCTTTTAGTACAACATGAGGATGGGGGGTTGTTACATTTGCCCAAGAAAATCAGGTTAAGTCTCAAGTTAGGGTTAGGGTTGGGGAGATGTGGCTTCCCAGGTTGGAAATGGGTCCTTGGTGAAGCTCAACTTGCTGAATCAGACAAAGTGGGGCATCAAGATGGCTTCCATCCTGACATTTGGTGCACTCTGTGGATGGCAGTATGTTTCAGTCCAAAAAGGAAATGAGGGTTGAGACTCAAATTAGGGTTAGGGTTGGGGAGACTTGGCTTCCCAGGATGTAACCAGGGTTTTGGCGAAGTCTAGATTGTTAAAACAGACGGAGTAGGCCAACCGGAGTATAACATACTGCCAGTTAGTACACAATGTGGACAGGGAAATGTTTCATTCCAAAGAGAAAATTAGGGTTAAGACCCAAGTTAGGGTTAGCAGTCAGGAGACATGGCTTTCCAGAATGGAAACAGGGTGTTGCTGAAGCCAAGCATGGTGAAACAGACTGAGAGGGCAAAAGGAATTGTGTGCCTACTGTCTTTTAGTAGAACATGAGGATGGGGGGTTGTTACATTTGCACAAGAAAATCAGGTTAAGTCTCAAGTTAGGGTTAGGGTTGGGGAGATGTTGCTTCCCAGGTTGGAAACGGGTCCTTGGTGAAGCTTAACTTGCTGAATCAGACTGAGTGGGCCATCAAGATGGCTTCCATACTGACATTTGGTACACTCTGTGGACGGCAGTATGTTTCAGTCCAAAAACGAAAATTATGGTTAAGACCCAAGTTAGGGTTATCGGTCAGGAGTCATGGCTTCCCAGAATGGAAACAGGGTGTTGCTGAAGCCAAGCATGGTGAAACAGACTGAGAGGGCCAACGGAATTGTGTGCCGACTGTCTCTTAGTACAACATGAGGATGGGGGTTTGTTACATTTCAACAAGAAAATCAGGTTAAGTCTCAAGGTTGGGTTGGGTTGGGGAGATGTGGCTTCCCTGGTTGGAATCGGGTCCTTGGTGAAGCCCAGCTTGCTGAATCAGACTGAGTGGGACATCAAGATGTCTTCCATACTGACATTTGGTACACTCTGTGGACGGAGGTCTGTTTCAGTCCCAAAAGGAAATGAGGCCTGAGACTCAAATTAGGGTTAGGGTTGGGGAGACTTGGCTTCCCAGGATATAACCAGGGTTTTGTCGAAGCCTAGATTGGTAAAACAGACTGAGTAGGCCATCCGGAGTATAACATACAGCCAGTTAGTACACCATGTGGACAGGGAAATGTTTCATTCCAAAGAGAAAATTAGGGTTAAGACCCAAGTTAGGGTTAGCTGTCAGGAGACATGGCTTCCCAGAATGGAAACAGGGTGTTGCTGAAGCCAAGCATGGTGAAACAGACTGAGAGGGCCAAAGGAATTGTGTGCCTACTGTCTTTTAGTACAACATGAGGATGGGGGGTTGTTACAGTTCAACAAGAAAATCAGGTTAAGTCTCAAGTTAGGGTTAGGGTTGGGGAGATGTGGCTTCCCAGGTTGGAAACGGGTCCTTGGTGAAGCTGAACTTGCTGAATCAGACTGAGTGGGGCATCATGATGGCTTCCATACTGACATTTGGTACACTCTGTGGACGGCAGTATGTTTCAGTCCAAAAACGAAAATTAGGGTTAAGACCCAAGTTAGGGTTATCGGTCAGGAGTCATGGCTTCCCAGAATGGAAACAGGGTGTTGCTGAAGCCAAGCATGGTGAAACAGACTGAGAGGGCCAACGGAATTGTGTGTCGACTGTCTTTTAGTACAACATGAGGATGGGGGTTTGTTACATTTGCACAAGAAAATCAGGTTAAGTCTCAAGTTAGGGTTGGTTTGGGGAGATGTGGCTTCCCAGGTTGGAAACGGGTCCTTGGTGAAGCCTAGCTTGTTGAATCAGACTGAGTGGGACATCAAGATGTCTTCCATACTTACATTTGGTACACTCTGTGGACGGCAGTATGTTTCAGTCCAAAAAGGAAATGAGGGTTGAGACTCAAATTAGGGTTAGGGCTGGGGAGACTTGGCTTCCCAGGATGTAACCAGGGTTTTGGCGAAGCCTAGATTGGTAAAACAAACTGAGTAGGCCATCCGGAGTATAACATACTGCCAGTTAGTACACCATGTGGACAGGGAAATGTTTCAGTCTAAAGAGAAAATTAGGGTTAAGACCCAAGTTAGGGTTAGCTGTCAGGAGACATGGCTTCCCAGAATGGAAACAGGGTGTTGCTGAAGCCAAGCATGGTGAAACAGACTGAGAGGGCCAAAGGAATTGTGAGCCTACTGTCTTTTAGTAGAACATGAGGATGGGAGGTTGTTACATTTGCACAAGAATATCAGGTTAAGTCTCAAGTTAGGGTTAGGGTTGGGGAGATGTGGCTTCCCAGGTTGGAAACGGGTCCTTGGTGAAGCTTAACTTCCTGAATCAGACTGAGTGGGCCATCAAGATGTCTTCCATACTTACATTTGGCACACTCTGTGGACCGCAGTATGTTTCAGTCCAAAAAGGAAATAGGGTTGAGACTCAAATTAGGGTTAGGGTTGGGGAGACTTGGCTTCCCAGGATGTAACCAGGGTTTTGGTGAAGCCTAGATTGGTAAAACAGACTGAGTAGGCATTCAGGAGTATAACATACTGCCAGTTAGTACACCATGTGGACAGGGAAATGTTTCAGTCCAAAGAGAAAATTAGGGTTGAGACCCAAGTTAGGGTTATCGGTCAGGAGTCATGGCTTCCCAGAATGGAAACAGGGTGTTGCTGAAGCCAAGCATGGTGAAACAGACTGAGAGGGCAAAAGGAATTGTGTGCCTACTGTCTTTTAGTAGAACATGAGGATGGGGGGTTTGTTACATTTGCACAAGAAAATCAGGTTAAGTCTCAAGTTAGGGTTGGTTTGGGGAGATGTGGCTTCCCAGGTTGGAAACGGGTCCTTGGTGAAGCCTAAATTGTTGAATCAGACTGAGTGGGACATCAAGATGTCTTCCATACTGACATTTGGTACACTCTGTGGACGGCAGTATGTTTCAGTCCAAAAAGGAAATGAGGGTTGAGACTCAAATTAGGGTTAGGGCTGGGGAGACTTGGCTTCCCAGAATGTAACCAGGGTTTTGGCGAAGCCTAGATTGGTAAAACAGACGGAGTAGGCCAACCGGAGTATAACATACTGCCAGTTAGTACACCATGTGGACAGGGAAATGTTTCAGTCCAAAGAGAAAATTAGGGTTAAGACCCAAGTTAGGGTTAGCTGTCAGGAGAC
Source organism: Heloderma suspectum (assembly GCF_057233095.1). Lineage (NCBI taxonomy): Eukaryota > Metazoa > Chordata > Lepidosauria > Squamata > Helodermatidae > Heloderma > Heloderma suspectum. The sequence goes on from NC_139461.1 coordinate 154,740,506, forward strand.
ATGGCTTTCCAGAATGGAAACAGGGTGTTGCTGAAGCCAAGCATGGTGAAACAGACTGAGAGGGCAAAAGGAATTGTGTGCCTACTGTCTTTTAGTAGAACATGAGGATGGGGGGTTGTTACATTTGCACAAGAAAATCAGGTTAAGTCTCAAGTTAGGGTTAGGGTTGGGGAGATGTGGCTTCCCAGGTTGGAAACGGGTCCTTGGTGAAGCCTAGCTTGTTGAATCAGACTGAGTGGGACATCAAGATTTCTTCCATACATACATTTGGTACACTCTGTGAACCGCAGTATGTTTCAGTCCAAAAAGGAAATGAGGTTTGATACTCAAATTAGGGTTAGGGTTGGGGAGACTTGGCTTCCCAGGATGTAACCAGGGTTTTGGCGAAGCCTAGATTGGTAAAACAGACTGAGTAGGCCTTCCGGAGTATAACATACTGCCAGTTAGTACACCATGTGGACAGGGAAATATTTCAGTCCAAAGAAAAAACTAGGGTTAAGACCCAAGTTAGGGTTAGCGGTCAGGAGACATGGCTTCCCGGAATGGAAACAGGGTGTTGCTGAAGCCAAGCATGGTGAAACAGACTGAGAGGGCAAAAGGAATTGTGTGCCTACTGTCTTTTAGTACAACATGAGGATGGGGGTTTGTTACATTTGCACAAGAAAATCAGGTTAAGTCTCAAGTTAGGGTTGGTTTGGGGAGATGTGGCTTCCCAGGTTGGAAACGGGTCCTTGGTGAAGCCTAGCTTGTTGAATCAGACTGAGTGGGACATCAAGATGTCTTCCATACTTACATTTGGTACACTCTGTGGACGGCAGTATGTTTCAGTCCAAAAAGGAAATGAGGGTTGAGACTCAAATTAGGGTTAGGGCTGGGGAGACTTGGCTTCCCAGGATGTAACCAGGGTTTTGGCGAAGCCTAGATTGGTAAAACAGACGGAGTAGGCCATCCGGAGTATAACATACTGCCAGTTAGTACACCATGTGGACAGGGAAATGTTTCATTCCAAAGAGAAAATTAGGGTTAAGACCCAAGTTAGGGTTAGCAGTCAGGAGACATGGCTTTCCAGAATGGAAACAGGGTGTTGCTGAAGCCAAGCATGGTGAAACAGACTGAGAGGGCAAAAGGAATTGTGTGCCTACTGTCTTTTAGTAGAACATGAGGATGGGGGGTTGTTACATTTGCACAAGAAAATCAGGTTAAGTCTCAAGTTAGGGTTAGGGTTGGGGAGATGTTGCTTCCCAGGTTGGAAACGGGTCCTTGGTGAAGCTTAACTTGCTGAATCAGACTGAGTGGGCCATCAAGATGGCTTCCATACTGACATTTGGTACACTCTGTGGACGGCAGTATGTTTCAGTCCAAAAACGAAAATTATGGTTAAGACCCAAGTTAGGGTTATCGGTCAGGAGTCATGGCTTCCCAGAATGGAAACAGGGTGTTGCTGAAGCCAAGCATGGTGAAACAGACTGAGAGGGCCAACCTAATTGTGTGCCGACTGTCTCTTAGTACAACATGAGGATGGGGGTTTGTTACATTTCAACATGAAAATCAGGTTAAGTCTCAAGGTTGGGTTGGGTTGGGGAGATGTGGCTTCCCTGGTTGGAATCGGGTCCTTGGTGAAGCCCAGCTTGCTGAATCAGACTGAGTGGGACATCAAGATGTCTTCCATACTGACATTTGGTACACTCTGTGGACGGAGGTCTGTTTCAGTCCCAAAAGGAAATGAGGCCTGAGACTCAAATTAGGGTTAGGGTTGGGGAGACTTGGCTTCCCAGGATATAACCAGGGTTTTGTCGAAGCCTAGATTGGTAAAACAGACTGAGTAGGCCATCCGGAGTATAACATACAGCCAGTTAGTACACCATGTGGACAGGGAAATGTTTCATTCCAAAGAGAAAATTAGGGTTAAGACCCAAGTTAGGGTTAGCTGTCAGGAGACATGGCTTCCCAGAATGGAAACAGGGTGTTGCTGAAGCCAAGCATGGTGAAACAGACTGAGAGGGCCAAAGGAATTGTGTGCCTACTGTCTTTTAGTACAACATGAGGATGGGGGGTTGTTACAGTTCAACAAGAAAATCAGGTTAAGTCTCAAGTTAGGGTTAGGGTTGGGGAGATGTGGCTTCCCAGGTTGGAAACGGGTCCTTGGTGAAGCTTAACTTGCTGAATCAGACTGAGTGGGGCATCAAGATGGCTTCCATACTGACATTTGGTACACTCTGTGGACGGCAGTATGTTTCAGTCCAAAAACGAAAATTAGGGTTAAGACCCAAGTTAGGGTTATCGGTCAGGAGTCATGGCTTCCCAGAATGGAAACAGGGTGTTGCTGAAGCCAAGCATGGTGAAACAGACTGAGAGGGCCAACGGAATTGTGTGTCGACTGTCTTTTAGTACAACATGAGGATGGGGGTTTGTTACATTTGCACAAGAAAATCAGGTTAAGTCTCAAGTTAGGGTTGGTTTGGGGAGATGTGGCTTCCCAGGTTGGAAACGGGTCCTTGGTGAAGCCTAGCTTGTTGAATCAGACTGAGTGGGACATCAAGATGTCTTCCATACTTACATTTGGTACACTCTGTGGACGGCAGTATGTTTCAGTCCAAACAGGAAATGAGGGTTGAGACTCAAATTAGGGTTAGGGCTGGGGAGACTTGGCTTCCCAGGATGTAACCAGGGTTTTGGCGAAGCCTAGATTGGTAAAACAGACTGAGTAGGCCATCCGGAGTATAACATACTGCCAGTTAGTACACCATGTGGACAGGGAAATGTTTCAGTCTAAAGAGAAAATTAGGGTTAAGACCCAAGTGAGGGTTAGCTGTCAGGAGACATGGCTTCCCAGAATGGAAACAGGGTGTTGCTGAAGCCAAGCATGGTGAAACAGACTGAGAGGGCCAAAGGAATTGTGTGCCTACTGTCTTTTAGTAGAAGTATGTTTTAGTAGAAGTATGTTTTAGCAGTATGTTTCAGTCCAAAAAGGAAATGAGGGTTGATACTCAAATTAGGGTTAGGGTTGGGGAGACTTGGCTTTCCAGGATGTAACCAGGGTTTTGGTGAAGCCTAGATTGGTAAAACAGACTGAGTAGGCAAACCGGAGTATAACATACTGCCAGTTAGTACACCATGTGGACAGGGAAATGTTTCATTCCAAAGAGAAAATTAGGGTTAAGACCCAAGTTAGGGTTAGCGGTGAGGAGACATGGCTTCCCAGAATGGAAACAGGGTGTTGCTGAAGCCAAGCATGGTGAAACAGACTGAGAGGGCCAAAGGAATTGTGTGCCTACTGTCTTTTAGTAGAACATGAGGATGGGGGTTTGTTACATTTGCACAAGAAAATCAGGTTAAGTATCAAGTTAGGGTTAGGGTTGGGGAGATGTGGCTTCCCAGGTTGGAAACGGGTCCTTGGTGAAGCTTAACTTGCTGAATCAGACTGAGTGGGGCATCAAGATGGCTTCCATACTGACATTTGGTACACTCTGTGGACGGCAGTATGTTTCAGTCCAAAAAGGAAATGAGGGTTGAGACTCAAATTAGGGTTAGGGCTGGGGAGACTTGGCTTCCCAGGATGTAACCAGGGTTTTGGCGAAGCCTAGATTGGTAAAACAGACTGAGTAGGCCATCCGGAGTATAACATACTGCCAGTTAGTACACCATGTGGACAGGGAAATGTTTCAGTCCAAAGAGAAAATTAGGGTTAAGACCCAAGTGAGGGTTAGCTGTCAGGAGACATGGCTTCCCAGAATGGAAACAGGGTGTTGCTGAAGCCAAGCATGGTGAAACAGACTGAGAGGGCCAAAGGAATTGTGTGCCTACTGTCTTTTAGTAGAACATGAGGATGGGAGGTTGTTACATTTGCACAAGAATATCAGGTTAAGTCTCAAGTTAGGGTTAGGGTTGGGGAGATGTGGCTTCCCAGGTTGGAAACGGGTCCTTGGTGAAGCTTAACTTCCTGAATCAGACTGAGTGGGCCATCAAGATGTCTTCCATACTTACATTTGGCACACTCTGTGGACCGCAGTATGTTTCAGTCCAAAAAGGAAATAGGGTTGAGACTCAAATTAGGGTTACGGTTGGGGAGACTTGGCTTCCCAGGATGTAACCAGGGTTTTGGTGAAGCCTAGATTGGTAAAACAGACTGAGTAGGCATTCAGGAGTATAACATACTGCCAGTTAGTACACTCTGTGGACGGCAGTATGTTTCAGTCCAAAAACGAAAATTAGGGTTAAGACCCAAGTTAGGGTTATCGGTCAGGAGTCATGGCTTCCCAGAATGGAAACATGGTGTTGCTGAAGCCAAGCATGGTGAAACAGACTGAGAGGGCCAACGGAATTGTGTGTCGACTGTCTTTTAGTACAACATGAGGATGGGGGTTTGTTACATTTCAACAAGAAAATCAGGTTAAGTCTCAAGGTTGGGTTGGATTGGGGAGATGTGGCTTCCCAGGTTGGAAATGGGTCCTTGGTGAAGCTCAACTTGCTGAATCAGACTGAGTGGGGCATCAAGATGGCTTCCATACTGACATTTGGTGCACTCTGTGGACGGCAGTATGTTTCAGTCCAAAAAGGAAATGAGGGTTGAGACTCAAATTAGGGTTCGGGTTGGGGAGACTTGTCTTCCCAGGATGTAACCAGGGTTTTGGCGAAGTCTAGATTGGTAAAACAGACTGAGTAGGCCAACCGGAGTATAACATACTGCCAGTTAGTACACCATGTGGACAGGGAAATGTTTCAGTCCAAAGAGAAAATTAGGGTTAAGACCCAAGTTAGGGTTAGCTGTCAGGAGACATGGCTTTCCAGAATGGAAACAGGGTGTTGCTGAAGCCAAGCATGGTGAAACAGACTGAGAGGGCAAAAGGAATTGTGTGCCTACTGTCTTTTAGTAGAACATGAGGATGGGGGGTTGTTACATTTGCACAAGAAAATCAGGTTAAGTCTCAAGTTAGGGTTAGGGTTGGGGAGATGTGGCTTCCCAGGTTGGAAACGGGTCCTTGGTGAAGCCTAGCTTGCTGAATCAGACTGAGTGGGGCATCAAGATGTCTTCCATACTTACATTTGGTACACTCTGTGAACCGCAGTATGTTTCAGTCCAAAAAGGAAATGAGGGTTGATACGCAAATTAGGGTTAGGGTTGGGGAGACTTGGCTTCCCAGGATGTAACCAGGGTTTTGGTGAAGCCTAGATTGGTAAAACAGACTGAGTAGGCCAACCGGAGTATAACATACTGCCAGTTAGTACACCATGTGGACAGGGAAATGTTTCAGTCCAAAGAGAAAATTAGGGTTAAGACCCAAGTTAGGGTTAGCTGTCAGGAGACATGGCTTCCCAGAATGGAAACAGGGTGTTGCTGAAGCCAAGCATGGTGAAACAGACTGAGAGGGCCAAAGGAATTGTGTGCCTACTGTCTTTTAGTACAACATGAGGATGGGAGGTTGTTACATTTGCACAAGAAAATCAGGTTAAGTCTCAAGTTAGGGTTGGTTTGGGGAGATGTGGCTTCCCAGGTTGGAAACGGGTCCTTGGTGAAGCCTAGCTTGTTGAATCAGACTGAGTGGGACATCAAGATGTCTTCCATACTGACATTTGGTACACTCTGTGGACGGCAGTATGTTTCAGTCCAAAAAGGAAATGAGGGTTGAGACTCAAATTAGGGTTAGGGCTGGGGAGACTTGGCTTCCCAGGATGTAACCAGGGTTTTGGCGAAGCCTAGATTGGTAAAACAGACGGAGTAGGCCAACCGGAGTATAACATACTGCCAGTTAGTACACCATGTGGACAGGGAAATGTTTCAGTCCAAAGAGAAAATTAGGGTTAAGACCCAAGTTAGGGTTAGCTGTCAGGAGACATGGCTTTCCAGAATGGAAACAGGGTGTTGCTGAAGCCAAGCATGGTGAAACAGACTGAGAGGGCAAAAGGAATTGTGTGCCTACTGTCTTTTAGTAGAACATGAGGATGGGGGGTTGTTACATTTGCCCAAGAAAATCAGGTTAAGTCTCAAGTTAGGGTTAGGGTTGGGGAGATGTGGCTTCCCAGGTTGGAAACGGGTCCTTGGTGAAGCCTAGCTTGTTGAATCAGACTGAGTGGGACATCAAGATTTCTTCCATACATACATTTGGTACACTCTGTGAACCGCAGTATGTTTCAGTCCAAAAAGGAAATGAGGGTTGATACTCAAATTAGGGTTAGGGTTGGGGAGACTTGGCTTCCCAGGATGTAACCAGGGTTTTGGCGAAGCCTAGATTGGTAAAACAGACTGAGTAGGCCTTCCGGAGTATAACATACTGCCAGTTAGTACACCATGTGGACAGGGAAATATTTCAGTCCAAAGAAAATACTAGGGTTAAGACCCAAGTTAGGGTTAGCGGTCAGGAGACATGGCTTCCCGGAATGGAAACAGGGTGTTGCTGAAGCCAAGCATGGTGAAACAGACTGAGAGGGAAAAAGGAATTGTGTGCCTACTGTCTTTTAGTACAACATGAGGATGGGGGTTTGTTACATTTGCACAAGAAAATCAGGTTAAGTCTCAAGTTAGGGTTGGTTTGGGGAGATGTGGCTTCCCAGGTTGGAAACGGGTCCTTGGTGAAGCCTAGCTTGTTGAATCAGACTGAGTGGGACATCAAGATGTCTTCCATACTTACATTTGGTACACTCTGTGGACGGCAGTATGTTTCAGTCCAAAAAGGAAATGAGGGTTGAGACTCAAATTAGGGTTAGGGCTGGGGAGACTTGGCTTCCCAGGATGTAACCAGGGTTTTGGCGAAGCCTAGATTGGTAAAACAGACTGAGTAGGCCATCCGGAGTATAACATACTGCCAGTTAGTACACCATGTGGACAGGGAAATGTTTCAGTCCAAAGAGAAAATTAGGGTTCAGACCCAAGTGAGGGTTAGCTGTCAGGAGACATGGCTTCCCAGATTGGAAACAGGGTGTTGCTGAAGCCAAGCATGGTGAAACAGACTGAGAGGGCCAAAGGAATTGTGTGCCTACTGTCTTTTAGTAGAACATGAGGATGGGAGGTTGTTACATTTGCACAAGAATATAAGGTTAAGTCTCAAGTTAGGGTTAGGGTTGGGGAGATGTGGCTTCCCAGGTTGGAAACGGGTCCTTGGTGAAGCTTAACTTCCTGAATCAGACTGAGTGGGCCATCAAGATGTCTTCCATACTTACATTTGGCACACTCTGTGGACGGCAGTATGTTTCAGTCCAAAAAGAAAATAGGGTTGAGACTCAAATTAGGGTTAGGGTTGGGGAGACTTGGCTTCCCAGGATGTAACCAGGGTTTTGGTGAAGCCTAGATTGGTAAAACAGACTGAGTAGGCATTCAGGAGTATAACATACTGCCAGTTAGTACACCATGTGGACAGGGAAATGTTTCAGTCCAAAGAAAAAATTAGGGTTAAGAAAAATTTAGGGTTATCGGTCAGGAGACATGCCTTCCCAGAATGGAAACAGGGTGTTGCTGAAGCCAAGCATGGTGAAACAGACTGAGAGGGCCAACGGAATTGTGTGCCTACTGTCTTTTAGTACAACATGAGGATGGGGGGTTGTTACATTTGCCCAAGAAAATCAGGTTAAGTCTCAAGTTAGGGTTAGGGTTGGGGAGATGTGGCTTCCCAGGTTGGAAATGGGTCCTTGGTGAAGCTCAACTTGCTGAATCAGACAAAGTGGGGCATCAAGATGGCTTCCATCCTGACATTTGGTGCACTCTGTGGATGGCAGTATGTTTCAGTCCAAAAAGGAAATGAGGGTTGAGACTCAAATTAGGGTTAGGGTTGGGGAGACTTGGCTTCCCAGGATGTAACCAGGGTTTTGGCGAAGTCTAGATTGTTAAAACAGACGGAGTAGGCCAACCGGAGTATAACATACTGCCAGTTAGTACACAATGTGGACAGGGAAATGTTTCATTCCAAAGAGAAAATTAGGGTTAAGACCCAAGTTAGGGTTAGCAGTCAGGAGACATGGCTTTCCAGAATGGAAACAGGGTGTTGCTGAAGCCAAGCATGGTGAAACAGACTGAGAGGGCAAAAGGAATTGTGTGCCTACTGTCTTTTAGTAGAACATGAGGATGGGGGGTTGTTACATTTGCACAAGAAAATCAGGTTAAGTCTCAAGTTAGGGTTAGGGTTGGGGAGATGTTGCTTCCCAGGTTGGAAACGGGTCCTTGGTGAAGCTTAACTTGCTGAATCAGACTGAGTGGGCCATCAAGATGGCTTCCATACTGACATTTGGTACACTCTGTGGACGGCAGTATGTTTCAGTCCAAAAACGAAAATTATGGTTAAGACCCAAGTTAGGGTTATCGGTCAGGAGTCATGGCTTCCCAGAATGGAAACAGGGTGTTGCTGAAGCCAAGCATGGTGAAACAGACTGAGAGGGCCAACGGAATTGTGTGCCGACTGTCTCTTAGTACAACATGAGGATGGGGGTTTGTTACATTTCAACAAGAAAATCAGGTTAAGTCTCAAGGTTGGGTTGGGTTGGGGAGATGTGGCTTCCCTGGTTGGAATCGGGTCCTTGGTGAAGCCCAGCTTGCTGAATCAGACTGAGTGGGACATCAAGATGTCTTCCATACTGACATTTGGTACACTCTGTGGACGGAGGTCTGTTTCAGTCCCAAAAGGAAATGAGGCCTGAGACTCAAATTAGGGTTAGGGTTGGGGAGACTTGGCTTCCCAGGATATAACCAGGGTTTTGTCGAAGCCTAGATTGGTAAAACAGACTGAGTAGGCCATCCGGAGTATAACATACAGCCAGTTAGTACACCATGTGGACAGGGAAATGTTTCATTCCAAAGAGAAAATTAGGGTTAAGACCCAAGTTAGGGTTAGCTGTCAGGAGACATGGCTTCCCAGAATGGAAACAGGGTGTTGCTGAAGCCAAGCATGGTGAAACAGACTGAGAGGGCCAAAGGAATTGTGTGCCTACTGTCTTTTAGTACAACATGAGGATGGGGGGTTGTTACAGTTCAACAAGAAAATCAGGTTAAGTCTCAAGTTAGGGTTAGGGTTGGGGAGATGTGGCTTCCCAGGTTGGAAACGGGTCCTTGGTGAAGCTGAACTTGCTGAATCAGACTGAGTGGGGCATCAAGATGGCTTCCATACTGACATTTGTACACTCTGTGGACGGCAGTATGTTTCAGTCCAAAAACGAAAATTAGGGTTAAGACCCAAGTTAGGGTTATCGGTCAGGAGTCATGGCTTCCCAGAATGGAAACAGGGTGTTGCTGAAGCCAAGCATGGTGAAACAGACTGAGAGGGCCAACGGAATTGTGTGTCGACTGTCTTTTAGTACAACATGAGGATGGGGGTTTGTTACATTTGCACAAGAAAATCAGGTTAAGTCTCAAGTTAGGGTTGGTTTGGGGAGATGTGGCTTCCCAGGTTGGAAACGGGTCCTTGGTGAAGCCTAGCTTGTTGAATCAGACTGAGTGGGACATCAAGATGTCTTCCATACTTACATTTGGTACACTCTTTGGACGGCAGTATGTTTCAGTCCAAAAAGGAAATGAGGGTTGAGACTCAAATTAGGGTTAGGGCTGGGGAGACTTGGCTTCCCAGGATGTAACCAGGGTTTTGGCGAAGCCTAGATTGGTAAAACAAACTGAGTAGGCCATCCGGAGTATAACATACTGCCAGTTAGTACACCATGTGGACAGGGAAATGTTTCAGTCTAAAGAGAAAATTAGGGTTAAGACCCAAGTTAGGGTTAGCTGTCAGGAGACATGGCTTCCCAGAATGGAAACAGGGTGTTGCTGAAGCCAAGCATGGTGAAACAGACTGAGAGGGCCAAAGGAATTGTGTGCCTACTGTCTTTTAGTAGAACATGAGGATGGGAGGTTGTTACATTTGCACAAGAATATCAGGTTAAGTCTCAAGTTAGGGTTAGGGTTGGGGAGATGTGGCTTCCCAGGTTGGAAACGGGTCCTTGGTGAAGCTTAACTTCCTGAATCAGACTGAGTGGGCCATCAAGATGTCTTCCATACTTACATTTGGCACACTCTGTGGACCGCAGTATGTTTCAGTCCAAAAAGGAAATAGGGTTGAGACTCAAATTAGGGTTAGGGTTGGGGAGACTTGGCTTCCCAGGATGTAACCAGGGTTTTGGTGAAGCCTAGATTGGTAAAACAGACTGAGTAGGCATTCAGGAGTATAACATACTGCCAGTTAGTACACCATGTGGACAGGGAAATGTTTCAGTCCAAAGACAAAATTCGAGTTAAGACCCAAGTTAGGGTTAGCTGTCAGGAGACATGGCTTCCCGGAATGGAAACAGGGTGTTGCTGAAGCCAAGCATGGTGAAACAGACTGAGAGGGCCAACGGAATTCTGTGCCTACTGTCTTTTAGTACAACATGAGGATGGGGGTTTGTTACATTTGCACAAGAAAATCAGGTTAAGTCTCAAGTTAGGGTTGGGTTGGGGAGATGTGGCTTCCCAGGTTGGAAACGGGTCCTTGGTGAAGCTTAACTTGCTGAATCAGACTGAGTGGGGTATCAAGGTGTCTTCCATACTTACATTTGGTACACTCTGTGGACCGCAGTATGTTTCAGTCCCAAAAGGAAATGAGGGTTGAGACTCAAATTAGGGTTAGGGTTGGGGAGACTTGGCTTCCCAGGATGTAACCAGGGTTTTGGCGAAGCCTAGATTGGTAAAACAGACTGAGTAGGCCTTCCGGAGTATAACATACTGCCAGTTAGTACACCATGTGGACAGGGAAATGTTTCAGTCCAAAGAAAAAATTAGGGTTAAGAAAAATTTAGGGTTATCGGTCAGGAGACATGCCTTCCCAGAATGGAAACAGGGTGTTGCTGAAGCCAAGCATGGTGAAACAGACTGAGAGGGCCAACGGAATTGTGTGCCTACTGTCTTTTAGTACAACATGAGGATGGGGGTTTGTTACATTTGCACAAGAAAATCAGGTTAAGTCTCAAGTTAGGGTTGGTTTGGGGAGATGTGGCTTCCCAGGTTGGAAACGGGTCCTTGGTGAAGCCTAACTTGCTGAATCAGACTGAGTGGGGCATCAAGATGTCTTCCATACTGACATTTGGTACACTCTGTGGACGGCGGTTTGTTTCAGTCCCAAAAGGAAATGAGGCCTGAGACTCAAATTAGGGTTAGGGTTGGGGAGACTTGGCTTCCCAGGATGTAACCAGGGTTTTGGCGAAGCCTAGATTGGTAAAACAGACTGAGTAGGACAACCGGAGTATAACATACTGCCAGTTAGTACACCATGTGGACAGGGAAATGTTTCAGTCCAAAGAGAAAATTAGGGTTGAGACCCAAGTTAGGGTTATCGGTCAGGAGTCATGGCTTCCCAGAATGGAAACAGGGTGTTGCTGAAGCCAAGCATGGTGAAACAGACTGAGAGGGCAAAAGGAATTGAGTGCCTACTGTCTTTTAGTACAACATGAGGATGGGGGTTTGTTACATTTGCACAAGAAAATCAGGTTAAGTCTCAAGTTAGGGTTGGTTTGGGGAGATGTGGCTTCCCAGGTTGGAAACGGGTCCTTGGTGAAGCCTAGCTTGTTGAATCAGACTGAGTGGGACATCAAGATGTCTTCCATACTGACATTTGGTACACTCTGTGGACGGCAGTATGTTTCAGTCCAAAAAGGAAATGAGGGTTGAGACTCAAATTAGGGTTAGGGCTGGGGAGACTTGGCTTCCCAGGATGTAACCAGGGTTTTGGCGAAGCCTAGATTGGTAAAACAGACGGAGTAGGCCAACCGGAGTATAACATACTGCCAGTTAGTACACCATGTGGACAGGGAAATGTTTCATTCCAAAGAGAAAATTAGGGTTAAGACCCAAGTTAGGGTTAGCTGTCAGGAGACATGGCTTTCCAGAATGGAAACAGGGTGTTGCTGAAGCCAAGCATGGTGAAACAGACTGAGAGGGCAAAAGGAATTGTGTGCCTACTGTCTTTTAGTAGAACATGAGGATGGGGGGTTGTTACATTTGCACAAGAATATCAGGTTAAGTCTCAAGTTAGGGTTAGGGTTGGGGAGATGTGGCTTCCCAGGTTGGAAACGGGTCCTTGGTGAAGCCTAGCTTGTTGAATCAGACTGAGTGGGACATCAAGATGTCTTCCATACTTACATTTGGTACACTCTGTGGACGGCAGTATGTTTCAGTCCAAAAAGGAAATGAGGGTTGAGACTCAAATTAGGGTTAGGGCTGGGGAGACTTGGCTTCCCAGGATGTAACCAGGGTTTTGGCGAAGCCTAGATTGGTAAAACAGACGGAGTAGGCCAACCGGAGTATAACATACTGCCAGTTAGTACACCATGTGGACAGGGAAATGTTTCAGTCCAAAGAGAAAATTAGGGTTAAGACCCAAGTTAGGGTTAGCTGTCAGGAGACATGGCTCTCCAGAATGGAAACAGGGTGTTGCTGAAGCCAAGCATGGTGAAACAGACTGAGAGGGCAAAAGGAATTGTGTGCCTACTGTCTTTTAGTAGAACATGAGGATGGGGGGTTGTTACATTTGCACAAGAAAATCAGGTTAAGTCTCAAGTTAGGGTTAGGGTTGGGGAGATGTGGCTTCCCAGGTTGGAAACGGGTCCTTGGTGAAGCCTAGCTTGTTGAATCAGACTGAGTGGGACATCAAGATTTCTTCCATACATACATTTGGTACACTCTGTGAACCGCAGTATTTTTCAGTCCAAAAAGGAAATGAGGGTTGAGACTCAAATTAGGGTTAGGGTTGGGGAGACTTGGCTTCCCAGGATGTAACCAGGGTTTTGGTGAAGCCTAGATTGGTAAAACAGACTGAGTAGGCCTTCCGGAGTATAACATACTGCCAGTTAGTACACCATGTGGACAGGGAAATATTTCAGTCCAAAGAAAAAACTAGGGTTAAGACCCAAGTTAGGGTTAGCGGTCAGGAGACATGGCTTCCCGGAATGGAAACAGGGTGTTGCTGAAGCCAAGCATGGTGAAACAGACTGAGAGGGCCAAAGGAATTGTGTGCCTACTGTCTTTTAGTACAACATGAGGATGGGGGTTTGTTACATTTGCACAAGAAAATCAGGTTAAGTCTCAAGTTAGGGTTGGTTTGGGGAGATGTGGCTTCCCAGGTTGGAAACGGGTCCTTGGTGAAGCCTAGCTTGTTGAATCAGACTGAGTGGGACATCAAGATGTCTTCCATACTTACATTTGGTACACTCTGTGGACGGCAGTATGTTTCAGTCCAAAAAGGAAATGAGGGTTGAGACTCAAATTAGGGTTAGGGCTGGGGAGACTTGGCTTCCCAGGATGTAACCAGGGTTTTGGCGAAGCCTAGATTGGTAAAACAGACTGAGTAGGCCATCCGGAGTATAACATACTGCCAGTTAGTACACCATGTGGACAGGGAAATGTTTCAGTCCAAAGAGAAAATTAGGGTTCAGACCCAAGTGAGGGTTAGCTGTCAGGAGACATGGCTTCCCAGAATGGAAACAGGGTGTTGCTGAAGCCAAGCATGGTGAAACAGACTGAGAGGGCCAAAGGAATTGTGTGCCTACTGTCTTTTAGTAGAACATGAGGATGGGAGGTTGTTACATTTGCACAAGAAAATCAGGTTAAGTCTCAAGTTAGGGTTAGGGTTGGGGAGATGTGGCTTCCCAGGTTGGAAACGGGTCCTTGGTGAAGCTTAACTTCCTGAATCAGACTGAGTGGGCCATCAAGATGTCTTCCATACTTACATTTGGCACACTCTGTGGACGGCAGTATGTTTCAGACCAAAAAGAAAATAGGGTTGAGACTCAAATTAGGGTTAGGGTTGGGGAGACTTGGCTTCCCAGGATGTAACCAGGGTTTTGGTGAAGCCTAGATTGGTAAAACAGACTGAGTAGGCATTCAGGAGTATAACATACTGCCAGTTAGTACACCATGTGGACAGGGAAATGTTTCAGTCCAAAGAAAAAATTAGGGTTAAGAAAAATTTAGGGTTATCGGTCAGGAGACATGCCTTCCCAGAATGGAAACAGGGTGTTGCTGAAGCCAAGCATGGTGAAACAGACTGAGAGGGCCAACGGAATTGTGTGCCTACTGTCTTTTAGTACAACATGAGGATGGGGGGTTGTTACATTTGCCCAAGAAAATCAGGTTAAGTCTCAAGTTAGGGTTAGGGTTGGGGAGATGTGGCTTCCCAGGTTGGAAATGGGTCCTTGGTGAAGCTCAACTTGCTGAATCAGACAAAGTGGGGCATCAAGATGGCTTCCATCCTGACATTTGGTGCACTCTGTGGACGGCAGTATGTTTCAGTCCAAAAAGGAAATGAGGGTTGAGACTCAAATTAGGGTTAGGGTTGGGGAGACTTGGCTTCCCAGGATGTAACCAGGGTTTTGGCGAAGTCTAGATTGTTAAAACAGACGGAGTAGGCCAACCGGAGTATAACATACTGCCAGTTAGTACACAATGTGGACAGGGAAATGTTTCATTCCAAAGAGAAAATTAGGGTTAAGACCCAAGTTAGGGTTAGCAGTCAGGAGACATGGCTTTCCAGAATGGAAACAGGGTGTTGCTGAAGCCAAGCATGGTGAAACAGACTGAGAGGGCAAAAGGAATTGTGTGCCTACTGTCTTTTAGTAGAACATGAGGATGGGGGGTTGTTACATTTGCACAAGAAAATCAGGTTAAGTCTCAAGTTAGGGTTAGGGTTGGGGAGATGTTGCTTCCCAGGTTGGAAACGGGTCCTTGGTGAAGCTTAACTTGCTGAATCAGACTGAGTGGGCCATCAAGATGGCTTCCATACTGACATTTGGTACACTCTGTGGACGGCAGTATGTTTCAGTCCAAAAACGAAAATTATGGTTAAGACCCAAGTTAGGGTTATCGGTCAGGAGTCATGGCTTCCCAGAATGGAAACAGGGTGTTGCTGAAGCCAAGCATGGTGAAACAGACTGAGAGGGCCAACGGAATTGTGTGCCGACTGTCTCTTAGTACAACATGAGGATGGGGGTTTGTTACATTTCAACAAGAAAATCAGGTTAAGTCTCAAGGTTGGGTTGGGTTGGGGAGATGTGGCTTCCCTGGTTGGAATCGGGTCCTTGGTGAAGCCCAGCTTGCTGAATCAGACTGAGTGGGACATCAAGATGTCTTCCATACTGACATTTGGTACACTCTGTGGACGGAGGTCTGTTTCAGTCCCAAAAGGAAATGAGGCCTGAGACTCAAATTAGGGTTAGGGTTGGGGAGACTTGGCTTCCCAGGATATAACCAGGGTTTTGTCGAAGCCTAGATTGGTAAAACAGACTGAGTAGGCCATCCGGAGTATAACATACTGCCAGTTAGTACACCATGTGGACAGGGAAATGTTTCATTCCAAAGAGAAAATTAGGGTTAAGACCCAAGTTAGGGTTAGCTGTCAGGAGACATGGCTTCCCAGAATGGAAACAGGGTGTTGCTGAAACCAAGCATGGTGAAACAGACTGAGAGGGCCAAAGGAATTGTGTGCCTACTGTCTTTTAGTACAACATGAGGATGGGGGGTTGTTACAGTTCAACAAGAAAATCAGGTTAAGTCTCAAGTTAGGGTTAGGGTTGGGGAGATGTGGCTTCCCAGGTTGGAAACGGGTCCTTGGTGAAGCTGAACTTGCTGAATCAGACTGAGTGGGGCATCAAGATGGCTTCCATACTGACATTTGGTACACTCTGTGGACGGCAGTATGTTTCAGTCCAAAAACGAAAATTAGGGTTAAGACCCAAGTTAGGGTTATCGGTCAGGAGTCATGGCTTCCCAGAATGGAAACAGGGTGTTGCTGAAGCCAAGCATGGTGAAACAGACTGAGAGGGCCAACGGAATTGTGTGTCGACTGTCTTTTAGTACAACATGAGGATGGGGGTTTGTTACATTTGCACAAGAAAATCAGGTTAAGTCTCAAGTTAGGGTTGGTTTGGGGAGATGTGGCTTCCCAGGTTGGAAACGGGTCCTTGGTGAAGCCTAGCTTGTTGAATCAGACTGAGTGGGACATCAAGATGTCTTCCATACTTACATTTGGTACACTCTGTGGACGGCAGTATGTTTCAGTCCAAAAAGGAAATGAGGGTTGATACGCAAATTAGGGTTAGGGCTGGGGAGACTTGGCTTCCCAGGATGTAACCAGGGTTTTGGTGAAGCCTAGATTGGTAAAACAGACTGAGTAGGCCAACCGGAGTATAACATACTGCCAGTTAGTACACCATGTGGACAGGGAAATGTTTCAGTCCAAAGAGAAAATTAGGGTTAAGACCCAAGTTAGGGTTAGCTGTCAGGAGACATGGCTTCCCAGAATGGAAACAGGGTGTTGCTGAAGCCAAGCATGGTGAAACAGACTGAGAGGGCCAAAGGAATTGTGTGCCTACTGTCTTTTAGTACAACATGAGGATGGGAGGTTGTTACATTTGCACAAGAAAATCAGGTTAAGTCTCAAGTTAGGGTTGGTTTGGGGAGATGTGGCTTCCCAGGTTGGAAACGGGTCCTTGGTGAAGCCTAGCTTGTTGAATCAGACTGAGTGGGACATCAAGATGTCTTCCATACTGACATTTGGTACACTCTGTGGACGGCAGTATGTTTCAGTCCAAAAAGGAAATGAGGGTTGAGACTCAAATTAGGGTTAGGGCTGGGGAGACTTGGCTTCCCAGGATGTAACCAGGGTTTTGGCGAAGCCTAGATTGGTAAAACAGACGGAGTAGGCCAACCGGAGTATAACATACTGCCAGTTAGTACACCATGTGGACAGGGAAATGTTTCAGTCCAAAGAGAAAATTAGGGTTAAGACCCAAGTTAGGGTTAGCTGTCAGGAGACATGGCTTTCCAGAATGGAAACAGGGTGTTGCTGAAGCCAAGCATGGTGAAACAGACTGAGAGGGCAAAAGGAATTGTGTGCCTACTGTCTTTTAGTAGAACATGAGGATGGGGGGTTGTTACATTTGCCCAAGAAAATCAGGTTAAGTCTCAAGTTAGGGTTAGGGTTGGGGAGATGTGGCTTCCCAGGTTGGAAACGGGTCCTTGGTGAAGCCTAGCTTGTTGAATCAGACTGAGTGGGACATCAAGATTTCTTCCATACATACATTTGGTACACTCTGTGAACCGCAGTATGTTTCAGTCCAAAAAGGAAATGAGGGTTGATACTCAAATTAGGGTTAGGGTTGGGGAGACTTGGCTTCCCAGGATGTAACCAGGGTTTTGGCGAAGCCTAGATTGGTAAAACAGACTGAGTAGGCCTTCCGGAGTATAACATACTGCCAGTTAGTACACCATGTGGACAGGGAAATATTTCAGTCCAAAGAAAATACTAGGGTTAAGACCCAAGTTAGGGTTAGCGGTCAGGAGACATGGCTTCCCGGAATGGAAACAGGGTGTTGCTGAAGCCAAGCATGGTGAAACAGACTGAGAGGGAAAAAGGAATTGTGTGCCTACTGTCTTTTAGTACAACATGAGGATGGGGGTTTGTTACATTTGCACAAGAAAATCAGGTTAAGTCTCAAGTTAGGGTTGGTTTGGGGAGATGTGGCTTCCCAGGTTGGAAACGGGTCCTTGGTGAAGCCTAGCTTGTTGAATCAGACTGAGTGGGACATCAAGATGTCTTCCATACTTACATTTGGTACACTCTGTGGACGGCAGTATGTTTCAGTCCAAAAAGGAAATGAGGGTTGAGACTCAAATTAGGGTTAGGGCTGGGGAGACTTGGCTTCCCAGGATGTAACCAGGGTTTTGGCGAAGCCTAGATTGGTAAAACAGACTGAGTAGGCCATCCGGAGTATAACATACTGCCAGTTAGTACACCATGTGGACAGGGAAATGTTTCAGTCCAAAGAGAAAATTAGGGTTCAGACCCAAGTGAGGGTTAGCTGTCAGGAGACATGGCTTCCCAGATTGGAAACAGGGTGTTGCTGAAGCCAAGCATGGTGAAACAGACTGAGAGGGCCAAAGGAATTGTGTGCCTACTGTCTTTTAGTAGAACATGAGGATGGGAGGTTGTTACATTTGCACAAGAATATAAGGTTAAGTCTCAAGTTAGGGTTAGGGTTGGGGAGATGTGGCTTCCCAGGTTGGAAACGGGTCCTTGGTGAAGCTTAACTTCCTGAATCAGACTGAGTGGGCCATCAAGATGTCTTCCATACTTACATTTGGCACACTCTGTGGACGGCAGTATGTTTCAGTCCAAAAAGAAAATAGGGTTGAGACTCAAATTAGGGTTAGGGTTGGGGAGACTTGGCTTCCCAGGATGTAACCAGGGTTTTGGTGAAGCCTAGATTGGTAAAACAGACTGAGTAGGCATTCAGGAGTATAACATACTGCCAGTTAGTACACCATGTGGACAGGGAAATGTTTCAGTCCAAAGAAAAAATTAGGGTTAAGAAAAATTTAGGGTTATCGGTCAGGAGACATGCCTTCCCAGAATGGAAACAGGGTGTTGCTGAAGCCAAGCATGGTGAAACAGACTGAGAGGGCCAACGGAATTGTGTGCCTACTGTCTTTTAGTACAACATGAGGATGGGGGGTTGTTACATTTGCCCAAGAAAATCAGGTTAAGTCTCAAGTTAGGGTTAGGGTTGGGGAGATGTGGCTTCCCAGGTTGGAAATGGGTCCTTGGTGAAGCTCAACTTGCTGAATCAGACAAAGTGGGGCATCAAGATGGCTTCCATCCTGACATTTGGTGCACTCTGTGGATGGCAGTATGTTTCAGTCCAAAAAGGAAATGAGGGTTGAGACTCAAATTAGGGTTAGGGTTGGGGAGACTTGGCTTCCCAGGATGTAACCAGGGTTTTGGCGAAGTCTAGATTGTTAAAACAGACGGAGTAGGCCAACCGGAGTATAACATACTGCCAGTTAGTACACAATGTGGACAGGGAAATGTTTCATTCCAAAGAGAAAATTAGGGTTAAGACCCAAGTTAGGGTTAGCAGTCAGGAGACATGGCTTTCCAGAATGGAAACAGGGTGTTGCTGAAGCCAAGCATGGTGAAACAGACTGAGAGGGCAAAAGGAATTGTGTGCCTACTGTCTTTTAGTAGAACATGAGGATGGGGGGTTGTTACATTTGCACAAGAAAATCAGGTTAAGTCTCAAGTTAGGGTTAGGGTTGGGGAGATGTTGCTTCCCAGGTTGGAAACGGGTCCTTGGTGAAGCTTAACTTGCTGAATCAGACTGAGTGGGCCATCAAGATGGCTTCCATACTGACATTTGGTACACTCTGTGGACGGCAGTATGTTTCAGTCCAAAAACGAAAATTATGGTTAAGACCCAAGTTAGGGTTATCGGTCAGGAGTCATGGCTTCCCAGAATGGAAACAGGGTGTTGCTGAAGCCAAGCATGGTGAAACAGACTGAGAGGGCCAACGGAATTGTGTGCCGACTGTCTCTTAGTACAACATGAGGATGGGGGTTTGTTACATTTCAACAAGAAAATCAGGTTAAGTCTCAAGGTTGGGTTGGGTTGGGGAGATGTGGCTTCCCTGGTTGGAATCGGGTCCTTGGTGAAGCCCAGCTTGCTGAATCAGACTGAGTGGGACATCAAGATGTCTTCCATACTGACATTTGGTACACTCTGTGGACGGAGGTCTGTTTCAGTCCCAAAAGGAAATGAGGCCTGAGACTCAAATTAGGGTTAGGGTTGGGGAGACTTGGCTTCCCAGGATATAACCAGGGTTTTGTCGAAGCCTAGATTGGTAAAACAGACTGAGTAGGCCATCCGGAGTATAACATACAGCCAGTTAGTACACCATGTGGACAGGGAAATGTTTCATTCCAAAGAGAAAATTAGGGTTAAGACCCAAGTTAGGGTTAGCTGTCAGGAGACATGGCTTCCCAGAATGGAAACAGGGTGTTGCTGAAGCCAAGCATGGTGAAACAGACTGAGAGGGCCAAAGGAATTGTGTGCCTACTGTCTTTTAGTACAACATGAGGATGGGGGGTTGTTACAGTTCAACAAGAAAATCAGGTTAAGTCTCAAGTTAGGGTTAGGGTTGGGGAGATGTGGCTTCCCAGGTTGGAAACGGGTCCTTGGTGAAGCTGAACTTGCTGAATCAGACTGAGTGGGGCATCAAGATGGCTTCCATACTGACATTTGTACACTCTGTGGACGGCAGTATGTTTCAGTCCAAAAACGAAAATTAGGGTTAAGACCCAAGTTAGGGTTATCGGTCAGGAGTCATGGCTTCCCAGAATGGAAACAGGGTGTTGCTGAAGCCAAGCATGGTGAAACAGACTGAGAGGGCCAACGGAATTGTGTGTCGACTGTCTTTTAGTACAACATGAGGATGGGGGTTTGTTACATTTGCACAAGAAAATCAGGTTAAGTCTCAAGTTAGGGTTGGTTTGGGGAGATGTGGCTTCCCAGGTTGGAAACGGGTCCTTGGTGAAGCCTAGCTTGTTGAATCAGACTGAGTGGGACATCAAGATGTCTTCCATACTTACATTTGGTACACTCTTTGGACGGCAGTATGTTTCAGTCCAAAAAGGAAATGAGGGTTGAGACTCAAATTAGGGTTAGGGCTGGGGAGACTTGGCTTCCCAGGATGTAACCAGGGTTTTGGCGAAGCCTAGATTGGTAAAACAAACTGAGTAGGCCATCCGGAGTATAACATACTGCCAGTTAGTACACCATGTGGACAGGGAAATGTTTCAGTCTAAAGAGAAAATTAGGGTTAAGACCCAAGTTAGGGTTAGCTGTCAGGAGACATGGCTTCCCAGAATGGAAACAGGGTGTTGCTGAAGCCAAGCATGGTGAAACAGACTGAGAGGGCCAAAGGAATTGTGTGCCTACTGTCTTTTAGTAGAACATGAGGATGGGAGGTTGTTACATTTGCACAAGAATATCAGGTTAAGTCTCAAGTTAGGGTTAGGGTTGGGGAGATGTGGCTTCCCAGGTTGGAAACGGGTCCTTGGTGAAGCTTAACTTCCTGAATCAGACTGAGTGGGCCATCAAGATGTCTTCCATACTTACATTTGGCACACTCTGTGGACCGCAGTATGTTTCAGTCCAAAAAGGAAATAGGGTTGAGACTCAAATTAGGGTTAGGGTTGGGGAGACTTGGCTTCCCAGGATGTAACCAGGGTTTTGGTGAAGCCTAGATTGGTAAAACAGACTGAGTAGGCATTCAGGAGTATAACATACTGCCAGTTAGTACACCATGTGGACAGGGAAATGTTTCAGTCCAAAGACAAAATTCGAGTTAAGACCCAAGTTAGGGTTAGCTGTCAGGAGACATGGCTTCCCGGAATGGAAACAGGGTGTTGCTGAAGCCAAGCATGGTGAAACAGACTGAGAGGGCCAACGGAATTCTGTGCCTACTGTCTTTTAGTACAACATGAGGATGGGGGTTTGTTACATTTGCACAAGAAAATCAGGTTAAGTCTCAAGTTAGGGTTGGGTTGGGGAGATGTGGCTTCCCAGGTTGGAAACGGGTCCTTGGTGAAGCTTAACTTGCTGAATCAGACTGAGTGGGGTATCAAGGTGTCTTCCATACTTACATTTGGTACACTCTGTGGACCGCAGTATGTTTCAGTCCCAAAAGGAAATGAGGGTTGAGACTCAAATTAGGGTTAGGGTTGGGGAGACTTGGCTTCCCAGGATGTAACCAGGGTTTTGGCGAAGCCTAGATTGGTAAAACAGACTGAGTAGGCCTTCCGGAGTATAACATACTGCCAGTTAGTACACCATGTGGACAGGGAAATGTTTCAGTCCAAAGAAAAAATTAGGGTTAAGAAAAATTTAGGGTTATCGGTCAGGAGACATGCCTTCCCAGAATGGAAACAGGGTGTTGCTGAAGCCAAGCATGGTGAAACAGACTGAGAGGGCCAACGGAATTGTGTGCCTACTGTCTTTTAGTACAACATGAGGATGGGGGTTTGTTACATTTGCACAAGAAAATCAGGTTAAGTCTCAAGTTAGGGTTGGTTTGGGGAGATGTGGCTTCCCAGGTTGGAAACGGGTCCTTGGTGAAGCCTAACTTGCTGAATCAGACTGAGTGGGGCATCAAGATGTCTTCCATACTGACATTTGGTACACTCTGTGGACGGCGGTTTGTTTCAGTCCCAAAAGGAAATGAGGCCTGAGACTCAAATTAGGGTTAGGGTTGGGGAGACTTGGCTTCCCAGGATGTAACCAGGGTTTTGGCGAAGCCTAGATTGGTAAAACAGACTGAGTAGGACAACCGGAGTATAACATACTGCCAGTTAGTACACCATGTGGACAGGGAAATGTTTCAGTCCAAAGAGAAAATTAGGGTTGAGACCCAAGTTAGGGTTATCGGTCAGGAGTCATGGCTTCCCAGAATGGAAACAGGGTGTTGCTGAAGCCAAGCATGGTGAAACAGACTGAGAGGGCAAAAGGAATTGAGTGCCTACTGTCTTTTAGTACAACATGAGGATGGGGGTTTGTTACATTTGCACAAGAAAATCAGGTTAAGTCTCAAGTTAGGGTTGGTTTGGGGAGATGTGGCTTCCCAGGTTGGAAACGGGTCCTTGGTGAAGCCTAGCTTGTTGAATCAGACTGAGTGGGACATCAAGATGTCTTCCATACTGACATTTGGTACACTCTGTGGACGGCAGTATGTTTCAGTCCAAAAAGGAAATGAGGGTTGAGACTCAAATTAGGGTTAGGGCTGGGGAGACTTGGCTTCCCAGGATGTAACCAGGGTTTTGGCGAAGCCTAGATTGGTAAAACAGACGGAGTAGGCCAACCGGAGTATAACATACTGCCAGTTAGTACACCATGTGGACAGGGAAATGTTTCATTCCAAAGAGAAAATTAGGGTTAAGACCCAAGTTAGGGTTAGCTGTCAGGAGACATGGCTTTCCAGAATGGAAACAGGGTGTTGCTGAAGCCAAGCATGGTGAAACAGACTGAGAGGGCAAAAGGAATTGTGTGCCTACTGTCTTTTAGTAGAACATGAGGATGGGGGGTTGTTACATTTGCACAAGAATATCAGGTTAAGTCTCAAGTTAGGGTTAGGGTTGGGGAGATGTGGCTTCCCAGGTTGGAAACGGGTCCTTGGTGAAGCCTAGCTTGTTGAATCAGACTGAGTGGGACATCAAGATGTCTTCCATACTTACATTTGGTACACTCTGTGGACGGCAGTATGTTTCAGTCCAAAAAGGAAATGAGGGTTGAGACTCAAATTAGGGTTAGGGCTGGGGAGACTTGGCTTCCCAGGATGTAACCAGGGTTTTGGCGAAGCCTAGATTGGTAAAACAGACGGAGTAGGCCAACCGGAGTATAACATACTGCCAGTTAGTACACCATGTGGACAGGGAAATGTTTCAGTCCAAAGAGAAAATTAGGGTTAAGACCCAAGTTAGGGTTAGCTGTCAGGAGACATGGCTCTCCAGAATGGAAACAGGGTGTTGCTGAAGCCAAGCATGGTGAAACAGACTGAGAGGGCAAAAGGAATTGTGTGCCTACTGTCTTTTAGTAGAACATGAGGATGGGGGGTTGTTACATTTGCACAAGAAAATCAGGTTAAGTCTCAAGTTAGGGTTAGGGTTGGGGAGATGTGGCTTCCCAGGTTGGAAACGGGTCCTTGGTGAAGCCTAGCTTGTTGAATCAGACTGAGTGGGACATCAAGATTTCTTCCATACATACATTTGGTACACTCTGTGAACCGCAGTATTTTTCAGTCCAAAAAGGAAATGAGGGTTGAGACTCAAATTAGGGTTAGGGTTGGGGAGACTTGGCTTCCCAGGATGTAACCAGGGTTTTGGTGAAGCCTAGATTGGTAAAACAGACTGAGTAGGCCTTCCGGAGTATAACATACTGCCAGTTAGTACACCATGTGGACAGGGAAATATTTCAGTCCAAAGAAAAAACTAGGGTTAAGACCCAAGTTAGGGTTAGCGGTCAGGAGACATGGCTTCCCGGAATGGAAACAGGGTGTTGCTGAAGCCAAGCATGGTGAAACAGACTGAGAGGGCCAAAGGAATTGTGTGCCTACTGTCTTTTAGTACAACATGAGGATGGGGGTTTGTTACATTTGCACAAGAAAATCAGGTTAAGTCTCAAGTTAGGGTTGGTTTGGGGAGATGTGGCTTCCCAGGTTGGAAACGGGTCCTTGGTGAAGCCTAGCTTGTTGAATCAGACTGAGTGGGACATCAAGATGTCTTCCATACTTACATTTGGTACACTCTGTGGACGGCAGTATGTTTCAGTCCAAAAAGGAAATGAGGGTTGAGACTCAAATTAGGGTTAGGGCTGGGGAGACTTGGCTTCCCAGGATGTAACCAGGGTTTTGGCGAAGCCTAGATTGGTAAAACAGACTGAGTAGGCCATCCGGAGTATAACATACTGCCAGTTAGTACACCATGTGGACAGGGAAATGTTTCAGTCCAAAGAGAAAATTAGGGTTCAGACCCAAGTGAGGGTTAGCTGTCAGGAGACATGGCTTCCCAGAATGGAAACAGGGTGTTGCTGAAGCCAAGCATGGTGAAACAGACTGAGAGGGCCAAAGGAATTGTGTGCCTACTGTCTTTTAGTAGAACATGAGGATGGGAGGTTGTTACATTTGCACAAGAAAATCAGGTTAAGTCTCAAGTTAGGGTTAGGGTTGGGGAGATGTGGCTTCCCAGGTTGGAAACGGGTCCTTGGTGAAGCTTAACTTCCTGAATCAGACTGAGTGGGCCATCAAGATGTCTTCCATACTTACATTTGGCACACTCTGTGGACGGCAGTATGTTTCAGACCAAAAAGAAAATAGGGTTGAGACTCAAATTAGGGTTAGGGTTGGGGAGACTTGGCTTCCCAGGATGTAACCAGGGTTTTGGTGAAGCCTAGATTGGTAAAACAGACTGAGTAGGCATTCAGGAGTATAACATACTGCCAGTTAGTACACCATGTGGACAGGGAAATGTTTCAGTCCAAAGAAAAAATTAGGGTTAAGAAAAATTTAGGGTTATCGGTCAGGAGACATGCCTTCCCAGAATGGAAACAGGGTGTTGCTGAAGCCAAGCATGGTGAAACAGACTGAGAGGGCCAACGGAATTGTGTGCCTACTGTCTTTTAGTACAACATGAGGATGGGGGGTTGTTACATTTGCCCAAGAAAATCAGGTTAAGTCTCAAGTTAGGGTTAGGGTTGGGGAGATGTGGCTTCCCAGGTTGGAAATGGGTCCTTGGTGAAGCTCAACTTGCTGAATCAGACAAAGTGGGGCATCAAGATGGCTTCCATCCTGACATTTGGTGCACTCTGTGGACGGCAGTATGTTTCAGTCCAAAAAGGAAATGAGGGTTGAGACTCAAATTAGGGTTAGGGTTGGGGAGACTTGGCTTCCCAGGATGTAACCAGGGTTTTGGCGAAGTCTAGATTGTTAAAACAGACGGAGTAGGCCAACCGGAGTATAACATACTGCCAGTTAGTACACAATGTGGACAGGGAAATGTTTCATTCCAAAGAGAAAATTAGGGTTAAGACCCAAGTTAGGGTTAGCAGTCAGGAGACATGGCTTTCCAGAATGGAAACAGGGTGTTGCTGAAGCCAAGCATGGTGAAACAGACTGAGAGGGCAAAAGGAATTGTGTGCCTACTGTCTTTTAGTAGAACATGAGGATGGGGGGTTGTTACATTTGCACAAGAAAATCAGGTTAAGTCTCAAGTTAGGGTTAGGGTTGGGGAGATGTTGCTTCCCAGGTTGGAAACGGGTCCTTGGTGAAGCTTAACTTGCTGAATCAGACTGAGTGGGCCATCAAGATGGCTTCCATACTGACATTTGGTACACTCTGTGGACGGCAGTATGTTTCAGTCCAAAAACGAAAATTATGGTTAAGACCCAAGTTAGGGTTATCGGTCAGGAGTCATGGCTTCCCAGAATGGAAACAGGGTGTTGCTGAAGCCAAGCATGGTGAAACAGACTGAGAGGGCCAACGGAATTGTGTGCCGACTGTCTCTTAGTACAACATGAGGATGGGGGTTTGTTACATTTCAACAAGAAAATCAGGTTAAGTCTCAAGGTTGGGTTGGGTTGGGGAGATGTGGCTTCCCTGGTTGGAATCGGGTCCTTGGTGAAGCCCAGCTTGCTGAATCAGACTGAGTGGGACATCAAGATGTCTTCCATACTGACATTTGGTACACTCTGTGGACGGAGGTCTGTTTCAGTCCCAAAAGGAAATGAGGCCTGAGACTCAAATTAGGGTTAGGGTTGGGGAGACTTGGCTTCCCAGGATATAACCAGGGTTTTGTCGAAGCCTAGATTGGTAAAACAGACTGAGTAGGCCATCCGGAGTATAACATACTGCCAGTTAGTACACCATGTGGACAGGGAAATGTTTCATTCCAAAGAGAAAATTAGGGTTAAGACCCAAGTTAGGGTTAGCTGTCAGGAGACATGGCTTCCCAGAATGGAAACAGGGTGTTGCTGAAACCAAGCATGGTGAAACAGACTGAGAGGGCCAAAGGAATTGTGTGCCTACTGTCTTTTAGTACAACATGAGGATGGGGGGTTGTTACAGTTCAACAAGAAAATCAGGTTAAGTCTCAAGTTAGGGTTAGGGTTGGGGAGATGTGGCTTCCCAGGTTGGAAACGGGTCCTTGGTGAAGCTGAACTTGCTGAATCAGACTGAGTGGGGCATCAAGATGGCTTCCATACTGACATTTGGTACACTCTGTGGACGGCAGTATGTTTCAGTCCAAAAACGAAAATTAGGGTTAAGACCCAAGTTAGGGTTATCGGTCAGGAGTCATGGCTTCCCAGAATGGAAACAGGGTGTTGCTGAAGCCAAGCATGGTGAAACAGACTGAGAGGGCCAACGGAATTGTGTGTCGACTGTCTTTTAGTACAACATGAGGATGGGGGTTTGTTACATTTGCACAAGAAAATCAGGTTAAGTCTCAAGTTAGGGTTGGTTTGGGGAGATGTGGCTTCCCAGGTTGGAAACGGGTCCTTGGTGAAGCCTAGCTTGTTGAATCAGACTGAGTGGGACATCAAGATGTCTTCCATACTTACATTTGGTACACTCTGTGGACGGCAGTATGTTTCAGTCCAAAAAGGAAATGAGGGTTGAGACTCAAATTAGGGTTAGGGCTGGGGAGACTTGGCTTCCCAGGATGTAACCAGGGTTTTGGCGAAGCCTAGATTGGTAAAACAGACTGAGTAGGCCATCCGGAGTATAACATACTGCCAGTTAGTACACCATGTGGACAGGGAAATGTTTCAGTCTAAAGAGAAAATTAGGGTTAAGACCCAAGTTAGGGTTAGCTGTCAGGAGACATGGCTTCCCAGAATGGAAACAGGGTGTTGCTGAAGCCAAGCATGGTGAAACAGACTGAGAGGGCCAAAGGAATTGTGTGCCTACTGTCTTTTAGTAGAACATGAGGATGGGAGGTTGTTACATTTGCACAAGAATATCAGGTTAAGTCTCAAGTTAGGGTTAGGGTTGGGGAGATGTGGCTTCCCAGGTTGGAAACGGGTCCTTGGTGAAGCTTAACTTCCTGAATCAGACTGAGTGGGCCATCAAGATGTCTTCCATACTTACATTTGGCACACTCTGTGGACCGCACTATGTTTCAGTCCAAAAAGGAAATAGGGTTGAGACTCAAATTAGGGTTAGGGTTGGGGAGACTTGGCTTCCCAGGATGTAACCAGGGTTTTGGTGAAGCCTAGATTGGTAAAACAGACTGAGTAGGCATTCAGGAGTATAACATACTGCCAGTTAGTACACCATGTGGACAGGGAAATGTTTCAGTCCAAAGACAAAATTCGAGTTAAGACCCAAGTTAGGGTTAGCTGTCAGGAGACATGGCTTCCCGGAATGGAAACAGGGTGTTGCTGAAGCCAAGCATGGTGAAACAGACTGAGAGGGCCAACGGAATTGTGTGCCTACTGTCTTTTAGTACAACATGAGGATGGGGGTTTGTTACATTTGCACAAGAAAATCAGGTTAAGTCTCAAGTTAGGGTTGGGTTGGGGAGATGTGGCTTCCCAGGTTGGAAACGGGTCCTTGGTGAAGCTTAACTTGCTGAATCAGACTGAGTGGGGTATCAAGGTGTCTTCCATACTTACATTTGGTACACTCTGTGGACCGCAGTATGTTTCAGTCCCAAAAGGAAATGAGGGTTGAGACTCAAATTAGGGTTAGGGTTGGGGAGACTTGGCTTCCCAGGATGTAACCAGGGTTTTGGCGAAGCCTAGATTGGTAAAACAGACTGAGTAGGCCTTCCGGAGTATAACATACTGCCAGTTAGTACACCATGTGGACAGGGAAATGTTTCATTCCAAAGAGAAAATTAGGGTTAAGACCCAAGTGAGGGTTATCGGTCAGGAGACATGGCTTCCCGGAATGGAAACAGGGTGTTGCTGAAGCCAAGCATGGTGAAACAGACTGAGAGGGCCAACGGAATTGTGTGCCTACTGTCTTTTAGTACAACATGAGGATGGGGGTTTGTTACATTTGCACAAGAAAATCAGGTTAAGTCTCAAGTTAGGGTTGGGTTGGGGAGATGTGGCTTCCCAGGTTGGAAACGGGTCCTTGGTGAAGCTTAACTTGCTGAATCAGACTGAGTGGGGCATCAAGATGGCTTCCATACTGACATTTGGTACACTCTGTGGACGGCAGTATGTTTCAGTCCAAAAACGAAAATTAGGGTTAAGACCCAAGTTAGGGTTATCGGTCAGGAGTCATGGCTTCCCAGAATGGAAACAGGGTGTTGCTGAAGCCAAGCATGGTGAAACAGACTGAGAGGGCCAACGGAATTGTGTGTCGACTGTCTTTTAGTACAACATGAGGATGGGGGTTTGTTACATTTGCACAAGAAAATCAGGTTAAGTCTCAAGTTAGGGTTGGTTTGGGGAGATGTGGCTTCCCAGGTTGGAAACGGGTCCTTGGTGAAGCCTAGCTTGTTGAATCAGACTGAGTGGGACATCAAGATGTCTTCCATACTTACATTTGGTACACTCTGTGGACGGCAGTATGTTTCAGTCCAAAAAGGAAATGAGGGTTGAGACTCAAATTAGGGTTAGGGCTGGGGAGACTTGGCTTCCCAGGATGTAACCAGGGTTTTGGCGAAGCCTAGATTGGTAAAACAGACTGAGTAGGCCATCCGGAGTATAACATACTGCCAGTTAGTACACCATGTGGACAGGGAAATGTTTCAGTCTAAAGAGAAAATTAGGGTTAAGACCCAAGTTAGGGTTAGCTGTCAGGAGACATGGCTTCCCAGAATGGAAACAGGGTGTTGCTGAAGCCAAGCATGGTGAAACAGACTGAGAGGGCCAAAGGAATTGTGTGCCTACTGTCTTTTAGTAGAACATGAGGATGGGAGGTTGTTACATTTGCACAAGAATATCAGGTTAAGTCTCAAGTTAGGGTTAGGGTTGGGGAGATGTGGCTTCCCAGGTTGGAAACGGGTCCTTGGTGAAGCTTAACTTCCTGAATCAGACTGAGTGGGCCATCAAGATGTCTTCCATACTTACATTTGGCACACTCTGTGGACCGCAGTATGTTTCAGTCCAAAAAGGAAATAGGGTTGAGACTCAAATTAGGGTTAGGGTTGGGGAGACTTGGCTTCCCAGGATGTAACCAGGGTTTTGGTGAAGCCTAGATTGGTAAAACAGACTGAGTAGGCATTCAGGAGTATAACATACTGCCAGTTAGTACACCATGTGGACAGGGAAATGTTTCAGTCCAAAGACAAAATTCGAGTTAAGACCCAAGTTAGGGTTAGCTGTCAGGAGACATGGCTTCCCGGAATGGAAACAGGGTGTTGCTGAAGCCAAGCATGGTGAAACAGACTGAGAGGGCCAACGGAATTGTGTGCCTACTGTCTTTTAGTACAACATGAGGATGGGGGTTTGTTACATTTGCACAAGAAAATCAGGTTAAGTCTCAAGTTAGGGTTGGGTTGGGGAGATGTGGCTTCCCAGGTTGGAAACGGGTCCTTGGTGAAGCTTAACTTGCTGAATCAGACTGAGTGGGGTATCAAGGTGTCTTCCATACTTACATTTGGTACACTCTGTGGACCGCAGTATGTTTCAGTCCCAAAAGGAAATGAGGGTTGAGACTCAAATTAGGGTTAGGGTTGGGGAGACTTGGCTTCCCAGGATGTAACCAGGGTTTTGGCGAAGCCTAGATTGGTAAAACAGACTGAGTAGGCCTTCCGGAGTATAACATACTGCCAGTTAGTACACCATGTGGACAGGGAAATGTTTCATTCCAAAGAGAAAATTAGGGTTAAGACCCAAGTGAGGGTTATCGGTCAGGAGACATGGCTTCCCGGAATGGAAACAGGGTGTTGCTGAAGCCAAGCATGGTGAAACAGACTGAGAGGGCCAACGGAATTGTGTGCCTACTGTCTTTTAGTACAACATGAGGATGGGGGTTTGTTACATTTGCACAAGAAAATCAGGTTAAGTCTCAAGTTAGGGTTGGGTTGGGGAGATGTGGCTTCCCAGGTTGGAAACGGGTCCTTGGTGAAGCTTAACTTGCTGAATCAGACTGAGTGGGGTATCAAGGTGTCTTCCATACTTACATTTGGTACACTCTGTGGACCGCAGTATGTTTCAGTCCCAAAAGGAAATGAGGGTTGAGACTCAAATTAGGGTTAGGGTTGGGGAGACTTGGCTTCCCAGGATGTAACCAGGGTTTTGGCGAAGCCTAGATTGGTAAAACAGACTGAGTAGGCCTTCCGGAGTATAACATACTGCCAGTTAGTACACCATGTGGACAGGGAAATGTTTCATTCCAAAGAGAAAATTAGGGTTAAGACCCAAGTTAGGGTTATCGGTCAGGAGACATGGCTTCCCAGAATGGAAACAGGGTGTTGCTGAAGCCAAGCATGGTGAAACAGACTGAGAGGGCCAAAGGAATTGTGTGCCTACTGTCTTTTAGTAGAACATGAGGATGGGGGTTTGTTACATTTGCACAAGAAAATCAGGTTAAGTATCAAGTTAGGGTTAGGGTTGGGGAGATGTGGCTTCCCAGGTTGGAAACGGGTCCTTGGTGAAGCTTAACTTGCTGAATCAGACTGAGTGGGGCATCAAGATGGCTTCCATACTGACATTTGGTACACTCTGTGGACGGCAGTATGTTTCAGTCCAAAAAGGAAATGAGGGTTGAGACTCAAATTAGGGTTAGGGTTGGGGAGACTTGGCTTCCCAGGATGTAACCAGGGTTTTGGCGAAGCCTAGATTGGTAAAACAGACTGAGTAGGACAACCGGAGTATAACATACTGCCAGTTAGTACACCATGTGGACAGGGAAATGTTTCAGTCCAAAGAGAAAATTAGGGTTGAGACCCAAGTTAGGGTTATCGGTCAGGAGTCATGGCTTCCCAGAATGGAAACAGGGTGTTGCTGAAGCCAAGCATGGTGAAACAGACTGAGAGGGCAAAAGGAATTGAGTGCCTACTGTCTTTTAGTACAACATGAGGATGGGGGTTTGTTACATTTGCACAAGAAAATCAGGTTAAGTCTCAAGTTAGGGTTGGTTTGGGGAGATGTGGCTTCCCAGGTTGGAAACGGGTCCTTGGTGAAGCCTAGCTTGTTGAATCAGACTGAGTGGGACATCAAGATGTCTTCCATACTGACATTTGGTACACTCTGTGGACGGCAGTATGTTTCAGTCCAAAAAGGAAATGAGGGTTGAGACTCAAATTAGGGTTAGGGCTGGGGAGACTTGGCTTCCCAGGATGTAACCAGGGTTTTGGCGAAGCCTAGATTGGTAAAACAGACGGAGTAGGCCAACCGGAGTATAACATACTGCCAGTTAGTACACCATGTGGACAGGGAAATGTTTCATTCCAAAGAGAAAATTAGGGTTAAGACCCAAGTTAGGGTTAGCTGTCAGGAGACATGGCTTTCCAGAATGGAAACAGGGTGTTGCTGAAGCCAAGCATGGTGAAACAGACTGAGAGGGCAAAAGGAATTGTGTGCCTACTGTCTTTTAGTAGAACATGAGGATGGGGGGTTGTTACATTTGCACAAGAATATCAGGTTAAGTCTCAAGTTAGGGTTAGGGTTGGGGAGATGTGGCTTCCCAGGTTGGAAACGGGTCCTTGGTGAAGCCTAGCTTGTTGAATCAGACTGAGTGGGACATCAAGATGTCTTCCATACTTACATTTGGTACACTCTGTGGACGGCAGTATGTTTCAGTCCAAAAAGGAAATGAGGGTTGAGACTCAAATTAGGGTTAGGGTTGGGGAGACTTGGCTTCCCAGGATGTAACCAGGGTTTTGGCGAAGCCTAGATTGGTAAAACAGACGGAGTAGGCCAACCGGAGTATAACATACTGCCAGTTAGTACACCATGTGGACAGGGAAATGTTTCAGTCCAAAGAGAAAATTAGGGTTAAGACCCAAGTTAGGGTTAGCTGTCAGGAGACATGGCTCTCCAGAATGGAAACAGGGTGTTGCTGAAGCCAAGCATGGTGAAACAGACTGAGAGGGCAAAAGGAATTGTGTGCCTACTGTCTTTTAGTAGAACATGAGGATGGGGGGTTGTTACATTTGCACAAGAAAATCAGGTTAAGTCTCAAGTTAGGGTTAGGGTTGGGGAGATGTGGCTTCCCAGGTTGGAAACGGGTCCTTGGTGAAGCCTAGCTTGTTGAATCAGACTGAGTGGGACATCAAGATTTCTTCCATACATACATTTGGTACACTCTGTGAACCGCAGTATTTTTCAGTCCAAAAAGGAAATGAGGGTTGATACTCAAATTAGGGTTAGGGTTGGGGAGACTTGGCTTCCCAGGATGTAACCAGGGTTTTGGTGAAGCCTAGATTGGTAAAACAGACTGAGTAGGCCTTCCGGAGTATAACATACTGCCAGTTAGTACACCATGTGGACAGGGAAATATTTCAGTCCAAAGAAAAAACTAGGGTTAAGACCCAAGTTAGGGTTAGCGGTCAGGAGACATGGCTTCCCGGAATGGAAACAGGGTGTTGCTGAAGCCAAGCATGGTGAAACAGACTGAGAGGGCAAAAGGAATTGTGTGCCTACTGTCTTTTAGTACAACATGAGGATGGGGGTTTGTTACATTTGCACAAGAAAATCAGGTTAAGTCTCAAGTTAGGGTTGGTTTGGGGAGATGTGGCTTCCCAGGTTGGAAACGGGTCCTTGGTGAAGCCTAGCTTGTTGAATCAGACTGAGTGGGACATCAAGATGTCTTCCATACTTACATTTGGTACACTCTGTGGACGGCAGTATGTTTCAGTCCAAAAAGGAAATGAGGGTTGAGACTCAAATTAGGGTTAGGGCTGGGGAGACTTGGCTTCCCAGGATGTAACCAGGGTTTTGGCGAAGCCTAGATTGGTAAAACAGACTGAGTAGGCCATCCGGAGTATAACATACTGCCAGTTAGTACACCATGTGGACAGGGAAATGTTTCAGTCCAAAGAGAAAATTAGGGTTCAGACCCAAGTGAGGGTTAGCTGTCAGGAGACATGGCTTCCCAGAATGGAAACAGGGTGTTGCTGAAGCCAAGCATGGTGAAACAGACTGAGAGGGCCAAAGGAATTGTGTGCCTACTGTCTTTTAGTAGAACATGAGGATGGGAGGTTGTTACATTTGCACAAGAATATAAGGTTAAGTCTCAAGTTAGGGTTAGGGTTGGGGAGATGTGGCTTCCCAGGTTGGAAACGGGTCCTTGGTGAAGCTTAACTTCCTGAATCAGACTGAGTGGGCCATCAAGATGTCTTCCATACTTACATTTGGCACACTCTGTGGACGGCAGTATGTTTCAGACCAAAAAGAAAATAGGGTTGAGACTCAAATTAGGGTTAGGGTTGGGGAGACTTGGCTTCCCAGGATGTAACCAGGGTTTTGGTGAAGCCTAGATTGGTAAAACAGACTGAGTAGGCATTCAGGAGTATAACATACTGCCAGTTAGTACACCATGTGGACAGGGAAATGTTTCAGTCCAAAGAAAAAATTAGGGTTAAGAAAAATTTAGGGTTATCGGTCAGGAGACATGCCTTCCCAGAATGGAAACAGGGTGTTGCTGAAGCCAAGCATGGTGAAACAGACTGAGAGGGCCAACGGAATTGTGTGCCTACTGTCTTTTAGTACAACATGAGGATGGGGGGTTGTTACATTTGCCCAAGAAAATCAGGTTAAGTCTCAAGTTAGGGTTAGGGTTGGGGAGATGTGGCTTCCCAGGTTGGAAATGGGTCCTTGGTGAAGCTCAACTTGCTGAATCAGACAAAGTGGGGCATCAAGATGGCTTCCATCCTGACATTTGGTGCACTCTGTGGACGGCAGTATGTTTCAGTCCAAAAAGGAAATGAGGGTTGAGACTCAAATTAGGGTTAGGGTTGGGGAGACTTGGCTTCCCAGGATGTAACCAGGGTTTTGGCGAAGTCTAGATTGTTAAAACAGACGGAGTAGGCCAACCGGAGTATAACATACTGCCAGTTAGTACACAATGTGGACAGGGAAATGTTTCATTCCAAAGAGAAAATTAGGGTTAAGACCCAAGTTAGGGTTAGCAGTCAGGAGACATGGCTTTCCAGAATGGAAACAGGGTGTTGCTGAAGCCAAGCATGGTGAAACAGACTGAGAGGGCCAAAGGAATTGTGTGCCTACTGTCTTTTAGTAGAACATGAGGATGGGGGGTTGTTACATTTGCACAAGAAAATCAGGTTAAGTCTCAAGTTAGGGTTAGGGTTGGGGAGATGTTGCTTCCCAGGTTGGAAACGGGTCCTTGGTGAAGCTTAACTTGCTGAATCAGACTGAGTGGGCCATCAAGATGGCTTCCATACTGACATTTGGTACACTCTGTGGACGGCAGTATGTTTCAGTCCAAAAACGAAAATTATGGTTAAGACCCAAGTTAGGGTTATCGGTCAGGAGTCATGGCTTCCCAGAATGGAAACAGGGTGTTGCTGAAGCCAAGCATGGTGAAACAGACTGAGAGGGCCAACGGAATTGTGTGCCGACTGTCTCTTAGTACAACATGAGGATGGGGGTTTGTTACATTTCAACAAGAAAATCAGGTTAAGTCTCAAGGTTGGGTTGGGTTGGGGAGATGTGGCTTCCCTGGTTGGAATCGGGTCCTTGGTGAAGCCCAGCTTGCTGAATCAGACTGAGTGGGACATCAAGATGTCTTCCATACTGACATTTGGTACACTCTGTGGACGGAGGTCTGTTTCAGTCCCAAAAGGAAATGAGGCCTGAGACTCAAATTAGGGTTAGGGTTGGGGAGACTTGGCTTCCCAGGATATAACCAGGGTTTTGTCGAAGCCTAGATTGGTAAAACAGACTGAGTAGGCCATCCGGAGTATAACATACAGCCAGTTAGTACACCATGTGGACAGGGAAATGTTTCATTCCAAAGAGAAAATTAGGGTTAAGACCCAAGTTAGGGTTAGCTGTCAGGAGACATGGCTTCCCAGAATGGAAACAGGGTGTTGCTGAAACCAAGCATGGTGAAACAGACTGAGAGGGCCAAAGGAATTGTGTGCCTACTGTCTTTTAGTACAACATGAGGATGGGGGGTTGTTACAGTTCAACAAGAAAATCAGGTTAAGTCTCAAGTTAGGGTTAGGGTTGGGGAGATGTGGCTTCCCAGGTTGGAAACGGGTCCTTGGTGAAGCTTAACTTGCTGAATCAGACTGAGTGGGGCATCAAGATGGCTTCCATACTGACATTTGGTACACTCTGTGGACGGCAGTATGTTTCAGTCCAAAAACGAAAATTAGGGTTAAGACCCAAGTTAGGGTTATCGGTCAGGAGTCATGGCTTCCCAGAATGGAAACAGGGTGTTGCTGAAGCCAAGCATGGTGAAACAGACTGAGAGGGCCAACGGAATTGTGTGTCGACTGTCTTTTAGTACAACATGAGGATGGGGGTTTATTACATTTGCACAAGAAAATCAGGTTAAGTCTCAAGTTAGGGTTGGTTTGGGGAGATGTGGCTTCCCAGGTTGGAAACGGGTCCTTGGTGAAGCCTAGCTTGTTGAATCAGACTGAGTGGGACATCAAGATGTCTTCCATACTTACATTTGGTACACTCTGTGGACGGCAGTATGTTTCAGTCCAAAAAGGAAATGAGGGTTGAGACTCAAATTAGGGTTAGGGCTGGGGAGACTTGGCTTCCCAGGATGTAACCAGGGTTTTGGCGAAGCCTAGATTGGTAAAACAGACTGAGTAGGCCATCCGGAGTATAACATACTGCCAGTTAGTACACCATGTGGACAGGGAAATGTTTCAGTCTAAAGAGAAAATTAGGGTTAAGACCCAAGTTAGGGTTAGCTGTCAGGAGACATGGCTTCCCAGAATGGAAACAGGGTGTTGCTGAAGCCAAGCATGGTGAAACAGACTGAGAGGGCCAAAGGAATTGTGTGCCTACTGTCTTTTAGTAGAACATGAGGATGGGAGGTTGTTACATTTGCACAAGAATATCAGGTTAAGTCTCAAGTTAGGGTTAGGGTTGGGGAGATGTGGCTTCCCAGGTTGGAAACGGGTCCTTGGTGAAGCTTAACTTCCTGAATCAGACTGAGTGGGCCATCAAGATGTCTTCCATACTTACATTTGGCACACTCTGTGGACCGCAGTATGTTTCAGTCCAAAAAGGAAATAGGGTTGAGACTCAAATTAGGGTTAGGGTTGGGGAGACTTGGCTTCCCAGGATGTAACCAGGGTTTTGGTGAAGCCTAGATTGGTAAAACAGACGGAGTAGGCCAACCGGAGTATAACATACTGCCAGTTAGTACACCATGTGGACAGGGAAATGTTTCATTCCAAAGAGAAAATTAGGGTTAAGACCCAAGTTAGGGTTAGCTGTCAGGAGACATGGCTTTCCAGAATGGAAACAGGGTGTTGCTGAAGCCAAGCATGGTGAAACAGACTGAGAGGGCAAAAGGAATTGTGTGCCTACTGTCTTTTAGTAGAACATGAGGATGGGGGGTTGTTACATTTGCACAAGAATATCAGGTTAAGTCTCAAGTTAGGGTTAGGGTTGGGGAGATGTGGCTTCCCAGGTTGGAAACGGGTCCTTGGTGAAGCCTAGCTTGTTGAATCAGACTGAGTGGGACATCAAGATGTCTTCCATACTTACATTTGGTACACTCTGTGGACGGCAGTATGTTTCAGTCCAAAAAGGAAATGAGGGTTGAGACTCAAATTAGGGTTAGGGCAGGGGAGACTTGGCTTCCCAGGATGTAACCAGGGTTTTGGTGAAGCCTAGATTGGTAAAACAGACTGAGTAGGCCTTCCGGAGTATAACATACTGCCAGTTAGTACACCATGTGGACAGGGAAATATTTCAGTCCAAAGAAAAAACTAGGGTTAAGACCCAAGTTAGGGTTAGCGGTCAGGAGACATGGCTTCCCGGAATGGAAACAGGGTGTTGCTGAAGCCAAGCATGGTGAAACAGACTGAGAGGGCCAAAGGAATTGTGTGCCTACTGTCTTTTAGTACAACATGAGGATGGGGGTTTGTTACATTTGCACAAGAAAATCAGGTTAAGTCTCAAGTTAGGGTTGGTTTGGGGAGATGTGGCTTCCCAGGTTGGAAACGGGTCCTTGGTGAAGCCTAGCTTGTTGAATCAGACTGAGTGGGACATCAAGATGTCTTCCATACTTACATTTGGTACACTCTGTGGACGGCAGTATGTTTCAGTCCAAAAAGGAAATGAGGGTTGAGACTCAAATTAGGGTTAGGGCTGGGGAGACTTGGCTTCCCAGGATGTAACCAGGGTTTTGGCGAAGCCTAGATTGGTAAAACAGACTGAGTAGGCCATCCGGAGTATAACATACTGCCAGTTAGTACACCATGTGGACAGGGAAATGTTTCAGTCCAAAGAGAAAATTAGGGTTCAGACCCAAGTGAGGGTTAGCTGTCAGGAGACATGGCTTCCCAGAATGGAAACAGGGTGTTGCTGAAGCCAAGCATGGTGAAACAGACTGAGAGGGCCAAAGGAATTGTGTGCCTACTGTCTTTTAGTAGAACATGAGGATGGGAGGTTGTTACATTTGCACAAGAATATAAGGTTAAGTCTCAAGTTAGGGTTAGGGTTGGGGAGATGTGGCTTCCCAGGTTGGAAACGGGTCCTTGGTGAAGCTTAACTTCCTGAATCAGACTGAGTGGGCCATCAAGATGTCTTCCATACTTACATTTGGCACACTCTGTGGACGGCAGTATGTTTCAGACCAAAAAGAAAATAGGGTTGAGACTCAAATTAGGGTTAGGGTTGGGGAGACTTGGCTTCCCAGGATGTAACCAGGGTTTTGGTGAAGCCTAGATTGGTAAAACAGACTGAGTAGGCATTCAGGAGTATAACATACTGCCAGTTAGTACACCATGTGGACAGGGAAATGTTTCAGTCCAAAGAAAAAATTAGGGTTAAGAAAAATTTAGGGTTATCGGTCAGGAGACATGCCTTCCCAGAATGGAAACAGGGTGTTGCTGAAGCCAAGCATGGTGAAACAGACTGAGAGGGCCAACGGAATTGTTTGCCTACTGTCTTTTAGTACAACATGAGGATGGGGGGTTGTTACATTTGCCCAAGAAAATCAGGTTAAGTCTCAAGTTAGGGTTAGGGTTGGGGAGATGTGGCTTCCCAGGTTGGAAATGGTTCCTTGGTGAAGCTCAACTTGCTGAATCAGACAAAGTGGGGCATCAAGATGGCTTCCATCCTGACATTTGGTGCACTCTGTGGACGGCAGTATGTTTCAGTCCAAAAAGGAAATGAGGGTTGAGACTCAAATTAGGGTTAGGGTTGGGGAGACTTGGCTTCCCAGGATGTAACCAGGGTTTTGGCGAAGTCTAGATTGTTAAAACAGACGGAGTAGGCCAACCGGAGTATAACATACTGCCAGTTAGTACACAATGTGGACAGGGAAATGTTTCATTCCAAAGAGAAAATTAGGGTTAAGACCCAAGTTAGGGTTAGCAGTCAGGAGACATGGCTTTCCAGAATGGAAACAGGGTGTTGCTGAAGCCAAGCATGGTGAAACAGACTGAGAGGGCAAAAGGAATTGTGTGCCTACTGTCTTTTAGTAGAACATGAGGATGGGGGGTTGTTACATTTGCACAAGAAAATCAGGTTAAGTCTCAAGTTAGGGTTAGGGTTGGGGAGATGTTGCTTCCCAGGTTGGAAACGGGTCCTTGGTGAAGCTTAACTTGCTGAATCAGACTGAGTGGGCCATCAAGATGGCTTCCATACTGACATTTGGTACACTCTGTGGACGGCAGTATGTTTCAGTCCAAAAACGAAAATTAGGGTTAAGACCCAAGTTAGGGTTATCGGTCAGGAGTCATGGCTTCCCAGAATGGAAACAGGGTGTTGCTGAAGCCAAGCATGGTGAAACAGACTGAGAGGGCCAACGGAATTGTGTGCCGACTGTCTCTTAGTACAACATGAGGATGGGGGTTTGTTACATTTCAACAAGAAAATCAGGTTAAGTCTCAAGGTTGGGTTGGGTTGGGGAGATGTGGCTTCCCTGGTTGGAATCGGGTCCTTGGTGAAGCCCAGCTTGCTGAATCAGACTGAGTGGGACATCAAGATGTCTTCCATACTGACATTTGGTACACTCTGTGGACGGAGGTCTGTTTCAGTCCCAAAAGGAAATGAGGCCTGAGACTCAAATG
Source organism: Heloderma suspectum (assembly GCF_057233095.1). Lineage (NCBI taxonomy): Eukaryota > Metazoa > Chordata > Lepidosauria > Squamata > Helodermatidae > Heloderma > Heloderma suspectum. The sequence goes on from NC_139461.1 coordinate 154,779,964, forward strand.
AGGGTTAGGGTTGGGGAGACTTGGCTTCCCAGGATATAACCAGGGTTTTGTCGAAGCCTAGATTGGTAAAACAGACTGAGTAGGCCATCCGGAGTATAACATAAAGCCAGTTAGTGCACCATGTGGACAGGGAAATGTTTCATTCCAAAGAGAAAATTAGGGTTAAGACCCAAGTTAGGGTTAGCTGTCAGGAGACATGGCTTCCCAGAATGGAAACAGGGTGTTGCTGAAGCCAAGCATGGTGAAACAGACTGAGAGGGCCAAAGGAATTGTGTGCCTACTGTCTTTTAGTACAACATGAGGATGGGGGGTTGTTACATTTGCACAAGAATATCAGGTTAAGTCTCAAGTTAGGGTTAGGGTTGGGGAGATGTGGCTTCCCAGGTTGGAAACGGGTCCTTGGTGAAGCTTAACTTCCTGAATCAGACTGAGTGGGCCATCAAGATGTCTTCCATACTTACATTTGGCACACTCTGTGGACCGCAGTATGTTTCAGTCCAAAAAGGAAATAGGGTTGAGACTCAAATTAGGGTTAGGGTTGGGGAGACTTGGCTTCCCAGGATGTAACCAGGGTTTTGGTGAAGCCTAGATTGGTAAAACAGACTGAGTAGGCATTCAGGAGTATAACATACTGCCAGTTAGTACACCATGTGGACAGGGAAATGTTTCAGTCCAAAGACAAAATTCGAGTTAAGACCCAAGTTAGGGTTAGCTGTCAGGAGACATGGCTTCCCGGAATGGAAACAGGGTGTTGCTGAAGCCAAGCATGGTGAAACAGACTGAGAGGGCCAACGGAATTGTGTGCCTACTGTCTTTTAGTACAACATGAGGATGGGGGTTTGTTACATTTGCACAAGAAAATCAGGTTAAGTCTCAAGTTAGGGTTGGGTTGGGGAGATGTGGCTTCCCAGGTTGGAAACGGGTCCTTGGTGAAGCTTAACTTGCTGAATCAGACTGAGTGGGGTATCAAGGTGTCTTCCATACTTACATTTGGTACACTCTGTGGACCGCAGTATGTTTCAGTCCCAAAAGGAAATGAGGGTTGAGACTCAAATTAGGGTTAGGGTTGGGGAGACTTGGCTTCCCAGGATGTAACCAGGGTTTTGGCGAAGCCTAGATTGGTAAAACAGACTGAGTAGGCCTTCCGGAGTATAACATACTGCCAGTTAGTACACCATGTGGACAGGGAAATGTTTCATTCCAAAGAGAAAATTAGGGTTAAGACCCAAGTGAGGGTTATCGGTCAGGAGACATGGCTTCCCGGAATGGAAACAGGGTGTTGCTGAAGCCAAGCATGGTGAAACAGACTGAGAGGGCCAACGGAATTGTGTGCCTACTGTCTTTTAGTACAACATGAGGATGGGGGTTTGTTACATTTGCACAAGAAAATCAGGTTAAGTCTCAAGTTAGGGTTGGGTTGGGGAGATGTGGCTTCCCAGGTTGGAAACGGGTCCTTGGTGAAGCTTAACTTGCTGAATCAGACTGAGTGGGGCATCAAGATGGCTTCCATACTGACATTTGGTACACTCTGTGGACGGCAGTATGTTTCAGTCCAAAAACGAAAATTAGGGTTAAGACCCAAGTTAGGGTTATCGGTCAGGAGTCATGGCTTCCCAGAATGGAAACAGGGTGTTGCTGAAGCCAAGCATGGTGAAACAGACTGAGAGGGCCAACGGAATTGTGTGTCGACTGTCTTTTAGTACAACATGAGGATGGGGGTTTGTTACATTTGCACAAGAAAATCAGGTTAAGTCTCAAGTTAGGGTTGGTTTGGGGAGATGTGGCTTCCCAGGTTGGAAACGGGTCCTTGGTGAAGCCTAGCTTGTTGAATCAGACTGAGTGGGACATCAAGATGTCTTCCATACTTACATTTGGTACACTCTGTGGACGGCAGTATGTTTCAGTCCAAAAAGGAAATGAGGGTTGAGACTCAAATTAGGGTTAGGGCTGGGGAGACTTGGCTTCCCAGGATGTAACCAGGGTTTTGGCGAAGCCTAGATTGGTAAAACAGACTGAGTAGGCCATCCGGAGTATAACATACTGCCAGTTAGTACACCATGTGGACAGGGAAATGTTTCAGTCTAAAGAGAAAATTAGGGTTAAGACCCAAGTTAGGGTTAGCTGTCAGGAGACATGGCTTCCCAGAATGGAAACAGGGTGTTGCTGAAGCCAAGCATGGTGAAACAGACTGAGAGGGCCAAAGGAATTGTGTGCCTACTGTCTTTTAGTAGAACATGAGGATGGGAGGTTGTTACATTTGCACAAGAATATCAGGTTAAGTCTCAAGTTAGGGTTAGGGTTGGGGAGATGTGGCTTCCCAGGTTGGAAACGGGTCCTTGGTGAAGCTTAACTTCCTGAATCAGACTGAGTGGGCCATCAAGATGTCTTCCATACTTACATTTGGCACACTCTGTGGACCGCAGTATGTTTCAGTCCAAAAAGGAAATAGGGTTGAGACTCAAATTAGGGTTAGGGTTGGGGAGACTTGGCTTCCCAGGATGTAACCAGGGTTTTGGTGAAGCCTAGATTGGTAAAACAGACTGAGTAGGCATTCAGGAGTATAACATACTGCCAGTTAGTACACCATGTGGACAGGGAAATGTTTCAGTCCAAAGACAAAATTCGAGTTAAGACCCAAGTTAGGGTTAGCTGTCAGGAGACATGGCTTCCCGGAATGGAAACAGGGTGTTGCTGAAGCCAAGCATGGTGAAACAGACTGAGAGGGCCAACGGAATTGTGTGCCTACTGTCTTTTAGTACAACATGAGGATGGGGGTTTGTTACATTTGCACAAGAAAATCAGGTTAAGTCTCAAGTTAGGGTTGGGTTGGGGAGATGTGGCTTCCCAGGTTGGAAACGGGTCCTTGGTGAAGCTTAACTTGCTGAATCAGACTGAGTGGGGTATCAAGGTGTCTTCCATACTTACATTTGGTACACTCTGTGGACCGCAGTATGTTTCAGTCCCAAAAGGAAATGAGGGTTGAGACTCAAATTAGGGTTAGGGTTGGGGAGACTTGGCTTCCCAGGATGTAACCAGGGTTTTGGCGAAGCCTAGATTGGTAAAACAGACTGAGTAGGCCTTCCGGAGTATAACATACTGCCAGTTAGTACACCATGTGGACAGGGAAATGTTTCATTCCAAAGAGAAAATTAGGGTTAAGACCCAAGTGAGGGTTATCGGTCAGGAGACATGGCTTCCCGGAATGGAAACAGGGTGTTGCTGAAGCCAAGCATGGTGAAACAGACTGAGAGGGCCAACGGAATTGTGTGCCTACTGTCTTTTAGTACAACATGAGGATGGGGGTTTGTTACATTTGCACAAGAAAATCAGGTTAAGTCTCAAGTTAGGGTTGGGTTGGGGAGATGTGGCTTCCCAGGTTGGAAACGGGTCCTTGGTGAAGCTTAACTTGCTGAATCAGACTGAGTGGGGTATCAAGGTGTCTTCCATACTTACATTTGGTACACTCTGTGGACCGCAGTATGTTTCAGTCCCAAAAGGAAATGAGGGTTGAGACTCAAATTAGGGTTAGGGTTGGGGAGACTTGGCTTCCCAGGATGTAACCAGGGTTTTGGCGAAGCCTAGATTGGTAAAACAGACTGAGTAGGCCTTCCGGAGTATAACATACTGCCAGTTAGTACACCATGTGGACAGGGAAATGTTTCATTCCAAAGAGAAAATTAGGGTTAAGACCCAAGTTAGGGTTATCGGTCAGGAGACATGGCTTCCCAGAATGGAAACAGGGTGTTGCTGAAGCCAAGCATGGTGAAACAGACTGAGAGGGCCAAAGGAATTGTGTGCCTACTGTCTTTTAGTAGAACATGAGGATGGGGGTTTGTTACATTTGCACAAGAAAATCAGGTTAAGTATCAAGTTAGGGTTAGGGTTGGGGAGATGTGGCTTCCCAGGTTGGAAACGGGTCCTTGGTGAAGCTTAACTTGCTGAATCAGACTGAGTGGGGCATCAAGATGGCTTCCATACTGACATTTGGTACACTCTGTGGACGGCAGTATGTTTCAGTCCAAAAAGGAAATGAGGGTTGAGACTCAAATTAGGGTTAGGGTTGGGGAGACTTGGCTTCCCAGGATGTAACCAGGGTTTTGGCGAAGCCTAGATTGGTAAAACAGACTGAGTAGGACAACCGGAGTATAACATACTGCCAGTTAGTACACCATGTGGACAGGGAAATGTTTCAGTCCAAAGAGAAAATTAGGGTTGAGACCCAAGTTAGGGTTATCGGTCAGGAGTCATGGCTTCCCAGAATGGAAACAGGGTGTTGCTGAAGCCAAGCATGGTGAAACAGACTGAGAGGGCAAAAGGAATTGAGTGCCTACTGTCTTTTAGTACAACATGAGGATGGGGGTTTGTTACATTTGCACAAGAAAATCAGGTTAAGTCTCAAGTTAGGGTTGGTTTGGGGAGATGTGGCTTCCCAGGTTGGAAACGGGTCCTTGGTGAAGCCTAGCTTGTTGAATCAGACTGAGTGGGACATCAAGATGTCTTCCATACCGACATTTGGTACACTCTGTGGACGGCAGTATGTTTCAGTCCAAAAAGGAAATGAGGGTTGAGACTCAAATTAGGGTTAGGGCTGGGGAGACTTGGCTTCCCAGGATGTAACCAGGGTTTTGGCGAAGCCTAGATTGGTAAAACAGACGGAGTAGGCCAACCGGAGTATAACATACTGCCAGTTAGTACACCATGTGGACAGGGAAATGTTTCATTCCAAAGAGAAAATTAGGGTTAAGACCCAAGTTAGGGTTAGCTGTCAGGAGACATGGCTTTCCAGAATGGAAACAGGGTGTTGCTGAAGCCAAGCATGGTGAAACAGACTGAGAGGGCAAAAGGAATTGTGTGCCTACTGTCTTTTAGTAGAACATGAGGATGGGGGGTTGTTACATTTGCACAAGAATATCAGGTTAAGTCTCAAGTTAGGGTTAGGGTTGGGGAGATGTGGCTTCCCAGGTTGGAAACGGGTCCTTGGTGAAGCCTAGCTTGTTGAATCAGACTGAGTGGGACATCAAGATGTCTTCCATACTTACATTTGGTACACTCTGTGGACGGCAGTATGTTTCAGTCCAAAAAGGAAATGAGGGTTGAGACTCAAATTAGGGTTAGGGCAGGGGAGACTTGGCTTCCCAGGATGTAACCAGGGTTTTGGCGAAGCCTAGATTGGTAAAACAGACGGAGTAGGCCAACCGGAGTATAACATACTGCCAGTTAGTACACCATGTGGACAGGGAAATGTTTCAGTCCAAAGAGAAAATTAGGGTTAAGACCCAAGTTAGGGTTAGCTGTCAGGAGACATGGCTCTCCAGAATGGAAACAGGGTGTTGCTGAAGCCAAGCATGGTGAAACAGACTGAGAGGGCAAAAGGAATTGTGTGCCTACTGTCTTTTAGTAGAACATGAGGATGGGGGGTTGTTACATTTGCACAAGAAAATCAGGTTAAGTCTCAAGTTAGGGTTAGGGTTGGGGAGATGTGGCTTCCCAGGTTGGAAACGGGTCCTTGGTGAAGCCTAGCTTGTTGAATCAGACTGAGTGGGACATCAAGATTTCTTCCATACATACATTTGGTACACTCTGTGAACCGCAGTATTTTTCAGTCCAAAAAGGAAATGAGGGTTGATACTCAAATTAGGGTTAGGGTTGGGGAGACTTGGCTTCCCAGGATGTAACCAGGGTTTTGGTGAAGCCTAGATTGGTAAAACAGACTGAGTAGGCCTTCCGGAGTATAACATACTGCCAGTTAGTACACCATGTGGACAGGGAAATATTTCAGTCCAAAGAAAAAACTAGGGTTAAGACCCAAGTTAGGGTTAGCGGTCAGGAGACATGGCTTCCCGGAATGGAAACAGGGTGTTGCTGAAGCCAAGCATGGTGAAACAGACTGAGAGGGCCAAAGGAATTGTGTGCCTACTGTCTTTTAGTACAACATGAGGATGGGGGTTTGTTACATTTGCACAAGAAAATCAGGTTAAGTCTCAAGTTAGGGTTGGTTTGGGGAGATGTGGCTTCCCAGGTTGGAAACGGGTCCTTGGTGAAGCCTAGCTTGTTGAATCAGACTGAGTGGGACATCAAGATGTCTTCCATACTTACATTTGGTACACTCTGTGGACGGCAGTATGTTTCAGTCCAAAAAGGAAATGAGGGTTGAGACTCAAATTAGGGTTAGGGCTGGGGAGACTTGGCTTCCCAGGATGTAACCAGGGTTTTGGCGAAGCCTAGATTGGTAAAACAGACTGAGTAGGCCATCCGGAGTATAACATACTGCCAGTTAGTACACCATGTGGACAGGGAAATGTTTCAGTCCAAAGAGAAAATTAGGGTTCAGACCCAAGTGAGGGTTAGCTGTCAGGAGACATGGCTTCCCAGAATGGAAACAGGGTGTTGCTGAAGCCAAGCATGGTGAAACAGACTGAGAGGGCCAAAGGAATTGTGTGCCTACTGTCTTTTAGTAGAACATGAGGATGGGAGGTTGTTACATTTGCACAAGAATATAAGGTTAAGTCTCAAGTTAGGGTTAGGGTTGGGGAGATGTGGCTTCCCAGGTTGGAAACGGGTCCTTGGTGAAGCTTAACTTCCTGAATCAGACTGAGTGGGCCATCAAGATGTCTTCCATACTTACATTTGGCACACTCTGTGGACGGCAGTATGTTTCAGACCAAAAAGAAAATAGGGTTGAGACTCAAATTAGGGTTAGGGTTGGGGAGACTTGGCTTCCCAGGATGTAACCAGGGTTTTGGTGAAGCCTAGATTGGTAAAACAGACTGAGTAGGCATTCAGGAGTATAACATACTGCCAGTTAGTACACCATGTGGACAGGGAAATGTTTCAGTCCAAAGAAAAAATTAGGGTTAAGAAAAATTTAGGGTTATCGGTCAGGAGACATGCCTTCCCAGAATGGAAACAGGGTGTTGCTGAAGCCAAGCATGGTGAAACAGACTGAGAGGGCCAACGGAATTGTGTGCCTACTGTCTTTTAGTACAACATGAGGATGGGGGGTTGTTACATTTGCCCAAGAAAATCAGGTTAAGTCTCAAGTTAGGGTTAGGGTTGGGGAGATGTGGCTTCCCAGGTTGGAAATGGGTCCTTGGTGAAGCTCAACTTGCTGAATCAGACAAAGTGGGGCATCAAGATGGCTTCCATCCTGACATTTGGTGCACTCTGTGGACGGCAGTATGTTTCAGTCCAAAAAGGAAATGAGGGTTGAGACTCAAATTAGGGTTAGGGTTGGGGAGACTTGGCTTCCCAGGATGTAACCAGGGTTTTGGCGAAGTCTAGATTGTTAAAACAGACGGAGTAGGCCAACCGGAGTATAACATACTGCCAGTTAGTACACAATGTGGACAGGGAAATGTTTCATTCCAAAGAGAAAATTAGGGTTAAGACCCAAGTTAGGGTTAGCAGTCAGGAGACATGGCTTTCCAGAATGGAAACAGGGTGTTGCTGAAGCCAAGCATGGTGAAACAGACTGAGAGGGCAAAAGGAATTGTGTGCCTACTGTCTTTTAGTAGAACATTGAGATGGGGGGTTGTTACATTTGCACAAGAAAATCAGGTTAAGTCTCAAGTTAGGGTTAGGGTTGGGGAGATGTTGCTTCCCAGGTTGGAAACGGGTCCTTGGTGAAGCTTAACTTGCTGAATCAGACTGAGTGGGCCATCAAGATGGCTTCCATACTGACATTTGGTACACTCTGTGGACGGCAGTATGTTTCAGTCCAAAAACGAAAATTATGGTTAAGACCCAAGTTAGGGTTATCGGTCAGGAGTCATGGCTTCCCAGAATGGAAACAGGGTGTTGCTGAAGCCAAGCATGGTGAAACAGACTGAGAGGGCCAACGGAATTGTGTGCCGACTGTCTCTTAGTACAACATGAGGATGGGGGTTTGTTACATTTCAACAAGAAAATCAGGTTAAGTCTCAAGGTTGGGTTGGGTTGGGGAGATGTGGCTTCCCTGGTTGGAATCGGGTCCTTGGTGAAGCCCAGCTTGCTGAATCAGACTGAGTGGGACATCAAGATGTCTTCCATACTGACATTTGGTACACTCTGTGGACGGAGGTCTGTTTCAGTCCCAAAAGGAAATGAGGCCTGAGACTCAAATTAGGGTTAGGGTTGGGGAGACTTGGCTTCCCAGGATATAACCAGGGTTTTGTCGAAGCCTAGATTGGTAAAACAGACTGAGTAGACCATCCGGAGTATAACATACAGCCAGTTAGTACACCATGTGGACAGGGAAATGTTTCATTCCAAAGAGAAAATTAGGGTTAAGACCCAAGTTAGGGTTAGCTGTCAGGAGACATGGCTTCCCAGAATGGAAACAGGGTGTTGCTGAAACCAAGCATGGTGAAACAGACTGAGAGGGCCAAAGGAATTGTGTGCCTACTGTCTTTTAGTACAACATGAGGATGGGGGGTTGTTACAGTTCAACAAGAAAATCAGGTTAAGTCTCAAGTTAGGGTTAGGGTTGGGGAGATGTGGCTTCCCAGGTTGGAAACGGGTCCTTGGTGAAGCTTAACTTGCTGAATCAGACTGAGTGGGGCATCAAGATGGCTTCCATACTGACATTTGGTACACTCTGTGGACGGCAGTATGTTTCAGTCCAAAAACGAAAATTAGGGTTAAGACCCAAGTTAGGGTTATCGGTCAGGAGTCATGGCTTCCCAGAATGGAAACAGGGTGTTGCTGAAGCCAAGCATGGTGAAACAGACTGAGAGGGCCAACGGAATTGTGTGTCGACTGTCTTTTAGTACAACATGAGGATGGGGGTTTGTTACATTTGCACAAGAAAATCAGGTTAAGTCTCAAGTTAGGGTTGGTTTGGGGAGATGTGGCTTCCCAGGTTGGAAACGGGTCCTTGGTGAAGCCTAGCTTGTTGAATCAGACTGAGTGGGACATCAAGATGTCTTCCATACTTACATTTGGTACACTCTGTGGACGGCAGTATGTTTCAGTCCAAAAAGGAAATGAGGGTTGAGACTCAAATTAGGGTTAGGGCTGGGGAGACTTGGCTTCCCAGGATGTAACCAGGGTTTTGGCGAAGCCTAGATTGGTAAAACAGACTGAGTAGGCCATCCGGAGTATAACATACTGCCAGTTAGTACACCATGTGGACAGGGAAATGTTTCAGTCTAAAGAGAAAATTAGGGTTAAGACCCAAGTTAGGGTTAGCTGTCAGGAGACATGGCTTCCCAGAATGGAAACAGGGTGTTGCTGAAGCCAAGCATGGTGAAACAGACTGAGAGGGCCAAAGGAATTGTGTGCCTACTGTCTTTTAGTAGAACATGAGGATGGGAGGTTGTTACATTTGCACAAGAATATCAGGTTAAGTCTCAAGTTAGGGTTAGGGTTGGGGAGATGTGGCTTCCCAGGTTGGAAACGGGTCCTTGGTGAAGCTTAACTTCCTGAATCAGACTCAGTGGGCCATCAAGATGTCTTCCATACTTACATTTGGCACACTCTGTGGACCGCAGTATGTTTCAGTCCAAAAAGGAAATAGGGTTGAGACTCAAATTAGGGTTAGGGTTGGGGAGACTTGGCTTCCCAGGATGTAACCAGGGTTTTGGTGAAGCCTAGATTGGTAAAACAGACTGAGTAGGCATTCAGGAGTATAACATACTGCCAGTTAGTACACCATGTGGACAGGGAAATGTTTCAGTCCAAAGACAAAATTCGAGTTAAGACCCAAGTTAGGGTTAGCTGTCAGGAGACATGGCTTCCCGGAATGGAAACAGGGTGTTGCTGAAGCCAAGCATGGTGAAACAGACTGAGAGGGCCAACGGAATTGTGTGCCTACTGTCTTTTAGTACAACATGAGGATGGGGGTTTGTTACATTTGCACAAGAAAATCAGGTTAAGTCTCAAGTTAGGGTTGGGTTGGGGAGATGTGGCTTCCCAGGTTGGAAACGGGTCCTTGGTGAAGCTTAACTTGCTGAATCAGACTGAGTGGGGTATCAAGGTGTCTTCCATACTTACATTTGGTACACTCTGTGGACCGCAGTATGTTTCAGTCCCAAAAGGAAATGAGGGTTGAGACTCAAATTAGGGTTAGGGTTGGGGAGACTTGGCTTCCCAGGATGTAACCAGGGTTTTGGCGAAGCCTAGATTGGTAAAACAGACTGAGTAGGCCTTCCGGAGTATAACATACTGCCAGTTAGTACACCATGTGGACAGGGAAATGTTTCATTCCAAAGAGAAAATTAGGGTTAAGACCCAAGTGAGGGTTATCGGTCAGGAGACATGGCTTCCCAGAATGGAAACAGGGTGTTGCTGAAGCCAAGCATGGTGAAACAGACTGAGAGGGCCAAAGGAATTGTGTGCCTACTGTCTTTTAGTAGAACATGAGGATGGGGGTTTGTTACATTTGCACAAGAAAATCAGGTTAAGTATCAAGTTAGGGTTAGGGTTGGGGAGATGTGGCTTCCCAGGTTGGAAACGGGTCCTTGGTGAAGCTTAACTTGCTGAATCAGACTGAGTGGGGCATCAAGATGGCTTCCATACTGACATTTGGTACACTCTGTGGACGGCAGTATGTTTCAGTCCAAAAAGGAAATGAGGGTTGAGACTCAAATTAGGGTTAGGGTTGGGGAGACTTGGCTTCCCAGGATGTAACCAGGGTTTTGGCGAAGCCTAGATTGGTAAAACAGACTGAGTAGGACAACCGGAGTATAACATACTGCCAGTTAGTACACCATGTGGACAGGGAAATGTTTCAGTCCAAAGAGAAAATTAGGGTTGAGACCCAAGTTAGGGTTATCGGTCAGGAGTCATGGCTTCCCAGAATGGAAACAGGGTGTTGCTGAAGCCAAGCATGGTGAAACAGACTGAGAGGGCAAAAGGAATTGAGTGACTACTGTCTTTTAGTACAACATGAGGATGGGGGTTTGTTACATTTGCACAAGAAAATCAGGTTAAGTCTCAAGTTAGGGTTGGTTTGGGGAGATGTGGCTTCCCAGGTTGGAAACGGGTCCTTGGTGAAGCCTAGCTTGTTGAATCAGACTGAGTGGGACATCAAGATGTCTTCCATACTGACATTTGGTACACTCTGTGGACGGCAGTATGTTTCAGTCCAAAAAGGAAATGAGGGTTGAGACTCAAATTAGGGTTAGGGCTGGGGAGACTTGGCTTCCCAGGATGTAACCAGGGTTTTGGCGAAGCCTAGATTGGTAAAACAGACGGAGTAGGCCAACCGGAGTATAACATACTGCCAGTTAGTACACCATGTGGACAGGGAAATGTTTCATTCCAAAGAGAAAATTAGGGTTAAGACCCAAGTTAGGGTTAGCTGTCAGGAGACATGGCTTTCCAGAATGGAAACAGGGTGTTGCTGAAGCCAAGCATGGTGAAACAGACTGAGAGGGCAAAAGGAATTGTGTGCCTACTGTCTTTTAGTAGAACATGAGGATGGGGGGTTGTTACATTTGCACAAGAAAATCAGGTTAAGTCTCAAGTTAGGGTTAGGGTTGTGGAGATGTGGCTTCCCAGGTTGGAAACGGGTCCTTGGTGAAGCCTAGCTTGTTGAATCAGACTGAGTGGGACATCAAGATGTCTTCCATACTTACATTTGGTACACTCTGTGGACGGCAGTATGTTTCAGTCCAAAAAGGAAATGAGGGTTGAGACTCAAATTAGGGTTAGGGCTGGGGAGACTTGGCTTCCCAGGATGTAACCAGGGTTTTGGCGAAGCCTAGATTGGTAAAACAGACGGAGTAGGCCAACCGGAGTATAACATACTGCCAGTTAGTACACCATGTGGACAGGGAAATGTTTCAGTCCAAAGAGAAAATTAGGGTTAAGACCCAAGTTAGGGTTAGCTGTCAGGAGACATGGCTTTCCAGAATGGAAACAGGGTGTTGCTGAAGCCAAGCATGGTGAAACAGACTGAGAGGGCAAAAGGAATTGTGTGCCTACTGTCTTTTAGTAGAACATGAGGATGGGGGGTTGTTACATTTGCACAAGAAAATCAGGTTAAGTCTCAAGTTAGGGTTAGGGTTGGGGAGATGTGGCTTCCCAGGTTGGAAACGGGTCCTTGGTGAAGCCTAGCTTGTTGAATCAGACTGAGTGGGACATCAAGATTTCTTCCATACATACATTTGGTACACTCTGTGAACCGCAGTATGTTTCAGTCCAAAAAGGAAATGAGGGTTGATACTCAAATTAGGGTTAGGGTTGGGGAGACTTGGCTTCCCAGGATGTAACCAGGGTTTTGGTGAAGCCTAGATTGGTAAAACAGACTGAGTAGGCCTTCCGGAGTATAACATACTGCCAGTTAGTACACCATGTGGACAGGGAAATATTTCAGTCCAAAGAAAAAACTAGGGTTAAGACCCAAGTTAGGGTTAGCGGTCAGGAGACATGGCTTCCCGGAATGGAAACAGGGTGTTGCTGAAGCCAAGCATGGTGAAACAGACTGAGAGGGCAAAAGGAATTGTGTGCCTACTGTCTTTTAGTACAACATGAGGATGGGGGTTTGTTACATTTGCACAAGAAAATCAGGTTAAGTCTCAAGTTAGGGTTGGTTTGGGGAGATGTGGCTTCCCAGGTTGGAAACGGGTCCTTGGTTAAGCCTAGCTTGTTGAATCAGACTGAGTGGGACATCAAGATGTCTTCCATACTTACATTTGGTACACTCTGTGGACGGCAGTATGTTTCAGTCCAAAAAGGAAATGAGGGTTGAGACTCAAATTAGGGTTAGGGCTGGGGAGACTTGGCTTCCCAGGATGTAACCAGGGTTTTGGCGAAGCCTAGATTGGTAAAACAGACTGAGTAGGCCATCCGGCGTATAACATACTGCCAGTTAGTACACCATGTGGACAGGGAAATGTTTCAGTCCAAAGAGAAAATTAGGGTTCAGACCCAAGTGAGGGTTAGCTGTCAGGAGACATGGCTTCCCAGAATGGAAACAGGGTGTTGCTGAAGCCAAGCATGGTGAAACAGACTGAGAGGGCAAAAGGAATTGTGTGCCTACTGTCTTTTAGTAGAACATGAGGATGGGGGGTTGTTACATTTGCACAAGAAAATCAGGTTAAGTCTCAAGTTAGGGTTAGGGTTGTGGAGATGTGGCTTCCCAGGTTGGAAACGGGTCCTTGGTGAAGCCTAGCTTGTTGAATCAGACTGAGTGGGACATCAAGATGTCTTCCATACTTACATTTGGTACACTCTGTGGACGGCAGTATGTTTCAGTCCAAAAAGGAAATGAGGGTTGAGACTCAAATTAGGGTTAGGGCTGGGGAGACTTGGCTTCCCAGGATGTAACCAGGGTTTTGGCGAAGCCTAGATTGGTAAAACAGACGGAGTAGGCCAACCGGAGTATAACATACTGCCAGTTAGTACACCATGTGGACAGGGAAATGTTTCAGTCCAAAGAGAAAATTAGGGTTAAGACCCAAGTTAGGGTTAGCTGTCAGGAGACATGGCTTTCCAGAATGGAAACAGGGTGTTGCTGAAGCCAAGCATGGTGAAACAGACTGAGAGGGCAAAAGGAATTGTGTGCCTACTGTCTTTTAGTAGAACATGAGGATGGGGGGTTGTTACATTTGCACAAGAAAATCAGGTTAAGTCTCAAGTTAGGGTTAGGGTTGGGGAGATGTGGCTTCCCAGGTTGGAAACGGGTCCTTGGTGAAGCCTAGCTTGTTGAATCAGACTGAGTGGGACATCAAGATTTCTTCCATACATACATTTGGTACACTCTGTGAACCGCAGTATGTTTCAGTCCAAAAAGGAAATGAGGGTTGATACTCAAATTAGGGTTAGGGTTGGGGAGACTTGGCTTCCCAGGATGTAACCAGGGTTTTGGTGAAGCCTAGATTGGTAAAACAGACTGAGTAGGCCTTCCGGAGTATAACATACTGCCAGTTAGTACACCATGTGGACAGGGAAATATTTCAGTCCAAAGAAAAAACTAGGGTTAAGACCCAAGTTAGGGTTAGCGGTCAGGAGACATGGCTTCCCGGAATGGAAACAGGGTGTTGCTGAAGCCAAGCATGGTGAAACAGACTGAGAGGGCAAAAGGAATTGTGTGCCTACTGTCTTTTAGTACAACATGAGGATGGGGGTTTGTTACATTTGCACAAGAAAATCAGGTTAAGTCTCAAGTTAGGGTTGGTTTGGGGAGATGTGGCTTCCCAGGTTGGAAACGGGTCCTTGGTGAAGCCTAGCTTGTTGAATCAGACTGAGTGGGACATCAAGATGTCTTCCATACTTACATTTGGTACACTCTGTGGACGGCAGTATGTTTCAGTCCAAAAAGGAAATGAGGGTTGAGACTCAAATTAGGGTTAGGGCTGGGGAGACTTGGCTTCCCAGGATGTAACCAGGGTTTTGGCGAAGCCTAGATTGGTAAAACAGACTGAGTAGGCCATCCGGAGTATAACATACTGCCAGTTAGTACACCATGTGGACAGGGAAATGTTTCAGTCCAAAGAGAAAATTAGGGTTCAGACCCAAGTGAGGGTTAGCTGTCAGGAGACATGGCTTCCCAGAATGGAAACAGGGTGTTGCTGAAGCCAAGCATGGTGAAACAGACTGAGAGGGCCAAAGGAATTGTGTGCCTACTGTCTTTTAGTAGAACATGAGGATGGGAGGTTGTTACATTTGCACAAGAATATAAGGTTAAGTCTCAAGTTAGGGTTAGGGTTGGGGAGATGTGGCTTCCCAGGTTGGAAACGGGTCCTTGGTGAAGCTTAACTTCCTGAATCAGACTGAGTGGGCCATCAAGATGTCTTCCATACTTACATTTGGCACACTCTGTGGACGGCAGTATGTTTCAGTCCAAAAAGAAAATAGGGTTGAGACTCAAATTAGGGTTAGGGTTGGGGAGACTTGGCTTCCCAGGATGTAACCAGGGTTTTGGTGAAGCCTAGATTGGTAAAACAGACTGAGTAGGCATTCAGGAGTATAACATACTGCCAGTTAGTACACCATGTGGACAGGGAAATGTTTCAGTCCAAAGAAAAAATTAGGGTTAAGAAAAATTTAGGGTTATCGGTCAGGAGACATGCCTTCCCAGAATGGAAACAGGGTGTTGCTGAAGCCAAGCATGGTGAAACAGACTGAGAGGGCCAACGGAATTGTGTGCCTACTGTCTTTTAGTACAACATGAGGATGGGGGGTTGTTACATTTGCCCAAGAAAATCAGGTTAAGTCTCAAGTTAGGGTTAGGGTTGGGGAGATGTGGCTTCCCAGGTTGGAAATGGGTCCTTGGTGAAGCTCAACTTGCTGAATCAGACAAAGTGGGGCATCAAGATGGCTTCCATCCTGACATTTGGTGCACTCTGTGGACGGCAGTATGTTTCAGTCCAAAAAGGAAATGAGGGTTGAGACTCAAATTAGGGTTAGGGTTGGGGAGACTTGGCTTCCCAGGATGTAACCAGGGTTTTGGCGAAGTCTAGATTGTTAAAACAGACGGAGTAGGCCAACCGGAGTATAACATACTGCCAGTTAGTACACAATGTGGACAGGGAAATGTTTCATTCCAAAGAGAAAATTAGGGTTAAGACCCAAGTTAGGGTTAGCAGTCAGGAGACATGGCTTTCCAGAATGGAAACAGGGTGTTGCTGAAGCCAAGCATGTTGAAACAGACTGAGAGGGCAAAAGGAATTGTGTGCCTACTGTCTTTTAGTAGAACATGAGGATGGGTAGTTGTTACATTTGCACAAGAAAATCAGGTTAAGTCTCAAGTTAGGGTTAGGGTTGGGGAGATGTTGCTTCCCAGGTTGGAAACGGGTCCTTGGTGAAGCTTAACTTGCTGAATCAGACTGAGTGGGCCATCAAGATGGCTTCCATACTGACATTTGGTACACTCTGTGGACGGCAGTATGTTTCAGTCCAAAAACGAAAATTATGGTTAAGACCCAAGTTAGGGTTATCGGTCAGGAGTCATGGCTTCCCAGAATGGAAACAGGGTGTTGCTGAAGCCAAGCATGGTGAAACAGACTGAGAGGGCCAACGGAATTGTGTGCCGACTGTCTCTTAGTACAACATGAGGATGGGGGTTTGTTACATTTCAACAAGAAAATCAGGTTAAGTCTCAAGGTTGGGTTGGGTTGGGGAGATGTGGCTTCCCTGGTTGGAATCGGGTCCTTGGTGAAGCCCAGCTTGCTGAATCAGACTGAGTGGGACATCAAGATGTCTTCCATACTGACATTTGCTACACTCTGTGGACGGAGGTCTGTTTCAGTCCCAAAAGGAAATGAGGCCTGAGACTCAAATTAGGGTTAGGGTTGGGGAGACTTGGCTTCCCAGGATATAACCAGGGTTTTGTCGAAGCCTAGATTGGTAAAACAGACTGAGTAGGCCATCCGGAGTATAACATACTGCCAGTTAGTACACCATGTCGACAGGGAAATGTTTCATTCCAAAGAGAAAATTTGGGTTAAGACCCATTTAGGGTTAGCTGTCAGGAGACATGGCTTCCCAGAATGGAAACAGGGTGTTGCTGAAACCAAGCATGGTGAAACAGACTGAGAGGGCCAAAGGAATTGTGTGCCTACTGTCTTTTAGTACAACATGAGGATGGGGGGTTGTTACAGTTCAACAAGAAAATCAGGTTAAGTCTCAAGTTAGGGTTAGGGTTGGGGAGATGTGGCTTCCCAGGTTGGAAACGGGTCCTTGGTGAAGCCTAGCTTGCTGAATCAGACTGAGTGGGGCATCAAGATGTCTTCCATACTTACATTTGGTACACTCTGTGAACCGCAGTATGTTTCAGTCCAAAAAGGAAATGAGGGTTGATACGCAAATTAGGGTTAGGGTTGGGGAGACTTGGCTTCCCAGGATGTAACCAGGGTTTTGGTGAAGCCTAGATTGGTAAAACAGACTGAGTAGGCCAACCGGAGTATAACATACTGCCAGTTAGTACACCATGTGGACAGGGAAATGTTTCAGTCCAAAGAGAAAATTAGGGTTCAGACCCAAGTGAGGGTTAGCTGTCAGGAGACATGGCTTCCCAGAATGGAAACAGGGTGTTGCTGAAGCCAAGCATGGTGAAACAGACTGAGAGGGCCAAAGGAATTGTGTGCCTACTGTCTTTTTGTAGAACATGAGGATGGGAGGTTGTTACATTTGCACAAGAATATAAGGTTAAGTCTCAAGTTAGGGTTGGGGTTGGGGAGATGTGGCTTCCCAGGTTGGAAACGGGTCCTTGGTGAAGCTTAACTTCCTGAATCAGACTGAGTGGGCCATCAAGATGTCTTCCATACTTACATTTGGCACACTCTGTGGACCGCAGTATGTTTCAGTCCAAAAAGGAAATAGGGTTGAGACTCAAATTAGGGTTAGGGTTGGGGAGACTTGGCTTCCCAGGATGTAACCAGGGTTTTGGTGAAGCCTAGATTGGTAAAACAGACTGAGTAGGCATTCAGGAGTATAACATACTGCCAGTTAGTACACCATGTGGACAGGGAAATGTTTCAGTCCAAAGAAAAAATTAGGGTTAAGAAAAATTTAGGGTTATCGGTCAGGAGACATGCCTTCCCAGAATGGAAACAGGGTGTTGCTGAAGCCAAGCATGGTGAAACAGACTGAGAGGGCCAACGGAATTGTGTGCCTACTGTCTTTTAGTACAACATGAGGATGGGGGGTTGTTACATTTGCCCAAGAAAATCAGGTTAAGTCTCAAGTTAGGGTTAGGGTTGGGGAGATGTGGCTTCCCAGGTTGGAAATGGGTCCTTGGTGAAGCTCAACTTGCTGAATCACACAAAGTGGGGCATCAAGATGGCTTCCATCCTGACATTTGGTGCACTCTGTGGACGGCAGTATGTTTCAGTCCAAAAAGGAAATGAGGGTTGAGACTCAAATTAGGGTTAGGGTTGGGGAGATTTGGCTTCCCAGGATGTAACCAGGGTTTTGGCGAAGTCTAGATTGTTAAAACAGACGGAGTAGGCCAACCGGAGTATAACATACTGCCAGTTAGTACACAATGTGGACAGGGAAATGTTTCATTCCAAAGAGAAAATTAGGGTTAAGACCCAAGTTAGGGTTAGCAGTCAGGAGACATGGCTTTCCAGAATGGAAACAGGGTGTTGCTGAAGCCAAGCATGTTGAAACAGACTGAGAGGGCAAAAGGAATTGTGTGCCTACTGTCTTTTAGTAGAACATGAGGATGGGTAGTTGTTACATTTGCACAAGAAAATCAGGTTAAGTCTCAAGTTAGGGTTAGGGTTGGGGAGATGTGGCTTCCCAGGTTGGAAACGGGTCCTTGGTGAAGCTTAACTTGCTGAATCAGACTGAGTGGGCCATCAAGATGGCTTCCATACTGACATTTGGTACACTCTGTGGACGGCAGTATGTTTCAGTCCAAAAACGAAAATTATGGTTAAGACCCAAGTTAGGGTTATCGGTCAGGAGTCATGGCTTCCCAGAATGGAAACAGGGTGTTGCTGAAGCCAAGCATGGTGAAACAGACTGAGAGGGCCAACGGAATTGTGTGCCGACTGTCTCTTAGTACAACATGAGGATGGGGGTTTGTTACATTTCAACAAGAAAATCAGGTTAAGTCTCAAGGTTGGGTTGGGTTGGGGAGATGTGGCTTCCCTGGTTGGAATCGGGTCCTTGGTGAAGCCCAGCTTGCTGAATCAGACTGAGTGGGACATCAAGATGTCTTCCATACTGACATTTGCTACACTCTGTGGACGGAGGTCTGTTTCAGTCCCAAAAGGAAATGAGGCCTGAGACTCAAATTAGGGTTAGGGTTGGGGAGACTTGGCTTCCCAGGATATAACCAGGGTTTTGTCGAAGCCTAGATTGGTAAAACAGACTGAGTAGGCCATCCGGAGTATAACATACTGCCAGTTAGTACACCATGTCGACAGGGAAATGTTTCATTCCAAAGAGAAAATTAGGGTTAAGACCCAAGTTAGGGTTAGCTGTCAGGAGACATGGCTTCCCAGAATGGAAACAGGGTGTTGCTGAAGCCAAGCATGGTGAAACAGACTGAGAGGGCCAAAGGAATTGTGTGCCTACTGTCTTTTAGTACAACATGAGGATGGGGGGTTGTTACAGTTCAACAAGAAAATCAGGTTAAGTCTCAAGTTAGGGTTAGGGTTGGGGAGATGTGGCTTCCCAGGTTGGAAACGGGTCCTTGGTGAAGCCTAGCTTGCTGAATCAGACTGAGTGGGGCATCAAGATGTCTTCCATACTTACATTTGGTACACTCTGTGAACCGCAGTATGTTTCAGTCCAAAAAGGAAATGAGGGTTGATACGCAAATTAGGGTTAGGGTTGGGGAGACTTGGCTTCCCAGGATGTAACCAGGGTTTTGGTGAAGCCTAGATTGGTAAAACAGACTGAGTAGGCCAACCGGAGTATAACATACTGCCAGTTAGTACACCATGTGGACAGGGAAATGTTTCAGTCCAAAGAGAAAATTAGGGTTAAGACCCAAGTTAGGGTTAGCTGTCAGGAGACATGGCTTCCCAGAATGGAAACAGGGTGTTGCTGAAGCCAAGCATGGTGAAACAGACTGAGAGGGCAAAAGGAATTGTGTGCCTACTGTCTTTTAGTAGAACATGAGGATGGGAGGTTGTTACATTTGCACAAGAATATCAGATAAAGTATCAAGTTAGGGTTAGGGTTGGGGAGATGTGGCTTCCCAGGTTGGAAACGGGTCCTTGTTGAAGCCTAGCTTGCTGAATCAGACTGAGTGGGGCATCAAGATGTCTTCCATACTTACAATTAGGTACACTCTGTGGACGGCAGTATGTTTCAGTCCAAAAAGGAAATGAGGGTTGAGACTCAAATTAGGGTTAGGGCTGGGGAGACTTGGCTTCCCAGGATGTAACCAGGGTTTTGGCGAAGCCTAGATTGGTAAAACAGACGGAGTAGGCCAACCGGAGTATAACATACTGCCAGTTAGTACACCATGTGGACAGGGAAATGTTTCAGTCCAAAGAGAAAATTAGGGTTAAGACCCAAGTTAGGGTTAGCTGTCAGGAGACATGGCTTTCCAGAATGGAAACAGGGTGTTGCTGAAGCCAAGCATGGTGAAACAGACTGAGAGGGCAAAAGGAATTGTGTGCCTACTGTCTTTTAGTAGAACATGAGGATGGGGGGTTGTTACATTTGCACAAGAAAATCAGGTTAAGTCTCAAGTTAGGGTTAGGGTTGGGGAGATGTGGCTTCCCAGGTTGGAAACGGGTCCTTGGTGAAGCCTAGCTTGTTGAATCAGACTGAGTGGGACATCAAGATTTCTTCCATACATACATTTGGTACACTCTGTGAACCGCAGTATGTTTCAGTCCAAAAAGGAAATGAGGGTTGATACTCAAATTAGGGTTAGGGTTGGGGATACTTGGCTTCCCAGGATGTAACCAGGGTTTTGGCGAAGCCTAGATTGGTAAAACAGACTGAGTAGGCCTTCCGGAGTATAACATACTGCCAGTTAGTACACCATGTGGACAGGGAAATATTTCAGTCCAAAGAAAATACTAGGGTTAAGACCCAAGTTAGGGTTAGCGGTCAGGAGACATGGCTTCCCGGAATGGAAACAGGGTGTTGCTGAAGCCAAGCATGGTGAAACAGACTGAGAGGGCAAAAGGAATTGTGTGCCTACTGTCTTTTAGTACAACATGAGGATGGGGGTTTGTTACATTTGCACAAGAAAATCAGGTTAAGTCTCAAGTTAGGGTTGGTTTGGGGAGATGTGGCTTCCCAGGTTGGAAACGGGTCCTTGGTGAAGCCTAACTTGCTGAATCAGACTGAGTGGGGCATCAAGATGTCTTCCATACTGACATTTGGTACACTCTGTGGACGGCGGTTTGTTTCAGTCCCAAAAGGAAATGAGGCCTGAGACTCAAATTAGGGTTAGGGTTGGGGAGACTTGGCTTTCCAGGATGTAACCAGGGTTTTGGTGAAGCCTAGATTGGTAAAACAGACTGAGTAGGCAAACCGGAGTATAACATACTGCCAGTTAGTACACCATGTGGACAGGGAAATGTTTCATTCCAAAGAGAAAATTAGGGTTAAGACCCAAGTGAGGGTTATCGGTCAGGAGACATGGCTTCCCAGAATGGAAACAGGGTGTTGCTGAAGCCAAGCATGGTGAAACAGACTGAGAGGGCCAAAGGAATTGTGTGCCTACTGTCTTTTAGTAGAACATGAGGATGGGGGTTTGTTACATTTGCACAAGAAAATCAGGTTAAGTCTCAAGTTAGGGTTAGGGTTGGGGAGATGTGGCTTCCCAGGTTGGAAACAGGTCCTTGGTGAAGCTTAACTTGCTGAATCAGACTGAGTGGGGCATCAAGATGGCTTCCATACTAACATTTGGTACACTCTGTGGACGGCAGTATGTTTCAGTCCAAAAAGGAAATGAGGGTTGAGACTCAAATTAGGGTTAGGGTTGGGGAGACTTGGCTTCCCAGGATGTAACCAGGGTTTTGGCGAAGCCTAGATTGGTAAAACAGACTGAGTAGGACAACCGGAGTATAACATACTGCCAGTTAGTACACCATGTGGACAGGGAAATGTTTCAGTCCAAAGAGAAAATTAGGGTTGAGACCCAAGTTAGGGTTATCGGTCAGGAGTCATGGCTTCCCAGAATGGAAACAGGGTGTTGCTGAAGCCAAGCATGGTGAAACAGACTGAGAGGGCAAAAGGAATTGAGTGCCTACTATCTTTTAGTAGAACATGAGGATGGGGGGTTTGTTACATTTGCACAAGAAAATCAGGTTAAGTCTCAAGTTAGGGTTGGTTTGGGGAGATGTGGCTTCCCAGGTTGGAAACGGGTCCTTGGTGAAGCCTAGCTTGTTGAATCAGACTGAGTGGGACATCAAGATGTCTTCCATACTGACATTTGGTACACTCTGTGGACGGCAGTATGTTTCAGTCCAAAAAGGAAATGAGGGTTGAGACTCAAATTAGGGTTAGGGCTGGGGAGACTTGGCTTCCCAGGATGTAACCAGGGTTTTGGCGAAGCCTAGATTGGTAAAACAGACGGAGTAGGCCAACCGGAGTATAACATACTGCCAGTTAGTACACCATGTGGACAGGGAAATGTTTCAGTCCAAAGAGAAAATTAGGGTTAAGACCCAAGTTAGGGTTAGCTGTCAGGAGACATGGCTTTCCAGAATGGAAACAGGGTGTTGCTGAAGCCAAGCATGGTGAAACAGACTGAGAGGGCAAAAGGAATTGTGTGCCTACTGTCTTTTAGTAGAACATGAGGATGGGGGGTTGTTACATTTGCACAAGAAAATCAGGTTAAGTCTCAAGTTAGGGTTAGGGTTGGGGAGATGTGGCTTCCCAGGTTGGAAACGGGTCCTTGGTGAAGCCTAGCTTGTTGAATCAGACTGAGTGGGACATCAAGATGTCTTCCATACTTACATTTGGTACACTCTGTGGACGGCAGTATGTTTCAGTCCAAAAAGGAAATGAGGGTTGAGACTCAAATTAGGGTTAGGGCTGGGGAGACTTGGCTTCCCAGGATGTAACCAGGGTTTTGGCGAAGCCTAGATTGGTAAAACAGACGGAGTAGGCCTTCCGGAGTATAACATACTGCCAGTTAGTACACCATGTGGACAGGGAAATGTTTCAGTCCAAAGAGAAAATTAGGGTTAAGACCCAAGTTAGGGTTAGCTGTCAGGAGACATGGCTTTCCAGAATGGAAACAGGGTGTTGCTGAAGCCAAGCATGGTGAAACAGACTGAGAGGGCAAAAGGAATTGTGTGCCTACTGTCTTTTAGTACAACATGAGGATGGGGGTTTGTTACATTTGCACAAGAAAATCAGGTTAAGTCTCAAGTTAGGGTTGGTTTGGGGAGATGTGGCTTCCCAGGTTGGAAACGGGTCCTTGGTGAAGCCTAGCTTGTTGAATCAGACTGAGTGGGACATCAAGATGTCTTCCATACTTACATTTGGTACACTCTGTGGACGGCAGTATGTTTCAGTCCAAAAAGGAAATGAGGGTTGAGACTCAAATTAGGGTTAGGGCTGGGGAGACTTGGCTTCCCAGGATGTAACCAGGGTTTTGGCGAAGCCTAGATTGGTAAAACAGACTGAGTAGGCCATCCGGAGTATAACATACTGCCAGTTAGTACACCATGTGGACAGGGAAATGTTTCAGTCCAAAGAGAAAATTAGGGTTCAGACCCAAGTGAGGGTTAGCTGTCAGGAGACATGGCTTCCCAGAATGGAAACAGGGTGTTGCTGAAGCCAAGCATGGTGAAACAGACTGAGAGGGCCACAGGAATTGTGTGCCTACTGTCTTTTAGTAGAACATGAGGATGGGAGGTTGTTACATTTGCACAAGAATATAAGGTTAAGTCTCAAGTTAGGGTTAGGGTTGGGGAGATGTGGCTTCCCAGGTTGGAAACGGGTCCTTGGTGAAGCTTAACTTCCTGAATCAGACTGAGTGGGCCATCAAGATGTCTTCCATACTTACATTTGGCACACTCTGTGGACGGCAGTATGTTTCAGTCCAAAAAGAAAATAGGGTTGAGACTCAAATTAGGGTTAGGGTTGGGGAGACTTGGCTTCCCAGGATGTAACCAGGGTTTTGGTGAAGCCTAGATTGGTAAAACAGACTGAGTAGGCATTCAGGAGTATAACATACTGCCAGTTAGTACACCATGTGGACAGGGAAATGTTTCAGTCCAAAGAAAAAATTAGGGTTAAGAAAAATTTAGGGTTATCGGTCAGGAGACATGCCTTCCCAGAATGGAAACAGGGTGTTGCTGAAGCCAAGCATGGTGAAACAGACTGAGAGGGCCAACGGAATTGTGTGCCTACTGTCTTTTAGTACAACATGAGGATGGGGGGTTGTTACATTTGCCCAAGAAAATCAGGTTAAGTCTCAAGTTAGGGTTAGGGTTGGGGAGATGTGGCTTCCCAGGTTGGAAATGGGTCCTTGGTGAAGCTCAACTTGCTGAATCAGACAAAGTGGGGCATCAAGATGGCTTCCATCCTGACATTTGGTGCACTCTGTGGACGGCAGTATGTTTCAGTCCAAAAAGGAAATGAGGGTTGAGACTCAAATTAGGGTTAGGGTTGGGGAGACTTGGCTTCCCAGGATGTAACCAGGGTTTTGGCGAAGTCTAGATTGTTAAAACAGACGGAGTAGGCCAACCGGAGTATAACATACTGCCAGTTAATACACAATGTGGACAGGGAAATGTTTCATTCCAAAGAGAAAATTAGGGTTAAGACCCAAGTTAGGGTTAGCAGTCAGGAGACATGGCTTTCCAGAATGGAAACAGGGTGTTGCTGAAGCCAAGCATGGTGAAACAGACTGAGAGGGCAAAAGGAATTGTGTGCCTACTGTCTTTTAGTAGAACATGAGGATGGGGGGTTGTTACATTTGCACAAGAAAATCAGGTTAAGTCTCAAGTTAGGGTTAGGGTTGGGGAGATGTTGCTTCCCAGGTTGGAAACGGGTCCTTGGTGAAGCTTAACTTGCTGAATCAGACTGAGTGGGGTATCAAGGTGTCTTCCATACTTACATTTGGTACACTCTGTGGACCGCAGTATGTTTCAGTCCCAAAAGGAAATGAGGGTTGAGACTCAAATTAGGGTTAGGGTTGGGGAGACTTGGCTTCCCAGGATGTAACCAGGGTTTTGGCGAAGCCTAGATTGGTAAAACAGACTGAGTAGGCCTTCCGGAGTATAACATACTGCCAGTTAGTACACCATGTGGACAGGGAAATGTTTCATTCCAAAGAGAAAATTAGGGTTAAGACCCAAGTGAGGGTTATCGGTCAGGAGACATGGCTTCCCGGAATGGAAACAGGGTGTTGCTGAAGCCAAGCATGGTGAAACAGACTGAGAGGGCCAACGGAATTGTGTGCCTACTGTCTTTTAGTACAACATGAGGATGGGGGTTTGTTACATTTGCACAAGAAAATCAGGTTAAGTCTCAAGTTAGGGTTGGGTTGGGGAGATGTGGCTTCCCAGGTTGGAAACGGGTCCTTGGTGAAGCTTAACTTGCTGAATCAGACTGAGTGGGGTATCAAGGTGTCTTCCATACTTACATTTGGTACACTCTGTGGACCGCAGTATGTTTCAGTCCCAAAAGGAAATGAGGGTTGAGACTCAAATTAGGGTTAGGGTTGGGGAGACTTGGCTTCCCAGGATGTAACCAGGGTTTTGGCGAAGCCTAGATTGGTAAAACAGACTGAGTAGGCCTTCCGGAGTATAACATACTGCCAGTTAGTACACCATGTGGACAGGGAAATGTTTCATTCCAAAGAGAAAATTAGGGTTAAGACCCAAGTGAGGGTTATCGGTCAGGAGACATGGCTTCCCAGAATGGAAACAGGGTGTTGCTGAAGCCAAGCATGGTGAAACAGACTGAGAGGGCCAAAGGAATTGTGTGCCTACTGTCTTTTAGTAGAACATGAGGATGGGGGTTTGTTACATTTGCACAAGAAAATCAGGTTAAGTATCAAGTTAGGGTTAGGGTTGGGGAGATGTGGCTTCCCAGGTTGGAAACGGGTCCTTGGTGAAGCTTAACTTGCTGAATCAGACTGAGTGGGGCATCAAGATGGCTTCCATACTGACATTTGGTACACTCTGTGGACGGCAGTATGTTTCAGTCCAAAAAGGAAATGAGGGTTGAGACTCAAATTAGGGTTAGGGTTGGGGAGACTTGGCTTCCCAGGATGTAACCAGGGTTTTGGCGAAGCCTAGATTGGTAAAACAGACTGAGTAGGACAACCGGAGTATAACATACTGCCAGTTAGTACACCATGTGGACAGGGAAATGTTTCAGTCCAAAGAGAAAATTAGGGTTGAGACCCAAGTTAGGGTTATCGGTCAGGAGTCATGGCTTCCCAGAATGGAAACAGGGTGTTGCTGAAGCCAAGCATGGTGAAACAGACTGAGAGGGCAAAAGGAATTGAGTGCCTACTGTCTTTTAGTACAACATGAGGATGGGGGTTTGTTACATTTGCACAAGAAAATCAGGTTAAGTCTCAAGTTAGGGTTGGTTTGGGGAGATGTGGCTTCCCAGGTTGGAAACGGGTCCTTGGTGAAGCCTAGCTTGTTGAATCAGACTGAGTGGGACATCAAGATGTCTTCCATACTGACATTTGGTACACTCTGTGGACGGCAGTATGTTTCAGTCCAAAAAGGAAATGAGGGTTGAGACTCAAATTAGGGTTAGGGCTGGGGAGACTTGGCTTCCCAGGATGTAACCAGGGTTTTGGCGAAGCCTAGATTGGTAAAACAGACGGAGTAGGCCAACCGGAGTATAACATACTGCCAGTTAGTACACCATGTGGACAGGGAAATGTTTCATTCCAAAGAGAAAATTAGGGTTAAGACCCAAGTTTGGGTTAGCTGTCAGGAGACATGGCTTTCCAGAATGGAAACAGGGTGTTGCTGAAGCCAAGCATGGTGAAACAGACTGAGAGGGCAAAAGGAATTGTGTGCCTACTGTCTTTTAGTAGAACATGAGGATGGGGGGTTGTTACATTTGCACAAGAAAATCAGGTTAAGTCTCAAGTTAGGGTTAGGGTTGTGGAGATGTGGCTTCCCAGGTTGGAAACGGGTCCTTGGTGAAGCCTAGCTTGTTGAATCAGACTGAGTGGGACATCAAGATGTCTTCCATACTTACATTTGGTACACTCTGTGGACGGCAGTATGTTTCAGTCCAAAAAGGAAATGAGGGTTGAGACTCAAATTAGGGTTAGGGCTGGGGAGACTTGGCTTCCCAGGATGTAACCAGGGTTTTGGCGAAGCCTAGATTGGTAAAACAGACGGAGTAGGCCAACCGGAGTATAACATACTGCCAGTTAGTACACCATGTGGACAGGGAAATGTTTCAGTCCAAAGAGAAAATTAGGGTTAAGACCCAAGTTAGGGTTAGCTGTCAGGAGACATGGCTTTCCAGAATGGAAACAGGGTGTTGCTGAAGCCAAGCATGGTGAAACAGACTGAGAGGGCAAAAGGAATTGTGTGCCTACTGTCTTTTAGTAGAACATGAGGATGGGGGGTTGTTACATTTGCACAAGAAAATCAGGTTAAATCTCAAGTTAGGGTTAGGGTTGGGGAGATGTGGCTTCCCAGGTTGGAAACGGGTCCTTGGTGAAGCCTAGCTTGTTGAATCAGACTGAGTGGGACATCAAGATTTCTTCCATACATACATTTGGTACACTCTGTGAACCGCAGTATGTTTCAGTCCAAAAAGGAAATGAGGGTTGATACTCAAATTAGGGTTAGGGTTGGGGAGACTTGGCTTCCCAGGATGTAACCAGGGTTTTGGTGAAGCCTAGATTGGTAAAACAGACTGAGTAGGCCTTCCGGAGTATAACATACTGCCAGTTAGTACACCATGTGGACAGGGAAATATTTCAGTCCAAAGAAAAAACTAGGGTTAAGACCCAAGTTAGGGTTAGCGGTCAGGAGACATGGCTTCCCGGAATGGAAACAGGGTGTTGCTGAAGCCAAGCATGGTGAAACAGACTGAGAGGGCAAAAGGAATTGTGTGCCTACTGTCTTTTAGTACAACATGAGGATGGGGGTTTGTTACATTTGCACAAGAAAATCAGGTTAAGTCTCAAGTTAGGGTTGGTTTGGGGAGATGTGGCTTCCCAGGTTGGAAACGGGTCCTTGGTGAAGCCTAGCTTGTTGAATCAGACTGAGTGGGACATCAAGATGTCTTCCATACTTACATTTGGTACACTCTGTGGACGGCAGTATGTTTCAGTCCAAAAAGGAAATGAGGGTTGAGACTCAAATTAGGGTTAGGGCTGGGGAGACTTGGCTTCCCAGGATGTAACCAGGGTTTTGGTGAAGCCTAGATTGGTAAAACAGACTGAGTAGGCCATCCGGAGTATAACATACTGCCAGTTAGTACACCATGTGGACAGGGAAATGTTTCAGTCCAAAGAGAAAATTAGGGTTCAGACCCAAGTGAGGGTTAGCTGTCAGGAGACATGGCTTCCCAGAATGGAAACAGGGTGTTGCTGAAGCCAAGCATGGTGAAACAGACTGAGAGGGCAAAAGGAATTGTGTGCCTACTGTCTTTTAGTAGAACATGAGGATGGGGGGTTGTTACATTTGCACAAGAAAATCAGGTTAAGTCTCAAGTTAGGGTTAGGGTTGTGGAGATGTGGCTTCCCAGGTTGGAAACGGGTCCTTGGTGAAGCCTAGCTTGTTGAATCAGACTGAGTGGGACATCAAGATGTCTTCCATACTTACATTTGGTACACTCTGTGGACGGCAGTATGTTTCAGTCCAAAAAGGAAATGAGGGTTGAGACTCAAATTAGGGTTAGGGCTGGGGAGACTTGGCTTCCCAGGATGTAACCAGGGTTTTGGCGAAGCCTAGATTGGTAAAACAGACTGAGTAGGCCATCCGGAGTATAACATACTGCCAGTTAGTACACCATGTGGACAGGGAAATGTTTCAGTCCAAAGAGAAAATTAGGGTTAAGACCCAAGTGAGGGTTAGCTGTCAGGAGACATGGCTTCCCAGAATGGAAAAAGGGTGTTGCTGAAGCCAAGCATGGTGAAACAGACTGAGAGGGCCAAAGG
The DNA here is from genome assembly GCF_057233095.1 of Heloderma suspectum. NCBI lineage: Eukaryota > Metazoa > Chordata > Lepidosauria > Squamata > Helodermatidae > Heloderma > Heloderma suspectum. Next base: position 154,808,420 of record NC_139461.1, read on the forward strand.
AATTGTGTGCCTACTGTCTTTTAGTAGAACATGAGGATGGGAGGTTGTTACATTTGCACAAGAATATCAGGTTAAGTCTCAAGTTAGGGTTAGGGTTGGGGAGATGTGGCTTCCCAGGTTGGAAACGGGTCCTTGGTGAAGCTTAACTTCCTGAATCAGACTGAGTGGGCCATCAAGATGTCTTCCATACTTACATTTGGCACACTCTGTGGACCGCAGTATGTTTCAGTCCAAAAAGGAAATAGGGTTGAGACTCAAATTAGGGTTACGGTTGGGGAGACTTGGCTTCCCAGGATGTAACCAGGGTTTTGGTGAAGCCTAGATTGGTAAAACAAACTGAGTAGGCATTCAGGAGTATAACATACTGCCAGTTAGTACACCATGTGGACAGGGAAATGTTTCAGTCCAAAGACAAAATTCGAGTTAAGACCCAAGTTAGGGTTAGCTGTCAGGAGACATGGCTTCCCAGAATGGAAACAGGGTGTTGCTGAAGCCAAGCATGGTGAAACAGACTGAGAGGGTCAAAGGAATTGTGTGCCTACTGTCTTTTAGTAGAACATGAGGATGGGAGGTTGTTACATTTGCACAAGAATATCAGGTTAAGTATCAAGTTAGAGTTAGGTTTGGGGAGATGTGGCTTCCCAGGTTGGAAACGGGTCCTTGTTGAAGCCTAGCTTGCTGAATCAGACTGAGTGGGGCATCAAGATGTCTTCCATACTTACAATTAGGTACACTCTGTGGACGGCAGTATGTTTCAGTCCAAAAAGGAAATGAGGGTTGAGACTCAAATTAGGGTTAGGGTTGGGGAGACTTGGCTTCCCAGGATGTAACCAGGGTTTTGGCGAAGCCTAGATTGGTAAAACAGACTGAGTAGGCCTTCCGGAGTATAACATACTGCCAGTTAGTACACCATGTGGACAGGGAAATATTTCAGTCCAAAGAAAAAACTAGGGTTAAGACCCAAGTTAGGGTTAGCGGTCAGGAGACATGGCTTCCCGGAATGGAAACAGGGTGTTGCTGAAGCCAAGCATGGTGAAACAGACTGAGAGGGCAAAAGGAATTGTGTGCCTACTGTCTTTTAGTACAACATGAGGATGGCGGTTTGTTACATTTGCACAAGAAAATCAGGTTAAGTCTCAAGTTAGGGTTGGGTTGGGGAGATGTGGCTTCCCAGGTTGGAAACGGGTCCTTGGTGAAGCTTAACTTGCTGAATCAGACTGAGTGGGGTATCAAGGTGTCTTCCATACTTACATTTGGTACACTCTGTGGACCGCAGTATGTTTCAGTCCAAAAAGGAAATGAGGGTTGAGACTCAAATTAGGGTTAGGGCTGGGGAGACTTGGCTTCCCAGGATGTAACCAGGGTTTTGGCGAAGCCTAGATTGGTAAAACAGACAGAGTAGGCCAACCGGAGTATAACATACTGCCAGTTAGTACACCATGTGGACAGGGAAATGTTTCAGTCCAAAGAGAAAATTAGGGTTAAGACCCAAGTTAGGGTTAGCGGTCAGGAGACATGGCTTTCCAGAATGGAAACAGGGTGTTGCTGAAGCCAAGCATGGTGAAACAGACTGAGAGGGCAAAAGGAATTGTGTGCCTACTGTCTTTTAGTAGAACATGAGGATGGGGGGTTGTTACATTTGCACAAGAAAATCAGGTTAAGTCTCAAGTTAGGGTTAGGGTTGTGGAGATGTGGCTTCCCAGGTTGGAAACGGGTCCTTGGTGAAGCCTAGCTTGTTGAATCAGACTGAGTGGGACATCAAGATTTCTTCCATACATACATTTGGTACACTCTGTGAACCGCAGTATGTTTCAGTCCAAAAAGGAAATGAGGGTTGATACTCAAATTAGGGTTAGGGTTGGGGAGACTTGGCTTCCCAGGATGTAACCAGGGTTTTGGCGAAGCCTAGATTGTTAAAACAGACTGAGTAGGCCTTCCGGAGTATAACATACTGCCAGTTAGTACACCATGTGGACAGGGAAATATTTCAGTCCAAAGAAAAAACTAGGGTTAAGACCCAAGTTAGGGTTAGCGGTCAGGAGACATGGCTTCCCGGAATGGAAACAGGGTGTTGCTGAAGCCAAGCATGGTGAAACAGACTGAGAGGGCAAAAGGAATTGTGTGCCTACTGTCTTTTAGTACAACATGAGGATGGGGGTTTGTTACATTTGCACAAGAAAATCAGGTTAAGTCTCAAGTTAGGGTTGGTTTGGGGAGATGTGGCTTCCCAGGTTGGAAACGGGTCCTTGGTGAAGCCTAGCTTGTTGAATCAGACTGAGTGGGACATCAAGATGTCTTCCATACTTACATTTGGTACACTCTGTGGACGGCAGTATGTTTCAGTCCAAAAAGGAAATGAGGGTTGAGACTCAAATTAGGGTTAGGGCTGGGGAGACTTGGCTTCCCAGGATGTAACCAGGGTTTTGGCGAAGCCTAGATTGGTAAAACAGACTGAGTAGGCCATCCGGAGTATAACATACTGCCAGTTAGTACACCATGTGGACAGGGAAATGTTTCAGTCCAAAGAGAAAATTAGGGTTCAGACCCAAGTGAGGGTTAGCTGTCAGGAGACATGGCTTCCCAGAATGGAAACAGGGTGTTGCTGAAGCCAAGCATGGTGAAACAGACTGAGAGGGCCAAAGGAATTGTGTGCCTACTGTCTTTTTGTAGAACATGAGGATGGGAGGTTGTTACATTTGCACAAGAATATAAGGTTAAGTCTCAAGTTAGGGTTGGGGTTGGGGAGATGTGGCTTCCCAGGTTGGAAACGGGTCCTTGGTGAAGCTTAACTTCCTGAATCAGACTGAGTGGGCCATCAAGATGTCTTCCATACTTACATTTGGCACACTCTGTGGACCGCAGTATGTTTCAGTCCAAAAAGGAAATAGGGTTGAGACTCAAATTAGGGTTAGGGTTGGGGAGACTTGGCTTCCCAGGATGTAACCAGGGTTTTGGTGAAGCCTAGATTGGTAAAACAGACTGAGTAGGCATTCAGGAGTATAACATACTGCCAGTTAGTACACCATGTGGACAGGGAAATGTTTCAGTCCAAAGAAAAAATTAGGGTTAAGAAAAATTTAGGGTTATCGGTCAGGAGACATGCCTTCCCAGAATGGAAACAGGGTGTTGCTGAAGCCAAGCATGGTGAAACAGACTGAGAGGGCCAACGGAATTGTGTGCCTACTGTCTTTTAGTACAACATGAGGATGGGGGGTTGTTACATTTGCCCAAGAAAATCAGGTTAAGTCTCAAGTTAGGGTTAGGGTTGGGGAGATGTGGCTTCCCAGGTTGGAAATGGGTCCTTGGTGAAGCTCAACTTGCTGAATCACACAAAGTGGGGCATCAAGATGGCTTCCATCCTGACATTTGGTGCACTCTGTGGACGGCAGTATGTTTCAGTCCAAAAAGGAAATGAGGGTTGAGACTCAAATTAGGGTTAGGGTTGGGGAGATTTGGCTTCCCAGGATGTAACCAGGGTTTTGGCGAAGTCTAGATTGTTAAAACAGACGGAGTAGGCCAACCGGAGTATAACATACTGCCAGTTAGTACACAATGTGGACAGGGAAATGTTTCATTCCAAAGAGAAAATTAGGGTTAAGACCCAAGTTAGGGTTAGCAGTCAGGAGACATGGCTTTCCAGAATGGAAACAGGGTGTTGCTGAAGCCAAGCATGTTGAAACAGACTGAGAGGGCAAAAGGAATTGTGTGCCTACTGTCTTTTAGTAGAACATGAGGATGGGTAGTTGTTACATTTGCACAAGAAAATCAGGTTAAGTCTCAAGTTAGGGTTAGGGTTGGGGAGATGTTGCTTCCCAGGTTGGAAACGGGTCCTTGGTGAAGCTTAACTTGCTGAATCAGACTGAGTGGGCCATCAAGATGGCTTCCATACTGACATTTGGTACACTCTGTGGACGGCAGTATGTTTCAGTCCAAAAACGAAAATTATGGTTAAGACCCAAGTTAGGGTTATCGGTCAGGAGTCATGGCTTCCCAGAATGGAAACAGGGTGTTGCTGAAGCCAAGCATGGTGAAACAGACTGAGAGGGCCAACGGAATTGTGTGCCGACTGTCTCTTAGTACAACATGAGGATGGGGGTTTGTTACATTTCAACAAGAAAATCAGGTTAAGTCTCAAGGTTGGGTTGGGTTGGGGAGATGTGGCTTCCCTGGTTGGAATCGGGTCCTTGGTGAAGCCCAGCTTGCTGAATCAGACTGAGTGGGACATCAAGATGTCTTCCATACTGACATTTGCTACACTCTGTGGACGGAGGTCTGTTTCAGTCCCAAAAGGAAATGAGGCCTGAGACTCAAATTAGGGTTAGGGTTGGGGAGACTTGGCTTCCCAGGATATAACCAGGGTTTTGTCGAAGCCTAGATTGGTAAAACAGACTGAGTAGGCCATCCGGAGTATAACATACTGCCAGTTAGTACACCATGTCGACAGGGAAATGTTTCATTCCAAAGAGAAAATTAGGGTTAAGACCCAAGTTAGGGTTAGCTGTCAGGAGACATGGCTTCCCAGAATGGAAACAGGGTGTTGCTGAAGCCAAGCATGGTGAAACAGACTGAGAGGGCCAAAGGAATTGTGTGCCTACTGTCTTTTAGTACAACATGAGGATGGGGGGTTGTTACAGTTCAACAAGAAAATCAGGTTAAGTCTCAAGTTAGGGTTAGGGTTGGGGAGATGTGGCTTCCCAGGTTGGAAACGGGTCCTTGGTGAAGCCTAGCTTGCTGAATCAGACTGAGTGGGGCATCAAGATGTCTTCCATACTTACATTTGGTACACTCTGTGAACCGCAGTATGTTTCAGTCCAAAAAGGAAATGAGGGTTGATACGCAAATTAGGGTTAGGGTTGGGGAGACTTGGCTTCCCAGGATGTAACCAGGGTTTTGGTGAAGCCTAGATTGGTAAAACAGACTGAGTAGGCCAACCGGAGTATAACATACTGCCAGTTAGTACACCATGTGGACAGGGAAATGTTTCAGTCCAAAGAGAAAATTAGGGTTCAGACCCAAGTGAGGGTTAGCTGTCAGGAGACATGGCTTCCCAGAATGGAAACAGGGTGTTGCTGAAGCCAAGCATGGTGAAACAGACTGAGAGGGCCAAAGGAATTGTGTGCCTACTGTCTTTTTGTAGAACATGAGGATGGGAGGTTGTTACATTTGCACAAGAATATAAGGTTAAGTCTCAAGTTAGGGTTGGGGTTGGGGAGATGTGGCTTCCCAGGTTGGAAACGGGTCCTTGGTGAAGCTTAACTTCCTGAATCAGACTGAGTGGGCCATCAAGATGTCTTCCATACTTACATTTGGCACACTCTGTGGACCGCAGTATGTTTCAGTCCAAAAAGGAAATAGGGTTGAGACTCAAATTAGGGTTAGGGTTGGGGAGACTTGGCTTCCCAGGATGTAACCAGGGTTTTGGTGAAGCCTAGATTGGTAAAACAGACTGAGTAGGCATTCAGGAGTATAACATACTGCCAGTTAGTACACCATGTGGACAGGGAAATGTTTCAGTCCAAAGAAAAAATTAGGGTTAAGAAAAATTTAGGGTTATCGGTCAGGAGACATGCCTTCCCAGAATGGAAACAGGGTGTTGCTGAAGCCAAGCATGGTGAAACAGACTGAGAGGGCCAACGGAATTGTGTGCCTACTGGCTTTTAGTACAACATGAGGATGGGGGGTTGTTACATTTGCCCAAGAAAATCAGGTTAAGTCTCAAGTTAGGGTTAGGGTTGGGGAGATGTGGCTTCCCAGGTTGGAAATGGGTCCTTGGTGAAGCTCAACTTGCTGAATCACACAAAGTGGGGCATCAAGATGGCTTCCATACTGACATTTGGTGCACTCTGTGGACGGCAGTATGTTTCAGTCCAAAAAGGAAATGAGGGTTGAGACTCAAATTAGGGTTAGGGTTGGGGAGATTTGGCTTCCCAGGATGTAACCAGGGTTTTGGCGAAGTCTAGATTGTTAAAACAGACGGAGTAGGCCAACCGGAGTATAACATACTGCCAGTTAGTACACAATGTGGACAGGGAAATGTTTCATTCCAAAGAGAAAATTAGGGTTAAGACCCAAGTTAGGGTTAGCAGTCAGGAGACATGGCTTTCCAGAATGGAAACAGGGTGTTGCTGAAGCCAAGCATGTTGAAACAGACTGAGAGGGCAAAAGGAATTGTGTGCCTACTGTCTTTTAGTAGAACATGAGGATGGGTAGTTGTTACATTTGCACAAGAAAATCAGGTTAAGTCTCAAGTTAGGGTTAGGGTTGGGGAGATGTTGCTTCCCAGGTTGGAAACGGGTCCTTGGTGAAGCTTAACTTGCTGAATCAGACTGAGTGGGCCATCAAGATGGCTTCCATACTGACATTTGGTACACTCTGTGGACGGCAGTATGTTTCAGTCCAAAAACGAAAATTATGGTTAAGACCCAAGTTAGGGTTATCGGTCAGGAGTCATGGCTTCCCAGAATGGAAACAGGGTGTTGCTGAAGCCAAGCATGGTGAAACAGACTGAGAGGGCCAACGGAATTGTGTGCCGACTGTCTCTTAGTACAACATGAGGATGGGGGTTTGTTACATTTCAACAAGAAAATCAGGTTAAGTCTCAAGGTTGGGTTGGGTTGGGGAGATGTGGCTTCCCTGGTTGGAATCGGGTCCTTGGTGAAGCCCAGCTTGCTGAATCAGACTGAGTGGGGCATCAAGATGTCTTCCATACTGACATTTGCTACACTCTGTGGACGGCAGTATGTTTCAGTCCAAAAAGGAAATGAGGGTTGAGACTCAAATTAGGGTTAGGGCTGGGGAGACTTGGCTTCCCAGGATGTAACCAGGGTTTTGGCGAAGCCTAGATTGGTAAAACAGACGGAGTAGGCCAACCGGAGTATAACATACTGCCAGTTAGTACACCATGTGGACAGGGAAATGTTTCAGTCCAAAGAGAAAATTAGGGTTAAGACCCAAGTTAGGGTTAGCTGTCAGGAGACATGGCTTTCCAGAATGGAAACAGGGTGTTGCTGAAGCCAAGCATGGTGAAACAGACTGAGAGGGCAAAAGGAATTGTGTGCCTACTGTCTTTTAGTAGAACATGAGGATGGGGGGTTGTTACATTTGCACAAGAAAATCAGGTTAAGTCTCAAGTTAGGGTTAGGGTTGGGGAGATGTGGCTTCCCAGGTTGGAAACGGGTCCTTGGTGAAGCCTAGCTTGTTGAATCAGACTGAGTGGGACATCAAGATTTCTTCCATACATACATTTGGTACACTCTGTGAACCGCAGTATGTTTCAGTCCAAAAAGGAAATGAGGGTTGATACTCAAATTAGGGTTAGGGTTGGGGAGACTTGGCTTCCCAGGATGTAACCAGGGTTTTGGCGAAGCCTAGATTGGTAAAACAGACTGAGTAGGCCTTCCGGAGTATAACATACTGCCAGTTAGTACACCATGTGGACAGGGAAATATTTCAGTCCAAAGAAAATACTAGGGTTAAGACCCAAGTTAGGGTTAGCGGTCAGGAGACATGGCTTCCCGGAATGGAAACAGGGTGTTGCTGAAGCCAAGCATGGTGAAACAGACTGAGAGGGCAAAAGGAATTGTGTGCCTACTGTCTTTTAGTACAACATGAGGATGGGGGTTTGTTACATTTGCACAAGAAAATCAGGTTAAGTCTCAAGTTAGGGTTGGTTTGGGGAGATGTGGCTTCCCAGGTTGGAAACGGGTCCTTGGTGAAGCCTAACTTGCTGAATCAGACTGAGTGGGGCATCAAGATGTCTTCCATACTGACATTTGGTACACTCTGTGGACGGCGGTTTGTTTCAGTCCCAAAAGGAAATGAGGCCTGAGACTCAAATTAGGGTTAGGGTTGGGGAGACTTGGCTTTCCAGGATGTAACCAGGGTTTTGGTGAAGCCTAGATTGGTAAAACAGACTGAGTAGGCAAACCGGAGTATAACATACTGCCAGTTAGTACACCATGTGGACAGGGAAATGTTTCATTCCAAAGAGAAAATTAGGGTTAAGACCCAAGTGAGGGTTATCGGTCAGGAGACATGGCTTCCCAGAATGGAAACAGGGTGTTGCTGAAGCCAAGCATGGTGAAACAGACTGAGAGGGCCAAAGGAATTGTGTGCCTACTGTCTTTTAGTAGAACATGAGGATGGGGGTTTGTTACATTTGCACAAGAAAATCAGGTTAAGTCTCAAGTTAGGGTTAGGGTTGGGGAGATGTGGCTTCCCAGGTTGGAAACGGGTCCTTGGTGAAGCTTAACTTGCTGAATCAGACTGAGTGGGGCATCAAGATGGCTTCCATACTAACATTTGGTACACTCTGTGGACGGCAGTATGTTTCAGTCCAAAAAGGAAATGAGGGTTGAGACTCAAATTAGGGTTAGGGTTGGGGAGACTTGGCTTCCCAGGATGTAACCAGGGTTTTGGCGAAGCCTAGATTGGTAAAACAGACTGAGTAGGACAACCGGAGTATAACATACTGCCAGTTAGTACACCATGTGGACAGGGAAATGTTTCAGTCCAAAGAGAAAATTAGGGTTGAGACCCAAGTTAGGGTTATCGGTCAGGAGTCATGGCTTCCCAGAATGGAAACAGGGTGTTGCTGAAGCCAAGCATGGTGAAACAGACTGAGAGGGCAAAAGGAATTGAGTGCCTACTATCTTTTAGTAGAACATGAGGATGGGGGGTTTGTTACATTTGCACAAGAAAATCAGGTTAAGTCTCAAGTTAGGGTTGGTTTGGGGAGATGTGGCTTCCCAGGTTGGAAACGGGTCCTTGGTGAAGCCTAGCTTGTTGAATCAGACTGAGTGGGACATCAAGATGTCTTCCATACTGACATTTGGTACACTCTGTGGACGGCAGTATGTTTCAGTCCAAAAAGGAAATGAGGGTTGAGACTCAAATTAGGGTTAGGGCTGGGGAGACTTGGCTTCCCAGGATGTAACCAGGGTTTTGGCGAAGCCTAGATTGGTAAAACAGAAGGAGTAGGCCAACCGGAGTATAACATACTGCCAGTTAGTACACCATGTGGACAGGGAAATGTTTCAGTCCAAAGAGAAAATTAGGGTTAAGACCCAAGTTAGGGTTAGCTGTCAGGAGACATGGCTTTCCAGAATGGAAACAGGGTGTTGCTGAAGCCAAGCATGGTGAAACAGACTGAGAGGGCAAAAGGAATTGTGTGCCTACTGTCTTTTAGTAGAACATGAGGATGGGGGGTTGTTACATTTGCACAAGAAAATCAGGTTAAGTCTCAAGTTAGGGTTAGGGTTGGGGAGATGTGGCTTCCCAGGTTGGAAACGGGTCCTTGGTGAAGCCTAGCTTGTTGAATCAGACTGAGTGGGACATCAAGATGTCTTCCATACTTACATTTGGTACACTCTGTGGACGGCAGTATGTTTCAGTCCAAAAAGGAAATGAGGGTTGAGACTCAAATTAGGGTTAGGGCTGGGGAGACTTGGCTTCCCAGGATGTAACCAGGGTTTTGGCGAAGCCTAGATTGGTAAAACAGACGGAGTAGGCCTTCCGGAGTATAACATACTGCCAGTTAGTACACCATGTGGACAGGGAAATGTTTCAGTCCAAAGAGAAAATTAGGGTTAAGACCCAAGTTAGGGTTAGCTGTCAGGAGACATGGCTTTCCAGAATGGAAACAGGGTGTTGCTGAAGCCAAGCATGGTGAAACAGACTGAGAGGGCAAAAGGAATTGTGTGCCTACTGTCTTTTAGTACAACATGAGGATGGGGGTTTGTTACATTTGCACAAGAAAATCAGGTTAAGTCTCAAGTTAGGGTTGGTTTGGGGAGATGTGGCTTCCCAGGTTGGAAACGGGTCCTTGGTGAAGCCTAGCTTGTTGAATCAGACTGAGTGGGACATCAAGATGTCTTCCATACTTACATTTGGTACACTCTGTGGACGGCAGTATGTTTCAGTCCAAAAAGGAAATGAGGGTTGAGACTCAAATTAGGGTTAGGGCTGGGGAGACTTGGCTTCCCAGGATGTAACCAGGGTTTTGGCGAAGCCTAGATTGGTAAAACAGACTGAGTAGGCCATCCGGAGTATAACATACTGCCAGTTAGTACACCATGTGGACAGGGATATGTTTCAGTCCAAAGAGAAAATTAGGGTTCAGACCCAAGTGAGGGTTAGCTGTCAGGAGACATGGCTTCCCAGAATGGAAACAGGGTGTTGCTGAAGCCAAGCATGGTGAAACAGACTGAGAGGGCCAAAGGAATTGTGTGCCTACTGTCTTTTAGTAGAACATGAGGATGGGAGGTTGTTACATTTGCACAAGAATATAAGGTTAAGTCTCAAGTTAGGGTTAGGGTTGGGGAGATGTGGCTTCCCAGGTTGGAAACGGGTCCTTGGTGAAGCTTAACTTCCTGAATCAGACTGAGTGGGCCATCAAGATGTCTTCCATACTTACATTTGGCACACTCTGTGGACGGCAGTATGTTTCAGTCCAAAAAGAAAATAGGGTTGAGACTCAAATTAGGGTTAGGGTTGGGGAGACTTGGCTTCCCAGGATGTAACCAGGGTTTTGGTGAAGCCTAGATTGGTAAAACAGACTGAGTAGGCATTCAGGAGTATAACATACTGCCAGTTAGTACACCATGTGGACAGGGAAATGTTTCAGTCCAAAGAAAAAATTAGGGTTAAGAAAAATTTAGGGTTATCGGTCAGGAGACATGCCTTCCCAGAATGGAAACAGGGTGTTGCTGAAGCCAAGCATGGTGAAACAGACTGAGAGGGCCAACGGAATTGTGTGCCTACTGTCTTTTAGTACAACATGAGGATGGGGGGTTGTTACATTTGCCCAAGAAAATCAGGTTAAGTCTCAAGTTAGGGTTAGGGTTGGGGAGATGTGGCTTCCCAGGTTGGAAATGGGTCCTTGGTGAAGCTCAACTTGCTGAATCAGACAAAGTGGGGCATCAAGATGGCTTCCATCCTGACATTTGGTGCACTCTGTGGACGGCAGTATGTTTCAGTCCAAAAAGGAAATGAGGGTTGAGACTCAAATTAGGGTTAGGGTTGGGGAGACTTGGCTTCCCAGGATGTAACCAGGGTTTTGGCGAAGTCTAGATTGTTAAAACAGACGGAGTAGGCCAACCGGAGTATAACATACTGCCAGTTAGTACACAATGTGGACAGGGAAATGTTTCATTCCAAAGAGAAAATTAGGGTTAAGACCCAAGTTAGGGTTAGCAGTCAGGAGACATGGCTTTCCAGAATGGAAACAGGGTGTTGCTGAAGCCAAGCATGGTGAAACAGACTGAGAGGGCAAAAGGAATTGTGTGCCTACTGTCTTTTAGTAGAACATGAGGATGGGGGGTTGTTACATTTGCACAAGAAAATCAGGTTAAGTCTCAAGTTAGGGTTAGGGTTGGGGAGATGTTGCTTCCCAGGTTGGAAACGGGTCCTTGGTGAAGCTTAACTTGCTGAATCAGACTGAGTGGGGTATCAAGGTGTCTTCCATACTTACATTTGGTACACTCTGTGGACCGCAGTATGTTTCAGTCCCAAAAGGAAATGAGGGTTGAGACTCAAATTAGGGTTAGGGTTGGGGAGACTTGGCTTCCCAGGATGTAACCAGGGTTTTGGCGAAGCCTAGATTGGTAAAACAGACTGAGTAGGCCTTCCGGAGTATAACATACTGCCAGTTAGTACACCATGTGGACAGGGAAATGTTTCATTCCAAAGAGAAAATTAGGGTTAAGACCCAAGTGAGGGTTATCGGTCAGGAGACATGGCTTCCCGGAATGGAAACAGGGTGTTGCTGAAGCCAAGCATGGTGAAACAGACTGAGAGGGCCAACGGAATTGTGTGCCTACTGTCTTTTAGTACAACATGAGGATGGGGGTTTGTTACATTTGCACAAGAAAATCAGGTTAAGTCTCAAGTTAGGGTTGGGTTGGGGAGATGTGGCTTCCCAGGTTGGAAACGGGTCCTTGGTGAAGCTTAACTTGCTGAATCAGACTGAGTGGGGTATCAAGGTGTCTTCCATACTGACATTTGGTACACTCTGTGGACGGCAGTATGTTTCAGTCCAAAAAGGAAATGAGGGTTGAGACTCAAATTAGGGTTAGGGTTGGGGAGACTTGGCTTCCCAGGATGTAACCAGGGTTTTGGCGAAGCCTAGATTGGTAAAACAGACTGAGTAGGACAACCGGAGTATAACATACTGCCAGTTAGTACACCATGTGGACAGGGAAATGTTTCAGTCCAAAGAGAAAATTAGGGTTGAGACCCAAGTTAGGGTTATCGGTCAGGAGTCATGGCTTCCCAGAATGGAAACAGGGTGTTGCTGAAGCCAAGCATGGTGAAACAGACTGAGAGGGCAAAAGGAATTGAGTGCCTACTGTCTTTTAGTACAACATGAGGATGGGGGTTTGTTACATTTGCACAAGAAAATCAGGTTAAGTCTCAAGTTAGGGTTGGTTTGGGGAGATGTGGCTTCCCAGGTTGGAAACGGGTCCTTGGTGAAGCCTAGCTTGTTGAATCAGACTGAGTGGGACATCAAGATGTCTTCCATACTGACATTTGGTACACTCTGTGGACGGCAGTATGTTTCAGTCCAAAAAGGAAATGAGGGTTGAGACTCAAATTAGGGTTAGGGCTGGGGAGACTTGGCTTCCCAGGATGTAACCAGGGTTTTGGCGAAGCCTAGATTGGTAAAACAGACGGAGTAGGCCAACCGGAGTATAACATACTGCCAGTTAGTACACCATGTGGACAGGGAAATGTTTCATTCCAAAGAGAAAATTAGGGTTAAGACCCAAGTTAGGGTTAGCTGTCAGGAGACATGGCTTTCCAGAATGGAAACAGGGTGTTGCTGAAGCCAAGCATGGTGAAACAGACTGAGAGGGCAAAAGGAATTGTGTGCCTACTGTCTTTTAGTAGAACATGAGGATGGGGGGTTGTTACATTTGCACAAGAAAATCAGGTTAAGTCTCAAGTTAGGGTTAGGGTTGGGGAGATGTGGCTTCCCAGGTTGGAAACGGGTCCTTGGTGAAGCCTAGCTTGTTGAATCAGACTGAGTGGGACATCAAGATGTCTTCCATACTTACATTTGGTACACTCTGTGGACGGCAGTATGTTTCAGTCCAAAAAGGAAATGAGGGTTGAGACTCAAATTAGGGTTAGGGCTGGGGAGACTTGGCTTCCCAGGATGTAACCAGGGTTTTGGCGAAGCCTAGATTGGTAAAACAGACGGAGTAGGCCAACCGGAGTATAACATACTGCCAGTTAGTACACCATGTGGACAGGGAAATGTTTCAGTCCAAAGAGAAAATTAGGGTTAAGACCCAAGTTAGGGTTAGCTGTCAGGAGACATGGCTTTCCAGAATGGAAACAGGGTGTTGCTGAAGCCAAGCATGGTGAAACAGACTGAGAGGGCAAAAGGAATTGTGTGCCTACTGTCTTTTAGTAGAACATGAGGATGGGGGGTTGTTACATTTGCACAAGAAAATCAGGTTAAGTCTCAAGTTAGGGTTAGGGTTGGGGAGATGTGGCTTCCCAGGTTGGAAACGGGTCCTTGGTGAAGCCTAGCTTGTTGAATCAGACTGAGTGGGACATCAAGATTTCTTCCATACATACATTTGGTACACTCTGTGAACCGCAGTATGTTTCAGTCCAAAAAGGAAATGAGGGTTGATACTCAAATTAGGGTTAGGGTTGGGGAGACTTGGCTTCCCAGGATGTAACCAGGGTTTTGGTGAAGCCTAGATTGGTAAAACAGACTGAGTAGGCCTTCCGGAGTATAACATACTGCCAGTTAGTACACCATGTGGACAGGGAAATATTTCAGTCCAAAGAAAAAACTAGGGTTAAGACCCAAGTGAGGGTTATCGGTCAGGAGACATGGCTTCCCGGAATGGAAACAGGGTGTTGCTGAAGCCAAGCATGGTGAAACAGACTGAGAGGGCAAAAGGAATTGTGTGCCTACTGTCTTTTAGTACAACATGAGGATGGGGGTTTGTTACATTTGCACAAGAAAATCAGGTTAAGTCTCAAGTTAGGGTTGGTTTGGGGAGATGTGGCTTCCCAGGTTGGAAACGGGTCCTTGGTGAAGCCTAGCTTGTTGAATCAGACTGAGTGGGACATCAAGATGTCTTCCATACTTACATTTGGTACACTCTGTGGACGGCAGTATGTTTCAGTCCAAAAAGGAAATGAGGGTTGAGACTCAAATTAGGGTTAGGGCTGGGGAGACTTGGCTTCCCAGGATGTAACCAGGGTTTTGGCGAAGCCTAGATTGGTAAAACAGACTGAGTAGGCCATCCGGAGTATAACATACTGCCAGTTAGTACACCATGTGGACAGGGAAATGTTTCAGTCCAAAGAGAAAATTAGGGTTCAGACCCAAGTGAGGGTTAGCTGTCAGGAGACATGGCTTCCCAGAATGGAAACAGGGTGTTGCTGAAGCCAAGCATGGTGAAACAGACTGAGAGGGCAAAAGGAATTGTGTGCCTACTGTCTTTTAGTAGAACATGAGGATGGGGGGTTGTTACATTTGCACAAGAAAATCAGGTTAAGTCTCAAGTTAGGGTTAGGGTTGTGGAGATGTGGCTTCCCAGGTTGGAAACGGGTCCTTGGTGAAGCCTAGCTTGTTGAATCAGACTGAGTGGGACATCAAGATGTCTTCCATACTTACATTTGGTACACTCTGTGGACGGCAGTATGTTTCAGTCCAAAAAGGAAATGAGGGTTGAGACTCAAATTAGGGTTAGGGCTGGGGAGACTTGGCTTCCCAGGATGTAACCAGGGTTTTGGCGAAGCCTAGATTGGTAAAACAGACGGAGTAGGCCATCCGGAGTATAACATACTGCCAGTTAGTACACCATGTGGACAGGGAAATGTTTCAGTCCAAAGAGAAAATTAGGGTTAAGACCCAAGTTAGGGTTAGCTGTCAGGAGACATGGCTTTCCAGAATGGAAACAGGGTGTTGCTGAAGCCAAGCATGGTGAAACAGACTGAGAGGGCAAAAGGAATTGTGTGCCTACTGTCTTTTAGTAGAACATGAGGATGGGGGGTTGTTACATTTGCACAAGAAAATCAGGTTAAGTCTCAAGTTAGGGTTAGGGTTGGGGAGATGTGGCTTCCCAGGTTGGAAACGGGTCCTTGGTGAAGCCTAGCTTGTTGAATCAGACTGAGTGGGACATCAAGATTTCTTCCATACATACATTTGGTACACTCTGTGAACCGCAGTATGTTTCAGTCCAAAAAGGAAATGAGGGTTGATACTCAAATTAGGGTTAGGGTTGGGGAGACTTGGCTTCCCAGGATGTAACCAGGGTTTTGGTGAAGCCTAGATTGGTAAAACAGACTGAGTAGGCCTTCCGGAGTATAACATACTGCCAGTTAGTACACCATGTGGACAGGGAAATATTTCAGTCCAAAGAAAAAACTAGGGTTAAGACCCAAGTTAGGGTTAGCGGTCAGGAGACATGGCTTCCCGGAATGGAAACAGGGTGTTGCTGAAGCCAAGCATGGTGAAACAGACTGAGAGGGCAAAAGGAATTGTGTGCCTACTGTCTTTTAGTACAACATGAGGATGGGGGTTTGTTACATTTGCACAAGAAAATCAGGTTAAGTCTCAAGTTAGGGTTGGTTTGGGGAGATGTGGCTTCCCAGGTTGGAAACGGGTCCTTGGTGAAGCCTAGCTTGTTGAATCAGACTGAGTGGGACATCAAGATGTCTTCCATACTTACATTTGGTACACTCTGTGGACGGCAGTATGTTTCAGTCCAAAAAGGAAATGAGGGTTGAGACTCAAATTAGGGTTAGGGCTGGGGAGACTTGGCTTCCCAGGATGTAACCAGGGTTTTGGCGAAGCCTAGATTGGTAAAACAGACTGAGTAGGCCATCCGGAGTATAACATACTGCCAGTTAGTACACCATGTGGACAGGGAAATGTTTCAGTCCAAAGAGAAAATTAGGGTTCAGACCCAAGTGAGGGTTAGCTGTCAGGAGACATGGCTTCCCAGAATGGAAACAGGGTGTTGCTGAAGCCAAGCATGGTGAAACAGACTGAGAGGGCCAAAGGAATTGTGTGCCTACTGTCTTTTAGTAGAACATGAGGATGGGAGGTTGTTACATTTGCACAAGAATATAAGGTTAAGTCTCAAGTTAGGGTTAGGGTTGGGGAGATGTGGCTTCCCAGGTTGGAAACGGGTCCTTGGTGAAGCTTAACTTCCTGAATCAGACTGAGTGGGCCATCAAGATGTCTTCCATACTTACATTTGGCACACTCTGTGGACGGCAGTATGTTTCAGTCCAAAAAGAAAATAGGGTTGAGACTCAAATTAGGGTTAGGGTTGGGGAGACTTGGCTTCCCAGGATGTAACCAGGGTTTTGGTGAAGCCTAGATTGGTAAAACAGACTGAGTAGGCATTCAGGAGTATAACATACTGCCAGTTAGTACACCATGTGGACAGGGAAATGTTTCAGTCCAAAGAAAAAATTAGGGTTAAGAAAAATTTAGGGTTATCGGTCAGGAGACATGCCTTCCCAGAATGGAAACAGGGTGTTGCTGAAGCCAAGCATGGTGAAACAGACTGAGAGGGCCAACGGAATTGTGTGCCTACTGTCTTTTAGTACAACATGAGGATGGGGGGTTGTTACATTTGCCCAAGAAAATCAGGTTAAGTCTCAAGTTAGGGTTAGGGTTGGGGAGATGTGGCTTCCCAGGTTGGAAATGGGTCCTTGGTGAAGCTCAACTTGCTGAATCAGACAAAGTGGGGCATCAAGATGGCTTCCATACTGACATTTGGTGCACTCTGTGGACGGCAGTATGTTTCAGTCCAAAAAGGAAATGAGGGTTGAGACTCAAATTAGGGTTAGGGTTGGGGAGACTTGGCTTCCCAGGATGTAACCAGGGTTTTGGCGAAGTCTAGATTGTTAAAACAGACGGAGTAGGCCAACCGGAGTATAACATACTGCCAGTTAGTACACAATGTGGACAGGGAAATGTTTCATTCCAAAGAGAAAATTAGGGTTAAGACCCAAGTTAGGGTTAGCAGTCAGGAGACATGGCTTTCCAGAATGGAAACAGGGTGTTGCTGAAGCCAAGCATGGTGAAACAGACTGAGAGGGCAAAAGGAATTGTGTGCCTACTGTCTTTTAGTAGAACATGAGGATGGGGGGTTGTTACATTTGCACAAGAAAATCAGGTTAAGTCTCAAGTTAGGGTTAGGGTTGGGGAGATGTTGCTTCCCAGGTTGGAAACGGGTCCTTGGTGAAGCTTAACTTGCTGAATCAGACTGAGTGGGCCATCAAGATGGCTTCCATACTGACATTTGGTACACTCTGTGGACGGCAGTATGTTTCAGTCCAAAAACGAAAATTATGGTTAAGACCCAAGTTAGGGTTATCGGTCAGGAGTCATGGCTTCCCAGAATGGAAACAGGGTGTTGCTGAAGCCAAGCATGGTGAAACAGACTGAGAGGGCCAACGGAATTGTGTGCCAACTGTCTCTTAGTACAACATGAGGATGGGGGTTTGTTACATTTCAACAAGAAAATCAGGTTAAGTCTCAAGGTTGGGTTGGGTTGGGGAGATGTGGCTTCCCTGGTTGGAATCGGGTCCTTGGTGAAGCCCAGCTTGCTGAATCAGACTGAGTGGGACATCAAGATGTCTTCCATACTGACATTTGGTACACTCTGTGGACGGAGGTCTGTTTCAGTCCCAAAAGGAAATGAGGCCTGAGACTCAAATTAGGGTTAGGGTTGGGGAGACTTGGCTTCCCAGGATATAACCAGGGTTTTGTCGAAGCCTAGATTGGTAAAACAGACTGAGTAGGCCATCCGGAGTATAACATACTGCCAGTTAGTACACCATGTGGACAGGGAAATGTTTCATTCCAAAGAGAAAATTAGGGTTAAGACCCAAGTTAGGGTTAGCTGTCAGGAGACATGGCTACCCAGAATGGAAACAGGGTGTTGCTGAAGCCAAGCATGGTGAAACAGACTGAGAGGGCCAAAGGAATTGTGTGCCTACTGTCTTTTAGTACAACATGAGGATGGGGGGTTGTTACAGTTCAACAAGAAAATCAGGTTAAGTCTCAAGTTAGGGTTAGGGTTGGGGAGATGTGGCTTCCCAGGTTGGAAACGGGTCCTTGGTGAAGCTTAACTTGCTGAATCAGACTGAGTGGGGCATCAAGATGGCTTCCATACTGACATTTGGTACACTCTGTGGACGGCAGTATGTTTCAGTCCAAAAACGAAAATTAGGGTTAAGACCCAAGTTAGGGTTATCGGTCAGGAGTCATGGCTTCCCAGAATGGAAACAGGGTGTTGCTGAAGCCAAGCATGGTGAAACAGACTGAGAGGGCCAAAGGAATTGTGTGCCTACTGTCTTTTAGTAGAACATGAGGATGGGAGGTTGTTACATTTGCACCAGAATATCAGGTTAAGTCTCAAGTTAGGGTTAGGGTTGGGGAGATGTGGCTTCCCAGGTTGGAAACGGGTCCTTGTTGAAGCCTAGCTTGCTGAATCAGACTGAGTGGGGCATCAAGATGTCTTCCATACTTACAATTAGGTACACTCTGTGGACGGCAGTATGTTTCAGTCCAAAAAGGAAATGAGGGTTGAGACTCAAATTAGGGTTAGGGCTGGGGAGACTTGGCTTCCCAGGATGTAACCAGGGTTTTGGTGAAGCCTAGATTGGTAAAACAGACTGAGTAGGCATTCAGGAGTATAACATACTGCCAGTTAGTACACCATGTGGACAGGGAAATGTTTCAGTCCAAAGACAAAATTCGAGTTAAGACCCAAGTTAGGGTTAGCTGTCAGGAGACATGGCTTCCCGGAATGGAAACAGGGTGTTGCTGAAGCCAAGCATGGTGAAACAGACTGAGAGGGCCAACGGAATTGTGTGCCTACTGTCTTTTAGTACAACATGAGGATGGGGGTTTGTTACATTTGCACAAGAAAATCAGGTTAAGTCTCAAGTTAGGGTTGGGTTGGGGAGATGTGGCTTCCCAGGTTGGAAACGGGTCCTTGGTGAAGCTTAACTTGCTGAATCAGACTGAGTGGGGTATCAAGGTGTCTTCCATACTTACATTTGGTACACTCTGTGGACCGCAGTATGTTTCAGTCCCAAAAGGAAATGAGGGTTGAGACTCAAATTAGGGTTAGGGTTGGGGAGACTTGGCTTCCCAGGATGTAACCAGGGTTTTGGCGAAGCCTAGATTGGTAAAACAGACTGAGTAGGCCTTCCGGAGTATAACATACTGCCAGTTAGTACACCATGTGGACAGGGAAATGTTTCATTCCAAAGAGAAAATTAGGGTTAAGACCCAAGTGAGGGTTATCGGTCAGGAGACATGGCTTCCCAGAATGGAAACAGGGTGTTGCTGAAGCCAAGCATGGTGAAACAGACTGAGAGGGCCAAAGGAATTGTGTGCCTACTGTCTTTTAGTAGAACATGAGGATGGGGGTTTGTTACATTTGCACAAGAAAATCAGGTTAAGTATCAAGTTAGGGTTAGGGTTGGGGAGATGTGGCTTCCCAGGTTGGAAACGGGTCCTTGGTGAAGCTTAACTTGCTGAATCAGACTGAGTGGGGCATCAAGATGGCTTCCATACTGACATTTGGTACACTCTGTGGACGGCAGTATGTTTCAGTCCAAAAAGGAAATGAGGGTTGAGACTCAAATTAGGGTTAGGGTTGGGGAGACTTGGCTTCCCAGGATGTAACCAGGGTTTTGGCGAAGCCTAGATTGGTAAAACAGACTGAGTAGGACAACCGGAGTATAACATACTGCCAGTTAGTACACCATGTGGACAGGGAAATGTTTCAGTCCAAAGAGAAAATTAGGGTTGAGACCCAAGTTAGGGTTATCGGTCAGGAGTCATGGCTTCCCAGAATGGAAACAGGGTGTTGCTGAAGCCAAGCATGGTGAAACAGACTGAGAGGGCCAAAGGAATTGTGTGCCTACTGTCTTTTAGTAGAACATGAGGATGGGGGTTTGTTACATTTGCACAAGAAAATCAGGTTAAGTCTCAAGTTAGGGTTAGGGTTGTGGAGATGTGGCTTCCCAGGTTGGAAACGGGTCCTTGGTGAAGCCTAGCTTGTTGAATCAGACTGAGTGGGACATCAAGATGTCTTCCATACTTACATTTGGTACACTCTGTGGACGGCAGTATGTTTCAGTCCAAAAAGGAAATGAGGGTTGAGACTCAAATTAGGGTTAGGGCTGGGGAGACTTGGCTTCCCAGGATGTAACCAGGGTTTTGGCGAAGCCTAGATTGGTAAAACAGACGGAGTAGGCCAACCGGAGTATAACATACTGCCAGTTAGTACACCATGTGGACAGGGAAATGTTTCAGTCCAAAGAGAAAATTAGGGTTAAGACCCAAGTTAGGGTTAGCTGTCAGGAGACATGGCTTTCCAGAATGGAAACAGGGTGTTGCTGAAGCCAAGCATGGTGAAACAGACTGAGAGGGCAAAAGGAATTGTGTGCCTACTGTCTTTTAGTAGAACATGAGGATGGGGGGTTGTTACATTTGCACAAGAAAATCAGGTTAAGTCTCAAGTTAGGGTTAGGGTTGGGGAGATGTGGCTTCCCAGGTTGGAAACGGGTCCTTGGTGAAGCCTAGCTTGTTGAATCAGACTGAGTGGGACATCAAGATTTCTTCCATACATACATTTGGTACACTCTGTGAACCGCAGTATGTTTCAGTCCAAAAAGGAAATGAGGGTTGATACTCAAATTAGGGTTAGGGTTGGGGAGACTTGGCTTCCCAGGATGTAACCAGGGTTTTGGTGAAGCCTAGATTGGTAAAACAGACTGAGTAGGCCTTCCGGAGTATAACATACTGCCAGTTAGTACACCATGTGGACAGGGAAATATTTCAGTCCAAAGAAAAAACTAGGGTTAAGACCCAAGTTAGGGTTAGCGGTCAGGAGACATGGCTTCCCGGAATGGAAACAGGGTGTTGCTGAAGCCAAGCATGGTGAAACAGACTGAGAGGGCAAAAGGAATTGTGTGCCTACTGTCTTTTAGTACAACATGAGGATGGGGGTTTGTTACATTTGCACAAGAAAATCAGGTTAAGTCTCAAGTTAGGGTTGGTTTGGGGAGATGTGGCTTCCCAGGTTGGAAACGGGTCCTTGGTGAAGCCTAGCTTGTTGAATCAGACTGAGTGGGACATCAAGATGTCTTCCATACTTACATTTGGTACACTCTGTGGACGGCAGTATGTTTCAGTCCAAAAAGGAAATGAGGGTTGAGACTCAAATTAGGGTTAGGGCTGGGGAGACTTGGCTTCCCAGGATGTAACCAGGGTTTTGGCGAAGCCTAGATTGGTAAAACAGACTGAGTAGGCCATCCGGAGTATAACATACTGCCAGTTAGTACACCATGTGGACAGGGAAATGTTTCAGTCCAAAGAGAAAATTAGGGTTCAGACCCAAGTGAGGGTTAGCTGTCAGGAGACATGGCTTCCCAGAATGGAAACAGGGTGTTGCTGAAGCCAAGCATGGTGAAACAGACTGAGAGGGCAAAAGGAATTGTGTGCCTACTGTCTTTTAGTAGAACATGAGGATGGGGGGTTGTTACATTTGCACAAGAAAATCAGGTTAAGTCTCAAGTTAGGGTTAGGGTTGTGGAGATGTGGCTTCCCAGGTTGGAAACGGGTCCTTGGTGAAGCCTAGCTTGTTGAATCAGACTGAGTGGGACATCAAGATGTCTTCCATACTTACATTTGGTACACTCTGTGGACGGCAGTATGTTTCAGTCCAAAAAGGAAATGAGGGTTGAGACTCAAATTAGGGTTAGGGCTGGGGAGACTTGGCTTCCCAGGATGTAACCAGGGTTTTGGCGAAGCCTAGATTGGTAAAACAGACGGAGTAGGCCAACCGGAGTATAACATACTGCCAGTTAGTACACCATGTGGACAGGGAAATGTTTCAGTCCAAAGAGAAAATTAGGGTTAAGACCCAAGTTAGGGTTAGCTGTCAGGAGACATGGCTTTCCAGAATGGAAACAGGGTGTTGCTGAAGCCAAGCATGGTGAAACAGACTGAGAGGGCAAAAGGAATTGTGTGCCTACTGTCTTTTAGTAGAACATGAGGATGGGGGGTTGTTACATTTGCACAAGAAAATCAGGTTAAGTCTCAAGTTAGGGTTAGGGTTGGGGAGATGTGGCTTCCCAGGTTGGAAACGGGTCCTTGGTGAAGCCTAGCTTGTTGAATCAGACTGAGTGGGACATCAAGATTTCTTCCATACATACATTTGGTACACTCTGTGAACCGCAGTATGTTTCAGTCCAAAAAGGAAATGAGGGTTGATACTCAAATTAGGGTTAGGGTTGGGGAGACTTGGCTTCCCAGGATGTAACCAGGGTTTTGGTGAAGCCTAGATTGGTAAAACAGACTGAGTAGGCCTTCCGGAGTATAACATACTGCCAGTTAGTACACCATGTGGACAGGGAAATATTTCAGTCCAAAGAAAAAACTAGGGTTAAGACCCAAGTTAGGGTTAGCGGTCAGGAGACATGGCTTCCCGGAATGGAAACAGGGTGTTGCTGAAGCCAAGCATGGTGAAACAGACTGAGAGGGCAAAAGAAATTGTGTGCCTACTGTCTTTTAGTACAACATGAGGATGGGGGTTTGTTACATTTGCACAAGAAAATCAGGTTAAGTCTCAAGTTAGGGTTGGTTTGGGGAGATGTGGCTTCCCAGGTTGGAAACGGGTCCTTGGTGAAGCCTAGCTTGTTGAATCAGACTGAGTGGGACATCAAGATGTCTTCCATACTTACATTTGGTACACTCTGTGGACGGCAGTATGTTTCAGTCCAAAAAGGAAATGAGGGTTGAGACTCAAATTAGGGTTAGGGCTGGGGAGACTTGGCTTCCCAGGATGTAACCAGGGTTTTGGCGAAGCCTAGATTGGTAAAACAGACTGAGTAGGCCATCCGGAGTATAACATACTGCCAGTTAGTACACCATGTGGACAGGGAAATGTTTCAGTCCAAAGAGAAAATTAGGGTTCAGACCCAAGTGAGGGTTAGCTGTCAGGAGACATGGCTTCCCAGAATGGAAACAGGGTGTTGCTGAAGCCAAGCATGGTGAAACAGACTGAGAGGGCCAAAGGAATTGTGTGCCTACTGTCTTTTAGTAGAACATGAGGATGGGAGGTTGTTACATTTGCACAAGAATATAAGGTTAAGTCTCAAGTTAGGGTTAGGGTTGGGGAGATGTGGCTTCCCAGGTTGGAAACGGGTCCTTGGTGAAGCTTAACTTCCTGAATCAGACTGAGTGGGCCATCAAGATGTCTTCCATACTTACATTTGGCACACTCTGTGGACGGCAGTATGTTTCAGTCCAAAAAGAAAATAGGGTTGAGACTCAAATTAGGGTTAGGGTTGGGGAGACTTGGCTTCCCAGGATGTAACCAGGGTTTTGGTGAAGCCTAGATTGGTAAAACAGACTGAGTAGGCATTCAGGAGTATAACATACTGCCAGTTAGTACACCATGTGGACAGGGAAATGTTTCAGTCCAAAGAAAAAATTAGGGTTAAGAAAAATTTAGGGTTATCGGTCAGGAGACATGCCTTCCCAGAATGGAAACAGGGTGTTGCTGAAGCCAAGCATGGTGAAACAGACTGAGAGGGCCAACGGAATTGTGTGCCTACTGTCTTTTAGTACAACATGAGGATGGGGGGTTGTTACATTTGCCCAAGAAAATCAGGTTAAGTCTCAAGTTAGGGTTAGGGTTGGGGAGATGTGGCTTCCCAGGTTGGAAATGGGTCCTTGGTGAAGCTCAACTTGCTGAATCAGACAAAGTGGGGCATCAAGATGGCTTCCATACTGACATTTGGTGCACTCTGTGGACGGCAGTATGTTTCAGTCCAAAAAGGAAATGAGGGTTGAGACTCAAATTAGGGTTAGGGTTGGGGAGACTTGGCTTCCCAGGATGTAACCAGGGTTTTGGCGAAGTCTAGATTGTTAAAACAGACGGAGTAGGCCAACCGGAGTATAACATACTGCCAGTTAGTACACAATGTGGACAGGGAAATGTTTCATTCCAAAGAGAAAATTAGGGTTAAGACCCAAGTTAGGGTTAGCAGTCAGGAGACATGGCTTTCCAGAATGGAAACAGGGTGTTGCTGAAGCCAAGCATGGTGAAACAGACTGAGAGGGCAAAAGGAATTGTGTGCCTACTGTCTTTTAGTAGAACATGAGGATGGGGGGTTGTTACATTTGCACAAGAAAATCAGGTTAAGTCTCAAGTTAGGGTTAGGGTTGGGGAGATGTTGCTTCCCAGGTTGGAAACGGGTCCTTGGTGAAGCTTAACTTGCTGAATCAGACTGAGTGGGCCATCAAGATGGCTTCCATACTGACATTTGGTACACTCTGTGGACGGCAGTATGTTTCAGTCCAAAAACGAAAATTATGGTTAAGACCCAAGTTAGGGTTATCGGTCAGGAGTCATGGCTTCCCAGAATGGAAACAGGGTGTTGCTGAAGCCAAGCATGGTGAAACAGACTGAGAGGGCCAACGGAATTGTGTGCCAACTGTCTCTTAGTACAACATGAGGATGGGGGTTTGTTACATTTCAACAAGAAAATCAGGTTAAGTCTCAAGGTTGGGTTGGGTTGGGGAGATGTGGCTTCCCTGGTTGGAATCGGGTCCTTGGTGAAGCCCAGCTTGCTGAATCAGACTGAGTGGGACATCAAGATGTCTTCCATACTGACATTTGGTACACTCTGTGGACGGAGGTCTGTTTCAGTCCCAAAAGGAAATGAGGCCTGAGACTCAAATTAGGGTTAGGGTTGGGGAGACTTGGCTTCCCAGGATATAACCAGGGTTTTGTCGAAGCCTAGATTGGTAAAACAGACTGAGTAGGCCATCCGGAGTATAACATACTGCCAGTTAGTACACCATGTGGACAGGGAAATGTTTCATTCCAAAGAGAAAATTAGGGTTAAGACCCAAGTTAGGGTTAGCTGTCAGGAGACATGGCTACCCAGAATGGAAACAGGGTGTTGCTGAAGCCAAGCATGGTGAAACAGACTGAGAGGGCCAAAGGAATTGTGTGCCTACTGTCTTTTAGTACAACATGAGGATGGGGGGTTGTTACAGTTCAACAAGAAAATCAGGTTAAGTCTCAAGTTAGGGTTAGGGTTGGGGAGATGTGGCTTCCCAGGTTGGAAACGGGTCCTTGGTGAAGCTTAACTTGCTGAATCAGACTGAGTGGGGCATCAAGATGGCTTCCATACTGACATTTGGTACACTCTGTGGACGGCAGTATGTTTCAGTCCAAAAACGAAAATTAGGGTTAAGACCCAAGTTAGGGTTATCGGTCAGGAGTCATGGCTTCCCAGAATGGAAACAGGGTGTTGCTGAAGCCAAGCATGGTGAAACAGACTGAGAGGGCCAAAGGAATTGTGTGCCTACTGTCTTTTAGTAGAACATGAGGATGGGAGGTTGTTACATTTGCACCAGAATATCAGGTTAAGTCTCAAGTTAGGGTTAGGGTTGGGGAGATGTGGCTTCCCAGGTTGGAAACGGGTCCTTGTTGAAGCCTAGCTTGCTGAATCAGACTGAGTGGGGCATCAAGATGTCTTCCATACTTACAATTAGGTACACTCTGTGGACGGCAGTATGTTTCAGTCCAAAAAGGAAATGAGGGTTGAGACTCAAATTAGGGTTAGGGCTGGGGAGACTTGGCTTCCCAGGATGTAACCAGGGTTTTGGTGAAGCCTAGATTGGTAAAACAGACTGAGTAGGCATTCAGGAGTATAACATACTGCCAGTTAGTACACCATGTGGACAGGGAAATGTTTCAGTCCAAAGACAAAATTCGAGTTAAGACCCAAGTTAGGGTTAGCTGTCAGGAGACATGGCTTCCCGGAATGGAAACAGGGTGTTGCTGAAGCCAAGCATGGTGAAACAGACTGAGAGGGCCAACGGAATTCTGTGCCTACTGTCTTTTAGTACAACATGAGGATGGGGGTTTGTTACATTTGCACAAGAAAATCAGGTTAAGTCTCAAGTTAGGGTTGGGTTGGGGAGATGTGGCTTCCCAGGTTGGAAACGGGTCCTTGGTGAAGCTTAACTTGCTGAATCAGACTGAGTGGGGTATCAAGGTGTCTTCCATACTTACATTTGGTACACTCTGTGGACCGCAGTATGTTTCAGTCCCAAAAGGAAATGAGGGTTGAGACTCAAATTAGGGTTAGGGTTGGGGAGACTTGGCTTCCCAGGATGTAACCAGGGTTTTGGCGAAGCCTAGATTGGTAAAACAGACTGAGTAGGCCTTCCGGAGTATAACATACTGCCAGTTAGTACACCATGTGGACAGGGAAATGTTTCATTCCAAAGAGAAAATTAGGGTTAAGACCCAAGTGAGGGTTATCGGTCAGGAGACATGGCTTCCCAGAATGGAAACAGGGTGTTGCTGAAGCCAAGCATGGTGAAACAGACTGAGAGGGCCAAAGGAATTGTGTGCCTACTGTCTTTTAGTAGAACATGAGGATGGGGGTTTGTTACATTTGCACAAGAAAATCAGGTTAAGTATCAAGTTAGGGTTAGGGTTGGGGAGATGTGGCTTCCCAGGTTGGAAACGGGTCCTTGGTGAAGCTTAACTTGCTGAATCAGACTGAGTGGGGCATCAAGATGGCTTCCATACTGACATTTGGTACACTCTGTGGACGGCAGTATGTTTCAGTCCAAAAAGGAAATGAGGGTTGAGACTCAAATTAGGGTTAGGGTTGGGGAGACTTGGCTTCCCAGGATGTAACCAGGGTTTTGGCGAAGCCTAGATTGGTAAAACAGACTGAGTAGGACAACCGGAGTATAACATACTGCCAGTTAGTACACCATGTGGACAGGGAAATGTTTCAGTCCAAAGAGAAAATTAGGGTTGAGACCCAAGTTAGGGTTATCGGTCAGGAGTCATGGCTTCCCAGAATGGAAACAGGGTGTTGCTGAAGCCAAGCATGGTGAAACAGACTGAGAGGGCCAAAGGAATTGTGTGCCTACTGTCTTTTAGTAGAACATGAGGATGGGGGGTTGTTACATTTGCACAAGAAAATCAGGTTAAGTCTCAAGTTAGGGTTAGGGTTGTGGAGATGTGGCTTCCCAGGTTGGAAACGGGTCCTTGGTGAAGCCTAGCTTGTTGAATCAGACTGAGTGGGACATCAAGATGTCTTCCATACTTACATTTGGTACACTCTGTGGACGGCAGTATGTTTCAGTCCAAAAAGGAAATGAGGGTTGAGACTCAAATTAGGGTTAGGGCTGGGGAGACTTGGCTTCCCAGGATGTAACCAGGGTTTTGGCGAAGCCTAGATTGGTAAAACAGACGGAGTAGGCCAACCGGAGTATAACATACTGCCAGTTAGTACACCATGTGGACAGGGAAATGTTTCAGTCCAAAGAGAAAATTAGGGTTAAGACCCAAGTTAGGGTTAGCTGTCAGGAGACATGGCTTTCCAGAATGGAAACAGGGTGTTGCTGAAGCCAAGCATGGTGAAACAGACTGAGAGGGCAAAAGGAATTGTGTGCCTACTGTCTTTTAGTAGAACATGAGGATGGGGGGTTGTTACATTTGCACAAGAAAATCAGGTTAAGTCTCAAGTTAGGGTTAGGGTTGGGGAGATGTGGCTTCCCAGGTTGGAAACGGGTCCTTGGTGAAGCCTAGCTTGTTGAATCAGACTGAGTGGGACATCAAGATTTCTTCCATACATACATTTGGTACACTCTGTGAACCGCAGTATGTTTCAGTCCAAAAAGGAAATGAGGGTTGATACTCAAATTAGGGTTAGGGTTGGGGAGACTTGGCTTCCCAGGATGTAACCAGGGTTTTGGTGAAGCCTAGATTGGTAAAACAGACTGAGTAGGCCTTCCGGAGTATAACATACTGCCAGTTAGTACACCATGTGGACACGGAAATATTTCAGTCCAAAGAAAAAACTAGGGTTAAGACCCAAGTTAGGGTTAGCGGTCAGGAGACATGGCTTCCCGGAATGGAAACAGGGTGTTGCTGAAGCCAAGCATGGTGAAACAGACTGAGAGGGCAAAAGGAATTGTGTGCCTACTGTCTTTTAGTACAACATGAGGATGGGGGTTTGTTACATTTGCACAAGAAAATCAGGTTAAGTCTCAAGTTAGGGTTGGTTTGGGGAGATGTGGCTTCCCAGGTTGGAAACGGGTCCTTGGTGAAGCCTAGCTTGTTGAATCAGACTGAGTGGGACATCAAGATGTCTTCCATACTTACATTTGGTACACTCTGTGGACGGCAGTATGTTTCAGTCCAAAAAGGAAATGAGGGTTGAGACTCAAATTAGGGTTAGGGCTGGGGAGACTTGGCTTCCCAGGATGTAACCAGGGTTTTGGCGAAGCCTAGATTGGTAAAACAGACTGAGTAGGCCATCCGGAGTATAACATACTGCCAGTTAGTACACCATGTGGACAGGGAAATGTTTCAGTCCAAAGAGAAAATTAGGGTTCAGACCCAAGTGAGGGTTAGCCGTCAGGAGACATGGCTTCCCAGAATGGAAACAGGGTGTTGCTGAAGCCAAGCATGGTGAAACAGACTGAGAGGGCAAAAGGAATTGTGTGCCTACTGTCTTTTAGTAGAACATGAGGATGGGGGGTTGTTACATTTGCACAAGAAAATCAGGTTAAGTCTCAAGTTAGGGTTAGGGTTGTGGAGATGTGGCTTCCCAGGTTGGAAACGGGTCCTTGGTGAAGCCTAGCTTGTTGAATCAGACTGAGTGGGACATCAAGATGTCTTCCATACTTACATTTGGTACACTCTGTGGACGGCAGTATGTTTCAGTCCAAAAAGGAAATGAGGGTTGAGACTCAAATTAGGGTTAGGGCTGGGGAGACTTGGCTTCCCAGGATGTAACCAGGGTTTTGGCGAAGCCTAGATTGGTAAAACAGACGGAGTAGGCCAACCGGAGTATAACATACTGCCAGTTAGTACACCATGTGGACAGGGAAATGTTTCAGTCCAAAGAGAAAATTAGGGTTAAGACCCAAGTTAGGGTTAGCTGTCAGGAGACATGGCTTTCCAGAATGGAAACAGGGTGTTGCTGAAGCCAAGCATGGTGAAACAGACTGAGAGGGCAAAAGGAATTGTGTGCCTACTGTCTTTTAGTAGAACATGAGGATGGGGGGTTGTTACATTTGCACAAGAAAATCAGGTTAAGTCTCAAGTTAGGGTTAGGGTTGGGGAGATGTGGCTTCCCAGGTTGGAAACGGGTCCTTGGTGAAGCCTAGCTTGTTGAATCAGACTGAGTGGGACATCAAGATTTCTTCCATACATACATTTGGTACACTCTGTGAACCGCAGTATGTTTCAGTCCAAAAAGGAAATGAGGGTTGATACTCAAATTAGGGTTAGGGTTGGGGAGACTTGGCTTCCCAGGATGTAACCAGGGTTTTGGTGAAGCCTAGATTGGTAAAACAGACTGAGTAGGCCTTCCGGAGTATAACATACTGCCAGTTAGTACACCATGTGGACAGGGAAATATTTCAGTCCAAAGAAAAAACTAGGGTTAAGACCCAAGTTAGGGTTAGCGGTCAGGAGACATGGCTTCCCGGAATGGAAACAGGGTGTTGCTGAAGCCAAGCATGGTGAAACAGACTGAGAGGGCAAAAGGAATTGTGTGCCTACTGTCTTTTAGTACAACATGAGGATGGGGGTTTGTTACATTTGCACAAGAAAATCAGGTTAAGTCTCAAGTTAGGGTTGGTTTGGGGAGATGTGGCTTCCCAGGTTGGAAACGGGTCCTTGGTGAAGCCTAGCTTGTTGAATCAGACTGAGTGGGACATCAAGATGTCTTCCATACTTACATTTGGTACACTCTGTGGACGGCAGTATGTTTCAGTCCAAAAAGGAAATGAGGGTTGAGACTCAAATTAGGGTTAGGGCTGGGGAGACTTGGCTTCCCAGGATGTAACCAGGGTTTTGGCGAAGCCTAGATTGGTAAAACAGACTGAGTAGGCCATCCGGAGTATAACATACTGCCAGTTAGTACACCATGTGGACAGGGAAATGTTTCAGTCCAAAGAGAAAATTAGGGTTCAGACCCAAGTGAGGGTTAGCTGTCAGGAGACATGGCTTCCCAGAATGGAAACAGGGTGTTGCTGAAGCCAAGCATGGTGAAACAGACTGAGAGGGCCAAAGGAATTGTGTGCCTACTGTCTTTTAGTAGAACATGAGGATGGGAGGTTGTTACATTTGCACAAGAATATAAGGTTAAGTCTCAAGTTAGGGTTAGGGTTGGGGAGATGTGGCTTCCCAGGTTGGAAACGGGTCCTTGGTGAAGCTTAACTTCCTGAATCAGACTGAGTGGGCCATCAAGATGTCTTCCATACTTACATTTGGCACACTCTGTGGACGGCAGTATGTTTCAGTCCAAAAAGAAAATAGGGTTGAGACTCAAATTAGGGTTAGGGTTGGGGAGACTTGGCTTCCCAGGATGTAACCAGGGTTTTGGTGAAGCCTAGATTGGTAAAACAGACTGGGTAGGCATTCAGGAGTATAACATACTGCCAGTTAGTACACCATGTGGACAGGGAAATGTTTCAGTCCAAAGAAAAAATTAGGGTTAAGAAAAATTTAGGGTTATCGGTCAGGAGACATGCCTTCCCAGAATGGAAACAGGGTGTTGCTGAAGCCAAGCATGGTGAAACAGACTGAGAGGGCCAACGGAATTGTGTGCCTACTGTCTTTTAGTACAACATGAGGATGGGGGGTTGTTACATTTGCCCAAGAAAATCAGGTTAAGTCTCAAGTTAGGGTTAGGGTTGGGGAGATGTGGCTTCCCAGGTTGGAAATGGGTCCTTGGTGAAGCTCAACTTGCTGAATCAGACAAAGTGGGGCATCAAGATGGCTTCCATCCTGACATTTGGTGCACTCTGTGGACGGCAGTATGTTTCAGTCCAAAAAGGAAATGAGGGTTGAGACTCAAATTAGGGTTAGGGTTGGGGAGACTTGGCTTCCCAGGATGTAACCAGGGTTTTGGCGAAGTCTAGATTGTTAAAACAGACGGAGTAGGCCAACCGGAGTATAACATACTGCCAGTTAGTACACAATGTGGACAGGGAAATGTTTCATTCCAAAGAGAAAATTAGGGTTAAGACCCAAGTTAGGGTTAGCAGTCAGGAGACATGGCTTTCCAGAATGGAAACAGGGTGTTGCTGAAGCCAAGCATGGTGAAACAGACTGAGAGGGCAAAAGGAATTGTGTGCCTACTGTCTTTTAGTAGAACATGAGGATGGGGGGTTGTTACATTTGCACAAGAAAATCAGGTTAAGTCTCAAGTTAGGGTTAGGGTTGGGGAGATGTTGCTTCCCAGGTTGGAAACGGGTCCTTGGTGAAGCTTAACTTGCTGAATCAGACTGAGTGGGCCATCAAGATGGCTTCCATACTGACATTTGGTACACTCTGTGGACGGCAGTATGTTTCAGTCCAAAAACGAAAATTATGGTTAAGACCCAAGTTAGGGTTATCGGTCAGGAGTCATGGCTTCCCAGAATGGAAACAGGGTGTTGCTGAAGCCAAGCATGGTGAAACAGACTGAGAGGGCCAACGGAATTGTGTGCCAACTGTCTCTTAGTACAACATGAGGATGGGGGTTTGTTACATTTCAACAAGAAAATCAGGTTAAGTCTCAAGGTTGGGTTGGGTTGGGGAGATGTGGCTTCCCTGGTTGGAATCGGGTCCTTGGTGAAGCCCAGCTTGCTGAATCAGACTGAGTGGGACATCAAGATGTCTTCCATACTGACATTTGGTACACTCTGTGGACGGAGGTCTGTTTCAGTCCCAAAAGGAAATGAGGCCTGAGACTCAAATTAGGGTTAGGGTTGGGGAGACTTGGCTTCCCAGGATATAACCAGGGTTTTGTCGAAGCCTAGATTGGTAAAACAGACTGAGTAGGCCATCCGGAGTATAACATACTGCCAGTTAGTACACCATGTGGACAGGGAAATGTTTCATTCCAAAGAGAAAATTAGGGTTAAGACCCAAGTTAGGGTTAGCTGTCAGGAGACATGGCTACCCAGAATGGAAACAGGGTGTTGCTGAAGCCAAGCATGGTGAAACAGACTGAGAGGGCCAAAGGAATTGTGTGCCTACTGTCTTTTAGTACAACATGAGGATGGGGGGTTGTTACAGTTCAACAAGAAAATCAGGTTAAGTCTCAAGTTAGGGTTAGGGTTGGGGAGATGTGGCTTCCCAGGTTGGAAACGGGTCCTTGGTGAAGCTTAACTTGCTGAATCAGACTGAGTGGGGCATCAAGATGGCTTCCATACTGACATTTGGTACACTCTGTGGACGGCAGTATGTTTCAGTCCAAAAACGAAAATTAGGGTTAAGACCCAAGTTAGGGTTATCGGTCAGGAGTCATGGCTTCCCAGAATGGAAACAGGGTGTTGCTGAAGCCAAGCATGGTGAAACAGACTGAGAGGGCCAAAGGAATTGTGTGCCTACTGTCTTTTAGTAGAACATGAGGATGGGAGGTTGTTACATTTGCACCAGAATATCAGGTTAAGTCTCAAGTTAGGGTTAGGGTTGGGGAGATGTGGCTTCCCAGGTTGGAAACGGGTCCTTGTTGAAGCCTAGCTTGCTGAATCAGACTGAGTGGGGCATCAAGATGTCTTCCATACTTACAATTAGGTACACTCTGTGGACGGCAGTATGTTTCAGTCCAAAAAGGAAATGAGGGTTGAGACTCAAATTAGGGTTAGGGCTGGGGAGACTTGGCTTCCCAGGATGTAACCAGGGTTTTGGCGAAGCCTAGATTGGTAAAACAGACTGAGTAGGCCATCCGGAGTATAACATACTGCCAGTTAGTACACCATGTGGACAGGGAAATGTTTCAGTCTAAAGAGAAAATTAGGGTTAAGACCCAAGTTAGGGTTAGCTGTCAGGAGACATGGCTTCCCAGAATGGAAACAGGGTGTTGCTGAAGCCAAGCATGGTGAAACAGACTGAGAGGGCCAAAGGAATTGTGTGCCTACTGTCTTTTAGTAGAACATGAGGATGGGAGGTTGTTACATTTGCACAAGAAAATCAGGTTAAGTCTCAAGTTAGGGTTAGGGTTGGGGAGATGTGGCTTCCCAGGTTGGAAACGGGTCCTTGGTGAAGCTTAACTTCCTGAATCAGACTGAGTGGGCCATCAAGATGTCTTCCATACTTACATTTGGCACACTCTGTGGACCGCAGTATGTTTCAGTCCAAAAAGGAAATAGGGTTGAGACTCAAATTAGGGTTAGGGTTGGGGAGACTTGGCTTCCCAGGATGTAACCAGGGTTTTGGTGAAGCCTAGATTGGTAAAACAGACTGAGTAGGCATTCAGGAGTATAACATACTGCCAGTTAGTACACCATGTGGACAGGGAAATGTTTCAGTCCAAAGACAAAATTCGAGTTAAGACCCAAGTTAGGGTTAGCTGTCAGGAGACATGGCTTCCCGGAATGGAAACAGGGTGTTGCTGAAGCCAAGCATGGTGAAACAGACTGAGAGGGCCAACGGAATTGTGTGCCTACTGTCTTTTAGTACAACATGAGGATGGGGGTTTGTTACATTTGCACAAGAAAATCAGGTTAAGTCTCAAGTTAGGGTTGGGTTGGGGAGATGTGGCTTCCCAGGTTGGAAACGGGTCCTTGGTGAAGCTTAACTTGCTGAATCAGACTGAGTGGGGTATCAAGGTGTCTTCCATACTTACATTTGGTACACTCTGTGGACCGCAGTATGTTTCAGTCCCAAAAGGAAATGAGGGTTGAGACTCAAATTAGGGTTAGGGTTGGGGAGACTTGGCTTCCCAGGATGTAACCAGGGTTTTGGCGAAGCCTAGATTGGTAAAACAGACTGAGTAGGCCTTCCGGAGTATAACATACTGCCAGTTAGTACACCATGTGGACAGGGAAATGTTTCATTCCAAAGAGAAAATTAGGGTTAAGACCCAAGTGAGGGTTATCGGTTAGGAGACATGGCTTCCCAGAATGGAAACAGGGTGTTGCTGAAGCCAAGCATGGTGAAACAGACTGAGAGGGCCAAAGGAATTGTGTGCCTACTGTCTTTTAGTAGAACATGAGGATGGGGGTTTGTTACATTTGCACAAGAAAATCAGGTTAAGTATCAAGTTAGGGTTAGGGTTGGGGAGATGTGGCTTCCCAGGTTGGAAACGGGTCCTTGGTGAAGCTTAACTTGCTGAATCAGACTGAGTGGGGCATCAAGATGGCTTCCATACTGACATTTGGTACACTCTGTGGACGGCAGTATGTTTCAGTCCAAAAAGGAAATGAGGGTTGAGACTCAAATTAGGGTTAGGGTTGGGGAGACTTGGCTTCCCAGGATGTAACCAGGGTTTTGGCGAAGCCTAGATTGGTAAAACAGACTGAGTAGGACAACCGGAGTATAACATACTGCCAGTTAGTACACCATGTGGACAGGGAAATGTTTCAGTCCAAAGAGAAAATTAGGGTTGAGACCCAAGTTAGGGTTATCGGTCAGGAGTCATGGCTTCCCAGAATGGAAACAGGGTGTTGCTGAAGCCAAGCATGGTGAAACAGACTGAGAGGGCAAAAGGAATTGAGTGCCTACTGTCTTTTAGTACAACATGAGGATGGGGGTTTGTTACATTTGCACAAGAAAATCAGGTTAAGTCTCAAGTTAGGGTTGGTTTGGGGAGATGTGGCTTCCCAGGTTGGAAACGGGTCCTTGGTGAAGCCTAGCTTGTTGAATCAGACTGAGTGGGACATCAAGATGTCTTCCATACTGACATTTGGTACACTCTGTGGACGGCAGTATGTTTCAGTCCAAAAAGGAAATGAGGGTTGAGACTCAAATTAGGGTTAGGGCTGGGGAGACTTGGCTTCCCAGGATGTAACCAGGGTTTTGGCGAAGCCTAGATTGGTAAAACAGACGGAGTAGGCCAACCGGAGTATAACATACTGCCAGTTAGTACACCATGTGGACAGGGAAATGTTTCATTCCAAAGAGAAAATTAGGGTTAAGACCCAAGTTAGGGTTAGCTGTCAGGAGACATGGCTTTCCAGAATGGAAACAGGGTGTTGCTGAAGCCAAGCATGGTGAAACAGACTGAGAGGGCAAAAGGAATTGTGTGCCTACTGTCTTTTAGTAGAACATGAGGATGGGGGGTTGTTACATTTGCACAAGAAAATCAGGTTAAGTCTCAAGTTAGGGTTAGGGTTGTGGAGATGTGGCTTCCCAGGTTGGAAACGGGTCCTTGGTGAAGCCTAGCTTGTTGAATCAGACTGAGTGGGACATCAAGATGTCTTCCATACTTACATTTGGTACACTCTGTGGACGGCAGTATGTTTCAGTCCAAAAAGGAAATGAGGGTTGAGACTCAAATTAGGGTTAGGGCTGGGGAGACTTGGCTTCCCAGGATGTAACCAGGGTTTTGGCGAAGCCTAGATTGGTAAAACAGACGGAGTAGGCCAACCGGAGTATAACATACTGCCAGTTAGTACACCATGTGGACAGGGAAATGTTTCAGTCCAAAGAGAAAATTAGGGTTAAGACCCAAGTTAGGGTTAGCTGTCAGGAGACATGGCTTTCCAGAATGGAAACAGGGTGTTGCTGAAGCCAAGCATGGTGAAACAGACTGAGAGGGCAAAAGGAATTGTGTGCCTACTGTCTTTTAGTAGAACATGAGGATGGGGGGTTGTTACATTTGCACAAGAAAATCAGGTTAAGTCTCAAGTTAGGGTTAGGGTTGGGGAGATGTGGCTTCCCAGGTTGGAAACGGGTCCTTGGTGAAGCCTAGCTTGTTGAATCAGACTGAGTGGGACATCAAGATTTCTTCCATACATACATTTGGTACACTCTGTGAACCGCAGTATGTTTCAGTCCAAAAAGGAAATGAGGGTTGATACTCAAATTAGGGTTAGGGTTGGGGAGACTTGGCTTCCCAGGATGTAACCAGGGTTTTGGTGAAGCCTAGATTGGTAAAACAGACTGAGTAGGCCTTCCGGAGTATAACATACTGCCAGTTAGTACACCATGTGGACAGGGAAATATTTCAGTCCAAAGAAAAAACTAGGGTTAAGACCCAAGTTAGGGTTAGCGGTCAGGAGACATGGCTTCCCGGAATGGAAACAGGGTGTTGCTGAAGCCAAGCATGGTGAAACAGACTGAGAGGGCAAAAGGAATTGTGTGCCTACTGTCTTTTAGTACAACATGAGGATGGGGGTTTGTTACATTTGCACAAGAAAATCAGGTTAAGTCTCAAGTTAGGGTTGGTTTGGGGAGATGTGGCTTCCCAGGTTGGAAACGGGTCCTTGGTGAAGCCTAGCTTGTTGAATCAGACTGAGTGGGACATCAAGATGTCTTCCATACTTACATTTGGTACACTCTGTGGACGGCAGTATGTTTCAGTCCAAAAAGGAAATGAGGGTTGAGACTCAAATTAGGGTTAGGGCTGGGGAGACTTGGCTTCCCAGGATGTAACCAGGGTTTTGGCGAAGCCTAGATTGGTAAAACAGACTGAGTAGGCCATCCGGAGTATAACATACTGCCAGTTAGTACACCATGTGGACAGGGAAATGTTTCAGTCCAAAGAGAAAATTAGGGTTCAGACCCAAGTGAGGGTTAGCTGTCAGGAGACATGGCTTCCCAGAATGGAAACAGGGTGTTGCTGAAGCCAAGCATGGTGAAACAGACTGAGAGGGCAAAAGGAATTGTGTGCCTACTGTCTTTTAGTAGAACATGAGGATGGGGGGTTGTTACATTTGCACAAGAAAATCAGGTTAAGTCTCAAGTTAGGGTTAGGGTTGTGGAGATGTGGCTTCCCAGGTTGGAAACGGGTCCTTGGTGAAGCCTAGCTTGTTGAATCAGACTGAGTGGGACATCAAGATGTCTTCCATACTTACATTTGGTACACTCTGTGGACGGCAGTATGTTTCAGTCCAAAAAGGAAATGAGGGTTGAGACTCAAATTAGGGTTAGGGCTGGGGAGACTTGGCTTCCCAGGATGTAACCAGGGTTTTGGCGAAGCCTAGATTGGTAAAACAGACGGAGTAGGCCAACCGGAGTATAACATACTGCCAGTTAGTACACCATGTGGACAGGGAAATGTTTCAGTCCAAAGAGAAAATTAGGGTTAAGACCCAAGTTAGGGTTAGCTGTCAGGAGACATGGCTTTCCAGAATGGAAACAGGGTGTTGCTGAAGCCAAGCATGGTGAAACAGACTGAGAGGGCAAAAGGAATTGTGTGCCTACTGTCTTTTAGTAGAACATGAGGATGGGGGGTTGTTACATTTGCACAAGAAAATCAGGTTAAGTCTCAAGTTAGGGTTAGGGTTGGGGAGATGTGGCTTCCCAGGTTGGAAACGGGTCCTTGGTGAAGCCTAGCTTGTTGAATCAGACTGAGTGGGACATCAAGATTTCTTCCATACATACATTTGGTACACTCTGTGAACCGCAGTATGTTTCAGTCCAAAAAGGAAATGAGGGTTGATACTCAAATTAGGGTTAGGGTTGGGGAGACTTGGCTTCCCAGGATGTAACCAGGGTTTTGGTGAAGCCTAGATTGGTAAAACAGACTGAGTAGGCCTTCCGGAGTATAACATACTGCCAGTTAGTACACCATGTGGACAGGGAAATATTTCAGTCCAAAGAAAAAACTAGGGTTAAGACCCAAGTTAGGGTTAGCGGTCAGGAGACATGGCTTCCCGGAATGGAAACAGGGTGTTGCTGAAGCCAAGCATGGTGAAACAGACTGAGAGGGCAAAAGGAATTGTGTGCCTACTGTCTTTTAGTACAACATGAGGATGGGGGTTTGTTACATTTGCACAAGAAAATCAGGTTAAGTCTCAAGTTAGGGTTGGTTTGGGGAGATGTGGCTTCCCAGGTTGGAAACGGGTCCTTGGTGAAGCCTAGCTTGTTGAATCAGACTGAGTGGGACATCAAGATGTCTTCCATACTTACATTTGGTACACTCTGTGGACGGCAGTATGTTTCAGTCCAAAAAGGAAATGAGGGTTGAGACTCAAATTAGGGTTAGGGCTGGGGAGACTTGGCTTCCCAGGATGTAACCAGGGTTTTGGCGAAGCCTAGATTGGTAAAACAGACGGAGTAGGCCATCCGGAGTATAACATACTGCCAGTTAGTACACCATGTGGACAGGGAAATGTTTCAGTCCAAAGAGAAAATTAGGGTTCAGACCCAAGTGAGGGTTAGCTGTCAGGAGACATGGCTTCCCAGAATGGAAACAGGGTGTTGCTGAAGCCAAGCATGGTGAAACAGACTGAGAGGGCCAAAGGAATTGTGTGCCTACTGTCTTTTAGTAGAACATGAGGATGGGAGGTTGTTACATTTGCACAAGAATATAAGGTTAAGTCTCAAGTTAGGGTTAGGGTTGGGGAGATGTGGCTTCCCAGGTTGGAAACGGGTCCTTGGTGAAGCTTAACTTCCTGAATCAGACTGAGTGGGCCATCAAGATGTCTTCCATACTTACATTTGGCACACTCTGTGGACGGCAGTATGTTTCAGTCCAAAAAGAAAATAGGGTTGAGACTCAAATTAGGGTTAGGGTTGGGGAGACTTGGCTTCCCAGGATGTAACCAGGGTTTTGGTGAAGCCTAGATTGGTAAAACAGACTGAGTAGGCATTCAGGAGTATAACATACTGCCAGTTAGTACACCATGTGGACAGGGAAATGTTTCAGTCCAAAGAAAAAATTAGGGTTAAGAAAAATTTAGGGTTATTGGTCAGGAGACATGCCTTCCCAGAATGGAAACAGGGTGTTGCTGAAGCCAAGCATGGTGAAACAGACTGAGAGGGCCAACGGAATTGTGTGCCTACTGTCTTTTAGTACAACATGAGGATGGGGGGTTGTTACATTTGCCCAAGAAAATCAGGTTAAGTCTCAAGTTAGGGTTAGGGTTGGGGAGATGTGGCTTCCCAGGTTGGAAATGGGTCCTTGGTGAAGCTCAACTTGCTGAATCAGACAAAGTGGGGCATCAAGATGGCTTCCATCCTGACATTTGGTGCACTCTGTGGAGCAGTATGTTTCAGTCCAAAAAGGAAATGAGGGTTGAGACTCAAATTAGGGTTAGGGTTGGGGAGACTTGGCTTCCCAGGATGTAACCAGGGTTTTGGCGAAGTCTAGATTGTTAAAACAGACGGAGTAGGCCAACCGGAGTATAACATACTGCCAGTTAGTACACAATGTGGACAGGGAAATGTTTCATTCCAAAAAGAAAATTAGGGTTAAGACCCAAGTTAGGGTTAGCAGTCAGGAGACATGGCTTTCCAGAATGGAAACAGGGTGTTGCTGAAGCCAAGCATGGTGAAACAGACTGAGAGGGCAAAAGGAATTGTGTGCCTACTGTCTTTTAGTAGAACATGAGGATGGGGGGTTGTTACATTTGCACAAGAAAATCAGGTTAAGTCTCAAGTTAGGGTTAGGGTTGGGGAGATGTTGCTTCCCAGGTTGGAAACGGGTCCTTGGTGAAGCTTAACTTGCTGAATCAGACTGAGTGGGCCATCAAGATGGCTTCCATACTGACATTTGGTACACTCTGTGGACGGCAGTATGTTTCAGTCCAAAAACGAAAATTATGGTTAAGACCCAAGTTAGGGTTATCGGTCAGGAGTCATGGCTTCCCAGAATGGAAACAGGGTGTTGCTGAAGCCAAGCATGGTGAAACAGACTGAGAGGGCCAACGGAATTGTGTGCCAACTGTCTCTTAGTACAACATGAGGATGGGGGTTTGTTACATTTCAACAAGAAAATCAGTTTAAGTCTCAAGGTTGGGTTGGGTTGGGGAGATGTGGCTTCCCTGGTTGGAATCGGGTCCTTGGTGAAGCCCAGCTTGCTGAATCAGACTGAGTGGGACATCAAGATGTCTTCCATACTGACATTTGGTACACTCTGTGGACGGAGGTCTGTTTCAGTCCCAAAAGGAAATGAGGCCTGAGACTCAAATTAGGGTTAGGGTTGGGGAGACTTGGCTTCCCAGGATGTAACCAGGGTTTTGGCGAAGCCTAGATTGGTAAAACAGACTGAGTAGGCCTTCCGGAGTATAACATACTGCCAGTTAGTACACCATGTGGACAGGGAAATATTTCAGTCCAAAGAAAATACTAGGGTTAAGACCCAAGTGAGGGTTATCGGTCAGGAGACATGGCTTCCCGGAATGGAAACAGGGTGTTGCTGAAGCCAAGCATGGTGAAACAGACTGAGAGGGCCAACGGAATTGTGTGCCTACTGTCTTTTAGTACAACATGAGGATGGGGGTTTGTTACATTTGCACAAGAAAATCAGGTTAAGTCTCAAGTTAGGGTTGGTTTGGGGAGATGTGGCTTCCGAGGTTGGAAACGGGTCCTTGGTGAAGCCTAGCTTGTTGAATCAGACTGAGTGGGACATCAAGATGTCTTCCATACTTACATTTGGTACACTCTGTGAACGGCAGTATGTTTCAGTCCAAAAAGGAAATGAGGGTTGAGACTCAAATTAGGGTTAGGGCTGGGGAGACTTGGCTTCCCAGGATGTAACCAGGGTTTTGGCGAAGCCTAGATTGGTAAAACAGACTGAGTAGGCCATCCGGAGTATAACATACTGCCAGTTAGTACACCATGTGGACAGGGAAATGTTTCAGTCCAAAGAGAAAATTAGGGTTAAGACCCAAGTGAGGGTTAGCTGTCAGGAGACATGGCTTCCCAGAATGGAAAAAGGGTGTTGCTGAAGCCAAGCATGGTGAAACAGACTGAGAGGGCCAAAGGAATTGTGTGCCTACTGTCTTTTAGTAGAACATGAGGATGGGAGGTTGTTACATTTGCACAAGAATATCAGGTTAAGTCTCAAGTTAGGGTTAGGGTTGGGGAGATGTGGCTTCCCAGGTTGGAAACGGGTCCTTGGTGAAGCTTAACTTCCTGAATCAGACTGAGTGGGCCATCAAGATGTCTTCCATACTTACATTTGGCACACTCTGTGGACCGCAGTATGTTTCAGTCCAAAAAGGAAATAGGGTTGAGACTCAAATTAGGGTTAGGGTTGGGGAGACTTGGCTTCCCAGGATGTAACCAGGGTTTTGGTGAAGCCTAGATTGGTAAAACAAACTGAGTAGGCATTCAGGAGTATAACATACTGCCAGTTAGTACACCATGTGGACAGGGAAATGTTTCAGTCCAAAGACAAAATTCGAGTTAAGACCCAAGTTAGGGTTAGCTGTCAGGAGACATGGCTTCCCAGAATGGAAACAGGGTGTTGCTGAAGCCAAGCATGGTGAAACAGACTGAGAGGGTCAAAGGAATTGTGTGCCTACTGTCTTTTAGTAGAACATGAGGATGGGAGGTTGTTACATTTGCACAAGAATATCAGGTTAAGTATCAAGTTAGAGTTAGGGTTGGGGAGATGTGGCTTCCCAGGTTGGAAACGGGTCCTTGTTGAAGCCTAGCTTGCTGAATCAGACTGAGTGGGGCATCAAGATGTCTTCCATACTTACAATTAGGTACACTCTGTGGACGGCAGTATGTTTCAGTCCAAAAAGGAAATGAGGGTTGAGACTCAAATTAGGGTTAGGGTTGGGGAGACTTGGCTTCCCAGGATGTAACCAGGGTTTTGGCGAAGCCTAGATTGGTAAAACAGACTGAGTAGGCCTTCCGGAGTATAACATACTGCCAGTTAGTACACCATGTGGACAGGGAAATATTTCAGTCCAAAGAAAAAACTAGGGTTAAGACCCAAGTTAGGGTTAGCGGTCAGGAGACATGCCTTCCCAGAATGGAAACAGGGTGTTGCTGAAGCCAAGCATGGTGAAACAGACTGAGAGGGCAAAAGGAATTGTGTGCCTACTGTCTTTTAGTACAACATGAGGATGGCGGTTTGTTACATTTGCACAAGAAAATCAGGTTAAGTCTCAAGTTAGGGTCGGGTTGGGGAGATGTGGCTTCCCAGGTTGGAAACGGGTCCTTGGTGAAGCTTAACTTGCTGAATCAGACTG
Organism: Heloderma suspectum; assembly: GCF_057233095.1. Classification (NCBI taxonomy): domain Eukaryota; kingdom Metazoa; phylum Chordata; class Lepidosauria; order Squamata; family Helodermatidae; genus Heloderma; species Heloderma suspectum. The sequence continues at coordinate 154,850,346 of NC_139461.1, forward strand.
AGTGGGGTATCAAGGTGTCTTCCATACTTACATTTGGTACACTCTGTGGACCGCAGTATGTTTCAGTCCAAAAAGGAAATGAGGGTTGAGACTCAAATTAGGGTTAGGGCTGGGGAGACTTGGCTTCCCAGGATGTAACCAGGGTTTTGGCGAAGCCTAGATTGGTAAAACAGACGGAGTAGGCCAACCGGAGTATAACATACTGCCAGTTAGTACACCATGTGGACAGGGAAATGTTTCAGTCCAAAGAGAAAATTAGGGTTAAGACCCAAGTTAGGGTTAGCTGTCAGGAGACATGGCTTTCCAGAATGGAAACAGGGTGTTGCTGAAGCCAAGCATGGTGAAACAGACTGAGAGGGCAAAAGGAATTGTGTGCCTACTGTCTTTTAGTAGAACATGAGGATGGGGGGTTGTTACATTTGCACAAGAAAATCAGGTTAAGTCTCAAGTTAGGGTTAGGGTTGGGGAGATGTGGCTTCCCAGGTTGGAAACGGGTCCTTGGTGAAGCCTAGCTTGTTGAATCAGACTGAGTGGGACATCAAGATTTCTTCCATACATACATTTGGTACACTCTGTGAACCGCAGTATGTTTCAGTCCAAAAAGGAAATGAGGGTTGATACTCAAATTAGGGTTAGGGTTGGGGAGACTTGGCTTCCCAGGATGTAACCAGGGTTTTGGCGAAGCCTAGATTGGTAAAACAGACTGAGTAGGCCTTCCGGAGTATAACATACTGCCAGTTAGTACACCATGTGGACAGGGAAATATTTCAGTCCAAAGAAAAAACTAGGGTTAAGACCCAAGTTAGGGTTAGCGGTCAGGAGACATGGCTTCCCGGAATGGAAACAGGGTGTTGCTGAAGCCAAGCATGGTGAAACAGACTGAGAGGGCAAAAGGAATTGTGTGCCTACTGTCTTTTAGTACAACATGAGGATGGGGGTTTGTTACATTTGCACAAGAAAATCAGGTTAAGTCTCAAGTTAGGGTTGGTTTGGGGAGATGTGGCTTCCCAGGTTGGAAACGGGTCCTTGGTGAAGCCTAGCTTGTTGAATCAGACTGAGTGGGACATCAAGATGTCTTCCATACTTACATTTGGTACACTCTGTGGACGGCAGTATGTTTCAGTCCAAAAAGGAAATGAGGGTTGAGACTCAAATTAGGGTTAGGGCTGGGGAGACTTGGCTTCCCAGGATGTAACCAGGGTTTTGGCGAAGCCTAGATTGGTAAAACAGACTGAGTAGGCCATCCGGAGTATAACATACTGCCAGTTAGTACACCATGTGGACAGGGAAATATTTCAGTCCAAAGAAAAAACTAGGGTTAAGACCCAAGTTAGGGTTAGCGGTCAGGAGACATGGCTTCCCGGAATGGAAACAGGGTGTTGCTGAAGCCAAGCATGGTGAAACAGACTGAGAGGGCAAAAGGAATTGTGTGCCTACTGTCTTTTAGTACAACATGAGGATGGCGGTTTGTTACATTTGCACAAGAAAATCAGGTTAAGTCTCAAGTTAGGGTTGGGTTGGGGAGATGTGGCTTCCCAGGTTGGAAACGGGTCCTTGGTGAAGCTTAACTTGCTGAATCAGACTGAGTGGGGTATCAAGGTGTCTTCCATACTTACATTTGGTACACTCTGTGGACCGCAGTATGTTTCAGTCCAAAAAGGAAATGAGGGTTGAGACTCAAATTAGGGTTAGGGCTGGGGAGACTTGGCTTCCCAGGATGTAACCAGGGTTTTGGCGAAGCCTAGATTGGTAAAACAGACGGAGTAGGCCAACCGGAGTATAACATACTGCCAGTTAGTACACCATGTGGACAGGGAAATGTTTCAGTCCAAAGAGAAAATTAGGGTTAAGACCCAAGTTAGGGTTAGCTGTCAGGAGACATGGCTTTCCAGAATGGAAACAGGGTGTTGCTGAAGCCAAGCATGGTGAAACAGACTGAGAGGGCAAAAGGAATTGTGTGCCTACTGTCTTTTAGTAGAACATGAGGATGGGGGGTTGTTACATTTGCACAAGAAAATCAGGTTAAGTCTCAAGTTAGGGTTAGGGTTGGGGAGATGTGGCTTCCCAGGTTGGAAACGGGTCCTTGGTGAAGCCTAGCTTGTTGAATCAGACTGAGTGGGACATCAAGATTTCTTCCATACATACATTTGGTACACTCTGTGAACCGCAGTATGTTTCAGTCCAAAAAGGAAATGAGGGTTGATACTCAAATTAGGGTTAGGGTTGGGGAGACTTGGCTTCCCAGGATGTAACCAGGGTTTTGGCGAAGCCTAGATTGGTAAAACAGACTGAGTAGGCCTTCCGGAGTATAACATACTGCCAGTTAGTACACCATGTGGACAGGGAAATATTTCAGTCCAAAGAAAAAACTAGGGTTAAGACCCAAGTTAGGGTTAGCGGTCAGGAGACATGGCTTCCCGGAATGGAAACAGGGTGTTGCTGAAGCCAAGCATGGTGAAACAGACTGAGAGGGCAAAAGGAATTGTGTGCCTACTGTCTTTTAGTACAACATGAGGATGGGGGTTTGTTACATTTGCACAAGAAAATCAGGTTAAGTCTCAAGTTAGGGTTGGTTTGGGGAGATGTGGCTTCCCAGGTTGGAAACGGGTCCTTGGTGAAGCCTAGCTTGTTGAATCAGACTGAGTGGGACATCAAGATGTCTTCCATACTTACATTTGGTACACTCTGTGGACGGCAGTATGTTTCAGTCCAAAAAGGAAATGAGGGTTGAGACTCAAATTAGGGTTAGGGCTGGGGAGACTTGGCTTCCCAGGATGTAACCAGGGTTTTGGCGAAGCCTAGATTGGTAAAACAGACTGAGTAGGCCATCCGGAGTATAACATACTGCCAGTTAGTACACCATGTGGACAGGGAAATGTTTCAGTCCAAAGAGAAAATTAGGGTTCAGACCCAAGTGAGGGTTAGCTGTCAGGAGACATGGCTTCCCAGAATGGAAACAGGGTGTTGCTGAAGCCAAGCATGGTGAAACAGACTGAGAGGGCCAAAGGAATTGTGTGCCTACTGTCTTTTTGTAGAACATGAGGATGGGAGGTTGTTACATTTGCACAAGAATATAAGGTTAAGTCTCAAGTTAGGGTTGGGGTTGGGGAGATGTGGCTTCCCAGGTTGGAAACGGGTCCTTGGTGAAGCTTAACTTCCTGAATCAGACTGAGTGGGCCATCAAGATGTCTTCCATACTTACATTTGGCACACTCTGTGGACCGCAGTATGTTTCAGTCCAAAAAGGAAATAGGGTTGAGACTCAAATTAGGGTTAGGGTTGGGGAGACTTGGCTTCCCAGGATGTAACCAGGGTTTTGGTGAAGCCTAGATTGGTAAAACAGACTGAGTAGGCATTCAGGAGTATAACATACTGCCAGTTAGTACACCATGTGGACAGGGAAATGTTTCAGTCCAAAGAAAAAATTAGGGTTAAGAAAAATTTAGGGTTATCGGTCAGGAGACATGCCTTCCCAGAATGGAAACAGGGTGTTGCTGAAGCCAAGCATGGTGAAACAGACTGAGAGGGCCAACGGAATTGTGTGCCTACTGTCTTTTAGTACAACATGAGGATGGGGGGTTGTTACATTTGCCCAAGAAAATCAGGTTAAGTCTCAAGTTAGGGTTAGGGTTGGGGAGATGTGGCTTCCCAGGTTGGAAATGGGTCCTTGGTGAAGCTCAACTTGCTGAATCACACAAAGTGGGGCATCAAGATGGCTTCCATCCTGACATTTGGTGCACTCTGTGGACGGCAGTATGTTTCAGTCCAAAAAGGAAATGAGGGTTGAGACTCAAATTAGGGTTAGGGTTGGGGAGATTTGGCTTCCCAGGATGTAACCAGGGTTTTGGCGAAGTCTAGATTGTTAAAACAGACGGAGTAGGCCAACCGGAGTATAACATACTGCCAGTTAGTACACAATGTGGAAAGGGAAATGTTTCATTCCAAAGAGAAAATTAGGGTTAAGACCCAAGTTAGGGTTAGCAGTCAGGAGACATGGCTTTCCAGAATGGAAACAGGGTGTTGCTGAAGCCAAGCATGTTGAAACAGACTGAGAGGGCAAAAGGAATTGTGTGCCTACTGTCTTTTAGTAGAACATGAGGATGGGTAGTTGTTACATTTGCACAAGAAAATCAGGTTAAGTCTCAAGTTAGGGTTAGGGTTGGGGAGATGTTGCTTCCCAGGTTGGAAACGGGTCCTTGGTGAAGCTTAACTTGCTGAATCAGACTGAGTGGGCCATCAAGATGGCTTCCATACTGACATTTGGTACACTCTGTGGACGGCAGTATGTTTCAGTCCAAAAACGAAAATTATGGTTAAGACCCAAGTTAGGGTTATCGGTCAGGAGTCATGGCTTCCCAGAATGGAAACAGGGTGTTGCTGAAGCCAAGCATGGTGAAACAGACTGAGAGGGCCAACGGAATTGTGTGCCGACTGTCTCTTAGTACAACATGAGGATGGGGGTTTGTTACATTTCAACAAGAAAATCAGGTTAAGTCTCAAGGTTGGGTTGGGTTGGGGAGATGTGGCTTCCCTGGTTGGAATCGGGTCCTTGGTGAAGCCCAGCTTGCTGAATCAGACTGAGTGGGACATCAAGATGTCTTCCATACTCACATTTGGTACACTCTGTGGACGGAGGTCTGTTTCAGTCCCAAAAGGAAATGAGGCCTGAGACTCAAATTAGGGTTAGGGTTGGGGAGACTTGGCTTCCCAGGATATAACCAGGGTTTTGTCGAAGCCTAGATTGGTAAAACAGACTGAGTAGGCCATCCGGAGTATAACATACTGCCAGTTAGTACACCATGTCGACAGGGAAATGTTTCATTCCAAAGAGAAAATTAGGGTTAAGACCCAAGTTAGGGTTAGCTGTCAGGAGACATGGCTTCCCAGAATGGAAACAGGGTGTTGCTGAAGCCAAGCATGGTGAAACAGACTGAGAGGGCCAAAGGAATTGTGTGCCTACTGTCTTTTAGTACAACATGAGGATGGGGGGTTGTTACAGTTCAACAAGAAAATCAGGTTAAGTCTCAAGTTAGGGTTAGGGTTGGGGAGATGTGGCTTCCCAGGTTGGAAACGGGTCCTTGGTGAAGCCTAGCTTGCTGAATCAGACTGAGTGGGGCATCAAGATGTCTTCCATACTTACATTTGGTACACTCTGTGAACCGCAGTATGTTTCAGTCCAAAAAGGAAATGAGGGTTGATACGCAAATTAGGGTTAGGGTTGGGGAGACTTGGCTTCCCAGGATGTAACCAGGGTTTTGGTGAAGCCTAGATTGGTAAAACAGACTGAGTAGGCCAACCGGAGTATAACATACTGCCAGTTAGTACACCATGTGGACAGGGAAATGTTTCAGTCCAAAGAGAAAATTAGGGTTAAGACCCAAGTTAGGGTTAGCTGTCAGGAGACATGGCTTCCCAGAATGGAAACAGGGTGTTGCTGAAGCCAAGCATGGTGAAACAGACTGAGAGGGCAAAAGGAATTGTGTGCCTACTGTCTTTTAGTAGAACATGAGGATGGGAGGTTGTTACATTTGCACAAGAATATCAGATAAAGTATCAAGTTAGGGTTAGGGTTGGGGAGATGTGGCTTCCCAGGTTGGAAACGGGTCCTTGTTGAAGCCTAGCTTGCTGAATCAGACTGAGTGGGGCATCAAGATGTCTTCCATACTTACAATTAGGTACACTCTGTGGACGGCAGTATGTTTCAGTCCAAAAAGGAAATGAGGGTTGAGACTCAAATTAGGGTTAGGGCTGGGGAGACTTGGCTTCCCAGGATGTAACCAGGGTTTTGGCGAAGCCTAGATTGGTAAAACAGACGGAGTAGGCCAACCGGAGTATAACATACTGCCAGTTAGTACACCATGTGGACAGGGAAATGTTTCAGTCCAAAGAGAAAATTAGGGTTAAGACCCAAGTTAGGGTTAGCTGTCAGGAGACATGGCTTTCCAGAATGGAAACAGGGTGTTGCTGAAGCCAAGCATGGTGAAACAGACTGAGAGGGCAAAAGGAATTGTGTGCCTACTGTCTTTTAGTAGAACATGAGGATGGGGGGTTGTTACATTTGCACAAGAAAATCAGGTTAAGTCTCAAGTTAGGGTTAGGGTTGGGGAGATGTGGCTTCCCAGGTTGGAAACGGGTCCTTGGTGAAGCCTAGCTTGTTGAATCAGACTGAGTGGGACATCAAGATTTCTTCCATACATACATTTGGTACACTCTGTGAACCGCAGTATGTTTCAGTCCAAAAAGGAAATGAGGGTTGATACTCAAATTAGGGTTAGGGTTGGGGAGACTTGGCTTCCCAGGATGTAACCAGGGTTTTGGCGAAGCCTAGATTGGTAAAACAGACTGAGTAGGCCTTCCGGAGTATAACATACTGCCAGTTAGTACACCATGTGGACAGGGAAATATTTCAGTCCAAAGTAAATACTAGGGTTAAGACCCAAGTTAGGGTTAGCGGTCAGGAGACATGGCTTCCCGGAATGGAAACAGGGTGTTGCTGAAGCCAAGCATGGTGAAACAGACTGAGAGGGCAAAAGGAATTGTGTGCCTACTGTCTTTTAGTACAACATGAGGATGGGGGTTTGTTACATTTGCACAAGAAAATCAGGTTAAGTCTCAAGTTAGGGTTGGTTTGGGGAGATGTGGCTTCCCAGGTTGGAAACGGGTCCTTGGTGAAGCCTAACTTGCTGAATCAGACTGAGTGGGGCATCAAGATGTCTTCCATACTGACATTTGGTACACTCTGTGGACGGCGGTTTGTTTCAGTCCCAAAAGGAAATGAGGCCTGAGACTCAAATTAGGGTTAGGGTTGGGGAGACTTGGCTTTCCAGGATGTAACCAGGGTTTTGGTGAAGCCTAGATTGGTAAAACAGACTGAGTAGGCAAACCGGAGTATAACATACTGCCAGTTAGTACACCATGTGGACAGGGAAATGTTTCATTCCAAAGAGAAAATTAGGGTTAAGACCCAAGTGAGGGTTATCGGTCAGGAGACATGGCTTCCCAGAATGGAAACAGGGTGTTGCTGAAGCCAAGCATGGTGAAACAGACTGAGAGGGCCAAAGGAATTGTGTGCCTACTGTCTTTTAGTAGAACATGAGGATGGGGGTTTGTTACATTTGCACAAGAAAATCAGGTTAAGTCTCAAGTTAGGGTTAGGGTTGGGGAGATGTGGCTTCCCAGGTTGGAAACGGGTCCTTGGTGAAGCTTAACTTGCTGAATCAGACTGAGTGGGGCATCAAGATGGCTTCCATACTAACATTTGGTACACTCTGTGGACGGCAGTATGTTTCAGTCCAAAAAGGAAATGAGGGTTGAGACTCAAATTAGGGTTAGGGTTGGGGAGACTTGGCTTCCCAGGATGTAACCAGGGTTTTGGCGAAGCCTAGATTGGTAAAACAGACTGAGTAGGACAACCGGAGTATAACATACTGCCAGTTAGTACACCATGTGGACAGGGAAATGTTTCAGTCCAAAGAGAAAATTAGGGTTGAGACCCAAGTTAGGGTTATCGGTCAGGAGTCATGGCTTCCCAGAATGGAAACAGGGTGTTGCTGAAGCCAAGCATGGTGAAACAGACTGAGAGGGCAAAAGGAATTGAGTGCCTACTATCTTTTAGTAGAACATGAGGATGGGGGGTTTGTTACATTTGCACAAGAAAATCAGGTTAAGTCTCAAGTTAGGGTTGGTTTGGGGAGATGTGGCTTCCCAGGTTGGAAACGGGTCCTTGGTGAAGCCTAGCTTGTTGAATCAGACTGAGTGGGACATCAAGATGTCTTCCATACTGACATTTGGTACACTCTGTGGACGGCAGTATGTTTCAGTCCAAAAAGGAAATGAGGGTTGAGACTCAAATTAGGGTTAGGGCTGGGGAGACTTGGCTTCCCAGGATGTAACCAGGGTTTTGGCGAAGCCTAGATTGGTAAAACAGACGGAGTAGGCCAACCGGAGTATAACATACTGCCAGTTAGTACACCATGTGGACAGGGAAATGTTTCAGTCCAAAGAGAAAATTAGGGTTAAGACCCAAGTTAGGGTTAGCTGTCAGGAGACATGGCTTTCCAGAATGGAAACAGGGTGTTGCTGAAGCCAAGCATGGTGAAACAGACTGAGAGGGCAAAAGGAATTGTGTGCCTACTGTCTTTTAGTAGAACATGAGGATGGGGGGTTGTTACATTTGCACAAGAAAATCAGGTTAAGTCTCAAGTTAGGGTTAGGGTTGGGGAGATGTGGCTTCCCAGGTTGGAAACGGGTCCTTGGTGAAGCCTAGCTTGTTGAATCAGACTGAGTGGGACATCAAGATGTCTTCCATACTTACATTTGGTACACTCTGTGGACGGCAGTATGTTTCAGTCCAAAAAGGAAATGAGGGTTGAGACTCAAATTAGGGTTAGGGCTGGGGAGACTTGGCTTCCCAGGATGTAACCAGGGTTTTGGCGAAGCCTAGATTGGTAAAACAGACGGAGTAGGCCTTCCGGAGTATAACATACTGCCAGTTAGTACACCATGTGGACAGGGAAATGTTTCAGTCCAAAGAGAAAATTAGGGTTAAGACCCAAGTTAGGGTTAGCTGTCAGGAGACATGGCTTTCCAGAATGGAAACAGGGTGTTGCTGAAGCCAAGCATGGTGAAACAGACTGAGAGGGCAAAAGGAATTGTGTGCCTACTGTCTTTTAGTAGAACATGAGGATGGGGGGTTGTTACATTTGCACAAGAAAATCAGGTTAAGTCTCAAGTTAGGGTTAGGGTTGGGGAGATGTGGCTTCCCAGGTTGGAAACGGGTCCTTGGTGAAGCCTAGCTTGTTGAATCAGACTGAGTGGGACATCAAGATTTCTTCCATACATACATTTGGTACACTCTGTGAACCGCAGTATGTTTCAGTCCAAAAAGGAAATGAGGGTTGATACTCAAATTAGGGTTAGGGTTGGGGAGACTTGGCTTCCCAGGATGTAACCAGGGTTTTGGCGAAGCCTAGATTGGTAAAACAGACTGAGTAGGCCTTCCGGAGTATAACATACTGCCAGTTAGTACACCATGTGGACAGGGAAATATTTCAGTCCAAAGAAAAAACTAGGGTTAAGACCCAAGTTAGGGTTAGCGGTCAGGAGACATGGCTTCCCAGAATGGAAACAGGGTGTTGCTGAAGCCAAGCATGGTGAAACAGACTGAGAGGGCAAAAGGAATTGTGTGCCTACTGTCTTTTAGTACAACATGAGGATGGGGGTTTGTTACATTTGCACAAGAAAATCAGGTTAAGTCTCAAGTTAGGGTTGGTTTGGGGAGATGTGGCTTCCCAGGTTGGAAACGGGTCCTTGGTGAAGCCTAGCTTGTTGAATCAGACTGAGTGGGACATCAAGATGTCTTCCATACTTACATTTGGTACACTCTGTGGACGGCAGTATGTTTCAGTCCAAAAAGGAAATGAGGGTTGAGACTCAAATTAGGGTTAGGGCTGGGGAGACTTGGATTCCCAGGATGTAACCAGGGTTTTGGCGAAGCCTAGATTGGTAAAACAGACTGAGTAGGCCATCCGGAGTATAACATACTGCCAGTTAGTACACCATGTGGACAGGGAAATGTTTCAGTCCAAAGAGAAAATTAGGGTTCAGACCCAAGTGAGGGTTAGCTGTCAGGAGACATGGCTTCCCAGAATGGAAACAGGGTGTTGCTGAAGCCAAGCATGGTGAAACAGACTGAGAGGGCCAAAGGAATTGTGTGCCTACTGTCTTTTAGTAGAACATGAGGATGGGAGGTTGTTACATTTGCACAAGAATATAAGGTTAAGTCTCAAGTTAGGGTTAGGGTTGGGGAGATGTGGCTTCCCAGGTTGGAAACGGGTCCTTGGTGAAGCTTAACTTCCTGAATCAGACTGAGTGGGCCATCAAGATGTCTTCCATACTTACATTTGGCACACTCTGTGGACGGCAGTATGTTTCAGTCCAAAAAGAAAATAGGGTTGAGACTCAAATTAGGGTTAGGGTTGGGGAAACTTGGCTTCCCAGGATGTAACCAGGGTTTTGGTGAAGCCTAGATTGGTAAAACAGACTGAGTAGGCATTCAGGAGTATAACATACTGCCAGTTAGTACACCATGTGGACAGGGAAATGTTTCAGTCCAAAGAAAAAATTAGGGTTAAGAAAAATTTAGGGTTATCGGTCAGGAGACATGCCTTCCCAGAATGGAAACAGGGTGTTGCTGAAGCCAAGCATGGTGAAACAGACTGAGAGGGCCAACGGAATTGTGTGCCTACTGTCTTTTAGTACAACATGAGGATGGGGGGTTGTTACATTTGCCCAAGAAAATCAGGTTAAGTCTCAAGTTAGGGTTAGGGTTGGGGAGATGTGGCTTCCCAGGTTGGAAATGGGTCCTTGGTGAAGCTCAACTTGCTGAATCAGACAAAGTGGGGCATCAAGATGGCTTCCATCCTGACATTTGGTGCACTCTGTGGACGGCAGTATGTTTCAGTCCAAAAAGGAAATGAGGGTTGAGACTCAAATTAGGGTTAGGGTTGGGGAGACTTGGCTTCCCAGGATGTAACCAGGGTTTTGGCGAAGTCTAGATTGTTAAAACAGACGGAGTAGGCCAACCGGAGTATAACATACTGCCAGTTAGTACACAATGTGGACAGGGAAATGTTTCATTCCAAAGAGAAAATTAGGGTTAAGACCCAAGTTAGGGTTAGCAGTCAGGAGACATGGCTTTCCAGAATGGAAACAGGGTGTTGCTGAAGCCAAGCATGGTGAAACAGACTGAGAGGGCAAAAGGAATTGTGTGCCTACTGTCTTTTAGTAGAACATGAGGATGGGGGGTTGTTACATTTGCACAAGAAAATCAGGTTAAGTCTCAAGTTAGGGTTAGGGTTGGGGAGATGTTGCTTCCCAGGTTGGAAACGGGTCCTTGGTGAAGCTTAACTTGCTGAATCAGACTGAGTGGGCCATCAAGATGGCTTCCATACTGACATTTGGTACACTCTGTGGACGGCAGTATGTTTCAGTCCAAAAACGAAAATTATGGTTAAGACCCAAGTTAGGGTTATCGGTCAGGAGTCATGGCTTCCCAGAATGGAAACAGGGTGTTGCTGAAGCCAAGCATGGTGAAACAGACTGAGAGGGCCAACGGAATTGTGTGCCGACTGTCTCTTAGTACAACATGAGGATGGGGGTTTGTTACATTTCAACAAGAAAATCAGGTTAAGTCTCAAGGTTGGGTTGGGTTGGGGAGATGTCGCTTCCCTGGTTGGAATCGGGTCCTTGGTGAAGCCCAGCTTGCTGAATCAGACTGAGTGGGACATCAAGATGTCTTCCATACTGACATTTGGTACACTCTGTGGACGGAGGTCTGTTTCAGTCCCAAAAGGAAATGAGGCCTGAGACTCAAATTCGGGTTAGGGTTGGGGAGACTTGGCTTCCCAGGATATAACCAGGGTTTTGTCGAAGCCTAGATTGGTAAAACAGACTGAGTAGGCCATCCGGAGTATAACATACAGCCAGTTAGTACACCATGTGGACAGGGAAATGTTTCATTCCAAAGAGAAAATTAGGGTTAAGACCCAAGTTAGGGTTAGCTGTCAGGAGACATGGCTTCCCAGAATGGAAACAGGGTGTTGCTGAAGCCAAGCATGGTGAAACAGACTGAGAGGGCCAAAGGAATTGTGTGCCTACTGTCTTTTAGTACAACATGAGGATGGGGGGTTGTTACAGTTCAAAAAGAAAATCAGGTTAAGTCTCAAGTTAGGGTTAGGGTTGGGGAGATGTGGCTTCCCAGGTTGGAAACGGGTCCTTGGTGAAGCTTAACTTGCTGAATCAGACTGAGTGGGGCATCAAGATGGCTTCCATACTGACATTTGGTACACTCTGTGGACGGCAGTATGTTTCAGTCCAAAAACGAAAATTAGGGTTAAGACCCAAGTTAGGGTTATCGGTCAGGAGTCATGGCTTCCCAGAATGGAAACAGGGTGTTGCTGAAGCCAAGCATGGTGAAACAGACTGAGAGGGCCAACGGAATTGTGTGTCGACTGTCTTTTAGTACAACATGAGGATGGGGGTTTGTTACATTTGCACAAGAAAATCAGGTTAAGTCTCAAGTTAGGGTTGGTTTGGGGAGATGTGGCTTCCCAGGTTGGAAACGGGTCCTTGGTGAAGCCTAGCTTGTTGAATCAGACTGAGTGGGACATCAAGATGTCTTCCATACTTACATTTGGTACACTCTGTGGACGGCAGTATGTTTCAGTCCAAAAAGGAAATGAGGGTTGAGACTCAAATTAGGGTTAGGGCTGGGGAGACTTGGCTTCCCAGGATGTAACCAGGGTTTTGGCGAAGCCTAGATTGGTAAAACAGACTGAGTAGGCCATCCGGAGTATAACATACTGCCAGTTAGTACACCATGTGGACAGGGAAATGTTTCAGTCTAAAGAGAAAATTAGGGTTAAGACCCAAGTTAGGGTTAGCTGTCAGGAGACATGGCTTCCCAGAATGGAAACAGGGTGTTGCTGAAGCCAAGCATGGTGAAACAGACTGAGAGGGCCAAAGGAATTGTGTGCCTACTGTCTTTTAGTAGAACATGAGGATGGGAGGTTGTTACATTTGCACAAGAATATCAGGTTAAGTCTCAAGTTAGGGTTAGGGTTGGGGAGATGTGGCTTCCCAGGTTGGAAACGGGTCCTTGGTGAAGCTTAACTTCCTGAATCAGACTCAGTGGGCCATCAAGATGTCTTCCATACTTACATTTGGCACACTCTGTGGACCGCAGTATGTTTCAGTCCAAAAAGGAAATAGGGTTGAGACTCAAATTAGGGTTAGGGTTGGGGAGACTTGGCTTCCCAGGATGTAACCAGGGTTTTGGTGAAGCCTAGATTGGTAAAACAGACTGAGTAGGCATTCAGGAGTATAACATACTGCCAGTTAGTACACCATGTGGACAGGGAAATGTTTCAGTCCAAAGAAAAAATTAGGGTTAAGAAAAATTTAGGGTTATCGGTCAGGAGACATGCCTTCCCAGAATGGAAACAGGGTGTTGCTGAAGCCAAGCATGGTGAAACAGACTGAGAGGGCCAACGGAATTGTGTCCCTACTGTCTTTTAGTACAACATGAGGATGGGGGTTTGTTACATTTGCACAAGAAAATCAGGTTAAGTCTCAAGTTAGGGTTGGTTTGGGGAGATGTGGCTTCCCAGGTTGGAAACGCGTCCTTGGTGAAGCCTAACTTGCTGAATCAGACTGAGTGGGGCATCAAGATGGCTTCCATACTGACATTTGGTACACTCTGTGGACGGCGGTTTGTTTCAGTCCCAAAAGGAAATGAGGCCTGAGACTCAAATTAGGGTTAGGGTTGGGGAGACTTGGCTTTCCAGGATGTAACCAGGGTTTTGGTGAAGCCTAGATTGGTAAAACAGACTGAGTAGGCAAACCGGAGTATAACATACTGCCAGTTAGTACACCATGTGGACAGGGAAATGTTTCATTCCAAAGAGAAAATTAGGGTACAGACCCAAGTGAGGGTTATCGGTCAGGAGACATGGCTTCCCAGAATGGAAACAGGGTGTTGCTGAAGCCAAGCATGGTGAAACAGACTGAGAGGGCCAAAGGAATTGTGTGCCTACTGTCTTTTAGTAGAACATGAGGATGGGGGTTTGTTACATTTGCACAAGAAAATCAGGTTAAGTCTCAAGTTAGGGTTAGGGTTGGGGAGATGTGGCTTCCCAGGTTGGAAACGGGTCCTTGGTGAAGCTTAACTTGCTGAATCAGACTGAGTGGGGCATCAAGATGGCTTCCATACTGACATTTGGTACACTCTGTGGACGGCAGTATGTTTCAGTCCAAAAAGGAAATGAGGGTTGAGACTCAAATTAGGGTTAGGGTTGGGGAGACTTGGCTTCCCAGGATGTAACCAGGGTTTTGGCGAAGCCTAGATTGGTAAAACAGACTGAGTAGGACAACCGGAGTATAACATACTGCCAGTTAGTACACCATGTGGACAGGGAAATGTTTCAGTCCAAAGAGAAAATTAGGGTTGAGACCCAAGTTAGGGTTATCGGTCAGGAGTCATGGCTTCCCAGAATGGAAACAGGGTGTTGCTGAAGCCAAGCATGGTGAAACAGACTGAGAGGGCAAAAGGAATTGAGTGCCTACTGTCTTTTAGTACAACATGAGGATGGGGGTTTGTTACATTTGCACAAGAAAATCAGGTTAAGTCTCAAGTTAGGGTTGGTTTGGGGAGATGTGGCTTCCCAGGTTGGAAACGGGTCCTTGGTGAAGCCTAGCTTGTTGAATCAGACTGAGTGGGACATCAAGATGTCTTCCATACTGACATTTGGTACACTCTGTGGACGGCAGTATGTTTCAGTCCAAAAAGGAAATGAGGGTTGAGACTCAAATTAGGGTTAGGGCTGGGGAGACTTGGCTTCCCAGGATGTAACCAGGGTTTTGGCGAAGCCTAGATTGGTAAAACAGACGGAGTAGGCCAACCGGAGTATAACATACTGCCAGTTAGTACACCATGTGGACAGGGAAATGTTTCATTCCAAAGAGAAAATTAGGGTTAAGACCCAAGTTAGGGTTAGCTGTCAGGAGACATGGCTTTCCAGAATGGAAACAGGGTGTTGCTGAAGCCAAGCATGGTGAAACAGACTGAGAGGGCAAAAGGAATTGTGTGCCTACTGTCTTTTAGTAGAACATGAGGATGGGGGGTTGTTACATTTGCACAAGAAAATCAGGTTAAGTCTCAAGTTAGGGTTAGGGTTGGGGAGATGTGGCTTCCCAGGTTGGAAACGGGTCCTTGGTGAAGCCTAGCTTGTTGAATCAGACTGAGTGGGACATCAAGATGTCTTCCATACTTACATTTGGTACACTCTGTGGACGGCAGTATGTTTCAGTCCAAAAAGGAAATGAGGGTTGAGACTCAAATTAGGGTTAGGGCTGGGGAGACTTGGCTTCCCAGGATGTAACCAGGGTTTTGGCGAAGCCTAGATTGGTAAAACAGACGGAGTAGGCCAACCGGAGTATAACATACTGCCAGTTAGTACACCATGTGGACAGGGAAATGTTTCAGTCCAAAGAGAAAATTAGGGTTAAGACCCAAGTTAGGGTTAGCTGTCAGGAGACATGGCTTTCCAGAATGGAAACAGGGTGTTGCTGAAGCCAAGCATGGTGAAACAGACTGAGAGGGCAAAAGGAATTGTGTGCCTACTGTCTTTTAGTAGAACATGAGGATGGGGGGTTGTTACATTTGCACAAGAAAATCAGGTTAAGTCTCAAGTTAGGGTTAGGGTTGGGGAGATGTGGCTTCCCAGGTTGGAAACGGGTCCTTGGTGAAGCCTAGCTTGTTGAATCAGACTGAGTGGGACATCAAGATTTCTTCCATACATACATTTGGTACACTCTGTGAACCGCAGTATGTTTCAGTCCAAAAAGGAAATGAGGGTTGATACTCAAATTAGGGTTAGGGTTGGGGAGACTTGGCTTCCCAGGATGTAACCAGGGTTTTGGTGAAGCCTAGATTGGTAAAACAGACTGAGTAGGCCTTCCGGAGTATAACATACTGCCAGTTAGTACACCATGTGGACAGGGAAATATTTCAGTCCAAAGAAAAAACTAGGGTTAAGACCCAAGTTAGGGTTGGCGGTCAGGAGACATGGCTTCCCGGAATGGAAACAGGGTGTTGCTGAAGCCAAGCATGGTGAAACAGACTGAGAGGGCAAAAGGAATTGTGTGCCTACTGTCTTTTAGTACAACATGAGGATGGGGGTTTGTTACATTTGCACAAGAAAATCAGGTTAAGTCTCAAGTTAGGGTTAGGGTTGGGGAGATGTGGCTTCCCAGGTTGGAAACGGGTCCTTGGTGAAGCCTAGCTTGTTGAATCAGACTGAGTGGGACATCAAGATGTCTTCCATACTGACATTTGGTACACTCTGTGGACGGCAGTATGTTTCAGTCCAAAAAGGAAATGAGGGTTGAGACTCAAATTAGGGTTAGGGCTGGGGAGACTTGGCTTCCCAGGATGTAACCAGGGTTTTGGCGAAGCCTAGATTGGTAAAACAGACGGAGTAGGCCAACCGGAGTATAACATACTGCCAGTTAGTACACCATGTGGACAGGGAAATGTTTCAGTCCAAAGAGAAAATTAGGGTTAAGACCCAAGTTAGGGTTAGCTGTCAGGAGACATGGCTTTCCAGAATGGAAACAGGGTGTTGCTGAAGCCAAGCATGGTGAAACAGACTGAGAGGGCAAAAGGAATTGTGTGCCTACTGTCTTTTAGTAGAACATGAGGATGGGGGGTTGTTACATTTGCACAAGAAAATCAGGTTAAGTCTCAAGTTAGGGTTAGGGTTGGGGAGATGTGGCTTCCCAGGTTGGAAACGGGTCCTTGGTGAAGCCTAGCTTGTTGAATCAGACTGAGTGGGACATCAAGATGTCTTCCATACTTACATTTGGTACACTCTGTGGACGGCAGTATGTTTCAGTCCAAAAAGGAAATGAGGGTTGAGACTCAAATTAGGGTTAGGGCTGGGGAGACTTGGCTTCCCAGGATGTAACCAGGGTTTTGGCGAAGCCTAGATTGGTAAAACAGACGGAGTAGGCCAACCGGAGTATAACATACTGCCAGTTAGTACACCATGTGGACAGGGAAATGTTTCAGTCCAAAGAGAAAATTAGGGTTAAGACCCAAGTTAGGGTTAGCTGTCAGGAGACATGGCTTTCCAGAATGGAAACAGGGTGTTGCTGAAGCCAAGCATGGTGAAACAGACTGAGAGGGCAAAAGGAATTGTGTGCCTACTGTCTTTTAGTAGAACATGAGGATGGGGGGTTGTTACATTTGCACAAGAAAATCAGGTTAAGTCTCAAGTTAGGGTTAGGGTTGGGGAGATGTGGCTTCCCAGGTTGGAAACGGGTCCTTGGTGAAGCCTAGCTTGTTGAATCAGACTGAGTGGGACATCAAGATTTCTTCTATACATACATTTGGTACACTCTGGGAACCGCAGTATGTTTCAGTCCAAAAAGGAAATGAGGGTTGATACTCAAATTAGGGTTAGGGTTGGGGAGACTTGGCTTCCCAGGATGTAACCAGGGTTTTGGTGAAGCCTAGATTGGTAAAACAGACTGAGTAGGCCTTCCGGAGTATAACATACTGCCAGTTAGTACACCATGTCGACAGGGAAATATTTCAGTCCAAAGAAAAAACTAGGGTTAAGACCCAAGTTAGGGTTATCGGTCAGGAGACATGGCTTCCCGGAATGGAAACAGGGTGTTGCTGAAGCCAAGCATGGTGAAACAGACTGAGAGGGCCAAAGGAATTGTGTGCCTACTGTCTTTTAGTACAACATGAGGATGGGGGTTTGTTACATTTGCACAAGAAAATCAGGTTAAGTCTCAAGTTAGGGTTGGTTTGGGGAGATGTGGCTTCCCAGGTTGGAAACGGGTCCTTGGTGAAGCCTAGCTTGTTGAATCAGACTGAGTGGGACATCAAGATGTCTTCCATACTTACATTTGGTACACTCTGTGGACGGCAGTATGTTTCAGTCCAAAAAGGAAATGAGGGTTGAGACTCAAATTAGGGTTAGGGCTGGGGAGACTTGGCTTCCCAGGATGTAACCAGGGTTTTGGCGAAGCCTAGATTGGTAAAACAGACTGAGTAGGCCATCCGGAGTATAACATACTGCCAGTTAGTACACCATGTGGACAGGGAAATGTTTCAGTCCAAAGAGAAAATTAGGGTTCAGACCCAAGTGAGGGTTAGCTGTCAGGAGACATGGCTTCCCAGAATGGAAACAGGGTGTTGCTGAAGCCAAGCATGGTGAAACAGACTGAGAGGGCCAAAGGAATTGTGTGCCTACTGTCTTTTAGTAGAACATGAGGATGGGAGGTTGTTACATTTGCACAAGAATATAAGGTTAAGTCTCAAGTTAGGGTTAGGGTTGGGGAGATGTGGCTTCCCAGGTTGGAAACGGGTCCTTGGTGAAGCTTAACTTCCTGAATCAGACTGAGTGGGCCATCAAGATGTCTTCCATACTTACATTTGGCACACTCTGTGGACGGCAGTATGTTTCAGTCCAAAAAGAAAATAGGGTTGAGACTCAAATTAGGGTTAGGGTTGGGGAGACTTGGCTTCCCAGGATGTAACCAGGGTTTTGGTGAAGCCTAGATTGGTAAAACAGACTGAGTAGGCATTCAGGAGTATAACATACTGCCAGTTAGTACACCATGTGGACAGGGAAATGTTTCAGTCCAAAGAAAAAATTAGGGTTAAGAAAAATTTAGGGTTATCGGTCAGGAGACATGCCTTCCCAGAATGGAAACAGGGTGTTGCTGAAGCCAAGCATGGTGAAACAGACTGAGAGGGCCAACGGAATTGTGTGCCTACTGTCTTTTAGTACAACATGAGGATGGGGGGTTGTTACATTTGCCCAAGAAAATCAGGTTAAGTCTCAAGTTAGGGTTGGTTTGGGGAGATGTGGCTTCCCAGGTTGGAAACGGGTCCTTGGTGAAGCCTAACTTGCTGAATCAGACTGAGTGGGGCATCAAGATGTCTTCCATACTGACATTTGGTACACTCTGTGGACGGCGGTTTGTTTCAGTCCCAAAAGGAAATGAGGCCTGAGACTCAAATTAGGGTTAGGGTTGGGGAGACTTGGCTTTCCAGGATGTAACCAGGGTTTTGGTGAAGCCTAGATTGGTAAAACAGACTGAGTAGGCAAACCGGAGTATAACATACTGCCAGTTAGTACACCATGTGGACAGGGAAATGTTTCATTCCAAAGAGAAAATTAGGGTTAAGACCCAAGTGAGGGTTATCGGTCAGGAGACATGGCTTCCCAGAATGGAAACAGGGTGTTGCTGAAGCCAAGCATGGTGAAACAGACTGAGAGGGCCAAAGGAATTGTGTGCCTACTGTCTTTTAGTAGAACATGAGGATGGGGGTTTGTTACATTTGCACAAGAAAATCAGGTTAAGTATCAAGTTAGGGTTAGGGTTGGGGAGATGTGGCTTCCCAGGTTGGAAACGGGTCCTTGGTGAAGCTTAACTTGCTGAATCAGACTGAGTGGGGCATCAAGATGGCTTCCATACTGACATTTGGTACACTCTGTGGACGGCAGTATGTTTCAGTCCAAAAAGGAAATGAGGGTTGAGACTCAAATTAGGGTTAGGGTTGGGGAGACTTGGCTTCCCAGGATGTAACCAGGGTTTCGGCGAAGCCTAGATTGGTAAAACAGACTGAGTAGGACAACCGGAGTATAACATACTGCCAGTTAGTACACCATGTGGACAGGGAAATGTTTCAGTCCAAAGAGAAAATTAGGGTTGAGACCCAAGTTAGGGTTATCGGTCAGGAGTCATGGCTTCCCAGAATGGAAACAGGGTGTTGCTGAAGCCAAGCATGGTGAAACAGACTGAGAGGGCAAAAGGAATTGAGTGCCTACTGTCTTTTAGTACAACATGAGGATGGGGGTTTGTTACATTTGCACAAGAAAATCAGGTTAAGTCTCAAGTTAGGGTTGGTTTGGGGAGATGTGGCTTCCCAGGTTGGAAACGGGTCCTTGGTGAAGCCTAGCTTGTTGAATCAGACTGAGTGGGACATCAAGATGTCTTCCATACTGACATTTGGTACACTCTGTGGACGGCAGTATGTTTCAGTCCAAAAAGGAAATGAGGGTTGAGACTCAAATTAGGGTTAGGGCTGGGGAGACTTGGCTTCCCAGGATGTAACCAGGGTTTTGGCGAAGCCTAGATTGGTAAAACAGACGGAGTAGGCCAACCGGAGTATAACATACTGCCAGTTAGTACACCATGTGGACAGGGAAATGTTTCATTCCAAAGAGAAAATTAGGGTTAAGACCCAAGTTAGGGTTAGCTGTCAGGAGACATGGCTTTCCAGAATGGAAACAGGGTGTTGCTGAAGCCAAGCATGGTGAAACAGACTGAGAGGGCAAAAGGAATTGTGTGCCTACTGTCTTTTAGTAGAACATGAGGATGGGGGGTTGTTACATTTGCACAAGAAAATCAGGTTAAGTCTCAAGTTAGGGTTAGGGTTGGGGAGATGTGGCTTCCCAGGTTGGAAACGGGTCCTTGGTGAAGCCTAGCTTGTTGAATCAGACTGAGTGGGACATCAAGATTTCTTCCATACATACATTTGGTACACTCTGTGAACCGCAGTATGTTTCAGTCCAAAAAGGAAATGAGGGTTGATACTCAAATTAGGGTTAGGGTTGGGGAGACTTGGCTTCCCAGGATGTAACCAGGGTTTTGGTGAAGCCTAGATTGGTAAAACAGACTGAGTAGGCCTTCCGGAGTATAACATACTGCCAGTTAGTACACCATGTGGACAGGGAAATATTTCAGTCCAAAGAAAAAACTAGGGTTAAGACCCAAGTTAGGGTTAGCGGTCAGGAGACATGGCTTCCCGGAATGGAAACAGGGTGTTGCTGAAGCCAAGCATGGTGAAACAGACTGAGAGGGCAAAAGGAATTGTGTGCCTACTGTCTTTTAGTACAACATGAGGATGGGGGTTTGTTACATTTGCCCAAGAAAATCAGGTTAAGTCTCAAGTTAGGGTTGGTTTGGGGAGATGTGGCTTCCCAGGTTGGAAACGGGTCCTTGGTGAAGCCTAACTTGCTGAATCAGACTGAGTGGGGCATCAAGATGTCTTCCATACTGACATTTGGTACACTCTGTGGACGGCGGTTTGTTTCAGTCCCAAAAGGAAATGAGGCCTGAGACTCAAATTAGGGTTAGGGTTGGGGAGACTTGGCTTTCCAGGATGTAACCAGGGTTTTGGTGAAGCCTAGATTGGTAAAACAGACTGAGTAGGCAAACCGGAGTATAACATACTGCCAGTTAGTACACCATGTGGACAGGGAAATGTTTCATTCCAAAGAGAAAATTAGGGTTAAGACCCAAGTGAGGGTTATCGGTCAGGAGACATGGCTTCCCAGAATGGAAACAGGGTGTTGCTGAAGCCAAGCATGGTGAAACAGACTGAGAGGGCCAAAGGAATTGTGTGCCTACTGTCTTTTAGTAGAACATGAGGATGGGGGTTTGTTACATTTGCACAAGAAAATCAGGTTAAGTCTCAAGTTAGGGTTAGGGTTGGGGAGATGTGGCTTCCCAGGTTGGAAACAGGTCCTTGGTGAAGCCTAGCTTGTTGAATCAGACTGAGTGGGACATCAAGATGTCTTCCATACTTACATTTGGTACACTCTGTGGACGGCAGTATGTTTCAGTCCAAAAAGGAAATGAGGGTTGAGACTCAAATTAGGGTTAGGGCTGGGGAGACTTGGCTTCCCAGGATGTAACCAGGGTTTGGGCGAAGCCTAGATTGGTAAAACAGACTGAGTAGGCCATCCGGAGTATAACATACTGCCAGTTAGTACACCATGTGGACAGGGAAATGTTTCAGTCCAAAGAGAAAATTAGGGTTCAGACCCAAGTGAGGGTTAGCTGTCAGGAGACATGGCTTCCCAGAATGGAAACAGGGTGTTGCTGAAGCCAAGCATGGTGAAACAGACTGAGAGGGCCAAAGGAATTGTGTGCCTACTGTCTTTTAGTAGAACATGAGGATGGGAGGTTGTTACATTTGCACAAGAATATCAGGTTAAGTCTCAAGTTAGGGTTAGGGTTGGGGAGATGTGGCTTCCCAGGTTGGAAACGGGTCCTTGGTGAAGCTTAACTTCCTGTATCAGACTGAGTGGGCCATCAAGATGTCTTCCATACTTACATTTGGCACACTCTGTGGACGGCAGTATGTTTCAGTCCAAAAAGAAAATAGGGTTGAGACTCAAATTAGGGTTAGGGTTGGGGAGACTTGGCTTCCCAGGATGTAACCAGGGTTTTGGTGAAGCCTAGATTGGTAAAACAGACTGAGTAGGCATTCAGGAGTATAACATACTGCCAGTTAGTACACCATGTGGACAGGGAAATGTTTCAGTCCAAAGAAAAAAATAGGGTTAAGAAAAATTTAGGGTTATCGGTCAGGAGACATGCCTTCCCAGAATGGAAACAGGGTGTTGCTGAAGCCAAGCATGGTGAAACAGACTGAGAGGGCCAACGGAATTGTGTGCCTACTGTCTTTTAGTACAACATGAGGATGGGGGTTTGTTACATTTGCACAAGAAAATCAGGTTAAGTCTCAAGTTAGGGTTGGTTTGGGGAGATGTGGCTTCCCAGGTTGGAAACGGGTCCTTGGTGAAGCCTAACTTGCTGAATCAGACTGAGTGGGGCATCAAGATGTCTTCCATACTGACATTTGGTACACTCTGTGGACGGCGGTTTGTTTCAGTCCCAAAAGGAAATGAGGCCTGAGACTCAAATTAGGGTTAGGGTTGGGGAGACTTGGCTTTCCAGGATGTAACCAGGGTTTTGGTGAAGCCTAGATTGGTAAAACAGACTGAGTAGGCAAACCGGAGTATAACATACTGCCAGTTAGTACACCATGTGGACAGGGAAATGTTTCATTCCAAAGAGAAAATTAGGGTTAAGACCCAAGTGAGGGTTATCGGTCAGGAGACATGGCTTCCCAGAATGGAAACAGGGTGTTGCTGAAGCCAAGCATGGTGAAACAGACTGAGAGGGCCAAAGGAATTGTGTGCCTACTGTCTTTTAGTAGAACATGAGGATGGGGGTTTGTTACATTTGCACAAGAAAATCAGGTTAAGTATCAAGTTAGGGTTAGGGTTGGGGAGATGTGGCTTCCCAGGTTGGAAACGGGTCCTTGGTGAAGCTTAACTTGCTGAATCAGACTGAGTGGGGCATCAAGATGGCTTCCATACTGACATTTGGTACACTCTGTGGACGGCAGTATGTTTCAGTCCAAAAAGGAAATGAGGGTTGAGACTCAAATTAGGGTTAGGGTTGGGGAGACTTGGCTTCCCAGGATGTAACCAGGGTTTTGGCGAAGCCTAGATTGGTAAAACAGACTGAGTAGGACAACCGGAGTATAACATACTGCCAGTTAGTACACCATGTGGACAGGGAAATGTTTCAGTCCAAAGAGAAAATTAGGGTTGAGACCCAAGTTAGGGTTATCGGTCAGGAGTCATGGCTTCCCAGAATGGAAACAGGGTGTTGCTGAAGCCAAGCATGGTGAAACAGACTGAGAGGGCAAAAGGAATTGAGTGCCTACTGTCTTTTAGTACAACATGAGGATGGGGGTTTGTTACATTTGCACAAGAAAATCAGGTTAAGTCTCAAGTTAGGGTTGGTTTGGGGAGATGTGGCTTCCCAGGTTGGAAACGGGTCCTTGGTGAAGCCTAGCTTGTTGAATCAGACTGAGTGGGACATCAAGATGTCTTCCATACTGACATTTGGTACACTCTGTGGACGGCAGTATGTTTCAGTCCAAAAAGGAAATGAGGGTTGAGACTCAAATTAGGGTTAGGGCTGGGGAGACTTGGCTTCCCAGGATGTAACCAGGGTTTTGGCGAAGCCTAGATTGGTAAAACAGACGGAGTAGGCCAACCGGAGTATAACATACTGCCAGTTAGTACACCATGTGGACAGGGAAATGTTTCATTCCAAAGAGAAAATTAGGGTTAAGACCCAAGTTAGGGTTAGCTGTCAGGAGACATGGCTTTCCAGAATGGAAACAGGGTGTTGCTGAAGCCAAGCATGGTGAAACAGACTGAGAGGGCAAAAGGAATTGTGTGCCTACTGTCTTTTAGTAGAACATGAGGATGGGGGGTTGTTACATTTGCACAAGAAAATCAGGTTAAGTCTCAAGTTAGGGTTAGGGTTGGGGAGATGTGGCTTCCCAGGTTGGAAACGGGTCCTTGGTGAAGCCTAGCTTGTTGAATCAGACTGAGTGGGACATCAAGATGTCTTCCATACTTACATTTGGTACACTCTGTGGACGGCAGTATGTTTCAGTCCAAAAAGGAAATGAGGGTTGAGACTCAAATTAGGGTTAGGGCTGGGGAGACTTGGCTTCCCAGGATGTAACCAGGGTTTTGGCGAAGCCTAGATTGGTAAAACAGACGGAGTAGGCCAACCGGAGTATAACATACTGCCAGTTAGTACACCATGTGGACAGGGAAATGTTTCAGTCCAAAGAGAAAATTAGGGTTAAGACCCAAGTTAGGGTTAGCTGTCAGGAGACATGGCTTTCCAGAATGGAAACAGGGTGTTGCTGAAGCCAAGCATGGTGAAACAGACTGAGAGGGCAAAAGGAATTGTGTGCCTACTGTCTTTTAGTAGAACATGAGGATGGGGGGTTGTTACATTTGCACAAGAAAATCAGGTTAAGTCTCAAGTTAGGGTTAGGGTTGGGGAGATGTGGCTTCCCAGGTTGGAAACGGGTCCTTGGTGAAGCCTAGCTTGCTGAATCAGACTGAGTGGGACATCAAGATTTCTTCCATACATACATTTGGTACACTCTGTGAACCGCAGTATGTTTCAGTCCAAAAAGGAAATGAGGGTTGATACTCAAATTAGGGTTAGGGTTGGGGAGACTTGGCTTCCCAGGATGTAACCAGGGTTTTGGTGAAGCCTAGATTGGTAAAACAGACTGAGTAGGCCTTCCGGAGTATAACATACTGCCAGTTAGTACACCATGTGGACAGGGAAATGTTTCAGTCCAAAGAGAAAATTAGGGTTCAGACCCAAGTGAGGGTTAGCTGTCAGGAGACATGCCTTCCCAGAATGGAAACAGGGTGTTGCTGAAGCCAAGCATGGTGAAACAGACTGAGAGGGCCAACGGAATTGTGTGCCTACTGTCTTTTAGTACAACATGAGGATGGGGGGTTGTTACATTTGCCCAAGAAAATCAGGTTAAGTCTCAAGTTAGGGTTAGGGTTGGGGAGATGTGGCTTCCCAGGTTGGAAATGGGTCCTTGGTGAAGCTCAACTTGCTGAATCACACAAAGTGGGGCATCAAGATGGCTTCCATCCTGACATTTGGTGCACTCTGTGGACGGCAGTATGTTTCAGTCCAAAAAGGAAATGAGGGTTGAGACTCAAATTAGGGTTAGGGTTGGGGAGATTTGGCTTCCCAGGATGTAACCAGGGTTTTGGCGAAGTCTAGATTGTTAAAACAGACGGAGTAGGCCAACCGGAGTATAACATACTGCCAGTTAGTACACAATGTGGACAGGGAAATGTTTCATTCCAAAGAGAAAATTAGGGTTAAGACCCAAGTTAGGGTTAGCAGTCAGGAGACATGGCTTTCCAGAATGGAAACAGGGTGTTGCTGAAGCCAAGCATGTTGAAACAGACTGAGAGGGCAAAAGGAATTGTGTGCCTACTGTCTTTTAGTAGAACATGAGGATGGGTAGTTGTTACATTTGCACAAGAAAATCAGGTTAAGTCTCAAGTTAGGGTTAGGGTTGGGGAGATGTTGCTTCCCAGGTTGGAAACGGGTCCTTGGTGAAGCTTAACTTGCTGAATCAGACTGAGTGGGCCATCAAGATGGCTTCCATACTGACATTTGGTACACTCTGTGGACGGCAGTATGTTTCAGTCCAAAAACGAAAATTATGGTTAAGACCCAAGTTAGGGTTATCGGTCAGGAGTCATGGCTTCCCAGAATGGAAACAGGGTGTTGCTGAAGCCAAGCATGGTGAAACAGACTGAGAGGGCCAACGGAATTGTGTGCCGACTGTCTCTTAGTACAACATGAGGATGGGGGTTTGTTACATTTCAACAAGAAAATCAGGTTAAGTCTCAAGGTTGGGTTGGGTTGGGGAGATGTGGCTTCCCTGGTTGGAATCGGGTCCTTGGTGAAGCCCAGCTTGCTGAATCAGACTGAGTGGGACATCAAGATGTCTTCCATACTGACATTTGGTACACTCTGTGGACGGAGGTCTGTTTCAGTCCCAAAAGGAAATGAGGCCTGAGACTCAAATTAGGGTTAGGGTTGGGGAGACTTGGCTTCCCAGGATATAACCAGGGTTTTGTCGAAGCCTAGATTGGTAAAACAGACTGAGTAGGCCATCCGGAGTATAACATACTGCCAGTTAGTACACCATGTCGACAGGGAAATGTTTCATTCCAAAGAGAAAATTAGGGTTAAGACCCAAGTTAGGGTTAGCTGTCAGGAGACATGGCTTCCCAGAATGGAAACAGGGTGTTGCTGAAGCCAAGCATGGTGAAACAGACTGAGAGGGCCAAAGGAATTGTGTGCCTACTGTCTTTTAGTACAACATGAGGATGGGGGGTTGTTACAGTTCAACAAGAAAATCAGGTTAAGTCTCAAGTTAGGGTTAGGGTTGGGGAGATGTGGCTTCCCAGGTTGGAAACGGGTCCTTGGTGAAGCCTAGCTTGCTGAATCAGACTGAGTGGGGCATCAAGATGTCTTCCATACTTACATTTGGTACACTCTGTGAACCGCAGTATGTTTCAGTCCAAAAAGGAAATGAGGGTTGATACGCAAATTAGGGTTAGGGTTGGGGAGACTTGGCTTCCCAGGATGTAACCAGGGTTTTGGTGAAGCCTAGATTGGTAAAACAGACTGAGTAGGCCAACCGGAGTATAACATACTGCCAGTTAGTACACCATGTGGACAGGGAAATGTTTCAGTCCAAAGAGAAAATTAGGGTTAAGACCCAAGTTAGGGTTAGCTGTCAGGAGACATGGCTTCCCAGAATGGAAACAGGGTGTTGCTGAAGCCAAGCATGGTGAAACAGACTGAGAGGGCAAAAGGAATTGTGTGCCTACTGTCTTTTAGTAGAACATGAGGATGGGAGGTTGTTACATTTGCACAAGAATATCAGATAAAGTATCAAGTTAGGGTTAGGGTTGGGGAGATGTGGCTTCCCAGGTTGGAAACGGGTCCTTGTTGAAGCCTAGCTTGCTGAATCAGACTGAGTGGGGCATCAAGATGTCTTCCATACTTACAATTAGGTACACTCTGTGGACGGCAGTATGTTTCAGTCCAAAAAGGAAATGAGGGTTGAGACTCAAATTAGGGTTAGGGCTGGGGAGACTTGGCTTCCCAGGATGTAACCAGGGTTTTGGCGAAGCCTAGATTGGTAAAACAGACGGAGTAGGCCAACCGGAGTATAACATACTGCCAGTTAGTACACCATGTGGACAGGGAAATGTTTCAGTCCAAAGAGAAAATTAGGGTTAAGACCCAAGTTAGGGTTAGCTGTCAGGAGACATGGCTTTCCAGAATGGAAACAGGGTGTTGCTGAAGCCAAGCATGGTGAAACAGACTGAGAGGGCAAAAGGAATTGTGTGCCTACTGTCTTTTAGTAGAACATGAGGATGGGGGGTTGTTACATTTGCACAAGAAAATCAGGTTAAGTCTCAAGTTAGGGTTAGGGTTGGGGAGATGTGGCTTCCCAGGTTGGAAACGGGTCCTTGGTGAAGCCTAGCTTGTTGAATCAGACTGAGTGGGACATCAAGATTTCTTCCATACATACATTTGGTACACTCTGTGAACCGCAGTATGTTTCAGTCCAAAAAGGAAATGAGGGTTGATACTCAAATTAGGGTTAGGGTTGGGGAGACTTGGCTTCCCAGGATGTAACCAGGGTTTTGGCGAAGCCTAGATTGGTAAAACAGACTGAGTAGGCCTTCCGGAGTATAACATACTGCCAGTTAGTACACCATGTGGACAGGGAAATATTTCAGTCCAAAGAAAATACTAGGGTTAAGACCCAAGTTAGGGTTAGCGGTCAGGAGACATGGCTTCCCGGAATGGAAACAGGGTGTTGCTGAAGCCAAGCATGGTGAAACAGACTGAGAGGGCAAAAGGAATTGTGTGCCTACTGTCTTTTAGTACAACATGAGGATGGGGGTTTGTTACATTTGCACAAGAAAATCAGGTTAAGTCTCAAGTTAGGGTTGGTTTGGGGAGATGTGGCTTCCCAGGTTGGAAACGGGTCCTTGGTGAAGCCTAACTTGCTGAATCAGACTGAGTGGGGCATCAAGATGTCTTCCATACTGACATTTGGTACACTCTGTGGACGGCGGTTTGTTTCAGTCCCAAAAGGAAATGAGGCCTGAGACTCAAATTAGGGTTAGGGTTGGGGAGACTTGGCTTTCCAGGATGTAACCAGGGTTTTGGTGAAGCCTAGATTGGTAAAACAGACTGAGTAGGCCAACCGGAGTATAACATACTGCCAGTTAGTACACCATGTGGACAGGGAAATGTTTCATTCCAAAGAGAAAATTAGGGTTAAGACCCAAGTGAGGGTTATCGGTCAGGAGACATGGCTTCCCAGAATGGAAACAGGGTGTTGCTGAAGCCAAGCATGGTGAAACAGACTGAGAGGGCCAAAGGAATTGTGTGCCTACTGTCTTTTAGTAGAACATGAGGATGGGGGTTTGTTACATTTGCACAAGAAAATCAGGTTAAGTCTCAAGTTAGGGTTAGGGTTGGGGAGATGTGGCTTCCCAGGTTGGAAACGGGTCCTTGGTGAAGCTTAACTTGCTGAATCAGACTGAGTGGGGCATCAAGATGGCTTCCATACTAACATTTGGTACACTCTGTGGACGGCAGTATGTTTCAGTCCAAAAAGGAAATGAGGGTTGAGACTCAAATTAGGGTTAGGGTTGGGGAGACTTGGCTTCCCAGGATGTAACCAGGGTTTTGGCGAAGCCTAGATTGGTAAAACAGACTGAGTAGGACAACCGGAGTATAACATACTGCCAGTTAGTACACCATGTGGACAGGGAAATGTTTCAGTCCAAAGAGAAAATTAGGGTTGAGACCCAAGTTAGGGTTATCGGTCAGGAGTCATGGCTTCCCAGAATGGAAACAGGGTGTTGCTGAAGCCAAGCATGGTGAAACAGACTGAGAGGGCAAAAGGAATTGAGTGCCTACTATCTTTTAGTAGAACATGAGGATGGGGGGTTTGTTACATTTGCACAAGAAAATCAGGTTAAGTCTCAAGTTAGGGTTGGTTTGGGGAGATGTGGCTTCCCAGGTTGGAAACGGGTCCTTGGTGAAGCCTAGCTTGTTGAATCAGACTGAGTGGGACATCAAGATGTCTTCCATACTGACATTTGGTACACTCTGTGGACGGCAGTATGTTTCAGTCCAAAAAGGAAATGAGGGTTGAGACTCAAATTAGGGTTAGGGCTGGGGAGACTTGGCTTCCCAGGATGTAACCAGGGTTTTGGCGAAGCCTAGATTGGTAAAACAGACGGAGTAGGCCAACCGGAGTATAACATACTGCCAGTTAGTACACCATGTGGACAGGGAAATGTTTCAGTCCAAAGAGAAAATTAGGGTTAAGACCCAAGTTAGGGTTAGCTGTCAGGAGACATGGCTTTCCAGAATGGAAACAGGGTGTTGCTGAAGCCAAGCATGGTGAAACAGACTGAGAGGGCAAAAGGAATTGTGTGCCTACTGTCTTTTAGTAGAACATGAGGATGGGGGGTTGTTACATTTGCACAAGAAAATCAGGTTAAGTCTCAAGTTAGGGTTAGGGTTGGGGAGATGTGGCTTCCCAGGTTGGAAACGGGTCCTTGGTGAAGCCTAGCTTGTTGAATCAGACTGAGTGGGACATCAAGATGTCTTCCATACTTACATTTGGTACACTCTGTGGACGGCAGTATGTTTCAGTCCAAAAAGGAAATGAGGGTTGAGACTCAAATTAGGGTTAGGGCTGGGGAGACTTGGCTTCCCAGGATGTAACCAGGGTTTTGGCGAAGCCTAGATTGGTAAAACAGACGGAGTAGGCCTTCCGGAGTATAACATACTGCCAGTTAGTACACCATGTGGACAGGGAAATGTTTCAGTCCAAAGAGAAAATTAGGGTTAAGACCCAAGTTAGGGTTAGCTGTCAGGAGACATGGCTTTCCAGAATGGAAACAGGGTGTTGCTGAAGCCAAGCATGGTGAAACAGACTGAGAGGGCAAAAGGAATTGTGTGCCTACTGTCTTTTAGTAGAACATGAGGATGGGGGGTTGTTACATTTGCACAAGAAAATCAGGTTAAGTCTCAAGTTAGGGTTAGGGTTGGGGAGATGTGGCTTCCCAGGTTGGAAACGGGTCCTTGGTGAAGCCTAGCTTGTTGAATCAGACTGAGTGGGACATCAAGATTTCTTCCATACATACATTTGGTACACTCTGTGAACCGCAGTATGTTTCAGTCCAAAAAGGAAATGAGGGTTGATACTCAAATTAGGGTTAGGGTTGGGGAGACTTGGCTTCCCAGGATGTAACCAGGGTTTTGGCGAAGCCTAGATTGGTAAAACAGACTGAGTAGGCCTTCCGGAGTATAACATACTGCCAGTTAGTACACCATGTGGACAGGGAAATATTTCAGTCCAAAGAAAAAACTAGGGTTAAGACCCAAGTTAGGGTTAGCTGTCAGGAGACATGGCTTCCCAGAATGGAAACAGGGTGTTGCTGAAGCCAAGCATGGTGAAACAGACTGAGAGGGCAAAAGGAATTGTGTGCCTACTGTCTTTTAGTACAACATGAGGATGGGGGTTTGTTACATTTGCACAAGAAAATCAGGTTAAGTCTGAAGTTAGGGTTGGTTTGGGGAGATGTGGCTTCCCAGGTTGGAAACGGGTCCTTGGTGAAGCCTAGCTTGTTGAATCAGACTGAGTGGGACATCAAGATGTCTTCCATACTTACATTTGGTACACTCTGTGGACGGCAGTATGTTTCAGTCCAAAAAGGAAATGAGGGTTGAGACTCAAATTAGGGTTAGGGCTGGGGAGACTTGGCTTCCCAGGATGTAACCAGGGTTTTGGCGAAGCCTAGATTGGTAAAACAGACTGAGTAGGCCAACCGGAGTATAACATACTGCCAGTTAGTACACCATGTGGACAGGGAAATGTTTCAGTCCAAAGAGAAAATTAGGGTTCAGACCCAAGTGAGGGTTAGCTGTCAGGAGACATGGCTTCCCAGAATGGAAACAGGGTGTTGCTGAAGCCAAGCATGGTGAAACAGACTGAGAGGGCCAAAGGAATTGTGTGCCTACTGTCTTTTAGTAGAACATGAGGATGGGAGGTTGTTACATTTGCACAAGAATATAAGGTTAAGTCTCAAGTTAGGGTTAGGGTTGGGGAGATGTGGCTTCCCAGGTTGGAAACGGGTCCTTGGTGAAGCTTAACTTCCTGAATCAGACTGAGTGGGCCATCAAGATGTCTTCCATACTTACATTTGGCACACTCTGTGGACGGCAGTATGTTTCAGTCCAAAAAGAAAATAGGGTTGAGACTCAAATTAGGGTTAGGGTTGGGGAGACTTGGCTTCCCAGGATGTAACCAGGGTTTTGGTGAAGCCTAGATTGGTAAAACAGACTGAGTAGGCATTCAGGAGTATAACATACTGCCAGTTAGTACACCATGTGGACAGGGAAATGTTTCAGTCCAAAGAA
Organism: Heloderma suspectum; assembly: GCF_057233095.1. Lineage (NCBI taxonomy): Eukaryota > Metazoa > Chordata > Lepidosauria > Squamata > Helodermatidae > Heloderma > Heloderma suspectum. The sequence continues at coordinate 154,881,609 of NC_139461.1, forward strand.
AAAATTAGGGTTAAGAAAAATTTAGGGTTATCGGTCAGGAGACATGCCTTCCCAGAATGGAAACAGGGTGTTGCTGAAGCCAAGCATGGTGAAACAGACTGAGAGGGCCAACGGAATTGTGTGCCTACTGTCTTTTAGTACAACATGAGGATGGGGGGTTGTTACATTTGCCCAAGAAAATCAGGTTAAGTCTCAAGTTAGGGTTAGGGTTGGGGAGATGTGGCTTCCCAGGTTGGAAATGGGTCCTTGGTGAAGCTCAACTTGCTGAATCAGACAAAGTGGGGCATCAAGATGGCTTCCATCCTGACATTTGGTGCACTCTGTGGACGGCAGTATGTTTCAGTCCAAAAAGGAAATGAGGGTTGAGACTCAAATTAGGGTTAGGGTTGGGGAGACTTGGCTTCCCAGGATGTAACCAGGGTTTTGGCGAAGTCTAGATTGTTAAAACAGACGGAGTAGGCCAACCGGAGTATAACATACTGCCAGTTAGTACACAATGTGGACAGGGAAATGTTTCATTCCAAAGAGAAAATTAGGGTTAAGACCCAAGTTAGGGTTAGCAGTCAGGAGACATGGCTTTCCAGAATGGAAACAGGGTGTTGCTGAAGCCAAGCATGGTGAAAGAGACTGAGAGGGCAAAAGGAATTGTGTGCCTACTGTCTTTTTGTAGAACATGAGGATGGGGGGTTGTTACATTTGCACAAGAAAATCAGGTTAAGTCTCAAGTTAGGGTTAGGGTTGGGGAGATGTGGCTTCCCAGGTTGGAAACGGGTCCTTGGTGAAGCTTAACTTGCTGAATCAGACTGAGTGGGGTATCAAGGTGTCTTCCATACTTACATTTGGTACACTCTGTGGACCGCAGTATGTTTCAGTCCCAAAAGGAAATGAGGGTTGAGACTCAAATTAGGGTTAGGGTTGGGGAGACTTGGCTTCCCAGGATGTAACCAGGGTTTTGGCGAAGCCTAGATTGGTAAAACAGACTGAGTAGGCCTTCCGGAGTATAACATACTGCCAGTTAGTACACCATGTGGACAGGGAAATGTTTCATTCCAAAGAGAAAATTAGGGTTAAGACCCAAGTGAGGGTTATCGGTCAGGAGACATGGCTTCCCGGAATGGAAACAGGGTGTTGCTGAAGCCAAGCATGGTGAAACAGACTGAGAGGGCCAACGGAATTGTGTGCCTACTGTCTTTTAGTACAACATGAGGATGGGGGTTTGTTACATTTGCACAAGAAAATCAGGTTAAGTCTCAAGTTAGGGTTGGGTTGGGGAGATGTGGCTTCCCAGGTTGGAAACGGGTCCTTGGTGAAGCTTAACTTGCTGAATCAGACTGAGTGGGGTATCAAGGTGTCTTCCATACTTACATTTGGTACACTCTGTGGACCGCAGTATGTTTCAGTCCCAAAAGGAAATGAGGGTTGAGACTCAAATTAGGGTTAGGGTTGGGGAGACTTGGCTTCCCAGGATGTAACCAGGGTTTTGGCGAAGCCTAGATTGGTAAAACAGACTGAGTAGGCCTTCCGGAGTATAACATACTGCCAGTTAGTACACCATGTGGACAGGGAAATGTTTCATTCCAAAGAGAAAATTAGGGTTAAGACCCAAGTTAGGGTTATCGGTCAGGAGACATGGCTTCCCAGAATGGAAACAGGGTGTTGCTGAAGCCAAGCATGGTGAAACAGACTGAGAGGGCCAAAGGAATTGTGTGCCTACTGTCTTTTAGTAGAACATGAGGATGGGGGTTTGTTACATTTGCACAAGAAAATCAGGTTAAGTCTCAAGTTAGGGTTAGGGTTGGGGAGATGTGGCTTCCCAGGTTGGAAACGGGTCCTTGGTGAAGCTTAACTTGCTGAATCAGACTGAGTGGGGCATCAAGATGGCTTCCATACTGACATTTGGTACACTCTGTGGACGGCAGTATGTTTCAGTCCAAAAAGGAAATGAGGGTTGAGACTCAAATTAGGGTTAGGGTTGGGGAGACTTGGCTTCCCAGGATGTAACCAGGGTTTTGGCGAAGCCTAGATTGGTAAAACAGACTGAGTAGGACAACCGGAGTATAACATACTGCCAGTTAGTACACCATGTGGACAGGGAAATGTTTCATTCCAAAGAGAAAATTAGGGTTAAGACCCAAGTTAGGGTTAGCTGTCAGGAGACATGGCTTTCCAGAATGGAAACAGGGTGTTGCTGAAGCCAAGCATGGTGAAACAGACTGAGAGGGCAAAAGGAATTGTGTGCCTACTGTCTTTTAGTAGAACATGAGGATGGGGGGTTGTTACATTTGCACAAGAATATCAGGTTAAGTCTCAAGTTAGGGTTAGGGTTGGGGAGATGTGGCTTCCCAGGTTGGAAACGGGTCCTTGGTGAAGCCTAGCTTGTTGAATCAGACTGAGTGGGACATCAAGATGTCTTCCATACTTACATTTGGTACACTCTGTGGACGGCAGTATGTTTCAGTCCAAAAAGGAAATGAGGGTTGAGACTCAAATTAGGGTTAGGGCTGGGGAGACTTGGCTTCCCAGGATGTAACCAGGGTTTTGGCGAAGCCTAGATTGGTAAAACAGACGGAGTAGGCCAACCGGAGTATAACATACTGCCAGTTAGTACACCATGTGGACAGGGAAATGTTTCAGTCCAAAGAGAAAATTAGGGTTAAGACCCAAGTTAGGGTTAGCTGTCAGGAGACATGGCTCTCCAGAATGGAAACAGGGTGTTGCTGAAGCCAAGCATGGTGAAACAGACTGAGAGGGCAAAAGGAATTGTGTGCCTACTGTCTTTTAGTAGAACATGAGGATGGGGGGTTGTTACATTTGCACAAGAAAATCAGGTTAAGTCTCAAGTTAGGGTTAGGGTTGGGGAGATGTGGCTTCCCAGGTTGGAAACGGGTCCTTGGTGAAGCCTAGCTTGTTGAATCAGACTGAGTGGGACATCAAGATTTCTTCCATACATACATTTGGTACACTCTGTGAACCGCAGTATTTTTCAGTCCAAAAAGGAAATGAGGGTTGATACTCAAATTAGGGTTAGGGTTGGGGAGACTTGGCTTCCCAGGATGTAACCAGGGTTTTGGTGAAGCCTAGATTGGTAAAACAGACTGAGTAGGCCTTCCGGAGTATAACATACTGCCAGTTAGTACACCATGTGGACAGGGAAATATTTCAGTCCAAAGAAAAAACTAGGGTTAAGACCCAAGTTAGGGTTAGCGGTCAGGAGACATGGCTTCCCGGAATGGAAACAGGGTGTTGCTGAAGCCAAGCATGGTGAAACAGACTGAGAGGGCAAAAGGAATTGTGTGCCTACTGTCTTTTAGTACAACATGAGGATGGGGGTTTGTTACATTTGCACAAGAAAATCAGGTTAAGTCTCAAGTTAGGGTTGGTTTGGGGAGATGTGGCTTCCCAGGTTGGAAACGGGTCCTTGGTGAAGCCTAGCTTGTTGAATCAGACTGAGTGGGACATCAAGATGTCTTCCATACTTACATTTGGTACACTCTGTGGACGGCAGTATGTTTCAGTCCAAAAAGGAAATGAGGGTTGAGACTCAAATTAGGGTTAGGGCTGGGGAGACTTGGCTTCCCAGGATGTAACCAGGGTTTTGGCGAAGCCTAGATTGGTAAAACAGACTGAGTAGGCCATCCGGAGTATAACATACTGCCAGTTAGTACACCATGTGGACAGGGAAATGTTTCAGTCCAAAGAGAAAATTAGGGTTCAGACCCAAGTGAGGGTTAGCTGTCAGGAGACATGGCTTCCCAGAATGGAAACAGGGTGTTGCTGAAGCCAAGCATGGTGAAACAGACTGAGAGGGCCAAAGGAATTGTGTGCCTACTGTCTTTTAGTAGAACATGAGGATGGGAGGTTGTTACATTTGCACAAGAATATAAGGTTAAGTCTCAAGTTAGGGTTAGGGTTGGGGAGATGTGGCTTCCCAGGTTGGAAACGCGTCCTTGGTGAAGCTTAACTTCCTGAATCAGACTGAGTGGGCCATCAAGATGTCTTCCATACTTACATTTGGCACACTCTGTGGACGGCAGTATGTTTCAGACCAAAAAGAAAATAGGGTTGAGACTCAAATTAGGGTTAGGGTTGGGGAGACTTGGCTTCCCAGGATGTAACCAGGGTTTTGGTGAAGCCTAGATTGGTAAAACAGACTGAGTAGGCATTCAGGAGTATAACATACTGCCAGTTAGTACACCATGTGGACAGGGAAATGTTTCAGTCCAAAGAAAAAATTAGGGTTAAGAAAAATTTAGGGTTATCGGTCAGGAGACATGCCTTCCCAGAATGGAAACAGGGTGTTGCTGAAGCCAAGCATGGTGAAACAGACTGAGAGGGCCAACGGAATTGTGTGCCTACTGTCTTTTAGTACAACATGAGGATGGGGGGTTGTTACATTTGCCCAAGAAAATCAGGTTAAGTCTCAAGTTAGGGTTAGGGTTGGGGAGATGTGGCTTCCCAGGTTGGAAATGGGTCCTTGGTGAAGCTCAACTTGCTGAATCAGACAAAGTGGGGCATCAAGATGGCTTCCATCCTGACATTTGGTGCACTCTGTGGACGGCAGTATGTTTCAGTCCAAAAAGGAAATGAGGGTTGAGACTCAAATTAGGGTTAGGGTTGGGGAGACTTGGCTTCCCAGGATGTAACCAGGGTTTTGGCGAAGTCTAGATTGTTAAAACAGACGGAGTAGGCCAACCGGAGTATAACATACTGCCAGTTAGTACACAATGTGGACAGGGAAATGTTTCATTCCAAAGAGAAAATTAGGGTTAAGACCCAAGTTAGGGTTAGCAGTCAGGAGACATGGCTTTCCAGAATGGAAACAGGGTGTTGCTGAAGCCAAGCATGGTGAAACAGACTGAGAGGGCAAAAGGAATTGTGTGCCTACTGTCTTTTAGTAGAACATGAGGATGGGGGGTTGTTACATTTGCACAAGAAAATCAGGTTAAGTCTCAAGTTAGGGTTAGGGTTGGGGAGATGTTGCTTCCCAGGTTGGAAACGGGTCCTTGGTGAAGCTTAACTTGCTGAATCAGACTGAGTGGGCCATCAAGATGGCTTCCATACTGACATTTGGTACACTCTGTGGACGGCAGTATGTTTCAGTCCAAAAACGAAAATTATGGTTAAGACCCAAGTTAGGGTTATCGGTCAGGAGTCATGGCTTCCCAGAATGGAAACAGGGTGTTGCTGAAGCCAAGCATGGTGAAACAGACTGAGAGGGCCAACGGAATTGTGTGCCGACTGTCTCTTAGTACAACATGAGGATGGGGGTTTGTTACATTTCAACAAGAAAATCAGGTTAAGTCTCAAGGTTGGGTTGGGTTGGGGAGATGTGGCTTCCCTGGTTGGAATCGGGTCTTTGGTGAAGCCCAGCTTGCTGAATCAGACTGAGTGGGACATCAAGATGTCTTCCATACTGACATTTGGTACACTCTGTGGACGGAGGTCTGTTTCAGTCCCAAAAGGAAATGAGGCCTGAGACTCAAATTAGGGTTAGGGTTGGGGAGACTTGGCTTCCCAGGATATAACCAGGGTTTTGTCGAAGCCTAGATTGGTAAAACAGACTGAGTAGGCCATCCGGAGTATAACATACAGCCAGTTAGTACACCATGTGGACAGGGAAATGTTTCATTCCAAAGAGAAAATTAGGGTTAAGACCCAAGTTAGGGTTAGCTGTCAGGAGACATGGCTTCCCAGAATGGAAACAGGGTGTTGCTGAAACCAAGCATGGTGAAACAGACTGAGAGGGCCAAAGGAATTGTGTGCCTACTGTCTTTTAGTACAACATGAGGATGGGGGGTTGTTACAGTTCAACAAGAAAATCAGGTTAAGTCTCAAGTTAGGGTTAGGGTTGGGGAGATGTGGCTTCCCAGGTTGGAAACGGGTCCTTGGTGAAGCTTAACTTGCTGAATCAGACTGAGTGGGGCATCAAGATGGCTTCCATACTGAAATTTGGTACACTCTGTGGACGGCAGTATGTTTCAGTCCAAAAACGAAAATTAGGGTTAAGACCCAAGTGAGGGTTATCGGTCAGGAGTCATGGCTTCCCAGAATGGAAACAGGGTGTTGCTGAAGCCAAGCATGGTGAAACAGACTGAGAGGGCCAACGGAATTGTGTGTCGACTGTCTTTTAGTACAACATGAGGATGGGGGTTTGTTACATTTGCACAAGAAAATCAGGTTAAGTCTCAAGTTAGGGTTGGTTTGGGGAGATGTGGCTTCCCAGGTTGGAAACGGGTCCTTGGTGAAGCCTAGCTTGTTGAATCAGACTGAGTGGGACATCAAGATGTCTTCCATACTTACATTTGGTACACTCTGTGGACGGCAGTATGTTTCAGTCCAAAAAGGAAATGAGGGTTGAGACTCAAATTAGGGTTAGGGCTGGGGAGACTTGGCTTCCCAGGATGTAACCAGGGTTTTGGCGAAGCCTAGATTGGTAAAACAGACTGAGTAGGCCATCCGGAGTATAACATACTGCCAGTTAGTACACCATGTGGACAGGGAAATGTTTCAGTCCAAAGAGAAAATTAGGGTTGAGACCCAAGTTAGGGTTAGCTGTCAGGAGACATGGCTTCCCAGAATGGAAACAGGGTGTTGCTGAAGCCAAGCATGGTGAAACAGACTGAGAGGGCCAAAGGAATTGTGTGCCTACTGTCTTTTAGTAGAACATGAGGATGGGAGGTTGTTACATTTGCACAAGAATATCAGGTTAAGTCTCAAGTTAGGGTTAGGGTTGGGGAGATGTGGCTTCCCAGGTTGGAAACGGGTCCTTGGTGAAGCTTAACTTCCTGAATCAGACTGAGTGGGCCATCAAGATGTCTTCCATACTGACATTTGGTACACTCTGTGGACGGCAGTATGTTTCAGTCCAAAAAGGAAATAGGGTTGAGACTCAAATTAGGGTTAGGGCTGGGGAGACTTGGCTTCCCAGGATGTAACCAGGGTTTTGGCGAAGCCTAGATTGGTAAAACAGACTGAGTAGGCCATCCGGAGTATAACATACTGCCAGTTAGTACACCATGTGGACAGGGAAATGTTTCAGTCCAAAGAGAAAATTAGGGTTAAGACCCAAGTTAGGGTTAGCTGTCAGGAGACATGGCTTCCCAGAATGGAAACAGGGTGTTGCTGAAGCCAAGCATGGTGAAACAGACTGAGAGGGCCAAAGGAATTGTGTGCCTACTGTCTTTTAGTAGAACATGAGGATGGGAGGTTGTTACATTTGCACAAGAATATCAGGTTAAGTCTCAAGTTAGGGTTAGGGTTGGGGAGATGTGGCTTCCCAGGTTGGAAACGGGTCCTTGGTGAAGCTTAACTTCCTGAATCAGACTGAGTGGGCCATCAAGATGTCTTCCATACTTACATTTGGCACACTCTGTGGACCGCAGTATGTTTCAGTCCAAAAAGGAAATAGGGTTGAGACTCAAATTAGGGTTACGGTTGGGGAGACTTGGCTTCCCAGGATGTAACCAGGGTTTTGGTGAAGCCTAGATTGGTAAAACAGACTGAGTAGGCATTCAGGAGTATAACATACTGCCAGTTAGTACACCATGTGGACAGGGAAATGTTTCAGTCCAAAGACAAAATTCGAGTTAAGACCCAAGTTAGGGTTAGCTGTCAGGAGACATGGCTTCCCAGAATGGAAACAGGGTGTTGCTGAAGCCAAGCATGGTGAAACAGACTGAGAGGGCCAAAGGAATTGTGTGCCTACTGTCTTTTAGTAGAACATGAGGATGGGAGGTTGTTACATTTGCACAAGAATATCAGGTTAAGTATCAAGTTAGAGTTAGGGTTGGGGAGATGTGGCTTCCCAGGTTGGAAACGGGTCCTTGTTGAAGCCTAGCTTGCTGAATCAGACTGAGTGGGGCATCAAGATGTCTTCCATACTTACAATTAGGTACACTCTGTGGACGGCAGTATGTTTCAGTCCAAAAAGGAAATGAGGGTTGAGACTCAAATTAGGGTTAGGGTTGGGGAGACTTGGCTTCCCAGGATGTAACCAGGGTTTTGGCGAAGCCTAGATTGGTAAAACAGACTGAGTAGGCCTTCCGGAGTATAACATACTGCCAGTTAGTACACCATGTGGACAGGGAAATGTTTCAGTCCAAAGAAAAAACTAGGGTTAAGACCCAAGTTAGGGTTAGCGGTCAGGAGACATGGCTTCCCAGAATGGAAACAGGGTGTTGCTGAAGCCAAGCATGGTGAAACAGACTGAGAGGGCCAAAGGAATTGTGTGCCTACTGTCTTTTAGTACAACATGAGGATGGCGGTTTGTTACATTTGCACAAGAAAATCAGGTTAAGTCTCAAGTTAGGGTTGGTTTGGGGAGATGTGGCTTCCCAGGTTGGAAACGGGTCCTTGGTGAAGCCTAGCTTGTTGAATCAGACTGAGTGGGCCATCAAGATGTCTTCCATACTTACATTTGGCACACTCTGTGGACGGCAGTATGTTTCAGTCCAAAAAGGAAATGAGGGTTGAGACTCAAATTAGGGTTAGGGCTGGGGAGACTTGGCTTCCCAGGATGTAACCAGGGTTTTGGCGAAGCCTAGATTGGTAAAACAGACTGAGTAGGCCATCCGGAGTATAACATACTGCCAGTTAGTACACCATGTGGACAGGGAAATGTTTCAGTCTAAAGAGAAAATTAGGGTTAAGACCCAAGTTAGGGTTAGCTGTCAGGAGACATGGCTTCCCAGAATGGAAACAGGGTGTTGCTGAAGCCAAGCATGGTGAAACAGACTGAGAGGGCCAAAGGAATTGTGTGCCTACTGTCTTTTAGTAGAACATGAGGATGGGAGGTTGTTACATTTGCACAAGAATATCAGGTTAAGTCTCAAGTTAGGGTTAGGGTTGGGGAGATGTGACTTCCCAGGTTGGAAACGGGTCCTTGGTGAAGCTTAACTTCCTGAATCAGACTGAGTGGGCCATCAAGATGTCTTCCATACTTACATTTGGCACACTCTGTGGACCGCAGTATGTTTCAGTCCAAAAAGGAAATAGGGTTGAGACTCAAATTAGGGTTAGGGTTGGGGAGACTTGGCTTCCCAGGATGTAACCAGGGTTTTGGTGAAGCCTAGATTGGTAAAACAGACTGAGTAGGCATTCAGGAGTATAACATACTGCCAGTTAGTACACCATGTGGACAGGGAAATGTTTCAGTCCAAAGAGAAAATTAGGGTTAAGTCCCAAGTGAGGGTTATCGGTCAGGAGACATGGCTTCCCAGAATGGAAACAGGGTGTTGCTGAAGCCAAGCATGGTGAAACAGACTGAGAGGGCCAAAGGAATTGTGTGCCTACTGTCTTTTAGTAGAACATGAGGATGGGGGTTTGTTACATTTGCACAAGAAAATCAGGTTAAGTCTCAAGTTAGGGTTGGGTTGGGGAGATGTGGCTTCCCAGGTTGGAAACGGGTCCTTGGTGAAGCCTAGCTTGTTGAATCAGACTGAGTGGGACATCAAGATGTCTTCCATACTTACATTTGGTACACTCTGTGGACGGCAGTATGTTTCAGTCCAAAAAGGAAATGAGGGTTGAGACTCAAATTAGGGTTAGGGCTGGGGAGACTTGGCTTCCCTGGATGTAACCAGGGTTTTGGCGAAGCCTAGATTGGTAAAACAGACTGAGTAGGCCATCCGGAGTATAACATACTGCCAGTTAGTACACCATGTGGACAGGGAAATGTTTCAGTCCAAAGAGAAAATTAGGGTTAAGACCCAAGTGAGGGTTAGCTGTCAGGAGACATGGCTTCCCAGAATGGAAACAGGGTGTTGCTGAAGCCAAGCATGGTGAAACAGACTGAGAGGGCCAAAGGAATTGTGTGCCTACTGTCTTTTAGTAGAACATGAGGATGGGAGGTTGTTACATTTGCACAAGAATATCAGGTTAAGTATCAAGTTAGGGTTAGGGTTGGGGAGATGTGGCTTCCCAGGTTGGAAACGGGTCCTTGGTGAAGCTTAACTTCCTGAATCAGACTGAGTGGGCCATCAAGATGTCTTCCATACTTACATTGGGCACACTCTGTGGACCGCAGTATGTTTCAGTCCAAAAAGGAAATAGGGTTGAGACTCAAATTAGGGTTACGGTTGGGGAGACTTGGCTTCCCAGGATGTAACCAGGGTTTTGGTGAAGCCTAGATTGGTAAAACAGACTGAGTAGGCATTCAGGAGTATAACATACTGCCAGTTAGTACACCATGTGGACAGGGAAATGTTTCAGTCCAAAGACAAAATTCGAGTTAAGACCCAAGTTAGGGTTAGCTGTCAGGAGACATGGCTTCCCAGAATGGAAACAGGGTGTTGCTGAAGCCAAGCATGGTGAAACAGACTGAGAGGGCCAAAGGAATTGTGTGCCTACTGTCTTTTAGTAGAACATGAGGATGGGAGGTTGTTACATTTGCACAAGAATATCAGGTTAAGTCTCAAGTTAGGGTTGGGTTGGGGAGATGTGGCTTCCCAGGTTGGAAACGGGTCCTTGGTGAAGCTTAACTTGCTGAATCAGACTGAGTGGGGTATCAAGGTGTCTTCCATACTTACATTTGGTACACTCTGTGGCCCGCAGTATGTTTCAGTCCCAAAAGGAAATGAGGGTTGAGACTCAAAGTAGGGTTAGGGTTGGGGAGACTTGGCTTCCCAGGATGTAACCAGGGTTTTGGCGAAGCCTAGATTGGTAAAACAGACTGAGTAGGCAAACCGGAGTATAACATACTGCCAGTTAGTACACCATGTGGACAGGGAAATGTTTCATTCCAAAGAGAAAATTAGGGTTAAGACCCAAGTTAGGGTTAGCGGTCAGGAGACATGGCTTCCCGGAATGGAAACAGGGTGTTGCTGAAGCCAAGCATGGTGAAACAGACTGAGAGGGCAAAAGGAATTGTGTGCCTACTGTCTTTTAGTACAACATGAGGATGGGGGTTTGTTACATTTGCACAAGAAAATGAGGTTAAGTCTCAAGTTAGGGTTAGGGTTGGGGAGATGTGGCTTCCCAGGTTGGAAACGGGTCCTTGGTGAAGCCTAACTTGCTGAATCAGACTGAGTGGGGCATCAAGATGTCTTCCATACTGACATTTGGTACACTCTGTGGACGGCGGTTTGTTTCAGTCCCAAAGGAAATGAGGCCTGAGACTCAAATTAGGGTTAGGGTTGGGGAGACTTGGCTTCCCAGGATGTAACCAGGGTTTTGGTGAAGCCTAGATTGGTAAAACAGACTGAGTAGGCAAACCGGAGTATAACATACTGCCAGTTAGTACACCATGTGGACAGGGAAATGTTTCATTCCAAAGAGAAAATTAGGGTTAAGACCCAAGTGAGGGTTATCGGTCAGGAGACATGGCTTCCCAGAATGGAAACAGGGTGTTGCTGAAGCCAAGCATGGTGAAACAGACTGAGAGGGCCAAAGGAATTGTGTGCCTACTGTCTTTTAGTAGAACATGAGGATGGGGGTTTGTTACAATTGCACAAGAAAATCAGGTTAAGTATCAAGTTAGGGTTAGGGTTGGGGAGATGTGGCTTCCCAGGTTGGAAACGGGTCCTTGGTGAAGCTTAACTTGCTGAATCAGACTGAGTGGGGCATCAAGATGGCTTCCATACTGACATTTGGTACACTCTGTGGACGGCAGTATGTTTCAGTCCAAAAAGGAAATGAGGGCTGAGACTCAAATTAGGGTTAGGGTTGGGGAGACTTGGCTTCCCAGGATGTAACCAGGGTCTTGGCGAAGCCTAGATTGGTAAAACAGACTGAGTAGGCCAACCGGAGTATAACATACTGCCAGTTAGTACACCATGTGGACAGGGAAATGTTTCAGTCCAAAGAGAAAATTAGGGTTGAGACCCAAGTTAGGGTTATCGGTCAGGAGTCATGGCTTCCCAGAATGGAAACAGGGTGTTGCTGAAGCCAAGCATGGTGAAACAGACTGAGAGGGCAAAAGGAATTGTGTGCCTACTGTCTTTTAGTACAACATGAGGATGGCGGTTTGTTACATTTGCACAAGAAAATCAGGTTAAGTCTCAAGTTAGGGTTGGTTTGGGGAGATGTGGCTTCCCAGGTTGGAAACGGGTCCTTGGTGAAGCCTAGCTTGTTGAATCAGACTGAGTGGGACATCAAGATGTCTTCCATACTTACATTTGGTACACTCTGTGGACGGCAGTATGTTTCAGTCCAAAAAGGAAATGAGGGTTGAGACTCAAATTAGGGTTAGGGCTGGGGAGACTTGGCTTCCCAGGATGTAACCAGGGTTTTGGCGAAGCCTAGATTGGTAAAACAGACTGAGTAGGCCATCCGGAGTATAACATACTGCCAGTTAGTACACCATGTGGACAGGGAAATGTTTCAGTCCAAAGAGAAAATTAGGGTTAAGACCCAAGTGAGGGTTAGCTGTCAGGAGACATGGCTTCCCAGAATGGAAACAGGGTGTTGCTGAAGCCAAGCATGGTGAAACAGACTGAGAGGGCCAAAGGAATTGTGTGCCTACTGTCTTTTAGTAGAACATGAGGATGGGAGGTTGTTACATTTGCACAAGAATATCAGGTTAAGTCTCAAGTTAGGGTTAGGGTTGGGGAGATGTGGCTTCCCAGGTTGGAAACGGGTCCTTGGTGAAGCTTAACTTCCTGAATCAGACTGAGTGGGCCATCAAGATGTCTTCCATACTTACATTTGGCACACTCTGTGGACCGCAGTATGTTTCAGTCCAAAAAGGAAATAGGGTTGAGACTCAAATTAGGGTTACGGTTGGGGAGACTTGGCTTCCCAGGATGTAACCAGGGTTTTGGTGAAGCCTAGATTGGTAAAACAGACTGAGTAGGCATTCAGGAGTATAACATACTGCCAGTTAGTACACCATGTTGACAGGGAAATGTTTCAGTCCAAAGACAAAATTAGGGTTAAGACCCAAGTTAGGGTTAGCTGTCAGGAGACATGGCTTCCCAGAATGGAAACAGGGTGTTGCTGAAGCCAAGCATGGTGAAACAGACTGAGAGGGCCAAAGGAATTGTGTGCCTACTGTCTTTTAGTACAACATGAGGATGGGAGGTTGTTACATTTGCACAAGAATATCAGGTTAAGTATCAAGTTAGAGTTAGGGTTGGGGAGATGTGGCTTCCCAGGTTGGAAACGGGTCCTTGTTGAAGCCTAGCTTGCTGAATCAGACTGAGTGGGGCATCAAGATGTCTTCCATACTTACAATTAGGTACACTCTGTGGACGGCAGTATGTTTCAGTCCAAAAAGGAAATGAGGGTTGAGACTCAAATTAGGGTTAGGGTTGGGGAGACTTGGCTTCCCAGGATGTAACCAGGGTTTTGGCGAAGCCTAGATTGGTAAAACAGACTGAGTAGGCCTTCCGGAGTATAACATACTGCCAGTTAGTACACCATGTGGACAGGGAAATATTTCAGTCCAAAGAAAAAACTAGGGTTAAGACCCAAGTGAGGGTTAGCGGTCAGGAGACATGGCTTCCCAGAATGGAAACAGGGTGTTGCTGAAGCCAAGCATGGTGAAACAGACTGAGAGGGCAAAAGGAATTGTGTTCCTACTGTCTTTTAGTACAACATGAGGATGGCGGTTTGTTACATTTGCACAAGAAAATCAGGTTAAGTCTCAAGTTAGGGTTGGTTTGGGGAGATGTGGCTTCCCAGGTTGGAAACGGGTCCTTGGTGAAGCCTAGCTTGTTGAATCAGACTGAGTGGGACATCAAGATGTCTTCCATACTTACATTTGGTACACTCTGTGGACGGCAGTATGTTTCAGTCCAAAAAGGAAATGAGGGTTGAGACTCAAATTAGGGTTAGGGCTGGGGAGACTTGGCTTCCCAGGATGTAACCAGGGTTTTGGCGAAGCCTAGATTGGTAAAACAGACTGAGTAGGCCATCCGGAGTATAACATACTGCCAGTTAGTACACCATGTGGACAGGGAAATGTTTCAGTCTAAAGAGAAAATTAGGGTTAAGACCCAAGTTAGGGTTAGCTGTCAGGAGACATGGCTTCCCAGAATGGAAACAGGGTGTTGCTGAAGCCAAGCATGGTGAAACAGACTGAGAGGGCCAAAGGAATTGTGTGCCTACTGTCTTTTAGTAGAACATGAGGATGGGAGGTTGTTACATTTGCACAAGAATATCAGGTTAAGTCTCAAGTTAGGGTTAGGGTTGGGGAGATGTGGCTTCCCAGGTTGGAAACGGGTCCTTGGTGAAGCTTAACTTCCTGAATCAGACTGAGTGGGCCATCAAGATGTCTTCCATACTTACATTTGGCACACTCTGTGGACCGCAGTATGTTTCAGTCCAAAAAGGAAATAGGGTTGAGACTCAAATTAGGGTTAGGGTTGGGGAGACTTGGCTTCCCAGGATGTAACCAGGGTTTTGGTGAAGCCTAGATTGGTAAAACAGACTGAGTAGGCATTCAGGAGTATAACATACTGCCAGTTAGTACACCATGTGGACAGGGAAATGTTTCAGTCCAAAGAGAAAATTAGGGTTAAGACCCAAGTGAGGGTTATCGGTCAGGAGACATGGCTTCCCAGAATGGAAACAGGGTGTTGCTGAAGCCAAGCATGGTGAAACAGACTGAGAGGGCCAAAGGAATTGTGTGCCTACTGTCTTTTAGTAGAACATGAGGATGGGGGTTTGTTACATTTGCACAAGAAAATCAGGTTAAGTCTCAAGTTAGGGTTGGTTTGGGGAGATGTGGCTTCCCAGGTTGGAAACGGGTCCTTGGTGAAGCCTAGCTTGTTGAATCAGACTGAGTGGGACATCAAGATGTCTTCCATACTTACATTTGGTACACTCTGTGGACGGCAGTATGTTTCAGTCCAAAAAGGAAATGAGGGTTGAGACTCAAATTAGGGTTAGGGCTAGGGAGACTTGGCTTCCCAGGATGTAACCAGGGTTTTGGCGAAGCCTAGATTGGTAAAACAGACTGAGTAGGCCATCCGGAGTATAACATACTGCCAGTTAGTACACCATGTGGACAGGGAAATGTTTCAGTCCAAAGAGAAAATTAGGGTTAAGACCCAAGTGAGGGTTAGCTGTCAGGAGACATGGCTTCCCAGAATGGAAACAGGGTGTTGCTGAAGCCAAGCATGGTGAAACAGACTGAGAGGGCCAAAGGAATTGTGTGCCTACTGTCTTTTAGTAGAACATGAGGATGGGAGGTTGTTACATTTGCACAAGAATATCAGGTTAAGTATCAAGTTAGGGTTAGGGTTGGGGAGATGTGGCTTCCCAGGTTGGAAACGGGTCCTTGGTGAAGCTTAACTTCCTGAATCAGACTGAGTGGGCCATCAAGATGTCTTCCATACTTACATTTGGTACACTCTGTGGACGGCAGTATGTTTCAGTCCAAAAAGGAAATGAGGGTTGAGACTCAAATTAGGGTTAGGGCTAGGGAGACTTGGCTTCCCAGGATGTAACCAGGGTTTTGGCGAAGCCTAGATTGGTAAAACAGACTGAGTAGGCCATCCGGAGTATAACATACTGCCAGTTAGTACACCATGTGGACAGGGAAATGTTTCAGTCCAAAGAGAAAATTAGGGTTAAGACCCAAGTGAGGGTTAGCTGTCAGGAGACATGGCTTCCCAGAATGGAAACAGGGTGTTGCTGAAGCCAAGCATGGTGAAACAGACTGAGAGGGCCAAAGGAATTGTGTGCCTACTGTCTTTTAGTAGAACATGAGGATGGGAGGTTGTTACATTTGCACAAGAATATCAGGTTAAGTATCAAGTTAGGGTTAGGGTTGGGGAGATGTGGCTTCCCAGGTTGGAAACGGGTCCTTGGTGAAGCTTAACTTCCTGAATCAGACTGAGTGGGCCATCAAGATGTCTTCCATACTTACATTGGGCACACTCTGTGGACCGCAGTATGTTTCAGTCCCAAAAGGAAATAGGGTTGAGACTCAAAGTAGGGTTAGGGTTGGGGAGACTTGGCTTCCCAGGATGTAACCAGGGTTTTGGCGAAGCCTAGATTGGTAAAACAGACTGAGTAGGCAAACCGGAGTATAACATACTGCCAGTTAGTACACCATGTGGACAGGGAAATGTTTCATTCCAAAGAGAAAATTAGGGTTAAGACCCAAGTGAGGGTTAGCGGTCAGGAGACATGGCTTCCCGGAATGGAAACAGGGTGTTGCTGAAGCCAAGCATGGTGAAACAGACTGAGAGGGCAAAAGGAATTGTGTGCCTACTGTCTTTTAGTACAACATGAGGATGGGGGTTTGTTACATTTGCACAAGAAAATGAGGTTAAGTCTCAAGTTAGGGTTGGTTTGGGGAGATGTGGCTTCCCAGGTTGGAAACGGGTCCTTGGTGAAGCCTAGCTTGTTGAATCAGACTGAGTGGGACATCAAGATGTCTTCCATACTTACATTTGGCACACTCTGTGGACCGCAGTATGTTTCAGTCCAAAAAGGAAATAGGGTTGAGACTCAAATTAGGGTTAGGGCTGGGGAGACTTGGCTTCCCAGGATGTAACCAGGGTTTTGGCGAAGCCTAGATTGGTAAAACAGACTGAGTAGGCCATCCGGAGTATAACATACTGCCAGTTAGTACACCATGTGGACAGGGAAATGTTTCAGTCCAAAGAGAAAATTAGGGTTAAGACCCAAGTGAGGGTTAGCTGTCAGGAGACATGGCTTCCCAGAATGGAAACAGGGTGTTGCTGAAGCCAAGCATGGTGAAACAGACTGAGAGGGCCAAAGGAATTGTGTGCCTACTGTCTTTTAGTAGAACATGAGGATGGGAGGTTGTTACATTTGCACAAGAATATCAGGTTAAGTCTCAAGTTAGGGTTAGGGTTGGGGAGATGTGGCTTCCCAGGTTGGAAACGGGTCCTTGGTGAAGCTTAACTTCCTGAATCAGACTGAGTGGGCCATCAAGATGTCTTCCATACTTACATTTGGCACACTCTGTGGACCGCAGTATGTTTCAGTCCAAAAAGGAAATAGGGTTGAGACTCAAATTAGGGTTACGGTTGGGGAGACTTGGCTTCCCAGGATGTAACCAGGGTTTTGGTGAAGCCTAGATTGGTAAAACAGACTGAGTAGGCATTCAGGAGTATAACATACTGCCAGTTAGTACACCATGTGGACAGGGAAATGTTTCAGTCCAAAGACAAAATTCGAGTTAAGACCCAAGTTAGGGTTAGCTGTCAGGAGACATGGCTTCCCAGAATGGAAACAGGGTGTTGCTGAAGCCAAGCATGGTGAAACAGACTGAGAGGGCCAAAGGAATTGTGTGCCTACTGTCTTTTAGTAGAACATGAGGATGGGAGGTTGTTACATTTGCACAAGAATATCAGGTTAAGTATCAAGTTAGAGTTAGGGTTGGGGAGATGTGGCTTCCCAGGTTGGAAACGGGTCCTTGTTGAAGCCTAGCTTGCTGAATCAGACTGAGTGGGGCATCAAGATGTCTTCCATACTTACAATTAGGTACACTCTGTGGACGGCAGTATGTTTCAGTCCAAAAAGGAAATGAGGGTTGAGACTCAAATTAGGGTTAGGGTTGGGGAGACTTGGCTTCCCAGGATGTAACCAGGGTTTTGGCGAAGCCTAGATTGGTAAAACAGACTGAGTAGGCCTTCCGGAGTATAACATACTGCCAGTTAGTACACCATGTGGACAGGGAAATGTTTCAGTCCAAAGAAAAAACTAGGGTTAAGACCCAAGTTAGGGTTAGCGGTCAGGAGACATGGCTTCCCAGAATGGAAACAGGGTGTTGCTGAAGCCAAGCATGGTGAAACAGACTGAGAGGGCAAAAGGAATTGTGTGCCTACTGTCTTTTAGTACAACATGAGGATGGCGGTTTGTTACATTTGCACAAGAAAATCAGGTTAAGTCTCAAGTTAGGGTTGGTTTGGGGAGATGTGGCTTCCCAGGTTGGAAACGGGTCCTTGGTGAAGCCTAGCTTGTTGAATCAGACTGAGTGGGCCATCAAGATGTCTTCCATACTTACATTTGGCACACTCTGTGGACGGCAGTATGTTTCAGTCCAAAAAGGAAATGAGGGTTGAGACTCAAATTAGGGTTAGGGCTGGGGAGACTTGGCTTCCCAGGATGTAACCAGGGTTTTGGCGAAGCCTAGATTGGTAAAACAGACTGAGTAGGCCATCCGGAGTATAACATACTGCCAGTTAGTACACCATGTGGACAGGGAAATGTTTCAGTCTAAAGAGAAAATTAGGGTTAAGACCCAAGTTAGGGTTAGCTGTCAGGAGACATGGCTTCCCAGAATGGAAACAGGGTGTTGCTGAAGCCAAGCATGGTGAAACAGACTGAGAGGGCCAAAGGAATTGTGTGCCTACTGTCTTTTAGTAGAACATGAGGATGGGAGGTTGTTACATTTGCACAAGAATATCAGGTTAAGTCTCAAGTTAGGGTTAGGGTTGGGGAGATGTGACTTCCCAGGTTGGAAACGGGTCCTTGGTGAAGCTTAACTTCCTGAATCAGACTGAGTGGGCCATCAAGATGTCTTCCATACTTACATTTGGCACACTCTGTGGACCGCAGTATGTTTCAGTCCAAAAAGGAAATAGGGTTGAGACTCAAATTAGGGTTAGGGTTGGGGAGACTTGGCTTCCCAGGATGTAACCAGGGTTTTGGTGAAGCCTAGATTGGTAAAACAGACTGAGTAGGCATTCAGGAGTATAACATACTGCCAGTTAGTACACCATGTGGACAGGGAAATGTTTCAGTCCAAAGAGAAAATTAGGGTTAAGTCCCAAGTGAGGGTTATCGGTCAGGAGACATGGCTTCCCAGAATGGAAACAGGGTGTTGCTGAAGCCAAGCATGGTGAAACAGACTGAGAGGGCCAAAGGAATTGTGTGCCTACTGTCTTTTAGTAGAACATGAGGATGGGGGTTTGTTACATTTGCACAAGAAAATCAGGTTAAGTCTCAAGTTAGGGTTGGTTTGGGGAGATGTGGCTTCCCAGGTTGGAAACGGGTCCTTGGTGAAGCCTAGCTTGTTGAATCAGACTGAGTGGGACATCAAGATGTCTTCCATACTTACATTTGGTACACTCTGTGGACGGCAGTATGTTTCAGTCCAAAAAGGAAATGAGGGTTGAGACTCAAATTAGGGTTAGGGCTGGGGAGACTTGGCTTCTCTGGATGTAACCAGGGTTTTGGCGAAGCCTAGATTGGTAAAACAGACTGAGTAGGCCATCCGGAGTATAACATACTGCCAGTTAGTACACCATGTGGACAGGGAAATGTTTCAGTCCAAAGAGAAAATTAGGGTTAAGACCCAAGTGAGGGTTAGCTGTCAGGAGACATGGCTTCCCAGAATGGAAACAGGGTGTTGCTGAAGCCAAGCATGGTGAAACAGACTGAGAGGGCCAAAGGAATTGTGTGCCTACTGTCTTTTAGTAGAACATGAGGATGGGAGGTTGTTACATTTGCACAAGAATATCAGGTTAAGTATCAAGTTAGGGTTAGGGTTGGGGAGATGTGGCTTCCCAGGTTGGAAACGGGTCCTTGGTGAAGCTTAACTTCCTGAATCAGACTGAGTGGGCCATCAAGATGTCTTCCATACTTACATTGGGCACACTCTGTGGACCGCAGTATGTTTCAGTCCAAAAAGGAAATAGGGTTGAGACTCAAATTAGGGTTACGGTTGGGGAGACTTGGCTTCCCAGGATGTAACCAGGGTTTTGGTGAAGCCTAGATTGGTAAAACAGACTGAGTAGGCATTCAGGAGTATAACATACTGCCAGTTAGTACACCATGTGGACAGGGAAATGTTTCAGTCCAAAGACAAAATTCGAGTTAAGACCCAAGTTAGGGTTAGCTGTCAGGAGACATGGCTTCCCAGAATGGAAACAGGGTGTTGCTGAAGCCAAGCATGGTGAAACAGACTGAGAGGGCCAAAGGAATTGTGTGCCTACTGTCTTTTAGTAGAACATGAGGATGGGAGGTTGTTACATTTGCACAAGAATATCAGGTTAAGTCTCAAGTTAGGGTTGGGTTGGGGAGATGTGGCTTCCCAGGTTGGAAACGGGTCCTTGGTGAAGCTTAACTTGCTGAATCAGACTGAGTGGGGTATCAAGGTGTCTTCCATACTTACATTTGGTACACTCTGTGGCCCGCAGTATGTTTCAGTCCCAAAAGGAAATGAGGGTTGAGACTCAAAGTAGGGTTAGGGTTGGGGAGACTTGGCTTCCCAGGATGTAACCAGGGTTTTGGCGAAGCCTAGATTGGTAAAACAGACTGAGTAGGCAAAGCGGAGTATAACATACTGCCAGTTAGTACACCATGTGGACAGGGAAATGTTTCAGTCCAAAGAGAAAATTAGGGTTAAGACCCAAGTTAGGGTTAGCGGTCAGGAGACATGGCTTCCCGGAATGGAAACAGGGTGTTGCTGAAGCCAAGCATGGTGAAACAGACTGAGAGGGCAAAAGGAATTGTGTGCCTACTGTCTTTTAGTACAACATGAGGATGGGGGTTTGTTACATTTGCACAAGAAAATGAGGTTAAGTCTCAAGTTAGGGTTAGGGTTGGGGAGATGTGGCTTCCCAGGTTGGAAACGGGTCCTTGGTGAAGCCTAACTTGCTGAATCAGACTGAGTGGGGCATCAAGATGTCTTCCATACTGACATTTGGTACACTCTGTGGACGGCGGTTTGTTTCAGTCCCAAAGGAAATGAGGCCTGAGACTCAAATTAGGGTTAGGGTTGGGGAGACTTGGCTTTCCAGGATGTAACCAGGGTTTTGGTGAAGCCTAGATTGGTAAAACAGACTGAGTAGGCAAACCGGAGTATAACATACTGCCAGTTAGTACACCATGTGGACAGGGAAATGTTTCATTCCAAAGAGAAAATTAGGGTTAAGACCCAAGTGAGGGTTATCGGTCAGGAGACATGGCTTCCCAGAATGGAAACAGGGTGTTGCTGAAGCCAAGCATGGTGAAACAGACTGAGAGGGCCAAAGGAATTGTGTGCCTACTGTCTTTTAGTAGAACATGAGGATGGGGGTTTGTTACAATTGCACAAGAAAATCAGGTTAAGTATCAAGTTAGGGTTAGGGTTGGGGAGATGTGGCTTCCCAGGTTGGAAACGGGTCCTTGGTGAAGCTTAACTTGCTGAATCAGACTGAGTGGGGCATCAAGATGGCTTCCATACTGACATTTGGTACACTCTGTGGACGGCAGTATGTTTCAGTCCAAAAAGGAAATGAGGGCTGAGACTCAAATTAGGGTTAGGGTTGGGGAGACTTGGCTTCCCAGGATGTAACCAGGGTCTTGGCGAAGCCTAGATTGGTAAAACAGACTGAGTAGGCCAACCGGAGTATAACATACTGCCAGTTAGTACACCATGTGGACAGGGAAATGTTTCAGTCCAAAGAGAAAATTAGGGTTGAGACCCAAGTTAGGGTTATCGGTCAGGAGTCATGGCTTCCCAGAATGGAAACAGGGTGTTGCTGAAGCCAAGCATGGTGAAACAGACTGAGAGGGCCAAAGGAATTGTGTGCCTACTGTCTTTTAGTACAACATGAGGATGGCGGTTTGTTACATTTGCACAAGAAAATCAGGTTAAGTCTCAAGTTAGGGTTGGTTTGGGGAGATGTGGCTTCCCAGGTTGGAAACGGGTCCTTGGTGAAGCCTAGCTTGTTGAATCAGACTGAGTGGGACATCAAGATGTCTTCCATACTGACATTTGGTACACTCTGTGGACGGCAGTATGTTTCAGTCCAAAAAAGAAATGAGGGTTGAGACTCAAATTAGGGTTAGGGCTGGGGAGACTTGGCTTCCCAGGATGTAACCAGGGTTTTGGCGAAGCCTAGATTGGTAAAACAGACTGAGTAGGCCATCCGGAGTATAACATACTGCCAGTTAGTACACCATGTGGACAGGGAAATGTTTCATTCCAAAGAGAAAATTAGGGTTAAGACCCAAGTGAGGGTTAGCTGTCAGGAGACATGGCTTCCCAGAATGGAAACAGGGTGTTGCTGAAGCCAAGCATGGTGAAACAGACTGAGAGGGCCAAAGGAATTGTGTGCCTACTGTCTTTTAGTAGAACATGAGGATGGGAGGTTGTTACATTTGCACAAGAATATCAGGTTAAGTCTCAAGTTAGGGTTAGGGTTGGGGAGATGTGGCTTCCCAGGTTGGAAACGGGTCCTTGGTGAAGCTTAACTTCCTGAATCAGACTGAGTGGGCCATCAAGATGTCTTCCATACTTACATTTGGCACACTCTGTGGACCGCAGTATGTTTCAGTCCAAAAAGGAAATAGGGTTGAGACTCAAATTAGGGTTACGGTTGGGGAGACTTGGCTTCCCAGGATGTAACCAGGGTTTTGGTGAAGCCTAGATTGGTAAAACAGACTGAGTAGGCATTCAGGAGTATAACATACTGCCAGTTAGTACACCATGTGGACAGGGAAATGTTTCAGTCCAAAGACAAAATTAGGGTTAAGACCCAAGTTAGGGTTAGCTGTCAGGAGACATGGCTTCCCAGAATGGAAACAGGGTGTTGCTGAAGCCAAGCATGGTGAAACAGACTGAGAGGGCCAAAGGAATTGTGTGCCTACTGTCTTTTAGTACAACATGAGGATGGGAGGTTGTTACATTTGCACAAGAATATCAGGTTAAGTATCAAGTTAGAGTTAGGGTTGGGGAGATGTGGCTTCCCAGGTTGGAAACGGGTCCTTGTTGAAGCCTAGCTTGCTGAATCAGACTGAGTGGGGCATCAAGATGTCTTCCATACTTACAATTAGGTACACTCTGTGGACGGCAGTATGTTTCAGTCCAAAAAGGAAATGAGGGTTGAGACTCAAATTAGGGTTAGGGTTGGGGAGACTTGGCTTCCCAGGATGTAACCAGGGTTTTGGCGAAGCCTAGATTGTTAAAACAGACTGAGTAGGCCTTCCGGAGTATAACATACTGCCAGTTAGTACACCATGTGGACAGGGAAATATTTCAGTCCAAAGAAAAAACTAGGGTTAAGACCCAAGTTAGGGTTAGCGGTCAGGAGACATGGCTTCCCAGAATGGAAACAGGGTGTTGCTGAAGCCAAGCATGGTGAAACAGACTGAGAGGGCAAAAGGAATTGTGTTCCTACTGTCTTTTAGTACAACATGAGGATGGCGGTTTGTTACATTTGCACAAGAAAATCAGGTTAAGTCTCAAGTTAGGGTTGGTTTGGGGAGATGTGGCTTCCCAGGTTGGAAACGGGTCCTTGGTGAAGCCTAGCTTGTTGAATCAGACTGAGTGGGACATCAAGATGTCTTCCATACTTACATTTGGTACACTCTGTGGACGGCAGTATGTTTCAGTCCAAAAAGGAAATGAGGGTTGAGACTCAAATTAGGGTTAGGGCTGGGGAGACTTGGCTTCCCAGGATGTAACCAGGGTTTTGGCGAAGCCTAGATTGGTAAAACAGACTGAGTAGGCCATCCGGAGTATAACATACTGCCAGTTAGTACACCATGTGGACAGGGAAATGTTTCAGTCTAAAGAGAAAATTAGGGTTAAGACCCAAGTTAGGGTTAGCTGTCAGGAGACATGGCTTCCCAGAATGGAAACAGGGTGTTGCTGAAGCCAAGCATGGTGAAACAGACTGAGAGGGCCAAAGGAATTGTGTGCCTACTGTCTTTTAGTAGAACATGAGGATGGGAGGTTGTTACATTTGCACAAGAATATCAGTTTAAGTCTCAAGTTAGGGTTAGGGTTGGGGAGATGTGGCTTCCCAGGTTGGAAACGGGTCCTTGGTGAAGCTTAACTTCCTGAATCAGACTGAGTGGGCCATCAAGATGTCTTCCATACTTACATTTGGCACACTCTGTGGACCGCAGTATGTTTCAGTCCAAAAAGGAAATAGGGTTGAGACTCAAATTAGGGTTAGGGTTGGGGAGACTTGGCTTCCCAGGATGTAACCAGGGTTTTGGTGAAGCCTAGATTGGTAAAACAGACTGAGTAGGCATTCAGGAGTATAACATACTGCCAGTTAGTACACCATGTGGACAGGGAAATGTTTCAGT
The DNA here is from genome assembly GCF_057233095.1 of Heloderma suspectum. NCBI lineage: Eukaryota > Metazoa > Chordata > Lepidosauria > Squamata > Helodermatidae > Heloderma > Heloderma suspectum. The sequence continues at coordinate 154,905,555 of NC_139461.1, forward strand.
CCAAAGAGAAAATTAAGGTTAAGACCCAAGTGAGGGTTATCGGTCAGGAGACATGGCTTCCCAGAATGGAAACAGGGTGTTGCTGAAGCCAAGCATGGTGAAACAGACTGAGAGGGCCAAAGGAATTGTGTGCCTACTGTCTTTTAGTAGAACATGAGGATGGGGGTTTGTTACATTTGCACAAGAAAATGAGGTTAAGTCTCAAGTTAGGGTTGGTTTGGGGAGATGTGGCTTCCCAGGTTGGAAACGGGTCCTTGGTGAAGCCTAGCTTGTTGAATCAGACTGAGTGGGACATCAAGATGTCTTCCATACTTACATTTGGTACACTCTGTGGACGGCAGTATGTTTCAGTCCAAAAAGGAAATGAGGGTTGAGACTCAAATTAGGGTTAGGGCTAGGGAGACTTGGCTTCCCAGGATGTAACCAGGGTTTTGGCGAAGCCTAGATTGGTAAAACAGACTGAGTAGGCCATCCGGAGTATAACATACTGCCAGTTAGTACACCATGTGGACAGGGAAATGTTTCAGTCCAAAGAGAAAATTAGGGTTAAGACCCAAGTGAGGGTTAGCTGTCAGGAGACATGGCTTCCCAGAATGGAAACAGGGTGTTGCTGAAGCCAAGCATGGTGAAACAGACTGAGAGGGCCAAAGGAATTGTGTGCCTACTGTCTTTTAGTAGAACATGAGGATGGGAGGTTGTTACATTTGCACAAGAATATCAGGTTAAGTCTCAAGTTAGGGTTAGGGTTGGGGAGATGTGGCTTCCCAGGTTGGAAACGGGTCCTTGGTGAAGCTTAACTTCCTGAATCAGACTGAGTGGGCCATCAAGATGTCTTCCATACTTACATTGGGCACACTCTGTGGACCGCAGTATGTTTCAGTCCCAAAAGGAAATAGGGTTGAGACTCAAAGTAGGGTTAGGGTTGGGGAGACTTGGCTTCCCAGGATGTAACCAGGGTTTTGGCGAAGCCTAGATTGGTAAAACAGACTGAGTAGGCAAACCGGAGTATAACATACTGCCAGTTAGTACACCATGTGGACAGGGAAATGTTTCATTCCAAAGAGAAAATTAGGGTTAAGACCCAAGTGAGGGTTAGCGGTCAGGAGACATGGCTTCCCGGAATGGAAACAGGGTGTTGCTGAAGCCAAGCATGGTGAAACAGACTGAGAGGGCAAAAGGAATTGTGTGCCTACTGTCTTTTAGTACAACATGAGGATGGGGGTTTGTTACATTTGCACAAGAAAATGAGGTTAAGTCTCAAGTTAGGGTTGGTTTGGGGAGATGTGGCTTCCCAGGTTGGAAACGGGTCCTTGGTGAAGCCTAGCTTGTTGAATCAGACTGAGTGGGACATCAAGATGTCTTCCATACTTACATTTGGCACACTCTGTGGACCGCAGTATGTTTCAGTCCAAAAAGGAAATAGGGTTGAGACTCAAATTAGGGTTAGGGTTGGGGAGACTTGGCTTCCCAGGATGTAACCAGGGTTTTGGTGAAGCCTAGATTGGTAAAACAGACTGAGTAGGCATTCAGGAGTATAACATACTGCCAGTTAGTACACCATGTGGACAGGGAAATGTTTCAGTCCAAAGACAAAATTCGAGTTAAGACCCAAGTTAGGGTTAGCTGTCAGGAGACATGGCTTCCCGGAATGGAAACAGGGTGTTGCTGAAGCCAAGCATGGTGAAACAGACTGAGAGGGCCAACGGAATTGTGTGCCTACTGTCTTTTAGTACAACATGAGGATGGGGGTTTGTTACATTTGCACAAGAAAATCAGGTTAAGTCTCAAGTTAGGGTTGGGTTGGGGAGATGTGGCTTCCCAGGTTGGAAACGGGTCCTTGGTGAAGCTTAACTTGCTGAATCAGACTGAGTGGGGTATCAAGGTGTCTTCCATACTTACATTTGGTACACTCTGTGGACCGCAGTATGTTTCAGTCCCAAAAGGAAATGAGGGTTGAGACTCAAATTAGGGTTAGGGTTGGGGAGACTTGGCTTCCCAGGATGTAACCAGGGTTTTGGCGAAGCCTAGATTGGTAAAACAGACTGAGTAGGCCTTCCGGAGTATAACATACTGCCAGTTAGTACACCATGTGGACAGGGAAATGTTTCAGTCCAAAGAAAAAATTAGGGTTAAGAAAAATTTAGGGTTATCGGTCAGGAGACATGCCTTCCCAGAATGGAAACAGGGTGTTGCTGAAGCCAAGCATGGTGAAACAGACTGAGAGGGCAAACGGAATTGTGTGCCTACTGTCTTTTAGTACAACATGAGGATGGGGGTTTGTTACATTTGCACAAGAAAATCAGGTTAAGTCTCAAGTTAGGGTTAGGGTTGGGGAGATGTGGCTTCCCAGGTTGGAAACGGGTCCTTGGTGAAGCCTAACTTGCTGAATCAGACTGAGTGGGGCATCAAGATGTCTTCCATACTGACATTTGGTACACTCTGTGGACGGCGGTTTGTTTCAGTCCCAAAGGAAATGAGGCCTGAGACTCAAATTAGGGTTAGGGTTGGGGAGACTTGGCTTTCCAGGATGTAACCAGGGTTTTGGTGAAGCCTAGATTGGGAAAACAGACTGAGTAGGCAAACCGGAGTATAACATACTGCCAGTTAGTACACCATGTGGACAGGGAAATGTTTCATTCCAAAGAGAAAATTAGGGTTAAGACCCAAGTGAGGGTTATCGGTCAGGAGACATGGCTTCCCAGAATGGAAACAGGGTGTTGCTGAAGCCAAGCATGGTGAAACAGACTGAGAGGGCCAAAGGAATTGTGTGCCTACTGTCTTTTAGTAGAACATGAGGATGGGGGTTTGTTACAATTGCACAAGAAAATCAGGTTAAGTATCAAGTTAGGGTTAGGGTTGGGGAGATGTGGCTTCCCAGGTTGGAAACGGGTCCTTGGTGAAGCTTAACTTGCTGAATCAGACTGAGTGGGGCATCAAGATGGCTTCCATACTGACATTTGGTACACTCTGTGGACGGCAGTATGTTTCAGTCCAAAAAGGAAATGAGGGCTGAGACTCAAATTAGGGTTAGGGTTGGGGAGACTTGGCTTCCCAGGATGTAACCAGGGTCTTGGCGAAGCCTAGATTGGTAAAACAGACTGAGTAGGCCAACCGGAGTATAACATACTGCCAGTTAGTACACCATGTGGACAGGGAAATGTTTCAGTCCAAAGAGAAAATTAGGGTTGAGACCCAAGTTAGGGTTATCGGTCAGGAGTCATGGCTTCCCAGAATGGAAACAGGGTGTTGCTGAAGCCAAGCATGGTGAAACAGACTGAGAGGGCAAAAGGAATTGTGTGCCTACTGTCTTTTAGTACAACATGAGGATGGGGGTTTGTTACATTTGCACAAGAAAATCAGGTTAAGTCTCAAGTTAGGGTTGGTTTGGGGAGATGTGACTTCCCAGGTTGGAAACGGGTCCTTGGTGAAGCCGAGCTTGTTGAATCAGACTGAGTGGGACATCAAGATGTCTTCCATACTGACATTTGGTACACTCTGTGGACGGCAGTATGTTTCAGTCCAAAAAGGAAATGAGGGTTGAGACTCAAATTAGGGTTAGGGCTGGGGAGACTTGGCTTCCCAGGATGTAACCAGGGTTTTGGCGAAGCCTAGATTGGTAAAACAGACTGAGTAGGCCATCCGGAGTATAACATACTGCCAGTTAGTACACCATGTGGACAGGGAAATGTTTCAGTCCAAAGAGAAAATTAGGGTTAAGACCCAAGTGAGGGTTAGCTGTCAGGAGACATGGCTTCCCAGAATGGAAACAGGGTGTTGCTGAAGCCAAGCATGGTGAAACAGACTGAGAGGGCCAAAGGAATTGTGTGCCTACTGTCTTTTAGTACAACATGAGGATGGGGGTTTGTTACATTTGCACAAGAAAATCAGGTTAAGTCTCAAGTTAGGGTTGGGTTGGGGAGATGTGGCTTCCCAGGTTGGAAACGGGTCCTTGGTGAAGCTTAACTTGCTGAATCAGACTGAGTGGGGTATCAAGGTGTCTTCCATACTTACATTTGGTACACTCTGTGGACCGCAGTATGTTTCAGTCCCAAAAGGAAATGAGGGTTGAGACTCAAATTAGGGTTAGGGTTGGGGAGACTTGGCTTCCCAGGATGTAACCAGGGTTTTGGCGAAGCCTAGATTGGTAAAACAGACTGAGTAGGCCTTCCGGAGTATAACATACTGCCAGTTAGTACACCATGTGGACAGGGAAATGTTTCAGTCCAAAGAAAAAATTAGGGTTAAGAAAAATTTAGGGTTATCGGTCAGGAGACATGCCTTCCCAGAATGGAAACAGGGTGTTGCTGAAGCCAAGCATGGTGAAACAGACTGAGAGGGCAAACGGAATTGTGTGCCTACTGTCTTTTAGTACAACATGAGGATGGGGGTTTGTTACATTTGCACAAGAAAATCAGGTTAAGTCTCAAGTTAGGGTTAGGGTTGGGGAGATGTGGCTTCCCAGGTTGGAAACGGGTCCTTGGTGAAGCCTAACTTGCTGAATCAGACTGAGTGGGGCATCAAGATGTCTTCCATACTGACATTTGGTACACTCTGTGGACGGCGGTTTGTTTCAGTCCCAAAGGAAATGAGGCCTGAGACTCAAATTAGGGTTAGGGTTGGGGAGACTTGGCTTTCCAGGATGTAACCAGGGTTTTGGTGAAGCCTAGATTGGGAAAACAGACTGAGTAGGCAAACCGGAGTATAACATACTGCCAGTTAGTACACCATGTGGACAGGGAAATGTTTCATTCCAAAGAGAAAATTAGGGTTAAGACCCAAGTGAGGGTTATCGGTCAGGAGACATGGCTTCCCAGAATGGAAACAGGGTGTTGCTGAAGCCAAGCATGGTGAAACAGACTGAGAGGGCCAAAGGAATTGTGTGCCTACTGTCTTTTAGTAGAACATGAGGATGGGGGTTTGTTACAATTGCACAAGAAAATCAGGTTAAGTATCAAGTTAGGGTTAGGGTTGGGGAGATGTGGCTTCCCAGGTTGGAAACGGGTCCTTGGTGAAGCCTAACTTGCTGAATCAGACTGAGTGGGGCATCAAGATGTCTTCCATACTGACATTTGGTACACTCTGTGGACGGCGGTTTGTTTCAGTCCCAAAGGAAATGAGGCCTGAGACTCAAATTAGGGTTAGGGTTGGGGAGACTTGGCTTTCCAGGATGTAACCAGGGTTTTGGTGAAGCCTAGATTGGGAAAACAGACTGAGTAGGCAAACCGGAGTATAACATACTGCCAGTTAGTACACCATGTGGACAGGGAAATGTTTCATTCCAAAGAGAAAATTAGGGTTAAGACCCAAGTGAGGGTTATCGGTCAGGAGACATGGCTTCCCAGAATGGAAACAGGGTGTTGCTGAAGCCAAGCATGGTGAAACAGACTGAGAGGGCCAAAGGAATTGTGTGCCTACTGTCTTTTAGTAGAACATGAGGATGGGGGTTTGTTACAATTGCACAAGAAAATCAGGTTAAGTATCAAGTTAGGGTTAGGGTTGGGGAGATGTGGCTTCCCAGGTTGGAAACGGGTCCTTGGTGAAGCTTAACTTGCTGAATCAGACTGAGTGGGGCATCAAGATGGCTTCCATACTGACATTTGGTACACTCTGTGGACGGCAGTATGTTTCAGTCCAAAAAGGAAATGAGGGCTGAGACTCAAATTAGGGTTAGGGTTGGGGAGACTTGGCTTCCCAGGATGTAACCAGGGTCTTGGCGAAGCCTAGATTGGTAAAACAGACTGAGTAGGCCAACCGGAGTATAACATACTGCCAGTTAGTACACCATGTGGACAGGGAAATGTTTCAGTCCAAAGAGAAAATTAGGGTTGAGACCCAAGTTAGGGTTATCGGTCAGGAGTCATGGCTTCCCAGAATGGAAACAGGGTGTTGCTGAAGCCAAGCATGGTGAAACAGACTGAGAGGGCAAAAGGAATTGTGTGCCTACTGTCTTTTAGTACAACATGAGGATGGGGGTTTGTTACATTTGCACAAGAAAATCAGGTTAAGTCTCAAGTTAGGGTTGGTTTGGGGAGATGTGACTTCCCAGGTTGGAAACGGGTCCTTGGTGAAGCCTAGCTTGTTGAATCAGACTGAGTGGGACATCAAGATGTCTTCCATACTGACATTTGGTACACTCTGTGGACGGCAGTATGTTTCAGTCCAAAAAGGAAATGAGGGTTGAGACTCAAATTAGGGTTAGGGCTGGGGAGACTTGGCTTCCCAGGATGTAACCAGGGTTTTGGCGAAGCCTAGATTGGTAAAACAGACTGAGTAGGCCATCCGGAGTATAACATACTGCCAGTTAGTACACCATGTGGACAGGGAAATGTTTCAGTCCAAAGAGAAAATTAGGGTTAAGACCCAAGTGAGGGTTAGCTGTCAGGAGACATGGCTTCCCAGAATGGAAACAGGGTGTTGCTGAAGCCAAGCATGGTGAAACAGACTGAGAGGGCCAAAGGAATTGTGTGCCTACTGTCTTTTAGTACAACATGAGGATGGGGGTTTGTTACATTTGCACAAGAAAATCAGGTTAAGTCTCAAGTTAGGGTTGGGTTGGGGAGATGTGGCTTCCCAGGTTGGAAACGGGTCCTTGGTGAAGCTTAACTTGCTGAATCAGACTGAGTGGGGTATCAAGGTGTCTTCCATACTTACATTTGGTACACTCTGTGGACCGCAGTATGTTTCAGTCCCAAAAGGAAATGAGGGTTGAGACTCAAATTAGGGTTAGGGTTGGGGAGACTTGGCTTCCCAGGATGTAACCAGGGTTTTGGCGAAGCCTAGATTGGTAAAACAGACTGAGTAGGCCTTCCGGAGTATAACATACTGCCAGTTAGTACACCATGTGGACAGGGAAATGTTTCAGTCCAAAGAAAAAATTAGGGTTAAGAAAAATTTAGGGTTATCGGTCAGGAGACATGCCTTCCCAGAATGGAAACAGGGTGTTGCTGAAGCCAAGCATGGTGAAACAGACTGAGAGGGCAAACGGAATTGTGTGCCTACTGTCTTTTAGTACAACATGAGGATGGGGGTTTGTTACATTTGCACAAGAAAATCAGGTTAAGTCTCAAGTTAGGGTTAGGGTTGGGGAGATGTGGCTTCCCAGGTTGGAAACGGGTCCTTGGTGAAGCCTAACTTGCTGAATCAGACTGAGTGGGGCATCAAGATGTCTTCCATACTGACATTTGGTACACTCTGTGGACGGCGGTTTGTTTCAGTCCCAAAGGAAATGAGGCCTGAGACTCAAATTAGGGTTAGGGTTGGGGAGACTTGGCTTTCCAGGATGTAACCAGGGTTTTGGTGAAGCCTAGATTGGGAAAACAGACTGAGTAGGCAAACCGGAGTATAACATACTGCCAGTTAGTACACCATGTGGACAGGGAAATGTTTCATTCCAAAGAGAAAATTAGGGTTAAGACCCAAGTGAGGGTTATCGGTCAGGAGACATGGCTTCCCAGAATGGAAACAGGGTGTTGCTGAAGCCAAGCATGGTGAAACAGACTGAGAGGGCCAAAGGAATTGTGTGCCTACTGTCTTTTAGTAGAACATGAGGATGGGGGTTTGTTACAATTGCACAAGAAAATCAGGTTAAGTATCAAGTTAGGGTTAGGGTTGGGGAGATGTGGCTTCCCAGGTTGGAAACGGGTCCTTGGTGAAGCTTAACTTGCTGAATCAGACTGAGTGGGGCATCAAGATGGCTTCCATACTGACATTTGGTACACTCTGTGGACGGCAGTATGTTTCAGTCCAAAAAGGAAATGAGGGCTGAGACTCAAATTAGGGTTAGGGTTGGGGAGACTTGGCTTCCCAGGATGTAACCAGGGTCTTGGCGAAGCCTAGATTGGTAAAACAGACTGAGTAGGCCAACCGGAGTATAACATACTGCCAGTTAGTACACCATGTGGACAGGGAAATGTTTCAGTCCAAAGAGAAAATTAGGGTTGAGACCCAAGTTAGGGTTATCGGTCAGGAGTCATGGCTTCCCAGAATGGAAACAGGGTGTTGCTGAAGCCAAGCATGGTGAAACAGACTGAGAGGGCAAAAGGAATTGTGTGCCTACTGTCTTTTAGTACAACATGAGGATGGGGGTTTGTTACATTTGCACAAGAAAATCAGGTTAAGTCTCAAGTTAGGGTTGGTTTGGGGAGATGTGGCTTCCCAGGTTGGAAACGGGTCCTTGGTGAAGCCTAGCTTGTTGAATCAGACTGAGTGGGACATCAAGATGTCTTCCATACTGACATTTGGTACACTCTGTGGACGGCAGTATGTTTCAGTCCAAAAAGGAAATGAGGGTTGAGACTCAAATTAGGGTTAGGGCTGGGGAGACTTGGCTTCCCAGGATGTAACCAGGGTTTTGGCGAAGCCTAGATTGGTAAAACAGACTGAGTAGGCCATCCGGAGTATAACATACTGCCAGTTAGTACACCATGTGGACAGGGAAATGTTTCAGTCCAAAGAGAAAATTAGGGTTAAGACCCAAGTGAGGGTTAGCTGTCAGGAGACATGGCTTCCCAGAATGGAAACAGGGTGTTGCTGAAGCCAAGCATGGTGAAACAGACTGAGAGGGCCAAAGGAATTGTGTGCCTACTGTCTTTTAGTAGAACATGAGGATGGGAGGTTGTTACATTTGCACAAGAATATCAGGTTAAGTCTCAAGTTAGGGTTAGGGTTGGGGAGATGTGGCTTCCCAGGTTGGAAACGGGTCCTTGGTGAAGCTTAACTTCCTGAATCAGACTGAGTGGGCCATCAAGATGTCTTCCATACTTACATTTGGCACACTCTGTGGACCGCAGTATGTTTCAGTCCAAAAAGGAAATAGGGTTGAGACTCAAATTAGGGTTACGGATGGGGAGACTTGGCTTCCCAGGATGTAACCAGGGTTTTGGTGAAGCCTAGATTGGTAAAACAGACTGAGTAGGCATTCAGGAGTATAACATACTGCCAGTGAGTACACCATGTGGACAGGGAAATGTTTCAGTCCAAAGACAAAATTCGAGTTAAGACCCAAGTTAGGGTTAGCTGTCAGGAGACATGGCTTCCCAGAATGGAAACAGGGTGTTGCTGAAGCCAAGCATGGTGAAACAGACTGAGAGGGCCAAAGGAATTGTGTGCCTACTGTCTTTTAGTAGAACATGAGGATGGGAGGTTGTTACATTTGCACAAGAAAATCAGGTTAAGTATCAAGTTAGAGTTAGGGTTGGGGAGATGTGGCTTCCCAGGTTGGAAATGGGTCCTTGTTGAAGCCTAGCTTGCTGAATCAGACTGAGTGGGGCATCAAGATGTCTTCCATACTTACAATTAGGTACACTCTGTGGACGGCAGTATGTTTCAGTCCAAAAAGGAAATGAGGGTTGAGACTCAAATTAGGGTTAGGGTTGGGGAGACTTGGCTTCCCAGGATGTAACCAGGGTTTTGGCGAAGCCTAGATTGGTAAAACAGACTGAGTAGGCCATCCGGAGTATAACATACTGCCAGTTAGTACACCATGTGGACAGGGAAATATTTCAGTCCAAAGAAAAAACTAGGGTTAAGACCCAAGTTAGGGTTAGCGGTCAGGAGACATGGCTTCCCAGAATGGAAACAGGGTGTTGCTGAAGCCAAGCATGGTGAAACAGACTGAGAGGGCAAAAGGAATTGTGTGCCTACTGTCTTTTAGTACAACATGAGGATGGCGGTTTGTTACATTTGCACAAGAAAATCAGGTTAAGTCTCAAGTTAGGGTTGGTTTGGGGAGATGTGGCTTCCCAGGTTGGAAACGGGTCCTTGGTGAAGCCTAGCTTGTTGAATCAGACTGAGTGGGACATCAAGATGTCTTCCATACTTACATTTGGTACACTCTGTGGACGGCAGTATGTTTCAGTCCAAAAAGGAAATGAGGGTTGAGACTCAAATTAGGGTTAGGGCTGGGGAGACTTGGCTTCCCAGGATGTAACCAGGGTTTTGGCGAAGCCTAGATTGGTAAAACAGACTGAGTAGGCCATCCGGAGTATAACATACTGCCAGTTAGTACACCATGTGGACAGGGAAATGTTTCAGTCTAAAGAGAAAATTAGGGTTAAGACCCAAGTTAGGGTTAGCTGTCAGGAGACATGGCTTCCCAGAATGGAAACAGGGTGTTGCTGAAGCCAAGCATGGTGAAACAGACTGAGAGGGCCAAAGGAATTGTGTGCCTACTGTCTTTTAGTAGAACATGAGGATGGGAGGTTGTTACATTTGCACAAGAATATCAGGTTAAGTCTCAAGTTAGGGTTAGGGTTGGGGAGATGTGGCTTCCCAGGTTGGAAACGGGTCCTTGGTGAAGCTTAACTTCCTGAATCAGACTGAGTGGGCCATCAAGATGTCTTCCATACTTACATTTGGCACACTCTGTGGACCGCAGTATGTTTCAGTCCAAAAAGGAAATGAGGGTTGAGACTCAAATTAGGGTTAGGGTTGGGGAGACTTGGCTTCCCAGGATGTAACCAGGGTTTTGGTGAAGCCTAGATTGGTAAAACAGACTGAGTAGGCATTCAGGAGTATAACATACTGCCAGTTAGTACACCATGTGGACAGGGAAATGTTTCAGTCCAAAGAGAAAATTAGGGTTAAGACCCAAGTGAGGGTTATCGGTCAGGAGACATGGCTTCCCAGAATGGAAACAGGGTGTTGCTGAAGCCAAGCATGGTGAAACAGACTGAGAGGGCCAAAGGAATTGTGTGCCTACTGTCTTTTAGTAGAACATGAGGATGGGGGTTTGTTACATTTGCACAAGAAAATCAGGTTAAGTCTCAAGTTAGGGTTGGTTTGGGGAGATGTGGCTTCCCAGGTTGGAAACGGGTCCTTGGTGAAGCCTAGCTTGTTGAATCAGACTGAGTGGGACATCAAGATGTCTTCCATACTTACATTTGGTACACTCTGTGGACGGCAGTATGTTTCAGTCCAAAAAGGAAATGAGGGTTGAGACTCAAATTAGGGTTAGGGCTGGGGAGACTTGGCTTCCCAGGATGTAACCAGGGTTTTGGCGAAGCCTAGATTGGTAAAACAGACTGAGTAGGCCATCCGGAGTATAACATACTGCCAGTTAGTACACCATGTGGACAGGGAAATGTTTCAGTCCAAAGAGAAAATTAGGGTTAAGACCCAAGTGAGGGTTAGCTGTCAGGAGACATGGCTTCCCAGAATGGAAACAGGGTGTTGCTGAAGCCAAGCATGGTGAAACAGACTGAGAGGGCCAAAGGAATTGTGTGCCTACTGTCTTTTAGTAGAACATGAGGATGGGAGGTTGTTACATTTGCACAAGAATATCAGGTTAAGTATCAAGTTAGGGTTAGGGTTGGGGAGATGTGGCTTCCCAGGTTGGAAACGGGTCCTTGGTGAAGCTTAACTTCCTGAATCAGACTGAGTGGGCCATCAAGATGTCTTCCATACTTACATTGGGCACACTCTGTGGACCGCAGTATGTTTCAGTCCAAAAAGGAAATAGGGTTGAGACTCAAATTAGGGTTACGGTTGGGGAGACTTGGCTTCCCAGGATGTAACCAGGGTTTTGGTGAAGCCTAGATTGGTAAAACAGACTGAGTAGGCATTCAGGAGTATAACATACTGCCAGTTAGTACACCATGTGGACAGGGAAATGTTTCAGTCCAAAGACAAAATTCGAGTTAAGACCCAAGTTAGGGTTAGCTGTCAGTAGACATGGCTTCCCAGAATGGAAACAGGGTGTTGCTGAAGCCAAGCATGGTGAAACAGACTGAGAGGGCCAAAGGAATTGTGTGCCTACTGTCTTTTAGTAGAACATGAGGATGGGAGGTTGTTACATTTGCACAAGAATATCAGGTTAAGTATCAAGTTAGAGTTAGGGTTGGGGAGATGTGGCTTCCCAGGTTGGAAACGGGTCCTTGTTGAAGCCTAGCTTGCTGAATCAGACTGAGTGGGGCATCAAGATGTCTTCCATACTTACAATTAGGTACACTCTGTGGACGGCAGTATGTTTCAATCCAAAAAGGAAATGAGGGTTGAGACTCAAATTAGGGTTAGGGTTGGGGAGACTTGGCTTCCCAGGATGTAACCAGGGTTTTGGCGAAGCCTAGATTGGTAAAACAGACTGAGTAGGCCTTCCGGAGTATAACATACTGCCAGTTAGTACACCATGTGGACAGGGAAATATTTCAGTCCAAAGAAAAAACTAGGGTTAAGACCCAAGTTAGGGTTAGCGGTCAGGAGACATGGCTTCCCGGAATGGAAACAGGGTGTTGCTGAAGCCAAGCATGGTGAAACAGACTGAGAGGGCAAAAGGAATTGTGTGCCTACTGTCTTTTAGTACAACATGAGGATGGCGGTTTGTTACATTTGCACAAGAAAATCAGGTTAAGTCTCAAGTTAGGGTTGGTTTGGGGAGATGTGGCTTCCCAGGTTGGAAACGGGTCCTTGGTGAAGCCTAGCTTGTTGAATCAGACTGAGTGGGACATCAAGATGTCTTCCATACTGACATTTGGTACACTCTGTGGACGGCAGTATGTTTCAGTCCAAAAAGGAAATGAGGGTTGAGACTCAAATTAGGGTTAGGGCTGGGGAGACTTGGCTTCCCAGGATGTAACCAGGGTTTTGGCGAAGCCTAGATTTGTAAAACAGACTGAGTAGGCAAACCGGAGTATAACATACTGCCAGTTAGTACACCATGTGGACAGGGAAATGTTTCAGTCTAAAGAGAAAATTAGGGTTAAGACCCAAGTTAGGGTTAGCTGTCAGGAGACATGGCTTCCCAGAATGGAAACAGGGTGTTGCTGAAGCCAAGCATCGTGAAACAGACTGAGAGGGCCAAAGGAATTGTGTGCCTACTGTCTTTTAGTAGAACATGAGGATGGGAGGTTGTTACATTTGCACAAGAATATCAGGTTAAGTCTCAAGTTAGGGTTGGTTTGGGGAGATGTGGCTTCCCAGGTTGGAAACGGGTCCTTGGTGAAGCTTAACTTCCTGAATCAGACTGAGTGGGCCATCAAGATGTCTTCCATACTTACATTTGGCACACTCTGTGGACCGCAGTATGTTTCAGTCCAAAAAGGAAATAGGGTTGAGACTCAAATTAGGGTTACGGATGGGGAGACTTGGCTTCCCAGGATGTAACCAGGGTTTTGGTGAAGCCTAGATTGGTAAAACAGACTGAGTAGGCATTCAGGAGTATAACATACTGCCAGTGAGTACACCATGTGGACAGGGTAATGTTTCAGTCCAAAGACAAAATTCGAGTTAAGACCCAAGTTAGGGTTAGCTGTCAGGAGACATGGCTTCCCAGAATGGAAACAGGGTGTTGCTGAAGCCAAGCATGGTGAAACAGACTGAGAGGGCCAAAGGAATTGTGTGCCTACTGTCTTTTAGTAGAACATGAGGATGGGAGGTTGTTACATTTGCACAAGAATATCAGGTTAAGTATCAAGTTAGAGTTAGGGTTGGGGAGATGTGGCTTCCCAGGTTGGAAACGGGTCCTTGTTGAAGCCTAGCTTGCTGAATCAGACTGAGTGGGGCATCAAGATGTCTTCCATACTTACAATTAGGTACACTCTGTGGACGGCAGTATGTTTCAGTCCAAAAAGGAAATGAGGGTTGAGACTCAAATTAGGGTTAGGGTTGGGGAGACTTGGCTTCCCAGGATGTAACCAGGGTTTTGGCGAAGCCTAGATTGGTAAAACAGACTGAGTAGGCCTTCCGGAGTATAACATACTGCCAGTTAGTACACCATGTGGACAGGGAAATATTTCAGTCCAAAGAAAAAACTAGGGTTAAGACCCAAGTTAGGGTTAGCGGTCAGGAGACATGGCTTCCCAGAATGGAAACAGGGTGTTGCTGAAGCCAAGCATGGTGAAACAGACTGAGAGGGCAAAAGGAATTGTGTGCCTACTGTCTTTTAGTACAACATGAGGATGGCGGTTTGTTACATTTGCACAAGAAAATCAGGTTAAGTCTCAAGTTAGGGTTGGTTTGGGGAGATGTGGCTTCCCAGGTTGGAAACGGGTCCTTGGTGAAGCCTAGCTTGTTGAATCAGACTGAGTGGGACATCAAGATGTCTTCCATACTTACATTTGGTACACTCTGTGGACGGCAGTATGTTTCAGTCCAAAAAGGAAATGAGGGTTGAGACTCAAATTAGGGTTAGGGCTGGGGAGACTTGGCTTCCCAGGATGTAACCAGGGTTTTGGCGAAGCCTAGATTGGTAAAACAGACTGAGTAGGCCATCCGGAGTATAACATACTGCCAGTTAGTACACCATGTGGACAGGGAAATGTTTCAGTCTAAAGAGAAAATTAGGGTTAAGACCCAAGTTAGGGTTAGCTGTCAGGAGACATGGCTTCCCAGAATGGAAACAGGGTGTTGCTGAAGCCAAGCATGGTGAAACAGACTGAGAGGGCCAAAGGAATTGTGTGCCTACTGTCTTTTAGTAGAACATGAGGATGGGAGGTTGTTACATTTGCACAAGAATATCAGGTTAAGTCTCAAGTTAGGGTTAGGGTTGGGGAGATGTGGCTTCCCAGGTTGGAAACGGGTCCTTGGTGAAGCTTAACTTCCTGAATCAGACTGAGTGGGCCATCAAGATGTCTTCCATACTTACATTTGGCACACTCTGTGGACCGCAGTATGTTTCAGTCCAAAAAGGAAATAGGGTTGAGACTCAAATTAGGGTTAGGGTTGGGGAGACTTGGCTTCCCAGGATGTAACCAGGGATTGGTGAAGCCTAGATTGGTAAAACAGACTGAGTTGGCATTCAGGAGTATAACATACTGCCAGTTAGTACACCATGTGGACAGGGAAATGTTTCAGTCCAAAGACAAAATTCGAGTTAAGACCCAAGTTAGGGTTAGCTGTCAGGAGACATGGCTTCCCAGAATGGAAACAGGGTGTTGCTGAAGCCAAGCATGGTGAAACAGACTGAGAGGGCCAAAGGAATTGTGTGCCTACTGTCTTTTAGTAGAACATGAGGATGGGAGGTTGTTACATTTGCACAAGAAAATCAGGTTAAGTCTCAAGTTAGGGTTGGGTTGGGGAGATGTGGCTTCCCAGGTTGGAAACGGGTCCTTGGTGAAGCCTAGCTTGTTGAATCAGACTGAGTGGGACATCAAGATGTCTTCCATACTGACATTTGGTACACTCTGTGGACGGCAGTATGTTTCAATCCAAAAAGGAAATGAGGGTTGAGACTCAAATTAGGGTTAGGGTTGGGGAGACTTGGCTTCCCAGGATGTAACCAGGGTTTTGGCGAAGCCTAGATTGGTAAAACAGACTGAGTAGGCCTTCCGGAGTATAACATACTGCCAGTTAGTACACCATGTGGACAGGGAAATATTTCAGTCCAAAGAAAAAACTAGGGTTAAGACCCAAGTTAGGGTTAGCGGTCAGGAGACATGGCTTCCCGGAATGGAAACAGGGTGTTGCTGAAGCCAAGCATGGTGAAACAGACTGAGAGGGCAAAAGGAATTGTGTGCCTACTGTCTTTTAGTACAACATGAGGATGGCGGTTTGTTACATTTGCACAAGAAAATCAGGTTAAGTCTCAAGTTAGGGTTGGTTTGGGGAGATGTGGCTTCCCAGGTTGGAAACGGGTCCTTGGTGAAGCCTAGCTTGTTGAATCAGACTGAGTGGGACATCAAGATGTCTTCCATACTGACATTTGGTACACTCTGTGGACGGCAGTATGTTTCAGCCCAAAAAGGAAATGAGGGTTGAGACTCAAATTAGGGTTAGGGCTGGGGAGACTTGGCTTCCCAGGATGTAACCAGGGTTTTGGCGAAGCCTAGATTTGTAAAACAGACTGAGTAGGCAAACCGGAGTATAACATACTGCCAGTTAGTACACCATGTGGACAGGGAAATGTTTCAGTCTAAAGAGAAAATTAGGGTTAAGACCCAAGTTAGGGTTAGCTGTCAGGAGACATGGCTTCCCAGAATGGAAACAGGGTGTTGCTGAAGCCAAGCATCGTGAAACAGACTGAGAGGGCCAAAGGAATTGTGTGCCTACTGTCTTTTAGTAGAACATGAGGATGGGAGGTTGTTACATTTGCACAAGAATATCAGGTTAAGTCTCAAGTTAGGGTTAGGGTTGGGGAGATGTGGCTTCCCAGGTTGGAAACGGGTCCTTGGTGAAGCTTAACTTCCTGAATCAGACTGAGTGGGCCATCAAGATGTCCTCCATACTTACATTTGGCACACTCTGTGGACCGCAGTATGTTTCAGTCCAAAAAGGAAATAGGGTTGAGACTCAAATTAGGGTTAGGGTTGGGGAGACTTGGCTTCCCAGGATGTAACCAGGGTTTTGGTGAAGCCTAGATTGGTAAAACAGACTGAGTAGGCATTCAGGAGTATAACATACTGCCAGTTAGTACACCATGTGGACAGGGAAATGTTTCAGTCCAAAGACAAAATTCGAGTTAAGACCCAAGTTAGGGTTAGCTGTCAGGAGACATGGCTTCCCGGAATGGAAACAGGGTGTTGCTGAAGCCAAGCATGGTGAAACAGACTGAGAGGGCCAACGCAATTGTGTGCCTACTGTCTTTTAGTACAACATGAGGATGGGGGTTTGTTACATTTGCACAAGAAAATCAGGTTAAGTCTCAAGTTAGGGTTGGGTTGGGGAGATGTGGCTTCCCAGGTTGGAAACGGGTCCTTGGTGAAGCTTAACTTGCTGAATCAGACTGAGTGGGGTATCAAGGTGTCTTCCATACTTACATTTGGTACACTCTGTGGCCCGCAGTATGTTTCAGTCCCAAAAGGAAATGAGGGTTGAGACTCAAATTAGGGTTAGGGTTGGGGAGACTTGGCTTCCCAGGATGTAACCAGGGTTTTGGCGAAGCCTAGATTGTTAAAACAGACTGAGTAGGCAAACCGGAGTATAACATACTGCCAGTTAGTACACCATGTGGACAGGGAAATGTTTCAGTCCAAAGACAAAATTAGGGTTAAGACCCAAGTGACGGTTATCGGTCAGGAGACATGGCTTCCCAGAATGGAAACAGGGTGTTGCTGAAGCCAAGCATGGTGAAACAGACTGAGAGGGCCAAAGGAATTGTGTGCCTACTGTCTTTTAGTAGAACATGAGGATGGGGGTTTGTTACAATTGCACAAGAAAATCAGGTTAAGTATCAAGTTAGGGTTAGGGTTGGGGAGATGTGGCTTCCCAGGTTGGAAACGGGTCCTTGGTGAAGCCTAGCTTGTTGAATCAGACTGAGTGGGACATCAAGATGTCTTCCATACTTACATTTGGCACACTCTGTGGACCGCAGTATGTTTCAGTCCAAAAAGGAAATAGGGTTGAGACTCAAATTAGGGTTAGGGTTGGGGAGACTTGGCTTCCCAGGATGTAACCAGGGTTTTGGTGAAGCCTAGATTGGTAAAACAGACTGAGTAGGCATTCAGGAGTATAACATACTGCCAGTTAGTACACCATGTGGACAGGGAAATGTTTCAGTCCAAAGACAAAATTAGGGTTAAGACCCAAGTTAGGGTTAGCTGTCAGGAGACATGGCTTCCCAGAATGGAAACAGGGTGTTGCTGAAGCCAAGCATGGTGAAACAGACTGAGAGGGCCAAAGGAATTGTGTGCCTACTGTCTTTTAGTAGAACATGAGGATGGGAGGTTGTTACATTTGCACAAGAATATCAGGTTAAGTATCAAGTTAGAGTTAAGGTTGGGGAGATGTGGCTTCCCAGGTTGGAAACGGGTCCTTGTTGAAGCCTAGCTTGCTGAATCAGACTGAGTGGGGCATCAAGATGTCTTCCATACTTACAATTAGGTACACTCTGTGGACGGCAGTATGTTTCAGTCCAAAAAGGAAATGAGGGTTGAGACTCAAATTAGGGTTAGGGTTGGGGAGACTTGGCTTCCCAGGATGTAACCAGGGTTTTGGCGAAGCCTAGATTGGTAAAACAGACTGAGTAGGCCTTCCGGAGTATAACATACTGCCAGTTAGTACACCATGTGGACAGGGAAATATTTCAGTCCAAAGAAAAAACTAGGGTTTAAGACCCAAGTTAGGGTTAGCGGTCAGGAGACATGGCTTCCCGGAATGGAAACAGGGTGTTGCTGAAGCCAAGCATGGTGAAACAGACTGAGAGGGCAAAAGGAATTGTGTGCCTACTGTATTTTAGTAGAACATGAGGATGGGGGGTTGTTACATTTGCACAAGAATATCAGGTTAAGTCTCAAGTTAGGGTTGGTTTGGGGAGATGTGGCTTCCCAGGTTGGAAACGGGTCCTTGGTGAAGCTTAACTTCCTGAATCAGACTGAGTGGGCCATCAAGATGTCTTCCATACTTACATTTGGCACACTCTGTGGACCGCAGTATGTTTCAGTCCAAAAAGGAAATAGGGTTGAGACTCAAATTAGGGTTACGGATGGGGAGACTTGGCTTCCCAGGATGTAACCAGGGTTTTGGTGAAGCCTAGATTGGTAAAACAGACTGAGTAGGCATTCAGGAGTATAACATACTGCCAGTGAGTACACCATGTGTACAGGGTAATGTTTCAGTCCAAAGACAAAATTCGAGTTAAGACCCAAGTTAGGGTTAGCTGTCAGGAGACATGGCTTCCCAGAATGGAAACAGGGTGTTGCTGAAGCCAAGCATGGTGAAACAGACTGAGAGGGCCAAAGGAATTGTGTGCCTACTGTCTTTTAGTAGAACATGAGGATGGGAGGTTGTTACATTTGCACAAGAATATCAGGTTAAGTATCAAGTTAGAGTTAGGGTTGGGGAGATGTGGCTTCCCAGGTTGGAAACGGGTCCTTGTTGAAGCCTAGCTTGCTGAATCAGACTGAGTGGGGCATCAAGATGTCTTCCATACTTACAATTAGGTACACTCTGTGGACGGCAGTATGTTTCAGTCCAAAAAGGAAATGAGGGTTGAGACTCAAATTAGGGTTAGGGTTGGGGAGACTTGGCTTCCCAGGATGTAACCAGGGTTTTGGCGAAGCCTAGATTGGTAAAACAGACTGAGTAGGCCTTCCGGAGTATAACATACTGCCAGTTAGTACACCATGTGGACAGGGAAATATTTCAGTCCAAAGAAAAAACTAGGGTTAAGACCCAAGTTAGGGTTAGCGGTCAGGAGACATGGCTTCCCAGAATGGAAACAGGGTGTTGCTGAAGCCAAGCATGGTGAAACAGACTGAGAGGGCAAAAGGAATTGTGTGCCTACTGTCTTTTAGTACAACATGAGGATGGCGGTTTGTTACATTTGCACAAGAAAATCAGGTTAAGTCTCAAGTTAGGGTTGGTTTGGGGAGATGTGGCTTCCCAGGTTGGAAACGGGTCCTTGGTGAAGCCTAGCTTGTTGAATCAGACTGAGTGGGACATCAAGATGTCTTCCATACTTACATTTGGTACACTCTGTGGACGGCAGTATGTTTCAGTCCAAAAAGGAAATGAGGGTTGAGACTCAAATTAGGGTTAGGGCTGGGGAGACTTGGCTTCCCAGGATGTAACCAGGGTTTTGGCGAAGCCTAGATTGGTAAAACAGACTGAGTAGGCCATCCGGAGTATAACATACTGCCAGTTAGTACACCATGTGGACAGGGAAATGTTTCAGTCTAAAGAGAAAATTAGGGTTAAGACCCAAGTTAGGGTTAGCTGTCAGGAGACATGGCTTCCCAGAATGGAAACAGGGTGTTGCTGAAGCCAAGCATGGTGAAACAGACTGAGAGGGCCAAAGGAATTGTGTGCCTACTGTCTTTTAGTAGAACATGAGGATGGGAGGTTGTTACATTTGCACAAGAATATCAGGTTAAGTCTCAAGTTAGGGTTAGGGTTGGGGAGATGTGGCTTCCCAGGTTGGAAACGGGTCCTTGGTGAAGCTTAACTTCCTGAATCAGACTGAGTGGGCCATCAAGATGTCTTCCATACTTACATTTGGCACACTCTGTGGACCGCAGTATGTTTCAGTCCAAAAAGGAAATAGGGTTGAGACTCAAATTAGGGTTAGGGTTGGGGAGACTTGGCTTCCCAGGATGTAACCAGGGATTGGTGAAGCCTAGATTGGTAAAACAGACTGAGTAGGCATTCAGGAGTATAACATACTGCCAGTTAGTACACCATGTGGACAGGGAAATGTTTCAGTCCAAAGACAAAATTCGAGTTAAGACCCAAGTTAGGGTTAGCTGTCAGGAGACATGGCTTCCCAGAATGGAAACAGGGTGTTGCTGAAGCCAAGCATGGTGAAACAGACTGAGAGGGCCAAAGGAATTGTGTGCCTACTGTCTTTTAGTAGAACATGAGGATGGGAGGTTGTTACATTTGCACAAGAAAATCAGGTTAAGTCTCAAGTTAGGGTTGGGTTGGGGAGATGTGGCTTCCCAGGTTGGAAACGGGTCCTTGGTGAAGCCTAGCTTGTTGAATCAGACTGAGTGGGACATCAAGATGTCTTCCATACTGACATTTGGTACACTCTGTGGACGGCAGTATGTTTCAATCCAAAAAGGAAATGAGGGTTGAGACTCAAATTAGGGTTAGGGTTGGGGAGACTTGGCTTCCCAGGATGTAACCAGGGTTTTGGCGAAGCCTAGATTGGTAAAACAGACTGAGTAGGCCTTCCGGAGTATAACATACTGCCAGTTAGTACACCATGTGGACAGGGAAATATTTCAGTCCAAAGAAAAAACTAGGGTTAAGACCCAAGTTAGGGTTAGCGGTCAGGAGACATGGCTTCCCGGAATGGAAACAGGGTGTTGCTGAAGCCAAGCATGGTGAAACAGACTGAGAGGGCAAAAGGAATTGTGTGCCTACTGTCTTTTAGTACAACATGAGGATGGCGGTTTGTTACATTTGCACAAGAAAATCAGGTTAAGTCTCAAGTTAGGGTTGGTTTGGGGAGATGTGGCTTCCCAGGTTGGAAACGGGTCCTTGGTGAAGCCTAGCTTGTTGAATCAGACTGAGTGGGACATCAAGATGTCTTCCATACTGACATTTGGTACACTCTGTGGACGGCAGTATGTTTCAGCCCAAAAAGGAAATGAGGGTTGAGACTCAAATTAGGGTTAGGGCTGGGGAGACTTGGCTTCCCAGGATGTAACCAGGGTTTTGGCGAAGCCTAGATTTGTAAAACAGACTGAGTAGGCAAACCGGAGTATAACATACTGCCAGTTAGTACACCATGTGGACAGGGAAATGTTTCAGTCTAAAGAGAAAATTAGGGTTAAGACCCAAGTTAGGGTTAGCTGTCAGGAGACATGGCTTCCCAGAATGGAAACAGGGTGTTGCTGAAGCCAAGCATCGTGAAACAGACTGAGAGGGCCAAAGGAATTGTGTGCCTACTGTCTTTTAGTAGAACATGAGGATGGGAGGTTGTTACATTTGCACAAGAATATCAGGTTAAGTCTCAAGTTAGGGTTAGGGTTGGGGAGATGTGGCTTCCCAGGTTGGAAACGGGTCCTTGGTGAAGCTTAACTTCCTGAATCAGACTGAGTGGGCCATCAAGATGTCCTCCATACTTACATTTGGCACACTCTGTGGACCGCAGTATGTTTCAGTCCAAAAAGGAAATAGGGTTGAGACTCAAATTAGGGTTAGGGTTGGGGAGACTTGGCTTCCCAGGATGTAACCAGGGTTTTGGTGAAGCCTAGATTGGTAAAACAGACTTTGTAGGCATTCAGGAGTATAACATACTGCCAGTTAGTACACCATGTGGACAGGGAAATGTTTCAGTCCAAAGACAAAATTCGAGTTAAGACCCAAGTTAGGGTTAGCTGTCAGGAGACATGGCTTCCCGGAATGGAAACAGGGTGTTGCTGAAGCCAAGCATGGTGAAACAGACTGAGAGGGCCAACGCAATTGTGTGCCTACTGTCTTTTAGTACAACATGAGGATGGGGGTTTGTTACATTTGCACAAGAAAATCAGGTTAAGTCTCAAGTTAGGGTTGGGTTGGGGAGATGTGGCTTCCCAGGTTGGAAACGGGTCCTTGGTGAAGCTTAACTTGCTGAATCAGACTGAGTGGGGTATCAAGGTGTCTTCCATACTTACATTTGGTACACTCTGTGGCCCGCAGTATGTTTCAGTCCCAAAAGGAAATGAGGGTTGAGACTCAAAGTAGGGTTAGGGTTGGGGAGACTTGGCTTCCCAGGATGTAACCAGGGTTTTGGCGAAGCCTAGATTGGTAAAACAGACTGAGTAGGCAAACCGGAGTATAACATACTGCCAGTTAGTACACCATGTGGACAGGGAAATGTTTCAGTCCAAAGACAAAATTAGGGTTAAGACCCAAGTGACGGTTATCGGTCAGGAGACATGGCTTCCCAGAATGGAAACAGGGTGTTGCTGAAGCCAAGCATGGTGAAACAGACTGAGAGGGCCAAAGGAATTGTGTGCCTACTGTCTTTTAGTAGAACATGAGGATGGGGGTTTGTTACAATTGCACAAGAAAATCAGGTTAAGTATCAAGTTAGGGTTAGGGTTGGGGAGATGTGGCTTCCCAGGTTGGAAACGGGTCCTTGGTGAAGCCTAGCTTGTTGAATCAGACTGAGTGGGACATCAAGATGTCTTCCATACTTACATTTGGCACACTCTGTGGACCGCAGTATGTTTCAGTCCAAAAAGGAAATAGGGTTGAGACTCAAATTAGGGTTAGGGTTGGGGAGACTTGGCTTCCCAGGATGTAACCAGGGTTTTGGTGAAGCCTAGATTGGTAAAACAGACTGAGTAGGCATTCAGGAGTATAACATACTGCCAGTTAGTACACCATGTGGACAGGGAAATGTTTCAGTCCAAAGACAAAATTAGGGTTAAGACCCAAGTTAGGGTTAGCTGTCAGGAGACATGGCTTCCCAGAATGGAAACAGGGTGTTGCTGAAGCCAAGCATGGTGAAACAGACTGAGAGGGCCAAAGGAATTGTGTGCCTACTGTCTTTTAGTAGAACATGAGGATGGGAGGTTGTTACATTTGCACAAGAATATCAGGTTAAGTATCAAGTTAGAGTTAAGGTTGGGGAGATGTGGCTTCCCAGGTTGGAAACGGGTCCTTGTTGAAGCCTAGCTTGCTGAATCAGACTGAGTGGGGCATCAAGATGTCTTCCATACTTACAATTAGGTACACTCTGTGGACGGCAGTATGTTTCAGTCCAAAAAGGAAATGAGGGTTGAGACTCAAATTAGGGTTAGGGTTGGGGAGACTTGGCTTCCCAGGATGTAACCAGGGTTTTGGCGAAGCCTAGATTGGTAAAACAGACTGAGTAGGCCTTCCGGAGTATAACATACTGCCAGTTAGTACACCATGTGGACAGGGAAATATTTCAGTCCAAAGAAAAAACTAGGGTTTAAGACCCAAGTTAGGGTTAGCGGTCAGGAGACATGGCTTCCCGGAATGGAAACAGGGTGTTGCTGAAGCCAAGCATGGTGAAACAGACTGAGAGGGCAAAAGGAATTGTGTGCCTACTGTATTTTAGTAGAACATGAGGATGGGGGGTTGTTACATTTGCACAAGAAAATCAGGTTAAGTCTCAAGTTAGGGTTAGGGTTGGGGAGATGTGGCTTCCCAGGTTGGAAACGGGTCCTTGGTGAAGCCTAGCTTGCTGAATCAGACTGAGTGGGGCATCAAGATGTCTTCCATACTTACATTTGGTACACTCTGTGAACCGCAGTATGTTTCAGTCCAAAAAGGAAATGAGGGTTGATACTCAGATTAGGGTTAGGGTTGGGGAGACTTGGCTTCCCAGGATGTAACCAGGGTTTTGGTGAAGCCTAGATTGGTAAAACAGACTGAGTAGGCCAACCGGAGTATAACATACTGCCAGTTAGTACACCATGTGGACAGGGAAATGTTTCAGTCCAAAGAGAAAATTAGGGTTAAGACCCAAGTTAGGGTTAGCTGTCAGGAGACATGGCTTCCCAGAATGGAAACAGGGTATTGCTGAAGCCAAGCATGGTGAAACAGACTGAGAGGGCCAAAGGAATTGTGTGCCTACTGTCTTTTAGTAGAACATGAGGATGGGAGGTTGTTACATTTGCACAAGAATATCAGGTTAAGTATCAAGTTAGGGTTAGGGTTGGGGAGATGTGGCTTCCCAGGTTGGAAACGGGTCCTTGTTGAAGCCTAGCTTGCTGAATCAGACTGAGTGGGGCATCAAGATGTCTTCCATACTTACAATTAGGTACACTCTGTGGACGGCAGTATGTTTCAGTCCAAAAAGGAAATGAGGGTTGAGACTCAAATTAGGGTTAGGGTTGGGGAGACTTGGCTTCCCAGGATGTAACCAGGGTTTTGGCGAAGCCTAGATTGGTAAAACAGACTGAGTAGGCCTTCCGGAGTATAACATACTGCCAGTTAGTACACCATGTGGACAGGGAAATATTTCAGTCCAAAGAAAAAACTAGGGTTAAGACCCAAGTTAGGGTTAGCGGTCAGGAGACATGGCTTCCCGGAATGGAAACAGGGTGTTGCTGAAGCCAAGCATGGTGAAACAGACTGAGAGGGCCAAAGGAATTGTGTGCCTACTGTCTTTTAGTACAACATGAGGATGGGGGTTTGTTACATTTGCACAAGAAAATCAGGTTAAGTCTCAAGTTAGGGTTGGTTTGGGGAGATGTGGCTTCCCAGGTTGGAAACGGGTCCTTGGTGAAGCCTAGCTTGTTGAATCAGACTGAGTGGGACATCAAGATGTCTTCCATACTGACATTTGGTACACTCTGTGGACGGCAGTATGTTTCAGTCCAAAAAGGAAATGAGGGTTGAGACTCAAATTAGGGTTAGGGCTGGGGAGACTTGGCTTCCCAGGATGTAACCAGGGTTTTGGCGAAGCCTAGATTGGTAAAACAGACTGAGTAGGCCATCCGGAGTATAACATACTGCCAGTTAGTACACCATGTGGACAGGGAAATGTTTCAGTCCAAAGAGAAAATTAGGGTTAAGACCCAAGTGAGGGTTAGCTGTCAGGAGACATGGCTTCCCAGAATGGAAACAGGGTGTTGCTGAAGCCAAACATGGTGAAACAGACTGAGAGGGCCAAAGGAATTGTGTGCCTACTGTCTTTTAGTAGAACATGAGGATGGGAGGTTGTTACATTTGCACAAGAATATCAGGTTAAGTCTCAAGTTAGGGTTAGGGTTGGGGAGATGTGGCTTCCCAGGTTGGAAACGGGTCCTTGGTGAAGCTTAACTTCCTGAATCAGACTGAGTGGGCCATCAAGATGTCTTCCATACTTACATTTGGCACACTCTGTGGACCGCAGTATGTTTCAGTCCAAAAAGGAAATAGGGTTGAGACTCAAATTAGGGTTAGGGTTGGGGAGACTTGGCTTCCCAGGATGTAACCAGGGTTTTGGTGAAGCCTAGATTGGTAAAACAGACTGAGTAGGCATTCAGGAGTATAACATACTGCCAGTTAGTACACCATGTGGACAGGGAAATGTTTCAGTCCAAAGAGAAAATTAGGGTTAAGACCCAAGTTAGGGTTAGCTGTCAGGAGACATGGCTTCCCAGAATGGAAACAGGGTGTTGCTGAAGCCAAGCATGGTGAAACAGACTGAGAGGGCCAAAGGAATTGTGTGCCTACTGTCTTTTAGTAGAACATGAGGATGGGAGGTTGTTACATTTGCACAAGAATATCAGGTTAAGTATCAAGTTAGAGTTAGGGTTGGGGAGATGTGGCTTCCCAGGTTGGAAACGGGTCCTTGTTGAAGCCTAGCTTGCTGAATCAGACTGAGTGGGGCATCAAGATGTCTTCCATACTTACAATTAGGTACACTCTGTGGACGGCAGTATGTTTCAGTCCAAAAAGGAAATGAGGGTTGAGACTCAAATTAGGGTTAGGGTTGGGGAGACTTGGCTTCCCAGGATGTAACCAGGGTTTTGGCGAAGCCTAGATTGGTAAAACAGACTGAGTAGGCCTTCCGGAGTATAACATACTGCCAGTTAGTACACCATGTGGACAGGGAAATATTTCAGTCCAAAGAAAAAACTAGGGTTAAGACCCAAGTTAGGGTTAGCGGTCAGGAGACATGGCTTCCCGGAATGGAAACAGGGTGTTGCTGAAGCCAAGCATGGTGAAACAGACTGAGAGGGCCAAAGGAATTGTGTGCCTACTGTCTTTTAGTACAACATGAGGATGGGGGTTTGTTACATTTGCACAAGAAAATGAGGTTAAGTCTCAAGTTAGGGTTGGTTTGGGGAGATGTGGCTTCCCAGGTTGGAAACGGGTCCTTGGTGAAGCCTAGCTTGTTGAATCAGACTGAGTGGGACATCAAGATGTCTTCCATACTTACATTTGGCACACTCTGTGGACCGCAGTATGTTTCAGTCCAAAAAGGAAATAGGGTTGAGACTCAAATTAGGGTTAGGGTTGGGGAGACTTGGCTTCCCAGGATGTAACCAGGGTTTTGGTGAAGCCTAGATTGGTAAAACAGACTGAGTAGGCATTCAGGAGTATAACATACTGCCAGTTAGTACACCATGTGGACAGGGAAATGTTTCAGTCCAAAGACAAAATTCGATTTAAGACCCAAGTTAGGGTTAGCTGTCAGGAGACATGGCTTCCCGGAATGGAAACAGGGTGTTGCTGAAGCCAAGCATGGTGAAACAGACTGAGAGGGCCAACGGAATTGTGTGCCTACTGTCTTTTAGTACAACATGAGGATGGGGGTTTGTTACATTTGCACAAGAAAATCAGGTTAAGTCTCAAGTTAGGGTTGGGTTGGGGAGATGTGGCTTCCCAGGTTGGAAACGGGTCCTTGGTGAAGCCTAACTTGCTGAATCAGACTGAGTGGGGCATCAAGATGTCTTCCATACTGACATTTGGTACACTCTGTGGACGGCGGTTTGTTTCAGTCCCAAAGGAAATGAGGCCTGAGACTCAAATTAGGGTTAGGGTTGGGGAGACTTGGCTTTCCAGGATGTAACCAGGGTTTTGGTGAAGCCTAGATTGGTAAAACAGACTGAGTAGGCAAACCGGAGTATAACATACTGCCAGTTAGTACACCATGTGGACAGGGAAATGTTTCAGTCCAAAGAGAAAATTAGGGTTGAGACCCAAGTTAGGGTTATCGGTCAGGAGTCATGGCTTCCCAGAATGGAAACAGGGTGTTGCTGAAGCCAAGCATGGTGAAACAGACTGAGAGGGCAAAAGGAATTGTGTGCCTACTGTCTTTTAGTACAACATGAGGATGGGGGTTTGTTACATTTGCACAAGAAAATCAGGTTAAGTCTCAAGTTAGGGTTGGTTTGGGGAGATGTGGCTTCCCAGGTTGGAAACGGGTCCTTGGTGAAGCCTAGCTTGTTGTATCAGACTGAGTGGGACATCAAGATGTCTTCCATACTGACATTTGGTACACTCTGTGGACGGCAGTATGTTTCAGTCCAAAAAGGAAATGAGGGTTGAGACTCAAATTAGGGTTAGGGCTGGGGAGACTTGGCTTCCCAGGATGTAACCAGGGTTTTGGCGAAGCCTAGATTGGTAAAACAGACTGAGTAGGCCATCCGGAGTATATCATACTGCCAGTTAGTACACCATGTGGACAGGGAAATGTTTCAGTCCAAAGAGAAAATTAGGGTTAAGACCCAAGTGAGGGTTAGCTGTCAGGAGACATGGCTTCCCAGAATGGAAACAGGGTGTTGCTGAAGCCAAGCATGGTGAAACAGACTGAGAGGGCCAAAGGAATTGTGTGCCTACTGTCTTTTAGTAGAACATGAGGATGGGAGGTTGTTACATTTGCACAAGAATATCAGGTTAAGCCTCAAGTTAGGGTTAGGGTTGGGGAGATGTGGCTTCCCAGGTTGGAAACGGGTCCTTGGTGAAGCTTAACTTCCTGAATCAGACTGAGTGGGCCATCAAGATGTCTTCCATACTTACATTTGGCACACTCTGTGGACCGCAGTATGTTTCAGTCCAAAAAGGAAATAGGGTTGAGACTCAAATTAGGGTTACGGTTGGGGAGACTTGGCTTCCCAGGATGTAACCAGGGTTTTGGTGAAGCCTAGATTGGTAAAACAGACTGAGTAGGCATTCAGGAGTATAACATACTGCCAGTTAGTACACCATGTGGACAGGGAAATGTTTCAGTCCAAAGACAAAATTCGAGTTAAGACCCAAGTTAGGGTTAGCTGTCAGGAGACATGGCTTCCCAGAATGGAAACAGGGTGTTGCTGAAGCCAAGCATGGTGAAACAGACTGAGAGGGCCAAAGGAATTGTGTGCCTACTGTCTTTTAGTAGAACATGAGGATGGGAGGTTGTTACATTTGCACAAGAATATCAGGTTAAGTATCAAGTTAGAGTTAGGGTTGGGGAGATGTGGCTTCCCAGGTTGGAAACGGGTCCTTGTTGAAGCCTAGCTTGCTGAATCAGACTGAGTGGGGCATCAAGATGTCTTCCATACTTACAATTAGGTACACTCTGTGGACGGCAGTATGTTTCAGTCCAAAAAGGAAATGAGGGTTGAGACTCAAATTAGGGTTAGGGTTGGGGAGACTTGGCTTCCCAGGATGTAACCAGGGTTTTGGCGAAGCCTAGATTGGTAAAACAGACTGAGTAGGCCTTCCGGAGTATAACATACTGCCAGTTAGTACACCATGTGGACAGGGAAATGTTTCAGTCCAAAGAAAAAACTAGGGTTAAGACCCAAGTTAGGGTTAGCGGTCAGGAGACATGGCTTCCCAGAATGGAAACAGGGTGTTGCTGAAGCCAAGCATGGTGAAACAGACTGAGAGGGCCAAAGGAATTGTGTGCCTACTGTCTTTTAGTACAACATGAGGATGGCGGTTTGTTACATTTGCACAAGAAAATCAGGTTAAGTCTCAAGTTAGGGTTGGTTTGGGGAGATGTGGCTTCCCAGGTTGGAAACGGGTCCTTGGTGAAGCCTAGCTTGTTGAATCAGACTGAGTGGGCCATCAAGATGTCTTCCATACTTACATTTGGTACACTCTGTGGACGGCAGTATGTTTCAGTCCAAAAAGGAAATGAGGGTTGAGACTCAAATTAGGGTTAGGGCTGGGGAGACTTGGCTTCCCAGGATGTAACCAGGGTTTTGGCGAAGCCTAGATTGGTAAAACAGACTGAGTAGGCCATCCGGAGTATAACATACTGCCAGTTAGTACACCATGTGGACAGGGAAATGTTTCAGTCTAAAGAGAAAATTAGGGTTAAGACCCAAGTTAGGGTTAGCTGTCAGGAGACATGGCTTCCCAGAATGGAAACAGGGTGTTGCTGAAGCCAAGCATGGTGAAACAGACTGAGAGGGCCAAAGGAATTGTGTGCCTACTGTCTTTTAGTAGAACATGAGGATGGGAGGTTGTTACATTTGCACAAGAATATCAGGTTAAGTCTCAAGTTAGGGTTAGGGTTGGGGAGATGTGACTTCCCAGGTTGGAAACGGGTCCTTGGTGAAGCTTAACTTCCTGAATCAGACTGAGTGGGCCATCAAGATGTCTTCCATACTTACATTTGGCACACTCTGTGGACCGCAGTATGTTTCAGTCCAAAAAGGAAATAGGGTTGAGACTCAAATTAGGGTTAGGGTTGGGGAGACTTGGCTTCCCAGGATGTAACCAGGGTTTTGGTGAAGCCTAGATTGGTAAAACAGACTGAGTAGGCATTCAGGAGTATAACATACTGCCAGTTAGTACACCATGTGGACAGGGAAATGTTTCAGTCCAAAGAGAAAATTAGGGTTAAGACCCAAGTGAGGGTTATCGGTCAGGAGACATGGCTTCCCAGAATGGAAACAGGGTGTTGCTGAAGCCAAGCATGGTGAAACAGACTGAGAGGGCCAAAGGAATTGTGTGCCTACTGTCTTTTAGTAGAACATGAGGATGGGGGTTTGTTACATTTGCACAAGAAAATCAGGTTAAGTCTCAAGTTAGGGTTGGTTTGGGGAGATGTGGCTTCCCAGGTTGGAAACGGGTCCTTGGTGAAGCCTAGCTTGTTGAATCAGACTGAGTGGGACATCAAGATGTCTTCCATACTTACATTTGGTACACTCTGTGGACGGCAGTATGTTTCAGTCCAAAAAGGAAATGAGGGTTGAGACTCAAATTAGGGTTAGGGCTGGGGAGACTTGGCTTCCCAGGATGTAACCAGGGTTTTGGCGAAGCCTAGATTGGTAAAACAGACTGAGTAGGCCATCCGGAGTATAACATACTGCCAGTTAGTACACCATGTGGACAGGGAAATGTTTCAGTCCAAAGAGAAAATTAGGGTTAAGACCCAAGTGAGGGTTAGCTGTCAGGAGACATGGCTTCCCAGAATGGAAACAGGGTGTTGCTGAAGCCAAGCATGGTGAAACAGACTGAGAGGGCCAAAGGAATTGTGTGCCTACTGTCTTTTAGTAGAACATGAGGATGGGAGGTTGTTACATTTGCACAAGAATATCAGGTTAAGTATCAAGTTAGGGTTAGGGTTGGGGAGATGTGGCTTCCCAGGTTGGAAACGGGTCCTTGGTGAAGCTTAACTTCCTGAATCAGACTGAGTGGGCCATCAAGATGTCTTCCATACTTACATTGGGCACACTCTGTGGACCGCAGTATGTTTCAGTCCAAAAAGGAAATAGGGTTGAGACTCAAATTAGGGTTACGGTTGGGGAGACTTGGCTTCCCAGGATGTAACCAGGGTTTTGGTGAAGCCTAGATTGGTAAAACAGACTGAGTAGGCATTCAGGAGTATAACATACTGCCAGTTAGTACACCATGTGGACAGGGAAATGTTTCAGTCCAAAGACAAAATTCGAGTTAAGACCCAAGTTAGGGTTAGCTGTCAGGAGACATGGCTTCCCAGAATGGAAACAGGGTGTTGCTGAAGCCAAGCATGGTGAAACTGACTGAGAGGGCCAAAGGAATTGTGTGCCTACTGTCTTTTAGTAGAACATGAGGATGGGAGGTTGTTACATTTGCACAAGAATATCAGGTTAAGTCTCAAGTTAGGGTTGGGTTGGGGAGATGTGGCTTCCCAGGTTGGAAACGGGTCCTTGGTGAAGCTTAACTTGCTGAATCAGACTGAGTGGGGTATCAAGGTGTCTTCCATACTTACATTTGGTACACTCTGTGGCCCGCAGTATGTTTCAGTCCCAAAAGGAAATGAGGGTTGAGACTCAAAGTAGGGTTAGGGTTGGGGAGACTTGGCTTCCCAGGATGTAACCAGGGTTTTGGCGAAGCCTAGATTGGTAAAACAGACTGAGTAGGCAAACCGGAGTATAACATACTGCCAGTTAGTACACCATGTGGACAGGGAAATGTTTCATTCCAAAGAGAAAATTAGGGTTAAGACCCAAGTTAGGGTTAGCGGTCAGGAGACATGGCTTCCCGGAATGGAAACAGGGTGTTGCTGAAGCCAAGCATGGTGAAACAGACTGAGAGGGCAACTGGAATTGTGTGCCTACTGTCTTTTAGTACAACATGAGGATGGGGGTTTGTTACATTTGCACAAGAAAATGAGGTTAAGTCTCAAGTTAGGGTTGGTTTGGGGAGATGTGGCTTCCCAGGTTGGAAACGGGTCCTTGGTGAAGCCTAGCTTGTTGAATCAGACTGAGTGGGACATCAAGATGTCTTCCATACTTACATTTGGCACACTCTGTGGACCGCAGTATGTTTCAGTCCAAAAAGGAAATAGGGTTGAGACTCAAATTAGGGTTAGGGTTGGGGAGACTTGGCTTCCCAGGATGTAACCAGGGTTTTGGTGAAGCCTAGATTGGTAAAACAGACTGAGTAGGCATTCAGGAGTATAACATACTGCCAGTTAGTACACCATGTGGACAGGGAAATGTTTCAGTCCAAAGACAAAATTCGAGTTAAGACCCAAGTTAGGGTTAGCTGTCAGGAGACATGGCTTCCCGGAATGGAAACAGGGTGTTGCTGAAGCCAAGCATGGTTAAACAGACTGAGAGGGCCAACGGAATTGTGTGCTTACTGTCTTTTAGTACAACATGAGGATGGGGGTTTGTTACATTTGCACAAGAAAATCAGGTTAAGTCTCAAGTTAGGGTTGGGTTGGGGAGATGTGGCTTCCCAGGTTGGAAACGGGTCCTTGGTGAAGCTAAACTTGCTGAATCAGACTGAGTGGGGTATCAAGGTGTCTTCCATACTTACATTTGGTACACTCTGTGGCCCGCAGTATGTTTCAGTCCCAAAAGGAAATGAGGGTTGAGACTCAAATTAGGGTTAGGGTTGGGGAGACTTGGCTTCCCAGGATGTAACCAGGGTTTTGGCGAAGCCTAGATTGGTAAAACAGACTGAGTAGGCCTTCCGGAGTATAACATACTGCCAGTTAGTACACCATGTGGACAGGGAAATGTTTCATTCCAAAGAGAAAATTAGGGTTAAGACCCAAGTGAGGGTTATCGGTCAGGAGACATGGCTTCCCAGAATGGAAACAGGGTGTTGCTGAAGCCAAGCATGGTGAAACAGACTGAGAGGGCCAAAGGAATTGTGTGCCTACTGTCTTTTAGTAGAACATGAGGATGGGGGTTTGTTACAATTGCACAAGAAAATCAGGTTAAGTATCAAGTTAGGGTTAGGGTTGGGGAGATGTGGCTTCCCAGGTTGGAAACGGGTCCTTGGTGAAGCTTAACTTGCTGAATCAGACTGAGTGGGGCATCAAGATGGCTTCCATACTGACATTTGGTACACTCTGTGGACGGCAGTATGTTTCAGTCCAAAAAGGAAATGAGGGCTGAGACTCAAATTAGGGTTAGGGTTGGGGAGACTTGGCTTCCCAGGATGTAACCAGGGTCTTGGCGAAGCCTAGATTGGTAAAACAGACTGAGTAGGCCAACCGGAGTATAACATACTGCCAGTTAGTACACCATGTGGACAGGGAAATGTTTCAGTCCAAAGAGAAAATTAGGGTTGAGACCCAAGTTAGGGTTATCGGTCAGGAGTCATGGCTTCCCAGAATGGAAACAGGGTGTTGCTGAAGCCAAGCATGGTGAAACAGACTGAGAGGGCAAAAGGAATTGTGTGCCTACTGTCTTTTAGTACAACATGAGGATGGGGGTTTGTTACATTTGCACAAGAAAATCAGGTTAAGTCTCAAGTTAGGGTTGGTTTGGGGAGATGTGGCTTCCCAGGTTGGAAACGGGTCCTTGGTGAAGCCTAGCTTGTTGAATCAGACTGAGTGGGACATCAAGATGTCTTCCATACTGACATTTGGTACACTCTGTGGACGGCAGTATGTTTCAGTCCAAAAAGGAAATGAGGGTTGAGACTCAAATTAGGGTTAGGGCTGGGGAGACTTGGCTTCCCAGGATGTAACCAGGGTTTTGGCGAAGCCTAGATTGGTAAAACAGACTGAGTAGGCCATCCGGAGTATAACATACTGCCAGTTAGTACACCATGTGGACAGGGAAATGTTTCAGTCCAAAGAGAAAATTAGGGTTAAGACCCAAGTGAGGGTTAGCTGTCAGGAGACATGGCTTCCCAGAATGGAAACAGGGTGTTGCTGAAGCCAAGCATGGTGAAACAGACTGAGAGGGCCAAAGGAATTGTGTGCCTACTGTCTTTTAGTAGAACATGAGGATGGGAGGTTGTTACATTTGCACAAGAATATCAGGTTAAGTCTCAAGTTAGGGTTAGGGTTGGGGAGATGTGGCTTCCCAGGTTGGAAACGGGTCCTTGGTGAAGCTTAACTTCCTGAATCAGACTGAGTGGGCCATCAAGATGTCTTCCATACTTACATTTGGCACACTCTGTGGACCGCAGTATGTTTCAGTCCAAAAAGGAAATAGGGTTGAGACTCAAATTAGGGTTACGGATGGGGAGACTTGGCTTCCCAGGATGTAACCAGGGTTTTGGTGAAGCCTAGATTGGTAAAACAGACTGAGTAGGCATTCAGGAGTATAACATACTGCCAGTGAGTACACCATGTGGACAGGGAAATGTTTCAGTCCAAAGACAAAATTCGAGTTAAGACCCAAGTTAGGGTTAGCTGTCAGGAGACATGGCTTCCCAGAATGGAAACAGGGTGTTGCTGAAGCCAAGCATGGTGAAACAGACTGAGAGGGCCAAAGGAATTGTGTGCCTACTGTCTTTTAGTAGAACATGAGGATGGGAGGTTGTTACATTTGCACAAGAATATCAGGTTAAGTATCAAGTTAGAGTTAGGGTTGGGGAGATGTGGCTTCCCAGGTTGGAAACGGGTCCTTGTTGAAGCCTAGCTTGCTGAATCAGACTGAGTGGGGCATCAAGATGTCTTCCATACTTACAATTAGGTACACTCTGTGGACGGCAGTATGTTTCAGTCCAAAAAGGAAATGAGGGTTGAGACTCAAATTAGGGTTAGGGTTGGGGAGACTTGGCTTCCCAGGATGTAACCAGGGTTTTGGCGAAGCCTAGATTGGTAAAACAGACTGAGTAGGCCTTCCGGAGTATAACATACTGCCAGTTAGTACACCATGTGGACAGGGAAATATTTCAGTCCAAAGAAAAAACTAGGGTTAAGACCCAAGTTAGGGTTAGCGGTCAGGAGACATGGCTTCCCAGAATGGAAACAGGGTGTTGCTGAAGCCAAGCATGGTGAAACAGACTGAGAGGGCCAAAGGAATTGTGTGCCTACTGTCTTTTAGTACAACATGAGGATGGCGGTTTGTTACATTTGCACAAGAAAATCAGGTTAAGTCTCAAGTTAGGGTTGGTTTGGGGAGATGTGGCTTCCCAGGTTGGAAACGGGTCCTTGGTGAAGCCTAGCTTGTTGAATCAGACTGAGTGGGACATCAAGATGTCTTCCATACTTACATTTGGTACACTCTGTGGACGGCAGTATGTTTCAGTCCAAAAAGGAAATGAGGGTTGAGACTCAAATTAGGGTTAGGGCTGGGGAGACTTGGCTTCCCAGGATGTAACCAGGGTTTTGGCGAAGCCTAGATTGGTAAAACAGACTGAGTAGGCCATCCGGAGTATAACATACTGCCAGTTAGTACACCATGTGGACAGGGAAATGTTTCAGTCTAAAGAGAAAATTAGGGTTAAGACCCAAGTTAGGGTTAGCTGTCAGGAGACATGGCTTCCCAGAATGGAAACAGGGTGTTGCTGAAGCCAAGCATGGTGAAACAGACTGAGAGGGCCAAAGGAATTGTGTGCCTACTGTCTTTTAGTAGAACATGAGGATGGGAGGTTGTTACATTTGCACAAGAATATCAGGTTAAGTCTCAAGTTAGGGTTAGGGTTGGGGAGATGTGGCTTCCCAGGTTGGAAACGGGTCCTTGGTGAAGCTTAACTTCCTGAATCAGACTGAGTGGGCCATCAAGATGTCTTCCATACTTACATTTGGCACACTCTGTGGACCGCAGTATGTTTCAGTCCAAAAAGGAAATAGGGTTGAGACTCAAATTAGGGTTAGGGTTGGGGAGACTTGGCTTCCCAGGATGTAACCAGGGTTTTGGTGAAGCCTAGATTGGTAAAACAGACTGAGTAGGCATTCAGGAGTATAACATACTGCCAGTTAGTACACCATGTGGACAGGGAAATGTTTCAGTCCAAAGAGAAAATTAGGGTTAAGACCCAAGTGAGGGTTATCGGTCAGGAGACATGGCTTCCCAGAATGGAAACAGGGTGTTGCTGAAGCCAAGCATGGTGAAACAGACTGAGAGGGCCAAAGGAATTGTGTGCCTACTGTCTTTTAGTAGAACATGAGGATGGGGGTTTGTTACATTTGCACAAGAAAATCAGGTTAAGTCTCAAGTTAGGGTTGGTTTGGGGAGATGTGGCTTCCCAGGTTGGAAACGGGTCCTTGGTGAAGCCTAGCTTGTTGAATCAGACTGAGTGGGACATCAAGATGTCTTCCATACTTACATTTGGTACACTCTGTGGACGGCAGTATGTTTCAGTCCAAAAAGGAAATGAGGGTTGAGACTCAAATTAGGGTTAGGGCTAGGGAGACTTGGCTCCCCAGGATGTAACCAGGGTTTTGGCGAAGCCTAGATTGGTAAAACAGACTGAGTAGGCCATCCGGAGTATAACATACTGCCAGTTAGTACACCATGTGGACAGGGAAATGTTTCAGTCCAAAGAGAAAATTAGGGTTAAGACCCAAGTGAGGGTTAGCTGTCAGGAGACATGGCTTCCCAGAATGGAAACAGGGTGTTGCTGAAGCCAAGCATGGTGAAACAGACTGAGAGGGCCAAAGGAATTGTGTGCCTACTGTTTTTTAGTAGAACATGAGGATGGGAGGTTGTTACATTTGCACAAGAATATCAGGTTAAGTCTCAAGTTAGGGTTAGGGTTGGGGAGATGTGGCTTCCCAGGTTGGAAACGGGTCCTTGGTGAAGCTTAACTTGCTGAATCAGACTGAGTGGGGTATCAAGGTGTCTTCCATACTTACATTTGGTACACTCTGTGGCCCGCAGTATGTTTCAGTCCCAAAAGGAAATGAGGGTTGAGACTCAAAGTAGGGTTAGGGTTGGGGAGACTTGGCTTCCCAGGATGTAACCAGGGTTTTGGCGAAGCCTAGATTGGTAAAACAGACTGAGTAGGCAAACCGGAGTATAACATACTGCCAGTTAGTACACCATGTGGACAGGGAAATGTTTCATTCCAAAGAGAAAATTAGGGTTAAGACCCAAGTTAGGGTTAGCGGTCAGGAGACATGGCTTCCCGGAATGGAAACAGGGTGTTGCTGAAGCCAAGCATGGTGAAACAGACTGAGAGGGCAAAAGGAATTGTGTGCCTACTGTCTTTTAGTACAACATGAGGATGGGGGTTTGTTACATTTGCACAAGAAAATGAGGTTAAGTCTCAAGTTAGGGTTGGTTTGGGGAGATGTGGCTTCCCAGGTTGGAAACGGGTCCTTGGTGAAGCCTAGCTTGTTGAATCAGACTGAGTGGGACATCAAGATGTCTTCCATACTTACATTTGGCACACTCTGTGGACCGCAGTATGTTTCAGTCCAAAAAGGAAATAGGGTTGAGACTCAAATTAGGGTTAGGGTTGGGGAGACTTGGCTTCCCAGGATGTAACCAGGGTTTTGGTGAAGCCTAGATTGGTAAAACAGACTGAGTAGGCATTCAGGAGTATAACATACTGCCAGTTAGTACACCATGTGGACAGGGAAATGTTTCAGTCCAAAGACAAAATTCGAGTTAAGACCCAAGTTAGGGTTAGCTGTCAGGAGACATGGCTTCCCGGAATGGAAACAGGGTGTTGCTGAAGCCAAGCATGGTGAAACAGACTGAGAGGGCCAACGGAATTGTGTGCTTACTGTCTTTTAGTACAACATGAGGATGGGGGTTTGTTACATTTGCACAAGAAAATCAGGTTAAGTCTCAAGTTAGGGTTGGGTTGGGGAGATGTGGCTTCCCAGGTTGGAAACGGGTCCTTGGTGAAGCTTAACTTGCTGAATCAGACTGAGTGGGGTATCAAGGTGTCTTCCATACTTACATTTGGTACACTCTGTGGACCACAGTATGTTTCAGTCCCAAAAGGAAATGAGGGTTGAGACTCAAATTAGGGTTAGGGTTGGGGAGACTTGGCTTCCCAGGATGTAACCAGGGTTTTGGCGAAGCCTAGATTGGTAAAACAGACTGAGTAGGCCTTCCGGAGTATAACATACTGCCAGTTAGTACACCATGTGGACAGGGAAATGTTTCAGTCCAAAGAAAAAATTAGGGTTAAGAAAAATTTAGGGTTATCGGTCAGGAGACATGCCTTCCCAGAATGGAAACAGGGTGTTGCTGAAGCCAAGCATGGTGAAACAGACTGAGAGGGCAAACGGAATTGTGTGCCTACTGTCTTTTAGTACAACATGAGGATGGGGGTTTGTTACATTTGCACAAGAAAATCAGGTTAAGTCTCAAGTTAGGGTTAGGGTTGGGGAGATGTGGCTTCCCAGGTTGGAAACGGGTCCTTGGTGAAGCCTAACTTGCTGAATCAGACTGAGTGGGGCATCAAGATGTCTTCCATACTGACATTTGGTACACTCTGTGGACGGCGGTTTGTTTCAGTCCCAAAGGAAATGAGGCCTGAGACTCAAATTAGGGTTAGGGTTGGGGAGACTTGGCTTTCCAGGATGTAACCAGGGTTTTGGCGAAGCCTAGATTGGTAAAACAGACTGAGTAGGCAAACCGGAGTATAACATACTGCCAGTTAGTACACCATGTGGACAGGGAAATGTTTCATTCCAAAGAGAAAATTAGGGTTAAGACCCAAGTGAGGGTTATCGGTCAGGAGACATGGCTTCCCAGAATGGAAACAGGGTGTTGCTGAAGCCAAGCATGGTGAAACAGACTGAGAGGGCCAAAGGAATTGTGTGCCTACTGTCTTTTAGTAGAACATGAGGATGGGGGATTGTTACAATTGCACAAGAAAATCAGGTTAAGTATCAAGTTAGGGTTAGGGTTGGGGAGATGTGGCTTCCCAGGTTGGAAACGGGTCCTTGGTGAAGCTTAACTTGCTGTATCAGACTGAGTGGGGCATCAAGATGGCTTCCATACTGACATTTGGTACACTCTGTGGACGGCAGTATGTTTCAGTCCAAAAAGGAAATGAGGGCTGAGACTCAAATTAGGGTTAGGGTTGGGGAGACTTGGCTTCCCAGGATGTAACCAGGGTCTTGGCGAAGCCTAGATTGGTAAAACAGACTGAGTAGGCCAACCGGAGTATAACATACTGCCAGTTAGTACACCATGTGGACAGGGAAATGTTTCAGTCCAAAGAGAAAATTAGGGTTGAGACCCAAGTTAGGGTTATCGGTCAGGAGTCATGGCTTCCCAGAATGGAAACAGGGTGTTGCTGAAGCCAAGCATGGTGAAACAGACTGAGAGGGCAAAAGGAATTGTGTGCCTACTGTCTTTTAGTACAACATGAGGATGGGGGTTTGTTACATTTGCACAAGAAAATCAGGTTAAGTCTCAAGTTAGGGTTGGTTTGGGGAGATGTGGCTTCCCAGGTTGGAAACGGGTCCTTGGTGAAGCCTAGCTTGTTGAATCAGACTGAGTGGGACATCAAGATGTCTTCCATACTGACATTTGGTACACTCTGTGGACGGCAGTATGTTTCAGTCCAAAAAGGAAATGAGGGTTGAGACTCAAATTAGGGTTAGGGCTGGGGAGACTTGGCTTCCCAGGATGTAACCAGGGTTTTGGCGAAGCCTAGATTGGTAAAACAGACTGAGTAGGCCATCCGGAGTATAACATACTGCCAGTTAGTACACCATGTGGACAGGGAAATGTTTCAGTCCAAAGAGAAAATTAGGGTTAAGACCCAAGTGAGGGTTAGCTGTCAGGAGACATGGCTTCCCAGAATGGAAACAGGGTGTTGCTGAAGCCAAGCATGGTGAAACAGACTGAGAGGGCCAAAGGAATTGTGTGCCTACTGTCTTTTAGTAGAACATGAGGATGGGAGGTTGTTACATTTGCACAAGAATATCAGGTTAAGTCTCAAGTTAGGGTTAGGGTTGGGGAGATGTGGCTTCCCAGGTTGGAAACGGGTCCTTGGTGAAGCTTAACTTCCTGAATCAGACTGAGTGGGCCATCAAGATGTCTTCCATACTTACATTTGGCACACTCTGTGGACCGCAGTATGTTTCAGTCCAAAAAGGAAATAGGGTTGAGACTCAAATTAGGGTTACGGTTGGGGAGACTTGGCTTCCCAGGATGTAACCAGGGTTTTGGTGAAGCCTAGATTGGTAAAACAGACTGAGTAGGCATTCAGGAGTATAACATACTGCCAGTTAGTACACCATGTGGACAGGGAAATGTTTCAGTCCAAAGACAAAATTAGGGTTAAGACCCAAGTTAGGGTTAGCTGTCAGGAGACATGGCTTCCCAGAATGGAAACAGGGTGTTGCTGAAGCCAAGCATGGTGAAACAGACTGAGAGGGCAACTGGAATTGTGTGCCTACTGTCTTTTAGTACAACATGAGGATGGGAGGTTGTTACATTTGCACAAGAATATCAGGTTAAGTATCAAGTTAGAGTTAGGGTTGGGGAGATGTGGCTTCCCAGGTTGGAAACGGGTCCTTGTTGAAGCCTAGCTTGCTGAATCAGACTGAGTGGGGCATCAAGATGTCTTCCATACTTACAATTAGGTACACTCTGTGGACGGCAGTATGTTTCAGTCCAAAAAGGAAATGAGGGTTGAGACTCAAATTAGGGTTAGGGTTGGGGAGACTTGGCTTCCCAGGATGTAACCAGGGTTTTGGCGAAGCCTAGATTGGTAAAACAGACTGAGTAGGCCTTCCGGAGTATAACATACTGCCAGTTAGTACACCATGTGGACAGGGAAATATTTCAGTCCAAAGAAAAAACTAGGGTTAAGACCCAAGTTAGGGTTAGCGGTCAGGAGACATGGCTTCCCAGAATGGAAACAGGGTGTTGCTGAAGCCAAGCATGGTGAAACAGACTGAGAGGGCAAAAGGAATTGTGTGCCTACTGTCTTTTAGTACAACATGAGGATGGCGGTTTGTTACATTTGCACAAGAAAATCAGGTTAAGTCTCAAGTTAGGGTTGGTTTGGGGAGATGTGGCTTCCCAGGTTGGAAACGGGTCCTTGGTGAAGCCTAGCTTGTTGAATCAGACTGAGTGGGACATCAAGATGTCTTCCATACTTACATTTGGTACACTCTGTGGACGGCAGTATGTTTCAGTCCAAAAAGGAAATGAGGGTTGAGACTCAAATTAGGGTTAGGGCTGGGGAGACTTGGCTTCCCAGGATGTAACCAGGGTTTTGGCGAAGCCTAGATTGGTAAAACAGACTGAGTAGGCCATCCGGAGTATAACATACTGCCAGTTAGTACACCATGTGGACAGGGAAATGTTTCAGTCTAAAGAGAAAATTAGGGTTAAGACCCAAGTTAGGGTTAGCTGTCAGGAGACATGGCTTCCCAGAATGGAAACAGGGTGTTGCTGAAGCCAAGCATGGTGAAACAGACTGAGAGGGCCAAAGGAATTGTGTGCCTACTGTCTTTTAGTAGAAGATGAGGATGGGAGGTTGTTACATTTGCACAAGAATATCAGGTTAAGTCTCAAGTTAGGGTTAGGGTTGGGGAGATGTGGCTTCCCAGGTTGGAAACGGGTCCTTGGTGAAGCTTAACTTCCTGAATCAGACTGAGTGGGCCATCAAGATGTCTTCCATACATACATTTGGCACACTCTGTGGACCGCAGTATGTTTCAGTCCAAAAAGGAAATAGGGTTGAGACTCAAATTAGGGTTAGGGTTGGGGAGACTTGGCTTCCCAGGATGTAACCAGGGTTTTGGTGAAGCCTAGATTGGTAAAACAGACTGAGTAGGCATTCAGGAGTATAACATACTGCCAGTTAGTACACCATGTGGACAGGGAAATGTTTCAGTCCAAAGAGAAAATTAGGGTTAAGACCCAAGTGAGGGTTATCGGTCAGGAGACATGGCTTCCCAGAATGGAAACAGGGTGTTGCTGAAGCCAAGCATGGTGAAACAGACTGAGAGGGCCAAAGGAATTGTGTGCCTACTGTCTTTTAGTAGAACATGAGGATGGGGGTTTGTTACATTTGCACAAGAAAATCAGGTTAAGTCTCAAGTTAGGGTTGGTTTGGGGAGATGTGGCTTCCCAGGTTGGAAACGGGTCCTTGGTGAAGCCTAGCTTGTTGAATCAGACTGAGTGGGACATCAAGATGTCTTCCATACTTACATTTGGTACACTCTGTGGACGGCAGTATGTTTCAGTCCAAAAAGGAAATGAGGGTTGAGACTCAAATTAGGGTTAGGGCTAGGGAGACTTGGCTTCCCAGGATGTAACCAGGGTTTTGGCGAAGCCTAGATTGGTAAAACAGACTGAGTAGGCCATCCGGAGTATAACATACTGCCAGTTAGTACACCATGTGGACAGGGAAATGTTTCAGTCCAAAGAGAAAATTAGGGTTAAGACCCAAGTGAGGGTTAGCTGTCAGGAGACATGGCTTCCCAGAATGGAAACAGGGTGTTGCTGAAGCCAAGCATGGTGAAACAGACTGAGAGGGCCAAAGGAATTGTGTGCCTACTGTCTTTTAGTAGAACATGAGGATGGGAGGTTGTTACATTTGCACAAGAATATCAGGTTAAGTATCAAGTTAGGGTTAGGGTTGGGGAGATGTGGCTTCCCAGGTTGGAAACGGGTCCTTGGTGAAGCTTAACTTCCTGAATCAGACTGAGTGGGCCATCAAGATGTCTTCCATACTTACATTGGGCACACTCTGTGGACCGCAGTATGTTTCAGTCCCAAAAGGAAATGAGGGTTGAGACTCAAAGTAGGGTTAGGGTTGGGGAGACTTGGCTTCCCAGGATGTAACCAGGGTTTTGGCGAAGCCTAGATTGGTAAAACAGACTGAGTAGGCAAACCGGAGTATAACATACTGCCAGTTAGTACACCATGTGGACAGGGAAATGTTTCATTCCAAAGAGAAAATTAGGGTTAAGACCCAAGTGAGGGTTAGCGGTCAGGAGACATGGCTTCCCGGAATGGAAACAGGGTGTTGCTGAAGCCAAGCATGGTGAAACAGACTGAGAGGGCAAAAGGAATTGTGTGCCTACTGTCTTTTAGTACAACATGAGGATGGGGGTTTGTTACATTTGCACAAGAAAATGAGGTTAAGTCTCAAGTTAGGGTTGGTTTGGGGAGATGTGGCTTCCCAGGTTGGAAACGGGTCCTTGGTGAAGCCTAGCTTGTTGAATCAGACTGAGTGGGACATCAAGATGTCTTCCATACTTACATTTGGCACACTCTGTGGACCGCAGTATGTTTCAGTCCAAAAAGGAAATAGGGTTGAGACTCAAATTAGGGTTAGGGTTGGGGAGACTTGGCTTCCCAGGATGTAACCAGGGTTTTGGTGAAGCCTAGATTGGTAAAACAGACTGAGTAGGCATTCAGGAGTATAACATACTGCCAGTTAGTACACCATGTGGACAGGGAAATGTTTCAGTCCAAAGACAAAATTCGAGTTAAGACCCAAGTTAGGGTTAGCTGTCAGGAGACATGGCTTCCCGGAATGGAAACAGGGTGTTGCTGAAGCCAAGCATGGTGAAACAGACTGAGAGGGCCAACGGAATTGTGTGCCTACTGTCTTTTAGTACAACATGAGGATGGGGGTTTGTTACATTTGCACAAGAAAATCAGGTTAAGTCTCAAGTTAGGGTTGGGTTGGGGAGATGTGGCTTCCCAGGTTGGAAACGGGTCCTTGGTGAAGCTTAACTTGCTGAATCAGACTGAGTGG
Organism: Heloderma suspectum; assembly: GCF_057233095.1. Lineage (NCBI taxonomy): Eukaryota > Metazoa > Chordata > Lepidosauria > Squamata > Helodermatidae > Heloderma > Heloderma suspectum. Next base: position 154,948,632 of record NC_139461.1, read on the forward strand.
GGTATCAAGGTGTCTTCCATACTTACATTTGGTACACTCTGTGGACCGCAGTATGTTTCAGTCCCAAAAGGAAATGAGGGTTGAGACTCAAATTAGGGTTAGGGTTGGGGAGACTTGGCTTCCCAGGATGTAACCAGGGTTTTGGCGAAGCCTAGATTGGTAAAACAGACTGAGTAGGCCTTCCGGAGTATAACATACTGCCAGTTAGTACACCATGTGGACAGGGAAATGTTTCAGTCCAAAGAAAAAATTAGGGTTAAGAAAAATTTAGGGTTATCGGTCAGGAGACATGCCTTCCCAGAATGGAAACAGGGTGTTGCTGAAGCCAAGCATGGTGAAACAGACTGAGAGGGCAAACGGAATTGTGTGCCTACTGTCTTTTAGTACAACATGAGGATGGGGGTTTGTTACATTTCCACAAGAAAATCAGGTTAAGTCTCAAGTTAGGGTTAGGGTTGGGGAGATGTGGCTTCCCAGGTTGGAAACGGGTCCTTGCTGAAGCCTAACTTGCTGAATCAGACTGAGTGGGGCATCAAGATGTCCTCCATACTGACATTTGGTACACTCTGTGGACGGCGGTTTGTTTCAGTCCCAAAGGAAATGAGGCCTGAGACTCAAATTAGGGTTAGGGTTGGGGAGACTTGGCTTTCCAGGATGTAACCAGGGTTTTGGCGAAGCCTAGATTGGTAAAACAGACTGAGTAGGCAAACCGGAGTATAACATACTGCCAGTTAGTACACCATGTGGACAGGGAAATGTTTCATTCCAAAGAGAAAATTAGGGTTAAGACCCAAGTGAGGGTTATCGGTCAGGAGACATGGCTTCCCAGAATGGAAACAGGGTGTTGCTGAAGCCAAGCATGGTGAAACAGACTGAGAGGGCCAAAGGAATTGTGTGCCTACTGTCTTTTAGTAGAACATGAGGATGGGGGATTGTTACAATTGCACAAGAAAATCAGGTTAAGTATCAAGTTAGGGTTAGGGTTGGGGAGATGTGGCTTCCCAGGTTGGAAACGGGTCCTTGGTGAAGCTTAACTTGCTGTATCAGACTGAGTGGGGCATCAAGATGGCTTCCATACTGACATTTGGTACACTCTGTGGACGGCAGTATGTTTCAGTCCAAAAAGGAAATGAGGGCTGAGACTCAAATTAGGGTTAGGGTTGGGGAGACTTGGCTTCCCAGGATGTAACCAGGGTCTTGGCGAAGCCTAGATTGGTAAAACAGACTGAGTAGGCCAACCGGAGTATAACATACTGCCAGTTAGTACACCATGTGGACAGGGAAATGTTTCAGTCCAAAGAGAAAATTAGGGTTGAGACCCAAGTTAGGGTTATCGGTCAGGAGTCATGGCTTCCCAGAATGGAAACAGGGTGTTGCTGAAGCCAAGCATGGTGAAACAGACTGAGAGGGCAAAAGGAATTGTGTGCCTACTGTCTTTTAGTACAACATGAGGATGGGGGTTTGTTACATTTGCACAAGAAAATCAGGTTAAGTCTCAAGTTAGGGTTGGTTTGGGGAGATGTGGCTTCCCAGGTTGGAAACGGGTCCTTGGTGAAGCCTAGCTTGTTGAATCAGACTGAGTGGGACATCAAGATGTCTTCCATACTGACATTTGGTACACTCTGTGGACGGCAGTATGTTTCAGTCCAAAAAGGAAATGAGGGTTGAGACTCAAATTAGGGTTAGGGCTGGGGAGACTTGGCTTCCCAGGATGTAACCAGGGTTTTGGCGAAGCCTAGATTGGTAAAACAGACTGAGTAGGCCATCCGGAGTATAACATACTGCCAGTTAGTACACCATGTGGACAGGGAAATGTTTCAGTCCAAAGAGAAAATTAGGGTTAAGACCCAAGTGAGGGTTAGCTGTCAGGAGACATGGCTTCCCAGAATGGAAACAGGGTGTTGCTGAAGCCAAGCATGGTGAAACAGACTGAGAGGGCCAAAGGAATTGTGTGCCTACTGTCTTTTAGTAGAACATGAGGATGGGAGGTTGTTACATTTGCACAAGAATATCAGGTTAAGTCTCAAGTTAGGGTTAGGGTTGGGGAGATGTGGCTTCCCAGGTTGGAAACGGGTCCTTGGTGAAGCTTAACTTCCTGAATCAGACTGAGTGGGCCATCAAGATGTCTTCCATACTTACATTTGGCACACTCTGTGGACCGCAGTATGTTTCAGTCCAAAAAGGAAATAGGGTTGAGACTCAAATTAGGGTTACGGTTGGGGAGACTTGGCTTCCCAGGATGTAACCAGGGTTTTGGTGAAGCCTAGATTGGTAAAACAGACTGAGTAGGCATTCAGGAGTATAACATACTGCCAGTTAGTACACCATGTGGACAGGGAAATGTTTCAGTCCAAAGACAAAATTAGGGTTAAGACCCAAGTTAGGGTTAGCTGTCAGGAGACATGGCTTCCCAGAATGGAAACAGGGTGTTGCTGAAGCCAAGCATGGTGAAACAGACTGAGAGGGCAACTGGAATTGTGTGCCTACTGTCTTTTAGTACAACATGAGGATGGGAGGTTGTTACATTTGCACAAGAATATCAGGTTAAGTCTCAAGTTAGGGTTGGTTTGGGGAGATGTGGCTTCCCAGGTTGGAAACGGGTCCTTGTTGAAGCCTAGCTTGCTGAATCAGACTGAGTGGGGCATCAAGATGTCTTCCATACTTACAATTAGGTACACTCTGTGGACGGCAGTATGTTTCAGTCCAAAAAGGAAATGAGGGTTGAGACTCAAATTAGGGTTAGGGTTGGGGAGACTTGGCTTCCCAGGATGTAACCAGGGTTTTGGCGAAGCCTAGATTGGTAAAACAGACTGAGTAGGCCTTCCGGAGTATAACATACTGCCAGTTAGTACACCATGTGGACAGGGAAATATTTCAGTCCAAAGAAAAAACTAGGGTTAAGACCCAAGTTAGGGTTAGCGGTCAGGAGACATGGCTTCCCAGAATGGAAACAGGGTGTTGCTGAAGCCAAGCATGGTGAAACAGACTGAGAGGGCAAAAGGAATTGTGTGCCTACTGTCTTTTAGTACAACATGAGGATGGCGGTTTGTTACATTTGCACAAGAAAATCAGGTTAAGTCTCAAGTTAGGGTTGGTTTGGGGAGATGTGGCTTCCCAGGTTGGAAACGGGTCCTTGGTGAAGCCTAGCTTGTTGAATCAGACTGAGTGGGACATCAAGATGTCTTCCATACTTACATTTGGTACACTCTGTGGACGGCAGTATGTTTCAGTCCAAAAAGGAAATGAGGGTTGAGACTCAAATTAGGGTTAGGGCTGGGGAGACTTGGCTTCCCAGGATGTAACCAGGGTTTTGGCGAAGCCTAGATTGGTAAAACAGACTGAGTAGGCCATCCGGAGTATAACATACTGCCAGTTAGTACACCATGTGGACAGGGAAATGTTTCAGTCTAAAGAGAAAATTAGGGTTAAGACCCAAGTTAGGGTTAGCTGTCAGGAGACATGGCTTCCCAGAATGGAAACAGGGTGTTGCTGAAGCCAAGCATGGTGAAACAGACTGAGAGGGCCAAAGGAATTGTGTGCCTACTGTCTTTTAGTAGAACATGAGGATGGGAGGTTGTTACATTTGCACAAGAATATCAGGTTAAGTCTCAAGTTAGGGTTAGGGTTGGGGAGATGTGGCTTCCCAGGTTGGAAACGGGTCCTTGGTGAAGCTTAACTTCCTGAATCAGACTGAGTGGGCCATCAAGATGTCTTCCATACTTACATTTGGCACACTCTGTGGACCGCAGTATGTTTCAGTCCAAAAAGGAAATAGGGTTGAGACTCAAATTAGGGTTAGGGTTGGGGAGACTTGGCTTCCCAGGATGTAACCAGGGTTTTGGTGAAGCCTAGATTGGTAAAACAGACTGAGTAGGCATTCAGGAGTATAACATACTGCCAGTTAGTACACCATGTGGACAGGGAAATGTTTCAGTCCAAAGAGAAAATTAGGGTTAAGACCCAAGTGAGGGTTATCGGTCAGGAGACATGGCTTCCCAGAATGGAAACAGGGTGTTGCTGAAGCCAAGCATGGTGAAACAGACTGAGAGGGCCAAAGGAATTGTGTGCCTACTGTCTTTTAGTAGAACATGAGGATGGGGGTTTGTTACATTTGCACAAGAAAATCAGGTTAAGTCTCAAGTTAGGGTTGGTTTGGGGAGATGTGGCTTCCCAGGTTGGAAACGGGTCCTTGGTGAAGCCTAGCTTGTTGAATCAGACTGAGTGGGACATCAAGATGTCTTCCATACTTACATTTGGTACACTCTGTGGACGGCAGTATGTTTCAGTCCAAAAAGGAAATGAGGGTTGAGACTCAAATTAGGGTTAGGGCTAGGGAGACTTGGCTTCCCAGGATGTAACCAGGGTTTTGGCGAAGCCTAGATTGGTAAAACAGACTGAGTAGGCCATCCGGAGTATAACATACTGCCAGTTAGTACACCATGTGGACAGGGAAATGTTTCAGTCCAAAGAGAAAATTAGGGTTAAGACCCAAGTGAGGGTTAGCTGTCAGGAGACATGGCTTCCCAGAATGGAAACAGGGTGTTGCTGAAGCCAAGCATGGTGAAACAGACTGAGAGGGCCAAAGGAATTGTGTGCCTACTGTCTTTTAGTAGAACATGAGGATGGGAGGTTGTTACATTTGCACAAGAATATCAGGTTAAGTATCAAGTTAGGGTTAGGGTTGGGGAGATGTGGCTTCCCAGGTTGGAAACGGGTCCTTGGTGAAGCTTAACTTCCTGAATCAGACTGAGTGGGCCATCAAGATGTCTTCCATACTTACATTGGGCACACTCTGTGGACCGCAGTATGTTTCAGTCCCAAAAGGAAATGAGGGTTGAGACTCAAAGTAGGGTTAGGGTTGGGGAGACTTGGCTTCCCAGGATGTAACCAGGGTTTTGGCGAAGCCTAGATTGGTAAAACAGACTGAGTAGGCAAACCGGAGTATAACATACTGCCAGTTAGTACACCATGTGGACAGGGAAATGTTTCATTCCAAAGAGAAAATTAGGGTTAAGACCCAAGTGAGGGTTAGCGGTCAGGAGACATGGCTTCCCGGAATGGAAACAGGGTGTTGCTGAAGCCAAGCATGGTGAAACAGACTGAGAGGGCAAAAGGAATTGTGTGCCTACTGTCTTTTAGTACAACATGAGGATGGGGGTTTGTTACATTTGCACAAGAAAATGAGGTTAAGTCTCAAGTTAGGGTTGGTTTGGGGAGATGTGGCTTCCCAGGTTGGAAACGGGTCCTTGGTGAAGCCTAGCTTGTTGAATCAGACTGAGTGGGACATCAAGATGTCTTCCATACTTACATTTGGCACACTCTGTGGACCGCAGTATGTTTCAGTCCAAAAAGGAAATAGGGTTGAGACTCAAATTAGGGTTAGGGTTGGGGAGACTTGGCTTCCCAGGATGTAACCAGGGTTTTGGTGAAGCCTAGATTGGTAAAACAGACTGAGTAGGCATTCAGGAGTATAACATACTGCCAGTTAGTACACCATGTGGACAGGGAAATGTTTCAGTCCAAAGACAAAATTCGAGTTAAGACCCAAGTTAGGGTTAGCTGTCAGGAGACATGGCTTCCCGGAATGGAAACAGGGTGTTGCTGAAGCCAAGCATGGTGAAACAGACTGAGAGGGCCAACGGAATTGTGTGCCTACTGTCTTTTAGTACAACATGAGGATGGGGGTTTGTTACATTTGCACAAGAAAATCAGGTTAAGTCTCAAGTTAGGGTTGGGTTGGGGAGATGTGGCTTCCCAGGTTGGAAACGGGTCCTTGGTGAAGCTTAACTTGCTGAATCAGACTGAGTGGGGTATCAAGGTGTCTTCCATACTTACATTTGGTACACTCTGTGGACCGCAGTATGTTTCAGTCCCAAAAGGAAATGAGGGTTGAGACTCAAATTAGGGTTAGGGTTGGGGAGACTTGGCTTCCCAGGATGTAACCAGGGTTTTGGCGAAGCCTAGATTGGTAAAACAGACTGAGTAGGCCTTCCGGAGTATAACATACTGCCAGTTAGTACACCATGTGGACAGGGAAATGTTTCAGTCCAAAGAAAAAATTAGGGTTAAGAAAAATTTAGGGTTATCGGTCAGGAGACATGCCTTCCCAGAATGGAAACAGGGTGTTGCTGAAGCCAAGCATGGTGAAACAGACTGAGAGGGCAAACGGAATTGTGTGCCTACTGTCTTTTAGTACAACATGAGGATGGGGGTTTGTTACATTTCCACAAGAAAATCAGGTTAAGTCTCAAGTTAGGGTTAGGGTTGGGGAGATGTGGCTTCCCAGGTTGGAAACGGGTCCTTGCTGAAGCCTAACTTGCTGAATCAGACTGAGTGGGGCATCAAGATGTCCTCCATACTGACATTTGGTACACTCTGTGGACGGCGGTTTGTTTCAGTCCCAAAGGAAATGAGGCCTGAGACTCAAATTAGGGTTAGGGTTGGGGAGACTTGGCTTTCCAGGATGTAACCAGGGTTTTGGTGAAGCCTAGATTGGGAAAACAGCCTGAGTAGGCAAACCGGAGTATAACATACTGCCAGTTAGTACACCATGTGGACAGGGAAATGTTTCATTCCAAAGAGAAAATTAGGGTTAAGACCCAAGTGAGGGTTATCGGTCAGGAGACATGGCTTCCCAGAATGGAAACAGGGTGTTGCTGAAGCCAAGCATGGTGAAACAGACTGAGAGGGCCAAAGGAATTGTGTGCCTACTGTCTTTTAGTAGAACATGAGGATGGGGGTTTGTTACAATTGCACAAGAAAATCAGGTTAAGTATCAAGTTAGGGTTAGGGTTGGGGAGATGTGGCTTCCCAGGTTGGAAACGGGTCCTTGGTGAAGCTTAACTTGCTGAATCAGACTGAGTGGGGCATCAAGATGGCTTCCATACTGACATTTGGTACACTCTGTGGACGGCAGTATGTTTCAGTCCAAAAAGGAAATGAGGGCTGAGACTCAAATTAGGGTTAGGGTTGGGGAGACTTGGATTCCCAGGATGTAACCAGGGTCTTGGCGAAGCCTAGATTGGTAAAACAGACTGAGTAGGCCAACCGGAGTATAACATACTGCCAGTTAGTACACCATGTGGACAGGGAAATGTTTCAGTCCAAAGAGAAAATTAGGGTTGAGACCCAAGTTAGGGTTATCGGTCAGGAGTCATGGCTTCCCAGAATGGAAACAGGGTGTTGCTGAAGCCAAGCATGGTGAAACAGACTGAGAGGGCCAAAGGAATTGTGTGCCTACTGTCTTTTAGTACAACATGAGGATGGGGGTTTGTTACATTTGCACAAGAAAATCAGGTTAAGTCTCAAGTTAGGGTTGGTTTGGGGAGATGTGGCTTCCCAGGTTGGAAACGGGTCCTTGGTGAAGCCTAGCTTGTTGAATCAGACTGAGTGGGACATCAAGATGTCTTCCATACTGACATTTGGTACACTCTGTGGACGGCAGTATGTTTCAGTCCAAAAAGGAAATGAGGGTTGAGACTCAAATTAGGGTTAGGGCTGGGGAGACTTGGCTTCCCAGGATGTAACCAGGGTTTTGGCGAAGCCTAGATTGGTAAAACAGACTGAGTAGGCCATCCGGAGTATAACATACTGCCAGTTAGTACACCATGTGGACAGGGAAATGTTTCAGTCCAAAGAGAAAATTAGGGTTAAGACCCAAGTGAGGGTTAGCTGTCAGGAGACATGGCTTCCCAGAATGGAAACAGGGTGTTGCTGAAGCCAAGCATGGTGAAACAGACTGAGAGGGCCAAAGGAATTGTGTGCCTACTGTCTTTTAGTAGAACATGAGGATGGGAGGTTGTTACATTTGCACAAGAATATCAGGTTAAGTCTCAAGTTAGGGTTAGGGTTGGGGAGATGTGGCTTCCCAGGTTGGAAACGGGTCCTTGGTGAAGCTTAACTTCCTGAATCAGACTGAGTGGGCCATCAAGATGTCTTCCATACTTACATTTGGCACACTCTGTGGACCGCAGTATGTTTCAGTCCAAAAAGGAAATAGGGTTGAGACTCAAATTAGGGTTACGGTTGGGGAGACTTGGCTTCCCAGGATGTAACCAGGGTTTTGGTGAAGCCTAGATTGGTAAAACAGACTGAGTAGGCATTCAGGAGTATAACATACTGCCAGTGAGTACACCATGTGGACAGGGAAATGTTTCAGTCCAAAGACAAAATTCGAGTTAAGACCCAAGTTAGGGTTAGCTGTCAGGAGACATGGCTTCCCAGAATGGAAACAGGGTGTTGCTGAAGCCAAGCATGGTGAAACAGACTGAGAGGGCCAAAGGAATTGTGTGCCTACTGTCTTTTAGTAGAACATGAGGATGGGAGGTTGTTACATTTGCACAAGAATATCAGGTTAAGTATCAAGTTAGAGTTAGGGTTGGGGAGATGTGGCTTCCCAGGTTGGAAACGGGTCCTTGTTGAAGCCTAGCTTGCTGAATCAGACTGAGTGGGGCATCAAGATGTCTTCCATACTTACAATTAGGTACACTCTGTGGACGGCAGTATGTTTCAGTCCAAAAAGGAAATGAGGGTTGAGACTCAAATTAGGGTTAGGGTTGGGGAGACTTGGCTTCCCAGGATGTAACCAGGGTTTTGGCGAAGCCTAGATTGGTAAAACAGACTGAGTAGGCCTTCCGGAGTATAACATACTGCCAGTTAGTACACCATGTGGACAGGGAAATATTTCAGTCCAAAGAAAAAACTAGGGTTAAGACCCAAGTTAGGGTTAGCGGTCAGGAGACATGGCTTCCCAGAATGGAAACAGGGTGTTGCTGAAGCCAAGCATGGTGAAACAGACTGAGAGGGCAAAAGGAATTGTGTGCCTACTGTCTTTTAGTACAACATGAGGATGGCGGTTTGTTACATTTGCACAAGAAAATCAGGTTAAGTCTCAAGTTAGGGTTGGTTTGGGGAGATGTGGCTTCCCAGGTTGGAAACGGGTCCTTGGTGAAGCCTAGCTTGTTGAATCAGACTGAGTGGGACATCAAGATGTCTTCCATACTTACATTTGGTACACTCTGTGGACGGCAGTATGTTTCAGTCCAAAAAGGAAATGAGGGTTGAGACTCAAATTAGGGTTAGGGCTGGGGAGACTTGGCTTCCCAGGATGTAACCAGGGTTTTGGCGAAGCCTAGATTGGTAAAACAGACTGAGTAGGCCATCCGGAGTATAACATACTGCCAGTTAGTACACCATGTGGACAGGGAAATGTTTCAGTCTAAAGAGAAAATTAGGGTTAAGACCCAAGTTAGGGTTAGCTGTCAGGAGACATGGCTTCCCAGAATGGAAACAGGGTGTTGCTGAAGCCAAGCATGGTGAAACAGACTGAGAGGGCCAAAGGAATTGTGTGCCTACTGTCTTTTAGTAGAACATGAGGATGGGAGGTTGTTACATTTGCACAAGAATATCAGGTTAAGTCTCAAGTTAGGGTTAGGGTTGGGGAGATGTGGCTTCCCAGGTTGGAAACGGGTCCTTGGTGAAGCTTAACTTCCTGAATCAGACTGAGTGGGCCATCAAGATGTCTTCCATACTTACATTTGGCACACTCTGTGGACCGCAGTATGTTTCAGTCCAAAAAGGAAATAGGGTTGAGACTCAAATTAGGGTTAGGGTTGGGGAGACTTGGCTTCCCAGGATGTAACCAGGGTTTTGGTGAAGCCTAGATTGGTAAAACAGACTGAGTAGGCATTCAGGAGTATAACATACTGCCAGTTAGTACACCATGTGGACAGGGAAATGTTTCAGTCCAAAGAGAAAATTAGGGTTAAGACCCAAGTGAGGGTTATCGGTCAGGAGACATGGCTTCCCAGAATGGAAACAGGGTGTTGCTGAAGCCAAGCATGGTGAAACAGACTGAGAGGGCCAAAGGAATTGTGTGCCTACTGTCTTTTAGTAGAACATGAGGATGGGGGTATGTTACATTTGCACAAGAAAATCAGGTTAAGTCTCAAGTTAGGGTTGGTTTGGGGAGATGTGGCTTCCCAGGTTGGAAACGGGTCCTTGGTGAAGCCTAGCTTGTTGAATCAGACTGAGTGGGACATCAAGATGTCTTCCATACTTACATTTGGTACACTCTGTGGACGGCAGTATGTTTCAGTCCAAAAAGGAAATGAGGGTTGAGACTCAAATTAGGGTTAGGGCTGGGGAGACTTGGCTTCCCAGGATGTAACCAGGGTTTTGGCGAAGCCTAGATTGGTAAAACAGACTGAGTAGGCCATCCGGAGTATAACATACTGCCAGTTAGTACACCATGTGGACAGGGAAATGTTTCAGTCCAAAGAGAAAATTAGGGTTAAGACCCAAGTGAGGGTTAGCTGTCAGGAGACATGGCTTCCCAGAATGGAAACAGGGTGTTGCTGAAGCCAAGCATGGTGAAACAGACTGAGAGGGCCAAAGGAATTGTGTGCCTACTGTCTTTTAGTAGAACATGAGGATGGGAGGTTGTTACATTTGCACAAGAATATCAGGTTAAGTCTCAAGTTAGGGTTAGGGTTGGGGAGATGTGGCTTCCCAGGTTGGAAACGGGTCCTTGGTGAAGCTTAACTTCCTGAATCAGACTGAGTGGGCCATCAAGATGTCTTCCATACTTACATTGGGCACACTCTGTGGACCGCAGTATGTTTCAGTCCAAAAAGGAAATAGGGTTGAGACTCAAATTAGGGTTACGGTTGGGGAGACTTGGCTTCCCAGGATGTAACCAGGGTTTTGGTGAAGCCTAGATTGGTAAAACAGACTGAGTAGGCATTCAGGAGTATAACATACTGCCAGTTAGTACACCATGTGGACAGGGAAATGTTTCAGTCCAAAGACAAAATTCGAGTTAAGACCCAAGTTAGGGTTAGCTGTCAGGAGACATGGCTTCCCAGAATGGAAACAGGGTGTTGCTGAAGCCAAGCATGGTGAAACAGACTGAGAGGGCCAAAGGAATTGTGTGCCTACTGTCTTTTAGTAGAACATGAGGATGGGAGGTTGTTACATTTGCACAAGAATATCAGGTTAAGTATCAAGTTAGAGTTAGGGTTGGGGAGATGTGGCTTCCCAGGTTGGAAACGGGTCCTTGTTGAAGCCTAGCTTGCTGAATCAGACTGAGTGGGGCATCAAGATGTCTTCCATACTTACAATTAGGTACACTCTGTGGACGGCAGTATGTTTCAATCCAAAAAGGAAATGAGGGTTGAGACTCAAATTAGGGTTAGGGTTGGGGAGACTTGGCTTCCCAGGATGTAACCAGGGTTTTGGCGAAGCCTAGATTGGTAAAACAGACTGAGTAGGCCTTCCGGAGTATAACATACTGCCAGTTAGTACACCATGTGGACAGGGAAATATTTCAGTCCAAAGAAAAAACTAGGGTTAAGACCCAAGTTAGGGTTAGCGGTCAGGAGACATGGCTTCCCGGAATGGAAACAGGGTGTTGCTGAAGCCAAGCATGGTGAAACAGACTGAGAGGGCAAAAGGAATTGTGTGCCTACTGTCTTTTAGTACAACATGAGGATGGCGGTTTGTTACATTTGCACAAGAAAATCAGGTTAAGTCTCAAGTTAGGGTTGGTTTGGGGAGATGTGGCTTCCCAGGTTGGAAACGGGTCCTTGGTGAAGCCTAGCTTGTTGAATCAGACTGAGTGGGACATCAAGATGTCTTCCATACTTACATTGGGCACACTCTGTGGACCGCAGTATGTTTCAGTCCAAAAAGGAAATAGGGTTGAGACTCAAATTAGGGTTAGGGTTGGGGAGACTTGGCTTCCCAGGATGTAACCAGGGTTTTGGTGAAGCCTAGATTGGTAAAACAGACTGAGTAGGCATTCAGGAGTATAACATACTGCCAGTTAGTACACCATGTGGACAGGGAAATGTTTCAGTCTAAAGAGAAAATTAGGGTTAAGACCCAAGTTAGGGTTAGCTGTCAGGAGACATGGCTTCCCAGAATGGAAACAGGGTGTTGCTGAAGCCAAGCATGGTGAAACAGACTGAGAGGGCCAAAGGAATTGTGTGCCTACTGTCTTTTAGTAGAACATGAGGATGGGAGGTTGTTACATTTGCACAAGAATATCAGGTTAAGTCTCAAGTTAGGGTTAGGGTTGGGGAGATGTGGCTTCCCAGGTTGGAAACGGGTCCTTGGTGAAGCTTAACTTCCTGAATCAGACTGAGTGGGCCATCAAGATGTCTTCCATACTTACATTTGGCACACTCTGTGGACCGCAGTATGTTTCAGTCCAAAAAGGAAATAGGGTTGAGACTCAAATTAGGGTTAGGGTTGGGGAGACTTGGCTTCCCAGGATGTAACCAGGGTTTTGGTGAAGCCTAGATTGGTAAAACAGACTGAGTAGGCATTCAGGAGTATAACATACTGCCAGTTAGTACACCATGTGGACAGGGAAATGTTTCAGTCCAAAGAGAAAATTAGGGTTAAGACCCAAGTGAGGGTTATCGGTCAGGAGACATGGCTTCCCAGAATGGAAACAGGGTGTTGCTGAAGCCAAGCATGGTGAAACAGACTGAGAGGGCCAAAGGAATTGTGTGCCTACTGTCTTTTAGTAGAACATGAGGATGGGGGTATGTTACATTTGCACAAGAAAATCAGGTTAAGTCTCAAGTTAGGGTTGGTTTGGGGAGATGTGGCTTCCCAGGTTGGAAACGGGTCCTTGGTGAAGCCTAGCTTGTTGAATCAGACTGAGTGGGACATCAAGATGTCTTCCATACTTACATTTGGTACACTCTGTGGACGGCAGTATGTTTCAGTCCAAAAAGGAAATGAGGGTTGAGACTCAAATTAGGGTTAGGGCTGGGGAGACTTGGCTTCCCAGGATGTAACCAGGGTTTTGGCGAAGCCTAGATTGGTAAAACAGACTGAGTAGGCCATCCGGAGTATAACATACTGCCAGTTAGTACACCATGTGGACAGGGAAATGTTTCAGTCCAAAGAGAAAATTAGGGTTAAGACCCAAGTGAGGGTTAGCTGTCAGGAGACATGGCTTCCCAGAATGGAAACAGGGTGTTGCTGAAGCCAAGCATGGTGAAACAGACTGAGAGGGCCAAAGGAATTGTGTGCCTACTGTCTTTTAGTAGAACATGAGGATGGGAGGTTGTTACATTTGCACAAGAATATCAGGTTAAGTATCAAGTTAGGGTTAGGGTTGGGGAGATGTGGCTTCCCAGGTTGGAAACGGGTCCTTGGTGAAGCTTAACTTCCTGAATCAGACTGAGTGGGCCATCAAGATGTCTTCCATACTTACATTGGGCACACTCTGTGGACCGCAGTATGTTTCAGTCCAAAAAGGAAATAGGGTTGAGACTCAAATTAGGGTTACGGTTGGGGAGACTTGGCTTCCCAGGATGTAACCAGGGTTTTGGTGAAGCCTAGATTGGTAAAACAGACTGAGTAGGCATTCAGGAGTATAACATACTGCCAGTTAGTACACCATGTGGACAGGGAAATGTTTCAGTCCAAAGACAAAATTCGAGTTAAGACCCAAGTTAGGGTTAGCTGTCAGGAGACATGGCTTCCCAGAATGGAAACAGGGTGTTGCTGAAGCCAAGCATGGTGAAACAGACTGAGAGGGCCAAAGGAATTGTGTGCCTACTGTCTTTTAGTAGAACATGAGGATGGGAGGTTGTTACATTTGCACAAGAATATCAGGTTAAGTATCAAGTTAGAGTTAGGGTTGGGGAGATGTGGCTTCCCAGGTTGGAAACGGGTCCTTGTTGAAGCCTAGCTTGCTGAATCAGACTGAGTGGGGCATCAAGATGTCTTCCATACTTACAATTAGGTACACTCTGTGGACGGCAGTATGTTTCAATCCAAAAAGGAAATGAGGGTTGAGACTCAAATTAGGGTTAGGGTTGGGGAGACTTGGCTTCCCAGGATGTAACCAGGGTTTTGGCGAAGCCTAGATTGGTAAAACAGACTGAGTAGGCCTTCCGGAGTATAACATACTGCCAGTTAGTACACCATGTGGACAGGGAAATATTTCAGTCCAAAGAAAAAACTAGGGTTAAGACCCAAGTTAGGGTTAGCGGTCAGGAGACATGGCTTCCCGGAATGGAAACAGGGTGTTGCTGAAGCCAAGCATGGTGAAACAGACTGAGAGGGCAAAAGGAATTGTGTGCCTACTGTCTTTTAGTACAACATGAGGATGGCGGTTTGTTACATTTGCACAAGAAAATCAGGTTAAGTCTCAAGTTAGGGTTGGTTTGGGGAGATGTGGCTTCCCAGGTTGGAAACGGGTCCTTGGTGAAGCCTAGCTTGTTGAATCAGACTGAGTGGGACATCAAGATGTCTTCCATACTTACATTGGGCACACTCTGTGGACCGCAGTATGTTTCAGTCCAAAAAGGAAATAGGGTTGAGACTCAAATTAGGGTTAGGGTTGGGGAGACTTGGCTTCCCAGGATGTAACCAGGGTTTTGGTGAAGCCTAGATTGGTAAAACAGACTGAGTAGGCATTCAGGAGTATAACATACTGCCAGTTAGTACACCATGTGGACAGGGAAATGTTTCAGTCCAAAGACAAAATTCGAGTTAAGACCCAAGTTAGGGTTAGCTGTCAGGAGACATGGCTTCCCGGAATGGAAACAGGGTGTTGCTGAAGCCAAGCATGGTGAAACAGACTGAGAGGGCCAACGGAATTGTGTGCCTACTGTCTTTTAGTACAACATGAGGATGGGGGTTTGTTACATTTGCACAAGAAAATCAGGTTAAGTCTCAAGTTCGGGTTGGGTTGGGGAGATGTGGCTTCCCAGGTTGGAAACGGGTCCTTGGTGAAGCTTAACTTGCTGAATCAGACTGAGTGGGGTATCAAGGTGTCTTCCATACTTACATTTGGTACACTCTGTGGCCCGCAGTATGTTTCAGTCCCAAAAGGAAATGAGGGTTGAGACTCAAAGTAGGGTTAGGGTTGGGGAGACTTGGCTTCCCAGGATGTAACCAGGGTTTTGGCGAAGCCTAGATTGGTAAAACAGACTGAGTAGGCAAACCGGAGTATAACATACTGCCAGTTAGTACACCATGTGGACAGGGAAATGTTTCAGTCCAAAGACAAAATTAGGGTTAAGACCCAAGTGAGGGTTATCGGTCAGGAGACATGGCTTCCCAGAATGGAAACAGGGTGTTGCTGAAGCCAAGCATGGTGAAACAGACTGAGAGGGCCAAAGGAATTGTGTGCCTACTGTCTTTTAGTAGAACATGAGGATGGGGGTTTGTTACAATTGCACAAGAAAATCAGGTTAAGTATCAAGTTAGGGTTAGTGTTGGGGAGATGTGGCTTCCCAGGTTGGAAACGGGTCCTTGGTGAAGCTTAACTTGCTGAATCAGACTGAGTGGGGCATCAAGATGGCTTCCATACTGACATTTGGTACACTCTGTGGACGGCAGTATGTTTCAGTCCAAAAAGGAAATGAGGGTTGAGACTCAAAGTAGGGTTAGGGTTGGGGAGACTTGGCTTCCCAGGATGTAACCAGGGTCTTGGCGAAGCCTAGATTGGTAAAACAGACTGAGTAGGCCAACCGGAGTATAACATACTGCCAGTTAGTACACCATGTGGACAGGGAAATGTTTCAGTCCAAAGAGAAAATTAGGGTTGAGACCCAAGTTAGGGTTATCGGTCAGGAGTCATGGCTTCCCAGAATGGAAACAGGGTGTTGCTGAAGCCAAGCATGGTGAAACAGACTGAGAGGGCAAAAGGAATTGTGTGCCTACTGTCTTTTAGTACAACATGAGGATGGGGGTTTGTTACATTTGCACAAGAAAATCAGGTTAAGTCTCAAGTTAGGGTTGGTTTGGGGAGATGTGGCTTCCCAGGTTGGAAACGGGTCCTTGGTGAAGCCTAGCTTGTTGAATCAGACTGAGTGGGACATCAAGATGTCTTCCATACTGACATTTGGTACACTCTGTGGACGGCAGTATGTTTCAGTCCAAAAAGGAAATGAGGGTTGAGACTCAAATTAGGGTTAGGGCTGGGGAGACTTGGCTTCCCAGGATGTAACCAGGGTTTTGGCGAAGCCTAGATTGGTAAAACAGACTGAGTAGGCCATCCGGAGTATAACATACTGCCAGTTAGTACACCATGTGGACAGGGAAATGTTTCAGTCCAAAGAGAAAATTAGGGTTAAGACCCAAGTGAGGGTTAGCTGTCAGGAGACATGGCTTCCCAGAATGGAAACAGGGTGTTGCTGAAGCCAAGCATGGTGAAACAGACTGAGAGGGCCAACGGAATTGTGTGCCTACTGTCTTTTAGTAGAACATGAGGATGGGAGGTTGTTACATTTGCACAAGAATATCAGGTTAAGTCTCAAGTTAGGGTTAGGGTTGGGGAGATGTGGCTTCCCAGGTTGGAAACGGGTCCTTGGTGAAGCTTAACTTCCTGAATCAGACTGAGTGGGCCATCAAGATGTCTTCCATACTTACATTTGGCACACTCTGTGGACCGCAGTATGTTTCAGTCCAAAAAGGAAATAGGGTTGAGACTCAAATTAGGGTTAGGGTTGGGGAGACTTGGCTTCCCAGGATGTAACCAGGGTTTTGGTGAAGCCTAGATTGGTAAAACAGACTGAGTAGGCATTCAGGAGTATAACATACTGCCAGTTAGTACACCATGTGGACAGGGAAATGTTTCAGTCCAAAGAGAAAATTAGGGTTAAGACCCAAGTGAGGGTTAGCTGTCAGGAGACATGGCTTCCCAGAATGGAAACAGGGTGTTGCTGAAGCCAAGCATGGTGAAACAGACTGAGAGGGCCAAAGGAATTGTGTGCCTACTGTCTTTTAGTAGAACATGAGGATGGGAGGTTGTTACATTTGCACAAGAATATCAGGTTAAGTATCAAGTTAGAGTTAGGGTTGGGGAGATGTGGCTTCCCAGGTTGGAAACGGGTCCTTGTTGAAGCCTAGCTTGCTGAATCAGACTGAGTGGGGCATCAAGATGTCTTCCATACTTACAATTAGGTACACTCTGTGGACGGCAGTATGTTTCAGTCCAAAAAGGAAATGAGGGTTGAGACTCAAATTAGGGTTAGGGTTGGGGAGACTTGGCTTCCCAGGATGTAACCAGGGTTTTGGCGAAGCCTAGATTGGTAAAACAGACTGAGTAGGCCTTCCGGAGTATAACATACTGCCAGTTAGTACACCATGTGGACAGGGAAATATTTCAGTCCAAAGAAAAAACTAGGGTTAAGACCCAAGTTAGGGTTAGCGGTCAGGAGACATGGCTTCCCGGAATGGAAACAGGGTGTTGCTGAAGCCAAGCATGGTGAAACAGACTGAGAGGGCCAAAGGAATTGTGTGCCTACTGTCTTTTAGTACAACATGAGGATGGGGGTTTGTTACATTTGCACAAGAAAATGAGGTTAAGTCTCAAGTTAGGGTTGGTTTGGGGAGATGTGGCTTCCCAGGTTGGAAACGGGTCCTTGGTGAAGCCTAGCTTGTTGAATCAGACTGAGTGGGACATCAAGATGTCTTCCATACTTACATTTGGCACACTCTGTGGACCGCAGTATGTTTCAGTCCAAAAAGGAAATAGGGTTGAGACTCAAATTAGGGTTAGGGTTGGGGAGACTTGGCTTCCCAGGATGTAACCAGGGTTTTGGTGAAGCCTAGATTGGTAAAACAGACTGAGTAGGCATTCAGGAGTATAACATACTGCCAGTTAGTACACCATGTGGACAGGGAAATGTTTCAGTCCAAAGACAAAATTAGGGTTAAGACCCAAGTTAGGGTTAGCTGTCAGGAGACATGGCTTCCCAGAATGGAAACAGGGTGTTGCTGAAGCCAAGCATGGTGAAACAGACTGAGAGGGCCAAAGGAATTGTGTGCCTACTGTCTTTTAGTAGAACATGAGGATGGGAGGTTGTTACATTTGCACAAGAATATCAGGTTAAGTATCAAGTTAGAGTTAAGGTTGGGGAGATGTGGCTTCCCAGGTTGGAAACGGGTCCTTGTTGAAGCCTAGCTTGCTGAATCAGACTGAGTGGGGCATCAAGATGTCTTCCATACTTACAATTAGGTACACTCTGTGGACGGCAGTATGTTTCAGTCCAAAAAGGAAATGAGGGTTGAGACTCAAATTAGGGTTAGGGTTGGGGAGACTTGGCTTCCCAGGATGTAACCAGGGTTTTGGTGAAGCCTAGATTGGTAAAACAGACTGAGTAGGCCTTCCGGAGTATAACATACTGCCAGTTAGTACACCATGTGGACAGGGAAATATTTCAGTCCAAAGAAAAAACTAGGGTTAAGACCCAAGTTAGGGTTAGCGGTCAGGAGACATGGCTTCCCGGAATGGAAACAGGGTGTTGCTGAAGCCAAGCATGGTGAAACAGACTGAGAGGGCAAAAGGAATTGTGTGCCTACTGTATTTTAGTAGAACATGAGGATGGGGGGTTGTTACATTTGCACAAGAAAATCAGGTTAAGTCTCAAGTTAGGGTTAGGGTTGGGGAGATGTGGCTTCCCAGGTTGGAAACGGGTCCTTGGTGAAGCCTAGCTTGCTGAATCAGACTGAGTGGGGCATCAAGATGTCTTCCATACTTACATTTGGTACACTCTGTGAACCGCAGTATGTTTCAGTCCAAAAAGGAAATGAGGGTTGATACTCAGATTAGGGTTAGGGTTGGGGAGACTTGGCTTCCCAGGATGTAACCAGGGTTTTGGTGAAGCCTAGATTGGTAAAACAGACTGAGTAGGCCAACCGGAGTATAACATACTGCCAGTTAGTACACCATGTGGACAGGGAAATGTTTCAGTCCAAAGAGAAAATTAGGGTTAAGACCCAAGTTAGGGTTAGCTGTCAGGAGACATGGCTTCCCAGAATGGAAACAGGGTGTTGCTGAAGCCAAGCATGGTGAAACAGACTGAGAGGGCCAAAGGAATTGTGTGCCTACTGTCTTTTAGTAGAACATGAGGATGGGAGGTTGTTACATTTGCACAAGAATATCAGGTTAAGTATCAAGTTAGAGTTAGGGTTGGGGAGATGTGGCTTCCCAGGTTGGAAACGGGTCCTTGTTGAAGCCTAGCTTGCTGAATCAGACTGAGTGGGGCATCAAGATGTCTTCCATACTTACAATTAGGTACACTCTGTGGACGGCAGTATGTTTCAATCCAAAAAGGAAATGAGGGTTGAGACTCAAATTAGGGTTAGGGTTGGGGAGACTTGGCTTCCCAGGATGTAACCAGGGTTTTGGCGAAGCCTAGATTGGTAAAACAGACTGAGTAGGCCTTCCGGAGTATAACATACTGCCAGTTAGTACACCATGTGGACAGGGAAATATTTCAGTCCAAAGAAAAAACTAGGGTTAAGACCCAAGTTAGGGTTAGCGGTCAGGAGACATGGCTTCCCGGAATGGAAACAGGGTGTTGCTGAAGCCAAGCATGGTGAAACAGACTGAGAGGGCAAAAGGAATTGTGTGCCTACTGTCTTTTAGTACAACATGAGGATGGCGGTTTGTTACATTTGCACAAGAAAATCAGGTTAAGTCTCAAGTTAGGGTTGGTTTGGGGAGATGTGGCTTCCCAGGTTGGAAACGGGTCCTTGGTGAAGCCTAGCTTGTTGAATCAGACTGAGTGGGACATCAAGATGTCTTCCATACTTACATTGGGCACACTCTGTGGACCGCAGTATGTTTCAGTCCAAAAAGGAAATAGGGTTGAGACTCAAATTAGGGTTAGGGTTGGGGAGACTTGGCTTCCCAGGATGTAACCAGGGTTTTGGTGAAGCCTAGATTGGTAAAACAGACTGAGTAGGCATTCAGGAGTATAACATACTGCCAGTTAGTACACCATGTGGACAGGGAAATGTTTCAGTCCAAAGACAAAATTCGAGTTAAGACCCAAGTTAGGGTTAGCTGTCAGGAGACATGGCTTCCCGGAATGGAAACAGGGTGTTGCTGAAGCCAAGCATGGTGAAACAGACTGAGAGGGCCAACGGAATTGTGTGCCTACTGTCTTTTAGTACAACATGAGGATGGGGGTTTGTTACATTTGCACAAGAAAATCAGGTTAAGTCTCAAGTTAGGGTTGGGTTGGGGAGATGTGGCTTCCCAGGTTGGAAACGGGTCCTTGGTGAAGCTTAACTTGCTGAATCAGACTGAGTGGGGTATCAAGGTGTCTTCCATACTTACATTTGGTACACTCTGTGGCCCGCAGTATGTTTCAGTCCCAAAAGGAAATGAGGGTTGAGACTCAAAGTAGGGTTAGGGTTGGGGAGACTTGGCTTCCCAGGATGTAACCAGGGTTTTGGCGAAGCCTAGATTGGTAAAACAGACTGAGTAGGCAAACCGGAGTATAACATACTGCCAGTTAGTACACCATGTGGACAGGGAAATGTTTCAGTCCAAAGACAAAATTAGGGTTAAGACCCAAGTGAGGGTTATCGGTCAGGAGACATGGCTTCCCAGAATGGAAACAGGGTGTTGCTGAAGCCAAGCATGGTGAAACAGACTGAGAGGGCCAAAGGAATTGTGTGCCTACTGTCTTTTAGTAGAACATGAGGATGGGGGTTTGTTACAATTGCACAAGAAAATCAGGTTAAGTATCAAGTTAGGGTTAGTGTTGGGGAGATGTGGCTTCCCAGGTTGGAAACGGGTCCTTGGTGAAGCTTAACTTGCTGAATCAGACTGAGTGGGGCATCAAGATGGCTTCCATACTGACATTTGGTACACTCTGTGGACGGCAGTATGTTTCAGTCCAAAAAGGAAATGAGGGTTGAGACTCAAAGTAGGGTTAGGGTTGGGGAGACTTGGCTTCCCAGGATGTAACCAGGGTCTTGGCGAAGCCTAGATTGGTAAAACAGACTGAGTAGGCCAACCGGAGTATAACATACTGCCAGTTAGTACACCATGTGGACAGGGAAATGTTTCAGTCCAAAGAGAAAATTAGGGTTGAGACCCAAGTTAGGGTTATCGGTCAGGAGTCATGGCTTCCCAGAATGGAAACAGGGTGTTGCTGAAGCCAAGCATGGTGAAACAGACTGAGAGGGCAAAAGGAATTGTGTGCCTACTGTCTTTTAGTACAACATGAGGATGGGGGTTTGTTACATTTGCACAAGAAAATCAGGTTAAGTCTCAAGTTAGGGTTGGTTTGGGGAGATGTGGCTTCCCAGGTTGGAAACGGGTCCTTGGTGAAGCCTAGCTTGTTGAATCAGACTGAGTGGGACATCAAGATGTCTTCCATACTGACATTTGGTACACTCTGTGGACGGCAGTATGTTTCAGTCCAAAAAGGAAATGAGGGTTGAGACTCAAATTAGGGTTAGGGCTGGGGAGACTTGGCTTCCCAGGATGTAACCAGGGTTTTGGCGAAGCCTAGATTGGTAAAACAGACTGAGTAGGCCATCCGGAGTATAACATACTGCCAGTTAGTACACCATGTGGACAGGGAAATGTTTCAGTCCAAAGAGAAAATTAGGGTTAAGACCCAAGTGAGGGTTAGCTGTCAGGAGACATGGCTTCCCAGAATGGAAACAGGGTGTTGCTGAAGCCAAGCATGGTGAAACAGACTGAGAGGGCCAACGGAATTGTGTGCCTACTGTCTTTTAGTAGAACATGAGGATGGGAGGTTGTTACATTTGCACAAGAATATCAGGTTAAGTCTCAAGTTAGGGTTAGGGTTGGGGAGATGTGGCTTCCCAGGTTGGAAACGGGTCCTTGGTGAAGCTTAACTTCCTGAATCAGACTGAGTGGGCCATCAAGATGTCTTCCATACTTACATTTGGCACACTCTGTGGACCGCAGTATGTTTCAGTCCAAAAAGGAAATAGGGTTGAGACTCAAATTAGGGTTAGGGTTGGGGAGACTTGGCTTCCCAGGATGTAACCAGGGTTTTGGTGAAGCCTAGATTGGTAAAACAGACTGAGTAGGCATTCAGGAGTATAACATACTGCCAGTTAGTACACCATGTGGACAGGGAAATGTTTCAGTCCAAAGAGAAAATTAGGGTTAAGACCCAAGTGAGGGTTAGCTGTCAGGAGACATGGCTTCCCAGAATGGAAACAGGGTGTTGCTGAAGCCAAGCATGGTGAAACAGACTGAGAGGGCCAAAGGAATTGTGTGCCTACTGTCTTTTAGTAGAACATGAGGATGGGAGGTTGTTACATTTGCACAAGAATATCAGGTTAAGTATCAAGTTAGAGTTAGGGTTGGGGAGATGTGGCTTCCCAGGTTGGAAACGGGTCCTTGTTGAAGCCTAGCTTGCTGAATCAGACTGAGTGGGGCATCAAGATGTCTTCCATACTTACAATTAGGTACACTCTGTGGACGGCAGTATGTTTCAGTCCAAAAAGGAAATGAGGGTTGAGACTCAAATTAGGGTTAGGGTTGGGGAGACTTGGCTTCCCAGGATGTAACCAGGGTTTTGGCGAAGCCTAGATTGGTAAAACAGACTGAGTAGGCCTTCCGGAGTATAACATACTGCCAGTTAGTACACCATGTGGACAGGGAAATATTTCAGTCCAAAGAAAAAACTAGGGTTAAGACCCAAGTTAGGGTTAGCGGTCAGGAGACATGGCTTCCCGGAATGGAAACAGGGTGTTGCTGAAGCCAAGCATGGTGAAACAGACTGAGAGGGCAAAAGGAATTGTGTGCCTACTGTCTTTTAGTACAACATGAGGATGGGGGTTTGTTACATTTGCACAAGAAAATGAGGTTAAGTCTCAAGTTAGGGTTGGTTTGGGGAGATGTGGCTTCCCAGGTTGGAAACGGGTCCTTGGTGAAGCCTAGCTTGTTGAATCAGACTGAGTGGGACATCAAGATGTCTTCCATACTTACATTTGGCACACTCTGTGGACCGCAGTATGTTTCAGTCCAAAAAGGAAATAGGGTTGAGACTCAAATTAGGGTTAGGGTTGGGGAGACTTGGCTTCCCAGGATGTAACCAGGGTTTTGGTGAAGCCTAGATTGGTAAAACAGACTGAGTAGGCATTCAGGAGTATAACATACTGCCAGTTAGTACACCATGTGGACAGGGAAATGTTTCAGTCCAAAGACAAAATTAGGGTTAAGACCCAAGTTAGGGTTAGCTGTCAGGAGACATGGCTTCCCAGAATGGAAACAGGGTGTTGCTGAAGCCAAGCATGGTGAAACAGACTGAGAGGGCCAAAGGAATTGTGTGCCTACTGTCTTTTAGTAGAACATGAGGATGGGAGGTTGTTACATTTGCACAAGAATATCAGGTTAAGTATCAAGTTAGAGTTAAGGTTGGGGAGATGTGGCTTCCCAGGTTGGAAACGGGTCCTTGTTGAAGCCTAGCTTGCTGAATCAGACTGAGTGGGGCATCAAGATGTCTTCCATACTTACAATTAGGTACACTCTGTGGACGGCAGTATGTTTCAGTCCAAAAAGGAAATGAGGGTTGAGACTCAAATTAGGGTTAGGGTTGGGGAGACTTGGCTTCCCAGGATGTAACCAGGGTTTTGGTGAAGCCTAGATTGGTAAAACAGACTGAGTAGGCCTTCCGGAGTATAACATACTGCCAGTTAGTACACCATGTGGACAGGGAAATATTTCAGTCCAAAGAAAAAACTAGGGTTAAGACCCAAGTTAGGGTTAGCGGTCAGGAGACATGGCTTCCCGGAATGGAAACAGGGTGTTGCTGAAGCCAAGCATGGTGAAACAGACTGAGAGGGCAAAAGGAATTGTGTGCCTACTGTATTTTAGTAGAACATGAGGATGGGGGGTTGTTACATTTGCACAAGAAAATCAGGTTAAGTCTCAAGTTAGGGTTAGGGTTGGGGAGATGTGGCTTCCCAGGTTGGAAACGGGTCCTTGGTGAAGCCTAGCTTGCTGAATCAGACTGAGTGGGGCATCAAGATGTCTTCCATACTTACATTTGGTACACTCTGTGAACCGCAGTATGTTTCAGTCCAAAAAGGAAATGAGGGTTGATACTCAGATTAGGGTTAGGGTTGGGGAGACTTGGCTTCCCAGGATGTAACCAGGGTTTTGGTGAAGCCTAGATTGGTAAAACAGACTGAGTAGGCCAACCGGAGTATAACATACTGCCAGTTAGTACACCATGTGGACAGGGAAATGTTTCAGTCCAAAGAGAAAATTAGGGTTAAGATCCAAGTTAGGGTTAGCTGTCAGGAGACATGGCTTCCCAGAATGGAAACATGGTATTGCTGAAGCCAAGCATGGTGAAACAGACTGAGAGGGCCAAAGGAATTGTGTGCCTACTGTCTTTTAGTAGAACATGAGGATGGGAGGTTGTTACATTTGCACAAGAATATCAGGTTAAGTATCAAGTTAGGGTTAGGGTTGGGGAGATGTGGCTTCCCAGGTTGGAAACGGGTCCTTGTTGAAGCCTAGCTTGCTGAATCAGACTGAGTGGGGCATCAAGATGTCTTCCATACTTACAATTAGGTACACTCTGTGGACGGCAGTATGTTTCAGTCCAAAAAGGAAATGAGGGTTGAGACTCAAATTAGGGTTAGGGTTGGGGAGACTTGGCTTCCCAGGATGTAACCAGGGTTTTGGCGAAGCCTAGATTGGTAAAACAGACTGAGTAGGCCTTCCGGAGTATAACATACTGCCAGTTAGTACACCATGTGGACAGGGAAATATTTCAGTCCAAAGAAAAAACTAGGGTTAAGACCCAAGTTAGGGTTAGCGGTCAGGAGACATGGCTTCCCGGAATGGAAACAGGGTGTTGCTGAAGCCAAGCATGGTGAAACAGACTGAGAGGGCCAAAGGAATTGTGTGCCTACTGTCTTTTAGTACAACATGAGGATGGGGGTTTGTTACATTTGCACAAGAAAATCAGGTTAAGTCTCAAGTTAGGGTTGGTTTGGGGAGATGTGGCTTCCCAGGTTGGAAACGGGTCCTTGGTGAAGCCTAGCTTGTTGAATCAGACTGAGTGGGACATCAAGATGTCTTCCATACTGACATTTGGTACACTCTGTGGACGGCAGTATGTTTCAGTCCAAAAAGGAAATGAGGGTTGAGACTCAAATTAGGGTTAGGGCTGGGGAGACTTGGCTTCCCAGGATGTAACCAGGGTTTTGGCGAAGCCTAGATTGGTAAAACAGACTGAGTAGGCCATCCGGAGTATAACATACTGCCAGTTAGTACACCATGTGGACAGGGAAATGTTTCAGTCCAAAGAGAAAATTAGGGTTAAGACCCAAGTGAGGGTTAGCTGTCAGGAGACATGGCTTCCCAGAATGGAAACAGGGTGTTGCTGAAGCCAAGCATGGTGAAACAGACTGAGAGGGCCAAAGGAATTGTGTGCCTACTGTCTTTTAGTAGAACATGAGGATGGGAGGTTGTTACATTTGCACAAGAATATCAGGTTAAGTCTCAAGTTAGGGTTAGGGTTGGGGAGATGTGGCTTCCCAGGTTGGAAACGGGTCCTTGGTGAAGCTTAACTTCCTGAATCAGACTGAGTGGGCCATCAAGATGTCTTCCATACTTACATTTGGCACACTCTGTGGACCGCAGTATGTTTCAGTCCAAAAAGGAAATAGGGTTGAGACTCAAATTAGGGTTAGGGTTGGGGAGACTTGGCTTCCCAGGATGTAACCAGGGTTTTGGTGAAGCCTAGATTGGTAAAACAGACTGAGTAGGCATTCAGGAGTATAACATACTGCCAGTTAGTACACCATGTGGACAGGGAAATGTTTCAGTCCAAAGAGAAAATTAGGGTTAAGACCCAAGTGAGGGTTAGCTGTCAGGAGACATGGCTTCCCAGAATGGAAACAGGGTGTTGCTGAAGCCAAGCATGGTGAAACAGACTGAGAGGGCCAAAGGAATTGTGTGCCTACTGTCTTTTAGTAGAACATGAGGATGGGAGGTTGTTACATTTGCACAAGAATATCAGGTTAAGTATCAAGTTAGAGTTAGGGTTGGGGAGATGTGGCTTCCCAGGTTGGAAACGGGTCCTTGTTGAAGCCTAGCTTGCTGAATCAGACTGAGTGGGGCATCAAGATGTCTTCCATACTTACAATTAGGTACACTCTGTGGACGGCAGTATGTTTCAGTCCAAAAAGGAAATGAGGGTTGAGACTCAAATTAGGGTTAGGGTTGGGGAGACTTGGCTTCCCAGGATGTAACCAGGGTTTTGGCGAAGCCTAGATTGGTAAAACAGACTGAGTAGGCCTTCCGGAGTATAACATACTGCCAGTTAGTACACCATGTGGACAGGGAAATATTTCAGTCCAAAGAAAAAACTAGGGTTAAGACCCAAGTGAGGGTTATCGGTCAGGAGACATGGCTTCCCAGAATGGAAACAGGGTGTTGCTGAAGCCAAGCATGGTGAAACAGACTGAGAGGGCCAAAGGAATTGTGTGCCTACTGTCTTTTAGTAGAACATGAATATGGGGGTTTGTTACAATTGCACAAGAAAATCAGGTTAAGTATCAAGTTAGGGTTAGGGTTGGGGAGATGTGGATTCCCAGGTTGGAAACGGGTCCTTGGTGAAGCTTAACTTGCTGAATCAGACTGAGTGGGGCATCAAGATGGCTTCCATACTGACATTTGGTACACTCTGTGGACGGCAGTATGTTTCAGTCCAAAAAGGAAATGAGGGCTGAGACTCAAATTAGGGTTAGGGTTGGGGAGACTTGGCTTCCCAGGATGTAACCAGGGTCTTGGCGAAGCCTAGATTGGTAAAACAGACTGAGTAGGCCAACCGGAGTATAACATACTGCCAGTTAGTACACCATGTGGACAGGGAAATGTTTCAGTCCAAAGAGAAAATTAGGGTTGAGACCCAAGTTAGGGTTATCGGTCAGGAGTCATGGCTTCCCAGAATGGAAACAGGGTGTTGCTGAAGCCAAGCATGGTGAAACAGACTGAGAGGGCAAAAGGAATTGTGTGCCTACTGTCTTTTAGTACAACATGAGGATGGGAGGTTGTTACATTTGCACAAGAATATCAGGTTAAGTATCAAGTTAGGGTTGGTTTGGGGAGATGTGGCTTCCCAGGTTGGAAACGGGTCCTTGGTGAAGCCTAGCTTGTTGAATCAGACTGAGTGGGACATCAAGATGTCTTCCATACTTACATTTGGTACACTCTGTGGACGGCAGTATGTTTCAGTCCAAAAAGGAAATGAGGGTTGAGACTCAAATTAGGGTTAGGGCTGGGGAGACTTGGCTTCCCAGGATGTAACCAGGGTTTTGGCGAAGCCTAGATTGGTAAAACAGACTGAGTAGGCCATCCGGAGTATAACATACTGCCAGTTAGTACACCATGTGGACAGGGAAATGTTTCAGTCCAAAGAGAAAATTAGGGTTAAGACCCAAGTGAGGGTTAGCTGTCAGGAGACATGGCTTCCCAGAATGGAAACAGGGTGTTGCTGAAGCCAAGCATGGTGAAACAGACTGAGAGGGCCAAAGGAATTGTGTGCCTACTGTCTTTTAGTAGAACATGAGGATGGGAGGTTGTTACATTTGCACAAGAATATCAGGTTAAGTCTCAAGTTAGGGTTAGGGTTGGGGAGATGTGGCTTCCCAGGTTGGAAACGGGTCCTTGGTGAAGCTTAACTTCCTGAATCAGACTGAGTGGGCCATCAAGATGTCTTCCATACTTACATTTGGCACACTCTGTGGACCGCAGTATGTTTCAGTCCAAAAAGGAAATAGGGTTGAGACTCAAATTAGGGTTACGGTTGGGGAGACTTGGCTTCCCAGGATGTAACCAGGGTTTTGGTGAAGCCTAGATTGGTAAAACAGACTGAGTAGGCATTCAGGAGTATAACATACTGCCAGTGAGTACACCATGTGGACAGGGAAATGTTTCAGTCCAAAGACAAAATTCGAGTTAAGACCCAAGTTAGGGTTAGCTGTCAGGAGACATGGCTTCCCAGAATGGAAACAGGGTGTTGCTGAAGCCAAGCATGGTGAAACAGACTGAGAGGGCCAAAGGAATTGTGTGCCTACTGTCTTTTAGTAGAACATGAGGATGGGAGGTTGTTACATTTGCACAAGAATATCAGGTTAAGTATCAAGTTAGAGTTAGGGTTGGGGAGATGTGGCTTCCCAGGTTGGAAACGGGTCCTTGTTGAAGCCTAGCTTGCTGAATCAGACTGAGTGGGGCATCAAGATGTCTTCCATACTTACAATTAGGTACACTCTGTGGACGGCAGTATGTTTCAGTCCAAAAAGGAAATGAGGGTTGAGACTCAAATTAGGGTTAGGGTTGGGGAGACTTGGCTTCCCAGGATGTAACCAGGGTTTTGGCGAAGCCTAGATTGGTAAAACAGACTGAGTAGGCCTTCCGGAGTATAACATACTGCCAGTTAGTACACCATGTGGACAGGGAAATATTTCAGTCCAAAGAAAAAACTAGGGTTAAGACCCAAGTTAGGGTTAGCGGTCAGGAGACATGGCTTCCCAGAATGGAAACAGGGTGTTGCTGAAGCCAAGCATGGTGAAACAGACTGAGAGGGCAAAAGGAATTGTGTGCCTACTGTCTTTTAGTACAACATGAGGATGGCGGTTTGTTACATTTGCACAAGAAAATCAGGTTAAGTCTCAAGTTAGGGTTGGTTTGGGGAGATGTGGCTTCCCAGGTTGGAAACGGGTCCTTGTTGAAGCCTAGCTTGCTGAATCAGACTGAGTGGGGCATCAAGATGTCTTCCATACTTACAATTAGGTACACTCTGTGGACGGCAGTATGTTTCAGTCCAAAAAGGAAAGGAGGGTTGAGACTCAAATTAGGGTTAGGGTTGGGGAGACTTGGCTTCCCAGGATGTAACCAGGGTTTTGGCGAAGCCTAGATTGGTAAAACAGACTGAGTAGGCCTTCCGGAGTATAACATACTGCCAGTTAGTACACCATGTGGACAGGGAAATATTTCAGTCCAAAGAAAAAACTAGGGTTAAGACCCAAGTTAGGGTTAGCGGTCAGGAGACATGGCTTCCCAGAATGGAAACAGGGTGTTGCTGAAGCCAAGCATGGTGAAACAGACTGAGAGGGCAAAAGGAATTGTGTGCCTACTGTCTTTTAGTACAACATGAGGATGGCGGTTTGTTACATTTGCACAAGAAAATCAGGTTAAGTCTCAAGTTAGGGTTGGTTTGGGGAGATGTGGCTTCCCAGGTTGGAAACGGGTCCTTGGTGAAGCCTAGCTTGTTGAATCAGACTGAGTGGGACATCAAGATGTCTTCCATACTTACATTTGGTACACTCTGTGGACGGCAGTATGTTTCAGTCCAAAAAGGAAATGAGGGTTGAGACTCAAATTAGGGTTAGGGCTGGGGAGACTTGGCTTCCCAGGATGTAACCAGGGTTTTGGCGAAGCCTAGATTGGTAAAACAGACTGAGTAGGCCATCCGGAGTATAACATACTGCCAGTTAGTACACCATGTGGACAGGGAAATGTTTCAGTCTAAAGAGAAAATTAGGGTTAAGACCCAAGTTAGGGTTAGCTGTCAGGAGACATGGCTTCCCAGAATGGAAACAGGGTGTTGCTGAAGCCAAGCATGGTGAAACAGACTGAGAGGGCCAAAGGAATTGTGTGCCTACTGTCTTTTAGTAGAACATGAGGATGGGAGGTTGTTACATTTGCACAAGAATATCAGGTTAAGTCTCAAGTTAGGGTTAGGGTTGGGGAGATGTGGCTTCCCAGGTTGGAAACGGGTCCTTGGTGAAGCTTAACTTCCTGAATCAGACTGAGTGGGCCATCAAGATGTCTTCCATACTTACATTTGGCACACTCTGTGGACCGCAGTATGTTTCAGTCCAAAAAGGAAATAGGGTTGAGACTCAAATTAGGGTTAGGGTTGGGGAGACTTGGCTTCCCAGGATGTAACCAGGGTTTTGGTGAAGCCTAGATTGGTAAAACAGACTGAGTAGGCATTCAGGAGTATAACATACTGCCAGTTAGTACACCATGTGGACAGGGAAATGTTTCAGTCCAAAGAGAAAATTAGGGTTAAGACCCAAGTGAGGGTTATCGGTCAGGAGACATGGCTTCCCAGAATGGAAACAGGGTGTTGCTGAAGCCAAGCATGGTGAAACAGACTGAGAGGGCCAAAGGAATTGTGTGCCTACTGTCTTTTAGTAGAACATGAGGATGGGGGTATGTTACATTTGCACAAGAAAATCAGGTTAAGTCTCAAGTTAGGGTTGGTTTGGGGAGATGTGGCTTCCCAGGTTGGAAACGGGTCCTTGGTGAAGCCTAGCTTGTTGAATCAGACTGAGTGGGACATCAAGATGTCTTCCATACTTACATTTGGTACACTCTGTGGACGGCAGTATGTTTCAGTCCAAAAAGGAAATGAGGGTTGAGACTCAAATTAGGGTTAGGGCTGGGGAGACTTGGCTTCCCAGGATGTAACCAGGGTTTTGGCGAAGCCTAGATTGGTAAAACAGACTGAGTAGGCCATCCGGAGTATAACATACTGCCAGTTAGTACACCATGTGGACAGGGAAATGTTTCAGTCCAAAGAGAAAATTAGGGTTAAGACCCAAGTGAGGGTTAGCTGTCAGGAGACATGGCTTCCCAGAATGGAAACAGGGTGTTGCTGAAGCCAAGCATGGTGAAACAGACTGAGAGGGCCAAAGGAATTGTGTGCCTACTGTCTTTTAGTAGAACATGAGGATGGGAGGTTGTTACATTTGCACAAGAATATCAGGTTAAGTATCAAGTTAGGGTTAGGGTTGGGGAGATGTGGCTTCCCAGGTTGGAAACGGGTCCTTGGTGAAGCTTAACTTCCTGAATCAGACTGAGTGGGCCATCAAGATGTCTTCCATACTTACATTGGGCACACTCTGTGGACCGCAGTATGTTTCAGTCCAAAAAGGAAATAGGGTTGAGACTCAAATTAGGGTTACGGTTGGGGAGACTTGGCTTCCCAGGATGTAACCAGGGTTTTGGTGAAGCCTAGATTGGTAAAACAGACTGAGTAGGCATTCAGGAGTATAACATACTGCCAGTTAGTACACCATGTGGACAGGGAAATGTTTCATTCCAAAGACAAAATTCGAGTTAAGACCCAAGTTAGGGTTAGCTGTCAGGAGACATGGCTTCCCAGAATGGAAACAGGGTGTTGCTGAAGCCAAGCATGGTGAAACAGACTGAGAGGGCAAAAGGAATTGTGTGCCTACTGTCTTTTAGTACAACATGAGGATGGCGGTTTGTTACATTTGCACAAGAAAATCAGGTTAAGTCTCAAGTTAGGGTTGGTTTGGGGAGATGTGGCTTCCCAGGTTGGAAACGGGTCCTTGGTGAAGCCTAGCTTGTTGAATCAGACTGAGTGGGACATCAAGATGTCTTCCATACTTACATTTGGTACACTCTGTGGACGGCAGTATGTTTCAGTCCAAAAAGGAAATGAGGGTTGAGACTCAAATTAGGGTTAGGGCTGGGGAGACTTGGCTTCCCAGGATGTAACCAGGGTTTTGGCGAAGCCTAGATTGGTAAAACAGACTGAGTAGGCCATCCGGAGTATAACATACTGCCAGTTAGTACACCATGTGGACAGGGAAATGTTTCAGTCTAAAGAGAAAATTAGGGTTAAGACCCAAGTTAGGGTTAGCTGTCAGGAGACATGGCTTCCCAGAATGGAAACAGGGTGTTGCTGAAGCCAAGCATGGTGAAACAGACTTAGAGGGCCAAAGGAATTGTGTGCCTACTGTCTTTTAGTAGAACATGAGGATGGGAGGTTGTTACATTTGCACAAGAATATCAGGTTAAGTCTCAAGTTAGGGTTAGGGTTGGGGAGATGTGGCTTCCCAGGTTGGAAACGGGTCCTTGGTGAAGCTTAACTTCCTGAATCAGACTGAGTGGGCCATCAAGATGTCTTCCATACTTACATTTGGCACACTCTGTGGACCGCAGTATGTTTCAGTCCAAAAAGGAAATAGGGTTGAGACTCAAATTAGGGTTACGGTTGGGGAGACTTGGCTTCCCAGGATGTAACCAGGGTTTTGGTGAAGCCTAGATTGGTAAAACAGACTGAGTAGGCATTCAGGAGTATAACATACTGCCAGTTTGTACACCATGTGGACAGGGAAATGTTTCAGTCCAAAGAGAAAATTAGGGTTAAGACCCAAGTGAGGGTTATCGGTCAGGAGACATGGCTTCCCAGAATGGAAACAGGGTGTTGCTGAAGCCAAGCATGGTGAAACAGACTGAGAGGGCCAAAGGAATTGTGTGCCTACTGTCTTTTAGTAGAACATGAGGATGGGGGTTTGTTACATTTGCACAAGAAAATCAGGTTAAGTCTCAAGTTAGGGTTGGTTTGGGGAGATGTGGCTTCCCAGGTTGGAAACGGGTCCTTGGTGAAGCCTAGCTTGTTGAATCAGACTGAGTGGGACATCAAGATGTCTTCCATACTTACATTTGGTACACTCTGTGGACGGCAGTATGTTTCAGTCCAAAAAGGAAATGAGGGTTGAGACTCAAATTAGGGTTAGGGCTAGGGAGACTTGGCTCCCCAGGATGTAACCAGGGTTTTGGCGAAGCCTAGATTGGTAAAACAGACTGAGTAGGCCATCCGGAGTATAACATACTGCCAGTTAGTACACCATGTGGACAGGGAAATGTTTCAGTCCAAAGAGAAAATTAGGGTTAAGACCCAAGTGAGGGTTAGCTGTCAGGAGACATGGCTTCCCAGAATGGAAACAGGGTGTTGCTGAAGCCAAGCATGGTGAAACAGACTGAGAGGGCCAAAGGAATTGTGTGCCTACTGTCTTTTAGTAGAACATGAGGATGGGAGGTTGTTACATTTGCACAAGAATATCAGGTTAAGTATCAAGTTAGGGTTAGGGTTGGGGAGATGTGGCTTCCCAGGTTGGAAACGGGTCCTTGGTGAAGCTTAACTTCCTGAATCAGACTGAGTGGGCCATCAAGATGTCTTCCATACTTACATTGGGCACACTCTGTGGACCGCAGTATGTTCCAGTCCCAAAAGGAAATAGGGTTGAGACTCAAAGTAGGGTTAGGGTTGGGGAGACTTGGCTTCCCAGGATGTAACCAGGGTTTTGGCGAAGCCTAGATTGGTAAAACAGACTGAGTAGGCAAACCGGAGTATAACATACTGCCAGTTAGTACACCATGTGGACAGGGAAATGTTTCATTCCAAAGAGAAAATTAGGGTTAAGACCCAAGTGAGGGTTAGCGGTCAGGAGACATGGCTTCCCGGAATGGAAACAGGGTGTTGCTGAAGCCAAGCATGGTGAAACAGACTGAGAGGGCAAAAGGAATTGTGTGCCTACTGTCTTTTAGTACGACATGAGGATGGGGGTTTGTTACATTTGCACAAGAAAATGAGGTTAAGTCTCAAGTTAGGGTTGGTTTGGGGAGATGTGGCTTCCCAGGTTGGAAACGGGTCCTTGGTGAAGCCTAGCTTGTTGAATCAGACTGAGTGGGACATCAAGATGTCTTCCATACTTACATTTGGCACACTCTGTGGACCGCAGTATGTTTCAGTCCAAAAAGGAAATAGGGTTGAGACTCAAATTAGGGTTAGGGTTGGGGAGACTTGGCTTCCCAGGATGTAACCAGGGTTTTGGTGAAGCCTAGATTGGTAAAACAGACTGAGTAGGCATTCAGGAGTATAACATACTGCCAGTTAGTACACCATGTGGACAGGGAAATGTTTCAGTCCAAAGACAAAATTAGGGTTAAGACCCAAGTTAGGGTTAGCTGTCAGGAGACATGGCTTCCCGGAATGGAAACAGGGTGTTGCTGAAGCCAAGCATGGTGAAACAGACTGAGAGGGCCAAAGGAATTGTGTGCCTACTGTCTTTTAGTAGAACATGAGGATGGGAGGTTGTTACATTTGCACAAGAATATCAGGTTAAGTATCAAGTTAGGGTTAGGGTTGGGGAGATGTGGCTTCCCAGGTTGGAAACGGGTCCTTGTTGAAGCCTAGCTTGCTGAATCAGACTGAGTGGGGCATCAAGATGTCTTCCATACTTACAATTAGGTACACTCTGTGGACGGCAGTATGTTTCAGTCCAAAAAGGAAATGAGGGTTGAGACTCAAATTAGGGTTAGGGTTGGGGAGACTTGGCTTCCCAGGATGTAACCAGGGTTTTGGCGAAGCCTAGATTGGTAAAACAGACTGAGTAGGCCTTCCGGAGTATAACATACTGCCAGTTAGTACACCATGTGGACAGGGAAATATTTCAGTCCAAAGAAAAAACTAGGGTTAAGACCCAAGTTAGGGTTAGCGGTCAGGAGACATGGCTTCCCGGAATGGAAACAGGGTGTTGCTGAAGCCAAGCATGGTGAAACAGACTGAGAGGGCAAACGGAATTGTGTGCCTACTGTCTTTTAGTACAACATGAGGATGGGGGTTTGTTACATTTGCACAAGAAAATCAGGTTAAGTCTCAAGTTAGGGTTGGTTTGGGGAGATGTGGCTTCCCAGGTTGGAAACGGGTCCTTGGTGAAGCCTAGCTTGTTGAATCAGACTGAGTGGGACATCAAGATGTCTTCCATACTGACATTTGGTACACTCTGTGGACGGCAGTATGTTTCAGTCCAAAAAGGAAATGAGGGTTGAGACTCAAATTAGGGTTAGGGCTGGGGAGACTTGGCTTCCCAGGATGTAACCAGGGTTTTGGCGAAGCCTAGATTGGTAAAACAGACTGAGTAGGCCATCCGGAGTATAACATACTGCCAGTTAGTACACCATGTGGACAGGGAAATGTTTCAGTCCAAAGAGAAAATTAGGGTTAAGACCCAAGTGAGTGTTAGCTGTCAGGAGACATGGCTTCCCAGAATGGAAACAGGGTGTTGCTGAAGCCAAACATGGTGAAACAGACTGAGAGGGCCAAAGGAATTGTGTGCCTACTGTCTTTTAGTAGAACATGAGGATGGGAGGTTGTTACATTTGCACAAGAATATCAGGTTAAGTCTCAAGTTAGGGTTAGGGTTGGGGAGATGTGGCTTCCCAGGTTGGAAACGGGTCCTTGGTGAAGCTTAACTTCCTGAATCAGACTGAGTGGGCCATCAAGATGTCTTCCATACTTACATTTGGCACACTCTGTGGACCGCAGTATGTTTCAGTCCAAAAAGGAAATAGGGTTGAGACTCAAATTAGGGTTAGGGTTGGGGAGACTTGGCTTCCCAGGATGTAACCAGGGTTTTGGTGAAGCCTAGATTGGTAAAACAGACTGAGTAGGCATTCAGGAGTATAACATACTGCCAGTTAGTACACCATGTGGACAGGGAAATGTTTCAGTCCAAAGAGAAAATTAGGGTTAAGACCCAAGTTAGGGTTAGCTGTCAGGAGACATGGCTTCCCAGAATGGAAACAGGGTGTTGCTGAAGCCAAGCATGGTGAAACAGACTGAGAGGGCCAAAGGAATTGTGTGCCTACTGTCTTTTAGTAGAACATGAGGATGGGAGGTTGTTACATTTGCACAAGAATATCAGGTTAAGTATCAAGTTAGAGTTAGGGTTGGGGAGATGTGGCTTCCCAGGTTGGAAACGGGTCCTTGTTGAAGCCTAGCTTGCTGAATCAGACTGAGTGGGGCATCAAGATGTCTTCCATACTTACAATTAGGTACACTCTGTGGACGGCAGTATGTTTCAGTCCAAAAAGGAAATGAGGGTTGAGACTCAAATTAGGGTTAGGGTTGGGGAGACTTGGCTTCCCAGGATGTAACCAGGGTTTTGGCGAAGCCTAGATTGGTAAAACAGACTGAGTAGGCCTTCCGGAGTATAACATACTGCCAGTTAGTACACCATGTGGACAGGGAAATATTTCAGTCCAAAGAAAAAACTAGGGTTAAGACCCAAGTTAGGGTTAGCGGTCAGGAGACATGGCTTCCCGGAATGGAAACAGGGTGTTGCTGAAGCCAAGCATGGTGAAACAGACTGAGAGGGCCAAAGGAATTGTGTGCCTACTGTCTTTTAGTACAACATGAGGATGGGGGTTTGTTACATTTGCACAAGAAAATGAGGTTAAGTCTCAAGTTAGGGTTGGTTTGGGGAGATGTGGCTTCCCAGGTTGGAAACGGGTCCTTGGTGAAGCCTAGCTTGTTGAATCAGACTGAGTGGGACATCAAGATGTCTTCCATACTTACATTTGGCACACTCTGTGGACCGCAGTATGTTTCAGTCCAAAAAGGAAATAGGGTTGAGACTCAAATTAGGGTTAGGGTTGGGGAGACTTGGCTTCCCAGGATGTAACCAGGGTTTTGGTGAAGCCTAGATTGGTAAAACAGACTGAGTAGGCATTCAGGAGTATAACATACTGCCAGTTAGTACACCATGTGGACAGGGAAATGTTTCAGTCCAAAGACAAAATTCGAGTTAAGACCCAAGTTAGGGTTAGCTGTCAGGAGACATGGCTTCCCGGAATGGAAACAGGGTGTTGCTGAAGCCAAGCATGGTGAAACAGACTGAGAGGGCCAACGGAATTGTGTGCCTACTGTCTTTTAGTACAACATGAGGATGGGGGTTTGTTACATTTGCACAAGAAAATCAGGTTAAGTCTCAAGTTAGGGTTGGGTTGGGGAGATGTGGCTTCCCAGGTTGGAAACGGGTCCTTGGTGAAGCCTAACTTGCTGAATCAGACTGAGTGGGGCATCAAGATGTCTTCCATACTGACATTTGGTACACTCTGTGGACGGCGGTTTGTTTCAGTCCCAAAGGAAATGAGGCCTGAGACTCAAATTAGGGTTAGGGTTGGGGAGACTTGGCTTTCCAGGATGTAACCAGGGTTTTGGTGAAGCCTAGATTGGTAAAACAGACTGAGTAGGCAAACCGGAGTATAACATACTGCCAGTTAGTACACCATGTGGACAGGGAAATGTTTCATTCCAAAGAGAAAATTAGGGTTAAGACCCAAGTGAGGGTTATCGGTCAGGAGACATGGCTTCCCAGAATGGAAACAGGGTGTTGCTGAAGCCAAGCATGGTGAAACAGACTGAGAGGGCCAAAGGAATTGTGTGCCTACTGTCTTTTAGTAGAACATGAGGATGGGGGTTTGTTACAATTGCACAAGAAAATCAGGTTAAGTATCAAGTTAGGGTTAGGGTTGGGGAGATGTGGCTTCCCAGGTTGGAAACGGGTCCTTGGTGAAGCTTAACTTGCTGAATCAGACTGAGTGGGGCATCAAGATGGCTTCCATACTGACATTTGGTACACTCTGTGGACGGCAGTATGTTTCAGTCCAAAAAGGAAATGAGGGTTGAGACTCAAATTAGGGTTAGGGTTGGGGAGACTTGGCTTCCCAGGATGTAACCAGAGTCTTGGCGAAGCCTAGATTGGTAAAACAGACTGAGTAGGCCAACCGGAGTATAACATACTGCCAGTTAGTACACCATGTGGACAGGGAAATGTTTCAGTCCAAAGAGAAAATTAGGGTTGAGACCCAAGTTAGGGTTATCGGTCAGGAGTCATGGCTTCCCAGAATGGAAACAGGGTGTTGCTGAAGCCAAGCATGGTGAAACAGACTGAGAGGGCAAAAGGAATTGTGTGCCTACTGTCTTTTAGTACAACATGAGGATGGGGGTTTGTTACATTTGCACAAGAAAATCAGGTTAAGTCTCAAGTTAGGGTTGGTTTGGGGAGATGTGGCTTCCCAGGTTGGAAACGGGTCCTTGGTGAAGCCTAGCTTGTTGTATCAGACTGAGTGGGACATCAAGATGTCTTCCATACTGACATTTGGTACACTCTGTGGACGGCAGTATGTTTCAGTCCAAAAAGGAAATGAGGATTGAGACTCAAATTAGGGTTAGGGCTGGGGAGACTTGGCTTCCCAGGATGTAACCAGGGTTTTGGCGAAGCCTAGATTGGTAAAACAGACTGAGTAGGCCATCCGGAGTATAACATACTGCCAGTTAGTACACCATGTGGACAGGGAAATGTTTCAGTCCAAAGAGAAAATTAGGGTTAAGACCCAAGTGAGGGTTAGCTGTCAGGAGACATGGCTTCCCAGAATGGAAACAGGGTGTTGCTGAAGCCAAGCATGGTGAAACAGACTGAGAGGGCCAAAGGAATTGTGTGCCTACTGTCTTTTAGTAGAACATGAGGATGGGAGGTTGTTACATTTGCACAAGAATATCAGGTTAAGTCTCAAGTTAGGGTTAGGGTTGGGGAGATGTGGCTTCCCAGGTTGGAAACGGGTCCTTGGTGAAGCTTAACTTCCTGAATCAGACTGAGTGGGCCATCAAGATGTCTTCCATACTTACATTGGGCACACTCTGTGGACCGCAGTATGTTTCAGTCCAAAAAGGAAATAGGGTTGAGACTCAAATTAGGGTTACGGTTGGGGAGACTTGGCTTCCCAGGATGTAACCAGGGTTTTGGTGAAGCCTAGATTGGTAAAACAGACTGAGTAGGCATTCAGGAGTATAACATACTGCCAGTTAGTACACCATGTGGACAGGGAAATGTTTCAGTCCAAAGACAAAATTCGAGTTAAGACCCAAGTTAGGGTTAGCTGTCAGGAGACATGGCTTCCCAGAATGGAAACAGGGTGTTGCTGAAGCCAAGCATGGTGAAACAGACTGAGAGGGCCAAAGGAATTGTGTGCCTACTGTCTTTTAGTAGAACATGAGGATGGGAGGTTGTTACATTTGCACAAGAATATCAGGTTAAGTATCAAGTTAGAGTTAGGGTTGGGGAGATGTGGCTTCCCAGCTTGGAAACGGGTCCTTGTTGAAGCCTAGCTTGCTGAATCAGACTGAGTGGGGCATCAAGATGTCTTCCATACTTACAATTAGGTACACTCTGTGGACGGCAGTATGTTTCAGTCCAAAAAGGAAATGAGGGTTGAGACTCAAATTAGGGTTAGGGTTGGGGAGACTTGGCTTCCCAGGATGTAACCAGGGTTTTGGCGAAGCCTAGATTGGTAAAACAGACTGAGTAGGCCTTCCGGAGTATAACATACTGCCAGTTAGTACACCATGTGGACAGGGAAATGTTTCAGTCCAAAGAAAAAACTAGGGTTAAGACCCAAGTTAGGGTTAGCGGTCAGGAGACATGGCTTCCCAGAATGGAAACAGGGTGTTGCTGAAGCCAAGCATGGTGAAACAGACTGAGAGGGCCAAAGGAATTGTGTGCCTACTGTCTTTTAGTACAACATGAGGATGGGAGGTTGTTACATTTGCACAAGAATATCAGGTTAAGTCTCAAGTTAGGGTTAGGGTTGGGGAGATGTGGCTTCCCAGGTTGGAAACGGGTCCTTGGTGAAGCTTAACTTCCTGAATCAGACTGAGTGGGCCATCAAGATGTCTTCCATACTTACATTTGGCACACTCTGCGGACCGCAGTATGTTTCAGTCCAAAAAGGAAATAGGGTTGAGACTCAAATTAGGGTTAGGGTTGGGGAGACTTGGCTTCCCAGGATGTAACCAGGGTTTTGGTGAAGCCTAGATTGGTAAAACAGACTGAGTAGGCATTCAGGAGTATAACATACTGCCAGTTAGTACACCATGTGGACAGGGAAATGTTTCAGTCCAAAGAGAAAATTAGGGTTAAGACCCAAGTGAGGGTTATCGGTCAGGAGACATGGCTTCCCAGAATGGAAACAGGGTGTTGCTGAAGCCAAGCATGGTGAAACAGACTGAGAGGGCCAAAGGAATTGTGTGCCTACTGTCTTTTAGTAGAACATGAGGATGGGGGTTTGTTACATTTGCACAAGAAAATCAGGTTAAGTCTCAAGTTAGGGTTGGTTTGGGGAGATGTGGCTTCCCAGGTTGGAAACGGGTCCTTGGTGAAGCCTAGCTTGTTGAATCAGACTGAGTGGGACATCAAGATGTCTTCCATACTTACATTTGGTACACTCTGTGGACGGCAGTATGTTTCAGTCCAAAAAGGAAATGAGGGTTGAGACTCAAATTAGGGTTAGGGCTGGGGAGACTTGCCTTCCCAGGATGTAACCAGGGTTTTGGCGAAGCCTAGATTGGTAAAACAGACTGAGTAGGCCATCCGGAGTATAACATACTGCCAGTTAGTACACCATGTGGACAGGGAAATGTTTCATTCCAAAGAGAAAATTAGGGTTAAGACCCAAGTGAGGGTTAGCTGTCAGGAGACATGGCTTCCCAGAATGGAAACAGGGTGTTGCTGAAGCCAAGCATGGTGAAACAGACTGAGAGGGCCAAAGGAATTGTGTGCCTACTGTCTTTTAGTAGAACATGAGGATGGGAGGTTGTTACATTTGCACAAGAATATCAGGTTAAGTATCAAGTTAGGGTTAGGGTTGGGGAGATGTGGCTTCCCAGGTTGGAAACGGGTCCTTGGTGAAGCTTAACTTCCTGAATCAGACTGAGTGGGCCATCAAGATGTCTTCCATACTTACATTGGGCACACTCTGTGGACCGCAGTATGTTTCAGTCCAAAAAGGAAATAGGGTTGAGACTCAAATTAGGGTTACGGTTGGGGAGACTTGGCTTCCCAGGATGTAACCAGGGTTTTGGTGAAGCCTAGATTGGTAAAACAGACTGAGTAGGCATTCAGGAGTATAACATACTGCCAGTTAGTACACCATGTGGACAGCGAAATGTTTCAGTCCAAAGACAAAATTCTAGTTAAGACCCAAGTTAGGGTTAGCTGTCAGGAGACATGGCTTCCCAGAATGGA
The DNA here is from genome assembly GCF_057233095.1 of Heloderma suspectum. Classification (NCBI taxonomy): domain Eukaryota; kingdom Metazoa; phylum Chordata; class Lepidosauria; order Squamata; family Helodermatidae; genus Heloderma; species Heloderma suspectum. The sequence continues at coordinate 154,989,096 of NC_139461.1, forward strand.
AACAGGGTGTTGCTGAAGCCAAGCATGGTGAAACTGACTGAGAGGGCCAAAGGAATTGTGTGCCTACTGTCTTTTAGTAGAACATGAGGATGGGAGGTTGTTACATTTGCACAAGAATATCAGGTTAAGTCTCAAGTTAGGGTTGGGTTGGGGAGATGTGGCTTCCCAGGTTGGAAACGGGTCCTTGGTGAAGCTTAACTTGCTGAATCAGACTGAGTGGGGTATCAAGGTGTCTTCCATACTTACATTTGGTACACTCTGTGGCCCGCAGTATGTTTCAGTCCCAAAAGGAAATGAGGGTTGAGACTCAAAGTAGGGTTAGGGTTGGGGAGACTTGGCTTCCCAGGATGTAACCAGGGTTTTGGCGAAGCCTAGATTGGTAAAACAGACTGAGTAGGCAAACCGGAGTATAACATACTGCCAGTTAGTACACCATGTGGACAGGGAAATGTTTCATTCCAAAGAGAAAATTAGGGTTAAGACCCAAGTTAGGGTTAGCGGTCAGGAGACATGGCTTCCCGGAATGGAAACAGGGTGTTGCTGAAGCCAAGCATGGTGAAACAGACTGAGAGGGCAACTGGAATTGTGTGCCTACTGTCTTTTAGTACAACATGAGGATGGGGGTTTGTTACATTTGCACAAGAAAATGAGGTTAAGTCTCAAGTTAGGGTTGGTTTGGGGAGATGTGGCTTCCCAGGTTGGAAACGGGTCCTTGGTGAAGCCTAGCTTGTTGAATCAGACTGAGTGGGACATCAAGATGTCTTCCATACTTACATTTGGCACACTCTGTGGACCGCAGTATGTTTCAGTCCAAAAAGGAAATAGGGTTGAGACTCAAATTAGGGTTAGGGTTGGGGAGACTTGGCTTCCCAGGATGTAACCAGGGTTTTGGTGAAGCCTAGATTGGTAAAACAGACTGAGTAGGCATTCAGGAGTATAACATACTGCCAGTTAGTACACCATGTGGACAGGGAAATGTTTCAGTCCAAAGACAAAATTCGAGTTAAGACCCAAGTTAGGGTTAGCTGTCAGGAGACATGGCTTCCCGGAATGGAAACAGGGTGTTGCTGAAGCCAAGCATGGTTAAACAGACTGAGAGGGCCAACGGAATTGTGTGCTTACTGTCTTTTAGTACAACATGAGGATGGGGGTTTGTTACATTTGCACAAGAAAATCAGGTTAAGTCTCAAGTTAGGGTTGGGTTGGGGAGATGTGGCTTCCCAGGTTGGAAACGGGTCCTTGGTGAAGCTAAACTTGCTGAATCAGACTGAGTGGGGTATCAAGGTGTCTTCCATACTTACATATGGTACACTCTGTGGACCGCAGTATGTTTCAGTCCCAAAAGGAAATGAGGGTTGAGACTCAAATTAGGGTTAGGGTTGGGGAGACTTGGCTTCCCAGGATGTAACCAGGGTTTTGGCGAAGCCTAGATTGGTAAAACAGACTGAGTAGGCCTTCCGGAGTATAACATACTGCCAGTTAGTACACCATGTGGACAGGGAAATGTTTCAGTCCAAAGAAAAAATTAGGGTTAAGAAAAATTTAGGGTTATCGGTCAGGAGACATGCCTTCCCAGAATGGAAACAGGGTGTTGCTGAAGCCAAGCATGGTGAAACAGACTGAGAGGGCAAACGGAATTGTGTGCCTACTGTCTTTTAGTACAACATGAGGATGGGGGTTTGTTACATTTGCACAAGAAAATCAGGTTAAGTCTCAAGTTAGGGTTAGGGTTGGGGAGATGTGGCTTCCCAGGTTGGAAACGGGTCCTTGGTGAAGCCTAACTTGCTGAATCAGACTGAGTGGGGCATCAAGATGTCTTCCATACTGACATTTGGTACACTCTGTGGACGGCGGTTTGTTTCAGTCCCAAAGGAAATGAGGCCTGAGACTCAAATTAGGGTTAGGGTTGGGGAGACTTGGCTTTCCAGGATGTAACCAGGGTTTTGGTGAAGCCTAGATTGGGAAAACAGATTGAGTAGGCAAACCGGAGTATAACATACTGCCAGTTAGTACACCATGTGGACAGGGAAATGTTTCATTCCAAAGAGAAAATTAGGGTTAAGACCCAAGTGAGGGTTATCGGTCAGGAGACATGGCTTCCCAGAATGGAAACAGGGTGTTGCTGAAGCCAAGCATGGTGAAACAGACTGAGAGGGCCAAAGGAATTGTGTGCCTACTGTCTTTTAGTAGAACATGAGGATGGGGGTTTGTTACAATTGCACAAGAAAATCAGGTTAAGTATCAAGTTAGGGTTAGGGTTGGGGAGATGTGGCTTCCCAGGTTGGAAACGGGTCCTTGGTGAAGCTTAACTTGCTGAATCAGACTGAGTGGGGCATCAAGATGGCTTCCATACTGACATTTGGTACACTCTGTGGACGGCAGTATGTTTCAGTCCAAAAAGGAAATGAGGGCTGAGACTCAAATTAGGGTTAGGGTTGGGGAGACTTGGCTTCCCAGGATGTAACCAGGGTCTTGGCGAAGCCTAGATTGGTAAAACAGACTGAGTAGGCCAACCGGAGTATAACATACTGCCAGTTAGTACACCATGTGGACAGGGAAATGTTTCAGTCCAAAGAGAAAATTAGGGTTGAGACCCAAGTTAGGGTTATCGGTCAGGAGTCATGGCTTCCCAGAATGGAAACAGGGTGTTGCTGAAGCCAAGCATGGTGAAACAGACTGAGAGGGCAAAAGGAATTGTGTGCCTACTGTCTTTTAGTACAACATGAGGATGGGGGTTTGTTACATTTGCACAAGAAAATCAGGTTAAGTCTCAAGTTAGGGTTGGTTTGGGGAGATGTGGCTTCCCAGGTTGGAAACGGGTCCTTGGTGAAGCCTAGCTTGTTGAATCAGACTGAGTGGGACATCAAGATGTCTTCCATACTGACATTTGGTACACTCTGTGGACCGCAGTATGTTTCAGTCCAAAAAGGAAATGAGGGTTGAGACTCAAATTAGGGTTAGGGCTGGGGAGACTTGGCTTCCCAGGATGTAACCAGGGTTTTGGCGAAGCCTAGATTGGTAAAACAGACTGAGTAGGCCATCCGGAGTATAACATACTGCCAGTTAGTACACCATGTGGACAGGGAAATGTTTCAGTCCAAAGAGAAAATTAGGGTTAAGACCCAAGTGAGGGTTAGCTGTCAGGAGACATGGCTTCCCAGAATGGAAACAGGGTGTTGCTGAAGCCAAGCATGGTGAAACAGACTGAGAGGGCCAAAGGAATTGTGTGCCTACTGTCTTTTAGTAGAACATGAGGATGGGAGGTTGTTACATTTGCACAAGAATATCAGGTTAAGTCTCAAGTTAGGGTTAGGGTTGGGGAGATGTGGCTTCCCAGGTTGGAAACGGGTCCTTGGTGAAGCTTAACTTCCTGAATCAGACTGAGTGGGCCATCAAGATGTCTTCCATACTTACATTTGGTACACTCTGTGGACCGCAGTATGTTTCAGTCCAAAAAGGAAATAGGGTTGAGACTCAAATTAGGGTTAGGGCTGGGGAGACTTGGCTTCCCAGGATGTAACCAGGGTTTTGGCGAAGCCTAGATTGGTAAAACAGACTGAGTAGGCCATCCGGAGTATAACATACTGCCAGTTAGTACACCATGTGGACAGGGAAATGTTTCAGTCTAAAGAGAAAATTAGGGTTAAGACCCAAGTTAGGGTTAGCTGTCAGGAGACATGGCTTCCCAGAATGGAAACAGGGTGTTGCTGAAGCCAAGCATGGTGAAACAGACTGAGAGGGCCAAAGGAATTGTGTGCCTACTGTCTTTTAGTAGAACATGAGGATGGGAGGTTGTTACATTTGCACAAGAATATCAGGTTAAGTCTCAAGTTAGGGTTAGGGTTGGGGAGATGTGGCTTCCCAGGTTGGAAACGGGTCCTTGGTGAAGCTTAACTTCCTGAATCAGACTGAGTGGGCCATCAAGATGTCTTCCATACTTACATTTGGCACACTCTGTGGACCGCAGTATGTTTCAGTCCAAAAAGGAAATAGGGTTGAGACTCAAATTAGGGTTAGGGTTGGGGAGACTTGGCTTCCCAGGATGTAACCAGGGTTTTGGTGAAGCCTAGATTGGTAAAACAGACTGAGTAGGCATTCAGGAGTATAACATACTGCCAGTTAGTACACCATGTGGACAGGGAAATGTTTCAGTCCAAAGAGAAAATTAGGGTTAAGACCCAAGTGAGGGTTATCGGTCAGGAGACATGGCTTCCCAGAATGGAAACAGGGTGTTGCTGAAGCCAAGCATGGTGAAACAGACTGAGAGGGCCAAAGGAATTGTGTGCCTACTGTCTTTTAGTAGAACATGAGGATGGGGGTTTGTTACATTTGCACAAGAAAATCAGGTTAAGTCTCAAGTTAGGGTTGGTTTGGGGAGATGTGGCTTCCCAGGTTGGAAACGGGTCCTTGGTGAAGCCTAGCTTGTTGAATCAGACTGAGTGGGACATCAAGATGTCTTCCATACTTACATTTGGTACACTCTGTGGACGGCAGTATGTTTCAGTCCAAAAAGGAAATGAGGGTTGAGACTCAAATTAGGGTTAGGGCTGGGGAGACTTGGCTTCCCAGGATGTAACCAGGGTTTTGGCGAAGCCTAGATTGGTAAAACAGACTGAGTAGGCCATCCGGAGTATAACATACTGCCAGTTAGTACACCATGTGGACAGGGAAATGTTTCAGTCCAAAGAGAAAATTAGGGTTAAGACCCAAGTGAGGGTTAGCTGTCAGGAGACATGGCTTCCCAGAATGGAAACAGGGTGTTGCTGAAGCCAAGCATGGTGAAACAGACTGAGAGGGCCAAAGGAATTGTGTGCCTACTGTCTTTTAGTAGAACATGAGGATGGGAGGTTGTTACATTTGCACAAGAATATCAGGTTAAGTATCAAGTTAGGGTTAGGGTTGGGGAGATGTGGCTTCCCAGGTTGGAAACGGGTCCTTGGTGAAGCTTAACTTCCTGAATCAGACTGAGTGGGCCATCAAGATGTCTTCCATACTTACATTGGGCACACTCTGTGGACCGCAGTATGTTTCAGTCCAAAAAGGAAATAGGGTTGAGACTCAAATTAGGGTTACGGTTGGGGAGACTTGGCTTCCCAGGATGTAACCAGGGTTTTGGTGAAGCCTAGATTGGTAAAACAGACTGAGTAGGCATTCAGGAGTATAACATACTGCCAGTTAGTACACCATGTGGACAGGGAAATGTTTCAGTCCAAAGACAAAATTCGAGTTAAGACCCAAGTTAGGGTTAGCTGTCAGGAGACATGGCTTCCCAGAATGGAAACAGGGTGTTGCTGAAGCCAAGCATGGTGAAACTGACTGAGAGGGCCAAAGGAATTGTGTGCCTACTGTCTTTTAGTAGAACATGAGGATGGGAGGTTGTTACATTTGCACAAGAATATCAGGTTAAGTCTCAAGTTAGGGTTGGGTTGGGGAGATGTGGCTTCCCAGGTTGGAAACGGGTCCTTGGTGAAGCTTAACTTGCTGAATCAGACTGAGTGGGGTATCAAGGTGTCTTCCATACTTACATTTGGTACACTCTGTGGCCCGCAGTATGTTTCAGTCCCAAAAGGAAATGAGGGTTGAGACTCAAAGTAGGGTTAGGGTTGGGGAGACTTGGCTTCCCAGGATGTAACCAGGGTTTTGGCGAAGCCTAGATTGGTAAAACAGACTGAGTAGGCAAACCGGAGTATAACATACTGCCAGTTAGTACACCATGTGGACAGGGAAATGTTTCATTCCAAAGAGAAAATTAGGGTTAAGACCCAAGTTAGGGTTAGCGGTCAGGAGACATGGCTTCCCCGAATGGAAACAGGGTGTTGCTGAAGCCAAGCATGGTGAAACAGACTGAGAGGGCAACTGGAATTGTGTGCCTACTGTCTTTTAGTACAACATGAGGATGGGGGTTTGTTACATTTGCACAAGAAAATGAGGTTAAGTCTCAAGTTAGGGTTGGTTTGGGGAGATGTGGCTTCCCAGGTTGGAAACGGGTCCTTGGTGAAGCCTAGCTTGTTGAATCAGACTGAGTGGGACATCAAGATGTCTTCCATACTTACATTTGGCACACTCTGTGGACCGCAGTATGTTTCAGTCCAAAAAGGAAATAGGGTTGAGACTCAAATTAGGGTTAGGGTTGGGGAGACTTGGCTTCCCAGGATGTAACCAGGGTTTTGGTGAAGCCTAGATTGGTAAAACAGACTGAGTAGGCATTCAGGAGTATAACATACTGCCAGTTAGTACACCATGTGGACAGGGAAATGTTTCAGTCCAAAGACAAAATTCGAGTTAAGACCCAAGTTAGGGTTAGCTGTCAGGAGACATGGCTTCCCGGAATGGAAACAGGGTGTTGCTGAAGCCAAGCATGGTTAAACAGACTGAGAGGGCCAACGGAATTGTGTGCTTACTGTCTTTTAGTACAACATGAGGATGGGGGTTTGTTACATTTGCACAAGAAAATCAGGTTAAGTCTCAAGTTAGGGTTGGGTTGGGGAGATGTGGCTTCCCAGGTTGGAAACGGGTCCTTGGTGAAGCTAAACTTGCTGAATCAGACTGAGTGGGGTATCAAGGTGTCTTCCATACTTACATATGGTACACTCTGTGGACCGCAGTATGTTTCAGTCCCAAAAGGAAATGAGGGTTGAGACTCAAATTAGGGTTAGGGTTGGGGAGACTTGGCTTCCCAGGATGTAACCAGGGTTTTGGCGAAGCCTAGATTGGTAAAACAGACTGAGTAGGCCTTCCGGAGTATAACATACTGCCAGTTAGTACACCATGTGGACAGGGAAATGTTTCAGTCCAAAGAAAAAATTAGGGTTAAGAAAAATTTAGGGTTATCGGTCAGGAGACATGCCTTCCCAGAATGGAAACAGGGTGTTGCTGAAGCCAAGCATGGTGAAACAGACTGAGAGGGCAAACGGAATTGTGTGCCTACTGTCTTTTAGTACAACATGAGGATGGGGGTTTGTTACATTTGCACAAGAAAATCAGGTTAAGTCTCAAGTTAGGGTTAGGGTTGGGGAGATGTGGCTTCCCAGGTTGGAAACGGGTCCTTGGTGAAGCCTAACTTGCTGAATCAGACTGAGTGGGGCATCAAGATGTCTTCCATACTGACATTTGGTACACTCTGTGGACGGCGGTTTGTTTCAGTCCCAAAGGAAATGAGGCCTGAGACTCAAATTAGGGTTAGGGTTGGGGAGACTTGGCTTTCCAGGATGTAACCAGGGTTTTGGTGAAGCCTAGATTGGGAAAACAGACTGAGTAGGCAAACCGGAGTATAACATACTGCCAGTTAGTACACCATGTGGACAGGGAAATGTTTCATTCCAAAGAGAAAATTAGGGTTAAGACCCAAGTGAGGGTTATCGGTCAGGAGACATGGCTTCCCAGAATGGAAACAGGGTGTTGCTGAAGCCAAGCATGGTGAAACAGACTGAGAGGGCCAAAGGAATTGTGTGCCTACTGTCTTTTAGTAGAACATGAGGATGGGGGTTTGTTACAATTGCACAAGAAAATCAGGTTAAGTATCAAGTTAGGGTTAGGGTTGGGGAGATGTGGCTTCCCAGGTTGGAAACGGGTCCTTGGTGAAGCTTAACTTGCTGAATCAGACTGAGTGGGGCATCAAGATGGCTTCCATACTGACATTTGGTACACTCTGTGGACGGCAGTATGTTTCAGTCCAAAAAGGAAATGAGGGCTGAGACTCAAATTAGGGTTAGGGTTGGGGAGACTTGGCTTCCCAGGATGTAACCAGGGTCTTGGCGAAGCCTAGATTGGTAAAACAGACTGAGTAGGCCAACCGGAGTATAACATACTGCCAGTTAGTACACCATGTGGACAGGGAAATGTTTCAGTCCAAAGAGAAAATTAGGGTTGAGACCCAAGTTAGGGTTATCGGTCAGGAGTCATGGCTTCCCAGAATGGAAACAGGGTGTTGCTGAAGCCAAGCATGGTGAAACAGACTGAGAGGGCAAAAGGAATTGTGTGCCTACTGTCTTTTAGTACAACATGAGGATGGGGGTTTGTTACATTTGCACAAGAAAATCAGGTTAAGTCTCAAGTTAGGGTTGGTTTGGGGAGATGTGGCTTCCCAGGTTGGAAACGGGTCCTTGGTGAAGCCTAGCTTGTTGAATCAGACTGAGTGGGACATCAAGATGTCTTCCATACTGACATTTGGTACACTCTGTGGACGGCAGTATGTTTCAGTCCAAAAAGGAAATGAGGGTTGAGACTCAAATTAGGGTTAGGGCTGGGGAGACTTGGCTTCCCAGGATGTAACCAGGGTTTTGGCGAAGCCTAGATTGGTAAAACAGACTGAGTAGGCCATCCGGAGTATAACATACTGCCAGTTAGTACACCATGTGGACAGGGAAATGTTTCAGTCCAAAGAGAAAATTAGGGTTAAGACCCAAGTGAGGGTTAGCTGTCAGGAGACATGGCTTCCCAGAATGGAGACAGGGTGTTGCTGAAGCCAAGCATGGTGAAACAGACTGAGAGGGCCAAAGGAATTGTGTGCCTACTGTCTTTTAGTAGAACATGAGGATGGGAGGTTGTTACATTTGCACAAGAATATCAGGTTAAGTCTCAAGTTAGGGTTAGGGTTGGGGAGATGTGGCTTCCCAGGTTGGAAACGGGTCCTTGGTGAAGCTTAACTTCCTGAATCAGACTGAGTGGGCCATCAAGATGTCTTCCATACTTACATTTGGCACACTCTGTGGACCGCAGTATGTTTCAGTCCAAAAAGGAAATAGGGTTGAGACTCAAATTAGGGTTACGGATGGGGAGACTTGGCTTCCCAGGATGTAACCAGGGTTTTGGTGAAGCCTAGATTGGTAAAACAGACTGAGTAGGCATTCAGGAGTATAACATACTGCCAGTGAGTACACCATGTGGACAGGGAAATGTTTCAGTCCAAAGACAAAATTCGAGTTAAGACCCTAGTTAGGGTTAGCTGTCAGGAGACATGGCTTCCCAGAATGGAAACAGGGTGTTGCTGAACCCAGGCATGGTGAAACAGACTGAGAGGGCCAAAGGAATTGTGTGCCTACTGTCTTTTAGTAGAACATGAGGATGGGAGGTTGTTACATTTGCACAAGAATATCAGGTTAAGTATCAAGTTAGAGTTAGGGTTGGGGAGATGTGGCTTCCCAGGTTGGAAACGGGTCCTTGTTGAAGCCTAGCTTGCTGAATCAGACTGAGTGGGGCATCAAGATGTCTTCCATACTTACAATTAGGTACACTCTGTGGACGGCAGTATGTTTCAGTCCAAAAAGGAAATGAGGGTTGAGACTCAAATTAGGGTTAGGGTTGGGGAGACTTGGCTTCCCAGGATGTAACCAGGGTTTTGGCGAAGCCTAGATTGGTAAAACAGACTGAGTAGGCCTTCCGGAGTATAACATACTGCCAGTTAGTACACCATGTGGACAGGGAAATATTTCAGTCCAAAGAAAAAACTAGGGTTAAGACCCAAGTTAGGGTTAGCGGTCAGGAGACATGGCTTCCCAGAATGGAAACAGGGTGTTGCTGAAGCCAAGCATGGTGAAACAGACTGAGAGGGCAAAAGGAATTGTGTGCCTACTGTCTTTTAGTACAACATGAGGATGGCGGTTTGTTACATTTGCACAAGAAAATCAGGTTAAGTCTCAAGTTAGGGTTGGTTTGGGGAGATGTGGCTTCCCAGGTTGGAAACGGGTCCTTGGTGAAGCCTAGCTTGTTGAATCAGACTGAGTGGGACATCAAGATGTCTTCCATACTTACATTTGGTACACTCTGTGGACGGCAGTATGTTTCAGTCCAAAAAGGAAATGAGGGTTGAGACTCAAATTAGGGTTAGGGCTGGGGAGACTTGGCTTCCCAGGATGTAACCAGGGTTTTGGCGAAGCCTAGATTGGTAAAACAGACTGAGTAGGCCATCCGGAGTATAACATACTGCCAGTTAGTACACCATGTGGACAGGGAAATGTTTCAGTCTAAAGAGAAAATTAGGGTTAAGACCCAAGTTAGGGTTAGCTGTCAGGAGACATGGCTTCCCAGAATGGAAACAGGGTGTTGCTGAAGCCAAGCATGGTGAAACAGACTGAGAGGGCCAAAGGAATTGTGTGCCTACTGTCTTTTAGTAGAACATGAGGATGGGAGGTTGTTACATTTGCACAAGAATATCAGGTTAAGTCTCAAGTTAGGGTTAGGGTTGGGGAGATGTGGCTTCCCAGGTTGGAAACGGGTCCTTGGTGAAGCTTAACTTCCTGAATCAGACTGAGTGGGCCATCAAGATGTCTTCCATACTTACATTTGGCACACTCTGTGGACCGCAGTATGTTTCAGTCCAAAAAGGAAATAGGGTTGAGACTCAAATTAGGGTTAGGGTTGGGGAGACTTGGCTTCCCAGGATGTAACCAGGGTTTTGGTGAAGCCTAGATTGGTAAAACAGACTGAGTAGGCATTCAGGAGTATAACATACTGCCAGTTAGTACACCATGTGGACAGGGAAATGTTTCAGTCCAAAGAGAAAATTAGGGTTAAGACCCAAGTGAGGGTTATCGGTCAGGAGACATGGCTTCCCAGAATGGAAACAGGGTGTTGCTGAAGCCAAGCATGGTGAAACAGACTGAGAGGGCCAAAGGAATTGTGTGCCTACTGTCTTTTAGTAGAACATGAGGATGGGGGTTTGTTACATTTGCACAAGAAAATGAGGTTAAGTCTCAAGTTAGGGTTGGTTTGGGGAGATGTGGCTTCCCAGGTTGGAAACGGGTCCTTGGTGAAGCCTAGCTTGTTGAATCAGACTGAGTGGGACATCAAGATGTCTTCCATACTTACATTTGGTACACTCTGTGGACGGCAGTATGTTTCAGTCCAAAAAGGAAATGAGGGTTGAGACTCAAATTAGGGTTAGGGCTAGGGAGACTTGGCTCCCCAGGATGTAACCAGGGTTTTGGCGAAGCCTAGATTGGTAAAACAGACTGAGTAGGCCATCCGGAGTATAACATACTGCCAGTTAGTACACCATGTGGACAGGGAAATGTTTCAGTCCAAAGAGAAAATTAGGGTTAAGACCCAAGTGAGGGTTAGCTGTCAGGAGACATGGCTTCCCAGAATGGAAACAGGGTGTTGCTGAAGCCAAGCATGGTGAAACAGACTGAGAGGGCCAAAGGAATTGTGTGCCTACTGTCTTTTAGTAGAACATGAGGATGGGAGGTTGTTACATTTGCACAAGAATATCAGGTTAAGTATCAAGTTAGGGTTAGGGTTGGGGAGATGTGGCTTCCCAGGTTGGAAACGGGTCCTTGGTGAAGCTTAACTTGCTGAATCAGACTGAGTGGGGTATCAAGGTGTCTTCCATACTTACATTTGGTACACTCTGTGGCCCGCAGTATGTTTCAGTCCCAAAAGGAAATGAGGGTTGAGACTCAAAGTAGGGTTAGGGTTGGGGAGACTTGGCTTCCCAGGATGTAACCAGGGTTTTGGCGAAGCCTAGATTGGTAAAACAGACTGAGTAGGCAAACCGGAGTATAACATACTGCCAGTTAGTACACCATGTGGACAGGGAAATGTTTCATTCCAAAGAGAAAATTAGGGTTAAGACCCAAGTTAGGGTTAGCGGTCAGGAGACATGGCTTCCCGGAATGGAAACAGGGTGTTGCTGTAGCCAAGCATGGTGAAACAGACTGAGAGGGCAAAAGGAATTGTGTGCCTACTGTCTTTTAGTAGAACATGAGGATGGGGGTTTGTTACATTTGCACAAGAAAATGAGGTTAAGTCTCAAGTTAGGGTTGGTTTGGGGAGATGTGGCTTCCCAGGTTGGAAACGGGTCCTTGGTGAAGCCTAGCTTGTTGAATCAGACTGAGTGGGACATCAAGATGTCTTCCATACTTACATTTGGCACACTCTGTGGACCGCAGTATGTTTCAGTCCAAAAAGGAAATAGGGTTGAGACTCAAATTAGGGTTAGGGTTGGGGAGACTTGGCTTCCCAGGATGTAACCAGGGTTTTGGTGAAGCCTAGATTGGTAAAACAGACTGAGTAGGCATTCAGGAGTATAACATACTGCCAGTTAGTACACCATGTGGACAGGGAAATGTTTCAGTCCAAAGACAAAATTCGAGTTAAGACCCAAGTTAGGGTTAGCTGTCAGGAGACATGGCTTCCCAGAATGGAAACAGGGTGTTGCTGAAGCCAAGCATGGTGAAACAGACTGAGAGGGCCAACGGAATTGTGTGCTTACTGTCTTTTAGTACAACATGAGGATGGGGGTTTGTTACATTTGCACAAGAAAATCAGGTTAAGTCTCAAGTTAGTGTTGGGTTGGGGAGATGTGGCTTCCCAGGTTGGAAACGGGTCCTTGGTGAAGCTTAACTTGCTGAATCAGACTGAGTGGGGTATCAAGGTGTCTTCCATACTTACATTTGGTACACTCTGTGGACCACAGTATGTTTCAGTCCCAAAAGGAAATGAGGGTTGAGACTCAAATTAGGGTTAGGGTTGGGGAGACTTGGCTTCCCAGGATGTAACCAGGGTTTTGGCGAAGCCTAGATTGGTAAAACAGACTGAGTAGGCCTTCCGGAGTATAACATACTGCCAGTTAGTACACCATGTGGACAGGGAAATGTTTCAGTCCAAAGAAAAAATTAGGGTTAAGAAAAATTTAGGGTTATCGGTCAGGAGACATGCCTTCCCAGAATGGAAACAGGGTGTTGCTGAAGCCAAGCATGGTGAAACAGACTGAGAGGGCAAACGGAATTGTGTGCCTACTGTCTTTTAGTACAACATGAGGATGGGGGTTTGTTACATTTGCACAAGAAAATGAGGTTAAGTCTCAAGTTAGGGTTGGTTTGGGGAGATGTGGCTTCCCAGGTTGGAAACGGGTCCTTGGTGAAGCCTAGCTTGTTGAATCAGACTGAGTGGGACATCAAGATGTCTTCCATACTTACATTTGGCACACTCTGTGGACCGCAGTATGTTTCAGTCCAAAAAGGAAATAGGGTTGAGACTCAAATTAGGGTTAGGGTTGGGGAGACTTGGCTTCCCAGGATGTAACCAGGGTTTTGGTGAAGCCTAGATTGGTAAAACAGACTGAGTAGGCATTCAGGAGTATAACATACTGCCAGTTAGTACACCATGTGGACAGGGAAATGTTTCAGTCCAAAGACAAAATTCGAGTTAAGACCCAAGTTAGGGTTAGCTGTCAGGAGACATGGCTTCCCAGAATGGAAACAGGGTGTTGCTGAAGCCAAGCATGGTGAAACAGACTGAGAGGGCCAACGGAATTGTGTGCTTACTGTCTTTTAGTACAACATGAGGATGGGGGTTTGTTACATTTGCACAAGAAAATCAGGTTAAGTCTCAAGTTAGGGTTGGGTTGGGGAGATGTGGCTTCCCAGGTTGGAAACGGGTCCTTGGTGAAGCTTAACTTGCTGAATCAGACTGAGTGGGGTATCAAGGTGTCTTCCATACTTACATTTGGTACACTCTGTGGACCACAGTATGTTTCAGTCCCAAAAGGAAATGAGGGTTGAGACTCAAATTAGGGTTAGGGTTGGGGAGACTTGGCTTCCCAGGATGTAACCAGGGTTTTGGCGAAGCCTAGATTGGTAAAACAGACTGAGTAGGCCTTCCGGAGTATAACATACTGCCAGTTAGTACACCATGTGGACAGGGAAATGTTTCAGTCCAAAGAAAAAATTAGGGTTAAGAAAAATTTAGGGTTATCGGTCAGGAGACATGCCTTCCCAGAATGGAAACAGGGTGTTGCTGAAGCCAAGCATGGTGAAACAGACTGAGAGGGCAAACGGAATTGTGTGCCTACTGTCTTTTAGTACAACATGAGGATGGGGGTTTGTTACATTTGCACAAGAAAATCAGGTTAAGTCTCAAGTTAGGGTTAGGGTTGGGGAGATGTGGCTTCCCAGGTTGGAAACGGGTCCTTGGTGAAGCCTAACTTGCTGAATCAGACTGAGTGGGGCATCAAGATGTCTTCCATACTGACATTTGGTACACTCTGTGGACGGCGGTTTGTTTCAGTCCCAAAGGAAATGAGGCCTGAGACTCAAATTAGGGTTAGGGTTGGGGAGACTTGGCTTTCCAGGATGTAACCAGGGTTTTGGTGAAGCCTAGATTGGGAAAACAGACTGAGTAGGCAAACCGGAGTATAACATACTGCCAGTTAGTACACCATGTGGACAGGGAAATGTTTCATTCCAAAGAGAAAATTAGGGTTAAGACCCAAGTGAGGGTTATCGGTCAGGAGACATGGCTTCCCAGAATGGAAACAGGGTGTTGCTGAAGCCAAGCATGGTGAAACAGACTGAGAGGGCCAAAGGAATTGTGTGCCTACTGTCTTTTAGTAGAACATGAGGATGGGGGTTTGTTACAATTGCACAAGAAAATCAGGTTAAGTATCAAGTTAGGGTTAGGGTTGGGGAGATGTGGCTTCCCAGGTTGGAAACGGGTCCTTGGTGAAGCTTAACTTGCTGAATCAGACTGAGTGGGGCATCAAGATGGCTTCCATACTGACATTTGGTACACTCTGTGGACGGCAGTATGTTTCAGTCCAAAAAGGAAATGAGGGCTGAGACTCAAATTAGGGTTAGGGTTGGGGAGACTTGGCTTCCCAGGATGTAACCAGGGTCTTGGCGAAGCCTAGATTGGTAAAACAGACTGAGTAGGCCAACCGGAGTATAACATACTGCCAGTTAGTACACCATGTGGACAGGGAAATGTTTCAGTCCAAAGAGAAAATTAGGGTTGAGACCCAAGTTAGGGTTATCGGTCAGGAGTCATGGCTTCCCAGAATGGAAACAGGGTGTTGCTGAAGCCAAGCATGGTGAAACAGACTGAGAGGGCAAAAGGAATTGTGTGCCTACTGTCTTTTAGTACAACATGAGGATGGCGGTTTGTTACATTTGCACAAGAAAATCAGGTTAAGTCTCAAGTTAGGGTTGGTTTGGGGAGATGTGGCTTCCCAGGTTGGAAACGGGTCCTTGGTGAAGCCTAGCTTGTTGAATCAGACTGAGTGGGACATCAAGATGTCTTCCATACTGACATTTGGTACACTCTGTGGACGGCAGTATGTTTCAGTCCAAAAAGGAAATGAGGGTTGAGACTCAAATTAGGGTTAGGGCTGGGGAGACTTGGCTTCCCAGGATGTAACCAGGGTTTTGGCGAAGCCTAGATTGGTAAAACAGACTGAGTAGGCCATCCGGAGTATAACATACTGCCAGTTAGTACACCATGTGGACAGGGAAATGTTTCAGTCCAAAGAGAAAATTAGGGTTAAGACCCAAGTGAGGGTTAGCTGTCAGGAGACATGGCTTCCCAGAATGGAGACAGGGTGTTGCTGAAGCCAAGCATGGTGAAACAGACTGAGAGGGCCAAAGGAATTGTGTGCCTACTGTCTTTTAGTAGAACATGAGGATGGGAGGTTGTTACATTTGCACAAGAATATCAGGTTAAGTCTCAAGTTAGGGTTAGGGTTGGGGAGATGTGGCTTCCCAGGTTGGAAACGGGTCCTTGGTGAAGCTTAACTTCCTGAATCAGACTGAGTGGGCCATCAAGATGTCTTCCATACTTACATTTGGCACACTCTGTGGACCGCAGTATGTTTCAGTCCAAAAAGGAAATAGGGTTGAGACTCAAATTAGGGTTACGGATGGGGAGACTTGGCTTCCCAGGATGTAACCAGGGTTTTGGTGAAGCCTAGATTGGTAAAACAGACTGAGTAGGCCTTCCGGAGTATAACATACTGCCAGTTAGTACACCATGTGGACAGGGAAATATTTCAGTCCAAAGAAAAAACTAGGGTTAAGACCCAAGTTAGGGTTAGCGGTCAGGAGACATGGCTTCCCAGAATGGAAACAGGGTGTTGCTGAAGCCAAGCATGGTGAAACAGACTGAGAGGGCAAAAGGAATTGTGTGCCTACTGTCTTTTAGTACAACATGAGGATGGCGGTTTGTTACATTTGCACAAGAAAATCAGGTTAAGTCTCAAGTTAGGGTTGGTTTGGGGAGATGTGGCTTCCCAGGTTGGAAACGGGTCCTTGGTGAAGCCTAGCTTGTTGAATCAGACTGAGTGGGACATCAAGATGTCTTCCATACTTACATTTGGTACACTCTGTGGACGGCAGTATGTTTCAGTCCAAAAAGGAAATGAGGGTTGAGACTCAAATTAGGGTTAGGGCTGGGGAGACTTGGCTTCCCAGGATGTAACCAGGGTTTTGGCGAAGCCTAGATTGGTAAAACAGACTGAGTAGGCCATCCGGAGTATAACATACTGCCAGTTAGTACACCATGTGGACAGGGAAATATTTCAGTCCAAAGAGAAAATTAGGGTTGAGACCCAAGTTAGGGTTATCGGTCAGGAGTCATGGCTTCCCAGAATGGAAACAGGGTGTTGCTGAAGCCAAGCATGGTGAAACAGACTGAGAGGGCAAAAGGAATTGTGTGCCTACTGTCTTTTAGTACAACATGAGGATGGGGGTTTGTTACATTTGCACAAGAAAATCAGGTTAAGTCTCAAGTTAGGGTTGGTTTGGGGAGATGTGGCTTCCCAGGTTGGAAACGGGTCCTTGGTGAAGCCTAGCTTGTTGAATCAGACTGAGTGGGACATCAAGATGTCTTCCATACTGACATTTGGTACACTCTGTGGACGGCAGTATGTTTCAGTCCAAAAAGGAAATGAGGGTTGAGACTCAAATTAGGGTTAGGGCTGGGGAGACTTGGCTTCCCAGGATGTAACCAGGGTTTTGGCGAAGCCTAGATTGGTAAAACAGACTGAGTAGGCCATCCGGAGTATAACATACTGCCAGTTAGTACACCATGTGGACAGGGAAATGTTTCAGTCCAAAGAGAAAATTAGGGTTAAGACCCAAGTGAGGGTTAGCTGTCAGGAGACATGGCTTCCCAGAATGGAGACAGGGTGTTGCTGAAGCCAAGCATGGTGAAACAGACTGAGAGGGCCAAAGGAATTGTGTGCCTACTGTCTTTTAGTAGAACATGAGGATGGGAGGTTGTTACATTTGCACAAGAATATCAGGTTAAGTCTCAAGTTAGGGTTAGGGTTGGGGAGATGTGGCTTCCCAGGTTGGAAACGGGTCCTTGGTGAAGCTTAACTTCCTGAATCAGACTGAGTGGGCCATCAAGATGTCTTCCATACTTACATTTGGCACACTCTGTGGACCGCAGTATGTTTCAGTCCAAAAAGGAAATAGGGTTGAGACTCAAATTAGGGTTACGGATGGGGAGACTTGGCTTCCCAGGATGTAACCAGGGTTTTGGTGAAGCCTAGATTGGTAAAACAGACTGAGTAGGCATTCAGGAGTATAACATACTGCCAGTGAGTACACCATGTGGACAGGGAAATGTTTCAGTCCAAAGACAAAATTCGAGTTAAGACCCTAGTTAGGGTTAGCTGTCAGGAGACATGGCTTCCCAGAATGGAAACAGGGTGTTGCTGAACCCAGGCATGGTGAAACAGACTGAGAGGGCCAAAGGAATTGTGTGCCTACTGTCTTTTAGTAGAACATGAGGATGGGAGGTTGTTACATTTGCACAAGAATATCAGGTTAAGTATCAAGTTAGAGTTAGGGTTGGGGAGATGTGGCTTCCCAGGTTGGAAACGGGTCCTTGTTGAAGCCTAGCTTGCTGAATCAGACTGAGTGGGGCATCAAGATGTCTTCCATACTTACAATTAGGTACACTCTGTGGACGGCAGTATGTTTCAGTCCAAAAAGGAAATGAGGGTTGAGACTCAAATTAGGGTTAGGGTTGGGGAGACTTGGCTTCCCAGGATGTAACCAGGGTTTTGGCGAAGCCTAGATTGGTAAAACAGACTGAGTAGGCCTTCCGGAGTATAACATACTGCCAGTTAGTACACCATGTGGACAGGGAAATATTTCAGTCCAAAGAAAAAACTAGGGTTAAGACCCAAGTTAGGGTTAGCGGTCAGGAGACATGGCTTCCCAGAATGGAAACAGGGTGTTGCTGAAGCCAAGCATGGTGAAACAGACTGAGAGGGCAAAAGGAATTGTGTGCCTACTGTCTTTTAGTACAACATGAGGATGGCGGTTTGTTACATTTGCACAAGAAAATCAGGTTAAGTCTCAAGTTAGGGTTGGTTTGGGGAGATGTGGCTTCCCAGGTTGGAAACGGGTCCTTGGTGAAGCCTAGCTTGTTGAATCAGACTGAGTGGGACATCAAGATGTCTTCCATACTTACATTTGGTACACTCTGTGGACGGCAGTATGTTTCAGTCCAAAAAGGAAATGAGGGTTGAGACTCAAATTAGGGTTAGGGCTGGGGAGACTTGGCTTCCCAGGATGTAACCAGGGTTTTGGCGAAGCCTAGATTGGTAAAACAGACTGAGTAGGCCATCCGGAGTATAACATACTGCCAGTTAGTACACCATGTGGACAGGGAAATGTTTCAGTCTAAAGAGAAAATTAGGGTTAAGACCCAAGTTAGGGTTAGCTGTCAGGAGACATGGCTTCCCAGAATGGAAACAGGGTGTTGCTGAAGCCAAGCATGGTGAAACAGACTGAGAGGGCCAAAGGAATTGTGTGCCTACTGTCTTTTAGTAGAACATGAGGATGGGAGGTTGTTACATTTGCACAAGAATATCAGGTTAAGTCTCAAGTTAGGGTTAGGGTTGGGGAGATGTGGCTTCCCAGGTTGGAAACGGGTCCTTGGTGAAGCTTAACTTCCTGAATCAGACTGAGTGGGCCATCAAGATGTCTTCCATACTTACATTTGGCACACTCTGTGGACCGCAGTATGTTTCAGTCCAAAAAGGAAATAGGGTTGAGACTCAAATTAGGGTTAGGGTTGGGGAGACTTGGCTTCCCAGGATGTAACCAGGGTTTTGGTGAAGCCTAGATTGGTAAAACAGACTGAGTAGGCATTCAGGAGTATAACATACTGCCAGTTAGTACACCATGTGGACAGGGAAATGTTTCAGTCCAAAGAGAAAATTAGGGTTAAGACCCAAGTGAGGGTTATCGGTCAGGAGACATGGCTTCCCAGAATGGAAACAGGGTGTTGCTGAAGCCAAGCATGGTGAAACAGACTGAGAGGGCCAAAGGAATTGTGTGCCTACTGTCTTTTAGTAGAACATGAGGATGGGGGTTTGTTACATTTGCACAAGAAAATGAGGTTAAGTCTCAAGTTAGGGTTGGTTTGGGGAGATGTGGCTTCCCAGGTTGGAAACGGGTCCTTGGTGAAGCCTAGCTTGTTGAATCAGACTGAGTGGGACATCAAGATGTCTTCCATACTTACATTTGGTACACTCTGTGGACGGCAGTATGTTTCAGTCCAAAAAGGAAATGAGGGTTGAGACTCAAATTAGGGTTAGGGCTAGGGAGACTTGGCTCCCCAGGATGTAACCAGGGTTTTGGCGAAGCCTAGATTGGTAAAACAGACTGAGTAGGCCATCCGGAGTATAACATACTGCCAGTTAGTACACCATGTGGACAGGGAAATGTTTCAGTCCAAAGAGAAAATTAGGGTTAAGACCCAAGTGAGGGTTAGCTGTCAGGAGACATGGCTTCCCAGAATGGAAACAGGGTGTTGCTGAAGCCAAGCATGGTGAAACAGACTGAGAGGGCCAAAGGAATTGTGTGCCTACTGTCTTTTAGTAGAACATGAGGATGGGAGGTTGTTACATTTGCACAAGAATATCAGGTTAAGTATCAAGTTAGGGTTAGGGTTGGGGAGATGTGGCTTCCCAGGTTGGAAACGGGTCCTTGGTGAAGCTTAACTTGCTGAATCAGACTGAGTGGGGTATCAAGGTGTCTTCCATACTTACATTTGGTACACTCTGTGGCCCGCAGTATGTTTCAGTCCCAAAAGGAAATGAGGGTTGAGACTCAAAGTAGGGTTAGGGTTGGGGAGACTTGGCTTCCCAGGATGTAACCAGGGTTTTGGCGAAGCCTAGATTGGTAAAACAGACTGAGTAGGCAAACCGGAGTATAACATACTGCCAGTTAGTACACCATGTGGACAGGGAAATGTTTCATTCCAAAGAGAAAATTAGGGTTAAGACCCAAGTTAGGGTTAGCGGTCAGGAGACATGGCTTCCCGGAATGGAAACAGGGTGTTGCTGTAGCCAAGCATGGTGAAACAGACTGAGAGGGCAAAAGGAATTGTGTGCCTACTGTCTTTTAGTAGAACATGAGGATGGGGGTTTGTTACATTTGCACAAGAAAATGAGGTTAAGTCTCAAGTTAGGGTTGGTTTGGGGAGATGTGGCTTCCCAGGTTGGAAACGGGTCCTTGGTGAAGCCTAGCTTGTTGAATCAGACTGAGTGGGACATCAAGATGTCTTCCATACTTACATTTGGCACACTCTGTGGACCGCAGTATGTTTCAGTCCAAAAAGGAAATAGGGTTGAGACTCAAATTAGGGTTAGGGTTGGGGAGACTTGGCTTCCCAGGATGTAACCAGGGTTTTGGTGAAGCCTAGATTGGTAAAACAGACTGAGTAGGCATTCAGGAGTATAACATACTGCCAGTTAGTACACCATGTGGACAGGGAAATGTTTCAGTCCAAAGACAAAATTCGAGTTAAGACCCAAGTTAGGGTTAGCTGTCAGGAGACATGGCTTCCCAGAATGGAAACAGGGTGTTGCTGAAGCCAAGCATGGTGAAACAGACTGAGAGGGCCAACGGAATTGTGTGCTTACTGTCTTTTAGTACAACATGAGGATGGGGGTTTGTTACATTTGCACAAGAAAATCAGGTTAAGTCTCAAGTTAGGGTTGGGTTGGGGAGATGTGGCTTCCCAGGTTGGAAACGGGTCCTTGGTGAAGCTTAACTTGCTGAATCAGACTGAGTGGGGTATCAAGGTGTCTTCCATACTTACATTTGGTACACTCTGTGGACCACAGTATGTTTCAGTCCCAAAAGGAAATGAGGGTTGAGACTCAAATTAGGGTTAGGGTTGTGGAGACTTGGCTTCCCAGGATGTAACCAGGGTTTTGGCGAAGCCTAGATTGGTAAAACAGACTGAGTAGGCCTTCCGGAGTATAACATACTGCCAGTTAGTACACCATGTGGACAGGGAAATGTTTCAGTCCAAAGAAAAAATTAGGGTTAAGAAAAATTTAGGGTTATCGGTCAGGAGACATGCCTTCCCAGAATGGAAACAGGGTGTTGCTGAAGCCAAGCATGGTGAAACAGACTGAGAGGGCAAACGGAATTGTGTGCCTACTGTCTTTTAGTACAACATGAGGATGGGGGTTTGTTACATTTGCACAAGAAAATGAGGTTAAGTCTCAAGTTAGGGTTGGTTTGGGGAGATGTGGCTTCCCAGGTTGGAAACGGGTCCTTGGTGAAGCCTAGCTTGTTGAATCAGACTGAGTGGGACATCAAGATGTCTTCCATACTTACATTTGGCACACTCTGTGGACCGCAGTATGTTTCAGTCCAAAAAGGAAATAGGGTTGAGACTCAAATTAGGGTTAGGGTTGGGGAGACTTGGCTTCCCAGGATGTAACCAGGGTTTTGGTGAAGCCTAGATTGGTAAAACAGACTGAGTAGGCATTCAGGAGTATAACATACTGCCAGTTAGTACACCATGTGGACAGGGAAATGTTTCAGTCCAAAGACAAAATTCGAGTTAAGACCCAAGTTAGGGTTAGCTGTCAGGAGACATGGCTTCCCAGAATGGAAACAGGGTGTTGCTGAAGCCAAGCATGGTGAAACAGACTGAGAGGGCCAACGGAATTGTGTGCTTACTGTCTTTTAGTACAACATGAGGATGGGGGTTTGTTACATTTGCACAAGAAAATCAGGTTAAGTCTCAAGTTAGGGTTGGGTTGGGGAGATGTGGCTTCCCAGGTTGGAAACGGGTCCTTGGTGAAGCTTAACTTGCTGAATCAGACTGAGTGGGGTATCAAGGTGTCTTCCATACTTACATTTGGTACACTCTGTGGACCACAGTATGTTTCAGTCCCAAAAGGAAATGAGGGTTGAGACTCAAATTAGGGTTAGGGTTGGGGAGACTTGGCTTCCCAGGATGTAACCAGGGTTTTGGCGAAGCCTAGATTGGTAAAACAGACTGAGTAGGCCTTCCGGAGTATAACATACTGCCAGTTAGTACACCATGTGGACAGGGAAATGTTTCAGTCCAAAGAAAAAATTAGGGTTAAGAAAAATTTAGGGTTATCGGTCAGGAGACATGCCTTCCCAGAATGGAAACAGGGTGTTGCTGAAGCCAAGCATGGTGAAACAGACTGAGAGGGCAAACGGAATTGTGTGCCTACTGTCTTTTAGTACAACATGAGGATGGGGGTTTGTTACATTTGCACAAGAAAATCAGGTTAAGTCTCAAGTTAGGGTTAGGGTTGGGGAGATGTGGCTTCCCAGGTTGGAAACGGGTCCTTGGTGAAGCCTAACTTGCTGAATCAGACTGAGTGGGGCATCAAGATGTCTTCCATACTGACATTTGGTACACTCTGTGGACGGCGGTTTGTTTCAGTCCCAAAGGAAATGAGGCCTGAGACTCAAATTAGGGTTAGGGTTGGGGAGACTTGGCTTTCCAGGATGTAACCAGGGTTTTGGTGAAGCCTAGATTGGGAAAACAGACTGAGTAGGCAAACCGGAGTATAACATACTGCCAGTTAGTACACCATGTGGACAGGGAAATGTTTCATTCCAAAGAGAAAATTAGGGTTAAGACCCAAGTGAGGGTTATCGGTCAGGAGACATGGCTTCCCAGAATGGAAACAGGGTGTTGCTGAAGCCAAGCATGGTGAAACAGACTGAGAGGGCCAAAGGAATTGTGTGCCTACTGTCTTTTAGTAGAACATGAGGATGGGGGTTTGTTACAATTGCACAAGAAAATCAGGTTAAGTATCAAGTTAGGGTTAGGGTTGGGGAGATGTGGCTTCCCAGGTTGGAAACGGGTCCTTGGTGAAGCTTAACTTGCTGAATCAGACTGAGTGGGGCATCAAGATGGCTTCCATACTGACATTTGGTACACTCTGTGGACGGCAGTATGTTTCAGTCCAAAAAGGAAATGAGGGCTGAGACTCAAATTAGGGTTAGGGTTGGGGAGACTTGGCTTCCCAGGATGTAACCAGGGTCTTGGCGAAGCCTAGATTGGTAAAACAGACTGAGTAGGCCAACCGGAGTATAACATACTGCCAGTTAGTACACCATGTGGACAGGGAAATGTTTCAGTCCAAAGAGAAAATTAGGGTTGAGACCCAAGTTAGGGTTATCGGTCAGGAGTCATGGCTTCCCAGAATGGAAACAGGGTGTTGCTGAAGCCAAGCATGGTGAAACAGACTGAGAGGGCAAAAGGAATTGTGTGCCTACTGTCTTTTAGTACAACATGAGGATGGCGGTTTGTTACATTTGCACAAGAAAATCAGGTTAAGTCTCAAGTTAGGGTTGGTTTGGGGAGATGTGGCTTCCCAGGTTGGAAACGGGTCCTTGGTGAAGCCTAGCTTGTTGAATCAGACTGAGTGGGACATCAAGATGTCTTCCATACTGACATTTGGTACACTCTGTGGACGGCAGTATGTTTCAGTCCAAAAAGGAAATGAGGGTTGAGACTCAAATTAGGGTTAGGGCTGGGGAGACTTGGCTTCCCAGGATGTAACCAGGGTTTTGGCGAAGCCTAGATTGGTAAAACAGACTGAGTAGGCCATCCGGAGTATAACATACTGCCAGTTAGTACACCATGTGGACAGGGAAATGTTTCAGTCCAAAGAGAAAATTAGGGTTAAGACCCAAGTGAGGGTTAGCTGTCAGGAGACATGGCTTCCCAGAATGGAGACAGGGTGTTGCTGAAGCCAAGCATGGTGAAACAGACTGAGAGGGCCAAAGGAATTGTGTGCCTACTGTCTTTTAGTAGAACATGAGGATGGGAGGTTGTTACATTTGCACAAGAATATCAGGTTAAGTCTCAAGTTAGGGTTAGGGTTGGGGAGATGTGGCTTCCCAGGTTGGAAACGGGTCCTTGGTGAAGCTTAACTTCCTGAATCAGACTGAGTGGGCCATCAAGATGTCTTCCATACTTACATTTGGCACACTCTGTGGACCGCAGTATGTTTCAGTCCAAAAAGGAAATAGGGTTGAGACTCAAATTAGGGTTACGGATGGGGAGACTTGGCTTCCCAGGATGTAACCAGGGTTTTGGTGAAGCCTAGATTGGTAAAACAGACTGAGTAGGCATTCAGGAGTATAACATACTGCCAGTGAGTACACCATGTGGACAGGGAAATGTTTCAGTCCAAAGACAAAATTCGAGTTAAGACCCTAGTTAGGGTTAGCTGTCAGGAGACATGGCTTCCCAGAATGGAAACAGGGTGTTGCTGAACCCAGGCATGGTGAAACAGACTGAGAGGGCCAAAGGAATTGTGTGCCTACTGTCTTTTAGTAGAACATGAGGATGGGAGGTTGTTACATTTGCACAAGAATATCAGGTTAAGTATCAAGTTAGAGTTAGGGTTGGGGAGATGTGGCTTCCCAGGTTGGAAACGGGTCCTTGTTGAAGCCTAGCTTGCTGAATCAGACTGAGTGGGGCATCAAGATGTCTTCCATACTTACAATTAGGTACACTCTGTGGACGGCAGTATGTTTCAGTCCAAAAAGGAAATGAGGGTTGAGACTCAAATTAGGGTTAGGGTTGGGGAGACTTGGCTTCCCAGGATGTAACCAGGGTTTTGGCGAAGCCTAGATTGGTAAAACAGACTGAGTAGGCCTTCCGGAGTATAACATACTGCCAGTTAGTACACCATGTGGACAGGGAAATATTTCAGTCCAAAGAAAAAACTAGGGTTAAGACCCAAGTTAGGGTTAGCGGTCAGGAGACATGGCTTCCCAGAATGGAAACAGGGTGTTGCTGAAGCCAAGCATGGTGAAACAGACTGAGAGGGCAAAAGGAATTGTGTGCCTACTGTCTTTTAGTACAACATGAGGATGGCGGTTTGTTACATTTGCACAAGAAAATCAGGTTAAGTCTCAAGTTAGGGTTGGTTTGGGGAGATGTGGCTTCCCAGGTTGGAAACGGGTCCTTGGTGAAGCCTAGCTTGTTGAATCAGACTGAGTGGGACATCAAGATGTCTTCCATACTTACATTTGGTACACTCTGTGGACGGCAGTATGTTTCAGTCCAAAAAGGAAATGAGGGTTGAGACTCAAATTAGGGTTAGGGCTGGGGAGACTTGGCTTCCCAGGATGTAACCAGGGTTTTGGCGAAGCCTAGATTGGTAAAACAGACTGAGTAGGCCATCCGGAGTATAACATACTGCCAGTTAGTACACCATGTGGACAGGGAAATGTTTCAGTCTAAAGAGAAAATTAGGGTTAAGACCCAAGTTAGGGTTAGCTGTCAGGAGACATGGCTTCCCAGAATGGAAACAGGGTGTTGCTGAAGCCAAGCATGGTGAAACAGACTGAGAGGGCCAAAGGAATTGTGTGCTTACTGTCTTTTAGTAGAACATGAGGATGGGAGGTTGTTACATTTGCACAAGAATATCAGGTTAAGTCTCAAGTTAGGGTTAGGGTTGGGGAGATGTGGCTTCCCAGGTTGGAAACGGGTCCTTGGTGAAGCTTAACTTCCTGAATCAGACTGAGTGGGCCATCAAGATGTCTTCCATACTTACATTTGGCACACTCTGTGGACCGCAGTATGTTTCAGTCCAAAAAGGAAATAGGGTTGAGACTCAAATTAGGGTTAGGGTTGGGGAGACTTGGCTTCCCAGGATGTAACCAGGGTTTTGGTGAAGCCTAGATTGGTAAAACAGACTGAGTAGGCATTCAGGAGTATAACATACTGCCAGTTAGTACACCATGTGGCAGGGAAATGTTTCAGTCCAAAGAGAAAATTAGGGTTAAGACCCAAGTGAGGGTTATCGGTCAGGAGACATGGCTTCCCAGAATGGAAACAGGGTGTTGCTGAAGCCAAGCATGGTGAAACAGACTGAGAGGGCCAAAGGAATTGTGTGCCTACTGTCTTTTAGTAGAACATGAGGATGGGGGTTTGTTACATTTGCACAAGAAAATCAGGTTAAGTCTCAAGTTAGG
This sequence comes from Heloderma suspectum, assembly GCF_057233095.1. Lineage (NCBI taxonomy): Eukaryota > Metazoa > Chordata > Lepidosauria > Squamata > Helodermatidae > Heloderma > Heloderma suspectum. The sequence continues at coordinate 155,015,108 of NC_139461.1, forward strand.
GTTGGTTTGGGGAGATGTGGCTTCCCAGGTTGGAAACGGGTCCTTGGTGAAGCCTAGCTTGTTGAATCAGACTGAGTGGGACATCAAGATGTCTTCCATACTTACATTTGGTACACTCTGTGGACGGCAGTATGTTTCAGTCCAAAAAGGAAATGAGGGTTGAGACTCAAATTAGGGTTAGGGCTAGGGAGACTTGGCTCCCCAGGATGTAACCAGGGTTTTGGCGAAGCCTAGATTGGTAAAACAGACTGAGTAGGCCATCCGGAGTATAACATACTGCCAGTTAGTACACCATGTGGACAGGGAAATGTTTCAGTCCAAAGAGAAAATTAGGGTTAAGACCCAAGTGAGGGTTAGCTGTCAGGAGACATGGCTTCCCAGAATGGAAACAGGGTGTTGCTGAAGCCAAGCATGGTGAAACAGACTGAGAGGGCCAAAGGAATTGTGTGCCTACTGTCTTTTAGTAGAACATGAGGATGGGAGGTTGTTACATTTGCACAAGAATATCAGGTTAAGTATCAAGTTAGGGTTAGGGTTGGGGAGATGTGGCTTCCCAGGTTGGAAACGGGTCCTTGGTGAAGCTTAACTTGCTGAATCAGACTGAGTGGGGTATCAAGGTGTCTTCCATACTTACATTTGGTACACTCTGTGGCCCGCAGTATGTTTCAGTCCCAAAAGGAAATGAGGGTTGAGACTCAAAGTAGGGTTAGGGTTGGGGAGACTTGGCTTCCCAGGATGTAACCAGGGTTTTGGCGAAGCCTAGATTGGTAAAACAGACTGAGTAGGCAAACCGGAGTATAACATACTGCCAGTTAGTACACCATGTGGACAGGGAAATGTTTCATTCCAAAGAGAAAATTAGGGTTAAGACCCAAGTTAGGGTTAGCGGTCAGGAGACATGGCTTCCCGGAATGGAAACAGGGTGTTGCTGTAGCCAAGCATGGTGAAACAGACTGAGAGGGCAAAAGGAATTGTGTGCCTACTGTCTTTTAGTAGAACATGAGGATGGGGGTTTGTTACATTTGCACAAGAAAATGAGGTTAAGTCTCAAGTTAGGGTTGGTTTGGGGAGATGTGGCTTCCCAGGTTGGAAACGGGTCCTTGGTGAAGCCTAGCTTGTTGAATCAGACTGAGTGGGACATCAAGATGTCTTCCATACTTACATTTGGCACACTCTGTGGACCGCAGTATGTTTCAGTCCAAAAAGGAAATAGGGTTGAGACTCAAATTAGGGTTAGGGTTGGGGAGACTTGGCTTCCCAGGATGTAACCAGGGTTTTGGTGAAGCCTAGATTGGTAAAACAGACTGAGTAGGCATTCAGGAGTATAACATACTGCCAGTTAGTACACCATGTGGACAGGGAAATGTTTCAGTCCAAAGACAAAATTCGAGTTAAGACCCAAGTTAGGGTTAGCTGTCAGGAGACATGGCTTCCCAGAATGGAAACAGGGTGTTGCTGAAGCCAAGCATGGTGAAACAGACTGAGAGGGCCAACGGAATTGTGTGCTTACTGTCTTTTAGTACAACATGAGGATGGGGGTTTGTTACATTTGCACAAGAAAATCAGGTTAAGTCTCAAGTCAGGGTTGGGTTGGGGAGATGTGGCTTCCCAGGTTGGAAACGGGTCCTTGGTGAAGCTTAACTTGCTGAATCAGACTGAGTGGGGTATCAAGGTGTCTTCCATACTTACATTTGGTACACTCTGTGGACCACAGTATGTTTCAGTCCCAAAAGGAAATGAGGGTTGAGACTCAAATTAGGGTTAGGATTGGGGAGACTTGGCTTCCCAGGATGTAACCAGGGTTTTGGCGAAGCCTAGATTGGTAAAACAGACTGAGTAGGCCTTCCGGAGTATAACATACTGCCAGTTAGTACACCATGTGGACAGGGAAATGTTTCAGTCCAAAGAAAAAATTAGGGTTAAGAAAAATTTAGGGTTATCGGTCAGGAGACATGCCTTCCCAGAATGGAAACAGGGTGTTGCTGAAGCCAAGCATGGTGAAACAGACTGAGAGGGCAAACGGAATTGTGTGCCTACTGTCTTTTAGTAGAACATGAGGATGGGGGTTTGTTACATTTGCACAAGAAAATCAGGTTAAGTCTCAAGTTAGGGTTGGTTTGGGGAGATGTGGCTTCCCAGGTTGGAAACGGGTCCTTGGTGAAGCCTAACTTGCTGAATCAGACTGAGTGGGGCATCAAGATGTCTTCCATACTGACATTTGGTACACTCTGTGGACGGCGGTTTGTTTCAGTCCCAAAGGAAATGAGGCCTGAGACTCAAATTAGGGTTAGGGTTGGGGAGACTTGGCTTTCCAGGATGTAACCAGGGTTTTGGTGAAGCCTAGATTGGGAAAACAGACTGAGTAGGCAAACCGGAGTATAACATACTGCCAGTTAGTACACCATGTGGACAGGGAAATGTTTCATTCCAAAGAGAAAATTAGGGTTAAGACCCAAGTGAGGGTTATCGGTCAGGAGACATGGCTTCCCAGAATGGAAACAGGGTGTTGCTGAAGCCAAGCATGGTGAAACAGACTGAGAGGGCCAAAGGAATTGTGTGCCTACTGTCTTTTAGTAGAACATGAGGATGGGGGTTTGTTACAATTGCACAAGAAAATCAGGTTAAGTATCAAGTTAGGGTTAGGGTTGGGGAGATGTGGCTTCCCAGGTTGGAAACGGGTCCTTGGTGAAGCTTAACTTGCTGAATCAGACTGAGTGGGGCATCAAGATGGCTTCCATACTGACATTTGGTACACTCTGTGGACGGCAGTATGTTTCAGTCCAAAAAGGAAATGAGGGCTGAGACTCAAATTAGGGTTAGGGTTGGGGAGACTTGGCTTCCCAGGATGTAACCAGGGTCTTGGCGAAGCCTAGATTGGTAAAACAGACTGAGTAGGCCAACCGGAGTATAACATACTGCCAGTTAGTACACCATGTGGACAGGGAAATGTTTCAGTCCAAAGAGAAAATTAGGGTTGAGACCCAAGTTAGGGTTATCGGTCAGGAGTCATGGCTTCCCAGAATGGAAACAGGGTGTTGCTGAAGCCAAGCATGGTGAAACAGACTGAGAGGGCAAAAGGAATTGTGTGCCTACTGTCTTTTAGTACAACATGAGGATGGGGGTTTGTTACATTTGCACAAGAAAATCAGGTTAAGTCTCAAGTTAGGGTTGGTTTGGGGAGATGTGGCTTCCCAGGTTGGAAACGGGTCCTTGGTGAAGCCTAGCTTGTTGAATCAGACTGAGTGGGACATCAAGATGTCTTCCATACTGACATTTGGTACACTCTGTGGACGGCAGTATGTTTCAGTCCAAAAAGGAAATGAGGGTTGAGACTCAAATTAGGGTTAGGGCTGGGGAGACTTGGCTACCCAGGATGTAACCAGGGTTTTGGCGAAGCCTAGATTGGTAAAACAGACTGAGTAGGCCATCCGGAGTATAACATACTGCCAGTTAGTACACCATGTGGACAGGGAAATGTTTCAGTCCAAAGAGAAAATTAGGGTTAAGACCCAAGTGAGGGTTAGCTGTCAGGAGACATGGCTTCCCAGAATGGAGACAGGGTGTTGCTGAAGCCAAGCATGGTGAAACAGACTGAGAGGGCCAAAGGAATTGTGTGCCTACTGTCTTTTAGTAGAACATGAGGATGGGAGGTTGTTACATTTGCACAAGAATATCAGGTTAAGTCTCAAGTTAGGGTTAGGGTTGGGGAGATGTGGCTTCCCAGGTTGGAAACGGGTCCTTGGTGAAGCTTAACTTCCTGAATCAGACTGAGTGGGCCATCAAGATGTCTTCCATACTTACATTTGGCACACTCTGTGGACCGCAGTATGTTTCAGTCCAAAAAGGAAATAGGGTTGAGACTCAAATTAGGGTTACGGATGGGGAGACTTGGCTTCCCAGGATGTAACCAGGGTTTTGGTGAAGCCTAGATTGGTAAAACAGACTGAGTAGGCATTCAGGAGTATAACATACTGCCAGTGAGTACACCATGTGGACAGGGAAATGTTTCAGTCCAAAGACAAAATTCGAGTTAAGACCCTAGTTAGGGTTAGCTGTCAGGAGACATGGCTTCCCAGAATGGAAACAGGGTGTTGCTGAACCCAGGCATGGTGAAACAGACTGAGAGGGCCAAAGGAATTGTGTGCCTACTGTCTTTTAGTAGAACATGAGGATGGGAGGTTGTTACATTTGCACAAGAATATCAGGTTAAGTATCAAGTTAGAGTTAGGGTTGGGGAGATGTGGCTTCCCAGGTTGGAAACGGGTCCTTGTTGAAGCCTAGCTTGCTGAATCAGACTGAGTGGGGCATCAAGATGTCTTCCATACTTACAATTAGGTACACTCTGTGGACGGCAGTATGTTTCAGTCCAAAAAGGAAATGAGGGTTGAGACTCAAATTAGGGTTAGGGTTGGGGAGACTTGGCTTCCCAGGATGTAACCAGGGTTTTGGCGAAGCCTAGATTGGTAAAACAGACTGAGTAGGCCTTCCGGAGTATAACATACTGCCAGTTAGTACACCATGTGGACAGGGAAATATTTCAGTCCAAAGAAAAAACTAGGGTTAAGACCCAAGTTAGGGTTAGCGGTCAGGAGACATGGCTTCCCAGAATGGAAACAGGGTGTTGCTGAAGCCAAGCATGGTGAAACAGACTGAGAGGGCAAAAGGAATTGTGTGCCTACTGTCTTTTAGTACAACATGAGGATGGCGGTTTGTTACATTTGCACAAGAAAATCAGGTTAAGTCTCAAGTTAGGGTTGGTTTGGGGAGATGTGGCTTCCCAGGTTGGAAACGGGTCCTTGGTGAAGCCTAGCTTGTTGAATCAGACTGAGTGGGACATCAAGATGTCTTCCATACTTACATTTGGTACACTCTGTGGACGGCAGTATGTTTCAGTCCAAAAAGGAAATGAGGGTTGAGACTCAAATTAGGGTTAGGGCTGGGGAGACTTGGCTTCCCAGGATGTAACCAGGGTTTTGGCGAAGCCTAGATTGGTAAAACAGACTGAGTAGGCCATCCGGAGTATAACATACTGCCAGTTAGTACACCATGTGGACAGGGAAATGTTTCAGTCTAAAGAGAAAATTAGGGTTAAGACCCAAGTTAGGGTTAGCTGTCAGGAGACATGGCTTCCCAGAATGGAAACAGGGTGTTGCTGAAGCCAAGCATGGTGAAACAGACTGAGAGGGCCAAAGGAATTGTGTGCCTACTGTCTTTTAGTAGAACATGAGGATGGGAGGTTGTTACATTTGCACAAGAATATCAGGTTAAGTCTCAAGTTAGGGTTAGGGTTGGGGAGATGTGGCTTCCCAGGTTGGAAACGGGTCCTTGGTGAAGCTTAACTTCCTGAATCAGACTGAGTGGGCCATCAAGATGTCTTCCATACTTACATTTGGCACACTCTGTGGACCGCAGTATGTTTCAGTCCAAAAAGGAAATAGGGTTGAGACTCAAATTAGGGTTAGGGTTGGGGAGACTTGGCTTCCCAGGATGTAACCAGGGTTTTGGTGAAGCCTAGATTGGTAAAACAGACTGAGTAGGCATTCAGGAGTATAACATACTGCCAGTTAGTACACCATGTGGACAGGGAAATGTTTCAGTCCAAAGAGAAAATTAGGGTTAAGACCCAAGTGAGGGTTATCGGTCAGGAGACATGGCTTCCCAGAATGGAAACAGGGTGTTGCTGAAGCCAAGCATGGTGAAACAGACTGAGAGGGCCAAAGGAATTGTGTGCCTACTGTCTTTTAGTAGAACATGAGGATGGGAGGTTGTTACATTTGCTCAAGAATATCAGGTTAAGTATCAAGTTAGGGTTAGGGTTGGGGAGATGTGGCTTCCCAGGTTGGAAACGGGTCCTTGGTGAAGCTTAACTTGCTGAATCAGACTGAGTGGGGTATCAAGGTGTCTTCCATACTTACATTTGGTACACTCTGTGGCCCGCAGTATGTTTCAGTCCCAAAAGGAATTGAGGGTTGAGACTCAAAGTAGGGTTAGGGTTGGGGAGACTTGGCTTCCCAGGATGTAACCAGGGTTTTGGCGAAGCCTAGATTGGTAAAACAGACTGAGTAGGCAAACCGGAGTATAACATACTGCCAGTTAGTACACCATGTGGACAGGGAAATGTTTCATTCCAAAGAGAAAATTAGGGTTAAGACCCAAGTTAGGGTTAGCGGTCAGGAGACATGGCTTCCCGGAATGGAAACAGGGTGTTGCTGTAGCCAAGCATGGTGAAACAGACTGAGAGGGCAAAAGGAATTGTGTGCCTACTGTCTTTTAGTAGAACATGAGGATGGGGGTTTGTTACATTTGCACAAGAAAATGAGGTTAAGTCTCAAGTTAGGGTTGGTTTGGGGAGATGTGGCTTCCCAGGTTGGAAACGGGTCCTTGGTGAAGCCTAGCTTGTTGAATCAGACTGAGTGGGACATCAAGATGTCTTCCATACTTACATTTGGCACACTCTGTGGACCGCAGTATGTTTCAGTCCAAAAAGGAAATAGGGTTGAGACTCAAATTAGGGTTAGGGTTGGGGAGACTTGGCTTCCCAGGATGTAACCAGGGTTTTGGTGAAGCCTAGATTGGTAAAACAGACTGAGTAGGCATTCAGGAGTATAACATACTGCCAGTTAGTACACCATGTGGACAGGGAAATGTTTCAGTCCAAAGACAAAATTCGAGTTAAGACCCAAGTTAGGGTTAGCTGTCAGGAGACATGGCTTCCCAGAATGGAAACAGGGTGTTGCTGAAGCCAAGCATGGTGAAACAGACTGAGAGGGCCAACGGAATTGTGTGCTTACTGTCTTTTAGTACAACATGAGGATGGGGGTTTGTTACATTTGCACAAGAAAATCAGGTTAAGTCTCAAGTTAGGGTTGGGTTGGGGAGATGTGGCTTCCCAGGTTGGAAACGGGTCCTTGGTGAAGCTTAACTTGCTGAATCAGACTGAGTGGGGTATCAAGGTGTCTTCCATACTTACATTTGGTACACTCTGTGGACCACAGTATGTTTCAGTCCCAAAAGGAAATGAGGGTTGAGACTCAAATTAGGGTTAGGGTTGGGGAGACTTGGCTTCCCAGGATGTAACCAGGGTTTTGGCGAAGCCTAGATTGGTAAAACAGACTGAGTAGGCCTTCCGGAGTATAACATACTGCCAGTTAGTACACCATGTGGACAGGGAAATGTTTCAGTCCAAAGAAAAAATTAGGGTTAAGAAAAATTTAGGGTTATCGGTCAGGAGACATGCCTTCCCAGAATGGAAACAGGGTGTTGCTGAAGCCAAGCATGGTGAAACAGACTGAGAGGGCAAACGGAATTGTGTGCCTACTGTCTTTTAGTACAACATGAGGATGGGGGTTTGTTACATTTGCACAAGAAAATCAGGTTAAGTCTCAAGTTAGGGTTAGGGTTGGGGAGATGTGGCTTCCCAGGTTGGAAACGGGTCCTTGGTGAAGCCTAACTTGCTGAATCAGACTGAGTGGGGCATCAAGATGTCTTCCATACTGACATTTGGTACACTCTGTGGACGGCGGTTTGTTTCAGTCCCAAAGGAAATGAGGCCTGAGACTCAAATTAGGGTTAGGGTTGGGGAGACTTGGCTTTCCAGGATGTAACCAGGGTTTTGGTGAAGCCTAGATTGGGAAAACAGACTGAGTAGGCAAACCGGAGTATAACATACTGCCAGTTAGTACACCATGTGGACAGGGAAATGTTTCATTCCAAAGAGAAAATTAGGGTTAAGACCCAAGTGAGGGTTATCGGTCAGGAGACATGGCTTCCCAGAATGGAAACAGGGTGTTGCTGAAGCCAAGCATGGTGAAACAGACTGAGAGGGCCAAAGGAATTGTGTGCCTACTGTCTTTTAGTAGAACATGAGGATGGGGGTTTGTTACAATTGCACAAGAAAATCAGGTTAAGTATCAAGTTAGGGTTAGGGTTGGGGAGATGTGGCTTCCCAGGTTGGAAACGGGTCCTTGGTGAAGCTTAACTTGCTGAATCAGACTGAGTGGGGCATCAAGATGGCTTCCATACTGACATTTGGTACACTCTGTGGACGGCAGTATGTTTCAGTCCAAAAAGGAAATGAGGGCTGAGACTCAAATTAGGGTTAGGGTTGGGGAGACTTGGCTTCCCAGGATGTAACCAGGGTCTTGGCGAAGCCTAGATTGGTAAAACAGACTGAGTAGGCCAACCGGAGTATAACATACTGCCAGTTAGTACACCATGTGGACAGGGAAATGTTTCAGTCCAAAGAGAAAATTAGGGTTGAGACCCAAGTTAGGGTTATCGGTCAGGAGTCATGGCTTCCCAGAATGGAAACAGGGTGTTGCTGAAGCCAAGCATGGTGAAACAGACTGAGAGGGCAAAAGGAATTGTGTGCCTACTGTCTTTTAGTACAACATGAGGATGGCGGTTTGTTACATTTGCACAAGAAAATCAGGTTAAGTCTCAAGTTAGGGTTGGTTTGGGGAGATGTGGCTTCCCAGGTTGGAAACGGGTCCTTGGTGAAGCCTAGCTTGTTGAATCAGACTGAGTGGGACATCAAGATGTCTTCCATACTGACATTTGGTACACTCTGTGGACGGCAGTATGTTTCAGTCCAAAAAGGAAATGAGGGTTGAGACTCAAATTAGGGTTAGGGCTGGGGAGACTTGGCTTCCCAGGATGTAACCAGGGTTTTGGCGAAGCCTAGATTGGTAAAACAGACTGAGTAGGCCATCCGGAGTATAACATACTGCCAGTTAGTACACCATGTGGACAGGGAAATGTTTCAGTCCAAAGAGAAAATTAGGGTTAAGACCCAAGTGAGGGTTAGCTGTCAGGAGACATGGCTTCCCAGAATGGAGACAGGGTGTTGCTGAAGCCAAGCATGGTGAAACAGACTGAGAGGGCCAAAGGAATTGTGTGCCTACTGTCTTTTAGTAGAACATGAGGATGGGAGGTTGTTACATTTGCACAAGAATATCAGGTTAAGTCTCAAGTTAGGGTTAGGGTTGGGGAGATGTGGCTTCCCAGGTTGGAAACGGGTCCTTGGTGAAGCTTAACTTCCTGAATCAGACTGAGTGGGCCATCAAGATGTCTTCCATACTTACATTTGGCACACTCTGTGGACCGCAGTATGTTTCAGTCCAAAAAGGAAATAGGGTTGAGACTCAAATTAGGGTTACGGATGGGGAGACTTGGCTTCCCAGGATGTAACCAGGGTTTTGGTGAAGCCTAGATTGGTAAAACAGACTGAGTAGGCATTCAGGAGTATAACATACTGCCAGTGAGTACACCATGTGGACAGGGAAATGTTTCAGTCCAAAGACAAAATTCGAGTTAAGACCCTAGTTAGGGTTAGCTGTCAGGAGACATGGCTTCCCAGAATGGAAACAGGGTGTTGCTGAACCCAGGCATGGTGAAACAGACTGAGAGGGCCAAAGGAATTGTGTGCCTACTGTCTTTTAGTAGAACATGAGGATGGGAGGTTGTTACATTTGCACAAGAATATCAGGTTAAGTATCAAGTTAGAGTTAGGGTTGGGGAGATGTGGCTTCCCAGGTTGGAAACGGGTCCTTGTTGAAGCCTAGCTTGCTGAATCAGACTGAGTGGGGCATCAAGATGTCTTCCATACTTACAATTAGGTACACTCTGTGGACGGCAGTATGTTTCAGTCCAAAAAGGAAATGAGGGTTGAGACTCAAATTAGGGTTAGGGTTGGGGAGACTTGGCTTCCCAGGATGTAACCAGGGTTTTGGCGAAGCCTAGATTGGTAAAACAGACTGAGTAGGCCTTCCGGAGTATAACATACTGCCAGTTAGTACACCATGTGGACAGGGAAATATTTCAGTCCAAAGAAAAAACTAGGGTTAAGACCCAAGTTAGGGTTAGCGGTCAGGAGACATGGCTTCCCAGAATGGAAACAGGGTGTTGCTGAAGCCAAGCATGGTGAAACAGACTGAGAGGGCAAAAGGAATTGTGTGCCTACTGTCTTTTAGTACAACATGAGGATGGCGGTTTGTTACATTTGCACAAGAAAATCAGGTTAAGTCTCAAGTTAGGGTTGGTTTGGGGAGATGTGGCTTCCCAGGTTGGAAACGGGTCCTTGGTGAAGCCTAGCTTGTTGAATCAGACTGAGTGGGACATCAAGATGTCTTCCATACTTACATTTGGTACACTCTGTGGACGGCAGTATGTTTCAGTCCAAAAAGGAAATGAGGGTTGAGACTCAAATTAGGGTTAGGGCTGGGGAGACTTGGCTTCCCAGGATGTAACCAGGGTTTTGGCGAAGCCTAGATTGGTAAAACAGACTGAGTAGGCCATCCGGAGTATAACATACTGCCAGTTAGTACACCATGTGGACAGGGAAATGTTTCAGTCTAAAGAGAAAATTAGGGTTAAGACCCAAGTTAGGGTTAGCTGTCAGGAGACATGGCTTCCCAGAATGGAAACAGGGTGTTGCTGAAGCCAAGCATGGTGAAACAGACTGAGAGGGCCAAAGGAATTGTGTGCCTACTGTCTTTTAGTAGAACATGAGGATGGGAGGTTGTTACATTTGCACAAGAATATCAGGTTAAGTCTCAAGTTAGGGTTAGGGTTGGGGAGATGTGGCTTCCCAGGTTGGAAACGGGTCCTTGGTGAAGCTTAACTTCCTGAATCAGACTGAGTGGGCCATCAAGATGTCTTCCATACTTACATTTGGCACACTCTGTGGACCGCAGTATGTTTCAGTCCAAAAAGGAAATAGGGTTGAGACTCAAATTAGGGTTAGGGTTGGGGAGACTTGGCTTCCCAGGATGTAACCAGGGTTTTGGTGAAGCCTAGATTGGTAAAACAGACTGAGTAGGCATTCAGGAGTATAACATACTGCCAGTTAGTACACCATGTGGCAGGGAAATGTTTCAGTCCAAAGAGAAAATTAGGGTTAAGACCCAAGTGAGGGTTATCGGTCAGGAGACATGGCTTCCCAGAATGGAAACAGGGTGTTGCTGAAGCCAAGCATGGTGAAACAGACTGAGAGGGCCAAAGGAATTGTGTGCCTACTGTCTTTTAGTAGAACATGAGGATGGGGGTTTGTTACATTTGCACAAGAAAATCAGGTTAAGTCTCAAGTTAGGGTTGGTTTGGGGAGATGTGGCTTCCCAGGTTGGAAACGGGTCCTTGGTGAAGCCTAGCTTGTTGAATCAGACTGAGTGGGACATCAAGATGTCTTCCATACTTACATTTGGTACACTCTGTGGACGGCAGTATGTTTCAGTCCAAAAAGGAAATGAGGGTTGAGACTCAAATTAGGGTTAGGGCTAGGGAGACTTGGCTCCCCAGGATGTAACCAGGGTTTTGGCGAAGCCTAGATTGGTAAAACAGACTGAGTAGGCCATCCGGAGTATAACATACTGCCAGTTAGTACACCATGTGGACAGGGAAATGTTTCAGTCCAAAGAGAAAATTAGGGTTAAGACCCAAGTGAGGGTTAGCTGTCAGGAGACATGGCTTCCCAGAATGGAAACAGGGTGTTGCTGAAGCCAAGCATGGTGAAACAGACTGAGAGGGCCAAAGGAATTGTGTGCCTACTGTCTTTTAGTAGAACATGAGGATGGGAGGTTGTTACATTTGCACAAGAATATCAGGTTAAGTATCAAGTTAGGGTTAGGGTTGGGGAGATGTGGCTTCCCAGGTTGGAAACGGGTCCTTGGTGAAGCTTAACTTGCTGAATCAGACTGAGTGGGGTATCAAGGTGTCTTCCATACTTACATTTGGTACACTCTGTGGCCCGCAGTATGTTTCAGTCCCAAAAGGAAATGAGGGTTGAGACTCAAAGTAGGGTTAGGGTTGGGGAGACTTGGCTTCCCAGGATGTAACCAGGGTTTTGGCGAAGCCTAGATTGGTAAAACAGACTGAGTAGGCAAACCGGAGTATAACATACTGCCAGTTAGTACACCATGTGGACAGGGAAATGTTTCATTCCAAAGAGAAAATTAGGGTTAAGACCCAAGTTAGGGTTAGCGGTCAGGAGACATGGCTTCCCGGAATGGAAACAGGGTGTTGCTGTAGCCAAGCATGGTGAAACAGACTGAGAGGGCAAAAGGAATTGTGTGCCTACTGTCTTTTAGTAGAACATGAGGATGGGGGTTTGTTACATTTGCACAAGAAAATGAGGTTAAGTCTCAAGTTAGGGTTGGTTTGGGGAGATGTGGCTTCCCAGGTTGGAAACGGGTCCTTGGTGAAGCCTAGCTTGTTGAATCAGACTGAGTGGGACATCAAGATGTCTTCCATACTTACATTTGGCACACTCTGTGGACCGCAGTATGTTTCAGTCCAAAAAGGAAATAGGGTTGAGACTCAAATTAGGGTTAGGGTTGGGGAGACTTGGCTTCCCAGGATGTAACCAGGGTTTTGGTGAAGCCTAGATTGGTAAAACAGACTGAGTAGGCATTCAGGAGTATAACATACTGCCAGTTAGTACACCATGTGGACAGGGAAATGTTTCAGTCCAAAGACAAAATTCGAGTTAAGACCCAAGTTAGGGTTAGCTGTCAGGAGACATGGCTTCCCAGAATGGAAACAGGGTGTTGCTGAAGCCAAGCATGGTGAAACAGACTGAGAGGGCCAACGGAATTGTGTGCTTACTGTCTTTTAGTACAACATGAGGATGGGGGTTTGTTACATTTGCACAAGAAAATCAGGTTAAGTCTCAAGTTAGGGTTGGGTTGGGGAGATGTGGCTTCCCAGGTTGGAAACGGGTCCTTGGTGAAGCTTAACTTGCTGAATCAGACTGAGTGGGGTATCAAGGTGTCTTCCATACTTACATTTGGTACACTCTGTGGACCACAGTATGTTTCAGTCCCAAAAGGAAATGAGGGTTGAGACTCAAATTAGGGTTAGGATTGGGGAGACTTGGCTTCCCAGGATGTAACCAGGGTTTTGGCGAAGCCTAGATTGGTAAAACAGACTGAGTAGGCCTTCCGGAGTATAACATACTGCCAGTTAGTACACCATGTGGACAGGGAAATGTTTCAGTCCAAAGAAAAAATTAGGGTTAAGAAAAATTTAGGGTTATCGGTCAGGAGACATGCCTTCCCAGAATGGAAACAGGGTGTTGCTGAAGCCAAGCATGGTGAAACAGACTGAGAGGGCAAACGGAATTGTGTGCCTACTGTCTTTTAGTACAACATGAGGATGGGGGTTTGTTACATTTGCACAAGAAAATCAGGTTAAGTCTCAAGTTAGGGTTGGTTTGGGGAGATGTGGCTTCCCAGGTTGGAAACGGGTCCTTGGTGAAGCCTAACTTGCTGAATCAGACTGAGTGGGGCATCAAGATGTCTTCCATACTGACATTTGGTACACTCTGTGGACGGCGGTTTGTTTCAGTCCCAAAGGAAATGAGGCCTGAGACTCAAATTAGGGTTAGGGTTGGGGAGACTTGGCTTTCCAGGATGTAACCAGGGTTTTGGTGAAGCCTAGATTGGGAAAACAGACTGAGTAGGCAAACCGGAGTATAACATACTGCCAGTTAGTACACCATGTGGACAGGGAAATGTTTCATTCCAAAGAGAAAATTAGGGTTAAGACCCAAGTGAGGGTTATCGGTCAGGAGACATGGCTTCCCAGAATGGAAACAGGGTGTTGCTGAAGCCAAGCATGGTGAAACAGACTGAGAGGGCCAAAGGAATTGTGTGCCTACTGTCTTTTAGTAGAACATGAGGATGGGGGTTTGTTACAATTGCACAAGAAAATCAGGTTAAGTATCAAGTTAGGGTTAGGGTTGGGGAGATGTGGCTTCCCAGGTTGGAAACGGGTCCTTGGTGAAGCTTAACTTGCTGAATCAGACTGAGTGGGGCATCAAGATGGCTTCCATACTGACATTTGGTACACTCTGTGGACGGCAGTATGTTTCAGTCCAAAAAGGAAATGAGGGCTGAGACTCAAATTAGGGTTAGGGTTGGGGAGACTTGGCTTCCCAGGATGTAACCAGGGTCTTGGCGAAGCCTAGATTGGTAAAACAGACTGAGTAGGCCAACCGGAGTATAACATACTGCCAGTTAGTACACCATGTGGACAGGGAAATGTTTCAGTCCAAAGAGAAAATTAGGGTTGAGACCCAAGTTAGGGTTATCGGTCAGGAGTCATGGCTTCCCAGAATGGAAACAGGGTGTTGCTGAAGCCAAGCATGGTGAAACAGACTGAGAGGGCAAAAGGAATTGTGTGCCTACTGTCTTTTAGTACAACATGAGGATGGGGGTTTGTTACATTTGCACAAGAAAATCAGGTTAAGTCTCAAGTTAGGGTTGGTTTGGGGAGATGTGGCTTCCCAGGTTGGAAACGGGTCCTTGGTGAAGCCTAGCTTGTTGAATCAGACTGAGTGGGACATCAAGATGTCTTCCATACTTACATTTGGTACACTCTGTGGACGGCAGTATGTTTCAGTCCAAAAAGGAAATGAGGGTTGAGACTCAAATTAGGGTTAGGGCTGGGGAGACTTGGCTTCCCAGGATGTAACCAGGGTTTTGGCGAAGCCTAGATTGGTAAAACAGACTGAGTAGGCCATCCGGAGTATAACATACTGCCAGTTAGTACACCATGTGGACAGGGAAATGTTTCAGTCCAAAGAGAAAATTAGGGTTAAGACCCAAGTGAGGGTTAGCTGTCAGGAGACATGGCTTCCCAGAATGGAAACAGGGTGTTGCTGAAGCCAAGCATGGTGAAACAGACTGAGAGGGCCAAAGGAATTGTGTGCCTACTGTCTTTTAGTAGAACATGAGGATGGGAGGTTGTTACATTTGCACAAGAATATCAGGTTAAGTATCAAGTTAGGGTTAGGGTTGGGGAGATGTGGCTTCCCAGGTTGGAAACGGGTCCTTGGTGAAGCTTAACTTCCTGAATCAGACTGAGTGGGCCATCAAGATGTCTTCCATACTTACATTGGGCACACTCTGTGGACCGCAGTATGTTTCAGTCCAAAAAGGAAATAGGGTTGAGACTCAAATTAGGGTTACGGTTGGGGAGACTTGGCTTCCCAGGATGTAACCAGGGTTTTGGTGAAGCCTAGATTGGTAAAACAGACTGAGTAGGCATTCAGGAGTATAACATACTGCCAGTTAGTACACCATGTGGACAGGGAAATGTTTCAGTCCAAAGACAAAATTCGAGTTAAGACCCAAGTTAGGGTTAGCTGTCAGGAGACATGGCTTCCCAGAATGGAAACAGGGTGTTGCTGAAGCCAAGCATGGTGAAACTGACTGAGAGGGCCAAAGGAATTGTGTGCCTACTGTCTTTTAGTAGAACATGAGGATGGGAGGTTGTTACATTTGCACAAGAATATCAGGTTAAGTCTCAAGTTAGGGTTGGGTTGGGGAGATGTGGCTTCCCAGGTTGGAAACGGGTCCTTGGTGAAGCTTAACTTGCTGAATCAGACTGAGTGGGGTATCAAGGTGTCTTCCATACTTACATTTGGTACACTCTGTGGCCCGCAGTATGTTTCAGTCCCAAAAGGAAATGAGGGTTGAGACTCAAAGTAGGGTTAGGGTTGGGGAGACTTGGCTTCCCAGGATGTAACCAGGGTCTTGGCGAAGCCTAGATTGGTAAAACAGACTGAGTAGGCCAACCGGAGTATAACATACTGCCAGTTAGTACACCATGTGGACAGGGAAATGTTTCAGTCCAAAGAGAAAATTAGGGTTGAGACCCAAGTTAGGGTTATCGGTCAGGAGTCATGGCTTCCCAGAATGGAAACAGGGTGTTGCTGAAGCCAAGCATGGTGAAACAGACTGAGAGGGCAAAAGGAATTGTGTGCCTACTGTCTTTTAGTACAACATGAGGATGGCGGTTTGTTACATTTGCACAAGAAAATCAGGTTAAGTCTCAAGTTAGGGTTGGTTTGGGGAGATGTGGCTTCCCAGGTTGGAAACGGGTCCTTGGTGAAGCCTAGCTTGTTGAATCAGACTGAGTGGGACATCAAGATGTCTTCCATACTGACATTTGGTACACTCTGTGGACGGCAGTATGTTTCAGTCCAAAAAGGAAATGAGGGTTGAGACTCAAATTAGGGTTAGGGCTGGGGAGACTTGGCTTCCCAGGATGTAACCAGGGTTTTGGCGAAGCCTAGATTGGTAAAACAGACTGAGTAGGCCATCCGGAGTATAACATACTGCCAGTTAGTACACCATGTGGACAGGGAAATGTTTCAGTCCAAAGAGAAAATTAGGGTTAAGACCCAAGTGAGGGTTAGCTGTCAGGAGACATGGCTTCCCAGAATGGAGACAGGGTGTTGCTGAAGCCAAGCATGGTGAAACAGACTGAGAGGGCCAAAGGAATTGTGTGCCTACTGTCTTTTAGTAGAACATGAGGATGGGAGGTTGTTACATTTGCACAAGAATATCAGGTTAAGTCTCAAGTTAGGGTTAGGGTTGGGGAGATGTGGCTTCCCAGGTTGGAAACGGGTCCTTGGTGAAGCTTAACTTCCTGAATCAGACTGAGTGGGCCATCAAGATGTCTTCCATACTTACATTTGGCACACTCTGTGGACCGCAGTATGTTTCAGTCCAAAAAGGAAATAGGGTTGAGACTCAAATTAGGGTTACGGATGGGGAGACTTGGCTTCCCAGGATGTAACCAGGGTTTTGGTGAAGCCTAGATTGGTAAAACAGACTGAGTAGGCATTCAGGAGTATAACATACTGCCAGTGAGTACACCATGTGGACAGGGAAATGTTTCAGTCCAAAGACAAAATTCGAGTTAAGACCCTAGTTAGGGTTAGCTGTCAGGAGACATGGCTTCCCAGAATGGAAACAGGGTGTTGCTGAACCCAGGCATGGTGAAACAGACTGAGAGGGCCAAAGGAATTGTGTGCCTACTGTCTTTTAGTAGAACATGAGGATGGGAGGTTGTTACATTTGCACAAGAATATCAGGTTAAGTATCAAGTTAGAGTTAGGGTTGGGGAGATGTGGCTTCCCAGGTTGGAAACGGGTCCTTGTTGAAGCCTAGCTTGCTGAATCAGACTGAGTGGGGCATCAAGATGTCTTCCATACTTACAATTAGGTACACTCTGTGGACGGCAGTATGTTTCAGTCCAAAAAGGAAATGAGGGTTGAGACTCAAATTAGGGTTAGGGTTGGGGAGACTTGGCTTCCCAGGATGTAACCAGGGTTTTGGCGAAGCCTAGATTGGTAAAACAGACTGAGTAGGCCTTCCGGAGTATAACATACTGCCAGTTAGTACACCATGTGGACAGGGAAATATTTCAGTCCAAAGAAAAAACTAGGGTTAAGACCCAAGTTAGGGTTAGCGGTCAGGAGACATGGCTTCCCAGAATGGAAACAGGGTGTTGCTGAAGCCAAGCATGGTGAAACAGACTGAGAGGGCAAAAGGAATTGTGTGCCTACTGTCTTTTAGTACAACATGAGGATGGCGGTTTGTTACATTTGCACAAGAAAATCAGGTTAAGTCTCAAGTTAGGGTTGGTTTGGGGAGATGTGGCTTCCCAGGTTGGAAACGGGTCCTTGGTGAAGCCTAGCTTGTTGAATCAGACTGAGTGGGACATCAAGATGTCTTCCATACTTACATTTGGTACACTCTGTGGACGGCAGTATGTTTCAGTCCAAAAAGGAAATGAGGGTTGAGACTCAAATTAGGGTTAGGGCTGGGGAGACTTGGCTTCCCAGGATGTAACCAGGGTTTTGGCGAAGCCTAGATTGGTAAAACAGACTGAGTAGGCCATCCGGAGTATAACATACTGCCAGTTAGTACACCATGTGGACAGGGAAATGTTTCAGTCTAAAGAGAAAATTAGGGTTAAGACCCAAGTTAGGGTTAGCTGTCAGGAGACATGGCTTCCCAGAATGGAAACAGGGTGTTGCTGAAGCCAAGCATGGTGAAACAGACTGAGAGGGCCAAAGGAATTGTGTGCTTACTGTCTTTTAGTAGAACATGAGGATGGGAGGTTGTTACATTTGCACAAGAATATCAGGTTAAGTCTCAAGTTAGGGTTAGGGTTGGGGAGATGTGGCTTCCCAGGTTGGAAACGGGTCCTTGGTGAAGCTTAACTTCCTGAATCAGACTGAGTGGGCCATCAAGATGTCTTCCATACTTACATTTGGCACACTCTGTGGACCGCAGTATGTTTCAGTCCAAAAAGGAAATAGGGTTGAGACTCAAATTAGGGTTAGGGTTGGGGAGACTTGGCTTCCCAGGATGTAACCAGGGTTTTGGTGAAGCCTAGATTGGTAAAACAGACTGAGTAGGCATTCAGGAGTATAACATACTGCCAGTTAGTACACCATGTGGCAGGGAAATGTTTCAGTCCAAAGAGAAAATTAGGGTTAAGACCCAAGTGAGGGTTATCGGTCAGGAGACATGGCTTCCCAGAATGGAAACAGGGTGTTGCTGAAGCCAAGCATGGTGAAACAGACTGAGAGGGCCAAAGGAATTGTGTGCCTACTGTCTTTTAGTAGAACATGAGGATGGGGGTTTGTTACATTTGCACAAGAAAATCAGGTTAAGTCTCAAGTTAGGGTTGGTTTGGGGAGATGTGGCTTCCCAGGTTGGAAACGGGTCCTTGGTGAAGCCTAGCTTGTTGAATCAGACTGAGTGGGACATCAAGATGTCTTCCATACTTACATTTGGTACACTCTGTGGACGGCAGTATGTTTCAGTCCAAAAAGGAAATGAGGGTTGAGACTCAAATTAGGGTTAGGGCTAGGGAGACTTGGCTCCCCAGGATGTAACCAGGGTTTTGGCGAAGCCTAGATTGGTAAAACAGACTGAGTAGGCCATCCGGAGTATAACATACTGCCAGTTAGTACACCATGTGGACAGGGAAATGTTTCAGTCCAAAGAGAAAATTAGGGTTAAGACCCAAGTGAGGGTTAGCTGTCAGGAGACATGGCTTCCCAGAATGGAAACAGGGTGTTGCTGAAGCCAAGCATGGTGAAACAGACTGAGAGGGCCAAAGGAATTGTGTGCCTACTGTCTTTTAGTAGAACATGAGGATGGGAGGTTGTTACATTTGCACAAGAATATCAGGTTAAGTATCAAGTTAGGGTTAGGGTTGGGGAGATGTGGCTTCCCAGGTTGGAAACGGGTCCTTGGTGAAGCTTAACTTGCTGAATCAGACTGAGTGGGGTATCAAGGTGTCTTCCATACTTACATTTGGTACACTCTGTGGCCCGCAGTATGTTTCAGTCCCAAAAGGAAATGAGGGTTGAGACTCAAAGTAGGGTTAGGGTTGGGGAGACTTGGCTTCCCAGGATGTAACCAGGGTTTTGGCGAAGCCTAGATTGGTAAAACAGACTGAGTAGGCAAACCGGAGTATAACATACTGCCAGTTAGTACACCATGTGGACAGGGAAATGTTTCATTCCAAAGAGAAAATTAGGGTTAAGACCCAAGTTAGGGTTAGCGGTCAGGAGACATGGCTTCCCGGAATGGAAACAGGGTGTTGCTGTAGCCAAGCATGGTGAAACAGACTGAGAGGGCAAAAGGAATTGTGTGCCTACTGTCTTTTAGTAGAACATGAGGATGGGGGTTTGTTACATTTGCACAAGAAAATGAGGTTAAGTCTCAAGTTAGGGTTGGTTTGGGGAGATGTGGCTTCCCAGGTTGGAAACGGGTCCTTGGTGAAGCCTAGCTTGTTGAATCAGACTGAGTGGGACATCAAGATGTCTTCCATACTTACATTTGGCACACTCTGTGGACCGCAGTATGTTTCAGTCCAAAAAGGAAATAGGGTTGAGACTCAAATTAGGGTTAGGGTTGGGGAGACTTGGCTTCCCAGGATGTAACCAGGGTTTTGGTGAAGCCTAGATTGGTAAAACAGACTGAGTAGGCATTCAGGAGTATAACATACTGCCAGTTAGTACACCATGTGGACAGGGAAATGTTTCAGTCCAAAGACAAAATTCGAGTTAAGACCCAAGTTAGGGTTAGCTGTCAGGAGACATGGCTTCCCAGAATGGAAACAGGGTGTTGCTGAAGCCAAGCATGGTGAAACAGACTGAGAGGGCCAACGGAATTGTGTGCTTACTGTCTTTTAGTACAACATGAGGATGGGGGTTTGTTACATTTGCACAAGAAAATCAGGTTAAGTCTCAAGTTAGGGTTGGGTTGGGGAGATGTGGCTTCCCAGGTTGGAAACGGGTCCTTGGTGAAGCTTAACTTGCTGAATCAGACTGAGTGGGGTATCAAGGTGTCTTCCATACTTACATTTGGTACACTCTGTGGACCACAGTATGTTTCAGTCCCAAAAGGAAATGAGGGTTGAGACTCAAATTAGGGTTAGGATTGGGGAGACTTGGCTTCCCAGGATGTAACCAGGGTTTTGGCGAAGCCTAGATTGGTAAAACAGACTGAGTAGGCCTTCCGGAGTATAACATACTGCCAGTTAGTACACCATGTGGACAGGGAAATGTTTCAGTCCAAAGAAAAAATTAGGGTTAAGAAAAATTTAGGGTTATCGGTCAGGAGACATGCCTTCCCAGAATGGAAACAGGGTGTTGCTGAAGCCAAGCATGGTGAAACAGACTGAGAGGGCAAACGGAATTGTGTGCCTACTGTCTTTTAGTACAACATGAGGATGGGGGTTTGTTACATTTGCACAAGAAAATCAGGTTAAGTCTCAAGTTAGGGTTGGTTTGGGGAGATGTGGCTTCCCAGGTTGGAAACGGGTCCTTGGTGAAGCCTAACTTGCTGAATCAGACTGAGTGGGGCATCAAGATGTCTTCCATACTGACATTTGGTACACTCTGTGGACGGCGGTTTGTTTCAGTCCCAAAGGAAATGAGGCCTGAGACTCAAATTAGGGTTAGGGTTGGGGAGACTTGGCTTTCCAGGATGTAACCAGGGTTTTGGTGAAGCCTAGATTGGGAAAACAGACTGAGTAGGCAAACCGGAGTATAACATACTGCCAGTTAGTACACCATGTGGACAGGGAAATGTTTCATTCCAAAGAGAAAATTAGGGTTAAGACCCAAGTGAGGGTTATCGGTCAGGAGACATGGCTTCCCAGAATGGAAACAGGGTGTTGCTGAAGCCAAGCATGGTGAAACAGACTGAGAGGGCCAAAGGAATTGTGTGCCTACTGTCTTTTAGTAGAACATGAGGATGGGGGTTTGTTACAATTGCACAAGAAAATCAGGTTAAGTATCAAGTTAGGGTTAGGGTTGGGGAGATGTGGCTTCCCAGGTTGGAAACGGGTCCTTGGTGAAGCTTAACTTGCTGAATCAGACTGAGTGGGGCATCAAGATGGCTTCCATACTGACATTTGGTACACTCTGTGGACGGCAGTATGTTTCAGTCCAAAAAGGAAATGAGGGCTGAGACTCAAATTAGGGTTAGGGTTGGGGAGACTTGGCTTCCCAGGATGTAACCAGGGTCTTGGCGAAGCCTAGATTGGTAAAACAGACTGAGTAGGCCAACCGGAGTATAACATACTGCCAGTTAGTACACCATGTGGACAGGGAAATGTTTCAGTCCAAAGAGAAAATTAGGGTTGAGACCCAAGTTAGGGTTATCGGTCAGGAGTCATGGCTTCCCAGAATGGAAACAGGGTGTTGCTGAAGCCAAGCATGGTGAAACAGACTGAGAGGGCAAAAGGAATTGTGTGCCTACTGTCTTTTAGTACAACATGAGGATGGCGGTTTGTTACATTTGCACAAGAAAATCAGGTTAAGTCTCAAGTTAGGGTTGGTTTGGGGAGATGTGGCTTCCCAGGTTGGAAACGGGTCCTTGGTGAAGCCTAGCTTGTTGAATCAGACTGAGTGGGACATCAAGATGTCTTCCATACTGACATTTGGTACACTCTGTGGACGGCAGTATGTTTCAGTCCAAAAAGGAAATGAGGGTTGAGACTCAAATTAGGGTTAGGGCTGGGGAGACTTGGCTTCCCAGGATGTAACCAGGGTTTTGGCGAAGCCTAGATTGGTAAAACAGACTGAGTAGGCCATCCGGAGTATAACATACTGCCAGTTAGTACACCATGTGGACAGGGAAATGTTTCAGTCCAAAGAGAAAATTAGGGTTAAGACCCAAGTGAGGGTTAGCTGTCAGGAGACATGGCTTCCCAGAATGGAGACAGGGTGTTGCTGAAGCCAAGCATGGTGAAACAGACTGAGAGGGCCAAAGGAATTGTGTGCCTACTGTCTTTTAGTAGAACATGAGGATGGGAGGTTGTTACATTTGCACAAGAATATCAGGTTAAGTCTCAAGTTAGGGTTAGGGTTGGGGAGATGTGGCTTCCCAGGTTGGAAACGGGTCCTTGGTGAAGCTTAACTTCCTGAATCAGACTGAGTGGGCCATCAAGATGTCTTCCATACTTACATTTGGCACACTCTGTGGACCGCAGTATGTTTCAGTCCAAAAAGGAAATAGGGTTGAGACTCAAATTAGGGTTACGGATGGGGAGACTTGGCTTCCCAGGATGTAACCAGGGTTTTGGTGAAGCCTAGATTGGTAAAACAGACTGAGTAGGCATTCAGGAGTATAACATACTGCCAGTGAGTACACCATGTGGACAGGGAAATGTTTCAGTCCAAAGACAAAATTCGAGTTAAGACCCTAGTTAGGGTTAGCTGTCAGGAGACATGGCTTCCCAGAATGGAAACAGGGTGTTGCTGAACCCAGGCATGGTGAAACAGACTGAGAGGGCCAAAGGAATTGTGTGCCTACTGTCTTTTAGTAGAACATGAGGATGGGAGGTTGTTACATTTGCACAAGAATATCAGGTTAAGTATCAAGTTAGAGTTAGGGTTGGGGAGATGTGGCTTCCCAGGTTGGAAACGGGTCCTTGTTGAAGCCTAGCTTGCTGAATCAGACTGAGTGGGGCATCAAGATGTCTTCCATACTTACAATTAGGTACACTCTGTGGACGGCAGTATGTTTCAGTCCAAAAAGGAAATGAGGGTTGAGACTCAAATTAGGGTTAGGGTTGGGGAGACTTGGCTTCCCAGGATGTAACCAGGGTTTTGGCGAAGCCTAGATTGGTAAAACAGACTGAGTAGGCCTTCCGGAGTATAACATACTGCCAGTTAGTACACCATGTGGACAGGGAAATATTTCAGTCCAAAGAAAAAACTAGGGTTAAGACCCAAGTTAGGGTTAGCGGTCAGGAGACATGGCTTCCCAGAATGGAAACAGGGTGTTGCTGAAGCCAAGCATGGTGAAACAGACTGAGAGGGCAAAAGGAATTGTGTGCCTACTGTCTTTTAGTACAACATGAGGATGGCGGTTTGTTACATTTGCACAAGAAAATCAGGTTAAGTCTCAAGTTAGGGTTGGTTTGGGGAGATGTGGCTTCCCAGGTTGGAAACGGGTCCTTGGTGAAGCCTAGCTTGTTGAATCAGACTGAGTGGGACATCAAGATGTCTTCCATACTTACATTTGGTACACTCTGTGGACGGCAGTATGTTTCAGTCCAAAAAGGAAATGAGGGTTGAGACTCAAATTAGGGTTAGGGCTGGGGAGACTTGGCTTCCCAGGATGTAACCAGGGTTTTGGCGAAGCCTAGATTGGTAAAACAGACTGAGTAGGCCATCCGGAGTATAACATACTGCCAGTTAGTACACCATGTGGACAGGGAAATGTTTCAGTCTAAAGAGAAAATTAGGGTTAAGACCCAAGTTAGGGTTAGCTGTCAGGAGACATGGCTTCCCAGAATGGAAACAGGGTGTTGCTGAAGCCAAGCATGGTGAAACAGACTGAGAGGGCCAAAGGAATTGTGTGCCTACTGTCTTTTAGTAGAACATGAGGATGGGAGGTTGTTACATTTGCACAAGAATATCAGGTTAAGTCTCAAGTTAGGGTTAGGGTTGGGGAGATGTGGCTTCCCAGGTTGGAAACGGGTCCTTGGTGAAGCTTAACTTCCTGAATCAGACTGAGTGGGCCATCAAGATGTCTTCCATACTTACATTTGGCACACTCTGTGGACCGCAGTATGTTTCAGTCCAAAAAGGAAATAGGGTTGAGACTCAAATTAGGGTTAGGGTTGGGGAGACTTGGCTTCCCAGGATGTAACCAGGGTTTTGGTGAAGCCTAGATTGGTAAAACAGACTGAGTAGGCATTCAGGAGTATAACATACTGCCAGTTAGTACACCATGTGGACAGGGAAATGTTTCAGTCCAAAGAGAAAATTAGGGTTAAGACCCAAGTGAGGGTTATCGGTCAGGAGACATGGCTTCCCAGAATGGAAACAGGGTGTTGCTGAAGCCAAGCATGGTGAAACAGACTGAGAGGGCCAAAGGAATTGTGTGCCTACTGTCTTTTAGTAGAACATGAGGATGGGGGTTTGTTACATTTGCACAAGAAAATCAGGTTAAGTCTCAAGTTAGGGTTGGTTTGGGGAGATGTGGCTTCCCAGGTTGGAAACGGGTCCTTGGTGAAGCCTAGCTTGTTGAATCAGACTGAGTGGGACATCAAGATGTCTTCCATACTTACATTTGGTACACTCTGTGGACGGCAGTATGTTTCAGTCCAAAAAGGAAATGAGGGTTGAGACTCAAATTAGGGTTAGGGCTAGGGAGACTTGGCTCCCCAGGATGTAACCAGGGTTTTGGCGAAGCCTAGATTGGTAAAACAGACTGAGTAGGCCATCCGGAGTATAACATACTGCCAGTTAGTACACCATGTGGACAGGGAAATGTTTCAGTCCAAAGAGAAAATTAGGGTTAAGACCCAAGTGAGGGTTAGCTGTCAGGAGACATGGCTTCCCAGAATGGAAACAGGGTGTTGCTGAAGCCAAGCATGGTGAAACAGACTGAGAGGGCCAAAGGAATTGTGTGCCTACTGTCTTTTAGTAGAACATGAGGATGGGAGGTTGTTACATTTGCTCAAGAATATCAGGTTAAGTATCAAGTTAGGGTTAGGGTTGGGGAGATGTGGCTTCCCAGGTTGGAAACGGGTCCTTGGTGAAGCTTAACTTGCTGAATCAGACTGAGTGGGGTATCAAGGTGTCTTCCATACTTACATTTGGTACACTCTGTGGCCCGCAGTATGTTTCAGTCCCAAAAGGAATTGAGGGTTGAGACTCAAAGTAGGGTTAGGGTTGGGGAGACTTGGCTTCCCAGGATGTAACCAGGGTTTTGGCGAAGCCTAGATTGGTAAAACAGACTGAGTAGGCAAACCGGAGTATAACATACTGCCAGTTAGTACACCATGTGGACAGGGAAATGTTTCATTCCAAAGAGAAAATTAGGGTTAAGACCCAAGTTAGGGTTAGCGGTCAGGAGACATGGCTTCCCGGAATGGAAACAGGGTGTTGCTGTAGCCAAGCATGGTGAAACAGACTGAGAGGGCAAAAGGAATTGTGTGCCTACTGTCTTTTAGTAGAACATGAGGATGGGGGTTTGTTACATTTGCACAAGAAAATGAGGTTAAGTCTCAAGTTAGGGTTGGTTTGGGGAGATGTGGCTTCCCAGGTTGGAAACGGGTCCTTGGTGAAGCCTAGCTTGTTGAATCAGACTGAGTGGGACATCAAGATGTCTTCCATACTTACATTTGGCACACTCTGTGGACCGCAGTATGTTTCAGTCCAAAAAGGAAATAGGGTTGAGACTCAAATTAGGGTTAGGGTTGGGGAGACTTGGCTTCCCAGGATGTAACCAGGGTTTTGGTGAAGCCTAGATTGGTAAAACAGACTGAGTAGGCATTCAGGAGTATAACATACTGCCAGTTAGTACACCATGTGGACAGGGAAATGTTTCAGTCCAAAGACAAAATTCGAGTTAAGACCCAAGTTAGGGTTAGCTGTCAGGAGACATGGCTTCCCAGAATGGAAACAGGGTGTTGCTGAAGCCAAGCATGGTGAAACAGACTGAGAGGGCCAACGGAATTGTGTGCTTACTGTCTTTTAGTACAACATGAGGATGGGGGTTTGTTACATTTGCACAAGAAAATCAGGTTAAGTCTCAAGTTAGGGTTGGGTTGGGGAGATGTGGCTTCCCAGGTTGGAAACGGGTCCTTGGTGAAGCTTAACTTGCTGAATCAGACTGAGTGGGGTATCAAGGTGTCTTCCATACTTACATTTGGTACACTCTGTGGACCACAGTATGTTTCAGTCCCAAAAGGAAATGAGGGTTGAGACTCAAATTAGGGTTAGGGTTGGGGAGACTTGGCTTCCCAGGATGTAACCAGGGTTTTGGCGAAGCCTAGATTGGTAAAACAGACTGAGTAGGCCTTCCGGAGTATAACATACTGCCAGTTAGTACACCATGTGGACAGGGAAATGTTTCAGTCCAAAGAAAAAATTAGGGTTAAGAAAAATTTAGGGTTATCGGTCAGGAGACATGCCTTCCCAGAATGGAAACAGGGTGTTGCTGAAGCCAAGCATGGTGAAACAGACTGAGAGGGCAAACGGAATTGTGTGCCTACTGTCTTTTAGTACAACATGAGGATGGGGGTTTGTTACATTTGCACAAGAAAATCAGGTTAAGTCTCAAGTTAGGGTTAGGGTTGGGGAGATGTGGCTTCCCAGGTTGGAAACGGGTCCTTGGTGAAGCCTAACTTGCTGAATCAGACTGAGTGGGGCATCAAGATGTCTTCCATACTGACATTTGGTACACTCTGTGGACGGCGGTTTGTTTCAGTCCCAAAGGAAATGAGGCCTGAGACTCAAATTAGGGTTAGGGTTGGGGAGACTTGGCTTTCCAGGATGTAACCAGGGTTTTGGTGAAGCCTAGATTGGGAAAACAGACTGAGTAGGCAAACCGGAGTATAACATACTGCCAGTTAGTACACCATGTGGACAGGGAAATGTTTCATTCCAAAGAGAAAATTAGGGTTAAGACCCAAGTGAGGGTTATCGGTCAGGAGACATGGCTTCCCAGAATGGAAACAGGGTGTTGCTGAAGCCAAGCATGGTGAAACAGACTGAGAGGGCCAAAGGAATTGTGTGCCTACTGTCTTTTAGTAGAACATGAGGATGGGGGTTTGTTACAATTGCACAAGAAAATCAGGTTAAGTATCAAGTTAGGGTTAGGGTTGGGGAGATGTGGCTTCCCAGGTTGGAAACGGGTCCTTGGTGAAGCTTAACTTGCTGAATCAGACTGAGTGGGGCATCAAGATGGCTTCCATACTGACATTTGGTACACTCTGTGGACGGCAGTATGTTTCAGTCCAAAAAGGAAATGAGGGCTGAGACTCAAATTAGGGTTAGGGTTGGGGAGACTTGGCTTCCCAGGATGTAACCAGGGTCTTGGCGAAGCCTAGATTGGTAAAACAGACTGAGTAGGCCAACCGGAGTATAACATACTGCCAGTTAGTACACCATGTGGACAGGGAAATGTTTCAGTCCAAAGAGAAAATTAGGGTTGAGACCCAAGTTAGGGTTATCGGTCAGGAGTCATGGCTTCCCAGAATGGAAACAGGGTGTTGCTGAAGCCAAGCATGGTGAAACAGACTGAGAGGGCAAAAGGAATTGTGTGCCTACTGTCTTTTAGTACAACATGAGGATGGCGGTTTGTTACATTTGCACAAGAAAATCAGGTTAAGTCTCAAGTTAGGGTTGGTTTGGGGAGATGTGGCTTCCCAGGTTGGAAACGGGTCCTTGGTGAAGCCTAGCTTGTTGAATCAGACTGAGTGGGACATCAAGATGTCTTCCATACTGACATTTGGTACACTCTGTGGACGGCAGTATGTTTCAGTCCAAAAAGGAAATGAGGGTTGAGACTCAAATTAGGGTTAGGGCTGGGGAGACTTGGCTTCCCAGGATGTAACCAGGGTTTTGGCGAAGCCTAGATTGGTAAAACAGACTGAGTAGGCCATCCGGAGTATAACATACTGCCAGTTAGTACACCATGTGGACAGGGAAATGTTTCAGTCCAAAGAGAAAATTAGGGTTAAGACCCAAGTGAGGGTTAGCTGTCAGGAGACATGGCTTCCCAGAATGGAGACAGGGTGTTGCTGAAGCCAAGCATGGTGAAACAGACTGAGAGGGCCAAAGGAATTGTGTGCCTACTGTCTTTTAGTAGAACATGAGGATGGGAGGTTGTTACATTTGCACAAGAATATCAGGTTAAGTCTCAAGTTAGGGTTAGGGTTGGGGAGATGTGGCTTCCCAGGTTGGAAACGGGTCCTTGGTGAAGCTTAACTTCCTGAATCAGACTGAGTGGGCCATCAAGATGTCTTCCATACTTACATTTGGCACACTCTGTGGACCGCAGTATGTTTCAGTCCAAAAAGGAAATAGGGTTGAGACTCAAATTAGGGTTACGGATGGGGAGACTTGGCTTCCCAGGATGTAACCAGGGTTTTGGTGAAGCCTAGATTGGTAAAACAGACTGAGTAGGCATTCAGGAGTATAACATACTGCCAGTGAGTACACCATGTGGACAGGGAAATGTTTCAGTCCAAAGACAAAATTCGAGTTAAGACCCTAGTTAGGGTTAGCTGTCAGGAGACATGGCTTCCCAGAATGGAAACAGGGTGTTGCTGAACCCAGGCATGGTGAAACAGACTGAGAGGGCCAAAGGAATTGTGTGCCTACTGTCTTTTAGTAGAACATGAGGATGGGAGGTTGTTACATTTGCACAAGAATATCAGGTTAAGTATCAAGTTAGAGTTAGGGTTGGGGAGATGTGGCTTCCCAGGTTGGAAACGGGTCCTTGTTGAAGCCTAGCTTGCTGAATCAGACTGAGTGGGGCATCAAGATGTCTTCCATACTTACAATTAGGTACACTCTGTGGACGGCAGTATGTTTCAGTCCAAAAAGGAAATGAGGGTTGAGACTCAAATTAGGGTTAGGGTTGGGGAGACTTGGCTTCCCAGGATGTAACCAGGGTTTTGGCGAAGCCTAGATTGGTAAAACAGACTGAGTAGGCCTTCCGGAGTATAACATACTGCCAGTTAGTACACCATGTGGACAGGGAAATATTTCAGTCCAAAGAAAAAACTAGGGTTAAGACCCAAGTTAGGGTTAGCGGTCAGGAGACATGGCTTCCCAGAATGGAAACAGGGTGTTGCTGAAGCCAAGCATGGTGAAACAGACTGAGAGGGCAAAAGGAATTGTGTGCCTACTGTCTTTTAGTACAACATGAGGATGGCGGTTTGTTACATTTGCACAAGAAAATCAGGTTAAGTCTCAAGTTAGGGTTGGTTTGGGGAGATGTGGCTTCCCAGGTTGGAAACGGGTCCTTGGTGAAGCCTAGCTTGTTGAATCAGACTGAGTGGGACATCAAGATGTCTTCCATACTTACATTTGGTACACTCTGTGGACGGCAGTATGTTTCAGTCCAAAAAGGAAATGAGGGTTGAGACTCAAATTAGGGTTAGGGCTGGGGAGACTTGGCTTCCCAGGATGTAACCAGGGTTTTGGCGAAGCCTAGATTGGTAAAACAGACTGAGTAGGCCATCCGGAGTATAACATACTGCCAGTTAGTACACCATGTGGACAGGGAAATGTTTCAGTCTAAAGAGAAAATTAGGGTTAAGACCCAAGTTAGGGTTAGCTGTCAGGAGACATGGCTTCCCAGAATGGAAACAGGGTGTTGCTGAAGCCAAGCATGGTGAAACAGACTGAGAGGGCCAAAGGAATTGTGTGCCTACTGTCTTTTAGTAGAACATGAGGATGGGAGGTTGTTACATTTGCACAAGAATATCAGGTTAAGTCTCAAGTTAGGGTTAGGGTTGGGGAGATGTGGCTTCCCAGGTTGGAAACGGGTCCTTGGTGAAGCTTAACTTCCTGAATCAGACTGAGTGGGCCATCAAGATGTCTTCCATACTTACATTTGGCACACTCTGTGGACCGCAGTATGTTTCAGTCCAAAAAGGAAATAGGGTTGAGACTCAAATTAGGGTTAGGGTTGGGGAGACTTGGCTTCCCAGGATGTAACCAGGGTTTTGGTGAAGCCTAGATTGGTAAAACAGACTGAGTAGGCATTCAGGAGTATAACATACTGCCAGTTAGTACACCATGTGGCAGGGAAATGTTTCAGTCCAAAGAGAAAATTAGGGTTAAGACCCAAGTGAGGGTTATCGGTCAGGAGACATGGCTTCCCAGAATGGAAACAGGGTGTTGCTGAAGCCAAGCATGGTGAAACAGACTGAGAGGGCCAAAGGAATTGTGTGCCTACTGTCTTTTAGTAGAACATGAGGATGGGGGTTTGTTACATTTGCACAAGAAAATCAGGTTAAGTCTCAAGTTAGGGTTGGTTTGGGGAGATGTGGCTTCCCAGGTTGGAAACGGGTCCTTGGTGAAGCCTAGCTTGTTGAATCAGACTGAGTGGGACATCAAGATGTCTTCCATACTTACATTTGGTACACTCTGTGGACGGCAGTATGTTTCAGTCCAAAAAGGAAATGAGGGTTGAGACTCAAATTAGGGTTAGGGCTAGGGAGACTTGGCTCCCCAGGATGTAACCAGGGTTTTGGCGAAGCCTAGATTGGTAAAACAGACTGAGTAGGCCATCCGGAGTATAACATACTGCCAGTTAGTACACCATGTGGACAGGGAAATGTTTCAGTCCAAAGAGAAAATTAGGGTTAAGACCCAAGTGAGGGTTAGCTGTCAGGAGACATGGCTTCCCAGAATGGAAACAGGGTGTTGCTGAAGCCAAGCATGGTGAAACAGACTGAGAGGGCCAAAGGAATTGTGTGCCTACTGTCTTTTAGTAGAACATGAGGATGGGAGGTTGTTACATTTGCACAAGAATATCAGGTTAAGTATCAAGTTAGGGTTAGGGTTGGGGAGATGTGGCTTCCCAGGTTGGAAACGGGTCCTTGGTGAAGCTTAACTTGCTGAATCAGACTGAGTGGGGTATCAAGGTGTCTTCCATACTTACATTTGGTACACTCTGTGGCCCGCAGTATGTTTCAGTCCCAAAAGGAAATGAGGGTTGAGACTCAAAGTAGGGTTAGGGTTGGGGAGACTTGGCTTCCCAGGATGTAACCAGGGTTTTGGCGAAGCCTAGATTGGTAAAACAGACTGAGTAGGCAAACCGGAGTATAACATACTGCCAGTTAGTACACCATGTGGACAGGGAAATGTTTCATTCCAAAGAGAAAATTAGGGTTAAGACCCAAGTTAGGGTTAGCGGTCAGGAGACATGGCTTCCCGGAATGGAAACAGGGTGTTGCTGTAGCCAAGCATGGTGAAACAGACTGAGAGGGCAAAAGGAATTGTGTGCCTACTGTCTTTTAGTAGAACATGAGGATGGGGGTTTGTTACATTTGCACAAGAAAATGAGGTTAAGTCTCAAGTTAGGGTTGGTTTGGGGAGATGTGGCTTCCCAGGTTGGAAACGGGTCCTTGGTGAAGCCTAGCTTGTTGAATCAGACTGAGTGGGACATCAAGATGTCTTCCATACTTACATTTGGCACACTCTGTGGACCGCAGTATGTTTCAGTCCAAAAAGGAAATAGGGTTGAGACTCAAATTAGGGTTAGGGTTGGGGAGACTTGGCTTCCCAGGATGTAACCAGGGTTTTGGTGAAGCCTAGATTGGTAAAACAGACTGAGTAGGCATTCAGGAGTATAACATACTGCCAGTTAGTACACCATGTGGACAGGGAAATGTTTCAGTCCAAAGACAAAATTCGAGTTAAGACCCAAGTTAGGGTTAGCTGTCAGGAGACATGGCTTCCCAGAATGGAAACAGGGTGTTGCTGAAGCCAAGCATGGTGAAACAGACTGAGAGGGCCAACGGAATTGTGTGCTTACTGTCTTTTAGTACAACATGAGGATGGGGGTTTGTTACATTTGCACAAGAAAATCAGGTTAAGTCTCAAGTTAGGGTTGGGTTGGGGAGATGTGGCTTCCCAGGTTGGAAACGGGTCCTTGGTGAAGCTTAACTTGCTGAATCAGACTGAGTGGGGTATCAAGGTGTCTTCCATACTTACATTTGGTACACTCTGTGGACCACAGTATGTTTCAGTCCCAAAAGGAAATGAGGGTTGAGACTCAAATTAGGGTTAGGATTGGGGAGACTTGGCTTCCCAGGATGTAACCAGGGTTTTGGCGAAGCCTAGATTGGTAAAACAGACTGAGTAGGCCTTCCGGAGTATAACATACTGCCAGTTAGTACACCATGTGGACAGGGAAATGTTTCAGTCCAAAGAAAAAATTAGGGTTAAGAAAAATTTAGGGTTATCGGTCAGGAGACATGCCTTCCCAGAATGGAAACAGGGTGTTGCTGAAGCCAAGCATGGTGAAACAGACTGAGAGGGCAAACGGAATTGTGTGCCTACTGTCTTTTAGTACAACATGAGGATGGGGGTTTGTTACATTTGCACAAGAAAATCAGGTTAAGTCTCAAGTTAGGGTTGGTTTGGGGAGATGTGGCTTCCCAGGTTGGAAACGGGTCCTTGGTGAAGCCTAACTTGCTGAATCAGACTGAGTGGGGCATCAAGATGTCTTCCATACTGACATTTGGTACACTCTGTGGACGGCGGTTTGTTTCAGTCCCAAAGGAAATGAGGCCTGAGACTCAAATTAGGGTTAGGGTTGGGGAGACTTGGCTTTCCAGGATGTAACCAGGGTTTTGGTGAAGCCTAGATTGGGAAAACAGACTGAGTAGGCAAACCGGAGTATAACATACTGCCAGTTAGTACACCATGTGGACAGGGAAATGTTTCATTCCAAAGAGAAAATTAGGGTTAAGACCCAAGTGAGGGTTATCGGTCAGGAGACATGGCTTCCCAGAATGGAAACAGGGTGTTGCTGAAGCCAAGCATGGTGAAACAGACTGAGAGGGCCAAAGGAATTGTGTGCCTACTGTCTTTTAGTAGAACATGAGGATGGGGGTTTGTTACAATTGCACAAGAAAATCAGGTTAAGTATCAAGTTAGGGTTAGGGTTGGGGAGATGTGGCTTCCCAGGTTGGAAACGGGTCCTTGGTGAAGCTTAACTTGCTGAATCAGACTGAGTGGGGCATCAAGATGGCTTCCATACTGACATTTGGTACACTCTGTGGACGGCAGTATGTTTCAGTCCAAAAAGGAAATGAGGGCTGAGACTCAAATTAGGGTTAGGGTTGGGGAGACTTGGCTTCCCAGGATGTAACCAGGGTCTTGGCGAAGCCTAGATTGGTAAAACAGACTGAGTAGGCCAACCGGAGTATAACATACTGCCAGTTAGTACACCATGTGGACAGGGAAATGTTTCAGTCCAAAGAGAAAATTAGGGTTGAGACCCAAGTTAGGGTTATCGGTCAGGAGTCATGGCTTCCCAGAATGGAAACAGGGTGTTGCTGAAGCCAAGCATGGTGAAACAGACTGAGAGG
Source organism: Heloderma suspectum (assembly GCF_057233095.1). NCBI lineage: Eukaryota > Metazoa > Chordata > Lepidosauria > Squamata > Helodermatidae > Heloderma > Heloderma suspectum. The sequence goes on from NC_139461.1 coordinate 155,048,279, forward strand.
GCAAAAGGAATTGTGTGCCTACTGTCTTTTAGTACAACATGAGGATGGGGGTTTGTTACATTTGCACAAGAAAATCAGGTTAAGTCTCAAGTTAGGGTTGGTTTGGGGAGATGTGGCTTCCCAGGTTGGAAACGGGTCCTTGGTGAAGCCTAGCTTGTTGAATCAGACTGAGTGGGACATCAAGATGTCTTCCATACTTACATTTGGTACACTCTGTGGACGGCAGTATGTTTCAGTCCAAAAAGGAAATGAGGGTTGAGACTCAAATTAGGGTTAGGGCTGGGGAGACTTGGCTTCCCAGGATGTAACCAGGGTTTTGGCGAAGCCTAGATTGGTAAAACAGACTGAGTAGGCCATCCGGAGTATAACATACTGCCAGTTAGTACACCATGTGGACAGGGAAATGTTTCAGTCCAAAGAGAAAATTAGGGTTAAGACCCAAGTGAGGGTTAGCTGTCAGGAGACATGGCTTCCCAGAATGGAAACAGGGTGTTGCTGAAGCCAAGCATGGTGAAACAGACTGAGAGGGCCAAAGGAATTGTGTGCCTACTGTCTTTTAGTAGAACATGAGGATGGGAGGTTGTTACATTTGCACAAGAATATCAGGTTAAGTATCAAGTTAGGGTTAGGGTTGGGGAGATGTGGCTTCCCAGGTTGGAAACGGGTCCTTGGTGAAGCTTAACTTCCTGAATCAGACTGAGTGGGCCATCAAGATGTCTTCCATACTTACATTGGGCACACTCTGTGGACCGCAGTATGTTTCAGTCCAAAAAGGAAATAGGGTTGAGACTCAAATTAGGGTTACGGTTGGGGAGACTTGGCTTCCCAGGATGTAACCAGGGTTTTGGTGAAGCCTAGATTGGTAAAACAGACTGAGTAGGCATTCAGGAGTATAACATACTGCCAGTTAGTACACCATGTGGACAGGGAAATGTTTCAGTCCAAAGACAAAATTCGAGTTAAGACCCAAGTTAGGGTTAGCTGTCAGGAGACATGGCTTCCCAGAATGGAAACAGGGTGTTGCTGAAGCCAAGCATGGTGAAACTGACTGAGAGGGCCAAAGGAATTGTGTGCCTACTGTCTTTTAGTAGAACATGAGGATGGGAGGTTGTTACATTTGCACAAGAATATCAGGTTAAGTCTCAAGTTAGGGTTGGGTTGGGGAGATGTGGCTTCCCAGGTTGGAAACGGGTCCTTGGTGAAGCTTAACTTGCTGAATCAGACTGAGTGGGGTATCAAGGTGTCTTCCATACTTACATTTGGTACACTCTGTGGCCCGCAGTATGTTTCAGTCCCAAAAGGAAATGAGGGTTGAGACTCAAAGTAGGGTTAGGGTTGGGGAGACTTGGCTTCCCAGGATGTAACCAGGGTTTTGGCGAAGCCTAGATTGGTAAAACAGACTGAGTAGGCAAACCGGAGTATAACATACTGCCAGTTAGTACACCATGTGGACAGGGAAATGTTTCATTCCAAAGAGAAAATTAGGGTTAAGACCCAAGTTAGGGTTAGCGGTCAGGAGACATGGCTTCCCCGAATGGAAACAGGGTGTTGCTGAAGCCAAGCATGGTGAAACAGACTGAGAGGGCAACTGGAATTGTGTGCCTACTGTCTTTTAGTACAACATGAGGATGGGGGTTTGTTACATTTGCACAAGAAAATGAGGTTAAGTCTCAAGTTAGGGTTGGTTTGGGGAGATGTGGCTTCCCAGGTTGGAAACGGGTCCTTGGTGAAGCCTAGCTTGTTGAATCAGACTGAGTGGGACATCAAGATGTCTTCCATACTTACATTTGGCACACTCTGTGGACCGCAGTATGTTTCAGTCCAAAAAGGAAATAGGGTTGAGACTCAAATTAGGGTTAGGGTTGGGGAGACTTGGCTTCCCAGGATGTAACCAGGGTTTTGGTGAAGCCTAGATTGGTAAAACAGACTGAGTAGGCATTCAGGAGTATAACATACTGCCAGTTAGTACACCATGTGGACAGGGAAATGTTTCAGTCCAAAGACAAAATTCGAGTTAAGACCCAAGTTAGGGTTAGCTGTCAGGAGACATGGCTTCCCGGAATGGAAACAGGGTGTTGCTGAAGCCAAGCATGGTTAAACAGACTGAGAGGGCCAACGGAATTGTGTGCTTACTGTCTTTTAGTACAACATGAGGATGGGGGTTTGTTACATTTGCACAAGAAAATCAGGTTAAGTCTCAAGTTAGGGTTGGGTTGGGGAGATGTGGCTTCCCAGGTTGGAAACGGGTCCTTGGTGAAGCTAAACTTGCTGAATCAGACTGAGTGGGGTATCAAGGTGTCTTCCATACTTACATATGGTACACTCTGTGGACCGCAGTATGTTTCAGTCCCAAAAGGAAATGAGGGTTGAGACTCAAATTAGGGTTAGGGTTGGGGAGACTTGGCTTCCCAGGATGTAACCAGGGTTTTGGCGAAGCCTAGATTGGTAAAACAGACTGAGTAGGCCTTCCGGAGTATAACATACTGCCAGTTAGTACACCATGTGGACAGGGAAATGTTTCAGTCCAAAGAAAAAATTAGGGTTAAGAAAAATTTAGGGTTATCGGTCAGGAGACATGCCTTCCCAGAATGGAAACAGGGTGTTGCTGAAGCCAAGCATGGTGAAACAGACTGAGAGGGCAAACGGAATTGTGTGCCTACTGTCTTTTAGTACAACATGAGGATGGGGGTTTGTTACATTTGCACAAGAAAATCAGGTTAAGTCTCAAGTTAGGGTTAGGGTTGGGGAGATGTGGCTTCCCAGGTTGGAAACGGGTCCTTGGTGAAGCCTAACTTGCTGAATCAGACTGAGTGGGGCATCAAGATGTCTTCCATACTGACATTTGGTACACTCTGTGGACGGCGGTTTGTTTCAGTCCCAAAGGAAATGAGGCCTGAGACTCAAATTAGGGTTAGGGTTGGGGAGACTTGGCTTTCCAGGATGTAACCAGGGTTTTGGTGAAGCCTAGATTGGGAAAACAGACTGAGTAGGCAAACCGGAGTATAACATACTGCCAGTTAGTACACCATGTGGACAGGGAAATGTTTCATTCCAAAGAGAAAATTAGGGTTAAGACCCAAGTGAGGGTTATCGGTCAGGAGACATGGCTTCCCAGAATGGAAACAGGGTGTTGCTGAAGCCAAGCATGGTGAAACAGACTGAGAGGGCCAAAGGAATTGTGTGCCTACTGTCTTTTAGTAGAACATGAGGATGGGGGTTTGTTACAATTGCACAAGAAAATCAGGTTAAGTATCAAGTTAGGGTTAGGGTTGGGGAGATGTGGCTTCCCAGGTTGGAAACGGGTCCTTGGTGAAGCTTAACTTGCTGAATCAGACTGAGTGGGGCATCAAGATGGCTTCCATACTGACATTTGGTACACTCTGTGGACGGCAGTATGTTTCAGTCCAAAAAGGAAATGAGGGCTGAGACTCAAATTAGGGTTAGGGTTGGGGAGACTTGGCTTCCCAGGATGTAACCAGGGTCTTGGCGAAGCCTAGATTGGTAAAACAGACTGAGTAGGCCAACCGGAGTATAACATACTGCCAGTTAGTACACCATGTGGACAGGGAAATGTTTCAGTCCAAAGAGAAAATTAGGGTTGAGACCCAAGTTAGGGTTATCGGTCAGGAGTCATGGCTTCCCAGAATGGAAACAGGGTGTTGCTGAAGCCAAGCATGGTGAAACAGACTGAGAGGGCAAAAGGAATTGTGTGCCTACTGTCTTTTAGTACAACATGAGGATGGGGGTTTGTTACATTTGCACAAGAAAATCAGGTTAAGTCTCAAGTTAGGGTTGGTTTGGGGAGATGTGGCTTCCCAGGTTGGAAACGGGTCCTTGGTGAAGCCTAGCTTGTTGAATCAGACTGAGTGGGACATCAAGATGTCTTCCATACTGACATTTGGTACACTCTGTGGACGGCAGTATGTTTCAGTCCAAAAAGGAAATGAGGGTTGAGACTCAAATTAGGGTTAGGGCTGGGGAGACTTGGCTTCCCAGGATGTAACCAGGGTTTTGGCGAAGCCTAGATTGGTAAAACAGACTGAGTAGGCCATCCGGAGTATAACATACTGCCAGTTAGTACACCATGTGGACAGGGAAATGTTTCAGTCCAAAGAGAAAATTAGGGTTAAGACCCAAGTGAGGGTTAGCTGTCAGGAGACATGGCTTCCCAGAATGGAGACAGGGTGTTGCTGAAGCCAAGCATGGTGAAACAGACTGAGAGGGCCAAAGGAATTGTGTGCCTACTGTCTTTTAGTAGAACATGAGGATGGGAGGTTGTTACATTTGCACAAGAATATCAGGTTAAGTCTCAAGTTAGGGTTAGGGTTGGGGAGATGTGGCTTCCCAGGTTGGAAACGGGTCCTTGGTGAAGCTTAACTTCCTGAATCAGACTGAGTGGGCCATCAAGATGTCTTCCATACTTACATTTGGCACACTCTGTGGACCGCAGTATGTTTCAGTCCAAAAAGGAAATAGGGTTGAGACTCAAATTAGGGTTACGGATGGGGAGACTTGGCTTCCCAGGATGTAACCAGGGTTTTGGTGAAGCCTAGATTGGTAAAACAGACTGAGTAGGCATTCAGGAGTATAACATACTGCCAGTGAGTACACCATGTGGACAGGGAAATGTTTCAGTCCAAAGACAAAATTCGAGTTAAGACCCTAGTTAGGGTTAGCTGTCAGGAGACATGGCTTCCCAGAATGGAAACAGGGTGTTGCTGAACCCAGGCATGGTGAAACAGACTGAGAGGGCCAAAGGAATTGTGTGCCTACTGTCTTTTAGTAGAACATGAGGATGGGAGGTTGTTACATTTGCACAAGAATATCAGGTTAAGTATCAAGTTAGAGTTAGGGTTGGGGAGATGTGGCTTCCCAGGTTGGAAACGGGTCCTTGTTGAAGCCTAGCTTGCTGAATCAGACTGAGTGGGGCATCAAGATGTCTTCCATACTTACAATTAGGTACACTCTGTGGACGGCAGTATGTTTCAGTCCAAAAAGGAAATGAGGGTTGAGACTCAAATTAGGGTTAGGGTTGGGGAGACTTGGCTTCCCAGGATGTAACCAGGGTTTTGGCGAAGCCTAGATTGGTAAAACAGACTGAGTAGGCCTTCCGGAGTATAACATACTGCCAGTTAGTACACCATGTGGACAGGGAAATATTTCAGTCCAAAGAAAAAACTAGGGTTAAGACCCAAGTTAGGGTTAGCGGTCAGGAGACATGGCTTCCCAGAATGGAAACAGGGTGTTGCTGAAGCCAAGCATGGTGAAACAGACTGAGAGGGCAAAAGGAATTGTGTGCCTACTGTCTTTTAGTACAACATGAGGATGGCGGTTTGTTACATTTGCACAAGAAAATCAGGTTAAGTCTCAAGTTAGGGTTGGTTTGGGGAGATGTGGCTTCCCAGGTTGGAAACGGGTCCTTGGTGAAGCCTAGCTTGTTGAATCAGACTGAGTGGGACATCAAGATGTCTTCCATACTTACATTTGGTACACTCTGTGGACGGCAGTATGTTTCAGTCCAAAAAGGAAATGAGGGTTGAGACTCAAATTAGGGTTAGGGCTGGGGAGACTTGGCTTCCCAGGATGTAACCAGGGTTTTGGCGAAGCCTAGATTGGTAAAACAGACTGAGTAGGCCATCCGGAGTATAACATACTGCCAGTTAGTACACCATGTGGACAGGGAAATGTTTCAGTCTAAAGAGAAAATTAGGGTTAAGACCCAAGTTAGGGTTAGCTGTCAGGAGACATGGCTTCCCAGAATGGAAACAGGGTGTTGCTGAAGCCAAGCATGGTGAAACAGACTGAGAGGGCCAAAGGAATTGTGTGCCTACTGTCTTTTAGTAGAACATGAGGATGGGAGGTTGTTACATTTGCACAAGAATATCAGGTTAAGTCTCAAGTTAGGGTTAGGGTTGGGGAGATGTGGCTTCCCAGGTTGGAAACGGGTCCTTGGTGAAGCTTAACTTCCTGAATCAGACTGAGTGGGCCATCAAGATGTCTTCCATACTTACATTTGGCACACTCTGTGGACCGCAGTATGTTTCAGTCCAAAAAGGAAATAGGGTTGAGACTCAAATTAGGGTTAGGGTTGGGGAGACTTGGCTTCCCAGGATGTAACCAGGGTTTTGGTGAAGCCTAGATTGGTAAAACAGACTGAGTAGGCATTCAGGAGTATAACATACTGCCAGTTAGTACACCATGTGGACAGGGAAATGTTTCAGTCCAAAGAGAAAATTAGGGTTAAGACCCAAGTGAGGGTTATCGGTCAGGAGACATGGCTTCCCAGAATGGAAACAGGGTGTTGCTGAAGCCAAGCATGGTGAAACAGACTGAGAGGGCCAAAGGAATTGTGTGCCTACTGTCTTTTAGTAGAACATGAGGATGGGGGTTTGTTACATTTGCACAAGAAAATGAGGTTAAGTCTCAAGTTAGGGTTGGTTTGGGGAGATGTGGCTTCCCAGGTTGGAAACGGGTCCTTGGTGAAGCCTAGCTTGTTGAATCAGACTGAGTGGGACATCAAGATGTCTTCCATACTTACATTTGGTACACTCTGTGGACGGCAGTATGTTTCAGTCCAAAAAGGAAATGAGGGTTGAGACTCAAATTAGGGTTAGGGCTAGGGAGACTTGGCTCCCCAGGATGTAACCAGGGTTTTGGCGAAGCCTAGATTGGTAAAACAGACTGAGTAGGCCATCCGGAGTATAACATACTGCCAGTTAGTACACCATGTGGACAGGGAAATGTTTCAGTCCAAAGAGAAAATTAGGGTTAAGACCCAAGTGAGGGTTAGCTGTCAGGAGACATGGCTTCCCAGAATGGAAACAGGGTGTTGCTGAAGCCAAGCATGGTGAAACAGACTGAGAGGGCCAAAGGAATTGTGTGCCTACTGTCTTTTAGTAGAACATGAGGATGGGAGGTTGTTACATTTGCACAAGAATATCAGGTTAAGTATCAAGTTAGGGTTAGGGTTGGGGAGATGTGGCTTCCCAGGTTGGAAACGGGTCCTTGGTGAAGCTTAACTTGCTGAATCAGACTGAGTGGGGTATCAAGGTGTCTTCCATACTTACATTTGGTACACTCTGTGGCCCGCAGTATGTTTCAGTCCCAAAAGGAAATGAGGGTTGAGACTCAAAGTAGGGTTAGGGTTGGGGAGACTTGGCTTCCCAGGATGTAACCAGGGTTTTGGCGAAGCCTAGATTGGTAAAACAGACTGAGTAGGCAAACCGGAGTATAACATACTGCCAGTTAGTACACCATGTGGACAGGGAAATGTTTCATTCCAAAGAGAAAATTAGGGTTAAGACCCAAGTTAGGGTTAGCGGTCAGGAGACATGGCTTCCCGGAATGGAAACAGGGTGTTGCTGTAGCCAAGCATGGTGAAACAGACTGAGAGGGCAAAAGGAATTGTGTGCCTACTGTCTTTTAGTAGAACATGAGGATGGGGGTTTGTTACATTTGCACAAGAAAATGAGGTTAAGTCTCAAGTTAGGGTTGGTTTGGGGAGATGTGGCTTCCCAGGTTGGAAACGGGTCCTTGGTGAAGCCTAGCTTGTTGAATCAGACTGAGTGGGACATCAAGATGTCTTCCATACTTACATTTGGCACACTCTGTGGACCGCAGTATGTTTCAGTCCAAAAAGGAAATAGGGTTGAGACTCAAATTAGGGTTAGGGTTGGGGAGACTTGGCTTCCCAGGATGTAACCAGGGTTTTGGTGAAGCCTAGATTGGTAAAACAGACTGAGTAGGCATTCAGGAGTATAACATACTGCCAGTTAGTACACCATGTGGACAGGGAAATGTTTCAGTCCAAAGACAAAATTCGAGTTAAGACCCAAGTTAGGGTTAGCTGTCAGGAGACATGGCTTCCCAGAATGGAAACAGGGTGTTGCTGAAGCCAAGCATGGTGAAACAGACTGAGAGGGCCAACGGAATTGTGTGCTTACTGTCTTTTAGTACAACATGAGGATGGGGGTTTGTTACATTTGCACAAGAAAATCAGGTTAAGTCTCAAGTTAGGGTTGGGTTGGGGAGATGTGGCTTCCCAGGTTGGAAACGGGTCCTTGGTGAAGCTTAACTTGCTGAATCAGACTGAGTGGGGTATCAAGGTGTCTTCCATACTTACATTTGGTACACTCTGTGGACCACAGTATGTTTCAGTCCCAAAAGGAAATGAGGGTTGAGACTCAAATTAGGGTTAGGGTTGGGGAGACTTGGCTTCCCAGGATGTAACCAGGGTTTTGGCGAAGCCTAGATTGGTAAAACAGACTGAGTAGGCCTTCCGGAGTATAACATACTGCCAGTTAGTACACCATGTGGACAGGGAAATGTTTCAGTCCAAAGAAAAAATTAGGGTTAAGAAAAATTTAGGGTTATCGGTCAGGAGACATGCCTTCCCAGAATGGAAACAGGGTGTTGCTGAAGCCAAGCATGGTGAAACAGACTGAGAGGGCAAACGGAATTGTGTGCCTACTGTCTTTTAGTACAACATGAGGATGGGGGTTTGTTACATTTGCACAAGAAAATGAGGTTAAGTCTCAAGTTAGGGTTGGTTTGGGGAGATGTGGCTTCCCAGGTTGGAAACGGGTCCTTGGTGAAGCCTAGCTTGTTGAATCAGACTGAGTGGGACATCAAGATGTCTTCCATACTTACATTTGGCACACTCTGTGGACCGCAGTATGTTTCAGTCCAAAAAGGAAATAGGGTTGAGACTCAAATTAGGGTTAGGGTTGGGGAGACTTGGCTTCCCAGGATGTAACCAGGGTTTTGGTGAAGCCTAGATTGGTAAAACAGACTGAGTAGGCATTCAGGAGTATAACATACTGCCAGTTAGTACACCATGTGGACAGGGAAATGTTTCAGTCCAAAGACAAAATTCGAGTTAAGACCCAAGTTAGGGTTAGCTGTCAGGAGACATGGCTTCCCAGAATGGAAACAGGGTGTTGCTGAAGCCAAGCATGGTGAAACAGACTGAGAGGGCCAACGGAATTGTGTGCTTACTGTCTTTTAGTACAACATGAGGATGGGGGTTTGTTACATTTGCACAAGAAAATCAGGTTAAGTCTCAAGTTAGGGTTGGGTTGGGGAGATGTGGCTTCCCAGGTTGGAAACGGGTCCTTGGTGAAGCTTAACTTGCTGAATCAGACTGAGTGGGGTATCAAGGTGTCTTCCATACTTACATTTGGTACACTCTGTGGACCACAGTATGTTTCAGTCCCAAAAGGAAATGAGGGTTGAGACTCAAATTAGGGTTAGGGTTGGGGAGACTTGGCTTCCCAGGATGTAACCAGGGTTTTGGCGAAGCCTAGATTGGTAAAACAGACTGAGTAGGCCTTCCGGAGTATAACATACTGCCAGTTAGTACACCATGTGGACAGGGAAATGTTTCAGTCCAAAGAAAAAATTAGGGTTAAGAAAAATTTAGGGTTATCGGTCAGGAGACATGCCTTCCCAGAATGGAAACAGGGTGTTGCTGAAGCCAAGCATGGTGAAACAGACTGAGAGGGCAAACGGAATTGTGTGCCTACTGTCTTTTAGTACAACATGAGGATGGGGGTTTGTTACATTTGCACAAGAAAATCAGGTTAAGTCTCAAGTTAGGGTTAGGGTTGGGGAGATGTGGCTTCCCAGGTTGGAAACGGGTCCTTGGTGAAGCCTAACTTGCTGAATCAGACTGAGTGGGGCATCAAGATGTCTTCCATACTGACATTTGGTACACTCTGTGGACGGCGGTTTGTTTCAGTCCCAAAGGAAATGAGGCCTGAGACTCAAATTAGGGTTAGGGTTGGGGAGACTTGGCTTTCCAGGATGTAACCAGGGTTTTGGTGAAGCCTAGATTGGGAAAACAGACTGAGTAGGCAAACCGGAGTATAACATACTGCCAGTTAGTACACCATGTGGACAGGGAAATGTTTCATTCCAAAGAGAAAATTAGGGTTAAGACCCAAGTGAGGGTTATCGGTCAGGAGACATGGCTTCCCAGAATGGAAACAGGGTGTTGCTGAAGCCAAGCATGGTGAAACAGACTGAGAGGGCCAAAGGAATTGTGTGCCTACTGTCTTTTAGTAGAACATGAGGATGGGGGTTTGTTACAATTGCACAAGAAAATCAGGTTAAGTATCAAGTTAGGGTTAGGGTTGGGGAGATGTGGCTTCCCAGGTTGGAAACGGGTCCTTGGTGAAGCTTAACTTGCTGAATCAGACTGAGTGGGGCATCAAGATGGCTTCCATACTGACATTTGGTACACTCTGTGGACGGCAGTATGTTTCAGTCCAAAAAGGAAATGAGGGCTGAGACTCAAATTAGGGTTAGGGTTGGGGAGACTTGGCTTCCCAGGATGTAACCAGGGTCTTGGCGAAGCCTAGATTGGTAAAACAGACTGAGTAGGCCAACCGGAGTATAACATACTGCCAGTTAGTACACCATGTGGACAGGGAAATGTTTCAGTCCAAAGAGAAAATTAGGGTTGAGACCCAAGTTAGGGTTATCGGTCAGGAGTCATGGCTTCCCAGAATGGAAACAGGGTGTTGCTGAAGCCAAGCATGGTGAAACAGACTGAGAGGGCAAAAGGAATTGTGTGCCTACTGTCTTTTAGTACAACATGAGGATGGCGGTTTGTTACATTTGCACAAGAAAATCAGGTTAAGTCTCAAGTTAGGGTTGGTTTGGGGAGATGTGGCTTCCCAGGTTGGAAACGGGTCCTTGGTGAAGCCTAGCTTGTTGAATCAGACTGAGTGGGACATCAAGATGTCTTCCATACTGACATTTGGTACACTCTGTGGACGGCAGTATGTTTCAGTCCAAAAAGGAAATGAGGGTTGAGACTCAAATTAGGGTTAGGGCTGGGGAGACTTGGCTTCCCAGGATGTAACCAGGGTTTTGGCGAAGCCTAGATTGGTAAAACAGACTGAGTAGGCCATCCGGAGTATAACATACTGCCAGTTAGTACACCATGTGGACAGGGAAATGTTTCAGTCCAAAGAGAAAATTAGGGTTAAGACCCAAGTGAGGGTTAGCTGTCAGGAGACATGGCTTCCCAGAATGGAGACAGGGTGTTGCTGAAGCCAAGCATGGTGAAACAGACTGAGAGGGCCAAAGGAATTGTGTGCCTACTGTCTTTTAGTAGAACATGAGGATGGGAGGTTGTTACATTTGCACAAGAATATCAGGTTAAGTCTCAAGTTAGGGTTAGGGTTGGGGAGATGTGGCTTCCCAGGTTGGAAACGGGTCCTTGGTGAAGCTTAACTTCCTGAATCAGACTGAGTGGGCCATCAAGATGTCTTCCATACTTACATTTGGCACACTCTGTGGACCGCAGTATGTTTCAGTCCAAAAAGGAAATAGGGTTGAGACTCAAATTAGGGTTACGGATGGGGAGACTTGGCTTCCCAGGATGTAACCAGGGTTTTGGTGAAGCCTAGATTGGTAAAACAGACTGAGTAGGCATTCAGGAGTATAACATACTGCCAGTGAGTACACCATGTGGACAGGGAAATGTTTCAGTCCAAAGACAAAATTCGAGTTAAGACCCTAGTTAGGGTTAGCTGTCAGGAGACATGGCTTCCCAGAATGGAAACAGGGTGTTGCTGAACCCAGGCATGGTGAAACAGACTGAGAGGGCCAAAGGAATTGTGTGCCTACTGTCTTTTAGTAGAACATGAGGATGGGAGGTTGTTACATTTGCACAAGAATATCAGGTTAAGTATCAAGTTAGAGTTAGGGTTGGGGAGATGTGGCTTCCCAGGTTGGAAACGGGTCCTTGTTGAAGCCTAGCTTGCTGAATCAGACTGAGTGGGGCATCAAGATGTCTTCCATACTTACAATTAGGTACACTCTGTGGACGGCAGTATGTTTCAGTCCAAAAAGGAAATGAGGGTTGAGACTCAAATTAGGGTTAGGGTTGGGGAGACTTGGCTTCCCAGGATGTAACCAGGGTTTTGGCGAAGCCTAGATTGGTAAAACAGACTGAGTAGGCCTTCCGGAGTATAACATACTGCCAGTTAGTACACCATGTGGACAGGGAAATATTTCAGTCCAAAGAAAAAACTAGGGTTAAGACCCAAGTTAGGGTTAGCGGTCAGGAGACATGGCTTCCCAGAATGGAAACAGGGTGTTGCTGAAGCCAAGCATGGTGAAACAGACTGAGAGGGCAAAAGGAATTGTGTGCCTACTGTCTTTTAGTACAACATGAGGATGGCGGTTTGTTACATTTGCACAAGAAAATCAGGTTAAGTCTCAAGTTAGGGTTGGTTTGGGGAGATGTGGCTTCCCAGGTTGGAAACGGGTCCTTGGTGAAGCCTAGCTTGTTGAATCAGACTGAGTGGGACATCAAGATGTCTTCCATACTTACATTTGGTACACTCTGTGGACGGCAGTATGTTTCAGTCCAAAAAGGAAATGAGGGTTGAGACTCAAATTAGGGTTAGGGCTGGGGAGACTTGGCTTCCCAGGATGTAACCAGGGTTTTGGCGAAGCCTAGATTGGTAAAACAGACTGAGTAGGCCATCCGGAGTATAACATACTGCCAGTTAGTACACCATGTGGACAGGGAAATGTTTCAGTCTAAAGAGAAAATTAGGGTTAAGACCCAAGTTAGGGTTAGCTGTCAGGAGACATGGCTTCCCAGAATGGAAACAGGGTGTTGCTGAAGCCAAGCATGGTGAAACAGACTGAGAGGGCCAAAGGAATTGTGTGCTTACTGTCTTTTAGTAGAACATGAGGATGGGAGGTTGTTACATTTGCACAAGAATATCAGGTTAAGTCTCAAGTTAGGGTTAGGGTTGGGGAGATGTGGCTTCCCAGGTTGGAAACGGGTCCTTGGTGAAGCTTAACTTCCTGAATCAGACTGAGTGGGCCATCAAGATGTCTTCCATACTTACATTTGGCACACTCTGTGGACCGCAGTATGTTTCAGTCCAAAAAGGAAATAGGGTTGAGACTCAAATTAGGGTTAGGGTTGGGGAGACTTGGCTTCCCAGGATGTAACCAGGGTTTTGGTGAAGCCTAGATTGGTAAAACAGACTGAGTAGGCATTCAGGAGTATAACATACTGCCAGTTAGTACACCATGTGGCAGGGAAATGTTTCAGTCCAAAGAGAAAATTAGGGTTAAGACCCAAGTGAGGGTTATCGGTCAGGAGACATGGCTTCCCAGAATGGAAACAGGGTGTTGCTGAAGCCAAGCATGGTGAAACAGACTGAGAGGGCCAAAGGAATTGTGTGCCTACTGTCTTTTAGTAGAACATGAGGATGGGGGTTTGTTACATTTGCACAAGAAAATCAGGTTAAGTCTCAAGTTAGGGTTGGTTTGGGGAGATGTGGCTTCCCAGGTTGGAAACGGGTCCTTGGTGAAGCCTAGCTTGTTGAATCAGACTGAGTGGGACATCAAGATGTCTTCCATACTTACATTTGGTACACTCTGTGGACGGCAGTATGTTTCAGTCCAAAAAGGAAATGAGGGTTGAGACTCAAATTAGGGTTAGGGCTAGGGAGACTTGGCTCCCCAGGATGTAACCAGGGTTTTGGCGAAGCCTAGATTGGTAAAACAGACTGAGTAGGCCATCCGGAGTATAACATACTGCCAGTTAGTACACCATGTGGACAGGGAAATGTTTCAGTCCAAAGAGAAAATTAGGGTTAAGACCCAAGTGAGGGTTAGCTGTCAGGAGACATGGCTTCCCAGAATGGAAACAGGGTGTTGCTGAAGCCAAGCATGGTGAAACAGACTGAGAGGGCCAAAGGAATTGTGTGCCTACTGTCTTTTAGTAGAACATGAGGATGGGAGGTTGTTACATTTGCACAAGAATATCAGGTTAAGTATCAAGTTAGGGTTAGGGTTGGGGAGATGTGGCTTCCCAGGTTGGAAACGGGTCCTTGGTGAAGCTTAACTTGCTGAATCAGACTGAGTGGGGTATCAAGGTGTCTTCCATACTTACATTTGGTACACTCTGTGGCCCGCAGTATGTTTCAGTCCCAAAAGGAAATGAGGGTTGAGACTCAAAGTAGGGTTAGGGTTGGGGAGACTTGGCTTCCCAGGATGTAACCAGGGTTTTGGCGAAGCCTAGATTGGTAAAACAGACTGAGTAGGCAAACCGGAGTATAACATACTGCCAGTTAGTACACCATGTGGACAGGGAAATGTTTCATTCCAAAGAGAAAATTAGGGTTAAGACCCAAGTTAGGGTTAGCGGTCAGGAGACATGGCTTCCCGGAATGGAAACAGGGTGTTGCTGTAGCCAAGCATGGTGAAACAGACTGAGAGGGCAAAAGGAATTGTGTGCCTACTGTCTTTTAGTAGAACATGAGGATGGGGGTTTGTTACATTTGCACAAGAAAATGAGGTTAAGTCTCAAGTTAGGGTTGGTTTGGGGAGATGTGGCTTCCCAGGTTGGAAACGGGTCCTTGGTGAAGCCTAGCTTGTTGAATCAGACTGAGTGGGACATCAAGATGTCTTCCATACTTACATTTGGCACACTCTGTGGACCGCAGTATGTTTCAGTCCAAAAAGGAAATAGGGTTGAGACTCAAATTAGGGTTAGGGTTGGGGAGACTTGGCTTCCCAGGATGTAACCAGGGTTTTGGTGAAGCCTAGATTGGTAAAACAGACTGAGTAGGCATTCAGGAGTATAACATACTGCCAGTTAGTACACCATGTGGACAGGGAAATGTTTCAGTCCAAAGACAAAATTCGAGTTAAGACCCAAGTTAGGGTTAGCTGTCAGGAGACATGGCTTCCCAGAATGGAAACAGGGTGTTGCTGAAGCCAAGCATGGTGAAACAGACTGAGAGGGCCAACGGAATTGTGTGCTTACTGTCTTTTAGTACAACATGAGGATGGGGGTTTGTTACATTTGCACAAGAAAATCAGGTTAAGTCTCAAGTTAGGGTTGGGTTGGGGAGATGTGGCTTCCCAGGTTGGAAACGGGTCCTTGGTGAAGCTTAACTTGCTGAATCAGACTGAGTGGGGTATCAAGGTGTCTTCCATACTTACATTTGGTACACTCTGTGGACCACAGTATGTTTCAGTCCCAAAAGGAAATGAGGGTTGAGACTCAAATTAGGGTTAGGATTGGGGAGACTTGGCTTCCCAGGATGTAACCAGGGTTTTGGCGAAGCCTAGATTGGTAAAACAGACTGAGTAGGCCTTCCGGAGTATAACATACTGCCAGTTAGTACACCATGTGGACAGGGAAATGTTTCAGTCCAAAGAAAAAATTAGGGTTAAGAAAAATTTAGGGTTATCGGTCAGGAGACATGCCTTCCCAGAATGGAAACAGGGTGTTGCTGAAGCCAAGCATGGTGAAACAGACTGAGAGGGCAAACGGAATTGTGTGCCTACTGTCTTTTAGTACAACATGAGGATGGGGGTTTGTTACATTTGCACAAGAAAATCAGGTTAAGTCTCAAGTTAGGGTTGGTTTGGGGAGATGTGGCTTCCCAGGTTGGAAACGGGTCCTTGGTGAAGCCTAACTTGCTGAATCAGACTGAGTGGGGCATCAAGATGTCTTCCATACTGACATTTGGTACACTCTGTGGACGGCGGTTTGTTTCAGTCCCAAAGGAAATGAGGCCTGAGACTCAAATTAGGGTTAGGGTTGGGGAGACTTGGCTTTCCAGGATGTAACCAGGGTTTTGGTGAAGCCTAGATTGGGAAAACAGACTGAGTAGGCAAACCGGAGTATAACATACTGCCAGTTAGTACACCATGTGGACAGGGAAATGTTTCATTCCAAAGAGAAAATTAGGGTTAAGACCCAAGTGAGGGTTATCGGTCAGGAGACATGGCTTCCCAGAATGGAAACAGGGTGTTGCTGAAGCCAAGCATGGTGAAACAGACTGAGAGGGCCAAAGGAATTGTGTGCCTACTGTCTTTTAGTAGAACATGAGGATGGGGGTTTGTTACAATTGCACAAGAAAATCAGGTTAAGTATCAAGTTAGGGTTAGGGTTGGGGAGATGTGGCTTCCCAGGTTGGAAACGGGTCCTTGGTGAAGCTTAACTTGCTGAATCAGACTGAGTGGGGCATCAAGATGGCTTCCATACTGACATTTGGTACACTCTGTGGACGGCAGTATGTTTCAGTCCAAAAAGGAAATGAGGGCTGAGACTCAAATTAGGGTTAGGGTTGGGGAGACTTGGCTTCCCAGGATGTAACCAGGGTCTTGGCGAAGCCTAGATTGGTAAAACAGACTGAGTAGGCCAACCGGAGTATAACATACTGCCAGTTAGTACACCATGTGGACAGGGAAATGTTTCAGTCCAAAGAGAAAATTAGGGTTGAGACCCAAGTTAGGGTTATCGGTCAGGAGTCATGGCTTCCCAGAATGGAAACAGGGTGTTGCTGAAGCCAAGCATGGTGAAACAGACTGAGAGGGCAAAAGGAATTGTGTGCCTACTGTCTTTTAGTACAACATGAGGATGGGGGTTTGTTACATTTGCACAAGAAAATCAGGTTAAGTCTCAAGTTAGGGTTGGTTTGGGGAGATGTGGCTTCCCAGGTTGGAAACGGGTCCTTGGTGAAGCCTAGCTTGTTGAATCAGACTGAGTGGGACATCAAGATGTCTTCCATACTGACATTTGGTACACTCTGTGGACGGCAGTATGTTTCAGTCCAAAAAGGAAATGAGGGTTGAGACTCAAATTAGGGTTAGGGCTGGGGAGACTTGGCTTCCCAGGATGTAACCAGGGTTTTGGCGAAGCCTAGATTGGTAAAACAGACTGAGTAGGCCATCCGGAGTATAACATACTGCCAGTTAGTACACCATGTGGACAGGGAAATGTTTCAGTCCAAAGAGAAAATTAGGGTTAAGACCCAAGTGAGGGTTAGCTGTCAGGAGACATGGCTTCCCAGAATGGAGACAGGGTGTTGCTGAAGCCAAGCATGGTGAAACAGACTGAGAGGGCCAAAGGAATTGTGTGCCTACTGTCTTTTAGTAGAACATGAGGATGGGAGGTTGTTACATTTGCACAAGAATATCAGGTTAAGTCTCAAGTTAGGGTTAGGGTTGGGGAGATGTGGCTTCCCAGGTTGGAAACGGGTCCTTGGTGAAGCTTAACTTCCTGAATCAGACTGAGTGGGCCATCAAGATGTCTTCCATACTTACATTTGGCACACTCTGTGGACCGCAGTATGTTTCAGTCCAAAAAGGAAATAGGGTTGAGACTCAAATTAGGGTTACGGATGGGGAGACTTGGCTTCCCAGGATGTAACCAGGGTTTTGGTGAAGCCTAGATTGGTAAAACAGACTGAGTAGGCATTCAGGAGTATAACATACTGCCAGTGAGTACACCATGTGGACAGGGAAATGTTTCAGTCCAAAGACAAAATTCGAGTTAAGACCCTAGTTAGGGTTAGCTGTCAGGAGACATGGCTTCCCAGAATGGAAACAGGGTGTTGCTGAACCCAGGCATGGTGAAACAGACTGAGAGGGCCAAAGGAATTGTGTGCCTACTGTCTTTTAGTAGAACATGAGGATGGGAGGTTGTTACATTTGCACAAGAATATCAGGTTAAGTATCAAGTTAGAGTTAGGGTTGGGGAGATGTGGCTTCCCAGGTTGGAAACGGGTCCTTGTTGAAGCCTAGCTTGCTGAATCAGACTGAGTGGGGCATCAAGATGTCTTCCATACTTACAATTAGGTACACTCTGTGGACGGCAGTATGTTTCAGTCCAAAAAGGAAATGAGGGTTGAGACTCAAATTAGGGTTAGGGTTGGGGAGACTTGGCTTCCCAGGATGTAACCAGGGTTTTGGCGAAGCCTAGATTGGTAAAACAGACTGA
Source organism: Heloderma suspectum (assembly GCF_057233095.1). Lineage (NCBI taxonomy): Eukaryota > Metazoa > Chordata > Lepidosauria > Squamata > Helodermatidae > Heloderma > Heloderma suspectum. Next base: position 155,066,052 of record NC_139461.1, read on the forward strand.
GTAGGCCTTCCGGAGTATAACATACTGCCAGTTAGTACACCATGTGGACAGGGAAATATTTCAGTCCAAAGAAAAAACTAGGGTTAAGACCCAAGTTAGGGTTAGCGGTCAGGAGACATGGCTTCCCAGAATGGAAACAGGGTGTTGCTGAAGCCAAGCATGGTGAAACAGACTGAGAGGGCAAAAGGAATTGTGTGCCTACTGTCTTTTAGTACAACATGAGGATGGCGGTTTGTTACATTTGCACAAGAAAATCAGGTTAAGTCTCAAGTTAGGGTTGGTTTGGGGAGATGTGGCTTCCCAGGTTGGAAACGGGTCCTTGGTGAAGCCTAGCTTGTTGAATCAGACTGAGTGGGACATCAAGATGTCTTCCATACTTACATTTGGTACACTCTGTGGACGGCAGTATGTTTCAGTCCAAAAAGGAAATGAGGGTTGAGACTCAAATTAGGGTTAGGGCTGGGGAGACTTGGCTTCCCAGGATGTAACCAGGGTTTTGGCGAAGCCTAGATTGGTAAAACAGACTGAGTAGGCCATCCGGAGTATAACATACTGCCAGTTAGTACACCATGTGGACAGGGAAATGTTTCAGTCTAAAGAGAAAATTAGGGTTAAGACCCAAGTTAGGGTTAGCTGTCAGGAGACATGGCTTCCCAGAATGGAAACAGGGTGTTGCTGAAGCCAAGCATGGTGAAACAGACTGAGAGGGCCAAAGGAATTGTGTGCCTACTGTCTTTTAGTAGAACATGAGGATGGGAGGTTGTTACATTTGCACAAGAATATCAGGTTAAGTCTCAAGTTAGGGTTAGGGTTGGGGAGATGTGGCTTCCCAGGTTGGAAACGGGTCCTTGGTGAAGCTTAACTTCCTGAATCAGACTGAGTGGGCCATCAAGATGTCTTCCATACTTACATTTGGCACACTCTGTGGACCGCAGTATGTTTCAGTCCAAAAAGGAAATAGGGTTGAGACTCAAATTAGGGTTAGGGTTGGGGAGACTTGGCTTCCCAGGATGTAACCAGGGTTTTGGTGAAGCCTAGATTGGTAAAACAGACTGAGTAGGCATTCAGGAGTATAACATACTGCCAGTTAGTACACCATGTGGACAGGGAAATGTTTCAGTCCAAAGAGAAAATTAGGGTTAAGACCCAAGTGAGGGTTATCGGTCAGGAGACATGGCTTCCCAGAATGGAAACAGGGTGTTGCTGAAGCCAAGCATGGTGAAACAGACTGAGAGGGCCAAAGGAATTGTGTGCCTACTGTCTTTTAGTAGAACATGAGGATGGGGGTTTGTTACATTTGCACAAGAAAATCAGGTTAAGTCTCAAGTTAGGGTTGGTTTGGGGAGATGTGGCTTCCCAGGTTGGAAACGGGTCCTTGGTGAAGCCTAGCTTGTTGAATCAGACTGAGTGGGACATCAAGATGTCTTCCATACTTACATTTGGTACACTCTGTGGACGGCAGTATGTTTCAGTCCAAAAAGGAAATGAGGGTTGAGACTCAAATTAGGGTTAGGGCTAGGGAGACTTGGCTCCCCAGGATGTAACCAGGGTTTTGGCGAAGCCTAGATTGGTAAAACAGACTGAGTAGGCCATCCGGAGTATAACATACTGCCAGTTAGTACACCATGTGGACAGGGAAATGTTTCAGTCCAAAGAGAAAATTAGGGTTAAGACCCAAGTGAGGGTTAGCTGTCAGGAGACATGGCTTCCCAGAATGGAAACAGGGTGTTGCTGAAGCCAAGCATGGTGAAACAGACTGAGAGGGCCAAAGGAATTGTGTGCCTACTGTCTTTTAGTAGAACATGAGGATGGGAGGTTGTTACATTTGCTCAAGAATATCAGGTTAAGTATCAAGTTAGGGTTAGGGTTGGGGAGATGTGGCTTCCCAGGTTGGAAACGGGTCCTTGGTGAAGCTTAACTTGCTGAATCAGACTGAGTGGGGTATCAAGGTGTCTTCCATACTTACATTTGGTACACTCTGTGGCCCGCAGTATGTTTCAGTCCCAAAAGGAATTGAGGGTTGAGACTCAAAGTAGGGTTAGGGTTGGGGAGACTTGGCTTCCCAGGATGTAACCAGGGTTTTGGCGAAGCCTAGATTGGTAAAACAGACTGAGTAGGCAAACCGGAGTATAACATACTGCCAGTTAGTACACCATGTGGACAGGGAAATGTTTCATTCCAAAGAGAAAATTAGGGTTAAGACCCAAGTTAGGGTTAGCGGTCAGGAGACATGGCTTCCCGGAATGGAAACAGGGTGTTGCTGTAGCCAAGCATGGTGAAACAGACTGAGAGGGCAAAAGGAATTGTGTGCCTACTGTCTTTTAGTAGAACATGAGGATGGGGGTTTGTTACATTTGCACAAGAAAATGAGGTTAAGTCTCAAGTTAGGGTTGGTTTGGGGAGATGTGGCTTCCCAGGTTGGAAACGGGTCCTTGGTGAAGCCTAGCTTGTTGAATCAGACTGAGTGGGACATCAAGATGTCTTCCATACTTACATTTGGCACACTCTGTGGACCGCAGTATGTTTCAGTCCAAAAAGGAAATAGGGTTGAGACTCAAATTAGGGTTAGGGTTGGGGAGACTTGGCTTCCCAGGATGTAACCAGGGTTTTGGTGAAGCCTAGATTGGTAAAACAGACTGAGTAGGCATTCAGGAGTATAACATACTGCCAGTTAGTACACCATGTGGACAGGGAAATGTTTCAGTCCAAAGACAAAATTCGAGTTAAGACCCAAGTTAGGGTTAGCTGTCAGGAGACATGGCTTCCCAGAATGGAAACAGGGTGTTGCTGAAGCCAAGCATGGTGAAACAGACTGAGAGGGCCAACGGAATTGTGTGCTTACTGTCTTTTAGTACAACATGAGGATGGGGGTTTGTTACATTTGCACAAGAAAATCAGGTTAAGTCTCAAGTTAGGGTTGGGTTGGGGAGATGTGGCTTCCCAGGTTGGAAACGGGTCCTTGGTGAAGCTTAACTTGCTGAATCAGACTGAGTGGGGTATCAAGGTGTCTTCCATACTTACATTTGGTACACTCTGTGGACCACAGTATGTTTCAGTCCCAAAAGGAAATGAGGGTTGAGACTCAAATTAGGGTTAGGGTTGGGGAGACTTGGCTTCCCAGGATGTAACCAGGGTTTTGGCGAAGCCTAGATTGGTAAAACAGACTGAGTAGGCCTTCCGGAGTATAACATACTGCCAGTTAGTACACCATGTGGACAGGGAAATGTTTCAGTCCAAAGAAAAAATTAGGGTTAAGAAAAATTTAGGGTTATCGGTCAGGAGACATGCCTTCCCAGAATGGAAACAGGGTGTTGCTGAAGCCAAGCATGGTGAAACAGACTGAGAGGGCAAACGGAATTGTGTGCCTACTGTCTTTTAGTACAACATGAGGATGGGGGTTTGTTACATTTGCACAAGAAAATCAGGTTAAGTCTCAAGTTAGGGTTAGGGTTGGGGAGATGTGGCTTCCCAGGTTGGAAACGGGTCCTTGGTGAAGCCTAACTTGCTGAATCAGACTGAGTGGGGCATCAAGATGTCTTCCATACTGACATTTGGTACACTCTGTGGACGGCGGTTTGTTTCAGTCCCAAAGGAAATGAGGCCTGAGACTCAAATTAGGGTTAGGGTTGGGGAGACTTGGCTTTCCAGGATGTAACCAGGGTTTTGGTGAAGCCTAGATTGGGAAAACAGACTGAGTAGGCAAACCGGAGTATAACATACTGCCAGTTAGTACACCATGTGGACAGGGAAATGTTTCATTCCAAAGAGAAAATTAGGGTTAAGACCCAAGTGAGGGTTATCGGTCAGGAGACATGGCTTCCCAGAATGGAAACAGGGTGTTGCTGAAGCCAAGCATGGTGAAACAGACTGAGAGGGCCAAAGGAATTGTGTGCCTACTGTCTTTTAGTAGAACATGAGGATGGGGGTTTGTTACAATTGCACAAGAAAATCAGGTTAAGTATCAAGTTAGGGTTAGGGTTGGGGAGATGTGGCTTCCCAGGTTGGAAACGGGTCCTTGGTGAAGCTTAACTTGCTGAATCAGACTGAGTGGGGCATCAAGATGGCTTCCATACTGACATTTGGTACACTCTGTGGACGGCAGTATGTTTCAGTCCAAAAAGGAAATGAGGGCTGAGACTCAAATTAGGGTTAGGGTTGGGGAGACTTGGCTTCCCAGGATGTAACCAGGGTCTTGGCGAAGCCTAGATTGGTAAAACAGACTGAGTAGGCCAACCGGAGTATAACATACTGCCAGTTAGTACACCATGTGGACAGGGAAATGTTTCAGTCCAAAGAGAAAATTAGGGTTGAGACCCAAGTTAGGGTTATCGGTCAGGAGTCATGGCTTCCCAGAATGGAAACAGGGTGTTGCTGAAGCCAAGCATGGTGAAACAGACTGAGAGGGCAAAAGGAATTGTGTGCCTACTGTCTTTTAGTACAACATGAGGATGGCGGTTTGTTACATTTGCACAAGAAAATCAGGTTAAGTCTCAAGTTAGGGTTGGTTTGGGGAGATGTGGCTTCCCAGGTTGGAAACGGGTCCTTGGTGAAGCCTAGCTTGTTGAATCAGACTGAGTGGGACATCAAGATGTCTTCCATACTGACATTTGGTACACTCTGTGGACGGCAGTATGTTTCAGTCCAAAAAGGAAATGAGGGTTGAGACTCAAATTAGGGTTAGGGCTGGGGAGACTTGGCTTCCCAGGATGTAACCAGGGTTTTGGCGAAGCCTAGATTGGTAAAACAGACTGAGTAGGCCATCCGGAGTATAACATACTGCCAGTTAGTACACCATGTGGACAGGGAAATGTTTCAGTCCAAAGAGAAAATTAGGGTTAAGACCCAAGTGAGGGTTAGCTGTCAGGAGACATGGCTTCCCAGAATGGAGACAGGGTGTTGCTGAAGCCAAGCATGGTGAAACAGACTGAGAGGGCCAAAGGAATTGTGTGCCTACTGTCTTTTAGTAGAACATGAGGATGGGAGGTTGTTACATTTGCACAAGAATATCAGGTTAAGTCTCAAGTTAGGGTTAGGGTTGGGGAGATGTGGCTTCCCAGGTTGGAAACGGGTCCTTGGTGAAGCTTAACTTCCTGAATCAGACTGAGTGGGCCATCAAGATGTCTTCCATACTTACATTTGGCACACTCTGTGGACCGCAGTATGTTTCAGTCCAAAAAGGAAATAGGGTTGAGACTCAAATTAGGGTTACGGATGGGGAGACTTGGCTTCCCAGGATGTAACCAGGGTTTTGGTGAAGCCTAGATTGGTAAAACAGACTGAGTAGGCATTCAGGAGTATAACATACTGCCAGTGAGTACACCATGTGGACAGGGAAATGTTTCAGTCCAAAGACAAAATTCGAGTTAAGACCCTAGTTAGGGTTAGCTGTCAGGAGACATGGCTTCCCAGAATGGAAACAGGGTGTTGCTGAACCCAGGCATGGTGAAACAGACTGAGAGGGCCAAAGGAATTGTGTGCCTACTGTCTTTTAGTAGAACATGAGGATGGGAGGTTGTTACATTTGCACAAGAATATCAGGTTAAGTATCAAGTTAGAGTTAGGGTTGGGGAGATGTGGCTTCCCAGGTTGGAAACGGGTCCTTGTTGAAGCCTAGCTTGCTGAATCAGACTGAGTGGGGCATCAAGATGTCTTCCATACTTACAATTAGGTACACTCTGTGGACGGCAGTATGTTTCAGTCCAAAAAGGAAATGAGGGTTGAGACTCAAATTAGGGTTAGGGTTGGGGAGACTTGGCTTCCCAGGATGTAACCAGGGTTTTGGCGAAGCCTAGATTGGTAAAACAGACTGAGTAGGCCTTCCGGAGTATAACATACTGCCAGTTAGTACACCATGTGGACAGGGAAATATTTCAGTCCAAAGAAAAAACTAGGGTTAAGACCCAAGTTAGGGTTAGCGGTCAGGAGACATGGCTTCCCAGAATGGAAACAGGGTGTTGCTGAAGCCAAGCATGGTGAAACAGACTGAGAGGGCAAAAGGAATTGTGTGCCTACTGTCTTTTAGTACAACATGAGGATGGCGGTTTGTTACATTTGCACAAGAAAATCAGGTTAAGTCTCAAGTTAGGGTTGGTTTGGGGAGATGTGGCTTCCCAGGTTGGAAACGGGTCCTTGGTGAAGCCTAGCTTGTTGAATCAGACTGAGTGGGACATCAAGATGTCTTCCATACTTACATTTGGTACACTCTGTGGACGGCAGTATGTTTCAGTCCAAAAAGGAAATGAGGGTTGAGACTCAAATTAGGGTTAGGGCTGGGGAGACTTGGCTTCCCAGGATGTAACCAGGGTTTTGGCGAAGCCTAGATTGGTAAAACAGACTGAGTAGGCCATCCGGAGTATAACATACTGCCAGTTAGTACACCATGTGGACAGGGAAATGTTTCAGTCTAAAGAGAAAATTAGGGTTAAGACCCAAGTTAGGGTTAGCTGTCAGGAGACATGGCTTCCCAGAATGGAAACAGGGTGTTGCTGAAGCCAAGCATGGTGAAACAGACTGAGAGGGCCAAAGGAATTGTGTGCCTACTGTCTTTTAGTAGAACATGAGGATGGGAGGTTGTTACATTTGCACAAGAATATCAGGTTAAGTCTCAAGTTAGGGTTAGGGTTGGGGAGATGTGGCTTCCCAGGTTGGAAACGGGTCCTTGGTGAAGCTTAACTTCCTGAATCAGACTGAGTGGGCCATCAAGATGTCTTCCATACTTACATTTGGCACACTCTGTGGACCGCAGTATGTTTCAGTCCAAAAAGGAAATAGGGTTGAGACTCAAATTAGGGTTAGGGTTGGGGAGACTTGGCTTCCCAGGATGTAACCAGGGTTTTGGTGAAGCCTAGATTGGTAAAACAGACTGAGTAGGCATTCAGGAGTATAACATACTGCCAGTTAGTACACCATGTGGCAGGGAAATGTTTCAGTCCAAAGAGAAAATTAGGGTTAAGACCCAAGTGAGGGTTATCGGTCAGGAGACATGGCTTCCCAGAATGGAAACAGGGTGTTGCTGAAGCCAAGCATGGTGAAACAGACTGAGAGGGCCAAAGGAATTGTGTGCCTACTGTCTTTTAGTAGAACATGAGGATGGGGGTTTGTTACATTTGCACAAGAAAATCAGGTTAAGTCTCAAGTTAGGGTTGGTTTGGGGAGATGTGGCTTCCCAGGTTGGAAACGGGTCCTTGGTGAAGCCTAGCTTGTTGAATCAGACTGAGTGGGACATCAAGATGTCTTCCATACTTACATTTGGTACACTCTGTGGACGGCAGTATGTTTCAGTCCAAAAAGGAAATGAGGGTTGAGACTCAAATTAGGGTTAGGGCTAGGGAGACTTGGCTCCCCAGGATGTAACCAGGGTTTTGGCGAAGCCTAGATTGGTAAAACAGACTGAGTAGGCCATCCGGAGTATAACATACTGCCAGTTAGTACACCATGTGGACAGGGAAATGTTTCAGTCCAAAGAGAAAATTAGGGTTAAGACCCAAGTGAGGGTTAGCTGTCAGGAGACATGGCTTCCCAGAATGGAAACAGGGTGTTGCTGAAGCCAAGCATGGTGAAACAGACTGAGAGGGCCAAAGGAATTGTGTGCCTACTGTCTTTTAGTAGAACATGAGGATGGGAGGTTGTTACATTTGCACAAGAATATCAGGTTAAGTATCAAGTTAGGGTTAGGGTTGGGGAGATGTGGCTTCCCAGGTTGGAAACGGGTCCTTGGTGAAGCTTAACTTGCTGAATCAGACTGAGTGGGGTATCAAGGTGTCTTCCATACTTACATTTGGTACACTCTGTGGCCCGCAGTATGTTTCAGTCCCAAAAGGAAATGAGGGTTGAGACTCAAAGTAGGGTTAGGGTTGGGGAGACTTGGCTTCCCAGGATGTAACCAGGGTTTTGGCGAAGCCTAGATTGGTAAAACAGACTGAGTAGGCAAACCGGAGTATAACATACTGCCAGTTATTACACCATGTGGACAGGGAAATGTTTCATTCCAAAGAGAAAATTAGGGTTAAGACCCAAGTTAGGGTTAGCGGTCAGGAGACATGGCTTCCCGGAATGGAAACAGGGTGTTGCTGTAGCCAAGCATGGTGAAACAGACTGAGAGGGCAAAAGGAATTGTGTGCCTACTGTCTTTTAGTAGAACATGAGGATGGGGGTTTGTTACATTTGCACAAGAAAATGAGGTTAAGTCTCAAGTTAGGGTTGGTTTGGGGAGATGTGGCTTCCCAGGTTGGAAACGGGTCCTTGGTGAAGCCTAGCTTGTTGAATCAGACTGAGTGGGACATCAAGATGTCTTCCATACTTACATTTGGCACACTCTGTGGACCGCAGTATGTTTCAGTCCAAAAAGGAAATAGGGTTGAGACTCAAATTAGGGTTAGGGTTGGGGAGACTTGGCTTCCCAGGATGTAACCAGGGTTTTGGTGAAGCCTAGATTGGTAAAACAGACTGAGTAGGCATTCAGGAGTATAACATACTGCCAGTTAGTACACCATGTGGACAGGGAAATGTTTCAGTCCAAAGACAAAATTCGAGTTAAGACCCAAGTTAGGGTTAGCTGTCAGGAGACATGGCTTCCCAGAATGGAAACAGGGTGTTGCTGAAGCCAAGCATGGTGAAACAGACTGAGAGGGCCAACGGAATTGTGTGCTTACTGTCTTTTAGTACAACATGAGGATGGGGGTTTGTTACATTTGCACAAGAAAATCAGGTTAAGTCTCAAGTTAGGGTTGGGTTGGGGAGATGTGGCTTCCCAGGTTGGAAACGGGTCCTTGGTGAAGCTTAACTTGCTGAATCAGACTGAGTGGGGTATCAAGGTGTCTTCCATACTTACATTTGGTACACTCTGTGGACCACAGTATGTTTCAGTCCCAAAAGGAAATGAGGGTTGAGACTCAAATTAGGGTTAGGATTGGGGAGACTTGGCTTCCCAGGATGTAACCAGGGTTTTGGCGAAGCCTAGATTGGTAAAACAGACTGAGTAGGCCTTCCGGAGTATAACATACTGCCAGTTAGTACACCATGTGGACAGGGAAATGTTTCAGTCCAAAGAAAAAATTAGGGTTAAGAAAAATTTAGGGTTATCGGTCAGGAGACATGCCTTCCCAGAATGGAAACAGGGTGTTGCTGAAGCCAAGCATGGTGAAACAGACTGAGAGGGCAAACGGAATTGTGTGCCTACTGTCTTTTAGTACAACATGAGGATGGGGGTTTGTTACATTTGCACAAGAAAATCAGGTTAAGTCTCAAGTTAGGGTTGGTTTGGGGAGATGTGGCTTCCCAGGTTGGAAACGGGTCCTTGGTGAAGCCTAACTTGCTGAATCAGACTGAGTGGGGCATCAAGATGTCTTCCATACTGACATTTGGTACACTCTGTGGACGGCGGTTTGTTTCAGTCCCAAAGGAAATGAGGCCTGAGACTCAAATTAGGGTTAGGGTTGGGGAGACTTGGCTTTCCAGGATGTAACCAGGGTTTTGGTGAAGCCTAGATTGGGAAAACAGACTGAGTAGGCAAACCGGAGTATAACATACTGCCAGTTAGTACACCATGTGGACAGGGAAATGTTTCATTCCAAAGAGAAAATTAGGGTTAAGACCCAAGTGAGGGTTATCGGTCAGGAGACATGGCTTCCCAGAATGGAAACAGGGTGTTGCTGAAGCCAAGCATGGTGAAACAGACTGAGAGGGCCAAAGGAATTGTGTGCCTACTGTCTTTTAGTAGAACATGAGGATGGGGGTTTGTTACAATTGCACAAGAAAATCAGGTTAAGTATCAAGTTAGGGTTAGGGTTGGGGAGATGTGGCTTCCCAGGTTGGAAACGGGTCCTTGGTGAAGCTTAACTTGCTGAATCAGACTGAGTGGGGCATCAAGATGGCTTCCATACTGACATTTGGTACACTCTGTGGACGGCAGTATGTTTCAGTCCAAAAAGGAAATGAGGGCTGAGACTCAAATTAGGGTTAGGGTTGGGGAGACTTGGCTTCCCAGGATGTAACCAGGGTCTTGGCGAAGCCTAGATTGGTAAAACAGACTGAGTAGGCCAACCGGAGTATAACATACTGCCAGTTAGTACACCATGTGGACAGGGAAATGTTTCAGTCCAAAGAGAAAATTAGGGTTGAGACCCAAGTTAGGGTTATCGGTCAGGAGTCATGGCTTCCCAGAATGGAAACAGGGTGTTGCTGAAGCCAAGCATGGTGAAACAGACTGAGAGGGCAAAAGGAATTGTGTGCCTACTGTCTTTTAGTACAACATGAGGATGGGGGTTTGTTACATTTGCACAAGAAAATCAGGTTAAGTCTCAAGTTAGGGTTGGTTTGGGGAGATGTGGCTTCCCAGGTTGGAAACGGGTCCTTGGTGAAGCCTAGCTTGTTGAATCAGACTGAGTGGGACATCAAGATGTCTTCCATACTGACATTTGGTACACTCTGTGGACGGCAGTATGTTTCAGTCCAAAAAGGAAATGAGGGTTGAGACTCAAATTAGGGTTAGGGCTGGGGAGACTTGGCTTCCCAGGATGTAACCAGGGTTTTGGCGAAGCCTAGATTGGTAAAACAGACTGAGTAGGCCATCCGGAGTATAACATACTGCCAGTTAGTACACCATGTGGACAGGGAAATGTTTCAGTCCAAAGAGAAAATTAGGGTTAAGACCCAAGTGAGGGTTAGCTGTCAGGAGACATGGCTTCCCAGAATGGAGACAGGGTGTTGCTGAAGCCAAGCATGGTGAAACAGACTGAGAGGGCCAAAGGAATTGTGTGCCTACTGTCTTTTAGTAGAACATGAGGATGGGAGGTTGTTACATTTGCACAAGAATATCAGGTTAAGTCTCAAGTTAGGGTTAGGGTTGGGGAGATGTGGCTTCCCAGGTTGGAAACGGGTCCTTGGTGAAGCTTAACTTCCTGAATCAGACTGAGTGGGCCATCAAGATGTCTTCCATACTTACATTTGGCACACTCTGTGGACCGCAGTATGTTTCAGTCCAAAAAGGAAATAGGGTTGAGACTCAAATTAGGGTTACGGATGGGGAGACTTGGCTTCCCAGGATGTAACCAGGGTTTTGGTGAAGCCTAGATTGGTAAAACAGACTGAGTAGGCATTCAGGAGTATAACATACTGCCAGTGAGTACACCATGTGGACAGGGAAATGTTTCAGTCCAAAGACAAAATTCGAGTTAAGACCCTAGTTAGGGTTAGCTGTCAGGAGACATGGCTTCCCAGAATGGAAACAGGGTGTTGCTGAACCCAGGCATGGTGAAACAGACTGAGAGGGCCAAAGGAATTGTGTGCCTACTGTCTTTTAGTAGAACATGAGGATGGGAGGTTGTTACATTTGCACAAGAATATCAGGTTAAGTATCAAGTTAGAGTTAGGGTTGGGGAGATGTGGCTTCCCAGGTTGGAAACGGGTCCTTGTTGAAGCCTAGCTTGCTGAATCAGACTGAGTGGGGCATCAAGATGTCTTCCATACTTACAATTAGGTACACTCTGTGGACGGCAGTATGTTTCAGTCCAAAAAGGAAATGAGGGTTGAGACTCAAATTAGGGTTAGGGTTGGGGAGACTTGGCTTCCCAGGATGTAACCAGGGTTTTGGCGAAGCCTAGATTGGTAAAACAGACTGAGTAGGCCTTCCGGAGTATAACATACTGCCAGTTAGTACACCATGTGGACAGGGAAATATTTCAGTCCAAAGAAAAAACTAGGGTTAAGACCCAAGTTAGGGTTAGCGGTCAGGAGACATGGCTTCCCAGAATGGAAACAGGGTGTTGCTGAAGCCAAGCATGGTGAAACAGACTGAGAGGGCAAAAGGAATTGTGTGCCTACTGTCTTTTAGTAAAACATGAGGATGGCGGTTTGTTACATTTGCACAAGAAAATCAGGTTAAGTCTCAAGTTAGGGTTGGTTTGGGGAGATGTGGCTTCCCAGGTTGGAAACGGGTCCTTGGTGAAGCCTAGCTTGTTGAATCAGACTGAGTGGGACATCAAGATGTCTTCCATACTTACATTTGGTACACTCTGTGGACGGCAGTATGTTTCAGTCCAAAAAGGAAATGAGGGTTGAGACTCAAATTAGGGTTAGGGCTGGGGAGACTTGGCTTCCCAGGATGTAACCAGGGTTTTGGCGAAGCCTAGATTGGTAAAACAGACTGAGTAGGCCATCCGGAGTATAACATACTGCCAGTTAGTACACCATGTGGACAGGGAAATGTTTCAGTCTAAAGAGAAAATTAGGGTTAAGACCCAAGTTAGGGTTAGCTGTCAGGAGACATGGCTTCCCAGAATGGAAACAGGGTGTTGCTGAAGCCAAGCATGGTGAAACAGACTGAGAGGGCCAAAGGAATTGTGTGCCTACTGTCTTTTAGTAGAACATGAGGATGGGAGGTTGTTACATTTGCACAAGAATATCAGGTTAAGTCTCAAGTTAGGGTTAGGGTTGGGGAGATGTGGCTTCCCAGGTTGGAAACGGGTCCTTGGTGAAGCTTAACTTCCTGAATCAGACTGAGTGGGCCATCAAGATGTCTTCCATACTTACATTTGGCACACTCTGTGGACCGCAGTATGTTTCAGTCCAAAAAGGAAATAGGGTTGAGACTCAAATTAGGGTTAGGGTTGGGGAGACTTGGCTTCCCAGGATGTAACCAGGGTTTTGGTGAAGCCTAGATTGGTAAAACAGACTGAGTAGGCATTCAGGAGTATAACATACTGCCAGTTAGTACACCATGTGGACAGGGAAATGTTTCAGTCCAAAGAGAAAATTAGGGTTAAGACCCAAGTGAGGGTTATCGGTCAGGAGACATGGCTTCCCAGAATGGAAACAGGGTGTTGCTGAAGCCAAGCATGGTGAAACAGACTGAGAGGGCCAAAGGAATTGTGTGCCTACTGTCTTTTAGTAGAACATGAGGATGGGGGTTTGTTACATTTGCACAAGAAAATCAGGTTAAGTCTCAAGTTAGGGTTGGTTTGGGGAGATGTGGCTTCCCAGGTTGGAAACGGGTCCTTGGTGAAGCCTAGCTTGTTGAATCAGACTGAGTGGGACATCAAGATGTCTTCCATACTTACATTTGGTACACTCTGTGGACGGCAGTATGTTTCAGTCCAAAAAGGAAATGAGGGTTGAGACTCAAATTAGGGTTAGGGCTAGGGAGACTTGGCTCCCCAGGATGTAACCAGGGTTTTGGCGAAGCCTAGATTGGTAAAACAGACTGAGTAGGCCATCCGGAGTATAACATACTGCCAGTTAGTACACCATGTGGACAGGGAAATGTTTCAGTCCAAAGAGAAAATTAGGGTTAAGACCCAAGTGAGGGTTAGCTGTCAGGAGACATGGCTTCCCAGAATGGAAACAGGGTGTTGCTGAAGCCAAGCATGGTGAAACAGACTGAGAGGGCCAAAGGAATTGTGTGCCTACTGTCTTTTAGTAGAACATGAGGATGGGAGGTTGTTACATTTGCACAAGAATATCAGGTTAAGTATCAAGTTAGGGTTAGGGTTGGGGAGATGTGGCTTCCCAGGTTGGAAACGGGTCCTTGGTGAAGCTTAACTTGCTGAATCAGACTGAGTGGGGTATCAAGGTGTCTTCCATACTTACATTTGGTACACTCTGTGGCCCGCAGTATGTTTCAGTCCCAAAAGGAATTGAGGGTTGAGACTCAAAGTAGGGTTAGGGTTGGGGAGACTTGGCTTCCCAGGATGTAACCAGGGTTTTGGCGAAGCCTAGATTGGTAAAACAGACTGAGTAGGCAAACCGGAGTATAACATACTGCCAGTTAGTACACCATGTGGACAGGGAAATGTTTCATTCCAAAGAGAAAATTAGGGTTAAGACCCAAGTTAGGGTTAGCGGTCAGGAGACATGGCTTCCCGGAATGGAAACAGGGTGTTGCTGTAGCCAAGCATGGTGAAACAGACTGAGAGGGCAAAAGGAATTGTGTGCCTACTGTCTTTTAGTAGAACATGAGGATGGGGGTTTGTTACATTTGCACAAGAAAATGAGGTTAAGTCTCAAGTTAGGGTTGGTTTGGGGAGATGTGGCTTCCCAGGTTGGAAACGGGTCCTTGGTGAAGCCTAGCTTGTTGAATCAGACTGAGTGGGACATCAAGATGTCTTCCATACTTACATTTGGCACACTCTGTGGACCGCAGTATGTTTCAGTCCAAAAAGGAAATAGGGTTGAGACTCAAATTAGGGTTAGGGTTGGGGAGACTTGGCTTCCCAGGATGTAACCAGGGTTTTGGTGAAGCCTAGATTGGTAAAACAGACTGAGTAGGCATTCAGGAGTATAACATACTGCCAGTTAGTACACCATGTGGACAGGGAAATGTTTCAGTCCAAAGACAAAATTCGAGTTAAGACCCAAGTTAGGGTTAGCTGTCAGGAGACATGGCTTCCCAGAATGGAAACAGGGTGTTGCTGAAGCCAAGCATGGTGAAACAGACTGAGAGGGCCAACGGAATTGTGTGCTTACTGTCTTTTAGTACAACATGAGGATGGGGGTTTGTTACATTTGCACAAGAAAATCAGGTTAAGTCTCAAGTTAGGGTTGGGTTGGGGAGATGTGGCTTCCCAGGTTGGAAACGGGTCCTTGGTGAAGCTTAACTTGCTGAATCAGACTGAGTGGGGTATCAAGGTGTCTTCCATACTTACATTTGGTACACTCTGTGGACCACAGTATGTTTCAGTCCCAAAAGGAAATGAGGGTTGAGACTCAAATTAGGGTTAGGGTTGGGGAGACTTGGCTTCCCAGGATGTAACCAGGGTTTTGGCGAAGCCTAGATTGGTAAAACAGACTGAGTAGGCCTTCCGGAGTATAACATACTGCCAGTTAGTACACCATGTGGACAGGGAAATGTTTCAGTCCAAAGAAAAAATTAGGGTTAAGAAAAATTTAGGGTTATCGGTCAGGAGACATGCCTTCCCAGAATGGAAACAGGGTGTTGCTGAAGCCAAGCATGGTGAAACAGACTGAGAGGGCAAACGGAATTGTGTGCCTACTGTCTTTTAGTACAACATGAGGATGGGGGTTTGTTACATTTGCACAAGAAAATCAGGTTAAGTCTCAAGTTAGGGTTAGGGTTGGGGAGATGTGGCTTCCCAGGTTGGAAACGGGTCCTTGGTGAAGCCTAACTTGCTGAATCAGACTGAGTGGGGCATCAAGATGTCTTCCATACTGACATTTGGTACACTCTGTGGACGGCGGTTTGTTTCAGTCCCAAAGGAAATGAGGCCTGAGACTCAAATTAGGGTTAGGGTTGGGGAGACTTGGCTTTCCAGGATGTAACCAGGGTTTTGGTGAAGCCTAGATTGGGAAAACAGACTGAGTAGGCAAACCGGAGTATAACATACTGCCAGTTAGTACACCATGTGGACAGGGAAATGTTTCATTCCAAAGAGAAAATTAGGGTTAAGACCCAAGTGAGGGTTATCGGTCAGGAGACATGGCTTCCCAGAATGGAAACAGGGTGTTGCTGAAGCCAAGCATGGTGAAACAGACTGAGAGGGCCAAAGGAATTGTGTGCCTACTGTCTTTTAGTAGAACATGAGGATGGGGGTTTGTTACAATTGCACAAGAAAATCAGGTTAAGTATCAAGTTAGGGTTAGGGTTGGGGAGATGTGGCTTCCCAGGTTGGAAACGGGTCCTTGGTGAAGCTTAACTTGCTGAATCAGACTGAGTGGGGCATCAAGATGGCTTCCATACTGACATTTGGTACACTCTGTGGACGGCAGTATGTTTCAGTCCAAAAAGGAAATGAGGGCTGAGACTCAAATTAGGGTTAGGGTTGGGGAGACTTGGCTTCCCAGGATGTAACCAGGGTCTTGGCGAAGCCTAGATTGGTAAAACAGACTGAGTAGGCCAACCGGAGTATAACATACTGCCAGTTAGTACACCATGTGGACAGGGAAATGTTTCAGTCCAAAGAGAAAATTAGGGTTGAGACCCAAGTTAGGGTTATCGGTCAGGAGTCATGGCTTCCCAGAATGGAAACAGGGTGTTGCTGAAGCCAAGCATGGTGAAACAGACTGAGAGGGCAAAAGGAATTGTGTGCCTACTGTCTTTTAGTACAACATGAGGATGGCGGTTTGTTACATTTGCACAAGAAAATCAGGTTAAGTCTCAAGTTAGGGTTGGTTTGGGGAGATGTGGCTTCCCAGGTTGGAAACGGGTCCTTGGTGAAGCCTAGCTTGTTGAATCAGACTGAGTGGGACATCAAGATGTCTTCCATACTGACATTTGGTACACTCTGTGGACGGCAGTATGTTTCAGTCCAAAAAGGAAATGAGGGTTGAGACTCAAATTAGGGTTAGGGCTGGGGAGACTTGGCTTCCCAGGATGTAACCAGGGTTTTGGCGAAGCCTAGATTGGTAAAACAGACTGAGTAGGCCATCCGGAGTATAACATACTGCCAGTTAGTACACCATGTGGACAGGGAAATGTTTCAGTCCAAAGAGAAAATTAGGGTTAAGACCCAAGTGAGGGTTAGCTGTCAGGAGACATGGCTTCCCAGAATGGAGACAGGGTGTTGCTGAAGCCAAGCATGGTGAAACAGACTGAGAGGGCCAAAGGAATTGTGTGCCTACTGTCTTTTAGTAGAACATGAGGATGGGAGGTTGTTACATTTGCACAAGAATATCAGGTTAAGTCTCAAGTTAGGGTTAGGGTTGGGGAGATGTGGCTTCCCAGGTTGGAAACGGGTCCTTGGTGAAGCTTAACTTCCTGAATCAGACTGAGTGGGCCATCAAGATGTCTTCCATACTTACATTTGGCACACTCTGTGGACCGCAGTATGTTTCAGTCCAAAAAGGAAATAGGGTTGAGACTCAAATTAGGGTTACGGATGGGGAGACTTGGCTTCCCAGGATGTAACCAGGGTTTTGGTGAAGCCTAGATTGGTAAAACAGACTGAGTAGGCATTCAGGAGTATAACATACTGCCAGTGAGTACACCATGTGGACAGGGAAATGTTTCAGTCCAAAGACAAAATTCGAGTTAAGACCCTAGTTAGGGTTAGCTGTCAGGAGACATGGCTTCCCAGAATGGAAACAGGGTGTTGCTGAACCCAGGCATGGTGAAACAGACTGAGAGGGCCAAAGGAATTGTGTGCCTACTGTCTTTTAGTAGAACATGAGGATGGGAGGTTGTTACATTTGCACAAGAATATCAGGTTAAGTATCAAGTTAGAGTTAGGGTTGGGGAGATGTGGCTTCCCAGGTTGGAAACGGGTCCTTGTTGAAGCCTAGCTTGCTGAATCAGACTGAGTGGGGCATCAAGATGTCTTCCATACTTACAATTAGGTACACTCTGTGGACGGCAGTATGTTTCAGTCCAAAAAGGAAATGAGGGTTGAGACTCAAATTAGGGTTAGGGTTGGGGAGACTTGGCTTCCCAGGATGTAACCAGGGTTTTGGCGAAGCCTAGATTGGTAAAACAGACTGAGTAGGCCTTCCGGAGTATAACATACTGCCAGTTAGTACACCATGTGGACAGGGAAATATTTCAGTCCAAAGAAAAAACTAGGGTTAAGACCCAAGTTAGGGTTAGCGGTCAGGAGACATGGCTTCCCAGAATGGAAACAGGGTGTTGCTGAAGCCAAGCATGGTGAAACAGACTGAGAGGGCAAAAGGAATTGTGTGCCTACTGTCTTTTAGTAAAACATGAGGATGGCGGTTTGTTACATTTGCACAAGAAAATCAGGTTAAGTCTCAAGTTAGGGTTGGTTTGGGGAGATGTGGCTTCCCAGGTTGGAAACGGGTCCTTGGTGAAGCCTAGCTTGTTGAATCAGACTGAGTGGGACATCAAGATGTCTTCCATACTTACATTTGGTACACTCTGTGGACGGCAGTATGTTTCAGTCCAAAAAGGAAATGAGGGTTGAGACTCAAATTAGGGTTAGGGCTGGGGAGACTTGGCTTCCCAGGATGTAACCAGGGTTTTGGCGAAGCCTAGATTGGTAAAACAGACTGAGTAGGCCATCCGGAGTATAACATACTGCCAGTTAGTACACCATGTGGACAGGGAAATGTTTCAGTCTAAAGAGAAAATTAGGGTTAAGACCCAAGTTAGGGTTAGCTGTCAGGAGACATGGCTTCCCAGAATGGAAACAGGGTGTTGCTGAAGCCAAGCATGGTGAAACAGACTGAGAGGGCCAAAGGAATTGTGTGCCTACTGTCTTTTAGTAGAACATGAGGATGGGAGGTTGTTACATTTGCACAAGAATATCAGGTTAAGTCTCAAGTTAGGGTTAGGGTTGGGGAGATGTGGCTTCCCAGGTTGGAAACGGGTCCTTGGTGAAGCTTAACTTCCTGAATCAGACTGAGTGGGCCATCAAGATGTCTTCCATACTTACATTTGGCACACTCTGTGGACCGCAGTATGTTTCAGTCCAAAAAGGAAATAGGGTTGAGACTCAAATTAGGGTTAGGGTTGGGGAGACTTGGCTTCCCAGGATGTAACCAGGGTTTTGGTGAAGCCTAGATTGGTAAAACAGACTGAGTAGGCATTCAGGAGTATAACATACTGCCAGTTAGTACACCATGTGGACAGGGAAATGTTTCAGTCCAAAGAGAAAATTAGGGTTAAGACCCAAGTGAGGGTTATCGGTCAGGAGACATGGCTTCCCAGAATGGAAACAGGGTGTTGCTGAAGCCAAGCATGGTGAAACAGACTGAGAGGGCCAAAGGAATTGTGTGCCTACTGTCTTTTAGTAGAACATGAGGATGGGGGTTTGTTACATTTGCACAAGAAAATCAGGTTAAGTCTCAAGTTAGGGTTGGTTTGGGGAGATGTGGCTTCCCAGGTTGGAAACGGGTCCTTGGTGAAGCCTAGCTTGTTGAATCAGACTGAGTGGGACATCAAGATGTCTTCCATACTTACATTTGGTACACTCTGTGGACGGCAGTATGTTTCAGTCCAAAAAGGAAATGAGGGTTGAGACTCAAATTAGGGTTAGGGCTAGGGAGACTTGGCTCCCCAGGATGTAACCAGGGTTTTGGCGAAGCCTAGATTGGTAAAACAGACTGAGTAGGCCATCCGGAGTATAACATACTGCCAGTTAGTACACCATGTGGACAGGGAAATGTTTCAGTCCAAAGAGAAAATTAGGGTTAAGACCCAAGTGAGGGTTAGCTGTCAGGAGACATGGCTTCCCAGAATGGAAACAGGGTGTTGCTGAAGCCAAGCATGGTGAAACAGACTGAGAGGGCCAAAGGAATTGTGTGCCTACTGTCTTTTAGTAGAACATGAGGATGGGAGGTTGTTACATTTGCACAAGAATATCAGGTTAAGTATCAAGTTAGGGTTAGGGTTGGGGAGATGTGGCTTCCCAGGTTGGAAACGGGTCCTTGGTGAAGCTTAACTTGCTGAATCAGACTGAGTGGGGTATCAAGGTGTCTTCCATACTTACATTTGGTACACTCTGTGGCCCGCAGTATGTTTCAGTCCCAAAAGGAATTGAGGGTTGAGACTCAAAGTAGGGTTAGGGTTGGGGAGACTTGGCTTCCCAGGATGTAACCAGGGTTTTGGCGAAGCCTAGATTGGTAAAACAGACTGAGTAGGCAAACCGGAGTATAACATACTGCCAGTTAGTACACCATGTGGACAGGGAAATGTTTCATTCCAAAGAGAAAATTAGGGTTAAGACCCAAGTTAGGGTTAGCGGTCAGGAGACATGGCTTCCCGGAATGGAAACAGGGTGTTGCTGTAGCCAAGCATGGTGAAACAGACTGAGAGGGCAAAAGGAATTGTGTGCCTACTGTCTTTTAGTAGAACATGAGGATGGGGGTTTGTTACATTTGCACAAGAAAATGAGGTTAAGTCTCAAGTTAGGGTTGGTTTGGGGAGATGTGGCTTCCCAGGTTGGAAACGGGTCCTTGGTGAAGCCTAGCTTGTTGAATCAGACTGAGTGGGACATCAAGATGTCTTCCATACTTACATTTGGCACACTCTGTGGACCGCAGTATGTTTCAGTCCAAAAAGGAAATAGGGTTGAGACTCAAATTAGGGTTAGGGTTGGGGAGACTTGGCTTCCCAGGATGTAACCAGGGTTTTGGTGAAGCCTAGATTGGTAAAACAGACTGAGTAGGCATTCAGGAGTATAACATACTGCCAGTTAGTACACCATGTGGACAGGGAAATGTTTCAGTCCAAAGACAAAATTCGAGTTAAGACCCAAGTTAGGGTTAGCTGTCAGGAGACATGGCTTCCCAGAATGGAAACAGGGTGTTGCTGAAGCCAAGCATGGTGAAACAGACTGAGAGGGCCAACGGAATTGTGTGCTTACTGTCTTTTAGTACAACATGAGGATGGGGGTTTGTTACATTTGCACAAGAAAATCAGGTTAAGTCTCAAGTTAGGGTTGGGTTGGGGAGATGTGGCTTCCCAGGTTGGAAACGGGTCCTTGGTGAAGCTTAACTTGCTGAATCAGACTGAGTGGGGTATCAAGGTGTCTTCCATACTTACATTTGGTACACTCTGTGGACCACAGTATGTTTCAGTCCCAAAAGGAAATGAGGGTTGAGACTCAAATTAGGGTTAGGGTTGGGGAGACTTGGCTTCCCAGGATGTAACCAGGGTTTTGGCGAAGCCTAGATTGGTAAAACAGACTGAGTAGGCCTTCCGGAGTATAACATACTGCCAGTTAGTACACCATGTGGACAGGGAAATGTTTCAGTCCAAAGAAAAAATTAGGGTTAAGAAAAATTTAGGGTTATCGGTCAGGAGACATGCCTTCCCAGAATGGAAACAGGGTGTTGCTGAAGCCAAGCATGGTGAAACAGACTGAGAGGGCAAACGGAATTGTGTGCCTACTGTCTTTTAGTACAACATGAGGATGGGGGTTTGTTACATTTGCACAAGAAAATCAGGTTAAGTCTCAAGTTAGGGTTAGGGTTGGGGAGATGTGGCTTCCCAGGTTGGAAACGGGTCCTTGGTGAAGCCTAACTTGCTGAATCAGACTGAGTGGGGCATCAAGATGTCTTCCATACTGACATTTGGTACACTCTGTGGACGGCGGTTTGTTTCAGTCCCAAAGGAAATGAGGCCTGAGACTCAAATTAGGGTTAGGGTTGGGGAGACTTGGCTTTCCAGGATGTAACCAGGGTTTTGGTGAAGCCTAGATTGGGAAAACAGACTGAGTAGGCAAACCGGAGTATAACATACTGCCAGTTAGTACACCATGTGGACAGGGAAATGTTTCATTCCAAAGAGAAAATTAGGGTTAAGACCCAAGTGAGGGTTATCGGTCAGGAGACATGGCTTCCCAGAATGGAAACAGGGTGTTGCTGAAGCCAAGCATGGTGAAACAGACTGAGAGGGCCAAAGGAATTGTGTGCCTACTGTCTTTTAGTAGAACATGAGGATGGGGGTTTGTTACAATTGCACAAGAAAATCAGGTTAAGTATCAAGTTAGGGTTAGGGTTGGGGAGATGTGGCTTCCCAGGTTGGAAACGGGTCCTTGGTGAAGCTTAACTTGCTGAATCAGACTGAGTGGGGCATCAAGATGGCTTCCATACTGACATTTGGTACACTCTGTGGACGGCAGTATGTTTCAGTCCAAAAAGGAAATGAGGGCTGAGACTCAAATTAGGGTTAGGGTTGGGGAGACTTGGCTTCCCAGGATGTAACCAGGGTCTTGGCGAAGCCTAGATTGGTAAAACAGACTGAGTAGGCCAACCGGAGTATAACATACTGCCAGTTAGTACACCATGTGGACAGGGAAATGTTTCAGTCCAAAGAGAAAATTAGGGTTGAGACCCAAGTTAGGGTTATCGGTCAGGAGTCATGGCTTCCCAGAATGGAAACAGGGTGTTGCTGAAGCCAAGCATGGTGAAACAGACTGAGAGGGCAAAAGGAATTGTGTGCCTACTGTCTTTTAGTACAACATGAGGATGGCGGTTTGTTACATTTGCACAAGAAAATCAGGTTAAGTCTCAAGTTAGGGTTGGTTTGGGGAGATGTGGCTTCCCAGGTTGGAAACGGGTCCTTGGTGAAGCCTAGCTTGTTGAATCAGACTGAGTGGGACATCAAGATGTCTTCCATACTGACATTTGGTACACTCTGTGGACGGCAGTATGTTTCAGTCCAAAAAGGAAATGAGGGTTGAGACTCAAATTAGGGTTAGGGCTGGGGAGACTTGGCTTCCCAGGATGTAACCAGGGTTTTGGCGAAGCCTAGATTGGTAAAACAGACTGAGTAGGCCATCCGGAGTATAACATACTGCCAGTTAGTACACCATGTGGACAGGGAAATGTTTCAGTCCAAAGAGAAAATTAGGGTTAAGACCCAAGTGAGGGTTAGCTGTCAGGAGACATGGCTTCCCAGAATGGAGACAGGGTGTTGCTGAAGCCAAGCATGGTGAAACAGACTGAGAGGGCCAAAGGAATTGTGTGCCTACTGTCTTTTAGTAGAACATGAGGATGGGAGGTTGTTACATTTGCACAAGAATATCAGGTTAAGTCTCAAGTTAGGGTTAGGGTTGGGGAGATGTGGCTTCCCAGGTTGGAAACGGGTCCTTGGTGAAGCTTAACTTCCTGAATCAGACTGAGTGGGCCATCAAGATGTCTTCCATACTTACATTTGGCACACTCTGTGGACCGCAGTATGTTTCAGTCCAAAAAGGAAATAGGGTTGAGACTCAAATTAGGGTTACGGATGGGGAGACTTGGCTTCCCAGGATGTAACCAGGGTTTTGGTGAAGCCTAGATTGGTAAAACAGACTGAGTAGGCATTCAGGAGTATAACATACTGCCAGTGAGTACACCATGTGGACAGGGAAATGTTTCAGTCCAAAGACAAAATTCGAGTTAAGACCCTAGTTAGGGTTAGCTGTCAGGAGACATGGCTTCCCAGAATGGAAACAGGGTGTTGCTGAACCCAGGCATGGTGAAACAGACTGAGAGGGCCAAAGGAATTGTGTGCCTACTGTCTTTTAGTAGAACATGAGGATGGGAGGTTGTTACATTTGCACAAGAATATCAGGTTAAGTATCAAGTTAGAGTTAGGGTTGGGGAGATGTGGCTTCCCAGGTTGGAAACGGGTCCTTGTTGAAGCCTAGCTTGCTGAATCAGACTGAGTGGGGCATCAAGATGTCTTCCATACTTACAATTAGGTACACTCTGTGGACGGCAGTATGTTTCAGTCCAAAAAGGAAATGAGGGTTGAGACTCAAATTAGGGTTAGGGTTGGGGAGACTTGGCTTCCCAGGATGTAACCAGGGTTTTGGCGAAGCCTAGATTGGTAAAACAGACTGAGTAGGCCTTCCGGAGTATAACATACTGCCAGTTAGTACACCATGTGGACAGGGAAATATTTCAGTCCAAAGAAAAAACTAGGGTTAAGACCCAAGTTAGGGTTAGCGGTCAGGAGACATGGCTTCCCAGAATGGAAACAGGGTGTTGCTGAAGCCAAGCATGGTGAAACAGACTGAGAGGGCAAAAGGAATTGTGTGCCTACTGTCTTTTAGTACAACATGAGGATGGCGGTTTGTTACATTTGCACAAGAAAATCAGGTTAAGTCTCAAGTTAGGGTTGGTTTGGGGAGATGTGGCTTCCCAGGTTGGAAACGGGTCCTTGGTGAAGCCTAGCTTGTTGAATCAGACTGAGTGGGACATCAAGATGTCTTCCATACTTACATTTGGTACACTCTGTGGACGGCAGTATGTTTCAGTCCAAAAAGGAAATGAGGGTTGAGACTCAAATTAGGGTTAGGGCTGGGGAGACTTGGCTTCCCAGGATGTAACCAGGGTTTTGGCGAAGCCTAGATTGGTAAAACAGACTGAGTAGGCCATCCGGAGTATAACATACTGCCAGTTAGTACACCATGTGGACAGGGAAATGTTTCAGTCTAAAGAGAAAATTAGGGTTAAGACCCAAGTTAGGGTTAGCTGTCAGGAGACATGGCTTCCCAGAATGGAAACAGGGTGTTGCTGAAGCCAAGCATGGTGAAACAGACTGAGAGGGCCAAAGGAATTGTGTGCCTACTGTCTTTTAGTAGAACATGAGGATGGGAGGTTGTTACATTTGCACAAGAATATCAGGTTAAGTCTCAAGTTAGGGTTAGGGTTGGGGAGATGTGGCTTCCCAGGTTGGAAACGGGTCCTTGGTGAAGCTTAACTTCCTGAATCAGACTGAGTGGGCCATCAAGATGTCTTCCATACTTACATTTGGCACACTCTGTGGACCGCAGTATGTTTCAGTCCAAAAAGGAAATAGGGTTGAGACTCAAATTAGGGTTAGGGTTGGGGAGACTTGGCTTCCCAGGATGTAACCAGGGTTTTGGTGAAGCCTAGATTGGTAAAACAGACTGAGTAGGCATTCAGGAGTATAACATACTGCCAGTTAGTACACCATGTGGCAGGGAAATGTTTCAGTCCAAAGAGAAAATTAGGGTTAAGACCCAAGTGAGGGTTATCGGTCAGGAGACATGGCTTCCCAGAATGGAAACAGGGTGTTGCTGAAGCCAAGCATGGTGAAACAGACTGAGAGGGCCAAAGGAATTGTGTGCCTACTGTCTTTTAGTAGAACATGAGGATGGGGGTTTGTTACATTTGCACAAGAAAATCAGGTTAAGTCTCAAGTTAGGGTTGGTTTGGGGAGATGTGGCTTCCCAGGTTGGAAACGGGTCCTTGGTGAAGCCTAGCTTGTTGAATCAGACTGAGTGGGACATCAAGATGTCTTCCATACTTACATTTGGTACACTCTGTGGACGGCAGTATGTTTCAGTCCAAAAAGGAAATGAGGGTTGAGACTCAAATTAGGGTTAGGGCTAGGGAGACTTGGCTCCCCAGGATGTAACCAGGGTTTTGGCGAAGCCTAGATTGGTAAAACAGACTGAGTAGGCCATCCGGAGTATAACATACTGCCAGTTAGTACACCATGTGGACAGGGAAATGTTTCAGTCCAAAGAGAAAATTAGGGTTAAGACCCAAGTGAGGGTTAGCTGTCAGGAGACATGGCTTCCCAGAATGGAAACAGGGTGTTGCTGAAGCCAAGCATGGTGAAACAGACTGAGAGGGCCAAAGGAATTGTGTGCCTACTGTCTTTTAGTAGAACATGAGGATGGGAGGTTGTTACATTTGCACAAGAATATCAGGTTAAGTATCAAGTTAGGGTTAGGGTTGGGGAGATGTGGCTTCCCAGGTTGGAAACGGGTCCTTGGTGAAGCTTAACTTGCTGAATCAGACTGAGTGGGGTATCAAGGTGTCTTCCATACTTACATTTGGTACACTCTGTGGCCCGCAGTATGTTTCAGTCCCAAAAGGAAATGAGGGTTGAGACTCAAAGTAGGGTTAGGGTTGGGGAGACTTGGCTTCCCAGGATGTAACCAGGGTTTTGGCGAAGCCTAGATTGGTAAAACAGACTGAGTAGGCAAACCGGAGTATAACATACTGCCAGTTAGTACACCATGTGGACAGGGAAATGTTTCATTCCAAAGAGAAAATTAGGGTTAAGACCCAAGTTAGGGTTAGCGGTCAGGAGACATGGCTTCCCGGAATGGAAACAGGGTGTTGCTGTAGCCAAGCATGGTGAAACAGACTGAGAGGGCAAAAGGAATTGTGTGCCTACTGTCTTTTAGTAGAACATGAGGATGGGGGTTTGTTACATTTGCACAAGAAAATGAGGTTAAGTCTCAAGTTAGGGTTGGTTTGGGGAGATGTGGCTTCCCAGGTTGGAAACGGGTCCTTGGTGAAGCCTAGCTTGTTGAATCAGACTGAGTGGGACATCAAGATGTCTTCCATACTTACATTTGGCACACTCTGTGGACCGCAGTATGTTTCAGTCCAAAAAGGAAATAGGGTTGAGACTCAAATTAGGGTTAGGGTTGGGGAGACTTGGCTTCCCAGGATGTAACCAGGGTTTTGGTGAAGCCTAGATTGGTAAAACAGACTGAGTAGGCATTCAGGAGTATAACATACTGCCAGTTAGTACACCATGTGGACAGGGAAATGTTTCAGTCCAAAGACAAAATTCGAGTTAAGACCCAAGTTAGGGTTAGCTGTCAGGAGACATGGCTTCCCAGAATGGAAACAGGGTGTTGCTGAAGCCAAGCATGGTGAAACAGACTGAGAGGGCCAACGGAATTGTGTGCTTACTGTCTTTTAGTACAACATGAGGATGGGGGTTTGTTACATTTGCACAAGAAAATCAGGTTAAGTCTCAAGTTAGGGTTGGGTTGGGGAGATGTGGCTTCCCAGGTTGGAAACGGGTCCTTGGTGAAGCTTAACTTGCTGAATCAGACTGAGTGGGGTATCAAGGTGTCTTCCATACTTACATTTGGTACACTCTGTGGACCACAGTATGTTTCAGTCCCAAAAGGAAATGAGGGTTGAGACTCAAATTAGGGTTAGGGTTGGGGAGACTTGGCTTCCCAGGATGTAACCAGGGTTTTGGCGAAGCCTAGATTGGTAAAACAGACTGAGTAGGCCTTCCGGAGTATAACATACTGCCAGTTAGTACACCATGTGGACAGGGAAATGTTTCAGTCCAAAGAAAAAATTAGGGTTAAGAAAAATTTAGGGTTATCGGTCAGGAGACATGCCTTCCCAGAATGGAAACAGGGTGTTGCTGAAGCCAAGCATGGTGAAACAGACTGAGAGGGCAAACGGAATTGTGTGCCTACTGTCTTTTAGTACAACATGAGGATGGGGGTTTGTTACATTTGCACAAGAAAATCAGGTTAAGTCTCAAGTTAGGGTTAGGGTTGGGGAGATGTGGCTTCCCAGGTTGGAAACGGGTCCTTGGTGAAGCCTAACTTGCTGAATCAGACTGAGTGGGGCATCAAGATGTCTTCCATACTGACATTTGGTACACTCTGTGGACGGCGGTTTGTTTCAGTCCCAAAGGAAATGAGGCCTGAGACTCAAATTAGGGTTAGGGTTGGGGAGACTTGGCTTTCCAGGATGTAACCAGGGTTTTGGTGAAGCCTAGATTGGTAAAACAGACTGAGTAGGCAAACCGGAGTATAACATACTGCCAGTTAGTACACCATGTGGACAGGGAAATGTTTCATTCCAAAGAGAAAATTAGGGTTAAGACCCAAGTGAGGGTTATCGGTCAGGAGACATGGCTTCCCAGAATGGAAACAGGGTGTTGCTGAAGCCAAGCATGGTGAAACAGACTGAGAGGGCCAAAGGAATTGTGTGCCTACTGTCTTTTAGTAGAACATGAGGATGGGGGTTTGTTACAATTGCACAAGAAAATCAGGTTAAGTATCAAGTTAGGGTTAGGGTTGGGGAGATGTGGCTTCCCAGGTTGGAAACGGGTCCTTGGTGAAGCTTAACTTGCTGAATCAGACTGAGTGGGGCATCAAGATGGCTTCCATACTGACATTTGGTACACTCTGTGGACGGCAGTATGTTTCAGTCCAAAAAGGAAATGAGGGCTGAGACTCAAATTAGGGTTAGGGTTGGGGAGACTTGGCTTCCCAGGATGTAACCAGGGTCTTGGCGAAGCCTAGATTGGTAAAACAGACTGAGTAGGCCAACCGGAGTATAACATACTGCCAGTTAGTACACCATGTGGACAGGGAAATGTTTCAGTCCAAAGAGAAAATTAGGGTTGAGACCCAAGTTAGGGTTATCGGTCAGGAGTCATGGCTTCCCAGAATGGAAACAGGGTGTTGCTGAAGCCAAGCATGGTGAAACAGACTGAGAGGGCAAAAGGAATTGTGTGCCTACTGTCTTTTAGTACAACATGAGGATGGCGGTTTGTTACATTTGCACAAGAAAATCAGGTTAAGTCTCAAGTTAGGGTTGGTTTGGGGAGATGTGGCTTCCCAGGTTGGAAACGGGTCCTTGGTGAAGCCTAGCTTGTTGAATCAGACTGAGTGGGACATCAAGATGTCTTCCATACTGACATTTGGTACACTCTGTGGACGGCAGTATGTTTCAGTCCAAAAAGGAAATGAGGGTTGAGACTCAAATTAGGGTTAGGGCTGGGGAGACTTGGCTTCCCAGGATGTAACCAGGGTTTTGGCGAAGCCTAGATTGGTAAAACAGACTGAGTAGGCCATCCGGAGTATAACATACTGCCAGTTAGTACACCATGTGGACAGGGAAATGTTTCAGTCCAAAGAGAAAATTAGGGTTAAGACCCAAGTGAGGGTTAGCTGTCAGGAGACATGGCTTCCCAGAATGGAAACAGGGTGTTGCTGAAGCCAAGCATGGTGAAACAGACTGAGAGGGCCAAAGGAATTGTGTGCCTACTGTCTTTTAGTAGAACATGAGGATGGGAGGTTGTTACATTTGCACAAGAATATCAGGTTAAGTCTCAAGTTAGGGTTAGGGTTGGGGAGATGTGGCTTCCCAGGTTGGAAACGGGTCCTTGGTGAAGCTTAACTTCCTGAATCAGACTGAGTGGGCCATCAAGATGTCTTCCATACTTACATTTGGCACACTCTGTGGACCGCAGTATGTTTCAGTCCAAAAAGGAAATAGGGTTGAGACTCAAATTAGGGTTACGGTTGGGGAGACTTGGCTTCCCAGGATGTAACCAGGGTTTTGGTGAAGCCTAGATTGGTAAAACAGACTGAGTAGGCATTCAGGAGTATAACATACTGCCAGTTAGTACACCATGTGGACAGGGAAATGTTTCAGTCCAAAGACAAAATTAGGGTTAAGACCCAAGTTAGGGTTAGCTGTCAGGAGACATGGCTTCCCAGAATGGAAACAGGGTGTTGCTGAAGCCAAGCATGGTGAAACAGACTGAGAGGGCCAAAGGAATTGTGTGCCTACTGTCTTTTAGTACAACATGAGGATGGGAGGTTGTTACATTTGCACAAGAATATCAGGTTAAGTATCAAGTTAGAGTTAGGGTTGGGGAGATGTGGCTTCCCAGGTTGGAAACGGGTCCTTGTTGAAGCCTAGCTTGCTGAATCAGACTGAGTGGGGCATCAAGATGTCTTCCATACTTACAATTAGGTACACTCTGTGGACGGCAGTATGTTTCAGTCCAAAAAGGAAATGAGGGTTGAGACTCAAATTAGGGTTAGGGTTGGGGAGACTTGGCTTCCCAGGATGTAACCAGGGTTTTGGCGAAGCCTAGATTGGTAAAACAGACTGAGTAGGCCTTCCGGAGTATAACATACTGCCAGTTAGTACACCATGTGGACAGGGAAATATTTCAGTCCAAAGAAAAAACTAGGGTTAAGACCCAAGTTAGGGTTAGCGGTCAGGAGACATGGCTTCCCAGAATGGAAACAGGGTGTTGCTGAAGCCAAGCATGGTGAAACAGACTGAGAGGGCAAAAGGAATTGTGTGCCTACTGTCTTTTAGTACAACATGAGGATGGCGGTTTGTTACATTTGCACAAGAAAATCAGGTTAAGTCTCAAGTTAGGGTTGGTTTGGGGAGATGTGGCTTCCCAGGTTGGAAACGGGTCCTTGGTGAAGCCTAGCTTGTTGAATCAGACTGAGTGGGACATCAAGATGTCTTCCATACTTACATTTGGTACACTCTGTGGACGGCAGTATGTTTCAGTCCAAAAAGGAAATGAGGGTTGAGACTCAAATTAGGGTTAGGGCTGGGGAGACTTGGCTTCCCAGGATGTAACCAGGGTTTTGGCGAAGCCTAGATTGGTAAAACAGACTGAGTAGGCCATCCGGAGTATAACATACTGCCAGTTAGTACACCATGTGGACAGGGAAATGTTTCAGTCTAAAGAGAAAATTAGGGTTAAGACCCAAGTTAGGGTTAGCTGTCAGGAGACATGGCTTCCCAGAATGGAAACAGGGTGTTGCTGAAGCCAAGCATGGTGAAACAGACTGAGAGGGCCAAAGGAATTGTGTGCCTACTGTCTTTTAGTAGAACATGAGGATGGGAGGTTGTTACATTTGCACAAGAATATCAGGTTAAGTCTCAAGTTAGGGTTAGGGTTGGGGAGATGTGGCTTCCCAGGTTGGAAACGGGTCCTTGGTGAAGCTTAACTTCCTGAATCAGACTGAGTGGGCCATCAAGATGTCTTCCATACTTACATTTGGCACACTCTGTGGACCGCAGTATGTTTCAGTCCAAAAAGGAAATAGGGTTGAGACTCAAATTAGGGTTAGGGTTGGGGAGACTTGGCTTCCCAGGATGTAACCAGGGTTTTGGTGAAGCCTAGATTGGTAAAACAGACTGAGTAGGCATTCAGGAGTATAACATACTGCCAGTTAGTACACCATGTGGACAGGGAAATGTTTCAGTCCAAAGAGAAAATTAGGGTTAAGACCCAAGTGAGGGTTATCGGTCAGGAGACATGGCTTCCCAGAATGGAAACAGGGTGTTGCTGAAGCCAAGCATGGTGAAACAGACTGAGAGGGCCAAAGGAATTGTGTGCCTACTGTCTTTTAGTAGAACATGAGGATGGGGGTTTGTTACATTTGCACAAGAAAATCAGGTTAAGTCTCAAGTTAGGGTTGGTTTGGGGAGATGTGGCTTCCCAGGTTGGAAACGGGTCCTTGGTGAAGCCTAGCTTGTTGAATCAGACTGAGTGGGACATCAAGATGTCTTCCATACTTACATTTGGTACACTCTGTGGACGGCAGTATGTTTCAGTCCAAAAAGGAAATGAGGGTTGAGACTCAAATTAGGGTTAGGGCTAGGGAGACTTGGCTTCCCAGGATGTAACCAGGGTTTTGGCGAAGCCTAGATTGGTAAAACAGACTGAGTAGGCCATCCGGAGTATAACATACTGCCAGTTAGTACACCATGTGGACAGGGAAATGTTTCAGTCCAAAGAGAAAATTAGGGTTAAGACCCAAGTGAGGGTTAGCTGTCAGGAGACATGGCTTCCCAGAATGGAAACAGGGTGTTGCTGAAGACAAGCATGGTGAAACAGACTGAGAGGGCCAAAGGAATTGTGTGCCTACTGTCTTTTAGTAGAACATGAGGATGGGAGGTTGTTACATTTGCACAAGAATATCAGGTTAAGTATCAAGTTAGGGTTAGGGTTGGGGAGATGTGGCTTCCCAGGTTGGAAACGGGTCCTTGGTGAAGCTTAACTTCCTGAATCAGACTGAGTGGGCCATCAAGATGTCTTCCATACTTACATTGGGCACACTCTGTGGACCGCAGTATGTTTCAGTCCCAAAAGGAAATAGGGTTGAGACTCAAAGTAGGGTTAGGGTTGGGGAGACTTGGCTTCCCAGGATGTAACCAGGGTTTTGGCGAAGCCTAGATTGGTAAAACAGACTGAGTAGGCAAACCGGAGTATAACATACTGCCAGTTAGTACACCATGTGGACAGGGAAATGTTTCATTCCAAAGAGAAAATTAGGGTTAAGACCCAAGTGAGGGTTAGCTGTCAGGAGACATGGCTTCCCGGAATGGAAACAGGGTGTTGCTGAAGCCAAGCATGGTGAAACAGACTGAGAGGGCAAAAGGAATTGTGTGCCTACTGTCTTTTAGTACAACATGAGGATGGGGGTTTGTTACATTTGCACAAGAAAATGAGGTTAAGTCTCAAGTTAGGGTTGGTTTGGGGAGATGTGGCTTCCCAGGTTGGAAACGGGTCCTTGGTGAAGCCTAGCTTGTTGAATCAGACTGAGTGGGACATCAAGATGTCTTCCATACTTACATTTGGCACACTCTGTGGACCGCAGTATGTTTCAGTCCAAAAAGGAAATAGGGTTGAGACTCAAATTAGGGTTAGGGTTGGGGAGACTTGGCTTCCCAGGATGTAACCAGGGTTTTGGTGAAGCCTAGATTGGTAAAACAGACTGAGTAGGCATTCAGGAGTATAACATACTGCCAGTTAGTACACCATGTGGACAGGGAAATGTTTCAGTCCAAAGACAAAATTCGAGTTAAGACCCAAGTTAGGGTTAGCTGTCAGGAGACATGGCTTCCCGGAATGGAAACAGGGTGTTGCTGAAGCCAAGCATGGTGAAACAGACTGAGAGGGCCAACGGAATTGTGTGCCTACTGTCTTTTAGTACAACATGAGGATGGGGGTTTGTTACATTTGCACAAGAAAATCAGGTTAAGTCTCAAGTTAGGGTTGGGTTGGGGAGATGTGGCTTCCCAGGTTGGAAACGGGTCCTTGGTGAAGCTTAACTTGCTGAATCAGACTGAGTGGGGTATCAAGGTGTCTTCCATACTTACATTTGGTACACTCTGTGGACCGCAGTATGTTTCAGTCCCAAAAGGAAATGAGGGTTGAGACTCAAATTAGGGTTAGGGTTGGGGAGACTTGGCTTCCCAGGATGTAACCAGGGTTTTGGCGAAGCCTAGATTGGTAAAACAGACTGAGTAGGCCTTCCGGAGTATAACATACTGCCAGTTAGTACACCATGTGGACAGGGAAATGTTTCAGTCCAAAGAAAAAATTAGGGTTAAGACCCAAGTTAGGGTTAGCGGTCAGGAGACATGGCTTCCCGGAATGGAAACAGGGTGTTGCTGTAGCCAAGCATGGTGAAACAGACTGAGAGGGCAAAAGGAATTGTGTGCCTACTGTCTTTTAGTAGAACATGAGGATGGGGGTTTGTTACATTTGCACAAGAAAATGAGGTTAAGTCTCAAGTTAGGGTTGGTTTGGGGAGATGTGGCTTCCCAGGTTGGAAACGGGTCCTTGGTGAAGCCTAGCTTGTTGAATCAGACTGAGTGGGACATCAAGATGTCTTCCATACTTACATTTGGCACACTCTGTGGACCGCAGTATGTTTCAGTCCAAAAAGGAAATAGGGTTGAGACTCAAATTAGGGTTAGGGTTGGGGAGACTTGGCTTCCCAGGATGTAACCAGGGTTTTGGTGAAGCCTAGATTGGTAAAACAGACTGAGTAGGCATTCAGGAGTATAACATACTGCCAGTTAGTACACCATGTGGACAGGGAAATGTTTCAGTCCAAAGACAAAATTCGAGTTAAGACCCAAGTTAGGGTTAGCTGTCAGGAGACATGGCTTCCCAGAATGGAAACAGGGTGTTGCTGAAGCCAAGCATGGTGAAACAGACTGAGAGGGCCAACGGAATTGTGTGCTTACTGTCTTTTAGTACAACATGAGGATGGGGGTTTGTTACATTTGCACAAGAAAATCAGGTTAAGTCTCAAGTTAGGGTTGGGTTGGGGAGATGTGGCTTCCCAGGTTGGAAACGGGTCCTTGGTGAAGCTTAACTTGCTGAATCAGACTGAGTGGGGTATCAAGGTGTCTTCCATACTTACATTTGGTACACTCTGTGGACCACAGTATGTTTCAGTCCCAAAAGGAAATGAGGGTTGAGACTCAAATTAGGGTTAGGGTTGGGGAGACTTGGCTTCCCAGGATGTAACCAGGGTTTTGGCGAAGCCTAGATTGGTAAAACAGACTGAGTAGGCCTTCCGGAGTATAACATACTGCCAGTTAGTACACCATGTGGACAGGGAAATGTTTCAGTCCAAAGAAAAAATTAGGGTTAAGAAAAATTTAGGGTTATCGGTCAGGAGACATGCCTTCCCAGAATGGAAACAGGGTGTTGCTGAAGCCAAGCATGGTGAAACAGACTGAGAGGGCAAACGGAATTGTGTGCCTACTGTCTTTTAGTACAACATGAGGATGGGGGTTTGTTACATTTGCACAAGAAAATGAGGTTAAGTCTCAAGTTAGGGTTGGTTTGGGGAGATGTGGCTTCCCAGGTTGGAAACGGGTCCTTGGTGAAGCCTAGCTTGTTGAATCAGACTGAGTGGGACATCAAGATGTCTTCCATACTTACATTTGGCACACTCTGTGGACCGCAGTATGTTTCAGTCCAAAAAGGAAATAGGGTTGAGACTCAAATTAGGGTTAGGGTTGGGGAGACTTGGCTTCCCAGGATGTAACCAGGGTTTTGGTGAAGCCTAGATTGGTAAAACAGACTGAGTAGGCATTCAGGAGTATAACATACTGCCAGTTAGTACACCATGTGGACAGGGAAATGTTTCAGTCCAAAGACAAAATTCGAGTTAAGACCCAAGTTAGGGTTAGCTGTCAGGAGACATGGCTTCCCAGAATGGAAACAGGGTGTTGCTGAAGCCAAGCATGGTGAAACAGACTGAGAGGGCCAACGGAATTGTGTGCTTACTGTCTTTTAGTACAACATGAGGATGGGGGTTTGTTACATTTGCACAAGAAAATCAGGTTAAGTCTCAAGTTAGGGTTGGGTTGGGGAGATGTGGCTTCCCAGGTTGGAAACGGGTCCTTGGTGAAGCTTAACTTGCTGAATCAGACTGAGTGGGGTATCAAGGTGTCTTCCATACTTACATTTGGTACACTCTGTGGACCACAGTATGTTTCAGTCCCAAAAGGAAATGAGGGTTGAGACTCAAATTAGGGTTAGGGTTGGGGAGACTTGGCTTCCCAGGATGTAACCAGGGTTTTGGCGAAGCCTAGATTGGTAAAACAGACTGAGTAGGCCTTCCGGAGTATAACATACTGCCAGTTAGTACACCATGTGGACAGGGAAATGTTTCAGTCCAAAGAAAAAATTAGGGTTAAGAAAAATTTAGGGTTATCGGTCAGGAGACATGCCTTCCCAGAATGGAAACAGGGTGTTGCTGAAGCCAAGCATGGTGAAACAGACTGAGAGGGCAAACGGAATTGTGTGCCTACTGTCTTTTAGTACAACATGAGGATGGGGGTTTGTTACATTTGCACAAGAAAATCAGGTTAAGTCTCAAGTTAGGGTTAGGGTTGGGGAGATGTGGCTTCCCAGGTTGGAAACGGGTCCTTGGTGAAGCCTAACTTGCTGAATCAGACTGAGTGGGGCATCAAGATGTCTTCCATACTGACATTTGGTACACTCTGTGGACGGCGGTTTGTTTCAGTCCCAAAGGAAATGAGGCCTGAGACTCAAATTAGGGTTAGGGTTGGGGAGACTTGGCTTTCCAGGATGTAACCAGGGTTTTGGTGAAGCCTAGATTGGGAAAACAGACTGAGTAGGCAAACCGGAGTATAACATACTGCCAGTTAGTACACCATGTGGACAGGGAAATGTTTCATTCCAAAGAGAAAATTAGGGTTAAGACCCAAGTGAGGGTTATCGGTCAGGAGACATGGCTTCCCAGAATGGAAACAGGGTGTTGCTGAAGCCAAGCATGGTGAAACAGACTGAGAGGGCCAAAGGAATTGTGTGCCTACTGTCTTTTAGTAGAACATGAGGATGGGGGTTTGTTACAATTGCACAAGAAAATCAGGTTAAGTATCAAGTTAGGGTTAGGGTTGGGGAGATGTGGCTTCCCAGGTTGGAAACGGGTCCTTGGTGAAGCTTAACTTGCTGAATCAGACTGAGTGGGGCATCAAGATGGCTTCCATACTGACATTTGGTACACTCTGTGGACGGCAGTATGTTTCAGTCCAAAAAGGAAATGAGGGCTGAGACTCAAATTAGGGTTAGGGTTGGGGAGACTTGGCTTCCCAGGATGTAACCAGGGTCTTGGCGAAGCCTAGATTGGTAAAACAGACTGAGTAGGCCAACCGGAGTATAACATACTGCCAGTTAGTACACCATGTGGACAGGGAAATGTTTCAGTCCAAAGAGAAAATTAGGGTTGAGACCCAAGTTAGGGTTATCGGTCAGGAGTCATGGCTTCCCAGAATGGAAACAGGGTGTTGCTGAAGCCAAGCATGGTGAAACAGACTGAGAGGGCAAAAGGAATTGTGTGCCTACTGTCTTTTAGTACAACATGAGGATGGCGGTTTGTTACATTTGCACAAGAAAATCAGGTTAAGTCTCAAGTTAGGGTTGGTTTGGGGAGATGTGGCTTCCCAGGTTGGAAACGGGTCCTTGGTGAAGCCTAGCTTGTTGAATCAGACTGAGTGGGACATCAAGATGTCTTCCATACTGACATTTGGTACACTCTGTGGACGGCAGTATGTTTCAGTCCAAAAAGGAAATGAGGGTTGAGACTCAAATTAGGGTTAGGGCTGGGGAGACTTGGCTTCCCAGGATGTAACCAGGGTTTTGGCGAAGCCTAGATTGGTAAAACAGACTGAGTAGGCCATCCGGAGTATAACATACTGCCAGTTAGTACACCATGTGGACAGGGAAATGTTTCAGTCCAAAGAGAAAATTAGGGTTAAGACCCAAGTGAGGGTTAGCTGTCAGGAGACATGGCTTCCCAGAATGGAGACAGGGTGTTGCTGAAGCCAAGCATGGTGAAACAGACTGAGAGGGCCAAAGGAATTGTGTGCCTACTGTCTTTTAGTAGAACATGAGGATGGGAGGTTGTTACATTTGCACAAGAATATCAGGTTAAGTCTCAAGTTAGGGTTAGGGTTGGGGAGATGTGGCTTCCCAGGTTGGAAACGGGTCCTTGGTGAAGCTTAACTTCCTGAATCAGACTGAGTGGGCCATCAAGATGTCTTCCATACTTACATTTGGCACACTCTGTGGACCGCAGTATGTTTCAGTCCAAAAAGGAAATAGGGTTGAGACTCAAATTAGGGTTACGGATGGGGAGACTTGGCTTCCCAGGATGTAACCAGGGTTTTGGTGAAGCCTAGATTGGTAAAACAGACTGAGTAGGCATTCAGGAGTATAACATACTGCCAGTGAGTACACCATGTGGACAGGGAAATGTTTCAGTCCAAAGACAAAATTCGAGTTAAGACCCTAGTTAGGGTTAGCTGTCAGGAGACATGGCTTCCCAGAATGGAAACAGGGTGTTGCTGAACCCAGGCATGGTGAAACAGACTGAGAGGGCCAAAGGAATTGTGTGCCTACTGTCTTTTAGTAGAACATGAGGATGGGAGGTTGTTACATTTGCACAAGAATATCAGGTTAAGTATCAAGTTAGAGTTAGGGTTGGGGAGATGTGGCTTCCCAGGTTGGAAACGGGTCCTTGTTGAAGCCTAGCTTGCTGAATCAGACTGAGTGGGGCATCAAGATGTCTTCCATACTTACAATTAGGTACACTCTGTGGACGGCAGTATGTTTCAGTCCAAAAAGGAAATGAGGGTTGAGACTCAAATTAGGGTTAGGGTTGGGGAGACTTGGCTTCCCAGGATGTAACCAGGGTTTTGGCGAAGCCTAGATTGGTAAAACAGACTGAGTAGGCCTTCCGGAGTATAACATACTGCCAGTTAGTACACCATGTGGACAGGGAAATATTTCAGTCCAAAGAAAAAACTAGGGTTAAGACCCAAGTTAGGGTTAGCGGTCAGGAGACATGGCTTCCCAGAATGGAAACAGGGTGTTGCTGAAGCCAAGCATGGTGAAACAGACTGAGAGGGCAAAAGGAATTGTGTGCCTACTGTCTTTTAGTACAACATGAGGATGGCGGTTTGTTACATTTGCACAAGAAAATCAGGTTAAGTCTCAAGTTAGGGTTGGTTTGGGGAGATGTGGCTTCCCAGGTTGGAAACGGGTCCTTGGTGAAGCCTAGCTTGTTGAATCAGACTGAGTGGGACATCAAGATGTCTTCCATACTTACATTTGGTACACTCTGTGGACGGCAGTATGTTTCAGTCCAAAAAGGAAATGAGGGTTGAGACTCAAATTAGGGTTAGGGCTGGGGAGACTTGGCTTCCCAGGATGTAACCAGGGTTTTGGCGAAGCCTAGATTGGTAAAACAGACTGAGTAGGCCATCCGGAGTATAACATACTGCCAGTTAGTACACCATGTGGACAGGGAAATGTTTCAGTCTAAAGAGAAAATTAGGGTTAAGACCCAAGTTAGGGTTAGCTGTCAGGAGACATGGCTTCCCAGAATGGAAACAGGGTGTTGCTGAAGCCAAGCATGGTGAAACAGACTGAGAGGGCCAAAGGAATTGTGTGCTTACTGTCTTTTAGTAGAACATGAGGATGGGAGGTTGTTACATTTGCACAAGAATATCAGGTTAAGTCTCAAGTTAGGGTTAGGGTTGGGGAGATGTGGCTTCCCAGGTTGGAAACGGGTCCTTGGTGAAGCTTAACTTCCTGAATCAGACTGAGTGGGCCATCAAGATGTCTTCCATACTTACATTTGGCACACTCTGTGGACCGCAGTATGTTTCAGTCCAAAAAGGAAATAGGGTTGAGACTCAAATTAGGGTTAGGGTTGGGGAGACTTGGCTTCCCAGGATGTAACCAGGGTTTTGGTGAAGCCTAGATTGGTAAAACAGACTGAGTAGGCATTCAGGAGTATAACATACTGCCAGTTAGTACACCATGTGGCAGGGAAATGTTTCAGTCCAAAGAGAAAATTAGGGTTAAGACCCAAGTGAGGGTTATCGGTCAGGAGACATGGCTTCCCAGAATGGAAACAGGGTGTTGCTGAAGCCAAGCATGGTGAAACAGACTGAGAGGGCCAAAGGAATTGTGTGCCTACTGTCTTTTAGTAGAACATGAGGATGGGGGTTTGTTACATTTGCACAAGAAAATCAGGTTAAGTCTCAAGTTAGGGTTGGTTTGGGGAGATGTGGCTTCCCAGGTTGGAAACGGGTCCTTGGTGAAGCCTAGCTTGTTGAATCAGACTGAGTGGGACATCAAGATGTCTTCCATACTTACATTTGGTACACTCTGTGGACGGCAGTATGTTTCAGTCCAAAAAGGAAATGAGGGTTGAGACTCAAATTAGGGTTAGGGCTAGGGAGACTTGGCTCCCCAGGATGTAACCAGGGTTTTGGCGAAGCCTAGATTGGTAAAACAGACTGAGTAGGCCATCCGGAGTATAACATACTGCCAGTTAGTACACCATGTGGACAGGGAAATGTTTCAGTCCAAAGAGAAAATTAGGGTTAAGACCCAAGTGAGGGTTAGCTGTCAGGAGACATG
The DNA here is from genome assembly GCF_057233095.1 of Heloderma suspectum. Taxonomy (NCBI): domain Eukaryota; kingdom Metazoa; phylum Chordata; class Lepidosauria; order Squamata; family Helodermatidae; genus Heloderma; species Heloderma suspectum. The sequence goes on from NC_139461.1 coordinate 155,104,720, forward strand.
GCTTCCCAGAATGGAAACAGGGTGTTGCTGAAGCCAAGCATGGTGAAACAGACTGAGAGGGCCAAAGGAATTGTGTGCCTACTGTCTTTTAGTAGAACATGAGGATGGGAGGTTGTTACATTTGCACAAGAATATCAGGTTAAGTATCAAGTTAGGGTTAGGGTTGGGGAGATGTGGTTTCCCAGGTTGGAAACGGGTCCTTGGTGAAGCTTAACTTGCTGAATCAGACTGAGTGGGGTATCAAGGTGTCTTCCATACTTACATTTGGTACACTCTGTGGCCCGCAGTATGTTTCAGTCCCAAAAGGAAATGAGGGTTGAGACTCAAAGTAGGGTTAGGGTTGGGGAGACTTGGCTTCCCAGGATGTAACCAGGGTTTTGGCGAAGCCTAGATTGGTAAAACAGACTGAGTAGGCAAACCGGAGTATAACATACTGCCAGTTAGTACACCATGTGGACAGGGAAATGTTTCATTCCAAAGAGAAAATTAGGGTTAAGACCCAAGTTAGGGTTAGCGGTCAGGAGACATGGCTTCCCGGAATGGAAACAGGGTGTTGCTGTAGCCAAGCATGGTGAAACAGACTGAGAGGGCAAAAGGAATTGTGTGCCTACTGTCTTTTAGTAGAACATGAGGATGGGGGTTTGTTACATTTGCACAAGAAAATGAGGTTAAGTCTCAAGTTAGGGTTGGTTTGGGGAGATGTGGCTTCCCAGGTTGGAAACGGGTCCTTGGTGAAGCCTAGCTTGTTGAATCAGACTGAGTGGGACATCAAGATGTCTTCCATACTTACATTTGGCACACTCTGTGGACCGCAGTATGTTTCAGTCCAAAAAGGAAATAGGGTTGAGACTCAAATTAGGGTTAGGGTTGGGGAGACTTGGCTTCCCAGGATGTAACCAGGGTTTTGGTGAAGCCTAGATTGGTAAAACAGACTGAGTAGGCATTCAGGAGTATAACATACTGCCAGTTAGTACACCATGTGGACAGGGAAATGTTTCAGTCCAAAGACAAAATTCGAGTTAAGACCCAAGTTAGGGTTAGCTGTCAGGAGACATGGCTTCCCAGAATGGAAACAGGGTGTTGCTGAAGCCAAGCATGGTGAAACAGACTGAGAGGGCCAACGGAATTGTGTGCTTACTGTCTTTTAGTACAACATGAGGATGGGGGTTTGTTACATTTGCACAAGAAAATCAGGTTAAGTCTCAAGTTAGGGTTGGGTTGGGGAGATGTGGCTTCCCAGGTTGGAAACGGGTCCTTGGTGAAGCTTAACTTGCTGAATCAGACTGAGTGGGGTATCAAGGTGTCTTCCATACTTACATTTGGTACACTCTGTGGACCACAGTATGTTTCAGTCCCAAAAGGAAATGAGGGTTGAGACTCAAATTAGGGTTAGGATTGGGGAGACTTGGCTTCCCAGGATGTAACCAGGGTTTTGGCGAAGCCTAGATTGGTAAAACAGACTGAGTAGGCCTTCCGGAGTATAACATACTGCCAGTTAGTACACCATGTGGACAGGGAAATGTTTCAGTCCAAAGAAAAAATTAGGGTTAAGAAAAATTTAGGGTTATCGGTCAGGAGACATGCCTTCCCAGAATGGAAACAGGGTGTTGCTGAAGCCAAGCATGGTGAAACAGACTGAGAGGGCAAACGGAATTGTGTGCCTACTGTCTTTTAGTACAACATGAGGATGGGGGTTTGTTACATTTGCACAAGAAAATCAGGTTAAGTCTCAAGTTAGGGTTGGTTTGGGGAGATGTGGCTTCCCAGGTTGGAAACGGGTCCTTGGTGAAGCCTAACTTGCTGAATCAGACTGAGTGGGGCATCAAGATGTCTTCCATACTGACATTTGGTACACTCTGTGGACGGCGGTTTGTTTCAGTCCCAAAGGAAATGAGGCCTGAGACTCAAATTAGGGTTAGGGTTGGGGAGACTTGGCTTTCCAGGATGTAACCAGGGTTTTGGTGAAGCCTAGATTGGGAAAACAGACTGAGTAGGCAAACCGGAGTATAACATACTGCCAGTTAGTACACCATGTGGACAGGGAAATGTTTCATTCCAAAGAGAAAATTAGGGTTAAGACCCAAGTGAGGGTTATCGGTCAGGAGACATGGCTTCCCAGAATGGAAACAGGGTGTTGCTGAAGCCAAGCATGGTGAAACAGACTGAGAGGGCCAAAGGAATTGTGTGCCTACTGTCTTTTAGTAGAACATGAGGATGGGGGTTTGTTACAATTGCACAAGAAAATCAGGTTAAGTATCAAGTTAGGGTTAGGGTTGGGGAGATGTGGCTTCCCAGGTTGGAAACGGGTCCTTGGTGAAGCTTAACTTGCTGAATCAGACTGAGTGGGGCATCAAGATGGCTTCCATACTGACATTTGGTACACTCTGTGGACGGCAGTATGTTTCAGTCCAAAAAGGAAATGAGGGCTGAGACTCAAATTAGGGTTAGGGTTGGGGAGACTTGGCTTCCCAGGATGTAACCAGGGTCTTGGCGAAGCCTAGATTGGTAAAACAGACTGAGTAGGCCAACCGGAGTATAACATACTGCCAGTTAGTACACCATGTGGACAGGGAAATGTTTCAGTCCAAAGAGAAAATTAGGGTTGAGACCCAAGTTAGGGTTATCGGTCAGGAGTCATGGCTTCCCAGAATGGAAACAGGGTGTTGCTGAAGCCAAGCATGGTGAAACAGACTGAGAGGGCAAAAGGAATTGTGTGCCTACTGTCTTTTAGTACAACATGAGGATGGGGGTTTGTTACATTTGCACAAGAAAATCAGGTTAAGTCTCAAGTTAGGGTTGGTTTGGGGAGATGTGGCTTCCCAGGTTGGAAACGGGTCCTTGGTGAAGCCTAGCTTGTTGAATCAGACTGAGTGGGACATCAAGATGTCTTCCATACTGACATTTGGTACACTCTGTGGACGGCAGTATGTTTCAGTCCAAAAAGGAAATGAGGGTTGAGACTCAAATTAGGGTTAGGGCTGGGGAGACTTGGCTTCCCAGGATGTAACCAGGGTTTTGGCGAAGCCTAGATTGGTAAAACAGACTGAGTAGGCCATCCGGAGTATAACATACTGCCAGTTAGTACACCATGTGGACAGGGAAATGTTTCAGTCCAAAGAGAAAATTAGGGTTAAGACCCAAGTGAGGGTTAGCTGTCAGGAGACATGGCTTCCCAGAATGGAGACAGGGTGTTGCTGAAGCCAAGCATGGTGAAACAGACTGAGAGGGCCAAAGGAATTGTGTGCCTACTGTCTTTTAGTAGAACATGAGGATGGGAGGTTGTTACATTTGCACAAGAATATCAGGTTAAGTCTCAAGTTAGGGTTAGGGTTGGGGAGATGTGGCTTCCCAGGTTGGAAACGGGTCCTTGGTGAAGCTTAACTTCCTGAATCAGACTGAGTGGGCCATCAAGATGTCTTCCATACTTACATTTGGCACACTCTGTGGACCGCAGTATGTTTCAGTCCAAAAAGGAAATAGGGTTGAGACTCAAATTAGGGTTACGGATGGGGAGACTTGGCTTCCCAGGATGTAACCAGGGTTTTGGTGAAGCCTAGATTGGTAAAACAGACTGAGTAGGCATTCAGGAGTATAACATACTGCCAGTGAGTACACCATGTGGACAGGGAAATGTTTCAGTCCAAAGACAAAATTCGAGTTAAGACCCTAGTTAGGGTTAGCTGTCAGGAGACATGGCTTCCCAGAATGGAAACAGGGTGTTGCTGAACCCAGGCATGGTGAAACAGACTGAGAGGGCCAAAGGAATTGTGTGCCTACTGTCTTTTAGTAGAACATGAGGATGGGAGGTTGTTACATTTGCACAAGAATATCAGGTTAAGTATCAAGTTAGAGTTAGGGTTGGGGAGATGTGGCTTCCCAGGTTGGAAACGGGTCCTTGTTGAAGCCTAGCTTGCTGAATCAGACTGAGTGGGGCATCAAGATGTCTTCCATACTTACAATTAGGTACACTCTGTGGACGGCAGTATGTTTCAGTCCAAAAAGGAAATGAGGGTTGAGACTCAAATTAGGGTTAGGGTTGGGGAGACTTGGCTTCCCAGGATGTAACCAGGGTTTTGGCGAAGCCTAGATTGGTAAAACAGACTGAGTAGGCCTTCCGGAGTATAACATACTGCCAGTTAGTACACCATGTGGACAGGGAAATATTTCAGTCCAAAGAAAAAACTAGGGTTAAGACCCAAGTTAGGGTTAGCGGTCAGGAGACATGGCTTCCCAGAATGGAAACAGGGTGTTGCTGAAGCCAAGCATGGTGAAACAGACTGAGAGGGCAAAAGGAATTGTGTGCCTACTGTCTTTTAGTACAACATGAGGATGGCGGTTTGTTACATTTGCACAAGAAAATCAGGTTAAGTCTCAAGTTAGGGTTGGTTTGGGGAGATGTGGCTTCCCAGGTTGGAAACGGGTCCTTGGTGAAGCCTAGCTTGTTGAATCAGACTGAGTGGGACATCAAGATGTCTTCCATACTTACATTTGGTACACTCTGTGGACGGCAGTATGTTTCAGTCCAAAAAGGAAATGAGGGTTGAGACTCAAATTAGGGTTAGGGCTGGGGAGACTTGGCTTCCCAGGATGTAACCAGGGTTTTGGCGAAGCCTAGATTGGTAAAACAGACTGAGTAGGCCATCCGGAGTATAACATACTGCCAGTTAGTACACCATGTGGACAGGGAAATGTTTCAGTCTAAAGAGAAAATTAGGGTTAAGACCCAAGTTAGGGTTAGCTGTCAGGAGACATGGCTTCCCAGAATGGAGACAGGGTGTTGCTGAAGCCAAGCATGGTGAAACAGACTGAGAGGGCCAAAGGAATTGTGTGCCTACTGTCTTTTAGTAGAACATGAGGATGGGAGGTTGTTACATTTGCACAAGAATATCAGGTTAAGTCTCAAGTTAGGGTTAGGGTTGGGGAGATGTGGCTTCCCAGGTTGGAAACGGGTCCTTGGTGAAGCCTAGCTTGTTGAATCAGACTGAGTGGGACATCAAGATGTCTTCCATACTTACATTTGGTACACTCTGTGGACGGCAGTATGTTTCAGTCCAAAAAGGAAATGAGGGTTGAGACTCAAATTAGGGTTAGGGCTAGGGAGACTTGGCTCCCCAGGATGTAACCAGGGTTTTGGCGAAGCCTAGATTGGTAAAACAGACTGAGTAGGCCATCCGGAGTATAACATACTGCCAGTTAGTACACCATGTGGACAGGGAAATGTTTCAGTCCAAAGAGAAAATTAGGGTTAAGACCCAAGTGAGGGTTAGCTGTCAGGAGACATGGCTTCCCAGAATGGAAACAGGGTGTTGCTGAAGCCAAGCATGGTGAAACAGACTGAGAGGGCCAAAGGAATTGTGTGCCTACTGTCTTTTAGTAGAACATGAGGATGGGAGGTTGTTACATTTGCACAAGAATATCAGGTTAAGTATCAAGTTAGGGTTAGGGTTGGGGAGATGTGGCTTCCCAGGTTGGAAACGGGTCCTTGGTGAAGCTTAACTTGCTGAATCAGACTGAGTGGGGTATCAAGGTGTCTTCCATACTTACATTTGGTACACTCTGTGGCCCGCAGTATGTTTCAGTCCCAAAAGGAATTGAGGGTTGAGACTCAAAGTAGGGTTAGGGTTGGGGAGACTTGGCTTCCCAGGATGTAACCAGGGTTTTGGCGAAGCCTAGATTGGTAAAACAGACTGAGTAGGCAAACCGGAGTATAACATACTGCCAGTTAGTACACCATGTGGACAGGGAAATGTTTCATTCCAAAGAGAAAATTAGGGTTAAGACCCAAGTTAGGGTTAGCGGTCAGGAGACATGGCTTCCCGGAATGGAAACAGGGTGTTGCTGTAGCCAAGCATGGTGAAACAGACTGAGAGGGCAAAAGGAATTGTGTGCCTACTGTCTTTTAGTAGAACATGAGGATGGGGGTTTGTTACATTTGCACAAGAAAATGAGGTTAAGTCTCAAGTTAGGGTTGGTTTGGGGAGATGTGGCTTCCCAGGTTGGAAACGGGTCCTTGGTGAAGCCTAGCTTGTTGAATCAGACTGAGTGGGACATCAAGATGTCTTCCATACTTACATTTGGCACACTCTGTGGACCGCAGTATGTTTCAGTCCAAAAAGGAAATAGGGTTGAGACTCAAATTAGGGTTAGGGTTGGGGAGACTTGGCTTCCCAGGATGTAACCAGGGTTTTGGTGAAGCCTAGATTGGTAAAACAGACTGAGTAGGCATTCAGGAGTATAACATACTGCCAGTTAGTACACCATGTGGACAGGGAAATGTTTCAGTCCAAAGACAAAATTCGAGTTAAGACCCAAGTTAGGGTTAGCTGTCAGGAGACATGGCTTCCCAGAATGGAAACAGGGTGTTGCTGAAGCCAAGCATGGTGAAACAGACTGAGAGGGCCAACGGAATTGTGTGCTTACTGTCTTTTAGTACAACATGAGGATGGGGGTTTGTTACATTTGCACAAGAAAATCAGGTTAAGTCTCAAGTTAGGGTTGGGTTGGGGAGATGTGGCTTCCCAGGTTGGAAACGGGTCCTTGGTGAAGCTTAACTTGCTGAATCAGACTGAGTGGGGTATCAAGGTGTCTTCCATACTTACATTTGGTACACTCTGTGGACCACAGTATGTTTCAGTCCCAAAAGGAAATGAGGGTTGAGACTCAAATTAGGGTTAGGGTTGGGGAGACTTGGCTTCCCAGGATGTAACCAGGGTTTTGGCGAAGCCTAGATTGGTAAAACAGACTGAGTAGGCCTTCCGGAGTATAACATACTGCCAGTTAGTACACCATGTGGACAGGGAAATGTTTCAGTCCAAAGAAAAAATTAGGGTTAAGAAAAATTTAGGGTTATCGGTCAGGAGACATGCCTTCCCAGAATGGAAACAGGGTGTTGCTGAAGCCAAGCATGGTGAAACAGACTGAGAGGGCAAACGGAATTGTGTGCCTACTGTCTTTTAGTACAACATGAGGATGGGGGTTTGTTACATTTGCACAAGAAAATCAGGTTAAGTCTCAAGTTAGGGTTAGGGTTGGGGAGATGTGGCTTCCCAGGTTGGAAACGGGTCCTTGGTGAAGCCTAACTTGCTGAATCAGACTGAGTGGGGCATCAAGATGTCTTCCATACTGACATTTGGTACACTCTGTGGACGGCGGTTTGTTTCAGTCCCAAAGGAAATGAGGCCTGAGACTCAAATTAGGGTTAGGGTTGGGGAGACTTGGCTTTCCAGGATGTAACCAGGGTTTTGGTGAAGCCTAGATTGGGAAAACAGACTGAGTAGGCAAACCGGAGTATAACATACTGCCAGTTAGTACACCATGTGGACAGGGAAATGTTTCATTCCAAAGAGAAAATTAGGGTTAAGACCCAAGTGAGGGTTATCGGTCAGGAGACATGGCTTCCCAGAATGGAAACAGGGTGTTGCTGAAGCCAAGCATGGTGAAACAGACTGAGAGGGCCAAAGGAATTGTGTGCCTACTGTCTTTTAGTAGAACATGAGGATGGGGGTTTGTTACAATTGCACAAGAAAATCAGGTTAAGTATCAAGTTAGGGTTAGGGTTGGGGAGATGTGGCTTCCCAGGTTGGAAACGGGTCCTTGGTGAAGCTTAACTTGCTGAATCAGACTGAGTGGGGCATCAAGATGGCTTCCATACTGACATTTGGTACACTCTGTGGACGGCAGTATGTTTCAGTCCAAAAAGGAAATGAGGGCTGAGACTCAAATTAGGGTTAGGGTTGGGGAGACTTGGCTTCCCAGGATGTAACCAGGGTCTTGGCGAAGCCTAGATTGGTAAAACAGACTGAGTAGGCCAACCGGAGTATAACATACTGCCAGTTAGTACACCATGTGGACAGGGAAATGTTTCAGTCCAAAGAGAAAATTAGGGTTGAGACCCAAGTTAGGGTTATCGGTCAGGAGTCATGGCTTCCCAGAATGGAAACAGGGTGTTGCTGAAGCCAAGCATGGTGAAACAGACTGAGAGGGCAAAAGGAATTGTGTGCCTACTGTCTTTTAGTACAACATGAGGATGGCGGTTTGTTACATTTGCACAAGAAAATCAGGTTAAGTCTCAAGTTAGGGTTGGTTTGGGGAGATGTGGCTTCCCAGGTTGGAAACGGGTCCTTGGTGAAGCCTAGCTTGTTGAATCAGACTGAGTGGGACATCAAGATGTCTTCCATACTGACATTTGGTACACTCTGTGGACGGCAGTATGTTTCAGTCCAAAAAGGAAATGAGGGTTGAGACTCAAATTAGGGTTAGGGCTGGGGAGACTTGGCTTCCCAGGATGTAACCAGGGTTTTGGCGAAGCCTAGATTGGTAAAACAGACTGAGTAGGCCATCCGGAGTATAACATACTGCCAGTTAGTACACCATGTGGACAGGGAAATGTTTCAGTCCAAAGAGAAAATTAGGGTTAAGACCCAAGTGAGGGTTAGCTGTCAGGAGACATGGCTTCCCAGAATGGAGACAGGGTGTTGCTGAAGCCAAGCATGGTGAAACAGACTGAGAGGGCCAAAGGAATTGTGTGCCTACTGTCTTTTAGTAGAACATGAGGATGGGAGGTTGTTACATTTGCACAAGAATATCAGGTTAAGTCTCAAGTTAGGGTTAGGGTTGGGGAGATGTGGCTTCCCAGGTTGGAAACGGGTCCTTGGTGAAGCTTAACTTCCTGAATCAGACTGAGTGGGCCATCAAGATGTCTTCCATACTTACATTTGGCACACTCTGTGGACCGCAGTATGTTTCAGTCCAAAAAGGAAATAGGGTTGAGACTCAAATTAGGGTTACGGATGGGGAGACTTGGCTTCCCAGGATGTAACCAGGGTTTTGGTGAAGCCTAGATTGGTAAAACAGACTGAGTAGGCATTCAGGAGTATAACATACTGCCAGTGAGTACACCATGTGGACAGGGAAATGTTTCAGTCCAAAGACAAAATTCGAGTTAAGACCCTAGTTAGGGTTAGCTGTCAGGAGACATGGCTTCCCAGAATGGAAACAGGGTGTTGCTGAACCCAGGCATGGTGAAACAGACTGAGAGGGCCAAAGGAATTGTGTGCCTACTGTCTTTTAGTAGAACATGAGGATGGGAGGTTGTTACATTTGCACAAGAATATCAGGTTAAGTATCAAGTTAGAGTTAGGGTTGGGGAGATGTGGCTTCCCAGGTTGGAAACGGGTCCTTGTTGAAGCCTAGCTTGCTGAATCAGACTGAGTGGGGCATCAAGATGTCTTCCATACTTACAATTAGGTACACTCTGTGGACGGCAGTATGTTTCAGTCCAAAAAGGAAATGAGGGTTGAGACTCAAATTAGGGTTAGGGTTGGGGAGACTTGGCTTCCCAGGATGTAACCAGGGTTTTGGCGAAGCCTAGATTGGTAAAACAGACTGAGTAGGCCTTCCGGAGTATAACATACTGCCAGTTAGTACACCATGTGGACAGGGAAATATTTCAGTCCAAAGAAAAAACTAGGGTTAAGACCCAAGTTAGGGTTAGCGGTCAGGAGACATGGCTTCCCAGAATGGAAACAGGGTGTTGCTGAAGCCAAGCATGGTGAAACAGACTGAGAGGGCAAAAGGAATTGTGTGCCTACTGTCTTTTAGTACAACATGAGGATGGCGGTTTGTTACATTTGCACAAGAAAATCAGGTTAAGTCTCAAGTTAGGGTTGGTTTGGGGAGATGTGGCTTCCCAGGTTGGAAACGGGTCCTTGGTGAAGCCTAGCTTGTTGAATCAGACTGAGTGGGACATCAAGATGTCTTCCATACTTACATTTGGTACACTCTGTGGACGGCAGTATGTTTCAGTCCAAAAAGGAAATGAGGGTTGAGACTCAAATTAGGGTTAGGGCTGGGGAGACTTGGCTTCCCAGGATGTAACCAGGGTTTTGGCGAAGCCTAGATTGGTAAAACAGACTGAGTAGGCCATCCGGAGTATAACATACTGCCAGTTAGTACACCATGTGGACAGGGAAATGTTTCAGTCTAAAGAGAAAATTAGGGTTAAGACCCAAGTTAGGGTTAGCTGTCAGGAGACATGGCTTCCCAGAATGGAAACAGGGTGTTGCTGAAGCCAAGCATGGTGAAACAGACTGAGAGGGCCAAAGGAATTGTGTGCCTACTGTCTTTTAGTAGAACATGAGGATGGGAGGTTGTTACATTTGCACAAGAATATCAGGTTAAGTCTCAAGTTAGGGTTAGGGTTGGGGAGATGTGGCTTCCCAGGTTGGAAACGGGTCCTTGGTGAAGCTTAACTTCCTGAATCAGACTGAGTGGGCCATCAAGATGTCTTCCATACTTACATTTGGCACACTCTGTGGACCGCAGTATGTTTCAGTCCAAAAAGGAAATAGGGTTGAGACTCAAATTAGGGTTAGGGTTGGGGAGACTTGGCTTCCCAGGATGTAACCAGGGTTTTGGTGAAGCCTAGATTGGTAAAACAGACTGAGTAGGCATTCAGGAGTATAACATACTGCCAGTTAGTACACCATGTGGCAGGGAAATGTTTCAGTCCAAAGAGAAAATTAGGGTTAAGACCCAAGTGAGGGTTATCGGTCAGGAGACATGGCTTCCCAGAATGGAAACAGGGTGTTGCTGAAGCCAAGCATGGTGAAACAGACTGAGAGGGCCAAAGGAATTGTGTGCCTACTGTCTTTTAGTAGAACATGAGGATGGGGGTTTGTTACATTTGCACAAGAAAATCAGGTTAAGTCTCAAGTTAGGGTTGGTTTGGGGAGATGTGGCTTCCCAGGTTGGAAACGGGTCCTTGGTGAAGCCTAGCTTGTTGAATCAGACTGAGTGGGACATCAAGATGTCTTCCATACTTACATTTGGTACACTCTGTGGACGGCAGTATGTTTCAGTCCAAAAAGGAAATGAGGGTTGAGACTCAAATTAGGGTTAGGGCTAGGGAGACTTGGCTCCCCAGGATGTAACCAGGGTTTTGGCGAAGCCTAGATTGGTAAAACAGACTGAGTAGGCCATCCGGAGTATAACATACTGCCAGTTAGTACACCATGTGGACAGGGAAATGTTTCAGTCCAAAGAGAAAATTAGGGTTAAGACCCAAGTGAGGGTTAGCTGTCAGGAGACATGGCTTCCCAGAATGGAAACAGGGTGTTGCTGAAGCCAAGCATGGTGAAACAGACTGAGAGGGCCAAAGGAATTGTGTGCCTACTGTCTTTTAGTAGAACATGAGGATGGGAGGTTGTTACATTTGCACAAGAATATCAGGTTAAGTATCAAGTTAGGGTTAGGGTTGGGGAGATGTGGCTTCCCAGGTTGGAAACGGGTCCTTGGTGAAGCTTAACTTGCTGAATCAGACTGAGTGGGGTATCAAGGTGTCTTCCATACTTACATTTGGTACACTCTGTGGCCCGCAGTATGTTTCAGTCCCAAAAGGAAATGAGGGTTGAGACTCAAAGTAGGGTTAGGGTTGGGGAGACTTGGCTTCCCAGGATGTAACCAGGGTTTTGGCGAAGCCTAGATTGGTAAAACAGACTGAGTAGGCAAACCGGAGTATAACATACTGCCAGTTAGTACACCATGTGGACAGGGAAATGTTTCATTCCAAAGAGAAAATTAGGGTTAAGACCCAAGTTAGGGTTAGCGGTCAGGAGACATGGCTTCCCGGAATGGAAACAGGGTGTTGCTGTAGCCAAGCATGGTGAAACAGACTGAGAGGGCAAAAGGAATTGTGTGCCTACTGTCTTTTAGTAGAACATGAGGATGGGGGTTTGTTACATTTGCACAAGAAAATGAGGTTAAGTCTCAAGTTAGGGTTGGTTTGGGGAGATGTGGCTTCCCAGGTTGGAAACGGGTCCTTGGTGAAGCCTAGCTTGTTGAATCAGACTGAGTGGGACATCAAGATGTCTTCCATACTTACATTTGGCACACTCTGTGGACCGCAGTATGTTTCAGTCCAAAAAGGAAATAGGGTTGAGACTCAAATTAGGGTTAGGGTTGGGGAGACTTGGCTTCCCAGGATGTAACCAGGGTTTTGGTGAAGCCTAGATTGGTAAAACAGACTGAGTAGGCATTCAGGAGTATAACATACTGCCAGTTAGTACACCATGTGGACAGGGAAATGTTTCAGTCCAAAGACAAAATTCGAGTTAAGACCCAAGTTAGGGTTAGCTGTCAGGAGACATGGCTTCCCAGAATGGAAACAGGGTGTTGCTGAAGCCAAGCATGGTGAAACAGACTGAGAGGGCCAACGGAATTGTGTGCTTACTGTCTTTTAGTACAACATGAGGATGGGGGTTTGTTACATTTGCACAAGAAAATCAGGTTAAGTCTCAAGTTAGGGTTGGGTTGGGGAGATGTGGCTTCCCAGGTTGGAAACGGGTCCTTGGTGAAGCTTAACTTGCTGAATCAGACTGAGTGGGGTATCAAGGTGTCTTCCATACTTACATTTGGTACACTCTGTGGACCACAGTATGTTTCAGTCCCAAAAGGAAATGAGGGTTGAGACTCAAATTAGGGTTAGGATTGGGGAGACTTGGCTTCCCAGGATGTAACCAGGGTTTTGGCGAAGCCTAGATTGGTAAAACAGACTGAGTAGGCCTTCCGGAGTATAACATACTGCCAGTTAGTACACCATGTGGACAGGGAAATGTTTCAGTCCAAAGAAAAAATTAGGGTTAAGAAAAATTTAGGGTTATCGGTCAGGAGACATGCCTTCCCAGAATGGAAACAGGGTGTTGCTGAAGCCAAGCATGGTGAAACAGACTGAGAGGGCAAACGGAATTGTGTGCCTACTGTCTTTTAGTACAACATGAGGATGGGGGTTTGTTACATTTGCACAAGAAAATCAGGTTAAGTCTCAAGTTAGGGTTGGTTTGGGGAGATGTGGCTTCCCAGGTTGGAAACGGGTCCTTGGTGAAGCCTAACTTGCTGAATCAGACTGAGTGGGGCATCAAGATGTCTTCCATACTGACATTTGGTACACTCTGTGGACGGCGGTTTGTTTCAGTCCCAAAGGAAATGAGGCCTGAGACTCAAATTAGGGTTAGGGTTGGGGAGACTTGGCTTTCCAGGATGTAACCAGGGTTTTGGTGAAGCCTAGATTGGGAAAACAGACTGAGTAGGCAAACCGGAGTATAACATACTGCCAGTTAGTACACCATGTGGACAGGGAAATGTTTCATTCCAAAGAGAAAATTAGGGTTAAGACCCAAGTGAGGGTTATCGGTCAGGAGACATGGCTTCCCAGAATGGAAACAGGGTGTTGCTGAAGCCAGGCATGGTGAAACAGACTGAGAGGGCCAAAGGAATTGTGTGCCTACTGTCTTTTAGTAGAACATGAGGATGGGGGTTTGTTACAATTGCACAAGAAAATCAGGTTAAGTATCAAGTTAGGGTTAGGGTTGGGGAGATGTGGCTTCCCAGGTTGGAAACGGGTCCTTGGTGAAGCTTAACTTGCTGAATCAGACTGAGTGGGGCATCAAGATGGCTTCCATACTGACATTTGGTACACTCTGTGGACGGCAGTATGTTTCAGTCCAAAAAGGAAATGAGGGCTGAGACTCAAATTAGGGTTAGGGTTGGGGAGACTTGGCTTCCCAGGATGTAACCAGGGTCTTGGCGAAGCCTAGATTGGTAAAACAGACTGAGTAGGCCAACCGGAGTATAACATACTGCCAGTTAGTACACCATGTGGACAGGGAAATGTTTCAGTCCAAAGAGAAAATTAGGGTTGAGACCCAAGTTAGGGTTATCGGTCAGGAGTCATGGCTTCCCAGAATGGAAACAGGGTGTTGCTGAAGCCAAGCATGGTGAAACAGACTGAGAGGGCAAAAGGAATTGTGTGCCTACTGTCTTTTAGTACAACATGAGGATGGGGGTTTGTTACATTTGCACAAGAAAATCAGGTTAAGTCTCAAGTTAGGGTTGGTTTGGGGAGATGTGGCTTCCCAGGTTGGAAACGGGTCCTTGGTGAAGCCTAGCTTGTTGAATCAGACTGAGTGGGACATCAAGATGTCTTCCATACTGACATTTGGTACACTCTGTGGACGGCAGTATGTTTCAGTCCAAAAAGGAAATGAGGGTTGAGACTCAAATTAGGGTTAGGGCTGGGGAGACTTGGCTTCCCAGGATGTAACCAGGGTTTTGGCGAAGCCTAGATTGGTAAAACAGACTGAGTAGGCCATCCGGAGTATAACATACTGCCAGTTAGTACACCATGTGGACAGGGAAATGTTTCAGTCCAAAGAGAAAATTAGGGTTAAGACCCAAGTGAGGGTTAGCTGTCAGGAGACATGGCTTCCCAGAATGGAGACAGGGTGTTGCTGAAGCCAAGCATGGTGAAACAGACTGAGAGGGCCAAAGGAATTGTGTGCCTACTGTCTTTTAGTAGAACATGAGGATGGGAGGTTGTTACATTTGCACAAGAATATCAGGTTAAGTCTCAAGTTAGGGTTAGGGTTGGGGAGATGTGGCTTCCCAGGTTGGAAACGGGTCCTTGGTGAAGCTTAACTTCCTGAATCAGACTGAGTGGGCCATCAAGATGTCTTCCATACTTACATTTGGCACACTCTGTGGACCGCAGTATGTTTCAGTCCAAAAAGGAAATAGGGTTGAGACTCAAATTAGGGTTACGGATGGGGAGACTTGGCTTCCCAGGATGTAACCAGGGTTTTGGTGAAGCCTAGATTGGTAAAACAGACTGAGTAGGCATTCAGGAGTATAACATACTGCCAGTGAGTACACCATGTGGACAGGGAAATGTTTCAGTCCAAAGACAAAATTCGAGTTAAGACCCTAGTTAGGGTTAGCTGTCAGGAGACATGGCTTCCCAGAATGGAAACAGGGTGTTGCTGAACCCAGGCATGGTGAAACAGACTGAGAGGGCCAAAGGAATTGTGTGCCTACTGTCTTTTAGTAGAACATGAGGATGGGAGGTTGTTACATTTGCACAAGAATATCAGGTTAAGTATCAAGTTAGAGTTAGGGTTGGGGAGATGTGGCTTCCCAGGTTGGAAACGGGTCCTTGTTGAAGCCTAGCTTGCTGAATCAGACTGAGTGGGGCATCAAGATGTCTTCCATACTTACAATTAGGTACACTCTGTGGACGGCAGTATGTTTCAGTCCAAAAAGGAAATGAGGGTTGAGACTCAAATTAGGGTTAGGGTTGGGGAGACTTGGCTTCCCAGGATGTAACCAGGGTTTTGGCGAAGCCTAGATTGGTAAAACAGACTGAGTAGGCCTTCCGGAGTATAACATACTGCCAGTTAGTACACCATGTGGACAGGGAAATATTTCAGTCCAAAGAAAAAACTAGGGTTAAGACCCAAGTTAGGGTTAGCGGTCAGGAGACATGGCTTCCCAGAATGGAAACAGGGTGTTGCTGAAGCCAAGCATGGTGAAACAGACTGAGAGGGCAAAAGGAATTGTGTGCCTACTGTCTTTTAGTAAAACATGAGGATGGCGGTTTGTTACATTTGCACAAGAAAATCAGGTTAAGTCTCAAGTTAGGGTTGGTTTGGGGAGATGTGGCTTCCCAGGTTGGAAACGGGTCCTTGGTGAAGCCTAGCTTGTTGAATCAGACTGAGTGGGACATCAAGATGTCTTCCATACTTACATTTGGTACACTCTGTGGACGGCAGTATGTTTCAGTCCAAAAAGGAAATGAGGGTTGAGACTCAAATTAGGGTTAGGGCTGGGGAGACTTGGCTTCCCAGGATGTAACCAGGGTTTTGGCGAAGCCTAGATTGGTAAAACAGACTGAGTAGGCCATCCGGAGTATAACATACTGCCAGTTAGTACACCATGTGGACAGGGAAATGTTTCAGTCTAAAGAGAAAATTAGGGTTAAGACCCAAGTTAGGGTTAGCTGTCAGGAGACATGGCTTCCCAGAATGGAAACAGGGTGTTGCTGAAGCCAAGCATGGTGAAACAGACTGAGAGGGCCAAAGGAATTGTGTGCCTACTGTCTTTTAGTAGAACATGAGGATGGGAGGTTGTTACATTTGCACAAGAATATCAGGTTAAGTCTCAAGTTAGGGTTAGGGTTGGGGAGATGTGGCTTCCCAGGTTGGAAACGGGTCCTTGGTGAAGCTTAACTTCCTGAATCAGACTGAGTGGGCCATCAAGATGTCTTCCATACTTACATTTGGCACACTCTGTGGACCGCAGTATGTTTCAGTCCAAAAAGGAAATAGGGTTGAGACTCAAATTAGGGTTAGGGTTGGGGAGACTTGGCTTCCCAGGATGTAACCAGGGTTTTGGTGAAGCCTAGATTGGTAAAACAGACTGAGTAGGCATTCAGGAGTATAACATACTGCCAGTTAGTACACCATGTGGACAGGGAAATGTTTCAGTCCAAAGAGAAAATTAGGGTTAAGACCCAAGTGAGGGTTATCGGTCAGGAGACATGGCTTCCCAGAATGGAAACAGGGTGTTGCTGAAGCCAAGCATGGTGAAACAGACTGAGAGGGCCAAAGGAATTGTGTGCCTACTGTCTTTTAGTAGAACATGAGGATGGGGGTTTGTTACATTTGCACAAGAAAATCAGGTTAAGTCTCAAGTTAGGGTTGGTTTGGGGAGATGTGGCTTCCCAGGTTGGAAACGGGTCCTTGGTGAAGCCTAGCTTGTTGAATCAGACTGAGTGGGACATCAAGATGTCTTCCATACTTACATTTGGTACACTCTGTGGACGGCAGTATGTTTCAGTCCAAAAAGGAAATGAGGGTTGAGACTCAAATTAGGGTTAGGGCTAGGGAGACTTGGCTCCCCAGGATGTAACCAGGGTTTTGGCGAAGCCTAGATTGGTAAAACAGACTGAGTAGGCCATCCGGAGTATAACATACTGCCAGTTAGTACACCATGTGGACAGGGAAATGTTTCAGTCCAAAGAGAAAATTAGGGTTAAGACCCAAGTGAGGGTTAGCTGTCAGGAGACATGGCTTCCCAGAATGGAAACAGGGTGTTGCTGAAGCCAAGCATGGTGAAACAGACTGAGAGGGCCAAAGGAATTGTGTGCCTACTGTCTTTTAGTAGAACATGAGGATGGGAGGTTGTTACATTTGCACAAGAATATCAGGTTAAGTATCAAGTTAGGGTTAGGGTTGGGGAGATGTGGCTTCCCAGGTTGGAAACGGGTCCTTGGTGAAGCTTAACTTGCTGAATCAGACTGAGTGGGGTATCAAGGTGTCTTCCATACTTACATTTGGTACACTCTGTGGCCCGCAGTATGTTTCAGTCCCAAAAGGAAATGAGGGTTGAGACTCAAAGTAGGGTTAGGGTTGGGGAGACTTGGCTTCCCAGGATGTAACCAGGGTTTTGGCGAAGCCTAGATTGGTAAAACAGACTGAGTAGGCAAACCGGAGTATAACATACTGCCAGTTAGTACACCATGTGGACAGGGAAATGTTTCATTCCAAAGAGAAAATTAGGGTTAAGACCCAAGTTAGGGTTAGCGGTCAGGAGACATGGCTTCCCGGAATGGAAACAGGGTGTTGCTGTAGCCAAGCATGGTGAAACAGACTGAGAGGGCAAAAGGAATTGTGTGCCTACTGTCTTTTAGTAGAACATGAGGATGGGGGTTTGTTACATTTGCACAAGAAAATGAGGTTAAGTCTCAAGTTAGGGTTGGTTTGGGGAGATGTGGCTTCCCAGGTTGGAAACGGGTCCTTGGTGAAGCCTAGCTTGTTGAATCAGACTGAGTGGGACATCAAGATGTCTTCCATACTTACATTTGGCACACTCTGTGGACCGCAGTATGTTTCAGTCCAAAAAGGAAATAGGGTTGAGACTCAAATTAGGGTTAGGGTTGGGGAGACTTGGCTTCCCAGGATGTAACCAGGGTTTTGGTGAAGCCTAGATTGGTAAAACAGACTGAGTAGGCATTCAGGAGTATAACATACTGCCAGTTAGTACACCATGTGGACAGGGAAATGTTTCAGTCCAAAGACAAAATTCGAGTTAAGACCCAAGTTAGGGTTAGCTGTCAGGAGACATGGCTTCCCAGAATGGAAACAGGGTGTTGCTGAAGCCAAGCATGGTGAAACAGACTGAGAGGGCCAACGGAATTGTGTGCTTACTGTCTTTTAGTACAACATGAGGATGGGGGTTTGTTACATTTGCACAAGAAAATCAGGTTAAGTCTCAAGTTAGGGTTGGGTTGGGGAGATGTGGCTTCCCAGGTTGGAAACGGGTCCTTGGTGAAGCTTAACTTGCTGAATCAGACTGAGTGGGGTATCAAGGTGTCTTCCATACTTACATTTGGTACACTCTGTGGACCACAGTATGTTTCAGTCCCAAAAGGAAATGAGGGTTGAGACTCAAATTAGGGTTAGGATTGGGGAGACTTGGCTTCCCAGGATGTAACCAGGGTTTTGGCGAAGCCTAGATTGGTAAAACAGACTGAGTAGGCCTTCCGGAGTATAACATACTGCCAGTTAGTACACCATGTGGACAGGGAAATGTTTCAGTCCAAAGAAAAAATTAGGGTTAAGAAAAATTTAGGGTTATCGGTCAGGAGACATGCCTTCCCAGAATGGAAACAGGGTGTTGCTGAAGCCAAGCATGGTGAAACAGACTGAGAGGGCAAACGGAATTGTGTGCCTACTGTCTTTTAGTACAACATGAGGATGGGGGTTTGTTACATTTGCACAAGAAAATCAGGTTAAGTCTCAAGTTAGGGTTGGTTTGGGGAGATGTGGCTTCCCAGGTTGGAAACGGGTCCTTGGTGAAGCCTAACTTGCTGAATCAGACTGAGTGGGGCATCAAGATGTCTTCCATACTGACATTTGGTACACTCTGTGGACGGCGGTTTGTTTCAGTCCCAAAGGAAATGAGGCCTGAGACTCAAATTAGGGTTAGGGTTGGGGAGACTTGGCTTTCCAGGATGTAACCAGGGTTTTGGTGAAGCCTAGATTGGGAAAACAGACTGAGTAGGCAAACCGGAGTATAACATACTGCCAGTTAGTACACCATGTGGACAGGGAAATGTTTCATTCCAAAGAGAAAATTAGGGTTAAGACCCAAGTGAGGGTTATCGGTCAGGAGACATGGCTTCCCAGAATGGAAACAGGGTGTTGCTGAAGCCAAGCATGGTGAAACAGACTGAGAGGGCCAAAGGAATTGTGTGCCTACTGTCTTTTAGTAGAACATGAGGATGGGGGTTTGTTACAATTGCACAAGAAAATCAGGTTAAGTATCAAGTTAGGGTTAGGGTTGGGGAGATGTGGCTTCCCAGGTTGGAAACGGGTCCTTGGTGAAGCTTAACTTGCTGAATCAGACTGAGTGGGGCATCAAGATGGCTTCCATACTGACATTTGGTACACTCTGTGGACGGCAGTATGTTTCAGTCCAAAAAGGAAATGAGGGCTGAGACTCAAATTAGGGTTAGGGTTGGGGAGACTTGGCTTCCCAGGATGTAACCAGGGTCTTGGCGAAGCCTAGATTGGTAAAACAGACTGAGTAGGCCAACCGGAGTATAACATACTGCCAGTTAGTACACCATGTGGACAGGGAAATGTTTCAGTCCAAAGAGAAAATTAGGGTTGAGACCCAAGTTAGGGTTATCGGTCAGGAGTCATGGCTTCCCAGAATGGAAACAGGGTGTTGCTGAAGCCAAGCATGGTGAAACAGACTGAGAGGGCAAAAGGAATTGTGTGCCTACTGTCTTTTAGTACAACATGAGGATGGGGGTTTGTTACATTTGCACAAGAAAATCAGGTTAAGTCTCAAGTTAGGGTTGGTTTGGGGAGATGTGGCTTCCCAGGTTGGAAACGGGTCCTTGGTGAAGCCTAGCTTGTTGAATCAGACTGAGTGGGACATCAAGATGTCTTCCATACTGACATTTGGTACACTCTGTGGACGGCAGTATGTTTCAGTCCAAAAAGGAAATGAGGGTTGAGACTCAAATTAGGGTTAGGGCTGGGGAGACTTGGCTTCCCAGGATGTAACCAGGGTTTTGGCGAAGCCTAGATTGGTAAAACAGACTGAGTAGGCCATCCGGAGTATAACATACTGCCAGTTAGTACACCATGTGGACAGGGAAATGTTTCAGTCCAAAGAGAAAATTAGGGTTAAGACCCAAGTGAGGGTTAGCTGTCAGGAGACATGGCTTCCCAGAATGGAGACAGGGTGTTGCTGAAGCCAAGCATGGTGAAACAGACTGAGAGGGCCAAAGGAATTGTGTGCCTACTGTCTTTTAGTAGAACATGAGGATGGGAGGTTGTTACATTTGCACAAGAATATCAGGTTAAGTCTCAAGTTAGGGTTAGGGTTGGGGAGATGTGGCTTCCCAGGTTGGAAACGGGTCCTTGGTGAAGCTTAACTTCCTGAATCAGACTGAGTGGGCCATCAAGATGTCTTCCATACTTACATTTGGCACACTCTGTGGACCGCAGTATGTTTCAGTCCAAAAAGGAAATAGGGTTGAGACTCAAATTAGGGTTACGGATGGGGAGACTTGGCTTCCCAGGATGTAACCAGGGTTTTGGTGAAGCCTAGATTGGTAAAACAGACTGAGTAGGCATTCAGGAGTATAACATACTGCCAGTGAGTACACCATGTGGACAGGGAAATGTTTCAGTCCAAAGACAAAATTCGAGTTAAGACCCTAGTTAGGGTTAGCTGTCAGGAGACATGGCTTCCCAGAATGGAAACAGGGTGTTGCTGAACCCAGGCATGGTGAAACAGACTGAGAGGGCCAAAGGAATTGTGTGCCTACTGTCTTTTAGTAGAACATGAGGATGGGAGGTTGTTACATTTGCACAAGAATATCAGGTTAAGTATCAAGTTAGAGTTAGGGTTGGGGAGATGTGGCTTCCCAGGTTGGAAACGGGTCCTTGTTGAAGCCTAGCTTGCTGAATCAGACTGAGTGGGGCATCAAGATGTCTTCCATACTTACAATTAGGTACACTCTGTGGACGGCAGTATGTTTCAGTCCAAAAAGGAAATGAGGGTTGAGACTCAAATTAGGGTTAGGGTTGGGGAGACTTGGCTTCCCAGGATGTAACCAGGGTTTTGGCGAAGCCTAGATTGGTAAAACAGACTGAGTAGGCCTTCCGGAGTATAACATACTGCCAGTTAGTACACCATGTGGACAGGGAAATATTTCAGTCCAAAGAAAAAACTAGGGTTAAGACCCAAGTTAGGGTTAGCGGTCAGGAGACATGGCTTCCCAGAATGGAAACAGGGTGTTGCTGAAGCCAAGCATGGTGAAACAGACTGAGAGGGCAAAAGGAATTGTGTGCCTACTGTCTTTTAGTACAACATGAGGATGGCGGTTTGTTACATTTGCACAAGAAAATCAGGTTAAGTCTCAAGTTAGGGTTGGTTTGGGGAGATGTGGCTTCCCAGGTTGGAAACGGGTCCTTGGTGAAGCCTAGCTTGTTGAATCAGACTGAGTGGGACATCAAGATGTCTTCCATACTTACATTTGGTACACTCTGTGGACGGCAGTATGTTTCAGTCCAAAAAGGAAATGAGGGTTGAGACTCAAATTAGGGTTAGGGCTGGGGAGACTTGGCTTCCCAGGATGTAACCAGGGTTTTGGCGAAGCCTAGATTGGTAAAACAGACTGAGTAGGCCATCCGGAGTATAACATACTGCCAGTTAGTACACCATGTGGACAGGGAAATGTTTCAGTCTAAAGAGAAAATTAGGGTTAAGACCCAAGTTAGGGTTAGCTGTCAGGAGACATGGCTTCCCAGAATGGAGACAGGGTGTTGCTGAAGCCAAGCATGGTGAAACAGACTGAGAGGGCCAAAGGAATTGTGTGCCTACTGTCTTTTAGTAGAACATGAGGATGGGAGGTTGTTACATTTGCACAAGAATATCAGGTTAAGTCTCAAGTTAGGGTTAGGGTTGGGGAGATGTGGCTTCCCAGGTTGGAAACGGGTCCTTGGTGAAGCCTAGCTTGTTGAATCAGACTGAGTGGGACATCAAGATGTCTTCCATACTTACATTTGGTACACTCTGTGGACGGCAGTATGTTTCAGTCCAAAAAGGAAATGAGGGTTGAGACTCAAATTAGGGTTAGGGCTAGGGAGACTTGGCTCCCCAGGATGTAACCAGGGTTTTGGCGAAGCCTAGATTGGTAAAACAGACTGAGTAGGCCATCCGGAGTATAACATACTGCCAGTTAGTACACCATGTGGACAGGGAAATGTTTCAGTCCAAAGAGAAAATTAGGGTTAAGACCCAAGTGAGGGTTAGCTGTCAGGAGACATGGCTTCCCAGAATGGAAACAGGGTGTTGCTGAAGCCAAGCATGGTGAAACAGACTGAGAGGGCCAAAGGAATTGTGTGCCTACTGTCTTTTAGTAGAACATGAGGATGGGAGGTTGTTACATTTGCACAAGAATATCAGGTTAAGTATCAAGTTAGGGTTAGGGTTGGGGAGATGTGGCTTCCCAGGTTGGAAACGGGTCCTTGGTGAAGCTTAACTTGCTGAATCAGACTGAGTGGGGTATCAAGGTGTCTTCCATACTTACATTTGGTACACTCTGTGGCCCGCAGTATGTTTCAGTCCCAAAAGGAATTGAGGGTTGAGACTCAAAGTAGGGTTAGGGTTGGGGAGACTTGGCTTCCCAGGATGTAACCAGGGTTTTGGCGAAGCCTAGATTGGTAAAACAGACTGAGTAGGCAAACCGGAGTATAACATACTGCCAGTTAGTACACCATGTGGACAGGGAAATGTTTCATTCCAAAGAGAAAATTAGGGTTAAGACCCAAGTTAGGGTTAGCGGTCAGGAGACATGGCTTCCCGGAATGGAAACAGGGTGTTGCTGTAGCCAAGCATGGTGAAACAGACTGAGAGGGCAAAAGGAATTGTGTGCCTACTGTCTTTTAGTAGAACATGAGGATGGGGGTTTGTTACATTTGCACAAGAAAATGAGGTTAAGTCTCAAGTTAGGGTTGGTTTGGGGAGATGTGGCTTCCCAGGTTGGAAACGGGTCCTTGGTGAAGCCTAGCTTGTTGAATCAGACTGAGTGGGACATCAAGATGTCTTCCATACTTACATTTGGCACACTCTGTGGACCGCAGTATGTTTCAGTCCAAAAAGGAAATAGGGTTGAGACTCAAATTAGGGTTAGGGTTGGGGAGACTTGGCTTCCCAGGATGTAACCAGGGTTTTGGTGAAGCCTAGATTGGTAAAACAGACTGAGTAGGCATTCAGGAGTATAACATACTGCCAGTTAGTACACCATGTGGACAGGGAAATGTTTCAGTCCAAAGACAAAATTCGAGTTAAGACCCAAGTTAGGGTTAGCTGTCAGGAGACATGGCTTCCCAGAATGGAAACAGGGTGTTGCTGAAGCCAAGCATGGTGAAACAGACTGAGAGGGCCAACGGAATTGTGTGCTTACTGTCTTTTAGTACAACATGAGGATGGGGGTTTGTTACATTTGCACAAGAAAATCAGGTTAAGTCTCAAGTTAGGGTTGGGTTGGGGAGATGTGGCTTCCCAGGTTGGAAACGGGTCCTTGGTGAAGCTTAACTTGCTGAATCAGACTGAGTGGGGTATCAAGGTGTCTTCCATACTTACATTTGGTACACTCTGTGGACCACAGTATGTTTCAGTCCCAAAAGGAAATGAGGGTTGAGACTCAAATTAGGGTTAGGGTTGGGGAGACTTGGCTTCCCAGGATGTAACCAGGGTTTTGGCGAAGCCTAGATTGGTAAAACAGACTGAGTAGGCCTTCCGGAGTATAACATACTGCCAGTTAGTACACCATGTGGACAGGGAAATGTTTCAGTCCAAAGAAAAAATTAGGGTTAAGAAAAATTTAGGGTTATCGGTCAGGAGACATGCCTTCCCAGAATGGAAACAGGGTGTTGCTGAAGCCAAGCATGGTGAAACAGACTGAGAGGGCAAACGGAATTGTGTGCCTACTGTCTTTTAGTACAACATGAGGATGGGGGTTTGTTACATTTGCACAAGAAAATCAGGTTAAGTCTCAAGTTAGGGTTAGGGTTGGGGAGATGTGGCTTCCCAGGTTGGAAACGGGTCCTTGGTGAAGCCTAACTTGCTGAATCAGACTGAGTGGGGCATCAAGATGTCTTCCATACTGACATTTGGTACACTCTGTGGACGGCGGTTTGTTTCAGTCCCAAAGGAAATGAGGCCTGAGACTCAAATTAGGGTTAGGGTTGGGGAGACTTGGCTTTCCAGGATGTAACCAGGGGTTTGGTGAAGCCTAGATTGGGAAAACAGACTGAGTAGGCAAACCGGAGTATAACATACTGCCAGTTAGTACACCATGTGGACAGGGAAATGTTTCATTCCAAAGAGAAAATTAGGGTTAAGACCCAAGTGAGGGTTATCGGTCAGGAGACATGGCTTCCCAGAATGGAAACAGGGTGTTGCTGAAGCCAAGCATGGTGAAACAGACTGAGAGGGCCAAAGGAATTGTGTGCCTACTGTCTTTTAGTAGAACATGAGGATGGGGGTTTGTTACAATTGCACAAGAAAATCAGGTTAAGTATCAAGTTAGGGTTAGGGTTGGGGAGATGTGGCTTCCCAGGTTGGAAACGGGTCCTTGGTGAAGCTTAACTTGCTGAATCAGACTGAGTGGGGCATCAAGATGGCTTCCATACTGACATTTGGTACACTCTGTGGACGGCAGTATGTTTCAGTCCAAAAAGGAAATGAGGGCTGAGACTCAAATTAGGGTTAGGGTTGGGGAGACTTGGCTTCCCAGGATGTAACCAGGGTCTTGGCGAAGCCTAGATTGGTAAAACAGACTGAGTAGGCCAACCGGAGTATAACATACTGCCAGTTAGTACACCATGTGGACAGGGAAATGTTTCAGTCCAAAGAGAAAATTAGGGTTGAGACCCAAGTTAGGGTTATCGGTCAGGAGTCATGGCTTCCCAGAATGGAAACAGGGTGTTGCTGAAGCCAAGCATGGTGAAACAGACTGAGAGGGCAAAAGGAATTGTGTGCCTACTGTCTTTTAGTACAACATGAGGATGGCGGTTTGTTACATTTGCACAAGAAAATCAGGTTAAGTCTCAAGTTAGGGTTGGTTTGGGGAGATGTGGCTTCCCAGGTTGGAAACGGGTCCTTGGTGAAGCCTAGCTTGTTGAATCAGACTGAGTGGGACATCAAGATGTCTTCCATACTGACATTTGGTACACTCTGTGGACGGCAGTATGTTTCAGTCCAAAAAGGAAATGAGGGTTGAGACTCAAATTAGGGTTAGGGCTGGGGAGACTTGGCTTCCCAGGATGTAACCAGGGTTTTGGCGAAGCCTAGATTGGTAAAACAGACTGAGTAGGCCATCCGGAGTATAACATACTGCCAGTTAGTACACCATGTGGACAGGGAAATGTTTCAGTCCAAAGAGAAAATTAGGGTTAAGACCCAAGTGAGGGTTAGCTGTCAGGAGACATGGCTTCCCAGAATGGAGACAGGGTGTTGCTGAAGCCAAGCATGGTGAAACAGACTGAGAGGGCCAAAGGAATTGTGTGCCTACTGTCTTTTAGTAGAACATGAGGATGGGAGGTTGTTACATTTGCACAAGAATATCAGGTTAAGTCTCAAGTTAGGGTTAGGGTTGGGGAGATGTGGCTTCCCAGGTTGGAAACGGGTCCTTGGTGAAGCTTAACTTCCTGAATCAGACTGAGTGGGCCATCAAGATGTCTTCCATACTTACATTTGGCACACTCTGTGGACCGCAGTATGTTTCAGTCCAAAAAGGAAATAGGGTTGAGACTCAAATTAGGGTTACGGATGGGGAGACTTGGCTTCCCAGGATGTAACCAGGGTTTTGGTGAAGCCTAGATTGGTAAAACAGACTGAGTAGGCATTCAGGAGTATAACATACTGCCAGTGAGTACACCATGTGGACAGGGAAATGTTTCAGTCCAAAGACAAAATTCGAGTTAAGACCCTAGTTAGGGTTAGCTGTCAGGAGACATGGCTTCCCAGAATGGAAACAGGGTGTTGCTGAACCCAGGCATGGTGAAACAGACTGAGAGGGCCAAAGGAATTGTGTGCCTACTGTCTTTTAGTAGAACATGAGGATGGGAGGTTGTTACATTTGCACAAGAATATCAGGTTAAGTATCAAGTTAGAGTTAGGGTTGGGGAGATGTGGCTTCCCAGGTTGGAAACGGGTCCTTGTTGAAGCCTAGCTTGCTGAATCAGACTGAGTGGGGCATCAAGATGTCTTCCATACTTACAATTAGGTACACTCTGTGGACGGCAGTATGTTTCAGTCCAAAAAGGAAATGAGGGTTGAGACTCAAATTAGGGTTAGGGTTGGGGAGACTTGGCTTCCCAGGATGTAACCAGGGTTTTGGCGAAGCCTAGATTGGTAAAACAGACTGAGTAGGCCTTCCGGAGTATAACATACTGCCAGTTAGTACACCATGTGGACAGGGAAATATTTCAGTCCAAAGAAAAAACTAGGGTTAAGACCCAAGTTAGGGTTAGCGGTCAGGAGACATGGCTTCCCAGAATGGAAACAGGGTGTTGCTGAAGCCAAGCATGGTGAAACAGACTGAGAGGGCAAAAGGAATTGTGTGCCTACTGTCTTTTAGTACAACATGAGGATGGCGGTTTGTTACATTTGCACAAGAAAATCAGGTTAAGTCTCAAGTTAGGGTTGGTTTGGGGAGATGTGGCTTCCCAGGTTGGAAACGGGTCCTTGGTGAAGCCTAGCTTGTTGAATCAGACTGAGTGGGACATCAAGATGTCTTCCATACTTACATTTGGTACACTCTGTGGACGGCAGTATGTTTCAGTCCAAAAAGGAAATGAGGGTTGAGACTCAAATTAGGGTTAGGGCTGGGGAGACTTGGCTTCCCAGGATGTAACCAGGGTTTTGGCGAAGCCTAGATTGGTAAAACAGACTGAGTAGGCCATCCGGAGTATAACATACTGCCAGTTAGTACACCATGTGGACAGGGAAATGTTTCAGTCTAAAGAGAAAATTAGGGTTAAGACCCAAGTTAGGGTTAGCTGTCAGGAGACATGGCTTCCCAGAATGGAAACAGGGTGTTGCTGAAGCCAAGCATGGTGAAACAGACTGAGAGGGCCAAAGGAATTGTGTGCCTACTGTCTTTTAGTAGAACATGAGGATGGGAGGTTGTTACATTTGCACAAGAATATCAGGTTAAGTCTCAAGTTAGGGTTAGGGTTGGGGAGATGTGGCTTCCCAGGTTGGAAACGGGTCCTTGGTGAAGCTTAACTTCCTGAATCAGACTGAGTGGGCCATCAAGATGTCTTCCATACTTACATTTGGCACACTCTGTGGACCGCAGTATGTTTCAGTCCAAAAAGGAAATAGGGTTGAGACTCAAATTAGGGTTAGGGTTGGGGAGACTTGGCTTCCCAGGATGTAACCAGGGTTTTGGTGAAGCCTAGATTGGTAAAACAGACTGAGTAGGCATTCAGGAGTATAACATACTGCCAGTTAGTACACCATGTGGCAGGGAAATGTTTCAGTCCAAAGAGAAAATTAGGGTTAAGACCCAAGTGAGGGTTATCGGTCAGGAGACATGGCTTCCCAGAATGGAAACAGGGTGTTGCTGAAGCCAAGCATGGTGAAACAGACTGAGAGGGCCAAAGGAATTGTGTGCCTACTGTCTTTTAGTAGAACATGAGGATGGGGGTTTGTTACATTTGCACAAGAAAATCAGGTTAAGTCTCAAGTTAGGGTTGGTTTGGGGAGATGTGGCTTCCCAGGTTGGAAACGGGTCCTTGGTGAAGCCTAGCTTGTTGAATCAGACTGAGTGGGACATCAAGATGTCTTCCATACTTACATTTGGTACACTCTGTGGACGGCAGTATGTTTCAGTCCAAAAAGGAAATGAGGGTTGAGACTCAAATTAGGGTTAGGGCTAGGGAGACTTGGCTCCCCAGGATGTAACCAGGGTTTTGGCGAAGCCTAGATTGGTAAAACAGACTGAGTAGGCCATCCGGAGTATAACATACTGCCAGTTAGTACACCATGTGGACAGGGAAATGTTTCAGTCCAAAGAGAAAATTAGGGTTAAGACCCAAGTGAGGGTTAGCTGTCAGGAGACATGGCTTCCCAGAATGGAAACAGGGTGTTGCTGAAGCCAAGCATGGTGAAACAGACTGAGAGGGCCAAAGGAATTGTGTGCCTACTGTCTTTTAGTAGAACATGAGGATGGGAGGTTGTTACATTTGCACAAGAATATCAGGTTAAGTATCAAGTTAGGGTTAGGGTTGGGGAGATGTGGCTTCCCAGGTTGGAAACGGGTCCTTGGTGAAGCTTAACTTGCTGAATCAGACTGAGTGGGGTATCAAGGTGTCTTCCATACTTACATTTGGTACACTCTGTGGCCCGCAGTATGTTTCAGTCCCAAAAGGAAATGAGGGTTGAGACTCAAAGTAGGGTTAGGGTTGGGGAGACTTGGCTTCCCAGGATGTAACCAGGGTTTTGGCGAAGCCTAGATTGGTAAAACAGACTGAGTAGGCAAACCGGAGTATAACATACTGCCAGTTAGTACACCATGTGGACAGGGAAATGTTTCATTCCAAAGAGAAAATTAGGGTTAAGACCCAAGTTAGGGTTAGCGGTCAGGAGACATGGCTTCCCGGAATGGAAACAGGGTGTTGCTGTAGCCAAGCATGGTGAAACAGACTGAGAGGGCAAAAGGAATTGTGTGCCTACTGTCTTTTAGTAGAACATGAGGATGGGGGTTTGTTACATTTGCACAAGAAAATGAGGTTAAGTCTCAAGTTAGGGTTGGTTTGGGGAGATGTGGCTTCCCAGGTTGGAAACGGGTCCTTGGTGAAGCCTAGCTTGTTGAATCAGACTGAGTGGGACATCAAGATGTCTTCCATACTTACATTTGGCACACTCTGTGGACCGCAGTATGTTTCAGTCCAAAAAGGAAATAGGGTTGAGACTCAAATTAGGGTTAGGGTTGGGGAGACTTGGCTTCCCAGGATGTAACCAGGGTTTTGGTGAAGCCTAGATTGGTAAAACAGACTGAGTAGGCATTCAGGAGTATAACATACTGCCAGTTAGTACACCATGTGGACAGGGAAATGTTTCAGTCCAAAGACAAAATTCGAGTTAAGACCCAAGTTAGGGTTAGCTGTCAGGAGACATGGCTTCCCAGAATGGAAACAGGGTGTTGCTGAAGCCAAGCATGGTGAAACAGACTGAGAGGGCCAACGGAATTGTGTGCTTACTGTCTTTTAGTACAACATGAGGATGGGGGTTTGTTACATTTGCACAAGAAAATCAGGTTAAGTCTCAAGTTAGGGTTGGGTTGGGGAGATGTGGCTTCCCAGGTTGGAAACGGGTCCTTGGTGAAGCTTAACTTGCTGAATCAGACTGAGTGGGGTATCAAGGTGTCTTCCATACTTACATTTGGTACACTCTGTGGACCACAGTATGTTTCAGTCCCAAAAGGAAATGAGGGTTGAGACTCAAATTAGGGTTAGGATTGGGGAGACTTGGCTTCCCAGGATGTAACCAGGGTTTTGGCGAAGCCTAGATTGGTAAAACAGACTGAGTAGGCCTTCCGGAGTATAACATACTGCCAGTTAGTACACCATGTGGACAGGGAAATGTTTCAGTCCAAAGAAAAAATTAGGGTTAAGAAAAATTTAGGGTTATCGGTCAGGAGACATGCCTTCCCAGAATGGAAACAGGGTGTTGCTGAAGCCAAGCATGGTGAAACAGACTGAGAGGGCAAACGGAATTGTGTGCCTACTGTCTTTTAGTACAACATGAGGATGGGGGTTTGTTACATTTGCACAAGAAAATCAGGTTAAGTCTCAAGTTAGGGTTGGTTTGGGGAGATGTGGCTTCCCAGGTTGGAAACGGGTCCTTGGTGAAGCCTAACTTGCTGAATCAGACTGAGTGGGGCATCAAGATGTCTTCCATACTGACATTTGGTACACTCTGTGGACGGCGGTTTGTTTCAGTCCCAAAGGAAATGAGGCCTGAGACTCAAATTAGGGTTAGGGTTGGGGAGACTTGGCTTTCCAGGATGTAACCAGGGTTTTGGTGAAGCCTAGATTGGGAAAACAGACTGAGTAGGCAAACCGGAGTATAACATACTGCCAGTTAGTACACCATGTGGACAGGGAAATGTTTCATTCCAAAGAGAAAATTAGGGTTAAGACCCAAGTGAGGGTTATCGGTCAGGAGACATGGCTTCCCAGAATGGAAACAGGGTGTTGCTGAAGCCAAGCATGGTGAAACAGACTGAGAGGGCCAAAGGAATTGTGTGCCTACTGTCTTTTAGTAGAACATGAGGATGGGGGTTTGTTACAATTGCACAAGAAAATCAGGTTAAGTATCAAGTTAGGGTTAGGGTTGGGGAGATGTGGCTTCCCAGGTTGGAAACGGGTCCTTGGTGAAGCTTAACTTGCTGAATCAGACTGAGTGGGGCATCAAGATGGCTTCCATACTGACATTTGGTACACTCTGTGGACGGCAGTATGTTTCAGTCCAAAAAGGAAATGAGGGCTGAGACTCAAATTAGGGTTAGGGTTGGGGAGACTTGGCTTCCCAGGATGTAACCAGGGTCTTGGCGAAGCCTAGATTGGTAAAACAGACTGAGTAGGCCAACCGGAGTATAACATACTGCCAGTTAGTACACCATGTGGACAGGGAAATGTTTCAGTCCAAAGAGAAAATTAGGGTTGAGACCCAAGTTAGGGTTATCGGTCAGGAGTCATGGCTTCCCAGAATGGAAACAGGGTGTTGCTGAAGCCAAGCATGGTGAAACAGACTGAGAGGGCAAAAGGAATTGTGTGCCTACTGTCTTTTAGTACAACATGAGGATGGGGGTTTGTTACATTTGCACAAGAAAATCAGGTTAAGTCTCAAGTTAGGGTTGGTTTGGGGAGATGTGGCTTCCCAGGTTGGAAACGGGTCCTTGGTGAAGCCTAGCTTGTTGAATCAGACTGAGTGGGACATCAAGATGTCTTCCATACTGACATTTGGTACACTCTGTGGACGGCAGTATGTTTCAGTCCAAAAAGGAAATGAGGGTTGAGACTCAAATTAGGGTTAGGGCTGGGGAGACTTGGCTTCCCAGGATGTAACCAGGGTTTTGGCGAAGCCTAGATTGGTAAAACAGACTGAGTAGGCCATCCGGAGTATAACATACTGCCAGTTAGTACACCATGTGGACAGGGAAATGTTTCAGTCCAAAGAGAAAATTAGGGTTAAGACCCAAGTGAGGGTTAGCTGTCAGGAGACATGGCTTCCCAGAATGGAGACAGGGTGTTGCTGAAGCCAAGCATGGTGAAACAGACTGAGAGGGCCAAAGGAATTGTGTGCCTACTGTCTTTTAGTAGAACATGAGGATGGGAGGTTGTTACATTTGCACAAGAATATCAGGTTAAGTCTCAAGTTAGGGTTAGGGTTGGGGAGATGTGGCTTCCCAGGTTGGAAACGGGTCCTTGGTGAAGCTTAACTTCCTGAATCAGACTGAGTGGGCCATCAAGATGTCTTCCATACTTACATTTGGCACACTCTGTGGACCGCAGTATGTTTCAGTCCAAAAAGGAAATAGGGTTGAGACTCAAATTAGGGTTACGGATGGGGAGACTTGGCTTCCCAGGATGTAACCAGGGTTTTGGTGAAGCCTAGATTGGTAAAACAGACTGAGTAGGCATTCAGGAGTATAACATACTGCCAGTGAGTACACCATGTGGACAGGGAAATGTTTCAGTCCAAAGACAAAATTCGAGTTAAGACCCTAGTTAGGGTTAGCTGTCAGGAGACATGGCTTCCCAGAATGGAAACAGGGTGTTGCTGAACCCAGGCATGGTGAAACAGACTGAGAGGGCCAAAGGAATTGTGTGCCTACTGTCTTTTAGTAGAACATGAGGATGGGAGGTTGTTACATTTGCACAAGAATATCAGGTTAAGTATCAAGTTAGAGTTAGGGTTGGGGAGATGTGGCTTCCCAGGTTGGAAACGGGTCCTTGTTGAAGCCTAGCTTGCTGAATCAGACTGAGTGGGGCATCAAGATGTCTTCCATACTTACAATTAGGTACACTCTGTGGACGGCAGTATGTTTCAGTCCAAAAAGGAAATGAGGGTTGAGACTCAAATTAGGGTTAGGGTTGGGGAGACTTGGCTTCCCAGGATGTAACCAGGGTTTTGGCGAAGCCTAGATTGGTAAAACAGACTGAGTAGGCCTTCCGGAGTATAACATACTGCCAGTTAGTACACCATGTGGACAGGGAAATATTTCAGTCCAAAGAAAAAACTAGGGTTAAGACCCAAGTTAGGGTTAGCGGTCAGGAGACATGGCTTCCCAGAATGGAAACAGGGTGTTGCTGAAGCCAAGCATGGTGAAACAGACTGAGAGGGCAAAAGGAATTGTGTGCCTACTGTCTTTTAGTAAAACATGAGGATGGCGGTTTGTTACATTTGCACAAGAAAATCAGGTTAAGTCTCAAGTTAGGGTTGGTTTGGGGAGATGTGGCTTCCCAGGTTGGAAACGGGTCCTTGGTGAAGCCTAGCTTGTTGAATCAGACTGAGTGGGACATCAAGATGTCTTCCATACTTACATTTGGTACACTCTGTGGACGGCAGTATGTTTCAGTCCAAAAAGGAAATGAGGGTTGAGACTCAAATTAGGGTTAGGGCTGGGGAGACTTGGCTTCCCAGGATGTAACCAGGGTTTTGGCGAAGCCTAGATTGGTAAAACAGACTGAGTAGGCCATCCGGAGTATAACATACTGCCAGTTAGTACACCATGTGGACAGGGAAATGTTTCAGTCTAAAGAGAAAATTAGGGTTAAGACCCAAGTTAGGGTTAGCTGTCAGGAGACATGGCTTCCCAGAATGGAAACAGGGTGTTGCTGAAGCCAAGCATGGTGAAACAGACTGAGAGGGCCAAAGGAATTGTGTGCCTACTGTCTTTTAGTAGAACATGAGGATGGGAGGTTGTTACATTTGCACAAGAATATCAGGTTAAGTCTCAAGTTAGGGTTAGGGTTGGGGAGATGTGGCTTCCCAGGTTGGAAACGGGTCCTTGGTGAAGCTTAACTTCCTGAATCAGACTGAGTGGGCCATCAAGATGTCTTCCATACTTACATTTGGCACACTCTGTGGACCGCAGTATGTTTCAGTCCAAAAAGGAAATAGGGTTGAGACTCAAATTAGGGTTAGGGTTGGGGAGACTTGGCTTCCCAGGATGTAACCAGGGTTTTGGTGAAGCCTAGATTGGTAAAACAGACTGAGTAGGCATTCAGGAGTATAACATACTGCCAGTTAGTACACCATGTGGACAGGGAAATGTTTCAGTCCAAAGAGAAAATTAGGGTTAAGACCCAAGTGAGGGTTATCGGTCAGGAGACATGGCTTCCCAGAATGGAAACAGGGTGTTGCTGAAGCCAAGCATGGTGAAACAGACTGAGAGGGCCAAAGGAATTGTGTGCCTACTGTCTTTTAGTAGAACATGAGGATGGGGGTTTGTTACATTTGCACAAGAAAATCAGGTTAAGTCTCAAGTTAGGGTTGGTTTGGGGAGATGTGGCTTCCCAGGTTGGAAACGGGTCCTTGGTGAAGCCTAGCTTGTTGAATCAGACTGAGTGGGACATCAAGATGTCTTCCATACTTACATTTGGTACACTCTGTGGACGGCAGTATGTTTCAGTCCAAAAAGGAAATGAGGGTTGAGACTCAAATTAGGGTTAGGGCTAGGGAGACTTGGCTCCCCAGGATGTAACCAGGGTTTTGGCGAAGCCTAGATTGGTAAAACAGACTGAGTAGGCCATCCGGAGTATAACATACTGCCAGTTAGTACACCATGTGGACAGGGAAATGTTTCAGTCCAAAGAGAAAATTAGGGTTAAGACCCAAGTGAGGGTTAGCTGTCAGGAGACATGGCTTCCCAGAATGGAAACAGGGTGTTGCTGAAGCCAAGCATGGTGAAACAGACTGAGAGGGCCAAAGGAATTGTGTGCCTACTGTCTTTTAGTAGAACATGAGGATGGGAGGTTGTTACATTTGCACAAGAATATCAGGTTAAGTATCAAGTTAGGGTTAGGGTTGGGGAGATGTGGCTTCCCAGGTTGGAAACGGGTCCTTGGTGAAGCTTAACTTGCTGAATCAGACTGAGTGGGGTATCAAGGTGTCTTCCATACTTACATTTGGTACACTCTGTGGCCCGCAGTATGTTTCAGTCCCAAAAGGAATTGAGGGTTGAGACTCAAAGTAGGGTTAGGGTTGGGGAGACTTGGCTTCCCAGGATGTAACCAGGGTTTTGGCGAAGCCTAGATTGGTAAAACAGACTGAGTAGGCAAACCGGAGTATAACATACTGCCAGTTAGTACACCATGTGGACAGGGAAATGTTTCATTCCAAAGAGAAAATTAGGGTTAAGACCCAAGTTAGGGTTAGCGGTCAGGAGACATGGCTTCCCGGAATGGAAACAGGGTGTTGCTGTAGCCAAGCATGGTGAAACAGACTGAGAGGGCAAAAGGAATTGTGTGCCTACTGTCTTTTAGTAGAACATGAGGATGGGGGTTTGTTACATTTGCACAAGAAAATGAGGTTAAGTCTCAAGTTAGGGTTGGTTTGGGGAGATGTGGCTTCCCAGGTTGGAAACGGGTCCTTGGTGAAGCCTAGCTTGTTGAATCAGACTGAGTGGGACATCAAGATGTCTTCCATACTTACATTTGGCACACTCTGTGGACCGCAGTATGTTTCAGTCCAAAAAGGAAATAGGGTTGAGACTCAAATTAGGGTTAGGGTTGGGGAGACTTGGCTTCCCAGGATGTAACCAGGGTTTTGGTGAAGCCTAGATTGGTAAAACAGACTGAGTAGGCATTCAGGAGTATAACATACTGCCAGTTAGTACACCATGTGGACAGGGAAATGTTTCAGTCCAAAGACAAAATTCGAGTTAAGACCCAAGTTAGGGTTAGCTGTCAGGAGACATGGCTTCCCAGAATGGAAACAGGGTGTTGCTGAAGCCAAGCATGGTGAAACAGACTGAGAGGGCCAACGGAATTGTGTGCTTACTGTCTTTTAGTACAACATGAGGATGGGGGTTTGTTACATTTGCACAAGAAAATCAGGTTAAGTCTCAAGTTAGGGTTGGGTTGGGGAGATGTGGCTTCCCAGGTTGGAAACGGGTCCTTGGTGAAGCTTAACTTGCTGAATCAGACTGAGTGGGGTATCAAGGTGTCTTCCATACTTACATTTGGTACACTCTGTGGACCACAGTATGTTTCAGTCCCAAAAGGAAATGAGGGTTGAGACTCAAATTAGGGTTAGGGTTGGGGAGACTTGGCTTCCCAGGATGTAACCAGGGTTTTGGCGAAGCCTAGATTGGTAAAACAGACTGAGTAGGCCTTCCGGAGTATAACATACTGCCAGTTAGTACACCATGTGGACAGGGAAATGTTTCAGTCCAAAGAAAAAATTAGGGTTAAGAAAAATTTAGGGTTATCGGTCAGGAGACATGCCTTCCCAGAATGGAAACAGGGTGTTGCTGAAGCCAAGCATGGTGAAACAGACTGAGAGGGCAAACGGAATTGTGTGCCTACTGTCTTTTAGTACAACATGAGGATGGGGGTTTGTTACATTTGCACAAGAAAATCAGGTTAAGTCTCAAGTTAGGGTTAGGGTTGGGGAGATGTGGCTTCCCAGGTTGGAAACGGGTCCTTGGTGAAGCCTAACTTGCTGAATCAGACTGAGTGGGGCATCAAGATGTCTTCCATACTGACATTTGGTACACTCTGTGGACGGCGGTTTGTTTCAGTCCCAAAGGAAATGAGGCCTGAGACTCAAATTAGGGTTAGGGTTGGGGAGACTTGGCTTTCCAGGATGTAACCAGGGTTTTGGTGAAGCCTAGATTGGGAAAACAGACTGAGTAGGCAAACCGGAGTATAACATACTGCCAGTTAGTACACCATGTGGACAGGGAAATGTTTCATTCCAAAGAGAAAATTAGGGTTAAGACCCAAGTGAGGGTTATCGGTCAGGAGACATGGCTTCCCAGAATGGAAACAGGGTGTTGCTGAAGCCAAGCATGGTGAAACAGACTGAGAGGGCCAAAGGAATTGTGTGCCTACTGTCTTTTAGTAGAACATGAGGATGGGGGTTTGTTACAATTGCACAAGAAAATCAGGTTAAGTATCAAGTTAGGGTTAGGGTTGGGGAGATGTGGCTTCCCAGGTTGGAAACGGGTCCTTGGTGAAGCTTAACTTGCTGAATCAGACTGAGTGGGGCATCAAGATGGCTTCCATACTGACATTTGGTACACTCTGTGGACGGCAGTATGTTTCAGTCCAAAAAGGAAATGAGGGCTGAGACTCAAATTAGGGTTAGGGTTGGGGAGACTTGGCTTCCCAGGATGTAACCAGGGTCTTGGCGAAGCCTAGATTGGTAAAACAGACTGAGTAGGCCAACCGGAGTATAACATACTGCCAGTTAGTACACCATGTGGACAGGGAAATGTTTCAGTCCAAAGAGAAAATTAGGGTTGAGACCCAAGTTAGGGTTATCGGTCAGGAGTCATGGCTTCCCAGAATGGAAACAGGGTGTTGCTGAAGCCAAGCATGGTGAAACAGACTGAGAGGGCAAAAGGAATTGTGTGCCTACTGTCTTTTAGTACAACATGAGGATGGCGGTTTGTTACATTTGCACAAGAAAATCAGGTTAAGTCTCAAGTTAGGGTTGGTTTGGGGAGATGTGGCTTCCCAGGTTGGAAACGGGTCCTTGGTGAAGCCTAGCTTGTTGAATCAGACTGAGTGGGACATCAAGATGTCTTCCATACTGACATTTGGTACACTCTGTGGACGGCAGTATGTTTCAGTCCAAAAAGGAAATGAGGGTTGAGACTCAAATTAGGGTTAGGGCTGGGGAGACTTGGCTTCCCAGGATGTAACCAGGGTTTTGGCGAAGCCTAGATTGGTAAAACAGACTGAGTAGGCCATCCGGAGTATAACATACTGCCAGTTAGTACACCATGTGGACAGGGAAATGTTTCAGTCCAAAGAGAAAATTAGGGTTAAGACCCAAGTGAGGGTTAGCTGTCAGGAGACATGGCTTCCCAGAATGGAGACAGGGTGTTGCTGAAGCCAAGCATGGTGAAACAGACTGAGAGGGCCAAAGGAATTGTGTGCCTACTGTCTTTTAGTAGAACATGAGGATGGGAGGTTGTTACATTTGCACAAGAATATCAGGTTAAGTCTCAAGTTAGGGTTAGGGTTGGGGAGATGTGGCTTCCCAGGTTGGAAACGGGTCCTTGGTGAAGCTTAACTTCCTGAATCAGACTGAGTGGGCCATCAAGATGTCTTCCATACTTACATTTGGCACACTCTGTGGACCGCAGTATGTTTCAGTCCAAAAAGGAAATAGGGTTGAGACTCAAATTAGGGTTACGGATGGGGAGACTTGGCTTCCCAGGATGTAACCAGGGTTTTGGTGAAGCCTAGATTGGTAAAACAGACTGAGTAGGCATTCAGGAGTATAACATACTGCCAGTGAGTACACCATGTGGACAGGGAAATGTTTCAGTCCAAAGACAAAATTCGAGTTAAGACCCTAGTTAGGGTTAGCTGTCAGGAGACATGGCTTCCCAGAATGGAAACAGGGTGTTGCTGAACCCAGGCATGGTGAAACAGACTGAGAGGGCCAAAGGAATTGTGTGCCTACTGTCTTTTAGTAGAACATGAGGATGGGAGGTTGTTACATTTGCACAAGAATATCAGGTTAAGTATCAAGTTAGAGTTAGGGTTGGGGAGATGTGGCTTCCCAGGTTGGAAACGGGTCCTTGTTGAAGCCTAGCTTGCTGAATCAGACTGAGTGGGGCATCAAGATGTCTTCCATACTTACAATTAGGTACACTCTGTGGACGGCAGTATGTTTCAGTCCAAAAAGGAAATGAGGGTTGAGACTCAAATTAGGGTTAGGGTTGGGGAGACTTGGCTTCCCAGGATGTAACCAGGGTTTTGGCGAAGCCTAGATTGGTAAAACAGACTGAGTAGGCCTTCCGGAGTATAACATACTGCCAGTTAGTACACCATGTGGACAGGGAAATATTTCAGTCCAAAGAAAAAACTAGGGTTAAGACCCAAGTTAGGGTTAGCGGTCAGGAGACATGGCTTCCCAGAATGGAAACAGGGTGTTGCTGAAGCCAAGCATGGTGAAACAGACTGAGAGGGCAAAAGGAATTGTGTGCCTACTGTCTTTTAGTACAACATGAGGATGGCGGTTTGTTACATTTGCACAAGAAAATCAGGTTAAGTCTCAAGTTAGGGTTGGTTTGGGGAGATGTGGCTTCCCAGGTTGGAAACGGGTCCTTGGTGAAGCCTAGCTTGTTGAATCAGACTGAGTGGGACATCAAGATGTCTTCCATACTTACATTTGGTACACTCTGTGGACGGCAGTATGTTTCAGTCCAAAAAGGAAATGAGGGTTGAGACTCAAATTAGGGTTAGGGCTGGGGAGACTTGGCTTCCCAGGATGTAACCAGGGTTTTGGCGAAGCCTAGATTGGTAAAACAGACTGAGTAGGCCATCCGGAGTATAACATACTGCCAGTTAGTACACCATGTGGACAGGGAAATGTTTCAGTCTAAAGAGAAAATTAGGGTTAAGACCCAAGTTAGGGTTAGCTGTCAGGAGACATGGCTTCCCAGAATGGAAACAGGGTGTTGCTGAAGCCAAGCATGGTGAAACAGACTGAGAGGGCCAAAGGAATTGTGTGCCTACTGTCTTTTAGTAGAACATGAGGATGGGAGGTTGTTACATTTGCACAAGAATATCAGGTTAAGTCTCAAGTTAGGGTTAGGGTTGGGGAGATGTGGCTTCCCAGGTTGGAAACGGGTCCTTGGTGAAGCTTAACTTCCTGAATCAGACTGAGTGGGCCATCAAGATGTCTTCCATACTTACATTTGGCACACTCTGTGGACCGCAGTATGTTTCAGTCCAAAAAGGAAATAGGGTTGAGACTCAAATTAGGGTTAGGGTTGGGGAGACTTGGCTTCCCAGGATGTAACCAGGGTTTTGGTGAAGCCTAGATTGGTAAAACAGACTGAGTAGGCATTCAGGAGTATAACATACTGCCAGTTAGTACACCATGTGGCAGGGAAATGTTTCAGTCCAAAGAGAAAATTAGGGTTAAGACCCAAGTGAGGGTTATCGGTCAGGAGACATGGCTTCCCAGAATGGAAACAGGGTGTTGCTGAAGCCAAGCATGGTGAAACAGACTGAGAGGGCCAAAGGAATTGTGTGCCTACTGTCTTTTAGTAGAACATGAGGATGGGGGTTTGTTACATTTGCACAAGAAAATCAGGTTAAGTCTCAAGTTAGGGTTGGTTTGGGGAGATGTGGCTTCCCAGGTTGGAAACGGGTCCTTGGTGAAGCCTAGCTTGTTGAATCAGACTGAGTGGGACATCAAGATGTCTTCCATACTTACATTTGGTACACTCTGTGGACGGCAGTATGTTTCAGTCCAAAAAGGAAATGAGGGTTGAGACTCAAATTAGGGTTAGGGCTAGGGAGACTTGGCTCCCCAGGATGTAACCAGGGTTTTGGCGAAGCCTAGATTGGTAAAACAGACTGAGTAGGCCATCCGGAGTATAACATACTGCCAGTTAGTACACCATGTGGACAGGGAAATGTTTCAGTCCAAAGAGAAAATTAGGGTTAAGACCCAAGTGAGGGTTAGCTGTCAGGAGACATGGCTTCCCAGAATGGAAACAGGGTGTTGCTGAAGCCAAGCATGGTGAAACAGACTGAGAGGGCCAAAGGAATTGTGTGCCTACTGTCTTTTAGTAGAACATGAGGATGGGAGGTTGTTACATTTGCACAAGAATATCAGGTTAAGTATCAAGTTAGGGTTAGGGTTGGGGAGATGTGGCTTCCCAGGTTGGAAACGGGTCCTTGGTGAAGCTTAACTTGCTGAATCAGACTGAGTGGGGTATCAAGGTGTCTTCCATACTTACATTTGGTACACTCTGTGGCCCGCAGTATGTTTCAGTCCCAAAAGGAAATGAGGGTTGAGACTCAAAGTAGGGTTAGGGTTGGGGAGACTTGGCTTCCCAGGATGTAACCAGGGTTTTGGCGAAGCCTAGATTGGTAAAACAGACTGAGTAGGCAAACCGGAGTATAACATACTGCCAGTTAGTACACCATGTGGACAGGGAAATGTTTCATTCCAAAGAGAAAATTAGGGTTAAGACCCAAGTTAGGGTTAGCGGTCAGGAGACATGGCTTCCCGGAATGGAAACAGGGTGTTGCTGTAGCCAAGCATGGTGAAACAGACTGAGAGGGCAAAAGGAATTGTGTGCCTACTGTCTTTTAGTAGAACATGAGGATGGGGGTTTGTTACATTTGCACAAGAAAATGAGGTTAAGTCTCAAGTTAGGGTTGGTTTGGGGAGATGTGGCTTCCCAGGTTGGAAACGGGTCCTTGGTGAAGCCTAGCTTGTTGAATCAGACTGAGTGGGACATCAAGATGTCTTCCATACTTACATTTGGCACACTCTGTGGACCGCAGTATGTTTCAGTCCAAAAAGGAAATAGGGTTGAGACTCAAATTAGGGTTAGGGTTGGGGAGACTTGGCTTCCCAGGATGTAACCAGGGTTTTGGTGAAGCCTAGATTGGTAAAACAGACTGAGTAGGCATTCAGGAGTATAACATACTGCCAGTTAGTACACCATGTGGACAGGGAAATGTTTCAGTCCAAAGACAAAATTCGAGTTAAGACCCAAGTTAGGGTTAGCTGTCAGGAGACATGGCTTCCCAGAATGGAAACAGGGTGTTGCTGAAGCCAAGCATGGTGAAACAGACTGAGAGGGCCAACGGAATTGTGTGCTTACTGTCTTTTAGTACAACATGAGGATGGGGGTTTGTTACATTTGCACAAGAAAATCAGGTTAAGTCTCAAGTTAGGGTTGGGTTGGGGAGATGTGGCTTCCCAGGTTGGAAACGGGTCCTTGGTGAAGCTTAACTTGCTGAATCAGACTGAGTGGGGTATCAAGGTGTCTTCCATACTTACATTTGGTACACTCTGTGGACCACAGTATGTTTCAGTCCCAAAAGGAAATGAGGGTTGAGACTCAAATTAGGGTTAGGGTTGGGGAGACTTGGCTTCCCAGGATGTAACCAGGGTTTTGGCGAAGCCTAGATTGGTAAAACAGACTGAGTAGGCCTTCCGGAGTATAACATACTGCCAGTTAGTACACCATGTGGACAGGGAAATGTTTCAGTCCAAAGAAAAAATTAGGGTTAAGAAAAATTTAGGGTTATCGGTCAGGAGACATGCCTTCCCAGAATGGAAACAGGGTGTTGCTGAAGCCAAGCATGGTGAAACAGACTGAGAGGGCAAACGGAATTGTGTGCCTACTGTCTTTTAGTACAACATGAGGATGGGGGTTTGTTACATTTGCACAAGAAAATCAGGTTAAGTCTCAAGTTAGGGTTAGGGTTGGGGAGATGTGGCTTCCCAGGTTGGAAACGGGTCCTTGGTGAAGCCTAACTTGCTGAATCAGACTGAGTGGGGCATCAAGATGTCTTCCATACTGACATTTGGTACACTCTGTGGACGGCGGTTTGTTTCAGTCCCAAAGGAAATGAGGCCTGAGACTCAAATTAGGGTTAGGGTTGGGGAGACTTGGCTTTCCAGGATGTAACCAGGGTTTTGGTGAAGCCTAGATTGGTAAAACAGACTGAGTAGGCAAACCGGAGTATAACATACTGCCAGTTAGTACACCATGTGGACAGGGAAATGTTTCATTCCAAAGAGAAAATTAGGGTTAAGACCCAAGTGAGGGTTATCGGTCAGGAGACATGGCTTCCCAGAATGGAAACAGGGTGTTGCTGAAGCCAAGCATGGTGAAACAGACTGAGAGGGCCAAAGGAATTGTGTGCCTACTGTCTTTTAGTAGAACATGAGGATGGGGGTTTGTTACAATTGCACAAGAAAATCAGGTTAAGTATCAAGTTAGGGTTAGGGTTGGGGAGATGTGGCTTCCCAGGTTGGAAACGGGTCCTTGGTGAAGCTTAACTTGCTGAATCAGACTGAGTGGGGCATCAAGATGGCTTCCATACTGACATTTGGTACACTCTGTGGACGGCAGTATGTTTCAGTCCAAAAAGGAAATGAGGGCTGAGACTCAAATTAGGGTTAGGGTTGGGGAGACTTGGCTTCCCAGGATGTAACCAGGGTCTTGGCGAAGCCTAGATTGGTAAAACAGACTGAGTAGGCCAACCGGAGTATAACATACTGCCAGTTAGTACACCATGTGGACAGGGAAATGTTTCAGTCCAAAGAGAAAATTAGGGTTGAGACCCAAGTTAGGGTTATCGGTCAGGAGTCATGGCTTCCCAGAATGGAAACAGGGTGTTGCTGAAGCCAAGCATGGTGAAACAGACTGAGAGGGCAAAAGGAATTGTGTGCCTACTGTCTTTTAGTACAACATGAGGATGGCGGTTTGTTACATTTGCACAAGAAAATCAGGTTAAGTCTCAAGTTAGGGTTGGTTTGGGGAGATGTGGCTTCCCAGGTTGGAAACGGGTCCTTGGTGAAGCCTAGCTTGTTGAATCAGACTGAGTGGGACATCAAGATGTCTTCCATACTGACATTTGGTACACTCTGTGGACGGCAGTATGTTTCAGTCCAAAAAGGAAATGAGGGTTGAGACTCAAATTAGGGTTAGGGCTGGGGAGACTTGGCTTCCCAGGATGTAACCAGGGTTTTGGCGAAGCCTAGATTGGTAAAACAGACTGAGTAGGCCATCCGGAGTATAACATACTGCCAGTTAGTACACCATGTGGACAGGGAAATGTTTCAGTCCAAAGAGAAAATTAGGGTTAAGACCCAAGTGAGGGTTAGCTGTCAGGAGACATGGCTTCCCAGAATGGAAACAGGGTGTTGCTGAAGCCAAGCATGGTGAAACAGACTGAGAGGGCCAAAGGAATTGTGTGCCTACTGTCTTTTAGTAGAACATGAGGATGGGAGGTTGTTACATTTGCACAAGAATATCAGGTTAAGTCTCAAGTTAGGGTTAGGGTTGGGGAGATGTGGCTTCCCAGGTTGGAAACGGGTCCTTGGTGAAGCTTAACTTCCTGAATCAGACTGAGTGGGCCATCAAGATGTCTTCCATACTTACATTTGGCACACTCTGTGGACCGCAGTATGTTTCAGTCCAAAAAGGAAATAGGGTTGAGACTCAAATTAGGGTTACGGTTGGGGAGACTTGGCTTCCCAGGATGTAACCAGGGTTTTGGTGAAGCCTAGATTGGTAAAACAGACTGAGTAGGCATTCAGGAGTATAACATACTGCCAGTTAGTACACCATGTGGACAGG
Organism: Heloderma suspectum; assembly: GCF_057233095.1. NCBI lineage: Eukaryota > Metazoa > Chordata > Lepidosauria > Squamata > Helodermatidae > Heloderma > Heloderma suspectum. The sequence goes on from NC_139461.1 coordinate 155,147,957, forward strand.
GAAATGTTTCAGTCCAAAGACAAAATTAGGGTTAAGACCCAAGTTAGGGTTAGCTGTCAGGAGACATGGCTTCCCAGAATGGAAACAGGGTGTTGCTGAACCCAGGCATGGTGAAACAGACTGAGAGGGCCAAAGGAATTGTGTGCCTACTGTCTTTTAGTACAACATGAGGATGGGAGGTTGTTACATTTGCACAAGAATATCAGGTTAAGTATCAAGTTAGAGTTAGGGTTGGGGAGATGTGGCTTCCCAGGTTGGAAACGGGTCCTTGTTGAAGCCTAGCTTGCTGAATCAGACTGAGTGGGGCATCAAGATGTCTTCCATACTTACAATTAGGTACACTCTGTGGACGGCAGTATGTTTCAGTCCAAAAAGGAAATGAGGGTTGAGACTCAAATTAGGGTTAGGGTTGGGGAGACTTGGCTTCCCAGGATGTAACCAGGGTTTTGGCGAAGCCTAGATTGGTAAAACAGACTGAGTAGGCCTTCCGGAGTATAACATACTGCCAGTTAGTACACCATGTGGACAGGGAAATATTTCAGTCCAAAGAAAAAACTAGGGTTAAGACCCAAGTTAGGGTTAGCGGTCAGGAGACATGGCTTCCCAGAATGGAAACAGGGTGTTGCTGAAGCCAAGCATGGTGAAACAGACTGAGAGGGCAAAAGGAATTGTGTGCCTACTGTCTTTTAGTACAACATGAGGATGGCGGTTTGTTACATTTGCACAAGAAAATCAGGTTAAGTCTCAAGTTAGGGTTGGTTTGGGGAGATGTGGCTTCCCAGGTTGGAAACGGGTCCTTGGTGAAGCCTAGCTTGTTGAATCAGACTGAGTGGGACATCAAGATGTCTTCCATACTTACATTTGGTACACTCTGTGGACGGCAGTATGTTTCAGTCCAAAAAGGAAATGAGGGTTGAGACTCAAATTAGGGTTAGGGCTGGGGAGACTTGGCTTCCCAGGATGTAACCAGGGTTTTGGCGAAGCCTAGATTGGTAAAACAGACTGAGTAGGCCATCCGGAGTATAACATACTGCCAGTTAGTACACCATGTGGACAGGGAAATGTTTCAGTCTAAAGAGAAAATTAGGGTTAAGACCCAAGTTAGGGTTAGCTGTCAGGAGACATGGCTTCCCAGAATGGAAACAGGGTGTTGCTGAAGCCAAGCATGGTGAAACAGACTGAGAGGGCCAAAGGAATTGTGTGCCTACTGTCTTTTAGTAGAACATGAGGATGGGAGGTTGTTACATTTGCACAAGAATATCAGGTTAAGTCTCAAGTTAGGGTTAGGGTTGGGGAGATGTGGCTTCCCAGGTTGGAAACGGGTCCTTGGTGAAGCTTAACTTCCTGAATCAGACTGAGTGGGCCATCAAGATGTCTTCCATACTTACATTTGGCACACTCTGTGGACCGCAGTATGTTTCAGTCCAAAAAGGAAATAGGGTTGAGACTCAAATTAGGGTTAGGGTTGGGGAGACTTGGCTTCCCAGGATGTAACCAGGGTTTTGGTGAAGCCTAGATTGGTAAAACAGACTGAGTAGGCATTCAGGAGTATAACATACTGCCAGTTAGTACACCATGTGGACAGGGAAATGTTTCAGTCCAAAGAGAAAATTAGGGTTAAGACCCAAGTGAGGGTTATCGGTCAGGAGACATGGCTTCCCAGAATGGAAACAGGGTGTTGCTGAAGCCAAGCATGGTGAAACAGACTGAGAGGGCCAAAGGAATTGTGTGCCTACTGTCTTTTAGTAGAACATGAGGATGGGGGTTTGTTACATTTGCACAAGAAAATCAGGTTAAGTCTCAAGTTAGGGTTGGTTTGGGGAGATGTGGCTTCCCAGGTTGGAAACGGGTCCTTGGTGAAGCCTAGCTTGTTGAATCAGACTGAGTGGGACATCAAGATGTCTTCCATACTTACATTTGGTACACTCTGTGGACGGCAGTATGTTTCAGTCCAAAAAGGAAATGAGGGTTGAGACTCAAATTAGGGTTAGGGCTAGGGAGACTTGGCTTCCCAGGATGTAACCAGGGTTTTGGCGAAGCCTAGATTGGTAAAACAGACTGAGTAGGCCATCCGGAGTATAACATACTGCCAGTTAGTACACCATGTGGACAGGGAAATGTTTCAGTCCAAAGAGAAAATTAGGGTTAAGACCCAAGTGAGGGTTAGCTGTCAGGAGACATGGCTTCCCAGAATGGAAACAGGGTGTTGCTGAAGACAAGCATGGTGAAACAGACTGAGAGGGCCAAAGGAATTGTGTGCCTACTGTCTTTTAGTAGAACATGAGGATGGGAGGTTGTTACATTTGCACAAGAATATCAGGTTAAGTATCAAGTTAGGGTTAGGGTTGGGGAGATGTGGCTTCCCAGGTTGGAAACGGGTCCTTGGTGAAGCTTAACTTCCTGAATCAGACTGAGTGGGCCATCAAGATGTCTTCCATACTTACATTGGGCACACTCTGTGGACCGCAGTATGTTTCAGTCCCAAAAGGAAATAGGGTTGAGACTCAAAGTAGGGTTAGGGTTGGGGAGACTTGGCTTCCCAGGATGTAACCAGGGTTTTGGCGAAGCCTAGATTGGTAAAACAGACTGAGTAGGCAAACCGGAGTATAACATACTGCCAGTTAGTACACCATGTGGACAGGGAAATGTTTCATTCCAAAGAGAAAATTAGGGTTAAGACCCAAGTGAGGGTTAGCTGTCAGGAGACATGGCTTCCCGGAATGGAAACAGGGTGTTGCTGAAGCCAAGCATGGTGAAACAGACTGAGAGGGCAAAAGGAATTGTGTGCCTACTGTCTTTTAGTACAACATGAGGATGGGGGTTTGTTACATTTGCACAAGAAAATGAGGTTAAGTCTCAAGTTAGGGTTGGTTTGGGGAGATGTGGCTTCCCAGGTTGGAAACGGGTCCTTGGTGAAGCCTAGCTTGTTGAATCAGACTGAGTGGGACATCAAGATGTCTTCCATACTTACATTTGGCACACTCTGTGGACCGCAGTATGTTTCAGTCCAAAAAGGAAATAGGGTTGAGACTCAAATTAGGGTTAGGGTTGGGGAGACTTGGCTTCCCAGGATGTAACCAGGGTTTTGGTGAAGCCTAGATTGGTAAAACAGACTGAGTAGGCATTCAGGAGTATAACATACTGCCAGTTAGTACACCATGTGGACAGGGAAATGTTTCAGTCCAAAGACAAAATTCGAGTTAAGACCCAAGTTAGGGTTAGCTGTCAGGAGACATGGCTTCCCGGAATGGAAACAGGGTGTTGCTGAAGCCAAGCATGGTGAAACAGACTGAGAGGGCAAAAGGAATTGTGTGCCTACTGTCTTTTAGTACAACATGAGGATGGCGGTTTGTTACATTTGCACAAGAAAATCAGGTTAAGTCTCAAGTTAGGGTTGGTTTGGGGAGATGTGGCTTCCCAGGTTGGAAACGGGTCCTTGGTGAAGCCTAGCTTGTTGAATCAGACTGAGTGGGACATCAAGATGTCTTCCATACTGACATTTGGTACACTCTGTGGACGGCAGTATGTTTCAGTCCAAAAAGGAAATGAGGGTTGAGACTCAAATTAGGGTTAGGGCTGGGGAGACTTGGCTTCCCAGGATGTAACCAGGGTTTTGGCGAAGCCTAGATTGGTAAAACAGACTGAGTAGGCCATCCGGAGTATAACATACTGCCAGTTAGTACACCATGTGGACAGGGAAATGTTTCAGTCCAAAGAGAAAATTAGGGTTAAGACCCAAGTGAGGGTTAGCTGTCAGGAGACATGGCTTCCCAGAATGGAAACAGGGTGTTGCTGAAGCCAAGCATGGTGAAACAGACTGAGAGGGCCAAAGGAATTGTGTGCCTACTGTCTTTTAGTAGAACATGAGGATGGGAGGTTGTTACATTTGCACAAGAATATCAGGTTAAGTCTCAAGTTAGGGTTAGGGTTGGGGAGATGTGGCTTCCCAGGTTGGAAACGGGTCCTTGGTGAAGCTTAACTTCCTGAATCAGACTGAGTGGGCCATCAAGATGTCTTCCATACTTACATTTGGCACACTCTGTGGACCGCAGTATGTTTCAGTCCAAAAAGGAAATAGGGTTGAGACTCAAATTAGGGTTACGGTTGGGGAGACTTGGCTTCCCAGGATGTAACCAGGGTTTTGGTGAAGCCTAGATTGGTAAAACAGACTGAGTAGGCATTCAGGAGTATAACATACTGCCAGTTAGTACACCATGTGGACAGGGAAATGTTTCAGTCCAAAGACAAAATTAGGGTTAAGACCCAAGTTAGGGTTAGCTGTCAGGAGACATGGCTTCCCAGAATGGAAACAGGGTGTTGCTGAACCCAGGCATGGTGAAACAGACTGAGAGGGCCAAAGGAATTGTGTGCCTACTGTCTTTTAGTACAACATGAGGATGGGAGGTTGTTACATTTGCACAAGAATATCAGGTTAAGTATCAAGTTAGAGTTAGGGTTGGGGAGATGTGGCTTCCCAGGTTGGAAACGGGTCCTTGTTGAAGCCTAGCTTGCTGAATCAGACTGAGTGGGGCATCAAGATGTCTTCCATACTTACAATTAGGTACACTCTGTGGACGGCAGTATGTTTCAGTCCAAAAAGGAAATGAGGGTTGAGACTCAAATTAGGGTTAGGGTTGGGGAGACTTGGCTTCCCAGGATGTAACCAGGGTTTTGGCGAAGCCTAGATTGGTAAAACAGACTGAGTAGGCCTTCCGGAGTATAACATACTGCCAGTTAGTACACCATGTGGACAGGGAAATATTTCAGTCCAAAGAAAAAACTAGGGTTAAGACCCAAGTTAGGGTTAGCGGTCAGGAGACATGGCTTCCCAGAATGGAAACAGGGTGTTGCTGAAGCCAAGCATGGTGAAACAGACTGAGAGGGCAAAAGGAATTGTGTGCCTACTGTCTTTTAGTACAACATGAGGATGGCGGTTTGTTACATTTGCACAAGAAAATCAGGTTAAGTCTCAAGTTAGGGTTGGTTTGGGGAGATGTGGCTTCCCAGGTTGGAAACGGGTCCTTGGTGAAGCCTAGCTTGTTGAATCAGACTGAGTGGGACATCAAGATGTCTTCCATACTTACATTTGGTACACTCTGTGGACGGCAGTATGTTTCAGTCCAAAAAGGAAATGAGGGTTGAGACTCAAATTAGGGTTAGGGCTGGGGAGACTTGGCTTCCCAGGATGTAACCAGGGTTTTGGCGAAGCCTAGATTGGTAAAACAGACTGAGTAGGCCATCCGGAGTATAACATACTGCCAGTTAGTACACCATGTGGACAGGGAAATGTTTCAGTCTAAAGAGAAAATTAGGGTTAAGACCCAAGTTAGGGTTAGCTGTCAGGAGACATGGCTTCCCAGAATGGAAACAGGGTGTTGCTGAAGCCAAGCATGGTGAAACAGACTGAGAGGGCCAAAGGAATTGTGTGCCTACTGTCTTTTAGTAGAACATGAGGATGGGAGGTTGTTACATTTGCACAAGAATATCAGGTTAAGTCTCAAGTTAGGGTTAGGGTTGGGGAGATGTGGCTTCCCAGGTTGGAAACGGGTCCTTGGTGAAGCTTAACTTCCTGAATCAGACTGAGTGGGCCATCAAGATGTCTTCCATACTTACATTTGGCACACTCTGTGGACCGCAGTATGTTTCAGTCCAAAAAGGAAATAGGGTTGAGACTCAAATTAGGGTTAGGGTTGGGGAGACTTGGCTTCCCAGGATGTAACCAGGGTTTTGGTGAAGCCTAGATTGGTAAAACAGACTGAGTAGGCATTCAGGAGTATAACATACTGCCAGTTAGTACACCATGTGGACAGGGAAATGTTTCAGTCCAAAGAGAAAATTAGGGTTAAGACCCAAGTGAGGGTTATCGGTCAGGAGACATGGCTTCCCAGAATGGAAACAGGGTGTTGCTGAAGCCAAGCATGGTGAAACAGACTGAGAGGGCCAAAGGAATTGTGTGCCTACTGTCTTTTAGTAGAACATGAGGATGGGGGTTTGTTACATTTGCACAAGAAAATCAGGTTAAGTCTCAAGTTAGGGTTGGTTTGGGGAGATGTGGCTTCCCAGGTTGGAAACGGGTCCTTGGTGAAGCCTAGCTTGTTGAATCAGACTGAGTGGGACATCAAGATGTCTTCCATACTTACATTTGGTACACTCTGTGGACGGCAGTATGTTTCAGTCCAAAAAGGAAATGAGGGTTGAGACTCAAATTAGGGTTAGGGCTAGGGAGACTTGGCTTCCCAGGATGTAACCAGGGTTTTGGCGAAGCCTAGATTGGTAAAACAGACTGAGTAGGCCATCCGGAGTATAACATACTGCCAGTTAGTACACCATGTGGACAGGGAAATGTTTCAGTCCAAAGAGAAAATTAGGGTTAAGACCCAAGTGAGGGTTAGCTGTCAGGAGACATGGCTTCCCAGAATGGAAACAGGGTGTTGCTGAAGACAAGCATGGTGAAACAGACTGAGAGGGCCAAAGGAATTGTGTGCCTACTGTCTTTTAGTAGAACATGAGGATGGGAGGTTGTTACATTTGCACAAGAATATCAGGTTAAGTATCAAGTTAGGGTTAGGGTTGGGGAGATGTGGCTTCCCAGGTTGGAAACGGGTCCTTGGTGAAGCTTAACTTCCTGAATCAGACTGAGTGGGCCATCAAGATGTCTTCCATACTTACATTGGGCACACTCTGTGGACCGCAGTATGTTTCAGTCCCAAAAGGAAATAGGGTTGAGACTCAAAGTAGGGTTAGGGTTGGGGAGACTTGGCTTCCCAGGATGTAACCAGGGTTTTGGCGAAGCCTAGATTGGTAAAACAGACTGAGTAGGCAAACCGGAGTATAACATACTGCCAGTTAGTACACCATGTGGACAGGGAAATGTTTCATTCCAAAGAGAAAATTAGGGTTAAGACCCAAGTGAGGGTTAGCTGTCAGGAGACATGGCTTCCCGGAATGGAAACAGGGTGTTGCTGAAGCCAAGCATGGTGAAACAGACTGAGAGGGCAAAAGGAATTGTGTGCCTACTGTCTTTTAGTACAACATGAGGATGGGGGTTTGTTACATTTGCACAAGAAAATGAGGTTAAGTCTCAAGTTAGGGTTGGTTTGGGGAGATGTGGCTTCCCAGGTTGGAAACGGGTCCTTGGTGAAGCCTAGCTTGTTGAATCAGACTGAGTGGGACATCAAGATGTCTTCCATACTTACATTTGGCACACTCTGTGGACCGCAGTATGTTTCAGTCCAAAAAGGAAATAGGGTTGAGACTCAAATTAGGGTTAGGGTTGGGGAGACTTGGCTTCCCAGGATGTAACCAGGGTTTTGGTGAAGCCTAGATTGGTAAAACAGACTGAGTAGGCATTCAGGAGTATAACATACTGCCAGTTAGTACACCATGTGGACAGGGAAATGTTTCAGTCCAAAGACAAAATTCGAGTTAAGACCCAAGTTAGGGTTAGCTGTCAGGAGACATGGCTTCCCGGAATGGAAACAGGGTGTTGCTGAAGCCAAGCATGGTGAAACAGACTGAGAGGGCCAACGGAATTGTGTGCCTACTGTCTTTTAGTACAACATGAGGATGGGGGTTTGTTACATTTGCACAAGAAAATCAGGTTAAGTCTCAAGTTAGGGTTGGGTTGGGGAGATGTGGCTTCCCAGGTTGGAAACGGGTCCTTGGTGAAGCTTAACTTGCTGAATCAGACTGAGTGGGGTATCAAGGTGTCTTCCATACTTACATTTGGTACACTCTGTGGACCGCAGTATGTTTCAGTCCCAAAAGGAAATGAGGGTTGAGACTCAAATTAGGGTTAGGGTTGGGGAGACTTGGCTTCCCAGGATGTAACCAGGGTTTTGGCGAAGCCTAGATTGGTAAAACAGACTGAGTAGGCCTTCCGGAGTATAACATACTGCCAGTTAGTACACCATGTGGACAGGGAAATGTTTCAGTCCAAAGAAAAAATTAGGGTTAAGAAAAATTTAGGGTTATCGGTCAGGAGACATGCCTTCCCAGAATGGAAACAGGGTGTTGCTGAAGCCAAGCATGGTGAAACAGACTGAGAGGGCAAACGGAATTGTGTGCCTACTGTCTTTTAGTACAACATGAGGATGGGGGTTTGTTACATTTGCACAAGAAAATCAGGTTAAGTCTCAAGTTAGGGTTAGGGTTGGGGAGATGTGGCTTCCCAGGTTGGAAACGGGTCCTTGGTGAAGCCTAACTTGCTGAATCAGACTGAGTGGGGCATCAAGATGTCCTCCATACTGACATTTGGTACACTCTGTGGACGGCGGTTTGTTTCAGTCCCAAAGGAAATGAGGCCTGAGACTCAAATTAGGGTTAGGGTTGGGGAGACTTGGCTTTCCAGGATGTAACCAGGGTTTTGGTGAAGCCTAGATTGGGAAAACAGACTGAGTAGGCAAACCGGAGTATAACATACTGCCAGTTAGTACACCATGTGGACAGGGAAATGTTTCATTCCAAAGAGAAAATTAGGGTTAAGGCCCAAGTTAGGGTTATCGGTCAGGAGACATGGCTTCCCAGAATGGAAACAGGGTGTTGCTGAAGCCAAGCATGGTGAAACAGACTGAGAGGGCCAAAGGAATTGTGTGCCTACTGTCTTTTAGTAGAACATGAGGATGGGGGTTTGTTACAATTGCACAAGAAAATCAGGTTAAGTATCAAGTTAGGGTTAGGGTTGGGGAGATGTGGCTTCCCAGGTTGGAAACGGGTCCTTGGTGAAGCTTAACTTGCTGAATCAGACTGAGTGGGGCATCAAGATGGCTTCCATACTGACATTTGGTACACTCTGTGGACGGCAGTATGTTTCAGTCCAAAAAGGAAATGAGGGCTGAGACTCAAATTAGGGTTAGGGTTGGGGAGACTTGGCTTCCCAGGATGTAACCAGGGTCTTGGCGAAGCCTAGATTGGTAAAACAGACTGAGTAGGCCAACCGGAGTATAACATACTGCCAGTTAGTACACCATGTGGACAGGGAAATGTTTCAGTCCAAAGAGAAAATTAGGGTTGAGACCCAAGTTAGGGTTATCGGTCAGGAGTCATGGCTTCCCAGAATGGAAACAGGGTGTTGCTGAAGCCAAGCATGGTGAAACAGACTGAGAGGGCAAAAGGAATTGTGTGCCTACTGTCTTTTAGTACAACATGAGGATGGGGGTTTGTTACATTTGCACAAGAAAATCAGGTTAAGTCTCAAGTTAGGGTTGGTTTGGGGAGATGTGGCTTCCCAGGTTGGAAACGGGTCCTTGGTGAAGCCTAGCTTGTTGAATCAGACTGAGTGGGACATCAAGATGTCTTCCATACTGACATTTGGTACACTCTGTGGACGGCAGTATGTTTCAGTCCAAAAAGGAAATGAGGGTTGAGACTCAAATTAGGGTTAGGGCTGGGGAGACTTGGCTTCCCAGGATGTAACCAGGGTTTTGGCGAAGCCTAGATTGGTAAAACAGACTGAGTAGGCCATCCGGAGTATAACATACTGCCAGTTAGTACACCATGTGGACAGGGAAATGTTTCAGTCCAAAGAGAAAATTAGGGTTAAGACCCAAGTGAGGGTTAGCGGTCAGGAGACATGGCTTCCCGGAATGGAAACAGGGTGTTGCTGAAGCCAAGCATGGTGAAACAGACTGAGAGGGCAAAAGGAATTGTGTGCCTACTGTCTTTTAGTACAACATGAGGATGGGGGTTTGTTACATTTGCACAAGAAAATGAGGTTAAGTCTCAAGTTAGGGTTGGTTTGGGGAGATGTGGCTTCCCAGGTTGGAAACGGGTCCTTGGTGAAGCCTAGCTTGTTGAATCAGACTGAGTGGGACATCAAGATGTCTTCCATACTTACATTTGGCACACTCTGTGGACCGCAGTATGTTTCAGTCCAAAAAGGAAATAGGGTTGAGACTCAAATTAGGGTTAGGGTTGGGGAGACTTGGCTTCCCAGGATGTAACCAGGGTTTTGGTGAAGCCTAGATTGGTAAAACAGACTGAGTAGGCATTCAGGAGTATAACATACTGCCAGTTAGTACACCATGTGGACAGGGAAATGTTTCAGTCCAAAGACAAAATTCGAGTTAAGACCCAAGTTAGGGTTAGCTGTCAGGAGACATGGCTTCCCGGAATGGAAACAGGGTGTTGCTGAAGCCAAGCATGGTGAAACAGACTGAGAGGGCCAACGGAATTGTGTGCCTACTGTCTTTTAGTACAACATGAGGATGGGGGTTTGTTACATTTGCACAAGAAAATCAGGTTAAGTCTCAAGTTAGGGTTGGGTTGGGGAGATGTGGCTTCCCAGGTTGGAAACGGGTCCTTGGTGAAGCTTAACTTGCTGAATCAGACTGAGTGGGGTATCAAGGTGTCTTCCATACTTACATTTGGTACACTCTGTGGACCGCAGTATGTTTCAGTCCCAAAAGGAAATGAGGGTTGAGACTCAAATTAGGGTTAGGGTTGGGGAGACTTGGCTTCCCAGGATGTAACCAGGGTTTTGGCGAAGCCTAGATTGGTAAAACAGACTGAGTAGGCCTTCCGGAGTATAACATACTGCCAGTTAGTACACCATGTGGACAGGGAAATGTTTCAGTCCAAAGAAAAAATTAGGGTTAAGAAAAATTTAGGGTTATCGGTCAGGAGACATGCCTTCCCAGAATGGAAACAGGGTGTTGCTGAAGCCAAGCATGGTGAAACAGACTGAGAGGGCAAACGGAATTGTGTGCCTACTGTCTTTTAGTACAACATGAGGATGGGGGTTTGTTACATTTGCACAAGAAAATCAGGTTAAGTCTCAAGTTAGGGTTAGGGTTGGGGAGATGTGGCTTCCCAGGTTGGAAACGGGTCCTTGGTGAAGCCTAACTTGCTGAATCAGACTGAGTGGGGCATCAAGATGTCCTCCATACTGACATTTGGTACACTCTGTGGACGGCGGTTTGTTTCAGTCCCAAAGGAAATGAGGCCTGAGACTCAAATTAGGGTTAGGGTTGGGGAGACTTGGCTTTCCAGGATGTAACCAGGGTTTTGGTGAAGCCTAGATTGGGAAAACAGACTGAGTAGGCAAACCGGAGTATAACATACTGCCAGTTAGTACACCATGTGGACAGGGAAATGTTTCATTCCAAAGAGAAAATTAGGGTTAAGGCCCAAGTTAGGGTTATCGGTCAGGAGACATGGCTTCCCAGAATGGAAACAGGGTGTTGCTGAAGCCAAGCATGGTGAAACAGACTGAGAGGGCCAAAGGAATTGTGTGCCTACTGTCTTTTAGTAGAACATGAGGATGGGGGTTTGTTACAATTGCACAAGAAAATCAGGTTAAGTATCAAGTTAGGGTTAGGGTTGGGGAGATGTGGCTTCCCAGGTTGGAAACGGGTCCTTGGTGAAGCTTAACTTGCTGAATCAGACTGAGTGGGGCATCAAGATGGCTTCCATACTGACATTTGGTACACTCTGTGGACGGCAGTATGTTTCAGTCCAAAAAGGAAATGAGGGCTGAGACTCAAATTAGGGTTAGGGTTGGGGAGACTTGGCTTCCCAGGATGTAACCAGGGTCTTGGCGAAGCCTAGATTGGTAAAACAGACTGAGTAGGCCAACCGGAGTATAACATACTGCCAGTTAGTACACCATGTGGACAGGGAAATGTTTCAGTCCAAAGAGAAAATTAGGGTTGAGACCCAAGTTAGGGTTATCGGTCAGGAGTCATGGCTTCCCAGAATGGAAACAGGGTGTTGCTGAAGCCAAGCATGGTGAAACAGACTGAGAGGGCAAAAGGAATTGTGTGCCTACTGTGTTTTAGTACAACATGAGGATGGGGGTTTGTTACATTTGCACAAGAAAATCAGGTTAAGTCTCAAGTTAGGGTTGGTTTGGGGAGATGTGGCTTCCCAGGTTGGAAACGGGTCCTTGGTGAAGCCTAGCTTGTTGAATCAGACTGAGTGGGACATCAAGATGTCTTCCATACTGACATTTGGTACACTCTGTGGACGGCAGTATGTTTCAGTCCAAAAAGGAAATGAGGGTTGAGACTCAAATTAGGGTTAGGGCTGGGGAGACTTGGCTTCCCAGGATGTAACCAGGGTTTTGGCGAAGCCTAGATTGGTAAAACAGACTGAGTAGGCCATCCGGAGTATAACATACTGCCAGTTAGTACACCATGTGGACAGGGAAATGTTTCAGTCCAAAGAGAAAATTAGGGTTAAGACCCAAGTGAGGGTTAGCTGTCAGGAGACATGGCTTCCCAGAATGGAAACAGGGTGTTGCTGAAGCCAAGCATGGTGAAACAGACTGAGAGGGCCAAAGGAATTGTGTGCCTACTGTCTTTTAGTAGAACATGAGGATGGGAGGTTGTTACATTTGCACAAGAATATCAGGTTAAGTCTCAAGTTAGGGTTAGGGTTGGGGAGATGTGGCTTCCCAGGTTGGAAACGGGTCCTTGGTGAAGCTTAACTTCCTGAATCAGACTGAGTGGGCCATCAAGATGTCTTCCATACTTACATTTGGCACACTCTGTGGACCGCAGTATGTTTCAGTCCAAAAAGGAAATAGGGTTGAGACTCAAATTAGGGTTACGGTTGGGGAGACTTGGCTTCCCAGGATGTAACCAGGGTTTTGGTGAAGCCTAGATTGGTAAAACAGACTGAGTAGGCATTCAGGAGTATAACATACTGCCAGTGAGTACACCATGTGGACAGGGAAATGTTTCAGTCCAAAGACAAAATTCGAGTTAAGACCCAAGTTAGGGTTAGCTGTCAGGAGACATGGCTTCCCAGAATGGAAACAGGGTGTTGCTGAAGCCAAGCATGGTGAAACAGACTGAGAGGGCCAAAGGAATTGTGTGCCTACTGTCTTTTAGTAGAACATGAGGATGGGAGGTTGTTACATTTGCACAAGAATATCAGGTTAAGTATCAAGTTAGAGTTAGGGTTGGGGAGATGTGGCTTCCCAGGTTGGAAACGGGTCCTTGTTGAAGCCTAGCTTGCTGAATCAGACTGAGTGGGGCATCAAGATGTCTTCCATACTTACAATTAGGTACACTCTGTGGACGGCAGTATGTTTCAGTCCAAAAAGGAAATGAGGGTTGAGACTCAAATTAGGGTTAGGGTTGGGGAGACTTGGCTTCCCAGGATGTAACCAGGGTTTTGGCGAAGCCTAGATTGGTAAAACAGACTGAGTAGGCCTTCCGGAGTATAACATACTGCCAGTTAGTACACCATGTGGACAGGGAAATATTTCAGTCCAAAGAAAAAACTAGGGTTAAGACCCAATTTAGGGTTAGCGGTCAGGAGACATGGCTTCCCAGAATGGAAACAGGGTGTTGCTGAAGCCAAGCATGGTGAAACAGACTGAGAGGGCAAAAGGAATTGTGTGCCTACTGTCTTTTAGTACAACATGAGGATGGCGGTTTGTTACATTTGCACAAGAAAATCAGGTTAAGTCTCAAGTTAGGGTTGGTTTGGGGAGATGTGGCTTCCCAGTTTGGAAACGGGTCCTTGGTGAAGCCTAGCTTGTTGAATCAGACTGAGTGGGACATCAAGATGTCTTCCATACTTACATTTGGTACACTCTGTGGACGGCAGTATGTTTCAGTCCAAAAAGGAAATGAGGGTTGAGACTCAAATTAGGGTTAGGGCTGGGGAGACTTGGCTTCCCAGGATGTAACCAGGGTTTTGGCGAAGCCTAGATTGGTAAAACAGACTGAGTAGGCCATCCGGAGTATAACATACTGCCAGTTAGTACACCATGTGGACAGGGAAATGTTTCAGTCTAAAGAGAAAATTAGGGTTAAGACCCAAGTTAGGGTTAGCTGTCAGGAGACATGGCTTCCCAGAATGGAAACAGGGTGTTGCTGAAGCCAAGCATGGTGAAACAGACTGAGAGGGCCAAAGGAATTGTGTGCCTACTGTCTTTTAGTAGAACATGAGGATGGGAGGTTGTTACATTTGCACAAGAATATCAGGTTAAGTCTCAAGTTAGGGTTAGGGTTGGGGAGATGTGGCTTCCCAGGTTGGAAACGGGTCCTTGGTGAAGCTTAACTTCCTGAATCAGACTGAGTGGGCCATCAAGATGTCTTCCATACTTACATTTGGCACACTCTGTGGACCGCAGTATGTTTCAGTCCAAAAAGGAAATAGGGTTGAGACTCAAATTAGGGTTAGGGTTGGGGAGACTTGGCTTCCCAGGATGTAACCAGGGTTTTGGTGAAGCCTAGATTGGTAAAACAGACTGAGTAGGCATTCAGGAGTATAACATACTGCCAGTTAGTACACCATGTGGACAGGGAAATGTTTCAGTCCAAAGAGAAAATTAGGGTTAAGACCCAAGTGAGGGTTATCGGTCAGGAGACATGGCTTCCCAGAATGGAAACAGGGTGTTGCTGAAGCCAAGCATGGTGAAACAGACTGAGAGGGCCAAAGGAATTGTGTGCCTACTGTCTTTTAGTAGAACATGAGGATGGGGGTATGTTACATTTGCACAAGAATATCAGGTTAAGTCTCAAGTTAGGGTTGGTTTGGGGAGATGTGGCTTCCCAGGTTGGAAACGGGTCCTTGGTGAAGCCTAGCTTGTTGAATCAGACTGAGTGGGACATCAAGATGTCTTCCATACTTACATTTGGTACACTCTGTGGACGGCAGTATGTTTCAGTCCAAAAAGGAAATGAGGGTTGAGACTCAAATTAGGGTTAGGGCTGGGGAGACTTGGCTTCCCAGGATGTAACCAGGGTTTTGGCGAAGCCTAGATTGGTAAAACAGACTGAGTAGGCCATCCGGAGTATAACATACTGCCAGTTAGTACACCATGTGGACAGGGAAATGTTTCAGTCCAAAGAGAAAATTAGGGTTAAGACCCAAGTGAGGGTTAGCTGTCAGGAGACATGGCTTCCCAGAATGGAAACAGGGTGTTGCTGAAGCCAAGCATGGTGAAACAGACTGAGAGGGCCAAAGGAATTGTGTGCCTACTGTCTTTTAGTAGAACATGAGGATGGGAGGTTGTTACATTTGCACAAGAATATCAGGTTAAGTATCAAGTTAGGGTTAGGGTTGGGGAGATGTGGCTTCCCAGGTTGGAAACGGGTCCTTGGTGAAGCTTAACTTCCTGAATCAGACTGAGTGGGCCATCAAGATGTCTTCCATACTTACATTGGGCACACTCTGTGGACCGCAGTATGTTTCAGTCCAAAAAGGAAATAGGGTTGAGACTCAAATTAGGGTTACGGTTGGGGAGACTTGGCTTCCCAGGATGTAACCAGGGTTTTGGTGAAGCCTAGATTGGTAAAACAGACTGAGTAGGCATTCAGGAGTATAACATACTGCCAGTTAGTACACCATGTGGACAGGGAAATGTTTCAGTCCAAAGACAAAATTCGAGTTAAGACCCAAGTTAGGGTTAGCTGTCAGGAGACATGGCTTCCCAGAATGGAAACAGGGTGTTGCTGAAGCCAAGCATGGTGAAACAGACTGAGAGGGCCAAAGGAATTGTGTGCCTACTGTCTTTTAGTAGAACATGAGGATGGGAGGTTGTTACATTTGCACAAGAATATCAGGTTAAGTCTCAAGTTAGGGTTAGGGTTGGGGAGATGTGGCTTCCCAGGTTGGAAATGGGTCCTTGGTGAAGCTTAACTTCCTGAATCAGACTGAGTGGGCCATCAAGATGTCTTCCATACTTACATTTGGCACACTCTGTGGACCGCAGTATGTTTCAGTCCAAAAAGGAAATAGGGTTGAGACTCAAATTAGGGTTACGGTTGGGGAGACTTGGCTTCCCAGGATGTAACCAGGGTTTTGGTGAAGCCTAGATTGGTAAAACAGACTGAGTAGGCATTCAGGAGTATAACATACTGCCAGTGAGTACACCATGTGGACAGGGAAATGTTTCAGTCCAAAGACAAAATTCGAGTTAAGACCCAAGTTAGGGTTAGCTGTCAGGAGACATGGCTTCCCAGAATGGAAACAGGGTGTTGCTGAAGCCAAGCATGGTGAAACAGACTGAGAGGGCCAAAGGAATTGTGTGCCTACTGTCTTTTAGTAGAACATGAGGATGGGAGGTTGTTACATTTGCACAAGAATATCAGGTTAAGTATCAAGTTAGAGTTAGGGTTGGGGAGATGTGGCTTCCCAGGTTGGAAACGGGTCCTTGTTGAAGCCTAGCTTGCTGAATCAGACTGAGTGGGGCATCAAGATGTCTTCCATACTTACAATTAGGTACACTCTGTGGACGGCAGTATGTTTCAGTCCAAAAAGGAAATGAGGGTTGAGACTCAAATTAGGGTTAGGGTTGGGGAGACTTGGCTTCCCAGGATGTAACCAGGGTTTTGGCGAAGCCTAGATTGGTAAAACAGACTGAGTAGGCCTTCCGGAGTATAACATACTGCCAGTTAGTACACCATGTGGACAGGGAAATATTTCAGTCCAAAGAAAAAACTAGGGTTAAGACCCAAGTTAGGGTTAGCGGTCAGGAGACATGGCTTCCCAGAATGGAAACAGGGTGTTGCTGAAGCCAAGCATGGTGAAACAGACTGAGAGGGCAAAAGGAATTGTGTGCCTACTGTCTTTTAGTACAACATGAGGATGGCGGTTTGTTACATTTGCACAAGAAAATCAGGTTAAGTCTCAAGTTAGGGTTGGTTTGGGGAGATGTGGCTTCCCAGGTTGGAAACGGGTCCTTGGTGAAGCCTAGCTTGTTGAATCAGACTGAGTGGGACATCAAGATGTCTTCCATACTTACATTTGGTACACTCTGTGGACGGCAGTATGTTTCAGTCCAAAAAGGAAATGAGGGTTGAGACTCAAATTAGGGTTAGGGCTGGGGAGACTTGGCTTCCCAGGATGTAACCAGGGTTTTGGCGAAGCCTAGATTGGTAAAACAGACTGAGTAGGCCATCCGGAGTATAACATACTGCCAGTTAGTACACCATGTGGACAGGGAAATGTTTCAGTCTAAAGAGAAAATTAGGGTTAAGACCCAAGTTAGGGTTAGCTGTCAGGAGACATGGCTTCCCAGAATGGAAACAGGGTGTTGCTGAAGCCAAGCATGGTGAAACAGACTGAGAGGGCCAAAGGAATTGTGTGCCTACTGTCTTTTAGTAGAACATGAGGATGGGAGGTTGTTACATTTGCACAAGAATATCAGGTTAAGTCTCAAGTTAGGGTTAGGGTTGGGGAGATGTGGCTTCCCAGGTTGGAAACGGGTCCTTGGTGAAGCTTAACTTCCTGAATCAGACTGAGTGGGCCATCAAGATGTCTTCCATACTTACATTTGGCACACTCTGTGGACCGCAGTATGTTTCAGTCCAAAAAGGAAATAGGGTTGAGACTCAAATTAGGGTTAGGGTTGGGGAGACTTGGCTTCCCAGGATGTAACCAGGGTTTTGGTGAAGCCTAGATTGGTAAAACAGACTGAGTAGGCATTCAGGAGTATAACATACTGCCAGTTAGTACACCATGTGGACAGGGAAATGTTTCAGTCCAAAGAGAAAATTAGGGTTAAGACCCAAGTGAGGGTTATCGGTCAGGAGACATGGCTTCCCAGAATGGAAACAGGGTGTTGCTGAAGCCAAGCATGGTGAAACAGACTGAGAGGGCCAAAGGAATTGTGTGCCTACTGTCTTTTAGTAGAACATGAGGATGGGGGTATGTTACATTTGCACAAGAAAATCAGGTTAAGTCTCAAGTTAGGGTTGGTTTGGGGAGATGTGGCTTCCCAGGTTGGAAACGGGTCCTTGGTGAAGCCTAGCTTGTTGAATCAGACTGAGTGGGACATCAAGATGTCTTCCATACTTACATTTGGTACACTCTGTGGACGGCAGTATGTTTCAGTCCAAAAAGGAAATGAGGGTTGAGACTCAAATTAGGGTTAGGGCTGGGGAGACTTGGCTTCCCAGGATGTAACCAGGGTTTTGGCGAAGCCTAGATTGGTAAAACAGACTGAGTAGGCCATCCGGAGTATAACATACTGCCAGTTAGTACACCATGTGGACAGGGAAATGTTTCAGTCCAAAGAGAAAATTAGGGTTAAGACCCAAGTGAGGGTTAGCTGTCAGGAGACATGGCTTCCCAGAATGGAAACAGGGTGTTGCTGAAGCCAAGCATGGTGAAACAGACTGAGAGGGCCAAAGGAATTGTGTGCCTACTGTCTTTTAGTACAACATGAGGATGGGAGGTTGTTACATTTGCACAAGAATATCAGGTTAAGTCTCAAGTTAGGGTTAGGGTTGGGGAGATGTGGCTTCCCAGGTTGGAAACGGGTCCTTGGTGAAGCTTAACTTCCTGAATCAGACTGAGTGGGCCATCAAGATGTCTTCCATACTTACATTGGGCACACTCTGTGGACCGCAGTATGTTTCAGTCCAAAAAGGAAATAGGGTTGAGACTCAAATTAGGGTTACGGTTGGGGAGACTTGGCTTCCCAGGATGTAACCAGGGTTTTGGTGAAGCCTAGATTGGTAAAACAGACTGAGTAGGCATTCAGGAGTATAACATACTGCCAGTTAGTACACCATGTGGACAGGGAAATGTTTCAGTCCAAAGACAAAATTCGAGTTAAGACCCAAGTTAGGGTTAGCTGTCAGGAGACATGGCTTCCCAGAATGGAAACAGGGTGTTGCTGAAGCCAAGCATGGTGAAACAGACTGAGAGGGCCAAAGGAATTGTGTGCCTACTGTCTTTTAGTAGAACATGAGGATGGGAGGTTGTTACATTTGCACAAGAATATCAGGTTAAGTATCAAGTTAGAGTTAGGGTTGGGGAGATGTGGCTTCCCAGGTTGGAAACGGGTCCTTGTTGAAGCCTAGCTTGCTGAATCAGACTGAGTGGGGCATCAAGATGTCTTCCATACTTACAATTAGGTACACTCTGTGGACGGCAGTATGTTTCAATCCAAAAAGGAAATGAGGGTTGAGACTCAAATTAGGGTTAGGGTTGGGGAGACTTGGCTTCCCAGGATGTAACCAGGGTTTTGGCGAAGCCTAGATTGGTAAAACAGACTGAGTAGGCCTTCCGGAGTATAACATACTGCCAGTTAGTACACCATGTGGACAGGGAAATATTTCAGTCCAAAGAAAAAACTAGGGTTAAGACCCAAGTTAGGGTTAGCGGTCAGGAGACATGGCTTCCCGGAATGGAAACAGGGTGTTGCTGAAGCCAAGCATGGTGAAACAGACTGAGAGGGCAAAAGGAATTGTGTGCCTACTGTCTTTTAGTACAACATGAGGATGGCGGTTTGTTACATTTGCACAAGAAAATCAGGTTAAGTCTCAAGTTAGGGTTGGTTTGGGGAGATGTGGCTTCCCAGGTTGGAAACGGGTCCTTGGTGAAGCCTAGCTTGTTGAATCAGACTGAGTGGGACATCAAGATGTCTTCCATACTGACATTTGGTACACTCTGTGGACGGCAGTATGTTTCAGTCCAAAAAGGAAATGAGGGTTGAGACTCAAATTAGGGTTAGGGCTGGGGAGACTTGGCTTCCCAGGATGTAACCAGGGTTTTGGCGAAGCCTAGATTTGTAAAACAGACTGAGTAGGCAAACCGGAGTATAACATACTGCCAGTTAGTACACCATGTGGACAGGGAAATGTTTCAGTCTAAAGAGAAAATTAGGGTTAAGACCCAAGTTAGGGTTAGCTGTCAGGAGACATGGCTTCCCAGAATGGAAACAGGGTGTTGCTGAAGCCAAGCATCGTGAAACAGACTGAGAGGGCCAAAGGAATTGTGTGCCTACTGTCTTTTAGTAGAACATGAGGATGGGAGGTTGTTACATTTGCACAAGAATATCAGGTTAAGTCTCAAGTTAGGGTTAGGGTTGGGGAGATGTGGCTTCCCAGGTTGGAAACGGGTCCTTGGTGAAGCTTAACTTCCTGAATCAGACTGAGTGGGCCATCAAGATGTCCTCCATACTTACATTTGGCACACTCTGTGGACCGCAGTATGTTTCAGTCCAAAAAGGAAATAGGGTTGAGACTCAAATTAGGGTTAGGGTTGGGGAGACTTGGCTTCCCAGGATGTAACCAGGGTTTTGGTGAAGCCTAGATTGGTAAAACAGACTGAGTAGGCATTCAGGAGTATAACATACTGCCAGTTAGTACACCATGTGGACAGGGAAATGTTTCAGTCCAAAGACAAAATTCGAGTTAAGACCCAAGTTAGGGTTAGCTGTCAGGAGACATGGCTTCCCGGAATGGAAACAGGGTGTTGCTGAAGCCAAGCATGGTGAAACAGACTGAGAGGGCCAACGGAATTGTGTGCCTACTGTCTTTTAGTAGAACATGAGGATGGGGGTTTGTTACATTTGCACAAGAAAATCAGGTTAAGTCTCAAGTTAGGGTTGGGTTGGGGAGATGTGGCTTCCCAGGTTGGAAACGGGTCCTTGGTGAAGCTTAACTTGCTGAATCAGACTGAGTGGGGTATCAAGGTGTCTTCCATACTTACATTTGGTACACTCTGTGGCCCGCAGTATGTTTCAGTCCCAAAAGGAAATGAGGGTTGAGACTCAAAGTAGGGTTAGGGTTGGGGAGACTTGGCTTCCCAGGATGTAACCAGGGTTTTGGCGAAGCCTAGATTGGTAAAACAGACTGAGTAGGCAAACCGGAGTATAACATACTGCCAGTTAGTACACCATGTGGACAGGGAAATGTTTCAGTCCAAAGACAAAATTAGGGTTAAGACCGAAGTGAGGGTTATCGGTCAGGAGACATGGCTTCCCAGAATGGAAACAGGGTGTTGCTGAAGCCAAGCATGGTGAAACAGACTGAGAGGGCCAAAGGAATTGTGTGCCTACTGTCTTTTAGTAGAACATGAGGATGGGGGTTTGTTACAATTGCACAAGAAAATCAGGTTAAGTATCAAGTTAGGGTTAGTGTTGGGGAGATGTGGCTTCCCAGGTTGGAAACGGGTCCTTGGTGAAGCTTAACTTGCTGAATCAGACTGAGTGGGGCATCAAGATGGCTTCCATACTGACATTTGGTACACTCTGTGGACGGCAGTATGTTTCAGTCCAAAAAGGAAATGAGGGTTGAGACTCAAATTAGGGTTAGGGTTGGGGAGACTTGGCTTCCCAGGATGTAACCAGGGTCTTGGCGAAGCCTAGATTGGTAAAACAGACTGAGTAGGCCAACCGGAGTATAACATACTGCCAGTTAGTACACCATGTGGACAGGGAAATGTTTCAGTCCAAAGAGAAAATTAGGGTTGAGACCCAAGTTAGGGTTATCGGTCAGGAGTCATGGCTTCCCAGAATGGAAACAGGGTGTTGCTGAAGCCAAGCATGGTGAAACAGACTGAGAGGGCAAAAGGAATTGTGTGCCTACTGTCTTTTAGTACAACATGAGGATGGGGGTTTGTTACATTTGCACAAGAAAATCAGGTTAAGTCTCAAGTTAGGGTTGGTTTGGGGAGATGTGGCTTCCCAGGTTGGAAACGGGTCCTTGGTGAAGCCTAGCTTGTTGAATCAGACTGAGTGGGACATCAAGATGTCTTCCATACTGACATTTGGTACACTCTGTGGACGGCAGTATGTTTCAGTCCAAAAAGGAAATGAGGGTTGAGACTCAAATTAGGGTTAGGGCTGGGGAGACTTGGCTTCCCAGGATGTAACCAGGGTTTTGGCGAAGCCTAGATTGGTAAAACAGACTGAGTAGGCCATCCGGAGTATAACATACTGCCAGTTAGTACACCATGTGGACAGGGAAATGTTTCAGTCCAAAGAGAAAATTAGGGTTAAGACCCAAGTGAGGGTTAGCTGTCAGGAGACATGGCTTCCCAGAATGGAAACAGGGTGTTGCTGAAGCCAAGCATGGTGAAACAGACTGAGAGGGCCAACGGAATTGTGTGCCTACTGTCTTTTAGTAGAACATGAGGATGGGAGGTTGTTACATTTGCACAAGAATATCAGGTTAAGTCTCAAGTTAGGGTTAGGGTTGGGGAGATGTGGCTTCCCAGGTTGGAAACGGGTCCTTGGTGAAGCTTAACTTCCTGAATCAGACTGAGTGGGCCATCAAGATGTCTTCCATACTTACATTTGGCACACTCTGTGGACCGCAGTATGTTTCAGTCCAAAAAGGAAATAGGGTTGAGACTCAAATTAGGGTTAGGGTTGGGGAGACTTGGCTTCCCAGGATGTAACCAGGGTTTTGGTGAAGCCTAGATTGGTAAAACAGACTGAGTAGGCATTCAGGAGTATAACATACTGCCAGTTAGTACACCATGTGGACAGGGAAATGTTTCAGTCCAAAGAGAAAATTAGGGTTAAGACCCAAGTGAGGGTTAGCTGTCAGGAGACATGGCTTCCCAGAATGGAAACAGGGTGTTGCTGAAGCCAAGCATGGTGAAACAGACTGAGAGGGCCAAAGGAATTGTGTGCCTACTGTCTTTTAGTAGAACATGAGGATGGGAGGTTGTTACATTTGCACAAGAATATCAGGTTAAGTATCAAGTTAGAGTTAGGGTTGGGGAGATGTGGCTTCCCAGGTTGGAAACGGGTCCTTGTTGAAGCCTAGCTTGCTGAATCAGACTGAGTGGGGCATCAAGATGTCTTCCATACTTACAATTAGGTACACTCTGTGGACGGCAGTATGTTTCAGTCCAAAAAGGAAATGAGGGTTGAGACTCAAATTAGGGTTAGGGTTGGGGAGACTTGGCTTCCCAGGATGTAACCAGGGTTTTGGCGAAGCCTAGATTGGTAAAACAGACTGAGTAGGCCTTCCGGAGTATAACATACTGCCAGTTAGTACACCATGTGGACAGGGAAATATTTCAGTCCAAAGAAAAAACTAGGGTTAAGACCCAAGTTAGGGTTAGCGGTCAGGAGACATGGCTTCCCGGAATGGAAACAGGGTGTTGCTGAAGCCAAGCATGGTGAAACAGACTGAGAGGGCAAAAGGAATTGTGTGCCTACTGTCTTTTAGTACAACATGAGGATGGGGGTTTGTTACATTTGCACAAGAAAATGAGGTTAAGTCTCAAGTTAGGGTTGGTTTGGGGAGATGTGGCTTCCCAGGTTGGAAACGGGTCCTTGGTGAAGCCTAGCTTGTTGAATCAGACTGAGTGGGACATCAAGATGTCTTCCATACTTACATTTGGCACACTCTGTGGACCGCAGTATGTTTCAGTCCAAAAAGGAAATAGGGTTGAGACTCAAATTAGGGTTAGGGTTGGGGAGACTTGGCTTCCCAGGATGTAACCAGGGTTTTGGTGAAGCCTAGATTGGTAAAACAGACTGAGTAGGCATTCAGGAGTATAACATACTGCCAGTTAGTACACCATATGGACAGGGAAATGTTTCAGTCCAAAGAGAA
The DNA here is from genome assembly GCF_057233095.1 of Heloderma suspectum. Taxonomy (NCBI): domain Eukaryota; kingdom Metazoa; phylum Chordata; class Lepidosauria; order Squamata; family Helodermatidae; genus Heloderma; species Heloderma suspectum. The sequence goes on from NC_139461.1 coordinate 155,171,221, forward strand.
AATTAGGGTTAAGACCCAAGTTAGGGTTAGCTGTCAGGAGACATGGCTTCCCAGAATGGAAACAGGGTGTTGCTGAAGCCAAGCATGGTGAAACAGACTGAGAGGGCCAAAGGAATTGTGTGCCTACTGTCTTTTAGTAGAACATGAGGATGGGAGGTTGTTACATTTGCACAAGAATATCAGGTTAAGTATCAAGTTAGAGTTAAGGTTTGGGAGATGTGGCTTCCCAGGTTGGAAACGGGTCCTTGTTGAAGCCTAGCTTGCTGAATCAGACTGAGTGGGGCATCAAGATGTCTTCCATACTTACAATTAGGTACACTCTGTGGACGGCAGTATGTTTCAGTCCAAAAAGGAAATGAGGGTTGAGACTCAAATTAGGGTTAGGGTTGGGGAGACTTGGCTTCCCAGGATGTAACCAGGGTTTTGGCGAAGCCTAGATTGGTAAAACAGACTGAGTAGGCCTTCCGGAGTATAACATACTGCCAGTTAGTACACCATGTGGACAGGGAAATATTTCAGTCCAAAGAAAAAACTAGGGTTAAGACCCAAGTTAGGGTTAGCGGTCAGGAGACATGGCTTCCCGGAATGGAAACAGGGTGTTGCTGAAGCCAAGCATGGTGAAACAGACTGAGAGGGCAAAAGGAATTGTGTGCCTACTGTATTTATTAGAACATGAGGATGGGGGGTTGTTACATTTGCACAAGAAAATCAGGTTAAGTCTCAAGTTAGGGTTAGGGTTGGGGAGATGTGGCTTCCCAGGTTGGAAACGGGTCCTTGGTGAAGCCTAGCTTGCTGAATCAGACTGAGTGGGGCATCAAGATGTCTTCCATACTTACATTTGGTACACTCTGTGAACCGCAGTATGTTTCAGTCCAAAAAGGAAATGAGGGTTGATACTCAGATTAGGGTTAGGGTTGGGGAGACTTGGCTTCCCAGGATGTAACCAGGGTTTTGGTGAAGCCTAGATTGGTAAAACAGACTGAGTAGGCCAACCGGAGTATAACATACTGCCAGTTAGTACACCATGTGGACAGGGAAATGTTTCAGTCCAAAGAGAAAATTAGGGTTAAGACCCAAGTTAGGGTTAGCTGTCAGGAGACATGGCTTCCCAGAATGGAAACAGGGTATTGCTGAAGCCAAGCATGGTGAAACAGACTGAGAGGGCCAAAGGAATTGTGTGCCTACTGTCTTTTAGTAGAACATGAGGATGGGAGGTTGTTACATTTGCACAAGAATATCAGGTTAAGTATCAAGTTAGGGTTAGGGTTGGGGAGATGTGGCTTCCCAGGTTGGAAACGGGTCCTTGTTGAAGCCTAGCTTGCTGAATCAGACTGAGTGGGGCATCAAGATGTCTTCCATACTTACAATTAGGTACACTCTGTGGACGGCAGTATGTTTCAGTCCAAAAAGGAAATGAGGGTTGAGACTCAAATTAGGGTTAGGGTTGGGGAGACTTGGCTTCCCAGGATGTAACCAGGGTTTTGGCGAAGCCTAGATTGGTAAAACAGACTGAGTAGGCCTTCCGGAGTATAACATACTGCCAGTTAGTACACCATGTGGACAGGGAAATATTTCAGTCCAAAGAAAAAACTAGGGTTAAGACCCAAGTTAGGGTTAGCGGTCAGGAGACATGGCTTCCCGGAATGGAAACAGGGTGTTGCTGAAGCCAAGCATGGTGAAACAGACTGAGAGGGCCAAAGGAATTGTGTGCCTACTGTCTTTTAGTACAACATGAGGATGGGGGTTTGTTACATTTGCACAAGAAAATCAGGTTAAGTCTCAAGTTAGGGTTGGTTTGGGGAGATGTGGCTTCCCAGGTTGGAAACGGGTCCTTGGTGAAGCCTAGCTTGTTGAATCAGACTGAGTGGGACATCAAGATGTCTTCCATACTGACATTTGGTACACTCTGTGGACGGCAGTATGTTTCAGTCCAAAAAGGAAATGAGGGTTGAGACTCAAATTAGGGTTAGGGCTGGGGAGACTTGGCTTCCCAGGATGTAACCAGGGTTTTGGCGAAGCCTAGATTGGTAAAACAGACTGAGTAGGCCATCCGGAGTATAACATACTGCCAGTTAGTACACCATGTGGACAGGGAAATGTTTCAGTCCAAAGAGAAAATTAGGGTTAAGACCCAAGTGAGGGTTAGCTGTCAGGAGACATGGCTTCCCAGAATGGAAACAGGGTGTTGCTGAAGCCAAGCATGGTGAAACAGACTGAGAGGGCCAAAGGAATTGTGTGCCTACTGTCTTTTAGTAGAACATGAGGATGGGAGGTTGTTACATTTGCACAAGAATATCAGGTTAAGTCTCAAGTTAGGGTTAGGGTTGGGGAGATGTGGCTTCCCAGGTTGGAAACGGGTCCTTGGTGAAGCCTAGCTTGTTGAATCAGACTGAGTGGGACATCAAGATGTCTTCCATACTTACATTTGGCACACTCTGTGGACCGCAGTATGTTTCAGTCCAAAAAGGAAATAGGGTTGAGACTCAAATTAGGGTTAGGGTTGGGGAGACTTGGCTTCCCAGGATGTAACCAGGGTTTTGGTGAAGCCTAGATTGGTAAAACAGACTGAGTAGGCATTCAGGAGTATAACATACTGCCAGTTAGTACACCATGTGGACAGGGAAATGTTTCAGTCCAAAGACAAAATTCGAGTTAAGACCCAAGTTAGGGTTAGCTGTCAGGAGACATGGCTTCCCGGAATGGAAACAGGGTGTTGCTGAAGCCAAGCATGGTTAAACAGACTGAGAGGGCCAACGGAATTGTGTGCTTACTGTCTTTTAGTACAACATGAGGATGGGGGTTTGTTACATTTGCACAAGAAAATCAGGTTAAGTCTCAAGTTAGGGTTGGGTTGGGGAGATGTGGCTTCCCAGGTTGGAAACGGGTCCTTGGTGAAGCTAAACTTGCTGAATCAGACTGAGTGGGGTATCAAGGTGTCTTCCATACTTACATATGGTACACTCTGTGGACCGCAGTATGTTTCAGTCCCAAAAGGAAATGAGGGTTGAGACTCAAATTAGGGTTAGGGTTGGGGAGACTTGGCTTCCCAGGATGTAACCAGGGTTTTGGCGAAGCCTAGATTGGTAAAACAGACTGAGTAGGCCTTCCGGAGTATAACATACTGCCAGTTAGTACACCATGTGGACAGGGAAATGTTTCAGTCCAAAGAAAAAATTAGGGTTAAGAAAAATTTAGGGTTATCGGTCAGGAGACATGCCTTCCCAGAATGGAAACAGGGTGTTGCTGAAGCCAAGCATGGTGAAACAGACTGAGAGGGCAAACGGAATTGTGTGCCTACTGTCTTTTAGTACAACATGAGGATGGGGGTTTGTTACATTTGCACAAGAAAATCAGGTTAAGTCTCAAGTTAGGGTTAGGGTTGGGGAGATGTGGCTTCCCAGGTTGGAAACGGGTCCTTGGTGAAGCCTAACTTGCTGAATCAGACTGAGTGGGGCATCAAGATGTCTTCCATACTGACATTTGGTACACTCTGTGGACGGCGGTTTGTTTCAGTCCCAAAGGAAATGAGGCCTGAGACTCAAATTAGGGTTAGGGTTGGGGAGACTTGGCTTTCCAGGATGTAACCAGGGTTTTGGTGAAGCCTAGATTGGGAAAACAGACTGAGTAGGCAAACCGGAGTATAACATACTGCCAGTTAGTACACCATGTGGACAGGGAAATGTTTCATTCCAAAGAGAAAATTAGGGTTAAGACCCAAGTGAGGGTTATCGGTCAGGAGACATGGCTTCCCAGAATGGAAACAGGGTGTTGCTGAAGCCAAGCATGGTGAAACAGACTGAGAGGGCCAAAGGAATTGTGTGCCTACTGTCTTTTAGTAGAACATGAGGATGGGGGTTTGTTACAATTGCACAAGAAAATCAGGTTAAGTATCAAGTTAGGGTTAGGGTTGGGGAGATGTGGCTTCCCAGGTTGGAAACGGGTCCTTGGTGAAGCTTAACTTGCTGAATCAGACTGAGTGGGGCATCAAGATGGCTTCCATACTGACATTTGGTACACTCTGTGGACGGCAGTATGTTTCAGTCCAAAAAGGAAATGAGGGCTGAGACTCAAATTAGGGTTAGGGTTGGGGAGACTTGGCTTCCCAGGATGTAACCAGGGTCTTGGCGAAGCCTAGATTGGTAAAACAGACTGAGTAGGCCAACCGGAGTATAACATACTGCCAGTTAGTACACCATGTGGACAGGGAAATGTTTCAGTCCAAAGAGAAAATTAGGGTTGAGACCCAAGTTAGGGTTATCGGTCAGGAGTCATGGCTTCCCAGAATGGAAACAGGGTGTTGCTGAAGCCAAGCATGGTGAAACAGACTGAGAGGGCAAAAGGAATTGTGTGCCTACTGTCTTTTAGTACAACATGAGGATGGGGGTTTGTTACATTTGCACAAGAAAATCAGGTTAAGTCTCAAGTTAGGGTTGGTTTGGGGAGATGTGGCTTCCCAGGTTGGAAACGGGTCCTTGGTGAAGCCTAGCTTGTTGAATCAGACTGAGTGGAACATCAAGATGTCTTCCATACTGACATTTGGTACACTCTGTGGACGGCAGTATGTTTCAGTCCAAAAAGGAAATGAGGGTTGAGACTCAAATTAGGGTTAGGGCTGGGGAGACTTGGCTTCCCAGGATGTAACCAGGGTTTTGGCGAAGCCTAGATTGGTAAAACAGACTGAGTAGGCCATCCGGAGTATAACATACTGCCAGTTAGTACACCATGTGGACAGGGAAATGTTTCAGTCCAAAGAGAAAATTAGGGTTAAGACCCAAGTGAGGGTTAGCTGTCAGGAGACATGGCTTCCCAGAATGGAGACAGGGTGTTGCTGAAGCCAAGCATGGTGAAACAGACTGAGAGGGCCAAAGGAATTGTGTGCCTACTGTCTTTTAGTAGAACATGAGGATGGGAGGTTGTTACATTTGCACAAGAATATCAGGTTAAGTCTCAAGTTAGGGTTAGGGTTGGGGAGATGTGGCTTCCCAGGTTGGAAACGGGTCCTTGGTGAAGCTTAACTTCCTGAATCAGACTGAGTGGGCCATCAAGATGTCTTCCATACTTACATTTGGCACACTCTGTGGACCGCAGTATGTTTCAGTCCAAAAAGGAAATAGGGTTGAGACTCAAATTAGGGTTACGGATGGGGAGACTTGGCTTCCCAGGATGTAACCAGGGTTTTGGTGAAGCCTAGATTGGTAAAACAGACTGAGTAGGCATTCAGGAGTATAACATACTGCCAGTGAGTACACCATGTGGACAGGGAAATGTTTCAGTCCAAAGACAAAATTCGAGTTAAGACCCTAGTTAGGGTTAGCTGTCAGGAGACATGGCTTCCCAGAATGGAAACAGGGTGTTGCTGAAGCCAAGCATGGTGAAACAGACTGAGAGGGCCAAAGGAATTGTGTGCCTACTGTCTTTTAGTAGAACATGAGGATGGGAGGTTGTTACATTTGCACAAGAATATCAGGTTAAGTATCAAGTTAGAGTTAGGGTTGGGGAGATGTGGCTTCCCAGGTTGGAAACGGGTCCTTGTTGAAGCCTAGCTTGCTGAATCAGACTGAGTGGGGCATCAAGATGTCTTCCATACTTACAATTAGGTACACTCTGTGGACGGCAGTATGTTTCAGTCCAAAAAGGAAATGAGGGTTGAGACTCAAATTAGGGTTAGGGTTGGGGAGACTTGGCTTCCCAGGATGTAACCAGGGTTTTGGCGAAGCCTAGATTGGTAAAACAGACTGAGTAGGCCTTCCGGAGTATAACATACTGCCAGTTAGTACACCATGTGGACAGGGAAATGTTTCAGTCCAAAGAGAAAATTAGGGTTGAGACCCAAGTTAGGGTTATCGGTCAGGAGTCATGGCTTCCCAGAATGGAAACAGGGTGTTGCTGAAGCCAAGCATGGTGAAACAGACTGAGAGGGCAAAAGGAATTGTGTGCCTACTGTCTTTTAGTACAACATGAGGATGGGGGTTTGTTACATTTGCACAAGAAAATCAGGTTAAGTCTCAAGTTAGGGTTGGTTTGGGGAGATGTGGCTTCCCAGGTTGGAAACGGGTCCTTGGTGAAGCCTAGCTTGTTGAATCAGACTGAGTGGAACATCAAGATGTCTTCCATACTGACATTTGGTACACTCTGTGGACGGCAGTATGTTTCAGTCCAAAAAGGAAATGAGGGTTGAGACTCAAATTAGGGTTAGGGCTGGGGAGACTTGGCTTCCCAGGATGTAACCAGGGTTTTGGCGAAGCCTAGATTGGTAAAACAGACTGAGTAGGCCATCCGGAGTATAACATACTGCCAGTTAGTACACCATGTGGACAGGGAAATGTTTCAGTCCAAAGAGAAAATTAGGGTTAAGACCCAAGTGAGGGTTAGCTGTCAGGAGACATGGCTTCCCAGAATGGAGACAGGGTGTTGCTGAAGCCAAGCATGGTGAAACAGACTGAGAGGGCCAAAGGAATTGTGTGCCTACTGTCTTTTAGTAGAACATGAGGATGGGAGGTTGTTACATTTGCACAAGAATATCAGGTTAAGTCTCAAGTTAGGGTTAGGGTTGGGGAGATGTGGCTTCCCAGGTTGGAAACGGGTCCTTGGTGAAGCTTAACTTCCTGAATCAGACTGAGTGGGCCATCAAGATGTCTTCCATACTTACATTTGGCACACTCTGTGGACCGCAGTATGTTTCAGTCCAAAAAGGAAATAGGGTTGAGACTCAAATTAGGGTTACGGATGGGGAGACTTGGCTTCCCAGGATGTAACCAGGGTTTTGGTGAAGCCTAGATTGGTAAAACAGACTGAGTAGGCATTCAGGAGTATAACATACTGCCAGTGAGTACACCATGTGGACAGGGAAATGTTTCAGTCCAAAGACAAAATTCGAGTTAAGACCCTAGTTAGGGTTAGCTGTCAGGAGACATGGCTTCCCAGAATGGAAACAGGGTGTTGCTGAAGCCAAGCATGGTGAAACAGACTGAGAGGGCCAAAGGAATTGTGTGCCTACTGTCTTTTAGTAGAACATGAGGATGGGAGGTTGTTACATTTGCACAAGAATATCAGGTTAAGTATCAAGTTAGAGTTAGGGTTGGGGAGATGTGGCTTCCCAGGTTGGAAACGGGTCCTTGTTGAAGCCTAGCTTGCTGAATCAGACTGAGTGGGGCATCAAGATGTCTTCCATACTTACAATTAGGTACACTCTGTGGACGGCAGTATGTTTCAGTCCAAAAAGGAAATGAGGGTTGAGACTCAAATTAGGGTTAGGGTTGGGGAGACTTGGCTTCCCAGGATGTAACCAGGGTTTTGGCGAAGCCTAGATTGGTAAAACAGACTGAGTAGGCCTTCCGGAGTATAACATACTGCCAGTTAGTACACCATGTGGACAGGGAAATATTTCAGTCCAAAGAAAAAACTAGGGTTAAGACCCAAGTTAGGGTTAGCGGTCAGGAGACATGGCTTCCCGGAATGGAAACAGGGTGTTGCTGAAGCCAAGCATGGTGAAACAGACTGAGAGGGCAAAAGGAATTGTGTGCCTACTGTCTTTTAGTACAACATGAGGATGGGGGTTTGTTACATTTGCACAAGAAAATGAGGTTAAGTCTCAAGTTAGGGTTGGTTTGGGGAGATGTGGCTTCCCAGGTTGGAAACGGGTCCTTGGTGAAGCCTAGCTTGTTGAATCAGACTGAGTGGGACATCAAGATGTCTTCCATACTTACATTTGGCACACTCTGTGGACCGCAGTATGTTTCAGTCCAAAAAGGAAATAGGGTTGAGACTCAAATTAGGGTTAGGGTTGGGGAGACTTGGCTTCCCAGGATGTAACCAGGGTTTTGGTGAAGCCTAGATTGGTAAAACAGACTGAGTAGGCATTCAGGAGTATAACATACTGCCAGTTAGTACACCATATGGACAGGGAAATGTTTCAGTCCAAAGAGAAAATTAGGGTTAAGACCCAAGTTAGGGTTAGCTGTCAGGAGACATGGCTTCCCAGAATGGAAACAGGGTGTTGCTGAAGCCAAGCATGGTGAAACAGACTGAGAGGGCCAAAGGAATTGTGTGCCTACTGTCTTTTAGTAGAACATGAGGATGGGAGGTTGTTACATTTGCACAAGAATATCAGGTTAAGTATCAAGTTAGAGTTAAGGTTTGGGAGATGTGGCTTCCCAGGTTGGAAACGGGTCCTTGTTGAAGCCTAGCTTGCTGAATCAGACTGAGTGGGGCATCAAGATGTCTTCCATACTTACAATTAGGTACACTCTGTGGACGGCAGTATGTTTCAGTCCAAAAAGGAAATGAGGGTTGAGACTCAAATTAGGGTTAGGGTTGGGGAGACTTGGCTTCCCAGGATGTAACCAGGGTTTTGGCGAAGCCTAGATTGGTAAAACAGACTGAGTAGGCCTTCCGGAGTATAACATACTGCCAGTTAGTACACCATGTGGACAGGGAAATATTTCAGTCCAAAGAAAAAACTAGGGTTAAGACCCAAGTTAGGGTTAGCGGTCAGGAGACATGGCTTCCCGGAATGGAAACAGGGTGTTGCTGAAGCCAAGCATGGTGAAACAGACTGAGAGGGCAAAAGGAATTGTGTGCCTACTGTATTTATTAGAACATGAGGATGGGGGGTTGTTACATTTGCACAAGAAAATCAGGTTAAGTCTCAAGTTAGGGTTAGGGTTGGGGAGATGTGGCTTCCCAGGTTGGAAACGGGTCCTTGGTGAAGCCTAGCTTGCTGAATCAGACTGAGTGGGGCATCAAGATGTCTTCCATACTTACATTTGGTACACTCTGTGAACCGCAGTATGTTTCAGTCCAAAAAGGAAATGAGGGTTGATACTCAGATTAGGGTTAGGGTTGGGGAGACTTGGCTTCCCAGGATGTAACCAGGGTTTTGGTGAAGCCTAGATTGGTAAAACAGACTGAGTAGGCCAACCGGAGTATAACATACTGCCAGTTAGTACACCATGTGGACAGGGAAATGTTTCAGTCCAAAGAGAAAATTAGGGTTAAGACCCAAGTTAGGGTTAGCTGTCAGGAGACATGGCTTCCCAGAATGGAAACAGGGTATTGCTGAAGCCAAGCATGGTGAAACAGACTGAGAGGGCCAAAGGAATTGTGTGCCTACTGTCTTTTAGTAGAACATGAGGATGGGAGGTTGTTACATTTGCACAAGAATATCAGGTTAAGTATCAAGTTAGGGTTAGGGTTGGGGAGATGTGGCTTCCCAGGTTGGAAACGGGTCCTTGTTGAAGCCTAGCTTGCTGAATCAGACTGAGTGGGGCATCAAGATGTCTTCCATACTTACAATTAGGTACACTCTGTGGACGGCAGTATGTTTCAGTCCAAAAAGGAAATGAGGGTTGAGACTCAAATTAGGGTTAGGGTTGGGGAGACTTGGCTTCCCAGGATGTAACCAGGGTTTTGGCGAAGCCTAGATTGGTAAAACAGACTGAGTAGGCCTTCCGGAGTATAACATACTGCCAGTTAGTACACCATGTGGACAGGGAAATATTTCAGTCCAAAGAAAAAACTAGGGTTAAGACCCAAGTTAGGGTTAGCGGTCAGGAGACATGGCTTCCCGGAATGGAAACAGGGTGTTGCTGAAGCCAAGCATGGTGAAACAGACTGAGAGGGCCAAAGGAATTGTGTGCCTACTGTCTTTTAGTACAACATGAGGATGGGGGTTTGTTACATTTGCACAAGAAAATCAGGTTAAGTCTCAAGTTAGGGTTGGTTTGGGGAGATGTGGCTTCCCAGGTTGGAAACGGGTCCTTGGTGAAGCCTAGCTTGTTGAATCAGACTGAGTGGGACATCAAGATGTCTTCCATACTGACATTTGGTACACTCTGTGGACGGCAGTATGTTTCAGTCCAAAAAGGAAATGAGGGTTGAGACTCAAATTAGGGTTAGGGCTGGGGAGACTTGGCTTCCCAGGATGTAACCAGGGTTTTGGCGAAGCCTAGATTGGTAAAACAGACTGAGTAGGCCATCCGGAGTATAACATACTGCCAGTTAGTACACCATGTGGACAGGGAAATGTTTCAGTCCAAAGAGAAAATTAGGGTTAAGACCCAAGTGAGGGTTAGCTGTCAGGAGACATGGCTTCCCAGAATGGAAACAGGGTGTTGCTGAAGCCAAGCATGGTGAAACAGACTGAGAGGGCCAAAGGAATTGTGTGCCTACTGTCTTTTAGTAGAACATGAGGATGGGAGGTTGTTACATTTGCACAAGAATATCAGGTTAAGTCTCAAGTTAGGGTTAGGGTTGGGGAGATGTGGCTTCCCAGGTTGGAAACGGGTCCTTGGTGAAGCCTAGCTTGTTGAATCAGACTGAGTGGGACATCAAGATGTCTTCCATACTTACATTTGGCACACTCTGTGGACCGCAGTATGTTTCAGTCCAAAAAGGAAATAGGGTTGAGACTCAAATTAGGGTTAGGGTTGGGGAGACTTGGCTTCCCAGGATGTAACCAGGGTTTTGGTGAAGCCTAGATTGGTAAAACAGACTGAGTAGGCATTCAGGAGTATAACATACTGCCAGTTAGTACACCATGTGGACAGGGAAATGTTTCAGTCCAAAGACAAAATTCGAGTTAAGACCCAAGTTAGGGTTAGCTGTCAGGAGACATGGCTTCCCGGAATGGAAACAGGGTGTTGCTGAAGCCAAGCATGGTTAAACAGACTGAGAGGGCCAACGGAATTGTGTGCTTACTGTCTTTTAGTACAACATGAGGATGGGGGTTTGTTACATTTGCACAAGAAAATCAGGTTAAGTCTCAAGTTAGGGTTGGGTTGGGGAGATGTGGCTTCCCAGGTTGGAAACGGGTCCTTGGTGAAGCTAAACTTGCTGAATCAGACTGAGTGGGGTATCAAGGTGTCTTCCATACTTACATATGGTACACTCTGTGGACCGCAGTATGTTTCAGTCCCAAAAGGAAATGAGGGTTGAGACTCAAATTAGGGTTAGGGTTGGGGAGACTTGGCTTCCCAGGATGTAACCAGGGTTTTGGCGAAGCCTAGATTGGTAAAACAGACTGAGTAGGCCTTCCGGAGTATAACATACTGCCAGTTAGTACACCATGTGGACAGGGAAATGTTTCAGTCCAAAGAAAAAATTAGGGTTAAGAAAAATTTAGGGTTATCGGTCAGGAGACATGCCTTCCCAGAATGGAAACAGGGTGTTGCTGAAGCCAAGCATGGTGAAACAGACTGAGAGGGCAAACGGAATTGTGTGCCTACTGTCTTTTAGTACAACATGAGGATGGGGGTTTGTTACATTTGCACAAGAAAATCAGGTTAAGTCTCAAGTTAGGGTTAGGGTTGGGGAGATGTGGCTTCCCAGGTTGGAAACGGGTCCTTGGTGAAGCCTAACTTGCTGAATCAGACTGAGTGGGGCATCAAGATGTCTTCCATACTGACATTTGGTACACTCTGTGGACGGCGGTTTGTTTCAGTCCCAAAGGAAATGAGGCCTGAGACTCAAATTAGGGTTAGGGTTGGGGAGACTTGGCTTTCCAGGATGTAACCAGGGTTTTGGTGAAGCCTAGATTGGGAAAACAGACTGAGTAGGCAAACCGGAGTATAACATACTGCCAGTTAGTACACCATGTGGACAGGGAAATGTTTCATTCCAAAGAGAAAATTAGGGTTAAGACCCAAGTGAGGGTTATCGGTCAGGAGACATGGCTTCCCAGAATGGAAACAGGGTGTTGCTGAAGCCAAGCATGGTGAAACAGACTGAGAGGGCCAAAGGAATTGTGTGCCTACTGTCTTTTAGTAGAACATGAGGATGGGGGTTTGTTACAATTGCACAAGAAAATCAGGTTAAGTATCAAGTTAGGGTTAGGGTTGGGGAGATGTGGCTTCCCAGGTTGGAAACGGGTCCTTGGTGAAGCTTAACTTGCTGAATCAGACTGAGTGGGGCATCAAGATGGCTTCCATACTGACATTTGGTACACTCTGTGGACGGCAGTATGTTTCAGTCCAAAAAGGAAATGAGGGCTGAGACTCAAATTAGGGTTAGGGTTGGGGAGACTTGGCTTCCCAGGATGTAACCAGGGTCTTGGCGAAGCCTAGATTGGTAAAACAGACTGAGTAGGCCAACCGGAGTATAACATACTGCCAGTTAGTACACCATGTGGACAGGGAAATGTTTCAGTCCAAAGAGAAAATTAGGGTTGAGACCCAAGTTAGGGTTATCGGTCAGGAGTCATGGCTTCCCAGAATGGAAACAGGGTGTTGCTGAAGCCAAGCATGGTGAAACAGACTGAGAGGGCAAAAGGAATTGTGTGCCTACTGTCTTTTAGTACAACATGAGGATGGGGGTTTGTTACATTTGCACAAGAAAATCAGGTTAAGTCTCAAGTTAGGGTTGGTTTGGGGAGATGTGGCTTCCCAGGTTGGAAACGGGTCCTTGGTGAAGCCTAGCTTGTTGAATCAGACTGAGTGGAACATCAAGATGTCTTCCATACTGACATTTGGTACACTCTGTGGACGGCAGTATGTTTCAGTCCAAAAAGGAAATGAGGGTTGAGACTCAAATTAGGGTTAGGGCTGGGGAGACTTGGCTTCCCAGGATGTAACCAGGGTTTTGGCGAAGCCTAGATTGGTAAAACAGACTGAGTAGGCCATCCGGAGTATAACATACTGCCAGTTAGTACACCATGTGGACAGGGAAATGTTTCAGTCCAAAGAGAAAATTAGGGTTAAGACCCAAGTGAGGGTTAGCTGTCAGGAGACATGGCTTCCCAGAATGGAGACAGGGTGTTGCTGAAGCCAAGCATGGTGAAACAGACTGAGAGGGCCAAAGGAATTGTGTGCCTACTGTCTTTTAGTAGAACATGAGGATGGGAGGTTGTTACATTTGCACAAGAATATCAGGTTAAGTCTCAAGTTAGGGTTAGGGTTGGGGAGATGTGGCTTCCCAGGTTGGAAACGGGTCCTTGGTGAAGCTTAACTTCCTGAATCAGACTGAGTGGGCCATCAAGATGTCTTCCATACTTACATTTGGCACACTCTGTGGACCGCAGTATGTTTCAGTCCAAAAAGGAAATAGGGTTGAGACTCAAATTAGGGTTACGGATGGGGAGACTTGGCTTCCCAGGATGTAACCAGGGTTTTGGTGAAGCCTAGATTGGTAAAACAGACTGAGTAGGCATTCAGGAGTATAACATACTGCCAGTGAGTACACCATGTGGACAGGGAAATGTTTCAGTCCAAAGACAAAATTCGAGTTAAGACCCTAGTTAGGGTTAGCTGTCAGGAGACATGGCTTCCCAGAATGGAAACAGGGTGTTGCTGAAGCCAAGCATGGTGAAACAGACTGAGAGGGCCAAAGGAATTGTGTGCCTACTGTCTTTTAGTAGAACATGAGGATGGGAGGTTGTTACATTTGCACAAGAATATCAGGTTAAGTATCAAGTTAGAGTTAGGGTTGGGGAGATGTGGCTTCCCAGGTTGGAAACGGGTCCTTGTTGAAGCCTAGCTTGCTGAATCAGACTGAGTGGGGCATCAAGATGTCTTCCATACTTACAATTAGGTACACTCTGTGGACGGCAGTATGTTTCAGTCCAAAAAGGAAATGAGGGTTGAGACTCAAATTAGGGTTAGGGTTGGGGAGACTTGGCTTCCCAGGATGTAACCAGGGTTTTGGCGAAGCCTAGATTGGTAAAACAGACTGAGTAGGCCTTCCGGAGTATAACATACTGCCAGTTAGTACACCATGTGGACAGGGAAATGTTTCAGTCCAAAGAGAAAATTAGGGTTGAGACCCAAGTTAGGGTTATCGGTCAGGAGTCATGGCTTCCCAGAATGGAAACAGGGTGTTGCTGAAGCCAAGCATGGTGAAACAGACTGAGAGGGCAAAAGGAATTGTGTGCCTACTGTCTTTTAGTACAACATGAGGATGGGGGTTTGTTACATTTGCACAAGAAAATCAGGTTAAGTCTCAAGTTAGGGTTGGTTTGGGGAGATGTGGCTTCCCAGGTTGGAAACGGGTCCTTGGTGAAGCCTAGCTTGTTGAATCAGACTGAGTGGAACATCAAGATGTCTTCCATACTGACATTTGGTACACTCTGTGGACGGCAGTATGTTTCAGTCCAAAAAGGAAATGAGGGTTGAGACTCAAATTAGGGTTAGGGCTGGGGAGACTTGGCTTCCCAGGATGTAACCAGGGTTTTGGCGAAGCCTAGATTGGTAAAACAGACTGAGTAGGCCATCCGGAGTATAACATACTGCCAGTTAGTACACCATGTGGACAGGGAAATGTTTCAGTCCAAAGAGAAAATTAGGGTTAAGACCCAAGTGAGGGTTAGCTGTCAGGAGACATGGCTTCCCAGAATGGAGACAGGGTGTTGCTGAAGCCAAGCATGGTGAAACAGACTGAGAGGGCCAAAGGAATTGTGTGCCTACTGTCTTTTAGTAGAACATGAGGATGGGAGGTTGTTACATTTGCACAAGAATATCAGGTTAAGTCTCAAGTTAGGGTTAGGGTTGGGGAGATGTGGCTTCCCAGGTTGGAAACGGGTCCTTGGTGAAGCTTAACTTCCTGAATCAGACTGAGTGGGCCATCAAGATGTCTTCCATACTTACATTTGGCACACTCTGTGGACCGCAGTATGTTTCAGTCCAAAAAGGAAATAGGGTTGAGACTCAAATTAGGGTTACGGATGGGGAGACTTGGCTTCCCAGGATGTAACCAGGGTTTTGGTGAAGCCTAGATTGGTAAAACAGACTGAGTAGGCATTCAGGAGTATAACATACTGCCAGTGAGTACACCATGTGGACAGGGAAATGTTTCAGTCCAAAGACAAAATTCGAGTTAAGACCCTAGTTAGGGTTAGCTGTCAGGAGACATGGCTTCCCAGAATGGAAACAGGGTGTTGCTGAAGCCAAGCATGGTGAAACAGACTGAGAGGGCCAAAGGAATTGTGTGCCTACTGTCTTTTAGTAGAACATGAGGATGGGAGGTTGTTACATTTGCACAAGAATATCAGGTTAAGTATCAAGTTAGAGTTAGGGTTGGGGAGATGTGGCTTCCCAGGTTGGAAACGGGTCCTTGTTGAAGCCTAGCTTGCTGAATCAGACTGAGTGGGGCATCAAGATGTCTTCCATACTTACAATTAGGTACACTCTGTGGACGGCAGTATGTTTCAGTCCAAAAAGGAAATGAGGGTTGAGACTCAAATTAGGGTTAGGGTTGGGGAGACTTGGCTTCCCAGGATGTAACCAGGGTTTTGGCGAAGCCTAGATTGGTAAAACAGACTGAGTAGGCCTTCCGGAGTATAACATACTGCCAGTTAGTACACCATGTGGACAGGGAAATATTTCAGTCCAAAGAAAAAACTAGGGTTAAGACCCAAGTTAGGGTTAGCGGTCAGGAGACATGGCTTCCCAGAATGGAAACAGGGTGTTGCTGAAGCCAAGCATGGTGAAACAGACTGAGAGGGCAAAAGGAATTGTGTGCCTACTGTCTTTTAGTACAACATGAGGATGGCGGTTTGTTACATTTGCACAAGAAAATCAGGTTAAGTCTCAAGTTAGGGTTGGTTTGGGGAGATGTGGCTTCCCAGGTTGGAAACGGGTCCTTGGTGAAGCCTAGCTTGTTGAATCAGACTGAGTGGGACATCAAGATGTCTTCCATACTTACATTTGGTACACTCTGTGGACGGCAGTATGTTTCAGTCCAAAAAGGAAATGAGGGTTGAGACTCAAATTAGGGTTAGGGCTGGGGAGACTTGGCTTCCCAGGATGTAACCAGGGTTTTGGCGAAGCCTAGATTGGTAAAACAGACTGAGTAGGCCATCCGGAGTATAACATACTGCCAGTTAGTACACCATGTGGACAGGGAAATGTTTCAGTCTAAAGAGAAAATTAGGGTTAAGACCCAAGTTAGGGTTAGCTGTCAGGAGACATGGCTTCCCAGAATGGAAACAGGGTGTTGCTGAAGCCAAGCATGGTGAAACAGACTGAGAGGGCCAAAGGAATTGTGTGCCTACTGTCTTTTAGTAGAACATGAGGATGGGAGGTTGTTACATTTGCACAAGAATATCAGGTTAAGTCTCAAGTTAGGGTTAGGGTTGGGGAGATGTGGCTTCCCAGGTTGGAAACGGGTCCTTGGTGAAGCTTAACTTCCTGAATCAGACTGAGTGGGCCATCAAGATGTCTTCCATACTTACATTTGGCACACTCTGTGGACCGCAGTATGTTTCAGTCCAAAAAGGAAATAGGGTTGAGACTCAAATTAGGGTTAGGGTTGGGGAGACTTGGCTTCCCAGGATGTAACCAGGGTTTTGGTGAAGCCTAGATTGGTAAAACAGACTGAGTAGGCATTCAGGAGTATAACATACTGCCAGTTAGTACACCATGTGGACAGGGAAATGTTTCAGTCCAAAGAGAAAATTAGGGTTAAGACCCAAGTGAGGGTTATCGGTCAGGAGACATGGCTTCCCAGAATGGAAACAGGGTGTTGCTGAAGCCAAGCATGGTGAAACAGACTGAGAGGGCCAAAGGAATTGTGTGCCTACTGTCTTTTAGTAGAACATGAGGATGGGGGTTTGTTACATTTGCACAAGAAAATCAGGTTAAGTCTCAAGTTAGGGTTGGTTTGGGGAGATGTGGCTTCCCAGGTTGGAAACGGGTCCTTGGTGAAGCCTAGCTTGTTGAATCAGACTGAGTGGGACATCAAGATGTCTTCCATACTTACATTTGGTACACTCTGTGGACGGCAGTATGTTTCAGTCCAAAAAGGAAATGAGGGTTGAGACTCAAATTAGGGTTAGGGCTAGGGAGACTTGGCTCCCCAGGATGTAACCAGGGTTTTGGCGAAGCCTAGATTGGTAAAACAGACTGAGTAGGCCATCCGGAGTATAACATACTGCCAGTTAGTACACCATGTGGACAGGGAAATGTTTCAGTCCAAAGAGAAAATTAGGGTTAAGACCCAAGTGAGGGTTAGCTGTCAGGAGACATGGCTTCCCAGAATGGAAACAGGGTGTTGCTGAAGCCAAGCATGGTGAAACAGACTGAGAGGGCCAAAGGAATTGTGTGCCTACTGTCTTTTAGTAGAACATGAGGATGGGAGGTTGTTACATTTGCACAAGAATATCAGGTTAAGTATCAAGTTAGGGTTAGGGTTGGGGAGATGTGGCTTCCCAGGTTGGAAACGGGTCCTTGGTGAAGCTTAACTTGCTGAATCAGACTGAGTGGGGTATCAAGGTGTCTTCCATACTTACATTTGGTACACTCTGTGGCCCGCAGTATGTTTCAGTCCCAAAAGGAAATGAGGGTTGAGACTCAAAGTAGGGTTAGGGTTGGGGAGACTTGGCTTCCCAGGATGTAACCAGGGTTTTGGCGAAGCCTAGATTGGTAAAACAGACTGAGTAGGCAAACCGGAGTATAACATACTGCCAGTTAGTACACCATGTGGACAGGGAAATGTTTCATTCCAAAGAGAAAATTAGGGTTAAGACCCAAGTTAGGGTTAGCGGTCAGGAGACATGGCTTCCCGGAATGGAAACAGGGTGTTGCTGTAGCCAAGCATGGTGAAACAGACTGAGAGGGCAAAAGGAATTGTGTGCCTACTGTCTTTTAGTACAACATGAGGATGGGGGTTTGTTACATTTGCACAAGAAAATGAGGTTAAGTCTCAAGTTAGGGTTGGTTTGGGGAGATGTGGCTTCCCAGGTTGGAAACGGGTCCTTGGTGAAGCCTAGCTTGTTGAATCAGACTGAGTGGGACATCAAGATGTCTTCCATACTTACATTTGGCACACTCTGTGGACCGCAGTATGTTTCAGTCCAAAAAGGAAATAGGGTTGAGACTCAAATTAGGGTTAGGGTTGGGGAGACTTGGCTTCCCAGGATGTAACCAGGGTTTTGGTGAAGCCTAGATTGGTAAAACAGACTGAGTAGGCATTCAGGAGTATAACATACTGCCAGTTAGTACACCATGTGGACAGGGAAATGTTTCAGTCCAAAGACAAAATTCGAGTTAAGACCCAAGTTAGGGTTAGCTGTCAGGAGACATGGCTTCCCGGAATGGAAACAGGGTGTTGCTGAAGCCAAGCATGGTGAAACAGACTGAGAGGGCCAACGGAATTGTGTGCTTACTGTCTTTTAGTACAACATGAGGATGGGGGTTTGTTACATTTGCACAAGAAAATCAGGTTAAGTCTCAAGTTAGAGTTAGGGTTGGGGAGATGTGGCTTCCCAGGTTGGAAACGGGTCCTTGTTGAAGCCTAGCTTGCTGAATCAGACTGAGTGGGGCATCAAGATGTCTTCCATACTTACAATTAGGTACACTCTGTGGACGGCAGTATGTTTCAGTCCAAAAAGGAAATGAGGGTTGAGACTCAAATTAGGGTTAGGGTTGGGGAGACTTGGCTTCCCAGGATGTAACCAGGGTTTTGGCGAAGCCTAGATTGGTAAAACAGACTGAGTAGGCCTTCCGGAGTATAACATACTGCCAGTTAGTACACCATGTGGACAGGGAAATATTTCAGTCCAAAGAAAAAACTAGGGTTAAGACCCAAGTTAGGGTTAGCGGTCAGGAGACATGGCTTCCCAGAATGGAAACAGGGTGTTGCTGAAGCCAAGCATGGTGAAACAGACTGAGAGGGCAAAAGGAATTGTGTGCCTACTGTCTTTTAGTACAACATGAGGATGGCGGTTTGTTACATTTGCACAAGAAAATCAGGTTAAGTCTCAAGTTAGGGTTGGTTTGGGGAGATGTGGCTTCCCAGGTTGGAAACGGGTCCTTGGTGAAGCCTAGCTTGTTGAATCAGACTGAGTGGGACATCAAGATGTCTTCCATACTTACATTTGGTACACTCTGTGGACGGCAGTATGTTTCAGTCCAAAAAGGAAATGAGGGTTGAGACTCAAATTAGGGTTAGGGCTGGGGAGACTTGGCTTCCCAGGATGTAACCAGGGTTTTGGCGAAGCCTAGATTGGTAAAACAGACTGAGTAGGCCATCCGGAGTATAACATACTGCCAGTTAGTACACCATGTGGACAGGGAAATGTTTCAGTCTAAAGAGAAAATTAGGGTTAAGACCCAAGTTAGGGTTAGCTGTCAGGAGACATGGCTTCCCAGAATGGAAACAGGGTGTTGCTGAAGCCAAGCATGGTGAAACAGACTGAGAGGGCCAAAGGAATTGTGTGCCTACTGTCTTTTAGTAGAACATGAGGATGGGAGGTTGTTACATTTGCACAAGAATATCAGGTTAAGTCTCAAGTTAGGGTTAGGGTTGGGGAGATGTGGCTTCCCAGGTTGGAAACGGGTCCTTGGTGAAGCTTAACTTCCTGAATCAGACTGAGTGGGCCATCAAGATGTCTTCCATACTTACATTTGGCACACTCTGTGGACCGCAGTATGTTTCAGTCCAAAAAGGAAATAGGGTTGAGACTCAAATTAGGGTTAGGGTTGGGGAGACTTGGCTTCCCAGGATGTAACCAGGGTTTTGGTGAAGCCTAGATTGGTAAAACAGACTGAGTAGGCATTCAGGAGTATAACATACTGCCAGTTAGTACACCATGTGGACAGGGAAATGTTTCAGTCCAAAGAGAAAATTAGGGTTAAGACCCAAGTGAGGGTTATCGGTCAGGAGACATGGCTTCCCAGAATGGAAACAGGGTGTTGCTGAAGCCAAGCATGGTGAAACAGACTGAGAGGGCCAAAGGAATTGTGTGCCTACTGTCTTTTAGTAGAACATGAGGATGGGGGTTTGTTACATTTGCACAAGAAAATCAGGTTAAGTCTCAAGTTAGGGTTGGTTTGGGGAGATGTGGCTTCCCAGGTTGGAAACGGGTCCTTGGTGAAGCCTAGCTTGTTGAATCAGACTGAGTGGGACATCAAGATGTCTTCCATACTTACATTTGGTACACTCTGTGGACGGCAGTATGTTTCAGTCCAAAAAGGAAATGAGGGTTGAGACTCAAATTAGGGTTAGGGCTAGGGAGACTTGGCTCCCCAGGATGTAACCAGGGTTTTGGCGAAGCCTAGATTGGTAAAACAGACTGAGTAGGCCATCCGGAGTATAACATACTGCCAGTTAGTACACCATGTGGACAGGGAAATGTTTCAGTCCAAAGAGAAAATTAGGGTTAAGACCCAAGTGAGGGTTAGCTGTCAGGAGACATGGCTTCCCAGAATGGAAACAGGGTGTTGCTGAAGCCAAGCATGGTGAAACAGACTGAGAGGGCCAAAGGAATTGTGTGCCTACTGTCTTTTAGTAGAACATGAGGATGGGAGGTTGTTACATTTGCACAAGAATATCAGGTTAAGTATCAAGTTAGGGTTAGGGTTGGGGAGATGTGGCTTCCCAGGTTGGAAACGGGTCCTTGGTGAAGCTTAACTTGCTGAATCAGACTGAGTGGGGTATCAAGGTGTCTTCCATACTTACATTTGGTACACTCTGTGGCCCGCAGTATGTTTCAGTCCCAAAAGGAAATGAGGGTTGAGACTCAAAGTAGGGTTAGGGTTGGGGAGACTTGGCTTCCCAGGATGTAACCAGGGTTTTGGCGAAGCCTAGATTGGTAAAACAGACTGAGTAGGCAAACCGGAGTATAACATACTGCCAGTTAGTACACCATGTGGACAGGGAAATGTTTCATTCCAAAGAGAAAATTAGGGTTAAGACCCAAGTTAGGGTTAGCGGTCAGGAGACATGGCTTCCCGGAATGGAAACAGGGTGTTGCTGTAGCCAAGCATGGTGAAACAGACTGAGAGGGCAAAAGGAATTGTGTGCCTACTGTCTTTTAGTACAACATGAGGATGGGGGTTTGTTACATTTGCACAAGAAAATGAGGTTAAGTCTCAAGTTAGGGTTGGTTTGGGGAGATGTGGCTTCCCAGGTTGGAAACGGGTCCTTGGTGAAGCCTAGCTTGTTGAATCAGACTGAGTGGGACATCAAGATGTCTTCCATACTTACATTTGGCACACTCTGTGGACCGCAGTATGTTTCAGTCCAAAAAGGAAATAGGGTTGAGACTCAAATTAGGGTTAGGGTTGGGGAGACTTGGCTTCCCAGGATGTAACCAGGGTTTTGGTGAAGCCTAGATTGGTAAAACAGACTGAGTAGGCATTCAGGAGTATAACATACTGCCAGTTAGTACACCATGTGGACAGGGAAATGTTTCAGTCCAAAGACAAAATTCGAGTTAAGACCCAAGTTAGGGTTAGCTGTCAGGAGACATGGCTTCCCGGAATGGAAACAGGGTGTTGCTGAAGCCAAGCATGGTGAAACAGACTGAGAGGGCCAACGGAATTGTGTGCTTACTGTCTTTTAGTACAACATGAGGATGGGGGTTTGTTACATTTGCACAAGAAAATCAGGTTAAGTCTCAAGTTAGGGTTGGGTTGGGGAGATGTGGCTTCCCAGGTTGGAAACGGGTCCTTGGTGAAGCTTAACTTGCTGAATCAGACTGAGTGGGGTATCAAGGTGTCTTCCATACTTACATTTGGTACACTCTGTGGACCACAGTATGTTTCAGTCCCAAAAGGAAATGAGGGTTGAGACTCAAATTAGGGTTAGGGTTGGGGAGACTTGGCTTCCCAGGATGTAACCAGGGTTTTGGCGAAGCCTAGATTGGTAAAACAGACTGAGTAGGCCTTCCGGAGTATAACATACTGCCAGTTAGTACACCAT
The DNA here is from genome assembly GCF_057233095.1 of Heloderma suspectum. Taxonomy (NCBI): domain Eukaryota; kingdom Metazoa; phylum Chordata; class Lepidosauria; order Squamata; family Helodermatidae; genus Heloderma; species Heloderma suspectum. Next base: position 155,192,854 of record NC_139461.1, read on the forward strand.
GTGGACAGGGAAATGTTTCAGTCCAAAGAGAAAATTAGGGTTAAGACCCAAGTGAGGGTTAGCTGTCAGGAGACATGGCTTCCCAGAATGGAAACAGGGTGTTGCTGAAGCCAAGCATGGTGAAACAGACTGAGAGGGCCAAAGGAATTGTGTGCCTACTGTCTTTTAGTAGAACATGAGGATGGGAGGTTGTTACATTTGCACAAGAATATCAGGTTAAGTCTCAAGTTAGGGTTAGGGTTGGGGAGATGTGGCTTCCCAGGTTGGAAACGGGTCCTTGGTGAAGCCTAACTTGCTGAATCAGACTGAGTGGGGCATCAAGATGTCTTCCATACTGACATTTGGTACACTCTGTGGACGGCGGTTTGTTTCAGTCCCAAAGGAAATGAGGCCTGAGACTCAAATTAGGGTTAGGGTTGGGGAGACTTGGCTTTCCAGGATGTAACCAGGGTTTTGGTGAAGCCTAGATTGGGAAAACAGACTGAGTAGGCAAACCGGAGTATAACATACTGCCAGTTAGTACACCATGTGGACAGGGAAATGTTTCATTCCAAAGAGAAAATTAGGGTTAAGACCCAAGTGAGGGTTATCGGTCAGGAGACATGGCTTCCCAGAATGGAAACAGGGTGTTGCTGAAGCCAAGCATGGTGAAACAGACTGAGAGGGCCAAAGGAATTGTGTGCCTACTGTCTTTTAGTAGAACATGAGGATGGGGGTTTGTTACAATTGCACAAGAAAATCAGGTTAAGTATCAAGTTTGGGTTAGGGTTGGGGAGATGTGGCTTCCCAGGTTGGAAACGGGTCCTTGGTGAAGCTTAACTTGCTGAATCAGACTGAGTGGGGCATCAAGATGGCTTCCATACTGACATTTGGTACACTCTGTGGACGGCAGTATGTTTCAGTCCAAAAAGGAAATGAGGGCTGAGACTCAAATTAGGGTTAGGGTTGGGGAGACTTGGCTTCCCAGGATGTAACCAGGGTCTTGGCGAAGCCTAGATTGGTAAAACAGACTGAGTAGGCCAACCGGAGTATAACATACTGCCAGTTAGTACACCATGTGGACAGGGAAATGTTTCAGTCCAAAGAGAAAATTAGGGTTGAGACCCAAGTTAGGGTTATCGGTCAGGAGTCATGGCTTCCCAGAATGGAAACAGGGTGTTGCTGAAGCCAAGCATGGTGAAACAGACTGAGAGGGCAAAAGGAATTGTGTGCCTACTGTCTTTTAGTACAACATGAGGATGGGGGTTTGTTACATTTGCACAAGAAAATCAGGTTAAGTCTCAAGTTAGGGTTGGTTTGGGGAGATGTGGCTTCCCAGGTTGGAAACGGGTCCTTGGTGAAGCCTAGCTTGTTGAATCAGACTGAGTGGGACATCAAGATGTCTTCCATACTGACATTTGGTACACTCTGTGGACGGCAGTATGTTTCAGTCCAAAAAGGAAATGAGGGTTGAGACTCAAATTAGGGTTAGGGCTGGGGAGACTTGGCTTCCCAGGATGTAACCAGGGTTTTGGCGAAGCCTAGATTGGTAAAACAGACTGAGTAGGCCATCCGGAGTATAACATACTGCCAGTTAGTACACCATGTGGACAGGGAAATGTTTCAGTCCAAAGAGAAAATTAGGGTTAAGACCCAAGTGAGGGTTAGCGGTCAGGAGACATGGCTTCCCGGAATGGAAACAGGGTGTTGCTGAAGCCAAGCATGGTGAAACAGACTGAGAGGGCAAAAGGAATTGTGTGCCTACTGTCTTTTAGTACAACATGAGGATGGGGGTTTGTTACATTTGCACAAGAAAATGAGGTTAAGTCTCAAGTTAGGGTTGGTTTGGGGAGATGTGGCTTCCCAGGTTGGAAACGGGTCCTTGGTGAAGCCTAGCTTGTTGAATCAGACTGAGTGGGACATCAAGATGTCTTCCATACTTACATTTGGCACACTCTGTGGACCGCAGTATGTTTCAGTCCAAAAAGGAAATAGGGTTGAGACTCAAATTAGGGTTAGGGTTGGGGAGACTTGGCTTCCCAGGATGTAACCAGGGTTTTGGTGAAGCCTAGATTGGTAAAACAGACTGAGTAGGCATTCAGGAGTATAACATACTGCCAGTTAGTACACCATGTGGACAGGGAAATGTTTCAGTCCAAAGACAAAATTCGAGTTAAGACCCAAGTTAGGGTTAGCTGTCAGGAGACATGGCTTCCCGGAATGGAAACAGGGTGTTGCTGAAGCCAAGCATGGTGAAACAGACTGAGAGGGCCAACGGAATTGTGTGCCTACTGTCTTTTAGTACAACATGAGGATGGGGGTTTGTTACATTTGCACAAGAAAATCAGGTTAAGTCTCAAGTTAGGGTTGGGTTGGGGAGATGTGGCTTCCCAGGTTGGAAACGGGTCCTTGGTGAAGCTTAACTTGCTGAATCAGACTGAGTGGGGTATCAAGGTGTCTTCCATACTTACATTTGGTACACTCTGTGGACCGCAGTATGTTTCAGTCCCAAAAGGAAATGAGGGTTGAGACTCAAATTAGGGTTAGGGTTGGGGAGACTTGGCTTCCCAGGATGTAACCAGGGTTTTGGCGAAGCCTAGATTGGTAAAACAGACTGAGTAGGCCTTCCGGAGTATAACATACTGCCAGTTAGTACACCATGTGGACAGGGAAATGTTTCAGTCCAAAGAAAAAATTAGGGTTAAGAAAAATTTAGGGTTATCGGTCAGGAGACATGCCTTCCCAGAATGGAAACAGGGTGTTGCTGAAGCCAAGCATGGTGAAACAGACTGAGAGGGCAAACGGAATTGTGTGCCTACTGTCTTTTAGTACAACATGAGGATGGGGGTTTGTTACATTTGCACAAGAAAATCAGGTTAAGTCTCAAGTTAGGGTTAGGGTTGGGGAGATGTGGCTTCCCAGGTTGGAAACGGGTCCTTGGTGAAGCTTAACTTGCTGAATCAGACTGAGTGGGGCATCAAGATGTCCTCCATACTGACATTTGGTACACTCTGTGGACGGCGGTTTGTTTCAGTCCCAAAGGAAATGAGGCCTGAGACTCAAATTAGGGTTAGGGTTGGGGAGACTTGGCTTTCCAGGATGTAACCAGGGTTTTGGTGAAGCCTAGATTGGGAAAACAGACTGAGTAGGCAAACCGGAGTATAACATACTGCCAGTTAGTACACCATGTGGACAGGGAAATGTTTCATTCCAAAGAGAAAATTAGGGTTAAGGCCCAAGTTAGGGTTATCGGTCAGGAGACATGGCTTCCCAGAATGGAAACAGGGTGTTGCTGAAGCCAAGCATGGTGAAACAGACTGAGAGGGCCAAAGGAATTGTGTGCCTACTGTCTTTTAGTAGAACATGAGGATGGGGGTTTGTTACAATTGCACAAGAAAATCAGGTTAAGTATCAAGTTAGGGTTAGGGTTGGGGAGATGTGGCTTCCCAGGTTGGAAACGGGTCCTTGGTGAAGCTTAACTTGCTGAATCAGACTGAGTGGGGCATCAAGATGGCTTCCATACTGACATTTGGTACACTCTGTGGACGGCAGTATGTTTCAGTCCAAAAAGGAAATGAGGGCTGAGACTCAAATTAGGGTTAGGGTTGGGGAGACTTGGCTTCCCAGGATGTAACCAGGGTCTTGGCGAAGCCTAGATTGGTAAAACAGACTGAGTAGGCCAACCGGAGTATAACATACTGCCAGTTAGTACACCATGTGGACAGGGAAATGTTTCAGTCCAAAGAGAAAATTAGGGTTGAGACCCAAGTTAGGGTTATCGGTCAGGAGTCATGGCTTCCCAGAATGGAAACAGGGTGTTGCTGAAGCCAAGCATGGTGAAACAGACTGAGAGGGCAAAAGGAATTGTGTGCCTACTGTCTTTTAGTACAACATGAGGATGGGGGTTTGTTACATTTGCACAAGAAAATCAGGTTAAGTCTCAAGTTAGGGTTGGTTTGGGGAGATGTGGCTTCCCAGGTTGGAAACGGGTCCTTGGTGAAGCCTAGCTTGTTGAATCAGACTGAGTGGGACATCAAGATGTCTTCCATACTGACATTTGGTACACTCTGTGGACGGCAGTATGTTTCAGTCCAAAAAGGAAATGAGGGTTGAGACTCAAATTAGGGTTAGGGCTGGGGAGACTTGGCTTCCCAGGATGTAACCAGGGTTTTGGCGAAGCCTAGATTGGTAAAACAGACTGAGTAGGCCATCCGGAGTATAACATACTGCCAGTTAGTACACCATGTGGACAGGGAAATGTTTCAGTCCAAAGAGAAAATTAGGGTTAAGACCCAAGTGAGGGTTAGCTGTCAGGAGACATGGCTTCCCAGAATGGAAACAGGGTGTTGCTGAAGCCAAGCATGGTGAAACAGACTGAGAGGGCCAAAGGAATTGTGTGCCTACTGTCTTTTAGTAGAACATGAGGATGGGAGGTTGTTACATTTGCACAAGAATATCAGGTTAAGTCTCAAGTTAGGGTTAGGGTTGGGGAGATGTGGCTTCCCAGGTTGGAAACGGGTCCTTGGTGAAGCTTAACTTCCTGAATCAGACTGAGTGGGCCATCAAGATGTCTTCCATACTTACATTTGGCACACTCTGTGGACCGCAGTATGTTTCAGTCCAAAAAGGAAATAGGGTTGAGACTCAAATTAGGGTTACGGTTGGGGAGACTTGGCTTCCCAGGATGTAACCAGGGTTTTGGTGAAGCCTAGATTGGTAAAACAGACTGAGTAGGCATTCAGGAGTATAACATACTGCCAGTGAGTACACCATGTGGACAGGGAAATGTTTCAGTCCAAAGACAAAATTCGAGTTAAGACCCAAGTTAGGGTTAGCTGTCAGGAGACATGGCTTCCCAGAATGGAAACAGGGTGTTGCTGAAGCCAAGCATGGTGAAACAGACTGAGAGGGCCAAAGGAATTGTGTGCCTACTGTCTTTTAGTAGAACATGAGGATGGGAGGTTGTTACATTTGCACAAGAATATCAGGTTAAGTATCAAGTTAGAGTTAGGGTTGGGGAGATGTGGCTTCCCAGGTTGGAAACGGGTCCTTGTTGAAGCCTAGCTTGCTGAATCAGACTGAGTGGGGCATCAAGATGTCTTCCATACTTACAATTAGGTACACTCTGTGGACGGCAGTATGTTTCAGTCCAAAAAGGAAATGAGGGTTGAGACTCAAATTAGGGTTAGGGTTGGGGAGACTTGGCTTCCCAGGATGTAACCAGGGTTTTGGCGAAGCCTAGATTGGTAAAACAGACTGAGTAGGCCTTCCGGAGTATAACATACTGCCAGTTAGTACACCATGTGGACAGGGAAATATTTCAGTCCAAAGAAAAAACTAGGGTTAAGACCCAATTTAGGGTTAGCGGTCAGGAGACATGGCTTCCCAGAATGGAAACAGGGTGTTGCTGAAGCCAAGCATGGTGAAACAGACTGAGAGGGCAAAAGGAATTGTGTGCCTACTGTCTTTTAGTACAACATGAGGATGGCGGTTTGTTACATTTGCACAAGAAAATCAGGTTAAGTCTCAAGTTAGGGTTGGTTTGGGGAGATGTGGCTTCCCAGTTTGGAAACGGGTCCTTGGTGAAGCCTAGCTTGTTGAATCAGACTGAGTGGGACATCAAGATGTCTTCCATACTTACATTTGGTACACTCTGTGGACGGCAGTATGTTTCAGTCCAAAAAGGAAATGAGGGTTGAGACTCAAATTAGGGTTAGGGCTGGGGAGACTTGGCTTCCCAGGATGTAACCAGGGTTTTGGCGAAGCCTAGATTGGTAAAACAGACTGAGTAGGCCATCCGGAGTATAACATACTGCCAGTTAGTACACCATGTGGACAGGGAAATGTTTCAGTCTAAAGAGAAAATTAGGGTTAAGACCCAAGTTAGGGTTAGCTGTCAGGAGACATGGCTTCCCAGAATGGAAACAGGGTGTTGCTGAAGCCAAGCATGGTGAAACAGACTGAGAGGGCCAAAGGAATTGTGTGCCTACTGTCTTTTAGTAGAACATGAGGATGGGAGGTTGTTACATTTGCACAAGAATATCAGGTTAAGTCTCAAGTTAGGGTTAGGGTTGGGGAGATGTGGCTTCCCAGGTTGGAAACGGGTCCTTGGTGAAGCTTAACTTCCTGAATCAGACTGAGTGGGCCATCAAGATGTCTTCCATACTTACATTTGGCACACTCTGTGGACCGCAGTATGTTTCAGTCCAAAAAGGAAATAGGGTTGAGACTCAAATTAGGGTTAGGGTTGGGGAGACTTGGCTTCCCAGGATGTAACCAGGGTTTTGGTGAAGCCTAGATTGGTAAAACAGACTGAGTAGGCATTCAGGAGTATAACATACTGCCAGTTAGTACACCATGTGGACAGGGAAATGTTTCAGTCCAAAGAGAAAATTAGGGTTAAGACCCAAGTGAGGGTTATCGGTCAGGAGACATGGCTTCCCAGAATGGAAACAGGGTGTTGCTGAAGCCAAGCATGGTGAAACAGACTGAGAGGGCCAAAGGAATTGTGTGCCTACTGTCTTTTAGTAGAACATGAGGATGGGGGTATGTTACATTTGCACAAGAATATCAGGTTAAGTCTCAAGTTAGGGTTGGTTTGGGGAGATGTGGCTTCCCAGGTTGGAAACGGGTCCTTGGTGAAGCCTAGCTTGTTGAATCAGACTGAGTGGGACATCAAGATGTCTTCCATACTTACATTTGGTACACTCTGTGGACGGCAGTATGTTTCAGTCCAAAAAGGAAATGAGGGTTGAGACTCAAATTAGGGTTAGGGCTGGGGAGACTTGGCTTCCCAGGATGTAACCAGGGTTTTGGCGAAGCCTAGATTGGTAAAACAGACTGAGTAGGCCATCCGGAGTATAACATACTGCCAGTTAGTACACCATGTGGACAGGGAAATGTTTCAGTCCAAAGAGAAAATTAGGGTTAAGACCCAAGTGAGGGTTAGCTGTCAGGAGACATGGCTTCCCAGAATGGAAACAGGGTGTTGCTGAAGCCAAGCATGGTGAAACAGACTGAGAGGGCCAAAGGAATTGTGTGCCTACTGTCTTTTAGTAGAACATGAGGATGGGAGGTTGTTACATTTGCACAAGAATATCAGGTTAAGTATCAAGTTAGGGTTAGGGTTGGGGAGATGTGGCTTCCCAGGTTGGAAACGGGTCCTTGGTGAAGCTTAACTTCCTGAATCAGACTGAGTGGGCCATCAAGATGTCTTCCATACTTACATTGGGCACACTCTGTGGACCGCAGTATGTTTCAGTCCAAAAAGGAAATAGGGTTGAGACTCAAATTAGGGTTACGGTTGGGGAGACTTGGCTTCCCAGGATGTAACCAGGGTTTTGGTGAAGCCTAGATTGGTAAAACAGACTGAGTAGGCATTCAGGAGTATAACATACTGCCAGTTAGTACACCATGTGGACAGGGAAATGTTTCAGTCCAAAGACAAAATTCGAGTTAAGACCCAAGTTAGGGTTAGCTGTCAGGAGACATGGCTTCCCAGAATGGAAACAGGGTGTTGCTGAAGCCAAGCATGGTGAAACAGACTGAGAGGGCCAAAGGAATTGTGTGCCTACTGTCTTTTAGTAGAACATGAGGATGGGAGGTTGTTACATTTGCACAAGAATATCAGGTTAAGTCTCAAGTTAGGGTTAGGGTTGGGGAGATGTGGCTTCCCAGGTTGGAAATGGGTCCTTGGTGAAGCTTAACTTCCTGAATCAGACTGAGTGGGCCATCAAGATGTCTTCCATACTTACATTTGGCACACTCTGTGGACCGCAGTATGTTTCAGTCCAAAAAGGAAATAGGGTTGAGACTCAAATTAGGGTTACGGTTGGGGAGACTTGGCTTCCCAGGATGTAACCAGGGTTTTGGTGAAGCCTAGATTGGTAAAACAGACTGAGTAGGCATTCAGGAGTATAACATACTGCCAGTGAGTACACCATGTGGACAGGGAAATGTTTCAGTCCAAAGACAAAATTCGAGTTAAGACCCAAGTTAGGGTTAGCTGTCAGGAGACATGGCTTCCCAGAATGGAAACAGGGTGTTGCTGAAGCCAAGCATGGTGAAACAGACTGAGAGGGCCAAAGGAATTGTGTGCCTACTGTCTTTTAGTAGAACATGAGGATGGGAGGTTGTTACATTTGCACAAGAATATCAGGTTAAGTATCAAGTTAGAGTTAGGGTTGGGGAGATGTGGCTTCCCAGGTTGGAAACGGGTCCTTGTTGAAGCCTAGCTTGCTGAATCAGACTGAGTGGGGCATCAAGATGTCTTCCATACTTACAATTAGGTACACTCTGTGGACGGCAGTATGTTTCAGTCCAAAAAGGAAATGAGGGTTGAGACTCAAATTAGGGTTAGGGTTGGGGAGACTTGGCTTCCCAGGATGTAACCAGGGTTTTGGCGAAGCCTAGATTGGTAAAACAGACTGAGTAGGCCTTCCGGAGTATAACATACTGCCAGTTAGTACACCATGTGGACAGGGAAATATTTCAGTCCAAAGAAAAAACTAGGGTTAAGACCCAAGTTAGGGTTAGCGGTCAGGAGACATGGCTTCCCAGAATGGAAACAGGGTGTTGCTGAAGCCAAGCATGGTGAAACAGACTGAGAGGGCAAAAGGAATTGTGTGCCTACTGTCTTTTAGTACAACATGAGGATGGCGGTTTGTTACATTTGCACAAGAAAATCAGGTTAAGTCTCAAGTTAGGGTTGGTTTGGGGAGATGTGGCTTCCCAGGTTGGAAACGGGTCCTTGGTGAAGCCTAGCTTGTTGAATCAGACTGAGTGGGACATCAAGATGTCTTCCATACTTACATTTGGTACACTCTGTGGACGGCAGTATGTTTCAGTCCAAAAAGGAAATGAGGGTTGAGACTCAAATTAGGGTTAGGGCTGGGGAGACTTGGCTTCCCAGGATGTAACCAGGGTTTTGGCGAAGCCTAGATTGGTAAAACAGACTGAGTAGGCCATCCGGAGTATAACATACTGCCAGTTAGTACACCATGTGGACAGGGAAATGTTTCAGTCTAAAGAGAAAATTAGGGTTAAGACCCAAGTTAGGGTTAGCTGTCAGGAGACATGGCTTCCCAGAATGGAAACAGGGTGTTGCTGAAGCCAAGCATGGTGAAACAGACTGAGAGGGCCAAAGGAATTGTGTGCCTACTGTCTTTTAGTAGAACATGAGGATGGGAGGTTGTTACATTTGCACAAGAATATCAGGTTAAGTCTCAAGTTAGGGTTAGGGTTGGGGAGATGTGGCTTCCCAGGTTGGAAACGGGTCCTTGGTGAAGCTTAACTTCCTGAATCAGACTGAGTGGGCCATCAAGATGTCTTCCATACTTACATTTGGCACACTCTGTGGACCGCAGTATGTTTCAGTCCAAAAAGGAAATAGGGTTGAGACTCAAATTAGGGTTAGGGTTGGGGAGACTTGGCTTCCCAGGATGTAACCAGGGTTTTGGTGAAGCCTAGATTGGTAAAACAGACTGAGTAGGCATTCAGGAGTATAACATACTGCCAGTTAGTACACCATGTGGACAGGGAAATGTTTCAGTCCAAAGAGAAAATTAGGGTTAAGACCCAAGTGAGGGTTATCGGTCAGGAGACATGGCTTCCCAGAATGGAAACAGGGTGTTGCTGAAGCCAAGCATGGTGAAACAGACTGAGAGGGCCAAAGGAATTGTGTGCCTACTGTCTTTTAGTAGAACATGAGGATGGGGGTATGTTACATTTGCACAAGAAAATCAGGTTAAGTCTCAAGTTAGGGTTGGTTTGGGGAGATGTGGCTTCCCAGGTTGGAAACGGGTCCTTGGTGAAGCCTAGCTTGTTGAATCAGACTGAGTGGGACATCAAGATGTCTTCCATACTTACATTTGGTACACTCTGTGGACGGCAGTATGTTTCAGTCCAAAAAGGAAATGAGGGTTGAGACTCAAATTAGGGTTAGGGCTGGGGAGACTTGGCTTCCCAGGATGTAACCAGGGTTTTGGCGAAGCCTAGATTGGTAAAACAGACTGAGTAGGCCATCCGGAGTATAACATACTGCCAGTTAGTACACCATGTGGACAGGGAAATGTTTCAGTCCAAAGAGAAAATTAGGGTTAAGACCCAAGTGAGGGTTAGCTGTCAGGAGACATGGCTTCCCAGAATGGAAACAGGGTGTTGCTGAAGCCAAGCATGGTGAAACAGACTGAGAGGGCCAAAGGAATTGTGTGCCTACTGTCTTTTAGTACAACATGAGGATGGGAGGTTGTTACATTTGCACAAGAATATCAGGTTAAGTCTCAAGTTAGGGTTAGGGTTGGGGAGATGTGGCTTCCCAGGTTGGAAACGGGTCCTTGGTGAAGCTTAACTTCCTGAATCAGACTGAGTGGGCCATCAAGATGTCTTCCATACTTACATTGGGCACACTCTGTGGACCGCAGTATGTTTCAGTCCAAAAAGGAAATAGGGTTGAGACTCAAATTAGGGTTACGGTTGGGGAGACTTGGCTTCCCAGGATGTAACCAGGGTTTTGGTGAAGCCTAGATTGGTAAAACAGACTGAGTAGGCATTCAGGAGTATAACATACTGCCAGTTAGTACACCATGTGGACAGGGAAATGTTTCAGTCCAAAGACAAAATTCGAGTTAAGACCCAAGTTAGGGTTAGCTGTCAGGAGACATGGCTTCCCAGAATGGAAACAGGGTGTTGCTGAAGCCAAGCATGGTGAAACAGACTGAGAGGGCCAAAGGAATTGTGTGCCTACTGTCTTTTAGTAGAACATGAGGATGGGAGGTTGTTACATTTGCACAAGAATATCAGGTTAAGTATCAAGTTAGAGTTAGGGTTGGGGAGATGTGGCTTCCCAGGTTGGAAACGGGTCCTTGTTGAAGCCTAGCTTGCTGAATCAGACTGAGTGGGGCATCAAGATGTCTTCCATACTTACAATTAGGTACACTCTGTGGACGGCAGTATGTTTCAATCCAAAAAGGAAATGAGGGTTGAGACTCAAATTAGGGTTAGGGTTGGGGAGACTTGGCTTCCCAGGATGTAACCAGGGTTTTGGCGAAGCCTAGATTGGTAAAACAGACTGAGTAGGCCTTCCGGAGTATAACATACTGCCAGTTAGTACACCATGTGGACAGGGAAATATTTCAGTCCAAAGAAAAAACTAGGGTTAAGACCCAAGTTAGGGTTAGCGGTCAGGAGACATGGCTTCCCGGAATGGAAACAGGGTGTTGCTGAAGCCAAGCATGGTGAAACAGACTGAGAGGGCAAAAGGAATTGTGTGCCTACTGTCTTTTAGTACAACATGAGGATGGCGGTTTGTTACATTTGCACAAGAAAATCAGGTTAAGTCTCAAGTTAGGGTTGGTTTGGGGAGATGTGGCTTCCCAGGTTGGAAACGGGTCCTTGGTGAAGCCTAGCTTGTTGAATCAGACTGAGTGGGACATCAAGATGTCTTCCATACTGACATTTGGTACACTCTGTGGACGGCAGTATGTTTCAGTCCAAAAAGGAAATGAGGGTTGAGACTCAAATTAGGGTTAGGGCTGGGGAGACTTGGCTTCCCAGGATGTAACCAGGGTTTTGGCGAAGCCTAGATTTGTAAAACAGACTGAGTAGGCAAACCGGAGTATAACATACTGCCAGTTAGTACACCATGTGGACAGGGAAATGTTTCAGTCTAAAGAGAAAATTAGGGTTAAGACCCAAGTTAGGGTTAGCTGTCAGGAGACATGGCTTCCCAGAATGGAAACAGGGTGTTGCTGAAGCCAAGCATCGTGAAACAGACTGAGAGGGCCAAAGGAATTGTGTGCCTACTGTCTTTTAGTAGAACATGAGGATGGGAGGTTGTTACATTTGCACAAGAATATCAGGTTAAGTCTCAAGTTAGGGTTAGGGTTGGGGAGATGTGGCTTCCCAGGTTGGAAACGGGTCCTTGGTGAAGCTTAACTTCCTGAATCAGACTGAGTGGGCCATCAAGATGTCCTCCATACTTACATTTGGCACACTCTGTGGACCGCAGTATGTTTCAGTCCAAAAAGGAAATAGGGTTGAGACTCAAATTAGGGTTAGGGTTGGGGAGACTTGGCTTCCCAGGATGTAACCAGGGTTTTGGTGAAGCCTAGATTGGTAAAACAGACTGAGTAGGCATTCAGGAGTATAACATACTGCCAGTTAGTACACCATGTGGACAGGGAAATGTTTCAGTCCAAAGACAAAATTCGAGTTAAGACCCAAGTTAGGGTTAGCTGTCAGGAGACATGGCTTCCCGGAATGGAAACAGGGTGTTGCTGAAGCCAAGCATGGTGAAACAGACTGAGAGGGCCAACGGAATTGTGTGCCTACTGTCTTTTAGTAGAACATGAGGATGGGGGTTTGTTACATTTGCACAAGAAAATCAGGTTAAGTCTCAAGTTAGGGTTGGGTTGGGGAGATGTGGCTTCCCAGGTTGGAAACGGGTCCTTGGTGAAGCTTAACTTGCTGAATCAGACTGAGTGGGGTATCAAGGTGTCTTCCATACTTACATTTGGTACACTCTGTGGCCCGCAGTATGTTTCAGTCCCAAAAGGAAATGAGGGTTGAGACTCAAAGTAGGGTTAGGGTTGGGGAGACTTGGCTTCCCAGGATGTAACCAGGGTTTTGGCGAAGCCTAGATTGGTAAAACAGACTGAGTAGGCAAACCGGAGTATAACATACTGCCAGTTAGTACACCATGTGGACAGGGAAATGTTTCAGTCCAAAGACAAAATTAGGGTTAAGACCGAAGTGAGGGTTATCGGTCAGGAGACATGGCTTCCCAGAATGGAAACAGGGTGTTGCTGAAGCCAAGCATGGTGAAACAGACTGAGAGGGCCAAAGGAATTGTGTGCCTACTGTCTTTTAGTAGAACATGAGGATGGGGGTTTGTTACATTTGCACAAGAAAATCAGGTTAAGTCTCAAGTTAGGGTTGGTTTGGGGAGATGTGGCTTCCCAGGTTGGAAACGGGTCCTTGGTGAAGCCTAGCTTGTTGAATCAGACTGAGTGGGACATCAAGATGTCTTCCATACTGACATTTGGTACACTCTGTGGACGGCAGTATGTTTCAGTCCAAAAAGGAAATGAGGGTTGAGACTCAAATTAGGGTTAGGGCTGGGGAGACTTGGCTTCCCAGGATGTAACCAGGGTTTTGGCGAAGCCTAGATTTGTAAAACAGACTGAGTAGGCAAACCGGAGTATAACATACTGCCAGTTAGTACACCATGTGGACAGGGAAATGTTTCAGTCTAAAGAGAAAATTAGGGTTAAGACCCAAGTTAGGGTTAGCTGTCAGGAGACATGGCTTCCCAGAATGGAAACAGGGTGTTGCTGAAGCCAAGCATCGTGAAACAGACTGAGAGGGCCAAAGGAATTGTGTGCCTACTGTCTTTTAGTAGAACATGAGGATGGGAGGTTGTTACATTTGCACAAGAATATCAGGTTAAGTCTCAAGTTAGGGTTAGGGTTGGGGAGATGTGGCTTCCCAGGTTGGAAACGGGTCCTTGGTGAAGCTTAACTTCCTGAATCAGACTGAGTGGGCCATCAAGATGTCCTCCATACTTACATTTGGCACACTCTGTGGACCGCAGTATGTTTCAGTCCAAAAAGGAAATAGGGTTGAGACTCAAATTAGGGTTAGGGTTGGGGAGACTTGGCTTCCCAGGATGTAACCAGGGTTTTGGTGAAGCCTAGATTGGTAAAACAGACTGAGTAGGCATTCAGGAGTATAACATACTGCCAGTTAGTACACCATGTGGACAGGGAAATGTTTCAGTCCAAAGACAAAATTCGAGTTAAGACCCAAGTTAGGGTTAGCTGTCAGGAGACATGGCTTCCCGGAATGGAAACAGGGTGTTGCTGAAGCCAAGCATGGTGAAACAGACTGAGAGGGCCAACGGAATTGTGTGCCTACTGTCTTTTAGTAGAACATGAGGATGGGGGTTTGTTACATTTGCACAAGAAAATCAGGTTAAGTCTCAAGTTAGGGTTGGGTTGGGGAGATGTGGCTTCCCAGGTTGGAAACGGGTCCTTGGTGAAGCTTAACTTGCTGAATCAGACTGAGTGGGGTATCAAGGTGTCTTCCATACTTACATTTGGTACACTCTGTGGCCCGCAGTATGTTTCAGTCCCAAAAGGAAATGAGGGTTGAGACTCAAAGTAGGGTTAGGGTTGGGGAGACTTGGCTTCCCAGGATGTAACCAGGGTTTTGGCGAAGCCTAGATTGGTAAAACAGACTGAGTAGGCAAACCGGAGTATAACATACTGCCAGTTAGTACACCATGTGGACAGGGAAATGTTTCAGTCCAAAGACAAAATTAGGGTTAAGACCGAAGTGAGGGTTATCGGTCAGGAGACATGGCTTCCCAGAATGGAAACAGGGTGTTGCTGAAGCCAAGCATGGTGAAACAGACTGAGAGGGCCAAAGGAATTGTGTGCCTACTGTCTTTTAGTAGAACATGAGGATGGGGGTTTGTTACAATTGCACAAGAAAATCAGGTTAAGTATCAAGTTAGGGTTAGTGTTGGGGAGATGTGGCTTCCCAGGTTGGAAACGGGTCCTTGGTGAAGCTTAACTTGCTGAATCAGACTGAGTGGGGCATCAAGATGGCTTCCATACTGACATTTGGTACACTCTGTGGACGGCAGTATGTTTCAGTCCAAAAAGGAAATGAGGGTTGAGACTCAAATTAGGGTTAGGGTTGGGGAGACTTGGCTTCCCAGGATGTAACCAGGGTCTTGGCGAAGCCTAGATTGGTAAAACAGACTGAGTAGGCCAACCGGAGTATAACATACTGCCAGTTAGTACACCATGTGGACAGGGAAATGTTTCAGTCCAAAGAGAAAATTAGGGTTGAGACCCAAGTTAGGGTTATCGGTCAGGAGTCATGGCTTCCCAGAATGGAAACAGGGTGTTGCTGAAGCCAAGCATGGTGAAACAGACTGAGAGGGCAAAAGGAATTGTGTGCCTACTGTCTTTTAGTACAACATGAGGATGGGGGTTTGTTACATTTGCACAAGAAAATCAGGTTAAGTCTCAAGTTAGGGTTGGTTTGGGGAGATGTGGCTTCCCAGGTTGGAAACGGGTCCTTGGTGAAGCCTAGCTTGTTGAATCAGACTGAGTGGGACATCAAGATGTCTTCCATACTGACATTTGGTACACTCTGTGGACGGCAGTATGTTTCAGTCCAAAAAGGAAATGAGGGTTGAGACTCAAATTAGGGTTAGGGCTGGGGAGACTTGGCTTCCCAGGATGTAACCAGGGTTTTGGCGAAGCCTAGATTGGTAAAACAGACTGAGTAGGCCATCCGGAGTATAACATACTGCCAGTTAGTACACCATGTGGACAGGGAAATGTTTCAGTCCAAAGAGAAAATTAGGGTTAAGACCCAAGTGAGGGTTAGCTGTCAGGAGACATGGCTTCCCAGAATGGAAACAGGGTGTTGCTGAAGCCAAGCATGGTGAAACAGACTGAGAGGGCCAACGGAATTGTGTGCCTACTGTCTTTTAGTAGAACATGAGGATGGGAGGTTGTTACATTTGCACAAGAATATCAGGTTAAGTCTCAAGTTAGGGTTAGGGTTGGGGAGATGTGGCTTCCCAGGTTGGAAACGGGTCCTTGGTGAAGCTTAACTTCCTGAATCAGACTGAGTGGGCCATCAAGATGTCTTCCATACTTACATTTGGCACACTCTGTGGACCGCAGTATGTTTCAGTCCAAAAAGGAAATAGGGTTGAGACTCAAATTAGGGTTAGGGTTGGGGAGACTTGGCTTCCCAGGATGTAACCAGGGTTTTGGTGAAGCCTAGATTGGTAAAACAGACTGAGTAGGCATTCAGGAGTATAACATACTGCCAGTTAGTACACCATGTGGACAGGGAAATGTTTCAGTCCAAAGAGAAAATTAGGGTTAAGACCCAAGTGAGGGTTAGCTGTCAGGAGACATGGCTTCCCAGAATGGAAACAGGGTGTTGCTGAAGCCAAGCATGGTGAAACAGACTGAGAGGGCCAAAGGAATTGTGTGCCTACTGTCTTTTAGTAGAACATGAGGATGGGAGGTTGTTACATTTGCACAAGAATATCAGGTTAAGTATCAAGTTAGAGTTAGGGTTGGGGAGATGTGGCTTCCCAGGTTGGAAACGGGTCCTTGTTGAAGCCTAGCTTGCTGAATCAGACTGAGTGGGGCATCAAGATGTCTTCCATACTTACAATTAGGTACACTCTGTGGACGGCAGTATGTTTCAGTCCAAAAAGGAAATGAGGGTTGAGACTCAAATTAGGGTTAGGGTTGGGGAGACTTGGCTTCCCAGGATGTAACCAGGGTTTTGGCGAAGCCTAGATTGGTAAAACAGACTGAGTAGGCCTTCCGGAGTATAACATACTGCCAGTTAGTACACCATGTGGACAGGGAAATATTTCAGTCCAAAGAAAAAACTAGGGTTAAGACCCAAGTTAGGGTTAGCGGTCAGGAGACATGGCTTCCCGGAATGGAAACAGGGTGTTGCTGAAGCCAAGCATGGTGAAACAGACTGAGAGGGCAAAAGGAATTGTGTGCCTACTGTCTTTTAGTACAACATGAGGATGGGGGTTTGTTACATTTGCACAAGAAAATGAGGTTAAGTCTCAAGTTAGGGTTGGTTTGGGGAGATGTGGCTTCCCAGGTTGGAAACGGGTCCTTGGTGAAGCCTAGCTTGTTGAATCAGACTGAGTGGGACATCAAGATGTCTTCCATACTTACATTTGGCACACTCTGTGGACCGCAGTATGTTTCAGTCCAAAAAGGAAATAGGGTTGAGACTCAAATTAGGGTTAGGGTTGGGGAGACTTGGCTTCCCAGGATGTAACCAGGGTTTTGGTGAAGCCTAGATTGGTAAAACAGACTGAGTAGGCATTCAGGAGTATAACATACTGCCAGTTAGTACACCATATGGACAGGGAAATGTTTCAGTCCAAAGAAAAAATTAGGGTTAAGACCCAAGTTAGGGTTAGCTGTCAGGAGACATGGCTTCCCAGAATGGAAACAGGGTGTTGCTGAAGCCAAGCATGGTGAAACAGACTGAGAGGGCCAAAGGAATTGTGTGCCTACTGTCTTTTAGTAGAACATGAGGATGGGAGGTTGTTACATTTGCACAAGAATATCAGGTTAAGTATCAAGTTAGAGTTAAGGTTTGGGAGATGTGGCTTCCCAGGTTGGAAACGGGTCCTTGTTGAAGCCTAGCTTGCTGAATCAGACTGAGTGGGGCATCAAGATGTCTTCCATACTTACAATTAGGTACACTCTGTGGACGGCAGTATGTTTCAGTCCAAAAAGGAAATGAGGGTTGAGACTCAAATTAGGGTTAGGGTTGGGGAGACTTGGCTTCCCAGGATGTAACCAGGGTTTTGGCGAAGCCTAGATTGGTAAAACAGACTGAGTAGGCCTTCCGGAGTATAACATACTGCCAGTTAGTACACCATGTGGACAGGGAAATATTTCAGTCCAAAGAAAAAACTAGGGTTAAGACCCAAGTTAGGGTTAGCGGTCAGGAGACATGGCTTCCCGGAATGGAAACAGGGTGTTGCTGAAGCCAAGCATGGTGAAACAGACTGAGAGGGCAAAAGGAATTGTGTGCCTACTGTATTTATTAGAACATGAGGATGGGGGGTTGTTACATTTGCACAAGAAAATCAGGTTAAGTCTCAAGTTAGGGTTAGGGTTGGGGAGATGTGGCTTCCCAGGTTGGAAACGGGTCCTTGGTGAAGCCTAGCTTGCTGAATCAGACTGAGTGGGGCATCAAGATGTCTTCCATACTTACATTTGGTACACTCTGTGAACCGCAGTATGTTTCAGTCCAAAAAGGAAATGAGGGTTGATACTCAGATTAGGGTTAGGGTTGGGGAGACTTGGCTTCCCAGGATGTAACCAGGGTTTTGGTGAAGCCTAGATTGGTAAAACAGACTGAGTAGGCCAACCGGAGTATAACATACTGCCAGTTAGTACACCATGTGGACAGGGAAATGTTTCAGTCCAAAGAGAAAATTAGGGTTAAGACCCAAGTTAGGGTTAGCTGTCAGGAGACATGGCTTCCCAGAATGGAAACAGGGTATTGCTGAAGCCAAGCATGGTGAAACAGACTGAGAGGGCCAAAGGAATTGTGTGCCTACTGTCTTTTAGTAGAACATGAGGATGGGAGGTTGTTACATTTGCACAAGAATATCAGGTTAAGTATCAAGTTAGGGTTAGGGTTGGGGAGATGTGGCTTCCCAGGTTGGAAACGGGTCCTTGTTGAAGCCTAGCTTGCTGAATCAGACTGAGTGGGGCATCAAGATGTCTTCCATACTTACAATTAGGTACACTCTGTGGACGGCAGTATGTTTCAGTCCAAAAAGGAAATGAGGGTTGAGACTCAAATTAGGGTTAGGGTTGGGGAGACTTGGCTTCCCAGGATGTAACCAGGGTTTTGGCGAAGCCTAGATTGGTAAAACAGACTGAGTAGGCCTTCCGGAGTATAACATACTGCCAGTTAGTACACCATGTGGACAGGGAAATATTTCAGTCCAAAGAAAAAACTAGGGTTAAGACCCAAGTTAGGGTTAGCGGTCAGGAGACATGGCTTCCCGGAATGGAAACAGGGTGTTGCTGAAGCCAAGCATGGTGAAACAGACTGAGAGGGCCAAAGGAATTGTGTGCCTACTGTCTTTTAGTACAACATGAGGATGGGGGTTTGTTACATTTGCACAAGAAAATCAGGTTAAGTCTCAAGTTAGGGTTGGTTTGGGGAGATGTGGCTTCCCAGGTTGGAAACGGGTCCTTGGTGAAGCCTAGCTTGTTGAATCAGACTGAGTGGGACATCAAGATGTCTTCCATACTGACATTTGGTACACTCTGTGGACGGCAGTATGTTTCAGTCCAAAAAGGAAATGAGGGTTGAGACTCAAATTAGGGTTAGGGCTGGGGAGACTTGGCTTCCCAGGATGTAACCAGGGTTTTGGCGAAGCCTAGATTGGTAAAACAGACTGAGTAGGCCATCCGGAGTATAACATACTGCCAGTTAGTACACCATGTGGACAGGGAAATGTTTCAGTCCAAAGAGAAAATTAGGGTTAAGACCCAAGTGAGGGTTAGCTGTCAGGAGACATGGCTTCCCAGAATGGAAACAGGGTGTTGCTGAAGCCAAGCATGGTGAAACAGACTGAGAGGGCCAAAGGAATTGTGTGCCTACTGTCTTTTAGTAGAACATGAGGATGGGAGGTTGTTACATTTGCACAAGAATATCAGGTTAAGTCTCAAGTTAGGGTTAGGGTTGGGGAGATGTGGCTTCCCAGGTTGGAAACGGGTCCTTGGTGAAGCCTAGCTTGTTGAATCAGACTGAGTGGGACATCAAGATGTCTTCCATACTTACATTTGGCACACTCTGTGGACCGCAGTATGTTTCAGTCCAAAAAGGAAATAGGGTTGAGACTCAAATTAGGGTTAGGGTTGGGGAGACTTGGCTTCCCAGGATGTAACCAGGGTTTTGGTGAAGCCTAGATTGGTAAAACAGACTGAGTAGGCATTCAGGAGTATAACATACTGCCAGTTAGTACACCATGTGGACAGGGAAATGTTTCAGTCCAAAGACAAAATTCGAGTTAAGACCCAAGTTAGGGTTAGCTGTCAGGAGACATGGCTTCCCGGAATGGAAACAGGGTGTTGCTGAAGCCAAGCATGGTTAAACAGACTGAGAGGGCCAACGGAATTGTGTGCTTACTGTCTTTTAGTACAACATGAGGATGGGGGTTTGTTACATTTGCACAAGAAAATCAGGTTAAGTCTCAAGTTAGGGTTGGGTTGGGGAGATGTGGCTTCCCAGGTTGGAAACGGGTCCTTGGTGAAGCTAAACTTGCTGAATCAGACTGAGTGGGGTATCAAGGTGTCTTCCATACTTACATATGGTACACTCTGTGGACCGCAGTATGTTTCAGTCCCAAAAGGAAATGAGGGTTGAGACTCAAATTAGGGTTAGGGTTGGGGAGACTTGGCTTCCCAGGATGTAACCAGGGTTTTGGCGAAGCCTAGATTGGTAAAACAGACTGAGTAGGCCTTCCGGAGTATAACATACTGCCAGTTAGTACACCATGTGGACAGGGAAATGTTTCAGTCCAAAGAAAAAATTAGGGTTAAGAAAAATTTAGGGTTATCGGTCAGGAGACATGCCTTCCCAGAATGGAAACAGGGTGTTGCTGAAGCCAAGCATGGTGAAACAGACTGAGAGGGCAAACGGAATTGTGTGCCTACTGTCTTTTAGTACAACATGAGGATGGGGGTTTGTTACATTTGCACAAGAAAATCAGGTTAAGTCTCAAGTTAGGGTTAGGGTTGGGGAGATGTGGCTTCCCAGGTTGGAAACGGGTCCTTGGTGAAGCCTAACTTGCTGAATCAGACTGAGTGGGGCATCAAGATGTCTTCCATACTGACATTTGGTACACTCTGTGGACGGCGGTTTGTTTCAGTCCCAAAGGAAATGAGGCCTGAGACTCAAATTAGGGTTAGGGTTGGGGAGACTTGGCTTTCCAGGATGTAACCAGGGTTTTGGTGAAGCCTAGATTGGGAAAACAGACTGAGTAGGCAAACCGGAGTATAACATACTGCCAGTTAGTACACCATGTGGACAGGGAAATGTTTCATTCCAAAGAGAAAATTAGGGTTAAGACCCAAGTGAGGGTTATCGGTCAGGAGACATGGCTTCCCAGAATGGAAACAGGGTGTTGCTGAAGCCAAGCATGGTGAAACAGACTGAGAGGGCCAAAGGAATTGTGTGCCTACTGTCTTTTAGTAGAACATGAGGATGGGGGTTTGTTACAATTGCACAAGAAAATCAGGTTAAGTATCAAGTTAGGGTTAGGGTTGGGGAGATGTGGCTTCCCAGGTTGGAAACGGGTCCTTGGTGAAGCTTAACTTGCTGAATCAGACTGAGTGGGGCATCAAGATGGCTTCCATACTGACATTTGGTACACTCTGTGGACGGCAGTATGTTTCAGTCCAAAAAGGAAATGAGGGCTGAGACTCAAATTAGGGTTAGGGTTGGGGAGACTTGGCTTCCCAGGATGTAACCAGGGTCTTGGCGAAGCCTAGATTGGTAAAACAGACTGAGTAGGCCAACCGGAGTATAACATACTGCCAGTTAGTACACCATGTGGACAGGGAAATGTTTCAGTCCAAAGAGAAAATTAGGGTTGAGACCCAAGTTAGGGTTATCGGTCAGGAGTCATGGCTTCCCAGAATGGAAACAGGGTGTTGCTGAAGCCAAGCATGGTGAAACAGACTGAGAGGGCAAAAGGAATTGTGTGCCTACTGTCTTTTAGTACAACATGAGGATGGGGGTTTGTTACATTTGCACAAGAAAATCAGGTTAAGTCTCAAGTTAGGGTTGGTTTGGGGAGATGTGGCTTCCCAGGTTGGAAACGGGTCCTTGGTGAAGCCTAGCTTGTTGAATCAGACTGAGTGGAACATCAAGATGTCTTCCATACTGACATTTGGTACACTCTGTGGACGGCAGTATGTTTCAGTCCAAAAAGGAAATGAGGGTTGAGACTCAAATTAGGGTTAGGGCTGGGGAGACTTGGCTTCCCAGGATGTAACCAGGGTTTTGGCGAAGCCTAGATTGGTAAAACAGACTGAGTAGGCCATCCGGAGTATAACATACTGCCAGTTAGTACACCATGTGGACAGGGAAATGTTTCAGTCCAAAGAGAAAATTAGGGTTAAGACCCAAGTGAGGGTTAGCTGTCAGGAGACATGGCTTCCCAGAATGGAGACAGGGTGTTGCTGAAGCCAAGCATGGTGAAACAGACTGAGAGGGCCAAAGGAATTGTGTGCCTACTGTCTTTTAGTAGAACATGAGGATGGGAGGTTGTTACATTTGCACAAGAATATCAGGTTAAGTCTCAAGTTAGGGTTAGGGTTGGGGAGATGTGGCTTCCCAGGTTGGAAACGGGTCCTTGGTGAAGCTTAACTTCCTGAATCAGACTGAGTGGGCCATCAAGATGTCTTCCATACTTACATTTGGCACACTCTGTGGACCGCAGTATGTTTCAGTCCAAAAAGGAAATAGGGTTGAGACTCAAATTAGGGTTACGGATGGGGAGACTTGGCTTCCCAGGATGTAACCAGGGTTTTGGTGAAGCCTAGATTGGTAAAACAGACTGAGTAGGCATTCAGGAGTATAACATACTGCCAGTGAGTACACCATGTGGACAGGGAAATGTTTCAGTCCAAAGACAAAATTCGAGTTAAGACCCTAGTTAGGGTTAGCTGTCAGGAGACATGGCTTCCCAGAATGGAAACAGGGTGTTGCTGAAGCCAAGCATGGTGAAACAGACTGAGAGGGCCAAAGGAATTGTGTGCCTACTGTCTTTTAGTAGAACATGAGGATGGGAGGTTGTTACATTTGCACAAGAATATCAGGTTAAGTATCAAGTTAGAGTTAGGATTGGGGAGATGTGGCTTCCCAGGTTGGAAACGGGTCCTTGTTGAAGCCTAGCTTGCTGAATCAGACTGAGTGGGGCATCAAGATGTCTTCCATACTTACAATTAGGTACACTCTGTGGACGGCAGTATGTTTCAGTCCAAAAAGGAAATGAGGGTTGAGACTCAAATTAGGGTTAGGGTTGGGGAGACTTGGCTTCCCAGGATGTAACCAGGGTTTTGGCGAAGCCTAGATTGGTAAAACAGACTGAGTAGGCCTTCCGGAGTATAACATACTGCCAGTTAGTACACCATGTGGACAGGGAAATGTTTCAGTCCAAAGAGAAAATTAGGGTTGAGACCCAAGTTAGGGTTATCGGTCAGGAGTCATGGCTTCCCAGAATGGAAACAGGGTGTTGCTGAAGCCAAGCATGGTGAAACAGACTGAGAGGGCAAAAGGAATTGTGTGCCTACTGTCTTTTAGTACAACATGAGGATGGGGGTTTGTTACATTTGCACAAGAAAATCAGGTTAAGTCTCAAGTTAGGGTTGGTTTGGGGAGATGTGGCTTCCCAGGTTGGAAACGGGTCCTTGGTGAAGCCTAGCTTGTTGAATCAGACTGAGTGGAACATCAAGATGTCTTCCATACTGACATTTGGTACACTCTGTGGACGGCAGTATGTTTCAGTCCAAAAAGGAAATGAGGGTTGAGACTCAAATTAGGGTTAGGGCTGGGGAGACTTGGCTTCCCAGGATGTAACCAGGGTTTTGGCGAAGCCTAGATTGGTAAAACAGACTGAGTAGGCCATCCGGAGTATAACATACTGCCAGTTAGTACACCATGTGGACAGGGAAATGTTTCAGTCCAAAGAGAAAATTAGGGTTAAGACCCAAGTGAGGGTTAGCTGTCAGGAGACATGGCTTCCCAGAATGGAGACAGGGTGTTGCTGAAGCCAAGCATGGTGAAACAGACTGAGAGGGCCAAAGGAATTGTGTGCCTACTGTCTTTTAGTAGAACATGAGGATGGGAGGTTGTTACATTTGCACAAGAATATCAGGTTAAGTCTCAAGTTAGGGTTAGGGTTGGGGAGATGTGGCTTCCCAGGTTGGAAACGGGTCCTTGGTGAAGCTTAACTTCCTGAATCAGACTGAGTGGGCCATCAAGATGTCTTCCATACTTACATTTGGCACACTCTGTGGACCGCAGTATGTTTCAGTCCAAAAAGGAAATAGGGTTGAGACTCAAATTAGGGTTACGGATGGGGAGACTTGGCTTCCCAGGATGTAACCAGGGTTTTGGTGAAGCCTAGATTGGTAAAACAGACTGAGTAGGCATTCAGGAGTATAACATACTGCCAGTGAGTACACCATGTGGACAGGGAAATGTTTCAGTCCAAAGACAAAATTCGAGTTAAGACCCTAGTTAGGGTTAGCTGTCAGGAGACATGGCTTCCCAGAATGGAAACAGGGTGTTGCTGAAGCCAAGCATGGTGAAACAGACTGAGAGGGCCAAAGGAATTGTGTGCCTACTGTCTTTTAGTAGAACATGAGGATGGGAGGTTGTTACATTTGCACAAGAATATCAGGTTAAGTATCAAGTTAGAGTTAGGGTTGGGGAGATGTGGCTTCCCAGGTTGGAAACGGGTCCTTGTTGAAGCCTAGCTTGCTGAATCAGACTGAGTGGGGCATCAAGATGTCTTCCATACTTACAATTAGGTACACTCTGTGGACGGCAGTATGTTTCAGTCCAAAAAGGAAATGAGGGTTGAGACTCAAATTAGGGTTAGGGTTGGGGAGACTTGGCTTCCCAGGATGTAACCAGGGTTTTGGCGAAGCCTAGATTGGTAAAACAGACTGAGTAGGCCTTCCGGAGTATAACATACTGCCAGTTAGTACACCATGTGGACAGGGAAATATTTCAGTCCAAAGAAAAAACTAGGGTTAAGACCCAAGTTAGGGTTAGCGGTCAGGAGACATGGCTTCCCAGAATGGAAACAGGGTGTTGCTGAAGCCAAGCATGGTGAAACAGACTGAGAGGGCAAAAGGAATTGTGTGCCTACTGTCTTTTAGTACAACATGAGGATGGCGGTTTGTTACATTTGCACAAGAAAATCAGGTTAAGTCTCAAGTTAGGGTTGGTTTGGGGAGATGTGGCTTCCCAGGTTGGAAACGGGTCCTTGGTGAAGCCTAGCTTGTTGAATCAGACTGAGTGGGACATCAAGATGTCTTCCATACTTACATTTGGTACACTCTGTGGACGGCAGTATGTTTCAGTCCAAAAAGGAAATGAGGGTTGAGACTCAAATTAGGGTTAGGGCTGGGGAGACTTGGCTTCCCAGGATGTAACCAGGGTTTTGGCGAAGCCTAGATTGGTAAAACAGACTGAGTAGGCCATCCGGAGTATAACATACTGCCAGTTAGTACACCATGTGGACAGGGAAATGTTTCAGTCTAAAGAGAAAATTAGGGTTAAGACCCAAGTTAGGGTTAGCTGTCAGGAGACATGGCTTCCCAGAATGGAAACAGGGTGTTGCTGAAGCCAAGCATGGTGAAACAGACTGAGAGGGCCAAAGGAATTGTGTGCCTACTGTCTTTTAGTAGAACATGAGGATGGGAGGTTGTTACATTTGCACAAGAATATCAGGTTAAGTCTCAAGTTAGGGTTAGGGTTGGGGAGATGTGGCTTCCCAG
Organism: Heloderma suspectum; assembly: GCF_057233095.1. Classification (NCBI taxonomy): domain Eukaryota; kingdom Metazoa; phylum Chordata; class Lepidosauria; order Squamata; family Helodermatidae; genus Heloderma; species Heloderma suspectum. The sequence continues at coordinate 155,217,948 of NC_139461.1, forward strand.
GTTGGAAACGGGTCCTTGGTGAAGCTTAACTTCCTGAATCAGACTGAGTGGGCCATCAAGATGTCTTCCATACTTACATTTGGCACACTCTGTGGACCGCAGTATGTTTCAGTCCAAAAAGGAAATAGGGTTGAGACTCAAATTAGGGTTAGGGTTGGGGAGACTTGGCTTCCCAGGATGTAACCAGGGTTTTGGTGAAGCCTAGATTGGTAAAACAGACTGAGTAGGCATTCAGGAGTATAACATACTGCCAGTTAGTACACCATGTGGACAGGGAAATGTTTCAGTCCAAAGAGAAAATTAGGGTTAAGACCCAAGTGAGGGTTATCGGTCAGGAGACATGGCTTCCCAGAATGGAAACAGGGTGTTGCTGAAGCCAAGCATGGTGAAACAGACTGAGAGGGCCAAAGGAATTGTGTGCCTACTGTCTTTTAGTAGAACATGAGGATGGGGGTTTGTTACATTTGCACAAGAAAATCAGGTTAAGTCTCAAGTTAGGGTTGGTTTGGGGAGATGTGGCTTCCCAGGTTGGAAACGGGTCCTTGGTGAAGCCTAGCTTGTTGAATCAGACTGAGTGGGACATCAAGATGTCTTCCATACTTACATTTGGTACACTCTGTGGACGGCAGTATGTTTCAGTCCAAAAAGGAAATGAGGGTTGAGACTCAAATTAGGGTTAGGGCTAGGGAGACTTGGCTCCCCAGGATGTAACCAGGGTTTTGGCGAAGCCTAGATTGGTAAAACAGACTGAGTAGGCCATCCGGAGTATAACATACTGCCAGTTAGTACACCATGTGGACAGGGAAATGTTTCAGTCCAAAGAGAAAATTAGGGTTAAGACCCAAGTGAGGGTTAGCTGTCAGGAGACATGGCTTCCCAGAATGGAAACAGGGTGTTGCTGAAGCCAAGCATGGTGAAACAGACTGAGAGGGCCAAAGGAATTGTGTGCCTACTGTCTTTTAGTAGAACATGAGGATGGGAGGTTGTTACATTTGCACAAGAATATCAGGTTAAGTATCAAGTTAGGGTTAGGGTTGGGGAGATGTGGCTTCCCAGGTTGGAAACGGGTCCTTGGTGAAGCTTAACTTGCTGAATCAGACTGAGTGGGGTATCAAGGTGTCTTCCATACTTACATTTGGTACACTCTGTGGCCCGCAGTATGTTTCAGTCCCAAAAGGAAATGAGGGTTGAGACTCAAAGTAGGGTTAGGGTTGGGGAGACTTGGCTTCCCAGGATGTAACCAGGGTTTTGGCGAAGCCTAGATTGGTAAAACAGACTGAGTAGGCAAACCGGAGTATAACATACTGCCAGTTAGTACACCATGTGGACAGGGAAATGTTTCATTCCAAAGAGAAAATTAGGGTTAAGACCCAAGTTAGGGTTAGCGGTCAGGAGACATGGCTTCCCGGAATGGAAACAGGGTGTTGCTGTAGCCAAGCATGGTGAAACAGACTGAGAGGGCAAAAGGAATTGTGTGCCTACTGTCTTTTAGTACAACATGAGGATGGGGGTTTGTTACATTTGCACAAGAAAATGAGGTTAAGTCTCAAGTTAGGGTTGGTTTGGGGAGATGTGGCTTCCCAGGTTGGAAACGGGTCCTTGGTGAAGCCTAGCTTGTTGAATCAGACTGAGTGGGACATCAAGATGTCTTCCATACTTACATTTGGCACACTCTGTGGACCGCAGTATGTTTCAGTCCAAAAAGGAAATAGGGTTGAGACTCAAATTAGGGTTAGGGTTGGGGAGACTTGGCTTCCCAGGATGTAACCAGGGTTTTGGTGAAGCCTAGATTGGTAAAACAGACTGAGTAGGCATTCAGGAGTATAACATACTGCCAGTTAGTACACCATGTGGACAGGGAAATGTTTCAGTCCAAAGACAAAATTCGAGTTAAGACCCAAGTTAGGGTTAGCTGTCAGGAGACATGGCTTCCCGGAATGGAAACAGGGTGTTGCTGAAGCCAAGCATGGTGAAACAGACTGAGAGGGCCAACGGAATTGTGTGCTTACTGTCTTTTAGTACAACATGAGGATGGGGGTTTGTTACATTTGCACAAGAAAATCAGGTTAAGTCTCAAGTTAGGGTTGGGTTGGGGAGATGTGGCTTCCCAGGTTGGAAACGGGTCCTTGGTGAAGCTTAACTTGCTGAATCAGACTGAGTGGGGTATCAAGGTGTCTTCCATACTTACATTTGGTACACTCTGTGGACCACAGTATGTTTCAGTCCCAAAAGGAAATGAGGGTTGAGACTCAAATTAGGGTTAGGGTTGGGGAGACTTGGCTTCCCAGGATGTAACCAGGGTTTTGGCGAAGCCTAGATTGGTAAAACAGACTGAGTAGGCCTTCCGGAGTATAACATACTGCCAGTTAGTACACCATGTGGACAGGGAAATGTTTCAGTCCAAAGAGAAAATTAGGGTTGAGACCCAAGTTAGGGTTATCGGTCAGGAGTCATGGCTTCCCAGAATGGAAACAGGGTGTTGCTGAAGCCAAGCATGGTGAAACAGACTGAGAGGGCAAAAGGAATTGTGTGCCTACTGTCTTTTAGTACAACATGAGGATGGGGGTTTGTTACATTTGCACAAGAAAATCAGGTTAAGTCTCAAGTTAGGGTTGGTTTGGGGAGATGTGGCTTCCCAGGTTGGAAACGGGTCCTTGGTGAAGCCTAGCTTGTTGAATCAGACTGAGTGGAACATCAAGATGTCTTCCATACTGACATTTGGTACACTCTGTGGACGGCAGTATGTTTCAGTCCAAAAAGGAAATGAGGGTTGAGACTCAAATTAGGGTTAGGGCTGGGGAGACTTGGCTTCCCAGGATGTAACCAGGGTTTTGGCGAAGCCTAGATTGGTAAAACAGACTGAGTAGGCCATCCGGAGTATAACATACTGCCAGTTAGTACACCATGTGGACAGGGAAATGTTTCAGTCCAAAGAGAAAATTAGGGTTAAGACCCAAGTGAGGGTTAGCTGTCAGGAGACATGGCTTCCCAGAATGGAGACAGGGTGTTGCTGAAGCCAAGCATGGTGAAACAGACTGAGAGGGCCAAAGGAATTGTGTGCCTACTGTCTTTTAGTAGAACATGAGGATGGGAGGTTGTTACATTTGCACAAGAATATCAGGTTAAGTCTCAAGTTAGGGTTAGGGTTGGGGAGATGTGGCTTCCCAGGTTGGAAACGGGTCCTTGGTGAAGCTTAACTTCCTGAATCAGACTGAGTGGGCCATCAAGATGTCTTCCATACTTACATTTGGCACACTCTGTGGACCGCAGTATGTTTCAGTCCAAAAAGGAAATAGGGTTGAGACTCAAATTAGGGTTACGGATGGGGAGACTTGGCTTCCCAGGATGTAACCAGGGTTTTGGTGAAGCCTAGATTGGTAAAACAGACTGAGTAGGCATTCAGGAGTATAACATACTGCCAGTGAGTACACCATGTGGACAGGGAAATGTTTCAGTCCAAAGACAAAATTCGAGTTAAGACCCTAGTTAGGGTTAGCTGTCAGGAGACATGGCTTCCCAGAATGGAAACAGGGTGTTGCTGAAGCCAAGCATGGTGAAACAGACTGAGAGGGCCAAAGGAATTGTGTGCCTACTGTCTTTTAGTAGAACATGAGGATGGGAGGTTGTTACATTTGCACAAGAATATCAGGTTAAGTATCAAGTTAGAGTTAGGGTTGGGGAGATGTGGCTTCCCAGGTTGGAAACGGGTCCTTGTTGAAGCCTAGCTTGCTGAATCAGACTGAGTGGGGCATCAAGATGTCTTCCATACTTACAATTAGGTACACTCTGTGGACGGCAGTATGTTTCAGTCCAAAAAGGAAATGAGGGTTGAGACTCAAATTAGGGTTAGGGTTGGGGAGACTTGGCTTCCCAGGATGTAACCAGGGTTTTGGCGAAGCCTAGATTGGTAAAACAGACTGAGTAGGCCTTCCGGAGTATAACATACTGCCAGTTAGTACACCATGTGGACAGGGAAATATTTCAGTCCAAAGAAAAAACTAGGGTTAAGACCCAAGTTAGGGTTAGCGGTCAGGAGACATGGCTTCCCAGAATGGAAACAGGGTGTTGCTGAAGCCAAGCATGGTGAAACAGACTGAGAGGGCAAAAGGAATTGTGTGCCTACTGTCTTTTAGTACAACATGAGGATGGCGGTTTGTTACATTTGCACAAGAAAATCAGGTTAAGTCTCAAGTTAGGGTTGGTTTGGGGAGATGTGGCTTCCCAGGTTGGAAACGGGTCCTTGGTGAAGCCTAGCTTGTTGAATCAGACTGAGTGGGACATCAAGATGTCTTCCATACTTACATTTGGTACACTCTGTGGACGGCAGTATGTTTCAGTCCAAAAAGGAAATGAGGGTTGAGACTCAAATTAGGGTTAGGGCTGGGGAGACTTGGCTTCCCAGGATGTAACCAGGGTTTTGGCGAAGCCTAGATTGGTAAAACAGACTGAGTAGGCCATCCGGAGTATAACATACTGCCAGTTAGTACACCATGTGGACAGGGAAATGTTTCAGTCTAAAGAGAAAATTAGGGTTAAGACCCAAGTTAGGGTTAGCTGTCAGGAGACATGGCTTCCCAGAATGGAAACAGGGTGTTGCTGAAGCCAAGCATGGTGAAACAGACTGAGAGGGCCAAAGGAATTGTGTGCCTACTGTCTTTTAGTAGAACATGAGGATGGGAGGTTGTTACATTTGCACAAGAATATCAGGTTAAGTCTCAAGTTAGGGTTAGGGTTGGGGAGATGTGGCTTCCCAGGTTGGAAACGGGTCCTTGGTGAAGCTTAACTTCCTGAATCAGACTGAGTGGGCCATCAAGATGTCTTCCATACTTACATTTGGCACACTCTGTGGACCGCAGTATGTTTCAGTCCAAAAAGGAAATAGGGTTGAGACTCAAATTAGGGTTAGGGTTGGGGAGACTTGGCTTCCCAGGATGTAACCAGGGTTTTGGTGAAGCCTAGATTGGTAAAACAGACTGAGTAGGCATTCAGGAGTATAACATACTGCCAGTTAGTACACCATGTGGACAGGGAAATGTTTCAGTCCAAAGAGAAAATTAGGGTTAAGACCCAAGTGAGGGTTATCGGTCAGGAGACATGGCTTCCCAGAATGGAAACAGGGTGTTGCTGAAGCCAAGCATGGTGAAACAGACTGAGAGGGCCAAAGGAATTGTGTGCCTACTGTCTTTTAGTAGAACATGAGGATGGGGGTTTGTTACATTTGCACAAGAAAATCAGGTTAAGTCTCAAGTTAGGGTTGGTTTGGGGAGATGTGGCTTCCCAGGTTGGAAACGGGTCCTTGGTGAAGCCTAGCTTGTTGAATCAGACTGAGTGGGACATCAAGATGTCTTCCATACTTACATTTGGTACACTCTGTGGACGGCAGTATGTTTCAGTCCAAAAAGGAAATGAGGGTTGAGACTCAAATTAGGGTTAGGGCTAGGGAGACTTGGCTCCCCAGGATGTAACCAGGGTTTTGGCGAAGCCTAGATTGGTAAAACAGACTGAGTAGGCCATCCGGAGTATAACATACTGCCAGTTAGTACACCATGTGGACAGGGAAATGTTTCAGTCCAAAGAGAAAATTAGGGTTAAGACCCAAGTGAGGGTTAGCTGTCAGGAGACATGGCTTCCCAGAATGGAAACAGGGTGTTGCTGAAGCCAAGCATGGTGAAACAGACTGAGAGGGCCAAAGGAATTGTGTGCCTACTGTCTTTTAGTAGAACATGAGGATGGGAGGTTGTTACATTTGCACAAGAATATCAGGTTAAGTATCAAGTTAGGGTTAGGGTTGGGGAGATGTGGCTTCCCAGGTTGGAAACGGGTCCTTGGTGAAGCTTAACTTGCTGAATCAGACTGAGTGGGGTATCAAGGTGTCTTCCATACTTACATTTGGTACACTCTGTGGCCCGCAGTATGTTTCAGTCCCAAAAGGAAATGAGGGTTGAGACTCAAAGTAGGGTTAGGGTTGGGGAGACTTGGCTTCCCAGGATGTAACCAGGGTTTTGGCGAAGCCTAGATTGGTAAAACAGACTGAGTAGGCAAACCGGAGTATAACATACTGCCAGTTAGTACACCATGTGGACAGGGAAATGTTTCATTCCAAAGAGAAAATTAGGGTTAAGACCCAAGTTAGGGTTAGCGGTCAGGAGACATGGCTTCCCGGAATGGAAACAGGGTGTTGCTGTAGCCAAGCATGGTGAAACAGACTGAGAGGGCAAAAGGAATTGTGTGCCTACTGTCTTTTAGTACAACATGAGGATGGGGGTTTGTTACATTTGCACAAGAAAATGAGGTTAAGTCTCAAGTTAGGGTTGGTTTGGGGAGATGTGGCTTCCCAGGTTGGAAACGGGTCCTTGGTGAAGCCTAGCTTGTTGAATCAGACTGAGTGGGACATCAAGATGTCTTCCATACTTACATTTGGCACACTCTGTGGACCGCAGTATGTTTCAGTCCAAAAAGGAAATAGGGTTGAGACTCAAATTAGGGTTAGGGTTGGGGAGACTTGGCTTCCCAGGATGTAACCAGGGTTTTGGTGAAGCCTAGATTGGTAAAACAGACTGAGTAGGCATTCAGGAGTATAACATACTGCCAGTTAGTACACCATGTGGACAGGGAAATGTTTCAGTCCAAAGACAAAATTCGAGTTAAGACCCAAGTTAGGGTTAGCTGTCAGGAGACATGGCTTCCCGGAATGGAAACAGGGTGTTGCTGAAGCCAAGCATGGTGAAACAGACTGAGAGGGCCAACGGAATTGTGTGCTTACTGTCTTTTAGTACAACATGAGGATGGGGGTTTGTTACATTTGCACAAGAAAATCAGGTTAAGTCTCAAGTTAGGGTTGGGTTGGGGAGATGTGGCTTCCCAGGTTGGAAACGGGTCCTTGGTGAAGCTTAACTTGCTGAATCAGACTGAGTGGGGTATCAAGGTGTCTTCCATACTTACATTTGGTACACTCTGTGGACCACAGTATGTTTCAGTCCCAAAAGGAAATGAGGGTTGAGACTCAAATTAGGGTTAGGGTTGGGGAGACTTGGCTTCCCAGGATGTAACCAGGGTTTTGGCGAAGCCTAGATTGGTAAAACAGACTGAGTAGGCCTTCCGGAGTATAACATACTGCCAGTTAGTACACCATGTGGACAGGGAAATGTTTCAGTCCAAAGAGAAAATTAGGGTTAAGACCCAAGTGAGGGTTAGCTGTCAGGAGACATGGCTTCCCAGAATGGAAACAGGGTGTTGCTGAAGCCAAGCATGGTGAAACAGACTGAGAGGGCAAAAGGAATTGTGTGCCTACTGTCTTTTAGTAGAACATGAGGATGGGAGGTTGTTACATTTGCACAAGAATATCAGGTTAAGTCTCAAGTTAGGGTTAGGGTTGGGGAGATGTGGCTTCCCAGGTTGGAAACGGGTCCTTGGTGAAGCCTAACTTGCTGAATCAGACTGAGTGGGGCATCAAGATGTCTTCCATACTGACATTTGGTACACTCTGTGGACGGCGGTTTGTTTCAGTCCCAAAGGAAATGAGGCCTGAGACTCAAATTAGGGTTAGGGTTGGGGAGACTTGGCTTTCCAGGATGTAACCAGGGTTTTGGTGAAGCCTAGATTGGGAAAACAGACTGAGTAGGCAAACCGGAGTATAACATACTGCCAGTTAGTACACCATGTGGACAGGGAAATGTTTCATTCCAAAGAGAAAATTAGGGTTAAGACCCAAGTGAGGGTTATCGGTCAGGAGACATGGCTTCCCAGAATGGAAACAGGGTGTTGCTGAAGCCAAGCATGGTGAAACAGACTGAGAGGGCCAAAGGAATTGTGTGCCTACTGTCTTTTAGTAGAACATGAGGATGGGGGTTTGTTACAATTGCACAAGAAAATCAGGTTAAGTATCAAGTTTGGGTTAGGTTTGGGGAGATGTGGCTTCCCAGGTTGGAAACGGGTCCTTGGTGAAGCTTAACTTGCTGAATCAGACTGAGTGGGGCATCAAGATGGCTTCCATACTGACATTTGGTACACTCTGTGGACGGCAGTATGTTTCAGTCCAAAAAGGAAATGAGGGTTGAGACTCAAATTAGGGTTAGGGTTGGGGAGACTTGGCTTCCCAGGATGTAACCAGGGTCTTGGCGAAGCCTAGATTGGTAAAACAGACTGAGTAGGCCAACCGGAGTATAACATACTGCCAGTTAGTACACCATGTGGACAGGGAAATGTTTCAGTCCAAAGAGAAAATTAGGGTTGAGACCCAAGTTAGGGTTATCGGTCAGGAGTCATGGCTTCCCAGAATGGAAACAGGGTGTTGCTGAAGCCAAGCATGGTGAAACAGACTGAGAGGGCAAAAGGAATTGTGTGCCTACTGTCTTTTAGTACAACATGAGGATGGGGGTTTGTTACATTTGCACAAGAAAATCAGGTTAAGTCTCAAGTTAGGGTTGGTTTGGGGAGATGTGGCTTCCCAGGTTGGAAACGGGTCCTTGGTGAAGCCTAGCTTGTTGAATCAGACTGAGTGGGACATCAAGATGTCTTCCATACTGACATTTGGTACACTCTGTGGACGGCAGTATGTTTCAGTCCAAAAAGGAAATGAGGGTTGAGACTCAAATTAGGGTTAGGGCTGGGGAGACTTGGCTTCCCAGGATGTAACCAGGGTTTTGGCGAAGCCTAGATTGGTAAAACAGACTGAGTAGGCCATCCGGAGTATAACATACTGCCAGTTAGTACACCATGTGGACAGGGAAATGTTTCAGTCCAAAGAGAAAATTAGGGTTAAGACCCAAGTGAGGGTTAGCTGTCAGGAGACATGGCTTCCCAGAATGGAGACAGGGTGTTGCTGAAGCCAAGCATGGTGAAACAGACTGAGAGGGCCAAAGGAATTGTGTGCCTACTGTCTTTTAGTAGAACATGAGGATGGGAGGTTGTTACATTTGCACAAGAATATCAGGTTAAGTCTCAAGTTAGGGTTAGGGTTGGGGAGATGTGGCTTCCCAGGTTGGAAACGGGTCCTTGGTGAAGCTTAACTTCCTGAATCAGACTGAGTGGGCCATCAAGATGTCTTCCATACTTACATTTGGCACACTCTGTGGACCGCAGTATGTTTCAGTCCAAAAAGGAAATAGGGTTGAGACTCAAATTAGGGTTACGGATGGGGAGACTTGGCTTCCCAGGATGTAACCAGGGTTTTGGTGAAGCCTAGATTGGTAAAACAGACTGAGTAGGCATTCAGGAGTATAACATACTGCCAGTGAGTACACCATGTGGACAGGGAAATGTTTCAGTCCAAAGACAAAATTCGAGTTAAGACCCAAGTTAGGGTTAGCTGTCAGGAGACATGGCTTCCCAGAATGGAAACAGGGTGTTGCTGAAGCCAAGCATGGTGAAACAGACTGAGAGGGCCAAAGGAATTGTGTGCCTACTGTCTTTTAGTAGAACATGAGGATGGGAGGTTGTTACATTTGCACAAGAATATCAGGTTAAGTATCAAGTTAGAGTTAGGGTTGGGGAGATGTGGCTTCCCAGGTTGGAAACGGGTCCTTGTTGAAGCCTAGCTTGCTGAATCAGACTGAGTGGGGCATCAAGATGTCTTCCATACTTACAATTAGGTACACTCTGTGGACGGCAGTATGTTTCAGTCCAAAAAGGAAATGAGGGTTGAGACTCAAATTAGGGTTAGGGTTGGGGAGACTTGGCTTCCCAGGATGTAACCAGGGTTTTGGCGAAGCCTAGATTGGTAAAACAGACTGAGTAGGCCTTCCGGAGTATAACATACTGCCAGTTAGTACACCATGTGGACAGGGAAATATTTCAGTCCAAAGAAAAAACTAGGGTTAAGACCCAAGTTAGGGTTAGCGGTCAGGAGACATGGCTTCCCAGAATGGAGACAGGGTGTTGCTGAAGCCAAGCATGGTGAAACAGACTGAGAGGGCAAAAGGAATTGTGTGCCTACTGTCTTTTAGTACAACATGAGGATGGCGGTTTGTTACATTTGCACAAGAAAATCAGGTTAAGTCTCAAGTTAGGGTTGGTTTGGGGAGATGTGGCTTCCCAGGTTGGAAACGGGTCCTTGGTGAAGCCTAGCTTGTTGAATCAGACTGAGTGGGACATCAAGATGTCTTCCATACTTACATTTGGTACACTCTGTGGACGGCAGTATGTTTCAGTCCAAAAAGGAAATGAGGGTTGAGACTCAAATTAGGGTTAGGGCTGGGGAGACTTGGCTTCCCAGGATGTAACCAGGGTTTTGGCGAAGCCTAGATTGGTAAAACAGACTGAGTAGGCCATCCGGAGTATAACATACTGCCAGTTAGTACACCATGTGGACAGGGAAATGTTTCAGTCTAAAGAGAAAATTAGGGTTAAGACCCAAGTTAGGGTTAGCTGTCAGGAGACATGGCTTCCCAGAATGGAAACAGGGTGTTGCTGAAGCCAAGCATGGTGAAACAGACTGAGAGGGCCAAAGGAATTGTGTGCCTACTGTCTTTTAGTAGAACATGAGGATGGGAGGTTGTTACATTTGCACAAGAATATCAGGTTAAGTCTCAAGTTAGGGTTAGGGTTGGGGAGATGTGGCTTCCCAGGTTGGAAACGGGTCCTTGGTGAAGCTTAACTTCCTGAATCAGACTGAGTGGGCCATCAAGATGTCTTCCATACTTACATTTGGCACACTCTGTGGACCGCAGTATGTTTCAGTCCAAAAAGGAAATAGGGTTGAGACTCAAATTAGGGTTAGGGTTGGGGAGACTTGGCTTCCCAGGATGTAACCAGGGTTTTGGTGAAGCCTAGATTGGTAAAACAGACTGAGTAGGCATTCAGGAGTATAACATACTGCCAGTTAGTACACCATGTGGACAGGGAAATGTTTCAGTCCAAAGAGAAAATTAGGGTTAAGACCCAAGTGAGGGTTATCGGTCAGGAGACATGGCTTCCCAGAATGGAAACAGGGTGTTGCTGAAGCCAAGCATGGTGAAACAGACTGAGAGGGCCAAAGGAATTGTGTGCCTACTGTCTTTTAGTAGAACATGAGGATGGGGGTTTGTTACATTTGCACAAGAAAATCAGGTTAAGTCTCAAGTTAGGGTTGGTTTGGGGAGATGTGGCTTCCCAGGTTGGAAACGGGTCCTTGGTGAAGCCTAGCTTGTTGAATCAGACTGAGTGGGACATCAAGATGTCTTCCATACTTACATTTGGTACACTCTGTGGACGGCAGTATGTTTCAGTCCAAAAAGGAAATGAGGGTTGAGACTCAAATTAGGGTTAGGGCTAGGGAGACTTGGCTCCCCAGGATGTAACCAGGGTTTTGGCGAAGCCTAGATTGGTAAAACAGACTGAGTAGGCCATCCGGAGTATAACATACTGCCAGTTAGTACACCATGTGGACAGGGAAATGTTTCAATCCAAAGAGAAAATTAGGGTTAAGACCCAAGTGAGGGTTAGCTGTCAGGAGACATGGCTTCCCAGAATGGAAACAGGGTGTTGCTGAAGCCAAGCATGGTGAAACAGACTGAGAGGGCCAAAGGAATTGTGTGCCTACTGTCTTTTAGTAGAACATGAGGATGGGAGGTTGTTACATTTGCACAAGAATATCAGGTTAAGTATCAAGTTAGGGTTAGGGTTGGGGAGATGTGGCTTCCCAGGTTGGAAACGGGTCCTTGGTGAAGCTTAACTTGCTGAATCAGACTGAGTGGGGTATCAAGGTGTCTTCCATACTTACATTTGGTACACTCTGTGGCCCGCAGTATGTTTCAGTCCCAAAAGGAAATGAGGGTTGAGACTCAAAGTAGGGTTAGGGTTGGGGAGACTTGGCTTCCCAGGATGTAACCAGGGTTTTGGCGAAGCCTAGATTGGTAAAACAGACTGAGTAGGCAAACCGGAGTATAACATACTGCCAGTTAGTACACCATGTGGACAGGGAAATGTTTCATTCCAAAGAGAAAATTAGGGTTAAGACCCAAGTTAGGGTTAGCGGTCAGGAGACATGGCTTCCCGGAATGGAAACAGGGTGTTGCTGTAGCCAAGCATGGTGAAACAGACTGAGAGGGCAAAAGGAATTGTGTGCCTACTGTCTTTTAGTACAACATGAGGATGGGGGTTTGTTACATTTGCACAAGAAAATGAGGTTAAGTCTCAAGTTAGGGTTGGTTTGGGGAGATGTGGCTTCCCAGGTTGGAAACGGGTCCTTGGTGAAGCCTAGCTTGTTGAATCAGACTGAGTGGGACATCAAGATGTCTTCCATACTTACATTTGGCACACTCTGTGGACCGCAGTATGTTTCAGTCCAAAAAGGAAATAGGGTTGAGACTCAAATTAGGGTTAGGGTTGGGGAGACTTGGCTTCCCAGGATGTAACCCGGGTTTTGGTGAAGCCTAGATTGGTAAAACAGACTGAGTAGGCATTCAGGAGTATAACATACTGCCAGTTAGTACACCATGTGGACAGGGAAATGTTTCAGTCCAAAGACAAAATTCGAGTTAAGACCCAAGTTAGGGTTAGCTGTCAGGAGACATGGCTTCCCGGAATGGAAACAGGGTGTTGCTGAAGCCAAGCATGGTGAAACAGACTGAGAGGGCCAACGGAATTGTGTGCTTACTGTCTTTTAGTACAACATGAGGATGGGGGTTTGTTACATTTGCACAAGAAAATCAGGTTAAGTCTCAAGTTAGGGTTGGGTTGGGGAGATGTGGCTTCCCAGGTTGGAAACGGGTCCTTGGTGAAGCTTAACTTGCTGAATCAGACTGAGTGGGGTATCAAGGTGTCTTCCATACTTACATTTGGTACACTCTGTGGACCACAGTATGTTTCAGTCCCAAAAGGAAATGAGGGTTGAGACTCAAATTAGGGTTAGGGTTGGGGAGACTTGGCTTCCCAGGATGTAACCAGGGTTTTGGCGAAGCCTAGATTGGTAAAACAGACTGAGTAGGCCTTCCGGAGTATAACATACTGCCAGTTAGTACACCATGTGGACAGGGAAATGTTTCAGTCCAAAGAAAAAATTAGGGTTAAGAAAAATTTAGGGTTATCGGTCAGGAGACATGCCTTCCCAGAATGGAAACAGGGTGTTGCTGAAGCCAAGCATGGTGAAACAGACTGAGAGGGCAAACGGAATTGTGTGCCTACTGTCTTTTAGTACAACATGAGGATGGGGGTTTGTTACATTTGCACAAAAAAATCAGGTTAAGTCTCAAGTTAGGGTTAGGGTTGGGGAGATGTGGCTTCCCAGGTTGGAAACGGGTCCTTGGTGAAGCCTAACTTGCTGAATCAGACTGAGTGGGGCATCAAGATGTCTTCCATACTGACATTTGGTACACTCTGTGGACGGCGGTTTGTTTCAGTCCCAAAGGAAATGAGGCCTGAGACTCAAATTAGGGTTAGGGTTGGGGAGACTTGGCTTTCCAGGATGTAACCAGGGTTTTGGTGAAGCCTAGATTGGTAAAACAGACTGAGTAGGCAAACCGGAGTATAACATACTGCCAGTTAGTACACCATGTGGACAGGGAAATGTTTCATTCCAAAGAGAAAATTAGGGTTAAGACCCAAGTGAGGGTTATCGGTCAGGAGACATGGCTTCCCAGAATGGAAACAGGGTGTTGCTGAAGCCAAGCATGGTGAAACAGACTGAGAGGGCCAAAGGAATTGTGTGCCTACTGTCTTTTAGTAGAACATGAGGATGGGGGTTTGTTACAATTGCACAAGAAAATCAGGTTAAGTATCAAGTTAGGGTTAGGGTTGGGGAGATGTGGCTTCCCAGGTTGGAAACGGGTCCTTGGTGAAGCTTAACTTGCTGAATCAGACTGAGTGGGGCATCAAGATGGCTTCCATACTGACATTTGGTACACTCTGTGGACGGCAGTATGTTTCAGTCCAAAAAGGAAATGAGGGCTGAGACTCAAATTAGGGTTAGGGTTGGGGAGACTTGGCTTCCCAGGATGTAACCAGGGTCTTGGCGAAGCCTAGATTGGTAAAACAGACTGAGTAGGCCAACCGGAGTATAACATACTGCCAGTTAGTACACCATGTGGACAGGGAAATGTTTCAGTCCAAAGAGAAAATTAGGGTTGAGACCCAAGTTAGGGTTATCGGTCAGGAGTCATGGCTTCCCAGAATGGAAACAGGGTGTTGCTGAAGCCAAGCATGGTGAAACAGACTGAGAGGGCAAAAGGAATTGTGTGCCTACTGTCTTTTAGTACAACATGAGGATGGGGGTTTGTTACATTTGCACAAGAAAATCAGGTTAAGTCTCAAGTTAGGGTTGGTTTGGGGAGATGTGGCTTCCCAGGTTGGAAACGGGTCCTTGGTGAAGCCTAGCTTGTTGAATCAGACTGAGTGGGACATCAAGATGTCTTCCATACTGACATTTGGTACACTCTGTGGACGGCAGTATGTTTCAGTCCAAAAAGGAAATGAGGGTTGAGACTCAAATTAGGGTTAGGGCTGGGGAGACTTGGCTTCCCAGGATGTAACCAGGGTTTTGGCGAAGCCTAGATTGGTAAAACAGACTGAGTAGGCCATCCGGAGTATAACATACTGCCAGTTAGTACACCATGTGGACAGGGAAATGTTTCAGTCCAAAGAGAAAATTAGGGTTAAGACCCAAGTGAGGGTTAGCTGTCAGGAGACATGGCTTCCCAGAATGGAAACAGGGTGTTGCTGAAGCCAAGCATGGTGAAACAGACTGAGAGGGCCAAAGGAATTGTGTGCCTACTGTCTTTTAGTAGAACATGAGGATGGGAGGTTGTTACATTTGCACAAGAATATCAGGTTAAGTCTCAAGTTAGGGTTAGGGTTGGGGAGATGTGGCTTCCCAGGTTGGAAACGGGTCCTTGGTGAAGCTTAACTTCCTGAATCAGACTGAGTGGGCCATCAAGATGTCTTCCATACTTACATTTGGCACACTCTGTGGACCGCAGTATGTTTCAGTCCAAAAAGGAAATAGGGTTGAGACTCAAATTAGGGTTACGGTTGGGGAGACTTGGCTTCCCAGGATGTAACCAGGGTTTTGGTGAAGCCAAGATTGGTAAAACAGACTGAGTAGGCATTCAGGAGTATAACATACTGCCAGTTAGTACACCATGTGGACAGGGAAATGTTTCAGTCCAAAGAGAAAATTAGGGTTAAGACCCAAGTGAGGGTTAGCTGTCAGGAGACATGGCTTCCCAGAATGGAAACAGGGTGTTGCTGAAGCCAAGCATGGTGAAACAGACTGAGAGGGCCAAAGGAATTGTGTGCCTACTGTCTTTTAGTAGAACATGAGGATGGGAGGTTGTTACATTTGCACAAGAATATCAGGTTAAGTATCAAGTTAGAGTTAGGGTTGGGGAGATGTGGCTTCCCAGGTTGGAAACGGGTCCTTGTTGAAGCCTAGCTTGCTGAATCAGACTGAGTGGGGCATCAAGATGTCTTCCATACTTACAATTAGGTACACTCTGTGGACGGCAGTATGTTTCAGTCCAAAAAGGAAATGAGGGTTGAGACTCAAATTAGGGTTAGGGTTGGGGAGACTTGGCTTCCCAGGATGTAACCAGGGTTTTGGCGAAGCCTAGATTGGTAAAACAGACTGAGTAGGCCTTCCGGAGTATAACATACTGCCAGTTAGTACACCATGTGGACAGGGAAATATTTCAGTCCAAAGAAAAAACTAGGGTTAAGACCCAAGTTAGGGTTAGCGGTCAGGAGACATGGCTTCCCAGAATGGAAACAGGGTGTTGCTGAAGCCAAGCATGGTGAAACAGACTGAGAGGGCAAAAGGAATTGTGTGCCTACTGTCTTTTAGTACAACATGAGGATGGCGGTTTGTTACATTTGCACAAGAAAATCAGGTTAAGTCTCAAGTTAGGGTTGGTTTGGGGAGATGTGGCTTCCCAGGTTGGAAACGGGTCCTTGGTGAAGCCTAGCTTGTTGAATCAGACTGAGTGGGACATCAAGATGTCTTCCATACTTACATTTGGTACACTCTGTGGACGGCAGTATGTTTCAGTCCAAAAAGGAAATGAGGGTTGAGACTCAAATTAGGGTTAGGGCTGGGGAGACTTGGCTTCCCAGGATGTAACCAGGGTTTTGGCGAAGCCTAGATTGGTAAAACAGACTGAGTAGGCATTCAGGAGTATAACATACTGCCAGTTAGTACACCATGTGGACAGGGAAATGTTTCAGTCCAAAGAGAAAATTAGGGTTAAGACCCAAGTGAGGGTTATCGGTCAGGAGACATGGCTTCCCAGAATGGAAACAGGGTGTTGCTGAAGCCAAGCATGGTGAAACAGACTGAGAGGGCCAAAGGAATTGTGTGCCTACTGTCTTTTAGTAGAACATGAGGATGGGGGTTTGTTACATTTGCACAAGAAAATCAGGTTAAGTCTCAAGTTAGGGTTGGTTTGGGGAGATGTGGCTTCCCAGGTTGGAAACGGGTCCTTGGTGAAGCCTAGCTTGTTGAATCAGACTGAGTGGGACATCAAGATGTCTTCCATACTTACATTTGGTACACTCTGTGGACGGCAGTATGTTTCAGTCCAAAAAGGAAATGAGGGTTGAGACTCAAATTAGGGTTAGGGCTAGGGAGACTTGGCTCCCCAGGATGTAACCAGGGTTTTGGCGAAGCCTAGATTGGTAAAACAGACTGAGTAGGCCATCCGGAGTATAACATACTGCCAGTTAGTACACCATGTGGACAGGGAAATGTTTCAGTCCAAAGAGAAAATTAGGGTTAAGACCCAAGTGAGGGTTAGCTGTCAGGAGACATGGCTTCCCAGAATGGAAACAGGGTGTTGCTGAAGCCAAGCATGGTGAAACAGACTGAGAGGGCCAAAGGAATTGTGTGCCTACTGTCTTTTAGTAGAACATGAGGATGGGAGGTTGTTACATTTGCACAAGAATATCAGGTTAAGTATCAAGTTAGGGTTAGGGTTGGGGAGATGTGGCTTCCCAGGTTGGAAACGGGTCCTTGGTGAAGCTTAACTTGCTGAATCAGACTGAGTGGGGTATCAAGGTGTCTTCCATACTTACATTTGGTACACTCTGTGGCCCGCAGTATGTTTCAGTCCCAAAAGGAAATGAGGGTTGAGACTCAAAGTAGGGTTAGGGTTGGGGAGACTTGGCTTCCCAGGATGTAACCAGGGTTTTGGCGAAGCCTAGATTGGTAAAACAGACTGAGTAGGCCTTCCGGAGTATAACATACTGCCAGTTAGTACACCATGTGGACAGGGAAATGTTTCATTCCAAAGAGAAAATTAGGGTTAAGACCCAAGTTAGGGTTAGCGGTCAGGAGACATGGCTTCCCGGAATGGAAACAGGGTGTTGCTGTAGCCAAGCATGGTGAAACAGACTGAGAGGGCAAAAGGAATTGTGTGCCTACTGTCTTTTAGTACAACATGAGGATGGGGGTTTGTTACATTTGCACAAGAAAATGAGGTTAAGTCTCAAGTTAGGGTTGGTTTGGGGAGATGTGGCTTCCCAGGTTGGAAACGGGTCCTTGGTGAAGCCTAGCTTGTTGAATCAGACTGAGTGGGACATCAAGATGTCTTCCATACTTACATTTGGCACACTCTGTGGACCGCAGTATGTTTCAGTCCAAAAAGGAAATAGGGTTGAGACTCAAATTAGGGTTAGGGTTGGGGAGACTTGGCTTCCCAGGATGTAACCAGGGTTTTGGTGAAGCCTAGATTGGTAAAACAGACTGAGTAGGCATTCAGGAGTATAACATACTGCCAGTTAGTACACCATGTGGACAGGGAAATGTTTCAGTCCAAAGACAAAATTCGAGTTAAGACCCAAGTTAGGGTTAGCTGTCAGGAGACATGGCTTCCCGGAATGGAAACAGGGTGTTGCTGAAGCCAAGCATGGTGAAACAGACTGAGAGGGCCAATGGAATTGTTTGCTTACTGTCTTTTAGTACAACATGAGGATGGGGGTTTGTTACATTTGCACAAGAAAATCAGGTTAAGTCTCAAGTTAGGGTTGGGTTGGGGAGATGTGGCTTCCCAGGTTGGAAACGGGTCCTTGGTGAAGCTTAACTTGCTGAATCAGACTGAGTGGGGTATCAAGGTGTCTTCCATACTTACATTTGGTACACTCTGTGGACCACAGTATGTTTCAGTCCCAAAAGGAAATGAGGGTTGAGACTCAAATTAGGGTTAGGGTTGGGGAGACTTGGCTTCCCAGGATGTAACCAGGGTTTTGGCGAAGCCTAGATTGGTAAAACAGACTGAGTAGGCCTTCCGGAGTATAACATACTGCCAGTTAGTACACCATGTGGACAGGGAAATGTTTCAGTCCAAAGAGAAAATTAGGGTTGAGACCCAAGTTAGGGTTATCGGTCAGGAGTCATGGCTTCCCAGAATGGAAACAGGGTGTTGCTGAAGCCAAGCATGGTGAAACAGACTGAGAGGGCAAAAGGAATTGTGTGCCTACTGTCTTTTAGTACAACATGAGGATGGGGGTTTGTTACATTTGCACAAGAAAATCAGGTTAAGTCTCAAGTTAGGGTTGGTTTGGGGAGATGTGGCTTCCCAGGTTGGAAACGGGTCCTTGGTGAAGCCTAGCTTGTTGAATCAGACTGAGTGGAACATCAAGATGTCTTCCATACTGACATTTGGTACACTCTGTGGACGGCAGTATGTTTCAGTCCAAAAAGGAAATGAGGGTTGAGACTCAAATTAGGGTTAGGGCTGGGGAGACTTGGCTTCCCAGGATGTAACCAGGGTTTTGGCGAAGCCTAGATTGGTAAAACAGACTGAGTAGGCCATCCGGAGTATAACATACTGCCAGTTAGTACACCATGTGGACAGGGAAATGTTTCAGTCCAAAGAGAAAATTAGGGTTAAGACCCAAGTGAGGGTTAGCTGTCAGGAGACATGGCTTCCCAGAATGGAGACAGGGTGTTGCTGAAGCCAAGCATGGTGAAACAGACTGAGAGGGCCAAAGGAATTGTGTGCCTACTGTCTTTTAGTAGAACATGAGGATGGGAGGTTGTTACATTTGCACAAGAATATCAGGTTAAGTCTCAAGTTAGGGTTAGGGTTGGGGAGATGTGGCTTCCCAGGTTGGAAACGGGTCCTTGGTGAAGCTTAACTTCCTGAATCAGACTGAGTGGGCCATCAAGATGTCTTCCATACTTACATTTGGCACACTCTGTGGACCGCAGTATGTTTCAGTCCAAAAAGGAAATAGGGTTGAGACTCAAATTAGGGTTACGGATGGGGAGACTTGGCTTCCCAGGATGTAACCAGGGTTTTGGTGAAGCCTAGATTGGTAAAACAGACTGAGTAGGCATTCAGGAGTATAACATACTGCCAGTGAGTACACCATGTGGACAGGGAAATGTTTCAGTCCAAAGACAAAATTCGAGTTAAGACCCTAGTTAGGGTTAGCTGTCAGGAGACATGGCTTCCCAGAATGGAAACAGGGTGTTGCTGAAGCCAAGCATGGTGAAACAGACTGAGAGGGCCAAAGGAATTGTGTGCCTACTGTCTTTTAGTAGAACATGAGGATGGGAGGTTGTTACATTTGCACAAGAATATCAGGTTAAGTATCAAGTTAGAGTTAGGGTTGGGGAGATGTGGCTTCCCAGGTTGGAAACGGGTCCTTGTTGAAGCCTAGCTTGCTGAATCAGACTGAGTGGGGCATCAAGATGTCTTCCATACTTACAATTAGGTACACTCTGTGGACGGCAGTATGTTTCAGTCCAAAAAGGAAATGAGGGTTGAGACTCAAATTAGGGTTAGGGTTGGGGAGATGTGGCTTCCCAGGTTGGAAACGGGTCCTTGGTGAAGCTTAACTTCCTGAATCAGACTGAGTGGGCCATCAAGATGTCTTCCATACTTACATTTGGCACACTCTGTGGACCGCAGTATGTTTCAGTCCAAAAAGGAAATAGGGTTGAGACTCAAATTAGGGTTAGGGTTGGGGAGACTTGGCTTCCCAGGATGTAACCAGGGTTTTGGTGAAGCCTAGATTGGTAAAACAGACTGAGTAGGCATTCAGGAGTATAACATACTGCCAGTTAGTACACCATGTGGACAGGGAAATGTTTCAGTCCAAAGAGAAAATTAGGGTTAAGACCCAAGTGAGGGTTATCGGTCAGGAGACATGGCTTCCCAGAATGGAAACAGGGTGTTGCTGAAGCCAAGCATGGTGAAACAGACTGAGAGGGCCAAAGGAATTGTGTGCCTACTGTCTTTTAGTAGAACATGAGGATGGGGGTTTGTTACATTTGCACAAGAAAATCAGGTTAAGTCTCAAGTTAGGGTTGGTTTGGGGAGATGTGGCTTCCCAGGTTGGAAACGGGTCCTTGGTGAAGCCTAGCTTGTTGAATCAGACTGAGTGGGACATCAAGATGTCTTCCATACTTACATTTGGTACACTCTGTGGACGGCAGTATGTTTCAGTCCAAAAAGGAAATGAGGGTTGAGACTCAAATTAGGGTTAGGGCTAGGGAGACTTGGCTCCCCAGGATGTAACCAGGGTTTTGGCGAAGCCTAGATTGGTAAAACAGACTGAGTAGGCCATCCGGAGTATAACATACTGCCAGTTAGTACACCATGTGGACAGGGAAATGTTTCAGTCCAAAGAGAAAATTAGGGTTAAGACCCAAGTGAGGGTTAGCTGTCAGGAGACATGGCTTCCCAGAATGGAAACAGGGTGTTGCTGAAGCCAAGCATGGTGAAACAGACTGAGAGGGCCAAAGGAATTGTGTGCCTACTGTCTTTTAGTAGAACATGAGGATGGGAGGTTGTTACATTTGCACAAGAATATCAGGTTAAGTATCAAGTTAGGGTTAGGGTTGGGGAGATGTGGCTTCCCAGGTTGGAAACGGGTCCTTGGTGAAGCTTAACTTGCTGAATCAGACTGAGTGGGGTATCAAGGTGTCTTCCATACTTACATTTGGTACACTCTGTGGCCCGCAGTATGTTTCAGTCCCAAAAGGAAATGAGGGTTGAGACTCAAAGTAGGGTTAGGGTTGGGGAGACTTGGCTTCCCAGGATGTAACCAGGGTTTTGGCGAAGCCTAGATTGGTAAAACAGACTGAGTAGGCAAACCGGAGTATAACATACTGCCAGTTAGTACACCATGTGGACAGGGAAATGTTTCATTCCAAAGAGAAAATTAGGGTTAAGACCCAAGTTAGGGTTAGCGGTCAGGAGACATGGCTTCCCGGAATGGAAACAGGGTGTTGCTGTAGCCAAGCATGGTGAAACAGACTGAGAGGGCAAAAGGAATTGTGTGCCTACTGTCTTTTAGTACAACATGAGGATGGGGGTTTGTTACATTTGCACAAGAAAATGAGGTTAAGTCTCAAGTTAGGGTTGGTTTGGGGAGATGTGGCTTCCCAGGTTGGAAACGGGTCCTTGGTGAAGCCTAGCTTGTTGAATCAGACTGAGTGGGACATCAAGATGTCTTCCATACTTACATTTGGCACACTCTGTGGACCGCAGTATGTTTCAGTCCAAAAAGGAAATAGGGTTGAGACTCAAATTAGGGTTAGGGTTGGGGAGACTTGGCTTCCCAGGATGTAACCAGGGTTTTGGTGAAGCCTAGATTGGTAAAACAGACTGAGTAGGCATTCAGGAGTATAACATACTGCCAGTTAGTACACCATGTGGACAGGGAAATGTTTCAGTCCAAAGACAAAATTCGAGTTAAGACCCAAGTTAGGGTTAGCTGTCAGGAGACATGGCTTCCCGGAATGGAAACAGGGTGTTGCTGAAGCCAAGCATGGTGAAACAGACTGAGAGGGCCAACGGAATTGTGTGCTTACTGTCTTTTAGTACAACATGAGGATGGGGGTTTGTTACATTTGCACAAGAAAATCAGGTTAAGTCTCAAGTTAGGGTTGGGTTGGGGAGATGTGGCTTCCCAGGTTGGAAACGGGTCCTTGGTGAAGCTTAACTTGCTGAATCAGACTGAGTGGGGTATCAAGGTGTCTTCCATACTTACATTTGGTACACTCTGTGGACCACAGTATGTTTCAGTCCCAAAAGGAAATGAGGGTTGAGACTCAAATTAGGGTTAGGGTTGGGGAGACTTGGCTTCCCAGGATGTAACCAGGGTTTTGGCGAAGCCTAGATTGGTAAAACAGACTGAGTAGGCCTTCCGGAGTATAACATACTGCCAGTTAGTACACCATGTGGACAGGGAAATGTTTCAGTCCAAAGAGAAAATTAGGGTTAAGACCCAAGTGAGGGTTAGCTGTCAGGAGACATGGCTTCCCAGAATGGAAACAGGGTGTTGCTGAAGCCAAGCATGGTGAAACAGACTGAGAGGGCCAAAGGAATTGTGTGCCTACTGTCTTTTAGTAGAACATGAGGATGGGAGGTTGTTACATTTGCACAAGAATATCAGGTTAAGTCTCAAGTTAGGGTTAGGGTTGGGGAGATGTGGCTTCCCAGGTTGGAAACGGGTCCTTGGTGAAGCCTAACTTGCTGAATCAGACTGAGTGGGGCATCAAGATGTCTTCCATACTGACATTTGGTACACTCTGTGGACGGCGGTTTGTTTCAGTCCCAAAGGAAATGAGGCCTGAGACTGAAATTAGGGTTAGGGTTGGGGAGACTTGGCTTTCCAGGATGTAACCAGGGTTTTGGTGAAGCCTAGATTGGGAAAACAGACTGAGTAGGCAAACCGGAGTATAACATACTGCCAGTTAGTACACCATGTGGACAGGGAAATGTTTCATTCCAAAGAGAAAATTAGGGTTAAGACCCAAGTGAGGGTTATCGGTCAGGAGACATGGCTTCCCAGAATGGAAACAGGGTGTTGCTGAAGCCAAGCATGGTGAAACAGACTGAGAGGGCCAAAGGAATTGTGTGCCTACTGTCTTTTAGTAGAACATGAGGATGGGGGTTTGTTACAATTGCACAAGAAAATCAGGTTAAGTATCAAGTTTGGGTTAGGTTTGGGGAGATGTGGCTTCCCAGGTTGGAAACGGGTCCTTGGTGAAGCTTAACTTGCTGAATCAGACTGAGTGGGGCATCAAGATGGCTTCCATACTGACATTTGGTACACTCTGTGGACGGCAGTATGTTTCAGTCCAAAAAGGAAATGAGGGCTGAGACTCAAATTAGGGTTAGGGTTGGGGAGACTTGGCTTCCCAGGATGTAACCAGGGTCTTGGCGAAGCCTAGATTGGTAAAACAGACTGAGTAGGCCAACCGGAGTATAACATACTGCCAGTTAGTACACCATGTGGACAGGGAAATGTTTCAGTCCAAAGAGAAAATTAGGGTTGAGACCCAAGTTAGGGTTATCGGTCAGGAGTCATGGCTTCCCAGAATGGAAACAGGGTGTTGCTGAAGCCAAGCATGGTGAAACAGACTGAGAGGGCAAAAGGAATTGTGTGCCTACTGTCTTTTAGTACAACATGAGGATGGGGGTTTGTTACATTTGCACAAGAAAATCAGGTTAAGTCTCAAGTTAGGGTTGGTTTGGGGAGATGTGGCTTCCCAGGTTGGAAACGGGTCCTTGGTGAAGCCTAGCTTGTTGAATCAGACTGAGTGGGACATCAAGATGTCTTCCATACTGACATTTGGTACACTCTGTGGACGGCAGTATGTTTCAGTCCAAAAAGGAAATGAGGGTTGAGACTCAAATTAGGGTTAGGGCTGGGGAGACTTGGCTTCCCAGGATGTAACCAGGGTTTTGGCGAAGCCTAGATTGGTAAAACAGACTGAGTAGGCCATCCGGAGTATAACATACTGCCAGTTAGTACACCATGTGGACAGGGAAATGTTTCAGTCCAAAGAGAAAATTAGGGTTAAGACCCAAGTGAGGGTTAGCTGTCAGGAGACATGGCTTCCCAGAATGGAGACAGGGTGTTGCTGAAGCCAAGCATGGTGAAACAGACTGAGAGGGCCAAAGGAATTGTGTGCCTACTGTCTTTTAGTAGAACATGAGGATGGGAGGTTGTTACATTTGCACAAGAATATCAGGTTAAGTCTCAAGTTAGGGTTAGGGTTGGGGAGATGTGGCTTCCCAGGTTGGAAACGGGTCCTTGGTGAAGCTTAACTTCCTGAATCAGACTGAGTGGGCCATCAAGATGTCTTCCATACTTACATTTGGCACACTCTGTGGACCGCAGTATGTTTCAGTCCAAAAAGGAAATAGGGTTGAGACTCAAATTAGGGTTACGGATGGGGAGACTTGGCTTCCCAGGATGTAACCAGGGTTTTGGTGAAGCCTAGATTGGTAAAACAGACTGAGTAGGCATTCAGGAGTATAACATACTGCCAGTGAGTACACCATGTGGACAGGGAAATGTTTCAGTCCAAAGACAAAATTCGAGTTAAGACCCAAGTTAGGGTTAGCTGTCAGGAGACATGGCTTCCCAGAATGGAAACAGGGTGTTGCTGAAGCCAAGCATGGTGAAACAGACTGAGAGGGCCAAAGGAATTGTGTGCCTACTGTCTTTTAGTAGAACATGAGGATGGGAGGTTGTTACATTTGCACAAGAATATCAGGTTAAGTATCAAGTTAGAGTTAGGGTTGGGGAGATGTGGCTTCCCAGGTTGGAAACGGGTCCTTGTTGAAGCCTAGCTTGCTGAATCAGACTGAGTGGGGCATCAAGATGTCTTCCATACTTACAATTAGGTACACTCTGTGGACGGCAGTATGTTTCAGTCCAAAAAGGAAATGAGGGTTGAGACTCAAATTAGGGTTAGGGTTGGGGAGACTTGGCTTCCCAGGATGTAACCAGGGTTTTGGCGAAGCCTAGATTGGTAAAACAGACTGAGTAGGCCTTCCGGAGTATAACATACTGCCAGTTAGTACACCATGTGGACAGGGAAATATTTCAGTCCAAAGAAAAAACTAGGGTTAAGACCCAAGTTAGGGTTAGCGGTCAGGAGACATGGCTTCCCAGAATGGAGACAGGGTGTTGCTGAAGCCAAGCATGGTGAAACAGACTGAGAGGGCAAAAGGAATTGTGTGCCTACTGTCTTTTAGTACAACATGAGGATGGCGGTTTGTTACATTTGCACAAGAAAATCAGGTTAAGTCTCAAGTTAGGGTTGGTTTGGGGAGATGTGGCTTCCCAGGTTGGAAACGGGTCCTTGGTGAAGCCTAGCTTGTTGAATCAGACTGAGTGGGACATCAAGATGTCTTCCATACTTACATTTGGTACACTCTGTGGACGGCAGTATGTTTCAGTCCAAAAAGGAAATGAGGGTTGAGACTCAAATTAGGGTTAGGGCTGGGGAGACTTGGCTTCCCAGGATGTAACCAGGGTTTTGGCGAAGCCTAGATTGGTAAAACAGACTGAGTAGGCCATCCGGAGTATAACATACTGCCAGTTAGTACACCATGTGGACAGGGAAATGTTTCAGTCTAAAGAGAAAATTAGGGTTAAGACCCAAGTTAGGGTTAGCTGTCAGGAGACATGGCTTCCCAGAATGGAAACAGGGTGTTGCTGAAGCCAAGCATGGTGAAACAGACTGAGAGGGCCAAAGGAATTGTGTGCCTACTGTCTTTTAGTAGAACATGAGGATGGGAGGTTGTTACATTTGCACAAGAATATCAGGTTAAGTCTCAAGTTAGGGTTAGGGTTGGGGAGATGTGGCTTCCCAGGTTGGAAACGGGTCCTTGGTGAAGCTTAACTTCCTGAATCAGACTGAGTGGGCCATCAAGATGTCTTCCATACTTACATTTGGCACACTCTGTGGACCGCAGTATGTTTCAGTCCAAAAAGGAAATAGGGTTGAGACTCAAATTAGGGTTAGGGTTGGGGAGACTTGGCTTCCCAGGATGTAACCAGGGTTTTGGTGAAGCCTAGATTGGTAAAACAGACTGAGTAGGCATTCAGGAGTATAACATACTGCCAGTTAGTACACCATGTGGACAGGGAAATGTTTCAGTCCAAAGAGAAAATTAGGGTTAAGACCCAAGTGAGGGTTATCGGTCAGGAGACATGGCTTCCCAGAATGGAAACAGGGTGTTGCTGAAGCCAAGCATGGTGAAACAGACTGAGAGGGCCAAAGGAATTGTGTGCCTACTGTCTTTTAGTAGAACATGAGGATGGGGGTTTGTTACATTTGCACAAGAAAATCAGGTTAAGTCTCAAGTTAGGGTTGGTTTGGGGAGATGTGGCTTCCCAGGTTGGAAACGGGTCCTTGGTGAAGCCTAGCTTGTTGAATCAGACTGAGTGGGACATCAAGATGTCTTCCATACTTACATTTGGTACACTCTGTGGACGGCAGTATGTTTCAGTCCAAAAAGGAAATGAGGGTTGAGACTCAAATTAGGGTTAGGGCTAGGGAGACTTGGCTCCCCAGGATGTAACCAGGGTTTTGGCGAAGCCTAGATTGGTAAAACAGACTGAGTAGGCCATCCGGAGTATAACATACTGCCAGTTAGTACACCATGTGGACAGGGAAATGTTTCAATCCAAAGAGAAAATTAGGGTTAAGACCCAAGTGAGGGTTAGCTGTCAGGAGACATGGCTTCCCAGAATGGAAACAGGGTGTTGCTGAAGCCAAGCATGGTGAAACAGACTGAGAGGGCCAAAGGAATTGTGTGCCTACTGTCTTTTAGTAGAACATGAGGATGGGAGGTTGTTACATTTGCACAAGAATATCAGGTTAAGTATCAAGTTAGGGTTAGGGTTGGGGAGATGTGGCTTCCCAGGTTGGAAACGGGTCCTTGGTGAAGCTTAACTTGCTGAATCAGACTGAGTGGGGTATCAAGGTGTCTTCCATACTTACATTTGGTACACTCTGTGGCCCGCAGTATGTTTCAGTCCCAAAAGGAAATGAGGGTTGAGACTCAAAGTAGGGTTAGGGTTGGGGAGACTTGGCTTCCCAGGATGTAACCAGGGTTTTGGCGAAGCCTAGATTGGTAAAACAGACTGAGTAGGCAAACCGGAGTATAACATACTGCCAGTTAGTACACCATGTGGACAGGGAAATGTTTCATTCCAAAGAGAAAATTAGGGTTAAGACCCAAGTTAGGGTTAGCGGTCAGGAGACATGGCTTCCCGGAATGGAAACAGGGTGTTGCTGTAGCCAAGCATGGTGAAACAGACTGAGAGGGCAAAAGGAATTGTGTGCCTACTGTCTTTTAGTACAACATGAGGATGGGGGTTTGTTACATTTGCACAAGAAAATGAGGTTAAGTCTCAAGTTAGGGTTGGTTTGGGGAGATGTGGCTTCCCAGGTTGGAAACGGGTCCTTGGTGAAGCCTAGCTTGTTGAATCAGACTGAGTGGGACATCAAGATGTCTTCCATACTTACATTTGGCACACTCTGTGGACCGCAGTATGTTTCAGTCCAAAAAGGAAATAGGGTTGAGACTCAAATTAGGGTTAGGGTTGGGGAGACTTGGCTTCCCAGGATGTAACCCGGGTTTTGGTGAAGCCTAGATTGGTAAAACAGACTGAGTAGGCATTCAGGAGTATAACATACTGCCAGTTAGTACACCATGTGGACAGGGAAATGTTTCAGTCCAAAGACAAAATTCGAGTTAAGACCCAAGTTAGGGTTAGCTGTCAGGAGACATGGCTTCCCGGAATGGAAACAGGGTGTTGCTGAAGCCAAGCATGGTGAAACAGACTGAGAGGGCCAACGGAATTGTGTGCTTACTGTCTTTTAGTACAACATGAGGATGGGGGTTTGTTACATTTGCACAAGAAAATCAGGTTAAGTCTCAAGTTAGGGTTGGGTTGGGGAGATGTGGCTTCCCAGGTTGGAAACGGGTCCTTGGTGAAGCTTAACTTGCTGAATCAGACTGAGTGGGGTATCAAGGTGTCTTCCATACTTACATTTGGTACACTCTGTGGACCACAGTATGTTTCAGTCCCAAAAGGAAATGAGGGTTGAGACTCAAATTAGGGTTAGGGTTGGGGAGACTTGGCTTCCCAGGATGTAACCAGGGTTTTGGCGAAGCCTAGATTGGTAAAACAGACTGAGTAGGCCTTCCGGAGTATAACATACTGCCAGTTAGTACACCATGTGGACAGGGAAATGTTTCAGTCCAAAGAAAAAATTAGGGTTAAGAAAAATTTAGGGTTATCGGTCAGGAGACATGCCTTCCCAGAATGGAAACAGGGTGTTGCTGAAGCCAAGCATGGTGAAACAGACTGAGAGGGCAAACGGAATTGTGTGCCTACTGTCTTTTAGTACAACATGAGGATGGGGGTTTGTTACATTTGCACAAAAAAATCAGGTTAAGTCTCAAGTTAGGGTTAGGGTTGGGGAGATGTGGCTTCCCAGGTTGGAAACGGGTCCTTGGTGAAGCCTAACTTGCTGAATCAGACTGAGTGGGGCATCAAGATGTCTTCCATACTGACATTTGGTACACTCTGTGGACGGCGGTTTGTTTCAGTCCCAAAGGAAATGAGGCCTGAGACTCAAATTAGGGTTAGGGTTGGGGAGACTTGGCTTTCCAGGATGTAACCAGGGTTTTGGTGAAGCCTAGATTGGTAAAACAGACTGAGTAGGCAAACCGGAGTATAACATACTGCCAGTTAGTACACCATGTGGACAGGGAAATGTTTCATTCCAAAGAGAAAATTAGGGTTAAGACCCAAGTGAGGGTTATCGGTCAGGAGACATGGCTTCCCAGAATGGAAACAGGGTGTTGCTGAAGCCAAGCATGGTGAAACAGACTGAGAGGGCCAAAGGAATTGTGTGCCTACTGTCTTTTAGTAGAACATGAGGATGGGGGTTTGTTACAATTGCACAAGAAAATCAGGTTAAGTATCAAGTTAGGGTTAGGGTTGGGGAGATGTGGCTTCCCAGGTTGGAAACGGGTCCTTGGTGAAGCTTAACTTGCTGAATCAGACTGAGTGGGGCATCAAGATGGCTTCCATACTGACATTTGGTACACTCTGTGGACGGCAGTATGTTTCAGTCCAAAAAGGAAATGAGGGCTGAGACTCAAATTAGGGTTAGGGTTGGGGAGACTTGGCTTCCCAGGATGTAACCAGGGTCTTGGCGAAGCCTAGATTGGTAAAACAGACTGAGTAGGCCAACCGGAGTATAACATACTGCCAGTTAGTACACCATGTGGACAGGGAAATGTTTCAGTCCAAAGAGAAAATTAGGGTTGAGACCCAAGTTAGGGTTATCGGTCAGGAGTCATGGCTTCCCAGAATGGAAACAGGGTGTTGCTGAAGCCAAGCATGGTGAAACAGACTGAGAGGGCAAAAGGAATTGTGTGCCTACTGTCTTTTAGTACAACATGAGGATGGGGGTTTGTTACATTTGCACAAGAAAATCAGGTTAAGTCTCAAGTTAGGGTTGGTTTGGGGAGATGTGGCTTCCCAGGTTGGAAACGGGTCCTTGGTGAAGCCTAGCTTGTTGAATCAGACTGAGTGGGACATCAAGATGTCTTCCATACTGACATTTGGTACACTCTGTGGACGGCAGTATGTTTCAGTCCAAAAAGGAAATGAGGGTTGAGACTCAAATTAGGGTTAGGGCTGGGGAGACTTGGCTTCCCAGGATGTAACCAGGGTTTTGGCGAAGCCTAGATTGGTAAAACAGACTGAGTAGGCCATCCGGAGTATAACATACTGCCAGTTAGTACACCATGTGGACAGGGAAATGTTTCAGTCCAAAGAGAAAATTAGGGTTAAGACCCAAGTGAGGGTTAGCTGTCAGGAGACATGGCTTCCCAGAATGGAAACAGGGTGTTGCTGAAGCCAAGCATGGTGAAACAGACTGAGAGGGCCAAAGGAATTGTGTGCCTACTGTCTTTTAGTAGAACATGAGGATGGGAGGTTGTTACATTTGCACAAGAATATCAGGTTAAGTCTCAAGTTAGGGTTAGGGTTGGGGAGATGTGGCTTCCCAGGTTGGAAACGGGTCCTTGGTGAAGCTTAACTTCCTGAATCAGACTGAGTGGGCCATCAAGATGTCTTCCATACTTACATTTGGCACACTCTGTGGACCGCAGTATGTTTCAGTCCAAAAAGGAAATAGGGTTGAGACTCAAATTAGGGTTACGGTTGGGGAGACTTGGCTTCCCAGGATGTAACCAGGGTTTTGGTGAAGCCAAGATTGGTAAAACAGACTGAGTAGGCATTCAGGAGTATAACATACTGCCAGTTAGTACACCATGTGGACAGGGAAATGTTTCAGTCCAAAGAGAAAATTAGGGTTAAGACCCAAGTGAGGGTTAGCTGTCAGGAGACATGGCTTCCCAGAATGGAAACAGGGTGTTGCTGAAGCCAAGCATGGTGAAACAGACTGAGAGGGCCAAAGGAATTGTGTGCCTACTGTCTTTTAGTAGAACATGAGGATGGGAGGTTGTTACATTTGCACAAGAATATCAGGTTAAGTATCAAGTTAGAGTTAGGGTTGGGGAGATGTGGCTTCCCAGGTTGGAAACGGGTCCTTGTTGAAGCCTAGCTTGCTGAATCAGACTGAGTGGGGCATCAAGATGTCTTCCATACTTACAATTAGGTACACTCTGTGGACGGCAGTATGTTTCAGTCCAAAAAGGAAATGAGGGTTGAGACTCAAATTAGGGTTAGGGTTGGGGAGACTTGGCTTCCCAGGATGTAACCAGGGTTTTGGCGAAGCCTAGATTGGTAAAACAGACTGAGTAGGCCTTCCGGAGTATAACATACTGCCAGTTAGTACACCATGTGGACAGGGAAATATTTCAGTCCAAAGAAAAAACTAGGGTTAAGACCCAAGTTAGGGTTAGCGGTCAGGAGACATGGCTTCCCAGAATGGAAACAGGGTGTTGCTGAAGCCAAGCATGGTGAAACAGACTGAGAGGGCAAAAGGAATTGTGTGCCTACTGTCTTTTAGTACAACATGAGGATGGCGGTTTGTTACATTTGCACAAGAAAATCAGGTTAAGTCTCAAGTTAGGGTTGGTTTGGGGAGATGTGGCTTCCCAGGTTGGAAACGGGTCCTTGGTGAAGCCTAGCTTGTTGAATCAGACTGAGTGGGACATCAAGATGTCTTCCATACTTACATTTGGTACACTCTGTGGACGGCAGTATGTTTCAGTCCAAAAAGGAAATGAGGGTTGAGACTCAAATTAGGGTTAGGGCTGGGGAGACTTGGCTTCCCAGGATGTAACCAGGGTTTTGGCGAAGCCTAGATTGGTAAAACAGACTGAGTAGGCCATCCGGAGTATAACATACTGCCAGTTAGTACACCATGTGGACAGGGAAATGTTTCAGTCTAAAGAGAAAATTAGGGTTAAGACCCAAGTTAGGGTTAGCTGTCAGGAGACATGGCTTCCCAGAATGGAAACAGGGTGTTGCTGAAGCCAAGCATGGTGAAACAGACTGAGAGGGCCAAAGGAATTGTGTGCCTACTGTCTTTTAGTAGAACATGAGGATGGGAGGTTGTTACATTTGCACAAGAATATCAGGTTAAGTCTCAAGTTAGGGTTAGGGTTGGGGAGATGTGGCTTCCCAGGTTGGAAACGGGTCCTTGGTGAAGCTTAACTTCCTGAATCAGACTGAGTGGGCCATCAAGATGTCTTCCATACTTACATTTGGCACACTCTGTGGACCGCAGTATGTTTCAGTCCAAAAAGGAAATAGGGTTGAGACTCAAATTAGGGTTACGGTTGGGGAGACTTGGCTTCCCAGGATGTAACCAGGGTTTTGGTGAAGCCTAGATTGGTAAAACAGACTGAGTAGGCATTCAGGAGTATAACATACTGCCAGTTAGTACACCATGTGGACAGGGAAATGTTTCAGTCCAAAGAGAAAATTAGGGTTAAGACCCAAGTGAGGGTTATCGGTCAGGAGACATGGCTTCCCAGAATGGAAACAGGGTGTTGCTGAAGCCAAGCATGGTGAAACAGACTGAGAGGGCCAAAGGAATTGTGTGCCTACTGTCTTTTAGTAGAACATGAGGATGGGGGTTTGTTACATTTGCACAAGAAAATCAGGTTAAGTCTCAAGTTAGGGTTGGTTTGGGGAGATGTGGCTTCCCAGGTTGGAAACGGGTCCTTGGTGAAGCCTAGCTTGTTGAATCAGACTGAGTGGGACATCAAGATGTCTTCCATACTTACATTTGGTACACTCTGTGGACGGCAGTATGTTTCAGTCCAAAAAGGAAATGAGGGTTGAGACTCAAATTAGGGTTAGGGCTAGGGAGACTTGGCTTCCCAGGATGTAACCAGGGTTTTGGCGAAGCCTAGATTGGTAAAACAGACTGAGTAGGCCATCCGGAGTATAACATACTGCCAGTTAGTACACCATGTGGACAGGGAAATGTTTCAGTCCAAAGAGAAAATTAGGGTTAAGACCCAAGTGAGGGTTAGCTGTCAGGAGACATGGCTTCCCAGAATGGAAACAGGGTGTTGCTGAAGCCAAGCATGGTGAAACAGACTGAGAGGGCCAAAGGAATTGTGTGCCTACTGTCTTTTAGTAGAACATGAGGATGGGAGGTTGTTACATTTGCACAAGAATATCAGGTTAAGTATCAAGTTAGGGTTAGGGTTGGGGAGATGTGGCTTCCCAGGTTGGAAACGGGTCCTTGGTGAAGCTTAACTTGCTGAATCAGACTGAGTGGGCCATCAAGATGTCTTCCATACTTACATTGGGCACACTCTGTGGACCGCAGTATGTTTCAGTCCCAAAAGGAAATAGGGTTGAGACTCAAAGTAGGGTTAGGGTTGGGGAGACTTGGCTTCCCAGGATGTAACCAGGGTTTTGGCGAAGCCTAGATTGGTAAAACAGACTGAGTAGGCAAACCGGAGTATAACATACTGCCAGTTAGTACACCATGTGGACAGGGAAATGTTTCATTCCAAAGAGAAAATTAGGGTTAAGACCCAAGTGAGGGTTAGCGGTCAGGAGACATGGCTTCCCGGAATGGAAACAGGGTGTTGCTGAAGCCAAGCATGGTGAAACAGACTGAGAGGGCAAAAGGAATTGTGTGCCTACTGTCTTTTAGTACAACATGAGGATGGGGGTTTGTTACATTTGCACAAGAAAATGAGGTTAAGTCTCAAGTTAGGGTTGGTTTGGGGAGATGTGGCTTCCCAGGTTGGAAACGGGTCCTTGGTGAAGCCTAGCTTGTTGAATCAGACTGAGTGGGACATCAAGATGTCTTCCATACTTACATTTGGCACACTCTGTGGACCGCAGTATGTTTCAGTCCAAAAAGGAAATAGGGTTGAGACTCAAATTAGGGTTAGGGTTGGGGAGACTTGGCTTCCCAGGATGTAACCAGGGTTTTGGTGAAGCCTAGATTGGTAAAACAGACTGAGTAGGCATTCAGGAGTATAACATACTGCCAGTTAGTACACCATGTGGACAGGGAAATGTTTCAGTCCAAAGACAAAATTCGAGTTAAGACCCAAGTTAGGGTTAGCTGTCAGGAGACATGGCTTCCCGGAATGGAAACAGGGTGTTGCTGAAGCCAAGCATGGTGAAACAGACTGAGAGGGCCAACGGAATTGTGTGCCTACTGTCTTTTAGTACAACATGAGGATGGGGGTTTGTTACATTTGCACAAGAAAATCAGGTTAAGTCTCAAGTTAGGGTTAGGGTTGGGGAGATGTGGCTTCCCAGGTTGGAAACGGGTCCTTGGTGAAGCCTAACTTGCTGAATCAGACTGAGTGGGGCATCAAGATGTCTTCCATACTGACATTTGGTACACTCTGTGGACGGCGGTTTGTTTCAGTCCCAAAGGAAATGAGGCCTGAGACTCAAATTAGGGTTAGGGTTGGGGAGACTTGGCTTTCCAGGATGTAACCAGGGTTTTGGTGAAGCCTAGATTGGTAAAACAGACTGAGTAGGCAAACCGGAGTATAACATACTGCCAGTTAGTACACCATGTGGACAGGGAAATGTTTCATTCCAAAGAGAAAATTAGGGTTAAGACCCAAGTGAGGGTTATCGGTCAGGAGACATGGCTTCCCAGAATGGAAACAGGGTGTTGCTGAAGCCAAGCATGGTGAAACAGACTGAGAGGGCCAAAGGAATTGTGTGCCTACTGTCTTTTAGTAGAACATGAGGATGGGGGTTTGTTACAATTGCACAAGAAAATCAGGTTAAGTATCAAGTTAGGGTTAGGGTTGGGGAGATGTGGCTTCCCAGGTTGGAAACGGGTCCTTGGTGAAGCTTAACTTGCTGAATCAGACTGAGTGGGGCATCAAGATGGCTTCCATACTGACATTTGGTACACTCTGTGGACGGCAGTATGTTTCAGTCCAAAAAGGAAATGAGGGCTGAGACTCAAATTAGGGTTAGGGTTGGGGAGACTTGGCTTCCCAGGATGTAACCAGGGTCTTGGCGAAGCCTAGATTGGTAAAACAGACTGAGTAGGCCAACCGGAGTATAACATACTGCCAGTTAGTACACCATGTGGACAGGGAAATGTTTCAGTCCAAAGAGAAAATTAGGGTTGAGACCCAAGTTAGGGTTATCGGTCAGGAGTCATGGCTTCCCAGAATGGAAACAGGGTGTTGCTGAAGCCAAGCATGGTGAAACAGACTGAGAGGGCAAAAGGAATTGTGTGCCTACTGTCTTTTAGTACAACATGAGGATGGGGGTTTGTTACATTTGCACAAGAAAATCAGGTTAAGTCTCAAGTTAGGGTTGGTTTGGGGAGATGTGGCTTCCCAGGTTGGAAACGGGTCCTTGGTGAAGCCTAGCTTGTTGAATCAGACTGAGTGGGACATCAAGATGTCTTCCATACTGACATTTGGTACACTCTGTGGACGGCGGTTTGTTTCAGTCCCAAAGGAAATGAGGCCTGAGACTCAAATTAGGGTTAGGGTTGGGGAGACTTGGCTTTCCAGGATGTAACCAGGGTTTTGGTGAAGCCTAGATTGGTAAAACAGACTGAGTAGGCAAACCGGAGTATAACATACTGCCAGTTAGTACACCATGTGGACAGGGAAATGTTTCATTCCAAAGAGAAAATTAGGGTTAAGACCCAAGTGAGGGTTATCGGTCAGGAGACATGGCTTCCCAGAATGGAAACAGGGTGTTGCTGAAGCCAAGCATGGTGAAACAGACTGAGAGGGCCAAAGGAATTGTGTGCCTACTGTCTTTTAGTAGAACATGAGGATGGGGGTTTGTTACAATTGCACAAGAAAATCAGGTTAAGTATCAAGTTAGGGTTAGGGTTGGGGAGATGTGGCTTCCCAGGTTGGAAACGGGTCCTTGGTGAAGCTTAACTTGCTGAATCAGACTGAGTGGGGCATCAAGATGGCTTCCATACTGACATTTGGTACACTCTGTGGACGGCAGTATGTTTCAGTCCAAAAAGGAAATGAGGGCTGAGACTCAAATTAGGGTTAGGGTTGGGGAGACTTGGCTTCCCAGGATGTAACCAGGGTCTTGGCGAAGCCTAGATTGGTAAAACAGACTGAGTAGGCCAACCGGAGTATAACATACTGCCAGTTAGTACACCATGTGGACAGGGAAATGTTTCAGTCCAAAGAGAAAATTAGGGTTGAGACCCAAGTTAGGGTTATCGGTCAGGAGTCATGGCTTCCCAGAATGGAAACAGGGTGTTGCTGAAGCCTAGCATGGTGAAACAGACTGAGAGGGCAAAAGGAATTGTGTGCCTACTGTCTTTTAGTACAACATGAGGATGGGGGTTTGTTACATTTGCACAAGAAAATCAGGTTAAGTCTCAAGTTAGGGTTGGTTTGGGGAGATGTGGCTTCCCAGGTTGGAAACGGGTCCTTGGTGAAGCCTAGCTTGTTGAATCAGACTGAGTGGGACATCAAGATGTCTTCCATACTGACATTTGGTACACTCTGTGGACGGCAGTATGTTTCAGTCCAAAAAGGAAATGAGGGTTGAGACTCAAATTAGGGTTAGGGCTGGGGAGACTTGGCTTCCCAGGATGTAACCAGGGTTTTGGCGAAGCCTAGATTGGTAAAACAGACTGAGTAGGCCATCCGGAGTATAACATACTGCCAGTTAGTACACCATGTGGACAGGGAAATGTTTCAGTCCAAAGAGAAAATTAGGGTTAAGACCCAAGTGAGGGTTAGCTGTCAGGAGACATGGCTTCCCAGAATGGAAACAGGGTGTTGCTGAAGCCAAGCATGGTGAAACAGACTGAGAGGGCCAAAGGAATTGTGTGCCTACTGTCTTTTAGTAGAACATGAGGATGGGAGGTTGTTACATTTGCACAAGAATATCAGGTTAAGTCTCAAGTTAGGGTTAGGGTTGGGGAGATGTGGCTTCCCAGGTTGGAAACGGGTCCTTGGTGAAGCTTAACTTCCTGAATCAGACTGAGTGGGCCATCAAGATGTCTTCCATACTTACATTTGGCACACTCTGTGGACCGCAGTATGTTTCAGTCCAAAAAGGAAATAGGGTTGAGACTCAAATTAGGGTTAGGGTTGGGGAGACTTGGCTTCCCAGGATGTAACCAGGGTTTTGGTGAAGCCAAGATTGGTAAAACAGACTGAGTAGGCATTCAGGAGTATAACATACTGCCAGTTAGTACACCATGTGGACAGGGAAATGTTTCAGTCCAAAGAGAAAATTAGGGTTAAGACCCAAGTGAGGGTTAGCTGTCAGGAGACATGGCTTCCCAGAATGGAAACAGGGTGTTGCTGAAGCCAAGCATGGTGAAACAGACTGAGAGGGCCAAAGGAATTGTGTGCCTACTGTCTTTTAGTAGAACATGAGGATGGGAGGTTGTTACATTTGCACAAGAATATCAGGTTAAGTATCAAGTTAGAGTTAGGGTTGGGGAGATGTGGCTTCCCAGGTTGGAAACGGGTCCTTGTTGAAGCCTAGCTTGCTGAATCAGACTGAGTGGGGCATCAAGATGTCTTCCATACTTACAATTAGGTACACTCTGTGGACGGCAGTATGTTTCAGTCCAAAAAGGAAATGAGGGTTGAGACTCAAATTAGGGTTAGGGTTGGGGAGACTTGGCTTCCCAGGATGTAACCAGGGTTTTGGCGAAGCCTAGATTGGTAAAACAGACTGAGTAGGCCTTCCGGAGTATAACATACTGCCAGTTAGTACACCATGTGGACAGGGAAATATTTCAGTCCAAAGAAAAAACTAGGGTTAAGACCCAAGTTAGGGTTAGCGGTCAGGAGACATGGCTTCCCAGAATGGAAACAGGGTGTTGCTGAAGCCAAGCATGGTGAAACAGACTGAGAGGGCAAAAGGAATTGTGTGCCTACTGTCTTTTAGTACAACATGAGGATGGCGGTTTGTTACATTTGCACAAGAAAATCAGGTTAAGTCTCAAGTTAGGGTTGGTTTGGGGAGATGCGGCTTCCCAGGTTGGAAACGGGTCCTTGGTGAAGCCTAGCTTGTTGAATCAGACTGAGTGGGACATCAAGATGTCTTCCATACTTACATTTGGTACACTCTGTGGACGGCAGTATGTTTCAGTCCAAAAAGGAAATGAGGGTTGAGACTCAAATTAGGGTTAGGGCTGGGGAGACTTGGCTTCCCAGGATGTAACCAGGGTTTTGGCGAAGCCTAGATTGGTAAAACAGACTGAGTAGGCCATCCGGAGTATAACATACTGCCAGTTAGTACACCATGTGGACAGGGAAATGTTTCAGTCTAAAGAGAAAATTAGGGTTAAGACCCAAGTTAGGGTTAGCTGTCAGGAGACATGGCTTCCCAGAATGGAAACAGGGTGTTGCTGAAGCCAAGCATGGTGAAACAGACTGAGAGGGCCAAAGGAATTGTGTGCCTACTGTCTTTTAGTAGAACATGAGGATGGGAGGTTGTTACATTTGCACAAGAATATCAGGTTAAGTCTCAAGTTAGGGTTAGGGTTGGGGAGATGTGGCTTCCCAGGTTGGAAACGGGTCCTTGGTGAAGCTTAACTTCCTGAATCAGACTGAGTGGGCCATCAAGATGTCTTCCATACTTACATTTGGCACACTCTGTGGACCGCAGTATGTTTCAGTCCAAAAAGGAAATAGGGTTGAGACTCAAATTAGGGTTAGGGTTGGGGAGACTTGGCTTCCCAGGATGTAACCAGGGTTTTGGTGAAGCCTAGATTGGTAAAACAGACTGAGTAGGCATTCAGGAGTATAACATACTGCCAGTTAGTACACCATGTGGACAGGGAAATGTTTCAGTCCAAAGAGAAAATTAGGGTTAAGACCCAAGTGAGGGTTATCGGTCAGGAGACATGGCTTCCCAGAATGGAAACAGGGTGTTGCTGAAGCCAAGCATGGTGAAACAGACTGAGAGGGCCAAAGGAATTGTGTGCCTACTGTCTTTTAGTAGAACATGAGGATGGGGGTTTGTTACATTTGCACAAGAAAATCAGGTTAAGTCTCAAGTTAGGGTTGGTTTGGGGAGATGTGGCTTCCCAGGTTGGAAACGGGTCCTTGGTGAAGCCTAGCTTGTTGAATCAGACTGAGTGGGACATCAAGATGTCTTCCATACTTACATTTGGTACACTCTGTGGACGGCAGTATGTTTCAGTCCAAAAAGGAAATGAGGGTTGAGACTCAAATTAGGGTTAGGGCTAGGGAGACTTGGCTTCCCAGGATGTAACCAGGGTTTTGGCGAAGCCTAGATTGGTAAAACAGACTGAGTAGGCCATCCGGAGTATAACATACTGCCAGTTAGTACACCATGTGGACAGGGAAATGTTTCAGTCCAAAGAGAAAATTAGGGTTAAGACCCAAGTGAGGGTTAGCTGTCAGGAGACATGGCTTCCCAGAATGGAAACAGGGTGTTGCTGAAGCCAAGCATGGTGAAACAGACTGAGAGGGCCAAAGGAATTGTGTGCCTACTGTCTTTTAGTAGAACATGAGGATGGGAGGTTGTTACATTTGCACAAGAATATCAGGTTAAGTATCAAGTTAGGGTTAGGGTTGGGGAGATGTGGCTTCCCAGGTTGGAAACGGGTCCTTGGTGAAGCTTAACTTGCTGAATCAGACTGAGTGGGCCATCAAGATGTCTTCCATACTTACATTGGGCACACTCTGTGGACCGCAGTATGTTTCAGTCCCAAAAGGAAATAGGGTTGAGACTCAAAGTAGGGTTAGGGTTGGGGAGACTTGGCTTCCCAGGATGTAACCAGGGTTTTGGCGAAGCCTAGATTGGTAAAACAGACTGAGTAGGCAAACCGGAGTATAACATACTGCCAGTTAGTACACCATGTGGACAGGGAAATGTTTCATTCCAAAGAGAAAATTAGGGTTAAGACCCAAGTGAGGGTTAGCGGTCAGGAGACATGGCTTCCCGGAATGGAAACAGGGTGTTGCTGAAGCCAAGCATGGTGAAACAGACTGAGAGGGCAAAAGGAATTGTGTGCCTACTGTCTTTTAGTACAACATGAGGATGGGGGTTTGTTACATTTGCACAAGAAAATGAGGTTAAGTCTCAAGTTAGGGTTGGTTTGGGGAGATGTGGCTTCCCAGGTTGGAAACGGGTCCTTGGTGAAGCCTAGCTTGTTGAATCAGACTGAGTGGGACATCAAGATGTCTTCCATACTTACATTTGGCACACTCTGTGGACCGCAGTATGTTTCAGTCCAAAAAGGAAATAGGGTTGAGACTCAAATTAGGGTTAGGGTTGGGGAGACTTGGCTTCCCAGGATGTAACCAGGGTTTTGGTGAAGCCTAGATTGGTAAAACAGACTGAGTAGGCATTCAGGAGTATAACATACTGCCAGTTAGTACACCATGTGGACAGGGAAATGTTTCAGTCCAAAGACAAAATTCGAGTTAAGACCCAAGTTAGGGTTAGCTGTCAGGAGACATGGCTTCCCGGAATGGAAACAGGGTGTTGCTGAAGCCAAGCATGGTGAAACAGACTGAGAGGGCCAACGGAATTGTGTGCCTACTGTCTTTTAGTACAACATGAGGATGGGGGTTTGTTACATTTGCACAAGAAAATCAGGTTAAGTCTCAAGTTAGGGTTGGGTTGGGGAGATGTGGCTTCCCAGGTTGGAAACGGGTCCTTGGTGAAGCTTAACTTGCTGAATCAGACTGAGTGGGGTATCAAGGTGTCTTCCATACTTACATTTGGTACACTCTGTGGACCGCAGTATGTTTCAGTCCCAAAAGGAAATGAGGGTTGAGACTCAAATTAGGGTTAGGGTTGGGGAGACTTGGCTTCCCAGGATGTAACCAGGGTTTTGGCGAAGCCTAGATTGGTAAAACAGACTGAGTAGGCCTTCTGGAGTATAACATACTGCCAGTTAGTACACCATGTGGACAGGGAAATGTTTCAGTCCAAAGAAA
This sequence comes from Heloderma suspectum, assembly GCF_057233095.1. Classification (NCBI taxonomy): domain Eukaryota; kingdom Metazoa; phylum Chordata; class Lepidosauria; order Squamata; family Helodermatidae; genus Heloderma; species Heloderma suspectum. Next base: position 155,258,036 of record NC_139461.1, read on the forward strand.
AAATTAGGGTTAAGAAAAATTTAGGGTTATCGGTCAGGAGACATGCCTTCCCAGAATGGAAACAGGGTGTTGCTGAAGCCAAGCATGGTGAAACAGACTGAGAGGGCAAACGGAATTGTGTGCCTACTGTCTTTTAGTACAACATGAGGATGGGGGTTTGTTACATTTGCACAAGAAAATCAGGTTAAGTCTCAAGTTAGGGTTAGGGTTGGGGAGATGTGGCTTCCCAGGTTGGAAACGGGTCCTTGGTGAAGCCTAACTTGCTGAATCAGACTGAGTGGGGCATCAAGATGTCCTCCATACTGACATTTGGTACACTCTGTGGACGGCGGTTTGTTTCAGTCCCAAAGGAAATGAGGCCTGAGACTCAAATTAGGGTTAGGGTTGGGGAGACTTGGCTTTCCAGGATGTAACCAGGGTTTTGGTGAAGCCTAGATTGGGAAAACAGACTGAGTAGGCAAACCGGAGTATAACATACTGCCAGTTAGTACACCATGTGGACAGGGAAATGTTTCATTCCAAAGAGAAAATTAGGGTTAAGGCCCAAGTTAGGGTTATCGGTCAGGAGACATGGCTTCCCAGAATGGAAACAGGGTGTTGCTGAAGCCAAGCATGGTGAAACAGACTGAGAGGGCCAAAGGAATTGTGTGCCTACTGTCTTTTAGTAGAACATGAGGATGGGGGTTTGTTACAATTGCACAAGAAAATCAGGTTAAGTATCAAGTTAGGGTTAGGGTTGGGGAGATGTGGCTTCCCAGGTTGGAAACGGGTCCTTGGTGAAGCTTAACTTGCTGAATCAGACTGAGTGGGGCATCAAGATGGCTTCCATACTGACATTTGGTACACTCTGTGGACGGCAGTATGTTTCAGTCCAAAAAGGAAATGAGGGCTGAGACTCAAATTAGGGTTAGGGTTGGGGAGACTTGGCTTCCCAGGATGTAACCAGGGTCTTGGCGAAGCCTAGATTGGTAAAACAGACTGAGTAGGCCAACCGGAGTATAACATACTGCCAGTTAGTACACCATGTGGACAGGGAAATGTTTCAGTCCAAAGAGAAAATTAGGGTTGAGACCCAAGTTAGGGTTATCGGTCAGGAGTCATGGCTTCCCAGAATGGAAACAGGGTGTTGCTGAAGCCAAGCATGGTGAAACAGACTGAGAGGGCAAAAGGAATTGTGTGCCTACTGTCTTTTAGTACAACATGAGGATGGGGGTTTGTTACATTTGCACAAGAAAATCAGGTTAAGTCTCAAGTTAGGGTTGGTTTGGGGAGATGTGGCTTCCCAGGTTGGAAACGGGTCCTTGGTGAAGCCTAGCTTGTTGAATCAGACTGAGTGGGACATCAAGATGTCTTCCATACTGACATTTGGTACACTCTGTGGACGGCAGTATGTTTCAGTCCAAAAAGGAAATGAGGGTTGAGACTCAAATTAGGGTTAGGGCTGGGGAGACTTGGCTTCCCAGGATGTAACCAGGGTTTTGGCGAAGCCTAGATTGGTAAAACAGACTGAGTAGGCCATCCGGAGTATAACATACTGCCAGTTAGTACACCATGTGGACAGGGAAATGTTTCAGTCCAAAGAGAAAATTAGGGTTAAGACCCAAGTGAGGGTTAGCTGTCAGGAGACATGGCTTCCCAGAATGGAAACAGGGTGTTGCTGAAGCCAAGCATGGTGAAACAGACTGAGAGGGCCAAAGGAATTGTGTGCCTACTGTCTTTTAGTAGAACATGAGGATGGGAGGTTGTTACATTTGCACAAGAATATCAGGTTAAGTCTCAAGTTAGGGTTAGGGTTGGGGAGATGTGGCTTCCCAGGTTGGAAACGGGTCCTTGGTGAAGCTTAACTTCCTGAATCAGACTGAGTGGGCCATCAAGATGTCTTCCATACTTACATTTGGCACACTCTGTGGACCGCAGTATGTTTCAGTCCAAAAAGGAAATAGGGTTGAGACTCAAATTAGGGTTACGGTTGGGGAGACTTGGCTTCCCAGGATGTAACCAGGGTTTTGGTGAAGCCTAGATTGGTAAAACAGACTGAGTAGGCATTCAGGAGTATAACATACTGCCAGTGAGTACACCATGTGGACAGGGAAATGTTTCAGTCCAAAGACAAAATTCGAGTTAAGACCCAAGTTAGGGTTAGCTGTCAGGAGACATGGCTTCCCAGAATGGAAACAGGGTGTTGCTGAAGCCAAGCATGGTGAAACAGACTGAGAGGGCCAAAGGAATTGTGTGCCTACTGTCTTTTAGTAGAACATGAGGATGGGAGGTTGTTACATTTGCACAAGAATATCAGGTTAAGTATCAAGTTAGAGTTAGGGTTGGGGAGATGTGGCTTCCCAGGTTGGAAACGGGTCCTTGTTGAAGCCTAGCTTGCTGAATCAGACTGAGTGGGGCATCAAGATGTCTTCCATACTTACAATTAGGTACACTCTGTGGACGGCAGTATGTTTCAGTCCAAAAAGGAAATGAGGGTTGAGACTCAAATTAGGGTTAGGGTTGGGGAGACTTGGCTTCCCAGGATGTAACCAGGGTTTTGGCGAAGCCTAGATTGGTAAAACAGACTGAGTAGGCCTTCCGGAGTATAACATACTGCCAGTTAGTACACCATGTGGACAGGGAAATATTTCAGTCCAAAGAAAAAACTAGGGTTAAGACCCAAGTTAGGGTTAGCGGTCAGGAGACATGGCTTCCCAGAATGGAAACAGGGTGTTGCTGAAGCCAAGCATGGTGAAACAGACTGAGAGGGCAAAAGGAATTGTGTGCCTACTGTCTTTTAGTACAACATGAGGATGGCGGTTTGTTACATTTGCACAAGAAAATCAGGTTAAGTCTCAAGTTAGGGTTGGTTTGGGGAGATGTGGCTTCCCAGGTTGGAAACGGGTCCTTGGTGAAGCCTAGCTTGTTGAATCAGACTGAGTGGGACATCAAGATGTCTTCCATACTGACATTTGGTACACTCTGTGGACGGCAGTATGTTTCAGTCCAAAAAGGAAATGAGGGTTGAGACTCAAATTAGGGTTAGGGCTGGGGAGACTTGGCTTCCCAGGATGTAACCAGGGTTTTGGTGAAGCCTAGATTGGTAAAACAGACTGAGTAGGCATTCAGGAGTATAACATACTGCCAGTTAGTACACCATGTGGACAGGGAAATGTTTCAGTCCAAAGAGAAAATTAGGGTTAAGACCCAAGTGAGGGTTATCGGTCAGGAGACATGGCTTCCCAGAATGGAAACAGGGTGTTGCTGAAGCCAAGCATGGTGAAACAGACTGAGAGGGCCAAAGGAATTGTGTGCCTACTGTCTTTTAGTAGAACATGAGGATGGGGGTATGTTACATTTGCACAAGAAAATCAGGTTAAGTCTCAAGTTAGGGTTGGTTTGGGGAGATGTGGCTTCCCAGGTTGGAAACGGGTCCTTGGTGAAGCCTAGCTTGTTGAATCAGACTGAGTGGGACATCAAGATGTCTTCCATACTTACATTTGGTACACTCTGTGGACGGCAGTATGTTTCAGTCCAAAAAGGAAATGAGGGTTGAGACTCAAATTAGGGTTAGGGCTGGGGAGACTTGGCTTCCCAGGATGTAACCAGGGTTTTGGCGAAGCCTAGATTGGTAAAACAGACTGAGTAGGCCATCCGGAGTATAACATACTGCCAGTTAGTACACCATGTGGACAGGGAAATGTTTCAGTCCAAAGAGAAAATTAGGGTTAAGACCCAAGTGAGGGTTAGCTGTCAGGAGACATGGCTTCCCAGAATGGAAACAGGGTGTTGCTGAAGCCAAGCATGGTGAAACAGACTGAGAGGGCCAAAGGAATTGTGTGCCTACTGTCTTTTAGTAGAACATGAGGATGGGAGGTTGTTACATTTGCACAAGAATATCAGGTTAAGTATCAAGTTAGGGTTAGGGTTGGGGAGATGTGGCTTCCCAGGTTGGAAACGGGTCCTTGGTGAAGCTTAACTTCCTGAATCAGACTGAGTGGGCCATCAAGATGTCTTCCATACTTACATTGGGCACACTCTGTGGACCGCAGTATGTTTCAGTCCAAAAAGGAAATAGGGTTGAGACTCAAATTAGGGTTACGGTTGGGGAGACTTGGCTTCCCAGGATGTAACCAGGGTTTTGGTGAAGCCTAGATTGGTAAAACAGACTGAGTAGGCATTCAGGAGTATAACATACTGCCAGTTAGTACACCATGTGGACAGGGAAATGTTTCAGTCCAAAGACAAAATTCGAGTTAAGACCCAAGTTAGGGTTAGCTGTCAGGAGACATGGCTTCCCAGAATGGAAACAGGGTGTTGCTGAAGCCAAGCATGGTGAAACAGACTGAGAGGGCCAAAGGAATTGTGTGCCTACTGTCTTTTAGTAGAACATGAGGATGGGAGGTTGTTACATTTGCACAAGAATATCAGGTTAAGTCTCAAGTTAGGGTTAGGGTTGGGGAGATGTGGCTTCCCAGGTTGGAAACGGGTCCTTGGTGAAGCTTAACTTCCTGAATCAGACTGAGTGGGCCATCAAGATGTCTTCCATACTTACATTTGGCACACTCTGTGGACCGCAGTATGTTTCAGTCCAAAAAGGAAATAGGGTTGAGACTCAAATTAGGGTTACGGTTGGGGAGACTTGGCTTCCCAGGATGTAACCAGGGTTTTGGTGAAGCCTAGATTGGTAAAACAGACTGAGTAGGCATTCAGGAGTATAACATACTGCCAGTGAGTACACCATGTGGACAGGGAAATGTTTCAGTCCAAAGACAAAATTCGAGTTAAGACCCAAGTTAGGGTTAGCTGTCAGGAGACATGGCTTCCCAGAATGGAAACAGGGTGTTGCTGAAGCCAAGCATGGTGAAACAGACTGAGAGGGCCAAAGGAATTGTGTGCCTACTGTCTTTTAGTAGAACATGAGGATGGGAGGTTGTTACATTTGCACAAGAATATCAGGTTAAGTATCAAGTTAGAGTTAGGGTTGGGGAGATGTGGCTTCCCAGGTTGGAAACGGGTCCTTGTTGAAGCCTAGCTTGCTGAATCAGACTGAGTGGGGCATCAAGATGTCTTCCATACTTACAATTAGGTACACTCTGTGGACGGCAGTATGTTTCAGTCCAAAAAGGAAATGAGGGTTGAGACTCAAATTAGGGTTAGGGTTGGGGAGACTTGGCTTCCCAGGATGTAACCAGGGTTTTGGCGAAGCCTAGATTGGTAAAACAGACTGAGTAGGCCTTCCGGAGTATAACATACTGCCAGTTAGTACACCATGTGGACAGGGAAATATTTCAGTCCAAAGAAAAAACTAGGGTTAAGACCCAAGTTAGGGTTAGCGGTCAGGAGACATGGCTTCCCAGAATGGAAACAGGGTGTTGCTGAAGCCAAGCATGGTGAAACAGACTGAGAGGGCAAAAGGAATTGTGTGCCTACTGTCTTTTAGTACAACATGAGGATGGCGGTTTGTTACATTTGCACAAGAAAATCAGGTTAAGTCTCAAGTTAGGGTTGGTTTGGGGAGATGTGGCTTCCCAGGTTGGAAACGGGTCCTTGGTGAAGCCTAGCTTGTTGAATCAGACTGAGTGGGACATCAAGATGTCTTCCATACTGACATTTGGTACACTCTGTGGACGGCAGTATGTTTCAGTCCAAAAAGGAAATGAGGGTTGAGACTCAAATTAGGGTTAGGGCTGGGGAGACTTGGCTTCCCAGGATGTAACCAGGGTTTTGGCGAAGCCTAGATTGGTAAAACAGACTGAGTAGGCCATCCGGAGTATAACATACTGCCAGTTAGTACACCATGTGGACAGGGAAATGTTTCAGTCTAAAGAGAAAATTAGGGTTAAGACCCAAGTTAGGGTTAGCTGTCAGGAGACATGGCTTCCCAGAATGGAAACAGGGTGTTGCTGAAGCCAAGCATGGTGAAACAGACTGAGAGGGCCAAAGGAATTGTGTGCCTACTGTCTTTTAGTAGAACATGAGGATGGGAGGTTGTTACATTTGCACAAGAATATCAGGTTAAGTCTCAAGTTAGGGTTAGGGTTGGGGAGATGTGGCTTCCCAGGTTGGAAACGGGTCCTTGGTGAAGCTTAACTTCCTGAATCAGACTGAGTGGGCCATCAAGATGTCTTCCATACTTACATTTGGCACACTCTGTGGACCGCAGTATGTTTCAGTCCAAAAAGGAAATAGGGTTGAGACTCAAATTAGGGTTAGGGTTGGGGAGACTTGGCTTCCCAGGATGTAACCAGGGTTTTGGTGAAGCCTAGATTGGTAAAACAGACTGAGTAGGCATTCAGGAGTATAACATACTGCCAGTTAGTACACCATGTGGACAGGGAAATGTTTCAGTCCAAAGAGAAAATTAGGGTTAAGACCCAAGTGAGGGTTATCGGTCAGGAGACATGGCTTCCCAGAATGGAAACAGGGTGTTGCTGAAGCCAAGCATGGTGAAACAGACTGAGAGGGCCAAAGGAATTGTGTGCCTACTGTCTTTTAGTAGAACATGAGGATGGGGGTATGTTACATTTGCACAAGAAAATCAGGTTAAGTCTCAAGTTAGGGTTGGTTTGGGGAGATGTGGCTTCCCAGGTTGGAAACGGGTCCTTGGTGAAGCCTAGCTTGTTGAATCAGACTGAGTGGGACATCAAGATGTCTTCCATACTTACATTTGGTACACTCTGTGGACGGCAGTATGTTTCAGTCCAAAAAGGAAATGAGGGTTGAGACTCAAATTAGGGTTAGGGCTGGGGAGACTTGGCTTCCCAGGATGTAACCAGGGTTTTGGCGAAGCCTAGATTGGTAAAACAGACTGAGTAGGCCATCCGGAGTATAACATACTGCCAGTTAGTACACCATGTGGACAGGGAAATGTTTCAGTCCAAAGAGAAAATTAGGGTTAAGACCCAAGTGAGGGTTAGCTGTCAGGAGACATGGCTTCCCAGAATGGAAACAGGGTGTTGCTGAAGCCAAGCATGGTGAAACAGACTGAGAGGGCCAAAGGAATTGTGTGCCTACTGTCTTTTAGTAGAACATGAGGATGGGAGGTTGTTACATTTGCACAAGAATATCAGGTTAAGTATCAAGTTAGGGTTAGGGTTGGGGAGATGTGGCTTCCCAGGTTGGAAACGGGTCCTTGGTGAAGCTTAACTTCCTGAATCAGACTGAGTGGGCCATCAAGATGTCTTCCATACTTACATTGGGCACACTCTGTGGACCGCAGTATGTTTCAGTCCAAAAAGGAAATAGGGTTGAGACTCAAATTAGGGTTACGGTTGGGGAGACTTGGCTTCCCAGGATGTAACCAGGGTTTTGGTGAAGCCTAGATTGGTAAAACAGACTGAGTAGGCATTCAGGAGTATAACATACTGCCAGTTAGTACACCATGTGGACAGGGAAATGTTTCAGTCCAAAGACAAAATTCGAGTTAAGACCCAAGTTAGGGTTAGCTGTCAGGAGACATGGCTTCCCAGAATGGAAACAGGGTGTTGCTGAAGCCAAGCATGGTGAAACAGACTGAGAGGGCCAAAGGAATTGTGTGCCTACTGTCTTTTAGTAGAACATGAGGATGGGAGGTTGTTACATTTGCACAAGAATATCAGGTTAAGTATCAAGTTAGAGTTAGGGTTGGGGAGATGTGGCTTCCCAGGTTGGAAACGGGTCCTTGTTGAAGCCTAGCTTGCTGAATCAGACTGAGTGGGGCATCAAGATGTCTTCCATACTTACAATTAGGTACACTCTGTGGACGGCAGTATGTTTCAATCCAAAAAGGAAATGAGGGTTGAGACTCAAATTAGGGTTAGGGTTGGGGAGACTTGGCTTCCCAGGATGTAACCAGGGTTTTGGCGAAGCCTAGATTGGTAAAACAGACTGAGTAGGCCTTCCGGAGTATAACATACTGCCAGTTAGTACACCATGTGGACAGGGAAATATTTCAGTCCAAAGAAAAAACTAGGGTTAAGACCCAAGTTAGGGTTAGCGGTCAGGAGACATGGCTTCCCGGAATGGAAACAGGGTGTTGCTGAAGCCAAGCATGGTGAAACAGACTGAGAGGGCAAAAGGAATTGTGTGCCTACTGTCTTTTAGTACAACATGAGGATGGCGGTTTGTTACATTTGCACAAGAAAATCAGGTTAAGTCTCAAGTTAGGGTTGGTTTGGGGAGATGTGGCTTCCCAGGTTGGAAACGGGTCCTTGGTGAAGCCTAGCTTGTTGAATCAGACTGAGTGGGACATCAAGATGTCTTCCATACTGACATTTGGTACACTCTGTGGACGGCAGTATGTTTCAGTCCAAAAAGGAAATGAGGGTTGAGACTCAAATTAGGGTTAGGGCTGGGGAGACTTGGCTTCCCAGGATGTAACCAGGGTTTTGGCGAAGCCTAGATTTGTAAAACAGACTGAGTAGGCAAACCGGAGTATAACATACTGCCAGTTAGTACACCATGTGGACAGGGAAATGTTTCAGTCTAAAGAGAAAATTAGGGTTAAGACCCAAGTTAGGGTTAGCTGTCAGGAGACATGGCTTCCCAGAATGGAAACAGGGTGTTGCTGAAGCCAAGCATCGTGAAACAGACTGAGAGGGCCAAAGGAATTGTGTGCCTACTGTCTTTTAGTAGAACATGAGGATGGGAGGTTGTTACATTTGCACAAGAATATCAGGTTAAGTCTCAAGTTAGGGTTAGGGTTGGGGAGATGTGGCTTCCCAGGTTGGAAACGGGTCCTTGGTGAAGCTTAACTTCCTGAATCAGACTGAGTGGGCCATCAAGATGTCCTCCATACTTACATTTGGCACACTCTGTGGACCGCAGTATGTTTCAGTCCAAAAAGGAAATAGGGTTGAGACTCAAATTAGGGTTAGGGTTGGGGAGACTTGGCTTCCCAGGATGTAACCAGGGTTTTGGTGAAGCCTAGATTGGTAAAACAGACTGAGTAGGCATTCAGGAGTATAACATACTGCCAGTTAGTACACCATGTGGACAGGGAAATGTTTCAGTCCAAAGACAAAATTCGAGTTAAGACCCAAGTTAGGGTTAGCTGTCAGGAGACATGGCTTCCCGGAATGGAAACAGGGTGTTGCTGAAGCCAAGCATGGTGAAACAGACTGAGAGGGCCAACGGAATTGTGTGCCTACTGTCTTTTAGTAGAACATGAGGATGGGGGTTTGTTACATTTGCACAAGAAAATCAGGTTAAGTCTCAAGTTAGGGTTGGGTTGGGGAGATGTGGCTTCCCAGGTTGGAAACGGGTCCTTGGTGAAGCTTAACTTGCTGAATCAGACTGAGTGGGGTATCAAGGTGTCTTCCATACTTACATTTGGTACACTCTGTGGCCCGCAGTATGTTTCAGTCCCAAAAGGAAATGAGGGTTGAGACTCAAAGTAGGGTTAGGGTTGGGGAGACTTGGCTTCCCAGGATGTAACCAGGGTTTTGGCGAAGCCTAGATTGGTAAAACAGACTGAGTAGGCAAACCGGAGTATAACATACTGCCAGTTAGTACACCATGTGGACAGGGAAATGTTTCAGTCCAAAGACAAAATTAGGGTTAAGACCCAAGTGAGGGTTATCGGTCAGGAGACATGGCTTCCCAGAATGGAAACAGGGTGTTGCTGAAGCCAAGCATGGTGAAACAGACTGAGAGGGCCAAAGGAATTGTGTGCCTACTGTCTTTTAGTAGAACATGAGGATGGGGGTTTGTTACAATTGCACAAGAAAATCAGGTTAAGTATCAAGTTAGGGTTAGTGTTGGGGAGATGTGGCTTCCCAGGTTGGAAACGGGTCCTTGGTGAAGCTTAACTTGCTGAATCAGACTGAGTGGGGCATCAAGATGGCTTCCATACTGACATTTGGTACACTCTGTGGACGGCAGTATGTTTCAGTCCAAAAAGGAAATGAGGGTTGAGACTCAAATTAGGGTTAGGGTTGGGGAGACTTGGCTTCCCAGGATGTAACCAGGGTCTTGGCGAAGCCTAGATTGGTAAAACAGACTGAGTAGGCCAACCGGAGTATAACATACTGCCAGTTAGTACACCATGTGGACAGGGAAATGTTTCAGTCCAAAGAGAAAATTAGGGTTGAGACCCAAGTTAGGGTTATCGGTCAGGAGTCATGGCTTCCCAGAATGGAAACAGGGTGTTGCTGAAGCCAAGCATGGTGAAACAGACTGAGAGGGCAAAAGGAATTGTGTGCCTACTGTCTTTTAGTACAACATGAGGATGGGGGTTTGTTACATTTGCACAAGAAAATCAGGTTAAGTCTCAAGTTAGGGTTGGTTTGGGGAGATGTGGCTTCCCAGGTTGGAAACGGGTCCTTGGTGAAGCCTAGCTTGTTGAATCAGACTGAGTGGGACATCAAGATGTCTTCCATACTGACATTTGGTACACTCTGTGGACGGCAGTATGTTTCAGTCCAAAAAGGAAATGAGGGTTGAGACTCAAATTAGGGTTAGGGCTGGGGAGACTTGGCTTCCCAGGATGTAACCAGGGTTTTGGCGAAGCCTAGATTGGTAAAACAGACTGAGTAGGCCATCCGGAGTATAACATACTGCCAGTTAGTACACCATGTGGACAGGGAAATGTTTCAGTCCAAAGAGAAAATTAGGGTTAAGACCCAAGTGAGGGTTAGCTGTCAGGAGACATGGCTTCCCAGAATGGAAACAGGGTGTTGCTGAAGCCAAGCATGGTGAAACAGACTGAGAGGGCCAACGGAATTGTGTGCCTACTGTCTTTTAGTAGAACATGAGGATGGGAGGTTGTTACATTTGCACAAGAATATCAGGTTAAGTCTCAAGTTAGGGTTAGGGTTGGGGAGATGTGGCTTCCCAGGTTGGAAACGGGTCCTTGGTGAAGCTTAACTTCCTGAATCAGACTGAGTGGGCCATCAAGATGTCTTCCATACTTACATTTGGCACACTCTGTGGACCGCAGTATGTTTCAGTCCAAAAAGGAAATAGGGTTGAGACTCAAATTAGGGTTAGGGTTGGGGAGACTTGGCTTCCCAGGATGTAACCAGGGTTTTGGTGAAGCCTAGATTGGTAAAACAGACTGAGTAGGCATTCAGGAGTATAACATACTGCCAGTTAGTACACCATGTGGACAGGGAAATGTTTCAGTCCAAAGAGAAAATTAGGGTTAAGACCCAAGTGAGGGTTAGCTGTCAGGAGACATGGCTTCCCAGAATGGAAACAGGGTGTTGCTGAAGCCAAGCATGGTGAAACAGACTGAGAGGGCCAAAGGAATTGTGTGCCTACTGTCTTTTAGTAGAACATGAGGATGGGAGGTTGTTACATTTGCACAAGAATATCAGGTTAAGTATCAAGTTAGAGTTAGGGTTGGGGAGATGTGGCTTCCCAGGTTGGAAACGGGTCCTTGTTGAAGCCTAGCTTGCTGAATCAGACTGAGTGGGGCATCAAGATGTCTTCCATACTTACAATTAGGTACACTCTGTGGACGGCAGTATGTTTCAGTCCAAAAAGGAAATGAGGGTTGAGACTCAAATTAGGGTTAGGGTTGGGGAGACTTGGCTTCCCAGGATGTAACCAGGGTTTTGGCGAAGCCTAGATTGGTAAAACAGACTGAGTAGGCCTTCCGGAGTATAACATACTGCCAGTTAGTACACCATGTGGACAGGGAAATATTTCAGTCCAAAGAAAAAACTCGGGTTAAGACCCAAGTTAGGGTTAGCGGTCAGGAGACATGGCTTCCCGGAATGGAAACAGGGTGTTGCTGAAGCCAAGCATGGTGAAACAGACTGAGAGGGCAAAAGGAATTGTGTGCCTACTGTCTTTTAGTACAACATGAGGATGGGGGTTTGTTACATTTGCACAAGAAAATGAGGTTAAGTCTCAAGTTAGGGTTGGTTTGGGGAGATGTGGCTTCCCAGGTTGGAAACGGGTCCTTGGTGAAGCCTAGCTTGTTGAATCAGACTGAGTGGGACATCAAGATGTCTTCCATACTTACATTTGGCACACTCTGTGGACCGCAGTATGTTTCAGTCCAAAAAGGAAATAGGGTTGAGACTCAAATTAGGGTTAGGGTTGGGGAGACTTGGCTTCCCAGGATGTAACCAGGGTTTTGGTGAAGCCTAGATTGGTAAAACAGACTGAGTAGGCATTCAGGAGTATAACATACTGCCAGTTAGTACACCATGTGGACAGGGAAATGTTTCAGTCCAAAGAGAAAATTAGGGTTAAGACCCAAGTTAGGGTTAGCTGTCAGGAGACATGGCTTCCCAGAATGGAAACAGGGTGTTGCTGAAGCCAAGCATGGTGAAACAGACTGAGAGGGCCAAAGGAATTGTGTGCCTACTGTCTTTTAGTAGAACATGAGGATGGGAGGTTGTTACATTTGCACAAGAATATCAGGTTAAGTATCAAGTTAGAGTTAAGGTTGGGGAGATGTGGCTTCCCAGGTTGGAAACGGGTCCTTGTTGAAGCCTAGCTTGCTGAATCAGACTGAGTGGGGCATCAAGATGTCTTCCATACTTACAATTAGGTACACTCTGTGGACGGCAGTATGTTTCAGTCCAAAAAGGAAATGAGGGTTGAGACTCAAATTAGGGTTAGGGTTGGGGAGACTTGGCTTCCCAGGATGTAACCAGGGTTTTGGCGAAGCCTAGATTGGTAAAACAGACTGAGTAGGCCTTCCGGAGTATAACATACTGCCAGTTAGTACACCATGTGGACAGGGAAATATTTCAGTCCAAAGAAAAAACTAGGGTTAAGACCCAAGTTAGGGTTAGCGGTCAGGAGACATGGCTTCCCGGAATGGAAACAGGGTGTTGCTGAAGCCAAGCATGGTGAAACAGACTGAGAGGGCAAAAGGAATTGTGTGCCTACTGTATTTATTAGAACATGAGGATGGGGGGTTGTTACATTTGCACAAGAAAATCAGGTTAAGTCTCAAGTTAGGGTTAGGGTTGGGGAGATGTGGCTTCCCAGGTTGGAAACGGGTCCTTGGTGAAGCCTAGCTTGCTGAATCAGACTGAGTGGGGCATCAAGATGGCTTCCATACTTACATTTGGTACACTCTGTGAACCGCAGTATGTTTCAGTCCAAAAAGGAAATGAGGGTTGATACTCAGATTAGGGTTAGGGTTGGGGAGACTTGGCTTCCCAGGATGTAACCAGGGTTTTGGTGAAGCCTAGATTGGTAAAACAGACTGAGTAGGCCAACCGGAGTATAACATACTGCCAGTTAGTACACCATGTGGACAGGGAAATGTTTCAGTCCAAAGAGAAAATTAGGGTTAAGACCCAAGTTAGGGTTAGCTGTCAGGAGACATGGCTTCCCAGAATGGAAACAGGGTATTGCTGAAGCCAAGCATGGTGAAACAGACTGAGAGGGCCAAAGGAATTGTGTGCCTACTGTCTTTTAGTAGAACATGAGGATGGGAGGTTGTTACATTTGCACAAGAATATCAGGTTAAGTATCAAGTTAGGGTTAGGGTTGGGGAGATGTGGCTTCCCAGGTTGGAAACGGGTCCTTGTTGAAGCCTAGCTTGCTGAATCAGACTGAGTGGGGCATCAAGATGTCTTCCATACTTACAATTAGGTACACTCTGTGGACGGCAGTATGTTTCAGTCCAAAAAGGAAATGAGGGTTGAGACTCAAATTAGGGTTAGGGTTGGGGAGACTTGGCTTCCCAGGATGTAACCAGGGTTTTGGCGAAGCCTAGATTGGTAAAACAGACTGAGTAGGCCTTCCGGAGTATAACATACTGCCAGTTAGTACACCATGTGGACAGGGAAATATTTCAGTCCAAAGCAAAAACTAGGGTTAAGACCCAAGTTAGGGTTAGCGGTCAGGAGACATGGCTTCCCGGAATGGAAACAGGGTGTTGCTGAAGCCAAGCATGGTGAAACAGACTGAGAGGGCCAAAGGAATTGTGTGCCTACTGTCTTTTAGTACAACATGAGGATGGGGGTTTGTTACATTTGCACAAGAAAATCAGGTTAAGTCTCAAGTTAGGGTTGGTTTGGGGAGATGTGGCTTCCCAGGTTGGAAACGGGTCCTTGGTGAAGCCTAGCTTGTTGAATCAGACTGAGTGGGACATCAAGATGTCTTCCATACTGACATTTGGTACACTCTGTGGACGGCAGTATGTTTCAGTCCAAAAAGGAAATGAGGGTTGAGACTCAAATTAGGGTTAGGGCTGGGGAGACTTGGCTTCCCAGGATGTAACCAGGGTTTTGGCGAAGTCTAGATTGGTAAAACAGACTGAGTAGGCCATCCGGAGTATAACATACTGCCAGTTAGTACACCATGTGGACAGGGAAATGTTTCAGTCCAAAGAGAAAATTAGGGTTAAGACCCAAGTGAGGGTTAGCTGTCAGGAGACATGGCTTCCCAGAATGGAAACAGGGTGTTGCTGAAGCCAAGCATGGTGAAACAGACTGAGAGGGCCAAAGGAATTGTGTGCCTACTGTCTTTTAGTACAACATGAGGATGGGAGGTTGTTACATTTGCACAAGAATATCAGGTTAAGTCTCAAGTTAGGGTTAGGGTTGGGGAGATGTGGCTTCCCAGGTTGGAAACGGGTCCTTGGTGAAGCTTAACTTCCTGAATCAGACTGAGTGGGCCATCAAGATGTCTTCCATACTTACATTTGGCACACTCTGTGGACCGCAGTATGTTTCAGTCCAAAAAGGAAATAGGGTTGAGACTCAAATTAGGGTTAGGGTTGGGGAGACTTGGCTTCCCAGGATGTAACCAGGGTTTTGGTGAAGCCTAGGTTGGTAAAACAGACTGAGTTGGCCATCCAGAGTATAACATACTGCCAGTTAGTACACCATGTGGACAGGGAAATGTTTCAGTCCAAAGAGAAAATTAGGGTTAAGACCCAAGTTAGGGTTATCGGTCAGGAGACATGGCTTCCCAGAATGGAAACAGGGTGTTGCTGAAGCCAAGCATGGTGAAACAGACTGAGAGGGCCAAAGGAATTGTGTGCCTACTGTCTTTTAGTAGAACATGAGGATGGGGTGTTGTTACATTTCAACAAGAAAATCATGTTAAGTCTCAAGTTAGGGTTAGGGTTGGGGAGATGTGGCTTCCCAGGTTGGAAACGGGTCCTTGGTGAAGCTTAACTTGCTGAATCAGACTGAGTGGGACATCAAGATGTCTTCCATACTGACATTTGGTACACTCTGTGGACGGCGGTATGTTTCAGTCCCAAAAGGAAATGAGGCCTGAGACTCAAAGTAGGGTTAGGGTTGAGGAGACTTGGCTGCCCAGGATGTAACCAGGGTTTTGGTGAAGCCTAGATTGGTAAAACAGACTGAGTAGGCATTCAGGAGTATAACATACTGCCAGTTAGTACACCATGTGGACAGGGAAATGTTTCAGTCCAAAGAGAAAATTAGGGTTAAGACCCAAGTTAGGGTTAGCTGTCAGGAGACATGGCTTCCCAGAATGGAAACAGGGTGTTGCTGAAGCCAAGCATGGTGAAACAGACTGAGAGGGCCAAAGGAATTGTGTGCCTACTGTCTTTTAGTACAACATGAGGATGGGGGGTTGTTACATTTCAACAAGAAAATCAGGTTAAGTCTCAAGTTAGGGTTAGGGTTGGGGAGATGTGGCTTCCCAGCTTGGAAACAGGTCCTTGGTGAAGCCTAACTTGCTGAATCAGACTGAGTGGGGCATCAAGATGTCTTCCATACTTACTTTTGGTACACTCTGTGGACGGCGGTATGTTTCAGTCCAAAAAGGAAAAGAGGCCTGAGACTGAAATTAGGGTTAGGGTTGGGGAGACTTGGCTTCCCAGGATGTAACCAGGGTTTTGGTGAAGCCTAGGTTGGTAAAACAGACTGAGTTGGCCATCCGGAGTATAACATACTGCCAGTTAGTACACCATGTGGACAGGGAAATGTTTCAGTCCAAAGAGAAAATTAGGGTTAAGACCCAAGTTAGGGTTATCGGTCAGGAGACATGGCTTCCCAGAATGGAAACAGGGTGTTGCTGAAGCCAAGCATGGTGAAACAGACTGAGAGGGCCAAAGGAATTGTGTTCCTACTGTCTTTTAGTAGAACATGAGGATGGGGTGTTGTTACATTTCAACAAAAAAATCAGGTTGAGTCTCAAGTTAGGGTTAGGGTTGGGGAGATGTGGCTTCCCAGGTTGGAAACGGGTCCTTGGTGAAGCCTAACTTGCTGAATCAGACTGAGTGGGACATCAAGATGTCTTCCATACTGACATTTGGTACACTCTGTGGACGGCGGTATCTTTCAGTCCAAAAAGGAAATTAGGCCTGAGACTCAAATTAGGGTTAGGGTTGGGGAGACTTGGCTTCCCAGGATGTAACCAGGGTTTTGGCGAAGCCTAGATTGGTAAAACAGACTGCGTAGGCCTTCCGGAGTATAACATACTGCCAGTTAGTACACCATGTGGACAGGGAAATGTTTCAGTCCAAAGAGAAAATTAGGGTTAAGACCCAAGTTAGGGTTATCGGTCAGGAGACATGGCTTCCCAGAATTGAAACAGGGTTTTGCTGAAGCCAAGCATGGTGAAACAGACTGAGAGGGCAAAAGGAATTGTGTGCCTACTGTCCTTTAGTACAACATGAGGATGGGGGGTTGTTACATTTCAACAAGAAAATCAGGTTAAGTCTCAAGTTAGGGTTAGGGTTGGGGAGATGTGGCTTCCCAGGTTGGAAACGGGTCCTTGGTGAAGCCTAACTTGCTGAATCAGACTGAGTGGGGCATCAAGATGTCTTCCATACTTACATTTGGTACACTCTGTGGACGGCAGTATGTTTCAGTCCAAAAAGGAAAAGAGGCCTGAGACTCAAATTAGGGTTAGGGTTGGGGAGACTTGGCTTCCCAGGATGTAACCAGGGTTTTGGTGAAGCCTAGATTGGTAAAACAGACTGAGTAGGCCATCCGGAGTATAACATACTGCCAGTTAGTACACCATGTGGACAGGGAAATGTTTCAGTCCAAAGAAAAAATTAGGGTTAAGACCCAAGTTAGGGTTATCGGTCAGGAGGCATGGCTTCCCAGAATGGAAACAGGGTGTTGCTGAAGCCAAGCATGGTGAAACAGACTGAGAGGGCAAAAGGAATTGTGTGCCTACTGTCTTTTAGTGGAACATAAGGATGGGGGGTTGTTACATTTCAACAAGAAAATCAGGTTAAGTCTCAAGTTAGGGTTAGGGTTGGGGAGATGTGGCTTCCCAGGTTGGAAACGGGTCCTTGGTGAAGCCTAACTTGCTGAATCAGACTGAGTGGGGCATCAAGATGGCTTCCATACTGACATTTGGTACACTCTGTGGACGGCGGTATGTTTCAGTCCCAAAAGGAAATGAGGTCTGAGACTCAAATTAGGGTTAGGGTTGGGAAGATTTGGCTTCCCAGGATGTAACCAGGGTTTTGGTGAAGCCTAGATTGGTAAAACAGAATGAGTAGGCCATCCGGAGGATAACATACTGCCAGTTAGTACACCATGTGGACAGGGAAATGTTTCAGTCCAAAGAGAAAATTAGGGTTAAGACCCAAGTTAGGGTTATCGGTCAGGAGACATGGCTTCCCAGAATGGAAACAGGGTGTTGCTGAAGCCAAGCATGGTGAAACAGACTGAGAGGGCAAAAGGAATTGTGTGCCTACTGTATTTTAGTACAACATGAGGATGGGGGGTTGTTACATTTCAACAAGAAAATCAGGTTAAGTCTCAAGTTAGGGTTAGGGTTGGGGAGATGTGGCTTCCCAGCTTGGAAACAGGTCCTTGGTGAAGCCTAACTTGCTGAATCAGACTGAGTGGGGCATCAAGATGTCTTCCATACTTACTTTTGGTACACTCTGTGGACGGCGGTATGTTTCAGTCCAAAAAGGAAAAGAGGCCTGAGACTGAAATTAGGGTTAGGGTTGGGGAGACTTGGCTTCCCAGGATGTAACCAGGGTTTTGGTGAAGCCTAGGTTGGTAAAACAGACTGAGTTGGCCATCCGGAGTATAACATACTGCCAGTTAGTACACCATGTGGACAGGGAAATGTTTCAGTCCAAAGAGAAAATTAGGGTTAAGACCCAAGTTAGGGTTATCGGTCAGGAGACATGGCTTCCCAGAATGGAAACAGGGTGTTGCTGAAGCCAAGCATGGTGAAACAGACTGAGAGGGCCAAAGGAATTGTGTTCCTACTGTCTTTTAGTAGAACATGAGGATGGGGTGTTGTTACATTTCAACAAAAAAATCAGGTTGAGTCTCAAGTTAGGGTTAGGGTTGGGGAGATGTGGCTTCCCAGGTTGGAAACGGGTCCTTGGTGAAGCCTAACTTGCTGAATCAGACTGAGTGGGACATCAAGATGTCTTCCATACTGACATTTGGTACACTCTGTGGACGGCGGTATCTTTCAGTCCAAAAAGGAAATTAGGCCTGAGACTCAAATTAGGGTTAGGGTTGGGGAGACTTGGCTTCCCAGGATGTAACCAGGGTTTTGGCGAAGCCTAGATTGGTAAAACAGACTGCGTAGGCCTTCCGGAGTATAACATACTGCCAGTTAGTACACCATGTGGACAGGGAAATGTTTCAGTCCAAAGAGAAAATTAGGGTTAAGACCCAAGTTAGGGTTATCGGTCAGGAGACATGGCTTCCCAGAATTGAAACAGGGTTTTGCTGAAGCCAAGCATGGTGAAACAGACTGAGAGGGCAAAAGGAATTGTGTGCCTACTGTCCTTTAGTACAACATGAGGATGGGGGGTTGTTACATTTCAAGAAGAAAATCAGGTTAAGTCTCAAGTTAGGGTTAGGGTTGGGGAGATGTGGCTTCCCAGGTTGGAAACGGGTCCTTGGTGAAGCCTAACTTGCTGAATCAGACTGAGTGGGGCATCAAGATGTCTTCCATACTTACATTTGGTACACTCTGTGGACGGCAGTATGTTTCAGTCCAAAAAGGAAAAGAGGCCTGAGACTCAAATTAGGGTTAGGGTTGGGGAGACTTGGCTTCCCAGGATGTAACCAGGGTTTTGGTGAAGCCTAGATTGGTAAAACAGACTGAGTAGGCCATCCGGAGTATAACATACTGCCAGTTAGTACACCATGTGGACAGGGAAATGTTTCAGTCCAAAGAAAAAATTAGGGTTAAGACCCAAGTTAGGGTTATCGGTCAGGAGGCATGGCTTCCCAGAATGGAAACAGGGTGTTGCTGAAGCCAAGCATGGTGAAACAGACTGAGAGGGCAAAAGGAATTGTGTGCCTACTGTCTTTTAGTGGAACATAAGGATGGGGGGTTGTTACATTTCAACAAGAAAATCAGGTTAAGTCTCAAGTTAGGGTTAGGGTTGGGGAGATGTGGCTTCCCAGGTTGGAAACGGGTCCTTGGTGAAGCCTAACTTGCTGAATCAGACTGAGTGGGGCATCAAGATGTCTTCCATACTGACATTTGGTACACTCTGTGGACGGCGGTATGTTTCAGTCCCAAAAGGAAATGAGGTCTGAGACTCAAATTAGGGTTAGGGTTGGGAAGATTTGGCTTCCCAGGATGTAACCAGGGTTTTGGTGAAGCCTAGATTGGTAAAACAGAATGAGTAGGCCATCCGGAGGATAACATACTGCCAGTTAGTACACCATGTGGACAGGGAAATGTTTCATTCCAAAGAGAAAATTAGGGTTAAGACCCAAGTTAGGGTTATCGGTCAGGAGACATGGCTTCCCAGAATGGAAACAGGGTGTTGCTGAAGCCAAGCATGGTGAAACAGACTGAGAGGGCCAAAGGAATTGTGTGCCTACTGTCTTTTAGTAGAACATGAGGATGGGGGGTTGTTACATTTCAACAAGAAAATCATGTTAAGTCTCAAGTTAGGGTTAGGGTTGGGGAGATGTGGCTTCCCAGGTTGGAAACGGGTCCTTGGTGAAGCTTAACTTGCTGAATCAGACTGAGTGGGACATCAAGATGTCTTCCATACTGACATTTGGTACACTCTGTGGACGGCGGTATGTTTCAGTCCCAAAAGGAAATGAGGCCTGAGACTCAAAGTAGGGTTAGGGTTGGGGAGACTTGGCTGCCCAGGATGTAACCAGGGTTTTGGTGAAGCCTAGATTGGTAAAACAGACTGAGTAGGCATTCAGGAGTATAACATACTGCCAGTTAGTACACCATGTGGACAGGGAAATGTTTCAGTCCAAAGAGAAAATTAGGGTTAAGACCCAAGTTAGGGTTAGCTGTCAGGAGACATGGCTTCCCAGAATGGAAACAGGGTGTTGCTGAAGCCAAGCATGGTGAAACAGACTGAGAGGGCAAAAGGAATTGTGTGCCTACTGTATTTTAGTACAACATGAGGATGGGGGGTTGTTACATTTCAACAAGAAAATCAGGTTAAGTCTCAAGTTAGGGTTAGGGTTGGGGAGATGTGGCTTCCCAGCTTGGAAACGGGTCCTTGGTGAAGCCTAACTTGCTGAATCAGACTGAGTGGGGCATCAAGATGTCTTCCATACTTACTTTTGGTACACTCTGTGGACGGCGGTATCTTTCAGTCCAAAAAGGAAAAGAGGCCTGAGACTCAAATTAGGGTTAGGGTTGGGGAGACTTGGCTTCCCAGGATGTAACCAGGGTTTTGGTGAAGCCTAGGTTGGTAAAACAGACTGAGTTGGCCATCCGGAGTATAACATACTGCCAGTTAGTACACCATGTGGACAGGGAAATGTTTCATTCCAAAGAGAAAATTAGGGTTAAGACCCAAGTTAGGGTTATCGGTCAGGAGACATGGCTTCCCAGAATGGAAACAGGGTGTTGCTGAAGCCAAGCATGGTGAAACAGACTGAGAGGGCCAAAGGAATTGTGTTCCTACTGTCTTTTAGTAGAACATGAGGATGGGGGGTTGTTACATTTCAACAAAAAAATCAGGTTGAGTCTCAAGTTAGGGTTAGGGTTGGGGAGATGTGGCTTCCCAGGTTGGAAACGGGTCCTTGGTGAAGCCTAACTTGCTGAATCAGACTGAGTGGGACATCAAGATGTCTTCCATACTGACATTTGGTACACTCTGTGGACGGCGGTATCTTTCAGTCCAAAAAGGAAATTAGGCCTGAGACTCAAATTAGGGTTAGGGTTGGGGAGACTTGGCTTCCCAGGATGTAACCAGGGTTTTGGCGAAGCCTAGATTGGTAAAACAGACTGCGTAGGCCTTCCGGAGTATAACATACTGCCAGTTAGTACACCATGTGGACAGGGAAATGTTTCAGTCCAAAGAGAAAATTAGGGTTAAGACCCAAGTTAGGGTTATCGGTCAGGAGACATGGCTTCCCAGAATGGAAACAGGGTGTTGCTGAAGCCAAGCATGGTGAAACAGACTGAGAGGGCAAAAGGAATTGTGTGCCTACTGTCTTTTAGTACAACATGAGGATGGGGGGTTGTTACATTTCAACAAGAAAATCAGGTTAAGTCTCAAGTTAGGGTTAGGGTTGGGGAGATGTGGCTTCCCAGGTTGGAAACGGGTCCTTGGTGAAGCCTAACTTGCTGAATCAGACTGAGTGGGGCATCAAGATGTCTTCCATACTTACATTTGGTACACTCTGTGGACGGCAGTATGTTTCAGTCCAAAAAGGAAAAGAGGCCTGAGACTCAAATTAGGGTTAGGGTTGGGGAGACTTGGCTTCCCAGGATGTAACCAGGGTTTTGGCGAAGCCTAGATTGGTAAAACAGACTGCGTAGGCCTTCCGGAGTATAACATACTGCCAGTTAGTACACCATGTGGACAGGGAAATGTTTCAGTCCAAAGAGAAAATTAGGGTTAAGACCCAAGTTAGGGTTATCGGTCAGGAGACATGGCTTCCCAGAATGGAAACAGGGTTTTGCTGAAGCCAAGCATGGTGAAACAGACTGAGAGGGCAAAAGGAATTGTGTGCCTACTGTCCTTTAGTACAACATGAGGATGGGGGGTTGTTACATTTCAACAAAAAAATCAGGTTAAGTCTCAAGTTAGGGTTAGGGTTGGGGAGATGTGGCTTCCCAGGTTGGAAACGGGTCCTTGGTGAAGCCTAACTTGCTGAATCAGACTGAGTGGGGCATCAAGATGTCTTCCATACTTACATTTGGTACACTCTGTGGACGGCAGTATGTTTCAGTCCAAAAAGGAAAAGAGGCCTGAGACTCAAATTAGGGTTAGGGTTGGGGAGACTTGGCTTCCCAGGATGTAACCAGGGTTTTGGTGAAGCCTAGGTTGGTAAAACAGACTGAGTAGGCCATCCGGAGGATAACATACTGCCAGTTAGTACACCATGTGGACAGGGAAATGTTTCAGTCCAAAGAGAAAATTAGGGTTAAGACCCAAGTTAGGGTTAGCTGTCAGGAGACATGGCTTCCCAGAATGGAAACAGGCTGTTGCTGAAGCCAAGCATGGTGAAACAGACTGAGAGGGCCAAAGGAATTGTGTGCCTTCTGTATTTTAGTACAACATGAGGATGGGGGTTTGTTACATTTGCACAAGAAAATCAGGTTAAGTCTCAAGTTAGGGTTAGGGTTGGGGAGATGTGGCTTCCCAGGTTGGAAACGGGTCCTTGGTGAAGCCTAACTTGCTGAATCAGACTGAGTGGGACATCAAGATGTCTTCCATACTGACATTTGCTACACTCTGTGGACGGCGGTATGTTTCAGTCCAAAAATGAAATGAGGGTTGAGACTCAAATTAGGGTTAGGGTTGGGGAGACTTGGCTTCCCAGGATGTAACCAGGGTTTTGGTGAAGCCTAGATTGGTAAAACAGACTGCGTAGGCATTCAGGAGTATAACATACTGCCAGTTAGTACACCATGTGGACAGGGAAATGTTTCAGTCCAAAGAGAAAATTAGGGTTAAGACCCAAGTTAGCGTTATCGGTCAGGAGACATGGCTTCCCAGAATGGAAACAGGGTGTTGCTGAAGCCAAGCATGGTGAAACAGACTGAGAGGGCCAAAGGAATTGTGTGCCTACTGTCTTTAAGTGGAACATAAGGATGGGGGGTTGTTACATTTCAACAAGAAAATCAGGTTAAGTCTCAAGTTAGGGTTAGGGTTGGGGAGATGTGGCTTCCCAGGTTGGAAACGGGTCCTTGGTGAAGCTTAACTTGCTGAATCAGACTGAGTGGGACATCAAGATGTCTTCCATACTGACATTTGGTACACTCTGTGGACGGCGGTATCTTTCAGTCCCAAAAGGAAATGAGGCCTGAGACTCAAAGTAGGGTTAGGGTTGGGGAGACTTGGCTGCCCAGGATGTAACCAGGGTTTTGGTGAAGCCTAGATTGGTGAAACAGACTGAGTAGGCATTCAGGAGTATAACATACTGCCAGTTAGTACACCATGCGGACAGGGAAATGTTTCAGTCCAAAGAGAAAATTAGGGTTAAGACCCAAGTTAGGGTTAGCTGTCAGGAGACATGGCTTCCCAGAATGGAAACAGGGTGTTGCTGAAGCCAAGCATGGTGAAACAGACTGAGAGGGCAAAAGGAATTGTGTGCCTACTGTATTTTAGTACAACATGAGGATGGGGGGTTGTTACATTTCAACAAGAAAATCAGGTTAAGTCTCAAGTTAGGGTTAGGGTTGGGGAGATGTGGCTTCCCAGCTTGGAAACGGGTCCTTGGTGAAGCCTAACTTGCTGAATCAGACTGAGTGGGGCATCAAGATGTCTTCCATACTTACTTTTGGTACACTCTGTGGACGGCGGTATCTTTCAGTCCAAAAAGGAAAAGAGGCCTGAGACTCAAATTAGGGTTAGGGTTGGGGAGACTTGGCTTCCCAGGATGTAACCAGGGTTTTGGTGAAGCCTAGGTTGGTAAAACAGACTGAGTTGGCCATCCGGAGTATAACATACTGCCAGTTAGTACACCATGTGGACAGGGAAATGTTTCATTCCAAAGAGAAAATTAGGGTTAAGACCCAAGTTAGGGTTATCGGTCAGGAGACATGGCTTCCCAGAATGGAAACAGGGTGTTGCTGAAGCCAAGCATGGTGAAACAGACTGAGAGGGCCAAAGGAATTGTGTTCCTACTGTCTTTTAGTAGAACATGAGGATGGGGGGTTGTTACATTTCAACAAAAAAATCAGGTTGAGTCTCAAGTTAGGGTTAGGGTTGGGGAGATGTGGCTTCCCAGGTTGGAAACGGGTCCTTGGTGAAGCCTAACTTGCTGAATCAGACTGAGTGGGACATCAAGATGTCTTCCATACTGACATTTGGTACACTCTGTGGACGGCGGTATCTTTCAGTCCAAAAAGGAAATTAGGCCTGAGACTCAAATTAGGGTTAGGGTTGGGGAGACTTGGCTTCCCAGGATGTAACCAGGGTTTTGGCGAAGCCTAGATTGGTAAAACAGACTGAGTAGGCCATCCGGAGGATAACATACTGCCAGTTATTACACCATGTGGACAGGGAAATGTTTCAGTCCAAAGAAAAAATTAGGGTTAAGACCCAAGTTAGGGTTATCGGTCAGGAGACATGGCTTCCCAGAATGGAAACAGGGTTTTGCTGAAGCCAAGCATGGTGAAACAGACTGAGAGGGCAAAAGGAATTGTGTGCCTACTGTCCTTTAGTACAACATGAGGATGGGGGGTTGTTACATTTCAACAAGAAAATCAGGTTAAGTCTCAAGTTAGAGTTAGGGTTGGGGAGATGTGGCTTCCCAGGTTGGAAACGGGTCCTTGGTGAAGCCTAACTTGCTGAATCAGACTGAGTGGGGCATCAAGATGTCTTCCATACTTACATTTGGTACACTCTGTGGACGGCAGTATGTTTCAGTCCAAAAAGGAAAAGAGGCCTGAGACTCAAATTAGGGTTAGGGTTGGGGAGACTTGGCTTCCCAGGATGTAACCAGGGTTTTGGTGAAGCCTAGGTTGGTAAAACAGACTGAGTAGGCCATCCGGAGGATAACATACTGCCAGTTAGTACACCATGTGGACAGGGAAATGTTTCAGTCCAAAGAGAAAATTAGGGTTAAGACCCAAGTTAGGGTTAGCTGTCAGGAGACATGGCTTCCCAGAATGGAAACAGGCTGTTGCTGAAGCCAAGCATGGTGAAACAGACTGAGAGGGCCAAAGGAATTGTGTGCCTTCTGTCTTTTAGTACAACATGAGGATGGGGGGTTGTTACATTTCAACAAAAAAATCAGGTTAAGTCTCAAGTTAGGGTTAGGGTTGGGGAGATGTGGCTTCCCAGGTTGGAAACGGGTCCTTGGTGAAGCCTAACTTGCTGAATCAGACTGAGTGGGGCATCAAGATGTCTTCCATACTTACATTTGGTACACTCTGTGGACGGCAGTATGTTTCAGTCCAAAAAGGAAAAGAGGCCTGAGACTCAAATTAGGGTTAGGGTTGGGGAGACTTGGCTTCCCAGGATGTAACCAGGGTTTTGGTGAAGCCTAGGTTGGTAAAACAGACTGAGTAGGCCATCCGGAGGATAACATACTGCCAGTTAGTACACCATGTGGACAGGGAAATGTTTCAGTCCAAAGAGAAAATTAGGGTTAAGACCCAAGTTAGGGTTAGCTGTCAGGAGACATGGCTTCCCAGAATGGAAACAGGCTGTTGCTGAAGCCAAGCATGGTGAAACAGACTGAGAGGGCCAAAGGAATTGTGTGCCTTCTGTCTTTTAGTACAACATGAGGATGGGGGTTTGTTACATTTGCACAAGAAAATCAGGTTAAGTCTCAAGTTAGGGTTAGGGTTGGGGAGATGTGGCTTCCCAGGTTGGAAACGGGTCCTTGGTGAAGCCTAACTTGCTGAATCAGACTGAGTGGGACATCAAGATGTCTTCCATACTGACATTTGCTACACTCTGTGGACGGCGGTATGTTTCAGTCCAAAAATGAAATGAGGGTTGAGACTCAAATTAGGGTTAGGGTTGGGGAGACTTGGCTTCCCAGGATGTAACCAGGGTTTTGGTGAAGCCTAGATTGGTAAAACAGACTGCGTAGGCATTCAGGAGTATAACATACTGCCAGTTAGTACACCATGTGGACAGGGAAATGTTTCAGTCCAAAGAGAAAATTAGGGTTAAGACCCAAGTTAGCGTTATCGGTCAGGAGACATGGCTTCCCAGAATGGAAACAGGGTGTTGCTGAAGCCAAGCATGGTGAAACAGACTGAGAGGGCAAAAGGAATTGTGTGCCTACTGTCTTTTAGTGGAACATAAGGATGGGGGGTTGTTACATTTCAACAAGAAAATCAGGTTAAGTCTCAAGTTAGGGTTAGGGTTGGGGAGATGTGGCTTCCCAGGTTGGAAACGGGTCCTTGGTGAAGCCTAACTTGCTGAATCAGACTGAGTGGGGCATCAAGATGTCTTCCATACTGACATTTGGTACACTCTGTGGACGGCGGTATGTTTCAGTCCCAAAAGGAAATGAGGTCTGAGACTCAAATTAGGGTTAGGGTTGGGAAGATTTGGCTTCCCAGGATGTAACCAGGGTTTTGGTGAAGCCTAGATTGGTAAAACAGAATGAGTAGGCCATCCGGAGGATAACATACTGCCAGTTAGTACACCATGTGGACAGGGAAATGTTTCATTCCAAAGAGAAAATTAGGGTTAAGACCCAAGTTAGGGTTATCGGTCAGGAGACATGGCTTCCCAGAATGGAAACAGGGTGTTGCTGAAGCCAAGCATGGTGAAACAGACTGAGAGGGCCAAAGGAATTGTGTGCCTACTGTCTTTTAGTACAACATGAGGATGGGGGGTTGTTACATTTCAACAAGAAAATCAGGTTAAGTCTCAAGTTAGGGTTAGGGTTGGGGAGATGTGGCTTCCCAGGTTGGAAACGGGTCCTTGGTGAAGCTTAACTTGCTGAATCAGACTGAGTGGGACATCAAGATGTCTTCCATACTGACATTTGGTACACTCTGTGGACGGCGGTATGTTTCAGTCCCAAAAGGAAATGAGGCCTGAGACTCAAAGTAGGGTTAGGGTTGGGGAGACTTGGCTGCCCAGGATGTAACCAGGGTTTTGGTGAAGCCTAGATTGGTGAAACAGACTGAGTAGGCATTCAGGAGTATAACATACTGCCAGTTAGTACACCATGCGGACAGGGAAATGTTTCAGTCCAAAGAGAAAATTAGGGTTAAGACCCAAGTTAGGGTTAGCTGTCAGGAGACATGGCTTCCCAGAATGGAAACAGGGTGTTGCTGAAGCCAAGCATGGTGAAACAGACTGAGAGGGCAAAAGGAATTGTGTGCCTACTGTATTTTAGTACAACATGAGGATGGGGGGTTGTTACATTTCAACAAGAAAATCAGGTTAAGTCTCAAGTTAGGGTTAGGGTTGGGGAGATGTGGCTTCCCAGCTTGGAAACGGGTCCTTGGTGAAGCCTAACTTGCTGAATCAGACTGAGTGGGGCATCAAGATGTCTTCCATACTTACTTTTGGTACACTCTGTGGACGGCGGTATCTTTCAGTCCAAAAAGGAAAAGAGGCCTGAGACTCAAATTAGGGTTAGGGTTGGGGAGACTTGGCTTCCCAGGATGTAACCAGGGTTTTGGTGAAGCCTAGGTTGGTAAAACAGACTGAGTTGGCCATCCGGAGTATAACATACTGCCAGTTAGTACACCATGTGGACAGGGAAATGTTTCATTCCAAAGAGAAAATTAGGGTTAAGACCCAAGTTAGGGTTATCGGTCAGGAGACATGGCTTCCCAGAATGGAAACAGGGTGTTGCTGAAGCCAAGCATGGTGAAACAGACTGAGAGGGCCAAAGGAATTGTGTTCCTACTGTCTTTTAGTAGAACATGAGGATGGGGGGTTGTTACATTTCAACAAAAAAATCAGGTTGAGTCTCAAGTTAGGGTTAGGGTTGGGGAGATGTGGCTTCCCAGGTTGGAAACGGGTCCTTGGTGAAGCCTAACTTGCTGAATCAGACTGAGTGGGACATCAAGATGTCTTCCATACTGACATTTGGTACACTCTGTGGACGGCGGTATCTTTCAGTCCAAAAAGGAAATTAGGCCTGAGACTCAAATTAGGGTTAGGGTTGGGGAGACTTGGCTTCCCAGGATGTAACCAGGGTTTTGGCGAAGCCTAGATTGGTAAAACAGACTGAGTAGGCCATCCGGAGGATAACATACTGCCAGTTATTACACCATGTGGACAGGGAAATGTTTCAGTCCAAAGAAAAAATTAGGGTTAAGACCCAAGTTAGGGTTATCGGTCAGGAGACATGGCTTCCCAGAATGGAAACAGGGTTTTGCTGAAGCCAAGCATGGTGAAACAGACTGAGAGGGCAAAAGGAATTGTGTGCCTACTGTCCTTTAGTACAACATGAGGATGGGGGGTTGTTACATTTCAACAAGAAAATCAGGTTAAGTCTCAAGTTAGGGTTAGGGTTGGGGAGATGTGGCTTCCCAGGTTGGAAACGGGTCCTTGGTGAAGCCTAACTTGCTGAATCAGACTGAGTGGGGCATCAAGATGTCTTCCATACTTACATTTGGTACACTCTGTGGACGGCAGTATGTTTCAGTCCAAAAAGGAAAAGAGGCCTGAGACTCAAATTAGGGTTAGGGTTGGGGAGACTTGGCTTCCCAGGATGTAACCAGGGTTTTGGTGAAGCCTAGGTTGGTAAAACAGACTGAGTAGGCCATCCGGAGGATAACATACTGCCAGTTAGTACACCATGTGGACAGGGAAATGTTTCAGTCCAAAGAGAAAATTAGGGTTAAGACCCAAGTTAGGGTTAGCTGTCAGGAGACATGGCTTCCCAGAATGGAAACAGGCTGTTGCTGAAGCCAAGCATGGTGAAACAGACTGAGAGGGCCAAAGGAATTGTGTGCCTTCTGTCTTTTAGTACAACATGAGGATGGGGGTTTGTTACATTTGCACAAGAAAATCAGGTTAAGTCTCAAGTTAGGGTTAGGGTTGGGGAGATGTGGCTTCCCAGGTTGGAAACGGGTCCTTGGTGAAGCCTAACTTGCTGAATCAGACTGAGTGGGACATCAAGATGTCTTCCATACTGACATTTGCTACACTCTGTGGATGGCGGTATGTTTCAGTCCAAAAATGAAATTAGGGTTGAGACTCAAATTAGGGTTAGGGTTGGGGAGACTTGGCTTCCCAGGATGTAACCAGGGTTTTGGTGAAGCCTAGATTGGTAAAACAGACTGAGTAGGCCATCCGGAGTATAACATACTGCCAGTTAGTACACCATGTGGACAGGGAAATGTTTCAGTCCAAAGAAAAAATTAGGGTTAAGACCCAAGTTAGGGTTATCGGTCAGGAGACATGGCTTCCCAGAATGGAAACAGGGTGTTGCTGAAGCCAAGCATGGTGAAACAGACTGAGAGGGCAAAAGGAATTGTGTGCCTACTGTCTTTTAGTGGAACATAAGGATGGGGGGTTGTTACATTTCAACAAGAAAATCAGGTTAAGTCTCAAGTTAGGGTTAGGGTTGGGGAGATGTGGCTTCCCAGGTTGGAAACGGGTCCTTGGTGAAGCCTAACTTGCTGAATCAGACTGAGTGGGGCATCAAGATGTCTTCCATACTGACATTTGGTACACTCTGTGGACGGCGGTATGTTTCAGTCCCAAAAGGAAATGAGGTCTGAGACTCAAATTAGGGTTAGGGTTGGGAAGATTTGGCTTCCCAGGATGTAACCAGGGTTTTGGTGAAGCCTAGATTGGTAAAACAGAATGAGTAGGCCATCCGGAGGATAACATACTGCCAGTTAGTACACCATGTGGACAGGGAAATGTTTCATTCCAAAGAGAAAATTAGGGTTAAGACCCAAGTTAGGGTTATCGGTCAGGAGACATGGCTTCCCAGAATGGAAACAGGGTGTTGCTGAAGCCAAGCATGGTGAAACAGACTGAGAGGGCCAAAGGAATTGTGTGCCTACTGTCATTTAGTACAACATGAGGATGGGGGGTTGTTACATTTCAACAAGAAAATCAGGTTAAGTCTCAAGTTAGGGTTAGGGTTGGGGAGATGTGGCTTCCCAGGTTGGAAACGGGTCCTTGGTGAAGCTTAACTTGCTGAATCAGACTGAGTGGGACATCAAGATGTCTTCCATACTGACATTTGGTACACTCTGTGGACGGCGGTATGTTTCAGACCCAAAAGGAAATGAGGCCTGAGACTCAAAGTAGGGTTAGGGTTGGGGAGACTTGGCTGCCCAGGATGTAACCAGGGTTTTGGTGAAGCCTAGATTGGTAAAACAGACTGAGTAGGCATTCAGGAGTATAACATACTGCCAGTTAGTACACCATGCGGACAGGGAAATGTTTCAGTCCAAAGAGAAAATTAGGGTTAAGACCCAAGTTAGGGTTAGCTGTCAGGAGACATGGCTTCCCAGAATGGAAACAGGGTGTTGCTGAAGCCAAGCATGGTGAAACAGACTGAGAGGGCAAAAGGAATTGTGTGCCTACTGTATTTTAGTACAACATGAGGATGGGGGGTTGTTACATTTCAACAAGAAAATCAGGTTAAGTCTCAAGTTAGGGTTAGGGTTGGGGAGATGTGGCTTCCCAGGTTGGAAACGGGTCCTTGGTGAAGCCTAACTTGCTGAATCAGACTGAGTGGGGCATCAAGATGTCTTCCATACTTACTTTTGGTACACTCTGTGGACGGCGGTATCTTTCAGTCCAAAAAGGAAAAGAGGCCTGAGACTCAAATTAGGGTTAGGGTTGGGGAGACTTGGCTTCCCAGGATGTAACCAGGGTTTTGGTGAAGCCTAGGTTGGTAAAACAGACTGAGTTGGCCATCCGGAGTATAACATACTGCCAGTTAGTACACCATGTGGACAGGGAAATGTTTCATTCCAAAGAGAAAATTAGGGTTAAGACCCAAGTTAGGGTTAGCGGTCAGGAGACATGGCTTCCCAGAATGGAAACAGGGTGTTGCTGAAGCCAAGCATGGTGAAACAGACTGAGAGGGCCAAAGGAATTGTGTTCCTACTGTCTTTTAGTAGAACATGAGGATGGGGGGTTGTTACATTTCAACAAAAAAATCAGGTTGAGTCTCAAGTTAGGGTTAGGGTTGGGGAGATGTGGCTTCCCAGGTTGGAAACGGGTCCTTGGTGAAGCCTAACTTGCTGAATCAGACTGAGTGGGACATCAAGATGTCTTCCATACTGACATTTGGTACACTCTGTGGACGGCGGTATGTTTCAGTCCCAAAAGGAAATGAGGCCTGAGACTCAAAGTAGGGTTAGGGTTGGGGAGACTTGGCTGCCCAGGATGTAACCAGGGTTTTGGTGAAGCCTAGATTGGTAAAACAGACTGAGTAGGCATTCAGGAGTATAACATACTGCCAGTTAGTACACCATGTGGACAGGGAAATGTTTCAGTCCAAAGAGAAAATTAGGGTTAAGACCCAAGTTAGGGTTAGCTGTCAGGAGACATGGCTTCCCAGAATGGAAACAAGGTGTTGCTGAAGCCAAGCATGGTGAAACAGACTGAGAGGGCAAAAGGAATTGTGTGCCTACTGTCTTTTAGTACAACATGAGGATGGGGGGTTGTTACATTTCAAGAAGAAAATCAGGTTAAGTCTCAAGTTAGGGTTAGGGTTGGGGAGATGTGGCTTCCCAGCTTGGAAACAGGTCCTTGGTGAAGCCTAACTTGCTGAATCAGACTGAGTGGGGCATCAAGATGTCTTCCATACTTACTTTTGGTACACTCTGTGGACGGCGGTATGTTTCAGTCCAAAAAGGAAAAGAGGCCTGAGACTGAAATTAGGGTTAGGGTTGGGGAGACTTGGCTTCCCAGGATGTAACCAGGGTTTTGGTGAAGCCTAGGTTGGTAAAACAGACTGAGTTGGCCATCCGGAGTATAACATACTGCCAGTTAGTACACCATGTGGACAGGGAAATGTTTCAGTCCAAAGAGAAAATTAGGGTTAAGACCCAAGTTAGGGTTATCGGTCAGGAGACATGGCTTCCCTGAATGGAAACAGGGTGTTGCTGAAGCCAAGCATGGTGAAACAGACTGAGAGGGCCAAAGGAATTGTGTTCCTACTGTCTTTTAGTAGAACATGAGGATGGGGTGTTGTTACATTTCAACAAAAAAATCAGGTTGAGTCTCAAGTTAGGGTTAGGGTTGGGGAGATGTGGCTTCCCAGGTTGGAAACGGGTCCTTGGTGAAGCCTAACTTGCTGAATCAGACTGAGTGGGACATCAAGATGTCTTCCATACTGACATTTGGTACACTCTGTGGACGGCGGTATCTTTCAGTCCAAAAAGGAAATTAGGCCTGAGACTCAAATTAGGGTTAGGGTTGGGGAGACTTGGCTTCCCAGGATGTAACCAGGGTTTTGGCGAAGCCTAGATTGGTAAAACAGACTGCGTAGGCCTTCCGGAGTATAACATACTGCCAGTTAGTACACCATGTGGACAGGGAAATGTTTCAGTCCAAAGAGAAAATTAGGGTTAAGACCCAAGTTAGGGTTATCGGTCAGGAGACATGGCTTCCCAGAATTGAAACAGGGTTTTGCTGAAGCCAAGCATGGTGAAACAGACTGAGAGGGCAAAAGGAATTGTGTGCCTACTGTCCTTTAGTACAACATGAGGATGGGGGGTTGTTACATTTCAACAAGAAAATCAGGTTAAGTCTCAAGTTAGGGTTAGGGTTGGGGAGATGTGGCTTCCCAGGTTGGAAACGGGTCCTTGGTGAAGCCTAACTTGCTGAATCAGACTGAGTGGGGCATCAAGATGTCTTCCATACTTACATTTGGTACACTCTGTGGACGGCAGTATGTTTCAGTCCAAAAAGGAAAAGAGGCCTGAGACTCAAATTAGGGTTAGTGTTGGGGAGACTTGGCTTCCCAGGATGTAACCAGGGTTTTGGTGAAGCCTAGATTGGTAAAACAGACTGAGTAGGCCATCCGGAGTATAACATACTGCCAGTTCGTACACCATGTGGACAGGGAAATGTTTCAGTCCAAAGAAAAAATTAGGGTTAAGACCCAAGTTAGGGTTATCGGTCAGGAGGCATGGCTTCCCAGAATGGAAACAGGGTGTTGCTGAAGCCAAGCATGGTGAAACAGACTGAGAGGGCAAAAGGAATTGTGTGCCTACTGTCTTTTAGTGGAACATAAGGATGGGGGGTTGTTACATTTCAACAAGAAAATCAGGTTAAGTCTCAAGTTAGGGTTAGGGTTGGGGAGATGTGGCTTCCCAGGTTGGAAACGGGTCCTTGGTGAAGCCTAACTTGCTGAATCAGACTGAGTGGGGCATCAAGATGTCTTCCATACTGACATTTGGTACACTCTGTGGACGGCGGTATGTTTCAGTCCCAAAAGGAAATGAGGTCTGAGACTCAAATTAGGGTTAGGGTTGGGAAGATTTGGCTTCCCAGGATGTAACCAGGGTTTTGGTGAAGCCTAGATTGGTAAAACAGAATGAGTAGGCCATCCGGAGGATAACATACTGCCAGTTAGTACACCATGTGGACAGGGAAATGTTTCAGTCCAAAGAGAAAATTAGGGTTAAGACCCAAGTTAGGGTTATCGGTCAGGAGACATGGCTTCCCAGAATGGAAACAGGGTGTTGCTGAAGCCAAGCATGGTGAAACAGACTGAGAGGGCAAAAGGAATTGTGTGCCTACTGTATTTTAGTACAACATGAGGATGGGGGGTTGTTACATTTCAACAAGAAAATCAGGTTAAGTCTCAAGTTAGGGTTAGGGTTGGGGAGATGTGGCTTCCCAGCTTGGAAACAGGTCCTTGGTGAAGCCTAACTTGCTGAATCAGACTGAGTGGGGCATCAAGATGTCTTCCATACTTACTTTTGGTACACTCTGTGGACGGCGGTATGTTTCAGTCCAAAAAGGAAAAGAGGCCTGAGACTGAAATTAGGGTTAGGGTTGGGGAGACTTGGCTTCCCAGGATGTAACCAGGGTTTTGGTGAAGCCTAGGTTGGTAAAACAGACTGAGTTGGCCATCCGGAGTATAACATACTGCCAGTTAGTACACCATGTGGACAGGGAAATGTTTCAGTCCAAAGAGAAAATTAGGGTTAAGACCCAAGTTAGGGTTATCGGTCAGGAGACATGGCTTCCCAGAATGGAAACAGGGTGTTGCTGAAGCCAAGCATGGTGAAACAGACTGAGAGGGCCAAAGGAATTGTGTTCCTACTGTCTTTTAGTAGAACATGAGGATGGGGTGTTGTTACATTTCAACAAAAAAATCAGGTTGAGTCTCAAGTTAGGGTTAGGGTTGGGGAGATGTGGCTTCCCAGGTTGGAAACGGGTCCTTGGTGAAGCCTAACTTGCTGAATCAGACTGAGTGGGACATCAAGATGTCTTCCATACTGACATTTGGTACACTCTGTGGACGGCGGTATCTTTCAGTCCAAAAAGGAAATTAGGCCTGAGACTCAAATTAGGGTTAGGGTTGGGGAGACTTGGCTTCCCAGGATGTAACCAGGGTTTTGGCGAAGCCTAGATTGGTAAAACAGACTGCGTAGGCCTTCCGGAGTATAACATACTGCCAGTTAGTACACCATGTGGACAGGGAAATGTTTCAGTCCAAAGAGAAAATTAGGGTTAAGACCCAAGTTAGGGTTATCGGTCAGGAGACATGGCTTCCCAGAATTGAAACAGGGTTTTGCTGAAGCCAAGCATGGTGAAACAGACTGAGAGGGCAAAAGGAATTGTGTGCCTACTGTCCTTTAGTACAACATAAGGATGGGGGGTTGTTACATTTCAACAAGAAAATCAGGTTAAGTCTCAAGTTAGGGTTAGGGTTGGGGAGATGTGGCTTCCCAGGTTGGAAACGGGTCCTTGGTGAAGCCTAACTTGCTGAATCAGACTGAGTGGGGCATCAAGATGTCTTCCATACTTACATTTGGTACACTCTGTGGACGGCAGTATGTTTCAGTCCAAAAAGGAAAAGAGGCCTGAGACTCAAATTAGGGTTAGGGTTGGGGAGACTTGGCTTCCCAGGATGTAACCAGGGTTTTGGTGAAGCCTAGATTGGTAAAACAGACTGAGTAGGCCATCCGGAGTATAACATACTGCCAGTTAGTACACCATGTGGACAGGGAAATGTTTCAGTCCAAAGAAAAAATTAGGGTTAAGACCCAAGTTAGGGTTATCGGTCAGGAGGCATGGCTTCCCAGAATGGAAACAGGGTGTTGCTGAAGCCAAGCATGGTGAAACAGACTGAGAGGGCAAAAGGAATTGTGTGCCTACTGTCTTTTAGTGGAACATAAGGATGGGGGGTTGTTACATTTCAACAAGAAAATCAGGTTAAGTCTCAAGTTAGGGTTAGGGTTGGGGAGATGTGGCTTCCCAGGTTGGAAACGGGTCCTTGGTGAAGCCTAACTTGCTGAATCAGACTGAGTGGGGCATCAAGATGTCTTCCATACTGACATTTGGTACACTCTGTGGACGGCGGTATGTTTCAGTCCCAAAAGGAAATGAGGTCTGAGACTCAAATTAGGGTTAGGGTTGGGAAGATTTGGCTTCCCAGGATGTAACCAGGGTTTTGGTGAAGCCTAGATTGGTAAAACAGAAT
This sequence comes from Heloderma suspectum, assembly GCF_057233095.1. NCBI lineage: Eukaryota > Metazoa > Chordata > Lepidosauria > Squamata > Helodermatidae > Heloderma > Heloderma suspectum. The sequence continues at coordinate 155,293,387 of NC_139461.1, forward strand.
GAGTAGGCCATCCGGAGGATAACATACTGCCAGTTAGTACACCATGTGGACAGGGAAATGTTTCATTCCAAAGAGAAAATTAGGGTTAAGACCCAAGTTAGGGTTATCGGTCAGGAGACATGGCTTCCCAGAATGGAAACAGGGTGTTGCTGAAGCCAAGCATGGTGAAACAGACTGAGAGGGCCAAAGGAATTGTGTGCCTACTGTCTTTTAGTAGAACATGAGGATGGGGGGTTGTTACATTTCAACAAGAAAATCATGTTAAGTCTCAAGTTAGGGTTAGGGTTGGGGAGATGTGGCTTCCCAGCTTGGAAACGGGTCCTTGGTGAAGCTTAACTTGCTGAATCAGACTGAGTGGGACATCAAGATGTCTTCCATACTGACATTTGGTACACTCTGTGGACGGCGGTATGTTTCAGTCCCAAAAGGAAATGAGGCCTGAGACTCAAAGTAGGGTTAGGGTTGGGGAGACTTGGCTGCCCAGGATGTAACCAGGGTTTTGGTGAAGCCTAGATTGGTAAAACAGACTGAGTAGGCATTCAGGAGTATAACATACTGCCAGTTAGTACACCATGTGGACAGGGAAATGTTTCAGTCCAAAGAGAAAATTAGGGTTAAGACCCAAGTTAGGGTTAGCTGTCAGGAGACATGGCTTCCCAGAATGGAAACAGGGTGTTGCTGAAGCCAAGCATGGTGAATCAGACTGAGAGGGCAAAAGGAATTGTGTGCCTACTGTATTTTAGTACAACATGAGGATGGGGGGTTGTTACATTTCAACAAGAAAATCAGGTTAAGTCTCAAGTTAGGGTTAGGGTTGGGGAGATGTGGCTTCCCAGCTTGGAAACGGGTCCTTGGTGAAGCCTAACTTGCTGAATCAGACTGAGTGGGGCATCAAGATGTCTTCCATACTTACTTTTGGTACACTCTGTGGACGGCGGTATCTTTCAGTCCAAAAAGGAAAAGAGGCCTGAGACTCAAATTAGGGTTAGGGTTGGGGAGACTTGGCTTCCCAGGATGTAACCAGGGTTTTGGTGAAGCCTAGGTTGGTAAAACAGACTGAGTTGGCCATCCGGAGTATAACATACTGCCAGTTAGTACACCATGTGGACAGGGAAATGTTTCATTCCAAATAGAAAATTAGGGTTAAGACCCAAGTTAGGGTTATCGGTCAGGAGACATGGCTTCCCAGAATGGAAACAGGGTGTTGCTGAAGCCAAGCATGGTGAAACAGACTGAGAGGGCCAAAGGAATTGTGTTCCTACTGTCTTTTAGTAGAACATGAGGATGGGGGGTTGTTACATTTCAACAAAAAAATCAGGTTGAGTCTCAAGGTAGGGTTAGGGTTGGGGAGATGTGGCTTCCCAGGTTGGAAACGGGTCCTTGGTGAAGCCTAACTTGCTGAATCAGACTGAGTGGGACATCAAGATGTCTTCCATACTGACATTTGCTACACTCTGTGGACGGCGGTATCTTTCAGTCCAAAAAGGAAATTAGGCCTGAGACTCAAATTAGGGTTAGGGTTGGGGAGACTTGGCTTCCCAGGATGTAACCAGGGTTTTGGCGAAGCCTAGATTGGTAAAACAGACTGCGTAGGCCTTCCGGAGTATAACATACTGCCAGTTAGTACACCATGTGGACAGGGAAATGTTTCAGTCCAAAGAGAAAATTAGGGTTAAGACCCAAGTTAGGGTTATCGGTCAGGAGACATGGCTTCCCAGAATGGAAACAGGGTTTTGCTGAAGCCAAGCATGGTGAAACAGACTGAGAGGGCAAAAGGAATTGTGTGCCTACTGTCTTTTAGTACAACATGAGGATGGGGGGTTGTTACATTTCAACAAGAAAATCAGGTTAAGTCTCAAGTTAGGGTTAGGGTTGGGGAGATGTGGCTTCCCAGGTTGGAAACGGGTCCTTGGTGAAGCCTAACTTGCTGAATCAGACTGAGTGGGGCATCAAGATGTCTTCCATACTTACATTTGGTACACTCTGTGGACGGCAGTATGTTTCAGTCCAAAAAGGAAAAGAGGCCTGAGACTCAAATTAGGGTTAGGGTTGGGGAGACTTGGCTTCCCAGGATGTAACCAGGGTTTTGGCGAAGCCTAGATTGGTAAAACAGACTGCGTAGGCCTTCCGGAGTATAACATACTGCCAGTTAGTACACCATGTGGACAGGGAAATGTTTCAGTCCAAAGAGAAAATTAGGGTTAAGACCCAAGTTAGGGTTATCGGTCAGGAGACATGGCTTCCCAGAATGGAAACAGGGTTTTGCTGAAGCCAAGCATGGTGAAACAGACTGAGAGGGCAAAAGGAATTGTGTGCCTACTGTCCTTTAGTACAACATGAGGATGGGGGGTTGTTACATTTCAACAAAAAAATCAGGTTAAGTCTCAAGTTAGGGTTAGGGTTGGGGAGATGTGGCTTCCCAGGTTGGAAACGGGTCCTTGGTGAAGCCTAACTTGCTGAATCAGACTGAGTGGGGCATCAAGATGTCTTCCATACTTACATTTGGTACACTCTGTGGACGGCAGTATGTTTCAGTCCAAAAAGGAAAAGAGGCCTGAGACTCAAATTAGGGTTAGGGTTGGGGAGACTTGGCTTCCCAGGATGTAACCAGGGTTTTGGTGAAGCCTAGGTTGGTAAAACAGACTGAGTAGGCCATCCGGAGGATAACATACTGCCAGTTAGTACACCATGTGGACAGGGAAATGTTTCAGTCCAAAGAGAAAATTAGGGTTAAGACCCAAGTTAGGGTTAGCTGTCAGGAGACATGGCTTCCCAGAATGGAAACAGGCTGTTGCTGAAGCCAAGCATGGTGAAACAGACTGAGAGGGCCAAAGGAATTGTGTGCCTTCTGTATTTTAGTACAACATGAGGATGGGGGTTTGTTACATTTGCACAAGAAAATCAGGTTAAGTCTCAAGTTAGGGTTAGGGTTGGGGAGATGTGGCTTCCCAGGTTGGAAACGGGTCCTTGGTGAAGCCTAACTTGCTGAATCAGACTGAGTGGGACATCAAGATGTCTTCCATACTGACATTTGCTACACTCTGTGGACGGCGGTATGTTTCAGTCCAAAAATGAAATGAGGGTTGAGACTCAAATTAGGGTTAGGGTTGGGGAGACTTGGCTTCCCAGGATGTAACCAGGGTTTTGGTGAAGCCTAGATTGGTAAAACAGACTGCGTAGGCATTCAGGAGTATAACATACTGCCAGTTAGTACACCATGTGGACAGGGAAATGTTTCAGTCCAAAGAGAAAATTAGGGTTAAGACCCAAGTTAGCGTTATCGGTCAGGAGACATGGCTTCCCAGAATGGAAACAGGGTGTTGCTGAAGCCAAGCATGGTGAAACAGACTGAGAGGGCAAAAGGAATTGTGTGCCTACTGTCTTTTAGTGGAACATAAGGATGGGGGGTTGTTACATTTCAACAAGAAAATCAGGTTAAGTCTCAAGTTAGGGTTAGGGTTGGGGAGATGTGGCTTCCCAGGTTGGAAACGGGTCCTTGGTGAAGCCTAACTTGCTGAATCAGACTGAGTGGGGCATCAAGATGTCTTCCATACTGACATTTGGTACACTCTGTGGACGGCGGTATGTTTCAGTCCCAAAAGGAAATGAGGTCTGATACTCAAATTAGGGTTAGGGTTGGGAAGATTTGGCTTCCCAGGATGTAACCAGGGTTTTGGTGAAGCCTAGATTGGTAAAACAGAATGAGTAGGCCATCCGGAGGATAACATACTGCCAGTTAGTACACCATGTGGACAGGGAAATGTTTCATTCCAAAGAGAAAATTAGGGTTAAGACCCAAGTTAGGGTTATCGGTCAGGAGACATGGCTTCCCAGAATGGAAACAGGGTGTTGCTGAAGCCAAGCATGGTGAAACAGACTGAGAGGGCCAAAGGAATTGTGTGCCTACTGTCTTTTAGTACAACATGAGGATGGGGGGTTGTTACATTTCAACAAGAAAATCAGGTTAAGTCTCAAGTTAGGGTTAGGGTTGGGGAGATGTGGCTTCCCAGGTTGGAAACGGGTCCTTGGTGAAGCTTAACTTGCTGAATCAGACTGAGTGGGACATCAAGATGTCTTCCATACTGACATTTGGTACACTCTGTGGACGGCGGTATGTTTCAGTCCCAAAAGGAAATGAGGCCTGAGACTCAAAGTAGGGTTAGGGTTGGGGAGACTTGGCTGCCCAGGATGTAACCAGGGTTTTGGTGAAGCCTAGATTGGTGAAACAGACTGAGTAGGCATTCAGGAGTATAACATACTGCCAGTTAGTACACCATGCGGACAGGGAAATGTTTCAGTCCAAAGAGAAAATTAGGGTTAAGACCCAAGTTAGGGTTAGCTGTCAGGAGACATGGCTTCCCAGAATGGAAACAGGGTGTTGCTGAAGCCAAGCATGGTGAAACAGACTGAGAGGGCAAAAGGAATTGTGTGCCTACTGTATTTTAGTACAACATGAGGATGGGGGGTTGTTACATTTCAACAAGAAAATCAGGTTAAGTCTCAAGTTAGGGTTAGGGTTGGGGAGATGTGGCTTCCCAGCTTGGAAACGGGTCCTTGGTGAAGCCTAACTTGCTGAATCAGACTGAGTGGGGCATCAAGATGTCTTCCATACTTACTTTTGGTACACTCTGTGGACGGCGGTATCTTTCAGTCCAAAAAGGAAAAGAGGCCTGAGACTCAAATTAGGGTTAGGGTTGGGGAGACTTGGCTTCCCAGGATGTAACCAGGGTTTTGGTGAAGCCTAGGTTGGTAAAACAGACTGAGTTGGCCATCCGGAGTATAACATACTGCCAGTTAGTACACCATGTGGACAGGGAAATGTTTCATTCCAAAGAGAAAATTAGGGTTAAGACCCAAGTTAGGGTTATCGGTCAGGAGACATGGCTTCCCAGAATGGAAACAGGGTGTTGCTGAAGCCAAGCATGGTGAAACAGACTGAGAGGGCCAAAGGAATTGTGTTCCTACTGTCTTTTAGTAGAACATGAGGATGGGGGGTTGTTACATTTCAACAAAAAAATCAGGTTGAGTCTCAAGTTAGGGTTAGGGTTGGGGAGATGTGGCTTCCCAGGTTGGAAACGGGTCCTTGGTGAAGCCTAACTTGCTGAATCAGACTGAGTGGGACATCAAGATGTCTTCCATACTGACATTTGGTACACTCTGTGGACGGCGGTATCTTTCAGTCCAAAAAGGAAATTAGGCCTGAGACTCAAATTAGGGTTAGGGTTGGGGAGACTTGGCTTCCCAGGATGTAACCAGGGTTTTGGCGAAGCCTAGATTGGTAAAACAGACTGAGTAGGCCATCCGGAGGATAACATACTGCCAGTTAGTACACCATGTGGACAGGGAAATGTTTCAGTCCAAAGAAAAAATTAGGGTTAAGACCCAAGTTAGGGTTATCGGTCAGGAGACATGGCTTCCCAGAATGGAAACAGGGTTTTGCTGAAGCCAAGCATGGTGAAACAGACTGAGAGGGCAAAAGGAATTGTGTGCCTACTGTCCTTTAGTACAACATGAGGATGGGGGGTTGTTACATTTCAACAAGAAAATCAGGTTAAGTCTCAAGTTAGGGTTAGGGTTGGGGAGATGTGGCTTCCCAGGTTGGAAACGGGTCCTTGGTGAAGCCTAACTTGCTGAATCAGACTGAGTGGGGCATCAAGATGTCTTCCATACTTACATTTGGTACACTCTGTGGACGGCAGTATGTTTCAGTCCAAAAAGGAAAAGAGGCCTGAGACTCAAATTAGGGTTAGGGTTGGGGAGACTTGGCTTCCCAGGATGTAACCAGGGTTTTGGTGAAGCCTAGGTTGGTAAAACAGACTGAGTAGGCCATCCGGAGGACAACATACTGCCAGTTAGTACACCATGTGGACAGGGAAATGTTTCAGTCCAAAGAGAAAATTAGGGTTAAGACCCAAGTTAGGGTTAGCTGTCAGGAGACATGGCTTCCCAGAATGGAAACAGGCTGTTGCTGAAGCCAAGCATGGTGAAACAGACTGAGAGGGCCAAAGGAATTGTGTGCCTTCTGTCTTTTAGTACAACATGAGGATGGGGGTTTGTTACATTTGCACAAGAAAATCAGGTTAAGTCTCAAGTTAGGGTTAGGGTTGGGGAGATGTGGCTTCCCAGGTTGGAAACGGGTCCTTGGTGAAGCCTAACTTGCTGAATCAGACTGAGTGGGACATCAAGATGTCTTCCATACTGACATTTGCTACACTCTGTGGATGGCGGTATGTTTCAGTCCAAAAATGAAATGAGGGTTGAGACTCAAATTAGGGTTAGGGTTGGGGAGACTTGGCTTCCCAGGATGTAACCAGGGTTTTGGTGAAGCCTAGATTGGTAAAACAGACTGAGTAGGCCATCCGGAGTATAACATACTGCCAGTTAGTACACCATGTGGACAGGGAAATGTTTCAGTCCAAAGAAAAAATTAGGGTTAAGACCCAAGTTAGGGTTATCGATCAGGAGACATGGCTTCCCAGAATGGAAACAGGGTGTTGCTGAAGCCAAGCATGGTGAAACAGACTGAGAGGGCAAAAGGAATTGTGTGCCTACTGTCTTTTAGTGGAACATAAGGATGGGGGGTTGTTACATTTCAACAAGAAAATCAGGTTAAGTCTCAAGTTAGGGTTAGGGTTGGGGAGATGTGGCTTCCCAGGTTGGAAACGGGTCCTTGGTGAAGCCTAACTTGCTGAATCAGACTGAGTGGGGCATCAAGATGTCTTCCATACTGACATTTGGTACACCCTGTGGACGGCGGTATGTTTCAGTCCCAAAAGGAAATGAGGTCTGAGACTCAAATTAGGGTTAGGGTTGGGAAGATTTGGCTTCCCAGGATGTAACCAGGGTTTTGGTGAAGCCTAGATTGGTAAAACAGAATGAGTAGGCCATCCGGAGGATAACATACTGCCAGTTAGTACACCATGTGGACAGGGAAATGTTTCATTCCAAAGAGAAAATTAGGGTTAAGACCCAAGTTAGGGTTATCGGTCAGGAGACATGGCTTCCCAGAATGGAAACAGGGTGTTGCTGAAGCCAAGCATGGTGAAACAGACTGAGAGGGCAAAAGGAATTGTGTGCCTACTGTCATTTAGTACAACATGAGGATGGGGGGTTGTTACATTTCAACAAGAAAATCAGGTTAAGTCTCAAGTTAGGGTTAGGGTTGGGGAGATGTGGCTTCCCAGGTTGGAAACGGGTCCTTGGTGAAGCTTAACTTGCTGAATCAGACTGAGTGGGACATCAAGATGTCTTCCATACTGACATTTGGTACACTCTGTGGACGGCGGTATGTTTCAGACCCAAAAGGAAATGAGGCCTGAGACTCAAAGTAGGGTTAGGGTTGGGGAGACTTGGCTGCCCAGGATGTAACCAGGGTTTTGGTGAAGCCTAGATTGGTAAAACAGACTGAGTAGGCATTCAGGAGTATAACATACTGCCAGTTAGTACACCATGCGGACAGGGAAATGTTTCAGTCCAAAGAGAAAATTAGGGTTAAGACCCAAGTTAGGGTTAGCTGTCAGGAGACATGGCTTCCCAGAATGGAAACAGGGTGTTGCCGAAGCCAAGCATGGTGAAACAGACTGAGAGGGCAAAAGGAATTGTGTGCCTACTGTATTTTAGTACAACATGAGGATGGGGGGTTGTTACATTTCAACAAGAAAATCAGGTTAAGTCTCAAGTTAGGGTTAGGGTTGGGGAGATGTGGCTTCCCAGGTTGGAAACGGGTCCTTGGTGAAGCCTAACTTGCTGAATCAGACTGAGTGGGGCATCAAGATGTCTTCCATACTTACTTTTGGTACACTCTGTGGACGGCGGTATCTTTCAGTCCAAAAAGGAAAAGAGGCCTGAGACTCAAATTAGGGTTAGGGTTGGGGAGACTTGGCTTCCCAGGATGTAACCAGGGTTTTGGTGAAGCCTAGGTTGGTAAAACAGACTGAGTTGGCCATCCGGAGTATAACATACTGCCAGTTAGTACACCATGTGGACAGGGAAATGTTTCAGTCCAAAGAGAAAATTAGGGTTAAGACCCAAGTTAGGGTTAGCGGTCAGGAGACATGGCTTCCCAGAATGGAAACAGGGTGTTGCTGAAGCCAAGCATGGTGAAACAGACTGAGAGGGCCAAAGGAATTGTGTTCCTACTGTCTTTTAGTAGAACATGAGGATGGGGGGTTGTTACATTTCAACAAAAAAATCAGGTTGAGTCTCAAGTTAGGGTTAGGGTTGGGGAGATGTGGCTTCCCAGGTTGGAAACGGGTCCTTGGTGAAGCCTAACTTGCTGAATCAGACTGAGTGGGACATCAAGATGTCTTCCATACTGACATTTGGTACACTCTGTGGACGGCGGTATCTTTCAGTCCAAAAAGGAAATTAGGCCTGAGACTCAAATTAGGGTTAGGGTTGGGGAGACTTGGCTTCCCAGGATGTAACCAGGGTTTTGGCGAAGCCTAGATTGGTAAAACAGACTGAGTAGGCCATCCGGAGGATAACATACTGCCAGTTATTACACCATGTGGACAGGGAAATGTTTCAGTCCAAAGAAAAAATTAGGGTTAAGACCCAAGTTAGGGTTATCGGTCAGGAGACATGGCTTCCCAGAATGGAAACAGGGTGTTGCTGAAGCCAAGCATGGTGAAACAGACTGAGAGGGCAAAAGGAATTGTGTGCCTACTGTCTTTTAGTGGAACATAAGGATGGGGGGTTGTTACATTGCAACAAGAAAATCAGGTTAAGTCTCAAGTTAGGGTTAGGGTTGGGGAGATGTGGCTTCCCAGGTTGGAAACGGGTCCTTGGTGAAGCCTAACTTGCTGAATCAGACTGAGTGGGGCATCAAGATGTCTTCCATACTTACATTTGGTACACTCTGTGGACCGCAGTATGTTTCAGTCCAAAAAGGAAAAGAGGCCTGAGACTCAAATTAGGGTTAGGGTTGGGGAGACTTGGCTTCCCAGGATGTAACCAGGGTTTTGGTGAAGCCTAGGTTGGTAAAACAGACTGAGTAGGCCATCCGGAGGATAACATACTGCCAGTTAGTACACCATGTGGACAGGGAAATGTTTCAGTCCAAAGAGAAAATTAGGGTTAAGACCCAAGTTAGGGTTAGCTGTCAGGAGACATGGCTTCCCAGAATGGAAACAGGCTGTTGCTGAAGCCAAGCATGGTGAAACAGACTGAGAGGGCCAAAGGAATTGTGTGCCTTCTGTCTTTTAGTACAACATGAGGATGGGGGTTTGTTACATTTGCACAAGAAAATCAGGTTAAGTCTCAAGTTAGGGTTAGGGTTGGGGAGATGTGGCTTCCCAGGTTGGAAACGGGTCCTTGGTGAAGCCTAACTTGCTGAATCAGACTGAGTGGGACATCAAGATGTCTTCCATACTGACATTTGCTACACTCTGTGGATGGCGGTATGTTTCAGTCCAAAAATGAAATTAGGGTTGAGACTCAAATTAGGGTTAGGGTTGGGGAGACTTGGCTTCCCAGGATGTAACCAGGGTTTTGGTGAAGCCTAGATTGGTAAAACAGACTGAGTAGGCCATCCGGAGTATAACATACTGCCAGTTAGTACACCATGTGGACAGGGAAATGTTTCAGTCCAAAGAAAAAATTAGGGTTAAGACCCAAGTTAGGGTTATCGGTCAGGAGACATGGCTTCCCAGAATGGAAACAGGGTGTTGCTGAAGCCAAGCATGGTGAAACAGACTGAGAGGGCAAAAGGAATTGTGTGCCTACTGTCTTTTAGTGGAACATAAGGATGGGGGGTTGTTACATTTCAACAAGAAAATCAGGTTAAGTCTCAAGTTAGGGTTAGGGTTGGGGAGATGTGGCTTCCCAGGTTGGAAACGGGTCCTTGGTGAAGCCTAACTTGCTGAATCAGACTGAGTGGGGCATCAAGATGTCTTCCATACTGACATTTGGTACACTCTGTGGACGGCGGTATGTTTCAGTCCCAAAAGGAAATGAGGTCTGAGACTCAAATTAGGGTTAGGGTTGGGAAGATTTGGCTTCCCAGGATGTAACCAGGGTTTTGGTGAAGCCTAGATTGGTAAAACAGAATGAGTAGGCCATCCGGAGGATAACATACTGCCAGTTAGTACACCATGTGGACAGGGAAATGTTTCATTCCAAAGAGAAAATTAGGGTTAAGACCCAAGTTAGGGTTATCGGTCAGGAGACATGGCTTCCCAGAATGGAAACAGGGTGTTGCTGAAGCCAAGCATGGTGAAACAGACTGAGAGGGCCAAAGGAATTGTGTGCCTACTGTCATTTAGTACAACATGAGGATGGGGGGTTGTTACATTTCAACAAGAAAATCAGGTTAAGTCTCAAGTTAGGGTTAGGGTTGGGGAGATGTGGCTTCCCAGGTTGGAAACGGGTCCTTGGTGAAGCTTAACTTGCTGAATCAGACTGAGTGGGACATCAAGATGTCTTCCATACTGACATTTGGTACACTCTGTGGACGGCGGTATGTTTCAGACCCAAAAGGAAATGAGGCCTGAGACTCAAAGTAGGGTTAGGGTTGGGGAGACTTGGCTGCCCAGGATGTAACCAGGGTTTTGGTGAAGCCTAGATTGGTAAAACAGACTGAGTAGGCATTCAGGAGTATAACATACTGCCAGTTAGTACACCATGCGGACAGGGAAATGTTTCAGTCCAAAGAGAAAATTAGGGTTAAGACCCAAGTTAGGGTTAGCTGTCAGGAGACATGGCTTCCCAGAATGGAAACAGGGTGTTGCTGAAGCCAAGCATGGTGAAACAGACTGAGAGGGCAAAAGGAATTGTGTGCCTACTGTATTTTAGTACAACATGAGGATGGGGGGTTGTTACATTTCAACAAGAAAATCAGGTTAAGTCTCAAGTTAGGGTTAGGGTTGGGGAGATGTGGCTTCCCAGGTTGGAAACGGGTCCTTGGTGAAGCCTAACTTGCTGAATCAGACTGAGTGGGGCATCAAGATGTCTTCCATACTTACTTTTGGTACACTCTGTGGACGGCGGTATCTTTCAGTCCAAAAAGGAAAAGAGGCCTGAGACTCAAATTAGGGTTAGGGTTGGGGAGACTTGGCTTCCCAGGATGTAACCAGGGTTTTGGTGAAGCCTAGGTTGGTAAAACAGACTGAGTTGGCCATCCGGAGTATAACATACTGCCAGTTAGTACACCATGTGGACAGGGAAATGTTTCATTCCAAAGAGAAAATTAGGGTTAAGACCCAAGTTAGGGTTAGCGGTCAGGAGACATGGCTTCCCAGAATGGAAACAGGGTGTTGCTGAAGCCAAGCATGGTGAAACAGACTGAGAGGGCCAAAGGAATTGTGTTCCTACTGTCTTTTAGTAGAACATGAGGATGGGGGGTTGTTACATTTCAACAAAAAAATCAGGTTGAGTCTCAAGTTAGGGTTAGGGTTGGGGAGATGTGGCTTCCCAGGTTGGAAACGGGTCCTTGGTGAAGCCTAACTTGCTGAATCAGACTGAGTGGGACATCAAGATGTCTTCCATACTGACATTTGGTACACTCTGTGGACGGCGGTATGTTTCAGTCCCAAAAGGAAATGAGGCCTGAGACTCAAAGTAGGGTTAGGGTTGGGGAGACTTGGCTGCCCAGGATGTAACCAGGGTTTTGGTGAAGCCTAGATTGGTAAAACAGACTGAGTAGGCATTCAGGAGTATAACATACTGCCAGTTAGTACACCATGTGGACAGGGAAATGTTTCAGTCCAAAGAGAAAATTAGGGTTAAGACCCAAGTTAGGGTTAGCTGTCAGGAGACATGGCTTCCCAGAATGGAAACAAGGTGTTGCTGAAGCCAAGCATGGTGAAACAGACTGAGAGGGCAAAAGGAATTGTGTGCCTACTGTCTTTTAGTACAACATGAGGATGGGGGGTTGTTACATTTCAAGAAGAAAATCAGGTTAAGTCTCAAGTTAGGGTTAGGGTTGGGGAGATGTGGCTTCCCAGCTTGGAAACAGGTCCTTGGTGAAGCCTAACTTGCTGAATCAGACTGAGTGGGGCATCAAGATGTCTTCCATACTTACTTTTGGTACACTCTGTGGACGGCGGTATGTTTCAGTCCAAAAAGGAAAAGAGGCCTGAGACTGAAATTAGGGTTAGGGTTGGGGAGACTTGGCTTCCCAGGATGTAACCAGGGTTTTGGTGAAGCCTAGGTTGGTAAAACAGACTGAGTTGGCCATCCGGAGTATAACATACTGCCAGTTAGTACACCATGTGGACAGGGAAATGTTTCAGTCCAAAGAGAAAATTAGGGTTAAGACCCAAGTTAGGGTTATCGGTCAGGAGACATGGCTTCCCTGAATGGAAACAGGGTGTTGCTGAAGCCAAGCATGGTGAAACAGACTGAGAGGGCCAAAGGAATTGTGTTCCTACTGTCTTTTAGTAGAACATGAGGATGGGGTGTTGTTACATTTCAACAAAAAAATCAGGTTGAGTCTCAAGTTAGGGTTAGGGTTGGGGAGATGTGGCTTCCCAGGTTGGAAACGGGTCCTTGGTGAAGCCTAACTTGCTGAATCAGACTGAGTGGGACATCAAGATGTCTTCCATACTGACATTTGGTACACTCTGTGGACGGCGGTATCTTTCAGTCCAAAAAGGAAATTAGGCCTGAGACTCAAATTAGGGTTAGGGTTGGGGAGACTTGGCTTCCCAGGATGTAACCAGGGTTTTGGCGAAGCCTAGATTGGTAAAACAGACTGCGTAGGCCTTCCGGAGTATAACATACTGCCAGTTAGTACACCATGTGGACAGGGAAATGTTTCAGTCCAAAGAGAAAATTAGGGTTAAGACCCAAGTTAGGGTTATCGGTCAGGAGACATGGCTTCCCAGAATTGAAACAGGGTTTTGCTGAAGCCAAGCATGGTGAAACAGACTGAGAGGGCAAAAGGAATTGTGTGCCTACTGTCCTTTAGTACAACATGAGGATGGGGGGTTGTTACATTTCAACAAGAAAATCAGGTTAAGTCTCAAGTTAGGGTTAGGGTTGGGGAGATGTGGCTTCCCAGGTTGGAAACGGGTCCTTGGTGAAGCCTAACTTGCTGAATCAGACTGAGTGGGGCATCAAGATGTCTTCCATACTTACATTTGGTACACTCTGTGGACGGCAGTATGTTTCAGTCCAAAAAGGAAAAGAGGCCTGAGACTCAAATTAGGGTTAGTGTTGGGGAGACTTGGCTTCCCAGGATGTAACCAGGGTTTTGGTGAAGCCTAGATTGGTAAAACAGACTGAGTAGGCCATCCGGAGTATAACATACTGCCAGTTCGTACACCATGTGGACAGGGAAATGTTTCAGTCCAAAGAAAAAATTAGGGTTAAGACCCAAGTTAGGGTTATCGGTCAGGAGGCATGGCTTCCCAGAATGGAAACAGGGTGTTGCTGAAGCCAAGCATGGTGAAACAGACTGAGAGGGCAAAAGGAATTGTGTGCCTACTGTCTTTTAGTGGAACATAAGGATGGGGGGTTGTTACATTTCAACAAGAAAATCAGGTTAAGTCTCAAGTTAGGGTTAGGGTTGGGGAGATGTGGCTTCCCAGGTTGGAAACGGGTCCTTGGTGAAGCCTAACTTGCTGAATCAGACTGAGTGGGGCATCAAGATGTCTTCCATACTGACATTTGGTACACTCTGTGGACGGCGGTATGTTTCAGTCCCAAAAGGAAATGAGGTCTGAGACTCAAATTAGGGTTAGGGTTGGGAAGATTTGGCTTCCCAGGATGTAACCAGGGTTTTGGTGAAGCCTAGATTGGTAAAACAGAATGAGTAGGCCATCCGGAGGATAACATACTGCCAGTTAGTACACCATGTGGACAGGGAAATGTTTCAGTCCAAAGAGAAAATTAGGGTTAAGACCCAAGTTAGGGTTATCGGTCAGGAGACATGGCTTCCCAGAATGGAAACAGGGTGTTGCTGAAGCCAAGCATGGTGAAACAGACTGAGAGGGCAAAAGGAATTGTGTGCCTACTGTATTTTAGTACAACATGAGGATGGGGGGTTGTTACATTTCAACAAGAAAATCAGGTTAAGTCTCAAGTTAGGGTTAGGGTTGGGGAGATGTGGCTTCCCAGCTTGGAAACAGGTCCTTGGTGAAGCCTAACTTGCTGAATCAGACTGAGTGGGGCATCAAGATGTCTTCCATACTTACTTTTGGTACACTCTGTGGACGGCGGTATGTTTCAGTCCAAAAAGGAAAAGAGGCCTGAGACTGAAATTAGGGTTAGGGTTGGGGAGACTTGGCTTCCCAGGATGTAACCAGGGTTTTGGTGAAGCCTAGGTTGGTAAAACAGACTGAGTTGGCCATCCGGAGTATAACATACTGCCAGTTAGTACACCATGTGGACAGGGAAATGTTTCAGTCCAAAGAGAAAATTAGGGTTAAGACCCAAGTTAGGGTTATCGGTCAGGAGACATGGCTTCCCAGAATGGAAACAGGGTGTTGCTGAAGCCAAGCATGGTGAAACAGACTGAGAGGGCCAAAGGAATTGTGTTCCTACTGTCTTTTAGTAGAACATGAGGATGGGGTGTTGTTACATTTCAACAAAAAAATCAGGTTGAGTCTCAAGTTAGGGTTAGGGTTGGGGAGATGTGGCTTCCCAGGTTGGAAACGGGTCCTTGGTGAAGCCTAACTTGCTGAATCAGACTGAGTGGGACATCAAGATGTCTTCCATACTGACATTTGGTACACTCTGTGGACGGCGGTATCTTTCAGTCCAAAAAGGAAATTAGGCCTGAGACTCAAATTAGGGTTAGGGTTGGGGAGACTTGGCTTCCCAGGATGTAACCAGGGTTTTGGCGAAGCCTAGATTGGTAAAACAGACTGCGTAGGCCTTCCGGAGTATAACATACTGCCAGTTAGTACACCATGTGGACAGGGAAATGTTTCAGTCCAAAGAGAAAATTAGGGTTAAGACCCAAGTTAGGGTTATCGGTCAGGAGACATGGCTTCCCAGAATTGAAACAGGGTTTTGCTGAAGCCAAGCATGGTGAAACAGACTGAGAGGGCAAAAGGAATTGTGTGCCTACTGTCCTTTAGTACAACATAAGGATGGGGGGTTGTTACATTTCAACAAGAAAATCAGGTTAAGTCTCAAGTTAGGGTTAGGGTTGGGGAGATGTGGCTTCCCAGGTTGGAAACGGGTCCTTGGTGAAGCCTAACTTGCTGAATCAGACTGAGTGGGGCATCAAGATGTCTTCCATACTTACATTTGGTACACTCTGTGGACGGCAGTATGTTTCAGTCCAAAAAGGAAAAGAGGCCTGAGACTCAAATTAGGGTTAGGGTTGGGGAGACTTGGCTTCCCAGGATGTAACCAGGGTTTTGGTGAAGCCTAGATTGGTAAAACAGACTGAGTAGGCCATCCGGAGTATAACATACTGCCAGTTAGTACACCATGTGGACAGGGAAATGTTTCAGTCCAAAGAAAAAATTAGGGTTAAGACCCAAGTTAGGGTTATCGGTCAGGAGGCATGGCTTCCCAGAATGGAAACAGGGTGTTGCTGAAGCCAAGCATGGTGAAACAGACTGAGAGGGCAAAAGGAATTGTGTGCCTACTGTCTTTTAGTGGAACATAAGGATGGGGGGTTGTTACATTTCAACAAGAAAATCAGGTTAAGTCTCAAGTTAGGGTTAGGGTTGGGGAGATGTGGCTTCCCAGGTTGGAAACGGGTCCTTGGTGAAGCCTAACTTGCTGAATCAGACTGAGTGGGGCATCAAGATGTCTTCCATACTGACATTTGGTACACTCTGTGGACGGCGGTATGTTTCAGTCCCAAAAGGAAATGAGGTCTGAGACTCAAATTAGGGTTAGGGTTGGGAAGATTTGGCTTCCCAGGATGTAACCAGGGTTTTGGTGAAGCCTAGATTGGTAAAACAGAATGAGTAGGCCATCCGGAGGATAACATACTGCCAGTTAGTACACCATGTGGACAGGGAAATGTTTCATTCCAAAGAGAAAATTAGGGTTAAGACCCAAGTTAGGGTTATCGGTCAGGAGACATGGCTTCCCAGAATGGAAACAGGGTGTTGCTGAAGCCAAGCATGGTGAAACAGACTGAGAGGGCCAAAGGAATTGTGTGCCTACTGTCTTTTAGTAGAACATGAGGATGGGGGGTTGTTACATTTCAACAAGAAAATCATGTTAAGTCTCAAGTTAGGGTTAGGGTTGGGGAGATGTGGCTTCCCAGCTTGGAAACGGGTCCTTGGTGAAGCTTAACTTGCTGAATCAGACTGAGTGGGACATCAAGATGTCTTCCATACTGACATTTGGTACACTCTGTGGACGGCGGTATGTTTCAGTCCCAAAAGGAAATGAGGCCTGAGACTCAAAGTAGGGTTAGGGTTGGGGAGACTTGGCTGCCCAGGATGTAACCAGGGTTTTGGTGAAGCCTAGATTGGTAAAACAGACTGAGTAGGCATTCAGGAGTATAACATACTGCCAGTTAGTACACCATGTGGACAGGGAAATGTTTCAGTCCAAAGAGAAAATTAGGGTTAAGACCCAAGTTAGGGTTAGCTGTCAGGAGACATGGCTTCCCAGAATGGAAACAGGGTGTTGCTGAAGCCAAGCATGGTGAATCAGACTGAGAGGGCAAAAGGAATTGTGTGCCTACTGTATTTTAGTACAACATGAGGATGGGGGGTTGTTACATTTCAACAAGAAAATCAGGTTAAGTCTCAAGTTAGGGTTAGGGTTGGGGAGATGTGGCTTCCCAGCTTGGAAACGGGTCCTTGGTGAAGCCTAACTTGCTGAATCAGACTGAGTGGGGCATCAAGATGTCTTCCATACTTACTTTTGGTACACTCTGTGGACGGCGGTATCTTTCAGTCCAAAAAGGAAAAGAGGCCTGAGACTCAAATTAGGGTTAGGGTTGGGGAGACTTGGCTTCCCAGGATGTAACCAGGGTTTTGGTGAAGCCTAGGTTGGTAAAACAGACTGAGTTGGCCATCCGGAGTATAACATACTGCCAGTTAGTACACCATGTGGACAGGGAAATGTTTCATTCCAAATAGAAAATTAGGGTTAAGACCCAAGTTAGGGTTATCGGTCAGGAGACATGGCTTCCCAGAATGGAAACAGGGTGTTGCTGAAGCCAAGCATGGTGAAACAGACTGAGAGGGCCAAAGGAATTGTGTTCCTACTGTCTTTTAGTAGAACATGAGGATGGGGGGTTGTTACATTTCAACAAAAAAATCAGGTTGAGTCTCAAGGTAGGGTTAGGGTTGGGGAGATGTGGCTTCCCAGGTTGGAAACGGGTCCTTGGTGAAGCCTAACTTGCTGAATCAGACTGAGTGGGACATCAAGATGTCTTCCATACTGACATTTGCTACACTCTGTGGACGGCGGTATCTTTCAGTCCAAAAAGGAAATTAGGCCTGAGACTCAAATTAGGGTTAGGGTTGGGGAGACTTGGCTTCCCAGGATGTAACCAGGGTTTTGGCGAAGCCTAGATTGGTAAAACAGACTGCGTAGGCCTTCCGGAGTATAACATACTGCCAGTTAGTACACCATGTGGACAGGGAAATGTTTCAGTCCAAAGAGAAAATTAGGGTTAAGACCCAAGTTAGGG
This sequence comes from Heloderma suspectum, assembly GCF_057233095.1. Classification (NCBI taxonomy): domain Eukaryota; kingdom Metazoa; phylum Chordata; class Lepidosauria; order Squamata; family Helodermatidae; genus Heloderma; species Heloderma suspectum. The sequence goes on from NC_139461.1 coordinate 155,310,947, forward strand.
TTATCGGTCAGGAGACATGGCTTCCCAGAATGGAAACAGGGTTTTGCTGAAGCCAAGCATGGTGAAACAGACTGAGAGGGCAAAAGGAATTGTGTGCCTACTGTCTTTTAGTACAACATGAGGATGGGGGGTTGTTACATTTCAACAAGAAAATCAGGTTAAGTCTCAAGTTAGGGTTAGGGTTGGGGAGATGTGGCTTCCCAGGTTGGAAACGGGTCCTTGGTGAAGCCTAACTTGCTGAATCAGACTGAGTGGGGCATCAAGATGTCTTCCATACTTACATTTGGTACACTCTGTGGACGGCAGTATGTTTCAGTCCAAAAAGGAAAAGAGGCCTGAGACTCAAATTAGGGTTAGGGTTGGGGAGACTTGGCTTCCCAGGATGTAACCAGGGTTTTGGCGAAGCCTAGATTGGTAAAACAGACTGCGTAGGCCTTCCGGAGTATAACATACTGCCAGTTAGTACACCATGTGGACAGGGAAATGTTTCAGTCCAAAGAGAAAATTAGGGTTAAGACCCAAGTTAGGGTTATCGGTCAGGAGACATGGCTTCCCAGAATGGAAACAGGGTTTTGCTGAAGCCAAGCATGGTGAAACAGACTGAGAGGGCAAAAGGAATTGTGTGCCTACTGTCCTTTAGTACAACATGAGGATGGGGGGTTGTTACATTTCAACAAAAAAATCAGGTTAAGTCTCAAGTTAGGGTTAGGGTTGGGGAGATGTGGCTTCCCAGGTTGGAAACGGGTCCTTGGTGAAGCCTAACTTGCTGAATCAGACTGAGTGGGGCATCAAGATGTCTTCCATACTTACATTTGGTACACTCTGTGGACGGCAGTATGTTTCAGTCCAAAAAGGAAAAGAGGCCTGAGACTCAAATTAGGGTTAGGGTTGGGGAGACTTGGCTTCCCAGGATGTAACCAGGGTTTTGGTGAAGCCTAGGTTGGTAAAACAGACTGAGTAGGCCATCCGGAGGATAACATACTGCCAGTTAGTACACCATGTGGACAGGGAAATGTTTCAGTCCAAAGAGAAAATTAGGGTTAAGACCCAAGTTAGGGTTAGCTGTCAGGAGACATGGCTTCCCAGAATGGAAACAGGCTGTTGCTGAAGCCAAGCATGGTGAAACAGACTGAGAGGGCCAAAGGAATTGTGTGCCTTCTGTATTTTAGTACAACATGAGGATGGGGGTTTGTTACATTTGCACAAGAAAATCAGGTTAAGTCTCAAGTTAGGGTTAGGGTTGGGGAGATGTGGCTTCCCAGGTTGGAAACGGGTCCTTGGTGAAGCCTAACTTGCTGAATCAGACTGAGTGGGACATCAAGATGTCTTCCATACTGACATTTGCTACACTCTGTGGACGGCGGTATGTTTCAGTCCAAAAATGAAATGAGGGTTGAGACTCAAATTAGGGTTAGGGTTGGGGAGACTTGGCTTCCCAGGATGTAACCAGGGTTTTGGTGAAGCCTAGATTGGTAAAACAGACTGCGTAGGCATTCAGGAGTATAACATACTGCCAGTTAGTACACCATGTGGACAGGGAAATGTTTCAGTCCAAAGAGAAAATTAGGGTTAAGACCCAAGTTAGCGTTATCGGTCAGGAGACATGGCTTCCCAGAATGGAAACAGGGTGTTGCTGAAGCCAAGCATGGTGAAACAGACTGAGAGGGCAAAAGGAATTGTGTGCCTACTGTCTTTTAGTGGAACATAAGGATGGGGGGTTGTTACATTTCAACAAGAAAATCAGGTTAAGTCTCAAGTTAGGGTTAGGGTTGGGGAGATGTGGCTTCCCAGGTTGGAAACGGGTCCTTGGTGAAGCCTAACTTGCTGAATCAGACTGAGTGGGGCATCAAGATGTCTTCCATACTGACATTTGGTACACTCTGTGGACGGCGGTATGTTTCAGTCCCAAAAGGAAATGAGGTCTGATACTCAAATTAGGGTTAGGGTTGGGAAGATTTGGCTTCCCAGGATGTAACCAGGGTTTTGGTGAAGCCTAGATTGGTAAAACAGAATGAGTAGGCCATCCGGAGGATAACATACTGCCAGTTAGTACACCATGTGGACAGGGAAATGTTTCATTCCAAAGAGAAAATTAGGGTTAAGACCCAAGTTAGGGTTATCGGTCAGGAGACATGGCTTCCCAGAATGGAAACAGGGTGTTGCTGAAGCCAAGCATGGTGAAACAGACTGAGAGGGCCAAAGGAATTGTGTGCCTACTGTCTTTTAGTACAACATGAGGATGGGGGGTTGTTACATTTCAACAAGAAAATCAGGTTAAGTCTCAAGTTAGGGTTAGGGTTGGGGAGATGTGGCTTCCCAGGTTGGAAACGGGTCCTTGGTGAAGCTTAACTTGCTGAATCAGACTGAGTGGGACATCAAGATGTCTTCCATACTGACATTTGGTACACTCTGTGGACGGCGGTATGTTTCAGTCCCAAAAGGAAATGAGGCCTGAGACTCAAAGTAGGGTTAGGGTTGGGGAGACTTGGCTGCCCAGGATGTAACCAGGGTTTTGGTGAAGCCTAGATTGGTGAAACAGACTGAGTAGGCATTCAGGAGTATAACATACTGCCAGTTAGTACACCATGCGGACAGGGAAATGTTTCAGTCCAAAGAGAAAATTAGGGTTAAGACCCAAGTTAGGGTTAGCTGTCAGGAGACATGGCTTCCCAGAATGGAAACAGGGTGTTGCTGAAGCCAAGCATGGTGAAACAGACTGAGAGGGCAAAAGGAATTGTGTGCCTACTGTATTTTAGTACAACATGAGGATGGGGGGTTGTTACATTTCAACAAGAAAATCAGGTTAAGTCTCAAGTTAGGGTTAGGGTTGGGGAGATGTGGCTTCCCAGCTTGGAAACGGGTCCTTGGTGAAGCCTAACTTGCTGAATCAGACTGAGTGGGGCATCAAGATGTCTTCCATACTTACTTTTGGTACACTCTGTGGACGGCGGTATCTTTCAGTCCAAAAAGGAAAAGAGGCCTGAGACTCAAATTAGGGTTAGGGTTGGGGAGACTTGGCTTCCCAGGATGTAACCAGGGTTTTGGTGAAGCCTAGGTTGGTAAAACAGACTGAGTTGGCCATCCGGAGTATAACATACTGCCAGTTAGTACACCATGTGGACAGGGAAATGTTTCATTCCAAAGAGAAAATTAGGGTTAAGACCCAAGTTAGGGTTATCGGTCAGGAGACATGGCTTCCCAGAATGGAAACAGGGTGTTGCTGAAGCCAAGCATGGTGAAACAGACTGAGAGGGCCAAAGGAATTGTGTTCCTACTGTCTTTTAGTAGAACATGAGGATGGGGGGTTGTTACATTTCAACAAAAAAATCAGGTTGAGTCTCAAGTTAGGGTTAGGGTTGGGGAGATGTGGCTTCCCAGGTTGGAAACGGGTCCTTGGTGAAGCCTAACTTGCTGAATCAGACTGAGTGGGACATCAAGATGTCTTCCATACTGACATTTGGTACACTCTGTGGACGGCGGTATCTTTCAGTCCAAAAAGGAAATTAGGCCTGAGACTCAAATTAGGGTTAGGGTTGGGGAGACTTGGCTTCCCAGGATGTAACCAGGGTTTTGGCGAAGCCTAGATTGGTAAAACAGACTGAGTAGGCCATCCGGAGGATAACATACTGCCAGTTAGTACACCATGTGGACAGGGAAATGTTTCAGTCCAAAGAAAAAATTAGGGTTAAGACCCAAGTTAGGGTTATCGGTCAGGAGACATGGCTTCCCAGAATGGAAACAGGGTTTTGCTGAAGCCAAGCATGGTGAAACAGACTGAGAGGGCAAAAGGAATTGTGTGCCTACTGTCCTTTAGTACAACATGAGGATGGGGGGTTGTTACATTTCAACAAGAAAATCAGGTTAAGTCTCAAGTTAGGGTTAGGGTTGGGGAGATGTGGCTTCCCAGGTTGGAAACGGGTCCTTGGTGAAGCCTAACTTGCTGAATCAGACTGAGTGGGGCATCAAGATGTCTTCCATACTTACATTTGGTACACTCTGTGGACGGCAGTATGTTTCAGTCCAAAAAGGAAAAGAGGCCTGAGACTCAAATTAGGGTTAGGGTTGGGGAGACTTGGCTTCCCAGGATGTAACCAGGGTTTTGGTGAAGCCTAGGTTGGTAAAACAGACTGAGTAGGCCATCCGGAGGACAACATACTGCCAGTTAGTACACCATGTGGACAGGGAAATGTTTCAGTCCAAAGAGAAAATTAGGGTTAAGACCCAAGTTAGGGTTAGCTGTCAGGAGACATGGCTTCCCAGAATGGAAACAGGCTGTTGCTGAAGCCAAGCATGGTGAAACAGACTGAGAGGGCCAAAGGAATTGTGTGCCTTCTGTCTTTTAGTACAACATGAGGATGGGGGTTTGTTACATTTGCACAAGAAAATCAGGTTAAGTCTCAAGTTAGGGTTAGGGTTGGGGAGATGTGGCTTCCCAGGTTGGAAACGGGTCCTTGGTGAAGCCTAACTTGCTGAATCAGACTGAGTGGGACATCAAGATGTCTTCCATACTGACATTTGCTACACTCTGTGGATGGCGGTATGTTTCAGTCCAAAAATGAAATGAGGGTTGAGACTCAAATTAGGGTTAGGGTTGGGGAGACTTGGCTTCCCAGGATGTAACCAGGGTTTTGGTGAAGCCTAGATTGGTAAAACAGACTGAGTAGGCCATCCGGAGTATAACATACTGCCAGTTAGTACACCATGTGGACAGGGAAATGTTTCAGTCCAAAGAAAAAATTAGGGTTAAGACCCAAGTTAGGGTTATCGATCAGGAGACATGGCTTCCCAGAATGGAAACAGGGTGTTGCTGAAGCCAAGCATGGTGAAACAGACTGAGAGGGCAAAAGGAATTGTGTGCCTACTGTCTTTTAGTGGAACATAAGGATGGGGGGTTGTTACATTTCAACAAGAAAATCAGGTTAAGTCTCAAGTTAGGGTTAGGGTTGGGGAGATGTGGCTTCCCAGGTTGGAAACGGGTCCTTGGTGAAGCCTAACTTGCTGAATCAGACTGAGTGGGGCATCAAGATGTCTTCCATACTGACATTTGGTACACCCTGTGGACGGCGGTATGTTTCAGTCCCAAAAGGAAATGAGGTCTGAGACTCAAATTAGGGTTAGGGTTGGGAAGATTTGGCTTCCCAGGATGTAACCAGGGTTTTGGTGAAGCCTAGATTGGTAAAACAGAATGAGTAGGCCATCCGGAGGATAACATACTGCCAGTTAGTACACCATGTGGACAGGGAAATGTTTCATTCCAAAGAGAAAATTAGGGTTAAGACCCAAGTTAGGGTTATCGGTCAGGAGACATGGCTTCCCAGAATGGAAACAGGGTGTTGCTGAAGCCAAGCATGGTGAAACAGACTGAGAGGGCAAAAGGAATTGTGTGCCTACTGTCATTTAGTACAACATGAGGATGGGGGGTTGTTACATTTCAACAAGAAAATCAGGTTAAGTCTCAAGTTAGGGTTAGGGTTGGGGAGATGTGGCTTCCCAGGTTGGAAACGGGTCCTTGGTGAAGCTTAACTTGCTGAATCAGACTGAGTGGGACATCAAGATGTCTTCCATACTGACATTTGGTACACTCTGTGGACGGCGGTATGTTTCAGACCCAAAAGGAAATGAGGCCTGAGACTCAAAGTAGGGTTAGGGTTGGGGAGACTTGGCTGCCCAGGATGTAACCAGGGTTTTGGTGAAGCCTAGATTGGTAAAACAGACTGAGTAGGCATTCAGGAGTATAACATACTGCCAGTTAGTACACCATGCGGACAGGGAAATGTTTCAGTCCAAAGAGAAAATTAGGGTTAAGACCCAAGTTAGGGTTAGCTGTCAGGAGACATGGCTTCCCAGAATGGAAACAGGGTGTTGCCGAAGCCAAGCATGGTGAAACAGACTGAGAGGGCAAAAGGAATTGTGTGCCTACTGTATTTTAGTACAACATGAGGATGGGGGGTTGTTACATTTCAACAAGAAAATCAGGTTAAGTCTCAAGTTAGGGTTAGGGTTGGGGAGATGTGGCTTCCCAGGTTGGAAACGGGTCCTTGGTGAAGCCTAACTTGCTGAATCAGACTGAGTGGGGCATCAAGATGTCTTCCATACTTACTTTTGGTACACTCTGTGGACGGCGGTATCTTTCAGTCCAAAAAGGAAAAGAGGCCTGAGACTCAAATTAGGGTTAGGGTTGGGGAGACTTGGCTTCCCAGGATGTAACCAGGGTTTTGGTGAAGCCTAGGTTGGTAAAACAGACTGAGTTGGCCATCCGGAGTATAACATACTGCCAGTTAGTACACCATGTGGACAGGGAAATGTTTCAGTCCAAAGAGAAAATTAGGGTTAAGACCCAAGTTAGGGTTAGCGGTCAGGAGACATGGCTTCCCAGAATGGAAACAGGGTGTTGCTGAAGCCAAGCATGGTGAAACAGACTGAGAGGGCCAAAGGAATTGTGTTCCTACTGTCTTTTAGTAGAACATGAGGATGGGGGGTTGTTACATTTCAACAAAAAAATCAGGTTGAGTCTCAAGTTAGGGTTAGGGTTGGGGAGATGTGGCTTCCCAGGTTGGAAACGGGTCCTTGGTGAAGCCTAACTTGCTGAATCAGACTGAGTGGGACATCAAGATGTCTTCCATACTGACATTTGGTACACTCTGTGGACGGCGGTATCTTTCAGTCCAAAAAGGAAATTAGGCCTGAGACTCAAATTAGGGTTAGGGTTGGGGAGACTTGGCTTCCCAGGATGTAACCAGGGTTTTGGCGAAGCCTAGATTGGTAAAACAGACTGAGTAGGCCATCCGGAGGATAACATACTGCCAGTTATTACACCATGTGGACAGGGAAATGTTTCAGTCCAAAGAAAAAATTAGGGTTAAGACCCAAGTTAGGGTTATCGGTCAGGAGACATGGCTTCCCAGAATGGAAACAGGGTGTTGCTGAAGCCAAGCATGGTGAAACAGACTGAGAGGGCAAAAGGAATTGTGTGCCTACTGTCTTTTAGTGGAACATAAGGATGGGGGGTTGTTACATTGCAACAAGAAAATCAGGTTAAGTCTCAAGTTAGGGTTAGGGTTGGGGAGATGTGGCTTCCCAGGTTGGAAACGGGTCCTTGGTGAAGCCTAACTTTCTGAATCAGACTGAGTGGGGCATCAAGATGTCTTCCATACTGACATTTGGTACACTCTGTGGACCGCAGTATGTTTCAGTCCAAAAAGGAAATGAGGCCTGAGACTCAAAGTAGGGTTAGGGTTGGGGAGACTTGGCTGCCCAGGATGTAACCAGGGTTTTGGCGAAGCCTAGATTGGTAAAACAGACTGAGTAGGCATTCAGGAGTATAACATACTGCCAGTTAGTACACCATGTGGACAGGGAAATGTTTCATTCCAAAGAGAAAATTAGGGTTAAGACCCAAGTTAGGGTTATCGGTCAGGAGACATGGCTTCCCAGAATGGAAACAGGGTGTTGCTGAAGCCAAGCATGGTGAAACAGACTGAGAGGGCCAAAGGAATTGTGTGCCTACTGTCTTTTAGTAGAACATAAGGATGGGGGGTTGTTACATTTCAACAAGAAAATCAGGTTAAGTCTCAAGTTAGGGTTAGGGTTGGGGAGATGTGGCTTCCCAGCTTGGAAACGGGTCCTTGGTGAAGCCTAACTTGCTGAATCAGACTGAGTGGGGCATCAAGATGTCTTCCATACTTACTTTTGGTACACTCTGTGGACGGCGGTATGTTTCAGTCCAAAAAGGAAAAGAGGCCTGAGACTCAAATTAGGGTTAGGGTTGGGGAGACTTGGCTTCCCAGGATGTAACCAGGGTTTTGGTGAAGCCTAGGTTGGTAAAACAGACTGAGTTGGCCATCCAGAGTATAACATACTGCCAGTTAGTACACCATGTGGACAGGGAAATGTTTCAGTCCAAAGAGAAAATTAGGGTTAAGACCCAAGTTAGGGTTATCGGTCAGGAGACATGGCTTCCCAGAATGGAAACAGGGTGTTGCTGAAGCCAAGCATGGTGAAACAGACTGAGAGGGCAAAAGGAATTGTGTGCCTACTGTATTTTAGTACAACATGAGGATGGGGGTTTGTTACATTTGCACAAGAAAATCAGGTTAAGTCTCAAGTTAGGGTTGGGTTGGGGAGATGTGGCTTCCCAGGTTGGAAACAGGTCCTTGGTGAAGCCAAGCTTGCTGAATCAGACTGAGTGGGGCATCAAGATGTCTTCCATACTGACATTTGGTACACTCTGTGGACGGCGGTATGTTTCAGTCCCAAAAGGAAATGAGGCCTGAGACTCAAATTAGGGTTAGGGTTGGGGAGACTTGGCTTCCCAGGATGTAACCAGGGTTTTGGCGAAGCCTAGATTGGTAAAACAGACTGAGTAGGCCAACCGGAGTTTATCATACTGCCAGTTAGTACACCATGTGGACAGGGAAATGTTTCAGTCCAAAGAGAAAATTAGGGTTAAGACCCAAGTTAGGGTTAGCTGTCAGGAGACATGTCTTTCCAGAATGGAAACAGAGTGTTCCTGAAGACAAGCATGGTGAAACAGACTGAGAGGGCCAAAGGAATTGTGTGCCTACTGTTATTTAGTAGAACATGAGGATGGGGGGTTGCTACATTTCAACAAGAAAATCAGGTTGAGTCTCAAGTTAGGGTTAGGGTTGGGGAGATGTGGCTTCCCAGGTTGGAAACGGGTCCTTGGTGAAGCCTAACTTGCTGAATCAGACTGAGTGGGGCATCAAGATGTCTTCCATACTGACATTTGGTACACTCTGTGGACCGCAGTATGTTTCAGTCCAAAAAGGAAATGAGGGTTGAGACTCAAATTAGGGTTAGGGTTGGGGAGACTTGGCTTCCCAGGATGTAACCAGGGTTTTGGCGAAGCCTAGATTGGTAAAACAGACTGCGTAGGCCTTCCGGAGTATAACATACTGCCAGTTAGTACACCATGTGGACAGGGAAATGTTTCAGTCCAAAGAGAAAATTAGGGTTAAGACCCAAGTTAGGGTTATCGGTCAGGAGACATGGCTTCCCAGAATGGAAACAGGGTGTTGCTGAAGCCAAGCATGGTGAAACAGACTGAGAGGGCAAAAGGAATTGTGTGCCTACTGTATTTTAGTACAACATGAGGATGGGGGTTTGTTACATTTGCACAAGAAAATCAGGTTGAGTCTCAAGTTAGGGTTGGGTTGGGGAGATGTGGCTTCCCAGGTTGGAAACGGGTCCTTGGTGAAGCCTAACTTGCTGAATCAGACTGAGTGGGGCATCAAGATGTCTTCCATACTGACATTTGGTACACTCTGTGGACGGCGGTATGTTTCAGTCCCAAAAGGAAATGAGGTCTGAGACTCAAATTAGGGTTAGGGTTGGGAAGATTTGGCTTCCCAGGATGTAACCAGGGTTTTGGTGAAGCCTAGATTGGTAAAACAGAATGAGTAGGCCATCCGGAGGATAACATACTGCCAGTTAGTACACCATGTGGACAGGGAAATGTTTCATTCCAAAGAGAAAATTAGGGTTAAGACCCAAGTTAGGGTTATCGGTCAGGAGACATGGCTTCCCAGAATGGAAACAGGGTGTTGCTGAAGCCAAGCATGGTGAAACAGACTGAGAGGGCCAAAGGAATTGTGTGCCTACTGTCTTTTAGTAGAACATGAGGATGGGGGGTTGTTACATTTCAACAAGAAAATCAGGTTAAGTCTCAAGTTAGGGTTAGGGTTGGGGAGATGTGGCTTCCCAGGTTGGAAACGGGTCCTTGGTGAAGCTTAACTTGCTGAATCAGACTGAGTGGGACATCAAGATGTCTTCCATACTGACATTTGGTACACTCTGTGGACGGCGGTATGTTTCAGTCCCAAAAGGAAATGAGGCCTGAGACTCAAAGTAGGGTTAGGGTTGGGGAGACTTGGCTGCCCAGGATGTAACCAGGGTTTTGGTGAAGCCTAGATTGGTAAAACAGACTGAGTAGGCATTCAGGAGTATAACATACTGCCAGTTAGTACACCATGCGGACAGGGAAATGTTTCAGTCCAAAGAGAAAATTAGGGTTAAGACCCAAGTTAGGGTTAGCTGTCAGGAGACATGGCTTCCCAGAATGGAAACAGGGTGTTGCTGAAGCCAAGCATGGTGAAACAGACTGAGAGGGCAAAAGGAATTGTGTGCCTACTGTATTTTAGTACAACATGAGGATGGGGGGTTGTTACATTTCAACAAGAAAATCAGGTTAAGTCTCAAGTTAGGGTTAGGGTTGGGGAGATGTGGCTTCCCAGGTTGGAAACGGGTCCTTGGTGAAGCCTAACTTGCTGAATCAGACTGAGTGGGGCATCAAGATGTCTTCCATACTTACTTTTGGTACACTCTGTGGACGGCGGTATCTTTCAGTCCAAAAAGGAAAAGAGGCCTGAGACTCAAATTAGGGTTAGGGTTGGGGAGACTTGGCTTCCCAGGATGTAACCAGGGTTTTGGTGAAGCCTAGGTTGGTAAAACAGACTGAGTTGGCCATCCGGAGTATAACATACTGCCAGTTAGTACACCATGTGGACAGGGAAATGTTTCATTCCAAAGAGAAAATTAGGGTTAAGACCCAAGTTAGGGTTATCGGTCAGGAGACATGGCTTCCCAGAATGGAAACAGGGTGTTGCTGAAGCCAAGCATGGTGAAACAGACTGAGAGGGCCAAAGGAATTGTGTTCCTACTGTCTTTTAGTAGAACATGAGGATGGGGGGTTGTTACATTTCAACAAAAAAATCAGGTTGAGTCTCAAGTTAGGGTTAGGGTTGGGGAGATGTGGCTTCCCAGGTTGGAAACGGGTCCTTGGTGAAGCCTAACTTGCTGAATCAGACTGAGTGGGACATCAAGATGTCTTCCATACTGACATTTGGTACACTCTGTGGACGGCGGTATCTTTCAGTCCAAAAAGGAAATTAGGCCTGAGACTCAAATTAGGGTTAGGGTTGGGGAGACTTGGCTTCCCAGGATGTAACCAGGGTTTTGGCGAAGCCTAGATTGGTAAAACAGACTGAGTAGGCCATCCGGAGGATAACATACTGCCAGTTATTACACCATGTGGACAGGGAAATGTTTCAGTCCAAAGAAAAAATTAGGGTTAAGACCCAAGTTAGGGTTATCGGTCAGGAGACATGGCTTCCCAGAATGGAAACAGGGTGTTGCTGAAGCCAAGCATGGTGAAACAGACTGAGAGGGCAAAAGGAATTGTGTGCCTACTGTCTTTTAGTGGAACATAAGGATGGGGGGTTGTTACATTGCAACAAGAAAATCAGGTTAAGTCTCAAGTTAGGGTTAGGGTTGGGGAGATGTGGCTTCCCAGGTTGGAAACGGGTCCTTGGTGAAGCCTAACTTTCTGAATCAGACTGAGTGGGGCATCAAGATGTCTTCCATACTGACATTTGGTACACTCTGTGGACCGCAGTATGTTTCAGTCCAAAAAGGAAATGAGGCCTGAGACTCAAAGTAGGGTTAGGGTTGGGGAGACTTGGCTGCCCAGGATGTAACCAGGGTTTTGGCGAAGCCTAGATTGGTAAAACAGACTGAGTAGGCATTCAGGAGTATAACATACTGCCAGTTAGTACACCATGTGGACAGGGAAATGTTTCATTCCAAAGAGAAAATTAGGGTTAAGACCCAAGTTAGGGTTATCGGTCAGGAGACATGGCTTCCCAGAATGGAAACAGGGTGTTGCTGAAGCCAAGCATGGTGAAACAGACTGAGAGGGCCAAAGGAATTGTGTGCCTACTGTCTTTTAGTAGAACATAAGGATGGGGGGTTGTTACATTTCAACAAGAAAATCAGGTTAAGTCTCAAGTTAGGGTTAGGGTTGGGGAGATGTGGCTTCCCAGCTTGGAAACGGGTCCTTGGTGAAGCCTAACTTGCTGAATCTGACTGAGTGGGGCATCAAGATGTCTTCCATACTTACTTTTGGTACACTCTGTGGACGGCGGTATGTTTCAGTCCAAAAAGGAAAAGAGGCCTGAGACTCAAATTAGGGTTAGGGTTGGGGAGACTTGGCTTCCCAGGATGTAACCAGGGTTTTGGTGAAGCCTAGGTTGGTAAAACAGACTGAGTTGGCCATCCAGAGTATAACATACTGCCAGTTAGTACACCATGTGGACAGGGAAATGTTTCAGTCCAAAGAGAAAATTAGGGTTAAGACCCAAGTTAGGGTTATCGGTCAGGAGACATGGCTTCCCAGAATGGAAACAGGGTGTTGCTGAAGCCAAGCATGGTGAAACAGACTGAGAGGGCAAAAGGAATTGTGTGCCTACTGTATTTTAGTACAACATGAGGATGGGGGTTTGTTACATTTGCACAAGAAAATCAGGTTAAGTCTCAAGTTAGGGTTGGGTTGGGGAGATGTGGCTTCCCAGGTTGGAAACAGGTCCTTGGTGAAGCCAAGCTTGCTGAATCAGACTGAGTGGGGCATCAAGATGTCTTCCATACTTACTTTTGGTACACTCTGTGGACGGCGGTATCTTTCAGTCCAAAAAGGAAAAGAGGCCTGAGACTCAAATTAGGGTTAGGGTTGGGGAGACTTGGCTTCCCAGGATGTAACCAGGGTTTTGGTGAAGCCTAGGTTGGTAAAACAGACTGAGTTGGCCATCCGGAGTATAACATACTGCCAGTTAGTACACCATGTGGACAGGGAAATGTTTCAGTCCAAAGAGAAAATTAGGGTTAAGACCCAAGTTAGGGTTAGCGGTCAGGAGACATGGCTTCCCAGAATGGAAACAGGGTGTTGCTGAAGCCAAGCATGGTGAAACAGACTGAGAGGGCCAAAGGAATTGTGTTCCTACTGTCTTTTAGTAGAACATGAGGATGGGGGGTTGTTACATTTCAACAAAAAAATCAGGTTGAGTCTCAAGTTAGGGTTAGGGTTGGGGAGATGTGGCTTCCCAGGTTGGAAACGGGTCCTTGGTGAAGCCTAACTTGCTGAATCAGACTGAGTGGGACATCAAGATGTCTTCCATACTGACATTTGGTACACTCTGTGGACGGCGGTATCTTTCAGTCCAAAAAGGAAATTAGGCCTGAGACTCAAATTAGGGTTAGGGTTGGGGAGACTTGGCTTCCCAGGATGTAACCAGGGTTTTGGCGAAGCCTAGATTGGTAAAACAGACTGAGTAGGCCATCCGGAGGATAACATACTGCCAGTTATTACACCATGTGGACAGGGAAATGTTTCAGTCCAAAGAAAAAATTCGAGTTAAGACCCAAGTTAGGGTTATCGGTCAGGAGACATGGCTTCCCAGAATGGAAACAGGGTGTTGCTGAAGCCAAGCATGGTGAAACAGACTGAGAGGGCAAAAGGAATTGTGTGCCTACTGTCTTTTAGTGGAACATAAGGATGGGGGGTTGTTACATTGCAACAAGAAAATCAGGTTAAGTCTCAAGTTAGGGTTAGGGTTGGGGAGATGTGGCTTCCCAGGTTGGAAACGGGTCCTTGGTGAAGCCTAACTTTCTGAATCAGACTGAGTGGGGCATCAAGATGTCTTCCATACTGACATTTGGTACACTCTGTGGACCGCAGTATGTTTCAGTCCAAAAAGGAAATGAGGCCTGAGACTCAAAGTAGGGTTAGGGTTGGGGAGACTTGGCTGCCCAGGATGTAACCAGGGTTTTGGCGAAGCCTAGATTGGTAAAACAGACTGAGTAGGCATTCAGGAGTATAACATACTGCCAGTTAGTACACCATGTGGACAGGGAAATGTTTCATTCCAAAGAGAAAATTAGGGTTAAGACCCAAGTTAGGGTTATCGGTCAGGAGACATGGCTTCCCAGAATGGAAACAGGGTGTTGCTGAAGCCAAGCATGGTGAAACAGACTGAGAGGGCCAAAGGAATTGTGTGCCTACTGTCTTTTAGTAGAACATAAGGATGGGGGGTTGTTACATTTCAACAAGAAAATCAGGTTAAGTCTCAAGTTAGGGTTAGGGTTGGGGAGATGTGGCTTCCCAGCTTGGAAACGGGTCCTTGGTGAAGCCTAACTTGCTGAATCAGACTGAGTGGGGCATCAAGATGTCTTCCATACTTACTTTTGGTACACTCTGTGGACGGCGGTATGTTTCAGTCCAAAAAGGAAAAGAGGCCTGAGACTCAAATTAGGGTTAGGGTTGGGGAGACTTGGCTTCCCAGGATGTAACCAGGGTTTTGGTGAAGCCTAGGTTGGTAAAACAGACTGAGTTGGCCATCCAGAGTATAACATACTGCCAGTTAGTACACCATGTGGACAGGGAAATGTTTCAGTCCAAAGAGAAAATTAGGGTTAAGACCCAAGTTAGGGTTATCGGTCAGGAGACATGGCTTCCCAGAATGGAAACAGGGTGTTGCTGAAGCCAAGCATGGTGAAACAGACTGAGAGGGCAAAAGGAATTGTGTGCCTACTGTATTTTAGTACAACATGAGGATGGGGGTTTGTTACATTTGCACAAGAAAATCAGGTTAAGTCTCAAGTTAGGGTTGGGTTGGGGAGATGTGGCTTCCCAGGTTGGAAACAGGTCCTTGGTGAAGCCAAGCTTGCTGAATCAGACTGAGTGGGGCATCAAGATGTCTTCCATACTGACATTTGGTACACTCTGTGGACGGCGGTATGTTTCAGTCCCAAAAGGAAATGAGGCCTGAGACTCAAATTAGGGTTAGGGTTGGGGAGACTTGGCTTCCCAGGATGTAACCAGGGTTTTGGCGAAGCCTAGATTGGTAAAACAGACTGAGTAGGCCAACCGGAGTTTATCATACTGCCAGTTAGTACACCATGTGGACAGGGAAATGTTTCAGTCCAAAGAGAAAATTAGGGTTAAGACCCAAGTTAGGGTTAGCTGTCAGGAGACATGTCTTTCCAGAATGGAAACAGAGTGTTCCTGAAGACAAGCATGGTGAAACAGACTGAGAGGGCCAAAGGAATTGTGTGCCTACTGTTATTTAGTAGAACATGAGGATGGGGGGTTGCTACATTTCAACAAGAAAATCAGGTTGAGTCTCAAGTTAGGGTTAGGGTTGGGGAGATGTGGCTTCCCAGGTTGGAAACGGGTCCTTGGTGAAGCCTAACTTGCTGAATCAGACTGAGTGGGGCATCAAGATGTCTTCCATACTGACATTTGGTACACTCTGTGGACCGCAGTATGTTTCAGTCCAAAAAGGAAATGAGGGTTGAGACTCAAATTAGGGTTAGGGTTGGGGAGACTTGGCTTCCCAGGATGTAACCAGGGTTTTGGCGAAGCCTAGATTGGTAAAACAGACTGCGTAGGCCTTCCGGAGTATAACATACTGCCAGTTAGTACACCATGTGGACAGGGAAATGTTTCAGTCCAAAGAGAAAATTAGGGTTAAGACCCAAGTTAGGGTTATCGGTCAGGAGACATGGCTTCCCAGAATGGAAACAGGGTGTTGCTGAAGCCAAGCATGGTGAAACAGACTGAGAGGGCAAAAGGAATTGTGTGCCTACTGTATTTTAGTACAACATGAGGATGGGGGTTTGTTACATTTGCACAAGAAAATCAGGTTGAGTCTCAAGTTAGGGTTGGGTTGGGGAGATGTGGCTTCCCAGGTTGGAAACGGGTCCTTGGTGAAGCCTAACTTGCTGAATCAGACTGAGTGGGGCATCAAGATGTCTTCCATACTGACATTTGGTACACTCTGTGGACGGCGGTATGTTTCAGTCCCAAAAGGAAATGAGGTCTGAGACTCAAATTAGGGTTAGGGTTGGGAAGATTTGGCTTCCCAGGATGTAACCAGGGTTTTGGTGAAGCCTAGATTGGTAAAACAGAATGAGTAGGCCATCCGGAGGATAACATACTGCCAGTTAGTACACCATGTGGACAGGGAAATGTTTCATTCCAAAGAGAAAATTAGGGTTAAGACCCAAGTTAGGGTTATCGGTCAGGAGACATGGCTTCCCAGAATGGAAACAGGGTGTTGCTGAAGCCAAGCATGGTGAAACAGACTGAGAGGGCCAAAGGAATTGTGTGCCTACTGTCTTTTAGTAGAACATGAGGATGGGGGGTTGTTACATTTCAACAAGAAAATCAGGTTAAGTCTCAAGTTAGGGTTAGGGTTGGGGAGATGTGGCTTCCCAGGTTGGAAACGGGTCCTTGGTGAAGCTTAACTTGCTGAATCAGACTGAGTGGGACATCAAGATGTCTTCCATACTGACATTTGGTACACTCTGTGGACGGCGGTATGTTTCAGTCCCAAAAGGAAATGAGGCCTGAGACTCAAAGTAGGGTTAGGGTTGGGGAGACTTGGCTGCCCAGGATGTAACCAGGGTTTTGGTGAAGCCTAGATTGGTAAAACAGACTGAGTAGGCATTCAGGAGTATAACATACTGCCAGTTAGTACACCATGCGGACAGGGAAATGTTTCAGTCCAAAGAGAAAATTAGGGTTAAGACCCAAGTTAGGGTTAGCTGTCAGGAGACATGGCTTCCCAGAATGGAAACAGGGTGTTGCTGAAGCCAAGCATGGTGAAACAGACTGAGAGGGCAAAAGGAATTGTGTGCCTACTGTATTTTAGTACAACATGAGGATGGGGGGTTGTTACATTTCAACAAGAAAATCAGGTTAAGTCTCAAGTTAGGGTTAGGGTTGGGGAGATGTGGCTTCCCAGGTTGGAAACGGGTCCTTGGTGAAGCCTAACTTGCTGAATCAGACTGAGTGGGGCATCAAGATGTCTTCCATACTTACTTTTGGTACACTCTGTGGACGGCGGTATCTTTCAGTCCAAAAAGGAAAAGAGGCCTGAGACTCAAATTAGGGTTAGGGTTGGGGAGACTTGGCTTCCCAGGATGTAACCAGGGTTTTGGTGAAGCCTAGGTTGGTAAAACAGACTGAGTTGGCCATCCGGAGTATAACATACTGCCAGTTAGTACACCATGTGGACAGGGAAATGTTTCATTCCAAAGAGAAAATTAGGGTTAAGACCCAAGTTAGGGTTATCGGTCAGGAGACATGGCTTCCCAGAATGGAAACAGGGTGTTGCTGAAGCCAAGCATGGTGAAACAGACTGAGAGGGCCAAAGGAATTGTGTTCCTACTGTCTTTTAGTAGAACATGAGGATGGGGGGTTGTTACATTTCAACAAAAAAATCAGGTTGAGTCTCAAGTTAGGGTTAGGGTTGGGGAGATGTGGCTTCCCAGGTTGGAAACGGGTCCTTGGTGAAGCCTAACTTGCTGAATCAGACTGAGTGGGACATCAAGATGTCTTCCATACTGACATTTGGTACACTCTGTGGACGGCGGTATCTTTCAGTCCAAAAAGGAAATTAGGCCTGAGACTCAAATTAGGGTTAGGGTTGGGGAGACTTGGCTTCCCAGGATGTAACCAGGGTTTTGGCGAAGCCTAGATTGGTAAAACAGACTGAGTAGGCCATCCGGAGGATAACATACTGCCAGTTATTACACCATGTGGACAGGGAAATGTTTCAGTCCAAAGAAAAAATTAGGGTTAAGACCCAAGTTAGGGTTATCGGTCAGGAGACATGGCTTCCCAGAATGGAAACAGGGTGTTGCTGAAGCCAAGCATGGTGAAACAGACTGAGAGGGCAAAAGGAATTGTGTGCCTACTGTCTTTTAGTGGAACATAAGGATGGGGGGTTGTTACATTGCAACAAGAAAATCAGGTTAAGTCTCAAGTTAGGGTTAGGGTTGGGGAGATGTGGCTTCCCAGGTTGGAAACGGGTCCTTGGTGAAGCCTAACTTTCTGAATCAGACTGAGTGGGGCATCAAGATGTCTTCCATACTGACATTTGGTACACTCTGTGGACCGCAGTATGTTTCAGTCCAAAAAGGAAATGAGGCCTGAGACTCAAAGTAGGGTTAGGGTTGGGGAGACTTGGCTGCCCAGGATGTAACCAGGGTTTTGGCGAAGCCTAGATTGGTAAAACAGACTGAGTAGGCATTCAGGAGTATAACATACTGCCAGTTAGTACACCATGTGGACAGGGAAATGTTTCAGTCCAAAGAGAAAATTAGGGTTAAGACCCAAGTTAGGGTTAGCTGTCAGGAGACATGTCTTTCCAGAATGGAAACAGGGTGTTCCTGAAGACAAGCATGGTGAAACAGACTGAGAGGGCCAAAGGAATTGTGTGCCTACTGTTATTTAGTAGAACATGAGGATGGGGGGTTGTTACATTTCAACAAGGAAATCAGGTTAAGTCTCAAGTTAGGATTAGGGTTGGGGAGATGTGGCTTCCCAGCTTGGAAACGGGTCCTTGGTGAAGCCTAGCTTGCTGAATCAGACTGAGTGGGGCATCAAGATGTCTTCCATACTTACATTTGGTACACTCTGTGGACGGCGGTATGTTTCAGTCCAAAAAGGAAATGAGGGTTGAGACTCAAATTAGGGTTAGGGTTGGGGAGACTTGGCTTCCCAGGATGTAACCAGGGTTTTGGCGAAGCCTAGATTGGTAAAACAGACTGAGTAGGCCATCCGGAGTATAACATACTGCCAGTTAGTACACCATGTGGACAGGGAAATGTTTCATTCCAAATAGAAAATTAGGGTTAAGACCCAAGTTAGGGTTATCGGTCAGGAGACATGGCTTCCCAGAATGGAAACAGGGTGTTGCTGAAGCCAAGCATGGTGAAACAGACTGAGAGGGCCAAAGGAATTGTGTGCCTACTGTCTTTTAGTAGAACATGAGGATGGGGGGTTGTTACATTTCAACAAGAAAATCAGGTTGAGTCTCAAGTTAGGGTTAGGGTTGGGGAGATGTGGCTTCCCAGGTTGGAAACGGGTCCTTGGTGAAGCCTAACTTGCTGAATCAGACTGAGTGGGGCATCAAGATGTCTTCCATACTGACATTTGGTACACTCTGTGGACCGCAGTATGTTTCAGTCCAAAAAGGAAATGAGGGTTGAGACTCAAATTAGGGTTAGGGTTGGGGAGACTTGGCTTCCCAGGATGTAACCAGGGTTTTGGCGAAGCCTAGATTGGTAAAACAGACTGCGTAGGCCTTCCGGAGTATAACATACTGCCAGTTAGTACACCATGTGGACAGGGAAATGTTTCAGTCCAAAGAGAAAATTAGGGTTAAGACCCAAGTTAGGGTTATCGGTCAGGAGACATGGCTTCCCAGAATGGAAACAGGGTGTTGCTGAAGCCAAGCATGGTGAAACAGACTGAGAGGGCAAAAGGAATTGTGTGCCTACTGTATTTTAGTACAACATGAGGATGGGGGTTTGTTACATTTGCACAAGAAAATCAGGTTGAGTCTCAAGTTAGGGTTGGGTTGGGGAGATGTGGCTTCCCAGGTTGGAAACAGGTCCTTGGTGAAGCCAAGCTTGCTGAATCAGACTGAGTGGGGCATCAAGATGTCTTCCATACTGACATTTGGTACACTCTGTGGACGGCGGTATCTTTCAGTCCAAAAAGGAAATGAGGGTTGAGACTCAAATTAGGGTTAGGGTTGGGGAGACTTGTCTTCCCAGGATGTAACCAGGGTTTTGGCGAAGCCTAGATTGGTAAAACAGACTGAGTAGGCCATCCGGAGTATAACATACTGCCAGTTAGTACACCATGTGGACAGGGAAATGTTTCATTCCAAATAGAAAATTAGGGTTAAGACCCAAGTTAGGGTTATCGGTCAGGAGACATGGCTTCCCAGAATGGAAACAGGGTGTTGCTGAAGCCAAGCATGGTGAAACAGACTGAGAGGGCCAAAGGAATTGTGTGCCTACTGTCTTTTAGTAGAACATGAGGATGGGGGGTTGTTACATTTAAACAAGAAAATCAGGTTGAGTCTCAAGTTAGGGTTAGGGTTGGGGAGATGTGGCTTCCCAGGTTGGAAACGGGTCCTTGGTGAAGCCTAACTTGCTGAATCAGACTGAGTGGGGCATCAAGATGTCTTCCATACTTACTTTTGGTACACTCTGTGGACGGCGGTATGTTTCAGTCCAAAAAGGAAAAGAGGCCTGAGACTCAAATTAGGGTTAGGGTTGGGGAGACTTGGCTTCCCAGTATGTAACCAGGGTTTTGGTGAAGCCTAGGTTGGTAAAACAGACTGAGTTGGCCATCCAGAGTATAACATACTGCCAGTTAGTACACCATGTGGACAGGGAAATGTTTCAGTCCAAAGAGAAAATTAGGGTTAAGACCCAAGTTAGGGTTATCGGTCAGGAGACATGGCTTCCCAGAATGGAAACAGGGTGTTGCTGAAGCCAAGCATGGTGAAACAGACTGAGAGGGCAAAAGGAATTGTGTGCCTACTGTATTTTAGTACAACATGAGGATGGGGGTTTGTTACATTTGCACAAGAAAATCAGGTTAAGTCTCAAGTTAGGGTTGGGTTGGGGAGATGTGGCTTCCCAGGTTGGAAACAGGTCCTTGGTGAAGCCAAGCTTGCTGAATCAGACTGAGTGGGGCATCAAGATGTCTTCCATACTGACATTTGGTACACTCTGTGGACGGCGGTATGTTTCAGTCCCAAAAGGAAATGAGGCCTGAGACTCAAATTAGGGTTAGGGTTGGGGAGACTTGGCTTCCCAGGATGTAACCAGGGTTTTGGCGAAGCCTAGATTGGTAAAACAGACTGAGTAGGCCAACCGGAGTTTAACATACTGCCAGTTAGTACACCATGTGGACAGGGAAATGTTTCAGTCCAAAGAGAAAATTAGGGTTAAGACCCAAGTTAGGGTTAGCTGTCAGGAGACATGTCTTTCCAGAATGGAAACAGGGTGTTCCTGAAGACAAGCATGGTGAAACAGACTGAGAGGGCCAAAGGAATTGTGTGCCTACTGTTATTTAGTAGAACATGAGGATGGGGGGTTGCTACATTTCAACAAGAAAATCAGGTTGAGTCTCAAGTTAGGGTTAGGGTTGGGGAGATGTGGCTTCCCAGGTTGGAAACGGGTCCTTGGTGAAGCCTAACTTGCTGAATCAGACTGAGTGGGGCATCAAGATGTCTTCCATACTGACATTTGGTACACTCTGTGGACCGCAGTATGTTTCAGTCCAAAAAGGAAATGAGGGTTGAGACTCAAATTAGGGTTAGGGTTGGGGAGACTTGGCTTCCCAGGATGTAACCAGGGTTTTGGCGAAGCCTAGATTGGTAAAACAGACTGCGTAGGCCTTCCGGAGTATAACATACTGCCAGTTAGTACACCATGTGGACAGGGAAATGTTTCAGTCCAAAGAGAAAATTAGGGTTAAGACCCAAGTTAGGGTTATCGGTCAGGAGACATGGCTTCCCAGAATGGAAACAGGGTGTTGCTGAAGCCAAGCATGGTGAAACAGACTGAGAGGGCAAAAGGAATTGTGTGCCTACTGTATTTTAGTACAACATGAGGATGGGGGTTTGTTACATTTGCACAAGAAAATCAGGTTGAGTCTCAAGTTAGGGTTGGGTTGGGGAGATGTGGCTTCCCAGGTTGGAAACGGGTCCTTGGTGAAGCCTAACTTGCTGAATCAGACTGAGTGGGGCATCAAGATGTCTTCCATACTGACATTTGGTACACTCTGTGGACGGCGGTATGTTTCAGTCCCAAAAGGAAATGAGGTCTGAGACTCAAATTAGGGTTAGGGTTGGGAAGATTTGGCTTCCCAGGATGTAACCAGGGTTTTGGTGAAGCCTAGATTGGTAAAACAGAATGAGTAGGCCATCCGGAGGATAACATACTGCCAGTTAGTACACCATGTGGACAGGGAAATGTTTCATTCCAAAGAGAAAATTAGGGTTAAGACCCAAGTTAGGGTTATCGGTCAGGAGACATGGCTTCCCAGAATGGAAACAGGGTGTTGCTGAAGCCAAGCATGGTGAAACAGACTGAGAGGGCCAAAGGAATTGTGTGCCTACTGTCTTTTAGTAGAACATGAGGATGGGGGGTTGTTACATTTCAACAAGAAAATCAGGTTAAGTCTCAAGTTAGGGTTAGGGTTGGGGAGATGTGGCTTCCCAGGTTGGAAACGGGTCCTTGGTGAAGCTTAACTTGCTGAATCAGACTGAGTGGGACATCAAGATGTCTTCCATACTGACATTTGGTACACTCTGTGGACGGCGGTATGTTTCAGTCCCAAAAGGAAATGAGGCCTGAGACTCAAAGTAGGGTTAGGGTTGGGGAGACTTGGCTGCCCAGGATGTAACCAGGGTTTTGGTGAAGCCTAGATTGGTAAAACAGACTGAGTAGGCATTCAGGAGTATAACATACTGCCAGTTAGTACACCATGCGGACAGGGAAATGTTTCAGTCCAAAGAGAAAATTAGGGTTAAGACCCAAGTTAGGGTTAGCTGTCAGGAGACATGGCTTCCCAGAATGGAAACAGGGTGTTGCTGAAGCCAAGCATGGTGAAACAGACTGAGAGGGCAAAAGGAATTGTGTGCCTACTGTATTTTAGTACAACATGAGGATGGGGGGTTGTTACATTTCAACAAGAAAATCAGGTTAAGTCTCAAGTTAGGGTTAGGGTTGGGGAGATGTGGCTTCCCAGGTTGGAAACGGGTCCTTGGTGAAGCCTAACTTGCTGAATCAGACTGAGTGGGGCATCAAGATGTCTTCCATACTTACTTTTGGTACACTCTGTGGACGGCGGTATCTTTCAGTCCAAAAAGGAAAAGAGGCCTGAGACTCAAATTAGGGTTAGGGTTGGGGAGACTTGGCTTCCCAGGATGTAACCAGGGTTTTGGTGAAGCCTAGGTTGGTAAAACAGACTGAGTTGGCCATCCGGAGTATAACATACTGCCAGTTAGTACACCATGTGGACAGGGAAATGTTTCATTCCAAAGAGAAAATTAGGGTTAAGACCCAAGTTAGGGTTATCGGTCAGGAGACATGGCTTCCCAGAATGGAAACAGGGTGTTGCTGAAGCCAAGCATGGTGAAACAGACTGAGAGGGCCAAAGGAATTGTGTTCCTACTGTCTTTTAGTAGAACATGAGGATGGGGGGTTGTTACATTTCAACAAAAAAATCAGGTTGAGTCTCAAGTTAGGGTTAGGGTTGGGGAGATGTGGCTTCCCAGGTTGGAAACGGGTCCTTGGTGAAGCCTAACTTGCTGAATCAGACTGAGTGGGACATCAAGATGTCTTCCATACTGACATTTGGTACACTCTGTGGACGGCGGTATCTTTCAGTCCAAAAAGGAAATTAGGCCTGAGACTCAAATTAGGGTTAGGGTTGGGGAGACTTGGCTTCCCAGGATGTAACCAGGGTTTTGGCGAAGCCTAGATTGGTAAAACAGACTGAGTAGGCCATCCGGAGGATAACATACTGCCAGTTATTACACCATGTGGACAGGGAAATGTTTCAGTCCAAAGAAAAAATTAGGGTTAAGACCCAAGTTAGGGTTATCGGTCAGGAGACATGGCTTCCCAGAATGGAAACAGGGTGTTGCTGAAGCCAAGCATGGTGAAACAGACTGAGAGGGCAAAAGGAATTGTGTGCCTACTGTCTTTTAGTGGAACATAAGGATGGGGGGTTGTTACATTGCAACAAGAAAATCAGGTTAAGTCTCAAGTTAGGGTTAGGGTTGGGGAGATGTGGCTTCCCAGGTTGGAAACGGGTCCTTGGTGAAGCCTAACTTTCTGAATCAGACTGAGTGGGGCATCAAGATGTCTTCCATACTGACATTTGGTACACTCTGTGGACCGCAGTATGTTTCAGTCCAAAAAGGAAATGAGGCCTGAGACTCAAAGTAGGGTTAGGGTTGGGGAGACTTGGCTGCCCAGGATGTAACCAGGGTTTTGGCGAAGCCTAGATTGGTAAAACAGACTGAGTAGGCATTCAGGAGTATAACATACTGCCAGTTAGTACACCATGTGGACAGGGAAATGTTTCATTCCAAAGAGAAAATTAGGGTTAAGACCCAAGTTAGGGTTATCGGTCAGGAGACATGGCTTCCCAGAATGGAAACAGGGTGTTGCTGAAGCCAAGCATGGTGAAACAGACTGAGAGGGCCAAAGGAATTGTGTGCCTACTGTCTTTTAGTAGAACATAAGGATGGGGGGTTGTTACATTTCAACAAGAAAATCAGGTTAAGTCTCAAGTTAGGGTTAGGGTTGGGGAGATGTGGCTTCCCAGCTTGGAAACGGGTCCTTGGTGAAGCCTAACTTGCTGAATCTGACTGAGTGGGGCATCAAGATGTCTTCCATACTTACTTTTGGTACACTCTGTGGACGGCGGTATGTTTCAGTCCAAAAAGGAAAAGAGGCCTGAGACTCAAATTAGGGTTAGGGTTGGGGAGACTTGGCTTCCCAGGATGTAACCAGGGTTTTGGTGAAGCCTAGGTTGGTAAAACAGACTGAGTTGGCCATCCAGAGTATAACATACTGCCAGTTAGTACACCATGTGGACAGGGAAATGTTTCAGTCCAAAGAGAAAATTAGGGTTAAGACCCAAGTTAGGGTTATCGGTCAGGAGACATGGCTTCCCAGAATGGAAACAGGGTGTTGCTGAAGCCAAGCATGGTGAAACAGACTGAGAGGGCAAAAGGAATTGTGTGCCTACTGTATTTTAGTACAACATGAGGATGGGGGTTTGTTACATTTGCACAAGAAAATCAGGTTAAGTCTCAAGTTAGGGTTGGGTTGGGGAGATGTGGCTTCCCAGGTTGGAAACAGGTCCTTGGTGAAGCCAAGCTTGCTGAATCAGACTGAGTGGGGCATCAAGATGTCTTCCATACTGACATTTGGTACACTCTGTGGACGGCGGTATGTTTCAGTCCCAAAAGGAAATGAGGCCTGAGACTCAAATTAGGGTTAGGGTTGGGGAGACTTGGCTTCCCAGGATGTAACCAGGGTTTTGGCGAAGCCTAGATTGGTAAAACAGACTGAGTAGGCCAACCGGAGTTTAACATACTGCCAGTTAGTACACCATGTGGACAGGGAAATGTTTCAGTCCAAAGAGAAAATTAGGGTTAAGACCCAAGTTAGGGTTAGCTGTCAGGAGACATGTCTTTCCAGAATGGAAACAGGGTGTTCCTGAAGACAAGCATGGTGAAACAGACTGAGAGGGCCAAAGGAATTGTGTGCCTACTGTTATTTAGTAGAACATGAGGATGGGGGGTTGTTACATTTCAACAAGGAAATCAGGTTAAGTCTCAAGTTAGGATTAGGGTTGGGGAGATGTGGCTTCCCAGCTTGGAAACGGGTCCTTGGTGAAGCCTAGCTTGCTGAATCAGACTGAGTGGGGCATCAAGATGTCTTCCATACTGACATTTGGTACACTCTGTGGACGGCGGTATGTTTCAGTCCCAAAAGGAAATGAGGCCTGAGACTCAAATTAGGGTTAGGGTTGGGGAGACTTGGCTTCCCAGGATGTAACCAGGGTTTTGGCGAAGCCTAGATTGGTAAAACAGACTGAGTAGGCCAACCGGAGTTTAACATACTGCCAGTTAGTACACCATGTGGACAGGGAAATGTTTCAGTCCAAAGAGAAAATTAGGGTTAAGACCCAAGTTAGGGTTAGCTGTCAGGAGACATGTCTTTCCAGAATGGAAACAGGGTGTTCCTGAAGACAAGCATGGTGAAACAGACTGAGAGGGCCAAAGGAATTGTGTGCCTACTGTTATTTAGTAGAACATGAGGATGGGGGGTTGCTACATTTCAACAAGAAAATCAGGTTGAGTCTCAAGTTAGGGTTAGGGTTGGGGAGATGTGGCTTCCCAGGTTGGAAACGGGTCCTTGGTGAAGCCTAACTTGCTGAATCAGACTGAGTGGGGCATCAAGATGTCTTCCATACTGACATTTGGTACACTCTGTGGACCGCAGTATGTTTCAGTCCAAAAAGGAAATGAGGGTTGAGACTCAAATTAGGGTTAGGGTTGGGGAGACTTGGCTTCCCAGGATGTAACCAGGGTTTTGGCGAAGCCTAGATTGGTAAAACAGACTGAGTAGGCCTTCCGGAGTATAACATACTGCCAGTTAGTACACCATGTGGACAGGGAAATGTTTCAGTCCAAAGAGAAAATTAGGGTTAAGACCCAAGTTAGGGTTATCGGTCAGGAGACATGGCTTCCCAGAATGGAAACAGGGTGTTGCTGAAGCCAAGCATGGTGAAACAGACTGAGAGGGCAAAAGGAATTGTGTGCCTACTGTATTTTAGTACAACATGAGGATGGGGGTTTGTTACATTTGCACAAGAAAATCAGGTTGAGTCTCAAGTTAGGGTTGGGTTGGGGAGATGTGGCTTCCCAGGTTGGAAACGGGTCCTTGGTGAAGCCTAACTTGCTGAATCAGACTGAGTGGGGCATCAAGATGTCTTCCATACTGACATTTGGTACACTCTGTGGACGGCGGTATGTTTCAGTCCCAAAAGGAAATGAGGTCTGAGACTCAAATTAGGGTTAGGGTTGGGAAGATTTGGCTTCCCAGGATGTAACCAGGGTTTTGGTGAAGCCTAGATTGGTAAAACAGAATGAGTAGGCCATCCGGAGGATAACATACTGCCAGTTAGTACACCATGTGGACAGGGAAATGTTTCATTCCAAAGAGAAAATTAGGGTTAAGACCCAAGTTAGGGTTATCGGTCAGGAGACATGGCTTCCCAGAATGGAAACAGGGTGTTGCTGAAGCCAAGCATGGTGAAACAGACTGAGAGGGCCAAAGGAATTGTGTGCCTACTGTCTTTTAGTACAACATGAGGATTGGGGGTTGTTACATTTCAACAAGAAAATCAGGTTAAGTCTCAAGTTAGGGTTAGGGTTGGGGAGATGTGGCTTCCCAGGTTGGAAACGGGTCCTTGGTGAAGCTTAACTTGCTGAATCAGACTGAGTGGGACATCAAGATGTCTTCCATACTGACATTTGGTACACTCTGTGGACGGCGGTATGTTTCAGTCCCAAAAGGAAATGAGGCCTGAGACTCAAAGTAGGGTTAGGGTTGGGGAGACTTGGCTGCCCAGGATGTAACCAGGGTTTTGGTGAAGCCTAGATTGGTAAAACAGACTGAGTAGGCATTCAGGAGTATAACATACTGCCAGTTAGTACACCATGCGGACAGGGAAATGTTTCAGTCCAAAGAGAAAATTAGGGTTAAGACCCAAGTTAGGGTTAGCTGTCAGGAGACATGGCTTCCCAGAATGGAAACAGGGTGTTGCTGAAGCCAAGCATGGTGAAACAGACTGAGAGGGCAAAAGGAATTGTGTGCCTACTGTATTTTAGTACAACATGAGGATGGGGGGTTGTTACATTTCAACAAGAAAATCAGGTTAAGTCTCAAGTTAGGGTTAGGGTTGGGGAGATGTGGCTTCCCAGGTTGGAAACGGGTCCTTGGTGAAGCCTAACTTGCTGAATCAGACTGAGTGGGGCATCAAGATGTCTTCCATACTTACTTTTGGTACACTCTGTGGACGGCGGTATCTTTCAGTCCAAAAAGGAAAAGAGGCCTGAGACTCAAATTAGGGTTAGGGTTGGGGAGACTTGGCTTCCCAGGATGTAACCAGGGTTTTGGTGAAGCCTAGGTTGGTAAAACAGACTGAGTTGGCCATCCGGAGTATAACATACTGCCAGTTAGTACACCATGTGGACAGGGAAATGTTTCATTCCAAAGAGAAAATTAGGGTTAAGACCCAAGTTAGGGTTATCGGTCAGGAGACATGGCTTCCCAGAATGGAAACAGGGTGTTGCTGAAGCCAAGCATGGTGAAACAGACTGAGAGGGCCAAAGGAATTGTGTTCCTACTGTCTTTTAGTAGAACATGAGGATGGGGGGTTGTTACATTTCAACAAAAAAATCAGGTTGAGTCTCAAGTTAGGGTTAGGGTTGGGGAGATGTGGCTTCCCAGGTTGGAAACGGGTCCTTGGTGAAGCCTAACTTGCTGAATCAGACTGAGTGGGACATCAAGATGTCTTCCATACTGACATTTGGTACACTCTGTGGACGGCGGTATCTTTCAGTCCAAAAAGGAAATTAGGCCTGAGACTCAAATTAGGGTTAGGGTTGGGGAGACTTGGCTTCCCAGGATGTAACCAGGGTTTTGGCGAAGCCTAGATTGGTAAAACAGACTGAGTAGGCCATCCGGAGGATAACATACTGCCAGTTATTACACCATGTGGACAGGGAAATGTTTCAGTCCAAAGAAAAAATTAGGGTTAAGACCCAAGTTAGGGTTATCGGTCAGGAGACATGGCTTCCCAGAATGGAAACAGGGTGTTGCTGAAGCCAAGCATGGTGAAACAGACTGAGAGGGCAAAAGGAATTGTGTGCCTACTGTCTTTTAGTGGAACATAAGGATGGGGGGTTGTTACATTGCAACAAGAAAATCAGGTTAAGTCTCAAGTTAGGGTTAGGGTTGGGGAGATGTGGCTTCCCAGGTTGGAAACGGGTCCTTGGTGAAGCCTAACTTTCTGAATCAGACTGAGTGGGGCATCAAGATGTCTTCCATACTGACATTTGGTACACTCTGTGGACCGCAGTATGTTTCAGTCCAAAAAGGAAATGAGGCCTGAGACTCAAAGTAGGGTTAGGGTTGGGGAGACTTGGCTGCCCAGGATGTAACCAGGGTTTTGGCGAAGCCTAGATTGGTAAAACAGACTGAGTAGGCATTCAGGAGTATAACATACTGCCAGTTAGTACACCATGTGGACAGGGAAATGTTTCATTCCAAAGAGAAAATTAGGGTTAAGACCCAAGTTAGGGTTATCGGTCAGGAGACATGGCTTCCCAGAATGGAAACAGGGTGTTGCTGAAGCCAAGCATGGTGAAACAGACTGAGAGGGCCAAAGGAATTGTGTGCCTACTGTCTTTTAGTAGAACATAAGGATGGGGGGTTGTTACATTTCAACAAGAAAATCAGGTTAAGTCTCAAGTTAGGGTTAGGGTTGGGGAGATGTGGCTTCCCAGCTTGGAAACGGGTCCTTGGTGAAGCCTAACTTGCTGAATCTGACTGAGTGGGGCATCAAGATGTCTTCCATACTTACTTTTGGTACACTCTGTGGACGGCGGTATGTTTCAGTCCAAAAAGGAAATGAGGGTTGAGACTCAAATTAGGGTTAGGGTTGGGGAGACTTGGCTTCCCAGGATGTAACCAGGGTTTTGGTGAAGCCTAGGTTGGTAAAACAGACTGAGTTGGCCATCCAGAGTATAACATACTGCCAGTTAGTACACCATGTGGACAGGGAAATGTTTCAGTCCAAAGAGAAAATTAGGGTTAAGACCCAAGTTAGGGTTATCGGTCAGGAGACATGGCTTCCCAGAATGGAAACAGGGTGTTGCTGAAGCCAAGCATGGTGAAACAGACTGAGAGGGCAAAAGGAATTGTGTGCCTACTGTATTTTAGTACAACATGAGGATGGGGGTTTGTTACATTTGCACAAGAAAATCAGGTTAAGTCTCAAGTTAGGGTTGGGTTGGGGAGATGTGGCTTCCCAGGTTGGAAACAGGTCCTTGGTGAAGCCAAGCTTGCTGAATCAGACTGAGTGGGGCATCAAGATGTCTTCCATACTGACATTTGGTACACTCTGTGGACGGCGGTATGTTTCAGTCCCAAAAGGAAATGAGGCCTGAGACTCAAATTAGGGTTAGGGTTGGGGAGACTTGGCTTCCCAGGATGTAACCAGGGTTTTGGCGAAGCCTAGATTGGTAAAACAGACTGAGTAGGCCAACCGGAGTTTAACATACTGCCAGTTAGTACACCATGTGGACAGGGAAATGTTTCAGTCCAAAGAGAAAATTAGGGTTAAGACCCAAGTTAGGGTTAGCTGTCAGGAGACATGTCTTTCCAGAATGGAAACAGGGTGTTCCTGAAGACAAGCATGGTGAAACAGACTGAGAGGGCCAAAGGAATTGTGTGCCTACTGTTATTTAGTAGAACATGAGGATGGGGGGTTGTTACATTTCAACAAGGAAATCAGGTTAAGTCTCAAGTTAGGATTAGGGTTGGGGAGATGTGGCTTCCCAGCTTGGAAACGGGTCCTTGGTGAAGCCTAGCTTGCTGAATCAGACTGAGTGGGGCATCAAGATGTCTTCCATACTTACATTTGGTACACTCTGTGGACGGCGGTATGTTTCAGTCCAAAAAGGAAATGAGGGTTGAGACTCAAATTAGGGTTAGGGTTGGGGAGACTTGGCTTCCCAGGATGTAACCAGGGTTTTGGCGAAGCCTAGATTGGTAAAACAGACTGAGTAGGCCATCCGGAGTATAACATACTGCCAGTTAGTACACCATGTGGACAGGGAAATGTTTCATTCCAAATAGAAAATTAGGGTTAAGACCCAAGTTAGGGTTATCGGTCAGGAGACATGGCTTCCCAGAATGGAAACAGGGTGTTGCTGAAGCCAAGCATGGTGAAACAGACTGAGAGGGCCAAAGGAATTGTGTGCCTACTGTCTTTTAGTAGAACATGAGGATGGGGGGTTGTTACATTTCAACAAGAAAATCAGGTTGAGTCTCAAGTTAGGGTTAGGGTTGGGGAGATGTGGCTTCCCAGGTTGGAAACGGGTCCTTGGTGAAGCCTAACTTGCTGAATCAGACTGAGTGGGGCATCAAGATGTCTTCCATACTGACATTTGGTACACTCTGTGGACCGCAGTATGTTTCAGTCCAAAAAGGAAATGAGGGTTGAGACTCAAAGTAGGGTTAGGGTTGGGGAGACTTGGCTTCCCAGGATGTAACCAGGGTTTTGGCGAAGCCTAGATTGGTAAAACAGACTGCGTAGGCCTTCCGGAGTATAACATACTGCCAGTTAGTACACCATGTGGACAGGGAAATGTTTCAGTCCAAAGAGAAAATTAGGGTTAAGACCCAAGTTAGGGTTATCGGTCAGGAGACATGGCTTCCCAGAATGGAAACAGGGTGTTGCTGAAGCCAAGCATGGTGAAACAGACTGAGAGGGCAAAAGGAATTGTGTGCCTACTGTATTTTAGTACAACATGAGGATGGGGGTTTGTTACATTTGCACAAGAAAATCAGGTTGAGTCTCAAGTTAGGGTTGGGTTGGGGAGATGTGGCTTCCCAGGTTGGAAACAGGTCCTTGGTGAAGCCAAGCTTGCTGAATCAGACTGAGTGGGGCATCAAGATGTCTTCCATACTGACATTTGGTACACTCTGTGGACGGCGGTATGTTTCAGTCCAAAAAGGAAATGAGGGTTGAGACTCAAATTAGGGTTAGGGTTGGGGAGACTTGGCTTCCCAGGATGTAACCAGGGTTTTGGCGAAGCCTAGATTGGTAAAACAGACTGAGTAGGCCATCCGGAGTATAACATACTGCCAGTTAGTACACCATGTGGACAGGGAAATGTTTCATTCCAAATAGAAAATTAGGGTTAAGACCCAAGTTAGGGTTATCGGTCAGGAGACATGGCTTCCCAGAATGGAAACAGGGTGTTGCTGAAGCCAAGCATGGTGAAACAGACTGAGAGGGCCAAAGGAATTGTGTGCCTACTGTCTTTTAGTAGAACATGAGGATGGGGGGTTGTTACATTTAAACAAGAAAATCAGGTTGAGTCTCAAGTTAGGGTTAGGGTTGGGGAGATGTGGCTTCCCAGGTTGGAAACGGGTCCTTGGTGAAGCCTAACTTGCTGAATCAGACTGAGTGGGGCATCAAGATGTCTTCCATACTGACATTTGGTACACTCTGTGGACCGCAGTATGTTTCAGTCCCAAAAGGAAATGAGGCCTGAGACTCAAATTAGGGTTAGGGTTGGGGAGACTTGGCTTCCCAGGATGTAACCAGGGTTTTGGCGAAGCCTAGATTGTTAAAACAGACTGCGTAGGCCTTCCGGAGTATAACATACTGCCAGTTAGTACACCATGTGGACAGGGAAATGTTTCAGTCCAAAGAGAAAATTAGGGTTAAGACCCAAGTTAGGGTTATCGGTCAGGAGACATGGCTTCCCAGAATGGAAACAGGGTGTTGCTGAAGCCAAGCATGGTGAAACAGACTGAGAGGGCCAAAGGAATTGTGTGCCTACTGTATTTTAGTACAACATGAGGATGGGGGTTTGTTACATTTCAACAAGGAAATCAGGTTAAGTCTCAAGTTAGGATTAGGGTTGGGGAGATGTGGCTTCCCAGGTTGGAAACGGGTCCTTGGTGAAGCCTAGCTTGCTGAATCAGACTGAGTGGGGCATCAAGATGTCTTCCATACTTACATTTGGTACACTCTGTGGACGGCGGTATGTTTCAGTCCAAAAAGGAAATGAGGGTTGAGACTCAAATTAGGGTTAGGGTTGGGGAGACTTGGCTTCTCAGGATGTAACCAGGGTTTTGGCGAAGCCTAGATTGGTAAAACAGACTGAGTAGGCCATCCGGAGTATAACATACTGCCAGTTAGTACACCATGTGGACAGGGAAATGTTTCATTCCAAAGAGAAAATTAGGGTTAAGACCCAAGTTAGGGTTATCGGTCAGGAGACATGGCTTCCCTGAATGGAAACAGGGTGTTGCTGAAGCCAAGCATGGTGAAACAGACTGAGAGGGCCAAAGGAATTGTGTGCCTACTGTCTTTTAGTAGAACATGAGGATGGGGGGTTGTTACATTTCAACAAGAAAATCAGGTTGAGTCTCAAGTTAGGGTTAGGGTTGGGGAGATGTGGCTTCCCAGGTTGGAAACGGGTCCTTGGTGAAGCCTAACTTGCTGAATCAGACTGAGTGGGGCATCAAGATGTCTTCCATACTTACATTTGGTACACTCTGTGGACCGCAGTATGTTTCAGTCCAAAAAGGAAATGAGGGTTGAGACTCAAATTAGGGTTAGGGTTGGGGAGACTTGGCTTCCCAGGATGTAACCAGGGTTTTGGCGAAGCCTAGATTGGTAAAACAGACTGCGTAGGCCTTCCGGAGTATAACATACTGCCAGTTAGTACACCATGTGGACAGGGAAATGTTTCAGTCCAAAGAGAAAATTAGGGTTAAGACCCAAGTTAGGGTTATCGGTCAGGAGACATGGCTTCCCAGAATGGAAACAGGGTGTTCCTGAAGCCAAGCATGGTGAAACAGACTGAAAGGGCAAAAGGAATTGTGTGCCTACTGTCTTTTAGTACAACATGAGGATGGGGGGTTGTTACATTTCAACAAGAAAATCAGGTTAAGTCTCAAGTTAGGGTTAGGGTTGGGGAGATGTGGTTTCCCAGGTTGGAAACGGGTCCTTGGTGAAGCCTAGCTTGCTGAATCAGACTGAGTGGGGCATCAAGATGTCTTCCATACTTACATTTGGTACCCTCTGTGGACGGCAGTATGTTTCAGTCCAAAAAGGAAATGCGGGTTGAGACTCAAATGAGGGTTAGGGTTGGGGAGACTTGGCTTCCCAGGATGTAACCATGGTTTTGGCGAAGCCTAGATTGGTAAAACAGACTGAGTAGGCCATCCGGAGTATAACATACTGCCACTTAGTACACCATGTGAACAGGGAAATATTTCAGTCCAAAGAAAAAACTAGGGTTAAGACCCAAGTTAGCGTTAGCGGTCAGGAGACATGACTTCCCGGAATGGAAACAGGGTGTTGCTGAAGCCAAGCATGGTGAAACAGACGGAGAGGGCCAACGGAATTGTGTGCCTACTGTCTTTTAGTACAACATGAGGATGGGGGTTTGTTACATTTGCACAAGAAAATCAGGTTAAGTCTCAAGTTAGGGTTGGGTTGGGGAGATGTGGCTTCTCATGTTGGAAACAGGTCCTTGGTGAAGCCTAGCTTGCTGAATCAGACTGAGTGGGGCATCAAGATGTCTTCCATACTGACATTTGGTACACTCTGTGGACGGCGGTATGTTTCAGTCCCAAAAGGAAATGAGGCCTGAGACTCAAATTAGGGTTAGGGTTGGGGAGACTTGGCTTCCCAGGATGTAACCAGGGTTTTGGCGAAGCCTAGATTGGTAAAACAGAATGAGTAGGCCAACCGGAGGATAACATACTGCCAGTTAGTACACCATGTGGACAGGGAAATGTTTCAGTCCAAAGAGAAAATTAGGGTTAAGACCCAAGTTAGGGTTATCGGTCAGGAGACATGGCTTCCCAGAATGGAAACAGGGTGTTGCTGAAGCCAAGCATGGTGAAACAGACTGAGAGGGCCAAAGGAATTGTTTGCCTACTGTCTTTTAGTAGAACATGAGGATGGGGGGTTGTTACATTTCAAGAAGAAAATCAGGTTAAGTCTCAAGTTAGGGTTAGGGTTGGGGAGATGTGGCTTCCCAGGTTGGAAACGGGTCCTTGGTGAAGCTTAACTTGCTGAATCAGTTTGAGTGCGGCATCAAGATGTCTTCCATACTTACATTTGGTACACTCTGTGGACCGCAGTATGTTTCAGTCCAAAAAGGAAATGAGGGTTGAGACTCAAATTAGGGTTAGGGTTGGGGAGACTTGGCTTCCCAGGATGTAACCAGGGTTTTGGCGAAGCCTAGATTGGTAAAACAGACTGCGTAGGCCGTCCGGAGGATAACATACTGCCAGTTAGTACACCATGTGGACAGGGAAATGTTTCAGTCCAAAGAGAAAATTAGGGTTAAGACCCAAGTGAGGGTTATCGGTCAGGAGACATGGCTTCCCAGAATGGAAACAGGGTGTTGCTGAAGCCAAGCATAGTGAAACAGACTGAGAGGGCAAAAGGAATTGTGTGCCTACTGTATTTTAGTACAACATGAGGATGGGGGGTTGTTACATTTCAACAAGAAAAGCAGGTTAAGTCTCAAGTTAGTGTTAGGGTTGGGGAGATGTGGCTTCCCAGGTTGGAAACGGGTCCTTGGTGAAGCCTAACTTGCTGAATCAGACTGAGTGGGGCATCAAGATGTCTTCCATACTTACTTTTGGTACACTCTGTGGACGGCAGTATGTTTCAGTCCAAAAAGGAAAAGAGGCCTGAGACTCAAATTAGGGTTAGGGTTGGGGAGACTTGGCTTCCCAGGATGTAACCAGGGTTTTGGTGAAGCCTAGGTTGGTAAAACAGACTGAGTAGGCCATCCGGAGGATAACATACTGCCAGTTAGTACACCATGTGGACAGGGAAATGTTTCAGTCCAAAGAGAAAATTAGGGTTAAGACCCAAGTTAGGGTTATCGGTCAGGAGACATGGCTTCCCAGAATGGAAACAGGGTGTTCCTGAAGCCAAGCATGGTGAAACAGACTGAGAGGGCCAAAGGAATTGTGTGCCTACTGTCATTTAGTAGAACATGAGGATGGGGGGTTGTTACATTTCAACAAGAAAATCAGGTTGAGTCTCAAGTTAGGGTTAGGGTTGGGGAGATGTGGCTTCCCAGGTTGGAAACGGGTCCTTGGTGAAGCTTAACTTGCTGAATCAGACTGAGTGGGGCATCAAGATGTCTTCCATACTGACATTTGGTACACTCTGTGGACCGCAGTATGTTTCAGTCCAAAAAGGAAATGAGGGTTGAGACTCAAATTAGGGTTAGGTTTGGGGAGACTTGGCTTCCCAGGATGTAACCAGGGTTTTGGCGAAGCCTAGATTGGTAAAACAGACTGCGTAGGCCTTCCGGAGTATAACATACTGCCAGTTAGTACACCATGTGGACAGGGAAATGTTTCAGTCCAAAGAGAAAATTAGGGTTAAGACCCAAGTTAGGGTTATCGGTCAGGAGACATGGCTTCCCAGAATGGAAACAGGGTGTTGCTGAAGCCAAGCATGGTGAAACAGACTGAGAGGGCAAAAGGAATTGTGTGCCTACTGTATTTTAGTACAACATGAGGATGGGGGTTTGTTACATTTGCACAAGAAAATCAGGTTAAGTCTCAAGTTAGGGTTGGGTTGGGGAATTGTGGCTTCCCAGGTTGGAAACAGGTCCTTGGTGAAGCCAAGCTTGCTGAATCAGACTGAGTGGGGCATCAAGATGTCTTCCATACTGACATTTGGTACACTCTGTGGACGGCGGTATGTTTCAGTCCCAAAAGGAAATGAGGCCTGAGACTCAAATTAGGGTTAGGGTTGGGGAGACTTGGCTTCCCAGGATGTAACCAGGGTTTTGGCGAAGCCTAGATTGGTAAAACAGACTGAGTAGGCCAACCGGAGTATAACATACTGCCAGTTAGTACACCATGTGGACAGGGAAATGTTTCAGTCCAAAGAGAAAATTAGGGTTAAGACCCAAGTTAGGGTTAGCTGTCAGGAGACATGTCTTTCCAGAATGGAAACAGGGTGTTCCTGAAGCCAAGCATGTTGAAACAGACTGAGAGGGCCAAAGGAATTGTGTGCCTACTGTCATTAAGTTGAACATGAGGATGGGGGGTTGTTACATTTCAACAAGGAAATCAGGTTAAGTCTCAAGTTAGGATTAGGGTTGGGGAGATGTGGCTTCCCAGCTTGGAAACGGGTCCTTGGTGAAGCCTAGCTTGCTGAATCAGACTGAGTGGGGCATCAAGATGTCTTCCATACTGACATTTGGTACACTCTGTGGACGGCGGTACGTTTCAGTCCAAAAAGGAAATGAGGGTTGAGACTCAAATTAGGGTTAGGGTTGGGGAGACTTGGCTTCCGAGGATGTAACCAGGGTTTTGGCGAAGCCTAGATTGGTAAAACAGACTGAGTAGGCCATCCGGAGTATAACATACTGCCAGTTAGTACACCATGTGGACAGGGAAATGTTTCAGTCCAAAGAGAAAATTAGGGTTAAGACCCAAGTTAGGGTTATCGGTCAGGAGACATGGCTTCCCAGAATGGAAACAGGGTGTTGCTGAAGCCAAGCATGGTGAAACAGACTGAGAGGGCCAAAGGAATTGTGTGCCTACTGTCTTTTAGTACAACATGAGGATGGGGGGTTCTTACATTTCAACAAGAAAATCAGGTTGAGTCTCAAGTTAGGGTTAGGGTTGGGGAGATGTGGCTTCCCAGGTTGGAAACGGGTCCTTGGTGAAGCTTAACTTGCTGAATCAGACTGAGTGGGACATCAAGATGTCTTCCATACTGACATTTGGTACACTCTGTGGACCGCAGTATGTTTCAGTCCAAAAAGGAAATGAGGGTTGAGACTCAAATTAGGGTTAGGGTTGGGGAGACTTGGCTTCCCAGGATGTAACCAGGGTTTTGGCGAAGCCTAGATTGGTAAAACAGACTGAGTAGGCCTTCCGGAGTATAACATACTGCCAGTTAGTACACCATGTGGACAGGGAAATATTTCAGTCCAAAGAGAAAATTAGGGTTAAGACCCAAGTGAGGGTTAGCTGTCAGGAGACATGGCTTCCCAGAATGGAAACAGGGTGTTGCTGAAGCCAAGCATGGTGAAACAGACTGAGAGGGCCCACGGAATTTTGTGCCTACTGTCTTTTAGTACAACATGAGGATGGGGGTTTGTTACATTTGCACAAGAAAATCAGGTTGAGTCTCAAGTTAGGGTTAGGGTTGGGGAGATGTGGCTTCCCAGGTTGGAAACGGGTCCTTGGTGAAGCCTAACTTGCTGAATCAGACTGAGTGGGACATCAAGATGTCTTCCATACTGACATTTGGTACACTCTGTGGACGGCGGTATGTTTCAGTCCCAAACGGAAATGAGGCCTGAGACTCAAAGTAGGGTTAGGGTTGGGGAGACTTGGCTGCCCAGGATGTAACCAGGGTTTTGGTGAAGCCTAGATTGGTAAAACAGACTGAGTAGGCATTCAGGAGTATAACATACTGCCAGTTAGTACACCATGTGGACAGGGAAATGTTTCAGTCCAAAGAGAAAATTAGGGTTAAGACCCAAGTTAGGGTTAGCTGTCAGGAGACATGGCTTCCCAGAATGGAAACAGGGTGTTGCTGAAGCCAAGCATGGTGAAACAGACTGAGAGGGCCAAAGGAATTGTGTGCCTACTGTCTTTTAGTACAACATGAGGATGGGGGGTTGTTACATTTCAACAAGAAAATCAGGTTAAGTCTCAAGTTAGGGTTAGGGTTGGGGAGATGTGGCTTCCCAGGTTGGAAACGGGTCCTTGGTGAAGCCTAACTTGCTGAATCAGACTGAGTGGGACATCAAGATGTCTTCCATACTGACATTTGGTACACTCTGTGGACGGCAGTATGTTTCAGTCCAAAAAGGAAATGCGGGTTGAGACTCAAATTAGGGTTAGGGTTGGGGCGACTTGGCTTCCCAGGATGTAACCAGGGTTTTGGCAAAGCCTAGATTGGTAAAACAGACTGAGTAGGCCAACCGGAGTATAACATACTGCTAGTTAGTACACCATGTGGACAGGGAAATGTTTCAGTCCAAAGAGAAAATTAGGGTTAAGACCCAAGTTAGGGTTAGCTGTCAGGAGACATGGCTTCCCAGAATGGAAACAGGGTGTTGCTGAAGCCAAGCATGGTGAAACAGACTGAGAGGGCCAAAGGAATTGTGTGCCTACTGTCTTTTAGTACAACATGAGGATGGGGGGTTCTTACATTTCAACAAGAAAATCAGGTTGAGTCTCAAGTTAGGATTAGGGTTGGGGAGATGTGGCTTCCCAGCTTGGAAACGGGTCCTTGGTGAAGCCTAGCTTGCTGAATCAGACTGAGTGGGGCATCAAGATGTCTTCCATACTTACTTTTGGTACACTCTGTGGACGGCGGTATGTTTCAGTCCAAAAAGGAAATGAGGGTTGAGACTCAAATTAGGGTTAGGGTTGGGGAGACTTGGCTTCCCAGGATGTAACCAGGGTTTTGGCGAAGCCTAGATTGGTAAAACAGACTGAGTAGGCCATCCGGAGTATAACATACTGCCAGTTAGTACACCATGTGGACAGGGAAATGTTTCATTCCAAAGAGAAAATTAGGGTTAAGACCCAAGTTAGGGTTATCGGTCAGGAGACATGGCTTCCCAGAATGGAAACAGGGTGTTGCTGAAGCCAAGCATGGTGAAACAGACTGAGAGGGCCAAAGGAATTGTGTGCCTAATGTCTTTTAGTAGAACATGAGGATGGGGGGTTGTTACATTTCAACAAGAAAATCAGGTTGAGTCTCAAGTTAGGGTTAGGGTTGGGGAGATGTGGCTTCCCAGGTTGGAAACGGGTCCTTGGTGAAGCCTAACTTGCTGAATCAGACTGAGTGGGGCATCAAGATGTCTTCCATACTGACATTTGGTACACTCTGTGGACGGCGGTATGTTTCAGTCCCAAAAGGAAATGAGGCCTGAGACTCAAATTAGGGTTAGGGTTGGGGAGACTTGGCTTCCCAGGATGTAACCAGGGTTTTGGCGAAGCCTAGATTGGTAAAACAGAATGAGTAGGCCAACCGGAGGATAACATACTGCCAGTTAGTACACCATGTGGACAGGGAAATGTTTCAGTCCAAAGAGAAAATTAGGGTTAAGACCCAAGTTAGGGTTATCGGTCAGGAGACATGGCTTCCCAGAATGGAAACAGGGTGTTGCTGAAGCCAAGCATGGTGAAACAGACTGAGAGGGCCAAAGGAATTGTTTGCCTACTGTCTTTTAGTAGAACATGAGGATGGGGGGTTGTTACATTTCAAGAAGAAAATCAGGTTAAGTCTCAAGTTAGGGTTAGGGTTGGGGAGATGTGGCTTCCCAGGTTGGAAACGGGTCCTTGGTGAAGCTTAACTTGCTGAATCAGACTGAGTGGGGCATCAAGATGTCTTCCATACTGACATTTGGTACACTCTGTGGACCGCAGTATGTTTCAGTCCAAAAAGGAAATGAGGGTTGAGACTCAAATTAGGGTTAGGGTTGGGGAGACTTGGCTTCCCAGGATGTAACCAGGGTTTTGGCGAAGCCTAGATTGGTAAAACAGACTGTGTAGGCCAACCGGAGTATAACATACTGCCAGTTAGTACACCATGTGGACAGGGAAATGTTTCAGTCCAAAGAGAAAATTAGGGTTAAGACCCAAGTTAGGGTTATCGGTCAGGAGACATGGCTTCCCAGAATGGAAACAGGGTGTTACTGAAGCCAAGCATTGTGAAACAGACTGAGAGGGCCAAAGGAATTGTGTGCCTTCTGTCTTTTAGTAGAACATGAGGATGGGGGTTTGTTACATTTGCACAAGAAAATCAGGTTAAGTCTCAAGTTAGGGTTAGGGTTGGGGAGATGTGGCTTCCCAGGTTGGAAATGGGTCCTTGGTGAAGCCTAACTTGCTGAATCAGACTGAGTGGGACATCAAGATGTCTTCCATACTGACGTTTGGTACCCTCTGTGGACGGCAGTATGTTTCAGTCCAAAAAGGAAATGCGGGTTGAGACTCAAATTAGGGTTAGGGTTGGGGAGACTTGGCTTCCCAGGATGTAACCATGGTTTTGGCGAAGCCTAGATTGGTAAAACAGACTGAGTAGGCCATGCGGAGTATAACATACTGCCAGTTAGTACACCATGTGGACAGGGAAATATTTCAGTCCAAAGAAAAAACTAGGGTTAAGACCCAAGTTAGCGTTAGCGGTCAGGAGACATGGCTTCCCGGAATGGAAACAGGGTGCAGCTGAAGCCAAGCATGGTGAAACAGACGGAGAGGGCCAACGGAATTGTGTGCCTACTGTCTTTTAGTACAAAATGAGGATGGGGGTTTGTTACATTTGCACAAGAAAATCAGGTTAAGTCTCAAGTTAGGGTTGGGTTGGGGAGATGTGGCTTCCCAGGTTGGAAACAGGTCCTTGGTGAAGCCTAGCTTGCTGAATCAGACTGAGTGGGGCATCAAGATGTCTTCCATACTTACATTTGGTACACTCTGTGGACCGCAGTATGTTTCAGTCCAAAAAGGAAATGAGGGTTGAGACTCAAATTAGGGTTAGGGTTGGGGAGACTTGGCTTCCCAGGATGTAACCAGGGTTTTGGCGAAGCCTAGATTGGTAAAACAGACTGAGTAGGCCTTCCGGAGTATAACATACTGCCAGTTAGTACACCATGTGGACAGGGAAATATTTCAGTCCAAAGAGAAAATTAGGGTTAAGACCCAAGTGAGGGTTAGCTGTCAGGAGACATGGCTTCCCAGAATGGAAACAGGGTGTTGCTGAAGCCAAGCATGGTGAAACAGACTGAGAGGGCCCACGGAATTTTGTGCCTACTGTCTTTTAGTACAACATGAGGATGGGGGTTTGTTACATTTGCACAAGAAAATCAGGTTGAGTCTCAAGTTAGGTTTAGGGTTGGGGAGATGTGGCTTCCCAGGTTGGAAACGGGTCCTTGGTGAAGCCTAACTTGCTGAATCAGACTGAGTGGGACATCAAGATGTCTTCCATACTGACATTTGGTACACTCTGTGGACGGCGGTATGTTTCAGTCCCAAACGGAAATGAGGCCTGAGACTCAAAGTAGGGTTAGGGTTGGGGAGACTTGGCTGCCCAGGATGTAACCAGGGTTTTGGTGAAGCCTAGATTGGTAAAACAGACTGAGTAGGCATTCAGGAGTATAACATACTGCCAGTTAGTACACCATGTGGACAGGGAAATGTTTCAGTCCAAAGAGAAAATTAGGGTTAAGACCCAAGTTAGGGTTAGCTGTCAGGAGACATGGCTTCCCAGAATGGAAACAGGGTGTTGCTGAAGCCAAGCATGGTGAAACAGACTGAGAGGGCCAAAGGGATTGTGTGCCTACTGTCTTTTAGTACAACATGAGGATGGGGGGTTGTTACATTTCAAGAAGAAAATCAGGTTAAGTCTCAAGTTAGGGTTAGGGTTGGGGAGATGTGGCTTCCCAGGTTGGAAACGGGTCCTTGGTGAAGCCTAACTTGCTGAATCAGACTGAGTGGGACATCAAGATGTCTTCCATACTGACATTTGGTACACTCTGTGGACGGCGGTATGTTTCAGTCCAAAAAGGAAATTAGGCCTGAGACTCAAATTAGGGTTAGGGTTGGGGCGACTTGGCTTCCCAGGATGTAACCAGGGTTTTGGCAAAGCCTAGATTGGTAAAACAGACTGAGTAGGCCAACCGGAGTATAACATACTGCTAGTTAGTACACCATGTGGACAGGGAAATGTTTCAGTCCAAAGAGAAAATTAGGGTTAAGACCCAAGTTAGGGTTAGCTGTCAGGAGACATGGCTTCCCAGAATGGAAACAGGGTGTTGCTGAAGCCAAGCATGGTGAAACAGACTGAGAGGGCCAAAGGAATTGTGTGCCTACTGTCTTTTAGTACAACATGAGGATGGGGGGTTCTTACATTTCAACAAGAAAATCAGGTTGAGTCTCAAGTTAGGGTTAGGGTTGGGGAGATGTGGCTTCCCAGGTTGGAAACGGGTCCTTGGTGAAGCTTAACTTGCTGAATCAGACTGAGTGGGGCATCAAGATGTCTTCCATACTTACATTTGGTACACTCTGTGGACCGCAGTATGTTTCAGTCCAAAAAGGAAATGAGGGTTGAGACTCAAATTAGGGTTAGGTTTGGGGAGACTTGGCTTCCCAGGATGTAACCATGGTTTTGGCGCAGCCTAGATTGGTAAAACAGACTGCGTAGGCCTTCCGGAGTATAACATACTGCCAGTTAGTACACCATGTGGACAGGGAAATGTTTCAGTCCAAAGAGAAAATTAGGGTTAAGACCCAAGTTAGGGTTATCGGTCAGGAGACATGGCTTCCCAGAATGGAAACAGGGTTTTGCTGAAGCCAAGCATGGTGAAACAGACTGAGAGGGCAAAAGGAATTGTGTGCCTACTGTCTTTTAGTACAACATGAGGATGGGGGGTTGTTACATTTCAACAAGAAAATCAGGTTAAGTCTCAAGTTAGGGTTAGGGTTGGGGAGATGTGGCTTCCCAGGTTGGAAACGGGTCCTTGGTGAAGCCTAACTTGCTGAATCAGACTGAGTGGGGCATCAAGATGTCTTCCATACTTACATTTGGTACACTCTGTGGACGGCAGTATGTTTCAGTCCAAAAAGGAAAAGAGGCCTGAGACTCAAATTAGGGTTAGGGTTGGGGAGACTTGGCTTCCCAGGATGTAACCAGGGTTTTGGTGAAGCCTAGGTTGGTAAAACAGACTGAGTAGGCCATCCGGAGGATAACATACTGCGAGTTAGTACACCATGTGGACAGGGAAATGTTTCAGTCCAAAGAGAAAATTAGGGTTAAGACCCAAGTTAGGGTTAGCTGTCAGGAGACATGGCTTCCCAGAATGGAAACAGGCTGTTGCTGAAGCCAAGCATGGTGAAACAGACTGAGAGGGCCAAAGGAATTGTGTGCCTTCTGTCTTTTAGTACAACATGAGGATGGGGGTTTGTTACATTTGCACAAGAAAATCAGGTTAAGTCTCAAGTTAGGGTTAGGGTTGGGGAGATGTGGCTTCCCAGGTTGGAAACGGGTCCTTGGTGAAGCCTAACTTGCTGAATCAGACTGAGTGGGACATCAAGATGTCTTCCATACTGACATTTGCTACACTCTGTGGACGGTGGTATGTTTCAGTCCAAAAATGAAATGAGGGTTGCGACTCAAATTAGGGTTAGGGTTGGGGAGACTTGGCTTCCCAGGATGTAACCAGGGTTTTGGTGAAGCCTAGATTGGTAAAACAGACTGAGTAGGCCATCCGGAGTATAACATACTGCCAGTTAGTACACCATGTGGACAGGGAAATGTTTCAGTCCAAAGAAAAAATTAGGGTTAAGACCCAAGTTAGGGTTATCGGTCAGGAGACATGGCTTCCCAGAATGGAAACAGGGTGTTGCTGAAGCCAAGCATGGTGAAACAGACTGAGAGGGCAAAAGGAATTGTGTGCCTACTGTCTTTTAGTGGAACATAAGGATGTGGGGTTGTTACATTTCAACAAGAAAATCAGGTTAAGTCTCAAGTTAGGGTTAGGGTTGGGGAGATGTGGCTTCCCAGGTTGGAAACGGGTCCTTGGTGAAGCCTAACTTGCTGAATCAGACTGAGTGGGACATCAAGATGTCTTCCATACTTACATTTGGTACACTCTGTGGACGGCGGTATGTTTCAGTCCCAAAAGGAAATGAGGTCTGAGACTCAAATTAGGGTTAGGGTTGGGAAGACTTGGCTTCCCAGGATGTAACCAGGGTTTTGGTGAAGCCTAGATTGGTAAAACAGAATGAGTAGGCCATCCGGAGGATAACATACTGCCAGTTAGTACACCATGTGGACAGGGAAATGTTTCATTCCAAAGAGAAAATTA
Organism: Heloderma suspectum; assembly: GCF_057233095.1. Lineage (NCBI taxonomy): Eukaryota > Metazoa > Chordata > Lepidosauria > Squamata > Helodermatidae > Heloderma > Heloderma suspectum. The sequence goes on from NC_139461.1 coordinate 155,354,818, forward strand.
GGGTTAAGACCCAAGTGAGGGTTATCGGTCAGGAGACATGGCTTCCCAGAATGGAAACAGGGTGTTGCTGAAGCCAAGCATGGTGAAACAGACTGAGAGGGCCAAAGGAATTGTGTGCCTACTGTCTTTTAGTAGAACATGAGGATGGGGGGTTGTTACATTTCAACAAGAAAATCATGTTAAGTCTCAAGTTAGGGTTAGGGTTGGGGAGATGTGGCTTCCCAGGTTGGAAACGGTTCCTTGGTGAAGCTTAACTTGCTGAATCAGACTGAGTGGGACATCAAGATGTCTTCCATACTGACATTTGGTACACTCTGTGGACGGCGGTATGTTTCAGTCCCAAAAGGAAATGAGGCCTGAGACTCAAAGTAGGGTTAGGGTTGGGGAGACTTGGCTGCCCAGGATGTAACCAGGGTTTTGGTGAAGCCTAGATTGGTAAAACAGACTGAGTAGGCATTCAGGAGTATAACATACTGCCAGTTAGTACACCATGTGGACAGGGAAATGTTTCAGTCCAAAGAGAAAATTAGGGTTAAGACCCAAGTTAGGGTTAGCTGTCAGGAGACATGGCTTCCCAGAATGGAAACAGGGTGTTGCTGAAGCCAAGCATGGTGAAACAGACTGAGAGGGCCAAAGGAATTGTGTGCCTACTGTCTTTTAGTACAACATGAGGATGGGGGGTTGTTACATTTCAACAAGAAAATCAGGTTAAGTCTCAAGTTAGGGTTAGGGTTGGGGAGATGTGGCTTCCCAGCTTGGAAACGGGTCCTTGGTGAAGCCTAACTTGCTGAATCAGACTGAGTGGGGCATCAAGATGTCTTCCATACTGACATTTGGTACACTCTGTGGACGGCGGTATGTTTCAGTCCAAAAAGGAAAAGAGGCCTGAGACTCAAATTAGGGTTAGGGTTGGGGAGACTTGGCTTCCCAGGATGTAACCAGGGTTTTGGTGAAGCCTAGGTTGGTAAAACGGACTGAATTGGCCATCCGGAGTATAACATACTGCCAGTTAGTACACCATGTGGACAGGGAAATGTTTCAGTCCAAAGAGAAAATTAGGGTTAAGACCCAATTTAGGGTTATCGGTCAGGAGACATGGCTTCCCAGAATGGAAACAGGGTGTTGCTGAAGCCAAGCATTGTGAAACAGACTGAGAGGGCCAAAGGAATTGTGTGCCTACTGTCTTTTAGTAGAACATGAGGATGGGGGGTTGTTACATTTCAACAAAAAAATCAGGTTGAGTCTCAAGTTAGGGTTAGGATTGGGGAGATGTGGCTTCCCAGGTTGGAAACGGGTCCTTGGTGAAGCCTAACTTGCTGAATCAGACTGAGTGGGACATCAAGATGTCTTCCATACTGACATTTGGTACACTCTGTGGACGGCGGTATCTTTCAGTCCAAAAAGGAAATTAGGCCTGAGACTCAAATTAGGGTTAGGGTTGGGGAGACTTGGCTGCCCAGGATGTAACCAGGGTTTTGGTGAAGCCGAGATTGGTAAAACAGACTGAGTAGGCATTCAGGAGTATAACATACTGCCAGTTAGTACACCATGTGGACAGGGAAATGTTTCAGTCCAAAGAGAAAATTAGGGTTAAGACCCAAGTTAGGGTTAGCTGTCAGGAGACATGGCTTCCCAGAATGGAAACAGGGTGTTGCTGAAGCCAAGCATGGTGAAACAGACTGAGAGGGCCAAAGGAATTGTGTGCCTACTGTCTTTTAGTACAACATGAGGATGGGGGGTTGTTACATTTCAACAAGAAAATCAGGTTAAGTCTCAAGTTAGGGTTAGGGTTGGGGAGATGTGGCTTCCCAGCTTGGAAACGGGTCCTTGGTGAAGCCTAACTTGCTGAATCAGACTGAGTGGGACATCAAGATGTCTTCCATACTGACATTTGGTACACTCTGTGGACGGCGGTATGTTTCAGTCCAAAAAGGAAATTAGGCCTGAGACTCAAATTAGGGTTAGGGTTGGGGCGACTTGGCTTCCCAGGATGTAACCAGGGTTTTGGCAAAGCCTAGATTGGTAAAACAGACTGAGTAGGCCAACCGGAGTATAACATACTGCCAGTTAGTACACCATGTGGACAGGGAAATGTTTCAGTCCAAAGAGAAAATTAGGGTTAAGACCCAAGTTAGGGTTATCGGTCAGGGGACATGGCTTCCCAGAATGGAAACAGGGTGTTGCTGAAGCCAAGCATGGTGAAACAGACTGAGAGGGCCAAAGGAATTGTGTGCCTACTGTCTTTTAGTACAACATGAGGATGGGGGGTTGTTACATTTCAACAAGAAAATCAGGTTGAGTCTCAAGTTAGGGTTAGGGTTGGGGAGATGTGGCTTCCCAGGTTGGAAACGGGTCCTTGGTGAAGCTTAACTTGCTGAATCAGACTGAGTGGGGCATCAAGATGTCTTCCATACTGACATTTGGTACACTCTGTGGACCGCAGTATGTTTCAGTCCAAAAAGGAAATGAGGGTTGAGACTCAAATTAGGGTTAGGGTTGGGGAGACTTGGCTTCCCAGGATGTAACCAGGGTTTTGGCGAAGCCTAGATTGGTAAAACAGACTGAGTAGGCCTTCCGGAGTATAACATACTGCCAGTTAGTACACCATGTGGACAGGGAAATATTTCAGTCCAAAGAGAAAATTAGGGTTAAGACCCAAGTTAGGGTTAGCTGTCAGGAGACATGGCTTCCCAGAATGGAAACAGGGTGTTGCTGAAGCCAAGCATGGTGAAACAGACTGAGAGGGCCCACGGAATTTTGTGCCTACTGTCTTTTAGTAGAACATGAGGATGGGGGGTTGTTACATTTAAACAAGAAAATCAGGTTGAGTCTCAAGTTAGGGTTAGGGTTGGGGAGATGTGGCTTCCCAGGTTGGAAACGGGTCCTTGGTGAAGCCTAACTTGCTGAATCAGACTGAGTGGGGCATCAAGATGTCTTCCATACTTACTTTTGGTACACTCTGTGGACGGCGGTATGTTTCAGTCCAAAAAGGAAAAGAGGCCTGAGACTCAAATTAGGGTTAGGGTTGGGGAGACTTGGCTTCCCAGTATGTAACCAGGGTTTTGGTGAAGCCTAGGTTGGTAAAACAGACTGAGTTGGCCATCCAGAGTATAACATACTGCCAGTTAGTACACCATGTGGACAGGGAAATGTTTCAGTCCAAAGAGAAAATTAGGGTTAAGACCCAAGTTAGGGTTATCGGTCAGGAGACATGGCTTCCCAGAATGGAAACAGGGTGTTGCTGAAGCCAAGCATGGTGAAACAGACTGAGAGGGCAAAAGGAATTGTGTGCCTACTGTATTTTAGTACAACATGAGGATGGGGGTTTGTTACATTTGCACAAGAAAATCAGGTTAAGTCTCAAGTTAGGGTTGGGTTGGGGAGATGTGGCTTCCCAGGTTGGAAACAGGTCCTTGGTGAAGCCAAGCTTGCTGAATCAGACTGAGTGGGGCATCAAGATGTCTTCCATACTGACATTTGGTACACTCTGTGGACGGCGGTATGTTTCAGTCCCAAAAGGAAATGAGGCCTGAGACTCAAATTAGGGTTAGGGTTGGGGAGACTTGGCTTCCCAGGATGTAACCAGGGTTTTGGCGAAGCCTAGATTGGTAAAACAGACTGAGTAGGCCAACCGGAGTTTAACATACTGCCAGTTAGTACACCATGTGGACAGGGAAATGTTTCAGTCCAAAGAGAAAATTAGGGTTAAGACCCAAGTTAGGGTTAGCTGTCAGGAGACATGTCTTTCCAGAATGGAAACAGGGTGTTCCTGAAGACAAGCATGGTGAAACAGACTGAGAGGGCCAAAGGAATTGTGTGCCTACTGTTATTTAGTAGAACATGAGGATGGGGGGTTGCTACATTTCAACAAGAAAATCAGGTTGAGTCTCAAGTTAGGGTTAGGGTTGGGGAGATGTGGCTTCCCAGGTTGGAAACGGGTCCTTGGTGAAGCCTAACTTGCTGAATCAGACTGAGTGGGGCATCAAGATGTCTTCCATACTGACATTTGGTACACTCTGTGGACCGCAGTATGTTTCAGTCCAAAAAGGAAATGAGGGTTGAGACTCAAATTAGGGTTAGGGTTGGGGAGACTTGGCTTCCCAGGATGTAACCAGGGTTTTGGCGAAGCCTAGATTGGTAAAACAGACTGCGTAGGCCTTCCGGAGTATAACATACTGCCAGTTAGTACACCATGTGGACAGGGAAATGTTTCAGTCCAAAGAGAAAATTAGGGTTAAGACCCAAGTTAGGGTTATCGGTCAGGAGACATGGCTTCCCAGAATGGAAACAGGGTGTTGCTGAAGCCAAGCATGGTGAAACAGACTGAGAGGGCAAAAGGAATTGTGTGCCTACTGTATTTTAGTACAACATGAGGATGGGGGTTTGTTACATTTGCACAAGAAAATCAGGTTGAGTCTCAAGTTAGGGTTGGGTTGGGGAGATGTGGCTTCCCAGGTTGGAAACGGGTCCTTGGTGAAGCCTAACTTGCTGAATCAGACTGAGTGGGGCATCAAGATGTCTTCCATACTGACATTTGGTACACTCTGTGGACGGCGGTATGTTTCAGTCCCAAAAGGAAATGAGGTCTGAGACTCAAATTAGGGTTAGGGTTGGGAAGATTTGGCTTCCCAGGATGTAACCAGGGTTTTGGTGAAGCCTAGATTGGTAAAACAGAATGAGTAGGCCATCCGGAGGATAACATACTGCCAGTTAGTACACCATGTGGACAGGGAAATGTTTCATTCCAAAGAGAAAATTAGGGTTAAGACCCAAGTTAGGGTTATCGGTCAGGAGACATGGCTTCCCAGAATGGAAACAGGGTGTTGCTGAAGCCAAGCATGGTGAAACAGACTGAGAGGGCCAAAGGAATTGTGTGCCTACTGTCTTTTAGTAGAACATGAGGATGGGGGGTTGTTACATTTCAACAAGAAAATCAGGTTAAGTCTCAAGTTAGGGTTAGGGTTGGGGAGATGTGGCTTCCCAGGTTGGAAACGGGTCCTTGGTGAAGCTTAACTTGCTGAATCAGACTGAGTGGGACATCAAGATGTCTTCCATACTGACATTTGGTACACTCTGTGGACGGCGGTATGTTTCAGTCCCAAAAGGAAATGAGGCCTGAGACTCAAAGTAGGGTTAGGGTTGGGGAGACTTGGCTGCCCAGGATGTAACCAGGGTTTTGGTGAAGCCTAGATTGGTAAAACAGACTGAGTAGGCATTCAGGAGTATAACATACTGCCAGTTAGTACACCATGCGGACAGGGAAATGTTTCAGTCCAAAGAGAAAATTAGGGTTAAGACCCAAGTTAGGGTTAGCTGTCAGGAGACATGGCTTCCCAGAATGGAAACAGGGTGTTGCTGAAGCCAAGCATGGTGAAACAGACTGAGAGGGCAAAAGGAATTGTGTGCCTACTGTATTTTAGTACAACATGAGGATGGGGGGTTGTTACATTTCAACAAGAAAATCAGGTTAAGTCTCAAGTTAGGGTTAGGGTTGGGGAGATGTGGCTTCCCAGGTTGGAAACGGGTCCTTGGTGAAGCCTAACTTGCTGAATCAGACTGAGTGGGGCATCAAGATGTCTTCCATACTTACTTTTGGTACACTCTGTGGACGGCGGTATCTTTCAGTCCAAAAAGGAAAAGAGGCCTGAGACTCAAATTAGGGTTAGGGTTGGGGAGACTTGGCTTCCCAGGATGTAACCAGGGTTTTGGTGAAGCCTAGGTTGGTAAAACAGACTGAGTTGGCCATCCGGAGTATAACATACTGCCAGTTAGTACACCATGTGGACAGGGAAATGTTTCATTCCAAAGAGAAAATTAGGGTTAAGACCCAAGTTAGGGTTATCGGTCAGGAGACATGGCTTCCCAGAATGGAAACAGGGTGTTGCTGAAGCCAAGCATGGTGAAACAGACTGAGAGGGCCAAAGGAATTGTGTTCCTACTGTCTTTTAGTAGAACATGAGGATGGGGGGTTGTTACATTTCAACAAAAAAATCAGGTTGAGTCTCAAGTTAGGGTTAGGGTTGGGGAGATGTGGCTTCCCAGGTTGGAAACGGGTCCTTGGTGAAGCCTAACTTGCTGAATCAGACTGAGTGGGACATCAAGATGTCTTCCATACTGACATTTGGTACACTCTGTGGACGGCGGTATCTTTCAGTCCAAAAAGGAAATTAGGCCTGAGACTCAAATTAGGGTTAGGGTTGGGGAGACTTGGCTTCCCAGGATGTAACCAGGGTTTTGGCGAAGCCTAGATTGGTAAAACAGACTGAGTAGGCCATCCGGAGGATAACATACTGCCAGTTATTACACCATGTGGACAGGGAAATGTTTCAGTCCAAAGAAAAAATTAGGGTTAAGACCCAAGTTAGGGTTATCGGTCAGGAGACATGGCTTCCCAGAATGGAAACAGGGTGTTGCTGAAGCCAAGCATGGTGAAACAGACTGAGAGGGCAAAAGGAATTGTGTGCCTACTGTCTTTTAGTGGAACATAAGGATGGGGGGTTGTTACATTGCAACAAGAAAATCAGGTTAAGTCTCAAGTTAGGGTTAGGGTTGGGGAGATGTGGCTTCCCAGGTTGGAAACGGGTCCTTGGTGAAGCCTAACTTTCTGAATCAGACTGAGTGGGGCATCAAGATGTCTTCCATACTGACATTTGGTACACTCTGTGGACCGCAGTATGTTTCAGTCCAAAAAGGAAATGAGGCCTGAGACTCAAAGTAGGGTTAGGGTTGGGGAGACTTGGCTGCCCAGGATGTAACCAGGGTTTTGGCGAAGCCTAGATTGGTAAAACAGACTGAGTAGGCATTCAGGAGTATAACATACTGCCAGTTAGTACACCATGTGGACAGGGAAATGTTTCATTCCAAAGAGAAAATTAGGGTTAAGACCCAAGTTAGGGTTATCGGTCAGGAGACATGGCTTCCCAGAATGGAAACAGGGTGTTGCTGAAGCCAAGCATGGTGAAACAGACTGAGAGGGCCAAAGGAATTGTGTGCCTACTGTCTTTTAGTAGAACATAAGGATGGGGGGTTGTTACATTTCAACAAGAAAATCAGGTTAAGTCTCAAGTTAGGGTTAGGGTTGGGGAGATGTGGCTTCCCAGCTTGGAAACGGGTCCTTGGTGAAGCCTAACTTGCTGAATCTGACTGAGTGGGGCATCAAGATGTCTTCCATACTTACTTTTGGTACACTCTGTGGACGGCGGTATGTTTCAGTCCAAAAAGGAAAAGAGGCCTGAGACTCAAATTAGGGTTAGGGTTGGGGAGACTTGGCTTCCCAGGATGTAACCAGGGTTTTGGTGAAGCCTAGGTTGGTAAAACAGACTGAGTTGGCCATCCAGAGTATAACATACTGCCAGTTAGTACACCATGTGGACAGGGAAATGTTTCAGTCCAAAGAGAAAATTAGGGTTAAGACCCAAGTTAGGGTTATCGGTCAGGAGACATGGCTTCCCAGAATGGAAACAGGGTGTTGCTGAAGCCAAGCATGGTGAAACAGACTGAGAGGGCAAAAGGAATTGTGTGCCTACTGTATTTTAGTACAACATGAGGATGGGGGTTTGTTACATTTGCACAAGAAAATCAGGTTAAGTCTCAAGTTAGGGTTGGGTTGGGGAGATGTGGCTTCCCAGGTTGGAAACAGGTCCTTGGTGAAGCCAAGCTTGCTGAATCAGACTGAGTGGGGCATCAAGATGTCTTCCATACTGACATTTGGTACACTCTGTGGACGGCGGTATGTTTCAGTCCCAAAAGGAAATGAGGCCTGAGACTCAAATTAGGGTTAGGGTTGGGGAGACTTGGCTTCCCAGGATGTAACCAGGGTTTTGGCGAAGCCTAGATTGGTAAAACAGACTGAGTAGGCCAACCGGAGTTTAACATACTGCCAGTTAGTACACCATGTGGACAGGGAAATGTTTCAGTCCAAAGAGAAAATTAGGGTTAAGACCCAAGTTAGGGTTAGCTGTCAGGAGACATGTCTTTCCAGAATGGAAACAGGGTGTTCCTGAAGACAAGCATGGTGAAACAGACTGAGAGGGCCAAAGGAATTGTGTGCCTACTGTTATTTAGTAGAACATGAGGATGGGGGGTTGTTACATTTCAACAAGGAAATCAGGTTAAGTCTCAAGTTAGGATTAGGGTTGGGGAGATGTGGCTTCCCAGCTTGGAAACGGGTCCTTGGTGAAGCCTAGCTTGCTGAATCAGACTGAGTGGGGCATCAAGATGTCTTCCATACTGACATTTGGTACACTCTGTGGACGGCGGTATGTTTCAGTCCCAAAAGGAAATGAGGCCTGAGACTCAAATTAGGGTTAGGGTTGGGGAGACTTGGCTTCCCAGGATGTAACCAGGGTTTTGGCGAAGCCTAGATTGGTAAAACAGACTGAGTAGGCCAACCGGAGTTTAACATACTGCCAGTTAGTACACCATGTGGACAGGGAAATGTTTCAGTCCAAAGAGAAAATTAGGGTTAAGACCCAAGTTAGGGTTAGCTGTCAGGAGACATGTCTTTCCAGAATGGAAACAGGGTGTTCCTGAAGACAAGCATGGTGAAACAGACTGAGAGGGCCAAAGGAATTGTGTGCCTACTGTTATTTAGTAGAACATGAGGATGGGGGGTTGCTACATTTCAACAAGAAAATCAGGTTGAGTCTCAAGTTAGGGTTAGGGTTGGGGAGATGTGGCTTCCCAGGTTGGAAACGGGTCCTTGGTGAAGCCTAACTTGCTGAATCAGACTGAGTGGGGCATCAAGATGTCTTCCATACTGACATTTGGTACACTCTGTGGACCGCAGTATGTTTCAGTCCAAAAAGGAAATGAGGGTTGAGACTCAAATTAGGGTTAGGGTTGGGGAGACTTGGCTTCCCAGGATGTAACCAGGGTTTTGGCGAAGCCTAGATTGGTAAAACAGACTGAGTAGGCCTTCCGGAGTATAACATACTGCCAGTTAGTACACCATGTGGACAGGGAAATGTTTCAGTCCAAAGAGAAAATTAGGGTTAAGACCCAAGTTAGGGTTATCGGTCAGGAGACATGGCTTCCCAGAATGGAAACAGGGTGTTGCTGAAGCCAAGCATGGTGAAACAGACTGAGAGGGCAAAAGGAATTGTGTGCCTACTGTATTTTAGTACAACATGAGGATGGGGGTTTGTTACATTTGCACAAGAAAATCAGGTTGAGTCTCAAGTTAGGGTTGGGTTGGGGAGATGTGGCTTCCCAGGTTGGAAACGGGTCCTTGGTGAAGCCTAACTTGCTGAATCAGACTGAGTGGGGCATCAAGATGTCTTCCATACTGACATTTGGTACACTCTGTGGACGGCGGTATGTTTCAGTCCCAAAAGGAAATGAGGTCTGAGACTCAAATTAGGGTTAGGGTTGGGAAGATTTGGCTTCCCAGGATGTAACCAGGGTTTTGGTGAAGCCTAGATTGGTAAAACAGAATGAGTAGGCCATCCGGAGGATAACATACTGCCAGTTAGTACACCATGTGGACAGGGAAATGTTTCATTCCAAAGAGAAAATTAGGGTTAAGACCCAAGTTAGGGTTATCGGTCAGGAGACATGGCTTCCCAGAATGGAAACAGGGTGTTGCTGAAGCCAAGCATGGTGAAACAGACTGAGAGGGCCAAAGGAATTGTGTGCCTACTGTCTTTTAGTACAACATGAGGATTGGGGGTTGTTACATTTCAACAAGAAAATCAGGTTAAGTCTCAAGTTAGGGTTAGGGTTGGGGAGATGTGGCTTCCCAGGTTGGAAACGGGTCCTTGGTGAAGCTTAACTTGCTGAATCAGACTGAGTGGGACATCAAGATGTCTTCCATACTGACATTTGGTACACTCTGTGGACGGCGGTATGTTTCAGTCCCAAAAGGAAATGAGGCCTGAGACTCAAAGTAGGGTTAGGGTTGGGGAGACTTGGCTGCCCAGGATGTAACCAGGGTTTTGGTGAAGCCTAGATTGGTAAAACAGACTGAGTAGGCATTCAGGAGTATAACATACTGCCAGTTAGTACACCATGCGGACAGGGAAATGTTTCAGTCCAAAGAGAAAATTAGGGTTAAGACCCAAGTTAGGGTTAGCTGTCAGGAGACATGGCTTCCCAGAATGGAAACAGGGTGTTGCTGAAGCCAAGCATGGTGAAACAGACTGAGAGGGCAAAAGGAATTGTGTGCCTACTGTATTTTAGTACAACATGAGGATGGGGGGTTGTTACATTTCAACAAGAAAATCAGGTTAAGTCTCAAGTTAGGGTTAGGGTTGGGGAGATGTGGCTTCCCAGGTTGGAAACGGGTCCTTGGTGAAGCCTAACTTGCTGAATCAGACTGAGTGGGGCATCAAGATGTCTTCCATACTTACTTTTGGTACACTCTGTGGACGGCGGTATCTTTCAGTCCAAAAAGGAAAAGAGGCCTGAGACTCAAATTAGGGTTAGGGTTGGGGAGACTTGGCTTCCCAGGATGTAACCAGGGTTTTGGTGAAGCCTAGGTTGGTAAAACAGACTGAGTTGGCCATCCGGAGTATAACATACTGCCAGTTAGTACACCATGTGGACAGGGAAATGTTTCATTCCAAAGAGAAAATTAGGGTTAAGACCCAAGTTAGGGTTATCGGTCAGGAGACATGGCTTCCCAGAATGGAAACAGGGTGTTGCTGAAGCCAAGCATGGTGAAACAGACTGAGAGGGCCAAAGGAATTGTGTTCCTACTGTCTTTTAGTAGAACATGAGGATGGGGGGTTGTTACATTTCAACAAAAAAATCAGGTTGAGTCTCAAGTTAGGGTTAGGGTTGGGGAGATGTGGCTTCCCAGGTTGGAAACGGGTCCTTGGTGAAGCCTAACTTGCTGAATCAGACTGAGTGGGACATCAAGATGTCTTCCATACTGACATTTGGTACACTCTGTGGACGGCGGTATCTTTCAGTCCAAAAAGGAAATTAGGCCTGAGACTCAAATTAGGGTTAGGGTTGGGGAGACTTGGCTTCCCAGGATGTAACCAGGGTTTTGGCGAAGCCTAGATTGGTAAAACAGACTGAGTAGGCCATCCGGAGGATAACATACTGCCAGTTATTACACCATGTGGACAGGGAAATGTTTCAGTCCAAAGAAAAAATTAGGGTTAAGACCCAAGTTAGGGTTATCGGTCAGGAGACATGGCTTCCCAGAATGGAAACAGGGTGTTGCTGAAGCCAAGCATGGTGAAACAGACTGAGAGGGCAAAAGGAATTGTGTGCCTACTGTCTTTTAGTGGAACATAAGGATGGGGGGTTGTTACATTGCAACAAGAAAATCAGGTTAAGTCTCAAGTTAGGGTTAGGGTTGGGGAGATGTGGCTTCCCAGGTTGGAAACGGGTCCTTGGTGAAGCCTAACTTTCTGAATCAGACTGAGTGGGGCATCAAGATGTCTTCCATACTGACATTTGGTACACTCTGTGGACCGCAGTATGTTTCAGTCCAAAAAGGAAATGAGGCCTGAGACTCAAAGTAGGGTTAGGGTTGGGGAGACTTGGCTGCCCAGGATGTAACCAGGGTTTTGGCGAAGCCTAGATTGGTAAAACAGACTGAGTAGGCATTCAGGAGTATAACATACTGCCAGTTAGTACACCATGTGGACAGGGAAATGTTTCATTCCAAAGAGAAAATTAGGGTTAAGACCCAAGTTAGGGTTATCGGTCAGGAGACATGGCTTCCCAGAATGGAAACAGGGTGTTGCTGAAGCCAAGCATGGTGAAACAGACTGAGAGGGCCAAAGGAATTGTGTGCCTACTGTCTTTTAGTAGAACATAAGGATGGGGGGTTGTTACATTTCAACAAGAAAATCAGGTTAAGTCTCAAGTTAGGGTTAGGGTTGGGGAGATGTGGCTTCCCAGCTTGGAAACGGGTCCTTGGTGAAGCCTAACTTGCTGAATCTGACTGAGTGGGGCATCAAGATGTCTTCCATACTTACTTTTGGTACACTCTGTGGACGGCGGTATGTTTCAGTCCAAAAAGGAAAAGAGGCCTGAGACTCAAATTAGGGTTAGGGTTGGGGAGACTTGGCTTCCCAGGATGTAACCAGGGTTTTGGTGAAGCCTAGGTTGGTAAAACAGACTGAGTTGGCCATCCAGAGTATAACATACTGCCAGTTAGTACACCATGTGGACAGGGAAATGTTTCAGTCCAAAGAGAAAATTAGGGTTAAGACCCAAGTTAGGGTTATCGGTCAGGAGACATGGCTTCCCAGAATGGAAACAGGGTGTTGCTGAAGCCAAGCATGGTGAAACAGACTGAGAGGGCAAAAGGAATTGTGTGCCTACTGTATTTTAGTACAACATGAGGATGGGGGTTTGTTACATTTGCACAAGAAAATCAGGTTAAGTCTCAAGTTAGGGTTGGGTTGGGGAGATGTGGCTTCCCAGGTTGGAAACAGGTCCTTGGTGAAGCCAAGCTTGCTGAATCAGACTGAGTGGGGCATCAAGATGTCTTCCATACTGACATTTGGTACACTCTGTGGACGGCGGTATGTTTCAGTCCCAAAAGGAAATGAGGCCTGAGACTCAAATTAGGGTTAGGGTTGGGGAGACTTGGCTTCCCAGGATGTAACCAGGGTTTTGGCGAAGCCTAGATTGGTAAAACAGACTGAGTAGGCCAACCGGAGTTTAACATACTGCCAGTTAGTACACCATGTGGACAGGGAAATGTTTCAGTCCAAAGAGAAAATTAGGGTTAAGACCCAAGTTAGGGTTAGCTGTCAGGAGACATGTCTTTCCAGAATGGAAACAGGGTGTTCCTGAAGACAAGCATGGTGAAACAGACTGAGAGGGCCAAAGGAATTGTGTGCCTACTGTTATTTAGTAGAACATGAGGATGGGGGGTTGTTACATTTCAACAAGGAAATCAGGTTAAGTCTCAAGTTAGGATTAGGGTTGGGGAGATGTGGCTTCCCAGCTTGGAAACGGGTCCTTGGTGAAGCCTAGCTTGCTGAATCAGACTGAGTGGGGCATCAAGATGTCTTCCATACTTACATTTGGTACACTCTGTGGACGGCGGTATGTTTCAGTCCAAAAAGGAAATGAGGGTTGAGACTCAAATTAGGGTTAGGGTTGGGGAGACTTGGCTTCCCAGGATGTAACCAGGGTTTTGGCGAAGCCTAGATTGGTAAAACAGACTGAGTAGGCCATCCGGAGTATAACATACTGCCAGTTAGTACACCATGTGGACAGGGAAATGTTTCATTCCAAATAGAAAATTAGGGTTAAGACCCAAGTTAGGGTTATCGGTCAGGAGACATGGCTTCCCAGAATGGAAACAGGGTGTTGCTGAAGCCAAGCATGGTGAAACAGACTGAGAGGGCCAAAGGAATTGTGTGCCTACTGTCTTTTAGTAGAACATGAGGATGGGGGGTTGTTACATTTCAACAAGAAAATCAGGTTGAGTCTCAAGTTAGGGTTAGGGTTGGGGAGATGTGGCTTCCCAGGTTGGAAACGGGTCCTTGGTGAAGCCTAACTTGCTGAATCAGACTGAGTGGGGCATCAAGATGTCTTCCATACTGACATTTGGTACACTCTGTGGACCGCAGTATGTTTCAGTCCAAAAAGGAAATGAGGGTTGAGACTCAAAGTAGGGTTAGGGTTGGGGAGACTTGGCTTCCCAGGATGTAACCAGGGTTTTGGCGAAGCCTAGATTGGTAAAACAGACTGCGTAGGCCTTCCGGAGTATAACATACTGCCAGTTAGTACACCATGTGGACAGGGAAATGTTTCAGTCCAAAGAGAAAATTAGGGTTAAGACCCAAGTTAGGGTTATCGGTCAGGAGACATGGCTTCCCAGAATGGAAACAGGGTGTTGCTGAAGCCAAGCATGGTGAAACAGACTGAGAGGGCAAAAGGAATTGTGTGCCTACTGTATTTTAGTACAACATGAGGATGGGGGTTTGTTACATTTGCACAAGAAAATCAGGTTGAGTCTCAAGTTAGGGTTGGGTTGGGGAGATGTGGCTTCCCAGGTTGGAAACAGGTCCTTGGTGAAGCCAAGCTTGCTGAATCAGACTGAGTGGGGCATCAAGATGTCTTCCATACTGACATTTGGTACACTCTGTGGACGGCGGTATGTTTCAGTCCAAAAAGGAAATGAGGGTTGAGACTCAAATTAGGGTTAGGGTTGGGGAGACTTGGCTTCCCAGGATGTAACCAGGGTTTTGGCGAAGCCTAGATTGGTAAAACAGACTGAGTAGGCCATCCGGAGTATAACATACTGCCAGTTAGTACACCATGTGGACAGGGAAATGTTTCATTCCAAATAGAAAATTAGGGTTAAGACCCAAGTTAGGGTTATCGGTCAGGAGACATGGCTTCCCAGAATGGAAACAGGGTGTTGCTGAAGCCAAGCATGGTGAAACAGACTGAGAGGGCCAAAGGAATTGTGTGCCTACTGTCTTTTAGTAGAACATGAGGATGGGGGGTTGTTACATTTAAACAAGAAAATCAGGTTGAGTCTCAAGTTAGGGTTAGGGTTGGGGAGATGTGGCTTCCCAGGTTGGAAACGGGTCCTTGGTGAAGCCTAACTTGCTGAATCAGACTGAGTGGGGCATCAAGATGTCTTCCATACTGACATTTGGTACACTCTGTGGACCGCAGTATGTTTCAGTCCCAAAAGGAAATGAGGCCTGAGACTCAAATTAGGGTTAGGGTTGGGGAGACTTGGCTTCCCAGGATGTAACCAGGGTTTTGGCGAAGCCTAGATTGTTAAAACAGACTGCGTAGGCCTTCCGGAGTATAACATACTGCCAGTTAGTACACCATGTGGACAGGGAAATGTTTCAGTCCAAAGAGAAAATTAGGGTTAAGACCCAAGTTAGGGTTATCGGTCAGGAGACATGGCTTCCCAGAATGGAAACAGGGTGTTGCTGAAGCCAAGCATGGTGAAACAGACTGAGAGGGCCAAAGGAATTGTGTGCCTACTGTATTTTAGTACAACATGAGGATGGGGGTTTGTTACATTTCAACAAGGAAATCAGGTTAAGTCTCAAGTTAGGATTAGGGTTGGGGAGATGTGGCTTCCCAGGTTGGAAACGGGTCCTTGGTGAAGCCTAGCTTGCTGAATCAGACTGAGTGGGGCATCAAGATGTCTTCCATACTTACATTTGGTACACTCTGTGGACGGCGGTATGTTTCAGTCCAAAAAGGAAATGAGGGTTGAGACTCAAATTAGGGTTAGGGTTGGGGAGACTTGGCTTCTCAGGATGTAACCAGGGTTTTGGCGAAGCCTAGATTGGTAAAACAGACTGAGTAGGCCATCCGGAGTATAACATACTGCCAGTTAGTACACCATGTGGACAGGGAAATGTTTCATTCCAAAGAGAAAATTAGGGTTAAGACCCAAGTTAGGGTTATCGGTCAGGAGACATGGCTTCCCTGAATGGAAACAGGGTGTTGCTGAAGCCAAGCATGGTGAAACAGACTGAGAGGGCCAAAGGAATTGTGTGCCTACTGTCTTTTAGTAGAACATGAGGATGGGGGGTTGTTACATTTCAACAAGAAAATCAGGTTGAGTCTCAAGTTAGGGTTAGGGTTGGGGAGATGTGGCTTCCCAGGTTGGAAACGGGTCCTTGGTGAAGCCTAACTTGCTGAATCAGACTGAGTGGGGCATCAAGATGTCTTCCATACTTACATTTGGTACACTCTGTGGACCGCAGTATGTTTCAGTCCAAAAAGGAAATGAGGGTTGAGACTCAAATTAGGGTTAGGGTTGGGGAGACTTGGCTTCCCAGGATGTAACCAGGGTTTTGGCGAAGCCTAGATTGGTAAAACAGACTGCGTAGGCCTTCCGGAGTATAACATACTGCCAGTTAGTACACCATGTGGACAGGGAAATGTTTCAGTCCAAAGAGAAAATTAGGGTTAAGACCCAAGTTAGGGTTATCGGTCAGGAGACATGGCTTCCCAGAATGGAAACAGGGTGTTCCTGAAGCCAAGCATGGTGAAACAGACTGAAAGGGCAAAAGGAATTGTGTGCCTACTGTCTTTTAGTACAACATGAGGATGGGGGGTTGTTACATTTCAACAAGAAAATCAGGTTAAGTCTCAAGTTAGGGTTAGGGTTGGGGAGATGTGGTTTCCCAGGTTGGAAACGGGTCCTTGGTGAAGCCTAGCTTGCTGAATCAGACTGAGTGGGGCATCAAGATGTCTTCCATACTTACATTTGGTACCCTCTGTGGACGGCAGTATGTTTCAGTCCAAAAAGGAAATGCGGGTTGAGACTCAAATGAGGGTTAGGGTTGGGGAGACTTGGCTTCCCAGGATGTAACCATGGTTTTGGCGAAGCCTAGATTGGTAAAACAGACTGAGTAGGCCATCCGGAGTATAACATACTGCCACTTAGTACACCATGTGAACAGGGAAATATTTCAGTCCAAAGAAAAAACTAGGGTTAAGACCCAAGTTAGCGTTAGCGGTCAGGAGACATGACTTCCCGGAATGGAAACAGGGTGTTGCTGAAGCCAAGCATGGTGAAACAGACGGAGAGGGCCAACGGAATTGTGTGCCTACTGTCTTTTAGTACAACATGAGGATGGGGGTTTGTTACATTTGCACAAGAAAATCAGGTTAAGTCTCAAGTTAGGGTTGGGTTGGGGAGATGTGGCTTCTCATGTTGGAAACAGGTCCTTGGTGAAGCCTAGCTTGCTGAATCAGACTGAGTGGGGCATCAAGATGTCTTCCATACTGACATTTGGTACACTCTGTGGACGGCGGTATGTTTCAGTCCCAAAAGGAAATGAGGCCTGAGACTCAAATTAGGGTTAGGGTTGGGGAGACTTGGCTTCCCAGGATGTAACCAGGGTTTTGGCGAAGCCTAGATTGGTAAAACAGAATGAGTAGGCCAACCGGAGGATAACATACTGCCAGTTAGTACACCATGTGGACAGGGAAATGTTTCAGTCCAAAGAGAAAATTAGGGTTAAGACCCAAGTTAGGGTTATCGGTCAGGAGACATGGCTTCCCAGAATGGAAACAGGGTGTTGCTGAAGCCAAGCATGGTGAAACAGACTGAGAGGGCCAAAGGAATTGTTTGCCTACTGTCTTTTAGTAGAACATGAGGATGGGGGGTTGTTACATTTCAAGAAGAAAATCAGGTTAAGTCTCAAGTTAGGGTTAGGGTTGGGGAGATGTGGCTTCCCAGGTTGGAAACGGGTCCTTGGTGAAGCTTAACTTGCTGAATCAGTTTGAGTGCGGCATCAAGATGTCTTCCATACTTACATTTGGTACACTCTGTGGACCGCAGTATGTTTCAGTCCAAAAAGGAAATGAGGGTTGAGACTCAAATTAGGGTTAGGGTTGGGGAGACTTGGCTTCCCAGGATGTAACCAGGGTTTTGGCGAAGCCTAGATTGGTAAAACAGACTGCGTAGGCCGTCCGGAGGATAACATACTGCCAGTTAGTACACCATGTGGACAGGGAAATGTTTCAGTCCAAAGAGAAAATTAGGGTTAAGACCCAAGTGAGGGTTATCGGTCAGGAGACATGGCTTCCCAGAATGGAAACAGGGTGTTGCTGAAGCCAAGCATAGTGAAACAGACTGAGAGGGCAAAAGGAATTGTGTGCCTACTGTATTTTAGTACAACATGAGGATGGGGGGTTGTTACATTTCAACAAGAAAATCAGGTTAAGTCTCAAGTTAGTGTTAGGGTTGGGGAGATGTGGCTTCCCAGGTTGGAAACGGGTCCTTGGTGAAGCCTAACTTGCTGAATCAGACTGAGTGGGGCATCAAGATGTCTTCCATACTTACTTTTGGTACACTCTGTGGACGGCAGTATGTTTCAGTCCAAAAAGGAAAAGAGGCCTGAGACTCAAATTAGGGTTAGGGTTGGGGAGACTTGGCTTCCCAGGATGTAACCAGGGTTTTGGTGAAGCCTAGGTTGGTAAAACAGACTGAGTAGGCCATCCGGAGGATAACATACTGCCAGTTAGTACACCATGTGGACAGGGAAATGTTTCAGTCCAAAGAGAAAATTAGGGTTAAGACCCAAGTTAGGGTTATCGGTCAGGAGACATGGCTTCCCAGAATGGAAACAGGGTGTTCCTGAAGCCAAGCATGGTGAAACAGACTGAGAGGGCCAAAGGAATTGTGTGCCTACTGTCATTTAGTAGAACATGAGGATGGGGGGTTGTTACATTTCAACAAGAAAATCAGGTTGAGTCTCAAGTTAGGGTTAGGGTTGGGGAGATGTGGCTTCCCAGGTTGGAAACGGGTCCTTGGTGAAGCTTAACTTGCTGAATCAGACTGAGTGGGGCATCAAGATGTCTTCCATACTGACATTTGGTACACTCTGTGGACCGCAGTATGTTTCAGTCCAAAAAGGAAATGAGGGTTGAGACTCAAATTAGGGTTAGGTTTGGGGAGACTTGGCTTCCCAGGATGTAACCAGGGTTTTGGCGAAGCCTAGATTGGTAAAACAGACTGCGTAGGCCTTCCGGAGTATAACATACTGCCAGTTAGTACACCATGTGGACAGGGAAATGTTTCAGTCCAAAGAGAAAATTAGGGTTAAGACCCAAGTTAGGGTTATCGGTCAGGAGACATGGCTTCCCAGAATGGAAACAGGGTGTTGCTGAAGCCAAGCATGGTGAAACAGACTGAGAGGGCAAAAGGAATTGTGTGCCTACTGTATTTTAGTACAACATGAGGATGGGGGTTTGTTACATTTGCACAAGAAAATCAGGTTAAGTCTCAAGTTAGGGTTGGGTTGGGGAATTGTGGCTTCCCAGGTTGGAAACAGGTCCTTGGTGAAGCCAAGCTTGCTGAATCAGACTGAGTGGGGCATCAAGATGTCTTCCATACTGACATTTGGTACACTCTGTGGACGGCGGTATGTTTCAGTCCCAAAAGGAAATGAGGCCTGAGACTCAAATTAGGGTTAGGGTTGGGGAGACTTGGCTTCCCAGGATGTAACCAGGGTTTTGGCGAAGCCTAGATTGGTAAAACAGACTGAGTAGGCCAACCGGAGTATAACATACTGCCAGTTAGTACACCATGTGGACAGGGAAATGTTTCAGTCCAAAGAGAAAATTAGGGTTAAGACCCAAGTTAGGGTTAGCTGTCAGGAGACATGTCTTTCCAGAATGGAAACAGGGTGTTCCTGAAGCCAAGCATGTTGAAACAGACTGAGAGGGCCAAAGGAATTGTGTGCCTACTGTCATTAAGTTGAACATGAGGATGGGGGGTTGTTACATTTCAACAAGGAAATCAGGTTAAGTCTCAAGTTAGGATTAGGGTTGGGGAGATGTGGCTTCCCAGCTTGGAAACGGGTCCTTGGTGAAGCCTAGCTTGCTGAATCAGACTGAGTGGGGCATCAAGATGTCTTCCATACTGACATTTGGTACACTCTGTGGACGGCGGTACGTTTCAGTCCAAAAAGGAAATGAGGGTTGAGACTCAAATTAGGGTTAGGGTTGGGGAGACTTGGCTTCCGAGGATGTAACCAGGGTTTTGGCGAAGCCTAGATTGGTAAAACAGACTGAGTAGGCCATCCGGAGTATAACATACTGCCAGTTAGTACACCATGTGGACAGGGAAATGTTTCAGTCCAAAGAGAAAATTAGGGTTAAGACCCAAGTTAGGGTTATCGGTCAGGAGACATGGCTTCCCAGAATGGAAACAGGGTGTTGCTGAAGCCAAGCATGGTGAAACAGACTGAGAGGGCCAAAGGAATTGTGTGCCTACTGTCTTTTAGTACAACATGAGGATGGGGGGTTCTTACATTTCAACAAGAAAATCAGGTTGAGTCTCAAGTTAGGGTTAGGGTTGGGGAGATGTGGCTTCCCAGGTTGGAAACGGGTCCTTGGTGAAGCTTAACTTGCTGAATCAGACTGAGTGGGACATCAAGATGTCTTCCATACTGACATTTGGTACACTCTGTGGACCGCAGTATGTTTCAGTCCAAAAAGGAAATGAGGGTTGAGACTCAAATTAGGGTTAGGGTTGGGGAGACTTGGCTTCCCAGGATGTAACCAGGGTTTTGGCGAAGCCTAGATTGGTAAAACAGACTGAGTAGGCCTTCCGGAGTATAACATACTGCCAGTTAGTACACCATGTGGACAGGGAAATATTTCAGTCCAAAGAGAAAATTAGGGTTAAGACCCAAGTGAGGGTTAGCTGTCAGGAGACATGGCTTCCCAGAATGGAAACAGGGTGTTGCTGAAGCCAAGCATGGTGAAACAGACTGAGAGGGCCCACGGAATTTTGTGCCTACTGTCTTTTAGTACAACATGAGGATGGGGGTTTGTTACATTTGCACAAGAAAATCAGGTTGAGTCTCAAGTTAGGGTTAGGGTTGGGGAGATGTGGCTTCCCAGGTTGGAAACGGGTCCTTGGTGAAGCCTAACTTGCTGAATCAGACTGAGTGGGACATCAAGATGTCTTCCATACTGACATTTGGTACACTCTGTGGACGGCGGTATGTTTCAGTCCCAAACGGAAATGAGGCCTGAGACTCAAAGTAGGGTTAGGGTTGGGGAGACTTGGCTGCCCAGGATGTAACCAGGGTTTTGGTGAAGCCTAGATTGGTAAAACAGACTGAGTAGGCATTCAGGAGTATAACATACTGCCAGTTAGTACACCATGTGGACAGGGAAATGTTTCAGTCCAAAGAGAAAATTAGGGTTAAGACCCAAGTTAGGGTTAGCTGTCAGGAGACATGGCTTCCCAGAATGGAAACAGGGTGTTGCTGAAGCCAAGCATGGTGAAACAGACTGAGAGGGCCAAAGGAATTGTGTGCCTACTGTCTTTTAGTACAACATGAGGATGGGGGGTTGTTACATTTCAACAAGAAAATCAGGTTAAGTCTCAAGTTAGGGTTAGGGTTGGGGAGATGTGGCTTCCCAGGTTGGAAACGGGTCCTTGGTGAAGCCTAACTTGCTGAATCAGACTGAGTGGGACATCAAGATGTCTTCCATACTGACATTTGGTACACTCTGTGGACGGCAGTATGTTTCAGTCCAAAAAGGAAATGCGGGTTGAGACTCAAATTAGGGTTAGGGTTGGGGCGACTTGGCTTCCCAGGATGTAACCAGGGTTTTGGCAAAGCCTAGATTGGTAAAACAGACTGAGTAGGCCAACCGGAGTATAACATACTGCTAGTTAGTACACCATGTGGACAGGGAAATGTTTCAGTCCAAAGAGAAAATTAGGGTTAAGACCCAAGTTAGGGTTAGCTGTCAGGAGACATGGCTTCCCAGAATGGAAACAGGGTGTTGCTGAAGCCAAGCATGGTGAAACAGACTGAGAGGGCCAAAGGAATTGTGTGCCTACTGTCTTTTAGTACAACATGAGGATGGGGGGTTCTTACATTTCAACAAGAAAATCAGGTTGAGTCTCAAGTTAGGATTAGGGTTGGGGAGATGTGGCTTCCCAGCTTGGAAACGGGTCCTTGGTGAAGCCTAGCTTGCTGAATCAGACTGAGTGGGGCATCAAGATGTCTTCCATACTTACTTTTGGTACACTCTGTGGACGGCGGTATGTTTCAGTCCAAAAAGGAAATGAGGGTTGAGACTCAAATTAGGGTTA
This sequence comes from Heloderma suspectum, assembly GCF_057233095.1. NCBI lineage: Eukaryota > Metazoa > Chordata > Lepidosauria > Squamata > Helodermatidae > Heloderma > Heloderma suspectum. The sequence continues at coordinate 155,376,347 of NC_139461.1, forward strand.
GGGTTGGGGAGACTTGGCTTCCCAGGATGTAACCAGGGTTTTGGCGAAGCCTAGATTGGTAAAACAGACTGAGTAGGCCATCCGGAGTATAACATACTGCCAGTTAGTACACCATGTGGACAGGGAAATGTTTCATTCCAAAGAGAAAATTAGGGTTAAGACCCAAGTTAGGGTTATCGGTCAGGAGACATGGCTTCCCAGAATGGAAACAGGGTGTTGCTGAAGCCAAGCATGGTGAAACAGACTGAGAGGGCCAAAGGAATTGTGTGCCTAATGTCTTTTAGTAGAACATGAGGATGGGGGGTTGTTACATTTCAACAAGAAAATCAGGTTGAGTCTCAAGTTAGGGTTAGGGTTGGGGAGATGTGGCTTCCCAGGTTGGAAACGGGTCCTTGGTGAAGCCTAACTTGCTGAATCAGACTGAGTGGGGCATCAAGATGTCTTCCATACTGACATTTGGTACACTCTGTGGACGGCGGTATGTTTCAGTCCCAAAAGGAAATGAGGCCTGAGACTCAAATTAGGGTTAGGGTTGGGGAGACTTGGCTTCCCAGGATGTAACCAGGGTTTTGGCGAAGCCTAGATTGGTAAAACAGAATGAGTAGGCCAACCGGAGGATAACATACTGCCAGTTAGTACACCATGTGGACAGGGAAATGTTTCAGTCCAAAGAGAAAATTAGGGTTAAGACCCAAGTTAGGGTTATCGGTCAGGAGACATGGCTTCCCAGAATGGAAACAGGGTGTTGCTGAAGCCAAGCATGGTGAAACAGACTGAGAGGGCCAAAGGAATTGTTTGCCTACTGTCTTTTAGTAGAACATGAGGATGGGGGGTTGTTACATTTCAAGAAGAAAATCAGGTTAAGTCTCAAGTTAGGGTTAGGGTTGGGGAGATGTGGCTTCCCAGGTTGGAAACGGGTCCTTGGTGAAGCTTAACTTGCTGAATCAGACTGAGTGGGGCATCAAGATGTCTTCCATACTGACATTTGGTACACTCTGTGGACCGCAGTATGTTTCAGTCCAAAAAGGAAATGAGGGTTGAGACTCAAATTAGGGTTAGGGTTGGGGAGACTTGGCTTCCCAGGATGTAACCAGGGTTTTGGCGAAGCCTAGATTGGTAAAACAGACTGTGTAGGCCAACCGGAGTATAACATACTGCCAGTTAGTACACCATGTGGACAGGGAAATGTTTCAGTCCAAAGAGAAAATTAGGGTTAAGACCCAAGTTAGGGTTATCGGTCAGGAGACATGGCTTCCCAGAATGGAAACAGGGTGTTACTGAAGCCAAGCATTGTGAAACAGACTGAGAGGGCCAAAGGAATTGTGTGCCTTCTGTCTTTTAGTAGAACATGAGGATGGGGGTTTGTTACATTTGCACAAGAAAATCAGGTTAAGTCTCAAGTTAGGGTTAGGGTTGGGGAGATGTGGCTTCCCAGGTTGGAAATGGGTCCTTGGTGAAGCCTAACTTGCTGAATCAGACTGAGTGGGACATCAAGATGTCTTCCATACTGACGTTTGGTACCCTCTGTGGACGGCAGTATGTTTCAGTCCAAAAAGGAAATGCGGGTTGAGACTCAAATTAGGGTTAGGGTTGGGGAGACTTGGCTTCCCAGGATGTAACCATGGTTTTGGCGAAGCCTAGATTGGTAAAACAGACTGAGTAGGCCATGCGGAGTATAACATACTGCCAGTTAGTACACCATGTGGACAGGGAAATATTTCAGTCCAAAGAAAAAACTAGGGTTAAGACCCAAGTTAGCGTTAGCGGTCAGGAGACATGGCTTCCCGGAATGGAAACAGGGTGCAGCTGAAGCCAAGCATGGTGAAACAGACGGAGAGGGCCAACGGAATTGTGTGCCTACTGTCTTTTAGTACAAAATGAGGATGGGGGTTTGTTACATTTGCACAAGAAAATCAGGTTAAGTCTCAAGTTAGGGTTGGGTTGGGGAGATGTGGCTTCCCAGGTTGGAAACAGGTCCTTGGTGAAGCCTAGCTTGCTGAATCAGACTGAGTGGGGCATCAAGATGTCTTCCATACTTACATTTGGTACACTCTGTGGACCGCAGTATGTTTCAGTCCAAAAAGGAAATGAGGGTTGAGACTCAAATTAGGGTTAGGGTTGGGGAGACTTGGCTTCCCAGGATGTAACCAGGGTTTTGGCGAAGCCTAGATTGGTAAAACAGACTGAGTAGGCCTTCCGGAGTATAACATACTGCCAGTTAGTACACCATGTGGACAGGGAAATATTTCAGTCCAAAGAGAAAATTAGGGTTAAGACCCAAGTGAGGGTTAGCTGTCAGGAGACATGGCTTCCCAGAATGGAAACAGGGTGTTGCTGAAGCCAAGCATGGTGAAACAGACTGAGAGGGCCCACGGAATTTTGTGCCTACTGTCTTTTAGTACAACATGAGGATGGGGGTTTGTTACATTTGCACAAGAAAATCAGGTTGAGTCTCAAGTTAGGGTTAGGGTTGGGGAGATGTGGCTTCCCAGGTTGGAAACGGGTCCTTGGTGAAGCCTAACTTGCTGAATCAGACTGAGTGGGACATCAAGATGTCTTCCATACTGACATTTGGTACACTCTGTGGACGGCGGTATGTTTCAGTCCCAAACGGAAATGAGGCCTGAGACTCAAAGTAGGGTTAGGGTTGGGGAGACTTGGCTGCCCAGGATGTAACCAGGGTTTTGGTGAAGCCTAGATTGGTAAAACAGACTGAGTAGGCATTCAGGAGTATAACATACTGCCAGTTAGTACACCATGTGGACAGGGAAATGTTTCAGTCCAAAGAGAAAATTAGGGTTAAGACCCAAGTTAGGGTTAGCTGTCAGGAGACATGGCTTCCCAGAATGGAAACAGGGTGTTGCTGAAGCCAAGCATGGTGAAACAGACTGAGAGGGCCAAAGGAATTGTGTGCCTACTGTCTTTTAGTACAACATGAGGATGGGGGGTTGTTACATTTCAAGAAGAAAATCAGGTTAAGTCTCAAGTTAGGGTTAGGGTTGGGGAGATGTGGCTTCCCAGGTTGGAAACGGGTCCTTGGTGAAGCCTAACTTGCTGAATCAGACTGAGTGGGACATCAAGATGTCTTCCATACTGACATTTGGTACACTCTGTGGACGGCGGTATGTTTCAGTCCAAAAAGGAAATTAGGCCTGAGACTCAAATTAGGGTTAGGGTTGGGGCGACTTGGCTTCCCAGGATGTAACCAGGGTTTTGGCAAAGCCTAGATTGGTAAAACAGACTGAGTAGGCCAACCGGAGTATAACATACTGCTAGTTAGTACACCATGTGGACAGGGAAATGTTTCAGTCCAAAGAGAAAATTAGGGTTAAGACCCAAGTTAGGGTTAGCTGTCAGGAGACATGGCTTCCCAGAATGGAAACAGGGTGTTGCTGAAGCCAAGCATGGTGAAACAGACTGAGAGGGCCAAAGGAATTGTGTGCCTACTGTCTTTTAGTACAACATGAGGATGGGGGGTTCTTACATTTCAACAAGAAAATCAGGTTGAGTCTCAAGTTAGGGTTAGGGTTGGGGAGATGTGGCTTCCCAGGTTGGAAACGGGTCCTTGGTGAAGCTTAACTTGCTGAATCAGACTGAGTGGGGCATCAAGATGTCTTCCATACTTACATTTGGTACACTCTGTGGACCGCAGTATGTTTCAGTCCAAAAAGGAAATGAGGGTTGAGACTCAAATTAGGGTTAGGTTTGGGGAGACTTGGCTTCCCAGGATGTAACCATGGTTTTGGCGCAGCCTAGATTGGTAAAACAGACTGCGTAGGCCTTCCGGAGTATAACATACTGCCAGTTAGTACACCATGTGGACAGGGAAATGTTTCAGTCCAAAGAGAAAATTAGGGTTAAGACCCAAGTTAGGGTTATCGGTCAGGAGACATGGCTTCCCAGAATGGAAACAGGGTTTTGCTGAAGCCAAGCATGGTGAAACAGACTGAGAGGGCAAAAGGAATTGTGTGCCTACTGTCTTTTAGTACAACATGAGGATGGGGGGTTGTTACATTTCAACAAGAAAATCAGGTTAAGTCTCAAGTTAGGGTTAGGGTTGGGGAGATGTGGCTTCCCAGGTTGGAAACGGGTCCTTGGTGAAGCCTAACTTGCTGAATCAGACTGAGTGGGGCATCAAGATGTCTTCCATACTTACATTTGGTACACTCTGTGGACGGCAGTATGTTTCAGTCCAAAAAGGAAAAGAGGCCTGAGACTCAAATTAGGGTTAGGGTTGGGGAGACTTGGCTTCCCAGGATGTAACCAGGGTTTTGGTGAAGCCTAGGTTGGTAAAACAGACTGAGTAGGCCATCCGGAGGATAACATACTGCGAGTTAGTACACCATGTGGACAGGGAAATGTTTCAGTCCAAAGAGAAAATTAGGGTTAAGACCCAAGTTAGGGTTAGCTGTCAGGAGACATGGCTTCCCAGAATGGAAACAGGCTGTTGCTGAAGCCAAGCATGGTGAAACAGACTGAGAGGGCCAAAGGAATTGTGTGCCTTCTGTCTTTTAGTACAACATGAGGATGGGGGTTTGTTACATTTGCACAAGAAAATCAGGTTAAGTCTCAAGTTAGGGTTAGGGTTGGGGAGATGTGGCTTCCCAGGTTGGAAACGGGTCCTTGGTGAAGCCTAACTTGCTGAATCAGACTGAGTGGGACATCAAGATGTCTTCCATACTGACATTTGCTACACTCTGTGGACGGCGGTATGTTTCAGTCCAAAAATGAAATGAGGGTTGCGACTCAAATTAGGGTTAGGGTTGGGGAGACTTGGCTTCCCAGGATGTAACCAGGGTTTTGGTGAAGCCTAGATTGGTAAAACAGACTGAGTAGGCCATCCGGAGTATAACATACTGCCAGTTAGTACACCATGTGGACAGGGAAATGTTTCAGTCCAAAGAAAAAATTAGGGTTAAGACCCAAGTTAGGGTTATCGGTCAGGAGACATGGCTTCCCAGAATGGAAACAGGGTGTTGCTGAAGCCAAGCATGGTGAAACAGACTGAGAGGGCAAAAGGAATTGTGTGCCTACTGTCTTTTAGTGGAACATAAGGATGTGGGGTTGTTACATTTCAACAAGAAAATCAGGTTAAGTCTCAAGTTAGGGTTAGGGTTGGGGAGATGTGGCTTCCCAGGTTGGAAACGGGTCCTTGGTGAAGCCTAACTTGCTGAATCAGACTGAGTGGGACATCAAGATGTCTTCCATACTTACATTTGGTACACTCTGTGGACGGCGGTATGTTTCAGTCCCAAAAGGAAATGAGGTCTGAGACTCAAATTAGGGTTAGGGTTGGGAAGACTTGGCTTCCCAGGATGTAACCAGGGTTTTGGTGAAGCCTAGATTGGTAAAACAGAATGAGTAGGCCATCCGGAGGATAACATACTGCCAGTTAGTACACCATGTGGACAGGGAAATGTTTCATTCCAAAGAGAAAATTAGGGTTAAGACCCAAGTGAGGGTTATCGGTCAGGAGACATGGCTTCCCAGAATGGAAACAGGGTGTTGCTGAAGCCAAGCATGGTGAAACAGACTGAGAGGGCCAAAGGAATTGTGTGCCTACTGTCTTTTAGTAGAACATGAGGATGGGGGGTTGTTACATTTCAACAAGAAAATCATGTTAAGTCTCAAGTTAGGGTTAGGGTTGGGGAGATGTGGCTTCCCAGGTTGGAAACGGTTCCTTGGTGAAGCTTAACTTGCTGAATCAGACTGAGTGGGACATCAAGATGTCTTCCATACTGACATTTGGTACACTCTGTGGACGGCGGTATGTTTCAGTCCCAAAAGGAAATGAGGCCTGAGACTCAAAGTAGGGTTAGGGTTGGGGAGACTTGGCTGCCCAGGATGTAACCAGGGTTTTGGTGAAGCCTAGATTGGTAAAACAGACTGAGTAGGCATTCAGGAGTATAACATACTGCCAGTTAGTACACCATGTGGACAGGGAAATGTTTCAGTCCAAAGAGAAAATTAGGGTTAAGACCCAAGTTAGGGTTAGCTGTCAGGAGACATGGCTTCCCAGAATGGAAACAGGGTGTTGCTGAAGCCAAGCATGGTGAAACAGACTGAGAGGGCCAAAGGAATTGTGTGCCTACTGTCTTTTAGTACAACATGAGGATGGGGGGTTGTTACATTTCAACAAGAAAATCAGGTTAAGTCTCAAGTTAGGGTTAGGGTTGGGGAGATGTGGCTTCCCAGCTTGGAAACGGGTCCTTGGTGAAGCCTAACTTGCTGAATCAGACTGAGTGGGGCATCAAGATGTCTTCCATACTGACATTTGGTACACTCTGTGGACGGCGGTATGTTTCAGTCCAAAAAGGAAAAGAGGCCTGAGACTCAAATTAGGGTTAGGGTTGGGGAGACTTGGCTTCCCAGGATGTAACCAGGGTTTTGGTGAAGCCTAGGTTGGTAAAACGGACTGAATTGGCCATCCGGAGTATAACATACTGCCAGTTAGTACACCATGTGGACAGGGAAATGTTTCAGTCCAAAGAGAAAATTAGGGTTAAGACCCAATTTAGGGTTATCGGTCAGGAGACATGGCTTCCCAGAATGGAAACAGGGTGTTGCTGAAGCCAAGCATTGTGAAACAGACTGAGAGGGCCAAAGGAATTGTGTGCCTACTGTCTTTTAGTAGAACATGAGGATGGGGGGTTGTTACATTTCAACAAAAAAATCAGGTTGAGTCTCAAGTTAGGGTTAGGATTGGGGAGATGTGGCTTCCCAGGTTGGAAACGGGTCCTTGGTGAAGCCTAACTTGCTGAATCAGACTGAGTGGGACATCAAGATGTCTTCCATACTGACATTTGGTACACTCTGTGGACGGCGGTATCTTTCAGTCCAAAAAGGAAATTAGGCCTGAGACTCAAATTAGGGTTAGGGTTGGGGAGACTTGGCTGCCCAGGATGTAACCAGGGTTTTGGTGAAGCCGAGATTGGTAAAACAGACTGAGTAGGCATTCAGGAGTATAACATACTGCCAGTTAGTACACCATGTGGACAGGGAAATGTTTCAGTCCAAAGAGAAAATTAGGGTTAAGACCCAAGTTAGGGTTAGCTGTCAGGAGACATGGCTTCCCAGAATGGAAACAGGGTGTTGCTGAAGCCAAGCATGGTGAAACAGACTGAGAGGGCCAAAGGAATTGTGTGCCTACTGTCTTTTAGTACAACATGAGGATGGGGGGTTGTTACATTTCAACAAGAAAATCAGGTTAAGTCTCAAGTTAGGGTTAGGGTTGGGGAGATGTGGCTTCCCAGCTTGGAAACGGGTCCTTGGTGAAGCCTAACTTGCTGAATCAGACTGAGTGGGACATCAAGATGTCTTCCATACTGACATTTGGTACACTCTGTGGACGGCGGTATGTTTCAGTCCAAAAAGGAAATTAGGCCTGAGACTCAAATTAGGGTTAGGGTTGGGGCGACTTGGCTTCCCAGGATGTAACCAGGGTTTTGGCAAAGCCTAGATTGGTAAAACAGACTGAGTAGGCCAACCGGAGTATAACATACTGCCAGTTAGTACACCATGTGGACAGGGAAATGTTTCAGTCCAAAGAGAAAATTAGGGTTAAGACCCAAGTTAGGGTTATCGGTCAGGGGACATGGCTTCCCAGAATGGAAACAGGGTGTTGCTGAAGCCAAGCATGGTGAAACAGACTGAGAGGGCCAAAGGAATTGTGTGCCTACTGTCTTTTAGTACAACATGAGGATGGGGGGTTGTTACATTTCAACAAGAAAATCAGGTTGAGTCTCAAGTTAGGGTTAGGGTTGGGGAGATGTGGCTTCCCAGGTTGGAAACGGGTCCTTGGTGAAGCTTAACTTGCTGAATCAGACTGAGTGGGGCATCAAGATGTCTTCCATACTGACATTTGGTACACTCTGTGGACCGCAGTATGTTTCAGTCCAAAAAGGAAATGAGGGTTGAGACTCAAATTAGGGTTAGGGTTGGGGAGACTTGGCTTCCCAGGATGTAACCAGGGTTTTGGCGAAGCCTAGATTGGTAAAACAGACTGAGTAGGCCTTCCGGAGTATAACATACTGCCAGTTAGTACACCATGTGGACAGGGAAATATTTCAGTCCAAAGAGAAAATTAGGGTTAAGACCCAAGTTAGGGTTAGCTGTCAGGAGACATGGCTTCCCAGAATGGAAACAGGGTGTTGCTGAAGCCAAGCATGGTGAAACAGACTGAGAGGGCCCACGGAATTTTGTGCCTACTGTCTTTTAGTACAACATGAGGATGGGGGTTTGTTACATTTGCACAAGAAAATCAGGTTGAGTCTCAAGTTAGGGTTAGGGTTGGGGAGATGTGGCTTCCCAGGTTGGAAACGGGTCCTTGGTGAAGCCTAGCTTGCTGAATCAGACTGAGTGGGGCATCAAGATGTCTTCCATACTTACATTTGGTACACTCTGTGGACGGCGGTATGTTTCAGTCCAAAAAGGAAATGAGGGTTGAGACTCAAATTAGGGTTAGGGTTGGGGAGACTTGGCTTCTCAGGATGTAACCAGGGTTTTGGCGAAGCCTAGATTGGTAAAACAGACTGAGTAGGCCATCCGGAGTATAACATACTGCCAGTTAGTACACCATGTGGACAGGGAAATGTTTCAGTCCAAAGAGAAAATTAGGGTTAAGACCCAAGTTAGGGTTATCGGTCAGGAGACATGGCTTCCCAGAATGGAAACAGGGTGTTCCTGAAGCCAAGCATGGTGAAACAGACTGAAAGGGCAAAAGGAATTGTGTGCCTACTGTCTTTTAGTAGAACATGAGGATGGGGGGTTGTTACATTTCAACAAGAAAATCAGGTTAAGTCTCAAGTTAGGGTTAGGGTTGGGGAGATGTGGCTTCCCAGGTTGGAAACGGGTCCTTGGTGAAGCCTAGCTTGCTGAATCAGACTGAGTGGGGCATCAAGATGTCTTCCATACTTACATTTGGTACCCTCTGTGGACGGCAGTATGTTTCAGTCCAAAAAGGAAATGCGGGTTGAGACTCAAATGAGGGTTAGGGTTGGGGAGACTTGGCTTCCCAGGATGTAACCATGGTTTTGGCGAAGCCTAGGTTGGTAAAACAGACTGAGTAGGCCATCCGGAGGATAACATACTGCGAGTTAGTACACCATGTGGACAGGGAAATGTTTCAGTCCAAAGAGAAAATTAGGGTTAAGACCCAAGTTAGGGTTAGCTGTCAGGAGACATGGCTTCCCAGAATGGAAACAGGCTGTTGCTGAAGCCAAGCATGGTGAAACAGACTGAGAGGGCCAAAGGAATTGTGTGCCTTCTGTCTTTTAGTACAACATGAGGATGGGGGTTTGTTACATTTGCACAAGAAAATCAGGTTAAGTCTCAAGTTAGGGTTAGGGTTGGGGAGATGTGGCTTCCCAGGTTGGAAACGGGTCCTTGGTGAAGCCTAACTTGCTGAATCAGACTGAGTGGGACATCAAGATGTCTTCCATACTGACATTTGCTACACTCTGTGGACGGCGGTATGTTTCAGTCCAAAAATGAAATGAGGGTTGAGACTCAAATTAGGGTTAGGGTTGGGGAGACTTGGCTTCCCAGGATGTAACCAGGGTTTTGGTGAAGCCTAGATTGGTAAAACAGACTGAGTAGGCCATCCGGAGTATAACATACTGCCAGTTAGTACACCATGTGGACAGGGAAATGTTTCAGTCCAAAGAAAAAATTAGGGTTAAGACCCAAGTTAGGGTTATCGGTCAGGAGACATGGCTTCCCAGAATGGAAACAGGGTGTTGCTGAAGCCAAGCATGGTGAAACAGACTGAGAGGGCAAAAGGAATTGTGTGCCTACTGTCTTTTAGTGGAACATAAGGATGTGGGGTTGTTACATTTCAACAAGAAAATCAGGTTAAGTCTCAAGTTAGGGTTAGGGTTGGGGAGATGTGGCTTCCCAGGTTGGAAACGGGTCCTTGGTGAAGCCTAACTTGCTGAATCAGACTGAGTGGGGCATCAAGATGTCTTCCATACTTACATTTGGTACACTCTGTGGACGGCGGTATGTTTCAGTCCCAAAAGGAAATGAGGTCTGAGACTCAAATTAGGGTTAGGGTTGGGAAGACTTGGCTTCCCAGGATGTAACCAGGGTTTTGGTGAAGCCTAGATTGGTAAAACAGAATGAGTAGGCCATCCGGAGGATAACATACTGCCAGTTAGTACACCATGTGGACAGGGAAATGTTTCATTCCAAAGAGAAAATTAGGGTTAAGACCCAAGTGAGGGTTATCGGTCAGGAGACATGGCTTCCCAGAATGGAAACAGGGTGTTGCTGAAGCCAAGCATGGTGAAACAGACTGAGAGGGCCAAAGGAATTGTGTGCCTACTGTCTTTTAGTAGAACATGAGGATGGGGGGTTGTTACATTTCAACAAGAAAATCATGTTAAGTCTCAAGTTAGGGTTAGGGTTGGGGAGATGTGGCTTCCCAGGTTGGAAACGGTTCCTTGGTGAAGCTTAACTTGCTGAATCAGACTGAGTGGGACATCAAGATGTCTTCCATACTGACATTTGGTACACTCTGTGGACGGCGGTATGTTTCAGTCCCAAAAGGAAATGAGGCCTGAGACTCAAAGTAGGGTTAGGGTTGGGGAGACTTGGCTGCCCAGGATGTAACCAGGGTTTTGGTGAAGCCTAGATTGGTAAAACAGACTGAGTAGGCATTCAGGAGTATAACATACTGCCAGTTAGTACACCATGTGGACAGGGAAATGTTTCAGTCCAAAGAGAAAATTAGGGTTAAGACCCAAGTTAGGGTTAGCTGTCAGGAGACATGGCTTCCCAGAATGGAAACAGGGTGTTGCTGAAGCCAAGCATGGTGAAACAGACTGAGAGGGCCAAAGGAATTGTGTGCCTACTGTCTTTTAGTACAACATGAGGATGGGGGGTTGTTACATTTCAACAAGAAAATCAGGTTAAGTCTCAAGTTAGGGTTAGGGTTGGGGAGATGTGGCTTCCCAGCTTGGAAACGGGTCCTTGGTGAAGCCTAACTTGCTGAATCAGACTGAGTGGGGCATCAAGATGTCTTCCATACTGACATTTGGTACACTCTGTGGACGGCGGTATGTTTCAGTCCAAAAAGGAAAAGAGGCCTGAGACTCAAATTAGGGTTAGGGTTGGGGAGACTTGGCTTCCCAGGATGTAACCAGGGTTTTGGTGAAGCCTAGGTTGGTAAAACGGACTGAATTGGCCATCCGGAGTATAACATACTGCCAGTTAGTACACCATGTGGACAGGGAAATGTTTCAGTCCAAAGAGAAAATTAGGGTTAAGACCCAATTTAGGGTTATCGGTCAGGAGACATGGCTTCCCAGAATGGAAACAGGGTGTTGCTGAAGCCAAGCATTGTGAAACAGACTGAGAGGGCCAAAGGAATTGTGTGCCTACTGTCTTTTAGTAGAACATGAGGATGGGGGGTTGTTACATTTCAACAAAAAAATCAGGTTGAGTCTCAAGTTAGGGTTAGGATTGGGGAGATGTGGCTTCCCAGGTTGGAAACGGGTCCTTGGTGAAGCCTAACTTGCTGAATCAGACTGAGTGGGACATCAAGATGTCTTCCATACTGACATTTGGTACACTCTGTGGACGGCGGTATCTTTCAGTCCAAAAAGGAAATTAGGCCTGAGACTCAAATTAGGGTTAGGGTTGGGGAGACTTGGCTGCCCAGGATGTAACCAGGGTTTTGGTGAAGCCTAGATTGGTAAAACAGACTGAGTAGGCATTCAGGAGTATAACATACTGCCAGTTAGTACACCATGTGGACAGGGAAATGTTTCAGTCCAAAGAGAAAATTAGGGTTAAGACCCAAGTTAGGGTTAGCTGTCAGGAGACATGGCTTCCCAGAATGGAAACAGGGTGTTGCTGAAGCCAAGCATGGTGAAACAGACTGAGAGGGCCAAAGGAATTGTGTGCCTACTGTCTTTTAGTACAACATGAGGATGGGGGGTTGTTACATTTCAACAAGAAAATCAGGTTAAGTCTCAAGTTAGGGTTAGGGTTGGGGAGATGTGGCTTCCCAGCTTGGAAACGGGTCCTTGGTGAAGCCTAACTTGCTGAATCAGACTGAGTGGGACATCAAGATGTCTTCCATACTGACATTTGGTACACTCTGTGGACGGCGGTATGTTTCAGTCCAAAAAGGAAATTAGGCCTGAGACTCAAATTAGGGTTAGGGTTGGGGCGACTTGGCTTCCCAGGATGTAACCAGGGTTTTGGCAAAGCCTAGATTGGTAAAACAGACTGAGTAGGCCAACCGGAGTATAACATACTGCCAGTTAGTACACCATGTGGACAGGGAAATGTTTCAGTCCAAAGAGAAAATTAGGGTTAAGACCCAAGTTAGGGTTATCGGTCAGGGGACATGGCTTCCCAGAATGGAAACAGGGTGTTGCTGAAGCCAAGCATGGTGAAACAGACTGAGAGGGCCAAAGGAATTGTGTGCCTACTGTCTTTTAGTACAACATGAGGATGGGGGGTTGTTACATTTCAACAAGAAAATCAGGTTGAGTCTCAAGTTAGGGTTAGGGTTGGGGAGATGTGGCTTCCCAGGTTGGAAACGGGTCCTTGGTGAAGCTTAACTTGCTGAATCAGACTGAGTGGGGCATCAAGATGTCTTCCATACTGACATTTGGTACACTCTGTGGACCGCAGTATGTTTCAGTCCAAAAAGGAAATGAGGGTTGAGACTCAAATTAGGGTTAGGGTTGGGGAGACTTGGCTTCCCAGGATGTAACCAGGGTTTTGGCGAAGCCTAGATTGGTAAAACAGACTGAGTAGGCCTTCCGGAGTATAACATACTGCCAGTTAGTACACCATGTGGACAGGGAAATATTTCAGTCCAAAGAGAAAATTAGGGTTAAGACCCAAGTTAGGGTTAGCTGTCAGGAGACATGGCTTCCCAGAATGGAAACAGGGTGTTGCTGAAGCCAAGCATGGTGAAACAGACTGAGAGGGCCCACGGAATTTTGTGCCTACTGTCTTTTAGTACAACATGAGGATGGGGGTTTGTTACATTTGCACAAGAAAATCAGGTTGAGTCTCAAGTTAGGGTTAGGGTTGGGGAGATGTGGCTTCCCAGGTTGGAAACGGGTCCTTGGTGAAGCCTAGCTTGCTGAATCAGACTGAGTGGGGCATCAAGATGTCTTCCATACTTACATTTGGTACACTCTGTGGACGGCGGTATGTTTCAGTCCAAAAAGGAAATGAGGGTTGAGACTCAAATTAGGGTTAGGGTTGGGGAGACTTGGCTTCTCAGGATGTAACCAGGGTTTTGGCGAAGCCTAGATTGGTAAAACAGACTGAGTAGGCCATCCGGAGTATAACATACTGCCAGTTAGTACACCATGTGGACAGGGAAATGTTTCATTCCAAAGAGAAAATTAGGGTTAAGACCCAAGTTAGGGTTATCGGTCAGGAGACATGGCTTCCCTGAATGGAAACAGGGTGTTGCTGAAGCCAAGCATGGTGAAACAGACTGAGAGGGCCAAAGGAATTGTGTGCCTACTGTCTTTTAGTAGAACATGAGGATGGGGGGTTGTTACATTTCAACAAGAAAATCAGGTTGAGTCTCAAGTTAGGGTTAGGGTTGGGGAGATGTGGCTTCCCAGGTTGGAAACGGGTCCTTGGTGAAGCCTAACTTGCTGAATCAGACTGAGTGGGGCATCAAGATGTCTTCCATACTTACATTTGGTACACTCTGTGGACCGCAGTATGTTTCAGTCCAAAAAGGAAATGAGGGTTGAGACTCAAATTAGGGTTAGGGTTGGGGAGACTTGGCTTCCCAGGATGTAACCAGGGTTTGGGCGAAGCCTAGATTGGTAAAACAGACTGCGTAGGCCTTCCGGAGTATAACATACTGCCAGTTAGTACACCATGTGGACAGGGAAATGTTTCAGTCCAAAGAGAAAATTAGGGTTAAGACCCAAGTTAGGGTTATCGGTCAGGAGACATGGCTTCCCAGAATGGAAACAGGGTGTTCCTGAAGCCAAGCATGGTGAAACAGACTGAAAGGGCAAAAGGAATTGTGTGCCTACTGTCTTTTAGTAGAACATGAGGATGGGGGGTTGTTACATTTCAACAAGAAAATCAGGTTAAGTCTCAAGTTAGGGTTAGGGTTGGGGAGATGTGGCTTCCCAGGTTGGAAACGGGTCCTTGGTGAAGCCTAGCTTGCTGAATCAGACTGAGTGGGGCATCAAGATGTCTTCCATACTTACATTTGGTACCCTCTGTGGACGGCAGTATGTTTCAGTCCAAAAAGGAAATGCGGGTTGAGACTCAAATGAGGGTTAGGGTTGGGGAGACTTGGCTTCCCAGGATGTAACCATGGTTTTGGCGAAGCCTAGATTGGTAAAACAGACTGAGTAGGCCATCCGGAGTATAAAATACTGCCACTTAGTACACCATGTGAACAGGGAAATATTTCAGTCCAAAGAAAAAACTAGGGTTAAGACCCAAGTTAGCGTTAGCGGTCAGGAGACATGACTTCCCGGAATGGAAACAGGGTGTTGCTGAAGCCAAGCATGGTGAAACAGACGGAGAGGGCCAACGGAATTGTGTGCCTACTGTCTTTTAGTACAACATGAGGATGGGGGTTTGTTACATTTGCACAAGAAAATCAGGTTAAGTCTCAAGTTAGGGTTGGGTTGGGGAGATGTGGCTTCTCATGTTGGAAACAGGTCCTTGGTGAAGCCTAGCTTGCTGAATCAGACTGAGTGGGGCATCAAGATGTCTTCCATACTGACATTTGGTACACTCTGTGGACGGCGGTATGTTTCAGTCCCAAAAGGAAATGAGGCCTGAGACTCAAATTAGGGTTAGGGTTGGGGAGACTTGGCTTCCCAGGATGTAACCAGGGTTTTGGCGAAGCCTAGATTGGTAAAACAGAATGAGTAGGCCAACCGGAGGATAACATACTGCCAGTTAGTACACCATGTGGACAGGGAAATGTTTCAGTCCAAAGAGAAAATTAGGGTTAAGACCCAAGTTAGGGTTATCGGTCAGGAGACATGGCTTCCCAGAATGGAAACAGGGTGTTGCTGAAGCCAAGCATGGTGAAACAGACTGAGAGGGCCAAAGGAATTGTGTGCCTACTGTCTTTTAGTAGAACATGAGGATGGGGGGTTGTTACATTTCAACAAGAAAATCAGGTTGAGTCTCAAGTTAGGGTTAGGGTTGGGGAGATGTGGCTTCCCAGGTTGGAAACGGGTCCTTGGTGAAGCCTAACTTGCTGAATCAGACTGAGTGGGGCATCAAGATGTCTTCCATACTTACATTTGGTACACTCTGTGGACCGCAGTATGTTTCAGTCCAAAAAGGAAATGAGGGTTGAGACTCAAATTAGGGTTAGGGTTGGGGAGACTTGGCTTCCCAGGATGTAACCAGGGTTTGGGCGAAGCCTAGATTGGTAAAACAGACTGCGTAGGCCTTCCGGAGTATAACATACTGCCAGTTAGTACACCATGTGGACAGGGAAATGTTTCAGTCCAAAGAGAAAATTAGGGTTAAGACCCAAGTTAGGGTTATCGGTCAGGAGACATGGCTTCCCAGAATGGAAACAGGGTGTTCCTGAAGCCAAGCATGGTGAAACAGACTGAAAGGGCAAAAGGAATTGTGTGCCTACTGTCTTTTAGTAGAACATGAGGATGGGGGGTTGTTACATTTCAACAAGAAAATCAGGTTAAGTCTCAAGTTAGGGTTAGGGTTGGGGAGATGTGGCTTCCCAGGTTGGAAACGGGTCCTTGGTGAAGCCTAGCTTGCTGAATCAGACTGAGTGGGGCATCAAGATGTCTTCCATACTTACATTTGGTACCCTCTGTGGACGGCAGTATGTTTCAGTCCAAAAAGGAAATGCGGGTTGAGACTCAAATGAGGGTTAGGGTTGGGGAGACTTGGCTTCCCAGGATGTAACCATGGTTTTGGCGAAGCCTAGATTGGTAAAACAGACTGAGTAGGCCATCCGGAGTATAAAATACTGCCACTTAGTACACCATGTGAACAGGGAAATATTTCAGTCCAAAGAAAAAACTAGGGTTAAGACCCAAGTTAGCGTTAGCGGTCAGGAGACATGACTTCCCGGAATGGAAACAGGGTGTTGCTGAAGCCAAGCATGGTGAAACAGACGGAGAGGGCCAACGGAATTGTGTGCCTACTGTCTTTTAGTACAACATGAGGATGGGGGTTTGTTACATTTGCACAAGAAAATCAGGTTAAGTCTCAAGTTAGGGTTGGGTTGGGGAGATGTGGCTTCTCATGTTGGAAACAGGTCCTTGGTGAAGCCTAGCTTGCTGAATCAGACTGAGTGGGGCATCAAGATGTCTTCCATACTGACATTTGGTACACTCTGTGGACGGCGGTATGTTTCAGTCCCAAAAGGAAATGAGGCCTGAGACTCAAATTAGGGTTAGGGTTGGGGAGACTTGGCTTCCCAGGATGTAACCAGGGTTTTGGCGAAGCCTAGATTGGTAAAACAGAATGAGTAGGCCAACCGGAGGATAACATACTGCCAGTTAGTACACCATGTGGACAGGGAAATGTTTCAGTCCAAAGAGAAAATTAGGGTTAAGACCCAAGTTAGGGTTATCGGTCAGGAGACATGGCTTCCCAGAATGGAAACAGGGTGTTGCTGAAGCCAAGCATGGTGAAACAGACTGAGAGGGCCAAAGGAATTGTTTGCCTACTGTCTTTTAGTAGAACATGAGGATGGGGGGTTGTTACATTTCAAGAAGAAAATCAGGTTAAGTCTCAAGTTAGGGTTAGGGTTGGGGAGATGTGGCTTCCCAGGTTGGAAACGGGTCCTTGGTGAAGCTTAACTTGCTGAATCAGTTTGAGTGCGGCATCAAGATGTCTTCCATACTTACATTTGGTACACTCTGTGGACCGCAGTATGTTTCACTCCAAAAAGGAAATGAGGGTTGAGACTCAAATTAGGGTTAGGGTTGGGGAGACTTGGCTTCCCAGGATGTAACCAGGGTTTTGGCGAAGCCTAGATTGGTAAAACAGACTGCGTAGGCCGTCCGGAGGATAACATACTGCCAGTTAGTACACCATGTGGACAGGGAAATGTTTCAGTCCAAAGAGAAAATTAGGGTTAAGACCCAAGTGAGGGTTATCGGTCAGGAGACATGGCTTCCCAGAATGGAAACAGGGTGTTGCTGAAGCCAAGCATAGTGAAACAGACTGAGAGGGCAAAAGGAATTGTGTGCCTACTGTCTTTTAGTACAACATGAGGATGGGGGGTTGTTACATTTCAACAAGAAAATCAGGTTAAGTCTCAAGTTAGTGTTAGGGTTGGGGAGATGTGGCTTCCCAGGTTGGAAACGGGTCCTTGGTGAAGCCTAACTTGCTGAATCAGACTGAGTGGGGCATCAAGATGTCTTCCATACTTACTTTTGGTACACTCTGTGGACGGCAGTATGTTTCAGTCCAAAAAGGAAAAGAGGCCTGAGACTCAAATTAGGGTTAGGGTTGGGGAGACTTGGCTTCCCAGGATGTAACCAGGGTTTTGGTGAAGCCTAGGTTGGTAAAACAGACTGAGTAGGCCATCCGGAGGATAACATACTGCCAGTTAGTACACCATGTGGACAGGGAAATGTTTCATTCCAAAGAGAAAATTAGGGTTAAGACCCAAGTTAGGGTTATCGGTCAGGAGACATGGCTTCCCAGAATGGAAACAGGGTGTTCCTGAAGCCAAGCATGGTGAAACAGACTGAGAGGGCCAAAGGAATTGTGTGCCTACTGTCATTTAGTAGAACATGAGGATGGGGGGTTGTTACATTTCAACAAGAAAATCAGGTTGAGTCTCAAGTTAGGGTTAGGGTTGGGGAGATGTGGCTTCCCAGGTTGGAAACGGGTCCTTGGTGAAGCTTAACTTGCTGAATCAGACTGAGTGGGGCATCAAGATGTCTTCCATACTGACATTTGGTACACTCTGTGGACCGCAGTATGTTTCAGTCCAAAAAGGAAATGAGGGTTGAGACTCAAATTAGGGTTAGGTTTGGGGAGACTTGGCTTCCCAGGATGTAACCAGGGTTTTGGCGAAGCCTAGATTGGTAAAACAGACTGCGTAGGCCTTCCGGAGTATAACATACTGCCAGTTAGTACACCATGTGGACAGGGAAATGTTTCAGTCCAAAGAGAAAATTAGGGTTAAGACCCAAGTTAGGGTTATCGGTCAGGAGACATGGCTTCCCAGAATGGAAACAGGGTGTTGCTGAAGCCAAGCATGGTGAAACAGACTGAGAGGGCAAAAGGAATTGTGTGCCTACTGTATTTTAGTACAACATGAGGATGGGGGTTTGTTACATTTGCACAAGAAAATCAGGTTAAGTCTCAAGTTAGGGTTGGGTTGGGGAATTGTGGCTTCCCAGGTTGGAAACAGGTCCTTGGTGAAGCCAAGCTTGCTGAATCAGACTGAGTGGGGCATCAAGATGTCTTCCATACTGACATTTGGTACACTCTGTGGACGGCGGTATGTTTCAGTCCCAAAAGGAAATGAGGCCTGAGACTCAAATTAGGGTTAGGGTTGGGGAGACTTGGCTTCCCAGGATGTAACCAGGGTTTTGGCGAAGCCTAGATTGGTAAAACAGACTGAGTAGGCCATCCGGAGTATAACATACTGCCAGTTAGTACACCATGTGGACAGGGAAATGTTTCATTCCAAATAGAAAATTAGGGTTAAGACCCAAGTTAGGGTTATCGGTCAGGAGACATGGCTTCCCAGAATGGAAACAGGGTGTTGCTGAAGCCAAGCATGGTGAAACAGACTGAGAGGGCCAAAGGAATTGTGTGCCTACTGTCTTTTAGTAGAACATGAGGATGGGGGGTTGTTACATTTCAACAAGAAAATCAGGTTGAGTCTCAAGTTAGGGTTAGGGTTGGGGAGATGTGGCTTCCCAGGTTGGAAACGGGTCCTTGGTGAAGCCTAACTTGCTGAATCAGACTGAGTGGGGCATCAAGATGTCTTCCATACTGACATTTGGTACACTCTGTGGACCGCAGTATGTTTCAGTCCAAAAAGGAAATGAGGGTTGAGACTCAAATTAGGGTTAGGGTTGGGGAGACTTGGCTTCCCAGGATGTAACCAGGGTTTTGGCGAAGCCTAGATTGGTAAAACAGACTGCGTAGGCCTTCCGGAGTATAACATACTGCCAGTTAGTACACCATGTGGACAGGGAAATGTTTCAGTCCAAAGAGAAAATTAGGGTTAAGACCCAAGTTAGGGTTAGCTGTCAGGAGACATGTCTTTCCAGAATGGAAACAGGGTGTTCCTGAAGCCAAGCATGGTGAAACAGACTGAGAGGGCCAAAGGAATTGTGTGCCTACTGTTATTTAGTAGAACATGAGGATGGGGGGTTGTTACATTTCAACAAGGAAATCAGGTTAAGTCTCAAGTTAGGATTAGGGTTGGGGAGATGTGGCTTCCCAGCTTGGAAACGGGTCCTTGGTGAAGCCTAGCTTGCTGAATCAGACTGAGTGGGGCATCAAGATGTCTTCCATACTTACATTTGGTACACTCTGTGGACGGCGGTATGTTTCAGTCCAAAAAGGAAATGAGGGTTGAGACTCAAATTAGGGTTAGGGTTGGGGAGACTTGGCTTCCCAGGATGTAACCAGGGTTTTGGCGAAGCCTAGATTGGTAAAACAGACTGAGTAGGCCATCCGGAGTATAACATACTGCCAGTTAGTACACCATGTGGACAGGGAAATGTTTCATTCCAAAGAGAAAATTAGGGTTAAGACCCAAGTTAGGGTTATCGGTCAGGAGACATGGCTTCCCAGAATGGAAACAGGGTGTTGCTGAAGCCAAGCATGGTGAAACAGACTGAGAGGGCCAAAGGAATTGTGTGCCTAATGTCTTTTAGTAGAACATGAGGATGGGGGGTTGTTACATTTCAACAAGAAAATCAGGTTGAGTCTCAAGTTAGGGTTAGGGTTGGGGAGATGTGGCTTCCCAGGTTGGAAACGGGTCCTTGGTGAAGCCTAACTTGCTGAATCAGACTGAGTGGGGCATCAAGATGTCTTCCATACTGACATTTGGTACACTCTGTGGACGGCGGTATGTTTCAGTCCCAAAAGGAAATGAGGCCTGAGACTCAAATTAGGGTTAGGGTTGGGGAGACTTGGCTTCCCAGGATGTAACCAGGGTTTTGGCGAAGCCTAGATTGGTAAAACAGAATGAGTAGGCCAACCGGAGGATAACATACTGCCAGTTAGTACACCATGTGGACAGGGAAATGTTTCAGTCCAAAGAGAAAATTAGGGTTAAGACCCAAGTTAGGGTTATCGGTCAGGAGACATGGCTTCCCAGAATGGAAACAGGGTGTTGCTGAAGCCAAGCATGGTGAAACAGACTGAGAGGGCCAAAGGAATTGTTTGCCTACTGTCTTTTAGTAGAACATGAGGATGGGGGGTTGTTACATTTCAAGAAGAAAATCAGGTTAAGTCTCAAGTTAGGGTTAGGGTTGGGGAGATGTGGCTTCCCAGGTTGGAAACGGGTCCTTGGTGAAGCTTAACTTGCTGAATCAGACTGAGTGGGGCATCAAGATGTCTTCCATACTGACATTTGGTACACTCTGTGGACCGCAGTATGTTTCAGTCCAAAAAGGAAATGAGGGTTGAGACTCAAATTAGGGTTAGGGTTGGGGAGACTTGGCTTCCCAGGATGTAACCAGGGTTTTGGCGAAGCCTAGATTGGTAAAACAGACTGTGTAGGCCAACCGGAGTATAACATACTGCCAGTTAGTACACCATGTGGACAGGGAAATGTTTCAGTCCAAAGAGAAAATTAGGGTTAAGACCCAAGTTAGGGTTATCGGTCAGGAGACATGGCTTCCCAGAATGGAAACAGGGTGTTACTGAAGCCAAGCATTGTGAAACAGACTGAGAGGGCCAAAGGAATTGTGTGTCTTCTGTCTTTTAGTAGAACATGAGGATGGGGGTTTGTTACATTTGCACAAGAAAATCAGGTTAAGTCTCAAGTTAGGGTTAGGGTTGGGGAGATGTGGCTTCCCAGGTTGGAAATGGGTCCTTGGTGAAGCCTAACTTGCTGAATCAGACTGAGTGGGACATCAAGATGTCTTCCATACTGACGTTTGGTACCCTCTGTGGACGGCAGTATGTTTCAGTCCAAAAAGGAAATGCGGGTTGAGACTCAAATTAGGGTTAGGGTTGGGGAGACTTGGCTTCCCAGGATGTAACCATGGTTTTGGCGAAGCCTAGATTGGTAAAACAGACTGAGTAGGCCATGCGGAGTATAACATACTGCCAGTTAGTACACCATGTGGACAGGGAAATATTTCAGTCCAAAGAAAAAACTAGGGTTAAGACCCAAGTTAGCGTTAGCGGTCAGGAGACATGGCTTCCCGGAATGGAAACAGGGTGCAGCTGAAGCCAAGCATGGTGAAACAGACGGAGAGGGCCAACGGAATTGTGTGCCTACTGTCTTTTAGTACAAAATGAGGATGGGGGTTTGTTACATTTGCACAAGAAAATCAGGTTAAGTCTCAAGTTAGGGTTGGGTTGGGGAGATGTGGCTTCCCAGGTTGGAAACAGGTCCTTGGTGAAGCCTAGCTTGCTGAATCAGACTGAGTGGGGCATCAAAATGTCTTCCATACTGACATTTGGTACACTCTATGGACGGCGGTATGTTTCAGTCCCAAAAGGAAATGAGGCCTGAGACTCAAATTAGGGTTAGGGTTGGGGAGACTTGGCTTCCCAGGATGTAACCAGGGTTTTGGCGAAGCCTAGATTGGTAAAACAGACTGAGTAGGCCAACCGGAGGATAACATACTGCCAGTTAGTACACCATGTGGACAGGGAAATGTTTCAGTCCAAAGAGAAAATTAGGGTTAAGACCCAAGTTAGGGTTAGCTGTCAGGAGACATGTCTTTCCAGAATGGAAACAGGGTGTTCCTGAAGCCAAGCATGGTGAAACAGACTGAGAGGGCCAAAGGAATTGTGTGCCTACTGTCATTTAGTAGAACATGAGGATGGGGGGTTGTTACATTTCAACAAGGAAATCAGGTTAAGTCTCAAGTTAGGATTAGGGTTGGGGAGATGTGGCTTCCCAGCTTGGAAACGGGTCCTTGGTGAAGCCTAGCTTGCTGAATCAGACTGAGTGGGGCATCAAGATGTCTTCCATACTGACATTTGGTACACTCTGTGGACGGCGGTACGTTTCAGTCCAAAAAGGAAATGAGGGTTGAGACTCAAATTAGGGTTAGGGTTGGGGAGACTTGGCTTCCCAGGATGTAACCAGGGTTTTGGCGAAGCCTAGATTGGTAAAACAGACTGAGTAGGCCTTCCGGAGTATAACATACTGCCAGTTACTACACCATGTGGACAGGGAAATATTTCAGTCCAAAGAGAAAATTAGGGTTAAGACCCAAGTTAGGGTTAGCTGTCAGGAGACATGGCTTCCCAGAATGGAAACAGGGTGTTGCTGAAGCCAAGCATGGTGAAACAGACTGAGAGGGCCCACGGAATTGTGTGCCTACTGTCTTTTAGTACAAAATGAGGATGGGGGTTTGTTACATTTGCACAAGAAAATCAGGTTAAGTCTCAAGTTAGGGTTGGGTTGGGGAGATGTGGCTTCCCAGGTTGGAAACAGGTCCTTGGTGAAGCCTAGCTTGCTGAATCAGACTGAGTGGGGCATCAAGATGTCCTCCATACTGACATTTGGTACACTCTATGGACGGCGGTATGTTTCAGTCCCAAAAGGAAATGAGGCCTGAGACTCAAATTAGGGTTAGGGTTGGGGAGACTTGGCCTCCCAGGATGTAACCAGGGTTTTGGCGAAGCCTAGATTGGTAAAACAGACTGAGTAGGCCAACCGGAGTATAACATACTGCCAGTTAGTACACCATGTGGACAGGGAAATGTTTCAGTCCAAAGAGAAAATTAGGGTTAAGACCCAAGTTAGGGTTAGCTGTCAGGAGACATGTCTTTCCAGAATGGAAACAGGGTGTTCCTGAAGCCAAGCATGGTGAAACAGACTGAGAGGGCCAAAGGAATTGTGTGCCTACTGTCATTTAGTAGAACATGAGGATGGGGGGTTGTTACATTTCAACAAGGAAATCAGGTTAAGTCTCAAGTTAGGATTAGGGTTGGGGAGATGTGGCTTCCCAGCTTGGAAACGGGTCCTTGGTGAAGCCTAGCTTGCTGAATCAGACTGAGTGGGGCATCAAGATGTCTTCCATACTGACATTTGGTACACTCTGTGGACGGCGGTACGTTTCAGTCCAAAAAGGAAATGAGGGTTGAGTCTCAAATTAGGGTTAGGGTTGGGGAGACTTGGCTTCCCAGGATGTAACCAGGGTTTTGGCGAAGCCTAGATTGGTAAAACAGACTGAGTAGGCCATCCGGAGTATAACATACTGCCAGTTAGTACACCATGTGGACAGGGAAATGTTTCAGTCCAAAGAGAAAATTAGGGTTAAGACCCAAGTTAGGGTTGTCGGTCAGGAGACATGGCTTCCCAGAATGGAAACAGGGTGTTGCTGAAGCCAAGCATGGTGAAACAGACTGAGAGGGCCAAAGGAATTGTGTGCCTACTGTCTTTTAGTACAACATGAGGATGGGGGGTTCTTACATTTCAACAAGAAAATCAGGTTGAGTCTCAAGTTAGGGTTAGGGTTGGGGAGATGTGGCTTCCCAGGTTGGAAACGGGTCCTTGGTGAAGCTTAACTTGCTGAATCAGACTGAGTGGGGCATCAAGATGTCTTCCATACTGACATTTGGTACACTCTGTGGACCGCAGTATGTTTCAGTCCAAAAAGGAAATGAGGGTTGAGACTCAAATTAGGGTTAGGGTTGGGGAGACTTGGCTTCCCAGGATGTAACCAGGGTTTTGGCGAAGCCTAGATTGGTAAAACAGACTGAGTAGGCCTTCCGGAGTATAACATACTGCCAGTTAGTACACCATGTGGACAGGGAAATATTTCAGTCCAAAGAGAAAATTAGGGTTAAGACCCAAGTGAGGGTTAGCTGTCAGGAGACATGGCTTCCCAGAATGGAAACAGTGTGTTGCTGAAGCCAAGCATGGTGAAACAGACTGAGAGGGCCCACGGAATTTTGTGCCTACTGTCTTTTAGTACAACATGAGGATGGGGGTTTGTTACATTTGCACAAGAAAATCAGGTTGAGTCTCAAGTTAGGGTTAGGGTTGGGGAGATGTGGCTTCCCAGGTTGGAAACGGGTCCTTGGTGAAGCCTAACTTGCTGAATCAGACTGAGTGGGACATCAAGATGTCTTCCATACTGACATTTGGTACACTCTGTGGACGGCGGTATGTTTCAGTCCCAAACGGAAATGAGGCCTGAGACTCAAAGTAGGGTTAGGGTTGGGGAGACTTGGCTGCCCAGGATGTAACCAGGGTTTTGGTGAAGCCTAGATTGGTAAAACAGACTGAGTAGGCCAACCGGAGTATAACATACTGCTAGTTAGTACACCATGTGGACAGGGAAATGTTTCAGTCCAAAGAGAAAATTAGGGTTAAGACCCAAGTTAGGGTTAGCTGTCAGGAGACATGGCTTCCCAGAATGGAAACAGGGTGTTGCTGAAGCCAAGCATGGTGAAACAGACTGAGAGGGCCAAAGGAATTGTGTGCCTACTGTCTTTTAGTACAACATGAGGATGGGGGGTTCTTACATTTCAACAAGAAAATCAGGTTGAGTCTCAAGTTAGGGTTAGGGTTGGGGAGATGTGGCTTCCCAGGTTGGAAACGGGTCCTTGGTGAAGCTTAACTTGCTGAATCAGACTGAGTGGGGCATCAAGATGTCTTCCATACTTACATTTGGTACACTCTGTGGACCGCAGTATGTTTCAGTCCAAAAAGGAAATGAGGGTTGAGACTCAAATTAGGGTTAGGTTTGGGGAGACTTGGCTTCCCAGGATGTAACCATGGTTTTGGCGCAGCCTAGATTGGTAAAACAGACTGCGTAGGCCTTCCGGAGTATAACATACTGCCAGTTAGTACACCATGTGGACAGGGAAATGTTTCAGTCCAAAGAGAAATTTAGGGTTAAGACCCAATTTAGGGTTAGCGGTCAGGAGACATGGCTTCCCAGAATGGAAACAGGGTTTTGCTGAAGCCAAGCATGGTGAAACAGACTGAGAGGGCAAAAGGAATTGTGTGCCTACTGTCTTTTAGTACAACATGAGGATGGGGGGTTGTTACATTTCAACAAGAAAATCAGGTTAAGTCTCAAGTTAGGGTTAGGGTTGGGGAGATGTGGCTTCCCAGGTTGGAAACGGGTCCTTGGTGAAGCCTAACTTGCTGAATCAGACTGAGTGGGGCATCAAGATGTCTTCCATACTTACATTTGGTACACTCTGTGGACGGCAGTATGTTTCAGTCCAAAAAGGAAAAGAGGCCTGAGACTCAAATTAGGGTTAGGGTTGGGGAGACTTGGCTTCCCAGGATGTAACCAGGGTTTTGGTGAAGCCTAGGTTGGTAAAACAGACTGAGTAGGCCATCCGGAGGATAACATACTGCCAGTTAGTACACCATGTGGACAGGGAAATGTTTCAGTCCAAAGAGAAAATTAGGGTTAAGACCCAAGTTAGGGTTAGCTGTCAGGAGACATGGCTTCCCAGAATGGAAACAGGCTGTTGCTGAAGCCAAGCATGGTGAAACAGACTGAGAGGGCCAAAGGAATTGTGTGCCTTCTGTCTTTTAGTACAACATGAGGATGGGGGTTTGTTACATTTGCACAAGAAAATCAGGTTAAGTCTCAAGTTAGGGTTAGGGTTGGGGAGATGTGGCTTCCCAGGTTGGAAACGGGTCCTTGGTGAAGCCTAACTTGCTGAATCAGACTGAGTGGGACATCAAGATGTCTTCCATACTGACATTTGCTACACTCTGTGGACGGCGGTATGTTTCAGTCCAAAAATGAAATGAGGGTTGAGACTCAAATTAGGGTTAGGGTTGGGGAGACTTGGCTTCCCAGGATGTAACCAGGGTTTTGGTGAAGCCTAGATTGGTAAAACAGACTGAGTAGGCCATCCGGAGTATAACATACTGCCAGTTAGTACACCATGTGGACAGGGAAATGTTTCATTCCAAAGAGAAAATTAGGGTTAAGACCCAAGTGAGGGTTATCGGTCAGGAGACATGGCTTCCCAGAATGGAAACAGGGTGTTGCTGAAGCCAAGCATGGTGAAACAGACTGAGAGGGCCAAAGGAATTGTGTGCCTACTGTCTTTTAGTAGAACATGAGGATGGGGGGTTGTTACATTTCAACAAGAAAATCATGTTAAGTCTCAAGTTAGGGTTAGGGTTGGGGAGATGTGGCTTCCCAGGTTGGAAACGGGTCCTTGGTGAAGCTTAACTTGCTGAATCAGACTGAGTGGGACATCAAGATGTCTTCCATACTGACATTTGGTACACTCTGTGGACGGCGGTATGTTTCAGTCCCAAAAGGAAATGAGGCCTGAGACTCAAAGTAGGGTTAGGGTTGGGGAGACTTGGCTTCCCAGGATGTAACCAGGGTTTTGGTGAAGCCTAGATTGGTAAAACAGACTGAGTAGGCATTCAGGAGTATAACATACTGCCAGTTAGTACACCATGTGGACAGGGAAATGTTTCAGTCCAAAGAGAAAATTAGGGTTAAGACCCAAGTTAGGGTTAGCTGTCAGGAGACATGGCTTCCCAGAATGGAAACAGGGTGTTGCTGAAGCCAAGCATGGTGAAACAGACTGAGAGGGCCAAAGGAATTGTGTGCCTACTGTCTTTTAGTACAACATGAGGATGGGGGGTTGTTACATTTCAACAAGAAAATCAGGTTAAGTCTCAAGTTAGGGTTAGGGTTGGGGAGATGTGGCTTCCCAGCTTGGAAACGGGTCCTTGGTGAAGCCTAACTTGCTGAATCAGACTGAGTGGGGCATCAAGATGTCTTCCATACTGACATTTGGTACACTCTGTGGACGGCGGTATGTTTCAGTCCAAAAAGGAAAAGAGGCCTGAGACTCAAATTAGGGTTAGGGTTGGGGAGACTTGGCTTCCCAGGATGTAACCAGGGTTTTGGTGAAGCCTAGGTTGGTAAAACGGACTGAGTTGGCCATCCGGAGTATAACATACTGCCAGTTAGTACACCATGTGGACAGGGAAATGTTTCAGTCCAAAGAGAAAATTAGGGTTAAGACCCAAGTTAGGGTTATCGGTCAGGAGACATGGCTTCCCAGAATGGAAACAGGGTGTTGCTGAAGCCAAGCATTGTGAAACAGACTGAGAGGGCCAAAGGAATTGTGTGCCTACTGTCTTTTAGTAGAACATGAGGATGGGGGGTTGTTACATTTCAACAAAAAAATCAGGTTGAGTCTCAAGTTAGGGTTAGGATTGGGGAGATGTGGCTTCCCAGGTTGGAAACGGGTCCTTGGTGAAGCCTAACTTGCTGAATCAGACTGAGTGGGACATCAAGATGTCTTCCATACTGACATTTGGTACACTCTGTGGACGGCGGTATGTTTCAGTCCAAAAAGGAAATTAGGCCTGAGACTCAAATTAGGGTTAGGGTTGGGGCGACTTGGCTTCCCAGGATGTAACCAGGGTTTTGGCAAAGCCTAGATTGGTAAAACAGACTGAGTAGGCCAACCGGAGTATAACATACTGCCAGTTAGTACACCATGTGGACAGGGAAATGTTTCAGTCCAAAGAGAAAATTAGGGTTAAGACCCAAGTTAGGGTTATCGGTCAGGAGACATGGCTTCCCAGAATGGAAACAGGGTGTTGCTGAAGCCAAGCATGGTGAAACAGACTGAGAGGGCCAAAGCAATTGTGTGCCTACTGTCTTTTAGTACAACATGAGGATGGGGGGTTGTTACATTTCAACAAGAAAATCAGGTTGAGTCTCAAGTTAGGGTTAGGGTTGGGGAGATGTGGCTTCCCAGGTTGGAAACGGGTCCTTGGTGAAGCTTAACTTGCTGAATCAGACTGAGTGGGGCATCAAGATGTCTTCCATACTGACATTTGGTACACTCTGTGGACCGCAGTATGTTTCAGTCCAAAAAGGAAATGAGGGTTGAGACTCAAATTAGGGTTAGGGTTGGGGAGACTTGGCTTCCCAGGATGTAACCAGGGTTTTGGCGAAGCCTAGATTGGTAAAACAGACTGAGTAGGCCTTCCGGAGTATAACATACTGCCAGTTAGTACACCATGTGGACAGGGAAATATTTCAGTCCAAAGAGAAAATTAGGGTTAAGACCCAAGTTAGGGTTAGCTGTCAGGAGACATGGCTTCCCAGAATGGAAACAGGGTGTTGCTGAAGCCAAGCATGGTGAAACAGACTGAGAGGGCCCACGGAATTTTGTGCCTACTGTCTTTTAGTACAACATGAGGATGGGGGTTTGTTACATTTGCACAAGAAAATCAGGTTGAGTCTCAAGTTAGGGTTAGGGTTGGGGAGATGTGGCTTCCCAGGTTGGAAACGGGTCCTTGGTGAAGCCTAACTTGCTGAATCAGACTGAGTGGGACATCAAGATGTCTTCCATACTGACATTTGCTACACTCTGTGGACGGCGGTATGTTTCAGTCCAAAAATGAAATGAGGGTTGAGACTCAAATTAGGGTTAGGGTTGGGGCGACTTGGCTTCCCAGGATGTAACCAGGGTTTTGGCAAAGCCTAGATTGGTAAAACAGACTGAGTAGGCCAACCGGAGTATAACATACTGCCAGTTAGTACACCATGTGGACAGGGAAATGTTTCAGTCCAAAGAGAAAATTAGGGTTAAGACCCAAGTTAGGGTTAGCTGTCAGGAGACATGGCTTCCCAGAATGGAAACAGGGTGTTGCTGAAGCCAAGCATGGTGAAACAGACTGAGAGGGCCAAAGGAATTGTGTGCCTACTGTCTTTTAGTACAACATGAGGATGGGGGGTTGTTACATTTCAACAAGAAAATCAGGTTAAGTCTCAAGTTAGGGTTAGGGTTGGGGAGATGTGGCTTCCCAGCTTGGAAACGGGTCCTTGGTGAAGCCTAACTTGCTGAATCAGACTGAGTGGGGCATCAAGATGTCTTCCATACTGACATTTGGTACACTCTGTGGACGGCGGTATGTTTCAGTCCAAAAAGGAAAAGAGGCCTGAGACTCAAATTAGGGTTAGGGTTGGGGAGACTTGGCTTCCCAGGATGTAACCAGGGTTTTGGTGAAGCCTAGGTTGGTAAAACGGACTGAGTTGGCCATCCGGAGTATAACATACTGCCAGTTAGTACACCATGTGGACAGGGAAATGTTTCAGTCCAAAGAGAAAATTAGGGTTAAGACCCAATTTAGGGTTATCGGTCAGGAGACATGGCTTCCCAGAATGGAAACAGGGTGTTGCTGAAGCCAAGCATTGTGAAACAGAGTGAGAGGGCCAAAGGAATTGTGTGCCTACTGTCTTTTAGTAGAACATGAGGATGGGGGGTTGTTACATTTCAACAAAAAAATCAGGTTGAGTCTCAAGTTAGGGTTAGGATTGGGGAGATGTGGCTTCCCAGGTTGGAAACGGGTCCTTGGTGAAGCCTAACTTGCTGAATCAGACTGAGTGGGACATCAAGATGTCTTCCATACTGACATTTGGTACACTCTGTGGACGGCGGTATCTTTCAGTCCAAAAAGGAAATTAGGCCTGAGACTCAAATTAGGGTTAGGGTTGGGGAGACTTGGCTGCCCAGGATGTAACCAGGGTTTTGGTGAAGCCTAGATTGGTAAAACAGACTGAGTAGGCATTCAGGAGTATAACATACTGCCAGTTAGTACACCATGTGGACAGGGAAATGTTTCAGTCCAAAGAGAAAATTAGGGTTAAGACCCAAGTTAGGGTTAGCTGTCAGGAGACATGGCTTCCCAGAATGGAAACAGGGTGTTGCTGAAGCCAAGCATGGTGAAACAGACTGAGAGGGCCAAAGGAATTGTGTGCCTACTGTCTTTTAGTACAACATGAGGATGGGGGGTTGTTACATTTCAACAAGAAAATCAGGTTAAGTCTCAAGTTAGTGTTAGGGTTGGGGAGATGTGGCTTCCCAGCTTGGAAACGGGTCCTTGGTGAAGCCTAACTTGCTGAATCAGACTGAGTGGGACATCAAGATGTCTTCCATACTGACATTTGGTACACTCTGTGGACGGCGGTATCTTTCAGTCCAAAAAGGAAATTAGGCCTGAGACTCAAATTAGGGTTAGGGTTGGGGCGACTTGGCTTCCCAGGATGTAACCAGGGTTTTGGCAAAGCCTAGATTGGTAAAACAGACTGAGTAGGCCAACCGGAGTATAACATACTGCCAGTTAGTACACCATGTGGACAGGGAAATGTTTCAGTCCAAAGAGAAAATTAGGGTTAAGACCCAAGTTAGGGTTATCGGTCAGGAGACATGGCTTCCCAGAATGGAAACAGGGTGTTGCTGAAGCCAAGCATGGTGAAACAGACTGAGAGGGCCAAAGGAATTGTGTGCCTACTGTCTTTTAGTACAACATGAGGATGGGGGGTTGTTACATTTCAACAAGAAAATCAGGTTGAGTCTCAAGTTAGGGTTAGGGTTGGGGAGATGTGGCTTCCCAGGTTGGAAACGGGTCCTTGGTGAAGCTTAACTTGCTGAATCAGACTGAGTGGGGCATCAAGATGTCTTCCATACTGACATTTGGTACACTCTGTGGACCGCAGTATGTTTCAGTCCAAAAAGGAAATGAGGGTTGAGACTCAAATTAGGGTTAGGGTTGGGGAGACTTGGCTTCCCAGGATGTAACCAGGGTTTTGGCGAAGCCTAGATTGGTAAAACAGACTGAGTAGGCCTTCCGGAGTATAACATACTGCCAGTTAGTACACCATGTGGACAGGGAAATATTTCAGTCCAAAGAGAAAATTAGGGTTAAGACCCAAGTTAGGGTTAGCTGTCAGGAGACATGGCTTCCCAGAATGGAAACAGGGTGTTGCTGAAGCCAAGCATGGTGAAACAGACTGAGAGGGCCCACGGAATTTTGTGCCTACTGTCTTTCAGTACAACATGAGGATGGGGGTTTGTTACATTTGCACAAGAAAATCAGGTTGAGTCTCAAGTTAGGGTTAGGGTTGGGGAGATGTGGCTTCCCAGGTTGGAAACGGGTCCTTGGTGAAGCCTAACTTGCTGAATCAGACTGAGTGGGACATCAAGATGTCTTCCATACTGACATTTGCTACACTCTGTGGACGGCGGTATGTTTCAGTCCAAAAAGGAAATTAGGCCTGAGACTCAAATTAGGGTTAGGGTTGGGGCGACTTGGCTTCCCAGGATGTAACCAGGGTTTTGGCAAAGCCTAGATTGGTAAAACAGACTGAGTAGGCCAACCGGAGTATAACATACTGCCAGTTAGTACACCATGTGGACAGGGAAATGTTTCAGTCCAAAGAGAAAATTAGGGTTAAGACCCAAGTTAGGGTTAGCTGTCAGGAGACATGGCTTCCCAGAATGGAAACAGGGTGTTGCTGAAGCCAAGCATGGTGAAACAGACTGAGAGGGCCAAAGGAATTGTGTGCCTACTGTCTTTTAGTACAACATGAGGATGGGGGGTTCTTACATTTCAACAAGAAAATCAGGTTGAGTCTCAAGTTAGGGTTAGGGTTGGGGAGATGTGGCTTCCCAGGTTGGAAACGGGTCCTTGGTGAAGCTTAACTTGCTGAATCAGACTGAGTGGGGCATCAAGATGTCTTCCATACTTACATTTGGTACACTCTGTGGACCGCAGTATGTTTCAGTCCAAAAAGGAAATGAGGGTTGAGACTCAAATTAGGGTTAGGTTTGGGGAGACTTGGCTTCCCAGGATGTAACCATGGTTTTGGCGAAGCCTAGATTGGTAAAACAGACTGCGTAGGCCTTCCGGAGTATAACATACTGCCAGTTAGTACACCATGTGGACAGGGAAATGTTTCATTCCAAAGAGAAAATTAGGGTTAAGACCCAAGTTAGGGTTATCGGTCAGGAGACATGGCTTCCCAGAATGGAAACAGGGTTTTGCTGAAGCCAAGCATGGTGAAACAGACTGAGAGGGCAAAAGGAATTGTGTGCCTACTGTCTTTTAGTACAACATGAGGATGGGGGGTTGTTACATTTCAACAAGAAAATCAGGTTAAGTCTCAAGTTAGGGTTAGGGTTGGGGAGATGTGGCTTCCCAGGTTGGAAACGGGTCCTTGGTGAAGCCTAACTTGCTGAATCAGACTGAGTGGGGCATCAAGATGTCTTCCATACTTACATTTGGTACACTCTGTGGACGGCAGTATGTTTCAGTCCAAAAAGGAAAAGAGGCCTGAGACTCAAATTAGGGTTAGGGTTGGGGAGACTTGGCTTCCCAGGATGTAACCAGGGTTTTGGTGAAGCCTAGGTTGGTAAAACAGACTGAGTAGGCCATCCGGAGGATAACATACTGCCAGTTAGTACACCATGTGGACAGGGAAATGTTTCAGTCCAAAGAGAAAATTAGGGTTAAGACCCAAGTTAGGGTTAGCTGTCAGGAGACATGGCTTCCCAGAATGGAAACAGGGTTTTGCTGAAGCCAAGCATGGTGAAACAGACTGAGAGGGCAAAAGGAATTGTGTGCCTACTGTCTTTTAGTACAACATGAGGATGGGGGGTTGTTACATTTCAACAAGAAAATCAGGTTAAGTCTCAAGTTAGGGTTAGGGTTGGGGAGATGTGGCTTCCCAGGTTGGAAACGGGTCCTTGGTGAAGCCTAACTTGCTGAATCAGACTGAGTGGGGCATCAAGATGTCTTCCATACTTACATTTGGTACACTCTGTGGACGGCAGTATGTTTCAGTCCAAAAAGGAAAAGAGGCCTGAGACTCAAATTAGGGTTAGGGTTGGGGAGACTTGGCTTCCCAGGATGTAACCAGGGTTTTGGTGAAGCCTAGGTTGGTAAAACAGACTGAGTAGGCCATCCGGAGGATAACATACTGCCAGTTAGTACACCATGTGGACAGGGAAATGTTTCAGTCCAAAGAGAAAATTAGGGTTAAGACCCAAGTTAGGGTTAGCTGTCAGGAGACATGGCTTCCCAGAATGGAAACAGGCTGTTGCTGAAGCCAAGCATGGTGAAACAGACTGAGAGGGCCAAAGGAATTGTGTGCCTTCTGTCTTTTAGTACAACATGAGGATGGGGGTTTGTTACATTTGCACAAGAAAATCAGGTTAAGTCTCAAGTTAGGGTTAGGGTTGGGGAGATGTGGCTTCCCAGGTTGGAAACGGGTCCTTGGTGAAGCCTAACTTGCTGAATCAGACTGAGTGGGACATCAAGATGTCTTCCATACTGACATTTGCTACACTCTGTGGACGGCGGTATGTTTCAGTCCAAAAATGAAATGAGGGTTGAGACTCAAATTAGGGTTAGGGTTGGGGAGACTTGGCTTCCCAGGATGTAACCAGGGTTTTGGTGAAGCCTAGATTGGTAAAACAGACTGAGTAGGCCATCCGGAGTATAACATACTGCCAGTTAGTACACCATGTGGACAGGGAAATGTTTCAGTCCAAAGAAAAAATTAGGGTTAAGACCCAAGTTAGGGTTATCGGTCAGGAGACATGGCTTCCCAGAATGGAAACAGGGTGTTGCTGAAGCCAAGCATGGTGAAACAGACTGAGAGGGCAAAAGGAATTGTGTGCCTACTGTCTTTTAGTGGAACATAAGGATGGGGGGTTGTTACATTTCAACAAGAAAATCAGGTTAAGTCTCAAGTTAGGGTTAGGGTTGGGGAGATGTGGCTTCCCAGGTTGGAAACGGGTCCTTGGTGAAGCCTAACTTGCTGAATCAGACTGAGTGGGGCATCAAGATGTCTTCCATACTTACATTTGGTACACTCTGTGGACGGCGGTATGTTTCAGTCCCAAAAGGAAATGAGGTCTGAGACTCAAATTAGGGTTAGGGTTGGGAAGACTTGGCTTCCCAGGATGTAACCAGGGTTTTGGTGAAGCCTAGATTGGTAAAACAGAATGAGTAGGCCATCCGGAGGATAACATACTGCCAGTTAGTACACCATGTGGACAGGGAAATGTTTCATTCCAAAGAGAAAATTAGGGTTAAGACCGAAGTGAGGGTTATCGGTCAGGAGACATGGCTTCCCAGAATGGAAACAGGGTGTTGCTGAAGCCAAGCATGGTGAAACAGACTGAGAGGGCCAAAGGAATTGTGTGCCTACTGTCTTTTAGTAGAACATGAGGATGGGGGGTTGTTACATTTCAACAAGAAAATCATGTTAAGTCTCAAGTTAGGGTTAGGGTTGGGGAGATGTGGCTTCCCAGGTTGGAAACGGGTCCTTGGTGAAGCTTAACTTGCTGAATCAGACTGAGTGGGACATCAAGATGTCTTCCATACTGACATTTGGTACACTCTGTGGACGGCGGTATGTTTCAGTCCCAAAAGGAAATGAGGCCTGAGACTCAAAGTAGGGTTAGGGTTGGGGAGACTTGGCTGCCCAGGATGTAACCAGGGTTTTGGTGAAGCCTAGATTGGTAAAACAGACTGAGTAGGCATTCAGGAGTATAACATACTGCCAGTTAGTACACCATGTGGACAGGGAAATGTTTCAGTCCAAAGAGAAAATTAGGGTTAAGACCCAAGTTAGGGTTAGCTGTCAGGAGACATGGCTTCCCAGAATGGAAACAGGGTGTTGCTGAAGCCAAGCATGGTGAAACAGACTGAGAGGGCCAAAGGAATTGTGTGCCTACTGTCTTTTAGTACAACATGAGGATGGGGGGTTGTTACATTTCAACAAGAAAATCAGGTTAAGTCTCAAGTTAGGGTTAGGGTTGGGGAGATGTGGCTTCCCAGCTTGGAAACGGGTCCTTGGTGAAGCCTAACTTGCTGAATCAGACTGAGTGGGGCATCAAGATGTCTTCCATACTGACATTTGGTACACTCTGTGGACGGCGGTATGTTTCAGTCCAAAAAGGAAAAGAGGCCTGAGACTCAAATTAGGGTTAGGGTTGGGGAGACTTGGCTTCCCAGGATGTAACCAGGGTTTTGGTGAAGCCTAGGTTGGTAAAACGGACTGAGTTGGCCATCCGGAGTATAACATACTGCCAGTTAGTACACCATGTGGACAGGGAAATGTTTCAGTCCAAAGAGAAAATTAGGGTTAAGACCCAAGTTAGGGTTATCGGTCAGGAGACATGGCTTCCCAGAATGGAAACAGGGTGTTGCTGAAGCCAAGCATTGTGAAACAGACTGAGAGGGCCAAAGGAATTGTGTGCCTACTGTCTTTTAGTAGAACATGAGGATGGGGGGTTGTTACATTTCAACAAAAAAATCAGGTTGAGTCTCAAGTTAGGGTTAGGATTGGGGAGATGTGGCTTCCCAGGTTGGAAACGGGTCCTTGGTGAAGCCTAACTTGCTGAATCAGACTGAGTGGGACATCAAGATGTCTTCCATACTGACATTTGGTACACTCTGTGGACGGCGGTATGTTTCAGTCCAAAAAGGAAATTAGGCCTGAGACTCAAATTAGGGTTAGGGTTGGGGCGACTTGGCTTCCCAGGATGTAACCAGGGTTTTGGCAAAGCCTAGATTGGTAAAACAGACTGAGTAGGCCAACCGGAGTATAACATACTGCCAGTTAGTACACCATGTGGACAGGGAAATGTTTCAGTCCAAAGAGAAAATTAGGGTTAAGACCCAAGTTAGGGTTATCGGTCAGGAGACATGGCTTCCCAGAATGGAAACAGGGTGTTGCTGAAGCCAAGCATGGTGAAACAGACTGAGAGGGCCAAAGCAATTGTGTGCCTACTGTCTTTTAGTACAACATGAGGATGGGGGGTTGTTACATTTCAACAAGAAAATCAGGTTGAGTCTCAAGTTAGGGTTAGGGTTGGGGAGATGTGGCTTCCCAGGTTGGAAACGGGTCCTTGGTGAAGCTTAACTTGCTGAATCAGACTGAGTGGGGCATCAAGATGTCTTCCATACTGACATTTGGTACACTCTGTGGACCGCAGTATGTTTCAGTCCAAAAAGGAAATGAGGGTTGAGACTCAAATTAGGGTTAGGGTTGGGGAGACTTGGCTTCCCAGGATGTAACCAGGGTTTTGGCGAAGCCTAGATTGGTAAAACAGACTGAGTAGGCCTTCCGGAGTATAACATACTGCCAGTTAGTACACCATGTGGACAGGGAAATATTTCAGTCCAAAGAGAAAATTAGGGTTAAGACCCAAGTTAGGGTTAGCTGTCAGGAGACATGGCTTCCCAGAATGGAAACAGGGTGTTGCTGAAGCCAAGCATGGTGAAACAGACTGAGAGGGCCCACGGAATTTTGTGCCTACTGTCTTTTAGTACAACATGAGGATGGGGGTTTGTTACATTTGCACAAGAAAATCAGGTTGAGTCTCAAGTTAGGGTTAGGGTTGGGGAGATGTGGCTTCCCAGGTTGGAAACGGGTCCTTGGTGAAGCCTAACTTGCTGAATCAGACTGAGTGGGACATCAAGATGTCTTCCATACTGACATTTGCTACACTCTGTGGACGGCGGTATGTTTCAGTCCAAAAATGAAATGAGGGTTGAGACTCAAATTAGGGTTAGGGTTGGGGCGACTTGGCTTCCCAGGATGTAACCAGGGTTTTGGCAAAGCCTAGATTGGTAAAACAGACTGAGTAGGCCAACCGGAGTATAACATACTGCCAGTTAGTACACCATGTGGACAGGGAAATGTTTCAGTCCAAAGAGAAAATTAGGGTTAAGACCCAAGTTAGGGTTAGCTGTCAGGAGACATGGCTTCCCAGAATGGAAACAGGGTGTTGCTGAAGCCAAGCATGGTGAAACAGACTGAGAGGGCCAAAGGAATTGTGTGCCTACTGTCTTTTAGTACAACATGAGGATGGGGGGTTGTTACATTTCAACAAGAAAATCAGGTTAAGTCTCAAGTTAGGGTTAGGGTTGGGGAGATGTGGCTTCCCAGCTTGGAAACGGGTCCTTGGTGAAGCCTAACTTGCTGAATCAGACTGAGTGGGGCATCAAGATGTCTTCCATACTGACATTTGGTACACTCTGTGGACGGCGGTATCTTTCAGTCCAAAAAGGAAAAGAGGCCTGAGACTCAAATTAGGGTTAGGGTTGGGGCGACTTGGCTTCCCAGGATGTAACCAGGGTTTTGGCAAAGCCTAGATTGGTAAAACAGACTGAGTAGGCCAACCGGAGTATAACATACTGCCAGTTAGTACACCATGTGGACAGGGAAATGTTTCAGTCCAAAGAGAAAATTAGGGTTAAGACCCAAGTTAGGGTTAGCTGTCAGGAGACATGGCTTCCCAGAATGGAAACAGGGTGTTGCTGAAGCCAAGCATGGTGAAACAGACTGAGAGGGCCAAAGGAATTGTGTGCCTACTGTCTTTTAGTACAACATGAGGATGGGGGGTTCTTACATTTCAACAAGAAAATCAGGTTGAGTCTCAAGTTAGGGTTAGGGTTGGGGAGATGTGGCTTCCCAGGTTGGAAACGGGTCCTTGGTGAAGCTTAACTTGCTGAATCAGACTGAGTGGGGCATCAAGATGTCTTCCATACTTACATTTGGTACACTCTGTGGACCGCAGTATGTTTCAGTCCAAAAAGGAAATGAGGGTTGAGACTCAAATTAGGGTTAGGTTTGGGGAGACTTGGCTTCCCAGGATGTAACCATGGTTTTGGCGAAGCCTAGATTGGTAAAACAGACTGCGTAGGCCTTCCGGAGTATAACATACTGCCAGTTAGTACACCATGTGGACAGGGAAATGTTTCAGTCCAAAGAGAAAATTAGGGTTAAGACCCAAGTTAGGGTTATCGGTCAGGAGACATGGCTTCCCAGAATGGAAACAGGGTTTTGCTGAAGCCAAGCATGGTGAAACAGACTGAGAGGGCAAAAGGAATTGTGTGCCTACTGTCTTTTAGTACAACATGAGGATGGGGGGTTGTTACATTTCAACAAGAAAATCAGGTTAAGTCTCAAGTTAGGGTTAGGGTTGGGGAGATGTGGCTTCCCAGGTTGGAAACGGGTCCTTGGTGAAGCCTAACTTGCTGAATCAGACTGAGTGGGGCATCAAGATGTCTTCCATACTTACATTTGGTACACTCTGTGGACGGCAGTATGTTTCAGTCCAAAAAGGAAAAGAGGCCTGAGACTCAAATTAGGGTTAGGGTTGGGGAGACTTGGCTTCCCAGGATGTAACCAGGGTTTTGGTGAAGCCTAGGTTGGTAAAACAGACTGAGTAGGCCATCCGGAGGATAACATACTGCCAGTTAGTACACCATGTGGACAGGGAAATGTTTCAGTCCAAAGAGAAAATTAGGGTTAAGACCCAAGTTAGGGTTAGCTGTCAGGAGACATGGCTTCCCAGAATGGAAACAGGCTGTTGCTGAAGCCAAGCATGGTGAAACAGACTGAGAGGGCCAAAGGAATTGTGTGCCTTCTGTCTTTTAGTACAACATGAGGATGGGGGTTTGTTACATTTGCACAAGAAAATCAGGTTAAGTCTCAAGTTAGGGTTAGGGTTGGGGAGATGTGGCTTCCCAGGTTGGAAACGGGTCCTTGGTGAAGCCTAACTTGCTGAATCAGACTGAGTGGGACATCAAGATGTCTTCCATACTGACATTTGCTACACTCTGTGGACGGCGGTATGTTTCAGTCCAAAAATGAAATGAGGGTTGAGACTCAAATTAGGGTTAGGGTTGGGGAGACTTGGCTTCCCAGGATGTAACCAGGGTTTTGGTGAAGCCTAGATTGGTAAAACAGACTGAGTAGGCCATCCGGAGTATAACATACTGCCAGTTAGTACACCATGTGGACAGGGAAATGTTTCAGTCCAAAGAAAAAATTAGGGTTAAGACCCAAGTTAGGGTTATCGGTCAGGAGACATGGCTTCCCAGAATGGAAACAGGGTGTTGCTGAAGCCAAGCATGGTGAAACAGACTGAGAGGGCAAAAGGAATTGTGTGCCTACTGTCTTTTAGTGGAACATAAGGATGGGGGGTTGTTACATTTCAACAAGAAAATCAGGTTAAGTCTCAAGTTAGGGTTAGGGTTGGGGAGATGTGGCTTCCCAGGTTGGAAACGGGTCCTTGGTGAAGCCTAACTTGCTGAATCAGACTGAGTGGGGCATCAAGATGTCTTCCATACTTACATTTGGTACACTCTGTGGACGGCGGTATGTTTCAGTCCCAAAAGGAAATGAGGTCTGAGACTCAAATTAGGGTTAGGGTTGGGAAGACTTGGCTTCCCAGGATGTAACCAGGGTTTTGGTGAAGCCTAGATTGGTAAAACAGAATGAGTAGGCCATCCGGAGGATAACATACTGCCAGTTAGTACACCATGTGGACAGGGAAATGTTTCATTCCAAAGAGAAAATTAGGGTTAAGACCCAAGTGAGGGTTATCGGTCAGGAGACATGGCTTCCCAGAATGGAAACAGGGTGTTGCTGAAGCCAAGCATGGTGAAACAGACTGAGAGGGCCAAAGGAATTGTGTGCCTACTGTCTTTTAGTAGAACATGAGGATGGGGGGTTGTTACATTTCAACAAGAAAATCATGTTAAGTCTCAAGTTAGGGTTAGGGTTGGGGAGATGTGGCTTCCCAGGTTGGAAACGGGTCCTTGGTGAAGCTTAACTTGCTGAATCAGACTGAGTGGGACATCAAGATGTCTTCCATACTGACATTTGGTACACTCTGTGGACGGCGGTATGTTTCAGTCCCAAAAGGAAATGAGGCCTGAGACTCAAAGTAGGGTTAGGGTTGGGGAGACTTGGCTGCCCATGATGTAACCAGGGTTTTGGTGAAGCCTAGATTGGTAAAACAGACTGAGTAGGCATTCAGGAGTATAACATACTGCCAGTTAGTACACCATGTGGACAGGGAAATGTTTCAGTCCAAAGAGAAAATTAGGGTTAAGACCCAAGTTAGGGTTAGCTGTCAGGAGACATGGCTTCCCAGAATGGAAACAGGGTGTTGCTGAAGCCAAGCATGGTGAAACAGACTGAGAGGGCCAAAGGAATTGTGTGCCTACTGTCTTTTAGTACAACATGAGGATGGGGGGTTGTTACATTTCAACAAGAAAATCAGGTTAAGTCTCAAGTTAGGGTTAGGGTTGGGGAGATGTGGCTTCCCAGCTTGGAAACGGGTCCTTGGTGAAGCCTAACTTGCTGAATCAGACTGAGTGGGACATCAAGATGTCTTCCATACTGACATTTGGTACACTCTGTGGACGGCGGTATGTTTCAGTCCAAAAAGGAAATTAGGCCTGAGACTCAAATTAGGGTTAGGGTTGGGGCGACTTGGCTTCCCAGGATGTAACCAGGGTTTTGGCAAAGCCTAGATTGGTAAAACAGACTGAGTAGGCCAACCGGAGTATAACATACTGCCAGTTAGTACACCATGTGGACAGGGAAATGTTTCAGTCCAAAGAGAAAATTAGGGTTAAGACCCAAGTTAGGGTTAGCTGTCAGGAGACATGGCTTCCCAGAATGGAAACAGGGTGTTGCTGAAGCCAAGCATGGTGAAACAGACTGAGAGGGCCAAAGGAATTGTGTGCCTACTGTCTTTTAGTACAACATGAGGATGGGGGGTTCTTACATTTCAACAAGAAAATCAGGTTGAGTCTCAAGTTAGGGTTAGGGTTGGGGAGATGTGGCTTCCCAGGTTGGAAACGGGTCCTTGGTGAAGCTTAACTTGCTGAATCAGACTGAGTGGGGCATCAAGATGTCTTCCATACTTACATTTGGTACACTCTGTGGACCGCAGTATGTTTCAGTCCAAAAAGGAAATGAGGGTTGAGACTCAAATTAGGGTTAGGTTTGGGGAGACTTGGCTTCCCAGGATGTAACCATGGTTTTGGCGCAGCCTAGATTGGTAAAACAGACTGCGTAGGCCTTCCGGAGTATAACATACTGCCAGTTAGTACACCATGTGGACAGGGAAATGTTTCAGTCCAAAGAGAAAATTAGGGTTAAGACCCAAGTTAGGGTTATCGGTCAGGAGACATGGCTTCCCAGAATGGAAACAGGGTTTTGCTGAAGCCAAGCATGGTGAAACAGACTGAGAGGGCAAAAGGAATTGTGTGCCTACTGTCTTTTAGTACAACATGAGGATGGGGGGTTGTTACATTTCAACAAGAAAATCAGGTTAAGTCTCAAGTTAGGGTTAGGGTTGGGGAGATGTGGCTTCCCAGGTTGGAAACGGGTCCTTGGTGAAGCCTAACTTGCTGAATCAGACTGAGTGGGGCATCAAGATGTCTTCCATACTTACATTTGGTACACTCTGTGGACGGCAGTATGTTTCAGTCCAAAAAGGAAAAGAGGCCTGAGACTCAAATTAGGGTTAGGGTTGGGGAGACTTGGCTTCCCAGGATGTAACCAGGGTTTTGGTGAAGCCTAGGTTGGTAAAACAGACTGAGTAGGCCATCCGGAGGATAACATACTGCCAGTTAGTACACCATGTGGACAGGGAAATGTTTCAGTCCAAAGAGAAAATTAGGGTTAAGACCCAAGTTAGGGTTAGCTGTCAGGAGACATGGCTTCCCAGAATGGAAACAGGCTGTTGCTGAAGCCAAGCATGGTGAAACAGACTGAGAGGGCCAAAGGAATTGTGTGCCTTCTGTCTTTTAGTACAACATGAGGATGGGGGTTTGTTACATTTGCACAAGAAAATCAGGTTAAGTCTCAAGTTAGGGTTAGGGTTGGGGAGATGTGGCTTCCCAGGTTGGAAACGGGTCCTTGGTGAAGCCTAACTTGCTGAATCAGACTGAGTGGGACATCAAGATGTCTTCCATACTGACATTTGCTACACTCTGTGGACGGCGGTATGTTTCAGTCCAAAAATGAAATGAGGGTTGAGACTCAAATTAGGGTTAGGGTTGGGGAGACTTGGCTTCCCAGGATGTAACCAGGGTTTTGGTGAAGCCTAGATTGGTAAAACAGACTGAGTAGGCCATCCGGAGTATAACATACTGCCAGTTAGTACACCATGTGGACAGGGAAATGTTTCATTCCAAAGAGAAAATTAGGGTTAAGACCCAAGTGAGGGTTATCGGTCAGGAGACATGGCTTCCCAGAATGGAAACAGGGTGTTGCTGAAGCCAAGCATGGTGAAACAGACTGAGAGGGCAAAAGGAATTGTGTGCCTACTGTCTTTTAGTACAACATGAGGATGGGGGGTTGTTACATTTCAACAAGAAAATCAGGTTAAGTCTCAAGTTAGGGTTAGGGTTGGGGAGATGTGGCTTCCCAGGTTGGAAACGGGTCCTTGGTGAAGCTTAACTTGCTGAATCAGACTGAGTGGGACATCAAGATGTCTTCCATACTGACATTTGGTACACTCTGTGGACGGCGGTATGTTTCAGTCCCAAAAGGAAATGAGGCCTGAGACTCAAAGTAGGGTTAGGGTTGGGGAGACTTGGCTGCCCAGGATGTAACCAGGGTTTTGGCAAAGCCTAGATTGGTAAAACAGACTGAGTAGGCCAACCGGAGTATAACATACTGCCAGTTAGTACACCATGTGGACAGGGAAATGTTTCAGTCCAAAGAGAAAATTAGGGTTAAGACCCAAGTTAGGGTTATCGGTCAGGAGACATGGCTTCCCAGAATGGAAACAGGGTGTTGCTGAAGCCAAGCATGGTGAAACAGACTGAGAGGGCCAAAGGAATTGTGTGCCTACTGTCTTTTAGTACAACATGAGGATGGGGGGTTGTTACATTTCAACAAGAAAATCAGGTTGAGTCTCAAGTTAGGGTTAGGGTTGGGGAGATGTGGCTTCCCAGGTTGGAAACGGGTCCTTGGTGAAGCTTAACTTGCTGAATCAGACTGAGTGGGGCATCAAGATGTCTTCCATACTGACATTTGGTACACTCTGTGGACCGCAGTATGTTTCAGTCCAAAAAGGAAATGAGGGTTGAGACTCAAATTAGGGTTAGGGTTGGGGAGACTTGGCTTCCCAGGATGTAACCAGGGTTTTGGCGAAGCCTAGATTGGTAAAACAGACTGAGTAGGCCTTCCGGAGTATAACATACTGCCAGTTAGTACACCATGTGGACAGGGAAATATTTCAGTCCAAAGAGAAAATTAGGGTTAAGACCCAAGTTAGGGTTAGCTGTCAGGAGACATGGCTTCCCAGAATGGAAACAGGGTGTTGCTGAAGCCAAGCATGGTGAAACAGACTGAGAGGGCCCACGGAATTTTGTGCCTACTGTCTTTTAGTACAACATGAGGATGGGGGTTTGTTACATTTGCACAAGAAAATCAGGTTGAGTCTCAAGTTAGGGTTAGGGTTGGGGAGATGTGGCTTCCCAGGTTGGAAACGGGTCCTTGGTGAAGCCTAACTTGCTGAATCAGACTGAGTGGGACATCAAGATGTCTTCCATACTGACATTTGGTACACTCTGTGGACGGCGGTATGTTTCAGTCCAAAAAGGAAATTAGGCCTGAGACTCAAATTAGGGTTAGGGTTGGGGCGACTTGGCTTCCCAGGATGTAACCAGGGTTTTGGCAAAGCCTAGATTGGTAAAACAGACTGAGTAGGCCAACCGGAGTATAACATACTGCCAGTTAGTACACCATGTGGACAGGGAAATGTTTCAGTCCAAAGAGAAAATTAGGGTTAAGACCCAAGTTAGGGTTAGCTGTCAGGAGACATGGCTTCCCAGAATGGAAACAGGGTGTTGCTGAAGCCAAGCATGGTGAAACAGACTGAGAGGGCCAAAGGAATTGTGTGCCTACTGTCTTTTAGTACAACATGAGGATGGGGGGTTCTTACATTTCAACAAGAAAATCAGGTTGAGTCTCAAGTTAGGGTTAGGGTTGGGGAGATGTGGCTTCCCAGGTTGGAAACGGGTCCTTGGTGAAGCTTAACTTGCTGAATCAGACTGAGTGGGGCATCAAGATGTCTTCCATACTTACATTTGGTACACTCTGTGGACCGCAGTATGTTTCAGTCCAAAAAGGAAATGAGGGTTGAGACTCAAATTAGGGTTAGGTTTGGGGAGACTTGGCTTCCCAGGATGTAACCATGGTTTTGGCGAAGCCTAGATTGGTAAAACAGACTGCGTAGGCCTTCCGGAGTATAACATACTGCCAGTTAGTACACCATGTGGACAGGGAAATGTTTCAGTCCAAAGAGAAAATTAGGGTTAAGACCCAAGTTAGGGTTATCGGTCAGGAGACATGGCTTCCCAGAATGGAAACAGGGTTTTGCTGAAGCCAAGCATGGTGAAACAGACTGAGAGGGCAAAAGGAATTGTGTGCCTACTGTCTTTTAGTACAACATGAGGATGGGGGGTTGTTACATTTCAACAAGAAAATCAGGTTAAGTCTCAAGTTAGGGTTAGGGTTGGGGAGATGTGGCTTCCCAGGTTGGAAACGGGTCCTTGGTGAAGCCTAACTTGCTGAATCAGACTGAGTGGGGCATCAAGATGTCTTCCATACTTACATTTGGTACACTCTGTGGACGGCAGTATGTTTCAGTCCAAAAAGGAAAAGAGGCCTGAGACTCAAATTAGGGTTAGGGTTGGGGAGACTTGGCTTCCCAGGATGTAACCAGGGTTTTGGTGAAGCCTAGGTTGGTAAAACAGACTGAGTAGGCCATCCGGAGGATAACATACTGCCAGTTAGTACACCATGTGGACAGGGAAATGTTTCAGTCCAAAGAGAAAATTAGGGTTAAGACCCAAGTTAGGGTTAGCTGTCAGGAGACATGGCTTCCCAGAATGGAAACAGGCTGTTGCTGAAGCCAAGCATGGTGAAACAGACTGAGAGGGCCAAAGGAATTGTGTGCCTTCTGTCTTTTAGTACAACATGAGGATGGGGGTTTGTTACATTTGCACAAGAAAATCAGGTTAAGTCTCAAGTTAGGGTTAGGGTTGGGGA
Source organism: Heloderma suspectum (assembly GCF_057233095.1). NCBI lineage: Eukaryota > Metazoa > Chordata > Lepidosauria > Squamata > Helodermatidae > Heloderma > Heloderma suspectum. The sequence goes on from NC_139461.1 coordinate 155,421,139, forward strand.
GATGTGGCTTCCCAGGTTGGAAACGGGTCCTTGGTGAAGCCTAACTTGCTGAATCAGACTGAGTGGGACATCAAGATGTCTTCCATACTGACATTTGCTACACTCTGTGGACGGCGGTATGTTTCAGTCCAAAAATGAAATGAGGGTTGAGACTCAAATTAGGGTTAGGGTTGGGGAGACTTGGCTTCCCAGGATGTAACCAGGGTTTTGGTGAAGCCTAGATTGGTAAAACAGACTGAGTAGGCCATCCGGAGTATAACATACTGCCAGTTAGTACACCATGTGGACAGGGAAATGTTTCAGTCCAAAGAAAAAATTAGGGTTAAGACCCAAGTTAGGGTTATCGGTCAGGAGACATGGCTTCCCAGAATGGAAACAGGGTGTTGCTGAAGCCAAGCATGGTGAAACAGACTGAGAGGGCAAAAGGAATTGTGTGCCTACTGTCTTTTAGTGGAACATAAGGATGGGGGGTTGTTACATTTCAACAAGAAAATCAGGTTAAGTCTCAAGTTAGGGTTAGGGTTGGGGAGATGTGGCTTCCCAGGTTGGAAACGGGTCCTTGGTGAAGCCTAACTTGCTGAATCAGACTGAGTGGGGCATCAAGATGTCTTCCATACTGACATTTGGTACACTCTGTGGACGGCGGTATGTTTCAGTCCCAAAAGGAAATGAGGTCTGAGACTCAAATTAGGGTTAGGGTTGGGAAGACTTGGCTTCCCAGGATGTAACCAGGGTTTTGGTGAAGCCTAGATTGGTAAAACAGAATGAGTAGGCCATCCGGAGGATAACATACTGCCAGTTAGTACACCATGTGGACAGGGAAATGTTTCATTCCAAAGAGAAAATTAGGGTTAAGACCCAAGTGAGGGTTATCGGTCAGGAGACATGGCTTCCCAGAATGGAAACAGGGTGTTGCTGAAGCCAAGCATGGTGAAACAGACTGAGAGGGCCAAAGGAATTGTGTGCCTACTGTCTTTTAGTAGAACATGAGGATGGGGGGTTGTTACATTTCAACAAGAAAATCAGGTTAAGTCTCAAGTTAGGGTTAGGGTTGGGGAGATGTGGCTTCCCAGGTTGGAAACGGGTCCTTGGTGAAGCTTAACTTGCTGAATCAGACTGAGTGGGACATCAAGATGTCTTCCATACTGACATTTGGTACACTCTGTGGACGGCGGTATGTTTCAGTCCCAAAAGGAAATGAGGCCTGAGACTCAAAGTAGGGTTAGGGTTGGGGAGACTTGGCTGCCCAGGATGTAACCAGGGTTTTGGTGAAGCCTAGATTGGTAAAACAGACTGAGTAGGCATTCAGGAGTATAACATACTGCCAGTTAGTACACCATGTGGACAGGGAAATGTTTCAGTCCAAAGAGAAAATTAGGGTTAAGACCCAAGTTAGGGTTAGCTGTCAGGAGACATGGCTTCCCAGAATGGAAACAGGGTGTTGCTGAAGCCAAGCATGGTGAAACAGACTGAGAGGGCCAAAGGAATTGTGTGCCTACTGTCTTTTAGTACAACATGAGGATGGGGGGTTGTTACATTTCAACAAGAAAATCAGGTTAAGTCTCAAGTTAGGGTTAGGGTTGGGGAGATGTGGCTTCCCAGCTTGGAAACGGGTCCTTGGTGAAGCCTAACTTGCTGAATCAGACTGAGTGGGACATCAAGATGTCTTCCATACTGACATTTGGTACACTCTGTGGACGGCGGTATGTTTCAGTCCAAAAAGGAAATTAGGCCTGAGACTCAAATTAGGGTTAGGGTTGGGGCGACTTGGCTTCCCAGGATGTAACCATGGTTTTGGCGAAGCCTAGATTGGTAAAACAGACTGCGTAGGCCTTCCGGAGTATAACATACTGCCAGTTAGTACACCATGTGGACAGGGAAATGTTTCAGTCCAAAGAGAAAATTAGGGTTAAGACCCAAGTTAGGGTTATCGGTCAGGAGACATGGCTTCCCAGAATGGAAACAGGGTTTTGCTGAAGCCAAGCATGGTGAAACAGACTGAGAGGGCAAAAGGAATTGTGTGCCTACTGTCTTTTAGTACAACATGAGGATGGGGGGTTGTTACATTTCAACAAGAAAATCAGGTTAAGTCTCAAGTTAGGGTTAGGGTTGGGGAGATGTGGCTTCCCAGGTTGGAAACGGGTCCTTGGTGAAGCCTAACTTGCTGAATCAGACTGAGTGGGGCATCAAGATGTCTTCCATACTTACATTTGGTACACTCTGTGGACGGCAGTATGTTTCAGTCCAAAAAGGAAAAGAGGCCTGAGACTCAAATTAGGGTTAGGGTTGGGGAGACTTGGCTTCCCAGGATGTAACCAGGGTTTTGGTGAAGCCTAGGTTGGTAAAACAGACTGAGTAGGCCATCCGGAGGATAACATACTGCCAGTTAGTACACCATGTGGACAGGGAAATGTTTCAGTCCAAAGAGAAAATTAGGGTTAAGACCCAAGTTAGGGTTAGCTGTCAGGAGACATGGCTTCCCAGAATGGAAACAGGCTGTTGCTGAAGCCAAGCATGGTGAAACAGACTGAGAGGGCCAAAGGAATTGTGTGCCTTCTGTCTTTTAGTACAACATGAGGATGGGGGTTTGTTACATTTGCACAAGAAAATCAGGTTAAGTCTCAAGTTAGGGTTAGGGTTGGGGAGATGTGGCTTCCCAGGTTGGAAACGGGTCCTTGGTGAAGCCTAACTTGCTGAATCAGACTGAGTGGGACATCAAGATGTCTTCCATACTGACATTTGCTACACTCTGTGGACGGCGGTATGTTTCAGTCCAAAAATGAAATGAGGGTTGAGACTCAAATTAGGGTTAGGGTTGGGGAGACTTGGCTTCCCAGGATGTAACCAGGGTTTTGGTGAAGCCTAGATTGGTAAAACAGACTGAGTAGGCCATCCGGAGTATAACATACTGCCAGTTAGTACACCATGTGGACAGGGAAATGTTTCAGTCCAAAGAAAAAATTAGGGTTAAGACCCAAGTTAGGGTTATCGGTCAGGAGACATGGCTTCCCAGAATGGAAACAGGGTGTTGCTGAAGCCAAGCATGGTGAAACAGACTGAGAGGGCAAAAGGAATTGTGTGCCTACTGTCTTTTAGTGGAACATAAGGATGGGGGGTTGTTACATTTCAACAAGAAAATCAGGTTAAGTCTCAAGTTAGGGTTAGGGTTGGGGAGATGTGGCTTCCCAGGTTGGAAACGGGTCCTTGGTGAAGCCTAACTTGCTGAATCAGACTGAGTGGGGCATCAAGATGTCTTCCATACTGACATTTGGTACACTCTGTGGACGGCGGTATGTTTCAGTCCCAAAAGGAAATGAGGTCTGAGACTCAAATTAGGGTTAGGGTTGGGAAGACTTGGCTTCCCAGGATGTAACCAGGGTTTTGGTGAAGCCTAGATTGGTAAAACAGAATGAGTAGGCCATCCGGAGGATAACATACTGCCAGTTAGTACACCATGTGGACAGGGAAATGTTTCATTCCAAAGAGAAAATTAGGGTTAAGACCCAAGTGAGGGTTATCGGTCAGGAGACATGGCTTCCCAGAATGGAAACAGGGTGTTGCTGAAGCCAAGCATGGTGAAACAGACTGAGAGGGCCAAAGGAATTGTGTGCCTACTGTCTTTTAGTAGAACATGAGGATGGGGGGTTGTTACATTTCAACAAGAAAATCAGGTTAAGTCTCAAGTTAGGGTTAGGGTTGGGGAGATGTGGCTTCCCAGGTTGGAAACGGGTCCTTGGTGAAGCTTAACTTGCTGAATCAGACTGAGTGGGACATCAAGATGTCTTCCATACTGACATTTGGTACACTCTGTGGACGGCGGTATGTTTCAGTCCCAAAAGGAAATGAGGCCTGAGACTCAAAGTAGGGTTAGGGTTGGGGAGACTTGGCTGCCCAGGATGTAACCAGGGTTTTGGTGAAGCCTAGATTGGTAAAACAGACTGAGTAGGCATTCAGGAGTATAACATACTGCCAGTTAGTACACCATGTGGACAGGGAAATGTTTCAGTCCAAAGAGAAAATTAGGGTTAAGACCCAAGTTAGGGTTAGCTGTCAGGAGACATGGCTTCCCAGAATGGAAACAGGGTGTTGCTGAAGCCAAGCATGGTGAAACAGACTGAGAGGGCCAAAGGAATTGTGTGCCTACTGTCTTTTAGTACAACATGAGGATGGGGGGTTGTTACATTTCAACAAGAAAATCAGGTTAAGTCTCAAGTTAGGGTTAGGGTTGGGGAGATGTGGCTTCCCAGCTTGGAAACGGGTCCTTGGTGAAGCCTAACTTGCTGAATCAGACTGAGTGGGACATCAAGATGTCTTCCATACTGACATTTGGTACACTCTGTGGACGGCGGTATGTTTCAGTCCAAAAAGGAAATTAGGCCTGAGACTCAAATTAGGGTTAGGGTTGGGGCGACTTGGCTTCCCAGGATGTAACCAGGGTTTTGGCAAAGCCTAGATTGGTAAAACAGACTGAGTAGGCCAACCGGAGTATAACATACTGCCAGTTAGTACACCATGTGGACAGGGAAATGTTTCAGTCCAAAGAGAAAATTAGGGTTAAGACCCAAGTTAGGGTTAGCTGTCAGGAGACATGGCTTCCCAGAATGGAAACAGGGTGTTGCTGAAGCCAAGCATGGTGAAACAGACTGAGAGGGCCAAAGGAATTGTGTGCCTACTGTCTTTTAGTACAACATGAGGATGGGGGGTTCTTACATTTCAACAAGAAAATCAGGTTGAGTCTCAAGTTAGGGTTAGGGTTGGGGAGATGTGGCTTCCCAGGTTGGAAACGGGTCCTTGGTGAAGCTTAACTTGCTGAATCAGACTGAGTGGGGCATCAAGATGTCTTCCATACTTACATTTGGTACACTCTGTGGACGGCAGTATGTTTCAGTCCAAAAAGGAAAAGAGGCCTGAGACTCAAATTAGGGTTAGGGTTGGGGAGACTTGGCTTCCCAGGATGTAACCAGGGTTTTGGTGAAGCCTAGGTTGGTAAAACAGACTGAGTAGGCCATCCGGAGGATAACATACTGCCAGTTAGTACACCATGTGGACAGGGAAATGTTTCAGTCCAAAGAGAAAATTAGGGTTAAGACCCAAGTTAGGGTTAGCTGTCAGGAGACATGGCTTCCCAGAATGGAAACAGGCTGTTGCTGAAGCCAAGCATGGTGAAACAGACTGAGAGGGCCAAAGGAATTGTGTGCCTTCTGTCTTTTAGTACAACATGAGGATGGGGGTTTGTTACATTTGCACAAGAAAATCAGGTTAAGTCTCAAGTTAGGGTTAGGGTTGGGGAGATGTGGCTTCCCAGGTTGGAAACGGGTCCTTGGTGAAGCCTAACTTGCTGAATCAGACTGAGTGGGACATCAAGATGTCTTCCATACTGACATTTGCTACACTCTGTGGACGGCGGTATGTTTCAGTCCAAAAATGAAATGAGGGTTGAGACTCAAATTAGGGTTAGGGTTGGGGAGACTTGGCTTCCCAGGATGTAACCAGGGTTTTGGTGAAGCCTAGATTGGTAAAACAGACTGAGTAGGCCATCCGGAGTATAACATACTGCCAGTTAGTACACCATGTGGACAGGGAAATGTTTCAGTCCAAAGAAAAAATTAGGGTTAAGACCCAAGTTAGGGTTATCGGTCAGGAGACATGGCTTCCCAGAATGGAAACAGGGTGTTGCTGAAGCCAAGCATGGTGAAACAGACTGAGAGGGCAAAAGGAATTGTGTGCCTACTGTCTTTTAGTGGAACATAAGGATGGGGGGTTGTTACATTTCAACAAGAAAATCAGGTTAAGTCTCAAGTTAGGGTTAGGGTTGGGGAGATGTGGCTTCCCAGGTTGGAAACGGGTCCTTGGTGAAGCCTAACTTGCTGAATCAGACTGAGTGGGGCATCAAGATGTCTTCCATACTTACATTTGGTACACTCTGTGGACGGCGGTATGTTTCAGTCCCAAAAGGAAATGAGGTCTGAGACTCAAATTAGGGTTAGGGTTGGGAAGACTTGGCTTCCCAGGATGTAACCAGGGTTTTGGTGAAGCCTAGATTGGTAAAACAGAATGAGTAGGCCATCCGGAGGATAACATACTGCCAGTTAGTACACCATGTGGACAGGGAAATGTTTCATTCCAAAGAGAAAATTAGGGTTAAGACCCAAGTGAGGGTTATCGGTCAGGAGACATGGCTTCCCAGAATGGAAACAGGGTGTTGCTGAAGCCAAGCATGGTGAAACAGACTGAGAGGGCCAAAGGAATTGTGTGCCTACTGTCTTTTAGTAGAACATGAGGATGGGGGGTTGTTACATTTCAACAAGAAAATCATGTTAAGTCTCAAGTTAGGGTTAGGGTTGGGGAGATGTGGCTTCCCAGCTTGGAAACGGGTCCTTGGTGAAGCTTAACTTGCTGAATCAGACTGAGTGGGACATCAAGATGTCTTCCATACTGACATTTGGTACACTCTGTGGACGGCGGTATGTTTCAGTCCCAAAAGGAAATGAGGCCTGAGACTCAAAGTAGGGTTAGGGTTGGGGAGACTTGGCTGCCCAGGATGTAACCAGGGTTTTGGTGAAGCCTAGATTGGTAAAACAGACTGAGTAGGCATTCAGGAGTATAACATACTGCCAGTTAGTACACCATGTGGACAGGGAAATGTTTCAGTCCAAAGAGAAAATTAGGGTTAAGACCCAAGTTAGGGTTAGCTGTCAGGAGACATGGCTTCCCAGAATGGAAACAGGGTGTTGCTGAAGCCAAGCATGGTGAAACAGACTGAGAGGGCCAAAGGAATTGTGTGCCTACTGTCTTTTAGTACAACATGAGGATGGGGGGTTGTTACATTTCAACAAGAAAATCAGGTTAAGTCTCAAGTTAGGGTTAGGGTTGGGGAGATGTGGCTTCCCAGCTTGGAAACGGGTCCTTGGTGAAGCCTAACTTGCTGAATCAGACTGAGTGGGACATCAAGATGTCTTCCATACTGACATTTGGTACACTCTGTGGACGGCGGTATGTTTCAGTCCAAAAAGGAAATTAGGCCTGAGACTCAAATTAGGGTTAGGGTTGGGGCGACTTGGCTTCCCAGGATGTAACCAGGGTTTTGGCAAAGCCTAGATTGGTAAAACAGACTGAGTAGGCCAACCGGAGTATAACATACTGCCAGTTAGTACACCATGTGGACAGGGAAATGTTTCAGTCCAAAGAGAAAATTAGGGTTAAGACCCAAGTTAGGGTTAGCTGTCAGGAGACATGGCTTCCCAGAATGGAAACAGGGTGTTGCTGAAGCCAAGCATGGTGAAACAGACTGAGAGGGCCAAAGGAATTGTGTGCCTACTGTCTTTTAGTACAACATGAGGATGGGGGGTTCTTACATTTCAACAAGAAAATCAGGTTGAGTCTCAAGTTAGGGTTAGGGTTGGGGAGATGTGGCTTCCCAGGTTGGAAACGGGTCCTTGGTGAAGCTTAACTTGCTGAATCAGACTGAGTGGGGCATCAAGATGTCTTCCATACTTACATTTGGTACACTCTGTGGACCGCAGTATGTTTCAGTCCAAAAAGGAAATGAGGGTTGAGACTCAAATTAGGGTTAGGTTTGGGGAGACTTGGCTTCCCAGGATGTAACCATGGTTTTGGCGCAGCCTAGATTGGTAAAACAGACTGCGTAGGCCTTCCGGAGTATAACATACTGCCAGTTAGTACACCATGTGGACAGGGAAATGTTTCAGTCCAAAGAGAAAATTAGGGTTAAGACCCAAGTTAGGGTTATCGGTCAGGAGACATGGCTTCCCAGAATGGAAACAGGGTTTTGCTGAAGCCAAGCATGGTGAAACAGACTGAGAGGGCAAAAGGAATTGTGTGCCTACTGTCTTTTAGTACAACATGAGGATGGGGGGTTGTTACATTTCAACAAGAAAATCAGGTTAAGTCTCAAGTTAGGGTTAGGGTTGGGGAGATGTGGCTTCCCAGGTTGGAAACGGGTCCTTGGTGAAGCCTAACTTGCTGAATCAGACTGAGTGGGGCATCAAGATGTCTTCCATACTTACATTTGGTACACTCTGTGGACGGCAGTATGTTTCAGTCCAAAAAGGAAAAGAGGCCTGAGACTCAAATTAGGGTTAGGGTTGGGGAGACTTGGCTTCCCAGGATGTAACCAGGGTTTTGGTGAAGCAGAGGTTGGTAAAACAGACTGAGTAGGCCATCCGGAGGATAACATACTGCCAGTTAGTACACCATGTGGACAGGGAAATGTTTCAGTCCAAAGAGAAAATTAGAGTTAAGACCCAAGTTAGGGTTAGCTGTCAGGAGACATGGCTTCCCAGAATGGAAACAGGGTGTTGCTGAAGCCAAGCATGGTGAAACAGACTGAGAGGGCCAAAGGAATTGTGTGCCTTCTGTCTTTTAGTACAACATGAGGATGGGGGTTTGTTACATTTGCACAAGAAAATCAGGTTAAGTCTCAAGTTAGGGTTAGGGTTGGGGAGATGTGGCTTCCCAGGTTGGAAACGGGTCCTTGGTGAAGCCTAACTTGCTGAATCAGACTGAGTGGGACATCAAGATGTCTTCCATACTGACATTTGCTACACTCTGTGGACGGCGGTATGTTTCAGTCCAAAAATGAAATGAGGGTTGAGACTCAAATTAGGGTTAGGGTTGGGGAGACTTGGCTTCCCAGGATGTAACCAGGGTTTTGGTGAAGCCTAGATTGGTAAAACAGACTGAGTAGGCCATCCGGAGTATAACATACTGCCAGTTAGTACACCATGTGGACAGGGAAATGTTTCAGTCCAAAGAAAAAATTAGGGTTAAGACCCAAGTTAGGGTTATCGGTCAGGAGACATGGCTTCCCAGAATGGAAACAGGGTGTTGCTGAAGCCAAGCATGGTGAAACAGACTGAGAGGGCAAAAGGAATTGTGTGCCTACTGTCTTTTAGTGGAACATAAGGATGGGGGGTTGTTACATTTCAGCAAGAAAATCAGGTTAAGTCTCAAGTTAGGGTTAGGGTTGGGGAGATGTGGCTTCCCAGGTTGGAAACGGGTCCTTGGTGAAGCCTAACTTGCTGAATCAGACTGAGTGGGGCATCAAGATGTCTTCCATACTTACATTTGGTACACTCTGTGGACGGCGGTATGTTTCAGTCCCAAAAGGAAATGAGGTCTGAGACACAAATTAGGGTTAGGGTTGGGAAGACTTGGCTTCCCAGGATGTAACCAGGGTTTTGGTGAAGCCTAGATTGGTAAAACAGAATGAGTAGGCCATCCGGAGGATAACATACTGCCAGTTAGTACACCATGTGGACAGGGAAATGTTTCATTCCAAAGAGAAAATTAGGGTTAAGACCCAAGTGAGGGTTATCGGTCAGGAGACATGGCTTCCCAGAATGGAAACAGGGTGTTGCTGAAGCCAAGCATGGTGAAACAGACTGAGAGGGCAAAAGGAATTGTGTGCCTACTGTCTTTTAGTAGAACATGAGGATGGGGGGTTGTTACATTTCAACAAGAAAATCATGTTAAGTCTCAAGTTAGGGTTAGGGTTGGGGAGATGTGGCTTCCCAGGTTGGAAACGGGTCCTTGGTGAAGCTTAACTTGCTGAATCAGACTGAGTGGGACATCAAGATGTCTTCCATACTGACATTTGGTACACTCTGTGGACGGCGGTATGTTTCAGTCCCAAAAGGAAATGAGGCCTGAGACTCAAAGTAGGGTTAGGGTTGGGGAGACTTGGCTGCCCAGGATGTAACCAGGGTTTTGGTGAAGCCTAGATTGGTAAAACAGACTGAGTAGGCATTCAGGAGTATAACATACTGCCAGTTAGTACACCATGTGGACAGGGAAATGTTTCAGTCCAAAGAGAAAATTAGGGTTAAGACCCAAGTTAGGGTTAGCTGTCAGGAGACATGGCTTCCCAGAATGGAAACAGGGTGTTGCTGAAGCCAAGCATGGTGAAACAGACTGAGAGGGCCAAAGGAATTGTGTGCCTACTGTCTTTTAGTACAACATGAGGATGGGGGGTTGTTACATTTCAACAAGAAAATCAGGTTAAGTCTCAAGTTAGGGTTAGGGTTGGGGAGATGTGGCTTCCCAGCTTGGAAACGGGTCCTTGGTGAAGCCTAACTTGCTGAATCAGACTGAGTGGGACATCAAGATGTCTTCCATACTGACATTTGGTACACTCTGTGGACGGCGGTATGTTTCAGTCCAAAAAGGAAATTAGGCCTGAGACTCAAATTAGGGTTAGGGTTGGGGCGACTTGGCTTCCCAGGATGTAACCAGGGTTTTGGCAAAGCCTAGATTGGTAAAACAGACTGAGTAGGCCAACCGGAGTATAACATACTGCCAGTTAGTACACCATGTGGACAGGGAAATGTTTCAGTCCAAAGAGAAAATTAGGGATAAGACCCAAGTTAGGGTTAGCTGTCAGGAGACATGGCTTCCCAGAATGGAAACAGGGTGTTGCTGAAGCCAAGCATGGTGAAACAGACTGAGAGGGCCAAAGGAATTGTGTGCCTACTGTCTTTTAGTACAACATGAGGATGGGGGGTTCTTACATTTCAACAAGAAAATCAGGTTGAGTCTCAAGTTAGGGTTAGGGTTGGGGAGATGTGGCTTCCCAGGTTGGAAACGGGTCCTTGGTGAAGCTTAACTTGCTGAATCAGACTGAGTGGGGCATCAAGATGTCTTCCATACTTACATTTGGTACACTCTGTGGACCGCAGTATGTTTCAGTCCAAAAAGGAAATGAGGGTTGAGACTCAAATTAGGGTTAGGTTTAGGGAGACTTGGCTTCCCAGGATGTAACCATGGTTTTGGCGCAGCCTAGATTGGTAAAACAGACTGCGTAGGCCTTCCGGAGTATAACATACTGCCAGTTAGTACACCATGTGGACAGGGAAATGTTTCAGTCCAAAGAGAAAATTAGGGTTAAGACCCAAGTTAGGGTTATCGGTCAGGAGACATGGCTTCCCAGAATGGAAACAGGGTTTTGCTGAAGCCAAGCATGGTGAAACAGACTGAGAGGGCAAAAGGAATTGTGTGCCTACTGTCTTTTAGTACAACATGAGGATGGGGGGTTGTTACATTTCAACAAGAAAATCAGGTTAAGTCTCAAGTTAGGGTTAGGGTTGGGGAGATGTGGCTTCCCAGGTTGGAAACGGGTCCTTGGTGAAGCCTAACTTGCTGAATCAGACTGAGTGGGGCATCAAGATGTCTTCCATACTTACATTTGGTACACTCTGTGGACGGCAGTATGTTTCAGTCCAAAAAGGAAAAGAGGCCTGAGACTCAAATTAGGGTTAGGGTTGGGGAGACTTGGCTTCCCAGGATGTAACCAGGGTTTTGGTGAAGCAGAGGTTGGTAAAACAGACTGAGTAGGCCATCCGGAGGATAACATACTGCCAGTTAGTACACCATGTGGACAGGGAAATGTTTCAGTCCAAAGAGAAAATTAGGGTTAAGACCCAAGTTAGGGTTAGCTGTCAGGAGACATGGCTTCCCAGAATGGAAACAGGGTGTTGCTGAAGCCAAGCATGGTGAAACAGACTGAGAGGGCCAAAGGAATTGTGTGCCTTCTGTCTTTTAGTACAACATGAGGATTTGGGTTTGTTACATTTGCACAAGAAAATCAGGTTAAGTCTCAAGTTAGGGTTAGGGTTGGGGAGATGTGGCTTCCCAGGTTGGAAACGGGTCCTTGGTGAAGCCTAACTTGCTGAATCAGACTGAGTGGGACATCAAGATGTCTTCCATACTGACATTTGCTACACTCTGTGGACGGCGGTATGTTTCAGTCCAAAAATGAAATGAGGGTTGAGACTCAAATTAGGGTTAGGGTTGGGGAGACTTGGCTTCCCAGGATGTAACCAGGGTTTTGGTGAAGCCTAGATTGGTAAAACAGACTGAGTAGGCCATCCGGAGTATAACATACTGCCAGTTAGTACACCATGTGGACAGGGAAATGTTTCAGTCCAAAGAAAAAATTAGGGTTAAGACCCAAGTTAGGGTTATCGGTCAGGAGACATGGCTTCCCAGAATGGAAACAGGGTGTTGCTGAAGCCAAGCATGGTGAAACAGACTGAGAGGGCAAAAGGAATTGTGTGCCTACTGTCTTTTAGTGGAACATAAGGATGGGGGGTTGTTACATTTCAACAAGAAAATCAGGTTAAGTCTCAAGTTAGGGTTAGGGTTGGGGAGATGTGGCTTCCCAGGTTGGAAACGGGTCCTTGGTGAAGCCTAACTTGCTGAATCAGACTGAGTGGGGCATCAAGATGTCTTCCATACTTACATTTGGTACACTCTGTGGACGGCGGTATGTTTCAGTCCCAAAAGGAAATGAGGTCTGAGACTCAAATTAGGGTTAGGGTTGGGAAGACTTGGCTTCCCAGGATGTAACCAGGGTTTTGGTGAAGCCTAGATTGGTAAAACAGAATGAGTAGGCCATCCGGAGGATAACATACTGCCAGTTAGTACACCATGTGGACAGGGAAATGTTTCATTCCAAAGAGAAAATTAGGGTTAAGACCCAAGTGAGGGTTATCGGTCAGGAGACATGGCTTCCCAGAATGGAAACAGGGTGTTGCTGAAGCCAAGCATGGTGAAACAGACTGAGAGGGCCAAAGGAATTGTGTGCCTACTGTCTTTTAGTAGAACATGAGGATGGGGGGTTGTTACATTTCAACAAGAAAATCATGTTAAGTCTCAAGTTAGGGTTAGGGTTGGGGAGATGTGGCTTCCCAGGTTGGAAACGGGTCCTTGGTGAAGCTTAACTTGCTGAATCAGACTGAGTGGGACATCAAGATGTCTTCCATACTGACATTTGGTACACTCTGTGGACGGCGGTATGTTTCAGTCCCAAAAGGAAATGAGGCCTGAGACTCAAAGTAGGGTTAGGGTTGGGGAGACTTGGCTGCCCAGGATGTAACCAGGGTTTTGGCAAAGCCTAGATTGGTAAAACAGACTGAGTAGGCCAACCGGAGTATAACATACTGCCAGTTAGTACACCATGTGGACAGGGAAATGTTTCAGTCCAAAGAGAAAATTAGGGTTAAGACCCAAGTTAGGGTTATCGGTCAGGAGACATGGCTTCCCAGAATGGAAACAGGGTGTTGCTGAAGCCAAGCATGGTGAAACAGACTGAGAGGGCCAAAGGAATTGTGTGCCTACTGTCTTTTAGTACAACATGAGGATGGGGGGTTGTTACATTTCAACAAGAAAATCAGGTTGAGTCTCAAGTTAGGGTTAGGGTTGGGGAGATGTGGCTTCCCAGGTTGGAAACGGGTCCTTGGTGAAGCTTAACTTGCTGAATCAGACTGAGTGGGGCATCAAGATGTCTTCCATACTGACATTTGGTACACTCTGTGGACGGCGGTATGTTTCAGTCCAAAAAGGAAATTAGGCCTGAGACTCAAATTAGGGTTAGGGTTGGGGAGACTTGGCTTCCCAGGATGTAACCAGGGTTTTGGCGAAGCCTAGATTGGTAAAACAGACTGAGTAGGCCTTCCGGAGTATAACATACTGCCAGTTAGTACACCATGTGGACAGGGAAATATTTCAGTCCAAAGAGAAAATTAGGGTTAAGACCCAAGTTAGGGTTAGCTGTCAGGAGACATGGCTTCCCAGAATGGAAACAGGGTGTTGCTGAAGCCAAGCATGGTGAAACAGACTGAGAGGGCCCACGGAATTTTGTGCCTACTGTCTTTTAGTACAACATGAGGATGGGGGTTTGTTACATTTGCACAAGAAAATCAGGTTGAGTCTCAAGTTAGGGTTAGGGTTGGGGAGATGTGGCTTCCCAGGTTGGAAACGGGTCCTTGGTGAAGCCTAACTTGCTGAATCAGACTGAGTGGGACATCAAGATGTCTTCCATACTGACATTTGGTACACTCTGTGGACGGCGGTATGTTTCAGTCCAAAAAGGAAATTAGGCCTGAGACTCAAATTAGGGTTAGGGTTGGGAAGACTTGGCTTCCCAGGATGTAACCAGGGTTTTGGTGAAGCCTAGATTGGTAAAACAGAATGAGTAGGCCATCCGGAGGATAACATACTGCCAGTTAGTACACCATGTGGACAGGGAAATGTTTCATTCCAAAGAGAAAATTAGGGTTAAGACCCAAGTGAGGGTTATCGGTCAGGAGACATGGCTTCCCAGAATGGAAACAGGGTGTTGCTGAAGCCAAGCATGGTGAAACAGACTGAGAGGGCCAAAGGAATTGTGTGCCTACTGTCTTTTAGTAGAACATGAGGATGGGGGGTTGTTACATTTCAACAAGAAAATCATGTTAAGTCTCAAGTTAGGGTTAGGGTTGGGGAGATGTGGCTTCCCAGGTTGGAAACGGGTCCTTGGTGAAGCTTAACTTGCTGAATCAGACTGAGTGGGACATCAAGATGTCTTCCATACTGACATTTGGTACACTCTGTGGACGGCGGTATGTTTCAGTCCCAAAAGGAAATGAGGCCTGAGACTCAAAGTAGGGTTAGGGTTGGGGAGACTTGGCTGCCCAGGATGTAACCAGGGTTTTGGTGAAGCCTAGATTGGTAAAACAGACTGAGTAGGCATTCAGGAGTATAACATACTGCCAGTTAGTACACCATGTGGACAGGGAAATGTTTCAGTCCAAAGAGAAAATTAGGGTTAAGACCCAAGTTAGGGTTAGCTGTCAGGAGACATGGCTTCCCAGAATGGAAACAGGGTGTTGCTGAAGCCAAGCATGGTGAAACAGACTGAGAGGGCCAAAGGAATTGTGTGCCTACTGTCTTTTAGTACAACATGAGGATGGGGGGTTGTTACATTTCAACAAGAAAATCAGGTTAAGTCTCAAGTTAGGGTTAGGGTTGGGGAGATGTGGCTTCCCAGCTTGGAAACGGGTCCTTGGTGAAGCCTAACTTGCTGAATCAGACTGAGTGGGACATCAAGATGTCTTCCATACTGACATTTGGTACACTCTGTGGACGGCGGTATGTTTCAGTCCAAAAAGGAAAAGAGGCCTGAGACTCAAATTAGGGTTAGGGTTGGGGCGACTTGGCTTCCCAGGATGTAACCAGGGTTTTGGCAAAGACTAGATTGGTAAAACAGACTGAGTAGGCCAACCGGAGTATAACATACTGCCAGTTAGTACACCATGTGGACAGGGAAATGTTTCAGTCCAAAGAGAAAATTAGGGTTAAGACCCAAGTTAGGGTTAGCTGTCAGGAGACATGGCTTCCCAGAATGGAAACAGGGTGTTGCTGAAGCCAAGCATGGTGAAACAGACTGAGAGGGCCAAAGGAATTGTGTGCCTACTGTCTTTTAGTACAACATGAGGATGGGGGGTTCTTACATTTCAACAAGAAAATCAGGTTGAGTCTCAAGTTAGGGTTAGGGTTGGGGAGATGTGGCTTCCCAGGTTGGAAACGGGTCCTTGGTGAAGCTTAACTTGCTGAATCAGACTGAGTGGGGCATCAAGATGTCTTCCATACTTACATTTGGTACACTCTGTGGACCGCAGTATGTTTCAGTCCAAAAAGGAAATGAGGGTTGAGACTCAAATTAGGGTTAGGTTTGGGGAGACTTGGCTTCCCAGGATGTAACCATGGTTTTGGCGAAGCCTAGATTGGTAAAACAGACTGCGTAGGCCTTCCGGAGTATAACATACTGCCAGTTAGTACACCATGTGGACAGGGAAATGTTTCAGTCCAAAGAGAAAATTAGGGTTAAGACCCAAGTTAGGGTTATCGGTCAGGAGACATGGCTTCCCAGAATGGAAACAGGGTTTTGCTGAAGCCAAGCATGGTGAAACAGACTGAGAGGGCAAAAGGAATTGTGTGCCTACTGTCTTTTAGTACAACATGAGGATGGGGGGTTGTTACATTTCAACAAGAAAATCAGGTTAAGTCTCAAGTTAGGGTTAGGGTTGGGGAGATGTGGCTTCCCAGGTTGGAAACGGGTCCTTGGTGAAGCCTAACTTGCTGAATCAGACTGAGTGGGGCATCAAGATGTCTTCCATACTTACGTTTGGTACACTCTGTGGACGGCAGTATGTTTCAGTCCAAAAAGGAAAAGAGGCCTGAGACTCAAATTAGGGTTAGGGTTGGGGAGACTTGGCTTCCCAGGATGTAACCAGGGTTTTGGTGAAGCCTAGGTTGGTAAAACAGACTGAGTAGGCCATCCGGAGGATAACATACTGCCAGTTAGTACACCATGTGGACAGGGAAATGTTTCAGTCCAAAGAGAAAATTAGGGTTAAGACCCAAGTTAGGGTTAGCTGTCAGGAGACATGGCTTCCCAGAATGGAAACAGGCTGTTGCTGAAGCCAAGCATGGTGAAACAGACTGAGAGGGCCAAAGGAATTGTGTGCCTTCTGTCTTTTGGTACAACATGAGGATGGGGGTTTGTTACATTTGCACAAGAAAATCAGGTTAAGTCTCAAGTTAGGGTTAGGGTTGGGGAGATGTGGCTTCCCAGGTTGGAAACGGGTCCTTGGTGAAGCCTAACTTGCTGAATCAGACTGAGTGGGACATCAAGATGTCTTCCATACTGACATTTGCTACACTCTGTGGACGGCGGTATGTTTCAGTCCAAAAATGAAATGAGGGTTGAGACTCAAATTAGGGTTAGGGTTGGGGAGACTTGGCTTCCCAGGATGTAACCAGGGTTTTGGTGAAGCCTAGATTGGTAAAACAGACTGAGTAGGCCATCCGGAGTATAACATACTGCCAGTTAGTACACCATGTGGACAGGGAAATGTTTCAGTCCAAAGAAAAAATTAGGGTTAAGACCCAAGTTAGGGTTATCGGTCAGGAGACATGGCTTCCCAGAATGGAAACAGGGTGTTGCTGAAGCCAAGCATGGTGAAACAGACTGAGAGGGCAAAAGGAATTGTGTGCCTACTGTCTTTTAGTGGAACATAAGGATGGGGGGTTGTTACATTTCAACAAGAAAATCAGGTTAAGTCTCAAGTTAGGGTTAGGGTTGGGGAGATGTGGCTTCCCAGGTTGGAAACGGGTCCTTGGTGAAGCTTAACTTGCTGAATCAGACTGAGTGGGACATCAAGATGTCTTCCATACTGACATTTGGTACACTCTGTGGACGGCGGTATGTTTCAGTCCCAAAAGGAAATGAGGCCTGAGACTCAAAGTAGGGTTAGGGTTGGGGAGACTTGGCTGCCCAGGATGTAACCAGGGTTTTGGTGAAGCCTAGATTGGTAAAACAGACTGAGTAGGCATTCAGGAGTATAACATACTGCCAGTTAGTACACCATGTGGACAGGGAAATGTTTCAGTCCAAAGAGAAAATTAGGGTTAAGACCCAAGTTAGGGTTAGCTGTCAGGAGACATGGCTTCCCAGAATGGAAACAGGGTGTTGCTGAAGCCAAGCATGGTGAAACAGACTGAGAGGGCCAAAGGAATTGTGTGCCTACTGTCTTTTAGTACAACATGAGGATGGGGGGTTGTTACATTTCAACAAGAAAATCAGGTTAAGTCTCAAGTTAGGGTTAGGGTTGGGGAGATGTGGCTTCCCAGCTTGGAAACGGGTCCTTGGTGAAGCCTAACTTGCTGAATCAGACTGAGTGGGACATCAAGATGTCTTCCATACTGACATTTGGTACACTCTGTGGACGGCGGTATGTTTCAGTCCAAAAAGGAAATTAGGCCTGAGACTCAAATTAGGGTTAGGGTTGGGGCGACTTGGCTTCCCAGGATGTAACCAGGGTTTTGGCAAAGCCTAGATTGGTAAAACAGACTGAGTAGGCCAACCGGAGTATAACATACTGCCAGTTAGTACACCATGTGGACAGGGAAATGTTTCAGTCCAAAGAGAAAATTAGGGTTAAGACCCAAGTTAGGGTTAGCTGTCAGGAGACATGGCTTCCCAGAATGGAAACAGGGTGTTGCTGAAGCCAAGCATGGTGAAACAGACTGAGAGGGCCAAAGGAATTGTGTGCCTACTGTCTTTTAGTACAACATGAGGATGGGGGGTTCTTACATTTCAACAAGAAAATCAGGTTGAGTCTCAAGTTAGGGTTAGGGTTGGGGAGATGTGGCTTCCCAGGTTGGAAACGGGTCCTTGGTGAAGCTTAACTTGCTGAATCAGACTGAGTGGGGCATCAAGATGTCTTCCATACTTACATTTGGTACACTCTGTGGACCGCAGTATGTTTCAGTCCAAAAAGGAAATGAGGGTTGAGACTCAAATTAGGGTTAGGTTTGGGGAGACTTGGCTTCCCAGGATGTAACCATGGTTTTGGCGCAGCCTAGATTGGTAAAACAGACTGCGTAGGCCTTCCGGAGTATAACATACTGCCAGTTAGTACACCATGTGGACAGGGAAATGTTTCAGTCCAAAGAGAAAATTAGGGTTAAGACCCAAGTTAGGGTTATCGGTCAGGAGACATGGCTTCCCAGAATGGAAACAGGGTTTTGCTGAAGCCAAGCATGGTGAAACAGACTGAGAGGGTAAAAGGAATTGTGTGCCTACTGTCTTTTAGTACAACATGAGGATGGGGGGTTGTTACATTTCAACAAGAAAATCAGGTTAAGTCTCAAGTTAGGGTTAGGGTTGGGGAGATGTGGCTTCCCAGGTTGGAAACGGGTCCTTGGTGAAGCCTAACTTGCTGAATCAGACTGAGTGGGGCATCAAGATGTCTTCCATACTTACATTTGGTACACTCTGTGGACGGCAGTATGTTTCAGTCCAAAAAGGAAAAGAGGCCTGAGACTCAAATTAGGGTTAGGGTTGGGGAGACTTGGCTTCCCAGGATGTAACCAGGGTTTTGGTGAAGCAGAGGTTGGTAAAACAGACTGAGTAGGCCATCCGGAGGATAACATACTGCCAGTTAGTACACCATGTGGACAGGGAAATGTTTCAGTCCAAAGAGAAAATTAGGGTTAAGACCCAAGTTAGGGTTAGCTGTCAGGAGACATGGCTTCCCAGAATGGAAACAGGGTGTTGCTGAAGCCAAGCATGGTGAAACAGACTGAGAGGGCCAAAGGAATTGTGTGCCTTCTGTCTTTTAGTACAACATGAGGATGGGGGTTTGTTACATTTGCACAAGAAAATCAGGTTAAGTCTCAAGTTAGGGTTAGGGTTGGGGAGATGTGGCTTCCCAGGTTGGAAACGGGTCCTTGGTGAAGCCTAACTTGCTGAATCAGACTGAGTGGGACATCAAGATGTCTTCCATACTGACATTTGCTACACTCTGTGGACGGCGGTATGTTTCAGTCCAAAAATGAAATGAGGGTTGAGACTCAAATTAGGGTTAGGGTTGGGGAGACTTGGCTTCCCAGGATGTAACCAGGGTTTTGGTGAAGCCTAGATTGGTAAAACAGACTGAGTAGGCCATCCGGAGTATAACATACTGCCAGTTAGTACACCATGTGGACAGGGAAATGTTTCAGTCCAAAGAAAAAATTAGGGTTAAGACCCAAGTTAGGGTTATCGGTCAGGAGACATGGCTTCCCAGAATGGAAACAGGGTGTTGCTGAAGCCAAGCATGGTGAAACAGACTGAGAGGGCAAAAGGAATTGTGTGCCTACTGTCTTTTAGTGGAACATAAGGATGGGGGGTTGTTACATTTCAACAAGAAAATCAGGTTAAGTCTCAAGTTAGGGTTAGGGTTGGGGAGATGTGGCTTCCCAGGTTGGAAACGGGTCCTTGGTGAAGCCTAACTTGCTGAATCAGACTGAGTGGGACATCAAGATGTCTTCCATACTTACATTTGGTACACCCTGTGGACGGCGGTATGTTTCAGTCCCAAAAGGAAATGAGGTCTGAGACTCAAATTAGGGTTAGGGTTGGGAAGACTTGGCTTCCCAGGATGTAACCAGGGTTTTGGTGAAGCCTAGATTGGTAAAACAGAATGAGTAGGCCATCCGGAGGATAACATACTGCCAGTTAGTACACCATGTGGACAGGGAAATGTTTCATTCCAAAGAGAAAATTAGGGTTAAGACCCAAGTGAGGGTTATCGGTCAGGAGACATGGCTTCCCAGAATGGAAACAGGGTGTTGCTGAAGCCAAGCATGGTGAAACAGACTGAGAGGGCCAAAGGAATTGTGTGCCTACTGTCTTTTAGTAGAACATGAGGATGGGGGGTTGTTACATTTCAACAAGAAAATCATGTTAAGTCTCAAGTTAGGGTTAGGGTTGGGGAGATGTGGCTTCCCAGGTTGGAAACGGGTCCTTGGTGAAGCTTAACTTGCTGAATCAGACTGAGTGGGACATCAAGATGTCTTCCATACTGACATTTGGTACACTCTGTGGACGGCGGTATGTTTCAGTCCCAAAAGGAAATGAGGCCTGAGACTCAAAGTAGGGTTAGGGTTGGGGAGACTTGGCTGCCCAGGATGTAACCAGGGTTTTGGTGAAGCCTAGATTGGTAAAACAGACTGAGTAGGCATTCAGGAGTATAACATACTGCCAGTTAGTACACCATGTGGACAGGGAAATGTTTCAGTCCAAAGAGAAAATTAGGGTTAAGACCCAAGTTAGGGTTAGCTGTCAGGAGACATGGCTTCCCAGAATGGAAACAGGGTGTTGCTGAAGCCAAGCATGGTGAAACAGACTGAGAGGGCCAAAGGAATTGTGTGCCTACTGTCTTTTAGTACAACATGAGGATGGGGGGTTGTTACATTTCAACAAGAAAATCAGGTTAAGTCTCAAGTTAGGGTTAGGGTTGGGGAGATGTGGCTTCCCAGCTTGGAAACGGGTCCTTGGTGAAGCCTAACTTGCTGAATCAGACTGAGTGGGACATCAAGATGTCTTCCATACTGACATTTGGTACACTCTGTGGACGGCGGTATGTTTCAGTCCAAAAAGGAAATTAGGCCTGAGACTCAAATTAGGGTTAGGGTTGGGGCGACTTGGCTTCCCAGGATGTAACCAGGGTTTTGGCAAAGCCTAGATTGGTAAAACAGACTGAGTAGGCCAACCGGAGTATAACATACTGCCAGTTAGTACACCATGTGGACAGGGAAATGTTTCAGTCCAAAGAGAAAATTAGGGTTAAGACCCAAGTTAGGGTTAGCTGTCAGGAGACATGGCTTCCCAGAATGGAAACAGGGTGTTGCTGAAGCCAAGCATGGTGAAACAGACTGAGAGGGCCAAAGGAATTGTGTGCCTACTGTCTTTTAGTACAACATGAGGATGGGGGGTTCTTACATTTCAACAAGAAAATCAGGTTGAGTCTCAAGTTAGGGTTAGGGTTGGGGAGATGTGGCTTCCCAGGTTGGAAACGGGTCCTTGGTGAAGCTTAACTTGCTGAATCAGACTGAGTGGGGCATCAAGATGTCTTCCATACTTACATTTGGTACACTCTGTGGACGGCGGTATGTTTCAGTCCAAAAATGAAATGAGGGTTGAGACTCAAATTAGGGTTAGGGTTGGGGAGACTTGGCTTCCCAGGATGTAACCAGGGTTTTGGTGAAGCCTAGATTGGTAAAACAGACTGAGTAGGCCATCCGGAGTATAACATACTGCCAGTTAGTACACCATGTGGACAGGGAAATGTTTCAGTCCAAAGAAAAAATTAGGGTTAAGACCCAAGTTAGGGTTATCGGTCAGGAGACATGGCTTCCCAGAATGGAAACAGGGTGTTGCTGAAGCCAAGCATGGTGAAACAGACTGAGAGGGCAAAAGGAATTGTGTGCCTACTGTCTTTTAGTGGAACATAAGGATGGGGGGTTGTTACATTTCAACAAGAAAATCAGGTTAAGTCTCAAGTTAGGGTTAGGGTTGGGGAGATGTGGCTTCCCAGGTTGGAAACGGGCCCTTGGTGAAGCCTAACTTGCTGAATCAGACTGAGTGGGGCATCAAGATGTCTTCCATACTTACATTTGGTACACTCTGTGGACGGCGGTATGTTTCAGTCCCAAAAGGAAATGAGGTCTGAGACTCAAATTAGGGTTAGGGTTGGGAAGACTTGGCTTCCCAGGATGTAACCAGGGTTTTGGTGAAGCCTAGATTGGTAAAACAGAATGAGTAGGCCATCCGGAGGATAACATACTGCCAGTTAGTACACCATGTGGACAGGGAAATGTTTCATTCCAAAGAGAAAATTAGGGTTAAGACCCAAGTGAGGGTTATCGGTCAGGAGACATGGCTTCCCAGAATGGAAACAGGGTGTTGCTGAAGCCAAGCATGGTGAAACAGACTGAGAGGGCCAAAGGAATTGTGTGCCTACTGTCTTTTAGTAGAACATGAGGATGGGGGGTTGTTACATTTCAACAAGAAAATCATGTTAAGTCTCAAGTTAGGGTTAGGGTTGGGGAGATGTGGCTTCCCAGGTTGGAAACGGGTCCTTGGTGAAGCTTAACTTGCTGAATCAGACTGAGTGGGACATCAAGATGTCTTCCATACTGACATTTGGTACACTCTGTGGACGGCGGTATGTTTCAGTCCCAAAAGGAAATGAGGCCTGAGACTCAAAGTAGGGTTAGGGTTGGGGAGACTTGGCTGCCCAGGATGTAACCAGGGTTTTGGTGAAGCCTAGATTGGTAAAACAGACTGAGTAGGCATTCAGGAGTATAACATACTGCCAGTTAGTACACCATGTGGACAGGGAAATGTTTCAGTCCAAAGAGAAAATTAGGGTTAAGACCCAAGTTAGGGTTAGCTGTCAGGAGACATGGCTTCCCAGAATGGAAACAGGGTGTTGCTGAAGCCAAGCATGGTGAAACAGACTGAGAGGGCCAAAGGAATTGTGTGCCTACTGTCTTTTAGTACAACATGAGGATGGGGGGTTGTTACATTTCAACAAGAAAATCAGGTTAAGTCTCAAGTTAGGGTTAGGGTTGGGGAGATGTGGCTTCCCAGCTTGGAAACGGGTCCTTGGTGAAGCCTAACTTGCTGAATCAGACTGAGTGGGACATCAAGATGTCTTCCATACTGACATTTGGTACACTCTGTGGACGGCGGTATGTTTCAGTCCCAAAAGGAAATGAGGTCTGAGACTCAAATTAGGGTTAGGGTTGGGGCGACTTGGCTTCCCAGGATGTAACCAGGGTTTTGGCAAAGCCTAGATTGGTAAAACAGACTGAGTAGGCCAACCGGAGTATAACATACTGCCAGTTAGTACACCATGTGGACAGGGAAATGTTTCAGTCCAAAGAGAAAATTAGGGTTAAGACCCAAGTTAGGGTTAGCTGTCAGGAGACATGGCTTCCCAGAATGGAAACAGGGTGTTGCTGAAGCCAAGCATGGTGAAACAGACTGAGAGGGCCAAAGGAATTGTGTGCCTACTGTCTTTTAGTACAACATGAGGATGGGGGGTTCTTACATTTCAACAAGAAAATCAGGTTGAGTCTCAAGTTAGGGTTAGGGTTGGGGAGATGTGGCTTCCCAGGTTGGAAACGGGTCCTTGGTGAAGCTTAACTTGCTGAATCAGACTGAGTGGGGCATCAAGATGTCTTCCATACTTACATTTGGTACACTCTGTGGACCGCAGTATGTTTCAGTCCAAAAAGGAAATGAGGGTTGAGACTCAAATTAGGGTTAGGTTTGGGGAGACTTGGCTTCCCAGGATGTAACCATGGTTTTGGCGAAGCCTAGATTGGTAAAACAGACTGCGTAGGCCTTCCGGAGTATAACATACTGCCAGTTAGTACACCATGTGGACAGGGAAATGTTTCAGTCCAAAGAGAAAATTAGGGTTAAGACCCAAGTTAGGGTTATCGGTCAGGAGACATGGCTTCCCAGAATGGAAACAGGGTTTTGCTGAAGCCAAGCATGGTGAAACAGACTGAGAGGGCAAAAGGAATTGTGTGCCTACTGTCTTTTAGTACAACATGAGGATGGGGGGTTGTTACATTTCAACAAGAAAATCAGGTTAAGTCTCAAGTTAGGGTTAGGGTTGGGGAGATGTGGCTTCCCAGGTTGGAAACGGGTCCTTGGTGAAGCCTAACTTGCTGAATCAGACTGAGTGGGGCATCAAGATGTCTTCCATACTTACATTTGGTACACTCTGTGGACGGCAGTATGTTTCAGTCCAAAAAGGAAAAGAGGCCTGAGACTCAAATTAGGGTTAGGGTTGGGGAGACTTGGCTTCCCAGGATGTAACCAGGGTTTTGGTGAAGCCTAGGTTGGTAAAACAGACTGAGTAGGCCATCCGGAGGATAACATACTGCCAGTTAGTACACCATGTGGACAGGGAAATGTTTCAGTCCAAAGAGAAAATTAGGGTTAAGACCCAAGTTAGGGTTAGCTGTCAGGAGACATGGCTTCCCAGAATGGAAACAGGCTGTTGCTGAAGCCAAGCATGGTGAAACAGACTGAGAGGGCCAAAGGAATTGTGTGCCTTCTGTCTTTTAGTACAACATGAGGATGGGGGTTTGTTACATTTGCACAAGAAAATCAGGTTAAGTCTCAAGTTAGGGTTAGGGTTGGGGAGATGTGGCTTCCCAGGTTGGAAACGGGTCCTTGGTGAAGCCTAACTTGCTGAATCAGACTGAGTGGGACATCAAGATGTCTTCCATACTGACATTTGCTACACTCTGTGGACGGCGGTATGTTTCAGTCCAAAAATGAAATGAGGGTTGAGACTCAAATTAGGGTTAGGGTTGGGGAGACTTGGCTTCCCAGGATGTAACCAGGGTTTTGGTGAAGCCTAGATTGGTAAAACAGACTGAGTAGGCCATCCGGAGTATAACATACTGCCAGTTAGTACACCATGTGGACAGGGAAATGTTTCAGTCCAAAGAAAAAATTAGGGTTAAGACCCAAGTTAGGGTTATCGGTCAGGAGACATGGCTTCCCAGAATGGAAACAGGGTGTTGCTGAAGCCAAGCATGGTGAAACAGACTGAGAGGGCAAAAGGAATTGTGTGCCTACTGTCTTTTAGTGGAACATAAGGATGGGGGGTTGTTACATTTCAACAAGAAAATCAGGTTAAGTCTCAAGTTAGGGTTAGGGTTGGGGAGATGTGGCTTCCCAGGTTGGAAACGGGTCCTTGGTGAAGCCTAACTTGCTGAATCAGACTGAGTGGGGCATCAAGATGTCTTCCATACTTACATTTGGTACACTCTGTGGACGGCGGTATGTTTCAGTCCCAAAAGGAAATGAGGTCTGAGACTCAAATTAGGGTTAGGGTTGGGAAGACTTGGCTTCCCAGGATGTAACCAGGGTTTTGGTGAAGCCTAGATTGGTAAAACAGAATGAGTAGGCCATCCGGAGGATAACATACTGCCAGTTAGTACACCATGTGGACAGGGAAATGTTTCATTCCAAAGAGAAAATTAGGGTTAAGACCCAAGTGAGGGTTATCGGTCAGGAGACATGGCTTCCCAGAATGGAAACAGGGTGTTGCTGAAGCCAAGCATGGTGAAACAGACTGAGAGGGCCAAAGGAATTGTGTGCCTACTGTCTTTTAGTAGAACATGAGGATGGGGGGTTGTTACATTTCAACAAGAAAATCATGTTAAGTCTCAAGTTAGGGTTAGGGTTGGGGAGATGTGGCTTCCCAGGTTGGAAACGGGTCCTTGGTGAAGCTTAACTTGCTGAATCAGACTGAGTGGGACATCAAGATGTCTTCCATACTGACATTTGGTACACTCTGTGGACGGCGGTATGTTTCAGTCCCAAAAGGAAATGAGGCCTGAGACTCAAAGTAGGGTTAGGGTTGGGGAGACTTGGCTGCCCAGGATGTAACCAGGGTTTTGGTGAAGCCTAGATTGGTAAAACAGACTGAGTAGGCATTCAGGAGTATAACATACTGCCAGTTAGTACACCATGTGGACAGGGAAATGTTTCAGTCCAAAGAGAAAATTAGGGTTAAGACCCAAGTTAGGGTTAGCTGTCAGGAGACATGGCTTCCCAGAATGGAAACAGGGTGTTGCTGAAGCCAAGCATGGTGAAACAGACTGAGAGGGCCAAAGGAATTGTGTGCCTACTGTCTTTTAGTACAACATGAGGATGGGGGGTTGTTACATTTCAACAAGAAAATCAGGTTAAGTCTCAAGTTAGGGTTAGGGTTGGGGAGATGTGGCTTCCCAGGTTGGAAACGCGTCCTTGGTGAAGCCTAACTTGCTGAATCAGACTGAGTGGGACATCAAGATGTCTTCCATACTGACATTTGGTACACTCTGTGGACGGCGGTATGTTTCAGTCCAAAAAGGAAATTAGGCCTGAGACTCAAATTAGGGTTAGGGTTGGGGCGACTTGGCTTCCCAGGATGTAACCAGGGTTTTGGCAAAGCCTAGATTGGTAAAACAGACTGAGTAGGCCAACCGGAGTATAACATACTGCCAGTTAGTACACCATGTGGACAGGGAAATGTTTCAGTCCAAAGAGAAAATTAGGGTTAAGACCCAAGTTAGGGTTAGCTGTCAGGAGACATGGCTTCCCAGAATGGAAACAGGGTGTTGCTGAAGCCAAGCATGGTGAAACAGACTGAGAGGGCCAAAGGAATTGTGTGCCTACTGTCTTTTAGTACAACATGAGGATGGGGGGTTCTTACATTTCAACAAGAAAATCAGGTTGAGTCTCAAGTTAGGGTTAGGGTTGGGGAGATGTGGCTTCCCAGGTTGGAAACGGGTCCTTGGTGAAGCTTAACTTGCTGAATCAGACTGAGTGGGGCATCAAGATGTCTTCCATACTTACATTTGGTACACTCTGTGGACCGCAGTATGTTTCAGTCCAAAAAGGAAATGAGGGTTGAGACTCAAATTAGGGTTAGGTTTGGGGAGACTTGGCTTCCCAGGATGTAACCATGGTTTTGGCGCAGCCTAGATTGGTAAAACAGACTGCGTAGGCCTTCCGGAGTATAACATACTGCCAGTTAGTACACCATGTGGACAGGGAAATGTTTCAGTCCAAAGAGAAAATTAGGGTTAAGACCCAAGTTAGGGTTATCGGTCAGGAGACATGGCTTCCCAGAATGGAAACAGGGTTTTGCTGAAGCCAAGCATGGTGAAACAGACTGAGAGGGCAAAAGGAATTGTGTGCCTACTGTCTTTTAGTACAACATGAGGATGGGGGGTTGTTACATTTCAACAAGAAAATCAGGTTAAGTCTCAAGTTAGGGTTAGGGTTGGGGAGATGTGGCTTCCCAGGTTGGAAACGGGTCCTTGGTGAAGCCTAACTTTCTGAATCAGACTGAGTGGGGCATCAAGATGTCTTCCATACTTACATTTGGTACACTCTGTGGACGGCAGTATGTTTCAGTCCAAAAAGGAAAAGAGGCCTGAGACTCAAATTAGGGTTAGGGTTGGGGAGACTTGGCTTCCCAGGATGTAACCAGGGTTTTGGTGAAGCAGAGGTTGGTAAAACAGACTGAGTAGGCCATCCGGAGTATAACATACTGCCAGTTAGTACACCATGTGGACAGGGAAATGTTTCAGTCCAAAGAGAAAATTAGGGTTAAGACCCAAGTTAGGGTTAGCTGTCAGGAGACATGGCTTCCCAGAATGGAAACAGGGTGTTGCTGAAGCCAAGCATGGTGAAACAGACTGAGAGGGCCAAAGGAATTGTGTGCCTACTGTCTTTTAGTACAACATGAGGATGGGGGGTTGTTACATTTCAACAAGAAAATCAGGTTAAGTCTCAAGTTAGGGTTAGGGTTGGGGAGATGTGGCTTCCCAGGTTGGAAACGCGTCCTTGGTGAAGCCTAACTTGCTGAATCAGACTGAGTGGGACATCAAGATGTCTTCCATACTGACATTTGGTACACTCTGTGGACGGCGGTATGTTTCAGTCCCAAAAGGAAATGAGGCCTGAGACTCAAAGTAGGGTTAGGGTTGGGGAGACTTGGCTGCCCAGGATGTAACCAGGGTTTTGGTGAAGCCTAGATTGGTAAAACAGACTGAGTAGGCATTCAGGAGTATAACATACTGCCAGTTAGTACACCATGTGGACAGGGAAATGTTTCAGTCCAAAGAGAAAATTAGGGTTAAGACCCAAGTGAGGGTTATCGGTCAGGAGACATGGCTTCCCAGAATGGAAACAGGGTGTTGCTGAAGCCAAGCATGGTGAAACAGACTGAGAGGGCCAAAGGAATTGTGTGCCTACTGTCTTTTAGTAGAACATGAGGATGGGGGGTTGTTACATTTCAACAAGAAAATCATGTTAAGTCTCAAGTTAGGGTTAGGGTTGGGGAGATGTGGCTTCCCAGGTTGGAAACGGGTCCTTGGTGAAGCTTAACTTGCTGAATCAGACTGAGTGGGACATCAAGATGTCTTCCATACTGACATTTGGTACACTCTGTGGACGGCGGTATGTTTCAGTCCCAAAAGGAAATTAGGCCTGAGACTCAAAGTAGGGTTAGGGTTGGGGAGACTTGGCTGCCCAGGATGTAACCAGGGTTTTGGCAAAGCCTAGATTGGTAAAACAGACTGAGTAGGCCAACCGGAGTATAACATACTGCCAGTTAGTACACCATGTGGACAGGGAAATGTTTCAGTCCAAAGAGAAAATTAGGGTTAAGACCCAAGTTAGGGTTATCGGTCAGGAGACATGGCTTCCCAGAATGGAAACAGGGTGTTGCTGAAGCCAAGCATGGTGAAACAGACTGAGAGGGCCAAAGGAATTGTGTGCCTACTGTCTTTTAGTACAACATGAGGATGGGGGGTTGTTACATTTCAACAAGAAAATCAGGTTGAGTCTCAAGTTAGGGTTAGGGTTGGGGAGATGTGGCTTCCCAGGTTGGAAACGGGTCCTTGGTGAAGCTTAACTTGCTGAATCAGACTGAGTGGGGCATCAAGATGTCTTCCATACTGACATTTGGTACACTCTGTGGACCGCAGTATGTTTCAGTCCAAAAAGGAAATGAGGGTTGAGACTCAAATTAGGGTTAGGGTTGGGGAGACTTGGCTTCCCAGGATGTAACCAGGGTTTTGGCGAAGCCTAGATTGGTAAAACAGACTGAGTAGGCCTTCCGGAGTATAACATACTGCCAGTTAGTACACCATGTGGACAGGGAAATATTTCAGTCCAAAGAGAAAATTAGGGTTAAGACCCAAGTTAGGGTTAGCTGTCAGGAGACATGGCTTCCCAGAATGGAAACAGGGTGTTGCTGAAGCCAAGCATGGTGAAACAGACTGAGAGGGCCCACGGAATTTTGTGCCTACTGTCTTTTAGTACAACATGAGGATGGGGGTTTGTTACATTTGCACAAGAAAATCAGGTTGAGTCTCAAGTTAGGGTTAGGGTTGGGGAGATGTGGCTTCCCAGGTTGGAAACGGGTCCTTGGTGAAGCCTAACTTGCTGAATCAGACTGAGTGGGACATCAAGATGTCTTCCATACTGACATTTGGTACACTCTGTGGACGGCAGTATGTTTCAGTCCAAAAAGGAAATTAGGCCTGAGACTCAAATTAGGGTTAGGGTTGGGAAGACTTGGCTTCCCAGGATGTAACCAGGGTTTTGGTGAAGCCTAGATTGGTAAAACAGAATGAGTAGGCCATCCGGAGGATAACATACTGCCAGTTAGTACACCATGTGGACAGGGAAATGTTTCATTCCAAAGAGAAAATTCGGGTTAAGACCCAAGTGAGGGTTATCGGTCAGGAGACATGGCTTCCCAGAATGGAAACAGGGTGTTGCTGAAGCCAAGCATGGTGAAACAGACTGAGAGGGCCAAAGGAATTGTGTGCCTACTGTCTTTTAGTAGAACATGAGGATGGGGGGTTGTTACATTTCAACAAGAAAATCATGTTAAGTCTCAAGTTAGGGTTAGGGTTGGGGAGATGTGGCTTCCCAGGTTGGAAACGGGTCCTTGGTGAAGCTTAACTTGCTGAATCAGACTGAGTGGGACATCAAGATGTCTTCCATACTGACATTTGGTACACTCTGTGGACGGCGGTATGTTTCAGTCCCAAAAGGAAATGAGGCCTGAGACTCAAAGTAGGGTTAGGGTTGGGGAGACTTGGCTGCCCAGGATGTAACCAGGGTTTTGGTGAAGCCTAGATTGGTAAAACAGACTGAGTAGGCATTCAGGAGTATAACATACTGCCAGTTAGTACACCATGTGGACAGGGAAATGTTTCAGTCCAAAGAGAAAATTAGGGTTAAGACCCAAGTTAGGGTTAGCTGTCAGGAGACATGGCTTCCCAGAATGGAAACAGGGTGTTGCTGAAGCCAAGCATGGTGAAACAGACTGAGAGGGCCAAAGGAATTGTGTGCCTACTGTCTTTTAGTACAACATGAGGATGGGGGGTTGTTACATTTCAACAAGAAAATCAGGTTAAGTCTCAAGTTAGGGTTAGGGTTGGGGAGATGTGGCTTCCCAGCTTGGAAACGGGTCCTTGGTGAAGCCTAACTTGCTGAATCAGACTGAGTGGGACATCAAGATGTCTTCCATACTGACATTTGGTACACTCTGTGGACGGCGGTATGTTTCAGTCCAAAAAGGAAATTAGGCCTGAGACTCAAATTAGGGTTAGGGTTGGGGCGACTTGGCTTCCCAGGATGTAACCAGGGTTTTGGCAAAGCCTAGATTGGTAAAACAGACTGAGTAGGCCAACCGGAGTATAACATACTGCCAGTTAGTACACCATGTGGACAGGGAAATGTTTCAGTCCAAAGAGAAAATTAGGGTTAAGACCCAAGTTAGGGTTAGCTGTCAGGAGACATGGCTTCCCAGAATGGAAACAGGGTGTTGCTGAAGCCAAGCATGGTGAAACAGACTGAGAGGGCCAAAGGAATTGTGTGCCTACTGTCTTTTAGTACAACATGAGGATGGGGGGTTCTTACATTTCAACAAGAAAATCAGGTTGAGTCTCAAGTTAGGGTTAGGGTTGGGGAGATGTGGCTTCCCAGGTTGGAAACGGGTCCTTGGTGAAGCTTAACTTGCTGAATCAGACTGAGTGGGGCATCAAGATGTCTTCCATACTTACATTTGGTACACTCTGTGGACCGCAGTATGTTTCAGTCCAAAAAGGAAATGAGGGTTGAGACTCAAATTAGGGTTAGGTTTGGGGAGACTTGGCTTCCCAGGATGTAACCATGGTTTTGGCGAAGCCTAGATTGGTAAAACAGACTGCGTAGGCCTTCCGGAGTATAACATACTGCCAGTTAGTACACCATGTGGACAGGGAAATGTTTCAGTCCAAAGAGAAAATTAGGGTTAAGACCCAAGTTAGGGTTATCGGTCAGGAGACATGGCTTCCCAGAATGGAAACAGGGTTTTGCTGAAGCCAAGCATGGTGAAACAGACTGAGAGGGCAAAAGGAATTGTGTGCCTACTGTCTTTTAGTACAACATGAGGATGGGGGGTTGTTACATTTCAACAAGAAAATCAGGTTAAGTCTCAAGTTAGGGTTAGGGTTGGGGAGATGTGGCTTCCCAGGTTGGAAACGGGTCCTTGGTGAAGCCTAACTTGCTGAATCAGACTGAGTGGGGCATCAAGATGTCTTCCATACTTACGTTTGGTACACTCTGTGGACGGCAGTATGTTTCAGTCCAAAAAGGAAAAGAGGCCTGAGACTCAAATTAGGGTTAGGGTTGGGGAGACTTGGCTTCCCAGGATGTAACCAGGGTTTTGGTGAAGCCTAGGTTGGTAAAACAGACTGAGTAGGCCATCCGGAGGATAACATACTGCCAGTTAGTACACCATGTGGACAGGGAAATGTTTCAGTCCAAAGAGAAAATTAGGGTTAAGACCCAAGTTAGGGTTAGCTGTCAGGAGACATGGCTTCCCAGAATGGAAACAGGCTGTTGCTGAAGCCAAGCATGGTGAAACAGACTGAGAGGGCCAAAGGAATTGTGTGCCTTCTGTCTTTTAGTACAACATGAGGATGGGGGTTTGTTACATTTGCACAAGAAAATCAGGTTAAGTCTCAAGTTAGGGTTAGGGTTGGGGAGATGTGGCTTCCCAGGTTGGAAACGGGTCCTTGGTGAAGCCTAACTTGCTGAATCAGACTGAGTGGGACATCAAGATGTCTTCCATACTGACATTTGCTACACTCTGTGGACGGCGGTATGTTTCAGTCCAAAAATGAAATGAGGGTTGAGACTCAAATTAGGGTTAGGGTTGGGGAGACTTGGCTTCCCAGGATGTAACCAGGGTTTTGGTGAAGCCTAGATTGGTAAAACAGACTGAGTAGGCCATCCGGAGTATAACATACTGCCAGTTAGTACACCATGTGGACAGGGAAATGTTTCAGTCCAAAGAAAAAATTAGGGTTAAGACCCAAGTTAGGGTTATCGGTCAGGAGACATGGCTTCCCAGAATGGAAACAGGGTGTTGCTGAAGCCAAGCATGGTGAAACAGACTGAGAGGGCAAAAGGAATTGTGTGCCTACTGTCTTTTAGTGGAACATAAGGATGGGGGGTTGTTACATTTCAACAAGAAAATCAGGTTAAGTCTCAAGTTAGGGTTAGGGTTGGGGAGATGTGGCTTCCCAGGTTGGAAACGGGTCCTTGGTGAAGCTTAACTTGCTGAATCAGACTGAGTGGGACATCAAGATGTCTTCCATACTGACATTTGGTACACTCTGTGGACGGCGGTATGTTTCAGTCCCAAAAGGAAATGAGGCCTGAGACTCAAAGTAGGGTTAGGGTTGGGGAGACTTGGCTGCCCAGGATGTAACCAGGGTTTTGGTGAAGCCTAGATTGGTAAAACAGACTGAGTAGGCATTCAGGAGTATAACATACTGCCAGTTAGTACACCATGTGGACAGGGAAATGTTTCAGTCCAAAGAGAAAATTAGGGTTAAGACCCAAGTTAGGGTTAGCTGTCAGGAGACATGGCTTCCCAGAATGGAAACAGGGTGTTGCTGAAGCCAAGCATGGTGAAACAGACTGAGAGGGCCAAAGGAATTGTGTGCCTACTGTCTTTTAGTACAACATGAGGATGGGGGGTTGTTACATTTCAACAAGAAAATCAGGTTAAGTCTCAAGTTAGGGTTAGGGTTGGGGAGATGTGGCTTCCCAGCTTGGAAACGGGTCCTTGGTGAAGCCTAACTTGCTGAATCAGACTGAGTGGGACATCAAGATGTCTTCCATACTGACATTTGGTACACTCTGTGGACGGCGGTATGTTTCAGTCCAAAAAGGAAATTAGGCCTGAGACTCAAATTAGGGTTAGGGTTGGGGCGACTTGGCTTCCCAGGATGTAACCAGGGTTTTGGCAAAGCCTAGATTGGTAAAACAGACTGAGTAGGCCAACCGGAGTATAACATACTGCCAGTTAGTACACCATGTGGACAGGGAAATGTTTCAGTCCAAAGAGAAAATTAGGGTTAAGACCCAAGTGAGGGTTAGCTGTCAGGAGACATGGCTTCCCAGAATGGAAACAGGGTGTTGCTGAAGCCAAGCATGGTGAAACAGACTGAGAGGGCCAAAGGAATTGTGTGCCTACTGTCTTTTAGTACAACATGAGGATGGGGGGTTCTTACATTTCAACAAGAAAATCAGGTTGAGTCTCAAGTTAGGGTTAGGGTTGGGGAGATGTGGCTTCCCAGGTTGGAAACGGGTCCTTGGTGAAGCTTAACTTGCTGAATCAGACTGAGTGGGGCATCAAGATGTCTTCCATACTTACATTTGGTACACTCTGTGGACCGCAGTATGTTTCAGTCCAAAAAGGAAATGAGGGTTGAGACTCAAATTAGGGTTAGGTTTGGGGAGACTTGGCTTCCCAGGATGTAACCATGGTTTTGGCGCAGCCTAGATTGGTAAAACAGACTGCGTAGGCCTTCCGGAGTATAACATACTGCCAGTTAGTACACCATGTGGACAGGGAAATGTTTCAGTCCAAAGAGAAAATTAGGGTTAAGACCCAAGTTAGGGTTATCGGTCAGGAGACATGGCTTCCCAGAATGGAAACAGGGTTTTGCTGAAGCCAAGCATGGTGAAACAGACTGAGAGGGCAAAAGGAATTGTGTGCCTACTGTCTTTTAGTACAACATGAGGATGGGGGGTTGTTACATTTCAACAAGAAAATCAGGTTAAGTCTCAAGTTAGGGTTAGGGTTGGGGAGATGTGGCTTCCCAGGTTGGAAACGGGTCCTTGGTGAAGCCTAACTTGCTGAATCAGACTGAGTGGGGCATCAAGATGTCTTCCATACTTACATTTGGTACACTCTGTGGACGGCAGTATGTTTCAGTCCAAAAAGGAAAAGAGGCCTGAGACTCAAATTAGGGTTAGGGTTGGGGAGACTTGGCTTCCCAGGATGTAACCAGGGTTTTGGTGAAGCAGAGGTTGGTAAAACAGACTGAGTAGGCCATCCGGAGGATAACATACTGCCAGTTAGTACACCATGTGGACAGGGAAATGTTTCAGTCCAAAGAGAAAATTAGGGTTAAGACCCAAGTTAGGGTTAGCTGTCAGGAGACATGGCTTCCCAGAATGGAAACAGGGTGTTGCTGAAGCCAAGCATGGTGAAACAGACTGAGAGGGCCAAAGGAATTGTGTGCCTTCTGTCTTTTAGTACAACATGAGGATGGGGGTTTGTTACATTTGCACAAGAAAATCAGGTTAAGTCTCAAGTTAGGGTTAGGGTTGGGGAGATGTGGCTTCCCAGGTTGGAAACGGGTCCTTGGTGAAGCCTAACTTGCTGAATCAGACTGAGTGGGACATCAAGATGTCTTCCATACTGACATTTGCTACACTCTGTGGACGGCGGTATGTTTCAGTCCAAAAATGAAATGAGGGTTGAGACTCAAATTAGGGTTAGGGTTGGGGAGACTTGGCTTCCCAGGATGTAACCAGGGTTTTGGTGAAGCCTAGATTGGTAAAACAGACTGAGTAGGCCATCCGGAGTATAACATACTGCCAGTTAGTACACCATGTGGACAGGGAAATGTTTCAGTCCAAAGAAAAAATTAGGGTTAAGACCCAAGTTAGGGTTATCGGTCAGGAGACATGGCTTCCCAGAATGGAAACAGGGTGTTGCTGAAGCCAAGCATGGTGAAACAGACTGAGAGGGCAAAAGGAATTGTGTGCCTACTGTCTTTTAGTGGAACATAAGGATGGGGGGTTGTTACATTTCAACAAGAAAATCAGGTTAAGTCTCAAGTTAGGGTTAGGGTTGGGGAGATGTGGCTTCCCAGGTTGGAAACGGGTCCTTGGTGAAGCCTAACTTGCTGAATCAGACTGAGTGGGGCATCAAGATGTCTTCCATACTTACATTTGGTACACTCTGTGGACGGCGGTATGTTTCAGTCCCAAAAGGAAATGAGGTCTGAGACTCAAATTAGGGTTAGGGTTGGGAAGACTTGGCTTCCCAGGATGTAACCAGGGTTTTGGTGAAGCCTAGATTGGTAAAACAGAATGAGTAGGCCATCCGGAGGATAACATACTGCCAGTTAGTACACCATGTGGACAGGGAAATGTTTCATTCCAAAGAGAAAATTAGGGTTAAAACCCAAGTGAGGGTTATCGGTCAGGAGACATGGCTTCCCAGAATGGAAACAGGGTGTTGCTGAAGCCAAGCATGGTGAAACAGACTGAGAGGGCCAAAGGAATTGTGTGCCTACTGTCTTTTAGTAGAACATGAGGATGGGGGGTTGTTACATTTCAACAAGAAAATCATGTTAAGTCTCAAGTTAGGGTTAGGGTTGGGGAGATGTGGCTTCCCAGGTTGGAAACGGGTCCTTGGTGAAGCTTAACTTGCTGAATCAGACTGAGTGGGACATCAAGATGTCTTCCATACTGACATTTGGTACACTCTGTGGACGGCGGTATGTTTCAGTCCCAAAAGGAAATGAGGCCTGAGACTCAAAGTAGGGTTAGGGTTGGGGAGACTTGGCTGCCCAGGATGTAACCAGGGTTTTGGTGAAGCCTAGATTGGTAAAACAGACTGAGTAGGCATTCAGGAGTATAACATACTGCCAGTTAGTACACCATGTGGACAGGGAAATGTTTCAGTCCAAAGAGAAAATTAGGGTTAAGACCCAAGTTAGGGTTAGCTGTCAGGAGACATGGCTTCCCAGAATGGAAACAGGGTGTTGCTGAAGCCAAGCATGGTGAAACAGACTGAGAGGGCCAAAGGAATTGTGTGCCTACTGTCTTTTAGTACAACATGAGGATGGGGGGTTGTTACATTTCAACAAGAAAATCAGGTTAAGTCTCAAGTTAGGGTTAGGGTTGGGGAGATGTGGCTTCCCAGCTTGGAAACGGGTCCTTGGTGAAGCCTAACTTGCTGAATCAGACTGAGTGGGACATCAAGATGTCTTCCATACTGACATTTGGTACACTCTGTGGACGGCGGTATGTTTCAGTCCAAAAAGGAAATTAGGCCTGAGACTCAAATTAGGGTTAGGGTTGGGGCGACTTGGCTTCCCAGGATGTAACCAGGGTTTTGGCAAAGCCTAGATTGGTAAAACAGACTGAGTAGGCCAACCGGAGTATAACATACTGCCAGTTAGTACACCATGTGGACAGGGAAATGTTTCAGTCCAAAGAGAAAATTAGGGTTAAGACCCAAGTTAGGGTTAGCTGTCAGGAGACATGGCTTCCCAGAATGGAAACAGGGTGTTGCTGAAGCCAAGCATGGTGAAACAGACTGAGAGGGCCAAAGGAATTGTGTGCCTACTGTCTTTTAGTACAACATGAGGATGGGGGGTTCTTACATTTCAACAAGAAAATCAGGTTAAGTCTCAAGTTAGGGTTAGGGTTGGGGAGATGTGGCTTCCCAGGTTGGAAACGGGCCCTTGGTGAAGCCTAACTTGCTGAATCAGACTGAGTGGGGCATCAAGATGTCTTCCATACTTACATTTGGTACACTCTGTGGACGGCGGTATGTTTCAGTCCCAAAAGGAAATGAGGTCTGAGACTCAAATTAGGGTTAGGGTTGGGAAGACTTGGCTTCCCAGGATGTAACCAGGGTTTTGGTGAAGCCTAGATTGGTAAAACAGAATGAGTAGGCCATCCGGAGGATAACATACTGCCAGTTAGTACACCATGTGGACAGGGAAATGTTTCATTCCAAAGAGAAAATTAGGGTTAAGACCCAAGTGAGGGTTATCGGTCAGGAGACATGGCTTCCCAGAATGGAAACAGGGTGTTGCTGAAGCCAAGCATGGTGAAACAGACTGAGAGGGCCAAAGGAATTGTGTGCCTACTGTCTTTTAGTAGAACATGAGGATGGGGGGTTGTTACATTTCAACAAGAAAATCATGTTAAGTCTCAAGTTAGGGTTAGGGTTGGGGAGATGTGGCTTCCCAGGTTGGAAACGGGTCCTTGGTGAAGCTTAACTTGCTGAATCAGACTGAGTGGGACATCAAGATGTCTTCCATACTGACATTTGGTACACTCTGTGGACGGCGGTATGTTTCAGTCCCAAAAGGAAATGAGGC
Source organism: Heloderma suspectum (assembly GCF_057233095.1). Lineage (NCBI taxonomy): Eukaryota > Metazoa > Chordata > Lepidosauria > Squamata > Helodermatidae > Heloderma > Heloderma suspectum. The sequence goes on from NC_139461.1 coordinate 155,458,315, forward strand.
CTGAGACTCAAAGTAGGGTTAGGGTTGGGGAGACTTGGCTGCCCAGGATGTAACCAGGGTTTTGGTGAAGCCTAGATTGGTAAAACAGACTGAGTAGGCATTCAGGAGTATAACATACTGCCAGTTAGTACACCATGTGGACAGGGAAATGTTTCAGTCCAAAGAGAAAATTAGGGTTAAGACCCAAGTTAGGGTTAGCTGTCAGGAGACATGGCTTCCCAGAATGGAAACAGGGTGTTGCTGAAGCCAAGCATGGTGAAACAGACTGAGAGGGCCAAAGGAATTGTGTGCCTACTGTCTTTTAGTACAACATGAGGATGGGGGGTTGTTACATTTCAACAAGAAAATCAGGTTAAGTCTCAAGTTAGGGTTAGGGTTGGGGAGATGTGGCTTCCCAGCTTGGAAACGGGTCCTTGGTGAAGCCTAACTTGCTGAATCAGACTGAGTGGGACATCAAGATGTCTTCCATACTGACATTTGGTACACTCTGTGGACGGCGGTATGTTTCAGTCCCAAAAGGAAATGAGGTCTGAGACTCAAATTAGGGTTAGGGTTGGGGCGACTTGGCTTCCCAGGATGTAACCAGGGTTTTGGCAAAGCCTAGATTGGTAAAACAGACTGAGTAGGCCAACCGGAGTATAACATACTGCCAGTTAGTACACCATGTGGACAGGGAAATGTTTCAGTCCAAAGAGAAAATTAGGGTTAAGACCCAAGTTAGGGTTAGCTGTCAGGAGACATGGCTTCCCAGAATGGAAACAGGGTGTTGCTGAAGCCAAGCATGGTGAAACAGACTGAGAGGGCCAAAGGAATTGTGTGCCTACTGTCTTTTAGTACAACATGAGGATGGGGGGTTCTTACATTTCAACAAGAAAATCAGGTTGAGTCTCAAGTTAGGGTTAGGGTTGGGGAGATGTGGCTTCCCAGGTTGGAAACGGGTCCTTGGTGAAGCTTAACTTGCTGAATCAGACTGAGTGGGGCATCAAGATGTCTTCCATACTTACATTTGGTACACTCTGTGGACCGCAGTATGTTTCAGTCCAAAAAGGAAATGAGGGTTGAGACTCAAATTAGGGTTAGGTTTGGGGAGACTTGGCTTCCCAGGATGTAACCATGGTTTTGGCGAAGCCTAGATTGGTAAAACAGACTGCGTAGGCCTTCCGGAGTATAACATACTGCCAGTTAGTACACCATGTGGACAGGGAAATGTTTCAGTCCAAAGAGAAAATTAGGGTTAAGACCCAAGTTAGGGTTATCGGTCAGGAGACATGGCTTCCCAGAATGGAAACAGGGTTTTGCTGAAGCCAAGCATGGTGAAACAGACTGAGAGGGCAAAAGGAATTGTGTGCCTACTGTCTTTTAGTACAACATGAGGATGGGGGGTTGTTACATTTCAACAAGAAAATCAGGTTAAGTCTCAAGTTAGGGTTAGGGTTGGGGAGATGTGGCTTCCCAGGTTGGAAACGGGTCCTTGGTGAAGCCTAACTTGCTGAATCAGACTGAGTGGGGCATCAAGATGTCTTCCATACTTACATTTGGTACACTCTGTGGACGGCAGTATGTTTCAGTCCAAAAAGGAAAAGAGGCCTGAGACTCAAATTAGGGTTAGGGTTGGGGAGACTTGGCTTCCCAGGATGTAACCAGGGTTTTGGTGAAGCCTAGGTTGGTAAAACAGACTGAGTAGGCCATCCGGAGGATAACATACTGCCAGTTAGTACACCATGTGGACAGGGAAATGTTTCAGTCCAAAGAGAAAATTAGGGTTAAGACCCAAGTTAGGGTTAGCTGTCAGGAGACATGGCTTCCCAGAATGGAAACAGGCTGTTGCTGAAGCCAAGCATGGTGAAACAGACTGAGAGGGCCAAAGGAATTGTGTGCCTTCTGTCTTTTAGTACAACATGAGGATGGGGGTTTGTTACATTTGCACAAGAAAATCAGGTTAAGTCTCAAGTTAGGGTTAGGGTTGGGGAGATGTGGCTTCCCAGGTTGGAAACGGGTCCTTGGTGAAGCCTAACTTGCTGAATCAGACTGAGTGGGACATCAAGATGTCTTCCATACTGACATTTGCTACACTCTGTGGACGGCGGTATGTTTCAGTCCAAAAATGAAATGAGGGTTGAGACTCAAATTAGGGTTAGGGTTGGGGAGACTTGGCTTCCCAGGATGTAACCAGGGTTTTGGTGAAGCCTAGATTGGTAAAACAGACTGAGTAGGCCATCCGGAGTATAACATACTGCCAGTTAGTACACCATGTGGACAGGGAAATGTTTCAGTCCAAAGAAAAAATTAGGGTTAAGACCCAAGTTAGGGTTATCGGTCAGGAGACATGGCTTCCCAGAATGGAAACAGGGTGTTGCTGAAGCCAAGCATGGTGAAACAGACTGAGAGGGCAAAAGGAATTGTGTGCCTACTGTCTTTTAGTGGAACATAAGGATGGGGGGTTGTTACATTTCAACAAGAAAATCAGGTTAAGTCTCAAGTTAGGGTTAGGGTTGGGGAGATGTGGCTTCCCAGGTTGGAAACGGGTCCTTGGTGAAGCCTAACTTGCTGAATCAGACTGAGTGGGGCATCAAGATGTCTTCCATACTTACATTTGGTACACTCTGTGGACGGCGGTATGTTTGAGTCCCAAAAGGAAATGAGGTCTGAGACTCAAATTAGGGTTAGGGTTGGGAAGACTTGGCTTCCCAGGATGTAACCAGGGTTTTGGTGAAGCCTAGATTGGTAAAACAGAATGAGTAGGCCATCCGGAGGATAACATACTGCCAGTTAGTACACCATGTGGACAGGGAAATGTTTCATTCCAAAGAGAAAATTAGGGTTAAGACCCAAGTGAGGGTTATCGGTCAGGAGACATGGCTTCCCAGAATGGAAACAGGGTGTTGCTGAAGCCAAGCATGGTGAAACAGACTGAGAGGGCCAAAGGAATTGTGTGCCTACTGTCTTTTAGTAGAACATGAGGATGGGGGGTTGTTACATTTCAACAAGAAAATCATGTTAAGTCTCAAGTTAGGGTTAGGGTTGGGGAGATGTGGCTTCCCAGGTTGGAAACGGGTCCTTGGTGAAGCTTAACTTGCTGAATCAGACTGAGTGGGACATCAAGATGTCTTCCATACTGACATTTGGTACACTCTGTGGACGGCGGTATGTTTCAGTCCCAAAAGGAAATGAGGCCTGAGACTCAAAGTAGGGTTAGGGTTGGGGAGACTTGGCTGCCCAGGATGTAACCAGGGTTTTGGTGAAGCCTAGATTGGTAAAACAGACTGAGTAGGCATTCAGGAGTATAACATACTGCCAGTTAGTACACCATGTGGACAGGGAAATGTTTCAGTCCAAAGAGAAAATTAGGGTTAAGACCCAAGTTAGGGTTAGCTGTCAGGAGACATGGCTTCCCAGAATGGAAACAGGGTGTTGCTGAAGCCAAGCATGGTGAAACAGACTGAGAGGGCCAAAGGAATTGTGTGCCTACTGTCTTTTAGTACAACATGAGGATGGGGGGTTGTTACATTTCAACAAGAAAATCAGGTTAAGTCTCAAGTTAGGGTTAGGGTTGGGGAGATGTGGCTTCCCAGGTTGGAAACGCGTCCTTGGTGAAGCCTAACTTGCTGAATCAGACTGAGTGGGACATCAAGATGTCTTCCATACTGACATTTGGTACACTCTGTGGACGGCGGTATGTTTCAGTCCAAAAAGGAAATTAGGCCTGAGACTCAAATTAGGGTTAGGGTTGGGGCGACTTGGCTTCCCAGGATGTAACCAGGGTTTTGGCAAAGCCTAGATTGGTAAAACAGACTGAGTAGGCCAACCGGAGTATAACATACTGCCAGTTAGTACACCATGTGGACAGGGAAATGTTTCAGTCCAAAGAGAAAATTAGGGTTAAGACCCAAGTTAGGGTTAGCTGTCAGGAGACATGGCTTCCCAGAATGGAAACAGGGTGTTGCTGAAGCCAAGCATGGTGAAACAGACTGAGAGGGCCAAAGGAATTGTGTGCCTACTGTCTTTTAGTACAACATGAGGATGGGGGGTTCTTACATTTCAACAAGAAAATCAGGTTGAGTCTCAAGTTAGGGTTAGGGTTGGGGAGATGTGGCTTCCCAGGTTGGAAACGGGTCCTTGGTGAAGCTTAACTTGCTGAATCAGACTGAGTGGGGCATCAAGATGTCTTCCATACTTACATTTGGTACACTCTGTGGACCGCAGTATGTTTCAGTCCAAAAAGGAAATGAGGGTTGAGACTCAAATTAGGGTTAGGTTTGGGGAGACTTGGCTTCCCAGGATGTAACCATGGTTTTGGCGCAGCCTAGATTGGTAAAACAGACTGCGTAGGCCTTCCGGAGTATAACATACTGCCAGTTAGTACACCATGTGGACAGGGAAATGTTTCAGTCCAAAGAGAAAATTAGGGTTAAGACCCAAGTTAGGGTTATCGGTCAGGAGACATGGCTTCCCAGAATGGAAACAGGGTTTTGCTGAAGCCAAGCATGGTGAAACAGACTGAGAGGGCAAAAGGAATTGTGTGCCTACTGTCTTTTAGTACAACATGAGGATGGGGGGTTGTTACATTTCAACAAGAAAATCAGGTTAAGTCTCAAGTTAGGGTTAGGGTTGGGGAGATGTGGCTTCCCAGGTTGGAAACGGGTCCTTGGTGAAGCCTAACTTTCTGAATCAGACTGAGTGGGGCATCAAGATGTCTTCCATACTTACATTTGGTACACTCTGTGGACGGCAGTATGTTTCAGTCCAAAAAGGAAAAGAGGCCTGAGACTCAAATTAGGGTTAGGGTTGGGGAGACTTGGCTTCCCAGGATGTAACCAGGGTTTTGGTGAAGCAGAGGTTGGTAAAACAGACTGAGTAGGCCATCCGGAGTATAACATACTGCCAGTTAGTACACCATGTGGACAGGGAAATGTTTCAGTCCAAAGAGAAAATTAGGGTTAAGACCCAAGTTAGGGTTAGCTGTCAGGAGACATGGCTTCCCAGAATGGAAACAGGGTGTTGCTGAAGCCAAGCATGGTGAAACAGACTGAGAGGGCCAAAGGAATTGTGTGCCTACTGTCTTTTAGTACAACATGAGGATGGGGGGTTGTTACATTTCAACAAGAAAATCAGGTTAAGTCTCAAGTTAGGGTTAGGGTTGGGGAGATGTGGCTTCCCAGGTTGGAAACGCGTCCTTGGTGAAGCCTAACTTGCTGAATCAGACTGAGTGGGACATCAAGATGTCTTCCATACTGACATTTGGTACACTCTGTGGACGGCGGTATGTTTCAGTCCCAAAAGGAAATGAGGCCTGAGACTCAAAGTAGGGTTAGGGTTGGGGAGACTTGGCTGCCCAGGATGTAACCAGGGTTTTGGTGAAGCCTAGATTGGTAAAACAGACTGAGTAGGCATTCAGGAGTATAACATACTGCCAGTTAGTACACCATGTGGACAGGGAAATGTTTCAGTCCAAAGAGAAAATTAGGGTTAAGACCCAAGTTAGGGTTAGCTGTCAGGAGACATGGCTTCCCAGAATGGAAACAGGGTGTTGCTGAAGCCAAGCATGGTGAAACAGACTGAGAGGGCCAAAGGAATTGTGTGCCTACTGTCTTTTAGTACAACATGAGGATGGGGGGTTGTTACATTTCAACAAGAAAATCAGGTTAAGTCTCAAGTTAGGGTTAGGGTTGGGGAGATGTGGCTTCCCAGCTTGGAAACGGGTCCTTGGTGAAGCCTAACTTGCTGAATCAGACTGAGTGGGACATCAAGATGTCTTCCATACTGACATTTGGTACACTCTGTGGACGGCGGTATGTTTCAGTCCAAAAAGGAAATTAGGCCTGAGACTCAAATTAGGGTTAGGGTTGGGGCGACTTGGCTTCCCAGGATGTAACCAGGGTTTTGGCAAAGCCTAGATTGGTAAAACAGACTGAGTAGGCCAACCGGAGTATAACATACTGCCAGTTAGTACACCATGTGGACAGGGAAATGTTTCAGTCCAAAGAGAAAATTAGGGTTAAGACCCAAGTTAGGGTTAGCTGTCAGGAGACATGGCTTCCCAGAATGGAAACAGGGTGTTGCTGAAGCCAAGCATGGTGAAACAGACTGAGAGGGCCAAAGGAATTGTGTGCCTACTGTCTTTTAGTACAACATGAGGATGGGGGGTTCTTACATTTCAACAAGAAAATCAGGTTGAGTCTCAAGTTAGGGTTAGGGTTGGGGAGATGTGGCTTCCCAGGTTGGAAACGGGTCCTTGGTGAAGCTTAACTTGCTGAATCAGACTGAGTGGGGCATCAAGATGTCTTCCATACTTACATTTGGTACACTCTGTGGACAGCGGTATGTTTCAGTCCAAAAATGAAATGAGGGTTGAGACTCAAATTAGGGTTAGGGTTGGGGAGACTTGGCTTCCCAGGATGTAACCAGGGTTTTGGTGAAGCCTAGATTGGTAAAACAGACTGAGTAGGCCATCCGGAGTATAACATACTGCCAGTTAGTACACCATGTGGACAGGGAAATGTTTCAGTCCAAAGAAAAAATTAGGGTTAAGACCCAAGTTAGGGTTATCGGTCAGGAGACATGGCTTCCCAGAATGGAAACAGGGTGTTGCTGAAGCCAAGCATGGTGAAACAGACTGAGAGGGCAAAAGGAATTGTGTGCCTACTGTCTTTTAGTGGAACATAAGGATGGGGGGTTGTTACATTTCAACAAGAAAATCAGGTTAAGTCTCAAGTTAGGGTTAGGGTTGGGGAGATGTGGCTTCCCAGGTTGGAAACGGGCCCTTGGTGAAGCCTAACTTGCTGAATCAGACTGAGTGGGGCATCAAGATGTCTTCCATACTTACATTTGGTACACTCTGTGGACGGCGGTATGTTTCAGTCCCAAAAGGAAATGAGGTCTGAGACTCAAATTAGGGTTAGGGTTGGGAAGACTTGGCTTCCCAGGATGTAACCAGGGTTTTGGTGAAGCCTAGATTGGTAAAACAGAATGAGTAGGCCATCCGGAGGATAACATACTGCCAGTTAGTACACCATGTGGACAGGGAAATGTTTCATTCCAAAGAGAAAATTAGGGTTAAGACCCAAGTTAGGGTTATCGGTCAGGAGACATGGCTTCCCAGAATGGAAACAGGGTGTTGCTGAAGCCAAGCATGGTGAAACAGACTGAGAGGGCCAAAGGAATTGTGTGCCTACTGTCTTTTAGTAGAACATGAGGATGGGGGGTTGTTACATTTCAACAAGAAAATCATGTTAAGTCTCAAGTTAGGGTTAGGGTTGGGGAGATGTGGCTTCCCAGGTTGGAAACGGGTCCTTGGTGAAGCTTAACTTGCTGAATCAGACTGAGTGGGACATCAAGATGTCTTCCATACTGACATTTGGTACACTCTGTGGACGGCGGTATGTTTCAGTCCCAAAAGGAAATGAGGCCTGAGACTCAAAGTAGGGTTAGGGTTGGGGAGACTTGGCTGCCCAGGATGTAACCAGGGTTTTGGTGAAGCCTAGATTGGTAAAACAGACTGAGTAGGCATTCAGGAGTATAACATACTGCCAGTTAGTACACCATGTGGACAGGGAAATGTTTCAGTCCAAAGAGAAAATTAGGGTTAAGACCCAAGTTAGGGTTAGCTGTCAGGAGACATGGCTTCCCAGAATGGAAACAGGGTGTTGCTGAAGCCAAGCATGGTGAAACAGACTGAGAGGGCCAAAGGAATTGTGTGCCTACTGTCTTTTAGTACAACATGAGGATGGGGGGTTGTTACATTTCAACAAGAAAATCAGGTTAAGTCTCAAGTTAGGGTTAGGGTTGGGGAGATGTGGCTTCCCAGCTTGGAAACGGGTCCTTGGTGAAGCCTAACTTGCTGAATCAGACTGAGTGGGACATCAAGATGTCTTCCATACTGACATTTGGTACACTCTGTGGACGGCGGTATGTTTCAGTCCAAAAAGGAAATTAGGCCTGAGACACAAATTAGGGTTAGGGTTGGGGCGACTTGGCTTCCCAGGATGTAACCAGGGTTTTGGCAAAGCCTAGATTGGTAAAACAGACTGAGTAGGCCAACCGGAGTATAACATACTGCCAGTTAGTACACCATGTGGACAGGGAAATGTTTCAGTCCAAAGAGAAAATTAGGGTTAAGACCCAAGTTAGGGTTAGCTGTCAGGAGACATGGCTTCCCAGAATGGAAACAGGGTGTTGCTGAAGCCAAGCATGGTGAAACAGACTGAGAGGGCCAAAGGAATTGTGTGCCTACTGTCTTTTAGTACAACATGAGGATGGGGGGTTCTTACATTTCAACAAGAAAATCAGGTTGAGTCTCAAGTTAGGGTTAGGGTTGGGGAGATGTGGCTTCCCAGGTTGGAAACGGGTCCTTGGTGAAGCTTAACTTGCTGAATCAGACTGAGTGGGGCATCAAGATGTCTTCCATACTTACATTTGGTACACTCTGTGGACCGCAGTATGTTTCAGTCCAAAAAGGAAATGAGGGTTGAGACTCAAATTAGGGTTAGGTTTGGGGAGACTTGGCTTCCCAGGATGTAACCATGGTTTTGGCGAAGCCTAGATTGGTAAAACAGACTGCGTAGGCCTTCCGGAGTATAACATACTGCCAGTTAGTACACCATGTGGACAGGGAAATGTTTCAGTCCAAAGAGAAAATTAGGGTTAAGACCCAAGTTAGGGTTATCGGTCAGGAGACATGGCTTCCCAGAATGGAAACAGGGTTTTGCTGAAGCCAAGCATGGTGAAACAGACTGAGAGGGCAAAAGGAATTGTGTGCCTACTGTCTTTTAGTACAACATGAGGATGGGGGGTTGTTACATTTCAACAAGAAAATCAGGTTAAGTCTCAAGTTAGGGTTAGGGTTGGGGAGATGTGGCTTCCCAGGTTGGAAACGGGTCCTTGGTGAAGCCTAACTTGCTGAATCAGACTGAGTGGGGCATCAAGATGTCTTCCATACTTACATTTGGTACACTCTGTGGACGGCAGTATGTTTCAGTCCAAAAAGGAAAAGAGGCCTGAGACTCAAATTAGGGTTAGGGTTGGGGAGACTTGGCTTCCCAGGATGTAACCAGGGTTTTGGTGAAGCCTAGGTTGGTAAAACAGACTGAGTAGGCCATCCGGAGGATAACATACTGCCAGTTAGTACACCATGTGGACAGGGAAATGTTTCAGTCCAAAGAGAAAATTAGGGTTAAGACCCAAGTGAGGGTTATCGGTCAGGAGACATGGCTTCCCAGAATGGAAACAGGGTGTTGCTGAAGCCAAGCATGGTGAAACAGACTGAGAGGGCCAAAGGAATTGTGTGCCTACTGTCTTTTAGTAGAACATGAGGATGGGGGGTTGTTACATTTCAACAAGAAAATCATGTTAAGTCTCAAGTTAGGGTTAGGGTTGGGGAGATGTGGCTTCCCAGGTTGGAAACGGGTCCTTGGTGAAGCTTAACTTGCTGAATCAGACTGAGTGGGACATCAAGATGTCTTCCATACTGACATTTGGTACACTCTGTGGACGGCGGTATGTTTCAGTCCCAAAAGGAAATGAGGCCTGAGACTCAAATTAGGGTTAGGGTTGGGGAGACTTGGCTTCCCAGGATGTAACCAGGGTTTTGGTGAAGCCTAGATTGGTAAAACAGACTGAGTAGGCATTCAGGAGTATAACATACTGCCAGTTAGTACACCATGTGGACAGGGAAATGTTTCAGTCCAAAGAGAAAATTAGGGTTAAGACCCAAGTTAGGGTTAGCTGTCAGGAGACATGGCTTCCCAGAATGGAAACAGGGTGTTGCTGAAGCCAAGCATGGTGAAACAGACTGAGAGGGCCAAAGGAATTGTGTGCCTACTGTCTTTTAGTACAACATGAGGATGGGGGGTTGTTACATTTCAACAAGAAAATCAGGTTAAGTCTCAAGTTAGGGTTAGGGTTGGGGAGATGTGGCTTCCCAGGTTGGAAACGCGTCCTTGGTGAAGCCTAACTTGCTGAATCAGACTGAGTGGGACATCAAGATGTCTTCCATACTGACATTTGGTACACTCTGTGGACGGCGGTATGTTTCAGTCCAAAAAGGAAATTAGGCCTGAGACTCAAATTAGGGTTAGGGTTGGGGCGACTTGGCTTCCCAGGATGTAACCAGGGTTTTGGCAAAGCCTAGATTGGTAAAACAGACTGAGTAGGCCAACCGGAGTATAACATACTGCCAGTTAGTACACCATGTGGACAGGGAAATGTTTCAGTCCAAAGAGAAAATTAGGGTTAAGACCCAAGTTAGGGTTAGCTGTCAGGAGACATGGCTTCCCAGAATGGAAACAGGGTGTTGCTGAAGCCAAGCATGGTGAAACAGACTGAGAGGGCCAAAGGAATTGTGTGCCTACTGTCTTTTAGTACAACATGAGGATGGGGGGTTCTTACATTTCAACAAGAAAATCAGGTTGAGTCTCAAGTTAGGGTTAGGGTTGGGGAGATGTGGCTTCCCAGGTTGGAAACGGGTCCTTGGTGAAGCTTAACTTGCTGAATCAGACTGAGTGGGGCATCAAGATGTCTTCCATACTTACATTTGGTACACTCTGTGGACCGCAGTATGTTTCAGTCCAAAAAGGAAATGAGGGTTGAGACTCAAATTAGGGTTAGGTTTGGGGAGACTTGGCTTCCCAGGATGTAACCATGGTTTTGGCGCAGCCTAGATTGGTAAAACAGACTGCGTAGGCCTTCCGGAGTATAACATACTGCCAGTTAGTACACCATGTGGACAGGGAAATGTTTCAGTCCAAAGAGAAAATTAGGGTTAAGACCCAAGTTAGGGTTATCGGTCAGGAGACATGGCTTCCCAGAATGGAAACAGGGTTTTGCTGTAGCCAAGCATGGTGAAACAGACTGAGAGGGCAAAAGGAATTGTGTGCCTACTGTCTTTTAGTACAACATGAGGATGGGGGGTTGTTACATTTCAACAAGAAAATCAGGTTAAGTCTCAAGTTAGGGTTAGGGTTGGGGAGATGTGGCTTCCCAGGTTGGAAACGGGTCCTTGGTGAAGCCTAACTTTCTGAATCAGACTGAGTGGGGCATCAAGATGTCTTCCATACTTACATTTGGTACACTCTGTGGACGGCAGTATGTTTCAGTCCAAAAAGGAAAAGAGGCCTGAGACTCAAATTAGGGTTAGGGTTGGGGAGACTTGGCTTCCCAGGATGTAACCAGGGTTTTGGTGAAGCAGAGGTTGGTAAAACAGACTGAGTAGGCCATCCGGAGTATAACATACTGCCAGTTAGTACACCATGTGGACAGGGAAATGTTTCAGTCCAAAGAGAAAATTAGGGTTAAGACCCAAGTTAGGGTTAGCTGTCAGGAGACATGGCTTCCCAGAATGGAAACAGGGTGTTGCTGAAGCCAAGCATGGTGAAACAGACTGAGAGGGCCAAAGGAATTGTGTGCCTACTGTCTTTTAGTACAACATGAGGATGGGGGGTTGTTACATTTCAACAAGAAAATCAGGTTAAGTCTCAAGTTAGGGTTAGGGTTGGGGAGATGTGGCTTCCCAGGTTGGAAACGCGTCCTTGGTGAAGCCTAACTTGCTGAATCAGACTGAGTGGGACATCAAGATGTCTTCCATACTGACATTTGGTACACTCTGTGGACGGCGGTATGTTTCAGTCCCAAAAGGAAATGAGGCCTGAGACTCAAAGTAGGGTTAGGGTTGGGGAGACTTGGCTGCCCAGGATGTAACCAGGGTTTTGGTGAAGCCTAGATTGGTAAAACAGACTGAGTAGGCATTCAGGAGTATAACATACTGCCAGTTAGTACACCATGTGGACAGGGAAATGTTTCAGTCCAAAGAGAAAATTAGGGTTAAGACCCAAGTTAGGGTTAGCTGTCAGGAGACATGGCTTCCCAGAATGGAAACAGGGTGTTGCTGAAGCCAAGCATGGTGAAACAGACTGAGAGGGCCAAAGGAATTGTGTGCCTACTGTCTTTTAGTACAACATGAGGATGGGGGGTTGTTACATTTCAACAAGAAAATCAGGTTAAGTCTCAAGTTAGGGTTAGGGTTGGGGAGATGTGGCTTCCCAGCTTGGAAACGGGTCCTTGGTGAAGCCTAACTTGCTGAATCAGACTGAGTGGGACATCAAGATGTCTTCCATACTGACATTTGGTACACTCTGTGGACGGCGGTATGTTTCAGTCCAAAAAGGAAATTAGGCCTGAGACTCAAATTAGGGTTAGGGTTGGGGCGACTTGGCTTCCCAGGATGTAACCAGGGTTTTGGCAAAGCCTAGATTGGTAAAACAGACTGAGTAGGCCAACCGGAGTATAACATACTGCCAGTTAGTACACCATGTGGACAGGGAAATGTTTCAGTCCAAAGAGAAAATTAGGGTTAAGACCCAAGTTAGGGTTAGCTGTCAGGAGACATGGCTTCCCAGAATGGAAACAGGGTGTTGCTGAAGCCAAGCATGGTGAAACAGACTGAGAGGGCCAAAGGAATTGTGTGCCTACTGTCTTTTAGTACAACATGAGGATGGGGGGTTCTTACATTTCAACAAGAAAATCAGGTTGAGTCTCAAGTTAGGGTTAGGGTTGGGGAGATGTGGCTTCCCAGGTTGGAAACGGGTCCTTGGTGAAGCTTAACTTGCTGAATCAGACTGAGTGGGGCATCAAGATGTCTTCCATACTTACATTTGGTACACTCTGTGGACGGCGGTATGTTTCAGTCCAAAAATGAAATGAGGGTTGAGACTCAAATTAGGGTTAGGGTTGGGGAGACTTGGCTTCCCAGGATGTAACCAGGGTTTTGGTGAAGCCTAGATTGGTAAAACAGACTGAGTAGGCCATCCGGAGTATAACATACTGCCAGTTAGTACACCATGTGGACAGGGAAATGTTTCAGTCCAAAGAAAAAATTAGGGTTAAGACCCAAGTTAGGGTTATCGGTCAGGAGACATGGCTTCCCAGAATGGAAACAGGGTGTTGCTGAAGCCAAGCATGGTGAAACAGACTGAGAGGGCAAAAGGAATTGTGTGCCTACTGTCTTTTAGTGGAACATAAGGATGGGGGGTTGTTACATTTCAACAAGAAAATCAGGTTAAGTCTCAAGTTAGGGTTAGGGTTGGGGAGATGTGGCTTCCCAGGTTGGAAACGGGCCCTTGGTGAAGCCTAACTTGCTGAATCAGACTGAGTGGGGCATCAAGATGTCTTCCATACTTACATTTGGTACACTCTGTGGACGGCGGTATGTTTCAGTCCCAAAAGGAAATGAGGTCTGAGACTCAAATTAGGGTTAGGGTTGGGAAGACTTGGCTTCCCAGGATGTAACCAGGGTTTTGGTGAAGCCTAGATTGGTAAAACAGAATGAGTAGGCCATCCGGAGGATAACATACTGCCAGTTAGTACACCATGTGGACAGGGAAATGTTTCAGTCCAAAGAGAAAATTAGGGTTAAGACCCAAGTTAGGGTTATCGGTCAGGAGACATGGCTTCCCAGAATGGAAACAGGGTTTTGCTGTAGCCAAGCATGGTGAAACAGACTGAGAGGGCAAAAGGAATTGTGTGCCTACTGTCTTTTAGTACAACATGAGGATGGGGGGTTGTTACATTTCAACAAGAAAATCAGGTTAAGTCTCAAGTTAGGGTTAGGGTTGGGGAGATGTGGCTTCCCAGGTTGGAAACGGGTCCTTGGTGAAGCCTAACTTTCTGAATCAGACTGAGTGGGGCATCAAGATGTCTTCCATACTTACATTTGGTACACTCTGTGGACGGCAGTATGTTTCAGTCCAAAAAGGAAAAGAGGCCTGAGACTCAAATTAGGGTTAGGGTTGGGGAGACTTGGCTTCCCAGGATGTAACCAGGGTTTTGGTGAAGCAGAGGTTGGTAAAACAGACTGAGTAGGCCATCCGGAGTATAACATACTGCCAGTTAGTACACCATGTGGACAGGGAAATGTTTCAGTCCAAAGAGAAAATTAGGGTTAAGACCCAAGTTAGGGTTAGCTGTCAGGAGACATGGCTTCCCAGAATGGAAACAGGGTGTTGCTGAAGCCAAGCATGGTGAAACAGACTGAGAGGGCCAAAGGAATTGTGTGCCTACTGTCTTTTAGTACAACATGAGGATGGGGGGTTGTTACATTTCAACAAGAAAATCAGGTTAAGTCTCAAGTTAGGGTTAGGGTTGGGGAGATGTGGCTTCCCAGGTTGGAAACGCGTCCTTGGTGAAGCCTAACTTGCTGAATCAGACTGAGTGGGACATCAAGATGTCTTCCATACTGACATTTGGTACACTCTGTGGACGGCGGTATGTTTCAGTCCCAAAAGGAAATGAGGCCTGAGACTCAAAGTAGGGTTAGGGTTGGGGAGACTTGGCTGCCCAGGATGTAACCAGGGTTTTGGTGAAGCCTAGATTGGTAAAACAGACTGAGTAGGCATTCAGGAGTATAACATACTGCCAGTTAGTACACCATGTGGACAGGGAAATGTTTCAGTCCAAAGAGAAAATTAGGGTTAAGACCCAAGTTAGGGTTAGCTGTCAGGAGACATGGCTTCCCAGAATGGAAACAGGGTGTTGCTGAAGCCAAGCATGGTGAAACAGACTGAGAGGGCCAAAGGAATTGTGTGCCTACTGTCTTTTAGTACAACATGAGGATGGGGGGTTGTTACATTTCAACAAGAAAATCAGGTTAAGTCTCAAGTTAGGGTTAGGGTTGGGGAGATGTGGCTTCCCAGGTTGGAAACGGGTCCTTGGTGAAGCCTAACTTGCTGAATCAGACTGAGTGGGACATCAAGATGTCTTCCATACTGACATTTGGTACACTCTGTGGACGGCGGTATGTTTCAGTCCAAAAAGGAAATTAGGCCTGAGACTCAAATTAGGGTTAGGGTTGGGGCGACTTGGCTTCCCAGGATGTAACCAGGGTTTTGGCAAAGCCTAGATTGGTAAAACAGACTGAGTAGGCCAACCGGAGTATAACATACTGCCAGTTAGTACACCATGTGGACAGGGAAATGTTTCAGTCCAAAGAGAAAATTAGGGTTAAGACCCAAGTTAGGGTTAGCTGTCAGGAGACATGGCTTCCCAGAATGGAAACAGGGTGTTGCTGAAGCCAAGCATGGTGAAACAGACTGAGAGGGCCAAAGGAATTGTGTGCCTACTGTCTTTTAGTACAACATGAGGATGGGGGGTTCTTACATTTCAACAAGAAAATCAGGTTGAGTCTCAAGTTAGGGTTAGGGTTGGGGAGATGTGGCTTCCCAGGTTGGAAACGGGTCCTTGGTGAAGCTTAACTTGCTGAATCAGACTGAGTGGGGCATCAAGATGTCTTCCATACTTACATTTGGTACACTCTGTGGACGGCGGTATGTTTCAGTCCAAAAATGAAATGAGGGTTGAGACTCAAATTAGGGTTAGGGTTGGGGAGACTTGGCTTCCCAGGATGTAACCAGGGTTTTGGTGAAGCCTAGATTGGTAAAACAGACTGAGTAGGCCATCCGGAGTATAACATACTGCCAGTTAGTACACCATGTGGACAGGGAAATGTTTCAGTCCAAAGAAAAAATTAGGGTTAAGACCCAAGTTAGGGTTATCGGTCAGGAGACATGGCTTCCCAGAATGGAAACAGGGTGTTGCTGAAGCCAAGCATGGTGAAACAGACTGAGAGGGCAAAAGGAATTGTGTGCCTACTGTCTTTTAGTGGAACATAAGGATGGGGGGTTGTTACATTTCAACAAGAAAATCAGGTTAAGTCTCAAGTTAGGGTTAGGGTTGGGGAGATGTGGCTTCCCAGGTTGGAAACGGGCCCTTGGTGAAGCCTAACTTGCTGAATCAGACTGAGTGGGGCATCAAGATGTCTTCCATACTTACATTTGGTACACTCTGTGGACGGCGGTATGTTTCAGTCCCAAAAGGAAATGAGGTCTGAGACTCAAATTAGGGTTAGGGTTGGGAAGACTTGGCTTCCCAGGATGTAACCAGGGTTTTGGTGAAGCCTAGATTGGTAAAACAGAATGAGTAGGCCATCCGGAGGATAACATACTGCCAGTTAGTACACCATGTGGACAGGGAAATGTTTCATTCCAAAGAGAAAATTAGGGTTAAGACCCAAGTGAGGGTTATCGGTCAGGAGACATGGCTTCCCAGAATGGAAACAGGGTGTTGCTGAAGCCAAGCATGGTGAAACAGACTGAGAGGGCCAAAGGAATTGTGTGCCTACTGTCTTTTAGTAGAACATGAGGATGGGGGGTTGTTACATTTCAACAAGAAAATCATGTTAAGTCTCAAGTTAGGGTTAGGGTTGGGGAGATGTGGCTTCCCAGGTTGGAAACGGGTCCTTGGTGAAGCTTAACTTGCTGAATCAGACTGAGTGGGACATCAAGATGTCTTCCATACTGACATTTGGTACACTCTGTGGACGGCGGTATGTTTCAGTCCCAAAAGGAAATGAGGCCTGAGACTCAAAGTAGGGTTAGGGTTGGGGAGACTTGGCTGCCCAGGATGTAACCAGGGTTTTGGTGAAGCCTAGATTGGTAAAACAGACTGAGTAGGCATTCAGGAGTATAACATACTGCCAGTTAGTACACCATGTGGACAGGGAAATGTTTCAGTCCAAAGAGAAAATTAGGGTTAAGACCCAAGTTAGGGTTAGCTGTCAGGAGACATGGCTTCCCAGAATGGAAACAGGGTGTTGCTGAAGCCAAGCATGGTGAAACAGACTGAGAGGGCCAAAGGAATTGTGTGCCTACTGTCTTTTAGTACAACATGAGGATGGGGGGTTGTTACATTTCAACAAGAAAATCAGGTTAAGTCTCAAGTTAGGGTTAGGGTTGGGGAGATGTGGCTTCCCAGCTTGGAAACGGGTCCTTGGTGAAGCCTAACTTGCTGAATCAGACTGAGTGGGACATCAAGATGTCTTCCATACTGACATTTGGTACACTCTGTGGACGGCGGTATGTTTCAGTCCAAAAAGGAAATTAGGCCTGAGACTCAAATTAGGGTTAGGGTTGGGGCGACTTGGCTTCCCAGGATGTAACCAGGGTTTTGGCAAAGCCTAGATTGGTAAAACAGACTGAGTAGGCCAACCGGAGTATAACATACTGCCAGTTAGTACACCATGTGGACAGGGAAATGTTTCAGTCCAAAGAGAAAATTAGGGTTAAGACCCAAGTTAGGGTTAGCTGTCAGGAGACATGGCTTCCCAGAATGGAAACAGGGTGTTGCTGAAGCCAAGCATGGTGAAACAGACTGAGAGGGCCAAAGGAATTGTGTGCCTACTGTCTTTTAGTACAACATGAGGATGGGGGGTTCTTACATTTCAACAAGAAAATCAGGTTGAGTCTCAAGTTAGGGTTAGGGTTGGGGAGATGTGGCTTCCCAGGTTGGAAACGGGTCCTTGGTGAAGCTTAACTTGCTGAATCAGACTGAGTGGGGCATCAAGATGTCTTCCATACTTACATTTGGTACACTCTGTGGACCGCAGTATGTTTCAGTCCAAAAAGGAAATGAGGGTTGAGACTCAAATTAGGGTTAGGTTTGGGGAGACTTGGCTTCCCAGGATGTAACCATGGGTTTGGCGAAGCCTAGATTGGTAAAACAGACTGCGTAGGCCTTCCGGAGTATAACATACTGCCAGTTAGTACACCATGTGGACAGGGAAATGTTTCAGTCCAAAGAGAAAATTAGGGTTAAGACCCAAGTTAGGGTTATCGGTCAGGAGACATGGCTTCCCAGAATGGAAACAGGGTTTTGCTGAAGCCAAGCATGGTGAAACAGACTGAGAGGGCAAAAGGAATTGTGTGCCTACTGTCTTTTAGTACAACATGAGGATGGGGGGTTGTTACATTTCAACAAGAAAATCAGGTTAAGTCTCAAGTTAGGGTTAGGGTTGGGGAGATGTGGCTTCCCAGGTTGGAAACGGGTCCTTGGTGAAGCCTAACTTGCTGAATCAGACTGAGTGGGGCATCAAGATGTCTTCCATACTTACATTTGGTACACTCTGTGGACGGCAGTATGTTTCAGTCCAAAAAGGAAAAGAGGCCTGAGACTCAAATTAGGGTTAGGGTTGGGGAGACTTGGCTTCCCAGGATGTAACCAGGGTTTTGGTGAAGCCTAGGTTGGTAAAACAGACTGAGTAGGCCATCCGGAGGATAACATACTGCCAGTTAGTACACCATGTGGACAGGGAAATGTTTCAGTCCAAAGAGAAAATTAGGGTTAAGACCCAAGTTAGGGTTAGCTGTCAGGAGACATGGCTTCCCAGAATGGAAACAGGCTGTTGCTGAAGCCAAGCATGGTGAAACAGACTGAGAGGGCCAAAGGAATTGTGTGCCTTCTGTCTTTTAGTACAACATGAGGATGGGGGTTTGTTACATTTGCACAAGAAAATCAGGTTAAGTCTCAAGTTAGGGTTAGGGTTGGGGAGATGTGGCTTCCCAGGTTGGAAACGGGTCCTTGGTGAAGCCTAACTTGCTGAATCAGACTGAGTGGGACATCAAGATGTCTTCCATACTGACATTTGCTACACTCTGTGGACGGCGGTATGTTTCAGTCCAAAAATGAAATGAGGGTTGAGACTCAAATTAGGGTTAGGGTTGGGGAGACTTGGCTTCCCAGGATGTAACCAGGGTTTTGGTGAAGCCTAGATTGGTAAAACAGACTGAGTAGGCCATCCGGAGTATAACATACTGCCAGTTAGTACACCATGTGGACAGGGAAATGTTTCAGTCCAAAGAAAAAATTAGGGTTAAGACCCAAGTTAGGGTTATCGGTCAGGAGACATGGCTTCCCAGAATGGAAACAGGGTGTTGCTGAAGCCAAGCATGGTGAAACAGACTGAGAGGGCAAAAGGAATTGTGTGCCTACTGTCTTTTAGTGGAACATAAGGATGGGGGGTTGTTACATTTCAACAAGAAAATCAGGTTAAGTCTCAAGTTAGGGTTAGGGTTGGGGAGATGTGGCTTCCCAGGTTGGAAACGGGTCCTTGGTGAAGCCTAACTTGCTGAATCAGACTGAGTGGGGCATCAAGATGTCTTCCATACTTACATTTGGTACACTCTGTGGACGGCGGTATGTTTCAGTCCCAAAAGGAAATGAGGTCTGAGACTCAAATTAGGGTTAGGGTTGGGAAGACTTGGCTTCCCAGGATGTAACCAGGGTTTTGGTGAAGCCTAGATTGGTAAAACAGAATGAGTAGGCCATCCGGAGGATAACATACTGCCAGTTAGTACACCATGTGGACAGGGAAATGTTTCATTCCAAAGAGAAAATTAGGGTTAAGACCCAAGTGAGGGTTATCGGTCAGGAGACATGGCTTCCCAGAATGGAAACAGGGTGTTGCTGAAGCCAAGCATGGTGAAACAGACTGAGAGGGCCAAAGGAATTGTGTGCCTACTGTCTTTTAGTAGAACATGAGGATGGGGGGTTGTTACATTTCAACAAGAAAATCATGTTAAGTCTCAAGTTAGGGTTAGGGTTGGGGAGATGTGGCTTCCCAGGTTGGAAACGGGTCCTTGGTGAAGCTTAACTTGCTGAATCAGACTGAGTGGGACATCAAGATGTCTTCCATACTGACATTTGGTACACTCTGTGGACGGCGGTATGTTTCAGTCCCAAAAGGAAATGAGGCCTGAGACTCAAAGTAGGGTTAGGGTTGGGGAGACTTGGCTGCCCAGGATGTAACCAGGGTTTTGGTGAAGCCTAGATTGGTAAAACAGACTGAGTAGGCATTCAGGAGTATAACATACTGCCAGTTAGTACACCATGTGGACAGGGAAATGTTTCAGTCCAAAGAGAAAATTAGGGTTAAGACCCAAGTTAGGGTTAGCTGTCAGGAGACATGGCTTCCCAGAATGGAAACAGGGTGTTGCTGAAGCCAAGCATGGTGAAACAGACTGAGAGGGCCAAAGGAATTGTGTGCCTACTGTCTTTTAGTACAACATGAGGATGGGGGGTTGTTACATTTCAACAAGAAAATCAGGTTAAGTCTCAAGTTAGGGTTAGGGTTGGGGAGATGTGGCTTCCCAGCTTGGAAACGCGTCCTTGGTGAAGCCTAACTTGCTGAATCAGACTGAGTGGGACATCAAGATGTCTTCCATACTGACATTTGGTACACTCTGTGGACGGCGGTATGTTTCAGTCCAAAAAGGAAATTAGGCCTGAGACTCAAATTAGGGTTAGGGTTGGGGCGACTTGGCTTCCCAGGATGTAACCAGGGTTTTGGCAAAGCCTAGATTGGTAAAACAGACTGAGTAGGCCAACCGGAGTATAACATACTGCCAGTTAGTACACCATGTGGACAGGGAAATGTTTCAGTCCAAAGAGAAAATTAGGGTTAAGACCCAAGTTAGGGTTAGCTGTCAGGAGACATGGCTTCCCAGAATGGAAACAGGGTGTTGCTGAAGCCAAGCATGGTGAAACAGACTGAGAGGGCCAAAGGAATTGTGTGCCTACTGTCTTTTAGTACAACATGAGGATGGGGGGTTCTTACATTTCAACAAGAAAATCAGGTTGAGTCTCAAGTTAGGGTTAGGGTTGGGGAGATGTGGCTTCCCAGGTTGGAAACGGGTCCTTGGTGAAGCTTAACTTGCTGAATCAGACTGAGTGGGGCATCAAGATGTCTTCCATACTTACATTTGGTACACTCTGTGGACCGCAGTATGTTTCAGTCCAAAAAGGAAATGAGGGTTGAGACTCAAATTAGGGTTAGGTTTGGGGAGACTTGGCTTCCCAGGATGTAACCATGGTTTTGGCGCAGCCTAGATTGGTAAAACAGACTGCGTAGGCCTTCCGGAGTATAACATACTGCCAGTTAGTACACCATGTGGACAGGGAAATGTTTCAGTCCAAAGAGAAAATTAGGGTTAAGACCCAAGTTAGGGTTATCGGTCAGGAGACATGGCTTCCCAGAATGGAAACAGGGTTTTGCTGAAGCCAAGCATGGTGAAACAGACTGAGAGGGCAAAAGGAATTGTGTGCCTACTGTCTTTTAGTACAACATGAGGATGGGGGGTTGTTACATTTCAACAAGAAAATCAGGTTAAGTCTCAAGTTAGGGTTAGGGTTGGGGAGATGTGGCTTCCCAGGTTGGAAACGGGTCCTTGGTGAAGCCTAACTTGCTGAATCAGACTGAGTGGGGCATCAAGATGTCTTCCATACTTACATTTGGTACACTCTGTGGACGGCAGTATGTTTCAGTCCAAAAAGGAAAAGAGGCCTGAGACTCAAATTAGGGTTAGGGTTGGGGAGACTTGGCTTCCCAGGATGTAACCAGGGTTTTGGTGAAGCAGAGGTTGGTAAAACAGACTGAGTAGGCCATCCGGAGTATAACATACTGCCAGTTAGTACACCATGTGGACAGGGAAATGTTTCAGTCCAAAGAGAAAATTAGGGTTAAGACCCAAGTTAGGGTTAGCTGTCAGGAGACATGGCTTCCCAGAATGGAAACAGGGTGTTGCTGAAGCCAAGCATGGTGAAACAGACTGAGAGGGCCAAAGGAATTGTGTGCCTTCTGTCTTTTAGTACAACATGAGGATGGGGGTTTGTTACATTTGCACAAGAAAATCAGGTTAAGTCTCAAGTTAGGGTTAGGGTTGGGGAGATGTGGCTTCCCAGGTTGGAAACGGGTCCTTGGTGAAGCCTAACTTGCTGAATCAGACTGAGTGGGACATCAAGATGTCTTCCATACTGACATTTGCTACACTCTGTGGACGGCGGTATGTTTCAGTCCAAAAATGAAATGAGGGTTGAGACTCAAATTAGGGTTAGGGTTGGGGAGACTTGGCTTCCCAGGATGTAACCAGGGTTTTGGTGAAGCCTAGATTGGTAAAACAGACTGAGTAGGCCATCCGGAGTATAACATACTGCCAGTTAGTACACCATGTGGACAGGGAAATGTTTCAGTCCAAAGAAAAAATTAGGGTTAAGACCCAAGTTAGGGTTATCGGTCAGGAGACATGGCTTCCCAGAATGGAAACAGGGTGTTGCTGAAGCCAAGCATGGTGAAACAGACTGAGAGGGCAAAAGGAATTGTGTGCCTACTGTCTTTTAGTGGAACATAAGGATGGGGGGTTGTTACATTTCAACAAGAAAATCAGGTTAAGTCTCAAGTTAGGGTTAGGGTTGGGGAGATGTGGCTTCCCAGGTTGGAAACGGGTCCTTGGTGAAGCCTAACTTGCTGAATCAGACTGAGTGGGGCATCAAGATGTCTTCCATACTTACATTTGGTACACTCTGTGGACGGCGGTATGTTTCAGTCCCAAAAGGAAATGAGGTCTGAGACTCAAATTAGGGTTAGGGTTGGGAAGACTTGGCTGCCCAGGATGTAACCAGGGTTTTGGTGAAGCCTAGATTGGTAAAACAGAATGAGTAGGCCATCCGGAGGATAACATACTGCCAGTTAGTACACCATGTGGACAGGGAAATGTTTCATTCCAAAGAGAAAATTAGGGTTAAGACCCAAGTGAGGGTTATCGGTCAGGAGACATGGCTTCCCAGAATGGAAACAGGGTGTTGCTGAAGCCAAGCATGGTGAAACAGACTGAGAGGGCCAAAGGAATTGTGTGCCTACTGTCTTTTAGTAGAACATGAGGATGGGGGGTTGTTACATTTCAACAAGAAAATCATGTTAAGTCTCAAGTTAGGGTTAGGGTTGGGGAGATGTGGCTTCCCAGGTTGGAAACGGGTCCTTGGTGAAGCTTAACTTGCTGAATCAGACTGAGTGGGACATCAAGATGTCTTCCATACTGACATTTGGTACACTCTGTGGACGGCGGTATGTTTCAGTCCCAAAAGGAAATGAGGCCTGAGACTCAAAGTAGGGTTAGGGTTGGGGAGACTTGGCTGCCCAGGATGTAACCAGGGTTTTGGCAAAGCCTAGATTGGTAAAACAGACTGAGTAGGCCAACCGGAGTATAACATACTGCCAGTTAGTACACCATGTGGACAGGGAAATGTTTCAGTCCAAAGAGAAAATTAGGGTTAAGACCCAAGTTAGGGTTATCGGTCAGGAGACATGGCTTCCCAGAATGGAAACAGGGTGTTGCTGAAGCCAAGCATGGTGAAACAGACTGAGAGGGCCAAAGGAATTGTGTGCCTACTGTCTTTTAGTACAACATGAGGATGGGGGGTTGTTACATTTCAACAAGAAAATCAGGTTGAGTCTCAAGTTAGGGTTAGGGTTGGGGAGATGTGGCTTCCCAGGTTGGAAACGGGTCCTTGGTGAAGCTTAACTTGCTGAATCAGACTGAGTGGGGCATCAAGATGTCTTCCATACTGACATTTGGTACACTCTGTGGACCGCAGTATGTTTCAGTCCAAAAAGGAAATGAGGGTTGAGACTCAAATTAGGGTTAGGGTTGGGGAGACTTGGCTTCCCAGGATGTAACCAGGGTTTTGGCGAAGCCTAGATTGGGAAAACAGACTGAGTAGGCCTTCCGGAGTATAACATACTGCCAGTTAGTACACCATGTGGACAGGGAAATATTTCAGTCCAAAGAGAAAATTAGGGTTAAGACCCAAGTTAGGGTTAGCTGTCAGGAGACATGGCTTCCCAGAATGGAAACAGGGTGTTGCTGAAGCCAAGCATGGTGAAACAGACTGAGAGGGCCCACGGAATTTTGTGCCTACTGTCTTTTAGTACAACATGAGGATGGGGGTTTGTTACATTTGCACAAGAAAATCAGGTTGAGTCTCAAGTTAGGGTTAGGGTTGGGGAGATGTGGCTTCCCAGGTTGGAAACGGGTCCTTGGTGAAGCCTAACTTGCTGAATCAGACTGAGTGGGACATCAAGATGTCTTCCATACTGACATTTGGTACACTCTGTTGACGGCGGTATGTTTCAGTCCAAAAAGGAAATTAGGCCTGAGACTCAAATTAGGGTTAGGGTTGGGAAGACTTGGCTTCCCAGGATGTAACCAGGGTTTTGGTGAAGCCTAGATTGGTAAAACAGAATGAGTAGGCCATCCGGAGGATAACATACTGCCAGTTAGTACACCATGTGGACAGGGAAATGTTTCATTCCAAAGAGAAAATTAGGGTTAAGACCCAAGTGAGGGTTATCGGTCAGGAGACATGGCTTCCCAGAATGGAAACAGGGTGTTGCTGAAGCCAAGCATGGTGAAACAGACTGAGAGGGCCAAAGTAATTGTGTGCCTACTGTCTTTTAGTAGAACATGAGGATGGGGGGTTGTTACATTTCAACAAGAAAATCATGTTAAGTCTCAAGTTAGGGTTAGGGTTGGGGAGATGTGGCTTCCCAGGTTGGAAACGGGTCCTTGGTGAAGCTTAACTTGCTGAATCAGACTGAGTGGGACATCAAGATGTCTTCCATACTGACATTTGGTACACTCTGTGGACGGCGGTATGTTTCAGTCCAAAAAGGAAATTAGGCCTGAGACTCAAATTAGGGTTAGGGTTGGGGCGACTTGGCTTCCCAGGATGTAACCAGGGTTTTGGCAAAGCCTAGATTGGTAAAACAGACTGAGTAGGCCAACCGGAGTATAACATACTGCCAGTTAGTACACCATGTGGACAGGGAAATGTTTCAGTCCAAAGAGAAAATTAGGGTTAAGACCCAAGTTAGGGTTAGCTGTCAGGAGACATGGCTTCCCAGAATGGAAACAGGGTGTTGCTGAAGCCAAGCATGGTGAAACAGACTGAGAGGGCCAAAGGAATTGTGTGCCTACTGTCTTTTACTACAACATGAGGATGGGGGGTTCTTACATTTCAACAAGAAAATCAGGTTGAGTCTCAAGTTAGGGTTAGGGTTGGGGAGATGTGGCTTCCCAGGTTGGAAACGGGTCCTTGGTGAAGCTTAACTTGCTGAATCAGACTGAGTGGGGCATCAAGATGTCTTCCATACTTACATTTGGTACACTCTGTGGACCGCAGTATGTTTCAGTCCAAAAAGGAAATGAGGGTTGAGACTCAAATTAGGGTTAGGTTTGGGGAGACTTGGCTTCCCAGGATGTAACCATGGTTTTGGCGAAGCCTAGGTTGGTAAAACAGACTGAGTAGGCCATCCGGAGGATAACATACTGCCAGTTAGTACACCATGTGGACAGGGAAATGTTTCAGTCCAAAGAGAAAATTAGGGTTAAGACCCAAGTTAGGGTTAGCTGTCAGGAGACATGGCTTCCCAGAATGGAAACAGGCTGTTGCTGAAGCCAAGCATGGTGAAACAGACTGAGAGGGCCAAAGGAATTGTGTGCCTTCTGTCTTTTAGTACAACATGAGGATGGGGGTTTGTTACATTTGCACAAGAAAATCAGGTTAAGTCTCAAGTTAGGGTTAGGGTTGGGGAGATGTGGCTTCCCAGGTTGGAAACGGGTCCTTGGTGAAGCCTAACTTGCTGAATCAGACTGAGTGGGACATCAAGATGTCTTCCATACTGACATTTGCTACACTCTGTGGACGGCGGTATGTTTCAGTCCAAAAATGAAATGAGGGTTGAGACTCAAATTAGGGTTAGGGTTGGGGAGACTTGGCTTCCCAGGATGTAACCAGGGTTTTGGTGAAGCCTAGATTGGTAAAACAGACTGAGTAGGCCATCCGGAGTATAACATACTGCCAGTTAGTACACCATGTGGACAGGGAAATGTTTCAGTCCAAAGAAAAAATTAGGGTTAAGACCCAAGTTAGGGTTATCGGTCAGGAGACATGGCTTCCCAGAATGGAAACAGGGTGTTGCTGAAGCCAAGCATGGTGAAACAGACTGAGAGGGCAAAAGGAATTGTGTGCCTACTGTCTTTTAGTGGAACATAAGGATGGGGGGTTGTTACATTTCAACAAGAAAATCAGGTTAAGTCTCAAGTTAGGGTTAGGGTTGGGGAGATGTGGCTTCCCAGGTTGGAAACGGGTCCTTGGTGAAGCCTAACTTGCTGAATCAGACTGAGTGGGGCATCAAGATGTCTTCCATACTTACATTTGGTACACTCTGTGGACGGCGGTATGTTTCAGTCCCAAAAGGAAATGAGGTCTGAGACTCAAATTAGGGTTAGGGTTGGGAAGACTTGGCTTCCCAGGATGTAACCAGGGTTTTGGTGAAGCCTAGATTGGTAAAACAGAATGAGTAGGCCATCCGGAGGATAACATACTGCCAGTTAGTACACCATGTGGACAGGGAAATGTTTCATTCCAAAGAGAAAATTAGGGTTAAGACCCAAGTGAGGGTTATCGGTCAGGAGACATGGCTTCCCAGAATGGAAACAGGGTGTTGCTGAAGCCAAGCATGGTGAAACAGACTGAGAGGGCCAAAGGAATTGTGTGCCTACTGTCTTTTAGTAGAACATGAGGATGGGGGGTTGTTACATTTCAACAAGAAAATCATGTTAAGTCTCAAGTTAGGGTTAGGGTTGGGGAGATGTGGCTTCCCAGGTTGGAAACGGGTCCTTGGTGAAGCTTAACTTGCTGAATCAGACTGAGTGGGACATCAAGATGTCTTCCATACTGACATTTGGTACACTCTGTGGACGGCGGTATGTTTCAGTCCCAAAAGGAAATGAGGCCTGAGACTCAAAGTAGGGTTAGGGTTGGGGAGACTTGGCTGCCCAGGATGTAACCAGGGTTTTGGTGAAGCCTAGATTGGTAAAACAGACTGAGTAGGCATTCAGGAGTATAACATACTGCCAGTTAGTACACCATGTGGACAGGGAAATGTTTCAGTCCAAAGAGAAAATTAGGGTTAAGACCCAAGTTAGGGTTAGCTGTCAGGAGACATGGCTTCCCAGAATGGAAACAGGGTGTTGCTGAAGCCAAGCATGGTGAAACAGACTGAGAGGGCCAAAGGAATTGTGTGCCTACTGTCTTTTAGTACAACATGAGGATGGGGGGTTGTTACATTTCAACAAGAAAATCAGGTTAAGTCTCAAGTTAGGGTTAGGGTTGGGGAGATGTGGCTTCCCAGCTTGGAAACGGGTCCTTGGTGAAGCCTAACTTGCTGAATCAGACTGAGTGGGACATCAAGATGTCTTCCATACTGACATTTGGTACACTCTGTGGACGGCGGTATGTTTCAGTCCAAAAAGGAAATTAGGCCTGAGACTCAAATTAGGGTTAGGGTTGGGGCGACTTGGCTTCCCAGGATGTAACCAGGGTTTTGGCAAAGCCTAGATTGGTAAAACAGACTGAGTAGGCCAACCGGAGTATAACATACTGCCAGTTAGTACACCATGTGGACAGGGAAATGTTTCAGTCCAAAGAGAAAATTAGGGTTAAGACCCAAGTTAGGGTTAGCTGTCAGGAGACATGGCTTCCCAGAATGGAAACAGGGTGTTGCTGAAGCCAAGCATGGTGAAACAGACTGAGAGGGCCAAAGGAATTGTGTGCCTACTGTCTTTTAGTACAACATGAGGATGGGGGGTTCTTACATTTCAACAAGAAAATCAGGTTGAGTCTCAAGTTAGGGTTAGGGTTGGGGAGATGTGGCTTCCCAGGTTGGAAACGGGTCCTTGGTGAAGCTTAACTTGCTGAATCAGACTGAGTGGGGCATCAAGATGTCTTCCATACTTACATTTGGTACACTCTGTGGACCGCAGTATGTTTCAGTCCAAAAAGGAAATGAGGGTTGAGACTCAAATTAGGGTTAGGTTTGGGGAGACTTGGCTTCCCAGGATGTAACCATGGTTTTGGCGCAGCCTAGATTGGTAAAACAGACTGCGTAGGCCTTCCGGAGTATAACATACTGCCAGTTAGTACACCATGTGGACAGGGAAATGTTTCAGTCCAAAGAGAAAATTAGGGTTAAGACCCAAGTTAGGGTTATCGGTCAGGAGACATGGCTTCCCAGAATGGAAACAGGGTTTTGCTGAAGCCAAGCATGGTGAAACAGACTGAGAGGGCAAAAGGAATTGTGTGCCTACTGTCTTTTAGTACAACATGAGGATGGGGGGTTGTTACATTTCAACAAGAAAATCAGGTTAAGTCTCAAGTTAGGGTTAGGGTTGGGGAGATGTGGCTTCCCAGGTTGGAAACGGGTCCTTGGTGAAGCCTAACTTGCTGAATCAGACTGAGTGGGGCATCAAGATGTCTTCCATACTTACATTTGGTACACTCTGTGGACGGCAGTATGTTTCAGTCCAAAAAGGAAAAGAGGCCTGAGACTCAAATTAGGGTTAGGGTTGGGGAGACTTGGCTTCCCAGGATGTAACCAGGGTTTTGGTGAAGCAGAGGTTGGTAAAACAGACTGAGTAGGCCATCCGGAGGATAACATACTGCCAGTTAGTACACCATGTGGACAGGGCAATGTTTCAGTCCAAAGAGAAAATTAGGGTTAAGACCCAAGTTAGGGTTAGCTGTCAGGAGACATGGCTTCCCAGAATGGAAACAGGGTGTTGCTGAAGCCAAGCATGGTGAAACAGACTGAGAGGGCCAAAGGAATTGTGTGCCTTCTGTCTTTTAGTACAACATGAGGATGGGGGTTTGTTACATTTGCACAAGAAAATCAGGTTAAGTCTCAAGTTAGGGTTAGGGTTGGGGAGATGTGGCTTCCCAGGTTGGAAACGGGTCCTTGGTGAAGCCTAACTTGCTGAATCAGACTGAGTGGGACATCAAGATGTCTTCCATACTGACATTTGCTACACTCTGTGGACGGCGGTATGTTTCAGTCCAAAAATGAAATGAGGGTTGAGACTCAAATTAGGGTTAGGGTTGGGGAGACTTGGCTTCCCAGGATGTAACCAGGGTTTTGGTGAAGCCTAGATTGGTAAAACAGACTGAGTAGGCCATCCGGAGTATAACATACTGCCAGTTAGTACACCATGTGGACAGGGAAATGTTTCAGTCCAAAGAAAAAATTAGGGTTAAGACCCAAGTTAGGGTTATCGGTCAGGAGACATGGCTTCCCAGAATGGAAACAGGGTGTTGCTGAAGCCAAGCATGGTGAAACAGACTGAGAGGGCAAAAGGAATTGTGTGCCTACTGTCTTTTAGTGGAACATAAGGATGGGGGGTTGTTACATTTCAACAAGAAAATCAGGTTAAGTCTCAAGTTAGGGTTAGGGTTGGGGAGATGTGGCTTCCCAGGTTGGAAACGGGTCCTTGGTGAAGCCTAACTTGCTGAATCAGACTGAGTGGGGCATCAAGATGTCTTCCATACTTACATTTGGTACACTCTGTGGACGGCGGTATGTTTCAGTCCCAAAAGGAAATGAGGTCTGAGACTCAAATTAGGGTTAGGGTTGGGAAGACTTGGCTTCCCAGGATGTAACCAGGGTTTTGGTGAAGCCTAGATTGGTAAAACAGAATGAGTAGGCCATCCGGAGGATAACATACTGCCAGTTAGTACACCATGTGGACAGGGAAATGTTTCATTCCAAAGAGAAAATTAGGGTTAAGACCCAAGTGAGGGTTATCGGTCAGGAGACATGGCTTCCCAGAATGGAAACAGGGTGTTGCTGAAGCCAAGCATGGTGAAACAGACTGAGAGGGCCAAAGGAATTGTGTGCCTACTGTCTTTTAGTAGAACATGAGGATGGGGGGTTGTTACATTTCAACAAGAAAATCATGTTAAGTCTCAAGTTAGGGTTAGGGTTGGGGAGATGTGGCTTCCCAGGTTGGAAACGGGTCCTTGGTGAAGCTTAACTTGCTGAATCAGACTGAGTGGGACATCAAGATGTCTTCCATACTGACATTTGGTACACTCTGTGGACGGCGGTATGTTTCAGTCCCAAAAGGAAATGAGGCCTGAGACTCAAAGTAGGGTTAGGGTTGGGGAGACTTGGCTGCCCAGGATGTAACCAGGGTTTTGGCAAAGCCTAGATTGGTAAAACAGACTGAGTAGGCCAACCGGAGTATAACATACTGCCAGTTAGTACACCATGTGGACAGGGAAATGTTTCAGTCCAAAGAGAAAATTAGGGTTAAGACCCAAGTTAGGGTTATCGGTCAGGAGACATGGCTTCCCAGAATGGAAACAGGGTGTTGCTGAAGCCAAGCATGGTGAAACAGACTGAGAGGGCCAAAGGAATTGTGTGCCTACTGTCTTTTAGTACAACATGAGGATGGGGGGTTGTTACATTTCAACAAGAAAATCAGGTTGAGTCTCAAGTTAGGGTTAGGGTTGGGGAGATGTGGCTTCCCAGGTTGGAAACGGGTCCTTGGTGAAGCTTAACTTGCTGAATCAGACTGAGTGGGGCATCAAGATGTCTTCCATACTGACATTTGGTACACTCTGTGGACCGCAGTATGTTTCAGTCCAAAAAGGAAATGAGGGTTGAGACTCAAATTAGGGTTAGGGTTGGGGAGACTTGGCTTCCCAGGATGTAACCAGGGTTTTGGCGAAGCCTAGATTGGTAAAACAGACTGAGTAGGCCTTCCGGAGTATAACATACTGCCAGTTAGTACACCATGTGGACAGGGAAATATTTCAGTCCAAAGAGAAAATTAGGGTTAAGACCCAAGTTAGGGTTAGCTGTCAGGAGACATGGCTTCCCAGAATGGAAACAGGGTGTTGCTGAAGCCAAGCATGGTGAAACAGACTGAGAGGGCCCACGGAATTTTGTGCCTACTGTCTTTTAGTACAACATGAGGATGGGGGTTTGTTACATTTGCACAAGAAAATCAGGTTGAGTCTCAAGTTAGGGTTAGGGTTGGGGAGATGTGGCTTCCCAGGTTGGAAACGGGTCCTTGGTGAAGCCTAACTTGCTGAATCAGACTGAGTGGGACATCAAGATGTCTTCCATACTGACATTTGGTACACTCTGTGGACGGCGGTATGTTTCAGTCCAAAAAGGAAATTAGGCCTGAGACTCAAATTAGGGTTAGGGTTGGGGCGACTTGGCTTCCCAGGATGTAACCAGGGTTTTGGCAAAGCCTAGATTGGTAAAACAGACTGAGTAGGCCAACCGGAGTATAACATACTGCCAGTTAGTACACCATGTGGACAGGGAAATGTTTCAGTCCAAAGAGAAAATTAGGGTTAAGACCCAAGGTAGGGTTAGCTGTCAGGAGACATGGCTTCCCAGAATGGAAACAGGGTGTTGCTGAAACCAAGCATGGTGAAACAGACTGAGAGGGCCAAAGGAATTGTGTGCCTACTGTCTTTTAGTACAACATGAGGATGGGGGGTTCTTACATTTCAACAAGAAAATCAGGTTGAGTCTCAAGTTAGGGTTAGGGTTGGGGAGATGTGGCTTCCCAGGTTGGAAACGGGTCCTTGGTGAAGCTTAACTTGCTGAATCAGACTGAGTGGGGCATCAAGATGTCTTCCATACTTACATTTGGTACACTCTGTGGACCGCAGTATGTTTCAGTCCAAAAAGGAAATGAGGGTTGAGACTCAAATTAGGGTTAGGTTTGGGGAGACTTGGCTTCCCAGGATGTAACCATGGTTTTGGCGAAGCCTAGATTGGTATAACAGACTGCGTAGGCCTTCCGGAGTATAACATACTGCCAGTTAGTACACCATGTGGACAGGGAAATGTTTCAGTCCAAAGAGAAAATTAGGGTTAAGACCCAAGTTAGGGTTATCGGTCAGGAGACATGGCTTCCCAGAATGGAAACAGGGTTTTGCTGAAGCCAAGCATGGTGAAACAGACTGAGAGGGCAAAAGGAATTGTGTGCCTACTGTCTTTTAGTACAACATGAGGATGGGGGGTTGTTACATTTCAACAAGAAAATCAGGTTAAGTCTCAAGTTAGGGTTAGGGTTGGGGAGATGTGGCTTCCCAGGTTGGAAACGGGTCCTTGGTGAAGCCTAACTTGCTGAATCAGACTGAGTGGGGCATCAAGATGTCTTCCATACTGACATTTGGTACACTCTGTGGACGGCAGTATGTTTCAGTCCAAAAAGGAAAAGAGGCCTGAGACTCAAATTAGGGTTAGGGTTGGGGAGACTTGGCTTCCCAGGATGTAACCAGGGTTTTGGTGAAGCCTAGGTTGGTAAAACAGACTGAGTAGGCCATCCGGAGGATAACATACTGCCAGTTAGTACACCATGTGGACAGGGAAATGTTTCAGTCCAAAGAGAAAATTAGGGTTAAGACCCAAGTTAGGGTTAGCTGTCAGGAGACATGGCTTCCCAGAATGGAAACAGGCTGTTGCTGAAGCCAAGCATGGTGAAACAGACTGAGAGGGCCAAAGGAATTGTGTGCCTTCTGTCTTTTAGTACAACATGAGGATGGGGGTTTGTTACATTTGCACAAGAAAATCAGGTTAAGTCTCAAGTTAGGGTTAGGGTTGGGGAGATGTGGCTTCCCAGGTTGGAAACGGGTCCTTGGTGAAGCCTAACTTGCTGAATCAGACTGAGTGGGACATCAAGATGTCTTCCATACTGACATTTGCTACACTCTGTGGACGGCGGTATGTTTCAGTCCAAAAATGAAATGAGGGTTGAGACTCAAATTAGGGTTAGGGTTGGGGAGACTTGGCTTCCCAGGATGTAACCAGGGTTTTGGTGAAGCCTAGATTGGTAAAACAGACTGAGTAGGCCATCCGGAGTATAACATACTGCCAGTTAGTACACCATGTGGACAGGGAAATGTTTCAGTCCAAAGAAAAAATTAGGGTTAAGACCCAAGTTAGGGTTATCGGTCAGGAGACATGGCTTCCCAGAATGGAAACAGGGTGTTGCTGAAGCCAAGCATGGTGAAACAGACTGAGAGGGCAAAAGGAATTGTGTGCCTACTGTCTTTTAGTGGAACATAAGGATGGGGGGTTGTTACATTTCAACAAGAAAATCAGGTTAAGTCTCAAGTTAGGGTTAGGGTTGGGGAGATGTGGCTTCCCAGGTTGGAAACGGGTCCTTGGTGAAGCCTAACTTGCTGAATCAGACTGAGTGGGGCATCAAGATGTCTTCCATACTTACATTTGGTACACTCTGTGGACGGCGGTATGTTTCAGTCCCAAAAGGAAATGAGGTCTGAGACTCAAATTAGGGTTAGGGTTGGGAAGACTTGGCTTCCCAGGATGTAACCAGGGTTTTGGTGAAGCCTAGATTGGTAAAACAGAATGAGTAGGCCATCCGGAGGATAACATACTGCCAGTTAGTACACCATGTGGACAGGGAAATGTTTCATTCCAAAGAGAAAATTAGGGTTAAGACCCAAGTGAGGGTTATCGGTCAGGAGACATGGCTTCCCAGAATGGAAACAGGGTGTTGCTGAAGCCAAGCATGGTGAAACAGACTGAGAGGGCCAAAGGAATTGTGTGCCTACTGTCTTTTAGTACAACATGAGGATGGGGGGTTCTTACATTTCAACAAGAAAATCAGGTTGAGTCTCAAGTTAGGGTTAGGGTTGGGGAGATGTGGCTTCCCAGGTTGGAAACGGGTCCTTGGTGAAGCTTAACTTGCTGAATCAGACTGAGTGGGGCATCAAGATGTCTTCCATACTTACATTTGGTACACTCTGTGGACCGCAGTATGTTTCAGTCCAAAAAGGAAATGAGGGTTGAGACTCAAATTAGGGTTAGGTTTGGGGAGACTTGGCTTCCCAGGATGTAACCATGGTTTTGGCGAAGCCTAGATTAGTAAAACAGACTGCGTAGGCCTTCCGGAGTATAACATACTGCCAGTTAGTACACCATGTGGACAGGGAAATGTTTCAGTCCAAAGAGAAAATTAGGGTTAAGACCCAAGTTAGGGTTATCGGTCAGGAGACATGGCTTCCCAGAATGGAAACAGGGTTTTGCTGAAGCCAAGCATGGTGAAACAGACTGAGAGGGCAAAAGGAATTGTGTGCCTACTGTCTTTTAGTACAACATGAGGATGGGGGGTTGTTACATTTCAACAAGAAAATCAGGTTAAGTCTCAAGTTAGGGTTAGGGTTGGGGAGATGTGGCTTCCCAGGTTGGAAACGGGTCCTTGGTGAAGCCTAACTTGCTGAATCAGACTGAGTGGGGCATCAAGATGTCTTCCATACTTACATTTGGTACACTCTGTGGACGGCAGTATGTTTCAGTCCAAAAAGGAAAAGAGGCCTGAGACTCAAATTAGGGTTAGGGTTGGGGAGACTTGGCTTCCCAGGATGTAACCAGGGTTTTGGTGAAGCCTAGGTTGGTAAAACAGACTGAGTAGGCCATCCGGAGGATAACATACTGCCAGTTAGTACACCATGTGGACAGGGAAATGTTTCAGTCCAAAGAGAAAATTAGGGTTAAGACCCAAGTTAGGGTTAGCTGTCAGGAGACATGGCTTCCCAGAATGGAAACAGGCTGTTGCTGAAGCCAAGCATGGTGAAACAGACTGAGAGGGCCAAAGGAATTGTGTGCCTTCTGTCTTTTAGTACAACATGAGGATGGGGGTTTGTTACATTTGCACAAGAAAATCAGGTTAAGTCTCAAGTTAGGGTTAGGGTTGGGGAGATGTGGCTTCCCAGGTTGGAAACGGGTCCTTGGTGAAGCCTAACTTGCTGAATCAGACTGAGTGGGACATCAAGATGTCTTCCATACTGACATTTGCTACACTCTGTGGACGGCGGTATGTTTCAGTCCAAAAATGAAATGAGGGTTGAGACTCAAATTAGGGTTAGGGTTGGGGAGACTTGGCTTCCCAGGATGTAACCAGGGTTTTGGTGAAGCCTAGATTGGTAAAACAGACTGAGTAGGCCATCCGGAGTATAACATACTGCCAGTTAGTACACCATGTGGACAGGGAAATGTTTCAGTCCAAAGAAAAAATTAGGGTTAAGACCCAAGTTAGGGTTATCGGTCAGGAGACATGGCTTCCCAGAATGGAAACAGGGTGTTGCTGAAGCCAAGCATGGTGAAACAGACTGAGAGGGCAAAAGGAATTGTGTGCCTACTGTCTTTTAGTGGAACATAAGGATGGGGGGTTGTTACATTTCAACAAGAAAATCAGGTTAAGTCTCAAGTTAGGGTTAGGGTTGGGGAGATGTGGCTTCCCAGGTTGGAAACGGGTCCTTGGTGAAGCCTAACTTGCTGAATCAGACTGAGTGGGGCATCAAGATGTCTTCCATACTTACATTTGGTACACTCTGTGGACGGCGGTATGTTTCAGTCCCAAAAGGAAATGAGGTCTGAGACTCAAATTAGGGTTAGGGTTGGGAAGACTTGGCTTCCCAGGATGTAACCAGGGTTTTGGTGAAGCCTAGATTGGTAAAACAGAATGAGTAGGCCATCCGGAGGATAACATACTGCCAGTTAGTACACCATGTGGACAGGGAAATGTTTCAGTCCAAAGAGAAAATTAGGGTTAAGACCCAAGTGAGGGTTATCGGTCAGGAGACATGGCTTCCCAGAATGGAAACAGGGTGTTGCTGAAGCCAAGCATGGTGAAACAGACTGAGAGGGCCAAAGGAATTGTGTGCCTACTGTCTTTTAGTAGAACATGAGGATGGGGGGTTGTTACATTTCAACAAGAAAATCATGTTAAGTCTCAAGTTAGGGTTAGGGTTGGGGAGATGTGGCTTCCCAGGTTGGAAACGGGTCCTTGGTGAAGCTTAACTTGCTGAATCAGACTGAGTGGGACATCAAGATGTCTTCCATACTGACATTTGGTACACTCTGTGGACGGCGGTATGTTTCAGTCCCAAAAGGAAATGAGGCCTGAGACTCAAAGTAGGGTTAGGGTTGGGGAGACTTGGCTGCCCAGGATGTAACCAGGGTTTTGGTGAAGCCTAGATTGGTAAAACAGACTGAGTAGGCGTTCAGGAGTATAACATACTGCCAGTTAGTACACCATGTGGACAGGGAAATGTTTCAGTCCAAAGAGAAAATTAGGGTTAAGACCCAAGTTAGGGTTAGCTGTCAGGAGACATGGCTTCCCAGAATGGAAACAGGGTGTTGCTGAAGCCAAGCATGGTGAAACAGACTGAGAGGGCCAAAGGAATTGTGTGCCTACTGTCTTTTAGTACAACATGAGGATGGGGGGTTGTTACATTTCAACAAGAAAATCAGGTTAAGTCTCAAGTTAGGGTTAGGGTTGGGGAGATGTGGCTTCCCAGCTTGGAAACGGGTCCTTGGTGAAGCCTAACTTGCTGAATCAGACTGAGTGGGGCATCAAGATGTCTTCCATACTTACTTTTGGTACACTCTGTGGACGGCGGTATGTTTCAGTCCAAA
Source organism: Heloderma suspectum (assembly GCF_057233095.1). Taxonomy (NCBI): domain Eukaryota; kingdom Metazoa; phylum Chordata; class Lepidosauria; order Squamata; family Helodermatidae; genus Heloderma; species Heloderma suspectum. Next base: position 155,494,274 of record NC_139461.1, read on the forward strand.
AAGGAAAAGAGGCCTGAGACTCAAATTAGGGTTAGGGTTGGGGAGACTTGGCTTCCCAGGATGTAACCAGGGTTTTGGTGAAGCCTAGGTTGGTAAAACGGACTGAGTTGGCCATCCGGAGTATAACATACTGCCAGTTAGTACACCATGTGGACAGGGAAATGTTTCAGTCCAAAGAGAAAATTAGGGTTAAGACCCAATTTAGGGTTATCGGTCAGGAGACATGGCTTCCCAGAATGGAAACAGGGTGTTGCTGAAGCCAAGCATGGTGAAACAGACTGAGAGGGCAAAAGGAATTGTGTGCCTACTGTCTTTTAGTGGAACATAAGGATGGGGGGTTGTTACATTTCAACAAGAAAATCAGGTTAAGTCTCAAGTTAGGGTTAGGGTTGGGGAGATGTGGCTTCCCAGGTTGGAAACGGGTCCTTGGTGAAGCCTAACTTGCTGAATCAGACTGAGTGGGGCATCAAGATGTCTTCCATACTTACATTTGGTACACTCTGTGGACGGCGGTATGTTTCAGTCCCAAAAGGAAATGAGGTCTGAGACTCAAATTAGGGTTAGGGTTGGGAAGACTTGGCTTCCCAGGATGTAACCAGGGTTTTGGTGAAGCCTAGATTGGTAAAACAGAATGAGTAGGCCATCCGGAGGATAACATACTGCCAGTTAGTACACCATGTGGACAGGGAAATGTTTCATTCCAAAGAGAAAATTAGGGTTAAGACCCAAGTGAGGGTTATCGGTCAGGAGACATGGCTTCCCAGAATGGAAACAGGGTGTTGCTGAAGCCAAGCATGGTGAAACAGACTGAGAGGGCCAAAGGAATTGTGTGCCTACTGTCTTTTAGTAGAACATGAGGATGGGGGGTTGTTACATTTCAACAAGAAAATCATGTTAAGTCTCAAGTTAGGGTTAGGGTTGGGGAGATGTGGCTTCCCAGGTTGGAAACGGGTCCTTGGTGAAGCTTAACTTGCTGAATCAGACTGAGTGGGACATCAAGATGTCTTCCATACTGACATTTGGTACACTCTGTGGACGGCGGTATGTTTCAGTCCCAAAAGGAAATGAGGCCTGAGACTCAAAGTAGGGTTAGGGTTGGGGAGACTTGGCTGCCCAGGATGTAACCAGGGTTTTGGTGAAGCCTAGATTGGTAAAACAGACTGAGTAGGCATTCAGGAGTATAACATACTGCCAGTTAGTACACCATGTGGACAGGGAAATGTTTCAGTCCAAAGAGAAAATTAGGGTTAAGACCCAAGTTAGGGTTAGCTGTCAGGAGACATGGCTTCCCAGAATGGAAACAGGGTGTTGCTGAAGCCAAGCATGGTGAAACAGACTGAGAGGGCCAAAGGAATTGTGTGCCTACTGTCTTTTAGTACAACATGAGGATGGGGGGTTGTTACATTTCAACAAGAAAATCAGGTTAAGTCTCAAGTTAGGGTTAGGGTTGGGGAGATGTGGCTTCCCAGCTTGGAAACGGGTCCTTGGTGAAGCCTAACTTGCTGAATCAGACTGAGTGGGACATCAAGATGTCTTCCATACTGACATTTGGTACACTCTGTGGACGGCGGTATGTTTCAGTCCAAAAAGGAAATTAGGCCTGAGACTCAAATTAGGGTTAGGGTTGGGGCGACTTGGCTTCCCAGGATGTAACCAGGGTTTTGGCAAAGCCTAGATTGGTAAAACAGACTGAGTAGGCCAACCGGAGTATAACATACTGCCAGTTAGTACACCATGTGGACAGGGAAATGTTTCAGTCCAAAGAGAAAATTAGGGTTAAGACCCAAGTTAGGGTTAGCTGTCAGGAGACATGGCTTCCCAGAATGGAAACAGGGTGTTGCTGAAGCCAAGCATGGTGAAACAGACTGAGAGGGCCAAAGGAATTGTGTGCCTACTGTCTTTTAGTACAACATGAGGATGGGGGGTTCTTACATTTCAACAAGAAAATCAGGTTGAGTCTCAAGTTAGGGTTAGGGTTGGGGAGATGTGGCTTCCCAGGTTGGAAACGGGTCCTTGGTGAAGCTTAACTTGCTGAATCAGACTGAGTGGGGCATCAAGATGTCTTCCATACTTACATTTGGTACACTCTGTGGACCGCAGTATGTTTCAGTCCAAAAAGGAAATGAGGGTTGAGACTCAAATTAGGGTTAGGTTTGGGGAGACTTGGCTTCCCAGGATGTAACCATGGTTTTGGCGCAGCCTAGATTGGTAAAACAGACTGCGTAGGCCTTCCGGAGTATAACATACTGCCAGTTAGTACACCATGTGGACAGGGAAATGTTTCAGTCCAAAGAGAAAATTAGGGTTAAGACCCAAGTTAGGGTTATCGGTCAGGAGACATGGCTTCCCAGAATGGAAACAGGGTTTTGCTGAAGCCAAGCATGGTGAAACAGACTGAGAGGGCAAAAGGAATTGTGTGCCTACTGTCTTTTAGTACAACATGAGGATGGGGGGTTGTTACATTTCAACAAGAAAATCAGGTTAAGTCTCAAGTTAGGGTTAGGGTTGGGGAGATGTGGCTTCCCAGGTTGGAAACGGGTCCTTGGTGAAGCCTAACTTGCTGAATCAGACTGAGTGGGGCATCAAGATGTCTTCCATACTTACATTTGGTACACTCTGTGGACGGCAGTATGTTTCAGTCCAAAAAGGAAAAGAGGCCTGAGACTCAAATTAGGGTTAGGGTTGGGGAGACTTGGCTTCCCAGGATGTAACCAGGGTTTTGGTGAAGCCTAGGTTGGTAAAACAGACTGAGTAGGCCATCCGGAGGATAACATACTGCCAGTTAGTACACCATGTGGACAGGGAAATGTTTCAGTCCAAAGAGAAAATTAGGGTTAAGACCCAAGTTAGGGTTAGCTGTCAGGAGACATGGCTTCCCAGAATGGAAACAGGCTGTTGCTGAAGCCAAGCATGGTGAAACAGACTGAGAGGGCCAAAGGAATTGTGTGCCTTCTGTCTTTTAGTACAACATGAGGATGGGGGTTTGTTACATTTGCACAAGAAAATCAGGTTAAGTCTCAAGTTAGGGTTAGGGTTGGGGAGATGTGGCTTCCCAGGTTGGAAACGGGTCCTTGGTGAAGCCTAACTTGCTGAATCAGACTGAGTGGGACATCAAGATGTCTTCCATACTGACATTTGCTACACTCTGTGGACGGCGGTATGTTTCAGTCCAAAAATGAAATGAGGGTTGAGACTCAAATTAGGGTTAGGGTTGGGGAGACTTGGCTTCCCAGGATGTAACCAGGGTTTTGGTGAAGCCTAGATTGGTAAAACAGACTGAGTAGGCCATCCGGAGTATAACATACTGCCAGTTAGTACACCATGTGGACAGGGAAATGTTTCATTCCAAAGAGAAAATTAGGGTTAAGACCCAAGTGAGGGTTATCGGTCAGGAGACATGGCTTCCCAGAATGGAAACAGGGTGTTGCTGAAGCCAAGCATGGTGAAACAGACTGAGAGGGCCAAAGGAATTGTGTGCCTACTGTCTTTTAGTAGAACATGAGGATGGGGGGTTGTTACATTTCAACAAGAAAATCATGTTAAGTCTCAAGTTAGGGTTAGGGTTGGGGAGATGTGGCTTCCCAGGTTGGAAACGGGTCCTTGGTGAAGCTTAACTTGCTGAATCAGACTGAGTGGGACATCAAGATGTCTTCCATACTGACATTTGGTACACTCTGTGGACGGCGGTATGTTTCAGTCCCAAAAGGAAATGAGGCCTGAGACTCAAAGTAGGGTTAGGGTTGGGGAGACTTGGCTGCCCAGGATGTAACCAGGGTTTTGGCAAAGCCTAGATTGGTAAAACAGACTGAGTAGGCCAACCGGAGTATAACATACTGCCAGTTAGTACACCATGTGGACAGGGAAATGTTTCAGTCCAAAGAGAAAATTAGGGTTAAGACCCAAGTTAGGGTTATCGGTCAGGAGACATGGCTTCCCAGAATGGAAACAGGGTGTTGCTGAAGCCAAGCATGGTGAAACAGACTGAGAGGGCCAAAGGAATTGTGTGCCTACTGTCTTTTAGTACAACATGAGGATGGGGGGTTGTTACATTTCAACAAGAAAATCAGGTTGAGTCTCAAGTTAGGGTTAGGGTTGGGGAGATGTGGCTTCCCAGGTTGGAAACGGGTCCTTGGTGAAGCTTAACTTGCTGAATCAGACTGAGTGGGGCATCAAGATGTCTTCCATACTGACATTTGGTACACTCTGTGGACCGCAGTATGTTTCAGTCCAAAAAGGAAATGAGGGTTGAGACTCAAATTAGGGTTAGGGTTGGGGAGACTTGGCTTCCCAGGATGTAACCAGGGTTTTGGCGAAGCCTAGATTGGTAAAACAGACTGAGTAGGCCTTCCGGAGTATAACATACTGCCAGTTAGTACACCATGTGGACAGGGAAATATTTCAGTCCAAAGAGAAAATTAGGGTTAAGACCCAAGTTAGGGTTAGCTGTCAGGAGACATGGCTTCCCAGAATGGAAACAGGGTGTTGCTGAAGCCAAGCATGGTGAAACAGACTGAGAGGGACCACGGAATTTTGTGCCTACTGTCTTTTAGTACAACATGAGGATGGGGGTTTGTTACATTTGCACAAGAAAATCAGGTTGAGTCTCAAGTTAGGGTTAGGGTTGGGGAGATGTGGCTTCCCAGGTTGGAAACGGGTCCTTGGTGAAGCCTAACTTGCTGAATCAGACTGAGTGGGACATCAAGATGTCTTCCATACTGACATTTGGTACACTCTGTGGACGGCGGTATGTTTCAGTCCAAAAAGGAAATTAGGCCTGAGACTCAAATTAGGGTTAGGGTTGGGGCGACTTGGCTTCCCAGGATGTAACCAGGGTTTTGGCAAAGCCTAGATTGGTAAAACAGACTGAGTAGGCCAACCGGAGTATAACATACTGCCAGTTAGTACACCATGTGGACAGGGAAATGTTTCAGTCCAAAGAGAAAATTAGGGTTAAGACCCAAGTTAGGGTTAGCTGTCAGGAGACATGGCTTCCCAGAATGGAAACAGGGTGTTGCTGAAGCCAAGCATGGTGAAACAGACTGAGAGGGCCAAAGGAATTGTGTGCCTACTGTCTTTTAGTACAACATGAGGATGGGGGGTTCTTACATTTCAACAAGAAAATCAGGTTGAGTCTCAAGTTAGGGTTAGGGTTGGGGAGATGTGGCTTCCCAGGTTGGAAACGGGTCCTTGGTGAAGCTTAACTTGCTGAATCAGACTGAGTGGGGCATCAAGATGTCTTCCATACTTACATTTGGTACACTCTGTGGACCGCAGTATGTTTCAGTCCAAAAAGGAAATGAGGGTTGAGACTCAAATTAGGGTTAGGTTTGGGGAGACTTGGCTTCCCAGGATGTAACCATGGTTTTGGCGAAGCCTAGATTGGTAAAACAGACTGCGTAGGCCTTCCGGAGTATAACATACTGCCAGTTAGTACACCATGTGGACAGGGAAATGTTTCAGTCCAAAGAGAAAATTAGGGTTAAGACCCAAGTTAGGGTTATCGGTCAGGAGACATGGCTTCCCAGAATGGAAACAGGGTTTTGCTGAAGCCAAGCATGGTGAAACAGACTGAGAGGGCAAAAGGAATTGTGTGCCTGCTGTCTTTTAGTACAACATGAGGATGGGGGGTTGTTACATTTCAACAAGAAAATCAGGTTAAGTCTCAAGTTAGGGTTAGGGTTGGGGAGATGTGGCTTCCCAGGTTGGAAACGGGTCCTTGGTGAAGCCTAACTTGCTGAATCAGACTGAGTGGGGCATCAAGATGTCTTCCATACTTACATTTGGTACACTCTGTGGACGGCAGTATGTTTCAGTCCAAAAAGGAAAAGAGGCCTGAGACTCAAATTAGGGTTAGGGTTGGGGAGACTTGGCTTCCCAGGATGTAACCAGGGTTTTGGTGAAGCCTAGGTTGGTAAAACAGACTGAGTAGGCCATCCGGAGGATAACATACTGCCAGTTAGTACACCATGTGGACAGGGAAATGTTTCAGTCCAAAGAGAAAATTAGGGTTAAGACCCAAGTTAGGGTTAGCTGTCAGGAGACATGGCTTCCCAGAATGGAAACAGGCTGTTGCTGAAGCCAAGCATGGTGAAACAGACTGAGAGGGCCAAAGGAATTGTGTGCCTTCTGTCTTTTAGTACAACATGAGGATGGGGGTTTGTTACATTTGCACAAGAAAATCAGGTTAAGTCTCAAGTTAGGGTTAGGGTTGGGGAGATGTGGCTTCCCAGGTTGGAAACGGGTCCTTGGTGAAGCCTAACTTGCTGAATCAGACTGAGTGGGACATCAAGATGTCTTCCATACTGACATTTGCTACACTCTGTGGACGGCGGTATGTTTCAGTCCAAAAATGAAATGAGGGTTGAGACTCAAATTAGGGTTAGGGTTGGGGAGACTTGGCTTCCCAGGATGTAACCAGGGTTTTGGTGAAGCCTAGATTGGTAAAACAGACTGAGTAGGCCATCCGGAGTATAACATACTGCCAGTTAGTACACCATGTGGACAGGGAAATGTTTCAGTCCAAAGAAAAAATTAGGGTTAAGACCCAAGTTAGGGTTATCGGTCAGGAGACATGGCTTCCCAGAATGGAAACAGGGTGTTGCTGAAGCCAAGCATGGTGAAACAGACTGAGAGGGCAAAAGGAATTGTGTGCCTACTGTCTTTTAGTGGAACATAAGGATGGGGGGTTGTTACATTTCAACAAGAAAATCAGGTTAAGTCTCAAGTTAGGGTTAGGGTTGGGGAGATGTGGCTTCCCAGGTTGGAAACGGGTCCTTGGTGAAGCCTAACTTGCTGAATCAGACTGAGTGGGGCATCAAGATGTCTTCCATACTTACATTTGGTACACTCTGTGGACGGCGGTATGTTTCAGTCCCAAAAGGAAATGAGGTCTGAGACTCAAATTAGGGTTAGGGTTGGGAAGACTTGGCTTCCCAGGATGTAACCAGGGTTTTGGTGAAGCCTAGATTGGTAAAACAGAATGAGTAGGCCATCCGGAGGATAACATACTGCCAGTTAGTACACCATGTGGACAGGGAAATGTTTCATTCCAAAGAGAAAATTAGGGTTAAGACCCAAGTGAGGGTTATCGGTCAGGAGACATGGCTTCCCAGAATGGAAACAGGGTGTTGCTGAAGCCAAGCATGGTGAAACAGACTGAGAGGGCCAAAGGAATTGTGTGCCTACTGTCTTTTAGTACAACATGAGGATGGGGGGTTGTTACATTTCAACAAGAAAATCATGTTAAGTCTCAAGTTAGGGTTAGGGTTGGGGAGATGTGGCTTCCCAGGTTGGAAACGGGTCCTTGGTGAAGCTTAACTTGCTGAATCAGACTGAGTGGGACATCAAGATGTCTTCCATACTGACATTTGGTACACTCTGTGGACGGCGGTATGTTTCAGTCCCAAAAGGAAATGAGGCCTGAGACTCAAAGTAGGGTTAGGGTTGGGGAGACTTGGCTGCCCAGGATGTAACCAGGGTTTTGGTGAAGCCTAGATTGGTAAAACAGACTGAGTAGGCATTCAGGAGTATAACATACTGCCAGTTAGTACACCATGTGGACAGGGAAATGTTTCAGTCCAAAGAGAAAATTAGGGTTAAGACCCAAGTTAGGGTTAGCTGTCAGGAGACATGGCTTCCCAGAATGGAAACAGGGTGTTGCTGAAGCCAAGCATGGTGAAACAGACTGAGAGGGCCAAAGGAATTGTGTGCCTACTGTCTTTTAGTACAACATGAGGATGGGGGGTTGTTACATTTCAACAAGAAAATCAGGTTAAGTCTCAAGTTAGGGTTAGGGTTGGGGAGATGTGGCTTCCCAGCTTGGAAACGGGTCCTTGGTGAAGCCTAACTTGCTGAATCAGACTGAGTGGGACATCAAGATGTCTTCCATACTGACATTTGGTACACTCTGTGGACGGCGGTATGTTTCAGTCCAAAAAGGAAATTAGGCCTGAGACTCAAATTAGGGTTAGGGTTGGGGCGACTTGGCTTCCCAGGATGTAACCAGGGTTTTGGCAAAGCCTAGATTGGTAAAACAGACTGAGTAGGCCAACCGGAGTATAACATACTGCCAGTTAGTACACCATGTGGACAGGGAAATGTTTCAGTCCAAAGAGAAAATTAGGGTTAAGACCCAAGTTAGGGTTATCGGTCAGGAGACATGGCTTCCCAGAATGGAAACAGGGTTTTGCTGAAGCCAAGCATGGTGAAACAGACTGAGAGGGCAAAAGGAATTGTGTGCCTACTGTCTTTTAGTACAACATGAGGATGGGGGGTTGTTACATTTCAACAAGAAAATCAGGTTAAGTCTCAAGTTAGGGTTAGGGTTGGGGAGATGTGGCTTCCCAGGTTGGAAACGGGTCCTTGGTGAAGCCTAACTTGCTGAATCAGACTGAGTGGGGCATCAAGATGTCTTCCATACTTACATTTGGTACACTCTGTGGACGGCAGTATGTTTCAGTCCAAAAAGGAAAAGAGGCCTGAGACTCAAATTAGGGTTAGGGTTGGGGAGACTTGGCTTCCCAGGATGTAACCAGGGTTTTGGTGAAGCCTAGGTTGGTAAAACAGACTGAGTAGGCCATCCGGAGGATAACATACTGCCAGTTAGTACACCATGTGGACAGGGAAATGTTTCAGTCCAAAGAGAAAATTAGGGTTAAGACCCAAGTTAGGGTTAGCTGTCAGGAGACATGGCTTCCCAGAATGGAAACAGGCTGTTGCTGAAGCCAAGCATGGTGAAACAGACTGAGAGGGCCAAAGGAATTGTGTGCCTTCTGTCTTTTAGTACAACATGAGGATGGGGGTTTGTTACATTTGCACAAGAAAATCAGGTTAAGTCTCAAGTTAGGGTTAGGGTTGGGGAGATGTGGCTTCCCAGGTTGGAAACGGGTCCTTGGTGAAGCCTAACTTGCTGAATCAGACTGAGTGGGACATCAAGATGTCTTCCATACTGACATTTGCTACACTCTGTGGACGGCGGTATGTTTCAGTCCAAAAATGAAATGAGGGTTGAGACTCAAATTAGGGTTAGGGTTGGGGAGACTTGGCTTCCCAGGATGTAACCAGGGTTTTGGTGAAGCCTAGATTGGTAAAACAGACTGAGTAGGCCATCCGGAGTATAACATACTGCCAGTTAGTACACCATGTGGACAGGGAAATGTTTCAGTCCAAAGAAAAAATTAGGGTTAAGACCCAAGTTAGGGTTATCGGTCAGGAGACATGGCTTCCCAGAATGGAAACAGGGTGTTGCTGAAGCCAAGCATGGTGAAACAGACTGAGAGGGCAAAAGGAATTGTGTGCCTACTGTCTTTTAGTGGAACATAAGGATGGGGGGTTGTTACATTTCAACAAGAAAATCAGGTTAAGTCTCAAGTTAGGGTTAGGGTTGGGGAGATGTGGCTTCCCAGGTTGGAAACGGGTCCTTGGTGAAGCCTAACTTGCTGAATCAGACTGAGTGGGGCATCAAGATGTCTTCCATACTTACATTTGGTACACTCTGTGGACGGCGGTATGTTTCAGTCCCAAAAGGAAATGAGGTCTGAGACTCAAATTAGGGTTAGGGTTGGGAAGACTTGGCTTCCCAGGATGTAACCAGGGTTTTGGTGAAGCCTAGATTGGTAAAACAGAATGAGTAGGCCATCCGGAGGATAACATACTGCCAGTTAGTACACCATGTGGACAGGGAAATGTTTCATTCCAAAGAGAAAATTAGGGTTAAGACCCAAGTGAGGGTTATCGGTCAGGAGACATGGCTTCCCAGAATGGAAACAGGGTGTTGCTGAAGCCAAGCATGGTGAAACAGACTGAGAGGGCCAAAGGAATTGTGTGCCTACTGTCTTTTAGTAGAACATGAGGATGGGGGGTTGTTACATTTCAACAAGAAAATCATGTTAAGTCTCAAGTTAGGGTTAGGGTTGGGGAGATGTGGCTTCCCAGGTTGGAAACGGGTCCTTGGTGAAGCTTAACTTGCTGAATCAGACTGAGTGGGACATCAAGATGTCTTCCATACTGACATTTGGTACACTCTGTGGACGGCGGTATGTTTCAGTCCCAAAAGGAAATGAGGCCTGAGACTCAAAGTAGGGTTAGGGTTGGGGAGACTTGGCTGCCCAGGATGTAACCAGGGTTTTGGTGAAGCCTAGATTGGTAAAACAGACTGAGTAGGCATTCAGGAGTATAACATACTGCCAGTTAGTACACCATGTGGACAGGGAAATGTTTCAGTCCAAAGAGAAAATTAGGGTTAAGACCCAAGTTAGGGTTAGCTGTCAGGAGACATGGCTTCCCAGAATGGAAACAGGGTGTTGCTGAAGCCAAGCATGGTGAAACAGACTGAGAGGGCCAAAGGAATTGTGTGCCTACTGTCTTTTAGTACAACATGAGGATGGGGGGTTGTTACATTTCAACAAGAAAATCAGGTTAAGTCTCAAGTTAGGGTTAGGGTTGGGGAGATGTGGCTTCCCAGCTTGGAAACGGGTCCTTGGTGAAGCCTAACTTGCTGAATCAGACTGAGTGGGACATCAAGATGTCTTCCATACTGACATTTGGTACACTCTGTGGACGGCGGTATGTTTCAGTCCAAAAAGGAAATTAGGCCTGAGACTCAAATTAGGGTTAGGGTTGGGGCGACTTGGCTTCCCAGGATGTAACCAGGGTTTTGGCAAAGCCTAGATTGGTAAAACAGACTGAGTAGGCCAACCGGAGTATAACATACTGCCAGTTAGTACACCATGTGGACAGGGAAATGTTTCAGTCCAAAGAGAAAATTAGGGTTAAGACCCACGTTAGGGTTAGCTGTCAGGAGACATGGCTTCCCAGAATGGAAACAGGGTGTTGCTGAAGCCAAGCATGGTGAAACAGACTGAGAGGGCCAAAGGAATTGTGTGCCTACTGTCTTTTAGTACAACATGAGGATGGGGGGTTCTTACATTTCAACAAGAAAATCAGGTTGAGTCTCAAGTTAGGGTTAGGGTTGGGGAGATGTGGCTTCCCAGGTTGGAAACGGGTCCTTGGTGAAGCTTAACTTGCTGAATCAGACTGAGTGGGGCATCAAGATGTCTTCCATACTTACATTTGGTACACTCTGTGGACCGCAGTATGTTTCAGTCCAAAAAGGAAATGAGGGTTGAGACTCAAATTAGGGTTAGGTTTGGGGAGACTTGGCTTCCCAGGATGTAACCATGGTTTTGGCGCAGCCTAGATTGGTAAAACAGACTGCGTAGGCCTTCCGGAGTATAACATACTGCCAGTTAGTACACCATGTGGACAGGGAAATGTTTCAGTCCAAAGAGAAAATTAGGGTTAAGACCCAAGTTAGGGTTATCGGTCAGGAGACATGGCTTCCCAGAATGGAAACAGGGTTTTGCTGAAGCCAAGCATGGTGAAACAGACTGAGAGGGCAAAAGGAATTGTGTGCCTACTGTCTTTTAGTACAACATGAGGATGGGGGGTTGTTACATTTCAACAAGAAAATCAGGTTAAGTCTCAAGTTAGGGTTAGGGTTGGGGAGATGTGGCTTCCCAGGTTGGAAACGGGTCCTTGGTGAAGCCTAACTTGCTGAATCAGACTGAGTGGGGCATCAAGATGTCTTCCATACTTACATTTGGTACACTCTGTGGACGGCAGTATGTTTCAGTCCAAAAAGGAAAAGAGGCCTGAGACTCAAATTAGGGTTAGGGTTGGGGAGACTTGGCTTCCCAGGATGTAACCAGGGTTTTGGTGAAGCAGAGGTTGGTAAAACAGACTGAGTAGGCCATCCGGAGGATAACATACTGCCAGTTAGTACACCATGTGGACAGGGAAATGTTTCAGTCCAAAGAGAAAATTAGGGTTAAGACCCAAGTTAGGGTTAGCTGTCAGGAGACATGGCTTCCCAGAATGGAAACAGGGTGTTGCTGAAGCCAAGCATGGTGAAACAGACTGAGAGGGCAAAAGGAATTGTGTGCCTACTGTCTTTTAGTGGAACATAAGGATGGGGGGTTGTTACATTTCAACCAGAAAATCAGGTTAAGTCTCAAGTTAGGGTTAGGGTTGGGGAGATGTGGCTTCCCAGGTTGGAAACGGGTCCTTGGTGAAGCCTAACTTGCTGAATCAGACTGAGTGGGGCATCAAGATGTCTTCCATACTTACATTTGGTACACTCTGTGGACGGCGGTATGTTTCAGTCCCAAAAGGAAATGAGGTCTGAGACACAAATTAGGGTTAGGGTTGGGAAGACTTGGCTTCCCAGGATGTAACCAGGGTTTTGGTGAAGCCTAGATTGGTAAAACAGAATGAGTAGGCCATCCGGAGGATAACATACTGCCAGTTAGTACACCATGTGGACAGGGAAATGTTTCATTCCAAAGAGAAAATTAGGGTTAAGACCCAAGTGAGGGTTATCGGTCAGGAGACATGGCTTCCCAGAATGGAAACAGGGTGTTGCTGAAGCCAAGCATGGTGAAACAGACTGAGAGGGCAAAAGGAATTGTGTGCCTACTGTCTTTTAGTAGAACATGAGGATGGGGGGTTGTTACATTTCAACAAGAAAATCATGTTAAGTCTCAAGTTAGGGTTAGGGTTGGGGAGATGTGGCTTCCCAGGTTGGAAACGGGTCCTTGGTGAAGCTTAACTTGCTGAATCAGACTGAGTGGGACATCAAGATGTCTTCCATACTGACATTTGGTACACTCTGTGGACGGCGGTATGTTTCAGTCCCAAAAGGAAATGAGGCCTGAGACTCAAAGTAGGGTTAGGGTTGGGGAGACTTGGCTGCCCAGGATGTAACCAGGGTTTTGGCAAAGCCTAGATTGGTAAAACAGACTGAGTAGGCCAACCGGAGTATAACATACTGCCAGTTAGTACACCATGTGGACAGGGAAATGTTTCAGTCCAAAGAGAAAATTAGGGTTAAGACCCAAGTTAGGGTTATCGGTCAGGAGACATGGCTTCCCAGAATGGAAACAGGGTGTTGCTGAAGCCAAGCATGGTGAAACAGACTGAGAGGGCCAAAGGAATTGTGTGCCTACTGTCTTTTAGTACAACATGAGGATGGGGGGTTGTTACATTTCAACAAGAAAATCAGGTTGAGTCTCAAGTTAGGGTTAGGGTTGGGGAGATGTGGCTTCCCAGGTTGGAAACGGGTCCTTGGTGAAGCTTAACTTGCTGAATCAGACTGAGTGGGGCATCAAGATGTCTTCCATACTGACATTTGGTACACTCTGTGGACCGCAGTATGTTTCAGTCCAAAAAGGAAATGAGGGTTGAGACTCAAATTAGGGTTAGGGTTGGGGAGACTTGGCTTCCCAGGATGTAACCAGGGTTTTGGCGAAGCCTAGATTGGTAAAACAGACTGAGTAGGCCTTCCGGAGTATAACATACTGCCAGTTAGTACACCATGTGGACAGGGAAATATTTCAGTCCAAAGAGAAAATTAGGGTTAAGACCCAAGTTAGGGTTAGCTGTCAGGAGACATGGCTTCCCAGAATGGAAACAGGGTGTTGCTGAAGCCAAGCATGGTGAAACAGACTGAGAGGGCCCACGGAATTTTGTGCCTACTGTCTTTTAGTACAACATGAGGATGGGGGTTTGTTACATTTGCACAAGAAAATCAGGTTGAGTCTCAAGTTAGGGTTAGGGTTGGGGAGATGTGGCTTCCCAGGTTGGAAACGGGTCCTTGGTGAAGCCTAACTTGCTGAATCAGACTGAGTGGGGCATCAAGATGTCTTCCATACTTACATTTGGTACACTCTGTGGACGGCAGTATGTTTCAGTCCAAAAAGGAAAAGAGGCCTGAGACTCAAATTAGGGTTAGGGTTGGGGAGACTTGGCTTCCCAGGATGTAACCAGGGTTTTGGTGAAGCAGAGGTTGGTAAAACAGACTGAGTAGGCCATCCGGAGGATAACATACTGCCAGTTAGTACACCATGTGGACAGGGAAATGTTTCAGTCCAAAGAGAAAATTAGGGTTAAGACCCAAGTTAGGGTTAGCTGTCAGGAGACATGGCTTCCCAGAATGGAAACAGGGTGTTGCTGAAGCCAAGCATGGTGAAACAGACTGAGAGGGCCAAAGGAATTGTGTGCCTTCTGTCTTTTAGTACAACATGAGGATGGGGGTTTGTTACATTTGCACAAGAAAATCAGGTTAAGTCTCAAGTTAGGGTTAGGGTTGGGGAGATGTGGCTTCCCAGGTTGGAAACGGGTCCTTGGTGAAGCCTAACTTGCTGAATCAGACTGAGTGGGACATCAAGATGTCTTCCATACTGACATTTGCTACACTCTGTGGACGGCGGTATGTTTCAGTCCAAAAATGAAATGAGGGTTGAGACTCAAATTAGGGTTAGGGTTGGGGAGACTTGGCTTCCCAGGATGTAACCAGGGTTTTGGTGAAGCCTAGATTGGTAAAACAGACTGAGTAGGCCATCCGGAGTATAACATACTGCCAGTTAGTACACCATGTGGACAGGGAAATGTTTCAGTCCAAAGAAAAAATTAGGGTTAAGACCCAAGTTAGGGTTATCGGTCAGGAGACATGGCTTCCCAGAATGGAAACAGGGTGTTGCTGAAGCCAAGCATGGTGAAACAGACTGAGAGGGCAAAAGGAATTGTGTGCCTACTGTCTTTTAGTGGAACATAAGGATGGGGGGTTGTTACATTTCAACAAGAAAATCAGGTTAAGTCTCAAGTTAGGGTTAGGGTTGGGGAGATGTGGCTTCCCAGGTTGGAAACGGGTCCTTGGTGAAGCCTAACTTGCTGAATCAGACTGAGTGGGGCATCAAGATGTCTTCCATACTTACATTTGGTACACTCTGTGGACGGCGGTATGTTTCAGTCCCAAAAGGAAATGAGGTCTGAGACACAAATTAGGGTTAGGGTTGGGAAGACTTGGCTTCCCAGGATGTAACCAGGGTTTTGGTGAAGCCTAGATTGGTAAAACAGAATGAGTAGGCCATCCGGAGGATAACATACTGCCAGTTAGTACACCATGTGGACAGGGAAATGTTTCATTCCAAAGAGAAAATTAGGGTTAAGACCCAAGTGAGGGTTATCGGTCAGGAGACATGGCTTCCCAGAATGGAAACAGGGTGTTGCTGAAGCCAAGCATGGTGAAACAGACTGAGAGGGCAAAAGGAATTGTGTGCCTACTGTCTTTTAGTAGAACATGAGGATGGGGGGTTGTTACATTTCAACAAGAAAATCATGTTAAGTCTCAAGTTAGGGTTAGGGTTGGGGAGATGTGGCTTCCCAGGTTGGAAACGGGTCCTTGGTGAAGCTTAACTTGCTGAATCAGACTGAGTGGGACATCAAGATGTCTTCCATACTGACATTTGGTACACTCTGTGGACGGCGGTATGTTTCAGTCCCAAAAGGAAATGAGGCCTGAGACTCAAAGTAGGGTTAGGGTTGGGGAGACTTGGCTGCCCAGGATGTAACCAGGGTTTTGGCAAAGCCTAGATTGGTAAAACAGACTGAGTAGGCCAACCGGAGTATAACATACTGCCAGTTAGTACACCATGTGGACAGGGAAATGTTTCAGTCCAAAGAGAAAATTAGGGTTAAGACCCAAGTTAGGGTTATCGGTCAGGAGACATGGCTTCCCAGAATGGAAACAGGGTGTTGCTGAAGCCAAGCATGGTGAAACAGACTGAGAGGGCCAAAGGAATTGTGTGCCTACTGTCTTTTAGTACAACATGAGGATGGGGGGTTGTTACATTTCAACAAGAAAATCAGGTTGAGTCTCAAGTTAGGGTTAGGGTTGGGGAGATGTGGCTTCCCAGGTTGGAAACGGGTCCTTGGTGAAGCTTAACTTGCTGAATCAGACTGAGTGGGGCATCAAGATGTCTTCCATACTGACATTTGGTACACTCTGTGGACCGCAGTATGTTTCAGTCCAAAAAGGAAATGAGGGTTGAGACTCAAATTAGGGTTAGGGTTGGGGAGACTTGGCTTCCCAGGATGTAACCAGGGTTTTGGCGAAGCCTAGATTGGTAAAACAGACTGAGTAGGCCTTCCGGAGTATAACATACTGCCAGTTAGTACACCATGTGGACAGGGAAATATTTCAGTCCAAAGAGAAAATTAGGGTTAAGACCCAAGTTAGGGTTAGCTGTCAGGAGACATGGCTTCCCAGAATGGAAACAGGGTGTTGCTGAAGCCAAGCATGGTGAAACAGACTGAGAGGGCCCACGGAATTTTGTGCCTACTGTCTTTTAGTACAACATGAGGATGGGGGTTTGTTACATTTGCACAAGAAAATCAGGTTGAGTCTCAAGTTAGGGTTAGGGTTGGGGAGATGTGGCTTCCCAGGTTGGAAACGGGTCCTTGGTGAAGCCTAACTTGCTGAATCAGACTGAGTGGGACATCAAGATGTCTTCCATACTGACATTTGGTACACTCTGTGGACGGCGGTATGTTTCAGTCCCAAAAGGAAATGAGGTCTGAGACTCAAATTAGGGTTAGGGTTGGGAAGACTTGGCTTCCCAGGATGTAACCAGGGTATTGGTGAAGCCTAGATTGGTAAAACAGAATGAGTAGGCCATCCGGAGGATAACATACTGCCAGTTAGTACACCATGTGGACAGGGAAATGTTTCATTCCAAAGAGAAAATTAGGGTTAAGACCCAAGTGAGGGTTATCGGTCAGGAGACATGGCTTCCCAGAATGGAAACAGGGTGTTGCTGAAGCCAAGCATGGTGAAACAGACTGAGAGGGCCAAAGGAATTGTGTGCCTACTGTCTTTTAGTAGAACATGAGGATGGGGGGTTGTTACATTTCAACAAGAAAATCATGTTAAGTCTCAAGTTAGGGTTAGGGTTGGGGAGATGTGGCTTCCCAGGTTGGAAACGGGTCCTTGGTGAAGCTTAACTTGCTGAATCAGACTGAGTGGGACATCAAGATGTCTTCCATACTGACATTTGGTACACTCTGTGGACGGCGGTATGTTTCAGTCCCAAAAGGAAATGAGGCCTGAGACTCAAATTAGGGTTAGGGTTGGGGAGACTTGGCTGCCCAGGATGTAACCAGGGTTTTGGTGAAGCCTAGATTGGTAAAACAGACTGAGTAGGCATTCAGGAGTATAACATACTGCCAGTTAGTACACCATGTGGACAGGGAAATGTTTCAGTCCAAAGAGAAAATTAGGGTTAAGACCCAAGTTAGGGTTAGCTGTCAGGAGACATGGCTTCCCAGAATGGAAACAGGGTGTTGCTGAAGCCAAGCATGGTGAAACAGACTGAGAGGGCCAAAGGAATTGTGTGCCTACTGTCTTTTAGTACAACATGAGGATGGGGGGTTGTTACATTTCAACAAGAAAATCAGGTTAAGTCTCAAGTTAGGGTTAGGGTTGGGGAGATGTGGCTTCCCAGCTTGGAAACGGGTCCTTGGTGAAGCCTAACTTGCTGAATCAGACTGAGTGGGACATCAAGATGTCTTCCATACTGACATTTGGTACACTCTGTGGACGGCGGTATGTTTCAGTCCAAAAAGGAAATTAGGCCTGAGACTCAAATTAGGGTTAGGGTTGGGGCGACTTGGCTTCCCAGGATGTAACCAGGGTTTTGGCAAAGCCTAGATTGGTAAAACAGACTGAGTAGGCCAACCGGAGTATAACATACTGCCAGTTAGTACACCATGTGGACAGGGAAATGTTTCAGTCCAAAGAGAAAATTAGGGTTAAGACCCAAGTTAGGGTTAGCTGTCAGGAGACATGGCTTCCCAGAATGGAAACAGGGTGTTGCTGAAGCCAAGCATGGTGAAACAGACTGAGAGGGCCAAAGGAATTGTGTGCCTACTGTCTTTTAGTACAACATGAGGATGGGGGGTTCTTACATTTCAACAAGAAAATCAGGTTGAGTCTCAAGTTAGGGTTAGGGTTGGGGAGATGTGGCTTCCCAGGTTGGAAACGGGTCCTTGGTGAAGCTTAACTTGCTGAATCAGACTGAGTGGGGCATCAAGATGTCTTCCATACTTACATTTGGTACACTCTGTGGACGGCGGTATGTTTCAGTCCAAAAATGAAATGAGGGTTGAGACTCAAATTAGGGTTAGGGTTGGGGAGACTTGGCTTCCCAGGATGTAACCAGGGTTTTGGTGAAGCCTAGATTGGTAAAACAGACTGAGTAGGCCATCCGGAGTATAACATACTGCCAGTTAGTACACCATGTGGACAGGGAAATGTTTCAGTCCAAAGAAAAAATTAGGGTTAAGACCCAAGTTAGGGTTATCGGTCAGGAGACATGGCTTCCCAGAATGGAAACAGGGTGTTGCTGAAGCCAAGCATGGTGAAACAGACTGAGAGGGCAAAAGGAATTGTGTGCCTACTGTCTTTTAGTGGAACATAAGGATGGGGGGTTGTTACATTTCAACAAGAAAATCAGGTTAAGTCTCAAGTTAGGGTTAGGGTTGGGGAGATGTGGCTTCCCAGGTTGGAAACGGGTCCTTGGTGAAGCCTAACTTGCTGAATCAGACTGAGTGGGGCATCAAGATGTCTTCCATACTTACATTTGGTACACTCTGTGGACGGCGGTATGTTTCAGTCCCAAAAGGAAATGAGGTCTGAGACTCAAATTAGGGTTAGGGTTGGGAAGACTTGGCTTCCCAGGATGTAACCAGGGTTTTGGTGAAGCCTAGATTGGTAAAACAGAATGAGTAGGCCATCCGGAGGATAACATACTGCCAGTTAGTACACCATGTGGACAGGGAAATGTTTCATTCCAAAGAGAAAATTAGGGTTAAGACCCAAGTGAGGGTTATCGGTCAGGAGACATGGCTTCCCAGAATGGAAACAGGGTGTTGCTGAAGCCAAGCATGGTGAAACAGACTGAGAGGGCCAAAGGAATTGTGTGCCTACTGTCTTTTAGTAGAACATGAGGATGGGGGGTTGTTACATTTCAACAAGAAAATCATGTTAAGTCTCAAGTTAGGGTTAGGGTTGGGGAGATGTGGCTTCCCAGGTTGGAAACGGGTCCTTGGTGAAGCTTAACTTGCTGAATCAGACTGAGTGGGACATCAAGATGTCTTCCATACTGACATTTGGTACACTCTGTGGACGGCGGTATGTTTCAGTCCCAAAAGGAAATGAGGCCTGAGACTCAAAGTAGGGTTAGGGTTGGGGAGACTTGGCTGCCCAGGATGTAACCAGGGTTTTGGTGAAGCCTAGATTGGTAAAACAGACTGAGTAGGCATTCAGGAGTATAACATACTGCCAGTTAGTACACCATGTGGACAGGGAAATGTTTCAGTCCAAAGAGAAAATTAGGGTTAAGACCCAAGTTAGGGTTAGCTGTCAGGAGACATGGCTTCCCAGAATGGAAACAGGGTGTTGCTGAAGCCAAGCATGGTGAAACAGACTGAGAGGGCCAAAGGAATTGTGTGCCTACTGTCTTTTAGTACAACATGAGGATGGGGGGTTGTTACATTTCAACAAGAAAATCAGGTTAAGTCTCAAGTTAGGGTTAGGGTTGGGGAGATGTGGCTTCCCAGCTTGGAAACGGGTCCTTGGTGAAGCCTAACTTGCTGAATCAGACTGAGTGGGACATCAAGATGTCTTCCATACTGACATTTGGTACACTCTGTGGACGGCGGTATGTTTCAGTCCAAAAAGGAAATTAGGCCTGAGACTCAAATTAGGGTTAGGGTTGGGGCGACTTGGCTTCCCAGGATGTAACCAGGGTTTTGGCGAAGCCTAGATTGGTAAAACAGACTGAGTAGGCCAACCGGAGTATAACATACTGCCAGTTAGTACACCATGTGGACAGGGAAATGTTTCAGTCCAAAGAGAAAATTAGGGTTAAGACCCAAGTTAGGGTTAGCTGTCAGGAGACATGGCTTCCCGGAATGGAAACAGGGTGTTGCTGAAGCCAAGCATGGTGAAACAGACTGAGAGGGCCAAAGGAATTGTGTGCCTACTGTCTTTTAGTACAACATGAGGATGGGGGGTTCTTACATTTCAACAAGAAAATCAGGTTGAGTCTCAAGTTAGGGTTAGGGTTGGGGAGATGTGGCTTCCCAGGTTGGAAACGGGTCCTTGGTGAAGCTTAACTTGCTGAATCAGACTGAGTGGGGCATCAAGATGTCTTCCATACTGACATTTGCTACACTCTGTGGACCGCAGTATGTTTCAGTCCAAAAAGGAAATGAGGGTTGAGACTCAAATTAGGGTTAGGTTTGGGGAGACTTGGCTTCCCAGGATGTAACCATGGTTTTGGCGAAGCCTAGATTGGTAAAACAGACTGCGTAGGCCTTCCGGAGTATAACATACTGCCAGTTAGTACACCATGTGGACAGGGAAATGTTTCAGTCCAAAGAGAAAATTAGGGTTAAGACCCAAGTTAGGCTTATCGGTCAGGAGACATGGCTTCCCAGAATGGAAACAGGCTGTTGCTGAAGCCAAGCATGGTGAAACAGACTGAGAGGGCCAAAGGAATTGTGTGCCTACTGTCTTTTAGTAGAACATGAGGATGGGGGGTTGTTACATTTCAACAAGAAAATCAGGTTAAGTCTCAAGTTAGGGTTAGGGTTGGGGAGATGTGGCTTCCCAGGTTGGAAACGGGTCCTTGGTGAAGCCTAACTTGCTGAATCAGACTGAGTGGGGCATCAAGATGTCTTCCATACTTACATTTGGTACACTCTGTGGACGGCAGTATGTTTCAGTCCAAAAAGGAAAAGAGGCCTGAGACTCAAATTAGGGTTAGGGTTGGGGAGACTTGGCTTCCCAGGATGTAACCAGGGTTTTGGTGAAGCCTAGGTTGGTAAAACAGACTGAGTAGGCCATCCGGAGGATAACATACTGCCAGTTAGTACACCATGTGGACAGGGAAATGTTTCAGTCCAAAGAGAAAATTAGGGTTAAGACCCAAGTTAGGGTTAGCTGTCAGGAGACATGGCTTCCCAGAATGGAAACAGGCTGTTGCTGAAGCCAAGCATGGTGAAACAGACTGAGAGGGCCAAAGGAATTGTGTGCCTTCTGTCTTTTAGTACAACATGAGGATGGGGGTTTGTTACATTTGCACAAGAAAATCAGGTTAAGTCTCAAGTTAGGGTTAGGGTTGGGGAGATGTGGCTTCCCAGGTTGGAAACGGGTCCTTGGTGAAGCCTAACTTGCTGAATCAGACTGAGTGGGACATCAAGATGTCTTCCATACTGACATTTGCTACACTCTGTGGACGGCGGTATGTTTCAGTCCAAAAATGAAATGAGGGTTGAGACTCAAATTAGGGTTAGGGTTGGGGAGACTTGGCTTCCCAGGATGTAACCAGGGTTTTGGTGAAGCCTAGATTGGTAAAACAGACTGAGTAGGCCATCCGGAGTATAACATACTGCCAGTTAGTACACCATGTGGACAGGGAAATGTTTCAGTCCAAAGAAAAAATTAGGGTTAAGACCCAAGTTAGGGTTATCGGTCAGGAGACATGGCTTCCCAGAATGGAAACAGGGTGTTGCTGAAGCCAAGCATGGTGAAACAGACTGAGAGGGCAAAAGGAATTGTGTGCCTACTGTCTTTTAGTGGAACATAAGGATGGGGGGTTGTTACATTTCAACAAGAAAATCAGGTTAAGTCTCAAGTTAGGGTTAGGGTTGGGGAGATGTGGCTTCCCAGGTTGGAAACGGGTCCTTGGTGAAGCCTAACTTGCTGAATCAGACTGAGTGGGGCATCAAGATGTCTTCCATACTTACATTTGGTACACTCTGTGGACGGCGGTATGTTTCAGTCCCAAAAGGAAATGAGGTCTGAGACTCAAATTAGGGTTAGGGTTGGGAAGACTTGGCTTCCCAGGATGTAACCAGGGTTTTGGTGAAGCCTAGATTGGTAAAACAGAATGAGTAGGCCATCCGGAGGATAACATACTGCCAGTTAGTACACCATGTGGACAGGGAAATGTTTCATTCCAAAGAGAAAATTAGGGTTAAGACCCAAGTGAGGGTTATCGGTCAGGAGACATGGCTTCCCAGAATGGAAACAGGGTGTTGCTGAAGCCAAGCATGGTGAAACAGACTGAGAGGGCCAAAGGAATTGTGTGCCTACTGTCTTTTAGTAGAACATGAGGATGGGGGGTTGTTACATTTCAACAAGAAAATCATGTTAAGTCTCAAGTTAGGGTTAGGGTTGGGGAGATGTGGCTTCCCAGGTTGGAAACGGGTCCTTGGTGAAGCTTAACTTGCTGAATCAGACTGAGTGGGACATCAAGATGTCTTCCATACTGACATTTGGTACACTCTGTGGACGGCGGTATGTTTCAGTCCCAAAAGGAAATGAGGCCTGAGACTCAAAGTAGGGTTAGGGTTGGGGAGACTTGGCTGCCCAGGATGTAACCAGGGTTTTGGTGAAGCCTAGATTGGTAAAACAGACTGAGTAGGCATTCAGGAGTATAACATACTGCCAGTTAGTACACCATGTGGACAGGGAAATGTTTCAGTCCAAAGAGAAAATTAGGGTTAAGACCCAAGTTAGGGTTAGCTGTCAGGAGACATGGCTTCCCAGAATGGAAACAGGGTGTTGCTGAAGCCAAGCATGGTGAAACAGACTGAGAGGGCCAAAGGAATTGTGTGCCTACTGTCTTTTAGTACAACATGAGGATGGGGGGTTGTTACATTTCAACAAGAAAATCAGGTTAAGTCTCAAGTTAGGGTTAGGGTTGGGGAGATGTGGCTTCCCAGCTTGGAAACGGGTCCTTGGTGAAGCCTAACTTGCTGAATCAGACTGAGTGGGACATCAAGATGTCTTCCATACTGACATTTGGTACACTCTGTGGACGGCGGTATGTTTCAGTCCAAAAAGGAAATTAGGCCTGAGACTCAAATTAGGGTTAGGGTTGGGGCGACTTGGCTTCCCAGGATGTAACCAGGGTTTTGGCAAAGCCTAGATTGGTAAAACAGACTGAGTAGGCCAACCGGAGTATAACATACTGCCAGTTAGTACACCATGTGGACAGGGAAATGTTTCAGTCCAAAGAGAAAATTAGGGTTAAGACCCAAGTTAGGGTTAGCTGTCAGGAGACATGGCTTCCCAGAATGGAAACAGGGTGTTGCTGAAGCCAAGCATGGTGAAACAGACTGAGAGGGCCAAAGGAATTGTGTGCCTACTGTCTTTTAGTACAACATGAGGATGGGGGGTTCTTACATTTCAACAAGAAAATCAGGTTGAGTCTCAAGTTAGGGTTAGGGTTGGGGAGATGTGGCTTCCCAGGTTGGAAACGGGTCCTTGGTGAAGCTTAACTTGCTGAATCAGACTGAGTGGGGCATCAAGATGTCTTCCATACTTACATTTGGTACACTCTGTGGACCGCAGTATGTTTCAGTCCAAAAAGGAAATGAGGGTTGAGACTCAAATTAGGGTTAGGTTTAGGGAGACTTGGCTTCCCAGGATGTAACCATGGTTTTGGCGCAGCCTAGATTGGTAAAACAGACTGCGTAGGCCTTCCGGAGTATAACATACTGCCAGTTAGTACACCATGTGGACAGGGAAATGTTTCAGTCCAAAGAGAAAATTAGGGTTAAGACCCAAGTTAGGGTTATCGGTCAGGAGACATGGCTTCCCAGAATGGAAACAGGGTTTTGCTGAAGCCAAGCATGGTGAAACAGACTGAGAGGGCAAAAGGAATTGTGTGCCTACTGTCTTTTAGTACAACATGAGGATGGGGGGTTGTTACATTTCAACAAGAAAATCAGGTTAAGTCTCAAGTTAGGGTTAGGGTTGGGGAGATGTGGCTTCCCAGGTTGGAAACGGGTCCTTGGTGAAGCCTAACTTGCTGAATCAGACTGAGTGGGGCATCAAGATGTCTTCCATACTTACATTTGGTACACTCTGTGGACGGCAGTATGTTTCAGTCCAAAAAGGAAAAGAGGCCTGAGACTCAAATTAGGGTTAGGGTTGGGGAGACTTGGCTTCCCAGGATGTAACCAGGGTTTTGGTGAAGCAGAGGTTGGTAAAACAGACTGAGTAGGCCATCCGGAGGATAACATACTGCCAGTTAGTACACCATGTGGACAGGGAAATGTTTCAGTCCAAAGAGAAAATTAGGGTTAAGACCCAAGTTAGGGTTAGCTGTCAGGAGACATGGCTTCCCAGAATGGAAACAGGGTGTTGCTGAAGCCAAGCATGGTGAAACAGACTGAGAGGGCCAAAGGAATTGTGTGCCTTCTGTCTTTTAGTACAACATGAGGATTTGGGTTTGTTACATTTGCACAAGAAAATCAGGTTAAGTCTCAAGTTAGGGTTAGGGTTGGGGAGATGTGGCTTCCCAGGTTGGAAACGGGTCCTTGGTGAAGCCTAACTTGCTGAATCAGACTGAGTGGGACATCAAGATGTCTTCCATACTGACATTTGCTACACTCTGTGGACGGCGGTATGTTTCAGTCCAAAAATGAAATGAGGGTTGAGACTCAAATTAGGGTTAGGGTTGGGGAGACTTGGCTTCCCAGGATGTAACCAGGGTTTTGGTGAAGCCTAGATTGGTAAAACAGACTGAGTAGGCCATCCGGAGTATAACATACTGCCAGTTAGTACACCATGTGGACAGGGAAATGTTTCAGTCCAAAGAAAAAATTAGGGTTAAGACCCAAGTTAGGGTTATCGGTCAGGAGACATGGCTTCCCAGAATGGAAACAGGGTGTTGCTGAAGCCAAGCATGGTGAAACAGACTGAGAGGGCAAAAGGAATTGTGTGCCTACTGTCTTTTAGTGGAACATAAGGATGGGGGGTTGTTACATTTCAACAAGAAAATCAGGTTAAGTCTCAAGTTAGGGTTAGGGTTGGGGAGATGTGGCTTCCCAGGTTGGAAACGGGTCCTTGGTGAAGCCTAACTTGCTGAATCAGACTGAGTGGGGCATCAAGATGTCTTCCATACTTACATTTGGTACACTCTGTGGACGGCGGTATGTTTCAGTCCCAAAAGGAAATGAGGTCTGAGACTCAAATTAGGGTTAGGGTTGGGAAGACTTGGCTTCCCAGGATGTAACCAGGGTTTTGGTGAAGCCTAGATTGGTAAAACAGAATGAGTAGGCCATCCGGAGGATAACATACTGCCAGTTAGTACACCATGTGGACAGGGAAATGTTTCATTCCAAAGAGAAAATTAGGGTTAAGACCCAAGTGAGGGTTATCGGTCAGGAGACATGGCTTCCCAGAATGGAAACAGGGTGTTGCTGAAGCCAAGCATGGTGAAACAGACTGAGAGGGCCAAAGGAATTGTGTGCCTACTGTCTTTTAGTAGAACATGAGGATGGGGGGTTGTTACATTTCAACAAGAAAATCATGTTAAGTCTCAAGTTAGGGTTAGGGTTGGGGAGATGTGGCTTCCCAGGTTGGAAACGGGTCCTTGGTGAAGCTTAACTTGCTGAATCAGACTGAGTGGGACATCAAGATGTCTTCCATACTGACATTTGGTACACTCTGTGGACGGCGGTATGTTTCAGTCCCAAAAGGAAATGAGGCCTGAGACTCAAAGTAGGGTTAGGGTTGGGGAGACTTGGCTGCCCAGGATGTAACCAGGGTTTTGGCAAAGCCTAGATTGGTAAAACAGACTGAGTAGGCCAACCGGAGTATAACATACTGCCAGTTAGTACACCATGTGGACAGGGAAATGTTTCAGTCCAAAGAGAAAATTAGGGTTAAGACCCAAGTTAGGGTTATCGGTCAGGAGACATGGCTTCCCAGAATGGAAACAGGGTGTTGCTGAAGCCAAGCATGGTGAAACAGACTGAGAGGGCCAAAGGAATTGTGTGCCTACTGTCTTTTAGTACAACATGAGGATGGGGGGTTGTTACATTTCAACAAGAAAATCAGGTTGAGTCTCAAGTTAGGGTTAGGGTTGGGGAGATGTGGCTTCCCAGGTTGGAAACGGGTCCTTGGTGAAGCTTAACTTGCTGAATCAGACTGAGTGGGGCATCAAGATGTCTTCCATACTGACATTTGGTACACTCTGTGGACCGCAGTATGTTTCAGTCCAAAAAGGAAATGAGGGTTGAGA
The DNA here is from genome assembly GCF_057233095.1 of Heloderma suspectum. NCBI lineage: Eukaryota > Metazoa > Chordata > Lepidosauria > Squamata > Helodermatidae > Heloderma > Heloderma suspectum. Next base: position 155,520,214 of record NC_139461.1, read on the forward strand.
CTCAAATTAGGGTTAGGGTTGGGGAGACTTGGCTTCCCAGGATGTAACCAGGGTTTTGGCGAAGCCTAGATTGGTAAAACAGACTGAGTAGGCCTTCCGGAGTATAACATACTGCCAGTTAGTACACCATGTGGACAGGGAAATATTTCAGTCCAAAGAGAAAATTAGGGTTAAGACCCAAGTTAGGGTTAGCTGTCAGGAGACATGGCTTCCCAGAATGGAAACAGGGTGTTGCTGAAGCCAAGCATGGTGAAACAGACTGAGAGGGCCCACGGAATTTTGTGCCTACTGTCTTTTAGTACAACATGAGGATGGGGGTTTGTTACATTTGCACAAGAAAATCAGGTTGAGTCTCAAGTTAGGGTTAGGGTTGGGGAGATGTGGCTTCCCAGGTTGGAAACGGGTCCTTGGTGAAGCCTAACTTGCTGAATCAGACTGAGTGGGACATCAAGATGTCTTCCATACTGACATTTGGTACACTCTGTGGACGGCGGTATGTTTCAGTCCAAAAAGGAAATTAGGCCTGAGACTCAAATTAGGGTTAGGGTTGGGAAGACTTGGCTTCCCAGGATGTAACCAGGGTTTTGGTGAAGCCTAGATTGGTAAAACAGAATGAGTAGGCCATCCGGAGGATAACATACTGCCAGTTAGTACACCATGTGGACAGGGAAATGTTTCATTCCAAAGAGAAAATTAGGGTTAAGACCCAAGTGAGGGTTATCGGTCAGGAGACATGGCTTCCCAGAATGGAAACAGGGTGTTGCTGAAGCCAAGCATGGTGAAACAGACTGAGAGGGCCAAAGGAATTGTGTGCCTACTGTCTTTTAGTAGAACATGAGGATGGGGGGTTGTTACATTTCAACAAGAAAATCATGTTAAGTCTCAAGTTAGGGTTAGGGTTGGGGAGATGTGGCTTCCCAGGTTGGAAACGGGTCCTTGGTGAAGCTTAACTTGCTGAATCAGACTGAGTGGGACATCAAGATGTCTTCCATACTGACATTTGGTACACTCTGTGGACGGCGGTATGTTTCAGTCCCAAAAGGAAATGAGGCCTGAGACTCAAAGTAGGGTTAGGGTTGGGGAGACTTGGCTGCCCAGGATGTAACCAGGGTTTTGGTGAAGCCTAGATTGGTAAAACAGACTGAGTAGGCATTCAGGAGTATAACATACTGCCAGTTAGTACACCATGTGGACAGGGAAATGTTTCAGTCCAAAGAGAAAATTAGGGTTAAGACCCAAGTTAGGGTTAGCTGTCAGGAGACATGGCTTCCCAGAATGGAAACAGGGTGTTGCTGAAGCCAAGCATGGTGAAACAGACTGAGAGGGCCAAAGGAATTGTGTGCCTACTGTCTTTTAGTACAACATGAGGATGGGGGGTTGTTACATTTCAACAAGAAAATCAGGTTAAGTCTCAAGTTAGGGTTAGGGTTGGGGAGATGTGGCTTCCCAGCTTGGAAACGGGTCCTTGGTGAAGCCTAACTTGCTGAATCAGACTGAGTGGGACATCAAGATGTCTTCCATACTGACATTTGGTACACTCTGTGGACGGCGGTATGTTTCAGTCCAAAAAGGAAATTAGGCCTGAGACTCAAATTAGGGTTAGGGTTGGGGCGACTTGGCTTCCCAGGATGTAACCAGGGTTTTGGCAAAGCCTAGATTGGTAAAACAGACTGAGTAGGCCAACCGGAGTATAACATACTGCCAGTTAGTACACCATGTGGACAGGGAAATGTTTCAGTCCAAAGAGAAAATTAGGGTTAAGACCCAAGTTAGGGTTAGCTGTCAGGAGACATGGCTTCCCAGAATGGAAACAGGGTGTTGCTGAAGCCAAGCATGGTGAAACAGACTGAGAGGGCCAAAGGAATTGTGTGCCTACTGTCTTTTAGTACAACATGAGGATGGGGGGTTCTTACATTTCAACAAGAAAATCAGGTTGAGTCTCAAGTTAGGGTTAGGGTTGGGGAGATGTGGCTTCCCAGGTTGGAAACGGGTCCTTGGTGAAGCTTAACTTGCTGAATCAGACTGAGTGGGGCATCAAGATGTCTTCCATACTTACATTTGGTACACTCTGTGGACCGCAGTATGTTTCAGTCCAATAAGGAAATGAGGGTTGAGACTCAAATTAGGGTTAGGTTTGGGGAGACTTGGCTTCCCAGGATGTAACCATGGTTTTGGCGAAGCCTAGATTGGTAAAACAGACTGCGTAGGCCTTCCGGAGTATAACATACTGCCAGTTAGTACACCATGTGGACAGGGAAATGTTTCAGTCCAAAGAGAAAATTAGGGTTAAGACCCAAGTTAGGGTTATCGGTCAGGAGACATGGCTTCCCAGAATGGAAACAGGGTTTTGCTGAAGCCAAGCATGGTGAAACAGACTGAGAGGGCAAAAGGAATTGTGTGCCTACTGTCTTTTAGTACAACATGAGGATGGGGGGTTGTTACATTTCAACAAGAAAATCAGGTTAAGTCTCAAGTTAGGGTTAGGGTTGGGGAGATGTGGCTTCCCAGGTTGGAAACGGGTCCTTGGTGAAGCCTAACTTGCTGAATCAGACTGAGTGGGGCATCAAGATGTCTTCCATACTTACGTTTGGTACACTCTGTGGACGGCAGTATGTTTCAGTCCAAAAAGGAAAAGAGGCCTGAGACTCAAATTAGGGTTAGGGTTGGGGAGACTTGGCTTCCCAGGATGTAACCAGGGTTTTGGTGAAGCCTAGGTTGGTAAAACAGACTGAGTAGGCCATCCGGAGGATAACATACTGCCAGTTAGTACACCATGTGGACAGGGAAATGTTTCAGTCCAAAGAGAAAATTAGGGTTAAGACCCAAGTTAGGGTTAGCTGTCAGGAGACATGGCTTCCCAGAATGGAAACAGGCTGTTGCTGAAGCCAAGCATGGTGAAACAGACTGAGAGGGCCAAAGGAATTGTGTGCCTTCTGTCTTTTAGTACAACATGAGGATGGGGGTTTGTTACATTTGCACAAGAAAATCAGGTTAAGTCTCAAGTTAGGGTTAGGGTTGGGGAGATGTGGCTTCCCAGGTTGGAAACGGGTCCTTGGTGAAGCCTAACTTGCTGAATCAGACTGAGTGGGACATCAAGATGTCTTCCATACTGACATTTGCTACACTCTGTGGACGGCGGTATGTTTCAGTCCAAAAATGAAATGAGGGTTGAGACTCAAATTAGGGTTAGGGTTGGGGAGACTTGGCTTCCCAGGATGTAACCAGGGTTTTGGTGAAGCCTAGATTGGTAAAACAGACTGAGTAGGCCATCCGGAGTATAACATACTGCCAGTTAGTACACCATGTGGACAGGGAAATGTTTCAGTCCAAAGAAAAAATTAGGGTTAAGACCCAAGTTAGGGTTATCGGTCAGGAGACATGGCTTCCCAGAATGGAAACAGGGTGTTGCTGAAGCCAAGCATGGTGAAACAGACTGAGAGGGCAAAAGGAATTGTGTGCCTACTGTCTTTTAGTGGAACATAAGGATGGGGGGTTGTTACATTTCAACAAGAAAATCAGGTTAAGTCTCAAGTTAGGGTTAGGGTTGGGGAGATGTGGCTTCCCAGGTTGGAAACGGGTCCTTGGTGAAGCTTAACTTGCTGAATCAGACTGAGTGGGACATCAAGATGTCTTCCATACTGACATTTGGTACACTCTGTGGACGGCGGTATGTTTCAGTCCCAAAAGGAAATGAGGCCTGAGACTCAAAGTAGGGTTAGGGTTGGGGAGACTTGGCTGCCCAGGATGTAACCAGGGTTTTGGTGAAGCCTAGATTGGTAAAACAGACTGAGTAGGCATTCAGGAGTATAACATACTGCCAGTTAGTACACCATGTGGACAGGGAAATGTTTCAGTCCAAAGAGAAAATTAGGGTTAAGACCCAAGTTAGGGTTAGCTGTCAGGAGACATGGCTTCCCAGAATGGAAACAGGGTGTTGCTGAAGCCAAGCATGGTGAAACAGACTGAGAGGGCCAAAGGAATTGTGTGCCTACTGTCTTTTAGTACAACATGAGGATGGGGGGTTGTTACATTTCAACAAGAAAATCATGTTAAGTCTCAAGTTAGGGTTAGGGTTGGGGAGATGTGGCTTCCCAGCTTGGAAACGGGTCCTTGGTGAAGCCTAACTTGCTGAATCAGACTGAGTGGGACATCAAGATGTCTTCCATACTGACATTTGGTACACTCTGTGGACGGCGGTATGTTTCAGTCCAAAAAGGAAATTAGGCCTGAGACTCAAATTAGGGTTAGGGTTGGGGCGACTTGGCTTCCCAGGATGTAACCAGGGTTTTGGCAAAGCCTAGATTGGTAAAACAGACTGAGTAGGCCAACCGGAGTATAACATACTGCCAGTTAGTACACCATGTGGACAGGGAAATGTTTCAGTCCAAAGAGAAAATTAGGGTTAAGACCCAAGTTAGGGTTAGCTGTCAGGAGACATGGCTTCCCAGAATGGAAACAGGGTGTTGCTGAAGCCAAGCATGGTGAAACAGACTGAGAGGGCCAAAGGAATTGTGTGCCTACTGTCTTTTAGTACAACATGAGGATGGGGGGTTCTTACATTTCAACAAGAAAATCAGGTTGAGTCTCAAGTTAGGGTTAGGGTTGGGGAGATGTGGCTTCCCAGGTTGGAAACGGGTCCTTGGTGAAGCTTAACTTGCTGAATCAGACTGAGTGGGGCATCAAGATGTCTTCCATACTTACATTTGGTACACTCTGTGGACCGCAGTATGTTTCAGTCCAAAAAGGAAATGAGGGTTGAGACTCAAATTAGGGTTAGGTTTGGGGAGACTTGGCTTCCCAGGATGTAACCATGGTTTTGGCGCAGCCTAGATTGGTAAAACAGACTGCGTAGGCCTTCCGGAGTATAACATACTGCCAGTTAGTACACCATGTGGACAGGGAAATGTTTCAGTCCAAAGAGAAAATTAGGGTTAAGACCCAAGTTAGGGTTATCGGTCAGGAGACATGGCTTCCCAGAATGGAAACAGGGTTTTGCTGAAGCCAAGCATGGTGAAACAGACTGAGAGGGCAAAAGGAATTGTGTGCCTACTGTCTTTTAGTACAACATGAGGATGGGGGGTTGTTACATTTCAACAAGAAAATCAGGTTAAGTCTCAAGTTAGGGTTAGGGTTGGGGAGATGTGGCTTCCCAGGTTGGAAACGGGTCCTTGGTGAAGCCTAACTTGCTGAATCAGACTGAGTGGGGCATCAAGATGTCTTCCATACTTACATTTGGTACACTCTGTGGACGGCAGTATGTTTCAGTCCAAAAAGGAAAAGAGGCCTGAGACTCAAATTAGGGTTAGGGTTGGGGAGACTTGGCTTCCCAGGATGTAACCAGGGTTTTGGTGAAGCAGAGGTTGGTAAAACAGACTGAGTAGGCCATCCGGAGGATAACATACTGCCAGTTAGTACACCATGTGGACAGGGAAATGTTTCAGTCCAAAGAGAAAATTAGGGTTAAGACCCAAGTTAGGGTTAGCTGTCAGGAGACATGGCTTCCCAGAATGGAAACAGGGTGTTGCTGAAGCCAAGCATGGTGAAACAGACTGAGAGGGCCAAAGGAATTGTGTGCCTTCTGTCTTTTAGTACAACATGAGGATGGGGGTTTGTTACATTTGCACAAGAAAATCAGGTTAAGTCTCAAGTTAGGGTTAGGGTTGGGGAGATGTGGCTTCCCAGGTTGGAAACGGGTCCTTGGTGAAGCCTAACTTGCTGAATCAGACTGAGTGGGACATCAAGATGTCTTCCATACTGACATTTGCTACACTCTGTGGACGGCGGTATGTTTCAGTCCAAAAATGAAATGAGGGTTGAGACTCAAATTAGGGTTAGGGTTGGGGAGACTTGGCTTCCCAGGATGTAACCAGGGTTTTGGTGAAGCCTAGATTGGTAAAACAGACTGAGTAGGCCATCCGGAGTATAACATACTGCCAGTTAGTACACCATGTGGACAGGGAAATGTTTCAGTCCAAAGAAAAAATTAGGGTTAAGACCCAAGTTAGGGTTATCGGTCAGGAGACATGGCTTCCCAGAATGGAAACAGGGTGTTGCTGAAGCCAAGCATGGTGAAACAGACTGAGAGGGCAAAAGGAATTGTGTGCCTACTGTCTTTTAGTGGAACATAAGGATGGGGGGTTGTTACATTTCAACAAGAAAATCAGGTTAAGTCTCAAGTTAGGGTTAGGGTTGGGGAGATGTGGCTTCCCAGGTTGGAAACGGGTCCTTGGTGAAGCCTAACTTGCTGAATCAGACTGAGTGGGGCATCAAGATGTCTTCCATACTTACATTTGGTACACTCTGTGGACGGCGGTATGTTTCAGTCCCAAAAGGAAATGAGGTCTGAGACTCAAATTAGGGTTAGGGTTGGGAAGACTTGGCTTCCCAGGATGTAACCAGGGTTTTGGTGAAGCCTAGATTGGTAAAACAGAATGAGTAGGCCATCCGGAGAATAACATACTGCCAGTTAGTACACCATGTGGACAGGGAAATGTTTCATTCCAAAGAGAAAATTAGGGTTAAGACCCAAGTGAGGGTTATCGGTCAGGAGACATGGCTTCCCAGAATGGAAACAGGGTGTTGCTGAAGCCAAGCATGGTGAAACAGACTGAGAGGGCCAAAGGAATTGTGTGCCTACTGTCTTTTAGTAGAACATGAGGATGGGGGGTTGTTACATTTCAACAAGAAAATCATGTTAAGTCTCAAGTTAGGGTTAGGGTTGGGGAGATGTGGCTTCCCAGGTTGGAAACGGGTCCTTGGTGAAGCTTAACTTGCTGAATCAGACTGAGTGGGACATCAAGATGTCTTCCATACTGACATTTGGTACACTCTGTGGACGGCGGTATGTTTCAGTCCCAAAAGGAAATGAGGCCTGAGACTCAAAGTAGGGTTAGGGTTGGGGAGACTTGGCTGCCCAGGATGTAACCAGGGTTTTGGTGAAGCCTAGATTGGTAAAACAGACTGAGTAGGCATTCAGGAGTATAACATACTGCCAGTTAGTACACCATGTGGACAGGGAAATGTTTCAGTCCAAAGAGAAAATTAGGGTTAAGACCCAAGTTAGGGTTAGCTGTCAGGAGACATGGCTTCCCAGAATGGAAACAGGGTGTTGCTGAAGCCAAGCATGGTGAAACAGACTGAGAGGGCCAAAGGAATTGTGTGCCTACTGTCTTTTAGTACAACATGAGGATGGGGGGTTGTTACATTTCAACAAGAAAATCAGGTTAAGTCTCAAGTTAGGGTTAGGGTTGGGGAGATGTGGCTTCCCAGCTTGGAAACGGGTCCTTGGTGAAGCCTAACTTGCTGAATCAGACTGAGTGGGACATCAAGATGTCTTCCATACTGACATTTGGTACACTCTGTGGACGGCGGTATGTTTCAGTCCAAAAAGGAAATTAGGCCTGAGACTCAAATTAGGGTTAGGGTTGGGGCGACTTGGCTTCCCAGGATGTAACCAGGGTTTTGGCAAAGCCTAGATTGGTAAAACAGACTGAGTAGGCCAACCGGAGTATAACATACTGCCAGTTAGTACACCATGTGGACAGGGAAATGTTTCAGTCCAAAGAGAAAATTAGGGTTAAGACCCAAGTTAGGGTTAGCTGTCAGGAGACATGGCTTCCCAGAATGGAAACAGGGTGTTGCTGAAGCCAAGCATGGTGAAACAGACTGAGAGGGCCAAAGGAATTGTGTGCCTACTGTCTTTTAGTACAACATGAGGATGGGGGGTTCTTACATTTCAACAAGAAAATCAGGTTGAGTCTCAAGTTAGGGTTAGGGTTGGGGAGATGTGGCTTCCCAGGTTGGAAACGGGTCCTTGGTGAAGCTTAACTTGCTGAATCAGACTGAGTGGGGCATCAAGATGTCTTCCATACTTACATTTGGTACACTCTGTGGACGGCGGTATGTTTCAGTCCAAAAATGAAATGAGGGTTGAGACTCAAATTAGGGTTAGGGTTGGGGAGACTTGGCTTCCCAGGATGTAACCAGGGTTTTGGTGAAGCCTAGATTGGTAAAACAGACTGAGTAGGCCATCCGGAGTATAACATACTGCCAGTTAGTACACCATGTGGACAGGGAAATGTTTCAGTCCAAAGAAAAAATTAGGGTTAAGACCCAAGTTAGGGTTATCGGTCAGGAGACATGGCTTCCCAGAATGGAAACAGGGTGTTGCTGAAGCCAAGCATGGTGAAACAGACTGAGAGGGCAAAAGGAATTGTGTGCCTACTGTCTTTTAGTGGAACATAAGGATGGGGGGTTGTTACATTTCAACAAGAAAATCAGGTTAAGTCTCAAGTTAGGGTTAGGGTTGGGGAGATGTGGCTTCCCAGGTTGGAAACGGGCCCTTGGTGAAGCCTAACTTGCTGAATCAGACTGAGTGGGGCATCAAGATGTCTTCCATACTTACATTTGGTACACTCTGTGGACGGCGGTATGTTTCAGTCCCAAAAGGAAATGAGGTCTGAGACTCAAATTAGGGTTAGGGTTGGGAAGACTTGGCTTCCCAGGATGTAACCAGGGTTTTGGTGAAGCCTAGATTGGTAAAACAGAATGAGTAGGCCATCCGGAGGATAACATACTGCCAGTTAGTACACCATGTGGACAGGGAAATGTTTCATTCCAAAGAGAAAATTAGGGTTAAGACCCAAGTGAGGGTTATCGGTCAGGAGACATGGCTTCCCAGAATGGAAACAGGGTGTTGCTGAAGCCAAGCATGGTGAAACAGACTGAGAGGGCCAAAGGAATTGTGTGCCTACTGTCTTTTAGTAGAACATGAGGATGGGGGGTTGTTACATTTCAACAAGAAAATCATGTTAAGTCTCAAGTTAGGGTTAGGGTTGGGGAGATGTGGCTTCCCAGGTTGGAAACGGGTCCTTGGTGAAGCTTAACTTGCTGAATCAGACTGAGTGGGACATCAAGATGTCTTCCATACTGACATTTGGTACACTCTGTGGACGGCGGTATGTTTCAGTCCCAAAAGGAAATGAGGCCTGAGACTCAAAGTAGGGTTAGGGTTGGGGAGACTTGGCTGCCCAGGATGTAACCAGGGTTTTGGTGAAGCCTAGATTGGTAAAACAGACTGAGTAGGCATTCAGGAGTATAACATACTGCCAGTTAGTACACCATGTGGACAGGGAAATGTTTCAGTCCAAAGAGAAAATTAGGGTTAAGACCCAAGTTAGGGTTAGCTGTCAGGAGACATGGCTTCCCAGAATGGAAACAGGGTGTTGCTGAAGCCAAGCATGGTGAAACAGACTGAGAGGGCCAAAGGAATTGTGTGCCTACTGTCTTTTAGTACAACATGAGGATGGGGGGTTGTTACATTTCAACAAGAAAATCAGGTTAAGTCTCAAGTTAGGGTTAGGGTTGGGGAGATGTGGCTTCCCAGCTTGGAAACGGGTCCTTGGTGAAGCCTAACTTGCTGAATCAGACTGAGTGGGACATCAAGATGTCTTCCATACTGACATTTGGTACACTCTGTGGACGGCGGTATGTTTCAGTCCAAAAAGGAAATTAGGCCTGAGACTCAAATTAGGGTTAGGGTTGGGGCGACTTGGCTTCCCAGGATGTAACCAGGGTTTTGGCAAAGCCTAGATTGGTAAAACAGACTGAGTAGGCCAACCGGAGTATAACATACTGCCAGTTAGTACACCATGTGGACAGGGAAATGTTTCAGTCCAAAGAGAAAATTAGGGTTAAGACCCAAGTTAGGGTTAGCTGTCAGGAGACATGGCTTCCCAGAATGGAAACAGGGTGTTGCTGAAGCCAAGCATGGTGAAACAGACTGAGAGGGCCAAAGGAATTGTGTGCCTACTGTCTTTTACTACAACATGAGGATGGGGGGTTCTTACATTTCAACAAGAAAATCAGGTTGAGTCTCAAGTTAGGGTTAGGGTTGGGGAGATGTGGCTTCCCAGGTTGGAAACGGGTCCTTGGTGAAGCTTAACTTGCTGAATCAGACTGAGTGGGGCATCAAGATGTCTTCCATACTTACATTTGGTACACTCTGTGGACCGCAGTATGTTTCAGTCCAAAAAGGAAATGAGGGTTGAGACTCAAATTAGGGTTAGGTTTGGGGAGACTTGGCTTCCCAGGATGTAACCATGGTTTTGGCGAAGCCTAGATTGGTAAAACAGACTGCGTAGGCCTTCCGGAGTATAACATACTGCCAGTTAGTACACCATGTGGACAGGGAAATGTTTCAGTCCAAAGAGAAAATTAGGGTTAAGACCCAAGTTAGGGTTATCGGTCAGGAGACATGGCTTCCCAGAATGGAAACAGGGTTTTGCTGAAGCCAAGCATGGTGAAACAGACTGAGAGGGCAAAAGGAATTGTGTGCCTACTGTCTTTTAGTACAACATGAGGATGGGGGGTTGTTACATTTCAACAAGAAAATCAGGTTAAGTCTCAAGTTAGGGTTAGGGTTGGGGAGATGTGGCTTCCCAGGTTGGAAACGGGTCCTTGGTGAAGCCTAACTTGCTGAATCAGACTGAGTGGGGCATCAAGATGTCTTCCATACTTACATTTGGTACACTCTGTGGACGGCAGTATGTTTCAGTCCAAAAAGGAAAAGAGGCCTGAGACTCAAATTAGGGTTAGGGTTGGGGAGACTTGGCTTCCCAGGATGTAACCAGGGTTTTGGTGAAGCCTAGGTTGGTAAAACAGACTGAGTAGGCCATCCGGAGGATAACATACTGCCAGTTAGTACACCATGTGGACAGGGAAATGTTTCAGTCCAAAGAGAAAATTAGGGTTAAGACCCAAGTTAGGGTTAGCTGTCAGGAGACATGGCTTCCCAGAATGGAAACAGGCTGTTGCTGAAGCCAAGCATGGTGAAACAGACTGAGAGGGCCAAAGGAATTGTGTGCCTTCTGTCTTTTAGTACAACATGAGGATGGGGGTTTGTTACATTTGCACAAGAAAATCAGGTTAAGTCTCAAGTTAGGGTTAGGGTTGGGGAGATGTGGCTTCCCAGGTTGGAAACGGGTCCTTGGTGAAGCCTAACTTGCTGAATCAGACTGAGTGGGACATCAAGATGTCTTCCATACTGACATTTGCTACACTCTGTGGACGGCGGTATGTTTCAGTCCAAAAATGAAATGAGGGTTGAGACTCAAATTAGGGTTAGGGTTGGGGAGACTTGGCTTCCCAGGATGTAACCAGGGTTTTGGTGAAGCCTAGATTGGTAAAACAGACTGAGTAGGCCATCCGGAGTATAACATACTGCCAGTTAGTACACCATGTGGACAGGGAAATGTTTCAGTCCAAAGAAAAAATTAGGGTTAAGACCCAAGTTAGGGTTATCGGTCAGGAGACATGGCTTCCCAGAATGGAAACAGGGTGTTGCTGAAGCCAAGCATGGTGAAACAGACTGAGAGGGCAAAAGGAATTGTGTGCCTACTGTCTTTTAGTGGAACATAAGGATGGGGGGTTGTTACATTTCAACAAGAAAATCAGGTTAAGTCTCAAGTTAGGGTTAGGGTTGGGGAGATGTGGCTTCCCAGGTTGGAAACGGGTCCTTGGTGAAGCCTAACTTGCTGAATCAGACTGAGTGGGGCATCAAGATGTCTTCCATACTTACATTTGGTACACTCTGTGGACGGCGGTATGTTTCAGTCCCAAAAGGAAATGAGGTCTGAGACTCAAATTAGGGTTAGGGTTGGGAAGACTTGGCTTCCCAGGATGTAACCAGGGTTTTGGTGAAGCCTAGATTGGTAAAACAGAATGAGTAGGCCATCCGGAGGATAACATACTGCCAGTTAGTACACCATGTGGACAGGGAAATGTTTCATTCCAAAGAGAAAATTAGGGTTAAGACCCAAGTGAGGGTTATCGGTCAGGAGACATGGCTTCCCAGAATGGAAACAGGGTGTTGCTGAAGCCAAGCATGGTGAAACAGACTGAGAGGGCCAAAGGAATTGTGTGCCTACTGTCTTTTAGTAGAACATGAGGATGGGGGGTTGTTACATTTCAACAAGAAAATCATGTTAAGTCTCAAGTTAGGGTTAGGGTTGGGGAGATGTGGCTTCCCAGGTTGGAAACGGGTCCTTGGTGAAGCTTAACTTGCTGAATCAGACTGAGTGGGACATCAAGATGTCTTCCATACTGACATTTGGTACACTCTGTGGACGGCGGTATGTTTCAGTCCCAAAAGGAAATGAGGCCTGAGACTCAAAGTAGGGTTAGGGTTGGGGAGACTTGGCTGCCCAGGATGTAACCAGGGTTTTGGTGAAGCCTAGATTGGTAAAACAGACTGAGTAGGCATTCAGGAGTATAACATACTGCCAGTTAGTACACCATGTGGACAGGGAAATGTTTCAGTCCAAAGAGAAAATTAGGGTTAAGACCCAAGTTAGGGTTAGCTGTCAGGAGACATGGCTTCCCAGAATGGAAACAGGGTGTTGCTGAAGCCAAGCATGGTGAAACAGACTGAGAGGGCCAAAGGAATTGTGTGCCTACTGTCTTTTAGTACAACATGAGGATGGGGGGTTGTTACATTTCAACAAGAAAATCAGGTTAAGTCTCAAGTTAGGGTTAGGGTTGGGGAGATGTGGCTTCCCAGGTTGGAAACGCGTCCTTGGTGAAGCCTAACTTGCTGAATCAGACTGAGTGGGACATCAAGATGTCTTCCATACTGACATTTGGTACACTCTGTGGACGGCGGTATGTTTCAGTCCAAAAAGGAAATTAGGCCTGAGACTCAAATTAGGGTTAGGGTTGGGGCGACTTGGCTTCCCAGGATGTAACCAGGGTTTTGGCAAAGCCTAGATTGGTAAAACAGACTGAGTAGGCCAACCGGAGTATAACATACTGCCAGTTAGTACACCATGTGGACAGGGAAATGTTTCAGTCCAAAGAGAAAATTAGGGTTAAGACCCAAGTTAGGGTTAGCTGTCAGGAGACATGGCTTCCCAGAATGGAAACAGGGTGTTGCTGAAGCCAAGCATGGTGAAACAGACTGAGAGGGCCAAAGGAATTGTGTGCCTACTGTCTTTTAGTACAACATGAGGATGGGGGGTTCTTACATTTCAACAAGAAAATCAGGTTGAGTCTCAAGTTAGGGTTAGGGTTGGGGAGATGTGGCTTCCCAGGTTGGAAACGGGTCCTTGGTGAAGCTTAACTTGCTGAATCAGACTGAGTGGGGCATCAAGATGTCTTCCATACTTACATTTGGTACACTCTGTGGACCGCAGTATGTTTCAGTCCAAAAAGGAAATGAGGGTTGAGACTCAAATTAGGGTTAGGTTTGGGGAGACTTGGCTTCCCAGGATGTAACCATGGTTTTGGCGCAGCCTAGATTGGTAAAACAGACTGCGTAGGCCTTCCGGAGTATAACATACTGCCAGTTAGTACACCATGTGGACAGGGAAATGTTTCAGTCCAAAGAGAAAATTAGGGTTAAGACCCAAGTTAGGGTTATCGGTCAGGAGACATGGCTTCCCAGAATGGAAACAGGGTTTTGCTGAAGCCAAGCATGGTGAAACAGACTGAGAGGGCAAAAGGAATTGTGTGCCTACTGTCTTTTAGTACAACATGAGGATGGGGGGTTGTTACATTTCAACAAGAAAATCAGGTTAAGTCTCAAGTTAGGGTTAGGGTTGGGGAGATGTGGCTTCCCAGGTTGGAAACGGGTCCTTGGTGAAGCCTAACTTGCTGAATCAGACTGAGTGGGGCATCAAGATGTCTTCCATACTTACATTTGGTACACTCTGTGGACGGCAGTATGTTTCAGTCCAAAAAGGAAAAGAGGCCTGAGACTCAAATTAGGGTTAGGGTTGGGGAGACTTGGCTTCCCAGGATGTAACCAGGGTTTTGGTGAAGCAGAGGTTGGTAAAACAGACTGAGTAGGCCATCCGGAGTATAACATACTGCCAGTTAGTACACCATGTGGACAGGGAAATGTTTCAGTCCAAAGAGAAAATTAGGGTTAAGACCCAAGTTAGGGTTAGCTGTCAGGAGACATGGCTTCCCAGAATGGAAACAGGGTGTTGCTGAAGCCAAGCATGGTGAAACAGACTGAGAGGGCCAAAGGAATTGTGTGCCTTCTGTCTTTTAGTACAACATGAGGATGGGGGTTTGTTACATTTGCACAAGAAAATCAGGTTAAGTCTCAAGTTAGGGTTAGGGTTGGGGAGATGTGGCTTCCCAGGTTGGAAACGGGTCCTTGGTGAAGCCTAACTTGCTGAATCAGACTGAGTGGGACATCAAGATGTCTTCCATACTGACATTTGCTACACTCTGTGGACGGCGGTATGTTTCAGTCCAAAAATGAAATGAGGGTTGAGACTCAAATTAGGGTTAGGGTTGGGGAGACTTGGCTTCCCAGGATGTAACCAGGGTTTTGGTGAAGCCTAGATTGGTAAAACAGACTGAGTAGGCCATCCGGAGTATAACATACTGCCAGTTAGTACACCATGTGGACAGGGAAATGTTTCAGTCCAAAGAAAAAATTAGGGTTAAGACCCAAGTTAGGGTTATCGGTCAGGAGACATGGCTTCCCAGAATGGAAACAGGGTGTTGCTGAAGCCAAGCATGGTGAAACAGACTGAGAGGGCAAAAGGAATTGTGTGCCTACTGTCTTTTAGTGGAACATAAGGATGGGGGGTTGTTACATTTGCACAAGAAAATCAGGTTAAGTCTCAAGTTAGGGTTAGGGTTGGGGAGATGTGGCTTCCCAGGTTGGAAACGGGTCCTTGGTGAAGCCTAACTTGCTGAATCAGACTGAGTGGGGCATCAAGATGTCTTCCATACTTACATTTGGTACACTCTGTGGACGGCGGTATGTTTCAGTCCCAAAAGGAAATGAGGTCTGAGACTCAAATTAGGGTTAGGGTTGGGAAGACTTGGCTTCCCAGGATGTAACCAGGGTTTTGGTGAAGCCTAGATTGGTAAAACAGAATGAGTAGGCCATCCGGAGGATAACATACTGCCAGTTAGTACACCATGTGGACAGGGAAATGTTTCATTCCAAAGAGAAAATTAGGGTTAAGACCCAAGTGAGGGTTATCGGTCAGGAGACATGGCTTCCCAGAATGGAAACAGGGTGTTGCTGAAGCCAAGCATGGTGAAACAGACTGAGAGGGCCAAAGGAATTGTGTGCCTACTGTCTTTTAGTAGAACATGAGGATGGGGGGTTGTTACATTTCAACAAGAAAATCATGTTAAGTCTCAAGTTAGGGTTAGGGTTGGGGAGATGTGGCTTCCCAGGTTGGAAACGGGTCCTTGGTGAAGCTTAACTTGCTGAATCAGACTGAGTGGGACATCAAGATGTCTTCCATACTGACATTTGGTACACTCTGTGGACGGCGGTATGTTTCAGTCCCAAAAGGAAATGAGGCCTGAGACTCAAAGTAGGGTTAGGGTTGGGGAGACTTGGCTGCCCACGATGTAACCAGGGTTTTGGCAAAGCCTAGATTGGTAAAACAGACTGAGTAGGCCAACCGGAGTATAACATACTGCCAGTTAGTACACCATGTGGACAGGGAAATGTTTCAGTCCAAAGAGAAAATTAGGGTTAAGACCCAAGTTAGGGTTATCGGTCAGGAGACATGGCTTCCCAGAATGGAAACAGGGTGTTGCTGAAGCCAAGCATGGTGAAACAGACTGAGAGGGCCAAAGGAATTGTGTGCCTACTGTCTTTTAGTACAACATGAGGATGGGGGGTTGTTACATTTCAACAAGAAAATCAGGTTGAGTCTCAAGTCAGGGTTAGGGTTGGGGAGATGTGGCTTCCCAGGTTGGAAACGGGTCCTTGGTGAAGCTTAACTTGCTGAATCAGACTGAGTGGGGCATCAAGATGTCTTCCATACTGACATTTGGTACACTCTGTGGACCGCAGTATGTTTCAGTCCAAAAAGGAAATGAGGGTTGAGACTCAAATTAGGGTTAGGGTTGGGGAGACTTGGCTTCCCAGGATGTAACCAGGGTTTTGGCGAAGCCTAGATTGGTAAAACAGACTGAGTAGGCCTTCCGGAGTATAACATACTGCCAGTTAGTACACCATGTGGACAGGGAAATATTTCAGTCCAAAGAGAAAATTAGGGTTAAGACCCAAGTTAGGGTTAGCTGTCAGGAGACATGTCTTCCCAGAATGGAAACAGGGTGTTGCTGAAGCCAAGCATGGTGAAACAGACTGAGAGGGCCCACGGAATTTTGTGCCTACTGTCTTTTAGTACAACATGAGGATGGGGGGTTCTTACATTTCAACAAGAAAATCAGGTTGAGTCTCAAGTTAGGGTTAGGGTTGGGGAGATGTGGCTTCCCAGGTTGGAAACGGGTCCTTGGTGAAGCCTAACTTGCTGAATCAGACTGAGTGGGACATCAAGATGTCTTCCATACTGACATTTGGTACACTCTGTGGACGGCGGTATGTTTCAGTCCAAAAAGGAAATTAGGCCTGAGACTCAAATTAGGGTTAGGGTTGGGAAGACTTGGCTTCCCAGGATGTAACCAGGGTTTTGGTGAAGCCTAGATTGGTAAAACAGAATGAGTAGGCCATCCGGAGGATAACATACTGCCAGTTAGTACACCATGTGGACAGGGAAATGTTTCATTCCAAAGAGAAAATTAGGGTTAAGACCCAAGTGAGGGTTATCGGTCAGGAGACATGGCTTCCCAGAATGGAAACAGGGTGTTGCTGAAGCCAAGCATGGTGAAACAGACTGAGAGGGCCAAAGGAATTGTGTGCCTACTGTCTTTTAGTAGAACATGAGGATGGGGGGTTGTTACATTTCAACAAGAAAATCATGTTAAGTCTCAAGTTAGGGTTAGGGTTGGGGAGATGTGGCTTCCCAGGTTGGAAACGGGTCCTTGGTGAAGCTTAACTTGCTGAATCAGACTGAGTGGGACATCAAGATGTCTTCCATACTGACATTTGGTACACTCTGTGGACGGCGGTATGTTTCAGTCCCAAAAGGAAATGAGGCCTGAGACTCAAAGTAGGGTTAGGGTTGGGGAGACTTGGCTGCCCAGGATGTAACCAGGGTTTTGGTGAAGCCTAGATTGGTAAAACAGACTGAGTAGGCATTCAGGAGTATAACATACTGCCAGTTAGTACACCATGTGGACAGGGAAATGTTTCAGTCCAAAGAGAAAATTAGGGTTAAGACCCAAGTTAGGGTTAGCTGTCAGGAGACATGGCTTCCCAGAATGGAAACAGGGTGTTGCTGAAGCCAAGCATGGTGAAACAGACTGAGAGGGCCAAAGGAATTGTGTGCCTACTGTCTTTTAGTACAACATGAGGATGGGGGGTTGTTACATTTCAACAAGAAAATCAGGTTAAGTCTCAAGTTAGGGTTAGGGTTGGGGAGATGTGGCTTCCCAGCTTGGAAACGGGTCCTTGGTGAAGCCTAACTTGCTGAATCAGACTGAGTGGGACATCAAGATGTCTTCCATACTGACATTTGGTACACTCTGTGGACGGCGGTATGTTTCAGTCCAAAAAGGAAATTAGGCCTGAGACTCAAATTAGGGTTAGGGTTGGGGCGACTTGGCTTCCCAGGATGTAACCAGGGTTTTGGCAAAGCCTAGATTGGTAAAACAGACTGAGTAGGCCAACCGGAGTATAACATACTGCCAGTTAGTACACCATGTGGACAGGGAAATGTTTCAGTCCAAAGAGAAAATTAGGGTTAAGACCCAAGTTAGGGTTAGCTGTCAGGAGACATGGCTTCCCAGAATGGAAACAGGGTGTTGCTGAAGCCAAGCATGGTGAAACAGACTGAGAGGGCCAAAGGAATTGTGTGCCTACTGTCTTTTACTACAACATGAGGATGGGGGGTTCTTACATTTCAACAAGAAAATCAGGTTGAGTCTCAAGTTAGGGTTAGGGTTGGGGAGATGTGGCTTCCCAGGTTGGAAACGGGTCCTTGGTGAAGCTTAACTTGCTGAATCAGACTGAGTGGGGCATCAAGATGTCTTCCATACTTACATTTGGTACACTCTGTGGACCGCAGTATGTTTCAGTCCAAAAAGGAAATGAGGGTTGAGACTCAAATTAGGGTTAGGTTTGGGGAGACTTGGCTTCCCAGGATGTAACCATGGTTTTGGCGAAGCCTAGATTGGTAAAACAGACTGCGTAGGCCTTCCGGAGTATAACATACTGCCAGTTAGTACACCATGTGGACAGGGAAATGTTTCAGTCCAAAGAGAAAATTAGGGTTAAGACCCAAGTTAGGGTTATCGGTCAGGAGACATGGCTTCCCAGAATGGAAACAGGGTTTTGCTGAAGCCAAGCATGGTGAAACAGACTGAGAGGGCAAAAGGAATTGTGTGCCTACTGTCTTTTAGTACAACATGAGGATGGGGGGTTGTTACATTTCAACAAGAAAATCAGGTTAAGTCTCAAGTTAGGGTTAGGGTTGGGGAGATGTGGCTTCCCAGGTTGGAAACGGGTCCTTGGTGAAGCCTAACTTGCTGAATCAGACTGAGTGGGGCATCAAGATGTCTTCCATACTTACATTTGGTACACTCTGTGGACGGCAGTATGTTTCAGTCCAAAAAGGAAAAGAGGCCTGAGACTCAAATTAGGGTTAGGGTTGGGGAGACTTGGCTTCCCAGGATGTAACCAGGGTTTTGGTGAAGCCTAGGTTGGTAAAACAGACTGATTAGGCCATCCGGAGGATAACATACTGCCAGTTAGTACACCATGTGGACAGGGAAATGTTTCAGTCCAAAGAGAAAATTAGGGTTAAGACCCAAGTTAGGGTTAGCTGTCAGGAGACATGGCTTCCCAGAATGGAAACAGGCTGTTGCTGAAGCCAAGCATGGTGAAACAGACTGAGAGGGCCAAAGGAATTGTGTGCCTTCTGTCTTTTAGTACAACATGAGGATGGGGGTTTGTTACATTTGCACAAGAAAATCAGGTTAAGTCTCAAGTTAGGGTTAGGGTTGGGGAGATGTGGCTTCCCAGGTTGGAAACGGGTCCTTGGTGAAGCCTAACTTGCTGAATCAGACTGAGTGGGACATCAAGATGTCTTCCATACTGACATTTGCTACACTCTGTGGACGGCGGTATGTTTCAGTCCAAAAATGAAATGAGGGTTGAGACTCAAATTAGGGTTAGGGTTGGGGAGACTTGGCTTCCCAGGATGTAACCAGGGTTTTGGTGAAGCCTAGATTGGTAAAACAGACTGAGTAGGCCATCCGGAGTATAACATACTGCCAGTTAGTACACCATGTGGACAGGGAAATGTTTCAGTCCAAAGAAAAAATTAGGGTTAAGACCCAAGTTAGGGTTATCGGTCAGGAGACATGGCTTCCCAGAATGGAAACAGGGTGTTGCTGAAGCCAAGCATGGTGAAACAGACTGAGAGGGCAAAAGGAATTGTGTGCCTACTGTCTTTTAGTGGAACATAAGGATGGGGGGTTGTTACATTTCAACAAGAAAATCAGGTTAAGTCTCAAGTTAGGGTTAGGGTTGGGGAGATGTGGCTTCCCAGGTTGGAAACGGGTCCTTGGTGAAGCCTAACTTGCTGAATCAGACTGAGTGGGGCATCAAGATGTCTTCCATACTTACATTTGGTACACTCTGTGGACGGCGGTATGTTTCAGTCCCAAAAGGAAATGAGGTCTGAGACTCAAATTAGGGTTAGGGTTGGGAAGACTTGGCTTCCCAGGATGTAACCAGGGTTTTGGTGAAGCCTAGATTGGTAAAACAGAATGAGTAGGCCATCCGGAGGATAACATACTGCCAGTTAGTACACCATGTGGACAGGGAAATGTTTCATTCCAAAGAGAAAATTAGGGTTAAGACCCAAGTGAGGGTTATCGGTCAGGAGACATGGCTTCCCAGAATGGAAACAGGGTGTTGCTGAAGCCAAGCATGGTGAAACAGACTGAGAGGGCCAAAGGAATTGTGTGCCTACTGTCTTTTAGTAGAACATGAGGATGGGGGGTTGTTACATTTCAACAAGAAAATCATGTTAAGTCTCAAGTTAGGGTTAGGGTTGGGGAGATGTGGCTTCCCAGGTTGGAAACGGGTCCTTGGTGAAGCTTAACTTGCTGAATCAGACTGAGTGGGACATCAAGATGTCTTCCATACTGACATTTGGTACACTCTGTGGACGGCGGTATGTTTCAGTCCCAAAAGGAAATGAGGCCTGAGACTCAAAGTAGGGTTAGGGTTGGGGAGACTTGGCTGCCCAGGATGTAACCAGGGTTTTGGTGAAGCCTAGATTGGTAAAACAGACTGAGTAGGCCATCCGGAGTATAACATACTGCCAGTTAGTACACCATGTGGACAGGGAAATGTTTCAGTCCAAAGAGAAAATTAGGGTTAAGACCCAAGTTAGGGTTAGCTGTCAGGAGACATGGCTTCCCAGAATGGAAACAGGGTGTTGCTGAAGCCAAGCATGGTGAAACAGACTGAGAGGGCCAAAGGAATTGTGTGCCTACTGTCTTTTAGTACAACATGAGGATGGGGGGTTGTTACATTTCAACAAGAAAATCAGGTTAAGTCTCAAGTTAGGGTTAGGGTTGGGGAGATGTGGCTTCCCAGCTTGGAAACGGGTCCTTGGTGAAGCCTAACTTGCTGAATCAGACTGAGTGGGACATCAAGATGTCTTCCATACTGACATTTGGTACACTCTGTGGACGGCGGTATGTTTCAGTCCAAAAAGGAAATTAGGCCTGAGACTCAAATTAGGGTTAGGGTTGGGGCGACTTGGCTTCCCAGGATGTAACCAGGGTTTTGGCAAAGCCTAGATTGGTAAAACAGACTGAGTAGGCCAACCGGAGTATAACATACTGCCAGTTAGTACACCATGTGGACAGGGAAATGTTTCAGTCCAAAGAGAAAATTAGGGTTAAGACCCAAGTTAGGGTTAGCTGTCAGGAGACATGGCTTCCCAGAATGGAAACAGGGTGTTGCTGAAGCCAAGCATGGTGAAACAGACTGAGAGGGCCAAAGGAATTGTGTGCCTACTGTCTTTTAGTACAACATGAGGATGGGGGGTTCTTACATTTCAACAAGAAAATCAGGTTGAGTCTCAAGTTAGGGTTAGGGTTGGGGAGATGTGGCTTCCCAGGTTGGAAACGGGTCCTTGGTGAAGCTTAACTTGCTGAATCAGACTGAGTGGGGCATCAAGATGTCTTCCATACTTACATTTGGTACACTCTGTGGACCGCAGTATGTTTCAGTCCAAAAAGGAAATGAGGGTTGAGACTCAAATTAGGGTTAGGTTTGGGGAGACTTGGCTTCCCAGGATGTAACCATGGTTTTGGCGCAGCCTAGATTGGTAAAACAGACTGCGTAGGCCTTCCGGAGTATAACATACTGCCAGTTAGTACACCATGTGGACAGGGAAATGTTTCAGTCCAAAGAGAAAATTAGGGTTAAGACCCAAGTTAGGGTTATCGGTCAGGAGACATGGCTTCCCAGAATGGAAACAGGGTTTTGCTGAAGCCAAGCATGGTGAAACAGACTGAGAGGGCAAAAGGAATTGTGTGCCTACTGTCTTTTAGTACAACATGAGGATGGGGGGTTGTTACATTTCAACAAGAAAATCAGGTTAAGTCTCAAGTTAGGGTTAGGGTTGGGGAGATGTGGCTTCCCAGGTTGGAAACGGGTCCTTGGTGAAGCCTAACTTGCTGAATCAGACTGAGTGGGGCATCAAGATGTCTTCCATACTTACATTTGGTACACTCTGTGGACGGCAGTATGTTTCAGTCCAAAAAGGAAAAGAGGCCTGAGACTCAAATTAGGGTTAGGGTTGGGGAGACTTGGCTTCCCAGGATGTAACCAGGGTTTTGGTGAAGCAGAGGTTGGTAAAACAGACTGAGTAGGCCATCCGGAGGATAACATACTGCCAGTTAGTACACCATGTGGACAGGGAAATGTTTCAGTCCAAAGAGAAAATTAGGGTTAAGACCCAAGTTAGGGTTAGCTGTCAGGAGACATGGCTTCCCAGAATGGAAACAGGGTGTTGCTGAAGCCAAGCATGGTGAAACAGACTGAGAGGGCCAAAGGAATTGTGTGCCTTCTGTCTTTTAGTACAACATGAGGATGGGGGTTTGTTACATTTGCACAAGAAAATCAGGTTAAGTCTCAAGTTAGGGTTAGGGTTGGGGAGATGTGGCTTCCCAGGTTGGAAACGGGTCCTTGGTGAAGCCTAACTTGCTGAATCAGACTGAGTGGGACATCAAGATGTCTTCCATACTGACATTTGCTACACTCTGTGGACGGCGGTATGTTTCAGTCCAAAAATGAAATGAGGGTTGAGACTCAAATTAGGGTTAGGGTTGGGGAGACTTGGCTTCCCAGGATGTAACCAGGGTTTTGGTGAAGCCTAGATTGGTAAAACAGACTGAGTAGGCCATCCGGAGTATAACATACTGCCAGTTAGTACACCATGTGGACAGGGAAATGTTTCAGTCCAAAGAAAAAATTAGGGTTAAGACCCAAGTTAGGGTTATCGGTCAGGAGACATGGCTTCCCAGAATGGAAACAGGGTGTTGCTGAAGCCAAGCATGGTGAAACAGACTGAGAGGGCAAAAGGAATTGTGTGCCTACTGTCTTTTAGTGGAACATAAGGATGGGGGGTTGTTACATTTCAACAAGAAAATCAGGTTAAGTCTCAAGTTAGGGTTAGGGTTGGGGAGATGTGGCTTCCCAGGTTGGAAACGGGTCCTTGGTGAAGCCTAACTTGCTGAATCAGACTGAGTGGGGCATCAAGATGTCTTCCATACTGACATTTGGTACACTCTGTGGACGGCGGTATGTTTCAGTCCCAAAAGGAAATGAGGTCTGAGACTCAAATTAGGGTTAGGGTTGGGAAGACTTGGCTTCCCAGGATGTAACCAGGGTTTTGGTGAAGCCTAGATTGGTAAAACAGAATGAGTAGGCCATCCGGAGGATAACATACTGCCAGTTAGTACACCATGTGGACAGGGAAATGTTTCATTCCAAAGAGAAAATTAGGGTTAAGACCCAAGTGAGGGTTATCGGTCAGGAGACATGGCTTCCCAGAATGGAAACAGGGTGTTGCTGAAGCCAAGCATGGTGAAAC
Organism: Heloderma suspectum; assembly: GCF_057233095.1. Taxonomy (NCBI): domain Eukaryota; kingdom Metazoa; phylum Chordata; class Lepidosauria; order Squamata; family Helodermatidae; genus Heloderma; species Heloderma suspectum. Next base: position 155,543,217 of record NC_139461.1, read on the forward strand.
AGACTGAGAGGGCCAAAGGAATTGTGTGCCTACTGTCTTTTAGTAGAACATGAGGATGGGGGGTTGTTACATTTCAACAAGAAAATCATGTTAAGTCTCAAGTTAGGGTTAGGGTTGGGGAGATGTGGCTTCCCAGGTTGGAAACGGGTCCTTGGTGAAGCTTAACTTGCTGAATCAGACTGAGTGGGACATCAAGATGTCTTCCATACTGACATTTGGTACACTCTGTGGACGGCGGTATGTTTCAGTCCCAAAAGGAAATGAGGCCTGAGACTCAAAGTAGGGTTAGGGTTGGGGAGACTTGGCTGCCCAGGATGTAACCAGGGTTTTGGCAAAGCCTAGATTGGTAAAACAGACTGAGTAGGCCAACCGGAGTATAACATACTGCCAGTTAGTACACCATGTGGACAGGGAAATGTTTCAGTCCAAAGAGAAAATTAGGGTTAAGACCCAAGTTAGGGTTATCGGTCAGGAGACATGGCTTCCCAGAATGGAAACAGGGTGTTGCTGAAGCCAAGCATGGTGAAACAGACTGAGAGGGCCAAAGGAATTGTGTGCCTACTGTCTTTTAGTACAACATGAGGATGGGGGGTTGTTACATTTCAACAAGAAAATCAGGTTGAGTCTCAAGTTAGGGTTAGGGTTGGGGAGATGTGGCTTCCCAGGTTGGAAACGGGTCCTTGGTGAAGCTTAACTTGCTGAATCAGACTGAGTGGGGCATCAAGATGTCTTCCATACTGACATTTGGTACACTCTGTGGACCGCAGTATGTTTCAGTCCAAAAAGGAAATGAGGGTTGAGACTCAAATTAGGGTTAGGGTTGGGGAGACTTGGCTTCCCAGGATGTAACCAGGGTTTTGGCGAAGCCTAGATTGGTAAAACAGACTGAGTAGGCCTTCCGGAGTATAACATACTGCCAGTTAGTACACCATGTGGACAGGGAAATATTTCAGTCCAAAGAGAAAATTAGGGTTAAGACCCAAGTTAGGGTTAGCTGTCAGGAGACATGGCTTCCCAGAATGGAAACAGGGTGTTGCTGAAGCCAAGCATGGTGAAACAGACTGAGAGGGCCCACGGAATTTTGTGCCTACTGTCTTTTAGTACAACATGAGGATGGGGGTTTGTTACATTTGCACAAGAAAATCAGGTTGAGTCTCAAGTTAGGGTTAGGGTTGGGGAGATGTGGCTTCCCAGGTTGGAAACGGGTCCTTGGTGAAGCCTAACTTGCTGAATCAGACTGAGTGGGACATCAAGATGTCTTCCATACTGACATTTGGTACACTCTGTGGACGGCGGTATGTTTCAGTCCAAAAAGGAAATTAGGCCTGAGACTCAAATTAGGGTTAGGGTTGGGGCGACTTGGCTTCCCAGGATGTAACCAGGGTTTTGGCAAAGCCTAGATTGGTAAAACAGACTGAGTAGGCCAACCGGAGTATAACATACTGCCAGTTAGTACACCATGTGGACAGGGAAATGTTTCAGTCCAAAGAGAAAATTAGGGTTAAGACCCAAGTTAGGGTTAGCTGTCAGGAGACATGGCTTCCCAGAATGGAAACAGGGTGTTGCTGAAACCAAGCATGGTGAAACAGACTGAGAGGGCCAAAGGAATTGTGTGCCTACTGTCTTTTAGTACAACATGAGGATGGGGGGTTCTTACATTTCAACAAGAAAATCAGGTTGAGTCTCAAGTTAGGGTTAGGGTTGGGGAGATGTGGCTTCCCAGGTTGGAAACGGGTCCTTGGTGAAGCTTAACTTGCTGAATCAGACTGAGTGGGGCATCAAGATGTCTTCCATACTTACATTTGGTACACTCTGTGGACCGCAGTATGTTTCAGTCCAAAAAGGAAATGAGGGTTGAGACTCAAATTAGGGTTAGGTTTGGGGAGACTTGGCTTCCCAGGATGTAACCATGGTTTTGGCGAAGCCTAGATTGGTATAACAGACTGCGTAGGCCTTCCGGAGTATAACATACTGCCAGTTAGTACACCATGTGGACAGGGAAATGTTTCAGTCCAAAGAGAAAATTAGGGTTAAGACCCAAGTTAGGGTTATCGGTCAGGAGACATGGCTTCCCAGAATGGAAACAGGATTTTGCTGAAGCCAAGCATGGTGAAACAGACTGAGAGGGCAAAAGGAATTGTGTGCCTACTGTCTTTTAGTACAACATGAGGATGGGGGGTTGTTACATTTCAACAAGAAAATCAGGTTAAGTCTCAAGTTAGGGTTAGGGTTGGGGAGATGTGGCTTCCCAGGTTGGAAACGGGTCCTTGGTGAAGCCTAACTTGCTGAATCAGACTGAGTGGGGCATCAAGATGTCTTCCATACTTACATTTGGTACACTCTGTGGACGGCAGTATGTTTCAGTCCAAAAAGGAAAAGAGGCCTGAGACTCAAATTAGGGTTAGGGTTGGGGAGACTTGGCTTCCCAGGATGTAACCAGGGTTTTGGTGAAGCCTAGGTTGGTAAAACAGACTGAGTAGGCCATCCGGAGGATAACATACTGCCAGTTAGTACACCATGTGGACAGGGAAATGTTTCAGTCCAAAGAGAAAATTAGGGTTAAGACCCAAGTTAGGGTTAGCTGTCAGGAGACATGGCTTCCCAGAATGGAAACAGGCTGTTGCTGAAGCCAAGCATGGTGAAACAGACTGAGAGGGCCAAAGGAATTGTGTGCCTTCTGTCTTTTAGTACAACATGAGGATGGGGGTTTGTTACATTTGCACAAGAAAATCAGGTTAAGTCTCAAGTTAGGGTTAGGGTTGGGGAGATGTGGCTTCCCAGGTTGGAAACGGGTCCTTGGTGAAGCCTAACTTGCTGAATCAGACTGAGTGGGACATCAAGATGTCTTCCATACTGACATTTGGTACACTCTGTGGACGGCGGTATGTTTCAGTCCAAAAATGAAATGAGGGTTGAGACTCAAATTAGGGTTAGGGTTGGGGAGACTTGGCTTCCCAGGATGTAACCAGGGTTTTGGTGAAGCCTAGATTGGTAAAACAGACTGAGTAGGCCATCCGGAGTATAACATACTGCCAGTTAGTACACCATGTGGACAGGGAAATGTTTCAGTCCAAAGAGAAAATTAGGGTTAAGACCCAAGTTAGGGTTAGCTGTCAGGAGACATGGCTTCCCAGAATGGAAACAGGGTGTTGCTGAAGCCAAGCATGGTGAAACAGACTGAGAGGGCCAAAGGAATTGTGTGCCTACTGTCTTTTAGTACAACATGAGGATGGGGGGTTGTTACATTTCAACAAGAAAATCAGGTTAAGTCTCAAGTTAGGGTTAGGGTTGGGGAGATGTGGCTTCCCAGCTTGGAAACGGGTCCTTGGTGAAGCCTAACTTGCTGAATCAGACTGAGTGGGACATCAAGATGTCTTCCATACTGACATTTGGTACACTCTGTGGACGGCGGTATGTTTCAGTCCAAAAAGGAAATTAGGCCTGAGACTCAAATTAGGGTTAGGGTTGGGGCGACTTGGCTTCCCAGGATGTAACCAGGGTTTTGGCAAAGCCTAGATTGGTAAAACAGACTGAGTAGGCCAACCGGAGTATAACATACTGCCAGTTAGTACACCATGTGGACAGGGAAATGTTTCAGTCCAAAGAGAAAATTAGGGTTAAGACCCAAGTTAGGGTTAGCTGTCAGGAGACATGGCTTCCCAGAATGGAAACAGGGTGTTGCTGAAGCCAAGCATGGTGAAACAGACTGAGAGGGCCAAAGGAATTGTGTGCCTACTGTCTTTTAGTACAACATGAGGATGGGGGGTTCTTACATTTCAACAAGAAAATCAGGTTGAGTCTCAAGTTAGGGTTAGGGTTGGGGAGATGTGGCTTCCCAGGTTGGAAACGGGTCCTTGGTGAAGCTTAACTTGCTGAATCAGACTGAGTGGGGCATCAAGATGTCTTCCATACTTACATTTGGTACACTCTGTGGACCGCAGTATGTTTCAGTCCAAAAAGGAAATGAGGGTTGAGACTCAAATTAGGGTTAGGTTTGGGGAGACTTGGCTTCCCAGGATGTAACCATGGTTTTGGCGAAGCCTAGATTGGTAAAACAGACTGCGTAGGCCTTCCGGAGTATAACATACTGCCAGTTAGTACACCATGTGGACAGGGAAATGTTTCAGTCCAAAGAGAAAATTAGGGTTAAGACCCAAGTTAGGGTTATCGGTCAGGAGACATGGCTTCCCAGAATGGAAACAGGGTTTTGCTGAAGCCAAGCATGGTGAAACAGACTGAGAGGGCAAAAGGAATTGTGTGCCTACTGTCTTTTAGTACAACATGAGGATGGGGGGTTGTTACATTTCAACAAGAAAATCAGGTTAAGTCTCAAGTTAGGGTTAGGGTTGGGGAGATGTGGCTTCCCAGGTTGGAAACGGGTCCTTGGTGAAGCCTAACTTGCTGAATCAGACTGAGTGGGGCATCAAGATGTCTTCCATACTTACGTTTGGTACACTCTGTGGACGGCAGTATGTTTCAGTCCAAAAAGGAAAAGAGGCCTGAGACTCAAATTAGGGTTAGGGTTGGGGAGACTTGGCTTCCCAGGATGTAACCAGGGTTTTGGTGAAGCCTAGGTTGGTAAAACAGACTGAGTAGGCCATCCGGAGGATAACATACTGCCAGTTAGTACACCATGTGGACAGGGAAATGTTTCAGTCCAAAGAGAAAATTAGGGTTAAGACCCAAGTTAGGGTTAGCTGTCAGGAGACATGGCTTCCCAGAATGGAAACAGGCTGTTGCTGAAGCCAAGCATGGTGAAACAGACTGAGAGGGCCAAAGGAATTGTGTGCCTTCTGTCTTTTAGTACAACATGAGGATGGGGGTTTGTTACATTTGCACAAGAAAATCAGGTTAAGTCTCAAGTTAGGGTTAGGGTTGGGGAGATGTGGCTTCCCAGGTTGGAAACGGGTCCTTGGTGAAGCCTAACTTGCTGAATCAGACTGAGTGGGACATCAAGATGTCTTCCATACTGACATTTGCTACACTCTGTGGACGGCGGTATGTTTCAGTCCAAAAATGAAATGAGGGTTGAGACTCAAATTAGGGTTAGGGTTGGGGAGACTTGGCTTCCCAGGATGTAACCAGGGTTTTGGTGAAGCCTAGATTGGTAAAACAGACTGAGTAGGCCATCCGGAGTATAACATACTGCCAGTTAGTACACCATGTGGACAGGGAAATGTTTCAGTCCAAAGAAAAAATTAGGGTTAAGACCCAAGTTAGGGTTATCGGTCAGGAGACATGGCTTCCCAGAATGGAAACAGGGTGTTGCTGAAGCCAAGCATGGTGAAACAGACTGAGAGGGCAAAAGGAATTGTGTGCCTACTGTCTTTTAGTGGAACATAAGGATGGGGGGTTGTTACATTTCAACAAGAAAATCAGGTTAAGTCTCAAGTTAGGGTTAGGGTTGGGGAGATGTGGCTTCCCAGGTTGGAAACGGGTCCTTGGTGAAGCTTAACTTGCTGAATCAGACTGAGTGGGACATCAAGATGTCTTCCATACTGACATTTGGTACACTCTGTGGACGGCGGTATGTTTCAGTCCCAAAAGGAAATGAGGCCTGAGACTCAAAGTAGGGTTAGGGTTGGGGAGACTTGGCTGCCCAGGATGTAACCAGGGTTTTGGTGAAGCCTAGATTGGTAAAACAGACTGAGTAGGCATTCAGGAGTATAACATACTGCCAGTTAGTACACCATGTGGACAGGGAAATGTTTCAGTCCAAAGAGAAAATTAGGGTTAAGACCCAAGTTAGGGTTAGCTGTCAGGAGACATGGCTTCCCAGAATGGAAACAGGGTGTTGCTGAAGCCAAGCATGGTGAAACAGACTGAGAGGGCCAAAGGAATTGTGTGCCTACTGTCTTTTAGTACAACATGAGGATGGGGGGTTGTTACATTTCAACAAGAAAATCAGGTTAAGTCTCAAGTTAGGGTTAGGGTTGGGGAGATGTGGCTTCCCAGGTTGGAAACGGGTCCTTGGTGAAGCCTAACTTGCTGAATCAGACTGAGTGGGACATCAAGATGTCTTCCATACTGACATTTGGTACACTCTGTGGACGGCGGTATGTTTCAGTCCAAAAAGGAAATTAGGCCTGAGACTCAAATTAGGGTTAGGGTTGGGGCGACTTGGCTTCCCAGGATGTAACCAGGGTTTTGGCAAAGCCTAGATTGGTAAAACAGACTGAGTAGGCCAACCGGAGTATAACATACTGCCAGTTAGTACACCATGTGGACAGGGAAATGTTTCAGTCCAAAGAGAAAATTAGGGTTAAGACCCAAGTTAGGGTTAGCTGTCAGGAGACATGGCTTCCCAGAATGGAAACAGGGTGTTGCTGAAGCCAAGCATGGTGAAACAGACTGAGAGGGCCAAAGGAATTGTGTGCCTACTGTCTTTTAGTACAACATGAGGATGGGGGGTTCTTACATTTCAACAAGAAAATCAGGTTGAGTCTCAAGTTAGGGTTAGGGTTGGGGAGATGTGGCTTCCCAGGTTGGAAACGGGTCCTTGGTGAAGCTTAACTTGCTGAATCAGACTGAGTGGGGCATCAAGATGTCTTCCATACTTACATTTGGTACACTCTGTGGACCGCAGTATGTTTCAGTCCAAAAAGGAAATGAGGGTTGAGACTCAAATTAGGGTTAGGTTTGGGGAGACTTGGCTTCCCAGGATGTAACCATGGTTTTGGCGCAGCCTAGATTGGTAAAACAGACTGCGTAGGCCTTCCGGAGTATAACATACTGCCAGTTAGTACACCATGTGGACAGGGAAATGTTTCAGTCCAAAGAGAAAATTAGGGTTAAGACCCAAGTTAGGGTTATCGGTCAGGAGACATGGCTTCCCAGAATGGAAACAGGGTTTTGCTGAAGCCAAGCATGGTGAAACAGACTGAGAGGGCAAAAGGAATTGTGTGCCTACTGTCTTTTAGTACAACATGAGGATGGGGGGTTGTTACATTTCAACAAGAAAATCAGGTTAAGTCTCAAGTTAGGGTTAGGGTTGGGGAGATGTGGCTTCCCAGGTTGGAAACGGGTCCTTGGTGAAGCCTAACTTGCTGAATCAGACTGAGTGGGGCATCAAGATGTCTTCCATACTTACATTTGGTACACTCTGTGGACGGCAGTATGTTTCAGTCCAAAAAGGAAAAGAGGCCTGAGACTCAAATTAGGGTTAGGGTTGGGGAGACTTGGCTTCCCAGGATGTAACCAGGGTTTTGGTGAAGCAGAGGTTGGTAAAACAGACTGAGTAGGCCATCCGGAGGATAACATACTGCCAGTTAGTACACCATGTGGACAGGGAAATGTTTCAGTCCAAAGAGAAAATTAGGGTTAAGACCCAAGTTAGGGTTAGCTGTCAGGAGACATGGCTTCCCAGAATGGAAACAGGGTGTTGCTGAAGCCAAGCATGGTGAAACAGACTGAGAGGGCCAAAGGAATTGTGTGCCTTCTGTCTTTTAGTACAACATGAGGATGGGGGTTTGTTACATTTGCACAAGAAAATCAGGTTAAGTCTCAAGTTAGGGTTAGGGTTGGGGAGATGTGGCTTCCCAGGTTGGAAACGGGTCCTTGGTGAAGCCTAACTTGCTGAATCAGACTGAGTGGGACATCAAGATGTCTTCCATACTGACATTTGCTACACTCTGTGGACGGCGGTATGTTTCAGTCCAAAAATGAAATGAGGGTTGAGACTCAAATTAGGGTTAGGGTTGGGGAGACTTGGCTTCCCAGGATGTAACCAGGGTTTTGGTGAAGCCTAGATTGGTAAAACAGACTGAGTAGGCCATCCGGAGTATAACATACTGCCAGTTAGTACACCATGTGGACAGGGAAATGTTTCAGTCCAAAGAAAAAATTAGGGTTAAGACCCAAGTTAGGGTTATCGGTCAGGAGACATGGCTTCCCAGAATGGAAACAGGGTGTTGCTGAAGCCAAGCATGGTGAAACAGACTGAGAGGGCAAAAGGAATTGTGTGCCTACTGTCTTTTAGTGGAACATAAGGATGGGGGGTTGTTACATTTCAACAAGAAAATCAGGTTAAGTCTCAAGTTAGGGTTAGGGTTGGGGAGATGTGGCTTCCCAGGTTGGAAACGGGTCCTTGGTGAAGCCTAACTTGCTGAATCAGACTGAGTGGGGCATCAAGATGTCTTCCATACTTACATTTGGTACACTCTGTGGACGGCGGTATGTTTCAGTCCCAAAAGGAAATGAGGTCTGAGACTCAAATTAGGGTTAGGGTTGGGAAGACTTGGCTTCCCAGGATGTAACCAGGGTTTTGGTGAAGCCTAGATTGGTAAAACAGACTGAGTAGGCCATCCGGAGTATAACATACTGCCAGTTAGTACACCATGTGGACAGGGAAATGTTTCAGTCCAAAGAAAAAATTAGGGTTAAGACCCAAGTTAGGGTTATCGGTCAGGAGACATGGCTTCCCAGAATGGAAACAGGGTGTTGCTGAAGCCAAGCATGGTGAAACAGACTGAGAGGGCAAAAGGAATTGTGTGCCTACTGTCTTTTAGTGGAACATAAGGATGGGGGGTTGTTACATTTCAACAAGAAAATCAGGTTAAGTCTCAAGTTAGGGTTAGGGTTGGGGAGATGTGGCTTCCCAGGTTGGAAACGGGCCCTTGGTGAAGCCTAACTTGCTGAATCAGACTGAGTGGGGCATCAAGATGTCTTCCATACTTACATTTGGTACACTCTGTGGACGGCGGTATGTTTCAGTCCCAAAAGGAAATGAGGTCTGAGACTCAAATTAGGGTTAGGGTTGGGAAGACTTGGCTTCCCAGGATGTAACCAGGGTTTTGGTGAAGCCTAGATTGGTAAAACAGAATGAGTAGGCCATCCGGAGGATAACATACTGCCAGTTAGTACACCATGTGGACAGGGAAATGTTTCATTCCAAAGAGAAAATTAGGGTTAAGACCCAAGTGAGGGTTATCGGTCAGGAGACATGGCTTCCCAGAATGGAAACAGGGTGTTGCTGAAGCCAAGCATGGTGAAACAGACTGAGAGGGCCAAAGGAATTGTGTGCCTACTGTCTTTTAGTAGAACATGAGGATGGGGGGTTGTTACATTTCAACAAGAAAATCATGTTAAGTCTCAAGTTAGGGTTAGGGTTGGGGAGATGTGGCTTCCCAGGTTGGAAACGGGTCCTTGGTGAAGCTTAACTTGCTGAATCAGACTGAGTGGGACATCAAGATGTCTTCCATACTGACATTTGGTACACTCTGTGGACGGCGGTATGTTTCAGTCCCAAAAGGAAATGAGGCCTGAGACTCAAAGTAGGGTTAGGGTTGGGGAGACTTGGCTGCCCAGGATGTAACCAGGGTTTTGGTGAAGCCTAGATTGGTAAAACAGACTGAGTAGGCATTCAGGAGTATAACATACTGCCAGTTAGTACACCATGTGGACAGGGAAATGTTTCAGTCCAAAGAGAAAATTAGGGTTAAGACCCAAGTTAGGGTTAGCTGTCAGGAGACATGGCTTCCCAGAATGGAAACAGGGTGTTGCTGAAGCCAAGCATGGTGAAACAGACTGAGAGGGCCAAAGGAATTGTGTGCCTACTGTCTTTTAGTACAACATGAGGATGGGGGGTTGTTACATTTCAACAAGAAAATCAGGTTAAGTCTCAAGTTAGGGTTAGGGTTGGGGAGATGTGGCTTCCCAGCTTGGAAACGGGTCCTTGGTGAAGCCTAACTTGCTGAATCAGACTGAGTGGGACATCAAGATGTCTTCCATACTGACATTTGGTACACTCTGTGGACGGCGGTATGTTTCAGTCCAAAAAGGAAATTAGGCCTGAGACTCAAATTAGGGTTAGGGTTGGGGCGACTTGGCTTCCCAGGATGTAACCAGGGTTTTGGCAAAGCCTAGATTGGTAAAACAGACTGAGTAGGCCAACCGGAGTATAACATACTGCCAGTTAGTACACCATGTGGACAGGGAAATGTTTCAGTCCAAAGAGAAAATTAGGGTTAAGACCCAAGTTAGGGTTAGCTGTCAGGAGACATGGCTTCCCAGAATGGAAACAGGGTGTTGCTGAAGCCAAGCATGGTGAAACAGACTGAGAGGGCCAAAGGAATTGTGTGCCTACTGTCTTTTACTACAACATGAGGATGGGGGGTTCTTACATTTCAACAAGAAAATCAGGTTGAGTCTCAAGTTAGGGTTAGGGTTGGGGAGATGTGGCTTCCCAGGTTGGAAACGGGTCCTTGGTGAAGCTTAACTTGCTGAATCAGACTGAGTGGGGCATCAAGATGTCTTCCATACTTACATTTGGTACACTCTGTGGACCGCAGTATGTTTCAGTCCAAAAAGGAAATGAGGGTTGAGACTCAAATTAGGGTTAGGTTTGGGGAGACTTGGCTTCCCAGGATGTAACCATGGTTTTGGCGAAGCCTAGATTGGTAAAACAGACTGCGTAGGCCTTCCGGAGTATAACATACTGCCAGTTAGTACACCATGTGGACAGGGAAATGTTTCAGTCCAAAGAGAAAATTAGGGTTAAGACCCAAGTTAGGGTTATTGGTCAGGAGACATGGCTTCCCAGAATGGAAACAGGGTTTTGCTGAAGCCAAGCATGGTGAAACAGACTGAGAGGGCAAAAGGAATTGTGTGCCTACTGTCTTTTAGTACAACATGAGGATGGGGGGTTGTTACATTTCAACAAGAAAATCAGGTTAAGTCTCAAGTTAGGGTTAGGGTTGGGGAGATGTGGCTTCCCAGGTTGGAAACGGGTCCTTGGTGAAGCCTAACTTGCTGAATCAGACTGAGTGGGGCATCAAGATGTCTTCCATACTTACATTTGGTACACTCTGTGGACGGCAGTATGTTTCAGTCCAAAAAGGAAAAGAGGCCTGAGACTCAAATTAGGGTTAGGGTTGGGGAGACTTGGCTTCCCAGGATGTAACCAGGGTTTTGGTGAAGCCTAGGTTGGTAAAACAGACTGAGTAGGCCATCCGGAGGATAACATACTGCCAGTTAGTACACCATGTGGACAGGGAAATGTTTCAGTCCAAAGAGAAAATTAGGGTTAAGACCCAAGTTAGGGTTAGCTGTCAGGAGACATGGCTTCCCAGAATGGAAACAGGCTGTTGCTGAAGCCAAGCATGGTGAAACAGACTGAGAGGGCCAAAGGAATTGTGTGCCTTCTGTCTTTTAGTACAACATGAGGATGGGGGTTTGTTACATTTGCACAAGAAAATCAGGTTAAGTCTCAAGTTAGGGTTAGGGTTGGGGAGATGTGGCTTCCCAGGTTGGAAACGGGTCCTTGGTGAAGCCTAACTTGCTGAATCAGACTGAGTGGGACATCAAGATGTCTTCCATACTGACATTTGCTACACTCTGTGGACGGCGGTATGTTTCAGTCCAAAAATGAAATGAGGGTTGAGACTCAAATTAGGGTTAGGGTTGGGGAGACTTGGCTTCCCAGGATGTAACCAGGGTTTTGGTGAAGCCTAGATTGGTAAAACAGACTGAGTAGGCCATCCGGAGTATAACATACTGCCAGTTAGTACACCATGTGGACAGGGAAATGTTTCAGTCCAAAGAAAAAATTAGGGTTAAGACCCAAGTTAGGGTTATCGGTCAGGAGACATGGCTTCCCAGAATGGAAACAGGGTGTTGCTGAAGCCAAGCATGGTGAAACAGACTGAGAGGGCAAAAGGAATTGTGTGCCTACTGTCTTTTAGTGGAACATAAGGATGGGGGGTTGTTACATTTCAACAAGAAAATCAGGTTAAGTCTCAAGTTAGGGTTAGGGTTGGGGAGATGTGGCTTCCCAGGTTGGAAACGGGTCCTTGGTGAAGCCTAACTTGCTGAATCAGACTGAGTGGGGCATCAAGATGTCTTCCATACTTACATTTGGTACACTCTGTGGACGGCGGTATGTTTCAGTCCCAAAAGGAAATGAGGTCTGAGACTCAAATTAGGGTTAGGGTTGGGAAGACTTGGCTTCCCAGGATGTAACCAGGGTTTTGGTGAAGCCTAGATTGGTAAAACAGAATGAGTAGGCCATCCGGAGGATAACATACTGCCAGTTAGTACACCATGTGGACAGGGAAATGTTTCATTCCAAAGAGAAAATTAGGGTTAAGACCCAAGTGAGGGTTATCGGTCAGGAGACATGGCTTCCCAGAATGGAAACAGGGTGTTGCTGAAGCCAAGCATGGTGAAACAGACTGAGAGGGCCAAAGGAATTGTGTGCCTACTGTCTTTTAGTAGAACATGAGGATGGGGGGTTGTTACATTTCAACAAGAAAATCATGTTAAGTCTCAAGTTAGGGTTAGGGTTGGGGAGATGTGGCTTCCCAGGTTGGAAACGGGTCCTTGGTGAAGCCTAACTTGCTGAATCAGACTGAGTGGGACATCAAGATGTCTTCCATACTGACATTTGGTACACTCTGTGGACGGCGGTATGTTTCAGTCCAAAAAGGAAATTAGGCCTGAGACTCAAATTAGGGTTAGGGTTGGGGCGACTTGGCTTCCCAGGATGTAACCAGGGTTTTGGCAAAGCCTAGATTGGTAAAACAGACTGAGTAGGCCAACCGGAGTATAACATACTGCCAGTTAGTACACCATGTGGACAGGGAAATGTTTCAGTCCAAAGAGAAAATTAGGGTTAAGACCCAAGTTAGGGTTAGCTGTCAGGAGACATGGCTTCCCAGAATGGAAACAGGGTGTTGCTGAAGCCAAGCATGGTGAAACAGACTGAGAGGGCCAAAGGAATTGTGTGCCTACTGTCTTTTAGTACAACATGAGGATGGGGGGTTCTTACATTTCAACAAGAAAATCAGGTTGAGTCTCAAGTTAGGGTTAGGGTTGGGGAGATGTGGCTTCCCAGGTTGGAAACGGGTCCTTGGTGAAGCTTAACTTGCTGAATCAGACTGAGTGGGGCATCAAGATGTCTTCCATACTTACATTTGGTACACTCTGTGGACCGCAGTATGTTTCAGTCCAAAAAGGAAATGAGGGTTGAGACTCAAATTAGGGTTAGGTTTGGGGAGACTTGGCTTCCCAGGATGTAACCATGGTTTTGGCGCAGCCTAGATTGGTAAAACAGACTGCGTAGGCCTTCCGGAGTATAACATACTGCCAGTTAGTACACCATGTGGACAGGGAAATGTTTCAGTCCAAAGAGAAAATTAGGGTTAAGACCCAAGTTAGGGTTATCGGTCAGGAGACATGGCTTCCCAGAATGGAAACAGGGTTTTGCTGAAGCCAAGCATGGTGAAACAGACTGAGAGGGCAAAAGGAATTGTGTGCCTACTGTCTTTTAGTACAACATGAGGATGGGGGGTTGTTACATTTCAACAAGAAAATCAGGTTAAGTCTCAAGTTAGGGTTAGGGTTGGGGAGATGTGGCTTCCCAGGTTGGAAACGGGTCCTTGGTGAAGCCTAACTTGCTGAATCAGACTGAGTGGGGCATCAAGATGTCTTCCATACTTACATTTGGTACACTCTGTGGACGGCAGTATGTTTCAGTCCAAAAAGGAAAAGAGGCCTGAGACTCAAATTAGGGTTAGGGTTGGGGAGACTTGGCTTCCCAGGATGTAACCAGGGTTTTGGTGAAGCAGAGGTTGGTAAAACAGACTGAGTAGGCCATCCGGAGTATAACATACTGCCAGTTAGTACACCATGTGGACAGGGAAATGTTTCAGTCCAAAGAGAAAATTAGGGTTAAGACCCAAGTTAGGGTTAGCTGTCAGGAGACATGGCTTCCCAGAATGGAAACAGGGTGTTGCTGAAGCCAAGCATGGTGAAACAGACTGAGAGGGCCAAAGGAATTGTGTGCCTTCTGTCTTTTAGTACAACATGAGGATGGGGGTTTGTTACATTTGCACAAGAAAATCAGGTTAAGTCTCAAGTTAGGGTTAGGGTTGGGGAGATGTGGCTTCCCAGGTTGGAAACGGGTCCTTGGTGAAGCCTAACTTGCTGAATCAGACTGAGTGGGACATCAAGATGTCTTCCATACTGACATTTGCTACACTCTGTGGACGGCGGTATGTTTCAGTCCAAAAATGAAATGAGGGTTGAGACTCAAATTAGGGTTAGGGTTGGGGAGACTTGGCTTCCCAGGATGTAACCAGGGTTTTGGTGAAGCCTAGATTGGTAAAACAGACTGAGTAGGTCATCCGGAGTATAACATACTGCCAGTTAGTACACCATGTGGACAGGGAAATGTTTCAGTCCAAAGAAAAAATTAGGGTTAAGACCCAAGTTAGGGTTATCGGTCAGGAGACATGGCTTCCCAGAATGGAAACAGGGTGTTGCTGAAGCCAAGCATGGTGAAACAGACTGAGAGGGCAAAAGGAATTGTGTGCCTACTGTCTTTTAGTGGAACATAAGGATGGGGGGTTGTTACATTTCAACAAGAAAATCAGGTTAAGTCTCAAGTTAGGGTTAGGGTTGGGGAGATGTGGCTTCCCAGGTTGGAAACGGGTCCTTGGTGAAGCCTAACTTGCTGAATCAGACTGAGTGGGGCATCAAGATGTCTTCCATACTTACATTTGGTACACTCTGTGGAAGGCGGTATGTTTCAGTCCCAAAAGGAAATGAGGTCTGAGACTCAAATTAGGGTTAGGGTTGGGAAGACTTGGCTTCCCAGGATGTAACCAGGGTTTTGGTGAAGCCTAGATTGGTAAAACAGAATGAGTAGGCCATCCGGAGGATAACATACTGCCAGTTAGTACACCATGTGGACAGGGAAATGTTTCATTCCAAAGAGAAAATTAGGGTTAAGACCCAAGTGAGGGTTATCGGTCAGGAGACATGGCTTCCCAGAATGGAAACAGGGTGTTGCTGAAGCCAAGCATGGTGAAACAGACTGAGAGGGCCAAAGGAATTGTGTGCCTACTGTCTTTTAGTAGAACATGAGGATGGGGGGTTGTTACATTTCAACAAGAAAATCATGTTAAGTCTCAAGTTAGGGTTAGGGTTGGGGAGATGTGGCTTCCCAGGTTGGAAACGGGTCCTTGGTGAAGCTTAACTTGCTGAATCAGACTGAGTGGGACATCAAGATGTCTTCCATACTGACATTTGGTACACTCTGTGGACGGCGGTATGTTTCAGTCCCAAAAGGAAATGAGGCCTGAGACTCAAAGTAGGGTTAGGGTTGGGGAGACTTGGCTGCCCACGATGTAACCAGGGTTTTGGCAAAGCCTAGATTGGTAAAACAGACTGAGTAGGCCAACCGGAGTATAACATACTGCCAGTTAGTACACCATGTGGACAGGGAAATGTTTCAGTCCAAAGAGAAAATTAGGGTTAAGACCCAAGTTAGGGTTATCGGTCAGGAGACATGGCTTCCCAGAATGGAAACAGGGTGTTGCTGAAGCCAAGCATGGTGAAACAGACTGAGAGGGCCAAAGGAATTGTGTGCCTACTGTCTTTTAGTACAACATGAGGATGGGGGGTTGTTACATTTCAACAAGAAAATCAGGTTGAGTCTCAAGTCAGGGTTAGGGTTGGGGAGATGTGGCTTCCCAGGTTGGAAACGGGTCCTTGGTGAAGCTTAACTTGCTGAATCAGACTGAGTGGGGCATCAAGATGTCTTCCATACTGACATTTGGTACACTCTGTGGACCGCAGTATGTTTCAGTCCAAAAAGGAAATGAGGGTTGAGACTCAAATTAGGGTTAGGGTTGGGGAGACTTGGCTTCCCAGGATGTAACCAGGGTTTTGGCGAAGCCTAGATTGGTAAAACAGACTGAGTAGGCCTTCCGGAGTATAACATACTGCCAGTTAGTACACCATGTGGACAGGGAAATATTTCAGTCCAAAGAGAAAATTAGGGTTAAGACCCAAGTTAGGGTTAGCTGTCAGGAGACATGGCTTCCCAGAATGGAAACAGGGTGTTGCTGAAGCCAAGCATGGTGAAACAGACTGAGAGGGCCCACGGAATTTTGTGCCTACTGTCTTTTAGTACAACATGAGGATGGGGGGTTCTTACATTTCAACAAGAAAATCAGGTTGAGTCTCAAGTTAGGGTTAGGGTTGGGGAGATGTGGCTTCCCAGGTTGGAAACGGGTCCTTGGTGAAGCCTAACTTGCTGAATCAGACTGAGTGGGACATCAAGATGTCTTCCATACTGACATTTGGTACACTCTGTGGACGGCGGTATGTTTCAGTCCAAAAAGGAAATTAGGCCTGAGACTCAAATTAGGGTTAGGGTTGGGAAGACTTGGCTTCCCAGGATGTAACCAGGGTTTTGGTGAAGCCTAGATTGGTAAAACAGAATGAGTAGGCCATCCGGAGGATAACATACTGCCAGTTAGTACACCATGTGGACAGGGAAATGTTTCATTCCAAAGAGAAAATTAGGGTTAAGACCCAAGTGAGGGTTATCGGTCAGGAGACATGGCTTCCCAGAATGGAAACAGGGTGTTGCTGAAGCCAAGCATGGTGAAACAGACTGAGAGGGCCAAAGGAATTGTGTGCCTACTGTCTTTTAGTAGAACATGAGGATGGGGGGTTGTTACATTTCAACAAGAAAATCATGTTAAGTCTCAAGTTAGGGTTAGGGTTGGGGAGATGTGGCTTCCCAGGTTGGAAACGGGTCCTTGGTGAAGCTTAACTTGCTGAATCAGACTGAGTGGGACATCAAGATGTCTTCCATACTGACATTTGGTACACTCTGTGGACGGCGGTATGTTTCAGTCCCAAAAGGAAATGAGGCCTGAGACTCAAAGTAGGGTTAGGGTTGGGGAGACTTGGCTGCCCAGGATGTAACCAGGGTTTTGGTGAAGCCTAGATTGGTAAAACAGACTGAGTAGGCATTCAGGAGTATAACATACTGCCAGTTAGTACACCATGTGGACAGGGAAATGTTTCAGTCCAAAGAGAAAATTAGGGTTAAGACCCAAGTTAGGGTTAGCTGTCAGGAGACATGGCTTCCCAGAATGGAAACAGGGTGTTGCTGAAGCCAAGCATGGTGAAACAGACTGAGAGGGCCAAAGGAATTGTGTGCCTACTGTCTTTTAGTACAACATGAGGATGGGGGGTTGTTACATTTCAACAAGAAAATCAGGTTAAGTCTCAAGTTAGGGTTAGGGTTGGGGAGATGTGGCTTCCCAGCTTGGAAACGGGTCCTTGGTGAAGCCTAACTTGCTGAATCAGACTGAGTGGGACATCAAGATGTCTTCCATACTGACATTTGGTACACTCTGTGGACGGCGGTATGTTTCAGTCCAAAAAGGAAATTAGGCCTGAGACTCAAATTAGGGTTAGGGTTGGGGCGACTTGGCTTCCCAGGATGTAACCAGGGTTTTGGCAAAGCCTAGATTGGTAAAACAGACTGAGTAGGCCAACCGGAGTATAACATACTGCCAGTTAGTACACCATGTGGACAGGGAAATGTTTCAGTCCAAAGAGAAAATTAGGGTTAAGACCCAAGTTAGGGTTAGCTGTCAGGAGACATGGCTTCCCAGAATGGAAACAGGGTGTTGCTGAAGCCAAGCATGGTGAAACAGACTGAGAGGGCCAAAGGAATTGTGTGCCTACTGTCTTTTAGTACAACATGAGGATGGGGGGTTCTTACATTTCAACAAGAAAATCAGGTTGAGTCTCAAGTTAGGGTTAGGGTTGGGGAGATGTGGCTTCCCAGGTTGGAAACGGGTCCTTGGTGAAGCTTAACTTGCTGAATCAGACTGAGTGGGGCATCAAGATGTCTTCCATACTTACATTTGGTACACTCTGTGGACCGCAGTATGTTTCAGTCCAAAAAGGAAATGAGGGTTGAGACTCAAATTAGGGTTAGGTTTGGGGAGACTTGGCTTCCCAGGATGTAACCATGGTTTTGGCGCAGCCTAGATTGGTAAAACAGACTGCGTAGGCCTTCCGGAGTATAACATACTGCCAGTTAGTACACCATGTGGACAGGGAAATGTTTCAGTCCAAAGAGAAAATTAGGGTTAAGACCCAAGTTAGGGTTATCGGTCAGGAGACATGGCTTCCCAGAATGGAAACAGGGTTTTGCTGAAGCCAAGCATGGTGAAACAGACTGAGAGGGCAAAAGGAATTGTGTGCCTACTGTCTTTTAGTACAACATGAGGATGGGGGGTTGTTACATTTCAACAAGAAAATCAGGTTAAGTCTCAAGTTAGGGTTAGGGTTGGGGAGATGTGGCTTCCCAGGTTGGAAACGGGTCCTTGGTGAAGCCTAACTTGCTGAATCAGACTGAGTGGGGCATCAAGATGTCTTCCATACTTACATTTGGTACACTCTGTGGACGGCAGTATGTTTCAGTCCAAAAAGGAAAAGAGGCCTGAGACTCAAATTAGGGTTAGGGTTGGGGAGACTTGGCTTCCCAGGATGTAACCAGGGTTTTGGTGAAGCAGAGGTTGGTAAAACAGACTGAGTAGGCCATCCGGAGGATAACATACTGCCAGTTAGTACACCATGTGGACAGGGAAATGTTTCAGTCCAAAGAGAAAATTAGGGTTAAGACCCAAGTTAGGGTTAGCTGTCAGGAGACATGGCTTCCCAGAATGGAAACAGGGTGTTGCTGAAGCCAAGCATGGTGAAACAGACTGAGAGGGCCAAAGGAATTGTGTGCCTTCTGTCTTTTAGTACAACATGAGGATGGGGGTTTGTTACATTTGCACAAGAAAATCAGGTTAAGTCTCAAGTTAGGGTTAGGGTTGGGGAGATGTGGCTTCCCAGGTTGGAAACGGGTCCTTGGTGAAGCCTAACTTGCTGAATCAGACTGAGTGGGACATCAAGATGTCTTCCATACTGACATTTGCTACACTCTGTGGACGGCGGTATGTTTCAGTCCAAAAATGAAATGAGGGTTGAGACTCAAATTAGGGTTAGGGTTGGGGAGACTTGGCTTCCCAGGATGTAACCAGGGTTTTGGTGAAGCCTAGATTGGTAAAACAGACTGAGTAGGCCATCCGGAGTATAACATACTGCCAGTTAGTACACCATGTGGACAGGGAAATGTTTCAGTCCAAAGAAAAAATTAGGGTTAAGACCCAAGTTAGGGTTATCG
Organism: Heloderma suspectum; assembly: GCF_057233095.1. Classification (NCBI taxonomy): domain Eukaryota; kingdom Metazoa; phylum Chordata; class Lepidosauria; order Squamata; family Helodermatidae; genus Heloderma; species Heloderma suspectum. The sequence goes on from NC_139461.1 coordinate 155,562,199, forward strand.
GTCAGGAGACATGGCTTCCCAGAATGGAAACAGGGTGTTGCTGAAGCCAAGCATGGTGAAACAGACTGAGAGGGCAAAAGGAATTGTGTGCCTACTGTCTTTTAGTGGAACATAAGGATGGGGGGTTGTTACATTTCAACAAGAAAATCAGGTTAAGTCTCAAGTTAGGGTTAGGGTTGGGGAGATGTGGCTTCCCAGGTTGGAAACGGGTCCTTGGTGAAGCTTAACTTGCTGAATCAGACTGAGTGGGGCATCAAGATGTCTTCCATACTTACATTTGGTACACTCTGTGGACGGCGGTATGTTTCAGTCCCAAAAGGAAATGAGGTCTGAGACTCAAATTAGGGTTAGGGTTGGGAAGACTTGGCTTCCCAGGATGTAACCAGGGTTTTGGTGAAGCCTAGATTGGTAAAACAGAATGAGTAGGCCATCCGGAGGATAACATACTGCCAGTTAGTACACCATGTGGACAGGGAAATGTTTCATTCCAAAGAGAAAATTAGGGTTAAGACCCAAGTGAGGGTTATCGGTCAGGAGACATGGCTTCCCAGAATGGAAACAGGGTGTTGCTGAAGCCAAGCATGGTGAAACAGACTGAGAGGGCCAAAGGAATTGTGTGCCTACTGTCTTTTAGTAGAACATGAGGATGGGGGGTTGTTACATTTCAACAAGAAAATCATGTTAAGTCTCAAGTTAGGGTTAGGGTTGGGGAGATGTGGCTTCCCAGGTTGGAAACGGGTCCTTGGTGAAGCTTAACTTGCTGAATCAGACTGAGTGGGACATCAAGATGTCTTCCATACTGACATTTGGTACACTCTGTGGACGGCGGTATGTTTCAGTCCCAAAAGGAAATGAGGCCTGAGACTCAAAGTAGGGTTAGGGTTGGGGAGACTTGGCTGCCCAGGATGTAACCAGGGTTTTGGTGAAGCCTAGATTGGTAAAACAGACTGAGTAGGCATTCAGGAGTATAACATACTGCCAGTTAGTACACCATGTGGACAGGGAAATGTTTCAGTCCAAAGAGAAAATTAGGGTTAAGACCCAAGTTAGGGTTAGCTGTCAGGAGACATGGCTTCCCAGAATGGAAACAGGGTGTTGCTGAAGCCAAGCATGGTGAAACAGACTGAGAGGGCCAAAGGAATTGTGTGCCTACTGTCTTTTAGTACAACATGAGGATGGGGGGTTGTTACATTTCAACAAGAAAATCAGGTTAAGTCTCAAGTTAGGGTTAGGGTTGGGGAGATGTGGCTTCCCAGCTTGGAAACGGGTCCTTGGTGAAGCCTAACTTGCTGAATCAGACTGAGTGGGACATCAAGATGTCTTCCATACTGACATTTGGTACACTCTGTGGACGGCGGTATGTTTCAGTCCAAAAAGGAAATTAGGCCTGAGACTCAAATTAGGGTTAGGGTTGGGGCGACTTGGCTTCCCAGGATGTAACCAGGGTTTTGGCAAAGCCTAGATTGGTAAAACAGACTGAGTAGGCCAACCGGAGTATAACATACTGCCAGTTAGTACACCATGTGGACAGGGAAATGTTTCAGTCCAAAGAGAAAATTAGGGTTAAGACCCAAGTTAGGGTTAGCTGTCAGGAGACATGGCTTCCCAGAATGGAAACAGGGTGTTGCTGAAGCCAAGCATGGTGAAACAGACTGAGAGGGCCAAAGGAATTGTGTGCCTACTGTCTTTTAGTACAACATGAGGATGGGGGGTTCTTACATTTCAACAAGAAAATCAGGTTGAGTCTCAAGTTAGGGTTAGGGTTGGGGAGATGTGGCTTCCCAGGTTGGAAACGGGTCCTTGGTGAAGCTTAACTTGCTGAATCAGACTGAGTGGGGCATCAAGATGTCTTCCATACTTACATTTGGTACACTCTGTGGACGGCGGTATGTTTCAGTCCAAAAATGAAATGAGGGTTGAGACTCAAATTAGGGTTAGGGTTGGGGAGACTTGGCTTCCCAGGATGTAACCAGGGTTTTGGTGAAGCCTAGATTGGTAAAACAGACTGAGTAGGCCATCCGGAGTATAACATACTGCCAGTTAGTACACCATGTGGACAGGGAAATGTTTCAGTCCAAAGAAAAAATTAGGGTTAAGACCCAAGTTAGGGTTATCGGTCAGGAGACATGGCTTCCCAGAATGGAAACAGGGTGTTGCTGAAGCCAAGCATGGTGAAACAGACTGAGAGGGCAAAAGGAATTGTGTGCCTACTGTCTTTTAGTGGAACATAAGGATGGGGGGTTGTTACATTTCAACAAGAAAATCAGGTTAAGTCTCAAGTTAGGGTTAGGGTTGGGGAGATGTGGCTTCCCAGGTTGGAAACGGGCCCTTGGTGAAGCCTAACTTGCTGAATCAGACTGAGTGGGGCATCAAGATGTCTTCCATACTTACATTTGGTACACTCTGTGGACGGCGGTATGTTTCAGTCCCAAAAGGAAATGAGGTCTGAGACTCAAATTAGGGTTAGGGTTGGGAAGACTTGGCTTCCCAGGATGTAACCAGGGTTTTGGTGAAGCCTAGATTGGTAAAACAGAATGAGTAGGCCATCCGGAGGATAACATACTGCCAGTTAGTACACCATGTGGACAGGGAAATGTTTCATTCCAAAGAGAAAATTAGGGTTAAGACCCAAGTGAGGGTTATCGGTCAGGAGACATGGCTTCCCAGAATGGAAACAGGGTGTTGCTGAAGCCAAGCATGGTGAAACAGACTGAGAGGGCCAAAGGAATTGTGTGCCTACTGTCTTTTAGTAGAACATGAGGATGGGGGGTTGTTACATTTCAACAAGAAAATCATGTTAAGTCTCAAGTTAGGGTTAGGGTTGGGGAGATGTGGCTTCCCAGGTTGGAAACGGGTCCTTGGTGAAGCTTAACTTGCTGAATCAGACTGAGTGGGACATCAAGATGTCTTCCATACTGACATTTGGTACACTCTGTGGACGGCGGTATGTTTCAGTCCCAAAAGGAAATGAGGCCTGAGACTCAAAGTAGGGTTAGGGTTGGGGAGACTTGGCTGCCCAGGATGTAACCAGGGTTTTGGTGAAGCCTAGATTGGTAAAACAGACTGAGTAGGCATTCAGGAGTATAACATACTGCCAGTTAGTACACCATGTGGACAGGGAAATGTTTCAGTCCAAAGAGAAAATTAGGGTTAAGACCCAAGTTAGGGTTAGCTGTCAGGAGACATGGCTTCCCAGAATGGAAACAGGGTGTTGCTGAAGCCAAGCATGGTGAAACAGACTGAGAGGGCCAAAGGAATTGTGTGCCTACTGTCTTTTAGTACAACATGAGGATGGGGGGTTGTTACATTTCAACAAGAAAATCAGGTTAAGTCTCAAGTTAGGGTTAGGGTTGGGGAGATGTGGCTTCCCAGCTTGGAAACGGGTCCTTGGTGAAGCCTAACTTGCTGAATCAGACTGAGTGGGACATCAAGATGTCTTCCATACTGACATTTGGTACACTCTGTGGACGGCGGTATGTTTCAGTCCAAAAAGGAAATTAGGCCTGAGACTCAAATTAGGGTTAGGGTTGGGGCGACTTGGCTTCCCAGGATGTAACCAGGGTTTTGGCAAAGCCTAGATTGGTAAAACAGACTGAGTAGGCCAACCGGAGTATAACATACTGCCAGTTAGTACACCATGTGGACAGGGAAATGTTTCAGTCCAAAGAGAAAATTAGGGTTAAGACCCAAGTTAGGGTTAGCTGTCAGGAGACATGGCTTCCCAGAATGGAAACAGGGTGTTGCTGAAGCCAAGCATGGTGAAACAGACTGAGAGGGCAAAAGGAATTGTGTGCCTACTGTCTTTTAGTGGAACATAAGGATGGGGGGTTGTTACATTTCAACAAGAAAATCAGGTTAAGTCTCAAGTTAGGGTTAGGGTTGGGGAGATGTGGCTTCCCAGGTTGGAAACGGGCCCTTGGTGAAGCCTAACTTGCTGAATCAGACTGAGTGGGGCATCAAGATGTCTTCCATACTTACATTTGGTACACTCTGTGGACGGCGGTATGTTTCAGTCCCAAAAGGAAATGAGGTCTGAGACTCAAATTAGGGTTAGGGTTGGGAAGACTTGGCTTCCCAGGATGTAACCAGGGTTTTGGTGAAGCCTAGATTGGTAAAACAGAATGAGTAGGCCATCCGGAGGATAACATACTGCCAGTTAGTACACCATGTGGACAGGGAAATGTTTCATTCCAAAGAGAAAATTAGGGTTAAGACCCAAGTGAGGGTTATCGGTCAGGAGACATGGCTTCCCAGAATGGAAACAGGGTGTTGCTGAAGCCAAGCATGGTGAAACAGACTGAGAGGGCCAAAGGAATTGTGTGCCTACTGTCTTTTAGTAGAACATGAGGATGGGGGGTTGTTACATTTCAACAAGAAAATCATGTTAAGTCTCAAGTTAGGGTTAGGGTTGGGGAGATGTGGCTTCCCAGGTTGGAAACGGGTCCTTGGTGAAGCTTAACTTGCTGAATCAGACTGAGTGGGACATCAAGATGTCTTCCATACTGACATTTGGTACACTCTGTGGACGGCGGTATGTTTCAGTCCCAAAAGGAAATGAGGCCTGAGACTCAAAGTAGGGTTAGGGTTGGGGAGACTTGGCTGCCCAGGATGTAACCAGGGTTTTGGTGAAGCCTAGATTGGTAAAACAGACTGAGTAGGCATTCAGGAGTATAACATACTGCCAGTTAGTACACCATGTGGACAGGGAAATGTTTCAGTCCAAAGAGAAAATTAGGGTTAAGACCCAAGTTAGGGTTAGCTGTCAGGAGACATGGCTTCCCAGAATGGAAACAGGGTGTTGCTGAAGCCAAGCATGGTGAAACAGACTGAGAGGGCCAAAGGAATTGTGTGCCTACTGTCTTTTAGTACAACATGAGGATGGGGGGTTGTTACATTTCAACAAGAAAATCAGGTTAAGTCTCAAGTTAGGGTTAGGGTTGGGGAGATGTGGCTTCCCAGCTTGGAAACGGGTCCTTGGTGAAGCCTAACTTGCTGAATCAGACTGAGTGGGACATCAAGATGTCTTCCATACTGACATTTGGTACACTCTGTGGACGGCGGTATGTTTCAGTCCAAAAAGGAAATTAGGCCTGAGACTCAAATTAGGGTTAGGGTTGGGGCGACTTGGCTTCCCAGGATGTAACCAGGGTTTTGGCAAAGCCTAGATTGGTAAAACAGACTGAGTAGGCCAACCGGAGTATAACATACTGCCAGTTAGTACACCATGTGGACAGGGAAATGTTTCAGTCCAAAGAGAAAATTAGGGTTAAGACCCAAGTTAGGGTTAGCTGTCAGGAGACATGGCTTCCCAGAATGGAAACAGGGTGTTGCTGAAGCCAAGCATGGTGAAACAGACTGAGAGGGCCAAAGGAATTGTGTGCCTACTGTCTTTTACTACAACATGAGGATGGGGGGTTCTTACATTTCAACAAGAAAATCAGGTTGAGTCTCAAGTTAGGGTTAGGGTTGGGGAGATGTGGCTTCCCAGGTTGGAAACGGGTCCTTGGTGAAGCTTAACTTGCTGAATCAGACTGAGTGGGGCATCAAGATGTCTTCCATACTTACATTTGGTACACTCTGTGGACCGCAGTATGTTTCAGTCCAAAAAGGAAATGAGGGTTGAGACTCAAATTAGGGTTAGGTTTGGGGAGACTTGGCTTCCCAGGATGTAACCATGGTTTTGGCGCAGCCTAGATTGGTAAAACAGACTGCGTAGGCCTTCCGGAGTATAACATACTGCCAGTTAGTACACCATGTGGACAGGGAAATGTTTCAGTCCAAAGAGAAAATTAGGGTTAAGACCCAAGTTAGGGTTATCGGTCAGGAGACATGGCTTCCCAGAATGGAAACAGGGTTTTGCTGAAGCCAAGCATGGTGAAACAGACTGAGAGGGCAAAAGGAATTGTGTGCCTACTGTCTTTTAGTACAACATGAGGATGGGGGGTTGTTACATTTCAACAAGAAAATCAGGTTAAGTCTCAAGTTAGGGTTAGGGTTGGGGAGATGTGGCTTCCCAGGTTGGAAACGGGTCCTTGGTGAAGCCTAACTTGCTGAATCAGACTGAGTGGGGCATCAAGATGTCTTCCATACTTACATTTGGTACACTCTGTGGACGGCAGTATGTTTCAGTCCAAAAAGGAAAAGAGGCCTGAGACTCAAATTAGGGTTAGGGTTGGGGAGACTTGGCTTCCCAGGATGTAACCAGGGTTTTGGTGAAGCAGAGGTTGGTAAAACAGACTGAGTAGGCCATCCGGAGGATAACATACTGCCAGTTAGTACACCATGTGGACAGGGAAATGTTTCAGTCCAAAGAGAAAATTAGGGTTAAGACCCAAGTTAGGGTTAGCTGTCAGGAGACATGGCTTCCCAGAATGGAAACAGGGTGTTGCTGAAGCCAAGCATGGTGAAACAGACTGAGAGGGCCAAAGGAATTGTGTGCCTTCTGTCTTTTAGTACAACATGAGGATGGGGGTTTGTTACATTTGCACAAGAAAATCAGGTTAAGTCTCAAGTTAGGGTTAGGGTTGGGGAGATGTGGCTTCCCAGGTTGGAAACGGGTCCTTGGTGAAGCCTAACTTGCTGAATCAGACTGAGTGGGACATCAAGATGTCTTCCATACTGACATTTGCTACACTCTGTGGACGGCGGTATGTTTCAGTCCAAAAATGAAATGAGGGTTGAGACTCAAATTAGGGTTAGGGTTGGGGAGACTTGGCTTCCCAGGATGTAACCAGGGTTTTGGTGAAGCCTAGATTGGTAAAACAGACTGAGTAGGCCATCCGGAGTATAACATACTGCCAGTTAGTACACCATGTGGACAGGGAAATGTTTCAGTCCAAAGAAAAAATTAGGGTTAAGACCCAAGTTAGGGTTATCGGTCAGGAGACATGGCTTCCCAGAATGGAAACAGGGTGTTGCTGAAGCCAAGCATGGTGAAACAGACTGAGAGGGCAAAAGGAATTGTGTGCCTACTGTCTTTTAGTGGAACATAAGGATGGGGGGTTGTTACATTTCAACAAGAAAATCAGGTTAAGTCTCAAGTTAGGGTTAGGGTTGGGGAGATGTGGCTTCCCAGGTTGGAAACGGGTCCTTGGTGAAGCTTAACTTGCTGAATCAGACTGAGTGGGGCATCAAGATGTCTTCCATACTTACATTTGGTACACTCTGTGGACGGCGGTATGTTTCAGTCCCAAAAGGAAATGAGGTCTGAGACTCAAATTAGGGTTAGGGTTGGGAAGACTTGGCTTCCCAGGATGTAACCAGGGTTTTGGTGAAGCCTAGATTGGTAAAACAGAATGAGTAGGCCATCCGGAGGATAACATACTGCCAGTTAGTACACCATGTGGACAGGGAAATGTTTCATTCCAAAGAGAAAATTAGGGTTAAGACCCAAGTGAGGGTTATCGGTCAGGAGACATGGCTTCCCAGAATGGAAACAGGGTGTTGCTGAAGCCAAGCATGGTGAAACAGACTGAGAGGGCCAAAGGAATTGTGTGCCTACTGTCTTTTAGTAGAACATGAGGATGGGGGGTTGTTACATTTCAACAAGAAAATCATGTTAAGTCTCAAGTTAGGGTTAGGGTTGGGGAGATGTGGCTTCCCAGGTTGGAAACGGGTCCTTGGTGAAGCTTAACTTGCTGAATCAGACTGAGTGGGACATCAAGATGTCTTCCATACTGACATTTGGTACACTCTGTGGACGGCGGTATGTTTCAGTCCCAAAAGGAAATGAGGCCTGAGACTCAAAGTAGGGTTAGGGTTGGGGAGACTTGGCTGCCCAGGATGTAACCAGGGTTTTGGTGAAGCCTAGATTGGTAAAACAGACTGAGTAGGCATTCAGGAGTATAACATACTGCCAGTTAGTACACCATGTGGACAGGGAAATGTTTCAGTCCAAAGAGAAAATTAGGGTTAAGACCCAAGTTAGGGTTAGCTGTCAGGAGACATGGCTTCCCAGAATGGAAACAGGGTGTTGCTGAAGCCAAGCATGGTGAAACAGACTGAGAGGGCCAAAGGAATTGTGTGCCTACTGTCTTTTAGTACAACATGAGGATGGGGGGTTGTTACATTTCAACAAGAAAATCAGGTTAAGTCTCAAGTTAGGGTTAGGGTTGGGGAGATGTGGCTTCCCAGCTTGGAAACGGGTCCTTGGTGAAGCCTAACTTGCTGAATCAGACTGAGTGGGACATCAAGATGTCTTCCATACTGACATTTGGTACACTCTGTGGACGGCGGTATGTTTCAGTCCAAAAAGGAAATTAGGCCTGAGACTCAAATTAGGGTTAGGGTTGGGGCGACTTGGCTTCCCAGGATGTAACCAGGGTTTTGGCAAAGCCTAGATTGGTAAAACAGACTGAGTAGGCCAACCGGAGTATAACATACTGCCAGTTAGTACACCATGTGGACAGGGAAATGTTTCAGTCCAAAGAGAAAATTAGGGTTAAGACCCAAGTTAGGGTTAGCTGTCAGGAGACATGGCTTCCCAGAATGGAAACAGGGTGTTGCTGAAGCCAAGCATGGTGAAACAGACTGAGAGGGCCAAAGGAATTGTGTGCCTACTGTCTTTTAGTACAACATGAGGATGGGGGGTTCTTACATTTCAACAAGAAAATCAGGTTGAGTCTCAAGTTAGGGTTAGGGTTGGGGAGATGTGGCTTCCCAGGTTGGAAACGGGTCCTTGGTGAAGCTTAACTTGCTGAATCAGACTGAGTGGGGCATCAAGATGTCTTCCATACTTACATTTGGTACACTCTGTGGACCGCAGTATGTTTCAGTCCAAAAAGGAAATGAGGGTTGAGACTCAAATTAGGGTTAGGTTTGGGGAGACTTGGCTTCCCAGGATGTAACCATGGTTTTGGCGCAGCCTAGATTGGTAAAACAGACTGCGTAGGCCTTCCGGAGTATAACATACTGCCAGTTAGTACACCATGTGGACAGGGAAATGTTTCAGTCCAAAGAGAAAATTAGGGTTAAGACCCAAGTTAGGGTTATCGGTCAGGAGACATGGCTTCCCAGAATGGAAACAGGGTTTTGCTGAAGCCAAGCATGGTGAAACAGACTGAGAGGGCAAAAGGAATTGTGTGCCTACTGTCTTTTAGTACAACATGAGGATGGGGGGTTGTTACATTTCAACAAGAAAATCAGGTTAAGTCTCAAGTTAGGGTTAGGGTTGGGGAGATGTGGCTTCCCAGGTTGGAAACGGGTCCTTGGTGAAGCCTAACTTGCTGAATCAGACTGAGTGGGGCATCAAGATGTCTTCCATACTTACATTTGGTACACTCTGTGGACGGCAGTATGTTTCAGTCCAAAAAGGAAAAGAGGCCTGAGACTCAAATTAGGGTTAGGGTTGGGGAGACTTGGCTTCCCAGGATGTAACCAGGGTTTTGGTGAAGCAGAGGTTGGTAAAACAGACTGAGTAGGCCATCCGGAGGATAACATACTGCCAGTTAGTACACCATGTGGACAGGGAAATGTTTCAGTCCAAAGAGAAAATTAGGGTTAAGACCCAAGTTAGGGTTAGCTGTCAGGAGACATGGCTTCCCAGAATGGAAACAGGGTGTTGCTGAAGCCAAGCATGGTGAAACAGACTGAGAGGGCCAAAGGAATTGTGTGCCTTCTGTCTTTTAGTACAACATGAGGATGGGGGTTTGTTACATTTGCACAAGAAAATCAGGTTAAGTCTCAAGTTAGGGTTAGGGTTGGGGAGATGTGGCTTCCCAGGTTGGAAACGGGTCCTTGGTGAAGCCTAACTTGCTGAATCAGACTGAGTGGGACATCAAGATGTCTTCCATACTGACATTTGCTACACTCTGTGGACGGCGGTATGTTTCAGTCCAAAAATGAAATGAGGGTTGAGACTCAAATTAGGGTTAGGGTTGGGGAGACTTGGCTTCCCAGGATGTAACCAGGGTTTTGGTGAAGCCTAGATTGGTAAAACAGACTGAGTAGGCCATCCGGAGTATAACATACTGCCAGTTAGTACACCATGTGGACAGGGAAATGTTTCAGTCCAAAGAAAAAATTAGGGTTAAGACCCAAGTTAGGGTTATCGGTCAGGAGACATGGCTTCCCAGAATGGAAACAGGGTGTTGCTGAAGCCAAGCATGGTGAAACAGACTGAGAGGGCAAAAGGAATTGTGTGCCTACTGTCTTTTAGTGGAACATAAGGATGGGGGGTTGTTACATTTCAACAAGAAAATCAGGTTAAGTCTCAAGTTAGGGTTAGGGTTGGGGAGATGTGGCTTCCCAGGTTGGAAACGGGTCCTTGGTGAAGCTTAACTTGCTGAATCAGACTGAGTGGGGCATCAAGATGTCTTCCATACTTACATTTGGTACACTCTGTGGACGGCGGTATGTTTCAGTCCCAAAAGGAAATGAGGTCTGAGACTCAAATTAGGGTTAGGGTTGGGAAGACTTGGCTTCCCAGGATGTAACCAGGGTTTTGGTGAAGCCTAGATTGGTAAAACAGAATGAGTAGGCCATCCGGAGGATAACATACTGCCAGTTAGTACACCATGTGGACAGGGAAATGTTTCATTCCAAAGAGAAAATTAGGGTTAAGACCCAAGTGAGGGTTATCGGTCAGGAGACATGGCTTCCCAGAATGGAAACAGGGTGTTGCTGAAGCCAAGCATGGTGAAACAGACTGAGAGGGCCAAAGGAATTGTGTGCCTACTGTCTTTTAGTAGAACATGAGGATGGGGGGTTGTTACATTTCAACAAGAAAATCATGTTAAGTCTCAAGTTAGGGTTAGGGTTGGGGAGATGTGGCTTCCCAGGTTGGAAACGGGTCCTTGGTGAAGCTTAACTTGCTGAATCAGACTGAGTGGGACATCAAGATGTCTTCCATACTGACATTTGGTACACTCTGTGGACGGCGGTATGTTTCAGTCCCAAAAGGAAATGAGGCCTGAGACTCAAAGTAGGGTTAGGGTTGGGGAGACTTGGCTGCCCAGGATGTAACCAGGGTTTTGGTGAAGCCTAGATTGGTAAAACAGACTGAGTAGGCATTCAGGAGTATAACATACTGCCAGTTAGTACACCATGTGGACAGGGAAATGTTTCAGTCCAAAGAGAAAATTAGGGTTAAGACCCAAGTTAGGGTTAGCTGTCAGGAGACATGGCTTCCCAGAATGGAAACAGGGTGTTGCTGAAGCCAAGCATGGTGAAACAGACTGAGAGGGCCAAAGGAATTGTGTGCCTACTGTCTTTTAGTACAACATGAGGATGGGGGGTTGTTACATTTCAACAAGAAAATCAGGTTAAGTCTCAAGTTAGGGTTAGGGTTGGGGAGATGTGGCTTCCCAGCTTGGAAACGGGTCCTTGGTGAAGCCTAACTTGCTGAATCAGACTGAGTGGGACATCAAGATGTCTTCCATACTGACATTTGGTACACTCTGTGGACGGCGGTATGTTTCAGTCCAAAAAGGAAATTAGGCCTGAGACTCAAATTAGGGTTAGGGTTGGGGCGACTTGGCTTCCCAGGATGTAACCAGGGTTTTGGCAAAGCCTAGATTGGTAAAACAGACTGAGTAGGCCAACCGGAGTATAACATACTGCCAGTTAGTACACCATGTGGACAGGGAAATGTTTCAGTCCAAAGAGAAAATTAGGGTTAAGACCCAAGTTAGGGTTAGCTGTCAGGAGACATGGCTTCCCAGAATGGAAACAGGGTGTTGCTGAAGCCAAGCATGGTGAAACAGACTGAGAGGGCCAAAGGAATTGTGTGCCTACTGTCTTTTAGTACAACATGAGGATGGGGGTTTCTTACATTTCAACAAGAAAATCAGGTTGAGTCTCAAGTTAGGGTTAGGGTTGGGGAGATGTGGCTTCCCAGGTTGGAAACGGGTCCTTGGTGAAGCTTAACTTGCTGAATCAGACTGAGTGGGGCATCAAGATGTCTTCCATACTTACATTTGGTACACTCTGTGGACGGCGGTATGTTTCAGTCCAAAAATGAAATGAGGGTTGAGACTCAAATTAGGGTTAGGGTTGGGGAGACTTGGCTTCCCAGGATGTAACCAGGGTTTTGGTGAAGCCTAGATTGGTAAAACAGACTGAGTAGGCCATCCGGAGTATAACATACTGCCAGTTAGTACACCATGTGGACAGGGAAATGTTTCAGTCCAAAGAAAAAATTAGGGTTAAGACCCAAGTTAGGGTTATCGGTCAGGAGACATGGCTTCCCAGAATGGAAACAGGGTGTTGCTGAAGCCAAGCATGGTGAAACAGACTGAGAGGGCAAAAGGAATTGTGTGCCTACTGTCTTTTAGTGGAACATAAGGATGGGGGGTTGTTACATTTCAACAAGAAAATCAGGTTAAGTCTCAAGTTAGGGTTAGGGTTGGGGAGATGTGGCTTCCCAGGTTGGAAACGGGCCCTTGGTGAAGCCTAACTTGCTGAATCAGACTGAGTGGGGCATCAAGATGTCTTCCATACTTACATTTGGTACACTCTGTGGACGGCGGTATGTTTCAGTCCCAAAAGGAAATGAGGTCTGAGACTCAAATTAGGGTTAGGGTTGGGAAGACTTGGCTTCCCAGGATGTAACCAGGGTTTTGGTGAAGCCTAGATTGGTAAAACAGAATGAGTAGGCCATCCGGAGGATAACATACTGCCAGTTAGTACACCATGTGGACAGGGAAATGTTTCATTCCAAAGAGAAAATTAGGGTTAAGACCCAAGTGAGGGTTATCGGTCAGGAGACATGGCTTCCCAGAATGGAAACAGGGTGTTGCTGAAGCCAAGCATGGTGAAACAGACTGAGAGGGCCAAAGGAATTGTGTGCCTACTGTCTTTTAGTAGAACATGAGGATGGGGGGTTGTTACATTTCAACAAGAAAATCATGTTAAGTCTCAAGTTAGGGTTAGGGTTGGGGAGATGTGGCTTCCCAGGTTGGAAACGGGTCCTTGGTGAAGCTTAACTTGCTGAATCAGACTGAGTGGGACATCAAGATGTCTTCCATACTGACATTTGGTACACTCTGTGGACGGCGGTATGTTTCAGTCCCAAAAGGAAATGAGGCCTGAGACTCAAAGTAGGGTTAGGGTTGGGGAGACTTGGCTGCCCAGGATGTAACCAGGGTTTTGGTGAAGCCTAGATTGGTAAAACAGACTGAGTAGGCATTCAGGAGTATAACATACTGCCAGTTAGTACACCATGTGGACAGGGAAATGTTTCAGTCCAAAGAGAAAATTAGGGTTAAGACCCAAGTTAGGGTTAGCTGTCAGGAGACATGGCTTCCCAGAATGGAAACAGGGTGTTGCTGAAGCCAAGCATGGTGAAACAGACTGAGAGGGCCAAAGGAATTGTGTGCCTACTGTCTTTTAGTACAACATGAGGATGGGGGGTTGTTACATTTCAACAAGAAAATCAGGTTAAGTCTCAAGTTAGGGTTAGGGTTGGGGAGATGTGGCTTCCCAGCTTGGAAACGGGTCCTTGGTGAAGCCTAACTTGCTGAATCAGACTGAGTGGGACATCAAGATGTCTTCCATACTGACATTTGGTACACTCTGTGGACGGCGGTATGTTTCAGTCCAAAAAGGAAATTAGGCCTGAGACTCAAATTAGGGTTAGGGTTGGGGCGACTTGGCTTCCCAGGATGTAACCAGGGTTTTGGCAAAGCCTAGATTGGTAAAACAGACTGAGTAGGCCAACCGGAGTATAACATACTGCCAGTTAGTACACCATGTGGACAGGGAAATGTTTCAGTCCAAAGAGAAAATTAGGGTTAAGACCCAAGTTAGGGTTAGCTGTCAGGAGACATGGCTTCCCAGAATGGAAACAGGGTGTTGCTGAAGCCAAGCATGGTGAAACAGACTGAGAGGGCAAAAGGAATTGTGTGCCTACTGTCTTTTAGTGGAACATAAGGATGGGGGGTTGTTACATTTCAACAAGAAAATCAGGTTAAGTCTCAAGTTAGGGTTAGGGTTGGGGAGATGTGGCTTCCCAGGTTGGAAACGGGCCCTTGGTGAAGCCTAACTTGCTGAATCAGACTGAGTGGGGCATCAAGATGTCTTCCATACTTACATTTGGTACACTCTGTGGACGGCGGTATGTTTCAGTCCCAAAAGGAAATGAGGTCTGAGACTCAAATTAGGGTTAGGGTTGGGAAGACTTGGCTTCCCAGGATGTAACCAGGGTTTTGGTGAAGCCTAGATTGGTAAAACAGAATGAGTAGGCCATCCGGAGGATAACATACTGCCAGTTAGTACACCATGTGGACAGGGAAATGTTTCATTCCAAAGAGAAAATTAGGGTTAAGACCCAAGTGAGGGTTATCGGTCAGGAGACATGGCTTCCCAGAATGGAAACAGGGTGTTGCTGAAGCCAAGCATGGTGAAACAGACTGAGAGGGCCAAAGGAATTGTGTGCCTACTGTCTTTTAGTAGAACATGAGGATGGGGGGTTGTTACATTTCAACAAGAAAATCATGTTAAGTCTCAAGTTAGGGTTAGGGTTGGGGAGATGTGGCTTCCCAGGTTGGAAACGGGTCCTTGGTGAAGCTTAACTTGCTGAATCAGACTGAGTGGGACATCAAGATGTCTTCCATACTGACATTTGGTACACTCTGTGGACGGCGGTATGTTTCAGTCCCAAAAGGAAATGAGGCCTGAGACTCAAAGTAGGGTTAGGGTTGGGGAGACTTGGCTGCCCAGGATGTAACCAGGGTTTTGGTGAAGCCTAGATTGGTAAAACAGACTGAGTAGGCATTCAGGAGTATAACATACTGCCAGTTAGTACACCATGTGGACAGGGAAATGTTTCAGTCCAAAGAGAAAATTAGGGTTAAGACCCAAGTTAGGGTTAGCTGTCAGGAGACATGGCTTCCCAGAATGGAAACAGGGTGTTGCTGAAGCCAAGCATGGTGAAACAGACTGAGAGGGCCAAAGGAATTGTGTGCCTACTGTCTTTTAGTACAACATGAGGATGGGGGGTTGTTACATTTCAACAAGAAAATCAGGTTAAGTCTCAAGTTAGGGTTAGGGTTGGGGAGATGTGGCTTCCCAGCTTGGAAACGGGTCCTTGGTGAAGCCTAACTTGCTGAATCAGACTGAGTGGGACATCAAGATGTCTTCCATACTGACATTTGGTACACTCTGTGGACGGCGGTATGTTTCAGTCCAAAAAGGAAATTAGGCCTGAGACTCAAATTAGGGTTAGGGTTGGGGCGACTTGGCTTCCCAGGATGTAACCAGGGTTTTGGCAAAGCCTAGATTGGTAAAACAGACTGAGTAGGCCAACCGGAGTATAACATACTGCCAGTTAGTACACCATGTGGACAGGGAAATGTTTCAGTCCAAAGAGAAAATTAGGGTTAAGACCCAAGTTAGGGTTAGCTGTCAGGAGACATGGCTTCCCAGAATGGAAACAGGGTGTTGCTGAAGCCAAGCATGGTGAAACAGACTGAGAGGGCCAAAGGAATTGTGTGCCTACTGTCTTTTACTACAACATGAGGATGGGGGGTTCTTACATTTCAACAAGAAAATCAGGTTGAGTCTCAAGTTAGGGTTAGGGTTGGGGAGATGTGGCTTCCCAGGTTGGAAACGGGTCCTTGGTGAAGCTTAACTTGCTGAATCAGACTGAGTGGGGCATCAAGATGTCTTCCATACTTACATTTGGTACACTCTGTGGACCGCAGTATGTTTCAGTCCAAAAAGGAAATGAGGGTTGAGACTCAAATTAGGGTTAGGTTTGGGGAGACTTGGCTTCCCAGGATGTAACCATGGTTTTGGCGCAGCCTAGATTGGTAAAACAGACTGCGTAGGCCTTCCGGAGTATAACATACTGCCAGTTAGTACACCATGTGGACAGGGAAATGTTTCAGTCCAAAGAGAAAATTAGGGTTAAGACCCAAGTTAGGGTTATCGGTCAGGAGACATGGCTTCCCAGAATGGAAACAGGGTTTTGCTGAAGCCAAGCATGGTGAAACAGACTGAGAGGGCAAAAGGAATTGTGTGCCTACTGTCTTTTAGTACAACATGAGGATGGGGGGTTGTTACATTTCAACAAGAAAATCAGGTTAAGTCTCAAGTTAGGGTTAGGGTTGGGGAGATGTGGCTTCCCAGGTTGGAAACGGGTCCTTGGTGAAGCCTAACTTGCTGAATCAGACTGAGTGGGGCATCAAGATGTCTTCCATACTTACATTTGGTACACTCTGTGGACGGCAGTATGTTTCAGTCCAAAAAGGAAAAGAGGCCTGAGACTCAAATTAGGGTTAGGGTTGGGGAGACTTGGCTTCCCAGGATGTAACCAGGGTTTTGGTGAAGCAGAGGTTGGTAAAACAGACTGAGTAGGCCATCCGGAGGATAACATACTGCCAGTTAGTACACCATGTGGACAGGGAAATGTTTCAGTCCAAAGAGAAAATTAGGGTTAAGACCCAAGTTAGGGTTAGCTGTCAGGAGACATGGCTTCCCAGAATGGAAACAGGGTGTTGCTGAAGCCAAGCATGGTGAAACAGACTGAGAGGGCCAAAGGAATTGTGTGCCTTCTGTCTTTTAGTACAACATGAGGATGGGGGTTTGTTACATTTGCACAAGAAAATCAGGTTAAGTCTCAAGTTAGGGTTAGGGTTGGGGAGATGTGGCTTCCCAGGTTGGAAACGGGTCCTTGGTGAAGCCTAACTTGCTGAATCAGACTGAGTGGGACATCAAGATGTCTTCCATACTGACATTTGCTACACTCTGTGGACGGCGGTATGTTTCAGTCCAAAAATGAAATGAGGGTTGAGACTCAAATTAGGGTTAGGGTTGGGGAGACTTGGCTTCCCAGGATGTAACCAGGGTTTTGGTGAAGCCTAGATTGGTAAAACAGACTGAGTAGGCCATCCGGAGTATAACATACTGCCAGTTAGTACACCATGTGGACAGGGAAATGTTTCAGTCCAAAGAAAAAATTAGGGTTAAGACCCAAGTTAGGGTTATCGGTCAGGAGACATGGCTTCCCAGAATGGAAACAGGGTGTTGCTGAAGCCAAGCATGGTGAAACAGACTGAGAGGGCAAAAGGAATTGTGTGCCTACTGTCTTTTAGTGGAACATAAGGATGGGGGGTTGTTACATTTCAACAAGAAAATCAGGTTAAGTCTCAAGTTAGGGTTAGGGTTGGGGAGATGTGGCTTCCCAGGTTGGAAACGGGTCCTTGGTGAAGCTTAACTTGCTGAATCAGACTGAGTGGGGCATCAAGATGTCTTCCATACTTACATTTGGTACACTCTGTGGACGGCGGTATGTTTCAGTCCCAAAAGGAAATGAGGTCTGAGACTCAAATTAGGGTTAGGGTTGGGAAGACTTGGCTTCCCAGGATGTAACCAGGGTTTTGGTGAAGCCTAGATTGGTAAAACAGAATGAGTAGGCCATCCGGAGGATAACATACTGCCAGTTAGTACACCATGTGGACAGGGAAATGTTTCATTCCAAAGAGAAAATTAGGGTTAAGACCCAAGTGAGGGTTATCGGTCAGGAGACATGGCTTCCCAGAATGGAAACAGGGTGTTGCTGAAGCCAAGCATGGTGAAACAGACTGAGAGGGCCAAAGGAATTGTGTGCCTACTGTCTTTTAGTAGAACATGAGGATGGGGGGTTGTTACATTTCAACAAGAAAATCATGTTAAGTCTCAAGTTAGGGTTAGGGTTGGGGAGATGTGGCTTCCCAGGTTGGAAACGGGTCCTTGGTGAAGCTTAACTTGCTGAATCAGACTGAGTGGGACATCAAGATGTCTTCCATACTGACATTTGGTACACTCTGTGGACGGCGGTATGTTTCAGTCCCAAAAGGAAATGAGGCCTGAGACTCAAAGTAGGGTTAGGGTTGGGGAGACTTGGCTGCCCAGGATGTAACCAGGGTTTTGGTGAAGCCTAGATTGGTAAAACAGACTGAGTAGGCATTCAGGAGTATAACATACTGCCAGTTAGTACACCATGTGGACAGGGAAATGTTTCAGTCCAAAGAGAAAATTAGGGTTAAGACCCAAGTTAGGGTTAGCTGTCAGGAGACATGGCTTCCCAGAATGGAAACAGGGTGTTGCTGAAGCCAAGCATGGTGAAACAGACTGAGAGGGCCAAAGGAATTGTGTGCCTACTGTCTTTTAGTACAACATGAGGATGGGGGGTTGTTACATTTCAACAAGAAAATCAGGTTAAGTCTCAAGTTAGGGTTAGGGTTGGGGAGATGTGGCTTCCCAGCTTGGAAACGGGTCCTTGGTGAAGCCTAACTTGCTGAATCAGACTGAGTGGGACATCAAGATGTCTTCCATACTGACATTTGGTACACTCTGTGGACGGCGGTATGTTTCAGTCCAAAAAGGAAATTAGGCCTGAGACTCAAATTAGGGTTAGGGTTGGGGCGACTTGGCTTCCCAGGATGTAACCAGGGTTTTGGCAAAGCCTAGATTGGTAAAACAGACTGAGTAGGCCAACCGGAGTATAACATACTGCCAGTTAGTACACCATGTGGACAGGGAAATGTTTCAGTCCAAAGAGAAAATTAGGGTTAAGACCCAAGTTAGGGTTAGCTGTCAGGAGACATGGCTTCCCAGAATGGAAACAGGGTGTTGCTGAAGCCAAGCATGGTGAAACAGACTGAGAGGGCCAAAGGAATTGTGTGCCTACTGTCTTTTAGTACAACATGAGGATGGGGGGTTCTTACATTTCAACAAGAAAATCAGGTTGAGTCTCAAGTTAGGGTTAGGGTTGGGGAGATGTGGCTTCCCAGGTTGGAAACGGGTCCTTGGTGAAGCTTAACTTGCTGAATCAGACTGAGTGGGGCATCAAGATGTCTTCCATACTTACATTTGGTACACTCTGTGGACGGCGGTATGTTTCAGTCCAAAAATGAAATGAGGGTTGAGACTCAAATTAGGGTTAGGGTTGGGGAGACTTGGCTTCCCAGGATGTAACCAGGGTTTTGGTGAAGCCTAGATTGGTAAAACAGACTGAGTAGGCCATCCGGAGTATAACATACTGCCAGTTAGTACACCATGTGGACAGGGAAATGTTTCAGTCCAAAGAAAAAATTAGGGTTAAGACCCAAGTTAGGGTTATCGGTCAGGAGACATGGCTTCCCAGAATGGAAACAGGGTGTTGCTGAAGCCAAGCATGGTGAAACAGACTGAGAGGGCAAAAGGAATTGTGTGCCTACTGTCTTTTAGTGGAACATAAGGATGGGGGGTTGTTACATTTCAACAAGAAAATCAGGTTAAGTCTCAAGTTAGGGTTAGGGTTGGGGAGATGTGGCTTCCCAGGTTGGAAACGGGCCCTTGGTGAAGCCTAACTTGCTGAATCAGACTGAGTGGGGCATCAAGATGTCTTCCATACTTACATTTGGTACACTCTGTGGACGGCGGTATGTTTCAGTCCCAAAAGGAAATGAGGTCTGAGACTCAAATTAGGGTTAGGGTTGGGAAGACTTGGCTTCCCAGGATGTAACCAGGGTTTTGGTGAAGCCTAGATTGGTAAAACAGAATGAGTAGGCCATCCGGAGGATAACATACTGCCAGTTAGTACACCATGTGGACAGGGAAATGTTTCATTCCAAAGAGAAAATTAGGGTTAAGACCCAAGTGAGGGTTATCGGTCAGGAGACATGGCTTCCCAGAATGGAAACAGGGTGTTGCTGAAGCCAAGCATGGTGAAACAGACTGAGAGGGCCAAAGGAATTGTGTGCCTACTGTCTTTTAGTAGAACATGAGGATGGGGGGTTGTTACATTTCAACAAGAAAATCATGTTAAGTCTCAAGTTAGGGTTAGGGTTGGGGAGATGTGGCTTCCCAGGTTGGAAACGGGTCCTTGGTGAAGCTTAACTTGCTGAATCAGACTGAGTGGGACATCAAGATGTCTTCCATACTGACATTTGGTACACTCTGTGGACGGCGGTATGTTTCAGTCCCAAAAGGAAATGAGGCCTGAGACTCAAAGTAGGGTTAGGGTTGGGGAGACTTGGCTGCCCAGGATGTAACCAGGGTTTTGGTGAAGCCTAGATTGGTAAAACAGACTGAGTAGGCATTCAGGAGTATAACATACTGCCAGTTAGTACACCATGTGGACAGGGAAATGTTTCAGTCCAAAGAGAAAATTAGGGTTAAGACCCAAGTTAGGGTTAGCTGTCAGGAGACATGGCTTCCCAGAATGGAAACAGGGTGTTGCTGAAGCCAAGCATGGTGAAACAGACTGAGAGGGCCAAAGGAATTGTGTGCCTACTGTCTTTTAGTACAACATGAGGATGGGGGGTTGTTACATTTCAACAAGAAAATCAGGTTAAGTCTCAAGTTAGGGTTAGGGTTGGGGAGATGTGGCTTCCCAGCTTGGAAACGGGTCCTTGGTGAAGCCTAACTTGCTGAATCAGACTGAGTGGGACATCAAGATGTCTTCCATACTGACATTTGGTACACTCTGTGGACGGCGGTATGTTTCAGTCCAAAAAGGAAATTAGGCCTGAGACTCAAATTAGGGTTAGGGTTGGGGCGACTTGGCTTCCCAGGATGTAACCAGGGTTTTGGCAAAGCCTAGATTGGTAAAACAGACTGAGTAGGCCAACCGGAGTATAACATACTGCCAGTTAGTACACCATGTGGACAGGGAAATGTTTCAGTCCAAAGAGAAAATTAGGGTTAAGACCCAAGTTAGGGTTAGCTGTCAGGAGACATGGCTTCCCAGAATGGAAACAGGGTGTTGCTGAAGCCAAGCATGGTGAAACAGACTGAGAGGGCCAAAGGAATTGTGTGCCTACTGTCTTTTACTACAACATGAGGATGGGGGGTTCTTACATTTCAACAAGAAAATCAGGTTGAGTCTCAAGTTAGGGTTAGGGTTGGGGAGATGTGGCTTCCCAGGTTGGAAACGGGTCCTTGGTGAAGCTTAACTTGCTGAATCAGACTGAGTGGGGCATCAAGATGTCTTCCATACTTACATTTGGTACACTCTGTGGACCGCAGTATGTTTCAGTCCAAAAAGGAAATGAGGGTTGAGACTCAAATTAGGGTTAGGTTTGGGGAGACTTGGCTTCCCAGGATGTAACCATGGTTTTGGCGAAGCCTAGATTGGTAAAACAGACTGCGTAGGCCTTCCGGAGTATAACATACTGCCAGTTAGTACACCATGTGGACAGGGAAATGTTTCAGTCCAAAGAGAAAATTAGGGTTAAGACCCAAGTTAGGGTTATCGGTCAGGAGACATGGCTTCCCAGAATGGAAACAGGGTTTTGCTGAAGCCAAGCATGGTGAAACAGACTGAGAGGGCAAAAGGAATTGTGTGCCTACTGTCTTTTAGTACAACATGAGGATGGGGGGTTGTTACATTTCAACAAGAAAATCAGGTTAAGTCTCAAGTTAGGGTTAGGGTTGGGGAGATGTGGCTTCCCAGGTTGGAAACGGGTCCTTGGTGAAGCCTAACTTGCTGAATCAGACTGAGTGGGGCATCAAGATGTCTTCCATACTTACATTTGGTACACTCTGTGGACGGCAGTATGTTTCAGTCCAAAAAGGAAAAGAGGCCTGAGACTCAAATTAGGGTTAGGGTTGGGGAGACTTGGCTTCCCAGGATGTAACCAGGGTTTTGGTGAAGCCTAGGTTGGTAAAACAGACTGAGTAGGCCATCCGGAGGATAACATACTGCCAGTTAGTACACCATGTGGACAGGGAAATGTTTCAGTCCAAAGAGAAAATTAGGGTTAAGACCCAAGTTAGGGTTAGCTGTCAGGAGACATGGCTTCCCAGAATGGAAACAGGCTGTTGCTGAAGCCAAGCATGGTGAAACAGACTGAGAGGGCCAAAGGAATTGTGTGCCTTCTGTCTTTTAGTACAACATGAGGATGGGGGTTTGTTACATTTGCACAAGAAAATCAGGTTAAGTCTCAAGTTAGGGTTAGGGTTGGGGAGATGTGGCTTCCCAGGTTGGAAACGGGTCCTTGGTGAAGCCTAACTTGCTGAATCAGACTGAGTGGGACATCAAGATGTCTTCCATACTGACATTTGCTACACTCTGTGGACGGCGGTATGTTTCAGTCCAAAAATGAAATGAGGGTTGAGACTCAAATTAGGGTTAGGGTTGGGGAGACTTGGCTTCCCAGGATGTAACCAGGGTTTTGGTGAAGCCTAGATTGGTAAAACAGACTGAGTAGGCCATCCGGAGTATAACATACTGCCAGTTAGTACACCATGTGGACAGGGAAATGTTTCAGTCCAAAGAAAAAATTAGGGTTAAGACCCAAGTTAGGGTTATCGGTCAGGAGACATGGCTTCCCAGAATGGAAACAGGGTGTTGCTGAAGCCAAGCATGGTGAAACAGACTGAGAGGGCAAAAGGAATTGTGTGCCTACTGTCTTTTAGTGGAACATAAGGATGGGGGGTTGTTACATTTCAACAAGAAAATCAGGTTAAGTCTCAAGTTAGGGTTAGGGTTGGGGAGATGTGGCTTCCCAGGTTGGAAACGGGTCCTTGGTGAAGCCTAACTTGCTGAATCAGACTGAGTGGGGCATCAAGATGTCTTCCATACTTACATTTGGTACACTCTGTGGACGGCGGTATGTTTCAGTCCCAAAAGGAAATGAGGTCTGAGACTCAAATTAGGGTTAGGGTTGGGAAGACTTGGCTTCCCAGGATGTAACCAGGGTTTTGGTGAAGCCTAGATTGGTAAAACAGAATGAGTAGGCCATCCGGAGGATAACATACTGCCAGTTAGTACACCATGTGGACAGGGAAATGTTTCATTCCAAAGAGAAAATTAGGGTTAAGACCCAAGTGAGGGTTATCGGTCAGGAGACATGGCTTCCCAGAATGGAAACAGGGTGTTGCTGAAGCCAAGCATGGTGAAACAGACTGAGAGGGCCAAAGGAATTGTGTGCCTACTGTCTTTTAGTAGAACATGAGGATGGGGGGTTGTTACATTTCAACAAGAAAATCATGTTAAGTCTCAAGTTAGGGTTAGGGTTGGGGAGATGTGGCTTCCCAGGTTGGAAACGGGTCCTTGGTGAAGCTTAACTTGCTGAATCAGACTGAGTGGGACATCAAGATGTCTTCCATACTGACATTTGGTACACTCTGTGGACGGCGGTATGTTTCAGTCCCAAAAGGAAATGAGGCCTGAGACTCAAAGTAGGGTTAGGGTTGGGGAGACTTGGCTGCCCAGGATGTAACCAGGGTTTTGGTGAAGCCTAGATTGGTAAAACAGACTGAGTAGGCATTCAGGAGTATAACATACTGCCAGTTAGTACACCATGTGGACAGGGAAATGTTTCAGTCCAAAGAGAAAATTAGGGTTAAGACCCAAGTTAGGGTTAGCTGTCAGGAGACATGGCTTCCCAGAATGGAAACAGGGTGTTGCTGAAGCCAAGCATGGTGAAACAGACTGAGAGGGCCAAAGGAATTGTGTGCCTACTGTCTTTTAGTACAACATGAGGATGGGGGGTTGTTACATTTCAACAAGAAAATCAGGTTAAGTCTCAAGTTAGGGTTAGGGTTGGGGAGATGTGGCTTCCCAGGTTGGAAACGCGTCCTTGGTGAAGCCTAACTTGCTGAATCAGACTGAGTGGGACATCAAGATGTCTTCCATACTGACATTTGGTACACTCTGTGGACGGCGGTATGTTTCAGTCCAAAAAGGAAATTAGGCCTGAGACTCAAATTAGGGTTAGGGTTGGGGCGACTTGGCTTCCCAGGATGTAACCAGGGTTTTGGCAAAGCCTAGATTGGTAAAACAGACTGAGTAGGCCAACCGGAGTATAACATACTGCCAGTTAGTACACCATGTGGACAGGGAAATGTTTCAGTCCAAAGAGAAAATTAGGGTTAAGACCCAAGTTAGGGTTAGCTGTCAGGAGACATGGCTTCCCAGAATGGAAACAGGGTGTTGCTGAAGCCAAGCATGGTGAAACAGACTGAGAGGGCCAAAGGAATTGTGTGCCTACTGTCTTTTAGTACAACATGAGGATGGGGGGTTCTTACATTTCAACAAGAAAATCAGGTTGAGTCTCAAGTTAGGGTTAGGGTTGGGGAGATGTGGCTTCCCAGGTTGGAAACGGGTCCTTGGTGAAGCTTAACTTGCTGAATCAGACTGAGTGGGGCATCAAGATGTCTTCCATACTTACATTTGGTACACTCTGTGGACCGCAGTATGTTTCAGTCCAAAAAGGAAATGAGGGTTGAGACTCAAATTAGGGTTAGGTTTGGGGAGACTTGGCTTCCCAGGATGTAACCATGGTTTTGGCGCAGCCTAGATTGGTAAAACAGACTGCGTAGGCCTTCCGGAGTATAACATACTGCCAGTTAGTACACCATGTGGACAGGGAAATGTTTCAGTCCAAAGAGAAAATTAGGGTTAAGACCCAAGTTAGGGTTATCGGTCAGGAGACATGGCTTCCCAGAATGGAAACAGGGTTTTGCTGAAGCCAAGCATGGTGAAACAGACTGAGAGGGCAAAAGGAATTGTGTGCCTACTGTCTTTTAGTACAACATGAGGATGGGGGGTTGTTACATTTCAACAAGAAAATCAGGTTAAGTCTCAAGTTAGGGTTAGGGTTGGGGAGATGTGGCTTCCCAGGTTGGAAACGGGTCCTTGGTGAAGCCTAACTTGCTGAATCAGACTGAGTGGGGCATCAAGATGTCTTCCATACTTACATTTGGTACACTCTGTGGACGGCAGTATGTTTCAGTCCAAAAAGGAAAAGAGGCCTGAGACTCAAATTAGGGTTAGGGTTGGGGAGACTTGGCTTCCCAGGATGTAACCAGGGTTTTGGTGAAGCAGAGGTTGGTAAAACAGACTGAGTAGGCCATCCGGAGTATAACATACTGCCAGTTAGTACACCATGTGGACAGGGAAATGTTTCAGTCCAAAGAGAAAATTAGGGTTAAGACCCAAGTTAGGGTTAGCTGTCAGGAGACATGGCTTCCCAGAATGGAAACAGGGTGTTGCTGAAGCCAAGCATGGTGAAACAGACTGAGAGGGCCAAAGGAATTGTGTGCCTTCTGTCTTTTAGTACAACATGAGGATGGGGGTTTGTTACATTTGCACAAGAAAATCAGGTTAAGTCTCAAGTTAGGGTTAGGGTTGGGGAGATGTGGCTTCCCAGGTTGGAAACGGGTCCTTGGTGAAGCCTAACTTGCTGAATCAGACTGAGTGGGACATCAAGATGTCTTCCATACTGACATTTGCTACACTCTGTGGACGGCGGTATGTTTCAGTCCAAAAATGAAATGAGGGTTGAGACTCAAATTAGGGTTAGGGTTGGGGAGACTTGGCTTCCCAGGATGTAACCAGGGTTTTGGTGAAGCCTAGATTGGTAAAACAGACTGAGTAGGCCATCCGGAGTATAACATACTACCAGTTAGTACACCATGTGGACAGGGAAATGTTTCAGTCCAAAGAAAAAATTAGGGTTAAGACCCAAGTTAGGGTTATCGGTCAGGAGACATGGCTTCCCAGAATGGAAACAGGGTGTTGCTGAAGCCAAGCATGGTGAAACAGACTGAGAGGGCAAAAGGAATTGTGTGCCTACTGTCTTTTAGTGGAACATAAGGATGGGGGGTTGTTACATTTCAACAAGAAAATCAGGTTAAGTCTCAAGTTAGGGTTAGGGTTGGGGAGATGTGGCTTCCCAGGTTGGAAACGGGTCCTTGGTGAAGCCTAACTTGCTGAATCAGACTGAGTGGGGCATCAAGATGTCTTCCATACTTACATTTGGTACACTCTGTGGACGGCGGTATGTTTCAGTCCCAAAAGGAAATGAGGTCTGAGACTCAAATTAGGGTTAGGGTTGGGAAGACTTGGCTTCCCAGGATGTAACCAGGGTTTTGGTGAAGCCTAGATTGGTAAAACAGAATGAGTAGGCCATCCGGAGGATAACATACTGCCAGTTAGTACACCATGTGGACAGGGAAATGTTTCATTCCAAAGAGAAAATTAGGGTTAAGACCCAAGTGAGGGTTATCGGTCAGGAGACATGGCTTCCCAGAATGGAAACAGGGTGTTGCTGAAGCCAAGCATGGTGAAACAGACTGAGAGGGCCAAAGGAATTGTGTGCCTACTGTCTTTTAGTAGAACATGAGGATGGGGGGTTGTTACATTTCAACAAGAAAATCATGTTAAGTCTCAAGTTAGGGTTAGGGTTGGGGAGATGTGGCTTCCCAGGTTGGAAACGGGTCCTTGGTGAAGCTTAACTTGCTGAATCAGACTGAGTGGGACATCAAGATGTCTTCCATACTGACATTTGGTACACTCTGTGGACGGCGGTATGTTTCAGTCCCAAAAGGAAATGAGGCCTGAGACTCAAAGTAGGGTTAGGGTTGGGGAGACTTGGCTGCCCACGATGTAACCAGGGTTTTGGCAAAGCCTAGATTGGTAAAACAGACTGAGTAGGCCAACCGGAGTATAACATACTGCCAGTTAGTACACCATGTGGACAGGGAAATGTTTCAGTCCAAAGAGAAAATTAGGGTTAAGACCCAAGTTAGGGTTATCGGTCAGGAGACATGGCTTCCCAGAATGGAAACAGGGTGTTGCTGAAGCCAAGCATGGTGAAACAGACTGAGAGGGCCAAAGGAATTGTGTGCCTACTGTCTTTTAGTACAACATGAGGATGGGGGGTTGTTACATTTCAACAAGAAAATCAGGTTGAGTCTCAAGTCAGGGTTAGGGTTGGGGAGATGTGGCTTCCCAGGTTGGAAACGGGTCCTTGGTGAAGCTTAACTTGCTGAATCAGACTGAGTGGGGCATCAAGATGTCTTCCATACTGACATTTGGTACACTCTGTGGACCGCAGTATGTTTCAGTCCAAAAAGGAAATGAGGGTTGAGACTCAAATTAGGGTTAGGGTTGGGGAGACTTGGCTTCCCAGGATGTAACCAGGGTTTTGGCGAAGCCTAGATTGGTAAAACAGACTGAGTAGGCCTTCCGGAGTATAACATACTGCCAGTTAGTACACCATGTGGACAGGGAAATATTTCAGTCCAAAGAGAAAATTAGGGTTAAGACCCAAGTTAGGGTTAGCTGTCAGGAGACATGGCTTCCCAGAATGGAAACAGGGTGTTGCTGAAGCCAAGCATGGTGAAACAGACTGAGAGGGCCCACGGAATTTTGTGCCTACTGTCTTTTAGTACAACATGAGGATGGGGGGTTCTTACATTTCAACAAGAAAATCAGGTTGAGTCTCAAGTTAGGGTTAGGGTTGGGGAGATGTGGCTTCCCAGGTTGGAAACGGGTCCTTGGTGAAGCCTAACTTGCTGAATCAGACTGAGTGGGACATCAAGATGTCTTCCATACTGACATTTGGTACACTCTGTGGACGGCGGTATGTTTCAGTCCAAAAAGGAAATTAGGCCTGAGACTCAAATTAGGGTTAGGGTTGGGAAGACTTGGCTTCCCAGGATGTAACCAGGGTTTTGGTGAAGCCTAGATTGGTAAAACAGAATGAGTAGGCCATCCGGAGGATAACATACTGCCAGTTAGTACACCATGTGGACAGGGAAATGTTTCATTCCAAAGAGAAAATTAGGGTTAAGACCCAAGTGAGGGTTATCGGTCAGGAGACATGGCTTCCCAGAATGGAAACAGGGTGTTGCTGAAGCCAAGCATGGTGAAACAGACTGAGAGGGCCAAAGGAATTGTGTGCCTACTGTCTTTTAGTAGAACATGAGGATGGGGGGTTGTTACATTTCAACAAGAAAATCATGTTAAGTCTCAAGTTAGGGTTAGGGTTGGGGAGATGTGGCTTCCCAGGTTGGAAACGGGTCCTTGGTGAAGCTTAACTTGCTGAATCAGACTGAGTGGGACATCAAGATGTCTTCCATACTGACATTTGGTACACTCTGTGGACGGCGGTATGTTTCAGTCCCAAAAGGAAATGAGGCCTGAGACTCAAAGTAGGGTTAGGGTTGGGGAGACTTGGCTGCCCAGGATGTAACCAGGGTTTTGGTGAAGCCTAGATTGGTAAAACAGACTGAGTAGGCATTCAGGAGTATAACATACTGCCAGTTAGTACACCATGTGGACAGGGAAATGTTTCAGTCCAAAGAGAAAATTAGGGTTAAGACCCAAGTTAGGGTTAGCTGTCAGGAGACATGGCTTCCCAGAATGGAAACAGGGTGTTGCTGAAGCCAAGCATGGTGAAACAGACTGAGAGGGCCAAAGGAATTGTGTGCCTACTGTCTTTTAGTACAACATGAGGATGGGGGGTTGTTACATTTCAACAAGAAAATCAGGTTAAGTCTCAAGTTAGGGTTAGGGTTGGGGAGATGTGGCTTCCCAGCTTGGAAACGGGTCCTTGGTGAAGCCTAACTTGCTGAATCAGACTGAGTGGGACATCAAGATGTCTTCCATACTGACATTTGGTACACTCTGTGGACGGCGGTATGTTTCAGTCCAAAAAGGAAATTAGGCCTGAGACTCAAATTAGGGTTAGGGTTGGGGCGACTTGGCTTCCCAGGATGTAACCAGGGTTTTGGCAAAGCCTAGATTGGTAAAACAGACTGAGTAGGCCAACCGGAGTATAACATACTGCCAGTTAGTACACCATGTGGACAGGGAAATGTTTCAGTCCAAAGAGAAAATTAGGGTTAAGACCCAAGTTAGGGTTAGCTGTCAGGAGACATGGCTTCCCAGAATGGAAACAGGGTGTTGCTGAAGCCAAGCATGGTGAAACAGACTGAGAGGGCCAAAGGAATTGTGTGCCTACTGTCTTTTACTACAACATGAGGATGGGGGGTTCTTACATTTCAACAAGAAAATCAGGTTGAGTCTCAAGTTAGGGTTAGGGTTGGGGAGATGTGGCTTCCCAGGTTGGAAACGGGTCCTTGGTGAAGCTTAACTTGCTGAATCAGACTGAGTGGGGCATCAAGATGTCTTCCATACTTACATTTGGTACACTCTGTGGACGGCAGTATGTTTCAGTCCAAAAAGGAAATGAGGGTTGAGACTCAAATTAGGGTTAGGTTTGGGGAGACTTGGCTTCCCAGGATGTAACCATGGTTTTGGCGAAGCCTAGATTGGTAAAACAGACTGCGTAGGCCTTCCGGAGTATAACATACTGCCAGTTAGTACACCATGTGGACAGGGAAATGTTTCAGTCCAAAGAGAAAATTAGGGTTAAGACCCAAGTTAGGGTTATCGGTCAGGAGACATGGCTTCCCAGAATGGAAACAGGGTTTTGCTGAAGCCAAGCATGGTGAAACAGACTGAGAGGGCAAAAGGAATTGTGTGCCTACTGTCTTTTAGTACAACATGAGGATGGGGGGTTGTTACATTTCAACAAGAAAATCAGGTTAAATCTCAAGTTAGGGTTAGGGTTGGGGAGATGTGGCTTCCCAGGTTGGAAACGGGTCCTTGGTGAAGCCTAACTTGCTGAATCAGACTGAGTGGGGCATCAAGATGTCTTCCATACTTACATTTGGTACACTCTGTGGACGGCAGTATGTTTCAGTCCAAAAAGGAAAAGAGGCCTGAGACTCAAATTAGGGTTAGGGTTGGGGAGACTTGGCTTCCCAGGATGTAACCAGGGTTTTGGTGAAGCCTAGGTTGGTAAAACAGACTGAGTAGGCCATCCGGAGGATAACATACTGCCAGTTAGTACACCATGTGGACAGGGAAATGTTTCAGTCCAAAGAGAAAATTAGGGTTAAGACCCAAGTTAGGGTTAGCTGTCAGGAGACATGGCTTCCCAGAATGGAAACAGGCTGTTGCTGAAGCCAAGCATGGTGAAACAGACTGAGAGGGCCAAAGGAATTGTGTGCCTTCTGTCTTTTAGTACAACATGAGGATGGGGGTTTGTTACATTTGCACAAGAAAATCAGGTTAAGTCTCAAGTTAGGGTTAGGGTTGGGGAGATGTGGCTTCCCAGGTTGGAAACGGGTCCTTGGTGAAGCCTAACTTGCTGAATCAGACTGAGTGGGACATCAAGATGTCTTCCATACTGACATTTGCTACACTCTGTGGACGGCGGTATGTTTCAGTCCAAAAATGAAATGAGGGTTGAGACTCAAATTAGGGTTAGGGTTGGGGAGACTTGGCTTCCCAGGATGTAACCAGGGTTTTGGTGAAGCCTAGATTGGTAAAACAGACTGAGTAGGCCATCCGGAGTATAACATACTGCCAGTTAGTACACCATGTGGACAGGGAAATGTTTCAGTCCAAAGAAAAAATTAGGGTTAAGACCCAAGTTAGGGTTATCGGTCAGGAGACATGGCTTCCCAGAATGGAAACAGGGTGTTGCTGAAGCCAAGCATGGTGAAACAGACTGAGAGGGCAAAAGGAATTGTGTGCCTACTGTCTTTTAGTGGAACATAAGGATGGGGGGTTGTTACATTTCAACAAGAAAATCAGGTTAAGTCTCAAGTTAGGGTTAGGGTTGGGGAGATGTGGCTTCCCAGGTTGGAAACGGGTCCTTGGTGAAGCCTAACTTGCTGAATCAGACTGAGTGGGGCATCAAGATGTCTTCCATACTTACATTTGGTACACTCTGTGGACGGCGGTATGTTTCAGTCCCAAAAGGAAATGAGGTCTGAGACTCAAATTAGGGTTAGGGTTGGGAAGACTTGGCTTCCCAGGATGTAACCAGGGTTTTGGTGAAGCCTAGATTGGTAAAACAGAATGAGTAGGCCATCCGGAGGATAACATACTGCCAGTTAGTACACCATGTGGACAGGGAAATGTTTCATTCCAAAGAGAAAATTAGGGTTAAGACCCAAGTGAGGGTTATCGGTCAGGAGACATGGCTTCCCAGAATGGAAACAGGGTGTTGCTGAAGCCAAGCATGGTGAAACAGACTGAGAGGGCCAAAGGAATTGTGTGCCTACTGTCTTTTAGTAGAACATGAGGATGGGGGGTTGTTACATTTCAACAAGAAAATCATGTTAAGTCTCAAGTTAGGGTTAGGGTTGGGGAGATGTGGCTTCCCAGGTTGGAAACGGGTCCTTGGTGAAGCTTAACTTGCTGAATCAGACTGAGTGGGACATCAAGATGTCTTCCATACTGACATTTGGTACACTCTGTGGACGGCGGTATGTTTCAGTCCCAAAAGGAAATGAGGCCTGAGACTCAAAGTAGGGTTAGGGTTGGGGAGACTTGGCTGCCCAGGATGTAACCAGGGTTTTGGTGAAGCCTAGATTGGTAAAACAGACTGAGTAGGCATTCAGGAGTATAACATACTGCCAGTTAGTACACCATGTGGACAGGGAAATGTTTCAGTCCAAAGAGAAAATTAGGGTTAAGACCCAAGTTAGGGTTAGCTGTCAGGAGACATGGCTTCCCAGAATGGAAACAGGGTGTTGCTGAAGCCAAGCATGGTGAAACAGACTGAGAGGGCCAAAGGAATTGTGTGCCTACTGTCTTTTAGTACAACATGAGGATGGGGGGTTGTTACATTTCAACAAGAAAATCAGGTTAAGTCTCAAGTTAGGGTTAGGGTTGGGGAGATGTGGCTTCCCAGCTTGGAAACGGGTCCTTGGTGAAGCCTAACTTGCTGAATCAGACTGAGTGGGACATCAAGATGTCTTCCATACTGACATTTGGTACACTCTGTGGACGGCGGTATGTTTCAGTCCAAAAAGGAAATTAGGCCTGAGACTCAAATTAGGGTTAGGGTTGGGGCGACTTGGCTTCCCAGGATGTAACCAGGGTTTTGGCAAAGCCTAGATTGGTAAAACAGACTGAGTAGGCCAACCGGAGTATAACATACTGCCAGTTAGTACACCATGTGGACAGGGAAATGTTTCAGTCCAAAGAGAAAATTAGGGTTAAGACCCAAGTTAGGGTTAGCTGTCAGGAGACATGGCTTCCCAGAATGGAAACAGGGTGTTGCTGAAGCCAAGCATGGTGAAACAGACTGAGAGGGCCAAAGGAATTGTGTGCCTACTGTCTTTTAGTACAACATGAGGATGGGGGGTTCTTACATTTCAACAAGAAAATCAGGTTGAGTCTCAAGTTAGGGTTAGGGTTGGGGAGATGTGGCTTCCCAGGTTGGAAACGGGTCCTTGGTGAAGCTTAACTTGCTGAATCAGACTGAGTGGGGCATCAAGATGTCTTCCATACTTACATTTGGTACACTCTGTGGACCGCAGTATGTTTCAGTCCAAAAAGGAAATGAGGGTTGAGACTCAAATTAGGGTTAGGTTTGGGGAGACTTGGCTTCCCAGGATGTAACCATGGTTTTGGCGCAGCCTAGATTGGTAAAACAGACTGCGTAGGCCTTCCGGAGTATAACATACTGCCAGTTAGTACACCATGTGGACAGGGAAATGTTTCAGTCCAAAGAGAAAATTAGGGTTAAGACCCAAGTTAGGGTTATCGGCCAGGAGACATGGCTTCCCAGAATGGAAACAGGGTTTTGCTGAAGCCAAGCATGGTGAAACAGACTGAGAGGGCAAAAGGAATTGTGTGCCTACTGTCTTTTAGTACAACATGAGGATGGGGGGTTGTTACATTTCAACAAGAAAATCAGGTTAAGTCTCAAGTTAGGGTTAGGGTTGGGGAGATGTGGCTTCCCAGGTTGGAAACGGGTCCTTGGTGAAGCCTAACTTGCTGAATCAGACTGAGTGGGGCATCAAGATGTCTTCCATACTTACATTTGGTACACTCTGTGGACGGCAGTATGTTTCAGTCCAAAAAGGAAAAGAGGCCTGAGACTCAAATTAGGGTTAGGGTTGGGGAGACTTGGCTTCCCAGGATGTAACCAGGGTTTTGGTGAAGCAGAGGTTGGTAAAACAGACTGAGTAGGCCATCCGGAGGATAACATACTGCCAGTTAGTACACCATGTGGACAGGGAAATGTTTCAGTCCAAAGAGAAAATTAGGGTTAAGACCCAAGTTAGGGTTAGCTGTCAGGAGACATGGCTTCCCAGAATGGAAACAGGGTGTTGCTGAAGCCAAGCATGGTGAAACAGACTGAGAGGGCCAAAGGAATTGTGTGCCTTCTGTCTTTTAGTACAACATGAGGATGGGGGTTTGTTACATTTGCACAAGAAAATCAGGTTAAGTCTCAAGTTAGGGTTAGGGTTGGGGAGATGTGGCTTCCCAGGTTGGAAACGGGTCCTTGGTGAAGCCTAACTTGCTGAATCAGACTGAGTGGGACATCAAGATGTCTTCCATACTGACATTTGCTACACTCTGTGGACGGCGGTATGTTTCAGTCCAAAAATGAAATGAGGGTTGAGACTCAAATTAGGGTTAGGGTTGGGGAGACTTGGCTTCCCAGGATGTAACCAGGGTTTTGGTGAAGCCTAGATTGGTAAAACAGACTGAGTAGGCCATCCGGAGTATAACATACTGCCAGTTAGTACACCATGTGGACAGGGAAATGTTTCAGTCCAAAGAAAAAATTAGGGTTAAGACCCAAGTTAGGGTTATCGGTCAGGAGACATGGCTTCCCAGAATGGAAACAGGGTGTTGCTGAAGCCAAGCATGGTGAAACAGACTGAGAGGGCAAAAGGAATTGTGTGCCTACTGTCTTTTAGTGGAACATAAGGATGGGGGGTTGTTACATTTCAACAAGAAAATCAGGTTAAGTCTCAAGTTAGGGTTAGGGTTGGGGAGATGTGGCTTCCCAGGTTGGAAACGGGTCCTTGGTGAAGCCTAACTTGCTGAATCAGACTGAGTGGGGCATCAAGATGTCTTCCATACTGACATTTGGTACACTCTGTGGACGGCGGTATGTTTCAGTCCCAAAAGGAAATGAGGTCTGAGACTCAAATTAGGGTTAGGGTTGGGAAGACTTGGCTTCCCAGGATGTAACCAGGGTTTTGGTGAAGCCTAGATTGGTAAAACAGAATGAGTAGGCCATCCGGAGGATAACATACTGCCAGTTAGTACACCATGTGGACAGGGAAATGTTTCAGTCCAAAGAGAAAATTAGGGTTAAGACCCAAGTGAGGGTTATCGGTCAGGAGACATGGCTTCCCAGAATGGAAACAGGGTGTTGCTGAAGCCAAGCATGGTGAAACAGACTGAGAGGGCCAAAGGAATTGTGTGCCTACTGTCTTTTAGTGGAACATAAGGATGGGGGGTTGTTACATTTCAACAAGAAAATCAGGTTAAGTCTCAAGTTAGGGTTAGGGTTGGGGAGATGTGGCTTCCCAGGTTGGAAACGGGTCCTTGGTGAAGCCTAACTTGCTGAATCAGACTGAGTGGGGCATCAAGATGTCTTCCATACTGACATTTGGTACACTCTGTGGACGGCGGTATGTTTCAGTCCCAAAAGGAAATGAGGTCTGAGACTCAAATTAGGGTTAGGGTTGGGAAGACTTGGCTTCCCAGGATGTAACCAGGGTTTTGGTGAAGCCTAGATTGGTAAAACAGAATGAGTAGGCCATCCGGAGGATAACATACTGCCAGTTAGTACACCATGTGGACAGGGAAATGTTTCATTCCAAAGAGAAAATTAGGGTTAAGACCCAAGTGAGGGTTATCGGTCAGGAGACATGGCTTCCCAGAATGGAAACAGGGTGTTGCTGAAGCCAAGCATGGTGAAACAGACTGAGAGGGCCAAAGGAATTGTGTGCCTACTGTCTTTTAGTAGAACATGAGGATGGGGGGTTGTTACATTTCAACAAGAAAATCATGTTAAGTCTCAAGTTAGGGTTAGGGTTGGGGAGATGTGGCTTCCCAGGTTGGAAACGGGTCCTTGGTGAAGCTTAACTTGCTGAATCAGACTGAGTGGGACATCAAGATGTCTTCCATACTGACATTTGGTACACTCTGTGGACGGCGGTATGTTTCAGTCCCAAAAGGAAATGAGGCCTGAGACTCAAAGTAGGGTTAGGGTTGGGGAGACTTGGCTGCCCAGGATGTAACCAGGGTTTTGGCAAAGCCTAGATTGGTAAAACAGACTGAGTAGGCCAACCGGAGTATAACATACTGCCAGTTAGTACACCATGTGGACAGGGAAATGTTTCAGTCCAAAGAGAAAATTAGGGTTAAGACCCAAGTTAGGGTTATCGGTCAGGAGACATGGCTTCCCAGAATGGAAACAGGGTGTTGCTGAAGCCAAGCATGGTGAAACAGACTGAGAGGGCCAAAGGAATTGTGTGCCTACTGTCTTTTAGTACAACATGAGGATGGGGGGTTGTTACATTTCAACAAGAAAATCAGGTTGAGTCTCAAGTTAGGGTTAGGGTTGGGGAGATGTGGCTTCCCAGGTTGGAAACGGGTCCTTGGTGAAGCTTAACTTGCTGAATCAGACTGAGTGGGGCATCAAGATGTCTTCCATACTGACATTTGGTACACTCTGTGGACCGCAGTATGTTTCAGTCCAAAAAGGAAATGAGGGTTGAGACTCAAATTAGGGTTAGGGTTGGGGAGACTTGGCTTCCCAGGATGTAACCAGGGTTTTGGCGAAGCCTAGATTGGTAAAACAGACTGAGTAGGCCTTCCGGAGTATAACATACTGCCAGTTAGTACACCATGTGGACAGGGAAATATTTCAGTCCAAAGAGAAAATTAGGGTTAAGACCCAAGTTAGGGTTAGCTGTCAGGAGACATGGCTTCCCAGAATGGAAACAGGGTGTTGCTGAAGCCAAGCATGGTGAAACAGACTGAGAGGGCCCACGGAATTTTGTGCCTACTGTCTTTTAGTACAACATGAGGATGGGGGTTTGTTACATTTGCACAAGAAAATCAGGTTGAGTCTCAAGTTAGGGTTAGGGTTGGGGAGATGTGGCTTCCCAGGTTGGAAACGGGTCCTTGGTGAAGCCTAACTTGCTGAATCAGACTGAGTGGGACATCAAGATGTCTTCCATACTGACATTTGCTACACTCTGTGGACGGCGGTATGTTTCAGTCCAAAAAGGAAATTAGGCCTGAGACTCAAATTAGGGTTAGGGTTGGGGCGACTTGGCTTCCCAGGATGTAACCAGGGTTTTGGCAAAGCCTAGATTGGTAAAACAGACTGAGTAGGCCAACCGGAGTATAACATACTGCCAGTTAGTACACCATGTGGACAGGGAAATGTTTCAGTCCAAAGAGAAAATTAGGGTTAAGACCCAAGTTAGGGTTAGCTGTCAGGAGACATGGCTTCCCAGAATGGAAACAGGGTGTTGCTGAAACCAAGCATGGTGAAACAGACTGAGAGGGCCAAAGGAATTGTGTGCCTACTGTCTTTTAGTACAACATGAGGATGGGGGGTTCTTACATTTCAACAAGAAAATCAGGTTGAGTCTCAAGTTAGGGTTAGGGTTGGGGAGATGTGGCTTCCCAGGTTGGAAACGGGTCCTTGGTGAAGCTTAACTTGCTGAATCAGACTGAGTGGGGCATCAAGATGTCTTCCATACTTACATTTGGTACACTCTGTGGACCGCAGTATGTTTCAGTCCAAAAAGGAAATGAGGGTTGAGACTCAAATTAGGGTTAGGTTTGGGGAGACTTGGCTTCCCAGGATGTAACCATGGTTTTGGCGAAGCCTAGATTGGTATAACAGACTGCGTAGGCCTTCCGGAGTATAACATACTGCCAGTTAGTACACCATGTGGACAGGGAAATGTTTCAGTCCAAAGAGAAAATTAGGGTTAAGACCCAAGTTAGGGTTATCGGTCAGGAGACATGGCTTCCCAGAATGGAAACAGGGTTTTGCTGAAGCCAAGCATGGTGAAACAGACTGAGAGGGCAAAAGGAATTGTGTGCCTACTGTCTTTTAGTACAACATGAGGATGGGGGGTTGTTACATTTCAACAAGAAAATCAGGTTAAGTCTCAAGTTAGGGTTAGGGTTGGGGAGATGTGGCTTCCCAGGTTGGAAACGGGTCCTTGGTGAAGCCTAACTTGCTGAATCAGACTGAGTGGGGCATCAAGATGTCTTCCATACTTACATTTGGTACACTCTGTGGACGGCAGTATGTTTCAGTCCAAAAAGGAAAAGAGGCCTGAGACTCAAATTAGGGTTAGGGTTGGGGAGACTTGGCTTCCCAGGATGTAACCAGGGTTTTGGTGAAGCCTAGGTTGGTAAAACAGACTGAGTAGGCCATCCGGAGGATAACATACTGCCAGTTAGTACACCATGTGGACAGGGAAATGTTTCAGTCCAAAGAGAAAATTAGGGTTAAGACCCAAGTTAGGGTTAGCTGTCAGGAGACATGGCTTCCCAGAATGGAAACAGGCTGTTGCTGAAGCCAAGCATGGTGAAACAGACTGAGAGGGCCAAAGGAATTGTGTGCCTTCTGTCTTTTAGTACAACATGAGGATGGGGGTTTGTTACATTTGCACAAGAAAATCAGGTTAAGTCTCAAGTTAGGGTTAGGGTTGGGGAGATGTGGCTTCCCAGGTTGGAAACGGGTCCTTGGTGAAGCCTAACTTGCTGAATCAGACTGAGTGGGACATCAAGATGTCTTCCATACTGACATTTGGTACACTCTGTGGACGGCGGTATGTTTCAGTCCAAAAATGAAATGAGGGTTGAGACTCAAATTAGGGTTAGGGTTGGGGAGACTTGGCTTCCCAGGATGTAACCAGGGTTTTGGTGAAGCCTAGATTGGTAAAACAGACTGAGTAGGCCATCCGGAGTATAACATACTGCCAGTTAGTACACCATGTGGACAGGGAAATGTTTCAGTCCAAAGAAAAAATTAGGGTTAAGACCCAAGTTAGGGTTATCGGTCAGGAGACATGGCTTCCCAGAATGGAAACAGGGTGTTGCTGAAGCCAAGCATGGTGAAACAGACTGAGAGGGCAAAAGGAATTGTGTGCCTACTGTCTTTTAGTGGAACATAAGGATGGGGGGTTGTTACATTTCAACAAGAAAATCAGGTTAAGTCTCAAGTTAGGGTTAGGGTTGGGGAGATGTGGCTTCCCAGGTTGGAAACGGGTCCTTGGTGAAGCCTAACTTGCTGAATCAGACTGAGTGGGGCATCAAGATGTCTTCCATACTTACATTTGGTACACTCTGTGGACGGCGGTATGTTTCAGTCCCAAAAGGAAATGAGGTCTGAGACTCAAATTAGGGTTAGGGTTGGGAAGACTTGGCTTCCCAGGATGTAACCAGGGTTTTGGTGAAGCCTAGATTGGTAAAACAGAATGAGTAGGCCATCCGGAGGATAACATACTGCCAGTTAGTACACCATGTGGACAGGGAAATGTTTCATTCCAAAGAGAAAATTAGGGTTAAGACCCAAGTGAGGGTTATCGGTCAGGAGACATGGCTTCCCAGAATGGAAACAGGGTGTTGCTGAAGCCAAGCATGGTGAAACAGACTGAGAGGGCCAAAGGAATTGTGTGCCTACTGTCTTTTAGTAGAACATGAGGATGGGGGGTTGTTACATTTCAACAAGAAAATCATGTTAAGTCTCAAGTTAGGGTTAGGGTTGGGGAGATGTGGCTTCCCAGGTTGGAAACGGGTCCTTGGTGAAGCTTAACTTGCTGAATCAGACTGAGTGGGACATCAAGATGTCTTCCATACTGACATTTGGTACACTCTGTGGACGGCGGTATGTTTCAGTCCCAAAAGGAAATGAGGCCTGAGACTCAAAGTAGGGTTAGGGTTGGGGAGACTTGGCTGCCCAGGATGTAACCAGGGTTTTGGTGAAGCCTAGATTGGTAAAACAGACTGAGTAGGCATTCAGGAGTATAACATACTGCCAGTTAGTACACCATGTGGACAGGGAAATGTTTCAGTCCAAAGAGAAAATTAGGGTTAAGACCCAAGTTAGGGTTAGCTGTCAGGAGACATGGCTTCCCAGAATGGAAACAGGGTGTTGCTGAAGCCAAGCATGGTGAAACAGACTGAGAGGGCCAAAGGAATTGTGTGCCTACTGTCTTTTAGTACAACATGAGGATGGGGGGTTGTTACATTTCAACAAGAAAATCAGGTTAAGTCTCAAGTTAGGGTTAGGGTTGGGGAGATGTGGCTTCCCAGGTTGGAAACGGGTCCTTGGTGAAGCCTAACTTGCTGAATCAGACTGAGTGGGACATCAAGATGTCTTCCATACTGACATTTGGTACACTCTGTGGACGGCGGTATGTTTCAGTCCAAAAAGGAAATTAGGCCTGAGACTCAAATTAGGGTTAGGGTTGGGGCGACTTGGCTTCCCAGGATGTAACCAGGGTTTTGGCAAAGCCTAGATTGGTAAAACAGACTGAGTAGGCCAACCGGAGTATAACATACTGCCAGTTAGTACACCATGTGGACAGGGAAATGTTTCAGTCCAAAGAGAAAATTAGGGTTAAGACCCAAGTTAGGGTTAGCTGTCAGGAGACATGGCTTCCCAGAATGGAAACAGGGTGTTGCTGAAGCCAAGCATGGTGAAACAGACTGAGAGGGCCAAAGGAATTGTGTGCCTACTGTCTTTTAGTACAACATGAGGATGGGGGGTTCTTACATTTCAACAAGAAAATCAGGTTGAGTCTCAAGTTAGGGTTAGGGTTGGGGAGATGTGGCTTCCCAGGTTGGAAACGGGTCCTTGGTGAAGCTTAACTTGCTGAATCAGACTGAGTGGGGCATCAAGATGTCTTCCATACTTACATTTGGTACACTCTGTGGACCGCAGTATGTTTCACTCCAAAAAGGAAATGAGGGTTGAGACTCAAATTAGGGTTAGGTTTGGGGAGACTTGGCTTCCCAGGATGTAACCATGGTTTTGGCGCAGCCTAGATTGGTAAAACAGACTGCGTAGGCCTTCCGGAGTATAACATACTGCCAGTTAGTACACCATGTGGACAGGGAAATGTTTCAGTCCAAAGAGAAAATTAGGGTTAAGACCCAAGTTAGGGTTATCGGTCAGGAGACATGGCTTCCCAGAATGGAAACAGGGTTTTGCTGAAGCCAAGCATGGTGAAACAGACTGAGAGGGCAAAAGGAATTGTGTGCCTACTGTCTTTTAGTACAACATGAGGATGGGGGGTTGTTACATTTCAACAAGAAAATCAGGTTAAGTCTCAAGTTAGGGTTAGGGTTGGGGAGATGTGGCTTCCCAGGTTGGAAACGGGTCCTTGGTGAAGCCTAACTTGCTGAATCAGACTGAGTGGGGCATCAAGATGTCTTCCATACTTACATTTGGTACACTCTGTGGACGGCAGTATGTTTCAGTCCAAAAAGGAAAAGAGGCCTGAGACTCAAATTAGGGTTAGGGTTGGGGAGACTTGGCTTCCCAGGATGTAACCAGGGTTTTGGTGAAGCCTAGGTTGGTAAAACAGACTGAGTAGGCCATCCGGAGGATAACATACTGCCAGTTAGTACACCATGTGGACAGGGAAATGTTTCAGTCCAAAGAGAAAATTAGGGTTAAGACCCAAGTTAGGGTTAGCTGTCAGGAGACATGGCTTCCCAGAATGGAAACAGGCTATTGCTGAAGCCAAGCATGGTGAAACAGACTGAGAGGGCCAAAGGAATTGTGTGCCTTCTGTCTTTTAGTACAACATGAGGATGGGGGTTTGTTACATTTGCACAAGAAAATCAGGTTAAGTCTCAAGTTAGGGTTAGGGTTGGGGAGATGTGGCTTCCCAGGTTGGAAACGGGTCCTTGGTGAAGCCTAACTTGCTGAATCAGACTGAGTGGGACATCAAGATGTCTTCCATACTGACATTTGCTACACTCTGTGGACGGCGGTATGTTTCAGTCCAAAAATGAAATGAGGGTTGAGACTCAAATTAGGGTTAGGGTTGGGGAGACTTGGCTTCCCAGGATGTAACCAGGGTTTTGGTGAAGCCTAGATTGGTAAAACAGACTGAGTAGGCCATCCGGAGTATAACATACTGCCAGTTAGTACACCATGTGGACAGGGAAATGTTTCAGTCCAAAGAAAAAATTAGGGTTAAGACCCAAGTTAGGGTTATCGGTCAGGAGACATGGCTTCCCAGAATGGAAACAGGGTGTTGCTGAAGCCAAGCATGGTGAAACAGACTGAGAGGGCAAAAGGAATTGTGTGCCTACTGTCTTTTAGTGGAACATAAGGATGGGGGGTTGTTACATTTCAACAAGAAAATCAGGTTAAGTCTCAAGTTAGGGTTAGGGTTGGGGAGATGTGGCTTCCCAGGTTGGAAACGGGTCCTTGGTGAAGCCTAACTTGCTGAATCAGACTGAGTGGGGCATCAAGATGTCTTCCATACTTACATTTGGTACACTCTGTGGACGGCGGTATGTTTCAGTCCCAAAAGGAAATGAGGTCTGAGACTCAAATTAGGGTTAGGGTTGGGAAGACTTGGCTTCCCAGGATGTAACCAGGGTTTTGGTGAAGCCTAGATTGGTAAAACAGAATGAGTAGGCCATCCGGAGGATAACATACTGCCAGTTAGTACACCATGTGGACAGGGAAATGTTTCATTCCAAAGAGAAAATTAGGGTTAAGACCCAAGTGAGGGTTATCGGTCAGGAGACATGGCTTCCCAGAATGGAAACAGGGTGTTGCTGAAGCCAAGCATGGTGAAACAGACTGAGAGGGCCAAAGGAATTGTGTGCCTACTGTCTTTTAGTAGAACATGAGGATGGGGGGTTGTTACATTTCAACAAGAAAATCATGTTAAGTCTCAAGTTAGGGTTAGGGTTGGGGAGATGTGGCTTCCCAGGTTGGAAACGGGT
Organism: Heloderma suspectum; assembly: GCF_057233095.1. NCBI lineage: Eukaryota > Metazoa > Chordata > Lepidosauria > Squamata > Helodermatidae > Heloderma > Heloderma suspectum. The sequence goes on from NC_139461.1 coordinate 155,603,672, forward strand.
CCTTGGTGAAGCTTAACTTGCTGAATCAGACTGAGTGGGACATCAAGATGTCTTCCATACTGACATTTGGTACACTCTGTGGACGGCGGTATGTTTCAGTCCCAAAAGGAAATGAGGCCTGAGACTCAAAGTAGGGTTAGGGTTGGGGAGACTTGGCTGCCCAGGATGTAACCAGGGTTTTGGTGAAGCCTAGATTGGTAAAACAGACTGAGTAGGCATTCAGGAGTATAACATACTGCCAGTTAGTACACCATGTGGACAGGGAAATGTTTCAGTCCAAAGAGAAAATTAGGGTTAAGACCCAAGTTAGGGTTAGCTGTCAGGAGACATGGCTTCCCAGAATGGAAACAGGGTGTTGCTGAAGCCAAGCATGGTGAAACAGACTGAGAGGGCCAAAGGAATTGTGTGCCTACTGTCTTTTAGTACAACATGAGGATGGGGGGTTGTTACATTTCAACAAGAAAATCAGGTTAAGTCTCAAGTTAGGGTTAGGGTTGGGGAGATGTGGCTTCCCAGCTTGGAAACGGGTCCTTGGTGAAGCCTAACTTGCTGAATCAGACTGAGTGGGGCATCAAGATGTCTTCCATACTTACTTTTGGTACACTCTGTGGACGGCGGTATGTTTCAGTCCAAAAAGGAAAAGAGGCCTGAGACTCAAATTAGGGTTAGGGTTGGGGAGACTTGGCTTCCCAGGATGTAACCAGGGTTTTGGTGAAGCCTAGGTTGGTAAAACGGACTGAGTTGGCCATCCGGAGTATAACATACTGCCAGTTAGTACACCATGTGGACAGGGAAATGTTTCAGTCCAAAGAGAAAATTAGGGTTAAGACCCAATTTAGGGTTATCGGTCAGGAGACATGGCTTCCCAGAATGGAAACAGGGTGTTGCTGAAGCCAAGCATGGTGAAACAGACTGAGAGGGCAAATGGAATTGTGTGCCTACTGTCTTTTAGTGGAACATAAGGATGGGGGGTTGTTACATTTCAACAAGAAAATCAGGTTAAGTCTCAAGTTAGGGTTAGGGTTGGGGAGATGTGGCTTCCCAGGTTGGAAACGGGTCCTTGGTGAAGCCTAACTTGCTGAATCAGACTGAGTGGGGCATCAAGATGTCTTCCATACTGACATTTGGTACACTCTGTGGACGGCGGTATGTTTCAGTCCCAAAAGGAAATGAGGTCTGAGACTCAAATTAGGGTTAGGGTTGGGAAGACTTGGCTTCCCAGGATGTAACCAGGGTTTTGGTGAAGCCTAGATTGGTAAAACAGAATGAGTAGGCCATCCGGAGGATAACATACTGCCAGTTAGTACACCATGTGGACAGGGAAATGTTTCATTCCAAAGAGAAAATTAGGGTTAAGACCCAAGTGAGGGTTATCGGTCAGGAGACATGGCTTCCCAGAATGGAAACAGGGTGTTGCTGAAGCCAAGCATGGTGAAACAGACAGAGAGGGCCAAAGGAATTGTGTGCCTACTGTCTTTTAGTAGAACATGAGGATGGGGGGTTGTTACATTTCAACAAGAAAATCATGTTAAGTCTCAAGTTAGGGTTAGGGTTGGGGAGATGTGGCTTCCCAGGTTGGAAACGGGTCCTTGGTGAAGCTTAACTTGCTGAATCAGACTGAGTGGGACATCAAGATGTCTTCCATACTGACATTTGGTACACTCTGTGGACGGCGGTATGTTTCAGTCCCAAAAGGAAATGAGGCCTGAGACTCAAAGTAGGGTTAGGGTTGGGGAGACTTGGCTGCCCAGGATGTAACCAGGGTTTTGGTGAAGCCTAGATTGGTAAAACAGACTGAGTAGGCGTTCAGGAGTATAACATACTGCCAGTTAGTACACCATGTGGACAGGGAAATGTTTCAGTCCAAAGAGAAAATTAGGGTTAAGACCCAAGTTAGGGTTAGCTGTCAGGAGACATGGCTTCCCAGAATGGAAACAGGGTGTTGCTGAAGCCAAGCATGGTGAAACAGACTGAGAGGGCCAAAGGAATTGTGTGCCTACTGTCTTTTAGTAGAACATGAGGATGGGAGGTTGTTACATTTGCACAAGAATATCTGGTTAAGTCTCAAGTTAGGGTTAGGGTTGGGGAGATGTGGCTTCCCAGCTTGGAAACGGGTCCTTGGTGAAGCCTAACTTGCTGAATCAGACTGAGTGGGACATCAAGATGTCTTCCATACTGACATTTGGTACACTCTGTGGACGGCGGTATGTTTCAGTCCAAAAAGGAAATTAGGCCTGAGACTCAAATTAGGGTTAGGGTTGGGGCGACTTGGCTTCCCAGGATGTAACCAGGGTTTTGGCAAAGCCTAGATTGGTAAAACAGACTGAGTAGGCCAACCGGAGTATAACATACTGCCAGTTAGTACACCATGTGGACAGGGAAATGTTTCAGTCCAAAGAGAAAATTAGGGTTAAGACCCAAGTTAGGGTTAGCTGTCAGGAGACATGGCTTCCCAGAATGGAAACAGGGTGTTGCTGAAGCCAAGCATGGTGAAACAGACTGAGAGGGCCAAAGGAATTGTGTGCCTACTGTCTTTTAGTACAACATGAGGATGGGGGGTTGTTACATTTCAACAAGAAAATCAGGTTAAGTCTCAAGTTAGGGTTAGGGTTGGGGAGATGTGGCTTCCCAGGTTGGAAACGGGTCCTTGGTGAAGCCTAACTTGCTGAATCAGACTGAGTGGGGCATCAAGATGTCTTCCATACTTACATTTGGTACACTCTGTGGACGGCAGTATGTTTCAGTCCAAAAAGGAAAAGAGGCCTGAGACTCAAATTAGGGTTAGGGTTGGGGAGACTTGGCTTCCCAGGATGTAACCAGGGTTTTGGTGAAGCAGAGGTTGGTAAAACAGACTGAGTAGGCCATCCGGAGGATAACATACTGCCAGTTAGTACACCATGTGGACAGGGAAATGTTTCAGTCCAAAGAGAAAATTAGGGTTAAGACCCAAGTTAGGGTTAGCTGTCAGGAGACATGGCTTCCCAGAATGGAAACAGGGTGTTGCTGAAGCCAAGCATGGTGAAACAGACTGAGAGGGCCAAAGGAATTGTGTGCCTTCTGTCTTTTAGTACAACATGAGGATGGGGGTTTGTTACATTTGCACAAGAAAATCAGGTTAAGTCTCAAGTTAGGGTTAGGGTTGGGGAGATGTGGCTTCCCAGGTTGGAAACGGGTCCTTGGTGAAGCCTAACTTGCTGAATCAGACTGAGTGGGACATCAAGATGTCTTCCATACTGACATTTGCTACACTCTGTGGACGGCGGTATGTTTCAGTCCAAAAATGAAATGAGGGTTGAGACTCAAATTAGGGTTAGGGTTGGGGAGACTTGGCTTCCCAGGATGTAACCAGGGTTTTGGTGAAGCCTAGATTGGTAAAACAGACTGAGTAGGCCATCCGGAGTATAACATACTGCCAGTTAGTACACCATGTGGACAGGGAAATGTTTCAGTCCAAAGAAAAAATTAGGGTTAAGACCCAAGTTAGGGTTATCGGTCAGGAGACATGGCTTCCCAGAATGGAAACAGGGTGTTGCTGAAGCCAAGCATGGTGAAACAGACTGAGAGGGCAAAAGGAATTGTGTGCCTACTGTCTTTTAGTGGAACATAAGGATGGGGGGTTGTTACATTTCAACAAGAAAATCAGGTTAAGTCTCAAGTTAGGGTTAGGGTTGGGGAGATGTGGCTTCCCAGGTTGGAAACGGGTCCTTGGTGAAGCCTAACTTGCTGAATCAGACTGAGTGGGGCATCAAGATGTCTTCCATACTTACATTTGGTACACTCTGTGGACGGCGGTATGTTTCAGTCCCAAAAGGAAATGAGGTCTGAGACTCAAATTAGGGTTAGGGTTGGGAAGACTTGGCTTCCCAGGATGTAACCAGGGTTTTGGTGAAGCCTAGATTGGTAAAACAGAATGAGTAGGCCATCCGGAGGATAACATACTGCCAGTTAGTACACCATGTGGACAGGGAAATGTTTCATTCCAAAGAGAAAATTAGGGTTAAGACCCAAGTGAGGGTTATCGGTCAGGAGACATGGCTTCCCAGAATGGAAACAGGGTGTTGCTGAAGCCAAGCATGGTGAAACAGACTGAGAGGGCCAAAGGAATTGTGTGCCTACTGTCTTTTAGTAGAACATGAGGATGGGGGGTTGTTACATTTCAACAAGAAAATCATGTTAAGTCTCAAGTTAGGGTTAGGGTTGGGGAGATGTGGCTTCCCAGGTTGGAAACGGGTCCTTGGTGAAGCTTAACTTGCTGAATCAGACTGAGTGGGACATCAAGATGTCTTCCATACTGACATTTGGTACACTCTGTGGACGGCGGTATGTTTCAGTCCCAAAAGGAAATGAGGCCTGAGACTCAAAGTAGGGTTAGGGTTGGGGAGACTTGGCTGCCCAGGATGTAACCAGGGTTTTGGTGAAGCCTAGATTGGTAAAACAGACTGAGTAGGCATTCAGGAGTATAACATACTGCCAGTTAGTACACCATGTGGACAGGGAAATGTTTCAGTCCAAAGAGAAAATTAGGGTTAAGACCCAAGTTAGGGTTAGCTGTCAGGAGACATGGCTTCCCAGAATGGAAACAGGGTGTTGCTGAAGCCAAGCATGGTGAAACAGACTGAGAGGGCCAAAGGAATTGTGTGCCTACTGTCTTTTAGTACAACATGAGGATGGGGGGTTGTTACATTTGCACAAGAAAATCAGGTTAAGTCTCAAGTTAGGGTTAGGGTTGGGGAGATGTGGCTTCCCAGGTTGGAAACGGGTCCTTGGTGAAGCCTAACTTGCTGAATCAGACTGAGTGGGACATCAAGATGTCTTCCATACTGACATTTGGTACACTCTGTGGACGGCGGTATGTTTCAGTCCAAAAAGGAAATTAGGCCTGAGACTCAAATTAGGGTTAGGGTTGGGGCGACTTGGCTTCCCAGGATGTAACCAGGGTTTTGGCAAAGCCTAGATTGGTAAAACAGACTGAGTAGGCCAACCGGAGTATAACATACTGCCAGTTAGTACACCATGTGGACAGGGAAATGTTTCAGTCCAAAGAGAAAATTAGGGTTAAGACCCAAGTTAGGGTTAGCTGTCAGGAGACATGGCTTCCCAGAATGGAAACAGGGTGTTGCTGAAGCCAAGCATGGTGAAACAGACTGAGAGGGCCAAAGGAATTGTGTGCCTACTGTCTTTTAGTACAACATGAGGATGGGGGGTTCTTACATTTCAACAAGAAAATCAGGTTGAGTCTCAAGTTAGGGTTAGGGTTGGGGAGATGTGGCTTCCCAGGTTGGAAACGGGTCCTTGGTGAAGCTTAACTTGCTGAATCAGACTGAGTGGGGCATCAAGATGTCTTCCATACTTACATTTGGTACACTCTGTGGACCGCAGTATGTTTCAGTCCAAAAAGGAAATGAGGGTTGAGACTCAAATTAGGGTTAGGTTTGGGGAGACTTGGCTTCCCAGGATGTAACCATGGTTTTGGCGCAGCCTAGATTGGTAAAACAGACTGCGTAGGCCTTCCGGAGTATAACATACTGCCAGTTAGTACACCATGTGGACAGGGAAATGTTTCAGTCCAAAGAGAAAATTAGGGTTAAGACCCAAGTGAGGGTTATCGGTCAGGAGACATGGCTTCCCAGAATGGAAACAGGGTGTTGCTGAAGCCAAGCATGGTGAAACAGACTGAGAGGGCAAAAGGAATTGTGTGCCTACTGTCTTTTAGTACAACATGAGGATGGGGGGTTGTTACATTTCAACAAGAAAATCAGGTTAAGTCTCAAGTTAGGGTTAGAGTTGGGGAGATGTGGCTTCCCAGGTTGGAAACGGGTCCTTGGTGAAGCCTAACTTGCTGAATCAGACTGAGTGGGGCATCAAGATGTCTTCCATACTTACATTTGGTACACTCTGTGGACGGCAGTATGTTTCAGTCCAAAAAGGAAAAGAGGCCTGAGACTCAAATTAGGGTTAGGGTTGGGGAGACTTGGCTTCCCAGGATGTAACCAGGGTTTTGGTGAAGCCTAGGTTGGTAAAACAGACTGAGTAGGCCATCCGGAGGATAACATACTGCCAGTTAGTACACCATGTGGACAGGGAAATGTTTCAGTCCAAAGAGAAAATTAGGGTTAAGACCCAAGTTAGGGTTAGCTGTCAGGAGACATGGCTTCCCAGAATGGAAACAGGCTATTGCTGAAGCCAAGCATGGTGAAACAGACTGAGAGGGCCAAAGGAATTGTGTGCCTTCTGTCTTTTAGTACAACATGAGGATGGGGGTTTGTTACATTTGCACAAGAAAATCAGGTTAAGTCTCAAGTTAGGGTTAGGGTTGGGGAGATGTGGCTTCCCAGGTTGGAAACGGGTCCTTGGTGAAGCCTAACTTGCTGAATCAGACTGAGTGGGACATCAAGATGTCTTCCATACTGACATTTGCTACACTCTGTGGACGGCGGTATGTTTCAGTCCAAAAATGAAATGAGGGTTGAGACTCAAATTAGGGTTAGGGTTGGGGAGACTTGGCTTCCCAGGATGTAACCAGGGTTTTGGTGAAGCCTAGATTGGTAAAACAGACTGAGTAGGCCATCCGGAGTATAACATACTGCCAGTTAGTACACCATGTGGACAGGGAAATGTTTCAGTCCAAAGAAAAAATTAGGGTTAAGACCCAAGTTAGGGTTATCGGTCAGGAGACATGGCTTCCCAGAATGGAAACAGGGTGTTGCTGAAGCCAAGCATGGTGAAACAGACTGAGAGGGCAAAAGGAATTGTGTGCCTACTGTCTTTTAGTGGAACATAAGGATGGGGGGTTGTTACATTTCAACAAGAAAATCAGGTTAAGTCTCAAGTTAGGGTTAGGGTTGGGGAGATGTGGCTTCCCAGGTTGGAAACGGGTCCTTGGTGAAGCCTAACTTGCTGAATCAGACTGAGTGGGGCATCAAGATGTCTTCCATACTTACATTTGGTACACTCTGTGGACGGCGGTATGTTTCAGTCCCAAAAGGAAATGAGGTCTGAGACTCAAATTAGGGTTAGGGTTGGGAAGACTTGGCTTCCCAGGATGTAACCAGGGTTTTGGTGAAGCCTAGATTGGTAAAACAGAATGAGTAGGCCATCCGGAGGATAACATACTGCCAGTTAGTACACCATGTGGACAGGGAAATGTTTCATTCCAAAGAGAAAATTAGGGTTAAGACCCAAGTGAGGGTTATCGGTCAGGAGACATGGCTTCCCAGAATGGAAACAGGGTGTTGCTGAAGCCAAGCATGGTGAAACAGACTGAGAGGGCCAAAGGAATTGTGTGCCTACTGTCTTTTAGTAGAACATGAGGATGGGGGGTTGTTACATTTCAACAAGAAAATCATGTTAAGTCTCAAGTTAGGGTTAGGGTTGGGGAGATGTGGCTTCCCAGGTTGGAAACGGGTCCTTGGTGAAGCTTAACTTGCTGAATCAGACTGAGTGGGACATCAAGATGTCTTCCATACTGACATTTGGTACACTCTGTGGACGGCGGTATGTTTCAGTCCCAAAAGGAAATGAGGCCTGAGACTCAAAGTAGGGTTAGGGTTGGGGAGACTTGGCTGCCCAGGATGTAACCAGGGTTTTGGTGAAGCCTAGATTGGTAAAACAGACTGAGTAGGCATTCAGGAGTATAACATACTGCCAGTTAGTACACCATGTGGACAGGGAAATGTTTCAGTCCAAAGAGAAAATTAGGGTTAAGACCCAAGTTAGGGTTAGCTGTCAGGAGACATGGCTTCCCAGAATGGAAACAGGGTGTTGCTGAAGCCAAGCATGGTGAAACAGACTGAGAGGGCCAAAGGAATTGTGTGCCTACTGTCTTTTAGTACAACATGAGGATGGGGGGTTGTTACATTTCAACAAGAAAATCAGGTTAAGTCTCAAGTTAGGGTTAGGGTTGGGGAGATGTGGCTTCCCAGGTTGGAAACGGGTCCTTGGTGAAGCCTAACTTGCTGAATCAGACTGAGTGGGGCATCAAGATGTCTTCCATACTTACTTTTGGTACACTCTGTGGACGGCGGTATGTTTCAGTCCAAAAAGGAAAAGAGGCCTGAGACTCAAATTAGGGTTAGGGTTGGGGAGACTTGGCTTCCCAGGATGTAACCAGGGTTTTGGTGAAGCCTAGGTTGGTAAAACGGACTGAGTTGGCCATCCGGAGTATAACATACTGCCAGTTAGTACACCATGTGGACAGGGAAATGTTTCAGTCCAAAGAGAAAATTAGGGTTAAGACCCAATTTAGGGTTATCGGTCAGGAGACATGGCTTCCCAGAATGGAAACAGGGTGTTGCTGAAGCCAAGCATGGTGAAACAGACTGAGAGGGCAAATGGAATTGTGTGCCTACTGTCTTTTAGTGGAACATAAGGATGGGGGGTTGTTACATTTCAACAAGAAAATCAGGTTAAGTCTCAAGTTAGGGTTAGGGTTGGGGAGATGTGGCTTCCCAGGTTGGAAACGGGTCCTTGGTGAAGCCTAACTTGCTGAATCAGACTGAGTGGGGCATCAAGATGTCTTCCATACTTACATTTGGTACACTCTGTGGACGGCGGTATGTTTCAGTCCCAAAAGGAAATGAGGTCTGAGACTCAAATTAGGGTTAGGGTTGGGAAGACTTGGCTTCCCAGGATGTAACCAGGGTTTTGGTGAAGCCTAGATTGGTAAAACAGAATGAGTAGGCCATCCGGAGGATAACATACTGCCAGTTAGTACACCATGTGGACAGGGAAATGTTTCAGTCCAAAGAGAAAATTAGGGTTAAGACCCAAGTGAGGGTTATCGGTCAGGAGACATGGCTTCCCAGAATGGAAACAGGGTGTTGCTGAAGCCAAGCATGGTGAAACAGACTGAGAGGGCCAAAGGAATTGTGTGCCTACTGTCTTTTAGTAGAACATGAGGATGGGGGGTTGTTACATTTCAACAAGAAAATCATGTTAAGTCTCAAGTTAGGGTTAGGGTTGGGGAGATGTGGCTTCCCAGGTTGGAAACGGGTCCTTGGTGAAGCTTAACTTGCTGAATCAGACTGAGTGGGACATCAAGATGTCTTCCATACTGACATTTGGTACACTCTGTGGACGGCGGTATGTTTCAGTCCCAAAAGGAAATGAGGCCTGAGACTCAAAGTAGGGTTAGGGTTGGGGAGACTTGGCTGCCCAGGATGTAACCAGGGTTTTGGTGAAGCCTAGATTGGTAAAACAGACTGAGTAGGCGTTCAGGAGTATAACATACTGCCAGTTAGTACACCATGTGGACAGGGAAATGTTTCAGTCCAAAGAGAAAATTAGGGTTAAGACCCAAGTTAGGGTTAGCTGTCAGGAGACATGGCTTCCCAGAATGGAAACAGGGTGTTGCTGAAGCCAAGCATGGTGAAACAGACTGAGAGGGCCAAAGGAATTGTGTGCCTACTGTCTTTTAGTAGAACATGAGGATGGGAGGTTGTTACATTTGCACAAGAATATCTGGTTAAGTCTCAAGTTAGGGTTAGGGTTGGGGAGATGTGGCTTCCCAGCTTGGAAACGGGTCCTTGGTGAAGCCTAACTTGCTGAATCAGACTGAGTGGGACATCAAGATGTCTTCCATACTGACATTTGGTACACTCTGTGGACGGCGGTATGTTTCAGTCCAAAAAGGAAATTAGGCCTGAGACTCAAATTAGGGTTAGGGTTGGGGCGACTTGGCTTCCCAGGATGTAACCAGGGTTTTGGCAAAGCCTAGATTGGTAAAACAGACTGAGTAGGCCAACCGGAGTATAACATACTGCCAGTTAGTACACCATGTGGACAGGGAAATGTTTCAGTCCAAAGAGAAAATTAGGGTTAAGACCCAAGTTAGGGTTAGCTGTCAGGAGACATGGCTTCCCAGAATGGAAACAGGGTGTTGCTGAAGCCAAGCATGGTGAAACAGACTGAGAGGGCCAAAGGAATTGTGTGCCTACTGTCTTTTAGTACAACATGAGGATGGGGGGTTGTTACATTTCAACAAGAAAATCAGGTTAAGTCTCAAGTTAGGGTTAGGGTTGGGGAGATGTGGCTTCCCAGGTTGGAAACGGGTCCTTGGTGAAGCCTAACTTGCTGAATCAGACTGAGTGGGGCATCAAGATGTCTTCCATACTTACATTTGGTACACTCTGTGGACGGCAGTATGTTTCAGTCCAAAAAGGAAAAGAGGCCTGAGACTCAAATTAGGGTTAGGGTTGGGGAGACTTGGCTTCCCAGGATGTAACCAGGGTTTTGGTGAAGCAGAGGTTGGTAAAACAGACTGAGTAGGCCATCCGGAGGATAACATACTGCCAGTTAGTACACCATGTGGACAGGGAAATGTTTCAGTCCAAAGAGAAAATTAGGGTTAAGACCCAAGTTAGGGTTAGCTGTCAGGAGACATGGCTTCCCAGAATGGAAACAGGGTGTTGCTGAAGCCAAGCATGGTGAAACAGACTGAGAGGGCCAAAGGAATTGTGTGCCTTCTGTCTTTTAGTACAACATGAGGATGGGGGTTTGTTACATTTGCACAAGAAAATCAGGTTAAGTCTCAAGTTAGGGTTAGGGTTGGGGAGATGTGGCTTCCCAGGTTGGAAACGGGTCCTTGGTGAAGCCTAACTTGCTGAATCAGACTGAGTGGGACATCAAGATGTCTTCCATACTGACATTTGCTACACTCTGTGGACGGCGGTATGTTTCAGTCCAAAAATGAAATGAGGGTTGAGACTCAAATTAGGGTTAGGGTTGGGGAGACTTGGCTTCCCAGGATGTAACCAGGGTTTTGGTGAAGCCTAGATTGGTAAAACAGACTGAGTAGGCCATCCGGAGTATAACATACTGCCAGTTAGTACACCATGTGGACAGGGAAATGTTTCAGTCCAAAGAAAAAATTAGGGTTAAGACCCAAGTTAGGGTTATCGGTCAGGAGACATGGCTTCCCAGAATGGAAACAGGGTGTTGCTGAAGCCAAGCATGGTGAAACAGACTGAGAGGGCAAAAGGAATTGTGTGCCTACTGTCTTTTAGTGGAACATAAGGATGGGGGGTTGTTACATTTCAACAAGAAAATCAGGTTAAGTCTCAAGTTAGGGTTAGGGTTGGGGAGATGTGGCTTCCCAGGTTGGAAACGGGTCCTTGGTGAAGCCTAACTTGCTGAATCAGACTGAGTGGGGCATCAAGATGTCTTCCATACTTACATTTGGTACACTCTGTGGACGGCGGTATGTTTCAGTCCCAAAAGGAAATGAGGTCTGAGACTCAAATTAGGGTTAGGGTTGGGAAGACTTGGCTTCCCAGGATGTAACCAGGGTTTTGGTGAAGCCTAGATTGGTAAAACAGAATGAGTAGGCCATCCGGAGGATAACATACTGCCAGTTAGTACACCATGTGGACAGGGAAATGTTTCATTCCAAAGAGAAAATTAGGGTTAAGACCCAAGTGAGGGTTATCGGTCAGGAGACATGGCTTCCCAGAATGGAAACAGGGTGTTGCTGAAGCCAAGCATGGTGAAACAGACTGAGAGGGCCAAAGGAATTGTGTGCCTACTGTCTTTTAGTAGAACATGAGGATGGGGGGTTGTTACATTTCAACAAGAAAATCATGTTAAGTCTCAAGTTAGGGTTAGGGTTGGGGAGATGTGGCTTCCCAGGTTGGAAACGGGTCCTTGGTGAAGCTTAACTTGCTGAATCAGACTGAGTGGGACATCAAGATGTCTTCCATACTGACATTTGGTACACTCTGTGGACGGCGGTATGTTTCAGTCCCAAAAGGAAATGAGGCCTGAGACTCAAAGTAGGGTTAGGGTTGGGGAGACTTGGCTGCCCAGGATGTAACCAGGGTTTTGGTGAAGCCTAGATTGGTAAAACAGACTGAGTAGGCATTCAGGAGTATAACATACTGCCAGTTAGTACACCATGTGGACAGGGAAATGTTTCAGTCCAAAGAGAAAATTAGGGTTAAGACCCAAGTTAGGGTTAGCTGTCAGGAGACATGGCTTCCCAGAATGGAAACAGGGTGTTGCTGAAGCCAAGCATGGTGAAACAGACTGAGAGGGCCAAAGGAATTGTGTGCCTACTGTCTTTTAGTACAACATGAGGATGGGGGGTTGTTACATTTCAACAAGAAAATCAGGTTAAGTCTCAAGTTAGGGTTAGGGTTGGGGAGATGTGGCTTCCCAGGTTGGAAACGGGTCCTTGGTGAAGCCTAACTTGCTGAATCAGACTGAGTGGGGCATCAAGATGTCTTCCATACTTACTTTTGGTACACTCTGTGGACGGCGGTATGTTTCAGTCCAAAAAGGAAAAGAGGCCTGAGACTCAAATTAGGGTTAGGGTTGGGGAGACTTGGCTTCCCAGGATGTAACCAGGGTTTTGGTGAAGCCTAGGTTGGTAAAACGGACTGAGTTGGCCATCCGGAGTATAACATACTGCCAGTTAGTACACCATGTGGACAGGGAAATGTTTCAGTCCAAAGAGAAAATTAGGGTTAAGACCCAATTTAGGGTTATCGGTCAGGAGACATGGCTTCCCAGAATGGAAACAGGGTGTTGCTGAAGCCAAGCATGGTGAAACAGACTGAGAGGGCAAATGGAATTGTGTGCCTACTGTCTTTTAGTGGAACATAAGGATGGGGGGTTGTTACATTTCAACAAGAAAATCAGGTTAAGTCTCAAGTTAGGGTTAGGGTTGGGGAGATGTGGCTTCCCAGGTTGGAAACGGGTCCTTGGTGAAGCCTAACTTGCTGAATCAGACTGAGTGGGGCATCAAGATGTCTTCCATACTTACATTTGGTACACTCTGTGGACGGCGGTATGTTTCAGTCCCAAAAGGAAATGAGGTCTGAGACTCAAATTAGGGTTAGGGTTGGGAAGACTTGGCTTCCCAGGATGTAACCAGGGTTTTGGTGAAGCCTAGATTGGTAAAACAGAATGAGTAGGCCATCCGGAGGATAACATACTGCCAGTTAGTACACCATGTGGACAGGGAAATGTTTCAGTCCAAAGAGAAAATTAGGGTTAAGACCCAAGTGAGGGTTATCGGTCAGGAGACATGGCTTCCCAGAATGGAAACAGGGTGTTGCTGAAGCCAAGCATGGTGAAACAGACTGAGAGGGCCAAAGGAATTGTGTGCCTACTGTCTTTTAGTAGAACATGAGGATGGGGGGTTGTTACATTTCAACAAGAAAATCATGTTAAGTCTCAAGTTAGGGTTAGGGTTGGGGAGATGTGGCTTCCCAGGTTGGAAACGGGTCCTTGGTGAAGCTTAACTTGCTGAATCAGACTGAGTGGGACATCAAGATGTCTTCCATACTGACATTTGGTACACTCTGTGGACGGCGGTATGTTTCAGTCCCAAAAGGAAATGAGGCCTGAGACTCAAAGTAGGGTTAGGGTTGGGGAGACTTGGCTGCCCAGGATGTAACCAGGGTTTTGGTGAAGCCTAGATTGGTAAAACAGACTGAGTAGGCGTTCAGGAGTATAACATACTGCCAGTTAGTACACCATGTGGACAGGGAAATGTTTCAGTCCAAAGAGAAAATTAGGGTTAAGACCCAAGTTAGGGTTAGCTGTCAGGAGACATGGCTTCCCAGAATGGAAACAGGGTGTTGCTGAAGCCAAGCATGGTGAAACAGACTGAGAGGGCCAAAGGAATTGTGTGCCTACTGTCTTTTAGTAGAACATGAGGATGGGAGGTTGTTACATTTGCACAAGAATATCTGGTTAAGTCTCAAGTTAGGGTTAGGGTTGGGGAGATGTGGCTTCCCAGCTTGGAAACGGGTCCTTGGTGAAGCCTAACTTGCTGAATCAGACTGAGTGGGACATCAAGATGTCTTCCATACTGACATTTGGTACACTCTGTGGACGGCGGTATGTTTCAGTCCAAAAAGGAAATTAGGCCTGAGACTCAAATTAGGGTTAGGGTTGGGGCGACTTGGCTTCCCAGGATGTAACCAGGGTTTTGGCAAAGCCTAGATTGGTAAAACAGACTGAGTAGGCCAACCGGAGTATAACATACTGCCAGTTAGTACACCATGTGGACAGGGAAATGTTTCAGTCCAAAGAGAAAATTAGGGTTAAGACCCAAGTTAGGGTTAGCTGTCAGGAGACATGGCTTCCCAGAATGGAAACAGGGTGTTGCTGAAGCCAAGCATGGTGAAACAGACTGAGAGGGCCAAAGGAATTGTGTGCCTACTGTCTTTTAGTACAACATGAGGATGGGGGGTTGTTACATTTCAACAAGAAAATCAGGTTAAGTCTCAAGTTAGGGTTAGGGTTGGGGAGATGTGGCTTCCCAGGTTGGAAACGGGTCCTTGGTGAAGCCTAACTTGCTGAATCAGACTGAGTGGGGCATCAAGATGTCTTCCATACTTACATTTGGTACACTCTGTGGACGGCAGTATGTTTCAGTCCAAAAAGGAAAAGAGGCCTGAGACTCAAATTAGGGTTAGGGTTGGGGAGACTTGGCTTCCCAGGATGTAACCAGGGTTTTGGTGAAGCAGAGGTTGGTAAAACAGACTGAGTAGGCCATCCGGAGGATAACATACTGCCAGTTAGTACACCATGTGGACAGGGAAATGTTTCAGTCCAAAGAGAAAATTAGGGTTAAGACCCAAGTTAGGGTTAGCTGTCAGGAGACATGGCTTCCCAGAATGGAAACAGGGTGTTGCTGAAGCCAAGCATGGTGAAACAGACTGAGAGGGCCAAAGGAATTGTGTGCCTTCTGTCTTTTAGTACAACATGAGGATGGGGGTTTGTTACATTTGCACAAGAAAATCAGGTTAAGTCTCAAGTTAGGGTTAGGGTTGGGGAGATGTGGCTTCCCAGGTTGGAAACGGGTCCTTGGTGAAGCCTAACTTGCTGAATCAGACTGAGTGGGACATCAAGATGTCTTCCATACTGACATTTGCTACACTCTGTGGACGGCGGTATGTTTCAGTCCAAAAATGAAATGAGGGTTGAGACTCAAATTAGGGTTAGGGTTGGGGAGACTTGGCTTCCCAGGATGTAACCAGGGTTTTGGTGAAGCCTAGATTGGTAAAACAGACTGAGTAGGCCATCCGGAGTATAACATACTGCCAGTTAGTACACCATGTGGACAGGGAAATGTTTCAGTCCAAAGAAAAAATTAGGGTTAAGACCCAAGTTAGGGTTATCGGTCAGGAGACATGGCTTCCCAGAATGGAAACAGGGTGTTGCTGAAGCCAAGCATGGTGAAACAGACTGAGAGGGCAAAAGGAATTGTGTGCCTACTGTCTTTTAGTGGAACATAAGGATGGGGGGTTGTTACATTTCAACAAGAAAATCAGGTTAAGTCTCAAGTTAGGGTTAGGGTTGGGGAGATGTGGCTTCCCAGGTTGGAAACGGGTCCTTGGTGAAGCCTAACTTGCTGAATCAGACTGAGTGGGGCATCAAGATGTCTTCCATACTTACATTTGGTACACTCTGTGGACGGCGGTATGTTTCAGTCCCAAAAGGAAATGAGGTCTGAGACTCAAATTAGGGTTAGGGTTGGGAAGACTTGGCTTCCCAGGATGTAACCAGGGTTTTGGTGAAGCCTAGATTGGTAAAACAGAATGAGTAGGCCATCCGGAGGATAACATACTGCCAGTTAGTACACCATGTGGACAGGGAAATGTTTCATTCCAAAGAGAAAATTAGGGTTAAGACCCAAGTTAGGGTTAGCTGTCAGGAGACATGGCTTCCCAGAATGGAAACAGGGTGTTGCTGAAGCCAAGCATGGTGAAACAGACTGAGAGGGCCAAAGGAATTGTGTGCCTACTGTCTTTTAGTAGAACATGAGGATGGGAGGTTGTTACATTTGCACAAGAATATCTGGTTAAGTCTCAAGTTAGGGTTAGGGTTGGGGAGATGTGGCTTCCCAGCTTGGAAACGGGTCCTTGGTGAAGCCTAACTTGCTGAATCAGACTGAGTGGGACATCAAGATGTCTTCCATACTGACATTTGGTACACTCTGTGGACGGCGGTATGTTTCAGTCCAAAAAGGAAATTAGGCCTGAGACTCAAATTAGGGTTAGGGTTGGGGCGACTTGGCTTCCCAGGATGTAACCAGGGTTTTGGCAAAGCCTAGATTGGTAAAACAGACTGAGTAGGCCAACCGGAGTATAACATACTGCCAGTTAGTACACCATGTGGACAGGGAAATGTTTCAGTCCAAAGAGAAAATTAGGGTTAAGACCCAAGTTAGGGTTAGCTGTCAGGAGACATGGCTTCCCAGAATGGAAACAGGGTGTTGCTGAAGCCAAGCATGGTGAAACAGACTGAGAGGGCCAAAGGAATTGTGTGCCTACTGTCTTTTAGTACAACATGAGGATGGGGGGTTGTTACATTTCAACAAGAAAATCAGGTTAAGTCTCAAGTTAGGGTTAGGGTTGGGGAGATGTGGCTTCCCAGGTTGGAAACGGGTCCTTGGTGAAGCCTAACTTGCTGAATCAGACTGAGTGGGGCATCAAGATGTCTTCCATACTGACATTTGGTACACTCTGTGGACGGCAGTATGTTTCAGTCCAAAAAGGAAAAGAGGCCTGAGACTCAAATTAGGGTTAGGGTTGGGGAGACTTGGCTTCCCAGGATGTAACCAGGGTTTTGGTGAAGCAGAGGTTGGTAAAACAGACTGAGTAGGCCATCCGGAGGATAACATACTGCCAGTTAGTACACCATGTGGACAGGGAAATGTTTCAGTCCAAAGAGAAAATTAGGGTTAAGACCCAAGTTAGGGTTAGCTGTCAGGAGACATGGCTTCCCAGAATGGAAACAGGGTGTTGCTGAAGCCAAGCATGGTGAAACAGACTGAGAGGGCCAAAGGAATTGTGTGCCTTCTGTCTTTTAGTACAACATGAGGATGGGGGTTTGTTACATTTGCACAAGAAAATCAGGTTAAGTCTCAAGTTAGGGTTAGGGTTGGGGAGATGTGGCTTCCCAGGTTGGAAACGGGTCCTTGGTGAAGCCTAACTTGCTGAATCAGACTGAGTGGGACATCAAGATGTCTTCCATACTGACATTTGCTACACTCTGTGGACGGCGGTATGTTTCAGTCCAAAAATGAAATGAGGGTTGAGACTCAAATTAGGGTTAGGGTTGGGGAGACTTGGCTTCCCAGGATGTAACCAGGGTTTTGGTGAAGCCTAGATTGGTAAAACAGACTGAGTAGGCCATCCGGAGTATAACATACTGCCAGTTAGTACACCATGTGGACAGGGAAATGTTTCAGTCCAAAGAAAAAATTAGGGTTAAGACCCAAGTTAGGGTTATCGGTCAGGAGACATGGCTTCCCAGAATGGAAACAGGGTGTTGCTGAAGCCAAGCATGGTGAAACAGACTGAGAGGGCAAAAGGAATTGTGTGCCTACTGTCTTTTAGTGGAACATAAGGATGGGGGGTTGTTACATTTCAACAAGAAAATCAGGTTAAGTCTCAAGTTAGGGTTAGGGTTGGGGAGATGTGGCTTCCCAGGTTGGAAACGGGTCCTTGGTGAAGCCTAACTTGCTGAATCAGACTGAGTGGGGCATCAAGATGTCTTCCATACTTACATTTGGTACACTCTGTGGACGGCGGTATGTTTCAGTCCCAAAAGGAAATGAGGTCTGAGACTCAAATTAGGGTTAGGGTTGGGAAGACTTGGCTTCCCAGGATGTAACCAGGGTTTTGGTGAAGCCTAGATTGGTAAAACAGAATGAGTAGGCCATCCGGAGGATAACATACTGCCAGTTAGTACACCATGTGGACAGGGAAATGTTTCATTCCAAAGAGAAAATTAGGGTTAAGACCCAAGTGAGGGTTATCGGTCAGGAGACATGGCTTCCCAGAATGGAAACAGGGTGTTGCTGAAGCCAAGCATGGTGAAACAGACTGAGAGGGCCAAAGGAATTGTGTGCCTACTGTCTTTTAGTAGAACATGAGGATGGGGGGTTGTTACATTTCAACAAGAAAATCATGTTAAGTCTCAAGTTAGGGTTAGGGTTGGGGAGATGTGGCTTCCCAGGTTGGAAACGGGTCCTTGGTGAAGCTTAACTTGCTGAATCAGACTGAGTGGGACATCAAGATGTCTTCCATACTGACATTTGGTACACTCTGTGGACGGCGGTATGTTTCAGTCCCAAAAGGAAATGAGGCCTGAGACTCAAAGTAGGGTTAGGGTTGGGGAGACTTGGCTGCCCAGGATGTAACCAGGGTTTTGGTGAAGCCTAGATTGGTAAAACAGACTGAGTAGGCATTCAGGAGTATAACATACTGCCAGTTAGTACACCATGTGGACAGGGAAATGTTTCAGTCCAAAGAGAAAATTAGGGTTAAGACCCAAGTTAGGGTTAGCTGTCAGGAGACATGGCTTCCCAGAATGGAAACAGGGTGTTGCTGAAGCCAAGCATGGTGAAACAGACTGAGAGGGCCAAAGGAATTGTGTGCCTACTGTCTTTTAGTACAACATGAGGATGGGGGGTTGTTACATTTCAACAAGAAAATCAGGTTAAGTCTCAAGTTAGGGTTAGGGTTGGGGAGATGTGGCTTCCCAGCTTGGAAACGGGTCCTTGGTGAAGCCTAACTTGCTGAATCAGACTGAGTGGGACATCAAGATGTCTTCCATACTGACATTTGGTACACTCTGTGGACGGCGGTATGTTTCAGTCCAAAAAGGAAATTAGGCCTGAGACTCAAATTAGGGTTAGGGTTGGGGCGACTTGGCTTCCCAGGATGTAACCAGGGTTTTGGCAAAGCCTAGATTGGTAAAACAGACTGAGTAGGCCAACCGGAGTATAACATACTGCCAGTTAGTACACCATGTGGACAGGGAAATGTTTCAGTCCAAAGAGAAAATTAGGGTTAAGACCCAAGTTAGGGTTAGCTGTCAGGAGACATGGCTTCCCAGAATGGAAACAGGGTGTTGCTGAAGCCAAGCATGGTGAAACAGACTGAGAGGGCCAAAGGAATTGTGTGCCTACTGTCTTTTAGTACAACATGAGGATGGGGGGTTCTTACATTTCAACAAGAAAATCAGGTTGAGTCTCAAGTTAGGGTTAGGGTTGGGGAGATGTGGCTTCCCAGGTTGGAAACGGGTCCTTGGTGAAGCTGAACTTGCTGAATCAGACTGAGTGGGGCATCAAGATGTCTTCCATACTTACATTTGGTACACTCTGTGGACCGCAGTATGTTTCAGTCCAAAAAGGAAATGAGGGTTGAGACTCAAATTAGGGTTAGGTTTGGGGAGACTTGGCTTCCCAGGATGTAACCATGGTTTTGGCGAAGCCTAGATTGGTAAAACAGACTGCGTAGGCCTTCCGGAGTATAACATACTGCCAGTTAGTACACCATGTGGACAGGGAAATGTTTCAGTCCAAAGAGAAAATTAGGGTTAAGACCCAAGTGAGGGTTATCGGTCAGGAGACATGGCTTCCCAGAATGGAAACAGGGTGTTGCTGAAGCCAAGCATGGTGAAACAGACTGAGAGGGCAAAAGGAATTGTGTGCCTACTGTCTTTTAGTACAACATGAGGATGGGGGGTTGTTACATTTCAACAAGAAAATCAGGTTAAGTCTCAAGTTAGGGTTAGGGTTGGGGAGATGTGGCTTCCCAGGTTGGAAACGGGTCCTTGGTGAAGCCTAACTTGCTGAATCAGACTGAGTGGGGCATCAAGATGTCTTCCATACTTACATTTGGTACACTCTGTGGACGGCAGTATGTTTCAGTCCAAAAAGGAAAAGAGGCCTGAGACTCAAATTAGGGTTAGGGTTGGGGAGACTTGGCTTCCCAGGATGTAACCAGGGTTTTGGTGAAGCAGAGGTTGGTAAAACAGACTGAGTAGGCCATCCGGAGGATAACATACTGCCAGTTAGTACACCATGTGGACAGGGAAATGTTTCAGTCCAAAGAAAAAATTAGGGTTAAGACCCAAGTTAGGGTTATCGGTCAGGAGACATGGCTTCCCAGAATGGAAACAGGGTGTTGCTGAAGCCAAGCATGGTGAAACAGACTGAGAGGGCAAAAGGAATTGTGTGCCTACTGTCTTTTAGTGGAACATAAGGATGGGGGGTTGTTACATTTCAACAAGAAAATCAGGTTAAGTCTCAAGTTAGGGTTAGGGTTGGGGAGATGTGGCTTCCCAGGTTGGAAACGGGTCCTTGGTGAAGCCTAACTTGCTGAATCAGACTGAGTGGGGCATCAAGATGTCTTCCATACTTACATTTGGTACACTCTGTGGACGGCGGTATGTTTCAGTCCCAAAAGGAAATGAGGTCTGAGACTCAAATTAGGGTTAGGGTTGGGAAGACTTGGCTTCCCAGGATGTAACCAGGGTTTTGGTGAAGCCTAGATTGGTAAAACAGAATGAGTAGGCCATCCGGAGGATAACATACTGCCAGTTAGTACACCATGTGGACAGGGAAATGTTTCATTCCAAAGAGAAAATTAGGGTTAAGACCCAAGTGAGGGTTATCGGTCAGGAGACATGGCTTCCCAGAATGGAAACAGGGTGTTGCTGAAGCCAAGCATGGTGAAACAGACTGAGAGGGCCAAAGGAATTGTGTGCCTACTGTCTTTTAGTAGAACATGAGGATGGGGGGTTGTTACATTTCAACAAGAAAATCATGTTAAGTCTCAAGTTAGGGTTAGGGTTGGGGAGATGTGGCTTCCCAGGTTGGAAACGGGTCCTTGGTGAAGCTTAACTTGCTGAATCAGACTGAGTGGGACATCAAGATGTCTTCCATACTGACATTTGGTACACTCTGTGGACGGCGGTATGTTTCAGTCCCAAAAGGAAATGAGGCCTGAGACTCAAAGTAGGGTTAGGGTTGGGGAGACTTGGCTGCCCAGGATGTAACCAGGGTTTTGGTGAAGCCTAGATTGGTAAAACAGACTGAGTAGGCATTCAGGAGTATAACATACTGCCAGTTAGTACACCATGTGGACAGGGAAATGTTTCAGTCCAAAGAGAAAATTAGGGTTAAGACCCAAGTTAGGGTTAGCTGTCAGGAGACATGGCTTCCCAGAATGGAAACAGGCTGTTGCTGAAGCCAAGCATGTTGAAACAGACTGAGAGGGCCAAAGGAATTGTGTGCCTTCTGTCTTTTAGTACAACATGAGGATGGGGGTTTGTTACATTTGCACAAGAAAATCAGGTTAAGTCTCAAGTTAGGGTTAGGGTTGGGGAGATGTGGCTTCCCAGGTTGGAAACGGGTCCTTGGTGAAGCCTAACTTGCTGAATCAGACTGAGTGGGACATCAAGATGTCTTCCATACTGACATTTGCTACACTCTGTGGACGGCGGTATGTTTCAGTCCAAAAATGAAATGAGGGTTGAGACTCAAATTAGGGTTAGGGTTGGGGAGACTTGGCTTCCCAGGATGTAACCAGGGTTTTGGTGAAGCCTAGATTGGTAAAACAGACTGAGTAGGCCATCCGGAGTATAACATACTGCCAGTTAGTACACCATGTGGACAGGGAAATGTTTCAGTCCAAAGAAAAAATTAGGGTTAAGACCCAAGTTAGGGTTATCGGTCAGGAGACATGGCTTCCCAGAATGGAAACAGGGTGTTGCTGAAGCCAAGCATGGTGAAACAGACTGAGAGGGCAAAAGGAATTGTGTGCCTACTGTCTTTTAGTGGAACATAAGGATGGGGGGTTGTTACATTTCAACAAGAAAATCAGGTTAAGTCTCAAGTTAGGGTTAGGGTTGGGGAGATGTGGCTTCCCAGGTTGGAAACGGGTCCTTGGTGAAGCCTAACTTGCTGAATCAGACTGAGTGGGGCATCAAGATGTCTTCCATACTTACATTTGGTACACTCTGTGGACGGCGGTATGTTTCAGTCCCAAAAGGAAATGAGGTCTGAGACTCAAATTAGGGTTAGGGTTGGGAAGACTTGGCTTCCCAGGATGTAACCAGGGTTTTGGTGAAGCCTAGATTGGTAAAACAGAATGAGTAGGCCATCCGGAGGATAACATACTGCCAGTTAGTACACCATGTGGACAGGGAAATGTTTCATTCCAAAGAGAAAATTAGGGTTAAGACCCAAGTGAGGGTTATCGGTCAGGAGACATGGCTTCCCAGAATGGAAACAGGGTGTTGCTGAAGCCAAGCATGGTGAAACAGACTGAGAGGGCCAAAGGAATTGTGTGCCTACTGTCTTTTAGTAGAACATGAGGATGGGGGGTTGTTACATTTCAACAAGAAAATCATGTTAAGTCTCAAGTTAGGGTTAGGGTTGGGGAGATGTGGCTTCCCAGGTTGGAAACGGGTCCTTGGTGAAGCTTAACTTGCTGAATCAGACTGAGTGGGACATCAAGATGTCTTCCATACTGACATTTGGTACACTCTGTGGACGGCGGTATGTTTCAGTCCCAAAAGGAAATGAGGCCTGAGACTCAAAGTAGGGTTAGGGTTGGGGAGACTTGGCTGCCCAGGATGTAACCAGGGTTTTGGTGAAGCCTAGATTGGTAAAACAGACTGAGTAGGCATTCAGGAGTATAACATACTGCCAGTTAGTACACCATGTGGACAGGGAAATGTTTCAGTCCAAAGAGAAAATTAGGGTTAAGACCCAAGTTAGGGTTAGCTGTCAGGAGACATGGCTTCCCAGAATGGAAACAGGGTGTTGCTGAAGCCAAGCATGGTGAAACAGACTGAGAGGGCCAAAGGAATTGTGTGCCTACTGTCTTTTAGTACAACATGAGGATGGGGGGTTGTTACATTTCAACAAGAAAATCAGGTTAAGTCTCAAGTTAGGGTTAGGGTTGGGGAGATGTGGCTTCCCAGCTTGGAAACGGGTCCTTGGTGAAGCCTAACTTGCTGAATCAGACTGAGTGGGACATCAAGATGTCTTCCATACTGACATTTGGTACACTCTGTGGACGGCGGTATGTTTCAGTCCAAAAAGGAAATTAGGCCTGAGACTCAAATTAGGGTTAGGGTTGGGGCGACTTGGCTTCCCAGGATGTAACCAGGGTTTTGGCAAAGCCTAGATTGGTAAAACAGACTGAGTAGGCCAACCGGAGTATAACATACTGCCAGTTAGTACACCATGTGGACAGGGAAATGTTTCAGTCCAAAGAGAAAATTAGGGTTAAGACCCAAGTTAGGGTTAGCTGTCAGGAGACATGGCTTCCCAGAATGGAAACAGGGTGTTGCTGAAGCCAAGCATGGTGAAACAGACTGAGAGGGCCAAAGGAATTGTGTGCCTACTGTCTTTTAGTACAACATGAGGATGGGGGGTTCTTACATTTCAACAAGAAAATCAGGTTGAGTCTCAAGTTAGGGTTAGGGTTGGGGAGATGTGGCTTCCCAGGTTGGAAACGGGTCCTTGGTGAAGCTTAACTTGCTGAATCAGACTGAGTGGGGCATCAAGATGTCTTCCATACTTACATTTGGTACACTCTGTGGACCGCAGTATGTTTCAGTCCAAAAAGGAAATGAGGGTTGAGACTCAAATTAGGGTTAGGTTTGGGGAGACTTGGCTTCCCAGGATGTAACCATGGTTTTGGCGCAGCCTAGATTGGTAAAACAGACTGCGTAGGCCTTCCGGAGTATAACATACTGCCAGTTAGTACACCATGTGGACAGGGAAATGTTTCAGTCCAAAGAGAAAATTAGGGTTAAGACCCAAGTTAGGGTTATCGGTCAGGAGACATGGCTTCCCAGAATGGAAACAGGGTTTTGCTGAAGCCAAGCATGGTGAAACAGACTGAGAGGGCAAAAGGAATTGTGTGCCTACTGTCTTTTAGTACAACATGAGGATGGGGGGTTGTTACATTTCAACAAGAAAATCAGGTTAAGTCTCAAGTTAGGGTTAGGGTTGGGGAGATGTGGCTTCCCAGGTTGGAAACGGGTCCTTGGTGAAGCCTAACTTGCTGAATCAGACTGAGTGGGGCATCAAGATGTCTTCCATACTTACATTTGGTACACTCTGTGGACGGCAGTATGTTTCAGTCCAAAAAGGAAAAGAGGCCTGAGACTCAAATTAGGGTTAGGGTTGGGGAGACTTGGCTTCCCAGGATGTAACCAGGGTTTTGGTGAAGCAGAGGTTGGTAAAACAGACTGAGTAGGCCATCCGGAGGATAACATACTGCCAGTTAGTACACCATGTGGACAGGGAAATGTTTCAGTCCAAAGAGAAAATTAGGGTTAAGACCCAAGTTAGGGTTAGCTGTCAGGAGACATGGCTTCCCAGAATGGAAACAGGGTCTTGCTGAAGCCAAGCATGGTGAAACAGACTGAGAGGGCCAAAGGAATTGTGTGCCTTCTGTCTTTTAGTACAACATGAGGATGGGGGTTTGTTACATTTGCACAAGAAAATCAGGTTAAGTCTCAAGTTAGGGTTAGGGTTGGGGAGATGTGGCTTCCCAGGTTGGAAACGGGTCCTTGGTGAAGCCTAACTTGCTGAATCAGACTGAGTGGGACATCAAGATGTCTTCCATACTGACATTTGCTACACTCTGTGGACGGCGGTATGTTTCAGTCCAAAAATGAAATGAGGGTTGAGACTCAAATTAGGGTTAGGGTTGGGGAGACTTGGCTTCCCAGGATGTAACCAGGGTTTTGGTGAAGCCTAGATTGGTAAAACAGACTGAGTAGGCCATCCGGAGTATAACATACTGCCAGTTAGTACACCATGTGGACAGGGAAATGTTTCAGTCCAAAGAAAAAATTAGGGTTAAGACCCAAGTTAGGGTTATCGGTCAGGAGACATGGCTTCCCAGAATGGAAACAGGGTGTTGCTGAAGCCAAGCATGGTGAAACAGACTGAGAGGGCAAAAGGAATTGTGTGCCTACTGTCTTTTAGTGGAACATAAGGATGGGGGGTTGTTACATTTCAACAAGAAAATCAGGTTAAGTCTCAAGTTAGGGTTAGGGTTGGGGAGATGTGGCTTCCCAGGTTGGAAACGGGTCCTTGGTGAAGCCTAACTTGCTGAATCAGACTGAGTGGGGCATCAAGATGTCTTCCATACTTACATTTGGTACACTCTGTGGACGGCGGTATGTTTCAGTCCCAAAAGGAAATGAGGTCTGAGACTCAAATTAGGGTTAGGGTTGGGAAGACTTGGCTTCCCAGGATGTAACCAGGGTTTTGGTGAAGCCTAGATTGGTAAAACAGAATGAGTAGGCCATCCGGAGGATAACATACTGCCAGTTAGTACACCATGTGGACAGGGAAATGTTTCATTCCAAAGAGAAAATTAGGGTTAAGACCCAAGTGAGGGTTATCGGTCAGGAGACATGGCTTCCCAGAATGGAAACAGGGTGTTGCTGAAGCCAAGCATGGTGAAACAGACTGAGAGGGCCAAAGGAATTGTGTGCCTACTGTCTTTTAGTAGAACATGAGGATGGGGGGTTGTTACATTTCAACAAGAAAATCATGTTAAGTCTCAAGTTAGGGTTAGGGTTGGGGAGATGTGGCTTCCCAGGTTGGAAACGGGTCCTTGGTGAAGCTTAACTTGCTGAATCAGACTGAGTGGGACATCAAGATGTCTTCCATACTGACATTTGGTACACTCTGTGGACGGCGGTATGTTTCAGTCCCAAAAGGAAATGAGGCCTGAGACTCAAAGTAGGGTTAGGGTTGGGGAGACTTGGCTGCCCAGGATGTAACCAGGGTTTTGGTGAAGCCTAGATTGGTAAAACAGACTGAGTAGGCATTCAGGAGTATAACATACTGCCAGTTAGTACACCATGTGGACAGGGAAATGTTTCAGTCCAAAGAGAAAATTAGGGTTAAGACCCAAGTTAGGGTTAGCTGTCAGGAGACATGGCTTCCCAGAATGGAAACAGGCTGTTGCTGAAGCCAAGCATGTTGAAACAGACTGAGAGGGCCAAAGGAATTGTGTGCCTTCTGTCTTTTAGTACAACATGAGGATGGGGGTTTGTTACATTTGCACAAGAAAATCAGGTTAAGTCTCAAGTTAGGGTTAGGGTTGGGGAGATGTGGCTTCCCAGGTTGGAAACGGGTCCTTGGTGAAGCCTAACTTGCTGAATCAGACTGAGTGGGACATCAAGATGTCTTCCATACTGACATTTGCTACACTCTGTGGACGGCGGTATGTTTCAGTCCAAAAATGAAATGAGGGTTGAGACTCAAATTAGGGTTAGGGTTGGGGAGACTTGGCTTCCCAGGATGTAACCAGGGTTTTGGTGAAGCCTAGATTGGTAAAACAGACTGAGTAGGCCAACCGGAGTATAACATACTGCCAGTTAGTACACCATGTGGACAGGGAAATGTTTCAGTCCAAAGAGAAAATTAGGGTTAAGACCCAAGTTAGGGTTAGCTGTCAGGAGACATGGCTTCCCAGAATGGAAACAGGGTGTTGCTGAAGCCAAGCATGGTGAAACAGACTGAGAGGGCCAAAGGAATTGTGTGCCTACTGTCTTTTAGTACAACATGAGGATGGGGGGTTCTTACATTTCAACAAGAAAATCAGGTTGAGTCTCAAGTTAGGGTTAGGGTTGGGGAGATGTGGCTTCCCAGGTTGGAAACGGGTCCTTGGTGAAGCTTAACTTGCTGAATCAGACTGAGTGGGGCATCAAGATGTCTTCCATACTTACATTTGGTACACTCTGTGGACCGCAGTATGTTTCAGTCCAAAAAGGAAATGAGGGTTGAGACTCAAATTAGGGTTAGGTTTGGGGAGACTTGGCTTCCCAGGATGTAACCATGGTTTTGGCGCAGCCTAGATTGGTAAAACAGACTGCGTAGGCCTTCCGGAGTATAACATACTGCCAGTTAGTACACCATGTGGACAGGGAAATGTTTCAGTCCAAAGAGAAAATTAGGGTTAAGACCCAAGTTAGGGTTATCGGTCAGGAGACATGGCTTCCCAGAATGGAAACAGGGTTTTGCTGAAGCCAAGCATGGTGAAACAGACTGAGAGGGCAAAAGGAATTGTGTGCCTACTGTCTTTTAGTACAACATGAGGATGGGGGGTTGTTACATTTCAACAAGAAAATCAGGTTAAGTCTCAAGTTAGGGTTAGGGTTGGGGAGATGTGGCTTCCCAGGTTGGAAACGGGTCCTTGGTGAAGCCTAACTTGCTGAATCAGACTGAGTGGGGCATCAAGATGTCTTCCATACTTACATTTGGTACACTCTGTGGACGGCAGTATGTTTCAGTCCAAAAAGGAAAAGAGGCCTGAGACTCAAATTAGGGTTAGGGTTGGGGAGACTTGGCTTCCCAGGATGTAACCAGGGTTTTGGTGAAGCAGAGGTTGGTAAAACAGACTGAGTAGGCCATCCGGAGGATAACATACTGCCAGTTAGTACACCATGTGGACAGGGAAATGTTTCAGTCCAAAGAGAAAATTAGGGTTAAGACCCAAGTTAGGGTTAGCTGTCAGGAGACATGGCTTCCCAGAATGGAAACAGGGTCTTGCTGAAGCCAAGCATGGTGAAACAGACTGAGAGGGCCAAAGGAATTGTGTGCCTTCTGTCTTTTAGTACAACATGAGGATGGGGGTTTGTTACATTTGCACAAGAAAATCAGGTTAAGTCTCAAGTTAGGGTTAGGGTTGGGGAGATGTGGCTTCCCAGGTTGGAAACGGGTCCTTGGTGAAGCCTAACTTGCTGAATCAGACTGAGTGGGACATCAAGATGTCTTCCATACTGACATTTGCTACACTCTGTGGACGGCGGTATGTTTCAGTCCAAAAATGAAATGAGGGTTGAGACTCAAATTAGGGTTAGGGTTGGGGAGACTTGGCTTCCCAGGATGTAACCAGGGTTTTGGTGAAGCCTAGATTGGTAAAACAGACTGAGTAGGCCATCCGGAGTATAACATACTGCCAGTTAGTACACCATGTGGACAGGGAAATGTTTCAGTCCAAAGAAAAAATTAGGGTTAAGACCCAAGTTAGGGTTATCGGTCAGGAGACATGGCTTCCCAGAATGGAAACAGGGTGTTGCTGAAGCCAAGCATGGTGAAACAGACTGAGAGGGCAAAAGGAATTGTGTGCCTACTGTCTTTTAGTGGAACATAAGGATGGGGGGTTGTTACATTTCAACAAGAAAATCAGGTTAAGTCTCAAGTTAGGGTTAGGGTTGGGGAGATGTGGCTTCCCAGGTTGGAAACGGGTCCTTGGTGAAGCCTAACTTGCTGAATCAGACTGAGTGGGGCATCAAGATGTCTTCCATACTTACATTTGGTACACTCTGTGGACGGCGGTATGTTTCAGTCCCAAAAGGAAATGAGGTCTGAGACTCAAATTAGGGTTAGGGTTGGGAAGACTTGGCTTCCCAGGATGTAACCAGGGTTTTGGTGAAGCCTAGATTGGTAAAACAGAATGAGTAGGCCATCCGGAGGATAACATACTGCCAGTTAGTACACCATGTGGACAGGGAAATGTTTCATTCCAAAGAGAAAATTAGGGTTAAGACCCAAGTGAGGGTTATCGGTCAGGAGACATGGCTTCCCAGAATGGAAACAGGGTGTTGCTGAAGCCAAGCATGGTGAAACAGACTGAGAGGGCCAAAGGAATTGTGTGCCTACTGTCTTTTAGTAGAACATGAGGATGGGGGGTTGTTACATTTCAACAAGAAAATCATGTTAAGTCTCAAGTTAGGGTTAGGGTTGGGGAGATGTGGCTTCCCAGGTTGGAAACGGGTCCTTGGTGAAGCTTAACTTGCTGAATCAGACTGAGTGGGACATCAAGATGTCTTCCATACTGACATTTGGTACACTCTGTGGACGGCGGTATGTTTCAGTCCCAAAAGGAAATGAGGCCTGAGACTCAAAGTAGGGTTAGGGTTGGGGAGACTTGGCTGCCCAGGATGTAACCAGGGTTTTGGTGAAGCCTAGATTGGTAAAACAGACTGAGTAGGCATTCAGGAGTATAACATACTGCCAGTTAGTACACCATGTGGACAGGGAAATGTTTCAGTCCAAAGAGAAAATTAGGGTTAAGACCCAAGTTAGGGTTAGCTGTCAGGAGACATGGCTTCCCAGAATGGAAACAGGGTGTTGCTGAAGCCAAGCATGGTGAAACAGACTGAGAGGGCCAAAGGAATTGTGTGCCTACTGTCTTTTAGTACAACATGAGGATGGGGGGTTGTTACATTTCAACAAGAAAATCAGGTTAAGTCTCAAGTTAGGGTTAGGGTTGGGGAGATGTGGCTTCCCAGCTTGGAAACGGGTCCTTGGTGAAGCCTAACTTGCTGAATCAGACTGAGTGGGACATCAAGATGTCTTCCATACTGACATTTGGTACACTCTGTGGACGGCGGTATGTTTCAGTCCAAAAAGGAAATTAGGCCTGAGACTCAAATTAGGGTTAGGGTTGGGGCGACTTGGCTTCCCAGGATGTAACCAGGGTTTTGGCAAAGCCTAGATTGGTAAAACAGACTGCGTAGGCCTTCCGGAGTATAACATACTGCCAGTTAGTACACCATGTGGACAGGGAAATGTTTCAGTCCAAAGAGAAAATTAGGGTTAAGACCCAAGTTAGGGTTATCGGTCAGGAGACATGGCTTCCCAGAATGGAAACAGGGTTTTGCTGAAGCCAAGCATGGTGAAACAGACTGAGAGGGCAAAAGGAATTGTGTGCCTACTGTCTTTTAGTACAACATGAGGATGGGGGGTTGTTACATTTCAACAAGAAAATCAGGTTAAGTCTCAAGTTAGGGTTAGGGTTGGGGAGATGTGGCTTCCCAGGTTGGAAACGGGTCCTTGGTGAAGCCTAACTTGCTGAATCAGACTGAGTGGGGCATCAAGATGTCTTCCATACTTACATTTGGTACACTCTGTGGACGGCAGTATGTTTCAGTCCAAAAAGGAAAAGAGGCCTGAGACTCAAATTAGGGTTAGGGTTGGGGAGACTTGGCTTCCCAGGATGTAACCAGGGTTTTGGTGAAGCAGAGGTTGGTAAAACAGACTGAGTAGGCCATCCGGAGGATAACATACTGCCAGTTAGTACACCATGTGGACAGGGAAATGTTTCAGTCCAAAGAGAAAATTAGGGTTAAGACCCAAGTTAGGGTTAGCTGTCAGGAGACATGGCTTCCCAGAATGGAAACAGGGTCTTGCTGAAGCCAAGCATGGTGAAACAGACTGAGAGGGCCAAAGGAATTGTGTGCCTTCTGTCTTTTAGTACAACATGAGGATGGGGGTTTGTTACATTTGCACAAGAAAATCAGGTTAAGTCTCAAGTTAGGGTTAGGGTTGGGGAGATGTGGCTTCCCAGGTTGGAAACGGGTCCTTGGTGAAGCCTAACTTGCTGAATCAGACTGAGTGGGACATCAAGATGTCTTCCATACTGACATTTGCTACACTCTGTGGACGGCGGTATGTTTCAGTCCAAAAATGAAATGAGGGTTGAGACTCAAATTAGGGTTAGGGTTGGGGAGACTTGGCTTCCCAGGATGTAACCAGGGTTTTGGTGAAGCCTAGATTGGTAAAACAGACTGAGTAGGCCATCCGGAGTATAACATACTGCCAGTTAGTACACCATGTGGACAGGGAAATGTTTCAGTCCAAAGAAAAAATTAGGGTTAAGACCCAAGTTAGGGTTATCGGTCAGGAGACATGGCTTCCCAGAATGGAAACAGGGTGTTGCTGAAGCCAAGCATGGTGAAACAGACTGAGAGGGCAAAAGGAATTGTGTGCCTACTGTCTTTTAGTGGAACATAAGGATGGGGGGTTGTTACATTTCAACAAGAAAATCAGGTTAAGTCTCAAGTTAGGGTTAGGGTTGGGGAGATGTGGCTTCCCAGGTTGGAAACGGGTCCTTGGTGAAGCCTAACTTGCTGAATCAGACTGAGTGGGGCATCAAGATGTCTTCCATACTTACATTTGGTACACTCTGTGGACGGCGGTATGTTTCAGTCCCAAAAGGAAATGAGGTCTGAGACTCAAATTAGGGTTAGGGTTGGGAAGACTTGGCTTCCCAGGATGTAACCAGGGTTTTGGTGAAGCCTAGATTGGTAAAACAGAATGAGTAGGCCATCCGGAGGATAACATACTGCCAGTTAGTACACCATGTGGACAGGGAAATGTTTCATTCCAAAGAGAAAATTAGGGTTAAGACCCAAGTGAGGGTTATCGGTCAGGAGACATGGCTTCCCAGAATGGAAACAGGGTGTTGCTGAAGCCAAGCATGGTGAAACAGACTGAGAGGGCCAAAGGAATTGTGTGCCTACTGTCTTTTAGTAGAACATGAGGATGGGGGGTTGTTACATTTCAACAAGAAAATCATGTTAAGTCTCAAGTTAGGGTTAGGGTTGGGGAGATGTGGCTTCCCAGGTTGGAAACGGGTCCTTGGTGAAGCTTAACTTGCTGAATCAGACTGAGTGGGACATCAAGATGTCTTCCATACTGACATTTGGTACACTCTGTGGACGGCGGTATGTTTCAGTCCCAAAAGGAAATGAGGCCTGAGACTCAAAGTAGGGTTAGGGTTGGGGAGACTTGGCTGCCCAGGATGTAACCAGGGTTTTGGCAAAGCCTAGATTGGTAAAACAGACTGAGTAGGCCAACCGGAGTATAACATACTGCCAGTTAGTACACCATGTGGACAGGGAAATGTTTCAGTCCAAAGAGAAAATTAGGGTTAAGACCCAAGTTAGGGTTATCGGTCAGGAGACATGGCTTCCCAGAATGGAAACAGGGTGTTGCTGAAGCCAAGCATGGTGAAACAGACTGAGAGGGCCAAAGGAATTGTGTGCCTACTGTCTTTTAGTACAACATGAGGATGGGGGGTTGTTACATTTCAACAAGAAAATCAGGTTGAGTCTCAAGTTAGGGTTAGGGTTGGGGAGATGTGGCTTCCCAGGTTGGAAACGGGTCCTTGGTGAAGCTTAACTTGCTGAATCAGACTGAGTGGGGCATCAAGATGTCTTCCATACTGACATTTGGTACACTCTGTGGACCGCAGTATGTTTCAGTCCAAAAAGGAAATGAGGGTTGAGACTCAAATTAGGGTTAGGGTTGGGGAGACTTGGCTTCCCAGGATGTAACCAGGGTTTTGGCGAAGCCTAGATTGGTAAAACAGACTGAGTAGGCCTTCCGGAGTATAACATACTGCCAGTTAGTACACCATGTGGACAGGGAAATATTTCAGTCCAAAGAGAAAATTAGGGTTAAGACCCAAGTTAGGGTTATCGGTCAGGAGACATGGCTTCCCAGAATGGAAACAGGGTGTTGCTGAAGCCAAGCATGGTGAAACAGACTGAGAGGGCCCACGGAATTTTGTGCCTACTGTCTTTTAGTACAACATGAGGATGGGGGTTTGTTACATTTGCACAAGAAAATCAGGTTGAGTCTCAAGTTAGGGTTAGGGTTGGGGAGATGTGGCTTCCCAGGTTGGAAACGGGTCCTTGGTGAAGCCTAACTTGCTGAATCAGACTGAGTGGGACATCAAGATGTCTTCCATACTGACATTTGGTACACTCTGTGGACGGCGGTATGTTTCAGTCCAAAAAGGAAATTAGGCCTGAGACTCAAATTAGGGTTAGGGTTGGGGCGACTTGGCTTCCCAGGATGTAACCAGGGTTTTGGCAAAGCCTAGATTGGTAAAACAGACTGAGTAGGCCAACCGGAGTATAACATACTGCCAGTTAGTACACCATGTGGACAGGGAAATGTTTCAGTCCAAAGAGAAAATTAGGGTTAAGACCCAAGTTAGGGTTAGCTGTCAGGAGACATGGCTTCCCAGAATGGAAACAGGGTGTTGCTGAAACCAAGCATGGTGAAACAGACTGAGAGGGCCAAAGGAATTGTGTGCCTACTGTCTTTTAGTACAACATGAGGATGGGGGGTTCTTACATTTCAACAAGAAAATCAGGTTGAGTCTCAAGTTAGGGTTAGGGTTGGGGAGATGTGGCTTCCCAGGTTGGAAACGGGTCCTTGGTGAAGCTTAACTTGCTGAATCAGACTGAGTGGGGCATCAAGATGTCTTCCATACTTACATTTGGTACACTCTGTGGACGGCAGTATGTTTCAGTCCAAAAAGGAAAAGAGGCCTGAGACTCAAATTAGGGTTAGGGTTGGGGAGACTTGGCTTCCCAGGATGTAACCAGGGTTTTGGTGAAGCAGAGGTTGGTAAAACAGACTGAGTAGGCCATCCGGAGGATAACATACTGCCAGTTAGTACACCATGTGGACAGGGAAATGTTTCAGTCCAAAGAGAAAATTAGGGTTAAGACCCAAGTTAGGGTTAGCTGTCAGGAGACATGGCTTCCCAGAATGGAAACAGGCTGTTGCTGAAGCCAAGCATGGTGAAACAGACTGAGAGGGCCAAAGGAATTGTGTGCCTTCTGTCTTTTAGTACAACATGAGGATGGGGGTTTGTTACATTTGCACATAAATAATCAGGTTAAGTCTCAAGATAGGGTTAGGGTTGGGGAGATGTGGCTTCCCAGGTTGGAAACGGGTCCTTGGTGAAGCCTAACTTGCTGAATCAGACTGAGTGGGACATCAAGATGTCTTCCATACTGACATTTGCTACACTCTGTGGACGGCGGTATGTTTCAGTCCAAAAATGAAATGAGGGTTGAGACTCAAATTAGGGTTAGGGTTGGGGAGACTTGGCTTCCCAGGATGTAACCAGGGTTTTGGTGAAGCCTAGATTGGTAAAACAGACTGAGTAGGCCATCCGGAGTATAACATACTGCCAGTTAGTACACCATGTGGACAGGGAAATGTTTCAGTCCAAAGAAAAAATTAGGGTTAAGACCCAAGTTAGGGTTATCGGTCAGGAGACATGGCTTCCCAGAATGGAAACAGGGTGTTGCTGAAGCCAAGCATGGTGAAACAGACTGAGAGGGCAAGAGGAATTGTGTGCCTACTGTCTTTTAGTGGAACATAAGGATGGGGGGTTGTTACATTTCAACAAGAAAATCAGGTTAAGTCTCAAGTTAGGGTTAGGGTTGGGGAGATGTGGCTTCCCAGGTTGGAAACGGGTCCTTGGTGAAGCCTAACTTGCTGAATCAGACTGAGTGGGGCATCAAGATGTCTTCCATACTTACATTTGGTACACTCTGTGGACGGCGGTATGTTTCAGTCCCAAAAGGAAATGAGGTCTGAGACTCAAATTAGGGTTAGGGTTGGGAAGACTTGGCTTCCCAGGATGTAACCAGGGTTTTGGTGAAGCCTAGATTGGTAAAACAGAATGAGTAGGCCATCCGGAGGATAACATACTGCCAGTTAGTACACCATGTGGACAGGGAAATGTTTCATTCCAAAGAGAAAATTAGGGTTAAGACCCAAGTGAGGGTTATCGGTCAGGAGACATGGCTTCCCAGAATGGAAACAGGGTGTTGCTGAAGCCAAGCATGGTGAAACAGACTGAGAGGGCCAAAGGAATTGTGTGCCTACTGTCTTTTAGTAGAACATGAGGATGGGGGGTTGTTACATTTCAACAAGAAAATCATGTTAAGTCTCAAGTTAGGGTTAGGGTTGGGGAGATGTGGCTTCCCAGGTTGGAAACGGGTCCTTGGTGAAGCTTAACTTGCTGAATCAGACTGAGTGGGACATCAAGATGTCTTCCATACTGACATTTGGTACACTCTGTGGACGGCGGTATGTTTCAGTCCCAAAAGGAAATGAGGCCTGAGACTCAAAGTAGGGTTAGGGTTGGGGAGACTTGGCTGCCCAGGATGTAACCAGGGTTTTGGTGAAGCCTAGATTGGTAAAACAGACTGAGTAGGCATTCAGGAGTATAACATACTGCCAGTTAGTACACCATGTGGACAGGGAAATGTTTCAGTCCAAAGAGAAAATTAGGGTTAAGACCCAAGTTAGGGTTAGCTGTCAGGAGACATGGCTTCCCAGAATGGAAACAGGGTGTTGCTGAAGCCAAGCATGGTGAAACAGACTGAGATGGCAAAAGGAATTGTGTGCCTACTGTCTTTTAGTACAACATGAGGATGGGGGGTTGTTACATTTCAACAAGAAAATCAGGTTAAGTCTCAAGTTAGGGTTAGGGTTGGGGAGATGTGGCTTCCCAGCTTGGAAACGGGTCCTTGGTGAAGCCTAACTTGCTGAATCAGACTGAGTGGGACATCAAGATGTCTTCCATACTGACATTTGGTACACTCTGTGGACGGCGGTATGTTTCATTCCAAAAAGGAAATTAGGCCTGAGACTCAAATTAGGGTTAGGGTTGGGGAGACTTGGCTTCCCAGGATGTAACCAGGGTTTTGGTGAAGCCTAGATTGGTAAAACAGACTGAGTAGGCCATCCGGAGTATAACATACTGCCAGTTAGTACACCATGTGGACAGGGAAATGTTTCAGTCCAAAGAAAAAATTAGGGTTAAGACCCAAGTTAGGGTTATCGGTCAGGAGACATGGCTTCCCAGAATGGAAACAGGGTGTTGCTGAAGCCAAGCATGGTGAAACAGACTGAGAGGGCAAAAGGAATTGTGTGCCTACTGTCTTTTAGTGGAACATAAGGATGGGGGGTTGTTACATTTCAACAAGAAAATCAGGTTAAGTCTCAAGTTAGGGTTAGGGTTGGGGAGATGTGGCTTCCCAGGTTGGAAACGGGTCCTTGGTGAAGCCTAACTTGCTGAATCAGACTGAGTGGGGCATCAAGATGTCTTCCATACTTACATTTGGTACACTCTGTGGACGGCGGTATGTTTCAGTCCCAAAAGGAAATGAGGTCTGAGACTCAAATTAGGGTTAGGGTTGGGAAGACTTGGCTTCCCAGGATGTAACCAGGGTTTTGGTGAAGCCTAGATTGGTAAAACAGAATGAGTAGGCCATCCGGAGGATAACATACTGCCAGTTAGTACACCATGTGGACAGGGAAATGTTTCATTCCAAAGAGAAAATTAGGGTTAAGACCCAAGTGAGGGTTATCGGTCAGGAGACATGGCTTCCCAGAATGGAAACAGGGTGTTGCTGAAGCCAAGCATGGTGAAACAGACTGAGAGGGCCAAAGGAATTGTGTGCCTACTGTCTTTTAGTAGAACATGAGGATGGGGGGTTGTTACATTTCAACAAGAAAATCATGTTAAGTCTCAAGTTAGGGTTAGGGTTGGGGAGATGTGGCTTCCCAGGTTGGAAACGGGTCCTTGGTGAAGCTTAACTTGCTGAATCAGACTGAGTGGGACATCAAGATGTCTTCCATACTGACATTTGGTACACTCTGTGGACGGCGGTATGTTTCAGTCCCAAAAGGAAATGAGGCCTGAGACTCAAAGTAGGGTTAGGGTTGGGGAGACTTGGCTGCCCAGGATGTAACCAGGGTTTTGGTGAAGCCTAGATTGGTAAAACAGACTGAGTAGGCGTTCAGGAGTATAACATACTGCCAGTTAGTACACCATGTGGACAGGGAAATGTTTCAGTCCAAAGAGAAAATTAGGGTTAAGACCCAAGTTAGGGTTAGCTGTCAGGAGACATGGCTTCCCAGAATGGAAACAGGGTGTTGCTGAAGCCAAGCATGGTGAAACAGACTGAGAGGGCCAAAGGAATTGTGTGCCTACTGTCTTTTAGTACAACATGAGGATGGGGGGTTGTTACATTTCAACAAGAAAATCAGGTTAAGTCTCAAGTTAGGGTTAGGGTTGGGGAGATGTGGCTTCCCAGCTTGGAAACGGGTCCTTGGTGAAGCCTAACTTGCTGAATCAGACTGAGTGGGGCATCAAGATGTCTTCCATACTTACTTTTGGTACACTCTGTGGACGGCGGTATGTTTCAGTCCAAAAAGGAAAAGAGGCCTGAGACTCAAATTAGGGTTAGGGTTGGGGAGACTTGGCTTCCCAGGATGTAACCAGGGTTTTGGTGAAGCCTAGGTTGGTAAAACGGACTGAGTTGGCCATCCGGAGTATAACATACTGCCAGTTAGTACACCATGTGGACAGGGAAATGTTTCAGTCCAAAGAGAAAATTAGGGTTAAGACCCAATTTAGGGTTATCGGTCAGGAGACATGGCTTCCCAGAATGGAAACAGGGTGTTGCTGAAGCCAAGCATGGTGAAACAGACTGAGAGGGCAAAAGGAATTGTGTGCCTACTGTCTTTTAGTGGAACATAAGGATGGGGGGTTGTTACATTTCAACAAGAAAATCAGGTTAAGTCTCAAGTTAGGGTTAGGGTTGGGGAGATGTGGCTTCCCAGGTTGGAAACGGGTCCTTGGTGAAGCCTAACTTGCTGAATCAGACTGAGTGGGGCATCAAGATGTCTTCCATACTTACATTTGGTACACTCTGTGGACGGCGGTATGTTTCAGTCCCAAAAGGAAATGAGGTCTGAGACTCAAATTAGGGTTAGGGTTGGGAAGACTTGGCTTCCCAGGATGTAACCAGGGTTTTGGTGAAGCCTAGATTGGTAAAACAGAATGAGTAGGCCATCCGGAGGATAACATACTGCCAGTTAGTACACCATGTGGACAGGGAAATGTTTCATTCCAAAGAGAAAATTAGGGTTAAGACCCAAGTGAGGGTTATCGGTCAGGAGACATGGCTTCCCAGAATGGAAACAGGGTGTTGCTGAAGCCAAGCATGGTGAAACAGACTGAGAGGGCCAAAGGAATTGTGTGCCTACTGTCTTTTAGTAGAACATGAGGATGGGGGGTTGTTACATTTCAACAAGAAAATCATGTTAAGTCTCAAGTTAGGGTTAGGGTTGGGGAGATGTGGCTTCCCAGGTTGGAAACGGGTCCTTGGTGAAGCTTAACTTGCTGAATCAGACTGAGTGGGACATCAAGATGTCTTCCATACTGAGATTTGGTACACTCTGTGGACGGCGGTATGTTTCAGTCCCAAAAGGAAATGAGGCCTGAGACTCAAAGTAGGGTTAGGGTTGGGGAGACTTGGCTGCCCAGGATGTAACCAGGGTTTTGGTGAAGCCTAGATTGGTAAAACAGACTGAGTAGGCGTTCAGGAGTATAACATACTGCCAGTTAGTACACCATGTGGACAGGGAAATGTTTCAGTCCAAAGAGAAAATTAGGGTTAAGACCCAAGTTAGGGTTAGCTGTCAGGAGACATGGCTTCCCAGAATGGAAACAGGGTGTTGCTGAAGCCAAGCATGGTGAAACAGACTGAGAGGGCCAAAGGAATTGTGTGCCTACTGTCTTTTAGTAGAACATGAGGATGGGAGGTTGTTACATTTGCACAAGAATATCTGGTTAAGTCTCAAGTTAGGGTTAGGGTTGGGGAGATGTGGCTTCCCAGCTTGGAAACGGGTCCTTGGTGAAGCCTAACTTGCTGAATCAGACTGAGTGGGACATCAAGATGTCTTCCATACTGACATTTGGTACACTCTGTGGACGGCGGTATGTTTCAGTCCAAAAAGGAAATTAGGCCTGAGACTCAAATTAGGGTTAGGGTTGGGGCGACTTGGCTTCCCAGGATGTAACCAGGGTTTTGGCAAAGCCTAGATTGGTAAAACAGACTGAGTAGGCCAACCGGAGTATAACATACTGCCAGTTAGTACACCATGTGGACAGGGAAATGTTTCAGTCCAAAGAGAAAATTAGGGTTAAGACCCAAGTTAGGGTTAGCTGTCAGGAGACATGGCTTCCCAGAATGGAAACAGGGTGTTGCTGAAGCCAAGCATGGTGAAACAGACTGAGAGGGCCAAAGGAATTGTGTGCCTACTGTCTTTTAGTACAACATGAGGATGGGGGGTTCTTACATTTCAACAAGAAAATCAGGTTGAGTCTCAAGTTAGGGTTAGGGTTGGGGAGATGTGGCTTCCCAGGTTGGAAACGGGTCCTTGGTGAAGCTTAACTTGCTGAATCAGACTGAGTGGGGCATCAAGATGTCTTCCATACTTACATTTGGTACACTCTGTGGACCGCAGTATGTTTCAGTCCAAAAAGGAAATGAGGGTTGAGACTCAAATTAGGGTTAGGTTTGGGGAGACTTGGCTTCCCAGGATGTAACCATGGTTTTGGCGCAGCCTAGATTGGTAAAACAGACTGCGTAGGCCTTCCGGAGTATAACATACTGCCAGTTAGTACACCATGTGGACAGGGAAATGTTTCAGTCCAAAGAGAAAATTAGGGTTAAGACCCAAGTTAGGGTTATCGGTCAGGAGACATGGCTTCCCAGAATGGAAACAGGGTTTTGCTGAAGCCAAGCATGGTGAAACAGACTGAGAGGGCAAAAGGAATTGTGTGCCTACTGTCTTTTAGTACAACATGAGGATGGGGGGTTGTTACATTTCAACAAGAAAATCAGGTTAAGTCTCAAGTTAGGGTTAGGGTTGGGGAGATGTGGCTTCCCAGGTTGGAAACGGGTCCTTGGTGAAGCCTAACTTGCTGAATCAGACTGAGTGGGGCATCAAGATGTCTTCCATACTTACATTTGGTACACTCTGTGGACGGCAGTATGTTTCAGTCCAAAAAGGAAAAGAGGCCTGAGACTCAAATTAGGGTTAGGGTTGGGGAGACTTGGCTTCCCAGGATGTAACCAGGGTTTTGGTGAAGCAGAGGTTGGTAAAACAGACTGAGTAGGCCATCCGGAGGATAACATACTGCCAGTTAGTACACCATGTGGACAGGGAAATGTTTCAGTCCAAAGAGAAAATTAGGGTTAAGACCCAAGTTAGGGTTAGCTGTCAGGAGACATGGCTTCCCAGAATGGAAACAGGGTGTTGCTGAAGCCAAGCATGGTGAAACAGACTGAGAGGGCCAAAGGAATTGTGTGCCTTCTGTCTTTTAGTACAACATGAGGATGGGGGTTTTTTACATTTGCACAAGAAAATCAGGTTAAGTCTCAAGTTAGGGTTAGGGTTGGGGAGATGTGGCTTCCCAGGTTGGAAACGGGTCCTTGGTGAAGCCTAACTTGCTGAATCAGACTGAGTGGGACATCAAGATGTCTTCCATACTGACATTTGCTACACTCTGTGGACGGCGGTATGTTTCAGTCCAAAAATGAAATGAGGGTTGAGACTCAAATTAGGGTTAGGGTTGGGGAGACTTGGCTTCCCAGGATGTAACCAGGGTTTTGGTGAAGCCTAGATTGGTAAAACAGACTGAGTAGGCCATCCGGAGTATAACATACTGCCAGTTAGTACACCATGTGGACAGGGAAATGTTTCAGTCCAAAGAAAAAATTAGGGTTAAGACCCAAGTTAGGGTTATCGGTCAGGAGACATGGCTTCCCAGAATGGAAACAGGGTGTTGCTGAAGCCAAGCATGGTGAAACAGACTGAGAGGGCAAAAGGAATTGTGTGCCTACTGTCTTTTAGTGGAACATAAGGATGGGGGGTTGTTACATTTCAACAAGAAAATCAGGTTAAGTCTCAAGTTAGGGTTAGGGTTGGGGAGATGTGGCTTCCCAGGTTGGAAACGGGTCCTTGGTGAAGCCTAACTTGCTGAATCAGACTGAGTGGGGCATCAAGATGTCTTCCATACTTACATTTGGTACACTCTGTGGACGGCGGTATGTTTCAGTCCCAAAAGGAAATGAGGTCTGAGACTCAAATTAGGGTTAGGGTTGGGAAGACTTGGCTTCCCAGGATGTAACCAGGGTTTTGGTGAAGCCTAGATTGGTAAAACAGAATGAGTAGGCCATCCGGAGGATAACATACTGCCAGTTAGTACACCATGTGGACAGGGAAATGTTTCATTCCAAAGAGAAAATTAGGGTTAAGACCCAAGTGAGGGTTATCGGTCAGGAGACATGGCTTCCCAGAATGGAAACAGGGTGTTGCTGAAGCCAAGCATGGTGAAACAGACTGAGAGGGCCAAAGGAATTGTGTGCCTACTGTCTTTTAGTAGAACATGAGGATGGGGGGTTGTTACATTTCAACAAGAAAATCATGTTAAGTCTCAAGTTAGGGTTAGGGTTGGGGAGATGTGGCTTCCCAGGTTGGAAACGGGTCCTTGGTGAAGCTTAACTTGCTGAATCAGACTGAGTGGGACATCAAGATGTCTTCCATACTGACATTTGGTACACTCTGTGGACGGCGGTATGTTTCAGTCCCAAAAGGAAATGAGGCCTGAGACTCAAAGTAGGGTTAGGGTTGGGGAGACTTGGCTGCCCAGGATGTAACCAGGGTTTTGGTGAAGCCTAGATTGGTAAAACAGACTGAGTAGGCATTCAGGAGTATAACATACTGCCAGTTAGTACACCATGTGGACAGGGAAATGTTTCAGTCCAAAGAGAAAATTAGGGTTAAGACCCAAGTTAGGGTTAGCTGTCAGGAGACATGGCTTCCCAGAATGGAAACAGGGTGTTGCTGAAGCCAAGCATGGTGAAACAGGTTGAGAGGGCCAAAGGAATTGTGTGCCTACTGTCTTTTAGTACAACATGAGGATGGGGGGTTGTTACATTTCAACAAGAAAATCAGGTTAAGTCTCAAGTTAGGGTTAGGGTTGGGGAGATGTGGCTTCCCAGCTTGGAAACGGGTCCTTGGTGAAGCCTAACTTGCTGAATCAGACTGAGTGGGACATCAAGATGTCTTCCATACTGACATTTGGTACACTCTGTGGACGGCGGTATGTTTCAGTCCAAAAAGGAAATTAGGCCTGAGACTCAAATTAGGGTTAGGGTTGGGGCGACTTGGCTTCCCAGGATGTAACCAGGGTTTTGGCAAAGCCTAGATTGGTAAAACAGACTGAGTAGGCCAACCGGAGTATAACATACTGCCAGTTAGTACACCATGTGGACAGGGAAATGTTTCAGTCCAAAGAGAAAATTAGGGTTAAGACCCAAGTTAGGGTTAGCTGTCAGGAGACATGGCTTCCCAGAATGGAAACAGGGTGTTGCTGAAGCCAAGCATGGTGAAACAGACTGAGAGGGCCAAAGGAATTGTGTGCCTACTGTCTTTTAGTACAACATGAGGATGGGGGGTTCTTACATTTCAACAAGAAAATCAGGTTGAGTCTCAAGTTAGGGTTAGGGTTGGGGAGATGTGGCTTCCCAGGTTGGAAACGGGTCCTTGGTGAAGCTGAACTTGCTGAATCAGACTGAGTGGGGCATCAAGATGTCTTCCATACTTACATTTGGTACACTCTGTGGACCGCAGTATGTTTCAGTCCAAAAAGGAAATGAGGGTTGAGACTCAAATTAGGGTTAGGTTTGGGGAGACTTGGCTTCCCAGGATGTAACCATGGTTTTGGCGAAGCCTAGATTGGTAAAACAGACTGCGTAGGCCTTCCGGAGTATAACATACTGCCAGTTAGTACACCATGTGGACAGGGAAATGTTTCAGTCCAAAGAGAAAATTAGGGTTAAGACCCAAGTTAGGGTTATCGGTCAGGAGACATGGCTTCCCAGAATGGAAACAGGGTGTTGCTGAAGCCAAGCATGGTGAAACAGACTGAGAGGGCAAAAGGAATTGTGTGCCTACTGTCTTTTAGTACAACATGAGGATGGGGGGTTGTTACATTTCAACAAGAAAATCAGGTTAAGTCTCAAGTTAGGGTTAGGGTTGGGGAGATGTGGCTTCCCAGGTTGGAAACGGGTCCTTGGTGAAGCCTAACTTGCTGAATCAGACTGAGTGGGGCATCAAGATGTCTTCCATACTTACATTTGGTACACTCTGTGGACGGCAGTATGTTTCAGTCCAAAAAGGAAAAGAGGCCTGAGACTCAAATTAGGGTTAGGGTTGGGGAGACTTGGCTTCCCAGGATGTAACCAGGGTTTTGGTGAAGCCTAGGTTGGTAAAACAGACTGAGTAGGCCATCCGGAGGATAACATACTGCCAGTTAGTACACCATGTGGACAGGGAAATGTTTCAGTCCAAAGAGAAAATTAGGGTTAAGACCCAAGTTAGGGTTAGCTGTCAGGAGACATGGCTTCCCAGAATGGAAACAGGCTGTTGCTGAAGCCAAGCATGGTGAAACAGACTGAGAGGGCCAAAGGAATTGTGTGCCTTCTGTCTTTTAGTACAACATGAGGATGGGGGTTTGTTACATTTGCACAAGAAAATCAGGTTAAGTCTCAAGTTAGGGTTAGGGTTGGGGAGATGTGGCTTCCCAGGTTGGAAACGGGTCCTTGGTGAAGCCTAACTTGCTGAATCAGACTGAGTGGGACATCAAGATGTCTTCCATACTGACATTTGCTACACTCTGTGGACGGCGGTATGTTTCAGTCCAAAAATGAAATGAGGGTTGAGACTCAAATTAGGGTTAGGGTTGGGGAGACTTGGCTTCCCAGGATGTAACCAGGGTTTTGGTGAAGCCTAGATTGGTAAAACAGACTGAGTAGGCCATCCGGAGTATAACATACTGCCAGTTAGTACACCATGTGGACAGGGAAATGTTTCAGTCCAAAGAAAAAATTAGGGTTAAGACCCAAGTTAGGGTTATCGGTCAGGAGACATGGCTTCCCAGAATGGAAACAGGGTGTTGCTGAAGCCAAGCATGGTGAAACAGACTGAGAGGGCAAAAGGAATTGTGTGCCTACTGTCTTTTAGTGGAACATAAGGATGGGGGGTTGTTACATTTCAACAAGAAAATCAGGTTAAGTCTCAAGTTAGGGTTAGGGTTGGGGAGATGTGGCTTCCCAGGTTGGAAACGGGTCCTTGGTGAAGCCTAACTTGCTGAATCAGACTGAGTGGGGCATCAAGATGTCTTCCATACTTACATTTGGTACACTCTGTGGACGGCGGTATGTTTCAGTCCCAAAAGGAAATGAGGTCTGAGACTCAAATTAGGGTTAGGGTTGGGAAGACTTGGCTTCCCAGGATGTAACCAGGGTTTTGGTGAAGCCTAGATTGGTAAAACAGAATGAGTAGGCCATCCGGAGGATAACATACTGCCAGTTAGTACACCATGTGGACAGGGAAATGTTTCATTCCAAAGAGAAAATTAGGGTTAAGACCCAAGTGAGGGTTATCGGTCAGGAGACATGGCTTCCCAGAATGGAAACAGGGTGTTGCTGAAGCCAAGCATGGTGAAACAGACTGAGAGGGCCAAAGGAATTGTGTGCCTACTGTCTTTTAGTAGAACATGAGGATGGGGGGTTGTTACATTTCAACAAGAAAATCATGTTAAGTCTCAAGTTAGGGTTAGGGTTGGGGAGATGTGGCTTCCCAGGTTGGAAACGGGTCCTTGGTGAAGCTTAACTTGCTGAATCAGACTGAGTGGGACATCAAGATGTCTTCCATACTGACATTTGGTACACTCTGTGGACGGCGGTATGTTTCAGTCCCAAA
Organism: Heloderma suspectum; assembly: GCF_057233095.1. Taxonomy (NCBI): domain Eukaryota; kingdom Metazoa; phylum Chordata; class Lepidosauria; order Squamata; family Helodermatidae; genus Heloderma; species Heloderma suspectum. The sequence continues at coordinate 155,647,686 of NC_139461.1, forward strand.
AGGAAATGAGGCCTGAGACTCAAAGTAGGGTTAGGGTTGGGGAGACTTGGCTGCCCAGGATGTAACCAGGGTTTTGGTGAAGCCTAGATTGGTAAAACAGACTGAGTAGGCATTCAGGAGTATAACATACTGCCAGTTAGTACACCATGTGGACAGGGAAATGTTTCAGTCCAAAGAGAAAATTAGGGTTAAGACCCAAGTTAGGGTTAGCTGTCAGGAGACATGGCTTCCCAGAATGGAAACAGGGTGTTGCTGAAGCCAAGCATGGTGAAACAGACTGAGAGGGCCAAAGGAATTGTGTGCCTACTGTCTTTTAGTACAACATGAGGATGGGGGGTTGTTACATTTCAACAAGAAAATCAGGTTAAGTCTCAAGTTAGGGTTAGGGTTGGGGAGATGTGGCTTCCCAGCTTGGAAACGGGTCCTTGGTGAAGCCTAACTTGCTGAATCAGACTGAGTGGGACATCAAGATGTCTTCCATACTGACATTTGGTACACTCTGTGGACGGCGGTATGTTTCAGTCCAAAAAGGAAATTAGGCCTGAGACTCAAATTAGGGTTAGGGTTGGGGCGACTTGGCTTCCCAGGATGTAACCAGGGTTTTGGCAAAGCCTAGATTGGTAAAACAGACTGAGTAGGCCAACCGGAGTATAACATACTGCCAGTTAGTACACCATGTGGACAGGGAAATGTTTCAGTCCAAAGAGAAAATTAGGGTTAAGACCCAAGTTAGGGTTAGCTGTCAGGAGACATGGCTTCCCAGAATGGAAACAGGGTGTTGCTGAAGCCAAGCATGGTGAAACAGACTGAGAGGGCCAAAGGAATTGTGTGCCTACTGTCTTTTAGTACAACATGAGGATGGGGGGTTCTTACATTTCAACAAGAAAATCAGGTTGAGTCTCAAGTTAGGGTTAGGGTTGGGGAGATGTGGCTTCCCAGGTTGGAAACGGGTCCTTGGTGAAGCTTAACTTGCTGAATCAGACTGAGTGGGGCATCAAGATGTCTTCCATACTTACATTTGGTACACTCTGTGGACCGCAGTATGTTTCAGTCCAAAAAGGAAATGAGGGTTGAGACTCAAATTAGGGTTAGGTTTGGGGAGACTTGGCTTCCCAGGATGTAACCATGGTTTTGGCGCAGCCTAGATTGGTAAAACAGACTGCGTAGGCCTTCCGGAGTATAACATACTGCCAGTTAGTACACCATGTGGACAGGGAAATGTTTCAGTCCAAAGAGAAAATTAGGGTTAAGACCCAAGTTAGGGTTATCGGTCAGGAGACATGGCTTCCCAGAATGGAAACAGGGTTTTGCTGAAGCCAAGCATGGTGAAACAGACTGAGAGGGCAAAAGGAATTGTGTGCCTACTGTCTTTTAGTACAACATGAGGATGGGGGGTTGTTACATTTCAACAAGAAAATCAGGTTAAGTCTCAAGTTAGGGTTAGGGTTGGGGAGATGTGGCTTCCCAGGTTGGAAACGGGTCCTTGGTGAAGCCTAACTTGCTGAATCAGACTGAGTGGGGCATCAAGATGTCTTCCATACTTACGTTTGGTACACTCTGTGGACGGCAGTATGTTTCAGTCCAAAAAGGAAAAGAGGCCTGAGACTCAAATTAGGGTTAGGGTTGGGGAGACTTGGCTTCCCAGGATGTAACCAGGGTTTTGGTGAAGCAGAGGTTGGTAAAACAGACTGAGTAGGCCATCCGGAGGATAACATACTGCCAGTTAGTACACCATGTGGACAGGGAAATGTTTCAGTCCAAAGAGAAAATTAGGGTTAAGACCCAAGTTAGGGTTAGCTGTCAGGAGACATGGCTTCCCAGAATGGAAACAGGGTGTTGCTGAAGCCAAGCATGGTGAAACAGACTGAGAGGGCCAAAGGAATTGTGTGCCTTCTGTCTTTTAGTACAACATGAGGATGGGGGTTTGTTACATTTGCACAAGAAAATCAGGTTAAGTCTCAAGTTAGGGTTAGGGTTGGGGAGATGTGGCTTCCCAGGTTGGAAACGGGTCCTTGGTGAAGCCTAACTTGCTGAATCAGACTGAGTGGGACATCAAGATGTCTTCCATACTGACATTTGCTACACTCTGTGGACGGCGGTATGTTTCAGTCCAAAAATGAAATGAGGGTTGAGACTCAAATTAGGGTTAGGGTTGGGGAGACTTGGCTTCCCAGGATGTAACCAGGGTTTTGGTGAAGCCTAGATTGGTAAAACAGACTGAGTAGGCCATCCGGAGTATAACATACTGCCAGTTAGTACACCATGTGGACAGGGAAATGTTTCAGTCCAAAGAAAAAATTAGGGTTAAGACCCAAGTTAGGGTTATCGGTCAGGAGACATGGCTTCCCAGAATGGAAACAGGGTGTTGCTGAAGCCAAGCATGGTGAAACAGACTGAGAGGGCAAAAGGAATTGTGTGCCTACTGTCTTTTAGTGGAACATAAGGATGGGGGGTTGTTACATTTCAACAAGAAAATCAGGTTAAGTCTCAAGTTAGGGTTAGGGTTGGGGAGATGTGGCTTCCCAGGTTGGAAACGGGTCCTTGGTGAAGCCTAACTTGCTGAATCAGACTGAGTGGGGCATCAAGATGTCTTCCATACTTACATTTGGTACACTCTGTGGACGGCGGTATGTTTCAGTCCCAAAAGGAAATGAGGTCTGAGACTCAAATTAGGGTTAGGGTTGGGAAGACTTGGCTTCCCAGGATGTAACCAGGGTTTTGGTGAAGCCTAGATTGGTAAAACAGAATGAGTAGGCCATCCGGAGGATAACATACTGCCAGTTAGTACACCATGTGGACAGGGAAATGTTTCATTCCAAAGAGAAAATTAGGGTTAAGACCCAAGTGAGGGTTATCGGTCAGGAGACATGGCTTCCCAGAATGGAAACAGGGTGTTGCTGAAGCCAAGCATGGTGAAACAGACTGAGAGGGCCAAAGGAATTGTGTGCCTACTGTCTTTTAGTAGAACATGAGGATGGGGGGTTGTTACATTTCAACAAGAAAATCATGTTAAGTCTCAAGTTAGGGTTAGGGTTGGGGAGATGTGGCTTCCCAGGTTGGAAACGGGTCCTTGGTGAAGCTTAACTTGCTGAATCAGACTGAGTGGGACATCAAGATGTCTTCCATACTGACATTTGGTACACTCTGTGGACGGCGGTATGTTTCAGTCCCAAAAGGAAATGAGGCCTGAGACTCAAAGTAGGGTTAGGGTTGGGGAGACTTGGCTGCCCAGGATGTAACCAGGGTTTTGGCAAAGCCTAGATTGGTAAAACAGACTGAGTAGGCCAACCGGAGTATAACATACTGCCAGTTAGTACACCATGTGGACAGGGAAATGTTTCAGTCCAAAGAGAAAATTAGGGTTAAGACCCAAGTTAGGGTTATCGGTCAGGAGACATGGCTTCCCAGAATGGAAACAGGGTGTTGCTGAAGCCAAGCATGGTGAAACAGACTGAGAGGGCCAAAGGAATTGTGTGCCTACTGTCTTTTAGTACAACATGAGGATGGGGGGTTGTTACATTTCAACAAGAAAATCAGGTTGAGTCTCAAGTTAGGGTTAGGGTTGGGGAGATGTGGCTTCCCAGGTTGGAAACGGGTCCTTGGTGAAGCTTAACTTGCTGAATCAGACTGAGTGGGGCATCAAGATGTCTTCCATACTGAGATTTGGTACACTCTGTGGACCGCAGTATGTTTCAGTCCAAAAAGGAAATGAGGGTTGAGACTCAAATTAGGGTTAGGGTTGGGGAGACTTGGCTTCCCAGGATGTAACCAGGGTTTTGGCGAAGCCTAGATTGGTAAAACAGACTGAGTAGGCCTTCCGGAGTATAACATACTGCCAGTTAGTACACCATGTGGACAGGGAAATATTTCAGTCCAAAGAGAAAATTAGGGTTAAGACCCAAGTTAGGGTTAGCTGTCAGGAGACATGGCTTCCCAGAATGGAAACAGGGTGTTGCTGAAGCCAAGCATGGTGAAACAGACTGAGAGGGCCCACGGAATTTTGTGCCTACTGTCTTTTAGTACAACATGAGGATGGGGGTTTGTTACATTTGCACAAGAAAATCAGGTTGAGTCTCAAGTTAGGGTTAGGGTTGGGGAGATGTGGCTTCCCAGGTTGGAAACGGGTCCTTGGTGAAGCCTAACTTGCTGAATCAGACTGAGTGGGACATCAAGATGTCTTCCATACTGACATTTGGTACACTCTGTGGACGGCGGTATGTTTCAGTCCAAAAAGGAAATTAGGCCTGAGACTCAAATTAGGGTTAGGGTTGGGGCGACTTGGCTTCCCAGGATGTAACCAGGGTTTTGGCAAAGCCTAGATTGGTAAAACAGACTGAGTAGGCCAACCGGAGTATAACATACTGCCAGTTAGTACACCATGTGGACAGGGAAATGTTTTAGTCCAAAGAGAAAATTAGGGTTAAGACCCAAGTTAGGGTTAGCTGTCAGGAGACATGGCTTCCCAGAATGGAAACAGGGTGTTGCTGAAACCAAGCATGGTGAAACAGACTGAGAGGGCCAAAGGAATTGTGTGCCTACTGTCTTTTAGTACAACATGAGGATGGGGGGTTCTTACATTTCAACAAGAAAATCAGGTTGAGTCTCAAGTTAGGGTTAGGGTTGGGGAGATGTGGCTTCCCAGGTTGGAAACGGGTCCTTGGTGAAGCTTAACTTGCTGAATCAGACTGAGTGGGGCATCAAGATGTCTTCCATACTTACATTTGGTACACTCTGTGGACGGCAGTATGTTTCAGTCCAAAAAGGAAAAGAGGCCTGAGACTCAAATTAGGGTTAGGGTTGGGGAGACTTGGCTTCCCAGGATGTAACCAGGGTTTTGGTGAAGCCTAGATTGGTAAAACAGACTGAGTAGGCCATCCGGAGGATAACATACTGCCAGTTAGTACACCATGTGGACAGGGAAATGTTTCAGTCCAAAGAGAAAATTAGGGTTAAGACCCAAGTTAGGGTTAGCTGTCAGGAGACATGGCTTCCCAGAATGGAAACAGGCTGTTGCTGAAGCCAAGCATGGTGAAACAGACTGAGAGGGCCAAAGGAATTGTGTGCCTTCTGTCTTTTAGTACAACATGAGGATGGGGGTTTGTTACATTTGCACAAGAAAATCAGGTTAAGTCTCAAGTTAGGGTTAGGGTTGGGGAGATGTGGCTTCCCAGGTTGGAAACGGGTCCTTGGTGAAGCCTAACTTGCTGAATCAGACTGAGTGGGACATCAAGATGTCTTCCATACTGACATTTGCTACACTCTGTGGACGGCGGTATGTTTCAGTCCAAAAATGAAATGAGGGTTGAGACTCAAATTAGGGTTAGGGTTGGGGAGACTTGGCTTCCCAGGATGTAACCAGGGTTTTGGTGAAGCCTAGATTGGTAAAACAGACTGAGTAGGCCATCCGGAGTATAACATACTGCCAGTTAGTACACCATGTGGACAGGGAAATGTTTCAGTCCAAAGAAAAAATTAGGGTTAAGACCCAAGTTAGGGTTATCGGTCAGGAGACATGGCTTCCCAGAATGGAAACAGGGTGTTGCTGAAGCCAAGCATGGTGAAACAGACTGAGAGGGCAAGAGGAATTGTGTGCCTACTGTCTTTTAGTGGAACATAAGGATGGGGGGTTGTTACATTTCAACAAGAAAATCAGGTTAAGTCTCAAGTTAGGGTTAGGGTTGGGGAGATGTGGGTTCCCAGGTTGGAAACGGGTCCTTGGTGAAGCCTAACTTGCTGAATCAGACTGAGTGGGGCATCAAGATGTCTTCCATACTTACATTTGGTACACTCTGTGGACGGCGGTATGTTTCAGTCCCAAAAGGAAATGAGGTCTGAGACTCAAATTAGGGTTAGGGTTGGGAAGACTTGGCTTCCCAGGATGTAACCAGGGTTTTGGTGAAGCCTAGATTGGTAAAACAGAATGAGTAGGCCATCCGGAGGATAACATACTGCCAGTTAGTACACCATGTGGACAGGGAAATGTTTCATTCCAAAGAGAAAATTAGGGTTAAGACCCAAGTGAGGGTTATCGGTCAGGAGACATGGCTTCCCAGAATGGAAACAGGGTGTTGCTGAAGCCAAGCATGGTGAAACAGACTGAGAGGGCCAAAGGAATTGTGTGCCTACTGTCTTTTAGTAGAACATGAGGATGGGGGGTTGTTACATTTCAACAAGAAAATCATGTTAAGTCTCAAGTTAGGGTTAGGGTTGGGGAGATGTGGCTTCCCAGGTTGGAAACGGGTCCTTGGTGAAGCTTAACTTGCTGAATCAGACTGAGTGGGACATCAAGATGTCTTCCATACTGACATTTGGTACACTCTGTGGACGGCGGTATGTTTCAGTCCCAAAAGGAAATGAGGCCTGAGACTCAAAGTAGGGTTAGGGTTGGGGAGACTTGGCTGCCCAGGATGTAACCAGGGTTTTGGTGAAGCCTAGATTGGTAAAACAGACTGAGTAGGCATTCAGGAGTATAACATACTGCCAGTTAGTACACCATGTGGACAGGGAAATGTTTCAGTCCAAAGAGAAAATTAGGGTTAAGACCCAAGTTAGGGTTAGCTGTCAGGAGACATGGCTTCCCAGAATGGAAACAGGGTGTTGCTGAAGCCAAGCATGGTGAAACAGACTGAGAGGGCCAAAGGAATTGTGTGCCTACTGTCTTTTAGTACAACATGAGGATGGGGGGTTGTTACATTTCAACAAGAAAATCAGGTTAAGTCTCAAGTTAGGGTTAGGGTTGGGGAGATGTGGCTTCCCAGCTTGGAAACGGGTCCTTGGTGAAGCCTAACTTGCTGAATCAGACTGAGTGGGACATCAAGATGTCTTCCATACTGACATTTGGTACACTCTGTGGACGGCGGTATGTTTCAGTCCAAAAAGGAAATTAGGCCTGAGACTCAAATTAGGGTTAGGGTTGGGGCGACTTGGCTTCCCAGGATGTAACCAGGGTTTTGGCAAAGCCTAGATTGGTAAAACAGACTGAGTAGGCCAACCGGAGTATAACATACTGCCAGTTAGTACACCATGTGGACAGGGAAATGTTTCAGTCCAAAGAGAAAATTAGGGTTAAGACCCAAGTTAGGGTTAGCTGTCAGGAGACATGGCTTCCCAGAATGGAAACAGGGTGTTGCTGAAGCCAAGCATGGTGAAACAGACTGAGAGGGCCAAAGGAATTGTGTGCCTACTGTCTTTTAGTACAACATGAGGATGGGGGGTTCTTACATTTCAACAAGAAAATCAGGTTGAGTCTCAAGTTAGGGTTAGGGTTGGGGAGATGTGGCTTCCCAGGTTGGAAACGGGTCCTTGGTGAAGCTTAACTTGCTGAATCAGACTGAGTGGGGCATCAAGATGTCTTCCATACTTACATTTGGTACACTCTGTGGACCGCAGTATGTTTCAGTCCAAAAAGGAAATGAGGGTTGAGACTCAAATTAGGGTTAGGTTTGGGGAGACTTGGCTTCCCAGGATGTAACCATGGTTTTGGCGCAGCCTAGATTGGTAAAACAGACTGCGTAGGCCTTCCGGAGTATAACATACTGCCAGTTAGTACACCATGTGGACAGGGAAATGTTTCAGTCCAAAGAGAAAATTAGGGTTAAGACCCAAGTTAGGGTTATCGGTCAGGAGACATGGCTTCCCAGAATGGAAACAGGGTTTTGCTGAAGCCAAGCATGGTGAAACAGACTGAGAGGGCAAAAGGAATTGTGTGCCTACTGTCTTTTAGTACAACATGAGGATGGGGGGTTGTTACATTTCAACAAGAAAATCAGGTTAAGTCTCAAGTTAGGGTTAGGGTTGGGGAGATGTGGCTTCCCAGGTTGGAAACGGGTCCTTGGTGAAGCCTAACTTGCTGAATCAGACTGAGTGGGGCATCAAGATGTCTTCCATACTTACATTTGGTACACTCTGTGGACGGCAGTATGTTTCAGTCCAAAAAGGAAAAGAGGCCTGAGACTCAAATTAGGGTTAGGGTTGGGGAGACTTGGCTTCCCAGGATGTAACCAGGGTTTTGGTGAAGCAGAGGTTGGTAAAACAGACTGAGTAGGCCATCCGGAGGATAACATACTGCCAGTTAGTACACCATGTGGACAGGGAAATGTTTCAGTCCAAAGAGAAAATTAGGGTTAAGACCCAAGTTAGGGTTAGCTGTCAGGAGACATGGCTTCCCAGAATGGAAACAGGGTGTTGCTGAAGCCAAGCATGGTGAAACAGACTGAGAGGGCCAAAGGAATTGTGTGCCTTGTGTCTTTTAGTACAACATGAGGATGGGGGGTTGTTACATTTGCACAAGAAAATCAGGTTAAGTCTCAAGTTAGGGTTAGGGTTGGGGAGATGTGGCTTCCCAGGTTGGAAACGGGTCCTTGGTGAAGCCTAACTTGCTGAATCAGACTGAGTGGGACATCAAGATGTCTTCCATACTGACATTTGGTACCCTCTGTGGACGGCGGTATGTTTCAGTCCAAAAATGAAATGAGGGTTGAGACTCAAATTAGGGTTAGGGTTGGGGAGACTTGGCTTCCCAGGATGTAACCAGGGTTTTGGTGAAGCCTAGATTGGTAAAACAGACTGAGTAGGCCATCCGGAGTATAACATACTGCCAGTTAGTACACCATGTGGACAGGGAAATGTTTCAGTCCAAAGAAAAAATTAGGGTTAAGACCCAAGTTAGGGTTATCGGTCAGGAGACATGGCTTCCCAGAATGGAAACAGGGTGTTGCTGAAGCCAAGCATGGTGAAACAGACTGAGAGGGCAAAAGGAATTGTGTGCCTACTGTCTTTTAGTGGAACATAAGGATGGGGGGTTGTTACATTTCAACAAGAAAATCAGGTTAAGTCTCAAGTTAGGGTTAGGGTTGGGGAGATGTGGCTTCCCAGGTTGGAAACGGGTCCTTGGTGAAGCCTAACTTGCTGAATCAGACTGAGTGGGGCATCAAGATGTCTTCCATACTTACATTTGGTACACTCTGTGGACGGCGGTATGTTTCAGTCCCAAAAGGAAATGAGGTCTGAGACTCAAATTAGGGTTAGGGTTGGGAAGACTTGGCTTCCCAGGATGTAACCAGGGTTTTGGTGAAGCCTAGATTGGTAAAACAGAATGAGTAGGCCATCCGGAGGATAACATACTGCCAGTTAGTACACCATGTGGACAGGGAAATGTTTCATTCCAAAGAGAAAATTAGGGTTAAGACCCAAGTGAGGGTTATCGGTCAGGAGACATGGCTTCCCAGAATGGAAACAGGGTGTTGCTGAAGCCAAGCATGGTGAAACAGACTGAGAGGGCCAAAGGAATTGTGTGCCTACTGTCTTTTAGTAGAACATGAGGATGGGGGGTTGTTACATTTCAACAAGAAAATCATGTTAAGTCTCAAGTTAGGGTTAGGGTTGGGGAGATGTGGCTTCCCAGGTTGGAAACGGGTCCTTGGTGAAGCTTAACTTGCTGAATCAGACTGAGTGGGACATCAAGATGTCTTCCATACTGACATTTGGTACACTCTGTGGACGGCGGTATGTTTCAGTCCCAAAAGGAAATGAGGCCTGAGACTCAAAGTAGGGTTAGGGTTGGGGAGACTTGGCTGCCCAGGATGTAACCAGGGTTTTGGCAAAGCCTAGATTGGTAAAACAGACTGAGTAGGCCAACCGGAGTATAACATACTGCCAGTTAGTACACCATGTGGACAGGGAAATGTTTCAGTCCAAAGAGAAAATTAGGGTTAAGACCCAAGTTAGGGTTATCGGTCAGGAGACATGGCTTCCCAGAATGGAAACAGGGTGTTGCTGAAGCCAAGCATGGTGAAACAGACTGAGAGGGCCCACGGAATTTTGTGCCTACTGTCTTTTAGTACAACATGAGGATGGGGGTTTGTTACATTTGCACAAGAAAATCAGGTTGAGTCTCAAGTTAGGGTTAGGGTTGGGGAGATGTGGCTTCCCAGGTTGGAAACGGGTCCTTGGTGAAGCCTAACTTGCTGAATCAGACTGAGTGGGACATCAAGATGTCTTCCATACTGACATTTGGTACACTCTGTGGACGGCGGTATGTTTCAGTCCAAAAAGGAAATTAGGCCTGAGACTCAAATTAGGGTTAGGGTTGGGGCGACTTGGCTTCCCAGGATGTAACCAGGGTTTTGGCAAAGCCTAGATTGGTAAAACAGACTGAGTAGGCCAACCGGAGTATAACATACTGCCAGTTAGTACACCATGTGGACAGGGAAATGTTTCAGTCCAAAGAGAAAATTAGGGTTAAGACCCAAGTTAGGGTTAGCTGTCAGGAGACATGGCTTCCCAGAATGGAAACAGGGTGTTGCTGAAACCAAGCATGGTGAAACAGACTGAGAGGGCCAAAGGAATTGTGTGCCTACTGTCTTTTAGTACAACATGAGGATGGGGGGTTCTTACATTTCAACAAGAAAATCAGGTTGAGTCTCAAGTTAGGGTTAGGGTTGGGGAGATGTGGCTTCCCAGGTTGGAAACGGGTCCTTGGTGAAGCTTAACTTGCTGAATCAGACTGAGTGGGGCATCAAGATGTCTTCCATACTTACATTTGGTACACTCTGTGGACGGCAGTATGTTTCAGTCCAAAAAGGAAAAGAGGCCTGAGACTCAAATTAGGGTTAGGGTTGGGGAGACTTGGCTTCCCAGGATGTAACCAGGGTTTTGGTGAAGCCTAGATTGGTAAAACAGACTGAGTAGGCCATCCGGAGGATAACATACTGCCAGTTAGTACACCATGTGGACAGGGAAATGTTTCAGTCCAAAGAGAAAATTAGGGTTAAGACCCAAGTTAGGGTTAGCTGTCAGGAGACATGGCTTCCCAGAATGGAAACAGGCTGTTGCTGAAGCCAAGCATGGTGAAACAGACTGAGAGGGCCAAAGGAATTGTGTGCCTTCTGTCTTTTAGTACAACATGAGGATGGGGGTTTGTTACATTTGCACAAGAAAATCAGGTTAAGTCTCAAGTTAGGGTTAGGGTTGGGGAGATGTGGCTTCCCAGGTTGGAAACGGGTCCTTGGTGAAGCCTAACTTGCTGAATCAGACTGAGTGGGACATCAAGATGTCTTCCATACTGACATTTGCTACACTCTGTGGACGGCGGTATGTTTCAGTCCAAAAATGAAATGAGGGTTGAGACTCAAATTAGGGTTAGGGTTGGGGAGACTTGGCTTCCCAGGATGTAACCAGGGTTTTGGTGAAGCCTAGATTGGTAAAACAGACTGAGTAGGCCATCCGGAGTATAACATACTGCCAGTTAGTACACCATGTGGACAGGGAAATGTTTCAGTCCAAAGAAAAAATTAGGGTTAAGACCCAAGTTAGGGTTATCGGTCAGGAGACATGGCTTCCCAGAATGGAAACAGGGTGTTGCTGAAGCCAAGCATGGTGAAACAGACTGAGAGGGCAAGAGGAATTGTGTGCCTACTGTCTTTTAGTGGAACATAAGGATGGGGGGTTGTTACATTTCAACAAGAAAATCAGGTTAAGTCTCAAGTTAGGGTTAGGGTTGGGGAGATGTGGCTTCCCAGGTTGGAAACGGGTCCTTGGTGAAGCCTAACTTGCTGAATCAGACTGAGTGGGGCATCAAGATGTCTTCCATACTTACATTTGGTACACTCTGTGGACGGCGGTATGTTTCAGTCCCAAAAGGAAATGAGGTCTGAGACTCAAATTAGGGTTAGGGTTGGGAAGACTTGGCTTCCCAGGATGTAACCAGGGTTTTGGTGAAGCCTAGATTGGTAAAACAGAATGAGTAGGCCATCCGGAGGATAACATACTGCCAGTTAGTACACCATGTGGACAGGGAAATGTTTCATTCCAAAGAGAAAATTAGGGTTAAGACCCAAGTGAGGGTTATCGGTCAGGAGACATGGCTTCCCAGAATGGAAACAGGGTGTTGCTGAAGCCAAGCATGGTGAAACAGACTGAGAGGGCCAAAGGAATTGTGTGCCTACTGTCTTTTAGTAGAACATGAGGATGGGGGGTTGTTACATTTCAACAAGAAAATCATGTTAAGTCTCAAGTTAGGGTTAGGGTTGGGGAGATGTGGCTTCCCAGGTTGGAAACGGGTCCTTGGTGAAGCTTAACTTGCTGAATCAGACTGAGTGGGACATCAAGATGTCTTCCATACTGACATTTGGTACACTCTGTGGACGGCGGTATGTTTCAGTCCCAAAAGGAAATGAGGCCTGAGACTCAAAGTAGGGTTAGGGTTGGGGAGACTTGGCTGCCCAGGATGTAACCAGGGTTTTGGTGAAGCCTAGATTGGTAAAACAGACTGAGTAGGCATTCAGGAGTATAACATACTGCCAGTTAGTACACCATGTGGACAGGGAAATGTTTCAGTCCAAAGAGAAAATTAGGGTTAAGACCCAAGTTAGGGTTAGCTGTCAGGAGACATGGCTTCCCAGAATGGAAACAGGGTGTTGCTGAAGCCAAGCATGGTGAAACAGACTGAGAGGGCCAAAGGAATTGTGTGCCTACTGTCTTTTAGTACAACATGAGGATGGGGGGTTGTTACATTTCAACAAGAAAATCAGGTTAAGTCTCAAGTTAGGGTTAGGGTTGGGGAGATGTGGCTTCCCAGCTTGGAAACGGGTCCTTGGTGAAGCCTAACTTGCTGAATCAGACTGAGTGGGACATCAAGATGTCTTCCATACTGACATTTGGTACACTCTGTGGACGGCGGTATGTTTCAGTCCAAAAAGGAAATTAGGCCTGAGACTCAAATTAGGGTTAGGGTTGGGGCGACTTGGCTTCCCAGGATGTAACCAGGGTTTTGGCAAAGCCTAGATTGGTAAAACAGACTGAGTAGGCCAACCGGAGTATAACATACTGCCAGTTAGTACACCATGTGGACAGGGAAATGTTTCAGTCCAAAGAGAAAATTAGGGTTAAGACCCAAGTTAGGGTTAGCTGTCAGGAGACATGGCTTCCCAGAATGGAAACAGGGTGTTGCTGAAGCCAAGCATGGTGAAACAGACTGAGAGGGCCAAAGGAATTGTGTGCCTACTGTCTTTTAGTACAACATGAGGATGGGGGGTTCTTACATTTCAACAAGAAAATCAGGTTGAGTCTCAAGTTAGGGTTAGGGTTGGGGAGATGTGGCTTCCCAGGTTGGAAACGGGTCCTTGGTGAAGCTTAACTTGCTGAATCAGACTGAGTGGGGCATCAAGATGTCTTCCATACTTACATTTGGTACACTCTGTGGACCGCAGTATGTTTCAGTCCAAAAAGGAAATGAGGGTTGAGACTCAAATTAGGGTTAGGTTTGGGGAGACTTGGCTTCCCAGGATGTAACCATGGTTTTGGCGCAGCCTAGATTGGTAAAACAGACTGCGTAGGCCTTCCGGAGTATAACATACTGCCAGTTAGTACACCATGTGGACAGGGAAATGTTTCAGTCCAAAGAGAAAATTAGGGTTAAGACCCAAGTTAGGGTTATCGGTCAGGAGACATGGCTTCCCAGAATGGAAACAGGGTTTTGCTGAAGCCAAGCATGGTGAAACAGACTGAGAGGGCAAAAGGAATTGTGTGCCTACTGTCTTTTAGTACAACATGAGGATGGGGGGTTGTTACATTTCAACAAGAAAATCAGGTTAAGTCTCAAGTTAGGGTTAGGGTTGGGGAGATGTGGCTTCCCAGGTTGGAAACGGGTCCTTGGTGAAGCCTAACTTGCTGAATCAGACTGAGTGGGGCATCAAGATGTCTTCCATACTTACATTTGGTACACTCTGTGGACGGCAGTATGTTTCAGTCCAAAAAGGAAAAGAGGCCTGAGACTCAAATTAGGGTTAGGGTTGGGGAGACTTGGCTTCCCAGGATGTAACCAGGGTTTTGGTGAAGCAGAGGTTGGTAAAACAGACTGAGTAGGCCATCCGGAGGATAACATACTGCCAGTTAGTACACCATGTGGACAGGGAAATGTTTCAGTCCAAAGAGAAAATTAGGGTTAAGACCCAAGTTAGGGTTAGCTGTCAGGAGACATGGCTTCCCAGAATGGAAACAGGGTGTTGCTGAAGCCAAGCATGGTGAAACAGACTGAGAGGGCCAAAGGAATTGTGTGCCTTCTGTCTTTTAGTACAACATGAGGATGGGGGGTTGTTACATTTGCACAAGAAAATCAGGTTAAGTCTCAAGTTAGGGTTAGGGTTGGGGAGATGTGGCTTCCCAGGTTGGAAACGGGTCCTTGGTGAAGCCTAACTTGCTGAATCAGACTGAGTGGGACATCAAGATGTCTTCCATACTGACATTTGGTACCCTCTGTGGACGGCGGTATGTTTCAGTCCAAAAATGAAATGAGGGTTGAGACTCAAATTAGGGTTAGGGTTGGGGAGACTTGGCTTCCCAGGATGTAACCAGGGTTTTGGTGAAGCCTAGATTGGTAAAACAGACTGAGTAGGCCATCCGGAGTATAACATACTGCCAGTTAGTACACCATGTGGACAGGGAAATGTTTCAGTCCAAAGAAAAAATTAGGGTTAAGACCCAAGTTAGGGTTATCGGTCAGGAGACATGGCTTCCCAGAATGGAAACAGGGTGTTGCTGAAGCCAAGCATGGTGAAACAGACTGAGAGGGCAAAAGGAATTGTGTGCCTACTGTCTTTTAGTGGAACATAAGGATGGGGGGTTGTTACATTTCAACAAGAAAATCAGGTTAAGTCTCAAGTTAGGGTTAGGGTTGGGGAGATGTGGCTTCCCAGGTTGGAAACGGGTCCTTGGTGAAGCCTAACTTGCTGAATCAGACTGAGTGGGGCATCAAGATGTCTTCCATACTTACATTTGGTACACTCTGTGGACGGCGGTATGTTTCAGTCCCAAAAGGAAATGAGGTCTGAGACTCAAATTAGGGTTAGGGTTGGGAAGACTTGGCTTCCCAGGATGTAACCAGGGTTTTGGTGAAGCCTAGATTGGTAAAACAGAATGAGTAGGCCATCCGGAGGATAACATACTGCCAGTTAGTACACCATGTGGACAGGGAAATGTTTCATTCCAAAGAGAAAATTAGGGTTAAGACCCAAGTGAGGGTTATCGGTCAGGAGACATGGCTTCCCAGAATGGAAACAGGGTGTTGCTGAAGCCAAGCATGGTGAAACAGACTGAGAGGGCCAAAGGAATTGTGTGCCTACTGTCTTTTAGTAGAACATGAGGATGGGGGGTTGTTACATTTCAACAAGAAAATCATGTTAAGTCTCAAGTTAGGGTTAGGGTTGGGGAGATGTGGCTTCCCAGGTTGGAAACGGGTCCTTGGTGAAGCTTAACTTGCTGAATCAGACTGAGTGGGACATCAAGATGTCTTCCATACTGACATTTGGTACACTCTGTGGACGGCGGTATGTTTCAGTCCCAAAAGGAAATGAGGCCTGAGACTCAAAGTAGGGTTAGGGTTGGGGAGACTTGGCTGCCCAGGATGTAACCAGGGTTTTGGCAAAGCCTAGATTGGTAAAACAGACTGAGTAGGCCAACCGGAGTATAACATACTGCCAGTTAGTACACCATGTGGACAGGGAAATGTTTCAGTCCAAAGAGAAAATTAGGGTTAAGACCCAAGTTAGGGTTATCGGTCAGGAGACATGGCTTCCCAGAATGGAAACAGGGTGTTGCTGAAGCCAAGCATGGTGAAACAGACTGAGAGGGCCAAAGGAATTGTGTGCCTACTGTCTTTTAGTACAACATGAGGATGGGGGGTTGTTACATTTCAACAAGAAAATCAGGTTGAGTCTCAAGTTAGGGTTAGGGTTGGGGAGATGTGGCTTCCCAGGTTGGAAACGGGTCCTTGGTGAAGCTTAACTTGCTGAATCAGACTGAGTGGGGCATCAAGATGTCTTCCATACTGACATTTGGTACACTCTGTGGACCGCAGTATGTTTCAGTCCAAAAAGGAAATGAGGGTTGAGACTCAAATTAGGGTTAGGGTTGGGGAGACTTGGCTTCCCAGGATGTAACCAGGGTTTTGGCGAAGCCTAGATTGGTAAAACAGACTGAGTAGGCCTTCCGGAGTATAACATACTGCCAGTTAGTACACCATGTGGACAGGGAAATATTTCAGTCCAAAGAGAAAATTAGGGTTAAGACCCAAGTTAGGGTTAGCTGTCAGGAGACATGGCTTCCCAGAATGGAAACAGGGTGTTGCTGAAGCCAAGCATGGTGAAACAGACTGAGAGGGCCCACGGAATTTTGTGCCTACTGTCTTTTAGTACAACAGGAGGATGGGGGTTTGTTACATTTGCACAAGAAAATCAGGTTGAGTCTCAAGTTAGGGTTAGGGTTGGGGAGATGTGGCTTCCCAGGTTGGAAACGGGTCCTTGGTGAAGCCTAACTTGCTGAATCAGACTGAGTGGGACATCAAGATGTCTTCCATACTGACATTTGGTACACTCTGTGGACGGCGGTATGTTTCAGTCCAAAAAGGAAATTAGGCCTGAGACTCAAATTAGGGTTAGGGTTGGGGCGACTTGGCTTCCCAGGATGTAACCAGGGTTTTGGCAAAGCCTAGATTGGTAAAACAGACTGAGTAGGCCAACCGGAGTATAACATACTGCCAGTTAGTACACCATGTGGACAGGGAAATGTTTCAGTCCAAAGAGAAAATTAGGGTTAAGACCCAAGTTAGGGTTAGCTGTCAGGAGACATGGCTTCCCAGAATGGAAACAGGGTGTTGCTGAAACCAAGCATGGTGAAACAGACTGAGAGGGCCAAAGGAATTGTGTGCCTACTGTCTTTTAGTACAACATGAGGATGGGGGGTTCTTACATTTCAACAAGAAAATCAGGTTGAGTCTCAAGTTAGGGTTAGGGTTGGGGAGATGTGGCTTCCCAGGTTGGAAACGGGTCCTTGGTGAAGCTTAACTTGCTGAATCAGACTGAGTGGGGCATCAAGATGTCTTCCATACTTACATTTGGTACACTCTGTGGACCGCAGTATGTTTCAGTCCAAAAAGGAAATGAGGGTTGAGACTCAAATTAGGGTTAGGTTTGGGGAGACTTGGCTTCCCAGGATGTAACCATGGTTTTGGCGAAGCCTAGATTGGTATAACAGACTGCGTAGGCCTTCCGGAGTATAACATACTGCCAGTTAGTACACCATGTGGACAGGGAAATGTTTCAGTCCAAAGAGAAAATTAGGGTTAAGACCCAAGTTAGGGTTATCGGTCAGGAGACATGGCTTCCCAGAATGGAAACAGGGTTTTGCTGAAGCCAAGCATGGTGAAACAGACTGAGAGGGCAAAAGGAATTGTGTGCCTACTGTCTTTTAGTACAACATGAGGATGGGGGGTTGTTACATTTCAACAAGAAAATCAGGTTAAGTCTCAAGTTAGGGTTAGGGTTGGGGAGATGTGGCTTCCCAGGTTGGAAACGGGTCCTTGGTGAAGCCTAACTTGCTGAATCAGACTGAGTGGGGCATCAAGATGTCTTCCATACTTACATTTGGTACACTCTGTGGACGGCAGTATGTTTCAGTCCAAAAAGGAAAAGAGGCCTGAGACTCAAATTAGGGTTAGGGTTGGGGAGACTTGGCTTCCCAGGATGTAACCAGGGTTTTGGTGAAGCCTAGGTTGGTAAAACAGACTGAGTAGGCCATCCGGAGGATAACATACTGCCAGTTAGTACACCATGTGGACAGGGAAATGTTTCAGTCCAAAGAGAAAATTAGGGTTAAGACCCAAGTTAGGGTTAGCTGTCAGGAGACATGGCTTCCCAGAATGGAAACAGGCTGTTGCTGAAGCCAAGCATGGTGAAACAGACTGAGAGGGCCAAAGGAATTGTGTGCCTACTGTCTTTTAGTACAACATGAGGATGGGGGTTTGTTACATTTGCACAAGAAAATCAGGTTAAGTCTCAAGTTAGGGTTAGGGTTGGGGAGATGTGGCTTCCCAGGTTGGAAACGGGTCCTTGGTGAAGCCTAACTTGCTGAATCAGACTGAGTGGGACATCAAGATGTCTTCCATACTGACATTTGCTACACTCTGTGGACGGCGGTATGTTTCAGTCCAAAAATGAAATGAGGGTTGAGACTCAAATTAGGGTTAGGGTTGGGGAGACTTGGCTTCCCAGGATGTAACCAGGGTTTTGGTGAAGCCTAGATTGGTAAAACAGACTGAGTAGGCCATCCGGAGTATAACATACTGCCAGTTAGTACACCATGTGGACAGGGAAATGTTTCAGTCCAAAGAAAAAATTAGGGTTAAGACCCAAGTTAGGGTTATCGGTCAGGAGACATGGCTTCCCAGAATGGAAACAGGGTGTTGCTGAAGCCAAGCATGGTGAAACAGACTGAGAGGGCAAAAGGAATTGTGTGCCTACTGTCTTTTAGTGGAACATAAGGATGGGGGGTTGTTACATTTCAACAAGAAAATCAGGTTAAGTCTCAAGTTAGGGTTAGGGTTGGGGAGATGTGGCTTCCCAGGTTGGAAACGGGTCCTTGGTGAAGCCTAACTTGCTGAATCAGACTGAGTGGGGCATCAAGATGTCTTCCATACTTACATTTGGTACACTCTGTGGACGGCGGTATGTTTCAGTCCCAAAAGGAAATGAGGTCTGAGACTCAAATTAGGGTTAGGGTTGGGAAGACTTGGCTTCCCAGGATGTAACCAGGGTTTTGGTGAAGCCTAGATTGGTAAAACAGAATGAGTAGGCCATCCGGAGGATAACATACTGCCAGTTAGTACACCATGTGGACAGGGAAATGTTTCATTCCAAAGAGAAAATTAGGGTTAAGACCCAAGTGAGGGTTATCGGTCAGGAGACATGGCTTCCCAGAATGGAAACAGGGTGTTGCTGAAGCCAAGCATGGTGAAACAGACTGAGAGGGCCAAAGGAATTGTGTGCCTACTGTCTTTTAGTAGAACATGAGGATGGGGGGTTGTTACATTTCAACAAGAAAATCATGTTAAGTCTCAAGTTAGGGTTAGGGTTGGGGAGATGTGGCTTCCCAGGTTGGAAACGGGTCCTTGGTGAAGCTTAACTTGCTGAATCAGACTGAGTGGGACATCAAGATGTCTTCCATACTGACATTTGGTACACTCTGTGGACGGCGGTATGTTTCAGTCCCAAAAGGAAATGAGGCCTGAGACTCAAAGTAGGGTTAGGGTTGGGGAGACTTGGCTGCCCAGGATGTAACCAGGGTTTTGGTGAAGCCTAGATTGGTAAAACAGACTGAGTAGGCATTCAGGAGTATAACATACTGCCAGTTAGTACACCATGTGGACAGGGAAATGTTTCAGTCCAAAGAGAAAATTAGGGTTAAGACCCAAGTTAGGGTTAGCTGTCAGGAGACATGGCTTCCCAGAATGGAAACAGGGTGTTGCTGAAGCCAAGCATGGTGAAACAGACTGAGAGGGCCAAAGGAATTGTGTGCCTACTGTCTTTTAGTACAACATGAGGATGGGGGGTTGTTACATTTCAACAAGAAAATCAGGTTAAGTCTCAAGTTAGGGTTAGGGTTGGGGAGATGTGGCTTCCCAGGTTGGAAACGGGTCCTTGGTGAAGCCTAACTTGCTGAATCAGACTGAGTGGGACATCAAGATGTCTTCCATACTGACATTTGGTACACTCTGTGGACGGCGGTATGTTTCAGTCCAAAAAGGAAATTAGGCCTGAGACTCAAATTAGGGTTAGGGTTGGGGCGACTTGGCTTCCCAGGATGTAACCAGGGTTTTGGCAAAGCCTAGATTGGTAAAACAGACTGAGTAGGCCAACCGGAGTATAACATACTGCCAGTTAGTACACCATGTGGACAGGGAAATGTTTCAGTCCAAAGAGAAAATTAGGGTTAAGACCCAAGTTAGGGTTAGCTGTCAGGAGACATGGCTTCCCAGAATGGAAACAGGGTGTTGCTGAAGCCAAGCATGGTGAAACAGACTGAGAGGGCCAAAGGAATTGTGTGCCTACTGTCTTTTAGTACAACATGAGGATGGGGGGTTCTTACATTTCAACAAGAAAATCAGGTTGAGTCTCAAGTTAGGGTTAGGGTTGGGGAGATGTGGCTTCCCAGGTTGGAAACGGGTCCTTGGTGAAGCTTAACTTGCTGAATCAGACTGAGTGGGGCATCAAGATGTCTTCCATACTTACATTTGGTACACTCTGTGGACCGCAGTATGTTTCAGTCCAAAAAGGAAATGAGGGTTGAGACTCAAATTAGGGTTAGGTTTGGGGAGACTTGGCTTCCCAGGATGTAACCATGGTTTTGGCGCAGCCTAGATTGGTAAAACAGACTGCGTAGGCCTTCCGGAGTATAACATACTGCCAGTTAGTACACCATGTGGACAGGGAAATGTTTCAGTCCAAAGAGAAAATTAGGGTTAAGACCCAAGTTAGGGTTATCGGTCAGGAGACATGGCTTCCCAGAATGGAAACAGGGTTTTGCTGAAGCCAAGCATGGTGAAACAGACTGAGAGGGCAAAAGGAATTGTGTGCCTACTGTCTTTTAGTACAACATGAGGATGGGGGGTTGTTACATTTCAACAAGAAAATCAGGTTAAGTCTCAAGTTAGGGTTAGGGTTGGGGAGATGTGGCTTCCCAGGTTGGAAACGGGTCCTTGGTGAAGCCTAACTTGCTGAATCAGACTGAGTGGGGCATCAAGATGTCTTCCATACTTACATTTGGTACACTCTGTGGACGGCAGTATGTTTCAGTCCAAAAAGGAAAAGAGGCCTGAGACTCAAATTAGGGTTAGGGTTGGGGAGACTTGGCTTCCCAGGATGTAACCAGGGTTTTGGTGAAGCCTAGGTTGGTAAAACAGACTGAGTAGGCCATCCGGAGGATAACATACTGCCAGTTAGTACACCATGTGGACAGGGAAATGTTTCAGTCCAAAGAGAAAATTAGGGTTAAGACCCAAGTTAGGGTTAGCTGTCAGGAGACATGGCTTCCCAGAATGGAAACAGGCTGTTGCTGAAGCCAAGCATGGTGAAACAGACTGAGAGGGCCAAAGGAATTGTGTGCCTTCTGTCTTTTAGTACAACATGAGGATGGGGGTTTGTTACATTTGCACAAGAAAATCAGGTTAAGTCTCAAGTTAGGGTTAGGGTTGGGGAGATGTGGCTTCCCAGGTTGGAAACGGGTCCTTGGTGAAGCCTAACTTGCTGAATCAGACTGAGTGGGACATCAAGATGTCTTCCATACTGACATTTGCTACACTCTGTGGACGGCGGTATGTTTCAGTCCAAAAATGAAATGAGGGTTGAGACTCAAATTAGGGTTAGGGTTGGGGAGACTTGGCTTCCCAGGATGTAACCAGGGTTTTGGTGAAGCCTAGATTGGTAAAACAGACTGAGTAGGCCATCCGGAGTATAACATACTGCCAGTTAGTACACCATGTGGACAGGGAAATGTTTCAGTCCAAAGAAAAAATTAGGGTTAAGACCCAAGTTAGGGTTATCGGTCAGGAGACATGGCTTCCCAGAATGGAAACAGGGTGTTGCTGAAGCCAAGCATGGTGAAACAGACTGAGAGGGCAAAAGGAATTGTGTGCCTACTGTCTTTTAGTGGAACATAAGGATGGGGGGTTGTTACATTTCAACAAGAAAATCAGGTTAAGTCTCAAGTTAGGGTTAGGGTTGGGGAGATGTGGCTTCCCAGGTTGGAAACGGGTCCTTGGTGAAGCCTAACTTGCTGAATCAGACTGAGTGGGGCATCAAGATGTCTTCCATACTTACATTTGGTACACTCTGTGGACGGCGGTATGTTTCAGTCCCAAAAGGAAATGAGGTCTGAGACTCAAATTAGGGTTAGGGTTGGGAAGACTTGGCTTCCCAGGATGTAACCAGGGTTTTGGTGAAGCCTAGATTGGTAAAACAGAATGAGTAGGCCATCCGGAGGATAACATACTGCCAGTTAGTACACCATGTGGACAGGGAAATGTTTCATTCCAAAGAGAAAATTAGGGTTAAGACCCAAGTGAGGGTTATCGGTCAGGAGACATGGCTTCCCAGAATGGAAACAGGGTGTTGCTGAAGCCAAGCATGGTGAAACAGACTGAGAGGGCCAAAGGAATTGTGTGCCTACTGTCTTTTAGTAGAACATGAGGATGGGGGGTTGTTACATTTCAACAAGAAAATCATGTTAAGTCTCAAGTTAGGGTTAGGGTTGGGGAGATGTGGCTTCCCAGGTTGGAAACGGGTCCTTGGTGAAGCTTAACTTGCTGAATCAGACTGAGTGGGACATCAAGATGTCTTCCATACTGACATTTGGTACACTCTGTGGACGGCGGTATGTTTCAGTCCCAAAAGGAAATGAGGCCTGAGACTCAAAGTAGGGTTAGGGTTGGGGAGACTTGGCTGCCCAGGATGTAACCAGGGTTTTGGCAAAGCCTAGATTGGTAAAACAGACTGAGTAGGCCAACCGGAGTATAACATACTGCCAGTTAGTACACCATGTGGACAGGGAAATGTTTCAGTCCAAAGAGAAAATTAGGGTTAAGACCCAAGTTAGGGTTATCGGTCAGGAGACATGGCTTCCCAGAATGGAAACAGGGTGTTGCTGAAGCCAAGCATGGTGAAACAGACTGAGAGGGCCAAAGGAATTGTGTGCCTACTGTCTTTTAGTACAACATGAGGATGGGGGGTTGTTACATTTCAACAAGAAAATCAGGTTGAGTCTCAAGTTAGGGTTAGGGTTGGGGAGATGTGGCTTCCCAGGTTGGAAACGGGTCCTTGGTGAAGCTTAACTTGCTGAATCAGACTGAGTGGGGCATCAAGATGTCTTCCATACTGACATTTGGTACACTCTGTGGACCGCAGTATGTTTCAGTCCAAAAAGGAAATGAGGGTTGAGACTCAAATTAGGGTTAGGGTTGGGGAGACTTGGCTTCCCAGGATGTAACCAGGGTTTTGGCGAAGCCTAGATTGGTAAAACAGACTGAGTAGGCCTTCCGGAGTATAACATACTGCCAGTTAGTACACCATGTGGACAGGGAAATATTTCAGTCCAAAGAGAAAATTAGGGTTAAGACCCAAGTTAGGGTTAGCTGTCAGGAGACATGGCTTCCCAGAATGGAAACAGGGTGTTGCTGAAGCCAAGCATGGTGAAACAGACTGAGAGGGCCCACGGAATTTTGTGCCTACTGTCTTTTAGTACAACAGGAGGATGGGGGTTTGTTACATTTGCACAAGAAAATCAGGTTGAGTCTCAAGTTAGGGTTAGGGTTGGGGAGATGTGGCTTCCCAGGTTGGAAACGGGTCCTTGGTGAAGCCTAACTTGCTGAATCAGACTGAGTGGGACATCAAGATGTCTTCCATACTGACATTTGGTACACTCTGTGGACGGCGGTATGTTTCAGTCCAAAAAGGAAATTAGGCCTGAGACTCAAATTAGGGTTAGGGTTGGGGCGACTTGGCTTCCCAGGATGTAACCAGGGTTTTGGCAAAGCCTAGATTGGTAAAACAGACTGAGTAGGCCAACCGGAGTATAACATACTGCCAGTTAGTACACCATGTGGACAGGGAAATGTTTCAGTCCAAAGAGAAAATTAGGGTTAAGACCCAAGTTAGGGTTAGCTGTCAGGAGACATGGCTTCCCAGAATGGAAACAGGGTGTTGCTGAAACCAAGCATGGTGAAACAGACTGAGAGGGCCAAAGGAATTGTGTGCCTACTGTCTTTTAGTACAACATGAGGATGGGGGGTTCTTACATTTCAACAAGAAAATCAGGTTGAGTCTCAAGTTAGGGTTAGGGTTGGGGAGATGTGGCTTCCCAGGTTGGAAACGGGTCCTTGGTGAAGCTTAACTTGCTGAATCAGACTGAGTGGGGCATCAAGATGTCTTCCATACTTACATTTGGTACACTCTGTGGACCGCAGTATGTTTCAGTCCAAAAAGGAAATGAGGGTTGAGACTCAAATTAGGGTTAGGTTTGGGGAGACTTGGCTTCCCAGGATGTAACCATGGTTTTGGCGAAGCCTAGATTGGTATAACAGACTGCGTAGGCCTTCCGGAGTATAACATACTGCCAGTTAGTACACCATGTGGACAGGGAAATGTTTCAGTCCAAAGAGAAAATTAGGGTTAAGACCCAAGTTAGGGTTATCGGTCAGGAGACATGGCTTCCCAGAATGGAAACAGGGTTTTGCTGAAGCCAAGCATGGTGAAACAGACTGAGAGGGCAAAAGGAATTGTGTGCCTACTGTCTTTTAGTACAACATGAGGATGGGGGGTTGTTACATTTCAACAAGAAAATCAGGTTAAGTCTCAAGTTAGGGTTAGGGTTGGGGAGATGTGGCTTCCCAGGTTGGAAACGGGTCCTTGGTGAAGCCTAACTTGCTGAATCAGACTGAGTGGGGCATCAAGATGTCTTCCATACTTACATTTGGTACACTCTGTGGACGGCAGTATGTTTCAGTCCAAAAAGGAAAAGAGGCCTGAGACTCAAATTAGGGTTAGGGTTGGGGAGACTTGGCTTCCCAGGATGTAACCAGGGTTTTGGTGAAGCCTAGGTTGGTAAAACAGACTGAGTAGGCCATCCGGAGGATAACATACTGCCAGTTAGTACACCATGTGGACAGGGAAATGTTTCAGTCCAAAGAGAAAATTAGGGTTAAGACCCAAGTTAGGGTTAGCTGTCAGGAGACATGGCTTCCCAGAATGGAAACAGGCTGTTGCTGAAGCCAAGCATGGTGAAACAGACTGAGAGGGCCAAAGGAATTGTGTGCCTACTGTCTTTTAGTACAACATGAGGATGGGGGTTTGTTACATTTGCACAAGAAAATCAGGTTAAGTCTCAAGTTAGGGTTAGGGTTGGGGAGATGTGGCTTCCCAGGTTGGAAACGGGTCCTTGGTGAAGCCTAACTTGCTGAATCAGACTGAGTGGGACATCAAGATGTCTTCCATACTGACATTTGCTACACTCTGTGGACGGCGGTATGTTTCAGTCCAAAAATGAAATGAGGGTTGAGACTCAAATTAGGGTTAGGGTTGGGGAGACTTGTCTTCCCAGGATGTAACCAGGGTTTTGGTGAAGCCTAGATTGGTAAAACAGACTGAGTAGGCCATCCGGAGTATAACATACTGCCAGTTAGTACACCATGTGGACAGGGAAATGTTTCAGTCCAAAGAAAAAATTAGGGTTAAGACCCAAGTTAGGGTTATCGGTCAGGAGACATGGCTTCCCAGAATGGAAACAGGGTGTTGCTGAAGCCAAGCATGGTGAAACAGACTGAGAGGGCAAAAGGAATTGTGTGCCTACTGTCTTTTAGTGGAACATAAGGATGGGGGGTTGTTACATTTCAACAAGAAAATCAGGTTAAGTCTCAAGTTAGGGTTAGGGTTGGGGAGATGTGGCTTCCCAGGTTGGAAACGGGTCCTTGGTGAAGCCTAACTTGCTGAATCAGACTGAGTGGGGCATCAAGATGTCTTCCATACTTACATTTGGTACACTCTGTGGACGGCGGTATGTTTCAGTCCCAAAAGGAAATGAGGTCTGAGACTCAAATTAGGGTTAGGGTTGGGAAGACTTGGCTTCCCAGGATGTAACCAGGGTTTTGGTGAAGCCTAGATTGGTAAAACAGAATGAGTAGGCCATCCGGAGGATAACATACTGCCAGTTAGTACACCATGTGGACAGGGAAATGTTTCATTCCAAAGAGAAAATTAGGGTTAAGACCCAAGTGAGGGTTATCGGTCAGGAGACATGGCTTCCCAGAATGGAAACAGGGTGTTGCTGAAGCCAAGCATGGTGAAACAGACTGAGAGGGCCAAAGGAATTGTGTGCCTACTGTCTTTTAGTAGAACATGAGGATGGGGGGTTGTTACATTTCAACAAGAAAATCATGTTAAGTCTCAAGTTAGGGTTAGGGTTGGGGAGATGTGGCTTCCCAGGTTGGAAACGGGTCCTTGGTGAAGCTTAACTTGCTGAATCAGACTGAGTGGGACATCAAGATGTCTTCCATACTGACATTTGGTACACTCTGTGGACGGCGGTATGTTTCAGTCCCAAAAGGAAATGAGGCCTGAGACTCAAAGTAGGGTTAGGGTTGGGGAGACTTGGCTGCCCAGGATGTAACCAGGGTTTTGGTGAAGCCTAGATTGGTAAAACAGACTGAGTAGGCATTCAGGAGTATAACATACTGCCAGTTAGTACACCATGTGGACAGGGAAATGTTTCAGTCCAAAGAGAAAATTAGGGTTAAGACCCAAGTTAGGGTTAGCTGTCAGGAGACATGGCTTCCCAGAATGGAAACAGGGTGTTGCTGAAGCCAAGCATGGTGAAACAGACTGAGAGGGCCAAAGGAATTGTGTGCCTACTGTCTTTTAGTACAACATGAGGATGGGGGGTTGTTACATTTCAACAAGAAAATCAGGTTAAGTCTCAAGTTAGGGTTAGGGTTGGGGAGATGTGGCTTCCCAGGTTGGAAACGGGTCCTTGGTGAAGCCTAACTTGCTGAATCAGACTGAGTGGGACATCAAGATGTCTTCCATACTGACATTTGGTACACTCTGTGGACGGCGGTATGTTTCAGTCCAAAAAGGAAATTAGGCCTGAGACTCAAATTAGGGTTAGGGTTGGGGCGACTTGGCTTCCCAGGATGTAACCAGGGTTTTGGCAAAGCCTAGATTGGTAAAACAGACTGAGTAGGCCAACCGGAGTATAACATACTGCCAGTTAGTACACCATGTGGACAGGGAAATGTTTCAGTCCAAAGAGAAAATTAGGGTTAAGACCCAAGTTAGGGTTAGCTGTCAGGAGACATGGCTTCCCAGAATGGAAACAGGGTGTTGCTGAAGCCAAGCATGGTGAAACAGACTGAGAGGGCCAAAGGAATTGTGTGCCTACTGTCTTTTAGTACAACATGAGGATGGGGGGTTCTTACATTTCAACAAGAAAATCAGGTTGAGTCTCAAGTTAGGGTTAGGGTTGGGGAGATGTGGCTTCCCAGGTTGGAAACGGGTCCTTGGTGAAGCTTAACTTGCTGAATCAGACTGAGTGGGGCATCAAGATGTCTTCCATACTTACATTTGGTACACTCTGTGGACCGCAGTATGTTTCAGTCCAAAAAGGAAATGAGGGTTGAGACTCAAATTAGGGTTAGGTTTGGGGAGACTTGGCTTCCCAGGATGTAACCATGGTTTTGGCGCAGCCTAGATTGGTAAAACAGACTGCGTAGGCCTTCCGGAGTATAACATACTGCCAGTTAGTACACCATGTGGACAGGGAAATGTTTCAGTCCAAAGAGAAAATTAGGGTTAAGACCCAAGTTAGGGTTATCGGTCAGGAGACATGGCTTCCCAGAATGGAAACAGGGTTTTGCTGAAGCCAAGCATGGTGAAACAGACTGAGAGGGCAAAAGGAATTGTGTGCCTACTGTCTTTTAGTACAACATGAGGATGGGGGGTTGTTACATTTCAACAAGAAAATCAGGTTAAGTCTCAAGTTAGGGTTAGGGTTGGGGAGATGTGGCTTCCCAGGTTGGAAACGGGTCCTTGGTGAAGCCTAACTTGCTGAATCAGACTGAGTGGGGCATCAAGATGTCTTCCATACTTACATTTGGTACACTCTGTGGACGGCAGTATGTTTCAGTCCAAAAAGGAAAAGAGGCCTGAGACTCAAATTAGGGTTAGGGTTGGGGAGACTTGGCTTCCCAGGATGTAACCAGGGTTTTGGTGAAGCCTAGGTTGGTAAAACAGACTGAGTAGGCCATCCGGAGGATAACATACTGCCAGTTAGTACACCATGTGGACAGGGAAATGTTTCAGTCCAAAGAGAAAATTAGGGTTAAGACCCAAGTTAGGGTTAGCTGTCAGGAGACATGGCTTCCCAGAATGGAAACAGGCTGTTGCTGAAGCCAAGCATGGTGAAACAGACTGAGAGGGCCAAAGGAATTGTGTGCCTTCTGTCTTTTAGTACAACATGAGGATGGGGGTTTGTTACATTTGCACAAGAAAATCAGGTTAAGTCTCAAGTTAGGGTTAGGGTTGGGGAGATGTGGCTTCCCAGGTTGGAAACGGGTCCTTGGTGAAGCCTAACTTGCTGAATCAGACTGAGTGGGACATCAAGATGTCTTCCATACTGACATTTGCTACACTCTGTGGACGGCGGTATGTTTCAGTCCAAAAATGAAATGAGGGTTGAGACTCAAATTAGGGTTAGGGTTGGGGAGACTTGGCTTCCCAGGATGTAACCAGGGTTTTGGTGAAGCCTAGATTGGTAAAACAGACTGAGTAGGCCATCCGGAGTATAACATACTGCCAGTTAGTACACCATGTGGACAGGGAAATGTTTCAGTCCAAAGAAAAAATTAGGGTTAAGACCCAAGTTAGGGTTATCGGTCAGGAGACATGGCTTCCCAGAATGGAAACAGGGTGTTGCTGAAGCCAAGCATGGTGAAACAGACTGAGAGGGCAAAAGGAATTGTGTGCCTACTGTCTTTTAGTGGAACATAAGGATGGGGGGTTGTTACATTTCAACAAGAAAATCAGGTTAAGTCTCAAGTTAGGGTTAGGGTTGGGGAGATGTGGCTTCCCAGGTTGGAAACGGGTCCTTGGTGAAGCCTAACTTGCTGAATCAGACTGAGTGGGGCATCAAGATGTCTTCCATACTTACATTTGGTACACTCTGTGGACGGCGGTATGTTTCAGTCCCAAAAGGAAATGAGGTCTGAGACTCAAATTAGGGTTAGGGTTGGGAAGACTTGGCTTCCCAGGATGTAACCAGGGTTTTGGTGAAGCCTAGATTGGTAAAACAGAATGAGTAGGCCATCCGGAGGATAACATACTGCCAGTTAGTACACCATGTGGACAGGGAAATGTTTCATTCCAAAGAGAAAATTAGGGTTAAGACCCAAGTGAGGGTTATCGGTCAGGAGACATGGCTTCCCAGAATGGAAACAGGGTGTTGCTGAAGCCAAGCATGGTGAAACAGACTGAGAGGGCCAAAGGAATTGTGTGCCTACTGTCTTTTAGTAGAACATGAGGATGGGGGGTTGTTACATTTCAACAAGAAAATCATGTTAAGTCTCAAGTTAGGGTTAGGGTTGGGGAGATGTGGCTTCCCAGGTTGGAAACGGGTCCTTGGTGAAGCTTAACTTGCTGAATCAGACTGAGTGGGACATCAAGATGTCTTCCATACTGACATTTGGTACACTCTGTGGACGGCGGTATGTTTCAGTCCCAAAAGGAAATGAGGCCTGAGACTCAAAGTAGGGTTAGGGTTGGGGAGACTTGGCTGCCCAGGATGTAACCAGGGTTTTGGTGAAGCCTAGATTGGTAAAACAGACTGAGTAGGCGTTCAGGAGTATAACATACTGCCAGTTAGTACACCATGTGGACAGGGAAATGTTTCAGTCCAAAGAGAAAATTAGGGTTAAGACCCAAGTTAGGGTTAGCTGTCAGGAGACATGGCTTCCCAGAATGGAAACAGGGTGTTGCTGAAGCCAAGCATGGTGAAACAGACTGAGAGGGCCAAAGGAATTGTGTGCCTACTGTCTTTTAGTACAACATGAGGATGGGGGGTTGTTACATTTCAACAAGAAAATCAGGTTAAGTCTCAAGTTAGGGTTAGGGTTGGGGAGATGTGGCTTCCCAGCTTGGAAACGGGTCCTTGGTGAAGCCTAACTTGCTGAATCAGACTGAGTGGGGCATCAAGATGTCTTCCATACTTACTTTTGGTACACTCTGTGGACGGCGGTATGTTTCAGTCCAAAAAGGAAAAGAGGCCTGAGACTCAAATTAGGGTTAGGGTTGGGGAGACTTGGCTTCCCAGGATGTAACCAGGGTTTTGGTGAAGCCTAGGTTGGTAAAACGGACTGAGTTGGCCATCCGGAGTATAACATACTGCCAGTTAGTACACCATGTGGACAGGGAAATGTTTCAGTCCAAAGAGAAAATTAGGGTTAAGACCCAATTTAGGGTTATCGGTCAGGAGACATGGCTTCCCAGAATGGAAACAGGGTGTTGCTGAAGCCAAGCATGGTGAAACAGACTGAGAGGGCAAAAGGAATTGTGTGCCTACTGTCTTTTAGTGGAACATAAGGATGGGGGGTTGTTACATTTCAACAAGAAAATCAGGTTAAGTCTCAAGTTAGGGTTAGGGTTGGGGAGATGTGGCTTCCCAGGTTGGAAACGGGTCCTTGGTGAAGCCTAACTTGCTGAATCAGACTGAGTGGGGCATCAAGATGTCTTCCATACTTACATTTGGTACACTCTGTGGACGGCGGTATGTTTCAGTCCCAAAAGGAAATGAGGGTTGAGACTCAAATTAGGGTTAGGGTTGGGAAGACTTGGCTTCCCAGGATGTAACCAGGGTTTTGGTGAAGCCTAGATTGGTAAAACAGAATGAGTAGGCCATCCGGAGGATAACATACTGCCAGTTAGTACACCATGTGGACAGGGAAATGTTTCATTCCAAAGAGAAAATTAGGGTTAAGACCCAAGTGAGGGTTATCGGTCAGGAGACATGGCTTCCCAGAATGGAAACAGGGTGTTGCTGAAGCCAAGCATGGTGAAACAGACTGAGAGGGCCAAAGGAATTGTGTGCCTACTGTCTTTTAGTAGAACATGAGGATGGGGGGTTGTTACATTTCAACAAGAAAATCATGTTAAGTCTCAAGTTAGGGTTAGGGTTGGGGAGATGTGGCTTCCCAGGTTGGAAACGGGTCCTTGGTGAAGCTTAACTTGCTGAATCAGACTGAGTGGGACATCAAGATGTCTTCCATACTGACATTTGGTACACTCTGTGGACGGCGGTATGTTTCAGTCCCAAAAGGAAATGAGGCCTGAGACTCAAAGTAGGGTTAGGGTTGGGGAGACTTGGCTGCCCAGGATGTAACCAGGGTTTTGGTGAAGCCTAGATTGGTAAAACAGACTGAGTAGGCATTCAGGAGTATAACATACTGCCAGTTAGTACACCATGTGGACAGGGAAATGTTTCAGTCCAAAGAGAAAATTAGGGTTAAGACCCAAGTTAGGGTTAGCTGTCAGGAGACATGGCTTCCCAGAATGGAAACAGGGTGTTGCTGAAGCCAAGCATGGTGAAACAGACTGAGAGGGCCAAAGGAATTGTGTGCCTACTGTCTTTTAGTACAACATGAGGATGGGGGGTTGTTACATTTCAACAAGAAAATCAGGTTAAGTCTCAAGTTAGGGTTAGGGTTGGGGAGATGTGGCTTCCCAGCTTGGAAACGGGTCCTTGGTGAAGCCTAACTTGCTGAATCAGACTGAGTGGGACATCAAGATGTCTTCCATACTGACATTTGGTACACTCTGTGGACGGCGGTATGTTTCAGTCCAAAAAGGAAATTAGGCCTGAGACTCAAATTAGGGTTAGGGTTGGGGCGACTTGGCTTCCCAGGATGTAACCAGGGTTTTGGCAAAGCCTAGATTGGTAAAACAGACTGAGTAGGCCAACCGGAGTATAACATACTGCCAGTTAGTACACCATGTGGACAGGGAAATGTTTCAGTCCAAAGAGAAAATTAGGGTTAAGACCCAAGTTAGGGTTAGCTGTCAGGAGACATGGCTTCCCAGAATGGAAACAGGGTGTTGCTGAAGCCAAGCATGGTGAAACAGACTGAGAGGGCCAAAGGAATTGTGTGCCTACTGTCTTTTAGTACAACATGAGGATGGGGGGTTCTTACATTTCAACAAGAAAATCAGGTTGAGTCTCAAGTTAGGGTTAGGGTTGGGGAGATGTGGCTTCCCAGGTTGGAAACGGGTCCTTGGTGAAGCTTAACTTGCTGAATCAGACTGAGTGGGGCATCAAGATGTCTTCCATACTTACATTTGGTACACTCTGTGGACCGCAGTATGTTTCAGTCCAAAAAGGAAATGAGGGTTGAGACTCAAATTAGGGTTAGGTTTGGGGAGACTTGGCTTCCCAGGATGTAACCATGGTTTTGGCGCAGCCTAGATTGGTAAAACAGACTGCGTAGGCCTTCCGGAGTATAACATACTGCCAGTTAGTACACCATGTGGACAGGGAAATGTTTCAGTCCAAAGAGAAAATTAGGGTTAAGACCCAAGTTAGGGTTATCGGTCAGGAGACATGGCTTCCCAGAATGGAAACAGGGTTTTGCTGAAGCCAAGCATGGTGAAACAGACTGAGAGGGCCAAAGGAATTGTGTGCCTACTGTCTTTTAGTAGAAC
The DNA here is from genome assembly GCF_057233095.1 of Heloderma suspectum. Lineage (NCBI taxonomy): Eukaryota > Metazoa > Chordata > Lepidosauria > Squamata > Helodermatidae > Heloderma > Heloderma suspectum. Next base: position 155,679,749 of record NC_139461.1, read on the forward strand.
ATGAGGATGGGGGGTTGTTACATTTCAACAAGAAAATCAGGTTAAGTCTCAAGTTAGGGTTAGGGTTGGGGAGATGTGGCTTCCCAGGTTGGAAACGGGTCCTTGGTGAAGCCTAACTTGCTGAATCAGACTGAGTGGGGCATCAAGATGTCTTCCATACTTACATTTGGTACACTCTGTGGACGGCAGTATGTTTCAGTCCAAAAAGGAAAAGAGGCCTGAGACTCAAATTAGGGTTAGGGTTGGGGAGACTTGGCTTCCCAGGATGTAACCAGGGTTTTGGTGAAGCAGAGGTTGGTAAAACAGACTGAGTAGGCCATCCGGAGGATAACATACTGCCAGTTAGTACACCATGTGGACAGGGAAATGTTTCAGTCCAAAGAGAAAATTAGGGTTAAGACCCAAGTTAGGGTTAGCTGTCAGGAGACATGGCTTCCCAGAATGGAAACAGGGTGTTGCTGAAGCCAAGCATGGTGAAACAGACTGAGAGGGCCAAAGGAATTGTGTGCCTTCTGTCTTTTAGTACAACATGAGGATGGGGGTTTGTTACATTTGCACAAGAAAATCAGGTTAAGTCTCAAGTTAGGGTTAGGGTTGGGGAGATGTGGCTTCCCAGGTTGGAAACGGGTCCTTGGTGAAGCCTAACTTGCTGAATCAGACTGAGTGGGACATCAAGATGTCTTCCATACTGACATTTGCTACACTCTGTGGACGGCGGTATGTTTCAGTCCAAAAATGAAATGAGGGTTGAGACTCAAATTAGGGTTAGGGTTGGGGAGACTTGGCTTCCCAGGATGTAACCAGGGTTTTGGTGAAGCCTAGATTGGTAAAACAGACTGAGTAGGCCATCCGGAGTATAACATACTGCCAGTTAGTACACCATGTGGACAGGGAAATGTTTCAGTCCAAAGAAAAAATTAGGGTTAAGACCCAAGTTAGGGTTATCAGTCAGGAGACATGGCTTCCCAGAATGGAAACAGGGTGTTGCTGAAGCCAAGCATGGTGAAACAGACTGAGAGGGCAAAAGGAATTGTGTGCCTACTGTCTTTTAGTGGAACATAAGGATGGGGGGTTGTTACATTTCAACAAGAAAATCAGGTTAAGTCTCAAGTTAGGGTTAGGGTTGGGGAGATGTGGCTTCCCAGGTTGGAAACGGGTCCTTGGTGAAGCCTAACTTGCTGAATCAGACTGAGTGGGGCATCAAGATGTCTTCCATACTTACATTTGGTACACTCTGTGGACGGCGGTATGTTTCAGTCCCAAAAGGAAATGAGGCCTGAGACTCAAAGTAGGGTTAGGGTTGGGGAGACTTGGCTGCCCAGGATGTAACCAGGGTTTTGGTGAAGCCTAGATTGGTAAAACAGAATGAGTAGGCATTCAGGAGTATAACATACTGCCAGTTAGTACACCATGTGGACAGGGAAATGTTTCAGTCCAAAGAGAAAATTAGGGTTAAGACCCAAGTTAGGGTTAGCTGTCAGGAGACATGGCTTCCCAGAATGGAAACAGGGTGTTGCTGAAGCCAAGCATGGTGAAACAGACTGAGAGGGCCAAAGGAATTGTGTGCCTACTGTCTTTTAGTACAACATGAGGATGGGGGGTTGTTACATTTCAACAAGAAAATCAGGTTAAGTCTCAAGTTAGGGTTAGGGTTGGGGAGATGTGGCTTCCCAGCTTGGAAACGGGTCCTTGGTGAAGCCTAACTTGCTGAATCAGACTGAGTGGGACATCAAGATGTCTTCCATACTGACATTTGGTACACTCTGTGGACGGCGGTATGTTTCAGTCCAAAAAGGAAATTAGGCCTGAGACTCAAATTAGGGTTAGGGTTGGGGCGACTTGGCTTCCCAGGATGTAACCAGGGTTTTGGCAAAGCCTAGATTGGTAAAACAGACTGAGTAGGCCAACCGGAGTATAACATACTGCCAGTTAGTACACCATGTGGACAGGGAAATGTTTCAGTCCAAAGAGAAAATTAGGGTTAAGACCCAAGTTAGGGTTAGCTGTCAGGAGACATGGCTTCCCAGAATGGAAACAGGGTGTTGCTGAAGCCAAGCATGGTGAAACAGACTGAGAGGGCCAAAGGAATTGTGTGCCTACTGTCTTTTAGTACAACATGAGGATGGGGGGTTCTTACATTTCAACAAGAAAATCAGGTTGAGTCTCAAGTGAGGGTTAGGGTTGGGGAGATGTGGCTTCCCAGGTTGGAAACGGGTCCTTGGTGAAGCTTAACTTGCTGAATCAGACTGAGTGGGGCATCAAGATGTCTTCCATACTTACATTTGGTACACTCTGTGGACCGCAGTATGTTTCAGTCCAAAAAGGAAATGAGGGTTGAGACTCAAATTAGGGTTAGGTTTGGGGAGACTTGGCTTCCCAGGATGTAACCATGGTTTTGGCGCAGCCTAGATTGGTAAAACAGACTGCGTAGGCCTTCCGGAGTATAACATACTGCCAGTTAGTACACCATGTGGACAGGGAAATGTTTCAGTCCAAAGAGAAAATTAGGGTTAAGACCCAAGTTAGGGTTATCGGTCAGGAGACATGGCTTCCCAGAATGGAAACAGGGTTTTGCTGAAGCCAAGCATGGTGAAACAGACTGAGAGGGCAAAAGGAATTGTGTGCCTACTGTCTTTTAGTACAACATGAGGATGGGGGGTTGTTACATTTCAACAAGAAAATCAGGTTAAGTCTCAAGTTAGGGTTAGGGTTGGGGAGATGTGGCTTCCCAGGTTGGAAACGGGTCCTTGGTGAAGCCTAACTTGCTGAATCAGACTGAGTGGGGCATCAAGATGTCTTCCATACTTACATTTGGTACACTCTGTGGACGGCAGTATGTTTCAGTCCAAAAAGGAAAAGAGGCCTGAGACTCAAATTAGGGTTAGGGTTGGGGAGACTTGGCTTCCCAGGATGTAACCAGGGTTTTGGTGAAGCAGAGGTTGGTAAAACAGACTGAGTAGGCCATCCGGAGGATAACATACTGCCAGTTAGTACACCATGTGGACAGGGAAATGTTTCAGTCCAAAGAGAAAATTAGGGTTAAGACCCAAGTTAGGGTTAGCTGTCAGGAGACATGGCTTCCCAGAATGGAAACAGGGTGTTGCTGAAGCCAAGCATGGTGAAACAGACTGAGAGGGCCAAAGGAATTGTGTGCCTTCTGTCTTTTAGTACAACATGAGGATGGGGGTTTGTTACATTTGCACAAGAAAATCAGGTTAAGTCTCAAGTTAGGGTTAGGGTTGGGGAGATGTGGCTTCCCAGGTTGGAAACGGGTCCTTGGTGAAGCCTAACTTGCTGAATCAGACTGAGTGGGACATCAAGATGTCTTCCATACTGACATTTGCTACACTCTGTGGACGGCGGTATGTTTCAGTCCAAAAATGAAATGAGGGTTGAGACTCAAATTAGGGTTAGGGTTGGGGAGACTTGGCTTCCCAGGATGTAACCAGGGTTTTGGTGAAGCCTAGATTGGTAAAACAGACTGAGTAGGCCATCCGGAGTATAACATACTGCCAGTTAGTACACCATGTGGACAGGGAAATGTTTCAGTCCAAAGAAAAAATTAGGGTTAAGACCCAAGTTAGGGTTATCAGTCAGGAGACATGGCTTCCCAGAATGGAAACAGGGTGTTGCTGAAGCCAAGCATGGTGAAACAGACTGAGAGGGCAAAAGGAATTGTGTGCCTACTGTCTTTTAGTGGAACATAAGGATGGGGGGTTGTTACATTTCAACAAGAAAATCAGGTTAAGTCTCAAGTTAGGGTTAGGGTTGGGGAGATGTGGCTTCCCAGGTTGGAAACGGGTCCTTGGTGAAGCCTAACTTGCTGAATCAGACTGAGTGGGGCATCAAGATGTCTTCCATACTTACATTTGGTACACTCTGTGGACGGCAGTATGTTTCAGTCCAAAAAGGAAAAGAGGCCTGAGACTCAAATTAGGGTTAGGGTTGGGGAGACTTGGCTTCCCAGGATGTAACCAGGGTTTTGGTGAAGCAGAGGTTGGTAAAACAGACTGAGTAGGCCATCCGGAGGATAACATACTGCCAGTTAGTACACCATGTGGACAGGGAAATGTTTCAGTCCAAAGAGAAAATTAGGGTTAAGACCCAAGTTAGGGTTAGCTGTCAGGAGACATGGCTTCCCAGAATGGAAACAGGGTGTTGCTGAAGCCAAGCATGGTGAAACAGACTGAGAGGGCCAAAGGAATTGTGTGCCTTCTGTCTTTTAGTACAACATGAGGATGGGGGTTTGTTACATTTGCACAAGAAAATCAGGTTAAGTCTCAAGTTAGGGTTAGGGTTGGGGAGATGTGGCTTCCCAGGTTGGAAACGGGTCCTTGGTGAAGCCTAACTTGCTGAATCAGACTGAGTGGGACATCAAGATGTCTTCCATACTGACATTTGCTACACTCTGTGGACGGCGGTATGTTTCAGTCCAAAAATGAAATGAGGGTTGAGACTCAAATTAGGGTTAGGGTTGGGGAGACTTGGCTTCCCAGGATGTAACCAGGGTTTTGGTGAAGCCTAGATTGGTAAAACAGACTGAGTAGGCCATCCGGAGTATAACATACTGCCAGTTAGTACACCATGTGGACAGGGAAATGTTTCAGTCCAAAGAAAAAATTAGGGTTAAGACCCAAGTTAGGGTTATCAGTCAGGAGACATGGCTTCCCAGAATGGAAACAGGGTGTTGCTGAAGCCAAGCATGGTGAAACAGACTGAGAGGGCAAAAGGAATTGTGTGCCTACTGTCTTTTAGTGGAACATAAGGATGGGGGGTTGTTACATTTCAACAAGAAAATCAGGTTAAGTCTCAAGTTAGGGTTAGGGTTGGGGAGATGTGGCTTCCCAGGTTGGAAACGGGTCCTTGGTGAAGCCTAACTTGCTGAATCAGACTGAGTGGGGCATCAAGATGTCTTCCATACTTACATTTGGTACACTCTGTGGACGGCGGTATGTTTCAGTCCCAAAAGGAAATGAGGTCTGAGACTCAAATTAGGGTTAGGGTTGGGAAGACTTGGCTTCCCAGGATGTAACCAGGGTTTTGGTGAAGCCTAGATTGGTAAAACAGAATGAGTAGGCCATCCGGAGGATAACATACTGCCAGTTAGTACACCATGTGGACAGGGAAATGTTTCATTCCAAAGAGAAAATTAGGGTTAAGACCCAAGTGAGGGTTATCGGTCAGGAGACATGGCTTCCCAGAATGGAAACAGGGTGTTGCTGAAGCCAAGCATGGTGAAACAGACTGAGAGGGCCAAAGGAATTGTGTGCCTACTGTCTTTTAGTAGAACATGAGGATGGGGGGTTGTTACATTTCAACAAGAAAATCATGTTAAGTCTCAAGTTAGGGTTAGGGTTGGGGAGATGTGGCTTCCCAGGTTGGAAACGGGTCCTTGGTGAAGCTTAACTTGCTGAATCAGACTGAGTGGGACATCAAGATGTCTTCCATACTGACATTTGGTACACTCTGTGGACGGCGGTATGTTTCAGTCCCAAAAGGAAATGAGGCCTGAGACTCAAAGTAGGGTTAGGGTTGGGGAGACTTGGCTGCCCAGGATGTAACCAGGGTTTTGGTGAAGCCTAGATTGGTAAAACAGACTGAGTAGGCATTCAGGAGTATAACATACTGCCAGTTAGTACACCATGTGGACAGGGAAATGTTTCAGTCCAAAGAGAAAATTAGGGTTAAGACCCAAGTTAGGGTTAGCTGTCAGGAGACATGGCTTCCCAGAATGGAAACAGGGTGTTGCTGAAGCCAAGCATGGTGAAACAGACTGAGAGGGCCAAAGGAATTGTGTGCCTACTGTCTTTTAGTACAACATGAGGATGGGGGGTTGTTACATTTCAACAAGAAAATCAGGTTAAGTCTCAAGTTAGGGTTAGGGTTGGGGAGATGTGGCTTCCCAGCTTGGAAACGGGTCCTTGGTGAAGCCTAACTTGCTGAATCAGACTGAGTGGGACATCAAGATGTCTTCCATACTGACATTTGGTACACTCTGTGGACGGCGGTATGTTTCAGTCCAAAAAGGAAATTAGGCCTGAGACTCAAATTAGGGTTAGGGTTGGGGCGACTTGGCTTCCCAGGATGTAACCAGGGTTTTGGCAAAGCCTAGATTGGTAAAACAGACTGAGTAGGCCAACCGGAGTATAACATACTGCCAGTTAGTACACCATGTGGACAGGGAAATGTTTCAGTCCAAAGAGAAAATTAGGGTTAAGACCCAAGTTAGGGTTAGCTGTCAGGAGACATGGCTTCCCAGAATGGAAACAGGGTGTTGCTGAAGCCAAGCATGGTGAAACAGACTGAGAGGGCCAAAGGAATTGTGTGCCTACTGTCTTTTAGTACAACATGAGGATGGGGGGTTCTTACATTTCAACAAGAAAATCAGGTTGAGTCTCAAGTTAGGGTTAGGGTTGGGGAGATGTGGCTTCCCAGGTTGGAAACGGGTCCTTGGTGAAGCTTAACTTGCTGAATCAGACTGAGTGGGGCATCAAGATGTCTTCCATACTTACATTTGGTACACTCTGTGGACCGCAGTATGTTTCAGTCCAAAAAGGAAATGAGGGTTGAGACTCAAATTAGGGTTAGGTTTGGGGAGACTTGGCTTCCCAGGATGTAACCATGGTTTTGGCGCAGCCTAGATTGGTAAAACAGACTGCGTAGGCCTTCCGGAGTATAACATACTGCCAGTTAGTACACCATGTGGACAGGGAAATGTTTCAGTCCAAAGAGAAAATTAGGGTTAAGACCCAAGTTAGGGTTATCGGTCAGGAGACATGGCTTCCCAGAATGGAAACAGGGTTTTGCTGAAGCCAAGCATGGTGAAACAGACTGAGAGGGCAAAAGGAATTGTGTGCCTACTGTCTTTTAGTACAACATGAGGATGGGGGGTTGTTACATTTCAACAAGAAAATCAGGTTAAGTCTCAAGTTAGGGTTAGGGTTGGGGAGATGTGGCTTCCCAGGTTGGAAACGGGTCCTTGGTGAAGCCTAACTTGCTGAATCAGACTGAGTGGGGCATCAAGATGTCTTCCATACTTACATTTGGTACACTCTGTGGACCGCAGTATGTTTCAGTCCAAAAAGGAAATGAGGGTTGAGACTCAAATTAGGGTTAGGGTTGGGGAGACTTGGCTTCCCAGGATGTAACCATGGTTTTGGCGCAGCCTAGATTGGTAAAACAGACTGCGTAGGCCTTCCGGAGTATAACATACTGCCAGTTAGTACACCATGTGGACAGGGAAATGTTTCAGTCCAAAGAGAAAATTAGGGTTAAGACCCAAGTTAGGGTTATCGGTCAGGAGACATGGCTTCCCAGAATGGAAACAGGGTTTTGCTGAAGCCAAGCATGGTGAAACAGACTGAGAGGGCAAAAGGAATTGTGTGCCTACTGTCTTTTAGTACAACATGAGGATGGGGGGTTGTTACATTTCAACAAGAAAATCAGGTTAAGTCTCAAGTTAGGGTTAGGGTTGGGGAGATGTGGCTTCCCAGGTTGGAAACGGGTCCTTGGTGAAGCCTAACTTGCTGAATCAGACTGAGTGGGGCATCAAGATGTCTTCCATACTTACATTTGGTACACTCTGTGGACGGCAGTATGTTTCAGTCCAAAAAGGAAAAGAGGCCTGAGACTCAAATTAGGGTTAGGGTTGGGGAGACTTGGCTTCCCAGGATGTAACCAGGGTTTTGGTGAAGCAGAGGTTGGTAAAACAGACTGAGTAGGCCATCCGGAGGATAACATACTGCCAGTTAGTACACCATGTGGACAGGGAAATGTTTCAGTCCAAAGAGAAAATTAGGGTTAAGACCCAAGTTAGGGTTAGCTGTCAGGAGACATGGCTTCCCAGAATGGAAACAGGGTGTTGCTGAAGCCAAGCATGGTGAAACAGACTGAGAGGGCCAAAGGAATTGTGTGCCTTCTGTCTTTTAGTACAACATGAGGATGGGGGTTTGTTACATTTGCACAAGAAAATCAGGTTAAGTCTCAAGTTAGGGTTAGGGTTGGGGAGATGTGGCTTCCCAGGTTGGAAACGGGTCCTTGGTGAAGCCTAACTTGCTGAATCAGACTGAGTGGGACATCAAGATGTCTTCCATACTGACATTTGCTACACTCTGTGGACGGCGGTATGTTTCAGTCCAAAAATGAAATGAGGGTTGAGACTCAAATTAGGGTTAGGGTTGGGGAGACTTGGCTTCCCAGGATGTAACCAGGGTTTTGGTGAAGCCTAGATTGGTAAAACAGACTGAGTAGGCCATCCGGAGTATAACATACTGCCAGTTAGTACACCATGTGGACAGGGAAATGTTTCAGTCCAAAGAAAAAATTAGGGTTAAGACCCAGGTTAGGGTTATCAGTCAGGAGACATGGCTTCCCAGAATGGAAACAGGGTGTTGCTGAAGCCAAGCATGGTGAAACAGACTGAGAGGGCAAAAGGAATTGTGTGCCTACTGTCTTTTAGTGGAACATAAGGATGGGGGGTTGTTACATTTCAACAAGAAAATCAGGTTAAGTCTCAAGTTAGGGTTAGGGTTGGGGAGATGTGGCTTCCCAGGTTGGAAACGGGTCCTTGGTGAAGCCTAACTTGCTGAATCAGACTGAGTGGGGCATCAAGATGTCTTCCATACTTACATTTGGTACACTCTGTGGACGGCGGTATGTTTCAGTCCCAAAAGGAAATGAGGTCTGAGACTCAAATTAGGGTTAGGGTTGGGAAGACTTGGCTTCCCAGGATGTAACCAGGGTTTTGGTGAAGCCTAGATTGGTAAAACAGAATGAGTAGGCCATCCGGAGGATAACATACTGCCAGTTAGTACACCATGTGGACAGGGAAATGTTTCATTCCAAAGAGAAAATTAGGGTTAAGACCCAAGTGAGGGTTATCGGTCAGGAGACATGGCTTCCCAGAATGGAAACAGGGTGTTGCTGAAGCCAAGCATGGTGAAACAGACTGAGAGGGCCAAAGGAATTGTGTGCCTACTGTCTTTTAGTAGAACATGAGGATGGGGGGTTGTTACATTTCAACAAGAAAATCATGTTAAGTCTCAAGTTAGGGTTAGGGTTGGGGAGATGTGGCTTCCCAGGTTGGAAACGGGTCCTTGGTGAAGCTTAACTTGCTGAATCAGACTGAGTGGGACATCAAGATGTCTTCCATACTGACATTTGGTACACTCTGTGGACGGCGGTATGTTTCAGTCCCAAAAGGAAATGAGGCCTGAGACTCAAAGTAGGGTTAGGGTTGGGGAGACTTGGCTGCCCAGGATGTAACCAGGGTTTTGGTGAAGCCTAGATTGGTAAAACAGACTGAGTAGGCATTCAGGAGTATAACATACTGCCAGTTAGTACACCATGTGGACAGGGAAATGTTTCAGTCCAAAGAGAAAATTAGGGTTAAGACCCAAGTTAGGGTTAGCGGTCAGGAGACATGGCTTCCCAGAATGGAAACAGGGTGTTGCTGAAGCCAAGCATGGTGAAACAGACTGAGAGGGCCAAAGGAATTGTGTGCCTACTGTCTTTTAGTACAACATGAGGATGGGGGGTTGTTACATTTCAACAAGAAAATCAGGTTAAGTCTCAAGTTAGGGTTAGGGTTGGGGAGATGTGGCTTCCCAGCTTGGAAACGGGTCCTTGGTGAAGCCTAACTTGCTGAATCAGACTGAGTGGGACATCAAGATGTCTTCCATACTGACATTTGGTACACTCTGTGGACGGCGGTATGTTTCAGTCCAAAAAGGAAATTAGGCCTGAGACTCAAATTAGGGTTAGGGTTGGGGCGACTTGGCTTCCCAGGATGTAACCAGGGTTTTGGCAAAGCCTAGATTGGTAAAACAGACTGAGTAGGCCAACCGGAGTATAACATACTGCCAGTTAGTACACCATGTGGACAGGGAAATGTTTCAGTCCAAAGAGAAAATTAGGGTTAAGACCCAAGTTAGGGTTAGCTGTCAGGAGACATGGCTTCCCAGAATGGAAACAGGGTGTTGCTGAAGCCAAGCATGGTGAAACAGACTGAGAGGGCCAAAGGAATTGTGTGCCTACTGTCTTTTAGTACAAGATGAGGATGGGGGGTTCTTACATTTCAACAAGAAAATCAGGTTGAGTCTCAAGTGAGGGTTAGGGTTGGGGAGATGTGGCTTCCCAGGTTGGAAACGGGTCCTTGGTGAAGCTTAACTTGCTGAATCAGACTGAGTGGGGCATCAAGATGTCTTCCATACTTACATTTGGTACACTCTGTGGACCGCAGTATGTTTCAGTCCAAAAAGGAAATGAGGGTTGAGACTCAAATTAGGGTTAGGTTTGGGGAGACTTGGCTTCCCAGGATGTAACCATGGTTTTGGCGCAGCCTAGATTGGTAAAACAGACTGCGTAGGCCTTCCGGAGTATAACATACTGCCAGTTAGTACACCATGTGGACAGGGAAATGTTTCAGTCCAAAGAGAAAATTAGGGTTAAGACCCAAGTTAGGGTTATCGGTCAGGAGACATGGCTTCCCAGAATGGAAACAGGGTTTTGCTGAAGCCAAGCATGGTGAAACAGACTGAGAGGGCAAAAGGAATTGTGTGCCTACTGTCTTTTAGTACAACATGAGGATGGGGGGTTGTTACATTTCAACAAGAAAATCAGGTTAAGTCTCAAGTTAGGGTTAGGGTTGGGGAGATGTGGCTTCCCAGGTTGGAAACGGGTCCTTGGTGAAGCCTAACTTGCTGAATCAGACTGAGTGGGGCATCAAGATGTCTTCCATACTTACATTTGGTACACTCTGTGGACGGCAGTATGTTTCAGTCCAAAAAGGAAAAGAGGCCTGAGACTCAAATTAGGGTTAGGGTTGGGGAGACTTGGCTTCCCAGGATGTAACCAGGGTTTTGGTGAAGCAGAGGTTGGTAAAACAGACTGAGTAGGCCATCCGGAGGATAACATACTGCCAGTTAGTACACCATGTGGACAGGGAAATGTTTCAGTCCAAAGAGAAAATTAGGGTTAAGACCCAAGTTAGGGTTAGCTGTCAGGAGACATGGCTTCCCAGAATGGAAACAGGGTGTTGCTGAAGCCAAGCATGGTGAAACAGACTGAGAGGGCCAAAGGAATTGTGTGCCTTCTGTCTTTTAGTACAACATGAGGATGGGGGTTTGTTACATTTGCACAAGAAAATCAGGTTAAGTCTCAAGTTAGGGTTAGGGTTGGGGAGATGTGGCTTCCCAGGTTGGAAACGGGTCCTTGGTGAAGCCTAACTTGCTGAATCAGACTGAGTGGGACATCAAGATGTCTTCCATACTGACATTTGCTACACTCTGTGGACGGCGGTATGTTTCAGTCCAAAAATGAAATGAGGGTTGAGACTCAAATTAGGGTTAGGGTTGGGGAGACTTGGCTTCCCAGGATGTAACCAGGGTTTTGGTGAAGCCTAGATTGGTAAAACAGACTGAGTAGGCCATCCGGAGTATAACATACTGCCAGTTAGTACACCATGTGGACAGGGAAATGTTTCAGTCCAAAGAAAAAATTAGGGTTAAGACCCAAGTTAGGGTTATCAGTCAGGAGACATGGCTTCCCAGAATGGAAACAGGGTGTTGCTGAAGCCAAGCATGGTGAAACAGACTGAGAGGGCAAAAGGAATTGTGTGCCTACTGTCTTTTAGTGGAACATAAGGATGGGGGGTTGTTACATTTCAACAAGAAAATCAGGTTAAGTCTCAAGTTAGGGTTAGGGTTGGGGAGATGTGGCTTCCCAGGTTGGAAACGGGTCCTTGGTGAAGCCTAACTTGCTGAATCAGACTGAGTGGGGCATCAAGATGTCTTCCATACTTACATTTGGTACACTCTGTGGACGGCAGTATGTTTCAGTCCAAAAAGGAAAAGAGGCCTGAGACTCAAATTAGGGTTAGGGTTGGGGAGACTTGGCTTCCCAGGATGTAACCAGGGTTTTGGTGAAGCAGAGGTTGGTAAAACAGACTGAGTAGGCCATCCGGAGGATAACATACTGCCAGTTAGTACACCATGTGGACAGGGAAATGTTTCAGTCCAAAGAGAAAATTAGGGTTAAGACCCAAGTTAGGGTTAGCTGTCAGGAGACATGGCTTCCCAGAATGGAAACAGGGTGTTGCTGAAGCCAAGCATGGTGAAACAGACTGAGAGGGCCAAAGGAATTGTGTGCCTTCTGTCTTTTAGTACAACATGAGGATGGGGGTTTGTTACATTTGCACAAGAAAATCAGGTTAAGTCTCAAGTTAGGGTTAGGGTTGGGGAGATGTGGCTTCCCAGGTTGGAAACGGGTCCTTGGTGAAGCCTAACTTGCTGAATCAGACTGAGTGGGACATCAAGATGTCTTCCATACTGACATTTGCTACACTCTGTGGACGGCGGTATGTTTCAGTCCAAAAATGAAATGAGGGTTGAGACTCAAATTAGGGTTAGGGTTGGGGAGACTTGGCTTCCCAGGATGTAACCAGGGTTTTGGTGAAGCCTAGATTGGTAAAACAGACTGAGTAGGCCATCCGGAGTATAACATACTGCCAGTTAGTACACCATGTGGACAGGGAAATGTTTCAGTCCAAAGAAAAAATTAGGGTTAAGACCCAAGTTAGGGTTATCAGTCAGGAGACATGGCTTCCCAGAATGGAAACAGGGTGTTGCTGAAGCCAAGCATGGTGAAACAGACTGAGAGGGCAAAAGGAATTGTGTGCCTACTGTCTTTTAGTGGAACATAAGGATGGGGGGTTGTTACATTTCAACAAGAAAATCAGGTTAAGTCTCAAGTTAGGGTTAGGGTTGGGGAGATGTGGCTTCCCAGGTTGGAAACGGGTCCTTGGTGAAGCCTAACTTGCTGAATCAGACTGAGTGGGGCATCAAGATGTCTTCCATACTTACATTTGGTACACTCTGTGGACGGCGGTATGTTTCAGTCCCAAAAGGAAATGAGGTCTGAGACTCAAATTAGGGTTAGGGTTGGGAAGACTTGGCTTCCCAGGATGTAACCAGGGTTTTGGTGAAGCCTAGATTGGTAAAACAGAATGAGTAGGCCATCCGGAGGATAACATACTGCCAGTTAGTACACCATGTGGACAGGGAAATGTTTCATTCCAAAGAGAAAATTAGGGTTAAGACCCAAGTGAGGGTTATCGGTCAGGAGACATGGCTTCCCAGAATGGAAACAGGGTGTTGCTGAAGCCAAGCATGGTGAAACAGACTGAGAGGGCCAAAGGAATTGTGTGCCTACTGTCTTTTAGTAGAACATGAGGATGGGGGGTTGTTACATTTCAACAAGAAAATCATGTTAAGTCTCAAGTTAGGGTTAGGGTTGGGGAGATGTGGCTTCCCAGGTTGGAAACGGGTCCTTGGTGAAGCTTAACTTGCTGAATCAGACTGAGTGGGACATCAAGATGTCTTCCATACTGACATTTGGTACACTCTGTGGACGGCGGTATGTTTCAGTCCCAAAAGGAAATGAGGCCTGAGACTCAAAGTAGGGTTAGGGTTGGGGAGACTTGGCTGCCCAGGATGTAACCAGGGTTTTGGTGAAGCCTAGATTGGTAAAACAGACTGAGTAGGCATTCAGGAGTATAACATACTGCCAGTTAGTACACCATGTGGACAGGGAAATGTTTCAGTCCAAAGAGAAAATTAGGGTTAAGACCCAAGTTAGGGTTAGCTGTCAGGAGACATGGCTTCCCAGAATGGAAACAGGGTGTTGCTGAAGCCAAGCATGGTGAAACAGACTGAGAGGGCCAAAGGAATTGTGTGCCTACTGTCTTTTAGTACAACATGAGGATGGGGGGTTGTTACATTTCAACAAGAAAATCAGGTTAAGTCTCAAGTTAGGGTTAGGGTTGGGGAGATGTGGCTTCCCAGCTTGGAAACGGGTCCTTGGTGAAGCCTAACTTGCTGAATCAGACTGAGTGGGACATCAAGATGTCTTCCATACTGACATTTGGTACACTCTGTGGACGGCGGTATGTTTCAGTCCAAAAAGGAAATTAGGCCTGAGACTCAAATTAGGGTTAGGGTTGGGGCGACTTGGCTTCCCAGGATGTAACCAGGGTTTTGGCAAAGCCTAGATTGGTAAAACAGACTGAGTAGGCCAACCGGAGTATAACATACTGCCAGTTAGTACACCATGTGGACAGGGAAATGTTTCAGTCCAAAGAGAAAATTAGGGTTAAGACCCAAGTTAGGGTTAGCTGTCAGGAGACATGGCTTCCCAGAATGGAAACAGGGTGTTGCTGAAGCCAAGCATGGTGAAACAGACTGAGAGGGCCAAAGGAATTGTGTGCCTACTGTCTTTTAGTACAACATGAGGATGGGGGGTTCTTACATTTCAACAAGAAAATCAGGTTGAGTCTCAAGTTAGGGTTAGGGTTGGGGAGATGTGGCTTCCCAGGTTGGAAACGGGTCCTTGGTGAAGCTTAACTTGCTGAATCAGACTGAGTGGGGCATCAAGATGTCTTCCATACTTACATTTGGTACACTCTGTGGACCGCAGTATGTTTCAGTCCAAAAAGGAAATGAGGGTTGAGACTCAAATTAGGGTTAGGTTTGGGGAGACTTGGCTTCCCAGGATGTAACCATGGTTTTGGCGCAGCCTAGATTGGTAAAACAGACTGCGTAGGCCTTCCGGAGTATAACATACTGCCAGTTAGTACACCATGTGGACAGGGAAATGTTTCAGTCCAAAGAGAAAATTAGGGTTAAGACCCAAGTTAGGGTTATCGGTCAGGAGACATGGCTTCCCAGAATGGAAACAGGGTGTTGCTGAAGCCAAGCATGGTGAAACAGACTGAGAGGGCAAAAGGAATTGTGTGCCTACTGTCTTTTAGTACAACATGAGGATGGGGGGTTGTTACATTTCAACAAGAAAATCAGGTTAAGTCTCAAGTTAGGGTTAGGGTTGGGGAGATGTGGCTTCCCAGGTTGGAAACGGGTCCTTGGTGAAGCCTAACTTGCTGAATCAGACTGAGTGGGGCATCAAGATGTCTTCCATACTTACATTTGGTACACTCTGTGGACGGCAGTATGTTTCAGTCCAAAAAGGAAATGAGGCCTGAGACTCAAATTAGGGTTAGGGTTGGGGAGACTTGGCTGCCCAGGATGTAACCAGGGTTTTGGTGAAGCCTAGATTGGTAAAACAGACTGAGTAGGCATTCAGGAGTATAACATACTGCCAGTTAGTACACCATGTGGACAGGGAAATGTTTCAGTCCAAAGAGAAAATTAGGGTTAAGACCCAAGTTAGGGTTATCGGTCAGGAGACATGGCTTCCCAGAATGGAAACAGGGTTTTGCTGAAGCCAAGCATGGTGAAACAGACTGAGAGGGCAAAAGGAATTGTGTGCCTACTGTCTTTTAGTACAACATGAGGATGGGGGGTTGTTACATTTCAACAAGAAAATCAGGTTAAGTCTCAAGTTAGGGTTAGGGTTGGGGAGATGTGGCTTCCCAGGTTGGAAACGGGTCCTTGGTGAAGCCTAACTTGCTGAATCAGACTGAGTGGGGCATCAAGATGTCTTCCATACTTACATTTGGTACACTCTGTGGACGGCAGTATGTTTCAGTCCAAAAAGGAAAAGAGGCCTGAGACTCAAATTAGGGTTAGGGTTGGGGAGACTTGGCTTCCCAGGATGTAACCAGGGTTTTGGTGAAGCAGAGGTTGGTAAAACAGACTGAGTAGGCCATCCGGAGGATAACATACTGCCAGTTAGTACACCATGTGGACAGGGAAATGTTTCAGTCCAAAGAGAAAATTAGGGTTAAGACCCAAGTTAGGGTTAGCTGTCAGGAGACATGGCTTCCCAGAATGGAAACAGGGTGTTGCTGAAGCCAAGCATGGTGAAACAGACTGAGAGGGCCAAAGGAATTGTGTGCCTACTGTCTTTTAGTACAACATGAGGATGGGGGGTTGTTACATTTCAACAAGAAAATCAGGTTAAGTCTCAAGTTAGGGTTAGGGTTGGGGAGATGTGGCTTCCCAGCTTGGAAACGGGTCCTTGGTGAAGCCTAACTTGCTGAATCAGACTGAGTGGGACATCAAGATGTCTTCCATACTGACATTTGCTACACTCTGTGGACGGCGGTATGTTTCAGTCCAAAAAGGAAATTAGGCCTGAGACTCAAATTAGGGTTAGGGTTGGGGCGACTTGGCTTCCCAGGATGTAACCAGGGTTTTGGCAAAGCCTAGATTGGTAAAACAGACTGAGTAGGCCAACCGGAGTATAACATACTGCCAGTTAGTACACCATGTGGACAGGGAAATGTTTCAGTCCAAAGAGAAAATTAGGGTTAAGACCCAAGTTAGGGTTAGCTGTCAGGAGACATGGCTTCCCAGAATGGAAACAGGGTGTTGCTGAAGCCAAGCATGGTGAAACAGACTGAGAGGGCCAAAGGAATTGTGTGCCTACTGTCTTTTAGTACAACATGAGGATGGGGGGTTCTTACATTTCAACAAGAAAATCAGGTTGAGTCTCAAGTTAGGGTTAGGGTTGGGGAGATGTGGCTTCCCAGGTTGGAAACGGGTCCTTGGTGAAGCTTAACTTGCTGAATCAGACTGAGTGGGGCATCAAGATGTCTTCCATACTTACATTTGGTACACTCTGTGGACCGCAGTATGTTTCAGTCCAAAAAGGAAATGAGGGTTGAGACTCAAATTAGGGTTAGGTTTGGGGAGACTTGGCTTCCCAGGATGTAACCATGGTTTTGGCGCAGCCTAGATTGGTAAAACAGACTGCGTAGGCCTTCCGGAGTATAACATACTGCCAGTTAGTACACCATGTGGACAGGGAAATGTTTCAGTCCAAAGAGAAAATTAGGGTTAAGACCCAAGTTAGGGTTATCGGTCAGGAGACATGGCTTCCCAGAATGGAAACAGGGTTTTGCTGAAGCCAAGCATGGTGAAACAGACTGAGAGGGCAAAAGGAATTGTGTGCCTACTGTCTTTTAGTACAACATGAGGATGGGGGGTTGTTACATTTCAACAAGAAAATCAGGTTAAGTCTCAAGTTAGGGTTAGGGTTGGGGAGATGTGGCTTCCCAGGTTGGAAACGGGTCCTTGGTGAAGCCTAACTTGCTGAATCAGACTGAGTGGGGCATCAAGATGTCTTCCATACTTACATTTGGTACACTCTGTGGACGGCAGTATGTTTCAGTCCAAAAAGGAAATGAGGCCTGAGACTCAAATTAGGGTTAGGGTTGGGGAGACTTGGCTGCCCAGGATGTAACCAGGGTTTTGGTGAAGCCTAGATTGGTAAAACAGACTGAGTAGGCATTCAGGAGTATAACATACTGCCAGTTAGTACACCATGTGGACAGGGAAATGTTTCAGTCCAAAGAGAAAATTAGGGTTAAGACCCAAGTTAGGGTTATCGGTCAGGAGACATGGCTTCCCAGAATGGAAACAGGGTTTTGCTGAAGCCAAGCATGGTGAAACAGACTGAGAGGGCAAAAGGAATTGTGTGCCTACTGTCTTTTAGTACAACATGAGGATGGGGGGTTGTTACATTTCAACAAGAAAATCAGGTTAAGTCTCAAGTTAGGGTTAGGGTTGGGGAGATGTGGCTTCCCAGGTTGGAAACGGGTCCTTGGTGAAGCCTAACTTGCTGAATCAGACTGAGTGGGGCATCAAGATGTCTTCCATACTTACATTTGGTACACTCTGTGGACGGCAGTATGTTTCAGTCCAAAAAGGAAAAGAGGCCTGAGACTCAAATTAGGGTTAGGGTTGGGGAGACTTGGCTTCCCAGGATGTAACCAGGGTTTTGGTGAAGCAGAGGTTGGTAAAACAGACTGAGTAGGCCATCCGGAGGATAACATACTGCCAGTTAGTACACCATGTGGACAGGGAAATGTTTCAGTCCAAAGAGAAAATTAGGGTTAAGACCCAAGTTAGGGTTAGCTGTCAGGAGACATGGCTTCCCAGAATGGAAACAGGGTGTTGCTGAAGCCAAGCATGGTGAAACAGACTGAGAGGGCCAAAGGAATTGTGTGCCTTCTGTCTTTTAGTACAACATGAGGATGGGGGTTTGTTACATTTGCACAAGAAAATCAGGTTAAGTCTCAAGTTAGGGTTAGGGTTGGGGAGATGTGGCTTCCCAGGTTGGAAACGGGTCCTTGGTGAAGCCTAACTTGCTGAATCAGACTGAGTGGGACATCAAGATGTCTTCCATACTGACATTTGCTACACTCTGTGGACGGCGGTATGTTTCAGTCCAAAAATGAAATGAGGGTTGAGACTCAAATTAGGGTTAGGGTTGGGGAGACTTGGCTTCCCAGGATGTAACCAGGGTTTTGGTGAAGCCTAGATTGGTAAAACAGACTGAGTAGGCCATCCGGAGTATAACATACTGCCAGTTAGTACACCATGTGGACAGGGAAATGTTTCAGTCCAAAGAAAAAATTAGGGTTAAGACCCAAGTTAGGGTTATCAGTCAGGAGACATGGCTTCCCAGAATGGAAACAGGGTGTTGCTGAAGCCAAGCATGGTGAAACAGACTGAGAGGGCAAAAGGAATTGTGTGCCTACTGTCTTTTAGTGGAACATAAGGATGGGGGGTTGTTACATTTCAACAAGAAAATCAGGTTAAGTCTCAAGTTAGGGTTAGGGTTGGGGAGATGTGGCTTCCCAGGTTGGAAACGGGTCCTTGGTGAAGCCTAACTTGCTGAATCAGACTGAGTGGGGCATCAAGATGTCTTCCATACTTACATTTGGTACACTCTGTGGACGGCGGTATGTTTCAGTCCCAAAAGGAAATGAGGTCTGAGACTCAAATTAGGGTTAGGGTTGGGAAGACTTGGCTTCCCAGGATGTAACCAGGGTTTTGGTGAAGCCTAGATTGGTAAAACAGAATGAGTAGGCCATCCGGAGGATAACATACTGCCAGTTAGTACACCATGTGGACAGGGAAATGTTTCATTCCAAAGAGAAAATTAGGGTTAAGACCCAAGTGAGGGTTATCGGTCAGGAGACATGGCTTCCCAGAATGGAAACAGGGTGTTGCTGAAGCCAAGCATGGTGAAACAGACTGAGAGGGCCAAAGGAATTGTGTGCCTACTGTCTTTTAGTAGAACATGAGGATGGGGGGTTGTTACATTTCAACAAGAAAATCATGTTAAGTCTCAAGTTAGGGTTAGGGTTGGGGAGATGTGGCTTCCCAGGTTGGAAACGGGTCCTTGGTGAAGCTTAACTTGCTGAATCAGACTGAGTGGGACATCAAGATGTCTTCCATACTGACATTTGGTACACTCTGTGGACGGCGGTATGTTTCAGTCCCAAAAGGAAATGAGGCCTGAGACTCAAAGTAGGGTTAGGGTTGGGGAGACTTGGCTGCCCAGGATGTAACCAGGGTTTTGGTGAAGCCTAGATTGGTAAAACAGACTGAGTAGGCATTCAGGAGTATAACATACTGCCAGTTAGTACACCATGTGGACAGGGAAATGTTTCAGTCCAAAGAGAAAATTAGGGTTAAGACCCAAGTTAGGGTTAGCTGTCAGGAGACATGGCTTCCCAGAATGGAAACAGGGTGTTGCTGAAGCCAAGCATGGTGAAACAGACTGAGAGGGCCAAAGGAATTGTGTGCCTACTGTCTTTTAGTACAACATGAGGATGGGGGGTTGTTACATTTCAACAAGAAAATCAGGTTAAGTCTCAAGTTAGGGTTAGGGTTGGGGAGATGTGGCTTCCCAGCTTGGAAACGGGTCCTTGGTGAAGCCTAACTTGCTGAATCAGACTGAGTGGGACATCAAGATGTCTTCCATACTGACATTTGCTACACTCTGTGGACGGCGGTATGTTTCAGTCCAAAAAGGAAATTAGGCCTGAGACTCAAATTAGGGTTAGGGTTGGGGCGACTTGGCTTCCCAGGATGTAACCAGGGTTTTGGCAAAGCCTAGATTGGTAAAACAGACTGAGTAGGCCAACCGGAGTATAACATACTGCCAGTTAGTACACCATGTGGACAGGGAAATGTTTCAGTCCAAAGAGAAAATTAGGGTTAAGACCCAAGTTAGGGTTAGCTGTCAGGAGACATGGCTTCCCAGAATGGAAACAGGGTGTTGCTGAAGCCAAGCATGGTGAAACAGACTGAGAGGGCCAAAGGAATTGTGTGCCTACTGTCTTTTAGTACAACATGAGGATGGGGGGTTCTTACATTTCAACAAGAAAATCAGGTTGAGTCTCAAGTTAGGGTTAGGGTTGGGGAGATGTGGCTTCCCAGGTTGGAAACGGGTCCTTGGTGAAGCTTAACTTGCTGAATCAGACTGAGTGGGGCATCAAGATGTCTTCCATACTTACATTTGGTACACTCTGTGGACCGCAGTATGTTTCAGTCCAAAAAGGAAATGAGGGTTGAGACTCAAATTAGGGTTAGGTTTGGGGAGACTTGGCTTCCCAGGATGTAACCATGGTTTTGGCGCAGCCTAGATTGGTAAAACAGACTGCGTAGGCCTTCCGGAGTATAACATACTGCCAGTTAGTACACCATGTGGACAGGGAAATGTTTCAGTCCAAAGAGAAAATTAGGGTTAAGACCCAAGTTAGGGTTATCGGTCAGGAGACATGGCTTCCCAGAATGGAAACAGGGTTTTGCTGAAGCCAAGCATGGTGAAACAGACTGAGAGGGCAAAAGGAATTGTGTGCCTACTGTCTTTTAGTACAACATGAGGATGGGGGGTTGTTACATTTCAACAAGAAAATCAGGTTAAGTCTCAAGTTAGGGTTAGGGTTGGGGAGATGTGGCTTCCCAGGTTGGAAACGGGTCCTTGGTGAAGCCTAACTTGCTGAATCAGACTGAGTGGGGCATCAAGATGTCTTCCATACTTACATTTGGTACACTCTGTGGACGGCAGTATGTTTCAGTCCAAAAAGGAAAAGAGGCCTGAGACTCAAATTAGGGTTAGGGTTGGGGAGACTTGGCTTCCCAGGATGTAACCAGGGTTTTGGTGAAGCAGAGGTTGGTAAAACAGACTGAGTAGGCCATCCGGAGGATAACATACTGCCAGTTAGTACACCATGTGGACAGGGAAATGTTTCAGTCCAAAGAGAAAATTAGGGTTAAGACCCAAGTTAGGGTTATCAGTCAGGAGACATGGCTTCCCAGAATGGAAACAGGGTGTTGCTGAAGCCAAGCATGGTGAAACAGACTGAGAGGGCAAAAGGAATTGTGTGCCTACTGTCTTTTAGTGGAACATAAGGATGGGGGGTTGTTACATTTCAACAAGAAAATCAGGTTAAGTCTCAAGTTAGGGTTAGGGTTGGGGAGATGTGGCTTCCCAGGTTGGAAACGGGTCCTTGGTGAAGCCTAACTTGCTGAATCAGACTGAGTGGGGCATCAAGATGTCTTCCATACTTACATTTGGTACACTCTGTGGACGGCGGTATGTTTCAGTCCCAAAAGGAAATGAGGTCTGAGACTCAAATTAGGGTTAGGGTTGGGAAGACTTGGCTTCCCAGGATGTAACCAGGGTTTTGGTGAAGCCTAGATTGGTAAAACAGAATGAGTAGGCCATCCGGAGGATAACATACTGCCAGTTAGTACACCATGTGGACAGGGAAATGTTTCATTCCAAAGAGAAAATTAGGGTTAAGACCCAAGTGAGGGTTATCGGTCAGGAGACATGGCTTCCCAGAATGGAAACAGGGTGTTGCTGAAGCCAAGCATGGTGAAACAGACTGAGAGGGCCAAAGGAATTGTGTGCCTACTGTCTTTTAGTAGAACATGAGGATGGGGGGTTGTTACATTTCAACAAGAAAATCATGTTAAGTCTCAAGTTAGGGTTAGGGTTGGGGAGATGTGGCTTCCCAGGTTGGAAACGGGTCCTTGGTGAAGCTTAACTTGCTGAATCAGACTGAGTGGGACATCAAGATGTCTTCCATACTGACATTTGGTACACTCTGTGGACGGCGGTATGTTTCAGTCCCAAAAGGAAATGAGGCCTGAGACTCAAAGTAGGGTTAGGGTTGGGGAGACTTGGCTGCCCAGGATGTAACCAGGGTTTTGGTGAAGCCTAGATTGGTAAAACAGACTGAGTAGGCATTCAGGAGTATAACATACTGCCAGTTAGTACACCATGTGGACAGGGAAATGTTTCAGTCCAAAGAGAAAATTAGGGTTAAGACCCAAGTTAGGGTTAGCTGTCAGGAGACATGGCTTCCCAGAATGGAAACAGGGTGTTGCTGAAGCCAAGCATGGTGAAACAGACTGAGAGGGCCAAAGGAATTGTGTGCCTACTGTCTTTTAGTACAACATGAGGATGGGGGGTTGTTACATTTCAACAAGAAAATCAGGTTAAGTCTCAAGTTAGGGTTAGGGTTGGGGAGATGTGGCTTCCCAGCTTGGAAACGGGTCCTTGGTGAAGCCTAACTTGCTGAATCAGACTGAGTGGGACATCAAGATGTCTTCCATACTGACATTTGGTACACTCTGTGGACGGCGGTATGTTTCAGTCCAAAAAGGAAATTAGGCCTGAGACTCAAATTAGGGTTAGGGTTGGGGCGACTTGGCTTCCCAGGATGTAACCAGGGTTTTGGCAAAGCCTAGATTGGTAAAACAGACTGAGTAGGCCAACCGGAGTATAACATACTGCCAGTTAGTACACCATGTGGACAGGGAAATGTTTCAGTCCAAAGAGAAAATTAGGGTTAAGACCCAAGTTAGGGTTAGCTGTCAGGAGACATGGCTTCCCAGAATGGAAACAGGGTGTTGCTGAAGCCAAGCATGGTGAAACAGACTGAGAGGGCCAAAGGAATTGTGTGCCTACTGTCTTTTAGTACAACATGAGGATGGGGGGTTCTTACATTTCAACAAGAAAATCAGGTTGAGTCTCAAGTTAGGGTTAGGGTTGGGGAGATGTGGCTTCCCAGGTTGGAAACGGGTCCTTGGTGAAGCTTAACTTGCTGAATCAGACTGAGTGGGGCATCAAGATGTCTTCCATACTTACATTTGGTACACTCTGTGGACCGCAGTATGTTTCAGTCCAAAAAGGAAATGAGGGTTGAGACTCAAATTAGGGTTAGGTTTGGGGAGACTTGGCTTCCCAGGATGTAACCATGGTTTTGGCGCAGCCTAGATTGGTAAAACAGACTGCGTAGGCCTTCCGGAGTATAACATACTGCCAGTTAGTACACCATGTGGACAGGGAAATGTTTCAGTCCAAAGAGAAAATTAGGGTTAAGACCCAAGTTAGGGTTATCGGTCAGGAGACATGGCTTCCCAGAATGGAAACAGGGTTTTGCTGAAGCCAAGCATGGTGAAACAGACTGAGAGGGCAAAAGGAATTGTGTGCCTACTGTCTTTTAGTACAACATGAGGATGGGGGGTTGTTACATTTCAACAAGAAAATCAGGTTAAGTCTCAAGTTAGGGTTAGGGTTGGGGAGATGTGGCTTCCCAGGTTGGAAACGGGTCCTTGGTGAAGCCTAACTTGCTGAATCAGACTGAGTGGGGCATCAAGATGTCTTCCATACTTACATTTGGTACACTCTGTGGACGGCAGTATGTTTCAGTCCAAAAAGGAAAAGAGGCCTGAGACTCAAATTAGGGTTAGGGTTGGGGAGACTTGGCTTCCCAGGATGTAACCAGGGTTTTGGTGAAGCAGAGGTTGGTAAAACAGACTGAGTAGGCCATCCGGAGGATAACATACTGCCAGTTAGTACACCATGTGGACAGGGAAATGTTTCAGTCCAAAGAGAAAATTAGGGTTAAGACCCAAGTTAGGGTTAGCTGTCAGGAGACATGGCTTCCCAGAATGGAAACAGGGTGTTGCTGAAGCCAAGCATGGTGAAACAGACTGAGAGGGCCAAAGGAATTGTGTGCCTTCTGTCTTTTAGTACAACATGAGGATGGGGGTTTGTTACATTTGCACAAGAAAATCAGGTTAAGTCTCAAGTTAGGGTTAGGGTTGGGGAGTTGTGGCTTCCCAGGTTGGAAACGGGTCCTTGGTGAAGCCTAACTTGCTGAATCAGACTGAGTGGGACATCAAGATGTCTTCCATACTGACATTTGCTACACTCTGTGGACGGCGGTATGTTTCAGTCCAAAAATGAAATGAGGGTTGAGACTCAAATTAGGGTTAGGGTTGGGGAGACTTGGCTTCCCAGGATGTAACCAGGGTTTTGGTGAAGCCTAGATTGGTAAAACAGACTGAGTAGGCCATCCGGAGTATAACATACTGCCAGTTAGTACACCATGTGGACAGGGAAATGTTTCAGTCCAAAGAAAAAATTAGGGTTAAGACCCAAGTTAGGGTTATCAGTCAGGAGACATGGCTTCCCAGAATGGAAACAGGGTGTGGCTGAAGCCAAGCATGGTGAAACAGACTGAGAGGGCAAAAGGAATTGTGTGCCTACTGTCTTTTAGTGGAACATAAGGATGGGGGGTTGTTACATTTCAACAAGAAAATCAGGTTAAGTCTCAAGTTAGGGTTAGGGTTGGGGAGATGTGGCTTCCCAGGTTGGAAACGGGTCCTTGGTGAAGCCTAACTTGCTGAATCAGACTGAGTGGGGCATCAAGATGTCTTCCATACTTACATTTGGTACACTCTGTGGACGGCGGTATGTTTCAGTCCCAAAAGGAAATGAGGTCTGAGACTCAAATTAGGGTTAGGGTTGGGAAGACTTGGCTTCCCAGGATGTAACCAGGGTTTTGGTGAAGCCTAGATTGGTAAAACAGAATGAGTAGGCCATCCGGAGGATAACATACTGCCAGTTAGTACACCATGTGGACAGGGAAATGTTTCATTCCAAAGAGAAAATTAGGGTTAAGACCCAAGTGAGGGTTATCGGTCAGGAGACATGGCTTCCCAGAATGGAAACAGGGTGTTGCTGAAGCCAAGCATGGTGAAACAGACTGAGAGGGCCAAAGGAATTGTGTGCCTACTGTCTTTTAGTAGAACATGAGGATGGGGGGTTGTTACATTTCAACAAGAAAATCATGTTAAGTCTCAAGTTAGGGTTAGGGTTGGGGAGATGTGGCTTCCCAGGTTGGAAACGGGTCCTTGGTGAAGCTTAACTTGCTGAATCAGACTGAGTGGGACATCAAGATGTCTTCCATACTGACATTGGGTACACTCTGTGGACGGCGGTATGTTTCAGTCCCAAAAGGAAATGAGGCCTGAGACTCAAAGTAGGGTTAGGGTTGGGGAGACTTGGCTGCCCAGGATGTAACCAGGGTTTTGGTGAAGCCTAGATTGGTAAAACAGACTGAGTAGGCATTCAGGAGTATAACATACTGCCAGTTAGTACACCATGTGGACAGGGAAATGTTTCAGTCCAAAGAGAAAATTAGGGTTAAGACCCAAGTTAGGGTTAGCTGTCAGGAGACATGGCTTCCCAGAATGGAAACAGGGTGTTGCTGAAGCCAAGCATGGTGAAACAGACTGAGAGGGCAAAAGGAATTGTGTGCCTACTGTCTTTTAGTACAACATGAGGATGGGGGGTTGTTACATTTCAACAAGAAAATCAGGTTAAGTCTCAAGTTAGGGTTAGGGTTGGGGAGATGTGGCTTCCCAGCTTGGAATCGGGTCCTTGGTGAAGCCTAACTTGCTGAATCAGACTGAGTGGGACATCAAGATGTCTTCCATACTGACATTTGGTACACTCTGTGGACGGCGGTATGTTTCAGTCCAAAAAGGAAATTAGGCCTGAGACTCAAATTAGGGTTAGGGTTGGGGCGACTTGGCTTCCCAGGATGTAACCAGGGTTTTGGCAAAGCCTAGATTGGTAAAACAGACTGAGTAGGCCAACCGGAGTATAACATACTGCCAGTTAGTACACCATGTGGACAGGGAAATGTTTCAGTCCAAAGAGAAAATTAGGGTTAAGACCCAAGTTAGGGTTAGCTGTCAGGAGACATGGCTTCCCAGAATGGAAACAGGGTGTTGCTGAAGCCAAGCATGGTGAAACAGACTGAGAGGGCCAAAGGAATTGTGTGCCTACTGTCTTTTAGTACAACATGAGGATGGGGGGTTCTTACATTTCAACAAGAAAATCAGGTTGAGTCTCAAGTTAGGGTTAGGGTTGGGGAGATGTGGCTTCCCAGGTTGGAAACGGGTCCTTGGTGAAGCTTAACTTGCTGAATCAGACTGAGTGGGGCATCAAGATGTCTTCCATACTTACATTTGGTACACTCTGTGGACCGCAGTATGTTTCAGTCCAAAAAGGAAATGAGGGTTGAGACTCAAATTAGGGTTAGGTTTGGGGAGACTTGGCTTCCCAGGATGTAACCATGGTTTTGGCGAAGCCTAGATTGGTAAAACAGACTGCGTAGGCCTTCCGGAGTATAACATACTGCCAGTTAGTACACCATGTGGACAGGGAAATGTTTCATTCCAAAGAGAAAATTAGGGTTAAGACCCAAGTGAGGGTTATCGGTCAGGAGACATGGCTTCCCAGAATGGAAACAGGGTTTTGCTGAAGCCAAGCATGGTGAAACAGACTGAGAGGGCAAAAGGAATTGTGTGCCTACTGTCTTTTAGTACAACATGAGGATGGGGGGTTGTTACATTTCAACAAGAAAATCAGGTTAAGTCTCAAGTTAGGGTTAGGGTTGGGGAGATGTGGCTTCCCAGGTTGGAAACGGGTCCTTGGTGAAGCCTAACTTGCTGAATCAGACTGAGTGGGGCATCAAGATGTCTTCCATACTTACATTTGGTACACTCTGTGGACGGCAGTATGTTTCAGTCCAAAAAGGAAAAGAGGCCTGAGACTCAAATTAGGGTTAGGGTTGGGGAGACTTGGCTTCCCAGGATGTAACCAGGGTTTTGGTGAAGCCTAGGTTGGTAAAACAGACTGAGTAGGCCATCCGGAGGATAACATACTGCCAGTTAGTACACCATGTGGACAGGGAAATGTTTCAGTCCAAAGAGAAAATTAGGGTTAAGACCCAAGTTAGGGTTATCGGTCAGGAGACATGGCTTCCCGGAATGGAAACAGGCTGTTGCTGAAGCCAAGCATGGTGAAACAGACTGAGAGGGCCAAAGGAATTGTGTGCCTTCTGTCTTTTAGTACAACATGAGGATGGGGGTTTGTTACATTTGCACAAGAAAATCAGGTTAAGTCTCAAGTTAGGGTTAGGGTTGGGGAGATGTGGCTTCCCAGGTTGGAAACGGGTCCTTGGTGAAGCCTAACTTGCTGAATCAGACTGAGTGGGACATCAAGATGTCTTCCATACTGACATTTGCTACACTCTGTGGACGGCGGTATGTTTCAGTCCAAAAATGAAATGAGGGTTGAGACTCAAATTAGGGTTAGGGTTGGGGAGACTTGGCTTCCCAGGATGTAACCAGGGTTTTGGTGAAGCCTAGATTGGTAAAACAGACTGAGTAGGCCATCCGGAGTATAACATACTGCCAGTTAGTACACCATGTGGACAGGGAAATGTTTCAGTCCAAAGAAAAAATTAGGGTTAAGACCCAAGTTAGGGTTATCGGTCAGGAGACATGGCTTCCCAGAATGGAAACAGGGTGTTGCTGAAGCCAAGCATGGTGAAACAGACTGAGAGGGCAAAAGGAATTGTGTGCCTACTGTCTTTTAGTGGAACATAAGGATGGGGGGTTGTTACATTTCAACAAGAAAATCAGGTTAAGTCTCAAGTTAGGGTTAGGGTTGGGGAGATGTGGCTTCCCAGGTTGGAAACGGGTCCTTGGTGAAGCCTAACTTGCTGAATCAGACTGAGTGGGGCATCAAGATGTCTTCCATACTTACATTTGGTACACTCTGTGGACGGCGGTATGTTTCAGTCCCAAAAGGAAATGAGGTCTGAGACTCAAATTAGGGTTAGGGTTGGGAAGACTTGGCTTCCCAGGATGTAACCAGGGTTTTGGTGAAGCCTAGATTGGTAAAACAGAATGAGTAGGCCATCCGGAGGATAACATACTGCCAGTTAGTACACCATGTGGACAGGGAAATGTTTCATTCCAAAGAGAAAATTAGGGTTAAGACCCAAGTGAGGGTTATCGGTCAGGAGACATGGCTTCCCAGAATGGAAACAGGGTGTTGCTGAAGCCAAGCATGGTGAAACAGACTGAGAGGGCCAAAGGAATTGTGTGCCTACTGTCTTTTAGTAGAACATGAGGATGGGGGGTTGTTACATTTCAACAAGAAAATCATGTTAAGTCTCAAGTTAGGGTTAGGGTTGGGGAGATGTGGCTTCCCAGGTTGGAAACGGGTCCTTGGTGAAGCTTAACTTGCTGAATCAGACTGAGTGGGACATCAAGATGTCTTCCATACTGACATTTGGTACACTCTGTGGACGGCGGTATGTTTCAGTCCCAAAAGGAAATGAGGCCTGAGACTCAAAGTAGGGTTAGGGTTGGGGAGACTTGGCTGCCCAGGATGTAACCAGGGTTTTGGTGAAGCCTAGATTGGTAAAACAGACTGAGTAGGCATTCAGGAGTATAACATACTGCCAGTTAGTACACCATGTGGACAGGGAAATGTTTCAGTCCAAAGAGAAAATTAGGGTTAAGACCCAAGTTAGGGTTAGCTGTCAGGAGACATGGCTTCCCAGAATGGAAACAGGGTGTTGCTGAAGCCAAGCATGGTGAAACAGACTGAGAGGGCCAAAGGAATTGTGTGCCTACTGTCTTTTAGTACAACATGAGGATGGGGGGTTGTTACATTTCAACAAGAAAATCAGGTTAAGTCTCAAGTTAGGGTTAGGGTTGGGGAGATGTGGCTTCCCAGCTTGGAAACGGGTCCTTGGTGAAGCCTAACTTGCTGAATCAGACTGAGTGGGACATCAAGATGTCTTCCATACTGACATTTGGTACACTCTGTGGACGGCGGTATGTTTCAGTCCAAAAAGGAAATTAGGCCTGAGACTCAAATTAGGGTTAGGGTTGGGGCGACTTGGCTTCCCAGGATGTAACCAGGGTTTTGGCAAAGCCTAGATTGGTAAAACAGACTGAGTAGGCCAACCGGAGTATAACATACTGCCAGTTAGTACACCATGTGGACAGGGAAATGTTTCAGTCCAAAGAGAAAATTAGGGTTAAGACCCAAGTTAGGGTTAGCTGTCAGGAGACATGGCTTCCCAGAATGGAAACAGGGTGTTGCTGAAGCCAAGCATGGTGAAACAGACTGAGAGGGCCAAAGGAATTGTGTGCCTACTGTCTTTTAGTACAACATGAGGATGGGGGGTTCTTACATTTCAACAAGAAAATCAGGTTGAGTCTCAAGTTAGGGTTAGGGTTGGGGAGATGTGGCTTCCCAGGTTGGAAACGGGTCCTTGGTGAAGCTTAACTTGCTGAATCAGACTGAGTGGGGCATCAAGATGTCTTCCATACTTACATTTGGTACACTCTGTGGACCGCAGTATGTTTCAGTCCAAAAAGGAAATGAGGGTTGAGACTCAAATTAGGGTTAGGTTTGGGGAGACTTGGCTTCCCAGGATGTAACCATGGTTTTGGCGCAGCCTAGATTGGTAAAACAGACTGCGTAGGCCTTCCGGAGTATAACATACTGCCAGTTAGTACACCATGTGGACAGGGAAATGTTTCAGTCCAAAGAGAAAATTAGGGTTAAGACCCAAGTTAGGGTTATCGGTCAGGAGACATGGCTTCCCAGAATGGAAACAGGGTTTTGCTGAAGCCAAGCATGGTGAAACAGACTGAGAGGGCAAAAGGAATTGTGTGCCTACTGTCTTTTAGTGGAACATGAGGATGGGGGGTTGTTACATTTCAACAAGAAAATCAGGTTAAGTCTCAAGTTAGGGTTAGGGTTGGGGAGATGTGGCTTCCCAGGTTGGAAACGGGTCCTTGGTGAAGCCTAACTTGCTGAATCAGACTGAGTGGGGCATCAAGATGTCTTCCATACTTACATTTGGTACACTCTGTGGACGGCAGTATGTTTCAGTCCAAAAAGGAAAAGAGGCCTGAGACTCAAATTAGGGTTAGGGTTGGGGAGACTTGGCTTCCCAGGATGTAACCAGGGTTTTGGTGAAGCCTAGGTTGGTAAAACAGACTGAGTAGGCCATCCGGAGGATAACATACTGCCAGTTAGTACACCATGTGGACAGGGAAATGTTTCATTCCAAAGAGAAAATTAGGGTTAAGACCCAAGTGAGGGTTATCGGTCAGGAGACATGGCTTCCCAGAATGGAAACAGGGTGTTGCTGAAGCCAAGCATGGTGAAACAGACTGAGAGGGCCAAAGGAATTGTGTGCCTACTGTCTTTTAGTAGAACATGAGGATGGGGGGTTGTTACATTTCAACAAGAAAATCAGGTTAAGTCTCAAGTTAGGGTTAGGGTTGGGGAGATGTGGCTTCCCAGGTTGGAAACGGGTCCTTGGTGAAGCTTAACTTGCTGAATCAGACTGAGTGGGACATCAAGATGTCTTCCATACTGACATTTGGTACACTCTGTGGACGGCGGTATGTTTCAGTCCCAAAAGGAAATGAGGCCTGAGACTCAAAGTAGGGTTAGGGTTGGGGAGACTTGGCTGCCCAGGATGTAACCAGGGTTTTGGCAAAGCCTAGATTGGTAAAACAGACTGAGTAGGCCAACCGGAGTATAACATACTGCCAGTTAGTACACCATGTGGACAGGGAAATGTTTCAGTCCAAAGAGAAAATTAGGGTTAAGACCCAAGTTAGGGTTATCGGTCAGGAGACATGGCTTCCCAGAATGGAAACAGGGTGTTGCTGAAGCCAAGCATGGTGAAACAGACTGAGAGGGCCAAAGGAATTGTGTGCCTACTGTCTTTTAGTACAACATGAGGATGGGGGGTTGTTACATTTCAACAAGAAAATCAGGTTGAGTCTCAAGTTAGGGTTAGGGTTGGGGAGATGTGGCTTCCCAGGTTGGAAACGGGTCCTTGGTGAAGCTTAACTTGCTGAATCAGACTGAGTGGGGCATCAAGATGTCTTCCATACTGACATTTGGTACACTCTGTGGACCGCAGTATGTTTCAGTCCAAAAAGGAAATGAGGGTTGAGACTCAAATTAGGGTTAGGGTTGGGGAGACTTGGCTTCCCAGGATGTAACCAGGGTTTTGGCGAAGCCTAGATTGGTAAAACAGACTGAGTAGGCCTTCCGGAGTATAACATACTGCCAGTTAGTACACCATGTGGACAGGGAAATATTTCAGTCCAAAGAGAAAATTAGGGTTAAGACCCAAGTTAGGGTTAGCTGTCAGGAGACATGGCTTCCCAGAATGGAAACAGGGTGTTGCTGAAGCCAAGCATGGTGAAACAGACTGAGAGGGCCCACGGAATTTTGTGCCTACTGTCTTTTAGTACAACATGAGGATGGGGGTTTGTTACATTTGCACAAGAAAATCAGGTTGAGTCTCAAGTTAGGGTTAGGGTTGGGGAGATGTGGCTTCCCAGGTTGGAAACGGGTCCTTGGTGAAGCCTAACTTGCTGAATCAGACTGAGTGGGACATCAAGATGTCTTCCATACTGACATTTGGTACACTCTGTGGACGGCGGTATGTTTCAGTCCAAAAAGGAAATTAGGCCTGAGACTCAAATTAGGGTTAGGGTTGGGGCGACTTGGCTTCCCAGGATGTAACCAGGGTTTTGGCAAAGCCTAGATTGGTAAAACAGACTGAGTAGGCCAACCGGAGTATAACATACTGCCAGTTAGTACACCATGTGGACAGGGAAATGTTTCAGTCCAAAGAGAAAATTAGGGTTAAGACCCAAGTTAGGGTTAGCTGTCAGGAGACATGGCTTCCCAGAATGGAAACAGGGTGTTGCTGAAACCAAGCATGGTGAAACAGACTGAGAGGGCCAAAGGAATTGTGTGCCTACTGTCTTTTAGTACAACATGAGGATGGGGGGTTCTTACATTTCAACAAGAAAATCAGGTTGAGTCTCAAGTTAGGGTTAGGGTTGGGGAGATGTGGCTTCCCAGGTTGGAAACGGGTCCTTGGTGAAGCTTAACTTGCTGAATCAGACTGAGTGGGGCATCAAGATGTCTTCCATACTTACATTTGGTACACTCTGTGGACGGCAGTATGTTTCAGTCCAAAAAGGAAAAGAGGCCTGAGACTCAAATTAGGGTTAGGGTTGGGGAGACTTGGCTTCCCAGGATGTAACCAGGGTTTTGGTGAAGCCTAGGTTGGTAAAACAGACTGAGTAGGCCATCCGGAGGATAACATACTGCCAGTTAGTACACCATGTGGACAGGGAAATGTTTCAGTCCAAAGAGAAAATTAGGGTTAAGACCCAAGTTAGGGTTAGCTGTCAGGAGACATGGCTTCCCAGAATGGAAACAGGCTGTTGCTGAAGCCAAGCATGGTGAAACAGACTGAGAGGGCCAAAGGAATTGTGTGCCTTCTGTCTTTTAGTACAACATGAGGATGGGGGTTTGTTACATTTGCACAAGAAAATCAGGTTAAGTCTCAAGTTAGGGTTAGGGTTGGGGAGATGTGGCTTCCCAGGTTGGAAACGGGTCCTTGGTGAAGCCTAACTTGCTGAATCAGACTGAGTGGGACATCAAGATGTCTTCCATACTGACATTTGCTACACTCTGTGGACGGCGGTATGTTTCAGTCCAAAAATGAAATGAGGGTTGAGACTCAAATTAGGGTTAGGGTTGGGGAGACTTGGCTTCCCAGGATGTAACCAGGGTTTTGGTGAAGCCTAGATTGGTAAAACAGACTGAGTAGGCCATCCGGAGTATAACATACTGCCAGTTAGTACACCATGTGGACAGGGAAATGTTTCAGTCCAAAGAAAAAATTAGGGTTAAGACCCAAGTTAGGGTTATCGGTCAGGAGACATGGCTTCCCAGAATGGAAACAGGGTGTTGCTGAAGCCAAGCATGGTGAAACAGACTGAGAGGGCAAAAGGAATTGTGTGCCTACTGTCTTTTAGTGGAACATAAGGATGGGGGGTTGTTACATTTCAACAAGAAAATCAGGTTAAGTCTCAAGTTAGGGTTAGGGTTGGGGAGATGTGGCTTCCCAGGTTGGAAACGGGTCCTTGGTGAAGCCTAACTTGCTGAATCAGACTGAGTGGGGCATCAAGATGTCTTCCATACTTACATTTGGTACACTCTGTGGACGGCGGTATGTTTCAGTCCCAAAAGGAAATGAGGTCTGAGACTCAAATTAGGGTTAGGGTTGGGAAGACTTGGCTTCCCAGGATGTAACCAGGGTTTTGGTGAAGCCTAGATTGGTAAAACAGAATGAGTAGGCCATCCGGAGGATAACATACTGCCAGTTAGTACACCATGTGGACAGGGAAATGTTTCATTCCAAAGAGAAAATTAGGGTTAAGACCCAAGTGAGGGTTATCG
Source organism: Heloderma suspectum (assembly GCF_057233095.1). Classification (NCBI taxonomy): domain Eukaryota; kingdom Metazoa; phylum Chordata; class Lepidosauria; order Squamata; family Helodermatidae; genus Heloderma; species Heloderma suspectum. The sequence continues at coordinate 155,712,965 of NC_139461.1, forward strand.
GTCAGGAGACATGGCTTCCCAGAATGGAAACAGGGTGTTGCTGAAGCCAAGCATGGTGAAACAGACTGAGAGGGCCAAAGGAATTGTGTGCCTACTGTCTTTTAGTAGAACATGAGGATGGGGGGTTGTTACATTTCAACAAGAAAATCATGTTAAGTCTCAAGTTAGGGTTAGGGTTGGGGAGATGTGGCTTCCCAGGTTGGAAACGGGTCCTTGGTGAAGCTTAACTTGCTGAATCAGACTGAGTGGGACATCAAGATGTCTTCCATACTGACATTTGGTACACTCTGTGGACGGCGGTATGTTTCAGTCCCAAAAGGAAATGAGGCCTGAGACTCAAAGTAGGGTTAGGGTTGGGGAGACTTGGCTGCCCAGGATGTAACCAGGGTTTTGGTGAAGCCTAGATTGGTAAAACAGACTGAGTAGGCATTCAGGAGTATAACATACTGCCAGTTAGTACACCATGTGGACAGGGAAATGTTTCAGTCCAAAGAGAAAATTAGGGTTAAGACCCAAGTTAGGGTTAGCTGTCAGGAGACATGGCTTCCCAGAATGGAAACAGGGTGTTGCTGAAGCCAAGCATGGTGAAACAGACTGAGAGGGCCAAAGGAATTGTGTGCCTACTGTCTTTTAGTACAACATGAGGATGGGGGGTTGTTACATTTCAACAAGAAAATCAGGTTAAGTCTCAAGTTAGGGTTAGGGTTGGGGAGATGTGGCTTCCCAGGTTGGAAACGGGTCCTTGGTGAAGCCTAACTTGCTGAATCAGACTGACTGGGACATCAAGATGTCTTCCATACTGACATTTGGTACACTCTGTGGACGGCGGTATGTTTCAGTCCAAAAAGGAAATTAGGCCTGAGACTCAAATTAGGGTTAGGGTTGGGGCGACTTGGCTTCCCAGGATGTAACCAGGGTTTTGGCAAAGCCTAGATTGGTAAAACAGACTGAGTAGGCCAACCGGAGTATAACATACTGCCAGTTAGTACACCATGTGGACAGGGAAATGTTTCAGTCCAAAGAGAAAATTAGGGTTAAGACCCAAGTTAGGGTTAGCTGTCAGGAGACATGGCTTCCCAGAATGGAAACAGGGTGTTGCTGAAGCCAAGCATGGTGAAACAGACTGAGAGGGCCAAAGGAATTGTGTGCCTACTGTCTTTTAGTACAACATGAGGATGGGGGGTTCTTACATTTCAACAAGAAAATCAGGTTGAGTCTCAAGTTAGGGTTAGGGTTGGGGAGATGTGGCTTCCCAGGTTGGAAACGGGTCCTTGGTGAAGCTTAACTTGCTGAATCAGACTGAGTGGGGCATCAAGATGTCTTCCATACTGACATTTGGTACACTCTGTGGACCGCAGTATGTTTCAGTCCAAAAAGGAAATGAGGGTTGAGACTCAAATTAGGGTTAGGTTTGGGGAGACTTGGCTTCCCAGGATGTAACCATGGTTTTGGCGCAGCCTAGATTGGTAAAACAGACTGCGTAGGCCTTCCGGAGTATAACATACTGCCAGTTAGTACACCATGTGGACAGGGAAATGTTTCAGTCCAAAGAGAAAATTAGGGTTAAGACCCAAGTTAGGGTTATCGGTCAGGAGACATGGCTTCCCAGAATGGAAACAGGGTTTTGCTGAAGCCAAGCATGGTGAAACAGACTGAGAGGGCAAAAGGAATTGTGTGCCTACTGTCTTTTAGTACAACATGAGGATGGGGGGTTGTTACATTTCAACAAGAAAATCAGGTTAAGTCTCAAGTTAGGGTTAGGGTTGGGGAGATGTGGCTTCCCAGGTTGGAAACGGGTCCTTGGTGAAGCCTAACTTGCTGAATCAGACTGAGTGGGGCATCAAGATGTCTTCCATACTTACATTTGGTACACTCTGTGGACGGCAGTATGTTTCAGTCCAAAAAGGAAAAGAGGCCTGAGACTCAAATTAGGGTTAGGGTTGGGGAGACTTGGCTTCCCAGGATGTAACCAGGGTTTTGGTGAAGCCTAGGTTGGTAAAACAGACTGAGTAGGCCATCCGGAGGATAACATACTGCCAGTTAGTACACCATGTGGACAGGGAAATGTTTCAGTCCAAAGAGAAAATTAGGGTTAAGACCCAAGTTAGGGTTAGCTGTCAGGAGACATGGCTTCCCAGAATGGAAACAGGCTGTTGCTGAAGCCAAGCATGGTGAAACAGACTGAGAGGGCCAAAGGAATTGTGTGCCTTCTGTCTTTTAGTACAACATGAGGATGGGGGTTTGTTACATTTGCACAAGAAAATCAGGTTAAGTCTCAAGTTAGGGTTAGGGTTGGGGAGATGTGGCTTCCCAGGTTGGAAACGGGTCCTTGGTGAAGCCTAACTTGCTGAATCAGACTGAGTGGGACATCAAGATGTCTTCCATACTGACATTTGCTACACTCTGTGGACGGCGGTATGTTTCAGTCCAAAAATGAAATGAGGGTTGAGACTCAAATTAGGGTTAGGGTTGGGGAGACTTGGCTTCCCAGGATGTAACCAGGGTTTTGGTGAAGCCTAGATTGGTAAAACAGACTGAGTAGGCCATCCGGAGTATAACATACTGCCAGTTAGTACACCATGTGGACAGGGAAATGTTTCAGTCCAAAGAAAAAATTAGGGTTAAGACCCAAGTTAGGGTTATCGGTCAGGAGACATGGCTTCCCAGAATGGAAACAGGGTGTTGCTGAAGCCAAGCATGGTGAAACAGACTGAGAGGGCAAAAGGAATTGTGTGCCTACTGTCTTTTAGTGGAACATAAGGATGGGGGGTTGTTACATTTCAACAAGAAAATCAGGTTAAGTCTCAAGTTAGGGTTAGGGTTGGGGAGATGTGGCTTCCCAGGTTGGAAACGGGTCCTTGGTGAAGCCTAACTTGCTGAATCAGACTGAGTGGGGCATCAAGATGTCTTCCATACTTACATTTGGTACACTCTGTGGACGGCGGTATGTTTCAGTCCCAAAAGGAAATGAGGTCTGAGACTCAAATTAGGGTTAGGGTTGGGAAGACTTGGCTTCCCAGGATGTAACCAGGGTTTTGGTGAAGCCTAGATTGGTAAAACAGAATGAGTAGGCCATCCGGAGGATAACATACTGCCAGTTAGTACACCATGTGGACAGGGAAATGTTTCATTCCAAAGAGAAAATTAGGGTTAAGACCCAAGTGAGGGTTATCGGTCAGGAGACATGGCTTCCCAGAATGGAAACAGGGTGTTGCTGAAGCCAAGCATGGTGAAACAGACTGAGAGGGCCAAAGGAATTGTGTGCCTACTGTCTTTTAGTAGAACATGAGGATGGGGGGTTGTTACATTTCAACAAGAAAATCATGTTAAGTCTCAAGTTAGGGTTAGGGTTGGGGAGATGTGGCTTCCCAGGTTGGAAACGGGTCCTTGGTGAAGCTTAACTTGCTGAATCAGACTGAGTGGGACATCAAGATGTCTTCCATACTGACATTTGGTACACTCTGTGGACGGCGGTATGTTTCAGTCCCAAAAGGAAATGAGGCCTGAGACTCAAAGTAGGGTTAGGGTTGGGGAGACTTGGCTGCCCAGGATGTAACCAGGGTTTTGGTGAAGCCTAGATTGGTAAAACAGACTGAGTAGGCGTTCAGGAGTATAACATACTGCCAGTTAGTACACCATGTGGACAGGGAAATGTTTCAGTCCAAAGAGAAAATTAGGGTTAAGACCCAAGTTAGGGTTAGCTGTCAGGAGACATGGCTTCCCAGAATGGAAACAGGGTGTTGCTGCAGCCAAGCATGGTGAAACAGACTGAGAGGGCCAAAGGAATTGTGTGCCTACTGTCTTTTAGTACAACATGAGGATGGGGGGTTGTTACATTTCAACAAGAAAATCAGGTTAAGTCTCAAGTTAGGGTTAGGGTTGGGGAGATGTGGCTTCCCAGCTTGGAAACGGGTCCTTGGTGAAGCCTAACTTGCTGAATCAGACTGAGTGGGGCATCAAGATGTCTTCCATACTTACTTTTGGTACACTCTGTGGACGGCGGTATGTTTCAGTCCAAAAAGGAAAAGAGGCCTGAGACTCAAATTAGGGTTAGGGTTGGGGAGACTTGGCTTCCCAGGATGTAACCAGGGTTTTGGTGAAGCCTAGGTTGGTAAAACGGACTGAGTTGGCCATCCGGAGTATAACATACTGCCAGTTAGTACACCATGTGGACAGGGAAATGTTTCAGTCCAAAGAGAAAATTAGGGTTAAGACCCAATTTAGGGTTATCGGTCAGGAGACATGGCTTCCCAGAATGGAAACAGGGTGTTGCTGAAGCCAAGCATGGTGAAACAGACTGAGAGGGCAAAAGGAATTGTGTGCCTACTGTCTTTTAGTGGAACATAAGGATGGGGGGTTGTTACATTTCAACAAGAAAATCAGGTTAAGTCTCAAGTTAGGGTTAGGGTTGGGGAGATGTGGCTTCCCAGGTTGGAAACGGGTCCTTGGTGAAGCCTAACTTGCTGAATCAGACTGAGTGGGGCATCAAGATGTCTTCCATACTTACATTTGGTACACTCTGTGGACGGCGGTATGTTTCAGTCCCAAAAGGAAATGAGGTCTGAGACTCAAATTAGGGTTAGGGTTGGGAAGACTTGGCTTCCCAGGATGTAACCAGGGTTTTGGTGAAGCCTAGATTGGTAAAACAGAATGAGTAGGCCATCCGGAGGATAACATACTGCCAGTTAGTACACCATGTGGACAGGGAAATGTTTCATTCCAAAGAGAAAATTAGGGTTAAGACCCAAGTGAGGGTTATCGGTCAGGAGACATGGCTTCCCAGAATGGAAACAGGGTGTTGCTGAAGCCAAGCATGGTGAAACAGACTGAGAGGGCCAAAGGAATTGTGTGCCTACTGTCTTTTAGTAGAACATGAGGATGGGGGGTTGTTACATTTCAACAAGAAAATCATGTTAAGTCTCAAGTTAGGGTTAGGGTTGGGGAGATGTGGCTTCCCAGGTTGGAAACGGGTCCTTGGTGAAGCTTAACTTGCTGAATCAGACTGAGTGGGACATCAAGATGTCTTCCATACTGACATTTGGTACACTCTGTGGACGGCGGTATGTTTCAGTCCCAAAAGGAAATGAGGCCTGAGACTCAAAGTAGGGTTAGGGTTGGGGAGACTTGGCTGCCCAGGATGTAACCAGGGTTTTGGTGAAGCCTAGATTGGTAAAACAGACTGAGTCGGCGTTCAGGAGTATAACATACTGCCAGTTAGTACACCATGTGGACAGGGAAATGTTTCAGTCCAAAGAGAAAATTAGGGTTAAGACCCAAGTTAGGGTTAGCTGTCAGGAGACATGGCTTCCCAGAATGGAAACAGGGTGTTGCTGAAGCCAAGCATGGTGAAACAGACTGAGAGGGCCAAAGGAATTGTGTGCCTACTGTCTTTTAGTAGAACATGAGGATGGGAGGTTGTTACATTTGCACAAGAATATCTGGTTAAGTCTCAAGTTAGGGTTAGGGTTGGGGAGATGTGGCTTCCCAGCTTGGAAACGGGTCCTTGGTGAAGCCTAACTTGCTGCATCAGACTGAGTGGGACATCAAGATGTCTTCCATACTGACATTTGGTACACTCTGTGGACGGCGGTATGTTTCAGTCCAAAAAGGAAATTAGGCCTGAGACTCAAATTAGGGTTAGGGTTGGGGCGACTTGGCTTCCCAGGATGTAACCAGGGTTTTGGCAAAGCCTAGATTGGTAAAACAGACTGAGTAGGCCAACCGGAGTATAACATACTGCCAGTTAGTACACCATGTGGACAGGGAAATGTTTCAGTCCAAAGAGAAAATTAGGGTTAAGACCCAAGTTAGGGTTAGCTGTCAGGAGACATGGCTTCCCAGAATGGAAACAGGGTGTTGCTGAAGCCAAGCATGGTGAAACAGACTGAGAGGGCCAAAGGAATTGTGTGCCTACTGTCTTTTAGTACAACATGAGGATGGGGGGTTCTTACATTTCAACAAGAAAATCAGGTTGAGTCTCAAGTTAGGGTTAGGGTTGGGGAGATGTGGCTTCCCAGGTTGGAAACGGGTCCTTGGTGAAGCTTAACTTGCTGAATCAGACTGAGTGGGGCATCAAGATGTCTTCCATACTTACATTTGGTACACTCTGTGGACCGCAGTATGTTTCAGTCCAAAAAGGAAATGAGGGTTGAGACTCAAATTAGGGTTAGGTTTGGGGAGACTTGGCTTCCCAGGATGTAACCATGGTTTTGGCGCAGCCTAGATTGGTAAAACAGACTGCGTAGGCCTTCCGGAGTATAACATACTGCCAGTTAGTACACCATGTGGACAGGGAAATGTTTCAGTCCAAAGAGAAAATTAGGGTTAAGACCCAAGTTAGGGTTATCGGTCAGGAGACATGGCTTCCCAGAATGGAAACAGGGTTTTGCTGAAGCCAAGCATGGTGAAACAGACTGAGAGGGCAAAAGGAATTGTGTGCCTACTGTCTTTTAGTACAACATGAGGATGGGGGGTTGTTACATTTCAACAAGAAAATCAGGTTAAGTCTCAAGTTAGGGTTAGGGTTGGGGAGATGTGGCTTCCCAGGTTGGAAACGGGTCCTTGGTGAAGCCTAACTTGCTGAATCAGACTGAGTGGGGCATCAAGATGTCTTCCATACTTACATTTGGTACACTCTGTGGACGGCAGTATGTTTCAGTCCAAAAAGGAAAAGAGGCCTGAGACTCAAATTAGGGTTAGGGTTGGGGAGACTTGGCTTCCCAGGATGTAACCAGGGTTTTGGTGAAGCAGAGGTTGGTAAAACAGACTGAGTAGGCCATCCGGAGGATAACATACTGCCAGTTAGTACACCATGTGGACAGGGAAATGTTTCAGTCCAAAGAGAAAATTAGGGTTAAGACCCAAGTTAGGGTTAGCTGTCAGGAGACATGGCTTCCCAGAATGGAAACAGGGTGTTGCTGAAGCCAAGCATGGTGAAACAGACTGAGAGGGCCAAAGGAATTGTGTGCCTTCTGTCTTTTAGTACAACATGAGGATGGGGGTTTGTTACATTTGCACAAGAAAATCAGGTTAAGTCTCAAGTTAGGGTTAGGGTTGGGGAGATGTGGCTTCCCAGGTTGGAAACGGGTCCTTGGTGAAGCCTAACTTGCTGAATCAGACTGAGTGGGACATCAAGATGTCTTCCATACTGACATTTGCTACACTCTGTGGACGGCGGTATGTTTCAGTCCAAAAATGAAATGAGGGTTGAGACTCAAATTAGGGTTAGGGTTGGGGAGACTTGGCTTCCCAGGATGTAACCAGGGTTTTGGTGAAGCCTAGATTGGTAAAACAGACTGAGTAGGCCATCCGGAGTATAACATACTGCCAGTTAGTACACCATGTGGACAGGGAAATGTTTCAGTCCAAAGAAAAAATTAGGGTTAAGACCCAAGTTAGGGTTATCGGTCAGGAGACATGGCTTCCCAGAATGGAAACAGGGTGTTGCTGAAGCCAAGCATGGTGAAACAGACTGAGAGGGCAAAAGGAATTGTGTGCCTACTGTCTTTTAGTGGAACATAAGGATGGGGGGTTGTTACATTTCAACAAGAAAATCAGGTTAAGTCTCAAGTTAGGGTTAGGGTTGGGGAGATGTGGCTTCCCAGGTTGGAAACGGGTCCTTGGTGAAGCCTAACTTGCTGAATCAGACTGAGTGGGGCATCAAGATGTCTTCCATACTTACATTTGGTACACTCTGTGGACGGCGGTATGTTTCAGTCCCAAAAGGAAATGAGGTCTGAGACTCAAATTAGGGTTAGGGTTGGGAAGACTTGGCTTCCCAGGATGTAACCAGGGTTTTGGTGAAGCCTAGATTGGTAAAACAGAATGAGTAGGCCATCCGGAGGATAACATACTGCCAGTTAGTACACCATGTGGACAGGGAAATGTTTCAGTCCAAAGAGAAAATTAGGGTTAAGACCCAAGTGAGGGTTATCGGTCAGGAGACATGGCTTCCCAGAATGGAAACAGGGTGTTGCTGAAGCCAAGCATGGTGAAACAGACTGAGAGGGCCAAAGGAATTGTGTGCCTACTGTCTTTTAGTAGAACATGAGGATGGGGGGTTGTTACATTTCAACAAGAAAATCATGTTAAGTCTCAAGTTAGGGTTAGGGTTGGGGAGATGTGGCTTCCCAGGTTGGAAACGGGTCCTTGGTGAAGCTTAACTTGCTGAATCAGACTGAGTGGGACATCAAGATGTCTTCCATACTGACATTTGGTACACTCTGTGGACGGCGGTATGTTTCAGTCCCAAAAGGAAATGAGGCCTGAGACTCAAAGTAGGGTTAGGGTTGGGGAGACTTGGCTGCCCAGGATGTAACCAGGGTTTTGGCAAAGCCTAGATTGGTAAAACAGACTGAGTAGGCCAACCGGAGTATAACATACTGCCAGTTAGTACACCATGTGGACAGGGAAATGTTTCAGTCCAAAGAGAAAATTAGGGTTAAGACCCAAGTTAGGGTTATCGGTCAGGAGACATGGCTTCCCAGAATGGAAACAGGGTGTTGCTGAAGCCAAGCATGGTGAAACAGACTGAGAGGGCCAAAGGAATTGTGTGCCTACTGTCTTTTAGTACAACATGAGGATGGGGGGTTGTTACATTTCAACAAGAAAATCAGGTTGAGTCTCAAGTTAGGGTTAGGGTTGGGGAGATGTGGCTTCCCAGGTTGGAAACGGGTCCTTGGTGAAGCTTAACTTGCTGAATCAGACTGAGTGGGGCATCAAGATGTCTTCCATACTGACATTTGGTACACTCTGTGGACCGCAGTATGTTTCAGTCCAAAAAGGAAATGAGGGTTGAGACTCAAATTAGGGTTAGGGTTGGGGAGACTTGGCTTCCCAGGATGTAACCAGGGTTTTGGCGAAGCCTAGATTGGTAAAACAGACTGAGTAGGCCTTCCGGAGTATAACATACTGCCAGTTAGTACACCATGTGGACAGGGAAATATTTCAGTCCAAAGAGAAAATTAGGGTTAAGACCCAAGTTAGGGTTAGCTGTCAGGAGACATGGCTTCCCAGAATGGAAACAGGGTGTTGCTGAAGCCAAGCATGGTGAAACAGACTGAGAGGGCCCACGGAATTTTGTGCCTACTGTCTTTTAGTACAACATGAGGATGGGGGTTTGTTACATTTGCACAAGAAAATCAGGTTGAGTCTCAAGTTAGGGTTAGGGTTGGGGAGATGTGGCTTCCCAGGTTGGAAACGGGTCCTTGGTGAAGCCTAACTTGCTGAATCAGACTGAGTGGGACATCAAGATGTCTTCCATACTGACATTTGGTACACTCTGTGGACGGCGGTATGTTTCAGTCCAAAAAGGAAATTAGGCCTGAGACTCAAATTAGGGTTAGGGTTGGGAAGACTTGGCTTCCCAGGATGTAACCAGGGTTTTGGTGAAGCCTAGATTGGTAAAACAGAATGAGTAGGCCATCCGGAGGATAACATACTGCCAGTTAGTACACCATGTGGACAGGGAAATGTTTCATTCCAAAGAGAAAATTAGGGTTAAGACCCAAGTGAGGGTTATCGGTCAGGAGACATGGCTTCCCAGAATGGAAACAGGGTGTTGCTGAAGCCAAGCATGGTGAAACAGACTGAGAGGGCCAAAGGAATTGTGTGCCTACTGTCTTTTAGTAGAACATGAGGATGGGGGGTTGTTACATTTCAACAAGAAAATCATGTTAAGTCTCAAGTTAGGGTTAGGGTTGGGGAGATGTGGCTTCCCAGGTTGGAAACGGGTCCTTGGTGAAGCTTAACTTGCTGAATCAGACTGAGTGGGACATCAAGATGTCTTCCATACTGACATTTGGTACACTCTGTGGACGGCGGTATGTTTCAGTCCCAAAAGGAAATGAGGCCTGAGACTCAAAGTAGGGTTAGGGTTGGGGAGACTTGGCTGCCCAGGATGTAACCAGGGTTTTGGTGAAGCCTAGATTGGTAAAACAGACTGAGTAGGCATTCAGGAGTATAACATACTGCCAGTTAGTACACCATGTGGACAGGGAAATGTTTCAGTCCAAAGAGAAAATTAGGGTTAAGACCCAAGTTAGGGTTAGCTGTCAGGAGACATGGCTTCCCAGAATGGAAACAGGGTGTTGCTGAAGCCAAGCATGGTGAAACAGACTGAGAGGGCCAAAGGAATTGTGTGCCTACTGTCTTTTAGTACAACATGAGGATGGGGGGTTGTTACATTTCAACAAGAAAATCAGGTTAAGTCTCAAGTTAGGGTTAGGGTTGGGGAGATGTGGCTTCCCAGGTTGGAAACGGGTCCTTGGTGAAGCCTAACTTGCTGAATCAGACTGAGTGGGGCATCAAGATGTCTTCCATACTTATATTTGGTACACTCTGTGGACGGCAGTATGTTTCAGTCCAAAAAGGAAAAGAGGCCTGAGACTCAAATTAGGGTTAGGGTTGGGGAGACTTGGCTTCCCAGGATGTAACCAGGGTTTTGGTGAAGCAGAGGTTGGTAAAACAGACTGAGTAGGCCATCCGGAGGATAACATACTGCCAGTTAGTACACCATGTGGACAGGGAAATGTTTCAGTCCAAAGAGAAAATTAGGGTTAAGACCCAAGTTAGGGTTAGCTGTCAGGAGACATGGCTTCCCAGAATGGAAACAGGCTGTTGCTGAAGCCAAGCATGGTGAAACAGACTGAGAGGGCCAAAGGAATTGTGTGCCTTCTGTCTTTTAGTACAACATGAGGATGGGGGTTTGTTACATTTGCACAAGAAAATCAGGTTAAGTCTCAAGTTAGGGTTAGGGTTGGGGAGATGTGGCTTCCCAGGTTGGAAACGGGTCCTTGGTGAAGCCTAACTTGCTGAATCAGACTGAGTGGGACATCAAGATGTCTTCCATACTGAGATTTGCTACACTCTGTGGACGGCGGTATGTTTCAGTCCAAAAATGAAATGAGGGTTGAGACTCAAATTAGGGTTAGGGTTGGGGAGACTTGGCTTCCCAGGATGTAACCAGGGTTTTGGTGAAGCCTAGATTGGTAAAACAGACTGAGTAGGCCATCCGGAGTATAACATACTGCCAGTTAGTACACCATGTGGACAGGGAAATGTTTCAGTCCAAAGAAAAAATTAGGGTTAAGACCCAAGTTAGGGTTATCGGTCAGGAGACATGGCTTCCCAGAATGGAAACAGGGTGTTGCTGAAGCCAAGCATGGTGAAACAGACTGAGAGGGCAAAAGGAATTGTGTGCCTACTGTCTTTTAGTGGAACATAAGGATGGGGGGTTGTTACATTTCAACAAGAAAATCAGGTTAAGTCTCAAGTTAGGGTTAGGGTTGGGGAGATGTGGCTTCCCAGGTTGGAAACGGGTCCTTGGTGAAGCCTAACTTGCTGAATCAGACTGAGTGGGGCATCAAGATGTCTTCCATACTTACATTTGGTACACTCTGTGGACGGCGGTATGTTTCAGTCCCAAAAGGAAATGAGGTCTGAGACTCAAATTAGGGTTAGGGTTGGGAAGACTTGGCTTCCCAGGATGTAACCAGGGTTTTGGTGAAGCCTAGATTGGTAAAACAGAATGAGTAGGCCATCCGGAGGATAACATACTGCCAGTTAGTACACCATGTGGACAGGGAAATGTTTCATTCCAAAGAGAAAATTAGGGTTAAGACCCAAGTGAGGGTTATCGGTCAGGAGACATGGCTTCCCAGAATGGAAACAGGGTGTTGCTGAAGCCAAGCATGGTGAAACAGACTGAGAGGGCCAAAGGAATTGTGTGCCTACTGTCTTTTAGTAGAACATGAGGATGGGGGGTTGTTACATTTCAACAAGAAAATCATGTTAAGTCTCAAGTTAGGGTTAGGGTTGGGGAGATGTGGCTTCCCAGGTTGGAAACGGGTCCTTGGTGAAGCTTAACTTGCTGAATCAGACTGAGTGGGACATCAAGATGTCTTCCATACTGACATTTGGTACACTCTGTGGACGGCGGTATGTTTCAGTCCCAAAAGGAAATGAGGCCTGAGACTCAAAGTAGGGTTAGGGTTGGGGAGACTTGGCTGCCCAGGATGTAACCAGGGTTTTGGCAAAGCCTAGATTGGTAAAACAGACTGAGTAGGCCAACCGGAGTATAACATACTGCCAGTTAGTACACCATGTGGACAGGGAAATGTTTCAGTCCAAAGAGAAAATTAGGGTTAAGACCCAAGTTAGGGTTATCGGTCAGGAGACATGGCTTCCCAGAATGGAAACAGGGTGTTGCTGAAGCCAAGCATGGTGAAACAGACTGAGAGGGCCAAAGGAATTGTGTGCCTACTGTCTTTTAGTACAACATGAGGATGGGGGGTTGTTACATTTCAACAAGAAAATCAGGTTGAGTCTCAAGTTAGGGTTAGGGTTGGGGAGATGTGGCTTCCCAGGTTGGAAACGGGTCCTTGGTGAAGCTTAACTTGCTGAATCAGACTGAGTGGGGCATCAAGATGTCTTCCATACTGACATTTGGTACACTCTGTGGACCGCAGTATGTTTCAGTCCAAAAAGGAAATGAGGGTTGAGACTCAAATTAGGGTTAGGGTTGGGGAGACTTGGCTTCCCAGGATGTAACCAGGGTTTTGGCGAAGCCTAGATTGGTAAAACAGACTGAGTAGGCCTTCCGGAGTATAACATACTGCCAGTTAGTACACCATGTGGACAGGGAAATATTTCAGTCCAAAGAGAAAATTAGGGTTAAGACCCAAGTTAGGGTTAGCTGTCAGGAGACATGGCTTCCCAGAATGGAAACAGGGTGTTGCTGAAGCCAAGCATGGTGAAACAGACTGAGAGGGCCCACGGAATTTTGTGCCTACTGTCTTTTAGTACAACATGAGGATGGGGGTTTGTTACATTTGCACAAGAAAATCAGGTTGAGTCTCAAGTTAGGGTTAGGGTTGGGGAGATGTGGCTTCCCAGGTTGGAAACGGGTCCTTGGTGAAGCCTAACTTGCTGAATCAGACTGAGTGGGACATCAAGATGTCTTCCATACTGACATTTGGTACACTCTGTGGACGGCGGTATGTTTCAGTCCAAAAAGGAAATTAGGCCTGAGACTCAAATTAGGGTTAGGGTTGGGAAGACTTGGCTTCCCAGGATGTAACCAGGGTTTTGGTGAAGCCTAGATTGGTAAAACAGAATGAATAGGCCATCCGGAGGATAACATACTGCCAGTTAGTACACCATGTGGACAGGGAAATGTTTCATTCCAAAGAGAAAATTAGGGTTAAGACCCAAGTGAGGGTTATCGGTCAGGAGACATGGCTTCCCAGAATGGAAACAGGGTGTTGTTGAAGCCAAGCATGGTGAAACAGACTGAGAGGGCCAAAGGAATTGTGTGCCTACTGTCTTTTAGTAGAACATGAGGATGGGGGGTTGTTACATTTCAACAAGAAAATCATGTTAAGTCTCAAGTTAGGGTTAGGGTTGGGGAGATGTGGCTTCCCAGGTTGGAAACGGGTCCTTGGTGAAGCTTAACTTGCTGAATCAGACTGAGTGGGACATCAAGATGTCTTCCATACTGACATTTGGTACACTCTGTGGACGGCGGTATGTTTCAGTCCCAAAAGGAAATGAGGCCTGAGACTCAAAGTAGGGTTAGGGTTGGGGAGACTTGGCTGCCCAGGATGTAACCAGGGTTTTGGTGAAGCCTAGATTGGTAAAACAGACTGAGTAGGCATTCAGGAGTATAACATACTGCCAGTTAGTACACCATGTGGACAGGGAAATGTTTCAGTCCAAAGAGAAAATTAGGGTTAAGACCCAAGTTAGGGTTAGCTGTCAGGAGACATGGCTTCCCAGAATGGAAACAGGGTGTTGCTGAAGCCAAGCATGGTGAAACAGACTGAGAGGGCCAAAGGAATTGTGTGCCTACTGTCTTTTAGTAGAACATGAGGATGGGGGGTTGTTACATTTCAACAAGAAAATCAGGTTAAGTCTCAAGTTTGGGTTAGGGTTGGGGAGATGTGGCTTCCCAGGTTGGAAACGGGTCCTTGGTGAAGCCTAACTTGCTGAATCAGACTGAGTGGGGCATCAAGATGTCTTCCATACTTACATTTGGTACACTCTGTGGACGGCAGTATGTTTCAGTCCAAAAAGGAAAAGAGGCCTGAGACTCAAATTAGGGTTAGGGTTGGGGAGACTTGGCTTCCCAGGATGTAACCAGGGTTTTGGTGAAGCAGAGGTTGGTAAAACAGACTGAGTAGGCCATCCGGAGGATAACATACTGCCAGTTAGTACACCATGTGGACAGGGAAATGTTTCAGTCCAAAGAGAAAATTAGGGTTAAGACCCAAGTTAGGGTTAGCTGTCAGGAGACATGGCTTCCCAGAATGGAAACAGGGTGTTGCTGAAGCCAAGCATGGTGAAACAGACTGAGAGGGCCAAAGGAATTGTGTGCCTTCTGTCTTTTAGTACAACATGAGGATGGGGGTTTGTTACATTTGCACAAGAAAATCAGGTTAAGTCTCAAGTTAGGGTTAGGGTTGGGGAGATGTGGCTTCCCAGGTTGGAAACGGGTCCTTGGTGAAGCCTAACTTGCTGAATCAGACTGAGTGGGACATCAAGATGTCTTCCATACTGACATTTGCTACACTCTGTGGACGGCGGTATGTTTCAGTCCAAAAATGAAATGAGGGTTGAGACTCAAATTAGGGTTAGGGTTGGGGAGACTTGGCTTCCCAGGATGTAACCAGGGTTTTGGTGAAGCCTAGATTGGTAAAACAGACTGAGTAGGCCATCCGGAGTATAACATACTGCCAGTTAGTACACCATGTGGACAGGGAAATGTTTCAGTCCAAAGAAAAAATTAGGGTTAAGACCCAAGTTAGGGTTATCGGTCAGGAGACATGGCTTCCCAGAATGGAAACAGGGTGTTGCTGAAGCCAAGCATGGTGAAACAGACTGAGAGGGCAAAAGGAATTGTGTGCCTACTGTCTTTTAGTGGAACATAAGGATGGGGGGTTGTTACATTTCAACAAGAAAATCAGGTTAAGTCTCAAGTTAGGGTTAGGGTTGGGGAGATGTGGCTTCCCAGGTTGGAAACGGGTCCTTGGTGAAGCCTAACTTGCTGAATCAGACTGAGTGGGGCATCAAGATGTCTTCCATACTTACATTTGGTACACTCTGTGGACGGCGGTATGTTTCAGTCCCAAAAGGAAATGAGGTCTGAGACTCAAATTAGGGTTAGGGTTGGGAAGACTTGGCTTCCCAGGATGTAACCAGGGTTTTGGTGAAGCCTAGATTGGTAAAACAGAATGAGTAGGCCATCCGGAGGATAACATACTGCCAGTTAGTACACCATGTGGACAGGGAAATGTTTCATTCCAAAGAGAAAATTAGGGTTAAGACCCAAGTGAGGGTTATCGGTCAGGAGACATGGCTTCCCAGAATGGAAACAGGGTGTTGCTGAAGCCAAGCATGGTGAAACAGACTGAGAGGGCCAAAGGAATTGTGTGCCTACTGTCTTTTAGTAGAACATGAGGATGGGGGGTTGTTACATTTCAACAAGAAAATCATGTTAAGTCTCAAGTTAGGGTTAGGGTTGGGGAGATGTGGCTTCCCAGGTTGGAAACGGGTCCTTGGTGAAGCTTAACTTGCTGAATCAGACTGAGTGGGACATCAAGATGTCTTCCATACTGACATTTGGTACACTCTGTGGACGGCGGTATGTTTCAGTCCCAAAAGGAAATGAGGCCTGAGACTCAAAGTAGGGTTAGGGTTGGGGAGACTTGGCTGCCCAGGATGTAACCAGGGTTTTGGCAAAGCCTAGATTGGTAAAACAGACTGAGTAGGCCAACCGGAGTATAACATACTGCCAGTTAGTACACCATGTGGACAGGGAAATGTTTCAGTCCAAAGAGAAAATTAGGGTTAAGACCCAAGTTAGGGTTAGCTGTCAGGAGACATGGCTTCCCAGAATGGAAACAGGGTGTTGCTGAAGCCAAGCATGGTGAAACAGACTGAGAGGGCCAAAGGAATTGTGTGCCTTCTGTCTTTTAGTACAACATGAGGATGGGGGTTTGTTACATTTGCACAAGAAAATCAGGTTAAGTCTCAAGTTAGGGTTAGGGTTGGGGAGATGTGGCTTCCCAGGTTGGAAACGGGTCCTTGGTGAAGCCTAACTTGCTGAATCAGACTGAGTGGGACATCAAGATGTCTTCCATACTGACATTTGCTACACTCTGTGGACGGCGGTATGTTTCAGTCCAAAAATGAAATGAGGGTTGAGACTCAAATTAGGGTTAGGGTTGGGGAGACTTGGCTTCCCAGGATGTAACCAGGGTTTTGGTGAAGCCTAGATTGGTAAAACAGACTGAGTAGGCCATCCGGAGTATAACATACTGCCAGTTAGTGCACCATGTGGACAGGGAAATGTTTCAGTCCAAAGAAAAAATTAGGGTTAAGACCCAAGTTAGGGTTATCGGTCAGGAGACATGGCTTCCCAGAATGGAAACAGGGTGTTGCTGAAGCCAAGCATGGTGAAACAGACTGAGAGGGCAAAAGGAATTGTGTGCCTACTGTCTTTTAGTGGAACATAAGGATGGGGGGTTGTTACATTTCAACAAGAAAATCAGGTTAAGTCTCAAGTTAGGGTTAGGGTTGGGGAGATGTGGCTTCCCAGGTTGGAAACGGGTCCTTGGTGAAGCCTAACTTGCTGAATCAGACTGAGTGGGGCATCAAGATGTCTTCCATACTTACATTTGGTACACTCTGTGGACGGCGGTATGTTTCAGTCCCAAAAGGAAATGAGGTCTGAGACTCAAATTAGGGTTAGGGTTGGGAAGACTTGGCTTCCCAGGATGTAACCAGGGTTTTGGTGAAGCCTAGATTGGTAAAACAGAATGAGTAGGCCATCCGGAGGATAACATACTGCCAGTTAGTACACCATGTGGACAGGGAAATGTTTCATTCCAAAGAGAAAATTAGGGTTAAGACCCAAGTGAGGGTTATCGGTCAGGAGACATGGCTTCCCAGAATGGAAACAGGGTGTTGCTGAAGCCAAGCATGGTGAAACAGACTGAGAGGGCCAAAGGAATTGTGTGCCTACTGTCTTTTAGTAGAACATGAGGATGGGGGGTTGTTACATTTCAACAAGAAAATCATGTTAAGTCTCAAGTTAGGGTTAGGGTTGGGGAGATGTGGCTTCCCAGGTTGGAAACGGGTCCTTGGTGAAGCTTAACTTGCTGAATCAGACTGAGTGGGACATCAAGATGTCTTCCATACTGACATTTGGTACACTCTGTGGACGGCGGTATGTTTCAGTCCCAAAAGGAAATGAGGCCTGAGACTCAAAGTAGGGTTAGGGTTGGGGAGACTTGGCTGCCCAGGATGTAACCAGGGTTTTGGCAAAGCCTAGATTGGTAAAACAGACTGAGTAGGCCAACCGGAGTATAACATACTGCCAGTTAGTACACCATGTGGACAGGGAAATGTTTCAGTCCAAAGAGAAAATTAGGGTTAAGACCCAAGTTAGGGTTATCGGTCAGGAGACATGGCTTCCCAGAATGGAAACAGGGTGTTGCTGAAGCCAAGCATGGTGAAACAGACTGAGAGGGCCAAAGGAATTGTGTGCCTACTGTCTTTTAGTACAACATGAGGATGGGGGGTTGTTACATTTCAACAAGAAAATCAGGTTGAGTCTCAAGTTAGGGTTAGGGTTGGGGAGATGTGGCTTCCCAGGTTGGAAACGGGTCCTTGGTGAAGCTTAACTTGCTGAATCAGACTGAGTGGGGCATCAAGATGTCTTCCATACTGACATTTGGTACACTCTGTGGACCGCAGTATGTTTCAGTCCAAAAAGGAAATGAGGGTTGAGACTCAAATTAGGGTTAGGGTTGGGGAGACTTGGCTTCCCAGGATGTAACCAGGGTTTTGGCGAAGCCTAGATTGGTAAAACAGACTGAGTAGGCCTTCCGGAGTATAACATACTGCCAGTTAGTACACCATGTGGACAGGGAAATATTTCAGTCCAAAGAGAAAATTAGGGTTAAGACCCAAGTTAGGGTTAGCTGTCAGGAGACATGGCTTCCCAGAATGGAAACAGGGTGTTGCTGAAGCCAAGCATGGTGAAACAGACTGAGAGGGCCCACGGAATTTTGTGCCTACTGTCTTTTAGTACAACATGAGGATGGGGGTTTGTTACATTTGCACAAGAAAATCAGGTTGAGTCTCAAGTTAGGGTTAGGGTTGGGGAGATGTGGCTTCCCAGGTTGGAAACGGGTCCTTGGTGAAGCCTAACTTGCTGAATCAGACTGAGTGGGACATCAAGATGTCTTCCATACTGACATTTGGTACACTCTGTGGACGGCGGTATGTTTCAGTCCAAAAAGGAAATTAGGCCTGAGACTCAAATTAGGGTTAGGGTTGGGAAGACTTGGCTTCCCAGGATGTAACCAGGGTTTTGGTGAAGCCTAGATTGGTAAAACAGAATGAGTAGGCCATCCGGAGGATAACATACTGCCAGTTAGTACACCATGTGGACAGGGAAATGTTTCATTCCAAAGAGAAAATTAGGGTTAAGACTCAAGTGAGGGTTATCGGTCAGGAGACATGGCTTCCCAGAATGGAAACAGGGTGTTGCTGAAGCCAAGCATGGTGAAACAGACTGAGAGGGCCAAAGGAATTGTGTGCCTACTGTCTTTTAGTAGAACATGAGGATGGGGGGTTGTTACATTTCAACAAGAAAATCATGTTAAGTCTCAAGTTAGGGTTAGGGTTGGGGAGATGTGGCTTCCCAGGTTGGAAACGGGTCCTTGGTGAAGCTTAACTTGCTGAATCAGACTGAGTGGGACATCAAGATGTCTTCCATACTGACATTTGGTACACTCTGTGGACGGCGGTATGTTTCAGTCCCAAAAGGAAATGAGGCCTGAGACTCAAAGTAGGGTTAGGGTTGGGGAGACTTGGCTGCCCAGGATGTAACCAGGGTTTTGGTGAAGCCTAGATTGGTAAAACAGACTGAGTAGGCATTCAGGAGTATAACATACTGCCAGTTAGTACACCATGTGGACAGGGAAATGTTTCAGTCCAAAGAGAAAATTAGGGTTAAGACCCAAGTTAGGGTTAGCTGTCAGGAGACATGGCTTCCCAGAATGGAAACAGGGTGTTGCTGAAGCCAAGCATGGTGAAACAGACTGAGAGGGCCAAAGGAATTGTGTGCCTACTGTCTTTTAGTACAACATGAGGATGGGGGGTTGTTACATTTCAACAAGAAAATCAGGTTAAGTCTCAAGTTAGGGTTAGGGTTGGGGAGATGTGGCTTCCCAGGTTGGAAACGGGTCCTTGGTGAAGCCTAACTTGCTGAATCAGACTGAGTGGGGCATCAAGATGTCTTCCATACTTACATTTGGTACACTCTGTGGACGGCAGTATGTTTCAGTCCAAAAAGGAAAAGAGGCCTGAGACTCAAATTAGGGTTAGGGTTGGGGAGACTTGGCTTCCCAGGATGTAACCAGGGTTTTGGTGAAGCAGAGGTTGGTAAAACAGACTGAGTAGGCCATCCGGAGGATAACATACTGCCAGTTAGTACACCATGTGGACAGGGAAATGTTTCAGTCCAAAGAGAAAATTAGGGTTAAGACCCAAGTTAGGGTTAGCTGTCAGGAGACATGGCTTCCCAGAATGGAAACAGGCTGTTGCTGAAGCCAAGCATGGTGAAACAGACTGAGAGGGCCAAAGGAATTGTGTGCCTTCTGTCTTTTAGTACAACATGAGGATGGGGGTTTGTTACATTTGCACAAGAAAATCAGGTTAAGTCTCAAGTTAGGGTTAGGGTTGGGGAGATGTGGCTTCCCAGGTTGGAAACGGGTCCTTGGTGAAGCCTAACTTGCTGAATCAGACTGAGTGGGACATCAAGATGTCTTCCATACTGACATTTGCTACACTCTGTGGACGGCGGTATGTTTCAGTCCAAAAATGAAATGAGGGTTGAGACTCAAATTAGGGTTAGGGTTGGGGAGACTTGGCTTCCCAGGATGTAACCAGGGTTTTGGTGAAGCCTAGATTGGTAAAACAGACTGAGTAGGCCATCCGGAGTATAACATACTGCCAGTTAGTACACCATGTGGACAGGGAAATGTTTCAGTCCAAAGAAAAAATTAGGGTTAAGACCCAAGTTAGGGTTATCGGTCAGGAGACATGGCTTCCCAGAATGGAAACAGGGTGTTGCTGAAGCCAAGCATGGTGAAACAGACTGAGAGGGCAAAAGGAATTGTGTGCCTACTGTCTTTTAGTGGAACATAAGGATGGGGGGTTGTTACATTTCAACAAGAAAATCAGGTTAAGTCTCAAGTTAGGGTTAGGGTTGGGGAGATGTGGCTTCCCAGGTTGGAAACGGGTCCTTGGTGAAGCCTAACTTGCTGAATCAGACTGAGTGGGGCATCAAGATGTCTTCCATACTTACATTTGGTACACTCTGTGGACGGCGGTATGTTTCAGTCCCAAAAGGAAATGAGGTCTGAGACTCAAATTAGGGTTAGGGTTGGGAAGACTTGGCTTCCCAGGATGTAACCAGGGTTTTGGTGAAGCCTAGATTGGTAAAACAGAATGAGTAGGCCATCCGGAGGATAACATACTGCCAGTTAGTACACCATGTGGACAGGGAAATGTTTCATTCCAAAGAGAAAATTAGGGTTAAGACCCAAGTGAGGGTTATCGGTCAGGAGACATGGCTTCCCAGAATGGAAACAGGGTGTTGCTGAAGCCAAGCATGGTGAAACAGACTGAGAGGGCCAAAGGAATTGTGTGCCTACTGTCTTTTAGTAGAACATGAGGATGGGGGGTTGTTACATTTCAACAAGAAAATCATGTTAAGTCTCAAGTTAGGGTTAGGGTTGGGGAGATGTGGCTTCCCAGGTTGGAAACGGGTCCTTGGTGAAGCTTAACTTGCTGAATCAGACTGAGTGGGACATCAAGATGTCTTCCATACTGACATTTGGTACACTCTGTGGACGGCGGTATGTTTCAGTCCCAAAAGGAAATGAGGCCTGAGACTCAAAGTAGGGTTAGGGTTGGGGAGACTTGGCTGCCCAGGATGTAACCAGGGTTTTGGCAAAGCCTAGATTGGTAAAACAGACTGAGTAGGCCAACCGGAGTATAACATACTGCCAGTTAGTACACCATGTGGACAGGGAAATGTTTCAGTCCAAAGAGAAAATTAGGGTTAAGACCCAAGTTAGGGTTATCGGTCAGGAGACATGGCTTCCCAGAATGGAAACAGGGTGTTGCTGAAGCCAAGCATGGTGAAACAGACTGAGAGGGCCAAAGGAATTGTGTGCCTACTGTCTTTTAGTACAACATGAGGATGGGGGGTTGTTACATTTCAACAAGAAAATCAGGTTGAGTCTCAAGTTAGGGTTAGGGTTGGGGAGATGTGGCTTCCCAGGTTGGAAACGGGTCCTTGGTGAAGCTTAACTTGCTGAATCAGACTGAGTGGGGCATCAAGATGTCTTCCATACTGACATTTGGTACACTCTGTGGACCGCAGTATGTTTCAGTCCAAAAAGGAAATGAGGGTTGAGACTCAAATTAGGGTTAGGGTTGGGGAGACTTGGCTTCCCAGGATGTAACCAGGGTTTTGGCGAAGCCTAGATTGGTAAAACAGACTGAGTAGGCCTTCCGGAGTATAACATACTGCCAGTTAGTACACCATGTGGACAGGGAAATATTTCAGTCCAAAGAGAAAATTAGGGTTAAGACCCAAGTTAGGGTTAGCTGTCAGGAGACATGGCTTCCCAGAATGGAAACAGGGTGTTGCTGAAGCCAAGCATGGTGAAACAGACTGAGAGGGCCCACGGAATTTTGTGCCTACTGTCTTTTAGTACAACATGAGGATGGGGGTTTGTTACATTTGCACAAGAAAATCAGGTTGAGTCTCAAGTTAGGGTTAGGGTTGGGGAGATGTGGCTTCCCAGGTTGGAAACGGGTCCTTGGTGAAGCCTAACTTGCTGAATCAGACTGAGTGGGACATCAAGATGTCTTCCATACTGACATTTGGTACACTCTGTGGACGGCGGTATGTTTCAGTCCAAAAAGGAAATTAGGCCTGAGACTCAAATTAGGGTTAGGGTTGGGAAGACTTGGCTTCCCAGGATGTAACCAGGGTTTTGGTGAAGCCTAGATTGGTAAAACAGAATGAGTAGGCCATCCGGAGGATAACATACTGCCAGTTAGTACACCATGTGGACAGGGAAATGTTTCATTCCAAAGAGAAAATTAGGGTTAAGACCCAAGTGAGGGTTATCGGTCAGGAGACATGGCTTCCCAGAATGGAAACAGGGTGTTGCTGAAGCCAAGCATGGTGAAACAGACTGAGAGGGCCAAAGGAATTGTGTGCCTACTGTCTTTTAGTAGAACATGAGGATGGGGGGTTGTTACATTTCAACAAGAAAATCATGTTAAGTCTCAAGTTAGGGTTAGGGTTGGGGAGATGTGGCTTCCCAGGTTGGAAACGGGTCCTTGGTGAAGCTTAACTTGCTGAATCAGACTGAGTGGGACATCAAGATGTCTTCCATACTGACATTTGGTACACTCTGTGGACGGCGGTATGTTTCAGTCCCAAAAGGAAATGAGGCCTGAGACTCAAAGTAGGGTTAGGGTTGGGGAGACTTGGCTGCCCAGGATGTAACCAGGGTTTTGGTGAAGCCTAGATTGGTAAAACAGACTGAGTAGGCATTCAGGAGTATAACATACTGCCAGTTAGTACACCATGTGGACAGGGAAATGTTTCAGTCCAAAGAGAAAATTAGGGTTAAGACCCAAGTTAGGGTTAGCTGTCAGGAGACATGGCTTCCCAGAATGGAAACAGGGTGTTGCTGAAGCCAAGCATGGTGAAACAGACTGAGAGGGCCAAAGGAATTGTGTGCCTACTGTCTTTTAGTAGAACATGAGGATGGGGGGTTGTTACATTTCAACAAGAAAATCAGGTTAAGTCTCAAGTTTGGGTTAGGGTTGGGGAGATGTGGCTTCCCAGGTTGGAAACGGGTCCTTGGTGAAGCCTAACTTGCTGAATCAGACTGAGTGGGGCATCAAGATGTCTTCCATACTTACATTTGGTACACTCTGTGGACGGCAGTATGTTTCAGTCCAAAAAGGAAAAGAGGCCTGAGACTCAAATTAGGGTTAGGGTTGGGGAGACTTGGCTTCCCAGGATGTAACCAGGGTTTTGGTGAAGCAGAGGTTGGTAAAACAGACTGAGTAGGCCATCCGGAGGATAACATACTGCCAGTTAGTACACCATGTGGACAGGGAAATGTTTCAGTCCAAAGAGAAAATTAGGGTTAAGACCCAAGTTAGGGTTAGCTGTCAGGAGACATGGCTTCCCAGAATGGAAACAGGGTGTTGCTGAAGCCAAGCATGGTGAAACAGACTGAGAGGGCCAAAGGAACTGTGTGCCTTCTGTCTTTTAGTACAACATGAGGATGGGGGTTTGTTACATTTGCACAAGAAAATCAGGTTAAGTCTCAAGTTAGGGTTAGGGTTGGGGAGATGTGGCTTCCCAGGTTGGAAACGGGTCCTTGGTGAAGCCTAACTTGCTGAATCAGACTGAGTGGGACATCAAGATGTCTTCCATACTGACATTTGCTACACTCTGTGGACGGCGGTATGTTTCAGTCCAAAAATGAAATGAGGGTTGAGACTCAAATTAGGGTTAGGGTTGGGGAGACTTGGCTTCCCAGGATGTAACCAGGGTTTTGGTGAAGCCTAGATTGGTAAAACAGACTGAGTAGGCCATCCGGAGTATAACATACTGCCAGTTAGTACACCATGTGGACAGGGAAATGTTTCAGTCCAAAGAAAAAATTAGGGTTAAGACCCAAGTTAGGGTTATCGGTCAGGAGACATGGCTTCCCAGAATGGAAACAGGGTGTTGCTGAAGCCAAGCATGGTGAAACAGACTGAGAGGGCAAAAGGAATTGTGTGCCTACTGTCTTTTAGTGGAACATAAGGATGGGGGGTTGTTACATTTCAACAAGAAAATCAGGTTAAGTCTCAAGTTAGGGTTAGGGTTGGGGAGATGTGGCTTCCCAGGTTGGAAACGGGTCCTTGGTGAAGCCTAACTTGCTGAATCAGACTGAGTGGGGCATCAAGATGTCTTCCATACTTACATTTGGTACACTCTGTGGACGGCGGTATGTTTCAGTCCCAAAAGGAAATGAGGTCTGAGACTCAAATTAGGGTTAGGGTTGGGAAGACTTGGCTTCCCAGGATGTAACCAGGGTTTTGGTGAAGCCTAGATTGGTAAAACAGAATGAGTAGGCCATCCGGAGGATAACATACTGCCAGTTAGTACACCATGTGGACAGGGAAATGTTTCATTCCAAAGAGAAAATTAGGGTTAAGACCCAAGTGAGGGTTATCGGTCAGGAGACATGGCTTCCCAGAATGGAAACAGGGTGTTGCTGAAGCCAAGCATGGTGAAACAGACTGAGAGGGCCAAAGGAATTGTGTGCCTACTGTCTTTTAGTAGAACATGAGGATGGGGGGTTGTTACATTTCAACAAGAAAATCATGTTAAGTCTCAAGTTAGGGTTAGGGTTGGGGAGATGTGGCTTCCCAGGTTGGAAACGGGTCCTTGGTGAAGCTTAACTTGCTGAATCAGACTGAGTGGGACATCAAGATGTCTTCCATACTGACATTTGGTACACTCTGTGGACGGCGGTATGTTTCAGTCCCAAAAGGAAATGAGGCCTGAGACTCAAAGTAGGGTTAGGGTTGGGGAGACTTGGCTGCCCAGGATGTAACCAGGGTTTTGGCAAAGCCTAGATTGGTAAAACAGACTGAGTAGGCCAACCGGAGTATAACATACTGCCAGTTAGTACACCATGTGGACAGGGAAATGTTTCAGTCCAAAGAGAAAATTAGGGTTAAGACCCAAGTTAGGGTTATCGGTCAGGAGACATGGCTTCCCAGAATGGAAACAGGGTGTTGCTGAAGCCAAGCATGGTGAAACAGACTGAGAGGGCCAAAGGAATTGTGTGCCTACTGTCTTTTAGTACAACATGAGGATGGGGGGTTGTTACATTTCAACAAGAAAATCAGGTTGAGTCTCAAGTTAGGGTTAGGGTTGGGGAGATGTGGCTTCCCAGGTTGGAAACGGGTCCTTGGTGAAGCTTAACTTGCTGAATCAGACTGAGTGGGGCATCAAGATGTCTTCCATACTGACATTTGGTACACTCTGTGGACCGCAGTATGTTTCAGTCCAAAAAGGAAATGAGGGTTGAGACTCAAATTAGGGTTAGGGTTGGGGAGACTTGGCTTCCCAGGATGTAACCAGGGTTTTGGCGAAGCCTAGATTGGTAAAACAGACTGAGTAGGCCTTCCGGAGTATAACATACTGCCAGTTAGTACACCATGTGGACAGGGAAATATTTCAGTCCAAAGAGAAAATTAGGGTTAAGACCCAAGTTAGGGTTAGCTGTCAGGAGACATGGCTTCCCAGAATGGAAACAGGGTGTTGCTGAAGCCAAGCATGGTGAAACAGACTGAGAGGGCCCACGGAATTTTGTGCCTACTGTCTTTTAGTACAACATGAGGATGGGGGTTTGTTACATTTGCACAAGAAAATCAGGTTGAGTCTCAAGTTAGGGTTAGGGTTGGGGAGATGTGGCTTCCCAGGTTGGAAACGGGTCCTTGGTGAAGCCTAACTTGCTGAATCAGACTGAGTGGGACATCAAGATGTCTTCCATACTGACATTTGGTACACTCTGTGGACGGCGGTATGTTTCAGTCCAAAAAGGAAATTAGGCCTGAGACTCAAATTAGGGTTAGGGTTGGGAAGACTTGGCTTCCCAGGATGTAACCAGGGTTTTGGTGAAGCCTAGATTGGTAAAACAGAATGAGTAGGCCATCCGGAGGATAACATACTGCCAGTTAGTACACCATGTGGACAGGGAAATGTTTCATTCCAAAGAGAAAATTAGGGTTAAGACCCAAGTGAGGGTTATCGGTCAGGAGACATGGCTTCCCAGAATGGAAACAGGGTGTTGCTGAAGCCAAGCATGGTGAAACAGACTGAGAGGGCCAAAGGAATTGTGTGCCTACTGTCTTTTAGTAGAACATGAGGATGGGGGGTTGTTACATTTCAACAAGAAAATCATGTTAAGTCTCAAGTTAGGGTTAGGGTTGGGGAGATGTGGCTTCCCAGGTTGGAAACGGGTCCTTGGTGAAGCTTAACTTGCTGAATCAGACTGAGTGGGACATCAAGATGTCTTCCATACTGACATTTGGTACACTCTGTGGACGGCGGTATGTTTCAGTCCCAAAAGGAAATGAGGCCTGAGACTCAAAGTAGGGTTAGGGTTGGGGAGACTTGGCTTCCCAGGATGTAACCAGGGTTTTGGCGAAGCCTAGATTGGTAAAACAGACTGAGTAGGCCTTCCGGAGTATAACATACTGCCAGTTAGTACACCATGTGGACAGGGAAATATTTCAGTCCAAAGAGAAAATTAGGGTTAAGACCCAAGTTAGGGTTAGCTGTCAGGAGACATGGCTTCCCAGAATGGAAACAGGGTGTTGCTGAAGCCAAGCATGGTGAAACAGACTGAGAGGGCCCACGGAATTTTGTGCCTACTGTCTTTTAGTACAACATGAGGATGGGGGTTTGTTACATTTGCACAAGAAAATCAGGTTGAGTCTCAAGTTAGGGTTAGGGTTGGGGAGATGTGGCTTCCCAGGTTGGAAACGGGTCCTTGGTGAAGCCTAACTTGCTGAATCAGACTGAGTGGGACATCAAGATGTCTTCCATACTGACATTTGGTACACTCTGTGGACGGCGGTATGTTTCAGTCCAAAAAGGAAATTAGGCCTGAGACTCAAATTAGGGTTAGGGTTGGGAAGACTTGGCTTCCCAGGATGTAACCAGGGTTTTGGTGAAGCCTAGATTGGTAAAACAGAATGAGTAGGCCATCCGGAGGATAACATACTGCCAGTTAGTACACCATGTGGACAGGGAAATGTTTCATTCCAAAGAGAAAATTAGGGTTAAGACCCAAGTGAGGGTTATCGGTCAGGAGACATGGCTTCCCAGAATGGAAACAGGGTGTTGCTGAAGCCAAGCATGGTGAAACAGACTGAGAGGGCCAAAGGAATTGTGTGCCTACTGTCTTTTAGTAGAACATGAGGATGGGGGGTTGTTACATTTCAACAAGAAAATCATGTTAAGTCTCAAGTTAGGGTTAGGGTTGGGGAGATGTGGCTTCCCAGGTTGGAAACGGGTCCTTGGTGAAGCTTAACTTGCTGAATCAGACTGAGTGGGACATCA
The DNA here is from genome assembly GCF_057233095.1 of Heloderma suspectum. Taxonomy (NCBI): domain Eukaryota; kingdom Metazoa; phylum Chordata; class Lepidosauria; order Squamata; family Helodermatidae; genus Heloderma; species Heloderma suspectum. The sequence continues at coordinate 155,740,200 of NC_139461.1, forward strand.
AGATGTCTTCCATACTGACATTTGGTACACTCTGTGGACGGCGGTATGTTTCAGTCCCAAAAGGAAATGAGGCCTGAGACTCAAAGTAGGGTTAGGGTTGGGGAGACTTGGCTGCCCAGGATGTAACCAGGGTTTTGGTGAAGCCTAGATTGGTAAAACAGACTGAGTAGGCATTCAGGAGTATAACATACTGCCAGTTAGTACACCATGTGGACAGGGAAATGTTTCAGTCCAAAGAGAAAATTAGGGTTAAGACCCAAGTTAGGGTTAGCTGTCAGGAGACATGGCTTCCCAGAATGGAAACAGGGTGTTGCTGAAGCCAAGCATGGTGAAACAGACTGAGAGGGCCAAAGGAATTGTGTGCCTACTGTCTTTTAGTACAACATGAGGATGGGGGGTTGTTACATTTCAACAAGAAAATCAGGTTAAGTCTCAAGTTAGGGTTAGGGTTGGGGAGATGTGGCTTCCCAGGTTGGAAACGGGTCCTTGGTGAAGCCTAACTTGCTGAATCAGACTGAGTGGGGCATCAAGATGTCTTCCATACTTACATTTGGTACACTCTGTGGACGGCAGTATGTTTCAGTCCAAAAAGGAAAAGAGGCCTGAGACTCAAATTAGGGTTAGGGTTGGGGAGACTTGGCTTCCCAGGATGTAACCAGGGTTTTGGTGAAGCAGAGGTTGGTAAAACAGACTGAGTAGGCCATCCGGAGGATAACATACTGCCAGTTAGTACACCATGTGGACAGGGAAATGTTTCAGTCCAAAGAGAAAATTAGGGTTAAGACCCAAGTTAGGGTTAGCTGTCAGGAGACATGGCTTCCCAGAATGGAAACAGGGTGTTGCTGAAGCCAAGCATGGTGAAACAGACTGAGAGGGCCAAAGGAATTGTGTGCCTTCTGTCTTTTAGTACAACATGAGGATGGGGGTTTGTTACATTTGCACAAGAAAATCAGGTTAAGTCTCAAGTTAGGGTTAGGGTTGGGGAGATGTGGCTTCCCAGGTTGGAAACGGGTCCTTGGTGAAGCCTAACTTGCTGAATCAGACTGAGTGGGACATCAAGATGTCTTCCATACTGACATTTGCTACACTCTGTGGACGGCGGTATGTTTCAGTCCAAAAATGAAATGAGGGTTGAGACTCAAATTAGGGTTAGGGTTGGGGAGACTTGGCTTCCCAGGATGTAACCAGGGTTTTGGTGAAGCCTAGATTGGTAAAACAGACTGAGTAGGCCATCCGGAGTATAACATACTGCCAGTTAGTACACCATGTGGACAGGGAAATGTTTCAGTCCAAAGAAAAAATTAGGGTTAAGACCCAAGTTAGGGTTATCGGTCAGGAGACATGGCTTCCCAGAATGGAAACAGGGTGTTGCTGAAGCCAAGCATGGTGAAACAGACTGAGAGGGCAAAAGGAATTGTGTGCCTACTGTCTTTTAGTGGAACATAAGGATGGGGGGTTGTTACATTTCAACAAGAAAATCAGGTTAAGTCTCAAGTTAGGGTTAGGGTTGGGGAGATGTGGCTTCCCAGGTTGGAAACGGGTCCTTGGTGAAGCCTAACTTGCTGAATCAGACTGAGTGGGGCATCAAGATGTCTTCCATACTTACATTTGGTACACTCTGTGGACGGCGGTATGTTTCAGTCCCAAAAGGAAATGAGGTCTGAGACTCAAATTAGGGTTAGGGTTGGGAAGACTTGGCTTCCCAGGATGTAACCAGGGTTTTGGTGAAGCCTAGATTGGTAAAACAGAATGAGTAGGCCATCCGGAGGATAACATACTGCCAGTTAGTACACCATGTGGACAGGGAAATGTTTCATTCCAAAGAGAAAATTAGGGTTAAGACCCAAGTGAGGGTTATCGGTCAGGAGACATGGCTTCCCAGAATGGAAACAGGGTGTTGCTGAAGCCAAGCATGGTGAAACAGACTGAGAGGGCCAAAGGAATTGTGTGCCTACTGTCTTTTAGTAGAACATGAGGATGGGGGGTTGTTACATTTCAACAAGAAAATCATGTTAAGTCTCAAGTTAGGGTTAGGGTTGGGGAGATGTGGCTTCCCAGGTTGGAAACGGGTCCTTGGTGAAGCTTAACTTGCTGAATCAGACTGAGTGGGACATCAAGATGTCTTCCATACTGACATTTGGTACACTCTGTGGACGGCGGTATGTTTCAGTCCCAAAAGGAAATGAGGCCTGAGACTCAAAGTAGGGTTAGGGTTGGGGAGACTTGGCTGCCCAGGATGTAACCAGGGTTTTGGCAAAGCCTAGATTGGTAAAACAGACTGAGTAGGCCAACCGGAGTATAACATACTGCCAGTTAGTACACCATGTGGACAGGGAAATGTTTCAGTCCAAAGAGAAAATTAGGGTTAAGACCCAAGTTAGGGTTATCGGTCAGGAGACATGGCTTCCCAGAATGGAAACAGGGTGTTGCTGAAGCCAAGCATGGTGAAACAGACTGAGAGGGCCAAAGGAATTGTGTGCCTACTGTCTTTTAGTACAACATGAGGATGGGGGGTTGTTACATTTCAACAAGAAAATCAGGTTGAGTCTCAAGTTAGGGTTAGGGTTGGGGAGATGTGGCTTCCCAGGTTGGAAACGGGTCCTTGGTGAAGCTTAACTTGCTGAATCAGACTGAGTGGGGCATCAAGATGTCTTCCATACTGACATTTGGTACACTCTGTGGACCGCAGTATGTTTCAGTCCAAAAAGGAAATGAGGGTTGAGACTCAAATTAGGGTTAGGGTTGGGGAGACTTGGCTTCCCAGGATGTAACCAGGGTTTTGGCGAAGCCTAGATTGGTAAAACAGACTGAGTAGGCCTTCCGGAGTATAACATACTGCCAGTTAGTACACCATGTGGACAGGGAAATATTTCAGTCCAAAGAGAAAATTAGGGTTAAGACCCAAGTTAGGGTTAGCTGTCAGGAGACATGGCTTCCCAGAATGGAAACAGGGTGTTGCTGAAGCCAAGCATGGTGAAACAGACTGAGAGGGCCCACGGAATTTTGTGCCTACTGTCTTTTAGTACAACATGAGGATGGGGGTTTGTTACATTTGCACAAGAAAATCAGGTTGAGTCTCAAGTTAGGGTTAGGGTTGGGGAGATGTGGCTTCCCAGGTTGGAAACGGGTCCTTGGTGAAGCCTAACTTGCTGAATCAGACTGAGTGGGACATCAAGATGTCTTCCATACTGACATTTGGTACACTCTGTGGACGGCGGTATGTTTCAGTCCAAAAAGGAAATTAGGCCTGAGACTCAAATTAGGGTTAGGGTTGGGAAGACTTGGCTTCCCAGGATGTAACCAGGGTTTTGGTGAAGCCTAGATTGGTAAAACAGAATGAGTAGGCCATCCGGAGGATAACATACTGCCAGTTAGTACACCATGTGGACAGGGAAATGTTTCATTCCAAAGAGAAAATTAGGGTTAAGACCCAAGTGAGGGTTATCGGTCAGGAGACATGGCTTCCCAGAATGGAAACAGGGTGTTGCTGAAGCCAAGCATGGTGAAACAGACTGAGAGGGCCAAAGGAATTGTGTGCCTACTGTCTTTTAGTAGAACATGAGGATGGGGGGTTGTTACATTTCAACAAGAAAATCATGTTAAGTCTCAAGTTAGGGTTAGGGTTGGGGAGATGTGGCTTCCCAGGTTGGAAACGGGTCCTTGGTGAAGCTTAACTTGCTGAATCAGACTGAGTGGGACATCAAGATGTCTTCCATACTGACATTTGGTACACTCTGTGGACGGCGGTATGTTTCAGTCCCAAAAGGAAATGAGGCCTGAGACTCAAAGTAGGGTTAGGGATGGGGAGACTTGGCTGCCCAGGATGTAACCAGGGTTTTGGTGAAGCCTAGATTGGTAAAACAGACTGAGTAGGCATTCAGGAGTATAACATACTGCCAGTTAGTACACCATGTGGACAGGGAAATGTTTCAGTCCAAAGAGAAAATTAGGGTTAAGACCCAAGTTAGGGTTAGCTGTCAGGAGACATGGCTTCCCAGAATGGAAACAGGGTGTTGCTGAAGCCAAGCATGGTGAAACAGACTGAGAGGGCCAAAGGAATTGTGTGCCTACTGTCTTTTAGTACAACATGAGGATGGGGGGTTGTTACATTTCAACAAGAAAATCAGGTTAAGTCTCAAGTTAGGGTTAGGGTTGGGGAGATGTGGCTTCCCAGCTTGGAAACGGGTCCTTGGTGAAGCCTAACTTGCTGAATCAGACTGAGTGGGACATCAAGATGTCTTCCATACTGACATTTGGTACACTCTGTGGACGGCGGTATGTTTCAGTCCAAAAAGGAAATTAGGCCTGAGACTCAAATTAGGGTTAGGGTTGGGGCGACTTGGCTTCCCAGGATGTAACCAGGGTTTTGGCAAAGCCTAGATTGGTAAAACAGACTGAGTAGGCCAACCGGAGTATAACATACTGCCAGTTAGTACACCATGTGGACAGGGAAATGTTTCAGTCCAAAGAGAAAATTAGGGTTAAGACCCAAGTTAGGGTTAGCTGTCAGGAGACATGGCTTCCCAGAATGGAAACAGGGTGTTGCTGAAGCCAAGCATGGTGAAACAGACTGAGAGGGCCAAAGGAATTGTGTGCCTACTGTCTTTTAGTACAACATGAGGATGGGGGGTTCTTACATTTCAACAAGAAAATCAGGTTGAGTCTCAAGTTAGGGTTAGGGTTGGGGAGATGTGGCTTCCCAGGTTGGAAACGGGTCCTTGGTGAAGCCTAACTTGCTGAATCAGACTGAGTGGGACATCAAGATGTCTTCCATACTGACATTTGCTACACTCTGTGGACGGCGGTATGTTTCAGTCCAAAAATGAAATGAGGGTTGAGACTCAAATTAGGGTTAGGGTTGGGGAGACTTGGCTTCCCAGGATGTAACCAGGGTTTTGGTGAAGCCTAGATTGGTAAAACAGACTGAGTAGGCCATCCGGAGTATAACATACTGCCAGTTAGTACACCATGTGGACAGGGAAATGTTTCAGTCCAAAGAAAAAATTAGGGTTAAGACCCAAGTTAGGGTTATCGGTCAGGAGACATGGCTTCCCAGAATGGAAACAGGGTGTTGCTGAAGCCAAGCATGGTGAAACAGACTGAGAGGGCAAAAGGAATTGTGTGCCTACTGTCTTTTAGTGGAACATAAGGATGGGGGGTTGTTACATTTCAACAAGAAAATCAGGTTAAGTCTCAAGTTAGGGTTAGGGTTGGGGAGATGTGGCTTCCCAGGTTGGAAACGGGTCCTTGGTGAAGCCTAACTTGCTGAATCAGACTGAGTGGGGCATCAAGATGTCTTCCATACTTACATTTGGTACACTCTGTGGACGGCGGTATGTTTCAGTCCCAAAAGGAAATGAGGTCTGAGACTCAAATTAGGGTTAGGGTTGGGAAGACTTGGCTTCCCAGGATGTAACCAGGGTTTTGGTGAAGCCTAGATTGGTAAAACAGAATGAGTAGGCCATCCGGAGGATAACATACTGCCAGTTAGTACACCATGTGGACAGGGAAATGTTTCATTCCAAAGAGAAAATTAGGGTTAAGACCCAAGTGAGGGTTATCGGTCAGGAGACATGGCTTCCCAGAATGGAAACAGGGTGTTGCTGAAGCCAAGCATGGTGAAACAGACTGAGAGGGCCAAAGGAATTGTGTGCCTACTGTCTTTTAGTAGAACATGAGGATGGGGGGTTGTTACATTTCAACAAGAAAATCATGTTAAGTCTCAAGTTAGGGTTAGGGTTGGGGAGATGTGGCTTCCCAGGTTGGAAACGGGTCCTTGGTGAAGCTTAACTTGCTGAATCAGACTGAGTGGGACATCAAGATGTCTTCCATACTGACATTTGGTACACTCTGTGGACGGCGGTATGTTTCAGTCCCAAAAGGAAATGAGGCCTGAGACTCAAAGTAGGGTTAGGGTTGGGGAGACTTGGCTGCCCAGGATGTAACCAGGGTTTTGGTGAAGCCTAGATTGGTAAAACAGACTGAGTAGGCATTCAGGAGTATAACATACTGCCAGTTAGTACACCATGTGGACAGGGAAATGTTTCAGTCCAAAGAGAAAATTAGGGTTAAGACCCAAGTTAGGGTTAGCTGTCAGGAGACATGGCTTCCCAGAATGGAAACAGGGTGTTGCTGAAGCCAAGCATGGTGAAACAGACTGAGAGGGCCAAAGGAATTGTGTGCCTACTGTCTTTTAGTACAACATGAGGATGGGGGGTTGTTACATTTCAACAAGAAAATCAGGTTAAGTCTCAAGTTAGGGTTAGGGTTGGGGAGATGTGGCTTCCCAGCTTGGAAACGGGTCCTTGGTGAAGCCTAACTTGCTGAATCAGACTGAGTGGGACATCAAGATGTCTTCCATACTGACATTTGGTACACTCTGTGGACGGCGGTATGTTTCAGTCCAAAAAGGAAATTAGGCCTGAGACTCAAATTAGGGTTAGGGTTGGGGCGACTTGGCTTCCCAGGATGTAACCAGGGTTTTGGCAAAGCCTAGATTGGTAAAACAGACTGAGTAGGCCAACCGGAGTATAACATACTGCCAGTTAGTACACCATGTGGACAGGGAAATGTTTCAGTCCAAAGAGAAAATTAGGGTTAAGACCCAAGTTAGGGTTAGCTGTCAGGAGACATGGCTTCCCAGAATGGAAACAGGGTGTTGCTGAAGCCAAGCATGGTGAAACAGACTGAGAGGGCCAAAGGAATTGTGTGCCTACTGTCTTTTAGTACAACATGAGGATGGGGGGTTCTTACATTTCAACAAGAAAATCAGGTTGAGTCTCAAGTTAGGGTTAGGGTTGGGGAGATGTGGCTTCCCAGGTTGGAAACGGGTCCTTGGTGAAGCTTAACTTGCTGAATCAGACTGAGTGGGGCATCAAGATGTCTTCCATACTTACATTTGGTACACTCTGTGGACCGCAGTATGTTTCAGTCCAAAAAGGAAATGAGGGTTGAGACTCAAATTAGGGTTAGGTTTGGGGAGACTTGGCTTCCCAGGATGTAACCATGGTTTTGGCGCAGCCTAGATTGGTAAAACAGACTGCGTAGGCCTTCCGGAGTATAACATACTGCCAGTTAGTACACCATGTGGACAGGGAAATGTTTCAGTCCAAAGAGAAAATTAGGGTTAAGACCCAAGTTAGGGTTATCGGTCAGGAGACATGGCTTCCCAGAATGGAAACAGGGTTTTGCTGAAGCCAAGCATGGTGAAACAGACTGAGAGGGCAAAAGGAATTGTGTGCCTACTGTCTTTTAGTACAACATGAGGATGGGGGGTTGTTACATTTCAACAAGAAAATCAGGTTAAGTCTCAAGTTAGGGTTAGGGTTGGGGAGATGTGGCTTCCCAGGTTGGAAACGGGTCCTTGGTGAAGCCTAACTTGCTGAATCAGACTGAGTGGGGCATCAAGATGTCTTCCATACTTACATTTGGTACACTCTGTGGACGGCAGTATGTTTCAGTCCCAAAAGGAAATGAGGCCTGAGACTCAAATTAGGGTTAGGGTTGGGGAGACTTGGCTTCCCAGGATGTAACCAGGGTTTTGGCGAAGCCTAGATTGGTAAAACAGAATGAGTAGGCCATCCGGAGGATAACATACTGCCAGTTAGTACACCATGTGGACAGGGAAATGTTTCATTCCAAAGAGAAAATTAGGGTTAAGACCCAAGTGAGGGTTATCGGTCAGGAGACATGGCTTCCCAGAATGGAAACAGGGTGTTGCTGAAGCCAAGCATGGTGAAACAGACTGAGAGGGCCAAAGGAATTGTGTGCCTACTGTCTTTTAGTAGAACATGAGGATGGGGGGTTGTTACATTTCAAAAAGAAAATCATGTTAAGTCTCAAGTTAGGGTTAGGGTTGGGGAGATGTGGCTTCCCAGGTTGGAAACGGGTCCTTGGTGAAGCCTAACTTGCTGAATCAGACTGAGTGGGGCATCAAGATGTCTTCCATACTTACATTTGGTACACTCTGTGGACGGCGGTATGTTTTAGTCCCAAAAGGAAATGAGGTCTGAGACTCAAATTAGGGTTAGGGTTGGGGAGACTTGGCTTCCCAGGATGTAACCAGGGTTTTGGCAAAGCCTAGATTGGTAAAACAGACTGAGTAGGCCAACCGGAGTATAACATACTGCCAGTTAGTACACCATGTGGACAGGGAAATGTTTCAGTCCAAAGAGAAAATTAGGGTTAAGACCCAAGTTAGGGTTATCGGTCAGGAGACATGGCTTCCCAGAATGGAAACAGGGTGTTGCTGAAGCCAAGCATGGTGAAACAGACTGAGAGGGCCAAAGGAATTGTGTGCCTACTGTCTTTTAGTACAACATGAGGATGGGGGGTTGTTACATTTCAACAAGAAAATCAGGTTGAGTCTCAAGTTAGGGTTAGGGTTGGGGAGATGTGGCTTCCCAGGTTGGAAACGGGTCCTTGGTGAAGCTTAACTTGCTGAATCAGACTGAGTGGGGCATCAAGATGTCTTCCATACTGACATTTGGTACACTCTGTGGACCGCAGTATGTTTCAGTCCAAAAAGGAAATGAGGGTTGAGACTCAAATTAGGGTTAGGGTTGGGGAGACTTGGCTTCCCAGGATGTAACCAGGGTTTTGGCGAAGCCTAGATTGGTAAAACAGACTGAGTAGGCCTTCCGGAGTATAACATACTGCCAGTTAGTACACCATGTGGACAGGGAAATATTTCAGTCCAAAGAGAAAATTAGGGTTAAGACCCAAGTTAGGGTTAGCTGTCAGGAGACATGGCTTCCCAGAATGGAAACAGGGTGTTGCTGAAGCCAAGCATGGTGAAACAGACTGAGAGGGCCCACGGAATTTTGTGCCTACTGTCTTTTAGTACAACATGAGGATGGGGGTTTGTTACATTTGCACAAGAAAATCAGGTTGAGTCTCAAGTTAGGGTTAGGGTTGGGGAGATGTGGCTTCCCAGGTTGGAAACGGGTCCTTGGTGAAGCCTAACTTGCTGAATCAGACTGAGTGGGACATCAAGATGTCTTCCATACTGACATTTGGTACACTCTGTGGACGGCGGTATGTTTCAGTCCAAAAAGGAAATTAGGCCTGAGACTCAAATTAGGGTTAGGGTTGGGGCGACTTGGCTTCCCAGGATGTAACCAGGGTTTTGGCAAAGCCTAGATTGGTAAAACAGACTGAGTAGGCCAACCGGAGTATAACATACTGCCAGTTAGTACACCATGTGGACAGGGAAATGTTTCAGTCCAAAGAGAAAATTAGGGTTAAGACCCAAGTTAGGGTTAGCTGTCAGGAGACATGGCTTCCCAGAATGGAAACAGGGTGTTGCTGAAACCAAGCATGGTGAAACAGACTGAGAGGGCCAAAGGAATTGTGTGCCTACTGTCTTTTAGTACAACATGAGGATGGGGGGTTCTTACATTTCAACAAGAAAATCAGGTTGAGTCTCAAGTTAGGGTTAGGGTTGGGGAGATGTGGCTTCCCAGGTTGGAAACGGGTCCTTGGTGAAGCTTAACTTGCTGAATCAGACTGAGTGGGGCATCAAGATGTCTTCCATACTTACATTTGGTACACTCTGTGGACCGCAGTATGTTTCAGTCCAAAAAGGAAATGAGGGTTGAGACTCAAATTAGGGTTAGGTTTGGGGAGACTTGGCTTCCCAGGATGTAACCATGGTTTTGGCGAAGCCTAGATTGGTATAACAGACTGCGTAGGCCTTCCGGAGTATAACATACTGCCAGTTAGTACACCATGTGGACAGGGAAATGTTTCAGTCCAAAGAGAAAATTAGGGTTAAGACCCAAGTTAGGGTTATCGGTCAGGAGACATGGCTTCCCAGAATGGAAACAGGGTTTTGCTGAAGCCAAGCATGGTGAAACAGACTGAGAGGGCAAAAGGAATTGTGTGCCTACTGTCTTTTAGTACAACATGAGGATGGGGGGTTGTTACATTTCAACAAGAAAATCAGGTTAAGTCTCAAGTTAGGGTTAGGGTTGGGGAGATGTGGCTTCCCAGGTTGGAAACGGGTCCTTGGTGAAGCCTAACTTGCTGAATCAGACTGAGTGGGGCATCAAGATGTCTTCCATACTTACATTTGGTACACTCTGTGGACGGCAGTATGTTTCAGTCCAAAAAGGAAAAGAGGCCTGAGACTCAAATTAGGGTTAGGGTTGGGGAGACTTGGCTTCCCAGGATGTAACCAGGGTTTTGGTGAAGCCTAGGTTGGTAAAACAGACTGAGTAGGCCATCCGGAGGATAACATACTGCCAGTTAGTACACCATGTGGACAGGGAAATGTTTCAGTCCAAAGAGAAAATTAGGGTTAAGACCCAAGTTAGGGTTAGCTGTCAGGAGACATGGCTTCCCAGAATGGAAACAGGCTGTTGCTGAAGCCAAGCATGGTGAAACAGACTGAGAGGGCAAAAGGAATTGTGTGCCTACTGTCTTTTAGTGGAACATAAGGATGGGGGGTTGTTACATTTCAACAAGAAAATCAGGTTAAGTCTCAAGTTAGGGTTAGGGTTGGGGAGATGTGGCTTCCCAGGTTGGAAACGGGTCCTTGGTGAAGCCTAACTTGCTGAATCAGACTGAGTGGGGCATCAAGATGTCTTCCATACTTACATTTGGTACACTCTGTGGACGGCGGTATGTTTTAGTCCCAAAAGGAAATGAGGTCTGAGACTCAAATTAGGGTTAGGGTTGGGAAGACTTGGCTTCCCAGGATGTAACCAGGGTTTTGGTGAAGCCTAGATTGGTAAAACAGAATGAGTAGGCCATCCGGAGGATAACATACTGCCAGTTAGTACACCATGTGGACAGGGAAATGTTTCATTCCAAAGAGAAAATTAGGGTTAAGACCCAAGTGAGGGTTATCGGTCAGGAGACATGGCTTCCCAGAATGGAAACAGGGTGTTGCTGAAGCCAAGCATGGTGAAACAGACTGAGAGGGCCAAAGGAATTGTGTGCCTACTGTCTTTTAGTAGAACATGAGGATGGGGGGTTGTTACATTTCAACAAGAAAATCATGTTAAGTCTCAAGTTAGGGTTAGGGTTGGGGAGATGTGGCTTCCCAGGTTGGAAACGGGTCCTTGGTGAAGCTTAACTTGCTGAATCAGACTGAGTGGGACATCAAGATGTCTTCCATACTGACATTTGGTACACTCTGTGGACGGCGGTATGTTTCAGTCCCAAAAGGAAATGAGGCCTGAGACTCAAAGTAGGGTTAGGGTTGGGGAGACTTGGCTGCCCAGGATGTAACCAGGGTTTTGGTGAAGCCTAGATTGGTAAAACAGACTGAGTAGGCATTCAGGAGTATAACATACTGCCAGTTAGTACACCATGTGGACAGGGAAATGTTTCAGTCCAAAGAGAAAATTAGGGTTAAGACCCAAGTTAGGGTTAGCTGTCAGGAGACATGGCTTCCCAGAATGGAAACAGGCTGTTGCTGAAGCCAAGCATGGTGAAACAGACTGAGAGGGCCAAAGGAATTGTGTGCCTACTGTCTTTTAGTACAACATGAGGATGGGGGGTTGTTACATTTCAACAAGAAAATCAGGTTAAGTCTCAAGTTAGGGTTAGGGTTGGGGAGATGTGGCTTCCCAGCTTGGAAACGGGTCCTTGGTGAAGCCTAACTTGCTGAATCAGACTGAGTGGGACATCAAGATGTCTTCCATACTGACATTTGGTACACTCTGTGGACGGCGGTATGTTTCAGTCCCAAAAGGAAATTAGGCCTGAGACTCAAATTAGGGTTAGGGTTGGGGCGACTTGGCTTCCCAGGATGTAACCAGGGTTTTGGCAAAGCCTAGATTGGTAAAACAGACTGAGTAGGCCAACCGGAGTATAACATACTGCCAGTTAGTACACCATGTGGACAGGGAAATGTTTCAGTCCAAAGAGAAAATTAGGGTTAAGACCCAAGTTAGGGTTAGCTGTCAGGAGACATGGCTTCCCAGAATGGAAACAGGGTGTTGCTGAAGCCAAGCATGGTGAAACAGACTGAGAGGGCCAAAGGAATTGTGTGCCTACTGTCTTTTAGTACAACATGAGGATGGGGGGTTCTTACATTTCAACAAGAAAATCAGGTTGAGTCTCAAGTTAGGGTTAGGGTTGGGGAGATGTGGCTTCCCAGGTTGGAAACGGGTCCTTGGTGAAGCTTAACTTGCTGAATCAGACTGAGTGGGGCATCAAGATGTCTTCCATACTTACATTTGGTACACTCTGTGGACCGCAGTATGTTTCAGTCCAAAAAGGAAATGAGGGTTGAGACTCAAATTAGGGTTAGGTTTGGGGAGACTTGGCTTCCCAGGATGTAACCATGGTT